>NC_090932.1:284561828-294561828 GCF_040938575.1 Ambystoma mexicanum | reverse complement strand
TATGTGATGTATGATGAGCAAATAAACCAGCAAAGAGCCGCAGTGGGGCTCTCTACAGTACTTATCAGAAGAACAACACCTATTGAAGTACCGATACCAAGGAAACCATGGACCGTAAGGTACCCATTGAGAAAACCATATCAACAAATGAAACAAAATGAAGATCGTCTAAGTGCAGTGCCTGAAGAAACCAAAAAGGTCTTAATGGAAGACGAAGGGTGACGCCACGAGAACCCAGACTGACTCACATACAGAAGATATGACAACCAGAGAATGACGTAAAGAGACAAAAACTCCATGGACAAGGGATAACGTAAACCTAAAGTGAAAGGATGATGTCAAATATAAGAAGCTTAAGCTCTAAGCATGATGAAGATATTCGACCAGTTTATACATGTACATATGCTTGGAACCGCAAGAAAGCTAAGAAAATCGTGCGGCTTGCTATGCTTAGTAGAAGGATAGTGCGGCAAGTGCCACTTATACATATCTACTTCAAAAAAAGGCATGTTATATAAGTATATTTCCACTTTACCCAAGAAGCAGAATCAACCCAAAGGTTACTGAAGGCCACCCGAGGAGAGTTTCATATTTAGCAAAATCAAGAATAAGCGGCGGAAACGAAACTCAGCAGAGGCAAATCGTGCCAGGAAACCCGAGGTCGTATCAGTCAAAATGGACGAACAGTAGTTACAATTAATTGAAGCAAAGAACAGAATATCCTGCTCTGAAAGGTCAAGATAAGAAGATGAAGGCAGGTGGTGGGTGAAACAAAAATAAAACACACACATTACATGAAGAAGAGGCAAATTCATGGTGTCTGAATCATGTGACCAGCCGAGCAAGCAGAAGACTTTCACACCTACTCATGGCAGCAGGCCAAGCAAAGATATCAGAACTTTTCCCGTCAGGAGATGCAGTCTCGAGGCCAACCACAGTGAAATAATTCACATATGGCCACTAAAGTGATGATTGATTGTAATAATAATTGGAGGAAGGCTGGGGGAGCTAAGGGGCACCCTGCACCTGGCCGACCAGTCTGCATGCTGCTAAGCAAAGTGGAAAAGTATGAGTGGGGTTGGTGCCAACCCAATAATAGTGGACTAAGTAATCTAGGGTCCTATAGTTAGTAGAACCAATAGGACGTTTTACTTTTAGTGATGTCTACAGTAGTCATTTTGAAGGTAGGGCTTAGATGTCCCACCTGACAGTGTTTTCCTAATCCCCTTACTCTGTTACCATATACAGATATAGTACCTATATTAAAGTTACCTTTCCTGAACCAATAGAATTGCATGCCAACTTTTAAGTGTTACACATCAATGATGACGAGTTTTCAGTATAAATGTTATGTTTTTTATGAAGTTCGTTGGAGTTGTGAAGCGAGAGAGAAGATCACGCATTCGCTGATATTTATGAGACTCCCTGTTTTTTGTACTTGTCAATAAACGGACTCCCTTTGCCAAAACGTCGAGTTGTCATTATTGATTTGGTGTTAGAGTATTCATCTGCACCCCATCCATCTCAAGGGTGCTGCTATCTTGTCTTAAAGGGCTTCTGGGCAAACCCCGACTCTATGGGCCGGTTGGGGGTCTCAGAGTACACTTCATCCTCTCCATCATCTAGAGAAGTATATAAGAACCAGCATACCAATTGATGTGATTTAACAAATGTAATCTGGGTTTGTCTTTTGTATTTTAAAGCTTTAAATACTTCCAAAACAATGGCTTGTGAAATGCTCATTTATAAACGTGCATTAAAAACCTTTGACTTTTACAAAAAAGCAAACGGTTTTTTTTGTGTCAAACAAGCAGACCTTAAGATATGCTTGCCTGAGGCCTGCAACATATGGTCCGCTCTCTTCTGTCTACCAACCCTTCCACCCAAATGGCCTACATAAGAAGAACGATCAAATAATGGGCCAAATGATACCAGCAGCATGCAAGAAGGCAAACCTCACAGAAGACAGCAAAGTAATGTAAGATATATTAGATGATTTGACCAGGATCACTGTATCGTTTGCTGGCAAATCCAGGATACAAATATGAACGCTGTTGCTCCATAGTCTTGAATTTGGATACTTATTCATCTCTTGGACTCACAGTTTATGCCATTGTTGGAGGCGATTGCCTAGGTTTTACAACACCCCATCTGAACAAACCATCTCTAGACCTTCATCATACGGATGATATGTTCGTTTTTATAGCAACCCCTATCTGGTGCAGGTGCATTGCTGATAATAGCAGATGTTGTTCTGCAAAACCAAGTACATATGCAGGCAGGTGTATAAACCGGAGACATAGGAAAGGCTCAGCCAGCCTTGCTTGAATGTGATATTCTTGTTTTGCATGTGAACACATATCTCTGCAATGGGCGCTTCACACACTGAGCTAACCTCTGTACGATTGTGGCACTCTATCAATATGCATTTCACCAAGGAACACACAAACTATGTATACCACAGTGATACAGAACACAATACATGATGTGATCAAGGCAGAATGCAATTGCCAAAACAGCGAGGCAATGGGTTTAGAGCCTCAGCAGCACCCCATAAAATATCCTGACGTGTGCTATTTAAGACTGGTGAACAATGGAATCCTACCTCAGATAAGCTAGCCTTTTGTTGCCCCCTCCAAGGTGGGGGCCCTGGGCAAGTGCCCCTTCTGCCCTCCCATAAAAACGCCTCTGCTTACAGACAGGGTCAGACTGTGCCATAAAATTGTCTCGGACACCAATAAAAAACTGGACCACAGTTGCAAATGGCAATTCATTCCTTTTGTGACACCGTTTGAACAGTACCCAAGGTTTTTTATTGTTATAAAGTGTGGTGCAAATTGTGCATTTTAAAGTATATTTATTCAGCACCACTGGTCAAAACTACTTGCCGCAGAGTGAAGTTACTCATCAAACTGGCCCACATTGGCCAAAAAAGTGGCCCACTTTGACCCAGAAAACTGGCCCACACCAGCATTTTGTGTTTTTGGTTTGGCAATGGGCCTATTGCTCTACAGGCCAGTCGGGGCCTGCTTACAGACGGTTCAAGCTTTGTTTTGCTGAGATGGTGAAGAATGCATTGATGGCTGCCTTTGTTCTGTTTAAATTTTTATTTTTAGCACCTACAATGTTCTTTTAATTTTCGATGCGAGCGAGCTCGTAAATCCAGCCTGTGCGCTGACTGGTGGCTTCCAAAGTCAGCTGTAAAAGCTTTGGTTCCAGTCTGTCTGGGCAGGAGATTTTTCAATATTCAGTGTTATTCGTTTTTCTAGGACATTAAGCTCGTTTGTGTCTACAATGCAAGACATCACTCATTAATGTATTTATGTCGACAAGTGTGAACTTTGGAGTCAGGTTTTCTGAGCGCTGGCAGTCTCCGCCAGTTGGGCGCGTGGATGGTCAGCTGTGCAAACACTTTCGCGCACATGCTACACGCAAGGGAGGTGCGTGCTGCTGGGCTGTCACGTGGCTGCAAGATGGCTGTAATGATGTCCACAGATAGTGCTCAGGCTTTTGGAATGTTTATAGCAGAGAACACGAAGTTCCTCATTTTTTTTTATTCTGAGAACATGGATTGCTGTTCAATCTAATGTGTAAGAGTAGGGTGACCAGACGTCCCGGTTTTCCCGGGACAGTCTGGGGAATCACCCTCCGTCCTGGGGTCCCGAAATCCGATCCAGGCCCAACTCTTCCTGCACGAATGGGGGCGTGAAATGCTTATTGCGCCCCAATTTCCTCCCCCTTCCTCTCCCAGGTGCTCTCCTCCAATGAAAGGAGTGTGCCTGTGAGCACACCCCCTCACCGCCCCCCACAGAGGCCAGCAACATAGACTAAAGTTTTATTTGTATTTACTTTAGTCCAATTTCTATTGCTATGACCTGTCCTATATCCCTTTTCCTTCCTCTTTTGGTGTGTGTGTGTGTGTGTGTGTGCGTGAAGGGGTTCTGGGGGTGGAGGGGGAGGCGTGGTATTCATTTTTCCACTCAATCCTGTCATCATGACTCTCATATAAGGTTGTAAATTACAAAGTTATGCAATACTTTAAGGGCCCGATTCATGGAATGGGAGCAGAAATGGCGCAACATCTGCATGCCAAGAGGGACCTTGCACGAGCCGTGGCGCCGAATTTTTTTGCACGGCACGCGTGTTCATGGAATTAAAGACGCATTACTAGCAGTCACGCAAGTAAAAACAAGCTGCTCGAGGAATGCCCACCAAACGCCCCCAACACACTGAAAAGCTAGCAAAAGGACAAACATGGTGCAAGCATCCGTGCCAATCCTGGCCCACAATCCAGTACCTCTGTGAGAAAGCTCACCTCACCTCGCAAGCCCAGGCTGCACCCCAGCGAAAACGCGGGTCCTCCCTCGCAAGCCCAGGCTGCACCCCAATGAAATTGCACACCTCACCTCGCAAGCACATGCTGCACCCTCCAGATTGGACACCACCCTCCAGCCCCCCTCACCTGTGACACCCCTCCCTGCAGCCCACTCCAGTCTGGACACCACCAACAGGCAGCCCACTCCAGACTGGACCCCCCCACTCAGGCAGCCCCTGTCCAGATTGGACTCACCCAGGCAGCCCCCACCAGGCTGGACACCCCCCACAGGCAGCCCCTGTCCAGACTAGACAACCACCACAGACAGCCAACTCCAGACAGGATAACCCCCCAAGCAGCGCACTGTAGACTGGCCCCACCCATAGGCTGCCCACTTCAGACTGGACACCCCCCCAAGCAGTCCCCACTTTAAATACCATGGCAGCCCCAGAAAGATGCTGGAGCATCACTGTGCCAGTTCCCAAGGGTACGGCGAATGCTCTTCCTTCTGTGCATGTACAGAGCTGCTGCTCCTCGCATGCACAGTGGTGATAAAACGACTGTGCCCACCGCGGTCACCTGCAATGCAATCCCCAAGTTCCTGGAGACCACTGCCACTACCATCAAGTACCACTGTGCCCAGCCTTCAGAACCTCTCTGGAACGTCATGCGCTGCTGCCAAGAGCCACCGACCTAGTCCTCTACATTTGCTCTGTCAACAACTGCGAGCAGAGATACAGGGCCTCATTACACGGATGGCGGTAAGGATTTACCGGTACCGGTAAAATACCGGTACCGGTAAATCCTTACCGCCTTACTACGAGGTCCCTTTGTGGGTTGGGGAATTTAACGCCTGCTTTTTGCAGGCGGTAAAAACCAACCTGCAAAGTGACCCAGGGAGCTAATTACGGTACCTCAATTTGCGGTACCGTAATTAGCGCCTTCCCCATTCCCATTGAGCCCTATGGGGCAAAAATGGGAATGGGGAAGGGCAATGGTGGAAGGGGGAATTACCGCCCCGCCAACCTTGGAATGGGGTGGTAATTCCTCGTTCCGCCAAGGCGGTGCCGGTATTTTACCGGCATGAACCATGGCGCTAGTAGCGCCATGGTTCTCCGCCATCCGTGTAATGAGGCCCACAGTCTCCATGCTGGTAAGTGGCGCGTCAGTTAGCGCATGACGCTGCAGAGCGCGTGTGGTAGGAGCACATGCGATAGGAGCATGTGCAGTAAAAGTGTGTTATTTCTGTAGATATATGAAATGTTTATCTCACACATGTACTCACGTTTTTAATATAAAATTGTACTTTATTCTGCTCATTAATTATGTATGCCTCCTATATGTATGAAAGCTCACATTAAAGTAAAATCTAACTTTGATGTGCATTTGCAATACATACAAGAGGCATGTATGACTTGCACAGTTCATACTTGAATTAATGTGAACAAACTTTATATAGAGGTATAGGAGATGTACAGTTCTTACTTTACAAAATGTAAAACCCCTAAAATCTGACAGCAAGGTTAGCCCTCACTTTTATGTGAGTTTTCAGGAGATTACAATTGCTTAATGTAAGAACTGTAAAACTCATAGGCCTGTTTCTACAGTTTGTGCACACAATTTACTTTTGGAAACTGACATAAAAGTCAGACATGAGTTTTGAGAAGATGCAATGTTGTAACTTATGAATTGTGAAAGTGATATAGTCTTAGCACAATTTGTATGAACAATTCAATACATACTTGAATGTGCACAAACTGAAGATGCAATGTTGTAACGTATGAATTGTGAAAGTGATATAGTCTTAGCACAATTTGTATGAACAATTCAATACATACTTGAATGTGCACAAACTGTAGAAACAGGCCTATGATTTTTCCAGTTCATACATTACACCATTACATCTGAAAACTGACATGAAGGCCAGCTCTCACTTTCATGTGTTTTCAGTAGATGCAATTTTTAAAACATTTTTTCAGTGCCCCATTTCCTAATGAAATCTAGATGCATACCAAAAATTGTGACAATCGAAGCAGCCAATTTCGAGATATGTGGGCCAAATGTTTATTTTTTTACTATGGGAAAAATCCATGGTAAAAGCTGTTCAAAACATAATCAAAGCAAATATTGTTAAGCCGTTAATTCTCAAATTTGGCATCCACAGGCAGCTGTCTATTACTGACAAATTTGTTCATATTTTTTTCATGCAAGGGTTCGAAAGTTACTAGAAAAGTTATTTTCTTCATTTGAAAAATGCTGTTTCATGGGCATGTGCAATGTGCGATTTAAATTTGCGATTTAAATCGATTTAAAATGATTTTAAATGTTATTACCTCAAAAATAGCAGAAATGTGCCACCCAAAGGTGGCTGCTTCGAAATATGTCTAATGAATATGTTCAGATTTTTTCATGAAAGGGTTAGAAAGTTATTCAGAAAAGTTATTTCCTTCATATGAAAAAGGCAGGTTCCTTCTGGGCATGCGCAATGTATACAAAAGTAGCCAACTGGATTTTCAAATGTCTTTTTCACTGCACCGATGCATGATGAAATCTAGGCACTAACCATGAATTGCAAAAATCAAAGCAGACAATTTTCAGAAATTTGGGCTGCAACATTTCATTTTCCTATGGGAAATCCTTATGTTAAAAGCTGTTCAAAAGACGATCAAAGTAAACATTGTTTAAACTATTGAGCCATTATGTACAGTTCTGTAATTATGCATGCATAGGCAGCTGATTCAAAATACTTCTTATGAATATTTTTACATTTTTTCACGCAAGGGCTCGAAAGGTATTCAGAAAAGTTATTTTCTGGAACTCCATAAAGACTTGTCTTAACCTTACCTAGGCCTTAACCCAGTGTGAAAGCAAAATCAAAAGTTGATGGCTGGAAGGTTTTCAATTAATCATAACCACAGGAACAACTCTGGACAACCCTCCAGACCATTGTTTTAGAGCCAGACAAGCCATTCCAGAAGGGGAAAGACCATATCCAAATCAGGCTTGGTCCCACACCAATAGGGGCAGTGCAGCCCGAACTGCCTGGTCACATCCCTTCTGCACGAGACCTCAAGCATCCCCAGATATATTTCAAGCTCATTGTGCATCATCAGTGAGGAGTAGCTTGGGTCTCAAGGCGCTAGTGTGGAGGCATAATGTAAGCCACCCTGTACAGAAGTATTCCTCCTCAGTGCTCCTCTGTATCCTAGCCCCCGCTGTATATCTGTGCTCTGTTGTGTATCTGTATTGTTATGTAACTCTGTAAAGTGCTCCTTTGCATCCCGAATCTAGGTCTGCATGCAAGAAATACCATAATTATAATAACATTAATATTTCATAATATTGTACTGTGTGTGCAACTCTCTATCTCGCTCTCGGCCTCTCTGTATGCCATATTTCATAATGTTGTATTGTGTGGATGTCTCTCTCCCTCTCGCTCTATCTCTCTCTCTGTAGACCATATTCCATTGCATTGTACTGTGCATGGACGTCTCTGTGTATCGTTAATAGTTTTCAATCTTCTAGGGCAACCGCCAGGATTTGTTTGCCTTTTTACGAGCTCTGCTGAATGGATTATGCATGAGTTGGGTCTGCGAAAATAGCCCCCTTTTCTATATGTACTATGGGCCCCATTACAGGTTTGGCGGCAATTCGGTGAAACATCTACGGAATTACTGCCAAGCTCATCTAGATGCCCATTTGTGGAGTCCATAGCACTCCACTGAGATTTTGGCAGGATTACAGTGAGCAGAAATTCCACTGTGGTAATTATGCCACTTTTTTAAAGAATTTGTTGGTGTGGTAAAAATGGCAGTAATTCTGTTACAGACAAAAAAAGTGTTTGTAACGAAATGACTAGCACTTTTTTTCCACACTGTTGAACTAGTAATGAGGCCCCCTGCGCCTGATAGTTATGTCAGTGGCTTCTAACCAAGCCATATTGCCAGCCAAAGGTGTGCAGCTGTATTGCTGACATTATATAGACAGACAAGTGTACTTTCTGCGATGCATCGTCAATGGGCGCACCAGCAGCATTCAAGTCACTCTGGTCAACTTTCAGGAATAGAGTTAGAAACAACTGAGAAATTTGCTCATCGAATACTGAAATGTGCAACCTATTTGACATTAGGAAAGTGAGTTTATTTGTTTGCATTTTTAAAGCGCTCACACAGCCCGCAGGCATTGAGGCACTGTCACAGGAATTGTTTTTGTTGCGGAATTGTTTTTGTCTTAGTTGCGTATTTATAACGCTCTTAAATACCCAGAGGTTTCTAAATGCGGACCCGGGGATCGAACCTGTGTTGCTTCATGTCGTCTTGCTTCCAAGGAGAGCACGTTGCCACTGAGCTATCCTCCCTGGTCAATTAATGTCATGTACCTGTCACTTGTGACCTTATTAGCCCCAAAGCTATTATTCAGTGAATGGTTGATATTTAGAAAGAAACTAAAAGACCTGCCAGTTGACTGAATCATGAATCAGCCTAGACAAGTCGCGATCCATACTTGGAAACGCTGGATGCCTAGTCTGAAGAAACAGACGGAAATGTTACATGACTATGTACGAATGGAAAACTTAAGATAAAATATGTGTTAGATTTCACGTATGTCACGTGTTGTGGCTTTGTTGTACATAATCCCGAATGTGCTTGCTTCTTTCATGTTCTTACTTTGTTTTCTGTTTTACTTTTGACTATTGAATCAGTCTTATAGCCAAAAACACACTCAATAAATAGATGTTGAATTTTTTAACACTTCACCATGTGGTTTAATTCACAAGGATAAGTGTTAACTTTGACAAACAACTTTGCGCTAAGGAGAGTACTGCATCGTAGCCCCTCGACATTGCCACTGGTTCGTGTAGTTGGTTCTGTTGTAGCTGTTTTTTTTTTCATATTTATTTGTGTTATTGTCTGTCCAGAAATAAGACGATGTTTTAATAGGATAAGAGATGTTGGGAGCCCACCAATGTATTTCATCTATAAGACTCATAGCCGTGCAAAATGGAGTTTATTTTTTCTAAAACGCAGATGATGATAAAATTGTGCTGCCATTTTGTTTATTCGGTCATTTCGTCTGGCGGTCACCTAGCCACGGCATACCCGGATGCCGGACAGGCATGAACAAGAGTTTATAGCCAAAGGATTTTGATGGGGCATGTACAGAACTAAAGTAATAGTCACTTACTTTTAAAAGTTGCTGGAGCTGTGCTCCTGTGATCATGAGCCAACGCGCAGCTGCTGGCAGAGGCCAAGCTCGGGCACCTTTTGTTCTCCTAGAGAGCAATTTTCACACTTCTCTCCATTTGTGTTATTCCTTGTTCCCAAGACCTGTGGGATGTATTTACCCATGCATCCTAGCCCTACCTCAAAACTGTGCAGTACTGACATGAAAACATCATGATGACCAGAGCTTCCCAGAAAATGCACCGGGAAATGCAGGAAGAATAGGCTGCCACCCATTTTTGCCGATGTTATGGGCACAGAAGGACGCTGCCTAAAACCACCATTGGACTACCCGCACAGTAGTCTGAAACCATTGTTTTGACCCATGTGGAATCATTAGACGGGGTAAATATGGGGATTAAGCTGTCGCTGCCCATCATTTTGCCCCAGAACAAAAATAAATAATTGGAGTGGGTAAAGATGGGGATGCGCTGTCGCCGCCCATCATTTCATCCCAGAATCCAGGACAGCTGCGCAGTTGTGCGCACACCAAAATGGTTACCTAACTTGCCACCCACCAGTGTAAAGAAAGGTCTTTGTTGACAAAATCCACTTTTACTGATGTCAAAAAGTTGCTGAAATCGTGACTTATTGGACGACTTTAAAGATTCAACCCTTTTTGTGGGGTTCCACATAACCATCTTACTGTAAGGAGCCCCATCAAAACAATGTTAAGCAAGGATTTACTACCATGTAAGAACCATTCCTGTTTAGAATGCATTAATCCAAGAAAATCCCAAAGTTGCATGCAGTGCCAACAAAATCCTCTAGGCGGCACTAGCGGTCTAAACTCTGACTGGAGAACTGAGTGCAGTTGCTGTACAAAGGGATTTGACTTAGCTGACTTCAAAGGCTGCATTTTAATTAAAAATTAGCCACATGCTGTTCCCAGAGGCCTGAAGCCTGGGAAACCCTATCACCTCAAGAGCTTCACACCAGGAGTTAGAATCTCACATGACCTCTTGATTGATAGAAGGCAGACTGGCTGGGAGCTTCCCAGAGACCACACAAAGGACCCTTTCCTCTGAAAGGAAGATGTTAATTTTGTCTGTTTAATGTCAACAAAGCCCTGCCTGCCCAGAGGACTGACCCACCCAAGTCTTGGAGGCGGACCTCAACACTCTGAGGATTGAATTGGAAGTAAAATATATATTTTACAAAAACACTGATAACTCTTTGTAATCAAATGACAGAAATGTATAAATTTGAGAGCTTTAATTTAAAAAATGTACCTTTAATTCAAGACTAAACTCGAATTTGTGTGATGTTCTGGGGCAAAACCCCATTGTTTATTAATATTACAAACTCCCTGTTTCAGCTAGACAAACGAAAATGCATTGGTATGTGGGTAGATATGTGAGGAACAGTTGTATAAAATTTAATGAAGATCCAATGTTGTTTAGCACATTAAAAAGTGCTAGAAGTGGCCGTTTTTGAATGCAAGCTCCTAGGAAAAGCACATTTGGACAGAGACATGGCTAAATTCAGCCACACCATGTATATGTAATTTTAAACAAATGTGTACCTGTGCAAATATGTTTTTAGGTCAGATATAGATTGTGTGTAAAGTTGACAGGGGTGGGTTCTCTGTATCATCAACAGACCTCATCATGATGACACTTCATTTCATTCCCCCAATCAAGTAAGAAATGGAAGTTTGACCAATTAGAAGCTGAGAGAGAGGTAGGGTCAGTGATGCTAGAACACACCCACATTCTAAACACATAAAAGCAGACAGTCAGGACACATAGAGACCTTCAAAATCCATCTGCCGCTGGAAGCCCTGCCGGAAAAATCCATACTTACCTCCATCAACCTCCAGAGAGCCAAACTAGAGACTTCAATCTATCCAGAACTAAGAGACCAGACCAGAGAGACCCAGACCAGCAGAGAGAGTGACCCAGATCACTGTGAAGTGCAGAGGCCAGACCAGACCAGACCAGAGCCCAGTCTAAAACCCTGACCAGATCCATGGCGAGGCCCATTTCACCCAAGAATATAGTGTGAGTACCTAGAAAACTGTGCAGAACCAATCTCCTAGTTAAAATCATATAATTCAATCTATTTAACCTAAGTAGAACTGCCTCCTAACTGTCACCTGTCATTTTAGCTGCAAAAAGCTGCACGTGTCTTTTTGAACTTTAAAATTTCGAATCTGAAAAACGACCTTTATTCAATCGTTCATATCTCCGCAACCGTTTGTGCTAGAGACTTGCAATAACTTTTATTTAAAAGCTTAGAATCGTAGCTTTGAATCGCACCAAGAACCGCATTCCTACCCCTTATAGTTTTACCGCAATCGCGGAACACGCATCCGCGAATTTTACCGCGATTTGCAATTTCTTCACATGTAAAAACGGCTGCTGCTGATTTCCATTTGCCAGAAATTCGTTTAACCTGCTAACTATCCCTGCATCATTGCTAGTGTGAGCCTGGACTAATATTAACTAGATACCACTCACCCTGAACCTCTAATAGGGAATTAAAAGCGTTTCCAGCATATTTCTCATCCATTGCTAACACATATAAAAGCATTTGGGGCCTGTGTTTTCAAAACTCCTATCTGTTTTCTATAAGCTTGCTGGGATTGAACTGAATCACATTTGATTGCATTTCTGAGAACTGTGTGTTTCCTTCCATTTCCTTGCCTTGCATCAAGGGGGGGGAGGGAATTGCCAGAGAAAAGTGATTACATTGTTTTGTTGAAATCATATTGCGTATTTTCTGTACTGCATTCATTGAATATTGCATCCACCTGAGCTTACATAAAGCATCCTCTACCACATTATACTTCTGTACCTATTTACCAGTGTGCTACCTTATCCATTTCTTGTCAACTCCTTATTGATTATAGAGAAGCGCGTTAGTGCCAGATTCTCCGTTGTTAATATTTACCATATCAGATTAAGTGTGATATTCAATTATTAATTTATTAAAAAGTGTGATATATATTTTAATTTATCAAATAAACCTTTTAAACTTGCAAAACAGAATTACTTCTTGGCTCAGTGGGGTCAGGGGGATTCCAAGAGAGGGGTGTTATACAAGGGTAGTCATCCAGAACGCATGAACTGGACCTAAAGATATATCAATAAGGGTTTTCATTCAGTATTCTAGACTAGGCGTTAACTTGGCTGTAGTGCTGAATTGAATCCTCTTACAAAGTGGGGGCTCGAGCCGAGACGTTGGGTTAGATTTACCAGTTGTGCAGCTTAATACAGTGTGCTAACTGACGGGATACATACACCCGGTCGGATCACCACGCTGCATTACGCTGTGAAGCATTCCTCAAAAGGGACACTCCAAGAAAAGTTCTGTTCTGCAAAAATAAATTACTAACTTCTGTAAGTCAGGACAGAGACCAATCTCTAGAATGACGGCCTTAGTAGACATGAAAATAGCCAGAGAGCACTTCTTACATAAGTTATTTGTGAGAGGTGAGTGGACTCACCAGGACCAAACAGTCTGGTTGCAGGCCATCATGCAACAGGTCACGGAAACAGGGTCAGACTTATGGAGAGATCAGGGTCCATTACATGTGGCCCTGAGTGAACTATATATGGCTCCTAAAGCCAAAGAGGAACACAATAAGATTGCCAGGATAGCAGCATACCTGTACCTATATATGGGAGACATGCAGGATAGATGTGCTGAAAGCCAAAATCTGGCAAATAGGCAACAGATGGTGTTAGAGAAGGTCCAATCTGACCTGGCCTCTTCTGAGCAGATGCTGCAGAGGAGCCAGGAGTCAGAAAATGACAGCAGACTGTACATCACTAAAATAAAGGAGGATATGGATGTGCTGCAAAAGGAAAAGTCAGAACAGGATACCAGATTTCTGGCCTTGCAGAAGGAACACCAAGAAGGTTTGGACTCCCTACTGCAAAGCCAGAAAAAGCTGGAGCAACAACTGGACTTCAACAGGGTATGTGCTGAGCAGGTAGTCACCCTGCAAGGCCACCTAGATAGAGTGAAGGCAGAGAGCAACAAACTAATTCTGAAAGACCTGGATACCCAGGCGGAGTTTGATCAGGAGCGCCAGAATGCTGGTGCCTTCCAAAGGCAAAGGGACGACCTGGCGGCACAAATGCAGGCTCTTAGTCAGGAAAGAGACGCCTTAGGCCAGGAAGTCTGCCATTTAAAAAGAAAAATGGAAGAAAATCACCTGGCCCACCAGGGACTGGGTGACCTCCAAAAAGAAAACCAGAACTTGGTAGAGCACACCAGAAGGGTGGAGGATGCTCTAGCAAGAAAGGAGCAGGCCAATAGGGACATTGCCCAGGAGGTAACCCTCCTGCAGCAAAGACTGGCCCAGTTCTCCAGGACCAACCAGGAAGCACAGAGGCAAAACGAGGCCCTCTGCCAGCACAATGATAGGCTCCAACAGCAGGTAGCGATGCAGGAGAAACTGATAGAGTCGAGTAAGGCCTTAACAGAGGAACTGAAAGCACAAATGCAGGCTCTTGCATTGCAACAGGGAGCAGGGGCGGATAGAGATGAGGTTCGCTGGGAAATGGAAACTCCGGAGCATAACCTCAGGAGCCCTAGTACCAGAGGCCCTCATACCTCTCAGTCCCTGGACTCTGCCACCCCCATGCCCCCTGGCGCACATGAGCACAGGGCCACAGGGGTGGCAGATTACTATCCAGCTAAGAGTATGGGGCTCATAGGCCAGTACCACTCAGGAATGGAGGGGTGGGCATCCGGGCATGGGCACCCAAGTACAGTACAGTTCAATGGGGAACCCCAGGAGAGTAGGCCCATTAAGGGCATCCTGAAAACCTCTGCCCAGTTAGGTCAGTGGAGGGGGTACCCATCAAATCCTGGCAGCAAGGAGGAATCTGAAGACTCCTCTGAACTGCGCAGGACACAGGAGACCAGGTCCCCACAGTCTGCCAGCCATTCCCAGGCTCGCAGAATCCGGGAAAACCTGGAAGAACAGACGGGAACCTCTGGGAGCAGTGCCTCTGAGTCCGAGGAAGAATGGACAAGGGTTACCCGAACCAAAAAGGCCAATAAGGCAAAAAGGGCCTTGCTTAAGGACCCCTTCAAGCAGATTAAGGCGATCAGGAGCGTCATCACGCCTTACCATAAGAACGCTAAGTATTCTGTTTGGGAGCACTTAGAGTTGTTTGAACAAATGATGGAGACTTTCCATTTGAAGGACAGCCAAAGCTGTATTCAATATGTAAAGTGGACATTCTCCCCGGAATACTCCAGTTTCTTTGCGGGGCTGGAGGACCAAAATCATTTAAGATGGTCCACATATAAGGCGGCCATCCTGAAACATTTTTCTGTTCACAGAAATCCTCAAGAGGCTCGCAAGGCGGCCTACAATTTGCAATGTGGGGAGGATCAGGCCCCACGAGAATTTGTGCAGGAGTTAAAGCGTGCGTTTGCGCAAACCACCAGAAGGGTGCGCACAGATAGTAGAGAGTTTGTCAATACATTTTTCCATGCCTTGCCCAAATATATAATGACCCAGCTCGTGAGAGATTTTCATGAGAAAAGATCTTTAGACTGGGTCATTGAACAGGCTACCCGGATCTATGAGGTGCAGAAGCCCATAGAAAATAAAAGCAATGCCCAGAAAAACCCCAAAGCCAACAGCACCCCTGCTGCTGTCAAGGTGGCAGAGGTAAAGGTCACCCCCGTTTTGGATCTGGAGATGGGGGGGCCTAAAAACCTACCTGCACCTAATAATGCTAGGCCCAGAAGGTCCTCGGGCCAGTCACAGACAGGGAGCCAGGGAGGCAGCCCCACAAATGGGGTCCCTCGCTCTCCTGACTATGTAAGTCCTCGCTACAAAGGTAACAGACCCATCCTGGGTTATGTGTGGACTCCTCCAGCCCAAGGGGGGGGATCCAGACAAGCACCTAACCCAGGGAACTTCCCTCCAAACTTCCCACAGGAGGGCAGAAATTTACCAAACCCTGGGCAGAACTTTTTCCCCAGATATCCACCCGACTTTCAGCCCCAAAACCATCCATCCTTCTTTCCCCAATTCCCTGAGCCCAGACCACTGAATCCGGGAGAGGGGAGGCCAAGGGTGGAGGGGTACCCAAATCTTCCCAACCCGGGGTATTACCAGAGGAGGGATAGCTACCCTTCCCGGGATCAGCCCAGGGGAGAAAACAGGGCCCCGTATCAGCCTGAGCGGGTTTCCCAGTTAGAGCGCCAGGTTCAAAACATGGCGCGGGATATGGGTGACATACGGAGGGCTCAGCAGAACCCTCAGATCAGCATGCCGGCGCAGAACGCACCCAACTCTGGACCTGGTGCTCCAGAACAATGACGGGGGCAGCACCCCGATAAATCACCGGTTCCCAGGGAGGAGGCACAAAGGGAAGGGGGGTGTAAAGCCTTGGAGGAAGCTTCCTTCCTCACTTGTAAACAGCCCCTGGAAACCCAGGAACCGGAAACAAAATCTCTTGCCCCTGAAAGTCTGCCTCCTAAGGAGCAGAGGGGGGGTAGGAGAAACAAAAGACCCAAACAGACTCAGTTTGAGGAGGAGGTACAGATCTTCCAATTTGAGGGAGAGGGATCCTCAGAGGATCCTGGGAAAAGGATCTTCTCCTTCAGAGAGGGGGGAACTCCTCCCAAAGAAAAATGGGTCCCTAGGGATGCAAATCCAGACTGGGGAGATGTGGAGACTGAGCTACCGCCGCCCACCATCTCATCCCAGAACCAACAGCAAGAAAATCCCCTGGTTCAAACCCATCCTGGGGACTGCCTCCAAAAAGGGGGGGGCGGCCCAGAACCGGAACCAGGGGAACCCACAATGGCTCTGATCTCCAGTTGCCAAATTTTTCTTTCAGATTCCCAAGGCTCTCCACAGAATTCTGCCCAAATCTCCTCGCTAGCGATGTCCAAAACCAGAAAATTAGCCCACCAGTTGTCCAAAAATGTACATTATCTGTGCCCCCTTGAGGAGAAGGAGGGAAGATATTATGCCCCGGTACAAGTACAGGGGCAGGGTACAATCTCAGCACTGGTGGACACTGGATCTCAAGCTACCCTTCTGTCCAGAAGGGCCTTTGATGAACTGAATGCAGGAAGGGGAGAGGATTACCAAATTCCTCTCACCTCTCTTCCGGGACAACTACAGAACTTTGACGGGAAGGAAATTCCCGTTGAGGGGACTGCAGACTTGGACATTAAAATTGGGCGACACAAGTTGAAACACCCGGTCATAGTTGTGACCCCAGAGGGCACCCCTTGTTTACTAGGGAATGACCTCCTGAGAAGGTTGTCACCCCTAATAGATTGCGTAAACAAGGTCCTCTGGACCCAGACTAGCCGACCAATAAAATTAAAACAGAGTGTCAACCATGTTAGTTTAAACGGCACATGCCACATGGTTGAACAAAAATCTGACCAAGTAGAATTTCACTTCCAGAACAACCAAATTCCAGACGTGACAGTAATAGCAGTAGGACAACAGACTGGTGATGGGGGGTCCTCTCTATTTCTGAAAATCAACCTTCCTTCCAGTCTAAAGTGGTATTCCACGCTGGAAGGAAACACTCTGAAATTCTATACTAATCCACAATCAGAAACTCCCACTCCTATAGTCCAGAAAGATGTGAAATCAGCTCAAAGCCTGGCTGATATTCAGCAAATTGGAGAGCAGTTGTTCATCCCTGTTCAGTTAAATGATGGGAAGGACTCTGTTCTCGCTCGAGTGTGTGTGAACAACGGTAAGAGCTTCATCAGCGAAGCCATGTTTCGCCAACTCCCAAAAGATCCAGCCATTCCCACCTTCAAACTGATAGACAAATGGGAAATGGACCTGGAAGCACCCAATTCAAAACATCTCCTGCCAAGCAGGTGTATGCTCAAAATCTCCATTGGCAACAAGAGCATAGTCCATAATTGTTGGGTCGTGCGAGACGTCACTGCCGCCTTTTACTTAGGCAGTGACATTCTCAATCGCTTTGCCATTAGTTTGGACCTAATAAACTTCAAAGCTTGGTCCCGATTAGCGGATAATCCCATGGGCTTTGATGATCCAGAAAAAGCATTTAGGTCAGCTCAATTGCTACCTTATGCAGTTGAAATTCAGGTTAAAGAGGAAGTCACCATCCCAGAAAGGACCCGACAATTCTCCCTGGAAGTGAAAGTTAAAAGGGGACAAGAGTTGAAAAACCCTGATGCTTACATACATCTAAATGCTTCTCTCCAACAGCAAGGGTTGGGGGTAAACCCAACTCCATTAGTCAACATAGAACATGACACCATTCCAATAGAGGTGGATAACAGCGACTTAAAGAGTATTACTCTAGCCGCAGGCACCATTATTGGAATGGCGGTTGATGACCGACATTTTTCCATCGACTTAGTAAATGAACTGTTAGGACCAATCCCCAAGGACTGTTTTGACAGTGACAGTGAGGACAATACAACACCAGACAGGATTTTCACCCGGCATGGGGGGAACTTCCTGGTGTACACTTCCTGCCCCTATGGTAAGGAAGATGTGACCTGTGACTTCAGGAGGGATGAGGTGATTTTCCAGGTCCATGAGGGCTGCCTTTCCCACCTGAAGCCTCCGGTCCAAATCAGCACTCTGACCAGGGACTTCTCCACCCAGCTGGAGGAGGCCGCGGAGATAGCCAAACCAGAAGTCTTTCCAGGCTTCAGGCAGATGGTGGAAGAGAGAGTCAACCTAGCTGATGCCTGTGTGACTCTGGAACAAAAGCAAAAGTTGAAACAAGTTTTCTTGGATTTCCAAGATCTCTTTGCGGTAGACTCATATGACTGTGGTCGCACCGACATCCACACCACAACAATCCCCACGGACCCTGGCATGACTCCAGTGTTTGTGAAGCAATATCGCTTGCCTCTCGCATCAATGGAGTCCCTTACTGAAATAATTAAGAACCTTGAGTCCCGGGGAATAATCCGTCCAGTCCACAGCACCTTCAATAATCCGGTGCTGGGAATATTGAAGCCAAACGGCCAGTGGAGACTCTGCGCTGACCTCAGGGAGCTCAACAAACGGGTCCACACTTCCCGATGGCCTCTTCCCTACATTGACCAAGGGCTGGCCCAGATTCAGGGGTCACAGGTATTCACTGCAATAGACCTGACCAATGGATACTGGACCGTGCCTGTCAGTAGGGAGGACCAATACAAGCTGGCTTTTACCTTTGGGGGCCAGCAGTACACATGGACCCGGACTCCCTTCGGATACCTTAACTCCGGTAATGAGTTCAATATTTTCCTACATAAGGCCATGCCCGACCTGGGTACGAGGGGTAACCTGGCTTATGTAGATGATGTCCTCATCAAAAGTTCATCTGTGGAGGAACACATAGCAGAGATCCGTTATGTTCTGACACAGTTGAGGGCCGCCGGAGCAAAACTTTCCTTTCAGAAAGCACAGTGGTGTAGAACCCGTGTTAATTTCTTGGGGCATGAGATTACTCCTCAGGGCCTCTGTCCCCAGGAAAAGAAAGTGGAAGCACTTCAGAAACTGAAAGACCCCACAACTCTGCGGGAACTAAGGAGCCTCCTTGGACTGACTAATTACAGCAGAAAGTTCATTGAGGGCTACGCAGAGATCACCAGACCCCTGATTCATCTCCTGAAGGGGGGGGTCAAGTGGGAATGGGGTCCAGAACAAGCCGAGGCAGTAAAACAACTCAAAAGAAGCCTCTCACAAGCGCCTTGCCTAGCTTACCCTGTCAGAAACAAGGAGTTCTTCCTGGAGACAGGGTTCTCTAATACGTGCTTGACGGCAGTATTATACCAAAAGCATGACAAGGTCAATAAAGTAATCTCCTATGCGAGCAAAACTTTATCCTCTGTGGAGGAAAAATTCAACGATTGTGAGAAGGCACTCCTGGCAACGGTATGGGCATTGAAGAATTACCGCCCGTTTATCCAGGGGGAACACATCATAGTGGAGACTCCACACCAGCCTCTGCAATATCTCCAAAGTGACAGAATCCGGGCCGGAAATGTGAGTAATTCCCGAATTACTTCCTGGATTCTGTCAATGCAAGGCTTTCCTGTGGAGGTCAGATATGGCCAAAACAAGAAGAGTCCCCTCGCGCAAGGTCTGGCTGACTTGCATGATTGTGCCAGAGAAAACTGTCTCGAGGACGAAAGTCTAAAAATCAAGGACAACATGGAGGCATACCTTAATTCCCCACACAAAGTCTTTGAAGAAGACAAGTGTGAGGGAATGCCCACTGTGTATGTGGATGGATGCTCTTACCATGTTGACAACAACGGGGAGAAAGAACTGGTGGCCGGCGTAGGGAATGCATGGGTGAATGAGTCCCCAGAACCCTCCGCTGGATACAAAATTGGTCCCCGAAGTAGTCAGGTGGCAGAATTGATGGCTGTGCATCAGGCCATCCTCACTGCTGTCCAGCATCAACTCCACAAACTGGTCATAATCACAGATTCGGATTATGTACGGAACGGGTTCGTGGAACACCTGGTTAATTGGAAAACCAGAGGCATGTTATGTGCTAACAACAAACCCTTGAAACATGGGAAGTTGATCCAAAACATTGATGATCTGGTCACCTCGAATGAGATGACCATCTATTGGAAAAAGATCAAGGGTCATTCCAAAGTAGAGGGACCAGACAAAACTGGAAATGACTTAGCTGATCAGCTGGCCAAAACCGGGGCCATCCAAGGGGATCTAATTGAGATTGAGTCCCTGTTGGGGGAAATCCAGGTCACTGCTATCACTAGGTCCCAGACAAATGCTCACAACGACCTTTCAATTGCACAATGGAGTAAGGAGACCCCTGATGCTGATTTGATTACTGCTCAGAAGGGGGATCCAATTATTGGTAAATTTTACCAGCACCTTGAGGACCCTGAGAACTTTCCCCTGACGGATACCGATTACACTGGGAAAGAGGACCTAAGAGTGTTGATGAAATGTCCCAAAATGTTCCGGATCCAAGACGGTTTGTTGGTAAGGAAATCCAAAGCTGGCCACGATCAGTGGGTGGTTCCTACCTCATTCCGAAGCCTGATGTTAAGTCACGCCCATGATGCGGCCACTGCCGGTCATAGGGGGTTTCACACAACATTGGAAATCTTAAGAGAGGTTGCATACTGGCCACACATGGGGCAGGACCTCGACCAATACTTGAAGGGGTGTCTTGTGTGTGCACAATTTCAGCCATCATCCCTCACGCACCGGGCGCCTTTACAAAAGAGGGGAATGACACTGCCATGGTCAGATTTACAAATCGACTTTGTAGGCCCTGTGATTCGCTCGGCTAGGGGGAATAAGTACATGTTGACTGTGACATGCTTGTTTACCAAGTGGGTGGAATGTCTCCCAGCCCCAAATTGCAAGGCAGAAACTGCAGCTGCCTTGATGATTAACCACATCTTTTCCCGTTTTGGTCTACCTCAAAGGATTGAGTCAGACAGAGGTAGCCACTTCACCAGTGAAGTAATGACAAAGATGTGGGAGATACTGGGGGTCAAGAGAAAGCTGCATATTGCTTATAGACCAGCTTCTTCTGGGGCAGTAGAGAGATATAACCGGACAATTGTGAGCATATTAAAGAAGTTTGTGGCAGATTCTGGGCCAAGTTGGGATATCCGATTACCTCTGGTCCTAATGGCCATCAGATCTACCCCTTCATCTGCAACCAAAATGTCACCATTTGAGTTGATGACTGGGCGCAAGATGGTGCTTCCTCAGCATTTGCTCTATAGGACCCAAGAGCAGACACTGATAAATGCCTCCACTACTCATGAGTATGTAGAGAATTTAAGGAAACACCTCCAACATGCTTTTGCTTACGCTCAGCGGAATCTAGAAAGATCAGCTGATAGCATGAAGACCCATTATGACCTGAAAACTTCCAGGAAGGAATATCAGGTGGGAGACCGGGTCTATCTATACAACTTCCAAAGGAACCAGGCCAAGCAGCGCAAATTTTTGCCTACATGGAAGGGACCCTTTGAGATCGTCGATAAGATCTCCCCTGTGGCCTACAAGATCCGCATCCCCAAAGGTGGTTCGGCAGAGGGGGAAGACAAGTGGGTCCACATAAACCAGTTGAAGTGTTGCCATCCCAGGCACACTCTGCAACAACGGGAGGAATCCTCTGGAATCCTAGCGGGTACTGTATCAGACTAATTCAGTTCCAATCATAAAACATACCACATCTAGTCTCTAAAATATTGTGATTTGCATGAAACTGTCTCTTAGTTATACTGTTTTCTTTATCAAAATAAGAATGTAATGTTTTGTCATGATGAAATGCATATGCTGTCCCACCATCTCAACAGTGGTGGAAAAACGTCTATGAGTAGGTATTGCCGCTCTTCCTTTGTCGTCCTAGGAGAAAGAAAACCTTGAGACGGGCCAAGGAGGACGATCCGGAGACCGGGAGCTGAGACGCAACGGGCTCGGGGTACCGCCCAATATTCCCATCAGGACCGGCGAGGAGAACCGATCGATCAGTACCGGATGGAGGAAAAGATGCTGAACTATGCCATCTATTGGAAGAAGATGAGGAAACATCCCAGATCTTGCGAGTCCCATTCGTGAAATAGGATGGCCATCGCAAGAGGGGGGCTTGTGGGATGTATTTACCCATGCATCCTAGCCCTACCTCAAAACTGTGCAGTACTGACATGAAAACATCATGATGACCAGAGCTTCCCAGAAAATGCACCGGGAAATGCAGGAAGAATAGGCTGCCACCCATTTTTGCCGATGTTATGGGCACAGAAGGACGCTGCCTAAAACCACCATTGGACTACCCGCACAGTAGTCTGAAACCATTGTTTTGACCCATGTGGAATCATTAGACGGGGTAAATATGGGGATTAAGCTGTCGCTGCCCATCATTTTGCCCCAGAACAAAAATAAATAATTGGAGTGGGTAAAGATGGGGATGCGCTGTCGCCGCCCATCATTTCATCCCAGAATCCAGGACAGCTGCGCAGTTGTGCGCACACCAAAATGGTTACCTAACTTGCCACCCACCAGTGTAAAGAAAGGTCTTTGTTGACAAAATCCACTTTTACTGATGTCAAAAAGTTGCTGAAATCGTGACTTATTGGACGACTTTAAAGATTCAACCCTTTTTGTGGGGTTCCACATAACCATCTTACTGTAAGGAGCCCCATCAAAACAATGTTAAGCAAGGATTTACTACCATGTAAGAACCATTCCTGTTTAGAATGCATTAATCCAAGAAAATCCCAAAGTTGCATGCAGTGCCAACAAAATCCTCTAGGCGGCACTAGCGGTCTAAACTCTGACTGGAGAACTGAGTGCAGTTGCTGTACAAAGGGATTTGACTTAGCTGACTTCAAAGGCTGCATTTTAATTAAAAATTAGCCACATGCTGTTCCCAGAGGCCTGAAGCCTGGGAAACCCTATCACCTCAAGAGCTTCACACCAGGAGTTAGAATCTCACATGACCTCTTGATTGATAGAAGGCAGACTGGCTGGGAGCTTCCCAGAGACCACACAAAGGACCCTTTCCTCTGAAAGGAAGATGTTAATTTTGTCTGTTTAATGTCAACAAAGCCCTGCCTGCCCAGAGGACTGACCCACCCAAGTCTTGGAGGCGGACCTCAACACTCTGAGGATTGAATTGGAAGTAAAATATATATTTTACAAAAACACTGATAACTCTTTGTAATCAAATGACAGAAATGTATAAATTTGAGAGCTTTAATTTAAAAAATGTACCTTTAATTCAAGACTAAACTCGAATTTGTGTGATGTTCTGGGGCAAAACCCCATTGTTTATTAATATTACAAACTCCCTGTTTCAGCTAGACAAACGAAAATGCATTGGTATGTGGGTAGATATGTGAGGAACAGTTGTATAAAATTTAATGAAGATCCAATGTTGTTTAGCACATTAAAAAGTGCTAGAAGTGGCCGTTTTTGAATGCAAGCTCCTAGGAAAAGCACATTTGGACAGAGACATGGCTAAATTCAGCCACACCATGTATATGTAATTTTAAACAAATGTGTACCTGTGCAAATATGTTTTTAGGTCAGATATAGATTGTGTGTAAAGTTGACAGGGGTGGGTTCTCTGTATCATCAACAGACCTCATCATGATGACACTTCATTTCATTCCCCCAATCAAGTAAGAAATGGAAGTTTGACCAATTAGAAGCTGAGAGAGAGGTAGGGTCAGTGATGCTAGAACACACCCACATTCTAAACACATAAAAGCAGACAGTCAGGACACATAGAGACCTTCAAAATCCATCTGCCGCTGGAAGCCCTGCCGGAAAAATCCATACTTACCTCCATCAACCTCCAGAGAGCCAAACTAGAGACTTCAATCTATCCAGAACTAAGAGACCAGACCAGAGAGACCCAGACCAGCAGAGAGAGTGACCCAGATCACTGTGAAGTGCAGAGGCCAGACCAGACCAGACCAGAGCCCAGTCTAAAACCCTGACCAGATCCATGGCGAGGCCCATTTCACCCAAGAATATAGTGTGAGTACCTAGAAAACTGTGCAGAACCAATCTCCTAGTTAAAATCATATAATTCAATCTATTTAACCTAAGTAGAACTGCCTCCTAACTGTCACCTGTCATTTTAGCTGCAAAAAGCTGCACGTGTCTTTTTGAACTTTAAAATTTCGAATCTGAAAAACGACCTTTATTCAATCGTTCATATCTCCGCAACCGTTTGTGCTAGAGACTTGCAATAACTTTTATTTAAAAGCTTAGAATCGTAGCTTTGAATCGCACCAAGAACCGCATTCCTACCCCTTATAGTTTTACCGCAATCGCGGAACACGCATCCGCGAATTTTACCGCGATTTGCAATTTCTTCACATGTAAAAACGGCTGCTGCTGATTTCCATTTGCCAGAAATTCGTTTAACCTGCTAACTATCCCTGCATCATTGCTAGTGTGAGCCTGGACTAATATTAACTAGATACCACTCACCCTGAACCTCTAATAGGGAATTAAAAGCGTTTCCAGCATATTTCTCATCCATTGCTAACACATATAAAAGCATTTGGGGCCTGTGTTTTCAAAACTCCTATCTGTTTTCTATAAGCTTGCTGGGATTGAACTGAATCACATTTGATTGCATTTCTGAGAACTGTGTGTTTCCTTCCATTTCCTTGCCTTGCATCAAGGGGGGGGAGGGAATTGCCAGAGAAAAGTGATTACATTGTTTTGTTGAAATCATATTGCGTATTTTCTGTACTGCATTCATTGAATATTGCATCCACCTGAGCTTACATAAAGCATCCTCTACCACATTATACTTCTGTACCTATTTACCAGTGTGCTACCTTATCCATTTCTTGTCAACTCCTTATTGATTATAGAGAAGCGCGTTAGTGCCAGATTCTCCGTTGTTAATATTTACCATATCAGATTAAGTGTGATATTCAATTATTAATTTATTAAAAAGTGTGATATATATTTTAATTTATCAAATAAACCTTTTAAACTTGCAAAACAGAATTACTTCTTGGCTCAGTGGGGTCAGGGGGATTCCAAGAGAGGGGTGTTATACAAGGGTAGTCATCCAGAACGCATGAACTGGACCTAAAGATATATCAATAAGGGTTTTCATTCAGTATTCTAGACTAGGCGTTAACTTGGCTGTAGTGCTGAATTGAATCCTCTTACAGACCCCTAAAGTCTACTTCATCCACATGTGAATTCTGTTTATTGTGGTACTCGTTGAATTGTAGTTTGAAAGATTGTGCTGCCAGTCCACATCTCTATAGTGTTGCCTGACATCTGCCGACATCACCAAAGCAGTGCTGGAAATTGACACATTTTACTGAGGAAACTCCTCCCCCATCCTCCCACGCACGCCCTTCGAGTAGGGCAGATTGTCAGTGGTGTGGGTGGGACGGATGGGCGGAGCTCAGTGGCAAATACTGTGGGCACCCTCAATATAGGATGATGGCTGCTTTGTTTGTTTGTTTGTTTGTTTATTTATTTACTAATGCACACCAAACCCGTAGGTAGCTGGGTGCAGCAAGAAAGAATACTTTAAGCTTAGTTAAAACAAGGTAAAGGTACAATACAGGACATAGTAATTACAGTAAAATTTACAGGTGAGAAAATGGTGAAGGTATAAATACAGGTAATCAGATCAAAATAACAGTTGACTAGCAAGGAGTTTCTTAAGAGTATAGGAGGTCAGTAGACATTATGTGTCAACAGACCCTAGCCAAATTAGTGCCTTTCTTCTGAAGCTAGTGTAGCATTGGTTTATTCTAAGGTTCAGAGGAAGGGCATGCCAATATTGTGCAGCTTTAACTCGGAAGCTGCACCCTCCATCTTTGGTGAGCTTAAACCTTGGTATCTCTAGACAGTGGGAGTTTGTAACTCTCGTCGGTCGCGAGGACATTTTTCTATTTATTCTGTTCACTAGGTATGTAGGGGTGCATCATTAAGGCATTTGTGGGTAAGTGAGGTGGTTTTGAGTAGTATTCTGTCGCTAATTTTTAGCCAGTGATGGTCTCTTCTAGAGTTTGAGATGTGCTCTCTATTGGAGAGGTTCAGGACTGTTCTCAGGGCATTATTCTGCAGTATGTGCAGTTTATTGGGGATGTAATTGTTAGCTCCTAAATAAAGCGCGTTGCAATAATCGAGCTTAGATGATATAGGACATTGGCCAAGGTGATACAACTCGCTTCAGATAGATACGGTCGACATGCTCAGATGAGTTTGCCTGTGTAGGCCGTTGAGGAAGCTAACACGTTCACGTGCTTCCTTAAGGTTAAGGTATAGTCCAAATAGTCCTTTGCATAAATACAAAGTGCATTTTTGGAACATAAGAATGACCACCAACGTATGTTAGTAATAAAAATGTGCGTTTCATCTAATCATGCAATGCACCCTTAGAATGATGCCCATTTCATCTGTCAGAATAGTCACCATGACAGTAAAATGTGTGCAAAGCATCAGACATACATGCAGCTTTGCTCGTACACAGGATTGCACTCTTGTTGTTTGTGCTAGAGCAGAGCGCCCGCTTGCTCCTGCCCGATTCCTTCCCTGCGCCATTCGGTGAATGAGGCACGCCACCTACTTGTGTCTGTTTAACCTTCATGCCTGAAACACCTCTGAGACAGGTTTTGCTACAAATGTCGGAAAAGGGCATGGAATTCTTTGTCCACCCAGCTACTCTTTGCGGGAAGAGGAGGATTTCATCAGAGAGGGTTTTTGTGAAAAATAACTTTGAAGTTCAGTAGAATGTTGCAAGCAGAGCAGTGCATTCCTGTTTTTGATAAAGCACATCGCACACAGATCCTATTGAAGCGCCACACGTGCTTGAACCCCTGTCTGTAACGGTCAATCACGCTGCCGATGATAACTGCCAGTCACATGCGTAGGCCTGAGCGACTGATGTTGTGTACCTTCTGCGGAGAAAGCATCCCTTCATGGAAATCGCTAAATCTCGCGTGGATAAATGTACTAGGTCACGATGGTGGCATGACCAAAGTGCATAATTGCCATCAATATCGAACTCTACTAAGGAGGCACGCGTGATACACCATTCCCCACAGACGCACAGATCTCACTCTTGGGATACCATTATATTGACATGGCAGGGCAGGGACATGCAGTCCTGCCAACTTATTTCTCTACAAGCTATTTGAGGGCAGGCGACGCTGTCAAAATGTGCCTATGCTGGGAGATCAGGCTAAACACTTTAGTGAAAAAATCAATGCAGGCAAACCTTGGACAGCGTGAATTCTGGGTGGTTCCAAACCCATGAAGCCTTTTAAACTTCCCCAGGGCTTTGATTCACAGAGTTAGTCACCCAGTAGGGAAAAAATAAGCCCTCTCGCGCACTATAAAAAACTTGTGTATGAGCGCGATATAAATAAATATCACATCATATCATACCATGGCTCTCTTACATGCTCCACTTATTTATTTATTTTTTTTTGTTTTCCATTTGTTACACACCAGACCCTGGGGTATCACGGCGTGGTTACAGACAGTTTAAGGCAACTTGGTAATACAGTTGTACAGTTACAAGACATTATTACAAAAGCCAGAATATACAGTTCTCTCCACACAATTACATTAGCAAATAGGTGTACTTTATGAAACCACTGACCTAAGGGGGCCTAGCATCCCCCACGTGGCGATGGGGCGTGGTAAACCTTTTTCTATTTGTAGCGCAACAGTGGTAGGGGAAGACATGGGTTGATGAGGGTGGCATTGAGGTAGTGTGAGGGTCAGTGGGGCTGAATGGAACCCCAAACAATGACCAAATTAATTTCAGAGTGACCCACACAATTCTGTTGGACACTATGGTGGGAGTTCCCCCACTATTAGCTAAATCGGTGTGGGCCTTGGTTTAGTCATATTTGCCCTGGTTAGTCTTATTCGCATTGCTGGGCAGTGTACCAGAGGTCATCTCAATCCCTGGCATGGGGCTGGCCATGATAATGACTCGGATCAACGGGGCTCATCCACAGGTGGAAGAGTCAAGAAGTGGGAAGAAGACACTATTAACTCTTTTCCCAGATTGCAAATCCCAAGTGTGAATTACAGTATATGTACCAAGCACTGGTGAAATCAATGGTTGTTTTTATTGATGCATAAACATTGTATAGGAACTGGCATTTCAACCTCAGGGTGCTACTCAGGCCATTCACTGGCTACTGCCATCATATGACCTGGAACTAATATCATTTGTCTGGTCTTGGCATTGCTATCGTATGCCAGTTAATGCCATTACAAGCCCCTGTGTTTAAACCACGTTAAAGTTGTGTTATCTAAATCCAAGGTAGATTCGCAGCAGCCATGTTTCATTAAATAACAGATCAGTAATTGCAGGCTTCTTACAGGTGTCAGAGACAAGCACTTTACTTGTGCTATTTTATTTGCTCCAAACCCCAGATTGGCATCGACATCATAGATACGTGTGCTGTTAGCATTCAATATCCAGTTGCTTACACTATTAACCAAGTGGGTAGCTCATAAGTAAAGTGCTGGTCTTTGACAGGAGGACAACCTGCACTTCGTGCGTGTGTGTGCACAGCACAGTGTTGGGTGGTGTTTGTGCAGTGAAGAGCTGGTATTGGTGTGTGTATGCAGTACAGTGTGGGGACTGGTGTTTGTTCGGTACTCTGGTCGTGGGTGTGTGTGTGCCCTGCATTGCCAGGACATTGTATGTGTCAAGGGTGTATCTGAAGTGATATGAGTATGTGTCAGTGTGCTTTTGTGCAGTGCAGTAATGGTGTTGGTATAAATATGTATGTAGTGATGGGGATATGTGTGTGTGTCTGTGTACACCCCAGGGCAGTGGGTGGTGTATGTGCAGAGATATAATTGTGTGTAATTGTGCATGTGTGCAGTGCAGTGCTGTTGTTGGTGTATATATGTATGTATTGCTAGGTGCTGTGTGTGCAGTGCCAGGTATATATGTGTCTCTGTGTGTTTGTGTGTGAGGGTGTTTGGTTGTGTGTGTGTCTGTGGGCAGCATGTGTGTGTGTTTGTGTTTACAGTGCACTGCACTGCAGTGAAGGGG
Organism: Ambystoma mexicanum; assembly: GCF_040938575.1. Lineage (NCBI taxonomy): Eukaryota > Metazoa > Chordata > Amphibia > Caudata > Ambystomatidae > Ambystoma > Ambystoma mexicanum. The sequence goes on along the minus strand of NC_090932.1, from coordinate 294,532,789 downwards.
GTGCGTGGTTTGTGAGTTCAGTGATGGGGTGGTGTGTGCAGTGATGTATGTGGTGGTGTGTTTATTTGTGTTAGTATAGTGCCGTTCTGAAGCAGTGCGTGCGTGTGTATGGGGGGTGGCTAGATGCCTGTGTGTGTGTGTGCAGTGCTGTGGCTGTGTGTGTAGGTGTGAATGTGTCAGTGAATGTATGCAGTGCCATGGTTGGGGCAATGCATATGCAGTGCTGGGTGCAGTGTGTATACACAGTAATGTGATTCTGCGTGTATGTTTCTGTGCATTAGAGGGCATGTGTGAGCCTGTGAACAGCCTGTGCTGAACTTCAAGTTGCATGTGTAGTGCTGGGATGTATATTACTACAATCATACTTGGGCATATACAGGATAACAGTTCGCAAATAGTGAGTGCCTATACATTTCCTGAACGAATTAGTGAAACCCAGTGGCTGTGTCAGCAGAGCTTGTTTTGTTTACCTGTTGCGCCTGGGTCCTGCTTCTGACTTGCTGATATTTCTCTGGCTTTGTGTGCTTGTTCAGACAACTTTGTGTCTTGATTTTAGGGAGATCCTGCAGACTCCCTCCCCTCCCCCTACCCCGGCAGTGCTTTGTCGCTTTCTAAGATACGAGTTCGTCAGTCTTATCTGTGGGGTCATCGTCTTTCTTCCTTATAAGTGACAGATCACAATGCGCCTATTGTTAAACGAACACTTAGAGCCTAATTCATGGAACTTTTTGCGCGGTGCAAAGTGACTTTGCACTGCCAACAAACACCCTTATCAAACCTTGGCATTGCCTGCCCCTTGCCATTAACAAATGCCCAACTCAGTTCTTGCATCCGTACAAACCCACCAGAACCACCTTGCCACAACTTAAAGTTTGTAAACCACCACATCCGTCCACACCACCATACTTCAGTAGCAAACCCAATAACCACTACCAGGATATTCCATGCACCCAATCTCCAGAGAGCCCAGAGAACACCACTACAATCAAAGGCGCTCTCATCAACGCACGCTACTTAGTACCACACTCTCCCGACATTGCAGACGTGATCGCCTTCAACAATCTGGACTTCCTTGCAGTAACCAAAACATGGTTACATTCCGCCGCAGGACCAGCCCTCTCTATTGCAGTCCGGGAAAACTATTCCATCATCAGAACAGACAGAGCCACTGGGTTAGGGGGCGGAGTAGCGGTCATCGCCAAAACCAGTCTAAATATCAGAGAAGTCAGCAACATAGACATACCGTCATCCACAGAATTGTTTTCCTTAAAACTTCCACTATCTAGCTCCCGAACAATACTAATCCATCTAATTTACAGACCTCCAGGAGCTATCACATCCTTTGAGGAGGATATCTACCATCTTTTGACTAATAACTCAAAACCAGGTTCCCAAATCGTCTTACATGGGGATTTCAACCTTGGCTTACAGGACCTGAATGATGCAAATGCTTCTTTGATCAACGACACCATCACACAACTAGGACTGTCACAACATATCAACAAACCCACACACATAAAAGGCAGAACACTAGACTGGCTTGCTGAAGTCAACTGCAATATCTCTGTCACCGACATCACACCTTGTGTCTGGCCTGACCACCATCTTATTACTTTCGCGATACCTAAAGTCAGTCAAAAAAGCAAACCCACTACTGAGTCTCCCAAAACTCTAACCAGAAACTCACGCAATATAACCATCGAAAACCTGAGACCTCTGATAAAAGCAATCACCTCCGAATTCACTAATTCCCCCAACATTGATCCCTCATCACTAGTGAGAGGTTCAAAATCCTCTGCATTGTCCACAAGGCTTTCTGGGGCCTGGGTCCAAAATACCTTCAGCTATCCCTCCGAAAATACCTCCCCTCTCAAGCTCTTCGCTCTTTTATCTCCAACTCACTCAGCGTCAGTCGTTTTTCTAAGAAACGAGCTGGGGGTAGATCTATGTCTTTGGCTGGGGCCTCCCTCTGGAACAGCCTCCCTGCCACTCTAAAACTTGAGGAGAACCATCTCCCGTTCCGGAAGCATCTCAAGACCTTCCTCGTTTCTTTTGCCTTCGCTCCCCCTTTCCCCTGCTGATCTGTTCTCTCTTGGCACCGTGCACCTGGCCACCCTCTGTCTTTTGGGCCCAGGTACCTACTCATCCTGCCACCCTCCCGCACTGCCTCCGGGCCATCCCTTGCACTGGGGTCTGTGTCTGTACCCAAACAGCCCCCCCTTTTTCTTCCTGCACTTATCGGACCTACCCTGTCTGCTGCCTTAAACCTAGCACTTGCAAATTGCTGGCTGCATTACCTCTGTTTGTTGCCTTTATTATTTATTTATTGTTATTTATCTGTTTCTCCTCTGCTTCGCACTTTCCACCTCTCCCCCTTCCATGCACTTTTCCCCTCCCCCCTCTCCCATGCACTTGCGCGTTCTCAATGTCACTGGGCCTAGTAAGATCGCTGTTTGTTCTCCCCTGTTCCCCTCCCTTGCCTTGTCGCGCTCTGAAACACTTGTGTACGAACGCGATAGAAATAAAATATCAATCATATCAATCAATAGTGGAACTCTACAACAACACTAGAACAAGCCCTGAACCAAATAGCCCCTCTCAAGAAAACCTAAACCAATTGCACATGTGAATAAATGGTTCTCAGCAGAACTAAAGGCACTTCGCAACCTCAAGAGAACAATTGAATCTTGTTGGAAAAAAGCCCCATCAATCACTACCAAGGATAATTTCTCCCGAACAGCAGCCACCTATAAAACTGCCATCACGAATGCCAAAAAAGAGATCTTCACTACTAGAATTCACAAAGCCAAATCTGGCACTAAAGAGCTTTTCTCTATCCCACGAGAACTAAAATTGACCTATTACAAACCAAAATTGAAGCTAAAAAAGCAATCTCACATCTAAAGACCACCCTAGTGACTCGCACAGCCCTCCTCCCCCCAACTGCCCACGTTTCCACTTCTCACGCATTACGGAGGAAGAAGTAATAAATATAACTCTAGCCTAAAACCGTCCAACTGCCTAGGCGACCTATACCCTGCCACAGTCATTAAGGACAGAGCCAGAGATCTTGCTCCTCTTATCACAGCGCTGGTTAATGCATCATAAAAAATGCTGTAGTCCCCAACAACCTCAAAGAGGTATGGGTCCTACCCCTGCTCAAAAAAACATAACCTGTACCCAACACACCTACTAATTATAGGCCCATTACCACAGTACCCTTCCTCTTAAAGATTCTAGATAGAGTAGCCTATCTCCAAATACAACAACACTTGGAAGGCAACAACCTCCTAGGACTGAGACAATCCGGCTTTAGATCCAGGCAGGGGACTGAAACAGCCCTCCTGGATCTAAAAATCCAAATGGACGAAGCCAAAGATAAGGGTAACCTGGCCATTCTGCTCTTATTGGATCTGTCTACAGCCTTCGACTTAGTCGACCATCAAATCCTCACCAAACACTTGTCCCTGGCTGCTGTATTCTCCCCGGATGCCACCATTTGGATTAGGTCCTTCCTATCGGACAGATCAACCAGGGTCTTCGCCCCATGTGGCGGCACTGCTGCTGACCCCACACCAATCCAATGTGGAGTGCCCCAAGGCTCCTCTATCTCCCCCAACCTTTACAATGTATTCACTAAGCTCCTCTTTGACCACCTGGACAACCTGGGCGTCACATATACTAACTATGCTGACGATATCCAGATCCTTATCGACCCCCACGGGGAGCTATGACAAAGATGTTGCAAAGCTAAATGAGATCTACTTGGAAATCCAAGCATGGATGTCTACCCACAGCCCCTGCTTAAACGATGACAAAACGGAACTGCTTATTGTTGGTTCCCAGGCTCGTCTCAACAAGCTAGAACCTAGATATAAAGCCTTCGTCATTGATGGTAACATCATAAAAGTGTCGAATGAAGTCAAAACATTGGGGGTGTATCTTAACTCCACACTTTCCCTTAAAAAAAACAATCAATGCCACTATCCCATCCACCGCCTATACCAACAAACCTATAAATGCTTGTAAACCATTTAATTTCCACCAACAGCTGCCCCACACTGGCCAGAGCCCTCATTGTGTCCAAGCTGGACTACTGTAACACTCTCTTCCTTGGTTCTTTGAACCATAACCTAAACAGATTACAGATACTCCAAAACAATGCTCTTCGATGTGCCCTCAATCTTCCCCGCAAGGCCCACATTTCCACCTTGAGAAAGGAATCTCACTGGCTCCCCATCCGTGAGAGAATTAAACTACGGGTGCTGATCATTACACATAAATGTTTATACCTTTCAGACAAATTCACGAGACAGAACTCTACCAGACCTACTAGATCCCCCTACTTACATACACCAAATTAACATCCCTAAATTCAATCTGAAAACAGCTGGAGGAGCAAGCTTCCCAGTACTAGCAGCTAAACATTGAAATGCACTACCCATTACAATCAGAGCAGAAACCTCATTCTGGACGTTCAGAGCCTGTGGAATCAGAAAATACAATATTAAGGCTTTTACACCATGCAAAGAGAAATACACCGACACGGGCTTGTAAAGATTCCCAGAACCTTTATTGCAATTCTGTACAGTTTACAAAACAAAGTACACAAATAGCTATTTGGCCGTCAGTACATCACAGAGACCACCAGCAGGGTTCAGTGTGAGCAGTGAACAGGATTTTCTAGCTGGACATCAGCATATTTATACAGCTTCGTTATAATGATGTCCAGCCTCTTACAAGTTAATCATGTACTGAGCTAGGGTTGCGCCAGGTTCGTTCCTAATTTACATATCTCGTGCATGCGGTTTACTTTTTAATACATTTGCTAACAAACACTATTATTCTCTTGGTTTAACTTTATACTCTTTACATATTGCTTTAATACAGATCATCCAGATGTTTCACATATCGTGTTTAGATAGCGTTATTGTTCTTGTATACTTGTAGGTTAACATTGCCGATTCAAGTAATCCCCTGATCCCGAGGTCAACAAAGGACAAGGTCTACATGACCCTAACATGTAGCCTGAAGGCAGGTTGGACATTAACTCTCCTACAGAGGTTGAAGAGGTTAAAGCAAGAACAATAGAACACAAGACGGCCATTTTAGGCCACAGGGTGACTTTGTACGATAGACTAAAATGGCGGCTTTAACCTAAAATGGAGGCTTGATTCACTTAAGGTCACGACCTTGCAATACGGATTTCCTCGCAAAGCGACTGGGCATAGGCCAACATATACAATGAGGACGAAACAATATTATATCAGTTCTAACAAACCCTTCTTTTGGCCTATGCCAAGCGCTAAACTACCTTCAATCACTTTGTGACTAACTCCACATTTCAACGTCCATACACCCCGAATCACTGTCGGACATATCTATTGCCATTAAATCACATACTAGAGTTTCTTTCAACACATACTCCTTGGAAACCTTATCTGGGGCGTATATTTTATGCCCTAATACACTTGTTGCTTGCGCGCAACACCCCCCTAATACTGAGCATATACCAGGGAGACACTGTATACAACAACAAAGGAACGGAAAACTTCCCGAGATAATCAGCAGGGCCGAGAACAACTTCCATCCACACGACCATAGGAGGTCTCAAAACCATGCACTAAGTTCCCAGTTTCCCTCAGGAACATGCACCTCTGAACTAAGAACATGTACACTTTGGATAGCCCTAAAGATCGTTGAAGAGGAGTCTGGTATGTAAACGCAGCAAGCGGACCCCACTAATTTACATACTCCTCCACGCTCAGCCAGAATGACATCTAATGCCATCCGGTTCTGAAGAGCCACTAATCTTATCACTTTCTGTTGTAACGTCATATTATAGAGTATGTCAGTGGTCCGGTTGATGGTTCTCTCCAATACTCTCGCTAGTCCCCTGATATCTTCTGAATTCGTAATTTGCCCAAAAAATGGCACGAAGGATTTCATGATGTCTCCTAGAGTTTGAAGTGGGAAAAGTGAACAAAAGGCTCCCACCAATCCCCTCTCAACCATGGCCTAGAGGATCACAGCCCAGACACCCGCAACGAGAGGAGTTTGCCCATCTCCCAGACGACCAAATACCCTGGTACAAGAACATACGGATGTGCCCATTCGCATGCCCACCCGCATGCCCACCTGCCTGCCCAGCACATGCCGACACCTGCGGCATGGATGAACTCGACTAAACCATCCAGCACCAAATCAATACAGAGAGATGCCATGACGACTTAGCTAACGGTCAGCACACTCGTGCAACACACACACCGGACACTCTTACACCAATCCACACGAAGAACATACTCAGTGCTATGACGTAGGCGACGGACACACCCACGGACGTGCATCTTTATTATTTTTAACATAGGCTTTTAAATGCAGAAACGCAAGACGCATAATGAACTTATCTAAAAAGGCTTGCTCACGCTTCTTCTAAAACCATGTATCATAATGAGGAATATAACGGAGACACGATACTGGGGATAGAGCAATATGATACCGTAACCTAAAGCGCTCTGCATCAAATGGTTCCACCCATGCACAGTCCCAAGTAGGCCGCAAGCAAAAGCTTCCATGAACATTAAATGAGCAAGGGTTCGGTTGCTGACCCTGCAGAATGAGCCCAGCGAAAGCAGACAGTCAAGGGCACAACGTTGTAAACTCTCATTCCGCAAGCCGACGCCAAGGTCGCACCTGCAAGATAAGCCAGGCACAGAGTGAGAAATGCAATATTAATTGTGCAGAATTCTGTCTCAACCACGGTCCCCACCTCACGTGACCAAGCCGAACTTGATAGGGTGCCAAGCCCAGGAGGAAGAAGGCGTCTGGATCCCCCCGTCTTAAGACACAGGCAGATACAATTAAGCGACTCAATGGACATCTGCGGCGGTGGGAGTAGTCGGCCTTCCTGCTTATGAATAAATCCTCACATTGTCTGCACATACCCATAGTGAAACATTGTTGCAAATGACAGGTGCACCGCAAGCTGGGAACAGCGATGGTCCCAGACTGGGGGGCTCGTGGGTGAACCAATCAGAACATGGGACCCTTATCACTGACGCCATTAACATTGACCAATCCTCAGGGGTCTTCATGTAACAATTTTTATGTATCAAACTGAAGGGACAACCCAAGTATACCACCTGACTGACCCTTAACCAATAACCACATCCTCTATATGTATGCTATACTAACCCTACCACTCGGGGAACCAATCCAGAGTGGCGATAGGTTTTTTGCTAATTTTGCTAAGGTGATGCAAGTAGCGCGTCATGCTAAGGTAAAAAGGGCCTGCGAGCCCCACGCTGCGAGTGAGTGTCAGGACGGACGCGTACGATCCTTGGCCATCCCTGCCGTTTTGTTTAATAAACAGCAGAATCACCTTGCTTCTTGCGTGTGTCTCATACTCTATCTCTTTGGGATATATGGGAGGAGTTGGGGCCTCCCTGCCCGGAGGTCCGCGGACAGCCCAGCCGGCCCCGGGAGAATTTACCCCCCGACAAGTTGGAGGCACTGCTGAGATCTGTTTAAGGTCCGCTTTTATTTTTATTTTTCCAAGTACTCCCGTTGCGAGGAGGCCCGGCGGACCGTCGCGGAACTGCGAGAAGACCGGACAGCGCAATCCGGATATTGGCCCTCGGGAGCCGGTTGAGAAGTATCCCGCCCGCGGTTGGTGAGTGTCCAGACGTAGTCCAGACGAGGGGAGGTGGCGAGCCGCTTGGAGGGGTGCACGCAGTCGAGCGGGCCCGCATCAAGAGAACTTGGTGAGTATGCCACGCACAACAAGCAATGTGAAATTGTGAGGGAGGGGGGAGGAATTGAATACGGGAAGTGGGAGGTGTTGCACAGGTGCGCGGCGAAGGTTTGGTAATTTAGTGTTGGCAATGAAATGAATGGTAGCCGGACGAGTGCGAGAGCAGTCGGCTACGTTACGGGAGAGAAGGGGGCGGAGCACGAAAACATCACGTGCGGCCGCTCGTAGACACTGATTGGCCTAGGTCGCGACCACGTGTAAGGGTGTGTGTGTGCGGTTTCCTATGATTTGGCAATTATTGATCAATGAGTAGATGAGGATCCCTATTGTTCGAGCAGGAAACTCGATAGATAGATGACGTTTCCCTGTAGGTGGTAGCTAGCTGGTTGCCTAATACGGAAGATAATTGGCTGCTTAAGCCCTCCTGTCGAGGGGCGTATCACACGCGAGGCGACGCAGCGTGCGCAGTCCGATTATATTATTGATTACCTTGTTCCAGGAGTGACAGGAAGACAGCTGTGGGGTAACGGGGGTAGATTGCAAGTGTATTTTGGACTTAAAGAATATATGAAGAACTTACCAGTAGTGTGAAGGGATCGGTGACGTCACCAGCAGGGCTTACATAGGACATCTCGAGAACCAGGCATCTTTTATTTTTGAGAGGCGGGGAGGAGAGCTGTGTTAAGGGCGTGGAAACGGAGGTACACGGTAATGAGTTGATCGGGGGAAGGCGAAAGGAGGTACGTGGCTGCGCACGGAGAACGCCGGCCACGGCAAGTGCAGAGGACGGAGGAGGAGCGAGTGAAAGTAGGACGGCAGTATAAGAACGTCACAAGGGGCACGCAGCCGCAGGGGGCTACGTGCGCCTCGGCCGCAGGGGGCCGTAAGGGTGTTGTATAAAGGAAAAAACGAAAGAAAAGAATATACAAATGTAAATACTATATTTCACTAATTTTTCCTTAGCGGACTATCGCAAGTCCCCAAACTTACGGGGCCAGGTAAAGATACAAGGCTGTATATTGTAAACTGCTAGTGAGATAACCGCTACCAAGTAGGGGAAGGGTAACAAGTGGAGCACTACCATGTCATACGGGACAGGATCGGGGGGTGGGGGAACACCCTCACTACCCCGCTGCAACACATATGTAAAACACTATCACCCCATAGGGAGAAATTGATCAAGTACAGCATAGAATGGACACAGGGGACGGACAACAAAATGACGACACCATGGCCGCCTAATGGTAGCTTTGATCCATATACCCAACACTCACTATTAAACCATCTGCACAATACATACAAGGGGAAGAAGTTAACGCACCACGTGGAGGTGTTCAACTTATGTAGGATGTTCCAAGGGTCCCGACCAGGACCGAACGGAATGTTCATTGTAGGGGAAACAACGGGGGATAAGGAGATTAAGGAGGAGGGAGAGAATGGGGAAAAGGAAAGTGAAGGAACACAGAACACGGGGAAAGGACAAGAGGGAGGAGAAAAGAGTGACAACTCAACCGAAAATGAAATAAAAAAGGAACAGAGCGACGATATACCTCTAGTGAAGGTAGTGAAAACAGAGGGAGGGGGGTTGTATCCTTTAAGAGAACTAGGGGAAATAGCAAGAGAACAATTAAGGGCGGCTGAGGGGTACTCGAACCCGGCATACAGCCCGCCTCCATATACAGTTACAGGTGGCCGCACGGGAGGGGAGCGGACTAGTACAACGGGATCAGCCCATGGGAAGATGCTAGTAGGGGAGGGGAGGACTGAAGAAGAGCAGACTACTGACATAGGAAATGATGAGTGGGTAGCTGCGCAGATAATATTAAAACTACGAGGTTCATTAACAGGAGAAGAGAAGGAGGTGGTGAGGAAAATGGGGGAGGATAATGCCAGGGAGAGTGAAATGGAAGGGGAAAAGGGGAAAGGAAAGGGGGAAGAGCAGTTAAGACAAAAGGAAGAGACCTTGGAGGAACGATTAGCAGAATTAAGGGATGAACAGAATGCACTGATCAAGCAGCTCGAGAGGGGGGAAAGAGAGAGAGCGCGGGAAAGGAAAGAAGGTAAGAATGAGTTGGGAAAAATGAGAGAACGAACTGAGGAGCAAAGGAGAGAAGCCGAAAGGTTAAAGGCAGCGGCAGAAAGGGTACCAAGAGCAGCACTGCGCGACAGGAAAAAAGAGGAAGAGGAGAAAGAAAAAGAAATGGCAATATGGAAGAGGAGATTACTGTCAGAAACGACAAGGAAATACGAAGAAGGGAGGATGATAGAGAGTATATTAGAAAGGGAGAGGGAGAGATGGGAAAGGAAGAAAGAAGGTGAAAAGATATTGGAAAAAATGAGTTGTGAAGTAATGGAAGAATTAAAAAAGAAAAGAGAGGGAATTGGTAGAGGAATAGCGGAGAGAAACGAAGGGGAAAGAGAAGATAGGAGGGGGGAGAGTGAAGTATGGAGGAATGTATATAGAGGCACAGAAGTAGCAACAACATCGGCACAAAGGGGAGCGATTAGCAAAGAAGAAAAGGGAGGAACGGACCTAATAGACTTAAGAACAGTAACGATTGGGGGGAAAAAGACAGTTTGGGGGTTGCCATTTATGAATGACTTTTGTAGTGAGGAAGAGGAAGGAATGGAGAAGGAAGGAAGAAACAGTGAAAGGGAAAGCCTAGATAAACTATACACCACCCGGACAAATAAAGACTCACCATGGATCTGCAGGAGAAAGGAAGAACTGCAGAGAAGTGAGGAGGAGGAGCATGGAATGGCGGAAGGGCAGACACGTGAAGCCACGTCGTCACCGTCCCGTCATGCATGCTCCACCACCTCACGCTCATTACGTGCAACATGCCCATCTAAACTAGCGCCCTTCACAAACGAACTGACACCCTATGCAGGGAGGCTTAGAGACCTCCCTGGACGCAGGCAGGGAGAACGAGTACACACGCCCACAATAAATAAAGGAAATAATGAAAAGAGGGGTAGTGGTGGAGGAGAAAAAGTAAAGACCAGGAGAAATATGGACGAAGCTGACGATGCAGAAGAGACGGAAGAAGAGGAGGGGTGTGAGGACTCGATTTTGTGGAACCCAGGGGGTAAAACGGGACACAACTTAATGCCTCTTCTAGAGAGGGGAGGGGTTAGACCACAATACGTCCCTTGGAAGCATGCAGACAAGGAAAATATAAAATGCAGACTCCCATCATTAAGTGGAGGTGCGGGTAAATGGATATATGAAATGGAAAAACACACCGCAGGACAGAAGTTGGCAGTGGGAGATGTAAAGGGCCTTCTCATATCAATATTAGGTGATGCTGCGGATGACATCTGGAAGAGAGCGGGCTTCCCCGGGGTAACAATAACAAACACATCTCACGATGGGGCACCATTCGCAAACTGCAGACATGCATTATGGCAGGCACTGAGGGTACAGTATCTGGACACATCGGACATAGGAGCTATTACCTCGCGCAAGATGCGTGAGAACGAAGATCCTGTTGATTATATCCAGGAAATTCAAGAGAAGTGGCGTATGGAAACTAGAGAACAATGGGACAAAACACCAGCAATATTCTTTCATATACTAGTACAGGGGCTCCCCGAAGCAGTCCAGAAACAACTGAAGAAAGTAGTGGGGATGGAAGCAAAAGCATGGCCAGAAATACAACTGACTATAGTACATCATTGCAGGACATGGCAAGAAAAAATGAAGAAAAAGGAAGAGGATAGGAAAACGGAAGAGGCTAAACTAGTACAGAAGAAACTCACTAAATACACGATGGAAGGCGCACTAATAACTACACCTGCCACAATAACTCAAAGCCCCACACAAGTAGTGGCTGCACAAGACCCCTCCCAAATACAATCATCGCCGACTGTAACACAACAGATGCCGCCACTCCAACCATACACGACTAACATGGGAGGAGGATACTCAATGCCAGGGGCTGGGTATTATAATTACAACCGGGGAAGGGGAGGAATAATGAGAGGGAGAGGATACGGATTTAACACACAACAACAGGTGGGGGGACTTAGAAATTCCTACCCCACCGGGCACCCAGTATACCAGGACAACACAGGAAGCTTTCCATGGCAGAACAGGGAACCACTGGTGTGTTGGATTTGTGGATTGGTAGGCCACATGTCACGTACGTGTAGAGTGAGACCAGGCACACCGTTGTGGAATGAACAGGGACAACAAGAGCTCCCACAGGAACAGCAGGGCATCCAGCAACAGCAGACATTGCAACAGGGAAATGGACAGCAACCACTAGTAGCACAACAACAGCCACAGACATACCCACCGCCTCTACAACAGGTAGCGATTACACAACAACCCCTAGCACAGCAAGTACAGCCACCTGCACAAGTCCAAGACCATAACATAACCTCAACCAATACCCAACTACAGCAAACACAACTGGTCGGGTGACAGTGCTGGGACACAACCCTTACACGGGAAGTGGTCAATCATTATACCCCCAATAGGACAGCCCACAGACGACCTTGGTGTGTCCCATCCTGTCGGTAAAACACCTAATAGTGCGGAGGAACCACGCATAGAGGTAACGATAGGTGACAAAAAATTATCATTCCTTGTTGACACCGGGGCGACCCGGTCTTGCATAAGGGAAGGTAAATTTAAGATGTCAGGTGAAGCCATGAACACCCAAGGATTCTCTGGGGCTAGGGGGTTGGTTCCCTTTACTCACAACATTCCCTTATCAATAGGGGATTATGACATGTCAGTGCCACTTTTATATTCTAGGGCCTCACCAGTAAATATAATGGGGAGAGACATAATGAGCAGGTTGAATATGACGATCTCCTTTACGGAGGACGGCATAATTTGCTCCACTCCAGGAATTAACATGCTCACTGTGCAACAGATCATGCAGGCATACTGTGGACAGACAGTGATTAGGGCTGAGCCACTAGATGGTGAACTGTTCCAGTACGGGACGGACATGGCATTTGCATGGATGCCAGGGATAGAGGGAAAGATCTGGAGGAGGCCAGAAGCCTACTTGTTTAGACCAGAAACGCCAGCCAACGAACCAGAAGGAAAGGTGATTCCAGTGGACATAGAGAGCATTATAGCAACCGCTGATTACATTGCAGTGCATGCCCAAGACAGAGAAGGAAGAGCGTGGAGAGCAGTGATAGCACTAGCAGAGCGATGTAGACTCATCCAGGTGTCAGATGAGGAGCTCTTCTCAGGAGAAAAGGAAGAAGGTGAAATGGTATTTATGATGAGTGTGGAAATATGGCTAAGGGTGACATACAAACAAGTGGCACAGAAAATTGCAATGGCACTTGAGGCACCCACGTCCACCCCAGTCCCCTTTTTTGAGGAAGACATGGCAAAAGTACCCACATCATTATGGACTACTAGCCCCTATGACGTGGGGTGCATAAAAAGCATAGGGGGGTAAGAATAAAATTAAAAAAGGGTGCAATACTCCCCAGAGTAAAACAGTACCCACTATCAAAGGAGGCAGATGAGGGCATATATGAAACAATAACGGCCCTTATTAATAATGGCATAATGGTCCCATCAGAATCTCCATGCAACACAGCCGTATACCCAGTGCGCAAGGCTAAAGGTGGATCTTGGCGCTTCATACAGGACCTCAGGCCTTTGAACAACATAGTGGAAGCAGAATACCCCATAGCAGCAAACCCGGCCACAATATTGTGCGGCATTCCGGCAGAGGCATCACGATTTACAGTGATCGACCTTAAAAATGCCTTTTTCTCAATACCACTGCACCCAGACTCACAAGATCTGACAAGCTTCACTTACAGAAACACAAAGTGGAAACACACCAGATTGCCACAAGGGTACTTCGAGTCACCCTCAATATTCAATAGAGTAATACAGATGGATTTGGGTAACATTGAGGTAGAAAGCACAGTGTTACAGTATGTTGACGATATAATCATTTGCAGCACAAACGAAAAAAGATGCAGAGAGGACTCATTAAAGATGCTGACAATATTGGCTGAAAAATGTTACAAGGCGGACAAGGAAAAGCTACAATACTGTCAGGAACAAGTACTTTACATTGGACAGCTCATATCCCAATATGGAAGACAGATTGCACCACAAAGAGCACAGGCAATTTTAAAAACACCATTGCCACAAACAGTGAGAGAATTACAGCAGTTCCTTGGCCTGTGCAACTACTGCAGAGCATGGGTATTTGATTACAGCTCATACATAGGACCCCTACTTGAGGGGTTAAAAGAAGCTAATAAAGGGGAGAAAAAGTTGGGGTGGACAATGGAAATGAAAGAGGCTTTTGATGAACTGAAAGATGCAATATCAACCGCTCCAGTACTGGCCACCCCAGATTATGAACGACAATTTTTTATATTTTCACATTGCGACTCAACAGTAATGAAAACAGTGTTGGCTCAAAAAACAAGCATGGGCTACAAACCAGTAGCGTTTTGCAGCGGCCACTTGGATCCCGTGATGCTAGGTCATTTCCCTTGCGAACAAGGTCTCGCCGCAGCTGCCTTTGTGGTAGAGAAAGCATCAGCAATCACCATGGGGTGCCCAACCACACTATTTGTGGAACATGCACTATTTGCAATATTGAATAAGCCTAAGTCCACGCTAACAACGCAGAGGGTGTCAGGTTATGAGATAATATTATTTAGAGCTGAACTATCAATTGTTAGATGCAGCACGGTCAACCCTGCAAGGTTTATAGCAGAAGCAGTTGAGGAAGGAGACTATGCACACGATTGTACGAAGGTTACTGAAATGTATTCATGCACTAGAAGGGTTGAAGAGAATGCACTAGACGGAGGTGATCTCTTGTTCATTGATGGGTCATCAACAATTGACCAAAGTGACGGGATTAGGAGAACTGGGGCAGCAGTGGTAAAAATGACAGAGGTACCGGTGTGTGTGGCGATGAAATGTGTACAATTACCACAGCATTATTCTGCCCAAGCAGCGGAATTGGTCGCACTGATCTTGGCATTGAAGGAAAGCTTTGACAAGCGAGTGACCATATATTCCGACAGTGCATATGTCACATCTACTGTCTATTCCGGATTGTCCAAGTGGAGGAGAAGAGGGTTTAGGAGAGCTGACGGCACCCCAGTGCAACATGCCCTCTTATTAGCTGAACTGATTGAAGTAATAAATGACCCCCAAGAATTAGCCTTGGTCAAATGCACCGCACACACTAATGGAGAAGATCATATTTCAAAAGGGAATGCAGCAGCAGACGCACACGGAAGTATGCTGCATATTTTGGCGAGCTATGGAACCCCCCAGAGTCAGAGAGAGGGAGAGGGAGGGGAATAGCTAAGGAGCTGTTAATAAGAGAAGGGTACACCCATCTCCCAACCACACAGATTATGGAGCTACAAGCGGCTGCACCAATGACAGAAAAAGAAATATGGGTAAAAAGAGGATGCACAATGTCGCCAACTGACGCACTATGGCGCCAGGGTAGCACTGGAAAGATGGTAATGCCACTGGCACTATTGAACATCGCCCTGAGCCAACTACACCACCCAGCCCACACAGGCAAGGAAGTCATCGCAGCACGAATTAGGGAAGATTGGTTCTGCCCCGAGTTAAATTCCCATGTGTCAAATTTTGTCAGCAATTGTCTCACATGTCAGCAGTTCACGGCCGGTCACACGCTGAAGGTGATAAAAGGTACTATACCCCGGCCAGAGGGACCCTTCCGACACATCCATATTGACTATGTTGATATGATCAACGTATGTCAAGGAAATAGGTATATGATTGTAGTTGTGTGCCCATTCTCGAGGTGGATCGAGGCAGGGCCCTGCTCACACCCAGATGCATTCCGAGCAGCTAAATTCCTAGTGAGGGAGGTCTTCCCCAGGTGGGGAGTGTGCGAAATACTGCGGTCAGACAATGGGCTGCATTTCGCCAATGAAATGTTCCAGCATATCACGTCCTTACTGAACATCAAGCATAAATTTGCATGTGCATATCACCCGCAGGCCAACGGCGTATGCGAACGCCTGAATGGCCTATTAAAAGAGGCAATTGCAAAAATACAGCAAACAACAAAGAAGAGTTGGCTGTATTGCCTTCCGCTAGCCCTATTTGAGTTAAGGAATAGACCAGGCTCCGACCACCACCTCACCCCTCACGAGGTGCTGACCGGACGCCAAATGCGCCTTCCTCTGACGCCAACATCAAGAGCATTTACCGACCATGAGAGTACTGCAAGTGTCCTTGGTGATGAAATGTACCAATATGTGTCTTCTTTGATTACTAGTGTAGTGTTTGTGTCTCAACAGCTCGAGCACACGCGGGGCGGGTCTAAGAGTGATCAACAAGAAGACGCGGATGAAGAATTGGAAAAGGGAAAACTGTGCAAAATTGCCAAAGGTGACCACGTACTACTCCGCAATTTCAACAGAAAGTGGAACAGCCCACGCTTCACTGGCCCCCACCTGGTAGAGGAGGTATCAACGAGAGCAGTAAAGCTACAGGACAAACGTGCTTGGAACCACCTACACGACGTAACGATCTGCAAACTCCAGACCTGCCCTAGCGTCACCGACAGGGCCATTGGAAGAGCAGCAACAGCATCGCCAACGGAGGAAGGGACTTCTACCGCAACTAACGGCCAAAGTGTCCCCATACCCTGCCACCCCCCTGATTCCCCAGAGACAACTACCGAAATAAAGAGGGGTAATCACCATACCGCCCACCCCATGGTCACACGTTCAAAGAGTAAAGGAACCACTACCAGTTGAACCCCAAACCCTCTGCCCATTGACCCCCTACCCACTGCAATAATAACCCAACTGAAGGACATTGTTTTGCACATACACATGTAAACACTTGAATGTTCTCTTTTTTTTCTCTCGCACATGCAGGTACGGCGTATTATTGCACTGTTAAGAAAACAGATAACTAACAAAGTTCACTGCCCAGGAGGAGTAGATGATACCCTCAGACAATAACTACCCTGAAGAATTATCGCACCAATTTGTCTATTACATAAAAAGGCCAAAGCACCTGAAAAGGAGGAGGGTACGTGTCTACTACACAGCACTTCTCTTGGCCATAGAACAATCAATGCCCCACATCCAACCATACTTGCCTGTCCTAAGAGATAGATCGATTAGATTGGCGTGGGAACAGCTCTTCGCCTGGGCACTGAACGACTACTTGATAGGGAGAGCTTGAAAACAACAACTAACACTAATAACAAGCATATTGAGAATTTTCAGGCGGGCAACTTTAACGTCGCAAGAATTAGCTGCCGGACTGCAGCAAGGTAAGAGCAAAATGCCGGTGAAACTAGCCTCTGTAATAAAGATGATAGGGATTTTGATGATCACCGGGTTTGTGGCTGCCTCTGTATGGCGGAACAGTTATGCTATCAATTTTTTTGCTGTACCCAAACCTAATATACCCCCACCCCCAGCTGCAATAGGTGTTACGTCAGGTGGTAATAGCAAAATTGCACACAAGGGAAATAGAGTTAAACGCAGCACATACTCAGAGAATAAAGATATTGACAACTACATACAAAATTCAGCACACGTCTCTAACAACATGTGGTACCAACACATGACCAAAATAGGCAAACAAACAACAGAAGACAGCTGCTACGTCTGCTCATTGATCCCATACGCCATGAGTGCTTCCCAAACTTTTGTTGCCACGGAAATAGATGAAAAAACAGCACGGTGTATAATATACCTGGCACTGTTCCAAACAAAAGGGAGATTTCAAGGGGGCACGGTGCACCTGGTATGGAAATCACGAGACACATACCCGTACAAAAATAACTTCCTTAAGAGTTATTTGAGCTACCACAAGGCCAGTTTACATGCCAAAGCATTCAGATACATAACAAGTGGCCCTGAAAAAGGAGAAACGAAGAAAGTTACACTACAGTACCTACCATGTGATTGGTATGCCACTGAGGCTCCTGGTAAACAAGGATGTTGGGAAAGACCACTGATAATAATAACAGGGAAGGTGTACCTGGGTGACAAATGGGACACAGGAGTGGTTGGCAGCAACATGATAACGAGAGAAGATACTACAACTATTGCAGAGCACAACAACAGATGTTGGATGACTTGGGTCAAGTACGTACCCATGCTAACGTGGATAGAGAAGGATGAAGACCCAATAACAATACTGCCGATGACTGCACCTAAGGTATGCTACCAACACAAAGGAGATGTGGACGTAGGATACAACACCAACTGTGCAAGCGTGACAGAGCTACCTGAGGGGGGAGCAGGAACAGCAGTAGTAATGGACCATTACTGGGCCTGTGGAGACAAGGCATACCACACACTGCCCCCTCTGTGGAATGGTGTATGCACAATAGTACACGTTAATGTACCATCAATAGTGGTGCCCCAGAAACATGTGAATGTGGCGAACTTCCCCAAAATGGATGAAGGAAACAAAAGGAAGAAGAGATCTGCACAGCTTCAGAAAGGGCCAGAGAACCGAAATAACGGCAACGACACCGTCCTGAACAGAAGGAAAAGACAAGGAGAACCTCTGACAGGAAATTACCCGTGGGGAAGGTCGGAAACAGCACTCACTTCAATCCCGCCAGAACACAGACTATTCAGCAGAGCAGCTATGTTCTTCTCCTCAATAATACATCCTGGACTACAGGCCTACGCAAACGCAAAATGGCTCCAGATAACTAGATGGGAACTAATGATGACAATTAACTCTACAGTAAATGGATTCAACGCAATAAAAGAGGAACTGCGAGCAGTAAGGATGGTAGCACTACAGAACAGATATGTACTGGACCTCCTCACAGCAATGGAAGGAGGAGTTTGCGCGAAGATAGAACAATCATGCTGCACATTCATTCCTGCTAACGATGCTGACAATGGTACACTGACAGAAGCAGTATCACAATTGGCCCAGATGCACTCCAAAATGATGGATGAAAGTAAAGGTGTAAAAAAGGATGAGAGCTGGTTTTCGACGCTATGGTCTTGGATGCCATCTTGGCTGTCAGATGGACTGAAGATCATAGTTGGATGCATTATTTTGGCTGGAGCTGCACTTATCATAATAAGATTTTGGAAGGCCCGGAAGGCACGCACCACAGACGAGATGATCGAAATGGTCGGTATGCACCCCTTGATGCCAGCAGATGACGGCCAACACGCAGGCACAATAATAAAAGAGAGAGAGAGGTTGCGCAACCAGATCATCACTAACCACCTGGACCCACCATCTGTGAAGCTCGAAAACCCAAGAAACCCAAGGAGCTACATAGGGAAATGGGTATACTGCACACCTGGAGGAACCTGTGTATATATGTACTGGTCGTTTGAGGACCATGTCAACCACTATGGACATTTGGGAGGAGTAACTAAAATATGGAGAGTGAGAGGAGATAAGGAAAAGGATATGTTTGTGGTCGACAAGTCGACCAGAGGGGGGACTGAAGTGGGAAAAGTGAACAAAAGGCTCCCACCAATCCCCTCTCAACCATGGCCTAGAGGATCACGGCCCAGACACCCGCCACGAGAGGAGTTTGCCCATCTCCTAGACGACCAAATACCCTGGTACAAGAACATACGGATGTGCCCACTCGCATGCCCACCCGCATGCCCACCTGCCTGCCCTGCACATGCCGACACCTGCGGCATGGATGAACTCGACTAAACCATCCAGCACCAAATCAATACATCATTAGAGATGCCATGACGACTTAGCTAACGGTCAGCACACTCGTGCAACATACACACCGGACACTCCTACACCAATCCACACGAAGAACATACTCAGTGCTATGACGTAGGCGACGGACACCCCACGGACGTGCATCTTTATTATTTTTAACATAGGCTTTTAAATGCAGAAACGCAAGACGCATAATGAACTTATCTAAAAAGGCTTGCTCACGCTTCTTCTAAAACCATGTACCATAATGAGGAATATAACGGAGACACGATACTGGGGATAGAGCAATATGATGCCGTAACCTAAAGCGCTCTGCATCAAATGGTTCCACCCATGCACCAGGCCCAAGTAGGCCGCAAGCAAAAGCTTCCATGAACATTAAATGAGAAAGGGTTCGGTTGCTGACCCTGCAGAATGAGCCCAGCGAAAGCATACAGTCAAGGGCACAACATTGCAAACTCTCATTCCGCAAGCCGACGCCAAGGTCGCACCTGCAAGATAAGCCAGGCACACAGTGAGAAATGCAATATTAATTGTGCAGAATTCTGTCTCAACCACGGTCCCCACCTCACGTGACCAAGCCGAACTTGATAGGGTGCCAAGACCAGGAGGAAGAAGGCGTCTGGATCCCCCTGTCTTAAGACACAGGCAGATACAATTAAGCGACTCAATGGACATCTGCGGCGGTGGGAGTAGTCGGCCTTCCTGCTTATGAATAAATCCTCACATTGTCTGCACATACCCATAGTGAAACATTGTTGCAAATGACAGGTGCATCGCTAGCTGGGAACAGCGATGGTCCCAGACTGGGGGGCTCGCGGGTGAACCAATCAGAACATGGGACCCTTATCACTGACGCCATTAGCATTGACCAATCCTCAGGGGTCTTCATGTAACAATTTTTATGTATCAAACTGAAGGGACAACCCAAGTATACCACCTGACTGACCCTTAACCAATAACCACGTCCTCTATATGTATGCTATACTAACCCTACCACTCGGGGAACCAATCCAGAGTGGCGATAGGTTTTTTGCTAATTTTGCTAAGGTGACGCAAGTAGCGCGTCATGCTAAGGTAAAAAGGGCCTGCGAGCCCCACGCTGCGAGTGAGTGTCAGGACGGACGCGTACGATCCTTGGCCATCCCTGCCGTTTTGTTTAATAAACAGCAGAATCACCTTGCTTCTTGCGTGTGTCTCATACTCTATCTCTTTGGGATATACGGGAGGAGTTGGGGCCTCCCTGCCCGGAGGTCCGCGGACGGCCCAGCCGGCCCCGGGAGAATTTACCCCCCGACAAGTTTGCGCTGGAGTATCCCCTTTCACACCTCGTCGTGGGCGAGTCTTCGAAATTTCTGCAGTACTGGCAATAAATACCCCAGGTAGTAGAATCCCTAAATAAGAGGTTCCTTGCCAATCCCTGGGCAACCATGGAAATGCCACATTACCGCAAACAAAATAGACAGGTTCACCTACGTACAGAGGTCTGTTCTCACTAGTCAAATTCGCAACGTTGGCACATGTCCTAAAATTACCCATTGACCGTGTTCCATTCATCTGTATGCAGAAGGATACTGAATCGGGGCTATGGTTAACAGAATAAGATGGAGGCGTGGCATCCTTATTGCCTATAGAAGCCATTTTGAAAGAGATCAAAGACTGAAAAGGACAAGACAATCTATCAGAGGGCCTAACAGAAGCAACGTTTGGCTTACTCCTGTTTGCAAAAAGCGAGCATCCCAGGGGCATCAAAACATGTTTTTCAAAAGTATTCAAATTTGTACCATCAAAGTTCCCTGAGATGCTATCATTCCATCGGCCAAAGAATAGTGCTCTAAGAGAAGCATAACAAGCAGTTGTCAAAGGTAAAGGATGAATATACCAACCTAGCCCCTTATCCCCATGTTGCGGTAGATGTGAGCAGATCCAGCAATTGGTCCTATTTAAAATTGCATGAGTGGCATTCATTATTAACATAAGGGTATTATTCTGATAGTTCCGTCTATGTGAAGAATCTCTAGGCGATAAGGTATGCAATTGCACGGAAGGAGGGGGGAAAACAGATTAATTTTCAACAGGTAAAAAGTCCTCTAGCGGATATGCTTCCTCCAGATACCATAACCCAAAACCAATAGTTACTAAAAACCCAGTTATTATTACAAAAAGGCAACAATACACTTTGGGGGTCCCATTACATGCTTGATCATTGTCTCTGCTAGTCACATATTTATCTAAAAGTTTGGTACGAGCGGTAGCGGGTGCAGGCATCGTAGTCTTCAACTGAAAAAACACCAATTGTTTGTTTGCTGGCGACTCCAGTCGCGCGTCTTCTTAATGTCTTTCCCACAACCCTTAGCCAACAGAATCCTTTCGTACAGTCGGGCCAAAAGGCAAGGCCTCAAATGATTTCCTCAATCGCACAGTCAAACCGTGCTGTACTATTTCCTTGGACGTAAATTATACTTCACTATTTCTGGTGCCGAAGGATCGGATAACAAGATGCCGTCACTTCCCACTGGAGGTGGTGAGTGAACGGAAATGGGATCAGAAAATGATTGATCCGGAAGTACCACTGTTGAAGAGTGCGGAGACAAGATGGCCGTTTTGTCTGGCCTTGCGAACTCTGGAACGGTCTCCGATACTCTCGTGTCGGTTGTTGCTGTTTCGAGCACATTGGTTACAGCAGTGGAAAGGGATTCTGTGTCTTCTGCATCGTATGGCACGGGCTGCGGGATCCGTTTGGTGTGCTTCGCGTGGATCCAGTTCTTACGACCCGTTACTTGCACAGCAGTCTGGGTGACTAGCAGGACCTGTTAGGGACCCCTCCACCGAGGTGCAAGGCAAGGGGACCTCTCGAAAACTTTCGTGAGGATCCAGTCCCCCGGTCATAGACTGTGACCAGGACCCTCGTAACATACAGGTAATGCCTCTCACACCTGGTGATAAATTGAAAACAGATTTTTAGTCAACTGGTTACAGTAATCTGAAAGAAGCACATTCTCTATATCCCGCAACAAGCTACTTTTTTGGCATACCCCAAATATTAGCAGGCCTCCCCATCACCACCTCAAAGGGAGAGAGCCAGTCTTAGTTTGAGGGGTTGTTCTCATCAACAGCAACACGATCGGTAAGGCATCTGGCCATTTTAACTTGGTGACAGCACACGTCTTAGCAAGCTTGTTCTTTATAATGCTGTTATGCCTTTCCACTAATCCGGCACTTTGGGCATGTCTGGCCGAATGGAACCGTTTATCAATCTGTAATCCTTTGCATATTTGTAGGATTACAGAAGCGATAAAGTGTGGCCCATTATCCGACCACATGACTCTCGGCAGCCCGAACCTACACAAACTCTTTCAACAGAGTTTTTGCCGTGGTTATGGCCGTTGCTGAACACAGCGCGGTTTTGAGCAAGTCAAATGCTGTCTGGTGTTCCAAAGTCCATGGCAATGGCAAAGAAATGACCTTCTTTGTCAAAGCCAGCATTGGTTTAATCGTTAACGAAAAGTTAGGGATCCACAATCTACAGTAAGAAGCCATACCTATCAGGGCTCCAACTTCCTTCTGCGTATTTGGGACAGACATGCCAGAAATAGTTTTTATTCGTTCAGTTGTCAACCGTCTTCTCTCCTTTCACAGGAGATAGCCTAAATAGGCAACCTCCTGACAACAATGTTGGAATTTTTTGAGTGAAGCTTTATGGCCATGTTTTGCTTGATAACAAAGCAACAACATGGTGCCTTCTTTACAGGCACTCTCAGAGTCAGCAGCCAAGAGGAGATCATCTACATGCAGTAGTAACGTGCAAGTAGTAGGCAATTCGAGAGTATCGAGCTGCTCTTTTAATGCCCTACTATAAATACTTGGACTCTCAGTGTACCCTTGTGGTGCACGAGTGAATGTGAACGAGCGTCCACCTATGGTAAACGCGAACAAATACCTACTATCCTTGTGTATGGGAATACTGAAAAACGCGTTTTGAGGTCAACAACGCTAAAGTGAGTGGCAGAAGCCGGAATCATAGTTAGTATCGTTGTAACATCAGGTACAATAGGGAATTGAGGAGCCACAATTTTGTTAATAGCACGTAAATGAATTATAAACCGAAAGGGAATCGCATTATCACCTTTTTTGTATACCGGCAAAATCGGGCTGTTACACAAGCTACCCGTAATTTCCTCAAATATTCCACGATGTACGAAATCAGAGACTATACATTTCAAAGCCTGTTCGCCTTCAACTGAGATCTTATATTGTGGGATGCGAGGCAATTTAACTCCATGTTTCAGAATAATTCTAACAGGTTTAATTTGAAGAATGCCCACATCATTATCATCAATTGCCCATAAGCATTCCCGGAATATTACTTAATTCTGGCAGTAAAGGTCGAGTCAAAAACTGAGAGGCGAGTGATTGCTGAGGTGAAATTGTTAACCGAACTCCGTTCGGAGAACAATGTATTACTGCATGCAATTCCTTCAACAAATTTAACCCCAGCAAATTCTCCCCACAGTTTGTGGTAAGTAGAAATGGACACTGCTCCGTGAAGGGACCCAGTGTTATCGGTACCGGCAAAGAAACTGGACAAACTACAGGTGTGCCTGAAAACTCTATGGAAACGTTGAACTGCCCTGACAGGGGAATATTTGGAACCCGCGAATGGTCAATGGAACATTTCTGTGCTCCCGTATCTACTAAAAATAGATGCTTCCTATTTCCCACCGCCATCTCAACGTAGGGGCTTTTCTGATGAACAGGAATAGGCATTGGTTCCAAATCCTGCTTCGGGCAATCCTAGCGAAACAGAATATCGTCAAAAGGAAGCTCTTCAGAGAGGTACGCAGCAGAAGGGTGATCAAAAATGTTTCTATTATCCACATTCGAAACTTGCTTAACCTGTGAAGGAGGTTGCTGTGATTCTGGTGCAAACTGACCTCTGCCAGGGCCCCCTGCACCTGGGTGACCTCTGGATCGTCTACCCATGTTCCCAAATGACCTTTTCTACAAGATCGGACATTGTGCGCGCCAGTGGCCTTCCTGTCGACAATAGGCACACTGGTTAATGGTTACCGGAGCCAGGGGCGTACTTCCCTGTGTAACATACTGACCTCTAAATTGATTACCCCCTCTAGGGTTTCTAACAATCTGTTGTAATAGGACTTTTGTTTTCAGGTCATACTTTTTTTTCTCAAGTTTTTCCTTTTCATAATTCACACGATTTTCATAGTACTGAGCCATGTGCAGTACTTCTGATTGAGACTTCCCTGCCAAGCGCTTTCGGATGACATAATCTGTAACTGGATGTCAGGCAGCAATCCACGTACAAATGTGTCGACAAACAGCCTTTTCCCTGACTCTGTGCCTAAGTCTTGTCCACTGAAATCTGAAAATACCTGCTCAAACCGATTGAAGAAATTGGTAGCACTCTCAGACTTTCCTTGGACACAGGCCGTAAGCTTGTCCCAAATGATTCTTTTTTCAGGAACTATAGTTTTTAATTTTACAATAATCCTATCAGGCAAAGTTAATATCACTTGGGGTGGTCGCTCGCCAGCTGGTCTTTCTCTGTCAAGCCTAACCATGTTATCCCATGTAGCTCCTAACCCAGGTACATCATCTACAGTCCTAATCTGTTTCCATAAATCAACTGGCAGGAGTACGGGAAATAATAAATCAATATCACTTAAGGTGAATATCGATGATTGTAAGACCGACTCTATTTCTTTATAGAACCCGGTCGGATTCTTTCTTACATCGGGAATAGATTGCTTTATGGTGTTCACTTCCTGTCTTGAAAACGGGACGTGAACAAACTGTGATATGTAATGTGCAGGAATTTCCCCCGCGAGTATTCCTCGTGCAGCATCGGCCGCAATCTCAACTTTTGAGAAAAATGTCGGAGGGACCTCTCTCATAGGCAACTGAGAAGTAGGTAGCTCCGAACGCTGACTAAGCAACAGAGCCAAATCAAGCGCTAAGGCAGTCGAAGAAATATCAATCGAAAAGGCTCTCTTATAAACACTCAACAATTCTGCGGGACAACAAATCTTTCTTTTTACACACTCATTCTGCAGGTATTCTACCATAACCTGTATCACTTTCTTTTGAATTTCTAACGTATACTGACTATATGTGTCATATACTTCATCTGGAGTTATCGACATATCCAAAATCCATCTTATCGCATCCTATGTTCAAATTCGCGCTTCCTCACCTTTTAATTCACAGCGAGGAGAAAACCGTTTCTGTAAGAACATAATACCTAAACTATCACCATCTGCTTCCTCATTCTGTAACCCTTCCAACTCCTTCTTATACACAAAAATCCTCTCAACATGCTCATATACCTTCTCCGCAGTATCTCTGGACAACGCTAAGGCGTTCAAATCCCGTAACCCTTGTGGGAGATGTACATCGTTTAATCTATTCCACATTATACTCAAAT
The DNA here is from genome assembly GCF_040938575.1 of Ambystoma mexicanum. NCBI lineage: Eukaryota > Metazoa > Chordata > Amphibia > Caudata > Ambystomatidae > Ambystoma > Ambystoma mexicanum. Next base: position 294,506,899 of record NC_090932.1, on the reverse strand, counting down.
GAATCCCTAATCCTTCAATAAAGACATTTTTCTCAGGAATACCTTTTAAATTTTTGAGTGTGGAAAAAACATCAGCTTGTTCACCCTTCTCCATGCAATTTTTAGCCCAAGCAATCAATTCATTCTTTTTACTTGGGGACACAGTATCACGAGTCACAACCCTTGATCCCGCTCCCTGGTCTACTTCAAGCGATGCAGAATCACTTGGAAGAAGAAGAGTAGGCACATTCTGAATATCAATAGGTGGAGGCAAGGGGGCAGGCAAAGCAGCGACGGCTGGAAGAACAACATGAAAAACAACAGGGAGGACCGGAGGAACTATAGGAGGAGGAATAACAATGGGAAGGGGCAAAATGCCAGGAGGAGGGACGTACGGGGGTGGCGCGGAGGCATCAGGCCTTCGTTCATGAAAAAGTTTATTAATCAATTCATCTGATGTATGAAAATCTTTTGAAGGGTACATTTTTTGAATGCCTAATTGAAACGCTTTGCCCGTGTTCCTAACTGACTCCAATTGTTTATTTTGATCATGTAACCGTGCCTTTTCGACACTTGTCATATGTCGACGTATATGTTTCTATCTACTGTTTTGTTGCTGCAAAGCTTCTGTTTTACAACTGTGTAATGCATCAAATGCTGCAGGTCTAGCCTTTTTCTTTACCAATACAGACTCTAGATATTCTATACGAGGGGTTTCAAAGCTACCATTGGTTGGCCACCGAAGATTAGAGTTATGTCTGGTCTGTCTGTGCCAAATGTCATTAAATGCTATACTACCAAAGCCTTTCTTACAGTACATAGTACATGCTGGCGACCCCTCCTGTGGTGCGGGACGGCTATCTTCCAAAGATTGTCTGTCGCTGCGGAATAATGTCCTAAAGCAGGCAGACAATTTCCCAGGCATATCAAAGTTCTGGTGTTACCTGGTCAAATAATTGTGCTCGCGAGTACAATGCGCCAAATTCAAATTGTCAGGGTTAAATTAAGAATCGGGTCACGATTCACCCGACCAATGGACTGGGAGGCCCGATCGGGTTACTAAGGACAATGCTAAGGACCCACGTGTCTTGTGATTTTGGCAAATTTACCCACCTCAATATATGGACCCTCGTCAAGACGTCGTCCCGGGCTACAGCTCACCGTTCAGGGATAGGATCATGCTGTTCTGTCGAGGAATTCACTTCTCGTCCAGAAGGGCCGTTTCTGTTGGCACCGTCCGATCCCAGTTCGTTAGCCGAGCCAACCTTCAATGAGACGAAGTCGATCTTGAGGGTCCCTATTCCGGCGCCATCTGTGCAATCAGAAAATACAATATTAAGGCTTTTACACCATGCAAAGAGAAATACACCGACACGGGCTTGTAAAGATTCCCAGAATCTTTATTGCAATTCTGTACAGTTTACAAAACAAAGTACACAAATAGCTATTTGGCCGTCAGTACATCACAGAGACCACCAGCAGGGTTCAGTGTGAACAGTGAACAGGATCTTCTAGCTGGACATCAGCGTATTTATACAGTTTCGTTATAACGATGTCCAGCCTCTTACAAGTTAATCATGTACTGGACTAGGGTCGCGCCAGGTTCGTTCCTAATTTACATATCTCGTGCATGCGGTTTACTTTTTAATACATTTGCTAACAAACACTATTATTCTCTTGGTTTAACTTTATACTCTTTACATATTGCTTTATTACAGATCATACAGATGTTTCACATATCGTGTTTAGATAGTGTTATTATTCTTGTATACTTGTAGGTTAACATCGCCGATTCAAGTAATCCCCTGATCCCGAGGTCAACAAAGGACAAGGTCTACATCCTAACATGTAGCCTGAAGGCAGGTTGGACATTAACTCTCCTACAGAGGTTGAAGAGGTTAAAGCAAGAACAAGAGAACACAATACGGCCATTTTAGGCCACAGGGTGACTTTGTACGATAAACTAAAATGGCGGCTTTAACCTAAAATGGAGGCTTGATTCACTTAAGGTCACAACCTTGCAACACGGATTTCCTCGCAGAGAGACTGGGCATAGGCCAACATATACAATGAGGATGAAACAATATTATATCAGTTCTAACAAGCCAAAGTTAAGCAAATGCTCACAACCCAACAATAGTTAGACTTCCACACTTAGCTATCTGCGCTTGGCTCACACTCTTTTTAAGCTATGTGTCTGTCATTATGTTATCTGTATTATTTGTATCCGATCAAGGCAGCAAACCAAAACTGTATACCGGTCCCGTAATAAGCTACATTGCAACATTACATTCTGTAACCACTGTTTAACCTAAGTCTAGAGCCCAGTTACCCTAGAGTTCGGCTGCGCTCTACAAATTAACTAAACTAAACCCTGGTTCACAGGGCGGTGCAAAGTGACTTTGCACTGCCAACCAACACCGTGGTACACCCTGGTTCGCAGGGCGGTGCAAAGCGACTTTGCACTGCCAACACCCTGGTACACCCTGGTTCACAGGGCGATGCAAAGTTTTGCAGTGCATTGTCACTTTGTACTGCGCTAAAAGTTCCATGAATTAGGCCCCTTGGTTTTTGGTGTCTTTAAAATAAGTTCCTCTTCATGAAAATTTGGATGGTATTTAGATGGTTTTAATCTGAACATACAAATATAGGAGTAACCATGAATTCTGTGTCTTGTTGTCTAATCTGACCACTTCCAGATAGAAAAGAAGCAGCACTTGCTGTGGACCCAAAAAAGACATTAACACTTATCCTTCTATTCAATGTCTCTGAGCAGACTTCCACTGTTTCCATAGCAACAACCTCTTCTGAACGCTCCAGCACAGTTCTGCTGACCTTCAGTCTTGCCAATGCATTTTTTCCGACTTTATTTTCCTCTTCTTTTCCCATAACGGTACAATGAGTCGGCAAAAAATAAATCGGCAAAATTGTATGGCGGCTAAAAAACGTCGGCAATTCTTCATAGAACCTTCTGCACTCCAGGCCCTAATGTGCTTAATGTCGCAGGAGAGCTCTGTTTTCTTTGCTCAGCAGGCGCCTGCAATACATTAATATAGCACAGGGTGTTCATAGTTGGCGTCTGCTGTGTGCATATCTTCCTATGACTTTGAGTTTAGGAGGCAGTGTAGGTGGGATTGTGTCAGAAGATTAAAGGTTGCCATTTTATTCCCAGAGGCAGTCAAATTATCCACTACAAACTGCCAAGATCTGCGCAAGAAATATGAAAATCTACAGGGAAAAAGAAGTGTAAATCCAACAGACCCGCCCTTTTGAGGTTTTCAATAGTAGGGGACTCTTTTAACCCCTTAAGTGCTCAGGACGAGAATGCTCATCCTTTTTCCATAGACTTGCAAAACAGCTCAGCATAGAACGCAAGCAAAGCTAGTTTATTCCATCAAAATGAGTGTATTTGTTAGTAAGCTGCTGCCAAGCAATTACACATGCTTTGAGTCAGGTGTGCCTGACGTATGCCTTTTTATAGAAAAGTGTTCCCCTAACATGGAACACAATTCAAATCCAGTGGTGTGATTTGCACTGTACAGATTGCAGGCATTAGACACACACTATTACGGTATTGCTCATCCATTTGCGCATGTTTTCTTTACATTCTGCCAATTGTAGACCTGCATTCATAGGGAAGAGGGAAAACTACACGTCCCAGAATGCACACGAAAAAGAAGGACTGGGCATAGGTCGAGTTGGTACCTTTCAACCTGTTAAACCAAACGTGATGATCTATGATTAGTCTAGTTCCCTGATCCTGAAGAACTACTCAAAACTCATTTACTTTCCATTTATCGGATACACGAAATGCAGATGTGTGTCCGCCTCACGCGCTTTCATTTCTCCTAATGTACAAAATGTGAAAACACAACTACATTTTGAGGCAATTGCTAAGACAACTCCTTTAGAAAGCATCCACAGAGGCAGCCTGATTTATTTTTGTAAGTATTTCTAATTGTGCATAAACGTATAGTGCATGTGCCCATTCATGTTGATGTCTTGGAACATCTCTGCTCTGCGCCACTGCTAACCTGTCTGCCTGGTGTCAAAAATCAAGTTCACAAACTAGTTGGGACCTGTAAAAAAACATGCAGGGATGGAAAGTGCTGGATGGGATGAATCACGTGGTTGGGAGGCAGAGAAGGGACCAGAGGTGTTGGTAAGAACAGAGTGACTATATGCGCTTGATGCCATGTTAGGGTCAGGCAAAGCCTGACTGGAAGCACTGTCAACAGGAACGAAGCAGCAAACCAAACTGCTGCTGCATCCCCACACAAATCCAAAAGATCACACTACAGGAATGTTTTAGCACAGTCAAAAGTGCATAAATGATGTCAGGTTTTTTGTATAGCGCTTTATGTTGGCTTGCTGCAGCTTTTAAGCACCAGACAAAGAGTAGTAACCGTTTCACAGCTTATTGACCCCAGTTGGATGAAAAGCTGCATCCATCCTGCAAGGATTTGAACTTGTGGTCTGCAATCTGACCCTGTGTCAGAGCCAAGTATTAAATCCTTGAACTTTCCACTCAGACAGCAACAGTTGGTGCAGTTAGAGGTAGGGAAAAAGCAGTATGAAACTGGAGACCTTGTAGGGCCTTCAGGTGCTGAAACAGTAGCCCAATGAGCAAATTAAATTTTCCTTACGCCGCGCCTGATCCACAGCCTGGTTTGCAATACATCATGCGCTTCCCATGGAGACTAGCATTGATATGAGCATAAACAAGCTCTAGATAACAGTCACACCGCTACACCTATTATGGTATGGTATGGCAATGTTTATTTGTAAAGCGCCTATACACAAAACAAGTGTTTCAAAGCGCTCAAGGAGGGAGGGAACAGGGGGAAAAAACAACATTCATTCAGAGCCCTTGAATTTTTAAACGATACAAATCTGCACAGGCAGAGTAAGTGCATATAGTGCAATTACAGTGCAGATAACAGCAAATAAGTCTGACGACGATTCTGCAGTTTTTCCAAGTGCATTGTGGCGCAGCCGCACAAGAGGGGGTACAAGGGAAGACAGAAAGATGATCTTCAAGGCACGGTACGTTCAGATCTTGCAAGTACACAGATGGTACAGGAGAGTACAGGGGGAGGACAAGTGCAGGGAGGGAGTCCAAGTGCGTCCAGTCAGTTAGAAGCTGGAGTAAGTGCTGAGAGATGCCACTCTCATGGGTCATTGACCAAGTGCAGTATTAATGAGAACAAGTGCAGGCCCGGAGGCAAGTGCGAGAGGACTGGCGAGGTTGCCAGGGACATGTGATACTCTACGGCTAGTCTGTCACTCTTGAGGTTCATAGACACCCAACTAAAGGCACCCAGCCAATCACTGCATGTTCTAGACTACACCCAACGCATGTGCACACACGGCCTTTAATCTGACTCATTCCCTTTGGTTCAGTTGCATTAATCAAACACTCTACCCCATACATGTATCACGAAAAGGCAACATTTTAACTCACAGCTGAAAAAATAAAATGAAAAGGTCACCCACATAGACCACCTTCAGCCTGCCAAAGAAATCCACCCAGGCAGCACTGGCGTGGCAGGGGCCCTTGCAACCCCTGTGATGCTGGGGGCCCCTGAGCTAGGGAGGGGCTGAAGTTGGCTTGGCACACTGCAGGGGCTGTGGCCCTGCTAGGTCAGCAGCCCCATGATTTCCTTACAATGGTCTCATTGTGTGCACACATCTTTTTGGCCTATTTCTAAGGAAATGTTAGGCATGCTTCATTGAAAGGGGAAATTGGCCCAACAGCACATGATATGGAGGTAAGTAAAAGGAAAAAACAGTGTTTTTATGCAAGCATGGTTCACTTTATTTCATTATGTGTTTATATTTGTGGGTGTCTGAGTGTCCATGTGTGAAAGATCTGTGTGAGAGATCGGAGTGTGTGTGAGAGAGAGAGGCCTGTGTGTGTTGGAGAGGGAGAGATGTGTATGTATGTGTGCATGTGTGTGTTTGTGTGAGAGAGGGAGCTCTGTGTGTGTGTGTGATCTCTGTGTGAGATGTGTGTGTGTGAGAAAGATGTGCATGTGGCAGAGATCTGTGTGTGGGGGGTGAGCTGTGTGGGGGATATGTGTGTGTGGGGGAGATATGTTTGTGCTGGAGATGTATGTATGTGGGATATGTGTGAACTCGAGGTATGCTGTTTTATTACCAATTATCTAAAACAGAGAGTACAACGGACATCTACAGATGTCAACAGTATCAAGCCCCACAATTTTCATAAAAAACACTCTTTTACACTAAAAACTCATCATCATTGACGTCATGCTACGTGGGAAATTGTAAAGACGTATGCAGGACTGTGGCTGGGTAATGGGAAACATCTACATATACTTTCTATGGGGTTTCATGTCATGATTGGGGCTCTACTATCAGGTGGGAAACTATGCCCTCCTCTAGTGCAAGTCATCTTCATCGTCACAAAATACATGACGATCTATTGGTTCACAAACTATAGGGCTCTTTGCTACTTTGCCCTCTATCATTGGTTGGCACATTTGTACCCTTCTGGAACATTACACTCGCTAGCAGCGCACAAGCTGGTACTCCAGGTGCAGGTGGGTTGGTCTTGACCATAACTCCCTACCCAATTAGCCCAACATCTATCATCACTCAAGCTGTCTGTCATAAAATTAGCCTTTGAACATGGCCTTGCAGGCTTCACAAACTCCTGGGAATAGAAAGGGAGTATGGGTATACTCGTATCTTCTCGCCTATTCGTCATCTGCTTGAGTCTTTTTCCATCTAGGTCACATGTCTGAAGACCACGATTCGAGCTTCAATTCACTATTACATGGTATTAAAACAAATAAAACTTGGCACTCATTGTCTCTTAGCTGCACCTTGGCAGTAGCTCGGCTCATCTCTTTTATTAATTGTATCCTTTGAATAGACAACAAGTTCTCAGCTGCACTGGCCTTCTAGGGCTTCTGGGAAGGGCTGCATGAGGGCCCCCCTTCATTTGTGGTGGTGGGAGGGCCACCACAAAACGTGGGACAGGCCCATGGATGGGGCAGCAGGTTTTGGGCAAGGGTGGTGGCCCTCCCCCCCACCTCAAATTGAGGGGGACATCTCATGCAGCCCTTCCTGGGGGCATGTAAGGGGGGTATCTCATGCAGCTCTCTCTGGGGTCAGATGGCCCTTTCTAGGAGCAGATATCTGCCACCAGGGAGAGCTGCATGAGATGGCCCCCATTCCATTTTGGGTGGGGTGGGGAGAGGGCCACCCCCCTTTCCATTACCAAATTCCCTGGTGGTTTAGGGTGCTCCTCAGACCCCCCATAAAACGCAGACTACCATTTTCAATGTTTTTGTTTGTTTACCCAACTCCCCTTGGTGCAGATGGGCACATTAGTGTGTCAATCTGCCCTCAGAGTCCCCAAAACCTACTACCCCATCCATTGAGAGGACTGTCCAACGTTTTGTGGTGGGCCTCTCCCCCCCACCCACACCAATATCATGAATCCAACAATAAGAAAAATTGTTTAGGACCCATTTGAGAATAACTGTACTGGTAGTTGTGCAATAGACTCTGGAGATAAAACACATGTTAAAGCAGAAGTTTTCTCTCTTTTTTGATAAAGTAATTGAATTATATGTGTATGAATATGATACATAATTACTCATATGAAATTGAATGCACGAAAATAGTAAACTATATTTTTTTACAAATCTCTTATCTCATGGTATTATTATAAATAATTGCATTGTCACTAAAAAGTGGTTGCTTTTACAACACAAAAAGGGTGTGGAAGGGTCAGGAGGGTCCTACAAAAGGTTGAACCACTGCTGTCATTCATTGTATGTTCCACCTTGTGTCAAGGTTGGTTTATCTCCCCTGCGCCCCATCACTTTTCTTAAGTCTTAAATCGTTATTTCAATCTAATGGTGTGCACCTAGACACTCACTGTACAGCCACGTCCAAACATCTCTTGCCCAAAAATAACTGCGCCAAAATGACTTACGCGCAAAAAAGGGCACACCGAAATGGACTCCACAGAGGAATGACCATGCCAAATCGGCCCACCCCAAAATGATGTCACGGAAAAGGGGTGCTTCGCTTGGTGAACGCTACTTAACCTTAGTGTGTGCTCTATCCCAAATAATTTAATCTCACTGCTCATTTCCTAAAAACATTGTGAGTTCCCAAAGTTTTAAATATCTCATAACACACAGCATCCGCATAATTTCAAAACCGTTCTACTGTCAGTCCTAAAACGTTTTGCACCAAGAGACAATTTGTTTGACTTTTGCTGAATTGCATTCTGGTATTTGTAGTCTCACAGTAAAGATGGGGGGAATAATGGCACAATTGTACACTTTTGCCTAACATAGTTCTATAAGGATTTATATAATTGAGTGACACTATGGTATGGGTACTTTTGAAGCTTTATAAAGCAGAGTAGTGTTGAAAGACAGATATGGGGGTGAGGAGGGGAAATGATGAGAGGGCAAGTAAGTCATGAGTATTTGCAGACGATGTGGCAAGAAAGTTTGTAATCCTGGACACTGTTGCAGTTATTTTCCCCTGAATGTGGCTGCTTTTCAGGGCACCAATAAAGGACATATGTGGGTGGACACCGTGACATTTTTTCAGAGGGTGGATGCAACCCCTTGGTTTATTTTGAGGTTGGTAAGCTTGCTCAAGTATTTACATGCCAGGATTGTACTCAGGTTGTCATGTTCTCAGTGCAGACGCTTACCCACAAGACCACAAGCCCTTTTTTTATATATTGGGATTTTTGTTTTCCATGCAATATTTCACTACAGATTGCTGGCTTTAAAAGTTGAGCACCTTTTATACTTTGGCAGCATATTTATTAACAGATTTCCTCTCTCACGTTATTTTTCTGGTGTTCATTACTTTTTTTAAATGTCCAATGCTATTTTGTCTTGCACACTTTCTTCTAAGGAGAAGGTCAATTGAACTACATTTGTATATTTCACTTTCCAATATGTGGCCACTTACTGTGCACATATTCATGGGTGCCAGCTTTTGATTTTCACTATGGGGCAAAAGTACCTGGGCATATGTTATTCCTGCAGGCAATCATTTTTTATCCTTTTCTGTGCTGCTTAAATGCGGGTAGTTGGGGTTGTGCAATGTATCACAACAATCACCAAGAGACCAGCCATAAAACAAGGGGCATGTAGCACGCTGCTTAACCAAAGTTTGTGATGCTCAGCAAATAATTTCATCGCACAGGGCATTAACTAAAAACATTGGGAGTTCTCAAAGACTGCACTGTTTTATACATAATAAAAAATAGATATTTCTACTGCTACAGTGACATCAAGGGTGAAAAAATCACTGGTGACCCAGGTCTCCCATCCATGCAGTAACCAGGTCTAACCCTGCATAGCTTCAAACTGGGAAAAAGCCAGTAGCCTCAGGCCATGGTGCCTAAATAGTGATGCACTGTTACCAGACCACATAGAGCAACATGGCCTTAGGGGCCTGGCCCCTTCCTCAGTTTAAAGCTAAGCAGTACTGTGCGTATATTCATGGGTGCCAGCTTTTGATTTTCGCTATGCGTGCAGAAAGTACCTGGACATATGTTATTCTTGTAGTCGGGTCATTTTTTTCCTGTTTCCGTGCTGCTTAAATGTGGTTAGGTGGGGTTGTGTGATGTATCACAACAGTCACCAAGAGACCAGTCATAAAACAAGGGGCATGGAGCACGGGACATGACATTTTGGCATGGCCAGTTAGGTGCGCAGTGTTATGGCGTGACCATTTTGTCGCAGGTTCTGTTTGGGCACACCCAGTTGTATGCAGCTAGTTGGGACAGAGACCTCTCGCGCAAGGATGTTTTGGCGTGAGAGGTCGCAATTGGCGCGGCATTAACCTTCGGCACTTTGCATTTTGTACCTCTCAGCCCAGAGATGTTTTAGCGTAAGAAGTCGCAATTGACATGAACCTGCAGGCACTTCGCATTTTGTAATATGGATTAAATGTGAATTTATTTACTGCAACATTATAAAACAGTATGGGACATGTATTATCCCGTAATTGCAGAATTGAACATGTATTAAACATGAAACACATTTATTTACTGCAGCATTATAAACCACATGAAACTATACCTCACAAGCTACTTCACACCATATACACACACACAAGCTCACCTCAAACACACACACATTGCATGGACACCCTCTCAGATGACTTGCACACCCTCACACCACACATTCCCCCTTACACTGCACAAATATTCAAAATGAGGACTACACTGCCTCTCTGCAACATTATAAAACAGGAAAAATGAAATTAAAAAACACATTCATACTGAACGCTGCTATCAGAGAACCATTGCCATAATGAGTTTGAGAGGCAGCACTTAACCATTATGCTACAATTATGTTATTGTTTGGTTTTTCACAAGTTTCATATATAGCCTTTTATCATTGAACATATTAAATTATAGGCTAAGTATGAAATGTATGCTCCATGAAACACCACACCTTTCTGGCCTAGTGGTTAAATGCTGGTCCCTGCACTCTGGCAGACCAGGGTGCAAGGCTGTTTTTTTTAGAATTCAACAAATTTAATTTAATTAAAAGAAAAGCAACGCAAGTGGGAGATGGCGTGCTTTGTTGCAGTGTGTTCCTGTGATCTTATTTAGCATGAGGGCATTTAGACGTGGCTGCAACATCAGCCATGTCCAAACATCCCTCGCACCAAAATAACAGTGCCAGAATGGCTTTTGGGCCGAAAAGGGTACACCAAAATGTGCTCTGCAGTAGAATGCCTGTGCCAAATAAGCCCGTGCCAAATTGATGGTGCGGAAAAGGGGCTTGGAGAATGCTGCTTAACCAAAGTGTGTACTCCAAGGCAATTTAATCTCACTGCGCCTTGCCTAAAAACATTGTGAGTTCTCAAAGTTTTAAATATGTCAGAACACACGGCATCCGCATAATTTTTTTGTAAACTGTGCTACTGTCAGTCCTTGAATCTTTTGAAGTCACAGGCAATTATTTTGCCTTTTGCTGAATTGCATTCTGGTATTTGTAGTCTCATAGTCAAAATGGGGGGAATAATGCCACAATTGTACACTTTTTGCCTAACCTAGTTCTATAAGAATTTATATATTTAAGTGACACTGTGGTATATGTACTTTTCAAGTTTGCTTTGTAAAGCAGAGTATTGTTGAAAGACAGACATGGGGGCAAGGAGGGGAAATGATGAGAGGGCAAGTTAGTCTGGAATATTTTTGCGCATGATGTGGCAAGAGAGTTTGCAATCCTGGACTCTGGTGCAGTTATTTTCCCCTGATTGTGGCTGCTTTTCAAGGCACAAGTAAAGGACACACGTGGGTGAAGAGCGTAATGTGTTTTTACAGGTTGGACGCAACCCCTTGGTTTTCTTTTAGGTTGGCAAGCTTCCTCAAGTATTTGGCTACCAGGATTTTACTCAGGTTTTCATGTTCCTAGTGCCGACGTTTGCTCACAAAACCACAAGCACTTGTTTCGTATTGGAATTTCATTTTCATGGGAATATTTCACGACAGATTGCTGGGTTTTAAAGGTGAGCAACTTTTATATTTTGCCAGCATATTTATTTGGAACATTTCCTCTCTCAGGTTATTTTTCTGGTGTTTATTACTTGTTTTAATAGTCCAATGCTATTTTGTCTTGTGCACTTTCATCTAAGGAGTAGGTCTGTATTATTAATGTTAATTATGTATGGAATAACAAAACCCTATAAATTCAAGCGAACAACTTTAGTTGCAGGGATGTTAAGGTGAGCAATACATTGCAACAAAACCTTTGAAATTCAAGGAAAAAAATTTAGTTGCAGGGACGTTAAGGTGAGAACTTAATGCAACAAAACGCTGGAAATTCAGCTAAAGCCACCTTAATTTTGTGCCTCCGGTTGCGCGACTATGACCACAATGATGACATCACAGATCACATCACAAAACATCTAGATCATGTCAACCTGTGGGACCCAGTCCTGTATCATTCTTTATCATTGACCATCAGGAATCACCATTAGCTGAAATTGGCTGGCAGGTAGCAGGGGTGAGGGAGTTCTTAACTCTGTACTTACAGTGTTTATAACACCATACATTATATTTGGCGTTCAAGATAGTGGCGTGTCCAGGGAGTGGCCTGGGGTGGCACGTGCTACCCCCGGAATCTGATTGGCTAACACATTTAAATAGGTATGACTGAAAAGAAATTAGTTGACTGCGTTCTCATTATGCTACCTTGAGGATGCACCTGAAAAAGGTGGGGCTACAGTTCAGTAACTATTCACCTTGGAACCTGATGTGTCAATCCCTGTGATGTGCCCTGTGGCAGTTGGAGCTGCAAGAACGTGCCAAGGCAAGGTTCTGCACTGTGCCCAGAGGATTTCTTACCTTTGTTGCTCTGTTCTAATTTAAAGCTTTTACTCTCAGTCCAAAAAGACATTTTTATAGGTTACACATTTAAATGATATATACCTTTTTACCCGAGGAATTTAGATTTCTTTTATTACACAATGTTGTGGAAATTTAAATGTGGCATTATTGAAAATGTCTGTTATTCACAAATTATAAACACAAATTATAAACGAGTGTTCTTTTTCTCATCTCCACAGTGTCCCCAAACAGAGTTGAGGAAGAGTAATGCAGTTTCAAGATGGCTGCCATGATATTATAGGCCAATTTCTAATATTTGTTTTCCTCGCTCTCTTTAGGTGGATAGACTGAGCAATAGAAACAGCTGATGGACACATCTTCCTGCCTGTCAGCGAAGATACTTTTATATGAGTGCAGTTAGATGTCACACTCACTTCTATGAGATAGCTAGCAGAAGCTGTGTGCAACACAGAGTTCTCAGGGAATCGTCCAAATCATTCTTGGATGCAATGCCTTGCTTCCTGTCACATCGAATGTTTAAATTCTTTTTTTCCTGAATTTAGACTGAAATATTGTCATCCCCACTACTCCCCCCTAAGACTTAGCTGCATGCACAGGGAATTTTAGCATAGGAAAGGTAGGGTGGCTAAGAGCTAGAAAAGGATATCAAATAACACAATGGGACTCATTATAAGTTTGCCGGTTCGGTAACAATGGTACCGGTAAGCTTGCCGGTACTGTTGTTACCGGACCGGGAAATTACTCATTCTGCTCGCGGGTGCCTTCCCGCCAGGTCTGACCTGGCGGGCATACCTGCATCCGCAAGCAGATCATGTCGGATGCACCGGCACCATTCTGAATGGTGCCGGTGCATCCGACGTCCCCATTCCCATTGAGCCCTATGGGTCTCAAATGGGAACGGGGATCATTTCTTCTGGCGCCCGCGAATGGGAAATTACCAGGTCTGACTGGGCCGTAATGACCTGGTAATTGCCCATTTGCGGGCGCCAGAAAAAATGATACCGGCGGCAACCGTGCCTGTTATACCGGCACAACTACCGCCGGTATTGTAATGAGCCTCAATGTATGATGTCAGATATTTCAAACTCAGCCTTTTATCGTATGTCCTCAAAAAAAGAGATGAATTTCAGAACCGGGTGAACAATACCTGCTTTTGATGCCACATGTGAAAAAACAATAGTGCAATCCTGCTTCTTCCACCGGCAGGTTCCCAGGAGATGCTTTCCTTGCATACCCTTCCATCACTGAGAGGATGTAGGAACATGCCGGGTTACTTAACAGACTTCATAGTTGCCAACACAAACCATTCCAATCTCTAGGTGCTTATTCTGTCCTGTTTTTTTGTTTGCATTGTGGGACTTGTAGTCTGTGTTTTATAATGGGAAAAGTGGAACTGCATGTCCCAGAATGCAAAAAACAAAACCAGGACTGGAGAAGCACCTACAGATTGGAATGGGTCATGCTGGCAATTATGAGACTTGTCCTTACCTAGTTCCCTGATATGTGTACCAGAACACGCAATGAGGCGCCCCACCGCGTTATTAGGGTTAGCAGGCAGAACCCATTCTTCCCCACCGTGCACACCTTACATTTGCTTCTTACTCTCTGCACACAATGAACCTTCCTCTGTATGCTCCAGCCTCTATAACAGACATTACTGCCCTCCTCAACATATATCGAAGCAGGCACTGCCAGCTTCTTCAGATGCCCAAGAATCACTTCATATGCATCCCAGGTAGAATGTTTTTAATATTCCTCAGCTAGCACATAAGTTGCATAGTCAAGCCATTTCCAGGTCCTGATGGCACTGCTGGTAGGTTAGAATTAGAAGACCATGGGGCCTCATCACGAGTTGGGTGGTATCCCAGAGTTAATACCCCTGGGATAACTCTGGGGCTATTAGCGTTACCGTCAAACCCCCCGGCGCCATTAGCACCAGATCATGGGTTAGGCAGAGCGTTAATTCCCCATTCCCCATTGGGCCCAATGGGGAACTTTCAGTGCTAATACCGTCAGTGGTATTAGCACATGGTAATAGCCCCAAAAATTGGCTAAAAGAATTGCGGCGGCTTTATGCCCCTCAAAGCATGGGGTTGAATCCAGCCAAACGTGTGATTGGGCAGACCCTTAAATGTGGCGGTAATAGTGTTACCACCGTATTTAAGGGTTACCTCCAAACTCATGATGAGGCAGCATGACTCCACAGGTCGGTTATCAGAGGACATACTTCAGAGAGGTGGCCGTTACAACACACAAGGCTTCCTCTCTAGGACTAAGCGCCGAATATATCTCCATCATTAATGGGGGGAGCTGGCAAACACAGGGTGCTTCATCTCTCTGCTGTTAAATCTGTGCTTTGATGTATTCACTCAATCAATGTTTATTGGAGCCATTTGAGCAAACAACACAAACATTAAAATAAATGAAACATTAATGTAGATGCACATGAAAAAATATGCCTATTATAAAACAGCGCAATTAAACCGATTTTAAATTAACATAAACTTCAAGGTCAAACCTATAAAGTCGGTATCACGCGTTCCCCCTGAACCCAATGCTTGCAGAGGAAATGAGACACAGAGTAAGCCACTGGAGGGTGGGGGTTTAATGCCTCAACCACCACGAGAACTGATTTAATAGGGCCTTCAAAGCAGCAAGCTATAGAGCGTCAATAATAAAGGCAGAACAGTATAGAAAGGGCTACTGTCTGTGGTAGAAGTGTACCGATAAAAGTAGTGGAACACCGCTCCCGACCGTTCCCGCTCACTTCAATCACCAGCTACTGTTCCAAAGATCTAACATGATCGAAATAATGCCTTACACTCTCTGCAGGTCCTGCATCAAATTTGCCCTTTAATTGTCAGAAACTGATCTTAGTGATGTTCCACATTCTTTCATCTTAGGTGTCCTACAATCACAAACATAGGAGTACTTGTGCAGGGCAAGCATTGATAGAAAAGAGAAAAGTAAGGGTTCTAAATATCGACAAACAAACGTTAAACATTGAATTGCTGTTTACTTTATACAGATAGTAGCCAACGTTGTTCAACTCCAGGCCTCGAGGGCCGGATCCATGTTCGATTTTCACGATATCCATCAATAGTATTCATGAGATAAATTTGCATACAATGATTCTAAATCTATGCACAATTTTCCTCATGTATATTAATGGGGGATATCCTGAAAACCAGTCAGGATCCTGGCTCTTGAGGCCTGGAGTTGGACAACCCTAATCCTTCCCAATGCCATTCTCATCCCACACCTGCCCTGTTCCATTTGGACAGCATGCTTTCCTACTTTACCCACATTAAAAGGATCATTATAAACAACCTTTGGTGAAATACCCCAGCGTCTTCACTCTCACAAGATCGCCTACCACTACATCCACACTTATTGCATTCCTAGAGTCACGCTTCCGCATAGCCAGAAGTTGCTTCCACTCTACAATTACACACGTTTGTGGTAAATTTACTGACACCAACCAGTCCGGTCCCAACTACGGCAGAATCCCAATAATGCTCACATTTGTTTCTCAACACATTCAATGGAATTAACCCTGTCACACTATGAGGGGGGGTGTTAACTGGCAGTCACTCTGCCAATCAGTGCAGGCTGAATTTTTGCCAAGCATGTGGCTTCCATAAGCACTCATTTACCCCTTCGATAGCACTGTTAGCCTCTGGGTGGTAAATAGATGTTCTCTCCTGTTAAATACGTCACTTATCCCAGAAGGCCCTGACCACTTTACTAGTTAACTACAAGGATCCTCACTAGTTAATCACCTCCCCTAAATACAGTTTCATCAAACGTCATAATCCTACCCATGGTCGCCTCATGAATACACCTCTGACCACTTACAGGGGAGCTCTATTGTGCAAACTATTTAACATCCATAGTTGCACCCCAAATTCGAAGGGCCTAGAACGTACACTGCCTACTCCTGCCAAAGCAATGCTGAAAATACATTTGGTGACAACAGTTAAATCTTTACCTTGTAACTCTTATCCGAATTAATGTTCTCATTGTCTTTCAATTGCACCTCAACAAGCCCCTAAACCTTTTGCACTGCCAACATGTGACAACTCACCACCCTCAAGGCTAAGCTCATCCTTTGACTGACCAGAATTCCCATTGTCTCTTCTATAAATTTGTTTCATCAGGCCAACCATGCTCAACAAAGCTCTTAACCTCGAATAGCAATCCCTCATGGATACATTCTGTGAGGAATTCGACCATCCACATGGTGCGCTCACCTGGGCTTTTTTGAAATTTTAAATGGAATTGAATAATGGTATATCAACCTCTGGAAAATGTGTTGGGCTAATCCACACCCATTTTGCTATGCTCACCACACAACATACACATAGACCTGTGTACTCTGTGTGGACACAGCCTATGGGCGCAGTCTCCCTGTCACATTTAGTTGGGCTCTGACAGGAGGAGTACACAATGCATCTCCAAAAGGGGAGGACCAAACTTTCCCCCTGCCATGGCCAGCCTAATTAACTAACAAATGCTCCATGGCTCCACCCTGTCCTTTTGCTGGGCCCTGCAGTTGTTGGCAGAGATGTGCACACTAGTCATAGGATAATTCAAACAGCCCCACATGGGCCTGGCTGCAGAGGTTAACGAAGGAGGCAGAAAGACTCAACAACTTTTGAAATGCAACTGTGTCAACCTGAAGCCAGTTCCCACCCTCAGTATCGACTGAGAGTGAACTGTCAGGTCTGGGATTGAATGTTTACAGTAGGTCACCTAGCAAGAGGACCCCATTCAAAAGTTATGAGAATGTGGGTTGCAGGAGCCACAGAGTCTGGTCTTGCTGCAGCTTCAAGGGGGACCTGCCACTTTAATCAGAAACCACAGAGAGCTCCATTAACCAGAGAGTCCCTTTGATCCACAACAGACTGGAAGATGGGTGAGACTTAGTATTACATGTTTTAACCCCTTTACCCATTCTGTTGCAAAGCACTCTGGTTATGACCTCTCGCATACAGGAGATTGTTGGTGTGTAGCCAGGATTGGTTCATTAATGTGGGCTTAGCCTCCACCAACCACTGTGGCCCCTTTGGCTTTAAAAGAGGGCTGAGCCCCTCTTTTGGCAGATCATCTGAAGACGTTGCAAGGAGTAGAAAGAAGAACTCATCATTGGACCCTGGCTGAAAGTTCAGTCTGCCTTATATCTTCCACCAGTGAAGGAAGGACAGGACTTCCAAGAGAGAAGCAAGATCCCTCCCCTAAACATCTTCCAGGGTACAGAGGGAGATACTGAATCCAAATGACCCTCCTGCAGCTCCAGAATTGGTACCCAGCAAGCACACAGCATGCCCTGCTAGCCTCCGCAGCAAGCTTCCTAGGTGGGAAGTGCCAGAGAGTCTATGAACCCTAAACCAAGGACAAGGCAGCTGCCTGCAACACACAGCTAAGCTTTGGGCCGTCCGCTTTAAAGGACGACACAAGCCCAGTGAACAAGCTAGGAGAAGTGCATCAACGAACATCTACTGACGTCCACATTAAAGGACATTTTTCAGCCCGTCGAGTCCCACGAGCTGCAATCGACTGCAACACTGACTGTTGTTACGCTGCATTCACTTAAAGCCATAAGAGATGCCTCCACCAGTGCTTCAGAACTGCTGACCAGCACTGAGACGATTCCTGACCCCAAGCTGCCGTTTAGACCAGCCTGCAGCCATCCGTCCAGCTTTGCTTGCTGAACTGTTGGCCGCCTGATACACACAGTTGTCTCCTTTCTTGAACTCTGTAACAGAATCTGCAAAGCGCCCTAAAACTGACTCTGCCCTAGCACTATATAAAAACTGGTGTTATTATTATTCCAGTGTACTACTAAAACATTAGACCCATTGGACAACGTGAAACGACTGGTGGTAGGAAGCAATGGATTTAGGGAAGACTCCAAAGAGTTGTGTAGTATTATTGCCTTATGCTGTGATTCCTAGCAAGTCACCATTTGCCCCTGCAGAAAGAAAAAGCAGAAGCAGGAGATAAACACTGTGTTTGTGCCTTCTCTTCCAATTGAATCCTAGCTTTCATTTTGTTAACACGCATTGATTGAAACGCCACTCTTCATTTTCTGGTCAATCAACAGCGCCTCTTGCCACTGGGTTCTAGCTTTGAAATTAACTCTTCTCTTCACCTGCTTGTTTGCCTTCATTTCACCTAGAAACAGACCCCCACAGAGTGATTTAAGATTCAGCCTCTCTTCCCACTTTTCTAACCCATCCACCTCTTTTTCCGGTCCACCAATGCGCCTGGAGACCATGCAAATGGCACTGATGTGCAGAAGCTATCTGCTTCTTAGTCCCTGCTGCCCCTTTTCCTAGCATTGTAAGAGGGCTCCACTGATAACCTACATTTTGTCACCCCTGTGTATGGACCAACAACCACTTTTTCACATACCGTCTACTTTTAGTTTTGGGCTCAATGGCATTCTCTCTGCCACTTCCTACTCTTTTCCTTTCCCTTTTCCCCTTTTGGAGCATTGTAACAGAATACCGTCTGGTGAGGGCAGGTTAGCCCAAGCTTTTTCGGATTGCATTAAAACAAAAGTGAGGGTAATTCTGTTTCTGAAAGGGAGGTCTGTTAATTAGGACGCCCTTTCATAATGCATACCCTCCATACCAAAAGCATAATGCATCCATGCACCATTGCTGTACCAGTCTCCTGACAGCTAAAGAACTAGCCTGCTGTGACAACAGGGAAGGTTCAAAAGTCAAAAGTGCATTCCTGAAAGCTGCTGGACTGCAAAGTTCCAATAGTCAGAGACAGCGTTTTATTTGTTTGCACCTCTGACTCAAAAGATAATAATTGTGCATCCTAGTCAGCTTGGTGGCATGGTAATCTTTAAAAATAAACTAAGGCTGCTCATAGAATGGTGGCTACTACTGAGGGGCACAGTTCCTTATTATAGAATATGTCATGGGGCAATATGTAAGATGAAGAATGAAGAACTGATTATCCAACAAAAAACAAACGTAAAACAGTGACAAGATAAACAAGAATGGGAAACAGAACACTAAACTCTCAAAAGATCCATGCACCAGTTTTTAAATGCTGCTAACTTTAATGGGTCTCCAGGCGCACTGGTGGACCGGAAAAAGGGGTGGATGGGTTAGAAAAGTGGGAAGAGAGGCTGAATCTTAAATAACTCTGTGGGGGTCTGTTTCAAGGTGAAATGAAGGCAAACAAGCAGGTGAAGAGAAGAGTTAATTTCAAAGCTAGAACACAGTAATGTGGCAAGAGGCGCTGTGGATTGACCAGAAAATGAAGTGTGTCATTTCAATCAATGCGTGTTAACAAAATGAAAGCTAGGATTCAATTGGAAGAGAAGGCACAAACACAGTGTTTATCTCCTGCTTCTGGTTTTTGCTTTCTGCAGGGGCAAATGGTGACTTGCTAGGAATCACAGCATAAGGCAATAATACTACACAACTCTTTGGAGTCTTCCCTAATTCCATTGCTTCCTACCACCAGTCGTTTCACGTTGTCCAATGGGTCTAATGTTTTAGTAGTACATCTGAGTGTGTGCCTGCTGTGAATCATGTCTGGCAGCAATGTCTGCATATCTTCGATGCCTCTCCCCGCTCCGTGTGGTCTGGTAACTCTGCACCCCCCGTGCCTTGCAAAGCCCTGATGAATGTGGCCCACCAATTTTGTCCCACAGAAACCGGTCGGCTAGAGAATGACCAAAGCTAGTGCACAGTATGAACCGCACAGGCTATTCTCGTTCTGATTAAGGACCCCCTGCCTAAGTATCTAGTGGCCCTTTCTGTTTGAGGTGAACTACCTCCAGAGAGAACATCGATTGAAGAAAGTTCTTCACTGTTTTAACAACCCAAACCTGCACCTGCCCACCCATAGAAATCCTATTAAAATTAACGTTTACTTTCATCTGGATGGCAGCTAACACATGCAAAAATCAAGGCGGTAGAGCATGTGTCTTTTAGCACAACACAAGTGCACAAGAGACGACTTGGAAAGCGCAATTAGTTTTATTGGCTTTTTGAAAAACTCTTCCCCACTCGACATAACTGTGTCTTCCTTAGTGTGAAAATGGCCTCATCCAAGACATCAAGACTCGCCTGCCGGGTTTCACCAGTGTCTCTTCTTATTGTTCAACATTTACATTCGTCCATTTGAACAACAATTGGGATCTCCTCACTCTCCCTTACACAGCAGCGTGTACAGGGAGAGGCCTGGGGTGGCACGTGCTAGCTGTGGAATCCGATTGGGGTGCCAGCCCATTATCCTAAACTATGATCATTAAACTTTAAACACAGGAATGTAAGACACTAATGTTAGAAATTAAAGAAAATATGGGTAATGGAGACAAATAGTAAATTAATGCTATTCAGACGCGCATGTGTGTGTGTGTGTGTACGCGCATGCACACACTCACACTTCATGCCACCCCTGCTTAAGTCAGTGCACCACTTGTGCCACTCCAGTCAAAAGAGTCTGGACACGCCACTACCCTTACAGAGACTGGCCTTCAATGTCCAAATCCATCTGCGAGTGGGGGGCCGGGGAGGGTCACTGGATGATGGACAGGTGCTAACAAGAGGCTGCAACAATGTCGAGTCAGCCCCATTCAAGTGACCACAACTGCTCGGCAACACCCTCTTACCAGTGACCAAGGTCTGAAACCTAGCCATCCTGTCTGACTCAGAGATAACCGTTGTACCCCGCAGGCGAGAAGAAAGGTTGTCCTGGGCCAGGTGCCAGCAATAAAAATGCTTCCCCGTCCTACCAGCACAAACCAAACGTCTCTCACCCATCTCCATACCTCTCGGCTTGTCATTCACTTTGTGCCAGAGACTTGGACAAGGGAGGAGGTGAACTCCATCTCTTTAAACATAAACCACAGCCTGAATGGGAGGTGCCAGGAGCTCCTACCATTTAGGCTGAAATTCTTCTTTCTGACGTGTCTGGGCCTCAGGGCATGGACGGGAATGCAGCCAGCTGGCTACATGGGCAACATCAATGATGGCTTTATTTCAAGGCAGAGAACTGCATGGGCAGCAGCAGAACCACATCGCATGCAAGTTACATGGCAGTTGGTGTATTGATCAACAATCGCCAATAGAAGGCCCGTGGGCATGTGGCGCGGTGTACAAGAATGTATTAATAAATATATAATTTATAGCATTGCAGCACTGTAAAATTACAGTATATTCTTAAATGATGGCACCTTCACTCTGGGCAGATCCATATGGTTATGACTTAAAGTGTTTATGAATATTGATACAGAAACAGACGCAATTATGCATTCTTTAGTGAGGTATGAAGTGCGGTGGGTGATTTCTTTTATGGGGGAGGGGCGTGTAAATCTTTCCCAGAAACATGCACGAGTGGCCGAGTGTAGCAAGTGACTCCTCCAGAGTAATTTTTTGAAAATACTTGGTTAATAATGGTGCATCTTATAGAACACAATTTATGAACAATTCGGTTCCATTTACAATACATTTTGTAGTGCAACAAATTTTAAAAAAGCCAACAGACAGGGGCGTGGCTAGCGCACGACAAGATGGCCGTCTAGCCCGTGAGCTCCGGCTTCGATCAATCCTGAAGACCGACCATCCTTGCTCAGGGCCGCCCTAGCAGCACGATCAACACGCCGTTGTGTGGCGTACGGTCGCGGCCCCCACTCATCCAAAACTGGGGTTTGGGCACCGGACCGTGAGGAAGATACACCGCCCAGAAAATCCGGCGGCCTTTGGCCGCGTCGCTGGCCGCCTGCGGGCTCCGCGCGCTACCCATCCGGAGCCGCGGGGGGAGGGGCCGCGTGCGAATACACATCCTGTCCGCGTGTGGCCCGCCTAGACCTGGTGGACGCGGAGGCTCCCTGCTGGTGCCTTGGTTCTGTGGACCGGGGGTCTGACGGGGGCAACTGTCGGATCGCCCGCGCGTCTCCCCTGCTTTTCCTGAGCCTGCGCGGAGCCCGTGGAGGACTACTGCGACGACATCTGCGGGGTCTGGCTGGACGGCTCCCGCCACAAGTAGGTCCGGTGTGGTGGCTGGCGGAGGGAGGACCGTCCTCAACTAGGGACTGGCACTGGAGGGTGTGGACGCACTCGGGGAGATCCCCCCCGGACAATAATCCTGTTGGGGTCTACGGAGCCCGCCACACACATAGCGAGACTCCTTGCGCCCCTGGTGCGGGCCTAGGCGGCTGGGGCATTGGACTACGCGACACAATATTACCCGTATGCCTAAACTTGGCGGTTACACGCATCGGCATGCAGTGTGCTGCTGACCCCGTGGTCACCTATCCGTAACTCTCCCCTATAAGGGCCACTGCGACCTTGCCTGGTTGGTTCCCACTGCGGCTTCGTTGGACTCGCCCCCACCCCGGCTCGCTCCCCATTGCATATGGGCCGCCACGATTTGAAGGGAGCGCGCTCCAGGAAAACCGGTCCAATGGACTCCTTTGCAAGTGCTCAGCCCAGCGGGTCCGCGGATCCGCCAACGCAGCGGGCAGCTGGATCGCCCGAGCTGCCAATGGAGGAGAGGGTGGATAGACTGATGGCTATGGTCCAGGGTGGCTTCTTGGCGGTGAATACAAAACTCGATGACATTGGGGCAACAATTAGCTCCCTCAAGGCGAGGGTGGACAAGGAGAGTGCCCGCACCACTGAGGCCGAGGGTAGAATCGCCACCAACGAAGAGGCGATAGCACAACATGACCGTGACATTGCCCAACTGAAGGGGGACCTCCGGAAAACTCTTAATAAGTGTGAGGATCTGGAATCTCGTTCAAGGAGAAATAACATAAGGCTGGTCGGGGTGGCCGAAACCTTCGGTAAAGGAGCTATGGAGCGCCAAGTAGAAACCCTCCTGAAGGAACTGCTGGGCCCGGATACATTCTCGGCCCACTTTCTGGTTGAACGAGCACACCGTACATCGGCACCCCCGCCCAAACCGGGCGCTCCGCCCCGTACGATAATCGCCCGTCTCCTAAACTACAGGGACAGAGACGCTATCCTGCGAGCGGCCAGGGAAAAGGGCACCTTGCTACACGAGAATAACAGAATACACATATATCCGGACTTTTCTACGAACGTCCAAACACTAAGAAGATCTTATGAACCCGTCAAGAGGCAGCTAAGGCTGCGCCAGGTCCCGTATTCACTTGTTTATCCGGCGAAAATGAGGATACAGCATGGTGGCCGGGCCCATTTTTTCGAGAATCCAACAGAAGCCATGTTGTATGTTGAGGCCTCCATCCCGCTGCCGACTCGGGACCGGGCTGGGGGTCGCACCCCGCTGCCCCGGGGTGGGGCGGAGCCCAGTGTCCCCGAGGGTTGATGTGATTCTCCTGATGTTGCACTACTATAATGCTGCGGCCTGCTGGCCACTGGGCGGCCCTGAATGTTAATGTTTGGTTTAACGAGGCCACGCAGATCTCTTGGGCTGGAGGCCGCGTGAGTGTCGCTCATACCCCCCAGGAGTGATCCTAGGTTATGGTTCTAAGGGTACATCGTCCAGTTGGGGTTGATGATGCGGGTGGGGGGTGGGGATGGGAAAATGGCACGGTTAGGCCAGCTGTTATGCCGGCTCTGTTGGGGGATTGTACGTTAAGTGTTGCTATGTTTAAACTTGAGAGCAGTTCTATAGCAGGTCCTTCGTTTCCCTTACACGGGGGACTAGAGGGTGGGCTCCCACTTGATTTGTGGTATGAACATGACACGGGACAATAAAGGACTAGACATCAAGCTCCTATCATGGAACATCCGGGGGTTGAATAACCCAGTTAAGGCAAGAAAGATCTCAGCGTATGTGGTACGACATAACCCCCAAATACTGTTTATGCAGGAAACGCACGCACTTGGACAGGTTAATGTTAAATTTTTGCCTAAATGGGGACCCCACAGGTATTACACTGATTACTCGTCACAATCCAGGGGAGTGCTGACCCTTATACACCCTAAACTATGTTTCAAATATCAGTCCAGCAAAATAGACCCACAGGGGAGATATGTGTTGGTAGTGGGGGAGTTGGCGGGACATCAGACGATCCTGATTAACACATATGGCCCTAATCTAGATGATCCACAGTTTTATAGTACCCTGGCAGATATGTTAATCTCGTTCGGGGAAGCGCGGGTCGTCTGGGGTGGAGATCTCAATATGATACTGGATCAATCCCTAGACCGCTCATCGACGGCCCCTAGGGCCCCCGCTAGGGCGGCACTGGTGGTTAAACAATTGATGGAACAGATGGGCATGTTTGATGCATGGCGAGCACTACACCCGAAAGAGAAGAAATATACTTTCTACTCGTCAGTGCACGATTCACACTCGCGCATTGATTACTGGATCATTAGTCAATCCCTGGCCGAGGCTATCTCCAGATGTGATATACACCCCCGTACCCTTTCTGACCACTCACCGATAACACTAGATATAAATTTGAGGGACGCCCTCCCCCCAGCGAGAAGATGGAGAATGCCACCCACAATCCTCAGAGACCCCAATGTATGTGAGTCACTGCATGTGGAGATCGCAGAATTTTTGGAAATAAACGAGGGTTCAGTCCCGAGTTATGCGACTCTGTGGGAAGCATTTAAGGTCTGGGTCAGGGGTAATATCCTGGGGAAGTCGACAGGTATGTTGAAGTCGGTGCGGGAGGAGCTGGGTTCTACTGAGACGAAGCTTGATTTACTACAGACCGAATACAGTATTACACAGAACAAGGAAACCCTTGCTCAACTGCACACAACACTGGACGAGTTCCATAAACTAGCTCATAGAGAGGTCCTGTACATGGCCGCACCGGCCAGAGCACGACGGTATGGGGAGAGTAATAAGGCCGGGAGGTTCCTCGCCAACATGCTTAGATCTGACAGGCACCACAACCCGATCCCGAGTATATACGCCCCTGACGGCGCACTGGTGAATGGAGAACGGGACATTAACTCGGCATTCATGGAGTTTTACTCCACTCTTTATTCCAATCATGATCAAAAAAATAAAGAAGACACGTTCAGATATCTGGACAACCTTGACCTTCCCACACTAACCGATGCGACCCGGGAGGCGCTAGATAGTCCCATTACTGTGGAAGAGATTGTTGAGTCCATAAAGGCCTTATCGAATGGTCGCTCCCCTGGCTCTGATGGTCTACCCGCGGAGCTATATAAAGAGTTCAGTGATGAATTGGCCCCGCTGCTGTTGAAGGTATGGGGGGAAGCTATGGACCGGCAGGTGCTTCCGGAGTCAATGAGGGAGGCAATCATTACTGTTCTTTTGAAACCCCGTAGACCAGCACACGACATGGCGTCCTATAGACCCTTATCCCTAATTAACACTGATGCAAAAATTTTTGCAAAGGTGCTGGCCACTAGACTCCTCCCGTTTATGTCAATCCTTGTCCACCCCGACCAGGCGGGCTTTATTCCAGCCCGATCTACTGCCCTAAATTTGAGGCGCCTCTTTAATGTCATGGCACAGTTAGACCCGGATGCCAAGGCGGCTGTAATTGCACTAGATGCCGAGAAAGCATTCGATTCGGTGTCTTGGACCTACCTTTTTTTGGTGTTGGAGCGGTTTGGCCTGGGTCGCTACTATATCAACTGTGTGCGTTTGTTATATACACAGCCGACAGCTAAGGTCTTGACTAACGCCACTCTCTCCCCCGCTTTCCACCTATATAGGGGGACTAGA
This sequence comes from Ambystoma mexicanum, assembly GCF_040938575.1. NCBI lineage: Eukaryota > Metazoa > Chordata > Amphibia > Caudata > Ambystomatidae > Ambystoma > Ambystoma mexicanum. The sequence continues at coordinate 294,480,861 of NC_090932.1, read as the reverse complement.
CAGGGATGCCCATTTTCACCCATACTTTTTGCTTTAACCATCGAACCAATGGCGGAATTCATACGCCAACACCACGCGCATAGAGGGCTTAGGATGTCTGGACCTCAGATTATCTCGCTTTATGCGGACGATACCCTGTTATACGTCCGAGACCCCATCGAGAACGTAAAACACATCATGGCAGATATACAGGAATTCTCGGAACATTCTGGATACAAAATCAATGTGCCTAAATCCGAAATATTCCCCCTTACGGATGGCACAGGGGACCTGGCTGGTATAGAGGGTTTCCGTTTTGCCCCCTCCACAGTAAGGTACCTGGGGATATTAGTTGCTCGAGACAAAGACCTGCTATACGCACATAACCATGGGGAATTGCTAACAACTCTGGTGACTAAGCTTCAGATGTGGGCTAACCTGCCACTATCACTATACGGGAGGGTGGCGTTACTAAAGATGGTGGTTCTCCCCAAGCTCCTTTATTATTTCAATAATATCCCTCTCTGGCCTGGTAAACCTTTCTTCATTAAACTTAAATCTCTTGCTTCCTCGTTCATTTGGTCTGGGAAGACGGCCAGGATGGGGTGGGATAAGATGGTGGAACCTTTCGCTAAGGGTGGCATTGCTGCACCAGACTTTGAGTTATATTATTTATGTGCACAAGCACAATTCGTAAAACACTGGTTTGATCCTAAGGACACCGCTCCACACATATCTATTGAAAAACACTCTGTCCGCCCTAACGACATACGTTCAGTCCTCCTTAATCCACGTTACGGTGGCACATGCCCATTTGACCCGGTATATACAACGACGCAGGCCTGGGCCAAGATATACAGAAGAATCGACGTGGAATCCCCCTACGACCCGGAAGTTCCCTTATGGGACTTCCCTGGCCTCTCCCCCAGGTTTGATCGGGCCCTCCAGCAATCCTGGGATCCCAACAAGCTTTTTACACTGGGCGATATGTTCCCTGAGGGGGAATTCTGTGATCTCATAGATTTCGTTGCTGTGGTGGGCAGAGGTCAACTTAAACACCTCCAATACTACAGAATGAGGGCGGCCTTTTCGGCGAAATGGCCAACATTCCCACAAGAACCCCACTCCCATGAATGTATTAGATCAATGGTGTCTTCAGATAGCTGTGGCAAGGGGGTCTCCATGTTATACACCCTGGTTCAAGCCCACTCCCCATCACGTAACATGATGAGAGAGGTCTGGGAACGAGACACAGGCACCCAGATAGATGAGGTCCGCTGGGCCCGGTACTGTCAACTAACCCGATCGGTGTCTATGAACTCTGGACTACGTCTAATCCAATTTAAAGTACTGAACCAACTCCATTATTCCCCCTCCAGGGTGGCTAAATTTGTGGATACGTGTACGGGCGCCTGCCCTAAATGCGACTCCCCTGCTGCTGGGCCTTATCACATGTACTGGATGTGTCCCAGGGTGGCTGAATTCTGGAGGGAAGTGGCAACGCTCCTCGAAGACATTACAGCCATTCCGGCAGACCTCTCGCCCCTGAAATATCTCCTGGGCGACATAGGGAAGGTGAAGGAAACTACGAGGAGGCTATTCAATATATCATGCGTCATCGCAAAACGTTGTATCCTTAAACACTGGAAATCCCCCAATGCCCCGACTAGGGCCTCCTTCCTGAAGGAACTATGTATGGTAAATGATGATGAAGAATTGTTTATACTATCAGTGCCGTCGCCCTCTCGCCCCAAGGACATCTGGTCACTGCTGCGCTTCTATCTTTGTGACCTGGATTCAGACTCGGACACAGCATCTGAACACACACCCTGATTTGTGTTATCTGCCTATCTTACCAGTGATGTTTTTTGTACTTATACTATGAATACTGTGATGTCCCACTGTTGAATGCTCCCTCTTTGTATGTTAATGACAGTGTATAAATTAATGCCGTGCTTGTGAACTGCTCTCTTAATAAAAACATGTTAAAAAAAAAAAAAAGCCAACAGACGCCAGGTCGCCAGCAGTACTCAGGAGCACTTCCCAACTCGTTGTAATGATGCCCTTGTCCAGGATACATGCCAGGTTTCTGCCAGTGTAAGAAGACATGTTCATGCTGGCGGCACACCAGGATGCTGCAGAGACATATCGATCATGAACTTGCTGCTGCCATGATCAGTTGCCGGGTGACTGGGGCCTCGTCCCTGGGCCCCAGTGTGGACCCCAGTGAAGCTGCATTAGCTGCACCAGTGGTAGTTATGACCTTGATGCCCCAGATCAACACATTAGTTAGGAGTGGCAGCCATGCATGGAATTCACTCAAACATGTGCTCCCCCTGTTCAATTCCAAACAGCAAAAAGTACTAGGTCTCTAGTACTCTCGCGTATTAAGGAGTACAGTGAATCTCTACTCAAAGGGGGTCATTACGAGTTTGGTGGTATCTAGGCGGTAAATCCACTGTGATACCACCACACGGTATTACTGTTACCGCCACTTGGTCCGGCGGTATTACCGCTGGATTACAAGTGGCGCTGATAGTGTAAGTCCCCATTTTTTGGAGTCCACAGGATTCAATGGGGAATTTTCAGCAGAATTACCATGGCGGTAGTTATGCCGAACATGGGCAGATAGTTGGCGAATTTACCCCAGCTCATAGTTGGAGGTGAATTCTCCAACTTTCCGGTGCACCTCATAGTTGGCCGGTAATGCTGTGGTATATGGAAATACCACTGCATTTAACCTGCTCTGCCAAACTATCATTACATGTTCGGGGCAAGTGGTAAAGCATCCAGTATTTAAGAATATCAGATGCTTTACCGCTATCTGCTTTTGTCCGCGGGGAGGTCCGTCCACACAAAAGTGTCAATGCATGACATGCTACGGTTCTATGTGATTTTATCAAGGAGATTTGGTCGCATCCAAATCCATCTAGTTTTTCTTTTTTTCCCGTCATTTGCCCACAAATATATGCATGGGGGAGATCCCCCTGCATCCCCCTTTTGCCCCCACCTCAATTATTACCATTGCCCACCCCACACATATACTTGCGGTCAAATTCGGCTGAAAAAATTCAATGGATTCGGCTTCCACCAAATCTTCTGCGATGAAACCTCCCTATCCCAGATGCTACTGCATGCGCTAATACGTTTTTTCCCCATGTCCAAAGCAACTCCAAAAGGGGATGCAACTGAGGGGTCCACACCACTCTAAATCATGCAGACCCTTCCCATTACTGTGTGTTTACTGCATGCAGTAACAGTAAACACATTTGGTGGTAGCATCGTTGGTACTACTACCAAAGTTGTGATGATGCCGATACCAAAAGAACTTACTCATGTCCAATGAGGGACTGTGTATGCTGTTCACTGATGATTTGCCCTCAATCTAAGCACCCCCAGCAGCTTCCCACTTACTGGTTTCACTTACCAAGATGGGACTTTTTACAATGAACAAGTAGTCTGCAAAGGGTATTCAAGCCACCAAGCTATCTTAATGGCATACTTTAAAACAATCAAGCTGGTTATGTCTTTCCACTTACCCTGTGCTGTCCTGATCTTAAAACAGTGTGGCGTTAAAAAAGTGTTTTTTAAACAAAAATAAAGATATCCTTTTCTCCAAAATATTTAACAATCCCTGTCACATTTTCAGCTTTTCAGGTCTCATCAGTACCATGCACTTGGCATTCTATGCAAATATTCCTAGTCCATCTGCTCTCCATGCAGAAAATCCGCTTTTTATTGCTTATCTACGGTAAAGGTGCAGAAGTAAGACTTGACATGGAGGGGTCAGGGCTGTAAACTTGTATTAACAGTGGTAAAAGGAAAATAAACCCTAACTCGCCCTAGGTCTAAGAGGGGTTTCCCTACCTCAAAGGAAATAACAAGTGTCAGAATGTCCAAAGTCAAAGTCCCACTGTCCAGTGTCAAAATCCTAACTCTGACCCTTACACGCTGAGCTAGCTAAACAAACCAAGTGGTGCACTCTCCACGTGTTACCCGGATACTTTCTCCAAGCTGGATGGATCACTGACCCTTGGGAACAGACCTGGTTCCTCCTAACCAAGTGATGCACTGTGAAAATGTTGTCTGGATACTCTGTCCAAGCTGTGTTGGTCCCTGACCCTTGGGTGCAGGTCTGGTTTCTCCTTAGCAAGTGATGCTCTGTGCAAATGTTGCCTGGATACTCTCTCCAAGTTGTAGACCTGGTTCACTCTCCTGCCTAGCCTTGGGAAAGTTCCATGTACAATTTGGGTGTGAGTCCCAGACTCGCCTTTCTGGCTGTATACTTACTTTCTGTAGCCTTGGTTCACTCTCCTGCCAAGCCTAAGTACAACTTTGTGTACTGTGTGGGTGTGAGTCCCAGACTCGCCTTTCCAGAATTTTGTAAGAGTCTCTCTGCAGTCTGTGAAACACCTGTGGCTTCCTGCATACTCTGCTCTAAGGTATATGCAAGAGCTGACTCCCTCGAGACAGCCGGGCTCACTCGCGGTAATCTTGTACCTTTCAGGAGCTTCTCTTCCCCTGCGGTGGCTCCACAGGTTTCTTCCGTTTGGGACCGGCATGCTTGTTCGTCTTCCGGTTCCCCGGCCTCTGGGACGGCTGGAGTCTTGTTCCACTTCTGGGCCGCGTGGTCCTTCCATCCGGGACCAGCCCCGGACTCCCTTCTCCCTTGCACAGCATCTCGGTCCTGGGCCGTCTGTCTGTCGGGTTCACCTTCTCTCTGGCGGTTCCTCCTGAGAGGCCTTGACACTCTGTCAAGTACTCCGTTAGTTTTCAACTTGCTCTGGCCAATCTCAGAGCATGACCCACTAGACTGCTGATAGTGGTTCCAAAGTAGACTAGGTATTGCTCTGCATTCCCTTCTCGTCTCATTCCCAGGTGAGACTTGAGATGGGAACTAACCCAGTCTTCTTCCTTGTCCCAGTACTCAGAGAATATTGAAATGGTAACTCACTGGTCTTCTTCCTCGTCTCAGTACAGAGTGTGTATTGGGATGATAACTCACTAGTCCTCTTTCTTGTTTCAATGTTCTCTATTGGAATTGCCTTAGCAAAGTAGATAGGATGTGAAAGAGTGTATAGAGGAATCAGGGAGGAAAAGTTGGGGTAACTTTGGAAATGCGCATCAGGGTCATGTGTTGGGTAGGGCACAGCGTTCTTCCCAGATAGTCGTCGTGGTTCCAAAGGGGGGTCTCCTCTCACATGAGATACATCCGCTGAGTACCACCCACAGCGGGACTATCGGGTAGCGGCCTCACCACCTTCCCGGCTTCATGGGAATGGGTTCCCCCTTCAGACGCAGGACTCATCACACTACACAGAACAAAAGCACACACCTTTAATGCGCAATGGGAAAGACACATTATGTTGTGATAAGCTACACACTGCAGAGTGCTGTCCTGTTCAGTTTTAGTGCCATAGTGAACTTCAGCTTTGAGGAGATATATCAGCAAAGTTTGGCTGAAAAGCAGCCATTCACCCTGAGCCCAATATATTTTTGTTTGTAACAATTTAATGTGCTACTACACAACACAATTCGACACAATACAATTCGCCCTCATTACGAGTTTGGTGGTAGTCCAGCAGTAAATCTGACAGAATATCACCAAATGGAATTACCGGTACAGCCACTTGGTCTGGGGGATTTGCCACTTGATTACAAGTGGTAGTAGGTGGAGTTAGTCCCCATTTTTGTGGACTCCATGGGGATTTCGGGCAGAATTACCACAAGCAGTAAATTCCACCAGCAGTTATTTCTGCCGCTTTTGCTGCTTTTCTGTGATGCTGAAGGTAAATCCTCTACTCCAAGGCCAAACTCTGAATATTGTGGGGAGTGGTAAAAGTGGCAGTAATTCCATTACCTCCACTTTTTCACCGCTCTGCCATACTTGTAATGAGGGTCAACAGTTCTTGTTGGCATGATTTATGAGATTACAAGTGGTTCCAAATCTTTTTCAGGTTCATTAGCTATTGCAAGCATTTTACATGGGTGTGAGCGTCTCTGACGATGTCACACACTGATATGTATTCTGCTGTGTTTTCTGTTTCTTGTCAGGGTTCACAGGGCAGAATCCATATCCTCTGTTGTCTTCAAGGATTGTGAAGGTAGGAATTTTGTTGGTGGATTTTTTATCGGAGCAGTTCCTTGCTCACTATATTTGGGGCAGCGTCTGAGAAAGTAGATTTCATTCTCTGAACATTGGACCTCATTACAACGAGTACGGCCACGGAATGAATGGTGCGCTAAGGAACCACCACTGTTCATTCCGGGACTCCTCATTACGAGGTCTGCAGCGGGTCCCTCTGAGGACGTCTGGTCAGGCCAGGCGTCCTTAGCGGGACCCGCTAGCAGACCAGGATGCTAACAACGGGCCCGTCATTAACAGGCACGTTGTTAGCATCCTCCCCATTCTCAGTGAGACCTATGGGGCTCAAATGGGAATGGGGATGTACCGTGTCCAGGTCCCGGGAAAGGGAATTACTGGGCAGTCCAAGGTCGGAATGGCCCGGTAATTCCCTATTCCTGGAACCCGGACTCGGTACCCGGTTTGGGGTAGCCATACCGCTAAAAGCGGCATGGCTACCTCCAAACTCGTAATGATGCCATTGTGTTGTGTAGACCTATTTAATGCAGTGCCAAATCACCAATCTAGTGGTTTCAACGCGCTGAAGCGTGTCTCAAAGTATGGTGCCCATGCCTCGCCTGTCCAGACTGTAGTCTGCTGAGCACAGGTGCTGAGTACAGGGAACAAAGGGAGCAATGGCCCTCTTCTGTAGCAAAGGAGGCTGCAAACACACTTTCCAGCTGTCGTCTGTACTTCCCAAATAAGACTGCATCCGGTGTCAATGGTGCAGGCAACATAACACAATTAGATTTTAAGCCATGTACATGAACTGCCCTGTTGCTCGTGCAGTGACTTTGGCCATTATCAGGGACCCAGCTACAATGTTGAATTCTTCAAAGTTAAGTGACAGCCCCTAAAGCAGAAAGCTGCAAGGCAGCAGAGCAGGTCAGATGACTGTTGCTGAGATATATGTTTAGATCAACCAATTCAATCCTTTAGGATTTTTTTAATTACTTTTTTTTAATTGGGAAGGGGTAAACTCTGGTGCTTGATCATATTCATAGGGAGAGGAAGGGATTTGCCCCACAGTGAAAATCAAAAGTAGACACTGAAGCTGAACAGGATAGAAAAATTGAAGGTGTGAAGCCGTGGGGGTAGAGGGCACATGTACATTTCACAGGGGGTGGGGTAGGGGGGGTTTGAATCAGGGGCGGGTCAGACCAAAGGAAGAGGACTAGTGTTTTGATGTCTTAGGTGTGTGCTGATCCAGTCAAGGTATATCACAGTATTGGGTCTCAGAAATTAAGAGGGTACATTCTGAGGTGTCTCAGAGAAGGAGGACATATTTACAGAGGTACGTTTCCAAGAGATAAACAGGTATTATTAAAAGTAGTGCGCGGCTGTGTGGTGGACTCGAGATGTGGTCAAGGGGACCTTTGAAACATACCGCCATTGGGAAAAGAATATAAGCAGAGAAAAACTGGGTACGTGGCGAGAGGTGGGTCAGATAGTCTGACATCTTTTGGAAATCCTTCTCTGTGATATGCTCCAGCGATTCAAGGGTGTCTTTGGCTAAGGGGTGGTCAGCCCTTGAGTCCTTCCTCGGGGTCTTGGTGTCCTTCTTATATTGGGGGTGTTGAAACAATGCACAAGTAAACAGGAGAGCAAATGCCTTTCTGCAGAACCCAGCTGCCCCCGAATGACCATGATCTTGAGGCAGGAAAGCTGGAAGGAACTAGCGGTGCTCTTAACTGCAGGTGGGTCTTGAATTGCTCTTCCTCAGGGCTCAATTCCCTGTTTCTGCTGCCTGGAATCTCCCGAGGCCAGTTAGGAATGTTATGGAGATGGGTGTAGTGCTCTGGAGGCTGGATTACTTTTGTGCTGAGGCTGGGCTCTTCTGAGAGATAATCTGCCTAATTCATCTTGTCTACCCTTCTCAACCTTAACTGAAGATACCTTGGGCCTCATTACGACCCTGGCGGTAAGGGGTTAACGCCAGCGTTAGCTGCGCCGACCCCTTACCGCCAATTACGAGGTCCCCTAGCGCCATGGTGCTTTTAACACCTGCTTTTAGCAGGTGTTAAAATCCATGGCGCTAAGGGACCATGGAGTTAATTACGCCACCGTAATTTACGGTGGCGTAATTAACGCCTTCCCCACTCCCATTATGCCCTATGGGGCAAAAATGGGAATGGGGAAGGGTAAATGGGGATTGGGGACTTACCGCCCCGCCTAGGTCGGAATGGGGCGGTAAGTCCGCCAACCACCATGGCGTAAACGTAGTTTACGCCATGGTGGTAATGTCACGGCCCAGGCGGTAACTTACCGCCTGGGTCGTAATGAGGCCCCTTGTCCTGTTAAATAGGACAGCAGAGAGATTTTGGGTGAAACAGGCATGTAGAGCCTGGCTACAATCAACATTTGCAGGTCTTCTTTGGACATGTTGGCCCATTTGCAAACAAGGTGCTGACTATGTGTATTATGTATTTATGTGTGTGTTTTGTTGAGTCTACATGTCACCCTCGGCTGCTTCACATTGCTCAACAGCCTTGTACAAGAAACATGTCCTTAATGGGAAACAGCATGGCATGATGTGGCATGACACAATATGGCATAACCAGTGAGTATAACAAAAGTGAAGGGCTGGGGTAAGAAGAAAACCTACGAAGACAAAGATATAGAATTGTCCCAGAGCACAATTACCTTCAATCTGAATAATGCAATTCAGTTACAAGATTGAAAATGGAAAAAAGGCTTAATTTCCAATATATGGCCTGCCCATGTGCGGCGATTACCATCATTCTATGAAATGCTGAACTGGAAGAGAGAAGTTCCATATTCTCTCCTTATCTACCCTACCCTGTTTCTGAGACACCTTTATGGGAGGGCAAAAGGGACACTTGCCCGGGCCCAAACCCTGGGAGTGAGGGGATGGGGGGGAGGGACATGGCTGAAAAAGCCTTTGCCAATTTTTAAAAATCAGAAATAACACATGGTAAGATAATGCATTGAGACTATAAACCTGCTGCCTAGCTGTTTTTGTCAAGTACATGCCACCCAGATGTAATGCTTCTTGTATTCACTGTAGTGTATACAGTTTGTGTGTTTACTATAGTACAAGTCATGTCGCGTTTTCACGGTTTTCTTGACAGAATATCGATCACCTGCAAAACCCCAGTTGAAATGCATGCAGATGAATTTGAGTGCCCTTATGATTCAGAAGATATCTCAGTGTTTTAAGAAATTGTCGCTATAGAAATGGCAAGTACAATACAATACAATACTTGGTACATGAATCTTTGTTCATATGCCAGATCACAATACCAATTTCTGCAACGGCCGACTCCTCCTTTTCTATGTCTAAAGTTGATGAACTGGCATATACATATATTTTGAGGCTATAACACCTACTGGGCCTCATTTCGACCCTGGCGGTAAAGTGATAATGGCGCAGGTAGTGCTGCCGGCACCATTATCGCTCTGCCGTCACATTACGAGTTCTGCTCGCAGGGCCACCCTCTACGCCTGGTAATGACCAGACGTGCAGAGCAGCATCCGCTAGCAGAACAGGATGCTAACAACGGTCCCGTCATTAAGAGGACCGTTGTTAGCATCCTCCCCATTCCCATTGAGCCCTATCACGGCTCAAATGGGAATGGGACGTACCGGGTCCGGATCCTGTGAATTGGAATTACTGGGCCTGCAAAGGTCGGAATGGCCCGGTAATTCCTATTTTTCGGGACCCGCACCCGAGTTTGGGGGTAGCCATGCCACTAAAAATGGCATGGCTACCTCCAAACTCGTAATGAGGCCCACTGTGTTACAAACAACGTACTTGCAGTAGATTGCACTACCTGTAAAAATGAACATAGCATTGGTATAGTGAACCATGTGCAGTAGTACTTTTTGGGTGTATCTATGTGCAGAATGGGATTACCATAACAAACATCTTGGACCCAAACGACTGGTCAGACTCAAAGAATATGGCAAAGTACTATTTTATTATCAATTCAATAAAGTAGAGCAATCTAGCGAACAACAGTTTGCATTCCACACACTATGACGTCATCCGACATGGCATATAATAAAACCTATCAAGTTTAGGGATTGGTTAGGGAAAGATATCCACTTATAGAGTCTAGAAATGTGAGTTACTTCATTGGCTGTTCCTCTCTGGTAGGCAAGCCTCAAAACATCCTTCTAATTATGTATAATACAGATTGTAACAGTATAACAGTATCAGATTGGATCATGCAACATTGTATGCTCATCGTTGCATAGGCCCTCATGATAGGTTGGCATCCTCTCCCAAACATGGACACTCGGCTCACTAGCAGTACGTAAGAAAAACGAAAATCAGGTGCAGAGAACAACGTCAGACTACTACCCACTTACCAATTAGTCCACCATCTCTCATCAGCCAACCCTTCAGCCATGGCCTCTTCTTTGTAGTCGACCTTGAGTACTGTTCTCTTCTCTTGGACTTTTAAGGCAGTGCAGGTACACCACTATCTTCATCTGGAGCTTAATGAATAGGCTGTGTTTTCGAGTTCTGACTCACATGTGAGCAAATCACGATTTTTTCCGATTCACCTTTTATCTGGTGCTACTTAATTCAGTTAAGATGGATGTCATTACTATTCTTGGCCTCTGGAGACTTTGTTTCTCTACCTCAAATAGGCTTTTCTGCATTTTTTGTTGTCAATACTTGACAGTTGCAAATGTCTGCTCATTTACTTAATCTAAGAGAAATATGTCTTGCGAACATTGCTTATCCTCGTTACCTCCCCTTGTGCCCTCATTAGCTTCCTGCTGTGGCATCCTTGATCTTTGGCCAGCAGCTATTCTTTATACATGTATGGATTTGTATTTCCAGCCTCTGTCAGCTCTGCAGCTCTGGTCTCTCTCCTTCAAACTCTTCACATACTATCTTTGAGAGCCGGCGCCCATCTTTCCAACATGGTTGCTACACCCATTTTATGTTTTCTACTGCAGCAAGCTTCAAAATGGCTCATCTACCTTGTGTTTCTGTGTATATGCATTCACTACTCATCTGGTTACTTATTATCTTTGTATATATGGTTTCTTCTTACTTATACATACTTTTACTCTTATGTCTTCAGTTACATCTTCATTCTTAAGTATTCTTATATCGTTTCATTACGTCATTGTATCTTCGCCTTATGACATCACTTTGCACTTACCAGATCTTCTTTACAACCTCTTGATATTTTAGTGGTGCCTGCCAATCTCCTGCTACCAGCTCAGTACAAGGGTACATTCGATACGGTTGACTGAGTGCATAAAGCCTTTCATACACTTTATGCAGTATTGGGATAATACCTGGTGTCATGCACAGTGTCTTCTTGTTATTCATCCAGTATCACAGCGGTGAGGGTGTGGAGTCTATCAGTAATGTACACGTCTGTTCCTCTCCATTCGAGTCCTCGACCACCTGCTCTTACTCAATTTTCTTCATAACGACTTCTTCAAGATCCATATCTTAGTCACCCCCTCAGGTCACCCGCATTCTTTATATGTTCCCCGACACATGTGGCAGCACTCCCCAGTTGGTTGACAGAACACCCAACACCCTACATAGTTCTTATGATCTACAACTCCCAAAGCAATGTGCCTGTAGACGGTTCTAAACGCAGCAAACAAGAGCATAGTTTTTAGTCAGGAGATGTTGTAATTATTATTTTAATTTTATATTATAATTGATTATTTATAACGCTCTGAATACCAAGAGGTTTCAAAGTGCGGACCTGGGGGTCGAACCTGTGTTCCTCCGTGCCGTCTTGTTTCCAAGGTGAATGCGTTGCCCCTGAGCTATCCTCCCGGTTGTGAGGTAACCAACTTGAAGAGTGTGAAACCAAAGTGTCTAGGCTCCTATTCAGGCTTCCCAATCAGAAGATACAGGTGTCCTGGACAAATCATCCTTTCTCAATGTACAGTATTGTGCTGTCTTTTCTGAAAATGTTTGATCTCTCTTATTCTGGTGAAATCGTTTAGGCCATAGCCTGCTCTTTACTTTTGGGTAGGCCGTTTGATGGTAAGAAGATGCTAGAGAGAAAGGGCCCACTTAATATCACAAATCTGTGGCAGGCTTATTTTCAGGTCTCTTTATGTGTCACAAAAAAATGGTTTACATTTTTGTACAATTTCAAATGTTCTTCTGCACATCATGAATAACAGTCCACGTGTCATTGCATTGGGTGTATTTAAAGCTTTCAAATATAATGCATTGGAAAAACTCAGATGAGATTTTTTTTATGGTTGCATTCCTTATTATTCTGGAACTTTTACTTCCCTTAATCATGGAGAAAATTAAGCTGAAATCATTCACCTATGGCATAACACCCTTCGATAAAAAAAGGTTACTGTTTGGTTATTATGTGATTTGTGTACTTTCCAAGTTAGGTCTACAAAACAGGGTATCTGTTTAGTTAATGAAAGTCAAACATTCACACATATGCACCTTGCTATGTTACAAGAACTGAAAAACAGTCTGGTCAAGTGCAGAAATTGCACACTGGGTTGAAATTCCAGTTTCACCTCTTAATTAAAGCGTGTGATCCTGGGCAGCTCAATTAAACTGTCACATTTGCCAGTCTCTAAATATATGAAAATGGTCAGCTCTTAAGAGTGATTTAGTTCTCATGGTACTCTTAAAAAAAGTCACTCATAGTTGAACTGGCTACAGTGTTGCTCCATGTACAATAATAGTTCCCATTTACAAATCACATGCCACAAAGTCTTTTGATTATTTGCTCAGTAGCAGCATTACCACTTGAAAACCATGAGATCTACTCATCTGTTTCTAAATTCTGATATGTGCACCTTTCTGGTAGATTCTAATCTGTATCCGCTATCTATGTTATGTGTAATTTCCTCGTTGCTTCGGATCTGTCTCTTTGACAATGCTTGATCATGTTTCTATTCCATGAGTCTGGTAATCAGAGATTTGGGCCTATGCCCAGGTATGTGTTCCTTTTTCATACAGCTTTTGATCTGTGTTCTGCATGTGTACTACAGCCAGTAAGCCTTCATTGTAGCTGCTATTGTTAAAAGGTGCCCTGTACCTATGCTACAACACAAGTACCCTGGTCATGTGGATGTACGTGATTTGAGTGTGGCATAATTCTTTGCGGCGGAAATGACCATGGTACACCACAAATACAATTTTGCTGTGACCAAATCCGGCAAATTTTTTACCCCCCCAACACATCCACCTCTCCCCACCCCCACTTACCTTTTGGCCGTCTGCATCCTCTCCTGACCCTATGGCTTCAGTTCCTTCGCTCTAACGTGGGTCGGATCCCACGCTGCAGGGTCCCCTTTTCTCTTTCTTTTTTCCCATCCCACGCCTCCAATCCACAGGAAGCGGGGAACACCCCTACTTCCCCCCCAAGGTCATCAATACCAAAAACTGGGAGCGGGGGACCCCCCTGTAACCCTACTACCCGTGTTTGGTATTGGATACCAAATTTCATGGAATTTAATTGAGCAAATTGTACTGACGGAATTCAGACAGATTTACCATCCGATCAATTAAATTAGATCAAATTGGGTAATACCGGTCATGTCCTGTTAATGTTGCCTTGGAAATGCCACTTGTTTATTTTTCTGAATCCTATAAGGATTAAGAGGCAAAGAGGACTTTAAGGGAGTACCCTTCTTTTACTTGTGTGAGGAAAGATTCTGTATCCCTTAATATCCTAAGTTTGAGGGGGCCCCAAAGGTGTCTGTGCCCTGCCCCCTGAATTCCTTAAAATTGTGTGGCCTTGTTTGACACACATCCCTCTCTGCCTTTCATACATCCCAATGAACAAAGCCTGCAAAGTGAGCTCAGGGTATATTTTCTATCTGTAGTTGACTCTGTATTTCTATACTTTGATAGCCTACTCCCAAGTAAGACAACACTTAGTCCCACCATGAACTAACACAAAGTCTAGCATAACATGAAGAAAACTCTTAATAATAATCCTTTTGGCATCAAAGTGTCAGCCTTTTCCAATTGTTCCATACCAGATTGACCACCCCATTCCCTTACCTTCTGTTACCAACAGCATTCCTCTTTATACACAGTCTATTCTTGATTGCGTCACTCTTGGCTCGGGCTTGGCAGCCACAGAATTAACATTCTGGGGTTTAACCTGGAATACAACAAATAGAGATGCCACCAAACGTCCAGGATTTCCCAAGCACCTCATGCATCTAACATTAGATTGTGTACTATGCTAACTTACAATTCTCCACATCTACCTTGGACACACAACCTAATTATCGCAACGCGTTGGGCCATATCTGCCTCCTCCCTTTTGCAGGACTATGGTCAGCCTCAATGGGCAAATATGTACCATGCTACGGCAAACATCCTTCCCCCGCTGCATCCCTCGCTACCTCCCTTTATTTGTAGCATCTATTTACTGCTTCCCATCCTCGTATCTTCCCCTACCTCATTGTCTTTCCTCGACTGGACTAAGGCCTGGATACCAATAGTGGGTGCACAATATACCACACTGCAGACATGCCTGTGTACTCTGAAACTACTGCGGTGGTGATTTGGCGCAGTATAAAAGCAGATTAACATAGCATATGCTGGTGTTTTGAAGAGGAGATGGGAACCTACTAGATAATTATGTATGCAGGCTTTTGAGAATTCTCTTATATTCCCAGTCTAAATCAATGAGCACATCCAGTGATCCTGGGCAATTGCTTCTTGTCCCTGTGTTATGTTTGCATTATCTGGCTTGTGTGTGTTGTTTAAAATAAAATAATTAATAGAAGCTGGTGACTTCGTGTCTCACGGGATGGCCTATTATTTTATAAAATGTATCCCTCTTATTTGGAACTTGTGGGTTAATAGTAAATAGCTATTTATCTCCGGTGTCTGCTGAAGCCTGCCAAAGCATTTTGCATTTGGTCAAATAATAAATTTGCTAATTGTAGACCTCTTGACGTGTTCGAGGTTTTCATTCCAAAGTCAGTTTAAACAAAAATGCTGATGTGCAACTTCTCACTGACCCAAAACTAGGGCAGGTGTTTCCAAAAGGTAATTGTAGGCAGCTGCTTAGGGCGACACAAGTGGAGGGGCACCTTTGGGCGCCATTTTGGTCCTGAAGCAGCACATCTGGCCGCATTGTAAGAGATGGGCCTGCCAGAAATACCACTGTACCTGCAACCCATGGCTGGCCTTAGCGGCGGCAGTGCCCCGGGCTGCAAAACAAATATTCGGAGTCCCGCCTCACCACCTGCGCGACCTTGGTCATGCTGAGGGGGGCACATTTTTCAATAGGTGTCCTATTGGGTGCATTTACGCGCCCTCTTCTACCATGGCAGCTCGGGGGAGACCTTGAAAGACTGCCCGACCCGGCGTGGGTCTAATGATGCCCCGGGCGGTCGCCAGGGCAGGCTCGCCCGGGCGGGCCTGTCCTAAAGCCGGCCCTGCAGCAACCGTGTGTATTCCAGCATTGGCCATGAGAGCAACGTATCGCAAATTGAGTGATTGCTTCAAAATTGCCAGTTAATGTCTTGATCTTAACTCAGCGTCACTTTCCATGTGCCTACGCCACCCAGACGCTGTCCTCGCTCATGGGCAACGAGGAGTGTTCTTTACCGTTGGAACAAAATAATTGTTCCTAGAACACGAAATGGAATTAACATGCACTGGAGCATGTCACCAGAATTTGCTTCAGCAAATAGGAAAGGTAATTGCAGTATGAATTTCGCGCTGCTAGCCACACAGCCTGGGTGCGGCGGCTCCCTCATGCCGGCTGCTGTTGACTTACTTAACCCGTTATAGCGCGCGACTTATCAAAATGGCGTCAACGAGAGGAGATCGAGTGTGACCAATCGGGTGATTGCTAGCACTTCTCCTGGTACTCCTCATTTCACACTCCCTGAACTTGGTCAAATTGAATGTCCCTGCTCTCTCTCTCCCCCACGCCCCTCATCCCCCCAGGGCTGGGACACACTATCAGATTGAGCCAGGAATAAGATATCCCACTGGGGCCTGGGGCTCTCTGTTCTTTCAGTGGGAATTCCTTTGAATGTAATAACATCATTATATTGGCAACGCGCGGGAGCATATCCATGTCAGTAATGCATGTTGCCATTAGGATACTGTACTATAGGGCTCGTTCAGTGTTGCCTGCCTGGCCTTTAGAGAGTGCTGTTCCAGCGCGGAGAAGCTCTCCTTGAAATTGGATGATGTGCTGAGCCTTGTAAGACAGTTCATAGCGAGATCTCCTCCTAACTAACATCAAAATAGCGGGCACATTCCTAGCGGGCATTCAAAATCACTAGTCACAGCTGGTTTCTGATGGACCACTTGCTGGCATGTGCGTTTTCAGGACATCTAATGTGTTGACATAGGAAAAATGCTGATGGTTCCTTTTTCGTTTTGGCCTATAGGGGTGGACCAAAGCACATGCGATTGATATCGAACAGCTACATGGGCTTGGTGTCGCATTTGTGCTGTGGCCAGTTGCTCATTATCTGTGTTTTTGAAATGGAAGAATGGGAAAATACCCTCCCCACAGTCTCATCCAGACCATGGCCTAGGGGATCACGGCCTAAGCACCCCCGCGAGAGGAGTTCAACCAAACCTCTTCCTTACCAGATGACAAAGTATCCTGTTTCAAAGGAATACACGTATGAGGAGCATGCCCACTAGTACGCCCTGGTCAAGCCGACACCTGCACCATGGACCAGCTCTATTAGACACCAACCACGAAAATCATCATCGTTAGAGATGCCATGACGACATAGCCAACAGACAAGAACACTCGTGCCACCATGCACACTGGTCACTCACACACCAACCACACGAAGCACATACTCAGTGCTATGACGTAGCGGACTGACATACCCACGGACATGCATCGTTGTTATTTTTCACATAGGCCTTCTACAGCACCGCAGAAACGCAAGACGCCTGAAGAGCTTGTGTATATGCTTGGTGATGCTTTCTCGCTACCTATCCCTATGAAGACGACACCATGTATACCTAATGCTGCTTGTGACACTCTGTCGCCCCGCGACCTCCATATTATGGGTTATGTACCGCCACCCAGAAACTAGGGGCCAAGTAGGCTGCAAGCAAGAGTCCCCTGGCAGGAGCCTCGCAGACGAAAATCCTCCCAAGACAAAATGCAAGTGCTGACCATGCAGAACGAGCCCCCAACGAGAGCCCACAGCCAAGGCTGCGTTGTTGCAACCCATATGCCGTGCTCCCAGCACCAAGGTTACACCTGCCGGTGCCAAGCCCTCAGAGCTGAAAAACACAAATCTAATACTCATCATTCTGCTCCAGCTACGGTCTCCCCACACGTGACCAAGCCGAACTGACAAGATGCCAAGCCCGCCAGACAGAAAAGTCGCCAGGGTCCCACGTCTGGGACACAATCTGCAACAACGAAGCGGCAAGTTGGACACCTAGAGCGATGGGAAAGACATGAGCACCAGCCCTTAAGCAGACCTGTCCATTGTCCACCACAAACACATATTTGCACATTGTTGCCAATGCCAGGTACACCGCGAGCTGGGAACGGCGATGTTCCCAGGCCTGGGGGCTCGCGGGAGAACCAATCAGAACACAAGGGGCTCATCACTGATGCCATTACCCTTAGCCAATCACCAAGTGTCCCCTTGTAACAATTTCGGTGTAGCAACTGTTAGGGACAGCCCAGGTGTACCACCTGACCCATCCTTATCCACTAATATTTCCTTCCATAGGCACCTATACTAACCCTACCACTCGGGGAACCAACCCAAAGTGGCGTTAGGTTTTGTGACGATTTGTCCCAGATGATGCAAGTAGCGCATCATACTGCTGTAAAAAGGGCCTGCGAGCCCCACTAACGACGAGAGTCTCTCCGGATGCATACGGTCTGAGCGTATTGCCGTTACTATAATAAACAGCAGTTATTACCTTGCTCTTGGGTGTGTCTCATACTCCTTTTGGGACGCAGGAGGAGTTGGGGCCTCCCCAGCCCCGGAGGTCCGCGGACAGCTTTGCCAGCCCTCAGGAAAATCACCCCGACAAGTTGAAGGCACTGCTGAGATCTATTTGAGGTCTACCTAACCTGAGGGCAGCATTCCAAGGCCTCTTCCAACGAGGCAACCCAGCATCGCGGCCTCCTCTGCCATTGCCCCCTTTTGAGGACTACAGGACCATCGCGGAACTGCGAGAAGACCGGACAGCGCAATCCGGACATTGGCCCTCGGGAGCCGACTTGAGAAGTATCCCGCCCGCGGTTGGCGAGTGTCCAGGCGTGGTCCAGACGAGGGGAGGTGGCAAGCTGCTTTGGAGGGGTGCACGCGGTCGAGTGGCCCCGGCTCATGAGGACTTGGTGAGTATGACACGCCCACCAAGCAATGTAATGTTGTGTGGGAGGGAAGAGGAATTGTAATGAGGGTGGCGGGAGGCGTTTACAGTGTGTTGTAAAAGATTTGATTAATAAGTGGCGAAAGACGTATGAGTGGTAGTGGGACAGGCACGAGGGCCGTCTTCTACCACGTCACAAAGTGACCACGTGTGTTTGTTCGAAGGCACTGATTTGTCCAGATCGCGGGCACCTGTAGGGGAAAGGTGTGGTTTTCCTATGAATTGACGTTATAGATCAATGAGTAGATGAGGAATCCTACTAATTGAGTGTTGAAGCTTGTTAGGTAGATGATGTTTTCCCGCAGATGGTAGCTAGTTTGTTCCCAAGTGCGGAAGAAAATTGGCTGGTTAAGCTCCCCGAGGGAGGGGGGGCATGTCACACGCGAGGCGACGCAGCGTGCGCAGTACGATTGTAATAAGTTGGTTGATTGTTGCATCCTCCACTCCAGACGAGGTGGGAAGACAGCTGTGGGGTTTATGGGGGACAAGAGGGTTAAAACATATTGCGCGCTCTTTGGTTTTGTAAAGTTTTCTTACCGGTAATAGCTTGCAGAAATTGGTGATGTCACCCATAGGGCTTGTATAGGACACCGCAACCATCTCGTGCTCATCAAAGGGTGGCCGGGGGCAGGAAGTGGAAATGGCTGGGACAGAAGGGGGAGGAGGCCATGCACGGAGAACACCGGCAGCACTCGATAAGGGAGGGGCGAAAAAGGTAGAGGTGGCCGCGCACGGAGAACGCCAATCACGCTCAACAAGGGGGTTGAGAAAGGGGAGGGAGAGGTTTGACGAAAAAAGGAAGGTGGGGCGGCTATAAAGCATGCCACACAGGGACGCAGCCGCAGGGGGCTTCGTGTGCCACGGCCGCAGGAGGCCATAATAGTTACATTTAGGGAAGCAAATAATAAAAGAGATGGAACAGTACACTTGCAATTGTATTACTTTCGAGCGGACAGTCGGAAATCCCCAATTTACGGGGCCAGGTAAAAAGGGTTCATATTGGGGAAAAGCAAATTGTAATATGGCTACCTACTACGGGTTGGGGACGAGAGCAAGCACTTTAACTACACCCCTTCAGCACATTTGCACGTCTCTATCATCACATAAGGAGAACATTATAAAGTACAGCATTGACTGGACACAAGGGACAGATAACAAAATACTAACACCATGGCCGCCCAACGGCAGCTTTGATTCATATACCCAGCACTCACTCTTGACATACATACACAACACATACAAATGAAAGAAATTAGCTCACCATATAGAAATGTTTAACTTATGGAAGATGTTCCAGGGAGCCAGGCCAGGGGCAATGGGAATGTTTACTATGGAAGCGGCAACAGAGAAAGGGAGCAAAGAAGAGAAGGAGGTTAAAGAGGAGAAGGAGAACGGAGAAGGTGTGGGTACGGCGCACAGCAACGCACTATGTACAGATGAGGGCAAGAGGGAGAAAGAAGGATCGGTTGCAGTATCAGAAGCAAAGGTGAAAAAGGAAGGGACAGAAGATATGCCTCTGGCGAAGGTAGTGAAGAAGAAAGAAGGAGGGTTGTACCCAGTAACAGAATTAAGAGAAGCCGCCAGACAACAATTAACAGCCGCTGAGGGGTACTCAAAACCTGCGTACAGCCCTCCACCATACGCCCCTACAGATAGCTACCAGAGGGGGGTGGCGGCGACCGGCACGATAGACTTAAGCACAACACAGGCAGGCACGGGGGGAGGGAAGAGAGCTGTGGAAACAATAGCAAACATAGGACCAGATGAATGGATAGCAGCACAGGTGCTCCTAAAGCTCCGGGGGACACTAACAGGGGAAGAAGAGGACGCAGTGAGGAGAGTGAACAAGGAAGAAATGGACAACGCACAGACAGGGACAGAGGTGAGTAAAACAAGAGAAGGGCGACTGTCACAGGTAGAGGAAGAAATGTTGGAGGAAAGGTTGGCTGAATTAAGCCAAGTACGAAGCGCACTGATCAGACAGTTCGAGCAAGAAACACGAGGAAGGAAGAAGGAAAGAAAGGAGAATAGGGATGAGCAGGAGAGGATGAAGGAACGAAAAGAAGAAAGAAAGAAGGAGGAGGAGCGGATGAGGGCAATAGCAGAGAGGGTGTCATGCGCGGAGCAACGGGAAATGAAAAGGAAGGAGGAAGAGAGGGATAGGGAAATGGAACTATGGAAAAAGAATATACTATCTGAAAGCGCCCGGAAGTATGAAGAGGGTACAGTAATAGAGAGCATATTAAAGAGGGAAGGGAGAATAAGGGCGAGAAAGGAAGAAGAGGAGAGATACTAACCCTACCACTCGGGGGACCAACCCGAAGAGGCGTTAGGTTTTGTGACGATTTTTCCCAGGTGACGCAAGTAGCGTGTCATACTGATGTAAAAAGGACCTGCGAGCCCCACTAACGATGAGAGCCTCTCCGGATACATACGGTCTGAGTGTATCCCTGCCGTTACTCTAATAAACAGCAGTTATTACCTTGCTCTTGGGTGTGTCTCATACTCCTTTTGGGATGCGGGAGGAGTTGGGGCCTCGCCAGCCCCAGAGGTCCGCGGACGGCTTTGACGGCCCCCAGGAAAATCACCCCGACATTTTCTAATGTGCTGTCACATTAAGGTGATTTAAAACAATAGGCCTCTTTACGAGCATACTGGTCCGGTAATAACGGTGCTACCGGCACCATTGTTACCAGACCGGCACACTCTGAGTTCTGCGGGCGGGTGCCGTCCCGCAGACATTGGCGGAAGCACCGGCACTGTTGCGCACAGTGCCGGTGCTTCCGTCCTCCCCATTCCCATTGAGTCCTATGAGACTCAAATGGGAATGGCGAGTAACAATTGCCGCCTGACTTCACGGACCACCGGAGCTGTAATGGCCCGGGTATTCTGGCAAGTCAGGCGGTGGTAAATCATCATGAGTCTGGCGGCAGCCTGCCAGTTTTACTGGCACTACTACCGCAGGACTCGTAATGAGGCCCAATGTCTGTCTTCAGAACCGGATGTTTGAAATGAAATGAGTTAACTGCACCTATTTGGTCCTTTCTGTTGTTTGCGGCAGAACGCCATTAAGGTGATTTGGGCAGCCGCTTTGGCCCGTGAATGCCTTTGTCTGAATGGTATGGATTAATCGTGGCAATTAACCATCTCTTGGTGCAACACAAACTTCATACACAAGTGCGCATTCAGTCACTTGATTTCTAAGCCATACAACACTCCAGATCACAGACCTTAATTAAAGTAGCAAGCGTGTCCCATTTTATTTAGAAAAGGTAAATGCTAGTAGTATCACCTTATTCTTTTTTTGTTTTTATAAAGAAGTCGTAAGACTAGTAGTGGCATGTTATTAAGTGTATTGTGATTATTTGTAGAAGATGGTGATATGTGATAGTTCTAGTGGTAAATGATGGAGGAACGCATCTACCTATCAAAGATTCAAAGCGGTTGGTCTGCCCATGATTGTTCGTTTGGGCTAATAGGTAGCGCTGACAGTGCCACATATGAGCCAAAACTATTGCATGAGAGTACAGATAGGGAGAAATGGCATATGAGGATATAATATGATATGATAAGGCATTTATAACGCGCCTATACACAAGTGTTTCAAGGTACAACGAGGCAAGGGAGCGGGAACAGAGGGAGGACAGACAACGATCTTACCAGGCCAGGTGACATGGTGATCGCGTAAGTGCAGGTAAGGGGGAAATCGAAAGTGGGGGGGGCAAGAGGGAGGGGGCAGTGCACTAGATAGGATCATCTGTAACAATAAATAGAACAAATAAAACAATAGGTAAAATGTGCAGCCAGCTTGTGGCAAGTGCATGGGTAAGTGCAAACATCAAGTGTCAAGGGCTGGTGGGGTCTGTAGGGATACAGAAACATCCCCCAAGTGCAGGGGTTGCCCGGGAGGCAGTGCAGGTCTGCAGCTGCCGGGCGAGGGGACCTGGGCCCGAGATCAGCGGGTAGCCAGGTGACCAGTGCAGTTTCAGTCAGGAGTTCAGCAGGGGAGAGGAGGAGAGAAAGCAAAAGCAAAGAGGAACATCTTAAGGTGCTTCCGGGAACCGGAGATGGTTCTCCTCAAGTTTCAGGGAGGCTGTTCCAGGGGGGAGCTCCAACTGAAGAAAGATATCTATCACAAACTCGTTGCTTGGAGAAGCGATTGACCCTGAGGGAGTTGGAAGCGGATGAGCAAAGAGCTCGAGAGGGAAGAGACACAAAGCTTCAGAGGTCTCTAAAACAAATACCGTTGAGGACCTCAAAAAGATAAAGGGCTCAGTGGACCTGAAGGTTGCGCACCTGCGGCCATGAGGTCACACTCCTCAGACCCCTTCAGTAGATGCATTAGTCCACTGAGCCACAGGACTGATTTATATACTAAAACAGATGAAACAAGACCGAACATTCTCAAGCCCGTGACTACTGTTATCTCAACGGAGGGGCACAAATCAAGTGAATGTATTGTGCTTTCCACTGACTTTGCCGAGAAGAAGCAGAACATGTCACACACATGAACACACCCGTTGTCTATTGCTTCGTGCTGCACTTACAATGTTTCCACGCCCACCATGGGCTGGAAATGCAGAGTTATTTTTGTAGAACCATGTCTCTGGGTCTGTTCTTTTGCACATTGCCCAAGCTCCTCGGCTATGTTTTTAAGGTTCTTCATAGAAGGCTGTGCCTTGTTTGAAATTTGCACAGTGGCACCAACCAATCATTTGCGTGTCTCGCATCCCAACTGCACACAATCTGCATCCATTGGATAAGTTGGACATTTCTTGAGGGGGTAATAACCATCCCTTAAAGTATTTGTGGACCCACCTGGGATCCTTGGGAAATATACACAACAAAGGTCAGGTGCCTTATGATTTGGGCACACCGCTCGGCACATGCAGTCATGTGGTGTCTCTGCCTGCCATGGCCTGCAGCAAAATCAACACCATAACAGTGTGGAGACCTGGGCCTCAGTTTTTGTCTCATCTCTAATCAAACAACTACAAGATACTACATATTCTCTCTCTGTGAGCATGGTAACTAATGGGTGCATTAGTATGTTGTGTTAGAAAGCTTTTGTACTGCAGCAAGTCATCGCCGTAGCAGTCACACAGTGCCGAGGCTTGCGTGGGTGTGGGCCTAGTGCGCCACACAAGCGATAGCCAGACCAGGGTCTGCGGAGGAAACGGACATTGAAAGAGGGTGGTCTCATTGTTGGATTTGGTATTTTGCTGGCCCCTTTCAATGCACCATTTCTTTTCTCTCTGTGTGTATTTCCATGTGTCATATGGGTGGGCCTCCAAGTCAGGCACAGATCGGCGCGTTGTGGAAAAAGAGTGCGTGGGCGAGCGCTCTGCCGGAAAAAAATAGATTAATATACGAATGACAATAGCAAGGGAAAGAGCTCGGAATGTTCCCTTTTGTTGCTCTTGATCTGATGTCTTAACTCGCCTTCTTTTGAATGAGCTGAACAGCCAGCACAACAATACTCCACTTTCATTTGCCGGAAGACGCAGTTAGTCACATACTGGGGTATTATGTCACAGCAACAAAGGGCATCGCCATCTTGTGTGTGAGCACCATGGAAAAAGCAAAATGGCTTGCGTTTAAATGCTTAAGTCCATATCTCGCAATTATCTTGTGCAGGCACCTCATCAGCGTCACCTGTATCTAGCTTAGCATGCTTCTTGAACCTTAAGCCGTCCTCATTTAGGTCCAAAGTGGGTAGGTCTGGAATGGAAGGCGTGCATTGATCATCATTGCCACATACTCTGCTGACATAGCCATTCACTTCCATCTGAAGTCACAGTGTGGTCTTGGACATGACTCGAGACTCATGTGTTTTCCGGAGATCATTGTCCAGTTTGTCTCTATCATTTAAAGTTACTGTGGTATCTTACACTTGACTTAGGCTGGCTCTTTACATGCTCTTCTAAGACAACTGAGAAGCTTGTCCCAGTCATTGGAAATGATTGTGTGATCTTGGACATGACTTAAAATGGCTCTTGACATGAGGTTCTTTTGTGATTATTGTGAATTGTTTCCAAGCACCTGACATACCACAGGCTGGCACATCAAAAGTTCTTCTAAGACTTTTGTGACACTTGCCTCGGCCATCTGAAGTTATTGTGTGATCTTAGACATGATTCAAACTGGCTCTCCACATGCCAAGCCCCTGCCTTTGTGGTGAAGCTTGTCGCAAGCCCCTGAAATCATTGTGTGATCTTCAGCATAACCCAGACTGGCTCTTCACTTGCTCCCTTGAGATAATTGTGAAGCTTTGCCCAGTCATCGTGTGATCTTGAATGTGACTTGGACTCATTTAACAACACAGTTGGACCCCTTTTTCATGTGGACCCAGTTATCTATCTGATCTATCTGATCTATTTTATTCGCATTTTTATTTGAGCAGTTGGGGGGGGCTTTGTAAGCCAATTAAGCAGTGGGGCACCATACAAAGAGGGAGAATGTTGATAGCAAAGCAAAGTGGCAGTCAAGTACTGGCTGCTGGTTCCTAGGTGCCGGGTACACAACATGTTTGGTGGACACCAGATCAAATAGTCCGTTTTGAACCTAACACTGGAGCAACGAAGGGGCAATAAGGGACATTTTGTTGCATCTTGGTCCCCCCTATGACCACACAATGCAATGTTATATACAAACTAAATATGAATTAGCGGTGCCAGGGGAGGACCCGGAGAGAAACGAAGGAGAAGAGAGAGGGAAAGGTGGTTAGTGGTCAAAAACCCCTCGCTCAACGAAGCGGAGCGGAGCGGAGTGGACAGAGTGTTTCCAGTGTTTGGCAGTCTGTTTGCCATTCCCATTGTGAAGGAGGAGCCAGTTCTCAAAAACCCCTCGCTCAACGAAGCGGAGCGGAGTGGACAGAGTGTTTCCAGTGTTCCCGGTGGGTCCGGGGAGGTCTGGGAGCGCCCCGCTCTGTGGAATTAAAGTGGAAGTAAAGTGTAAGTAAAGAGTAACTCAGCGACGCAAAGAACCAGCCCAGAGCCCCGGAGCCCCACAGAGCCCCTGCAGATCGAAAGAACAATGCAGGGAGCTGGGGCGGGAGCGCTGGGCTACCACCAGCTGGAGGACGCCGA
This sequence comes from Ambystoma mexicanum, assembly GCF_040938575.1. Lineage (NCBI taxonomy): Eukaryota > Metazoa > Chordata > Amphibia > Caudata > Ambystomatidae > Ambystoma > Ambystoma mexicanum. The sequence continues at coordinate 294,455,336 of NC_090932.1, read as the reverse complement.
AAAGCAGCATCAAGAGGTGGCGGGAGCTCCGGTAGAACTGGCGGAGCTGCCGGACTCACATCGAATCCTGCGGAGTAACAACAAGACTCTTTCCAAAGGAGAGCAGAGGTCGCCGGTGAAAAAAGGTAAGGTTCCTGTGCACCCCGCATCAGACTTGAAAACTCCTAAAGAGTTGACGCCCACCGCCACCCAACTCCAGTCCTTAGGAGTTGGCAGAAGGGGGGAGGACACACCCCGTAATATCGATACGAACAAAGAGTCCCTTGAAACTGCTACAGCGCCCTCACGGATATTTGCCGCCCCCCCGCAAAACCCCATGGACATCAGCAAGGTGGCGAAAATAGCTCAGGAACAGAGCACTGCTTCGGCGGGTGGTTCTTCAGTCCTGACTACCGGAGGGTGGTCAGACTGGGACCCTCCCCTGGCCCTGTGCGCTAACACACGAGGGGGGAGGACTGAGCTACCTAACATCTATAATTCCCCAGAGAAGAACGTAAGGGACGCAGTACAGACACTGCCGAGTGAAAGACCGGTCATTGTAACTAGACCCCTAATTCACAGTACTAAAGACCTACAGATGGCGACAGATGGGAACAGAGATTTAAATGATAGCATCGGTGCACCTAGCCCCACATACACTGTAATCAGCTACTCAAACAACCAGCCAATAAGGACAAAGGAGGGAAATGTGAGTTTGGAGACTAGAGTAGCACCGATTGACTGCATAACCAAGGAATCGAATCCTGACACAGGAGACTGGGTCGATCTTGGGTCCCCAGGACTTACGAATATGATGGACCCAAAAAAGTGCAATAAATTCAATGGCAATAAGCGCTATTATATTAAGCGCCAAAAGGGGAAAAAAACAGCCGAAAGCGCATCCTTAAACCAAAACCACCAAGATAATAAAATATCCACGCATCATCAGAAAAACCTCGGTACTACGGGGATAAACAAAGTTAAACGTACGCCAGTGGAAAAACCAGCAGCAGGGCCGGGAGCGCACCAAAATCCTTGCATCCCAAATGCCCTGTTATCCTTCTTCAAGACCAAACAGAAGAAACGCAAACTAGAAACAGAGGACGAAATCACTGATGCGGAAATTCTAGAAGTGATAGAGGGGTCTCTCCCTTCGACAAAAGAGAGGAAAACGGATACAGATATGACAGACAGTGAGAGCAAAATCGGAGATGGTGAAAGGAGATCAAGAGTAGCGGATCAGCCAGGGGTCAGCCCAAATAAAATGAAACAAAAGGAAGCAAACGTAGAGGAAACAAGCCAGGCAATTCAGCCTAGCCCAAGGGAAAAAATGTGCCTAAATGAGACCGAACAAAAGAAAACAAACACATAAGAAATAAAACAGGTAAATCAGCCTATCACGAAAGATAAGGAGATGCAGACCAAAGAGATGACCGCAGTAAAAGACCTGCCGACTGAATCGACAAGCCCAAATAAAGCCGTCAGGGAAGAAAATACAGCATCAGACACTCTAAGGAAGGTGGCTGACCTTCCTAAAGCCCCCTCGGAAATTAGCGAGAGCCATCTTATCTCGCAGCTGGGGCCTGAAGCAACCAAATCGGGGCCGAGTACTAATTTAAGGAGAAAATCAATCTCCACTGAGTCACTGATCCATGGCGCAGACACACTGCCAATGTCGAAAACAACGTTACAAAGCGGGCCCCAAAAATGGACTGAACAGGAAGAGATGCAGGCCCTACTAAAAACCCGGAACCCCCATGATTTAGTACCAGGCGAAATCCCAAGAAAAGAGCAGAGGGACCTGCAAGTGACACCTGAAAGTCCAAAAAGAAACTTGAGACCCGAAATACAGGCCAGAAAGAAAATAAATAATGAGACAGGGAGATATCAAGAAGGCGCTCTATGCCCAAGAGCTCAAATGAGCGATCAAACCTGGACAAAAATCCACCACCAGCATACAGAAAGAGGAGCAAAATTAACCAGGCAAGTCAAAGAAGGAGGAACAATAGATCCAATTGCCTCTAAAACACTATCAGACTGCTCTGAAGTATCTATTGCGACAGCTGGGACCTCGATATGGGATATTTCAACTACCCAAACCGAAACTGGCCCGGGCAGGGAAAGTTTGAACACGCCTGCCAAACACAGAAGACACAGTGAAATTATGATCGATTCCCAAAAACCATCCCCAAACAAAAAACCCGATATGACCACAATTATGGCGGCGCTTACGATTGCACTTGCACCATTCTGCAAATTATATGAAACAATCAGTGATACGGCAAAAGACAACACTACACTATTGTGCAAGATGCAATCTAAGCTACAGTTTCTGGAGGGTTATATTACAGCCGCAGAGATCAAAAACAGCAAGCAGGAGTCAATTTGGGAGGAGAAATGGGCCAATCTAGAGATGGAAAGAAAAGAAGCACTAGCTACAAAAAGAATTGTAAAGAAATGTATGGACAGAGCCTGTCAAACAACGGCGAAGTGGGACAAGAAAGAAATGGAACCAATCTTCAATAAGCAAAAATCAAAAACAGACCGAGCCTGTCAAACAACGGCTAAGTGGGATAAGAAAGAAATGGAATCAATCTTCAATAAGCAAAAATCAAAAAACGCAAATGATCTGTCAGAACTACAAACTCAGAATATGATTGGGGCCGCAAAAATAGTATCAGCAATGACAAATCAAAAGAAAAAAGTGGCTCTGCGTTTGGCAAGTGAAACTATCACAGGTCAATCAAACAAAATAAAAATAGCGTCATCCGAATCCGAAAAGGAAGATGAAATAATCAACTTAACCCAAAGCCCTGAAACTCCATCTCATAAAATTGCGGCGACGAAAAAAAACTTGAAACCGACTGAAAAATCACCGAGAACGGTGAATGAATTCATGAGCGTAAGTGCACTGATGGACTTATCATTACATCTCGAAGCAGACGTGCAGGGTGAAGAGCACACAAGTCCAGACGGATTAGCAAAAGAAAGCAAATCTGTCCCTGAAAGAAGGAGGGAAACAAATAGCGACGAAGCTCTAGTTAGTTCAATGCCTATCCATGGATCACCCCCCCTGAATCAAAGATTAGACCGGTGCTACGAAGAGAAAACAAGTAAAAGGGGTGAGGGGGAGAGCAGAGAAATTGAACTTAAATACTACTCGAAAAAAAAAAATAAGAACCCAGACAACACCGAAAAAGAATCTAGAGTTTTCAAACTAGAACAAATATCTTGCAAAAGCAGATACATCGTGCTTAACAGGAAAACGATATTGTACTTACTAAGTAAGGTACACTGCTTACGACATCTGAAGTCCGAAGACTTTCTACTAATAGGACCCTACCATCGTGATCAAAAGGCGAAGTCCTATCTACACATCCAATCCAAGGCTCTAAAAGGAGTGCCGGAGGAAGCCTATAAAGACTTAGAACAAGCCGGATTTATCTTGATGGAAATAGGTACGTCAAAAACAGACCTAAAAGCGAAGTCCTCAAAGGAGAAAGAGAGCCTTAAATGGCACTATACATCTAGAACAAAAGAACTCTACAATAGAAAAAGATATGCCCCCTCGGACCATATGGAACAAGAAAACCGTCGGCAGTACGAGTGGGAAAAAAGGGGGAGGAGAAACGAAAGATATAGACGAACAGACCCCGAATATAGGGAAGATCAAAAAGAAGAACGATCCAGGTATGGGGGTCGATCCCAAGAAAGAAGGGAACGTCATAGAGCTGAAACTGTGGCTCAGTTGCAAATGACCAAGACCAGGAGTGAAAGGTCGGAAGAGGAGTGTAGAATGATAAAAGATCGAGAAATGAAAATGGGAGAGAGCCAAGAATTTAGACAACCAAAGGGACCATGGAATTGGCTGAAAAAAACGTTAAACCCTCAACAGGACAAATAGCAACAACCAGGAGGTGGGTCCAGAAGCACACCGCCTCTAACCTACTACCAAGCAACGACTCCTCCGAAATTGATCTCGATGGCCTCATGGAACACGAGAGGCCACAGACACTTGACGAACCCTGAAAATCAAGATCTGGGGGTTTTCGACATCCTATGTCTCCAAGAGCACTGGCTAACAGAAAAACCATCTTTAGACGGCTTTGAGATAGCCTTCTCTCCTGCCATAAAAGGCTTGCTGGGCCGTCCGTCTGCTGGACTCCTGCTAGCAATAAAGGCAGGTTCAGGAATTTCCATCATAAAAACGATACACGAGTCGTATGGCATACTGGCAGTCTCTACAACATGGACCCAAGTTGACGAAAGGAAAAAGGAATGTGAAAAAGATAAATTAGCTTTGATAACAATATACTGGAACCCGGAAAAATCTACAACATCAGATTTTTGTAACCAAACGCAGGAACAATTGACGACATCATTCTTGAAGATCCACAAACGCACATAATAATCTGTGGAGATCTAAATGCCAACTGTAGCAATGAAAATGAAAATAGGGTGAAAAAGATAAAATCTTCAGGGGAACACAGAGGACAAGTATGGCTGAGGCTAATGAAATCGAGAAATCTCCACAATGTGGCCCCTCTGAAATCCTGGAATATAAATACTCCCACATGGGAAAGGGGCAATTCTAGCGCAAACATTGATTACTTTTTCATTTCCAACAGTCTAGTGGCATGCATAGAAGACTACTCAGTGATAAAAACCCAAGAGAGTGACCACAATCTGTTGGCTATAAAGTGGAAAGCACTACGACCTGTAAACAGCCACTACAACAACCAGATTGAGTCGAATAATCAACAAAACCGAGTATGTCTGACTGCGGCTAACATCGAGTCCATTATTAAAAAATACAAAACCAGCATCCACAAGCAAGGGGAAAAGACCCAAAGGCCGGACTATCTTCCATTCCTACTCCAATACAGATCGAAGAAGTCAGCGAAAAGGCAAAAGGCAAAACAAAACAAACATATATTTGACAACCAGATCGCAGAAAGAAAAAGATCCCTGAGAAAATTGAAAAGAAAAAGAAAAAATGATAATTCACCTACAGCATGGAACAAATGGAAAGATGAAAATTTAAAATACAAAGCCTGGATCCGAGGCCACAGACATGCAATGTACCAAAAAGATGCGGAGGACATGCTTCGCACGTTAAGCACCAAAAAAACTGGTGACTTCTGGACACTTATCAAGAAACCAGATAAGAACGTGGACAATCAGATCGTAAACGCAGTGAGTGAAAATGCGTGGGTACATTTTTTTGAAAACTTGTTTATGGCACCGGAACATCTCCCACTGGCGGCCGAAGGACCAGTTATAACACCTTGGATCGATATTTCATCGATAGACGACATAAAAAGTGCAATCCTCAACCTAAAGAATTCTAGAGCCCCTGGTCCAGATGGGCTATGTAACATCGAGCTAAAACAAAATCCGGAAAATGGGCTATTTTCATCAGCTCTATCTTCACTCAATGCAGACAGACAAAATCTATTCCGGCGTCCTGGGTCACTGCGGTGGTTGTGCCGATTTTCAAGCGAGGGAATAGAGAAGAGCCGGGTAATTATAGACCTATTGCCCTACTAGATATAATAGGTAAAATCTTCGCAACTCTCCTCCTGCACCATTTCCAAATTTGGGCTAGAACCTCTCTGGCCTATGATTCTTTCCAAATGGGATTCCTAAAGAAAGGGAGCACGTCAGTTAACATCCTAATCCTCAATCTCATAAAAGCCAAGGTAAAGCAAGGGTCTCCTACGGTGTTTCTTGCTTTTGTAGACTTATCACAGGCCTTTGATAAAGTTGACAGGCGGATGCTGTGGAGCAAACTTAAAAAATGGAACTGCCCAATGGAAATATTAGACCCTGTGATGGCCCTGCACACCAACACGACACTAAGAGTATGTTTAAACAACCAAGGCCTTCTGTCTAAAGAGATAGCAGCGGAGAGAGGAGTTAAACAGGGCTGCCCTCTGGCCCCGGCACTATTTATTGCCTTTTTGGGAGATATAAAAGACTCAGAAACACCTGCAAAAGTGTTCCCTCCCAAATTGGGTAAGGTAAATATATTGCGTCTTCTCTACGCAGACGATTTGATATTACTAGATCAAACCCAAATTGGCTTACAACGCCAACTTACAAATCTGGCGCAATACATGGAGCGAAACAATCTGAAAATAAACAAAACAAAAACGAAAATAGTGATCTTGGGGAAAAGTTCGAAGATGACCCGTCCAGGGTACAAATGGGTGTTGGACAAATCTGAAATCGAAGTGGTCCATAGTGTCAAATACCTAGGAGTTCAGATAGACCACCCAGCAAAAGAAGCATCTATGCAGACCATCCTTTGGGGAAAAGCAAAAAATCTTGCTGTTCAAATGAAAGTCATCGACAGAAAATATGGCAAATTTTCATTAAGTCCGGTGATAGCATTCTACAAAGGGAAAATTGTCCCAACACTGACTTATGGCATGGGGGCAACACTGAGCATGCCTAACGACATCTGGCGGAAGCTAGAGAGTTATGTCTGGAAGACGGTCCTAGGACTCCCAAACTCAGTGTCAATGGATCTTATCAGAAGAGAGCTGGGACTACTCTCTCTGGAAGCGACAGTGACCCAAAGCGCAATGCAACTTTTCAGGAACACTCTAATGACAGATAGTCCACCCATATACAAGATCATAGCAGCAGAAACAGCAAATCGCCACTTAAGTATTCTCAACAAATGGACAGACAGGCTCAAAGAAAAGCTTTCTGAGATCGCATGCACAGAAGAAGATTTGAAAATAAATACAGCAAGAGTGAAATCTAAACTCCAGGCTCAAGACTGGATAATGACCCTGGAGAAAGCGCATGCAAACATACTGACAAGAGATCTTCCACCTAACTTTAACAGACTGAAGGAGCCGGTGGCATACTGCATGAAATTCCCAAACAAACATCTAAGGAAAATGTACATGAGAGCGCGATTTAATCTTCTGCCGACACGTGAAATCATGGCGATCCGGATGCAATCCAACGACAAAACTTGTCGGCTCTGTAAGGAATTATCCAAATCAGAAACAATAAAGCATCTCTTACTGCAATGTTCAGAGTTGACAAATGTAAGAGCCACATACCTACACAACCTTCGTACAAACCATTTAGAACTGCTTGAAGATGAAGACTCAACTTGGTGGAATAGGTTGATGTCAGGGGAGAAAACAAAGTGGACTATAGCATCTGTAAAAATCTTGGAAAGCGCTTTTGAAATGATCACCCTTCGATCCACCTTGGTGATCAATTCTGAAGACCAAAGTGTGAGGGAGTTACCCTAACAAGAGACTGGCAGTGATACAGCTCCCTTGGCGTTCTCTCGCCGATTACTGTGTGAAAACAACGCCTGTTGCTCCGGTATTTTCTATTATGTGGCTCTTTAGAGATGAGCAACGAGAGTTTTGTAAAAATTGCTAATGTAATTAAATACAAAGTGATAAAAAAAAAAAAAAGAAAATTAATATTTCTACTGTGGGATCGCAGGTGTGGCATCAGGGAATTAGGGAGCCATGTGAGAAGGGTTCCATGCTTGTTTGTTTGTATATTTATTTGTAATGCGCGCCAGACCCAGTGGTATCAGGGCGCAGAAAGCAACAGGAATATTTTTAGCTTGGTTACAGTGCTGTTCATTGATCTACATGTATATACAGAGGACATAGTACAAGGTACAAGTACAAGGCGAGTGCGATTAACAACAATTTACAAAATGTACACAGGGGGGATGGAGCCGGGGGGAGTGAGCTCCGGGTCACAGGGAGGGGTAAGGCAGATAAGTAGGCAAGGTTGAGTTAGCAATCATTTTCCTTGATCCAATCAATGTAGTTGCGTCTGAAGTGTAAGTAAGTTTGGTCCGCCCTCAAGGCAGGTGGGAGGGAGTTCCAATGTTGGGCAGCTTTCACCTGGAAGCTGTTACCTCCAGTTTTGGAACGTTTGAATCTGGGCACTGTGAGGAGGTTAGAGTTAGCGGTTCTAGTCAGTCTGTTAGGGGAGTATCTGTTGAATCTGTCTACGAGGTAGCGAGGGGCTGCATTATTAAGGCACCTGTGGCTAAGTGAGGCTACCTTCAGTAGGATTTTGTCTGTTGTGGTGAGCCAGTTGTTGGCTCTCCTGGTGTCAGATTTATGTTCTTCTTTGGAGATGCTCAGAGCTGCTCTCAGAGCGTTATTTTGCAAAATCTGGATTTGGTTTGTAATATATTTGTTAGCTCTTGGGTAAGGGGCATTACAATAATCCAGTTTTGGTAGAATTAGGGCTCTGGCCAGGGTACTGCAGCTATAGGTCGAGAGGAAGGGTTTAGCCGCTCTAATTAATTTACAGGTATAGGCTGTAGCGGAGGCCATAGAACTGACCTGTTTACTGAAGGAGAGGGTGGCATCTAAGTAGAAGCCTAGCGTTCTGACTTCTTTGGCTACATTGATAAGGTTTCCGTCTATGATGAAGCTCGAGTAGTTGTGACCAAGTTTGTTTAGATTGAGGGTGGTACCAAGGATGATGAGCTCAGTCTTATCATCATTCAGGCATAGACCATGAGATGCCATCCATGCCTGGATGATGAGGTACACCCTGTTCACCAAGGCCAAATCCCTGTCGTAATCTCCCATCAGAGGTATGAGGATCTGGGTATCATCAGCATAGTTAGTGTAGGTGATACCAAGACCATCGAGATCATCGAAAAGGGGCTTTGTGAACACGTTGCACAGAGTGGGGGAGACACATGATCCCTGGGGGACCCCACAGGTAATGGGGATGGGGTCAGCCGATGCCGAGGTCGAAAAGACACACATGGTCCTGTTATTAAGGAAGGATTGAATCCAACCGATTGCCTCTTGCGAGAAGTGGGCTGCTGAATCTAAGTGTTTGCAGATTATTTTGTGGTCTACTAAATCAAACGCTGCTGAGAGGTCGAGGACAAGGAGTAGAGCAGCTTTCCCATTGTTTCTGAGAGTGTCAATTTGAGCCTTGAGCCATATGTTAAAATCCCCTCAAAAATATCACCATACAAGAATATTGCCATATTTGTGCAGCGATATTAAACCATGGAACCTGCGGGGGAAAACCCACAACCCCCATAATTTGTTTAATGGAGCATGGCACAACACGGCATCCCCCTGGTCCCATTAACACCATAAATGATCCCCACTAATAATATCGCTTATGGCCTTACCCCACGACCATACATATGGCGATATTATTGGTGGGGATAATATTACCTGATTCTGTGAGAAGCCCCAATTGTGCAGTTATAAGCCAGCACATTCATTCTGTAGTCTGCTGTAAAAAGTGTTGCATGAGGGAGGGCTTGCAATGGTCTTTAAATCTAACTGCTGAACCTCATGCCAAAACATAACTGCTGAACCTCATTCCAAAACACAAAGACGCAGATTCCTTCACAGGCCCATGGATTCCTGCCATCTTCTCAGTTGTACGCCGTGCTATATGGAGATGCCGAGTACTTCAATCTAAGCCACCCTTCCAACCTTGGGCCCTGTCTCACAGCTGGGACAGCCTCTCCCCTGTTTCCCATATTAGAGCGAATTAAGGAAAGTCTTGTCGCAATGATGGTCATATGTGCTTCACTTGGGCTTCCAGCCCCTTAGCGCGGTGTGATGGAAGACACATTGGACCATCATGCACGTTGTGGAGTTGTAATGTTGCAGAAGCCTTCTCTGTGGAGGTTATTCGAGGCGGTAATGGCAAGCATTGTGGATTTGTCCCAAGAAATGAGAGGTCTAGAGGGTTGTCAGTGGATGCACAGTGCAAAGGGGAGGTTGAGCGAGGTGAGGTGTAAATTACATGTCTGGGGTTGCTGTTGATTCGTCTATGCAAAATACAGCAAAATAACAAAAGCAGGCAGTGCCCCACTTCTTAGCCTTAGCCCCCCCCCCCCCGACCCCTCAGAGCCCCAGCCACAGGAAAGTTAGTGGTCCCTACCAGGAGCTGGAATCAGCATGCAATGCAGAGCAGTTAGGTCACCATGTTTCGGCTAGCACAGGAGCTGCATCAGGGCAGGTCAAATGCTTCACCAAAGTTGTATGCAAGTCACAGACAGTACCCAAGAGAGTCGTATGCGTCCCTCTCGGGATGGCACTTTTGTGCAAATATCATTGCGAAGAGGCCTTTGGTCACTTCTTTTGCGCATTCCCTCATCTGGTGGACACGCCCGGAATCCCTGTTTCTGCCCCACCCCTCCATTTCTCATTAGCCCTGCCCCCTGTCCCCTCCCCAGTCTACCACTCGACCGCTTGCTCTGATTCGGTAGACACTTCTGAACCCCCCCCCCCCCTTATCTGCTGATTTCCACTCCTCCCTGGTCAGCCTCCACCCCTCCCCATCCCCTTGTCCAAACTCCCACTCACTTTCTGACCCGCCTCCCATCTCCATTATTTCGGCCCCCAATATGCACATATCGGTCAGCATGCAAACACTGCACACGTCTCTTGATCATTTTTATGACTTTTTCATACTCTCTTGTTTTCGGGTTGTTTTTGCACAACAACCACCTGTGAGAGACCATGGAAGAGTGCATAAACAAGGGCCTGCATACAGAGCCAGCTCAAGGGGCGATCACGGGGTGGCATAGAGACAGTTTAGATAAAAGGGCGCTGTCAGCTCACACAAAGTAAAATGTCATGTAAACATACGAGGCCACCTGCCAGTGCCGCTGCACCCGACAGGTCTGACCCTGCCGGGCGCAGCGGCCCCGGCAGGCAGAGTTGCCATGGAAGCAACAGTGCCGGTGCTTCCGAGTCCGGACTCCATGGGAATGGGAACTTACAAAACCTCTGGCGGATCCAGTGTTACGGGGTCGGCAGCAACCCGCCGGTCACACCGGCGTGTTACCGCCGACCTCGTAATGAGGATCATTGACTGATGCTTTACATGACAGTGAGTGGCAGAGGCGTGGTACTAGCACCGATTCAAGAATCATGCTGCGCCACACCTGGGGCCGGCACTGCCTGCATAGACGTAGGGTAAAGCGGGTTTGTGGTGCCATGCTCACTGTGTTTCTGTGGAAGCAGAGCAATGTGGCTGGGTTGGGGAAGAGGTGGATATGCTTGTCACTCTTAGCGATAACGTGGCATTGTAGAAGATATGATTTAGATTGAATTAGAGGGACAGATGATTATTTTTTACTCGATTTTAGTTCCAGGACTCTGGAATACCTGACAACCAGAACAGAGCTTTAGGGACAGTGGGATCTGAACACGTGGTTAGCCCCAGCTCTCGCGATGTCCCCGCTGGCCTGACTGTGCTGATCAATTGAAAGACAAGCCACCTACCACCTTTAGGCTAAATGGTATCTTGAGACCAATGCCTAGAAGGGAGAGGCTGCTTGATACCCTGGGGGGCGTGGTTTGTCAGTTTCTATAATGGAATGTGGTAGGTGGGAAGAACATGTTGGACCATGCACATTGCTGGGATTTTTCACCCCAGCTGATGAATGTATGTTGAAGGACACATAGCTGGAGGACAACCTTACCCGGCAACGGTATATTTCCTTCTTGGTTCCTGCGGTAAATGGTGGAAAGGAGCGCCCCAATGGGGAATTGTCAACTCAGATTTTGCTCATGATGGGGAAATGTGCAGCTTCTTTTAGTGCTGAGGGATCGAATGTTTTGTGCACCAAAGTACCCTGACTTACAGTAATGCCCCTCTATGTTATAAAAATGTAAGGCAAAAGGGGAATGTGGCTTGCATCCTCTTGGACATGTGATAAGGGGGTTGGGGCGAGCCCATCCCAATCCGACCCGAGTGCCTGAGTGCAGGCAGGCCCTCTCCTCACCACTTCTTACCAGCATAAATGGCAGCCTGTAGGCCGCAGGAGCAGCACAGCCACCCAGGAAGCCGCAGAGCAAAGACACACCGGGAACCGCGTGCCAGCGGTCGGCATCCTTCCAAGGGGTACAGCGAACGCGGCAACACTGGACGCAAGACGCAGCAATGTTGATGTGCGGCACCAAGGGGTGAGTGACACGCTATCCACAACACCAGCAAGCTCTGGTAGATTGCATCTGCTGTAGTCCGTGCAAGCAGAGCTGCCACTAGCCCGCCACTATCCCACCAGGGATTTTATAATTATATTATAGGCTTCAAGGAGGCCTTCATCATGCAAAATCCAGGAACCCCAACAGGGTCCATGTTGGAAAGGGGTGGGGCTTACTAGCCCTTTTAAGGCCTCCCATGGCCTTCCGCTGTGCCACTCCCTGGAGCAAGGTAGGTGATTCGCTAAGGTAAGTTGTCCAATCATGGGAGGGGGTGGGGTATTTAAGTGAGTATGTGTGAAGGTTTTAGTGCGGGTTAGTTGGGTGAGGACAGGAGGTGGTGGAGGATGTCCGAGAGAGCAGAATAGGCGAAAGGGAAAAGGAGTGTGGAAGCTATTATAAGGAGGGGGTCTGTGGAATGTGTTTGTGTTTGAGAGCAGAGACTTTGAGTAGTAGAGCTAGAGTACAAGTAGCGGAGTAGTAGTGATAGTAGCGGCGGGGGTAGTAGTGGTAGTTGGCAGTGAAGACAGTAGGTAGAGGGAGTAGTGAGTGAGAGAAACAGGCAATAGAGTGGTAGCTGGTAGAAGAGGGTGATAGTGCACACTAATGAGTGGAGAGATTAACAAACTGACAGTAGTAGTAGTGGGAAGTGAAGGTAGTAGACAGATAGTGTGAGCAACGAAGTAGGAACAATAATAGACAGAGTGTGGGGACCCTGTCACAGACATCAGAACCCTGCTCATTGGGATAGGTCAGACATCTATGGTACGGAGGGGCCCTTCATATTTCTGGAGGTGTATTATTTGTCCACTTGTCAGGGGCATGTAGTTCCCACTAGTGGCACAACAGGGACATTTTTTGGGGGGGAATCCCACAGGCCCTAGTACCCATCCCCAGGCAGGATAGAGTGGGGGTATTGTTTATTGAGACAAAGGGCCTCATCAAAAGTTGAGTGGTAGCCCTTAAATGCAGCAGTAACGCTATTGCTGCTGTATTTAAGGACTAGCCCTATTATGAGTTGGTCGGAAAGTTTGGAGTTTTACCTCCAGCTTTCTGCTGGAGGTAAAAATCCTGCTTTCCGTCCGCTTTGGGCACTAGTAGCGGGGTGCTAATTGTGCCGGCACTAATAGCGCCATGAAACCCCCATTGGGTCCAACCAATGGGGAATGAGAACTTACCGTTAACCCGCTACTCGTGATCTGGCGCTAATAGCGCCGGTCCGAGTAGTGGTAAGCCCTAGCCCTAACAATTCCACCACCTCCAACCATGTACCATGGTACCTTTTTACACATATTCTCCCCCTATGGATCCCCTCACTTGTGGGGTCCTCAATGTGTTCACTCAGACAAAGAAGTTCCCAGAGTCCTGGATAGGATCCCAAATAGGTCACATTTTTAGGAGATGGAGTACAGAGGGCAATGCTTAGTATTGCTTGATTTCCTTCCCCTAAGTTAAAAGTTAACATCCTACAGTTATGTGTCAGGGAAAGGGACTCAACGCCCCACTCCAGGGTCCAGGCAAGGTCCAGGGTGGTATCTACATGATGTAGCACTAGTTGATGTTGCAGCTAATTATTTCCAAATACATCAAAGCACGAAGGGGGCAGGGGTGTGTATGGCTTTCATAGGTCTGGTGGGTATTTGACATGGTGGACAGATCACTGTAATGGGAGAAGGGGGCAGGGGTGTGTATGGCTTTCATAGGTCTGGTGGGTATTTGACGTGGTGGACAGATCACTGTAATGGGAGAAGGGGGCAGGGGTGTGTATGGCTTTCATAGGTCTGGTGGGTATTTGACATGGTGGACAGATCACTGTAATGGGAGAAGGGGGCAGGGGTGTGTATGGCTTTCATAGGTCTGGTGGGTATTTGACATGGTGGACAGATCACTGTAATGGGAGAAGGGGGCAGGGGTGTGTATGGCTTTCATAGGTCTGGTGGGTATTTGACTTGGTGGACAGATCACTGTAATGGGAGAAGGGGGCAGGGGTGTGTATGGCTTTCATAGGTCTGGTGGGTATTTGACATGGTGGACAGATCACTGTAATGGGAGAAGGGGGCAGGGGTGTGTATGGCTTTCATGGGTCTGGTGGATATTTGACATGGTGGACAGATCACTGTAATGGGAGAAGGGGGCAGGGGTGTGTATGGCTTTCATAGGTCTGGTGGGTATTTGACATGGTGGACAGATCACTGTAATGGGAGAAGGGGGCAGGGGTGTGTATGGCTTTCATAGGTCTGGTGGGTATTTGACATGGTGGACAGATCACTGTAATGGGAGAAGGGGGCAGGGGTGTGTATGGCTTTCATAGGTCTGGTGGGTATTTGACATGGTGGACAGATCACTGTAATGGGAGAAGGGGGCAGGGGTGTGTATGGCTTTCATAGGTCTGGTGGGTATTTGACATGGTGGACAGATCACTGTAATGGGAGATATTTTTGAACTATATGCTGGATGCTGCACCCCTAGGGGAAATTAGGGAACTATGCAGCGAGAGGCGTACGCTGGTGAGATATGACTGGGGTGTAGGAGGGAATCCCCCAACTATTTGGAGTTGGTAAAGTGGTAATCTACGGCTGTATATTAGCTACTCAGCTTGTAAATTAATGATGCATTGCGCCAGTTGGAGTGCACTACTACTGATGTACCCATGCTGGAGGAAAAGCCATTGCCATCTGTTCTGTTAGCAGAAAACGGGATCCTAGTGGCCGGTCAGGAGGCAGTCCAGAGTGCAGTAATTGCTAAGGCAACTGCGGCAGTTCTGCAAACAGGAGAGAGCAGATCCAGGATCATACTGCTAGTGTCGGGGATGAGAAAAGCTATGGCTTTTTTACTGGGTGAATTTACTTAAAGTTATCATGACCTTGGTCTGAGATGTTACTCCTCAGGGGCATAGAAAGTTGCGCCTAAGTAAAGCCTGTCTGTGCTCGTCCGTGCGCAGGATGGGCACTGACCGGAAACATCAGTAGATATTTCTCCTTCAGTGAATTCTAACTTTGGTTCTCGTGACACTTACATAAATCGGTTAGCTCTTCCGTGACTACTCATACTAGCAGATCATTTCAATGTTTTATATGAACGCACATTAATTGAGAGCACATGCTGTATCATGTCACGATAGGATCTCTCAGTTTCTGCCAGATATTCGGTGTATTGCAGAAACTTGGTTGAGAGACACCTCTGGCCCGGGGTAGTACAAGCGTTACCACATAACTATAACATTATTCGACTAGATCGTGCATGTACCCATCCATGTGGGGATATTGTGCTGATTTTTAATTCCCAATTTGCTTTGACACTACTTTCATTTGGTCATTCTATAAAAATGGAAGCACTATTGGTTTGTTTTGTCATTTCGGCTTTGTGTTTATCATCCTCCTTGTGCAGATTGGGCTTTCTGTAGCTTATTCTGAGAACTGGCGACTGAACTTCAACTTAAATTTACGAATCTACTTATAGTTGGAGATTTGAATCTTAAATGTACTCCCCCTTTGGATTTTTCTTCCACTCAATTTTTTAACGCCATGAATGACCTTGACCTTATGCAGCTGGTATGGACCCACTCATCGGCTAGGAAATACACTGGATTAGATTTTTTGCTGCGAAATCGCTGGTTACGTTTTTTCCTGCATTTCAGATAATTTGGTCGGATCATTTGGTTTTTACTTTTTGACTACATCTCTGACTATTTGTACCTCGGCAAAATCATCTGAAATACTCAAAAGAAGTTGCATTCAGTTGTGAAAGCCAATATTAAATTTTCTATCATTGATAATTGTGGCTGTGCTCAGTTACCGATCTTTCTACTTTAGTACAAGCATTTGCCATGACGGCTTATCACTTTGCTGCTTTACGCCCTGGTAAAACTAAGCGTTGTCCATCAGAGCCTTGGTTTGATGCAAATCCTAAAGTCCTGAACTTTAAATGAAGGCCCAATTGCTAAATTGGGTTTTCAGGATATCTCTAAATCCTATCATTGCACTATCCGTGTAGCTAAGTGCTTTTTTTATACAAATCATGTCGAGAATGCTCTTAACAGACCTAAGCTCAGTTTTTGCTAACTCTAATACTTCAGCTAGTCCTGCTCCTTCTCAGGGGTGGTGTGATTAATTGTTGACATTTTTTATACAAAAAATGGAATACATTTTCTTCAATATCTCTGTGACTGATTCCAAAATAAATGATTTGCCTGCTGATAATTTTGCCTTTGTGTACTCGTATTCTAAGTCTTCTTTTTACCTCTCAACAGCTGAAGATATTTTGGCTGCTACGTCAAAACTGAAATCAGCTTCTCCCTTGGATCCGATCCCAGTCTGGGTTCTCAAGGGGGTTATGCCTGACATAGTCCCTTGCGTTACTCAAGCGGTTAATCTTTCTTGTGCTGAGGGGTTGATTCCCTCAGACCTAAAGCAGGTACGTGTTGTCCCACCTCTAAATAACCTCCCTTGATCCAATGTTTCCTGCTATCTGTCTTCTTTCATTCCTCATCAAACTTGTGGAGTCTCTTATCTCTCCGTTACTTAGTTCTTTTCTGCAGGATTCTTCTTTTTTAAATTCTTTTCAATTGGGCTTCCAACCGGGCCATGGAGCATCCTTGAGTCAGCTATGAACGACGTGGCTTGGCTAATCAATCAGAGTGGAGTTGGTGGACTGATTCCTTTAGATCTGTCAGACGTCTTCGATATGGTTGATCACTCCACTCGGTTGGGTCATTTGGCCATGGCAGGTCTTTCAGGCCCAGTTCGTTCCTAGTTTCCCTCTTTTCTTCCTGACAGAAGTCGGCCTCATTCACTCCCATGGCCTCCTCTGCTACTCCTTTGATGATGATACCCAGATTATTGCACAACTTAATCTGGAGGACTCTGATCACTCTTCTCAGTTTAGGATGTGCCTTGAGTCCATGGGGCGGTGGATGGGTGACAACTGGTTGAAATTGAATGGGGACAAGACGGAAATCCTGGTGGTTGGTCCCTCTTCCGCCACCTCGCTGTGGA
The DNA here is from genome assembly GCF_040938575.1 of Ambystoma mexicanum. Taxonomy (NCBI): domain Eukaryota; kingdom Metazoa; phylum Chordata; class Amphibia; order Caudata; family Ambystomatidae; genus Ambystoma; species Ambystoma mexicanum. The sequence goes on along the minus strand of NC_090932.1, from coordinate 294,438,382 downwards.
CATCTGCCTTCTGGCCTTCCCCTATTGGTTCTCTTCCCGTTCCGGTGCCTCTGGTTAAGGATTTGCGTGTGAAGATCACCTCTTCCTCTTCTCTCCATGGAAGCTCAAATGAGTGCTTTATGTCAGTCTGGGCACTTTCATCTAAAAATCCTTCAAAAAGTACTACATTTTCTTCACGTAGCATTGCATGTCCCAGTTGTGGCTGCACTGGTGTTGAGCCGGATTGATTACTGTAATTCACTTTACCTGGCTGAACCCCAATATCCTATTCCTCGTCTGCAAAGATTACAGAATCTTGGGGCCGGGGTAGCTACTGGTTCCCCGTATGGATCTCACAGCTCTCCGATGTTATGTAAGCTACATTTGCTCACAGTGGATGAGCGGGTTGCTTTCAAGTCACTTTGTATTTTGCACCAAGCCTTTTGTGGCCGGGGTGCTGAATATTTACAAGCTGACTTTCAGCATTACATTCCGGGGTCTTCATCTTCATTCTCAGGATACATTTCTAATTTAGATTCCCAGCTACAGACATTCTAGAACTGGTGGCCAGGCATTCTCAGTTGCTGCTGCCAAGTTGTGGAAATGTATCCCACAACCACTTTGGGCTATCATGAGCCACCTTGCATTTAGACATGCTTTAAAAACGTGTCTGTTTTAGTTCCTAAGGCCGGCACGGATCTCTTTATCGTAGCACCACTAAGGACCTCAAGCAACCGGACAGGGCTGGTTGGGTTCCCTAGCTAGTTTATATTGAGAACATTCCATGGTACTTGTTGCTCCCGGATCTCTGGCCACGTCCAGAGAATATCACTAGTTGGGTCATTTCAGTGATCAAAATGCTATACAGAGCACAGAAAGCAGATATGTGTCTTGAGAAGGCAGCAAGTCATCAGGCATGCTATGTATATTTTTCTAGAAAACTGATGGAGGCCCGGTGCCTAATTCAACTTGGATCCCCAACAAACAAACTAGGGCCCTTTGCTAAAAGACTCAGTTTGGCCAATTGTGTGCATGGGAGGTGACAGAGAAGGTGGGGTGTGAAGGAAGCCCTTGGGTGCCTGTGGTTGTGTGGTGTTGGTGGCATGGAGACTGTTACCGCATGTTTCTTCTTCTGTCTCCTATTCAACAAACTGATAACACTCTGGCAGAGACAGAAGTATTCGGTAGCTGCTCTGAAAGGGAGAAGGCCTGGTTCTCCAAGGAATGGAGTGGAACAGAACTGTCAGAGTTTCGTGGAGGACCTTGGTGGGTTCTCTGGCTGGATTCCTCGCCTCGTCCTCAGATCAGCTACTTTTTCCCAGCAACATCTGGTGGATTCTCTCTATATCAATGAGGAAAACGAGCTTGAGATGAGGGTCCCAAACCACAATGACGGGGTTGCATCCATTCATTCGTTCTCGTGGCCACATAATCTTTGCAGGGCACCACCTCCTGTCTTTGCAAGATTATTTCAGAGGGGAAATGCTTCGGATGAGCATTTCTCCAGATTTCCAAACAGTAAGTCATACTTGCCAAACCTCATTGGGCCTCACTCTGCATCTTGAAACGCAAAGCAGGCAAACTGGGAGCAGATGTGGCTATGTTTGTGTCCAACATGTATGTGCAGAGGGAGAATGACTGACTGCAGGACCTTGCCCAAGTATTTCAGGATGCAGTTAGCACACCCAAGGCACAGCTCTACTGCTACCAAACAGGGGGATTCCTCACCGCCAGGTAGGTCAGGTTTCTCGCCTCTGCAAAATGAGGAATACCTTTCGCCAGAGATGGAAGTGTAATATAAATCATTGGTTCGCCGTACCACTAGTTTGTTTGTTTTTTACAGAGTGCACCTTTAGTTCAATGGCTCAGGAAACACGTCATTGACCCATTTTCTTTCTCCCGATACAAATATAGAATCGGCTCAGGCCGGACATTAAAGCACTGCCAGTTTCCCAGGTCTCAGCTAGACACACACACACAGAGAGTCCGTGCCTCTGAAGGTTGTTAAGGTGCTCAGGTTGCAAACACATTTCTTTTACCAGCGGCAGTCAGAGGCCTTCATATGCATGATAGGACATTTCCAACTGAAAGAGCTCACAAAACGCCAGTTAAGTTGCACATCTATGCAAGTTAAAGTGAGCAACACAAAGCACCCACTTAAAGATGTCTTGATATCCATGATTATCTTGGCATGCAAAAAAATTAAGTTGCTTTAAGTCACTAATCCAAATGTTTTTAACATCATGAATAACAACGGGCTGGATGTTTGTGACACATAATCTGCATGTCTGCCTTTGTTTATTACACAACTTCATGTATTACATGTCTTAAATCACTGAAAGTGCAGTGGGGTTAATTAGATTTTTCAGGTTGGCATTATATTGCATTCTGGGACTTATAGTTTACCATTCATGATGTGAAAATTAAAGCCACGATGATATTCTTTTGGCTTCACATGTTGCTGTATGGATTTTCATGTTGTGATGTGGCTTTATAATGCAATTTGTGTTTTTTGTAAGTAAACTCTATAAGACATTATTACTGTAGAACTTGAAATCCAACAATTTGAGCCAAAGTGTGTGATCCTGGTCACCATGCCCCCTTACACACACTCAACACGCTTAGCCACCCCACGACCATCTGTCTGACTGTCCCACTGCCTACTTTTTGTATTTCCACTTCCACCCTGGCCTGTTGCTACCTCTGCCCTCTGGAACCCTTTAGTCCCAGAGGGAACATATTAGGAATGAATGTCTCTCAGCAAACGGGATCAAAGCTCACTAGGGACAAGTGCAAAGCTCAGCTTACCAGGCTGGAAAACTCACAGCATTTCCAGGATACTGACAGGGGTGGACTGGCCTATTGGGAACTCTGGAGATTTCCCGGTCAGCCTCAGCACCCTGGGCCTCTTTAGTGTTGTCACACCTATTTCATTACCAAATTTTCTCAGAGGAAAGGGGTTGGGCTTGCTGAAAATGTATAATATGGGGCCACTTTAAAAATGATTTCCAGGGCCACTTTTGGTTCCCAGTCCACCCCTGGATACTGACCCACAGCTGCAGGTTAGGGCTTAGTACAAAGGTACGAGTGCATACCACACACACACACACACTGTGGCATACAACAGCACATGCTCATTTGCCTAAATGGTTGTGAAGTTGCATAATGTACGCAGGTAACATTCTGTACTTGTTAGGACAGCAAAGTCTTTGTAGATCATCGCCTATTCAACCACTGAGAAATTAGCAGTTTTTTGTCACAGCAGTGAATTTCCACAGCGATCCTGTAAAGCAAGGGTGCACAACATATCCCCGGGGTGGTGGTGGGGGGAGCAAAGGCGGCCCTTCACATCATGATGTATGACCCTGCAGGGTAGAGGATTTCAGGAGCAAGGTGCAGCCCCTTTCTAGTAATTTGTGGGTCAAACAAAGCACCACAGAAATAAGAGGCTGACAACATAATTCTCGTTTATTTTTATACATCTGAGAGAACAAAATCACCAGACCAAGTGAAACAAAAACATTTCTTCAATGGAGCCATTGCATAATTTGTACCATGAAACAGAACTTAGTCATGGAATGTTGGACAAAAAGTGGTTGCAAACTCGACTTTCGTAAATTGGCAATTTCTTAAGTTGCAGTGGCTCTTTTAAAAAAAGAAAAAAATCTCAAAAACATGCAATACTTACTTTTTAAAGGGACAGCATCTTAAACTCATTATAGATAGGGTTTTCCTCCAGAAGATTGTATTTCATTTTTGGTATTGTAGTTATGGTATACCATGACAGTTGGCATGGCACATGCTATTGGATAAGTGAAATTGCAATGTCATTTTATTTCTTTAAAACGCCTCCCAAAATAAAACACAGCGGGGCTCTTTACACTCCGGCGGTAGCCGTGCCGGTAAAACTGGCAGGCTGCCGCCAGAGTTGTCATTTTTTCCAAGGCCTGACTTCACGGAGTCACCGGGGCATTACAGCCCTGGCGGTCCGTGAAGTCAAGCGCCGGAAAATGTTACTCCCCATTCCCATTTGAGTCCCATAGGATAGCTTCCGTCAAAGTCTGGGGCGGGTGCTGTCCCGCCTGCCAGGTCTGACCTGGCGGGCAGGACAGCAGCCGCCCACAGAACCCCGAGTGTGCTGGTCTGGTAACCAGGGTGCCGGTACACTTACCGACATAGTTGTTACCGGACCGGCACACTCGTATGGAGGCCCAATAACCGTTAGGCAAACAGCACATCTCAGGCTGGGATGGTTATTTTGTCAGCATCCTTGGTGTGTTAACTAACCACAGGCCTCAAGTTCTTTCCTCTAACAAACATGTCATTATGGTCCTATGAAATATTACAGGACTTTCTCAGTACATTAAGAAATAGAAGAATACAGTTCATGGGTATATTTCAGAAGGCGCCTTTTCTCTCACTTCATTTTGACATATATTGGCACAAAAAGCCAGCATGTCTTCCTTAAGCAGTCTGCCCACCACAGAAGGTTTGCAAATTACATCCGGCCCTCCTGCAAAACCAGTTGCACACCCCTGCTGTGAAGCACTATGAACAAACAAGGTGACACATGACTTCAACTAAACACACGCCTTCCTCGCCCAGATATGCAAATGCTGCTTTTAGAACTGCGAAGGAAGCTCTTTTGGCAGAAACTCTTTTAACCACAAATATGTTTTCACAGCAACGAACAATAGCGGCCTGTTCCTTGCCAGAAAGGTCCCTTTTCACGGAATATAGAATAGAAGTATCTTTTCATTGCGCCGTGAAAACGGGCTCTTTTGACAGCGTGGTGACGTCAGGCTGCGCACTTTGAGTCACGCCACTCAGCACCAGTCAGCTGTGCCTTAAAAACAGTAAAGTCCTGTCAGCGCAGTGACCTCCTGACCTTTCTTTAATTTTATGACCATGTTCACATTTTTCGTAACGCAAATGTCACTATTGCTCACTGGCTGCCATCATAAGGCTACGACACGTGAGAGCCAGCACGAAGTCATGCGATTTGAAGACAGATGGGGACCATTGGGCCAAATGAGTGCCTGCGGTTGACACTCAGATGACCCATGGTCTCAAGCTTTGCCCTTGTTTAGTCAATACCATTGTTATTGTATTTGCTCAAACGACATTGATCTGGCCTGTTTATGTCCTGTTTCCTTTCTGTTGTCCTATGTGTATACGTGCACTCTGATGCCTGTGGGTTTTCGGTGCGTTACACATATAAATACAATACAATACAATGTCCCAGGGAAAGCCCTTCGGACAGAAGAGTTGGGCATTGCACTAATGCTGGAGCCTTCGCTGGTATTGGTGCTTCACAAAAGGCTTTGGAAGGTGATCAGTGATTAGACTTGAGATCCAGCGGAAACTGGTGGGAATCCTGAATGGGGGCAAGTACTACAGCCACCGAGCAGCCTGAACAATAATCTACAGGTAGGCGGATATTACATGCAATCGAAGTGCGTAATATTTACTGTAATGCGGAGGAGATCCCAGGAAAGGTCCTGGAGACAGAATTGGCTAGTAGTGCCTTTGAAGGGAGAGGATGAGGTTTGAATACAGGGATTATGGTAGTGCTTTGGGTTTTTTGCCTCCCTAGGACCCCTCCCCAGAGTCACTGAAAACCCCCTCTAACCTAGCACCACCCATAAGCTGTTCCATTTTCCGGGTTCAAGTGCTGAAAATAAAAGTGGGGGGACTCATCAACAAACGCAATGGGATGTGATGTTGCCAGGAATTAGCATATCGAGTCATTAAATTGGCTTTGCATAACCACCCAAATTGCACAGGGCGAATGGCATTTGCCTTTCATAAAATCAACACACACACAAAACCGAGAGGGGATATTTTCTTCTAATGGTGTTTTTGAAAACGTTAAATGGTGTGCATGTTTTAAACTCCAAGAACCAATACAAATGTTTTCCCTGGAACTTGTAGGACTTCAATGGGACAGTTCACCTTTAGTTGTTTATCACTTTTCATCAGGTTATTTAGTGCAGTGGTGAAGTGTCCAGCCTGCAAACTTGACGAGTGTAGTTCAATCTCTGAAGTCGACTTCAATTCATAAATTCAAAGAGGACATTCAATGTTTGTCATTTTAGCTGGGGGGGGGACTGAGTCCACCCTCTGAAAAAAGACTGGGTGGACTCCGTACACCCGCGTTTACCCTCGATTTGAACCCTGTATTTCCACACTCCACTTTAGACCAGAAAAGCAACAGAAACTCCCATTCCAATTTGAATGCATTTATATTGATTAATAAGTAACTACAAAAATGGACAAGTGCCTAGGAGAAAAAACAACGCATCTGTTTCATATAGGAAATGTGACAAATGTCCAAATTGGATGGCTTCAAGTAGATTAAATGAGGATCACAGGCTTTCTTTGTTTTAGTCCCACGTTCCCAGCCATGATGAAAGAGATCTGTAACTCTTTGTAAACACCTTATCGCTAACAGTTTAGCCAATCACAATGGAATCACAATCAGAGGTGGCACTCAACTAATCTAAGCACCCGACTTATAGATATGGGGACAACTTACCCTACCTTCATAAACGGGCAGCTCACATATTCATATTCTCTGAATATCTCCCTCATAAGAACCCGCGGCATTGTTCCCCATGGCTGTGCATGGAAGCAGCCAACTGGAAGGTAATGGGAAAATTACTGAAAGTCATGTGTGTATTCCTGAAGCAGAAGATAGCGACCCAAATGATTTCTATGCGCGGCTTCAATGAAAGCATAACAAATATGTGGAGCCTCTAAAGTGGCGACAGTCACGCGAACCGTGTACATTCTAGTTCCTCACTCGGCAATGAAACTAACAAAGACTGAGAAGGGTTGCATGTTTGAACTCGACAAAGCTTACCAGCTATGCTCACGTATGCACAAGTAGACCATTAAAATGATATTGCGTGAACCTCAGGTGGCACCTCTACATCTAGCGCAATGAAGAATTTATCGGCCTGAAGAAGGCTGGGTTAGGAGCGGTGCTACGCCCACATAGCCGAAACTCGATTGAGCACAGAAAAGATTTTATTAACACAATTTTACACTGAATTTGTATTTATGTGGATTTAGCACACACTTATGTTGCTTTTTCAACCAATAGGACGTATGCCATGTAGCTATTTGTGTATTTTATCAAGTTGTTGTCTGTTCAGTATTTATGTATGGCATGTTATGTCTTAGTAGTCTTCATATAAGTGTAGACACCCACATGTGTTTCTTCATGTTTAAGGGGATTTTATGTAATTATTTTTTGTAATGAGATTTGTTTTAACGATGAACTTTAGGATCACCGTTTGTGATTATGACACTGGGCCTAATCACGAGTTGGACGGCAGCCCTTAAATGCAGCGGTAACAGTATTACTGCAGCATTTAAGCGCTGGCCCTATCACGAGTCTGGCTTATTTACCCTCGGCTCTGAGCTGGGGTAAATTCGCCATCAAGATGCCCAATTACGGCTGGTGGTATTAACACGCAATAATTTCGCCAAAAAATCCCTATTGGGTGTATTATGGGGATTAACAGTTAGTGCCCAACCCATGATCTGGCGGTAATACTGTCGGACCGGTGGACACTAGCACTAATATAACTCACCCGGGATAGTGCCCAACTCGTGATCGGGCCCACTGTATGATAATTGCATGGATTTGTTTATGAGAATATTTCATACATGAGGAAATGCAAGGTAATGAATTGTAGGAAATAAATTACATGTTTTGCAAAGGACCATGAATACATTTAATATAAACAGAGACCCTTTTATCTTTGTGAGTTGCCTCGTGCCCTGGCAATAGTCCGGTTGTTGGGCCACAGGTTTTGGCTAGCCTCTTTGTATATGTTGTGTAAACCGTGGAAATGTTGATAGAATTCAATAGCTATGCCCTTTATTTTAATGCCAGGGGGCTCATGACCTGCCATTGTGAGGGTCCAGGGTCCTATCGACAGGATGCGACTAGAGCGTGGCCACTGGTTTGTCTATGGAAGCGTTCTCACCCCATGCCCCAGGGGGGCAGAATATAGACCATGATTTCATGTCTATATATCACAGGATCTCTGTTTTGCTCGTGTATATTCTGCAATGCGAACACGCGGGGGGCCGACCCTGGATACCACCATGTACCCTTGAAATGCCGACACACATGTTATCCAGAAGCAGACATTTAGTGCTTAATGCAGGTATGGGGATGTATATTATCACGTTGCATAATTTCATGCTTTGTAGGGAAACAGTTAAATACTGTTTTGAACTCATGTTCTATGGACTAAATCCACAGGAAAACATCTAGTGATTGGATGATTGATTATTTAAGGCGGCTTTAAGATTATCGCCAAAGGGGCGCGGAGAAGAGGTTCACGTGATTCAGGCCCCTAATCCAGGTTTTGCAGCATTTTGTCTTTTAAATCTTGGATGGCCTTCTCAATTGAGTTGGCCAGGGGTGCAGAGAGGGCCTGTATAAATTGCCTGACTTGAATGAGATAGAAAACCTTGGCGCCAGATCGAACTGTGCTCCTGATCATCAGCAAGGTAGGAGCAGAGCGTAGTGGAACAGATCCAGTCAAGTACAGGAGGCAGAGACTGGAAGGAGAGGGGTCAATAGATAGGGGCTTAGCAATAAAAGGAGAGAAGGATGAAGTCCTTTGAGTTTATTTATTTATTGTGCATTGTAAGGCGCTTCTACATCAAGTAAATTGTGTTTCAAAGCACCATATTTTATTTATTTACCGTACAGTTGTCTTAAAATGTGGATTGACTGGTTGTGGGGGGATAAGCAGAGAGTGGATGCAGAGGGAGGCGGTGAGCTGATGGGCTTTGCCTATGTTCAAGTAAGAGTTCATGGAAGAAGTCGCTGGGTATGAAAGAGACAAGAGAGGATGTATGTTGCCTGGAGTTGGATGAATATAATTGGATGCCAATTGTGCAAGGACATTCGGGTAATATGGAGTCTTGTGATTATTTTCAAAAGGTTGCTAAATTAGATGTGTTATGTCGAACTTAATAAATGACTTTTCATATCATAACTTTGAGACCTGCTTAAATCCTAGCTTTAACACTTGAGCAAAGGAATTGTGTGATTCCGGACAAATTACTTGACCTCTCTGTGCCTAAGACAGTAGAGATATTTAATGTAAAATATGTTTATTTCATCCAGTACTTTTCCAATGACACATTCACATCCACTTCAACAACCATCTCAACGCCTGCGTGTTTCTCTTAGGGGGTTTCTCCACTGAACCCAACCCACCCAACTGTTCTTTTTTCACATATTTTAATGATGTCATACAATCATAGGAGCAAATGTCAGCGTATGACATCTCAAAGACTGAGGAATTGGGAACACAGAGCTCATCGGGTGGGAATCCACACTGCACCTTACAGGTACTGTGCTATTTGTAATGTGCTCTCGTGCCTCTTGGAGCAAGGTCAACACTGTAGCAAATACCTAAAGACAGTGGCCCTCATTCCGAGTATGGAGGTAGTCATGGCGCTATTTGCGCCATGACTGCCTCCCATACCGGTACCGACTCTGGTTTGGTGAGAGGGGGTCCGACCTTGGCGGGACCGGTAAGTCCCCATTCACCAAACCATTCCCCATTCCCATTTGAGCCCCCATAGGGCTCATTGGGAATGGGGAAGGAGCTAATAACGGTACCGCAAATTGCGGTACCGTTGTTAGCTCTAAAGTCCCTTAACGGGTCCTGTCCTTACCACCTGGTCAGACCAGGCGTTAAGGAAGGGAACTTGGAATAGGGCGCAAAGGGATTACCTGCACCGGTGTCCTTACCGGTGCCGGTAATCCCTTTGCGCCCAACTCGTAATGAGGCCCAGTGTTTATAGATACTTGTCAAATAAACTTACACCTTCAAATCGTGGACTCTAAATTCACAGATCAAAGAGTAACCTTGAAAGCCAGATACTGCACGGGTGAAGGAGTCACTGCACCCATCAGAAGTGTGGGGGTGGTGGGTAGAGGAGGGGGCACATAAACCACTGAATAAAGGGCCTGAAGGAGAATGCTTCAGTTTGCCTGAAATCCTAGAAACATTACATACTCTCTTAGTCCCTGGGTGATGCGCCTCACGGCCACGGTGGAAAGAGGGAGGGACCTACAAGGGTCCAGATCAGGGGTCTTGACTGGGACTGGGACTGGGACTGGTACTGGGACTGTCACTTTATGGGCAGGGAGATGCTGCATGTAAGGGCAACCCCTATCTAGCCCTGTATCCCATCTTGGCTTCCAGATTCTAGACTTCGGGTATGCCAGAGGTCATAGTGGGGGAAGAGCGTACCCGGGATTCCCTGAGTAGGGCATAGGGTGGTCTCATGAACGTGGTGTCTGCACTAGAGAACACCTAACGAAGTTGCCAACCATGACGCTGAACTCACTGTATGCTGCGGCATTGAGGAATGGCATCAGAGCAGTAGAACAGTCATAGACAATGCTCTTGTTAGACCAGATCAGGCGCTCCCCAATGTGCGTGCTGCAGTGAAAGAGCGTTGGGGTACAAAGCAAAAGGCCCCTATGGCTGTGGTGTCCTGGCTGCTCATGGAATCGGTGCAAGCATCTTGCAGGATGCTTCCTTCCTATTCCTGTGAGAGGAGAGCTGTGACTAGGTCCGAGCACTCCTGGAGCCTTCCTAGCGACCACTGCTAATTTGGCAGGAGTCAGTGAGGGCCTTGGCCATGGACTGGACCGAGCTTCTGAGTTCAGATCATGGAGTTCCTCAGTGTAAATTTGCACGCCAAAGGAGGATAGCACAGGGGCAAGGCGCTGGTCTTGGAAGCAAGACCACACAGACCAACAGAGGATTGAATCCTGGATCCGCGCTTAGAAACCAAACTCAGGTATGGTATTAGACGTTATAAAAAACAATTAAATAAATAAATGCCGTCCCCTTTTGCTTCTGATCGGATTCTACGATGATACTCCTAGGAAAGTGCAGCGGCTGGATGTGGGGTCTATAGGTAACAGGGAAGAGTGTCCCCTTGCTACTGCTCAATGCATTGGCTCTCTCTTTACCATTGAGTTGCTGCTTGTTATGCTATGCTGATTTATACCGCGCACCACTACCACCCAGAGGCCGTCTCCAAGCGCTCAGGTCAAAATGTTGATATTGTTTGCCCGCAGGTTCATTAATAATTGACATATTCATTTTCATAAGCAATTTCTTGGGCAAACTTTGAAATGCCAAAGGGCTTTCCATGACATCTCGGATCAGATGTTGAGCGCCTTGTCTTGCATCTTAAAAGAATGCAGCCTGCGTCAGCTGGTCGAGGTGTGCTGTACAAGGTGCCCTTTGTGTAGGCACATGCCTGACATTCCTGTCAGGAGTTCCTGGCTACATGGGCCACTCATGACTTGGGTGCCTGCTCCCTGGAGACAGTCCACCTGCAGGATCAGCCGGGCTTCCGGCTGCATCACACAGGCAGGTGGCTTTCCCTGCGGGAGACCTGCCAACTGGGCCTCTTTATTCTCTAATTGCGGGGGGGGGGGGTTTAAGAAGTCAAAAAATAACCCAAGGTGTAAATGCCAAAGAAAAAATGAACTTCTCTGAAAATAGCAGAAAGTAAAGATAAAGTTATACTAATTTACATGTTGAAACTTATTTTTTTTATTTAAAGTTTTTCATATGCTCAAAATAATTATGGACACTGTAATGTACTTACAACTGGAAACTAGAACTAATAAACAAGTACTTTAACTGAAAATAATAACCTCTTCATTAAACAGTGAAGCATATTCAGCAAGGGGAATAAGGGGAGGGGTTAATGGGTATTGTTGCATTACTGATTATTTCTCGGGAGGATAGCTCAGGGGTCCGCGCTTAGAAAACTCTGGGCATTAAGCGCATTATAAATAACCTACCATATCATTGTCTTCCTTTATAGTTTCTTATTTTCACCATGTTTGATGAGCATTTCTCGCAAGTGATGTCCATGGCAGAATCTCACTTTGGCACATTATTTGAAGCAGCCTGTCAAGCAATATTTACAACTAAGGCTTATAGGTCAAGGGGAGGGGTCATTGTCAGAGGATACTGACCCACCCCTAAGTTATTGCCCGAGGTGAAGCCAATGAATATGATCTGGAGAAAGGTCATTATTTCAAGTGATAATGACCCATCCTCCGGTCTATACGGCTATTATCGTGTTTTGGTAACTGAGATCCAAAAGTCATACTTGGGCGCTGACCAAGTGATACTTGATATTTAATACGTTTTAATTTCCACACTTGGTAAGTGTTTGCAATAAACATTGAGTTATTGTTTGTCATGTGCTTCATACAATGGTTGTCATTCTTGTGACATACATTCTAGTTGGTCAAGACTTCCATAGTATACCAAAAAAGCAATTGCTTGGGTTTCACTAGTGCCGACACATGTTTCAACCTTAAGGTTTTTCTCAAGGCAAGTAAATTGGATGCGTGGTCCCGGATGGGTCATGGTAATTGTCAATGTGAGCACATGTACTGGATAGTACCTCTTCCCCGTTGGGTGTATGTGTTGTCTCTGGTCACTGTGGGAGACAACACATACACCCACAACACATATACCCAACGGGGAAGAGGTACTATCCAGTACACGCACTTACATTTACAATTACCATGACCCATCCGGGACCACGCATCCAACTTTCTTGCTTTGAGAAAAACCTTAAGGTTGAAACATGTGTCGGCACTAGTGAAACCCAAGCAATTGCTTTTTTGGTATACTATGGAAGTCTTGGCCAACTAGAATGTATGTCACAAGAATGACAACCATTGTATGAAGCACTTGACAAACAATAACTCAATGTTTATTGCAAACACTTACCAAGTGTGGAAATTAAAACGTATTAAATATCAAGTATCACTTGTTCAGCGCCCAAGTATGACTTTTGGATCTCATTTACCAAAACAAGTATCCAGAAACACTGGGACAGCATGAGCTGTGTCCTTCTGAGATCCCCATACAGGCGGCAGACTAAGAACAGAGGAAGTCCATACAAGCACCAGAGCAATCTAAACAATAGCGCAGAGATCCACAATTCCCAAAATCTCCAACCCTTCGTCACTATAAGGCTACTATCACCTGGAGTTGTGTGACTAAAAAGGTATTTATTTTATGTTTGGAGGCAATATACAAACAAATAACTTGTAATGTTAATTTGATGAACAAAGAACTAATAGCAAACGGTGCACATTTGGTGTTCTGCTACTGTTAGTTAGTATGGGAAATTGCTGTACCCTGCCTTTACACAGCTGAAGATAAACTTTCCAGCACTGCCTGTCATGTTACTGCACATGTAAAATGTTTGAGAGAGGTCTATACCAGAGATTATGGACTGCATTCAGAGCATTCTGCTTGGATGTGAGGAGGTCTGTTATGTAATCTGTGTGTTAATTAAGCTTTGTAGACCTGGTCTGAGGGTCCTACTGGTGCTAAGGGGCCTGAAGACTGTGTTAACTGCCCATGTTCAGCAGGTGTATTTGATTAAGCCTTATAGACTCAGCCCGATGGCCATACCGGGAGTTATTGGCCCAATCACAGCAAATGCATTTAACAAGGTTTAGTGGCCAATAACTCCTGATATGGTCTGAGGGCGAGGTCTAGAAAGCTTTTATAATCCACGTCATTCTTCAAAATGTATGCTGTTCATAGAAGTGGCCAGTATAAAACTCGGCCTTGATGGTCGCAGGGAATTGGCTGCTGGTACCCTCTGCACTGCTGGTAGCCTAGGAATGTAGCATTCAAAACAATGTGCAGACTATAGCCTGCAGATTGCCCAATGAGAAAGCTCCCTCAGCAGTCCAAGGCTTGGAATTTGAAATACAGAGTTGTGGAATATTCAGACGTGAAAGGTGCTGGAATTGCCACCTGTATCTGCACAGCCCTGTGCACTGGCCACCTTTTGATAATAGCACTCTTCTGCACTTCTGTTTGAAATCACATGTGGCCAGAGGTGGGTGCTCCTGTGTGAGCAGAATAGCATCCACAGCTTGTTTTTAATGACTTGAGTCAGGCTTAAAATCCCTGGGTGGGGGTCTGCAGTGCAGGCATGGCATGGATGATCCTGTGGAATCTATCTTTTCTACAGTGTAGAGTACCCGGAGTCATCTGTTAAGGGACAAGGCAGTAGGCAACCCAGCACAACTGAAATAGAGACTGCACAGCCGCAGTGCACTTCAGTCTTAGTATGTGGCTTGAGGTCGAACTTCGGTCAGCTACCAGCTGCTGAGGGGGGGGGGGGGCGGAAGCCCTTTAGTAATAGGTAGTTACTCATCCACTAATGCCTTCTAGCCTCGGCTGTGGCGGTTCTTTGCATCTCCCGCCATGTTTATGCGTTGGGTGTGAGCAGAAACATGGTGTCCACTGCAGGGTCAGCATTCCCGATACTGCCAAAGCAAACCTACTGCCCAGTGTGTGATATGATTGGTTATTTATAAGGCGCTTAATACCCGGAGGTTTCTAAGCGAAGACCCGGGGATCGAACCTGTGTCGCTCTGTGTCGTTTTGCTTCCAAGGCGAGCACGTTGCCCTTGAGCTATCCTCCCGAGCGGTGGGCAGTATGTTCTCAAGAGTGCCCCATGTCTGCACTCCCTACTGTCACTTCGATGGTACACACTGCCGTGTTCCATGGATATTGCCTCTCCGTCTACTACCAAGCGCACCACGATCTCCTCTGCTGGATCACAGAAATTGTAGCGGGTGCGGTCTTGCAACAAAACCTAGAAACGCCATTTGTGGATCTTGCGTTTGTTGGGGTGGCACTGACCCTGTCCCCCCTGCCGCATATGGGTGATTGATTCACGCCTGTTCCTATACTCTCTCGGTACTCTTCGAAGTTCCACGCTCGTATACTGCAGCAGGAAAATGGACTCCATGAGCTTCTTTCAACATGGACTCCTAGCCGCGAGGGTTTACTTGCTGTTTTCTCTCTCTGCTAGTGCATGCTGTGTGCTCAAATAAAATGCAGCTCCTCCACAGTGAATTACTAAATATCTACTAAGAAATGTGGAAGCGTGCCGGCCGCCTGAGCAGTACCCTACTGTGCCAGTGTATTTTCCAAGGTGATTTTTTCGATCTTGCTCTTGCTTTTCAAGTCTAGACTAGGCTGGTAGCTGACTCTGTGTTGTCCCCGCGCTTCTATGCCTATGGGCGATGTTCCAGCACGTTATAAATAAATTAAATAAAGAAAGACAATACCTCTACTGCGGGTTTCCTGGACCCTGGTCCCTCTCCATTCAACCTTCTCAAAAAGGCTAGTTCCCAGCCAGCAGGTAGACTCTAGAGCTGCGAGGGCTGCGTGAACCAGAAAGAGATATATCTGCTTGATTTTGATTTTTGATTTTTTTATTCTTATAAAGCGCTACTAACCCAAAGGCTTCAGAGCGCTACACAAAAACAAAAGCTTACAAACAACATGAATAGAATAAATAGCAGAATAAATACATAGGAACAAACCGCAAAAGAAAACATCAGGGGGATATGTAAATGAAGAAGCATTAGGGAGAAATTTAAGTAACACACTACGAATAATAAAAAATAAAACTGCTGAGACACACTCACTGGCGTATTAGAGTTCTTACTGTCAGGAAATGAAGGTGTTTTGGGGCAGGCTTTTGTGAGTCCTGGGGTCCATAAGAAAGGATCCCCTTCCGTTTAATCTGGAATTACAGGGGAGTGTCCCGACTTTCTCAATGGGCTCGAAAGTGAAATCCAAAAGTCTACAGACCTAGAACACTGGCCACTTCAAGTGCCTGTTTTCGTCTCAGCTGGCTGGACAATATCCTGAGGCCTCGGTGCCAACATCCTGAAGTCGGGGATTAAGGAGCCAGATCTGCTCCATGCGCCATCTTGAATCTACTCCTACAAGTGGTGTCCCTGCTAAGGAGTTGATGTACCGGCGGAGGCGGGGGGGGGGGGCGGAGTGGGGGAGGGCTATCAGGCGCTCTTCTAGGCTGACAGTTGTGCATTGCAATACTATTAGTCAAATGATGAGCCTCCTACACAAAATGTTATGTTGTTTAATATTTGTAAAGTGCCTTATTCCCCTGTTATGGCTTCGAAGCGCTGTGGCGTGAATGGCCCTTTAGCAGACCGTATTCTGTACAGATTTGAAATAAAGAGATTTACATTGCACGCACATAGTTATTATAATGTCAAGCAAGTGCTCAATTATTAACAGAAATGACTAGAGTCGTGACATTGTAATAGCCATAGTATGAAAACTAGGTTATTTGTAGGATTGTACCCTGTACTCCCATCACTATAGACCGCCTATGTTGACTTAATCTGAGCACCACGTGAAAGCTACATGACCACTCAGTGTCTACTAATGTTGTAACTACCGATGTGTTAATTCTTTCAACCACATGTCCCTGTAACTAAGAATCTATACTGTTGGAATGTAACCCTCAACCAAGCCTTCTTACTTACATTTTCCTGTAGCAGCGCCTCGATGCCTCTGGGCTGTAGCGCTTTACAAATTCAAATAAGCAAATAAATACATAAATAAATGAATTAATAAATAAATAAATAAATACATACATACAGAGTCTTCATGGATTACTAGGTCAGTGACCGTGTGAGAGCTGGGGGGTCACTTTTCCTGGGACTCAGCAGTATTCTGTGGGGCGCAATGCTAAAGCTGGAATGGGGGCTAGAATAAATCAGTCTGTAAACCCCAAGGACAACCCTCTAAAGCTGGGGGCTCTGCTATACTTTCCATGAAGAGCAGGAGGGCAGTGGATACCATGCAATCCCATGCAAAGTGCATGCCCGTTTGTCAGGTATGTCAAAGATAAATGGAATAGGTGCCCACTTGCCAGGCTGTATTTGAAAATGAGCAGACCTATATGACTTTCAAAGGCCAAATAACTGGTGTTACTCATGAGTGCATAGAGCATGACATATGCAAAGCAATCCAATAAAACCATAAATACATGTTATGTTATATCTCTATTTCTTGGTGGGGGGTCTCCTAAATAGTGATCGTTCATGCAAGGTAACCTTTGTTGGGGCATTACTCCATTTTTAGAGTTCTTTTGCTTAACATTTTGCTGCATTCTTTGATTTGTGACACTTTCCTGCTCCCACCAGCTAGGTTCAACCCAAAGCCTGAGTGAGAGAGGGGCTGTGTTTTAAGGGCTCTGCTTTTCGGTTCATGGCTCGTGCGGCAGGGGTACCCAAAAGTGAGCCCATAGTATCCCAGAGAGGTAACCCCACTCTGCTATTAATGGTCTGCCAGGCTGGTGGTAGTTTTTTCCTCTGTGTAATATGGCTCCAGTTGGTGAATGTCATTTCACTTGGCTGGGTCCTTCTTGACCTCTCTGCCATTTGAGGCTGTCTCTGTTTGCATAGCAAACTTAAGGGGTCACATGACTATCCCTTGCCCTTGAAAATGACTTCTCAATCATCCTCTCCCCCCCAATGACCTTGAAATCTCTTTGGCATTGGTGTGTCAGAACCATGACTGGTGACCAAACAAAGTGCACAGGGACTGCCTCCGGAACTGCTTTGTAGACCCACTGTGCTGCGGGTTAGTCCTTTCTTCACTCGGTTCCTCTTCTCTGCATCCCCTCTTTTTCAACAAGGGTCTTCTGTAGATTAAACTCGAGCAGCACTCCAGAAGCTGCTCCTGGACATTTTTGCAAAGGTAACTCTTTTCCGCAAAAGCCTGGCCTAACCCGCACAACTGGTTGCACTTGGTCTCTCTGAGAGCACTTTTCTGGCTTAATTAGGCAAAGTATTTTAGTCACCTGTTCATTGCATTTTCTACTTTGGGAAAGGCTCTTTGATGAAGTAAGAGCTTGTTTCTAATTACCTGTTACAGTGGTGCATTCATTTTATCAGTCATATTATTGGCGGGAGCTGGGGTGGCGCCAAAGATCAAAGGTGGCCCGCCACTATTGTGAGAACGGAGGTCAACTTTGGTTGATCTACAGGAGCATGACTAATTGTCGATTTGTGTATGCAGTGCTTAAATCTGACATTAAGGGCCTCATTGACAGAGCGTTTTCCAATGGGGGTTTGCCATTATAAAACGCTTCTGTGAATTGGGCCCTTAGTCCGATCCCAAGTGCTGCCACGTTGGGCAGTCAATAGAACGGAACCATTTAGTAATGAAGTCATTGGCCCACGATCACATGCTTCTGCTCATGTGAGGAGGCCGAGACTAAACCTTGCACCTCTGAGCTCCACAAACCACACCTCCTCATTTCCGTAACAAATGAGGGCTGCGCACCTCGGTTAGAGGCCCTCAAGAAAGCATTGCCACTATCATTCAGTACCGGCTGCGCTTTGTGGATTAAGAGTCAGTCTGATTCACAGAAGTGCTTTATAATGACGCAATCCCATAGGAAAACGCTTCTGTGAATTGGGCCCTAAATGTTCTGCTCACGGTTGATCAATAGCGTGCCTGTGGGTTCTATTATACACGCATATGTCCCACCAAGGGTCCTACTTTCAAAGATCCGGATTCTCATTTCATCTTCTTGTAGCAAACGAGTGGATTTAGTGAGGGTAAAGTGTGGCCCGCAAGTGATGGCTGAAGAGCCATAAGGCAGGCGGAGGAAACCTACGTCTAGACCAGTGGTCTTCAAACTTTTTTGGCTGGGGCCCCCCTGAGCAAAATTTGGGTAGGTCGGGACCCCCCAGAAATGCCAAATGGACAGTATGTATTGCGCACCGTCACCTGCTCCATCACAGTCGCTGGGCTCCCTCATTCCACTCCTATCCAGTCCCTGGCCTCTCCCTTCCCCGTCACACATCCTGGGCTCTTCCCACTCTGCTCCCACCACTATCCCATGGTTCCCGCGCATTGTGCTCCCACCATAGTCCCTGGGTTCCCCCATCCCGTTCCTAACACAGTCTGAGGGCCAGTGGCGGCTGGTGATTTTTTTAAGTTGAGGGGCATAACTATTTCCCCCAAAAATGCCATAGCGACAGAGCATAGTGAGGGAGCCCGAACCAATAAAGTGGGGTTCGGGGGAGTTTCCCCCTGTGAATTTTTGTTAAATAATGGGTTAAAATGTTGCATTGTAGAGCATACATTTATCAAAAAAATGGGTAAATAGCCAAACAGTTTGCAATTGATGCTGGGGGCCCCAGGGGGCAGGCATGACATTTTTTACTGGACATCTATGATAGATGTCCAGTAAAAAGATACCATCCCTGTCCCCTGGGCCCCACTGGGCCTAACACAATCAACATGATTATGTGTGTATGCAAGGTGCTGCACATTAATACAGCAATCACTCTATCATTCACACGAGCATCCATCACCATACACTCACTCATAACATAAGCATACACGCATCCATACACATGTTTAAATAAAAACATTGAACATAAACGTACCTTCTGCATTGGCCTGCATGTGGGTGCTGAAACGCCCTGCTCCAGGCTGCTCTGTCCGTATGTGCGAGGAGGTGCAGGAGCTCCCCCTCGGACATACAGACATGCCGTGCCCCAGCCAGCATTTCTAATGAGCTATGCAATGCCCGACCATGTGAGCCACCCCCACCCATTTCTCCCAATCTAAAAAAGAAAATAATAATAATTTTTTTATATTTCATGCTGAGCTCTCAGGGCCCCCCAGGGATGCACCCGCGGACCCCTGGGGGGTCGCGACCCACAGTTTGAATACCGCTGGTCTAGACGGTCTAGTGTGGGATGTTGGCAATGATATATGGATAAGCGTAAAGACAGGGTGAAGAAGAAATGAAGGGAAGTGATTAGCCAAGTAAACATCTTGGGGTGGAAACGCACATCACAGTAAATGGAAAGAAACAGAGTTCATTTAATTTCATTTGTGAATGCTTCTGAACAATAATAGACAGTGGTCGAAGTGAGCGGGAATGGTCGGGAGCGGTGTTCCACTAGTTTTATTTTTACCATTCCTCTACTTTTTACGATCATATTCACCATTCTATGTAGAGGATTTGTCCATTCATGTCCCTGTGCAAGTGTAAAGTTGTAACAGGAGCCTTAGTTACTAGTCATTAGACTATTGCAATGCCCCGGCTGCGACACCTGGTCACATGTTGCACTATGCTTCCACCTACCCTCTCCTCTGCCGAGATCACAGTTCCACTGCCTTTTTCGGTACACTTCCACCACTGATAATTGAATGCTATTTGACAGTGAACATGACGTGCACTGACTCAAAATGTAGACTTTCTCTATACCAAGTTCATAAGCAAATAACAAGCGGGAAGGCTTGGGAACTATCCCAACTGTTATGGACTGATTTTTCAGTGACCTGATTGACAAAGGAAAGGAGAACAGTTCTTTTCCTGAATTTGGAGGTGTGGTGAGGCTTCTGGACACGGTTTTAATCCCTCTCACTCCGACGCCTCTCCTACCTCCTGAGACTTGTTCCTAGTTTTGTGGAAAGCCTCAGTGTCTGGAAACTTCAGACAAGATTGCCCTTATTCGATTTTGCTCCAGCTCTAACGGGGACTCATCCTACCCCATGGGGGGTCCTACTATGAATATGCGAATCGAGGGCTGTAGAATGCCCAAAACAGAGCAACACTGCAGAGGGCCACCTGACACCCGCTTCAAGGCAGCTCTTTGCTTTTCCCTCTCCTCTCTCCGATTTCGGGGTTGCCCCTAGCATTCCCTTTTCCCACTCTGCGGCCCTTGTCCTCCCACACAGCCCCTTTCCGCTTGGCCGCCAATTCACCTTTGACCTGCCTGTCCTGCCGGTCCTGCCCCTCGTATTCCGCCTGGGGGAAGCAGGTCACACAGTTGTGCGTTAGTCTTTTTCCAGTGCTCTTTTGCTAGGGTGATCGGATATAACCAATTTTTTTAAAAAAGGGGCAGGGCAACTAACATAAAAGTAGGGCTAACTTTCGACAGTGGCTTTCCAGGTACTACACTTCAGTAGCGGTTGGAGGAGAAGGGGGTTTAAGTGTTACTGTTCGAATAAACACATTATGATTAATTTATCACAAACTACCACTCTCTTAAATTGTAAAACATAGCATTTCTTCAGTGTCGCGATTGTGCTTTCCGGCCTGCCAGCTATGAAGACCTACTAACGTAAACCGGAACCACTGAGTGTTCCATTGGAAAAATAATCTTGAGAAAGTGGAACAGAGCACCCAATTCCGGGACAGTCCTGGCAAAACTGGGATGTCTGGACACCCTGGCCTTCATTACGATACCGACGCTAAACCATGGCGCTATTAGCACCATGGTTGGTGCCGGTATCGTAACGTGTCCGCCATGGTGAAATGGGGAAATACCGCCCCATTCCAAGGCTGCGGGTCGGTATTTCCCCAAGGCCCTTCCCCATTTTTGCCCCAAAGGGCATAATGGGAATGTGGAAGGTGCTAATTTCGGTACCTCAAATTGCGGTACTGTAATTAGCACTAAGGTCCCTTTGCGGGTCCCAACTTTAACGGCTGGTCTACACCAGCCGTTAAGGTCGGGTCCCGCAAAGGGACCTCGTAATTAGGCGCTAAGTGGTTAACGGCACCGCAGCCTTTTACGGCGCTGTTAACCACTTAGCGCCGGGGTCGATCTTTTGCACGTCGTGCCTCCCACTGGCGGTCTATATAACCGCAATCAGAACATAAGAATATGTCCTTTCCCATGCACTTGCACGTTCTCAATGCCACTGGGCCTAGTAAGATCGCTGTTTTTGTTCTCCACTGTTCCCCTCGCTTGCCTTGTCGCGCTCTGAAACACTTGTGTACGAGCGCAATAGAAATAAAATATCAATATCAATATATCTGTTATCCTGTTACTCCAACCCATTAGCTGTATGCATGCTTCTTCCATACTATGGATGGCCTTTTTTGGATGGCCATCTCTGCATCTCTTTTCTCCATTTATCAATAACTTCTCATAGTGAAGGGCGCTGATGCTCCGAAGGGCCTGTGGTCTGCACTGTAAAAACAAAATAAATAAATAAATATATTTAAGACATCCACGTTCTAAGCTGTCGTTGTAAAACTCGGACTCATTTAGGTTCATGGTCATTGAAGAAAAACAGATTTCTAGATGAAATTAAATGTATCCTGTCGGGTGAAACCTTCAGGAAAAGGCAAAAAAAGTTAATCTGTTGCATGCTGGCAAGACGTAGCTACCCGGAAGTGGCTGGAATTATAAACGAGAACGCGTGTTTAACAAAGAAAACTACATATTTTTGTATTCTAGATGGGAGCACAGAAAAAGAAACCCAAGTCGGAGAAACCTACGTCAAATGAGGAAGGCAGTGGCGATGATCGTAAAGACGACGTGGAGTCCAGCGGCGATTGCGACGACGAGGACGGGTGCCAGGGTTCCGGTGACAAAACTCACAGTACAGGTAAATCATCGCCCAAAAAGAATTGCTGTATTCTGAATGCGACACTCAGACACGGAGCTCACCCCTTTTCTGCGTTTTCAGTCCTTTTGCAAATATTATCAAGGAACACATCAATACGCTTAGATCTTTTCACGTAGTTGTTCAGGCACGTGGATTTTTAAATTATATTTATGAGTTTGAATACTTTTTAAAAAAAAGTATTAAAAATTTCTCTAATGTTAACACAATAGAATGTTAAGTTATTTTGTTTCATATAACCCAAAGCTGCCACTTTCACGGTCACTTGCCGCTTTTGGGTCTTCAGAAATATGTGTTGGGTATGATTAGTAAAAGCAGGAGGAGCAGCGCGAGATTGCTTTGCTGTTCTATTCATGTGTGTAGGTTGGAAGAACCAGCGTCTGCATGCTGGGTCGGTGTATCCAGTATGGAACCCTATATGTTGGTAACCTGCTTGGCTTGCAACAAAGGAGTCTACCCTGTGAGCGAGTATGGGTCGAGGCTGGCTGGAGGGATGTGTGTGACAGGATGGTGTTAATGAGTTCAGGGGAGTGGGTACTACTAGCAGGTGTTCAACTTCCGCGTGTGAGTGGCTCGTCGATGTGTGTGAGGCAAAGTGGAAAGCAGAATAGTGAGGGCGCAAACAATCAAGAAGCCACATATATGCAGGATAGGAACAATCAACCAGGGAGCACTGAATGTAAAGCAGCTGTTAATCTAGGAGCAATATCGAGGAGGAAGCAATGAATATATGCATGAAGCAAAAGACAATATTCATGGTGTGGCAGTGGTTGTAGGAGACATGTAGCAGTATCAGAAATCACAGAGCAATATATACTGGACAGCCACCAATGCACAAGAATATGAGGCAGCAATGAAGGAGCAACACACATGAAGCAACAGCCAACCTATAATAACCACAAGGCAGCAGTGGTTGTAGCAGTAATGTAGACGTGTCGGCAATCAGAGAGCACTAGAGCTTGACTCAGCAATCAAGGAGCAATATACAAATAAGAACAGTCATGGAGCAATATATATGTTGTTAGCAGGTACAGTGAGGGGTAGTTCCAAGGAACCATTGGTACTAATTCGCCACACAACAAGTGGCATTGAGTATGACCTTATAGAACTGTTGGCATTTGGTATGTACATATTATTGGCAAATGGGCATAAAGATAACATTTCTAACCATATCTAGTACCAGGCTTCATTGGGTCTAGATGTTACCACCACAAACAATCTGTACTCTAAACCGATGCTTACCATTAACTCATCACATATGCGAAACAGGCATCCCTACCATATCGCCTCCCACTCTCCCCAATCCCACTCTCCTTCTTCTCTGATTTTGTTCATTCTATTGTCTAATTCCTCTTTCCTATCACCTCCTCCCAAACCTCCTCTTCTTTTCCACAGCCTAGGGTTTGACCCTTTCAGGGTCACAATATGCCAACTTTCGGACAAGGTCAGGTGCCATAAGACCACTAAGGTGGTGAAGGGAACAGTATACATGTAGGATAACATAACATAAAACAGCATTGCATCCAGATGAGCATAGCACACCAGCAGAATATAGGTGGCTGTCTCTTACCCGGACCTGCCAGCATGGTAATGCAGTGGTTGCAATGTTGTGTGTGGTTGCTTATGTCAGCTGCCAGTGCAGAATATGTGTCCAACCTCATTGTCTTGTTACCCCATGTAAGCCTGAGTGCCATTGCGTTTGGAATTCTGCTATGTTCCAATGGCCTTTTAGATGGGAGGCACCAGCAAAATGACTGCCATTTGCAGGGCCGCAAGTTTGCACCTTGGCATAGTGTTATACAGCTAACATTGCATAGTATTGCCAAATAAGACATCCCAGTGTATAAGCAGGCAGGTAAGGGCATATAAATGCATAAAAAGCTACATCAAACCATGCAATTGTGCGACCAGGCACACCATGGCTTCCTCCCTCCACTCCTATGAACATAGCTTCCATTTTCTCGTGCTCACTTTGCCTTTGTGAAGTGCTCTCCCCCCCTCTCTCTCTCTTGGAGTGTGCACTCTCGCATAACTATTGTAGACGGTGTACAATTAGAACCAGGAACAGGAAGATTAGGAAAGGGGGCTGACACGGCACTCTATTGATTGCCATTAGTGAATTCAAAGAAGCCTGGGAGGCCTGAACTTTGTGGATTGTGCCCTGGATGTCAAAACCACTGGCACCTATTTCACTTCATGGTATGTTGGTTGGCAAGATGAGAGCCGTCCCAAACCTCACTCTAAGCTGCAAAGGTGCAGTTCTCAGTAGGGTCTCCAGCAATTTCCGGCCGACCGTCGGAAAAGTGTCATCATTTTTGGGGGGGTATCTGATACACAGTGGCATCAGGACCACCAGCGGGTGCTGCTCATGGAGTATTATTGTGCATGAATACCCGTCCGGGCGGAAAGCACGCCAGTTATGTAATGTTAGTCCTCTGTGGTCACAGTATAGCTGTGATGGGTGACTGTAGCGTCATCAGATTCCATGGGCTGGACAGATTCCAGGGACAGCCATACTCCAGACATTATTAAATACCTCTCCCTCCTAGATAGGTTGACATCCTGACCTCAGCTCCCATTGGTAATAGTAGGTGGAGGGTTAACAGTAGTTCCAGCATGATGCCCAGTGAAAATCAAGATGTCCAGCCACACTCACCTGTGAGAGCACTTAGGATAGACAGGCCTGCTTCTACCCTCACCTGTGAGAGCACTTAGGATAGCCAGGCCTGCTTCTACCCTCACCTGTGAGAGCACTTAGGATAGATAGGCATGCTTCTACCCTCACCTGTGAGAGCACTTAGGATAGATAGGCACTTAGGATAGATAGGCATGCTTCTACGATCACCTGTGAGAGCACTTAGGATAGACCGGCATGCTTCTACCCTCACCTGTGAGAGCACTTAGGATAGATAGGCATGCTTCTACCCT
Source organism: Ambystoma mexicanum (assembly GCF_040938575.1). Classification (NCBI taxonomy): domain Eukaryota; kingdom Metazoa; phylum Chordata; class Amphibia; order Caudata; family Ambystomatidae; genus Ambystoma; species Ambystoma mexicanum. Next base: position 294,413,149 of record NC_090932.1, on the reverse strand, counting down.
CACCCGTGAGAGCACTTAGGATAGACAGGCCTGCTTCTACCCTCACCTGTGAGAGCACTTAGGATAGCCAGGCCTGCTTCTACCCTCACCTGTGAGAGCACTTAGGATAGATAGGCATGCTTCTACCCTCACCTGTGAGAGCACTTAGGATAGACAGGCCTGCTTCTACCCATATCGGTATTCTTAGAGTGCCAGTAAAACAGGGCATCTTGAGTCCTTGCTTGACTGGTATCTTGGGGAAAGAAAGTGGCACTTTGTTTCAGAAGCAATTAATTGTGTATGAAGTTTCTCTGATGTCAGGGGCGCAATTTGCGGTATCGTAATTAGCCCCTTCCCCATTCCCATTGAGCCCTATGGGGCTAAAATGGGAATGGGGAAGGGCCATGGAGAAAGGGGGAATTACCGCCCGCCAACCTTGGAATAGGGTGGTAATTCCCCTTTCCTCCATGGTGGTACCGGTATGGTACCGGCGGCAACCATGGTTCTAATAGCACCCTGGTTTACCGCATTCCGTGTAATGAGGCCCTAAATGTTTTAAAGTTTCAGTTTCTTGTGTACACCAGTGACATATCGGATTCAAGTTTGCGTTGGCTGACCATGCTCTCAAACGTTCCTTCATTTTGAATATGTTAAGTCGAAGATACATGAATAACCACGTGGTAAAAGAGAGGTTATAGAGAATGAGGATTAGATCAGGTAAGGGATGTAAGGTCCTTGATTTTATTTGTGCAAAAGAACGAACGGGAGTCAATATAGGTCTGTCATGTAAATGTTTTCTAGCAGTTCAGCAGGGCTCTTAGGGGAAAAGATGCAATGATAGAAAAGGTAGGGGTGAAAGGGGGAGGGGGCAGGAGAAGAAGGCAGAGAAGATGGCCATTATTGTGTCTTTGACGTTAGAGATCTTGGTTGAGAACTAACAACAGAAGTAATTGGCGTACAGAGGAGGAGATACAGCCTGATTGGTTGGGGCATGCATAGTCCGAAGGGCAGTGGAGAGTTTTCAGGTCTGAGAGCTGAGATGCAGCTTGTCATTGTAGCATTCAAGGTAACTAAGGTAAGGAGGTAAGCATTGAATGGGCCGGGTCTTGCTCCATTAGTGCAGATAGAGCCATTTAATAGTGTTGATTTGGCAGATCTCAGAGATGATCTAACAGTGGGGCGAGGGAACAGTGGGGCGAAGTGCCCAGAAAGTGCATTGCAGTCAGGACGTGTGCTTTTGTGTTCTTTGGTCTACATTGTGGGAGTCAGCATTGGAAGGACTCGTGAGGCTCTGCCTACTAACATTCAAGTATTGTGGGTCCTGCGAAGCAGACCACAAAGTGCCTGGAAAGTGCATTGCAGTTTGCAGGAAGCAGACACGGACGTGTCTTGGAAAAACAACTGTTTTGAGAACTGGCAACACAGAGCCTTCCGGCGGCTCGCATGAGTAAAGTTTGTAATCACCAAATGTCATTTATATATTGAAGTGAACTTTGGACTTACTCCACAGAGTGTTGACTGCAGTATAGTGGGGTGTTGTCAGGCACTACCCGAATTTGAAATCTACTGGTCTAGAGAATTCTGGGTTTTGTTGACACTCCCGTCAAGCGCTGCAAACCAGTGACTGCGGGCGACCCTTTGAGATTGTGTTCTCACATGGCTAACCCAGTTGGGAAGCTTTGTTGGTAGCTTGGGCCGCACTTTGAGCTGGACGATAACAGTGGGAGTGAAGTGTCATTTCGATCAAAGACCATGTGGTTCACATGTAGCATGTAGAAGGCCGGTGAGAAATATCAAGTTTGTCGTAATCATATAATGACACGCAGTAAGACCAAACGGTATAACCTGGGAAGTGCTGATCAAACCCTGCTTGACGTTGAAATGAAACCCAATTTATGTGCCAAAGACTTAAATAAGAAGGCAAGTGAACAATGAAAAATACATAATTATTCCCCCCAAGCCAGAAGAAAACATACAGTGAAGCACTCAATACAAGTTAGGTCATTTCGGATTCCCCTATGGCCGGCTCTGACATGGTCATAATGGGCGATATAAAAATCTCAGGACCGGCTTTACGAGAAGCAGAAAGATGAGCCAGTATGTCTCTGGGAGATATTTGTGTGAGTCTTGGAGAAGCTCAACCTACTTCAACGGCCAGGTTTAGTGTTTCACCCAGAATGTTTGACTCCTCAGTCAGGTGCGATAACGGAGCCAGCTACGGGTTAACTGAAGTGGATATGCATACCATCAGAGACACGGGGATGACCGAGTTTGCTCACAGTGGGGAAAGCCCATCTTCACTGTGCTATAACTCAAGCATCAAAAATAAAGAAGTCTTGAGAAGTGGAGACAATCCGCTAATCGTCCTAAACCTGGTTCTATAATTGTTTATCCGGTTGTATGACGTTGTGGCTGAAGTAAGAGCAAACTCCAGCTCCTCAAAGAACTTAAAGAACACTTTTTAAGAAGTGATCAAGCTAGCGCTGGGGGATAGGTGGCAGAAGTAACAGTAAACACCAACATTAAAAAAGGATCTTAAAGAACATTCGCTAAGAAGTGATCAAGCAAGTGCTAAGGAAAAAAAAAGGTTGTCAGAACCATCCATATTCTGTCTTGTTGAACAACAAGATCAAGAACGAGACATATTGAACAGAGTTTCTGGCACATGCGATCAAATTAAGGAGGGAGGAGAGCAGTCTGAGAGTGGGACAACGAGGTCCGGAAGTCTGCTCCTCAAAAAGACAAAAAACTGTAAAGGTGCTGGATACGCACAGAATAGAGGATCTAGGAAGTTTTTAAGAAGGATTCTAAAGGCATCAGCTAAGAGCGACTTGAGCATGCTTCAGAAGAACAATGAAAATGCTTAGGACTACACGGTCATTGTGATTGATGATACACTGCATGTAGCTATACCCCAGAGAGTGGTAAGACAAGCGGGACAGAGGAGGAGTTGCCAACCCAGTCCAGGCCACACTCAAATTAAATTGGCTAGCACTCACAAGGAGGATAAATTAAGACAAATTCAAAGAAAGAAGTCGAAGAACACAAAAAATGAAGGGCACGTTCATTTTTGTAAAACGTGTGGGGAAGGCTCCTATGCTTGTTTGGGGGAAGCAATGTCAAGAGGAGATTTACCTAGAGTGAGTGGTACATGTCGGAGAGATACGACGATCTCTGCACCTGTGAAGGAACTACACTTAAAATTTAAACTCTCAAGACTTGAAAGTGAACAGAAATCTAGTGACATAAGCCCTCATTTCATTTCCCCACCATTGATTGTAGAATCTGTGTTTGAAGAGGAGAGAGTAGTTCCACTAAATAGACCAAAGTTAATGTCGGTGTTGTCTATGGTGATAGATTTTAAACCAATAGCATCCTCTGATATCAAATGTGTACATCTTCATGACAATCAGAAGCAGGTGAAATGTGCAGTTTATTTTTATTCCAAACTAATTGAGAATCTGGTGTATGAGAACCAGGAGGAACTACTCATAAGAGGATATGAGACTTACTATGCCCGCAGAATGACCTAATAGAAAATATAAATGAGAAGGTACCAGGTGTAAAAAACAGTAAAATTAATATAAAATGCTTAGTGACTCCGGAGAGTCAGAGGCAAGTCCGTTTTGACGAAAAGCGAAAATAATGGGCATGGTTGGCTACCACCCTTAACACAAATAAGGGGGCTAGGCCAGGATTTAGAAATTGGGGCATGTAGGCTGTTATGTTGGAATTGTCACGGGCCTAGTAGTAACACGAATAGGAGTTTTACGGCAGAACTCTGAGGGCACAATATAACTTCGATCCAAGAAATTTGGTTGACTACAGCTCCAGTAATAGATGGGTTTTGCCTCAATATCAGAGGAGCAAATAGAGGCTGTCCCTTTGACGGCTTATTGACTAGTCAAGAAGATGAACACACCTTCTAAAGCTATGTTAGTGACTACAGGCACCAATGTGATAAAAGCAAAGGATGTCAAGGTTCTTATTATAAACATTTATCTTAACCTGAGAAGATTGGAAATCAAAGATGTTATAAATGAAACAGAGAACATCCTGATCAGTTGGGCACACTACTAATCACAAAGTATGCAGGCACAATTATTGTAGGAGGCAATTTTAATAGTACATGTCCCAAGTTTGAAAATCCATTTGAGGTACTAGATAAAGGACCGGGACCACAAAGTAGTGCCAATATCGATTTACAAGGGAAACAGTCTGTATTGGGACTCATCTGGGCATGTTTTTTGGCAAGATGGGGCTTCATCCAACTAAACTCCTTGTTTAACCCAAGTCCTGATTTGTTATGAATTTGGTATCATCACTTGTCAACATCCACAATTGACTTTATTTATCTTGCAAACATAAAACCAGGGAATATGGAATCGTTTAAGGTGATCAAGACAAAGTTGATTGATCATGCCATGCTGTCATGCTCCTTCATCATGGGGAAATGTGAGAAATTGTCTCCTCAAAGTCTAAGAACTTAGTTATAAATGCCTCTAATAATAGAGTATCTCAACTTGGCAAAAAAATGGCTAAGACGAATAACAGCATTGAGAATTGGTGGACGAACTTAAGTCAGAATGAGAAAACTCACAGTATTAGTCCAGCACTATTCTATAGGACAGTGTTGAGGCTAAACAATCTTAGCCTGACACAGAGATGTTGGGAGTAGTGTTTTGTTTGTAAATAACAAGGTGAAGTATCTCGATCAAATAATTACTCAAAAAAAGTGGGTAAAGAGGTCTAATGTTTGTAACATAATAAGGTCAAAAGGAATGCAGTGGTGTGAGAAGAAATGTGCTGTCAAGTTATGTAGACAAGAGTACAAAAGTTGGTAAAAAGGCCATAAATTGCAAAATAATATAACGGACAATCAAGATGTATTTATGAAGATAATAAAGAGGGATGTAAGATCGATATGGTAGAAACCTAACCGCATAAATGTTGCTCAAAGAGAGTCAGTCTTCTTGCGTGTTAGAAGGTTTTTGGGTTGAATATTTTACCAATAAGTATGTGTCATTTGATCCTACGGTAACGCTATAGGAAAACAGCGCATCTTGTATACCTTGGACACCAAACTTTGATAAGTTCGGCATTGAGCTTATGATAGTAAAATTGAGTGATTCTAGATCTTGTGGCTCAGATGGAATGACTAACAGCCTGTTGAAAAATAGGAAAGTACTATAGGCATATATTCTGTATCGATTGCTCATTCAAGTAATTCAATCAGTAATTCGTCCTGATGATTGATGTAAATCTACTTTCACACCGATTTTTAAGAAAGGTCAAAGGGAAGATCGAACCACCTATCACCCGATTTCATTGTTAAATGTATCCTCTAATATCCTTGTGTCACTGGTTCTAGAGGGCTTAATTAGGTGGGCCAAGTCCATACACGGTTTAAGCCCCTTACAGACTGGGTACAGGAAGGATATCATTACCTTAGAGAGTGGTCTGAGGCTATCCACCTGTATGGCACAAGCGGGGGGTAATACGGGGAGATCCTTGTATGTTGCAGGACTTGATCTCTATTCTACATTCGATCATGTGGATATAGGTATGTTGTCGAGAAAGTGAGATTGTGGAGTATAGAAGTAGGTTTATTAAAGATGTTAGAGATGTTATATTCCATCAATGTGGCTAGAGTTATGCTGAACACGGCAGGGGATCTTTTTAGGGAGATACCATTGAGGAAAGGAGTGCGTCAAGGCTGCGTTATTGCTACCACTTTCTTTAATCTTTACTTAGCAGACTTATGGGAAACGAGTATTAGTTGGGAAGGATATCCTCCGAAATGTGTAGGACTATGAGCCAACTGCTTGCTTATACAGACAATCAATTATATTAGATTTTATGCCAGCTGGGATGCAGAGATTCTTGAATGGAGTGGCTGCATACTTAATTGATAACACATTGACGATTAATCCTGCCAAATCCTTAATTGCTACAGTAAGGAAAGAAGTGGGAATCACTTTGTATGGCCCATGAATAATTCCAAGGTGGTAGAAGCCACAGCATTTAGATACTTGGGCTTCCCCTTCTCTGTGTTAGACAGGTTGAAAACTCAGAAATTGAGTATGTAAACAAAGGTGAGATCATGCATTACTTTGATTAAAGTAATAGAATGCAAGCTATGCTCTTTTTCACTAATACCCCTTATAGAATTTTCCAGTCATAAAGTCACCCTTATGGTACTATATGAGTGGAGTTGGTTACTCTGAGCACTAGAAAGTACTTGGATAATTTAGAAGGCAGAATTTTGAAAGACGTTTAGCCCTTCCCGGATCTACATGCATTATTGCCACATGCTTGCAATTAGATCTGAAATTGTTGTGGTCACAATATCTTAAGTAAAGTATGTTTGTATATAAGAAGATGGTGTCTATGACATATTCCCATTTAGGGTCATACTTAGAGGAGATGATGGAGAAGGTGGTAATGCGTTTTAATGTTATTTTAAGAATCGGTGAACATGGTTCATGGAGGCCACAGATATTGTAATGTTGGAATCATATAAGAGATTGAAAAATAAAAGAAAATGTTGGGACAAGTCAACTAACTTAGAAGATCTAAACAGGATGGGAAGCTTTAGTCGCTTCTTTTGATAAAATATTCTTTTGATGAAAAACTGAAAACTATACATTCATCCCAACGATCCTGATCACTCTCCCTTATATTTCCATTTCCCTATATGTTTTCAATTAAGTCTGTAAGTTGTTGTCTCCTTGGCTTTTCACTCTTCCCCTTTCTGCTGCCCGTGGCACACTTTCCATGTCACCACAAAGACCATGATCTGGCTGTCACCGTGGGTGGGGCCAAAATTCACCTCTGCACGGACACGGCTTGGCGCTTTAAGGTTACTATTATAGTGCTGATGTGAGCAATACAAAGACTAACACATAACATAACAAAACATAACATAAGGCAGATTATTTCCTTTTCTCAATCTGCCAGAAATTTCAACTGGCAACTGGTTAAATCAAAACATGTGTTTTTTTCATTAAATTGGAATAATAGTCCAATATTGTCTAAACATGTTCTATATTTGTGTTAATGTATATAACACACTACAGAGAATGTTTTAGAACTTTTGTATGACATTTGTATGTATTATTAGACATAACACTTGCACATCAGGGTTGTTCTTCCATCTCTTGGAATCTCTGATGCTGAACCCAAAATAGTTGAGACTCAATCCCTCAACAGTGTTTTGCTCAGAGAGCATCTGCAAGGGAAATCCTTGGAGACTATCAGTGATTAAAATACATTCTGCGCACCAGTGAGGGTTGTGTAATATCACCCTCACTGTTGTGCAGACTGTTTTTTGTGCACAAATATTCTCAGAGTATTTCCTTTGGAGAAGCTCTGTGAGCAGAACACTGTTGGTAAAATACTGCCTGGGGAAGGCTGCAGCAGCCAATAAGCAAGTAGCTTATAGGCTGCAGCAGCCAATAAACAAGTATCTTCTTGGCTGCTGCAGCCTTCCTCCAGAAGTTCCACTCTCTGTGGTTAGCTTCATACAGAGAGAAGATAGCAAATCATAGAAAGTGGACTTCGTCTTAGAATGAGAAACAGCAGAGCAGGTAATACACAGAGCTAACTGCATAGCAGAGCTAAACATGACCACGCATCACAAGTGGCTTTACATAACAGACCTTACACTGGACGAACACATATGGTTTATCATGATGCATCACCAAAATGTGAAAGCTATGCTTATTTTACATACTTTTTGTAACCAGTGTGAATTACAATGTGCTATATTTTTTTGTGCACTAAGGGCCTGGTTTACACACCCGTTTTTCAATGGGAACATTCCCTTGTAAAGCACTTCTGTAAATCAGGCCCTATGTATCTAAAAGAGAATCTCACTCTATTTGAGCAAAAAAATTGTGCCACTCTAATTGCAAATCATCACAGATCTCACCCAACCAGGGCCTTGCAGACCGGAAGCTGATGTCGCTCCGTCCCAGTGGGTCGCTTTGTTCCTTATTGTGACTACTTCCGGCTATCTACTCGAAAAAAAGAGGGTAGGGTGAGTTAGTGGGACTAAGGTGGGAAGAGCACAAGAGAGCTGTGATGTGCTGTTGGCAGCTTCGGTTCGGTTTACACCGTTCGCTGAGCGTAGGTGTGATTTTTCGATCAGTAGTTTTCAGGTGCTGTTGTGCGAGGTGATGTGTGGTTTGTTTTTTTATTGCAGTGTAGTGGAGTGGGTTCCCACCCTTCTGTTTCATTATCCTTCCCTACTTACATACTGGCCCCTGGTTACTGCTCTGGCACTGTGAAATCTTTCTGGCTGCACCATCTAATCATCCATTTTCCCTCTCCAATCCTGGAACTTCCCTTCATCTTCCCTCCGGCTCCGGCGCATTTTAGCAGCAAATGGACCTTTCATCCAGGGACGTCATTTGGGGATCGCCAGAGGTCGCAACTGCGACCTCTGAGGTCTCCCTTACGACCTCTGGTTAAAAAAAATACTTTTTTAAAAAAAAATGTTTAAAATTTTTGTAATGCAGCCTCCTGGGCTATGGCCAGCACCATGTAGCTCTTTACTTCTGGAGTGGGTGGCTTTCTTTTTCAGGCCCCTTAAAAAAAAATGAAAAATAAGAACAGGAGTGCCACAAGTCTAACACTTTCAGCACTGGCCCTAAATAAGAAAGAATAGGAATACAAAATAATGTGTATTTCTGGAATTCTGTACAACAATTGCTATACTCATTAAAAATCACTGATTTAGTCTGTTCTTAAAAGCCTCAATTCAGCCTTTCCTCCTTCTGAGGTTGATAAATGAGTACCAACACAGGTTGGGTGAAATTGGGTGCATATTTTATTCTTTATAAAGCGCTTAAGCGTAAGTGCTATATAACTAGACAATCACATCAATGACACATCATTATCAATTGGTCATGGACTTCTGCTTGATTTCACAGTAATTTGGTAGTGTACAATGCTATGTGATGCCACTCCCTGTTTTGTCAATGGGTGAAAGGTCGTGTTCCATAGCTTCCCGCGATATCATTTCGGGGTGGGTCAAATGACATCACTTCCTGTGATGTCATCAGGGGGTCAAGGGTCATGTGATGTCACTTCCGCTACTCCTGGCATTTTGGTGAAATGACGTCCCTGCTTTCAACTCTGCCGTGCAATGTCTGTGCCCTGCTGCAGATGATGGTTTGAGAAAGAAATGTTGCTAAGTTATTGAAAAGAGTATTATTACTATTGTTAACAAAGACAAGCATGTGATAACTGTACTGAGAACTGACTGGATACCATTAAGTGGTTGGCATTGGTTGCAAATGCGACCTCCCTCCATCACCCCCTCCTCCTTGCACCTACTGGCAATGCTTTTGGGGGCCTCTTAAATTCCTGAGCCCAGGAACAGAGCCAATGAGGTCTTGATGTGATATGATATGTTATTTATAACACGCTTAATACCCGCAGGTTGCTAAGCGCAGACCAAGGGATCGAACCTGTGTTGTCCCGTGTCGTCTTGTTTCCAAGGCGAGCACATTGCCACTGAGCTATCCTCCCGAGACAAGATAGAAAGCAAATAGGGCTCTAGAGTTACCCCACTGTCTGACTTACAATATACCAACAGCAAACAGAGCTTACAGCAGAATATAGCGAGGCCACCAGTAGTGCCAAACAGTAGCTATAGAAGACCACTTACATTACATCGCATAATACCTATAAAAATCCAAAACGCTTGCCTTTATCAGTACATGTTGTTAGCAGGATTAAAGTGCAAGGAACACGTGCAAGAGCACACATCCATTTGTGCGCAGAATACAGCTACGTCCCACAAAAGATTTGGTCCAGCTGCCAGATGCTCAATGACATAGCTGTCCTAACTGCACCTGAACAAACTGCTTGGAATTTCTTTTATCATGTCTTTAAACTAGCCATCTCTTCTAGTAATGGACCAGTCACTTAAATTCGAATGACTATTCATGTGCTCGTAACGCTCTTCAATGTTCATGTTCTCAAGGATCACAATCCGAAGGGCCTTGCACCCCCTTTGAGGACATAACAATGGCACTAGGTGCTATACAAATATCAAATAGCATAACATAATGGAACATGCCCAGTCAGCCATTTTGGTTGCCACTTGGTGCTAATAGCTATACACTGGCTACCACAGCATGGATTGCATCACTATCTGGAGGTTCCATTCCCAGTGCAAACATCTCAAATCAAGCCAAAGGCTTGCTTAGGCCCAGGCGGCTTCATATATTGGACACGCTGCCAGATTGCTTTGAATCACTGACATTCCTGCTCAGCATACGTGTCGGGAGGATAGCTCAAGGGCAACGTGCTCACCTTGGAAGCAAGATGTCACAGAGCAACGCAGGTTCTATCTCCGGCTCTGCGCTTAGAAACCTCTGGGTGTTAAGCGCGTTATAAATAACCTATCATATCATAGCATATAGTTGTACAGCCAATACTTGAGAGCAGAGAGCTACTTCGCTTGCATCTGATAATAGCAGTGAACCCGAAAAAGCTGGGAAAATGTCGAGCAACGTTCAGTCAAATTTGCAGCGCTTTCAATTTTGCATTCGCTCCTGCCTTAGCATTGTTTGAATCTGTAGCGGAGCGGTGGTGGAAGTGGGGCCAGAGGTTGTGCTTCCGGCAATCTTTCCTCCACCTAGCACAGCGAGTATGAATATCCATTAAAAACCGGGTACTTCCCTTGGAGGTGTAATTTCTTATCTGAAATTGAAAAGCTGTAGAGTGGCCCATAATTCATATTGTTTTTCACTGAGGACTGCAGATTAATAGTCTTGAGCAGTTTAGCTTGAGAAATAGACACGCGCCAAGTGAAGAACACAAATAAGCCGCACCCCAACACTGGAAGGGAGGCTCCTTGAGAATAGTTCATACATAGTGAACCGAAAGGCTATATCATGTTACAGTGTTCTTTTAAACATAAAGCTTTGAATACTAAATAAAGAATGAATTATGTTGTGACAGGCATAAGTGGTTCGGCCGGTATGGCCCACATCAAGGTCTTGGCTACCATTAGCACAAGGGCAAAGAATGGTATCTTATGTTAAAGGACATTTATACTGTGCACTATCACCACCGGGGTGGTCCCCTGGCACTCTGGCGGATCCGAAAAAAAGAGGGTAGGGTGAGTTAGTGGGACTAAGGTGGGAAGAGTGCATGAGAGCTGTGATGTGCTGTTGGCAGCTTTGGTTCGGTTTACACCGTTCGCTGAGCCCCTTTGATCGGTAGTTGTCACGTGCTCTTGTGCGAGGCGATGTGTGGTTTGTTTTGTTTTTGCGATGTAGTGAAGTGGGTGCAGTTTGCTGTGCTGTATAGGCATGGTTGTGTTTGGTTTAGAGTTTGGGAGGTGTAAAACGAGGAATTCGTTTTTTAGTAGTTGGTTAGTGGTGATGTTTCAGCGTGCCTTCTGCTTTTAGCCAAGTGAGGTTAGGCCATGATGGGATCGTCTGCGTATTCTATTCAGTACAGAGTAGTCATTGGACACGAAGGCTATTTTGCAGGTACAGACTTCTTAACCAGCCCCCTCACCCCGTGAGAACAGAGACTGAAGGGTGACTCTACTGCGTGTTCTGGGGTGACCAATATGCAGTCCTCCTTGCCTCTCTTATCTCCTTAAGGGACTACTTCCCTCTATTCCTAGGCTCTCAGGTCCCTGAGGTACTTCTATTGATTCGCCTTTACCCTAGACTCTGATCCCACCTGTCCAAGGTACTCCCCAGGACGCTCCCATCTCTCTTTCCTTAGCCTCTAGTAGGTCCTACTCTGGGGACAGGCAGGCCCAGGTCTCCATGTTACATGGATGCTCCTCCCCTCCCGTGCACGTGGTGGGTCCGTTTAGTCCTCTGTCTAGCTAGTTGTGGTCATACCGAGGGGTGGGGGTGTTGTTCATTCATTTCATCTGATTCTGAGATGGAGGGCCAGGTTTTAAGGCGTTTTCTGAATTTTCTGAATTTTAGATGGTCCTTCATGTTTCATATTTCTCTTGCAAGGGTTTTTGTGGATGGGTAGGAGAAAGACGATACACCAAGCCTTTTCCTTGTGTATGGTTTCGGTTCCAGGCAAATGTTGTTGCTAGATCTAAGAGTTCTGGACAGCTGGTAATGCATGTATTCCTCTGTGTGTTATGCACAATATTTTGAAAGTGATTCATTTTTTGATTGGTAGCCAATGTAGTATCTCTAGCGCTGGGGAGATGCGGTCTCTTCGTGAGAGTTTGAGAAGTCTGGCCGCTGCGTTTTGTGTACATTGCAGTTTCTGAAGTAAGTGATCCGGCATTCCGAGGTATAGGCTGTTGGCGGAGTCTATACTAGAGATAATGAGGGAGATGATGGCCAGTGTTTTGTATGTGAAGGAGATGTATGGTAGAATCTTTTTGATTGTGTGCAGCTGGAAGAAGCATTTCTTAATTATTGCATTCACTTGCAGATTCCAAGGTTTTTTACTACTTTGGATGGCGTGGGTGCTGTACCGATTTCAGTGGGCCATGGGATGTATTGGTTGCCTCCCTGATTTTTGGAGATAATCATGATTTCTGTCTTGCCTGCGTTGACTTTGAGGCTGTTTGTGTACATGCATTCATAGAGTTCTTTGAGACAGTCTGATAGCCTTGTATTCTCTTCTTGCGCATCTTCGATTTTGTGGATGATTTGGGTGTCGTCTGCATAGTTGTAGCAGGTGAGGCCAAGGTTCTTGATGAGGTTAATAAGTGAGGTCATGCAGATATTGAAGAGGAGAAGGATAGGTAGGATCCTTGAGGTACTCCATAAGTGGTGTCTTGCGGCGTTTATTTTAATGGTTTTATCCATACTGTTTCTGTTCTTTCCGATAGGAAGGATTTGATCCAGGGCAGCGCCGTGTCGGCGGTGGCTATTTCTTCTAGTCTTTTGATGAGGATGTTGTGGTTGACTGTGTCGAACACTGCAGAGAGGTCAAGTAGTATTAGCACTGAGTGTATGTTGGAATCTGCGTTGGTCTTTAGGTCGTCCTAAATAGAGAGAGGCACCAACTCTGTCCCTCTCCTGGGTATGAAGCCGACTTGTGCCTGGTCCAATAGTTGGTGGTGGTTTTCTACGTATTCCAGAGTTTCCTCATAAACATAGGTCTATAGCAGTTTTGTGGGAGAGGGAATGTTTGATATTGGTCTGCAGTTAGAGAGGTCTTCCACTTTGCCCCTAGAATCCTTAAGGCGGGGTTTTGTGTATGCAGATTTGTAAGCCTGCAGTATTCTCCCCGTTGAGAGCGATTGGTTGAAGAGGTTTCTGTGGCATTTGAGTGGCGAGCCCTGTGTAAAGATTGATTTATAGATGTCAGGTGGGCAGGGGTCCATTGGGGAGCCAGCTTTGTTGCTGTGTTCCACCAGCTTGAGGAAACTTACTCTTGATATTTGGGGGAAACTTTGCCACTTGTATTTCGGGTCCAGGGTAGGTAGTGCATGGTGCACTGTCTGGTGGATCGGCCTGCTCAGTATGATCCTCTGTATGCCTGTGATTTGATTTTTAAAGTGGTCTGCAAGGTTGTCGCATAGTTTGTGTGACAGTATCGGTATGTTGTTGCATCCAGTGTTCATCGCATTTACGATGTTGAATATTTCTTTCTGGGTGTTGATGGCTTTTACGATTCTGTTGTTGTAGTATTTCTTTTTTGCTTCAAGAATGTCCTTCTTGTATATCATGAACTGTTTTTGGTATTTTATTCTTTTGGCCTGGTTGTCGTTTTTCCTCAAATCTAGTTTGAGTTTCGGGTTTGTCGTTTTCATTGCATTGTGGTGGAGTGTAAACCATCTTGCCACTGCTTTCTTTTATTATTGGAGGAAGGGTTTTTCTGGGGAGATGCTGTCTATTGTGTCTGCGATCCATTTCTGGTTTAGGTCAGCGGTTTCGTCTAGGTTGATTCCATCCAGGTTTGCGGATGATGGTTTCGAGGATTCCAGTAGTTATTTTAAGTTATGGCTTTTAATGGTATTCAAGTTTCTTTTCCAGATCATTGGGAGATTTTGGGGCTGTTTGGATTGTTTGGCTGGTAGTTGGATCACAAATGGTAGATGAGGTGGTTGCTCCATAGTATTTGTATAGGTGGTGCCGAAGAGATCAGTTTTTTGCTGGCAAAGAAAGCATGAAGGGTGTGTCCCGCTGAGTGGGTCGCTCTTTTAACCATCTGGCTTAGTTTCATTATCTCAAGCTGTTTGATTAGTGATTTCTGGAAGTTTGCTTTCTCTTCTTCAAACCATATGTTAAAGTCCTAAAGAATTGTCAGGTGGTCGTATTTGATGGCCAGGCTCGTGATGGCTTCAATTAAGTTGTCAACGAAAGTAGCGTCGTAGGTCGGTGGTCTATAGATCAGTATGAATGTGAGGTTTGTATTCGGGTTGACTGTTAGCTGCAAGACAAGCGATTTGCAGCTGTTGATGTTCAGCGGGTCATCTGTTTTAATATTCAGGTGTTCTTTGAAGGCTATTGCAAGTCCTCCTCCTCTTTTCCCTTTTCTGTTAGCCTGCGAGCATTTGAAGTTGTCCGGTAGGCAGCTGTGTAGTGTAACTTTATAGTTGTCATCTAACCAGGTTTTAGTGATGCATAAGATGTCTATTCCCCCTTTGTAGAGTAGGTCGTAGATCTCTGTAGTGTGTTTGGACATTGATCTTGAGTTGACTAGGTTGCAGTGTATTTTTTTTAACAGTGCTTCGTTTTGTTTTTGGTTTAGATTCAGTGTGGCCTTGTCGGAGGGTTTCTTTGTTGCTGACAGGATGTGGAGGGTATTGGGTAGGGTCTGAGTTGATCTGCTAGGTTACATGTTGGGTTCCTGACTTCTTCTTCTGATTCCTCCTCTATATTTCTTTGCAGCTGTTGTTGGTGTCTTAGGGGCTTAGTGATGTATGGGGTTTGGATGTCATTTTCCCATTTGATCCTACTGGTTGTTTCTCATCTTATTCTGATTGGTTCTGATATCTTGCTGGGGTATCGCATAAGGTTGATGGTTGCAAGTTGTTCTAGTGTGTGAACCGTTGCGAGGTATGGAGTTAGGTATAGAGAGTTTTCCATTCTTTTGGCGTTTTCTTTATTTCCGGTCGTGCTTTTGGGTGTGTGTTCTCTTAACTTGTCTGCCTTTGTTGGTAAGGATTCATGGTGTGCCTCCATTTGAGTTATTCTTTCTACTATTTTTCTTTGGCATCATCCAGTTCTGTGTTGTGGCATGTTGCGGTGCTTGGTAGTCAATTAGTTTAATAGTTGTGTTAATCTTGTGTTTCCAGTAGCTGGAGCCCTTCCAGGTCGGCAACACTTTCTGGAGCTGGATTTGAGTTGTAGTAGTTTGTGGGATATTTGTGGTTAGAGGCCAGAGGTTAGGGAAGGGGTGTGGTCAAGGGGGTCTAATGGTCTATTGCTAACAGGTTAATGGGGGTCCGTGATGGATGCAAATGCAATGTTGGTGCAAATGGTCTTCTTTATGGGGGAAGATAATGGTTCACACAGGAATCTTAAACGTTCCCTCTAAAAAAGAAAATGGCCTCCAAAGAGCGAGTTATCGATGTGGGTGGAAGGTTAGTGGAAATATTTGTTTTTTACTCACATTTTGGAAGCAGGGGAGAGGGAGCAGGGTAAAAGGAAAAGACTGGGCAGAGGATGAGCCAGCAAGGGAGGAGTGCTTGTTTTGCATTATTTCACCTATCTCCTCTAGCATTCCATACAGCACTATTGCAGTTCACACCCACCTGTGTATACTCCTTGTGTATAAAGGATTGTGTGCTACCAGAAGTGTACGAGTGGCAGAAGTAGTATTTATTTGTACTACGTGTTACCCTTTTTCAGTTTACTGTATACACTTATTAGCACTGGGGTTCAGAGGCAGTTTGAGGGACCGTCAAGCTATTTACTTTATCCTATAATGCGTCATAACCCGTCCAGTATTTCTGAGAGAGGTATTAGGCCTACGTATGGCAGAACATTTCCCTATAAAGGATCCCACTGTCCTAACCCATCCCCTGAAAGAAGAGTGAGAAATTATTCTACTTTGTTGTAATCCCATGAAAAATCAGCATATGTCCCATGAGGTCTGCTCAGATAGCCACGAAATCCTATTCTATCATCTTTAAATCTCTTATGTAAGGCCCGATTATTACTGAGGCAGTCAATCATGCCAATCAGGAGTGGTTTCCCTCCGATTTCAATGAAGCCTTTTACAAGCATCTCCTGAAAAAACAGGTCTAGACCAAAATGACTCAAGCAACTTCTGGACTATCTCAAACTTTAAATTCATTGCTAAACTAGAAGACAAAGCAGCACATACCCAGTTTATGAAATTCACAGAAGACAATAGGCTTTTAGACATATCACAAACAGGCTTTAGACCAGGACACAGCACAGATTTTGTTCCCTTATCGATATGAGGCGACCTCAAATCTATAGCAGACCAAGACAGGGCAGGCCTTTCATCCTTCTGGACCTATCATCAACATTCAACCTGGTAGACCACTCCATTCTGAAAACCTGATTGCATAACCTTGGGATCAGAGATAGCGCCCTTAACTGGATAATGCCCTTCCTCACAGACAAATTATAATGCATTACAATTAACCCCTTCAGCTCAGGTTTCACAAAGTGTCTCTTCAGTGTTTCCCAAAAGTGGCATCTCCTTCGACTTTACCTGTACCTATCGCCTCTCTTAGCCTTCATAAGAAAACAGAATCTGTCCATTCACAGCTATGCTGATGATGCTCAGCTCATCCTTAAAATCCCACATAAGGCATCCAATTCCACAGACATTATGTGGTTGCATTAAAAAAATTGATGACTGATGGCTCAGCATCCCCAACTATGAAATCTGGAAAAGATGGAAATGATCCTACCAGGGAAATTTGCCTTATTACCTAATCTCATGGTCAAGCATCCAAATTCAGCCTTGAGCCTTTCCCCAGAACCTGTGCTCAAGAAATTAGGAGTCATTATGGACAAAACCCTTTCCCCTGGCCCGTAAATAACTGCAGTTGCTAGACAGGATTTTGGGCATTTGAAAATCCTGAGGAAAATCTTCCAATTTTTGGCGTTCCCGCAGAAATCTACTGTAATCAATGTAATCATCATCGCAAGACCGGACTGTGCTAAACGTCACTATATGGGTGCTCCAGCTTACCTCCTCGCTAGGCTGCAAAGTGCCCAAAAATGCAGCCACATGAATGTTTCTACACATTGGCCCTAGAGACAGATGCCTCCAGGCAATATCTCACTCCACTGGCTCCCAGTGGGAAGAAGAATTACATATACATGTCTTTGTCTCACTTTCAAGGCAATTCACAGAACTAGACATCAGTTCCTGAAAAATAGACTAAAAATACCCATTACTACATGTACCCTCAGGTCATCTTCTCAGCACACACTTGTGGTCCCTAATTTTTCCAAAATGAAACTAGGTGGGTTGTCATGTTCCTTCTTAGACCCTTTTCATTGTCCACAAGGCCTTCTGGGGCATGGGTTTGTAATACCTTCAACCCTCCATTTGAAAATACCTTCCCACTCCAGCTCTTTGCTCCTCCACCTCCAACTCCTTCAGGGTCAGCCGCTTCTCCAAGCAACGAGTTGGGGGTAGATCTCTTTCCTCGGACTCGGATGGAGCCTCCTTCTGGTACAGCCTCCCTGCCTCTCTGAAACTTGAGGAGAACCATCTTCGGTTCCGGAAATTCCTCAAGACCTTCCTATTTGCCTCTGCCTTCAATCTTCCTCTCCCCTGCTGATCTCCCTCTGCTCCGGCACCTGGCTACGCTCTGATTTCGGGCCCATGTCCCTGCCTATCCTGCCACACACCTGCACTGCCTCCTGGCTTCCCTTGCACTTGGGCCTATATCTGCAACCCTACAGTCCCCTTCTTGCACTTATTTGACACTCGTTGTCTGCACCTTATTCTCACACTTACCACCTACTGGCTGCACTATTTGTTGTTGCTTGTTGTTGTTGTTGTTTTGATCACATATTCAGCACTTTCCACTCCTCCCTTCCCCTTGCACTTTCCCTTTCCCCCCCGCACTTGCACATTTTCAATGTCACTGAGCCTAGTAAGATTGCTGTTTTTGTCCTCCTATGTTCCCTTCCCCTGCCTCGTCGCACTCTGAAACACTTTTGTATGGGCGCGATATAAATAAAATATCATATCATATCATAGCCACCAAACTTAGAAATTCTATCAGTCACAATATCTGGACCATCCCTACATACAGAGGATTCAAGAAAGCAATCATAACATCTCTATTTGCTCATCCATGACACATGACAGGACTTCACTTGAAATAACATACTTAAATGTTCACCATCTCAACCATCGTCAACTGTTTAGCTCTGGACCACAAATGTTGCAATGGAGATTAGCGCTCCATTGCACTTAAAGACATACACCTTTACACATCAGAAATCACAATAAATTGTGATCTGTATTCTCTGCATTCTTTAACAATGTCTTAGGTTACGGTCGGTTTGCCATTCACAAATGTATTCTACCTAATATACAAATAAAAATGTGACAATGTTTTGCACGTAGAGTTCGTTGTTGTCTTTTTGGGTGATAGAAGCTATATACAGCTATTAGCTTGTACATCTATGTATACTATTAACATTTACTACTCTACTGACACAATTGTAATTCTTTTAAATGTGATTGTGGATGTTTTGTACACAATTTGTTTGTGTGAAACGCGTAACGTAACTACAACTCACAACAAATGAATAGAATGAACATGTACTACTCTACTGATAATTGGATGAGACGTAGACAAAGATTTGATAAGCATTGAACACTTCCTTTGTCTTTACTCCGAACAGAGCAACACTAAGTTCATTCAGACCTGTAGCTATCTGTCTTGGATACTTGCACACTGAATTCTAACTGGCTTCTAATGGATATCTGTGATTTCACTGAATTTACTTCACCTAAAGGTGAAATCTTTGAATTATTTTTTCTTCGATCTTTTTTAATGCTGGGGTGACCTCCCGCACAACCCCCGCCCCGCTTTCCCCACCTTATCCTATCCCTTTACCCCACCCCGATCTATGTTTTAAAATGTACCCACTTTCCCCACCAAATTCGAAGAATTTTCTTTTTGAAGACTTCACAGTAGGTGAAAATGGATTCGGTGAAATGCACTGACACGGCTTCTAACATGCACTTTGGGCTCCTATCACCAATATCACTTGCTTTGGATAGATGTTCTACATTCATTTACACCATTAATGGCGATTTGCAAATAGTGGAGGGAGACGCTGTTCCCCAGGCCCAGTGTCTCAAACTCACCGTCCCTCACCTCACAATTGTCCAACTTCTGGAAAGTTTAAAATGATTTGCCTGGCTCGATTACTATCAAACCCTTAAGTTAGAGATGGGTGGCAACACGTAATCTTACTAGACCGAACTTTCTTCCCCACCTCGCACTCCCCTGATGTTTTCCCCACAGATTCATTTCTCACCCGTCCTACACTTGGCGCTGACGCCTCGTACAGTGGGCCTGGCAAAACCAGTCCTCTCCCTCTAACGGGGGGGTTACTACAAACTGACCTGGAAAAAGCCCCCACAATATTGGGGTCCGCTCGAGGGCCTCTAAAGTATATCACGCAACCAATCACACACTTGATCTTGCTCCCAGACTTGACCTGCCTTGATTATGGCTTCGCCATGAATCGAGCTGCACATACCCTTTGCACTTTCCATTGTTAACGACCTTTAGTTATCACACGTGCACCCACACAACCAGAACCATGCCCCATCCACCCTCTTCCTTGTATCTTGCCCTTTAGAACCTGTTTCGTATTATTTTCTTTCCCTCTGTCTCACCACCTTCTCCCCAACCCATCTGTCCCATGTCCTATTCCTCTGTATTTCCATCTCCATCTCCACTATCATCAGAGAAAGATCTGGTAACACCCTGGTGCGGCCCCAATACGCCTAATTTTACAGACACGGTTTAGGGGCCATAGAAACAACCTGTACAGTGGGAAAGGGCACAGTAAAAATGCTGTATAGCATAAGATATTGCAAGATAACTGCTTTACTGTAGTGTGGAGGGTTTGCATGATTCTGGTGGCCTGTGCAGCAGGCCCTGTATTCTGATAGCTTATTTCTGTTGGCTCAGTATATTATACGGAATATCTCTCTTATTGCTGTATTGTGATTGCATGGTTTCTCTGGACACAGTATTCCAGTGCATGATTGTGAGCACGGTATTCCAGTGCATGACTTTGAGCACAGTATTCCAGTGCATGATTTTGAGCACAGTATTCCAGTGCATGACTTTGAGCACAGTATTCCAGTGCATGATTTTGAGCACAGTATTCCAGTGCATTACTTTGAGCACAGTATTCCAGTGCATGATTTTGAGCACAGTATTCCAGTGCATGACTTTGAGCACAGTATTCCAGTACATGATTTTGAGCAGAGTATTCCAGTCAGTGCATGGCTTTGAGCACAGTATTCCAGTGCATGATTTTGAGCACAGTATTCCAGTGCATGACTTTGAGCACAGTATTCCAGTGCATGATTTTGAGCACAGTATTCCAGTGCCTGACTTTGAGCACAGTATTCCAGTGCATGATTTTGAGCACATTATCATAGTGGACCACTTTCTCTGGGCATGATATAACTATTTTGGACTTTTCTGCGAGCACTTCATTTGTTGGCATATTCTTAAACATCTAGAGGAACGAAGCAATCACGCTGGGCATGTTCACCGCCTGTTTTTATGTGAGTGAAATCAGTAAATTGGTTTCAGCCAACACGTGTTTCGAGCACAGCTCTTCTTCTAAGGCTGTTATTTACCAATGTATGTATTACATCATACAATTATTATTGTCTGTTCAAACCCAATCAAATGCATAATTGAAATAATACAAAATATAAGTAAAAATGACAGGCATAAACCCAGTATGCGTTCCATGTGCCCCTATGTTTTAGGAACCAAGCAGGTTAACTTTGGCACGATTTGCACACACTGGGCCTCATTACACGGTAGGCGGAGGACCAAGGTGATATTAGCACCTTGGTCCATGCCGGTAAAATACCGGCACCGCCTTGGTGGAAAGGGGAATTACTGCCCTATTCCAAGGTTGGCGGGGCGGTAATTCCCCCTTCCCCCATTGCCCTTCCCCATTCCCATTTTTGCCCCATAGGGCTCTATGGGAATGGGGAAGGCGCTAATTACGCTGCCGCAAATTGCGGTACCGTAATTAGCACCCTGGTCCCTTTGCGGGTTGTTTTTTAACGCCTGCTAAATAGCAGGCGTTAAAGTACCTACCCGCAAAGGGACCTCGTAGTAAGGCGGTAAGGGTTAACGGTCACTGGTACCATTACAGGTGACCGTTAACCCTTACCGCCTTCCGTGTAATGAGGCCCACTGTGTTGATGCTTTTATTAATTGCAATTCAAAATGTGTAGTTTTTTGTATTACTTGTCTATGTGGAGCATCTTACATTGGTAGTACTATTGGAGTGCTTAAGATTAGGATTAGAGAGCATTTGAGCACTGTTTCCAGTCAGGATTGCAAATACCCACTTGCTACCCACTGGCAACAATACCATCAAATGGACCAAAAAAGGATATGTGTTTTGTGGGTATGGCCAAAGATACATTGGGCCTCATTACGAGTATGGCGGTAAGGCAACAACGGTGCCGGTATCGCTACCGGCACCCTTGTTACCATACCACCATATTACGGGTTCTGCTCAAGGGTGCCCTTTCAGCCACCTGGTCTGCCCAGGTCGCCGTACCGACACCCGCGAGCAGAACTTGATGGTAATACCGGTACCTTTATTAACCACCCTCCCCATTCCCATTGAGCCCTATGGGGCCGAATGGGGATTTGGAGTCCCTTATTACCGGCACCCGCGAATGAGCAATTACCGGGTCCGCCAAACTCGACATGACCCGGTAATTTCCCATTTGTGGGTGCTGGAAAAAAATTGATACCGGCGGCAGCCGTGCCTGTACTACAGGTGCGGTTACCGCCAGCCTGGTAATGAGGCTAGGTGGCAACTTACAACTCACATTAAGTGAACTAGAGGCACGTTTAATATGCAAGTATAGAACGGCCCATATTGGGCTCAACACGGATCAGGAACTTTCAGTATTCTTGTCATTTGCATTGGAATCCTTTTGTAGGTCATAATTTGCAAAACTGTTAAATCCCAAAGAAAAGCTGCCTTGTCTGTCAAACATGTTACTTGTCACTGCGTCTGCGAAATATTATTGTGGATATCGCTCAAGTGTGTTATATCCTTTGGTGATGCATCATTATATATGGCATGTTTATTATTGGGTCACATTAGTAACAACAGAACAATGTAAAAGCACATTGGCTTCCTGGATGTATTGCCAGCAGTGGCTGCTATGGGAACCTTTTATTTAGGTGCCAATCTACTAGGTGCACTACGGTTAATAGAATACAGTAATCATACATATGTGATCGGGCACATACCTGATATTGTAGCACAATGTTTTCTTAAACTAGTGGGACAGCCCGCGATAAGCATACTTTATGAATGGACAGGTTGCATAGTAGAATGTTTCTATGCTTTACTATTCTGTTAGCATAGGTTCAAATTGGCTTTCATAATGTGCGGGATTGCTAGTTAGTATCATAACCGTCACAAATGCTGTTTAAGGTCTGGTACTCGAAAGATTAGCTCTGACTGAACAAGTCAGGGTTACCCCTCACCAAGATGGCGGGCAGGCTGGGCTGCTTTCTGTACAATGAGCAGCATTCAAGTGTTGCTATTATAAATGTAGTGGTTACAGGCAGGCTCTGGTTGCGCGAGAATACTTTGAGGCGAAAGAACTTTCACCAGGTAAGGGCGGGTTGCACTGTGTTAGCGGGGTAGTTTGACAGATGATATGGGTAGGTCCCCGACCACAGGGACTAACATTATGTCACTTTCATCTCTGTTTCCTCTTCCTCACATAAAAACCGTTGGTGAACATGCGCAGTGTGATTGCTTCATTCGTCTAGTTCTTCAAGCGGTGGAGTCCCTCCCTGGGGAGGGGTCGCACGGCCAGACGCAATCACCTGCGACAGCATCACTACTAATCACTTAATTGTTAAATAGTGATTATTTTGCACGTGAACATTACCTGTACAAGCGCTGTGGTTACCAGTCTTGTTCTGACTTGGCTTATTTCATAATATTCTTAAACATGACAGCGTTCTGAAGTTTTTTCTCCAGGCCTGCATTTTCAGGAATGTAGTATGTAATTGCTTTTGCCCGGGCGTGTCATGTTTCTCATGGTTTTTAAACTGTGACAGCTTGACATTTTCTACCAGAAATATAACATCTCACTCACAAAACTGTACATATGGTTTCTTGTCCTGACAAAGGTCCCTCAGATCAAAAGTGGGCCGAAACAATAGTTGGCCTTTCTCGGTTGTGGATACAACTAAGAAAGTAATGTGATAAAAGGAATACCTTACAAGGGTGCAGTACATTGTTTGTATATGTGAAGATACATATAGCTTATCTTTCAATTGTGCATGTTATTAATGTCCTTGTTCACTGCGCTCTTGTAACCCTATCACAAACCAATGAAATGTACCAGCCATCAGCGGCAGCTTGTGGATTTTTTAATTGGAAGTGTGTAAATATTTGCCAAAATATGCAAGAGCAACTGAACGTAGCCATGCAGACCGAACCAACCATGCTGAGTTTTGGGGTGAGAGGGGAATTTCTCCACCCAAGAAAATGTTTTGAATAATGAGTTAAAATGGTGTTTTATACAACAAACATTTTATGAAAAATTGCGTAAAAGGCCAGCAGACAGTTTGCAATCCGTTTTGAAGGGTAACTCATGAAAACATTCAATAGATACAAGTCACCAACAGTGCACAAGAGTATTTCCCAATGCACTTTCTGGAAGCCTTTCCCCCAATATATGCCAGCATAAAAACCATGTTTACGCTGGCTGTGGCCATATATTTCCATGCTGGCTGCACCAATATATGCCAGTTTTCCTGCATAAGAAAATAATCTAATTTGCTTTGCGCATAATGCCAGTAATGATACTGTAAGAAAACATGTCCAAGCTGGCTCTGCCAGCATATCCAGTACCCCCACATAAGTGCATACTGCAGTTTGCTTTGCAATTAAACATACAGTGTCCCAGTGACAAAATATGTCCAATCTGTATGCACCAATGTAGACTAGTCTAGACATGTAATCATACTTATCATGCTTGCTTTATCAGATGCCCAGAAAAACATGTCATGGCACAGTAATATATGGCAAGATTAGCTGCATCAAAATGCCAGTCTAGCCTTTTAAGAACACTCATCACACTTGCTATATCATAGATTCCCAGTAAAAATGTCATGCCACAAGAAGAAATTGCTAAACTGGCTGCATCAAAATGGCAGCTAGCCATGCAACAACACTTATCATGCTTGTTTATCATAAATGGCCAGTAGGAAATGTCACGCCACAGTAAGAAATGGCTAGACTGGCTGCACCAGAACGCCAGTCTAGCCATGTAATAGCACATCATATTTTCTTTATCATAGATGCCCAGTACAAAATGACATGACTGCCCTCTGTGTGTGTATGAGGCACTTGCGAGGCAGGGGGAGGGCATGGCATTTTTGTACTCAGCATCTATTATAGGTGGGCAGTAAAGAAATGCCCTACCTATCCCCTGGGTGCGCCGCATCTCGCATATATATATATATAATCACATTCATACCGAGCCATTCACTCGCCATTCACTAACCCACACATCTACTCTCAGATTCACTCACACATGCTGCGCATCCAGAACATTCACACTGCATTCTCCACATATGTGCCCTGAACATTCGCACACACTGCATACTCATTCACACAACACGCACACTCACACTCATGCATATGTACACCATTCACATGCACGCATCCCTATATATATAAAAATAAATAAGGCAACTTGGTACAGCATATATATGTTGATCTCTGTGGCACCTCGTAGAAGTATGATGATAGGCATGTGGTACCACAGAGATCAACATATATATGCTGTACCAAGTTGCCTTATTTATTTGATTGTTTAAAGTTTGGTTTATATATATACATATACATACACACACACACAAACATATATAAGTAAAAAAGGCTTTCAGGCCTGCTTCCCTATCTAAGATCTGTCTTCTCTCCAAGCCTCCAGCTCCCACGCTCCATGCAGACAGGAAGCCGGAAGTAGGGAGAGCTTCCAGATTCCTGTCTGACATGCGCATGGGAGCCGGAGGCAGAGTGTCCCCTTACGGCACAGTGAGGTACAGTAGTCCCCAGCCCTCACCCTGACTTAAGTCAAAACGAGGGCTGAACCAGGGCCCCAACAGAACATGTGGTGTCGGGGTCCCCGGCTACACAAATGTACAATCACATCCTACACATGCGCACACACTCAGACATCCGCAAATGTACAAAATGAAAAGGCTTTCTTACCTGCTTCCTGCTCAAAGCTCTGTCTTTTTCTCTAAATCTCTGGCTCCTGTGCTCCATGCAGACAGGAACCAGGAAGCAAGGAGCAGTGAAAAGCTTCCTGGTTCCTCTTACATGAGCATGGAAGCCATGGAAGCCAGAGACGGAGCGCCCTTTTCCTGCACTTCCAGTAAGCCGCAGGCCAGCCCTCAACTTGACTTTAGACAGGATTTGGGCTTTGCCAATGTCTTACAATGCTTCTGTTTCATTTTAAATCTGCAGTTGGCGTTAAGCTTCTTACAGTAAAAAGCATGTCCTCCGTGCTGTAATTTCCCTGGTGTGCTCCTACCCCTTATAGGTTCGACTTTTTGTCAAATGTAGTGCTTAAATCTCATTTAAACATGTTTGGTGTTTTGCCTGTTTTCTTGTAGTTCTGCTTTCTACTCTGATGAAATGCATTTTCACTATGTTGATTTAAGCATCAAAAGTGTATTGTTTGTCTCAAGCTGAGCGAATCAGAAGGTTTAAGTTAGTTCTCACACTTGGGAAAGGCAATTATTTGTCAAGGACTAGTAACATATATGTGCATGTCATTGTTTAGTAAGATGATAGCGGCAAATGGCAGTGCAGTGAGGCCTCCTCTTACATGCCTCCAGGCATATACCTGTGATGGAGATCTGAAAGCTGCCTCCCTAGTCGACTCTTGATACTTTCTGCAAACACGTTCTTTTTTCACACTGGCTATAGAGCTAAAGTACAGCTCCCTAAGGGCACTCCGTGCAGCAGTGTGTTTGGCTGAAGCAACCGTCCGGGGACAAAAGTTGCCACCGTTGATTAGCACTGGCTGGGAAAAGAGGTACAGGGCTTAAAGAACCTGAGAGGTAATGTTAAACCAGACCAGACTATGTGCATGAATACTTCTTCAGTCACACCCTTTTCTCCCTCCAAATCCCATTCCTCGTACTTTGGCTTGTTTTTGCTGTACTTTCTCGGTCAGGGGTCTGTGGGTCTCTACCTGTTTCGGCCTACGACTCCCATGATCCCTCACCACTGACTATGCGGGTACGGGCTGATGAGAGTTGCAGTGCAAAGCATCTGGGGAGCCGAAGATGGCATGCCGGGGGTTCGCTGATCTTGCTGAGTTGGGTGTTGTCGTGGCTAGATGATGCTGGAGGCGAACAGGGCCTTTGAACCAAGCATTTTCAAGGTGAGCTGCTCCCTGAATTCTCCATGATAGGCTGTGTCTTTCACTCTGAAGATGAGTTGCTCCAGAACTACAATGTTTCACCAACAAGCTGCCCCCTTTCGATCTTCCTCTGCTAATAAGCCTCGAGACAGCGGGCCATTACCGCCTAAGGTATTGCCCCTGGGGCCAAGAAGAAGAACAGAAGAGGATCCAAGATTGGAATACGCCCGTACCGTGCACACTACCAAAATCTGCCCTTCTGGCGGTTAATAATTTGTTTTACAAATGTTGAGTTCAATTTTCCACAGTTACAGGCCCGAGCGTAGCGAAAGGAATTCCCGTCTGGTAAAGCTCACGAATGTACCAACCGATGCATTTGTTTCGAGCGAAAAAACCCACGCCGGGTACTAATGTAGCTAATCAGCCTTCCAGTTCTGAGTGTAGATGGTGTCACTAACTGACTGTATTCAAACAGACTTTTATAGAAACTTAGTGCAAGCAACATGCATAATAAGCAGAGGATATAAGAGTTTATGAAATATTACATGGTTTTATTCAAGCTACTTCATGCATTAAAATAGTCCTTAATGTCAGTGATATACTACAAGACAAATTCGAATGAATTGTGTATATTAGCACCCGTGCTTCCTGGAGGCCACGAGAGAGAAGATGGGGTTTAGGACAATACGTGGTTTAGAGCATGGCCTTGCCTTAAGTTTGCTGTTTTGTTCCTCGAGCCCCGCCCAGGGTATTCAATTCTAACTTCCATTCTGGGAATATGAGTTTGTGTTCCAGTGATAAGCAGTGATTGAATGAGTACCTTTTGCAGAATGAGCTGCCTCCAGGCACTGATTATTTGGCATAAGAGCAGTTGGGCGAGGGAGACTACAGAGCGACCAATCATGTAGGTGTTTAATTCCTTTCTTAAAGAGCCGGTGATTCGTTTCTGATTTAATGCGGAGGGGTAACATGTTGCAGGGATAAGGAAGGTTTGCTTGGTTAATAAGGAGAGAATACACTGGGGATTATTTAGCAATAGGTTTTTCGGGCAGAATTATGCAGAATATTTTAATTCGAACATAGCTCGGTCAAAACCCACAAAAATCCTCATGCACACTGTATCCTGCCTGTGACCGTATGCCAGTTCTGCTGGTCCCAGTCCCTGGAGCTTTCTTATTTAGTCCTCTTGCCCATTTACTTGTCTGCGGCCTAAAAATGTATTTGATTGAAATATTGCCCATGTAGCCATTAACATATCAAGTTGAAAGATGGGGAACATGGTGTATACCCATGCTGCGTCTCCACCGCTTCCAAGTAACAGAAATAAGGATATACTCTTAACTGAGTTACAGACAGAGGTGCTGCAGTACATCATGCGGGTTGATTTCATCTGCCTGAACGAGTTATGGAGTCTAACAATCAATGCACACCTAATGAGATATTTATCATTTGGGTAATATTTACCAAGCTTTTAATAACTGTTTGGGTGCAAGGGAGGAATACCGACCCTGACACGAGATCGTAATACAATATACAACACAAGGTGTCCAATCTATGGACACTCCCGTCCCCTGCACACCTTAATGCTGAGAAATCAGCCAATGTTATTAATATAAATTAAAGATTTCCATGTTTATTTCCAACGACATATTCAACGCACACAACTCTATTGAAGTAATGGTAACTTCTTTTTTCTGTAAGGTTCAAAAGGAGGTAAGAGTGCTCTATGCGTTTCCGGGGAAACTTTCCCCTTCTTCAGGAGCAAACAACACTATAGAAAACAATCAATAAAACAACAGTCATACATGTATATTGCATAACTTGTATGTATCTGATTACATCATATTCAATCTGATGGGTATGTTTTGAATAGTTTCCCATCACCTTATCAGCAAGCCAGGGGGTGTACAGATTAGATGTGGTGATATACTATGAACAAGCCTCAATATATTGTGAATAATTGGCGAAACGCCATTACTGACATTAAAAGACGAAAAAGCATCAGAATGGGCACCCACACATGTGTGGGGAGGGGGAGTATTATACACGCCTACCTGGTCTCTTAAACTTGTTGCAATCTTAAATGAAGACAGATAGCAAGGTTCTAGGAGTCACAAACAAAATGATAAGTTCACTCATATGTATTCACTTAACTTTAATCAAACTTGTACAATATGGAGACGTTCTCATCTCAACCTTCCTATCCCAAGAATACTGAACTCCAACATTCAACCACTGTCCTTTTTTATGCTGAAGGATCACCAATGTGTCAGCGCTTCACTGCGAAGCGCACAGGAATGTTTCTAAAAGGTAAGAGACAAATATATCTATCAGGCTGTGCGACTCCTAACAGTGTGTCACACGTCCTATGGTATAACTGCGAGAGTTATATAAACGTATAAATATTAGCCGACTACTCAATCTTCTTTCCGCACCTACCTCCACTATCCTAGTCTGACGTGTATTCCAATGCCGGCGTCCTTCATTGTAAAGTACAATCCAGAAGCAGAATTGCAAGGATAGTCACATGCCCCGTCACGCGAACGAATGTGTCAACATTACAATGTGTTCGATTACACTCAGTTATACAATTTCGGGTGCCATCTTTGGAGGGACCTCATCTCCCTTATCAATTATCGAAGGAAGTCGTGTATGTGAAACTAATCATACCTAAAAGAGTCGTTGTATTCTAAAATGACCTATGGAATAATTCGACTGACTGCTCTATCGGAGTCTGCTAATGTAGGGTGCAAAGTATCTGGTAACCTCCAGTTCACATAAGCCTGTATATTCTATACTGGCGGGTGAAGGTGGCTAAATGTAGTACTGACTCACTAATAGCATGTGCTGTTCAAAGTATAACTTACATTATAGATTTCACGGTGGACTCCCTGACACATGAAGTCATGTCAGGGTTCGGGGACGGACTTCACAACCACAAGGATCAATGTCTTTTGCAACATCACCCTCCAAATTATAATCACTATTTGTGTAACCTGAGTACATTCCAAACATATATTTAACACAGTTTAAAAAATGCAACCCAATTGTTCATTCATATGTGTACATTTTAGAATCATACATCATGTAGGATAGCTGAAAATGACTCTCTTCCAAATACCTGTTACATGTAAATTTAGCAAAAATGGACATATACAGTAGATTACATCATATCATCTACTCCCTAATGTCAATTCATCAATCCAAAGTACCTCTACCCTGTGGCATGTTAACCTGAAGTTGAATCCACCAACATATCGTTTTCATGATTCATGACTTATAACCAGTCTATGATATTCCTAATATATAAATGTACCACATTTTTATATTATCGCATTTTTATGCCAACCTGTATGTACATGCCAATCCATCCTGTCTGTACAAACATCGCCATGGTCAAACACAATTTAGACAAAGCAATTTAGACAAATTTCTTCATTCATCCCCTTGGGATGTACAGTGTCCAACCGGTGAATCCAAAACATTTCTCTTTGTGTCAAGCAGGTATTGAAATCACCTCCCTCCCCCAGGGGGCTGTTTGATCACTTCCAAAATCATGAATTGCATTTGTGCAACTCAATGTCTATGTTCATTAAAGTGTCTTGCCACCAGTGATTTTATACTTTTACACCGTACATTCGATTTATGCTTGGTATGTTAGAACTGATATAATATTGTTTCGTCCTCATTGTATATGCTGGCCTATGCCCAGTCGCTTTGCGAGGAAATCCGTATTGCAAAGTCGTGACCTTAAGTGAATCAAGCCTCCATTTTAGGTTAAAGCCGCCATTTTAGTTTATCGTGCAAAGTCACCCTGTGGCCTAAAATGGCCGACCTGTGTTCTCTTGTTCTTGCTTTAACCTCTGCAACCTCTGTAGGAGAGTTAATATCCAACCTGCCTGCAGGCTACATGTTAGGGTCATGTAGACCTTGTCCTTTGTTGACCGCGGGATCAGGGGATTACTTGAATCGGCGATGTTAACCGACAAGTATGCAAGAACAATAACGCTATCTAAACACGACATGTGAAACATCTGTTTGACCTGTATTAAAGCAATGTATAAAGAGTGTAAAGCTAAACCTAGAGAATAATAGTGTTTGTTAGTGAATGTATTAAAAGTAAACCGCATGCACGAGATATGTAAATTAGGAACGAACCAGGCGCAACCCTAGCCCAGTACATGATTAACTTGTAAGAGGCTGGACATCGTTATAACGAAACTGTATAAATACGCTGATGTCGAGCTAGCAAATCCTGTTCACTGCTCACATTGAACCCAGCTGGTGGTCTCTGTGATGTTTTGACGGCCAAATAGCTATTTGTGTACTTTGTTTTGTAAACTGTACAGAATTGCAATAAAGATTCTGGGAATCTTTACAAGCCTGTGTCTGTGTATTTCTCTTTGCATGGTGTAAAAGCCTTAATATTGTATTTTCTGATTCCACAGATGGCGGCCGAATAGGGACCCTCAAGATCGACTTCGTCTCGTTGAAGGTTGGCTCGGCTATCGGACTGGGATCGGACGGTGCCAACAGAAACGGCCCCTCTGGACAAGAAGTGAATTCCTCGACAGAACAGCACGATCCGATCCCTGAACGGTGAGCTGTAGCCCGAGACGACGTCTTGACGAGGGTCCATATATCGAGGTGGGTAAATTTGCCGAAATCACCAGACATGTGGGTCCTTAGCATTGTCCTTAGTAACCCCGATCGGGCCTCCCATTCTTAATTTAATTAACCCTGACAATTTGAATTTGGCGCATTGTACTCGCGAGCACAATTATTTGACCAGGTAACACCAGAATTTTTATATGCCTGGGAAATTGTCTGCCTGCTTTAGGGCATTATTCCGCAGCGACAGACAATCTTTGGAAGATAGCCATCCCGCACCACAGGAGGAGTCGCCGGCATGTACTATGTACTGTAAGAAAGGCTTTGGTAGTATAGCATTTAATGACATTTGGCACAGACAGACCAGACATAACTCTAATCTTCGGTGGCCAACCAATGGTAGCTTTGAAATCCCTCGTATACACTTTCTAGAGTCTGTATTGGCAAAGAAAAAGGCTAGACCTGCAGCATTTGACGCATTACACAGTTGGAAATCAGAAGCTTTGCAGCAACAAAAGAGTAGAGAGAAACCTATGCGTCAACATATGACAAGTGTCGAAAAGGCACGGTTATATGATCAAAATAAACAATTGGAGTCAGTTAGGAACACGGACAGAGCGTTTCAATTAGGCATTCAAAAAAATTTACCCTTCAAAAGATTTTCATACGTCAGATGAATTGATTAATAAACTTTTGCATGAAGAAGGCCCGATGCCTCCGCGCCACCCCCCTACGTCCCTCCTCCTGGTGCTTTGTCCCTTCCCGTTGTTATTCCTCCTCCGGTAGTTCCTCCGGTCCTCCCTGTTGTTCTTCCTGTTGTTCTTCCAGCCGTCGCTCCTTTGCCTGCCCCCTTGCCTCCACCTGTTGATATTCAGAATGTGCCTACTCTTCCTCTTCCAAGTGATTCTGCATCGCTTGTAGTAGATCAGGGAGCGGGATCAAGGGTTCTGACTCGTAATACTGTGTCCCCAGATAAAAAGAATGAATTCATTGCTTGGGCTAAAGATTGCATGGAGAAGGGTGAACAAGCTGATGTTTTTTCCACACTCGAAAATTTAAAAGGTATTCCTGAGAAAAATGTCTTTATTGAAGGATTAGGGATTCATTTGAGTATAATGTGGAATAGATTAAACGATGTAGATCTCCCACAAGGGTTACGGGATTTAAACGCCTTAGCGTTGTCCAGAGATACTGCGGAGAAAGTATATGAGCATGTCGAGAAGATTTTTGTGTATAGGAAGGAGTTGGAAGGGTTACAGAATGAGGAAGCAGATGGTGATAGTTTAGGTATTAGGTTCTTACAGAAACGGTTTTCTCCTCACCGTGAATTAAAAGGTGGGGAAGCGTGAATTTGTACAAAAGATGCGATAAGATGGATTTCGGATATATCGATAACTCCAGATGAAGTATATGACACATATAGTCAGCATACGTTAGAAATGCAAAAGAAAGTGATACAGGTTATGGTAGAATACCTGCAGAATGAGTGTGTAAAAAGAAAGATTTGTTGTCCCGCCGAAGTGTTGAGTGTTTATAAGAGAGCCTTTTCGATTGATACTTCTTCGACTGCCTTAGCGCTTGATTTGGTTCTGTTGCTTAGTAAGCGTTCGGAGCTACCTACTTCTCAGTTGCCTATGAGAGAGGTCCCTCCGACATTTGTCCCAAAAGTTGAGATTGCAGCCGATGCTGCACGAGGAAAACTTGCGGGGGAAATTCCTGCACATTACGTATCACAGTTTGTTCACGTCCCGTTTTCAAGACAGGAAGTGAACACCATAAAGCAATCTATTCCCGATATAAGAAAGAATCCAACGGGGTTCTATAAAGAAATAGAGTCGGTCTTACAATCATCGGTATTCACCTTAAGCGATATTGATTTATTATTTCCCGTACTCCTGCCAGTTGATTTGTGGAAACAGATTAGGACTGTAGATGATGTACCTGGGTTAGGAGAGACATGGGATAACATGGTTAGGCTCGACAGAGAAAGACCAGCTGGCGAGCGACCGCCTCAAGTGATATTAACTTTGCCTGATATGATTGTTGTAAAATTAAAAACTATAGTTCCTGAAAAAAGAATCATTTGGGACAAGCTTACGGCCTGTGTCCAAGGAAAGTCTGAGGGTGCTACCTATTTCTTCACTCGGTTTGAGCAGGTATTTTCAGATTTCAGTGGACAAGACTTAGACACAGAGTCAGGGAAAAGGCTGTTTGTCGACAAATTTGTACGTGGATTGCTGCCTGACATCCAGTTACAGATTATGTGTTCCGAAAGCGCTTGGCAGGTGAAGTCTCAATCAGAAGTACTGCACATGGCTCAGTACTATGAAAATTGTGTGAATAATGAAAAGTCCTATTACAACAGATTGTTAGAAACCCTAGAGGGGGTAATCAATTTAGAGGTCAGTACGGTCCACAGGGAAGTACGCCCCTGGCTCTGGTAACCATTAACCAGTGTGCCTATTGTCGACAGGAAGGCCACTGGCGCGCACAATGTCCGACCTTGCAGCAAAGGTCATTTGGGAACATGGGTAGACGATCCAGAGGTCACCCAGGTGCAGGGGGCTCTGGCAGAGGTCAGTTTGCACCAGAATCACAGCAACCTCCTTCACAGGATAAGCAAGTTTTGAATGTTGATAATAGAAACATTTTTGAACACCCTTCTGCCGCGTACCTTTCCGAAGAGCTTCCTTTTGACGATATTCTGTTTCGCTAGGATTTCCCGAAGCAGGATTTGCAACCGACGCCTATTCCCGTTCACCAGAAAGGCCCCTACGTTGAGATGGCGGTAGGAAATAGGAAGCATCTATTTTTAGTAGATACGGGAGCACAGAAATGTTCCATTGACCATTCGTGGGTTCCAAATATTCCCCTGTCGGGGCAGTCCAAGGTTTCCATAGGGTTTTCAGGCACACCTGTAGTTTGTCCAGTCTCTTTGCCGGTACCAATAACACCGGGTCCCTTCACGGAGCAGTGTCCATTTCTACTTACCACAAACTGTGGGGAGAATTTGCTTAAATTTGTTGAAGGAATTGCATGCAGTAATACATTGTTCTCCGGACGGAGTTCGGTTAACAATTTCACCTCAGCAATCACTCGCCTCTCAGTTTTTGACTCGACCTTTACCACCAGAATTCAGTAATATTCCGGAATGCTTATGGGCGATTGATGATAATGATGTGGGCATTCTTCAAATTGAACCTGTTAGAATTATTCTGAAACATGGAGTTAAATTGCCTCGCATCCCACAATATAAGATCTCAGTTGAAGGCAAACAGGCTTTGAAATGTATAGTTTCTGATTTTGTACATCGTGGAGTAATTGAGGAAATTACGGGTAGTTTGTGTAACAGTCCGATTTTGTCAGTATACAAAAAAGGTGATAATGCGATTCCCTTTCAGTTTATAATTGATTTACGTGCTATTAACAAAATTATGGCTCCTCAATTTCCTATTGTACCTGATGTTACAACGATACTAACCATGATTCCGGCTTCTGCCACTCACTTTAGCGTTGTTGATCTCAAAAACGCGTTTTTCAGTATTCCCATACACAAGGATAGTAGGTATTTCTTCGTGTTTACCCTAGGTGGACGCTCGTTCACATTCACTCGTGCACCACAAGGGTACACTGAGAGGCCAAGTATTTATAGTAGGGCATTAAAAGAGCAGCTCAATACTCTTGAGTTGTCTACTACTTGCACGTTACTACAGTATGTAGATAATCTCCTCTTGGCTGCTGATTCTGAAAGTTCCTGTAAAGAAGGCACCATGTTGTTGCTTTGTCATCTAGCAAAACATGGCCACAAAGCTTCACTCAAAAAATTCCAATATTGTTGTCAGGAGGTCGCCTATTTAGGCTATCTCCTGTCAAAGGAGGGAAGACGGTTGACACCTGAACGAATAAAAACTATTTCTGGCATGTCTATCCCAAATACGCAGAAGGAAGTTAGAGCCCTGATAGGTATGGCTTCTTACTGTAGATTGTGGATCCCTAACTTTTCGTTAACGATTAAACCAATGTTGGCTTTGACAAAGAAGGGCGTTTCTGTGCCATTGCCATGGACTTTGGAACACCAGACAGCATTTGACTTGCTCAAAACCGCACTGTGTTCGGCGCCGGTTTTAGGAACTCCAATTATGAAAAGGCCTTTGTGTTGTATGTGCATGAACGTGATGGATGTGCTTTGGCTGTGTTAACGCAGGAACATGGAGGGAAGAATAGGCCGCACGGCTATTTCTCATCCGCCCTTGATCCTGTTGCATGCGCTTTGCCGATATGTTTGAGAGCTGTCGCTGCTGCTGCTGCGTCTGTAAAACAGAGTGAGGGAATGATCCTGGGTCACGTGTTAACCCTAATGGTACCTCACTCTGTAGATATTTTATTGAATAGAACTCAAACGCAACACCTCACTTCCGCACGATTGACAAGATATAAATTGATCTTGTTTGCTGCCCACATTCAAATTCAGAGGTGTTGTGTATTAAATCCGGCTGAACTTTTACCTGTCCCGCAAGATACTGTTGATGGTGACGAAACGTCACACGATTGCCTTTATGTGACAGAACAAGAGACTAAAGGTAAAATCGATCTGAAAGACACACCTTTGAATAGCCCACAAGGAGAGCTATTTTGTGATGGCTCTTGTTTTAAACTTCCGAATGGTACATCCACGGCTGCATATGCCGTTACTACTTTAAGCACGATTGTGGAAACCAAAAGAATTATGCATAATTCCTCGCAGGCCACAGAAAATATAGCGTTAACTCGAGCTTGTGAAATTTCTGAAGGGCTTACAGTAAATATATATACCGACAGTCAGTATGCTTTTGGGGTGGTTCACAACTTCGGTCGACTTTGGAAAGAACGAGGTTTCTTGACCTCACATGGCACGAAAATACAGCATGGCACTTTAATAGTGCAATTACTTTCAGCGCTCGCACTCCCTGTTCAGTTATACAATGTGCAGCACATCAAAAGGTTACAGATGATATAGGAAAAGGGAATGCTTTCGCTGATCGGATAGCTAAGCAAACTGCCACTGATTTTAGTTCAGAAATGTATACTGTAAGAGAAACTGTAAATATTTGCACTTTTGGTGAAAGTCTCGATTCTGTAAAAGACATTCAAGTAGATGCTACTATAGAGGAAACCAAGAAATGGGCCGAGGGTGCAGGAAGATTGGATGATGATGGGTGTTGGGTGGACAATGTTGAAGGAAAATGGTTGCTCCCTGACGCCTATATTACAATGATGGTCATTATGGCTCATGGTCCGACACATGTCTGCGCACGTAAATTGACTAAAATGTTACACAGTGTATGGGCCAATGATAACATTTTCAAAATTGCGGAGCGCTTTGTCCGAGGGTGCATGGTCTGTTTACAGCACAATGTAAGAAAAGGTACCTCGACTCCTAGAGGAAGTTTCGCTCCACCTTCTGTTCCGTTTGAGGTTATCCACTTTGATTTTATTGAAATGGAACTTTGCAACAATCTTAAATATGTGTTGGTTGTCATTTGCGCTTTTAGTAAGTGAGTTGAGGCCTTCCCTGTTAGAGATGCAACGGCCATAACCACGGCAAAATCTCTGTTGAAAGAGTTTTTTCCTAGGTTCGGGCTGCCGAGAGTCATCTGGTCGGATAATGGGCCACACTTTATCGCTGCTGTAATCCTACAAATATGCGAAGAATTACAGATTGATAAATGGTTCCCTTCGGCCAGACATGCCCAAAGTGCCGGATTAGTGGAAAGGCATAACGGCATTATAAAGAACAAGCTTGCTAAGACGTGTGCTGGCACCAAGTTAAAATGGCCGGACGCCTTACCGATCGTGTTGCTGTCAATGAGAACAACCCTTCAAACTAAAACTGGGCTCTCTCCCTTTGAGGTGGTAATGGTGAGGCCTGCTAATATTTGGGGCATGCTAAAAAGTCGCTCATTGCGGGATATAGAGAATGTGCTTCTTTCAGATTACTGTAACCAGTTGACTAAAAATCTGTTTTCAATTTCAGGTGCGAGAGGCATTACCTGTACGTTACGAGGGTCCTGGTCACAGTCTACGACCGGGGGACTGGATCCTCATGAAAGTTTTTTCGAGAGGTCGTCTAGCCTTGCACCTTGGTGGAGGGGTCCCTACCAGGTCCTGCTAGTCACCCAGACTGCTGTGCGGGTAGCGGGTCGTAAGAACTGGATCCACGCGATGCACACCAAACGGATCCCGCAGCCCGTGCCATACGATACAGAAGACACAGAATCCCTTTCCACTGCTGTAACCAACATGCCTGAAACAGCAACAACCGACAAGAGAGTATCGGAGACCGTTCCAGAATTCGCAAGGCCAGACAAAACGGCCATCTTGTCTCCGCACTCTCCAACAGTGGTATTTCCGGATCAATTATTTTCTGATCCCATTTCCGTTTACTCGCCACCTCCAGTGGGAAGTGATGACATTTTGTTATCCGATCCTTCGGCACTGGAAATTGTGAAATATAATTTACGTCCCAGGAAATAGACGTACAGCACTGTTTGACTGTGCGATTGAGGAAATCATTTGAGGGCTTGCCTTTTGGCCCGACTGTACGAAAGGATTCTGTTGGCTAAGGGTTGTGGGAAAGACATTAAGAAGACGCGTGACTGGAGTCGCCAGCAAATGAACAATTGGTGTTTTTTCGATTGAAGACTACGATGCCTGCACCTGCTACCGCTCGTACCGAACTTTTAGATAAATATGTGGCTAGCAGAGACAATGATCAAGCATGTAATGGGACCCCGAAAGTGTATTGTTGCCTTTTTGTAATAACTGGGTTTTTAGTAACTATTGGTTTTGGGTTATGGTATCTGGAGGAAGCATATCCGCTAGAGGACTTATTACCTGTTGAAAATGTATCTGTTTTCCCCACTCCTTCCATGCAATTGCATACCTTATCGCCTAGAGATTCTTCGCATAGACGGAACTATCAGAATAATACTCTTCTGCTAATAATGAATGCCACTCATGCAATTTTAAATAGGACCAATTGCTGGATCTGCTCACATCTACCGCAACATGGGGATAAGGGGCTAGGTTGGTATATTCATCCTTTACCTTTGACAACTGCTTGTTATTCTTCTCTTAGAGCACTATTCTTTGGCCGATGGAATGACAGCATCTCAGGGAACTTTGATGGTACAAATTTGAATAGTTTTGAAAAACATGTTTTGATGCCCCTGGGATGCTCGCTTTTTGCAAATAGGAGTAAGCCAAACGTTGCTTCTGTTAGGCCCTCTGATAGATTGTCTCATCCTTTTCAGTCTTTGATCTCTTTCAAAATGGCTTCTATAGGAAATAAGTATGCCACGCCTCCATCTTATTCTGTTAACCATAGCCCTGATTCAGTATCCTCTGCATACAGAGGAATGGAACACGGTCAATGGGTAATTTTAGGAAATGTGCCAACATTTTGAATTTGACTAGTGAGAACAGACCCCTGTATGTAGGTGAACCTGTCTATTTTGTTTGCGGTAATGTGGCATTTCCATGGTTGCCCAGGGATTGGCAAGGAACCTGCTATTTAGGGATTCTATTACCTGGGGTATGTATTGCCAGTACTGCAGACATTTCTAAGACTCGTCCACGACGAGGTGTGAAAGGGGATACTCCAGCGCAAACTCTAGGGGACATCATGAAATCCTTTGTGCCATTATTTGGGCAAATTATGAATTCAGAAGATATCAGGGGACTAGCGAGAGTATTGGAGAGAACCATCAACCGGACCACTGACATACTCTATCATATGACGTTAGAACAGAAAGTGATAAGATTAGTGGCTCTTCAGAACCGGGTGGCATTAGATGCCATTCTGGCTGAACGTGGAGGAGTATGTAAATTAGTCGGTTCCGCTTGCTGCGTTTACGTACCAGACTCCTCTCCAACGATCTTTAGGGTTATCCAAAATCTACATGTTCTTAGTTCAGAAGTGCATGTTCCTGAGGGAAACTGGGAACTTAGTGCATGGTTTTGGGACCTCCTACTGTCGTGGGGATGGAAGTTTTTTTCAGCCCTGCTGATTATCTTGGGTAGTTTTCAGTTCCTTTGTTGTTGTATGCGCAAGCAACAAGTGTATTAGGGCATAAAATATACGCCCCAGATAAGCTTTCCAAGGAGTATGTGTTGAAAGAAACTCTAGTGTCTGATCTAATGGCAATAGATATGTCTGACAATGATTCGGGGTGTATAGACGTTGAAATGTGGAGTTAGTCGCAAAGTGATTCAAGGTAGTTTAGCGCTTGGCATAGACCAAAAGGAGGGTTTGTTAGAACTGATATAATATTGTTTCATCCTCATTGTATACGTTGGCCTATGCCCAGTCGCTTTGCGAGGAAATCCATATTGCAAAGTCGTGACCTTAAGTGAATCAAGCCTCCATTTTAGGTTAAAGCCGCCATTTTAGTTTATCGTGCAAAGTCACCCTGTGGCCTAAAATGGCCGACCTGTGTTCTCTTGTTCTTGCTTTAACCTCTTCAACC
Source organism: Ambystoma mexicanum (assembly GCF_040938575.1). Classification (NCBI taxonomy): domain Eukaryota; kingdom Metazoa; phylum Chordata; class Amphibia; order Caudata; family Ambystomatidae; genus Ambystoma; species Ambystoma mexicanum. The sequence goes on along the minus strand of NC_090932.1, from coordinate 294,373,451 downwards.
TCTGTAGGAGAGTTAATGTCCAACCTGCCTGCAGGCTACATGTTAGGGTCATGTAGACCTTGTCCTTTGTTGACCTCGGGATCAGGGGATTACTTGAATCGGCGATGTTAACCTACAAGTATACAATAACAATAACGCTATCTAAACACGACATGTGAAACATCTGTTTGACCTGTATTAAAGCAATGTGTAAAGAGTGTAAAGCTAAACCTAGAGAATAATAGTGTTTGTTAGTGAATGTATTAAAAGTAAACCGCATGCACGAGATATGTAAATTAGGAACGAACCTGGCATGACCCTAGCCCAGTACATGATTAACTTGTAAGAGGCTGGACATCGTTATAACGAAACTGTATAAATACGCTGATGTCCAGCTAGCAAATCCTGTCCACTGCTCACATTGAACCCTGCTGGTGGTCTCTGTGATGTATTGACGACCAAATAGCTATTTGTGTACTTTGTTTTGTAAACTGTACAGAATTGCAATAAAGATTCTGTGAATCTTTACAAGCCCGTGTCGGTGTATTTCTCTTTGCATAGTATTAAAGCCTTAATATTGTATTTTCTGATTCCACAGGTACACCTTTCATCTCAGGTCTTGGTGTTTGGCCTTCATACAAATGATGCTGAAAATAATGCCTGGGATGACACACATGGCGTAATCATGGAGAGGAATCTTGTTCCCGGTGTGTGGATGGGAGATGTTCTTCCCTTTCAATACATTGTTACAGTGGCTACAAGGGAGACAGGGGAATGTACCCTTCCTTCTTGTACTTGGCACTGTTTGCCTATCTTTCTGTGGCCTCGCTGCTCTCACAGGTTTGTCCTTTAAATGTGTTCCTCGCGTGTAGGCCATCATAGGGGGTGTCAGGAACAATTTGTGTAATAAAGGATCATGTTGTAAGATGCTCCGGTTCTTCTGCAGTATGTTATTGGTCTGGAAGCTCTGTCTAGAACATTTTGATGCATAGAATAGTGGAACTTCCTTAATCTTCTGTTTAAGTTTCAGTACATTTTCTTTCGATACCTGTGTTAATCATGCTAGTGCTTCCCCCAGCACCTCTACCGGGACTGTCGGGGGGAAATTCTCCCGGGGTCGGCTGGGCCGTCCGCAGACCTCCGGGCAGGGAGGCCCCAACTCCTCCCGTATATCCCAAAACAACAGAGTATGAGACACACGCAAGAAGCAAGGTGGTTCTGCTGTTTATTAGACAAAACGGCAGGGATGGGTCAAGGATCGTACGCGTCCGTCCTGACACACACTCCTAATCGTGGGGCTCGCAGGCCCTTTTTACCTTAGTATGACGCGCTACTTGCGTTACCTTGGAAAGTTAGCAAAAAACCTATCGCCACTCTGGATTGGTTGCTCGAGTGGTAGGGTTAGTATAGCATACGTACAGAGAGTATTATTAGTGGTTAAGGGTTAGTCAGGTGGTATGCTTGGGTTGTCCCTTCAATTTGATACATGAAAATTGTTACATGAAGACCCCTGAGGATTGGTCAATGTTAATGGCGTCAGTGATAAGAGCCCTATGTTCTGATTGGTCCACTCGCGAGCCCCCCAGTCTGGGACCATCGCTGTTCCCAGCTCGCGGTGCACCTGTCATTTGCAACAATGTTTCACTAGGGGTATGTGCAGACAATGTGAGGATTTATTCATATGCTGGAAGGCCGACTACTCCCACCGCCGCAGATGTTCATTGGGTCGCTTAATTGTATCTGCCTGTGTCTTGAAACGAGGGATCCAGGGGCCTCCCTCCTCCTGGGCTTGGCACCCTGTCAGGTTCGGCTTGGTCACGGGAGGTGGGACCGTGGTTGAGGCAGAATTCTGCACAATTAATATTGTTTTTTTCCACTGTGTGCCTGGTTTAATTTGCAGGTGTGACCTTGGCGTTGGCTTGCGGCATGCGAGTTTGCAACATTGTGCCCTTGGCTGTCTGCTTTCGGCGGGCTCATTCTGCAGGATCAGCAACCGAACTCTTGTTCATTTAATGTTCATGGAAGCTCTTGCTTGCGGCCTACTTGGGTCTGGTGTATAGGTGGAGCCGTTTGATACATAGGCGCTTTAGGTTATGGTATCATATTGCCTTATCCCCAGTATCGTGTCTTCGTTATATTTCTCATTATGGCGCCTGGGTTTAGGAGAAGCGTGAGCAAGCTTTTTAGATGAGTTCATTGTGCGTCTTGCGTTTCTGTATTTTGAAAAGCCTATGTGAAAAATAATAAAGGTGCACGTCCGTGGGTGTGTCCGTCACCTACGTCATAGCACTGAGTATGTTCTTCGTGTGGATTGGTGTGGGAGTGTCCAGTGTGCATGTTTGCACAGGTGTGCTGACCGTTGGCTAGGTCGTCATGGCATCTCTAACGATGTGTTGGTTTAGTCGAGTTCATCCATGCCGCAGGTGTCGGCATGGGCAGGGCAGGCTGCTGGGCAGGCGGGTGGGCACATCCGTATGTTCCCTTCCAGGGTATTTGGTCATCTGGTAGATGGGCAAACACCTCTCGTGGCGGGTGCCTGGGCCGTGATCCTCTAGGCCAGGGGCGAGAGGGGATTGGTGGGAGCCTTTTGTTCCATTCTCCCACTTCAGGACCCTCTTCTCATGAACATTTTACTGAGATCAGTACATGCTGTGTTGAAGACTGCTGGGTCTGAGATAATTCATTTCAATCTCAGCATCTAACTGTAGGGGAGACTTCTGGTCATAGCTTTGGGGGGAAATCTTGCATAATGTAGTAGGTTGTTAACGTCAGTCAGTTTGTATATTGGTATTGTAATAACCATCTTCCCTTCAACTATAGAGAGATGAACATCCAAGAAATGTAAATCCGGTGACCCCACTCCCAAAGTAAACTTAATCTGAGCGTGTGCCTGGTTAAGATTTTCAACGAACACTAACAATTCTTGTTTAGACCCACACCAGATGCCAAAGATGTCATCTATGTATCGCTTCCAAACCGGTATCTTGCTGGACCAGTTAGGATGTTCTAGTCCAAAGGTATTCCACCCCTCTTTGACCCCTACAATGATGACTCTCAGTAGAAGAATCAATAAAGCAAAGATGGCATTAACCAAAACACAAATTGTCTTGCTACCTCGAAATAATTTGTGGCTAGATAATTAGGAGCAGTCCCCTCAATGGGTTTTACTCTGTGGTCACCCTCACAACACATTGGCAATTGCTCCCATTCATCTGGCCACTATTGTTGGGCGCTCCTTCAATCCTCAGTGATGAAGTCAAGGATATAGATTTGTTCGTTGATGCCATTGGCTTGGGAGGATAGCTTAGGGGCAATGTGCTCACCTTGGAAGCAAGACAACACAGAGCCACACAGGTTCGATCCCTGAGGCCGCGCTTAGAAACCTCTGGGTATTAAGCGTGTTGTAAATAACCTATCATATCATTCTCGCTTTCATTCCACTTAGTGCAAATATCAATTACTTTTTCTGAAAAAAATGCATCCTTTTCTCAATCTCAATCACAAGGTGGGAAATGGTAAATGCCTTAATCCTCCCAAAGAATGGACTATTCCCATAACGCCTACATGGCTCTCCCTTAAAAAACCTGCAGAATATGCAACATATCCAAAGTTGTGCAGCATATTTGGTTCTGAGCCTTCAAAAATATGAGCACAACTCCAGGTCAATGCAAACCATGCACTTGATCCCTGTCCTGTAATGGATTTCAAGATACCCTGCACTGCCTGCAGAAGAGTCTGGCATGTAGACCCATGGTAGGCCATGAACAGGATGACTCAAAGCATCACTTAGATGCCAAACGCACATTTTCCTGCAAGCAGACTTTTTCAACACTTGTCTCGCATGAAAAGAAGTGGCGCATTCAATCTCCATCACGACTCCATGATTGCAGAACAATCTGCCACTGGAACGTCCAATTTTAATGTTGGCTATTGGTTAGTACTAAAGCACCATCTACAAGCCAAAACATTGGAGTATAGGTGGGAGGGAGATGGGATGTCAGGTGGGACACAGCTTGGTAGTGTTGTTTGGTAATTTACCGACCCATCAACTGCCCATGGCCATGCAAATCCCTGTGGCCATTCCCACCCATTATCTGCCCCACCCGCCTAAAAACATATCCTCCTGGGATCTTTTTTGGGCTAACTTTATCTAGAAGTAACATCAAACTCTGTATATGTCTCATAGTGTTATTTTAATGCTGACTAAATGTGTTACTGGTTTCAGAAACATGTCTTAACCAGGTTTGCCTTCTGCCAAAGTTTGATAAGCATTATGTGTTTCATTGCACTGAAATTTAATTTTTTTTAAAAACATTGTTTGTGCGGTGCTATTTCCTGACGTGATGTATGTGGTATGTACACAAAGTCTCTGTGAATATCTGTATATTTATAAAAACATTTTAAAAAACATTGGCAATGTCATCCGTTTTGGGTTGTGTTGGGTATTGGATAGACATGTACCAGACGCTGCTATCATATACCCAGGTCATCACACCATTTTACAGCTGTTGCCATCATATCGCCAGACTGCACCAATGCCCCTCCACTGCCTACACAAAACCAAAAGCTGTTGGCTTTGCCAGTGTTTGTTTGTGAAGCCTGCATAATCGTTGGATCCCATGTCTCCTGATGATTACCAGACTCGTTCGTACTGTGCACACCGCCTCTTCGTTGGGGAATCTTGAATGTGGCTTAATGGTCTGCTCCCCTTGCCTTTCTCTTGCCTTCTCTCCTCCTCTCTTGCGTCGTCTTTGCTGTCCACGGGCACGCGGAGGAGACTCAGTATACCTGAAGCGCGCAACAAAATCCCAACTAGACAAATAGAGCAAAGTATCACAGATTTGACTTGACTAAGTAATAAATATTGAGCATAATGCTCGGAAAGCCAGGTATGCTTAGGAACTGCGGTGGGGCCTTTCAGACTAAAAATGTAAGAATGTTTACTATTCAAATAGCACACACAAAAAACCTGAATTGATGCTTATATAACAAAAAGACGCATTACCCAGTCAATGATGATCATTGATCACATCTATCAATCTCAGACGGATGAAAGTTCCGTTTGGCCCAGCGGAGTATCACACCTAGCTTCTGCATGCCAACGACAGATCCCAGCGGTCAAGGTTTCATCTTACTGTAGCCAGCAATTTAAAGGTTGTTCATGAGTAGTTACTACTAGGGGCTGCTTCATGAAAGGTTTGCGGCCTACACTGCCCCCGCTGTAGTGCTTGACTGTGCGAACGAATATTCGAGTGACATCAGAGAAACAGAGGGCGCGTATGCCTGTTGCTCTGCATGTGGTAAGGAATTGCTGTGCAAAGTAAATTGCACAGCATTCGCGACTGTGTGTGTGTGTGGCAAGCTGTTATAGCCGATTAAATGCAGGGGTGATGCTAGGTCTGGAGAAGATTCGGGGCTATGCTAATGTTGGCACTGTCGCGACTCGGAGCTAGGTAGCCTTTTGGTTATAGCCCCTGTGCTTCTATCCAGTGCTACAACCAAAAGACCCGGGCTATTGCCTCCACAGCCCCCCCTAACAACGTCAGCCCCCCCAAACAACGCCTCTGAGTATATGCAACAATGGGGCAATGGTTACCCAAAACTGCCGTATTAAGAGAGACTGGGGGTAGGCACAGAAGGCTTGACCAACGTGTGGAAAAGGTGGTTAATGGCCAATTGGCCATAGCATTTCATCCCAATCTCTTTTAAACAAGGAGGGAATGCCAACATCAAGGACCATAGAAAGGATCAGGATTTTGAGGAGGTACATAAACAAATTCTCAGAGATAGGTTTTGAAAGTGGTCTTTCCCCACAGTTACAGTAAAACAATAGAATAAATGGACACCAATGGACACACCCCAGTAGGGAATGAGACCAGGAGAGATTGCAAGTAGGTAAAAGGTATTCTTTATATAAAGATAAAGTGGGGCATGCAGAGGACTCTTCTACTCTGAGAGTGCTCTGCCCATCATACAAAAACGTCACATTTCATGTCAAAAACACGTCATCTATGACGTGTGCTATACGGGTTACACAAAAACATATAATTGGTTCAATAGAAGAAGACAGTATACAATGTTTACTGGTACTGGTGCTGGATTGGCTGAAGTTGAAGTTGTTGCTTCTGGAGGCGTGTGGGGCGGCTGGGCTCATCAGAGAGGGGCGAAGAGTCACACTGTGTCCACGGAGCTATAACTCTAAGCTAAGCTCCACAGTAATCACGAGCATGCAAGATTTAATAAGACATTTAAGATTCAACACAACACATTGTCGTCTATAAATTGTTGCAATAGGTATACACTCTTGACCTGGGCCAAAGTGGGGCAGAGGTGCGATGGTCCGGGTGCCTTATCTTGGTGGGTACTGTCGGGGTACATTTATCAAACTCCTCGAGGATCAAAAAGGGGTGTCCGGGTTTGTTAGTACATGGAGAATATATGTTTGCTCAAGATTAGTTATATAGAGGCAATCAAGGGTGGCCCACGGCCAGGGGTCTTACTCCTGCTACATCAAAGAAGCGAGGGGTTTTAAGGTTCATGCAGACAGTAACTCTTAAGGTGGGGGTTGTTGGGGCAGGGCCAGGTTTGTGGAGATGGATGGTTTCCATGAGTTTAGCTCTGGCCCAGTCACACACAGGGCAGTGATCTCAGAGGAAGAAGAGAGATACAGTGTCAGCTTGCAACAATTCGCGCCCAAGCTTCCGTGAGAACAGGACAGCCACAGCACAGACAGGGGGGAGCAGGTAGGGGTTGCGGGGATGGCCGTGCACAAAACTGAACAGGGGAGAGATGCAAGCTTGCGACTGAGGGTTTCATGTGCAGCCTAGTTAGAGATGGAGTTGTGGTTAAAACAAAATGGAGTCTCTGGGGTACTGGAGAGGCATTGGATATGTGTCATTCAGTGGCTACCTTGCACCCGTCATCGGGGCTCGGCAAAGGGTACGTTTTCAACCATTGAATGAGGATAATGTACACTACCCCTGGAATGTAGGGGACCCAAATGACTCTTCCTCCCTTACAGTTTGCAGGAACAAAAAAAGTCAGGCAAGACTGGCATGCCTGCAGAGGCAGTGAGGGGATTCAGAACATAGTTGAGAGAATCAATTTGGGTGCTGATCTCAGCCTGGATGTAGTGTTCTTTTTTCATGAAGAAACTGTTTATGCTGACATGTAGTTTCTGAGAAGGTCATTTGAAGGACAGGACATAGTTTGGCAGGCGGAACGTCTGGACAGTAATAAAATAGGTTTGCTGATAGCAATATAGACGGCACAGGTGCAGTAATCTTGCAAAGAATTGCTGGTAGTTTTTTAAAGCAAGTCAGGTCAGGATTATAGCAGCAAAGATTGGAATTATGAACTTTGGATGTGTGCTATTGAGCAACAACAGCAAAGTTCTCAGGAAGAATGTAATTGGCTCATAGAGTGGAGTCCTTCCAAGTGAGGAAAGCAATGAAGCCTTATGGATTAACTATTATTAGGTTTTTAGATTTCACTAGAACAGTTTCATCGTAGATTTGAAGACAAATTTGGGAGCAGCAAATCAAGTAAAGTACCCCCAAAGAGCATTCACCACACTGAAGAGTTTTTAAACACGGTCAAGGCAAGGGAGAAAACGAATTGCAAAGTTTGAAGTTTGTATTATTCGTTATGAAACAGCTAAAACTGACCGTGGCATGTGCAGAGGGAGGTGAGAATGTCCACCAAGCTGGCAAAGAAGAGATTGAACACTAATGGCTTCCAGGCCATGTGCTTTTTGTTTTGGAAATGGTCATTATGCCAAACGACCAGAAGCGGGGTAAGCAGACAGGAAGATGGATTCCTTCTCTATCAGTTCCATAAGACCAGCGGAGGCCTCAACCTGTTACTTCTCAGTGGAGTGAAAGTGATCCTGAGGCCCAGGTGCTGGGGTACAAAAGGTTTCTTAATCTGATTTACTCCGGTAGCAACTCTTCTCTATGCTACTGTCCAGTTTGGAGGGCATCTGCCTTCCACAGCTGAGCTTTGTGGGCCCAAGATGGTAGCATGGTGGACGCTCAGCCCAGGGTGTTAGTGGCAGGGGAGGAAGTGTTAGCTTCTTCCCCAATTGTCCTACGGACAAGTGTGAGGACCCACTGGCATAAATTCATAATACTGGTAATTCCAGGTAGAGAGCCAGATCGCTGGATGGCTGCATTATGCCAGAGGTCTAGAGGCAGCAGGACCAGGGTTGCGTATGGGACCTTGCCCTGTTGGCGACCCACGAGATACGTTCTCTCCACATGGTGAGTGACATTCCCTGGAATGACAGATTAACAGCCCAATCTGGTTGACTGGAGAAGCCATTGATTGATGTATGCTGCTGCACTCTGGTTAATCTAAGAGACATGGCTGATAAAAAGAGAAAAAAGGAGATTTCTTAGCGGCTTCTAACTGACGCACATAGAGTGCAGTGGTGGGCACCGATTCACTTAATCCTCGGACTCGGACATGACCATGGGCTTTCAGGAGTCCTTGCTGACATTACTAGACTTCACCAGAAAATGGCACAATGGACTGGCCACTTACAGAGTGTAATTGGTGCTGGAACCAATGGGGAATTGCATGTAGAGTAAGGAAAAGGCTTTTACTGACCATTGAAGGTAATTTGGCAACAGTAGTATATCAGAGGTCCTCCGATCTCACCATATAAAAAATTGTAATAAAAAAGGAGCACACACCGGGCAAGAACCAACACAGTTTATTACAGCTGGGCGAGCAGCAATCAAACAGAACAGTGGACTGGAACTGATTGATGAGAGCTGACATCTGGGCATACAGTGAGCATTAGTTTTAGACTACGAATACAATGGTCAAAACATTAGAATCCGGTGTAGCCCAGGATCTTTATATTTTCCATGTTTCCCAAGAAACTCATTGGCTAAACTACGTCAGATTCTTAGAGCTAAATGTTTGTTAGTAAAACGTGGCTGGAGCAAACAGATCAACAGTATCCCAACGTATTGCCTCTCCATGAGGTGCCACATTGCTTCTCACCCCTCCCGGGAACAATTTGCAATTAGCAAAATAACCTTTGTGCTGACCGCTGGGACTTTATTATTCTGCCATTGGTCAGCACCATTGTGAAAGGAACACGTGACACCCTGCTTCTGGTGGTAATGGAGACATTCATATGGTACCTGCTGGATAACAGCCTTTGCAAACCTTGTGGTGTGTACTCTGAAGGATGGCCAGCTCCCAGGGACATAGAAATGTACCGTTTGATTGGTCCCCAGGAACACCACTCTGTTCAGCTTCCTATTCGCATATCCACCTCCCGACAGGCACTCATATCTATGTGAACGGTCATCTGGCTCAGATCCACTTCCTCTCTACCCCTGAGCACTCGTAGGGTTGGCTTTCCGACCTGTCATTACATCACCAAGTGTTGTCTTGGCTGCTTCAGTCTGACCGTGACACGCAGCTTGTGCTCCATCTCCCTCTTCCCTAACCTGTGGTGCGCTGATCATGTGTTCAGAGCAGGTTTCCTGGGCGAGGCCCAACCTAGGGGCATCCCTGCTAAATGTGTTTTCCTGGGATTTTCCCCTTTTCCGTAATAATATACAAAAGCTCTGGGCCGATGGCATACACAGTGCATCCCTACCCACGCATTTCCCCACAAGGCCTTCTTTCATGGTGTGAACGCAGTTTGTTTGTGTACCTGTGTTTTTCCCTCTAGGAGATGCCCCATCCCCTCTTTCTTACTCCCATAGGTGGTAGGTGCGCCCCCCCCCCTATCTGGTGCTGAATTGGTACCTTTAATACATTAGAAACCAGTTTACAGGACCTGACTCACCTTACGTATACCATGGTAGATGCTGAGGTGGTGTGAGACAACAGGTGATTGAGACCGAGAAGCAAAGGTAAGGTTCCCACAACAATCCCAGATGAGAAGTACTGTAATATTCTGTTGACACTGTTTGACACCTACACGGAGCAGACTCTCAAGCACACTTCTGTCCTCACCGAACAGGTATTTCAGCGGGTGCCTTGAGGAGACAGGCCTTTGGTGAGGTTCCCCCAGGTAGATATGGTGATTCTAGACTCCCGGGAGCCTGACAACTGTGACACTTTTTTCAGGAGGACAGCTAGGACCAAGATACTGGAGCTAGAGGCATCAAGGATCCTGTTCCTTCAGGATTTCAATGTTTTCAATATGGCCGGAAGGAAGAGTCTGGAAGGCATCTGAAAGGAGGTGGCAGGTCTGGGGCAGAAAACAGAGGTTGGGAACTCCACTGAGCTAATAGTATTACTAAGCAATATGCCTTCAGTGACCCAGCTGCTGCCACAGACGTTTTGGTGAAAACTAGGAAGGAGATGGGGTCTTTGGAGTAAATGTACTTGTGGTAGTGGCCTGAACCTCCTCATGGGGTCTTTAGGGAAGGCAGACTCGTGATGGCCTACGTTCCTCCTTTGCAATAGCTCCAGAGGTGCTTGTCTCGATAGTTTGTTGAGGATGGTTTGGAAAGGTCCTCGAGTGTGTCAGTATGTCCTTATTAATGTGGTGTAATGATTATGCAGCGGTTTGGGCCACCACTCTCTATGCGGTGCTTTTACACAATTTTCCCTTTCCCTTTTTGTCTCCCCTCCTTCCAGTTCCCTTACGTCCTTTGCCCGAGACTAACTCAACTTGTGTTCTCTGAGGTAGACAGTCATGGGTGAAGCAATGCCTTGGGGGGAGCAGGAGGTGGAAGCAGAGCCTATGGAGTCTGGGGAGAGCAGGAGGCAGAAGGCTGGAGGAGAGACCCAGAAGGCTGGGGAAAGCAGGAGACAGGGGGCTGCAATGAGGACCAATGAAACTGGGTAAAGGCAGAACCAAAAGGTGGGGCATGAAGAGACCCAGTGAGCTTGGAGACGGAGGACCCAGGCAGCAGAGAAAAGGAAGGTCCAGAGAATAGCAAGGATGGGGAGAAGTGGAGAACAGTTGGGGTTATGGAGAAAGTGCCCAAAGGGGTGACGAAGGTGCCAGAAGTGGTAAATAAGGCGGGAGAGCAAGGAGAGAATTGTGTGTGTAACCATTATTGTAATAGTAGAAGTGCCCAAAAGGATAAAAAGAAGTTGAAAGAGGTCTGGACGATCTTCAGTGTAAAAGACGCCTTAAAGGGGCGATGACAATAAACCGCTATTGAAATAAACTATTGATGAGAGATGGATAAGGAAAGAACAGGAAATAGAGGAAAGTACATCAGAGGGGTGGTGCAAGCATTGTAGAAAGCGAAGGAGCAGATAAACCTTGGGAAGGCAGAAGAGGAGGTGACACAAAGAAGTGAAGGGGGGACGCTGGGTATCCTCGTTGAGGTTAAGGAGAAATGCATGGGAAAAACTAAGGAGGGGGTGGGGTGAACAGACTGGCAGAAGGGTATTAGAGCAATGTGGGCAGTGGAGAATTGTTATGTTATGAGTGGTGGGCACAAAGATAAAAAAGGGTACAACAAAGAAGATAAATAAGATTACAAGGATTTTCTGAAGGTAGCAGTGGGTTGTTTAGTGCATAATTGTTTATGCTATTTGACTTGTATACTGCAGAAGCCATGGCTGCAGTGATATTAAAGAACCGAAACCTTGTCCGCGTGTAGGTGAACGGTGACCTGCACCTCGGGTATCATGCAGATCGTGCTCTGTGGACGAGTTGGCAAAAATAAAGGGAAGCAGCAGGATTTAATTACCTGGCCGGAATAAAGTGCCTCTTTCTCGGTATATAAAAGGCTAACCTTAACCTTCTCACTGCAGCTGTGACCAAGAAAGTTTTCTAAACTTTGGGCTCCCTCCTTTCAATACGCTGCGAGAACCCACACAGACCTAGAATTTCCTTATAGACAAAACGCCATTGCCCTGCTTGATAGGGAAACCCAATGAGGCGCTCGCGTAACACGCCGTCTGGCAGGGAGGCCACGTGATCAAGCACGCTGTGTATATATTATGCCCCTCAGATTACTGCTAAATTAAAATGTACCAGCTAGTGGGGTGGGGGAGGGGTGGTTAGAATTAGAGTTCCTAAAATTAAGTATATATTATTTTCAACTCGAGCTGTTTGTATACCCTGTATTTTATAAACTATGTTGAATCTGTTTTAATAGATATGCTATGTGAGAAAGTAGAACGTGTGCAGGTCAAAATCACCAATGAAATGAACCAAACAAATTAAAATAAACACATTTTCAATGAAATGGTAAAGGCTTGTTGGTGTCTGCACAAGTACAAGTAACCTTTAGAAAAGTATGTAGGAATATCGTGCTAACTCTAGTCAATCTTTGGCTTTTGTATTCCAGAGATCTGCAACTAGTGTCTCTCCAGATGTTTTGGACTACAACTCCCATGATCTCTCGCAACGCTGGATAAGGCTGATGGGAGCTGTAGTCCAAATCATCTATAGAGCCAAAAGTTTCAGAACCCCTGCTTAAGGTATTGTGAAGGCATTTGCCAAGCACTTCGAGTTTCTATTGCCATGGTATCCCTAAGGATTAATAGTGTGCTCACATCAGGTGAGTGGTACTACTGTTATATATGATCATAGAGCAGCTATTGCCATCAACAGCACAGGTGCTCTCAGTAGACACACGCAGCAGCAGCAGCAAGGTATTGTGAAGCTTGGCTGGGAAGTGCAAAGAGTGCCTTCATGGCTGCAGTTCATCTCGTGAAGCTTGCCTTCCACAGCACAGCATATTGTGGGCATCCCCCTGCCATGCCCTAACTACTTCCCATGCAGAAGGGTAGACTTGCCATTGAATGTTTGCTGTAGTCCATCTGCACGTCCCTTTACCATGCACGTGGCAATAGTTGGCAATTGGTGTTTGCACCAGCAATCAATCAGCCATAACTAAAAGGAAATTGCCCCAAGGGAGCCTGCAGAAAAGAACTACACAGCGCAAGTGAGGACAGTTTGCATAGAGCGGGTGAAAAGGGAGCGTAAACATTCCAGGCTGTCGAATACAGGGAAACACACCCCTTTTCGGCAGAAGTGAGCATGGAGCGTGCTGTGCAATACAATCTGATTGGAAATTGCGGGTTTACCATACACTCTTAAGGAGGGACCTTGAATTCCCAGACTCCGGGGTCACGCTTTTTCTATGACCAAGGCGAAATCCAAAATGCCGAGGCCCAGGAATCCCAGGCTCACCCACAATTGGGCGACTACTCCTCGGGGAGGTCAGCAGTGTCCAGGTACTGCTGTGGTTAAACACTGAAAGGTGGAGGGGAGATTGGAAACAGACCCCATTTGGGTGCAACTGAAAAGCCACCGGGCTGTAAGGCAACAATATCAGGGGCTTGGACAGAGTGATGCCATTAGCCAGAGGCTTGATTCACATAATTGTGCTTAATTTGCCTCACAACGATGCTGTTCATTTTGGCCTCTGGTTGGGCTGCACATGTTTGTGTCAAGGCTTGCTAGAAAAACTGGGATATGTCTGTTCCCTCAATCCCCCCCAAAAATAAATTGGATCCTTATGTACTGGGTGTATGGGAAAATATGTATTATACCGCCGTGGCTTTTTAGCACAAAATGGCCGTCTGCTATTGTACTGTGGTTCTGTGCTAAGCACTGTGTTACACGCCTTTTACCACTTGTTCCGGATTGATCCTAAACTGCTATTGGGGTTGTTCCGTGTGAATATGTGAAATTAATTTGTTGGTCTATCTTTGACTTCTGGTGAGTGTGCTGAGCCCGTGTGGGCATTGGTAAAACCCCATCATAAAAGCCACATTAAGAATTTCAGTATGTGGCAAATGTGTTCTCGTTTTCCTCTCAGAGAGGCTAGTAAATTCTGTGACTGGTGGAGCAGTTTCTCTCTATTCCTTGCAAAGCGAGTCACACATTGTCCACTCTCTTCCTTCCAAGGGGAGTCCTATAGCTTCCTCTCCGTTCCTTCCTAAGGGAGTCCACAGAGTACACTAGCTTGCTTCCTAAGGGAGTCCCAAAGTGGCCACCGTCTTATATGCTAAGGAAGTCCCACAATTTCCGCTATCTTCATTGCTAAGGAAGTCCCATAGTTTCCACTCTCTTTCTAAGGGAGTCCGCAAGTTCCACTCTCTCTTGCTAAGGGAGGCCCAAATTTTCGACTCTCTTCCTTTCTAAGGGAGTGCCATTGTTTTCACTCTCTTCTTTGCTAAAGGAGTTCAACAGTTTCTGCATGCCTGCTAAGGGCGACCCCCAGTTTCCACTCTCTTGCTAAGGAAGTCCCATAGTGTCCATTCTCTTGCTAAGGGAGCCCCACAGGTTCCATTCTCTTCCTTGCCAAGGGAGCCCGCCCCATAGCTTCCACTCTCCTGCTTAGGGAGACCCACAGAGTCCACTATCTTCCTTCCTAAGAGAGTCCCGCAGTGGCATTGCTAAGGAAGTTGCACATTTTCCACTCTCTTCATTGCTAAGGGGGTACCATGGTTTCCACTCTCTTGCTAAGGGAGTCCCACATTTCCCCTTCTCTTCCTTGCTATGGGAGTCCCACAGTTTCCACTCTCTTGCTAAGGAAGTCCCACAGTTTCCACTCTCTTGCTAAGCGAGTCCCCAGTTTCCACTCTCTTCATTGCTGAGGGAGTCCCATAGTTTCCACTCTCCTGTTAAGGGAATCCCACAGTTTCCACTCTCTTGCTAAGGGAATCCCACCGTTTCCACTTTCTTCCTTGCTAAGGGAGTCCCATAGTTTCCACTCTCCCGCCAAGAGAATTCCCCAGTTTCCACTCTCTTGCTAAGGGAGTCCCACAGTTTCCACTCTCTTCCTTGCTAAGGGAGCCCCATAGTTTCCACTCTCTTGCTGAGGGAGTCCCACAGTTTCCACTCTCTTGCTAAGGGAGTCCCATAGTTTCCACTCTCTTCCTTGCTAAGGAAGCCCCATAGTTTCCACTCTCTTGCTTAGGGAGTCCCATAGTTTCCACTCTCCTGCCAAGGGAATCCTACAGTTTCCACTTTCTTGCTAAGGGAGTCCCACATTTTCCACTCTCTTCCTTGCCAATGGAGTCCCATAGTTTCCACTCTCCTGATAAGGGAGTCCCACAGTCTCCACTCTCTTGATAAGGGAATGCCACAGTTCCCACTCTCCTGTTAAGGGAGTTCCCCAGTTTCTACACTCTTGCTAAGGGAGTGCCACAGTGTCTACTCTCCCCCTTGCTAATGGAGTCACATAATTTCCACTCTCCTTCTAAGGAAGTCTCACAATTTCCAATTTCTTGCTAAGGGAGTCGCACAGTTTCCACTCTCTTCCTTGCTAAGGGAGTCCCATAGTTTCCACACTCTTGCTAAGGGAGTCCCATAGTTTCCACTCTCCTGCTAAGGGAGTCCCACAGTTTTCACTCTGTTCCTTGCTAAGCGAGTCCCATAGTTTCCACTCTCCTGCTAAGGGAGTCCCACAGTTTCCACTCTCTTGCTAAGGGAGTCCCATAGTTTCCACTCTCTTGCTAAGCGAGTCCCATAGTTTTCACTCTCCTGCTAAGGGAGTCCCACAGTTTCCACTCTCTTCCTTGCTAAGGGAGTCCCGCAGTTCCACTCTCTTCCTTCCTAAGGGATCCCCATAGTTTCCACTCTCTTGATATGGGAATCCCACAGTTTCCACTCTCTTCCTTGCTATGGGAGTCCCTTAGTTGCCACACTCCTGCTAAGGGAGGTCCCCAGTTTCTACACTCTTGCTAAGGGAGTGCCACAGAGTCAATACTCTCCTCCCTGCTAAGAGAGTCCCAAAGTTTGCACTCTCTTGCTAAGGGAGTCTCACGGTTTCCACTTTCTTCCTTGCCAAGGGGGGTCAACCATTATGTATGCTTTGAAGTGAACGAGTAAGACCAACAAAAAGGCTGGCATTCATTGTCTATGTCTATGTCTATACGTTTGTAACGCGCCGAAAGCCCACAGGCATCCGGGCGCGGCAGAACCGGTAAAGCGTAATTTACAATTGGCACCTCAAAGAATCTCGCAAGCCCAGCTAAGCCGCGAGTATTGCTTTGGGATTTGACATTTTATTGGAATAAGGTTTTCAGTGCATTCTGGCCAGGAAGGAGAAACATGTGCGTATAATGAAGTTAAGACACACGAAGTAGTTCACAGTCCTGACTCTGAACCTGCCTGCGCACAACATTAACAATTTTGTTTAAAAAAAGACGAATATACCATGCTCACTTTTGCAAAGAAAAGCACATCTTAAGAAATCCTTGCTCTGATTCCCAAAGGAAACACCCTTTATTCATTGTAGTGGGATAACAAGCACTTGGTTGCCATAGCAATATACTTTAAATTCAGAACAGCTGATTCCCATATCTTAATGTCAGGCATTTTAAAGGTAGCTAGAATGAGAGTAGAATTGAGTTGAAGTGAATTGCGTATTTATAGCGCACGCCCCATGAACTCAATCCCCTTTTGACACACTAAGATCAGAGCTGTGCTTTTGCACTGCTTTGCATGGGTGATTAATGAAAGAGGTGCGTTCTCATGGGTTTGTGGAGGTCAGAGGTTCTCCAGTTTTGTCTGGGGATTCTTGGAGGGCGTTCCAGTGCGTGCATTCCTGGAAGGTGATTGTCTGCAGCCTTGGCACGTGTGGGTGTTAATTGGGCGTATTGTAAGTTGGAGGTTGCTGGGCCAGCAGGAGCAGATGGAGGGGCATCTATAGAAGTTATTGCATGGGTAAAATGGGCTGTTTCCCAGGAGGGCTTTGCCGGATGTCCCTGATGAATGAAGGAGCTCCTCTCCCACCTCGCGGCCTGCATGCCTGTGAGCCCCCCTTCCACCACTGCACAGAAGGCAAGCCTTCTTGGGCTATTATGGGGCCTGGACAGGTCTCCTTTATTTACAACAAAATGGAAAGGATATGTCCACCATTGTTTTGTACAGCAGCGCCCAGCTGCATGCCAGTGTCACAGAACACCATTCTTCCTTGTACCTGGCCTCCTCTACATGATGGCCGACGTTGTTGCCAGAAACACTGGTGGGCCTGGCCCTGAGCCTACTAGCCCATGATTGGCCCTCCACCTTCTTCACAACCAAGCAGGCGAGCCGGCCCAGCTCCAGGCAGCGCTGTCAGGAATCGCACGCCCTGTATCACACGTACCTTTCTGGGCTGAAGTTCAGGAGCTGTTCAATGAGGTGTTAACCCCCATGACTATTGACAGACACAGGGAGTGGCAGGATCTGGGTGAGACTAGTAAGGGGCACGGAAAGGTGTTCCACAGTACAAGTGGCTCTCCTGGAAACACCTTTGGCTTACAGAAACTTGATATCCTGTAGAGTGGAAGAAACTACACATTGAACATTTGGACAACATTTAATTCACACCAACTTGATTCTTCACAAAAAGAACTGGCTGTTTTTTGTATTGTTTATGTCCTGATGAGGTGCACTAGACGGAAATTGTATAGTCCGATCTGGTTGCCCGAAACTCGAGTCGACATCACCATAGAGCCTACTTTCTAGAGTTGGCTCTAACTTGGGTTCATACAGAAAAAATGTGGTAAATTGATACATGTTCAAGAGCAATCACTTTGGAACATTTACCCTGTCTTTGGCTCCTAAACTACTGCCAATTAGGCATTTTGAGTGAACAAAGCACAAACCCAAACAGATGGGGTGTTCTGATTACAGAACAGAATTATTGTGATTGCGACCTTTGCACAAGTACGAGTGGTGTTTGGTATGAATGGGGATGAAAGAGTATGTGAGAAATGATGTGTGAGATGTGAGCTTTTTTGTTGGTGTGATACATGTTTTTTTGAACATTCCATTTTTTATAGATGTGATATTAATGTGTTTCATGTAATTTTTTGTAAATGCTTTTTTATGACTATATTTGATCAATGAATAAAATAAATTCATTTTTACACATACTGCCTGTTTTCTAGAATTCACACCCTTTAAGTAGGGTTGTCTTTTGGAATGAATCATGTGGCGTCTTTACGCATGAATTTCACTATTAATGATTGGAGGGTGTTGCACCTATCTGTGGATAATTGCAGTTTTGTATGGGGCCTGGCCCTGAGCCTGCTAGCACATGATTGGGCCCTTCACCTTCTTCACAACCAAGCAGGCGAGCCGGCAGGCGAATGCCGGCCCACCTCCAGGGCCGGTTATCTAGGCCCTTTGTGTGTCTGCTCTTCCCCCAACTCTCTGATGTCACTGATGCATGAAGGGGCTCCTCTCCCACCTCGTGACCTGGAGGCCTGTGGACCACACCTCCCACCACAGAAGGTAAGCCCTGTTGGGCTATTATGGGGCCTGGACACACAGCGCATTGGGCGCTTGTATGAAACTTTGCCATTCTTCAACCTCCTTTATTTACAATGAAATGAAAATAATATGTCCACCATTGTTTTGCACAGCAGCGCCCAGCTGCAGCTGCGTGCCAGTGTCACAGAACTTCATTCTTCCTTGTACCCTGCTTACTCTCGATGTCCGACGCCGTTGCCAGCGACACTGATGGGCCTAGCCCTCAGCGTTCTAGCCTGTGATTGCTGCGCCCTCCACCTTCTTCACAACCAATCATGCGAGCCAGCAGTCGAATGCCGGCCTGCCTTCAAGGCCCGCAATATAGGCCCTTTGTGTATCTGCTCGTCCCTCTACTCTCCGATGTCCCTGATGCATGAAGGGGTTCCCCTCTGGCCTCGCAGCCTGGAGGCCTGTGGACCACCCCTCCCACCACAGCACAGAAGGTAAGCCCTGTTGGGCTATTATGGGGCCTGGACATGCAGCTCACTGGGCATTTGTATGAAAATTCGCCATTCTTAAACATCTCCTTTATTTACAATGAAATGAAAAGAATATGTCCACTATTGTTTTGTACAGCAGCCCATTCTTCCTTGTACCCGGCCTCCTCTCCATTATGGGCGACACTTTTGTCAACAACACTGGTGGGCCTGGCGCTGACCCTGCTCGCCCGTGATTGGGCCCTCCACCTACTTCACAACCAATCAGCTGAGCTGGCAGGTGAATGGCAGGTGTCTTTACCTGTCTGGATCTGGCTGGACCGGATGCCCTTCCCCTTTTTTCCTCCACCACCGCAGCATATCTTGATGAAGTCACCTGGATTTAGGGGGCTGACTGTGACCCCTCACACCTGGCCCACCAGAACTTCAGGAAACCCTGCAGATTTACTTGTGAGTAGGCAGCTCACCTAATTTCCATTTCCTGTGACTTTAAATCTGCAATCACTTTCGTTTTGGTGTGTTTACACTTTCATTTTGGTGTGTTTAGTGTGCCTCTGCTAAAAATCGAATTTATGTGACTTTGCATCTGCAGTCACTTCCGATTTGGTGTGTTTAGTGTGCCTCTGCTAAAAATCGAATTTATGTGACTTTGCATCTGCAGTCACTTCCGTTTTGGTGTGTTTAGTGTGCCTCTGCTAAAAATCGAATTTATGTGACTTTGCATCTGCAGTCACTTCCGTTTTGGTGTGTTTAGTGTGCCTCTGCTAAAAATCGAATTTATGTGACTTTGCATCTGCAGTCACTTCCGTTTTGGTGTGTTTAGTGTGCCTCTGCTAAAAATCGAATTTATGTGACTTTGCATCTGCAGTCACTTCCGTTTTGGTGTGTTTAGTGTGCCTCTGCTAAAAATCGAATTTATGTGACTTTACATCTGCAGCCACTTTTGTTTTTGGTGTGCCTAGTGTGCCTCTCCCTGCCACCCCTCTCACCCCCCTACACTTATTTTGCTCTGTTCTTCTTACCCTACCCGCCCCTCTCCCCTTCTTCATGTATAGCTCTTGCATTATTGCATTATTATGTCACACGTTGTAACAGTTTGTATTTCTGCTTGCCCTATGCTGTACCACTAAACGCATAGCACTTGCCCATTCTGAATGTCCCAATGCCTATCAAGGATGTCAATTTCTGTTTAACTACTCCCCCTCCTTGAGTTGGAACGCTTTGAAACACTTGTTAAATGTATAGGCGCTATATAAATGACCGATACATAAATGTGATGATTGCTTAAAGAGATGCTTTGTTTAATTAATAAGTAGCCACTGAAGCGTCACCAGAGTGCCTTCATCCCTAGACTGTTGTAGCCCACCTGATGTTTGGGGAGTGCGTGTGTTATCAGGCTGGCTATGTGCAGTGAAGAAAGATGCTGGTTGTGGTGTGCTGCCCTGGGCGCTGTCTCTAGGTGTGGCTCGGAGGGAAGGTAATTGTATAACCAGATGCCTAGAAATGTTGCCTTGGGTTGTGCCGACGTCTATTTTGTAGGCATTGTGGACCTGCTGTCAAGGGTATTTCCGCACCATGAGGAGCACGGGAGTTAGCTCAATGTTGCCCGTGTTCAGTTCCAAGCCACGTTGAACTCATCCCTTTCACCGCATCGCCCAATCGGTATCTGCATACATTTTTGGGGGAAAACTGCATGAGAGAAAATTTCGAATTTGGCAGTGTAAAAAAAACGAAAACGCAAAATGTCAAAGAAGGGGACCAGGGTTTACAGGCTTTCAGGGGTGTCCTCCACTCACCTTCTTTGACATTAACGAATTCGGGGGTGGCTTGGTTGTCCCCGCTACCATTAAAAGGAAAGCAGGGGCGAAGAAAGATTTTGCCCCAAAAAAGCAGACCCCATGGTGGAAGTTCCGCCCCTCAATGGGGAGGCGGATCTCACGTTGCAGGGTAGGAGCCGTGGCCGTGCAGAGGAAGTGTAGGTGAGGACCAGGAAGTACGTTTTAAGGGCAGGAAGGAGGGGGGATAGGGGGCAAGGGTCATATATGAGATTATTTCGTTACGGGCATTTCGAAATTCATGATTTTCGAATTTGAAATTATCGTCAACTAAATAGGCACGTACTTCCTGCCATTCAGCAGTTTTATGATCTTGAAGGTAAGTGTGGCCTCTGGCAGAGAGAAAGGGAACTTTTTACCCTTGGCAAGGGGCTTCAGGCTGGCAAAGGGCGCGTCTGTGCTCTGTTCTGAAAGAGATGCAGGTGGCGGGCACAGCAAGGATTCCTGGGCAGGGAAGAGCCCGAGTTCTTCTTTTTTCCTTCAGCTTCTGGAAGCATTGGAAAGATCAGCAAGAATGAATAAGCATTCATTTTTTATGAGGAGGTTATATGGTGGATTCCTCCCGTTTATACGTAATGTGATAATGGGTGTATCAAATCAAATGCAATGGAACTTAATTCATGAACTTGAGAAGCAGAGTTAGACCGGATGGGATTCAGACCTGTTACTGCGAGTGGCACGTAGACCTCTCTCCGAGGCAAGTCCTGAACTCGCTGAGACGGTTAAGAGCCACTGGCGTAACGGGCCCTTGCAGCCCCCGTGGTGCAGGGGGCCCCATGCTGCCCATGCCCAACGGAGGGAGGGCGGGCACTGTGCGGTGGGGAGCGCCCCTCAGCAGGGCTTGCAGGGGGCCCGCACATTTTGTGTTACGCCACTGTTCAGAGCACACGTGTTGGTGGTGGAGAAGGAGGCAGCGGGGTGTGTGGGCAAGCATGGTGGGTGCCACCTGACCATGGGCTGGACTCTTCCGTGTGTTGTCCAATAGGTCTCTTTTTCCTAGCGGGTCCAAACCACTGGAAGTATTGGGAAGAGAACATTCGTTGTTTTGCTAATGAACTGTGTGGGGAACTGCTCACTATGGTAGAGGCAGTCTTTTGGAAACATGGGGTTTCTGTCACTCTTGTGAAGGTACCCCGGGCAGGAACGCAAGAACGCATTGCATGCAATTGAAGGAGTACTCCACGTCCATCTGCAGGAAAGCAAATACTACCCCCAGTGTCGGATACATGGAAGGTGGAAAGGAAAGGGAGCCGTGAGGTGTATATTGTGGCTTGTGCTGAATGTGCGGGTACAGGAAGAACTGGAGGTCCTCTGAATGGTTCCATGTAATAATGTCGCCACAACAATCTCGCCATGCAAAAATATCGCCGAAAAATGCCCGTTTTTTGTGGTGACATTATTGCATGGAACATGAGGGGAACACCCCCGAAACCCCCGAAACCCCCAAACTTTAATTTATTATTATTATTTTTTTTGTTTTTTTTTTGCCCCTGTCCCCATATATATGGTCACCCAAATAATATCGCCACAACATTTTCCCGGCGATATTATTTACGGCGACCATATATGGGGATATTATTACCTGATACCCTCTGAATGAGCTGGATATGCGAATAAAGCAGGTGTAAGAACAGTGTCAGGCTCTGGTGCTCAATTACCTATTATTCCTGACACGTTTTGCAGTATTGTGCCCGCGTTCATGCCTCTAACACTATCATGCCAGAGGTTGTGGACTAATCAATATGCAGCTGTGCTGTGGTCATGCCAAATAAGCCGGTCATTCGGGCTGCCAGTATGCCCGACCAGTGATTTATTGTGCCATTTTTCATGCCAAGTCAGTTATTCTAACAGCATAGTCATAATCTTACTTATCCAGGAACCCAGCCCATCATCAGGTTTTTAGTGTGGCAGCATTCAACCCCCACCCAGAAAGTATTATTGCAGCAACATGTCACATCACAAGAAGAGCGGCCACACTGCCAAGTGTGCGGCTGCTTTTATCATTTTTTTCAAGAATTTTCAAAGAGACACAGACATAAAATGACTTTGGCTACATCAGCTTGTGTGTTTATTTGACAATTTAATTTGGCAAATGTGCTCAAATCTGAGAATCTAACAACAATAGGTGTACAAATACATTCGAAGGATTCAAACCATTTGGAACTGACCCTTCAAATGAATCCAGCAATTAAAATCTCAAGGAGATTTTGGTATTTGTTTGCTTGAAAAATATATAAAGGTGGACTCCAACCTTTCTATGGCCCTTTGTGTGAGAGAGTTTGGTGAAATTTACAAAAAATGTAATTCCTGCTCATCATTGATCCACACTAAGCACTGTGTGGAGATCAGAAATAATAAATACAACAAGTACTACTGGGGTGCCCCGTGGCAACTGGGGGCACCCCAGTAGTACAATGACTACATCCACTTCAAATGAACTAATACATTAGTAAAAACAATGATCATGATCCTTAATCCACAAATAGGCCATAGATTAGACAAGGATAAGGGACTAGGACGAGGATTCGTAGAAGGATTAGGAGGAGGGCGACACAATAAGGCAAGGGACAAGATATTGTTAGAGAGTGTGGTTAGGGCAAGGGAAAATAATGAGAATGAGAAACCAGGTTTCCGAACTACGATTTGAATCGAGGACTAGAATGAAGAATTAGAATGATGAAAGAAAATGAAAGACTACGATGAGAGATGAGGTGCTAGGGATGAGGGAATATGACAAGTGACTGTGACGAAGATGAGGAAATAGGACAAAGGACTAGAATGAGGGATTAGGTTGGGAAACTAAGACTAGGACTGGGAAAAGTGTCTATTCTGAGAGACTATGACTCGTATGAGAGACTAATACTAGGGTGTGATTCTGGGGCCAAGAATAAAGACTAGGACTAGGAATAGAGACATGGATGAAGGGCTAGCGTGAGGAACAAGAATGGGGACTAGGACAATGGCCTATGATGATGGAGTAGATTGAGGGACTACGATGAGGGTAAGAGACTACAACGAGAGACTAAGATGAAGAGGAGAGACTAAAACAAGAGATTTTCGTTGTAGACTTCTTTTGCCATTAGGGATCATGACATCTAGGATGTGGGTGGAGGCAGGTGTCATCCAGGTCTCGGTAATGAAGATGGCATCCATGTCAATTGTGGTGATGAGATCGGCAATGTCTGCTGTATGGTTAATTGCTTAGCGGACATTAACGAGCACCAGTTTCAGTGCAGTGGTGGATGATGGAGTGTTGTTGGGGTCTATGGTGACACAGGTGACATTGCTGTGATGTAGTGTCCATTATGTTGCTGGTGAGTGGAATGGCTGGTGATGAGTGGTGATGAGTGGTGATGGGCTGTTGGGAGACAGGGGTGGAAAATATATTGAGGGAGCTTACTGAAGGCTAGAGCAGCAAGCTGTTTGGTCTTGGGAATTGTCCTTTAATGTGTGTGCCTTTCACTTTGGAGGCCTGAGCAAGAGACGGACTTTGACCTAACAGTGGAGAAAGCAAATGAAAGGGCAGGACTAAGCAGGTGGGTGGGCTTTAGGTCATGTAACCTAGATCCACATGCACAAGCTCACCAACTGCAAAACAAAAGGGGCTGGAGGGCTGCTCAAGTAGGGAAAAACAGCAGCAAAACAAGACATCAACACATTTCTTTTCCATTGCTCTTACCGTCATCATCTCTGCTGTTGTGACTCTCCTTCTCTCCTCTCACCTTTCTCCTTCTCTCTGCAGCTCCTGGCTCTTGCTCTGTCTACTTTCTCCTCCAGCCTCCTATACCCTTCTCCGAAGCTCCTTGCCTTTTGTGAGCCCAGACCCTGCCTCCCCATGGCTAACGAACTTTAGGTGTACTTCCCCTTGAAAATGGCAAGGGGATTAGGTATCTGTGTTTTTTCCATGACTGCCTGGATGCATTTTAAGCCCCGCCCCCTCTTTGGTGGGCTAACGTGATAGGCTACTGCCACTACCTTGATTTTTTCTCGTGAGCATGCATAGGGAGAGCAGAGCAAAGTCTCTGCAGACTCTCTTAGCCACCCTTGTTTTCACTGCAGGTGACAGGAGGTGTCAGTGCACATGATAGCACTCCTTACCCTAGCTTCTGTAATGTCTGTATTTCTCTCCACCTAGTCCCTGCTGGCACAAGCGACAGTGCTTTAAGTGGGCCGGGGCCTGCCGGGGCCGGGCCCCGCCAGTCTCCAAAAAGTGGGGCTGAGCCGGGGCCCTGCCGGTGCCCCCCGGTCCCACCACGCCATGGCAGGACGCATTATCCCGCCACGGCCGCAGCCGCGACGGGAGATGCGCCCGCCAGTGTAACGTTAGGCAAGTGGACAGAAGTGCCAGCCAGCCACAGCATCGCTGAGGCTGGCTGGCACTTCTGTCAGTCACTGTAACTTCCCTGATGACCCCCCATCTGAGGGGTCATCAGGGAAGTTACAGTTCCTTTGTTTGCCCTCGCCAGGTCACTGACCCTCAGCGAACCTGTGGGCTCCATGATCTAATATGCAGATTAGATCACGGAGCCCGCGGGTTCGCAGAGGGTGAAAGGCGCCTCAGGCTCAGTGATCTATCTGCTCTGAGCAGAGATCACAGAGCCCGAAGCGCCTTTCTCCAGGCAAAGCTTTATAAAAGATGCCTTGAATTGTATACGTTTCAAGCCATCTTTTATAAAAGAATGGTTTGTGGCTGGTATCAAATACATTGGAGATTTGTTTGATGGGGAGAACTGGTTAACGTTCACTCAGCTTGGCCAGAGGTGTGATATGACGAAATGTTCATTTGCCGAATATCGGAAGTTGAAGATTATTATTTCAGCTTGTATTGAGGTGCCACAATTGACTGTTCAGAGTCCAGCCTGGGCAGCTGTAACTGTATGCCTCAGTGCATCTCACCCTGCTTCTACCATGTATGGTATCATAAAGGCTACTCGGAAAGGTGATCCGAGATTACCTGCTCTGTGGGCGGAGGAATTGGGGGAAGATGTGAACTTCAGATGTTGGCGAAGGTGCTGTGAGAACACTTGTTTGGTGAGTTTGGATTGGTCCCTCAGAGCATCTCAAACGAAGTTGTTGTTTAGGGCCTATTGGACGCCGGAGAAACTATTCAGGAGACAACTTTTAGACAACAATCTTTGCTGGAAATGTAAATGTTCTAGAGGATCTCTGAGTCACTTGATTTGGTCCTGTCCTAAAACGATGCAGTTCTGGGAAAAGGTGTGTGAGAGATTAAGCTTGGTCTTAAACATTGCAATCCCCATGAATGCCTCATTATTGATTTTAGGCAATGATTCTCTTCTGGAGGATATTGACTTTGGAAAGAAAGTTTGGCTGCTACGTGCATGTATGGTTGCTAAGAAATTCATTTTGAGGTCCTGGAAATCGAGTAATTCTTTCAACATTGATGATTGGGTGGAGGAGCTTCTTACAATTTCAACATATGAAAGAGCTATTTACAAACTCACTGATGACATTGAGAAGTTTGGGGACATTTGGGGCTGCTTTCTTGATGCCTATGCGTAATGCAGAGCTTTGATCTGGGACAATATATACATATCCTTGTACAATGTTGTGCTGTATGACATCTATAGGATGTGTATTGGTTGTTTTATTATTGAATTTGTTATATGGTTCGTGCAATTAGTATTCTTAGTCCTTATTTCCTGCGTTGGCTCTTTTCTCTTCTTCTTTCCTGTTTTTCTTCTTCTTCAACCGGTTCTATTTTTTAGTACATTGATGTGTATTTTAAATTGGTTGTGATATGTTGATTATTTACATTGAATTGATTGGCTATGTGTTTACTGGATTATTCATGTTCATGTTTATTTATGTAAAATTAAAAATTGTAATATAAAAAAAAAAAAAAAAAAAAAAAGCTTTGTCGATGGACAAAGCCACCTCGGGTTTTGTCCGTCCTCAACACTTTATAAAAGATGGCTTGTACGTTTCAAGCCATCTTTTATGAAGATAGAAATATGTTACAAATGTCTATGTTTATAAAATGTGGCTTGAAAAGTACACAAACCATAGTAAGGTAAGCACACAAGTGTGCGTAACTTACTATGGTTTGTACACTTTCAAGCCACCTTTTATAAACATAGAAATATGTAACATTGCTATGTTTATAAAAGAAGGCTTGAAAAATACACAAACCATACTAGTACGCATACAAATATATAAATGCTCTACTATATCTATATATTTGTTTGCGCACCCTACTATGATTTGTGCACTTTTAGGCCACGCCCACAGCGGATGCCACGCCCCCAAACGAGGGCCCCCCCTCAATTTCTTACCCCACTTAAAGCACTGACAAGCGAGATGTACAGTGGCAGCACTTTGTGTTTGGATGGAACACTATGGTTCTCTGGGTAAGCTATCGGGCACATTAAGATATCAGGCATTTCTCGTTCCCTTCAATAGAGATCACTCTATGATGGCAAGTTGTGGCCGGCCCCTTCCCCCACATTCTGGGCATATCAGCGCTGACCAAAGGGAGCCTCCTCAATTTAACCCTTGGGATAGTATCACAATGTGAGTGGTGGCACCTGGCACCCTGGGCCGCTTCAACCATCACCTCAAGGTACAGGTAGGGTATGTTGCTCTTGATGCTTATTAAACCTTGATAAAGAAGTTGCACTTCCATCCTTCTGCTCGTAGGCAGTCACGATAGGTTGGCTGTGGAGCTGTGGAGCTCCCCAGTGTCCTTTCCTCTCTTTCCATTGTGTGTGTGTGCGTGCGTGCGTGCGTGCGTGCGTGCGTGCGCGCGCGCCATTCAGAGACTCAGTCTATCATCTGAATAGGCAAGTCAACGTAATCCTCCAGTTGAATTATGACCATGTTTCCACCTTCAACGAGACCTTCATAAGTCTCATTGACTGGCTGTCTGGTTCCCTCTGAGTACTACAGAGTTCCAGCCAAACCCACCCCCTGCCCAATCCCACTTCCCTGAATTTCCTGGCACTTGCCTTTAGGCCTCCACCTAACACTTGCATCTCGCCTCTTCACCCTTTTACCTTCCCACCTTAGCACTTGTTTTGTGCAGATAGGCAGCCCCCCACCACACTTCTTGTTCTGCACTTGCACGTTCCGAATGCCACAAGGCCTAGTTAGACGGTTACTGTATCTTTCTCCCCCCCTCCCCCTTTGTCTTGTGAAGCCTTGAAACACTAGGAGTCTTACAGATATCCAATAATATAAATAAATAAATAAATAAAAAGGAAGACAATGTTGTACCTTCCCAAACCACTACACATTTCAGCTGCAGAAGTTACTGGATCATCAGCACATGAGTTTTGGAAAGAACTATATTTTGCATATCTTCTTATATTCAGAACCGTTTACAAGATATTAAACATTTTGCTGAATGGCCTCTTTCTGGACTGTTAAAATGAGACCTCGGGACCCACTAAGCAAATGTGAACCCACTGCGCAAACGGCACATTGTGATGTTTGTGCTGCAGGCGGCGCGCATCCCCTTTTGCAATATAGCCTTATTCCTCTAAGGAGTGGTCATTATCGCAGCATAAATTGGGAAAGGCTCATTGTCCCAAAGTTAGGGAAGCGTCATTATCCCAAGAGATAATGGCCCCTCCCGGGGCCTGTAAGACTGTTAACACATGGTGGTGGGAGCAATACATGTTTTACAGTTTTGCTGGTGAAGTAAAAACGTTACTTTAATAGTGAGTAAAGTAAGTAGACAAAATGAGTTAGTACATTAAATGTGGTTTATTTGTGTAGTGTTTAAATAGCAAGGTAGTCTTCATAAGTTAAGTGTTTTAATTGCAAACTTGGTTCAACTGGAGTGGGTTTAGCATGAGCATGTATTAGACGGGTTATCTCTAAGAAAGTGAAACCATATTCCCATGTTTTATTTTTCTCTTGGGTGTGTTAAATAGGACGTCGAACCGAAAATAAAGTCTTTTCCCAGAAAGGAAGTGTCTTTTTTGAAAGACACCGTGCCTCAAAATTGCACTGTAGTTTCCCTGTCCGCTTAGAAGTTGGAAAGTTCTGAATGCAGTCAATACCCGCAGTTATTGACCGCACTTTAACATTCTGATTAGTTGAGAGGTGGCCAATAACGATCTCCGTGTGCTAATACTGAATGTGCACATTCTGAAAGGATGTCCCTCCCTCATGCCAACGAAGGACTCCTGTGTCCTTGTGGCATGCATTTATATACTGGAGGGGGGGGGGGGGGCTCCTTTCACCATTTTGCGGCTTGATTCTCTGATGCGACACTGCCAGCATTAGCTAGCTCACGTCGCCCTGGCAGCAGTACATCTTGCTGCACTGCTCTCGAGCACTGTCAGTGCACTCAGGCGCAACATTGGTCGTCTGCAAATGGGGCAATTGGAAGGATGACACCTGGTGCAGCTTGGGTATGCTGTTCAATGGGCAGCCGTGCCCTTTTTTTTTAATGCTGCCACAACTCGGATCTGCTTGGTAGGCAGTGACCAGGAAAGTCATATTTAAATCTCTAGATACGTTGCAAAAGGTAATTTACTAAGCTGGTCTGTCTTTCATTGTGGCATGTTTTCATTCTATGTTCCATCATGCCACATAATGGTGTATTTGGTACAGGGGGGCAGGAGGGGTTAAAGGTTGAGTTAAGAACTTAAACAACAAATAAGGGTTTGGCCAAAACATGTGCATTGCCGATCCCGGTGACCAAGAGGCAAACGAAAACACAGGAGTCTGAACATTGTCGGGAGGATAGCTCAGGGGCAACATGCTCACCTTGGTAGCAAGACGACACGGAGCAACACAGGTTCGATCCCTGGGTCCGTGTCTAGAAACCTCTGGGCATTAAGCACGTTATAAATAACCTGTCCTATCTCATTCTTTAGATACCGCATGATTTTACCACCCATGTTTAGTATGGCTAGTGATGCAATAACTGCTTGTGGTATGTTTTGAATGCTGCATGTCCATGATTGTATGTATGGATGGAACTATGGGGACACTGTATTGTAAATGCATTGGTAATGAAAGCAAAAAAGATCTTAAAGAGGCTGTGGGGTCTTTCTTTTAGTTCCCCCTCCTATTCAACAAGGATGGAGCGAGGGATCATAGGTATTGACCACACCATCAAACTTAAACTCCTTGTCTATCAGATAAGTATCTGGAATAGTGAGAACCTCTCATCATATCGTCTAATCCTTGCGGATCTCTTAGAAACCCCTGGCGCAAAAGAGGCGCCGTGGGTGAGGTACATCAACATTATGTTAACGGCAGTTCGACTTCTGGAACTGTGGGTCAATCCGTGCTGCTATGGTCTAGGTGGCAAGGGTAGGGTAAAAGAGCCAGGCAAGGAATGGGTTTGCCACACTGTACGAGCACAAGGTGAGGGCACTCGTAACATAGGGTGTCACCTACTGCGTGGAGGTCATCCAGGTTTTGAAAATGACTTGACCTGTTGGAGGCCAACGAGAGGAATCTTGTCTTGAGACTTGGGATATTGCCTCTTCAAGCCTGTATTTCAACTTGGGTAGAGGCCATTTTATGGCATACCATTTCTGCACATTGAAGAGACAGAGGTTCACTTTCTGTTATTCGCCCTGTACAGAATGGCAAAAGCAAGATGGCTGAAAGGAATTTTTAAACGAAAGGGTATAAGGTCTGTTAAAGATGCACCACACCTATGGAAAGTGGCAGAAAATGGTTCCCACTTAAAAAGAATTGACTCTTATTTAGTAACAGCTTGGGAAAAAGAAATATATTCCTCCCGGCGATACATCTTAATGTGTAATCTATTCGTCCATCGCAAGGGAATTCATGCTTTTATATTGATAACTAACTTCACAGCTTTGATTTTTTTTACTGTGGTATTGATAGTTAATGTTATTGCATATTGCATTTGCACTTTTATTCTGTAATCAAGAATGTCAGTTTAAGCAATAATTGTGCTTAATTTTAAATTTCTTACGCATGGTTTATAGTTACATTATGTTATCTTTATTTGTAAAGCGAACGCACGCTGAGGCATCTTGGCGCTAAAGGAAGTTCAACAGGATTTACATAAGGCGACTATCGAGAGTTAAAACAAAGGGGTTTTTAGAGCGCGCCGAAAGATGAAGTGATTACTTGTGTGGCGCAGCGGGTGAACGGAATGGGATTCCATAGTTTTGCATCTGCCACTGAGAAGGACAGACCGCCAACCCGTTCAAAACGGTAGCGCGGTGCCGAGAGGAGGCATGCATCCTGAGAACGAAGCACCTGGAATGGTCAATTTTTCCTGCAGATGTTCTGCTCCAAGGCCATTGAAGGCCTGATGGACTATAGTGAGTGACTTAAACTGTATCCGTTGCAGCACAGGTAAACAGTGAAGCGATCGGAGAACCAGTGAGATATGAGAGCCATATGGAGTGCCTGCGCAGACCCGGACGGCAAGGTTCTGAAGTAGTTGTAGTCTGTGAACTAGATAGAGGGGCTGGGCAAGAAGTAAGGAGGTACAATAGTCCAGCCGGCGGAGTAACAAAGAAGCTGTCATTGCAGGACGAACATGAACCGGAAGGAATGGCAGAACTTTACAAAGAATTCGAAGTTGAAAGAAGCTAGCCTTAGAAATAGCACCTACCTGGGCACAAGTGGAACGAGAGGAGGAGAATTTGAACCCCAGATTCCTTACCTCCAGCACAGGTGTGGGGCATAGGCTAAGCTCAGAAGGCCAAAAGGCAGGCGACCAGGCTGGAACGGGAGATGATAAGGTAGAAAGGGGAGCGTAGGTGGGGTACACCACCAGGACCTACGTCTTGTCCTTGTTAAGTTAGCCAAATGTCGCCCATCAACTTACCTACTGCTGCCAGGCAACTCCTATGCTGAGACGCTATGTCCGGCTGGGCAGAGTCCAGCCGGAGGATGATTGTAGTATCATCAGGATAGGAGTAACACCTGAAGCCGTGGGAATAACACTAATCTTTACAGCACTTACGTGGGCATATATGAATAGGGCTCTCCACCAGTATGAGTTATCAATAACATGTGTTGAAGGGCTTTGTTCCTGCATAGCGCTTTGAACTTTATACATTAATGTTCCCTGATGGATGCATTTGCGTCCTGGGCAAGTGACTGACTATAGGGCAGAATTCTTGGTTTCCAATCTACTTAACATGTATTATAGATAATTAATGAGCTGTGATGGAAATATTCAGATTAAAGCAATATATTGTAGGTATTGATAGATTCTCATACAGTGCATTTGCCCAATTAGAATACAGACAGACAGCCAGTACAACAATGAGGAGACAATGATCTCGTCATAAACATATAAACAATCATGTTCGAGGAAAGACCATAAGTACATTCCTAAATCATAAAGTGGCCAGGAAAACGAAAGCTAAACTTAAGTGCAGTTAAATAGCCCATTAAATGGGGTTTAAGAAATAAAATGAGCCCCTTTCATTACAAAATGGTTTGCCCCTTAAGTGAAGATAGCCCATAGCCTTCACATTTAGGCCAACAGTATAGGCACCAACACGGGGGTGAGAATGCAAGTATTTCTGATGCAGAGTCTCACTGTTTTGTGCATTTAAATCCTCATGGTTTGATGGGTCATTGCTGACCCTTCTGTACACTTGTCATCATGGGACTGCAGCCCTGGGAACTGTTACTTTCCCATATATATTTCCAACCATCAAATAGCAATGAAGATTCATTTTTAAATGTTTTTTTTTTTTACATTTTACACAAACACAGATATGGGGGAAGTAAATAGTGCATGTACTTAATGGCGCTAAACTCATAGTGTGTGCCTGATCCTCAGGATTAGCAATCCACCATTGAAATGACTGGTTTTAGTACCGCAGCGGTGAATACCGCAGCAGTCCAAATAAAGCCTTTGCATGTATGTAAGGGTGTCTGAACGAGGAGCGATGGGACACTACTGCAGAAGGTTGGGTAAAATAGTGAAGAGGGGAGGGGAGGCTGAATGGCTAAGTTCCCAGGATCATACAGTCTAGCAGGCCGATTCATGGAATTGCTCTCAAAAGTGTCGCACGCGGCTGGCGCACAGCGTGCCCGTGCGAATCTCTGCGCCAGCTGCGTGCGATAAAATCAATTTCCGCGCACAGCGTATTCATGGATTCCCACCTCCAAAAGCAGACGTGGCGCAGAGTGGCGCAGCGACCCTGCAGCAGGGCCAGTTACGCCCCCAAGAACGCCCTCGCGCAAGGAAAAGCCATCAAGATCGCAAAATCATCGCAAAGGGCTGCGCCAACCCTGTACCAGTGCGAGAAGTTTCACACACGACCTGGCCTGGGGGAGCGTGTGCGTGTATTCCAGGGGTGCGTGAGAAGTATTACACGCGAATGGCCTGGGTGCGTGTATTTCAGGGGTGCGCGAGAAGTTCCACACGCGATTGGCCTGTGCGCGTGTATTTCAGGGGCTCGCGGGTGGTTTAACACGCGATCGGGCCTGGTGGAGCGTGTGCGTGTATTACAGGGGTGCGCGAGAAGTTCCACACGCGATTGGCCTGTGCGCGTGTATTTCAGGGGCTCTCGGGTGGTTTAACACGCGATCGGGCCTGGTGGAGCGTGTGCGTGTATTACAGGGGTGCGCGAGAAGTTCCACACGCGATTGGCCTGTGCGCGTGTATTTCAGGGGCTCGCGGTTGGTTTCACATGCGATCGGGCCTGGGGGAGCGTGTGCGTGTATTACAGGGGTGCGCGAGAAGTTCCACACGCGATTGGCCTGGGCGCGTGTATTTCAGGGGCTCGCGGGTGGTTCCACACGCGATCAGGCCTGGGGGAGCGTGTGCGTGTAATTCAGGGGTGCGCGAGAAGTTCCACACGCGATTGGCTTGGACGCGTGTATTTCAGGGGCTCGCAGGTGGTTTCACACGCGATCGGGCTTGGGGGAGCGTGTGCGTGTATTACAGGGGTGCGCGAGAAGTTCCACACGCGATTGGCCTGGGCGCATGTAATTCAGGGGTGCGCGAGAAGTTCCACACGCGATTGGCCTGGGCGCGTGTATTTCAGGGGCTCGCGGGTGGTTTCACACGCGATCGGGCCTGGGGGAGCGTGTGCGTGTATTACAGGGGTGCGCGAGAAGTTCCACACGCAATTCCAGCAGGGTACGTGTATTTCAGGGGTGCCGGGGAGTCCTACATGTGATCTGGCAGTGTGGGTCCTCCCAGGTGTCCCCTGTACACCCTCCACGGCCCCTGCAGGCAGCCCACACCACAGGGGACTACCCTGCATCAATGGTCATGTCCGGCAGGCAGCCCACCCAACATGGGCATGCCCCCCAGCAAAGGCACATGTCTCCTTGCACTACTGATCACC
Source organism: Ambystoma mexicanum (assembly GCF_040938575.1). Taxonomy (NCBI): domain Eukaryota; kingdom Metazoa; phylum Chordata; class Amphibia; order Caudata; family Ambystomatidae; genus Ambystoma; species Ambystoma mexicanum. The sequence goes on along the minus strand of NC_090932.1, from coordinate 294,339,724 downwards.
AACTCATGTCCCCTTGCACCCCCACCCCCAGCATTGCGGGGCACCTGCCAGCAGGCCCCCACTCATGTCCCACTCATGTCCCCCTGCACCCCCACCCCCCAGCATTGCGGGGCACCTGCCAGCAGGCCCCCACTCATGTCCCACTCATGTCCCCCTGCACCCCCACCCCCCAGCATTGCGGGGCACCTGCCAGCAGGCCCCCACACATGACCCCCAGCCAACATGTCATCACAATCTAGATCCCTGGCCCTTATGGTCAGCCTCCAAATGCAAAACACCCACTCGAGTATTGCATCCACCCACTTAGAAATGGCAATGACATGATAGAACCCCAATAGCAAGTTTGGAAATGAACACATGGCCCTCACATACACCCAATGGGTGTCAGTGAATCTCAAAACCCATATCAGGATATGCATGATACCAATGAGATGATACTACACATTGAATTTTGATGAATAAAATGTATTAAAAACAGCATGAATGGAATAAAAGATAAACAAATGACAATGGGAATCAAAAACCAAAAGCAGCATGTCCATAAAATAATGAAAAACGACAAATCATAATGCAAAGGAAAGGTGTCCAAAGTCACAGTTCAAGAAAGAAAATCCAAGGTAAAACCAAAACCGAAAACCATTGCTCCATGGGTAAATCAACAAAAAAAAAAAAAAATCCAACAGTCAACTATATACAGATAAACAAACCAGGGTCCATGATCCCAACTGAAGAAATGAAACCTACATAAAAATACTACCTAATAAAATAAAACTATACAAAAATGTGGCCCATTGTCCAAAAGGTCCAAAATAAATAAAAAAGCAAAGGAAACCTAACACTAACTACATAACTATTTACAAGGGCAGCGGGCTAGTCCGACGGCTCACTGGTTGTTGTCATGGGCCAGGGCATCATCGAACTCCTGTTCAATGGCTTGGAGGCGGACATGTTCCCTGGCCCCGAGGTCCCGCAGGGATAATGCAGTGTCCAGCTCCAACTCCCTGCGAAGACCCTCGAGGCACTCAGCCCGCCTCAGCGCCCTCCGCATGGAGTCCTCCACCCTGGCCATTGTGAGCCGTTCCTCCTCTGCCCGCTGCCGCTCCGCACCTATCTGCTGGCACAACCGCTCCCACACGGAAGCCACTCCCATTCCAGGGTTCTCCTGCCCTCCGGCCGATGCCTGCACCCCTGATGTTGATGGCCCCGAGCCATGATGCCTCCCACGTTGAGCCTGCTGCTGCCTCCGACGCAACTGCCTGTGCCAGCACGACAGCATCCAGGCTGATGGAAACCACCGACGCTGTCGTGCACGTGCCCTGCCCGATGATGCCGTCACATCCTCCATCTGCTGGGGTCCAGTTGCTGTGGTGTCCACCCCTGCTGGACCTCTGACTCCCGACTGTGGCAGGGATGGGATCCCCACCGAGCTGGCTGCATTGGTCAGGGCAGGTCCACAGGGGGCCCTGGTGGCATCTGGGCCGGAAGACGGCAAGGAGAACGACTGGCGTATAGTCTCCACAGAGGAGGAGAGGGCCGCCAGATTGGCCGACACATGCAGGAAACCCCCGAACATGGACGATCCCAATTGGGCCACGTCGGCACGGTGCTCTTCGTGATGACGTGCGTGCTCCTCCTGGGAAGCACGCACGGCATCATGAAAATCACAGCCGTGCGCATCGCGACCCCAATCAGGACCTTCTCCATACGGCCAGGGGTCCCCTCGTCCGCAGGTGGAGGGGAGTCAGATGACATGGACATCCCCTCTACCTGCGGACGGGCCTGGGACGGGGCATCCCTGCTGGTGCATGGTGGTGCACCCACAGGGTCAGGGACAGCGACATGCACAGGCCCCTCCACGGTGACCTGTGCTGCCTCCTGCCCCTGCCCCTGGACTGCACCACTTGCACCAGCAGGGATGCCCCCACCAGGCCCCATGTGCGCCTCAGTGGCGGCCTCCTCCTCCTCTGTGGAAACCACCAACCTGGTTGGCTCCTCACCGTCCACCGCCGTAGCAGGCCCCTGTGGGGGCTCACCCACCCCTTCCGCTGCAGCCGTGGGGGCATCCCCGCCGCCTTTCTCCACAGCGCCGTCTCCGCCCTCTTCTTCACTAGCCGCTGCGTAGAGGGAGACATAGAACTCAAGCATGAGGGTACTGTACAATGGTCCCCTAGACAGGAAGCAATAGCAGATGAGTGCCACTGTCAAAGTACACTTCCATCATGTCACTCCACAACACATGTGTCAGTCCAAGCAAAACACACACAGTGACAGTCATGGTGCATGCCATGGACATTTCCATACGTGTCCAATGGACTCTCGAAACATACAATGTAATGGTACTCACATGCATCATGGGTCATGCCTATCACATGCACACACTTCACCTCAGTCACATCCATCTGGCCCCGTACACCCCAATCACAGTGCATACAAGGATGACTAGGCTGCATCAGTGAATCTGTAAATTGTCACAGACATGTGTCATGCATCCATGGCATTCACAAGTCACAGACACGCAGGTCAGGCACAAAGACATGGATACCATATATGTACCTGGCATCAGCACCCATCCCTCACCCCCACCCATGTCCAGGAACAGAGACTGCCATGCTCTCATGTGTGCAATGTGCATAGGGCTCCCCATGTCGCATTTAAACATATGCAACAACTGTGTGGTTCACACATTACTGGTCGCACATGCATTACCATGATGTCCCTGCACACATACATGCGTACAAGGCCTATGTCACACATGCAGGCAAGTATCAGACAACCAGCACACTGCAACATGCCCTGTCTCACACAGCAATGCTTGGCCACTTACCGCTCAACTCCAGACGGGTCTCCCTCTCAAGGACCTGGGCGTGGAGCGCTGGGTGTACGCGTTCCAGGACCCTCATCTGGATGGAACTCATGCGGCCCCGGCCCCCCTCCACGAGGCGCCGGGCCTTTATGAGGGTCCTAGACCTCAAGTCCTCCCAGCGCTTCTTGACCTTCTGGATGGTGCGGGTTGCCACCCCCTCCGCGTTGATGGCAACCACACAGTCGGCCCAGATCCTCTCCCGTCCTTCCTTGTTGGCGCGGGACGATCCGAAGAGGGCATCATACTGCCCCAGGACTTGCTCCACCAGGACGCCAACTTCGGTGGCAGTGAAGCTGGTGCCCCTCTGCCCCTCTGGCTGGGGGTTGCCACTGGTGCCAGATGTTGATGTGCCCGACATGGCAACCCCAGGGGCAGGAGTGGGTGGGCAACTGTGTCCTGGGGCTGGGCTGTGGAGCGATGTTATCCGAGTCGGGAGTCTTCTGTTCCAGCAATGGTGGACACAGCAACTGGACCCCTGCAGATGGCTGATGTGCAGGCACCAAATGGCAGGGCACGGTGGCAGCAGGCAGGCAGGCAGGCAGGCAGCAGCAGATGGCACGTGGGAGGCTGCTCGGGGCACTGGGGGGCAGTGATTCGGCCTTCTGGGCAGGAACGTGGTCTTCCGTGTGTTTTCGCATGGCCAGCTTGATACGGAGTGATTTGGCACGTGAAAATCCTGCACGTCAGCGTGAAATTCGAGGAAAGGGCCTTAGCGCGTAAGCGCGTCAGCACGCGTACGCGATTTCATTGGACCAAAGGCCCTTACAGTGTAAGCGTGTCTGTGGCGTTTCGCGCACGGGCGTTGCCCTGGCAGGGCTTGGAGATCCCGCGTGCCTTTACACTGCTCTGTACGTGCTTTTCATGCGGTGCGTGTATTTTCCATCCGTTGGGGTTCACACGCTATTACTTCACAGCGGGTGTTGGCTACGCATTCTTCTACACGCAAGGCAGACGGTGAGTGGTACCCCGCTCCCCCCCAGGCCCGATCGCGTGAAAAACTTCACGCGAACCCCTGGAATACACGTGGCACGCTCCCCCAGGCCCGATCGCGTGTGAAAACACCCGCGAGCCCCTGAAATACACGCGCCCAGGCCAATCGCGTGTGGAACTTCACGCGCACCCCTGAAATACACGCACACGCTCCCCCAGGCCAGATCGCGTGTAAAACTTTGCACGCACACCTGAAATACACACACACGCTCCCCCAGGCCCCATCGCGTGTGTAAACACCCGCGAGCCCCTGAAATACACGTACCCCACTACCCCAGGCCCGATCGCGTGTGAAAACACCCACGCACCCCTGAAATACACGCGCCCAGGCCAATCGCGTGTGGAACTTCACACGCACCCCTAAAATACACGCACACGCTCCCCCAGGCCAGATCGTGTGTAAAACTTCGCGCGCACCCCTGAAATACACGCACACGCTCCCCCAGCCCCGATCGCGTGTGTAAACACCCGCGAGCCCCTGAAATACACGTACCCCGCTCCCCCAGGCCCGATCGCATGTGAAAACACCCGCGAGCCCCTGAAATACACGCGCCCAGGCCAATCGCGTGTGAGAAGCTTCTCGCGCACCCCTGAAATACACACGCCCAGGCAAATCGCGTGTGAGAAGCTTCTCGCGCACCCCTGAAATACACGCGCCCAGGCCAATCGCGTGTGGAACTTCACGCGCACCCCTGAAATACACGCACACGCTCCCCCAGGCCCGATCGCGTATGGGACTTCTCGCGCGTGTAGGACTTTGGCGCACATTTTTTTCCTGCGCAGGGACGCTACCGCCTGCTTTCGTGTGGCGGACATGTATGGGCCTGTGCGCGTCTTTGGCCGTGCACTGTTTTTCCCTATTCGATTCCATGAATAAGTGTTGTAGGCGAGCGTGTGGGCGTTCTGCGCACTTGCCTCCTGTACTTCCCCCGTGACGCCCACATTTTCACGAGTTGTTCCCCATTCTGCGTGTGACGCCCCGTGTTACGCCTACTTTTGTTATGTGCGCCGCGCTATGTGCGAATTCGCTGTGGCCTTATCGCACGGCGTTTGTTGACCTGTGCGCCAGCGAGCGCCAGCGTGCGCCGCGCACTTTCTCAGCGCACATCCCACATTTCACGCGTGCACGGACTTCCATGAATTGATGTGCGATGTTTTCTGTGCGATAATCGCACTTGCACTGCGATTTTCGCTGTTTCTCTGCGAATCGCATGTTTTCGCACGCGTGCGCCGTTTTTTCGGCGCACGTTGATTCCATGAATCGGCCTGTAAGGCTGCCCTGCCCAGGTGTTTTTGTGAAGCGCTGAGTGTTCATTCCCTGCATTCCTGAAGTGCATGTGGCTGGGCGCCATCTTGATGTGTGCTGGAGCATTGTGCATAGCTACAGGGGAGTAACATGGGAAGCCTGGCATTCTTGTTTTCTCCTTCTTGTAATTCTCATTTTCTAGTTTTAGGGGTGTCATAGGTTCTTGTATTGCATGATGTCTTTGTCAGCATCATACACACGTGGTGATAACTGATCGTTGCAAAGCTATATATCATTTAGCAGAGAAAAGGATAGTTCACGCCGCAGATGCGCTGGAATTGCAGCACATCAGGCAACCTAATGGAATGGAAAGTCCAAAAGAAGGGGCAGCATCGGCAATGAATGTCCAGGAGGAAACCGCAAGGAGATATTCAGCATTGCAGGTGGTCTGCCTATATTAGGACATGGTGGAGGTAGATCCATGATGCTTTGGGTCACCGTAGGGATAACCATAAGAGCTATCACACAACCACTACTCATACCGATATGCAGCAAAGTTGTCCCGGGAGGATAGCTCAGCGGCAACGTGCTCGCCTTGGAAACAAGACAACACAAAGCAACACAGGTTCCATCCCCGGGTCCGTGCTTAGAAACTTCTAGGTATTCAGCACGTCATAAATACGCAACTAAGAGACATATTTCTGTAAAAGCGCCTCGATTCCCCCGGTCTGTGTGAGTGCTTTAAAAATGCAAATAAATTAAAATATATTTTTTCAAAAAATGGTTGCAAGGGCGTGCAACCCCCACTGCTCAGACTGGTACGTAGGAATCACAATGGAATAGCAGCAGAGGCATTCAATTCACACCCTCGCCATTCATACCGATATCCAGGACCACCAAGGTGGCAGTTACTTGGGCATTCCACCCACCCCATGCTGAGATGCTGTGTCCCCAAGAGGGGGTAGTCACCGGGGCATTCATAACCAACCACTCCTACTGAAACATTTTAAAGTCCCCAATGAGTGAGAAAATACATCATTTTCCTTTAGCACAGATGTCCAAGGAACCATATAACAGTGTGACTCTTAACTGTACAGCCTGTGGCCTCCTAACATTTTACAAAGTTGTGCTTGAACAATGACGAAGTGATTCACGTGGAAAGCATGAGCAAGTAAATAAAATACCCTATTCTCCCAGCATCAACCGAATTTCCAACCTGCTAATTCCCGCGCAACAAAGAAAGTTTAAATGTAACAGACCACATCCCATACTTACTAGAGGAGTTTCTAACTCCAGAGGCATACCCTATGGAAGCGCACGAACCCATATCACAGAAGGCTGTGACAGCAGGGCTCCCAGAAAGAGGGAGACTCCATATATGTCTATGGCGCTTCTGGAATCCAAGATGGCAGCAGACCTTCATGTAACCTCTGTCAAGCCCCCTTGCAAGGCACATGACCACCAGCCCACAACCCAATCACAGAACAGCACAACCCGTAGAACACAGTAGTCCTCACTATCATTAAGTACCATCTAAAGGGAGGTGAGGCCCTAGTATAAAAAACAGCCAGTTCATTCTGGTAGGTGGGGAGTTTGAGTAGGAGTGGGCGGAAGGTGTTTAGTCAGAGTGGCAAATGAGAGAAGTACTGAGAGGAGAGCTTGAGGAGAAAGCTGGAGGTTGAGGAGAGAGAGTTTGAGGAAGGTTGGAGGAAGAGGAAATTGGTATCAAGGGGAGAAGGGCTGTTGGAGAGTGGAGGAGACAAATCAAAATGGTAGGAAGGCGACATTTACATCAATGAGAAGGGGAGATGTTGCCAGGAGGAGAAGATGGTGGAAGAGAGTTGATGCTGTCTACAGAAAGATAGTGTGGGAAGGTTGGAGGACACGAACCATCAGGAGAGTGAAAGAGCAGCCGGGGGGGGGGGGTGAAAACACTTAATATCAGGGGTACAAGAGAGAGGTAGATACAACTACTATACCTGAGGATGTGAGAAGATAAAAAGGTACCACCAGAGAAAAAGATCAAGGAGGTCGCAACAGACCAGGTTGGTCCAGGGCAGAATCTAGAGCCCTTGAGAGACGGTACAAGAAGGTGTAATTTCACTGGGGATCAGGGGCACACTACAGGTGGAGACAGGTAAAGGGTATCTTGGAGACCATGGCCCAAGAGCAGGAAGGTGGTCAGCAGACCAGAACCTCCCTGAACCTGACTCTAAGACAGGAGGAAACCAAACCAGAGCAAAAGAGATGCCAATACCACCTCAACCACATGGAGGAGTACTTGCGGGTTTTCCCAAGGACAGGAAGTGTTGACCAGTGAGGCTTTGATTGTTGTTTCCACTGTGTTGGAACCCTTTGAAACTGGCAACATCAAGACAAAGAACCATGAAACTTTGCAAGCAACACTCTTTTTTATTTTGACATTCATTGAGAGAATATAACGGGAGAAGCCAGAATGTAAGTTTCCTTTTCTAAATATCCCCCTCAAGGCCTCCACCCACCTTTTATGAACAGAAGACTGCTCTAACCATGTCTTTAAGGCTTGAACACACAAAGGGACATAGAAAGGGCTTCCAGCTGAAGCAAGCTAATTTTCTGTTCTCTATTGACACCACTCTTCTCACTTTAGGATATCCCCTAAACCTGTCTTTCTAGAGTCCAGTATTTCCTGTAAAAAACAATAAATACTTTAAGTCAATAGACGCTACTCTTGCCTTGTGACTCCCACTCAGCGCATTCTGTGACAGTATATTCCCTTGCAACAAGTGTAACAACTATCACAACACCACGGAAGCATGTGCTGTACATTATGTCATTGTAGGACGGGTCATTAAACATAGACGCAATGCAAATTATTTATGCCACCAACTGGCCTTGCAGAAAAACATCTGCCATATAACCAAAGAGAGTCACCAGAATCTGTGGACTAGAACAGATGCACACGATTCATGTCATATCTATTGATGGTCACTGGTGAAACACTTTTGGGACTGTGGCCATCAGATTCGCCAGATTCAATTTCATTTGCTCAATGTTGTTGTAAGCCTATCACATAGAGGCATGTATTGACACTGATCATTGACACATGAAGCTTTCTGGATGCCAGGTCTCAAAACAAGCGTTCTGTATGGCTTGAATCAAGCCGTGCACCGGTGGTCTTTCACTTGAGTCCTGAGCCGGTGAACCAACCACTGACTGGGGGAACCAGGTGGTGTTGGGTTCCCCTACGTTCCTGACACACTTGGTCATCATCTGAGTACAACCTTCACCACTGAGATTACCGGTGGAGTAAGAAGGTTCAATCAGCATTCTGTTAACCAAGATGTTAGCAAACATAACTTCAAAGCACCTGCACCAATGATTCTCCTTAACTTTGTTAAGTCAACCCAAACATTACTTGTTCACTGAGCAGCCCAATGTACACGCTAACATCATATTATGTGGTGATGCCAATCACGGGGGGGGGGGGTGCACTGCCAGACAATGTATAATTGGATAAGAAAGCCTAGTTATACTCGTATTCTAGGATTAAACTGAGTTACATCTGATTGGACGTATGGGACATGCACATCGTATCCGCTCTTTCGTGGCCTAGCCTTGAAAAGCCCTGCATTGGGCAGTAACTAAGGACGCGTGCACAAAGCTCGTTTTTTTTGCTCCATTATGGCGCGAAGTGGATGGATCTGGACTCGCACTTCTACTAGAACCAGCGATTTTCGTTTTATTCTTTTTTTGACCCTGATTAAGATACTTTGACAATGTTTATTCTCCTGAGGGGAAGAGAAAACATAGAACTACATCACCCTCTCCGTTTTGGATGATGTCGAAATACTTTATCCAACACCTTTTTCATCGACAAGAGGTTCTACGAGGAATGCCTTCTCCTGTGGAATGCTCGGAGTGGTATTATAAAAGGCTTCAATGCAAACAATTCTTCAATGCACTCGCGTGTACCGGGAGCCCGTGCAAAGCATGCCGGGCTGGCATAATGTGCTCGCTGCCTTTACACTGCAGTGGTGTTCTGGACGTGCTAGGCACCCGGGGAGACCAAGGTTCCAGCTGTTTGCATAATCGATTCCCGAATGATCGAGCACCACTAAAGCACCACTACAGCTGATGCTCTGCTATGCTGATCCAGAAAAAAAGGACCCCTACAGCTGATGCTCTGCTATGCTGATCCAGAAAAAAAGCACCCCTACAGCTGATGCTCTGCTATGCTGATCCAGAAAAAAAGCACCCCTACAGCTGATGCTCTTCTATGCTGATCCAGAAAAAAGCACCCCTACAGCTGATGCTCTGCTATGCTGATCCAGGAAAAAAGCACCCCTACAGCTGATGCTCTGCTATGCTGATCCAGAAAAAAGCACCCTTACAGCTGATGCTCTGCTATGCTGATCCAGAAAAAAAGCACCCCTACAGCTGATGCTCTGCTATGCTGATCCAGAAAAAAGCACCCCTACAGCTGATGCTTTGCTATGCTGATCCAGAAAAAAAGATGTTTTCAAGTTTGCAAATATAATGTGCGCACTAGAGGTACCAAAGACATGTATTTCACCCAGTCTACCTGTGACATCACGTCTCTGTAATGAGAACATGATATCACTAATATTCCACTGTAACAATTTACTGCAGTTGTTTTATAATTCACAAGGCCTGATGCTAAAGTCCTGCTAAAGCCAACAACATGTTTTAACAACGCACTGCAAGCTGCTTAATGGTGGTGTTTGTACAATGGATGCAGCAGATAGACAATCATTCCCGCATAAGGCTACACAATCATTCCCGCATAAGGCTACACAATCATTCCCGCATAAGACTACACAAAAGACCATGGGCCTGATTTATAAAAATGCTTTTCAATGGGATGTTCTCATTGGAAAATGCTTTTGCAACTCAGACCCGGCATGTTCATTAGAATGATGGCGTGACTCTAAATTAAAAGGATACAATACCTCCTACAATGAGTAAAACTTGTATTGCAATATAATTATACTGTATGTTAGAGGGTATATGATGGGTCAAATAGGTAGTGTACACTGCAGGTCAACCCCCACATTTGTTGTTAGGGGGGGCAGTGGTACATCGGGGAAGAGACATCACAAACACAAGCAACCACCAGCTACCCTGTCTCCTGTTTTCCTACTATGCTGCCTATAAATACCTCAACCAGCAATTAAATGACTCTTTGAACAGCTCGCGCTCATTAGGGCACTTGCCCATATGAAGAAGATGTCATCAATATATCGATCCCAGTTCTTGATGCGGCTCTTGAACGGGTTCTGTTCGTTGTACAGAAATTGTACTTCAAAATTGTCCATATAGAGATTGCCTTTTTTTGCACAAACCATTTGGCACTTTAACTAACTCCATTTTGCACAATTGCACTAATTTCACTTTAGAGTGTGATATATAGTATGTGTTGTGTTTGTAAGAATGTTGTTTGGATTTGTAATAAAAACTAATATGGATTTTATTGGGTCTCCACTTGGAGCGTGGTCTCCACTGTACCACTTCCTGCACTTGCACTGGGAGAAACGTCCTCAGGCCTAGGATGCTAGTGTTTTCTGTTTAGATCATTCGGAATCTTCAAGGTCTAAGAATGATTACTGTATTCCCGTGTTACCTTCCCGCCTTGGTGCGCTTTGAAGCACTTCACAAGTGTGTAAGCACTATATGAATAAACAATAAATAAATATGTAAGAGAGAGATTTTTTTTAAATATAGTTTGCATTGAAAGAATTGGTGTGTCTAGAAGAGCGAGGACTTTAATTGCTCGCCAAGGTATTTATAGGTGACACAGTAGTAAAACAGGAGGAAGGAGTCGCTGGTGGTTCCTTGTATTTGTTCGGTGATGACAAAAGTAAACATGTTTTCTATTTCAAATACCAATTGTATTTAAAATACCACTTATTTCTGAGTTCGGCTCACATAGGATATTTAATGCATTGGGTACCTATAAAGTACTGCCCGGGGAAAATATGGGTTGTTACCCCATGCACTACTTTGTATCTGCCACTGTGGTTATCATCCCGCGCAATCCCAACTAATAATTCGATGATATCTTAAAAACAAGTTGCATTAAAAATATGAACTGTTTTTACGATTACGACCATACTCATGAGTCCCGCGTTGAATTCCTCCCACTTCTTAGCTCCTCGACGATATATGATATTTGTCCCCAATCTAAATGGTACTCATTTTTTCAACCTCAGGAGGAGCCTTCGCTACCATGGATGGAATCTGGGAATGGAAGTTGCAGACAGGTGTTGGAAGCTCCCACTTTTCTCACTGAGCTCCCCTGCGCACTGTAGCATTCCAGCCATGTATTGTATTTGGTGCCTGCAGTTTTGCGTGTTATGGTAAGAGCCCCTTGTTAACTCCACCCCACCCCCGCCTCCCTTATTTTCCCGAGTGCTGTAAGCAGGCACCTTGCCCATTTAGCATTGTGCATGGCAGGCACACATCAAAAGTCTAAACACACCGGGCCTCATTACACGGAAGGCGGTGAACCATGGCGCTATTAGCGCCATGGTTCATGCCGGTAAAATACCGGCACCGCCTTGGTGGAAAGGGGAATCAACGCCCCATTCCAAGGTTGGCGGGCGGTAATTCCCCCTTCCACCATTGCCCTTCCCCATTCCCATTTTTGCCCCATAGGGCTCTATGGGAATGGGGAAGGCGCTAATTACGGTGCCGCAAATTGCGGTACCGTAATTAGCTCCCTGGTCCCTTTGCGGTTGGTTTTTAACACCTGCAAAAAGCAGGCATTAAATTCCCCAACCCGCAAAGGGACCTCATAGTAAGGCGGTAAGGATTTACTGGTAGCGGTAAAATACTGGTACCGGTAAACCCTTACCGCCTACCGTGTAATGAGGCCCACCATCTAATGTTTTATTCCCTTTCTGCTACTAGAAATTCCAACCTACGCCCTGTGTCCGCCCACATTTCCATCTCTCTGTCTACAGATTCGTGACCCCAACTCATAATTTGGTGGTATATTAACAAATCGAAAAATACCATGTTTTTACCGGTACCACCGCACTCGTAATGCCGCCCAGACAAACGGGGACATTGTTCACCTGACATTAGCTCGGTCCTGCAGTGGAAATCGTTAACCACAGGCGGAAGCCAGCATGATCAATATTTCGCTTCTGATGCACAGTTCGAAAGTCGTCGTGATTGATGTCTCGTTGTGGCTACTCTGCTTTCCACGCTCTCCCTTCGGGGATAGGTGGACTATGTTCATATTTTCTGTGAGAGGCTGTCTGGTCACAGCCATAAACACTTCACTGGCCCAGATTTACTGCTAAAGAGCAACACGCACTACACTACTGCCCAACTCTTGCAAGACAAGCGTTTGCCCGTGTAACAAGGATGGTGCTGTCTCCAACAGAGATGGGATCCCATTGTCCAAGCCACTAAGCTGAGTGGGTTAATGCACCATCTGCTCAGATGTGAGTGCAACCTGAACGTCACAGGCTGTGCCCCGGGTTACCTGGTGCTGGGCTTTCTCCTAGTTTAATTGAAGAGATAGTATTGTGCTGGTGAAAAGAAACATGTGATTAATTACCTATTTCTATGTCAGACATACCCAGCATAGCTCTAATATTGTTTAGCTCTAATACCGATAAAATGTCATAGCATGTGTGCATTCATGTTAGATTCATTACTAAACATGAAATTAATCTTGTTACCTCTGTTCCTCTTACACAAAATGTAAGCACACTTGTTGTTAAAGATACAATAACCGTGTGTTATGGATCAGCAAAGAGGACAAGCTTCACAGACTAACATTCCGTCCTCCTCAGGGACCACTCTGCGAGAGGACCTTTCTAGCAGGAGGGATGTGACAGTAGATAGGCAGGTGGGTGCCAGGCCTCTCAGATGCCCCCCGAGGTCTTCGGAACCAAAGGTTGGATGCTACAGTGGCAAAGCGAGAGTTCATCCGAGTCGCTGAACTGCAGCAGCCCTACCTAGCTCATTATGATAACCAGTAACCGTTGAATCTTGCCTTGCAATGCTTTCCGCCACTCTGAAGCTTGACTATGAGTAGGCCTGTGAATCAGGGCCTTGTCTGAGCTTGTGGGAAGGGAACTTGGCATCACCTCTTAAAGGTTCTTTATTTTGCTCTGGTTTCTTGCGTCCGAAACTCTCGTATTACATACGCTTTGCATCTTCCGGCTTCTGAAAAATCCTGATCTCAACTTATCTTTGCTACGCTCGGTGAATCCCTGAAAAGACGCGGCACGTCTCCAGCGATTGACTTTCCCTCGTCTCCACCAATCTCCCACTGATTTTGTCAGCCAGAGAAACCAAACTTGTAAACCTGGTGCCTGAGGGAATCTGAGTCTTAGAGAGTTAGAAAGAGACCCCGGGAATGCTGTTTTCTAATTCATCCTCTTTTCTCCTTACTCTAGCATCCCTACCCCTGGACTACTTGCCTGTGTGTCTACAGTCTTGTCTCGCGTCCAAATGGTCTACACCTGAGGATAGATGTCAGTTGCTGCACTTCATCCTGGTGGTCTCCACCCTCATACTTGCTCATCATGCTCTGAAAATTGTTCCACGGCACTTAAGATTGGTGAGAATCCCATCAGTATCGGTGCAAACTCAGGTTACTCTGAGCTTAATAGTTGAGCACATACAGAAATGAGGGCTTTTGATAGTGAAACATGCAGGCACCTAAGAAAAGCGCCTTAAATTTGATACATCTGGCCATGTGATCCTGTAAAATGGAAGCTGGTCAGGGGAAATGTGTTCTGTTTCAAAATGTTGTCCTTTCTGCAGTGATAGTGACCTCCGTGTAGGATAGAACCTGTTATGGTTTTAGTAAGGAAGAAGTATTGTAGAGTTCCAGGCAACCTCTAACATAGCTGCTGTTTCTTTACACATCTATCGAACCTGTGCAGTGGGAGGCAATAACGCAGAGCAAGCTCGCCACCTGAGATATAGTTTGGGGCATGCTTGGGGTTTAAATTGATATTGTCAACTACTCCAAAGCCAAGCAATATGTGAAGGGAAGGTCTAGTCACATACATCTGCATTGCAATGAGGGTTCTTGCTTCTGCTGAACTGTGGTTTCTTTTCATTCCAAGCCGGGCCTTATAGGTGCTGCTGTTTCTTCACACTGTAAGCTTCTATCTATAGTTTATCAACATCAACCTTAGTCATCACCAGCTCAAGCTCTCATTTGAATGGCAGATGCCAGTCAACCCGCTCTGCCCTCCATGACAGCATTTAGGTTCAGGGCTACTTCTTTAAAGCATTGCAGGTGCTATCTTGCTTAGTTGTTGTTTAGTTCAGGTTAGTAATCTTGCATTTGTTATCTTAGAAGAAGAGTTTTCCCAAACATCCATAAGCAGTGCCTTACAGCCAATATATTCTGCCTAGCCATAGTGGAATGACGTGACATGTGCTTCAGCTTCTGTACGCACAAAACTTGACTCTGAGTAGTTAAAGCTGGGCATAAAAACCCCAAAACTCTTTAAGAAGAAGCCGGGATAGGAAAGAGCTGTTTTTTTAGGATGCCATCTGAAAATATCCTCACAACCACTGTGATGGAGGAGAGGGGGTGTCCAGACATTTGGTCGACCGAAAACTGGTCGAAAGACATTTGGTCGACGCACTTTGGTCGAAAACCAAATGGTCGAATTTTTTTTTTTAATTATATATTTATTTTTCGGGTTTTCGTTTTTTAAAAAAAAAGGGGTTTTTAGAAAAAAAAGGGGGTTAGGGGGGACCCCCCAAAAAAATAAAAAAAAGGGTGAAAATAAAAAAAATAAAAAAATTCGACCATTTGGTTTTCGACCAAATTGGTTCGACCATTTGTCTGGTCGACCAATTTTTTTCGACCAAATGTCTGGTAACGGGGAGAGGGTGCTGGTCTCTGCCTTTATATTCAATAGGCTTGCCTGGCAGGGGATAGCGCCTCGCCTGTTCAGCCTTAATGGTGGTGCTGGGCCTCTCCAGCTGGCGAGGGGCAGCGTCACCATTAAGGCTGAAAGGGTGAGGCCACTGGAAGCAGAGGCCTTTTTCTAAATACTGAAACTCCCACGAATCCGCGGGAGCTTCAGTATTTAGAAAGCAAGACCTCTGCTTCCAGCGGCCTAACGTTTTCTCCATAATGGTGGCGCCGGCCCACGGGCATCTCTTGCTTAAAGGGTTGCCTCGCAGGTGCGCCGCCACCATTATTGCTGAAAGGCCTTTTTTTCTGAAGCCTGAAGCTCTCGCACACGAGCGAGAGCTTCAGGCTGTAGAAAAAAAGCCTTTTCGTGTAGTAGCCGGGACTGCCAGGGGAGATTACTGGGCCCTGGCAGGGCATCCACCTCAAAACGAGATTTCAGTGTTTGCCGGGACCCGGGCCCGACCGGCCCTCGTCCACTTAAAGCCCTGTATGTACATCATACACTTCGGGTGCTGCAGAGGAATAAGTCTGGCCTGATATTACAAATACTTTCAAACTCATGATGCAGGCCTAACTAGGTTTTGCATCTATGTTTTGCAAAA
The DNA here is from genome assembly GCF_040938575.1 of Ambystoma mexicanum. Classification (NCBI taxonomy): domain Eukaryota; kingdom Metazoa; phylum Chordata; class Amphibia; order Caudata; family Ambystomatidae; genus Ambystoma; species Ambystoma mexicanum. Next base: position 294,324,119 of record NC_090932.1, on the reverse strand, counting down.
CAATGCAACATAAACTTTCGAGTTGTAACTCAAGTTACTGCCAAACCAGCCGCAAAAAGCTTATTGGTATCTTGGAGTGCTTTAAGTTAATAATGGTTTGCCGTGTGTTTTCGCAAAAAAGAATGTTTTTTTCAGAAAAGAGAGCAGTGTCGTTGCAAGGAAACGTCTCGTCTCTCCGGTTTCCATTAACAAAAAGTCACGCTTTTAAAGGAATCTGCCAGTTTACAAATGTAATTAGAACCGCAAGAGCGAAATAAATGTCACGCAGGGAAACGGTTTACCAGCACGTCGCAGCTGTTGATAAAAGCAATCCCCCGGTGGAAATGGCTGCCGCGCTGAATACATTAAATTCTGCCGCGTGATAGATGAGGGCGTAATGCGGCTCCCCTTCATTAGTGTGCTCTTCCGCGCTACTCCTCGGCGGCATTTTGAGCTGCGTGCCCTGGCAACACCTTGAGGTAGACGGATTGGGGGGAGGTGGGTTGTCACTTCCATTAGGCCCTTGTCGTTATTTCATGTCTAATCGTCGAGTGCCATTGTCACCGCGTGATCTATTGAGCTGTCCCCTGATCCATCTTTATTTAGTGGATAATGAGCGATGAACTCTCGTCGCAGCTCCGTTGCTGTTGTTTTGCGGACAGGGCGCTGCTGTCGCGTTTGGGTGAGGCGTAGCTCAATCTGTTGACCTTTGCCTGCGTCAAGCGTCCTGTCCATATTGTCTCGCGACCAGAAGTGATGTTGTTTTGCGACCAAGGGAGGTCATCCTAGATGACGAAATGACGACACTGTCCAGATACTCATCATTTATCCGAGATTAAGGTTCCATTGGTAGCACGAGTAGCCAAGCATACCTGCCTCTCCAGGTTTAACCAGGAGACTCTGGGTTAGGGTGGCCAACTTTTTGATATCCTTTTGCAGGACACTTGCCCACAAGTCAGTGATGACGTCAGAGTTTAGCCCGCCCCATTTGTAATTTAAATTTGTTAATGGCTCTTAACACCTGCCTTTATTGCATTGCAAATGGTTTGTCCTTGAGAGGTGATGGTCACGTTTTTTAATTACAAACATGACCATCAGGACCCCAGGAACAAACCATTAGCATTGGAATGAAGACAGGTGTCAGAGCGTTAGCAGCTGGACCTGCAGGCTCAAAAGGAGCAGGGGTCACAGAGCCGCCCAGAGAAAGAAGGCAGCAGGTAGCAGAGCCTTGGTGTGTAGATGCCCACGTCAGTTTGCATAGTGGCTGTGCTGGACTCAGGTTGTCCCGACTTGCTGTCTACCCAGAGTCACACTCCAGGGAAAAAAGGAAGTCGGGACAACCTGCGTCCCGCACAGCCACTCTGCAAACTGCGGGAAAGAGTCCCCAATTACGGGACAAACCCGCAAAATACAGGACAGTTGGCCACCATACTCCGGGTTTGTATGCTCCTCGCCGTTCTCTGGGGAAGAGCGTTGCGTCTCCAAGTTTTCTGGGAGACTCCAGAAGGCCACCACAAGGCACTTCTGTGCCGAAGGAAGGTAAGCTGCAGATCAGGTTACAGTTGGGGATTGACTTGTTATTGGGGTCCGTTGTTATTTATTAGTGACTCCTCCCACACCTCCAGGGGCCTTAGGGGCAGTGCAGCAGTTACACCACTCTGGCACGTACCTGGGCCATGATGCAATATTCAAACAGAATACCACCCCCGTCCCCTTTCTCTCAGGGTGGGACCAGCCCCGTAATGTTTGTGCTATCAAAAGGGCGTTGATGAAGGCGAGAGCAGCAAGTAGAAGAACAGCTCTGCAGAATAATAAAGGCCAAAAAACTCAAAAGAAAACTGCAGCTATTTTACTAACAAAAAAAACAATATTCCCTGTTTACTGGCTTCCTCAGTTGCTTAGTCTTAACTCCACAAACCATTTCAATCATGGCCTTGCAGATTCTGTCCAATTTATTAAAAAAAATAGATTACCAGTCCCCAGTTTGCACAAATGTGGGCTGCGCGGGAGGGCGGAGTCTCAGGTATAGGGGGTGGGGTGTCAGATGACATCATCCTCCGGTTTTCTTTTAGCAAATGTAGGCAGGTATGTAGCCAAGGGTAGTAAATGCGCGAAGATAAACTATTTTAGCCTAATTCAATTATCAACTATTATGGAACATGTTTTTAAAAATAGGAAATATTGTACGAGTACGATCCTTGGACAGAAGGCACAATGGCCCTAATTAAATTATTGAGATGGAAAGCTGCGTGCTCCAAAAACCCATAGAACACCCGTACAGGCCTATAGTATATGTCAGACAGTGAAAGAATGGGGGCTGTGTTTTGGATATCAGCGCTCTACCCAAGGCTATCTTCTGATCCTGTTATATATGATTGATTTAGTCCTTTTGACAAGATATGCACTGGTTCAAGGATGTTTAATTGTCCCATAGAACAAAAGTTCATCCGACACGTGTTTCGTCCTCAAGGCCGTTATGTCTGTATTAAGCAACCAAATTCCCTGTCCATTGTCGCTCGTGGAGTTGAAGTATGTAAATATTTAGCAAGTCCTTCTCACTGACCATAAGCGCAGTTCAATAGAAAATTAAATCCAATATCTCATGTGTCTGTTGATTTAACCATATGGTGATGGCTGAAGGTAAATAGTATGTTCTATTCTGGGTTAAATACCAAATTCCAAGCAAAGCAAAGTCTCCTGATTCCTCATCTTCAGCCGAGTTGCTAGGCCTTCGGCCGTGGCCACTTTCCATGTCTTTCAAGCCCACTAGCCAGGTCCTTCGGCCGTGCCCACTCTATATTTTAAAACACTCCATGGTCAATAGCCACTGCACATGTTCCCCCTCTGTTTTGGGCCCACTAGCCAGGGCCTTTGGCCATGCCTACTGCATTTTTTTATACACTTCCACCCCAGTGGAAACAGCCGAAGGCCATGTCCACTTACTATGCCCACCTCATTGTAGCTGTCCAAATACATTTTTCTTTATTCTCATTTTAAAAAAAACTTTCCCCCATAACCGCGGCTACAATAGCAATGTACTACAGATAGCCACGGTTATCTGGACAAATTACCCCAAAAATGTTTCGCTCCCCTCCAAAGCACTCATCAGGTGCCCATCTTCTCGGGCATGATTAATTACTCCCCTAAACTTGTGTTTCCCTCCCTAGCCCTCACCCATGCCCCCCAAACCTCATTGTTCTGTGTGACAGACTTTCTTTCCCAATCTTGTTTTCTTTAATAGCTGTGGTTATCAGCTGCGGTCAAAAACAAACGCTGACTCCAACAAAAACTCGGCCCTGATTCTGCTCAACCTCTCTGCAGGATTCGACAAAGCAAGCCATGACACCCTCATCAAAAGATTAAAAGATATAAGTCTAAAAGACATAGCTCTACGCTGGATAAAATCATTCCTAGCAAACAGAACAGAGACTGTCTGTATAAAACCCTTCAAATCTGCTCCACGAGTTAACGACTGTGGACTACCACAAGGATCCTCACTATCACCTCTATACTTCAAGATCTACCAACCTCTGCTAATCGAAATCTTCAAAAAATGTAATCTTACATGCTACAACTGCACAGATGACACTCAAATCATCTACAAAATCAAAGATGCACAAGAAGAACACTCAACTGTAGAATGTCTCAAAGAAATATACGACTGGATGAACGCCAACAACCTAAACATCAACCCAGGAAAGACAGAAATCATGATTATATCCAAAAACCAAGAGAAAAACACATACAGTGCCTGACAAAATTGGGAACCGCGCCCACACCATCGAACGTAGTAAAAAACCTGGGAATCCTAATGGACAATCCACTAACATTAGAACCACAAGTAAACACAATAATTAAGAAATTCTCCTTCCTCCTTCACTCAACAAAAAGAATCCTACCATTCCTGTCCTTAAGCCACAAAACACTGACAATCGTCACCCTCATCATGTCAGGAATCGACTACGCCAACAGCCTCTACCACGGAATGCTGGAACTCCTGCTGAAGGAACTACAACACATTCAAAATGCAGCAGCCAGACTCCTCCTCAAACTATCTAGAAGAGACCAAATCACACCAGCGCTAAAAATGCTACACTGGCTCTCAATCGAACAACATATCACTTTCAAAACAATGTGCAGAACACACAGGCCAATCAGCGGCCAGGGAGCAGAATGCCTACAAAAGAAAATAGCCATCTAAAAGCCAATGAGACTCCTTAGATCAAGCAATGAAATCCACCTGGAACCAAAGCCATCCACCAGTGGGGGCACCTCTTTCTCCCACCTGGTGGTAAAAACCTGGAACAACGCCCCAAAAGTATTAAGAAACACCAAAGACCACCTAAAATTCAGAAAACGACTGAAAACCTGACTCTTCAAGACCTCGGAACCAGATGGAAACAATTGAAAGAATAAAACCGAAATGCAAAGAGAACCAGTTGACAGAACCCATGTCGGTAGAGATAACAACTAGAACCGACAGAGAGGGGGACCGCCTGCCAGAACTAAAGTGACAATGCAAGGCAGAACTGACCACAAGCAACAACCCAATCAGGACAGAACAATAGCTAACACGGCTGACACACTTAACAGGCACACCTATTAACCTTACTCACCACAAAGCATCTCCCTGACAGACATGACAACATGAACCATGTGTAAACCCCAACTCAACGCTATTGTGCATCCACATTATCCAACTACTACCTCACGCTCACAAGACAACCACCCTCAAACCAACCCTGCATATAAGCTAACCCGCCACCCTAAATGAGACCACTAGTGCCACACTAAGAAACCCACACCCAAGCTAGTAAGTAAAAGATGGAACACACTAGACTGACATACACAAATCCTAGAAGTATTCCTGGAGATGTACTAACTGAACTGACACTGCCAACAGCACATCACAGCTCCTTTGCTCTTTCTCCAAACTTTGTCCTACTAACACGTCCTTAACCTTACCCCCTTTTTTCCAGATCCGCCAGAGTGCCGGGGCACCACTACAATGGTGATAGTGTACGGTATAAATATCTTTTAACATTAACATCATGTTGAATACCTGAAGTTATGATCAAATGTGCTCTTAACATCATCCCTAGCCCCTCTTCAACTCCCCAATTTCTCATAGTGTCCTCTCCCCCTCCCCTCGATGCCTCCCTCCACCTCTAACCTGATGCAATTGCATCATTTTTCCTCCTCCATATGGCATCTTTCAGCCTTTTCGTTTACGGGTAGCCGTGGGTACAGGCGCAGTTATCTCTCGCAACATAAAAATAAAATGGCAGATTTTTCATTTCTGAAAAGCCTCTCTTCTGAAAAGCACCAATGGGAGATATCCTTATAATTTTGTGAGAAGAGGGCCCCCACTTCTCTGTCAAATATTAAACAAACTATGGGACACAATCACCCCAGACCACCCCCCCCCGACCCTTGGAAATCAAGTCAATGCTGCATAACTGGTCCAATCCCGTTCATCAGTTTGGGCTGTGCGCTAAGGCAAACATTTGTCTTTTTCCTCTATCGGAAAATGAATGGGGACTAGGCTGAAACTGCCTTTTTCTGTTTTCTTAATAACTTCTCTATTGTTTAACATATCTTTCCCCAAATTCCCCATGTTTGGAGTTCAGAGGGGGGCATAAGTCCAATATTGTCTGCAAAATGTCAGCCTTATCCGTCGTGGTATACCGTTGTTTCATCGACAGACATTTTTACGACTGCCTTTTTTACGTGGACATAATTACGAAAAAGTAATCGAAATTTTGGGGGGTGGGAAATGGCAGATAAGGAGTTGGGGGGTGGGAATAGCTAAAAATAGGTGGGGAATGTGGTCTTTGGGGCAACCCCCTACAAAAAAAATTAAATTACATTTTTCGTAATAGTGTCCATGTAAAAAAGGGAGTCGTAAAAATGCCTGTCTGCAAAATTACATGGAACCAGTAAATCATACTTGTCAAAAGTTATTAGGAATTTATTTTTGGGGATTTCCTATGGTACTTGATACTCAGCTATAGTATAATATTTGGGAGATCCGGACTCTAGAGGGGCGGCGCCAGGGTGACACATGCCCCACTTTGGGGATCCACGCTATTGGTTTTCCTCCTCCCACCCACTGTGGGATTTACATTGTGAGAGTTGGTTCCTGGTTATCGTCATGGAATGCAGCTACCAGAATTCCCTGAGGTTGCAAACTTGTAGTAAACACCAACACCTGAACAGATTACTTCCCTGATGAGTGCGAGAGACACAAAAGCGCTGGGAGGAGAACATCAACTGGACTGTAGGAGGCTGAATGAACTGGGAACCATAGTGCGCTCCTCACTTCCCCTTGTTTGCAAAAATATATGTATATATATTTCTCTTAGGATGTCTGTGCATTGCAAACTGAGCATGTGCAAAGCCATCCTTACTCTGGCTCCCAGCTAAAATTTTGCACAGGGCTGGACACAGCAGAATAGCAAGCTAGTGAAGCTACGTGGCAATGCTGTCTAGCCTGAAGTCAAGATCCTAGAAATCGAAGTCAGCTATCCACTATGAAGAAGAACAAGTGTGCAGAGGATGAATTTTCTCATGTTAAGGTGTAAGAAAGAACACAAAGGATGCCAAGTTTTAATTCGTTTAGAGCATTTAAACGATGCAAAATGTGCCAGATCGTGGTCTCTTGTCACATGAGCCAAGGATCGAAATAGAGCTTGAACTTGGAGTTCCAGACACGATAAGAGGACGCCCTCACTCCTGTGCATTCCCAAGATGAGAATACTCTGCAAGGCCAAGTACAAAGAGAATAATCATGGCAGAAGGCACGGGTGATGAGAGATGTTGGACTAATTGGGTGGTGAGGTAGCTTCATGTCCTATCTCCCTGCACCTGGGTGTCGGCTTACATGCTGCTAAATGAACCAAATGTTCCAGTCATGGCACAAGTGTGCCAACCAATTGTAGTAGTCCATATAATGTAGGACCTTATAATTTAGAAGACCAATGAAAACAAATATAACTATTTTTCCTTAAATTACATGTTTGAAGAGGTAGACATAAGTTGCCACCTGATAAATAACAATCCTAGCTCCTATATGATTGTATATTTAGATGTTTCCCTAAACCAATCCTGACCCTCAATAGGTTTTTCACTATTGCCATGTAGCATGACATCACTTGTGAAAGTTTTTTCAGTGAATATAAATATATATATATATTCACTAACAAAAACATTGTTAAAGGGACGTTATGGTTAAGTTGCATTAGAAAAAAACTATGAAATTTAATGGAAAAACGTGGTACAGGGATGTTTTGATTACACGTAAAACCAACCCCCCGCGAAATTCTCCAGTTATGGTAAGCTAAGCAACTATAACTCGCGCCACCAGTGTGCACTGCAAGGACTAACACCCATGACATCAAAGATGCCATCACAAATCTCAATGAAATTGCACTCATAAACAGTGTTCCACAATGCGTTCACTCCTTCCAAACCAAAATTGCTGTCAAAGTGTCTTTGCAGGACATAGTTGTGCAGATCTATGACAAAGGGATCCCCTACAGGCAACACAATGTGTTTCGCCATGTCAGCCACCCTCAGTATGCAGAGTATAATGTAGACCAGTTTCACCTCCCCTTTCTGTTAACCACACCCACACTAACCGATTGGCTAATCCCCACACTGCCATGTCAATTGGGAATGGTGGTGTAAAGGGCAGATTTTGGCACGTGCTACTCCCAAAGTAGCGCGAGAGCCACACCACTGTAAAGCTGGAGCAGTCCTTCTTCCCTTGGCACTATCTTCTCTGCAGCTCTTCCTCATTGTGTTACGCGTAAATAGGCTCACACGCAGCCACCAATCGCATCAAAGCCGCCATCATCCAACACTGTCACTCCTGTACAACACTTGAAATGTACTGTTACACATTTACAGTACAAATGTGCCATTCCAAAGCACGTCCACTACAAAGTTCAATGAAAGTATGGTCAATTTCTCCATCCGCATACATCCACATAGCCACCCAGGATGTGGCATGTGTAATCCTGAAAGTACCGCATAATCCACTACTTTTTTGTGATAGTGAGGTTGGGGGGTTGGTGGGGTGGCGGGGTAAACAATATCAAACTGGGTAGGGGATTCGATCTTCCATCGTAGATGTATAAAGGTTTTTGTTATTTTAATTTTTTTACATGCGTGCGAGCAACTTTTTTTGTTTTTTCTCTTAATATGTATTTCTGTTTGCCTCTCCTCACATTTTTACCACATTCTGGTCAATGCTTCTTGCACAGTGTAAAAGAAAACAGCATTGCCAATGGCGCTCAAATAAATGGCATTTCTATGGAACCACTGCATATTTTGCGACCTCATGATCTCATAGTGGGTGGAGAACATGCCAGCAGTCTGCATAAATTCAAGCATAAATCTGTTTATAGCACACCTTCCGACCTCTGCCTGGGGACAAATTACAGTGTCATGGACACATATTCCTTGTGGTGTTATGCATGAGAAAACGACCGTGGAAGTAGAAAAAATCTGCATCACTGCGGTCAGCAACCTCTTCAGGTGACAAAAGAATCATCCACATGACATGTAATCCAAATGTAGACTTCCAAATTGCACCACAACAAAGTCAACGTTTGTGACGGACGCCACATATCTGCAAAGGCGAACCATCCCACCGAAACTGCAGTCACCCTGACAGGCCCAGAAAGCGTCCACTCCTTCCAACCCAAATTGACCAGCATATCCTCTTTGCACACAACACCTGTGCAGATGGCACACAAAGGTATCACTGACGATAAGCACTGTGCATCTCTCCGTCTTGACCACCCTAACAACACAGTATTGGGACCAAATGGTACCGCCCCTTCCTATGAACCACACCCTAAACTCTAATTGCCTATTTCCCACAATTCCATTTCCCTTTCCACCCTGCTCATAATGGCAGGATGTGGCACGTGCGCTTTTGCATCTACAGTGACGGCCACAGCCCAGTAAAGCACACACAATACTTCTTCCCTTTGCACAGTAATTCTTGCAGCACTCCCCCATTGGGTGCTGTCAAATTTTCACACGCATGCAGCAATCACATACAAAACCTCTCCATTGCACACTGTCATTTCTGTACACCACTCCATATTTACCGGTAACACTCTCAGGACACGTTCCGTTTGATTGCAAAGCCCCTCCACCAGAAACCTCTGCTAAAGAATGCATGATTGCAGCATCCACAAAGATCCTAAAATGCACCCAGCACACTTTTGGCCATGCACACAACAGTTCAGCCCTTTCCACCCCCACCACAACACTATATATCCAAGCACACGCCCATGTGGGCCCCTAACATTATGCACAAATGTAACATACGTAGCGGCACTTCTACCCAACTCCCCCACACCATATAACACCCATTCACGAAAACGTGTCACACTTAGCAGAATCCACAAATATAACAGCCTACACCACCCCTACGCACTGCCATTCACAAAGTATTGTGTCACTGGCAACCTATACACAACAGTTTCACAACATTGGGCCTAATTCAATAAATCTGCACACAGCAGCTAACCAACCACATATAAGCTGCTCTACAACCATACCCTTTTCCATACTCACATTACATACACACTGCACCCTGTGGCCACACTACACAACTTCTCACTGCACCATCTCCTGCTGCACACCAAATACTGTAGCATGTTGTAACTATCACCACAACCATGGAACGCACAATACATGCTTTGCAACTCACTTGTGGTGCTGTAGCACGCCGACAATGTGCTCCACATCCATTCTACAAAGATGACCACTCTGTGCCTGATGCACTGTCAAACCTAAATTGCTCAGGTGGGTGTGCTCCTTGCACACATTCCCCGCACCGTAATGCAACCATGCATGTCAGCATGTCACCAACTACCACTATACACATACGCACCACTGGCACCAGCACTACTAACCAACATCCACACCGCAATGGATATTCACAGCGTTACATGCAACAGTTAAAATAATGTATAAACAGTCTACTGTCTCCGGCCCCCCTACGCCCTTTCATTCACATACTATTGTCTTACCCACTTCCACTAAGAAAATATTGTGTCACTGCCAGCTTAACCACAAAATGCTAACAAAATTGCCCATAGTGCAAGCATTGTGCACACAGCACACTATCCAAGTACATATAAGCTGCCCTTCAACCATACCCTCTACCATACTGACAGTATGCAAACACTGCACCCAGTGCCCAGATTGCGTGACCTTTCACTGCAGCATCTCCAACCACAGTGCACCGCCATGGAGCTATGCAGCACAAATTGCAACAGTTACCATAATGTACAAACAAAACACTCTCTCCTGCACCCCTTGTTAGGGAGAATTCTCATTTATGGCTAATTTCCCTCACCTAGTGAGTCCCCCAGCAGCTTTGCTGGACTTCTGGAGTTTATTTTTTTCCACTTGGTAAGAGTGAGAGCTTTCCCCCCACTCTTACCTGGGTTTTGCTATGTGTCTTTACCTGTTTTGGTGATTGTGGACTCTGAAGTACACCACTTCAGTAGCCCCCTTATTTTTGTGTGTCACACAGCACCTTCAGTGCCGTGGCACAGGGTTGTCTTTGAGACTTCCCTCGACTCCATTTCTGAGGCGACTATTGTCCCCCAGAAAAGGGTAAAGTTACCATTAACTTTACTTAGTCAATCTACCACAGATCCAGTACACCCCATCTTCCATGGAGTACTGGAAAGGGTTAACAGGTATCCCTATTTATCTGTTAATCCTAAAGCATTATTTCGCTCTTTTAACATTTAGACTTGGCTGGTGGCAGTGGTATCTACCCTAACTTTTCTACCGCGATTATATTAGATAAACGAGGTACTGTTCTTGGCTATTATATTAGCCTCGAACATAAACCCGCTTGACCAAATCATCTTTCTCTTGGCTCCGGTTGGGTTTATTCACCATTTCTTTTTGTTAAAGTCCTTCTTGTGTTACATTTTGTGCGGCAAACTAGGTTCACCTTCTTTGTTCACTGTCTTTTGGCAGGCTTCTGCCCAGAAGCCCTCCCCAAGGCGCCTGGGTGTCTAGGTGAGCTGAATGTCCCTGCACAGGGTATCCTAGGAAACCCAAGTCGCACTTTGTCATGATTGGCCAGGGTAGTTGTCCGGGCTGGACAACCCCCCTGCTGGGTGATTGACAGCCAGGCTGCGTGAATGGGGGTTTTTCGCATAAAAGGCAGGTCTCTTGGGCTAGAAGTCAGAGAGTCGCCACTGGAACTACAAGGAACCGAAGAGAAGCAGAGAGAACGACGGCTGCTGCAACTACCCCGTCCTGGTGAAGCCCTGCTGCAGCCCCGAGCTATCTGCCCTTCAACGACTCAGAGAAGATCCAGTCCAGAGTCTTCTTCCCTTGAGCTTGGTGGGGATAACCTGCTCATCTTCTACAGCCAGAGGATCCTCTTCTGTGGTCGAAATCGCTGCACACTGCTGTAGTGGTCCGGATAGCCACCTGAAGAGCCTCTTCTTTTCTTAAGGAGCGCACCTTTCATTCCTTATCGCTGCTGCCGGCTTCATCCCTGTGTGGTGCAGACCCCCTTCAGACGTCGTCCTTCACAACGAAGCTCCAGGAATCGTGGGTCTGCGGGAAAACAGGAACAACTGCCAGGGCACCAGCTGCACCATTGGAACAAGGTACTGTGTTCTGTTGAGGAAACTAGGTGAATCCCTTTTTCTTCATTTTCAAGGCTTGCACTTGTCCTCCCTCCATCGTATAACTTTTGCTTCCGAACATTGACAATATCGAAGTACTTTTGGCTACGTTGAATCGTGAACTGTCTGACCGTGTGATCTTCGGCAACTGGCCCCGGTGTCTTTCGACCCTGGCTCCGGCCCTTTGACTTTTGCCCTTTTGTCTCTGAGTGTTTCTTGATTCTGCCTGCCTAACCAAAATATTGCCTGTGATTTTTGCCTCCAACTCCCTCTGGGTATCTCAGGTGCTAAGTGTGTTTTTGCCCCGGTAGCATTTCATGTCACGGATACGCGTTTGTTTAGTAGACCGAACTGTCAAAAAGTGATCGCAATCGTATTTGCGGTAACATGTTTTGTTTATAACACCGGTTCATTCAAACACAGGGTACTTACCTTGAGACTTACTGTACAAAGTGAATTAGTTGTAGTATATTTAACGTGTGTTTTTTATTAACATTTAATAGAAGTTTTGTGTTTATAACAAATGGTTTAAAAATAAATGTACTTATATTTTTCTACCTGAAATATTGAGTCAGTGTTTGCTTGAGTCACAGTAATTGTGGTCCCTTTGTGTAATCTCTGCTACTGCTCATATACTCTTGAGATAAGCCTGGCTGCTCTGCCACTGCTACCACTCTGACATAGTAGTACAGGCTTGTACCAAAGGTAAAAATGTGTATTGCCACCTACAGTCTTAATTGGGTGTAGTGGTCCCTAAGGGCACTGCACAGGATTCTGCCTAACACCCCTGTACACTTTCAATCACATACTTTGGGCGTACCCACTTCCGTTCACAAAATATTGTGCCACTGCCAACCTACCCACATTCTGTTTGCAACACTGGCCTATGATGGCTGAAATTTTCTCCACAATCAGTCCTTACATGTGACCAACCTCTAACTGATGCACAGCCAAAAATGCATTACCTCTGTGGGTGTCCTCAAGGCCTAGGCTCTTCAGTGCATGGCCCCTGGCCTTCAGCCATGCACCCAATAGTCTAGGCCTTAACATAATGCCACCATGCATGTCACCATGTCACCAACTACGACACTCCACATACACATCACTGCCACCAGAACTGCTACCCAACCTGCGCACCGCCATGGAGCCATGCAGCAACACATTACAACAGTTACCATAATGTACTGAACACACCCACAGAAACGTAATACCACCATGCATGTCACCATGTCGCCAACTACGCCAATCCACATACACACCACTGCCACCAGCACTCCTACCCTCCCAGCGCATTGCCATGGAGCTATGCAGCAACAAGTTTCAATAGTAACCATAATGTACAAACAAAGCACTCTCTCCTGCACCCCTGTGCACTTTCATTCACCTACTATGGGTGTACCCACTTCCATTCACAAAGTACTGTGTCACTGCCAACCTACCCACATTCTGTTCGCAACACTGGCCCTGCCGCAACCAATCTACACACACCACACTATGCAAGCACCACCCTATACCGGATGCAGAGTCAAACATGCATTCCTACAGAGGGTATGTTGATCCCCTATGCTCTTGAGTGCATGTCCTAAAGCCTACGGCCTACGGCCTTCGGACATGCACCCAATAGTCTAATCCTTCCACAGATGCATTGCAACTTCATTCACCCATGCATGCCACCATGTGCCCAACTACTGCAGCGCACAGCCACCCGCGCTCCCACCCAACATATGTCATGGGCTTGGGTCATTGTAATTTAAGGAAAAATAGATGCATCTTTTTTCATTGATCTTCTGAACTACAAGGTTCTTTGTTATATGGACTACTACAATTGGTTGGCACGCTTGTCTGGAACATTTGGTTCATTTAGCACATGTAAGCCCAGACCAAGGTGCAGGGAGATAGGACATGAAGCTACCTCACCACCCAACTAGTCCAACATCTCTCATCACCCATGCCTTCTGCCATGAAATTCTCTTTCAACTTGGCCTTGCAGAGTATTCTCGTCTTGGGAATGCACAGGAGTGAGCAAACCCACTTATTGTATCTGGAACTCCAAGTTCAAGCTCTATTTCGATCCTTGGCTCACATGGCAAGAGACCATGATCTGGTCCATTTTGGAGCTTTTAAAGGCTCTAAATGAATTAAAAGTTGGCATCCTTTGTGTTCTTCCTTGCACCTTAAGGTGATTTATTCATCCTCTGCACACTTGTTCTTCTTCAAAGTAGAATGCTGATCTCGATTTCTAGGATCTTGACTTAAGGCCAGACAGCCTTGCCATGCAGCTCCACTAGCTTGCTATTCTGCTGTCACACAGCTTTTCATTCGCCCTTCATGGTTTCTGGCTTATTTATTTTGTGATACCAATGTCCAGTTTCTGTACAATGGCAGCTTCGCCTGCATTATTTTCACTACTCATAGCTATCCTGTGCAATGACTTGATCTATCTTGAGTTTCAGCATCTGTACATTAACTGTTTTCTGCAGCACTTTATTAATTGTGTAATCTTCTTCTTTTCCACGTTGATAGTTCAATCGATTCTTTACTTCGTAATTTGTCCTCTAGGACCCGTACGTTGTCTTCAATCAGTATATTGGGACGTCGTGCACACTTTTTTATGACTTCTTCCGTTCGTTTTCTTAGCTCTTTCTCATATTCCTTCAGGGAGTTCCTCCTGTAGGTTGTCATCACTTCGAGGGTACATTCGATAGGGTTGTCTCAACGGATATCCCCTTCCAAATGCTTGCTGCGGTATTGGCACGATAGCTGGCATTAGGCAAGGTATTGTCTCATGTCTCAATAGAAGGGAGGTAGGGGGACGGGATCTCCTGCGGATGTATACATCTGCTCCTCTGCACATTTAAGAAAGAGCCAGTTAACAATGTTAGTACAGTTAAATAATGTCTCTTTTTAGTTTTGGCTATAAAATGTGGTGCTTTTGTACCACCTATAGGTCGAAACACATGCCTTGGAGTACAACTTGCGAAAGACAGCATTTGAGGGGGGACAATGCTTTTAGGTGTTGTTTGGTTATTTACCCACCCATTAACTGCCCGTGGCCATGCTAATCTCTACAGCCAGACCCACCCACTTCCTGCCCCTTTCATCCAAAATACGCCTTAAAATCAAGTCACTCGAAATGCCTGCCAGGGTTTTAAAAAAGCAGTCTTCTACGAGCTTATGGCATAATTGGTGTTGTAAACATGCTACAGATGTAACAAAAAGTGTCTTAACAAGTTCTGCCTTTAGCCACTTGGTTTATATGCAGTATGCGCGTCCTTCACTGAAGTCTTGTAAAAGCAAGCATTAGCAAAGCCAACAGCTTGTGTATAGGTATTAGATAGGCTTTTGCCAGGCACTGCTATCCAATGCCAAGGCACGGCACAATTTTCAAGCTGCTACCATTAATAGCCAGTTTACACCATTACAGCAACGCCTGGCCTATACCTTTCCCATAGCTACACAAAATTCAACACTGTTGGCATTTCTAATGTTTGGTTAGTAGTTGCTCTTGCAAAAAACGTTCTTCTGAGCACACAACTATCAGCACCCACTCCAGAAGGCAGCTATGGCTGCTGTGGCCATCTGATTCCTTGCATTTATTTATTTTATTTGCATTTTTAAAGCGCTCACACAGCCCGTGGGCATCGAGGTGCAGTTACAGGAATTTTTTTTTTCCCGTCGTGTAACTGTTTTTTTTTTTGTCTTAGTTTTTTTTTTTTAATTTATTTGTATGAATCAAAAAGAAAATTGATTTTTACAAATAACTTTTCAAAGTCCGTTTCTCGTTTTGCCTTTGAAGCAAACTTCGTTTGAATGAAAGAACAAAAGAAGTGGAACAGCTGGGGTTTTCAGCCTTTTAAGGCCAATTTGAACTTGCACTGGGAGGTCAAGGTGTCGAGTCGACTAGAGTCTCAGGTAGTAGAAGAATCGGCGAGGAATCTCGGTCTGCAAAGATCGATTCAGAAGGTGCCAAGGTGTCCAGTTTAGCCATAATTTGCTGCGCAAGTTGAGATGTGGCCATACGCCAAGTTGGTTTGTCTCCACTGATCATTTGTGACCACCAACAAGATTCACTTTCCAAAGTGGGGTCCGAAGAAAAATGCCATATGTAAGCCGTCCTGAGTTTTTTTGTTTCAGGGCCCAGAAGCAGATTGGCGAACTGTCTCTTTTTCGTTTTTCTTGCGACATAGTCTACAATGTGAAGAGTTGGACAGGCCCCTAATGGTTTTAATTTCATTTGTAGGTAGCAGGTTTAGTCTCGCTCTTAAAAGGTAATTTCTTGCTTTTCTGTTAGGAAATTGTTTGAGGTAACCCTGCAGTTCGTTTAATTTCTTGGTATTTGGGGGCAGATGTTGCGGTAACTTGTTTTCTGAAGCTTTTGCGAGTGTCGTTATCCAGTTTTTTTCAAAATGTTTGGCGGATTTTGAATCAAATCGTCTTCATCGCACTCGCTATCCTTCAGGAGCGAGGAGACATATGACTTCCAGGTTTGTACGAGTTTGTTTGATTCAACTGCTAGTTCTGTTTTGATGATTTTGTATAGCAATGGGCTTTCAGGGAGTAGGATTTTCCTGTAAAGTCTTAAGGAATTGCAGTTCAGGGTCCCTTGTAACGACAAAAGACTCAGTTCTCTGCGAATGGAAGCTACTGGTGTCGAAGCCGGCAGACCGAGATCTGTTCGCCAGTAGTAAACCTCAAGTTTGGGCCAGATTTCACGCGGGAGCAATATCATCGCTTCTGTGCCGTAGGTTAGGGCAGGAACCACCTTCATTTTTATAGAAGTCGATCGCTGGGATCGTTGAGGAGCGACCTAGTTTTTGATCGATTGCTTTTCCTTGAGTGGCTAGTTTCCTGGTTTTTGTTCTTAGGTGCTCTTGCATGGATGTTTCTTTTTTGTATTATCCAGTATAATCCCCAGGTACTTGAAGTTTGGGACTGTTTCGATCTCTGCCGATTGGAAAAACCATTTTAGTTTTTCAATTTTCTTTGTTGTTTTCTCCAAGGTAATTATTTTCGTTTTTACCTTTGTTTACTTCCAGATTGTTGGCTGTTACATATTCGTGAAGGTTTGCAAGTTGGCGTTGTAATCCAGTGGGTGTTTGATCAATCAAATGAGATCGTCCGCGTAAAGTAATCTGCTGATTGTGTGTTTCCCCACCCGTGGAGGGAACGATCTCACCGAAGTTTCTGATGTTTGGAAATCGCCAAGATAAGCCAAAAAGAGGGCGGGGGCCAGAGGACACCCCTGCTTAACTCTCCTTTGGATCATGATAGAGTTGGATAGTGATCCTTGACAGTTCAGTCTAACTCGTACTGATGTGTTTGTGTGGAGCAGTTTGATGGGGTTTAGTATGGCTTCTGGGCAGGTCCAGTTTTTCAATTTACTCCATAGGAGGGTCCTGTCGACTCTGTCGAATGCTTGGGTGAAGTCAATGAAGGCCAGGTGTAGCCGCGGTCCTCCTACGAGCACTTTAGTTTTCAGGATGCTTATTAAAAAGATGTTGGCTACAGTTCCAGGTTTTTTTTTAATCCAGATTATAATAGATTGTTGCATGGAGCTTCCTGAGCCCAGTTGTGGAACCTTTTCAATAGCAGGGATCCAAATAATGTTCCTATAGGGTCAAGGAGTGCTTTAGGTCGGTAATTGGCTGGGTCGTTGATGTTGCCCTTCTTGTATATTGGCACGATCGTGGCTGTTGCTTCCGGATGCGACTTTATGTCGATGTTTGTGATACCTTCGGGACCTGGTGTCCTTGAATTTTTCAGCTTGCTTATTAGATCGAGAATTTCTTCCTGGTCGTTGAGTTTAACCCATGGAGAATCTTGGCTCTCTAGTTTAGCGAGGTTCTGGTCCCTGGGTAGTCTGAACGTATCCTTTATATACTTTTCCCAGGTTTCTTCGCCAATCACATTTTGGATGTTTGAGCTCCTGGAGGTTTGCTTGGAGTTTAGCAATGACCAAAATTCTTTTGAGTTTTTTATGCAGATCGATCTCAATATTGCTTCGGAGTCCTGTTGGTATTGACTTCTTCGATGGGATTTTAGCCAAGAGCTGTAGATAGATTTTGCTTTCGCTTTGGCACCTTTCTCTTGATTTGTGTCGAGCTTGGTTGAGGCTCTAATGGCTTTGCGGTATACACATCGTTTTCCCACTAGTAATGTGTCATACGAGTGTTTCACAGATGTCGAAAGGGATCTCGTTTGGCCAGGTTTCTTGTATATTGTTAACAGAGGGCCATAATCGGTCACGAACTCCAGTTCACTTGATTTGGCCTTGTTGTACTTGTTCGATAAGTCTTTGATGTCTTTCGCAGAGAGGCGTAATCTGTTTCCTTGCGAGTTTAGCTCAGGCTGGTAGGGCAACGTGGTCACTGAATCGTTGATACTTTGCCACGCTGCAATTAGAGGGTTGTGGTCACTGGCCATGGACTGTTTCACCTCAAAAGACGAGATTAGATCCAAAAGCAATCGTGAGACACATATCTGGTCAATTGATGACTGAGAGACTCCGTTTGACCAAGTCGGTGGGCGTGACTGATCAGGAAAAACCACGTCCAGGCTTTGGAAGTGTCTGGATTTCATAAGATCTTGCCACTGCTTACCTCTGAGGTCCGCCAGGGTCAAAGGTTTTTTGGGCTTTAGCTCTGAACATACAGCGTTTAAATCTCCACAGATTAGAATATGTGTCACTGAGTGTGTTGTTAAGATCTCGTCAATTTCCATTTCCATTTCTCTGAGGAAAGCTTGCGCTTCTATTTTCGCTGGGTTCCAATATGTGTTTAGGATGGCTAGGGGAGCGCTTTGTTCTTTCTTGTCAAGGTCACTCTGGTGGGTCCATTGTAGAAGCACCGCTAGAAGATGCTGATTTGCCGTTAAAACTCTTTCCATTTTTAAGCCGTGGCCAATGCAAATAGCTGTCAAGAAGCCAGACGATGGACGGCCTTTTGTACTTTTTAGGGCCGGCGCCAGGGAGAGTTCATAGCCATCTAAAGTTGGAGGTTTAGTTAGCCATGTTTCTTGTAAACAGAGTATGTCGTCCTCCCCCAGGTGAATTTCACCCGGGGAGGTCAAGTGTAGAAAGCCCCTGGTATTTCAAGAACAAAGACAGATTGTGTGTCTGACGGTGTCTGGTTGCTGCTGTTCTTCGTGGTTATGGTCGCGGTTCTTGAGTTGCTATTTAGATTTCCTTGCTATGAGGGCTTTGGGAAGCCAGGACCATAGGTCCTTGACGGTCGACTTGGGCAGATTTGCGCCTTGATTCGTTGGCATGGATTGAACCGATTGGCTAAAAGTTTTACTCAGATTCTGCGGAGATAAGTTGCTGATGTTGGTCGGACGGGTATTTGTGTCAGTTTATTTACCCTTTTCAACGAACCTTGGATTTAGTTTATCTTGCCCCCTCGGAGATGATTTTCCACAGTTGGGAGGAACAGGGGCGTGCACTGTAGTGTCGTTTTTTTTGCTCTGGGTTTCTGTTACTGTGTAGCTCTCGCTGTTTCTTCGGCGAGTCCTTTGGGAGGTTGGTTTACTTGCTGGGTACTTTGTTTGTTGGTTTTCGTTTCCCCTTGAAGTGTGAGTGTTGTTGCTTGGGTGTTCACTGTGGTTTTTTGACTCAGTAAGATCGTAGCCCAGCCTCAGTAATTCTCTAGTTTCGCTTCTTAATAAGTCTTTGACAGTTGCTGATCTAACGTGAACATATGTTTGCGCCCTTCCTTTCCTATGGCTTGGATCGACGATCTTTAGGTCATCTGTTCTTATTTTCCTCAACTTTGCCACGTGGTTGAATAGGATTAGCACTAACTTTCGGTTTAGAATCACATCATCATGGTTTCCCTGGATTTGTTCTAATTTTAGAACCCACCGCTGTTTCTGCAGGGAGTTAGAGGTCTTGCTTTATTTTTCTGTTTTGGATCGGTAGTGGGGTGTGTTGGTCCCTGGTTTTCGGTAGCCTATATCAGATTTTGCCTTGGAGGTTACTTTCTCACACAACTGTTCCTCTTTTTGAGTGGTCTGCAACCCTGTACAGTTTCTGTGTGAGGTAGAACTTGGTCTAGAGTAATTCGCCGTTTGAAGAGGAGGAGCTATTGGATGTTGGTTCTTGCTCTGATTTATAGGCGAGTAGTTACTAGCGTTCGTTTGAGGTTTCTTCAGGTTTTGGTTTAGTTTGTTGCGGTGTTCTTCTAGAGTAAGGAAGGGTGAGGTTTGGTTTGTGTTTTCATCTTCTGATATGTCGGATGAACTTTAAAAGTGACCCACAAATGTTACCGTTCTTCTTTGGGTATCGGCTGTTTCATCCCTGAGGTCTGTTTGAGAACGTTCATCAAGATGTTGACTGATGTTCATCAAGGGATCCCGATCCATGGAGTCTTCAGTCGTTTTGGAAGATTGCGTATTAGTACTTTGTGTGGTTGGAGCGATCTGAGTCAATGGAAGACTAATGTCCCTCCTTACTGGCGTGGACTTGTCTTTGCTCACTTTCGTTCTAGGTTTGGACCGAGTTTCCTGTTGCTTCATCAGCTTCGGAGTTTGTGATTCACTCTTTTTGGTTTGGTCCTTTTCTGTTTTGTTTTTCTTAAAGATCAGGAAAGGTTGGTCGGCACTTTGGCCCGCAGAAGTGTTTCCTGAGTCCGAGAGGATGATGTCATCTACTACCAACACCACATCTTTTCTCCCTGCTTCGACACGAGTTGCAGTTTTCGTTTTCATTTGAATTGTGTCGGTTTGGGTTTGCGAGTGTTTGTAAGCGGTTTGCACAGTCAAATCTATGAACGGAGAGGTTTGTTCCCCCATCTCTCTAAAGGTTTTGAGTTGCCTCAAGTCTGCGGTTGGTGAATTTGAATCTCTAAGTTGATCTTGGGATGATGCAGAATAACGTTTTTGTTCTTTAGTCTGTTTCATGCTTTCTTCGTGGGCCATCACGTAGCCCTCTAAGAAGATGAGCTTAGTGTACATCAGCGCCTGGATTGAAGTGTGGTCTTTTAGGGTCTCGTTCAAAGATTCGTAAAGTTTTGTAAACGGAGTAAGACCTATTGATATTGCTGACATGATGGAGAAGATGTCAAGTTTTTTCTCTGGTGGGACTTTTGTAGGAGAATTTGATTGGCCTCTTGGGCTTTTTTGTGGTGAAATAGATGGAGGTGCCGTAGAAGATTTTTGGTGATGTCTTGTAGACGGTTGGTCCAGAGAATGTCTTCGGTGCTGACCCCGTACGGAGGTAAAGCTGGAGTCGACTTTGAACTTCCAAAACCGTTTCCAGTGTTTCTAGGGTTTTCTTTTTCTGAGGCAATGATGAGGTCTGGTGTGGTGGGTCTGGCCGGACCCGTCATTGAAGCCGTGTCGTTCTTGTCCTGGTCAGCCAATAGCCTTGAGGATAACCGGGGGAGTTCAAGATCCGGTTGAGGTCCCTCCTCGCGAGGGTTTGTTGGTACTTGGGTTTCGGATGTTAAAGGTTGTAGGTCAGGATTTTGGCCATCAGTGGCCATGGAATTTAGTCCGACCGATGCTTTTGCTGATTTGTCTACCGGAAAAGTTTGAGGAAAGCTAGGTGGGACGAGAACTTGTCCTTTGGTGGTGGCAGAAGTGGAATCCGTAGTATTTCCATTTAGAATGTTTTTTTGGGAAATCTCCATGGTCAATGTCATTGTTTGTGGTAGAGTTAGTCCCAGGCGGTGCTGTTAATGGTTTGCCAAGGTCTATATGGGTGCTGATCTGTCCACCTTCAGAGCCTGTGATTTCTGTTTGAGCGGGGTTGAAGTCTGCTCTAAAGTGTTAGTAAGTGGGACCTCTTTGTGCATTTGGTGTAGTTTGGAGGCGGCCAGGGTCACCAACGTTTGGGGGCAGAATGACTGGTAATCGATCCTCCTCTGTTTTAGCGTAGGCTGACTGACCTCGAGCGCCTCCAATATTTCAATGTCAGTGAGCTCTGCTGTGTACAGTGGGCCTTGGATGTTTTTAGAGTTGAAAAAGCTTGTGAGCAGGTTTTGATTGGAGGCAGTGTGAATTGCCTTCCCAGTCTTATTCGAATAGGCAGTGATTCTGTTGCGGTTCTTTTTTGTGATGAAGCCCGTGTGTAGAGACAGCCCTCTTTTTTTGTTTTCTTTCCCGCTCAGGTCGTTTATTTTTCACCGTTTTGAGAACTGCCGGCGAATATCTTGGGGGTTTTCTTTGGTTTGTCGTGGCCGGCGTGATGTTAGTGCTCGGCTTGTCTAATGTTATTTGAGGACTTTCGTCCACGCTGGTGTGACTGTAATCGGGCACACCTTCTGGAGGAGGATGGTCAAGAGAGGCCCTCGGTGCAGGTTCCAGGTTGTAATGCCCCTCCTGTGCGAGGTTTACTTCTCCGTCGTCCGCGTCGCAGTGTATGATGGCTTTAACTGCGACGCGGCTGCAGGGTACGGCCACTTGAGTCTCAGTCACTGCTGGATCGCTCGTGTTCCGCAAACTTTGGCCCCCTCCGCCAAAGCCAAAGCCCGTGTTGAGGACTCGCTGCTCGTCGATGTTACTAAGCGGCATCTCTCCTTGCCGCCGCCCTGGATCCTCTCCCAAGGGCAGCGCGGACCTGTCAACCCCTCCGGGACCGATAGGTGAGCGGGTCAATGGGACAGTGTTCACAGGGTCTGCGGAGCTCGCGGTCGGTGGAACTTCCAGATACAGGTCCTCCGTGGCCGGTGGTGTCGACCCCAGTGGGTGGTGCAATTCCAAGTGGGTCTTTACATGTTGGTCTTCTTCTGTCGGGGTTGATAAGGGAATCAGAGAATCAGCTGGTTTCTTTCGCATTTGTTTGTAATTTAGCGTTTTTGTTACTGGTTTGCTTCTTTTTCCTGTTGGGCTGCGGACTGTAGGGAAGAAGTGGTCTTGACTAAGTTTCGTAGCCGTCAGTTCTTCCAAGATAGAAAGGGGGCGCGAGCTACGCGTCCAGTGCCTTGCTTCTACATCACCTGTCAGGGAGTTAGGGGGTGCGGCAGTCCTCGCAGCCTCGCCAGCCATGACTGCAGGACTGCCACTCGCCGCCACTCCGCGTCCGCTCCGCAGACTTTTGGGGTAGTTGTAGAGTAGTGAGGAAAGAGCTCCGCCTCCAAAGTGTGGGAAGGGAAAGCAGACTCAACAGGAGAGAATACTGCAGGACTACCACTAGCCGCCACTCCGCATCCGCTCCGCGGACTGTTGGGGTAGTTGTAGAGTGTTGAGGAAAGAGCTCTGCCTCCAAAGTGTGGGACGGGAAAGCAGACTCAACAGGAGAGAATACTGCAGGACTGCCACTCGCCGCCACTCCGCCTTGGTCTTACTTGCTTATTTATAATGCGCTTAAACACCCAGAGGTTTCTAAGCGCGAACCCAGGGATCGAACCTGTGTTGCTTCGTGTCATCTTGCTTACAAGGCGCGCACGTTGCCGCTAAGCTATCCTCCCGGGACATTGGCTTAGACCTATCATGAGTGGCAGGAAAGGGGTGTCTTTGACAGGAACACATGTGAATTTGCAGGGCCTCACCCAACATGTTGTAACCCCTTCACTGCCCTTCAGATGCATCATGCATCTGAATGCGTGTACCCTGATCTATCAAAAAATACAACAAAGAAAACAGTTGGCCGGGTCTGAAAACGAATGCATATTCTACTCAGTGCGGGTGAATGCTTCCCTGTTGATATACAATTGCATGCAATCTGCAAAAGGTCGTAGTCAATTACATGTGTTAATGTGTTATAGGTCCCCAGGAGAGTGCCGTAGGGGCATCCCAGCAGTACTTACAGTGGGAATCACATTACACGTGTGCTTCTGGAGTGGATGGCTCAGCCACACTTAAATGGGCTTCCATTAACCCTGAGATAGCACGAGTTTCCTTTGCTTCATGAGAGTGTGTTATTTTGGTAGAATCTATAGGGCATGCATTAACTATCCCATTTCGGATGACTGCAAGCAAGTATATGGACATATTTGCATCTGTGAGTGTGAGGCAATTCAGAGGGAAGGGGGTGGGGGCACAGCTAACATTGACACCACTGCTCCCCAGCAGTTGTATGTCATTTCATCGTCAGGCATGACCCCGCCCAATCCCCCCATCCTGCACCTATTTTTACTTATACTCAACCCCCCCAATCAATTATCAGCCCTTTCACACGCACCCCCCCTAAAAAATCTGATATACTGTCAAAGATGTTTAAACTGCAGGCTTTGTAATGTCTGACGATGAAAGAACGTCGTACCCCCCAGCAAGGTGTCATTTGGTGTCTCTCTCTTACACCCAGGTCTGATTTGATGTCTTTATGGCACTCCATGCTAAGAATCGAGTCGTGTTGCTTAGATGTGCCTTATTGTAGCACCCGCCCTGCAGGGACAGAGGGACAACTAGCACAGTGGCAGGACATCCGAATTAACTTCGTAATTTCTGCAGAAGCCAGTTCTGTAAATAGAACATGGATTATGAGATCAAAGTATATCGGAACTGTATCTTAGCATGCAGAATTTAATTCTTTGATGACCTACGCAGGTTTTGGTGTCTTATTTATTTATTTGTTTCATATGTAAAGTGCACACAACCCCGAGGCAACGAGATGCTGTTGCAGGAACCAGTTACATGTGGCCAAATGGCAATTTATGCTTACAGTAAAAAAAAGAGAGGTAAAAGGAGCAGAAGAAACAAAAAGCACCAGCAGCATGCAGACCCTAGTATTGTTAATGGCAGAATAGGCAGGGGATGGGGTTGTCCATTATGTAAACAGCCAGGTTTTGAGAGCCCGGTAGGAATGTTCGGCTCTCAGTGCTTGTGGTAGGGAGTTCCACTGTCTGGCTGCAATGGACGGAAAGCTAGAGCCTCCCGCTTTGGAGCGTTTGAATCTAGGCTGGACCAGCCAATGGCATTAGGGTGTTCTAGTGGGCTTAGACGAGAGGGATTGTTTGGAGCAGATCTGGAGATACACCTGTGGGTGATAGAGAGAGTCTTAAACATGATACTTTCTTGGGTCGGAAGCCAGTGAACCGCTCTCTAGGCAGCCGAGATGTGTTCCCTTTTGGAAATGTTTAAAGCTGCTTGAAGGGCATTATTTTGGATTGTCTGGAGTTGCTGGATGTTATGTGCAGATGTGCCGGCAAAGAGAATATTGCAGTAGTCTAGCCTAGTGCCTACCACTGCATGTGCAATTGTTAGGCAGCTATTTGTCCATAGGAAAGGTCTGGCAGCATTTATCAGTTTACTGCTGATGAGGAGATCGCATTCACTTGACGGGTCAGTGATAGGGTAGTGTCAAGGTATACTCCCAGGGCTTTTACTGCCGGGGACACAGTAATCTGTGTACCATCGATGTTGAATGAAGAGTACCATGGGTAGAGATTTTTTTTAGCACTATTGAGGTACCAACGAGAAGGAGCTCTATCTTCTCTTTATTTAGACAAGGGCCATGCGTTGCCATCCAGGTCTGGATAGTCACCTAGGCTGATGTCAGGGTGTCATTGTCATTGGAATAGTTTCCAGATAATGGCATAAGAATTTGCTTATCGTCGACATAGATGGTATGGGCTATTCTGAGGGAATCCAGGAGGTTGAAGAGTGGCTTATTAAATATATTGTAAAGCGTGGGAGAGACGCAGGATCCTTGTGGAACTCCACATTCAATTGGGACTGGAGGGGTACAAGCATTTTCAGCTAAGACCCTCATAGCTCTTCTGACGAATCAACTTCTGGGGCATCAATCAGCCCCACACCTCCAGTACACCAGAAGGGATCCAAACAGATTGAAAACAAAAGTAAATTATAAACCTCCTTGTCCAATTTTGGTAACGTGGACGGAATGGCAGGCTTGTCTCCGCAAGGTTGTGGATTGTTGGTTAGTTGCAACATAGCAAATATAGATTTATGACCCAATAATAAAAAGGGACCGTCCAGTCAAGGTTGTATAAAAATATCAATTTTATTATTATTACAACAGAAAGTTCTGGCACATTACAAAATACAACCCACCATGTGAAGGAACACAGAGGACAGACAGTTTCACAGAGGAAAGGGATGAACTCTGGATACTGACGGGAAGGTAGTCGGTAAAGCAATCAGTCCTAACTGTTCAAGGTTATTTGGTTTCAGCACCAAGGGACCAAGGGGTCGTAAATGTCACTAAGGGCCATCGGAGAAGGACCAGGGGGACAGAACCACAATGTACCTGGTGCTTGAGATGATTGTGATGCTCGCCATTACCACTGGGCTAGCCAAGGGGCTGTGGGATGGCTCTATCACTCCTAGAGACACCATCTTGAAAACTTCCTCCTTGATGGTCTCCCTGCCCTTATCGCACATCCGGTGAATCCTACTCTTCACCGGCCTACTGTTTCCAGTGTCCACATCATGGTTGCACCAATCTGCACAACCTGGGGTCAGAGAAAACAGACCGGCAAACTGTCCCAGTAAATGGCGACAGTCTGTCAGTTGCTGTTCTGACAGATCTGTTGCAAGGTTGACACCTTCAACTGACCCATCTGTGACTTCAGTGTTCAAGAGGTCTTGGAGGGGAATGGTCTCCTTCTTAGTCTCTCCATCAGTCACTGATGCCATGACCAAATCATCCCGGCTATAATGGGGTTTTAGCCGGTTGATGTGAAAGACCCAGCACATCTGTTTAGGTCATTTCACGTCAATGAGATAATTCACCTCACTGACCTTTTGTAGCACACAGTAAGGCCCAGTCCACTTGTCCTGAAGGGCACTGGGTTTGACAGGCTCCATAATCCACACCCGCTGGCCTGGAGAATAGACTGTCACTGTGGTCTTGTGGTCGTGCCAGTGCTTCATCGGTTCCTGATTGGCCTGTAGGTTCTTTGTCGACTGTTCCATGTACTTTGCCATTCTAGCCCAAAGGCTGAGTAAGGATGAGGGGGGTTTGCTTTCCCATCCCTCTTTCACTAGACTGTGGGGACCTCATACAGGGTGTCCAAACAGAAGCTCAAAGGGATAAACCCCTACTCCGTTCTGTGGCACCTCCCTGTAGGCGAACAGAAGGCATGGCAGGAGAATATTCAATTTTCTCCTCAGGTGCTCTTCCAAGCCACCTATCATGCCTTTCAAGGTCTTGTTGAACCGTGCATTAAGCCCATTTGTTTGTGGATGGAAGGATGTAGAGAACCTATGGTGACTGCACACTAATCCCACACAGCCTTCATACGCTGATATAAAGTTTGATTGCCTGTCAGAAACAACTTCTTTGGGGAATCCAACATGGGAGAATATCCCAATCAGAGCCTTTGCAACCACAGGGGCTTTGATGCTCCTCAAAGGGACAGCCTCAGGATATCTTGTGGCATGGTCTACCACCACCAAGATATATCTGTTCCCTGAGCTGGTTTGAGGATACAAAGGACCCACAATATCCATGCCTATTCTCTCGAAAGGCCGCTCAATCATGGGTAATTGAATTAAGGTGGGGTTTGTGGCACCACCTGACTTGCCAGAAGCTTGACAAGATGGGCAGGACCGGACAAATTCCTTAACCTTTACGCCGAACTGTGCCAGTAAAAGTGAGCAGACAACCAGTTTGATGTCTTAGTCACTCCAAAGTCACCCACTAAAGGAATTTGGTGAGCCAGATCCAAAAGGAACTTTCTGTGGCATTGGGGAATCACCAACCTCATGGTGCCCTCGCCCTGAGTCTTTTGGCAGACTGTGTATATCAATGGACACAAAACTCCTGCGGTCTGAAACACCGCGGCTAGCGTCACTTCTGTCATCTGTCAGTGGGTACAGCCAGGCCAGTATATTAATGGGCCTGATTTCATCCTCCCAGTACACTTTGAACAGGCCATGGGCCTCGCCCCTAGCCTGATTCTCCGCCTGTTTCCGCAGACCCGCCAAAGTGGGATACTCTTTCTGGGCTGTAAAGTAGTCGGTCTGACCTGGGCCCCCAGCTGATGCAAACTCATCCAGCTTGGGCAGGCCCTTCAGATCTGCACCCACCGTGTCCTCCACCTCAGGATCCTGCGCTGCACCAGGCAAGTGTTAATGCAATGAGTCCCCTGCTACCAAAGAAGGGTCCTCACTAGCTACTAGCCCCTCTCCTGCAGGAGTAGGCGACTCAGTAGTCTGTGGAAGTAGACTAGTGGCTAGCGGCCATGCTGGTCCTTCCAACAAGCCCTGTGGAAGCACTCCAGGTCCAAAGGCTCTGAGAGTGTTCAATCTGGCGATCTCTTTGGCCCTAAATCGGGTGGCCACTGTGACTATCTCGGGATGTGGAAGATCATTACCCAACAGACATGGGACAGTCTTTCACCGCTACACGGCGCTGGGTCATTGACCTCGCCAGCTGAGCTCTACTATCGCCAAGGGGCACTTACACTTTCCGTTAAACCCACTGATGCACAAATCAGGTCCATCAATATACTGGCCTGGCTGTACCTACTGCCGGGTGACAGTAGTGACGCTAGTTGGGGTATCTCGGACCGCAGGAGTTTTGTGTCCATTGATATACACATGTTCTAGATAGAGTTGGGTATTATTGGGAACTGGGGTCTCTTCTAGAGACCCGGTACCGTACCCACTTAGTGTACCCAATCCATATTCAGTCACTCCATGGTCTTTTGGGAAATCCTCCTCTAAGAGGCCCACACTAATGATGGCCTCTTCCACAAGTCCAATATTCACTATGGCTTGCTTGGATATGCCCTTGAAAGCAGGATCCCCTTTCCTATGGCCAAGCTCCTTACAAATGAAACAACCTTTGAGTGGTGAGAAAACAGTTGTCCTAGAGTTAGGAGTGGCTGTGCTCTTCTTTTCGATGTGCACGATGAACTTGAGTTTTAGGATTTCCTTTCGTTCTTGAGGACCTGACTTCCAAAAGGATTGGGTTGGACCTTTGTCCTTCCCATCCTTGTTTACATTTTTGTACGCTGACTTCTCTTCCGGTTTGGGTCTGCTCGCCTGAGACATTTTCTGGACTTGAGTACTCACAAACCTGTTGGCAGCCTTTGCGAGCTCCCTAGGGTCTGTGATGGTCTTGTCCACAATGCTCTGTGTTTTCTTAGTGTGTTATGAGATGTTTAAAACTAAGAAAACACATGGCATTCGGAACTGTGGACTGTCTCCCATCCTTGCAGTAATCAGAACTGACCCTGCTTAGCCTCAAAGTAAGGAAAGGGCGGCCTTCTCAGGCCATGTTGTTCGAAGTGGTCTTGTAACATTTGATCATTTATTTAGGCAACATGGCATGAGGGGGGTGGTTACTGCATGGATGGGAGTCCTGAATGCCTATTTCCAGTGTATGGACTACAGATAGCTGCAATAATGGCAAAACAGCTTACAAATATGTTTTTTCCCCCCTAGGCCCTCACCAAGTGACCCCCTGATCTGTGCCAGCTCCGTTCACTTTCCTAATCATCTCCTCCTCTCCCCTGCCATCTCCCATTCCTCCCACAACACACAGTGTTTCTGAGACGATGTTTGTTTTGTATTTGTTGGCTATTTGGAGCTATACTTCAAGTTGGCTTTTTCTCGTCATGCAAATGTACCAATACTTGCTTGCAAGACCTGGGAAACCTCTTGCCCCTTAAACAACCAATAAAAATGTGCGTGATTGCGTGACCTTACACACAGGCATCACCTCAATATGTGACAACAGTCACATCCAGTGCCATTAACGTCAGGGATCCAACCACAGCTTTACCTCTTTCACGAACCGCAGGACATCAGGAGCTCTGTCCCGCAGGAACCTTGGAACGGCTTCAGGAAGCATAATACACCATTAACTCAACAAGCAGATCAGCGCAGGGGTCCTACTTTTCATACATGCATTTCCATGCGGACATTTTGCTAGCCATGCCCGCTCTGTAAAGATAATATACTACAGCGTTGCTGAAGGCAGCAGAAACAACACCCAAAATAGGGCTATCCCAGGCAGATTTCAGTGGGGTTGTCTTTGGGCCTTAAACCTTCTAGCTGTGTGTGGGTTAAGCGGGTCATATCCCAAGTTCGTAGAGGAGGCTTCTGTGGGGAGCGGCGTGTTCATCACCTTAATGAGAAGCGTGAAGATATCCGGTATCTTCACGCTTCGTGCGCATGGAGGTCGACACTTGCAGTAGTGGATTCGAGCATCGGGAAGAGGATGGTGATTGTTTCCGAGTTCAAGTGGCAGTCGGTTGATTGCTTCTTTATAATAGATCTAGATTTAAACTTAGAGAGGTTTTG
This sequence comes from Ambystoma mexicanum, assembly GCF_040938575.1. Classification (NCBI taxonomy): domain Eukaryota; kingdom Metazoa; phylum Chordata; class Amphibia; order Caudata; family Ambystomatidae; genus Ambystoma; species Ambystoma mexicanum. The sequence continues at coordinate 294,294,306 of NC_090932.1, read as the reverse complement.
ACTTGTTTCTCGGGAAGGTGATGAAACCGCCACATCTATGCATGGGCAGTTTTTTTTTTCGCCCTGATGAAGGACTTTCCTATACGAAATGCATTGATATTCTGGCCATTGACTCAATCACAGATTGATTAAAATGTTTGACTTCTTAAAATCTTCTATGAGTTGTGAGTAACCGTTTTCAAACTGTTAAAAAAAACAAGCTACAGGCACACGAAAATTGCATTAACGTTATCTAGCTTTTGTAGCAAGACCAGGGTTGTCCAAATCCAGGCCTCGAGGGACAGAGTCCTGATGGGTTTTCAGGATATCCCTCATTAATATTCATGAGAAAAAAATGTGCATGAATTTAGAATCATTGTATGCACATTTATTTCAAGAATATTAATGAGGGCAATCCTGAAAACCTGGCAGGAATGCGTCCCTCGAGACCTGGAGTTGGACAACCCTGAGCTAGATTAAGGGAGAGCAACCCTCACTGCTGTTTCTTCAGCCACAGTCCTGTTGTTTGAATGTATGTGCCCCATGGACAGGCATTTTTTAGAGGGTATGCACTCCATATGTGATTTAACTTGTCATCAATATGCAAAATTGAAAAACGGTTGAGTAACTGAAGTGGCATACATGCCAACCCTCCGGATTTAGGTGGGAGACTCCTGATTCTTCAATTAAAAATAGTGCTATTCTTTTCTGTCTCCCGCCTAAAATAATTATAATCCCAATGCAATCCTATGGGAAAATGACATTCTACTGATTTATGTGGTGAAAGCTCCATGTCAGGGGCTCCACGATGTTGGCATGTCTGAAATGGTGCCCACCCACCTTTTGTTGTAGTGCTTAAATGCAAGGGATTTATTTGTGTAATCCCTTTCCCCTCAGGTTTCGGCTTGGTGGCTACAACCAGAGGCCACCGTAGAAGGAAGTGTTTGTTTTATTTTATGACCCATCGGATCCGACAATATGTAGGTAGTGGAGAAGCTAGACCTTCTTGTGAATCTTCAGTAACAGCCCAAGCTAATTTGCCATTGTGTGCCTTATGAGCCTGTTGTGATGTGAATGCCCTCAGGCTGCCGGATCGCGGGCTGCGGCACCTGCAGTTTCCTCATGCTTTGGTGGGAAAACCTAGGACCACCCTTATGCAGAACTCAACTAAAAGCTTTAAAATGTTAATGTAGTAATAAATGGAAGAATCATCTGGATCAGCTGAAGTGGGAAAACTACTCTATTTGCTCTGCTAAATTTGATCCGGTTCAAAGGTCCTCTGACATGCCACATTGATTGGAAGGGAAAAATGCCAGACTGGTGGAGGGGAGCACTTCAGAGCAAGAAGGAATAATCATTACAGTCCTGTCCAGACTGCATTCTGAATAACTCTTAAGCGCAGCAGAGTTAAGTGTGTGTCGACTGCGCTCACTCATAATAGGAATTGATCCTAGCTGCCACTGTGTAATGGAAAATTTGAGTGCAATAAATACAGTATTTACAATTTTGTCCAAACTGCTTGGAATCGATAAACATCACGTGAATACTTGAAAAGAGTGGAAGGCAGTTTGAACCGTGTAATTCTTTCTGCAAACACATGCACACGTTATTTGTAGTACTGCTGCAGTATCCTTTCCCTCAGTAAGCAGAGGGTTTCCATTGACGCCAATGATCGCAGTAATAAACTTCAGGTATATGTGCTGTTTATCAGGAATGTGTCCTCAACACTTGGTGTCAAAACTTTGGGCTGTGAGGCATTCGACCATCTGCATGGTGGGTGTGAGCTTTTTTGAAATGTTCAATTAAATGGAAAGATGGTAGGCCAACCTCTGGAACATGTGTGGGGCTAATCTACACACATTGTCCTATGCTCACACCATGACAAACGCATAGACCTGTGTATCCTGGGTGGACAAAACCTACAGACACAGCCCGCCCTGTCATATTTAGTTGGGATATGACTGCCAGGAGTGCACTGTGTCATCTCCAGAAAGGTGGAGGGGTAACCTTCCCCCTGCCATGGCCAGCCTGACTAAGTAATAAAGGCTCCATGAATCAACCCTGCTCTTTTGTTGGGCACCGCAGCTGGTGGCAGTGAGTATCATACTAATAGAGGGTACTTCAAACAGGCCAACATGGGGCCTGGCTGCAGAGGCTAACAAAGGAGACAGGAAACCCCAACAACCTTTCATATGTAACTCTGTCAGCATGAATCCAGCTCCTGCCCTCAGTGTCATTGACAGTGATCTGGCATGTCTCGGACTGTGTGTTTACAGTAAGCCTCCCCGGTGGTGGGACCCCATTCATCAGGTAAGAGAATGTGGTTTGCAGGCAGCAGTGAGTCTGGTTTCGCTGCAGCTTCAAGGGAGACCTGCTGCTTTAAACAGGAACCACAGAGAGATCCAATAACCAGAGAATCTAGTTGATCAACAAAAGACAGGAAGTGGGTGGGACTCAGTATCATATGTTTGAACCTCTTTACCTTTCCTGTTGCAAAGCACTCTGGTTATAACCTCATGCATACAGGAGATTGTTGGTGGGGGACCCTAGGATTGGTTCATTAAGGTGGGCTTAGCCTACACCAATCACTGTGGCCCACTTGGCTTTGAAAGAGGGCTGAGCCCCTATTTTGGCAGTTCATCTAAAGACGTCACTTGAAGTAACAAAGAAGAGCTCAACCTTAGTCCCTGGGTGAAGGTACAGTCTGCATTACATCTTCTGTCAATGAAGGAAGGCCAGAATTTTCAAAGAGGGAAGCAAGATCCCTTCCCTAAACATCTCCCAGTAAACAGAGGGAGATAAAGACCTCAGAGGACCCTACGGCCTCTCCAGAACTAGTAACCAGCCAGCACACAGTGTGCCCTGCTAGGCTCCGCAGCAAGCTTCCTTGGTAGGAAGCGCCAGAAGGTCTCTGAACCTACAACAAAGGACAAGGCAGCTGCCTACAATACACTCCTCAACTTTGTGCCATCCACCGTAAGAGATGACACAAGCCCATTGAAGAAGCTGGGAGAAGTGCCTCGGTGAGTGTCTAATGGCATCCGCCTTAAAGGACATTTTTCGAGCCAGTCGAGTTCCTCGAGCTGCAACCGACTGCAACGCTAACCTTTGTCAAGCCACAGTCACTTAAGAACATCCAAGATGCCCCGACCAGTGCTTCAGAACCACCTCCCAGCACTGAGACAACAATTCCTGACCCTGAGCCACTGTGTAGGCCAGCCTGCAGCAGTTCATCCAGCCTCGCTCGCCGAACCATCTTGCCTCCTAATACCCGGACCTCGACCCTATCGAGCATCAAGAACACCTACAGCACGAGGTACAGTGTGGTTCTGTCCCCTTGGTCCTTCCCAAAAGGGCCCTAGAGACATATTAAGACCCATTTTTCCATTTGTCCTGAAGCCAAGTAATATTAGACTGTTGTGATTATTAACCATACCGGCTACCCTCCTGTCAGTATCCAGAGTGCATCCTGTTTCCTTCTTTAAAACTGTCTGGCCTCTGCATTCCTTTACAGGGTGGGCTGTATTTCATAGTGTTGCTAGATCTGTCTGTTGTGATATAAATAAAGTAGGTCTTTTTTATACAACCTTGACTGGACAGTCCCTTTTATGATTAGGTAATAATTGAATGCTTGCTGTGTTGCATCTAGCCAATGATCCACGACCTTTCAGAGATAAGCCTGCCATTCCATCCACACTACCAAAATTGGATAAGGAGGTTTATAATTTGCTTGTTATTCCAATCTGTTTGGATCCCTTCTGATGCGTTAGAGATGTGGGGCTGATTGATGGTTTAGAAACCGATATTCACCCCTGGACCACTGATGCCCCAGAAGTTGATTCATCATATGGGTGGAGTTGACATTCTAATCTGCTTGGTAAATCCGGTGTATAAGTGAGGCCCATACCTTACAGAGGATCGCCCATTTCTGGTAATTGATAATGTCCTTCAGTTGAGTACTGCACAAAACAATGAAAAATATAGAAATAGTGAGCCAAATGGATATAGTCTGGGGTCAGTGTACACATAAGACCTCAACAAAAATTGATAGCTTGAAAATTATGATCATGCTCCGAGATTTTCAAAAATCAATTTTCTGTTTCTGAAGGCCTGATTCTGAGCCCTGCGATGCAATGGAAAAGTGGTGTTCTACGGAGGAAAGGCAATTTTCCAATCGGGTCCATATCCTCTTTAATCACAAAAGTGGCTGGTGAAAAATCAATCCATCACATTGGCACATTGTTGGTGGTCCGCCGTGCCTTACGGCATGGCGACGCGCATGGAGACCACCATAAGTGCAGCGCTCTCACAGTGAGGTGATTCTCCTTGCACTGCTGCACTTTTGGTGCACAAAACAAAATGGTGCAACAAAACGGCACCCCATGAGGTGTCATCAGTAGTCGGGGGAGATGGGAAAACAGGAGGGCAGCATGTTGTCTGTGATTAATCAGTGGGGAGAAGTAGGGAGTTTACCCTATATTGCAGGGGCTCTCATGAACAAAGGAACACTCTATTAGGTCAGAACGTGAGCACGTGAGAGGAGTGGTGGGCTTTGAGTGACTTCTCAGGCCCTTTAAATTGGCACTGCTAGCAACAGAAAGGAAGGGGAAAGCCTCGAGGGCCTTTACCATTCGCGTGAGAGCTTACAGTGTGTGGTGATACATGTGCGTAGATTGCTTTCCCTTCATCGCGTTCACCGGTGGCCGGTGACTTTTTGAATTGGATGGGCGTAATATTTGCCACAAATATGCAAGAGTGACCGAGTGTAGCGTGGGAGCCATAACCAAGCAAGGAGTATTTGAGGGGGTTCTCCCCATAAGAACATTTTTTAAATAATGGCTTAACATAGTGCAATATGCAGCACACTTTCAGTGAAATATTGGGTAAAATGCCAGACAGTTTGCAATCGGTTTTTAAGGTAACTCATGAAAAAGTCCAATATATAAGTCACCAACAGTGCACAGGAGCATTTCCTAACACATCTTCTTCATGTCTTTCCTCACAATATATGCCAGTATAAAAGACATTTTTCATGTGGCTGCACCAACATATGCCAGTGTTCACAAATAAGATCATACTCATGTTTTCTTTCTGCATAATACTGGTAATGAAACTATAAAATATAATTCCGAGCTGGCTCTGCCAATATACGCCAGGATCCGCAGATAAGAACATACATACTCTTGCTGGCTGCGCCATTAAAAATGGCATGCCACAATAAGAAAACATGTCCAATGTAGGCCAATCTAGACACGTAATAGTTGGCCAGTAAGATATTATAGATAGAATGGCTGTACGAAATGCTAGTCTAGCCTCATAATTACACTTACCATGATTCCTTTATCATAGACGCCCAGAAGAGATGTCATGCCACAGTAAGGAATGGCTAGACTGGCTGCACCAAAATGCTAATCTAGCCATGTCATATCAATTATCATGATTTTTTTTATCATAGATGCACAGAAAACAATGTCATGCCGCAATAAGAAATGGCTAGACTGGCTGCACTAAAATGCCAATCTAGCAACATCATAACACTTGTCATGCTTGCTTTATCATAGAGGAGCAGAAAAAAATGCTGCATTCTGCCCGCCTCACCGAAGACAATCAGTGCCCTGGTCCACCCACATAAGCGCACGCACATATATTCACACACAATTCACTTGTTCATTCACATACAGCATTCACTCGCTCATTCTCACTTGCACCCATGCACTCACTCATTCACACATGCACCCAGCATCATACACTAACTCATTACCAGTGTTCCAGATAAGATCTGGAAGTGGAAGTATTGTACTCCCTATTCTTTAAAGTTGAGAGTAAAATTATTTTTTAGATAATAAAAATGTAAGTCCAGTTCCCAATGGCAATATTTTATAAGCAAGTAAAAACATGTTTTTAACAGGAAAGAGGAAATGTTTTTGTAATCATTATTCCTTTGCATCTAATCATTCATACACATTAAAAGATACTTGTTTACTTCTTCTGGACAAGCAGCGATAACAGTAGTTTCGTCTTGTGGAACAACTTGCGCTATTTGTCCAAACATATCCATTGAGCTGTGTGGGTGAGAGCAGGGGCACACGGGTCTACGTGTCAGTTTTCTAATTTTTGTTGGGAGTATTTTTACTCCCTATTTTTATTTTAATTAGCCTATTTTTAGGGGACCATGTCATTTGTGGTAATTTACTTCGTGGAAATCACTTTGAATTTTTACTTTGCATTTTTATAATGTGAGTTCCCTCCCCCAAGCCTCCTTCCCCTTTCACTACCAACACTACCTCAAACCCCTTCCCACCCCTCTTTTGCCCTTAACCCACAAATAAATATATAAATTCAAAGTAATTTCCACAAAGTAAGTTATCACGAAGTAATTTACTTTGTGAAAACAATTGGAGGCCATTTTTAGGCAGTAAAAATGACTGATACACCCCTTATCTGTAGGGCTGCTCGTAACATAAACATACACGCATACATAGACACATTTTAAAGTGAATCTTACCAGTGGTCGAAGTGAGCGGGAACGGTCGGGAGCGGTGTTCCACTACTTTTATTTTTTACTTGTTAACAGCTCCACTACTTTTTGCAACCATTTTCACCGTTCCAGACTTTTTCTTAGTGAAGTTAAAGCACACTTCTCCATTTTACCACCAGATTTCAATTACAGCTGAACTTAAACCCGTTTCAACTCAATTGACTGTCAATCGGCATAACTGAAACCCTTGAAAAATGTGTTGCACATAGCTCCCTTTCTTCCTACTCTGTCCCCCGCCGGAGTCATAGTTCCACTACTTTTTTCGTACACTTCCATCACTTAATCTTACCTTTTGCCCCAGTCCGAATGCTCCTAACTGCTGGAGCCTCCCTGAAAGCCTTTTGGATCCCGCAGCACGAACATGAACCAGGAAGCAAAGAGCGCTTCCTCGTTCCCGCACATGCATGCAGGACACAGAGGACTCCTGACGCACCGCCCCAGGCACTCTGAATGTGCGCAGATGCGCAGAAGCGCCCCTATGCACATTTCAAGGTGCATTTCCCCAGCCTGCATCCCCAATGGGAGATACAAGGCTGTGAAGGCAAAACACTAGCAGCCTTGCTTGGTCCATTGGACATGCGAACTGGGGAACAGAAACTGTCAAAGGCAGTTGAAGCCATGTGTGAGGGTACTGGTGGGTGGACTCCCCTGGCCCATTATGGACGTGCTGTCCTTGATCACGTTCCCACTATTTTGATTTACTGAAAGTGGTGCAGATACCCTGTACATCCGCAGAGTGGTGCTTCTTCACAGATAGTGTTGCTATAATGGTGCAGCGCCTGTGACCCCTGTAACTGTCTGTTCCTCTGTTGCAGCATGGAAAGCACTGCTGCTCCTCCTACCTCTTCCACCCACCGTAGAAAGGCGGTGCCGGATACTGGCTGGGAACTTGTCAGGTTTCCGCTCCATATTTCAGCATCCTGCAGAAAAGGGCCGCGTGCCTGATTCTGTTGATGGCGTAAATCATCGGGCCTGTGGGCGAGAGCAAGTCTGACAGTCTGTGTAATTTACACCTATTCTGAAGAATGCGAATGGTGTCTCACGTGGCTCAGATGCGCCAAAAAAGGGATGCAACAATCATGGCTTCCAGCAGAGCCTGGAAACCGTCATGGCCACTGCCAAAGCTGGAAAAGTGTTTGAAGTGAATGCATTTACATTCAGCTCCGACACCTGACCTTTACCAAGTCTTAAAGTTGGTCCCTGGGGCGGTGCAGTGACTCGCACACATGCTGCAAGTTAGGATAGGCCTCCGTTTCCTTCCCATCACCCGTGTCACCTCTCCTCACCACTTCCCCCGGCCACCAATGACAGCGGGGTGATTTCCAGCTTTGCATGACGCCGGCTATCTCCATTGTCGAAATTCTGTTGCAGCAAAATAGGAGGGCGTTTAGGAACACCTTAGAACAGGTAGAGGAGGGGGAGCCAGAGATGTCATGGGTAGGGCCGAGCCAGGGCCGAGCCTGGAGGTCAGGCCTGGGTCTAGCAGCCCACCACGGGCCGAGCCTGGGAAATGGCTGCACAAAACGCTTTCTCCAAAGCGCTGTACGTACTGCATATGTGCATGTCGATAAATGTGCACCGAAGTTGGTACCCATTTATCTACCTCGGAAGGATAAAAGGATGAGTTAGTCTTGCCGTGATGAGAACCTGCATATGACACACAGATCACAGCAGTGAGCGCTCAACCCACTCAGCTTTCTCACCAGCTATGGTATAGAACTTGGACACTCCCTTTTATTCTTTAATATGGAGTACATCAATAATGTGATGGTGACCTTAACTGTTACTAAGTATGTTTGCAGGACATGTGTTTTGTGCCCTCCTCTGCATTTTCATGAGCAGTGTTACTGAAGCCTCAGTGCCTGCAAAACGTGGGAGAGGGGGCAGCAATTCCCCAACATTCAGAGATGGAAGTGTAGAATAAATCATTGGTACTCAGTACCACTAGTTCTTTTAATTTTTACAGGGCACACCAGTAGTTCAAAGGCTCAAGAAATGCGTTCTTGGTGCTTTTTCTTTTCCCTGAGACACATATAGAGTGGGCTCAGGCCGGGCATTCAAGCACTGCCAGTTTCTGACCTCTCAGCTAGGCAGGCGTCCGTGGCTCTGCAGTTCGTTGCAGTGCTCAGGTTGCAACACATTTCTTTTATCAGTGGCAGGCAGAGCCTTTCATATGCATGATGGGACATTTCCAATCTGAAAGAGCTCGCAAAGCACCAGTTACCTTGCCAATCTGTGCTAGTTAAAGTGAGAGCCACAAAGCACCCATTTAAAAATGTGTTCATAGCCATTGTAATTGTAATTGGATATTTAGAACATGCCAGAGGTTTCTAAGCGCAGAACCGGGGATTGAACCTGTGTTGCTCCGTGTCATCTTTGCTTCAAAGACGAGTGTGTTGTCCCTGAGCTATCATCCAGAGACATCGATGATGTCTCTACTCTCTTGATATGCAAAACTATGAAGTTGCAAGTCACTAATTAAAGGCTTTCAACAACCTTAACCTAAGAAAAAAAGGATAAACTATGCTCCATGGCATCACAGCAGAACACTGCAGCCATGGTAAAAAAAAGCTGCGCCGAGAGAACAGCTGTTGGATGTAGTGTAAAGCAATAAACTGGGCACAACAAGTTGAACAAATGGTTTATTGCTTGTAGGGATAAGCTGGGTAGTAGAGACCCCCAACCATCTGCACAAGTAGACTGACTCCTCAAAGAATAACATTCTAACACAAAGCTCAGGATTGCTCTGATGTCATCAATAGCTAGGATTCCATCAGAAGAACAAGGAATGGAAATCAGAAAACACATTAACATATAATAGAAAAGACATCAACATAACATGCAGGAAGACAGGAGAGTGGTGGAAAAGGACGTGCTCTCCCGGGCAGGGTAAGTTGGGCACAGGTGGACGAAATACAGGCAAGTGCGAGCGCGTTTTCTTTTTGAATAGCAGTGGGAGAGCATCCGGTGGGGCTCGTGGCCGGCCCCTGATTTGGGCAGGTACTGGCCTGAGAGTGGGGTCAGGTCAGAGCCATAAGTGGGGCTTGGGCCGTCCCGAACCCCACCGGGCTTGCACAGCTCTAAGAACCTGGGTGGTCCCTTGACGTCATGAAATAGGAAGGCATTCAGGAAAGAAGAGGGGTGGTACTGTGACGTCATGAAATAGGAGGGCGTTCAGGAACACCTTAGAACAGGGGTGGTACCGTGACATCAGGAAATACGAGGGCGTTCAGGAACACCTTAGAACAGGGGTGGTATTGTGACGTCATGAAATGCTGCAGTGCATCATGGCTATTACCATTCAAGATGCACCTTCATCGGAATCGGGCCCTAAAGTATAATCAATTTTTTTACAGGGTAGTCTGATACCATCTAACAATTTCAGATCATATTCGTCTTGAATGCAAGTGATTATTAATCTCTGTGTTTATTTGTAATCCCTTGTAAATTACCTTCTGTATTACTCTTAATCGCTATCCTTTGTAATTACTGTGTATCTACTTCTCTGTGACCATTTGTAATCCCTTGTAAATTACTTACTCTATTCTATGAATAGCTATCCTTTGTAATTGACCCACTGTATGAACATGTAATTAATTACCTTGCTCCACCAATGTAAGAAATGCTCCCAGATGCCTAAGGGCTTGGTGCGCTATATGAATAAAATACAAAACAATACAAAGTATTTTCTTGTCAAACATTCTTACTAATACGTGTGTACCTAAACCACTCAGTCTAGAACAAAGGTTTTTAAATTAATATCTCTAACACTGAATTCCATACAAATGTATTCATGTTTTCTCACAAAGAAAAAACTAAACGTAGCGCCTTTGCAAATCGATCTAAGACTATTTGTATTGTTTTTATTTCTGAGTTTGAACAGCGCAGGTGCTGTTCAGCATCAGGCCTCATCAAAGAAATATTATTATTATAATTTTTTTATTACCATTTTTTAGTTTACAATGTTTAACCTTTTATGCTACATTTGGTCACCATACAAATGATTTACAACATATTAATTATTCAAAAACAAGCAAGTAAAAGATAATGCCGAAAGAAACAAAACATAAAAGGTATTAAAATGATGATTTGCAATAGAATAAAAAACACAAGAAGAAGGAAGTATAAACCTACCTCCACATACACGTACATTGTCAAGACCTGGGAGTTAACCATGCAATCCAGGTTTCATTATCATTTTGTTAATTTACCTCTGGTACGATGGAATTCGTATCCATTTTCATCAAGCTGTTTGAGATGTCTTTAAAAAAAGCCAATAAACCCAATGTTACATGCCATGTTTCTCTTGGAGAACTTGTAGAGGAATGTTTTAGAAATTCACCAAAGTGTTTTGTCCTTAAGTCCTTCAAACCGAAGCACTCAGTCATTAAATGCATCTGAGTTTCAAAAGGTTCTGCGCATAGTCTACATGTATAATTGGGTTCAGGACGTTTTTCCCACATCTAAAGGTTTGCATGAACCAAAAGATCTAAAAATGCTACCACCAAAGGTTCAAAAACCAAAAGTTCGAACCTTTGGTGGTAGCTTTGAAAAAACAAATGGGGCTGCGGGGGTGTCCCCCGTATCACCCCGCTCACTATACTTTATGGTATAGTGAGCAGGGGCTGCGGGGGACACCCCTGCAGCCTTCCGTTACAAAAAAAAAGAAAAGAAAGGACCCTGCATCGCTAGTTCCCGATCACGGAAGTGAAAGAGAAATGGCGCTGCAGGGAACCAGCGTGAAGATGAAGGTATTTGGGGTTTGTTTATGTTGGGGGTGTGGGTGTGCTGAGGTTGTGGGTGGGGGGTGTGTTGTGGGTGTTTTGTGGGTGTGTTGTGGGTGTGTGTGGGTGCGAGAATGTATGTGTGTTCGCATGAGAAAGGTGCAAACTTTTGGTAGTTCGCACCTTTCTCATGTGAACGATTTGCCGCAGTACTTTCAGCCGCAGGCTAATCACTCGGATTCGTATAATTGCGCTCACTTTCCATCTGCCATCTCTCAATTACTTCCTTGGTGGGAAAGAGGTTGAGGCAAAGTCTCTGGAATTCTTGTTTCAGAGTAGGCGAGGGAAATGTCTTAATGTAGCTCAATGTGTCCTCTCTTTTCCCAGGAAGACCTCCCAGTTCACCTCCGATTTTAGATGAGGTAATCCTGTCGTTTTCAGTTATACAATCAAGGTCAAGTAATTTTCTTTTTCCATGTCCTGGGTTTTCCAGCAGGGTGTCTTCTGAGAAGGCCAACTTTTGGAGTATCTCTGAGCATATGCTCTTCCACTCAATCAGGGATCTTTCCTGGTTTTTCTTTAGGGCATGGTGCAGTAAAGCAAAGCCACCTTCTCCAGGAGGGTCCAGGCATTTAGGAAGAAGAGATAGCGTTTTCCACTCTAGAGCAGCATACAGAGATGTCAAGCATAACTCTCTCCAAATAATTTCGACTGGCAATGAATTGGGCAAATCGAGAGTTCTTCTCCAGAAGATTCCCTCAGCCTGTCGCCAAGCTTAACATGCCAGCCTTAATTGAGTTTCTGCATCATATGAAAGCATTGGCATTACCTTAAGTTTATAAAGCTCGATGACCAGGGACAGGGAGAATTTACCATACTTCTGTTTGATAATTCTAGCCTGAGTAGCCAGATTCCTGGCTTTAGATCTTAATATTTCCAGACCAAAGAAATCTGTAGTGCTGTTATTCAAGGATAGGCGGAGGTATGTAATTTCTGCCACTTCAGGGACTTTCTCCCCTTTAAGGAATCAAGCCTTTTTGGAATGTAGTGGACACCTAACGTTGCTTAACGTTAAGATTTTTTATTTTTTCGGGTTGATTGTTAGCGCATTGCCATCAACGTAAATTGCCAGTGCATCCAGCTGTCTTTGCAGACCGATCTCTCTTTGGTCTAATAACAAGAGATTGTCTGCATAGAGGAGTGAGATTTGAGGTGGAAATCATTTCACGTTTACAAACTTCTTCAATGTCAGACGTCTAGAGGTTGAATATTGTAGGGGCCAGACGACACCCCTGCTTTAGGCCCTTTGAAGTGGATATTTCCTTAGAAAGGGTTCCTCTCTTGCCGAGTCTTACTCTGATCGTATTATTATATTAGGGTATTTATTGAGTGTGGGCCTAGCTTTGGGAATCAATGGTGCACTTTACAAACCATAGGGTAGGGGTCTCAACCTGTGGCCAGATGCTATGGACTACAATTCCCATGATCCCTCACCATTAAATATGATGGCTAGGACTTATGGGAAGTGTAGTCTAAAAGCTCTAGAGTTCCAAAGACCACAGACCTCTGCCATAGGGGGAAGTACATGGCTAGGGAAGCAGAACTCAAGCGATCAATACAAGGGAGCAGGGAGATAACAATGGGGAGCTGGAGGACGGCCTATTTGGCAACAAGGGAAGTGTCCCTTTGAGAGTTGGTCCAAAGCTTTCATTGCTGGAGTAATGTGTTCTGTACAGTTCAGGCCTGTCAAGGGACACTTACCAGAGTTCTGAGGACTCTGGCATCTGCTGTCATAGCATCTTGGAACACCTAAAGCAGGACCATTGCAGGAGCCTAGTAGCACTGTGGGTGTCTCGTCAACATAATAACATCAGGTGTTGATAAAGCACTCCATGCCAAGTTTGTCACTCATCTAAGCGCTGTAATAATAGCTGCTATTATGGTCGAACTTCATGGTGCGTTCACAAATTCGCTGATTGGCCATATGGCAGAGAAAGGCCACATGGCAGAGAAAGGTCACATGGCAGAGAAAGCATAACATTGAGTCTATCCTCTTGGACCGTGTTTGTGAAAGGCTGCAATACGATACAGGGGTTTAGAATCATTCAGCATTAATAAGGGCTTAGACGTGTCCAAGAAATATGTATTGTCACATTTCATAGGTGCTATTCTCCCCACTGAGCAATGATCGTCTCTTATCGAGGGTTGTCAATTGGGGATTGCCAGGGTAGCAACTAATCCCTGAATATATGGTTTCCTTAATGGGCACCTTACTTCCATGATTCTTTGCGGTATAGGCATTCTGACATGCAGAGTGTAAGCAGGGATGAACGGGCCTCGAGGTTGTGAGTCACATAGGATCATAAAGGAGGACACTCATGTGGACCAGAGCATGGCAAGTTTTGGGATATGACTGAGGTGCGGACCCCAGTGAAGCCGTGAATCTGAAGGGGAAGAGAGGGCAATGGGTGTTGCAGCATCAGAAAGAGAGCTGGTGCTTACCCAGTGTGCAAAGTCAATGGCGGTGGCTGTGTCAGCGTGGTAGGTGGCCCTCTCAGCCCACCCAGGCCCGGACAGAGCCAGTCATTGGTGGGTAAGACCCTTTCAGGTGGCCCTTTGAGGAGGCCGGCGAACGCCTGCTGGCCCCGGGTGCTTACTGCAGAAGAAAGGAAGCAGGCATCCAATCAGGCATCTAGAAACAGATGATGCGTCTGCCGAACAAGGTGGCCATGATGGTCGTCGTGGCCCGGTGCATTCCAGATGGCACTGAACGATCTTCAAGGTGGGCAAACTGCAGGCTGATGGTGGAGCCCTGTTGATAAAGTGGAAAAGATTCACATTTTTATTTTATTTTTAATTTATTTGGTGTTTTATAACACAGTACATGCATACATTGATTCTTTAGAGCAGATTTTCGTGTAATTGGGCCATTGTTACCTAATTTGACTGGCATTTTTAGGCTCTATTGTTAACAGGCATTTAAGATATTTTTTTCTGCAGCGTGTATTGGTCGTCACTTTGTGGTATTTCATTTTTTAAATCATCAGATTATTTATTTTGGTGAATGAATGAGTGATCTACTTTGCATGGCATGTTAGTAGAAGGTGAACAATCCACTTCAAAATCTTATTTTTGGTATCCATTACAATAGCTGTTTATTTGTTCCTGTGATGTAGAGTGTGCTTTGTTTGTGGTACTGTTGCGGCTAGATGTCTCCCTATTGATTCCCAAGTGGTAACAAGAGCGCGCCCCCCCATCACACTCTCTGTGGGGAAGGTATCCAGAGAAAGTGTAATCAACCTGAGTGTGATCGGGAATGCCCGGGGGGGTGTGCAAGGGTTGCCACTAAGCCTAAGGAAATCTTTTCGGTAGACACGTGAATCACTTGAATTCTGGGAGAATCGACCAGGTGGATCTACAGTTGCACTTTTGAAGAAGTTTGACCACATTAGATATGCAGGGGAACGCGTGGTTGAAGTTTGTTTTCAGTCCTAGGCAACTTTCAGAGAGGCAGGAGGTTTTCTTAAGGAAGCAAGCTTACAAAATGTAGGGAGTGGTAAGAAAATGGAGTGGCGCCTGAGTAATTAAGTGGGATGAAAGTAGAGAAGCAGTAGTGTGTGACTCCGAAATCAAAGACGTACATTTACAGTAGGTTTTTTTACACTGTGTGACACTGTCAGTGATTTGAAGCAGGAGAAATCCACAAGTGCCCTCTGCTGATTCTAGGAAGAGCGAATGCCTGTGAGTGCGAGGAGCCAAGGTGACCCAGAGACACACACCTACACACGTGACATTTGATTTTGAGAGTGACTATTTCAGAAACGGCAGTGGTTGTTATAGGCAAGAAGGTACACCAGGTTTTCTATGGCTCAGATGGACTGCAAGAGGCAGAAACTCAGAGAGAAAAAAACAGCGTCCAGCTTTTGCTCCACACTCACCAGGAGTAGGAGAAGCAGAGAATCCGTGGCAGCAGCGTGTGCGAGACTAACACTGGTATGATTTTTGTGGGAGAAAGCAGCAGAGTTTTATCATAGCAGGAACTGTATTCAGAGCCCCTATTTTGAAGTGACTCAACGGGACACATGCCATCTGTTGGTGAAGCAAGAGACTAGATAAAAAACCTAGTCATACAGCCGCTCTCCGTTTAAACCCAACATGGGTCGTGTAGTTCAAAACAGGTTATTCGACAACAGTAATAATTCAATTCTTCAGCTGCATCGGTTTAGTAAAGGTACCAATGAATTTGGAGTCTTGGTAAGAAAAATGTGTGTTTATCAAAAACAAATTCAACGAAATATTGAAAAGGAAATCACTAATCCCATCTTAGTGAGGACGCGGCTGCCACTTCTCATATTTTTGAATAGACCTAATATACCAATGCATTTCGGAGCATTAAACTCCTTCATCAGGGTAAGTCTAATCTAATAACAAAAAATTAAAAACATCAAACATAAGGTGTAATGCAACGTGAAATAACATTCAGTAAATAACAGAAGTGAAGACATAAGCATAAAAATGTATAATCACATACCAAAAACAGGGGCGGGTTCAGGTCAAGTTGTGATATGCAAATAGAAAAGAAAAGAACCAATGAGTAGAATACTGTAGAAAATCAACAGTAATAGCCAAAAAAGAACACATGCCATCTGTTGACACTTGGGAGGAGGAACAGAAAATGCCAGAGGGTAGCCTGCTCGAGACTTACACTTGTATGGTTTTGTGGGAGAAACAAGCAGAGATTCATTGACACAGGTGGTAACATTCAGTTTCCCTCCCAAATGATATTATAGAGGGACGTGGTAATGAGTGACACTAGGATGGAGAGCCAAAGAATCCCTGAGGGAAGCTTGTTTGGGGCTCACTCTCACATGATTTTTGTGGGAGTAAGTAGCAGAGATTGAGTGAGGCAGAAGGTACAACTGCATGAACAACACGTTTGGACAACATACCAGACACACCCAAACAATCCAGAGGAAGAGGCTGCTTGTGGTCTTTACACATCTGCCGCGGCACTTGCTGTGTGCACTGGTGATGCCAGAATTGCGGTTTCATGTCATTTCATTGACAGGAATTACTTTGTGGTAATTTAGTACAAAGTAATTACTTCGAAAGGCTATTTCAAATGTTTTCATTTTTAATGTTGGTGTGTCCCCCTCACATGCCCCCTTCCCCTTCATTTCTACCCCCAATCAAAACCCTCCCCACTCCCTTTTTACCCCATAACCTATAAATACCCTTATTTGGCGAAGTAATTTCTAAGTAGTTCTTTGTACTAAATGATCACTAAGTATTTACTGTCGAGAAAGCACGGATACCCAGAATTGCACGTTGTCAATTGAAGGTATCACCCAACGCACGTTAAAGACCACTGTCACAAGTCACTTTGGAGTACATGCACCAGTAAAAGTGCATGCAGGTGTTTTGCACTATAATGGCCTACCAAGACTCTAGCCTAGGGGCAGAACTGGAGAGGTGTAGACCTTATCTACTGAAGATCAGGGAAAAAGAACACATGGTGTCATTGACAGCGGGAGGGGATTGAAAGTTACAAGGCTCTACCTCTTCTGCCCTCATCCACTGAAGGTCAGATAATAGGGATGATGTCAACAACATGGATGATGATCAAAATAAATATTGTGATGTAGCAGAGTCCAGTCAGGATCATGTGTTTCGGATTCAAAATGGTGATACTGAAGAGGAGGAGAATCACACCACTGGCAGAGCGACTGAGTAGTAATTCATGATCACCCCTACCTGTGAACAATCTCTTCAGGAAGCAGCCTTAGTTCACTGATCAGATAGCATATCACATCACTACTTGGCATCTAACACCCCCCCGTCCCCATCAGCACCATCACGCCCAGATGAGCCCAACCTGTGTGTTACCCCACAAAGGAAACATCTAAAGTGTGGCAGCACTTGACACAGAATAAAAAGCAACAAGATCTAGCCACTTGGACACACTGGTGGAAACGGTGTGCTGGGGGAAGGCAAGCACCGTCTTGGGTTCCACATCTATGCGGTTCCACAACTGCAGCACCATCACGGACATGGGAAGAAATTAAAAGAGCTTAAGTACAACTGTCCCCATGCCATCAGAAAAGCAGCATAACTCAACCAGGACCCACCATTGGCAAAGGAATGGTTCAGGCTCCTCTTACTGTGGATCTTCATGTCATGGTTCTTAGTGGTGCAGCGATGCTGCTCCATCTCCCTTTACCATTCCCTGCCTTGACAGGCCCTTGCCCAGACATGCTCGCATCACTGTTCCCGTTGTCCTTTCCCCTCCTTAGGCTCGGTTTTGTTTTGTTTCTCCCATTTTATCTCACACTCCTGGAGCCACGCTTCCTGCTGCTCAGGGCACATCCATGACCACGGGTCGCATGACGGAAGGTTTTTTGCTCATTCCCACTTTATCTGCTTTTGGGGGTGTCCTCTACTGGAGCACACTCCCATATCCACTGGCATTTCTCTTTTTGTTTGCATAGAGGACATCCCCGTAACCCTTAGATTAGTTCAGTGTCCTTAGGATTTTTGCATACCCCAACATAACAGCCTGGCCGGCTCCGATTCTTCGTGTATGAGCACGCAGTGAGATGGGCGCGCAGTATCGTGCCGCCGATAACTTGACCCAGTCTCCTTAGGACAGATATTGGGAAGTTAGGCTTGGACGTGAAAAATGTCTAGAGAAATCCACCACATATCCACCCTTTATGCTGTAAGCACACACCTTGTTCTTCCCTGCCGGTGTGGGCATGCACACCACACTATTTGTTTCTATACTGTTGCCACGCACTACTTTGCATAAGGAAGAATACACAGAATGTTTTCATAGCAGTCCTTCGTCTATTCGAGCTCCCCAGCCCCTCATCGTGTATATGACAATAGTTAGTATTTAATGGCTGTACCACGTATCAGCGAAAACTAAAAAGGAGGCCAGTATTCACATGGGACTTCTTCTAAGGAAACAATGGCTGACAAGTACTCTCAGGACTACACCAAACCATTAGTATACAAACCTGTTTGGACATACAAGTTTCGTATTTGAAAAACTGTTCATTTTATTGCTAAATAAATTGTATTTTTTTTTTGTTGGAATGGTTTCTATGGTGACAATTCTCCAACACCCAATTGCAGTTATTCCAAGCAGTTGAAATGCTCGAAGTGAGGAAGAACGTGCTGTGTTTCCTAATACAGACACCGTTCCGCCTCTGACACCCTCTGCATGTACAACATGACAGCTACTACATTATTTCTAAACATGGCCTGAAGCTACCGCAAAAGATTCGTGCGATCCTCGCCGAGGAAAGCAGGCTTGGACAAAGCCAATAGTTGTGGCTCTTGTACCGTGAAAGTCTTCTCTTTGTCAGGTGCCTTCCGGTGTGCAGAGGAAAGGAACGGAGATTGGGGTGCGCACAACTAAAGCATGGCAATCATCAGGAGTGGGCGGAGAGCAGGGGGTGGGGGGGGGATCACTGGATGGTCTAGATAAAACGATGCAAGGGATTAGCACTTGGTAGGAGGCGGGGGTACTCTCACAGGGGCAGGGTCAGCTTCATATGGCGATGCAATGTCAGCAAATACCTGGGTGGCGACTTGGGGGCAGGGGTGGACTGCCGTATTAGGAACTCTGGAGATTTCCTGGTAGGCCTCTGCACCCTGAGCCACTTTTGTGGTAATCTATTTTATTTTCAAATTTTCTCATAGGAAAAGCGTTAGCCTTGCTGAAAACGAGTAATATTGGGCCATTTAGAAAATTATTTCCATGGCCTCTTTTTTGGTACCCAGTCCAGCCCTACGTAAAATTTGCCAAAATTTTTGTTCAACTGGCTGGCCGATTTTTCACCTTTTCTTTTGCACTTTTGGCTCGTTTTTTTGCGGTAGAAATTTAGTTTTTCACTGAAATTGTGTTTGTTGAGTAGTCGAAACACGCGCACAAAAAATTCATTTTTGGGAAAAACTAAATGTAAATGGGCAGAAACACACCTTTCCTGCCCAAAACGTAATTTTTAAAAAAAACGTAATTTCCAAAAAACAAAACTTTGGGTGGGAAAGTTCCCCCAGGTCGCCAATTCAGATTCACCGGCGAAATTGGTAGATTGGGTGAAATCTGCTAAGAATCTGCCAATTTTCCACATGAAGGGAAATTAGCCATTTTCACCCACCCCTAGTGAGAGCTTGGACAGAACTAGAGACATGAGATGGCCATGCGTGTGCTCTTATGATCTCGCACTGCCATCCTGGGCCATCAGATGACGAGGCAATGCCATTAAAGCTTGATGTACTCCAACAGCATGCCACCTATTGCATCAGCCAGGAGGAAGCGCAAGGATGATGCCCTCGCCTTGGCAACAGGACGATTTACACTCAGTACCCAGTTCACATCGAATGAGCCTTCCCCCTCCAACACAGGGTGTGTACTGATGGGGATAATAAGTAACATTAATTACCAAGTGCTCTGAAATTGGATTCCCACCGACAGTGGTGCTATATAAAACAAAATAATTAATATAATAATAATTATTATTATTAGTATTATTATTATTACTACCACATGTCCAGTTACACACCAACTGCACTAATTAGTGCCATTGTATTGAAATAAGGGTTCTATGTTCTTATATCGCCAGGTTTTTTCCACTGAGTTTTTTGCCAGATATTTTTGGCCACAAAAACTCATCAACATGTTTATATTTGGGGGGTTCCCCCAACCTCCTCTTCCGTATTATCTAGCCCCTATTTCCTACTCCTTACCCCTTATATCCTCTTACGCACCCCCCCACCACAATATTATTCAATGAGTTTTTTCAGCCGAAACATATTGGCAAAAATCTCTGTGAAAAAAAGGCTTGCAATGTTACAACATTTTTATTGAAATGCAGAAGTGGTGGTGCATTACAGTGGTGTTGGAAAAAATGAAGGGCTGACTCCAGTAGCATAGGCAAGGCCTCATGCCCAGCAACAGACACCTAGGCGGGTCCTAAAATGGCCGCGCTCTTCCATCAGGGGTCTGCCTTCTACTATCAAATTCTTGGATACTCAGCTACTGCCATAACATTTGATTACAAAAGGTGAACTCCAGGGATAGTAGAAGTCCGGTCAACACTGGTTACAACCTTATCGGACGAAAAAAAGGACCGGATACTATAATTCACTTACTTACAGGAGATCACATCAGAAACAATTATAAGGGGGAACAAAATTCAATTTACTCTTATTCGTATACAAACACGTGTTAAAACCCACAAACAAAGCACCAGTAAATACATTCCCTATTGGTAATTAGCATCCTTGTGACACATATCTACACATTCAATGATACCGTAAACAAAAGTACAAAACCATACACTTAACAATACTCAAAAAACAGTTACATTGTTAAAAACTTGAAGCAATTACACAGCAAATGCTCGAATTCACAAAGCCTACTCAATATGGCTCATACTATCCCAACATGTTTAATTCCAAGACATCAACTTTTATGTGCAAAATGTAGGAAATTCTTCAGGGGATTTTCATATTCATTTCTGTGTTGTCACCAATATCTAAAAACAAAGTCTCGCTCTTTGTTCATTCGTGATGTCCTGCAAAGTGAAAGTGAACATAAACAGGAATAGTTGTTCTTGCTCGATTTATTTTTAAATAATCGAGGTGGTGAGTCACATATTAGCCTTCCTCTGAGATAACATAATACAAAAGCTCACTTACCCATTGTAATTAATTGCAATAGGTATGGATGTGAGGGTCTAAATCAACCTCAAGACTTCCTCCCTGCAGAGACATAAGGATATGGACAAGGTGTTAGTGACTCAAATTCACCAATCAAAAACCATCCTTTAAAGTTGCTAACCCTGCACCCCATACTTGTTAGCAGAATCCGAAGCAGAGCTATCAATAGGGGATGGTGGGTGCTCAAGGGCAGGCATCCTGATGGTGTATGCAGTCACTTTGACTTGTGTGCATAACACGCGACCTGCAACATAATTTAAAATTGCAGTGCTCATCGGATAATGTGTACCAAGATAAGATTCACATCACATTATTTTGTCTCACGATTCATACTGTAAACGTAGCAACTCTCTAACAGAGTGTAAAATGTACTGCATGGTAAACATGTGAATACACTAAAGATATTCTTACTTTTAACATGTTTTGCACGTGTTCATTCACTCACACGATAGGCGAGGACCATAATTTCACCCAGTATACAATTGCAGAGTTGCGTCAGTTGTTGTCTTCAACACTCTTCATCGATCGGGATCACAGGCATGGGGGGAGAGCAAAAGACAAACGATCTACGAGATGCATTAGTATCTGCGTAATAGACGATCGGATAGTATGTACATTACAACATGGCTTAAACGCAGCCTATTCATGGACGATATGCAGTGAAATACATTCGTATTCACTCACATCATCACTATCCGGACGAGACACCGATGGCACTTTCCTCGTTTCTGCTTGCTAACGCTACCGGTCTAGTTTTGCGTCGTCTCAGTTTCACACAAATAACAACTAGAGCACTTCTCCATGGATTCAAACGTTAACCATGGCGGCCATGTTTAGAGAACAAAATGGCACTGTTGTTTGACAGTTTATATCTATTATTCTGCACTCATTCATCTTGTGGTTTGTCTGAATAGTTCTTACTAATCTTGTATTCACTCCTCAGGATAAACCTCTTAAACGTATTGTAAACTTGTTGACAGTGTAAAAAGGGGGCCTTTTGGTGCAGTAACTAAACAGAAAGATAGACCTAATGCACTGCATCACAATCCTATGTGACTAGCTTGTTGCATCTACAATAACATACCTCCTGAGCCAAGTGAGACTGGAAACTGTAGTTCACTCTAGACTCTTTCCTTCATATGACAAAAAACTTAACTCAAGGGGCTGCAGCGGCATCTGCCTCAGTTGGTATTGTGTGGGAGTTAGGGGGCCTGGAAGAACATTCCTGCTAGATGCTTGAATCACAGGAATTTCAGATAAATGAATCAGGTTGAGCTGTGAATGAACTTTAAAAAAACACAGTTGCCTGTTCAACCACATGTAGGGCCCAAGCAATCACTAGGCACACTTAGTGTCTACCTATGGTGCTGGGAAGCGAGGGGCACCAAAGAGCAAGTTTGACCCTCTCCTTTCATGAATTACAAAAGTGATGTAAATCAGACTGAGTTAAAGTAGCTGCATTATGTCTTCCTGCAATTAGGGGGTGTACTTCTGAAAATCATCTTGCTCACATTTCTGGGAGACTGTAACATGGCTATGGAAGCAGAGCTATTTCCAATTGACACGTGCTTTTGAGCAGCACAGTAGATGGTGTGGCTCAAATGTACCACAGACACGTTGATAAAACATGGTTCAAAGCAGCGCACTCACACCAGGTAAGTCAAGAGGCATGGCAGAACCCTCCTGAGATGTCTGGTGGCAGATCATGGGCCAGGCGATGTACACCTCACAGGTAGAAGCAGGAAGGAGATTTGGTGGGTGTAGGGGCCCTATGCAGGTTCAGCAACAAGGGATTAAGGGGCCTTAACCACACAATCTCATAATAGATTAAAGTGTGCTGTGCTTGCAGCACATTTACTCTGATACATTTTCATTTACACAAACAACCAGAGAGATGTAACTTTTAAAGTTTGCTGGAAGGGCTGACTCAGAGTACCGACCCACAATTGATTTGTTCCAGTGTTTGCTTTCAAGTAAACGTAATACACATTTATGCATACAATTTAAAACGACTTCACACACGCATAGACTTTATTTTGGGCACACACGCTATTTAAAAATTGAAATTATTTGCATGTGGCTAAATTCACAGCTGCAAACATGGTCTACCATTTCTTGGAAAGTTAGCAAAGATACGAGATCAATTTGCAATTTTCTGTGCTTACCTTCAAAGCAATACTGAACCATACCGGTCACAATGTGCTGTTTTGCCAGTATGTTTATATTGAGTTCTGGTGGTTAAAAATCCCAAATAAGCATGCTGGCTGAGAATGTGTGCATATTGAGGGTAAATGCGTAGCGCACAATCTGCTGTTAAAATACTGCTTAAACCTTGAACTTACAGTGTAAAGTAGTAAATGAATTGAATAATTTCGAAGTTGATGGAAAAAAGGTGTGACCCCTGAAATTGATGTCACTTAAAAGCATGCTCGGAGCAACTAATAGTCCATTTGATATGCTATTGTGGAGGAATATTGGGAAATTAAAATGTTATGTACTCCCCAGGCCTGGCACTTCAGTATTATAGTGACTAGGCCCTGTAACCTGCCATGGTTAAACAGCGTTTCCTGCTGGCGGCGGACACTGTAGAATGTACTGCGCATGTCTTTGCAATGAAGGCCTCTTGCCTAGCTTGTTGGAATGCTCGTTTCTCATCTTGCGCTTCTGACGTGTTTCTCTGTTGGCTTATGCAAACGGGGTCTAAATTCTCGCTTTCTTAAGAATAGAGGCTCAGGAGAGCGGAAGTCGTCATATTGCTAACACTCTCGCTTGCCTCAAAGCGTATGGCAATCTTTGCAGCGTACTGGCAACTTGACTAACTGAGTTACGACAGGGTGACCTCAATGGTAACACTGGCGTACATAAAAGAGTGCAGCTGGGGTCAAAGGCTGATATAATGTTCTTCGCTAGCAGGATGGATTTAGTAGGCAACCTCTTGGGGCCACCACTCCTTTACATTGGAAAGTATGAGGCCTGGTTGGTATATAGGCCCAGGGATTCGGAGGAAAGGAGATGCTCTGAACTTTGTGTCTGAAGTTGCTGTTGTGTTTTTGCTGTCACTGCTTTCTATCAATAAACGTCTTTCACCCATCCACTGAAGTTGATACTGATCCCTTTTCCTCATCACTATTGAACAAAGAGGACACTGTCATGTTGCCTGAAATGCATTTGCGCTCCAAAGGGCCACACCTACTCCTGCCAAGCTGCAATGTCCTGCAGTTTTAAGACTTTCTCCTTGGCTGCCCCTCTAACTTCCTTGGACAGCGTGAGATTGGCTAATGGGCATTCTGGCCAAACTTGGAAGTGCAGACTGTCTGAAATGGGCAATGATTGTGTGTGTGTGTGCGTGTTTTGTTCAGGCCAGCAACAACTGCGCTTACCACCCCATCTTCTTCACCTCCCCCTTCCAAAAACACATACGTACATTTGGTAATGAGCTATTGATGAGACAGAGTACAGAAAGGAGGCACCTCTACCTGTCCCAATCCCCAGCCAGCACACAGGAACTTTTAAGAGCTGATGATTGGGTTAGGTGGTCGTATGAAAGAGGAACACTTCATATGCATAGGAGCTGGCAAGCTGCCTGAATCTAGAGCTTGTGTTTTACCTCTGTTTTGCAAGCACAACTTTCTCTGTCACTTCCTATGCTCTGTAAAATGTCTGTTTTGGGAAATTGCCCTGGCTCTATCGATGATTCACACGTGTTTAGGCGGAAAAGCTTCACTGGCCTTACACTTCCTGTACCTGTACCAGTGTGTGAGGGAAGCTTGCACTGATTCTGTTTGTGCATGAAACATACCAATTTCAGTGAAGTGTGCATAGGCCCTTGAAATCAATAGCTCTGCCAATGCTGTATTTGTGCATATTTGTGACGGAAATTTACACTGGTCCTGGCATGCTGTGTCCGTGCCAGTTTGCAAGAGACTTACACTGACCCTGACCATATTGTACCTGTTTGTGAGGAAAGCTTGTTTGGCCCTACCCATGTTGTCCATGAACCCATTTGTTATGAAAACATGTAATAGCCTTGCCATGCTGTAGGTGTGCTCACTTGTGAGAGAAACATACACTGTCCTGTCCACTTTACACCTGTTCTTGTTTGTGAGGTATGCTTGCATTTACTTTTTTGTGAGGCAACTTCTGTATGATCATTCGGAACCTTTTGTGAGAGGTTGTCTCTTGTATAAATGTTGTATCTGTTTGAGATTGAATGTTTTGCCCGTACTGTATGTATACTTCGTGGTTAGAGACATGTGTAGTGACTCTTCACATGCTGTACCTGTGTGTGGAAAGCATCCACTCGCCTTGCGTTGTGGTTCCTGATGGATTTTGAGGAAAGCTTGCAATAGACTGGTCTACGTTGCACCTGTTTGAGGAAAGCCTGTGCAAGTCCTTCCTGTGCTGTGCCAGTACCTTTTCTATTTGTGGATGAAGCATGTGCTTTTCTGGTGCATATAGTAACTGTAGGCGCTACATTGGTGAGGAAGACCAGTCCTTTTGGAAACATTGCAGCACTGCTGCCTAGACTAATGGGTGCCTGTGAGGGAATATGGACCGGCTGCAGCCCATGATGTGCCTGTGTGGTATGTGCAGTGCTGCTGGCTATGATGTATCTGTCCAGGGTGGGATTGAAGCTTTCAATGCTGCCCCCTATGTGGTTCCTGTTCTTTGTGTGAGGTTATATTGCTCTGATACCAATATTTTTCCTTTCATGTACGTCAGGGAACTTGCAGCGTCTGCTGCATGTGTTGTCTTCTCTGTTCTGTGCAAGAACAAAGTTTGTACTGTGTGTGCCGGTATTGCACCTGTTAATGAGTTAAGGACGCACTGTGGCACTAATTCATGAAACACAATTGATGACTTTACGCAGCAAATTGAGTAATAGGAAACCCTTTGTTGAGCACTTTTTGGGAAATGGGACATTATAAAGAACATTGGGTCAGTAAAACTGTTTTCAACTCCCAAAAAATACATTCTCCAAGCTGCATAATGCGATAAAACCCTGATTTGGAAAATGTGGTGGAGGCAGAACTTTCACCACATCTTCTCTCCATCCTGTGGCAGCCCGGGTGAGAGGCAGAGCCACTACCACATTTCCATATCTTCCCCAATTGCAGCCCATTGGCAGTCATCACCCCACGATTATCACGAGGCATGCCAAGACTTGTGGCATTTATCGAGGGCAGGCTGTTTGACAGTGGGAGCTGGACTGTGTAGTGGTGGCAGCAAACCTCAGGAGGCGCCTGTAGATTTAACACCTTTCCCTCCTGTGGGAGTTGTGCAGGGGGCAGGCATGGGGTAGTTATGCGGGGTGATAGGCCTTGCAGGGAGACTCCCTATTCATGAGACTGGCAGCAGTCGGGGGGGGGGGAGAGCTGGGGAACGTTAGTTAACACTCAGTGGAAGAGCTTGATAACATTAATGAATGGCGGCATCGTGTGTCAGTACCCTGCGAGAGAGCCCAAGAAAACAACTTCAGGGGGTGTCTACATGATGTGGGAGCACTGAAGAACTTTAGTAAATGGCTCGTTGGGAGACCTGAGAATTTTAGTGGGTGGCTGCACCCTGTGAAACATCCGGAGAACTTAATTGGGTGGCTGATCCTCGTGAGAGAACTTGAGATCCTTAAGGGATAGGCGCACCCTGTGGGAGTACAGAACAAACTCAATACAAGGGTTCAAAAACATTAACCACACAAGACAGGAGAACCTTTTTGGCTTTTTCAAATTTTAAAAAGGGGACAAAAGGAAAAAGACACAAGAGGAAAATGCAATGTTGTTCTTCTTTATCTTGGGGGAAACTAACAATCTAATAATACACTGAACAGACACTGTAACAAAGGGGCACAATGATGTGCTACAAAAACGAAGTAGAGACCAACAAACTGGACAAAAAAACACCAAACACCTAGAATGCCACAAACCTCCTCAAGTCCCTGCTTGACTGGTCCAAACCCCATCCAGAAGCCCTCCAGGTGTGGCCCTGCCCTGTGTATGCGTTCCTTCACAGCCTGGCAAACCCAAAAAAGGAACAGGAAATTAGGTTGGCCTTATATTGAGAGTCTGAATTTCTTTAGGAGATACTAAGCTCTGATTGGCTGAACATAGTCAATGAATATGCCCATGAGGGCTACAATTAGCTGGAAAAAAACGAGGAATGAACCCAAAAGCCGACCTGACATTCGAGGCTCCTGATTGGATGATAAATCATTGTGTGAGAACCGGAAGTCCACTGTGAATTAAACTTGGCACTCATCGGCACCAACAACTCATCCCATTCCCGTGGTAACAGACAAATCTTCAATAAAAGATTTGAGGGATCTGCTGGTTTTGTTTTTGGTAAATTCGGCCAGGCCTAGAAGTTCAAGATTGCAAGATCAGGATGGATGTATTAAGGTCAAACTGTCAGACATGGAACGAGGCTGGCAAAAGCCACCATAACGAGCAAGCAGAAACCTGAAAAAAGAACACAAGTATAATTCTTGGAGCATCAGTAAGCACCAAAAGGCATGGGGCTAGTTATGTTTGGTTTCAAGTTAAGAATGTCTGCTTTTGTGGCCCTAACCCACCTTAAACCAGGAGCTGCAGATCACAGGGTGCATTCAAGAATAGTGGGTGGCATGAGTGGCATGTCTGCGCTTCATGATTTGAATTTTGATTTTATTTAATTTATTTATAACGCACACAAAGACAAACTGAATCGTATGGAGGCGCAGATGGTATTGAATGCTAAGGAACAAGGCACAATGGACAAATTGGAAAAGAAAGGATAGCTTGTGAGGGGGGACAAAGTAGCAGAGTTAGATATCTAAAGGTCACATTATTAGAAAAGGAAGGTTTTCAGAGCTCTACGAAACTTACAAACCGATTCCAATTACTTGATTTCTCGGGGGAAGTTGTTCCAGAGCCGAGGGCCATAGACAGCAAATCTCCTATCACCCCTCGTCACACATCGAGAGCGGGGGACATTCAACAATGGTGGGGCACAAGCGAGTGCTAGCAAGCTGCACATGACATACACGCACAGTGCGTGAGTGGGAGGGGGACGAGTCACACCTGGCCCATTGGAAGGATTTACAGAGTTAAAAAAGGGCATAACAGGTTCAATGGGGAAATAACACATATGGAGTAGTGTCCAACTGCAGTGCAATGCTCACTCACCTCTGTCCTGAGCGTCCTCCCACTCTTGTCATGCTAGATGTGCCAAAATATCTCAGTATTGCTGTCACTTAAAGAGCACCGTCAACTTGACTATGGGCCTCATTACGACCCTGGCGCTAATGGGTTAACGGCGCCGTAAAAGGCTGCGGCGCTGTTAACCCATTAGCGCCTGATTACGAGGTCCCTTTGCGGGACCCGACCTGAACGGCTGGTCTACACCAGCCGTTAAAGTAGGGACCCGCAAAGGGGCCTTGGTGCTAAGTACGGTACTGCAATTTGCGGTACCGTACTTAGCGCCTTCCCCATTCCCAGTGAGCCCTATGGGGCAAAAATGGGAATGGGGAAGAGCCATGGAGGAAGGGGGAATTACCGCCCCGCCAACCTTGTAATGGGGTGGTAATTCCCCCTTTCTCCATGGCAAAGTTGGTAAGTTACCGGCATGGACCATGGTGCTGTTAGCGCCATGGTTTTCCGCCTGGGTCTTAATGAGGCTCTATGTCCAATAATGTCATATTGTCACGGAGAACAACAGGTGGTGCTCCGTTGATCCTCCCTGTCCCCCACTGTAAACACAGGTGATGCTCATTCAGCCCCCTTAGTAAGCCCCAGCCCCCCTCAACATACAAAATAAGCACTGCTCTGTTGGCCCCCATTCATTAACACTCATACACACACACGCAAATATACATCCTGTATATATGTTCCAGCAAACACACTCTCACTCAACCTCTCCCTTACACATGTAGTTTCAAATAAATTGCATTCACACATTAATGTACTTTTTAAAAAATGTTTTTACCTGTGGCAGAATGAGTGACATCTTCCACCTCCTGCATGGACTCCCCAGCGCAGATGTCCACACAGCAGGTCAGAGGTTAGGGGCCTCCCTTTCCCTGCTCTAGAATCAGACCAGACCAGGGATGGAGTTATTCTGGCACTTGCCTGGACTAATACAGGCAGGGAGGGTGGTGGCTGAAGAGGCCTTAATTGTCCCCCATTTGCCAGATATTTAGCACCCCTGAAGGAGAATGAAGGCCCTGACTGAGGCACAGCTCCCTAATTCATTTCAGAGCATTGTGTATGAGTTAGGGCCTTCCTTCTGATATCCCCTGGTCCTAGTCCATGGATAAACCCTCTGCAGGGCATTAGGAACATCACACATCTTTATATTTGCAAATAATCTAACTTTGGAGAGTCTCGAAAATATGAGGGGCAGCACCACATCACCCACTATTGATGAGCAGCCATTGGTAGCAGAGAGGGGAACATTAACCTGTGGCTTTTAAGCCACAGGTGGGGACAGTGGCTGAGACTATGAGAGGGGCTGAAGGAGACAGGACCTTCATGACATGATATGATAGGTTATTTATAATGCGCTTGACACACAGAGGTTTCTAAGCGCAGACCCGTGGATCGAACCTGCGTTGCTTCGTGTCATCTTGCTTCCAAGGCGACCACGTTGCCCCTGAGCTATCCTCCCGAGAGCCTCCTATGGAGCCTTTGTATCCACCCCTGGTCGCACAATGCACTTGTGCTGTTTGCCTCACCGTCAAAGTGCCAGCACTTCAATTGTCTTCACCAGCCTCTGGGATAGATTAAAGCTGTGTCTTGTGGTAGGGCCGAGTAAGGATACAAGTGACACCAGGTCAAGTACAATATAAGGATCGTTATTACCAGTGCAATGGTTGGATGAACACCTATAGGCACTAGGCATTGGACTACAAGTAATAGTCCTCCTGAATGGAACAGTGCACAGAATATATTTCCCTAAAGGGAAGTTTAATTAATGGAGTATAATTCCTTCCGTAGTCTTAGTTCCAAAGTAAAGTGCTCATCCTTTATTAATAAGTTCTTGTCTCTTCTTGCAACACAAAGTCTC
Organism: Ambystoma mexicanum; assembly: GCF_040938575.1. NCBI lineage: Eukaryota > Metazoa > Chordata > Amphibia > Caudata > Ambystomatidae > Ambystoma > Ambystoma mexicanum. The sequence continues at coordinate 294,264,297 of NC_090932.1, read as the reverse complement.
AAACGTATGGCCAATGAAAAGTTCCAATACCTAATTCGTCTTGGCCTCTAGTCCACTCTAAGGTAATAACTTAGCTGTTCCAAAGTTTGGCCCAAAGCAAAGGTTTCAAACCACTCTTTCAAGTCCATCCCTATTCCAATATAGCAAAACGTAAGCATTCTTCTGGGAAGGTTTGGAAGCAATTACTCAGTCTGGTCGCCCCCTCAGGTCTGACTGTTATTTACCTTTTGTCTTGAGTTCTCTCCCAGTGATTCAGGCTTCTTGCAGCTTCTTTCTACCTTAGGCTGTTCTTGGACCTTGGGTGTCACGGGATGCACGGCAGCTCTTCAGCTCTGACCTTGGCTGGTCAGGCTTTACATCAGGTCCCTCTTGGAATGTAGCATACTTAGTGTTCAAAACAGGTCCTTTCTGGTCCATGGCTTTCTTAGGACCCAAAACAGGTCCCTCCTGGGCCTAGGCTCGCTCAGCAGTCACCACAGGTCCCTTCTGTAACTTGGGTTTCCCAACTGCAGTGATGGGCATTTAGCCACCTTTGTCAGACAGCCTATATTCTGATGCCCTCTTGCAATGGGTCACTTTTGGACTTTAACTCCCTTAGGGTTGTTGGAGGATTGCACAAAGATTAGTATTTCTAATTCACCCAAAGTAGGGCAAGTGTGTGCCAAGTAACCTTGTCACTCTTTCTGGGACTGGACCACTTGCAGCCTGTTTTCTTGGATCTTCTTCTGAATATGCCATATGCCCCTTCAAGCAGCAGACCTCTCTTGGGTGTGACTTACAGGTGCCTCCCCTTGTGTCAAGGGAGCACAAGCAGCCGCATCTGTCTCCTCAGAGGTTCTCACCTCCTCTGCCTCTCGGGAGGTTAGCTCAGGGGCAATGCGCTCGCCTTGAAAGCAAGATGATGCGGTGCGACACAGGTTCAATCCCTACATCCGTGCTTAGAAACCTCTGGGTATTAAGCGCGTTATAAATAAACAATTACAATTACATTTACATTCCCAGCCTCTTTTATACACCATAGAGTATTTGGCAGTGTTTTGAATGCTATCTCTGATAGGTTATTCCCTATTCTTGCTATCTCTGATAGGATATTCCCAATTCTTGCTATTCCCTATTCTTGCTATCTCTGATAGGTTATTCCCTATTCTTGCTATTCCAGATCCTTGCTATATCTGATAGATTATTCCCTATTCTTTCTATTCGCTATTCTTGCCATCTCGGATAACGTATTCCCTATTGTTGGTATTCCGTGTGATTGTTCTCATTATTTTATTATCAGCATGGCCTCGGAATCTGTTACTTGTTAGATAGTCTGTATTATCTGTAATGAGGGTCTACACTGTTTTTAGAGCCTTCATGGCATGCCGTGCAATCTTGAAAAGCTGTACTTCTTTTAGCACAGTTCTGTGGAGTTCCACGGTTACTCTGTCCTACTGGGGACTCTTCGGCACTGGGCTTCATTACAAGTTTGGCGGTAGCCTTGCCGGTGCATCCGACAGGCTCTGATCGCGGCTTCTGGTCTGCCCGCCAGGTCAGACCTGGCTCGCAGAGAATCACCTGTGAGCAAAACTCGTAGTTTGCCGGTCCAGTAGCAACAGTGTCGGTATCTTACCGGCACCATTACTACCAGGCCAGAAAACTTGTAATGAGGCCCACTGTTAGTGTTGTAGCATGATGTACGTGCTTCTTCCCTCGTGTGCTCTCTTAGACAAACCAGGAATATGTTCCCTCTGTTTATCACACAAACTGCGGGTGGACTGGAATTTATCATTCTTCAATCAGTATTGTCCATTGCTCCAGTGCTTGGATGTTAGGACTCACAGTAAGGATGCCTATAGTTTTCTAAACCGTGGCCCTCTCATCATTGCTTTTAAGGGGATACTACAATGTGTCTGGGGCCCATATATTAGTGGCCAGAGAAGCACAAACCCTGGTGACTCGCTTCTCCCACATCAAAGGTTGGGGAGTTCTGACAATGCAACAGTGTTCAAAGAACAGACTTCTGACCAACATTATTCATTCTGGTGACCCAAGAGCAGGCAAAGGCCTACCTACAACACAACATGATTAATGGATTAGATTATATGATATGATGTGGCATTTAACGCGCCTATACACAAGTGTTTCAAGGCGCGATGGTCTCACAGACATAGTGTATCGGTAGCATTATTTTGGCTAGCCAGTTGTCTCTTAACCACTTTACTGCACCATTGTTTCCTTTGCAGCCTCCCCAGGGTCGGACTGGGCCATACAATGGTCTCCGGCACCAATGAAAAAGTGTCCCACAGTTGCAAATGGCAATTCATTCTTTTTGTTACACTGTTTAAATAGTACCCAAGGGGGTGTTTTTGGATACAATGTGATTCAAATTGTGCATTTTAAAGAATATTTTTTTCAGCACCACTGGTCAAAACTATTAGGCGCATAGTGAAGTGACTCATCAAACTGGCCCACATTGGCCAAAAACGTTGCCCACTTTGACCCAAAAAACGGGCCCACTACAGCATTTGGCGGTTTTGGTCCGGCCATGGGCCTATTGCCCTATAGGCCAGTCTGAGCCTGAGCTTCCGCCACAGTTATAGCCACTCTTACAGGAACACGGTCGTCCTTGGCTACAAGTAAGACTAGCACAGGATATGGACAGTCAAGTTCTTGGCACTAAAATGTGACTCACCCATTAGCCAAATCTAAAAATGCAGAAGGCCAATCTCTGAACAACGAATGTTTAAACAGCGTCATTCTGTGTTTGCAGAATATGGTAGTACCTTCCATGGGTTACATGTCTTTATACCGAGGTATTATATACCGAATCACTTATGTATCGAAACATATACCTTGAAAACCTGTATATTGAATTGTATTTAATGTTTTCATTTTTTTTTGGCCCCCACCCAATCCCCTGTTTCTGACCACTAAAAACCCATCCCGGCCATTTCCCCCAAAAAATGTACTCTTTACCCCACCATAAATATATTCGATATAAGGGTTTTCAAGGTATATCTTTAGATATACAAGTGATTCGGTATATAATTGTCGATATAAAGACTGCATACCCCTTCCCAGGATTATGAGAGTAGAGCAAGGCTGAAGAAAAGTGGTCCTTCCCCAAAAATGTGTAAATAAAAAAAGGTTTTGTCTAGAATTATTAAAGTTTTATATAGAAAGAACAGTACAGAAATAGTGCCAAATACTATTAAATGTGCTACAAACAAGAATTCCACATTGACACATCTGCTTCCAGTGTGCACATGTAAAAGTAGCCCTGTTCTGGACATCCACAATGACTAAATATGCAGAGAAATCTGTACTAAGAATTACATCAGCGATTGATTGCATTTTGCTAGTCATTTTTAACACCCAACTGGAATTATAATTATCAAACTGTAGCATTCATTTGCGGGACAGGCTCAGCCCTAAAGCAGTCATTGGGCCTCATTCCAAATCTGGTGGTCCGGAAATAAGGATGCCGGTAGCAGTATACTGGCACCCTTATCGGACTGCCAGACTATGAGATTGCCTGCAGGGGCCAGATCTACCAGAAGGTCTGACCTGCCGGGAGCACCAGCCCCTGCAGGCATGGTTTTCACAGTAGCACCGGCAGCGTTAGCAACGGTGCCAGTGCGTCCGTCTCCCCATTCCCGCTGAGTCCGATGGGACTCCACGAGAATGGGGACTTACACTTTCCACTGTCTGACATCCCGGCCCGACGCCACCTGGAATATCCCAGTGGCACTGGGATATCAGGCGACGGAACAGTGTTACGAGGTCGGCAGCAACCAGCCGGCAGCACCGTGGTTTACCACTGACCTTGACAACCTAAACATAAGACAAAGTACAAGATGAGGTTTTGGAAAACATCTCAAAATACAGGATTCATATAGGTATCGGAGCAAGTGAATGCAGAGTAGGAGCAGAGTGCTAGGCTACTGGGAAGAGCGTGTAGAATCTTGGAATTCTTAGGGTCAAAAGGCAAAGAATCAGGTGCTACAATCCATCCTGCACCTTCTTCTGGTGGTCACCAGAGTAGGCCTTGCTTCTAACGGAGGTTAGTCCACCTCAGTTGCAGGTCCTCGATTCTGGAATGCGAATGACAACCTCTATCATTAAGTTCTCACCACGTCCTGTCCCGTTCAGCAAATTGCTCAAAATTATTTTTGCACAGGTAGAGGTCAAACCAGAAGAGGATATGCTTAGTGACAACACCAGAGGTCTCATTGGAGAAGAGGAAACAGACGCATAAGAAATACCATGTTTGTGTTATTGGAGGTCATGATACTACAATGCATAGTAAAAGATGCTTTACCGTTGTTTTAAGGGAATCTGTGATCGCAAATACAGAGAGGAAACAAGCATTGACAAAGCCAATACTTTTGAGTTTGATATGGGTATTGGCCAGTTACTGGCATCAGGTGCCCAGGTACACTAACCTTAGTCAGTGTTTTGACATAATTTGCCAAGCTGCCCATATCCAATTATGCACCCTAATCATTTCATCTCCATTTTCCTTTATACCCTGCTGGCACATCATAGCTGGTATTTCAGTATGCTGAAGCAATAACTGAATTTAAAGTCATAGTAAACTGTGTATCTCAGTCACTATCGCCATGCCTTCACTGGGAACTATGTGTCCAAGGGAGAAATCACGTCACGTGTTCCCTTTCTTACATTATGACCATTCCCCACCATTGCGCGGCATTACACATACATGTAAACGTAATAACACCACCTCATCCTCTGCCCCCAATGTTCTCACCCCCCTGTGTCTCAGTGTGTTTTATCACTTCATAATGCCTGTCAATATGTTACCTTCATCCCTACCACTCTTCCCTACTTTAGACTATGGTCTGGGTACCCCTGGCACACTCACAATCCCCCATCAACCGGACAAACTGTTGCACCATAGCACTACTAAAGTGCTGAAAGGTGCAGTATAAATGACTCTTAACATAAGAAACTAAATCTGTTCGGCAATGCGCACCATCACTTATCACAGCAGTATCGGAATTACATTATGCCCGCTAGCCTGGCAAGGCTATATTTAATTTTGCCCAATCAGCACAGCAAGACCTGTTTTATTGTGCTCAATTTTGCATTGCTACGATTTATCCCATAATGGCCAGTGAGTACAGGAAGGGCAGATTGCTTTAGGCTCAGTAAGCACAGCAATGCAAAATTGTATTTTTTTCTAATTAGCACAGTAATGCCTATTTCAAGTATATCCAGTTATCATTACAGACCAAATGTCATTATATCCAGTTTGCACAGCAAGAGCAAAGTTCCATTGTGGCCAGTGGTCAATGCAAGGCCAATTTCAATTAAACACAGTTAGTGATGCATGTCCAGATTCTATTTTGACCATTTGACACAGAAAAGGTTAATCCCATTGTGCCAGTTGTCACTGCAAACTCTGGTTCCATAAAGTCTAGTAAACACGTCAATGCAGGATTCTATGATGGTCACATCTCACTTTAAAGCCTGGTTCCACAGTGCCTAGTTACCGCTGCACATCTTGACTGCATTCTGCCCATTTAGCATGGCAAATTCCAATCTTCATTGTACCCCAATAGCACTGATAGGTCAGATTCCATTGTGTGTAGTTAGCACGACAGTTCCTGATTTCATTATGCCTAGTTACCAATACATGCCCAGTTGATAGTGCAAGGCAACATTTTAATATTAATATGTCCACTCAGCACAGCACAGTGAGATTCCATTATGACCAGTTACAAGAGCATGTTTAGATTATGTTGTTCCCACATATACACAGGAAAGCCTCATACCATTGTGTCCAGTTTGCAATACAAGACCTAATTTCAAAGCGCCCAGTTCCTACTGCAAGACCTAGTTCCATCGTACCCAGTTAGGATTGAAAGGCATCAATCCATTGTTTCAGTTAGTAATAAAAGGCCTCATTGCAGTATGTCACCTTAGCACTGCAAGGGGTGCTTCCATCATGTCCAGTTAGCAACACATACCTGATGAGAGTAGTCAGGGCTAGATCCATTATTCCCAAGGCCACTGCAAGTCCTGATTTAGTGATGACCAGTGGCCCGTCCAAATCCAGATTCCATTATGGCCAGATACCAATGCAAGTACTGATTCCATTATTTCCAGTTACCATTACATGACCAGTGTATTATGCCTATTTGGCACTGACAGCCCTAGTCCACTATGCCCAGTTGGCAGTACAAGGCCCGATTCCTTTATGCCAAGTTATCACTTAAAGGCCCATTATATCTAGTTTGCCTAGCGGTGGTAGGTAAAGAGCATCACTGCTTCCTTCATGCAGTCTTCCTCTCTGGTGCCAGGCAGAGGAGCCGAGAAGACAGCCTGAGTTACTGAGGGAAAATGATGCAGTATTTCGTTCCAGTCCATCTGCAGGACTGAGAAGCAGGGGAGCAGCCCTGACCTTTCCACTTCCCTGAGCATGCCGCTTTCGGCGGCAGGGCCTGAAAGATGCTCAGAGCCAGAGGAGATCTGGGACACTGATGCCTTCATGCCTGGGTTCCCTGTGTCCAACGTTTTTCCCGGGCATGGCTGCAATATGACAACAGAGCTGGGGAAGTAGGCAGGTCTGGAAGGAACAGATGACCGGCTAGGAGGGACAGCATTCCACTCTCTCACTGCTACCAGGAGAGGACTAGGGTGGCCCTGTTCCCTGTCTGCCTTCCACTATATTTCTTACTGTGTCAATCCATTCACAACCCATTCATTTTTCTATGGAAGGATGCAGACAGAATGCGGAATTGTCCAGTAGATCCCTAAGCCTCGGTGTAGCTGCTGGTTGCTGCTTCACAAATCAGCCTTATATGAAAAGTCCTTCATTTAAGTCTATTCAATGCGCCTAATTAGCGCTTTGTTTGTCCAATGAAACAGAGTATCTCAAAGGAGTATCTCCTTATAATGCAGGGCAGCTTGCAATACCCGTGTAAAAGCTCTGGAAATAGTTTTCTTATCAGCACCCTACAGGTGGGAGCCGGCGAATCAGGAGACTGGAAACATGGGCTGATACTCCTGATCTAGCCCGCATTCCAAACCTCCATCTTCCCCACCCTCTGTTCCCTTTTTCTTTTTTTTTTTAATCCCAATACCCCTCCCCAACCCCACTTACCTGATTGTTGTGGCTGCAGCTCCCCTGCCTGTTCCTCGTCTGTCCACCATGATAATGGAAGAGGGACTCCATACGGAGCCCTGCCTTCTACTACCATGGCGGCCATCTTGGCAGACCATTTTCATTCATTGAACGGGATGCGCGTGGCATCCCATTAAATGAATGAATATGTTGTTCTTTTTAACAACCTTGGTTACCACTTGGTAAACCGGGGTGCTAATGCTGTTTTTAACCCATTCCACGTGCCATACCGAGCGTAACATCCCGGTGCCCTTTTTAACCACCCTCGCTTCGCTCGGGCCATTAACTCAGGCTGCCGTGCTGTTACCCCCGGTATGGCCCATGGAACGGGTTAAGAACGCCATAGTACAGGCTAATTGTGACATCAAACCTGACCTGTAATCAAAAAATGACATCACATCCGCTCTGTAATCAATTACACTAAGTTGTGATGTCACAATGCCTGCTGCTTGTGCTGGCAGAGAGCAGATTTCCAGCTAACACTGTAGCCCTTATTTAAATCTGTAGCAAGCGTTTCAAATTCCTTGCTTATGAAATGTTATTTATTTTAAAGCACAAAATCAAAACGTTGTTTCAATGCATTTTATTATACTGCGTTAACTATCTGCCACGCTGTAGGAGCTGCATATTACCTTTCTTAAACACAAACAGATTTTACATGGATTATAAGGCTCGGCACAGTGAAGATCTCCTACATTAGGTTGAACAAAAGGCCAGGTGTTAAAGGGGGTGAGAGTGTGTGGCCATGTATTATAATTAATAAAATACACCCTACAGTACGTAAAAAGGATATTGTAAGTCACCTCAGAGTTCTGTGATCTTATAAAGGGACTATTTGGTCACGGAACTCCTTAGTGACTTGCAATATTGTCATAAAGTATGGTAGGCGGTACTTTATCCCATACATAATTCATGGAAATAAAAAAAAAGATAAATAAAAGTAAGATACTGGTTCACTTACTGCAAGTGCTATGGCCGCCACTCTGTTCCGTCCTTAAGGCCACCCTTATTTTGTGCGCTGACTGGCATACATGTAACAGGCACAAAAGGACAAATAAGGGCTCCAGTGGGAAGGACTATGCTGGGAATATTGTGGGCTGAAGCAAGGGAGAAATGAAAGTGTCAGCGTTTAGCTGCCGCGAGCCCCTCGTGCGAGCTGGTTGCCGGGAAAGGTCACGCGCGAGCTGCTCGCTCTCGGCGTGGCCTTTTCGAGCATTGCGTATGCACGTCCCTATTTCACGTTGATGGCTTTGTCCGGCCAACCACAGCTCCAGCTCCGTCACAGCCGACAGTTATTGACGGAAGTTGATTAGAGCCTTCACTCTGCGGAGAACCCGCAGTGAAAAAGCACATGTTTTATGTAGGAATACCAATGGCTTCGAAAAAAAGCACGGTATTAATGGCCTGGCTCCGAATTGGATGAGCCCCTTATCTCTTCACAGAGGAACATCCATCTCGACTAACGGAACGGGGAAGACACTAGGGTCGAAAATTAATATCTGGCACGGGTTTCCCGACAGCTCCCTCCAATATGCGTCCACCGCATAATGCACCCGAAGGTGCGCTGGACAGGGACAGTAGGAGATGGGGAAGTGTTCAACACCTGAGAGAACATTTACATTGCAAAAGGTTCTACATGTTTCATTGAAATGTTTCTTTCTCTTCTTTCTCGTTTTGATTGATAAACTACTGTAGAATGTTACACATTAAAATAGGTTAAAAGTTAGTTTTAATAACGGTATAACATAAAAATAAATTAAAAGTTCTACATTGTTTCATATGCATGCAATTCGTAGTATAGTTTGGTCGACGCAAATTCACTTTGACTTTTTAATCGATTTGCCCTTTCTTTTAATGGGGTTCCGCCCATATTGCCATTTGCTCAGCCCTGCTAACCTCCCTGTTCCCTTTCTCGCCTCCCCCACTTATCTAACAATTTCCTCTTGTGATCCTTTCACCACGCCCTAACCATATACTACAAATATTGTGTAGATCAGGCAGGGTTGTCAAACTCCAGGCCGGGAGGGCCAGATACATGTTGGATTTTCATGAGACCCCCCATTAATGTTCATGAGATCAATTGGCATACAGTGAGTTTAAATGTATGCATTTTTTTTCTCATGCATATTAATGAGGGCTATTTTGAAAACCTGTCAGGATTACGGCCCTCGGGGACTGGAATTGGACAACCCTGGTGTAGACGAAACCCCTGTAGAACTCATAAAATGATTATACTGCAGAAAATACTTGTAAATCTGTGCTGCAGACGTTAATGTATCCCCGTCTATAGGGGGCCTCGCAAAAAACGGTGTACATTAGCAAAGTAAATAACTGAGGGTTGAAGGTAAACACAAAGAACAAAGCACTTTCATTTGTGGACTCCCTCTATGGGCGCCCCGGGGCCCAAGTTTGCTCCAAAATAGTCTGACCAGCTTTTCCTGTCTGTACCAGCCTTTGTCCACACCGTTTCCCTAAAAACAATGGTTGCCACTGTGTGTTGAAACAGCTGCCATCTTTTGTCTCTGTTCCCTACATCCCAAGCAAATGTGGGCCTGTTGGGCTAAGAGGGATGCCAGTAAGATTTTCATCCCTTTTTTATTTTATTTATGTATTTATATTATTTATAAAGCACACCTTCACCAATAGGGCCTTCATGGCACTAACTGAGAAGGATGAGGCAGCAGAAAACTAGAGAAAGAAGCTCAAATAAAAAGGTCTTGAGAGCGCGACGAAAGCGAAGATCATCCTGCGTGGTGGGCAAAGGCCAGTGGATGGGAATTCCAGAGCCAGGCTGCCGCCACCGAGAAGGTACAGCCCCCAGTCCTACAGCATTGAAAACAAGGAACCTGAATGCAGAATAGAGAGGGCAAGCGAAGGGGGCCAAGTGGAACATAGGGAAGGAATTTGGCCTGTAGATACTCTGGGCTGGTGTCATAAAAGGCCCGGTGCACAATACATAGCGTTTTATTTTTCTGCACTATTATCTCTGGCTCGCACTTGTGTCGCATCTATCATTGTGCAACATGTCTCAGGTGTGTTAGGTTTATATGTGTTGGAACCGATGTTTACACCTGGACCAAGTTTTGTAATTTGGGGATGTACAGATGTAGCATCATATATCCGCGCAGTTGTGACGCGAACAATGGGAAAGACGCTGCCGCAGTGACTGAAGTGCTGTAGCGCTTGGATTAAAAAGGTTTGTAGAAAGCAGACCAATTATTAATTTGGTTGGTTGTTTTGCTATTGGTGGAGCAAAACAAAAGAGGTGATGGGTGGAAGGTTTAGAATTAATCTGAACCTCTGGCATTGCTCTGGGCAACCCTTCAGACCATTGTTCTTCTCCTGCCAAGCCATTACAGAAAGGGGAAAGACAATATGCAAATCAGGCTTGGTCCCACCCCCAAAGCCCGAACTGCTAGGTCACATCCCTTCTGTACGAGACCCCAAGCACCCCCATACATGTTTCAGCCTTGTTGGGCCTCATCGGTGAGGAGTTGCTTGGGTCTCTAGGCCCAGCAGGCACGGGACGCACGTCTGGGCATACCCGTCTCTCTCGGGGTGACTAAAGCAAAACAGCGAGATATACTGGGGTGCCAATAGTTGAGAAACCTCAAATTTCATGCACAAAAAAAGATGGCCAACATGGATTGAGAGGAAGGGACTATACAAAGTCCCTTATCCCTTTCCATAGCAGCCTTGCTGACGTCAGTGCTGCGCCGGCAACACTACTGTTCCCGGCACAGACAACAGAAAAAGAGCAAGAAGGTAAGTGGCAAGGGGGTGGGGGTTGCCTTATTGAGTTGAGAAGGGAGGTGGGCTGGGGGATAGGAAACAGGTGCGGGAAAGCAGGGCAGTGCTCTTAACTCAAACTCACAGAGGGAAGATAGCGGCCACGCGCTCTGAGGAGGCTCGGAGGGGGGGGCTTTACCACATGGTAAAGCCCCCGCTCAGAGCCTCCTCATTGGTTGGGAGTCTGCCACTACCTCCTCGCCAGGCACTAATAACATGTAACAGCTTTCATACAGATATGGCAGGCGTCCCTGTATTGTAATTACAATGATTTCTTTTTTTATGTATTGTCCGTAATCACCAGCGTAGTAGTCTCAGAGGGACTAGGCTTGTCCGAGGATTGGAATACTGTGCCTCTGCCACGGGTATCTAGATTGTGTGGTTGTGTTGGTTTGTACACTTAAGCTGCTGCTATCATCCTCTTGAATGGTACTCCTTTTGTTTTTCCACCTCAGACGGGTGGAAGACCACGTTTGCATTGACAGGATTCAAACCTGTAACTTTCGGCGCACGCAGGTCTGGAGAATCGATTTGCTCTGCTATATTCCCCGATATCTCGGGGCCCCGTTAATACTACAGCGACACCTGCATGTCAGCTTTTTCCTACTGCCGGTACTGGCCTATCCCAACCGAATATTCCCGCTCGTCCTCACAAATTGTTTTTTGTGGCCGCGAGAAGTAACTTCGCAAAAAGCAAATTGAACGACTTTCCTAGGAACGGGAACACTTTCTCGTCACCTGCTTTGCGTCCGCCGCTCGCCCCTTGGAGGACCCTACGCCCCTGCACGCATCCTGACTGCACAGGCAGTGCCCCGGCCTGGACTCTCACTGGCACACACCCCCTGGCTCCTCGCCATCCCAACCTCTCACTCTTGGCTAATTCGTTTTCCTTGAGAGGTGTCTCAGTTACTTTGGTTCCCAGACCCGATGCCAAGGCATGCTTGGCCGAGGCCTGTGGGCTGGAGCGGGTCTGTGAAGCGTCCCTAACCAACTCAGAAAGAGCTGGGAAGGGGCGGCCTTGTGCAGCCTGGTAACACGGAGCAGGGAGGAGAGGGGGCGTGTGGGATTCTGGAAGGGTAGACAGGGTTGAAACAATTGTGCTTGGAGCTCAGGCCAAGCAGGAGGCTATAACTTGAAGATTAAGTTTTGTTCATAAACGACATGCATTGCTTTTTGAAATAGTGTCTTGATAATCACGTCCTCATGTGCAAATCGGCACTGGACACCTTTACCATGTGGACTTCCATTGTAGCTAGCTTTGCTGCCACAACAGCTGCAACATCGATCCCACATCTTACAACCCACTTAGCAGGGACGTCATTTCACCAAAATGTCTGGGGTAGTGGACGCGACATCACACGACACTTATGACATCATAGGAATTGATCTCATTTGACCCCACCCCAAAGTGGCATCACGGGAAGCAACAAAACACAACCTTTCACCCCTTGACAAAACAGAAAGTGGCATCACATAGCATTGTTCCTAGTACACTACGAAAAATCAGTGTGTATAGGCCCATATTACCAAATAGCTGTGAATGCAAACAAACATCTAAGGCCAAACGATAATGATGTGTTATTATATAGCACTTACCATTAAGCACTTTATATAGAACAAATATACATATAATATCACCCAACCTGTGTTGGTAGTCATTTATCAACCTCAGAAAGACGGGAGGCTGGGTTGGCTTTTCCGGGATTCAAACTTGCAATCTGCAGATAACACAGACAACACAGCAGTGAGTGCTCAACCCACTGAGCTATCTTACTGGCTATAGCTATCTCACTGGCTATAGCAGAGGTCTTCAAATTGTGGGGTGCGCCCCCCCATGGGGGTGCGAGAACCCAGCATGAAATGTAAAAATAAAAATAAAATCTTTGTATTTTTTATTATTTTTTAGTTTGGAGGGAATGGGCAGGGGCGGCTCACATCGACAGACAGACTGGACCATAAAACTGTCTCAAGAACCAATTAAAAAGTGGCCCAAAACTGTCTCAAGAACCAATTAAAAAGTGTCCCGCAGTTGTAAATAGATATTCATTCCTTTAGTCACAGACTGTTTGAATAATAACCAAGGGGGTGATGTGTGTTAAAATGTAAGCAAATTGTGATATTTAAAGAATATTTTATTCAGCAACAATGATCAAAACTACTAGCCGCATAGTGAAGCAACTCATCAAACTGACCCACATTGGCCAAAAAAGTGGCCCATTTTGATTGGCCTACACTAGCATTTTGCATTTTTGGTACAGGCATCACCCTATTTACTTATAGGCCAGTCCGAGCCTGGCGGCTCATCCATAATGGGGGATGGGGCATCCACCCAGTGGCCCCCTCACCCATTATGGAGGAGTCAAGGAGCCAGCACAGTGAAACACTGGGCACTCCCTCAGCTGCTTTTTCCAGATGAGCGAGTGCTCCTGGGCTGGCTGAAATGTCAAAGGGAAATACTGTTTCCCTTTGACAGTTCAGTTCCCCACACATGCTCACTGAGCCATGCAACTATGGGGGTGTTTTGCTTTGCCAGCCTTGCATAGCTCATTGGAAATGCTGGCTGGTGCACTGTATGTCTGTATGCGCCTGGGGAGCTCCTGCGCCTCCTCGCACATACGGACAAAGCAACCTGGGGTGGGGCATTTCAGCACCCATGTGCAGGCCTCTACATAAGGTACATTTATTTTCATGTATTTTCTATTTAAATATGTGTATGGACTTGTGTATGCTTGTGTTATGAGTGAGTATATGGTGATGGCTGCTCGTGTGAATGATAGAGTGAATGTTGTGTGAATGTATGTGGGTGTGTGTGTGTATGTTCGTTTTGGTCCATTGAGCTGATTTTGGTGAGTGGGGGTGGAGGGGGAAAGGAGGGTTGTACAAAAAAGGCATTTTAAAAATACCTTTGTTGCACAATCCCTGTACCAACTGCCAAATCAGCTCTCCTTCTGGGGCGCTGTGGAGCCCAGGGCACACGGATGGTATTTTATTTTACTGGATATCTATCATAATGTCCAGTCAAAAATACCATGCTTTCCCCCTTTGCCCCTAAGCATCAATTGCAAACAGTTTGGCTTTTTACCCATTTTTTTTAAAACTATGCTCTAAAATGCAACATTTTAACCCATCATTTAAAAAAGATTCAGGGGCAGAAAACCCCCTACAAACCCCCACTGATTGGTTTTTGGTCGCTATGGCATTTTTGTTGCAAATATTTATGCCCTTCCACTTAAAAAATTCACCAGCTCTGACTGGCCCTCGGGCTGTGTTGGGAACAGGGTGGGTGGGAGCACTCAGGTAGTGGTGGGAACAGGGTGGGGAGAGCCCAGGGTCTGTGATAGGTGGGGAGAGCCCAGGACCGGGTAGGAGTGTGAAGAGGGAGCCCAGCGACTGTGATGGGAGCAGGTGGGGGAGCCCATGGACTATACTGGGAGTAGCGTGCAGTAACAGCAGGCAATAGTTCATAGCCATTTGTACATATTGTCCATTTGGCATTTTTGGGGGGTCCCGGCCTGCCCAAATTTTGCTCACAGGGGTCCCAGGCCAAAAAAGTTTGAAGACCACTGGGCTATAGTAAAATAAGCAATTACATGCCTGAATGTTCTCAAAGTCAGAATGCAAATTACACTCTGTGGTGGATAACATTAAACTGGTAACTGAGATTTCACAGCAGGTCGGTTCATCTGCAGGTCTGGTGCAAAGTTGGCCACAAGTCAAGCTTGCGTGGATCTACTTTTCTGGCTTCAGAGGTTGGCAAAATACAAACGATTCAGAGAATCCATAACTGTGTATTAAAGATTATAGAGTAGCGCGGGGAAAGCAGTGCACTCAATGGCATCCAGTACTCTGGGCACTCTTTACCTCATACATGCATACAAACATCCTAAACAGCATGCCATGGAGAGAGGAAAGATAGACACATTACAACAAAGCATTAATTGTGGCACAATGAAATCAAGGGCCACTTTATGTGCTATTGTCAAACTTGTCTACACTGTACAAAAGCTTTTAGGAACAAGACAATGATTTTGTCAAGTGACTGAGGATGCTGGGATGGAATGTCTTGTGATGATCATAAAAGAGACAACAGCAGAAAAAAACATTCTAGAACTGCAACTTGCAAAAAACAAAATACATAGTCTGAAATGGATGCTTATTCTACTCTAAATGCTTTTTGGAAGTTTTTGTCTGCATTATGAATTTGAGGTGTTTAAGAACAGACTAAATCAGTGCCTCACCCCCTGAAGTGTGCCTGAAATAAAACTTTAATGAGTCTAGCAATTCTTGTATGCAATTCCAAAAACATAAATTATTTGTTTTTCCTATTATTTCCTATTTAGGCTCACTGCTCAGTGTTACACTTGTGGAACCCCACTTTTTTAAGAGGCCTGAACAAGAAAGCCAGCCTCTCCACAAACAAAGATCCACATGGTGCTGGCCACAGCCTAGGAGCTTCAATAAAAAAAGTATTTCTATTTTAGCGGTAGCAAGTGAGACCACAGGGGTAGTAAGAGAGACCACAGGGGTCAGAGGTGCGACCCCTGGTAACCCCCATACAACATCCCTGCCACTTACCCGGAACGTTAATTTGCATGCGTATCTTGAGCAATCTGACCTGCTGTAATACTCTCCTCCCTGATCTCCCACACTTGCCTTAGCCTTCCAAAATTCACGTTCACAACCTCCTGTAAACATCAGGCAGGCTGGTGCACAGCACTTAGCAAAGGTCCTGTACACATTTCTCGTCCTAAGTTTCAAATTGATCCATGAAATTAGTCCTCATTGCTCAAACCATTACCCTCCAAACCAAACCGGGACAAGTGGCAGCTCATCCAAAATGGACGAGGGGGCACCGCCCTTTAGAAGCAAAAGGAAATATCGAGGCTGAGTACCACAAAAGGAAATAAACCAATCACGGGCTAGAAAGATTCACAGATCTTTATTCTGTACAGTTACAATGAAACACAGATAGCTATCTGGCTCTCAACACCCCGCAATGAGTACCAGCCCATCAAAGAGAGGAGAGAGAATGCTGGACATCTAAATATTCGTACTTTTACACATTTTTGAGCAATATTGTCCAGCCCCTCTTTGCGTTAATAATCTGCGATCTAGAGTTCTTGCCTAGTTCATATTCGGTTCACATAATATTTTACAAAGGATTATACATGTTTGTATTTCCACTGTGATACAATGACAACATATGTTCCCAAATCCTACAGCAAGCTCCTTTTACAAGTTGCATTCAATCCAGTTCAGCCTATGTCCACGCTTGGCGTTTGCATTGCATTGTTTCAGATGTGTCTTCGCGGGTGAGGTTTGTTAGAATAGACAATGCTAGGACAACAGTTCATGTATAGTGCAAGGTCTCATTACCTAGTCTAAACAGTCGGCCCTTGGACAGTCTAACCATTAACAGAACTCAAAGGTCGGGAGCTTGGCTGCAAGTTGAAAACATAGTCCACCATTTCAGAACAGAGAATATCCGAACAGAAATCAAAATGGCGGATGATTCTAAAATGGAGGCGAAGTTGATCCAAAATTGGAACTTTGCAACGCTGTTTTTCCCATAGAGCGACTAGGCTTAGGTGAACATAAATCAAAAGGAGGCACAATATGATTTCCGTTTAACAGACCCACCAGAACACTCACCTATTATGGAGGAGCTAACGAGCCAGCCGAGTGTAAACATTGGGTGCTCCCCCAGTGGCTTTCTGCTAGTGTTTCAGCTCCTGCACCTTCCTTCACATTCAAACAAATCAGAGCGCTGTCAATAAAGTGGTCTGGCTCCTGAGTGTGAGTGCTGGAATCAGGAAGCACTCTTTGCTTCCTAGTTCCTGCTACACACAGCTCTAGGGCTTTCCTGAGGTGCCAGAAGAGTGCAGCAGAGTCCGGACCAGGGCTGCATACAGTTAAGAATGTTTTATTTAATTAATAGTTAAGCCCCGATCTGGTGGGCCGGATCCGGTGCTATCAGCCTGGGGCCTGAGCCAAAGGTCTGAGCAAAGCTAGGGCATTTAATAAGGGCCCTAGAGCTAATAACACCCGATACGGCACGCGGGAGAGGGTCTTGCTGCTATTAGTGCCCCGGTTTGCCAGTCGGGTAACCCGGGATGCATAGAGCATTGTATTTTCATTCAATGAACAGGACTCCTCGTGAAGTCCCGTTCAGTGAATGAAAATACTTCAGTAAAATGGCCGCCATTGATCTGCCCCTCTTCCATTTCAATGGCAGCGACAACGGAACAGGAGCAGATGCAGCAGCAGCCATGGTGGCGGCATCTGCCACTGCCGTAATCAGATAAGTGGGGCAAGAGGAGGGAAGGGACGGTGGGGGGAAGATGGCGGGCAGTGGATAGCAGCCATCAAACAGTTTGGAACGTGGGCTTACCTCAGGAGATGCAGACCTCGTTCCTTGGCTCCTGATTTGCTGCCTCTCCTGTACTGGGTACTAATCATAATTATGTAATGTGTGTGCGAATCAGTAAGTGTATGATGCATGGGTGCATGTGTGAATGAGTGCTGTGTAGGAATGAGGCAGTGAATATTGTATGACTGTGTGCTCGTGTTTTTTTGCTGGGCTGGCTTTGGCAGCTGCGGTGGTTACAGCAACAATGGAATTGTTTTATTGGCATATATCATAGATGCCCAGTAAAAAAGGCCACTGATAAAGCAAGGATGATATGTGATGTGTGTTATTACCTGCTGAGCCTGGAATTTTGGAGCAGACAGTCAAGCCATTTCTTACTGTGGCATGACCATTTTATTACTGGGCATCTATGATAAAGCAAACATGAAAAATGGTAGTACGTAGCTACCATGGGGCTGAAACATGACGCACAAAAGAACACTGCGTTTCCAAAAATGCACAGTGCATTGCAGCTCAGCTCCACAGACTGCTCAACGCACTCAGAAATGGAGGAGGGCAGGGTAAGGTAAGTGAAGGAAACAGGGGAATGCGGATATAGAGCGGCCAGGAATAATGGATGTGGGGGCCATGCAAGGTGAGGGGGTGCATGGGACCGACCTCCCGCCAAACATTAGCAGAGGGACAGAGGTAAACAAAGAGTAACCATGTCAGGGTAGCCTTTACCAGGTGGTCCTCCGCAATGTCGCTATTATGTATGCAACCTTTGGATCTAGGTCCCTTTTACCCATGCTGGACGGCAGAGGGGAACAGTTGGGCACAGACTGCTATGGCGTGACACTATAAAGCATCACCCAACTTTGTACATGGACAGGTGGTTTGAAACATTCCACTAGGGCATTGATCCCTTGCCAGTACCACAGGACATGCCTGTTACTCCTTCATAGGACATGCCTGTTACTCCTTCATGATGGGCTTCTAGACAGCCCATTGGTACAGCTGTTAGGGCAATATAGAGATATGGTACATTATATTTGGTGGATAGTCCCAAACCTATTCCAGATATCTCATGCTTCCATTCTCTGGTCTTCCATACTTGGTTGGATGTAACTGTTAAACCAATGGAAGTTCAATGAGCATTCTCATTGGACAATCTGCAGGCTATATGAACCTGTTTAACCCGCACCTTTGTTTGTGTACATCGCTGATTGATCATAATGCTGCATTGCATTGCTAGCAGCAGTGTGGAGTGCACCCACAGCCAAATCCCAGAAACGGGGCCGGCAGACTTGTGTGCTATTTTCAGGCCCACCTGCAGCCAATTCCCCACGACTCACCAGGCTGATTTAAATATTAGCTACTGTCCCCTGAATTCCTATGCTATTATAAATACCTAAAGCAGACTGGGCATTATCCCCAGGAAGTAGAGAACACTAATTCCCCTGTTCTATAGGCATAAGAATGCATTGCTTGCATCCGCCATGTATTCAATTTTGTGTATTTCACCTGAGAGGGCTTGGTAGAATAGCATCACAGACCCCACCCTTGGGCCTTATAGATCGATATAGGCCCGTAAACCTTGTTAAATATCCTCGATGCGCTCAGGCCTTTAACTCAGCCTTTAGGGACCACTATTCCTGTTAACGCCCTTATACTGGGACTGTAAAACTGAATTATAACACCCGAAATGTTGATAAATTGGTCTTATTAGAGAATCTGTGGTCTAAATGAGAGTGCAGCCCTTAGATCGTTCTGAACGCCACACTCCAAATTTGCCAACAGCATGGAGTTTACCCACAGCCAATTTCCTGCGACTGCCCAGTCAGATGTGTATACTATCAACAGGCTTGGCATAAATGTATGCAGCCAATTCCACACTATCACCCAGGCAGATGTAAATATTATAATCTCTGATATAGACTTTGCTCCAAACATTCTGACCCGAGCAGCCACCTGACAAACAGCACAGAAACAATTATCTTCAGCTTTGCAAAGGCAAAGCAGTGCATGCGCAGTTCACTCCCTCAAACTAACAAAGAGCAACAGATCATAACACATGTAAAGTTTACATAATGTGCGTAAAATTACCCACACAATGAAAACGTTCCTTTTTAGTTACGCATCTCCATTTGTCAAAAGGCTTTTATACCCCAGAAGGCGTCATTATTCCTTTGGTTAAGGACCATTATACCAACTTCTAGCCCCCCCCCTTCTCCTCGGGCATTAACTTGGGTGCAAACCTTTATCCCACAAACATGACCTCTCCCTTGCTCTATAAGCCTTATTTAGCAAAGGTCACTTCGATATAGTACATATATTTATTTGGATTTTCACATCTGCAGGTCACACAAGTGTAATTTGACATGAGTTGCCCGAGAATGGAGAGCCATAACAGGCAAATAACTGCCTTTCCATGTGTAAAAGGAAAGGGGGCCAAGGAAAAGCAAATTAAAAGACTGAAACACCCACACGGGGATCCAGGAAAACCGGATGTTGGCTGATTCATTAGTGGAGCAGAGAATCAGCTTCAATGTTGTCTGGTACTGGAACTGAGCTAGTTCAAGTATGATCTTTGTTGCAAATGTACTGGGTTGCGCCAGTACGTCTAAGGCTAGGCTGACTAGAGTCGCAATCTAGGGTCGTTCTGATCATGTTAATCAAGACAATCATTGTAAGTGAAAACTGGTGAATATAATTATTGCTTGGTAATTATTTGTCAATGATTCCCAATAAAAATAAGAGTGTTCGTATTGATGCGTGCATACTACCAGTCTCTATGCCACTGGTAGGCAGTCTCTATAGTATGCCACTGGTAGGCAGTCTCTATAGTATGCCACTGGTAGGCTATATACATTAGTTTCAGAGGAGTTAGGGCAATTTTTAATTTGTCAAATTAGAACAAAACTGGTGTGGGCACCCCTTGTATCCCAGAGCAATTTGCCATGCATGTGTGTAGTCATGGATCGTAGATGAGCATATTCAGATGCCCTGTTCCACCCCATCGCACAATTGTGCAAATCAAGGGAGGTCTCTGTGCATAGTAAGGTGAATGCCAAATTCAACAAGCATTGCCAATGCCTAACGGTTTCGGCATTTGTGTAGGAATAGGAAAGACATTTGATAGGCACTGCCGTAGTGGTATTAACTGGCCGTCGATGGTAGCAGCTGCAAAATGGTGCGAGTACCTGGCCATATAATAGCAGTGCCTGGTAAATGCCTGATACTTACACACAAGCAGAAACGGTAGGGTTTGCCAATGCATGTTTTTAACAGGACATCATTGAAGGACATAGTGCTCATAAATCGAGTGGCTGAAGGCTGTCCTGTTTAAGACATTAGTCAGTAGTGACATTTAAGTCAGTAGTGCTTTTGCAGCTCCAATGAAGTCATTAACTCTCACAAGACTGCTTTAAGAAAGACTGACAGGCACGTCAAACACAATGTTTGATGGTAAGGTTTGATAAAGCTAGCTCAAAGAGATCACAGGAGTATGTGTTTTTGGTGGGAAGGAGCAGGAAGTGGGTAGGAATTGACATAGGAATTAGCATGACTATGGGCAGTCAACGGGTGGATAAATAACCAAACATCCACAAGCTTTGCATCCCTCCTCATCTGCCATTTCTCCCTTGCTGTGCCCTAAAGCAATACTTTCAGCTTATAGGTGGCACTTTAGCGCCTCCTAATTGCCAAAACTAAAAAACCTGTTAGAACAGATGCAAGGTGATGCACAAGGCACAACAGGTCATTTTCTTTCCCTTTTGAGCATATGTTTTTATAAGTGGTACACAGCCGTATAACTGCCCTGCTACTGTCCCACTAGCCTTTCTATCCCTCAAACAGGAATAGAAATGCTATTTTGCTATTTTTTGAATTTCACAATGACATGCCCTTCAAGAGCCTGTCACTGTGAAATGTGCTTGGGAGCCTGGCAGACATTAGCATGATCGTTTGTTTCCTCACCTCTGTCCTGATCATGTATTATATATTGTCATTAATGATAATCATTTACCTTATATCAGAATATCCCCCCACCCCCTTTTCTGAGCCCCATACTTCCACGTATCCGAGAATGCGTTCAACTACTTTACCCTTTCACAGAGTCTATTCTGGAAGAAGCCACTTCTGCCCTCCCAGCCTGGCAGTTCCCCAGCTACTATTCTGTAGTCTGGCCCATGGCCACATTTAAAAGGTAATCCTGGTTATAAAATCCACCATGATAGAACTAGGTGGCTGGAGCACATGCCGAGCCCATCACACAGCCAAACACCATGCATTATTAACTACCTATTGCCCCCTTAAACTTCTTCACATAAGCAATCCGTTGGATGACAAACACGCTTAGAACACACCCTGTTTTCTGCAATCCGGATCTATGGTCCACCTTAATGGATCCATACACACCCAACCTCTCTTAAAGCATTCCTTTTCCCCATCTCCATCCCCCCTTCTAGATGTCTGTTGCATTTCAGCCTCTTTCCCATTCTCTTATCTGCTTCCTACACCTCCTCTCCTGCAGACTAAGTTCTGGATACCCCGGGCGTGGCCACAGTACGTCAACCCCCAGACACGCCATGTACTCTGAGACCACTAAGGTGGTGCTTTGGCACAATATAAAAGCCTTGTAACATAGTCTTGGAAGCACTCTCCCAACATTGTCGCATACATGGGGACTGGCCAGTGCAAGATGTGTACTGCAGCAATGCCTCCTGGGAATGTGCAGGTCACCTACGTATTTGGATAGGGTAATATGTGTATTTACGAAAATGGGGCATCCAAATGAGAACAACTTCTGTGCTCTTTTTAGGTGCACCATTTCTTCAGAATGTGGTCTCTTGTATTCACAAACGGGGTGCACATCCAAATGGAACAGGCAAACGTTCCCTTTTGTATGTTTGAACAAGTGCAAAGGAATGCACAATGCAGGGAACATTCATTGATACCCCTTATGTGCATTGTGTATCCACTATGAACCTGTCTAGAATGCATTTCTATTCCTTTTACTGGGATATGTTTCCATTTGTTCTACATTTCCTTATAATGGGCCCTTTAAGGGCCATCGTGATCAAATGCACTTCCAGCACACACGTAGGTAGCGGGAGCCGGTCATACGTGTTGTGTGAACAAACTTTCTGCAGCACTATCAATTTGTCAAGTTCAATGTTCTTGGTGAATCAAGTCTTACTCAGCCTTACTCAGCCTTACTCAGCATTACTCAGCCTTACTCAGATTTGCACTGGAACATTATTAAAGAAAAATGCATTTAAGCAAGCATTACTGAATGCAATATGCACATGTATCTCCTATGCATCCGCCACCCAACTCCTGGCGTGCTGTAGTGCAAACTCTAGCGATTGGGCATTTTGTGCTCGGAGATGCCCTGGGGAATATTTCATACATTTACCTAAAGTAGCACATCAATACCTTTCCTGCAGAAAGGTTACAACTATGATTAGGGTTTTCATTATTTGAATAATTATTATTAGGGTATTTATTGAGCACGCACATAGCTCCAAGAAGCAACAGAGCGCTTTACAATCATGGGGGGAAAAAACATGGTGATCGAAACAGAGAAACAAGGGAGCGGGAGGGGTGGGGGGGCCCACAGGGAAGAGGGAGGATGGGCAGTTTGGTAGCAAGGAATCTACATGCAACCAGAGGAGGAACACTGGGAAGCGCATCACCCAGTCTCAGGTACGGTGGAGAGTCTAGGGTGAGGACTTGGAACTGAGCAATTCTGAATCTTAATTTGGCATTTGTCACAAAACGCACAAGGAGGCCCTCCAGCTTCCACCTGTTTGGCTTTCGGGTTCCAGCACCGTTTGGGGACATTCATTCAGAGAGCTGTGGAGTAAATCCCTTTTCATTTCCATAAAGAAGAAATGTTGCTGCTGCAAATGTAATATGGGTAAAATACGCTGGATTTATACGCTCGTTCTGGAGGGCACAGAAAATGGGCTGGACGCGGGGAAAACATGGAAACAGAATCTCCGGGTGTTTTCCTCACCTGCCTCATTTTGTAAGCGGTTCCCTACAAAGAACAAGAACCCAGGTGGAAAATCCACACAGTGGGATTCCCATGCTGTTCTGTGAATCTGCATGCATCCCTTCCCTCATCAGTAAACCGGTTCGACTCCACTGGATTATCCTCATTATCCTCATAGTCTGGAGGGAAAGACCCCGGACACACGTACTTCCGCTATCCGGCTCCACTCCCCGGTATTTTATTTTTTATCGGCATTAAGCCAATTCAGTAATCAGGAACCTGAATTCAAGCCAATGCCAGGTTTCCATGCCTAAATCCAATCCATATGGATTAACTATATTGGTCTCTGCTGTAGGCGCGTGTGATCGGTTATAATGGCTGCCATGAAAAACCATGCCGGCTACCCTTACAGCGGGTCCGTATTGAGTGAGCCTAGCCAGTGCTTAAAAGTAGGCAAAGCAAATAGGGATCCCATCCTCTTCGCTGGCATCAGAATACTGATCCGACAGAAGCATGCAGATTCTGTGTATGGAGCAGAGATTCTCATGTAGTCATTTTTCTGTCGGAGCAAGGCAGAAGGGGAATCAAATACACAAAAATAAGGAAAATAAGCAGATTCACAGTGAACTAAAACGTGACCAGCCAAGTGCGAAGAGGTACCAACGTCTGATGTCACCAAGAACCTGAGGATGCCATAACTTTTCCAGATAAGAAGCTACAGCTTCGAGGCCATCCTCAGCCAACTAATTGACACATAGCCTTAAGGTACTGATTGATGGAAGGGAGGCAGGGTGAATCTTGGGGCACACCACATCTGGGTGTCCATTCTGCATGCTGCTAATTAAAGTGGAGATTTATGTCTAGGGGTGTAACCTACCCAATCACAATGGACCAAATAATCTAGGGTCCTATAGCTAGTAGAACCAATGAGACGTCTTACCCACCCGATAAGAGTTACCCTATCCTCACACTCTGTTACCATACACAGATATAGCACCTATACTTAAGTTACCTTTTCCAACCAATAGAATTGCCTGACAAACTTATGAGTGTAACACGTCAATGATGACTAATATTGCCTATAAAAATTGCTGTTTGAATGAAGATTGGGGGAGTTGAAGCGAGACGGGTGATCGCATCACTGATGATTTCCTAATTTTTCCCCATTTCTGTACTTGTCATTAAACAAACTTCCCTTTGCCAAACCATTTGAATTGTCCTTATTGATTGGTGTTGGAGTAAAAGAATCCTGCACCCCATCCTCCTCAAGGTGCAGCTATCTCGTCTTAAAGTACTTGAGGGCGAGCTCTGATCCCATGGGCCCGTCAGATGTCGCTCCGCCCTCCTGTACACTGCCAAATGGGGAATTCATTAAAAAACATTTTTTTAGTTACATAGGCTAAGAATCTACACAGTTTTGACCCCACCCACCCACTATAAAGGGAAAGGAGTCAGGGCAAGCAGACACCCCTCCACCTTTTGGTTTTCCAGGGCTTATTTCTACTTACATAGCAAGCACCTGTTTAAAGTTCCAGGAAAGCCAACTGCATCTCAGGACACTCTGGAAAGATCAGGCAGGGGTCTGGTCAATCCTCTCTCAAAGATGGCCTCCCGCTCTCCACCACAGGACCCAGTCAGCTTTGAGGCTTTCCTGGGAGAAAACAGCTCCACCCAGATGCACTCTCAGCAACCTCTCTGGTGTCTCCTTACAGCTGTCAGATGGTAAGTTTCAGCAGCCTTCCCGAGGTCTGTCTCTTCTCTCTGTCCTCCTGTCTTTCTCCCTTTTCTGTCCCTCCTAGTGCAGTCTTCCTTATATAGCAGCAATGACACCACCAATTTTACAATCTTGGGGAAATATCCTGCAATAATCCCTGCAACTAGGATTGGACAGTTGCTCATCTCTCTCTGCCCAAACCCAGCCTCCAAGTCAGGATTGGTTTAGGGGCCTGAAGCAACATATGTCTATTTCCATTTGTCAACATCCTTTGTTCTCCTTTCAACTTTTTGGCAAAAACGAGTTATGTATCACAACTTCATAACTCTTCTAGCAACTGCCATACTAAACATCTTTTCTGATTTTGCTAATCATGGAGAATTAGATAATCCGACCACCAAATCCGTACGATGTAGCATGGCCATGTGGCACCTTTCTGCTGTTTCCATAAAAAGCACAACAGTTATGAATATTTAAGTTATTGAGCATATCCCTAATTTCATTTTCCACTGCCCACCAACACAGATCAGCCAGAAACCTAGTTTAACTGGCCATTACAGTTCCCAGAGTCACAGGTAGATGCATTTTATATCCCCCAAATCGCCTAGAAAGTACATAAAAATGGTAAAAAAAATTAAATCAATCCACATTATGGTTGCTGAGAAAAAGGCCTAAATGCTAATAGTCTTTGTAACTTAATTGTGAATCTTCCTGTGGGGCAAACGGCAATTTCTGCTTCCGCTTCCGGCCATTTGTTTTCACTGGGTCAGCCTGTACTTTCATCAGTCTCCTTTGTGTTGGAATCTTGCTCTTCGAAGTGGGTGCTCCCATTTTCACACATATTAGTCATGCTCCATCCAACGGTGACTTTCCTTGAAGTCCCTGCTTTCAGAGTCAGCGGGTATGGAGAACACTGAATTTCGACACCTTTAGTAGGACAATTGTATTGCGGGTGGTCATTAGATGGGAGATGTGACATCCAGGCTGGAAGTGGGAGTTTTCCTTTGGCAAGTTTGGACCACAGCTAGAAACACGGTCTGCATTGGGCTGACATTTTCCATGAACACAAAGTGGCTCTTCAAATGTCACTGGAGTTTTGTAGGTGAAACATAATATACACTGCTTTTGTCAACCCACACATCATGTTTTGTTTTCCTGACATTTTTCTGTGAGTAGTTATATTTATTCCACATTTGCATTTTAAAGCCGTTTTTATTTGCACACACATGTGCAGGACATTTTTGTTTTCAATGTTTAAAAATCCAGTTTTCCATGTGACAGGGATCTTTGATTCCTCCTTCTTTTGTAAATTAAAATGCTGCTTGTCCATTGGTAATGACAGGTAGGCCCCTTTCCACATGACTCTTTAACTTTACTTGAAAAACAAACAAATGCCAGGCCATTTTTGTTTCAGAGTTTAAAATCTTGCTATTCAGGTGAAAGGGACATCTGCTTGGGGCCTTTAAATGCACCCCACATCTTCACTATGCGGCTAGTAGTTTTGACCAGTGTTGCTGAATAAATATTCATTAAAATGCACAATTTGCATCACATTTTATCCAAAGATATCCGCCTTGTTTACTATTCAAATGGTGTCACAAAAGGAATGAATTTCCATTTGCAACTGTGGGCCACTTTTTCATTGGTGCCGGAGACAATTTTATGGCCCAGTCTGACCCTGTTTATATATTGCTTAATTTCTTCCTCCTCCGGCTTCGAAGCACTGGAACAGGAACTGAACCCATGTTGCTCTGCATCCTCTTGTTCCCAAAGCAAGGGTATTGCCCCTGGGCTAGCCTTAAACACATTTTTTTTGTTTGCTTGAGGAAGCAACAGGTGGTTTACTTCAAAGGCATAGGACAACTTCATGTAAATTATCTCATCTTACATCTATCTACATTCTGCCTGTGATGCAGGTCTGACAGATCAGGGTCAGATTACACAGTGCCCAGGCAGGATTGGTGGCAGAAGTCACTGGGGCACACCCCTCATCACAGGTCCAGTGGTTCGCTGGATGTGCAAAGCAGACAAGAAACACTGATGAGATTTGTGTTCATGCTGTATTGTCTTTGAGTACTGCAGGCTGCTCCTACCCATTCCCAGCGAGCTAGACCAAGCCTCCATACCCTTCCTGTTGCTACAGTACTGGGTATGAGCTGAACAGACAGCCCCACCTCTGAACCCAACCATTCAGGCATTCTTTACTAATGGACTGCCAACCTGTTAGTGATGGCGGCTTCATGGTTTTTCCTGCATCCCTGTTATTTTCCCAGCAAACGGGATCTAGATTCCAGGTGAAGGAAGCTATAGCTGCATTTACAACTGCCCTTTTCAGGTGCAAAACGGATATCTGCTCTTGGCACTGCCTCTTTGTCTAGTGGCCCTGAGGTCGCAAAGACAGGTCTAGGGGTAGAAGAGGGGGAGCCAGGGGTATCATCTGCTTCCCGTGGAACCCCCAACTGATGTCCCTGCAGAATAACCTCCTTGCATTTAGTCACCCCTGATGCAGAAAAGACGTATTTGCAAAACATTGGTTTTGCATGACAGGCAATAAACACTGATGGGATCTGTCAGAAATGACAGGCAGACATGGCTCAGAAAAAATGGCAGAAAAAAACAGTTCAGTGCTCTTCCCCACACCTGTCACACCATCTCCCATCATCTGATGGCTCCTGCGTGTGTGCGTTTGCACCCGTGTACAGTGCATACGTTCCTGTCCCATTTTTTTAAGTTCTTTTAAATCATCTCGGGGCTGTGGATTTTTGATTTATGTCTGTAGATTTTATTATAGAATAATAGCTGCCCGCTGAAGTAGCCTGTAATTATCCCTGCAGAGTGGTACAGCTCAGGGGGCATTACTTAAAACAATTATACTCTGCCCGACATGTGATATAATGGGCTAAGCGGCACATTTTATCAGCAGCCATGTCACTTTCTGCCCAGCGATCCCTGGCACTCAGAGTAGGACATGGACCAGAACGGAGCTTTGCTCTGCCCCAGAACAAGCCCAGAAAACTCCCATATTCCTATCTATTTCCAACCATGCTTTAAACAAACAAGGAGAAAGGATGCAGAAACAGCCAAAGCCTCACATGCTGTTCAGAGGCTGTCCAAATTGGTATATACGTCCTGCAACAAACAGACATGTTTTGTTAGGGTGAGCATTGTGACTAATAAAAACATCCGAGTTCAACTTCCATTACTCGCTCGAAAAGGGTTCTTACTGAATTATTGTCAGAACATTGTAGGGTTTCTTATGCTCCCAAAATGCTCTTTGCTTTTATGCAAATTCTTTAGGCTTGGTTTGCAAGAAGAGATGTGACTGGCCTGGGGCCATTCCCCTCGCCCCCGCCCTATCCTGCCCCGGCAGTCTCCAAAAGGTGGGACTGAGCCGGGGCCCTGCCGGGGCCCCCGTCCTACCGCAACATTGGCTGGATGCATTATCCCGTTGCGGCCGCAGCCGCGACGGGAGATGCGCGGCAATGAAGTAAGGCAAGCTGACAGAAGTGGCAGCCAGCCACAGCGACGCTGTGACTGGCTGCCACTTCCGTCAGTCATAGTAACTGCATCTGGTGACCCCTCGCGCGAGAGGTCACCAGAGGCAGTTAATGTCCCTTTGTTTCCCCAGGTCGCCGAGGCGTTTTTAACCCTCGGCAAACCTGGGGATTCCTCGACATATTTCGAGGTTTATAAAAGATGGCTTTGAAAGTACACATTTCAAGCCATCTTTTATAAAGCTTTGCCGACGGACAATGTTATTTGTGTGCGTACCTTACTATGGTTTGCGTACTTTGCAAGCTTTCTTTTATAAACGTAGAAATATGTTACATATTTCTATGTTTCGAAAAGATGGCTTGCATAGTACACAAACCATAGTAAGGTATGCACACAAATATATAACATTTATATATATTTGTGTGTATACCCTACGATTTGCTTACTTTTTAGGCCACGCCCCTCCCACAAGCCACGCCCCCAAATGAGGGCACCCCCCTCAATTTCTTACCCCACTTAAAGCCCTGGGCAGTAGTGGACCACCGGGTGGCGTCAGGACCTTGGCCAGGCTGTCCTCTGATTCTATGTTGATAGGGATCTTGAAATCCAGCAGATTTTGTACCTGTGGTATTTTCTGCAGCTTTTTCTCATGCCGGATTACCTCCCAAAATAAATACCACTTGTGTTGCTTGTTATATGGT
The DNA here is from genome assembly GCF_040938575.1 of Ambystoma mexicanum. Taxonomy (NCBI): domain Eukaryota; kingdom Metazoa; phylum Chordata; class Amphibia; order Caudata; family Ambystomatidae; genus Ambystoma; species Ambystoma mexicanum. The sequence continues at coordinate 294,235,116 of NC_090932.1, read as the reverse complement.
CAGTTATGTGGGAATTGTATCATGACATGGATTAGTACTGTCCAGCCAGCTCTATGCGCGGCGCTTGGTGCCTGAAACATGGCCGCAGATGAGCAGTTTAGGCCATGTTATTCAGCGCGCCTGAACATGCAGGATTTATGGAGGGGTGGTCATGGGACAGTGCCAGACATGACCCAGGCGAGAGAGGACGGCAGATTCCTGGGAGCAGTCTTAATTGAATCAAGCGACTGCCGAGTGCTGAGGTCAGCAGGCACGGATGATTTAAGCAGCGCGAGAAAAAATGAGACTGGCCTGACTCTGCGGGAGAGAAGGAAGCAGAGAGAGGTGGCAGAGGGAGGAAGTATGAACAAGGCCAGGGAAGGGAGGGCGATAGAGAAAGAGGACTAAAAAGAGAAAGGGAAACAATATGAAGAAAGAGGGCTGGGGGAGGTGGAGAGAGAGAGGACAGAGTGAGAAGAGATAGCGAGAGAGGACGGTAAAAGCAGAAAAACAGAAGTAAGGGAAGAGATGACGGTGGAAGTGGGAAAAGCAGAGATAAAGGCAAAGAAAGAAGGCAAATGGACGGTGGAGGGAATGGTTAGGGAAGGGGAAGAGAGAAGCAATAAAGGTTAACTGGCATAGGGTGGCACGCGCTACCCCTGGAATCTGACTGACCACCCCAGGTGCCACCCATCATCATAAACTATGATCATTATGTGTGTGTGCGCTCGTACTTCATGCCACCTCTGCTTAAGTCAGTGCCCCACTTGGGCCACCCCAGTCAAAAGAGTGTGAGCATGCCACTCTCAGAGAGAGAGTGGTGGGAAGAAGCAGAGGAATGCAGAGGGGAGAAAAACAGGTAGGGAGGAGTAGGAAAGAGAAAGCGTGGAGCTGTGCTGTTACTATAGCGGCCGCGACCATTAGTTGAAGGCAAAGGCCACGCCCACAGTTAACAACACTCCTCCCTCGTTCACACGACCAGGCCCTTCTCAGCCTTTCTCTTCTAGATCCTTCGGTATGTGCTTTGGGAGCAGGGGCGCTGAGTACCGGGGGGCTGCGGGGCCCGGGCCCCCACGACAGAATGAAGTCGGGGCAGACCACCCCGCCCCCGGCCGGAGAGAAGAGGCGCAGTATGGATGGCCCTTTGTTCCATCCATACCATGTCTCTCTCTGGCGGCCCGAGTAAAAGCCGGGGAAAAACGATGTTTAGAAATTGTGGGACAGATGCAAAGCAAGAGGCTCTTGCTTTGCATCTGTCCCTCAATTTCTAAAAATCGTTTTGGGTTGGGTATACTTCTACATCTGTGCACCGGGGTGCACAGATGTAGAGGTACACCCAACCCAAAACGATTTTTAGAAATGGAGGCACAGATGCAAAACAAGTCTGCCTCTCAATTTCTAAAAATCGTTTTGGGTTTGGTGTGTTTGTACATCTGTGCACCCCTCTTGGTAAGAGGGGTGAACAGATGTAGAGGTACACCCAACCCAGAAGGATTTTTAGAAATGGAGGTACAGATGCAAAGCGAGGGAGGGGGCAGGGAGCAGGGGCAGGGAGAGGGCAAATGAGACTGTTTGCATGTCTCTGAGTGTGCACATGGTGAGGGTGAGTGCTATGAGCGGGGAGCGGAGGAATTTGAGCTAGCACTTTCTAGTAGAGCTGCCATATTTGAAATGGGGCAATGCTGGTACTCCTCAGTTAGCTCGCTATACTCTTGATGGGATAGTACTGTTGGAACAGGGCTTCTATAATTGTTGAATCTTCTCAGCGATAATACTTTGCTTTTGTTGAGGCAATGCTAGTTCATTTTAGTGGGGCTGCTATCTTTTGATGGGACAAAGTCAGCACTTCTCAGTTGAGCTGCTACACTCTTATTGACAAGGCCCCAGCACTTCTCAACAGACGTATTTCTTTTTATTTTAATTGGTTATTTATAATGCGTGTATTGCCCAAAAGTTTATAAGCGCGGACTGAGGGAGCGAACCTGTGTTGCGCGGACTGAGGGAGCAAACCTGTGTTGCGTGGACCGAGGGAGCGAACCTGTGTTGTGTGGACCGAGGCAGCGAACCTGTATTGCACGGACCGAGGGAGCAAACCTGTGTTGCGCGCACTGAGGGAGCGAACCTGTGTTGCTCTGTGTCGTCTTGCTTCCAAGGTGAGCACGTTGACCCTGAGCTATCCTTCCGATACTCTAAAGATCTGAAGTACATTTAATGATACAGAACCAGAATTATTGAGCAAGTCTGTCATCATCAGAATAACAACACTTTTGTGGTTATACAAGAGCTCATATATTTAAAGGGATGGAATTACTCAGAATGTAGCAGCACTATTCAATAACCCAAAGTTCTTAAGCATAGTTAATGTGAAAATACTACACTTCTCACCGCTGGGACAGTGCTGCCACCTCTCACAGAGGCTTCTACACCTTTTATGGGGCAGCACTGATCCAGCCTACTGATCACATTCTCCGAATTGTTATTTCTCAGCAGGACTGCAACACTATACCGATCTCGGTCCCTGGCCCAGCCACTCCCCCCCTGCACTGCCTTCCTGGCAACCCCTGCACTGCGGGAATGTCTCTGTATCCCTTCAGCCCCCTTCCCAGCACTTGTCTGCACTTACCTTGCACTTGCCACTAGCTGGCCCTTTATTATTTATCTTGTTATTCTACTACCCCTGTACTGCACTTTCCCCTCTCCCTTTCCCCTTGCACTTTCCCTTCCCCTCTTCCCATGCACTTGCACGATCTGAATGATACCTGACCTAGTAAGATCGTTGTCTGTCTTCCCTTTGTCCCCCCTCCCTGCCTCGTCGTGCCTCGAAACACTTGTGTATAGGCGCGTTACAAATGCCATATCATATCATATCATTGTGTTCTGTATGTTGAGTGCTTCTTCACCACCAATGTGGATTCATGGCTCTCTCCCAGTGTCTAAATAGTAGATCTGTCTACATTCAATTGGCAGCAGGCATGTCTGGAGCTACCTGCTGTCCATAAGCTGCCGCTCAGGATGTTGGGAGCCGTAATGGGGCAAGGGATAGAAGGCTCGAGCCTGTCTGATAGCAGAATCAGCAGGGTCTTAAAACCTGCTCCCTCCTTCTGGAGGGGCCATGGGGCAAAATAAGCCTGATCCCACATACAGGGGGTTGTTACCCCTTTATCTCTCCTGAATGAAAGAATGAGCTCTCTCAGACACAAGTTATCACCCCTGCACACACATTGAATGAATATGGTATGGATCTATAGATCGAGAAAACTGGAGTGACAATTCAGAGTGTTTTAACAGAAATATAATTGTCTTCCCAGATGGGAGACTGACTCCATTAATGTACATGGGGTCACTGAGATGACCAAGAGTGAAACTGTACATTCAGTTGTGAGATTACCAGCAACGGTTGATACTATGCTCCAAGGAGTGAGGTGCCCACTCAATATATCACACTGCTTATAGGTGTGAGACCCATCCTGAATGCTTGCCCAAAGAGCCTTGGCCAGAGTTTCACACTGAAGATGTGAGCATGTGATCCGGGGTCTGCAGCCCACAACAGGCAGGGGATTCCCATGCTCCCACTTGCGAGATTTGCACCAAATTAGTTAGATTGTGCTCCAAGGTAGGAGGCACACGCACAGTCTTTGCTCTGACGTTTGACACACTCACAGCATGGGATGGCATTTAGTTCTCCCATCCTAGTTGTGTTGCTCTGCCTTTTGAGGGCTACTACAACCTGGATGATTATAGAGGGGCGGAGTAGGGGCAGTGATGGCCTACTGGATTGCAACTTGAAGGCTTAAATCTCCTTCTTACTTGACTTTAATATATGCAGTACATGCTAGCCAATGTTTCCACTGTTCTGCCCTGCGTGTGCCTCCACCCCCCCGTGCGCCGTTGCACCAAGTTGGCGACTACATGCAAATTTGCGGTCTTATCACTGCCAGTGATGTCACTTCCTGTATTTGCCCACCCGCCCGGAAATTCATAAGTCGGCTCCCATGGTCGGGAGGGTGGGGTGTAAGGACGTCCAGGGGATGGAATTTGAGGGGGAACACTAGGGGATTAGCAATTTTTTTTAAATGCTTGCCTCGCTCGAAGAGCGACTTCTTTTTCAGGAGCTGGCTGTGAAGTAGTATTTTTTTATCCCTTCCGCCCCCCACCCTAATGCGATTCTCATATTGTAGTTCATGAAACAGAAGCTGTGTAAAAAGGGTTTGCCCATTGTTGTCCACTTGGCATTGCCAGTTTATAAAATGTTATTAAAATGGTGCAGAAACTTGTTCCTAATTGCAGAAGGCTTGTTATAATGGCAGAAGTTCATGGGACCTCTTCATACACGTTAGAGGCGGGATGGAGGCTAAAGTGTGGCATCTTCTTGCATTCAGCTCCGAGGTTGGTGGATGTAGGGTGGTCAGGGCCCTTTGTTGGCATCAGGGGTGTTGCTAGGTCTGGAAATGATCCGGGCTACGCTAATTTTGGGACTGTTGGGACTCTGGACTAGCTAGCCTTTTTGGATGTAACCCCTGAGCTTCTATCCGGGGCTACAACCAAAAGACCCAGGGCTATAGCCCCCCTAGCCACGCCTCTAGTTGGCATACTGTTCATGAAGACCAGGCTCATACCTCACGGTTGCCTGCTGGATGCCAGGTGAAGGTGTCCATGGATTGCCAAGAACATTTGATTGTAAGCAAAAAGGCATCTGGACTCTTGCGGTAGTTGCCCGTGCTTGGTGCCGGGTGTGGTCACAGCCATTGCGCAAATGAAAGTATTATGCTTTGTCTGTAGGAAGGGGTCCTATTATCCGGCATATGTACCTATGTTGAGTTTTGAATAAAAGCGGTCGTGGCCTTTGTCTCGGGGTGAGGGGGTGGTATGGTGGGTGGGGGGATAGAGAGAAGAGAGCAAGATCCAGGGAGAGGACGTGAGACAGAGGAGAAGCAATCAACGGAGAGTGGAGAGCAAGTTGAAACCAGGAGGGAGAGGCAGGGACATTGAGAAAGGGACCAAAAAGGGATGTTTAAGAAGTCAAAAGAAGGCAGCTGGGAGGCAGGGGTGGTGTGAACGAGCGAGAGGGGGTGGGGGGTGGGGGGAGGGCGAAGACAGTGATGGAAAGGTTCCCTTAAAGCTGTCAACGACACCTATGCTGCTGATTTATAATGTGTTTGTCGGAAGGACAGGCAGAAAGCGGTCAATTTTTCTAAAAGTGGCGTGAGAATACTGGCATTGTACACGCATGCGCCGCCAGTTCTTTTCCGTATGATTGCTCTTTTTTCACGCTGGCTGACCTCCACTTCCAGCTGCTACTGAAAAGGCCATTATTCTCGTCTTGGCGGTGGGATGGCGAGGGCCGCCCCGGGCTGCGCTGAGCTCAGGACGCGGTTTCTTCTCTTCTGCAGAGTCTCTAAATCAATGGCGGGACCCTTGTCCCCAGATCGATGTCTGATGCCAGTGGTTGCTGCTTTGCCACTGACGTGGGGGAAAGCCGCAGAAACCAGCGAGCCAGCCACGCAGAGCCATTTGCAGAGAGACGCATCTAACATGATGGTTGCAGGTTCAATCAACGTTTAATTATTATGACAAAACAAAAGGATTGAGTTGTGTAGTTATAGATAGCATGTCACTTTTATACTGCTCTATGTACTGTGGCGTTATTGCTTAGTATTATGGAGTTCATATTATAACCCTGGGAGTTCTTATTGGGCAATCTGCTGGCTATAGGTACCCTTAATACACAGCAAGGGGGTGAGGGGGCGGGGGTGCGGCCTCCAAGCCCATTAGGAGGCTCAGAACAGGGATTGACTGGATTGTAAACCCCCCACTCAGAGCCTCCTTGAAAACAGGAGGCCACCATCTTCCCCACTGGAAATCAGGTAAGTGCGTCCCCACACTCCCTTCTCGCCTCCCTGACCCACCCCCAACATCAATTTTCCCCTTACCACCTACCCCCATCCTCACTTACCTTGCATCCTTTGTCCCTCGCCAGCACCAGGAACACTCGGTTTCCCCGGCGTATCTCTGTCGTGGCAGTGGCTGTCGTGGAAAGGAAGAAGTGACTGTTTGTAGTTGCCTTCACCCTAATACATGGCAGCCATCTCGTATTGTAGTTTTTTTTCAAGTTGGGAAACGGCAAACAAAAACTATTAGCATTCCGGTACAATATGCCACCATACTCATAGCAATAAACCACTCCCAGTTGGGGTTTTACCGGGGGTAGGTAAAGCCCCAACCCGTCGAGGTGTATTGCTTAAGTAAAGTCAATAGAATGGTTTGTAGAGCCGTAGATTATGCAGAACACTACATTCCAATGCTAGCGGCAGATCAGCATGGATTCACAGCTGAGTACCTGCGACTGCCCAGATGGAATTTATATACATATTTAAATCTGCCTGGGCGGTCGCAGGGAGATGGTTGTCAGACTAGTAACTTATATATGCTTTATAACATCAAGAACAACGTGGTTTATAGTGGCTTTATAGACCCCAACCTGGGCCATATTGGGCAGTATGGGCCTGTACAGCTCATTAAACACCCTTGCTGTGCTCAGCTCTTTAACTCAGTCATCAGGGCCCATATCGTCCGGTCAGTGCCTCGGATAGGCCCTCACAAGCTTTATTAGCACATGGATTTCATTATACACCTCCTCTTTGCCAATCAGGAAGCTTAGAATGCAGTCTACAATCTCTGGTACAGGCCTCCTTCTAAACATTAAGACATGAACAGCAGAACAAAAGCAACTCTGTAAAAGCTGAGAGGAGCATGTGCAGTTCAATTCCCCAATAAACAGCAATGAAACACACCATTTGTAAAGTTTGTTGTTCCTAGTTCCATGCTCATTAAATCAACAGTATGTGTTACTTCTGTGTCCTCATTTTGTTTCCCCACAATAAACATACTTTTCTTTTTAGTTTCACAACAGCTTATGCTAATAGACTTATATACTTCATGAGCAGTCATTGCTTGGGTTAAATCCCTTTCCCCAGTTTATTGTCCTTGGCTCCACCTTAGGAAGTTACTATTGAGTGGGTCATTATTGAATGATAACAGCTTTCCCCCTGGGCTACAAGGCTTAAATCTAATGTGTTAACACCACAGAATGATAGGACATTTCTTGTGCCAGGTATTTCTTTTTTCCTTTCTGGTTTGCTGTGGGGTATGGGCAGGGGAACCTGGTATTTTCTATACAGTTCTCCCATGCCTTCTTTCTTCACTGCTGCAGTGGTGCTCCCTGTAGACACCATGGGGGATGGGAAAAGGATGTGGGGTGCATACACAATTATACGATTAAACTATTATCAATCGGTAGCTATCAACTAAAAGGTGCTTTCCACCTCAGAGAAAGATATCCCCACAGTCAACATCAATCATTCTATAATTCTATGTATCAGTGCTAAGAGACAGCTTAAGTTGTAGCTTGTACTGTGTTAAAGTCAGTGTTTTAAGTGTGATTAAAAAAGGGTGGGGTCGTGAAAGCATTGGGAAAGAATATTTATTCAGGATCATAACCAAGAAAGCATAATTTAACACCCACAGACTCACTTAGCATGACAGGTTTCCTGACTGTTGGAAACACATAGACGCAGTTGTTCTCCATAGCTGTCTTTGATCTACTGAACAGCAAAACAGGCTGTTGTTGTCTGTAGCTTAACAGGGTGCCAGTGAGAAGGTGTCACATTGAGGATACCCGAGGGATACTATGTACTGTCCTAGAATTGCACTCTTTCTGGGCATTTATTAATTAGATGGTATGGTTAAATATGTTTTGTTTGTTAAGTCAGCACATTATTTTCTTTTCCAACTGCAGTGTATTCTTTACTTAACACATGAAAATTGCATGGTGTGACCAGTGAAATATATATTGTAACTCACCAGGGGACTAAGAATTCACAATATGTCTCTGGTCACAACACCAAGCAGAGCTGGATGCATAACTGTGATCTTACATAAAAAAAGGAGCCATGCTGGATCTACTGACAGACAACATTGAAACAAGGTCTCAATAAAGAACATGAACTAGGAGTATATATTAGACCAAACAGAACCATAGAGAAAAGCTCTGACTTATTATGACAGTACTGTTAAGGGGCTGATCTGATATTGTTTACAATGCTGTGTTTGTCTTTCTTATTACCGTGGTTATTGTATCATGCCACACTACTGACACCATTTGACTACATAAGGAATCTATATAGGTAATCGTAAGGCAATATTACATCTCTTTCAGATAGCTCTGCTGCATTGAATTTTCCAAGCAATTGCACTAGGATTCAGAAATGATGTCGAAATAGCATTCATCATGATATATTTTCTGAGGTGTTTCTGTCGTGTAATCAGATCATCTCTTAAACATATGTGACTGCTAACATCAGATATTAAAGCATGAGTATCTTCTTCTACAAACATACGCCTACTTTCGCCCACTATCTGATTGTCATCATTTCCCTCCCACAAATGAGTTTAGTTAACAACCTCACCATTTGTTCTCTCATCTGTTCAAAACTTTGGTCATGAAAAAATTCCCAAATAAACATTTTTGAAAACTTGTCATAATACAATGTGGAACGTTTAATCGTATGGCCATGTTGTAGAAAGATGATGAACAAAATCAAAGTCGTATTAATAGATGCTTTAATATAATTGTTGTATGCAATCAAACACAAGTTATCTCCCTATCTAAAACACTTCCAATCGATGTAGCCATGAGATCCAGCATTGGACCTGATTTTAGGAGAATTCCTTTAAAGTGTGAATGACCTGCCAAGGATCAAAATGCAATTTTAAAATGTAAGGTTTTTAAGACTTCCATGTTCAGGGTGTTTACTTCCATCCTAATGTCCAAAGGAAATCATTGAAGCCCTGCCCTCCCCCACACCTAACTTGTTATTGACACATTTTTCCACCAAAAATGAGCCTAAAACTATCAGAACAGACTGCTTGCAAGAACAAGTGAATAGCCTCACTTCTATTTTAACCCCATCATTCGTAGCAATACAAATCTATATTATGTCACATGGTTATATTATAGAACTAAAACGAGCCACAGGTTTTGACAGAATTATTTGTGAATGTCTATTTTCTTTATTATGATATTGTCAATCAAAATGTATCAACGTTTCAACTTTTATATCCATTAATCTCGACCCCTCACAAAGCATAAAATAAGTCTTTCTTCAATGGTCATTAGAATGGTGTCCAGTTGACGAAAAGCCTAAAATCTGCCACTTCTAGGAGACTACCAAAGCCCACGATAAGACTAGGCTCTCACCATTTCTCATTCTCGTATTTCTCTTAAAATGTAAACACTTAAAAATAGGCACATCATTTATAATTAGTAGTATCTTATTTCCATGGAATGTATTGATTTCTGAGGCTGATATGTCATTTCATCCACTGACACCAATTTCCCAAAAGGGACCCAATGCCAGAGGAACGAGAACAATGTAGACTCGCTTGTTTTGTATTCATACCCCACTTGAACCCGTACCAACTTTAAAATATGGAAGAATCATTATTCTCTTCCATTTATAGCACTATATATTATCCCATCCACTGACTCCCAATTGTCTTTCTTGGCCTACAATATTTGCCAAATGTAAGCTTGACATGCTTTATGATGTGGTAGAAGAGTACAAATAAACATACATTCACGTTTGTTCTTTTTACTTAGATCGTAATTGTTTCGGGAAATTCAGAAGAAGTACCATATTGAGCTTGAAACACTTGCTGAGATTTATCCAACAAGCCAACCTTACAAACTGTGAGGTTTGGCAACTTGATAAAAAAAACAACTAGATTTGTCAGCTTGCCAAGCAATAGATTGCCACAATACTTACTAAGGCTATTTCTAAACACCAAATAAACTTACTGATAGCGAAATGATTCAGTGACTTGCCAAATAGAAATTTAGATTCATTCTTTTGTGATCCACCACATACTCAAGAAACCTTCAACACTATAAGTGGAATTCACAAAGCTGTCAAACAATGAACAAACTCACCAGAATTCTAATGTTTGGACAGAAGTCTTGCACATGCCATTATTGTCCTCTGCCACTGCAATGTATGGAATGGGACTTCAAACATTCTAATATTCCAGTGAGGCGTTATTACCCACAGTGACAGGCTTACCCTGATCGTAATGGCCTACCACCCAAGTTAAGGGCCCAAGAAACGCAAGGGTCCCCTAACATGGGGGACGATGACCTTACTGAGATGATCAGGTCACCACCCCTATCAATAATGCTATTAGTGTCCATAAACAGCAGTCCAAGATAATACTTTGATGAACAAAACAAAAACAAAGAAAAAAAGACAACTTACCTTTTGTATCTTTGCCGCTCTTCTTAAGTTTGTTTTCTCTTTTAATCAGGGTGATGTCATCAGCACAGAAAACAGACTTAAAGGGAAAGATTGGACAGATACCAAACATCATTTCTTGTTTTGAGGGGTAAATTAATCTTCTCACTGGTAACTGCTTTTTAGGAGTAATGGTGGGGCTGCTGGTGATGTCTGTGGGTAGCAGTCGGTGGGGAGGGGTACTGGACACTATTGTAGGAGAGGAAAGCGCCGCTGACACGGTGCTCATAATGTGGCCTTGCGCTAGTGAGTGCAGCCCACATTGCAAGCATCCGGATTGCCTGCGCCCTCACCAAGGGTGTTAATGGGGCACATAGATGTTTGTACAGAAACATTGGTACATTGAAAGTAAATTACTTAAATGCGTACATAAATAAAAAAACAAGATTTGCATCATTAAAGAATTTCAATCTGAAAGGGAGATTGTTTTGTTTATCCCAAAGTACAAACTATCTCAAGAAAGCCATCACATTAGTGACATTAACAACTTTTCCAGAAATTGACACAAATATCTGATGTGGATGACTGGAGAGATTAGCACTGATTGGTGGGCAGGTCACTCAGCAGAGCATCGCGTTCAAATCGCTGCAGCCACGCTTGCATTCCTATCTCTCAAACATGGATAAAAATACATGTTTTTCTTTTCAAAATTTCACAGTGATGCTCCCCTTAAGGGCCGGCCACTGTGCAATGCGCTCCCAGCACCATCGTGGGCGCTAGGAGCCTGCCACACAGTGTCAGGAGCATGTTTGCGACACTAATGCATGCAAGGGGGCTGGCCAGCACATCATTTACGCTACCGCAGTGACCCCCTGAAAAGCGCAGGTCATCTTTTTATATAACGTGATCTGTGCATTTCTAAAACTAATGCAAAGGAAAAAAGCCCACCCTAGGCACTTGCTCAGATGTGGTCATTTTTTATGTCACTGATGCATCGTTTTCTTGGTATTAGGTCAAGAGACCTTTTTTAAAAAAGCGAGAAAAAAAACAATTGAGAAAGACCGCTCTGTGACCGCACAGAGCAGTCTTTCTAAATTGAACTGTCAGCCCCTGCGAGAGTGTTCGCAGGGGCTGACAGGGGCGGCAAGACCCGGAACCGCCGTCGGAGGAGAAATGGTAAGTGTCTGTGGTGGATGTTCATGTTTGTGTGTGTGAGTTTTGGTGGGTGGGTGGGGTCTTGGGAGGGGAGGGGAGGGCAGTGGCGGGAGTTGAGGAAAGGGGTTTGGGGGTGAAATTCCCCCTATTTATAGTAAATCCGGGAAGAGAGTGTGGGGTGGGAGGGTGAAGAAATATCCTTATTTTGATTTTTGTAGGCCGCCTAAAATCAGCTGGAAAAAATCAGTCTTTTGGTTAGTTGACACACAAAAATCGAAATAATGACATAGAACCGCTTTCTTAGTCACCAGTACAACTGACTTGTAGGATAGTGGTCCGGTATCCCAGATTTCAGTTCTACCACAGCATTTACTACTGATATTTATGCGATTGGCTCTAATTCCGGTTCAAACACCATTTTGAGTCAAACACCCATTCTATACATATGCAAAAGAAGTTCTGGGAGTCCTTTGAAACCATTCTACACATAGGTTCGAATCTTTTTGGAGCCACTTTGCCACTCCATGTTTTTAATGCAGGTATTTAAAGTCCTGTTTGTACACACAATAGAAGATGATCCAGCAACTAAACAGAACAAATGTGTGTCGTCGTTTTTAACACAAAAACATGCACTATCTATCTCTACCCAAATGGAAATAAATGAATGAAATATGCAGTAGCAATCGGTGTGTGTGTGTTGGGGGGTAGGGGACAGAGAGAGAGAGAACCCTGGGGATGGGGACAAGGCAGATTTGTAAGTACTTTAGAGTGGATTTAGGCCAGCAGAAGTTTAAGTAGGTATGTCTGAGCAGGAGGCATCTGCCATCTTGCTTATGTTAACCAAAATAAAAGGGGAAACCAGGCCCTGTTCTGGGAAGGTGTCACTTCCGCAAGCTGCCGCTCTCCTGATGGTCTGTACTTGGACTGTGATGATCCGTCACTATTCACTAAAGAGCTGATGGGAATCGTGGTCCAAAACATTAAAGGTTGCAGACACCTGAATAGAGTCAAATAGAGTAGCTGCTCTCTGGCTGTTCTGACTTGTACATTCTGTCTCAGCCAATCTCTGTGGCCAGAGGAAATGTGGCTGTTGTACAGATTTGCGGGAGGAATATACTCTTCGCCCTTTTCTTCTTTTCGCTTTTAAATCATAACCCCTCTGAACAATTCTCTATTGAGCATCTCGGAATCACCCACTGCTTCCCCTGTTTTTTTCAATGGGGTCCACAGTCTACGTGGAGATGTCAGCCCTTTTTCTGGTCACTCCACTGAATTCACACTTGCCTGACCATGGGCGTAATTATAGGGAGGTGCAGGGGGTTTTGTCCCCCCAACTTCTGTGGCATGCCTTTTTGTCCCCCCCATCTTTTGGAGGGAGGGCAGGGGGGCTGCAATCATCATTTATGTAAATGGACAGTGCAAGCCCAGCTGGGGTGCCCAGCAAGGCTCTTGCTGTCTCATTACATAATGCAGAGATGCCTGGCAGCCGCGCTGCAACACATTCAGGGCTGGGATGCCCTGCTTGGCTCAGTACCTCACCCTGGCTGGCCTGACTCAAAGTCAGCAGCCAGGGCGCTGCACTGGGTGTTGCAGGGCCTGGCGCCTGTCCTGCCACACTAGCATCAGCACTTCCAGGGGCCGCGGCGCAGAGATAGACTTTCCGGCTTTGTGTCCCTGCAACACAGAGACAGGAACTAGGAAGCTCATTCAGCATGCTGGTTTCTGTCTGGAGGTGCGTGTGTGCGAAGAGGTTAGGTCGGTGTAACATGAGACGTGGCCCAGGCAGCATTTGAAAGCAGAGCAGAGGTATTGCGTTTGTGCATGTTTGTTGGGGGCCTGGGCTGCTGGCTAACCCTAGTGAGGAAGTGTGTCACATTTGGACAATGTGAGCAGAGCTTACAATACACATTAAGGCCCCACGTATGAAGACATACTAACAATAACAAATGGTGCATTCTCTGTGGTCAAGCCACAGCTCTGCAGCGCCTCTAAAATGTGTCTTGTCACTTTTCAGATGCTACTAAAGCACCACCATTCTAATTTCAGAATGAAGTTGTCGGAAGATGCGCCCTCCCCAAGTAGAGTGGAAAGAGTCAAGCTGAGAAAGCCTGTGACCCAAAACTGCCGTACTCTGCAAATTCTGTGAAATGAAACTGAGTGCTATACGCCTTCCAAACATGGTGAACTTTTGTTAATCAGTTTTTGATCTAGGTGCACAGATGGAACTGTATGGGATTCTGTGTTAAAAGCACACTTTTAGGAGCCCTGTATAACTTCTTCCCCTGCCGCCAAAAATTATCTTCACCAAACTGGCAAAAAGTATTTTCGAATTTTGCAGACACTTCAGTTTGGTGCAAATGAGTAAATGGGTGTCATGGTTCAGGTTACAAGCCACCAAAAACTGCTTCACTTACCAAACTAAGCAGGGGAGTATCCAGCATTGTAAGAGTGTGGGGGGTGGGGGGTGTGGTGAGCAACGAAATACATTGTGTGGAATTCCACATGGTCTCTTTGGCGCCCCCAAACCGGCCTCCCCTGCCACAATCTACTTTTTTTGTAACATTAGTGGAAGATGGCGTTTTAACACACAACAAAAAAATAAAACTGCAGGATAGTTCCAGATGCAGGAAACTCCTCTATTAGAGCTCTGTCGAAGCCCTCTGAGGCAAAATGCATGCAAACTTCCTAATTATTATTTGGATTGCACCAACAGAAGTGACTTCACAGAAAAGGACATTGCAAGGCGCGTCATCAGTCTTTGATACTTGGAGGCGCCATGGAGGTAATCTTAGAATAAGTTGCCATAAATAAGCCAAGTGATAAATAACTTTGTGGTGCAAAATACCTAAATTGCACTATTGTTATATGTGGATCAACTCTATAGTCATTAGGCTTTTCCATAAGCTTTGAAGTCCGAGTCACTTGCAAAGCTGCAGATAAAGCACAATGTGATTAAATGATTTGCTCAGGATCACACACTTGGTTAAATGGTGAAACTGGGATGTGGACAATTTAAGCGACCACGCAAATAATTATTTATAGCAATGCCTTGGAAGCAAACCTCATTACATAATAAACTAGCCTTTCATAGTAAACTAACCATGCACTATATACATTGTCATAGAAATATGTTGAGCAATGGGAGAATGGCTTTAGTTTGATTCTCCCCATTCTGCATGCAAAGTCACAATAGCATCATGTAGATTAATATGAGCCGAACAAATCCCCCTTGGGTTTTAAAGCCATAGTCATTATTTCGTAAAGCATGCAACATTATGCACCCTTCTCACTTCTGATCACTCCCTCCCATTCACATTTCTAAATGGACAAAAGTCCCTGCTAATAGTACCCCCCCTCCCTCCCATCAGTGCCTAATGGCTCACATTGTAATGCTCTCTTGATACATAGCAACGTGAGGACCCTCTGTGTCCCGGAACTCCTTGGGACATTGTCCTGGCAGCGGGTCACCTCTACCATTCGAAATGGGTAAGGTGTGCTGCTGCCTGGACAATGAGCGTGCTGAGTAGGAATTGCTTAGCACACATTGTCCTGCTATCGGGACACCTTTGCCGCTGGGTGCCCTCTTTGAGGTGCCGAACGGGAGAGGTGTCATAATGACAAATGTCCCGGTCTGGCTCTTAAAAGAGCGACAGGAGGCAGCTTGCCCCCCTGCCTCTCCCGCTCCGTTCTCCACTGCTTGGAGTCATTTGAACACAGGAAAACATACCTTAATTTTAATCAGTCAGAATCTTGCAGAAAAAATCTATCAGCACGTACACATATAAGGTGCTGTGCAGATCCCACGTTTGGAGATATATGGCATTTAAAAATCTATACCAGTTATACTTGGTCACCCACTGCACTGCATTAACCGATGGCTTCTGCCTTTGAATGAAAGGAAAAATCAAGGGAATTGCTGACATTCCAGTGAATCTGTTCCTTTCGGCCATGGCTTTATAGTTCAGCTAGGTCAAGTCAACTTGGCCCAAAATTCCGGTTGTATACGAATTGTACAAATGACAATTGTTCGAATAACAATTGACCTTCTGCACAATTGACTGAATTTAAACTGTCAATTAGGATATATATGCGGGGGAAACCCCCCCACAGCTCTCCACCCAATCAAACCCCCCGCCCAATCCCCTTCTAATATTATTACCCCAACCCATTATATATATAAAAATGACCATACAGTCAATTGTGCAAAAGGTCAATTCGCACCCCTGTTATTCGAACAATTGTATCATTCGATCAATTGTAAATTAGAAATTTGGGTAGTACCAAAATGTCAGGGATCAGGAGTTATTTAAGTCTGGACTGCTCAATGGACGTTGTGCCACTGTTTCCATGCATTATTGTATATGTACATATAAATGTTGTATGCACACAGTGTATGTCAGTGGAGGTGCTGGGTGCATGTGTGTGTGAGTGAGAGTGTATGCAAGCATATGTGTGTTGACTTTTGTGTCTGAATCAATGATAAATAATGCATTGTTTGTATGTTCTATTGGAATTAGTTTTGTGAATGTTATGTTGTGTCACTGGGTGCATGGCAGGCTGGCTGAAGATGTGTGGGGTCCCAATTGAATTGAAAAAATATGCCACCGGTATTATGAAAGTTATAACAGAGCGCCAGCAATGGACTCTTGTGGTGTAGTAGTCTAGTGTTATCTCTCAGGGATTTAGGTTGTTTGATCGAGGTACAAAATCACAGCAAAATTGACCTTAGTAATTTTCGCAGTGAATACCTTTTTACCTTGGTACGGAAAACCCAACCCATTTCCCCCAAACCACCAGTACACCCATAAACCCCCCCTCCCTACTTACCTTTTCTCCATCCGCCACCTCTCCTGTACCCTGCAGCGTCAGATCAATCCATCTAACACGGGTCGGATCTGACGCTGAAGGGTCCTTTTTTCTTTTTTTTGTTGGGTCCCCTGCCACCAATGCTGAGGAAGCGGGGGATATCCCTGCAACCACCAAAACCAAAAAGACGGAACATGGGCAGGAGGGGACAGCCCCGCAACCCCAGCTCTTCATGTTCAGTATCTTGGGCTTTGAACTAATAGTGGTGACTGAATTCAGTCAAATCTACCATTCAACCACATGTTTGACAATTTGGCTGAAACAATCTCTAAGAGCCACCATCCGCCCTCCCTCCACTCCACCCCTGTCCTCCCCAACATTTTCAGCAAAGTTACTCGACTGTGCCTGACTAATGGATGGCGACACAACCAACTTATTCCTGGCGGACTTCAGCTTGCAATCAGGTGAAAACAAGGCCAAGCAAGTCTCCAGACTCTGAAACCTTCTAAAGTGAAATAAGCGTACACAAAACAAAACAAACCCCAACTGAACGCATACAAGACCCTATCATTACCAAGAACCAAACCCACCCATGCCAAATGGTGGTGAGAACTGGGCATCTAATCACTTCCTGATGCCCCTGCACACTCAATCTCAAAACTATCAGGATCACTGGGCCACCGCGGGCCACCAGGTCTGGGGCTTTGCCCCTCCATTCAATGACACCGGCCCCTTCACTACCAAAGGACACTGCCCTGCACAGATTAAGAGCCCAATCCCATTCGTTCACTTCAATAACCCCCAGCACTGCAACTCCCCCATACTCAGTATATATAAACAAGTCCAATGCAAACAGGAAATGCTCTGCAACATGATTCATATTCAAACACAGTTCAAACGAATGAAAGGAAATTTCCGAAGACAATGTCATTGTTCCCATGATTATCTACTGCAATATTCAAATTCATGAAGGCAGCCACCAGCCAATCACAAAGAATGCAATCACCACTCGGAGTCTGAGGGACTGCCTTGTGTGGTAGTGGAGTCTTGTACTCTTGGGCTCACATTGTATATCTTGAGTTCTCCTGTTCAACTTGAATTCATTATTCAGCATATTAAATACATCATTAATTAATATGCATTGGCGCCTATAGGAATATGTCAGTATCGGCCTCCGTCCTATCGGTGGAGCAGATCTTTGGCGGTACGTGAAGGGCCGATGACTTGAGGTGGCAGAAACCCCTGCTGGTAGGCTCTGGAGCCTCCATGATGTTCGGGAGATTTGAGCTGACTATGCATGAAGGACCATGTGTTTTGTGTGGCTATGGCTGACTACCCGTGCAGCGCTGCTCCACATGTGCATTATGGAAGCCATAGGTCGGGGAAATGCCCAGGCCCTGCTCCGGGCTTTAAACCGGGGATATGTGTGACATGCACCCCAAATAATAGCTTAGAGGCAAATGTTGTTTTTACACAATCTGTACCGAACAACTCGAAATGTGACTGGGCTATGTCTAGAAGCTAAGACCACGTGGCAAAGGAGGTCTTATCAAGTAGTAATGACCTCTCTGCCCAAAGATGAAAAGCCTTTATCTTCGCTCAGCCTGGGCGATGACAGTCCAGTGGGCTAGATCCACGGTGGGGGTCAGATCCTCCCATTGCACATGTGACCAAGAATCCAGTTAGACCCCAACCCACTGTCTACTTTGTTGGCCCATTTATGGAGATCTCAAGAGCCGCCTGAACTCCCAGTTCTGCTGGATGGATTGGTGCAGTCCTTGCCTAGGAGTGGCAAAGGAAATGGGATGGGGCCGGTGCGGGACAATCCTCGGCATCGAAGATGTGGAGAAGCAAAGGATGTGGAGCATTGGCCCTGAGTACTCATGGGATTTGACTCTTTGCCTTGTTGTAGTGACTTGCAAGAAATATAGAAGAGGGATCCCCTTGGCTGCAGGTTTCACGAGTGACTTTCCTGCTCCCGGAAGCACCTTTCCGAGACTCCAAATCCATCCCTACCCCATATCATACAGCACGCCCCCAAATGTAATCCTCCTCCCATCCCTCTTGACCCCACATGATCATATGTGACACAGAGCGCACCCGACATAAAACTCCCATGAGCACAACACAACACACATCTCACTCCATGCCTACCAGAGAGTCCTTCTAGGAAAACAGGCCCCTGTGCAAACTTGCTCCTAGCAACTCGGTTATTCCGGCGTTATTAGTGCTCTTGGTGTCCCCCGTCACCCCCACAATAGCCCCAAAAGGAAAGACCCTTTATATTCTTCTTGGCACAAAGCCCTGGCCAGCATGCCCAACCCACAGGGCCACCCATCACGATCTTGAAAGCGAACCAATGCCCCATTTTCAGTGGCGCTTGTATGTGTGCAGCAACAGCTTTCTGCACTAGAAAGCCCCACAACACAGACAAAAGCAGCAAAGACTTCAACAGTTATTCTGTGGCTGCTTCTCCAGTTGCCCTGTACATCACTCCAAATGTTGCTCACTTCAGGAAATATCTGAGAACATACATTTTTAGTAAATAACTACCAAGCTGAGAATACCCTTGTTAAATAATAACCTACATATTATTTTGTTTTGCTATATGAAAACTATTAACTAAACAGCCATGTCTGCAATGTCGAACTGCCCAGATAATTTCCAAAATGCACACAGTACTAGGGTTTCTGAACTTTTCACCCCAAACAGTAAACTAAATAAATAAATACAAAATATTAAATAAAAAAGCATGTTCCTTATGCCAAAAATGTGCAAACAGAATAATTTGAGGCGTACATTACAATAACTCAGTACTTGCTGTTGCAACCTTGGTGCAAATGGATTCATTTTTTAGACACTTTGGTCCCAAATGGATTTAACACAGATGCAGAACTGTATATATTTTTATAATTTCCATTGTTGCTGTATCTGATTATAAATCATTGTCAATTAACATGAAAACAACGGAGGCATGGGTGGCCATAATCAAGGATGTTGAAGGCGTCGATGACCACATGTATGGTTGCTGTCTCCGTGCTGCATCTGGGTCTGAACCCCGATTGGTAGGTTTGGAAGAGATTGTTGGTGTTGATATGTTGCTGCAGTTGTGCGGCTAACGCTTTCTCAATGATTTTACCTAGGCTGGGAAGATGGGTGATGGGGCGATGGTTACCTAGGTTGTCGGGATCCAGAGTGGCTTTCTTTAGTAGAGGGAGTGTTTGTCCTGTTTTTAGGCTCTATGGGAAGGTGCCTTTGGTTATGGAGCGTGTTGAGTGCTTCCAGCAGAGAGTCGCAGTTCGGTTGTTGGTGTTCAGTCCATGTAAGGTGGAGGTTGGCAAGGTCTTTCGTGAGGGCTTCCACCAGGAAGTTCTTGAAGGACCAGAAGGTTTGTCTGATGGGTTTTTGCCAGGAGGGCTTGACTTGGGTGGTGTGCAGGATGTTGAAAGGCACAGTTAGGTGGTCAGACCAGTCAAGCAGGAGAGGAGAGCTGTAGTGGAGGGAAGACAGTGTGGTAATGATTAGGTCGATGATGTTACCTTTCTCGTATGTTGGGTCTTTCGTATATTGTTTGAGGCTGACGGTGTCGCAAAGACAGAGGAGAGCTTCCTTCATCGGTTTGGTGGCCTTGTTGCCTGGGAGGTTGAAGTTGCCTAGGAAGATGTTGCTGGCATGCATGAGGGACATGATGGTGACCAGGTTGGGGGAGTCTCAGATGAAGGCAGAGTTGGGTTTGGGTGGTCCGTGGATGAGATTGAATTTGACTGGGTCTTCCGAGGAGAATGGTAAGTAGCAGAAGAGGACTTCAAAGGAGCAAATGTTGTTGACATCAAGTATGGTGCAGGGCAACAAGGTCTTGTGGACGACTGTAAGGCCTCTGCCTGTCTTGTTCAGTTGGTTTCTGTGTTGGATGCTGTAGCCATTGGGGACAAGGACGTCTAGGATGTGGTTTGAGGTGGGTGTTAGCCAGGTCTTGGTGATGAAGTTTGCATCAAGTTCATAGTGATGAGGTGGGGATGTCTGTTGCATGGGTAATAGTTGAGCGGATGTTGGTGAACATCAACTTCTCTGTTGTGGACTGTGGGGGGTGCTGATGCACTTGGGGCTGATGTGGGTGAGGTTGCTGCATTGCAGAGTCGATGCCTTAGACGAGGGGCAATGCCGTTGATGTTGGCAGTGCCTGATGATGGTGGGGATGGCTTGTGGGGTCAGAGTAAGAAAAAACATGTCGCTGCATGCTTACCTGTTGTCTGAGCAGGGGTTTGGGCCCTGGGTCCTCCCGGTCTGAACAGGTCCAAACAGGAATTGCCCATTTCTTTGTCTGCCCTACACTTCAGACAACGGGGCAAGAGACGCCCTTGATCTAAGAGTTAAGATCAGAAAGGAAGAGGCAGGGCTAAGAAGGTGGGTGGGGCTTAGGCTAGACGACCTAGATCCACTTGCACCTGCTCACAAACTGCAAAGAAAAAGAAGCTGGAGGGTTGCTTAAGTAGGGAAAAAGAGCGGGAATACCCAGAAGTCACCAACAGTTTAAAGTGATTGACAGGTGGGCGGGGTGTAGGCCAGGTGACCAAAATCTACTTACACATACTCATCAACAGCAAAGGAAATGAGCCTGGAGGTAGGGAAAAAGAGTGGGAAAACAGGAAGACACCAACAGTTTAAAGTTTTTGACAGATGGTGCATGTCATTTTACCACCCTTGAGTGGTATCCTTCATGTTCCTAAACTCCCTTTCAGCCCTACTCTGCTCCATGCACCTGCACTAAACCACACTCCTCCTCGCCCAAAATGCTTGTCCTTTTACTGCTATTTACAATATTTTGAGCGTCCTTAATTTTTAGCTCACTCATTTTCAAGGAAAATATGTATACCTTTTGCTTTTCAATATGTTTAATTTTAGTAGAGTTGTTTTTACTGTGCCCCCTTCGATGTACAAGTGTTGATTCTGTGCATACACGACGCCATGTGTCTATGCGCAATGTGGCACCAAATATTGACATGCTGGACAACATTGAGACAACAGGACTTTCTTGAGCACACATGGAGCCTCCAGTGGGGCTGGATCCCTCAAGTCCACCCTTCTGAATAACCAGATGGAGCTAATCCCTCACTAGGTGTCACCAAATGTAAGGGTGGGGCTGCACGTGGTAGGTCTTTGCACAGTTAGGAGATATCAAGTAGTGGTCTTCCCGCATGGAACACCCCGAATGTTCCCGGTTATGCACACCCCTATCTCATGAGCAAGAAGGATTCTCAAGGCAGCATATATCAGTCAGAGGGACTGAAGTGGACTTGAGTAGGTGTGCTGGCACTCGTGTCTCGTCAGAGGTAGATGGTCTGGAGAAGAGAGCTAGACCTTAAGAGATGCGGTGAACCTGGCACGGCATGTATGAACCATCCCCCATTTGGAACCAGGCTGGCGTGGGTATCTCCTGCTACCTTGATACACGGCAATTTCAAGCCATAGGAGGAATATTGCTCTAATGCAAAGGGGGTGCATTCCACAGGGTGACACATCCAGCCATCTCACAGCTACTCTGACAGAAACATTGCTTGATACATGGGACATTGTTCAAATCAGCTAACGGGACTCAAGTCGTATTGCAACTGTGGGAGTTTTCAGTCAAACACTCCAGACTGTCATGCTACCTAACCTTACACCGGTCGGCAGAACAGCCATACGTTGTAGGGTGATACACATCTGCAGGGACCTGTGTTGGTAGCCATTTAGTGGGTCGTCCAGGGCAATTCTCTTTCATGCAAATATTGCTTTTCTGAGCTTTCAGGTTGAGGCTTAATCTGGTCTCACAGCCACTGTGCACATTGTTATGTTTTGCATTGTGTGGTTTTGCTGGCAGTGTCTGAAACCATCGGACTACGTTTGTTGCTGTGCCAAAGGCAGGCACCTCTGTTAAGTGGTCTTCTGCTATTATTGAGGTGCAGAGATTGTGAAGAAATGTCAGAAGTCAGCCCCCCCTCCTGTTGCTGAGCACACTAGGAAGATGCTCAGCCGAACACTGTTACTGTAGCATGGTAAGTAGGGATGGACAAAAGATTGATGTGAAAGTCCAATGGGTGTCCCACCCCACCGCCATTTGGAATGCAGCTCAACCCATTTGCTTGGATCCAGTGCGCCATGACAACATTATTTGTTCAATCTGACTGGCTGAAACTTGCAAACCAATCATGTGACATTTCACCTAGATTGGCTAAACCATGTAATGTAACCGTACGCGAAACTCTTGTGGGATGGTATGTCATGTCATGTGACAGCCATATTTCCTTTGCAGAGATTCAATTGATGGAATGTGCCCACCTTGCTATTCCAGACCACTGGGCATAGCGGGCATGGTGGGGCTCCATGATGTATAGTAGCAGTGGAATCCAATGTCTGCTAGTCTGCGGTTTCGCCAATGTAATAATATGCTTAATACCCAGAGGTTTCTAAGTGTGGACCCGGAGATCGAACCTGTGCTGTTCTGCATCGTCTTGCTACCAAGGTGAGCGCGATGCCCCTGAGCTATCCTCACGAGACAATGCTCAACACAACAGGATGCCATCCGCATCATCAATATCCAAAATGGCGTCAAAAAGCACAGGTTTAATTTAGCCAAGTCGACATGGTGTGGAAAAGAGATACGTGCGCAGCACAACCTCCAGAAAAATACGCTTTCAATGAAGTATAAAGCAAATATTGTTGCGCCAACATCCAGCGATGTTACGATTGGGATTGATTTCTAACCAATCCCCAAGGACGGATCACCACAGTGAACCTTATTACACAATATATAACACTCCTTCATTTCTCAATCCTTTTTGTGACATTCAGCCTATGGCTGTGACAAGTGGAAGATAACAGGTGGGCGGGCAATTGTCACTCAGAAGCCGGTGACACAAACTGCATCCACCCTTTGTCGCATTGGATTTTTTTTTTTTACTTTGCTCCTCCCGAATCTTCATTTCAGTGTTTTTCAGTCTCATGTGTTTAGTTTGTTGCATGTGTGTGTCAGTGCAATACTGGAATCACAAAGTTTCGAGGTTAGGGAGATACCTAACCTGATCTAGTGGTTGCATTGGGCCTCATTACAAGTTTGGTGGCATTTCGGTGGCAACACTTAGGCCACCCCGTTGCCCCGTGCCACCTAACTGACTAGATGCCGTCCGCCTCTCTCCTCCATGCCACCCTGTATATCTGTACCCCTCCTATGTGCCCATCTGCGCTGTACATCTGGTCTGTTGTTACATATGAAAAACGCTCTGTTCTGCATCTATATTGTTGTATACCTCTGTAAAGCGCTCCGCGCGCCGTTGAGTATCTGTATTGTTGTATACCTCTGTAAAGCGCGCCGTTGAGTATCTGTATTGTTGTATACCTCTGTAAAGCGCCCCGCGCTCCGTTGAGTATCTGTATTGTTGTATACCTCTGTAAAGCGCTCCGTTGAGTATCTTTATTGTTGTATACCTCTGTAAAATGGTCCGTTGAGTATCTGTATTGTTGTATACCTCTGTAAAGCGCTCCGCACTCGGTTGAGTATCTGTATTGTTGTATACCTCTGTAAAGCGCTCCGTTGAGTATCTTTATTGTTGTATACCTCTGTAAAATGGTCCGTTGAGTATCTGTATTGTTGTATACCTCTGTAAAGCGCTCCGCACTCGGTTGAGTATCTGTATTGTTGTATACCTCTGTAAAGCGCGCCGTTGAGTATCTGTAGCTCTCTGTTGCTGGTCCGCTCTCAATAAATACCATAATAATAATAACAAACAGAATTCCTATTACCGCCACTTGGTCCTGTGGAGTTACCATAGGACTCTATGGAGATTTTTGGCAAATTTACTGCTGGTGGAATTACCGTATGGTAAATCTGCCGTTTTTTGGAGGTAAAATGGCGGATTTCCTCTGAAAATCTGCAGATTTACCATGCTGCAATTCTGCCAGTGGTAAATTGCCAAAAATTATAATTTGGCAGTGCAGGAAGAGTGGCGGTAACGGTGGTGGTAACGGAATTACTGCCATTTATTCCTACACCACCTAACCTGTAAAGAAGCCCATTGTCGGCTGTGATTCCAAAAGACTAGAGCTCTAATCCCAGCGTCCCCGCTAGACCCAGTCTTGTGATCCTGAGCACATCGCTTCATCTGCCTGCGTTCCCTTTGCTCTAAACACTGGCATAGCTCGGAAGCAAACTAAACACCAGAGTGTTGTGCTCTTTTAAAAAGTGGATATTTACGCAGACAGCAGAGATTACAGAGTCTGTGATTCATAGTTGTCCTCACTTCTGTTGTGTCTAAAGGATGGCTCCAAACATGAGTTATCTCGTCAATCTTGTGGTTGCTGAAACGGTGACTCACCGCGGTGGCAGTGACTAATCGTGGAAGGTGCACGGCTCTAGCCTTGGAGAGGACAAAGCAATAAAGCACTGTGATGAAAAGCAAGCAACCACAGGCTGCGCGTGCTATCCAGCGGCATTGCGCAAGCCCATGAGCCCATGGGCACGGTGCCGAGAGCCCGCCTGACCCCTGCATGGGTAAGATTCACAAATCAAATCATAACAACTTGTTTTTATAAAGCATTAACGAGAGAAGTTTACAGCCAGGTTTTGCTGCTACCCAACTTTCTGAAACTCTGCGATCTACCTTGGATGGCATCTTATCCCTCAGACCGCTCCTCCTCATATCATGGAACTCTAAATCTGCACCTGCACTCCCTTTCAGTGATTGTCCATGAAGGATGAGCCATGGGCAGGGGTGTTGCTAGGTCTGGAAAAGATCAGGGGCTAAACTAATGTTGGGACTGGCGGGACTCAGGGATAGGTAGCAATTTCGTTGTAGCACCTGAGCTTCTACCTGGGGCTACAACCAAAGACCCGGGGTTATAGCCCTCTCAGCCTCCCCCACCCCAGCAAAGCCTCAGGCCATGGGCCCACTCCTCTTCACCCTGGGCACCGCTTCCCTGGCTAAACCCGTTTAATCCTTCAACTTCCACTTATATATCTTTGCCGCTGGCACCCACATCTTCTTCTACTCCTCCTCCTCCTCTTCCTCTTCCTCCCCTGACATCTCGGAGCCAATCACCAGCAGCCTCTATGCCATCCATCGCAGGATGGCAATATGCTTCTCGAGGTTAAACTCCTCCCAGCCGAAAGTGTGAGCCCCACTGTTGCATGCCCTAGCTGGTTTCCTCCAGACCTTCTCGCTCTATCGCCCAAGGATTGCAGCTTGGGGGTTCTCAATCACAGCCTACTTGAACCAAATCTCTCCATCACTTCCACTGTGGCCAGAGTTCACTTTCTAAATGTCGGGAATGTCCAGCTACCCTATGGCCAGCACTCTGCTAAAACTCTACTCTCTACCCTGGTCCTCAGCAAACTTAATTACTCTTCCAGCCTGCCCATGTGCTTCGCCCTCTACTCATTTCCTCCTCTCAACACACTACTTCACTTTTCCACATGCGCCCTCATTGACAAGGGGGGTCCTGGGAGTCTCTCTGTCAGACATTAGTCCTGGTGACGAGAGACTTACCCAGAGTCTTTAGATCACTATCTTTCCCAGAGAAGAAATATCCCAAACATATCAGTCTTTGTCCTGCCCTGGGGCAGTCCAGCACCAAAATGCTAGGCAATTCTCCTCTGAACAAGAGTACCAACAGCATCCCCAGACACATGTTTCGGTCTGGTTGGACCTCATCAGTAGGGAGGACCTGTGCCTCTCTAAGAATAGTGAGCAAGGGGTCCACGTCAGGATTCCCCTAGTAACTTAGGGTGAGACCCATCACTATCTTTCACAGAGAAGAAATATCCCAAACATATCAGTCTTTGTCCTGCCCTGGGCAGTCCAGCACCAAAATGCTAGGCAATTCTCCTCTGAACAAGAGTACCAACAGCATCCCCAGACATGTGTTTTACCCAGAGTCTTTAGCTCACTATCTTTCACAGAGAAGAAATATCCCAAACATATCAGTCTTTGCCCTGCCCTGGGGCAGTCCAGCACCAAAATGCTAGGCAATTCTCCTCTGAACAAGAGTACCAACAGCATCCCCAGACACGTGTTTCGGTCTGGTTGGACCTCATCAGTAGGGAGGAGCTGTGCCTCTCTAAGAATAGTGAGCAAGGGGTCCACGTTGGGATTCCCCTAGTAATTTAGGGTGAGACGCATCACTATTTTTCACAGAGAAGAAATATCCCAAACATATCAGTCTTTGTCCTGCCCTGGGGCAGTCCAGCACCGAAATGCTAGGCAATTCTCCTCTGAACTAGAGTACCAACAGCATCCCCAGACACGTGTTTCGGTCTGGCTGGACCTCATCAGTAGGGAGGAGCTGTGCCTCTCTAAGACTAGTGAGCAAGGGGTCCACCTCTGGATTCCCCTAGTAACTTAGGGTAAGACCCAAAGTTACTTGAATATGCAAATTGACAAGGGGGGTCCTGGGAGTCTCTCTGCCAGACATTAGTCCTGGTTGTGAGAGACTTACCCAGAGTCTTTAGCTCACTATCTTTCACAGAGAAGAAATATCCCAAACATATCAGTCTTTGTCCTGCCCTGGGGCAGTCCAGCACCAAAATGCTAGGCAATTCTCCTCTGAACAAGAGTACCAACAGCATCCCCAGACACGTGTTTCGGTCTGGTTGGACCTCATCAGTAGGGAGGAGCTGTGCCTCTCTAAGAATAGTGAGCAAGGGGTCCACGTCTGGATTACCCTAGTAACTTAGGATGAGACCCAAAGTTACTTGAATATGCAAATTGACAAGGGGGGTCCTGGGAGTCTCTCTGCTAGACATTAGTCCTGGTTATGAGACTT
Source organism: Ambystoma mexicanum (assembly GCF_040938575.1). Classification (NCBI taxonomy): domain Eukaryota; kingdom Metazoa; phylum Chordata; class Amphibia; order Caudata; family Ambystomatidae; genus Ambystoma; species Ambystoma mexicanum. Next base: position 294,208,093 of record NC_090932.1, on the reverse strand, counting down.
ACCCAGAGTCTTTAGCTCACTATCTTTCACAGAGAAGAAATATCCCAAACATATCAGTCTTTGTCCTGCCCTGGGGCAATCCAGCACCGAAATGCTGGGCAATTCTCCTCTGAACAAGAGTACCAACAGCATCCCCAGACACGTGTTTTGGTCTGGTTGGACCTCATCAGTAGGGAGGAGCTGTACCTCTCTAAGAATAGTGAGCAAGGGGTCCACGTCTGGATTACCCTAGTAACTTAGGGTGAGACCCAAAGTTACTTGAATATGCAAATTGACAAGGGGGGTCCTGGGAGTCTCTCTGCCAGACATTAGTCCTGGTTATGTCGGGGGGAAATTCTGCCGGGGTCGGCCGGGCCGTCCGCAGACCTCCGGGCAGGGAGGCCCCAACTCCTCCCGTATATCCCAGATGAGATAGAGTATGAGACACACACAAGGAGCAAGGTGACTCTGCTGTTTATTAGACAAAACGGCAGGGATGGGTCAAGGAGCGTACGCGTTCGTCCTGACACACACACAATCGTGGGGCTCGCAGGCCCTTTTTACTGTATTATGACGCGCTACTTGCGTCATTTCAGAAAGTTAACAAAAAACCTATTGCCACTCTTAATTGGTTGCTCGAGTGGTAGGGTTAGTATAGCACACATATAGAGAACGATGTTAGTGGACAAAGGGTAGTCAGGTGGTATATCTGGGTTGTCCCTACAATTAGATACATGAGAATTGTTACATGAAGACTCCTGGGGATTGGTTAACATTACTGACGTCAGTGATAGGAGCCCCATGTTCTGATTGGTGCGCCCGTGAGCTTCCCAGCCTGGGACCACCGCTGTTCCCAGCTCTCGGTGTACCTGCAAGTTGCAACAATGTTTCACTATGGGTACGTGCAGACAATGTGAGGACTTATTCATAGCTGGAAGGCTGACCGCTCCCACTGTCGCAGATGTCCATTGAGCCTTTCATGTGTATCTGCCTGTGTCCCGTAGCGAGAGATCCAGACGCCTCTTCTCTCCTGGGTTTGGCATCTCGTCAGGTTCGGCTTGGTCACGTGGGGAGGGACCGTGAAAGAGGCAGAATTCTGCACAATTAATATTGTTTTTCCACTGCGCGTCTGGTTTAATTTGCCAGTGTGACTTTAACGTTGGTGCGCGGAGTACGAGGTTGCAACATCGTGCCTTTGATGATTTGTTCTTGGAATGTGGGTTTGCAACATTGCGACCTTGGCTGGTTGCTCCACCGGGCTCTTTCTGCAGGATCAGCAACCTGACTCTTGCTTTGTTGATGTCCACGGGAGCTCTTGTCTGAGGCCTACTCGGGCCTGGTGCATAAGTAGTCCGTTTGGTGCATAGGTGTTTTAGGTTATAGTAGCATATAGTTCCATGACCAGTATCGTGTCTCCATTATACCTCTCATGGTGGTAACGGGTTTCAAGAGAAGCGTGAGCAAGCTTTATAGATGAGTTCATGACGCGTCTTGCGTTTCTGCATTCTGAAAGCCTATGTAAAAATAATAAAGATGCACGTCCGTGAATATGCCTGTCGCCTACGTCATAGCACTGAGTATATTCTTCGTGTAGATTGGTGTGGGAATGTTCAGTGTGTATATTTGTACAGATGTGCTTCCCGTTGTCTAGGTCGTCATGGCATCTCTAACGACGTGTAGATTTTAGTCTAGTTGATCCGTGCCGCAGGTGTCGGCATGGCCAGTGCGGGCTGCTGGGCAGGCAGATGGACACATCCATATGTTCCTGTACCAGGAAGAATGGACAAACTCTGGCAAATGGACAAACTCTTCTCGCGGCGGGTGTGTGGGTCGTGACCCTCTAGGCCAAGCGCGAGAGGTGAAGGACGGGAGCCTGGTCTTCCATTCTCCCACTTCAGTCCCCCCTCTGGTCGACTTGTCGACCACAAACATATCCTTCTCGTTATCTCCTCTTACTCGCCATATCTTAGTTATTCCTCCGAGATGTCCATAATGGTTTACATGATCTTCAAATGACCAATACATATATTCACAGGTTCCTCCAGGAGTACAGTATACCCATCTTCCTATGTAGCTCCTGGGGTTCCTTGGGTTCTTGATCTTCACTGATGGTGGGTCTAGATGGTTGGTGATGATTTGGGTGCGCAACTTCTCCCTCTCCTGTATTATCACACCTGTATGCTGGCCGTCATCTGCTGGCATCAAGGGGTGCATTCCCACCATTTCCAGCAACTCGTCAGTAGTGCGTGCCTTCCGGGCCTTCCAAAATCTAATTATGATCAGAGTAGCTCCAGCCAAAATAGTACAACCCACTATTATTTTCAGTCCATCTGACAGCCAGGATGGCATCCATGACCATAATAGTGAAAACCAGCTCTTATCCTTGTTTACACCGTTACTTTCTTCCATCATTTTGGAGTGCATCTGGGCCAATTGTGAAACTGCTTCTGTCAGTGTACCATTGTCAGCATCGTTGGCAGGTATGAACGTGCAGCAAGATTGTCCTATCTTTGCACAAACTCCTCCTTCCATTGCTGTGAGAAGGTCCAATACATATCTGTTCTGGAGTGCTACCATCCTTACAGCTCGCAGCTCCTCTTTAATTGCGTTAAACCCATTTACTGTAGAATTGATGGTCATCATTAGTTCCCATCTAGTTATTTGGAGCCATTTTGCGTTTGCGTAAGCCTGCAGTCCCGGATGTATTATTGAGGAGAAGAACATTGCTGCTCTGCTGAATAGTCTGTGTTCTGGCGGTATTGATGTTAGTGCCGTTTCCGACCTTCCCCACAGGTAATTTCCTGTCAGTGGCTCTCCTTGTCTTTTTCTCCTATTTAGGACAGTATCATTGCTGTTGGTCCTGTTCCCTTGCTCCTCCTGAAGTGGTGCAGATCTCTTTCTTCTCTTATCCCCTTCATCCATTTTAGGAAATTTCGCCACATTGACGTGCTTCTTAGGTACCACTAGTGATGGTACATTGACGTGTACCATTGTGCACACACCATTCCACAGGGGAGGCAGTGTATGGTATGCCTTTTCTCCACAGGCCCAATAATGGTCCATTATTACTGCAGTTCCCGCTCCCCCCTCAGGTAACTCCATCACACTTGCACAATTGGTGTTATATCCTACGTCCACCTCTCCTTTATGCTGGTAGCATACCTTGGGCGCAGTCAACGGTAGTATTGTTATTGGGTCTTCATCTTCTTCTACCCACGTGAGCATTGGTACATACTTGATCCACGTCGTCCAACATCGGTGATTGTGTGTCTCGATGGTTGAGATAGTTTCTTTTGTTACCATGTTGCTGCCAATCACTCCTATCTCCCAGCTGTTGTCCAGATACACCTTTCCTGTTATCGTCACCAGCGGCCTCTCCCAGCATCCTTGTTTACCCGGAACTTCAGTGGCGTACCAATCACATGGTAGATACTGCAGTGTTACTTTCTTTGTTTCTCCTTTTGCAGGGCCACTTGTTATGTATTTGAATGCTTCAGCATGTAAACTGGTCTTGTGATAACTCAAATAGGTCTTGAGGAAGTTGTTTTCACATGGGTATGAGTCTCGTGTTTTCCATGTCATGTGCACTACTGTTCCTTGAAATCTTCCTTTCGTTTGGAACAGTGCCAAGTATATTATGCACTGTGCTGTCTTTTCATCTATTTCTGTGGCAACAAATGTTCGTGAAGCGCTCATGGCGTATGGTATTAATGAGCAAACGTAGCAGCTATCCTCAGTTGTCTGCTTACCAATGCGGGTCATGTGTTGGTACCATATGTTGTTTGTGACGTGTGCTGAATCTTGTATATAATTATCAATACCTTTATTGTCTGAGTATGTGCTGCGTTTAACTCTATTTTGCTTGGGTGCAATGTTACTATGACCACCTGACGTAACACCTGTTGCAGCAGGGAACGGGGGTATATTAGGTTTGGGTGCAGCAATAAAATTGATAGCATAGCTGTACTGCCAGACAGAGGCAGCCAAGAACCCGGTGATCATAAAAATCCCTATTATTTTTATTACATATGCTAATCTCACCGGCATTTTGCTCTTACCTTGCTGCAGTCCTGGCAGCGTATTCTTGCGACGTTAAAGTTGCCCGCCTAAAAATTCTCAAAATGCTTGTTATTAAATGTTAGTTTTGTTTCCTTTAAGCTCTCCCTATCAAATAGTCATTCAGTGCCCAGGCGAAGAGCTGCTCCCACGCTACTCTAAGTGATCGGTCTCTTAGGACCGGCAAGTATGGGCGGAGGTGGGGCATGGAATATTCTATGGCCAGGAGGAAGGCTGTGTAGTAGACACGTACCCTTCTCCTTTTTAGGTATGTTGGCCTTTTTATTTCGTATACAAATTGGTGTGACAATTCTTCTGGGTAGTTATCGTCTGGGAGTACCATCTACGCCTGGACAGTGAGCTTGTTAGTTAGCTTTTTCTTGGCAATACAATATTACGCAGTTCCTGTATGTGCGAGAGAAAAAAGAGAACATTCACGTGTTTACATGTGTATTTGTGCAGGCAATGTCTTTCAGTTTCAGTTATAACTGTACTTGGGAGTCAATGGGCGGGGGGTTTGGGCTCAGATGGCGGGAGTATTTTTACTCTTTGAACGTGTGACCATGGGGTGGGCAGTATGGGGATCACCCCTTTCTTCGTCAGTTATTGTCTCCGGGGTAGCTGGGTAGTGACACGGTAAGGGAACAATTGGGTCGTTGTCTGTGGTAGAACTTCCTTCCGCTGTCGGGGATGTTGTTGCTGTTCTTCCAATGGACCTGTCGTTGGCGCTGGGGCGGGTCTGCAGTTTGTAGATCGTTACATCATGTAGGTGGTTCCAGGCACGCTTGTCCTTTAGTTTTACTGCTCTTGTTGATACGTCCTCTACCAGATGGGGGCCAGTGAACCTCTTATCGTTCCATTTTCTATTGAAATTGCGAAGTAGCACGTGGTCACCTTTGGCAAGTTTGCACAAGTTCTCCTTTTCCAATTCTGTACTTGCGCCTTCTTCTTGATTGCTGGTAGACCCGCCCCGTGTGCGCTCGAGCTGTTGAGACACAAACACGACACTAGTAATCAAAGAAGACACATATTGATACATTTCATCACCTAACACACTCGCTGAACTTTCGTGGTCAGTGAATGCCCTTGACGTTGGCGTTAAGGGAAGGCGCATTTGACGTCCAGTAACCACCTCGTGAGGGGTGAGGTGGTGGTCGGACTTTGGCCTATTCCTTAATTCGAATAGGGCTAACGGAAGGCAATACAACCAACTTTTCTTCGTTGTTTGTTGTATTTTTGCAATTGCCTCCTTCAATAAGCCATTCAGGCGTTCACATACACCATTAGCCTGTGGGTGGTATGCACATGCAAATTTGTGTTTTATGCTCAGCAGGGATGTGATATGCTGGAACATTTTGTTTGCGAAATGCGGGCCATTGTCTGATCTTAACACCTCGCACACTCCCCACCTGGGGAAGACCTCCCTTACTAGGAATTTGGCTGCTCTAAATGCATCTGGGTGTGAACAGGGCCCTGCTTCAATCCACCTAGAAAATGGGCATACTACTACAATCATATACCTATTACCTTGACATATGTTGATCATATCAACATAGTCAATGTGAAGATGCCGAAAAGGTCCTTCTGGCCGGGGTATGGTACCTCTTATCACTTTTAGAGTATGACCGGCCGTAAACTGTTGACATGTGAGACAATTGCTGATAAAATTTGACACATGAGAATTTAACTCAGGACAGAACCAATCTTCCCTAATTCGTGCTGCAATTATTTCCTTGCCTGTATGGGCTGGGTGATGTAATTGGCTCAGGGCGGTATTTAAGAGTGCCAACGGTATTACAACTTTCCCAGTGCCACCCTGGCGCCATAGTGCGTCGGTTGGTGACATTGTACATCCTCTTTTTACCCATATTTCTTTTTCGGCCATTGGTGCAGCCGCTTGTAGCTCCATAATCTGTGTGGCTGGGAGATGGGTGTACGCTTCTCTTATTAACATCTCCCTAGCCATTCCCCTCCCTCTCCCTCTCTGTGAGTCTGTGGGGTTCCATAACTCACCAAAGTATGCAGCATATTTCGCATGTGCGTCTGCTGCTGCATTCCCTTTTGAGACGTGGTCTTCACCATTGGTGTGTGCGGTGCATTTGACTAGGGCTAGTTCTTGGGGGTCGTTTATTACTTCAATTAGTTCAGCCAACAAGAGGGCATGTTGCACTGGAGTGCCATCAGCTCTCCTAAACCCTCTTGTTCTCCGTTTTGATAGCCCTGAGTGGACAGTGGATGTAACATATGCACTGTCGGAATATATGGTTACTCGTTTGTTAAAACTTTCCTTTAATGCCAATATTAGTGCAACCAGTTCCGCGGCTTGAGCAGAGTAATGCTGTGGTAATTGTACACACTTCATAGCCACACACACCGGCGCCTCCATCATTTTTACTACTGCTGCCCCAGTCCTCCGTATCCCATCTCCTTGATCAATAGTTGATGACCCATCAATAAACAAAAGCTCACCTCCCTCTAGTGCGTTTTCTTCAACTTTTCTAGTACATGAGTACATTTCAGTTATTTGGGTGCAGTCGTGGGCGTAATCTCCCTCCTCAATTACTTCTGCTAGGAACCTTGCAGGGTTAACCGTGCTACATCTAACAATTGCTAGTTCAGCTCTAGACAAAATGATCTCATAACCTGATGCCCTTTGTGTCGTTAGTGTGGACTTGGGTTTATTCAATATTGCAAATAGTGCATGTTCCACAAACAGTGTAGTTGGACACCCCATGGTTATTGCTGAGGCTTTTTCCACTGCAAAAGCAGCTGCAGCGAGACCTTGTTTGCAAGGGAAGTGGCCTAACATCACAGGGTCTAAGTGACCGCTGTAAAATGCTACTGGTTTATAGCCCATGCTCGTTTTTTGGGCCAATACTGCTTTCATCACTGCTGAGTCGCAATGTGAAAATATAAAAAAGCGTCGCTCATAGTCTGGGGATGCCAGTACTGGAGCAGTTGATATCGCGTCTTTCAATTCGTCAAAGGCCTCCCTCATTTCCATAGTCCACCCCAACTTTTTCTCCCCTTTATTGGCATCCCTCAAACCCTCAAGCAGGGGTCCTATGTATGAACTGTAATCAAATACCCATGCTCTACAGTAGTTGCACAGCCCCAGAAACTGCTGCAGTTCTCTCACAGTCTGTGGCACGGGAGTACTTGAAATGGCCTGTGCTCTTTGTGGTGCAATCTTTCTTCCATGTTGGGATATCAGTTGGCCAATGTAAAGTACCTGTTCCTGACAGTATTGTATCTTTTCCATGTCTACCTTGTACCCTTTTTCAGCTAATACCGTCAACATTTTTAACGAGTCCTCTCTGCATTTACTTTCGTTTGTACTGCAAATTATTATGTCGTCCACATACTGTAACACTGTGCTTTCCACCTCAACGTTACCCAAATCCATTTGTATTACTCTATTGAAAATTGAGGGTGATTCACAATACCCCTGTGGTAATCTGGTATGTTTCCACTTTGCATTTCGGTAAGTGAAGCTTGTCAAATCTTGTGAGTCTGGGTGTAATGGTATTGAGAAAAAAGCATTTTTAAGGTCAATCACTGTAAATCGTGATGCTTCTGCTGGAATGCCACACAATATTGTGGCCGGGTTTGCTGTTACTGGATACTCTGCTTCTACTATGTTGTTCAAGGGCCTGAGGTCCTGTATGAAGCGCCAAGACCCCCCTTTAGCCTTGCGCACCGGGTACACAGCCGTGTTACATGGTGATTCTGAGGGGACCAATATGCCATTGTTTATAAGGGCCGTTATGGTTTCATATATGCCCTCATCTGCCTCTTTTGACAATGGGTACTGTTTCACTCTTGGTAGTATGGCACCTTTTTTCAATTTTATCCTTACACCCCCTATGCTTTTTATGCATCCCACGTCATAAGGGCTAATAGTCCATAATGATTTTGGCACCTTTGACATATCCTCCTTAAAGAATGGGACTGGGGTGCATGCTGGTGCCTCAAGTGCCATTGCAATTTTCTGTGCTACTTGTTGTGAGCCACTCTTAGCCATATTTCTACACTCATCATGAACACCATTTCACCTTCCTCCTTTTCTTCTGAGAACAGCTCTTCATTTGACACCTGGGTCAGCCTACATCCTTCTGCTAGTGCTATCACTGCCCTCCATGCTCTCCCTTCTTTATCTTGGGCGTGCACAGCAACATAATCAGCTGTTGCAATAATGCTCTCGATGTCCATTACAAACACCTTTCCTTCTGGTTCATTAACGGGTGTTTCTGGTCGGAACAGATAGGCTGCTGGCCTCCTCCATATTTTCCCTTCTATCCCTGGCATCCATGCAAATGCCATGTCTGTTCCATACTGGAATAGCTCGCCATCTACTGGCTCCGCCCTAATCGCTGTCTGTCCACAGTATGCTTGCATAATCTGTCGTGCTGCGAGCATGTTAATCCCTGGAGTAGAGCAAATTATGCCATCCTCTGTAAAGGAGATCGTCATATTCAACCTGTTCATTATGTCCCTCCCCAGTATATTTACTGGTGAGGCACTATAATACAAAAGTGGAACCGACAGATCATAATCTCCAATAGATAAGGGAACGTTATCAGTAAATGGAACCAACCCTTTAGCCCCAGAAAATCCTTGGGTGTTCATGGCTTCGCCTGACATCTTAAATTTACCTTCCCTTATGCAAGACCGGGTTGCCCCGGTGTCAACAAGGAATGATAATTTTTTGTCACCTATCGTTACCTCTATGCGTGGCTCCTCCGCACTATTAGGTGTTACTGACAGGATGGGACACACCAAGGCCGTCTGTGGGCTGTCCTATTGGGGGTACAATGATTGGCCATTCCCTGTGTAAGGGTTGTGTCCCAACACCGTCACCCTACCCAATTGCGTTTGTTGAGTTTGGGGTGGTTGTATTAGCGCTACTTGTTGTTGTGGCAGTGGCTGTTGTTGTGTTATTTGTTGTTGTGGCAGTGGATATGTTTGTTGCTGCTGTTGTGTTGTTTGTTGTTGTGGGTCACTTCCTTGTTGTGACATCTGCTGTTGGTGTATGCCCTGCTGTTCTTGTGAGGTCCTAGGTTGTGCTTGTTCATTCCATGCTGGTGTTCCTGGCCTGACCCTACACGTACGTGACATGTGTCCTAATAGTCCGCAGCTCCAACACACGGGTGGTTCCCTGCTTTGCCATGGGAAGCTCCCTGTGTTGTCCTGGTATACGGGTTGCCCTGTGGGGTAGGAATTTCTAAGTCCCCCCGCCTGCTGTTGGGTATTATATCCGTATCCTCTCCCTCTCATAAATCCTCCTCTCCCCCTGTTATAACTATAATACCCAGCTCCTTGCATTGGGTACCCTCCACCCATGTTTGGTGCGTGTAATTGCAGAGGCGGCACTTGCTGTATTACACTTTGTTGAGGTGCTATTTGAGCGGGATCTTGTGCAGCCACTACTTGTGTGGGGCTTTGGGCCATTGGTGTGGGCGTAGTTATTAGTGCACCTTCCATTGTGTATTTAGTAAGTTTTTTCTGTACTAGTTTGGCCTCTTCTGTTTTCCTGTCCTCTTCCTTTTGTTTCATTTTTCCTTGCCATGTCCTGCAGTGATGTACTATAGTCAGTTGTATTTCTGGCCATGGTTTTGCTTCCATTCCCACTACTTTCTTTAGTTGTTTCTGAACTCCTTCTGGGAGCCCTTGTACTAGTATATGATAAAATATGGCTGGTGTTTTGTCCCATTGTTCTCTAGTTTCCATGCGCCACTTCTCTTGAATATCCTGGATATAATCAACAGGATCCTCATTCTCACGCATCTTACGGGAAGTAATGGCTCCTATGTCTGATGTGTCCGGGTACTGTACTCTCAGTGCCTGCCATAGCGCATGTCTGCAGTTTGCAAATGGTGCCCCATCATGCGATGTGTTCGTTATTGTTACCCCATGGAATCCCGCTCTCTTCCAGATGTCATCCGCTCTATCCCCTAATATTGATATTAACAGGCCCTTCACATCTCCTACTGCTAGTTTCTGTCCTGCGGTGTGTTTTTCCATTTCATATATCCACTTACCCGCACCTCCACTTAGTGATGGGAGCCTACATTTTATATTTTCTTTATCCGTATGTTTCCAAGGTACATACTGTGGTCTAACCCCTCCTCTCTCCAACAGTGGCATTAAGTTGTGTCTTGTGTCCCCCTTTACGTTCCATAATATCGAGTCCTCACACCCCTCCTCTTCTCCCGTTTCCTTTACCTCTTCAAGTTCGTCCTTATTACCCCTGCTCCTACCTCCTTCTCCGTCCTTTCCCCTTTTTTCATCATTTCCTGTGTTTAATGTGGGCATGTTTATTTGTCTGTCTTGCCTGCGACTAGGGAGGTCTCTAAGCCGACATGCATAGGGAGTCAGTTGGTCCATGAAGGGCGCAAGCTTTATTGTGCGCAGCGAGCGTGTGGCGGTTGAGCACGTAGGGTGCGATGGGGGAGGGCGTGATGGAGATGGGGATGGCGTGGTTTCATGGGTTTGTTCTTCCACTAGTTTTCCCACCCCCTCTTCACTTCTCTCCAGCTCCTCCCTTCTCCTACTGATCCATGGCGAGTCTATGTTTGTTCGAGTGAGGTATAGCTTATCTAAGCTTTCCCTTTCACTCTTTCTTCCTTCCCTCTCTACTCCTTCTTCCTCCTCACTGCAAAAATCAGTCATAAAGGGTATCCCCCACTCTGCCTTTTTCCCTTTTATTGTTACTGTTTCTAAGTCTATTAGGTCCATTTCTCCTTTTCCTTTGTTACCAACTGCTCCCCCTAGTGCTGATGTTGTTGCTACTTCTCTACTTCTATTTAAATCCCCCCATTTTTCACTCTCCCTACTCCTCCCTTCTCTTTCTCCTTCACTCCTCTCCTCCATCTCCCTACTATTTTCCTCCCTTTTCCTTTTTAATTCCTCCATCACTTCGTTGCTCATCTGTTCCAATATTCTTTCATCCTCTTTCTTCCTTTCCCATTTCACCCTTTCTCTTTCTATTACTTTCCCCTCTTCATATTTCTTAGCTGTCTCTGATAGTACCCTCCTCCTCCATATTGCCATTTCCTTTTCCTTTTCTTCTTCTTCCTTCTTCTTTTCTCTCAGCACTACTCTTGACACCCTGTCTGCTGCTGCTTTTACCCTTTCCGCTTCTCTCCTTTGCTCCTCATTTCGTTCCCTTAATTTGTCCAATTCGTCCTTACCTTCTTTCCTTTTCCTCACTCTCTCTCTTTCCTCCCTCTCAAGCTGTTTGATCAATTCATTCTGCTCATCCCTTAGTTTTGCTAACCTTTCCTCCAAAATCTCTTCCTTTTGTCGTAATAGCTCCTCCCCCCTCATCTCACTCTCTCTTGTACTATCCTCGTCTGTTCTCTTTACTACCTCTCTCTCTTCTCCAGTTAGTGAACCTCGTAATTTTAATAATATCTGTGCAGCTACCCACTCATCATTTCCTATCTCTACAGTCTGCTCTTCTCCAATCCTCCCCTCCCCCATTGGTATCTTCCTATGAGCCACATATGGTGGAGGGCTGTATGCCGGGTTCGAGTATCCTTCAGCCGCCCTTAACTGTCCTTCTATTTCTCCTAATTCTCTTAAAGGGTACAACCCTCCTCCCTCTGTTTTCACTCCCGGTGTAATGGGTATCTCATTGCTCGGTTCCTTTTTTATGTCGTCTGATTTATCAATCTTTTCTCCTCCCTGTCCTCCGTTCCTCGTATTCTTTGTGCTCTCACACCCCTCTTTCCCATCCGTTCCTTCTTTCTTAATCTCCTTTTCTTCCGGTGTTTCCCCCATAGTGAACATTCCATTTGGTCCTGGTCGGGACCCCTGGAACATCCTCCATAAGTTAAACACCTCCACATGGTTTGCCAACTTCTTCCCCTTGTATGTATTGTGCAGATGGTTTAGCAGTGAATGTTGGGCATATGGATCGAAACTACCATTAGGCGGCCATGGTGTTAACATTTTGTTGTCCGTCCCCTGGGTCCACTCTATACTGTACTTAATTAATTTCTCCCTATGGGGTGGGAGTGTGGTGCATATGTGTTGTAGTGGGGTAGTGAGGGTGTTCCCCCACCCTCCCGACCCTGTCCCGTATGACATAGTGGCGCTCCCCTCATTACTCTTCCCTTCACTAGCAGTTTACAATATACAACCTTATATTGTTTACCTGGCCCCGCAAGTGTGGGGACTTACGACAATCCTTTGACAGAATATGCAGTAAAACTTATTAAAAACATAGAACAAAATTTATATATGTATCATTTTATATTGTATATTCCTTCCCCTACGGCCCCCTGCGGCCGAAGCGCACGCAGCCCCCTGCGGCTGCGTACCCCTTACGACGCTCTTATACAGTCGTCCTGTTTCCCCGTTCTCCTCCTCCTTTTACACTTGCCGTGGCCGGCGTTCTCCGTGCGCAGCCACGTCCCTCTCCCCTTCTCCTCTTCCGATCCACTCGTCTATCGTTTATTTACGTATCCGATCCCTTATCATATTTCTCTTCCCCACCATTCTCAAAAGTTCCTTGTGCTCGCTATATCCTATTAAATCCCTACTGGTGACGTCACCGATTTCTTCGAACTACTAGTACATTCTTATTATGTTCTTTAAGTTCAAAATACACTTGCAATCTACCCCGCTAACCCTACAGCTGTCTTCCTGTCTCTCCTGGAACAAGGTAATCAAATCAATAATATAATCGGACTGCGCACGCTGCGTCGCCTCGCGTGTGATACGCCCCTCAACAGGAGGGCTTAACCAGCCAATTATCTTCTGTATTGGGCAACTAGGCAACTAGCTACCGTCTACAGGGAAACGTCATCTACCTATCGAGTTTCTTGCTCGAACAATAGGGATCCTCGTCTACTCATTGATCAATAAATGCCAAATCGTAGGAAACCACACACCCACCCTCACACGTAGTCGCAACTTAGGCCAATCAGTGTCTTATGAGCGGCCGCACGTGATGTTTTCGTGCACCGCCCCCCTCTTTCGCGCAACGTAGCCGACTGCTCTCGCACTCGTTTCGCTACCATTCATTCCATTTCCAACAGTTGTTATACCTTCGCCGCGCATCTGCACAACACCTCCCTCCTCCCTTATTTACTTCCTCCCCCTCCCTCACAATTTCACATTGCTTGTTGTGTGTGTCATGCTCACCAAGTTCTCTCGATGCAGGGCCGCTCGACTGCGTGCACCCCTCCAAGCGGCTCGCCACCTCCCCTCGTCTGGACCACGTCTGGACACTCGCCGACCGCGGGCGGGATACTTCTCAACCGGCTCCAGAGGGCCAATATCCGGATTGCGCTGTCCGGTCTTCTCGCAGCTCCGCGATGGTCCTGTAGTCCTCAGAAGGGGGCAACGGCAGAGGGGGCCGCGCCGCCGGGCCTCCTCGCAACGGGAGTGCCTGGAAAAAGTAAAAAATAAAAAGTCGATCTTAAACAGATCTCAGCAGTGCCTCCAACTTGTCGGGGGGAAATTCTGCCGGGGTCGGCCGGGCCGTCCGCAGACCTCCGGGCAGGGAGGCCCCAACTCCTCCCGTATATCCCAGATGAGATAGAGTATGAGACACACACAAGGAGCAAGGTGACTCTGCTGTTTATTAGACAAAACGGCAGGGATGGGTCAAGGAGCGTACGCGTTCGTCCTGACACACACACAATCGTGGGGCTCGCAGGCCCTTTTTACTGTATTATGACGCGCTACTTGCGTCACTTCAGAAAGTTAACAAAAAACATATCGCCACTCTTAATTGGTTGCTCGAGTGGTAGGGTTAGTATAGCACACATATAGAGAACGATGTTAGTGGACAAAGGGTAGTCAGGTGGTATATCTGGGTTGTCCCTACAATTAGATACATGAGAATTGTTACATGAAGACTCCTGGGGATTGGTTAACATTACTGACGTCAGTGATAGGAGCCCCATGTTCTGATTGGTGCGCCCGTGAGCTTCCCAGCCTGGGACCACCGCTGTTCCCAGCTCTCGGTGTACCTGCAAGTTGCAACAATGTTTCACTATGGGTACGTGCAGACAATGTGAGGACTTATTCATAGCTGGAAGGCTGACCGCTCCCACTGTCGCAGATGTCCATTGAGCCTTTCATGTGTATCTGCCTGTGTCCCGTAGCGAGAGATCCAGACGCCTCTTCTCTCCTGGGTTTGGCATCTCGTCAGGTTCGGCTTGGTCACGTGGGGAGGGACCGTGAAAGAGGCAGAATTCTGCACAATTAATATTGTTTTTCCACTGCGCGTCTGGTTTAATTTGCCAGTGTGACTTTAACGTTGGTGCGCGGAGTACGAGGTTGCAACATCGTGCCTTTGATGATTTGTTCTTGGAATGTGGGTTTGCAACATTGCGACCTTGGCTGGTTGCTCCACCGGGCTCTTTCTGCAGGATCAGCAACCTGACTCTTGCTTTGTTGATGTCCACGGGAGCTCTTGTCTGAGGCCTACTCGGGCCTGGTGCATAAGTAGTCCGTTTGGTGCATAGGTGCTTTAGGTTATAGTAGCATATAGTTCCATGACCAGTATCGTGTCTCCATTATACCTCTCATGGTGGTAACGGGTTTCAAGAGAAGCGTGAGCAAGCTTTATAGATGAGTTCATGACGCGTCTTGCGTTTCTGCATTCTGAAAGCCTATGTAAAAATAATAAAGATGCACGTCCGTGAATATGCCTGTCGCCTACGTCATAGCACTGAGTATATTCTTCGTGTAGATTGGTGTGGGAATGTTCAGTGTGTATATTTGTACAGATGTGCTTCCCGTTGTCTAGGTCGTCATGGCATCTCTAACAACGTGTAGATTTTAGTCTAGTTGATCCGTGCCGCAGGTGTCGGCATGGCCAGTGCGGGCTGCTGGGCAGGCAGATGGACACATCCGTATGTTCCTGTACCAGGGTACCTGGTCGTCTGGCAAATGGACAAACTCTTCTCGCGGCGGGTGTGTGGGTCGTGACCCTCTAGGCCAAGCGCGAGAGGTGAAGGACGGGAGCCTGGTCTTCCATTCTTCCACTTCAGTTACGAGAGACTTACCCAGAGTCTTTAGCTCACTATCTTTCACAGAGAAGAAATATCCCAAACATATTAGTCTTTGTCCTGCCCTGGGGCAGTCCAGCACCGAAATGCTAGGCAATTCTCCTTTGAACAAGAGTACCAACAGCATCCCCATACACGTGTTTCTCCTTGCTCACTATTCTTAGAGAGGCACAGATCCACCCTACTGATGAGGTCCAACCAGACCGAAACACGTGTCTGGGGTTTCTGTTGGTTCTCTTGTTCAGAGGAGAATTGCCTAGCATTTCGGTGCTGGACTGCCCCAGGGCAGGACAAAGATTGATATGTTTGGGATATTTCTTCTCTGTGAAAGATAGTGAGCTAAAGACTCTGGGTAAGTCTCTCGTAACCAGGACTAATGTCTGGCAGAGGGACTCCCAGGACCCCCTTGTTAATTTGCATATTTAAGTAACTTTGGGTCTCACCCTAAGTTACTAGGGGAATCCAGAAGTGGACCCCTTACTCACTATTCTTAGAGAGGTACAGATCCACCCTACTGATGAGGTCCAACCAGACCGAAACACGTGTCTGGGGTTTCTGTTGGTAATCTTGTTCAGAGGAGAATTGCCCAGCATTTCGGTGCTGGACTGCCCCAGGGCAGGACAAAGACTGATATGTTTGGGATATTTCTTCTCTGTGAAAGATAGTGAGCTAAAGACTCTGGGTAAGTCTCTCGTAACCAGGACTAATGTCTGGCAGAGGGACTCCCAGGACCCCCTTGTTAATTCACATGCGCCCTCTACAGCAGTGGTGCACGACATCCAGCCTGTGGGTGCAGCCCATCAGGACATGATGTATAGCCCTCCAAGACACCTGTGTTTTATGATGAAGTGTTGTCTGGCCTAAAGTCAGTCTTTCTCTCTCCCTTTCTCTTTCGCTTTCTCTTCCCCTCGTTCCCTCTCTCTCTCTCTCTCTCTCTCCCTCTCTCTCTCTCTCTCCACCTTTCTCTCTCTCTCTCTCTCTATCTATCTCTCTCTCTCTCTCTCCTATGCTCTTTCTCTCTCTCTCCCTTTATGTGTCTATTATTTCCGGTGTGTGTAGACTCTGAGGTCCGGGTTTTATCCTGACACATGCCGTTTTTAACCCTATTTAATATTTCTATCCCATAATACAAACAAGTCAAAGTAGTGGTGCCTTTACAAAGCAATGCTTTACACATGTTACAGTTCGAAAATAGAGCAATAATTTGAAAGGGCACTTCAAAATCTGTGTTTTTTAACTCAAATTTGCGAACCAACTCTTCTACCACCCACTCATCCCCACAGAGATTCTGTCCCACTGTGTGAGACTTGTGTTGGAACATTTGGTGCCCAAATGAAACCAGTTGTGCACCCCTGCATAGAGCCTACCTAGATCTTCTCTCAACTCGTATGGCCCCCAATGTCAAATGGCTCCTCTTCAAGTTTCTACTCCTACGCATGGCTTAGCCTCCCTCTACCTAGCAGAGTGTATCGCTCCATCATGCCCTGCTAAACCTCTCCACTATGCAACTCTCAGCAACCTCTCTGTCACACGCCCACTCTATGCCCCCTCCTGCTTCCACTCCTTCTCCCCTGGCTGTGGCATCCTCTACCTTTTGGCTCTCCCCAAACAGCTCTGCCCACCCTCCCCTGGTGCTAATTAACCGTGCATTTATATATAATTGTATGCCTGGTCCATCGCTTCAATGTACACCATGTACACCCTGTCATCAAACCTCCACCTTTTATATGCACAAAATATTACCCCTAAACTACCTGGCTTGCCTTCACTAATAACATTATTTTATAAAAATGTAATGGCACCCTTAAACAGGACTAACGGCCATACCTATATTTTTGGCTTTGTACAGCATTTCTGATAGATGTGTCAGAACGACCAAATAAATATAAAATAAACTACCTGTTCCTGGCCTAAGATACGCTGTCCTAGCAGATGTTAAATGTGAATTTCGGTCGGTAATATATAGGGTCACTTCTGTCCCACATCTTAAATATCAGAATTACCACTGGTCACTTTCACAAAGGGGGCGTAGATCCCTGTGACTTATTAATGGTCATTGAAAAGGCTAAACGTATAGGTAACTGTCTTCCTTTGAATTTAAAAGGCATATTTGTATCAGATCAAAAGTGTGGTATGTGCGGTGTTCGACCATTAAGATCCATGATTACATGGGCCTCTCTGATGTGTCTTTGTAGACGCGTAATTGTCAATCTTGTTCCATTGCAGTCTCCTTGATGGCAGAGTTGCCCAAAGATTGAGGCGCAACATAATTACAATACATACTTTCAGTTTTAGCTCGAGATGAGGCATTCGTCCTACAGCGTTTTTTTCTTTTGAGACTGGAAAGTTGAGCAAGTAATGAACTGTTCATTGACACTGGAACCGCCGTGCCCTGTGTGAAGAGAAGTGGGGGTGGAAAGAAGTAACGTGAAATTATTCTGAATGTTTGCAATAGTGGAAGGTGAAGTTGACCACGAAGAACCAGGCTTATTCTGTTTTTCAAAATGATAGCTGTTGTGGAAGAGCACAAAGAGGTGCACTTTGCCATTTGGACAGCAGAGGACAACCTAACACTGATGAATTGCATCAGCTGAGTACAGAAACATATATATATATATATATATATATATATATATATATATATATATATATATATATATATATATATATATATATATATATATATATATATATATATATATATATATATATATATATACTTGTTTGAAAGGTGCAAGACTGGTTTGGGCTTCCTGGGACAGCATGTCTGGTGAACTGTCTACTGTCAGAGGTGGAAAGCAAACATGCAAATCCAGGGCTCCACTCGGTCGTGTTGTCCATGAAGAATCAGCCCTCTCAGCCATGACTTTCAGGTGAAAACCCCTGTCTAAAGGTGCCAGCTCACACTTGCATCTGTCACGGTACTTCCACACTGGTGTAGCAGAGGCCCTTCAGGCCCCACATGCCCCACAGTGTGGGGGCTTCAGGTCAAGGGACAGCCCCACAGATGCTGGCCAATCAGACTGCGAGTGCTGCAAGGGCCCTGCAACACCAAATACATACCCTTGCACTGTTGCTGTTTGCGTTCATGTGTTTTGGCTTCTACGCGATTGTGGGCATGCTTCCATGAAAAAAAGAAAACAATCCTGAATTCCTTTAGACATAGGCTGAAAGCACATGTAAGATCACAATGATCAGGATGGGGTTACCATGTATACACTGGACTGCACCCTACAAGGAAGCAAGATAAACAAGATAAACAATGGGCCTCATTATATGTTTGCCGGTCCAGTAACAACGGTACCGGTAAGCACACAACTAGGCCATGAATGCATAATGCCCTAGACAATGAACAGGGAGGGCATTAATGCAACCCCAGAGTGCCCTGAATAAAACCCAGGGGAATTCTCGATGCCATCACAGATTTACCCAGATAATACACTGGGGTGGTGTCAAAGCAACCTAGAAGTTCCTGGATAATGCAATTGGAGGTCATCAATGGAATCGTGGAGGAGTCCATGTTGTAGATAGAGATATTATCAATCCAATACCACCGTTCCCTGGATATTACCCAGGGAGTTGATCAATGGATCTCATAGTTACCAGGTTAATAACGAGGCAGGTGATCAATGCAATTATTGTATGCTTAAAGTCTCATAGAGTTTACGGAAGAGCTTGAAATGGATCAAGTAGATTCTAAATAATACTAGATAATAATAATAGTAGATAATACTTGCTTCGCATGTGCCTATAATTATGGGCCCCAGGGCATTACCGGAGTCGGTAATTAATACCCCCGCCGCTCGGGTCATATTGCTTTATTGTCAATAACGGCGGAGCAACTTGACAAGTAGGTGGAAAAACACTATGATGCAAACTGCGGAGAGGTTGCCAGGCCCTCCAGATTTCCTGTCCAGCCCCATTGTCTAAGCTTGAAACTAGGGGCTGGAGGGCTGAACCTCCAGCACTAAAGGCTCCGGTTTCTGATTCCTTTCCTGATCCTCGTTGGCCCTTCCTCTGCAGTCACAGGAGTAAATGAAAGTCCTTTTCACACAAGCCTCTAGGCTTATGGGTTCTCTCCTACTTATGTCCATGCATCATCTTTACGGGATAGGCAACTGTTCCAAATACTCACCCTCATTCTACAGAGTATGTAGATCTCCCAAGCGGTTCCAGCTGTTAGGGGTTCCCGTTCTTCTGCACTAGGCTTGTTAAGGCGTAAACACCTACAATATACCACGTCTTCCAGTTCCCTAATCTAACGTCCTAGAGCCGGGTGGTACATTGCCCCTCGCTATTATTTATATTGCACACGCACTACTCGATATACCAGGGGTCCGAAACTTGTGGCTCTCCAGGTGTTTTGGATTTTTGACTTCCATGATCACTCACCATTGATTATGCCTGATAGGGCAGATGGGATTTGTAGTTCAAATATTCTTGAAGAGCCACAGGTTGCAGACCTCTACTCTACAGCAATGGCTGGGCTCATTCGCTTCATTGACTGAAACCATTTTCTTGGAATCCGGTACTCAATTTGCGAGGCAACGGGAATGCTACAACCAATGTTGAGGTGCTTGGTCGAATACATCCTGGAAGCGGGGTGAGTTGGCAACTTGTATGGTGTTTATGTTTATGTTTATTGTGTTTATATAGCGCTTTACGCCAAAGCACTTGTGTGATGCATCTACTGCCTGGGAGGAATCCACAAATTCATTGGCCAGCATTAAGAACACTGAATTATTACATTCTCCCCAGGCCTCTGGTGCTGGTGGCCTTGCAACTGTAGCACATAAAGCAAATCCCACATGGTGGTCGGAGGATTTGTGTCCTCATTTCCATATATCCTTGTCTACTGGCATAATTCCATCGGCAGGGAAGGGTAGTATACTAATTCCCTTTCATAAGGAGGCTCTGAGGGTGAATCTCCATAATTATCAATTGATAGCCCTTCCACACATTACTGGAAAAGGCCTGGCCAAGATATTTTCGGAGGAACTACAGAACAGGGCTTGCGAAAACCTTAGTTCTCAACTGGGTGCTCACAAAAGGTGCTGAGTGGTGCAATGTTGTTTTATTCTTTAGACTATAATGATGAAATATGCTCAAATAGATGTTCCTGCAGCTCGTGGCGGACTGAAAAGCAAACTGCATTTCAGCCAACTACAACGAGTGGGGATCCCAGTGCCTCTATTGTGGATCATAATGTCCTCCACCGTGAGACATGGGTTGAATTTCGGCAAGCCGAAAAATGGCGAACCTGCTATACTGGGACCAGACAATTGTGGTCTGAAACTGGGCTTCATCCTTGCACCTCTATTGTTCTATCTTCATATTTCTGACCTGCTGCTTTGTCTGTCTTGCATGGCTTCTTTTTCAACAAAATCTGGCTCCCAACCCTCACATCTTTTACATTTGAAGACAGGGCCTCGCCAGGGGTTGGGCGGTGCGTTAAAGATGCGGCAGTAACGCTATTACTTCTGCATTAGCACTCCGCCCAATCCCGAGTTTGGGGGAAACTCAGAGGATTCACCTCCATTTCTTAGCTGGAAGCCAATGCGCAGACTTTCCACCCATGTTTTTGCGCAATTACCACAGCGCAATTATCGCTGCGGCAATTGCGCCGAAAATACCCCATTGAGTCCTATGGACTCGAAAAAATAGCCAGGGACCACCACAACTTGGGAACCAGCGCTAAGACCACCAAACCAAGTTTCAGTAACGGTAATTGCATTGGACGGTATTCCGACAGATTTATTGCCGGGATAGTGCCCAACTTGTGATGAGGCCCACAGTGTTTGTTAACCAGTCATGTTTTGGGTTGGCATCACACTGTAAAACTAATTATTTAGTATTATACAGACATAAATGACAACATGAGCCATTACATTCAGGAAACACTAGTCCAGGCCTAGTTTTAATTTTGTATTCTGGGACTTGTAGTCATGATATGATAGGGTATGATATTATATGATAAGTCATTTATAACGTGCCTGTATACAAGTTTTTCTAGGCGCGACAAGACAAGAAAGGGGAGACAAAAGGAGGACAAACAAATGATCTTATTAGGCCTTGTCATTCAGATCGTGCAAGTGCAGAGGGAAGGGAGAGGAGAAGTGCCAGGGGGAGGGAAAAGGAGAGTGCAATAAGCAAAGCTCAAGTAAGTGTTGCTGGGGTGGCCAGTTCTAAGTAGGTGCAAGGAGGCAGGGGACCTTAGGGTTGCAGATGATGTTCCTAGTGCACGGTAGGTCGAGAGGCAGTGCATAGGAATACTGGTCGTGAAGGAGCCTGGTCCCCGGGGTGCAGAGGGGGCCAGGTAACCAGTGAGTGCAGCAGACAAGAACATCATCAGGGGAGAGAGAAAGCAGATGCGAAAAGGAAGATCTTGAGTTGCTTCTGGAACCTGAGGTGGTCCTGCTCAAGTTTGAGATAGGCAGGGCGGCTGTTCCAGAGGGAGGCACCAGCCGATGAGAGAGATCTACCACCCACTCTCAGCCTGGAGAAGCGTCTGACCCTCTGAGGGTTGGAGGTGGATGAGCAGAGGGCTCGAGAAGGAAAGTGCTTAGGAAGAGAGAGTTGGATGTAATGTGGTCCCCGGCCCCAGAAAGCCTTGTGGACAATGCAGAGGGTCTTGAACCTGATCCTTGCAGCCACCGGGAGCCAGTGGAGAGATTTCAGGAGTGGAGAGATACGATCCCTGGGCTTGAGGCCAAGAACAGGTTTTGCAGTTCTTTTCTGGATGAGTTGCAGAGGGAGAAGAGTATAGGCAGGAAGATTTAGAAAGAGGCAGTTGCAGTAGTCCAGCCTAGAGAGAACCAGGACTCTGGAGACAGTGAGCTTCTGGGGAAAAATGAGAAAAGGAAGAATACCTCTGAGGAGGTGTCACTAGTAAGTAGTTGGACTTCTTTGAGACGTCTGTGATGTGAGGAGAGAAGGAGAGGGTTGAGTCGAAGATGACACCAAGGTTTTTTGCCTGGCAGGAAGGCACAGGTAGAGGGCCCAAGGATGGCGGCCCGGGTGAAAGAGGGAAAGCAGGAGCAGGGGTCCCAATGAGAAGGATCTCAGTCTTACTGGTGTTCAAGCAGAGATCATTAAAGGCACACCATTCCTGAATCGCGGGTAGACAATCAGGAATAAGCAAGGGAAGAGAGGAGGCTGAGGTGAGTCTGACGGAGAGCTGATTGTCATTCGCTTAACACTGAAAGTTATGAGAGAAGGTAAAGATGAGATGAGCCAGAGGTGCCAAGTAAAGGTTGAAGAGCCAGGGTGAGATGTTAGAGCCCTGGGGAACACCACATGTGGAGAGAGAGGTGGTGGAGCGAAAGGACCCCAGTTGGACCTGGGAGGGTCGATCAGAGAGGAAGGAGGTCAACCATGCTAGGGCCTGATCTGTGATGCCCTAGTTGTCACAGAGGTGATCAATCAGGATGGCATGGTTGACTGTGTCGAAAGCAGAGGAAAGATCAAGGAGGATGGGGACAGAAGGAAAGCTAGAGTCAAGATTTGAAAGCAGGTCTTCCTGGGTTTTCAGGAGAGCAGTTTCTGTGCTTCTGGTTGCTCTAAAGTCAGACCAATGGTCAAGGAAACAACCAACAGATTCGGTATGGAGAGTAAGCTGGTGGATGGCCAGCTTTTCCAGGAGGTTGCCCAAGAAAGGAGTGATAGAGATCGGGCGGTAATGTTCCGGAGATGAAGGATCAGCAGAGTGCTTCTTCAGGAGTGAGTGAATGTGTATAACATTCAAATTCAATAATACAAGTCCAAGAATGCAAAGTTAAAAACAGGACTAGACTAGCATCTCCCAAATAGGATTGATAATGTTGCCATATATGTGCAGAGCTGCAACATAACATATAGCCCAAGGAAAGCATGAACATACTTACCAATTACCAACCTGGTTGCTGGATGAGGTTAAGCTGGGCTGAATAGAATATATGTGTCCTTTAGGCCTTCTGTTGGCTTATCAACTCTCATGGCCAGTGTAAGGAACTCATGGTGGCAACAGTAAAGACAAACACAAGTGATCTCAGTTCAAGGGTGTTTATTAAACTGTATAGGCAGGTTGGAAATAGAACCATTGTAAACCTAAATATAAGATGGGAGCAAGCTACGACCATCAAATAATAATAAGGCGGTCCTTGTGGCATCTCATAAAAAAAGGGCCTATACTAAACAAACCTATTGCCAATCCTTACAACTAAATACAAAAAAAAGAGTGTGGGATAGGGTTCACAAGAAAGAAAGAACACTTCACAAATGATAAGTCAGGATGTTATAGCCGGGGTACTCCCTTCCCGACGTTTTGAGCATGGGACAAGGCGAGACTCCTGAGCACAGCACAAACTCGGACTTTCCCAGCACAAGACTAGAGTTGCGTTCTCAGTTTTCTTCGCTGGTTAAGTCTCTTTTCTACAAAAAAGTATCTTTCCTCTAAGGACCTGATGTGTTCAAAATAACAAAACAAAAGTTCCTCTTCTGTATGTACGTTGGGTCACAGCTTTTACCCCAGGGTCCCCCTCTTCCGGGCTCAGACCGCCCTCAAATGTCAGCCTCCCTCCTTTGGGTTCACTACGGCTTTTATTCAAAAGATTTCACCTGTTGCATTCACAAGTCTCAATGTCTTTTTAAGCAATCCACTGTGGACATCCCTCTGTCGGGTTCATTCTTCTCAACACACTGTTCATTGGGGCATCATGCTTCACCCCGTTCTGCAGGCATCCCTCAAGGTTCACGTTTGCCAGTCACACAGTTCCTTCTACTTTATCACAATACATGATTTTCCCCTTAGCTTTCCAATTACTTGCCGGTCATCGACTGTACAGGGGGTTTTACGCAACCCCTGTATGACCACTTTGACCTTTTCCTTGCAGCTCTCCTAAGGCCTTCTGGTATCAGTAGTTTCAACAATAAGGGGGATCAGCCAGAATCTTTTGAGTGAGCACCCACGTGGCACTGGACCCCTCTGCAGCTGGTTTTCCCCTGCAGTATTAGCAGTTCTTTGATTTCCCTTAATTTGCCATTTGCAACTTTTGCTCAACACAGTTCTGTTTCTTATCAGTGTCCCTTAGACTAAGTGGCTGTGATGAACCGCTTGGCTTTTCTTGTCTCTGGAGTCAAGGAAGTTACCACTGTAGCAAGTGTCTCTCCCTGCTTTGGTCATTAGTGGAGGAGGGCCCTGTGCTCCGTTTACATCTGCTACAGCACACGTTAGCTATTGTTCATGGTCTTATGAATCCTTTTATGGAGTGTTTGCAGGTCTGGGTCAAAAAGGGAAAGTCTGCCTCTCTCCTTGTCACCCCGTTCGGTTCTCGACGCTTTTCTCCTCCTCTTGAACTGCCGTCCTGGAATAGCTGTCTTGCTGTGCGGTCTCTCTTGCTCATAGTGTGCTCTCATCCTCCACGTTTTATCCATGTGGGAAGGGAAAAGGCCATCAGGTGTGTGTGGTTATTATTAATTGCCTGACTCTGCCTGACCCTTGTGATGGGACATGTCAGGTAAACGACTCTGGTGTTAGTCTGTTGTCTTTCGTGGTGCAAGAAAGTGTTTGTGTCGGAAAAAGGGGTGGGGTAGAGTTTCCAAGCATCCTACGTGTTGAGATGGGGAAAAGGTGTTATATGAAAGGGGATACAGCGTCTCACCTGTCGGTGTCCCACTTCCACTCCCCCAAGACCTCCATCCAGGTGATCCTCCCACACTGGTCCACCCCCAGGAACTGGATCCAATAGTGATGGCCGTGTCCTGGGCACCTGGATGACAGATCCCGGGGACTAGTCAGGGAGGCACCTTCAGGTTTCTCACATTAGAACACGTCAGAGTGACTGAATTATCATTTAATGGGCCGCCGGAAACTACATTTATTTCAGCTGTCAACTCAACACCACCAATAACTCACTGATACAATTGCAAGATTGCTCCCATTATCTATTTTACTGCAGAGTTATGGAGCCGGAGGGAGGATTATCTGGCTTGACCCAACTGAGGGTGCAGATGTGGAAAGGTTTTCTGGGGTTTGGGGTGGGGGGTGTAAGACACTCTGCCTCCACTTAAAAGCTGCAATACACTTGGAATTGAATTTGCTCTCCATTTGTGCCAGAGTGATGGCCAGCATGTTAAGGTTGTTCTACTCACTGTCCTTTGAGATAAGAGTTGGCTTGACTGGGCTCACTTCTTGATACCTGCTCGATTTAACAGCCGGTCAAGGCAAACAGCCTCATTATTAGTATGCCGGTGCAGAATTAACTTGCACTAATTCTGTTGACCTGCACGTTTCTGCACCGGCATACTCCAAGCTTGCCGCTGGGTGGCCGGAATTACTTCCAGTCAAGAGCTGGAGGTAATTCTGCCACATCACCAGCAAAAATTGCTTGTATTACTGGCAGCTCCTGGCGATCAGTTGATCCCAAGGCACTCGGTGCCTGTATCGTCTCTAAGTGCACCTCTTTGGGACCTGTATCTCTATCTACGCTCTCAATGTCGCTGGTGTCCGCCGCCAATGTTTTTGCTCCAACTAAACTTACCCAGAGTCGGAGATTACTCTCTCAGCCCTGGTTTACTGATCAGCTTAAAAGCGCCCGCCTGCTACTCAGACAAGCTGAACGCAAATGGCGGATTAGTTATGACCCTTTACTTAAAGACTTGTACAAGCTTAGTCTTTCTACCTACTTAGCCAATGTCAAACTGACCAAAGCCAAAAAATTGAAAGTGCTCTATGTAAGCCTAAAACACTATTCTCTATTGTCCAGTCACTCGCCTCCTCTGAGCCCCTTACTTCTACGGTTAAACCATCGCAAACGCTATATAATGACCTGCCATCTTTTTTTATCACGAAAATCGATGTGATTCGATCTAACATTGCTAAATCTCCTGCTATGCAATCCTCCTGCACTACCAGCTTTGTGCCACCCACCCTCACTGACCCCCCTGCTAGCTGGTCTACCTTTCCTCTGTTCACTGAGGCAGAGGTTCTAGCAGTGATCCTCAAAATTAAATCCTCCTCCCCAGAGGATGCTATTCCGGCAAGTATTATGAAGACAATTGCCCCAGACATTCTGTCCGACATCACAGCGGCTATAAATAACTCTTGCCAGTCTGGATCGGTTCCGCCGGAGCTCAAATCTGCTAGGGTCATTCCCCTGCTCAAGAAGCCGTCACTTGATCCTACTATCCCTTCTAATTTTCGCCCCATATCCCTGCT
Source organism: Ambystoma mexicanum (assembly GCF_040938575.1). Classification (NCBI taxonomy): domain Eukaryota; kingdom Metazoa; phylum Chordata; class Amphibia; order Caudata; family Ambystomatidae; genus Ambystoma; species Ambystoma mexicanum. The sequence goes on along the minus strand of NC_090932.1, from coordinate 294,181,834 downwards.
CCCGTTCTTGTCTAAACTCTTGGAATCTCTGGTGATGCCCCTTCTGTCCTCCTTTCTGGAATCCTCTAAGATCTTTAATCCTGCCCAGGCAGGCTTTAGGCCAGGAAGAGGGACGGAGAGTGTGCTTGTCTCAGTGCAAGACGATATGTCCAGACTTGCTGATGCAGGTGGAGTGGGAGCTCTGATTCTGCTGGATCTGTCCACCGCATTTGATAAGGTGGACCATCCTATCCTCCTCTCACGTCTAGCACAAATCGGGATCTCTGGCTCAGTCCTGGCCTGGTTCACCTCTTTTCTTACAGACCGCACTCAGACCCTTACTATGCCCCCTTTCCTCTCTTCCCCTTGTGTCCTCACTTGTGGTGTCCCCCAGGGATCGTCTCTTTCCCCTATCCTATTCAATATTTATATCTGCCTTATCCGCTCGTATGGACTCAATTGTTATTCCTACGCGGATGATACTCAAATCCTGATCCATTTGGATCAGGATCATACCGAGGTCTCAGCTTGTCTTCATGACTGTCTAAAAGCAGTCGGTGTCTGGATGGACCAAAATTGGCTCAAGCTCAATGGCGATAAAACAGAGGTGATGTTGGTGGGTTGTCCTCCCAGCCCATCACTATGGACCCCCGCTTTTTGGCCTACTTCATTGGGCCCCTGCCCTGTCCAGTGGACAAAGTAAAGAACTTAGGGGTCATTCTTTCCACCTCTCTGTCCATGGCAAATCAGGTTTCAGCGGTCTGTCAATCCGCCCACCACCAGATTAGGGTACTTAAGAGGGTCCTTCCTATGATCCCAGAAGCTATGTGCCCTCCTGTGGTGGCTCCATTAGTCCTCTCATGGTTGGACTATTGAAACTCCCTGTACCTCTCTCAGCCGGTGGGCCTTCTCCAGCGTCTCCAACGCATGCAGAACCTGGCAGCTAGACTGGCCACAGGCTCTCCCTATGGAGCACATATCTCGCCAGTGCTTCGCCAATTTCACTGGCTTCCAGTGGCTCAGCCAGTGAAGTTGAAGTCACTGTGTATTGTCCACCGGGCAATCCAGGGCCTAGGAGCTGAGTTTCTTCAAACCAAATTTGTCCGATTTATCCCGGAACGCAATCTTCGCTCCTCGACCACCAACCTCTTGGTTATCCCTAGGTACAACCGGGAAAGACTCGGTGGCAGAGCTTTTTCCATTGCTGCGGCCAGGCTGTGGAACACCCTCCCACTGCTACTCAAGTCTACCTCTAACCATTTGGCTTTCAGGAAAGCCCTGAAAACAACTCTATTTTAGCTCTCTGGCTTCCACTGTTCTTCCTGCTCGGTAGCTTCCTCACCAGCGCCATGATGCCCTCGGGCGACCGTGCGCTTTACAAGTCCAGGTAACATAACATAACATAACTCCCACCATGGAGTCCTATGGAACTCCATGGAATGGGAAGTAACTGCCCCTACAGGCACTTGTAATCTACCAGTAATTCCAGCAGATCAGGTGCCAGTAACAGTTATATCATTTGGTGGTATCCCGCCGGATTTACCAGCAGGATATCACCAAACCTTGCAACCCAAGCATTGACTGATGTCAAAATCGTTGTCTTAAGTGCGGATCTGATGAAAGGTAAGATGTCTAATTCACAGTTTGGGTCTTTGGTGAAACATATTAAGGTAGAATGAAGCCATCAAGCGGACATGGAGCCCATGGCTGCGCATTAATCTATCCATGGCTTAGTCCATTTTATTGATATGCCTCATGAACTCCAAAAATATATAGTGGGTGTCCCTTTTACGAGAAGTAGGCAGACTTGTTGGAAATCCGCCTTTAGCTTTTGGATTTATATAATTTGCTGGCAATATAAAGGCATGTCCCCATAAATGAGATATGTTTTTTGTTCTGTGCTACAAAACTAGAAACAATGGAGCATCTTTAGTGTTCTTGTGGGAATATTAAATCTGAATGAAGAAAACAGTTAGCCCCTTCTTTTAAAGAGCATATTGTCTTGGGAGACATCCCTAACTATTTCTTTGATGGCATGATGAAGATTTATGTATTCATTTAATATTGTTTTGTATGTATTAGTGTAACCCTGCCACTTGCGGTCTGTGTGTATTGTCTGTTCTCATTTTGTTTACCTTTCCCGTTTGCACACTGTTTTAAAAAAAAAACTTACGTTTGAATTAACATAATATCCACAAGTAAAACAACATTGAATTGAGTCCTATTTATTTTTCAGATGCTAAAAAATTAGGAAAAGCACAAAGAGAAGATGAACTATCGCCAGCGGTGAACAAGACGGACAACCCTACTGTTAAAACGACTACAAAGCCCTCTTTAAAGCACAAAAGTCCTGGAGCCAATGCCAACCAGCCCTCCAGTTCCATTGTGTTCATCATTACAATATTGATCTTCTTCTCACAGCATCTGTTATAGCTCAGAGAAGAGTTGCTCTCCTCTTCCTGAGTCTTGCAGCCTTGCCAACTCAAAGTTCACTACTTTGCTCAGTGTTTCAAGGTACATTAGATTACTTGCTAAAAAAAAGTAATCTGCAATTGTTTTATAATCCCAGAATTTAATGTAGTTTACAAAAATACCCTTAATGATGTCTTATTTGCTGAAGATATGAGAAGGGTGAGCTCATCAGTTTCAATGAGTGTGGTTGAAAGGCTGGCTGTCAGAAAACAGATATTATTGGCAAGCGCCCGGCATCCTCAGCGTTTGGAATTCTTTTGCATGAAACCACGCTCGAGGTCAAAGAAACCAGGATTTTCTCTAAGATCACCTAAGGAATTGGTCTTGGATGAGAGTAGGCCGAGGCTAAGTCACAATGCCGTACATCACTGGATTAAGTTTGAGAGAGAGGTGTGCCAAGGGTCTCTACATATCCCACCCCCGAATCTAGGGAACAAATACAGATGGGAGCTCTCCAAGCAGCTGAACAAGTCTTCGGATCCACTCTGTGCGAAATGGCGGAATGATACTGTTGTAGCTCTTGTCACGTGCCCTCCCAAAGCCCCGGCGTCAAGCCTTAGGGCCTTCCTTGTGGGAATTGGGACACTTATGCATTGCTTTGCACGTAGCAGCTGGACGTGACTGCTAGCTTGAGACCACATATGCCTCTGTCGTTGGCTATTCGCGGGGCTCTCTCTTGGGAATATCTGGAACTTTGGAGTTCTCTGGGTATGATTGTTCATTTCAATGCTTAGGATATTGGCAGAATCTTCATGGCCTGGGGCTGCAGAATTTCACTGTCTTGCTGCAAGAAGCACCATTTCTTTATTAAGAGAGCGAGAAGGTTTAGCCTGGTGCTTTCATGTGTGAAATGTATACTGCAGATGAAGCGAAGAAGCCTACCAACCTTGGTTGTTCACATGGAACTATTAGGAATCTTGCCATTTTCTCGTGTTTCCGATATCCTGTACTCCTTTGGAACAGCCTTCTGTATTTCTTTGCTTCAACACACAGATATTAGTAACGATACGAGAGTGCCTCCTTAATTGTTTGTTGACACGTCTCGGAATAGGACCCCCATAGCTCAGGCGTCTGTGATCGCCTCTTTGTCACCCATTGTAGGCACCTTATGTAGGGCTTCAAATAAAATCATTTCCCGCTGCCCTTCGAAAGATGGGAGTAAAATATGAGGTTAGGCAAGTCAAAATATGTGTTTTATTTTGTAACAGGGGTATTTCTCTTGTGATTCATACTTTCCTGTAAGTAATTCATGGAAATGTACATATATACGTTTAACTCGAAGGCCTTCTCAACCTGTAGCAACACTTCAAGATGGCCTCCGTGCCGCTCAGCACTGCTAATGCCACTTTGCTGAAAAAGACTCAGTGCTCTCACTTGATAAGGGGATTGTTTCTTACAAACAAATCTGGTGAAAGCCTCCACACTACTAGGGCACAATTTAGCACCTTGTAAGCCCATCACGCAACCCCTTAGCAATTTACTATATTTAGTGCCATGCTTTGTCAGTTCTAGACAATGCCATTAGAATAAATCTCTGCTCTAAAGCAAGCTGAGTCATTCACTCATGCTTACCAATAACTAATTACATTGAAGAAACATGCATCCCTACTTCAACAACCATATCCCCTCACACTCACTCCAATTATTTTTCCTCTTTGATGTTGGTCATTCTATTATGTCATTTCTTTTCCCTCCCCAATCCTCCCCTTCCGTTTCATAGACTAAGGTCTGGCAACACTCTGGCAGGGTCATAATATGCCATCTTTCAGACAAGGCCAGGCACTGGAAGACCACTGCAGTGGTGATGGGGCATATCATTACTGTATAACATGAGATATCAGCGAAAGGGGGAGCAGGTAAAGGTGGCACATCAACTGATCCATACTCTTCATCTTCTTGGAGTGTTGGGCTGATCTTAGATGGTGGAGGGAGCTCTACTCCCCCTTGCTGGAGCCAGCAGGTATTCAGGTTATCTCCACTAATCCGAAGGGCCCAAAATATAATGTAATCGTTGGTCCAACTCTTACCTCTACCCTGAATTACAAAAAAGGATCGTGATTGGAGGTTTCTATTATTTTTTTTCCTAATCCGAGGAGAGTCACACATATTTTGGAGAGAAATCTAATTTGACGCTGGCATTGTATTTCCTTGATAATGGTAGACCCAGTCCATGAAGCAGTGACTTTCTACAGTACAGATGGTGCAGGACCCCCTCTGGCTTCCAGCGAAGCCAGCTATAAACATTATTTCAATCGAGCAGTTCTTTACAGCCCACCGCAATATATTTCATAGGAGTGAACAATATCATTCACTGTTTCATAGGCATTTGTATGAAGAAATAAGATTGTCAGGCACTAGTAGCATATTTTTTATATACAATAGTTTTTTTAAAGTTTTATTCTAGCATACAGCTGGGAAGCGTGACATCAGTCATGATATCTTGTCATGGGTCTATCTCATGATATCTCTATGGATTCCAATGAAGAACGTCCAGGATTTGTCACCGGCATTGGGGGGATAAATATCACTAGACTGAGGGTGTTGCGCGCCCCAAATTTATTTATAGCTTCGTCCACGGAGTCTTCATTACTTTATAGACTAACAACTCGATTGGATTTGTAAGAATGGAATTCAATTTGTAATATCGATGATGTTTTGTCCAACTGATAATAGCGATGCATGAACTATAATAACCAGTGTCCCGCGACGTCTGTAAAAGCTGAGGAACAAGTTACCGATGTACAAACGTTTGTTCGTTTGCCAAGAAATTGATTCTGATTCCTTAATCAAAATATTGTTTTATGAAAGGTATATGATATAAAGTGTGCTGGAGATATGAACATTAAACAACGCTCTGGACAGATATGAAACAGTGTCTTGTCTATTTGTTTACAGTGTATGTGTCTAAATATGTGTATATATTGATAATGTTACATTTGTATCGCGTGCTCGGCGGACTGAAGCGCATCTAGGTGCTGATTTTACCAATAGTGATCACCAGTCTGAAAATAACGCAACATAACGCAACTAGGGCCTATCACTGGACGAGACACGTTTTCAAAGATTTCATAAAAACCGTACGGGAGGTAAGTTTGCACCGAGAAAGAGTTAGTGAATTCCATAGCCGTGGCTCATAGACAGAAAATCGTCTAACACCTCTAGAAAAACAATGAGATGTTGTGATCGATAGCAAGTGCAGATGAGCAGAACCAAGAGCACGGGCCGACTGATGATGGGCTCGATACAGAATTGCAAATTTATACATGAATACCAAGCATAAGATTTTAAAGTCTATCCTCTGCCTGACCGTTAGCCAATTCAGGGAGAACCGGGATGCAAAGACTGGTGCCGCTGTGAGCAGTATAAAAATAAGTCTGACTGCTGCATTTTGAGCCTTCTGTAATCGGTTATGTTGTTTGCCAGGTATGCCTCCTAACCAGCCGTTTGCATAGTCCAACCTGGAATCAACCAGGGAGCCCACCACCACAGCATGATCAGTAGGTGGGATACATGGAGGAGTGTGCCGAAGCAACCGTACATTTAAAAAAATTGATTGCACAGTTGCTCCAACCTGTTGATCACACCCTCTAGTCACTTGCCGGATACACCCATGGTTCTTGACCTTGGGTGTAATTGTCATAGGAAAACCAAATAAACGGGGGGGGGGGGCTGTGTATATTCCCCTATGAAATGTTTAGGCCCAAACAAATGGGTCGGCAGATGCATACAAATCTGGCTGTCATCTGCATTTGAATGGTAGCACTTCTTATACCTAGTGAAAATTGGCATGAGGGCTTGCATGTCGATAAATAGACAACAATGGCGATATATCGGAACCTGTAGGGCACTGGAATAGAATCTGAAATGAAACTCCCCATTTGTAAACATTGAAAGCGATTGCACAGAACAAACTGAAAACCTTTCAGAGCATGTTCTGAAACTCTAGCACCCTTACACAATCTAGCAAGCATAAGGTCTACCTCCAGCATCCTTACACAATCTTGCAAGCATAAGATCTAACTCCAGCACCCTTGCACAATCTCGCAAGCATAAGATCTAACTCCAGCACCCTTACACAATCTTGCAAGCATAAGATCTAACTCCAGCATCCTTACACAATCTCGCAAGCATAAGATCTAACTCCAGCACCCTTACACAATCTCTCAAGCATAAGATCTAACTCCAGCACCCTTACACAATCTTGCAAGCAAAAGTCTAGCTGCAGCACCCTTACACAATCTCTCAAGCATTAGATCTAACTCCAGCACCCTTACACAATCTTGCAAGCATAAGTCTAGCTGCAGCACCCTTACACAATCTAGCAAGTATAAGATCTAACTACAGCACCCTTACACAATTTAGCAAGCATAAGATCTAACTCCAGCACCCTTACACAATCTCACAAGCATAAGATCTAACTCCAGTACCCTTACACAATCAAGCAAGCACAAGATCTAACTGTAGCACCCTTACACAATCTAGCAAGCCTAAGATCTAGCTCCACAATCCTTACACAATCTTGCAAGCATAAGATCTAGCTGCAGCACCCTTACACAATCTAGCAAGCATAAGATCTAACTCCAGCACCCTTACACAATCTCGTAAGCATAAGATCTAACTCCAGCACCCTTACACAATCTCACAAGCATAAGATCTAACTCCAGCACCGTTACACAATCTTGCAAGCATAAGATCTAACTCCAGTACCCTTACACAATCAAGCAAGCACAAGATCTAACTGTAGCACCCTTACACAATCTAGCAAGCCTAAGATCTAGCTCCACAATCCTTACACAATCTTGCAAGCATAAGATCTAGCTGCAGCACCCTTACACAATCTAGCAAGCATAAGATCTAACTCCAGCACCCTTACACAATCTCGTAAGCATAAGATCTAACTCCAGCACCCTTAAACAATCTCTCAAGCATAAGATCTAACTCCAGCACCCTTACACAATCTTGCAAGCATAAGATCTAACTCCAGCACCCTTACACAATCTCGTAAGCATAAGATCTAACTCCAGCACCCTTAAACAATCTCTCAAGCATAAGATCTAACTCCAGCACCCTTACACAATCAAGCAAGCACAAGATCTAACTGTAGCACCCTTACACAATCTAGCAAGCCTAAGATCTAGCTCCACAATCCTTACACAATCTTGCAAGCATAAGATCTAGCTGCAGCACCCTTACACAATCTAGCAAGCATAAGATCTAACTCCAGCACCCTTACACAATCTCGTAAGCATAAGATCTAACTCCAGCACCCTTAAACAATCTCTCAAGCATAAGATCTAACTCCAGCACCCTTACACAATCTTGCAAGCATAAGATCTAACTCCAGCACCCTTACGCAATCATGCAAGCATAAGATCTAACTGCAGCACCCTTACACAATCTAGCAAGCATTGGATCTAATTCCAGCACCCTTATCTAGCAAGCATAAGATCTAACTCCAGCACCCTTACACAATCTAGCAAGCAGAAGATCTAAATATATTGTATCAAACGCTGCTGCTAAATCTAACATAATCAGCAGCATTAACTCCTTCATCTGAAGAACTCAGAGCAGTTTCTGTTCTGTGCAAGTATAGTTTGTAATACAGTGCAGGGAATGATATTTCTAAGTTGCTTATCATATTTGGGAAACAGATCATTGACATTATTCACATATCACATACCCAACAATCGATACACACGTCTATGCCATAATGGGACACACGCTGTGGGAACATCTATTGAACTGATTTATTTTCATCTGTGCTTAATTTTATTGTTTATAAGATATGCCTCTACTCACCAACGTATGGCTGTTCCAGTGGCGTTTTTACAATTACATCTGGGCCTAAGCAGCATTACAATTAGTCGTTTTAAAAAATTGAATGTATTTCTCTGTGTTAGACTGATCCACAATGCACTGACAACCTTTCTGCCCTGAGAACGAGTTAAGTGACTAGCAGTTGCATTTCTCCCACATCCGAAGCCCTTGCTGGTCCAACTTATATTTATGGATGATATTTACAAAAGGTTTATTGTTAGGATGGCTTTTATAAAAGTTTTTAAAAAAAGGGAATGAGTACAAAACCCAGTGTCGGTTGAGTATTTAGTGATTCAATTACACAACTCTTTTATCACTGATGTATGTGTCAGACATAAACATCTGTGGTCATTCTTACGTTCCCAAAATTCTCTTTATTATGCAAATCAGCCAGAACCCTTGTTGCCTTTGTTTGCAACCCCCTTTCTCACTGGTGGTAGTTCTAATACACACAATGTGCCAAACAATCACTTTTCACGCTCAAACGGACATGTGCAAATACACATCCCATGCATTTTTAGGCCATCATAGAAACGAATTTCCCTTCAGAAAAACAAAGGTTGAAATATCATGCTTCATTTTACGATATTAAAGTAATGTTTATGGTTATGTCAAGCACAGAGTTTCCGCAGGTGTGCGCTAAAATGGTGTTTAGAAGCAAGCACAACTTTCCCTTCCCGGACCCACATTTCAGATGTCTGCTGATGCCGAAAAGGAGTGAACATAAAATAGATTGTGTAGAAGTTAAAATGGCGAAGGGAAACTCTAAATGAGCAACTACATAAAGGAGCCTGCGAAATGGTAGGCAAAGCCACAGATGGGTGAGAGAAAAAGAAGACAAAACGCCAAATGTAGACACAGTGTTTCACATCTATGAAGAAGAAAGGTCTGAAGTGCCTAGTCAATGTATTGATAGTAAAGGCCATGGATGCTAAACACAAGGTGGGATGTTTACTGTCAAAAAGTAGCTTAAGCAAAAGAAGACAATGGGCCTTATTACGGGTTTGCCTGTCTGGTAACTACGGTACCGGTAAGCTTGCGGGTACCGTAGCTACTGGACCGACACACTACGAATTCTGCTTGCGGGTGCCTTTGCGCCCGCCAGGTTTGACCTGGCGGACGTACCGGCACCTGCAAGCAGAGCATGCCGCATGCACCGGCACCATTCTCAATGGTGCCGGTGCATCCAATCTCCCCATTCCCATTGAGTCCTATGGGGCTCAATGGGAATGGGGACAAATATGTTCCGCCGCCCAGGAATGGGCAATTCCCGGGTCCGCTGGGGTTGTAATGCCCTGGGAATTGCCCAAACTTGGGAGCCGGAAAAATTTGCAAGTTTGGCGGCAGCCTGCCGGTTTTACCGGTAAGGCTACTGCCAAACTTATAATGAGGCCCAATCTATATCTACAACTCTCAAAATGGTTTGTATTGTACAATCCAAACAACTGTAAGGAGTTATGTTAAGGATTTCAATCAGGCGACACACACCTTGGTCTCGGCCTAGTATGCATTGCACGACTGAAATGCTTATCTTATTATTGATTCAATATTGCGATGGTGCACCACTCATATCACAAACCCTTTTCAAATACCCTGGGTCACAATGGACCATGAACCAGGCTAGTTGGTAAAGTACAATATTTATTTATTTATTTTAAAATTCAAAAGAAATCATACCATTTTTAATATGGGGCAGCAATCACCACCAATGGGGTGATTATTACAATGAGAATGTGAGCAATGCACTGTATTTCACCTGCTAGTGGAACATAGACACAGCACAGCATAATGGAAGCACTTTTTGATTTAGGAAAGATAGCACCCAAGTGAGAATTTCCCACTGCAATGTTCCCTCAACCCAAAAATAATCAATTCTGAGTGGATAAACAGAAGCAGCAGGTAATCAAGTATAATAGGCAAGAATCGGAATCCAAATATGACCTTCCCTCCCTAAATAAGAGAAATAAACGGATTGTAAACCCCTTGCAATGTTAAGAAATGACACTCGGAAATGGACAATTAAATAATGAATGTGTGTTAAAATCCTTGAAGCAAATATAATTCCTCATTAAAGCAACAATGCAAAGACACTAACAATCACAAAGAATGGATCACCAAAAGTATACAGTTCGAAAATTATTGGCATGTTTAAAACATGTTGCAGCAAAATGACATGTGTCAAAGTTGCATTTTTTTCTATTGCCGCCTAAAATTAACCAAACGGTTTTTAATACAAAAATGGGTGAAATGCACTGATTCGGAGTGGGAAAATAGAGCAGTGAAAAGAGGAATCGGCTTTAAAATTGAAAGGCAAATGTCACTTAAACTAGATTTAATGGCTAAGAAAAGAGGAACGCCACCCGTGAATCTCAAAAGTTATGCTGCAGTTATGTGGGGGGACGAACTGGGTCTAACCCTTACTGATGCAATGTGGAATAAGATGTGCACACATACACGTAAGGTCTCCTTAAACGCCAGATTTAGGTGCATGCAATACAAGCTCCTGAATCGATTGTACTACATGCCGCACAGGGTGGGGAGGTTCACACACAGCCAGGCTCATACCTTCCCGAGATGTAAATCCACAGATGCAGACCACATTCATATGTTCTGGTCCTGCGAAGCTCTGGCCCCGTTCTGGGAGAACGTCATGGAAGCCCTGGCTGAGATAACCTCATCCCATATTTCTCCCAATCCACTGGCCGCCCTGTTCGGGTTGTGGGATGGCCCTGAGTTGAGGAAGGCGTCCAAATTCTTAAACGTCACAACTATGGTGGCTAAGAAATGCATATTGCAGTGCTGGAAGTGCCGATTACACCCCTCGTTTGAAATGTGGCTCAAGGCCCTCACCTGGACTCAAATGTGTGAGTAGGACTACATTAACTCACTTCCAGTGACCTCTCGCCCCAAGAATGTATGGTCTGATTTTTGTAGCTATTTGAACAACAAAAATTATATAGAACTGCTCTCCCCCCACGGACACATAAACGCTGCTATTTCTGAAGCAAACTGATCCGTGGGGCTGTGGCCTTCCTTCTCCCAACATCCCACTGTATGTAATGCCATCTTTGTACCTGCAATTTTACTTGTTACAATGCACCGTGTTGCTTGCCTGTTCTTGCCACATGGCAATAAATAAAAGTTTTTTTTTTTTAAAGTTACGCTGCAGTTGTAACCCTTCACGCAGTGTACCCCTTTTCTTAAAGGAAAATTAATTTATTTAAACACAATATCGCTGATGACTTAGGATCTATGCAAGACAGAAATTAATAGAAACGTTGCACTAACACTAGAAATCAAGGACAGGGTTGCAAGAATGATTGTGACAGTTTGAACAATATATCAGGATAAGGATAGGGTGGCCTAGAGAGTGGGATAAGGGCAAAGACAAGATAGGCTAGGGGTTTAGGCGGGGTGGCAATTGAAACTCACAGTCCACATTTTAGTTTTTGGATTTTGGACAGTCAACGGTTCTGGTCACTACACGGCAGGGTGCCTAACAAACATCTGGGCAGTTCGGGTCACCGGGTAGCACTTCTGGACTAGCAATTCTGGTCACTGGATTCTACAGGTCAGCTGGATGGCACAGGTACCTCTGGATGCAGTTAGTGGGACCAGGATGCTTCCCAAAAACACCACAGCTTTCCCCTTTGGGTATTTGGGAATTTTAGTGGGTTCAGAATTTAGGCCTTGCTGGAGCAGGAGCAGCAATGCTTGGGCTTTGCAGTGGGCCCTGGAGTAGGGTCAGCAATGCTTGGGCCTTGTAGTTGGGATCTGGAGTCTGGATGTATGAAACAGGAACAGGACGCTGATGCAGGAAAATCAGGAAGAGTGTGTGTGGGTGTCTAGAGTCTTGTCAGGGACTCTTATTTATAATGCCTAATGACATCATCAGAGTATATGACTGGGGCAGGCTTAACTAAACCTGCCTCTAACAACAAGATTGGACAAGGGTAATAGTCTCCGCCTCGCTCTCAGTTGGTTGGATTTCATAAAAATGATGTCAGATTTATGGGGTGAGTTTTACAATCTGCAAAACCCTCCCACAATTAATTTAACTAAAACCTGATTTTGCCAAACACATACATTTATACAATTGCAATCTCTTAGCAAATTATATACACAGATTACATATATTGTGCAGCACTTTGCAGTCCAATCCTCCAGTCCGTGAGACCTTGTTTCGCCCTTCTACCAGTTTTTTGCGCTTTTCAATGGGATTTATATCACTCAAAACTCTAGAACTTTATACATGGGTGTGGATTTTCATCTGGGATGCATGTACAAAAATTCACTTTTGCAACCTGGATGCTTTTCTCGTAATATGCCATATTTTGCCATTTCTGTCCCCAAGGTGTCAATGAATTCTACCAAGTCTTAAAAGAAAGCCCAAAAAATCACTTTTACACTGTGGAAATTCTTGCTGTTGAGATAAAAGGCTTCAAAGTTTATTTATGAAACAGTCTTTGGAACCAAAAGGCAGACCATTGTCACTATATCTTTTTTTATCTTCCTCCAACTGCAACCAACTGTCACTTCCTTCAAGTCAAGGTGGGGGTTTCTCATCTTGATTGTAAGTTTTATTGCCCCTTCACACTTCCAGCTTCCTTGCCCTGGGAGTCCCATTGTCAGTGGGTTTCTATAGACTAGATTCTTTCACACTTTGTAATTATCAGTGGGCTGTTAATCTCTGCTGAGAGCTTATGGTGTGGCTCCCTTCCTCCGAGGGGGGAAGTTTCAGGGCTGACAACTGGAATAACTGTGTTTTTTTAGAGCTTGCAAATTCAGCCCATGTGGTTTAAACTCTTTATTTTCTTATTTTGGGTTTAAAACAAACCTGTCAAAGAAAATAGCCCATGCCTGTATTTTCACCAGCAACAAAGCCCCTTTAACATTGCTAAGTAAGCAAGCTTTCATTCAACAATTTATTTTTAAACCGGCCATTTTTTTTCTTCAGTCAGCAAAGCCCATGTTTACGCATGTTGAAAACTGCTAGTGTTTCTTTCTTTAAATTCGGTTTGCCAGCTCCCTCAGATGCCCACACTGTCTTTGCAGCTATAGTCATTTGCTTGAATGCATGAGTTTTATCTGAAGCATAGATACATTGACACTGACCTGGCTCAGAGAGCAAAGGTCTCTTTGAACTGCTGAGCCTGGATACTTTTGGAATGAAATAAACGCGTGTTCCTGTGCGAGTGAAAGTGAAGTTGCTTATTGATTTCTCTCAGAGTCGGTTTGACTGGGCCTGTCACTCAGGAATTATGCCCGGTTTTGGTGAAGCACAGTGAAATATCCTGGGCATGAAAGGGCCTTTTTTGATCACAGTGGTTTCAGAATGAACAGATGGAATTAGCATCAAAGCAGCATTTTTAAAGGGTGAAAGGTTTCATTTTGGTGGGGAATTTTGGGTTTTTCAGCAAAGCAGTGCTGCCTTTTCACTTGATTCCATTTATATGTTTCAGAACACACTGGCACAATTCTTCAGTGTGTCCCCTTGTTCCCTCCTGCCTGAAGTGTGCTTGACAGGATGGTGCAGCCATCTTTTTGTTGCTGCAAAAACGCAGTTTTGAGGTTCTGGTGCGCTCAGGATTCAGCACAGCCATTTGCTGTTTTCTGCAAACAGGCAGCTTGGTGATGTGGTGAAATACTGTTGAGTGGGTCAATATATCCCACATATCCCTCCCGACTCTTCTGAGATTTCAAGTCGAGGGAGAATCGGGCAAGTGGGATTTCTTCATGGGACAAGGGACAAAGCAGGATTGGTCAGGTATGAGTCCTTCTTTCATCAGAGAGTGGTGCGTCAAGCTCCTCTTGCTGCCTCTGGTTGGAACGTGGAACGACACCCCCAGCTTTCTCTTGGATCTTCCTTTATAGTGTTGAGCGAGAACCCTGGATTTCCTTGGGTTTCTTCTTTCCAGATCCCCGAGGAAGTCCTCCTTGGTAGTGAAGGTGCAACCAGTACCATTCTATGAAAGAGAACACAAACCGGTTGCTACCATTTCCCACTAACTGTGCTCCAATTGGGTTGACAGCAGTAGGATACGCAGGCATTTAATGATAACAATTGATAATGAAGAAAAATACTCCCTGTTACATAATTATACCAAAACTCTATCTGTTCCCGTCTGGTTCTTCTTTTTCTTATTCTCATGTTTCAGATGTCTCCTCTATTTGATTCTTTCTTGGCTCCTCAATTTGTTACAAAGTGTGCCTAGGGTGACAACTCTTTAGCTGATTAATATGGACCCCTTTCTCTTCTGTCAATTCGCCTTTGGGGATGCGGATTCTGTAGGCAACAGGCCTGGTTCAATTTCCCAGGCTAGCACTGGGGCTAACTGGAAGGCTTTCTTTATGACTGCCAGGGTCCTGAGATTTACTCTCCAGTTGGGACTAGGCTTGGCAATAACTGGGATCCAAATTAATCTCGAGTCGGTTGAGGATGTGACCGCCCATGTAAAAGGCGGAAGGAACACCTTGCATGACCCAACAATTGTGTTTGATGCTTTTGTCACCTCTAGACATTTTTATCATACAACTGCTAAGCAGAAGATGTTCAGAACGGGGAATTTCCAGGCCCCATATTCATTGATAAACTGACTCAAAAGCAGGCAGCGTCTGGTCTTTTGGGAGTTTCCTGAATAATACTTTGCTGATGAAGTTTCCTTCGTTCTTCAAGTCAACTCGGGCGAGGACAGACTCCTTCCCGTCATTTAACTGAATCGGAAAGAAGAGCTGTTCTCCCTTCTTCTTAATGCCAGCTACACTTTGGGCTGGTTTGTTTGCAATTTTGGCTATAGAATTGGGATTTTCAGATTTGAATTGGTAGAGAATTTCAAAGTATTTCCCTCCAGTGTGGAATGTCACTTGAGACTGGAAGGAAGGTTGCTTTTCAGGAGTGGAGAGGAAATCACATCACCAGTTTGTTGTCCCACAGCTATTATTGTGACGTCAGGAATTTCATTGTTTTGAAGATGAAACTTAATTTGATCTGATTTTTGTTTAACCATGTGGCATGTGCCGTT
Source organism: Ambystoma mexicanum (assembly GCF_040938575.1). Classification (NCBI taxonomy): domain Eukaryota; kingdom Metazoa; phylum Chordata; class Amphibia; order Caudata; family Ambystomatidae; genus Ambystoma; species Ambystoma mexicanum. The sequence continues at coordinate 294,166,544 of NC_090932.1, read as the reverse complement.
TAAACTAACATGGTTGACACTGTGCTTTAATTTTATTGGCCTGTGAGTCTGGGTCCAGAGGACCTTGTTCATACAGTCTATTAGGGAAGACAACCTATGAAGGATGTCATTCCCTAATAGACAGGGGGTTCCCTCTGGAGCCACGACAATGACCGGGTGCTTCATCTTGTGTCGCCCTATTTTAATTTTCTGCTCTGCAGTCCCCTCGACAGGAATTTCATTCCCATCGAAGTTCTGGAGTTGTCCAGGAAGTGGGGTGAGAGGGATCTGGTATCTCTCCCCCCTTCCTGAATTTAGCTGCTCAAAGGCCCTTTTTGACAGAAGAGTGGCTTGGGATCCAGTGTTCACCAGTGCTGGAAATGTACACTGCCTTGCACTTGGACCGGGGCATAAAATCTACCCTCCTTCTCCTCAAGGGGGCAAAGATAATGTGCACTTTCGGCAAGCTGGGTGGTCAATTTCCTTATTTTTGTCTCCGACACAGGGGTAGTTTGGGCATAATTCTGTGCAGGAGTTTGGGGATCTGAAAGAAAAATTTGACATTCAGATATTTGGGGAGTTTCGGGCTCCCCTTTTTCTGATTCTGGGCTGCCCCCCACCCCTTTTTGAAGGCAGTCAACATAATTGGTTTGTAAGGTTCGGGATCCCTCCGTTACCATTGGGTTTCCTAGGGGCTCCTTCTGGGGTTCAATAATGGGCGATTCTGACTCAGTCCCCAGATCCACCCAGTCTTCATTTAAATCTCTTGGCACCCATTTTTCTTTGGGAGGAGTCCTCCCTCCCTGAAGGAGAAGATCTTTTTCCCAGAGGACACTAACCTCCTCCACAAAATGGGTCTTTTTGAGTTCTTTATTTCTTCTACCCACCCTCTGTTCTTTGGGTTGCAGATTTTCGGGGGCAGAACATTTTTTTCTGGTTCCTGGGTGTCCAGGGGATTTTTACGTGTAAGGAAGGAGGCTTCCTCTAGGACTTTACACTCCCCTTGCCCCTGTGCCGCCTCCTCTTGTGCCGGTGAATTGTCAGAGTTCTCTCCCTGTCATTGTTCTGGGGTACCAGCCCCTGGGTTTGTGGGGTTCTGAGCCACCATGTTCATCTGAGAGTTCTGTTGAGCCCTCAACATGCAACCAAGATCCTGAGTAAGGTTTTGGACCTGGTGCTCCAGTTGGGACACCCGTTCTGGCTGGAACGGGGCTCTCTGGTCAACCCTAGGTGGATCACGGGAAGGGTAACTATCCCTTCTCCCATAGTACCCTGGATGTGGTGAATTTTGGTAACCCTTCACCCTTGGCCTCCCCTCTCCCGGATTGGGTTGTCTGGGTTCCTGAAATCGGGAAAGAAAGGAGGGTTGTCCTGCAGGTTGGGGTTTTGTAAGTATCGGGCGAAGTTAGGAGGGAAGTTTCCCAGGGCAGTACTTACGTGATTGGATCCCCCCTTGGGCTGGGGGAGTCCATGCATACCCCAGGATTGGTTGTTGCCCTTGTATCGGGGCTGATATAATCAGGAGAGTTTGGGGTCCCATTGGTGGGATTACCTCCCTGACTGCCACCTGTTTGTGATTGGCCTGAAGGCCTCCTGGGTCTTGGATTTTTCTGATTCTGTGCAGGGATATTTTTAGGCTCCCCATCTCTAAGTCTAAAATGGGGGCAACCTTCACCTCCGCCACCTTAGCAGCAGCAGGGGTGTTGGCTGGTTTGGGGTTTTTGTTCAGATGTTTATTTTCTGCAGGTTTTTGGACCTCATAAATGCGGGTTACCTGCTCTATGACCCAGTCCAGAGATCTTTTCTCGTGGAAGTCCCTCACCAGCTGGGTCATAATTGTTTTAAATTTTTTTATTTTTTATTTTGATACAGCTGAGTTAATCAACTTTTCAAAAACAATAACACATCTAAAATAACAATTTCATTTAACACAAATAACCGACAAACATGCCAATGAAAGGAAAATATTTACAAATTAAAACACAGAAAAGGCGATATGAACGAGCAGTTAAATGAGAAAACTAAAATAAGTGACAGAGACGATTCAAGGCGATGGTGTTGATAGTTCTTTCACAGATCACAAAGCCACAATGAAGTGTATTAGCATTTACGTCAAGATTAGATACTTATTTCAGCAGGTATAACAGCTTCCAAAAAATGCACCAAAGCCTTCATAACCGAGAATCTGACACTCTTAAATAAAAAGCTCCATATCTCATTTTCATCCTTTTCCATATACAAATTCAACAGATTTGTTAAAATGTTTCTCTCGCATAGCCTTCAATTTAGGGCAGGACACAATTATATGCTGCAAGGTTTCTTTTACACTTTGGTTCTCGCAAAAGCGACAGAAGTTTGAGTCGGCGTGAATGATTTTACGCCTCGCCAACACTTCTCTCGTTGACCATAAGTTTAGTCTCAGCCGCAATAGCTTATTGCGGATGTTTGCAGATGGGCATTTCAAAAGATAGCCAGCCGCTTGACCCACACATTTTATCCCAAAGCAGTTGACATCAAAGTCTCTGTATTTTACACAAGATTTGTAATTTTTGATCCAATCCCATTGGTAGTACTTTTTTTAGCACGGATCGCGTTTTCAATAAGGAACTGTAATGAGATGTTAGCTTCGACTAAGGTGTCCAAAACAAGATTTCGCCATTTTAAGGGAAAAGCAGAGGTGGAAGCTGACAGATGGCGAGCTACCGTGCTCAAAATGTTGTTATTGGCCACTCCAAGCAGGCCTTTACGAAAAAAGGAACACATTTTCCATTTAACTCTGCTACGTAATGAGTTCAAACCCAGTTCGAACCGTACTATGGGCAAAGGTGAACAATTTGGGAGTTGCAAGACCTTTTTCCAGAAGGTGGCCTCAAGTCTATTCCATGAGCCATCATTTGAATATAGCTTAGATTCAGCACCATAAAGTAAAATGGGAACCACCTTTTGCTCATAAAACATGAGTAGATGGTTCAGCCTAAATTTCCCATACTTATATACAAGAATTTTGGCCTGTGATATCAAAGACAGTAATTTTAACTGTAAAGTGTGCAGAAATTTACCATCACTAACAGTGTTTTGAATGAAGATACCCAGATATTTTTATTCGAAAACTGTTTCGATTGGTTCTTGTTGCAAGCGCCAACACTCATTGTAAGTTTTGTGTTTACCAAGAGGCCTACAAACCAAGATCTGAGATTTAGACAGATTTACTGTTAGGTGATTTATCTCAGCATAATCTGATAAGGCAGTCAGCAAGTTCTGTAGACCTCTGGGAGTCTGTGATATTAAAACAAGGTCATCAGCGTAGAGCATCCACTGGATGCGCTGGCCACCCAACTCCGGAGCATCAGCTGTAATTCCAAGAAAGGAGAGACCCATATCAAGGATAAATAGGTTAAACAGTATGGATGTCAAAATGCATCCCTGCTTAAGACCCACAAAGGTCGGAAAAGAGGCGGCCAAAAGGCCTTCGAGAGTGAGCCTAACTCTCATGGTGGTGTCCGTATGTAATTGAATAATTAAGGCCAGAATAGAAGATGGACAACCCAGTATTTTTAACTTGGAGAATAGAAGATCACGATTTATAGAATCGAAGGCTGACCGGAAGTCGATAAACGCTAAATATAGGGTTTGCTTCCTGGGGGCATATTGTGACTTGAGCATATTGATGGTGATTATGTTAGGGATAGTACCAAGACCACTGACAAAACCGGATTGAAGAGGGTCCCTTTTGAAGTGAATTTTTGTCCAGTTATTCAGTTCTCTTAGAATAAGGCGACAAAAAATCTTGCCTGAGACGTCGAGCAGGGAGATGGGTCTGTAGCTGGCCGGGTTGGCTCGATCACCCTTCTTGTAAATCAGAATGACAATTGATTGCTTCCATGATGTCGGAATTTTTTGGGAGGTGTTAATAGAATCGAACATAAGATATAGTATGTCTGCCCAAATATCGGGAAATTGGTTCAATTGTACATTCGATAGGCCATCAGGGCCTGGAGCTCTAGAATTACTTGCTTGTTTTATAAAATATAGTCTGTCATCTTCGTCAAAGCACAGATGGAAAGGAAGCTCAGAATCCGACGCAGGTACAGAAAGATGTGCCGAAGGAAGAGCGAATAGCTCAGAATAATAATGTACCCACATATCCTCTGACACATCATTTGCTTGCACAGCAACCTGATGACCTGCTGTTGCTTGGTTTATAATATTCCAAGACTGGGCAGTGTTTTTGGATGCCAAGGATACTAACATATTACTTCCATCAGTTTGGTACAGTTTAGCCTTCATGCCTCTTACCCAATTTCTGTATTTGGTTTTTATGCGGGAGAGGGCAGCCGATCGTAAATGTGAAGGAAGCTTTAAGGCTTTCCTCTTTTCGGCCCGAACCAAAGCTTTCTTGAGTCTGGTTTCGTGATCAGTGATGTGTAAATGCAGTGTTTGTTTTTGTTTATGCGCAGTTGAGCTCGGCTGGAAAAGCTGCATTAAGGCAAAGTACACAACATCTGCCAGACAATCACTCACAGCATTATTCTTTAGTTCGGCATGATAGCATAGCCTAAAGGCTTTCAAGGAGGTTTCAGACCACATTAAGCGATTCCTAGCTGGATTTACCTTACAAGATCCCTTAAGATACGTGGGTTTCGTGTTGGGTGTGATCAAATTCAAGTGCCAGGTGGTATGCAAAATATTGTGGTCACTCGCTTCTGATTCAATAATTTGAAAAGATGTAACCTTGTTTAGCATATGAGCGTTGACATAGGTAAAGTCAATGATCCCCTTGCTACATGCACGGTGCCAGGTAGGTCTAGGTGGAATATCCTGTGGAAAGGCACCATTTAACATGTAGAGATTGCGGGATTCAGTGAAAGTTGACCACATTTCAAGGCGTTTTTGTTCTGTTTGACATTGAGGACCCAAGCAATGTAAATTTAAATCACCCGTTAAATAGATTAAATCTGTGTGCGCATCCAGAGTAACAATATCGATGGCCTTGTTTACCGAATCCATAAAACAGTCATCAGAAATGCCCATTGGGTTCCAATAGATATTAATTGCAGCACATGTAAAGCTTTCCCCCACAATCCTGGACTTTTGCACAAAATCATTTGGACAATACCACAATTCAATTTTTAAACAAGCTGACTGCTTGACAGCAGTTAACAGGCCGGAGGTTGGACGCCCCAAGAGGCGCTTCACAGCTGGTACCAAACAAACATCATAGTTGTTCCATGATGGTGGGCTGGTCAACCAGGATTCCTGAAGCAAAATTACATCATGCCCCGACAGCTGCAAGGAGCGATTATTCAATAAGTGCCGATTCCCTCTAGAATTCCAGCTGACGAAGGAAAGATCTAATTTTGAAGGAATTGAATTGCTAACGCTGAATGCTCTGACAGTGACAGTTGCAGGATTGTGCAGATTGAGCTTGGGACTTAATCATGTTTTGCTTTAGATGCGTATCCTGACGATGTGTAGATAGGCTATCTGGGGCGTCGGGAGTTGGCATTAGGGTAAAGCCAAGGTCTACAAATTGAGACTTCACAGCCCAGATAGCATTCACCACAGCCCTCGAGTTAATCCAGAGGTTTACAGAGGACCGTTTTAATGGGTCTAGAAACTCAACAAGTTCAATGTCTATGGTGCCAATATCATCAAGCTCTGGGATCTCATGAAAAATCGACAGCACAGAGGCCCGATTGAGATTATATTGTTTGGCAGGCAAGGGTTGACAACTAAGGGTCAACGAATGCACAGCCGGGCGCTTAAATTGCGTGGTGGTAGGTTTCTGTTTGACTTATAATGGCGGCTCAATTGGGATTGAGTGAGGGCCATTACATACTTTAGGTTGTGTGGCAATTTGAGGGGCAATAGACGCCTCAAAAAACCTGGTCAGAGTTGTCTGTACCAGTCTTTCCATATCACCAGAGGTGACAAAGTTAGAGACATTTGCAATTTCTCCCTTTTGTGAGGCGCCAGGGACCCAGTTTTCCCTAAATCAATCGAGTCAGGCACACCTGCTTTTTCAAGTTCGGCACCACTGAGGGAGATGGTTCATGGGAAAGAGCAGGTGCACTCTGCACGAATGTTAGGTTTTTGGAGACAGATTTTGAAGACAAATACTCATCAACTGCCTTTCTTTTCTCTTTGCGACGGTTTTCTCCGTTCAGTGTGTTCAAGGCCGTTGGGGCATTAAAGATGAAACCACTTGCTGGTAAATTACAGGTGTTGGAAGCATTGAAAGTGAGGCTGCTTGACGTTCATTTTTTGGGAGTTTTTTGTGACATCTGGTCAGCCACACTTATCAATTTGCTTAAGGGACTATATGCCATAACAGGATCAGTTGGAGCAGGCAATAACTTTGCCTTTTTAGCCTGCGTTTATTGAGAATTTTGTTTTGTTATAGCTTTGGAGGCCGAGACTGTGGATGAAATTGAGGTTGAAAGTTTGTTAATAAAAGCTTTGGTTTGAGAGGTGCGATTGGAGAGAGATTTAATGTTTTTAGTTTTCTTTTTTTCTTTTATTAAGGGATTCTTTTGGGGGCATGGTTTCACTGTATCAGAAACAGTGGTTTTTGCCCCAAAGAGTGAGTAAGATGGTTTTTTCTTTCTGATGAGCTGTTATTTCATGTGTATTGTCTGTTAAGTCAATTATGGGGTCAAGTATGAAGGGTATGGACTGATATGTTTGTACAGAAGGAACAGCATCAGCAGAAGTCTGAGACATTACAGACTTTTTGATTGATACTTTTTCTGAGTGACTCAGGCTCTCAAGTCCGTTTGAAATTGTAAGTTGCTCGGCAAGTAACTGGTTAAGCTGATTGGAGTGTACTTCAGCCTTTATAACAAGAACTTCAAACAACCTAGCCAGACCTAAAATAGCATTATTCATGGACTTGAGCGCAATGCTAGTGCTTACATTCTGAGTCTCACCGCCACCAACATCAGAGGAGCCCTTTTCAGCCAGTTTTCTGGGGGTTGGTGCACTAAATGACAGATTTGCCACAGAATTGGCAGCGCTAATATTCGTGAAAAGCGTAGGTGATTTAGATAGATTGTCGGAGACAGTATGTGGTGAGAAAGCTGAGATATTTGTGTCTAGGTCACTTAGAGGTATGTCCTTAAAAACAAGACTAGAGACTATTTTAGCACTAGATGTGTCGCTTACAGTAGAGACAGAAATGTTAGGTGCTTCACCAGATGGGGCCACAACACCAGTTAAAACATTTGTTAACAAGATGCTATCAGTAAGGGAGACATTCTCTTTTGCAAACGTAACTGTAGGCCCTGAAGATGGCACATATTTTAAAGTCTCACCAGAGAGGTCCTTTACTGCAACATCCGCGGGCGTTTTTTGTCCATTTGATCCTTCCCCAATGGCGATTTTATTCATAGCATGTCAATGCGAAAAGTCCTTTATGCCCGTAGATGGAGTAACCGGATGGCCAGGAGTTGTTGCTTGGGGGTTTCCAGTGGTGCGTGTGGTATTTTCCCCACAGCTAGAGTCCCTGCAAAATGAGCGAATGTCCATACCTAGAAGTAGCTCAGCTCTACTCTTTGTAGATTTAATAGCGCATGCGCGGGGAATAGAGCTTAAGCAGGGTTTTTTAGTGACTTCAGGAGAAGACATGTGAGAAAAACACGCACTGTTGGTGCTATGTAATGCAGTTACAGCTGGCATATCTGCTTTCAAGGAATTTATGCCTCGTTTCATTTTGCACAGAATCTAAATTGCGAAGTAGGTGCTGTAGGGGGGGAATAGTACCAATGATACCGGTGAAGGAACAGACCTTCGCCGCTTTACCGCGACGAGCGCGGCAAAGCGGGACTGCTGGGACTTGCTGGGTGCGCGCATATATATTTATATAAATATATAATTATAATTCTTGGCCACTGCACTCCGCTCACCAGCTCTAACAGCAGTAACAGCCCTTTCAAGCCCTTCCACAAATGCGCGCGCACAAATGCGCATGCGCTGTTCCTAATGAAGGGAGTGCTGGGAGCTGGGTTCACAGAGGCGGAGCCAAGTGATCACTAAGAAACAAAATGAAATGTTTGTTTGTTACAAACAGCCTCCACACAAAACGAACTATTCAGAGTTGCAAAGATGGCTTGTATGATCCCAATACCGTGTTTGTGTTTGAAAACGAACAAAAACAATCCTCGTGGCAAGTCAAAAAACACAGAGCTTCTCAGCAGTAACAGCCCTTTCAAGCCATTCCACAAATGCGCGCGCACAAATGCGCATGCGCTGTTCCTAATGAAGGGAGTGCTGGGAGCCGGGTTCACAGAGGCGGAGCCAAGTGATCACGTGTTTGTGTTTGAAAACGTCCAAAACAATCCTCTTGGCAAGTCGAAAAACACAGAGCTTCTCAGCAGTAACAGCTCTTTCAAGCCCTTCCACAAATGCGCCCAAATGGGTCATAATATACTTGGGGAGTGCATGAAAGAAGATGGTTACAAACTACCTGCTATCTGTGCGTACCTTCCTAGTGGCTTGTGCGAAGGCGCATTTGAGCTCCTGCACAAACTCTTGTGGGGCCTGATCTTCCCCACACTGCAGGTTGTAGGCCGCTTTGCGAGCCCCCTGGGGGTTTCTGTTTCGCCCTGTAGGTGGACCATGTTGAATGGTTCTGGTCATCCAGTCCCACAAAGAAACTGGAGTACTCAGGGGAGAAGGTCTATTTTACATACTCTATGCAATTCTGGTTGTCTTTCATATGAAAAGTGTCCATCATCTGCTCATAGAGTTCTAAGTGTTCTAATATAGAACATTTTGCATTTTTATGGTATGGCGTTATGACACTCCTAAGGGCCTTTTTTATGCCTAATGGGGTCTTTTGTCATAACTCTCTTGAGTTTGTTTGCCTTCTTTGGCTTAGTCACCAGAGTCCACTCACTCTCAGACTCAGAGGCGCTACTACTTGAGGTCCCCTCATGATTATCTAGGCTCTCCTGGATTCTGTGAGCTTGAGAGGGGCTTGCAGAATGGTGGGGCCTAGTTTCTCCACTCCTGTGGGGCACAGGAGAGTAGTTTTCTGACTCATTCCTACTCCCAGGGTTGGCAGAGTATTCCCCCCACTGCCCTAATTGTGTAGAGGTCTTCAGGATGCTTTTTTTGGACTTAATTTATTGGGTTTTTCACCAAATTGGACCAACAGGTCCCTTGGAAAGTAATATTTCTGTGGATCCAATTCCCTGACCCTCCCCTCATAGGAGACTTCCTTGTCAGAGACATCAGCCTTAATGTTTGGGTATCTATGCAGGGATGCCCATCCATCACTTTGTGGGGCGCTGACCTGTCAGTTCTATCATGCTTGGTCTATTGAATTCTGCCGGCCTCATGGTTTCTGGCTCATATAAACTGGTAGACATGAAGTTGGCAGTGTTCACAGTATTAAATGGTTTTGAGTCCCTTAGTACAGAGGTCCTTATACTATGATCAGGGATTGCCCTGTCCCTCTCTACCTGTCCTTAGTTGCTCCAGTTAGTATTACATCTAGCACCCTCTTTTTCCAACCTTGCTAGTTTCTCCTTCTCAGCCTCACTCCTTGATAATAAGCAAAGATCTTAGCCTTTTGCTCAGCTATCAAGGCTTTACTGGCCTCTATGACCCGCTCTTGCGCTGCCACTTGTTTGTGGAGCTCATCATTCTTTTCACAGAGAGCCTCATTGTCTCTCTGGGCTTCCTTCCTGCATGGTTTGGGAATAATGAGACAATTTCTGTTGCAGGAGTCTCACCGCCTGGGTTTTTGAATCTTTGGCCTAGGTGTTCTCTTCCAGAGTACCTTCTACCTGTCTGGCGTGCTCCAGTAGATTCCCATACTGTTTTGAGGTCATTGAGTTTCTGGAGGGCTGACTCACTTCCCTGTAACTCTGTTTTTAATTTTCTTACTTCCTGGCCTAGGGCGTCTCTCTTGACTTAGGGTACCTCTCTGTTCAGCCAGGTCATCCCTTTGTTTCCTGATGATATCAAATTTCTGGCACTCTTCATCAAATTCTGTTTGAGAGTGGAGGTCTCTCAAAATTAACTTATTATTTTCCTCTTTCAGTTTCTCTATCTGGTCTTGTAGGATAACTATCTGCTCTATGCAGACCCTGTTATAGGTTAATTGTTGAGTCAGCTTCTGTTGACTCTCTTCGAGAGAGTCAACCTTTTCCTGAAACTCTAGTCTTACTGCGTCTAATTGGGCCTCTTGATCTGCATTATTTTGCTGTTTGCGAGCCAAATCTTCTTTTAATTTTATGATATAATTTCCAGATTCTGCCTCCAACTCTTGGCTCTTCTGTAATTTTTGTTCTGCTAAATCTAGATCAGTCTGAATTGTATTTAACAGTTCAACTTGATTCTGCGCAAGAGTTTCATTTTCCTCCTGCTTTTCCCGCATCACTCCCATGTGGAGATACATGTAGGCCGTGATTCTGGCAATTTTGATTTGCTCTTCTTTAATTTTTGGGGTCATATATAGCTCACTCAGAGCTTGGTGTAATAGGCCACTGTCCTGCCATTTGTCCAGGTTCATGGCAGTGACCTGTTTTGTTATTTCTTGTAGCCAGACCTTTTCATCCTGTTCTGGCCACTCACCTCTGACAAATAGCTTGTGCAGAAGGTGCTCCCTAGCCATATTGATTTGTACTACAGTCATTTTGGACATGTTCTTTCTTTATTAATTTATTCATTTATGTGAGGGTAACCTGTATTCTATTGCTTTTCTGTCTATTTTTGGGGTGATTTTAGTTTTAGTTTTCTAGACACAGGCCTGGTACTTAGAGTATTTGCTTTGGGGAGGTGCTTGTACAGTGTAACCCAGTATTCCCACCACCCAAAGTATCACTACCTTGAAGGTTAGTCTGCTGTGTTAGACTGTCACGAGTGGCAACCAAACTCAATCCTGGACGAGCCCCCAAATTTGTTAAGGATTTCAATCAGGCGACACACACCTTTGTCTCGGCCTAGTATGCAGCGCATGACTGAAATGCTTAACATTTTTTTTAATTAAATTTTGAGATGGTACACCACTCATATCACACCCCCTTTTCAAATACCCCGGGCCACAATGGACAATGAACCAGGCTAATTGGTAAAATACAATATTTATTTATTTAAAAATTCAAAATAAATCATGCCATTTTTAATATGGGTCAGCAATCACCAATGGGGTGATAATTACAATGAGAATGTGAGCAATGCACTGTATTTCACCTGCTAGTGGAACATACACACAGCACAGCAGAATGGGAGCACTTTTTGATTTAAGAAAGATAGCAACAAAGTTAGAATTTCCTTCTGCATTGTTCCCTCAACCCACAAATAATTAATTCTGAGTGGATAAATACAAGCAGCAGGTAATCACGAATAATATGCAAGAATCGGAATCCAAATCTGACCTTCCCTCCCCAAAAAAGAGAGAAACAAGAATTTTAAACCCCTTGTAATTTTAAGAAATGACACTCGGAAATGGACAATTAAATAATGAATGTGTGTTAAAAACCTTGAAGCATATAGAATTCCTCACTAAAGCAACAATGCAAAGATACTAACAATCACAAAGAATTGATTACTAAAAGCATACAGTTAAAAAATGAGTGGCAAGTTTAAAACATGTTGCAACAAAATGACATGTGTGAAATTGTATTTCTTCTATTCCGGCCTAAAATTAACCAAACGGTTTTTAATAAAAACTGGTGAAATGCACTGATTCGGAGTGCAGTTGTTTGGTTAGGGTGTAGAGGTATATCTCAGGTACAATATGGAAGTGAAAGTAGGTCTCTAGCTGGTAAATTGAGAGAGACATAGAAGGTAGAGTGAGGTTCGTTTTCAGGAAAATAGAGCAATGAAAAGAGGAATCGGCTTAAATTGAAAGGCAAATCTCACTTAAACTAGATTTAATGGCTAAGAAAAGAGGAACACCACCCATGAATCTCAAAAGTTACGCTGCAGTTGTAACCCTTCACGCAGTGTACCCCTTTCCATAAAGGAAAATTTATTTATTTAATCACAATATCGCTGATGACTTAGGATCTATGCAAGACAGAAATTAATAGAAACGTGACACTAACACTAGAAATCAAGGACAGGGTTGTAAGAATGATTGTGATAGTTTGAACAAGGTATCAGGATAAGGATAGGGTGACTTCGAGAGTGGGATAAGGACAAAGACAAGATAGGCTAGGGGTTTAGGCGGGGTGGCAATTGATACTCACAGTCCACTTATTAGTTTTTGGAATTTTGGACAGTCAACGCTTCTGGTCGCTACACGGCAGGGCACCTGGCAAACAGCAGGGAAGTTCGGGTCACCGGGTAGCACTTCTGGACAGGCAATTCTGGTCACTGGATACTACAGGTCAGCTGGATGGCACAGGTACCTCTGGATGCAGTTAGTGGGATCAGGATGCTTCCCAAAAACACCACAGCTTTCCCCTTTGGATCTTTGGGAATTTTAGTGGGTTCAGAATTTATGCTTTGCTGGAGCAGGATCAGCAATGCTTGGATTTTGCAGTGGGCCGTGGAGTAGGCTCAGCAATGATTGGGCCTTGTAGTTGGGATCTGGAGTCTGGATGGATGAAAAAGGAACAGGAGGCCGACGCAGTAAAATCAGGAAGAGTGTGTGTGGGTGTCTAGAGTCTTGTCAGGGACTCTTATATATAATGCCTAATTACATCATCACAGTATATGACTGGGGCAGGCTTAAATAAACCTGCCTCTAACAAAATGATTGGACAAGGGTGATAGTCTCTGCCTAGCTCTCTGTTGGTTAGATTTCAGAAAAATGATGTCAGATTTACAGTATGAGTTTTACAATGTCCAAAAATCTCCCACAATTACATTAACTAAAATCCGATTTTGCCAAACACATACATTTATACAATTGCAATCTCTTAGCAAATTATTTACACAGATTACATATTTTGTGCAGCACATTGCAGTCCAATCCTCCAGTCCGTGAGACTTTGTTTTGCCCTTCTGCCATTTTTTCACGCTTTTCAATGGGATTTATATCACTCAAAACTCTAGAACATTATACAAGGGTGTGGATTATCATCAGGGATGCATTTACAAAAATTTGCTTTTGCAACCTGGATGCTTTTCTCGTAATCTGCCATATTTTGCCATTTCTGTCCCCAATGTGTCAATGAATTCTACCAAGTCTTCAAAGAAAGCCCAAAAATTCACTTTAACACTGCGAAAATTCTACATTTTTACAAAGTCTTGCTGTTGAGATAAAAGTCTTCAACGTTTATTTATGAAACAGTCTTTTGAACCAAAAGGCAGTCCATTGTCATTATATCATTTTTTTTCCTTCCTCCAACTGCAACCAACTGTCACTTCCTTCAAGGCAAGGTGGGGTTTCTCATCTTGTTTGGAGGTTTTAGTGCCCCTTCACACTTCCAACTTCCTTGCCCTGGGAGTCCCATTGTCAGTGGGTTTCTCTAGACTAGATTCTTTCAAACCCTGTAATTATGTTATGCTCACCTGGTATCCACAGGGACGCCACCAAGCCGGGTTACTTACTGGTATGCTTCTCAGCTTTGCCCTGATGTGGTCTGCGGGGAAGGTTCTGCTTGTGGTAGAATTAGGCATGCTCTCTGTCCTGCCTTCTTTGCAGGGGCGCATTGTCTTTCATGGGCGAGTGCGGTCCAGTTACTTCACTGACGCCGGCCCGTTTGATATTGTTCCGGTAGGTCTTATTGCTGTTCTTTAGTTTTGTTGCTATTCTGCATGCCTTTCTTTGTTTAAAATCTCTCTTTTTTCTCCCTTAGGTATGCAGAGCTTCAGCGTGGCGAACTGGCTTGGTTGAGCCCCGCTGGTAAATGATGGCGCATTAAGAGTACTATGATGCGGTAAGTAAGCGCTATGAGCCGAGCTGCAAAGTCTTGCCTTTGCTAACCTGTGTTTTCCTTCCTTGTAGGACACGGTGTTCCTCAGCGCGAGTGGAATGTCCGGAGTGGTGCCAGCAGAGAGGCGACCAGCCAGGTACGCCCTTTGAGCAGTTTGTAATTTATAAATGTCTCTACTGCTTTCTTTAATGTTGCCTCCGTCTTCCTCTTTCAGGTCGTTCTGTCCATGAGGCGTGCAGATTCGAGGAAGGTGTTCTCAGTAACTGCGAGTATTTAAAGATGAAGACTGCAGGTAAGATGCTGCTGCTAATGATGTTCCTTTTGTCTCCTTGCAGGTTCTGCTTCTCCGAGGTTCGAGGGAATAGCTGGACACAGTGAGCGTCACGTTGCAAGCTGCAAAGTAACGTGAAGCGTGTTGTCTTGCTCGGGTGTGGTTTAAATAGCCCCAACAAAATAATCCAGGTAAAGTTGTCCCTAGGCTACCACACCCAAAACACTAGACCACATAGCTTGGTTCTTAGGAACCAAGCTATGTGGATGCCTCCATGTTGGCTGACAATACAATAAAGTAGTTCCCAAGCACATTGTTTATCATGGTGTATGAGCTTGGCGCCATAGGCGCCAGGACTGGCCCCATGAGGGCTTTTGAAGAGGATGCCAGGCTCCAGAGACCAGAGTCCTGACTCCACGTGGCCAATGGGTTTGCCAGAGGGGGTTTTGGGTGAGGGTCGTGACAGCACTCACCCCTAAGGCCCCTCCCATGGTGTTCCTTCTGTCTGGCCCAGGTTTGGTTGGGAAGTTCAGATGGAATTTCCTGATTAGACGTGGTGCGTGAATATTCTCACTGGGCTCCCAGGATCTATCTTGTGGTCCAAATCCTTTCCAATCGACGAGATAATATAGCTTGGTCCTAGAGTATTTAGAATCCAAGATATCTTTGACTTCGAATTCTGGTTCTCCATCAACAATTATGGGCTTAGGTGGTGTCCCAATCCGTGTGCCGGGTTGCATTGGTTTCAGGAGGGACACATAGAATAGCGGGTGGCTGTCTAGATTAGGTGGTAAATCCAGTTTCACAGCTGCTGGGTTGATAATTGCCTTAATGGCATAGGGTCCTAAGAATCTGGGATGAAAGGTCCCGGTTCCCTTGATGGGTACAAATTTAGTGGCTAACCAAACTTTGGCTCCTACTTGATGATCAGGGGCCTTTTTCCGGTGTTGGTCGGTAAATCTCTTTTGTTTTTCTTTGGCATGAATAAGGTGTTCCTTTGCCCTTTTGAAAGCCTGAGTAATGGTTGTGTGTAGAGTCTTTACCGCTGGCATTTCCAAGCTGGCTGGAAGGTCTAGTTCAGAGGTACGTAGATGTCTGCCATAAAGGGTATAGAAGGGCGTTTGTCCCTTGCTTGAATGCAAAGAATTGTTATATGCATATTCGGGTATCCATAGTAGGACTTTCCAATTCCTTTGTTTGTGGTGCATCATGCACCGTAAATATTGCTCGAGTGTCTGGTTGGTTCTCTCGGTTTGGACGTCCGTTTGGGGATGGTGACTGGTAGATAGCCGAACGTCGATCTGCGCCATTGCACAACATTTTTTCCAGAAGTTCGAAACAAACTGGCTGCCTTGATCAGAGACCAGAACCGAAGGGAAGCCATGTAGCTTAACCACGCCCTCCAGGAACACTTTTGCTAAAGTGGCTGCGTCTGGGAGGCCCTTGAGAGGAATAAAATGGACCATCTTCGAGAATAAGTCCACAACTACAAGGATGGTGTTGAACCCTTGGCTTGGAGGTAGATCAGTGATGAAGTCAAGGGAAATAGTGTGCCATGGAACTGGAGGAATGTCCAATGGTTGTAGGAGACCAAATGGTTTTTGTTTCTGTGATTTATTTTGTGCGCAGACACCGCAGGACTGAATATACTGAATGATGTCCTTACGCCAGGTAGGCCACCAAAAGTTCTCTTTCACCTTAGCTAGGGTTTTGACGATCCCAGGATGCCCTTCGATCAGTGAATCGTGATAGGTTTGAAATACTATGCTGTTGTAATTCCTTCTTGGGTACATATAGGCGATTCCTAAAAAAGGATAGATAGTCCTTGATGGTATATTGTTCTCCTTGAGTTTGCCATGCGAGGTAGGCATCAGGATTCATTGTCCGTTGGATTTCTTTTCGTAGTTCTGCTTGTGTTAAGGCTGTCGTGATACCTAAGAGTTTGTCTTCAGGTATAACAGGTACTGGGTCTGGAGTTGTATATACTATTTCATCTATGCCCATGCAAGATAAGGCATCCGCCTTTCCGTTTCTGACTCCTGGTCGAAATGTGATTACATAATCATATTCGGCGAAGAAAAGGGCCCATCGTAATTGGTGCGAGGACTGGGCCTTGGCTGTTTTGAGATATTGCAGGTTTCGGTGGTCTGTGATGACTGTAATGATCTGTCTGGCCCCCAGAAGGTAGTGCCTCCAGGCTTTAAAGGCAGATTTGATAGCCAGGAGTTCCTTGTCCGTGATGGCATAATTAATCTCTGGAGGTGAGAACTTTTCGACCAGAAGGCCACAGGATGCAGCTGGCCGGTTTCCGGGTCTCTCTGTGAAAGGACAGCCCTCATTGCGAGACTGGACGCATCAGTTTGGACGCATCAGTTTCAATGACATAAAGGAGGTCTGGACGAGGATGTCACAGGATCGGAGCGGAGGTAAACCTTCGTTTAAGTTCCTGAAAGGCTTCTTCTGCTTCTTCGTTCCAAGCAAACTTTTTATTGTTTTTTTGTAATAGTACTGTGATTGGGTGCACAACCTGAGAGAAGTCTGGGATGAACCGGCGGTAGAAGTTCGCAAAGCCCTGCATGCTTTGTACCCCTTTCAGAGAAGTTGGTGAAGGCCATTTCAGAATGGCATCTACCTTGTGCACGTCCATTCTGTTTCCTCCTGGAGTAAGGATAAAACCAAGAAATTCTACTTCGGTGACGTGAAAAAAGCATTTTTCAAGCTTTGCAAACAAGCGATGTTGACGGAGCTTGGTGAGGACTGAACGAACGTCCCTGACATGATCTCGTTCCGAGGCTGAGTATACTAGGATGTCGTCTATGTACACTAAGGCGCACACATCAATTAACTCCCTTAAGATGTCATTCATGAAATACTGGAATGCCGCAGGAGCGTTGCATAACCCGAAGGGCATGACTTGATATTCAAACAAGCCGTACTTAGTACGGAAGGCGGTTTTCCATTCATCTCTTTTTCTGACTCGGACCAGGTGGTACGCTCCTCGAAGATCCAATTTGGTATAAATCTGGGCATCTTTAACTTGGTCTAGCATCTCAGGGATAAGTGGCAAGGGGTAGCGGTTCTTCACGGTGATCTGGTTCAATGCGCGGTAGTCAATGCAGGTTCTCAAGTCTCCTTCCTTTTTCGGTACGAAGAACAAAGGACTGGCTGCGGGGGACTTTGAAGGACGGATAAATATGTTTGCAAGGTACTGGTCTAAATAGGATTTCAAATGAAGGTTTTCTGGTTCTGTGAGAGCGTAGATCCTGCCGCAAGGGATTTGTGCACCAGGAACAAGGTCGATCTGACAGTCATAGGGCCTGTGCGGCGGCAATGTATTTGCTTGGTCCTTTCGGAAAACATCCTGGAAATCATGGTATTCACTTGGCAAGGAATGAGTTGCTCCCAGGGTTGATACTGTCGCTCCTGGGGTCATGGGGATACAGACATCAGGTTTCTCCTCTTGGTAATAACAGGCAGGGGAGCAGTCCCCGGGGAAGGTTAATTTTCATTCCCGCCAGTCTATCAAAGGGTTGTGAGTAACCAACCATGGCATCCCTAGTATCAGCCTGAACTGAGGTGCTTTGATGAGATTGAATGAAATAGACTCCCAATGTCCGTCCTGGCACAGCAAGGTTACCCTGGCTGTGCACTGGGTTACTGGTCCGGAAGCGATTTCTGTCCCATCCACGGTGGTTACCTTGTCTATAGTTGGCTTAGAACACAAAGTAAGGCCCATCTCTGCTGCCAGTTCTTGATCAATATAATTTCCAACTGCTCCGCTATCGATGTATGCTTCAATGGCATGCATTCTTGACGACTGTTGGTGGTTAATTAAGATCACTGGTATTGCAAAGTGTGAGGTCAGCAACTCTTTCTTCTCACTCAACAAACTGACCTCTACGTTGTCGAGTTTGGTCGTTTTTCGATTCCTTAGCTGCATCCTTCTCTGTGGCCCCGACTGTTCTTCTTGGGGGTTTTACTGGACAGTCCTTCAGGAAATGTCCTGGTTTCCCACAATACAAACAAAGCTGTTGTTGTCTTCTTTTGTCCCACTCTTGTTTTGTTAATGGAGGCCCTATCCCTCCAATCTGCATGGGTTCTACAGCATTTTCAGGTACACAGGGTGTGTTTTCCCTTGCTCGAACATACACAGTCCGAGGGTCCATCTTAGACCGGTCTGCCTTTCGGTCCTGCAATCGGTAGTCTAGCTGCACAACCAGATGTATGAATTCTGCACAGTCTCTGGGTGGATCAACCACCTGGGCTAAGACGTCCTTTAATTCGCCTCGTAACCCTCGATGGAATAACATGGTTCTTTTGTTTTCTGGCCACCTAGCTTCGGCAACCAGTCTGTTGAAGGTAGCAATGTACCTTAACAAGTCCTGATTCCCCTGTCGGAGGGACAAGAGTTCATTGTCTACTGCTTGTTCCTGGGTATGGCGAGCAAAAAGCTTTTCCATTTCTCTCTGGAACCCCCCAAAGTCATGTAATAGAGGATCGTCATGGGTTACCAACGGCAGCGGCCAATTTGCTGCACTACCACTCAGGTATGATAAGACAAAAGCTACCTGAGCTTGGTCGTTTGGAAATGCTCCAGGCCTACAAAGAAAATGAAGGCGGCACTGATTGATGAATGCCGCATACTTCCGTGGGTCGCCTGAAAACCTTTCTGGTGGTGCCAGGGGCACTGTTCCAGGTAACGTGATCTGTACTGGAGTGGGTGGTATGGCAGGGTTTTGCATCGTTGGATTGCTTCCAGGTAGAGGCGTTTGTCCTGCATGTGATTGCAAGTATTGCCTGCTAATCTCTTCAGTGTGTTCTTTAGTCACTATTAGGTCTCTCCGGAGGGCATTAGTATCTTGTCGGGCAGAATGAACCTCAGCACGAAGCTCTCCTAGTAATTGGGCCAATTGGTCCATTTCTGATGTCTCCATGGCGCCCAGGTGGATTTGTTATGGTAGGCTTCGCATTCTGTTACGCTCACCGGGTATCCACAGAGAAGCCACCCAGCCGGGTTACTCGCTGGTATGCTTCTCAGCTTTGCCCTGATGTGCTCTGCGGGGAAGGTTCTGCCTTGTGGTAGAATTAGGCGTGCACACCGTCCTGCCTTCTTTGCAGGGGCGCGTTGTCTTACATGGGCGAGTGTGGTCCAGTTACTTCACTGACGCTGGCCCGTTTGATATTGTTCAGGGAGGTCTTCTTGCTGTTCTTTAGTTTTGTTGCTATTCTGCATGCCTTTCTTTGTTTAAAATGTCTCTTTTTCTCCCTTAGGTATGCAGAGCTTCAGCGCGGCAAACTGGTTTGCTTGAGCCCCGCTGGTAAATGATGGCGCATTAAGAGTGCTATGATACGGTAAGTAAGCGCTATACGCAGCGCTGCAAAGTCTTGCCTTTGCTAACCTGTGTTTTCCTTCATTGTAGGTCGCGGTGTTCTTCAGCGCGAGTGGAATGTCCGGAGTGGTGCCAGCAGAGAGGCGACCAGTCAGGTAAGCCTTTTGAGCAGTTCGTAATTCATAAATATCTCTACTGCTTTCTTTAATGTTGCCTCTATCTTCCTCTTTCAGGTCGTTCTGTGCGGGAGGCGTGCAGATTCGAAAAAGCTGTTCTCAGTAGCTGCAAGTGTTTAAAGATGAAGACTGCAGGTAAGATGCTGCTGCTAATGATGTTCCTTTTGTCTCCTTGCAGTTTCTGCTTCTCCGAGGTTCGAGGGAATAGCTGGACAGAGTGATCGTCACGTTGCAAGCTGCAAAGTAACGCAAAGCGTGTTGTCTTGCTCGGGTGTGGTTTAAATAGCCCCAACAAAATAGTCCAGGTAAAGTAGTCCCTAGGCTACCACACCCAAAACACTAGACCGCATAGCTTGGTTCTTAGGAAACAAGCTATGTGGATGCCTCCATGTTGGCTGACAATACAATAAAGTAGTTCCCAAGCCATATTGTTTATCATGGTGTATGAGCCTGGCGCCATAGGCGCCAGGACTGGCCCCATCAGGGCTTTTGAAGAGGATGCCAGGCTCAAGAGGCCCGAGGCATGGCTCACTTCCTCAGGGGGGAAATTTCAGGGCTGACAACTGGAATAATTGTTTTTTTTTGAGAGCTTGCAAATTCAGCCCATGTGGTTTAAACTCTTTATTTTCTTATTTTGGCTTTAAAACAAACCTGTGAAAGAAAATAGCCCATGTCTGTATTTTCACCAGCAACAAAGCTCCTTTACATTGATAAGTAAGCAGGCTTTCATTCAACAATTTATTTTTTAACAGGCCATTTTTCATTTCTTCAGTCAGCAAAGCCCATTTTTACATGTGTTGAAAACTGCCTGCATTTCTTTCTTTAAATTCAGTCTGGCAGCTCCCTCAGATTCCCACACTGCATTTGCAGCTATA
Organism: Ambystoma mexicanum; assembly: GCF_040938575.1. Taxonomy (NCBI): domain Eukaryota; kingdom Metazoa; phylum Chordata; class Amphibia; order Caudata; family Ambystomatidae; genus Ambystoma; species Ambystoma mexicanum. The sequence continues at coordinate 294,146,078 of NC_090932.1, read as the reverse complement.
GTCATTTCCTTGAATGCAGGAGTTTTATCTGAAGCATAGATACAATGACACTGACCTGGCTCAGAGAGTTAAAGGGGGTCATTCTGAGTTTGGAGGCAGCCATGGTGCTGTTAGCACCATGGCTGCCTCCAAACCCGGGTCCGGGTCCGGTGTCGCTGAATGGGGACCTTACCGGGTCATTCTGACCTTGGAGGACCCGGTAAGTCCCCATTCAGTAAACCATTCTTCTTTCCCATTTGAGCACCCATACGGCTCAATGGGAATGGGGAAGTTGTTAATTACGGGTAGGCAAATAGCAGGCCCATTATTAGCGCCCTGGTCCCTTAGCGGGACCCGCTAAGGGACCTCGGAATACGGTGGTGAGGGTTTACCGGCACTGGCATCCTTACCGGTGCCCGTAAATCCTTACCGCCCAACTTAGAATGACCCCCATTGAATTTTAGAGACCGGGAAGTGCTCCTATAATTCTCTAGAGAAGGGGAAAAAATACGGGGGGACAACTCCAACATTGCCATCTTTCCAGACTACGCTCCTCTAGTACAGCAACAGAGAAATAGATTTGTTCCAGTCAAGGTGAGGCTACGGAAAAAGGGGATCAAATATATGCTCATATATCCAGCAAGACTGAAAGTGATACACAGTGGAAAGTCACACTTCTTTAAAAGCCCAGAAGCTGTGTCCATGTGGATGGAACATAATAATATAGAAGCCCCTGATAACACCCCAGATCAAGACGGGGGCACTTGTGTCCTCCCAGAGCAAGATATTAATAAACATTGAATCTTGCCATCACACAAAGATTATTGGAAGAGCTTGAGGGCTGATCTGCCAGACTACATGCTCCTCTCAACGATATCTGAATGGATCTATAATGAACGGATCTATAATTGAACGACTGACCATCAAACCTGAGTATGGATTTCAGATGGCTCTGATTATTCACTGTGGAAACTGTTGCTATCCTTTTGGAGCAGACAGCGACGTCCACTGAGTGACGACCAGACTACCCTGATCCATGTGGATCATCAGCATAATCCCATTGTCGACTCATTAAACTGGTGCCCGGTAAAGGCCCGGTCCTTTTTGAGCACCGGTTTGTCCGAACGGGAAGACATGTTGGACACTGTTCATACCCTATGTGCCGGGGCTTGTTGTTTGTTTTGTTTAATGTACCCTCATCGGAAAATTATGCTTGCTTTGTTCCTCATGATTTGCACAGAGACATGGGCCAGGCGAAATGTTCTACCACGCCATAAACCAAGCGGTACATCATGCACCATATGCAGAACAGGAATGGCCTAGTGCGCTTTGCACTGTGCAGAATTTACTTGGGTCGACAGACACTATGGCCATATTATGACAACACTTATAGGTCATGACACAAATTAAATTACTGACATGCAATGTGAGGGGTCTGGGCACCTACATTTGCAGAAACAGAGTAAAATCACATCTTCAGCACAAACAAATATCTATGGCCCTCCTCCAGGAAACTCACTTGACGGCTGAAGAACAAGAAGTTGTGGTAAACTGCTGGGGAGGGCCGGTATATGGGGCCCCATACTCCAAGTTTGCTAGAGGGGTGCTTATATGGATCACATGTTTTCTTCCATTTCGGCTACTGAACATTGATACAGATACTGAGGGCCGATATATAATACTGCAGGGTTAACTTGGAGTGAAGGACTATCCATTGTAAACTCTTATTTCCCAGCCACATGATACCAACATATATACAGACGCTGTGCACACACATTGCCACACAATGAGACGCTTTATTCATATGGGGAGGCGATTCCAATTGTGTACGCAATCTGGTACTAGATAAGCAGATGGGAACACCCTAAACTACCAATCACGCTACCACACAATGAATGTTGGGCCCCCTGGAGAGCACAGACAGCAATAAATTAGATACTTGCTAACTACTACGCTAAACGGTACCGCCATGACACACAAATACGTCCTGAAGAAATATTTGAGGTCTTTACAACAATCCAATTTATGAAGCTCACTCCGTCAGCAAGGCCACTCAGATCAGGGTTTCACATCGCAAGAGTTGGGAGAAGTGAAAACTTTGCTTGCTTCAGGCAAGACCTCTGGAAGCAACGGCCTCCCGGCAGAATTTTATAAAACTTACCAATCCACCCTTGCTCGAACACTCTTAAAAGTCTTTGATATTGACGTACCCCCGAGCACCATGCAAGAGAAACTGGTGGTCCCCATACTCAAACCTGGGAAACCAGCTGAATTGTGCGACTCGTGTCGCCCTCTGGTTATGCTAAATTATGACATAAAACTGCCGACCACCATGCTGGCCACACGTCTTTGTCAATGTATCACAACACTAATATACTCTGATCTAAGTGGATTTGTGCCAGGCAGTAGTACCACTTTCAATTTGCGTAGATTACAACATATCATCTACTAGACCAATACCTGTGCTGAACAATATGTGGTGGCATTGTGTATTCGGAGTGGATAAATGCAGCCTTACAGGGCTTCAGGTTTGGTGAAACCTTATATGTTGGGCTAACGTACTGTATAGCTCCCCTACAGCTAGAGTATGTTCTGGACGGAAAATATCAGGACAGTGGGCCATACAGAGAAGGACACAACAAGGGGGCCCACTGTCGCCAATGCTTTATAAATTGTCAATGGAACCAATAGCTGTATACTTAAGACAGGCGTATGTGGCAGCCGGAATCAATATTCAGGGTTCAACACACCTGGTCTCCCTATACGCAGACAACGTACTACTATAATTATGCCAACCGCAGAGTAAACTGCCTATCATATTGGAGGTGCTGGATGACTTCGCCAAACTGTCCGGAATCTCCTTCAATAAGTCTAAATCAGCCCTTTTACCTCGAACTCATTCAAGAGTATTATAATCATTTGTAGATAGTCTAGCTCCCTCCTAACATTGCTCTGCGGCCCTAGGAGACTACACTGTCGTCACCCCAGCACCCTGTGGGGATCCTGCAACCAGCGCCTCAGTGACGCGGCTTTTCAGGCCGCCAGGTACAACTATTTTCTACGTTTTTGACCAACTTTGGGAAGCATGGCACAGCCTTTGGCAGTAACTCCATCACACCACCAGAGCCCAGTGTAATCACAGGGCCCTCAGCATACCACTGAGCCTCTAGCTCTAGTGTGACATGCACACTTGTGCACTATTCCCTCCCCCTCCCCACACCTCAGCATTCCTCCTCCCACCCCCTTCCCTGGTGTCTCTTTCTCTTTCTTGTAGTGCATGAATGTGGTGCCCACAGGGGGGTCCCGGGGGTTCATAGCACATCTCCTGTTTAGAGATAAACAGCACAATATATGGAGCACATTGTTATACCCAAAACCACTTTCGTTTTTGGGTTGTTGTACAGAGGTAAGCACCCACCTCTGAAACCCTGTCTCTGTGCCTTTACATGCAGGTCACAGAAGTGCTCCAGAGACTAGAGTCTCTTGAAGGAATCCAGCCATTATAAACAACAGGTCCTGAAGAAGATGATCCAAATCACAAATATCATCGAAACCGGTCGACCACACTGGGCATGAGCGACCTCATGCTCTAGGACCACACTGGGCATGAGCAACCTCATGCTCTAGGACCACACTGGGCATGAGCGACCTCATGCTCTAGGACCACACTGGGCATGAGCGACCTCATGCTCTAGGACCACACTGGGCATGAGCGACCTCATGCTCTAGACAATATTCAACAGATTGGATATGGATGTGTCTTGATAACCTTACTAACTAGACATAGCCTTTTTAGGCATGCTCTTTAGCAAAGGCATTTTTATAGCGCTCACCATACTGGAAGGGCTCGTAATGGTAGTGCCTACCTCACCACCAAAGTTACATTAAAAACATATTACATCTAAATCCTGAAGTGAGGACAGCACATCTCCATTTGAGTAGAGACACATATAATGTACATTTTGTCTATAGCCCATACATGTATATTGTCTTTTAACATTGAATTACTAATTGGTGTAATAGCTGATTTGGTATACTAACCAGCAATGGTATGAAAGAAGGTATGAAAGAAGGTTTAGATAGGGCCAGCCTCTTCCCTATCCTCTGTTAGACAGGCGTTACTGCACACTTAACCTAAAATCAGACCCCTCCAGTTGAAATGACATCCATATAATGTTTACCTAGCTCACCTTAGGCAAGCCACAGTACTTGACAAAAGCAAGTGTCAAATAACTCATAATTGACAAGCATTGAGTATCTGTTTGTATTGTTCGGTTTCAATGCATTGGTTGAATGGCGCGATAGGGGACGTATGTACAATAACACTGTGTTGTAACTATAAAATTCACCAATAAACAAATTTGAAGAAAAAGAAATGATGAAAAAGCCACTCCAAGCACAGCACTCTTTGTTTTAATCACCCTTAGAGCACACCTACCCTCTTGATGTTGAGAGTTTTAGGATGGTGCTCCAGAGTGCAAGCTGTGTAGTAGTAAGGGAAGGAGGAGGAAAAGAGATATAGAGTGAGAACCTGCACTGGCCAAGCCAAAAAGGCCAAACAGCAAAACAGGTGGTGGCTAGTCCAAGTGAGCCACAAGTTGTAACGGGCTAGGCTTCATGGGACGGCTACACTAGAAGGCCTTCTAGGAGCCTGGATGAAACGGCTGCTAGGAGCCAGGTCCCAATAGAAGAAGTGTGAGAGAATCCAGCTGGGGCCTCCAGATCAGAGACTGGTGGCAGCTGCAAGACCACTATCCCAGACACAGGGCCTAGCAACCTTTGAGAACTCAGGTGGGGGGAGGAGGGATTCTATGCACAGGATCCAGGTATGAGGGATAATTCCTTCTCAAAGGCACAGGGAGGAAGCCCTAAGGCAAGCGGGAGGCAGCAGTAACGCATGGGAGGAACGTTGAGGGCAAGAGAGGTGTGATTCAGGGTCTCGGTAGCGGTAGCAGTGTCAAGGTCTTCACTTCCCACGAGACTATGCACCATTGCGATTGATAGACAAAGATGAAAACAGAGAAGTGGGACGTGAGTGACCCCGATAACACGTCTCCTGGGGGCGGATCCACAGGCTCTAGGGATTTAGCTCGGGGGCTGGATTCTGGCCTCGGGACGCTAGATTGTTTTCATGCTTCCGTTTCACAGAATATCCTCCATGCATTCTTCCTCTCACCGCTACCCACACTCTGATGCATTCCCTAATAGGCGTTTCTCCAATTCCTTCCCATCTGCATTACAATATAAAGATGATGAAACATCCCTATACATGTTTTGTGGGTTCCACCCATGACAGATGGCACACACAGCGCTTTAGCCTATTACCTCCAAACATTTCCAGCCCAACATTGCTGAATTTCGAGGGCATCACTCATCTTTGCTTCTTTTGGATTCTACAAAAGGATTTATCCTGGCAAAGCTCAAGGTTGTATTAGATGCCAAACATTTGCAGAGGTGATATTTGTCTCTACTAGCCAGTCAATGTTCAGCCTACCATCTGCTCCCTTTGCTTCCCAAGGCAAACAATGAGTGTTGCCTGTGTTTCTTAAATATTTATTTAAAAAAAACAGTTTTATTTAACAGGAAAATAAAGATTAATCAGTCAATATTAAAGTACATATCTCTTCATGGTTGGGGCCGGAATCTTGTGTACCAAAATGGGGGCGAGGAAGTGGGTCGTGATTTTTATGTGTTTGTTGTTTTTCATGACTTTATAGTTGGTCTATACACAGACGTGCCGCAATCCAGAGCGTACCTGCCTCAGATTTGATGTTGTCTCCCAGGGTAAACCACCTGTGAAATGGTCAGCGAGAAAGAGTGGGTTTTTAGACTACATTCTAGCTACCTAGAGACCCACCTTCATTGTTAAAAGCAAAGTCAACGTGCTGTTGATTCATTGGTTGAGATCCGAAGATATCCTAAAATCAGTGCACCAAAAGAAGTAGTGGAACTGTGGCCCTGGCGGGGACAGGGTAGGCAGGAAGGGAGCACCGTGCAACACATTTTTCAAGGGTTCCAGCCATGCTGGTTGACAGCCAATTGAGTTAAAACATATTTCGGTTTAGCTATAACTGCTATTGGGTGGTAGTGTAGAAGTGTGCTTTAACTTCACAAAGAACAGTCCCAACATGGTGAAAATGGTTGCAAAAAGTAGTGGAACAGCTAACTGTACAAAATGAAAGTAGTGAAACACTGCTCCCGGCCGTTCCCGCTCACTTCGGCCACTGCCTAAAAGGTGTACCATACTTGAGGGAGGACTGTAGAGAGTGGGAGCTGGTAAATTATTGCAAGACATGTATAAAATAGTGTGATACTCACTTGAATGCCAAGAGTACCATAATCTTTGAGTGCTACCATTTTGGTATGAGGGAAAAGAAGGTAGGGGAGACTGTAGAAGACTGTATGCCTTCTCTCAATAGTCCGGCAGTAATATATGAGCTTGGCACTACTCACGAGGGACAAATAAGGTACGAATTCATGTTACGATGAAGGGAAAGTAGAATCCTAGAAGAGGGATTGCTAATGGAGAATCCTAGATAGATGAGGTGGATACTCTTTACAAGAAGATTGAGAATTCCTTCAGATGTACAAAAGAAATGACCAAAGATAAGGATCAGCTGGAGTAGTTTAAAGAAATTGTGTTCTTAAACCGCAAGTCATACCGGAGTCCAGCCGCTAAGCACGGGACAGGGTTTCGAACCATTTCTGCTTTGTAATGAAGACAATTGTGTTGCCTTCCGGCCCTAGTGGGAAACAATGGCGGACAAGAAAGATTCTGCTGGGAAAGGTGGTGATATTGGCTGAAACCTAAAGGCAGATTGGTCGTCAGCCTTATTAGCTGAAGTATGCAGATTAGCTACTAGGGCCTGTTCCGACATAGTGAGTTTTTTTCCGCAATCCCTTCTCTCATTTTTTTGAGCTTGTCAGACATGGCCTGTTGGATTTCTGTGCACCATGTTTCATCTTTAAGAAAGGTGTCCTGTACAAAGCTCGGTGTATGAGATTGCTCCTTCAAGATTTTAAAGAGTTCTCTACTATCTGATTTAGTGCTTGATATTCTTGTGTTAAAAGATTCTTTTTTGGTGGTGTAAGTAGCCTGTTTATATTCTATTGAGGCTTTTTTATAACTTGCCAGGGTGAGCGGGTCTCTACACTGACGCCAGGCATAGAAAAGTTTGGTTTTTAAGGATTTAAGTTCCTTTAGATTGTCATTGAACCAGGGATTGCATGCCGTCAGGGATTGTATTTTGTTTTTGATGGGTGCAAGCTTATCTGTGATTGAGCCTAGAGAATTCAGGAGAGTGGTTGAAGTTTCTTCCAAGTTATCAATACTACCTATCTTATTATTAAGGCGGGTAGCCCAATCAACCAAATGCGTGAGAATCAGCTTTTTTCGATTTCTCACCTTTATTAAGAGCTTGGGTGGGGTTACCCTTTTTGGAAATAATCAGTTTGTATTTGGAAACATATGAAAAAATGATTGGACCAAGGACAGGCATTGGCCTCTATATTGAGAAGGGTCATATTCAGGGAGGACACCCAGACTAGAGTATGTCTCTTAATGTGAGTTGGATCTCTAACATGATGACACAAGCCTAGGGAGTCAAGGGTATTCTCCATGGTTTTAGCTATAACATCCGCGGGACATCCCAGCCACAGATTGAAGTCACCCAATACAATGAGTTTTGATTTGGGTTTTAAAAAAAGATAAAAGAAGGATTTTCAAGAAAGCTGGAAATGATATGTCTAGTGTGGGAGCTCTACATGTTAAGAGGATGTTCAGAGTGGTTTCAGAACTGACTGCTAGTTTAATCAAGAGATGTTCAGTGCGGGCCCTGGCCCCAGAAGGCCTTGTGGACTATGCAGAGGGTCTTGAACTTGATCCTTGCAGCCACAGGGAGCCAGTGGAGGGATCATCTGGGACATCTCTGCGATATTGTGGGGGTGAGCCCCAAAGAAGTCCTTGTTCATTGTTGTAGCTTAGGGACCCATTTCTGTGGAGTGAGTCTCATTGTTCCTTGGTCTAGTGGTGCTCTATTGCTAGTTTGTTTGAGGGTTTAGTGATAGGACCAGATGCATGAGGCTTTTGGGAAAAAAGAGAGTGGAGTTTATCTGAAGTGACGAACAAGAACAAGAGTAGGATGTTCTGAATAAAGCATGGTGACTGTGCCTGTTCCTGTGAGACTTGACACCAGATGCAAAGCTGCAGTACACAACAATGCCAATAACTGTGTGCGCCATTTTTCAACCCAAGAACAGTACTGCAAATCGAACATTTTCATACATCCCGTGCACTAAGAGGGGCGGAGCTTAGGTTTTCTGTTGTTGAAACGTAAGCGCTGGGAGTTGCGCGGTCAGAGAGAAAATTCAAATCCTGTCTTTGGGGACCAGATTTGTGGATAAAACTAATCACAAACCACTGAAGACAATCTTTGGAAACAAAGGTATCAATCAGGTATTTCTGAGAGCTGCTGGTGGGTCAGAGGTTCCCAGGGTCAGTGAAACCGTTGGTGGTTGGATAGGTTTGAATAAGCCAATGGCATTGCTCTGGACCAGCTCCCATACCATGGTTTTTCAGCTTGCCATGCCATTACAGAAGAGAAAGCACCATGTGCAAATCATGCATGGTACCAACCCTAAAAGGACCCAGCATGAATGACTAGGTCACATCCCATCGGCACGAGATCACAAGCAACAGACATGTTTCATCCTTAATAGGCATCGTCACTATCTTGCGTCCCCGTTTATGGCAGGCTCAGGACGCATGTCTGCCGGGATAGAAATGGTAGTGGCATCTGTGCCTCGGGGAAGAATAAAGTCGCAGATGGTTTGTCCCATAAACCAGGTCACAATGAAAGTGGGACAGAAACACCTATCTGGGATCTGACCTTTAGCGGTTCAAAAGGAGCAGTGTTAAAAAAGGATGGGAAAAGACAGCTTCTGAAGACAGGGAGCTGAATTAAGATTTGTAAACTCGGTGCCACGGGTTGGAGAGGTGAACTACTTTTGTAGAGATGTTCTCAAGAAATAGGGATGGGGAGTTTTGGCCACAGAAGATTTCGTCAAAAAATAATGAATCGAATATTTTGCAACGGATTTTGCTCAAAATATATGTGGGGGGGGTGGGTATAGGCTAATAATTAATGTAGGGGTGTTAAGGACAGATTGGGGTTTGCGTGGCCTCCCCCACATATATTTGCATCAAAATCGACACGTACAAAATACAAAATGATTAAATCTTCTTTGATGAAAACATTTCGATCAGATCACGAGGAACCAAGAAATATAAGTGCATGAAGGAGGAGGGTAGCATTGAGGAGAGCTTGTTTGCCATATTGGTAAGATTGCTCCTCCCATATCTATTAGAGGCATGAAGATTGACTTGAGTCACAAGGGTCACTTAAGCATGAGCAAGTTTAGATGTATTGTGGTATGTGACTTTTGGTCGGAAGGTGTGACTACTGAGACTGCGAGAAAGGTGGAGGGGTGTTCAGAATGTTGGAGGAAAGACAAAGTAATGCTGAGGGTATCCACAAAACCCCTGATCCTTATTGAGATGCCCATATGCTGTTAGAATATGTCCCCCTGGATGTACCGAGTCCCATTGCAGCAAGATGCACTAGAGGGGAGTACATGGATGTTTTCATTGTGTCTTTTCTCTACGTAGGTTGGGGTTAAGGTGGTGACGCAAGTCATGGAGGAGAAAGGAATCTGATTTGTTTACAAGCTATTTTCACATGTGTAGGACATCTACCAAAATCATCATGCACACCTGATTAGAGCCGGTGTTCAAGGCGATGGAAGGATATCTAAAGGAAAATGGCTGAGTGCATGCTAGGCCAGCCTTGTTTAATCCAAAAAAGGGGTACATGTGTGCAGAGCTTTATCTGCACTTTAAATGACGGTGTAAGCATCAGGGTTGGACTTGAGGGAGGTTGAGATAAAAGAAAGAGTTGTAGTCCACCGTTTGCACCCCACACCACAGAAGGAGTATTTCCTTTTGTACGGAGACACAGAAAGCTAATCACCAACATCCGTCCAGATGGTTGGCGATGGTGCGGCGTGTGGTATGGAATCATGAAGAGCAAAGGGAGACATTGAGTGACAAGCAGAAGACCAGCAAGTCATTCTATGAGCAGAGGCATGCCGTAAAGGAGTCTGCAGGTAAAGTCAGGACATGCTGTCAAGGTCAACTTTCCTGAAAAAGTGAGCAAGGTTTTCCCATCATCTTCTGTCCTTCAGAAGGAGAATTGAAGTTTGATGGTGGCAATCAGAACCAAGTACTGCGGGGGATGAAATAAGAAGCGTTGGGTTGTGATGACATCTCATTTGCCAACTGCAGGGTGAAGACAATATGTGATAAGAAGGTGTATGTGTTATATCTGATGGGCGGTGACATAGCACGGCTAAGTGGGCCAACCCCAGTTTCTCTAGATTATGTCATTGATTAGAATTTCTCAGGGACTGTCAGACGAACTTGTCAAATTCCGGCACTTTTTTTTTTACGAGCAGGGATAGCTTTATAGAACTGACCTAGATAATAGCATGACCCATGGTTCAAACTACAGGTTTATGTTCTTTTATACTTCATCCTATCGTCCATACTGTTTGCCTGATGTCCGAGACTGGCACATCCCGCCAACTAGGGAATCATGGCCATCCTGCTGACAGTGGAGCAATCATGATGTCTTCAGGAGCTGCTTACCCCACCTCCTGGAAGATCCACTTGCCAGGCCATGTTTGCTCTCACACGTGGATGTCCAGAGGAGGCGTTGGTTTGGCGAAGGGACACCACATCTCCCAGGGACCTCAAGACTTCAAAAAGAAGGCCTTTTCCTTTCTCTTTGCTTTGCAGCCAGGCTGTGTGGAAAAGACAAATAGAGGATTGACAATCGCTGCTGGTCCACACCCTGAGGTGCTGATGGGCAGGGTAATCCTGGGGGGCAAGGTGACCTCCTGATGCAGAAGCAGTTGCAGTACACCATGGGGATGCTTCAAAGTCCAACCAATGAGCGATTAAGTAACAGCTGGGGCAATAGGGAACTAAAATATGAAAAGTCATTCCACTACTAGATGCTCACAAATCAATGCAAACCAGTAAATGTCTGCCACCCTGGTTCCTATGTCCCTTTCCTATTGTATTTATTTATTCATATTTGTAGAGCGCACATCAGCCCAGAGGCATTGTGGCCCTTGTTACAGAGAATGAACATACTTAGATCGTACACACGTCTTCCATCTGCCCCTATGTATGTTACTGTACGCAATTGTTTCCAACTGTTCCAGCTGCTTATCTAACCCGTTTTCCTATGTATGTATGTAGGTATGTATGTATGTATGTATGTATGTATGTATGTATGTATGTATGTATGTATTTATTTATTTATTGGCTGTATCTTGCTACATACTGCAATGCTGCTTCAGACTGCAGTTCATTGGGGAGACACGAAGAGGTGCCCTGGTGGAGAAGTTCCTAAGGAGTTAGAAAAGGACCTTCTGCTGTCATAGGCAATAAGGGGTCTGAAGTGGAAGACCTTTCAGATGTCTCCTGAAAAACACACGCCACAGTGCAAGTCCTCATGGGAGGGTGAGAGAAATCAAAACCCAAGGCCCACGATGGTGGAGCGATCCAACAGCAAAACCTTCATACATTTGTTGCAAGCCGGTTTTGGTAAGCCAATGTTAGGGATCTGGTCAGATGGTAACATCGCATGGGCTCTTCTTTTTTTCAGGTGTTCTATTGCCCTTTGTTGTCCTTGTCCTTTCCTCCTGTCAAATTTCTTCGTTTCCATTTGCCCCCGGTATCTTTTCCTGTGTTTTTCTCCACTGTTTCCAAATGCACTACCAGCCTATGGTGATGGTCTGGGCTGAGGGCTGGCGTAAATATCTTTGCAGCAGTCCAGTAAACAGACATACACCCCCACATTCCGTGTGGTGACCTCATAGACTGCCACCGCACTAATACACATACCACCAACCTCCAAGCGTAATTTAGGAATGTTTTGCAGCCAGTGAGTTTCATTATTTATTCTACTGTGTGTGTGACTATTGGCCTTGCGAATCTAGCCATGAGTCCAAGTTCCTGCTCTGTGCACTCATTGGATCCCTGTGGCGATATTCATTCAGTGCCTGCGTGCATGCTTTGCAATTACACTCTCCCTTTACTCCAACCCTTACCTGATCTGAGTGTGACAAGGCTGAGAGATCAGCACGCTCCCACCCCTTCCACACTGTGCCACCACAAAAGTACCACATTAAACATGAAATGCCTTATGAATGAACTATGAATAAAATGAAAAAAGATATAAATACAGAGTTTACAAGCCAGAGGATTCCATCATAAAGTGATATATAACATCCTGAAATGATTATTATTAAGGCAGCCTGTGGAGCAGTCAACAGGTCCAATGAGTTCCCATAGCAAACGGAGAAGTCACGCCCCAAGCCAACCAGTCTCAGAGATGTTCTAACATTGCAGTCATGCCAATGACCACATTTGACCTGAATCGGATCTCTCTGACCATGTCTCTCGGTGGGCTATATGGTTTTGAATGGTTTTGTGCCCATCCAAGAGATGGTCAGTGGAGCAAAGCACTCTTTTCCACTAGATCTAGAGGGCAAACCTGTCTACAGCATCCTTAAAACAGTGTCAGACTATGGGAGCTTCCAACTAAGACAAGCTTGCCAGACGACCAACACATCACAGGATCCCTACCCTGCTCAGCTCAGGCTCCTAGCCAGCACCTGCACATTTGTGGATGAAGAAGTTGAGCTGTGGGCACAATTGATCACATGATGTCACCCAACCAGTCTGTGCCACCAGCTTCTGAGAGAAACATGCCTCACCATTCAATGAATCTTGAAGTCGGGTAGAGCCTATGAGCTGACGGGCCCAAGGTCTGAGGAGATCAAGATGGTCTTGTGACAAGTAGACATTGGAAAGGCACGTGTGTTGAGATGCACGCTCAGTGTCAAGCCTGTATCGCTGAAAAATATTTCCCTGCCTTTTATCCATTCAAGGGCCTCCTTGTGAGGTGTTTGCTGTTCTGGTCTACTCCCTGCAAAAAGTGTTTTGATCTCATGCCAACAAGACTCATGCATACCATTGTGAAGAGTGTAACAAGTGAAGGTGGATCCTCCACTTGCCAACCTGGGACCTGATTTGGAAGACAAATAAGTTCAAGGGTTGTTCTGCTGCACAGTACTAGGCCAAACAAATAGAATGCCAACCTTGATATGTAGTTACCCTTGAAAGCCTGAAACTCCCTGTTCTCATTGACAGAGCGGCCTCTGTGAGTGTCACATCTCACGACCAATTCATGATCCTTTGGCCCGCGTCATGCCCTCAAGCATCTCCAAGTGAAAATGTATGCATTCGGGGATCTACTCTACCGCTGATGGTGGCCTTCTCAATGAAGATCACACCTGCCGACTTTTCATCACCCGCCATATTTTAGGTCATGTTGTTGAATAAGGACACTCTGTTAGGCTGAGATAAGATGGCAGAGGATTCGTTGAACTTTTTGCCAATAGCAACCTGGGCATTCTGTTACATAATATGATGCCCTATTCCAAAAGATAGGGGGGTTGAAAGACGAGAAAGTTTGCTTGCATTTTGAAGACACATTTCATAGATTGCTCTTGGACATTGCTACATCCAATGTCTTCTGCGAACAAAATGAAGCAGGAACTAAAGATATTAGAAGTTTTGAAATTATTGAATAGCTCAAAGGGTCAGCACTGTGAATATCCACAATAGCTGTAGCAAGAACATAGAAATGACCTGACAAGGTCTGCCTGGTCGTTGATATGCCCCTACTGGATAAGGTGGTCAAGAGGAAGAGAAGCTCAAACCAAACAGTGGATGACATTTTTGTGGGTCTGGAATGGGACAGTGTATTCACTAAAGTGCACCCAAAGGTGGGCTATCATCAGGTACCCCTGCAGTCTTGAGATACATTGCAAAGTTCCCCTTACATACTCATTAAACATATACCAACAGCTGAGTTTGAGCATGTTGTGAGCGGCAGAGGTTTTTCAACATACCATCAAGGGAGTCATGATGGGCCTATGAGTTGACATAAAACCACTCATGGAACTCAACCCTGAACATTTCAAAGATGCACCATATTTAAGAAACATATATAAATAATGTAATAAATAAATAAATGTAAAGAATGTGTCAAATAAAAGGAGAGATAGAATCTCTGAAACACCTCACATTACAGTGTATCGGTCTAAGGAAAGACCATGAGCAGTGCTTGGGGGACACCATTAGAAGCCATATGACAGGGAATGTTGATGAGTGGTGGAGGACTCTTGTCGAAGGAGAAAAAATGAAAATGACATTAGCACACATAAGACTAGTGATTTTAATCCTTAAGAAACTAGAGGAGATCAACAACACGACCCAGGTATCATAAGGTGATATCAAGTACTGCAAGTAGGACACCGCACACTAAATTGGAGATATACTACGGAAGAATGGACATGATCAGGTTAAAGGTTTCAAATATGGAAACCATACAATCTGTATAAATAAATTAAAAATAAATAAATAAATAAATAAATAATGTAATTGGCGACAAAGATATACATTGTAGAAACCTTATAGGTACTAAGTTTGCCAGCAAATGTGCCACACCAAAACCCTACATAAGCGAAATCAAACAATTTAAAGTGATACATTGTAAGGAATGTGAATCTTGTATACATCATTGTAGAATTAATACAATTTTAAAAAGTAGTTACTTAAGATTTCAAAATGGTTATTTTGAGGAGGTTGAAGGAGCATGGTTTGGTGTACGATTCAGCCCTGCAATGCAAATCTGCATGTGCAGAAATTAGAAAGTGACAAAATACTGAATTGGAATTCACACATAAAAGGAAGACAATTAAGGATCTGATGTATCGAAAACTTTTTTGTATAATATGGGACAATGGCAGATAGACTTTTGATGAATTTGAGAATGATGCAAATACAATAATGGCACAATTTGATTTACAGCGAAAATAGGGATAGAATAAATTGTGTTTCTGGAAACTCAAGTACAATCTTAAGAAAATAAAATAAGGTTTTCCTTCCACAGAAGTCTGCGGACAAAAAAGTTGTTGCAAGTGGAAATTCATATCATGCAACATTCCTTCAAAGATAGTTTACTATATTCACATTTTATATGGGGAAGGGCAGTGTGTACAGATTTGGGAAATTTTACGAAACAGAATAATGTATGAAACCATGAATTAAGAGTGTGATGTTAGCTTTGCAGAACTCTTACATAAAAACAAGATTAAAGGTGAGACGAGTGTTACTGAAGAAAAACACCTAAGTGGCAACCAACAGAAATATATTTTTTGATGAACTATGGACCCAATGGGCCTCATTACACGGTATGCGGTAACCATGGCGCTATTAGCGCCATGGTTGCTGCCGGTATTTTACCGTGTCCGCCTTGGTGGATGGCGGAATTACCGCCCTACTCCAAGGTGAGCGGGGGCGGTAATTCCCCATTCACCAAGGCACTTTCCCATTCCCATTTTTGCCCCCATAGGGCTCAATGGGAATGGGGAAGGAGCTAATTACGGTACCGCAAATCGCGGTACCGTAATTAGCACCAAGGTCCCTTTGCGGGCCCGTTCCTTAACGGCTGCTAAAACCAGCCGTTGAGGTCGGGTCCGGCAAAGGGACCTCGTAGGAAGGCGGTAAGGGTTTACCGGTACCGGTGCCCTTACCGGTACCGGTAAACCCTTACCGCATTCCGTGTAATGAGGCCCAATATGTCTGAAGTAAAGTATAAATTACATAGATATTGGATAATGTTACAGAAGGAAGAAGAATTGGCAAAGTTGTTTGCAAAACCCCTGATGTAGCTGACAAAAGACAAATAAACAGTTGGGATCTACTTGTACTCAATGATGCCATTGCTTAAACAAGTAATCACATTTGCATAAACCAGTCACAAATAGGAACATGGTATTCCTTATGAAGCATCAATTGTAATAACAGTATCTAAGGAGATACTTTAATGCATCCACAAAAGTATAGGCCAATACATTTGAAACACTTCATGATGTGTGAAACTAAATACACAATGCATGGTTTAAAGTGTCAATGTGGTCAATAACACATGGGTGGGACTACAAGAAAAATGAAGGAATGGGGGGGCACTAGAGTTTGCCAAAGGTAATGTCTGCCTACCTGGTGAGCTCCACCCAGGGAATCAGCAATCGATCCTCTGCCGAAGAGCAGTGGCTGCCTGAATGTCCGCAACCCCTGCTTTGTGCACCCTGAGAGGTTCGGAAATTATTTTCCAGGGAGCTCGCCAAGGCTCTCTCCTGGCGAAGCTGGGCCATGGGCTCTCGCTCTCACGAACGCAGTTGTACGGGAACGGCAAGGCACATGCGTTGAGTACTGGAGGGGCGACTATTCGTCAGACGGTGGCACCACCTTAAGGGGAGCTCTGCAAGAAACAGATCAGGATAATGCCTGCTGAGCCCACTGGTGCTCATGTCCTGCACAGCGGGTGCCAGATGGAGACACGCCCTGCCTGACGCCAATGCATATTAACAGAGAGGGGGTGATAGCGGCGATGTCCCACTCTGCGCAGTTCTGGATTTCTTGTAGCCTGCCGCCTGTGCTCTGAGGGACCTTGCAGGCACAGCAGGCCTTGATTTAAGTCACAAGGTGTGTGTACCTGGGAACCCACCCTCCTCCACTCCTGTTGTCCAATTACTAGCCTTAGTGCTTTGCTGGTGTCTTATGGGGTGTCAAGTGCCCCGGCTGCTTGTGGCCACAGTGCAGTGGAGACGATGTGTGTCCCTATTGGTCTCTGGCGGAACACAGCACTTCTCACAACCTTCGGCAGCATACCTAGATTCAGCGCTAAGAAGCAGAGCTGCCTAGATGGGTTCACACGGGGTGCAAACAACGCAAAAAATTGCCCACAGATGCCAGTAGACCCAGCCTCTAATGGAGCAGCAGTGGTGTATCAGTGCCTAGAGCTCTGTAGCAAAATGCTGGGGTGAAAGGCACCTTGCGATCAATGGATCCAAAAATTGACACCCTAGCCAGCAGTTTGAAAAGCTCACAACACAACATAGAACAGCTCTGTGGGTGCATGATGGAGGTGGACACCCGCATCGAGCATGCAGAAGATTTAGTGGGCAGTCTGGAAGTGAAAGTGGCACGACTAGAGAAAGAGATGAAAGCTGTACAGGAGAAGTTTGATCACTTGGAATCCAGGTCACGTTGTAATAATTTTTGTATAGTGGGTCTGCCTGAGTGGGCTTCGAAGGACCCATTGGAGGTATTTCTTGAGAAACATCTGCCTGCAATGTTTGGCCCACCCGTGCTCTCAGATCACTTCTTAATCGAGAGGGTGCACCGCTATCCCGGTCTCAGGCCAGATATTGGCTGTCACCCAGATACTTAACTACAGGGACAGAGACTTGATCCTGAGGGTTGCTTGTGAAAAAGGAGAGCTTAGTTTCGACATTGCCAATATATCTATATAAGCTGTGTACAACACCGCATGCAGGCTGCGAGAAAGACCTTTCTGGACTTCAAGCAGAGATTAAGGGCCAAGAACCTGAATTATCAAATGTTATTTCCAGCAAAGCTGAAGATCCTAAATAGCAACAGAAAACATTTCTTCACACCAGCAGAGGAGGCCTTGTGCTTTGTTGACTCTCTGTTAAAATTACCAGAACTCTCCTGGCTCTTGAACTACCTGACCATGTTGTATTGCACTGAAGGCATAGGCAGAGGCAATGCTCCTTTTGCCAAGCTGCTTAAACAAGAACACGAGTTCATGAATGGCTCCCTGGGCAGGCCACAGAGTTATGTGCCCTTCCATCCCCCAATCCCCATGGCATGGCACTCAAAATTGTGTTTGGTTCTACTATCAGTATATGTGATGCTAGTTCAGAATATGGTAACTACACTGGAGGTTGGGTATGTTCCAGTGAGGGTGGGGAGAGGGGATGGGGGATTAATTTGGGGATGTTCGTTGAGCATAGTCTACCCAATATTGAGCACCACGTGCTTGGGGTACATGAGCTGACATCACGCAAATGCCACTAGAAGTAGCACTGTAACACATCCCTCCTCTTGAGACCCATGGGCAAAGTCAACTATAATGATGTCTCCCAACAACGGGTCCAATAGGGCCAACATTGCATTCTTAACGTGCAATGTTCGCAGGCTGAATAGCCGCAATAAGCAGCGTAATATAATAGCGTACTAAAAGAAGCATCAGAGCACTATAATAATGCTACAAGAGACCCATCTTACACACAGAGGGCACGCTGGGTTCTGGCGAGCTATGATGCACTCAAAGTAGTA
This sequence comes from Ambystoma mexicanum, assembly GCF_040938575.1. Taxonomy (NCBI): domain Eukaryota; kingdom Metazoa; phylum Chordata; class Amphibia; order Caudata; family Ambystomatidae; genus Ambystoma; species Ambystoma mexicanum. The sequence continues at coordinate 294,127,756 of NC_090932.1, read as the reverse complement.
CTCATGATACACTACCTACACATGGGGTGTCACAACCATTGTTCACAGACCCGTAGGCTTTCAGGAACACAAGGCAATAACGGACCCTGAGGGAAGGTTTGTTATTTTGGCAGGTTCCATCGCTGGCCACTGTGGAGTACTAGTCAACCTATATGCACCTAACGTGGACGACCCTAGATTTTTTAACACTATCTCCATTAAACTGCAGGAGTTTCTAGACTATGCTGTGTGTATGGCAGGCGATCTTAATAAGGTTGCGGGCCTGCACCTAGATAGATCATCTGATAGGGTTAGTCCGCTGGGTACTGCAGATAGGTTGCTCTTACGTTTATGTGACAGATATGAACTCTTGGACATATGGAGGGAAACGCATGGAGCACAATGCAAATAGACATACTACTCCACCGTTCACGACTCCCACTCCCGCATAGATAAATGGCTTCTATCCAAGCAATTGGCGATTTGGGTGAAACCAATCAACATACTGCCGTGAACACGGTCTGATCACTCCCCCGTCACCGCTAAGCTGTCTATCCCTCACATTCGACAATTTAGCAGAACCTGGAGGTTCAAACCAGATTCACTATGCGATGCAGCTTTCAAAGTGGACCTGCACGCTGACATGTCACATTTCCTTGACATAAACATGGGCTGAGTTGAGGAAGGGGCTGAGTTGAGGAAGGCAAAATGTATAAAGTGTATTTAGGTGGTGGGGGTGCATATCTAAACAAACTGGAGTTCTGAAGGTGCTTAGAAGCACACTGGATAGGGCAGAGAGAGGCTTAAAATAGCTAAAGACTGAGTATGTGAGAGACCGCTCCCATAATATACGCTGGCCAATATCAAGGATGAACTAGATGAATATCGCAAGGTGACACACAGGGAAATCAGATTCCTAGGCCGTAATTTCTCAGCGAGAAGATATGGTGAAGGAGACAGGCCCTTAGGATTCTTTACTGGATCATCCGATCTGAGAATGCCCTGGTCTTGATTAGACAGATCATTGAACATGGGATAGGGCACAATCATCAAGAGGTGATTAAGAGCGCATTTGTGAGGTTCTACTCGTCCCTATATGCAGACCAGAGGCAATCCCCAATGAGTGCCTTGTGAAAATAGAACTAGTCTGGGTGGTTGAAAAATATCCCAGCTAAATAGCCCAATCACAGTGGAAGAAATTAGGAGGGCAATCATGGACCTTCCTAGTGGTAAGGCTGTGGGTCCTGATAGGATCACGGTAGTATACTACAAGGAAGCAAGCTCCTCTGTGGCTCCTTTGTTGGTGGCAATGTACCAAGAGACTCTAAGCAAAGAAACACTCCAGCCCACAGTAAGAGAAGTGATGATCACATTATTCACCAAGCTGGGGAATGATCACTCCTAGGAACACTTGTGTACAGGCGCGTTATAAATGCCATATCATTTCATATCACAGATTCTGCACCTCATACAGACCTCTCTCATTGCTGAACACTGATAACAAGGTTCTTGCCAAATTGTTACCTAACAGATTATCCCCACTAATGAGCAAATTGGTCCTACCTGACCAATCGGGCTTCAGTCCGGGGAGATCGACCCAGTATAATCTCTGGCGCTTGTTTGCTATTCTCTATCAAATAGACACGCAACTACAAGCGGTGGCTTTGCTGCGCAACACAGAGAAGGCGTTTGACTTTCGGTGATGGCCTTTTCTCTTTGCCACCCTGCAGCTTATGGGAGTTGGTTCCCACCTGCTATCATTAATTAAATTACTATATTCCAACTGGTGCGCAGGCCGGTGGGGAATGGCATGGTCTCACACACTTTGAACTGCATAGAGGGACGCAACAGGGCTGCCCTCTGTCACCACTTCTCTTTGCCTTTGCCAATGAGCCATTGGTGAGTATGCTCCGCAGGGAGCATGTGCACAGGGGTCTAAACTTCTACACTCAGAAAGTACTGGTGTTGCTTTATGCCGACGATCTTTTGATATATGTATCGGACTCTGTTTGCAATATTGACCCTATTGTGTGTTCTGTGGTTGAGTTCGGGAAATATTCTGAGTTTAAGAGTCATTGGGCTAAGTCGGAGCTTCTCCCGCTTACGGCCAGCACAGATCAGATCCAGACCGATGGGGGGTTCAACTAGTGCCGGATAGAGTAAGATATATGGGGATCAGTGTTTCCACTGATATGCACAACTTCTGTGTGCAAAACTATGTTGCAGCTGCCACCACTATGGAAGCTTAACTAGACCGTGGAGCAACCTTCCACTCCCCATTGCTGCGTGCATCTCTGTCATCAAAATGGTGGCACGTCCCTAATTTCTTTACATATTCCTGAATGTCCCAGTCAGGCTGCCTAGGTCATATTTCGACAGGCTGCGCTCTGCCCTGTGTACATTCATTTGGGCGGGCAAGCAGGCTAGGGTAGCTAGGGAGGTACTCCCATCGGAGTAGGAAGATCTAGCTATCCTAGACCTTGACACCTGCTATCAGGTGGCGCAGGCCAGCCACTGCTATGGCGTGGAGTTACACCCTCAGCAGGTTGCACTAGAGAGGGCCAATGTGACACCACGCAGGCCAACTGCGGAGCTATGGGGAAAGCAGCCGGCACTGCCTAAGAGTATGAACACAGTGCACACATCCACTGCTGCGCTGCACTATTTGCAGGCAAAATATAACCAGCCTGGCCCCAAAGCAGCAGAGGTAGTCCTCAATAGAATAGGCAGCCTGCACAGCACGCTTGACCCTGGAGTGCGGGGGGAGCTGGCACACCGGGTATTATCACAGTGGTAGACTGCGTTAAAACTGGTCGATTTATGCTGTCTGCAGAATTTAGGTATATGGGCGGCACAGCACTCAAACAGCAAATGATCTTTCACACGTAAAAGCGAGATCACAGAGTGTGGCAGCACGTGCCCACTAATCCCCCGACACTCGAATGTGCTGCAGCTACTCACGACCGAATGCAGCATACTATTTCTATGACGCATAAGAGGGTCCAGGGGTGGCGGACGGGCAAGCTGAAGGCAGCTGGATGGATATGCGAAAGCGCTCTAAGGTATAATTACGACTGGAGATATATAAATGAGCAAATTAAAATACCTTAAAAAAAAATACCACCCTGCTTCCCAAGGCACATGCCCATGCTGTAAAATGGACGACGCCAATTTCATGCATCTGGCTTGGGATTGTGCTGTGCCAGAGTGCGCCCTTATGGGAGAACAACACAAAGTGTCCTTAGGGAGATAACTGGGGCTGCCATATTATTCACCCGGGAGATCTGCCTCCAAGGCCTCACTTGGAGCATTTCAAAGCGGGACCCTGGGCTCATGGGACTGGCTCTCCTACTAGCAAAACAACAGGTGGCTATTGGCTGGTGGGCCCAGCAGGCCCCAGGTGTTGATGCCTGGCTGAGGGCTCTTACCTGGTGTACTGAACAAGAGGACACATACAGGGAGGCTGTGACACCCTCGACCCGACCTAAAGACTAGCGGGCTGGTTTCAGGGCGTCTCTCAATGGCGTAGTAAATTACCAATGAAGGGTAGTGGTTGCCTTGGAACACGGCACTACAGGTTGACAGGCCGGGCTACCAATTGTTGGCCTAATGATTGCATTCAGTCAAGTAAACTTGATTTCGGCAGTGCGCCATAAAAGTCAAAATAACCCAATATACAAATACAATATGATCAAGATAACACAAAATACCAATACAATGCAGTGCACCTAACACATTTGGTGTGGTCACATTCCCAGACACCCTATAAAAGGAGCCCAAAAATACAACCTGTTAGTCATAAAACAATTAATAGCATAAAAAGGAAATAATGTTTCCTAGTAATTCATATAAAATCCTGAAAAGTGCATGATCTTTATACAAGGTCTGTTAAATGTGCAGATCTTTGTAGACATGCTCTAAAAACATATTTTGGTACATCAATAACATGTGAGCCATTGTCAGTTCCTCTGCAATGTAACATAGCTACACTAGTCCTGAAACCGTATTCACAAAATCTCGGTTTCGTGTAGGCCCCTCTGTATGGTATGTGCAATGGACAGGCGAGAAGAAAACGCTCTATAGATTCGATCCTGTCCAAACAATGTGTACATTTGTTTCTCTCATTAGTATTCCAAGTACTGTGGAGTGCAGTCACTGGTAGGATGCTAACCTGAATTTTATCTTAAGGATCTTGGTCTCATCAAGTCCAAGAAAAACGTCTTACCCCCTATGCCCCTTATTTTCCCAATACATTCTCAAGGCAGAAGACACATGGACTTTAGCCAGGTACTCAAACTCAATTTTCTGCCAATAACTTGTCTTAATTTTTTGTTTATCATTTGGCGTAATGATAACTGGAAAATGCCACAAATCATTAAAACCTAACGCCGTAAGTCAGGTTTTAACATGTGAAAACCATTTCAGTCATGAGCCCCCAGGTTGTCTCAAAATGTCCCTGGTGGCTTCCTTAAACTTAAGAAGCTCCTCACTATCACAATCTAATCCAATACGGAACTGGCATGAGGGCCACCACATCCCCAATAGTTCATAAGTCTGTTTCCCCATGCATTAAGACTGTGGATGTCTCAGCAGGTAATCCCAGATTGTTCTTCAGGCATCCATTCTCGGCTCAGTTTTAATTACCCCAGGGTTCAGCATCATCTATAGTGGCTTGCCTCGCCTGGGCCTTACAAACCTCCAGAAATGGTTCAACTGATCTCCATGACTAATAGAACATTTGGTAATGGCCCTGCTATATCTCAAGCGTGTATTTTCTGCACGTGCAAGTTGCTGGTCCCAGGTACAGGAAGTAACCAAACGCACAGCAGGATAATCATAATAGTCAACACGCTCTAACAGCTTACCCTCTACAGTTATGTTACATCCTGGTACATCCTTCTCTTGGTAAAGATCATAGTTTTAGTCTCGTCTGTATTTACAGGCAGCCGCATGTCTTTGCAAACGTTTGTAAAACATGCGTTTGAGTTCACAAGCCCGAAAGAGTTTGCAAAATTAAAATGCTGTCACCCGCAAACACTAAGACCGGTATTTTATCACCAGCTAAAGTAGCATTTAATGATTGTAACACAGATTGTTTTTATTGGTGTCTGGGTCATGTTTGTAAGATAATGGAATGGTACATATTGAGTTGATTGTTGCTCATTGTGCTCAATGCATTGAAAATGTTGAAAAATAAAGTTAAAAAAAGAAAAATGAGAAAATGAATAGGAGAACATAATGAAGACAATAGTGACAGGAATAGGACATTTCCTGTGGCAAGACATTTTAGGAATCACCTGACCAACCACTTGTGTTTTCTGATCGGAGAAACACAGGCAAAGAAGATCCTAATCAGACATTCATATCACTGTTACTGGGAGACATGGTGGTCTCCACTAACCAACATTGTGGTCTCCACTAACCAAGATGCATGCCTCTGGTTGGTGAAACATGCCATCCACAACAACAGTAGGGGGAGATTCTTGGAAGGACAGTCACACCAGATGAAAACCACAGGCCTCACTGTGAGTTTGATGGTAAACCAGCCAAAATGAAAATTTGGTGGTGCTGGAAAAGTGGTGGTAACAGAATTAGTGCTCTTTATTCCCACAACGCTAACCTTGTAATGAGGCCCATGGTATTTTTATGGTTCGGAACAAATGTTCAAAGTCAAAGCAAAGTCTGATAGTCAGGTGCTCCAGAATCATGTTACCCCAGGTCCTGTAGGATTGAGTGGTAGAATTAATGCAAAATGGCCACCAAGATACGGTGAAGACAAAAGAATGTATCAGGAAGAATGTGTGCTTTCCTGATAGACAGCATATTGCCCGTCAAGAGAGAAGCAACGTTTTGGGTGACTTTAACTTTTGGCCGGGTCATGAGATAGATTCTATAGCTACTGGGCTGCAAGACTCTTTAAGCCATCTTGGTTTTGAGCAGGAAGTCAGAGAACCTACTCATTGCAAGGGGCATACTCTTGACTGGGTTTCCATGCACAATCTTCAAGTCCTATCATGTCCTTGGTCTGATCACTTTTTCGTCCATTTTACGATCAACAGTGAACTTTCCATAAGAACTAAAGGGACTTGCAATCACTCAGTCCTCGTCAGAAATCTACGGAAACTTACTCCAGAGTCGCGTAGACCTCGGCTTGCCACCGTGATTCCAGATATCATAAAATCTGATACCGTGGAGGAAATGTCCAATTTCTTTTTACATTCCTTTGAGGACATTACTAAGACACTAGCACCCTTAAAAAAGAAACAGTTCAAGGACACACAGAAAAACAACTTGTGGTTTACTCCTGAACTGAAAAAACATAATTCCTCAAAAATCAGACACTTCTATGCCTCATGGTCTACTCAGGATATAAATACCTTGGAAACATATAAAGTTGTGGCAAAGGAATATAGATTAGCAGTTATTGCCGCCAAGAAAGATATGCTTAACAAGAGGTCTGTCTAAAGTTAAGGGACTCTTTAAAATTCTTAGAGAACAGGAAACACCTCATGTACAGGACAAGGGCATCGTGCAAATGGATGCTGCTTGGTGTACGTCTATTCAGGAATCCATGTTGGGTAAATTGGAAAACATTTCAAGGAAGATATTGTCCTAAAAAAAATCCAATATCAGATATGCCAACGGGAGCTCATAAAATAGGGACACCTGCAGGGATGTCTTCTATGGACCAGTTCAACTTCTCCCCAATCTCATCATTAGAATTAGCTAACATTATTGAACATCTTAAAACTACAAGATGTAAAGGTGATCCATGCTCAGCCATGATAGTAAAATCCTGCTTCCCCACTCTTATTGATGCCCTCTGTAAATTTGTGAACGCCTCCTTTTCAGAAAACCATGTCCCGATTGGGATAGAAAAGGCTTGGATAACCCCTATTTTGAAGAAACCAGGATTATGTCCTAAAATGCCTTCAAACTATCGTCCAATTACGAACACTCCTTTTCTCTTAAAAATCATGAACCGTGTGGCCTATGTCCACATTTTGGCCCATCTGAATAAATACTCAATCCTTAATAAATACCAGTACGGATTCTCACAGTTTCATGGGACAGAAACAGAACTTCTGCAACTGAAATCTAGGTTTCTTGACTCTATGGACAACGGTCAGGCCTCAATCCTTATGCTATTAGATTTGTCTGCAGCTTTCAACCTTGTTGATCACTCCATTTTGATCACCAGGTTGAGGGATGTGGCGAACTTCTCTAATGATGCAGCTCTATGGATCTCTTCCTTTTTGAGAAATATACAGTGCAGAGTCTACAGTGGAGAAGCTGAGGCAATGCCTGTAACCCTTGAAAATGGCATCCCTCAGGGTGCGTGTGTATCCCCTTCCCTCTATAATATTTTCACGGTTCCCTTCTTCGATCTCTTGGAACAGAATGGCGTGGCTTTTACAAACTAAGCAGATGATATGCAATGTGCCATCCCACCGGCAGTATGACATGTAGATGATGAAATCTCCATAAACAAGGTATATAATCTTATTCAAACCTGGATGCTACAGAATGGTTTAGCCCTGAATAAAGAAAAGACAGAACTCATGGTGATCGGCACACAGACTAAGATAAAGAAATTGGGTCCTGTGTATGATTGCTTTTCTATTTCTGAGTGTAAAATTGTCACAAAAAAGAAAGTTAAGACTCTAGGCATTGTACTTGATCAGCAGTTAAATAAGAAGGCGCGTGTTAGCATTTTGGTCTAATCTTCAGCTGATTATATAAAACTGTTAGCCCATTTTTGGCCGTATATTACTCACATCAATGCAGAAACTATTTCCAGGGCCATTGTAGGGTCTAAAATTGAAAATTGTTGTAATCTCCTGATCTGAATTTCAAAATCTGAATGCAACCGCCTACAGGTGATTCAAAAGAGTACAGTTAGAGCTGCCAAAGGTCTCAGTTAGAGAGATCACGTCTCAGAGGCCAGAAGGAGCTTGCATTGGCTCCTAGTGGAATACTGACTATTGTATCGCTTGCTGCTGATCACTCACAAATGCTGTACGGGATTGATGCCAATCTATCTGCAGGAATTGCTTATTGAGAAATCGAATATAAGACGTGTCAGATCTAATAATTTGCATCAACTGAAGATTCACAGTTGTAACACTAACAAAGCCTTGACAGGGGCTTTTGCGAAAGCTGTGCTTAGGGCATGGAACGCCCTACCGCCTGATCTAAGAGACTGAAAATCAACAGAAGTCTTTAGGAACAAACTAAAGACATTCTGTTCTCCTAGACGCCGCTGTCAGATTTCTGCTATTCTGTCCCGAGCCGCCAGTCTTTCTAGGCTAATGCCATATCATTTGTCCTGTTTGTACGTTTTCTGTCTTGTCTAATTGTGTGCCCTCAAGCCTACGGGTCCCTGGTTGTGCATTACAAATTACATAAAATAACGTGCTAGGGCAAAATGTCAGCATGAACTTTGGGACTTTAGTGCCGAATTCATACTTTCTGGTCATCATAACTGTGTTTTCATGCTACCCACTGGTGGGATTCAAAGCCGCCACACCTACATCAGTGCTCATTCTATTTGTCAAGAAGGTGTTTACATTCCCTTGGCTAAATGAATACATCAGATCTGACGATGCCCGTCAGGTCCAATGATGTGTGTAACAGTTTTTCCTGCAGAAATTTGGATCAGCTCATTCATGCATCACATCGTACTGGCCCCAGGTCAACAGTGACACTGAGCACTTTATGAGGACACTAAAAGAATAGTTTTTGATTGTGATGGATCAGCAAGAAGTTGGGCACATGTCCCTCTACCTACCAAATCTTCCATGAATATCGGGTCACTCCCCATTCATCAACACGAGTGTCTGCCACCAAAGCCTAAATAAGCACCCAATCAGGTTGACCTTCTTAGCTCACCACTTGTGGACTTTCCCTGAGGTCAACAGCAAGGATGTTCAGTGAAGCTGTCTGGAGTCCCATTGGCATGAGAGTGGCCGAGGAATACCTGGTCATCCCATATGCAGCTCAGCAACAAAGTGACTTTCCAGAGAACATGTCCTTAGAATAAAGTGAACATTTTTTATATTTTTTTTATTTTTTTTTATTTGTATGAATCAAAAAGAAAATTGATTTTTACAAAGAACTTTTCAAAGTCCCTTTCTCGTTTTGCCTTTGAAGCGAACTTTGTTTCAACGAAAGAACAAAAAGAAGTGGAACAGCTGGGGTTTTCAGCCTTTTGAGGCCAATTTGAACTTGCACAGGAAGGTCAAGGTGCCGAGTCGCCTAGAGTCTCGGGTAGTAGAAGAGTCAGCGAGGAATCTCGGTCTGCAGAGATCGATTCAGAAGGTGCCAAGGTGTCCAGTTTAGCCATAATTTGCTGCACAAGTTTTCTCCGCTGATAATTCTTGACCACCAACAAGATTCACTTTCCAAAGTGGGGTCCGAAGAAAAATGCCGCATGTAAGCCGTCCTGAGTTGTTTTGTTTCAGGGCAGCCCAGAAGCAGATGGCGAACTGTGTCTTTTTCGTTTATCTTGCGACATAGTCTACAATGTGAAGAGTTGGACAGGCCCCTAATGGTTTTAATTTCGTTTCTAGGTAGCAGGTTTAGTCTCGCTCTTAAAAGGTAATTTCTTGCTTTTCTGTTAGGAAATTGTTTGAGGTACCCCTGCAGTTTGTTTAATTTCTTCGTATTTGGGGGCAGATGTTGCGTTAACTTGTTTTCTGAAGCTTTTGCGAGTGTCGTTATCCAGTCTAGCTCTTTGGTTTTTTTCAAAATTTTTGACGGATTTTGAATCAAATCGTCTTCATCGCACTCAATATCATTCAGGAGCGAGGAAACATACGACTTCCAGGTTTGTACGAGTTTGTTTGATTCAACTGCTAGTTCTGTTTTGATTATTTTGTATAACAATGGGCTTTCAGGAAGTAGGATTTTCCTGTAAAGTCTTAAGGAATTGCAGTTCAGTTGAACATTCTTGATGAACTCCAACCAGCGGTAGTCATTTCTAGCAAGAGGACCACCATCACTGCTATGAGCAAACCTTTCCAGGTCACTCAAAATGTGAGTCAAAATAACTAGCTGGGTGCATGTGAACCAGTGTGATATTCAGGAAGGACCCTCATGCAAGTGCCTCGGGTCTCGCTATCCAAGATGAAAGAAAAAAGGGATTGAAGCTCTAGGAGCTGAGTCTCCCAGGACCTCGGGAAGCCAGGCTAGAGCCCTACACACCCCAAAGAGTCATTACAATTTGAGGGACAGCTGACTTTAAGTGACCAGCCTGCTTCAGTGTCTACCTGCTATCCTGCATTCGAGGTGATGAGCATGCAAAGTGCAGCTAGCATTGAGATTGAATGTTTGAGGTTTGCACGTTTGATGTTCATACTATGGGAGAGATGTGATATCCCCGTATGAGTATTGGTGTACTGTGTCATGCTTTGTTCATCTCTCACACACATGCCTCCGTGCATGCAGAAAGCCTGCCTACACTCTGTGTTTGAGAGGGTGAGTCAGGAAGGCATTGCAACACGTGAGTGTCATTATTTATACTGAGCAAGTAACTGCTTCCCACACTGGGCCTTGCCATGAGTCTGACTTAAATGTTAGAAATCAGAGGCCATGTAACTTGCATCTCTTTGCAATTGCATGTTAGTGTCTTCATGTCCCTCTTTACTTTCTGCAGGATGAAGGTATTTTGATGCATCCTGTGGCTGTCTATGCTGCTGTACAGCTTTATGTAGGCGATTTGATTTTCACCTATCTAATCAAGAAATGCTTCTTCCTCCTGCACACAGTAAAAAGGATCCTACCGTTCCTCTCCTTCACCCACAAAACTCACCATCATCACACTCACCATGTCCAGAGTAGACTACGCCAACAGCCTACACCTAGGAATGCCAAAACACCTACGAAAGCAACTTCAGCGTATCCAAAATACAGCGGCCAGACTCCTGCTCAAACTACCACGAAGAGAACACGTTAGCCCAGCACTGAAAATACTACACTGGTTACCGATAAAACAGTGAATAAGGTTCAAAACAATGTGCATAACGCACAGAGTAATCCACGGCCGAGCAGCAGAGTTCCTAAAGAAGAAAATAACCATCTACCATCCAGCAACACAACTAAGATCAAGCTACGACATTCGTCTAGAACCAAAACCATACAATAAATGAACATTCGGAGGAAGCATCTTTCTGACACCTGGCTCCTAAATCATGGACTTCCCTACCAAAAAACATACCCAATATAAGGGATCATCTGAAATTGAGAAAACAACTAAAAACGTGGCTCTTCACCGAGAGTCAGAAGGGAAAGAGTGGGAATCATAAATGCTGGCAGAAACAGGAACCCCAGGAAGAGACCTACAATTCATTTCCTAACCATGCCCAACTGGTGGGTGTAGGGAGGGCATTAAGCTTAAAGAGGAATACCACAGCAGCAGGGCCCCCCACTAGAAGTCATGGGGTGGCTCATAACCTTCCTAACCTAACCATCTCTAACCCTACGGCGGGGGGAATACACCTTCACGACCCATGCCCACATGCCACTAGACTTCTACAGAAGATAATTGCCACACTGCAACATACCTGCCGACTAGGATGCCAAACAATAACAAAGCACACAGGATGGTCATAGATGCCGACCACAGAAACCAAAGTAGAGAATTAAGAAAAAAAAAAAACCTGCTAACCCAATACTAAAACCAAATTTTTCTGCAAACTCTTCTCCTACAGAAACTCAGAGGAACACATCTCTGTACAGCAAATCGCACATACTTCACCACACTGCAACAACATGCAAACAACACATAACTATGCACAACAGCACATGGGAATCGCTCAGACTCGAAAATCACACCTAAGCTCAGTGAACGGTGCAAACCGACTGCAACTGGCAACAGAACACCATATCTCATTTTCCCATTGCGACTGCACCCTACTAACCGCTCCCACAGCCTCCTTGTTTTACACCGTCCTTTTGCAGATCTGCCAGAGCGCCAGGGGACCACTTCGGTGGTGATACTGTGCGATACAAGTAGCCTTTAAGCTTAACATTAACTTTCTTTCGGATGCATGAATGCTGGTTTCCAAATCTGTTATATTATGCACATAATGTTACTGCATTTGCTTGCAGACAGTGTGCATGTCCTGGGAAGCAAAATCAGAAACCCAGGAGCAATAAACACATGCAAAGCATGAAACTGCCTCCTCATAGGACACCTTGGTACTGGCAGTTAGGGGGCTACCAATCTCTAAAGCAGGCATACAACCTCTCCCCGAACCCCCACACTGCCACTCCTGCAGTAAACCTGACAGAGCCACCAAACACTGGAGCAATCACCTGCAGTGAAACGGATGCAGCTGCCAATCACAAAGGCCCCTTCGTTGCCCACAACACCAAACACTGCGTGGCCACCAAACATGAAATCACTCCCCCGCTTATCCCGGCATGCACAGCAAACGCAGAAGCAACGCTACCACCCTACCTGTACCCGATCCCCACCAGAAATGTCAAAACTCGTAACAATGCTGCAGCTGGTTTCTAGTTTCCTGTGTCTGCCTGTGTCCATTTCCACATGTTGTATGCAGGTGTGTCCCATCTGCCATTGGCTAAATCTGCCACCTTCCCCTTGCAGTATGTGCATATTAGAAGTAGATTCTAATCTAGACATAGGGGTAATTGTTATAGAGCGTGGTGCCATGCACCTGAACTTGCCCCCCTCAGAGCCAATGGGGTTTTGGTTGCCCAATGCGATAACCTCGTCGCCTCACGCAGGCCGGGATACTTGGGTGGTGGTGCTGCATGCCGCTGACGTGTTTCTGGTGGTAATGCACGGTGACGAATTTATTTTTGCCCTTTTCTCTTTTCTCTCCATTTGCTGCTGTTCAGGCCAGCAAAGAGTGGACCAGAAAACCGCAGATCAGGGGCGAAGTTCAGCAACTCCAGTGAGGCCAGCAGGAAGGACGACCGGCCCCAGGAGAGGAACAGCTGCCCCGCCACCCACCTTGAATGATGCGGGGAGTGCTTTCCCACAGGAGAAGATGAGGACAGGACAGGGACGGCAGGAAGGCTTACATTAGTCGAGATATGAACTTGCAGGCCACCCTGTTCCTTGCGCGGCACCCATCAGGGGTCCCTAATCGGGTAAGTAGCGGAGGGTGAATATGAGAGTATTTACGCCTGATCACTGGACCACCATGGATGTCTGTGGTAATGGGACAAGGTGGGGGCCTGTAAGTGGTCCACCTGGACCCTAAGGGATTGCGCAGTGTTTTGAAATAAAGGAACAGGAAGGGAGCCACTGGACTTACAGGGGTTTTGGCGTGAGATTGGAGAGGGAAGGGCAAGAAGAGGGTCCAACTGGACCACCAAGAATGCTGGGAGAAATTGCTGGGTTAAGTGAGAAAAGTAAGCGCGTGGAGGGGAATTTAGGTTTACTCGGTAGACCGCTAAAGATTTTGTGGCAAAAAAGGAGAGAGGGGGTGTGTATCAACTAGGGATTTGCAATTGTGTATTTAAATATGCATTTTACCACAACATTAATCAGCGGTGCGATTAAGTAGGCAGGGTGATCTGTGAGGGTAGAACACTAAAGTACAAAGCATGTTGTTTGTCCAGCAGGAGCATCACATGGAACAACTGGGAAGACAGAAGAAGTAGATGCCCATTAAGTTGGCAGGAAACTGCTGCAGTGTATGAGGGATGCAGGTTAGGGTATAAACGGGGAATAGGTGTAAAGGAGAGCGGGGAAAGTGCAGTCCATAGTCCTTGGTAGTTGGAGGACTGACACAGGCGCAGCTACTGTCGCTTGAGATCTCTCCTTAAAGAATGCAAATGGAAGGATGCCAGTGAGGGAGGAGAAACATGGTTGCCAAGGGGACAGGAAGGAAAAGAGAACTATTGTGTGCACCGGATGGTATACAGAGATTTTTAGCATTGATGATCAGGGCCAGGAATGGGGAAGAGTCTGCTTCTTTGGGGAATGGCCAGAGTTTCCACAATGGTGCTGGGTATCATGAGTATCCAGTAAGCAGGAGCTTCCCCTGGGGAACGAGGGGCTTGTGCAAACTGAGTGATGGGTATCTCTCTAAGGCAACAGCTGGCTGGGAGATGGGAATCGTAGCTCATGCCAGGGGTGGACTGGCCTACAGGGAACTTTGGACATTCCTCGGTAGGCCGCTGCACCGTGGGCTTCTTTTGTGTGGTAACCTATTTTATTTCCGAATGTTCTCATAGGAAAAGGGTTGGGCTTGCTGAAAATGTGTAATATGGGGCCACCTTAAACATTATTTCCAGGGCCTCTCTTTGGGTTCCCAGTCTACCTATGGCTCCTGTAAGCTGCTGTTATCAGGCAGCTACAGTCAAGTTAGAACCCTAGGTCCTGGCACTTCCGCAGGTTCCAGGCAGGTCTACTGGTTAACCAGCGCTGGAGACATTGTTTTGGTTAATGACTGAACTGTGCCCGAGGAGAAGAACGAGGTCGGCAGCCTGATACTGACGAGCCACAGCTGTGTTCTACTGCCCCTATCACATGGCATACAACAAAGAGGCGCTAGGTACACTCTGCCCACAATAAGAGGATATGTTTATTTTACTACGCAGTGGACGGTATATGCTCAGCTAGGCATTTACAGTGGAATAGATCTGTACTTAAACAGTGTCTTCTGTCAAAGGCAAATTGTGTGCTTATCTAAGAATGCAACGTTTCAGTGAAAGGGAGAAGAGTGTGTGCTTCCCTGTCTTTATAAAGGCCATAGTGCTATGCTGCTCCCTGTGGCTGGCCATACCTGTGTATTCAATGCATGGTCTAGAGGTCAGGTATGCTAGAACTGCTATGTGTTGGAGGTGAGATGTCCGCTGCCTGGGGCATAGCCACAGGCTTCAGAAGGGCACTGAGAAAGAGGTTCATGCCAAGGGGGTGACGAAGACTGCTCATGGTAGCAGCTGTCCCAGCTAAGTGATCCGCAATTCTGTGGCGCAGTACAGGAATTTGGGGGGTACACATTTGGGTTATCGTTTAAGTTGGGCAGTCCAATACTATGGCACAGCTACTGGAATGTGGGCACGGAGGACCACTTAAGTATTATTATATAATATTCTCAGCTCTACTTTCAGAAAACACACATGAAACACCCTGAAAGCAGCTAATGGGCAGCAGGTGCAGCTTTTCTGCCTAGCACAGTGGATGGAACAGATCTACGTGATAGCTGCGGCACCGAATATTTCGAATTTCGAAAACCACGACGCGCAATAATTACGTTGATCATCCTTGCCCACTTTTGTCATACCCGCCACCCCTTTAACCCCAAATTAGGCACGCTGCAGTGGCACAGTTACCCACTTTCCTTTTCTGTGGCTGTTTCCGTGTGACGTGAGTTCCCCCTCCCCTTTGTGGGGGGAGAACTTCCACTGCAGGGTCCGTTTTTTTACTTTCTCTTACCCCGTTTTCCATGTTATCATAGTTCGCAACCTTTCATGGTTCTTGGGCGGGTGAAAACACCCAATTTTGTATTGGGCGGGTGAAAGCCCATTAATTCCTATGGGCGTGTAGGGAGGTTGGCGGGGGAGAGAGCTGCCTAAGTGGCGGGTGACACCCACCAAAAGCGTGTGAGTTGTGAGGTATGTGTTATGGAAGCAGGGGACACCCCCACAACCCCCAAATCCATAAAGCCGAACAAAGGGGAGCTAGGGTCACTCCTGCAACTCCCTATCCCCTTGTATTGCATTAAGGAATTAAGGAATTAGATTTTTTCCCCCAGGCCCAGTAAATGAGCATTCTGCTTTCTTCTCTCAATATTTTCGGGTATTTCGGGTTGGAACACTGGGCCTTGATCGCAGTTGATCCTCCAGGTTCAGTTCCAGCCCCCAGGCAGACTGCATTATTAAACTGAGAAATGTAGTTTTTTTGGGTCAATCATAAGCTACACCTGCCCAAATGCATATGGGCACATCTTAGACCAAAATATGAAACAGTGTTTTATGGGGTGAGTTGATAAATGCAGTTTATAAAGTCAGTTTGGACATTTTTGATGATATATTGGTGATATGTTTCTGGAAGGTGATGTTGCTGTTAATAATGAGCGATTTGATACCGGGGGGGATAGCTCAGGGGAAACGCACTCGCCTTGGAAGCAAAACAGCTCTGAGCAACGCAGGTTTGATCCCCGGGTCCATTCTTCGAAACCTCTGGTTATAAAGTGCATTATAAAAAAAAAAATTATTTATTTAGTTGGTTTAATCAAATTAATGATTTTTACAAAACATGGTAGAAGAAGAAACTGTATATCGAAAACTGTATATCGAAAAAGAAGCTGCATATCAAAGAAAAAGATTCATGTGAAGAACGATCGATGCTTTCGAAGTGTAACAGAAGAGAACCAAGAAAACCAAGAAGAAAAACATTTTTGCAGAAGTCATTTCAGCAAACAGCACTCTAGTGGCTAAGTTAGTTGTTTGAGTAGTGGTTTAGATTTCATGAAGATAGGATAAACTTAAGAGTCTGTGTTGTGGCAATTGTCCAAGTGTTCCTTTCTCCATTCATTAAGCGGCTCCACCACAGTTCCTCTTCCTTGATATATGATGCAGAAAGGTGTGGTAGCAGGAATTTCTCGCCTATTTCTCTTGTTCCTGGACAGTTTAAGAGCAGGTGGCGTATGGTTTCCACCTTTGTGTTGTTCTTACAGAAACGGCATATGTCTGAATTGCTCTGTCCTCTCGTTGGTTTCCAGTAAATTTAGACGTGCTCTCAAGAACAAGTTTCTGGCTGCTTTGCTGGGGAACTTGCTCAGATAGTTTGGAACAATGTTCAATTTACTTTGATAGGGCGGGAGATGACTGACTGATTTTGCTTTTGCTGCATTGTCCAAGGTTTTGATCCAGTCAAGCTTGCCCATTTTCCTTTTTATTTTCGTCAGATTTTCGATGAGGTCTTGCTCTGAGGAGTGAATTTCCAGTAGTTTCGTTTTGCACGCTGCTTCCCAAGATTTTAACACACTACAACGTGCAGCCAGGGTTTCAGTACGTATAATGGCTAATAGATGCGGACAGTCTGGGAGCAGCGTTTTCCTATAAAGCATCATGAATTTTATCTCCGTAGTCCCTTCCAGGGAGAGAAGACCTAACTCTCTTCTGATGAGTGGCGCAGATGTTGACTTTGGAAGGCCTAATACCGTGCTCCAGAAATAGCCCTCTAACTTCAGCCACAGATGCGCTGGCGTGTGAGGGAGAGCTTCCGCTGCGTAGGTGAGTGATGGAACCACCTTCGCACGGTAAAATTTGATCATTTGTAGCAAAGAAAAACGCCCAAATTTCTTATCCAGGGCGTGGGCTTGTGCCGCTAGTTTTTTTGCTTTGTTCATTAAGCAGCTCTGCAGGGTTGCATTGATACTGGAACAGTCCAGTGTTACTCCCAAGTATTTGAAGCTCAGGACTTTTTCTAGTGCGACCCCCTCCAGGTACCAGGATAGTTTTTCTTGTGGTCGATTGGTTTTTTCCATGATCATGATCTTAGTTTTGGATACATTGATGGTTAAGTCATTTGCTCGAGTATAAGCGGCAAGTTATCGAGCTGGCGCTGGAGACCAATCGGGGTCATGTCCATTAAAATTAAATCATCCGCGTATAGTAGCCTTGTGGTTTTCTGCTTCCCCATGGACGGTGGAAAGGAGCGAATAGGTAGTTCGGAATCTTTGAAATCACCGAAATAAGCAATAAAAAGGGCCGGGGCTAAGGGGCAGCCCTGTTTCACTCCTCTACCAACTGGGATTTCTGCCGATAGCAAGCTGGCTTGATTTAGCCTCACACGCAGCTTGGTATCTTGGTGTAGTGCTTGAATCGGTTGAAGAAATTCTGTAGGGCATTTCCAAAGTCTCAGTTTTCCCCACAATTTCTCTCTGTTTACTTGATCAAAAGCTTGCACCAGATCTATGAATGCCAGGAACACTCTCAGGCCTCCTCCGAGGACTTTGCTTTTTAACGCGCTGAGGAACATGATTTTTGTTGTTGTGCCGTTATTTTTAGTAAATCCCGTTTGAAACGGGTCAGCACACTCTGCGTTACTTGCCCATCGCTGAAAGTGTTGCAGTAGCAGTGAGCCAAAGACCTTGCCGACAGTGTCCAGGAGTGCTATAGGGCGATAGTTCTTTGGGTCTTCTTTGCGCCCTTTTTTAAATATGGGAACTACAATTGATGTAATCCATGAGGAAGGGATTTGCCTAGCCTGTTTACATCGTTTGAAAATTTCGCTAATCTGCGTAGGCCATTCTTTTGGATGTTGTTTAAGGTCAAGGTTTGTGATTCCATCCGGGCCAGGGGCTCTCAATGGTTTAAGTCTTTGAAGAATTTTAGTATTCTCTGCTTCGTTGCTCAGGTCTACCCATGGCTCCTGTTTAGTGCTGGTCTCCGGAGGGTTAGAGGCTGCGGGCGACTGGAACAAGTTTGAATAAAAGTTCATCCAGTCTGTTTCACAGATCGGGTTTGTTGGTGATTCCTCTAGGGGAGCAGATGTGGATCTGAGGATGGACCAGAACACTCGCTGGTGATGACTGCAGACCAACTTCAACATGGCTTCCGCATCTTGTTGGTATAGGTGAATCCGATGTTGTCTGATCCAGGATTTGTAGATTAGCTGGAATTTTTGATTTTCTGGAGAGGGAAAAGCACGCAATTTTCTTCTCGCTTTCCTCAATAGACGCCTTTTCAAAACAATTACATCACATTACATTACACATAGTGGCAAATGAGGTGTGAGTTGGTCAAGCTGTACGTCATTAAATCACTCTTGGATGGGCTCCTGTTCAGATGGATTGCCTAGTAGAGAGAATTTCATTTTGGTGGCATTGAGTTTCAGGTAGGTGTAGAGGAGCAGCCAACTGTCCCTGTAGGAAGTCCCGCCCCCCTACTACCTGCATGCTGGCAGCCTGAAATTGTTCCAGCAGTTGGGACTATTTTGCGTTGAATCTTCGAGAAACGGTAATCACTACGTAAACTTTATCAGATGTATTCCTGAAGAAATTGTATTCTCTTGGAGGAGATCCCTGAAGGAATATGAAAAAGAGAGAAAGAGAAGTTGGTGACGTCACAAGAAACGAGCTTGGCACAAATAGAAGACTGGCTAAAGAAGAGAATGTATGGACCTTATAGAAACTGATGACGAAGTAAAGAATCAAGTAAACTTTCATGTGCGAAATGAAGATTGCATGTACGAAGAGCACTGTAGAAAATACAAATTGTTTTATAACTGTAAAGATCCAGCAACGCAAGTAGATCAGGTAATCTTAGAGGCTGGCTATACGTAGTGAATAGACTGCAGGCAGAGCCGCCATTACATAGAAGCTGGACATCAGTGTCACAAATTTAGTACGTTCAAACCATGAAGAGAAAGGCTGAAAGCTGTGTCACAGCAGACAATTAGCTGGGAGCATGGAAGAATCAAGAAGGGCTGTCTGGCCTGGTGTCAAGACTGACGGCAGTCAAAACTGGTTATCTATTCTTGAAGGCATTGAACGTTAGAAGCTGAATCATCCCTTGTTAAGGTGCAAAGAAGAGAACACCATGAGTGCCAGGTTTTATTAATTCAAGACAATTAAATGCTGCAAAATGGGCCCAATTGCAGTCTCCTGTCACGTGATCCCAGGATGAAAATAGAGTTGGGCACGCTGTTCCAAAACTATGATAAGCGTGTGCTCACACTCCCTTATATTCCCAGAGACAAGAATACATTGCAAGGCCAAGTTCAAAGACAATCTTCATGGCAGAAGTCATGGGTGATGAGAGGTGTTAGGCTAATTGGGTGGGGAGGTACAGTCCAGTCCACCCCCTGCCACCTGGGGTATGAGCTTATGTGCTGCTAGTGAGCCAAATGTTCCAGAAGCCACAAGCATGGCAACCAATTGTAGAAGGTCAAGGTTTGTGATTCCATGCGGGCCAGGGGCTCTCAATGGTTTAAGTCTTTGAAGAATTTTAATAATCTCTGCTTCGTTGCTCAGGTCTACCCATGGCTCCTGTTTAGTGCTGGTCTCCGGAGGGTTAGAGGCTGTGGGCGTCTGGAACAAGTTTGAATAAAAGTTCATCCAGTCTGTTTCACAGATCGGGTTTGTTGGTGATTGCTCTAGGGGAGCAGATGTGGATCTGAGGAGGGACCAGAGCACTCGCTGGTGATGACTGCAGACCAACTTCAACATGGCTTCCGCATCTTGTTGGTATAGGTGAATCCGATGTTGTCTGATCCAGGATTTGTAGATTAGCTGGACCTGCTTGAAGCTTGTTTGATTTTCTGGCGAGGGAAAAGCGTGCAGTTTTCTTCTCGCTTTCCTCACTATACGCCTTTTCAAAACAATTACATCACATTACATTACACATAGTGGCAAATGAGGTGTGAGTTGGTCAAGCTGCATGTCATTAAATCACTCTTGGATGGGCTCCTGTTCAGATGGATTGCCTAGTAGAGAGAATTCCATTTTGGTGGCATTGA
The DNA here is from genome assembly GCF_040938575.1 of Ambystoma mexicanum. Taxonomy (NCBI): domain Eukaryota; kingdom Metazoa; phylum Chordata; class Amphibia; order Caudata; family Ambystomatidae; genus Ambystoma; species Ambystoma mexicanum. Next base: position 294,107,328 of record NC_090932.1, on the reverse strand, counting down.
GTTTCAGGTAGGTGTAGAGGAGCAGCCAACTGTCCCTGTAGGAAGTCCCGCCCCCCTACTACCTGCATGCTAGCAGCCTGAAATTGTTCCAGCAGTTGGGACTATTTTGCGTTGAATCTTCGAGAAACGGTAATCACTACGTAAACCTTATCAGATGTATTCTTGAAGAAATTGTATTCTCTTGGAGGAGATCCCCGAAGGAATATGAAAAAGAGAGAAAGAGAAGTTGGTGACGTCACAAGAAACAAGCTTGACACAAATAGAAGACTGGCTGAAGAAGAGAATGTATGGATCTTATAGAAACTGATGACGAAGTAAAGAATCAAGTAAACTTTCATGTGCGAAATGAAGATTGCATGTACGAAGAGCACTGTAGAAAATACAAATTGTTTTATAACTGTAAAGATCCAGCAACGCAATTAGATCAGGTAATCTTAGAGGCTGGCTATACGTAGTGAATAGACTGCAGGCAGAGCCGCCATTACATAGAAGCTGGACATCAGTGTCACAAATTTAGTACGTTCAAACCATGAAGAGAAAGGCTGAAAGCTGTGTCACAGCAGACAATTAGCTGGGAGCATGGAAGAATCGAGAAGGGCTGTCTGGCCTGGTGTCAAGACTGACGGCAGTCAAAACTGGTTATCTATTCTTGAAGGCATTGAACGTTAGAAGCTGAATCATCCTTTGTTAAGGTGCAAAGAAAGAACACCATGAGTGCCAGGTTTTATTAATTCAAGACAATTAAATGCTGCAAAATGGGCCCAATTGCAGTCTCCTGTCACGTGATCCCAGGATGAAAATAGAGTTGGGCACGCTGTTCCAAAACTATGATAAGCGTGTGCTCACACTCCCTTATATTCCCAGAGACAAGAATACATTGCAAGGCCAAGTTCAAAGACAATCTTCATGGCAGAAGTCATGGGTGATGAGAGATGTTAGGCTAGTTGGGTGGGGAGGTACAGTCCAGTCCACCCCCTGCCACCTGGGGTGTGAGCTTATGTGCTGCTAGTGAGCCAAATGTTCCAGAAGCCACAAGCATGGCAACCAATTGTAGAGGGCCATATAACGAAGGGCCTTATAGTTGGAGGGCCAATGATGAACTGTGTTTCTAATAACTGTTGAAGATTACTTGCACTATGGGTGGGCATGAGTTGTTCACTTGACTGTAGAGACCCAATCACAACCCGACCCCATATACAAAGTATACTATGATGTTCCCCTTGAGCCAACCACAATCACCTGTAAGTTTTTCTTATTTTCCACATAGTATGACATCACCTATGACAAGTTTTTTCGATAAAAGTGTTGTTTTTTATGAAATGCTTCAAGAGAATGCTGTGCGATGTCCGTTGATGTGTGATGTAACTCCCTGTTTTAAACAATTGATAATAAAACAGTCAAAAGGACTTTGCCATCTTCCTGAGTTGGTTTGATTATTTGGTGTAAAGAGTTACTCTGCTTCCCATCCAATTACATGACACGCTACCCGCCAAGGGCCCTAAGTTCATAGGTGTTTTTCATCAAAGCATGGAAGGAGGCAAGGCCTTAAGGAGTGCAATGTATTGAGTGCAAATCACTTTGGGGTATAGCTGAGTATCCTCAGCCTGCTGAAGAAGTGAGATATTAGGGTTGGCAAGAAGTGATTCAAGTGGTTCTACATATAGATTAAAGATCACTGGGGAGAGTATTGATCCCTGTGGGACTCCATAGGTGATCCAGCGACCTTTGGATCTGAATGTACCAAACTGGACTGTTTGGCATTTCTGTAAGGGGTTTGGAGTTAACTAGTTGTGGGCTGTGCATGTGAACCCTATTCTATCTGTGAGTAGGCGTGTTGGTGTGAATTGGTAGACTGTGTCAAATGTGGCAGAGAGGTAAAGGAGGACCAAGTGGCAGGAGTCGCCTTTATTCATGACCTGGACAGCATCATTTGTGACCTGGATGTTGACAGTTGTTTTTACTTTATCTGGGTTTAAGTTCACATTGGTAGTTTCGGAGCAGGGCATGTTGGTTAATCTGATTGTGGAATTTGTTGTATCTTGTATTTGTATTTATTTGAAGAACAGGGATGTCAATTTCACTGAGAAATGACTTACAATAACCCATTTAGAGATCACAGAAGCATGCCCACTGTAGAGGAGCAGATGCATACATCTGCAGAAGATCCCGCACCCCTCCCTCCTTTGTATTGGAGACATGAGACTGTGCATTGTCTGACTCCAGCTATCGTACCAATAACGCATTGAGTGTTTGGAAGAAGATAACCATTGAGACAACCTTATCGAATGCATCCACGAGGTAATGACAGCCTGCAGGAAGAGATTCCTGAAGGAATATGAGAACGAACTAATAAAACAAACTGATGACATCATAAGAAAGTGTGCATGAAGTGCTGAAGTATTGAGTGAAGACAATGTATGGATCCTGAAGAAGAAATGATGAAGTAACGAATTAGGTGAACTTTAAAGTGTAAGAGAAGAAGATTACATGATAGAACAAGCTGAAGAAATCAGAAGCATGAAGAATGTACAGACGCTGAAATGCAAGGTAGATCAATCATCGTATATGCTAGCTATAAGTAGTAAATAGAATGCAGGCGAAGCCGCCATTGTACAGAAGCTGTACATTAGTATCATGAAATAAATAAACCAAAAGCCATGGAGAAGAAATGAAGGCTGTGTCGCAGTTCAATAAACAAGGTGCTGAAGCAGCGTTGCAAGGGTGTCTGGCCAGAAGTCAACATCCAAGGAATCGGGGTCAGCTATCTACGCTGAAGAAGAACATTTTTGCAGAGGATGAATCCTCTCACATTAAGGTGCAAGAAAAAGCACAGAAGTTGCCAAGTCTTAATTAATTAAAGACATTTAAAGCTTGCAGAGTGAGCGGAATCATGGTCTCCTGTCACGTGAGTCGAGGCTGAAACAATAGTACTTGAACTTGGAGTTTCAGACACGATAGCGAGTGCCCTCACTCCTATTAAATTCCTAGGGCAAGAATACTCTGCAAGGCCAAGTACAAAGACAATTTCATGGCAGAAGGCATGGGTGATGAGAGATGTTGGACTTATTGGGTGTTCAGGCAGTTCCATGCCCTATCTCCCTGCACATGGGTCTTCGCTTATGTATTGCTGAACTAGGCAAATGTTTCCGACATGGTACAAGCGTTCCAAACCAATTGTATAAGTCTGTATAACGAAGAACCTTATAGCTTAAGAAATCAATGAAACATTGTGTAACTGATGTTTCTGAAATGACATCTTTGAAGTCCACCTGATAATGGACAGCCAATAATAATCCTAGCTCCTTTATGATTGTATATATAGATGTTTCCCTTAACCAATCCCGACCCCTGATAGGTATTTTACTATTGCCACGTAGGATGAAGTCATTATGATGCACGAAAATGGTATAAAAGTTTATTTTGTGCAGAAATCGCTGAGAATGAGCGCACTTCCGATGTTTTAGTTGTAACCTCCCTGTTTTAGATAAGTGCTAATAAAACAGAGACTTGCCATCTTTCTGAGTTTGTCCTGGTATTCTGGTGTAATCCCATCCTGTAACAGATATATGTTCCAAGAGCCTAAAGCTTACCACTAAGACTGGCTGTACAATAGTATAAAAATGAGAAAAAGCAGTGAGACCGTTTTTGAGACTGTACTAAATTAGGACATATACCAGAGACAAAATAAAACAAATAGGAACAAATTGTATATAAGGAAACAGGTGACTAACATACGTAATATTAACCTAATGTGGCAAGTGCTTCAAACTAGAGAGGAGAACCATTTAAATATATAAAAATGACATTACTAAGTGTCACTGGAGGCAGTGGTGGGGCCAGGTGTGGAGGATGGGGGAGGGAGCACTGGGAGCACCCCCATTAGCAAGTATGTGAAGTTTAAGCTGAGCTTTGCAGAGATCTACAGTTGGGCTGGCTATGATTGCTATGGGCAGTGGATTCTGGTGAACCGGGATGAGTAGGGAGAAAGAGCAGAAGGGAGAGGAGGCGAAGGGAGGGTATGGATGGTGAGGTTGAATAGAAAGGATGATCCAATGGAATGAGGTGGTCAGTGAACTGAGATACAATCAGACAGGTATTGAGGAGCTAGACCATTGATATCTTTGTATACTCGGAGAAGGAACTTGAAAAAAGCTTTCCTGTGTATCGAGAGCCAACCAGCATGTTGTGGATAGGTAGAAGTGGGGGAGGATCTGGGTAGGTTAAAGAAAGTGTGCGTAGCAAAGTAGAGAACTTTGTCTAGTGGAGAAAGGAGGAGCGAGCAAGGCCAAAGAGTAGGCTTGAGCTGTAGTCCAGTTTGCTGAGCACACAAATAGAGATTCAAGTTTTTGTAGAGTAGTTAGCAAGAAAAGGACACATTTTCTGAATGTTCAAGTGGTTGCTAAGAGCAGCAAAGAAAAGATTGTGGTAGTAATGAATTGTTACAGTTGTAGGGTGCTATCAAAGAGGACACCAAGATTGCGAGAATTTGGTGAGGGGGCAAGACGGTCAGATGGGAATGAAATAGGAAAGGGGAGGGTAAGAATTGTATTGGAAGTTGCCAGAAAGATTACAACCATTTCTGAAGAGTTTAGCATGAGGCAGCGGAGAGACATCCAGGGACGAATTGCAGTGAGACCGTTCATAATTGGTTCCAAGGTGGCTGGCTTAAAGGGGGGAAAAAATATTTGAGTGTCATCAGCAAAAAGGTGATAATGCCTTTTTTTACCACTAAATGGAAGGCTATTGATTGTCTGGTAATTTTTCAGAGTGTCTGAGTCTAGAGTGGGCTTTTGAGGAGTGGGCAGATTACTCTTGTTTTTAAGATGCTTCAGAAGATGCGAGGCATTGACTATTTGGATGAGAGGAGTAATGGTGAATCCTGTCAAAGGGTTCATGATGGCAGAGGAAAGAATGTGATCCTTGTCTGACATAGGTTTTGGTGGTGTGAGTGTAGGAGCAAGGTTCTTGTGGGGGAGGGGTTTGAAGATGGTCCAGGGTTATGTTGTGCAAAGTGAGCTCAAGAACGAGGAGGCAACTGATTTTGATGCACCGTTACGTTGTCTGATTTTGTCGATCTTGGTGATAGAGAATTTGCTTATTGCAGTACACTTTCCTGGGCACTACGGGATTACCAAGTCAGGCAGCAGTTTGGCGCAGTATTTGACTAGCACAAAGAGGGCTTTACTCCTGTTAGCAGTTGCCACAATAGACGTGAAGCAATATGCAGCATTAGTTTTTATTTTTTCTAATTTATTTTATTTTGTATTAATGGGTGTCGAGCAAGTACAACATAACACCTTTAAAATGAGGAAGCACTTGTTTTTATGTCAGTGGTTTTCTTGTGCTTGGATAGTGCCTTTATCATCGGTCAGTTCTTGGGTATTCCAGTAGATGGGGGGTTTTAACCTGGTGAAACCTTGTTTCAGCTTTCATATATGTCTGCCAGTTCCTTTATAGTTTAGTTGAAGGTTTACAAAAAGGCATCTATGTTGGGGCTGGGTGTGCTGGCTAGTGCTGCAAGTCTGATTTATAGTGTTTCCAAGGGGAAGTTCTTGAAAGAGCACTGGGAAGAAATATTGGGCTTCCCCTGTCCCTTATTAGCCGGCAATGGCAGCGTGGTCTGTCCAGTCAATTGAGATTGGGTGAAACACAAAGACAATGTTGAGTATGTTTTCCTTGATGTGGGTGGGCTTTAGTACATGTTATTATTATTATTATTTGTATTATTATTATTATTATTATTATTATTATTATTATTATTATTATTGTATTTATTGAGCATGGACCTAGCTTTGAGAAGCAACAGAGTGCTTTACAATCAAAGGGAGAAGAACGAGGTGAGGGGAGCAGAGAAACAAGGGAGTGGGGATCTAACAACAGGGAGGGTGGAGGTGGGATGTTTGTCAGCACAGGAGCTACAAGCAATCAGGAGAGGAAACGTTGGGGATCAGAATACCCCATCTCTGGCATGGTGGGCAGTGGAGGGTGTGTGAACCTAGGTTTTTGAGTGGAGACATTCCTTGAAGAGTAGGGTCTTCAGCTCCTTTCTGAATTGTAGACATATCAGTTGCCTCCTCGTCCTTGATCTCATCTTGCACAACATAATCCTGATGAAGTTCCAGAGTCTCGAGTCGTATACAGAGAAGACCTGTCTTCTGGCTCTTCCCTTTCTGCACTGGTGGAATACAAGCCTGCACATGTCCTTATTGATGGTGGATCGTCACCCTCCAGGTATGCTGAGTTACTAAGTGAGGTAGCTTGGGGACTTCAGGATGCCATCCTTGTAGATGATGCAGCAGGATTTGAAGATGATACGGGCTCGCAGTAGGAACCAGTGCAGTTCGATGAGGGTTGGGATAAGGTGGTGAATTTACCCTTTGATGAGTTGTGCTGCAGCATGCAGGACACTTCTCAGATGTGCAAGGTTAGTTGCTGGAAGGCCTCCCAAAGGGCATTGCCACCATCCAGGTGGGAGATGACCAAGGCTTGGACAATAGATCTGAAGTTGTTTCCTGGATGAAGCGCTTGATGGCAAGAGAGTCCAATTGTAAGCCTGGAGGGCCAGTGAAAATGTAGAAGCATAAGACTTTAACTCTCACTGAATGGTTTTTGGAGCATTATGCCAATAAGATTGACTCTCTTTCTGGCACAAGGCAGTCAGCAAGGAAAGCTCTTCTGAGAGGAATGACTAATGCCTGATGTATGACTATATTTATATTCACTGCGCGCGTCAAGTGTCATGGGGAGTGAAGAGGGTGCTATCCGGGTAGTTGGAAGTGATGCTGCCCAGCCAGGAAGTTAAGAGTGTGGCAGCTGCAGCGGTACCAATTGAGGCACCTGCTTACATCAACTTCTCTGGAGTCTTATTAGGCCACCTTCCAGCATAAAGCAGGATGAGCTACCCAACCCAGGAGGTCAAGCAACAATATTAGCTAGAGTTTGTAAGCTCTTATAGTTCTACCAACCATTGTCTGCCTATTGAGTAAAACAGAACGGAGATATGTTGATAAGTTACTATGGTGTCACAACTGGACCTGTTGAGCGAGATAAACCAATTTCTTAAATAAAGAAGACTGAAAGTAGGGTAGCACAAGGGAGAGGATGCCAGATGCATGAATGAATCAGGTTTCGCCCTAGAAAGCCCCTGTGTATCTCTTTAGATGGCCACCATCTTGGTAGCAGGTGTAAGCAGATGCGTGCTTAAGTGGGACTTCCTCCGTATTAATTTGTCCCTCTAAATTTGATAGTGTTGGGCTGTGGCAACCCATTTTAAACCAAAGACAAGTTGTACTGTCTTTCTTTTCCTTTGGGTCTAAATATTTCTGCCTCCATATTTTCTGTGTGTAGGCATGCTATGTGTGGGTGGGCACAGGCGGAGGAGTCCTGCTGTGCGCACTTGACGACCCTGCCTACAATGCCGCCCTCCCGATAGGAGACTCCGGGCCTGTAGGAGACCCATATGTGGTAAGGGGCACCAAAAAGCCAGGTGTCCAGAACTCCCTATCAGGAGCAACATGAGTTAGCCAGCTGATTAGGCGGCGTGCTTATGGGGTTGCTATTCCACAGAGGTCTTTCTGGAGGTTTCATGCAGCAGTGGGTGTGTTTGCTCTCCATCTAATTTAGAAGGAGCTATTGCTCAGTTGTGACTTCTACTCTTATAGCCAGAGAGAGGAATGTGCAACACCATTTGAGGCACCTCTTGACACCAACTTCTCTGGGATCTATGTGATCACTGCGCCACCCGTAATTCCACCGACAAAAAATGTTGATGACCATTACAGCGCGGCGCAGTGATCAGATAGATCACTGTGGCCTGCATCCCCCTACCCCACTCCCGCCCCTGGCCCTTACCTTAATGGTGGCACACACAGAAGTGTGCCACTGACTTCCCTCGATCCCTGCGGCATCAGTTCCCACCCACTTATGTGGGTCGGCGCTGGCGCTGCAGGGTCCTTTTTTTTTACCCTGTTGTATCCCCTGCTACCATGTAATGGATGCAGAGGCCATCCTTGCAACCTCGGATCCCCTTTACCCCGACTAACGGGAACAGGCGACACCCCTGAAATCCCTGCTTCCATTAGTCGGAGTAATGGGGGTCGGGATATTAGTACGGCGCAAAGGCCGTACTCGGTATAAGCGACATTTTGGAGTCGCAGTATTTCTATGATTCCCTTCTCTGCAGTTCTCACGACTCTTATTTGGTCAACTACTAGGATAAGGCACATTGAGCTACCAAAACTGGCAGAGCAAGTGGCACTATCATGTGGGGTCTGTACACTCTTATTGTGCCACTTACCATACTCTGCCCTTCAGGCAAAGCAGAACCAAAATAGGTCTGTAGTCTCTCAAATGGGCCCGTCAAGTGGACCAAACTGATTTATTAAGTAATAAAGAATGAAGGAAAGGGGGATTCCCTGGAAATGTAAAGGTCTCCGGGCGTCCCTTGTGGTGGCCACTATCTCGGCTGCAGGTGCACTGTTCTGAGTGGGGCTTCCACCCTCTATAGCATATCCTAGGTGTCGACAGGCAGAAAGGGAGAAGGACAGCCTGGCCATGTTCCCTCCCTAACTCCCCCCACAATGCAGCGCCATTCACAGGTTGTGACAAAAAAAGCATGTGCCCAAGGGCCCAACCCTATAGAACTGAACACGTCATGCATGTTAGGAATACAAAGTATCTGTAAGACTGTCAAAAACATGCCTACAAGCATGTGACATCAGAGGCTCTGGAAGATGCTCCCCTCATTGGGGGTGAATGTCATGTTGTCCCATTCCATGTGTGAAATAATGAACCAGTCTTGACTTTTAGGATCACAAAGGATTGCCTTCTGGTTCTTGTAAATCTGTATTTATAATCAGTACAGCAGTGTGGACTGACTTGCGCTAACAATGCCAGTACATAATCTGACCTCTTCTTCTCAGCATCCTTTTAGGAAGCAAGAGTGAAAGAGAACAAGAGTGGAAGAAGGTGGCTGGGAGGAGTGGATAGTGCTTTGTAGGTATTGCTAGCAGTAGGTTACTGCTTGTGGCAGAATAGAAAACAAATGTGGGCCTCATTATACGTTTTGCAATGCGGGAATGAAATTGCAGTCATTCTTTTTTTTTTTTTTGCGGAAACAGAATTACCACTATTTTTACTGCACCTCTGAACTACAAGTTTGACCTTAAAGTGGAGGATTTGATCAATTCACCACTTTAAGGTCAAAATAGTGGCAGAATCACTGCGGCTGTAATACCACTTGCTGTAATTCCACCAATATCCCCATGGAGTCCTATGGACCCTAAAATGTGGATGAACATCGCTCTATCGCCACTTATAATCCTGAGGTAAACCCCACGGGACCCAGGGGCAGCAAGGAGTGTGGCTGTAATTAAGAGGATTTAACGCTGATTTAACACCAGACTCGTAATTAGGCCCAGGGGCAAATTTGGATGGTTCACCCCAATGGACTAGTTCTCCAGAGAGCTTTGTGGAACCCACGTGCATACTGCCAGGGGCCTCCCCGGCTTTCATCCTTCCACAGTGGCTAAAATGAGCACCATTTAATCGGATAATGTTAACATCTGTCACGGTGCAGGCACATTCTGGTTCCACCGCTGCCGCAGCGCCATCTTCTGTAGGGCTGCAAATGCACGCCCCTCCCCCACTGCATTCAAGTGTCTGCTCGTGCCCTTTAACTCGCGATGCATGCAGGTGGGTGGCTCCAGCTTCTCCTCCCAGGTGTGCATGTGTGTCCTGTTCTGTTACCTGTCCCCTGGGGTATTTTCACTGCCCTTGTATTTATGGACCTGCCTCCGCCTTGTGGAGCTCAGGTTACCCTCGCTGCTGTCAGATGTTTTTGCCCGTCCCCCCTTTCAAGCCTTGCTACTGCGCACTTTCCCTCGGGCTCTAAGGCGCACCGTGACCCACCACAGCAACTCCAGCAAATTCTGTTTTTTTTTTGTTTTTGTTTTTTTAAATGTAGGCTTGTGAAACATTCTTTCTGCTTTATCTCTGCACGGCGACGGCATACACTTCAGACCTCTCTCGCAAGTCAGCATTGGCTATTAACTAAGAAAATATACTCACGAGGGTTTAAAATGTCGCAGTAGCACAACATCGCATTTCTTTGACGTGTCTGTGGCTCCCGTTGTCATTGTACTACAAAGCAAAGCCGCAGAGCCCCTCCTCAGTGTGTCACTGCTGTCCTGAACATGAACCCCAACAGGTGCTTTTTTATTCTAAGCCTACCTCTTGAAATAGCTTTGGAAAAAACGGGCTGCTGAAACGGGCTCCTTCATCCTTCCTGAACCCCCATAGCCGCCGTGAGATCTCGGTAGTCGGACAAACTAGTTGGATTAAGCATGCAGTCCGTAAGAGTGTCTGCACTAAACTAGACTTGCCTGCCCACGTTGCTTATCGTAAAGTCACTCGTTAACCCCTCTTTTAGTGACATAATCAACCAAAAGGTGAAGCTTCTGTGGCCCCAGATGCTGAGGATGGCTTTATCAAACCATAATGCGCTTTGCGAAATTCAGTCCAGAGGGTGCACAGTTAGAGGGTGGGGATGGCCCAAAAGTTGCATTTCCATGCACATACATTTTTGGTGACACCCACAGCAAAAACTGCTGCACAGTTTTGCGCCAAACCTGCACAAAAAGTTGGACTTCTGTCAAAATTGAGTTATTTCGACGTCGCGGGACAGCCAATAAGCCCACATGTCATTAATGCAGAACTTCCCTGGTCAATCCACAGCCATACATGGGTGCGGATACACCGTCATGCGAGAAAAGTGAAATTGACCTGGTTAATGTCGTGTTACTATGCCTTAGTTCTGTGTCGACCACCACCATGGTGGTTTCACAGCATCAGTCGTTGTCTGGGGCGTATGCCCCCACTTAGGAAAAAAGCCAGACTTTGATTTGCCAGGAAAGAGAGTAAAGGCAAGAGTGGAGTAAGAGGGAGAGAAAGCACAGACTGAGGTTCCAGACGCAGGGAGGGAGTCAAGCAGGGAGGGGTGAGGGGTGATGCTTTGTACTAGGGTTAGTCCATTATATGCATATCTTCTAGAGGGATGTGACACAGAAACGTGTGTCATGGGTTAATAATATACGATTTGGGATTCCGAGGCCGTTTGGAAAGAATGACCGTTTAGAGAGTGGCGTTGAGTGTGTGAGGGGCTCGAGAGTGTGTGCAGGCAATCCTGGAAGATATGTAGGCTTAACATACCTGCAGTGTCTACTTATGGTAAGGCAGGTATATTCAGTCTAGAAATGGCAGGCCAACTCCAGAAGGTGGCTTAGTCCAAGATGAGGACGTGTGAGAAGGTGAATATTTCTGGTAGCAAAAGGTAGGGGAGTGGTCCATATTGGATAATGTAGCCCCTACCATATATTATAAGAACTGAGGAGTCGGCCGAGCTCCTTTATAAGGTCACTGAGCTCCAGGGAGACTTGCAATATACTTTTTTTTGTATCATCCGCTTGCTGGTCTAATAATCAATATAGAATCTGCATTTCAAAATGCAGAAATGCAGCCCCTAATGTGCTGCAGAAATATAGTTCAAGCAGTTTACTAAAATGTATTGAAAAAAACCTTTCATTTTGTGCTTTAAAATAGTAAGATGCAGATTCTTGCTCATATGAGTTGATCTCCCGCAGTGGAGAAGTGAAACATTCTACCATAAACAGTTCCTTGTCAATTACCGTGTGCAATGTGTCACAGACAACTATGCTGCAAGCAAGGAGTTTGAAACGCTTATCAGAGCTTTAAAGCGCAGCAGTGACAGGTGAGATTCAGACTCAAGCAATAGCCATTGCGACATAACACCTCAAGCGTAATAACTGATTACAGAACGGTTGTGATGTCATTTTCTTATTACATTTCAGTTGTGGTGTCACAACTAGCCTGTAATGAGAACATTATTTCCAGGGTTTTAAGGAGATATTGCATGCTGCCGTGTATTATAGACAGAATTAATAAAGCGCAATGGGATTATCCCTGAGCTTCCGAAGTGAGCATGTGGCCCTTTGGGTACCGTGCATGCAATGGATGGGATGCAGAATAACTCAGACACCAAATAATCGAACCAACTCAGGAAGATCGCAAAGGTGCTGTTTTATTAACAATTATGTAAAACAGGGAGTTACAACTGACATCAGTGGATGTTTGCTCGAGCTCTCAGTGCATTTCTCATAAAAACATCCTTATATGTAAAAGAATACATCAGACGTAACGTCATACTACGTGGCAAATAAGAAAAACCTATGAAGGATTGTGATAGGTTCAAGGGGAACATCTAAGTATACTTTCTATAAGGGCTGGGATTGTGATTGGCTATCTAGTCTCAGGTGGACAATTTATGCCTACCTCTAAAACATGTCATCTTTAACACTCTTAGTATATCATTGGCTCTCAAACTATAAGACCCTTCATTATACAGCCCTCTATAATTGGTCGGGATGCTTGGCCATGTCTGGAACATCAGGTTCACTTAACAGCACGTAAACTCAGACCCAGGTGCCAGGATGTGGACTTGACTTTACCTCCCCACCCAATTAGCCCAACATTTCTCATCACCCATGCCTTCTGCCATGAAGATTGTTGGTGAACTTGGCCTTGCAAATTATTCTTGTCTCTGGGAATATATGGGAGTGTGAGCACTCACTATCGTTGTTTTAGGACTCCACGCTCAACTCTATTTCCATCCTTAGCTCACATGACAGTAGGCCACAATTTGGTCCATTTTGCAGCATTTAATGTCTTAAATGAATAGAATTTGGCACGCTTGGTGTTCTGTGACACAGTTGTCGGCCTTTCCTCTCCAAGGGTTCTGGCTTACTAAATTCATGACACTGATGTCCAGTTTCTATACAATGGCGGCTTTACATGAACTATATTCACTACATATAGCCAGCTTTTAAGATTACTTAATCTATTTGCGTTACAGCATCTGTACAGTTATTAAACGGCTTGCATTTTCTGCAGTGCTTTGCACACGTGCAATCTTATTTTTGCATGTGAAATTTTACTTGATTCTTAACTTTGTCATCAGTTTCTGTAAGATCCATGCATTCTCTTCAGCCAGTATTCTCAGGGCATCACGCTCGTCTTTCATGACGTCACCAGCTTTTCTTTCACTCTTTGTCATATTCCTCCATGGAGTTCCTCCTTCGGATTATTGTCTCTTCGCGGGGACATTTGATAGGGTTTTCTCAGTGGGTACCTTCTTTCAAATAATCGCCGTGGTATGGTCACACCTGCTGGTGTTAAACATGGCACACTCTCGGGATTTCTTGCAGAGGCATTTTGCTGCTCCTTTAAATTCCCCCCTCTGGTTGAGTCAACTACCACCTCTTCAATGGTCTCCACATCGTGATATTTTCTCTTCAAAGAGTGCTTCTTTGGAGTCAAGATCTTCATCACCGCCCTCAGGGTGTCGACTGATTTGACATGTTTATCTACACTCCAAGTTATGTAGTTGCACTGTCCATTCGGATTACAATAGACCCATCATCCCACATACTTCTTATGATTCTTTGGATACAGGAACTTTGTTCCTCCCGGTGCTACAATGCTGGCCTCTATGTATTTTCTGACATCTTCATCAGTCAATTTCTTGGGTCCAAACCCAGATTCGACATTGATCATGATCTTCATTCCCACTGCTTTGTTTGCCATCTTTTTGGATTGGGCGATCACTATCCTGATTACATAGAATCCATACATCAGCATCACCAATATTGCTCCAAGAAACTTGAAGATGCTTGCCACCCACTGCTTAATCCATGAGACTATGGAAGCAAAGCAACTGCAATCCTTAATGTCCCCTGTCTCGTCTTCCATCTTGTTATGCAGGTCGGTTAACAACGCTATGGCCTCTGTCAAGGTCCCATTCTTGTCATCGTGAGAAGGTATGAATGTGCAACATGATGGTCTGATTTTGGTGCAAACTCCTCCTTCCATCGCTGTGATCATATCAAGGACATATCTGTTCTGCAGGGTCATTAGGCGTATGTCCCGCAGCTCTTCCTTGATAGCATTAAATCTCTTTTTGGTGGTGTTGATAGTCTGCAGAAACTCCCATCTCGTAATCTGCAACCACTTGGCATTGGTCATCATCTGGATCCCAGGCATAAATATAGTCGTAAATATTGAAGCAGTCTTGCTGAACAACCTGTCTTTATAAGGAATGGAGTCACATTCTTCTATTGACTTGGCTGAGAAGTAATGATCTCTTCTAGTTCAATTGAAACATTTAAGCAATATTATTTTTCTCAAATGGTGGAAAGATTGATCATGTTATTTCAGGCTAAACCAACAATGAGGCTGCAGAAGATCTGGACCCCTTGTCTTCAGAGAAATAAAAAATAGGGGAAATTGAGTTTTGCATTTGCATAACATGTTTGAACTTTTCCATTAGTTTGAATGGACTATCATAATTGCTCATTTTCTCAGCAATGATAAGTCGCAGTGAATCCATTCATATGTTATTTGAAAGCTAATTGCAAGGCGAGTTTGTTGCAATCAGATTTATCCACATTTGATTTATGGAATGTGTTTCTGGCTGCCCTGAAAGTGTCCCAAATCTAACAATTGGCGAGCTGATGGGTTATAAAATTAAATTTCATGTTCATAACTATTATACTTTTTGTGTAAAGAGCCAATAATTACAGTGCGTCCGTGCAACATGGTGCGAACACGGCTGTCATTTTATCAAATTCACCATGATTAGCTGAAGGGTAAAATGTATAGTTTGGCATAGTTATTTGTAAACTGTAAATGTTTTGCCACGTTGGACTTTTTGGGTGGAACCGGACATGAAAAGTAAATCTGAATTTCAAATGGGAGCTGCAATATTCCTGTTCTAGACTCCTGAACCAATCCTTAGAGAGGGGCTGGGCTTATGGGTTGGAGAGAAATGTAAATGTCCAATCCTGGTTGCGAGATCATAAGTTAGTACCTCCTAATGTTCATTTTCCATGGAAGGGGCTTAGAGAATATAAAAGTCTTGCACTATGAAAGAAGGGACGGCTGCCTAAAAAAATCACCAAAGGAGATCTGCTGAAACACCATCTGGGTGGAGAAATTGGAAGAGGGAAGGAGATTCCCACCCATTGTTAGGGAGATCAGAAAACAGAGGCTGTGATACTTCCCTGGGGCCTTAGAGGGAGGAGTGCTGTGGGATCCCATTGACTGAAGTGCTGGCCAGAATCCTGTTTTTCCCCAAAAGTAAAGCTCTGCTCAGTCTCCATTAGTGCCAACCCCAGAGATTTCCAAAAGTAAGTAGATTGTCCAACAAAATGTCAAATTGGTGATCTATTTAATTAATCTATTCCCTTTCATTAGTGCATTCCCTTTCATTAATGGGTGTGGGGAGGGGGAATTGTGTAGACCCTTAGCATATTTAACTGTATATTAACTTAATTAACGCCCACATACATTGACACAGGGGGAGCTTGGAAGAATTTGAATCTTTCAACCTCTCTATTAACAGGAATAATTGTATAGTCTCCTAAAGTAATTGGGGTGTCCTTACCACAAAACAAAAGTGATAATTGTCACTATTCCCAAAACTTGTTTTTAAACAAAAGGTAGACTTATCATTGCTACAAAAACAAAATTAATAACCATCCTCATGTTACTGTCCAACTTCCCCAAAATGTTCCCTTAAGTGAAGGGGGGTCTGAAACACATATTCATAATTGCCCACCTTCCTCAACATGGGCCTTTAAGTGAAGGTGGTTTCAAAAACGAAATTAATGACTGTCCCCAATTTTTAACCCTGGCCTTTCAGTCGAGGGCTGCTGTAAGTAACTGACTTTTTGGTTTTGGGGTTGGGGAAGAAAAAGTGTTTTCTCAAGGTATAATTGAATATGCCTCTGATTAGAATGGTTTCGGACAAAATGACTGAATCTAAATGAGCTACACCACCAAAAGTTCTAAAATAGATACTACTAAATGTCCTACTGACTAAATGTTCGTAGGACATTTTGTAGTATCTATTTGGTGGTGTTGGTAAAAAAAACTGCAGCAGACACGACCAAAAAAAAAAGGAAACAGGCTGCGGGGCTGCAGGGGTGTCCCCAGCAACACCCGGCTCACTATACTACAGAGTATAGTGAGCAGGGGTTTCAGGGGACACCCCTGCAGCTAACACGAGCAAAATAAAATATATATATAAGAAAAGGACTCTGCAGCGCCGGTTCCCAATCACGAAAGTGAAAGGGAACCAGCGTTGCAAGGACACAGCGCGTCAGAATGAAAGGTAATCATGGTGGTGGGGGTGTGGGTGAGTTAGTGAGGGCGGGGGGTTAGTGTTTCTATAGATTTGGGGTTGTTCTACCTTGGATGTCCAAAATGGAAATGAATGAACAATTTTGTGTAACGTACATTTCACATTCGGACATTTCCGTTGCGGACATTTCATCTGTGGTCACCAACCCCAAATCATTAGAATAGCACACTGTATACTAAAAGCGGGTTAAAGTAAGAACAGTGAAGCATTGCTGAGAGTGCAACACCAATCTAAATTCATTTTTACATGTGATCAAGTTGAACCAAACTGCTAGCCTTTTTAAGTGTGCAGAAAAATATAAAATGTACAGCATTGCATATGCTCATTGGCCAGTGTTATTATTCAAATTGTAGTCTGCATGAAGTAAAGCATGCAGCTTGTCATGTTGCCAGATTCTGATGGGCTACATATTATTAAAATGTACATCCCAGGTTAAGTGTTTTTGAAGATACTGGGTGGGGGGGGTTTAGGAGGTGTGATTTGTGTTCTCCAAAGCTACCCGTGTTATGGATTTATGTAAAAAAGAAGATTAATTGTGTGCCAACGGAGAAGCTGGTGGGTGTCACTGTTAGTGCAAGATGTATTGAACCTATACTTTAAATAAAAATACTTTCTTTCTGTACACCGCCCTAGTTGTTGGCTCATTCTTGGGACAGGGGGAGGAATCCACAGGGCTCTCGATGAGTCTTCAGAGCGGCGTAGTTGGATCCTGAATTAAGAGTACATTGTTGGCTCTATCAAGTGGGGGAGGACTCCATAGGTTGAGTGTGGTCTCCCAATACCATTACAGGGCATCTTGGGAGTGTACCTTACACTGATTGTCCCTCCAATCATCCCCACACGTGACTATGCGTAGATGTCATTATTCCATGGTTGAGCAATGTGTTTTGGGGTTGTACACGTAACCAGTTGCTTGTCATTGTGTATCAGGCACATGTACTGACATGTCGGTTAAGTAGGGTTTGCAGCACAGCCCATATCTATGTATATCTGAACTGGCGACAGTTTGTGGGGCACTTAATGGGTTTTTCCCATTCGTTCTTTCAGTGCCTGGTGTGGTTTCCCGTATTTTCATCCCCACTATTTTGAACGTTTGCATTTTCATCATGGTGTTTTCACTGAGGACGTTTTCACCTCATTTCCTAATAGGGGGTTTGCCCAATTTGCCTTCAACCCACCCCCACAACCTTACCCTGCCACCCACCAACCCCAAACCCCTACCCCAAACACACCAAACTTTTTTTTTTAAATGCTGCAAAAATCGCAGGGGTGAATACACCACAGTGAAAGTGACAGCGTTTAAAATGGCCACAATGAAAACATGGTAAGCACCTGGTAGACATGTTGATGGAGGCCAATGGTTAGCTAGGTATTCTCTGTTTCGCATGAGCTTGGCAGTCATCTTTGCATGGTGCACATATCTGTGGAGTAGAGCCTTGGCCATCTGGGACATATGTATTTCAGTTGAATTGTTAGGAAGTCCTTTGACATATGTTTGGCCATGTCTTTGGCTCTGGATTTCAATGATGCTCTTTCACAGATAGGTTGGCGCGGCACTGGGCATGGTACGCTCTCCAGATTTGTTGATCGCAGGTCATGTGAGGGATTAGTGTACAGACATTGCATCAGTACAATCATTCCTTCCTTTTTTTAGGGCTTCAATTGTGATGCACACACTCATTTGAAGGAAAAGTGCTATTTTTATTTTTGTATTAACAATAATTGTTTGAAGGCATTCATTAGATATTGGTGCCTTTTGATGAAATCACTGTGTGGCAACTTAGCTGTACAATAACTTGAAACTGAAGACATATACCGTTTGATTAAATGCATTTGACTTTACTATTTGCATAAAATAAAGTGATAGGATATATAGGAACAGGTTGTGTACCCTGCATAGAGTGCATATTAGATTCTTAGAGAGGTTGATTAGATTACCTATTTTTAGAATTGGGGTTCTTGCCATTTTGATATGAGGAACACTGGCAAACCCGGGGGTCAGATTTTTGAAAGGATATGATAGCAGACCATTGCTGCAATCATGGTTGACAGGTGAGTGGTTTTGGGTGTGCCATGAGAAGGGGCATGATTGTTTTGGGTCAGTTGGGTTTAGGAGAATACTTTCGAGGGTTGGGCGCATGGCTGTCTTCAACAAAGTCATGGTGGGTACACGTGCCAGGCTGCAACATTGAGACTGGCTAATGTGTGGCCACCGGCTTGGTCTGGTTCCAGGTGTGTCAACTGGGGTTTCAATGCAATATGGTGTTTGGATTGATGTTTGCGGTGTCATTTGCATGACATTCAGCCTGGAGTTGGTAGACAGACCCTGTTTGTAGTTTCTCTTTTCGGTGTGATGTATGAGCACCTCTCGCAATGGAAGCGGGTACGTAGGTAGGCACCACTCACTCGCTATTTGTTCAGCAGTTCTGCAGCACACCGCTTACCTGGGCAGAGGAAGTGTTCAGGGCATGTCAGGCACTTCTTTGGTCATTTGTGTAGTTGGGCCACCATTTCTTTGTGAATTGCCCTGATGCACTTTGAGATTATGCAGCAAAATAGTAAGGTTCGCACAATGACTTTTCCCCACATTAGTGCTTTTTGTGACTTGGCAATCTTGTGTCTATATGTGGCTTACTAATTACACCAAAACATGCTATACTAAAATATGTCATCTGTATGGCAATATGTGCCTAGTTGCACATGTACTTTATTGATACAATAAAGTTGCCAATGTTACTGTATAATGTGTGTACATATGAACACATTATTTTGCGAACTTTCACCTGCATGCATTTGCAATGTCTTAGTTGGCAATGTTTGCATTATAGTATAGATGTGTGTGATATAGCAAAGTATGAATTCATTCACATATGTGTGCGTTCTTTAATGTACACATGGGTCCTTATCGATATAATGTAAGCAACATGTCCATCTCTACGTATATGTATGTACTTTCATGGGTGCAGAAACATTAATATACATACAAGCATTTTAGCATGTATATGGGAGTTAATCATTATACAGTAATTATGCGTACATTAAGTAAAGTATTTTACTAATAATATTGTGTAATGTCTAATTTGTTATCAGTAAGTGTATGTGCATGTGCACAAATGAAGCATTCACTGTTATCGTGTAATGTGTATGAACACATTATTTTGCATACCTGTACATGTATGCATTTACATGTGAAAATAAAGTTGGCAATGCATATGTGTACATGATAAATTAATGCATGAGTGTGTGCCATACTTGTGCATACTTGTACATATATGTGAATCTGCGCATACATGTCAGCAATGTGTTTGTCAAAGTGTATATGTACATACCTTGAGTCTGTATCAGTGCTTAAACAAAAATGTACATATGTGTACATAGAAGCATTTTAGCCTACATATGGTGGTCAAACATTATTTCATTATGATTTGCATGTATGCATATATTAAATCATGCACTTTACCCACAATATTTTGCACTGTCAAATTGTGTACAGGCAAGTGTACATACATTTGTACATATGATGCAGTAATGTATACATTATTTATGTTTTTCTAAATTTCATAATGATCTTCATAAATCTGTATTTTAGTTTTACATACAAGCCATAGCGACATAAAAGGGCCATTCTATGCACTTGTGTCACTGCATACATTTTAAGCATACATATAACCTTGATGTTATGTACAACATAAGTAGATGTGCATTACAATTACAGTGTGCCTGCTTGAAAGAGAAAGAGCTTAAAAGTAAACTAACATGAATCTCTATCAGTCTCACTGTACATGTGTTTGCTCTCCATTATTTCTAAAATAACAATGGAAAACGAGATGAGTTTGTGCAAGTCTACAAATGTAAATGTGAATATGCATTTATATTTATAATAAAATGTTTGTATAGCTGCTAAATTTTGAAACGTTTTACTTACTTGGTTTGCTGCTACCATTCTACAGTGTTGGGTACAGGGTGGTGTTGAATTATAGTGTGGATGTTATTAACATGTCTTTCTCAGGCGTGTTTCGGGGGAAAAAAGTACTGTAGAACATTTCTTTGAGTGTATTGGTTGTTTTTGTAGGGCATGGCAATGTTGTTGTTTTTCATGCGTAAGTATAATTTTGTATACTGTGATGTTTTGCATGTAAAAGTTCACTGTGTGGTTATGTGTTGAATATTTGTATGCATGTGGGTTTTTAAATGTACAGACATTTATATTGTAAATGTATTGATATGTGTTAGGAGTAAAAATTGTGTGTGTGTGTTTTGCATTGTGATGTATTAGATGCAAAGGTTGTGAACATGTTTGTTGTGCAAGATATAATAGTGACATAGTAAGTGGGGTATGATAACATGTATAACAACAACAGGTACTCACAGGGGGCCCCTGTGAAAACCACAGGCTCTCATTTAGCCCAGTAACTGGGCTTAAAGCAATTTTATCTAAAGTTTCCAACAATTTCACAGTACTTATATAATCAAATTCATATATTCACAAAAATAACGCTGCTGCAAAGTGTAGACACAGATAATATTTTATATCCAAATAAAAATATAACGCAATGAGGCAGTGTTATGCTAACAAGGGTTTGTTGGGTGCCCATGCATTTCGGATTCAATCTATCCTCAGGGCCATACACTTAGTCACCACTGCTACGTCAAACTGTGTCCTTCATCATTCCCTCTAAACAAGGCAACATGTAGAGCGCATATCCACATTCAGTATGCAAACAATACGCTCCTCAAGGTTGTAAGATGGCATCATGTATGTCATTTTTGATGTAGGCTTGCAGAAAACCAATTTGGATTATTGGAGATGCATGGATATTTTGGTTGGAAAACTATGTAAGACAAATGCTGATGGTGTTACCATTATCTAATGTGACTGTCCATTGGCATTGCCATGATGGAGGAAAGGGGAAAGACATGATAGAACATTTGAAAGGCTGTCACACAAGTGGGCATATTCCTAGCATTATTTTTCTACATCTTCATGGCAATAAACTTGAATATAAAAAAGGTTTCACGTTATCTTTTCAGGTTTAGCTTTGTGAACAACATGGATGTGCTGCACGACAGTTCATCAGGAAATGTATTGTGTATGGCTAGCAGTGAATAGATGTATGTTCAAATCTATGTCAGAAGATAGCATGTCTTCCGTATCACACTAAAACACTTATAGTAACCATACCAAAATAGTTTGTCATAATAGAGAACATATACATAATTTGTGTATTTCTTCAAAATGTAATGGGAGCATTAATCAATGTTTTTTAAAGAGGTATCTCATTCGGTTTTGTATATGCACTATTTCAGAATTTTGAAACAGTTGTGTGCTTGCCTGTAAAATATGTCTGTGTGCAAAACTGTGTACTTCACTGTTTATGGGAAAGGATTGCAAAACATAATAAAGGGTACATATTGCAGTGTGTGGCTGTATTGTACTCCACTTAGTTATGTTGTTGTATCTATATTATTTGTGCATAAATATATGTATGTGTGATATGGTCAATCTTTAGTACTGCAAACATTAGGTCGATGTATGCATTATATGTG
Source organism: Ambystoma mexicanum (assembly GCF_040938575.1). Classification (NCBI taxonomy): domain Eukaryota; kingdom Metazoa; phylum Chordata; class Amphibia; order Caudata; family Ambystomatidae; genus Ambystoma; species Ambystoma mexicanum. The sequence goes on along the minus strand of NC_090932.1, from coordinate 294,085,505 downwards.
TGCATACATCTGCTTGTATACAATGTCATGTGTGTTTCAGACAGCGAGTGTCATGTTATTATGTGTGTGTGTGTGCAGGGGCGCCGAGTACGCAGGAGATCCGGGGCCCGGGCACCCGCTGGCAGAATGAAGTCAGGGCTGAGCCCCCCCTGGGCCGTAGAGAAGAGACGCAGTATTGATGTCCCTTTGTTCCATCCATACTGTGTCTCTCTCTGGCGGCCCAGGTGAAAGCCGGATAAAAAACGATGTTTAAAAATTGAGGGACAGATGCAAAGCAAGATTCAATCCAAAAAGATTTTTAGAAATTGAGGGACAGACTTGCTTTGTATCTGTGCCTCCATTTCTAAAAATCGTTTTGGTTTGGGTGTACCTCTACATCTGTGCACCTGGGTGCACGGATGTAGAGGTACACTCAACTCAAAATGATTTTTAGAAATGGAGGCACAGATGCAAAGCAAGTCTGTCCCTCAATTTCTAAAAATCGTTTTGGGTTGGGTGTATTTGTACATCTGTGCACCCCTCTTGGGAAGAGGGGTGCACAGATGTAGAGGTACACCCAACCCAAACGATTTTTAGAAACGGAGGCACAGATGCAAAGCAAGTCTGTCCCTCAATTTCTAAAAATCTTTTAGCGATGGATGTATTTGTACATCTGTGCACCTCTCTTGCATTGCATCTGCGGGGGAGGGAGGGAGGTGGCAGAGAGAGGGCAAATGAGACTGTTTGCATGTCTTTGCGTGTGTATGTAGTGAATGTGAATGCTATGGGCAGGGAACGGAGGTGTTGAGGGGGTAACTCCCCTATATTCTAAGGTAGGTAACAGTGTACGAGAGGGTGGGAGTGTGGGGTGAGATGGGATCACCTTCTTGGGGGAATTTAGGGGCGTGGGGGAGGGCAGTAGAATGTGATAATTCGGCCTTTTGAAGACCACACAAATCGGCCGAAATAAATCGGTCTTTTTTGTATTTGTTCTTCAAAATGCAGAATTATCACATAGAACCCAATATGGACCTTGCCATACTGTTGACCTTGTTCAGTGTAATAGCATTCAATGGGACAGTACGTGCAGGGCCTAATGGTGCAGAGCTAATGGGCTTCTATATTTTTAAAGAGACAGTAACAGCAATTCTCAGCAGGGCTGTGTAATCTATTTTCTACTAGAGCTGCCATATTTGAAATGACACGTATAGTTTGACATGGCCCCTGCTTTCTATGTAATTGATAATTACCTAATTTCGACTTTCTGTGCTTTCCCCCATCGCCAATGTCTGTTACTAATTGCCGGTTGGATGGATTGCGTTCTACGGACCCGCTCTCCTTGATTACATTAATTACGGTGGTATCTTTTCTGGAACTAATGCAGTTATATATAATTAAACAATTGCAATTGCAACTGGAGCTCAGGTAGATATTTTTTCTTTATAATTATGGAATCATGGAAATTGCTAATTTGATATAGATAGAGTTATATAACTGCCTGTTTTTGATTTAGATTTGCTAGATACATCCTATTTTTATCAAGGCATTGGTAAGTGTTATTCTTTTATGTTCCAATTACTATTTATAATTACTGTGGTTGTTTATTTGCACAGAGTACCCAATTGGACAATTATTTCTGGGTAAATATTACAATCATTACTATTATGTTGACTGGTCAAATAAGTTAACTTTTTATCCATGGTTGTCTACCCACCTCACACTACTAATTGATGTTGTTGTATTGTGTTTCCTTTTTTGTTCTTCTCCTGGATACTGGGACTAATCCGTTCTCACCACTGATATGGTAACTTCTTATATACACTTTTTAATGAATTGTCTATATGATATATTGATGCCAACATGCATTCACCCATTAATGTTGTCATGCATCATGCTCATACATTTGGCACCTACACTTTGCCCCCCCCTTTTGGCCCCCCCTTTTCTGTTCCCTTGATTTGGATGTAATTATGTGGACATAATAATCAATGTCATATGGAACTTTCCATGTAATTGACTATGTATGTACAGCCTCAGAGGAAGAGCTTTGCTCGAAACACGTGTCAGGCTGTGGAACAGAATTAAAATACACCACAAGTGTTCCGTTATATTTCTTGTTTTGTGGCGCAGTTCATTGTTTAACTTTATTCCATATTTGAAATGGGGCAATGCTAGTACTCGTCAGTTAGCTCGCTAAACAGGGCTTCTATCATTGTTATACTATGCTTTTGTTGAGGCAATGCTAGTTCATCTTAGTGGGGGTGCTATAGTTTTGATGGGACAACATCAGCACTTCTCAGTTGAGCTGCTACACTCTTATTGACAAGGCCCTAGCACTTCTCAGCAGATTTATTTTAATTGGTTATTTATAATGCGCATAATAACCAGAGGTTTTTAAGCGCAGACCAAGGGATCGAACCTGTGTTGCGCGGACGAGGGATCGAACCTGTGTTGCTCCACGTCGTCTTGCTTCCAAGGCAAGCACGTTGCCCCTGAGATATCCTCCCGAGACTCTGAAGATCTGAAGTACATTTAATGATACAGAACCAGAACTATTGAGCAAGTCTAACATCATCTTCATCATCATCAGAATAACTCAACACTGTTGTGGTTATACAAGAGCTAATATATTTAAAGGGATGGAATTACTCAGAATGTAGCAGCTCTATTCAATAACACAAAGTGCTTAAGCATAGTTATTGTGAAAATACTACACTTCTCACCATTGGTACAGTACTGCCACTTCTCACAGAGGCTTCTACACCTTTTATGGGGCAGCACGGATCCAGCCTACTGGACAACTTCACTTTTAATGGCACTTCTCAATAGGACTGCTATACTTCAATAGGAAATTACCAACACTACCCTGCAGGGAATTGCATACTCTTGATGCCACCAAAGCAGCACTTCCACCCACCACAGCTGTTTTATTTTTAATGGCACGGTGTGTGTACTTCTCAGCCACTCTGCTTTACATTTAAACAGATCGAATTGTCATTTCTCAGCAGGACTGCAACACTATACCATTGTGTTCTGTATGTTGGGTGCTTTTTCGCCACCAATGTGGGTTCATGGCACTCTCCCAGTGTCTAAATAGTAGATCTGGCAACATTCAATTGGCAACAGGCATGTCCCGAGCTGCCTGCTGTCCATAAGCTGCCGCTCAGGATGTTGGGAGCCGTGATGGGGCAAGGGATAGAAGGCTCGAGCCTGTAGGATAGCAGAATCAGCAGGGTCTTAAAACCTGCTCACTTATTCTGGAGTGAAGGGCCTTGGGGAAAAATGAGCCTGATCCCACATACAGGGGGTTGTTACCCCTTTATCTCTCCTGAATGAAAGAATGAGCTCTCTCAGACACAAGTTATCACCCCTGCACACACAATGAATGAATATGGTATGGATCTATAGATCGAGAAAACTGGAGTGAGAATTCAGAGTGTTTTAACAGAAATATAATTGTCTTCCCAGATGGGAGACTTTATAAATGGGGTCACTGAGATGAGCAAGAGTGAAACTGTACATTCAGTTGTGAGATTACCAGCAACGGGTATGCTATGCTCCAAGGAGTGAGGTGCCCACTCAATATATCACACTGCTTATAGGTGTGAGACCCATCCTGAATGCTTGCCCAAAGAGCCTTGGCCAGAGTTTCACACTGAAGAAGTGAGCATGTGATCCGGGGTCTGCAGCCCACACACACGCATGGGATTCCCATGCACCCACTTGTGAGATTTGCACCAAATTAGTGAGATTGTGCTCCAAGGTAGGAGGCACACGCACAGTCTTTGCTCTGAGGTTAGACACACTCACAGGATGGGACGGCATTTCGTTCTCCCATCCTAGTTTTGTTGCTCTGCCTTTTGAGGTCTACCACAACCTGAATGATTATAGGGGGGTGGAGTAGGGGCAGTGTTGGCCTACTGGAATGCAACTCGAAGGCTTAAACCTCCTTCTTACTTGACTTTAGTATTTGCAGTACATGCTAGCTAATATTTCCACTGTTCTGCACCCCCCACCCCCTTCGCACCAAGTTGGCGACTAGGTGCAAATGCGGTCATATAACTGCTGTCGCTTCCTATATTTGTGCACCCCCCGGGAAATTCATAAATCGGCTCCCCTGTCTGTGTGTGTGTACATCTGCATGAATGAGTGTTATGATAGAGTCTGTGTGTTTGAGTGTTGATTCGCGAGTTATGTGTGCGGCGGAGTGCCGTGCATGTATGTAGGTGTGTGTCTGTGTGCCTGACATACAAGAATCAAGAGACGTATTGTGTATCAGCAAGTCATTTGTGTTTCCTCTGAAAGTGTGTGCGGATTTATGTGAAGAGGTAGACGTATTTCTTTTACAAGTTGGGTGTATGGCAATGTACACAAGTAACGCCACGTTAAACAGTTTTCAAAACACAATTGAAGAAGTTTTTTTTTCGAAAAATATGAAGCCAGTGATTAAAAAATCTGAAAATGTCAATATTGGGGTGGGTGACTCTAAATAGTGTGCTGGGGATATTTCAGTATGTCCCGTGGAAAGCTTCAGAAGTTAACGGGAAGTGTTATTTTCTGAAACTCTGACAGACAAGTCATCGTAACCTTAACTGTGAAGGGTGCGCCAGTGATAACATGATCTAGCATAGCATACCATATCACTACACAACATTATGACATATCATGATCTGTTATTACAACGTATATCCAGAATTTGCAGGATAACATTTTTTTGTTTTGTCTTGTTTATAATCTTGCATCATAGAAATAGTCAATTTAACAAATAAATGATTGTACACACTTGCAATGATACGGGTATGCACTTGCTACGTTAGGGGTTTAGAACCTATAGCACGCGGGTTGCAAGCAGATATCTGCAGCGGCCCAAAATCCCACTGTTTCATTTTACTGAGATTGGACCCACTGAGCGTCAGGATTGCAGCAGGCGCATTAACGGCAGAACTATGTTACTGGGATTGGAATCAGTGAGCCAAAGGCAGCGAAGGGGTTTCCTGCAGCAGGCGAAATTGCATACTGAAATGTTTTACTAGATTTAACAAGAAAGGCAACAGTTAAAAATCTTTGAAGGACAAGGGCAAAAAAAACCCTCTTGGAAATCAGCATTCAGAGCTCAGCGACGCTTTCAAAAAGCAGCATTTCAAAGGACACATGATGAGTGGGAATAAAGGTGGCCAATGGGGACTGCGCGCTCGGCGGCCAATCGGCAGCCGCCGCCAGGAGCTCTCGCAGCTTCACACATCGAGCCGGCTCCGGCAGCAGAGACCTCCCCTCCCAGCCGCAGGGACTGCTTTGCTGCCGCTGTGCGCTGCGCAGGGTGCCCAGAAGCTGCAGGCTGCGCGGCGCGCTGTAGCCGGTGAAGCACGCCGACCGCCCGCAGCTGCCTGGACCCCCCACCTCCAGCTTCTGGATCCCATCGCTCTTGTGCTTTCCTGGACCGGCTTCGGATCTCGCATCCGCACTGCCGGCATTGGCCCCGGGCGGCCCCTGTGCGCCCGCCACATCCGAGAGGAGGCCCGTTTGGTCAAGGGGCCCCGCGGCGCCGGCATGTTATAGCGCGCGCTGGGTTAGGACACGCAGACGGGAATGGCGCTGTCCGGTGGGCTTTGGCTCCTGTGGCTGGTATCCTCGGCCTGGTGCGAAAGCAGCAGCGGCGGCGGTGGGAAAGCCAGGAGCTGCGCGGAGGTGCGCCAGGTCTACAGCAACGCCGGATTCAGCCGGACCGGGGTTCCCCAGTCGGAAATATCAGGTGAGTGCCCGGGGTGCCGCGGAGGGGTTAATAGCCTACCGCAGGTATGTGTGTGCTGACTGCAGGTCACAGATCCGCCGCCTCGTGCTTGCCCTAACCTGTAGGCTGCACCAGTGAAACCTGCCCCCCTGGGGGCACCCGTTCCCAGTTTAGTAAAATTGTGTATGGTTGCAGGTCGTGGTTTTTCCCTTGGGTTGCGTGTAATCAGTAATTCAGCGGGTCCCATTCCAATCTGCAGGTCGCGAGAAGCCATCCCTGTAACGTGGGTGTCAATAAACCTACTCCTGGGTCCCAGCCCGGCTTCTCTGTGTAACCTGCATGTCACTGGTTCGCATCCCACTAATATGGGTGTAACATGCAGGCTATGTTTTGCCAGTGTGACAGCTCATATAGTCAATGCGTTGGCTGCAAAGATCCGTGTGTAGCCTGTATCCCCCTCTCCCACCGTGAGTCAGAGGTGTGTAGCATGCAGATGACCCTCCCCCCACGCATTGGAGTTGTGTGCAACGTGCCGATCACCGGCCCCCATACCCGTGGACGGTGGAGTTTAGAAGTCCTTGATTCCCAGGTCCGGATTGCCAGCTTGGTAGGGTCTGTGGAGCCTGCGGGTGGCCGGTCCCTACCCCGTGTATCTGTGTGTAGCCTCCAGGCCATGCGCGCTCATCTTTCAAGATCTGTGTCACCTGCTTACCCCGGGTTCCCTTCCAGGATGACACCTGGGGCCTGTCATGGGCCCGTTGCAGGGAGCTTGGGGGGCGGGGAGGGGGGGTGCAGCAGCAGTACCTAGTCCCACGAAAACAACCCAGGGTGTTCATTTCCAACCCGAAGAGATGTGTCTGCAATGCCATAACTCTCTGCAACCCTGTCACTGTAAGATAGCTCACTGGGTTAATGCACTCGCTGAAGAGATGCCGTTGTCACCTGCAGGTCGCAAATTGTGGCCCCGTTTGATAAAATGTGTTTCCTTGACTTGTGTAATAATAATGGCTAGCACCTGTGCCGTCTGCTCTTTATGTGGGTATTTTCGCTGCGGTCCTCCAATTTAAAAAAAACATGCCTCGAAAGACCAGGACCAGGTGACGCGCTGTCACAAGCGACTGGCCGCAGTGCCCATGTTCTCACAGGCGGGTTTCCTAAAGGACTGAGAGCGCTTTACATGCAGTGAACAGCGCGTGAAAGAAAAGCCCCGCTGTGGGGGCAGCTCCCACCTTCCAAAGGCTCTGGAGCCGAAGGGGGCAATTGCAGCGCACACGTCCCGGGCACCCTTTTACGGCGAGGGCCCCCTTTACCTTTCCGATAATGTAGTCCAAACACACTAACACATAATTTCTCATTATCCCAGTACATGTCAAGTGTGCCTCGTGCAGAGCGCTGTCATTGGCTCGCGGTGCGAAGTCTTGTTTAAACTCCCCCTCCCCCACCGTCCTCTTAGTGGCATTATTGCGCGCTTTTGTTTGGCTTCATTGAACCTGAAAAGGAGGCGTGTCTTCGTTTTATTCGCACCCCGCAGCTACTGCGAGGGGCTTGAGTTAAACAGGGTGGAAAAGGCTTGGCAGGCGTGAGTCAGATAGCCCTGTGAGTTCAGTGCTCGCTGCGGAGATCAGTGTGGTCCCAGCAAGCCGCCAGGCTGTCTAAGCCTTTCAGCCTCGTGTATCAGAGGGTCATTCTCACACCTGTTATCTGCGGCGCTGTGAAATGGCAACACGCGAAAGAATGCCAGATTCGTGTGAAGCGCTTCATGCCAGATTCCACGCTCTTCAAAGCGCTGTAACTATTTTTCAATCGAATGGTTCTCAATGCATTTACCCCAGAAGGATGCCTGGCATTGAACCTTGCGCCTGGCACGCAGTTAACAGAAACAAGCTCTTAACTCGCCGAGACATCTTTGTTATTGTATGGCGGCTTTGTGGGAGGAGCATAACGTGCAGGTGTACATGGTAACTACGCCTCTTGCGGTCTAGCGTTCATTCCTGATGGGTGTCATTTCGATGGGTTTTTTCTGAGTACATTTTTCCGAAAAAACGAATCAAAATATATGGGAGGTGGGGGGGGGGCGAAGTATATATAACGCGTGGGTGGGGGGGGGCTCAGGAATAGGTAAAAAAAAATAGGGGCGGGGCAACCTCCCCAATAAAAAAAACATCAATTTCGATGAGTTTTTTCGTTAAAAAAGAATCAGAAAAAGCCCATCTAAATGACACCCGTCGATGAAATGACATAGAACCCCTCTTGCAATGGGATAGAAGACTGGGCACTTTCAGCTAAAAAGCCACATGCGCACATTTCATGCAAACGCAGTGAGAAAGCTCCGAGTAGTCTTCCACTTTCTTCTAAGCGCTTAGGTGCTGTAAACAAACAGCTTGGTTCTCAGAGCCGCACCCACTCAGTATCCCGAGCCTCTCTCTCTGCCCACTTCGGGGGCTGGTGAGCGCACACTGCCATTCTTTCTATCTGCCTGTCTGCTTATCTTCCTTGACCATCTGTCTTTGCTTATATGTCTGTCACTATCTGTTTGCCTGTCTATCTTCCTTGCCTATCTGTCTATCTATCCATCTATGGCTGTCTGTTGGTCTTCCTTGCCTATCTATCTAGCTGCTTGCCTGCCTATTTATCTAGCCTTGGCTATCTCTCTACCTCCCTGCATGTCTGTCTGTCTATGATATGATATGATAAGTCATTTATAACGCACCTGTAGACAAGTGCTTCTAGACACAAGGCAAGGCAGGGAAGACAGAGAGAGGCAAGGCAAGCTATCTTACTAGGCCCTGTGTCATTCAGATCGTTCAAGTGCGAGAAGGTGAAGTGCAAGGGGAAAGGGAGGGGGGACGTGCAAGGGAGAGAAGAGGGGCAAACAGGACAGCAATGCTCTGAGTAAGTGCAGCCAGGGCAGCACGGCTCTGGGTAGTTCAAGGAGAACAGGGGACTCTAGGGTTACAGTTACAGCCCCTAAGTGTGTGGTAGGCCCGGAGGCAGTGTTAGGGTGACTGATCAAGAAGGAGTCTGGTTCCCAGTGAGACTCTGAGGGTAGCCAAGCAGCCAGTCAGTACAGCAGACAGGTAGGTCAACAGGGGAGGGAGAGCGAGAAAGCAGAGAAGAGGAACGTTTAGAGCCGCTTCCGGAACTTCATGTGGTCTAGCTCAAGTTTGAGAGGAGCAGGGAGGCCATTCCAGAGGAAGGCACCTGTAGAGGAGAAAGATCTAACCTCGCTCTCTGTCTGGAGAAGCATGTGACACTTAGAGAGTTGGAGGTAGTTGAGCGAAGGGCCCGAGAAGGAAGGTATTTTGGAAGAGAGCATTGGATGTAGTGCAGGTCCGGCCCCAGAAGGCCTTGTGGTCAATGCAGAGGGTGTTGAACTTGATCTTTGCAGTCACGGGAGCCAGTGGAGAGATTTCAGGGCTGGAGACATATGGTCACTGGGCTTCAGGCCAAGGATAAGTCTCGCAGCCCTGTTCTGTATTAGTTGCAGAGGGTGGAGAGTAGAGGAAGGCAGATTGACAAAGAGGCTGTTGCAGTAGTCCAGCCTATAGAGAACCAGTGCTCCGAAGGCAGTGCCTATCTTCCTTATCTATATCTATCTATCTATCTATCTATGTATCTATCTATCTGTCTGTCTCTCTGTCTATCTATCTATCTATCTATCTATCTATCTATCTATCTATCTGTTTGTCTGTCTCTCTGTGTATCTATCTGACTGCCTATATATCTATCCTTGGCTATCTGTCTGTTTCTCTGCCTATCTGTCTTTCTATCTCTATGTCTTTCCTTATCAATCTATCGCTCTCTGTCTGTTTGTCTATCCAACCTTGGCTTTCTGTCTGCCTGTCTATCTTCCTTGCGTATCTATCTGCATGCCTATTCATCTGTCCTTGGCTATCTGTCTGTCTTTCTATCTCTCTGTCTTTCCTTATCAATCTTTCTATCCCCTTCTATCTTTCCCTGTCTGTCTGTCTATCCAACCTTGGCTATCTGTCTGCCTGTCTGTCTTCCTTGCCTATCTATCTATCTGCCTGCTTATTCATCTATTCTTGGCTATCTGTCTGACTGTCTTTCTATTCCCCTGTCTATCCTTATCTATCTGTCTGCCTATCCGTATCTATCTGTCTATCCCCATCTATCCGTCTCTATATGTATATCTGTGTGTCTGTCCGTATCTATCCACCTATCTACTCACCAGTGTGGCACCCTCTTACAGCATGAAGTAACAGATCACACAGTTACATACGGGAGAAAGGCTGCGCCGTTGTCACGTCTGCAATCCTTGCATTACTGGTTACACAAAGATCTCTCTAGCAGGCGCGTTAACACGCTAAGCTACCACACCATTTCAACACCCTTCCCCCATCCACACAAAATTACAAAAATCACCCGACAGCATGGTTGAGTGTGAAGAGGGTCATTTACAAGGCGTTTAAGTGTGGCTGCTGGGAGTGGCGTCGTGGGCTGGCGTGTGCAGGCAGGTCTCAACTGGCTAACCCCCTCCCCAATAAGATGCCGATCTCGGCTGTCATTCAGCTGGAATGCCGCTGTAATGGCTTCCTGTTGGCATTGTGCCAAGAAAACAGGCGGATGTTTAACTGTTTAAATCATACCATGTAGTGGTCTCATAGGGGACAGACACCAGCATATTTAAGCCAAAAATAGTCACTGTATTGCTTGAGCAGCAGAGGGCGCTTGCCTGGGAAAGACAGAGGCGGTTGGGGCGAACGTCTGGAATGTGAAGATGGAATGGGGGCGATTCACTGTGGGAGGGATTGTTGGTCTCTTTTTGAGCGTGAGTGTTGTGTGAGGGAGAGTCTGTGGGTCGACAGGTCATTGCTGCATCTGAGTCTGATGGTTGCTGTGTGAGGGCTGTATGAGGGTCTGATGGCAGCCCCGAGAAGGCCTATGAAAGTCTGACGGTTGCCACATCAGGGCTTAGAATCTGCTGGCTCCCTGCAGGGGCATGTGAGGGTTCAGTGGTTCTCATGCCAGAACTTTATGAGGGTCTGATCCTTGTGGAGGCTGTGTGAGGTTCAGAGGATTTACAGGTGAAGCCTTTTTTAGATTTTGTGCTGTATGAGGATGTTACGGTTGTTCTGCCAGTGCTGTATGAGGGTGTTATGGCTGTTCTGCCAGTGCTGTGTGATAGTGTTATGGTTGTTCTGGCAGTGCTGTATGAGGGTTTGATGGTTGTTCTGCCAGTGCTATATGAGGGTGTTATGGGTGTTCTGCCAGTGCTGTATGAGGGTGTTACGGTTGTTCTGCCAGTGCTGTATGATGGTGTTATGGCTGTTCTGCCAGTGCTGTATGAGGGTGTTATGGTTGTTCTGCCAGTGCTGTATGAGGATATTACGGTTGTTCTGCCAGTGCTGTATGAGGGTGTTATGGCTGTTCTGCCAGTGCTGTGTGATAGTGTTATGGTTGTTCTGGCAGTGCTGTATGATGGTGTTATGGCTGTTCTGCCAGTGCTGTATGAGGGTGTTATGGTTGTTCTGCCAGTGCTGTATGAGGGTATTACGGTTGTTCTGCCAGTGCTGTATGAGAGTGTTATGGCTGTTCTGCCAGTGCTAAATGAGGGTGTTATCGTTGTTCTGGCAGTGCTGTATGAGGGTTTGATGGTTGTTCTGCCAGAGCTATATGATGTTATGATGGCCAAAATGCGAACAAGCAAAGAATGTCTGATCGTTACCCTAAGAGGGCTGAATAAGGGTCTGATGGATGCCATTCAAAGGTTTTATGAGGCTGTGTTGTTCGCCACGTGAGAGCTATATGAGGGGTTTAACGTTCCTTATGAGTCTCTGTTAGTCACCAAGCACGAGCTATAAGAGGGTGTGGTGGTTGCACGGCTAGGGTTGTATGAGGGCCTGGTGTTTGTCCTGAGAAGGCTGTGTGAGGGTCTGCGAGGGCTGCATGAGGGCCTGATTGTCTCCCTTTGTGGTTTGTATGCATATCTGATGGCCACCATTCACTGCTGTTTGAGGGTCTGATGGTCATACTGTGGGAGCAGTATGAGGATCTGGTGGTCACCCTGCGAGGGCTGTATGCAGTTGTGATGGCCGCCAGGCGCATCTCTTTGTGGTCCCTCTAAGAGGGCTGTATGATGAGGGTCCGAGGATGACCTTGAGAGGGCCACCCAATGGTTCCTCGCCAGGGCTTCTTGAAGATGTGGATGTCGCCCTGCAAGGGCTGCATGGGAGTGTGATGGCCAGCTATGGAATATGAGGTTGTGCGGCTTACACTGCAAGGGCTGTATGAGGATCTGCAAGGGCTATAAGTGGGTTTGATGGTCACTCTGTGAGGGTTGTATAGGGAGGGTCTGATAATCCCATTTGGAAGGCTATCTGAGCATCTGATGTTTGCCCACCCTCTTCCCCCCAGGACTTTTTGAGGATCTGGATGTAGCCCTGCAAGGTATGTGATGGGTGGAAGTTTGTGCTGGTTGCCCTATGAGGGTTGTAGGAGGATCTGCGAGGGCCACACAAGGGTCTGATGCACGCCCTGTGAGGGATGTATGAGGAGGGTTTGATGGTTACCCTACAAGCAGTGCTTTAAATGAGAAGGTGCTGGTCGGTCCTGAGCTCCTACACTTCTTTAGTTTGATGGACATAGCACCGGCACTTCTCGGCGGGAAGCATGTACTCCGGATTGGGAGTACCTGTCATTCTGTGTTTCCAGTTCAAGCACTGCATCCGGGGTTGTTTGAGGATCTGGGTATAGCCCTGAGAGGGATCTGTCAGGGTGTGATGGTTGTAATGCTAGGTAATTTAAGAGGATTTCGTGATGGCTGCGCTGCAAGGCCTATATGAGTGTCGTATGGCCGCCGTGCAGGGGGTGTGTGATGATTGCAGTTTTGAGGACCTGTGGTTAGCCCTCTGAGGGTTCTGTAAACGTGTGATGGCCATCCTGGGAGGGTAGGATGCGGGCCCTTGCGCGTGAGGGGTGTGCATGTGTTGTTAACTTTGCAAGTGTCTCTAGGCCCGTGCACGTCTGGTAGTAGACCTGCAAAGGTCTGAGGGCCTGCGGAGGGTCTGTTGGGGGCTGCCCGAGGACATGTTCAGACCCACATGATGGCATTGTTGTGGAATCGTTTTTTTCCAATGGCCTCTCTCTGCTTCTCTGGGAAACCTCAATCTTCCAGGCACATGTGCTTCCCGCCCTCATCTCAGACTTTGCTTTCAGATTACTGTTCGGGACTTCAGCGCCCTCTACGGCTGCACACTTGCCCGCCCCCCCCCCCCGCTTTCCCTTTCAAGTGGAACAGCGTCATCATGTTCTGTTATTGTGATTTCTACTGCGCGCCGCTGCCATTTTCATGGTCTCCAGGTACCCTAGTGGATCGGAAAAGGGGATTAGGATGGGTTAGTTAGTTAGTGGGATTGAGAGGAAAAATGGCTTGAGAGCTTTGATGTGCTTTTGGTAGCTTCAGTTCGGAAAAAACCGGTCACTGTGTGCTGGTTTGTTTATCGATCGTGTGTGGTGTTTGATGCCTAGTTGTAAATGCGTCTTGGGTGTTGTGGAGAGTCAGTAGAGTGCTTGCAGTTTGCAGTGCTTTCGTTTTTTTGTGGCAGAGGTGTGTGTCTTGTTTCTTCAGTGTTGGAGGGTGGATGTGCAGAGTATTGGAGAGTTTTTAGGAGGTACCTTTTTTTGCACATCAGGGCACAGCAGGATTCCACACAATGGCACACTTTTGTGCGCAACAAGATTCCATACAATGGCAAACTTTAATGTGCAGCGCGATCCAACCTCACAGCAAAATTTTGTGCGCAGCGGGATTCAGTTCAATGGAAATCTACGGAGCGCAACACGATTTAGTACAGTGGCAAAATAAGGAGCACAGCAGGATTCAACAATGGCACACTTAGGATCAAGGTTCGGTACAATGGCAAACTTCAGTCTGCGGAAGGCTTCAACACAATAGTGGACTTCAGATCGCAGCAGGGTTCAACCAAGTGGCAAATTAAGGAGTGCAACAAGATTCAATTCTTCGCTTCACTCTTCCTGACTCTCACTTTGCCCCCCACCCTTCCCCCTTACCTTACCCGGGTCTCTGTATTGTGTCAGGAGAGAACCGCCCCACCCTCCAAACTCCACTTAGTTGCTGTGGGCTCCCTCGCTATGCTTGGTCATGCGCGTTCAGGGGAAACATTGACACTTCTCCAATAAAAACATTCACTAGCAGCTACTGCTCGCTCGCCATGGAATAAACAAGCTCAAAATGTGCCTTTCGCCCAAGATGATAAGGTTACACTCTACTCAAAACTGGTACACCCACACAGATGGCCACAATAAAAACATCAAAACAATGCATTTATTATGGCATTTGTGAATGGAACAGGGGTAATGGCCATTAGCACCCCAGGCTACCAAAACGGTAACTTGGGCAACTAAAAAAAGATATGTTCAGTCATTGAACATGACGCCTTACGCATCCCGATCAATGACTGAAAATACTGTCTTAAAATGGCCGCCATGGAAAGGGAAGGTGGGGAACTTGACGCTGCCGAAAGAATGTAAGTAAGGGGGGTGGGAAATTAAAAAAAAGGGGGTGGTGGGAAGATATTGGTGGGGGAGCCACCTGCATACCCATGGTCAGTGACAGCTGGTGCATTTTCCATGTGGACAGGACTAAATATTTCTCCCGGATATGTCCTAGTGACCGAGCGTAGCGAGGGAGCCTGAACCCATCAAGGATGGGTTCGGAGGGTTCTCCATCAGAGAATTTTTTTAATCAAAAATTGGTTTAAAATGGTGCTGTTTAGAGTAGACTTTTTAGAAAAGTTTGGTAAAAAGCCCAACAGTTTGCAATTTGTTTTGATGGGTAACTCATGAAAAAAATGCAATAGATGCAAGCCACCAACAACTCAGAGGAGCATTTCTCCAACACATTTTCATGATGTCTTTGCCCAAATATGTGCCAGTATGAAACATTTTCACACCGGCTATACCCATACATTTCCATGCTGGTTGCACTAATATGTGCTAGTATACCCATATAAGAACATACTCATGTTTGCTTTGCGCATAATGCCAGCAATGATACTATAAGAAAACATGGCCATGCTTAGTCTCCCAATATATGGCACTATCTCCATGTAAGCACATATTCCAGTTGGCTTTACCATTAAAATGCATGCCACAGTATGGACACATGTCCGAAATGGCAGCAACAAAATTCCAGTCTACCTACATAATAACACTCATCATGCTTGCTTTATCAAAGATATCCAATACACAATGTGGCGTGGTAAGAAATTGCTAGACTGCCTGCACCAAAATGTCAGTTCAGCCACAAAATAACACTTATAATGCTTGCTTTATCAAATAACCCCAATACAAAATGTCATACCACAATAATAAACGGCTAGACTGACTGCATTGAAATGCTAGTCTAGCTACATAATAACACTTATTATGCTTGCTTTATCAAAGATACCCAATACAAAATATCATGCCACAGTAAGAATAATACCACTGACCATGCTTGCATTATCAAAGATGCCCAATACAAAATGTCATGCCACAGTAAGACACGGCCAGACTGACTGCATTAGAATGCAAGTTTAGCTACATAATAACACATATCATGTTTGCTTTAACCATGCCCAGTAAAAAATGGCATGCCTGCCCCCTGGTGTTCCAGCACCTCACACTCAGGTATAATCACATCCATTATGAATGTGATCATGTGTGAGTGTGAGATACTGGTGGGCCCAGGGGGGAGAAGTGTGTGAGGCGCTGGGGGCCAAGGTCACAGCCACAGCATTATTTACTGGGCATTGAAGCCCAGTAAGAACTTTTTGTATCACAGTTTGATTTGAGTCAATTCTATTCAGGTATTACTTCTTATTTTGAGGATTAAATCCACACCGTTGAATTCCTGATTTGTTTTATCCTTCAAGATTTCACACATTGTATGGTGTTTCCCAAATAAACATTAATATTTATTTCGTTTTTTGGAATGCAACCCTTTAAAAATAGAGGTGTTGATCTAATGTCTCTCAGCTGAAAATAGGATTATATAAGTCGAGAGGCAGAACTCATGAGTTTATTTCACAAGTAGTATTTGTTAAAAAGTGTTATTTGGAGTGTTGGACCAAAGATAGTCGAACACTACTCCTATTTTTTGTGTGGTTCGGAGATATATTCCTTCGTGTAAGCTCCGTTCCTAGGGTTTTTAAATACACAATCCCTTTTGGTGTTGGGATTACAGTGTGGCCTGAATCGGGGATATCTCTGATCCGTAATTTTGCCAATCAGGTCACATAAAAGCCGACCGGTTTCAGTGGTATTGGGATTATTAAGACCACTTTCTTCAGGGCTAAGGACCAAACACCAGTTAGTGTGTGGTCTAATTTATTCCGCTGGTAATAATGAATCTCTTGTATTCCAATAGGAGGTTGCCCCATCACTGATGAGACAACTCCCATACGTCAAGGTCCTTCATCTGAACTAGTAAAGTGATTCACAGTGTCACAGATCCAAAAAGATTGCACATTCCTTGGTCACCTCCTGGTAGATGAGAGGTGCCCCTTGTGATCTGAATCCGATGTCGATTTCCTCAAATCAAATCAAACTGTGATACAATACGAGGGAAGATTTGAGTTCCAGATCCCCGGATGCCCAGTAAGAACTGCCATGCTTGCATCTGAAGTCCCCAGAGCCTCACAAGCACACAATCAATGTGTGCATGTGAGGTGCTGAGTAGTCCAGGCATGGGATTTTTCTACTGGACACCTATCATAGATGCCCATTAATAAATGGCATGCCTTCCCCTGGGTCCTCCAGCACCTCACATGCACAGGTAATCAATTATGTGTGAAGGCGTGGCGCTGGGCGTCTTAGGGGTCAGGCATAACATTGCATGTGAGGCACTAGGAATTCCAGAGGGTGGACTGGCATTCTTTACTGGTATACCCAGAAAGAAAATGCCCTGCCTGCCCCCTAGTCCGCACAGCGCTTTACACACACCCAATCAATGTGATTTTGTGTGTGCAAGGGCACTGGGAGGCGCAGGGGTTAAGCATGATATTTTTCGACTGGACATCTATTATAGATGTCCAGTAAAAGAATTACATGGCTGCCCCCTTGGTCCTCAGCTCCTCACACAAGCATGCAATCAATGTGATTATGTGTGTTTGCCAGGAGCTGGGGGCCCAGGGAACAGACATGATATTTGTTTTTACCATGCCTGTCCCTTGGGCTCCCCATGCACACAATCAATGTGATTGTGTATAGGCGAGGCGCTGGGGGGCCCAGGAGTCAGGTATGGTATTTTCTTTAGTGGAAATCTGTCGAGTAAAAAAAATACCATGCCTGACCCCTGGCAGTGATTAGATGAAGGCTCAGCTCCAGACCTGGACCACAAGTGGTCCCGACTGCATTTATAGTATCTCTCTACGAGCTAGCTCCTTGTAACAACCTTTTCTCATTTGGAGGGGACTTATACTCCCAGAAGAAGGGTACTGCTATGCGGACAGCCTTTGCCCACCGTTTAGCTGATATTTATATGGCGGAATTTGAAGACAATTTTGTATTTAATAACAGTCCATATGTGGCACAGATACCAATGTGACATTGCTACATTGATGACATTATCTTTATCAGGTCAGGCACAGAGGAACTGCTTGTGGAATTTGTGTCATGGCTCAATGCATCCTACCCTGATTTGACCTTTACGAGTCATGCCGATCACCATGTATTGCCCTTTTTGGATCTTAACACAGGGCACTAAACCGGGACTCTATATACCAATTTATTTTCGAAAACCCATGGATAGAAACACTCTCCTCTTTTATGAAAGCCAACATTCATAGGCCCTCAAGGATAGTTTACCATTTGGGCAATTTCTCGGGCTACACAGAAACTGCACCTTCACCGCTGATTTTGAAGACCAAGCCTAAAATGTAGCCGATAGACTTGGGCAATGTGGGTATCGACACAAGCTGGTCAAACGCGCAGCCAGAAGGGCCCAATATACTGACCAGGAGGCAGTGCTAGCCTCAAAAGATCGGCCCATAAAAAGGAGAGAATGCTGTGTGTCACCACCTTCTCTTCCCATACTAACAAATCCTGCAACTTATTAAGAAGTATTGATGACTTGTGACTTCACCCAGCTGTACCTCCTAGCTGCCCCCGTTTGCCCTCAAGCGTGGTTACAATGTGAAGGACAAACTAGTCCATTCCTGACTATCAGCTAAAGAAGGGCTCACCCAAGCCACGCTGAGTGCAGATGGGCATATTTTGCCACTGTGGCAACTGTGGGGTTTGTCGCTTTACCAAAAAACACATTGGGCCTCATTACGACCCGTGCGGAATGTGTTAATGGGTTCCGCTAATGGATGCGGACCCGTTAACACCATTCCGCACGATTACGAGGTCCCCTCACGGGGCCCGGTAAGGACGCCTGGCAAAACCAGGTGTCGTTACTGGGTCCAACGAGGGGACCAGGGAGCTAACAACGGGCCGGTTGTAATCGCCCCGTTGTTAGCTCCCTCTCCCATTCCCATTGAGCCCTATGGGGGCTGAAATGGGAATGGGGAAGGTCCGGGCCCCGGTTCCCTGAGGGAGGAATTACCAGGCCCTCCGAACTCGGAAACCCGGTAAAGGAGCCTGATTTGGTGGCAGCTATGGAGCTGATAGCTCCATGGCTGCCACCAAACTTGTAATGAGGCCCATAGTAACTTCAAGTGGCAACTGCGTAAATTTGCCAACTGCAATTCTACGAATATCATTTATATAATTTGGCCCCCCTGCAATTTGATTTATGTGGGGATGACCATTCAGAAGATCTTAGTATGAATAGGTAAGCACCGTAGTAGGATCAGAAATTCAGTTGCCACAGGACCCCTGGTACAACATTCTCTTGAGTAGAGGCATGGCCCGAGGATATCAGATGGTGTGCCATTGACCAACTCAAACTTGAACCGATCCTATGAAGACTCACCTATTCAGATAGAACAGATCTGGCTACATCGATTAAACAGTGTCAGGTTGGGCCTCAATAATGAGATACATTGGACCCCTTAATTCCACTGCACATCTCTTCTCTTCCCGTCCCTCTTGGTCTGCCCCCAATTAATCCTTTACTGTTGTCCAGGTATTCCCAAAAACTTTTGCTGTTCCCACGTATTAGGTACCCAATACATTTATAGCCTTGCCTCGCCACTCCAAAGACAGCCGCCTGAATTGCAGTAGAAGGTTACCTGGACCTTTTGGCCAGTTCTTCTTCCCTGATAATGAATTAGTCAAATCGCGGTATGTATATACCCACCGGCTCGCGGTCGGGCCCGGCATCTGTTGCTCCTTCCCCCAGAAGCTCACCGTCTCCAGAGCTCTGGGTCTCTCTAAGCTGGACTATTGCAACAGCCTCTATCTAAATCTGCCTGCCTCTACTCTCCGCCCTCTGCAACTTATCCAAAACAGGACTGCGAGACTTGTCCTTGGCCTCAAGCCCAGGGATCGTATCTCTCCAGGACTGAAATCTCTGCACTGGCTCCCAGTGGCTGCAAGGATTAAGTTCAAAACCCTCTGCTTTATCCACATGGCCTTCTGGGGCCTGGGACCCCATTACCTTCAACTCTCTCTTCCTAAATATCTTGCTTCTCGAGCTCTTCTCTCATCCGCCTCCAACTCCCTCAGGGTCAGCCACTTCTCCAAGCAACGAGTTGGGGGTAGATCTCTTTCCACTGCAGGGGCCTCCCTCTGGAACAGCCTTCCTGCCTCCCTGAAACTCGAGGAGAACCATCTCCGGTTCCGGAAGAACCTCAAAACCTTCCTCTTTGCCTCTGCTTTCTCTGCCTCTTTCCCCTGCTGATATTCCCTGCCGATTCGGCACTGGTTACCTGGCCACCCTTTCTGATCTTGGGGCCAGGTCCCGCCGTTTGCTCACCTGCCCTGCCTCCCTGGCAACCCCCTGCCCTTGGGGACTGGTTCTGTATCCCATCAGTCCCTTACCAGCACTTATGTCTGCTCTTACCTTGCACTTGCCACCTTCAGGCCATTATTTATTGTATTCTTCTTCTTTCCCATGTACTGCACTTTTCCCCTTTCCCTTCCCCTGGCACTACTTCCCTTATTCCCTACTCTCGCACTTGCACGATCTGAATGACACCTGGCCTAGTAGGATCGTTGTCTGTCTTCCACTGTCTTCCCCTCCCTTACCTCGTCGTGCCTTGAAACACTTTTGTATGGGCGCGTTATAAATTTCATATCATATCATATCATAGTAGACCGCTAGTGACTCCACCAGGACTATGTTGCAGGTAAACTGGTTATGGAAACTGGTTATGGAAGCCCCGGCTCCTCCACTCCCCGTATCTATGTCGATATTACCAGGAATGGTCTCATGAATCATGTTGATTGCATCAGGAGGCCATGCGTCACAATTTTGGACAGCCTCCTGTTCCGTGCCATCTGCTCTTGTACGCGCAGTACGTTCTGCAGTTTACATCCCTGCCATAGTCTGATGGACCGTGCAGTTGAAACACACGAGCGGCACTGTGAACACTTAGCCAACGGTGCACCCAGGGTAACTGGGCTACTTTAGTTGCCACAATTATCCCTCATATTCTCAATTAGCATATAACATAGCAGCATGTCTCATCCATTCACGTATGTATTTATTTACACCTGTGTAGCAGTTTTGCACTTTGACCCATTTACGCACCCAGATGTTGGTGACTAACCTATGAAATAACTGGTCCAGATACTCACCTTGCCTGACATGTGACTATTTAATTGCTCCAGTTGAACTGAGCATCCCGACAGTTTAATCGGCCAAGTTCTCCGACTATGTATGTTTCCCACCTAAGCATATTTTACGCCAACGCCTGGATAGACTATCTCTAAGCATATTTTACGCCAACGCCTGGATTGACTATCGTGGCATTCTCCATAAGGTACCCTGCGACCATTGTGCTCTTGCTTCACAACACTTGTTTAAACTTAATTTTGCATACCTTTTGTGGTCTTGCAACCTTTGTGTATCGGTCCTTGTGCTGGCACAAGACACCCCTTTTATTTTGCAGTTGACAGGTGACTTAAACCCATGGTAAGGACTCTACCATTGTGTCTGTGTGGATTTAAGAGATTGATTTTTTGCGTCTCCTTAATTTAATTGTTCGCCAGTGCGGGACTCATTTCTGTACCCCGCTTCATCAGCTAGCTTACTTGGCCTGTTCTTCACTTCTTTTCAACTCATTCTCTATATCTTTTTGAAGTTATCAAAATACTAAATGGTAACAACCCGTTAGGCATCGAGAATAATTCACTTACTAATAGTGATTTCTTTTTTTGATATTTCTCTTGCTCGCTGCAGTGGTGATGCTCACGCCTGTGTCCTTCGACCATCTAAGAGTCCATTGTGTCTGCCCTGAAGAAGGCTGGGTGTTTCTATTAGAACTATATACACTGAAAGGCCGAAACTCGAGTTGGCACTATTCATAACTTTGACTTGTAGGATTGTTTCCCATAGCATACTAGTATTGAAATTATGACCCTAGGCATTAAACGTATTGAAACACCAGGAGGAACATTATTCAACGGTGCACAACAAAGTAAAGGGTGACGTCAGCTGGGATCAATACCAGCAGTGTTTGATGAACTAAATGTGCAATTCGTTTGCAGAACATCTTTCACCGTGTCGTGTCTTTTAATGAAGTGTTGAGGTATATATGACTTATATATGAGGATGAATGTTTGAGGAAGAGAGTATGGTGGATGAGTGAGTGTGCCCAGCTTAGGTGCACACTGATTTTGTAACATAGAGAATGTTATTAATTGTACCCAGTGTTTCTTGTTTTTTCATGCTATTCATGGTTGTGTCTCCTTGCATTTCTGTGGTTTTGTTCTCATTCTAAACAGATTACTAATATGTTCGTACCATTGGTATATTCAGTATTTATGTGTTTGTTGGTCTATGTACGTTTGACCAATACAATTAACTTATCTTGCCCATGTTTGATACTGTACAACGTCCTTTCATCGCAGGATGTTTTTCGAGAGGGTTTTTACCATGATTTTTTTTAACGAGAAACCTCATCGAATTTTTAGGGGGATTAGACACACACACACATATATATATGATGTGGGTGTTCGAGAATAGCAAAGAAATTAAAGGGGATAGGCGGATTGGGAGGGGGGGGCCAAAAAGAATAAAAGGAAATTCGATGAGTTTTTGTTGGGAAACAGAACTGTCAAAGGGAAACCGTGTTTCCTTTTGACAGTTCAGCCAGCTCAGTAGCGCTCCTTTAGCTGCAAAAACAGCTGAGGAAGCACTCAGTGTTTATACTGAGCTTGCTCCACGGCCTCCTCCATAATGGGTGGGGGGTTGCTTGGTCGACTCACCCTCACCCATTATGGACGAGCAGCTGCTGCCCATGGTGCCTTGCAGTCCCACTCTCAGATTGTGGGGGAATACTATATCTACATTTACTATGCTGTAAAGTTAGTGAATGCTTGAGCCAGGGGAGTTGCTAGGTCTGGAAAAGACCCGGGGCTAAGCTGATGTCAGAACTGTTGGGACTGGGGGCTAGCTAGTCTTTTGGCTGTAGCTCCTGAGATTCTATCCGGGGCTACAACCAAAAGATCAGGGGCTATAGCCCCCTTAGCCCCCCCTTAGCAACGCCCCTGGCTTGATCTGCCTTCCAGCAGGAGTGTTGGGTGTGGCGGCAGAACGTCTGTTTAGTGTGCTGCACAAGGGCTTTCACGAACTGAGAATGAATTTCAGAATTTAGTGCGCCCTACCTAAAACCCACTTATGGAGTGCGAAGAGAGAGCTAGCATCCTGGGCATTGTCTGGCGTGCAAATAGTTTTAATGTTTTATTTTTTTGGCCTGGAAATTGGTTCCATGAAAATTGTGTAAACCCAATCTTCCTTCCTTAAAAAAAAGATGGTCGCTGCTACAGACATTAGAAAATAGGACAGGTCCCTTTTCTATGTCCATGGTGGTGGCCCAATGAGAAAGGAGCACGGGAACAGAGCTGGGATCCCCAGGTTAGCAGGTAAGTGTGATGGGGTGTTTGGGGTTTATGTTTGGGCCGGGGGCAGACCAAGGACCGAGGTGCAGAGGCACCACAAAAAATAGCGGCAACCAAGGTAAGGGGATCAGGTGGCTGGTGGAACATGGGTGGGGCACTGGCTGTTCTCGCCCATGTTTTCAGCCACCTGATTGACTGAGCGCCCCTCCATGGGTGCATATATTCCATAGTCCGAGGCGTTGCAGGAGAAGACTTGTTTTCTAGTTTTCTCCCTTTTGAAGCTTTTGGTTTCTATTCTGAGTGTAGTTTAGCTTCTCGTGCTATGTTGACTTTCAGAGGTAGTGAGTGAATTGTTCTGCTGGACAGAAGAGGGTGTTGGTTCAACCAACCCATGCAAATATTTTTGATGAATATAAACATTACATTTCATTCCTTTCCTTTCTAGTTACATGATAAATACGTGAAGGTCCTGATACATTATATTAAAATCAAATAGTGGGTTGGCCAACTCTATCGCAATAGAATGATCGAAGGTGTTTGGTTCACTTGGACCAAGCCTGAAAAAATAAACACGTACACAACCAAGTGCACTTGCGCATTGTTTGCGTTGCCGCAAAACAATAAAGCACGTTTGCAAAATTTGAGCCCAACTTTATCCTGAGGCTATTTGAGCCATTTGGATGCACTGCTGTCATCACAGAGAGGAAAAAAGAGTACAAAAATGATCATCACATTACCTTCACAATATTTGCAAAGTAGATAGAGGCGAGGATTTGCGAATCCTATTATGTTCGTTCCAGTGATTGCCACACAGTGTGAAGTCATTCTTTGTTGGGTCCAGTTTGAAGCAGGTACTAGACATCCATGAGGGCGAACAACGCTTGCATCGGTGGGTATCATTAACAGATGTGTTTGGTTGTCCTATTGATGGACCTTGATGTCATGGTCCACAGGGAAGTCTTTCATTGGATCAATGTGTACATTGAAGTTGATGGGGGAAGAATAGATATTTGGGGTTCTCCACAGGTCAATGATTGCTGTTGGGATTTACTGATGCCCACCTGGAACAGCCAGTGTCTGTGGGTGAGATAAGAGGTGAACCATTGAAGGATTGTGGTGTTGCAATCCATGCACGTTCATCAGGGCTTTGTGGTCAACCATGTTGAAGGCTGCAGAGAGATCAAGCAAGGCTAGTATGCAAGGGTCACCAACAGCCATGAAATGCATTGTCAATGTTTTGGATGGTTACGGCTACAGTATGGCACCTTGTTCTCAAACCTCTCCGGTGTTTTTGTTGGTTGTGTGTCATGATTTATTAGGCGGTCACTCTCGACTCAGGGAGTCCCCCCCCAAGCAAGATGGCGCACACCCAAAGCGCTTATACAGATTTCACTTTAGTGAGGCCTCCAACCTGTCTTGCACCACCTCAGCAAATATCCTCTGTACCACCAATAAGCTAGGAACCAGGCCGGTGTATAGTAAGAATATATATTTATTTAAGTTTTTGCAAAGATAATAGGCAATCACCAAAACATCAAGCACCAACGCTGTGGCACTATACAATATCACAAATTCAAATTTCGTGCACAAATTGACTAACATAGATTTAAAGGACTTTCAGTTCCTATAAGACAAAGGTAACATTTTGAAATTTGCAGTCACAATTTACATCAGCTTTCTTGCAAATGAACCCATAGGAGCAATACAAAACACACAGTGATTGCTTAGTTTGGCACAATACTCCTTTCTCCGTGCAACCCCCACCCTCAAGCCATCAATTACATATGACCCCTCTGATTTGAAGGCAAGATACAGGGAGTGGGAACAAAATGGAAATATCTTTTTGGCTTTTTATTTAGGTAAAATGCAAAGTTTTGGGGTTCTGATTTGGGATACAAGGGAATAAATGGGGCATTTCATTTTGCACCACTCCTACAATGAAAATGCAAGGCTTTGGGATTCTGGTTTGGACTGAAATGGAAAATTCGTTTTGTACAATTTGTTTTCAAAGGGAATGCAAGGTGTTAGGATTTTTGTTTTGGAGACACTAGCACATTCAATTGAACAGTAGGGTTACTCAATTACATTGCAGACTAGAGTCATTTACAGTGCACTGGAATAATAGTTTGACAATTTTGAATGTATAAAAACATCACCCAGTGATAAATGACCCTATGGGAATTAATTAAATTATATTTTAGTTAATTGTGCTAAGGGTATACATGCTTTCACCCCCCGCACCCCACTAATTGAGTGCACCCATCAATGCAAAGGTTTGGGTTAAACAGACCGATTCCAATATGATTCAATGTAACTGAATAGGGTGTTCTTCTATAGAGGATTCATTGAGTTAACTTTTTAGTTCAATATGGACAGGGTCTACCCAGCTTTGCCCTCCCCCTTCACCCACTAAGGGATAGGCAATCGTTAACATACGAAAGCAGTGTTCATTTTTACACAATCAAAATAGTCCTTTCTCTTTACGGGCTGTGATTTTATATGATGAAAATGACGTCTCTTTATTCCTGATAACGCAATCTGTCACTTGATTTTATTTCTTAAATGTCAGGCATCATTCCTCCTTTTTATCTTCCAATTGCGCCATATTTCAAATGTATCTTTTCTTTCCACATGCACTGCTGCGGTTTTAAATCTGTCAAAGGTGCCTTTTCCCAATTTACACAAAGTCAACATCTGCAGCACAACCTGTTTCTTTTTGTTTGACTCCACTGGACACAGATAGCAATATTACAGTTCTAAGGCACACTCTCTTCAACTCCGTGGGCCTTATTCAGACCCTGGCGCTAGCCGTGCCGGTAAAAACGGCACGGCTGCCGCCAGAGTCATTTTGTTACCAACGCTTGGCAATGGTGAATTACCGGGGCATTACAGCCCCGGCTGTCCCAGTAATTCCATTGCCAGGCACCGGAAAAATTACTCCCCATTCCCATTCGAGTCCCATATGACTTAATGGGAATGAGGAGGACGGAAGCACCGGCGCCATTGATAACGGTGCCAGTGCTTCCATCAAAGCCTGCGAGCGGGTGCCGTTCTGCCCGCTAGGTCAGACCGGGTGGGAGGGACGGCACTCGCTCGCAGAACACGCAGTATGCTGGTCTGGTAACAACGGTGCCGGTAGCTTACCATCACCGTTGTTACCGGACCGGCATACTCTTAATGAGGCCCAGTGTCTTTGTATTTTATTAAAGTGGAAATATGCCAATTTTTGTTCATTCACAAGGCCTTATATCGGAAAACAATATTTTGAACTGGGCTGCATTTTCCAATGGGTCTAAACATCAGCAAAAGACTGAAATGGTGTGAGGAATCTGTTTGAGGTACTTCTCAGTTAGAACTCTGCGCCCTTTTGGTTGTGCAGTACTTTAATTTGAAAAGGTCGCATGGAGCTAGGGTAACCCAGGAGTCTTGGATTCCTCTACTCCATAGAAAAAAGTCAAACATGAAAATGGTTACCCTTTAAATGTGCTCCAGCGCCCATCGATATGAAATCCTTAAAATGGAAAAAATCACATGACTTCAATTGGAAATTGTTATTACTCAATTTATCTTGAAAACGTTGCCCTATGGTGATTACACGTGTTTCGACGTATCCAACGTCTTTTTCAAATCAGGGCTACATAATTCATAAATGATAAATTAATTTACAAGTCAGATATTGTAATAGGCAAAAAAGCACAAATTAAATAATCAACAAAATGAAATAAAATAGCCATTGGTGTGAAACACAATAATTACGAATCATTGTACATTCAGTCAAAGTACAAAGAGAAAGTAGAAAGATATTTGAGAACAAATGGCCATGTTCGGGAGGGGGAGAGGTTTGTGGGAATTAGAGAAAGATCACAAAAAAGAAAAGAAAAAACAAACATGTTAATGCAAAAATAGGTGAGATTCATGGGTCAATCAAGTGTAATTGATTCTAATCATATACAAGAAATGATTAAATATCTTACCTATTGTTAACCGTGAATGTATATATAATGGTCAGCTTTCATGTACGGTCAAGGACAAGGTTTCCTCAATCAAATCAGACGGTACAAGAAAAGCAACAGAAATAATTCACAAAAACAGGTGCGTTTTTTATTACCCCAACAGCCCATTCCGCATTCTCAGAATATAGGAGGAGGGGTCAGCGGGGGAGTGGCCGACACGGGCAACCTAGACGCTCTAGAAGATTTCAGGCGTTTAACAAGAGCAGGAGCGAAAGAGGCAGCAAGAAAGAACCAGCAAACGACCTAGTTCTTAATTTGTCTGATCATCATCTAAAAATGGAAGACATTACTTTGTTGAATAAAGGTTTTTCTTTCGCCCCTTCCACCAATTTGGACCCAATAAATGTACACATAGATTTGTTCAAGTTCATTAGGAAATTGAAACTTAAGAAGTTTTTTGCAACGCAAGTCCCAATGTTCCAGGCTAAAGAACCAGATATTGAAGACAGTGATCACACAATCAAAGATATAAGAGATATTCACCTTTTGAGCACACTACAGGATACAATAGAACGACCCATTCATGAAACATTATATGATCTGAAGATACAACAAACCAGCATTCAAACAAGGGACCTAAAAGTGAGATCTAAGTTCACCCCAAACTTAACCCCAGATAACCTTGTGGACACTTTTTACCAAGCCGTTACCAAAGATCTCAATGACCACATGGACAGAAACACAAAAAAGAAAAATAGCAACAGAAATGGCATCAAACATGATTATGACAATTTGACCAGAGCAGAAAGAATAGCACTTTTGGACCTGAAACGAAATCAAAATTTGACCATTAAATCGGCGGACAAAGGAGGTAAAATTGTGGTTATGAACCGGCAAGATTATGTAACAATGGCTATGAACCACCTTAACACCCCCTTATGTTACAACAAACTTGAGGGAAATCCTAAACAGGGCATTTCTACTGAACTAAGGGAGGCTATCACTAATTGGTACAGACAAGGCCTTATAACAGATGAAGAGAAAAGTTTTCTGGATATGCAACAACCAACGTTACCAACAATATATTTTTTACCCAAAATTCATAAGACTTTTGAGAGAATACCAGAAGGAAGACCAATTTTAAGTGGAATTAACTGGGCAACCATGAACATGGCTGAGTTTATTGACAGTATACTCAGTCCGCTGGTCAACCGAACGAAAGCGTATTTGAGGGATACCACTTCTGTAATCAACAAATTAGCTCTGATTAAATGGGAACCTGATTACGTCCTAGCCACTTGGGATGTGAAGTCATTATACACATCAATTAAACATGAAACGGCAATTGAAACAATAGACTACACATTTTCTACACAGACCGCATCTAAATTCCAATCGGTCAATATGCTTAAGGAAATGGTACTTTTGACTTTGCAAAATAATGTATTCATCTTCAATGGGGAATTCTATCGACAAACAAGAGGTGTGGCGATGGGAGTGAAATTTGCCCCTGCCCTCGCCAATCTGACTATGGCAATGTACGAGGATAAGCATATCTACAATGATGCAGCATATCAAAAACATGTGATCCTGTGGGTTCGATATATAGATGATGTTCTATTGATATGGCAAGGAGAATCTGTTGATTTAGAAAAATTCATGAACAGAGCCAATAACAACCAGATGGGGATAGAATTTACTGGAAATTACAGCAAATCATCAATAGATTTTCTAGATCTGAACATTTATGTGAAAAAAGATCAATTGATGACCAAAACTTACAGGAAAGAAACAGAGGCCAACTCAACTTTATTCGCAACCAGCTGTCATCAGAACTCTGTTATTAAGAATATTCCAAGTGGTGAATACGTCAGGGCCCGCCGCAATTGCTCAGAACAAGAGGTATTTGAACAAGAATGCCACTTGCTGTCAAAAAGATTCAAGGTTAGGGGATATGGCTCCAAGACTATTTTGAAGGCACAGATACAAGCCAAAGTACTGAATAGGAAAGAGACTCTAATCACGAAACCCAAAATTAATACTAGAGAGGAAGAAGTCAGCTTCATCACAACATTCTGTAAAAACAATGGAATTTTGAGGAGTATCCTCAAAAAACATTGGCATCTCTTACATTTGGATCCACATGTCAGAAACTATATTAAAAATGAACCACTGATCATCTATAAACGGGCGAGAACCATCAAGAATATACTGAGCCCATCTCTACTTCCAGAACTAAGACCAGAGGGTACTACTACTTGGTTACCGAAACAAACGAAGGGATTCAGGAAATGTGGGACCTGCACGATGTGCAAACATGCGATGGACAATTTGACAAGTTTTGAAGACCAACATGGCACTAAACTTAACATTGTTGAACATATCAATTGCCGAACCAAACATGTTGTATACACCATCATTTGTGGATGCAATAAGATCTACATAGGGAGCACCATCAGAGAACTGAGAACAAGGATTAGAGAACATTTTTCATCCATTGGGAATCCTAATACAAATTCGCCGTTGGCTCAACACTGGCAAAAGGAACATCAATGTGACACCAAAAAAACTTTAAAATTTGTCGGACTCAAGAGAGTGAACTTGGGACCAAGAGGAGGGAACCATGAGCTGAAATTGCGACAAGAGGAAGCCAAATTGATCTGCAAATTCCGTACTGTGGAAAGAGGTCTCAATTCAGACAATGAAATGTATTCCTTTCTATAACCATCAACATTGCTTGAATCTGGAACCCAAGGTCCCAGAAGAGTTAGTACATAACGACAATAGGACACTTTTACTTACTCTCAACAAACAGGATATTCACAATGTTAAGGATGCCATGTTTTAACTAATATTTGTGGAAGTCAGATTTACATTTGCTCGATAGTATTGCATGTTAATATGAAACACAAGGAGTCTCGTTTTTACTTTTATTAACCATTAATCAATGTATCACACTTCTCGTACACTGACCATCACGTTAAACAAGCCAGGCCGATAACTGCATCAGTACGAGTGTGTTTTTTGTACATGACACAATATATTACATATTTTTTACTAAAATGACTCTTAGAATCAGGAACATTTATATTTCCATATTTCATTTGGCAATTTTAGTACAACCGACATGAATGGAAACACTGACAATCGATATCAGAAAGAACGAGAGTACATAAGTAACATTGGGATACTAGGACTTTAGCCCAAAAGATGGCACCCAAAGCTAGAAACAGTAGTAGGACTGGGCCAGGGCGGACACGCCGGAACGAGGACGGAGTACGTAAGTAACATTGGGAGACTAGGACTTTAGCCCAAAAGATGGCACCCAAAGCTAGAAACAGTAGTAGGACTGGTTGCCTAGAAACCAGTTTATACAACAGACAGGGTCAGGGCGGACACGCCGGAACGCGGACGGAAAGAAATAACAGAACAATTTAGGTGAGTCTAACAGCAAGAGCAGCCCCCTCAGGCATAGGATATGTAATACAGACATGCGGACCCTCGTGGTTTTTGTCCTTACCAAACATACCTTCCGTATTTGACGAAACAGTATTGTTTCAAAATCATGTCATGATTCTTATGTGAACCTCTATTCCACGCACATGAACAGAAAGGCGAGTCAACCGAACAATACAATCTCGGTCAATTAATTGTAGAACAACATAGAGATCAGCGTTGTTTCCCGTGTTTTAAATTAAAGAAGGAGACACCCCCACCATATGTTATGTTTATTAGCACCCATAGACGAAGTTGGACATGGAAAACTCAGAGACGGCTTTAATGAGTTTCTGCATTACAAACCTTTTTAAGTTACATCATGAAATGATCATCGGACTGACTGTAGATGGGTATTTTTTCCCCCCAGGCAGCTGGGATTATCCCATGACCGTACATGAAAGCTGACCATTATATATACATTCACGGTTAACAATAGGTAAGATATTTAATCATTTCTTGTATATGATTAGAATCAATTACACTTGATTGACCCATGAATCTCACCTATTTTTGCATTAACATGTTTGTTTTTTCTTTTCTTTTTTGTGATCTTTCTCTAATTCCCACAAACCTCTCCCCCTCCCGAACATGGCCATTTGTTCTCAAATATCTTTCTACTTTCTCTTTGTACTTTGACTGAATGTACAATGATTCGTAATTATTGTGTTTCACACCAATGGCTATTTTATTTCATTTTGTTGATTATTTAATTTGTGCTTTTTTGCCTATTACAATATCTGACTTGTAAATTAATTTATCATTTATGAATTATGTAGCCCTGATTTGAAAAAGACGTTGGATACGTCGAAACACGTGTAATCACCATAGGGCAACGTTTTCAAGATAAATTGAGTAATAACAATTTCCAATTGAAGTCATGTGATTTTTTCCATTTTAAGGATTTCATATCGATGGGCGCTGGAGCACATTTAAAGGGTAACCATTTTCATGTTTGCCTAAACATCAGCAAACTTCACTCTCACAAAAGGCGCCTAGTTTAGCATTTCTACCTCTGATATTTTGGGGCTGTATTTTAGCCCACATGTGGTGGTTGATCCTTACTTGCAGCAGCATTGGGACTGTTTACTCAATTATTTTCATGATGAAGATCAGGTAGGTGATTGGTCAGTTAGTTTACAAGACTGTCTCGGTCGAGTGTGGGTTTCTTCAGTAATGAAAGGTTTGCAGAGAGTTGGGAAAGAGATCTTGGATGAGTGAGGCTTTGATGTTGAGGCATTGTATGAGTGCATTATTGTTTGGGTACTGGAATGATGTCATCTTCATAAGTTGTAGCCATAACAGCAGTGAGGCTACTTGGCAGATCCCTGTGAGTGATTCCATTGGTGGGTTGTTGGGGAATGAGGCTGGGCATGACAACGGCAGTGGTTTCATTAGAATTGTCCACCTGTCCGATCTTTAGCATAAAGAAGTGTTTCATGATATTTGTCATTGGGTTGAGGTTTTGTTAGCACTGGCTGTGAGTTGATGAGTCACTGCTTAGTGTAGTGTGGATGCTGATGTTGATGAAATTGAGGCTGAGCATTTCGGGGGTTGACATTGGCGGTGGTGTTGGGGGAAGCTAGAGTGATGAGGTCTTCCTTCAATGCATCGATGGGGACATTCTTAAAGGAGTGACACTGTATCTTGGCTGGCTTGAGGTCTCCACGCACAACGAATGCTGTCTGTAGATTCAGAGCAAATCCATGTGTCTTCGTCAGTTCCCTTATCAGTCAAAATAGTACAAGTTTAGAAATTGCTGGAACAGTATTGAGGACAATGTGAAAAAAGAAACTAAATATCCCTAGTTAATTGAAGTGATCTATTTTGCGGTACTGTTATACAGGTTTCTCATTTGTTTGTTGCATTGATGCGCCTGCTTATATGGGCCGCAAGCTCTATTTGTTTGTACATGTTTCTTGCATGTTTTAGTCCTATGCACATTATATACAACACTCTTGGAGTGGGGTTAATTCTCCCTTGTGTATTTCATGCAATTTTCAGTACATTTATTTCCAGTAAGATTGCTTAGCAGGTTAATGTACCTGCTCTAGAGACCCATATGTTGCACGGTGGTCATTTATTCAGTCCCAATGAAGCAGGTCAGTGGATCAAACTACCTGGTGCACAGGAATGTTACCAGCAAATCATATGTTTTTATCACAGTAAAATAGCTTGTTGTAACTCTGTGCTCAACCTTCAAGACACTGGTTCACACTCTCTTTCTTGACAGGTTGATAAATTCACAAGCACTTTTGTTGGATCATAGGAGTTCAAATGCCTTCTTTGAAAGTGCTTAGACACTCCCGAGGGACTGTGCACTGCAAACTTAAGTTTGAGACCTTTGTTAGAATGGGCAGAATCCCTGAATAAGTGTCTCCGCACACACCTTTCCCGTAAATGTCCCATGGAGTAGGCCAGCATAGCTGAAGCAATGACCGAAACATCCTCTTGTTTGGTTAAGAGAGGCATGCTTTCAAGATGTCAGTTAAGGTGAACTGTTCTGCCGACTGTAACCCTGATATGATTCGCCCTATCACGCCGAGATAAAGGAACGCACATTGAATGTTCGCCAGTACAAAACTACTTGAGTTGGATCCCATGCCAGCCATTGTGTGTCACATAATATTATTGCCCGTTGTTGTAGCATACACAGCAAACTGAATTGCCTCCTTGGCTTAAGCAATAGGTTTAAACTCAAAGATGGAGGTGTCCTAAATTTGATAAACAGTGATATAAAGTACAACGCAAGCGGTTTCAGGCCATGAACGTCGACCTGTGTAGGGGAGGTATCAACAGACAAGGTTGACAGGAGTCCTGCTACGAACCGGCAGAAAACTCCCGGAGAAAAGAGTAGGGGGTTCGCTCCGGACGAGGCAACTCGCTTGTTCTAAGAGCAGGGGAAGGGAAAATACACCATGTCGACATGTAGATGTCAACATAAATATGGGGCGGGGATTGTTATGGAAGAGGAGTAGGCTATGTGTGATATAGAGGGCTCTCACTCTAAATGGAGCCCCCACCCCCCCTCGCTACTTCTACATAGGATAGTCCAGTTTCCTGTTGGATGCAGGTCTGGCTGATCTCTGAATAGAGGACTTCTCTGCCATATCAATTATCAATATATCATGCGGGCTGGTTTGTGTTCAGGTACACTTAGTGTCATGGCGTTGATAGTTCATTGTCTAATATTGTCCACTCCTTGGCCAGGTAGGATAGCCTCTTCATGTTGAGAACTTGGTGCGTGGTGCAGAGGTTTTTGAATTACGTTTGCGCCAAATGGCGGAAATGACTGGAGCTGCTTTGCTCTCATTTTGATGTGGTCTCAGCGTTGTAAGGTGGGTGCTTTGGTGAAGGAAGAGTATGTTGCTGCCGCATACTCCCGAGGACTAGTGCGTCAGTGACTGCTTGTGGTTGGTAGGAGAGATTTTGAGCTTGCTAAGAATATCTTTTGCTCTAGTTTCGGAGAGTGAAATGCAAGACAAAATGTCCGCTCTCTTCTCAGCCTAGTGTCTGATTGCTAGGTGGCATTGATCGGGAGGGGGCAAAGAGTTGTTTGTGAATCGTCCCTTGGGGTAGGACATTTTTTGGCTATGGATCATTTACGCAGAATTGGTTGTCATTGAGAATCAATTGCGCACTTCTTCACGTGGATTTGCTGAGGGCCTTGGCCAAGTATTGGACATCTACTGTTTCAATAATTCGACTGAAGAGATGTGTCTCACCTATATTCTGCATGGCATAATAATGGCAGCTCGTAACCAGGGATCTAACTGTTGACAAATATCAGTTGCAAAGTAGGGAAGATGGATCAGGATACTTTGGGACACCAGTTCCGTGCAATGGTCATCTGGTCACCCTCTGAACTCGGGCCCAGTCTCCTGTATGTCCAGCTGCCCTTGCACTGCCTTCGGGTTCCCCAGGACAAGGGTCTGTATATGCAACCCTACAGTCCCTTCTCTCTGCACTTATAAGACACCCGCTGGCTGCACTTGTGAGTTAACTGCATTTCCCCCTTCACCTCACTCCTGGCACTTCTCCCCTTTCCTCTTCCCTGCACTTGCATGATCTGAATGACACAAGACCTAGTAAGATCATTATTTTGAGCTCTCTTGTTTCCCCCTCCTTGTCTTCTCGCGCCTAGAAACACTTCTGTACAGGCGCATTATAAATGCCACATCATATCATATCAAATCAGTTGTCACTGGAAAATTGATTGTTTTGTGAAATTCTCGGATCAGTGATTGGGCCCTGATTTTTGAATAATGCCCATAGTCAAGTACATAGGCAAAAGTTCCATTCTGAATTCAAGAATTTGCAGTGTGAAGTATTGATGGCAGCCTAGAGACAGATGGAGAGCAAGACCAACGTTTCTGCTGTCTTTGCAGACCAAGAGCAGTACTTCCAGGGCCGGTAAAGACAATGGGCCACATTACGAGGTGGGCGGTAAGGGGTTAACGGCGCCGGTAAAGATGCCGGAGCCGTTGCCCTGTACCGCCCTATTACAAACCAGACGTCCTTAGTGGGTCCCACGAGCGGCCCAGCATGCTAACAACGGGCCCGTCATTAACGGGCCCATTTTTAGCATGCTCCCCATTCCCATTGAGCCCTATGGGGGCTCAAATAGGAATGGGGATGGACTGGGTCCGGGTTCCTTGAATAGGCCAATACCGGGCCCTCCAAGGTCGGAATGGCCCGGTATTTCCCCATTCAGGGGACCCAGACCCGGGTTTGGGGGTAGCCATGCCCTTAATAAGGGCATGGCTACCTCCAAACTCGTAATGAGGCCAATACCTTTTAGCTACAATGGTGGCTGTCTGAGAATAGGATATGTTTGCTTTCCCAGGATCTCCACTATGAGTGCGAAGTTGGACATGAGTTTGTTGTAATTCAGCTTGGAGGGGTTCAAGGAAACATTTTCATATCCAAGAATATCATTTGCTATTTTAAGTTGTCTGAGTTTGTGCCAATGTAAGGGGCTGATTAGATATTGCAGCCCCTTTGACTATGTAAATGGCAACAGGTGCGTGTTACTCTTCCCATTCATCAGGATTTCTGGTTGATAAGCATTTGGCCTAAGGAAGTCCTCTTTCCTCCTATGTTAATTGTGTCTGAAACAGTTAGCGTTCCTATCGTGGTGGTGTGCATTTTACTCTAGCTGAAGAAGAGACTTTTTGTGTCGTCTACGTATATTTCGAATTGTAGGTGATGTAAGGTAAATATTTCTGCTGCGGTGTTGAGGCATGCTAACAGGAATGTTGTTGATTCATTCTGGATCTGTCACTGCATGAAAGGTCCCTATTACGGTTTGATGCCTGAATGATGTGGGTGGTGTAGTAAATATGCATTCTATACAACAACAAAAAACAATGGAAAATACACATATTAAAATATACTTAAAAGGAAGAGATTGAATACAAAAACAATAGAAAAAAATACATTCATTGTCTGCCTTGCAGTTGCCAGAGTATTGCAGGTATACCTGTGTGCTACTGATGCCATCGGTTAATAGCCATTGATTTGCATTTTTTTAATGGCTTGAGTTTGGTGGAATTAGTGGAGAATTGGGCACGGGGTGAGTGTGTTTGACAGTGATTTACCTTAATCTTCAAGACATGCCTCCTGTCTCCTGAACCTTCTTCAAGCATTGCCTGTTTCTCTAATGTCCACCATGTTGGTGGCCTTATCAGTAATCGTATATTAATGTCAGCCTGATTCTCTACCAAGAATATATAGAGAAGCAAATCCATGGTTGGTGCTTATTAAGTGAATAGATCATTGTTTCAGGAAGAGAATCTTATTTAGAAATGTGCGCATATATTATATCAACAAGGATGAAAGCTGTGGCCTGGAACATTTGATATACCCACTGTGCTATATCCCACATGTAAACCTAAACATTCAACTCTTAAGTTAGTTTGAGTTAGATTCAGGTATGACACAAGTGTGTGGTTGAAGAAAACAAAGCAGCTTGGGCTTTTAGTCCCCATGAGGCCAAGTACTGAAGTTCCCTGCAGAACCTTAGAAAAAGAGTAAAGTAGGATGAGTAGAATCCACCCGAGATGCCGACGTGAGACATTCACTAGAAGCAGCAATAAAGTCCCAGATATAAAGAACCACTAATGGTTCTTTTTGCAACATACTAACAGGAGACAAACTACTCCCCTCCTGCAACAAAGCTTCTCGTGGAAAACATTATACCTCAGTCAATGAGAACGGCATTCAACTACAGATCATCCAAATTCACCAAGTAAGAAATCCATGGAATGATAACCAAACTGGAACCCTGAAGAAGACCTCAGTGGGATGTGTCGGAAGCCGAAGCACTAGAGTGTGTATACAGCAATTGGGCAAAGGAATAGTTAATTGTCCACACTCACCGTCACCACTACAGCATTGAAACATTTGTTGGTTATATCATGGGCTATGATTTCACACACAAACATTGATAAAAGTATTGCTGTAATTATTGTGTTCTATATTGTTTTGCTCAATCAGAAAAAAGTGGAATGTATTGTTGTGTTTTTCACCCTATGTATGTTACAAATCACGATTATCTTTGGATGTTTATAACTGAGTTGAATCTAGGTATAGACATAGGTTGTTTTTGTCCTTACTCTGCTTTGGAAAAAATGGTAACAATGAATCAGATATGTATATTTGATGAACCTTAAAAGAATGACAAAATGTGTAAACCTACAACAAAGATTCAGCACTCTAACCTTACATGAACAGACTCTTCGGAAAGCTTATTATCCAATTTCCAACCTTTATATTGGCTTCCAAAACAACAATTAACAGATTTCAAACCACTGTACCCCAACCCGCAAAGCATTCTGGCAAGTAGGCCCAAAAAACCTGCCCAAGAAATTGAACCATTATATAAATGGAAACTTTGATCATCTTCCACAAGCTTCATCCAGCTGACAGATTGAGGAAAAGCATTAGGGGGCATGATGGTCTCCACTAAAGCATAGATGATAGTGGCAGTGGTCTTGCCTCATGGGCAGGTTGCAGGGGTACCGCCAAATGTGTAGGTGACCTGAATCGTGACACCCCTGCCTATGGAAGGGGTTTTACATTTAACAAGTAAAGGACCTACATGGAGGATGCACTATTTTGCACATTTTTATCTCAATGTTTAAGAGTAACTCAATTGATATCTCTAAATAAAGTAGAGATGGTTCATAAACAGTTCATCAGTATTTTATTACAAAAAAGGTTTGGCTCAAAATATATTCCATGGTACAACGGTGTATGTTCTATTTAAGAAGGGTACATCGTAGCCAGATGTTATAACAAATATGTTTAAAAGGCATGTTACTCAATATTTTGTACAACAAATTATTAACAATAAATGGAAAATCTCACATTGTAATACATACCTAATCAAATAAAGTGTCACTTACAAAAACAGTCATAACTGAATATGTTACACTCACAAGTACATCAGATGACAATGGTTTTAACATGAATTAAACAATTAACATTACAAATAAGACTATACAACCCCAAACTTAAATACAGTTACAAAGGAGTGTGGTAGGCCCTGCACTGAGAACCAACACGGGTCAAATACCCTTTTCTATGGAATTTCTTACACTCAGGAGGGTTTTCAAACACGTGTTAGCTCACTGCACCCTCCACAGAGGAGAAGTACCATTTGCATATCAGTCTTTGTCCCACCCACAAGGGCAGTCCAGTACCAAAATGCTAGGCAATTCTCCTCTGAACAAGAGGACCATCAGCAACCCCAGACACGTGTTTCAGCCTTGTTGGGGCTCCTCAGTGAGGTGAAGCTGAGCCTCTCTGAGGCGCAAGGAGTCCACGTCTGAATTACCCTGGGTTACTTAGGGTGAAACCCCAAGTTTTTCAAAATTACAAAGGAGTGTGGGAGCCCCTCTAGTGAGAACAAACATGGATCGTTTTTCTAGGGTCGTTTTTCTGCAGGATCTCCAATAATATTTTTTTGGCCTGGCTATTTCCATTATCACACAAAACAGAAGACGGGTACAGCTTATCTTGAGCTGATTATTCAATATACTATTATTGTGTAGCCCTAGAACACGCCCTGATCTTAAGAACACCCTTTGCCGTCGTGGTGCTGAACAACCCTAGAATGCACTGTGCACCGCCTATCTAAGAGAGATACGTAAGAAGAAACTCGCCCTCTTTCTACAATGAATTAGATTAATTAGAACAAGTGCATAACATATCGCTCTACAGCTAAAAGTGCAATTAAACATTGCAGTTGGGATTAATTATTCCCAGTCTGTGTGCTTTGGTTAGTCAGGCATTTCACGTGGGACTGTGTGTCATAGGGACAATTTATTCGCCATCCTTGAAGTGTGTCTGGCTAGCTCAAAGCAATGACCAATAAAACAATAAAGGTTTTTCTCTTGCTATTGTTGTACAACCTCAAGTTATTTTTTGGGTTAGGTGTGGACACAATAGGTAGTTATGAGAAACTATGATTCAACATATATCTGATTAGGCTATAGGCATCACTGTTCACTAGTCCCAATTTCTTGATTCAACTGTGTGTCGCCCTTAGTTGGGGGACATCAGGAAGTCTGGTCAACCGGTTTCAATGACATTTCCTCTCGTGCGTCATCTTCTTCAGGACACCCATTGTGTCCACATATAACCCAAAACACAACTTGAATAGTGTAGCGTTTCGAGAGGTCTCGTCTTCCAAACTTGTCACACACAGTTTTAATCACGAGTGACATCACAAAACCAAGTTGCATCCCCAAAACCTGTCTGGGATGTTGATGGTCAGTTTGGGGAAACTATGTATGCAATGTATGGGTGTTAGCATGGTTATTGGATCGCAATATCTGGGGGCTCCTCCTAGGAAAGCCTCTACCTACAACAACTACAAAGTTGCAGGAAAGTAAGGAAGCTAATGGCCTCTGCAACATTATTTGTCTTAACATGAAAGGTAACTGAAGATTGCTGGTCCGATAGCACAGCGAGTAGAGCGCTCACTTTGACATCTGTGCACAGCCTGCTGACACAGGTTTGAATCCCAGCATGGCCAAACTCAGCCTTTCATCCTGCTGAGGTCGATAAATGAGCAGAACACACCGTGGGTAATAATAAGCAGCGCTCATATACCTGAGGGTTCATAGCGCTATATAAATGCTAAATTATTCTTCTTATTATTATTATTGGACAGAACGTGTCTTCCCAACCCTGGGACCTTGGACACCTACCAACCCTGGGACCTTGGATAGGAATGAACACAGAGGTGCTGTGTGTTCCATCATGTTGCCATCTCTGTTCACCTAAGCCTGAGAGAGTACATTCAGTTGTTAACTTTACAGCAACACTTTTATCTTTCTACCTCTGGTTTGATGGGAACAGCTTCTCTCCATCTACCTTGAGTGAATAGGCATTGTCCTGTTCTCCCTGGTCACGTGTGTAGAGACCACGAAATGAAATTATGAGGATTTTAGACTATGTTCCTTGCTGGTATGTGGTTGCCTGGGTGAACTTGGATACCTTCCATCGCTCCTCATACTTGCCAAGGGTGTGCACCGTGTCTGCGCTGTATGCTTGGTCTGCCTGACTTTAGCTGATTCAGGCTGTCCATTCTCTCATGTATTCAAAGTCTCTATCCGCTTCACTCCAGCGTACCTATAGCTTCCATCCTTGCTCTTATGGTTTTCCATGTTAGTTGAAATGAAGCATGTGTAAACTACATCTATTCTTGGCTTCTTGCGCTTTGCGCTTTGGCAAAAGATATATTACAGTGCCTGCGGTAGCGGCCCTGTAGTTATGGTTCAGTTGCTCAACCCATAGGAAGAGCACTTTTTGGGTGGCTTATATATTTATTATGAGAGCATTGACCTCCTTACATACTAGCTTCCTTGTCTGCTTTTTCTAGTGGAATGACTCTGTGCATTATATTTACATTATGAAGTGTGCTTTAGTTGTACTATTCTTATCGGTTTTACAACCTCGTCTACAATTGAGTATGTAGATCCAAGTTTTTCTACTTTCATGACTTTTTGATCTGGTATGTCCTATGCTCAGGTATGGCTGTATTTTTTATTGTGACTCCGTGCTTTAGGTCACCATTTTATTGCCCTCAATGGTGGTGATCTCACCCCCATTCTTGCACTAGCAATTTAGACTTTTACATACTTGTATAATCTTTTGCAATTATCTTACCTACCTGTGTCCTTTGTGCACCTCCTATGTTGTGTTATTGCTGCATACTGCACTGTGGATTTTATCATTCAATATCTGTCATTCCTCTATAAAGCCAATTTTAAAATGTGGAGTGAATTTTTCTGGTCATACAGAATGCATGTTTATCTGGGGGATTATCATGCCACATTTCGTTGTATACTTACCCTTTACTGATCACTGTGTATATGTGATACTTTGATATGTTTGACGACTTCATCATTGTACAGATTTAACTTATTAATTAATTTTTCAATCCGTACTTTCATACATCAGTATTAGTATATGTGCACTATGCGTCTAGTCTGTGGATTGATTTTAGCTTTCCTTGCATCTCCATGCTTCCGACTCCATTCAATCATGGCCGCCAGCATATCCATCTACTGCCAATGCACTTTCAGAGTTTGACTGACAGAGTTGTAGGACTGCTTGTATTGTTGATATTAATACTAGCCTACCCTTTCTCCCCCCACGTGATCAAGCGCTCAGTGTAGTGCGAAACGTGTTGTGTTGCAGGTCTTGCTCCACGGCGTCCTGCCTCTGTCTGTCTTTGTGTTGCTGCTGATGTTCTGTATACTTTGTTTTGTACTATTTTTTAAACATTAAATGCCCATACTCATTAGACAACCTTTTTCATATTTTGTCCGCTACTTTGGAGTTCGCTACCAGCATTTGGCCTGTGGAAGTGCGGTTCGCCTTTTCCTCCTTCCTTGATATATATATATATATATACAGATATGTGTCCGTCATCTACCTGAGTGAGTCATAAGCATTTGTTTCATGTCTATCTGCAATAATCAAATGTATCTTTGTGTAGCGTCATGCATGGATGCCTAAGTACTTCATGTCTATGTGCACCTACTTTGTGATGTCAGTGATGATGTCATTAACTTCTCGAGTTATAGTCAGTCCACCTGTTCGATTGATGATAACTCCACCGCCTCCATATTGTCAGTTGGGTATGGTTTGAATGGCTGTCTAAGCGAGTAACGTTTCTCACATCTGCGATATATCGACGATGGTGATGAAGGGCCGAGAAGTAATGTGCATCTGTCATTTCTTTGTCTTCGAGCTGCAAGTCGGGTAGGGGTCACGAAGGCCACATTTGGTCCTCCGTCTTCACCTGTTTAACACTCCAATGTTTTATAAACTGTGACAATTGCTGCTGTATTTGGCCAAATCCTAACACCAGTTAAGATGTCGGATTCGTTAGATCTACGTGTAGGTTATAAAAGGACGCTTAACAAGTATGCCGGTGGCATGGGTCTTATTTCACATACGGTTCCATGTGTTAAAATCACAGCAAAAATTGCTGTTTATACAAAAAATCGCGGCAAAAATGCTGTGGTTTTGCCGCCGCAATCCATGTAAAGGATGCAGGGGACACCCCCCTAAGCCCCAGACCCATTATACCATTTAAGGGGAGCGGGGGACACCTCCGCAACCCCTGCACCTCTTAAATGGTATAATGGGATACACCTTTACCGGTCAAATCACAGCATTTTGTCCACGTTTTTTTGGGCAGATGACTTTTTCGCCGCAATTGTATTACTGCACACCTCACATACTGCTGTCAAGGCTCTTGCCACACGAGTAATTCCACACATGCCATCAGAAAGGGCAATGATACACATGTAGGTGGCAAGGATCTTGCCTGACATTCAATGAAAGGGGCCTTGCCACACATGTTGGTGGCAAGGGTAGCCACAGATGTACGTGGTTGGTGTGCCTACGGTAGGGGTCGTGCCACACAAGCAGATGTCAGGGGCTGTGTCACGCTAGCAAGTGGCAGGTGGTTGCCACACATGTCTAAGTGGCAAGTGTATTGGCATGCAAGTAGGTGGTTGGCATTTTGCTATGCATGCCAGCTGTCACGCATGCCCCTTTTACGGGTCTTGAGACGGTTTGTGGTACGTCTGAGGAATCCTATCGAATACTTCCCCTGTCATGTTTGTCTCCCATTCCCTGAGGAATGGTGCACCATAAATGTTGTTTTAATTAATTTTAATTACATCGCACCGACACTCGCCTCCTTATCTCACTGCTCGATATTACCTCCATCAATTCAAGGAGATTCGCATTGATTTTCCAGGATCTATTTTGCAACTGAACATTGCACTTTCTTTGTGTAGCAATGTATATTGAATGCGTAGCAAAGTGTTCACTTGACTTGCTGGTGTAGCCGCACAAGTGCAGTAAACACGACCGACTATAGCATGAAACTTATGTCTCAAATTGTCCCACTTTGCGCGAGAGCAACTCGCCTAGTCTGGATCGGTCTTGATTTATAATGGGAAAAGCAAGAATACAGCAACAGAAATGCAAAGAAAATAAGCAGGACTTGGCGAACTGCTCCCATCTGACATGGGACCAGACAGTTGAGGTCTCTGGGGCAAATTCTCAAAAACAAGCGCATCTCAAGAGCGTCGGACTCAGCGACGTCATTTCACCAAAATGCCAGGGGTAGCAGAAGAGACATCACACGACCCTTGGCATCTCATGACATCACAGGAAGTGATGTCATTTGATCCCACCCCGAAGTCACATCACAGGAAGTGATGGAACACAACTCTTCACCCCTTGACAAAACATGAATTGGCATCACATAGCATTGTTTCTAAGTACACACTGAGCTATCTTACCAGCTATAGCTATCAGAAAACAAGCAACTCAAGAAACACAGAGCCACAGGCTTCTGGCCACAGCCCGGGAACCTCAATTACAAAAAAAAAAACATTTAAAACTTTTCTTTTGGGGTAGCAAGGGAGAACACAGAGGTAGCAAGGGAGACCTCAGGGGTCACAGGTGCGACCCCTGGCAACCCCTAAATGACGTCACTGGTCAGACTGGGGCATAAAATGGTCATGGGAACCAATGAATTAGTGGGCCGCAGTTACAAATGGCAATTCATTCCTTTTGTGACAGACCATTTGAGCAGTACCCAATGGGGAGGTATTTGATAAAATGTGATGCATATTGTGCATTTTAAAGAATATTGTTTCAGCAACTCTGATCAAAATTACTAGCTGCGCAGTGATGTAACTCATCAAACTAGCCCACATTGGCCAAAAAAGTGGGCCACTTTGACCCAAAAAACTGGCCAACACTAGCATTTTGCGTTTTTGGTTGGGCATTGCTCTATACGCCAGTCCAAGCATGCATATCAATGAGATGCACAATGGGGCAAAGCTGCACCTGCACATTGGCGCATCTCACTGGAGGTGGCAAATTCACAAAGAAAACACCAAAAAATGCCCAGTGTGCAAAAGTGCGCGAAAGAGGCACAACTAACTGGCCATTTCATGGTGCACCTGATGATAAGCACGTTTCTGGTACATTTGTCAGATGCACACTTTATTATGTGCAAATACTGATACGAGCATCAGTTTTCAGCAAAAACATGTACATCTCATTAGATGCATCAAAAATGATTGCATCTATCCTAAATAGCACAAGCAAAGTATTTAAGACAGTTTGTTTGATGTTCACTCTCTTTTTGTCCTATCATGTGCACAATATGTTTGAGAATAAGACAATAATGTATATTTTTTATAGTAAGCTGTGTGGTGAGTTGACTTTGTAAAGTGAATCACTTCTGAGGGGGTAGTGGTATACATTTAGATTTCTCATCGGCCGATGCCTCTCCTTTTTTTCTAATCATAAGTGCTAAAACCTACGTGCAACCCTTTAATAGTGCAGCTCTTTGGCTAAACAGGCTGCCTGAGGGAGTCGGGGTACCTGGGACTAGTCAGGGGGAAGCCCCGCCAGGGCCCTGTTTCGAGAGTTCCTTTTGGAGCCTAGCAAGTCTCTGTCCGAGCTAGCCCAGGCCCACTTAAAGCCCTGGTTAAGACGCATTTTCCATCCACCTGTGTGAAAATTAAATGTATGGGGTCAATGGAAATGTCCAGGAAAAGTAGCCTTCCAAAATGTATCCCACACTGCCTGGGATGAGTGGGAAAAGGGCCAAAGAGGGTAATTTCCATCCATTGGTAATTTCCACCCAGCTTGTTGGCTAGAGCATCTAAAGAAAATCACACAGCTTGGCAGGGGTGCCAGGTGGTGACTGGTTATCCTAATGCTGGAGAGGGCACCTATGCGAG
Organism: Ambystoma mexicanum; assembly: GCF_040938575.1. Taxonomy (NCBI): domain Eukaryota; kingdom Metazoa; phylum Chordata; class Amphibia; order Caudata; family Ambystomatidae; genus Ambystoma; species Ambystoma mexicanum. Next base: position 294,041,076 of record NC_090932.1, on the reverse strand, counting down.
CCTCTGTTCTTTTGGCATTCCAAGGAGCTTCTGTCAGGATTGCCACATGCCAGAGGCCCCGCAAAAAAACCTTCTTCTTAAATTGAGCCAAAAAGGTTGAGTGGTTTGGTTCTGTTTCATCACTGCTGTCTGTGAAATAGCAATTTGGTATATGTAAGTGGCCACCCACCCTCCATCCCTCATAGTCCACATTCGCAGAGTTGTGGGGGCAGTACACGTGCCTGCCCTACTGTGTGGAGGCTAGTGGCTGGGAAGCTGAGGCTGGGTGGCTTCTCTCTGGGTGGTGGTGGTGGAAAGCTGCTGCTTTCACTAGGCCATTGTGGTGTGAACATCTCGCCTGGTGGCGGGTATGAAACCTGGGCCCCTTGCTTTTCTGACCCAGGTTACTACCAATGCACTTATGGTAGTGGAGTTTGAAGGTGGTGACGTTAATGAGCCAATATCCCCTTGTCTATTTTGGGGGGCGGTGGGGGGAACGAGAGTTGTGACGTCCACCCACCTCTCAATATGTGTTGAACCCCGTTGATGGTGCCACCTTTAACAGCTCACAATGCAAAAACGCATACGCCATGACACAGTCCTGGAAAGATGGAGTCAAATGCATGGGGGAGGTGCTCTGTCCTCGTCTCCTTGTTGCGGTGCTTCCCAGCTTCCACAGTCTTTTTTTTTCCAATGCCCCACCCCCAATTTATCTTCAAGTCTCATTCCTCCCTCTAACCCAGCGGTCTTCAGACTGTGGGGCAGGCCCACCTGTGGGGGCCCGAAGGCTGTCCATGTGAGACGCTAGGTTGTACAGTGACTGCTTTTACTCGGGAACATGCAGTGGTAGCGCCTGATGGAGGGGCGAAATAATAATTGCACTAAATGGGGTGGGAGTCAGCATGACATGTTTTGGACCCCACCGCTCTAACCCCTCCTTCGATCCCTCTTGTTTACCCTCTCCGCTCGTTCTCTTCTCAGCGATGATTAGAGGAGGCCGGAAGGCAGCATCCAACACCACACAGCACGAGAACAACATTAAGAAGAATGACCCTGAGGTTAGAAAGGGTTAACCAGTACTGCGCTATTCGTGTGTTAGCCACATACGGGGCTCCATAAAACAGCCTTGTAAGTGGTTTCATCAAGATTCGTATTTTGCAAACACAAAAAAAACATCGCAAACACAGTTGACCAGATTCTCAAAAATAAACAAGTGTGAAAATATGAGATGTGGCACAAATGCGCCACAAAAACGCTATTTATTGATGCACCACATTCACAGAAGTGCGCATCATAGAGATGCCCCAGTTTAAAAAAGGAGTGCAAAATGTAAGGAAAAGATGCACAAAGTGGACAGAAAGCATTACAATTGACCAAATTAAGCATGAAAGGGGGGAGTGTATCCAGAAAGTGAGAAGCGATGCGCCATACTCCTGAATCACACAACCTGACCATTGGATTATCTCCAGAAAATACCCTTCAGCTTCTGCTCCTTTCACAAGAGAAGCAGGTGGCACAGAAAAAAGTGCCACTGATTTGCTCGACTAAAGAAGTGCACAGTGTTCCCCAGTCACAAGCAGCAACTCAGTATAAACGCCCAATGCAGACAGACAGGTACACATTCCCAAAATGGCCAATCCAGCAGGCATCGTGCTGCTGCACGAACTACTGAGAGAAATGATATGCAAGAGGAGGTTTAGCCCTGCAGATAAGGGGTGTGTCGCAACTTTTACTCCCTAAAAATAGGCAAATGCTCCCAGAAAATAAAAATAGGGAGTAAAAATACTCCCAGCAAAAAATAAGTAGACACATAGAAGCTTTTGCCCCTGCTTTCACGTACAGAGCTCCTTGGATAGGTTTGTGCCATCAGTGTGCATTTTACCACAGGAAGAAACTACTAATATTACTGCCCAATCATAAGAAATAAGCATGTATCTTTTAATGTGCATGAATAACTAGGTGCAAAGAAATGATTTGAAAAACGTTTCAGTTTTCCTGTTAAAATATATTTTTGCACGCATATAAAATACTGGCATTGGGAATTGGATTTACATTTTGACTCCCTAAAACATATTTTACTCCCAACGTTAAAAAATAGGTAGTAAAATACTCCCACCTCGAAATCGTATCTGGAGCACTGAGGAGGACCACCTTATATGAACTGGCTGGTGAAGAGGTCACCCAGAGGTACCACTTCACACACCATATCATACTGCGTGCAGTGAGTCAGTGTGAGGAGGCGGGGCTTACCACACCCACAGTGCGAGCCCATGCCCTACTACCACGAGCGAAGGTACTGTCAGCCTTGCATTTCTTTTTGAAGGCTTCTTGCAGTGGTCCACTAGCATCACAGTATTGATATTATAATCCTGTTCCAGGGCAGGGGTAGAGAGGGCATTTCATGACAGAGCTGCATTTTGTGCGCTTGTGCTACCATTGATTGCACTCATGTGGCCTCATAGCCCTGGGGCCATACACTGAAGCAGGAGACCCTGCCATTCCTTGTATGTACAGATCATGTGCGACTGCCGCAGCATAATCATGAATGCAAATGTTACTGTGGACCTCTGTGGCAGCCACATCCGCCAGTACTCTGCCATAGCATACATGTTTGGGGCAGGATACTACACCGATATATGGTTGTCACTTGATCAGGTCTCTGGTTGGTGCGTGTGCATGAAACGCAATTGTCCTCGGTGGTGCTCTGGCAATGCATGATGTCAGCACACACCCTGGCCTCATTTCAGAGGGGTAACATCTTGCACTATGTATGGTCAAAACAATGAGAGGAGGTTAATCAGGAAATAAAGCACTTTCCACGTGGCTCTGGTTGGTCCGAATTTTAGCCATCCAAGGCCATCCATCACAACTGAGCAGAATGGCAAAAAATGGCCCATATTGGAAAAATGCAGCTTTTGCTCTATAAGAACATGCCTCACCTGGGAACACTGACACTCAGAAAGTAACTCACACTTGAATATTTCTGCATCATGTGTGACCCGAAAATATGAAACTAGGTACAACGTCCTTTCATCGACAATCTAAACATGCCTGACGTCACAGAGACAGTCACCTACCTAGTTATTAGGTGGTGGAATGACCTCCTGACGAGTGAGAAGGTGGTACACATTGACTGCCCTTCAGAAGAATGATGAACAGTGTCCTTTTAAACGGTCCACTCAGTCTGCGTAAGTTGCGGTGCACTATTGCCTGGTTAGCGCAGTATTGCAGCGATGGTGCCGACGATGATATGATCGCCTCTCCTCAACCTCAAGTCTGTTTCCACTTACCAAGCAATACCATTAAATACGGTATGGTCAAGCAACTTCTTGCTACTCAGTGTGCAATTTCCGGAGAGTTTCTAGGCTCTGCCACTTCCTCAGGGTATCTGCAGGATGTTATGTTAATCCTGCTCTTTACCTACTACCCCGGAAGGATTTTTCCATCTCTGGCCAAGCAAAGTGCAAAAACCGCAATTTGCACCTGGTGTGCTTCAATCAGTGAATATGCACATGTGCTACTGCATACCACTTTGCACTTGCATTATATTCCAGGTACACATTTTGTGCTTGAAGATGCATGATGATAGCCCCTTTTCGCACTCAGCTCTCCAAAGAAATGCCGGCCCTGCCCCACCTTGCCATGGGCTACTGCTGTGCCTGGTGAAACAGGGGGCAGATGAAAGCGAAAATCAGACAGTAGCCTTTTTGGACCTCTGCCCGCCTTGTAGAAAATAACGACCCTAAGTAAGCTTATGCGTCCCTCTGATATAATGAGCGAAAATATCCATTCCTCTGCCTCTCTGAGAAGAAACTGTACATGCAATGTTATATCCCCTGCGGTTTAGGAAATCAAAGTTTCTCCAGTGCCAACACCCCCTATTGTGCATCAAGATAATAAGCATTCCCTGTTATTATCAAAAGCACGCCCCAATCCAGCGGTTCCACCACAAAATCAAGCTAAATCTGTGTCACAGTTTAACAATCCGTTGTCCTTGCCACTATTTACATGCACGTTGTCAGCTGAAAGACTGCCTTTCTCAAAGACGTTTAACAATCATAGACCAGTTTCAACCCATTTGAGCTTGTAGGGCTGATGTTGTTGAAATCCTTTGAGGATAATAATAATTGTATTTTTTGAATTTTTTTATTTATTTGTTTTTGGTTTATTATAAACCTGTACAAAATACAAACAATTTCAAAACAACAGACGATTCCAAAACAGCAAAGCAATAGCTCTTCTACCAAAATTCCTTAGTGATGTGAAGAATGAAGAAAAGGAGTTGTTCCCGCCATTCAGTTGCGCATGCCATACTATTGAGATTGTTTGCTACCCGAGAAAGGCTGACAGGGTTGAATATTGCCCCGCCTGCTTCGAAAGGGAGGAGCCAGAGACCTGCGCATGATCAGCGTCCCCGTCAAGCAGCGGGCATGCATTTCGATGAGCTCAGCATGTGGCTTGACATATAGCGCGGCGCAGGGTCTGGCTGCAGTACTGGGCCTATGATGGAGGCGCGTCGCCGGGCTTGGGCCTGCCGCCTCCTCCTATGAACAGAGCTGCTAATCCAATTTTGCTTCCTCTATTGATTAGAGAATCACAGTCTTATCAGCGCTCAGTGATCAATGGAGTCCATTGGATTCAGCGAGTGTGTTTCGCAGAGATTGGCGGAGGAGTGACTGAGGGTCTAGCTGAAATCTTAAGAGACCCTCATAGTAGGTCATCATAGCTACGATTTTCCGAACTGATGCATGCTCCTGTCCACTATGTTTATCTAAATGGTCATCGAAAACCTTAATCTTTATTGATTAGTCGCAAATGTCACAAGGGCATTCCGATGCTTCGGCAACTCTCCGTCAGCAAGTATCTGGGCCTTCGATGCCAGCACCTGAGGTAGGAAAATCTTTTTGCTCAGGTCGGAACTGTACAAATAAACACAGTTTAAAATAATCCTGAAAATAGTGATAAATCTAAAATACATAACTACCGAATAAAATAATGCAGAAAACCAGTTGGGCCTACATCCTGTTACCACCAGGTTATGCTCTAGGGAAAATGGTACACCACACTCACAGTCCCTGCTTGCCTATGGAACAGCTTATAAGCTGGCAAAAGGTTTCACTGGAGTATTTCCCACTAATGATTGTATGTGTGAAGGATTGCCATCCGACGAGGACGTGGAATCCCTTATTTTTAAATAATAGAATGATGTAGGTTATTCTGTTTACAAAAGGGGAGTCTGCTCATCAGACCATCCTTTCGTAAAGCTCCATTCCAAAAGCATAATGCACACATGTTCACTTGCTGCACTGGCCTCCTGACAACTGCAGCAGCTGCTCTTAAGTGGCACAGGGCTGGTTCAAAGGTCACATGTGCATTTCTGAGAGCAGCTGTGAGCCAAAGTCACAACAGAGGCGGCAATGTAAATTCTGCATCTCTGATCCAAACTGTTATAATTGTTATTTTATCCACCTGGTGGCAGGGTAAACTCTAAAAATAGGCCATATTTGATAACGTATAGTGACTGATAAGAGCACACAATTATTAAAGCCACACCAATTTGATATCATAGAAATGTCCGCTCTGTGAGCCCAGACAAGCTATGTGAGGGCAATGTGTTTTCATGGTAGTGTAGCTGTCTGTTCTGTTCCCAATGAAATAATCAGTAAGATGCTGCCTTACCGTGATTCTCAGGGAGGAAGGGTAATGCCTCTCCTCGGGCATATGTGCTCTCACCAGGAAGTCTTCTGGGAACTCTGCTTTCAAAGGGGTACTCACATAACAAAGGTCAGCCTCACGCCAGGGTATTGCACTCCAAAGGACCTTTAAAGTGTTGACTTGGATACTGATATAGAATAGCCAGAGAGGGAGGAGTGGATTTAACACAGGATTCACCATCTTGCTTTCCTGCTGGGTTGTCTTTCCTTCTTGTTCGCTTCATTTCCTAAGAAACAAGGCACTCTGGGTATGATGCAAAGAGGAAAGGATCACTTGTTACACCAACAGGATTGGACCCCTTACAGCAGGCTTGTTTTTGCCCAATCCCCAGTGACAATTTGCCTTTATAAGGAAGGGGTCTCCCGCATCCTCCGTGATACATCTTTGGACCATCAAGAGAAGGATACACCTTTGGACGTCTTTGGGGAGTTCATTCTTCTGTCATAGTGGTGAAGATAGAAGGCATCCAGAGAATAGGAAAGATCAGTTCCCTATGCATCGCCAAGAGGAATGTTGTGGTACCAAGGCCTCACTGCTGGCTGCACTGGATCCAGGACACGGTTCACTGGAGGGGAATGATCCCCTGTAAGGGCCAGCCATGCTCCCTGGAGTAGCAAGACAACTCAATGACTTACCTTCTCCTTGCATACCCTGGATCGGGCCTCCCAGGAAGCCATAAGTCCAGGGGCAGTCCTGGACCCTGATTCCCGTATTGAACTGCTTGTGAGCCTCACCAACCTGGACATCATATGCCTGTCCCAAGCTTCTTCATGCCACGTGCCGTCGCTGCTTGGACAACGCTGGGTTTTGGACCCAGTCAATCAGCTCACCAATCCAATGCCGACTTGCCTCCTCAGAAAGCTCCCCGAAGCCATGCTCAATCTAGTTGAGCCCCCAAGGACAACAATACGATAATGGGAAGAGGCCCTGACCCTCTGGACTACTTTTGGGACCACAGTGACTTTTAAGCCCTCATCCCAGCCTTGTTCTTGAAAGACATATCCTATTACCAGTGACATTTCTGCAATTGCTTGCTTGGTCACCCTTTCTCAGAGTTCTATTCTATACCTTTGCTGCTTTTCTGTGCTCTCCTTGTGGGTTTCCATTTACTTGTTTGCAGTGTTGATTGTATAATTAAAGTATACGTATTTGTATAGAACCTTGATTGGGCATTCTATAATGGTGGAGTCTTTGCACTATATCTCTTTGGGTTGCTACTGTTATCACTTCACCCCCTCCAAGTGTATAGCCTGCCTTTGGCCTACGATAGCACAAATGACGAAGGAAGTACACCCATCGTGCTCTGTCTGTTTCACCTCTATGTGTGGGATCACCACTGGTTTACTAGCATTGTGGGGCTGAGCAGGTGCTTTAGACACCACACATCAATGTACTACTTCGGAACAGTAGTCATTCAGTCAAAGTATGTGTCGTAGAGAATAGTGAGGGAGCCAAAAGCAACCAATAGGATTTTGATGGGGGTGGTGAGAGTTAACTCCCCAAGAAAACATTTCAAGTAGTGTTTTTAAATGGTGCATGTCACAGCACACTTATTTTGAAAAATTGCATAAAAAGCGATACAATTTACACTCAGTTTTTAAGGTAACGTGAAAAAATACAGTAAATGCAGGTAAACAACAATGCACTGGAAAATTTCCAATGAATATTCATGAGGCCTTTGCCGACAGGATATGCCAGATTTTTCTATGCAAAGGATAGATATGCTCACTATATATGCCAGTATTCAAGAAGACGTGTTCATGTTGGCTGTGCCAATATATGCCAGTGTTGCCATTATATGAACACATTCATGTTGGCTGTGGCTAATAATACTAGTGGTGTCATTCTAGGAACATACATGTTCGCTGTGCCCAATACATGCCAGTATTGCCTTTGTAAGAAGACACTCATGGTGACTTGGGAAATAGTAGTGTACTGAGCCTTGAAGAAGAAATAGCCATGCAAGTTGCACCAATATATGCCACCACAAGAACAGACTCATATTCGGTGTGCCCAATAAAGGTAGTATTGACAAAGTAAAAACACAATTATGTTGTTTTGTATGCAACTTTTTCTAGGTAATGTGGGTGATTGATTGGCAATGTTTGTTTTGCCCCTCATATTACAAGGCAGTGTCTAACGGTTGTTTTCAAGAAATATAGTCACTTATTGTCGCATAGGTTTTAGGGACCATTCTGAAAAGGAGATTTATTTAATTTATTTATTTATTGGATTTGTTACACTCCCAAACCCGGAGGTATCACAGCGTAGGCTACATAGGAGGGTTTGTCTGGTTACAGTGGAAGTTACAATATAGTTACAATACAGGCAGGAATAGTTGCATAATTAGTTACCATACAGTCCAAACAATTCGGGAGACAAAATTTACAGTACCAGCCAAGCATTTCAGGATATAGTGATACTGGTTAAAATTTGTTGAATGGCCATGTTTTGATAAGAGTCTTGAAGCACTGGTAGGAGGGCTCATTTCTAATGTGCATGGGAAGGGCGTTCCAAATCTTAGGTGCGGCAACTGGGAAGCTGGCACCCCCTGCCCTGGCGCTCTTGAACCTTGGGATGAATAGGTGTGTGCTGGAGCCCGATCTGAGGGATCTAGTTGACTACTGTTATTGAGGTATGCAGGGGCATCATTAGTAATACATTTGTGTGTGATGATAAGGGACTTGAATAGGATTCTATAATTGAGATAATTGAATAACCCAATGAAAGCTTCCGGGTCTGCTACACTACCCTCCAGCGTTATCCTACCGTAGATGTCCTGTAAACAGACTATTGTGTCCCTCAGGAAATGGTTTGCCTCTGAGAAGCCTAGGACGCACCTCAGGAAAACCTTTTGTGGGTGTGCCCTGATAAATCTTTGAAGGTGCAGAAATAGCTCTTCTTGAAATACTCTACAAGGAGACTGCTGCTCAATGTGAACGTGCTAAGGTCCAAAAGGCCAGATAGCTGCTCGCTATGTCGAGCTGCTGCTGCCCAATTTCCTAGGTGCTTTTTGTTGATGCTCTCTTCATCATTGTCCCTGTGCTCCAGTGTGCCCTTACCGTGGTAATCTAGATCCAATGGTGCACTGTGGCCTCAGAATGTCAGGAAAGACCTGGAAGGGTGGGAATTGCTGAACAAGGTGCTTAAAGTGGGTGTGTGTGTATATGGGGGATTTGATTATCTCTCGTCCTCGGCTCTGCCTTCCCAGGGCATCTGAATGAGGAAACTAGACAGAGTTAGGGAAGTCTCAATCCAGCCTGGAATTAGGAGATTCAGCAGATGTCCCTCAAACTCCTAGAGGAGGAGTGGTACATTTGGTATTTTTGGCTTAGACGGATTGTGGTACTTCGCTACATGCCATTGTGATGTGTAAACTCCAGGAAACTCAGTGTCAGTAAGGTTGTTGATTGTTCATAGGTGTGTTGTGGAGCATGGGATCTGACACTGTAAAAACTCAAGAGATTAGGCGTTTGCCTGGCCACTGCTGGTTGGGCAAGTGAATGCAGCGATTTCTTTAAAATGCATTTTTTATGCATACTTTAAATGTAGACGTGGACATTCTTATGCAAAGTTACCAGAATTTCCACTAATCCAAATATTCAGATAGATGTTCAAAATGATACGTCCTGGAAAGTACTAATGTTTCCACAAGTGCCCTGGGAACACTAAGCAGCCAATCGGGTTACTCCAAATTTAGGTTTTATTCGTTAGAGCACATTTCGGGCAAACTGGTGGCTTCCCTTGCATTAGACCACTTGGCTCTTGCATCGTGCCTACGGTACATCAGAGCGCTCACCTCCACAATAGAAAAATGAAAAAATAAAATCGCATCCACATTTACCGCCTTGATGCCGTAACCACTGTAACCTACATGCGGCTTTCTCGCTGCCACACTCAGCTACATCAGTGCTGTTGTGGACATTAGCATGGTAGCCATTTTGGGAGGATTCCTTTGTGTGGGCAAAAACAGTTCACAAGCTCCCTAAAGCCTGTTTTACCATGACACTATGTGCCGTAAGCACTAATGTTTCTGTACTGGAGAAAGTACAGAAAGTACTATTACTCACTCTACCAACACTTCCCACACCCCCTTGCCTCCCTTGGCCCCTCACCCTTCTCCTTCCTCCCTCTCCGCCTTCTCCCCATCACACCTGAAAAAGTTACCAGAGTTGTCTGCTCTATGAAGGTCTCTTCTAAACAGGTTTCCCCTTGCTCATCCAGAACCATGAAGTAAAACATTGGCTCTCTTGCCCCCTCACTCGCTGATTTCTCCAATCACTCTTTTTTCACTGAATCTTTCCCCTCCCACCTCAAGCACTCCCTTGTGCACCCCCTCCTGAAAAAACCTTCAGCAGACCCTACCTCCCCTGCCAACTACCGCTCTATTTCCATCACCCCCTTCCTGGGGAAGCCGCTGGAGAAGCTGGCCTTGCCCCAACTCAACTCACACACCAAACTTGTTGGTGATCTCCACAACCATCAATCTGGATTCTGAGCATCCAGAGGCATGGAAACTGCTCTTCTAAACACCCGTGAAGAACTGCTTGCATCTCAGGACTCCAACTCCCTAGCTGTCCTCATCCTAATCAATCGCTCCTCTGCATTTGACATGGTCAACCATTCCATCCTCATACAAAGACTCCACAATACCCTTGGAATCTCGGATTGGGCAGTGGACTGGCTGACATCCTTCCTAACTGACTGCTCATCCCAAGTCAACCTGGGCACCTTCTACTCTCCTACTTCCTTCTCCACCTTGTGGTGTCCCTCAAGGTTCTATCCTCTCCCGTTGGCTCTTTAACATCTACCTTGCTCTGAAGGCATGCCTCATCTCCTCCTTTTCCCCCAACTTCCAGTGTTATGCAGATGACACTCAACTCTTTCTCAAACTTCCTGCTGACCCCTTTTCATCTTCCATCATCCCAGACTGCCTATATGCCATTCAGTCCTGGTGCACCTCCAACGATCTCTGCCTTAACGTCTGTAAAACTGAGATCCATACGATCGGACCTCTGCACCATCTTTCTTCCCTTCAATCTGGCCTTACTCCATGCGTTCTCGCCCTGCTCCTTCTTATGAACCCAGTAACCTTGGAGTCATCTTCCACTCCTCTCTCTCTCCTTCCTCCCTCACACTCAGGGCATTGTCAAGAAGTCCCACTGTAAGCTATTCCTTCTCAAAGGAATTCTCCCTTTTCTCACTTTCACCCAGAGGCTCAACGTTACCTGAGCCCTGGTTCTCTCTAGGCTTGACTATTGCAATAGCCTCCTCCTGAATCTACCTTCTTCCGCTCTGTGACCTCTCCAGCTAAGCCAGAATAGTGTAGCAAGACTTATCCTTGGCCTTAAGCCCAAGGACTGCATCTCTCCTGCCCTAAAAAGTCTTCACTGTCTCCCGGTTGCTGCACGGATTAAATTCAAATCTCTCTGCATCATCCACACGGCAGTCCGGGCCCGGGGACCACACTTTCTTCACCTTTATCTCACTAAATACGCTCCCTCCAGACCTCTTCGTTCCTCTGGCACCAACTCCCTGTGTGTAAAGCGCTTTGCTAAACAGAGGGCAGGAGGTTGATCGCTTTCCTCAGCTGGCTCCCTAATATGGAACAGCCTCTCACTCTATCTGCTCCTTGAGCAGGACTTCCTTAAATTCCAGAAGCTCCTCAAGACATTCCTCTTTTCCTCCCCCTTCCCATCTTCTCTCCTCTGCTAATCGCACAGTTGCTGTGATTGGTGTCGTGGGCCCTTATGCATCCTCAGGGCCCTGACCTTCCACACCCAGTCATCCGGCTTCTGTCTACCCTCAGCACTTGCCTTGGCACTCCCTCCGCTTTGGAGGATCGCACTTACACCCAACACGGCTGCAGGCCGTGTAGCACTTACCACACCATGCACTTTATCTGTTGCTCACTCATGAGCAGAGACATTCCAGCACCTACCCACTCTGCACTCTTCCTTGCTGCACTTGCACGTTCTGAATGCTCACAAGGCATAGTAGGTTTGCCCTTTTTTCATTTCCCCTCCTCCGTTGTGTATTCAGTATGTATCACTCCTTGTTCCCTCCCTTTGCCCTGTGGCATGTACTTGCTTTGTAAGCGCCTAACAGGCGAACAATAAATAAATAAACTAAAGAACAATCCTTACCACTCAGTAAATTATTTCTTTATTTATGTATACATTTATAGCAGCACAAACAGCCCAAAGGCATCTAGGCGCTAGTTACAGTACAGCAGTTGAGAGCATGGGGAAGAATAAATGCAGTTGCTAGTTAAAGAGGTGCTTTTATTTTATTTTCTGAACAATAATGGTGCTTCTTTTTCGCAGGCCTTTACCACAAGCTAAGGAGGTGCGGCACACCTACAATGCACTTTATGCAATATTGACAACGAGTTTGCCCCTTGTAGCCAATCAAAGGACTTGGAATGCAGGCCATATCAACTCATACAAGCCTGCCTTTTAAGCATTCTGATAGATGTTTTATAACACACCTCCCTTTCCCAAACCACCTTTTTGCATCCTTCGTTTCCCTTGTTTTTCAGTATCCTCAGCCTCCTATCTCCTGTCCGCTCTTTTCCACCCCTGGGGCTTCATGCTTCCTCTGCACTGGAAATAAAGAGGGGGCTTCCTTTTTTGGGAAAGTTGCCCTGTATTTGTGGGCTTTTTTTCACTGTGGTAAACGTGTTCACAGTTTCTACGTATTCTTTTCAGAGCATGAAGGAAGCACCTGGCCCTTTTGGCTTGGTGCTAATGGAGAAAATGCCCATTTGGTGTGCCATGTCAGCAGTTAAAGGCATGGTCTAGTAAAAAATGTTATTTAAAAAATAGATAGGCAACATAAAAAAAAATACTAGCATTCTCTTTTTTAAAACTTCCTATGTAAAATTTTGAGCTATTCAAGCTCAAAATTAGCAAAAGCAAGCACATGGGCGCATCCATTTTGTGAAATGGATGCCCTCCTGTGGTGGCTTTTGCTTTTGCGGAACTAATGAAGGAAAAGCCAGCCAGCTGTAGTAAACAAAAGCTACCGCTGGGTGGCTTTCCCTTCATTAGTGCTGTACGCGGAGGACGGGGACCGGAGACCAGAGCAGGAAAGCTGCAGCTGAATCTCGGTAAGTGCTATTTATTTTTATTTTAAAATAAGCACTAGCTGCGTTTTTTTTTCTTAAGTTTTAGAACTTAGAAATAAAACCGCAGCTTTAAAAACGTTGTATTTATGTTTGCGGTTGCTTTTGAAGCCTATGCCGAGATACACCCGTTGTATAGTTATTTGTATAGTGCTTGAACCCTCAGGCAGCTAAGCACTACGTTCGTTGAGATTCAAGAATTTACATACTCATGATTTCTGGCAACCACTTGTGGATTGCACAAGGATGCATTTTTGGTTATCTTTTAAATGTGGTATACATTTGGCTCTGCCTAGATGAGGACTGGTAAAATGTTCCATTCTATAGAGACCCCAGCCATTTATTTTCTGGAAGGTGTGCCACCATGTGGTGGGTAGTAGATCCGACTGCTGTTTGCTTGGATCTTTAATTATTAATTTACATTTGATCAGTGACCCAAGTGTCATTTGCTGAGGATTGAAAGGGCGTCTTTGCATTTCAGAATGTTGTGATAGAGGATATTTGCAAATTGAAAGAGCACATGGTAGAGCTGGTTTCTGCTCTTCCATTGCTGCACGTGTAAGTGGGGCAGTTCCAAGTGGGCGGTGCAGGAAATGGCAAGGCATACTGCTTTTACACTTCCGTTTTCCGCTGCTGCTCATTTCTGCCTCCATGCATCGTGAATTAGGCCCATTTAGCTCAGTGCAAAGAGTGTTTTGCACCGCTCTCTGAATCAGGCTCTTTGTTGGCAGTGCAAAGTCACTTTGCACCATGCAGAGTCACTTCGCACCATGCTAAAAATTCCACGCATCAGGCACTAGGTGTGCAGGAGTCAATGAAGGGGTTTGCTGAGGTTTTGAAGTACACTACTTCTGAAGTACAGCAGCGAGGCTACATTTAAGCATATGACTCTACGAGGACATGTTCCTTCGCATGCCATGCTGTGCATCTTATCGATCCCTCGCCCTCATGCCAACTATCTACCGACTTTGCTTCTCCCTACCACTACTGAATGTTCCTTCATACTCCTCCTTTGACTCTCTGATGGGCAAAGCGCTTCGACGACATAAACATGGCAGGAGGTGCTATACAAATGAAAGATAACATAACATCATGTTCTCATTTCAAATTCCATACTTTGCTGGGAAAATAAAAGCATCAAATATATAAGCATCAAATATATAAGGACATTCTTAGCATTTTCTTATAAACAAGGGACTTTTCTCAAGGGAGTGTATCTCCTCAATTATCCATGTTGCCACCGCATGCCTGCCTGACCACTTTCTGTAATCACATTTATTTGATGTTCTCTTAATATTAGTTTTAAGTTTTCAAAAAGAACAATTTTAGCCAAATGTTAATAAACCTTGATATTAAAATGTATGTCACTGAAAGCTTACTATGATGGTCAAATTATGAACGCTAAACCTCACTTCAATAGATACAACAACTTTTTTTCGCAAACAGCTGTGGTGTATCCCAACACATTCAAATATACACAGCAGACTATTTTTTAAATGTCTTGTGCCAAAATACCCTAGAGGACCAGTGCTCCTGCAGTCAACAAATGCCACTTTTACCAATGAAGATGCCCATTCAAACACTAACAATGAGCGCAACTCTAGCAGAATTGCCACAGAACCACCAGTGAAAGCGAAGCGTTCACGTTTTCCTCAAAAGCAGGGTACATTGCTTGAGTTTAGAGATCTTGAAGCGTTCCCGTGTTCCTCAAAAGCAGGGTACATTGCTTGAGTTTAGAGATCCAAAAGCGTTCCCGTGTTACTCAAAAGCAGGGTACATTGCTTGAGTTTAGTGATCCTGAAGCGTTCACGTGTTCCCCAAAAGCAGGGTACATTGCTTGAGTTTAGTGATCCTGAAGCGTTCCCGTGTTCCTCAAAAGCAGGGTACATTGCTTGAGTTTAGAGATCCGGTAGCGTTCCCGTGTTCCTCAAAAGCAGGGTACATTGCTTGAGTTTAGAGATCCTGAAGCGTTCCCGTGTTCCTCAAAAGCAGGGTACATTGCTTGAGTTTAGAGATCCGGTAGCGTTCCCATGTTCCTCAAAAGCAGGGTACATTCCTTGAGTTTAGAGATCCTGAAGCGTTCACGTGTTCCTCAAAAGCAGGGTACATTGCTTGAGTTTAGAAATCCTGAAGCGTTCCCGTGTTCCTCAAAAGCAGGGTACATTGCTTGAGTTTAGATATCCTGAAGCGTTCCCGTGTTCCTCAAAAGCAGGGTACATTGCTTGAGTTTAGAGATCCTGAAGCGTTCACGTGTTCCTCAAAAGCAGGGTACATTCCTTGAGTTTAGAGATCCTGAATCGCTCCTGTGTTCCTGAAAAGCAGGGTACATTCCTTGAGTTTAGAGATCCTGAAGCGTTCCCGTGTCCCTCAAAAGCAGGGTACATTGCTTGAGTTTAGAGATCCTGAAGCGTTCCCCTGTTCCTCAAAAGGAGGGTACATTGCTTGAGTTTAGAGATCCTGAAGCGTTCACGTGTTCCTCAAAAGCAGGGTACATTGCTTGCGTTTAGAGATCCTGAAGCGTTCACGTGTTCCTCAAAAGCAGGGTACATTGCTTGAGTTTAGAGATCCTGAAGCGTTCCCGTGTTCCTCAAAAGCAGGGTGCATTGCTTGAGTTTAGAGATCCTGAAGCGTTCCCGTGTTCCTCAAAAGCAGGGTACATTGTTTGACTTTAGAGATCCTGAAGCGTTCCCGTGTTCCTCAAAAGCAGGGTACATTGTTTGACTTTAGAGATCCTGAAGCGTTCCCGTGTTCCTCAAAAGCAGGGTACATTGCTTGAGTTTAGAGATCCTGAAGCGTTCCCGTGTTCCTCAAAAGCAGGGTACATTGTTTGACTTTAGAGATCCTGAAGCGTTCCCGTGTTCCTCAAAAGGAGGGTACATTGTTTGACTTTAGAGATCCTGAAGCGTACCTGTGTTCCTCAAAAGCAGGGTACATTGCTTGAGTTTAGAGATCCTGAAGCGTACCTGTGTTCCTCAAAAGCAGGGTACATTGCTTCAGTTTAGAGATCCTGAAGCGTTCCCGTGTTCCTCAAAAGCAGGGTACATTGTTTGACTTTAGAGATCCTGAAGCGTTCACATGTTACTCAAAAGCAGGGTACATTGCTTGAGTTAGAGATCCTGAAGCGTACCTGTGTTCCTCAAAAGCAGGGTACATTGCTTGAGTTTAGAGATCCTGAAGCGTTCACGTGTTCCTCAAAAGCAGGGTACATTGCTTGAGTTTTGAGATCCTGAAGCGTTCACGTGTTCCTCAAAAGCAGGGTACATTGCTCTAGTTTGGAGATCCTTTTGTAGTTGGGTCCAGGCTTCTAACGCGTTTCATGACAATGTCTAGGCTAGAAGTACAATTATTTATGAACACAAAAACCAAGTTTTGATACGTTTCATTGGACTATCTGAAAATGTTATGCTGAAATGGTAAAGTGCATTGGATTTCAAAGTTCTGTAGACTTCTTTATCAGATGGCCGTGACACAATGAAAGCAGTATCAGAGAACACAGAACCGGGCATTTCTTTCTTAGAGGAAAACATGGCAGAGAATCTTTCACTTTAAAAATGCATTGACTGCAGGGAGAATATGCATATAACCAGAGACATCATTTAGGGGTTGCACTTGCGACCCCTGAGGTTTCCCTTGCTACCCCTGGGGTCTCCCTTACTACCCCTAAAAAAAAGAAAACACTTTTTCTTTTTTAAAAATTGAAGCTCATGGGCTGTGGCCAATGCCATGTAAGTAATTGCAATGGCCAGTTATGCGTAAGACTGGCTTATTGCACTACTGTGTACAAACCAAACCATTACATCCGGGGTAAGCGTATGTTTTCAGCCTCTATGCAGTGCGAGGATTGCATAGTGAGTTAACTGCAGTTACTTATGCTTACTATCTTGTGACTAATCAACATGCTTTTCCAAAGTTTAAATGGTTCAATGCTTAATGTCATCGCAGAGTGCCTCATACTTGAGAAAAGATTACTAGCCCCATAGAAAGTGGACATTTATATAGTACGCTACCACGGTTTCGATGTGTCAATGTCCTTGATAATGGGTACCAATCATTGAGCATAGACACCCAAGGTTGCTATTTTTGGTGTCTTGTGTCCTTGCTGATTAGGGTCCGTGAAACATAGTTTCCCACAGACTCTGGTGAGATCTGGTGCTGGCAGCCATCATCAAGCAGTGTCAATGTGGTCGCTTCGATAGGCTCATAGTTAGCCATAGTATGGCAGAAATAACATGTCTATTCTCATTTTCAAGTTGCAGATCAAACTTGAACTCCCGTGTCCTTCCTTCCATGGCATTTAAGATTCCACATTTCAATCCCATCACCAAGAGGTCTTGCAGAAAGAGAGAGGGTGTTTGTATGCCCGCATGTGGGTTCATGTGTTTGTCTGTGTCTGCATGTGCCATTCTTGTGTGAGGTGGTGACCCACTGGCGTTCTGTGGGTCGAGTTGGTGTATTAATGTAGGTTCCATTGTTTTTATTATTTTAATAGTTTTTTTATAACACCCCTAATACCGCACCTGACTTCGGTTTCTAAGCGCGGATCCGGGATTTGAACCTCTGTTGCTCGGTGTGGTCCGTTCGCAATGTTTACAGATATTTATTGAACTGGATGGTGTATACAAGTCGCAAGACACAAGCGAGGCATAAAATGCAACCCCCCCACCTCAATTTTATACATACACACGGCACGCCGTTTCTTACTCGGCAAGAGTGAAATATCACTAGCCAATGGCTCGTAGCGAGTGCACATTTTGCACACTGGTGGCATGCAAAACTGGACAATTTGCAGAAGTTTCATTGTTTCATCCAGGTTCCCCTAACTGTAATGAGTGTTGGCCCAGTATGACCTTGAATTGCGAAGACATGTGGATCTCTTGCGCTATAGACAGCCTTGCTCCCGCAAGAGACCTGTTCACATATCATTCCGCCTGCACACTTGTACCCCAAAACAACCTCTTCTCCGCCCATGTGGCTTATCTCTATCGTCCTCAAGATGCTTCCATTTCCACGCACCTGGGGGTGCCGTAGGATGTGTCAACACCCCAAAGGTGAAGCGCTTGGCTGCACTCCAAACTACTCTTCTTTACAATACTATTGCAATGCAAACGATACTCATTGTTTAAAACATTTGTTCATCAATTGCATGGTCTAAGGTGCCTCTTTGCATTTTTTATTTTCTTCGTTTTCATGTCAGTTCATTACAATATCAATTTAAATGTTTTTTGTCTTTCCCAATACATTATTGGTTGAAAATGTGAGCCAGTACCAGCTGTACCTGGGCAATTAGAATGCACAAATAGCATACGCTCGCAGTGCCATGTATGTCAAAGTGTCTGCAAAGAGTCTTGACCGCTATGCAATAAAAAAAAAGAGTTTGTGGATGTTTCTGTAAATATGGACCTGGTCATGCAATGACTCCACCTGTGCATGTTAAACGGTGGCTCGCGATGTGGAGGTGGACCTTGCCTTGCGAGGCTGCACTTAGACAAAGAGGCTGCTGTTTTGGGGGGAATATGGTGAACATGTGGGTCTATGTCAGGCATAAGATGCAAACACACCTGTGGACTTTTTCCGTGATGCGTGTGTCTTGCTCCCGGTATTATTGTCCTCTTGTTCTAGCACTGATACAAAATGAATTCCTTCTCAAGACCAGACACAGCCCTTTATGCGCTGCCTCTGTGTTAAGGATGCTCACGTCAGACCCTGTTTGTCATATGTTGTTACAGTCAACTTGTTTCTTAGTTTCCTTTTTGATTGGTTATTTATGTATCCCCGGACCTGGGGATCGAACCTGTGTTGCTCTGCAATGTCTTGCTTCCAAGGTGAGTGCGTTGCCCCTGAGCTATCTTCCCGAAACAGGTCATACGTTTATGAACACCAATGAAAGGTATTCCTTCTAGTGTTTGATCACCCATACCCCTGACCCCATTAACGCCTTTGATAGGTATTCCTTCTAGTGCTTGAACAACCCTACACCCGCCACCTTAACGCCTTTGATAGGTATTCCTTCTAGTGCTTGAACAACCCTACACCCGCCACCTTAACGCATATGATAGGTATTCCTTCTAGTGGGTGATCCCCCGCACACCCACTCCCTGCATCCTTATTGTTTGTCCTGCTGCGTTCTGAAATGAGGTGCAGCATTAGAACACGTGGGATGATACTGCGGGGCGCTAGAAACCTATTTCCATGCATGGATGATGTAGAGCACGTATTGGAAACCAACGATGAATGGTGCTTAATTTGCTTTATTTTTGCCTTTTAAGCACCGTAGGCTACACATCGGCTGCTCCAGGGACAAATATAAAAACATGGGTCTATGCACTTGGCACGCTCATATTTCTGGCAGGGAGTGGGGGGCAGGAGGACCCTGCTCCCCTGAGCTGCACTGCACTGCACTAGCAATAGAAAACAGAAGCTCAAAAATTCTTTCTTATTATATAGTGACCATGACCTCCCTGCAGAAAGTTCACATTACATAAGGCTGCCTTCCTTTCCATGATATTATTAAGTGACAGCTGTT
The DNA here is from genome assembly GCF_040938575.1 of Ambystoma mexicanum. Taxonomy (NCBI): domain Eukaryota; kingdom Metazoa; phylum Chordata; class Amphibia; order Caudata; family Ambystomatidae; genus Ambystoma; species Ambystoma mexicanum. The sequence continues at coordinate 294,021,733 of NC_090932.1, read as the reverse complement.
CTAATTCTCAGCAAGATGCTGTTAACACAATGGGCCCGATTCATGGAAAAGTACATTTCACCTGCAATTGCCGCACGCCGAGAACCACACTGCTCGAGCCTGCGCGTAGAATAAGAAATGCGTGCCCCGCATAGTCATGGAATTTACTGTGCAAAGTAACCGTATACGCAAGTCACGGATGGAACGTCCGCCAACCCTCCTACACGGAAAGCAAAAACAACCAGAACAGCTCCCCGGGCACGAATACACTCACCCTTCAAACAGTGCGTTGGGTCCCCTGCAAGCAGGCCTGCAACTCGGGCCCTGCGCAGGGTCCCCCATAACTCTCGCTGGCGCCCTGAGGACATGCGTACAGTTTCACGCAAAGCATTCATTTTTCCGGTCAAACTGTGTGCAAGCCCCCGTAAACAGTCCCTGCACCCCACTACGCTGCATACCCCTAAGTACGATTGGAACCCCGCCTGCCTGCTTGCACCCCTAAATCTGACATGCAAACTTATCTACAAAATTGAGATTCCTCTGCACAAGTCCATGCGCCTGCTTCCGGGTGTCAGAGATTTTGAGGGAACTGCGTGGGGATTTTGCAGGCGAGAGGTTGCATGGTTTCATCCATGAATATACTTTGTTGTGCGCATTTGTGGGCATGCTATGGACTGCTTGCGGTCCGTCCCCCATGAGGCCCACTTTCTGACTTGTTCTTCTCCATTTGGTGTGTTCCGCTGCCTATTCCGGCCCCTATGCAGGCCATGCCCGCCCCCTGCGTGGAGTCTCGCTCCAGTCACTCGGCCGCTCACAGAATCGTGCCGAGCCTGCGCAAACTCCACGCAAGTCACGGGAAAAGTTCAACACAGTCCGTTCCATGAATCGGCGAGCAGTGTTTCGCACACAGTTTGACGCACAAGTACCAGATTTTTCACGCAAATAATTCCATGAATCGGGCCCTATGTCAGTAGGGATTGGACCTCATTGCAAGAACGCCGGTGCAGGTAAAAAGGCACATTATCGTACCACTCTACTGTGTGTTTTTGAAGTGAATCAAGGAGTTAGGTAAATCCTCCACTTCACCTAAAAAATCACAGCTATAACTCAGCGGAATTACCGCTCATGTTAAATCTGGCAAAATCCCAATGAACTCGTATGGACTCCAAAAAATGGAAATTTCACAAATGTGCTACTACTGGATCGAGGAGCAGCAACAGTAATTTATTTGAGTGATTATGGCACATATATACTGCTGAATTGCCATGAAAAGTTTAGTGTTTCCCATTGTGACTTCACAACTCCACTGGCTTCTTTTGATGTCAGAACTCTGCTGTGATGAGGTATTTCAGGCTAGTTTGTTTGTGTCGGAACTAGCTGTGAACAGGAAAACTGAGCAAAGGAGTGTAAACAGACATTATAGGGCTTCATTTTATAATTATTTTCTTCTAACTGCGGCCTGAACTAGATGGCGTACAGGACCCTGAGGACCTGGGGCCACTAAGTGAAATACTCTGTGGCAAGAAAAAGAACCAGCACCATTGAAAAATCCCCCATTTTTACAGATGTGCTTAATAAGAATACCCAACTGTTGAACATACAGGATGCCGGCGCAGGGCCCACATAATGGCCCTCATTAAGAGTTGGCTGGTACACGGTAAAAGTGCTGGTAATAGCATTTACCAGCACTTTTACCGGACTGTCCCACTATAACTTTGGCAGTAAGGGTGACGGAATTACCTCCAGCTGAAAGCTGGAGGTAAATCTGACCACTACCGGCAAAAAAATGCCTGTATTACCGGCACTGTAATACCTTTGCTGGTAATTGCGCCAAAATTCCCCCATGGAATCTCCCCACGGAGTGCAATGGGACTCCATGGAAATAGGGACTTACCATGAATATCAGCACTTGTAATCTGCTAGTAATAATGGCAGACAAGTGGCGGTAACTGTAATACCGTTTGCTGGTATTACAGTGGTATTACCTCCAGGATACCGGCAAACCCATAATGAGGCCAATTGTCTTTACAGCTGAAACAAACCTTCTGCAGAGTAAGATGGTTTGTCCAACAGCAAGCCTCGAGGGCTGGAAGCATGTCGTATTTTCAGGATAACCCCTGATTAATATTCATGAGATAAATGTCCTTGCAATGATTCAGAATGTCTGCTAATTATTTCTCTTGAAAATTGATGAGGGATATCCTGCAAACCCATCAGGACTCCTGCCCTCGAGGTCCGGCCTTGGGCAGCCATTTATCTCCCCATTGAGTAAATGCCGACTTAGAGTCAAGTGTGACTATGAAGACAACACTGTAAACATATAAAAACTATTTCCATGCCACTTGGCTCCAAACACCACTTCGACACACCTATCAGCATGCCTCCACATATATATCAGGAGTCGAAAGACCACTTCACCAAATGCCATACATGGGCAGTGGTGCTCAGAAATGACAACTTCTGCCAGTCAAAGGACTTCAAGGCGCACAGAACCACGACCTGCAAGAGCAAGACTTGAATCATGCATCCATGCGAATCACGGCATGCAGCACACTCCCACACATGCAACACGGGGAACTGCGGCTCCACGGTGCCAGGAGCGGATGAGTACACATTCTAAACAGTGGCACCAAAGAAAGCAGTATGTGCAGAGAAACAATGGCCAAGTGGGACACCATTCTCTTACATGGGCAATGGAAGACAACGATTACACACACAAAGAAGAAACAGCTAAGCCTCAAACAGCCGAGCAAAAACAATGCAAATAAACCTCAAAGAAGCAGCATAGACAAAAGAGACATTTACTGGAGAGACAAAAAGAACAGTGACTGTAGCCCAATGCACGGTGCCTCCACCAGCCCATTGGGGCTCAGACGCACAACACCCCCTGTACATCCCTAGCCATTAAAGCGTCTCTGAACCCATGTTTTTCCCTGTAAATCAATGCCTTAGGTATGGGTGGTCAACAATCACAGTCAGACATCACCAAAACCCTGTTTGCATTTCCACACTTAGCTGCTGATGAGGTCCACATACAAACCCCAGCCACACCTAACACACCTGCCCAATAGCACTGATCATTCCACTCCACATTCTTTGAGGACAGCTAGATGTGCACACCACCACACTCAGCCTGAGTGTGCTGAATGTGTCCGTGACCACACGAGTGGAGACTGGGTGGCGGAGAACATGTCCACCCAGATCAGCATTTCATGAAGAAAGGTAGCGATGCAGAAAAGCCTTGTCGAAGACAGCAACCATTCTACCAAAAGCTCAGAGGAGGTTGATCAGTGTATGTCCTGTGTTGACAGGAACTCACAGAGGAGTACATCCCTTCAGACCCCTTCAGATGCGCCAAGGACAACCAGCCATGCCGTGTAGAGTGAAACCATGGAAGCCTCAGGAGATTTCTAAACCTGCAACAGACAAAGACCTCTAGAGAGGCAACACTGGCAGTGCACCACCTCAGAGAAGAGATGGAAAACGCCAGAATTCAGCAACGCTGAACTGCTCATGCTGACCCGAGAAGTCCAGTCTCATTTCAAAATAAACCATGAACAACCGAAGATCACCTGGGATGGTATTCACAGGCATTTCCATGCACTTGGACTGGTCCCCAGGCGTGTTGCACACATCAAGATTAAAATACAGAGGCCGATGCATTTACACATATGTGGCCACCTAGTGTTGAGGAGCAAACACATGTTAATTACCAGAGGATGTGGCTTGGCTTCGATTGAATGCACCAAATGGGATGATATCCTTGCCAGCGGACGGACCCGAGGACAGGTCTCTGGAGTGGCGCATGCCTGCGCTGGTGAACAGGGTACATCTCAATGCATGTCTCCACCATGGGGCCGCACGGAATCATGGGTACATCTATATTATTGCAACAGTGCTGATGCAATATGGGGGGTGGTGTGTGAAGGGAAACAGTGATCGTGATGCGCATATGGTCCTTTCGCTTCTCTAGGGGCATGGCAGTCTGGTAAACAGTAGTCTGGAGGGCTGGCCAGAGGCTTGATGGTAACTTTGATTCATTCAGAGTTGTCCAGACAACACTCATTAGTTTTGCAAAAGACATAAGGGGTTGGAGCATTCTCAGGGCAGGAGACATGTCACTGCTGAGGTTGAGAGCCTCTGAAGTACTATATGTAGCAGACAGGGGGAGCTCGTGAGACGTGTCACACAGGGCGAGGAGGTGGAAGAGCAGGACCACGCAGAACAATGAAAGGCACATTGGAAATTAATGGACGAAATGGCGCAGAGGAGACAGAAAATGGCTGCCATCATGCTGGTGGTGTCCCCTTTTTGTCTATTGGGAGGGAAAGCCCGACTGGCTGCAAGATGTAAGGAACTTATAGCCTTGTGTAAAGGGGTGCCACCATGTTCTCATGTGCATGAGGGGAGCAATATGTGGGTGCTTGGCCATCATCCACGTTCCCTGAGTAGTGAGGAGTCGAGCCGGCCAACTGTGGCAGGGGAGTCCATCACTTCCAGATTATGCCAAAAGGTGTTGGGTCCACAGTGTCAAGTGCCACATCATGTGTCCACATCTATACTTCATGCAACTTCTGTCCCAGTCTTCGAGGTACTTGATGCTCCGGGTGCTTCTCACATTGCTGGGCCCAGTGAGGATGTTACGGTGGCACGGACCTGTCCATGGAAGGCATAAAAGTGGATTCTGGCCAGACCACAACTCCAAATGTACCGAGTGAAATGGTGGCATGAGTGGCTGCAGAGCTGCTCTTGTCTGCACAGGGGACGGGGGCATAGGCTGTTAGACAAAGGAGTGGCAATGTCTCCACTAGCAACAGCCTGGTGCATGACCAAGGCTTCCACTATTCCTTGTGGTCACATAAGGGGAAATGGCTTTAGATGTCAACCGCTAGATTAGGTTTGCCTTGTGTTAATTTATGTTCTGCTTTGTTTCTGAACATATCTGTGTGTTACCTCGCAGAGCTGCAGTGATACTGGCATAGCTGTTCTCTTGCAATAAGCATGTGCACTGTTACATTTCTTGTGTTTTACTTTTGAGTGAGTTCGGTGTTTTTAGTTGCATGGTGGTTGTTTGATTCTGTGGGTTCATTTTGCAAACGTGCTCTGAGCTTGATCAGGGTTTGGATGGCAACATTGTCACTTTCATTGTTTGCCATTGTTGGTCAGTTACATTTCCTCATTTGGCGTAGTTGATTTGGGCTTTGGTCGTGTGTATGTTGATGAGTAGCTGGTGCCCTCTGAGCCTATAGATATTTGGCCACTACTGCCTAATCACATATGTATTTCTGTGTGCCTCGGTTCAATCATTCTTTGGGGAGGAAACCCTTTGTGGACACTTGACAGACAATCGGAGATTCAGTAGTCACACATTTTGGCAACAACTGGTGTCCTCGTTGGGGCCCTAAGTGGCCCATATTTTTAGATTCAACAATTGTATTGCCAAGTGTCCCACATTGCAATTTTTCCATCAGGCTCTAACACCTGAGGGCCACTGTTTAATTTGCAGAATGCGCAACTATTTAGCAGCATTTTTGAAATATTACTGCACTTTTATTTTTTTAAATGGTGATTTTTCATGTTTTGCTGTTTATCACAAATCCCCATAAGCCGGGGGGGGGGGGAGGTGGAAGATATGCAGAAAACAAAACAAACAGGTGATGGCTGGAAGGTTTCAAATTAATCTTAAACCCCTGGCAATTGCTCGGGGCAAACTTCTAGACCATCGTTCTTTGCCTGCCAAGCCATTACAGAAAGGGGAAAGACCATATGCAAATCAGACTTGGTCCCACCCCCAAAAGGGCAGTCCAGCCCGAACTGCCTAGTCACATCCCTTCTGCACGAGACCACAAGCACCCCCAGACATATTTAAGCCTCATTGGGCCTCATCAGTGAGGAGTTGCTTGGATTAGGCCCAGCAGTCACAGGACCCATGCCTGGGCATGCCCGTCCCATTCGGGCTGACAATGCAAAATAAAAAGGTGATGGCTGGAAGGTTACAAACAAATCTTAAACCCCTGCCAATTGCTCTAGGCAACCCTCCAGACCTTCGTTCTTCGCCTGCCAAGCCATTAGAGAAAATGGAAAGACCATATGCAAATCAGCCTTGTCCCACCCCCAAAGGGGCAGTCGATCCCAAACTGCTAGGTCGCATTCCTTCTGCACGAGACCACAAGCATCCCCAGACATGTTTCGGCCTCATTGGGTTTCATCAGTGAGGAGTAGCTTTGGTCTCTAGGCCCAGCAGGCAGATATGCAGAAAATACCACAGGACCAATTCCATCCCCTCTCTTTGAGCCCATCATACCACATGATGCAATGCTGGACTAAGTAATTCAGAAAACTGCCCCAAAATGGCCCAGTCCAGGAGTTAACAGAAATAGACGGCATCTTTCCTTCTATGGCACTTGTATGCACTTTATTGAAGAATGATCTGTGCAGTTAAACTCTGGTAACCAACCTTTACAGACAATTTTAAAATTTTACATTTAATATTTTACATTTCCGCATAAGTTTGTAGCGTTGCTCTCTCTGTCTATGACACACATTGATAAATATTTTCTATTGAAAATTCATTGATTACTTCTCTGCTTAGTAAAAATGGTTGGATTGTGCTTTTTCCCAGAACGGTCACCTTTTGTGCAAGATAACCCTCCTATCATATGGAACTCCTCCCATCCTATGTCCAGTGTGTCCTTGCTCTCAGGTCCCCAGTTTCTCAAAGGGCACAGCGTGCAGGATGGTGCCTGGCTGGGAGCGTGAGATGCTCACTGCCCAACCACATTTGCATATCGAAAGGTAAGGCGAGCAAACCACATCTAGATATACATGGTAACCCTGCACCCAGGCCTGCTGAAGCAAGTACTCCACTCATATGGGTGCTGGGTATGCATTGCATTTGCCGATCCTGTTAACGGCAATGCAGTTTATTTCAGGGATGAAATTAAGTGTGGGCAGTATGGTTTGAGCAAAACCTGAACCATAGAATTTACAGGTCAAACTTTATGGATTTGTTCCCAAGGTTTGAGATAAGAAGTGTACTGCGTTCAATCTCGCATCTATATAAAACAGGCAAGCAGAAACTCAGGATAGTCAATGGTTGGCATTTGAAAAAGCTGGACCGGATCAGGCTTGTTAGGGAAGGGATTTGTAGTATAGTTAGGTGAGCGTAGACTCAAATCGGTAATAGGACCTAGGGGTAGTTAGGGAATTTGGTTGGAATTGATTTGGGGGCTTTGGAGCACATGATTTGTGGGTCAGCGGTTATGAGAATTTTGAGTGGATGGGCAGCACTACCCATGTGCATTCAGTAGGAGAAGGCCACACTAGTGAGAACCCCATGTGCATTTACTAGCCGCAGGAGAACACCAATGCACTGAGGCCCTCATGTACATTTAGTAGGCAAGGAAGGCCATGGCACTGAAAGCCCAATGTGCATTTACTAAGTGTAGCAGAAGGCCAAAGCACTGAGAGACCAATGTGTATTTAGTAGGCGCGGGTGATGGCCAAACCAGTAGGAAACCCACCTGTATTTAGTAGGTGTAGGAGAAGGCCAAAGCACTAAGAATCCCATGTGCGTTTACTAGACGCAGGAGAACTCCAATGAACTGAGACCCTCATGCACATTTAGTAGGCAGGGAAGGCCATGGCATTGAAAGCCCAATGTGCATTTACTAAGTGTAGCAGAAGGCCAAAGCACTGAGAGACCCATGTGTATTTAGTAGGTGCGGGTGATGGCCAAACCAGTAGGAAACCCACCTGTATTTAGTAGGTGTAGGAGAAGGCCAAAGCACTAAGAATCCCATGTGCGTTTACTAGCTGCAGGAGAACACCAATGCACTGAGGCCCTCATGTACATTTAGTAGGCAAGGAAGGCCATGGCACTGAAAGCCCAATGTGCATTTACTAAGTGTAGCAGAAGGCCAAAGCACTGAGAGACCAATGTGTATTTAGTAGGCGCGGGTGATGGCCAAACCAGTAGGAAACCCACCTGTATTTAGTAGGTGTAGGAGAAGGCCAAAGCACTAAGAATCCCATGTGCGTTTACTAGACGCAGGAGAACTCCAATGAACTGAGACCCTCATGCACATTTAGTAGGCAGGGAAGGCCATGGCATTGAAAGCCCAATGTGCATTTACTAAGTGTAGCAGGAGGCAAAGCACTGAGAGACCCATGTGTATTTAGTAGGCGCTGGTGATGGCCAAACCAGTAGGAAACCCACCTGTATTCAGTAGGTGTAGGAGGAGGCCAAAGCACGAAGAATCCCATGTGCATTTATTGAATGGAAGCGGTGAATGAAATGAGCATGTCTGAATGTGTTGCACTACCCAACCATGGCAGTGGATTGACTGGAGATTCAGGTAAGAAATGCATTTGTTCTGTATCTGCTACAGAAGCAGCTGTTTGCTTTAGAGAAGCCCCGATAGTATGTGGATCTCTGTGCCAGCCACACCAGCCAGTTGGCAGCCACAGATCTCTTCCTCTTCAAAGAATAGGGGCATGTGTCTCAAAGAATCTGGAGTATTGGGAAGAAATGTAATTGTACATGCTGCACCTTTACACATGCATTAGGTGCCAGAGGTTGGAGAGCGGGGGTTGAGAAGGAGGCAGTTGAGCTGCCACCAACTACTGAAGAGCACGAGTGTTAATACATGACACCAGGTCAGCAAGCAAAGAGAGCATGGATGAGGAAGAAGGGGTGTTTCCTGAAACTTCCTTACCTCTGATTACCTTGGAAACAGATGACAATGAAGAGCGTGACAAAGATTGTCTTCCATCGCTGATTCAAAATCGAGAATCAGGCACCACTCCTTTGACGATCCCACAGATAGCGAGCGAGACGGAGAGATAGAGGGAGACGTTCATTGATGAGCCCATGTGATTGTCAAGTGCAAGCACAGGATGCAAGATTCAGGCACTCCCCCTGTGCCACTGCGCCGTCTTTGCCAAAACGATCAGGAAAATCACATGTTAGTCACAGTACAACATGGCAGTCATTCACATCAACAGCACTTGCACTTCAGTCAACAGCACCCACACAGACTCTGCTGCAAGGTACGCCAAGCAAACGTCAAGGAGGATGAGCCATTCTGACCCCTCCCAAAAATACAGGAGTGTGTCTGGGTACTTGACAGCAGAAAAGCAAACAGCTAATTTTGCCACCTGCTATGTACGCAAGGGGAGCCAGGTACCAATCTGGGCGCCTGTGGCACCACATGAGACTGCATCATCTGCATGCTTGGCAAAATTAAAGGGGATATGGCAGCTTCCCACCCCTCAGTTGCAGGCAAAGGGCACATTTAGATCACCATCATGCACCACTACACCTAACATACACACTGTCACAAGCCCTGCCAGTATGCTGTGGTTGCTCTGCAGATTCCACAGCATGCAGGCAACACATTCTCCCCTCACTGCCCCAGCCTAGAATTGATGAGGCATTTGAGTGTGTAACAAAATATCTCAAAAGACACGAAGATCTGTCTCTATTTAATGGTAACCTTGAGGTAATGCTGGCAATGGATCTACTGCCCTCTTCCTTTGTTGAAAACCATGGATACAGACAGCTTCTTAGCTTTGTTGATCCATGCTGGGAAATTCTGAGTTATAACTATTTCACACAAACTTCAGTAACACTGTTCTGCAACCATGTTGCGAAAGCAGTGGAAATGACACTGCACCACGGTGAGGGTAAGAAAGACACCTAACAATGGACATTCAGAGAAGTGCGCAAGGCACAGATTTCTTGGCCATCACCAAGAATGCCATTACTCCCTTTCTTGGCAAACTCCTGGAAAAGTTGGCCATCTCACAGCTTAACCTTCATTCCAATTCTGTTGGCTGTCTCCATGACCACCAGTCTAGCTTCAGAGCTGCCACAAGCATGGAAACTGCTCTCCTAAACATCCGTGAAGATCTGCTTACCAACCTTGACTCTAACATTCCCTCTGTCCTCATCCTCCTCGATCTCTCTTCTGCCTTCGACACGGTCAACCATACCATCCTGCACAACCGTCTCAGTGAAAACCTGGGTATCACTGATCAGGCTCTGGCCTGGCTGACCTCTTTCCTCTCAGATCGACCCTCCCAGGTCCAACTTGGGTCCTTCCTTTCATCTATCTTCCTCTCTACCTGTGGTGTTCCCCAGGGGTCTAACTTCTTGCCCTGGCTTTTCAACCAATACCTGGCAACTCTCACCCACTGCATTGCCATTTTCTGCTCAAATTTCTAGTGCTACGCTGACGGCGCTCAACTCATTTTCAGGCTGCCCTCTGCCACCTCCTCTCCCTCTCTCATCTCTGATTGCCTAACTGCCATTCAAGATTGGTGTGCCGCCAATGATCTTTGTCTGAATGCCAGCAAGACGGAGATCCTCCTCATCGGCACACCTTCACCATCCTTTCCCCTCACTCTCTGGCCGGCCTCCCTTGGCCCTCCTCCTACCCCCACCTGCCAGGCTAAGAACCTCGGGGTCATCTTTGACTCCACCCTTTCCTTCTCCGCCCACATCTCTGAGGTCTCTAAAAAGTCACATTTCCGACTGCACCTCCTCAGAGGTACTCTGCCTTTCCTCTCCTTCCTCCAGAAGCGCATGGTATCTCAAGCTCTGGTTCTCTCTAGCTTGGACTATTGTAACAGCCTCTATCTAAATCTACCTGCCTCTACTCTCTGCCCTCTGCAACTAATCCAGAACAGGACTGCGAGAATTGTCCTTGGCCTCAAGCCCTGGGATCATATCTCTCCAGCTCTGAAATCTCTCCACTGGCTCCCAGTGGATGCAAGGATTAAATTCAAAACCCTCTGCATTGTCCACAAGGCTTTCTGGGGCCTGGGTCCAAAATACCTTCCGCTATCCCTCTGAAAATACCTCCCCTCTCGAACTCTTCGCTCCTCTACCTCCAACTCACTCAGGGTCAGTTGTTTTTCTAAAAAACGAGCTGCAGGTAGATCTCTGTCTTTGGCTGGGGCCTCCCTCTGGAACAGCCTCCCTGCCACTCTAAAACTTGAGGAGAACCATCTCCGTTCCGGAAGCACCTCAAGGCCTTCCTCTTTTCTTCTGCCTTCGCTCCCCCTCTCCCCTGCTGATCTGTTTTATCTTGGCACCGTGCACCTGGCCACCCTCTGTCTTTTGGGCCCAGGTACCTGCTCATCCTGCCACCCTCCCGCACTGCCTCCGGGTAACCCCTTGCACTGGGGTCTGTATCTGTACCCATACAGCCCCCCTTTTTCTTCCTGCACTTATCAGACCTACCCTGTCTGCTGCCTTAAACCTAGTACTTGCAAATTGCTGGCTGCATTACCACTGTTTGGTGCCTTTATTATTTATTTATTGTTATTTATCTGTTTCTCCTCTGCTTCGCACTTTCCACCTCTCCCCCTTCCATGCCCTTTTCCCCTCCCCCACTCCCATGCACTTGCGCGTTCTCAATTTTACTGGGCCTAGTAAGATCGCTGTTTTGTTCTCCCCTGTTCCTCTCCCTTGCCTTGCCGCGCTCTGAAACACTTGTGTACGAGCGCGATAGAAATAAAATATCAATCAATCAATCAGACACTGGGTGACCGGCTTCATGATCCAGTGCATACTACTCGATACAATGGTAAGTGTGGCCCAGAAGATCTGCGCCCCCTTTAGCTGCTCCTACAGATCCCAGAAAATGTTAGGAAAGCTGCAGCCATGCCACCAGATCCCTTACCAACAGCTGAAACCGGCAATGTCGACTCAATGGAATTCAACCCTCCACATGCTGGAGTGTTTCTGAGAACAGTGCAACCCATTGACCGACTAATGCAATAGCCAGAGCCGGCAACTGGATATTTCACACTTAACACTGCCAAAGTGGCAAATGTTGGCCAATTGTTACTGTTTCCTGCAACCATTTGAAGAGGTCATGCAGCAGCTTAACGTGTACGCTACATCACTCAGCAATGTGCTGCCACGGGTGTAGCTGTTGGAATTAGACTTGTAAAACAAAATCCAGGAACATTAACTGTCTTGCAATGCAGATGCAGGGCAACTGGCTATGAATCTGCTCTCAACCACGTGACACGATGCAGGCATTGTTGGTATGAAGGGTAATATGGAGTGCCTCGTGGCATTCTTGAACCGTGATTTAAAGTCAAGGTGGAAACTTTCAAGCAGCATATGCATAAGGATGAGGAAAACACTGTGGGTTGTCATTTGCAAGAGGATGTGTTGAACACATGTAAAGATGTACTGGAGACATTTAAAAGTCTGGCTGGAACAAAAAGAGAGAAAGTCAAAGGTCAGAGGTCAACAACAACAAACCAGTGCTTCACGCCACCATTGAAAACGAGTTCATCTGACAGTGCACAATTGTTCTGCACAACCCCTGACTCTAGTTGGAGCCCCAACAAAGGGAGCTTACAGAGAGTGGCAACTGTAAGAGGATCTGGGACAGACTGCCTCTCCATTTTGGATTGCTGTATGCACCAGGGTCCCCAAAAAAATGGATCGGGCCCACTGCAGACAAAATGGTTCATGCCTACGCTCTCTACGTATTCCAACCGGGGTAACTGATGATGATCCACTGCCACTCTGGCCCGGCATGTGGTCAGCATGGCCATCGGCACTTGTTCAATTAGCCGTGGGAAGCCTTAGCCCCACCCCCATTACCTTGCAATGTGAATGGGTGTTTAGTGCTGCTGGGCTATTTTCTCAGACCATAGGCAGTGCCTCAATGACACACACGTGACAGAGCTTGCGTTCATAAAAGCAAACAAGGATTTTCTCATTGAGCACTACGGTGGGAGAAAACACCAGTCCCATCACTTGGAAGATCACAAAACATATTCCAACAGCAGAGCTCCAATGCCTTTTTTCAATACTCTCACAGTGCATCATGGCCTCCCTTTTATTGACCTCCTGCCTAATCATCTAGAAGAGTGAAGGGTGGTGCAGTGGCATGTGCGTCTCCATGCATTCACCACTACCTCGCTATCCAGTTCCCACCAATTCACAGAGGTCATGCAATGCACGCAGTATGTGCCTGAATTCCTCATCACTCTGTCTGACCTGGTCTGCCCCAATGGCACCACACCCTAAATTCTACCACCGTAAACCTGGGGTTGTGGTGCTATTGGTGCAGAGGTGGCTATGCTAGTCGACAGTACCACTGGGTCTGGCTGTACTGGGGCAGACCTGGGGGGATGGGAAGATGAGTGGGCTGGCCCAGAGTCAGGAGGGAATGGTGTGATTTGCTAGAGCATGGCCAGTGGTGACCTAGCTTGTCATCTGACGCACCCTTTCATCACTGTCACCGCTGTTTGAAGGTGTAACTGCATCTATGGCACGTGATGTGTTCTCCTTGAACACATCACTGTGCCAGAGTCTGCAGTGCTTGCTCGTGGAGGAGATGCCCAATGCTCTCTTACTTGGGTTACACCAATGAATTAACTGCTGTCAGCGTTTGCATATCAACCCTTGCCTCCCACCTTCCAGTCACAACCTCCGGCAGGCTGACATAGTCCAAAACACATGTCCAGATGGGCAGTGATGTCATGTCTCTTGAGGTAAGCCTGTGCCAGTGCTGCCCCATCCGCAAGGCTAGGCAGTGGTTCCATTCACATCCTCCTACAGAGCCATCTTGTACTCTTCGTGCTCATGTAGCACCACCACCTCCTTTCCCCTCTGTCCCTCATCCCCCTCAATGGCTACCTCTCCCTGCTCTGCTACTCCTCCAGTACTTTCTCCTCCCTGCCAAGTCCAAGATCGGTGTACTTGCAAAGCTTCTCCAGGTAATCCTCAGGTGAATCTGTCTCTGCCACAACCTCCTCAAGATTGGCAGCTGCACCCCACCGTTATGCTTTGTCTCCTCCTCCTCATATGCTAAGGCTCCCCTTCTCATGTTATATTATGTTGTGCTATGTTATGTAGAGCGCTCATTCACCAATGGCATCTTGATGTTAGGAAAGACTGATCGCATAGAGACCTGCAAAGATTAAGCTGAAATAGAAGGGTTTATAGTAAACGTCTGAACGCTAGATGGTTCTCCTGGCCCTTAGGGAGACTCACAGGGCATTCCAGAACTGAGCAGCAGCATACGAGAAGGCACGGCCCCCCAACTTAGACTTCTGAAACCAGAGGACCTGAATGAGACAACGGTCCTGGGAGTGCAAGGGCCGGGCGTGTATGTAGGGCCGGAACCCCTCCTACAAGTACGCAGCACCTCTAGCATAAAAGGCCCGGTGGACAATACAAAGCCTTTATTCTATTTGTTTATGCAGAGCACGCAATACCGTGAAATGTGGGCTCCAAAAGAACTACCCGTGGCCACTCTAGCCTCCAGATTTGAAGAAGTTGAAGGCAGCGTACTGAGGCTGAGCAAGATATGAAGAGTTGCAATAGTCAATCCGGCTCAGTACCAACAAGGCCACAACCGCAGTGTTTCCCACTCCTCATGTTATGTCTCCCACTCCTCATTCTCTATTTCTTACTCCTCATAGTTCATTTCATCTTCCATATAATTATAATTGTTCTTTTATATTACGCTTAATACCTGAGACCGGTTTCTAAGTGCAAGACTGGGATTCAAACCTGTGTTGCTATGCATTGTCTTGCTTCCAAGACGAATGCGTTGCCCCTGAGCTGTCCTGCTGGCTACTATGCTGCATCTACCCCATCTCAACCCGTGTCTCTCATTCCTCAGCTGCCATCTTCCCTCCTCAACCACTGTCTCTCTGACCTCACATTCTGTCTTAACCTCTGTCTGCTTCTCCTCCTTGTATTCTGTCTCCCCCTGCTGCTTACTACGAGGAGGAGGAGTACTCCAGCCCGTCGCCTTCTCCTCCCAGCATTCCTCCCAATGAAAGGGCATTTTGCCTAGGGTCCTACTGCGCAAACACAAATGTGCCTAAGATGCCTAATGTGCCTAATGTGCTAAACAGAAAACAGGTGACGAAGATATAAGGTTCCTCAAAAAGCTCACAGTTGGAAAGTATCCTCTATTCACTCAGAATAGGGAAGGTGACTGGGTACAGCACTTGAATTACTCTTGGGTTGGCACACACGTTTATCTACAAACACATAAAAGGAAAGTTGTTAGAAAACATTGTTTTTATTTTTTTGGGTGGGTGTCACAACATGAACAGGTAAAAAGTACAAGAGGATTTTTTATTTTTTATTTAACATATTTTATTTCAATTTAAAATGTAATATAATAAATATAATAACAATAACAATCGTTTTTTTTAAAAGTGAGTAAGTGTAAATAGGAAAAACTAAAGAGGCAGCCCAGAGAACACACACAAACAGACAAAGGGGATAAAATAGGGCTCAAGAAACACCAACTACGCCACAAACAACTAACAAACACCTTCAACAGACTAATAAACACGCAGAAGCACTCTAAAATACACCCAAAATCACAATATTGGGAGTCTGTCGTGTTCACACAACAACAAAACAAGCAAAAATGATTTAGAGCGGCTCATGGTCTCTTATGGGGGTGAGTCAAACTCCCTTTTCTGAGTCTCAGGCCTTGCGAGTGAATGGCAGCAATAGTCAAACCCCGTTTTTCGAGTCTCAGGCATTGCAAGTGATTGGCAGCAATAGTCAAACTCCCTTTTCTTAGTCTCAGGCCTTGCGAGGGAATGGCAGCAATAGTCAAACTCCCTTTTCGGGTCTCAGGTCTTGCGAGGGAATGGCAGCAATAGTCAAATTCCCTTTTCGAGTATCAGGCCTTGCGAGTTAGTGGCAGCAATAGTCAAACTCCCTTTTCGGGTCTCAGGCCTTGCGAGTGAATTGCAGCAATAATCAAACTCCCTTTTCAAGTCTCAGGCCTTGTAGTGAATTGCAGCAATAATCAAACTCCCTTTTCAAGTCTCAGGCCTTGCAAGTGATTGGTAGCAATAATCAAACTCCCTTTTTCGAGTCTCAGGCCTTGCAAGTGATTGGCAGCAATAGTCAAACTCCCTTTTCGAGTCTTAGGCCTTGCGAGTGAATGGCAGCAATAGTCAAACTCCCTTTTCGAGTCTGAGGCCTTGTGAGTGAAAGGCATCAATAGTCAAACTCCCTTTTCAAGTCTCAGGCCGTGCCAGTTAATAGCAGCGATACTCCAACTCCCCCTAACGTGTCTCAGGCCTTGCGAGTGAAAGGCAGCAATAGTCAAACTCCCTTTTCAAGTCTCAGGCCATGGCAGTTAATAGCAGCGATACTCCAACTCCCCCTAACGTGTCTCAGGCCTTGCGAGTGAAAGGCAGCAATAGTCAAACTCACTTTTCTAGTCTCAGGCCTTGCGAGTGAATTGCAGCAATAGTCAAACTCCCTTTTTCGAGTCTCAGGCCTTGTGAGTGAATGGCAGCAGTAGTCAAACTCCCTTTTCGAGTCTCAGGCCTTGCGAGTGAAAGGCAGCAATAGTCAAACTCCCTTTTCAAGTCTCAGGCCATGCCAGTTAATAGCAGCGATACTCCAACTCCCCCTAACGTGTCTCAGGCCTTGCGAGTGAATGGCAGCAATAGTCAAACCCCGTTTTTCGAGTCTCAGGCATTGCAAGTGATTGGCAGCAATAGTCAAACTCCCTTTTCTTAGTCTCAGGCCTTGCGAGGGAATGGCAGCAATAGTCAAACTCCCTTTTCGGGTCTCAGGTCTTGCGAGGGAATGGCAGCAATAGTCAAATTCCCTTTTCGAGTATCAGGCCTTGCGAGTTAGTGGCAGCAATAGTCAAACTCCCTTTTCGGGTCTCAGGCCTTGCGAGTGAATTGCAGCAATAATCAAACTCCCTTTTCAAGTCTCAGGCCTTGTAGTGAATTGCAGCAATAATCAAACTCCCTTTTCAAGTCTCAGGCCTTGCAAGTGATTGGTAGCAATAATCAAACTCCCTTTTTCGAGTCTCAGGCCTTGCAAGTGATTGGCAGCAATAGTCAAACTCCCTTTTCGAGTCTTAGGCCTTGCGAGTGAATGGCAGCAATAGTCAAACTCCCTTTTCGAGTCTGAGGCCTTGTGAGTGAAAGGCATCAATAGTCAAACTCCCTTTTCAAGTCTCAGGCCGTGCCAGTTAATAGCAGCGATACTCCAACTCCCCCTAACGTGTCTCAGGCCTTGCGAGTGAAAGGCAGCAATAGTCAAACTCCCTTTTCAAGTCTCAGGCCATGCCAGTTAATAGCAGCGATACTCCAACTCCCCCTAACGTGTCTCAGGCCTTGCGAGTGAAAGGCAGCAATAGTCAAACTCACTTTTCTAGTCTCAGGCCTTGCGAGTGAATTGCAGCAATAGTCAAACTCCCTTTTTCGAGTCTCAGGCCTTGTGAGTGAATGGCAGCAGTAGTCAAACTCCCTTTTCGAGTCTCAGGCCTTGCGAGTGAAAGGCAGCAATAGTCAAACTCCCTTTTCAAGTCTCAGGCCATGCCAGTTAATAGCAGCGATACTCCAACTCCCCCTAACGTGTCTCAGGCCTTGCGAGTGAAAGGCAGCAATAGTCAAACTCACTTTTCTAGTCTCAGGCCTTGCGAGTGAATTGCAGCAATAGTCAAACTCCCTTTTTCGAGTCTCAGGCCTTGTGAGTGAATGGCAGCAGTAGTCAAACTCCCTTTTCGAGTCTCAGGCCTTGCGAGTGAATGACAGCAATAGTCAAACTCCCTTTTCGAGTCTCAGGCCTTGCAAGTGATTGGCTGCAATAGTCAAACTCCCTTTTCTAGTCTCAGGCCTTTCGGGTGAATGGCATCAGTGTGACTTGCGGCAGCTTTTGACCCTTGGGAAATCCTGCATGAATAGCGTGAGCTGGTTCAAACCCACCCAGAAAAGCGTGGCTTTCCTTCAGTGCACATTTTGGAACATTCCAGCACCCCTAGTGGAAATAAAAAGAAAAGCAGTGTGTGTTTCTATTTTGGGCACAGCAGTGCAGGGGGTCTGAAAATGGCCACAGTTCAGTACTACGCTTCCTACTGTGTCCGGGCATATAACAGGACAAGTCGGGAACAGCAGAAAAGCACCCGGAGGGAGCGAAACCCTTGAGATTAAGTAACTTGCTCCAACATGTGCTGCGCCTCTTCATCTACAATCACTGACAGCAAACATTTTCAGGTGGGGGCAAAAATGCACGTCCAAGAGACTTGAAAATGCATTTGTTGGTCTGCGGCCTGGGACATTTCTGCGTTCCAGTTGTGAGTTAGTGGGCGAGTTAGTGCAATCATTGGTTTGGCTTGCACTGCAAACAGAACCACCTCTTGGCAATGGATCTTGTTACACTCATGTGTGCACCTGGTACACACAAGTGCGGCACAATTGTGTGCAGTGAAGCCTTACTGTAGAATTCGATGGGAAAGAAGAGCCGATGGTGGTGTCCAGTCAATATATCTAAAACATTACAGAGTGGTACATTTGAGAGTGGACCATAACACCGAAAAACACTGCAAACATTAATTAAATAAATAAAGGGTAGTGGGGTTAAGGGGTTAAAATGGGTCGGGATGAGATGGGGTGCCGTTATATAGGTACAAAAACGAGGGGCTTGGGGTGGGACCACCCAATTTATTTATTTTTAAAAGTGGTGTTTTTCGGTATTTTGTCTGCGATGAAATGTACCACTCTGTAATTGTGGTCGGTAAGATCACATATAACCCTGACAGCCTGTCCCGTCTGTTCATTCCCTGCGGTCTGCACTTTAATCATAAATTCTATAAAGTCACCAGCTTAACCCTTCCTTATTGAGATCCTATGTTCCATTGGTCTGTTTTAGCTTTGCTTTTATTATTTTACTGATTGTTTTTCTAGTTCCGCCATTCCAGACCGACTGACTTTCTGTGCAGTGTGTTTTCTGATACCGCACCCACCCTCCTCGGCCCTCGCCATTATTCACCAACCCTGCCGCTATTACTAGTCAAGCAGCCGGGACTCACGACACGAGATTAGCAGAGGGCTTGGCTCTCCAGGGGGGACACATGGAGCTAATGAAATCATCTAATAGTCTGCATGCTACCGTCATGGTTAACTCCCCCCAAATTACCTCGGTCATTCCAAACATTTTAGAGAACGCTCCCTCGTAACCAGAGCCAGGTGTAATGCCTGTCCTCTGAGGGCAGTGACTAGTACATGGGCAGCTTCCTTGCCAGCTACCACCAGTTGCAAACTTTGTCAGGTGAGAACCCAAGATCGGCTGCATTTGTTCTTCTTCTGCCCACCTACGTTGAGATCCGCAGGTGGACCGTGGCTCCTTTATTGCGAAATTATCATTTTAAGCAATGTGGGCCGCGCCGCCATGTTCTTTATTTTAATGGCTGAAACCCCAGTGATCTCAAGAACTGTGCTTTCCTACTCGAGGGTACCGCCAACAATCAGGAAAAAGCAAACTTCTTAATCTGTTTGATTGAGGACAGTTTTTCTGTATATTGGGGTTTCTGGCTTGCTAGTTGATCCTATTTTTGAGGGGTGAAGGTTGTTTTGGGCCAAATTGTGGTCACTTGCTGTTATTCATTACAGCGTATGCCTCAATGATATGAGTGAGGGATGACAGTATCGCCGAACTCCTGCAAAACTATCTGTTTGATTATTTTAGTATTAACCCTTGGCGTTTTTAATGACTGTATGCATCTATTGTGTAATGATGGGTGTGTCTGTTTTTGAGTGTTATCTGTGAAATGTTGCTGAGATATTATGGTATTTTTAACGAAATAGATCTTATTTTGATGAAGATGATGATAGAAGCTGTCATGTCCCCAATCCCAGATGTTGAACGTTGCACAGTCCTCTGAGTTTTCCCCACTTGCGTGCACAAGCTTGTACTTTGTGTATAGCTTTCCGTTTCAATGACTTTATTTGGGCTTCCGCTATTGAAGGTGTCCCGCATCTATCAGTGCATCTGCCAGACGGATGCTGCCCTCTTTCACCAAACCCACCAGCTTGGTAAGCTAGAACGCGTTCCTGAGGACCGACTCTGCTTTTCATCCTTTTGAATAGGTCATTTACCTTGGGGATAACTTGGACAACACACATTGTAGGTGGCTTGAGGTCCTGCCGACTTTCAAACTTGTGGGGAAATTTGACCAAAAAGTTCTAGGGTCACCCATGGGCCACCTACAAAGAAGGGGGCCCTGTTGCCGTAGCCCACATGTCTTTATAACATGCCCACTGCCCAACTGGGGACTGGCATGTCCCCGCAGGGTACCTGAGCACGTTAAACTTCTTTCTATTTCCAGCAAGGAAAAGTTTTTTCTATTTGTTGAAGTGCTATACTGGGTGAGAGATGAGCTATGGGGAGCGAGGATGCAAGGGGTAGAAGACTTAGCATCTGCTTCTGGGGGTTAGCTTCGTCCTATCCCCCCAAAATGCATGGTTCTCCATAGCTTTGAAGCAGTGGGAAGATGTTCTAGTCACTTCAGAGGGCCTTCAACTGGCCATACTTCTGAGGTCAATGAAAAGAGTGCTTGCCTTCTGAGTCATAACATCTATCATGTGCGTGCCAAGAGGCCCTCTAGGAAGTGATGCTTGCTATATACTTCGGTAATATTCCGACCCACCCGTCACCCACTCTTTGCTTGGAGGAGAGTGCAGCCCGGGATCAGTGTGCGTGTGAGCACTGCACCTGGGCACTGGTGTCGCAGCTGCAGTCTGGTTGCATCACGCTGCCACTGGCAGAGTTCCAGAATAGCTGGCCGATTGCCAAGGAAGCTGAGCGACCTGTCAGGAATCCTCGCGAGCCCGGCGCGCGCGCAAAAAATAGAATGTCTGCCGAAACCCACGAAAAGCCATGATTTCCAGACACCGTGTGATGCTCGGGGCTTAGGGTGCAATTGACTGATCGGATCCCACTCCTGCAGCAGGACACGAATCAAGGAAAGCGACTGCAGGGTTTTGCCTGATCCTATGCCTGGAACACACGCAGCACCATGCACACACTCCACACAGCACCATGCGCACACTCCACGCAGCACCATGCGCACACTCCACGCAGCACCATGCACACACGCCACGCAGCACCATGCGCACGCTCCACACAGCACCATGCGCACACTCCACGCAGCACCATGCACACACTCCACGCAGCACCATGCACACACTCCACGCAGCACCATGCGCACACTCCACGCAGCACCATGCGCACACTCCACGCAGCACCATGCACACACTCCACACAGCACCATGCGCACACTCCACGCAGCACCATGCACACACTCCACGCAGCACCATGCGCACACTCCAAGCAGCACCATGCACACACTCCACGCAGCACCATGCACACACTCCACACAGCACCATGCGCACGCTCCACAAAAGCATTTAGAGAGCAGGTAGGCAGTGCAATCTGAGGCTAGGATTGCTTCATTCCTGCTCACGAAGGGACCCAGGAGGGCACAAAAGCTTGCAAATAAACAATTCCCTCAACCTAATTAAGGCAACAACTCTCTGTTGTGCTTCAAACAAACACTAGCCGCCGATTCTGGAAAGGTTTGCACTGGATGTGGGACTGTGCAAAGTCATTTTGTACTGCAAAAAAAATGACTATGCACCGACTTTGCACGAACTTTGAACGGCAAAAATACACGTTGCACCGTTCCATGAATCAGGGTTTGTGTCGGCAGTGCAAAGTCACTTGTCACCAGTGCAAAATCACTTTGAACCGTGCAAAAAATTCCATCAATCAGGCCCTAAATCAGGAGTTGCCCGTGAGCATCACCTCATGTGATCCGGCGCAAATCTTTGAGATTCGGGACCGTTGGCTCGTAGCCATGACCATACACACAAAGGCGCCTGCATGTCCTGGATTGTATGCATAATAATGACACACGTCCATGACTAACCACATACATTGACGTCTGGAAGACCCAATGCCATTCAAAATACCCTTCAGAAATTGGGAAGAATCTGTGAAGGTCCAGATAACGGACCAAAGTTATATTGTTTCTTACGGATGCTGACGCAGTCGAGAGTGAAATATTGGCTATGATGTGAATATTCATCGTCATGCATCCATGATCAGGTGCAGTGCGATTGGCAGCACTTCATTTACTTCAGCCATTTTGAAAGCGTAATTTGGGGAATGTTTTGCATCTCAGGAGTGGTTTAGTCCTGTATCTATACCCGGCAACTCGGCAGGGTTCACCCCCAATTCGGGCCCCTACTTTGCTCTAATCTTAAATTTTTTCTTGACTATAAAAATCGTCCATATCTACCACTGTTGTGATGAATTGTGAAATGTATATTTTTAGAGATTATTTCCAATTTTTTTTTTCTTCAAGTCCATTAAGTCGTGCGCTTTGCTGATGCTCACATTTGTGACTCATTTTTGAGCGCCCAATTGATGATAATAATAATTTGCATTTATATAGCACTACGAACCCTCATGTGAAGGATGAAAGGCTGAGTTCGGCCCTGACGGGATTTGAACCAGCGTCAACAGGCTCTGCACAGAGCGTTCTACTCACTGTGCTGTCTGATCGGCTGATGAACTACACACGATTGAATTCAGAGTTTGTGTCTTCCGGTGGAAGTCTTTGTTGTTTTTATACATCTACCTCTGATGTTACAAATAATACATCTCATTGTATTTGTCAAAGGAAATGTCTGGTCCCCGGTCACCCACTTTATTTGCAACCTGCAACTAGCTTCTAATAGAATCTTGAGAGAGGTCACACGTGTGGCATGTACTTCCGGGCACAAGGTCCTCTTCAGACAAGCGGAGCAGAATTGCAGAATGGGGAGGAATTTCTCTGCACCTGCTCTTCTGCCCCGACAGGCATAGCACAGTCGGGCTAGGTGATTGGTTCTCCCGCACCAAATAGAAGATATTCCAAAATGCCCTGGAACCTACTCCAAAATCAGACTGGGCAGAGCACTGTGCCATGGGTGGCCAAAAAACAAGGTGTTCCCATCCATTCAGTGCTTGAGAAATTCCTGTGGCTCACACTTGTCAGAACCCTCAACCTCTGACCACTTGTTTTGCGTAAAATATATAATGCTTTTGCATCCAATCAGGGCGGATGCAACACTCAGACCACTGGTTGGACAGGATGCGGGGTGTCCCATGAACCCCTACGCACACGCTTTTCTATCAACAACAAGGGCACATCTGGGTATGCGTCCATTAGAGGGGTCCTGCATTGCTTCAGCCACTGAGAAATCAATGAGTGGGTGTGCCTCAAAACTGCAAAAGGTCTCTACTTTTGTGGACCACATCCTTGTTGCTGGCCTAGCTGCTATCATTCGCACCTGGGATGCAGCACCACATGATGCAGGGCCACAAAACTCTGTTGCAAATCAGGCACGACCCTTGCTAATGTTTTCTGGAACAGAATCCCCCTCCCTCAGACTGTAGGGACTGGAACGCCAAACCCTGTGTTAAAACACGTACAGGCAAGCTTGTGGCACTATGAGGCAATACAGGTGGTAAGTGGGATCTGTATAAACACTGACAATGTAGCATATCGAAGGACTAATCAAAAATACCATTGAGATGTGGTCAAACTTTGGAGACACTCCAAAATGTCTAGGCTCTGCGAGTTGTGTGATAAAAGACAAGTAATTGCCCCAGAAAAGCTAGTAAACTTAGTTATTCGCCTATTTCGGCTGGATTCACCCGGCTACCTCCCGTTAACATTAGTTGAAAAGTGGTGGTCCATATGCAGACATTTTCCAGAAGACCAGGAAACCTACATATTGAAGTCTGCCATTACCTGACAGTGTGCTCCACGTCACTCAGTTGCCCCTACTATTTAACTGGGGGCTTTTGCGTTTCTGGCCATGCAGCAAAGGAACTTGAGGGCACTGTCTTTTACTTAAGCAATAAGCCCCAAGCTGGCGGGGGCAATTACTGCTTGAAGTAATGCCCTGGGGCCCATTGTTACAGGCCCGAGCGAAGCACCAGACAGGGGTACTAATAGTTTCTGTTTTCAATTGTCAGACATTTAGCAACTGAAAAAAGAAAAGAAAAAAAAAAGATGACGGCCATGGAAAGGAATACATAGCCTGTTCTCCATTTCCATGGTTGCCATTCATAAGGGGATAAGAAAAGTAAACAAAGAAGATGGCCACCATGGAATGGGAGAGAGGACTTCACATTGTTCCTTCTCCTTTTCCATGGCAGCCTTTAAAAAGCCAGAAAAATGTAAACAAAGAAGACAGCCGCAATGGAATTCCCATGCTCATCTAACTCCCATGCTCATCCAATTTCCATGCTCATCTAACTCCAATGCTCACCCAATTCCCATGCTCATCTAACTCCCAAGCTCATCCAATTCCCATGCTCCTCCAATTCCCATGCTCCTCCAATTCCCATGCTCATCCAATTCCCATGCTCCTCCAATTCCCATGCTCATCCAATTCCTATGCTCATCCAATTCCCATGCTCATCCAATTCCCATGCTCATCTAACTCCCATGCTCACCCAATTCCGATGCTCATTCAACTCCCATGCTCACCAATTCCCATGCTCATCCAACTCCCATGCTCAACTAACTCCCATGCTCATCTAATTCCCATACTCGTCTAAGTCCCATGCTCACCAATTCCCATGCTCATCCAATTCCCATGCTCATCCAATTCCCATGCTCATCTAACTCCCATGCTCATCCAATTCCCATACTCGTCCAACTACCATGCTCATTTAACTCCCATGCTCATCTAACTCCCATGCTCATCCAACTCCCATGCTCATCTAACTCCCATGCTCATCTAATTCCCATACTCGTCTAATTCCCATGCTCATCCAACTCCCATGCTCATCTAACACCCATTCTTGTCTAATTCCCATGCTCATCCAACTCCCATGCTCATCTAACTCCCATGCTCATCTAATTCCCATGCTCATCTAATTCCCATACTCATCTAACTCCCATGCTCATCTAACTCCCATACTCATCTAATTCCCATACTCGTCTAATTCCCATGCTCATCCAACTCCCATGCTCATCTGATTCCCATGCTCATCTAATTCCCATGCTCATCCAACTCCCATGCTCATCTAACTCCCATACTTGTCTAATTCCCATGCTCATCCAACTCCCATGCTCATCTAACTCCCATGCTCATCTAATTCCCATGCTCAGCTGATTCCCATACTTGTCTAATTCCCATGCTCATCCAACTCCCATACTTCTCTAATTCCCATGCTCATCTAACTCCCATACTTGTCTAACTCCCATACTTGTCTAACTCCCATGCTCATCTAACTCCCATACTTGTCTAACTCCCATACTTGTCTAACTCCCATACTTGTCTAACTCCCATGCTCATCTAACTCCCATACTTGTCTAACTCCCATGCTCATCTAACTCCCATGCTCATCTAACTCCCATGCTCATCTAATTCCAATGCTCATCTAACTCCCATACTTGTCTAACTCCCATACTTGTCTAACTCCCATGCTCATCTAACTCCCATACTTGTCTAACTCCCATGCTCATCTAACTCCCATGCTCATCTAACTCCCATGCTCATCCAACTCCCATGCTCATCTAACTCCCATACTCGTCTAACTCCCATGCTCATCTAACTCCCATGCTCATCTAATTCCCATACTCGTCTAATTCTGGGACACAGATGAGCAGGTCCTGAGGATGGGTCTGCACAGGTATGATGAGTCGCGGTGGCTCCCAGTGCAGGTGAAGGTGAATGGAGTTAGAGGAGGATGGTGGTGGAAGGAGGTGGCGATTCAGAGCGCAGAAAGGAGGTAGGCAAGCAAAAGGAATGGAAGAGTGTAGGTGAAAGGGCAGTAGAAGATGGACGTGAAAAGAAGAGAGACTGAGAGGATAAGGTGGGAAAGATTGTGAAACAGTGGCACAGAGGAATGAGGAGGCGGGGCTAAGAGAAGCATAATAAGAGTGGAGGAGGTTGGAGAAAAGGCACTGGACAACGGGAGGAGGAGGGGGCGATGAATGCAAGATAAAATGGTGGAGGTTGGAAAGAGCAGACAGGGGAGGTGACAGAGAAAAGAACACAAATAAGAGTGCAGAAAACCACTTAAAATTCATTGGCACAGAAAAAGGAGGAGGAAGAGAGAACTGATAGATCAAGGACCTTAGAAAGGATGTCCTGGGAGTAGCTATGGAGGAGGAGGTCAAGCAAAAAAAAGAAAGTGCGCACAAGAGAGAAAACATCCCAGGGTAAGGACTAGGCTTTAAGTGGTCCAGAGCTAGCAGGGTCCCATCCCCAGCAGACGACAAAGACTGTCCTAGAGTCTGGGCTCAGCCAGGGCGCCCTGAAATCATTTCTGGGACTCAACTTCCTAGCGCGCATAAGTGATTAAAACATGATGATTGGCAATACTGCTCCTTCCAGCAGCTGCCGCCATCAGCCAGGTTTATAATCACATCATGAGTTAGAGACATTTTGAATTAGATCATTTTTTGTAAAACTGAAGTGAAGGGAACATATACTATAGGAAATGCATTGTTCGATATTTGCAACTTATATTGAAGTCTTGTCATTAGATTGATTTAATAAAACGAATACAAAGGAATCCTGGCTTTTCTTCAAAGGAATAGAGGGACTGGAAAGTGCATTGACCTGGTTTCATTTGATTTCAATTTTGTATTTGAATATCGTTATGTGTGTCCATTTGTTTTAGTGCACATTATTTTATATGTAAAATCCTTTTTAAAATTGATTGTACTCGCTTTTTCTCCAGGTAGAACATCTCAGGGGCATCTGTTAGGCTGATAGTTGCATGGGCCCTGCGTGTTTTATAGGATCCTTCACTGCTTTGGGTTCGGTAGCCCCCCCCAGACACTACTTAAAGCACAGTCCAAATATTGTTTTGCAACAAGTTAGGGTCCCTCTCCCTCGATTTCTTATCGAACTTAAAGCACTGGGCAAGGAGGTCCAAAGAGAGTAAGAGAAGGGGAGAGTGGAAAGGGCTAGGAAGTTCACAGGGAGGTAAAGAGGGTCCCTTTGTTTCGGGTGCCAAGAAGGAAAGAGGAAAGTGAATATCTTTGGGGAAACGGGAAAGAGCCACCAGGGGGCTGGGAAAAGAGGGAGTGTCACAGGCCTAAGGCACCCAATGGGCAAGGCGATTACCACTCCAGTACTGGCAGAGCCTGTGGCAGACTCTTCCATTGGCGCCTCAGGCCTAGAGCGGTCTGGCACAACCACCAACAAGCATGCAGCTTTAGCCTAAAATCAAAGAGCCGCTCAGGCCGTAACCGGTGTAACTTTCCATCAAGAAGAACAGTACTGCGATGAAAGCAGCAACAGTGAAACCACTCAGCCCAGCCAGGAAAGGAAGGCCAGGGCACTTACGCCCAAATGACTGTGATTGACTTAAAATTGACGACAGCGGAAACAAAGGGGAACAGTGAGGAAACTGACAGACTATAGCCCTTGAGCGAGAGAGCATTCATTGTTCATTCTCGGTTTCTGTCCCACATCTTTCACTTCAGTCTATTCTAGGCCATCCACTTTCTTAGTTTGAAAAATACGATACTTTCTGCTAAAATTCCTTGGTGTTGGGTTGTCTTTTGAGCCTCAACCGAGACACCCCTCCATAAAAGAGCTGTGATGAGAAACTATTACACACAAACCAGTGTGACTGCCGCTTTCCCACCTTTTTGTTTCTTCTGGGACCTGCACTTGTACAGGACAGCAAAATGAAGCTGGCTGAAAAGAGACGGGAAGCGACCAGCAGGCAATCAGAAATAAAGAGATAGGAGTCATTTGAATCCCACCATAAGCAGAAGATCAAGCCTCAGTTGGATTGATGGCACAATGGTTACCAGGCCTATTGCATTTTTAAGGGTCTCATGGCCAGTGATTGAAGTGAGCGGGAACGGTCGGGAGCGGTGTTCCACTAGATTTATTTTTTCTGTTCACCATTGCTCTACTTTTTACGATCATATTCACCATTCTATGTAGAGGATTTGTCCACTCATGTCCCTGTGCAAGTGTCCAGTTGTAACAGGAGCCTTAGTTACTAGTCATGGGACTATTGCAATGCCCCGGGTGCAAGACCTGGTCACATGTTGCACTATGCTTCCACCTACCCTCTCCCCTGCAGAGACCACAGTTCCACTACTTTTTTTTTTGGGACACTTCTACCACTACTCACGGCCTCATTTAAGGTAATGCATCGTTGTTTTGGGCTGGCCTCTATGACCAGCTTAGTGCATCACAATACAGCCCGGTGCTTCACACCACTGATCTTGGGGCTCAATGGCAGCATTTTCGGGGACGCCACATAAATAGAAACACCCATATATTGCTTTATAGGTCTCGAGGATTACATCTTTTATTACTCCATGGGGGGGAAAGAGGCTGAGAACACTAATATTCATTAAAGTGCTTTTCTCAAAGATTACTTGAACGAATGTCGGTCCAAAACTTCCCTAAACTGGATCAATTCCCTTCCCAGAGCATAGATTATACCCTATATATCAATCAGGAGGGTAGCTCAGGGGCAACGTGCTCGCCTTGGAAGCAAAACGACATGGGGCACCACTGGAGCACCACAGGTTCGATCCCCGGGTCTGCGCTTAGAAACCTCTGGGCATTAAATGCGTTATAAATAATAATATCATGGCAGGCCCGCCTGTGCTAAAGGGCCTATCCAGTCTATGATATCACAATGCCCAACCAATCATCACCAAACACAGGAACATTCCGGAATCTTTACTGCTGCGGCTACTGGAAGATGCCGAGAGCTGGAGCTGTTCTTTTCTATCGAGAACATGTCACAAGATGCCGGGTCCTTTGGCCAGCAACTGTAACCAAAATCCACACGGGGAACACGAGAAGCCAATCCAAGGCCAGCCTGATGCGCCCCGCAAGGCCAAACGATTGGCTCGGGTCACCGGGAGTTCATTGGCAAAATCCATCGTCTCTTCTGCCGACCACGGAGAGGAACACTTCCAGGAGTGCCGACATGACCTGCATCTCAAGCAGCTCTGCGCATGCGCTGCTCTGCTGTCCTTGGTGTCTACCAGCTGTGCTCGAAGTAGAAAGCATGCGCCCAGAGGAACCCATCGAGCGAGACAATTTGACCAAAAATAGAGTCTGCCTTGGAGCTACACAGAAGGATTTGCCTTTTAAAGAGTCTCTATTCATTTTCGCACATTGGCATAGCGCTCATTTGCTATTTCCGTGGCCTCTTGGCACTGTCAGCTGTCTGATCAACCAAGTGAACTCTAACAGAAGTGGGCTACCCTACGGGTTGAGCGTCATGTGTATATGTGTCGGGTAAAGCGATCATGTATGCGATGCTTAACCTGCATGCAGCCTAACGAGAGGGCCCTTAAGCCCCTGTAGTGCATGGGGCCCCTACTATTAAGGCCCACCATTTGCCCAACAACTATGAATTTCAGTGGGTGGCAGGACTCTCATAGGTCCCCCGCTGTTTTTTACAGAGTGCCCCTTCCATACTGTTACTCCCATGGGTGGCGCCAGACTAGGGCTTGGCTGTGTTTAAGCCCTCCCACTTTGAGGCAGAAGGCATCACTCTGCTGTGACGCCTAAACAGTGGCTCTGATGGCAATATCTCAAAACGGCCATTCAGTCCCCTGCCCCAAACATCTTGAGGCTGGCTCTGCCTCTGCAGTGACAGCAATTTCATTGAAGGCAGTGACTGAGTGGGGAGCCTGTTGGTACATAAAGAACACATTCTCACCCCCCAGCCTGGACTTCACAATGGTTGTTGCCAGTCTTCGAAGTGAGCGGGAACAGTCAGGAACGGTGTTCCACTGCTTATATTGTTTCTGTTTACCAATCCTCTTCTTTGGTTACGACCATGTTCACCATGTTGTACAGAGTATTTGTCCATTCATGTCCCTGTACAAGTGTAAAGTTGTAATAGGAGTCTTAGTTACTAGTCACTTAGACTATTGCAATGCCCCGGCTGCGACACCTTGTCACATGTTGCACTAGGCTTCCACCTACCCTCTCCCCTGCCGAGACCACAGTTGCGCTATTTTCTTCAGTACACTTCTAGCACTAGTTGTTGCAAATCCTCTTATCCAGTCCATGAGCACTCTGAAGCGCTTGCTCGACGATCCTGTTGGCTTGATGATGGTAGAGCACCATGGTGTGAGACCCTACACAGAAAACTGCCTCCATAGCCTGTGAGGTGAGCTTCAAACCTTTGTCTATTACAGGAGTTACAGGGGGGGCCTCGCGTCCAAAGGTTTTCCCCAAGGTTGCAATGACTGCAGATATGTCAACGTGTTTTGTAAAGCCACCTTTTGGTCATTAGTATAGTCGATAGCCACCAAGGCAAAATGTCGGTGCCATGGAAAGTTGCCAAAAGTGCCCACTATGTCAAATGCGACTCGGATCCATAGCCCTTTGAAAGGTTTGAAAGGTTAAAGGAAGGTTAAAGGCAGCGCTTTAAGTGGTCCGGGGCCCATCCCGACTAGCCCCAGCCACACCCCAGCCATGCCGACAACTGAGGCAGCCTGTGTAGCCGAAGTACTGCACGCTTACACAGGCTGCCGGCAGGTGTCAGCACTTAGGATTTTTAAAAAGTAAAGGCAAACTGAAGTACTGACACCTGCAGGCAGCCTGTGTAACAGTGGCTTCAGCTACATAGGCTGCCTGATGACACTCTACTCAGAAACAGGAGGAGGGTTGGAGGGTCCGGCTCTCCTATTGTTTCTGAGTAAAGAGTAGTCAGACAGCATGAAAGCCCTTAAACCGCGTAGTTAAAGAGCTTTCATGCTGCCTGACGACTCTTTATTCAGAAACAATAGGAGAGCCGGGCCCTCCAGCCCTCCTCCTGTTTCTGAGCATCTATGTGATCAATGCAACCACACACAATTGCGACGGCCGAAAATGCCGACTTTATTTTTTCTTTAAACCCCCTTTACAACACATTTATATGCGGGGGGGGACCCCCGCAGCTCCCCCCCATATTAATATAATATCCCATACCCCCCATATATATGTGGTGTAAAGGGGGTGTTTAAAAAAAAAAGTCAGGCATTTCGGCCGTCGCAATTTTGAGGGCGACATTTTGGTCCATTTCCGTTTCTGAGTACAAAGTCATCACGCAGCAGACAGAGCTTTCACTCAAGGAACCGTGTTTTTTAACCACGCTTCTCCTTGAATGAAACGGCTGCCTGCTACATCTGAGACGTGGGACGCACTGGTGCCTTCCTTTTGTGGCGCCCAACCCTTCCTTTTTTTAAAGGAGGGGCTTGGCGCACCAAAGTTAATATTGCCAGTGTGCCAACTCCTGCTTTCAACTCCCTCCCCCTTAGGCGGGGGCTCTCATTAGGGGCGTGGCCTAAGTACACACAGGCCACATCCCCTCACGAGAGCCCGCTGCCCTCGATTTAAATCCCACTTCAAGCACTGGTCAAAGGGGAGCCCAAGCTTACCTGACTACTTTGTCACTGTTGGCAAAACTGTGGCAACGTCTAACCCAGGACTCTGACTTTCAGCCGCAGGCATAAGGCAGTGAATGGTGGCACCAAAAGGGGTGCCCCTGCTGTGCCGCCAGGACGTAGGAGGCAACAGGGGGATCAACTGGAAATTCAGCGAGGAACGTTGGATCCAGATGTTGTGTCTGACCGCAGCAGGAAGGCAGCAGCGGTGGCCGCCACTGTTGGGAGTAAATTAACAGAGGCACAGTGGAGGCAAGAGTAGTGTTAAGGAAACCACAGACAACCACTTCTTTCCGCTTTTTTCTGCCCAACTGACGAGCCAACTCCGAGAGAGGATCGAAACAGACAAGGCATTTAGAATGGATAAACATCCGCGCAAAACGCATGAGGGGGACAGGGCGGGAAAAGAGGGACGCACACACGACATCCGGCATGGGCACCGGAAGTTGATGGGGGTAGCTAGATGTGGGAATGCGCCCCCTGTGCTTTAATTACCCCTTGTCTGGTTTTCCAGCTGGACCAACCAGAATGGTTTCTGCTGCTGTGGAGATTACAGTGCTGAGCAATGCCTTCTGATCTCTTTAGAGCAACTGCCCAGTACACTTTGCCAGCAGCTGTCACCCTTACCGTCTCGTGTTTGGATGCACTGGGGTCATGGCCCGCCTTAACATTTTTCAACCCCCTCCGCTATTTGGGATACATTAAGTGCCAAGAACGAGTATGCTGGTCCTTTTTGCATAGACTTGCATAATAGCCTGGCAGTTAATTAAGGTCATCAAGGGTGACTTTAGCAAGGTCATCGCGTTAAGGGCTCACATATCCTTGTGTGTGTTTTAATCACACCTCATTGCTGTGTTTGTACAGCCGTGTGTGAAAAAAGCACCCACCAGACGCTTTTACGACTTAGACACTATTACCTGACGTGATCTGAGCACCTGGGCTGGTCCACTTGGAAATCCCCCTTTCTTTAAACTCCCATAGGCTTGACTCTCAAGCGCCAAGCACTCCTGCCACTGTTACCTAGCAGTTCCCATTGGCTGATGGCATTCTCTCACGCTGCCTGTCCCCGCTTTCTTTTTCTTTCGTTTTATGTTCCTACTACAAAAGACATTGCACCCCTTACTTTTCAATAAACACTTTGGTTTGGCCCTCGATATTAATGTTTTATCTTAATTCCATTTGGTAATTACAAGCCCTTTTGAAGAATTAAGTCTTGGGTTCAACCCGTGCTAAAGGAAGGGCACTTCAAGAAGGTTCTTGATTGGCACCTGTTTCCGAGCCGAAGGGTATGGTGCGATGGGTTGTCCCGCTTCTCACCACTCACCTGCTTGGCCAGCCCAGTTCCCTCCTCAAATCTGCCTTCTGCCCTGCATTCCCCCCAGCATTCCCATACGACATGGGTGCACAACATACGGCCCGCGGGCCAGTTGCGGCCCGCCATGCTGTTGTTTCCGGCCCACGAGGCACAAAGACTTTCCTAAAGGAGGGCGGCCCGCAAGCAGCATCGGCCTCCCTCCATTAGGAAAGTCATTGTTATCTTCCGGGCCGGACAAATGGCCGTCATTGGCTCAGCACACACGCACCACGTCACTCCTACGAGCCACGTAGTGCGTGTGTGCTGCACCAATGGAGTGCCAGCACTACGGCTGGCGTGGCCATTAAGGCTTGATGCCGGAAGGCATTTCAGCCTTGCTGGTCACGCCAGCCGTAGTACCACTCACCTCGCCAGCGTTCCAGCTTACCTGCCTTCCAGCACGTCTCTGGTAAGTGGTCTGTGTGTTTGTGTTTGTGTGTCGGGTCTGTTCTGCTGTATGCTTGTGTTGTGTATGTTGAGATAAGGTGTGGGGGGGCGTGTCGGATGTGTATGAATGTTTGTTTTTGAGTGTTTGTGTTGTGTATGTTGAGATGGGGGGGTGGGGAAGGGTGTCGGATGTGTATGAATGTTTGTTTTTGAGTGTTTGTGTTGTGTATGTTGAGATGGGGTGGTGGAGGGGCGTGTCGGATGTGTATGAATGTTTGTTTTTGAGTGTTTGTGTTGTGTATGTTAAGATGGGGTGGGGGGCGTGTCGGATGTGTATGAATGTTTGTTTTTGAGTGTTTGTGTTGTGTATGTTGAGATGGGGGGTGGGGGGGCGTGTCGGATGTGTATGAATGTTTGTTTTTGAGTTTTTTTGTTGTGTATGTTGAGATGGGGGTGGGGGGCGTGTCGGATGTGTATGAATGTTTGTTTTTGAGTGTTTGTGTTGTGTATCTTGAGATGGGGGGTGGGGGGGCGTGTCGGATGTGTATGAATGTTTGTTTTTGAGTGTTTGTGTTGTGTATGTTGAGATGGGGGGTGGGGGGGCGTGTCGGATGTGTATGAATGTTTGTTTTTGAGTGTTTGTGTTGTGTATCTTGAGATGGGGGTGGGGGTCGTGTTGGATGTGTATGAATGTTTGTTTTTGAGTGTTTGTGTTGTGTATGTTGAGATGCATGTATGGGTGCATGCTTCAGAGTTTGTGTGAAGAGTTGGGGGGGTTTGGGTCTGTATGGGTGCATTGTTTGAGAGTGTGCTGATTTGTGGGGTGGGGGTTCGTGTCTCTATGGGTGCATGGTTGAGAGTGTGTGTGCTGAGTTGGGGGGTGGGTGGTTCGGGTCTGTATGGGTGCATGTTTGAGAGTGTGTTGATTTGGGGGTGGGAGGTTCGGGTCTGTATGGGTGCATGTTTGAGAGTGTGTGTGCTGAGTTGGGGGGGTGGGGGTTCGGGTCTGTATGGGTTCATGGTGTATGCTTGAGAGTGTGTGCTGAGTTGAGGGGGTGGGGGGTTCGGGTCTGCATGGGTGCATGTTTGAGAGTGTGTGTGCTGAGTTGGGGGGTGGGCGGTTTCGGTCTGTATGGGTGCATGTTTGAAAGTGTGCTGATTTGGGGGGTGGGGGGTTCGGGTCTGTATGGGTGCATGTTTGAGAGTGTGTGTGCTGAGTTGAGGGGTGGGGGGTTCGGGTCTGTATTGGTGCATGGTGTATGCTTGAGAGTGTGTGCTGAGTTGGGGGGTGGGGAGTTTGGGTCTGTATGGGTGCATGTTTGAGAGTGTGTGTGCTGAGTTGGGGGTTCGGGTCTTTATGGGTGCATGTTTGAGAGTGTGTGTGCTGAGTTGGGGGGTTCGGGTCTGTATGGGTGCATGTTTGAGAGTGTGCTGATTTGGGAGGTGGGGGGTTTGGGTCTGTATGGGTGCATGTTTGAGAGTGTGCTGATTTGGGGGGTGGGGAGTTTGGGTCTGTATGGGTGCATGTTTGAGAGTGTGTGTGCTGAGTTGAGGGGTGGGGGGTTCGGGTCTGTATGGGTGCATGTTTGAGAGTGTGCTGATTTGGGGGGTGGGGGGTTTGGGTCTGTATGGGTGCATGTTTGAGAGTGTGTGTGCTGAGTTGGGGGCTGGGGGGTTCGGGTCTGTATGGGTGCATGTTTGGGAGTGTGTGCGCTGAGTTGGGGGTGGGGGGTTCGGGTCTGTTTGGGTGCATGTTTGAGAGTGTGCTGATTTGGTTGGGGGTGAGGGGGCCATGGGGCATAGTGTTTGGTTGGGGGTGGGAGCCGTGGGGCATAGTGTTTGTTTGGGGGTAATGGGGCCATGGGGCATAGTGTTTGGTTGTGGGTTGAGGGAGCCGTGGGGCATAGTGTTTGCTTGGGGGGTGCCATGGGGCATATTGTTTGTTTGGGGGTAATGGGGCCATGAGGGGGCCATGGGGCACACAGTGTTTGGTTGGGGGTGGGAGCCATGGTGCATAGTGTTTGTTTGGGGGTAATGGGGCCATGGGGCATAGTGTTTGGTTGGGGATTGAGGGAGCCATGGGTATAGTGTTTGCTTGGAGGGTGCCATGGGGCATAGTGTTTGTTTGGGGATAATGGGGACATGGGGCAAAGTGTTTGCTTGGGGGGTGAGGGACGGGGGCATAGTGTTTTCTTGGGGGGTGAGGGACAGGGGGCATAGTGTTTGGGTGAGGGTGAGGGGCCATGGGGCATAGTGTTTGGTTGGGGGTGGGAGCCATTGGGCATAGTGTTTGGTTGGGGGTGATGGGGCCATGGGGCATAGTGTTTGGTTGGGGGTGGGAGTCATGGGGCATAGTGTTTGGTTGGGGGTGGGAGCCATGGGGAATAGTGTTTGGTTGGGGGTGATGGGGCCATGGGGCATAGTGTTTGGTTGGGGGTGGGAGCCGTGGGGCATAGTGTTTGTTTGGGGGTAATGGGGCCATGGGGCATAGTGTTTGGTTGTGGGTTGAGGGACAGAGGGCATAGTGTTTGCTTTGCAGGCGAGGGACAGGGGGCATAGTGTTTGGTAGGGGTGGGAGCCATGGGGCATAGTGTTTGGTTGGGGCCGAGGGACAGAGGGCATAGTGTTTGCTTGGGGGGTGAGGGACAGGGGGCATGGTGTTTGCTTGGGGGTGGGAGCCATGGGGCATAGTGTTTGGTTGGGGGTGGGAGCCACTGGGCATAGAGGTTGGTTTGGGGGTGATGGGGCTATGGGGCATAGTGTTTGGTTGGGGGTGAGAGCCATGGGGCATAGTGTTGCACTCCAAGAGTGAACTCAATAATAAAGCTAAAACAGGCACAGTTAGGAGATGTACATCCTTTGCTTTTTTGAGGAAACCTGACTCAACGAAGGCCATACTCCTCTTGGGTAACCCAAACAGCAAACTATAGCAGTCCAAAATAATGGAATGTCCAATCACGGGTCAATAAAATATATATAATTTAATTAAACAGACGATATACAATAACTAAATCAAAATAAATGATAACAATGGAAAATGTGTAGTACAAAATGTAAGTTTGAAATGCAATAAAAATCGTTACCCCTCAAAAACATATTCTTTTTCCATGTGTTTAATACAAATTGGGGGTTGAAAAAGCCTCCTGACATGTCCCGCCTACCGCCCCGCCCACTTTTACTTTTCGGCCCCCTATAGCCCTCATGTAAGGTACTTTCGGCCCTCTGTCAAAATCAGTTGTGCACCCCTGCCATACGGTCATATTCCAACACGATACGTCCCTTTCAAGTCTTCAGTGTTTGTGTTGTGTATGTTGAGATGGGGGTGGGGGGCGTGTTGGATGTGTATGAATGTTTGTTTTTGAGTGTTTGTGTTGTGTATGTTGAGATGCATGTATGGGTGCATGCTTCACAGTTTGTGTGAAGAGTTGGGGGGTTTGGGTCTGTATGGGTGCATTGTTTGAGAGTGTGCTGATATGTGGGGTGGGGGTTCGGGTCTCTATGTCATGATCTCTGCTTCCAAACGGTCAGGGTTTTCCCAACTCCCTTGGAAGCAGATCCATAACCCAGGTTCCGAGTGCCAACCAGTCCCAATTGGGACCTTTTGGACCCAGTCCTGGCGCCAGTGGCACCAGGCTCATAAATATGCCCAGTCCCAGCGCTGGAAGCGCCGGGCTCATAATGCTTGGGTGGACTTACCTGCAGCAGACCATGCTGCTTACTTGCCTGCCAGTTGAGCCTCTGATCCTCTTCTGTTTGGAATTACTTTTCCTGTTGGGTGGGGCAGGAGCCACTCCCTAGATTCAGAACACTGGAACTCTTCTGGAAAGCAGGAACTCTTTTCTTACCTAGGCGTGGCTGTGGAAGGAGACACCTAAGCACTACAGGAGGCTATTTAAACCACACCCGATGGATGAATCTTGCTTTGCGTTATTCTGCATCCTCTGCAGCAGAACGCTCATTGTGTCTTCTGCATCTGATCCTGGGCCTAAGGAAAAAGGCTTACCATCCTGAATCCAGTCTTCAGCAACACCTATAAAGACAAGAAAGAACAGGTTAGCATTACGGTCTTCAGTGACAGCTCTTCACTTACCTGGTTCATCGGCTGTCACCAACGCCTCGCGCTGCATTCCGGCATCTGAAAGACAAAGGCTTACCTACTCTTCGTGCGCTCCGGAGGTCTTCACACTGCATTCCGGCATCTGAAAGACAAAAGCTTACCAACTCTTCGCACGCTCCGGAGGCCTTCGGCGCTGCATCCCGCATCTGAAAGACAAAACAAGGTGCGTTTAAAGACATTGGGGAACTTTAATACTCACGTGCCATTACTCCTTTCCACATCTAACCCAGTGGGTATTCCGGCACCCTGCAGCCGCTCCGAACTTGTACCTGCAAAATAAAAAGACAGTTAGAGCGCATCGTGAAGCAGGCAACAAGCGCTTACTTACGTGCTTCCAGGCGCTTCTATTCATCACACGGGCTCCATCTTCAACTCACTTCAGCCTGTCATCCGCCATCGCCGGAACCCTGCAAAACAAGAAACATCATTACTAAAGACTTTAAAGACATTAGAATTACTCGAAACTTACCGTTCGTGCAGTAAACGACGGACAGCAGTCTTCTGAAGTCAAGAGGCCTGCTCCCCTTATCCAGTGAAGAAACTGGTTACAGCACCCTGCCCCGAGGCAGATGGAGAGCACGGCGTTCACTTACCTAAGGTGAGAGCGTTAACCTTTGGGGTTCTACAGGAGAAGAGAAAGGGAAGAAGAGAGAGACATTCAATAACCCAGTTCCTTAATCCCATATTTTCTATCTGCAGACATCTTACCCTTCGAGTCAGCCATACAGTGCACAGAGGTCCAGCCCAAAGAGCCAGCCTTGTGTTACACATCACCTTTGAAGATACGGTATACGCCCAGTCAAGACCGGCGCCTCTACGGGAATCAGGTGAGCGTTACACTCTATGGGTGCATGGTTGAGAGTGTGTGTGCTGAGTTGGGGGGTGGGTGGTTCGGGTCTGTATGGGTGCATGTTTGAGAGTGTGTTGATTTGGGGGTGGGGGGTTCGGGTCTGCATGGGTGCATGTTTGAGAGTGTGTGTGCTGAGTTGGGGGGGTGGGGGTTCGGGTCTGTATGGGTTCATGGTGTATGCTTGAGAGTGTGTGCTGAGTTGAGGGGGTGGGGAGTTCGGGTCTGTATGGGTGCATGTTTGAGAGTGTGTGCTGAGTTGGGGGTTCAGGTCTTTATGGGTGCATGTTTAAGAGTGTGTGTGCTGAGTTGGCGGGTTCGGGTCTGTATGGGTGCATGTTTGAGAGTGTGCTGATTTGGGAGGTGGGGGGTTTGGGTCTGTATGGGTGCATGTTTGAGAGTGTGCTGATTTGGGGGGTGGGGAGTTTGGGTCTGTATGGGTGCATGTTTGAGAGTGTGTGTGCTGAGTTGAGGGGTGGGGGGTTCGGGTCTGTATGGGTGCATGTTTGAGAGTGTGCTGATTTGGGGGGTGGGGGGTTTGGGTCTGTATGGGTGCATGTTTGAGAGTGTGTGTGCTGAGTTGGGGGCTGGGGGGTTCGGGTCTGTATGGGTGCATGTTTGAGAGTGTGTGCGCTGAGTTGGGGGTGGGGGGTTCGGGTCTGTTTGGGTGCATGTTTGAGAGTGTGCTGATTTGGTTGGGGGTGAGGGGGCCATGGGGCATAGTGTTTGGTTGGGGGTGGGAGCCGTGGGGCATAGTGTTTGTTTGGGGGTAATGGGGCCATGGGGCATAGTGTTTGGTTGTGGGTTGAGGGAGCCGTGGGGCATAGTGTTTGCTTGGGGGGTGCCATGGGGCATATTGTTTGTTTGGGGGTAATGGGGCCATGGGGCATAGTGTTTGGTTGGGGATTGAGGGAACCATGGGGTATAGTGTTTGCTTGGAGGGTGCCATGGGGCATAGTGTTTGTTTGGGGATAATGGGGACATGGGGCAAAGTGTTTGCTTGGGGGGTGAGGGACGGGGGCATAGTGTTTTCTTGGGGGGTGAGGGACAGGGGGCATAGTGTTTGGGTGAGGGTGAGGGGGCCATGGGGCATAGTGTTTGGTTGGGGGTGGGAGCCATTGGGCATAGTGTTTGGTTGGGGGTGATGGGGCCATGGGGCATAGTGTTTGGTTGGGGGTGGGAGTCATGGGGCATAGTGTTTGGTTGGGGGTGGGAGCCATGGGGAATAGTGTTTGGTTGGGGGTGATGGGGCCATGGGGCATAGTGTTTGGTTGGGGGTGAGGGACAGGGGGCATAGTGTTTGGTAGGGGTGGGAGCCATGGGGCATAGTGTTTGGTTGGGCCCGAGGGACAGAGGGCATAGTGTTTGCTTGGGGGGTGAGGGGCAGGGGGCATAGTGTTTGCTTGGGGGTGGGAGCCATGGGGCATAGTGTTTGGTTGGGGGTGGGAGCCATTGGGCATAGAGGTTGGTTTGGGGGTGATGGGGCCATGGGGCATAGTGTTTGGTTGGGGGTGGGAGCCATGGGGCATAGTGTTGCACTCCAAGAGTGAACTCAATAATAAAGCTAAAACAGGCACAGTTAGGAGATGTACATCCTTTGCTTTTTTGAGGAAACCTGACTCAACGAAGGCCATACTCCTCTTGGGTAACCCAAACAGCAAACTATAGCAGTCCAAAATAATGGAATGTCCAATCAAGGGTCAATAAAATATATATAATTTAATTAAACAGACGATATACAATAACTAAATCAAAATAAATGATAACAATGGAAAATGTGTAGTACAAAATGTAAGTTTGAAACGCAATAAAAATCGTTACCCCTCAAAAACATATTCTTTTTCCATGTGTTTAATACAAATTGGGGGTTGAAAAAGCCTCCTGACATGTCCCGCCTACCGCCCCGCCCACTTTTACTTTTCGGCCCACTATAGCCCTCATGTAAGGTACTTTCGGCCCGCTGTCAAAATCAGTTGTGCACCCCTGCCATACGGTCATATTCCAACACGATACGTCCCTTTCAAGTCTTCATAAAGTCCATGGAGTCTTCCGAAAATGTTTAAAAGTGCAAGGACGAGTATGCTCGTCCTTTTTGCATAGATCGGCACAATAGCCTGGCAGTTAAGGGGTTAACAGACTTCCTGAATTGTGACAGATGTATATGATCACCTTTCCTGCAAGTGAGCAAAATACGCATCATGTGCGCACTCTGCACATGTTCCTGAAATTGCCACCATTGAACTAACATTATTATTATCACTATTAGAGTATATATTGAGCGTGGACCTAGCTCCGAGAAGCAACGGAGCGCTATACATTCATAGGGGAAAGAACATGGTGTGCGAAGTAGAGAAACAAGGGAAAGGGGGGGGTCACAGGGGAGAGGGAGGATGGGCAGTTTGGCAGCAAGGGATCTACATGCAATCCGTGGAGGAACAGTGGAGAGCAGATCACCCAGTCTCAGGCAGGATGGGGAGTGGAGGGTATGTGGATCTAGCTGTTAGGTGTTATGCAGATGAAACTTGCTTTTAGGCAGCGTGAAGGCTTGCAAATTACTAAGACATTCAAATGTATCCAAACTAGCTTGTGTATTCATTATCAAATTCTGAGACTAGGGGCCTGGTTTACAGAAGCGTTTTACAATGGCGCAATCCCCTTGGAAAACGCTTTGTAAAACAGGCACAAGAGACTTAGATAAGCATGTGACCCACCTTGACAATGCACACTATCTAGTGTTAAAGTTTTTTTTTTAAAGTTTGAAAGGATAACATTTGTAAAAACAAATACTTGGTCGCTAAAGTTGAGAAAAAGTTTGAAAAAATCAAGCATCCACTAAATATTATGATTGGAGGTAGAGGCCATATGGTTGCAGGTGTGCACATAGGCATGACAACTCACCCTCTATTATTCTTTAACAACATCTCTGCCTTCGAGACTCGCCATGCAACCAGCGATGGTTACCACGTGCCCCACTTTCCCACTCAGCCTGTCCTCTTCTAAAATTATGGAGGCTCCCAAAGAGACCCTCATACCCGAATGGAGCTATAGAGGTTGCAGCAAAGTTATCCTCATATCCGAAACTTGATGATGTCAGAATGCATTTATATGCTTCATGCAGATAAACACTTCAAAATGAGGTGAGTGTTATGAAAAAAAAAATCAGCACCAAATCAGGTGTGCATTATGTGCTTAGTGATTCAAACATACAACATTTTATCACAAACATAATTATCAAATATAAAGATGATTGCTCTTAGTTTTTATGTAGAGCGGCCAGGGACCCTCATTGGTGCTATTTGTCCACTTCCACTTTCTCTTAGGGGTGTTATAAAAGAGTAAAATAGGAGGGTAACAGACTGTCCATCTTGGAATGAAAACCTTCATCAGAACATTATTTAATTTGTTATTCTTTGCTTTGAATATGTGTTTTGCTCAATGGGACCAGTGAAACGTTTGTATCATGATTGCAATACATACTGAAAGTAGTCATTAGAAAGAAACTTTCTAAAATTTAAAAAAGCGAGTTTACAATGTTAGTAGAATCCAATAATTTCCTTTTGAATTGCTCCTTTTGTCTAGAATACACAACATTTTGACCCTCAAAATGTTTTTCCTTCTTGGAAAGGGTTGCGCTCTGGCTGAAATTAATATTTTTTTTATAGTATGCACATATATATATATATATATATATATATAGAGAGAGAGAGAGAGAATATGCACATAGTATGATTAACAACAAATTGAAAAAAACATAGTTTTAGAACCTGCAACCTTGTCCTCTGGTCTCTTGCAAAATATTTCAGAAGCCCTGCACCCCCGCAGATCCTACCCGCATCCCCTGTATGGACAATTAACTCTCAGTGTGATGGCGGCCTGCTTGCAGGAGACACTCAATGACAATGACTGACTGTATATGACAGCCTAGCCTCCAGCTTGCGGGATGCCTGGATCACTTTGTCTCCGATTCTAATCCCCAAGAAACACAAACAGAGGGAGAGAGAGAGAGAGAGAGAGAGAGAGGGTGGAGAGCGGGAGAGAGATATATATATATAGAGAGAGAGAGAGTGAGCGCGAGAGAGAGAGTGAGTGAGAGAGAGAGAGAGAGAGGGAGAGAGAGCGGGGAACTTAGGACACATTGTTTCGGGAAATAAAGAAGGAATAGCACGCAAGGCAAAAAAGGGGTTTCTGGAGGGCCCCCGTCCTAATTTTAAACTAAAATAAATGACTTCAGAGTGGGGAACCTGAA
Source organism: Ambystoma mexicanum (assembly GCF_040938575.1). Lineage (NCBI taxonomy): Eukaryota > Metazoa > Chordata > Amphibia > Caudata > Ambystomatidae > Ambystoma > Ambystoma mexicanum. Next base: position 293,979,550 of record NC_090932.1, on the reverse strand, counting down.
TTAGAGGATAGGATACATAAGTTGGCAGGGAGTTGCTGTCAGGGCAGGAAAAGTTAATCTACTCTAAAAAAAAACATAAACTCCTCAAATACACCAAAATAAATGTTCTCAAACATATGTTGGAACCGAAATTCAAGAGATTTCATTTTCAAACTTTGGCATTTCAAACTTTTATATTTTTTAATTAAAAACCTGTTTATTACCTCATACTCCTTAAACTTGTAGGACACATGTCTCGTGTGGTCCCCGACTTCTTCTTCTTGTAGGACACATGTCTCGTGTGGTCCTAGACTTCTTCTTCTTGTAGGACACATGTCTCGTGTGGTCCTAGACTTCTTCTTCTTGTAGGACACATGTCTCGTGTGGTCCCCGACTTCTTCTTCTTGTAGGACACATGTCTCGTGTGGTCCTAGACTTCTTCTTCTTGTAGGACACATGTCTCGTGTGGTCCCCGACTTCTTCTTCTTGTAGGACACATGTCTCGTGTGGTCCTAGACTTCTTCTTCTTGTAGGACACATGTCTCGTGTGGTCCCCGACTTCTTCTTCTTGTAGGACACATGTCTCGTGTGGTCCTAGACTTCTTCTTCTTGTAGGACACATGTCTCGTGTGGTCCTAGACTTCTTCTTCTTGTAGGACACATGTCTCGTGTGGTCCTAGACTTCTTCTTCTTGTAGGACACATGTCTCGTGTGGTCCTAGACTTCTTCTTCTTGTAGGACACATGTCTCGTGTGGTCCCTGACTTCTTCTTCTTGTAGGACACATGTCTCGTGTGGTCCTAGACTTCTTCTTCTTGTAGGACACATGTCTCGTGTGGTCCTAGACTTCTTCTTCTTGTAGGACACATGTCTCGTGTGGTCCTAGACTTCTTCTTCTTGTAGGACACATGTCTCGTGTGGTCCTAGACTTCTTCTTCTTGTAGGACACATGTCTCGTGTGGTCCTAGACTTCTTCTTCTTGTAGGACACATGTCTCGTGTGGTCCTAGACTTCTTCTTCTTGTAGGACACATGTCTCGTGTGGTCCTAGACTTCTTCTTCTTGTAGGACACATGTCTCGTGTGGTCCTAGACTTCTTCTTCTTGTAGGACACATGTCTCGTGTGGTCCTAGACTTCTTCTTCTTGTAGGACACATGTCTCGTGTGGTCCCCGACTTCTTCTTCTTGTAGGACACATGTCTCGTGTGGTCCTAGACTTCTTCTTCTTGTAGGACACATGTCTCGTGTGGTCCTAGACTTCTTCTTCTTGTAGGACACATGTCTCGTGTGGTCCCCGACTTCTTCTTCTTGTAGGACACATGTCTCGTGTGGTCCTAGACTTCTTCTTCTTGTAGGACACATGTCTCGTGTGGTCCCCGACTTCTTCTTCTTGTAGGACACATGTCTCGTGTGGTCCTAGACTTCTTCTTCTTGTAGGACACATGTCTCGTGTGGTCCCCGACTTCTTCTTCTTGTAGGACACATGTCTCGTGTGGTCCCCGACTTCTTCTTCTTGTAGGACACATGTCTCGTGTGGTCCTAGACTTCTTCTTCTTGTAGGACACATGTCTCGTGTGGTCCTAGACTTCTTCTTCTTGTAGGACACATGTCTCGTGTGGTCCTAGACTTCTTCTTCTTGTAGGACACATGTCTCGTGTGGTCCCTGACTTCTTCTTCTTGTAGGACACATGTCTCGTGTGGTCCTAGACTTCTTCTTCTTGTAGGACACATGTCTCGTGTGGTCCTAGACTTCTTCTTCTTGTAGGACACATGTCTCGTGTGGTCCCCGACTTCTTCTTCTTGTAGGACACATGTCTCGTGTGGTCCTAGACTTCTTCTTCTTGTAGGACACATGTCTCGTGTGGTCCTAGACTTCTTCTTCTTGTAGGACACATGTCTCGTGTGGTCCTAGACTTCTTCTTCTTGTAGGACACATGTCTCGTGTGGTCCTAGACTTCTTCTTCTTGTAGGACACATGTCTCGTGTGGTCCCTGACTTCTTCTTCTTGTAGGACACATGTCTCGTGTGGTCCTAGACTTCTTCTTCTTGTAGGACACATGTCTCGTGTGGTCCTAGACTTCTTCTTCTTGTAGGACACATGTCTCGTGTGGTCCTAGACTTCTTCTTCTTGTAGGACACATGTCTCGTGTGGTCCTAGACTTCTTCTTCTTGTAGGACACATGTCTCGTGTGGTCCTAGACTTCTTCTTCTTGTAGGACACATGTCTCGTGTGGTCCTAGACTTCTTCTTCTTGTAGGACACATGTCTCGTGTGGTCCTAGACTTCTTCTTCTTGTAGGACACATGTCTCGTGTGGTCCTAGACTTCTTCTTCTTGTAGGACACATGTCTCGTGTGGTCCTAGACTTCTTCTTCTTGTAGGACACATGTCTCGTGTGGTCCCCGACTTCTTCTTCTTGTAGGACACATGTCTCGTGTGGTCCTAGACTTCTTCTTCTTGTAGGACACATGTCTCGTGTGGTCCTAGACTTCTTCTTCTTGTAGGACACATGTCTCGTGTGGTCCCCGACTTCTTCTTCTTGTAGGACACATGTCTCGTGTGGTCCTAGACTTCTTCTTCTTGTAGGACACATGTCTCGTGTGGTCCCCGACTTCTTCTTCTTGTAGGACACATGTCTCGTGTGGTCCTAGACTTCTTCTTCTTGTAGGACACATGTCTCGTGTGGTCCCCGACTTCTTCTTCTTGTAGGACACATGTCTCGTGTGGTCCTAGACTTCTTCTTCTTGTAGGACACATGTCTCGTGTGGTCCTAGACTTCTTCTTCTTGTAGGACACATGTCTCGTGTGGTCCTAGACTTCTTCTTCTTGTAGGACACATGTCTCGTGTGGTCCTAGACTTCTTCTTCTTGTAGGACACATGTCTCGTGTGGTCCCTGACTTCTTCTTCTTGTAGGACACATGTCTCGTGTGGTCCTAGACTTCTTCTTCTTGTAGGACACATGTCTCGTGTGGTCCTAGACTTCTTCTTCTTGTAGGACACATGTCTCGTGTGGTCCCCGACTTCTTCTTCTTGTAGGACACATGTCTCGTGTGGTCCTAGACTTCTTCTTCTTGTAGGACACATGTCTCGTGTGGTCCTAGACTTCTTCTTCTTGTAGGACACATGTCTCGTGTGGTCCTAGACTTCTTCTTCTTGTAGGACACATGTCTCGTGTGGTCCTAGACTTCTTCTTCTTGTAGGACACATGTCTCGTGTGGTCCCTGACTTCTTCTTCTTGTAGGACACATGTCTCGTGTGGTCCTAGACTTCTTCTTCTTGTAGGACACATGTCTCGTGTGGTCCTAGACTTCTTCTTCTTGTAGGACACATGTCTCGTGTGGTCCTAGACTTCTTCTTCTTGTAGGACACATGTCTCGTGTGGTCCTAGACTTCTTCTTCTTGTAGGACACATGTCTCGTGTGGTCCTAGACTTCTTCTTCTTGTAGGACACATGTCTCGTGTGGTCCTAGACTTCTTCTTCTTGTAGGACACATGTCTCGTGTGGTCCTAGACTTCTTCTTCTTGTAGGACACATGTCTCGTGTGGTCCTAGACTTCTTCTTCTTGTAGGACACATGTCTCGTGTGGTCCTAGACTTCTTCTTCTTGTAGGACACATGTCTCGTGTGGTCCTAGACTTCTTCTTCTTGTAGGACACATGTCTCGTGTGGTCCTAGACTTCTTCTTCTTGTAGGACACATGTCTCGTGTGGTCCCTGACTTCTTCTTCTTGTAGGACACATGTCTCGTGTGGTCCTAGACTTCTTCTTCTTGTAGGACACATGTCTCGTGTGGTCCCTGACTTCTTCTTCTTGTAGGACACATGTCTCGTGTGGTCCTAGACTTCTTCTTCTTGTAGGACACATGTCTCGTGTGGTCCTAGACTTCTTCTTCTTGTAGGACACATGTCTCGTGTGGTCCTAGACTTCTTCTTCTTGTAGGACACATGTCTCGTGTGGTCCTAGACTTCTTCTTCTTGTAGGACACATGTCTCGTGTGGTCCTAGACTTCTTCTTCTTGTAGGACACATGTCTCGTGTGGTCCTAGACTTCTTCTTCTTGTAGGACACATGTCTCGTGTGGTCCTAGACTTCTTCTTCTTGTAGGACACATGTCTCGTGTGGTCCTAGACTTCTTCTTCTTGTAGGACACATGTCTCGTGTGGTCCCTGACTTCTTCTTCTTGTAGGACACATGTCTCGTGTGGTCCTAGACTTCTTCTTCTTGTAGGACACATGTCTCGTGTGGTCCTAGACTTCTTCTTCTTGTAGGACACATGTCTCGTGTGGTCCTAGACTTCTTCTTCTTGTAGGACACATGTCTCGTGTGGTCCTAGACTTCTTCTTCTTGTAGGACACATGTCTCGTGTGGTCCTAGACTTCTTCTTCTTGTAGGACACATGTCTCGTGTGGTCCTAGACTTCTTCTTCTTGTAGGACACATGTCTCGTGTGGTCCTAGACTTCTTCTTCTTGTAGGACACATGTCTCGTGTGGTCCTAGACTTCTTCTTCTTGTAGGACACATGTCTCGTGTGGTCCTAGACTTCTTCTTCTTGTAGGACACATGTCTCGTGTGGTCCTAGACTTCTTCTTCTTGTAGGACACATGTCTCGTGTGGTCCTAGACTTCTTCTTCTTGTAGGACACATGTCTCGTGTGGTCCTAGACTTCTTCTTCTTGTAGGACACATGTCTCGTGTGGCCCCCGACTTCTTCTTCTTGTAGGACACATGTCTCGTGTGGTCCTAGACTTCTTCTTCTTGTAGGACACATGTCTCGTGTGGTCCTAGACTTCTTCTTCTTGTAGGACACATGTCTCGTGTGGTCCTAGACTTCTTCTTCTTGTAGGACACATGTCTCGTGTGGCCCCCGACTTCTTCTTCTTGTAGGACACATGTCTCGTGTGGTCCTAGACTTCTTCTTCTTGTAGGACACATGTCTCGTGTGGTCCTAGACTTCTTCTTCTTGTAGGACACATGTCTCGTGTGGTCCTAGACTTCTTCTTCTTGTAGGACACATGTCTCGTGTGGTCCTAGACTTCTTCTTCTTGTAGGACACATGTCTCGTGTGGTCCTAGACTTCTTCTTCTTGTAGGACACATGTCTCGTGTGGTCCTAGACTTCTTCTTCTTGTAGGACACATGTCTCGTGTGGTCCTAGACTTCTTCTTCTTGTAGGACACATGTCTCGTGTGGTCCTAGACTTCTTCTTCTTGTAGGACACATGTCTCGTGTGGTCCCTGACTTCTTCTTCTTGTAGGACACATGTCTCGTGTGGTCCTAGACTTCTTCTTCTTGTAGGACACATGTCTCGTGTGGTCCTAGACTTCTTCTTCTTGTAGGACACATGTCTCGTGTGGTCCCTGACTTCTTCTTCTTGTAGGACACATGTCTCGTGTGGTCCTAGACTTCTTCTTCTTGTAGGACACATGTCTCGTGTGGTCCCTGACTTCTTCTTCTTGTAGGACACATGTCTCGTGTGGTCCTAGACTTCTTCTTCTTGTAGGACACATGTCTCGTGTGGTCCTAGACTTCTTCTTCTTGTAGGACACATGTCTCGTGTGGTCCTAGACTTCTTCTTCTTGTAGGACACATGTCTCGTGTGGTCCTAGACTTCTTCTTCTTGTAGGACACATGTCTCGTGTGGTCCTAGACTTCTTCTTCTTGTAGGACACATGTCTCGTGTGGTCCTAGACTTCTTCTTCTTGTAGGACACATGTCTCGTGTGGCCCCCGACTTCTTCTTCTTGTAGGACACATGTCTCGTGTGGTCCTAGACTTCTTCTTCTTGTAGGACACATGTCTCGTGTGGTCCTAGACTTCTTCTTCTTGTAGGACACATGTCTCGTGTGGTCCTAGACTTCTTCTTCTTGTAGGACACATGTCTCGTGTGGCCCCCGACTTCTTCTTCTTGTAGGACACATGTCTCGTGTGGTCCTAGACTTCTTCTTCTTGTAGGACACATGTCTCGTGTGGTCCTAGACTTCTTCTTCTTGTAGGACACATGTCTCGTGTGGTCCTAGACTTCTTCTTCTTGTAGGACACATGTCTCGTGTGGTCCTAGACTTCTTCTTCTTGTAGGACACATGTCTCGTGTGGTCCTAGACTTCTTCTTCTTGTAGGACACATGTCTCGTGTGGCCCCCGACTTCTTCTTCTTGTAGGACACATGTCTCGTGTGGTCCTAGACTTCTTCTTCTTGTAGGACACATGTCTCGTGTGGTCCTAGACTTCTTCTTCTTGTAGGACACATGTCTCGTGTGGTCCTAGACTTCTTCTTCTTGTAGGACACATGTCTCGTGTGGCCCCCGACTTCTTCTTCTTGTAGGACACATGTCTCGTGTGGTCCTAGACTTCTTCTTCTTGTAGGACACATGTCTCGTGTGGTCCTAGACTTCTTCTTCTTGTAGGACACATGTCTCGTGTGGTCCTAGACTTCTTCTTCTTGTAGGACACATGTCTCGTGTGGTCCTAGACTTCTTCTTCTTGTAGGACACATGTCTCGTGTGGTCCTAGACTTCTTCTTCTTGTAGGACACATGTCTCGTGTGGTCCTAGACTTCTTCTTCTTGTAGGACACATGTCTCGTGTGGTCCTAGACTTCTTCTTCTTGTAGGACACATGTCTCGTGTGGTCCTAGACTTCTTCTTCTTGTAGGACACATGTCTCGTGTGGTCCCTGACTTCTTCTTCTTGTAGGACACATGTCTCGTGTGGTCCTAGACTTCTTCTTCTTGTAGGACACATGTCTCGTGTGGTCCTAGACTTCTTCTTCTTGTAGGACACATGTCTCGTGTGGTCCTAGACTTCTTCTTCTTGTAGGACACATGTCTCGTGTGGTCCTAGACTTCTTCTTCTTGTAGGACACATGTCTCGTGTGGTCCTAGACTTCTTCTTCTTGTAGGACACATGTCTCGTGTGGTCCTAGACTTCTTCTTCTTGTAGGACACATGTCTCGTGTGGTCCTAGACTTCTTCTTCTTGTAGGACACATGTCTCGTGTGGTCCTAGACTTCTTCTTCTTGTAGGACACATGTCTCGTGTGGCCCCCGACTTCTTCTTCTTGTAGGACACATGTCTCGTGTGGTCCTAGACTTCTTCTTCTTGTAGGACACATGTCTCGTGTGGTCCTAGACTTCTTCTTCTTGTAGGACACATGTCTCGTGTGGTCCTAGACTTCTTCTTCTTGTAGGACACATGTCTCGTGTGGTCCTAGACTTCTTCTTCTTGTAGGACACATGTCTCGTGTGGTCCTAGACTTCTTCTTCTTGTAGGACACATGTCTCGTGTGGTCCTAGACTTCTTCTTCTTGTAGGACACATGTCTCGTGTGGCCCCCGACTTCTTCTTCTTGTAGGACACATGTCTCGTGTGGTCCTAGACTTCTTCTTCTTGTAGGACACATGTCTCGTGTGGTCCTAGACTTCTTCTTCTTGTAGGACACATGTCTCGTGTGGTCCTAGACTTCTTCTTCTTGTAGGACACATGTCTCGTGTGGTCCTAGACTTCTTCTTCTTGTAGGACACATGTCTCGTGTGGTCCTAGACTTCTTCTTCTTGTAGGACACATGTCTCGTGTGGTCCCTGACTTCTTCTTCTTGTAGGACACATGTCTCGTGTGGTCCTAGACTTCTTCTTCTTGTAGGACACATGTCTCGTGTGGTCCTAGACTTCTTCTTCTTGTAGGACACATGTCTCGTGTGGTCCTAGACTTCTTCTTCTTGTAGGACACATGTCTCGTGTGGTCCTAGACTTCTTCTTCTTGTAGGACACATGTCTCGTGTGGTCCTAGACTTCTTCTTCTTGTAGGACACATGTCTCGTGTGGTCCTAGACTTCTTCTTCTTGTAGGACACATGTCTCGTGTGGTCCTAGACTTCTTCTTCTTGTAGGACACATGTCTCGTGTGGTCCTAGACTTCTTCTTCTTGTAGGACACATGTCTCGTGTGGTCCTAGACTTCTTCTTCTTGTAGGACACATGTCTCGTGTGGTCCCTGACTTCTTCTTCTTGTAGGACACATGTCTCGTGTGGTCCTAGACTTCTTCTTCTTGTAGGACACATGTGGCTCCCGACTTCTACTTCTTTTTGTAGGACACATGTCTCGTGTGGTCCCTGACTTCTTCTTCTTGTAGGACACATGACTTGTGAGGTCCCCGACTTCTTCAACTTGTAGGACACATTTTTCGTGTGGCCCCCGTCTTCTTCTTTTTGTAGGACACATGTCTTGTGTGGTCCCCGACTGCTTCTTCTTGTAGGACACATGTTTCGTGTGGCCCCCGACTTCTTCTTGTAGGAGACATTTCGCGTGTGGTCCCCGACTTTTTCTTCTTGTAGGACACATGTCTCGTGTCATCCCTGACTTCTTCAACTTGTAGGACACATGTCTCGTGTGCCACTTGACTTCATCTTCTTGTAGGACACATGCCTCGTGTGGCCCGTGACGACTTCTTCTTGTAGAACACATGTCTCGTGTGGCCCCCAATTTCTTCTTCTTGTAGGACACATGTCTCGTGTGGCCCGTGACTACTACTTCTTGTAGGACACATGGCTCGTGTGGCCCGTGACTTCTTCTTTTAGGACACATGTCTGCTGTGGCCCCCGACTTCTTCATCTTGCAGGACACATGGCTCAGGTGGCCCCGGACTTCTTCATCTGTGCGCTATACTGGATCCCCTGCTCCAGGGCCCATCATGAGCCAGTATCAGATGTGGGGGCCCTGATGAGTGATGGCTGGGTGGGTGATGTATTTGGGAGTGCAGCCAGGAAGTCAAAGGTCATTAGAGGATATTCAGCTAATGTGGCATCCGCTTAATTTGTCGATGGTAGTTTCGCTTCATCTCCATACGTGACACTTGCATGGATTTGCGCCAGGCTTTGGGGCATGTGTGGGCTGGCCATGAGTGCAGGAATGTGGCACAAGAGATGTTTCAGGAGGCAGCGTTGCTGTGGGCATATCTCACTGCTGCACAGCCGTTTTGCTGGCAGGTTCTTTTTCCGATTAGTTTTTTTAAAGAAAAATGTTACTCGAAAAAACTCAAGTGAAAAATAAAAGGGGGGTGGGTAAGGGGATTAAAGGAGTTGGGGGTTTGGCATAGGGATACAAAAATAGGGAAGGAGGTTTGGGGGGAACCCCCCCAAATGCAAAGAAAAATCGATTCATTTTTTTATGAAAACCTTTGTAAAAAACACATAAAAATAAAAACCTGCCAGCAAAAGAACATAGAACTATGTGGCTATGTCGTATTTCACACCAATTTCAGGAGCTGCAGCCTTCAGCATACCATCCAGGATCTCCTGACTTTATCACTGCTGCACTGGTCTGAGATAGGGTGAAATAACCTTCAGTGGTAGTTCAATGATACCGCTCTGCATAAAGATGAGGCTCCGGGGGAATTGCGCATGATTTTCACCCACAAGCAGTGGATCAATTGGGTGCTCCCACAGGGTGACATCAAGAACCATGAGACTTATGCTACCCCACCCTTGCAGGGTTGAACTGGGCCAGTAAATAAGCCACGGCACACAAAGAAATCAGGGCTCGCCATCACAAATCATAAGTCAATTTTCAAGACAAACTGATCCCTAAACGGGGATGCATATATGGGGCAATTTTGAGAAATTGCACATTTTAAACTATCGGGCCAGTGGCATTACTCAATAGTACCAGCTGCACAGTGCACCATGTGATCAAACAGGCAGGCCCACATTGGTTCTCAAAACAAGTCCTCACTGTCCTGTGGGTGCCCTTCAAGCAAAGCCCTATTGCCCTAGAGGCCATTGTGAGTCTGCAACCATACAATAACCAACACACATTTGCGTCACCTGTGGCAAGCAAAGGAATATTGACTCATGATCAACCGGCATGGCTCCCTTGCCGCGGTGTAGCCAGGCTTTCCTGAAAGGGCAGGCCTATACAGTATGCACCTGGGCTTAGGGCATGTGTGTGCACAACTAAAAATATATATGTACTTCACCGGGGCATTCTTGTGTGGACCGAATCGATCTTTGAATTATTATAGGCTATTGTATAATTTTCACTAAAAAAATAAAATACACAATTCAAAGAAATACCCTCTTCCATTGATTCAGACTGCAAAGTGCTGCTAGCCCAAATATGCATCTCAGTGTTACTACTGTACTTTCAAGCCACAGAATAGAAGCCTGTTTCATAAAGGCCTCTGAGCCCCATTACACGGTAGGCGGTTGGTTCATGCCGGTAAAATGCCGGCACCGCCTTGGAGGAAAGGGGAATAACCGCCCTATTCCAAGGTTGGCGGGGCGGTAATTCCCCCTTCCCCCATTGCCCTTCCCCATTCCCATTTTTGCCACATAGGGCTCTATGGGAATGGGGAAGGTGCTAATTACGGTGCTGCAAATTGCGGTACCGTAATTAGCACCCTGGTCCCTTTGCGGGTTGGTTTTTAACGCCTGCTAAAAAGCAGACGTTAAAATACCAACCCGCAAAGGGACCTCGTAGTAAGGCGGTAAGGGTTTACCGGTACCGGTAAACCCTTACCGCACTATGTGTAATGAGGCCCATTGTTTGACAAGGGCATGCAGCGTGTTCCTGTGTTTGAGATGTGATACAATATTAGACGTGATGCAAAAAAAGCAAACTGGTTTTTGCATACCTTACCATTAGTTATTATGTAAATAAACTAAGCAGTTTGAAAAAGTAAAGGGGCACACTTTGTGATTCAGACTGTTGTCTTGAAAGATCAGATTGCTTACGGTAGTGTGTGGGGAATGTTCATCCCATTACACCTAAGGCAGTGCTAATCACTAACATTCACACTTATTAAGAGGAATTGTCACAGGCAAAGGAGTAATGTTACTGCATCAAAGTGACAGTAGATTTGCATTTTTTTTTAAATATAATACTTGTTAATGTTACCCAAGTAAATGCTGTTCACTGTACCAACTACATAGGATGAAACAAAATGGCAATGACAGAATACCAACAGACACGTTTTCTGTTCCACCACCAAGCTGCAAAATGCATGCAAAGTAATTACAGAATATTAACAAGCTAAGGCCTGTAATAATGCAAAAAACACCACTCACTTTGCTCACCAAACATCACCACGTAACGTTCCCTCCTGTGCTTAAAAATATTCTGAAACAGAACTCTCAAATCATGTTCCACAAGTCCTTGCATCTATAGTGCATGCTATTGTGCACTCCTGCACATGTATGAATGCAGAGCTGCATGTACTAGAACATAATATGATGTGAACATAAAAACCAAGACTGGTTTACTGCTTCAAACATGATATGGCACAACTTGACATCCCTGCAAATGACACAATGCTTGAACTACTGTCAGATTTACGGTTCTCTGTCGTTTTACCGAGAGTCGTTTTTTCGATGGATTTCTTACTGAAAAAAACACCGAAAAAACGTATCATATTTTTTTTCTATTTTGGGGGGATATTGACCCCACCCCAACACCCTCCCCGTGTCTTTTTAACCCAATACCCCATATATATTTCAATGAGTTATTTAGATGGAATTTTTTCAGTAAAAATGCCATCGAAAAAACAACTGTGGGAAAAGGATGTCGTACCCAAACTTACATAACACAGACAAGAATGTACGATAGTTAATTGCTTGTAGACCTTGTTTGTCAAATGCAAGTACCTTGTTGCTATGCATCGCATTTGTAAACCCACAAGGAAAAATATTAAAATCCCTTTCAACAGAGGGCCAGTTCAAAAGCCCCTGTTGGAGGCTGAGCAGGGAATATTCGGACTTTGCAGGTTCTTTCTACAGCGGCTTCCAGCGCCGCCCTCTGTATCAGAAGCCTCCATGTGCCAAAGAGCTCTCCATGTGGATGCAGAGCTCCTGGGCACTTGCCCATTGCAGAATCACCTGCTAGCATGTTGCAGTCACAGAAGGGACATGCTGCCCAAAAAGATGTGAGTTTAATCCTGTGTGCAGCTTCCATCTCCACCCATGGAAGAAGCAGAAATAGGTGAGAACACTCTGGGGCTCATTTTCCTCAAAGCAGTTAGTAATAAACATGCGTAAAAAGTATGAGTAATGCTTTGGAGCCTGTTTATTTTGTAGGAACCGCTTCATTGTTGTCGTTTTGTACTATATAGTGGAGGCAGGGACCGGATTTCCCGATTCCTCCGTCCCCATGCGCTCCGCAATACAAAACCAAATGTGTTACTACCAACTCGACATTTTCATGCTGGCGTTGATGCATTGGATTCCTATGAAATTGGGCTGTTTTTAGAGCATGCTAAAATCAGGTGGAATCCATAGGAACACACTGTAAATGTCCCCTGCCAAGGGCAAATGGCATTCTGCATTCACACTCTTTGCAATGTGAAGTGTGAACAGAACGTGTCAATGTGACTTTGCCTGTTTTGACACTTGTTTGCACTTCATAGCAGGGACCCTTTCTGCACTTAAGTGCAAATGTAACCAGTCTTCTCTGTGCAATGTATTCTGTTAAGAAAATGGCCACTTGTATGTTCACATATTAAGGAAACCAGTCTGCAGACAGAGCGCTGGTGCTGACTTTCTGGGTTTCTTTTCCTCCTTTGATGTTGTCTCTTCCCTGTAAGATTGTGACTGACCCTTTTATCTCACTTCACAGGCATCCCATCCCATGCGTCTCTGCATGTTATCTGGCAAGTCCATCCACGGGGAACAGAGGAGGTGCCTTGTCCCTCAGGCCAGTGCCCCCTGGCATCACCACAGCACATATCTCCTGAAGATGCTTTAGACTGTTATAATAGGGTGCTTCATGCACGTCCAATAGGATATTTAGAACATGCGTGTTCATTGCACACTTAGATGCAAAAGCAGAACATGCCAACAGAAGCACTCTAAGCCATCCACAGCTTAGGTTATGTTAGTCCACAGAACTCTTAAGGAAGAAATTTAAAACTCATCTGTTTACGTTATCCTTGTTTGACGATCTTAGAAGACCTGTTTTTTTTAGGATGTTTTCTTTCTTGTTTCCTTCATTTTTTTTGTTGTTGTGCCCATAATCCTACGGGTCCATGGTTTGCACGATATAAAGATTAAAAGTAAAGTAAAGTTATGTTAAAGGTTCTTATACCGCACACTGTTGCTACCTGTGTGGTCTCTTAGCACTTTACTATGTTGAAAATACCATATTTTCTACTGGGAAAGAAGAGTATTGGATCTCAATCTGTTAATTGACTTTTAGTGCAGGGAAATCAAGTCAGGGAGCCCAATCCTTGACACGTGTTGGACTGTCTGGGGAGAGATTAGGCACACTTAAAGCGCTGTGCTGATTAACTGCATTCCTGTTTCTGATCCACTAACACACTTTCATGAAGTGATTGATATATTTGACATAAAGCACAGGTCCATTGAGCAGTTTTGTACCTCACAGAGCTGTGCGGGCATCAGAATTTGGGCCTCATCGCGGGTTGGGCCGAGCAGTAAAAAGGCGGCTGTAGTGCTATTACCGCTGCATTACCACTCCGCCCAGAGCTGGAGGTAAATCTTGCCACTTTCCACCCATTTTTGGTGCTATTACCGCAGCAATGTTAGCGCTGGAGTTTATAGCGCCCAACATGCCCCATAGAGTCATCTGAACTCTTAAAAATATTGGGACTTACAGCCTTACCACAACTCGGGATACGGCTCTAATAGCGCTGGACCAAGTTGCGGAGACACTATTTGAGTTGGGTGGTATCCCGGCAGATTTAAAGCTGGGATACCGCCCAACTTGTGATGAGGCTCTTTGTCTTGCATAAAAACGCTACTAGCTTTACTCAAAGGTACCCCAACATCTCTCTGTGCCCTGGGGTGGTTGTGATGGGTATAGAATATAAATGCCGCTTAAACTCATCTTACACTTGCTCATATTTTGTGGATCAAGTGGACTGTCTGCATATAAGCAAGCTTTGTGGGACGTGATTCATAGTCAAATGGCGTGATGGAAATTCAGAAATTTGGTAGGTTCTATTTCAGCCGCAAGAATTATTATTTATGCTATATTTTAGTATGTATTCAGGTATTATAAATAAATATTCTCATAGTGACATCAATGCCATGTCCTATAAACAAAAATATGTTCCTGCAGCAAAGACTTGACATTTGCGGTAATTTGCATACCCACAATGCATTGCCCACCTGTCTCTGAACTGGAGCTAAACACCCATCCGTGGCTACTGGCTAGAGCTGCGCACGCTGTGTGTGACTTCGCTGAAACGGTTGATTCTGCTTTCACGTTTTATTTATTTGTATTTATTATTTATTTATTGTATTTGTTTATTTATGTATTTATTTAAATAGCGCACCTAACCCGGAGGTATCTAGGCGCTTATTTCTCAGCTTGAAGGGATTTCCTCAAGCCTTTTAAGCCAACACCAGCTTGGCTGATGTCAGCTCGTAGAGACATCTGAAAAGATAGCTTCGTGGGTATATCACGCCCCGGACCAGATTGTACTCCAGGACATGACCTGCTTCTTATGTCACACCACTTTCCGGTCAATGTAACCGAAGCAGACTAAGGTTCTGCTGTCCCTAAATGCGAAGTGACGTACCTTAACTTGCGCACAGGCTCTGAATCTACTGCGGCGGTGAGTTGGTGCAGTATAAATAAACTACTAATAATTTATGACCTTTTGTCCCTGCAAGTACATTTTTTTTTTTGTTCTCCATACCATCTATTTAGTTAATATTTTGTGTTAAATTTTTTTGTTACATGTTTTAAATGGGATATTATAACTGATGTTTTTAACCTATGTTTGTTTAGTCAGTCTTTGAAACAAGAACCCACTTTTTGATGTTGTGTTGATGCTTTTAAGTGTTGAAAAAGGTCTCTTTTCTTCTTCGATCTTTCCCCATTTCCTGTCTGCATGCAGTGTGAACTGTAGCTGGAGACTAAACAATTAGTAAAATGGGACAAATGTGTCAGTTAACAATCAGCTGTGACAGGGAACACCTTTGCAGAAACCCAAAGTGAGCCTACGCTAGAACAGTGGTCCGCGACCTGGGGCTCTCCAGATGTCTTGGCCTACAACTCCCATGATCCCTCACGTTTGACTATGCTGGCCTAGGCCTGATCGGAATCGCAGTCCAAAACATCCAGGAGCCAAAGGTCACAGACCCATGAGTGTGCTGAACTTAACATGGAATGTTTGTTCCTCTGTCCGAGAAAGAATCCACCCCATTCTAGTGCCGTGATGCCAACTCAATCACAGTCTTATAGGGCTTTGATAAGGATCTGCTTGTCCAGAGCAGTTCCAGGATACTTTGAAATGTTCCTAATTCCTACACTTGTTAATGACATTAATACAAAGCCACGATTCGATTGGTGAGAAGAATTGTTCACTTTATTTCTATATCATAAAATGACACGTTTCGCACTCAAAGTCCTTTCTCAGGGCCCTATTTTTATTACCAGTTCAGTCTGTTGTTAGGCTCTTTATCGCTTTGCTATATTCGCGATTTCCGTTTGGTATGCTTCTCGCCTCTTTTCGAATCTTGCACCACTATTCCCCTTTGCATCTGGTGCTCAGCTCATGGAAGGAATACCCCCTCAGACCATACGTAGAGTTAGTTTTAGTTCTGCTGTCAGAGGTCCTTATTGGTCAGATAGGGGGGGGTTATAGGTGGATATCAAAGAGGCCAGAAGGGACGATGCTTGCGCTCCCTACAGATGCCCGAAGCGGGTGTCAGAAAGGAAGGCATCCCACGTTAAATCTCTTGACAACTCCCTTACCTAAGTTTCCTGTTAGTAAGCCCTTTTCTTAGCTGTGGGGAATTGTATTCTTTTATTTTATATAACAGTTCTTTAAAATCCTTTATGGTCCAAAGCCCCCACAGCGCTGTACAGATATTTGCAAGGACAATCAAAATCATATCTCTAATCTCTGGGCCAGCTGCAGGTGTGCCAGAGCTGGTGGGCTCCCATTTCAGCATGATGTTTGAGGGCCCCCACTGACTTGCAGCTGGGAAAAACAATCAGAGGCAGCAGTTGGGGGATTACATTATAATGATGTAAAAGCAATGCAGCAAGGTGGTTAATAGCTGCAGATTATCACTGGGCAGGCAGACAGCAGGGAGCTGAACGACTAAGGGGCTCAATGTACCTCAAATGAAAGACGTAAAAGCCTTGTGTACAGCTTTCACGTGTTTTATTTGCGGTACCCCATGTTCATTCATTTGCATGGTGGCGAGGAGGGGCAGAGCGCAACTTGCATGTACGTCACTTCCTTCCTCTCCGCCATAGAAATGCACCCAGCGTTTGTGCTTGCATGCATTTTCATGTTGATGCAAATGCTGGGGTTCCCGATGGGGTCAGACGGCTTTATGCACTGGCAAGAAGCTGGCAGAAGGCAATAAGGGGTTAAGAACGTCGCTGGACACTGAAAGAGGGCGATGACAGGCCCGAGGGCGCCAGCAAAGGCATCCTGTACTGTTTAATGTCTGTGATAAAGGAGTAGGTTTCTGTGCCATACGGGGGCTCCCCAGGGACCTGGGGCCCATTTCAACTGTAATAGGGGAAAGGCCCTGATGCCATACCTGAATATTGTGATCAAATGGGGCGGCATTACAAAGGTCAGTGCTAGTGACCAAGAACCGGCTGTGGCCTTTGGAAGAGAATTAGGGAGTGCAAGGAAGTGCACAGGGCTCAGTTTGGCTGGTATGGGAGGATTCTGCTGCCTTCAATGTTCAGGTAGGTGGAGCTCGCTGCCAAGACTTGGTTCACGCTTCACACACCCAATCTTAATCTGATTCCTGCTACCCTTGAGGGTCCGTTGGTCGAACTACCAAGAACGGCTCTGGCCGCCAACCAGACTGAGGCAATGTGCACTCTTGGAAGACTTCAGGCGTATTTTACCGATATGTTTAGGTGGTGTATGTATCCGGAGCAGCAGTAGTTTTACTGGCTCTTGATGGCTGATCTCTTGCTATCTTTGCTGGGGCAGCTGGAAGGCAGTGTTTACGAGGTGGAACTGTTAGCTAAAGAGGTTTGCAACTTTGTCATTCCGTTTGCCCGGGCAAAGGGAATCGTCAGAATCACACTGATACTGATCAGGATAGCATTTTTGAGTCGGGTTTCTTTTTTTGCACTGTGGTGTTTGTGGTGTTTTGACAAGTAGCTCGTCTGTCTTCATCTATGTTGATGAGTTGCATGCTTGCCTCATTTCAGGCCTGGAATTTGAACAGTTCACAGAAAGTCGATTTTTTTTTTATTTGAGCGACTGCAAAAGCCACATTTAATGCTGCATTTCGTCTTGCTTTTGATGTTTTACTTGCTTAATATGTATCTGGCATAATCTAGTGAGTGCCATGGTTTTTTAAACCCATTCCCTGGAAAAGGAACGGCTTAGTACTATTCAAACTCAGAGGTACACAATCTATCACTTAAGAGTGATAGATGAGAGGTTTTGGATTAATCAGAACCACTGTCATTGGTCTGGACAGCCATACAGACATATTCATCTATCACTCTTCAGTGATCGGTTGTGTACCTCTGAGTTTGTATTATATTAAGCCAGTCCTTTTCCAGGGAATGTTCAAACAACTATGCCTGCGAAGGCTGTCCAGACCAATGCCAGTGGTTCTGATTAATCCAAAACCTTTCACCTATCACTCTTCAGTGATAGATTGTGCACCTCTGAGTTTGTATTATATTAAATCAGTCCTTTTCCAGGGAATGTTCGAACAACTATGCCTGCGAAGGCTGTCCAGACCAATGCCAGTGGTTCTGATTAATCCAAAACCTTTCACCTATCACTCTTCAGTGATAGATTGTGTACCTCTGAGTTTGTATTATATTAAGTCAGTCCTTTCCCAGGGAATGAGTTTAAAAAATCATGGCACTCAATCACTAGACTATGCCAACTACATATTAAGGAAGTGAAACATCAAAAGAAAAAAGAAATACACCATTAAATGTGGCTTTTGCAGACCTGGAATGAGGCAAGCATGCAACTCATCAACACAGATGAAGACATCGCAAGAGTAATTGTTGCATCTTAGTTTTTCGCCAACATGCTACAGTGTCTGCCTAGTTGGCTAATTTGTAGCTCTGCGCTTCTAGATTTTCTGTGTTGGGTAGGGAGGGTGCAGTGGTAAAGCTCCACTTTTGTCTGAGGTGGCAGTGACCACAGGAAAGGCCATCTGCCCCAAAGAAGTAAGTGGTGCATCAATTGGGTAGTGGGTGGCGTGGATGGTACAGAGGAATCTAGGCTTGTCAGCCATAGATCTCTGGTGCTCCATTCTTTGAGTCCCAAATACCCTAATACTGTGAAGGAACGCAAACTAATAACTAACCCGCTGATAGCGCTGCATAGTTAAATATTTTTGTTATCAAAATTATGAGGGAGTGGGATGGGCAACACAAGGAGTAGGAAGGCGCGTATGGGTACTTTTGAGAGGTGCAGGGGTCTGGGTCGCATCCCGAAAAGCGGCATTCAAATATTCATAGCTTAGCAATCATTTGGCTCCGTGACCCACAAACAGGGTTCAAGTCGGTGGTCCACGGGGGTGGGCGGAGTCCCCACACTTTTTTCAGGAGCCCCCCACTTTTTTCACAGGACACCTTACTAAGCTAATTTCTGGTTAGCCCACATTCAATTGGTATGTTAATGGATACGCCCACTTTTTTTTAGGATTTGACCCCTGCCCACAAATAAATATACTCAAGTCAATTTTGGGGAAAGTGTGCCCAGTCTTAGTATCCATGTAACATGTGTGTGCGCATGTGTACGCCCCAGCGAGTCTCGACATTTTGGGCCTGATTCATGGAAGGGTTTTATAATGGCGCAATCCCATAGGAAAAGGTTCCATGAATTCGGCCCTTTATGTGAATTCAACCGCCAGACCTGTCTGGGAACGCTAACTCGATCTTGTTTGCCAAAGTCCCCTGTGTAGACTTTCAGCTCTTTACACTTGATGAGTCAGATGTTCTTAGAAATAATGGCTAGATCATCAGCAATTCAGCTGTACTCGACGATGCATAAATACATCACAGAGATGGGCCATTTGTTTCGAGGGGTTTATTTGATGCAACCTGTGCATTATTGACGCGTAGGCGCATGATGCACAACCTGTCATGGCTCAGTGTTCCCCTTAGGACATGCATGAAGCCGCTAGGTCATGTTGCTGTCTTTTGTTTTCGATCCAAGATCATCGCAAAACCTACATTCCACTCTATATTTCTCAGGATTTTATTTTAGGTGACTATTGAGTCGCCTATTTTTCTGAGTTTTTATTTTAGGTAACTATGAAGTGGCCTATTTTTTCCGAGCTTTTATTTTACGTGACTATGAAGTCGCCTATTTTTCTGAGGTTTTGTTTTCGGTGACTATGAAGTCTCCTTTTGTTCTGAGCATTTATTTTAGGTGACTATGAAGTCGACTATTCTTCTGAGCTTTTATTTTCGGTGACTATGAAGACGCATTTTTTTGGAGTTTTTATTTTAGGTGACTATAAAGTGGCTTATTTTTCTGAGCTTTTATTTTAGGTGAATATGAAGTCGACTATTCTTCTGAGCTTTTATTTTCGGTGACTATGAAGTCGCATTTTTTTGGAGCTTTTATTTTAGGTGACTATAAAGTGGCTTATTTTTCTGAGCTTTTATTTTAGGTAACTATGAAGTTGACTACTTTTCTGAGATGCTATTTTAGGTGACTATGAAGTCACCTATTTTTCTGAGCTTTTATTTTAGGTGACTATGAACTCGCCTATTTTTCTTAGAATTTATTTTAGGTGACTATGTAGTCGCCTATTTTTCTGAGCTTTTATTTGATGGCTGTGAGGTGGCTGGCCGTGCAGCTTGTCTGTCTTTTGTAGATTTTCTATGTGATCTTTGTCTCCTGCATGAGCGTTTGGAAGAGGATGTGAAGATTTCCTTAAATTCCTGCGGTTACCGGTCTTATAAAATAACATTATACAATACTAACCAGCCCCTAGCTATGGCCTTCAGTCGTGCCCACTGTATAGTATATACACTAACCACCCTCTACCCATGGTCTTCAACACAATACTAGCCAGTGGCCACGGTTTTGAGCTATGCGGACGGAATATTCTAAAATATTAATAGGTACTAGATATGGCTTTTAGCCATGGCCACTGACCACAACTTTGATTGTTTCCCACTGTATATTTGAAAACAGTGATGGGCTATTTGGCATGGCTTTTAACCATGCACCTTGGTATTTATGGACAGTATTCTGACCACTAGCTATGGTGTTTGGTACTGGCCAGTGGCCACAGCCTTTGTTATAGCCAAGTCCACGGCCTAAATTGTTATTATGGTAATCAAACATTTCATGAGCTAACTTATGAATGATGTTATGTCTAATTCCATTTTTGATGTAATCAGTTATATTCAATGTAATTCGTTTTGTCACCAGTGATGAGATCTGTGATGTCACGTTGTGGTCATAGGCTGTGCAACAGGGGGCGTAAAGTTAAGGTGATTTAGCAGAATTACAGGGGTTTTGTTGCTTTAAGTTCTCACCTTAACATCCCTGCAACTAAAGTAAAACCACAATGTTTACCTATTAGGCTCTGACCTGGCGGTGAACTACCAGTGATGGCTACTAGGTGGCGCTGCAGCATGTGTGACTTTGCTCAACTAACATTTATGATTTATTCTATACATATATTTTTTGTTCTGTTAGAGTCTCTCCCCCTTTTTTTTTTTTTTGAATCCCTATAACTTTAAAATTGTTTGGTCTTAACCAGTTCAGGAGCTTCCTCGCGCTGAAAAAGAATGTAATTGTATTTTAAATTCTTATCAAGCATGAACGAAAATAAATTAAATGTAACAGAGTACTGCACACAATGAAAACACAGTCGCTGAAATGCCATTGGTGTGGCCTCATAGCGCTGTTCCTAAGGGGTTCCAGTCGACTGTATCCAGAGACATGCACTACATTGCACACCTAAAATGGCTTTTACGCCCCGGTGGTTGGGGGGCGGACATGGCTGGCAATGGCCCCCCAGCCCAATCCATGGTCAGCCCAAGCAAAACAAAGGCCATGGCGAGGGCTGTGGGCTGTTACTGTTCATTAATTGTGATCATATGAAATACCATCCAGACCTACACATAATGAGATCCTACTACCACCAGGATATTTGGTATTAGCCTCTGTAAGTCTTTCTTAACTTCTCGAGTTGTAATTCTCGAGTTCATATTGAACAAATCCAAAAATATCAGGACGGTATGTTAGGTCTTTTCGAAATAATGTTTTCTCTAAATATGTTATCTTTAAATAAGTTTCTCTATTTTTCTGATGATCCAGGTTCTCTAAGAGCTAAGCCTGTATATTGGCTTAAATAATTTGGCTATCTATGCAAAAAGATTTGTTTTATGGCAAAACGGTCCACTTTGACTATTAACAGATAGATCCGTTTCTTTTCATCAACACTCCATCCTAAGATGGCCGCCATCCATGCGGGCCGTATTTAGTCCTTTTTTAGTCCTTCTTTAGGGTTTATCATGGTCCACACGTAGTTTATCACGTGACGGACAACACGTCGAAAACACTACAGCCTAGACGCCGTTCCGTGTATCGACATCGGACTTGGTCAGAATCTCTAGGGGTACTCCTCATCCACCGAGAGGTAAGCAACACCTGATACGCAAACGCTGTTCTTGCACGGCTCCCTTTTCCCCTTTCTATCCTAACTAAACACACGTTTTTCTTAAAAAAGACACGTGTTATACGCAGTAAGATCCCAGTATCCACAGATGTAAACCGTGCCCTGGGCTGTCTCCGTTTGTTAAATTAGACCATGGGCTGAATGCAAACCCCTACCTCCATCGCCCTAGACGTACTTTTTTACTTTTTTTCTATGTAGAAGGTTGGCTTGGGAAACTACAGTTTATACAATCCCTAATACCGCATGGGCTACAATTAACATAGAGTGACCAAATGGGTTGCTTTTTTGTGACGTGACGTGGGGATACCCAACTGGGCCCGTGAGCTCCACAGGTCAAACTCCTCAGGAGTCGACCTGAAAATTGAAAAAAGCTAGTTTTTTAATGGTCTTTTGTTTTAAATGTTCACTGATGCAAACATAGTTATCCTTCAAGTTCCATTTTATTTCACCTAAATCTAAAAGAACATATTTCTTCTGTAGGTGAACAAGGAATGTGTGATCATCTCGGATTCGGGAATCTGTAAATAATTTACCTACTCGAATCCAGGACCCTGACATTTGGGAGTTGCCTCACCTGTAATGGGTAAGATGTATGCAATACGACCTTTGATGTCTATGAGGCCACTCACGGGATATGTCTCTAATGGCACTCTCGCCTGTTTTTCTCTCTCCCTCCTTGCTCTTCCAAAGATAGGGCAATCTCCTATTTTGAAATCAGAGATTCACCACGACCAGCAGAAGAAATTAGACCACACATTAATGGGTGTTGGTCCCTAGCCCTGAAGAAAGTGGTACTAATAACTCCAATACCACTGAAACCGGTCGGCTTCCATGTGACTTGATTGAAAAATTACGGATCAGAGATATCCTCAAATCAAGCCACACTTCTGATCCCAACACGAGTAGGGATCGTGAAAATCTCATAAAAACATTAGGTTCGGAGCTCATATCAAGAAATACATCTCCGAATCAAAAGAAATAGGAGTCGTCTTTGACTATTCCTGGTCCATACACTCCAAATGATGTTTTTTTAACAAATATGACTTATGAAACAGTTTCATGAGTTCTATCTCTCGACTTATATAATCCCTTCTGCAGCTGAGAGACACCAGATCAACACTTCTAATTTTTTAATAAAGGTTGCATTCCAAAGAAACGAAATAAAAATGTAATGTTTTATTTGGGAAACAACATATTATGTGCAAAACTTTGAAGGACAAAGTAAAAACAGGAATCCAACAGTGTGGAGTGAACCCCCATAAGAAAAAGCAATACCTGAATAGAATTGACTCAAATCAAATTGTGATATGACTGTTCATGCCCCCCCACCCACCGGGGCGTGGAAGCCATTTGCACCCCAGAGTTTAACCAGGGTGCGAATAGCTTTCCTTTGTTCCCCTCAGGAGATTCGTGCTGCTTGCCAACCAATTACCCGAGGGGAAACAAAATGGGAAAAAGATGGCCGCCGCCATAGGGAAAAGCTATGGCAGCCAGAGCGGAAGGTGTGCCAGACCAGAGCTCAAAACTCCCTATTGCCTCCCCACATGGAAAAAAAAGAAAAATGCCACCACCCAGGGAATGGCCTCTGGTGGCCGAAACAGCGGCCGTAGAATGTATATTCTCGCCCGCTGTTCTGGTCAACTGGTTGGCAAATGGCTAGGGTCGGACTGGGGCATAAAATTGTCTCTTGCACCAATGAAAAACTGGACTGCTGTTGCAAATGGCAATTCATTCCTTTTGTGACAGACTGTTTGAATAGTACACAGCGGGGAGTTTTTTGATGAAATGTGATACAAATTGTGCAGTTTAAGGAATATGTATTCAGCAACAATAGTCAACCCTACAAGCCACATAGTGAAATAACTCATGAAACTGGCCCATATTTGCCAAAAAAGTGGCCCACTTTTGGGTCGGACATTGTCCTATAGGCAGACCCTCATTAGCAAGTCCTGCTCCAATGTGTCACTCAGGGCTGAGTTCTGCCCCAGTATCGCTCTCACCCCAACATTGCCCAATTCTCCCACAACCCTTCCTGCCACTCCGATCATCCCACACTACTCACACATTTATACATGTATACTCATTCACACACATACATCTACCCAAACATGAAGCTGTGGATACATGCCAAGTGTTCTTACTGGCCGTGCCATTTTCCATTCTTCATCACCCAGTGTGTCACTGCTTGGCTTCTTTCGTTCTTTCGTTCTTTCGTGCTTTCAGGGACAAATGGCCGCCACTGCTGGTTAACTCTCCCCCTGGGCACCGGTGGAACGCCAGCTCTGCCCTGCCGCAGAGTCACTCAGCACAACTGTACATATGTCACCGTTCTGATCCCTCTACCAATCGAAAGGTATGGAGAAGAAAGGATGAAGATATGGGTGTCCCACAAAGATTCATTTCTGGGTTTGGAAATCAACTAATGGTGTGCCAACACTGCTTCTTCAGCTCTGCTGTTCCCAGTGCCACGCGCACTGCTACCCATGCATCTCCACAGTGCCACGCGCAGTGCTACCCATGCATCAGTATCAGGACTTTTTTGCAGTGGCTCCAGTCCATGCAGAGAGCTGGGCAGGGTGACAGGGAACCATTAGTAACTTCAGTTCCATTGCAGAGGAAAGTAAAATTTGACGCTGTACTAGTCCAGTTTTAAAATCACACAAGATGCAGGTTTTTTTGGGGCTAACTGAAAATACTATGCAAAGATAGAAACAAACCATTAGCTTCCAAAGTCCCACAGACTTCTTTGTCAGATGTTGCAGAGTGAAATGATTAGTAAAAGAAAGCTACAGCGCTGATCAGTTGCATTGCAAAGCATCTACATATTTATGGATTATTTGTTTAATTATTTTATTCTTTGAAAACAGAAATACTGTGCACTGCAACTCCCTTTGCGTTATGGAGTACGAAGAGTGTTACAGCCTGCCGGAACCTCGCATGTCACTGAAAAAGAGGTGGCGGGAGCATGTCACCCACAATGCACAGCCACACTAGCCAGTGATCAGGTGTAAAGAGATGGGCAGTGCATTCAAACACCAAACAGCTTTCACAAAACAAATCGTTTGAAAGAAGAGGACTGGACAAACTTAGTACTCTATATCAGCAAGCAGCCCTTAATCTTCTTCTCACATCAACAGGGACGTCAATTAGGGGTCACCAGAGGTCGCAACTGCGACCTCTGAGGTCTCCCTTGTGACCTCTAAAAAAACGTTTTAAAAACACATTTTTTTTTTTTTTGTAATGCAAGCTCCTGGGCTGTGGCCAGCACTATGTGGCTCTTTACTTCTGGAGTGGCTGGCTTTCTTGTTCAGGCCCCTTAAAGAAAGAAGAAAAATAAGAAAAGAAGTGCCACAAGTCTAACACTTTCAGCACTGACCCTAAATAAGAAAGATTAGGATTACCAAATAATGTGTCTTTCTGGAATTCTATACAATAATTGCTAGACTCATTAAAGGTTTATTTCAGGCACACTTCAGGGGTGAGTCACTGATTTAGTCTGTTCTTAAACGCCTTAACTAAGCCTTTCATCCTTCTGATGTCGATAAATGAGTACCAACAGAGGTTGGGTGATATTGGGTGTATATTTTTTCTATATAAAGCGCTTAAGCGTAAGTGCTATATAATAACACATCATTATCATTTGGTCATGGACGTCTGCTTGCATTCACAGTAATTTGGTAATATGTGCCTATACACACTGATCTTAACGATACATATGGTGATCTATTCTTGTATGAAATGTACTTCACATTATAGTGATATCGTAACTATATTTTTCATAGTGTACAATGCTATGTGATGCCACTTCCTGTTTTGTCAAGGGGTGAAAGGTTGTGTTCCATCGCTTCCCGCGATATCACTTCGGGGTGGGGTCAAATGACGTCACTTCCTGTGATGTCATCAGGGGGTCAAGGTTTGTGTGATGTCACTTCCGCTACCCCAGGCATTTTGGTGAAATGACGTCCCCGCACCTCATGCGGACGCAGGTGCAGGTTTTTGAAAACGGGTGAAAGGTTTCTACCTACCAGCATCCTGCCTGCCAAAGGCTTTCAAGGAAAGGCTTGAGAGCACATTGTGATCAACAACATTATCCGTGTAACACTACACCAACGGAAGCGAACAGGTCAAAATATATCTGTGATTGTTGCGCGTCTGTGAGCAATGGTCTGTTTTTAGATGGCAAATGATTTGGATAAATATGATTTTTTTTTTTAATTTGGAAACATTCAAGTGTTAAAGCAGGTAGGTGTTTGTGGAAAATGAGTATATGCACATTTTCTACGTCCGCCTGATTCTGAGGTGAAATCCACAGATGATGGCTTCAAGGAGGCTTTGCCGTGCGTAAGAGATAAGGAATGATTTCAAGTAGTAGTTGTTTTCCTTTGCTTTATGATTCACCATTAAATCGCTTACGCGTTGATTGAACCGCAGTATGCTCGCTCCACGTAAGCACGTAGTTTCTTTCGCTTGAACGTAAAAAGGTCACGTACAAGGGTTGCTTGCCTTCCCAGGCAGTAGTCCATTTTGGGCATCATTACCCACCGTTTGCTAGGGTTTTTCATTGAATGCTGGAGCATTTCAGTGTCTCACGCTCCAGTTGTGACTGTGAGACAGCCAGGCTTTCTGGCATTCGTCTCCTTGGGGGATTTCCCCCCTGAAGCCAGTTAGTCGCTGTGTGTGCCTGTTTTGGTCGGCATCCCTGGAAACGCAAAAAACATAAACACATTAGCAGTAGCTCAAAATAGACCTGGTTCATTTGCATCAACAAATACCAGCAAACCGAGCCACAAAACGTCTATTGTGCCAGCCTGCTGGGCTCTTCACACCTGTGTATAGCATGATGCAACACACCAGAAGCATCAGGCAAATACAATTGTCAAGGAGGAAGAAACATGCACAGTTGTGAAATACATGTAACTTTAAACGTTATTTGTGTATAAGGCCCCCGTAGGGTGACCAGATTTAAAAAGTAAAAAAGCGGGACAAGGCAACTAACATAAAAGTAGGACTAACTCTTCAAAGTGACTGTCAAGGCACTACACTTCAGTAGCATTTGCAGAAGGGGGATTAAGTGTTTCTGTTCAAAGAAACACATATCATATTTAAGTTATCACAAACTAACACTTTCTTAAATTGTAAATTGCAGCATTTCTTCTGTGCGAGATTGTGCATTACCTCCACGTCCACTCTTCCTCGTCCCAGTACTTACCTCATGAGGCACCCGCCTCCGACACAGGACCTTCTTCTATTTCTTCTTATTTCTATAACTCCTTCCCCACACCCACGTCACTTAGTTTAATTTTTCCTGCCTCCGGCAGGTTGGGCTTGTTTTTTCTTCCCGGCACGGGGCGCTGGGGAGCTCCGAATGCTGGCCCCCTGGTGGGGCTGTGTGGCGGGGCCTTCGGCTCCTTCAGGTGTGGCAAGACTCCTGGGTTCCCTGCGGGGCTTGGGACCCGGTTGAGTCAGGCTGCCTTGCCTGGTTTCTGTTGGGCTTTGGCCAGCGCAGGGCATCGTGGCCCAGGTTCTGGGAGAACGGACCCGGGTTAAGGTAAGGAGAAGGGGGGGCATGTTTTTCCTGTTGCATGGCCATGCTGCATGGGCGGCTGTGCACGGATTGGCGGCTCCTTTTTCTTGTTTGAGCCACGTGCTCCGGAGGAGGGTGGGCTCCTCCTCTGGTGCTGCAGGCATGTTGCCATAGGAATTAATTGATGTTGTTCCTATTGGTTGTTGTTCTTTCTGGCCTCTATTTGAATGTGGGAGAGGCACGTTAGCAATTGTTTGTATGTGGAGCCTTGATTCGGTGTACAGGGGTCTTTGGTGAAGCAGGCTTCCTTGGTCACTGTTTTTGAGCTTACTCAACATGGGGAAACATTCTGCAAAGAGCAGGCATCTGGTCCTGTCCTCTTCTTCTTCGTCTTCCTCTTCTTCTGATTTACACAGAAAGAAGAAGTCTAAGCGTTTTTCCCTGACCAGAAATATAGGCATACACCTAGGAAGGGGTTGCCATTGGTTTCCGATATCCGGGAAAAAATCCTCCGGGAATGGCATGACCCGGAGAAGATTGCAATGCCCCGCTTCATGTCCAAACTTTACCCTTTGAAGGGCGAGACTTTGCTGTCTGATCCAGTTGAGGTCGACGATATCCTCGCCAGCCTGGTGGGTCGCTCCTCTATGTCGGCTGAGGAGGTGGCCGTCCGGGATCCAGTGGACCGCCGAGTTAATTCTGGCCTTAAGAAGGTTCATGCAGGGGCGCATCTGGCCCTTCGAGCAAATATCTATGGTTCCTACAAAGCTGAAACAGTGTTGAATGGTTTCAGGGAGTTGAAAAAGGCTGTCAATGAAGGCTCTGATTGTGCCCCTTTGCTTACAGACATGCAGAGACAGGTTGAGTTTTTGGCCGATCTGGCTTTTGATGGGGTGCGTGGTTCAGCCATGGCCATGGGGGCTGGTATATCTGCCCGGAGGCATTTGCACCTAAGGGACTGGAAGACTGATGGGTCTCAGAAGGCGGCTGCCCTGAAACTTCCTTTCACTGGATCCAGGCTTTTTGGTGATTGCCTTGAGGATAAGGTGCACAAAGTTTTTAGGGCGGACAAACATGCTGACAAACTTCGACGCAAGCCTCCTTCAACGGCCAAGAAATCTTCCTCTGGGGCTGGTCCAGTGACCAGCAGGTCTTTTCCTGGCTCCTCATCACATTCTTTTCGGAGAGCTAGGGGGGGTCGGGGTCCTCCACGCTCTTCACGTCCTGGGCCGGCACCTAAGTCCTGACGGTTTGGAATTGCCGGTGGGCGGGCGGCTCCGGCAGTTTTTTCCAGTATGGGAAAGGTGGTGTTCCGACTCATGGGTTCTGGACACAGTACAATGGGGGTATCGAGTGCATTTCCTGTCTCCTCCTGTCCAGCATTGCATGGTTCGGACTGTGGTTCCCAGGTCTCGGCTCAAGAGGTTGGCCATGGACGCCGCTCTCTCCGAATTAGTGTTGAAGGCGGCCATCATGCCCGTTCCTCTCCCTGTGCAGGGTCAGGGGTTCTACTCACGGGTGTTCCTGGTCCCCAAACCTTCGGGGAAGTACTGTCTAATTCTGGACCTCAAAGCCCTGAACTGCTTCGTCCAAAAGGAACACTTCAAGATGGAGACTTTACAGAACATTCTTCTGATGTTATTAAAGGGGGATTGGATGACATCTCTGGATCTCCAGGACGCTTATTATCATGTGGCTCTCCGTCCCTGGCACATGCAGTTCTTCCGCTTTGCAGTGGGATCCAGACATTTTCAGTTCAGGGTGCTCCCATTCGGACTGCGATCTGCCCCCAGAGTTTTCACCAAGCTGGTGGCCCCCCTGGTGGCGCACTTACATCTGCGGGGCATTCAGATATTTCCCTACCTGGACGATTGGTTGATCAAAGCGTCCCGCCGGCAGACTGTCATTTCTCATCTCCGATTGGTCTGCCAGGCATTGCAGGACTGGGGTTTCCTGGTGAACTGGCAGAAGTCCCAACTGGAGGCTTCTCAGGATCTAGTTTTCATTGGTGCACAGGTTTGCACCAGGATGGGGAAGGTGTTCCTGTCCCTGGAGAGGGTCCGTCGCTTGCTGACTGTTCTGGGCAGGGTTCTCGGGAGGCAGTATGTCCCGGCCCGCCTATTGCTGAAATTGCAGGGGCACATGGCTTCTTGCGTGTTTCTAGTTCCCTGGGCCCGTCTTCATCTACGCCCCCTGGTGTCCTACCTTCTCTTCCACTGGCTCCCTTCATCTCAAGCTTTCGAGGCTTTGATTCTGGTGTCTCTGGCGCTGCGGGTCTCCCTGCAGTGGTGGTTGAGGGTTCCCAAACTACAGGCTGGGGTGTCCCTGATCATTCCTCCTGTGACCACACTTACTACCGACGCCAGTGGAAGGGGCTGGGGAGCTACGTTGGGAGTCCTCTCTGCTCAGGGGTTGTGGGATCCGGAAGAGAGCCATCGGACATCCAATTGGCGAGAGTTGTGTGCCATTCTCTGGGCTCTGGTGTACTTCAGGAGGTTGCTGATGGGCCGGGCAGTTTTGGTCCGGACGGACAATACGACAGCTTTGGCTTACGTCAACCGCCAAGGGGGTTCCGGCCGCTCCTTGAATGGCCTGGCAGCTCAGATAGGTGCTTGGGGGAATCACATCTGGTGTCCCTGGTGGCTTCACATATCAGGGGGGTGGACAATGTTCGGGCGCTACTCAGCCGCCGGTTTCCCTCCTCGGTGGCACTGGTCCTCTCGACCCAGGTTTTTGCAGAGATCTGTGTCAGGTTCGGGACCCTTATTCTGGACCTGTTTGCGTCTCCAGCCTCAGCAATAGTTCCCCTCTTCTGCTCTCGTTTTCAGAGAGAGGGTGCGTGGGGGGTGGACGCCCTCTCTGTGCAGTGGCCTCAGGGTCTCCTTTATGCTTTTCCACCTATTCCTCTTCTGCCTCGGGTGGTTCAGCGCATCAGAATATCCAGGGTGACTGTATTGTTGTTCGCTCCGTACTGGCCCCGCCGGAGTTGGTTCCCCTCTCTGTTGGAGCTTCGGTGCCAGGAGCCTTGGCTGGTTCCGAAGTGGCCTTGTCCCCTTCTGGGGGGACTACGGTTGGGGGTCCGCCAGATACAATGGGCAGTGTGGATATTGCACGGGCTAGGCTGATATCTAAGGGGTTTTCTGGTCCTGTGGTGGATTCCATAATGAATGCTCTTAGACCCTCCACTCTGAAGGCTTACGGCAGACATTGGAGCCATTTCCGGGACTGGTGTGGGCGGTCTGGGATCCCCCCCTGCGTTCTGGCCTCCCCGCTATCCTTCAATTCCTCCGGGATGGGTTTGACAAGGGCCTGGCGGTTTCCACGCTTCGCTCTCAGTGGGCCTCCATAAAATTCCTTTTGGGGGACTCTGATGGGCACTTGGATGGGGAGGTGTTGGTGGGGAAGTTGCTCAGGGGTTTTTCTTCTTCCCGTCCTTGTACTTATAAGGGGCTTCCTCCTTGGGATCTCCCTCTTGTCTTAAAGTTTCTTCAAGGGCCTCCCTTTGAGCCCATTTCCGAAATTGATATGAAACATCTGACGCTGAAGACTGCTTTTCTGATTGCCATAACTTCTGCCCGTAGGCTTGGGGAGATTGGGGCTCTGTTATGTCAGCCCCCTTTCCTGAGGGTTCTGCCGGACTCGGTGGTGCTGAGGTGTGATCCGAAGTTTCTCCCTAAAGTTGTTTCTCGTTTTCACACCTCTCAGGATCTGGTTCTCCCTGCCTTTTTTCAAAATCCGCAAACGCCAGAGGAAGTGGCCTGGCATAACATTGATGTGCGGCGGGCGGTGTTGGAGTACTTGGCTAGAACGGCCCCTTTCCGCCGCTCTGACAGTCTTCTGATTACTTTTGGCCCGGCTGGGGCTGGGCGTAAGGCATCTGTAGTGTCCATTAGCCGATGGATCCGTCTTGTGGTCTCCACGGCCTATGTGGCTTCGGGCCTGCCTTTGCCTGCGCACGTTCAGGGGCGGTCCACCAGAGGTTTGGCGGCCTCATGGGCCGATGCTAGGGGGGTTTCTCTACAGGAGATATGTAGAGCTGCCACTTGGGTTGATCAGAGCACCTTCATCAACCACTATAGGTTGAATGTCTCCCACTCGGGGTTGGTTCCTTCGGGGTTGGAGTTTTGTTTGTGGGGATGTAAAATTGGAGTTATTAAAGGTGTGTGTTTCTGCACTGTTTTGACTCTATGTCTCATTGGGACCTTTTTCCCCGTTTGTTGCTTTGGTATACCTCATGAGGTAAGTACTGGGATGAGGAAGAGTGGACGTGGAGGTAATGTTCTGAGTACTTACCGGTAATCTTCATTACTCATAGTCCTACTCTTCCTCTTCACAGTACTGATGACCCTCCTCACCCTTCCTGCAGGGAAGGTCCCATGCTACGGCTTGGTAATATGAAACTAAGTGACGTGGGTGTGGGGGAGGAGTTATAGAAATAAGAAGAAATAGAAGAAGGTCCTGTGTCGGAGGCGGGTGCCTCATGAGGTAAGTACTGTGACGAGGAAGAGTAGGACTAGGAGTAATGAAGATTACCGGTAAGTAATCAGAACATTCCTGTCTGCCAGCTATGAAGACCTACTTCCAAAAAAACGGGACCACCGCAGTTTCCAATGGGAATATAATCTTGAGAAAGGGGGGCGGAGCTCCAAATACCGGGACAGTCCCGAAAAAACCGGGACGTCTGGTCACCCTAGGGCCTAGGCAATCGGTTATGGCAGGTTTTTTTTTTTTTTTTTAGAAACGTCCATTTGTATTTTACAGTATATCTGTATTTTTCCATTTTTATTTCTCTGAAACCTAAAATTACAGTGAGCAGTTTCTTGCCTTTATTTTGTTCTTTTTTTTTCAGGGCCAATTTCAAGCTCCAACAATCCTCACATGAAAGTAGCAGAGAGGCTGACCAACTTTCTGAAATCTTACAGAACTCTGGATGCGCGTGCCGTACAACAAAGTTACACTGCCCTAGAAAAGAGAAAGGCATCTTTAGGATTAGGAAGGGCCAAACATGCTTAGTTCTCATTTTTTTTATTTTTTTTATTTCCAAGCTCATCGTGTCCCTTCATATGGCAGATATGATTTATAGATGATTAATTTCCAAATTATTCTTCCACATCTTATGTGATTAAATATACTTATTATAATTACAAGCTGCTAATCCCACATGTGACTTGCCTTCTTTAATAAGTCCTTTATTTTGTAAGTCATTTATCATCATGCTCAAAATGAGGTAGTCCTGCCTCCCTTCCACATCTTTTTTGATGAAATGACTAAAGCTATGCAGGGATTGGCACTTCAGATGTTTTGCACTTCAACTCCCATCAGTCCTGGCCAGGATAGACAATGGTGAGGGATCATGGGAGTTCTAGTCCAAATAATATGGAGAGCTGCAAGTTGTAGACTCCTGCATGACCTCCTTTTCGTTCAAACGACTGATTAACACGTTTTGCTAAGTGTGGTGTTTAATGGCGGGTTGGAGTTCCAAGTGATATAGACACCTGGCGCCTCACTTTTGTGTGTCTATCATATGTTACTCAGCGCCCCTCCGTGGAATATATCCCTGTAGTTGATAGCTACCCATCTCTCACTCGTATAGCTTGTGACCCATATATGAATATGCCAGAGTCTCACAGAGAAAATACACTGCTGCACTTCAAAGACTTTGTAGGAATAAAACCGGGAATTAAAACCGGGACTGACTCTGCTGAGAGGGTCCAGTCTCCTAGCTATTACTGGTGCCTCTTACCCAGGAGAGTCCTGGCTGGAGGGTAAGAACGGCTTCCACCGTCAGCAGGCTGCGGTGGGGTCCAGGGTCACATGCTGAGGGAGGAGAACGCCAAAGTGCGGCATCAGCGGCCAGGGTCGGATTGGCCTTTCGGCCGTGGCTGGGCCGAAATCGTCTCTGGGGAGTGGGGGCCGGTTTCTTGCCATGCCTGGGCCGGTTTGGAAGAACATTTAAAAAAAAAATATATACATATTTTTTTCAATGTTTTTTTTTTATTTTCAAAAAGCTTTTCATCCTTCTTAGGTCGATAAATTAGAGCGTCGCATTAGCCTCTCTTTGGGACCTTCTACGCCAGCTGCAGCATCTTGTGGCCTACGTGAGCAAGTACATTTCCATCCTATTATACTCTCAGACCCACTGCGATCCATCAAAACTGCGCAAGAGTGCCTTACCCCTAAAATATTGGGAAACTCGCCTCCAAGCACTTTTTCTTTAAATAGAAACCTGCATTTTGAAGATCCTCCTAGCCATGATTCTACTCTTAAAAACTTACCTCAAGACCATACCACTGCTCAAGTATATTCCCAACCTTTAATCTCTCCTATACCGACCGATGTGAACTCTTCCCATCTGATTGAACAAGAGTTACACTCCTTCCCAGTCCTGTCTCGTATTCTAAATTTACTTGACAAAGGACATGAGTTTACTCATGAACTCCTAAAGGACTTAAGAAACTCGATCTCTTCTAACTCATTGCAACTTGCTAAACTCAAGGGCTTCATTTTGTCCCAAGAAGCTTGTTATAACTTTCACACAGCTTGCCCTCAACGTTTGGCTGAGTCAGTAGCAAAGAGTCTGCCTGCTATCCCTGCTGTGCAAATCTGCACTTCACAAAGTACTCAAACAATAGATGCTCCCTTTTTGCTTAAAGGTATGCCTACTTCATTTGCGAATGCAGTAGTACCATCGGCATCAGTGGATTGCACAAATTCCATCTCTTCTTCCACTGAGTTAGCCGAAATAGCTAAACTTCAACATGATAGAATTCTCCAAATAGAACAAATAATATTCAACTCAAAATTATTTGACATGGAAGCCATTGGAACGGCGCGACCGCCCGCTCTGACTGCCCCTCTTGTCAACTCTCTTCCTTCTCCAGATAGTCCATCCGCTCTTACAAACCTTTTAGATGGTGTTGACTCCGGTGAGCCACTATACGACTCTGATAGACCAGCAACTTTATACCATCCTTCACGTAGAATGAAAAAGGCATACCAGAGAGCGTTGAAACGCAGAAATAAATCAAAAGCAAATAAAAACCCTCAATTCTCTAATGACTATGTAGCCCCTATCAGGCAAGGCTCTGCTGCTAATTGCGTAGCACTAGATGCTGTAATGAACATCTCGCAGTCAGAATCTGAAGACTTACAGCTAAACTCGAGTCAATTAAATGAAGAAAGTCAAATTGCCCTGCAACTGAAATCCGTTAAAAAAACAAAAAAAGAGAAAAAGAAACTCTTACCGTCAACACTTCTCCAACCTATTGTAGAAAACTCCTTAGAGGATCCAAAGGCTGTAGTAGGTGCTGTATGTGGTGGAGGCAGTATCCAGTCTACTGCCTCTTGTCAAGCTAATTTGTGCATGTTTTTTCCTGCTATAGAGAATAAAAAAACCTCATGCTCAATTAATGTGGCTAACTCTAAGTCAGATGTTTTGGATCATAACTCTTCTAATCTGCACGTTGCTCAAGTGCCGCACCAGCTTCCCTCTCTCAGAATTTCGCAGATAGAACCCACAACTTCTCTCCTACAGAATAGTACTCTTCAGCCTTTATCTTCTGAAGTGTCTGTACAGCGCTCTGTTCTGTTGTCAGCTGAAGCAAAATCCTCCACCACAAAGTCTGTGCCTACTGCAACTTCTACATGTGTTGATTCTATGCTGCCTATATCCATTTGCGTTGAGAGACAAGAGGGGCCGGATTTATCTAAGCCAGTCGGTCCCTCTACTCCAACACTCACTGTACTCAATAGAAGCCTAACTGCCTTCAGTGATATTCCTGAGGAAACTCAAACACTGATCGGCTGGTCTAGCGATCCCCTAATTAATGGCATGGCACCGATTAACCATTCCTTCTTGATGAACACGTTGTACAAAATTCCCTCATTACGTAACCTGATTTCACAAGATGTTGATTGGATTAAGCTGCCGTTGATTAACAATAATCGGATGGTTTGCAAAGTCTTATCCCCAATTATTGCTAAACTTATTTGGGAATATAAGAATGATCTGCTATTCTTGGGACTGGAATTGCAAGCTTTCTCTACTCTGGAAAAGGCGATGCAATTTCTAGATTTCACTCCTCCTCGGATAGTAAAAAATTCTAATACCTCGAAAGATTCCTTGTCTGAAACTTCAGAAAATGCTAAAATCTTAACACAATTGGCTTCTTTGACCACTGCTTTAAATGGCTTTTTAGGGACCTTACCTACTTTACTCCCTCTTAATATACCGGCAGCTTCTACTTCGTCTTCATCTATAAACTCATAATGTAAAAATTTCATTCTTCAGTCATGGAATTGTTGTGGCTTCAAGAACCTTTTAAATTGGTTTCAAAATAAGGCTACAAATTCACTTCCTACCATTATGCTTCTACAGGAAACTATGTGTTCCAACAATTTTTCTCTGGATGGTTTTACAGCATTCCATCATGTAGCGACTCAACCATTAACAGGGCGACCAGTGGGAGGCATTTCCATACTACTCAATAATGAGTTACGATTTACAATTAACAACCAAATTGCTACTCAATTATTTTTGATGGTTGATGTTAACATCAATATTCATGGGATAAAGAGAATAGTGTTTATATCACTTTACTGGAACCCCTCCACTCTCCCCATTGTTGATGCTCTTATCTTGCTCAACGATGTGCTCATGGACATCCACCACTATCATCCTCCTCCAGAGATTTTAATTGGTGGTGACTTTAATGCACACTTATATGCGGCCTCTTTTGGTATTCCTTCACAGGCTACCTCACAGCATGGGAAAAACTCCTATGAAAATGGTGTTAAATGGTCTAACTTTCTTGCGGGCTGGGACCTTTGTGTAATTAAGACACATCGTTCAAGCTCTCCATGCACTTGGCATAGGGGGAATGCTTATTCTATTATTGATTATATAATAACGTCAAAGTTCTTGTCGGGCTTACTTTCACCAATCGTTCCCTTTTTCCCACATTATGGCGATCATGCTATTTTAGTGAGCACTTTTTCAGTCCAATCTGACGTATTTTTTAAGTTACCTGCTTTGGCTTTAGTCCAAAATGATAGGCCTTTTCTCTCAATACGCTGGAACCACTCCACATGTCGATGACTGACTTTTCTAGTCAATCGTGATTGGTGGTCGGATCCGCATACTGATGATAACTCTTCACAAGCTTTATTATCATGGAATACTCTGATGATACAGAATCACCTTAGAGACATAGCAGAATCTTCCTCTATGCATTCCACTATTCCTAACGTAGCGCCAAGTTTAGCTTCTAGCCTTGTTAACATAAAAAAGGAAAAAAACTCTGCCATTCGTCTTCTTAGAAAGAATCTGTTGAATATGAGCTCCATTTGTTATATAAAAGCTAAAAATACTCTTCAAAGAAAATTCAAAATGCAAATTAAATCGGCTCGTGCTAACTCTCATTTAATTGACAATCAAAACATGATTCGCCTAATCTGCAAAAAAAACACCAGAGATATTTGGAAAATTCTTAGAGCCTCGTCCAATTCGGACCATCCTCATATGGAATCAGCAATTGACGGTATCTCTTGGTTTAACTTCTTTGAGCACAAATATTCATTGCCTATGCGCTTTCAGAAGGTAAACTTACTAGACCTAACTAAATATATACCCGAGACTTGTCCATGGGATATAGATGATATTCTTCTAGCAATCTCAAAGCTAAAATCTTCTAGGTGTGCAGGCCCGGATGGTGTACCCCCTTGTGTGATAAAAGATGATCCATTATTCTGGGCCAATGTACTCTTGAAGGCAATTCAAAGTATATTTAAATCAAAAAGCATTCCTCTATCCTGGACTTGCTCTATTATTATTCCCTTGCACAAATCAGGACCCCTAAATAATCCACTTAACTTTAGGCCAATTGCGCTCATTGATGTGGCTGCAAAGATCTTCGCCTTATTGCTGCTAAAAGATATTGAAAAATTTATCTTAGAAAGGAAGATACTTAATAAAGTACAGACTGGCTTCAGAAAACATATGGGGACACAATTAAATGCCACTATTCTTGCACATCTGATTGCTAAATCCCATGAACCTGCTAACGGACCAATTTTCATTGCTTCCCTGGACCTATCATCTGCTTTTGACTCTGTAATTCGCAGCAGACTGTGGGCTAAAATGCTGCTGCTCGACTTCCCCCCTGATTTAGTGGCACTTATTGCTCTTTTACATCATAATACTTCATTCCGGGTACGGATTGCAAGCAATGGCCTTCTGACCCCATCTATTCCCACAGCTACTGGTGTCAAGCAGGGCTGCAACCTTGCAGCAGTCTTATTCAACTTATACTTGATGGATATTGAGGGTATCTGGGATTTCTCTGAATCTAATTCGGTCCGCATTGGCAAGCTTCAATTATCTTGGCTTGCCTATGCTGATGATGTGCTTTTATTCGATAGCACACAATCAGGGCTCCAGAGCAAACTAGATACCTTTTCCTCCTTTTGTAAAGAAAATAATCTCTCCATCAATGCTGCTAAATCAAATATTCTCATATTATGCTCCAAAAAAAAAATTCGTAAATTTAAGTGGCAACTCGATTCCAGATACCTTCAAGTTGTTAATCAAGTGACTTATCTTGGTTACAACCTGGCAAATAATGTTTCCGCCAGCTTTTGGAAAAGAGCAATTGTTGAAAAAATCTTGCCGTTGCAAAATCAAATGCGCATAATTTATCGTAAATATTGTAAATTTACTTTGGCGCCCCTGTTTGAGTTCTATTCCATAAAGGTAGAGGCCACTTTACTATATGGTCTGGATATATGCTTGGTGGATTTGTCGGTCTTCTTAAACAAAATACAAGCAAAACTGTGGAAAGTGACTCTTCATCTCCCTACTTCTTTGCCAAATGCACTTGTACGCCATGAATTAGGCCTAAACTCTTTGGCATCTCGACATCAGTGGCGTCTCTTGAAACTTTATCTCAAAATGAACTTCCCTCTAGAAAACTCGCTTTATGAAGATTTCCACATCATGCTGAGAGAATCGCACCCTAGATCGATTACACACTTTCGACAGCGAATATTTAACATTCTAGCTGGGCTTAATCTTCCTGCCGAAGATTTAGAGATCAAATTAAATATTGCCTATAAACGGCTTTTCAATAACGACTGGGCAGCAACTTGTCTACAAATATCTAAACATGTATCATATATGGAATATGCATCCTATAGACACGCACAGGTTCCACGTCTATCCTATCTTATGCTATGTCCTAGTGCTGAGACCCGGGAAATCTACATGTGATTTCGATTTGACCTTATTCACACTAAATCAAGAACTCAATTTTGGTCCAACAACGAACACTTCTCTGCTGATACTACTTGCAGATTTTGTAAACTTGGAGAATATAGTGAAACTCTAAAACACCTCTTTATGATTTGTCCATTTTTTGAAGCAGATAGACAAAGAATCATTTTTGCTTTTAATCCCTATAATACCGAACTTGGAAGAGATTTAATTTGGACGCGCTGTATGTGGGGCACTTCAAAAGCAATTATTTTGGCAACGGTACGCCTGATAAAAATCATTGATGCAGCAATCTCTCAACAGCTAGAGACTGTACACTCATAAAAAAATGATATATTGCATTGAAATTTTTGCTAATGTATATATTTTTTAGACTGCAGAAAGGCTTGTTCATGAATAACTGCCCGTCTAATTGAATGATTTTACTAGCTCTTTGTTATGAACTATGTAGTCTGTATAATTGTGAAAACTCCGGTTGGAGAAGCTGTCTGTGCACTATGAATATCTTCCAAAAGTGAACGCGTACATACTCGTTATGTTTCTAACATCTTGCTGTCTAGTAACTATGTTTTATTTATTTATCTTAAAATAGAAGTAAATTTGCTGTAAAAAGTTTTATTGTAAATTTGAATGTGATCTAAATGTGTAACGATGCGTAAGCATCAAAAACAAAAATTAAAAAATTTAAAAAAAAATAAAAAAAAAAATGAGTACCAACACAGGTTGGGTGATATTGTATGCATATTTGTTCTATAAAAAAGAGCTTAAGCGTAAGTGCTATACAATAACATATTATCATTTGGTCTTGTACGTCTGCTTGGATTCACAGTCATTTAGTGTACCTAGGAACAATGCTATTTGATGCCACTTACTGTTTTGTCAAGGGGTGAAAGGTCATGTTTCATCGCTTCCGGGGATATCACTTTGAGGTGGGTGCAAATAACATCACTTCCGGTGATGTCATCAGAGGTCAAGGGTTGTGAGGCAAGTGGTGGGCCACTTTTTTGAGGCGAGGGGTGGGCCACTTTTTCTGGGGTGACCGGGCCTATTTCATGTCCCAGTCCGACCCTGTCAGCGGCCAGGCCGAGATCCCAGGGGCTCAGAGCGGCAGAGTGTCAAGCAGAGTGTTGCGGCCTCTTCAGCGTGGCAGCAGAAAAGAGGGGCTGAGTGGGCGGGCAGCAGGACTGCTCCAGAGTCCAGGGTACGCCGAATTCAGCTCCAGGGCCATTGGGCATTGGGACGCAAGATGCTTCCTTCCCCACCAGTGATACTCCAAAAACCCTAGATTCTAGCGATGGCTTGATGCCGCCATGCAAGCTGGTGGGAGGAGAGGGTGCTAGGGTTTCTTGTAATCTAGTGCAGAGTCTGGCCTTTTGCCAGCTAAACACATGTTGCATGCGAGAAGTGGGATCAGGGCCATTTCTTGTGGCTTGGAGGTCCACAGGGCACAGTTGCTTTTGTAAAAACGCAGGATCAGCTGCACCCCGGCTGTCCTTGGAGACTAACTTCGGAGCCCAGGATGAAAGAGCTATATTTCCATGTATCTGTTGTTTTGCTTTGCATTCCAAGTACTAAGAAAAAGGGTCTGTCAAGTATGTTTTTAGCATGCCTTTGTTTCAGCAGCGTATGTTAACAGGTAGGGATTAGAGGTAGGTGACTACAGTCACAGCAGTGAGTGGGTAATTGGGAGTGATCAGCATTAGTGGAATGTCACCCAGGAAGTGCAAGTGCAGGATGATTAGGAATGGGGAAAGTGCCGTTCCAGGCTGTGTGAATGTGTGCCTTTAAGTCTCCATGGTACAGCTATAAAAGGCCTAATTTTTTAACACACAGATGTACCCACTAGAGCTGGGATTGTATGTGGTCAAGTGCCTAAATTGCAGACTGGGCTCAAATCATGGCTTCACACTTATGGTGACCAGATTTTCAAAATAAAAAACTGGCACGGGCGCACGACATAGAAGCAGGACTACAGTTTTAGTGGACATAAACACAACAGGTGGACTAAAACACAAATAGGACTCCAATAAAAATCTATTCCTACTTCTATGATGGTGTTGCAGGCACAGAACTCTCATTGGAGGAGAGAGACCAGGGAGGAAGGGTGAGGAAATGGGGGCATAAGAAGCAAGCAGATAGAGCAGTACAGGGCCCGATTTCCGAATTTGTTAATCGGTTCCTGGCAAAAACCGGGACGGTAGCCACGCATCCCTCAAATCCTGGGACAGGGTTTTAAATCTTAAAAAACTCTTGGGATGCTGGGACCAAGGGGCAAATACCAGGGCAGTCCCGGCAATACCGGGATGTCAGGTCACCCTATTCACACTAAGTGCGCAATCTTGGGCAAAGCATGGAATCTGCAGATTGGGAAGTAAGGCACAGCCTTCTCCATGAAGACGGTGCGACCTGGATTCCACTACTCTCTGTCCTCTGCATTGGGATTGGACCTCAGTGACAGAAGGAGACTTTGCTGGCCCCTTCCCTTGAATGCCTGGATGTGCAACAAACGCTATGGTTGGCCAATGCCCTGCCGTTATTATATCCATCCAGGTCCAGGTTCGATGAAGCAGCTCAAGGCGACATACGTCGCTCAACAAAACAACTAGGATCTTTCCAATAGAGGTGAAGTTAAAGTTTAATTAAACAACCAAGAAATGAGAATTATGGAGACACACAAAATGTAATGTGTGCTTCCTCTGCCTGAGGTATGCTGCTGATGTAGTTGCAAGTGATTTTTTGGGCCATTAGGGCTAACGTGTCCAATATGCACTCCATTCCTTTTCGCCCATGGCCAAGGACTGGGGCTTGCTGGCAGAATGGTGTTTTGTGTGGGAGAAGAGCTGTTTCAGTGCTCCGAATGCCAGTTGTGGACAGGGAGACCCTGAGAATTGAGATATAGGTAGCAACTAAACAGGCATCATTCACTGAGGCCTTTCGACATCTGGGATAGCTTGATCAATCTGGTTGCCTTCAACTGGTAACTAGTGCAGTTGATGATAGAACATCTGATGTTGTTTCATAAATGTGGTTTTCAAGATTGCGTAGAAAATGTTGATTCCATGTGACGCCATTGCGCAATTTTCGCGAAACGTCTGGTACAATTTTCTTGCTCATCTCCGTCATTACAAGAGGTTTCACGGACTTCCATGAGGACTCGCGGGGACTTCTTCTGCAAGTATTAATCCCCTGCTCCAAAGCTGGAGCAGAGTCTGAGACCTCATTTAGAGCAGAGGCGTAGACAGGGTAGGGCCTGAGCGGGCAAGGCCCACCCAAAATCTGTAAATGCCCACTCAGCAGCACTGTGTGATCATTTACAGATGGTATGTCACTGCAGTGGGCCCAACTACATTAGCTTCAGGCCCCACTTGTTAGACAATCCCTGCTACGCCTCTGATGTAGAGAGAGAACAGAACCAGCCACCCGTCTGCGATATTGGAGGCAGAATGTGGCGGGATAGGAAGATCACAACGCAGAAGAATTGGTCTAATTTGTCTAATTTTGTTTTAACAACTTTGGCCGAAAATATAGGGTAGGGGGTGGGTAATCATGATCATATAGGGGTGGTCAGGGAGTTGGCTGTGGGGGGCTGCAGATGGGCTAATCAAACTAGAGAAAAGAAATTGTATTCAACAAATTCTTTTTGATGTAATCACAAAGAACCGAATGTGGCGATGCCCCGACTGAGTGCCAGAGCTGAGTGCCAAAGCTGAGTGCCAGAGCTGTGCAACACCTAGAAGGGGCAAGTCTGGTAGACAAAGGATAGGGAGAGTGGGCATCACCAACTCACCATTGGCTCACGAAAAGCTTTATTCACAAGAAGGCAAAAAACTCAACATTCCACTTCAAATGTGCTGGGGTGCTAATCAGTCACATCCTAAAAAGAAAATTGAAAAGATGCTGGATGCAATCTATGCCCACCCAGTGAGATAGGGATGAGGGATGACTGGAAGCCTAAACACCCTGACCAACCCTGCAGAAAGAAGAGCTTTCTCTTTCTTTGATTAGCGCTAATACTGCACAAAATGGTTCCATGTTCTTAGATTGCCAGGTTTTTTGCAGAATATTTTTGGCTGAAAGAAACTGATTGCATTTAAAAACACATATTTGGGGGTCGCCCCCAGCCCCTTTCCCTATTATTTAGTCTCTATTCCCCACACACCCCTACCCCTTATGTCCCCTTAGCCGTCCCCATATTTTTCCATGAGTTTTCTCGGCTGAACATTTTCATCAAAAAACAGCGAAAAAAGCCTGCCGATGTAACATTGTTCCATGTTAAGAGGTCTGATGATGAAAACAAAATGCTTATATGAGGGCGGTAGACCTGGAAAATCTTGCCCATGTGCCCTATCAATGTATGGAATGATGCACCAAGGACGAGCCTGCTCGCCTACTTCATTCTCCGCTCCAACCAACAAGGGAAGGGCTTAACCCCTACCCAACTAATAGACATTAAAAAAAAAAGTGGCATATAGTTTTATATAAACTATACACAAATAAAAAAACTAAAAAAAACAAAAGTGACATTTACAAGAAAAAAAGTATTTTATCTCCACAGATTTAAAAAAAATCTAGGACACAAATCTCCAACAATGGATACATAAAGCCCATCAAAAAAAGACCCAAGTACAAGTCCAGTGTCCGCCTTTGCTAAAATAGTAAAAAGTGCAATTATTACAAGCCAAAGGCCACCCGCCTCTGTCCTGCCCACACCCGGTACAGCTGTACCCCTCGTCTGTGCTCCTCTGTATATTACCCCCACTGTATATCTGTTCTGTTGTTACCTCTGTAAAGCGCTCCGTTGCTTCTCGAAGCGAGGTCCGCTCTCAATGAATACCATGATAACAGTAATAATAATAATAATAATAATATTAATACATGCTGTGCTGCTCTGTGAAAGGATTCACATGCTTCCAATCCCCGAAGGAACAATAATATACCCATAGATCTGCGAATCAAACCAGAAAATATAGCCCTGAGGAATATGCCCCAGCCACGTAACTGCACCATCAATGCCTGTGACAGTGCCCGGTGAGGAGGCCGAATGAGCTGGACACAGGCGCGGAATGAAGTATGGCTCCCATCCTGATGTAATATGGGGGATCACCAACCTTCACGGCCCTGCAGAACATGTAGGAAAGCTTTCTGTCAGTTTTGGTAAGAAGGGAAGCTCAGATCCCAGTCAGATGCAATTGCAAACTATATTGACTCAATAAGAAAGGAACTTGCTGCAAGGAGTGCCCCCCCCCCCCCCCGTGAACCTCACTGGATAAAAACAGTGAAAGCAACAAGGTAAAACAACAAAAGTATGCAGCTGTGATGGAGTGGAGAGGAGGAGCACATCCGCCAAGAGATCGTATGACAAGCTCATGCTAAAGACACGCCAACCCATGCGACCACGGCCATGCTATAGACACAGTGCTCCAAGTAATCCAGTCAAGAACAATGACTTCAAGCAAGCAGAGAGAACACATTTACAAACAGAAACAAAAAGCCCAGAAGGTGATCCACGGACCTTAGCGCGGGCTCCAACAGTCATGTAATGCAAAGTATACTCTCCTTTTTACCCTTCCTTCTCCTCTTTCTTCACTCGTTCTCTCCTTCCATCACTCCCTCTTCTTTTCCTATTTGGCCAGTGTATAATAATTGTAATGGTATTTTTACTTTTTTATCTGAAGTCCAATAGCTCAATGCAAAGAAAAAAATACAAAATAAAATTAAACCAAAGAAAACTTCTAATCGAACAGTACTTGGAAAAAAATTAACAATCCTGTATATTGCATTTGCAAGATTAAAGCAGTTTTCAAATGATTAGAGTATACAAAAACATCCTGAGTGCAAAAGGAACCGACCTGGAAAAACAATATTTCAC
This sequence comes from Ambystoma mexicanum, assembly GCF_040938575.1. Classification (NCBI taxonomy): domain Eukaryota; kingdom Metazoa; phylum Chordata; class Amphibia; order Caudata; family Ambystomatidae; genus Ambystoma; species Ambystoma mexicanum. The sequence goes on along the minus strand of NC_090932.1, from coordinate 293,935,312 downwards.
AAACTTTTCTGTGAAACTAGATTTTTCATTGGAGGGTCCCAGCTTGACAGGTACATTAAGAGGTAGTCAAAGCCAATACTTACCATGATTTCATACAGTTTCCTTGCAATTAAATAAATAGTATTTAACTTTTTTGTTTTTTTCTTCTAATTGATTAAAACAACTTTTATAGGCATCCTGATATGGAATTTGAGGGGGCCGTGGCCTGCTTGAGCTATAAGGAATAGATCCCTCTGAGTTTACCCCACATTCATGCCTGATGTGCAAGTCAGGCTGAAACTGAAAAGGTCCCACCTCATGTACCGAACATGCCACCGATCTCCAAAGAGAGGCAGAAATCTGCCGAGAGGAATTGCATCCCCCAACAGATAACTTGCATCACCAGGCAGGTCGCGCGTCCTGTGTACTGGTGCCTAAATTGGGGGACAAGTCAGCATGGTATGGTCCCAATGCGCTGTAGGTTGAATGCCTTGGGGGGAGCGGAGTCCATGTATGAGAACATTTGTCAGAGGAATCTAGAATGTGTGTGTGTGTGCATTTTAGAAAAAGCAAAGTTGGGTAGTGCCAGCCAGGTCCCTACTAGCTACCCATGTCAAGCAGTCACGAGCATGGGTTGCTTTGAAAAAGATAAGAGAGCATTTGAGAGTATTAGAAGTACGTTATGTGTCTAGCTGGACCGAATCTTTGTCGTGGGGGATAGCTGCAATCTAGTGGCAGTGGTGTTGTGCAATATGTTGTTGGGAGAGGCGTATGGTTGCATATGTGTGTGGGTGAGTAGCCGTGCCTTTGGCTTACTTCCATAGGTTTAGAGTGAGAATAAGTACCCATCTGCTGTTGCTGGCTTCTTAGATTCGTATCTGCGGCATGGACTTTCTCCTGTGTTCTACTGGATATTGTTAATCAGGTTCATTCTTAATTCTTACCGTCCTTTCGGTGAATGTATGGGAGTTCATTCCTGCTCCAGTCATCCTGTGTTGAATAGCTAGTTCAAAAGGATAGGGTTAGTCAGGGTTCTGAGGGAAATAGACATGTCTTGAGGGCCTTTCGCAAGGCCAGGTGGTCCTCGATGCGCTGGATGCTAAGCAGCATAGAATTCCAGATAGTGAGGGCTTGGACGGAGAAGGTGGAGCCTCCATTTCTGGTTGGTTTGAAAGAGGGGATGACCAGGAAGATGGCATTGCCTGAACACAGGTTTCTATTGGGATGGTAGTGGGTGATTATCAGTTGAAGGTATTTTGTGCCTGTCCTGATTGTGTAGGGCTCAGTGAGTGATTCACATGGCTTTGAAAGTGACCCGTCATCCGACCGCGATCCAGTGGAAGACACGGAGGGCGGGGGTGATGTGCTCTATGGGTCCGAGGGTGAGGAGGAGCCTATTTGTGGAGGTTGGACCCTTTGGAGCTTTCTCAGTTGATAAGCAGGGGTGCCCAGGTAGAGAGAGTTGGCATAGTCTAGTCAGGAGAGGACAATGGCCCTGAATGCAGTCACTCTGTGGGGGTAGGAGAGGTAAGAGAGGATGTGTCCAAGTATGCGGAGGTGAAGATAGCAGGATTGTGACACAGTTTTGATGTGGTGTGATATACTCACTTCGGTGTCAATCGTACAACCCAGGTTTGTGACTGTGGTGGATGCAGTGGTGGGGAGGGGGATTAGGGGTTTAAGGAGGGAGCCAGGAGGTGGTTTGAGGGAAGATGGTTGTCTTTCTTCAGAGCATAATTACTATTTTTCCGGGATTGAGCAGCAGGTTGTTGACCGTCATCCAATGATCAATGTCAGTGAGGCAGGATGCGAGGTCGGAGAGGGGGAGGAGATGGACTTGGACATTTAAAAGATGATTTGTCTGTCAGCATAGCTGTAGCAGGTGAGAATGTGTAATTAGATTAGTGCAGGGAGAGAGCTCATGTAGAGATTTAAGTGATGAGGGGGTAGGCAGGTGCCTTGAGGACTCTGTTATTGATGGGACGGCCGGTCAAAGTGAAATGAGGGAGGTAGGTGGTTTGGTGTCTATTGGCGAGTAATGAGGAGATCCACATTAGTGCTTTGTCCCTAATGTCAAGGGAGTGGAGTCTGTCAATGAGGATGCAGTGGTTGAAATTGTCAAAAGCCGCAGAGAGGTCGAGGAGTATGAGTGCGGCACAGCCATCTGTGTCTGCAGTGTTTTTTAGGTCATCCCATATGGAGATTAGGGATGATTCAGTTCCATGGAGGTGTCTGAAGCTGGACTTGGCGGGGTCGAGAAAGTGGTTGTCTTCCATAAAGGTGCTGAGAGAGGGTGAGAGTTAGTAAAGCATTGTAGAGCTATGAGTCGAAGTGGCTGATGGAAGGAACTCCTCCTTCAACTGGTAGGTTGGGGAGGATTAGAGCAGGAAGTCAGTGAGGTCTGGGGTAATTGTGACCCTGTTTCATAGAGGGTTAAATGTTGATGGTCCTGTGATAGCCATTTGTAGAGGAATGGTGGGTGAAAGGAACGAGAAAAATATGGCTGTGGGTTCCGTCCATATGTGCGGTCATGGGGGAGGGTGGAGATGAGGTTGGTGGAACTTAAGATCGCATAAATAGTATGTCCTGCTGTGTAGGTGGCACCTGTTACCTGCCGAGTCATGTTGAGGGCTTCCAGGTTGTCCAGGAGTTGTTGTGTCATGCGGTTATCAGCGGCATCAAACCGTATGTTGAGGTCTCCTATTCGGGTGAGGGAGGGGTGGGAGAACAGTATGGCCGATAGGGAATCGTTTATTGCATTAGCTAAGTATCTATTGTAGCCGGGAGGCCTGTAGATGAGCAGGATGCAATGGGTGAGCGACGCGTTGATGATGAATTTCATTAGGAGCATAGTCTGCACTGCATGCGCTCTGAAACACTTGTGTACGAGTGCGATATTAATAAAGTATCATATGATATATCATATCATATCATGCTGGTGCCTCGGAGTGTGATATAGATATTAGATGGCTGTTTCAATCCTGCCACAGTTTTATTTGCCACACTTGCATTTTGAGGGCAACGGTTTGCCATATTAGATGGCTGTTTCACTGTTCCAACTGTTTGTATTTTACCACACTTGCATTTTGAGGACCTGGGTTTGCCATATTAGATGGCTGTTTCACCGTTCCAACTGTTTGTATTTTACCACACTTGCATTTTGAGGACCTGGGTCTGCCATTTTAGATTGCTGTTTTCAATCTTGCCACTGTTTGTATTTTACCACACTTGCATTTGAGAGAATAGGTTTCCAATTTTAGATTGCTGTTTCAATCTTGCCACTGTTTGTATTTTACACACTTGCATTTCAGGGCATAGGTTTCCCATTTTAGATGGCTGTTTCAGTCCTGGCTCTGTTTGTATTTGCCACAGTTGCATTTCAGGACATAGGTTTCCTATTTTAGATTGCTGTTTCAATCCTGTCACTGTTTGCATTTGCCAAAGTTGGATTTTGAGGACTTGGGTTTGCCATATTAGATTGCTGTTTCAATCTTGCCACTGTTTGTATTTTACACACTTGCATTTCAGGGCATAGGTTTCCCATTTTAGATTGCTGTTTAATCCTGGCACTGTTTGTATTTGCCACACTTGGATTGTGCCTCTAGGACTCCTAACTCAGTTTATATTACACATAGCCTCACACAGTTGACATGCACACTATTTGACTACACACTACACTAAAAATACATCACCCCCCTCATCCCGAGCACCAGCACCGTTTGAAAACAGCTGTCCTCCTGTCCTCCTTCCACTCCTCCAAAGTCATCATTAATGTTTACTTGAATGGTACTGCCTTGGCCCAAGGCCCTCAGGCCATTCTTCTCCTCTTTGATAGATGCTTCCCGTGCCTCATCAATTTCCTCCCTTCTCCTGATGCGCCCTCTTTTCCCTCCATGCCTTCCTTGCCTCCCCCTGTTGTCTCCTCCTTGGCTACCTTGCCCTCTTCTCCTTCCACTTCTGCCCCCCGTCAGGCCACTTCTACACCTCTGCAGGGCGTACCTCTGATTCGTACCCCTCCCCAGAAGTCTTTCAAGGATGGCAACCTTCTCCTTATTGCCACTGTTATCTCTCGCTCAGCTCTCAAACACTCCTCTCATGGACCGTCTCTCCCTCTCGTGCACCCTCTCCCCTCTTATGCTCCCTAGCTCCCACTTGCTCACCCTCTCTCCCTCTTGTGCAATCTCTCTTCCTCTCGTGCACCCTGTACCCCCCTGGTGTACCTGCTCTCGCTCAACTGCTCTGCCTCTCATTCAACACAGTGCTTTAATTGGCCGGTCCTACCCTTCAGTACCTGCACTTATTATTTTTGAGCATTTGAGTACCTGCACTTTTCAACAACTGAAAGAGAGTGCACTTTATTGCAAGTTAATGGACTAAGCTTCTTCAGCCTTTGCTGGGGAAAGCAGCACCCACCACCCACACTGCCCATGATGTCTCTTTCAGGGCCCACTCACCCACCCTGCAGAACAAAAGGAGAGAAAAACTTGCAGATACTGTGCGCTCCGCACGCCAGGCGAGGGCCACTATTTCGCTAACCGGGCTTCCCCTTTTAGATGATGGAGCAGGGATTGATTTGGAAAGCCTGGGAAATTACTTTTTTAAGATGTTTCTTTGTTATTAGCAGTGCCCATTCCCATGTGTAAATGTTTAAGTGATTGGAGTTGTGATGGAACGCTTTTGACAGAAAGCTCGCACACAGCACCAGTTGCCTACCAAATTTCTTACTAGGCAATGAAGTGAGCAATAGTGAAACTCCCCTTCTAGAGCTTAGTTTACAGCTATCAAATCTACTAGTTTGATACATAAAAAAGAAAGTCATTTTAGATGGATATTCAAACTTTCTTCACACAATGCATAACAACAAACGGGATGTTTGTGTGAAAGAATTTAGGTACACTGCTTTACCAAAGTGTGTGCTGCCTGGGACATAATTTAATCTCGCTGGGCACTGCCTGCAAACAACAGGGTGTGCCTAAAAGGAGGGACCTGTGCCCAAGGTGCTGTGCAGAAACAGCCGGAGAGGGAATGTCCGGCTTCGTAGCTTGTTGAGTACCTGCACTTCTTTTTTTCCATTTAAAGAACTGATACAGCCCCATTCCCACTCATGCCCCCTCAAATGAAATGTCTCGGGAGGATAGCTCAGGGGCAACATGCTCGCCTTGGAAGCAAGATAACACGGAGAAAACGGGTTCGATCCCTGAGTCTGCGCTTAGAAACCGCTGGGTATTAAGCGTGTTATAAATAACCAATCATATCATGAATGGAGGATAGCTCAGGGGCAACGTGCTCGCCTTGGAAGCAAGACAACACGGAGCAACACAGGTTCGATCCCAGGGTCTGCGCTTAGAAACCGCTGGGTATTAAGCGTGCTATAAATAACCAATCATATCATGAATGGAGGATAGCACAGGGGCAACGTGTTGGTCTTAGAAGCAAGACCAGGCAGAGCAACAGAGGTTCAAATCCTGGGTCTGCATTTAGAAACCCAACTGAGGTATTAAGTGTGTTATAATAAAATGTAATAATCCCTTTCTTGCGCCACACTTGCTTTCAGCTTCCCCCCCTTGCAACATTGCTCTCTCCTCCACTCCCTCGCACAAACCTTCTCAATCACTAGCTCCCTGGTTTTCTCCTGCCCTCACTTCAATATAAAATCGCCCACAACAAATACAATTTTGAGCACCAAAAAACCTTTTAGTATGCTGCAACATTTTAGATTTCCCTTTCCATAGCACAATATTCTGGCTGCTTCATACATTTAAAGCCGCCAGGTATTTTTGTGGGGTACAGTAGCGCACAGCTCTGGTTTGGTGACGTTTTTGATTGGGTAAATATGGTTTACAGTGAAAACTCCACCCAGTAACAGCATGGATAGATGATGCATGGATAGTAACAGCATGGATAGATTGGAAGTGATCTGCTGAGAATACATCCTTCCAAGACATGATGATTAACAACTTGGCATCATTTCTCCCACCTCGTGTCAATTATGAGGCCTTTTTCGTGGTTGTCAAGTTTCCCAGTTCCAAGCAGAATCTTTGAGCCAGTCCTGGCTTTTATTTATTTTTTCTGCACTACATGCTGAGACTTGTAGGACTGACCCTGCAATGGGAAAAACAAAACTACAAGTCCCAGCATGCAATTGGAAGCAGAAACTAGCACTGTCTCGAGGTGTCACACATGGAACTGGGAAACTTGGCAGGGAGGCTTTTTGTGAAGGCCTGAGGCCTTGAGAGTATGTGTGGCGAGAACGATGGTTTCACATTTTGTGTGAAAGAACCGTTCGATGCTTTCGGAGCCCCCTTCAGGCCCCATTCCAGCTGATCTGCTACACTTCTGAATTACTCAAGATCATTGCTGCCTGGCATATTTTAGCCTTTTAGCCTTTTAGTGACAATGCTTTGACAGTGTCTTAAATGTCTTATGACATGGTATGTTTTGCTATGATATGGCCTTACACCATTCTTCTTACTTAACTTTTGAAAAGTTGGAAATTAGGAAAAATGAATGCAATCACTCTTCCAGTTGATTTACCCATAACATGTTGGCAGGTGGCATAATCCATTCTTCATTTTGCCGCGCGTGATCTTAGGTTTTCCTTTGCGACCTGTGAAGTTGTAATACTGGGCAGCCAGGAGGCAATGATAACTCATCTGAGTATTTGCAGTAAACGTGAAATGGATTCCGCTGTATTGGCCCAGGAAAATGTCACCCTCAAGTCAGTGATGTAACAAAAAAAATGAGGAGTCGACCTGCAAAATGATGTGAGTGGCCCATGAAATTCACACCACTATGAAGCCTACAAAGGTACTGGCTTATCTGGGGGCCTTGCACAGTGACCCCTTACAGCACACATTCTCCAGGGTTTTATAGTTTGCCTTCAGCTAGAGTACCTCTTGAACCAAGCCTTGGGATGTACTAATCTTGAGATGGTCTAAACCAGTTATTTTTAACCCATGCTCCATGAAGGGGTCCATCACACCCCATAACCATCCACACAGGTAACATCTCACTGTCTTCTAGAGCACAGATCACAAGCATTGAAGTGACATTGAAGTGACACAATCATTTACCACAATTGTGTGAGGCCACTGCAGTTGGGTTTCTCCAGGAGTCTGTCCTAATACATGCTAGACTTGACTTTTATGGACTTCATTGTTTCACAGTGTGTCACCCTTTCTCAACTCTCATGCTGGACTTCCTTTGAATCTTGTACTCATGGTGGCCCTGAATCATGCTGTTCCCATCTTTATCTTGTATCCTGGCTTCAACATTATGGGTTACTACTGACTTCTGCAATTGTATTCACTCTCCCCTCTTGCTTCTCCACTCTTTGACTGCTTACTCTCTGTTCTCTCCCTTTCTCCCTTTTCCTATCTCATCCGCTCCTCCCCTTACTTTCTTCTATGCACTTACTCTATCAGAATTGTCCCTGGACCTAGTATGATAGCAACCTCGTCTGTCTCCTCCCCCTCCTCTTGCTTGCCCCCCCCCCTCCAGCACTATCTGAAATGTCGTCAGGCCTAGTACGATAGTTGCTTGTTTTGTTCCTCCCCTCCCTTTCTGCACCCCTCTCCCTCACCTTTTGTTTTTCTCCGGCTCTACCAGAAATGTCATCAGGCCTAGTACAGTAGTCGCCTGTCTGTTTCCATTTCCTTCCCACTCTCCCCTCCCTTCTTTGTCTATGTCTTAGCTCTTGCACTATCTGAAATGTCGCCAGGCCGAGTACAATAGTTAATTTCACGTCCTTACTATTCATGGCCTGTAAGAATGTCATTGTATTTTCCCTAGTTCCCTCACTTGCCGTGAAGCACTTTGAAACACATTCTGTATAGGCTCTAGATAAATAAACTATCATATCATATCACTGCATAGAAAACATATGCCTTTCGAGCCTATTATGAAATATGATTGTCATTTAGTTAAACATTTCAAATAATTAAAAAGCAACTAATATAACAGTTCATTATTTCCTTCCTGCTCTTAGGGGAGCACCTGAGAGTCTGCCCACAAGGCTACACCTGCTGCACCAGTGAGATGGAGGAGAACTTTGCCAACAGCAGCAAGAATGAATTTGAAGCCAAACTCAAGGAAGCCAGCCAGTCCGTGCAGGGCGTCTTTGCAGTTCAGCACAAAAACTTTGATGGTAAGTGATGACTTTTTTTCTTGCTATAGTTACATTGATCGCTAACATACAGGACAGTATTATAATGTGTAATCCACGTGGCCCTTCACCATTGGCAATTCTGACTAGGGCTGATGGGAGTTGTAGTCTAATGCGTCTGGTTTGGGCAGCTTTGCGGGTGGCTCTTGGTGGAGGGTTCTCAATTTCACAAAGCAGGTGTTGCTGAAAGGTAGCTGCATGTTAATGCGACAGCTTGGATGGGCGTGGCGAGTAGGGAGACATGATTGAAGATTACGATTTTGGGGAAGTGTTGCGGGGGATTGTTAGAGCTGATCTTGCATCTTCAAGTGGGTGTACAAACACCAGTTCAGTTTTTGAGCTGTTCGGCTTGGGAAGTGGAGTACATCAGATGCGCAGTGAGGGTGGGAGTCAGGACCTCAGTCTGCTGATTCCATCATAAGAAGAGTGCAACAGAGGTGGGTGGTATGTGCATGGTGGCACGTGGCATAAAGTGAGATGTGTTGTAAGGCCATTCAACTGATACCCATTGCATGAGAAAGCAGAAGGGTGGTGTCGCTGACCGTGTCATTGGCCACCAAGGCCAATTACTTCAAGTCATTGGACTCCCCTCCTGTTCTGATTTAGCCTTGGCCTTGTCCCGTTATCTACTTGTTGTCTTTGTGTACATGTGCGCCCTGATGCCTGTGGGCTTCTGGCGCGTTAGAAATAAACAAATAAATAAATTAATAAATTAGGAATAGATGAATGCCAGAAGGCAGGCATCACCTCCCTCAAGTATGTGAAGGGCATCAACAAGCACCTATAGGATCACGTCCCATACATGTACATTTCTGTAACATGCCCAGACAGGGGGGTATGTGCCCGCCGCTGTTGATTTGTCGGGTAGAAGCAGGTTCTCCTGAAAGGGTGCTTCATAAAGTGGGGATGGTCAGTAGTCTCGGGCTGTGGAAGTGTTAGGAATGGAGACGTTGCTTTCTAATAAAGGAACGATTTCAGATGATGTTGGTGTCTTACGGTAGTGGTGCCTTTGGAGAGGGAGGTAACTGTGATGCTGGGGGCTGAAGGAGTTCCTGGGCCGGGGGAGATGATATAGCATCGAGGCAGGAATGCTTCACCTGTGCAGAGTCCGTTTTTGCTTGTGAAAATGTTTTTGAACTTCAAGATGTCATTGTTGGAAAAAGTAGACAAGGGCTAAAGTGTGAAGTAGGAAAGTCTGGTTGCCCAGGGTGACATCAAGATTTAGGGTCTCCAGTTTATTCCAAGAGGGTGTAGCAGGCTTCTGGGAAGGCCACAGGAGAAATAACCTGGTAAATCTTCTGGATCTACGTTTTTCCTCTGAATCCTGGTTCCTCCAAATGTGTCTTTTTCACCTTTGCATATTTTCTCCCCCCCCCCCCCCGGCCACAGAGTTCATTGGGGATTCCGCTGCTCTATAGCCTCCTACCCTCCTTGAATTATACCTTTCCCCTGCCCTATGTATATTTCGAGGCACTTTGGAAATATTTGATAGTCCCATTTCGAAATTCAGAAGATTTGCTCCATTCAGTGAAACAGCATACTCCTATATCTTTATACACTGAGCCACTGATGCATCGCTCCCGGCAATGGGTCCACTGGATCTGCTCACTCCAACTCCTATATCTTCATACACTGAGCCACGGATGCATCGCTCCCGGCAATGGGTCCACTGGATCTGCTCACTCCAAGTCCCATATCTTCATACACAGAGCCACTGATGCATCGCTCCCGGCAGTGGGTCCACTGGATCTGCTCACTCCAACTCCTATATCTTCATACACTGAGCCACTGATGCATCGCTCCCGGCAGTGGGTCCACTGGATATGCTCACTCCAACTCCTATATCTTCATACACTGAGCCACTGATGCATCGCTCCCGGCAATGGGTCCACTGGATCTGCTCACTCCATGTTCCACATCTTCGTATACCGAGCCACCGATGCATACTCCCAGCAGTGGGTCCTCTGGATCTGCTCACTCCATGTTCCACATCTCCATATACAGTGCCACTGATGCACCGCCCCAGCAGTGGGTCCTCTGGATCTGCTCACTCCATGTTCCACATCTCCATATACAGTGCCACTGATGCACCGCAACAGCAGTGGGTCCTCTGGATCTGCTCACTCCATGTTCCACATCTCCATATACAGTGCCACTGATGCACCGCCCCAGCAGTGGGTACACTGGATCTGCTCACTCCATGTTCCACATCTTCATCTACCGAGCCACCGATGTATAGCTAACAGCAATGCATCCACTGGATCTGCTCACTCAAAGTCCCATATCTTGATCTGCCATGCCACTCATGCATCACTCCCAGCAGTGGAAGTGGAAACCCTCAATCTGCTCACTTCATGTTCCACATCGTCATATGCCATGCCACGGATGCATTGCCCCAGACGTAGGTCCACTAGATCTGCTCACTCCATGTTCCACATCTTCATGTGTGAGCCACTGATGCATCCCTCTCAGCAGTGGCAGTGGGTCCCCTGGATCTGCTCACTCCATGTTCCACATCTTCATATACTGAGCTACCGATGCATTGCCTCAGACGTGGGTCCACTGGATGTGCTCACTCATTACCAACGTCATCCTGCGTGGCAAACTTCTAAAACCTTTCGGAAGCGGGATTGGCACTAAGTGAACTACTAAGCATAGGTGTAATATCTGTGTAGAGTAACAGAGATAAATAATTGGATAGTCAACAACAGGTGGGACAACTAAGCCCTCCCTTCAAAATGGCCACCATGAACGTCACTAAATGTATGACGTCCCATTGGCTAAACAATCTATAGCAACCCCAACTACGTGGCCGTCTACAATTGGTTGGCTTCTAACCCCCGTCAATAACTTTCCACCTACATGAGCAGCATGCAGACTGAAAAACCAGGTGCGGGTGAGCTTGTCTTGCTACCAGCTTCCCACCAATTAAAAAGGACACTCCATCATCACCTCAGTGGTTCAGTGTCAATTAGTGTTTGAAGTTTGTACTGTTCTCTGGGATTTTTTAAGGAGTATGAGTACTGTCTGGCTTCCGTGCATAGGTATGATCTCCTCATGCGCCCAACTTTCTTCCATCACGTGACTGGACACCATAAATTGACCCTTTTCCTGCATTTGATTTTATTCCCCAATAGTCCTCTGACGTCTGTTGTTTTCACTTGACCTTCTTGAACAGGAGCTTCTGTTCTTTCACGTTAATTGTATCTAATGTCAGCCAATTTGAGTTCTCATAAGAGTTTAGCTCTTTGGCTCATCCAACTCCTTTAGCTGAAATATATTCTGTTTAATTCATTTGCTTTTGTAACTGCAACACTGAATTGGAGGCCTTCCTTGTTTGTTCAAGACTGCTATATACGTAGTGGAACCTTCATTCTTTATTCAATCCATATGTATCTATGAGGTATATATGTATATGTTGGTGCTTGCTGCAATTTGTTTACTGTAAGCATTTGGCTAGCTTCATGATTGCTTTGCTGCTTGCGTTTCATGCATCTGTACACGTTTAAATGAACTAAGGGCCTCATTACACGGTAGGCGGTAAGGGTTTACCGGTACCGGTATTTCACAGGTATCGGTAAACCCTTACCGCCTTACTACGAGGTCCCTTTGCGGGTTGGGGAATTTAACGCCTGCTTTTTGCAGGCGTTAAAAACCAACCCGCAAAGGGACCAGGGAGCTAATTACAGCACCGCAATTTGCGGTGCCGTAATTAGCACCTTCCCCATTCCCAGTATGCCCTATGGGGCAAAAATGGGAATGGGGAAGGGCAATGGGGGAAGGGGGAATTACCGCCCCACCAACCTTGGAATAGGGCGGTAATTCCCCTTTCCACCAAGGCGGTGCCGGTATTTTACCGGCATGGACCAAGGTGCTAATAGCACCTTAGTCCAAAAATCGCTAATAGCACCTTGGTCCACCGCCATTCGTGTAATGAGGCCCTAAGTATCTTCATCATGCTTATGGCATAAATCTCTTTATATTGATCTCAAAATGTCACTTATCCTTTGTACTTCTTCATTCTTCATAAATCGTCCGCCTATCAGGTCTGATTATCTTCTATAAATGGAATCTATTCAGTTTCGTATTACGTCACCATTCATCCTGGTAATTCAGTTTCTTTATTTCATCAGCAATCGCATTCAAATGGCCATCAAATTGTCTTTGATGTAGGTATGGTTTTCTTAATGGATACTTTACTTCCCAAATTCTCTTAGGTATAGGTATTCTTATAGGTACTGCACAGAGTCGTTGCTCTTCTTCTTGCCTTCTGATTGGTGTAGCATATGTCACATACTTTGGTTCATAATTATCAGGTACTGTAGACGTGGCAGGTGGAGTGGGGATACTTGGCTCCTCCTCTACAATATACCGAGTCACTGATGCACAGATCCCGGCAGCGGGCCCACTGGATCTCAAGTCCCATATCTTCATACACCGAGCCACTGATGCATCGTTCCAGCAGTGGGTCCACTGGATCTGCTCACCCCATGTTCCACATTTTCACCTTCTGAGTCACTGATGCACAGATCCCGGCAGCGGGCCCACTGGATCTCAAGTCCCATGTCTTCATACACCGAGCCACTGATGCATCGCTACAGCAGTGGGTGCACTGGACCTGCTCACCCCATGTTCCCAATTTTCACATATCAAGGCACTGATGCACAGATCCCGACAGTGGGCCCACTGGATCTCAAGTCCCATATCTTCATACACCGAGCCACTGATGCATTGCCCCAGGTGTGGGTCCACTGGATCTGCTCACCCCATGTTCCACATGTTCACATACTGAGACACTGATGCACAGATCCCGGCAGCGGGCCCACTGGATCTCAATTGCCATATCTTCATACACCGAGCCACTGATGCATTGCCCCAGCTGTGGGTCCACTGGATCAGCTCACCCCATGTTCCACATGTTCACATACTGAGACACTGATGCACAGATCCCGGCAGCGGGCCCACTGGATCTGAAGTCCCATATCTTCATACACCGAGCCACTGATGCATTGCCCCACCAGTGAGTTCACTGGATCTGCTCACCCCATGTTCCACATTTTCACATACCGAGCCACTGATGTACAGATACCGGCAGCCGGCCCACTGGATCTCAAGTCCCATATCTTCATACACAGAGCCACAGATGCATCGCCCCAGGAATGGATCCAATGGATCTCCTCACCCCATTTTCCTTTCCACATGTTCACCTTCCGAGTCACTGATGCACAGATCCTGGCAGCGGGCCCACTGGATCTCAATTGCCATATCTTCATACACCGAGCCACTGATGCATCGCCCCAGCAGTGGGTCCACTGGATCTGCTCACCCCATGTTCCCCATTTTCACATATCGAGGCACTGATACACAGATCCCGGCAGCGGGCCCACTGGATCTCGAGTCCCATATCTTCATACACTGAGCCACTGATGCATCGCCACAGCAGTGGGTGCACTGGATCTGCTCACCGCATGTTCCCCATTTTCACATATCGAGGCACTGATGCACAGATCCTGGCAGCGGGCCCACTGGATCTCAAGTCCCATATCTTCATAACCCGAGCCACTGATGCATTGCCCCAGCTGTGGGTCCACTGGATCTGCTCACCCCATGTTCCACATGTTCACATACTGAGACACTGATGCACAGATCCTGGCAGCGGGCCCACTGGATCTCAAGTCCCATATCTTCATACACCGAGCCACTGATGCATCGCCCCAGGAATGGATCCACTGGATCTGCTCACCCCATGTTCCACATTTTCACCTTCTGAGTCACTGCTGCACAGATCCCGGCAGCGGGCTCACTGGATCTCAATTGCCATATCTTCATACACGAGCCACTGATGCATCGCTCCAGCAGTGGGTCCACTGGATCTGCTCACCCCATGTTCCACATTTTCACCTTCTGAGTCACTGATGCACAGATCCCGGCAGCGGGCCCACTGGATCTCATGTCCCATATCTTCATACACTGAGCCACTGATGCATCGCCACAGCAGTGGGTGCACTGGACCTGCTCACCCGATGTTCCCAATTTTCACATATCAAGGCACTGATGCACAGATCCCGACAGTGGGCCCACTGGATCTCAAGTCCCATATCTTCATACACTGAGCCACTGATGCATTGCCCCAGGTGTGGGTCCACTGGATCTGCTCACCCCATGTTCCACATGTTCACATACTGAGACATTTATGCACAGATCCCGACAGCGGGCCCACTGGATCTCAATTGCCATATCTTCATACACCGAGCCACTGATGCATCGCCCCAGCAGTGAGTTCACTGGATCTGCTCACCCCATGTTCCACATTTTCACATACCGAGCCACTGATGCACAGATACCAGCAGCGGGCCCACTGGATCTCAAGTCCCATATCTTCATACACAGAGCCACAGATGCATCGCCCCAGGAATGGATCCAATGGATCTCCTCACCCCATTTTCCTTTCCACATGTTCACCTTCCGAGTCGCTGATGCACATATCCCAGCAGCGGGCCCACTGGATCTCAATTGCCATATCTTCATACACCGAGCCACTGATGCATCGCCCCAGCAGTGGGTCCACTGGATCTGCTCACCCCATGTTCCCCATTTTCACATACCGAGTCACTGATGCACAGATCCCGGCAGCGGGCCCACTGGATCTCAAGTCCCATATCTTCATACACCGAGCCACTGATGCATCGCCCCAGCAGTGGGTCCACTGGATCTGCTCACCCCATGTTCCCCATTTTCACATATCGAGGCACTGATGCACAGATCCCGGCAGCGGGCCCACTGGATCTCAAGTCCCATATCTTCATACACTGAGCCACTGATGCATCGCCACAGCAGTGGGTGCACTGGATCTGCTCACCGCATGTTCCCCATTTTCACATATCGAGGCACTGATGCACAGATCCTGGCAGCGGGCCCACTGGATCTCAAGTCCCATATCTTCATAACCCGAGCCACTGATGCATTGCCCCAGCTGTGGGTCCACTGGATCTGCTCACCCCATGTTCCACATGTTCACATACTGAGACACCGATGCACAGATCCTGGCAGCGGGCCCACTGGATCTCAAGTCCCATATCTTCATACACCGAGCCACTGATGCATCGCCCCAGGAATGGATCCACTGGATCTGCTCACCCCATGTTCCACATTTTCACCTTCTGAGTCACTGCTGCACAGATCCCGGCAGCGGGCTCACTGGATCTCAATTGCCATATCTTCATACACGAGCCACTGATGCATCGCTCCAGCAGTGGGTCCACTGGATCTGCTCACCCCATGTTCCACATTTTCACCTTCTGAGTCACTGATGCACAGATCCCGGCAGCGGGCCCACTGGATCTCATGTCCCATATCTTCATACACTGAGCCACTGATGCATCGCCACAGCAGTGGGTGCACTGGACCTGCTCACCCGATGTTCCCAATTTTCACATATCAAGGCACTGATGCACAGATCCCGACAGTGGGCCCACTGGATCTCAAGTCCCATATCTTCATACACTGAGCCACTGATGCATTGCCCCAGGTGTGGGTCCACTGGATCTGCTCACCCCATGTTCCACATGTTCACATACTGAGACATTTATGCACAGATCCCGACAGCGGGCCCACTGGATCTCAATTGCCATATCTTCATACACCGAGCCACTGATGCATCGCCCCAGCAGTGAGTTCACTGGATCTGCTCACCCCATGTTCCACATTTTCACATACCGAGCCACTGATGCACAGATACCAGCAGCGGGCCCACTGGATCTCAAGTCCCATATCTTCATACACAGAGCCACAGATGCATCGCCCCAGGAATGGATCCAATGGATCTCCTCACCCCATTTTCCTTTCCACATGTTCACCTTCCGAGTCGCTGATGCACATATCCCAGCAGCGGGCCCACTGGATCTCAATTGCCATATCTTCATACACCGAGCCACTGATGCATCGCCCCAGCAGTGGGTCCACTGGATCTGCTCACCCCATGTTCCCCATTTTCACATACCGAGTCACTGATGCACAGATCCCGGCAGCGGGCCCACTGGATCTCAAGTCCCATATCTTCATACACCGAGCCACTGATGCATCGCCCCAGCAGTGGGTCCACTGGATCTGCTCACCCCATGTTCCCCATTTTCACATATCGAGGCACTGATGCACAGATCCCGGCAGCGGGCCCACTGGATCTCAAGTCCCATATCTTCATACACTGAGCCACTGATGCATCGCCACAGCAGTGGGTGCACTGGATCTGCTCACCGCATGTTCCCCATTTTCACATATCGAGGCACTGATGCACAGATCCCAGCAGCGGGCCCACTGGATCTCAAGTCCCATATCTTCATACACCGAGCCACTGATGCATTGCCCCAGGTGTGGGTCCACTGGATCTGCTCACCCCATGTTCCACATGTTCACATACTGAGACACTGATGCACAGATCCCGGCAGCGGGCCCACTGGATCTCAATTGCCATATCTTCATACACCGAGCCACTGATGCATCGCCCCAGCAGTGGGTCCACTGGATCTGCTCACCCCATGTTCCACATGTTCACATACTGAGACACTGATGCACAGATCCCAGCAGCGGGCCCACTGGATCTCAAGTCCCATATCTTCATACACCGAGCCACTGATGCATCGCCCCAGGAATGGAGCTACTGGATCTGCTCACCCCATGTTCCACATTTTCACCTTCTGAGTCACTGATGCACAGATCCCGGCAGCGGGCCCACTGGATCTCAAGTCCCATATCTTCATACGCCGAGCCACTGATGCATCGCCACAGCAGTGGGTGCACTGGATCTGCTCACCCCATGTTCCCCATTTTCACATATCTAGGCACTGATGCACAGATCCCAGCAGCGGGCCCACTGGATCTCAAGTCCCATATCTTCATAACCCGAGCCACTGATGCATTGCTCCGGCAGTGGGTCCACTGGACCTGCTCTCTCCATGTCCCACCTTTTCCCCTTCCAAGCCACTGATGCACAGATCCCGGCAGCGGGCCCATTGGATCTCAAGTCCCATATCTCCATACACCGAGGCACTGAGGAACGACTGCCTGCAATGTGTCTACTGGACCGGCTCACTTCATGTAAGAGAGAGTCCACCTCTAGTGGCACTTTGTCTTTCCAGCTGATTGGTGTTCTAGATTGCTTGTCAGAGCCACCTTTGGAAGCCCTTAAAGAAAGCACTGTCATTACCCTGCGCCATCTACTAGGTAACGTTGCCTTGCCTATCAAAGACAAACACACGAGAAGACTATTGCAGATAGATCCTTCCCACGCGCTCAGGTGGTCCTGTGACTAGAGAGATCTCCCTAACACTAACTTCTCAGTTCAAATCCCCCCTTCGGCCACATTGGACAGGCCGTTTAAAGCAGCCCGAATATACTCCAATAAATGAAGGGTGCAGATCTATTTCCCGGCACTCGAGACCCACGGAGACATTTTTTTGCCGGATCTCGGATCCGGGAAAATCCGGCCCACTGCCAGGACTGACAGCATACATTTATGGACTTAAAACCTCTCCCAGGCTGCCTCAAAAATATCAACTAGCCCTGGGGAGTGAGTGAGTGAGGGCGCGGCCGTGCGTTCTTGATGAAGAAAAATGCGTGACGTTCCGCTTTAAACTGCACAAGAACCATTTGTGTTCTCTGTGGAACATTCGCGTTTTTTTTTCTCTGCGCTTGTTACGTCCTTTGATTCTTTCATCTTCCTCCAGTCGCAAGTTGAAAGGAAAACTGGCCTCATTCTTTTTTTTCATTGATGTGTTCTAATAATATACTCGCCTTTTTTGATTCTATACTTGGTGCGTCACTCGTTGATCTACCAAATGAGCTGGAAAAAAGCCATCGGACAAGGGAACCAGGAGCTACGCAGTTTATTTTAGTTCAGAGGACCAGGGCAGGTGGGTCTGCGCATGTGCACCCTCCCATGGACCAATGACTTGCTTGCAGGCAACAAGGTTTTTTGGGGAGTTATTTTAATGAATTAATATATCTGAACCTATCGCAATTTTCTCCTTCATTGAGTCTCCACAGCTGTCCTTTACTTCGGAGACACAAGTGGCATTGTTGCCGCTTTTTGCATCGCTCATATATTTTGAAGGATTGGTATTTTTCATCAGCGCGCCCCATACAGTCGCGCCACATCTTAAGGCCAGATGGTTTTCCCCATGGCGACACTACAAAGTGCTACTGTTTGCGCGGCGGGCAGCTGAGCGCTGTACGGTGAATGGCTCTCCAGAGTTCCGCGCCCGCCGCCATTGCGTTAGCCAACATGGGCTCCAAGGATCCTCGCGACATGCCCTTGGCGTTGAGCGCGTTGTCATCGCCAGACTCTGATTAAGCCGCACGTTCCCTCAATGGAAGGCTGTTGCCAGATGTTGGCTATGATGCTGCAGAAGAGCATGATCCAGGGAATCCTAGGATAAGACCGAAGACTGAGCTGGAGACTGAGCAGAGCGTTTTCCAAATGTGTACATTTCTTTTGCAGTAGTCAAACTTGCCCGTGTACAGGAGCAAAGAACATCGATAAAACCACCATTTTATGCATCAATTCGTCCAGCTCATTTTTGTTTAAATGGTTCTGCACACTTTCAAATATTTCTTCAAGACATTCCTGTCCTAAGCCCTGCAGAGACTTGTAATTTTCTGCAGGAGATTGCTATTCAAACATGCCAATCAAACACAAGGCCTCTAATTTGTGATCGTTCTGTAGGAGGTATATTCTGTCTGTCTGATGTCATGTAAAATCACTGATAATGAATGTTCTTTACATTTGCGCCCTAAGCAGAGTCTGCAAGAGGCGTGGTATAACGTCAGTGAACCATTCCCAAAGGGCCACAATGGAGGACACATCGATGGTGTTATGCTGCCTTCGTAGGCATGACAACGTGTACATGGGGGGGGGGATATTGGATGCATTTATTTTTATAACATAGAAGAGGAGGGCCCCCTGTCATCTTGCTGAAGATGTTGGCCAGCAGTGCTGCTTATGTAGTCCTTGAACCCCAAAACAATCTTGTGCATGGTGGATGTCCCTACTTTCCTCTGGAAATCTTATTCGGGTAAACTCCAAACCAGTCGAATTTCTGAATGAGCAGAAATGGAATTTCCAGATCAGTGGGCCTTATCACGAATTGGGCGGTAGCCCTCAAATGCGGCGGTAATGGTGTTACTGCTGCATTTAAGGGTCTGCCAAATCTCGAGTATGGTGTGTTTACCCCCAGCTAAGGGCTGACCACTAAGTAATGAAAATCCAACAAGTACTGTAAATGTCGCAGGTCACTGGATTAGGACGGTAATAAAGCCTAACCGTCAGCCGAATATGTAGTACAAAAAGAGAAAACTCCAGGGCTCAGCGCCATTGAGTATATGTATGCTTGATTTTAATGGTCAATCAAACAAAACGATTTTTGCCCACTTTAAATTGATAACACGTGTTTCGGCTCGCCTGATCCTTTTTCAAATCTGGGCTATTATTGTGCACAAAAACGTACTGATTAAGAAATTACACAAAGTAATCCATGAAATACATAGAAGAAAGAAAAAGGAAATAATGCATGTGAATAATCATCATTTGTACAATCATTGTAGCAACATCCCCCAAATTGAGAAGGTGATACAAACAATAAGATAATAGACAGAAAAATGATGGTTGGCGAAGGGGAGGATTGAATGGGAACAAGAAAACAAGTTCAATAATAGTGCATTACAAGAAACACAGGAGAAAAAACATAAACAGAAAACCATGAGTTCAATTGTTGATGTATGTGGTTCTCAAATCTAATTCCAGCATAGTGTATATAACAACAACCCACAGGTTTGCTTACCCGTGGATGACGTGAAAAATCCATACGACTGTTGTCAGGTAAGTAATAGCAGGGTCAAATCCTCAAGTCCAAAAATCTCTAATCAGAATGTTTCGCATACTGCTAAATTAACAAATGTACCTGAAAAACCATATTAATATTCTATTTAGCATCCATAGAAATTTCGGAGTTGTTTACCTCTTGCTATTCTTAAAAAGATATATCATTGTACAAAAGTGCATATACAATAGTCATCTGAAACATGGTAGGGTGTGAGGAGCCTTCGAAACACTAATGATCACTCAGCATTCTAGTACAGAGCAAACTGGCTAAGTCTGGTCTGTATGTCATTTCAAACACAATACACTACGGATCGTCATATTCCGGAAACCAAGTCTCTTCTTGGCAATTGCATCTCGCTCTAATGTATTCGCCCAATGGTATGTTGTGCATAGTTGGGTGATGATGACAACTGCTCGTATGGAGCGTGGCATTGACTTCTGTCGGCTTCCTAAATGTCCAGGTCTGTAATTTTTGTCCATCAATATGTATAAAATTGTTATGATATCCAAATTGTAGGTGAGTCCGATACCCATATAATCAATTTCTTGGATCTTACTATACATACTGCGAGACGCAATTGCCACGAAGAGACGAAATTTGAAGAGGAATGCTCCCTTTTGCGGCATCGTTTCAAGAATAGAGGATACTCACCTAAATATGTCAAATTTGCATATAAGAAGACCAAGCTAATGAAACAAAATGATACTTTCCAACACAAACCTGAGACAATTTCAGACAAACCCATGGGGCCTTGTTTCATTACGCAATATTGCACAGATCATTAGAGCATTCCTAAAAATACTCAAGAGGCATTGGTACCTATTGAAACTTGATGAGCACCTTTGGGTATTAAGCGCGTTATAAATAACCTATCATATCATATCATTAAGAAACTGCTGGATTCTAGGTAGATCACATAAAAGACTAAATATCGTGGTCTTCTAACCCATTTAGGGCATCATCTCATGCTTCTTCCGGTGATGAAGGCGAACAGCGCAGAGGGGATCAAGCTTCTGAGAAATGCTACACACTAATTCCCAAGCATCCAGAACTACTGGGCTATGCCGAGCTGCAGACATCTACAGTTAGAAATGTGATGAGGGGCTTCAGGGGACCAGTAACTAATCCATGGCTGCCTGTGTGATAAAAGGCTGACAAACTTTGTTGTTAAAGAACTTAGGATGCTGAATAGATCAACACAAACATGAGACTGCTCACATATCTACCGTGAATACTCAGGGCAACAGTTACGGACCTAGGAGCTGGAATGGAGGATCACGCCTCCACCATTGTCCTCTGCTACACCAAGCCAGAGCTCCTGCTCCAACTGTTCCAGTTACTCTTCTCCCTTTTCTCAGGGGACACGGAGAGCAGAGCTGCTGAATCTGAGACATGAAGAGGAGCTCCTGAATCACACTTGTGAACATGGCAGCCATCTTGCGGTAGATCCCATTTTTGCTAGGGGTTGAATACAATATCAATCAGTGAAAATGCTATTTTGAAACAGGATGTAGATTTATAAACGTGTCTTTAAGTACATAGAGTGCTCAAGTGGTCCTAAACCTATTAAGCTTAAGTATTGCACATTTAGTTTTTCACATAACCACTTTTCCCCCTTCTTCAAGATATCTGAGGGAGAAAGAGAAAGAATCAGAGAGAACAGAGAATGATATGCCAAACAGCCAATATATACTTGTATATCCACGTGTGTGTGTTATATATATATATATATATATATATATATATATCTCAAATGCCAGCAAAGTTATGGTGGGTTTAGAAAGGGCTTTGAAAAACACCCTTGCACCTGAAAATTGAAAGTAGAATAATCCATTTGAGACAAGTCACAGATGCCACAATGCCACTTTGTAACCAGCTCTGAAAGTTCACCTCCAGTTCAGACTCATATCAGCAAGGCATTGTGCGTAGGCACATTATGCTAACGCTCCAGAACAGTACCATTGTTTTACAGGGCAGTGCTACATTATGCTACATTATGCATAGCTTAATCAACCCAAAACAGGCATTCCACAAGACTGCAGACAACTGCATGCCTAGTTTCCCCCTTATTAGTGGTCATCAATGTACTGTACTCTGACATGTATGTGGCTCTGAACTGGAGGTGACATTCCAGTGATGGTCACTAGGTGGCATTACGCCATGTGTGACTTATCCCAAACGGATTAGTCTACTTTCACATGAAAGGGTTTCTTTCAAGCCTTTTTAAACCCTCAAAACATGTGTTGGTTTTTGCTAAACACGCCCCAATTCTCCAACCCCACGACTGTCATATTATACTGCACTGGCGATCAACAATGGGTGTCGTTTACGGCCCGCCATGTTGTCTGCACGGCCTACACACACTGACGTTGCAAGCTCATTTCTACTTGGCAAAGCAATATCTGCATGGCTCTGGTAACACAACATTTGGAAAAATTGGAGGGATTTTTAGAAATGTTAGAGTAGAGAATGAATGGATCACTGGATTGAAATAGCGTTTCCTAAAGGTCCTCCCCCCTCACTCAGAGGTGGCAGGTCCTGGAGTGCACCTTTCACAGGGCAGGCCCTGTGACGTGAGTTCACGTCTGACACACTGGCGTAACAGGGGCCCCCGCATCCCCCGCGGTGCGGGCGGGCCCGCGGTGTGGGGGGCCCCACCAGCACATGGCTGGGAGGGGGCCCCAGTAAAAAAAAAAAAAAAAATTCTAAAAAAAAAAAAAAGTTTCTTTTGAAATTCACTCTGCATTCATAAAGAACATTTCTGTAACAGAAATAATTTCTTTATGAAGGCAGAGTGACTACAAAAAGAAACTTTCTTTTTGAAGTCTGAGGGCCCCCGTATCCCATGACATGGAAGACCCTAGGCTGGAGGCCTCCATGTCATGGGGTGGGGGGAAGGGGGGGGGGTGGGGAACCCTATGCCTTCAAAAAGAAATTGTTTGTTTTTGAAGCCACTCAGCCATCATAAAGAAATTATTTTGATTATGGTTCGGTCCTTAACTGAAATAATTTCTTATTGAAGTTATAGTGACTTAAAAAAGAAACAATGGGGTTCATTCTGACCATGCCGGTCTGGAAACAACGGTGCTGGTAAGCTTACAGGCACTGTTGTTTCCGGACCGGCATATTACAGGTCTGCCTGGTGGGGCTGCCGTGCCCGACAGGTCTGACCCTGCCAGGCACAGCAGCCACGGTAGGCAGACCTGTCACGGAAGCACCGGCACCGTTAACAATGGTGCAGGTGCTTCTGTGTCCCCATTCCCGTGAAGTCTGGGGTTTAACGAAATTACCGGCACCTGATTTCCCAGCCGCCAGACTTGAAATAGCACGGTGGCACCGGGAAGTCAGGCCATAGTAATTTTTTATGGGTCTGGCGGCAACCCGCCGGTCTCACCGGCACGGTTACCGCTGGACCCGTAATGAGCCCCAATTTCTTTTTTAAGTAATAGGACCCCCCCTCAACTCCATGAGGTGTGCGTGTATGAGTCTATGGTGAAAGGGTGCACACTCAAATGTATAGCCGTCTGCCTGTGTGTGTATGTTGAAAGGGTGCACACTTAAATGTATGGGTGGCTGTGGGGGTGTGCCTGCATGGTGAAAGGGTGCACACATAAATGTATAGGTGGCTACCTGTGTGAGTGTATGGTGAAAGGGTGCACACTTAAATGTGTGGATGACTGGGTGTGTATAAGGTGAATGGTGTGTGTGCTTGTGTACAGGGGCACAAGAAAACCTTCATTTCGGGGGGGCTAACCCTTCAAATGTTGGGAGAGGCGCTAACTTCACACGCGGTGGGGAGGGGGAAACTTATTTGTATGGGCGCATCCAAATTATTTACGCATTTTAATGAGACTATTCTAGTGCAGATTCAATGTTACAAGCAGTTAACTCTCTCCTATAAGTCTCCTGTTCCCTTTCTACCCTTCCAGTCACTCCCCTGGCATGCAAGTACTAAACCCACATCACGATTTCAATCGCCTAAACAATGTGGAATTTGAATGCAGGTACTAACAGTGAAATGCTTTACGTTGGTAATTGCTGGGTTCTTGTTAACAGCAAAAACCAGGTGCTGTTTAAAATCTGTGTCCTGTTCGGTCTGGCAACTGCTCTAAAGGTTAGCCAAGTTGAGTCAATATAGCCCAAAATGTCAGGGGGGATAGTGCTGAAGCCCAGTCAACTCAATGGTGTTGCGCTACTACTTGTGTTTAATGCCTTGCTTACTCCTAGCCCTATTCTTCCTCGTCCCCGTACTTATATACGAGGCAGTACGTGTGTTTGAGGCACTCTGCATCATACAAAAGTACTGGGAAGAGGTAGAGGTACATGGAGGTAATGCCTGATTTAGCTACCTGTAATCTTCATCACTCCTAGTCCCACTGTTCCTCATCCCAGTACTTACCTATGAGGCAAGGAGCCTCATACGAAAGCTCTGGGACAAGGAAGAGGGACGCAGAGGTAATTCTGGGCCAAGGAGCTGATTGTGGAGGTTGGGGATGGTGGGTGGGAGGGAGAGTGGATGTGTGGGTGGGCAGGATTGTGTGATAAATCATAATGGTTGTCCATGTCCAGGCTAAGCAGGCATGATATGTGGTATTAGTGGCTAGAGAGGCATTTTGATTTAGCCAGTCTAGTCATTCCTCAGTTTGGTATGACTTTCTTTTAACTGGACATTTCTGATAAAGTAGTCCTGCTAACTTTAATTACCTGGCTAGATTGGCATTTGGGTGCTGCCAGTCTAGCCATTTCTTACTGCGGCATTTTATATTTTTCTGGGCATCTGTGATAAAATGATATAATGTGATTCAAGTCATTTATAATACGTCTGTACACAAGTGTACACAAGGGAGGGATGATAGAGGGAGGACAAGACAAACGATCTCACTAGGCCTTGTGTCATTGTGAGAACGAGAAGTGCAAGGGAAAAGGGAGCAGGGAAGTGCAAGTGAGAGGGGAGGGTAAAACAGGGCAGCAATGCTCTCAGTAAGTGCAGCCAGGGCAGAGCAGCTATTGGTTGTGCAAGGAGAACAATGGACTGCAGGGTTACAGTTACAGCCCCTAAGTGCATGGTAGGCCCGCAGGCAGTGCAAGAAAGAGCCTGGACTCAGAGAGACTCTGAGGGTAGTCAAGCAGCCAGTCAGTACAGCAGACAGGTAGGTCAGGTAGGTCAGCAGGGGGGGAGAGAGAGACCGAAAGCAGCAGAGAAGAGGAAAGCTTTTAGCTGCTTCCGAAACTTCAGGTTGTCCGCCTCAAGTTTGAGAGGGGCAGGGAGGCCATTCCAGTTGGAGGCACCAGCAGAGGAGAGAGGTCTACCCCCACTCTCTGCCTGGAGAAATGTCTAAGCCTTAGAGAGTTGGAGGTAGCAGAGTGAAGGGTTAGAGAAAGAAGGTATTTTGGAAAAGAGCATTGAATTTAGTGTTGGCACTGGCCCCAGAAAGCCTTGTGGGCAATGCAAAGGTTCTTGAACTTGATCCTTGCAGCCAGTGGAGAGATTTCAGGGCTGGAGAAATACAATCCCAGGGTTTGAGGCCAAGGCTAAGTCTTGCAGTCCTGTTCTGGATTATTTGCAGATGACGGAGACTAGAGGAAGACAGATTGAGAAAGTGGCTGTTGCAGTAGTCCAGCTTAGAGACAGTGAGCTTCTGGTGGAGAGTGAGAAAGGGAAGAGTCCCTTTGAGGAGGAGCAGCTGGTAGTGGGACTTCTTGGTGATGTCCGAGATGTTAGGAGAGATGTTAGGAGAGTGTGGCGTTGAAGATGACACCAAGGTTTTTTGCCTCGCAGGAAGTCAAAGGAAGAGGGCCCAAGGTGGTCTGCTATAGTGAGAGAGGAAACACAGTGGCAAGGGTCCCAATGAGAAGGATCTCTGTCTTACTGGCATTAAGGCAGAGATTGTTGGAGGCGCACCAATCCTGAATCGTGGATAGACAGTCAGGAATGAGCAAGAGAGGAGAGGAGGATGAGGGGAGCCTGAAGGAAAGCTGAGTCCTCCTCACAACACTGAAAGTTAGAGGATAAGGTAGAGATCAGGGAGGCCAAAGTGGCCAAGTAGAGGTTGAATAACCAGCGTGAGAGGATAGAGCCCTGGGGAATGCCACAGGTAGAGAGAGGTGGCGGAGAGAATGGGACCACGATCGACCTGGGAGCGGAGTGGCGGTCCAAGTGGAAGTAGGTCAGTCACTCTAGGGTCTGATCTGTGATGCCCAGGTTCTCACAGAGTCGATTGATCAGGATGGCGATGTTGACCCTGTCGAAAGCAGAGGAAAGATGAAGGATGAGAATAGAAGGAATGCTGGAATCAAGGTTAGAGAGCAGCACATGTATTCAGGAGAGCAGTTTCCATGCCTCTGGCAGCTCTGAAGCCAGACTGATGGTCATGGAGACAACCAACAGATTCAGTGTGGAGAGTAAGCTGGGAGATGGCAAGCTTTTCCAAGAGTTTGCTCAGGAAAGGTGGAGATTGAGCGATAGTTTTCCAGCAGGTAGGATCAGCAGACTGCTTCTTGAGGAGTGGGTGCACAAGGGAGTGCTCAAAGGGAGAGGGGAACATTGCAGTGGCGAAAGAGTGATTACAGAAATCGGCCAAGGCTGGAGCGAGGGTGTCAATATGGGCTTTGATGGTTCTGGAGGAGCAGCGGAGCACCTGTTTGGACGACACTTTCATAGATCGGACTTGTCTAGAAACCTCATCAGGTGTTGTCAGAGAGAAAGAGGAAAAAGGAGGAGGAGAGAAGAGATGGCCAAAATGGGCCGAGAGAGGAAGAGGGCATAGAGGACAGGATGTCCTGAGATTTAGCAGAGAAATGAGAGGCCAGAGCTGTACAGAGGGCATGGGGTTGGAACAGAAGAGGTATAGACCACAACAGGATTGACCAGTTCCTTGCAGATTTTAAAGAGTTTGGCCTTGTTGTTCGAGGCCATGGAGACACATGCTTTATTATGTGCTCTCTTCTTGATGAGTGTTATTGCTTTGACTGGCATTTTGCTGAAAACAGTCTAGGTATGTCTAAATGTGGCCTGGCATTCTGTACTATAATGTTATTACGTGTTTACACTGGTCTACATTGTGCAGCCAGTTGGAAGCATTAATGTTCCTGTGCACTGTTGGTGACTTGCATGTATTGGATTGTGTTACCCTACAAAACAATTGCAAACACTCTGGCTTCATAGACAATTTATCTCAGAAAGTGTGCTGTATATTGCATTAAAACACATATTTATATCTTTTTCCTAGTGCAGTGTGCGGCATACCCCTTCAGCAGCACGTTCATGCGTATTGTGCAAGCGTGACAGTCTAGGCCGGCCCAGAGTGTGGCGCAACCCGTGATTTGTTGCCGAGTTGGGGGGCCCCCTCAGCATGGCTCGCAGGGGGGCCCCCACATTTTGTGTTACGCCACTGGTCTGACATGTAGTTTTATACCCAGCACTGGCAACATATTGAGAACCAATGTGACTGTAAAGGCTTTTGCATCTGATCACAGAACTGTGAACCACACCCTTGATTCCTTTCTGTCGCAGCTTTTCTGCAAAACGGGTTTGGTGGTCTCAGCCCAGCTCCTGCCGGGTGTACGTTATGCCCCTTTGTGCATTGCTACACTCCCAATCACACTCCAAAAAACAACAATCTAGAAAATGTGCTAAAAAATCGGTATAATCCACTGTGGAGTGAGAAAGTCAATGCCAAATAACTTGTCTCTGCCTTGTAAGGGATTTTATTCAGCCCTGGTTCTCAAAGTGGTGGCGGGGGCTAAAACAATCTTCTTTCTATGCAGCAGACGCTATTAGTTTTGTGGTGCTGTAAACAACACGTGCTGTTATTTATTAAGTCAATGGTACTCCATTTATCAAATCGGGGACGGGGGTAAAGGCCACTTGACAATGGAATAGGATGTACGTGATTATTTTGTTAAGGAACATTTTTAATTCTAAAATCACGAATTGGAAATGCCCGGAACGAAATAATCTTGCTCAGTGGACCCCTACCGCCTCCCCTTAAAACATACCTCCTGGTCCTCACTTACCTGCGCTTCCTCAGCACGGCCACGGCTCCTTCCCTGCGACGCGAGTTCTGCCTCCCCATTGAGGGGTGGAACTTCCACCGCAGGGTCCTTTATTTTGGGGGGAGATCTTTCTTCGCCCCCCACCTTCCTTTTTATGGAAGCGAGGGACACCAATGCCACCCCCGAGTTCCTTTAATGTCAAAGAAGGGGTGCGAGGGACATCCTCACAACACCCGGTCCTCTTGTTCGAAATTTTGGCTTTTCAGTTTTTTACACTGCCGAATTCAGCAATTTCTCTCATGCGTTTTTTTTTCCGAAATGTTATGTGGATACCGCAATGACAGGTTTGAAACATATGATGTGTAGGTAGCACATGAATATCTGCAGCAAGCCCGCCGTATCAACCAGCTTAGCGTCCTGAGCTGAGAGGTAGGATAGCGTCTCGGGAGGAGAGCGCAGGGGCAGCGTGTTCAGCTTGGAAGCAAGACGACGCGGAGCAACACAGGTTCGGTCCGCGCTTAGAAACCTCTGGGTATCAAGCGTGTTATAAATAACCAATTATAGTAACATTGTATAGCAAAAAGTGGGATGACCCTTGCAATTGGCACCCTGTCAGGTGAAGACATGTGCTAATGTGGCCAAGGACGTTTCGCAAACCCTCGCTCTCATTTGGTCGTTACTCTTTAGTGCACTTTAAAATCACGCATAAACCCCTCATCTCCAAACACGGTTCAGAATAATTAAAGCTGGTTTTACATTTCATGCTTCTAGCAGAATGGGAAAAACGAAGGTTCCTTTTTGATTATAGCACCAGAGGCCTGGGTTAGCACCACCTGAAGAGAGCCAAGGCCAAGGCTGTAGAAGAGATAGGGAGTTGTAAGATGCAGTGGAAAATGTGCATTTTATTTTCTGTATTCGTCACTGGCCTTCCAGCCCCTCAGAATTCCAGCAAAATCAATAGACCACCTGTTGGTCTTATTGTTGCTTTCCCTGGGGTGGGCTTGCAGTCTGTCTTCTCGCCCTGTTTTGGGTTGATTAAGCTAGACATAAAAGTACTGCCCTATAATACAAAGACAATTTTCTGGATAAAATGGCTTGCGTATGGGCTAATTTGCATACCCACAATGCTTTCCTCATGTGGCTCTGAACTGGAGATGCATTTCCAGTGATCCTCACTGGGTGGCGCTATGACATATGTTACTTGCCTCAAATGGCTTAGCCTACTTTCAAAATTTCAGGCAAAGAGGCGACCGGCTTCAAGTCGCTTTCATTGGAAGCCTGTGAATGACATGTTTTTCCCCACTGGCCACGTTACGCGGGAAAGGCGAGCAAGTAGTGCCTCCCCGAGAGGTCGCGTTATTAAGTGCAGTGAGACCTGAAAAGCTGGAAGGAACGCCTGGCCAAGGTGAAACAGAAACTGGGCATCTGGAGTCTCCGCAAAATGAGCATGGAAGGGAAAGCTCTGGTGCTGAGAAATGATGCGCTGCCTGTCCTGCAGTATGTGGCCAAAGTGTGGCCTCTCCCAGCCAGTGAGGCGTGGGCCATCAACGCCATGGTCTTCCACTTCCTCTGGGGTGCAAAGATGGACAGAGTTAAGAGATCGTCCATGTACAAGGAGCCTCACAGAGGGGGGAAAGGAAACACGGACCTCCCAATGATACTGCTGGCCTTCTTCGCCTGCACCTGCATCAGGATTACCCTGGGTAACAACAACAAGACCCACTCAGCCTACCTCCTTTTCCGCTTCTTCCTCACACCAACATGGAGGAGGCTGGGCTGGGACAAGTGGGAAAACTCTGGCCCGTACAACTGGACGCTCCCTTGGTACTACAGGGAGGTGGAAAAGTTCAAAGCGGATTTTGGCCTTCAGGGGGTGGTTCCTGCATTGTGGAACCCGAGGACGATCCACAACCTGATCAGGACACAGGACACCACAGACCCCATTGAGGACCTGCCAGCGGCCACAGTTACCCAGGTGTGGGAAAATGTGGCATCAAACAAACTCCTGAACATTCACAAGGACATTGCCTGGCTGACTGTGAGGGGGGCACTATCTGTGCGAGCATTCATGAACAGGCGGGGGCCTCTGCCCACACAGGAGCTGCCCAAGGGGGTGCCCGGCAGAGGAAACAGCGTACCACCTCTTCTGGGCATGCCCCTTTGCAAGGAAACTGCAGAGGGCCCTGAACACTGAGCTGAGTGCTCACATCCCGCCCCAAGACATTATACACCAGTCTGTGTTGTATGGACTCTTCATACAGACACACACAGTAGAGGCAATCCAGAACTGCTGCCTGAAGGACATTCTCCTCTATGCAAGGAAACGTCTGGTCGTCAATGATGAGCTACTGACAACAGAGGCCTGCCGCAGGGAGGTCCACAGCTTGCTAAGAGACTACGAAATCAAAGACAGCCTGGAAGATGGGGGATCTGAGTAAAACCCCCAGCCCAGGCAATCCTCCAAATAAAGACTCTTAGCCTACTCAGGCAAAAACACGAACATTGTGTAAACCACACACTCTGAAAAAGAAAATATATATGTACCCACCCAAATGCCCAAAGTAAAACTGAAACCACCCCTTCTGCTTTGAGGGGGGAATGTAATTGCCACAAAAAGTCTTCTTATTGAACTGAATGTATTACCCTTGTATCATCTTTAAGCACTTAATAAAGATATTTTTACAAAAAAATAAAAATAATTAAGACCTGGCGTTCAAGTCCCCTGTGTTTGACTCTTTACCGCCTTGTGTGGAGGACCGTACCCTGGCAGACAGGAGTGTTGTTCCCCTGCTGTTCCCCTGCCCCAACACGTCCTCTGTCTCGCTGCTAATGGTAGGCTCGGGGAGGCAGGTACAGCGACACCATGGCATTTCTCTCTCCCTGCCAAGGCTCCGCTGCCTCTGCCAAGGGGATGGAGATGCTGCTTGTGCGGGGGGAGAGCAGACACCGCCCACCAGCCCCCACCCTTGCCTGCTTCCTGGCCCGTCTACATATGGACCCGGGCTGGTAAGGCGGTCGGAGCAGCATGAAAGCAGGGACACTCTGCATCTCTGTCACTCTTGGCATGTGCCCGCTGCCTACTCACCTGCCAGTCCTTCTGCCTTTGGAGGGCGGCGGGGGATCCAGGCACAAAGGCAAGCAAGTGTGGGGACATTATACTCCTCACCTTCTGCTTGCGGAGAACAGTGTGATATACCCTGCATTGCCCCTACGCCACCGTATCAGCACGTGATGACTGAAACTTGCAATTAATGGCAATACGGAGTACAGACCTGCTAACATTTCAAAATAAAAAACCCAGAGATGTCTGCGGCCCACGATGTGTGCACACCTTCAAGCACTTATAGGTACTATAAACTCTGCCGTCACCAAATATACAAACACCAAATGAACAGTCTTAACAAAAGAACGCTCCCATTGCACCCTAATACTGGCACCTCAAATGTATTTCTATCAGGGTAAATGTAGAGTTTCCTGCTTTTGTCATAATTAAAAACAATTATCAGAACATCATCTATTCAGGGCGAAAACAGGGCTAACACATTTTTGTTGAACAGTCTGTTGATAAGGCACAGTGAGATAACATTATTTTCCCAGGATCACACACTTTAGCTATGGTGAAGCTGGAATTGGAGTCCAGCACTCCCTTGTGCACCCTCTTCTTAAGAAACCCTCTTCCGACCCCTCCTACCTGGCTAACTATCGCCCAATCTCCATCACTCCCTTCCTGGGCAAGCTCCTGGAGAAACTGGCCATCTCCCAGCTTAATCTCCATGCTGAATCTGTTGGTTGTCTTCATGACCATCAGTCTGGCTTCAGAGCTGCCAGAAGCACGGAAACTGCTCTCCTGAACATCCGTGAAGACCTGCTTTCCAACCTTGATTCTAACACTCCATGTGTTCTCATCTTGCTCGATCTCTCTTCTGCCTTTGATACTGTCAACCATGCCATCCTGCTCAACCGTCTCCATGATAACCTGGGTATCACTGGTCAGGCTCTGGTGTGGCTGACCTCTTTCCTCTCCAATCGACCCTCCCAGGTCCAACTGGGGTCCTTCCTCTCTGACATCTTTTTCTCTACCTGTGGTGTCCCCCAGGGATCTAACCTCTCTCCCTGGCTGTTCAACCAATATCTGGCACTCCTTGCCCACCGCATCGCCGCTCTCTGCCCCAACTTTCAGTGCTATGCTGATGATACCCAGCTCATTTTCAGGCTACCCTTGGCCTCCTGCTCTCCTTCCCTCATCTCTGACTGTCTGTCTGCTATCCAGGAATGGTTTGCCGCCAATGACCTCTGCCTTAATGCCAGTAGGACTGAGATTCTACTCATCAGCACACCCACTCCCTCCTTCCCTGCAGCTCTCTGGCCGGCCTCTCTTGGCCCTCTTCTTGCTCCTTCCTGTAGTAAGGCAAAAAACCTCGGGGTCATCTTCGACTCCACTCTCTCCTTCTCTCCTCACATATCTGACGTCTCTAAGAAGTCACACTACCAGATGCACCTCCTCAGAGGTATTCTTCCTTTCCTCTCCTTCCCCCAGACACTCACTGTCTCCAGAGCCCTGGTTCTCTCTAAGCTGGACTACTGTAACAGCCTCTATTTAAATCCTCCTGCCTCTACTCTCCGCCCACTGCAACTCATCCAGAACAGGACTGCGAGACTTGTCCTTAGCCTCAGGCCCAGGGACCGTATCTCTCCAGGACTGAATTCTCCGCTCTGGCTCCCATTGGCTCCGAGGATTCAGTTCAAAACCCTCTGCATTGCCCACAAGGCCTTCTGGGGCTTGGGGCCAAAATACCTTCAACTCTTCTTAAATATTTTCCTTCTCGAGCTCTGCGCTCATCCGCCTCCAACTCCCTCAGGGTCAGCCGGTTCTCCAAGCAACGACTTGGGGGTAGATCTCTCTCCGCGGCAGGGGCCTCCCTCTGGAAGAGCCTTCCTGCCTCCCTGAAACTTGAGGAGAACCATCTCCGGTTCCGGAAGCACCTCAAAACCTTCCTCTTTGCTTCTGCTTTCTCTCCTCCTCTCCCCTGCTAAATTCCTGACTGAAACTGCACTGAATCTGCAACTGGGCCACTCTCACTGATCTCGGTCCCTGGCCCAGCCACTCTCCCCTTGCACTGCCTCCCTTGGCAACCACTGCACTGCGGGACTGTCTCTGTATCCCTACCGCCCCCCCTCAGCACTTGTCTGCACTTACTCTGCACTTGCCACCAGCTGGCCCTTATCATTTATCCTGTTATTCTACTACCCCTGTACTGCACTTTCCGCTCTCCCTTTCCCCTTGCACTTTCCCTTCCCCCTCTGCCCATGCACTTGCATGATCTGAATGACAACTGGCCTATAGGATCGTTGTCTGTCTTCCCTTTTTCCCCCCTCCCTGCCTCGTCTCGCCTTGAAACACTTGTGTATCGGCGTGTTACAAATGTCTTATCATATCATATCATTTCATATCATAACGTAAGCACATGACCACATATTTACTTCAGAGTAGTGGGTAGAAGAATGTGTTAAAATGTTTGGCTTTTAAGAATAATCTCTATTACAAAAATTACTTTAGAATTGCAGAAATTCAAATAAAACAGCTTGACAAATATGTAAACCTCATAGAAATATGTTAATCAAAAACATTTTATTTGCAATAGAGCTCTTTGCAATCAAAAGGGGACGAACACGGTTAACGAAGCAGAAAAACAGGGAGCGGTGAGCTTGGAACAGGGGAGGGAGAGGGCGTGCAATTTGTTAGTTAGACTTCCCATTGCCATCCTCCATGGCCAATGCACATTTTTCATTCCAATAAATGTAGAAAACACTTATTTCAAATTATATTTTAACAGAGCATCATATGGTGTGGTCAGTACTTAGGCATTCAATTAGCAATATCTGGGATATGATACAGTTTGATGGCTAGATCAATCATATGCTGTGAGTATCTGGCAAACATTGTGCCTGGCATACAAAGTGGATTTCTGGCATTTCATAGTCATAGGATATGTTGTGAGCACTTGGATGAGAATGTTTAACATATGCTTTGCATACTTTGGCATTCAATCAGCAATATGTGGGATATGATGCAGTTTGATGACTAGATCAATCATATGATGGGAGTATCTGGACATGTATGGCAATACCTGACATATAAGAAGATCTGGCATCTGCTGGTTATTTCTGCCATGGTGATAGTAGCTTGGCATTTCGCATGAGTACAAGGCATATTGTGTGAGTACCTGGCATTTGATGGCAATAGCTGCTTTATAAACATGAAGGTTTAATGTGGATATCTGGAACTCAAAGTGCATATCGGGGTATGTGATGGCAGTACTTAACAGCACAGCACGCAATTCCACGTGTGCCAAAATGTTGGCTTTGCCACTGTTTGTTTAACTACTGTGCATTGTCATGGTATTCAAGTATTTTCCAGTTCCCCTCTCTGCAGTGGTTAATTTGTAAAACAAAATAAGTGCCAGGGCCCAAATCCTTCGTAGCACTCCTGTGACACTGCGGGTCGGCAGTTCCCCACCACCGCTGCCCCCGCCCATAGCTGCTCCCACAGTGTCGACATATTTGGGGTTACACTACAGCCCTCACCTGCTCATTGTGGTTGATGGATGCACTATCACCACTTCATAATTAAAGTGAGTCTGAGACAATGGGCCCCATTCCGAGATTGGAGGTAGTCATGGCGCTATTTGCGCCTCCAATAACGGGTCTGACACCGGTATGGGTCAATGGGGACTTACTGGTGTAGTCCGACCTTTGCGGGACCGGTAAGCCCCCATAGGGCTCAATGGGAATGGGGAAGGTGCTAATAACGGTACCGCAAATTGCG
The DNA here is from genome assembly GCF_040938575.1 of Ambystoma mexicanum. Taxonomy (NCBI): domain Eukaryota; kingdom Metazoa; phylum Chordata; class Amphibia; order Caudata; family Ambystomatidae; genus Ambystoma; species Ambystoma mexicanum. Next base: position 293,900,472 of record NC_090932.1, on the reverse strand, counting down.
GTACCGTTATTAGCTCTGAAGTCCCTTAACGGGGCCCGTCCATAACGCCTGGTCAGACCAGGCGTTAAAGGAGGGACCCGCTAAGGGAACTCGTAGTAGGGCAGTAAGGGATTATCAGCACCGGTCTCCTTACCGGTGCCCGGTATCACTTACCACCCTACTAGTAATGAGGCCCATTGAGGTCCGGGGCTGGAAAATAAGTGCCAGGGCTGAGCCCTGGCAAACACCCCACACATTACTCACTGCCTCTTTGCAGCTTGCAACAGAGCCCTGCGTGTTTAGGGCGAGCATCCTCGCCATGGCTGTGTCGGTGGAATGAGGGTTTGCCTCGAGCCATGGTTTCCACTGAGCGGGTCCAAGAGGCCGGTGGGCGCAGACCTGCTTTCAGTTAGGAACCGCCGTCTCTTTTGCCGTAATTCGCAGGCAAGCCTGAGGGGAGCGGGACTCGGTCTCGCCAGTGATTGAACACAGGCAGTGGCACTTCCCTCCCTGAGACTGGAGACGAGGGTCAGTGAATGTGCTACGTGCGCATCACCTCATAAAGACCCCTTGGCCATTGCATGTAACACATTGGGGCACTTGCAAGCAGCTGAGAGTGGGCTTGGGGAGGGTGTTATGGTACGGGGTTGTCAGGGACAGTTCACTGCCTACATTGCATAAAGCCTGCTGACTAAACATTGAGCAAACAGAACCCATGCCAATGGTCTAATGTCCTCTTTATTTTGGAAGGCTTGCTTTAGAGTAGGAGGCTGAGTAGACTGAGTACCCACCCAGAGACTCCTGCGGCATAGGTTTGAACCCTGGCAGGGTCGACTCAGCCTTGCTTCCATCCTTCAAAGGGCAATAAACCGATAAACCGTCTGCCTTAGATTAATGCAATCGATTATTCAAGGTCATAGACTCTTGCACTGTATATATATATATGTATTTATTTCCACATAATGTAGTGTTGGTCAATGTAGAAAACCTGCCCTATAGGGGTAGTGGGGAACTTTATGTCGGGCAGGGAAACATGCCCTGAGATGCATAGGCATGCTCGAGTCTGGGTGTAATGTACAGAGTAAGGTACCCCCAGCTGGACATCCCAAGGATATTAGAAGCCACTGAGGAGTTCCATGCCAGATGATGCCTGAGATCGAAGAGCCAGTCCAATCTACAGGCACAGCACTCAGAGGTGACATTACACATCCGTCTAGTGCCCTTCTGGTTGCTATGCTCTTCTTTACCGCATCAAAACAAAGACATGTACAAGAAATGTAAAAGGTTGCTCTGATTATCCAGAATAGTAATGTTGTATGAATGAATTTCAATGAAGATTTGGGACGATCCAGCATTTTTCTGGTGAAATGCAAATATGGCCTTTGTGGTGGAGCTGGGCAGTGGGGATGGCATTTGGACTACAGTTGGGTGTCAAACTGGGTATGGGCCTCTTGTCATGGTTGGGCCTTGGAGCAGGGATCCTCCTGGAGGAGGGCAGGGGGTTGGTCTTGTGCAGGGTTGGAATTCATGTGAGCATGGGCTTTGAGGCTGGGATGGGCCTTGGAGCGAGGGAGCGGGATGATCCCTGGGTAGCCGGCCTATGATGAATATTTGGTATGGTAGAGCTTTGGCTGGGGAGCGCATTGAAACAGTGCCTGTCGGTTAAATGTGATATCAGAACTAATCGCCCATTTTTGATGCTATTGCTAGTTGATTATACAATTGGTCTGAATTGTAAATAATGTGAATTATGTAACACGTTTTATTATAATAAAAATAATAGTGCCATGCATTATGTATCATTTAATATCGGAATGTTTCTCCTTCCAAGCCAATTGGGTACACACACTTTACTGTTATGTGAGTGTTTTGAAAAAATTAAAGGAGCTCCAAGCCCAGTGTGCATTTGGTGATTCAAGCATACAAGCCTTTTCCCAGACACCTATTTGTAAAGGTCTGAGCTCCTTCTTATGTTCCCAATGTGCTCCTGATTTTATGCAAAATAGCCAATCATCATAATTGGTGCTATTTGCCCTTTCTCGTAGGGGTATTTCGAAAGAAGAGTGTATCAGACTGTCCACCTTAGAATGATAACCTTACTAATTTCTTAAACAAAGCTTCTATAGGAAATCAAATACAAGCAATGCAACATACAATATCAGAAAATATGCAAGATTCTTATTCTAGCTTTTGAGAATGTACTTTGCACACTAACACCCATGTAATATTCTTAATATGACTATAGTGTATTCTGGAAGGGATCATTAGAAATGAACATTGCAACATTATTTTAAAAAAAAAGGCTGTTTACAATGTCAGAACAGTCAAATCAATCCTTAAAAAATACCTTCTTTTGCCAGGAATACACACTTTGTCTCTCAAAATGTCCTGCCTTTTTGGAAACGGTCATGATTGGATAATTAACAATGATCTATTTCTTCTGTGAGAATCAAAATGCACATGCTGAGTGTTCATTGCTTTGTTGTGCTGCTTAACCCTCCTATTTGCTACAATTTTCTGTTTTGTGTGGAATGTGAATGGACATTTCTTTACTCAGCCTTTCACTTCCTGACTTGCCTCCTCCCTTAGCTCCTCTATTCATCACTCATGCCACTCCCCCATCACCACAGGAGGTGGACGTTCTGTATTCCATTTTCCGCACTGCTTAAGAGGGATATCTATTTTTCAAATATACGAATTTATGAAGCTTTTCAAAAGATCCAAAAGCATGCCCTCATCTGTGGCCTTCCCTCTCCCTCCCTCCTGAGTCTTGGCTGGTTCTTTGCATAATTTCCCTTTCAGAAGTAATTAACTGAGTCAGCAAGCACAGGTCCTGATCCCTGGTCAAATCATTTCGTTCTGTGGAAGATTGACATTTTCCCCACACAGCAATTTGCCGCCAGTGGCAGTCCTTGTGCTATTACCAGCAAATTCATTTATTTAATTAAGTAAGGTGTTAGAAGCAGCCTTCACTCTTATTAAATTCTCTCTCGACAGCATCAGTTCGGGAATGGCAGGGCACAGCCGATGCTAACATCTTGCAGTAGTCAATTCATATGCAGCCAGCATTGATTAAGCTAATAGTCTGGCTCTTGGTTTAATCGCTGCATGTGCATTTGCCAGGTAGTCACCATTTGTCAGATACCTATCAATATATATAAAGCAGAACATCTGTCAGAATTTTCCTTAAACAATTCCCCACCGTTCAACCAATCTGCACCACATTTTGCATTGCTACCTATAAGCACCCTCCGGACATTACTGGCTAAATGACATTTGGATAACCTACCCCTCTCCCCAGATTTCAGCCCTTTCACACATGAGACGGTTTGCCTGAAAACAGTGAAACATCAATGTGGTCATAGAAGGATCAGACAGAGCACATTTTAAGCACCTCGATGCGAGGAACAAAACTTGAAGGTCATTGTGGGTTTTCAAAAGTCATATTTCAAGGCCCTAGGAGGCACCGTTTCCAAGATAATTTCACTGCAACGCACTGCGCCGTGACAGGTGGGCAGAGCGACAGAAGGTCCCAGTATGCTGCAGCACGCCAACTCTCTCCTCCCCTCCACGTCTGCTCTGGGATATATCAGCCAGCCACACGCGCTCATTCTCAGTGCAGTTCACTTCGGAGTGCAAAGCACATCAACCGATAACCGACTCAGAACAGTGACCTACAGGATCATTGATTTCCAACAATTAATGAGTGTGTTATCATGCCTGTCTACAGAACCCATGCAGAATATGGGTACTTTTTGCTAGTTGCTTCATATTATTAGGTACTTCCATAATTTGATATGTTACTCACATATCTGATATTCTGAATCTTGGCATGTACCACACTTGGATGGAATTCTTAACCTTAGCTTGCGTCGCATCTAGATAAAAATGTGAATGTTAGCACGTACCACACTTAGATGGAACTCTTAACCTTAGCTTGCGTCGCATCCAGATAGAAATGTGAATGCTAGCATGTGCCACACTTAGATGCAATTCCTAACCTTACTTGGCTCCGCATCTAGACAGATATTTTGAATCTTAGCATGTACCACACTTTGATGAAATTCTTTGGGCATCTAGATAGAAATGTGAATGCTAGCATGTGCCACACTTGGATGCAATTCTTGGCCTTGGTTGGCGCCGCATCTGGACGGATATTCTGAGTGTTGGCATGTACCACACTTGGATGGAATACTTAACCTTGGCTTGCGTCGCATCTAGATAGAAATGTGAATGTTAGCATGTACCGCACTTAGATGGAATCCTTAACCTTGGCTTGCGTCGCATCTGGATAGAGGTATGAGTGTTGGCATGTACCACACTTGGATGGAATTTTTAGCCTTGGCTTGCGTCGCCTCTGGATGGATATTTAGAATCTTAGCATGTACCACACTTAGATGAAATTCTTTGGGCATCTAGATAGAAATGTGAATGTTAGCATGTACCACACTTGGACGGAATTTTTGACCTTGGCTTGTGCCGCATCTAGATGGAAGTGTGAGTGTTGGCGTGTTCCACGCTTAGATGAGACTGTGAATGGTGACAAGTGCAAGTCGCGATCACTGACCTGCCTCACATCTAGACAGAATACTGCAATTAGCAAGCGCCACACCCCGATGGTATGGTGAATGATGGCAAGCATCACACCTAGACATAACTTGAAAGGACAGTAATGCCAACTAACCAATCCACTAACAATTCCATCCCTCTGCATACACCTTTCAAACACTAACCAAACACAACCACAAGCCTAAAATGCAGCAATCCGCACTAACTTCGTTACACTGCAACAACAAAGCAAACCACACATAGACTTGCACAACAGCACACGACGACTACCGACCGTAAAACACCCTATGCCCAGCTAACGGACCCACCGGGCTGAGGCTGCCAACAGCACATCACTGCTATCTTGCACTTTTCCAGCCAATTCCCACTAACTCACCCCCACCCACCCCCTCTCCCTCTTTCAGAGCCGCCAGAGCACCAGTGACCACTCCGGTGGTGATAGTGCGCGGTACAAATATCCTTTAACATTAACATCATATAACACACATTCTTATTCCAGTTATTGTCAACATAATGCTATGTAGGCAAGCCATTGTCAGGGATTGTCATCAAATTCCCTTGTTCTCGTTTGATAACTGAGTATTGTTGACAAATACCAGCCACTGTTGTAGTTAGGGTTGCAAGTGAAAAAATGTCTTCCCACCTTCAGCACACCTGCATCATTCAGATTTGTAAGAGCACACCCTGGTCTCTACTTGCCCCTGCAATCATGTAATGGACTACTTTTCACATGGAAGGATACTAAAAGCTTGAATGTTGGTCATGCACTTCTTGGTCCAGTCAATTTCATCAGTCCTCTATCATGTACAAGACAACAGTTAATATAACTGGCCACCTACACAAATACTGATAAGATATGTGGGTGGGTTGATCAGTCGTGGCAGAAGTGTGTAACCTTTATGTCATAGGTTAGCGTCTCTGACAGGGGTGACTGAGGCATTCATTGTGAGGACCATTGTGTTGGTGAGATAAAATATTAAGTCCTAAGAGTCAATTCAGTGTGTGGGTTGAGCAATATAAATAACCCTTTTAAATAGCTTTATTTTGAAGTCACTTTCAATAAGCTTCTCAGTTCGGTGTATGTCTCCTATAACCTCATATCTGCAAAGTGCCAAACCTGTCCCAGTTAGGTTTCACGACCCATGTCCTATAGTCAAATAATATTTTGCACTGGAGAGTACTATGTACATTTAAAATATTGTCAACGTGGATTTAGAAACTACATTCTGAATATTACATTATTGCTTGATGGAGCATAAATTTGGCTGACTTATATTTAGAGTGAAAACCTTCAAGGACTAGTGTTCTATTTGCACAGATACCCCCCTTTACCTGAGATGCAGCTTCTCCTCTTAGCTCCCTCCTCACTTATACAAGTTTGCAAGGCTTCTAGTTTTGAGGGGAGACTTTTATTTGTGGCAGCCCAGCTAGATAACAGCTATTTCAGCCACGTTATTCTCACATCTAAGTCTATGAAGCGGTGTGAATGAGTGTATATGATTTGCGGTTACAAACCCTTTAATGTTACGCTGAGTCTTCTGGAAAATTAAATGAGCATCAAACCCTGTGTGCTTTGTTTACTCAGTAATTCCGTACAACCCCCCAAGATGTATCTTTCAAATATAAATATATATGGTCCTTCTTATATTCCCAAAAGGCTCTTTTGATTTTATGTAGAGCAGATACGAACCCTCATTGATGCTCTTTGATCCTTCCCCGTTCTCATAGGGGTATTTCTAAAGAGAACAATAACGGTGTGTTAGGCTGCCCATTTTGGAATGATAACCTTCTATAAGAAAATCATTTATATTGTTATTCTAGGTTTTGCACAAGGGGTCGCATCCACAATTGGAGACTGGGCACCAAACCGCCACACATTATAGATGAGCCATGCCAACCCATTGAAAATACTAAGCACTCGCTTAGCTGCAGCAAGCAGATGAGGGAGTGCACCTGTGTTAGAGTTAACTGTCAAAGGGAAGCCTGGTTCCCCTTTAACAGCTTTCAGTACCCAGCATGCATGCCTAATGAGCCATGCAAGGCAGGGTGAGCGTTGCTTCACCAGCCTTAGATGGGCAATCAGGGATAAAGGCTGGGCTACTTCCGAGCAAAATGTCAGTAGGGGTGCTCCTGTTCCTCCCTGCACATTCAGAGGCTAAGTGGCGGCGAGATGGAGACTCTCTGGCTCAATCTTGCATGTGCAGGAACCAGGAAGTGCTTCCTGTTGTGTGCTGCGTGGGGGGACGGCAGACCTTTGTTTGAGATGGTGTGATGTAGAGTCATCTGCAAGTAAGAAAAAGCCACAAAATGTATGAATGTGTAAATGTCTGTATGCATGCATGGTAAGGTTTAGGACTGCAAGTGCGCATGTGAAAGAGAATGCAAATGCTGTTTGGGTTCACTGGATAATGAGGGAGTGCAAGAATTCTGGATGTTCACGGGTGAATGCGTGTGTGCATGCTGTGTGTGCTTCCATGTGTGCCAGGCAGAGGCGTCGCTAGGGGGGGCTAAGGGGGCTATAGCCCCTGATCTTTTGGTTGTAATCTCAGGAGCTACAACCAAAAGGCTAGCTAGCCCCCAGTCCCGACAGTTCCGACATCAGCGTAGCCCCGGGTCTTTTCTAGACCTAGCAACACCCCTGGTGCCAGGTCAGGAAGCTGGCCTCTGGTTTGAGGGTGGATTGGAGAGGCTACATTTGTACAGCAGCTACCAGTCTGGACATATATTGTTACTGTGGAATGACATTTTTTACTGGGCATCAAAGGCAAAGCCAACAAAATTAGTGTTCAAATGTGACCATTTTGGACGAAATTGTTGGAGCCATTTTGGTCATATTTTCTTGAGTGACATGGCATTTTCCACTGGGCATCATGGGTAAAGCCAATATGAAGACTGTTCTTCTGTGGGTGTATGGCCTACATTGGTGCAGTCAGTCTCGGCATATTTTCTTACTGTGGCATGGCATTTTCTACTGGCAGAAAGGGTAAATCCAATATGATGATTTTTCTTACAGGGGCATTCTGGCCTACATTGTTTCAGCTAGTCTGGGCAGGTTTACACACTGTGACATGTTTTTTTAAAACTTTTAATAATAATAATAATAATAATTTAGCATTAATATAGCGCTACGAACCCTCAGGCATCTGAGCGCTGCTTATTATTACCCACAGTGTGTGGTGCTCAATTATCGACCTCGGAAGGATGAAAGGCTGAGTTTGGCCCTGCCGGGATTGGAACCTGCGTCAGCTGGCTCTGCACAGCTTTCAAAGCAAGCGCTCTACTCGCTGTTCTATAGGACCAGAATTTTTTCTACCGGGCTTCGAGGGTAAACCAACATGAGTATTATCACGTGGCTGTGTTGGCCTACATTGATGAAGCTAGTCTAAACATGTCTTCTTTTTATGGCATGGCATCTTTACTGGCAAAGCCAACAGGAATATACTCTTCCACAGGGTTACTGGCATATGTTGCTAGAGCCACCATGGATATGTTTTCCCGTAGTATCATTACTGCCATTATAGGCAATGCCAGCATACGTATGTTCTTGTATGGAAATGCGTGCATAAATTGGTGCAGCCAACATGGACCTGCATGGGCACAACCATCATTGCTGGCATATATTGTGGGTGAAGACATCATGAAGATGCACTCGAAAATGTTCCTGTGCTAAAGCAATTGCAAACTCTGTGGATTTTACCCAAGCTTGCTCAGGTTCCACATGGTTACATTGACGTGTATTTGGTAATTGTATTTTTGGTTGCCACTTTTTTGTCGACTGTGGTCGGCCACCCATTTCTTTCTTTTATATGGTCATTCCCCCCCCTTTGTTCCCACTCCCTTGGTGACAAAAACACAATGACCAAGTGAAGGTCATTGTAACCATGGCATACCTTTTACACAGAAAGTATTCTGTAAATATGTACCATTTTAATCCATTTAAAAAAAGAAAAAAAGACTTTGGGGTGGACCCCCAGCCGCCTCCAAAACCTGCTTTGCTACGTCCAGGTTCCCCTCGTATGCTCAGTCACTTCTGCATATTCGTGGGAAACATTTACAGCCTTCTAATTAAAAAATAAAGTTCACCGGTCCAGCCACCACTGGTTTTGATAATGTGTTGTGGGCAGTAAAATGATTGTAATGCTCTTATTACGAATACAGTGTATACTGAAAGTAATCATTAGAAATGAACATTGGAAAATGTAAAAAATAGCCAGTTTACAATATTAGTAGAATTAAATAATTTCCTTTTAAATAGCCTATTTTGCTGAGAATACACACACACATTTGTCTATCAAACCGTGCTACCTCCTTGGAAAGGGTTGTTATGATAAAACCAATTATTTGTTTCTTTTGTGTGCACCAATGCAATTTTCCATTGTATCTGTTGGCCACTGGCTCTATGGCCTGGTCCTCTGGTCCCTTGCAAAGTTTGCCAAAACCAGGGGTGTACTAGAAAGTGGGGCAAGGTGGCAATTGCCCTCCGGGCTGGCTAGGATGTTCTCCCAGGGCTACACCTCTATAATGTGAAATAAATAAAGGAACAAGACAAAATCCTTCAGAATCCAGCCTGCCCCAAAGGACTGAATTCTGCAAAGTCTGCTTGGCTTCTGTGTAGACGGGGCAACGCATTCGCCTTGATTTGAGCAATATGGTAGGTGTTCCTGGGTGACCCCCACTTATGGGCCTCCACATAGAAGGAGTGAGAAGAAGAGTCTAGGCAGCATAGCGGCACTGCACACATGTAAATGACAGGTTCTGTGAACCTGGGTGGTAATGTTGGCACCACTGCACTCCATACGCCATTGGTCTGTTGCAATCTACAGCAGCTTATCATGACTCCTACTATTTATTTTGGAATACATTTTTTTTTCATAGAACAGATAAGAGAGTGAGGGAATATTGCCATCCTCGATTCACTGGTCCACGCTGTTATATTTTCTGTATCTCTAGCTGACAGACCAGGGATATATTGCAGGTAACCCCTATATGTTTTGAATTTGAGGATGCAGGGAACCAGGCATGGGTCTTTTTCCTTGTCATCTCATATTTGGCTCCTACAGCAATGGCTCATCTCTACCAATGAATTCTCTAGCTTCAGCACCTCTTTACATGAGTCTAAAACTACAGATGGAATCGGATGGGAGGAGATGTAGCCAGCTGTCAAATTGCAAATTGGGGCACAAGAAAACTTCAGCTCAAACTCCAGCTTTTCCTTTTGACCAATTATATTATTTTGGTGACATCATTTTACTATATTTGGCATGTGGGGGAGTTTCCTACGGTCCAGGTCTCTAAGAAACTACAACCATAACTGAAAGAAATGTTGCATCAAAGTAAAATAATATCAATAATGTCTACTGTATATTCTTGAGAATTTGTGTGGGTGGGGGTTTGTTTTGAGTTTACTTGTTCTGGAAGTTTGGGGTCCTTGCATTGTGGGTTTTTGCCAACGGCACATGGACCAGTCTTTCCCAGGTCAAAACCCCATTCTCCCCTGCAGGGCCTATCCAAGACCCCCCCCCCTTCTCCCCCTGTACAGACAAAATGCCCTGAATGTGATGGCGACATTCCTGCAGAGCACATGTGATGAACATGTAGATCTCCAGGTCCTGGGCCAGTGATCACCTTGGGGGATGCCTCTGTCCAGTGTCGGACTGGGACAAGAAATAGGCCCAGTCACCAAAAAAAAATGGCCCACCCATCGCCTCACGACTCTTGACCTCTGATGACATCACAGGAAGTGATGTCCTTTGACCCCACCCCAAAGTGACATCCCGGGAAGCGATGAAACACAACCTTTCACCCCTTGACAAAACAGGAAGTGGCATCAAATAGCATTGTTCTTAAGTACACTAAATTACTGTGAATCCAAGCAGACATCCAAGGCCAAATGATAATATGTTATTGAATAGCACTTAAGCTTAAGCTCTTTTTATAGAACAAATATGCATACAATATCACCCAACCTGTGTTGGTACTCATTTCTCGGCCTAAGAAGGATGAAAGGCTTTTTGAGAAAAAAAAAGAAATGGAAAAAAGATTATTTTAAAAAATAAATTCTTTCTTCCAAACAGGCCCTCGGATGGCCAGAAACCAGCCCCAACTCCCCAGGGACGATTTTGGCCCGGCCATGGGCCGAAAAGGCCGAGGGGCCAATCCAACCCTGCCTCTGTTGCTGCTCCTCTCATTCTATTTTTAACCATAAAAGTCACAGCAGTCCCCTTCCTTCAAAATAGTTGTTTTCTGCTATGGTCGCTCAACTGTCAGCAACAGCTGGGGTGGCTCTGTGAAACGCACACGAGGAACCATGACTTTCACCGAGAGAGAGAGAGAGAAAGAGAGAGAGAGAGAGAGAGAGAGAGAGAGAGAGAGAGAGAGAGAGACAGACATGGAGTATGACAGCGCAAATGAGAGAAAGTGAGCGCCTAGATAGACCAATTATATGCCGGCTACAGCAAATACATTTTATATTTCTCAGAATGAATCTACAACACTAATACCATTTGTCATGTTGTCACCCATAACCCCCATCGGGATCAAGGTGCAACACCAATCTCCAAAGAGGGAGAACATTAGCCAATAGGTACGAAGGATCTGGTTGCAGATGTTTGATTGATGGCTGATGTGTAAATAGAGTGACCGGGCGCTGGTCACTGAACTGCCCAGTCAAATGGAAGGGTCCTTAACAAGACCCGCTCGCCTGTTCATCTGTGGAGGCAAGGCATTCCACATTTTGGAGGCATGGACTGGAAAATGTGTCTTCCTCTTAAGGAGAGATTAAAGAGTGCAGGCATGGGTGTCATTTTCGGGTGGACAGGGGTGTTAACCCCCAACGTTCGTGTCACTCCATTTTGTTCCCATCATTTGGCAGGGGCCCCTTTCCTCTAGATGTCACGTCCACCCAACATTTTCAGCAAAGTTACTCCACTGAGCGCAGGCAAATGCACGTTCCCCGGAGTGAAGAGCAGGATTTTTTGTCAGCTAGAGTGGAGATGCACAATTAATATGTTTATAGTTTAGACCAGCCAGGCGTCCAGTCCTAAAAATAAAAGTGGGGGGCTCATCAACAACTGCAATGGAATGTGACGTCGCCAGAAATTAGCATATCGTAGAGAAATATGCACATTTCATTAAATTGGCTTTGCATAACCACCCAAATTGCACAGGACAAACGGCATTTGCATTTCATAAAATCAACCCACACACAAAACCGAGAGGGGATATTTTCTTCCAACAGTGTTTTTAAAAACGTGTAAAGGTGTGCATGTTTTAAACTCCAAGAACCAATACACATGTTTTCCCTGGAACGTGCAGTATCGAAATGAGACATATCACCTTTAGTTGTTTGTTATTTTTCATCAGGTTGTGTAGTGCAGTGGTGAAGTGTCTGGTCTCCAAACATGACTGTTATGGTTCGATCCACGTGGTCGTATTCAAAGAGAACATTCAATGTTTCTCATTTTTGCTGGGTGGGACTGAGTTCACCTTCTGAAAAATGTGGGTGAACTCAGTCCCCCCGCGACTACCCTCGACTTGAGCCCCGAGACCAGCCAATTTGATTTGAACCAGACTTCATTTGAACAAGGGCCTGCATCGTTTCTAAACATTTCACAGGTGCAAGATTTTGTTCGGAGCCCTCTAAAACCATGACACGTTTCAGTCCTGTGCATCTTGCCTCCTGGAAACCTTCATTCCACAAATCCTAGCACTGCCCAGGCGCCATCTCCTGGGTTCCAACATGACCAGTTCCGGACAGGTCCGAAAAGGAAGGAAACTGGTTCTGTCGCGTCCCGGTGTTTCTAGAATAACGTGTGGGTTTTGCCTAATCTCCCTCTTTTGAAAGCCCATTCAGAGGAGCCTGGGAGACAGCAGTGGCGCTAGAATTAAAATGCTAATGACAGGCTCACATCTCTATAGCAATTGCCCACACAGAGCAGCAGGCGCGGCGCAGATAAGGCGGCCCACCAGGACATCATTCAGTCGTGCGCCCTGTTTCCAAACAGACGAGGCAGAAATAGAATCGGCAAATGTCATCGCGTGGAGACGTTTACTTAGTAACAAACCCTGCAGCTTCTTGACCGTGTTTAATGTGGCTCTCGCGGATTGGTCGAAACATATTAGGTTTGCTTCAAAGCGTGTGGGCAAATAGTCTGTATGACTTATGCTGCCACGGGAGGCACCTCCCCGCGGTTAAGGGGAATAATAAAAGACACCTTAACTTGGTCTCATCGTGCTTTCAGGGGCAACCTTTATGTGGTCGATTCAGATAGCCCAGTGGGTTGAGCGAATGCTGCTGGGATGTCACTACAACTGATCGACGGAAGGAGTACTGGAGTGCCTGCTATAGGGGTCACGGTTGCGTAGACCCTTGCCCAAGCACATAAGAAGATACTGGAATACAAATACGGATGCAAATGGCTGCATTTATTTAACGCTTTACTCTATGCAGCCATTCTGTATGACTGACAGGAACCCCTTCCAGTCATTGACGAGCACTGCCCATGACCCAGAAGCACTCCCCAGGACCCGGAAAACCCGTAAGGACAGGTATTGCTCAGGTGTGAGTGCCAGCAAAGTATAGAACATATAAAGGTCCAGGACCCACCCCTCCCCTCAGCCCATGGGCAGCCCGAAGTATCAGCTGACCATATGCACGTTGACCTGCAGGACAGACGTCCACACCCTCACACACAACCGCGGGAAAACAGCACCCTTCCCAATCATCCACATTATGGCGCTATAATGTAAACACTCCACATCAATACCACCACAGAGCACTATAATGTAAACGCTCCACATCGATACCACCGCAGGGTGAGAGGCCTGTCGTCCATTTACAAATCATCCACATTATGGCACTATAATGTAAACGCTTCCAAATCACTCACATTATGGCACTATGATGTAAAAGCTCCCCATCAATACCAGCACAGGGCGAGGGGCCTGTCGGCCATTGTAAATCACTCACATTATGGCACTATGATGTAAAAGCTCCCCATCAATACCACCACAGGGCGAGGGGCCTGTCGGCCATTGCAAATCACCCACTTTATGGCACTATGATGTAAACGCTCCCCATCAATACCACCACATGGCACTATAATGTAAATGCTCCCCATCAATACCACCAGAGGGTGAGAGGCCTGTCGTCCATTACAAATCATCCACATTATGGCACTATGATGTAAACACTTCCAAATCACTCACATTATGGCACTATGATGTAAACGCTCACGAGCGATACCACCACATGGCGAGGGGCCTGTCAGCCATTGTAAATCACTCACATTATGGCAATATGATGTAAACGCTTCCAAATCATCCACATTATGGCACTATGATGTAAACACTCCACATCGATACCACCAAAGGGCGAGGGCCCCGTCGGCCATTGTAAATCACCCACATTATGGCACTATGATGTAAACGCTCACGAGCGATGCCACCACAGGGCGAGGAGCCTGTCGGCCATTGTAAATCACTCACATTATGGCAATATGATGTAAAAGCTCCCCATCAATACCACCACAGGGCGAGGGGCCTGTCGGCCATTGCAAATCACCCACTTTATGGCACTATGATGTAAACGCTCACGAGCGGTACCACCACATGGCGAGGGGCCTGTCGGCCATTGTAAATCACTCACATTATGGCAATATGATGTAAAAGCTCCCCATCAATGCCACCACAGGGCGAGGGGCCTGTCGGCCATTGAAAATCACCCACTTTATGGCACTATGATGTAAACGCTTCCAAATCACTCACATTATGGCAATATGATGTAAAAGCTCCCCATCAATACCACCACATGACACTATAATGTAAATGCTCCCCATCAATACCACCACAGGGTGAGGGGACTGTCGGCCATTGTAAATCACTCACATTATGGCAATATGATGTAAAAGCTCACGAGCAATACCACCACAGGGCGAGGGGCCTGTCGGCCATTGCAAATCACCCACTTTATGGCACTATGATGTAAACGCTCACGAGCGGTACCACCACATGGCGAGGGGCCTGTCGGCCATTGTAAATCACTCACATTATGGCAATATGATGTAAAAGCTCCCCATCAATGCCACCACAGGGCGAGGGGCCTGTCGGCCATTGAAAATCACCCACTTTATGGCACTATGATGTAAACGCTTCCAAATCACTCACATTATGGCAATATGATGTAAAAGCTCCCCATCAATACCACCACATGACACTATAATGTAAATGCACCCCATCAATACCACCACAGGGTGAGGGGACTGTCGGCCATTGTAAATCACCCCCATTATGGCACTATGATGTAAAAGCTCACGAGCAATACCATCACAGGGCGAAGGGCCTGTCGGCCATTGCAAATCACCCACTTTATGGCACTATGATGTAAACGCTCACGAGCGATACCACCACATGGCGAGGGGCCTGTCGGCCATTGTAAATCACTCACATTATGGCAATATGATGTAAAAGCTCCCCATCAATACCACCACAGGGCGAGGGGCCTGTCGGCCATTGCAAATCACCCACTTTATGGCACTATGATGTAAACGCTCACGAGCGGTACCACCACATGGCGAGGGGCCTGTCGGCCATTGTAAATCACTCACATTATGGCAATATGATGTAAAAGCTCCCCATCAATGCCACCACAGGGCAAGGGGCCTGTCGGCCATTGCAAATCACCCACTTTATGGCACTATGATGTAAAAGCTCCCCATCAATACCACCACAGGGCGAGGGGCCTGTCGGCCATTGCAAATCACCCACTTTATGGCACTATGATGTAAACGCTCACGAGCGGTACCACCACATGGCGAGGGGCCTGTCGGCCATTGTAAATCACTCACATTATGGCAATATGATGTAAAAGCTCCCCATCAATGCCACCACAGGGCGAGGGGCCTGTCGGCCATTGAAAATCACCCACTTTATGGCACTATGATGTAAACGCTTCCAAATCACTCACATTATGGCAATATGATGTAAAAGCTCCCCATCAATACCACCACATGACACTATAATGTAAATGCTCCCCATCAATACCACCACAGGGTGAGGGGACTGTCGGCCATTGTAAATCACTCACATTATGGCAATATGATGTAAAAGCTCACGAGCAATACCACCACAGGGCGAGGGGCCTGTCGGCCATTGCAAATCACCCACTTTATGGCACTATGATGTAAACGCTCACGAGCGGTACCACCACATGGCGAGGGGCCTGTCGGCCATTGTAAATCACTCACATTATGGCAATATGATGTAAAAGCTCCCCATCAATGCCACCACAGGGCGAGGGGCCTGTCGGCCATTGAAAATCACCCACTTATGGCACTATGATGTAAACGCTTCCAAATCACTCACATTATGGCAATATGATGTAAAAGCTCCCCATCAATACCACCACATGACACTATAATGTAAATGCTCCCCATCAATACCACCACAGGGTGAGGGGACTGTCGGCCATTGTAAATCACCCCCATTATGGCACTATGATGTAAAAGCTCACGAGCAATACCATCACAGGGCGAAGGGCCTGTCGGCCATTGCAAATCACCCACTTTATGGCACTATGATGTAAACGCTCACGAGCGATACCACCACATGGCGAGGGGCCTGTCGGCCATTGTAAATCACTCACATTATGGCAATATGATGTAAAAGCTCCCCATCAATACCACCACAGGGCGAGGGGCCTGTCGGCCATTGCAAATCACCCACTTTATGGCACTATGATGTAAACGCTCACGAGCGGTACCACCACATGGCGAGGGGCCTGTCGGCCATTGTAAATCACTCACATTATGGCAATATGATGTAAAAGCTCCCCATCAATGCCACCACAGGGCAAGGGGCCTGTCGGCCATTGCAAATCACCCACTTTATGGCACTATGATGTAAAAGCTCCCCATCAATACCACCACAGGGCGAGGGGCCTGTCGGCCATTGCAAATCACCCACTTTATGGCACTATGATGTAAACGCTCACGAGCGGTACCACCACATGGCGAGGGGCCTGTCGGCCATTGTAAATCACTCACATTATGGCAATATGATGTAAAAGCTCCCCATCAATGCCACCACAGGGCAAGGGGCCTGTCGGCCATTGCAAATCACCCACTTTATGGCACTATGATGTAAAAGCTCCCCATCAATACCACCACACGGCGAGGGGCCTGTCGGCCATTGTAAATCGCCCACATTATGGCACTATGATGTAAACGCTCACGAGTGATACCACCACAGGGCAAAGGGCCTGTCGGCCATTGCAAATCACCGACTTTATGGCACTATGATGTAAACTCTCACGAGCGATACCACCACAGGGCGAGGGGCCTGTCTGCCATTGTAAATCACTCACATTATGGCAATATGATGTAAAAGCTCCCCATCAATACCACCACAGGGCGAGGGGCCTGTCGGCCATTGGAAATCACCCACTTTATGGCACTATGATGTAAACGCTCACGAGCGATACCACCACAGGGTGAGGGGCCTGTCCGCCATTGTAAATCACTCACATTATGGCAATATGATGTAAAAGCTCCCCATCAATACCACCACAGGGCAAGGGGCCTGTCGGCCATTGCAAATCACTCACATTATGGCAATATGATGTAAAAGCTCCCCATCGATACCACCACAGGGTGAGGGGCCTGTCGGCCACTCGTACTTCTCCCCAGCCGTCCTCAATCACTGGTATCAAGTTAATGGCGATGAAACCCATTGCGTACCACTGGACAGGCTGCATAACCACCTGGGTGCTCGACCCCTGCCATCCAGTGTACTACCTGCCAGTATCACAAAATCTGGTAACACCCTCAACTCAGGCTGGCAATTTGCTGAGCGAAGCCTAGCAAGACAATCGACTCAGATGATCTTACGCGCAACACAGTGGCCAACTAGTCACCTGAACGGTCCACGATGAAGCACATTGCTACCGTACCGGCGATACGTCCCAACTCAGGGTGGCAATTTGCTGAGCGAAGCCTAGCAAGACAATCGACTCAGATGATCTTACGCGCAACACAGTGGCCAACTAGTCACCTGAACGGTCCACGATGAAGCACATTGCTACCGGACCGGCGATACGTCCCAACTCAGGGTGGCAATTTGCTGAGCGAAGCCTAGCAAGACAATCGACTCAGATGATCTTACGCGTAACACAGTGGCCAACTAGTCACCTGAACGGTCCACGATGAAGCACATTGCTACCGGACCGGCGATACGTCCCAACTCAGGCTGGCAATTTGCTGAGCGAAGCCTAGCAAGACAATCGACTCAGATGATCTTACGCGCAACACAGTGGCCAACTAGTCACCTGAACGGTCCACGATGAAGCACATTGCTACCGGACCGGCGATACGTCCCAACTCAGGCTGGCAATTTGCTGAGCGAAGCCTAGCAAGACAATCGACTCAGATGATCTTACGCGCAACACAGTGGCCAACTAGTCACCTGAACGGTCCACGATGAAGCACATTGCTACCGGACCGGCGATACGTCCCAACTCAGGGTGGCAATTTTCTGACTGATGCCCAGGCAACAGGAACCATTTCTCCAATGCATCCTTACAAAGGGAAATATTTATGCCGAAACCTGGAATTTATAGGCAGGCGGGGAGCCCTGCTCCAGGAATCCTGGCCACTACCTCATCCCAATTTGTGAAACTCATTTCATTTTTGCCCGCTGGTCCTTAAATGTGTAGGGTAGAGCTCATCATATGCAGACGCTTCTATAAAGTAAAGGTGGTGGGGAATCCCAAACCGTTTGCAGCAGCGCTTCGATGGTGGCAATGGAAAGTTCTGAGCTACATAAAGTGGCCTTGTCTAGGTAAGCAAACATATCGGCATAGGGACAGGGACGTCATTTAGGGTGCCAGGGGACGCAACTGCGACCCCTGAGGTCTCCCTTGCTACCCCTATTGTCTCACTCGCTACCCCTAAAAAAAAACAAATTAAAAAACGTTTCTTTTTAATGGAAGCAGCTCCTGGGCTGGGGCCAGCACCATGTGGCTCTTTGTTTCTGGCGTGGCTGGCTTTCTTGGTCAGGAATTTTATTTTGGCAATTTTTAAGGAGTGCATGATGACTGAGGTCCAGCTTTGGAGCAAATCGAGCCTGGGTGAAAACTAGGCTGGTTGATGAGATGCTTGCCAGAAATTCTAATGTAGAGTTGGGTATCATCAGCCCCAATGTGAATGCTGCAGGCAGGTGATCTGAAGCGCTGCCCAACACTTTCACAGGGAGATGTGGTCTGGTGAAGCTCATCTTAGTAAGGGCATTACAGTAGTTTCCTGGAGACTTTTCTACAGAGTTCTCTACTTGCCAGTCTGTGCTGCACCACGCCCAGCCAATTATACACACATTATATTTGCTTCTATGTGAGTTGGCTGTGATAGTTTTGTTGAATTCAATTTCAACGAATTTTTCTTCTATGTGAGTTGGCTGTGATAATTTTGTTGAATTCAATTTCAACGAATTTTTTTTTGTTAATCATTTTGCTGTAAATATATGCAGGGGAGACCCTCCCCCCCACGCACCCAGTAGGGAATGGAAGAGGGTGATATGATATGGTATGCATGAAATGTTATATCATATCTATAAATGTCATATATCATATCACCCTCTTCCATTCCCCACATTAAATATTAATCTTGCCCACCCCTGCATATATTTGAGGCAAAATTTGATTGAAAGAATTGTGTCGAACTGGAATTTGACTAATTCTCCTGCACAGTGATCTACCTATTCCTCATATTTTGCATCTATGTGCCTCATCACAAGTCTGGCGTAACCCTTAAATGCGGCGGGAGCGCTAATACCGCCGCATTTAAAGGTCCGCCAGATCATGGTCTTGGCGGATTTCCCCCCAGCTCTGAGCCGAGTGGGAAATCCGCCGGCGGTAATAGCGCGAAATTTCTCCGTTTGGCCCAATGCGAAATGGGCACTAACCGCTCTGCCAAACCCGTGATCGGCGCTAATAGCGCCGGGGGGTTGGCGGTAGGGCTAATACCGCCAGCAATAATACCGCCGGCGTTACCGCCAAACTCGTGATGAGGCCCTATGTGAGTAAGCCAAGTTAATAGATTGGGCTCTATCAGAGTCCTGGCGGTATCCCGGCAGTAATACCGCTGGGATACTGCTAACGCAAATAGCGTTACTGATACTCAGTCTGGCACCATTAACCCCCTGATCATTAGCAGCACTGCAGTGGTAAGTTCCCATTCCCCATTGTTGGGAGCGCTAATAGCCCTGAAAAACGGGCAGAAAGTGGAATATTTAACCTCCAGCACATAGCTGGAGGTAAAACTCCAAACTTTCCGGCCAAGTCATAATTCGGGCCAGTCCTTAAATGCAGCGGTAATAGCGTTACCGCCGCTTTAAAGGGCTGAGGCCATACTCACGATGAGGCCCATTGTTGCCTCTGCTGCACAAATGTACCTACAGGTTTTAAATTCGGTCACGAAAGCCGCAGCCAATTGAAGTAACATTCATACCACTGAGCTGGGCTGAGTTACGGCTGCACCTGTCACTTAGGGAACTGCAAGTGTGTAGGAGTAAGCATGCTATCCATAAATACATGCGTCATACATGCCATACAGAATTAGAACTTTGATTTATTTATGCTTGATTCTCCCCCAATTATAAGACAAAGCAAACTTCTAATCCAAACCTTTGTTGGACTTTTTAGACAACGACCAATGAAATCACTGCAGGCGACAGGGGTATTTATAATAAGCATAGCCGTTAGATCTACTTGGGAATTTCGCTGATGAGAAATCGTTGCCCCAGGGCATCAAGCTCGTGGGTTTTTATCAATGGCCACCAGAACCTGTGATAAATAGGGTCTTCTGACAGGATCAACCTGCAACGAAGCACTTTTGATCAAGACATTGGCACGTTCAGTTTGAGTGCTGAAGAAAGTGGAATTTGGAATCTGAAATCCATGTGCACGAGTCATGCACGATTGCCCACAAGTGCATGATTTTAATGTCAGATGAAATGACCAGCAGCTGTTGCAGTCTGATTGCTGGGACTGCTCACCCTTCAACTCACCTGCATTTGGCGAGCTTTACCACGCCTATACGAAGAGACATTTACCAGCACTCTCTCCTCTGCTATATGCAGCGAGGGTAGGCGGTGCAGCAGACAGCGGGCGACTCTTGCTACCAGGGGTGGAATGGAAACCGAATGTGGCCCTGCAACCTTTTTCAAAGTGGCCCCATATTGCACTGTGAGAGTGAGTGTAGCCAGCAAGCCCAGCCACTGTAAGTGGGGGTTGGAGAGTTCTATGCACAAGAAAATGCACAAGACATGAGAACAAATTGCTCCAATTAGTCACTATGTAGCGATTAAGATGAGAGTTTAAAGGTGAGAAAAACGTTGCTTGAAATAGTTTGCCTCTTCGGGATGTGGGAGATGAGGTGGGATGAAAGGAAGGGGTTGTGATGAGGGGGAGAGAGGGGGAAAGGAGTACAAAATCTGGCCACGCTGTGAGTGGTTGCAGGGGGAACAAGAGGTGTCCAAATGTCCCTCTGGCTCGTGAAAGCTCGCTTTTTACTGGCCCCTCAGATCCTAGAGACCAGAATCTGGGATTAAAGTGTATACGAACTTTTGAGCTATTCTGCAAAGCCCCAACCAAAAGACAAAGGGCCTCATTTCGAGTGATGCGGTAGGGGTTTAACGGCGCCGGTAAAGCTGACAGTGCCATTAAACCCCTATCGCCTCATTACGAGGTCTGCTCACGGGACCCGCTCTGGGCCTCTGGTTTTACCAGATGTCCTTAGCGGGTCCCGCGAGCAGCCCAGCATGCTAACAACGGGCCCGTCATTAACGGGCCCGTTGTTAGCATGCTCCCCATTCCCATTAAGCCCTGTGGGGGCTCAAATAGGAATGGGGATGGTCTGGGTCCGGATTCCCTGAATGGGGAAATACCGGGCCTCCTAAGTCGTAATGGCCCGGTATTTCCCCATTCGTAATGAGGCCCAAAGTCTAACTTCCTGTTATCTGAGCACACATAAAATGGGATTTCCCTATTTAAGACCCACCTGCTAATGCCTCAGCAGATTGATTTAATACTGTCATGATGTGACCATGCAATGACTCTTTTTAATTATTTATTTATTTTGATCAAATGCCTGCAGTGCATCTATAAGTAGACTGCTCGCCCTCTGATGAATTTAAAGAGATATCTATTATCCTCGGTTTTCTAAACGCCCCATTGGTTACTGGTGGGTACACAGATGGTGGCCCGAGGCACACTGCCCTACTGGGCCGTTGATCACCATAGCCCACAGGTTGTAATGGATAACGTTCTATTTCATTTGCCTTCTAAACTATTTGTTCACCCAACAGCTGTTTGGCAAAGGTTTTATCACACTGCATTGAGCAAAGGCCAAGGTTGGTAATATTCAATGTAGGCTGCCGGCCACGTCAGCTGCAGGTTATCTGGGTGCTGGCTGTTAACCGCCGCAAACTAGGCATCCACTTATTAGACAATACAAGGAATTCCAATGAGCAAAAGCCAGCATTTTCATATATTAGTGCACCCCTTTAAACAGTTCCACAATGGAGCCCGTCCTTCAGCTCCTGGTGTCCCATTAAACAGTCCCCAAATGATTGCCAGAAAAGGCATGTGTACTCTACACACAAGCTCAACGCACTCTACCCAATCTAAAATGTCACCTCATATTTAGGATAGGCGAATCGGCAGATGTTTTTTGGGGGTTACTGACCCCCCCCTCCCGCTAAGCAGCAGTTGGATTGGCTTGGTCTTGCCTGCATTCAAGTTTCCTTTTGATTTCCCTCCCATTTTCGAAGCCATTTTTCTCTTCACATTCTCATTCCATAGGCTGCGCTTCTCTTTATGGTGCCACTATTGTCTTCCTCTGAAGTGGAGGCTCGCTGATGACCCCGGAAGAAGCAAATGGTGTGAAGGGCACGCAACGGTGGTAGTCGTCCGGTTGGCAGATTCATCTCGATCATTATTTCTCTAGAATCTGAATGAGATCAGCTTGGCCATCACTTTGCTTTTCAGCATCTCCAAGATAATTTTCAGTGGTATTCCAATTTTCTGTATTTTCCCCGAGTCCTTTTTATTTCTTCTGTGGCCCTTGGCCTTCTTCACAGCCCATGTGATTCCCAATTTGTTAGGCTTTTTTTTTGTTTCTTTTTTATGAAAGGCCCTGATGATACCCTATCTCGCTGCACCACTACTTTGGATTTATATTCCCCAGCCATTTCCAGCATGATCCGTTGTCCTTAATAAAATGCCTGTGTCTTGATGCTATCACTCCAGATCAAAAGAAATGGATGGTTACTCCTATATACAAAATTCTACTTAGCTACGTACAAACTAATAGAATACTCGACCACTCACAAGTCGGCTTCAGATCCATGAGAGGAACAGATTTGGCACTCCTATCTATATGGAATGACTTAAAAATAAATCAATCTGCCCTCACACTGCTGGACATATCAGAGGCGTTCGACACCATCAGTCACACAACACTAATCGAAAGACTAGAGGAATGCAGTGTAAAAGACTGTGCCTTAAAATTGATAAAATCCTTCCTCACAAATCGAACCAAAAGAACCTGCTTACCACCTTTTATCCTCAAACACCAAAAACATCTCATGCAGATTGCCACAAAGCTACAGCCTCCCAGCCTCTCCTCTTCAACATCTGCCTGTCCCCCTTGAGAAAAATCATTAAAAACCACTGACTGACCACCTACAACTACGCAGACAGCACACAACTCATTGTCAAGATAGCTACAACCCAAGACCCTCGTAACACCTTCGACAATTGCCTCACCGATATACATAGCTGGATAACAATGAGCAGCCTCAAGATAAACCCGGCCAAAACAGAAATAATGATCTCACCACCCGAGGACAACCCAACTGACTCAGAACTGGACTAGACATCTAGCATGGAACCCAACTGCATGACGCCCTGGGAATCACAGGTCAGGCTCTGGCGTGGCTAACCTCCTTCCTTTCTGACCGCCCATCTAAGGTGGAACTTGGGGCCTTTCTCTCTACTATCACTCTTTCAACCTGTGGCATTCCCCAGGGTTCTAACCTATCCCCTTGGTTCTTCAATGTCTACATGACTGCCCTTGCACGTGTGATTGCCACTTTCATCTCTAACTTCCACTGTTATGCTGATGTCACACAGCTCTCCTCAGACTGCCCTCCTCAGCCACCGACTTTACCTCACTCATATCTGAGTGTGTGTCCGCAATTCAGTCATGGTGTGCTGCACGGACCTCTGCCTCAATGCCAGTAAGACAGAGATCGTTCGCATTGGGAACTCTGCTCCTGCTTTCCCACTCTCTCTCTGGCCAGCCTAACTTGGCCCTGCACCCACACCCACCCGCGAGGCAAAAAACCTTGGGGTCATCTTTGACTCCACTCACTCCTTCTCCACTCACATTTTGGACATCTCTAAAAAGCCCAACCATCAGCTACACCTCCTCAGAGGTACTCCTCCTTTTCTCACCTTCTCCCAGCGGCTCACTATCTCCAGAGCCCTGGTTCTCTCAAGGCTGGACTACTGCACCAGCCTCTTTCAAAATATCCCTGCCTCTGCTCTACACCCTCTGCAACTCATGCAGAACAGAACCGCAAGACTTATCCTTCGCCTCAAGCCCAGGGACCGCATCTCTCCGGTGCTGAAATCCCTCCACTGGCTCCCCATGGCTGCAAAGTTCAAGACTTCAAGACCCTCTGCATTGTCCACAAGGCTTTCTGTGGCCTGGGACCTACCTGTCTGCAACGTTGCCTACCTAAATACTGTTCTTCCCGAGCCCTCTGCTCATCTACCTCCAACCTTCTGTGAGTGAGCCGGTTCTCCAAGCAGAGATTTGGAGGGAGATCATTATCCTCTGCAGGGGCCTCCCTCTGGAATAGCTTCCCTGCCGCACTCTGTCTTGAGCCTGATCTCTTTAAGTTCCAGAAACTCCTTAAGACATTCCTCTTCTCCCTTTCCTTCTCTCTCCCTCTAACCTGATAACCTTTCTCTCCGCTCTATCTCTCTTTCCCTTCTTTTCTGCGCAGCCTGCTGACTGGCCGCCTGGTGTGCGTCAGAGTCTCACAGGTCCCTGGCACCCTCGCCAGTCCAATCGCACTTGCCTCCGGTCCTCGCATTTGCCTCATCGTTGCTGCACTTGGTCAATGACCCATGAAAATGGCATCTCTCAGCACTTACTCTAGCTTCTGACTGACTGGGCGCACCTGGTCCCCTGCCCCACCTCCTGCACTTGTCCCCCCTACCCTCTCCTGCACATGTCTGCACACTTGCACGATCTGAATGCACCATGCCTTGAATATCATCTATCTGTTTTTTTCCTTTGTCTCCCCTACTTGCATGGTGGCGCCTCAATGCACTTGACAAATCTGCAGAAATTTCATCAGACCTTTTTGCTGTGATCTACACCATTAATTGTATTGTATGCACTTTTCCCATGCACCCACTATGCCCATGTAGACTTGTATCATTCAGAAAGTCAAGGGCTCTGAATGACTGTTGTTTTTTCCCCATGTTCCCTCCCTCCTTGAGCTCTTTGAAACACTTGCTTTGTGTAAAGGCGCTTTACAAATAATACCATAAAAATAGGGGAATACTCATGGACGGCGACCTCTCACTGGAACCACAAGTCAACGCTATTGCAAAGAAATGTTTCTACATCCCGAGACTACTTAGAGGAATGTTGTCATACCTCTCCTTCACACATAGAACCCTCACAATCATCTCCTTAGTATTGTCAATAATCGACTATGCAAACAGCCTCTATCATAGAATGTCAGAATGGCTCACAAAAAAATTAAATGCATCCAAAACACTGATGCATGTATAATCCTGACACTAAACAGAAGAGACCACATCACACCAGCGCTGAGAAGCCTACATTTGTTCCCAATACAAATATGCATTAAATTCAAAGCCCTATGCATTGCCCACAAACCATTACATGGACAAAAAGTTTGATTCCTCCAAGATCAGCCACAGCCAACCAGGAAGAGACCCAAGATCAAGCAACGACCTTCAAATAGAAACAAAACGAAACAATATGAAAAAAGGAAATTCAGAGGAACCGCATTCACACGTCTAATTGCTAATCTATGTGACACAATACCAAAGGAAATTAGGAAAACAGAAGACCACCTCACCTTCAGAAAACAACTAAAAACATGGTTATTCAACTTCCAACAACAACCAGCACAAAATCGACACTGCCAGCGATACCAATGGGGACCAAAAGAAAGACACCAACATCTAACCCACCACTTCCAACTCCTCTCCAGCGTACCCCACACTTACCTCACACGATCCTCAGAGCAGTCTAATTCCCACTGCAACACACAGCCCACACATCCACAGCAAAACTAACTGCTGCGAACAAACACCCTATCACTGAACGCTGCCCGTCCAGACACAATAGCCCCAGTGCGCACAATCCAAACGCACCTAGAAATCTGACCCGCACTAGATGTCAGTTCCTCCTAGTTCTACAACACCAACAGAAAAGCACAACCTCTATCCTATTTCCTCTTCCCTCATTAACCTGCCCAATCCACTCTCTTACAGATCTATTTGGACACCTGGAGACTATGCCAATGATAAGATACCTTAGCATATGGACAAACAGACCAAATTCGCCTCATCCAGCCATGTAGCAAATACTCCCCACTGTACTGCTGATATTTTAGTCCCCTTGGCTTTTAGATCCCTCCTCAGAGCACCTACTTTGTCCAAATCAAATGTCCCCTCCAATGGGAAACTGAGTCTGCCTGTTACATCGAGTCAAATAATGCAAATAGTCTAGAAAGTCACAAGACCAGCTACTGAACTGCCTAAACATATAATGGGCCGGGCGACACCTTTGGGGGTTCCTCTGCCTATTTTGACTGTCATTTGCCCATTTTCCTAGTTAATTTCATATTCACTATCATTTTCCCTGTTACCCAGATGCCCCTGTTCCTGTCACACTTTGACTTCACTCTTTTACAGTCCTGAGAGGTATAGCGATTTATATTCAATAACCAGAGACAGCGCAGAGTGGTCCTGACTGGGACAAGGACTTTCAACCGCCTCTCATTCAGCTGTCCCTATTTAATTTTTGGGCTTTGTTCTTCACCCAACCTAATACCCCAATATATATAACCGAATTACCACACCAACTATGCCCCTAAACTCAATATTTTTCCAAATCAATCTCTGGATAGAAAAAAGACAAATTCAACAAAATCACAACAATAACACAACAAAAACCAAACAACAACACTACATATCCTGCCCAGAATTTCCATCCCTTCCTGTGTTGTCCATTTCCCAGTCCCAAACGGAACCCTCAGTCCCCTGTGCGGCCCCGTATGCACTCTCACCAGACCTGATATCCGTCTCCGGAAACCCCCCTGGAGATTTGAAAGTAGGTCTCTGACCTTGTTGTGTCTCGGGAGGATAGCTCAGGGGCAACATGCTCGCCTCGGAAGCAAGATGACACAGAGCACCACAGGTTCGATCCCCGGGCCACGCTTAGAAACCTCTGGGTATTAAGCACGTTATAAATAACCTATCATATCATATTGTTTTGAGAGAACGTGGAGCTGTCCGGGCAGAGGTCCTCGTGAGCCAGAGGTCTGCAGCATAGCGTGACGAGATCTGTGTCATGGTCACCATGTATCACTGCAATTCAAATAAGAGACTCAATAGTCGGGTAGAGAATGAACAACTCAAGAATATTTATTTAAACCAGGTTTGCAAGCCGAATAACTGGACAGCACTCAATTAGCCCGCCGGCCAATCTAACCCAAACTGCCTCCAGCTGGTCTTCTCCTTAAAGTTCCTCATGGTCTGACCCTATTCATTTGACATCATGTCCGATTGACCTTTCCCACCCCACACGACATCACAATGCTCCCAATTTTTTCTTATGGTAGTCTGTCCTCGGTTTCCATCTGGATCCTCCTTCCCACGTAAACGTTTCCTTCTGTGAAAAATAATAAACGCTTGGGATCATCAATGTACAGATAACACATCGGGTATTTGCACATTTCACAAACTCCTCCCATATCCCCAATTCCCATTTTCACGTTCCGTGTCATCATGAACCGTCAAACTACATATTACCACACAAATCATATCCCCACACCCGTTCACAGCCCTCTTACTCTGAGTTAGAGCATTTGCTTTGCAGTGTACAAGTACTGACCTCTTCAAATGAGGTACTTTATTACAGTAGAATGCGTTGAAGGCGTGAGCTCTGTGATGGGGGAAGTAACTTGGCCGTCATTATTTTGATGGCATACGGGCATCCATTGTAAGTATCTAGTCTGTTTAAAAATATACATTTTGAATGTTAAAAATGTGTACAATCTCAAACGTTTGAAGCACCAAAGTAAAAAACGAAATATCACAAGTGTGAAAAACGATATAGGAGCAAAGGAATACGTGGGTAAAGAGGTAATGGGGAGTATTCCCCATGAAAAAAGAAAGAGAAAGGGGAAAGGGCTCTGTGGAACCCAAGGGCAGAACACTAAGAGGAAAAAAGGGAGGTTAACCGTAGTGTGAGCTAGAAATAGTCCCAGCCAAAGCGTAAGAGAGGAAAAGACAACCAGGTACACAGTATAAGGAGGAGGGAGGGTCAGCGGGGGAGGGGGCTTGGGCGCATAACGCGGAATCCTTATGATGCTGCAACATCTGCAAGTGCCAGTCGTGGATACCTGAGGGCATCGGTGTGTCATAGGCACAATGAATGGACCCTACACTGATCCATAAGGCATAAGGCTTCAATCATACAGTGCCCATTCAGCCAACTTTCCTACCCCTGAGCTGAGCCTGCAGCAGACAAAAAGCCAAGGACATTGAGAAACATGCTTCTATTTCGTCCATGTTTGAGAGAGATAAACATCATGTCAGAATCCGGAAAAAGAAACAACAAACCACATCTTTGACCAGTTTCATGAGGCCTCATTACACGGAAGGCGGTAGGAGTTTACCGGTACAGGTAAGGGTACCGGTAAACCCCTACCGCCTTACTACGAGTTCCCTTTGTGGGACCCGACTTTAACGGCTGATTTTACCAGCCGTTAAAGTAGGGTGCCGCAAAGGGACCTCGGAGCTAATTACGGTACCGCAGTTTGCGGTACCGTAATTAGCACCTTCCCCATTCCCATTGTGCCCTATGGGGGCAAAAATGGGAATGGGGAAGAGCCTTGGTGAATGGGGAATTACCGGCCCCGCTCACCTTGGAGTAGGGCGGTAATTCCGACATCCACCAAGGCGGACACGGTAAAATACCGGCGGCAACCATGGCGCTATTAGCGCCATGGTTACCGCCTACCGTGTAATGAGGCCCATGGTCCTGATGGTGTGAGAATTGAAGCTATGGGCATTTTCTGTTAAATATCATAGCACCATTTGGAACAACAGGGATTTGGTACAATTCTTCTGTGAATATAATCATGTATTTCAAGTTCCTGAAAAGTCCCTGACTTCCAGGGTAAATTCACAAATTAGCTGGCACATCCCTGAAGGGCTTTTGACTTGCTCATCTTGGAGAATTACAATAGATTACAGTTGAGGAACATGCATATTTTTTTTCTTTCTCTTTTAATTCTGGCTATACACAGCTGTAGGTCTCTGGCATACATATTACACACCAATTATATTGCGCCAATGTCCAATGTAGTGGTTTTACGGAGCCTGTACCGTGAATGAGAACATGAAGTAGTGCTGCCCCACCTTGAGCAACCAGCCCATGGTCTGTGCAAGAAAAAGAAAGTAAAACAGGGGAAAACATGTGGGGGTGGAATATCAGGAAAAGGGGAGGTGCACTAAGAACTAACAACTTGGGAACAAAGGAATTCAATGAGGTAGAGGGAATATTATTATATAAAATGGGTTCCTATTCGATGGTACTCCGTCGATCAGATGGAAAACTGACCCAGAAAGAGGGAAAATAAGAAAACCTGTCAAACGCAGGAAGCAATAGTGTACATGTGATTGGTCTATGGCATCTTGACTTTTGTCTTTGTTTGGGCCATTGCTACTTGAATTCATCATCCTGTCGTAATACTGCTGAACTGCTTCTTGTGAACTATATTATACCACAAACCTTTGAAAAATGAGAAAGAGGCTTGTTAGTCAAAAACAGGAGACATAGACATGCTTGTCTTGCAATTCCTAAAGAACTATGAATGATTGCCTAAGGAATGCATGACTGCACAGAAAGATGTTGATGGAAGCATTATTCAGATCCAATGAGGCGGGTAATATTTGACAGCTACTGAACACTAGCGTATAAAGAGCTGTTTCCATCTTGCTTTATATATACATCCATTCTTGTTTTGCTTTCAGGCTATTTCCAGGACTTGCTGAACAAATCAGAAAAGTCCCTTCACGACACCTTTCCTGACCTCTATGGGGACTTGTACAGCCAGCATGTAAAGCAATTTAGAGAACTGTATGTTGAGCTGCGGCAGTACTACAAGGGGACCACCGTCAACCTGGAGGAGGTGCTCCACGAGTTCTGGATGCATTTGCTGGAGCGGCTCTTCAAGCTTCTGAACTCCCAGTACGTCATCACGGATGAGTACCTGGACTGCGTGTTCAAGCTCTCCGAGCAGCTCAAGCCATTTGGGGAGGTGCCGCGAGACTTGAAACTGAAAGTAACGAGAGCCCTCATTGCATCCCGCTCATTTGTGCTGGGCCTGGGCGTTGGCATCGAGGTCGTCAAAAGAGTATCACAGGTAGGCCAGCTTTCATCTCTTCTGCATTATTGTCATAGGAAATAGGTATGCTGCACCATCTGACTGAACTATTTATAGTTGTCTTGTGGGCCGCGAGGATAGCTCAGGGGCAACCTCAATACCTGATCCCACGCTTAGAGGCTGGTGTTGGCATGTAATTCAAATTCTTGAGTTATTGACTGTTTATTGGGCATGACCAATGGAGAAGAGCCAGTGCAAATGTATATCAGGACATTCCAATATCATTGAGAATCGCTATAATCTGTAGTCATCTCCGTGTTGATGTCTGTTATTACAAATCTACCTTCTTGACTGTCTGCTTGCACGTGTTAATGGGATTGGGAACAGATAATGATGGGCATCCAGACTTGTCTATGGGAAGAACTGTCCATTTCCATGATGAAATGATTGAATGCCTGTATGAGTCTTATCTGATTGGCAGACATGGGTGGCCAATTTAAAGAATCCTGTAATTCTTTATATTCTATAATATGAGTGCCATACTTGGATGGGTCTCCGGACAATTTAGAAAAAGTTAGCTAAAATGATACACAAGAATACAGGTGGGTCTTGCAGAAAATTTCCTGGCAATCTGAGAGGGTTTTGTCAAATGGTGGGCATGTCCCTGAACAGCTGTATGTGCATTTATTTGGAGGGTTGAAGAAATGTAAACTAGGAAGCAAGTTTCAAGTGCTGTTTTGAAGCTCTGTCTGAACCACAGTCAGATTGACTCGGTGTGTTGTTGGTTGACTCGGTGTGTTGTTGGTTGACTCAGTGTGTTGTTGGTTGACTCGGTGAGTTGTTGGTTGACTCAGTGTGTTGTTGGTTGACTCAGTGTGTTGTTGGTTGACTCGGTGAGTTGTTGGTTGACTCAGTGTGTTGTTGGTTGACTCGGTGTGTTGTTGGTTGACTCAGTGTGTTGTTGGTTGACTCAGTGTGTTGTTCGTTGTCTCAGTGTGTTGTTGGTTGACTCGGTGTGTTGTTGGTTGACTCTGTGTGTTGTTGGTTAACTCTGTGTGTTGTTGGTTGACTCTGTGTGTTGTTGGTTGACTCAGTGTGTTGTTCGTTGTCTCAGTGTGTTGTTGGTTGACTCTGTGTGTTGTTGGTTGACTCGGTGTGTTGTTGGTTGACTCAGTGTGTTGTTGGTTGACTCAGTGTGCTGTTGGTTGACTCGGTGTGTTGTTGGTTGACTCAGTGTGCTGTTGGTTGACTCAGTGTGCTGTTGGTTGACTCGGTGTGTTGTTGGTTGACTCAGTGTGTTGTTGGTTGACTCAGTGTGTTGTTGGTTGACTCAGTGTGCTGTTGGTTGACTCAGTGTGTTGTTCGTTGTCTCAGTGTGTTGTTGGTTGACTCTGTGTGTTGTTGGTTGACTCAGTGTGTTGTTGGTTGACTCAGTGTGTTGTTGGTTGACTCAGTGTGCTGTTGGTTGACTCAGTGTGTTGTTCGTTGTCTCAGTGTGTTGTTGGTTGACTCGGTGTGTTGTTGGTTGACTCTGTGTGTTGTTGGTTGACTCAGTGTGTTGTTGGTTGACTCAGTGTGTTGTTGGTTGACTCTGTGTGTTGTTGGTTGACTCAGTGTGTTGTTGGTTGACTCAGTGTGTTGTTGGTTGACTCAGTGTGTTGTTGGTTGACTCGGTGTGTTGTTGGTTGACTCAGTGTGTTGTTGGTTGACTCGGTGTGTTGTTGGTTGACTCAGTGTGTTGTTCGTTGTCTCAGTGTGTTGTTGGTTGACTCGGTGTGTTGTTGGTTGACTCTGTGTGTTGTTGGTTGACTCGGTGTGTTGTTGGTTGACTCAGTGTGTTGTTGGTTGACTCAGTGTGTTGTTGGTTGACTCGGTGTGTTGTTGGTTGACTCTGTGTGTTGTTGGTTGACTCGGTGTGTTGTAGGTTGACTCAGTGTGTTGTTGGTTGACTCAGTGTGCTGTTGGTTGACTCGGTGTGTTGTTGGTTGACTCGGTGTGTTGTTGGTTGACTGTGCTATAGTCATGGTTCTTTGACAGGGAATGCCTGATGTGCAGCTGAAAATTGCTTACAGGCTGCTTCAGAATTTGAGGCCTGCCTTTCGCAGTGCTTGGTTCCAGAATGTTGTCAGTAAGTGCTCGAGGCACTGGGTTGTTGCCTGAAGACAATTGGTAGGTTATTCTGATCCTGTATAACAAGGAACAATAGTGTATGTTCATAATTCTTTCTATCGAATTGGCACAAAAGGCTAGTCTGCAGGCCCATTTTCTGAGCGACTGTGTGCCTTTGTATATTTCTGCAGGGCAGACAAAGTATTTTGTGTAATATGGCTTTTTTGTGAGACATTTTAATTTAACTGGAGTTTCAATTCCGCTGTTAGTCAATGGAAAGAGTGAAAGCAGCAGTGTTGTGGAGAGGAGGGGGTTGCCCGATGCCCTGAAGTGCTGTGTTTGCTTTGTGCAGAATTGGGAATTTCTAATATTCTATATTTGTAATGATTTGAAGGAGCTGTCTTGGAGAAATTCCCAGGGTTTAGCTTTAGATATTATGGTATTTATTTAAGAAATAGTTTCATTGTACAGATGGCTATTGTGGTGCTTGCTACTTAAAATTAAAATACCAGCTATTTGTTCTTTGAATGTGACATGATTTTCATCATGCCCAGCTTGCCAGAACCTAACCTCTGTCCCATAGAGGCAGTCAGCATGCCCTACTGGGGGGTTGTCATGTTTTGTTCCTGGGAATAGTGCTATACTTTAATCAAGCCTCCAGAGAGTCGGGGATCTGTGCTTTATGGAGAGATGACCTTCTACCCCTAACAACAAACAAGTTTCCAATTCATTTTTCAGTAAAATTGATATTGGCCTAAACACAGAACTGCTAGGAATCAATTCTTACTACCCCGGTGTAATTAATTAATAACAGTAGATGTGATACACCCTTCCCAACACAGTGTTAGAAACAATATATATATAGTTCATATGTATATGTATATTCATAAAATACGAATACACAAACAATGCTCACAAACATATGTGTAGCCTTTAAGTATATATGTATATATATATACTCTCTTGTACAGATAATATATGAGTATTACAACCAGTATAGTCAACCAATAAGTTATCCCTAATGTGAGCAATAATGCAATTTAATGCAGTCCTAACATCCTACTCTTCTATCAAGTTCCAGGAAGCTAAAACCTATGGCCACTCCTCAATGGGCATATCCATCTAGTGTGGCACAGTAAAACTAAGGATATAGTCACATTTGTGCTGTCTGGAAAGGTGAGCCAGTACTCATGTGATGTTTTTTCAACCGCCTTAAACCCATTAAATGGTAGTGGCTGAAACCCCATGGCTATTTAAAATGCAATGTCCTAAAGGCAATCTACAGTCATTTTTAAAAATATGAGTAAAACAGTAGCAGTCTATCTATTTGATTTGTTTATCCCATGCACCAATGTATTTATGGGGTGACCTATCTTGTCCAGAAAGGCACAAGGAGAGACATTGGGCCTCATTACGACATTACAACATTTCCAGTCTGGAAACAAGGGTGCCAGTAAGCTCACCACCACCCTTGTTTCCGGACCAGTAAATTACAAGTTTGCCTGCTGGGGCAACTGGCCCCGACAGGTCTGACCCTGCCGGGCGCAGCGGCCACAGTAGGCAGACTCTTCATGGAAGAGCCCGCACCATTAGCAACGGTGCCGGCGCTTCCGGGAACTCATTCCCATGGAGTCCTATCGACTCCGCAGGAATGGGGAACAACATTTACTGGCACCTAGCTTACCGTTCCGATGGGACTTGTAATGTCCTAGTGCCACCGGCAAGCTAGCTGGGGTGGACTGGGGACCAAAAGAGGCCCTGGAAATAATGTTCAAAGTGGCCCCAAATAACACTTTTTCAGCAAGCCCAATGCTTTTCCTATGAGAACATTCGGAAAAACCGCACAAAAGAGGCCAAGTGTGCAGAGGCCCACTGGGAAATCTCCAGAGTTCCCTATAGGCCATTCCACCCCTGCAAGCTAGGTGCCAGTAAAATGTCACGAGTCTGGCGGCAACCCGCCGGGAGCACCGGCAGGGTTACCGCCGGACCCATAATGAGGCCCATAGGTTTTTAAGTTTCTTGTGCCGAAACATTTATCATAACTTGAACCAGTGTGCTCCAAAACGCAGGTGGACAGTAAGAAGCTCACCAAACTATAAATAACGCACCAACTCCACTATTCAGTTCAAGACCTTGTAGAATGTAAACAATGTGAAAACATTAATTTAAATAGAGGAACAAAAATACATTTAAGCACTAATTTAGAACCAAGGTGCAAATTGACATAACTCTGGAACAAAATCTGCAAATCTTCTGACCCAATTTGCTCCCTTTTCAGTCCTTTCGACTCTGGTGATTTATGCATGTAGGTCTTGCCCACTGGGTCCTCAGAAAGCTCATTCTAACTCTACCCCTTTGGAGTGCCTTATATAGATCTGAAATAGGCTTTATAAAACAGTTCTGTGAAAACAGTCACTACTGCTGGATTCCTTATTATGCAGTGTCATATTGCCATAGTGTGCAATGTCATGGTGTCATGGTTCATAGTGTCTTGTGCCACTATGACTCTTCAGAATTATGGCATCTCCTATCCTTTACAATGGACAATGCCGCTCTACCAGAGAATATATCAGGCTGCTATTCTGCTAGATTTGCCATTATCTTAAGATGTGCCCTTCTAGCTATAAGCAACATATTGCTTAGTTGCTTAATGCAACGTGGAAACTTACAGTGGATAAAACAAGTTGTTCAGTGTCTAAAATTAGTCTAGTGTCCTTAATTCCATTCCTCATTGTGACTTCGTTCTGCTGCAAAATGTAATGTTCAACTTAAACAGCTGTCTTCACAGAGCACAGTTTCAGATGTGAAAGAATAAAAAGTGTTTAGGATGAAATGCTATTTTAGCACACACCATGGCGAAGTGACTGTCCCATTGTTAGGTGAAGAAAATATTGTGGTTGGAACAAGGCAATTTGTAATACTCGGCTGCATTGCACTTTGTGATTTGTAAGAGCTTTGGAAGGGCAACTCTTAAGCCATGTGTGTGCAGGTCTGAAAGTTACACTGTAAAATCGAGCACAGTAACCACACATGAACACATGTCTTTTAACCAAATAGTAATATGCTTTAGCTTGAGGGTGTAAGCTGATCAAACCCTACTTATATGAAATAGATGACAAATGCGTCAGTTTCCAGACAAGTGACACATCCCCAGATTCCTTTGTGCATAAGCCTGGCCTTTAAGCATCTTCTGTTTGTGAGGGAAGAGATGTGCAGGATGTGTTGTTCGCTTATTCATGTGAACGTTGTATTGGGTTCTGTACCCAAGAGCAAGCCTTAGAGGACCCTGGAGTGTCTTGAAACGAGTTACTTCCAAAGTGAGGGAGGTGCATGAATTGGAACAATTCTGCAACCAGCACTTAGTCCAGGCAGGCGCTACGACCCTCTTGCAGAAGGAAAATAAGGAGATGACCTCAGGTTGAAAGTTGCAGAGAGAACTTGAGTGACTCATGTCTTGGTTGTCTTCCTTCTTTTCATGTGGAGTTTGGTATCCACCTTGTGTTGATGGTATATGTCAGAAGTTATTTAGTTGTTTGCATGGATGAGGCCATGAAGGATGCACCACAGTATTTGATTTCCTTATGACCTCGCTCAGGAAGCGTAGATTGGTGATTTGTTGGTAATGTTGGGGACTGCAAGTGGGCCAAATCATTGTTGTTCAGGTGGGGCAGGTTGACAAAGTTCAAGAGTATCTGGGACGGTAGTCTGAAAAAAAGTATCCCTGAGTATGAAGAACCAGGTGTTGGTCAGGAAGGCAACCACATCTGAACTCTCACAAAGGAACACACTGTCAAAAGCATCGGTACTTTACCTAAGAGACAGGTCGCGTTATTTTGGTTGGGCTTGGGTATGTGGTGGGGAGTAGGATTGTTTGTCTTCTGACAATGAAAATGTCTAGTTCTTTGGAAGGTTGGCCTTTTTCATGGCCTCCAGGCGTTCTGGCAGGCCGGAAAAGGAAGGAGGGCTGGTAGGGCTTAGTTAGCGGGATTAATGTTAACAGGTTTGAAGAAGGAGAAAGGACTTTAGGATGCTTACCAACTGTGCTGATATTGGATTGATAAAATATGCTTTTCGCATCTTTTCATGTTGCGCTGAAATTTACAGTGCCTATTTTTTACTTTGATTTGGCCGGTAAGCACACTGTACTCAACATTTGTTCTTTTTTGTTAGTTGTATGCGAGTGGTTCATTGTGTTGTGGGGTACTTTGTTTGACAATTGGGATAGTGTAACAGATAGGAGCAATGGTCATTTCCCAGATGGTTGTGATATAGGGGGGATGTTTTATAGTGAGAGAAAGACTACACTTGAGAATGTGATACTTTGGTGTAGAGATCTGCGTGCTTGGTGGTGATAGAGTAACAGCTGAGGAGTCTAGGATTGAGTCGTTGGAGGGGGTGGCTGAGAAGCGCTCCGTATTGGGGAGGATGGGTTTTAGGCTGGAGTGCCGGAAGAGAAAAGAAATGCACACATGCATTTGCCAATGTGGCCTATGACGAGGGTGGGGTGAGATGCGGGGGGTAAGGAGTGTAATTGTTTGTTGTAGGGCACATTGTAGACTAGAATGTTATGTGTGACAAGGTGCGCATAGATGACTTAAATGAAAGGAGCTGAGAATAAGGTAGCATGTTGAGCTCTAGAGTTTGGGGAAGATAGGGTGGGGCTCAGAATGCAAATGGCATAAGGAGGGTTTTATCAGACTTAGGTAAATGGTAATCAGTCAGTAGAACTATGAGTGACATGAGGGAACATGGTGCCTCCCCATCCCCCCCTTGAAAGTCTTCTGTGAATAGCCTTTAAATGGACTTCATATTGGAGAGCTTCTGTGGCTGGCTAGGAGAGGGTGTGACTCTTAAAGGAAGAGCTCCTGCGGCTGGTGAGGGGGGAGTGTGCATCTGAGTTGGAGAGCTCCTGCAGCTGGTATAGGGAGGGGTGACTTTGAGTTGGAGAGCTCCTACGCTGTTGAGGGAAGGGTGTGACTGAATTTGAGAACTCCTGCGGCTGGTAAGGGGAGAGTGTGCCTCTGAATTGGAGAGCTCCTTCAGCTGGTATGGGGAGGGGTGACTTTGAGCTGGAGA
The DNA here is from genome assembly GCF_040938575.1 of Ambystoma mexicanum. Taxonomy (NCBI): domain Eukaryota; kingdom Metazoa; phylum Chordata; class Amphibia; order Caudata; family Ambystomatidae; genus Ambystoma; species Ambystoma mexicanum. Next base: position 293,863,020 of record NC_090932.1, on the reverse strand, counting down.
ACTCCTGTGGCTGTTGAGGGGAGGGTGTGACTGAATTGGAGAGCTCCTGCCGCTGGTGAGGGGAGATTTCGACTGATTTAGAAAACTCCTGAGGCTGTTGGGGGGAGGGTATGACTCTAAATTGAAGAGCACCAGCGGGTGGTCAGGATAGGGTGTGACTGAACTGGAGAGCTCCCAGGGCTCGTGAAGGGAGGGTGTGACAGAATTGGAGAGCTACTATGGCTGGTGAGGGGAGGGAGTGACTGAATTTCAGAGCTCCTGCGGCTGGTAATGGGAGAGTGTGCCTCTGAATTGTAGAGCTCCTTCAGCTGGTATGGGGAGGGGTGACTTTGAGTTGGAGAACTCCTGTGGCTGTTGAGGGGAGGGTGTGACTGAATTGGAGAGCTCCTGCGGCTGGTGAGGGGAGATTTCGACTGAATTAGAAATCTCCTGAGGCTGTTGGGGGGAGGGTATGACTCTAAATTGAAGAGCACCAGCGGGTGGTCAGGATAGGTTGTGACTGAACTGGAGAGCTCCCAGGGCTCGTGAAGGGAGGGTTTGACTGAATTGGAGAGCTACTATAGCTGGTGAGGGGAGTGAGTGAGTGAATTGGAGAACTCATGCGACTGGTCACAAAATGGTGTGACTGAATTGGAGAGCTCCCAATGCTGGTGAGCAGAGGGCGTGACTGAATTGGGGAGCTTCTGTGCCTGATGAGGGGAGGGTGTGACCAAATTGGAGATCTCCTGAAGCTGGTGAGGGCAGGGTGTTACTCTGAACCGAAGAGCTCCATTGAGGCTGGTGAGGGGCGGGTGTGACTGAATTGGAGAGCTCCTGTGGCTGGTGAGGAGAAGGTGTGACTCTGAATTAGAGAGCTCCTGTGGCTTAGGGGGGTATGACTTTAAATTGGAGGGCACCTGTGGGTGGTCAGGGGAGGGTGTGACTGAACTGGAGAGCTGAAAAAACAAAGGGCCTCATCACAAGTTGGGCGGTAACGGCGGCGCTAATAGTGCTGGCGTTATTAGCCCTACCGCCAAACCCACTGGCGCTATTAGCACCGGATCACGGGTTTGGCGGAACGGGTATTACCCATTCCCCATTGAGCCCATTCAGGAATTCTCCATTCCCCATTGGGCTCAATGGGGAAATTTCACGCTTTTTCCACCGGCGGATTTCCTACTGCGGTAAACGCGCCAAAAATCTGCAAATTCTCGGCAGATTTCCCCCCAGCTCTGAGCTGGGGGAAATCAGCCAAAGCTGTGATTTGGCGGACCCTTAAATGCGGCGGTAACAGCGCTACCGCCACATTTAAGGGCTACGCCAAACTCGTGATGAGGCCTAAAGTGTCCTCAATTAACAGGCACTGCCGTCCCCTGCACACCCTTAATACTAGTAGGAACCAGTCAAAAGTTAGGAGAAATAATGGATGTTTGATCCCTTGTAATAAGTGTAGATGTAATTGTAAAAAGTGATCACAAAAATAAGTTTCAATTATATTCATTCAACTTGGCATTATTGGCACGATTCCCCTCTGATATAAGATCACAATAGTGAGTTAACTCCTGGGTGATCTATCTAATTTCCTACTTGTTAAATAGATCAAGATAATCGTTACAATTGTTGGAAGCCAGATGAATTCATGAAACAGGATGTAGATCAACTATGTTTGAACATCGAATCAAAAAGGTGAATTTTTGTAGTTTCTACCTCGGCACTTATTATCAAATGTGTAGATAGACACAGGGGTTAGTGATACAACCTTTCCTTTACCTTGTAGATACTATTGGGGCTTGAAGAACCACTATTTAATCAATTGATTGTAAGATTTATTTTTCCTGATGAAGGGATGTATTTACCTGAAACGTGTTGTGTTTTTTCTTATATGCACCTTATGCTTATGACTAATAAAATGCTTTATGATTTTCATAATTAAGTTAAATGAATATAATTGAAACTTATTTTTATGATCTGTTTTTACGCTTACATTAAATTACGGGAGATGAAAAATCCATTAATTCTCTGAACCTTTTGACTGTTTCCTACCAGTATTTAGCGTGTGCCGCGGACGGGAGTGTCCGTCCATTGAGGACACTTAGTTTTTCCATCACCAATCTGACGATTTATGGTGCAAGAGTTGTTTTGTCCCCTGCATCCCAAAATGTAACTATATCCGTTCTAAACCTGTACGAAACCAGTACCTTATTCAAGAATCAAGGTGTACGACAACCCATTCCAGTTGTTATACTGAACTGGAGAGCTCCCAGGGTTGGTGAAGTGAGGGTGTGATGGAACTGGAGAGCTCCTGAGGCTAGGGGGAGAGGGTGTTACTCTGAATTGGAGAGCTCCTGAGGCTGGTGAGGGGAGGGTGTGGCTCTGAATTAGAGAGCTCCTGTGGTGTTGGGGGGTATGACTCTGAATTGGAGAGCACCTGTGGTGTTCGGGGGTATGACTCTGAATTGGAGAGCACCTGCGGCTGGTGAGGAGAGGGTGTGACCTAACTGGAGAGCTCCTGAGGCTGGTGAGGGGAGGGTGTTACTCTCAATTTGAGAGCACCTGCGGCCGGTGAGGGGAGATGTGACTCTGAATTGGAGAGGTCCTGTTGCTGGTGAGGGCAGGGTGTGACTGAACTGGAGAGCTCCCGAGGATGGTGGGGAAGGGTGTGACTCTGAATTGGATAGCACCAGCAGGTGGTGAGGGGAGGGTGTGACTCTGAATTAGAGAGCTCCTGTGGTGTTGGAGGTTTGACTCTGAATTGGAGAGCACCTGCGGCTGGTGAAGAGAGGGTGTGACTGAATTACAGAGCTCCCGAGGCTGGTGGGGGGAGGGTGTGACTCTGAATTGGAGAGCACCTGCGCTGGTGAGGAAAGGGTGTGACTGATTTGGAGAGCTCCTGAGGCTGGTGGGGGGAGGGTGTGACTCTGAACTGGAGAGCAACTGCGGCTGGTGGGGAGAGGGTGCAACTGAATTGGAGAGCTCCTGAGGCTGGTGAGGGGAGGGTGTGACTCTGAATTTGAGAGCTCCTGCAACTGGTGATGAGAGATGTGACTCTGAATTGGAGAGGTACTGTTGCTGGTGAGGGCAAGGTGTGACTGAATTGGAGAGCTCCCGAGGCTGGTGGGGGAGGGTATGACTCTGAATTGGATAGAACCAGCAGGTGGTGAGGGGAGGGTGTGACTCTGAATTGGGGAGCACCTGCGGCTGGTGAGGAGAGGGTGTGACTGAACAACAGAATCCTGAGGCTGGTGGGGGAGGGTGTGACTCTGAATTGGAGAGATCCCGTTGCTGATGAGGGCAGGGTGTGACTGAATTGGAGAGCTCCCGAGACTGGTGGGGGGAGGGTGTCACTCTGAATTGGATAGCACCAGCAGGTGGTGAGGGGAGGGTGTGACTGAATTGGAGAGCTCCTGAGGCTGGTGAGGGGAGGGTGTGACTCTGAATTTGAGAGCTCCTGCAACCGGTGAGGAGAGATGTGACTCTGGATTGGAGAGGTCCTGTTGCTGGTGAGGGGAGGGTGTGACTGAATTGGAGAGCTCCCGAGGCTGGTGTGGGAGGGTGTGACTCTGAATTGGAGAGCTCCTGTGGTGTTGGGGGGTATGACTGAATTGGACGGCACCTGCAGCAGGTGAGGAGAGGGTGTGACCGAACAATAGAGCTCCTGAGGCTGGTGAGAGGAGGTTTTGACTCAATTGGAGAGTTGCAAAATAATTTGTTGTTGTGGAGAAAGGCAGATTGGACCGCTGGCACATCGAACTATATTAATGTGCTGCCCTTCAAAACTACTCATGAATCATGGGACTTCTTTCCATTTCATTTAGAAAATGTGCTGTAATAGGCACATTTTCGCAATACGTTTTTAGTGGGGAAAGACCTCCTGTCCCGTTTAGTGGCAGTCAGACTGTCGTGCGTAGGTCAGGTGTTCAGTGGAATTCAATTCGGGGCGTTTATTGACACCCTCATTGTTTCAAACTGGAACAGCCGCCGCTGCTGTTAGCGTCGCCCATGTACCTCCTGAATATAGGCGCTGTGTGATATTTTACCTATATATGGCTTTCACAGTGCAAAGGTTAGCACTAGCTGTGCCAGTGCTTGTTTCTCTAGCGCGCGACTCCTGTGCATGAGCCCTCCAGCCTGGGGCAGGTTAGGGACCTGAGGCTCTGGGAAATGGAATGGCACAATTTGCCAGCTTTACTATTCTTTTTTATTTTTTTATTTATTGTGCATTTAGTTTAATTCATTAAAACTTTAAGCACTTTTATAACAAAATTTAACAAAATAAAAACATATTATCAAAATTAAAACAACATCATATCATACAAAAACCACAACATCTTTACTATTCTGGTCTCCCGGTGTCACAGGCGACAATTCGGCCAATGGACGAAATCTGTTCTCTATGGAGAGCGTGTCACAAGAGATTGCTGTTTTCTTTATTGTGTGATGTGGCTATTAAATAAGTCTTAAACACATTGAAAAACCAAACCTGTAAACTTCATTTCTCAATACCTTATAAAATTACATCATTACATATCAAATCGCACATTTCATAAAACCTTACTAAAATACATAATGAGATCATTTTAAACTGAACGATTGAAACAGCAACATAAAATAGTGAGTTTCAAAAGAAAGAGAGTGTGTGTTGTGTGTCGGTGTGTGTTGATAGTGGGTATGTGTATTGTGTGTGGGTATGTTACGTATACATATTGAAGGAGAGACCTACACTTTCATTTGACAAAGGCCTGAGTGTTAAATCAGAGCGTAACAGCAAGGCGCACTTCTTTAAGCTTCTATTTCCCGCTCCACGCCATTTTCCATGCAGGGGAGGCCGTTCGATTTTACACCTGCGTGAAAGACAAACGGATTCTTTCAAAATTCGTGGCGGTTTTGCCCCTTCTTAAAACCAGGCGGATTCCATATAAATAAATCCGCCAGTAGATGCTGGCTGCCAAGCGTAATGTGCAGGCAGCGTTTACTTGCTCACGTGACAGCGAAGAAACTGGAAGGGTGAGCGTGAGTCTGCCCCGCTTTGCTCTTTCCGTGACCCCTGAGCCTTCTGAATGTTTACCTTGCATGCCGTGGGCCAAGCTGCACGCAATTGCTAACGTCGGCAGCCCCCTGCATACAATTTACATTTGTTAGAAAATGACCCTGCTATACTAAAATATAATGATGGATCATTGCTAAAATGAGGAGAGTAGGTGAACCAATGCGTGTGCTTCTGAACGGTTACACTTCATTATGTGTAAATTGTTTAATGAAAAAGCCTCAACATTCTGTTTATGATGATTATGCTGTTTGATTGTTTATAGCACTCAGACAGCAGCCTCGGAGCCATCTCAGAGGGGCATTTATATGCTGGAGGACACACTCAAAACAAGGGGCTTTCTGTGTCATCCGATAATCACACCTAAAGAATTTGCAGCTGGTGGCTGTTTAGGGCAGAGCCCCTCCCGCCCTCCCCAGTGCAGACCTTTGGCTCCACTGGTAGTTGGTGGTGTGCTTGGAGCGGGTGTGCATCCTTCCATTACTTTAGTCTGGGAGCTTGGTGCTAGGCTATTCCACACTGCAGACATCTGTTTGAGTTAAAAACCATGTGCTGCGTAAAGCATGTGTGAAGGAAGTGCGGGTGAAGTGCACGTAGCAGTTTGGCAGAGCAGACTGATATTTCTTTCTTCATATTGCTAAGCAGTTGGTGTTGTGCTTGGAGCGGGTGTGCAGCGCTCCATTACTTTAGCCTGGGAGCTCAGTGTTCGGCTATTCCGCACTGCTGACATATGTTGGGCTTAAAAACCCTGCTCTGAGCGAAGCGTGCATGAAGGAAGTGCGGATGAAGTGCACAAAGCAGTGGCATAATTGGGAAGTTTTGAATTTGTGAGTAATTCAACCGTGTTAACGCCCCGCGTCCAGTCTCTGACTATTGAACTTAGTAATGGCGGGGTGCTCTGCTTACACCCTTTGCAGTCAATCTGTTCACTCTGGTGACTCCTACAATGTCAGTCTGCTTGAGGTGCCCCCATATAGCGGAAGGGGGAAGGATCTTATTGGCAGTGTGGACATTTGAGACTGTCGGGGTGGGGGGTCTCACTGAAGAAGCCCTGGTTTCAGAGCTTTTACTAAACTTGGGTGACATTGCCCCAGCGGGCAATGTAACACCTATCCGTCAAAGACTCCCCCACATTAGCCATTGAGGGCCAACTCTAAAAGGCACTTCAATTCAACCAGGCCCGGTGACTTGGATTCCAATTATGGGGCCGAAAATCACTGACTTCTTTCCAAAGTCAGGCACAAGTATGGAGGTTCGAACACTGAAGCCGGCGTGTGCTGTAGGGACTGTGGACCATTCAAATGCTAATGACCAGAGCTTGGTTGAAATTGTTATAAATGTCCAATGTTCTGAGCAATTTAACGATTCGGTAGGGGCGAGAGAAGAATTTGACAATCTTATGGCTTTGCCTGTATCCCCTATTCAAGGAGCATCTTGCCCTGATTCACCTATTGTATTAACTGAGCTCATTGCTCGAGCAACAAAGACATTCCATGTTCACCATCCAGGAGGAACAGCGCTCCACTACATCCTACCTTACGGGATACGGACGAACTGACAAGACTTACTTCCCCATCAATTTCTTCTTTTAACTCCATGCTTAGTTCATTTGTGGTCTTATATGACAATGTTAGGGACGAGGTTAGGGCTGGCACACTAATGCTAAGTGAAATTAATGTAAAAGCGGAATGACTTATGAAAGCCATTCCCCAGTCAGGTTAGTACCAAAGCAAGTCCCTAATCCTATTTTACAGCCATTAGTAGCCGTAGTCATGTAGGAGAGGGTACATGTCTTCAGTACACAGTGGAAAGTGAGGGACAGTCAGGCCTGTATTCAACTGGCGAAGGGTGTAGAATGGGCCCACGTCAAACTAGTACGAATTTCATGTGTCACTCAATGTAATGCTTCAGTTGACACGGTGCCTGGAGGTCTTTTGCTTACCATATGTTCCCCTAAGGCTATTGACCACCAGCCTAATAATACAGGAAATGGTGAACTGATGGTTAATCCTCTGGAAGGGTCTTCTGAAGTATAGACAATACTTAGGGTAAACAAAGACCCTGTTAAACAGGAGGGAAAACCAAAAAATATCAAGTCTAAAAACTGAAGGAAAGTCCTCTAGCAAAATCTTGCATAATTTAACCGTACAAGAATCACTGAGTAGACAGTTAGCAGACTGCCATGTAAAATCTAGGGCTTCAGCAGTACTGCCTGAGCATGAAGACAACTGGGCCTCATTACGAGTTTGGCGGTAACCTGCCGGTGCTACAAGCGGATGGCCACCGAACTCGTAACACCGTTCCACCGCCTGATATCCGAGTGCCAGCGAGACAGTCCTGGGGGCCTGGGATGTCAGGCGGCAGAAAGTGTAAATCCCCATTTCCGTCGAGTCCCACAGAACTCCGCGGGAATGGGGACACGGCAGCACTGTGATCATTACATTTGCAAAACCAAGAAAGAGGTGGCTATTTAAGTAGCGCTTGGAGAATGATACCTTGATGCAGGTAGACAATACAGTTTATTTGGGTTTTCTCATTTGTTGTCGTCCCCAGAACGCTCATATTTTATTTGTCTCTTGTTGAAACATAACACATTAATTCTTGTTAATAAGATGATCAAGATTAACGGAAAGTATGGTAGATTTTCTCTTAAACCAATCTTGAATTAATACAAAGGAAAGGAAATTCCTAAAATCACTTATGAAGTTGAATTGTTCTGTCCCTGGATTCTTGGGCACCTGGATACAATGGAGGCCAGTATTTGATGGAGAGTCTTGAAAGTTCCAAACGCAGTTCCCATAGCAGAAATTCACTTTGACCTTGGGCTTAAGTCTCTATAGCTGCGAGTTCCATGGAGACTGTTGGCTCTTTACCGCAGTCTATATCCCGTTGAGAATTCCTTGTATGAAGAATTGAAAAGTGGATAAGTCTTAATAATATGATTACTTTAAATATGTCGAGAGATTATTGTGGAAGTACTCTCAGAACATAGGAACAGGCTCAAGGGACCTCTGGGAGCATCCGGGGGTGGTTAAGCTTGCATTATATCAGGACGATTGGTGTGCAACACTCAACAATTCCATGAGTAACCTCTTTAGCCCATCTCCAGTCAGAGCATAAACTCCTGGGGTTTGTTGCTGCATATTTGGACATTTTCCCCAATAGATACTATAGGGGGGAATTTTCAAGGTTCAGGTGGAATTTGTTTCACACTAGGGAAATGATTTTACGCCGCAAGTTGATACGCCAGGAGGAAACCTTTTGTAGATTTTATAAAGATAAGCTCGAACTGGAAACGTTGAACCATTCGCTCATCTGTTGTAAAGCTTTAAGCTCAACGCACATTGTTTTTCAGGATATTAGTTTATCGTGAGGCGTTTATCGAATGTGACTCCTTCTGGGGTCCATGTCAGGGGGGTTTACCCCACGTCGGTGAGTTTTTCCATTGTAGGATTCTTGCGTGGCCTAAAACTTTGTCTTCCAGGCTATGGTTCATTGGAGGGTTCATCTTCATAGTGGTATTTTTAAACGCTTTAACATCTAGTTAGTTTTTTACTGAATCACACTAGTGTACGGTTTACTGTGGTGCTTATGAATCTTTGATTAAATTGTTATTTATGCCTAAATGTAAATTTGTGTGCCTTTGAGGATTGTAAAGGTTGAAGCTTTTGTAACTAACCATGTAGTATATATATATATATATTTATTTATTTTTATTTATTTATTTTTATTTTTAATTTTTTTAAGCTATGTGCACTGCCCATCAGAACTGTGGTCTCTGGTCTGCATTTACACAGCTACGTACAGAGCCCATCAAACCGGCTGTCTCTGGTCAACCTGTACACAACTTTGTGTACAGCCCATCACACTGGCTGTCACTTGTCCGTGTACACACAGCTCTGTGCACAGCCCAATCACACTGGCTGTTACAGGTCTGCCTGTACACACTTTGTGCACAGCCCATCAGACTGGCTGTCACTGGTCTGCCTGTAGACACTTTGTGCAAAGCCTAGCAGTCTGTCTGTCTCTGGTCTGCCTGTACACAGTTATCTACAAAGCCCATCAGACTAGCTGTCACTAATTGACACAACCATATGCACAGACCAGCAGACTGACTGTCACAGTCGCCATGTACACCGCTATGTGCACAACGCATAAGACTGACGGCATCTGGTCTGCCTGTACACATCTTTGTACACATCGCATCAAATTGGCTTTCACGTGTCTGCATACGCACAGCCTATCCGAGTGGCTGTCACTTGTCTCCAGCTATATACGAAGCCCATCAGAGTGGCTGTCTCTGGTATGCATACACACAGATATGTGCACAGCCCATCAGGCTGGCTGTCACGTGTCTGCACACACACAAATATGTGCACAGCCCATGAGACTGGCTGCATCTGGTCTGCCGGTACACATCTTTGTACACAGCCCATCAGAGTGTCCGTCTCTGGTCTGCATACACATAAATGTGTGCTAGCCCATCAGGCTGGCTGTCACGTGCCTGCATACACGCAGCCCGTCATTGTCTGCACGTACACGGCTTTGCGTGCAGCTCTCGCGCCCTTGGTACGCTTGCACATCCTGTGAAGGTCTTCCGGCCTCTTATAGCTTCCCCGTCCCAGAGGTATGTTGCTGCCTCCAGGCTGGCTTTTTTTTTTAATGTCAGACCTGCCTCGACAGGAATGTATTTCGTTCTTGAACAGGGGCATGTTGGGATAATTCACCGCCCTGCCGTGCTGGGAAACTAACTACACGCCCTCTTCTACACGCCTGCGTTGCCTTTGATAACCTCTGCTGGCTCTGAGAAGCATGCTTAGGTTTCGCTGACCAGCCAGAGCAGAAGAGCGACACTGCTGTGCGGCTGTGAGGGTTGTGAACTCGGGGCCTAATGCGCGCCTCTCTGGGTGGCTCGTGCACAGATTGCAAATCGCCAAGACTCCTAGGGCCTGAGTCGCAGAAGCTGTTATAAATCCCATCGGAAAACGCTCTGCGAACTAGGCCCTCATCCTCCTACAACGCCTCTGCAATTGCTGCGAGTAAAATCACTGTCATGTGGTTCCCCATCTTTTATTTATTTGATTTAATTTGTGGTTGTAATATAACACCAAAAAGTCGACAGTTAGGCAGCTTTTTTGCCTGAGCCCTAAAATTCTTTCCCCAAACATTCTAGCGGGGGCATAATTATATATTATTACTTCCAATCCTAGAGAGTTTGGGGAAAGTGTTTGATTGTCTGGAGGGTGCCTTTTTAGGGAAATGTCACCACCTGGCAGCCATTTTCATGGCAACATTAACATTGGATACGACCAAATTGCAACAAATGCTTCGAAGCACTAGGAAATAAAAACATGGCGCAAAACAGACGAACACCTCTGAGTGCCGCCAGTGAGGTTACAATTCTGGGCACGAGTACTGAGTACAATGTTACGGATTCAGGGAAGAATGTCAACAGTCGCAGTACTTATAAACTGCACGTTCCTTGTGAAGAGCGCAGGAAATTCCGGACAGCATGTCACTGGTGTGCCAGCACCATGACTGCTGGGACAGTGATTGCTGACAACGGTGTTGTTATGGCATTACAGGCACGATGCCTGGACAGAGCGACCGGAGTCAGCGAGGAATGGTTCATTAACTTGGTCTGATCGAAAACCTAGACCACTGGAAAGACGGCTCTTGCTAGATTTCCAAAGTCGCGGAGATCCAGTTTAAGATTCAAAGACTGCCAAAGTTCTACCTCCAAACAGTCTCTTCTGATTCCCAGCCCTCCTCAGGTCAGCCATCTTACAAGCACATGAATGCATGCCAAAGTAGTGTGCCCACTTAAACACACATTCCAACAGGCGCACGCCTTTTAGGAATTCATGAAGGTGGAATGCCGGTCTACAATAAGAGTAGGGGACTCTATAGTGCCCGACGAGGATCACGGTTCACATCATTGACTCGTTTCAGTCAAACTACTTTAGTGCTGACTCTGACTCAGGAGGAGATTTGAACAAAGTTTATTAATGCAATCACCTCCAACCAGTTTGACTCACAGCATATCAGATTGAATCCGGTTGAATTTCCTTAAACCTGAACAAAGCTTAGTATCAAAATAAAGTTGTTGAATACATTGAAATCAGAAATGTTTATGCCCGGTCTATCCAAGAAATACCTTAGTCTATTTATGATATGATAGGTTATTTATAACAAGCTTAATACCCAGAGGTTTCTAAGCGTGGACCCGGGGATCGGACCTGCGTTGCTTCGTGCCGTCTTGCTTCCAAGGCGAGCACGTTGCCTCTGAGCTATCCTCCCGACACGTTCAGGGTCTGAATATTGAAAATAATGTCAAGTTTCAGGTGAAACTGGTTGACAACATTAAAACTGATTTAAATCTTTAGATGGAATCAGACTAGAACCGGTACCACGAACCCCAATGTAAATATGCAGGGCCACATCCAAGAAATGTGTGTTACGAACCATCCGTGGTATTCAAGGATAGCAGCGCATATTCCGTACTGCCCAGTATCACCCTCCTCACGCATTGTGGCCAAGGACTGCCGGGGGAACATGACTGGAACTACTCATGCACACCTGTGTTCCAGGTGTTCTACCCAGGCAGCCATTTTACGTTGCTCTTTCACTTACCAGATATGAGGTCTTGATTTCTCTTCATGGCTTGCCTCGTGTGGTGGCTTCTGCTCTCTTCCTTTACTTGCTCCATCCTCTGAAGACTGCCACCTTCCCAAGAGGCGTTGTTCCTTGCATATCTCCATCATTTGTCCTTCTTTCCTTTCACTAACACTGCCTTTCTGATGTACTTCTCGTCCCCATTGCCTGGAGTTCCTTGTTTCCTCCTCTTGTCTAATACCCCATTGCCTCCATCCTTTACTGAAACCATGGCCAACAAATATTCCTAGAGACCCCATAATGGTGTCCCCACTCTTCTTACACACTTCCCACTTCCGAACCGGACGCGTATCTGTCAGGTAATCTTTATGCATCCTAACACCCCTTTTCTCTTGAGTCTCTCCTCACCAACTTACACCCGAGGTGGTGAAGACAATAACCTCCGGGGTGCCAGCCCAAACTGGCGAGCCGCAGCCTTCCACCCACATTAGTGGCCCTTACTGATTAGAGGACAATTTCCCTGGGTCGGTGGGCCTTCACCAGACTCTATGGCCTAGTCAGCAGTGTTAGGTGGAGTCACGCACTGGCAACAGAAATGCTTGCTCACAGAAGCCCCAGCCCGACAGTGCCAACAGAGGGCAAGCAAGTGAGGCCATATATGTATGAGGTCCAATGCATATTGTCTTCTTTAACCAAATTCCTATTTAGTAGCAGTCGCAGCCTGCGCTTAAATGTCCGGATTAAAACTTGCTTCTTGTTGTTAATGTGGACCTTTTTTTAGAAGGCACATGTGCAGAGGACTCTCACCTCACGCCACCCGCCATGCCCAGCGGAGTCATTTCAAGAGCGGGGCACAAAGAAAATGTCAGTGCAGGCAGGATAACAGATGTTCTGCCCTTTATTCCCATTGGGGCATCGTGAGACTATTTTCTGTAATACCACACTAAACATTGTTCCCGGCCCGGTGGTAGCATTTACAGTCCACCTAGTTGGGTGGTGATTCTCCTGTTATAAAGCCCACAACCTCTCAATAAGGCTTCACATTGACTTGGGAGGTTTGTGTTAAGCTGCAGCATTCATTCCTCTTCAAGACTAGACAATGAGAACTATTTTCACCATTTTGTCTTTTGCCAAGACCTTGGCATTTGATATTCCCCTTTCTCTCTCTTGCAGGTTGACGAGTCATTGGGAAATAACACCTCTGTCTTCATATCATTTTGTTTAACTGTTTTCCAAGCAAAGATATCTTTCCAGCACAAAAATAGCTTCATTGGTGTAGCGCAAATGTTTTTTCTGCTCTACTATTTAGCTTCGAGGCCTACTTTTTGATCGCCAGCAGTTTCATTTACACAGAAGGTGTAAAGGTCGCTTGCATCAGTGAGTGCCACCAATGTGATTGCTGTGAAATCCACAGGCATATATCTCTTCTATAAAACAATTGATAATGATGAAGGTGACTTGCAAAATCAAGGCCATAGGGTTCATAGTAGAAATTATGTGGTTCTTTGTCTTGATTAAAACTTTGTCCATATTGTTTTAATGGCAACTCTGATGTTAACCACTTTACCTGTAAAGATACTCCTAAATATCACTGAAAGGGTGCTGGATTCTTCACAGAGCTTGAAGAAGCAATTCTTCCTATCCACGCCCTATGATAATGTCGAATTAATTTTACAAGTAGGGGCAGTGAACTACCAGCAGGCCTGACCTGCCGGTAGTCCAGGCCCTTATCGGCAGATCATTTACTGGAGCACCGGCCCCATTAATAGTGGGGATGGTGCTTCAGTGTCCCCATTCCCATGGGGTCCTATGGGACTCCACTGTAATGGCAACTTACCATACCACTGCAGCCCGTAATATCCCGGCGGAAACGGCGAGCCAAGGTTGTCGTAGGCTGCCAGTAGTACCGGCGGCCTAACGGCAACCTTGTAATGAGGGCCTCTGTGCACTAACCACAAACCCTTAACGTCACATAGCATAAAGTAAACTGAAACTGTGCCTTGACGGTACAAATTGCTGTGCCGTCCGTACGCTGTTCCCTTATGTAAATGTCCACTGAAAATTGAAATACGTCTAAAGGGACCCCAGTGTCAAGCATGTGTCCGGAATTCCCTCTGGTTTTAAATGTTCATGATATGATGGGGTAGTATGCAATTGGTTCATTTCGATGCCAAATGCTTTTATTTGGGTTTACCATTCCTCCAAATAAGGAACACGTCATGTATAAAACTGTACCATAGTTGAATGTCTGATACCAGTTTGTTTAAGGCAGAATTTGCATGTTCTCCTGCAAATATTTGCACAACGTAGTGGCAATTTTTATTCTCACGCTCCTAGAAACATTTGTGTTTAGACTTGTCTAAATCTCCAAAGGTTTACATCTTTTGTTTACAATCACTATTTTTATTGGACCGATCTATTGGGTGGCAGTTTGGGGGGGAGTGACATTGTCTAAGTTTAAATATAGGGTGAAGAAAGTGTTGAAAACCACTAATAGAAAACAGCTGCCTGTTGATCTGGCTACAAAGAAAAACAGTAACAAATTCATGGGCTACTTTGATGAAAGAACCAACAAACCCAAAAACCTCAGGGTTTATCAATACGCTACCATAGTTAGGAAATATATGTTAATTCAATATAACAGTTTGCCGGCATTTGAAATCATTGGTGCACGCTTTGGCATCGTCCGTGAGCAGCGGTTCTGTAGATTATGCAAGGAAACCGTTATTGAAACTATGAGACATTTGTTTGCTGGTTGTCTAAGCTTGAATGTCATTCGGGACCGATATTTTATTAAATACAGGAATTAGATTTTCTAAACAGGAACTCTGTAAATGTTTTATGGGTGGGGACGATCTTAATATTATGTATTATGGTATTAATTACTGCAATTATTTAATGGAAATATTTTATGAACTTGGTGTATGAATTGAATGTGTTTCTATTCTCTTTTTTTCTTTTATGAAGTATATGGATGTTATTTATATCAGAAAGATGTTAAGATAGAAATTGTGCAAAGTCATTATTTGATCATATGTGCAACAAAATAAATAAATAAATGCACAATTTCTGACGGATCCATTTCCTTTCCAATGCGCAAGGGCGGTCCGGGACAGAAATAATTCCAAGCACCAAAACAAAGTGACCCCCACATTCTCCTCCACATTTTCACATCAATCTGTTTTACTGGTACCTCAGGGGTTTATTTTGGGAGAAATGTGTCGAAAGTGGTGCATTGTAAAGGACATTAAGCTGGTAACCTTGGTTAATTCTCACAGCTACGCTGTACATTAAACTGGCCCATATTGGCCCAGAGAACTGTCACATTCTTGCTAGTTCTGCCTTACTTTCGGCATTGCCCTACTGCCCTATGGGCAATTCAAGACTGCCAATAGAGTATTTTTCTAGCTTCAACATTGTGAATCTTGAATCTGGCCTTCAGTTGCAGCTCTGTAGATCTCTAGTTTTTTTTAACATAAATATATCTGTTTAGCTTTACATCTGCCATCATAAAAAAGACATCCCTTTAACATTGAGAAACAATAAAACAATCCATAATAATTGTGCAAAGCAACTGAAGCATACATGGTAACAGCGGCGGTTCCCATTGCTAATAGGACACACAATGTGAATATGTTCCTACTGTTTATATATGGGCTTTGATTTGTTATTGCTAGGATTGTCGGTAAGATAGGCCCGCAAGTTAAGTGCTCAGCTCTGGCATCTGTGTACTATCTGAATTCACAGATTTCCATCGCAGCAATGCCCACTCAGCCCTTCTTCCTTCTAAGGTTGGTAATCAAGTAAATTATGTATAACTTAAATTAAACTTCATAAAGGTGAAAACTGGCAAGAAGCTCATTATTATTATTATTATTATTATTATCATTATTTTGAAATGTGTAGCTCCTGTGCCCATCATTGAACAGAGGAACTATCCAAGATGTGTTTGGTGTTAAAGTTCATATAATGATTTACATGATTATGTATTTGTATCTTCATGGAAGCAGAATTAGCCATTTCAGCCATGTCAGGCACAGCACCGCCCAGGAGCGGTCTCTGGGAGATCAACTCCAGTTCAGAGCCAGATGGGCAATGCACTGGTGGTATTGAAGGCGCGTCCCTCTGTACGCACACTCCAGAGTAAATCTAACCCACTAGGGAAATAAGCCAAGGGATAGCTTTGCAAGGATAACAAGGTTTACTCGTACAAAATACAAGTGCCAGCAAAGGACTCTGCTACTCGAGAACGCTCTGGTCTTACATCATCAAGCATGGGGTTATAAACACGAAAAAGCGTCATCCATATACAGGACATTTAGGTGCTCCTGATTGGAGGCACCTGTCATGCCCACGCCTCTGGCGCACGCATTGGCAACCATCATGGACTACTTGGTACTCATTTATCCTCCTAATACTCCTTGAACAACTCCTTTTCACGCCTTGGTCTTTTATTTCCATTTGCTCAACTTTGGTTCTTTCTTATTTTATTCAATTAACTACATTTACCATAATGCACCTGTCTGCAGTCCTCAATTCCTGGCTTTTCTCATTCATCGTTATTGGGACCACAATCCCCAGAAGCCTTAGCGACCAGTGCTGCTTCCACCTGCTCAGGACCAGAGAGGGAGGAGGCAGATTGTCTTCAGGTGTGCTGCTACAGGTGCTGTCAATTATCCTGCCTCAGAACAGGGCAGGGCTGTATATAAGCAGCTGCCTGCAGGAGCACAGTGTCTTGCATCTTGAGATCTCCCCGCTCCTGTTTGCCTTGACCCGCTACTTTGTATGCTGTTCCTGTTGCTGCATTATCCTGTTTTGATCCAGTGCCCTTTCCGGGCTCCCTGCCTTGCAGCCGATCTCGCTCCGCTGCCTTCTACCTACAGCCCTTGTCCTCTGGGCTCCCTGCCCTGCAGCCTGCCTCACTCCAGCTGCCTACAGCCCTTGTCCTCTGGGCTCCCTGCCCTGCAGCCTGCCTCACTCCGGCTGCCTACAGCCCTTGTCCTCTGGGCTCCCTACCTTGCAGCTTGTAACCCTCTGCTGTCTCCAAGCCCTTGTCCTCTGGGCTCCTTTCTTGCTGCCAGCTCCCCCCGCTGCCTACAGCCCGTGTCCTCTGGGCTCCTTCCTGGCAGCCTGTCTCCCTCCGCTGCCTATAGCCCTTGTCCTCTGGGCTCCCTGCCTTGCGGCTTGCTACACTCCTCTGCCTTACAGCCTGTATTACACTTAGCTACCTACGGCCCTGCTCCTCTGGGCTCCCTACCTCGCGGCCCTATTCTTTTGGGCTCTCTGTCTGTCGCCTACTACTAATCTCTCTCTGTCCTGTTCTTCTGGACTCCCTGCCTTGCAGCCTACTACTGACCTCCGCAGTCCACTACAGTTTGCCTGCACCTAGTGCCACTCTTGACTGCAGACCTGCTGCCTACTTTGCAGCCCTTCTGTTTTCCTGACTGCTGCTCCCATGTTCTCTTCCTAGAGTCCTCTGTACTCCACCTTAGGTTATCTACCTCAGTCTAACTGCCTTTCCTTCATTTCCTTCTGCTGGATTGCTCATTGACTTCCTTTTCGCTGGATATATCTGTTCTTGTCTTCTCATGTGTCTAATGTGATCCCTTTGTACAGAGCTTGCCTGTTGGTTTCCGGCAGGCAACCTCTGCCCCTTCCCTTGTCCCGTTTTCAGTGTTACAGACACCCACTGCTGTTGTTCCCAGCCATGAGCATACAGCGTGGGCCTCTGTGATAGCAATCTGTGCAGAAGGCTGGCATTTCCTAAGGTTCGATGAAACACTCTTTCCCATTTCAGCATACACCCCAAGAGGGAATCCAGTTTGTTTGTACCTTTGTACCTTTTGCCCCTTTTGGCTCACAGCTACAGTTTCCTACTCTTCTTTCTTGTTGAACTTCCTGCTGTGTGTGCTTATCTGCTACCTTACTTCAGCACAGCCACCCAAAACCTACCTGGGTACCCTGTGTCACTCTTGACAGAGTTCCATTCTTGACAGCACCCTACACATGGGCCTGCTCCATAGCGGATGCCAGGTGATAATTAGCTGGTTCTTCCCCGTCGATCTCGAGGCACGTGGGACAACTGGTCTCATCCTCGCGGTGAAGTTCAGGGCGTACATAAAATAATTTGTGCCTGACTAAACTAAACAACTGAGACAAACCATTCATTATGGCAGGCACCTGGGCGGCACAAGAATGGGGTGCTTGGGAGAGAGGAGAATAAAATACAGTCGCGCTGACCTATGCATTCAGGGTTTCATTGATATCTCAGTTCCCGCCCCCAATGTCTCCCCTCTAGTGATTGATCTTTGATTACCCCTTCCCGGTATCTCATGTTACCAGAGACGTGTGTGGCTGCTGGGGAGAAATACATTCATGTGCCCTTTAGATCTGTAGTGGGCACTTTATGGACGTTAGGACCTGGGGTCGGGATAGTGATATTAGACCAGCACCAGACTGGCTGGGTGGGGGTTAGAGGCTCGATGGCAGTTTAGCTGAGATAATGGACCCAGCGCGGGGCCTGTTACTGTCTCACACTCTGTGTCGGGCACATTCCTAAAGGCGATACTAAATATTTGCAACACTGAAGGGACAAGAGGGATATGGACTTCCATGGGAACAAGACTCATGCAGATCCAGCATATTGTGTAGAAATTGGGCTCTGTGGGCTGGGAACAAGAGCAGCCTGGGTCTGCTGCCTGTCTCGTCTGGGGCCTATTACAAAATGGTGTTTGCGGAGTCTGGGCATTTCTAGTGTTAAGCATCCACTTCTATGCGCTGCAAGGTCTCTGTATGGTACCAGGTGATGCAGACCACTCCCCCCTTGTAGGTTACATTGCCTAACATGGGGTTCGCCTTATTTGAAAGCGCCAAGCGGGGGTGGGATAGGCTCATTTCCATCCCAACAGTATGAACATTTGCTAAAATGCCAATCCGTTGCACTATGCAATTGTCTTTGTCTAAAAGGTATTGCTATTTTTTACAGAAAACAGACAGCTCTTGAGAATGAATATGAATAGATACAAATGTCATCCTTATTAGGGATCATTAATGTAGCATAGTCTGAATACTTGTGGTTGGATCATTAGGGCATGTTCAGCAATTACCAACAAAGTTATGGTGGCCTTAAAAGTTTTGGAAAAAAAACTCCACCTGAGATGTGAAAGCAGAATTAGCCATATCAGAAAAGTCACATAAAGCACAGCACTAATCAGGAGCCATTCCTGGAAGCCCACCTCCAGTTCAGAGCCAGGTGGGCAGTGTACTGTGGGTATGCAAAATGGCTCAAATGCCAAGCCTTGCTCCTTCATTTCACAAAAAGGGCAGTAAACAAAAAACAAATACACAACATCAAAAAGCCACATAATGTATTTTGATTCTCTGTGCTACCCTTAATATGGTTTCATGAATCCATGAACAATGTTTGCTTGAAATAAATCCTTACTCTTCTGATATCCTATCCCTCCCCTACTAGGGACCTACAATGAAAAGGGCCCAATCTGATTCCACTGTGTCTACTGGTTCCACTACTGGCCTTTCCACGTCCATGTTGCATCACATCTCGTCCCAGAAACGTTGAATGGACTGTTGTTAAAAAATGTCAGTGTCTTCCATGACCCAAGCATTGCTGTACAAGAGTCTAAGGGCCTCATTACACCGATGGCGGTAAGGATTTACCGGTACCGGTAAAATACCGGTACCGGTAAATCCTTACCGCCTTACTACGAGGTCCCTTTGCGGGTTGGGGGATTTAACGCCTGCTTTTTGCAGGCGTTAAAATCCAACCCGCAAAGGGACCTCGGAGCTAATTACGGCACCGCAAAATTGCGGCGCCGTAATTAGCACCTTCCCCATTCCCATAGAGCCCTATGGGGCAGAAATGGGAATGGGGAAGGGCAATGGTGGAAGGGGGATTTACCGCCCCTCCAACCTTGGAATGGGACGGTAAATCCCCTTTCCGCCAAGGCTGTGCCGGTATTTTACCGGCATGAGCCATGGCGCTAATGTAGCCATGGCTCACCGCCTACCGTGTAATGAGGCCCAAAGTATTCAAACAAGGTACACAATTTCCACGTCATATTTCCACCAACAAGTTTCAACAACTTTCATTCTTCAAAAAACGTGTGACCTCATTAACTTGTAGTGTTCCACCTATTAACTCTTATCAGAGAAATTCTGTGCAATGTAATAATCATTTTCAAGAGTATAATCACATTATATGTACTTTTTGTTAAAATGTAAGAATATTTGTTTAGATAAAGCATAATGTTCAAAGAGAATGGATAGTTGCTTTAAATGTTTTAATTGTATCAATGCTTAAAGGAATAAAGAAGCTGGCTCTGGCATAATATATGCTGATCTAGAAGATCATGCACTGTGCTTGTTTCCACTTGGAATTACACTGCCATCTATACTTTCAAGCATACTGCCCTCTAGTGGTGAACGTCTGTGCTTGCAACCGAATGCCACAGGCATTCTTGGCTTTTTATCTAAATATAGATTTTTAGATATCAAATACCTTAAAGTCTAGCATTTCTCTCTCACTCTTTCTCTCCTTCGTTCTCTCTCTTTCTCCCTCCCTCGCTAATAAGTATTTCCTGTTTTCAATGAAAGTTCTATTTGTTTATATTAACATTAAGGAATTCAGCTTCTTAAAGAGGTCGGCCTCCACAGTAGAATGAATGTTAGTCCTTTTCCTCCTGAGTTTCTTTCACCTTAAATGTGGATGCGTTGACACGTGTTTAGATGGGACAGGTAAAGGAGGGTTTAGCAGGCGGACCACTAGTACATCTGCACAGTTCAGCTGTTTCGCCTTCATTTTGATCCCTCACCATACAGTGCACAAATGGATGAGGTAGTCACTCACTACATCTGGGTGGAGAAAGTCACAGAAATCCTAAACCGTCTGGGTTTCTATACCTTCCACTGCATGGATGCTGTGAGCAAAGAGTGAGCTCAGAAATGGCGGCCACCATGACAAATATGGTGGCCATCTATACCCAGTCACTTCTGTGGATTGTCTCAGTTTGTTCCTAACACATGTCTGTGTATATCACGCTCATCCACAGGGATTCGAATGCTAATACGCTTGGATCAGCGTGGGGATTCCCTGCACAGTGTAGGAGTCCCGGTGGGGAACTCTGTTTCAGATTCCCCTCACCATGGAGGGAATCATCACCACCCTCACTATAATGCGGTGGATGTGGCAGTGCACTTGTCCTTGGCTCCTGCAACCACCCCTTCAGGCTGGCATGTGAGCCTTTCTGGATGAAAGCATTGCTGTTGGTTTGGGAATGAAAGCTTTGGCAGCGGTGCATTTGGCAGAAAGATTAATGGCTCTGCTTGATAAATGCACATGTTTACATAGCACCTCATACCAGATTACTCCCATTTCTACACCATTGGGATGTGAATAATTAGGAAATGGTTTCAATGGGCTTTATTTATAACTAACATAAGGAAAGGATTCTACTGAGGCACAAAATAAAGTGTCTTCTCCTCGGGTTGGAAAACTTGTAAACAAATGTTTAGAAGATGTCTGCATACATTATATAAAGTAGGTAACACGTTACTCTCTTTAGAATCGAATAGTTTCATGATCCCTGGCCCCCAGCCTGCAATCCATCGGGTTGGTTATCTTTCACAGTCTGCAGTGTTGTCAATACCACTACCCAGCAGTCCCTCTGACATTGTCGTCTTCCCTACTGGCTCCAGGTTAGAGGTACAAGGGCCCGTCCGGGTCCACTGCTGACGCAGGGAACCGCTGCTAGAGCCCTATGATCACCCAGGAAATACTTGCTCATTTCTGTCCTGCTTTTTGTAGTCTGGCTGGGGTGTTGGAGGGAGGGGCTTCTGCCATTGAATCTGGGGATCACTAGCCGCTCCCTAACCTTCCCTTCTGGCTACCCTCCAGCTCCCGGCTTTCGGAACATCCTCACTCCCTGGTATTGCTCTTCTTTCCCCTCACTACTATTTTCTATCTTCAGCTTAACCTCTGTTGTCTCCTCCCATTTTCACTGGTCCACCAGATGTAGGGTGCACTGGCATGGCCTTTCCTCTCTGGCTCTGCCTGTCTGGGTTATTACCCTGATCTATTTCTTTGACCTCTATATGTGTTTTCCCCATGGGTCCTTCTCCCTCTCCTTACTCCTCCTTTCTCACTCTGTCCTTCCTGTGATGTCTGCCACCTTGTCATTTCTTTTTGGTGGGTCTTACCTGCTCCCTCTGATTGTGGGGTACTTTCCTACCCCTCTTTCGAGATCATTACCTACTTTCCACCTTCTCTTTTCTTTCTTGTTCTGAGGTACAGGCCCCTACTCTGGGTCTTCTCTTTACCTCACTTGTGGTGTCTCTCTCTCGCGCCCACCCTCTGGGAGCATCTTCTCCCCAACATTTGGAATATCTCATTCCCTCATCCCTGGGGTGGCTCTCCCCTCATCCTCTTTGCCATCTCTCTCCAGGCTCTGGTAAATGTCTTTTCCCGCCCTCAGTGTTATATTTTTCTACAACCTCTCATTGGTCTCGCTCTCTTTCTCACACTCTCTCTCACTTCTGGCTATCTCTTTCCCTGACCTGGGGTGTATCACTTTCCCTAACCCCGGGGGCGTCACTCACCCCAACCTCTGAGGTTTCTCTCTCCCCAATCTCCGGGGTACCACACTCCTCTATCTTCCTCTAATGTTCTATCCCGCCTCCTTCCTACTCCCAAACTACCCACTCTGTTCTTCTCCAACTCTCCTTCTCCCCCACTCTTGTACCGGTTACTTCCTCTCCTCACCTCCAGGCACCTTCAAGTCCCTTCTTCTCCTCCAGCACGCTCCTTCTACTTCTCACTGCCCGCTCTAAACTCCCACACTACCCAGTTTCTGTAGGCACTCCTCAGATTCTCCCAACACCGCACCCATGGGTGGTTTAGGACTGTGGGTTAAAAACAGATGCTAAAGCTAGCTAGTGGTTACTCCCAAGCGAACTCAAAGGTTTTTTCTCCCTTGAAAGGCTTCTCTGTTTTCAGTGATCCACACAACTATATAAGGGAAACTGTATGTCCATGATGAGAGGATTTGCTCCCCACTAACAAAAGAGAGCTGCAGGAGTTTTAGGGGCAATGCCTAGTCCTGGGACATATTGTGTGGACCCCCTACCACAAAGCCTCTGTTCTCTTCTGGCTCCAGACTTCAACTCCGCTAGATGTCAACCCCAACTGTCAAGGATTCTCGCTTTCAGTCCTGTTATTGGTGTTTTACCAAGCCACTCACAACGGTTCCTCCCCTGTTACACAACTCTGTAGTAAACAAACTGCCCTCTACGCTGAAGGCCACTCACCACAGACACGCAAGCTTGTCAATGAAACCCCAATGGTGTCACAAGCCAGGTCCAAGAAGTATGCAGGATGAATCCTGCATTGATCAGCGCACAGTTGGAAAACTGAAAAGATAACTGACACATTAGAAATCTGCTGTGGCTGGACCCAAAATGACCAGAGGGTTAGATCTAGACAAGGCTATACTAATTTGATCTTTTAGGAAAGCACAGAACGTGTCACGTGTTGCCCTAGTGGCATCACGTGGTTTGGACGAAGAATGTTGTTCGACACGATTCTGCACTCTCCCTAGACGTGTATGCTCACTCTATTGTCAAACTCTCTATGAGCAGCCTTTTGCTGCTGGGGTGTCAAAGGATTCTGCCAGGAAACCATAGGATAAAAAAGATAGTGCACATGCTCTTCACTGATGATTTTCACTAGGACTGCTCATCCCCTGCCCTTTCAGAGTCTAAAGGTATCTCAAAACCTCAAAGCTTCCAAAAGGTTACATTCAAATTGCATCAGATGCGTGATGGGTATCTGAGCCGTTGTGATTATGATCATGTAAGACACAATTACTGTACATTAGGAAAACAATAGAATAATGCATTGCTATAACTGATTTCTTTCTCTAAACAATAATGTGTATCCACAGTTTATGTGTTTGTCACAGAGTACATTTCTTTAAGTCTGGTTGATCCGTTCAGTTTGCCAATCAGTTTGTTGGTGACAGGGTAATGTTAAAGGCCTTCCAACATGTACAATCAAACAAAGGAGCTGGGTTTCTTGGTCAGGTTGTACGTGTGAGTTGACAATAAAGACTATAATATATAAAATAGTTTAATAGTAATGTTCTTTGTTCAGTTTTAGGTTTATTTATACCAGGTATTCACAATCTGGAATTCTAGAGAAAGTGTGCACAATCACAAATGAACGATGTTGATAACAATGGCTGATATTTCTTTTAAAGGTCATGGGCATTGGGTTTTAGTGTTTCGATGAGATCGCAAAGGTTTGCAGAAAATCAAATGGTCACGTACAAGGGATTATGTTGCATGGAAATCTCATTTTGGGTTCCAATGATCGTTCTGACCATGAGGCCACATGCCGCTGGCTTCCTCTGAAAGGTGTAGAATTTGAGAAACCGTTAGTACTCCCCTCCCTTGTTAAAGGACATACACTTGACTTGCCTGGCCCCTCAATGCCAGGCTACAAGGCTGTTTTTTCCTTTGCATCACCTTAGTGAGTAGAAAGGTTACCTGCATAAATACCATAATTTAGAGCGATAAACATCACTTTGAGATCAACACCCTTTGCCTCCTGATGCCCAAGGCATTGCAAACAATTGGTTGAGACTTGACATCTCACTACTTACTGACTTATATAGCTCCACCTCAACCATTGGTTGACTTGGCCACTCCCCTGAAGATGGAGAATACACAAAAAGCATCCCATGCAGCATGTCAGTTCCCTGAGGACTTCCATACACTTATAGTCCAAATCATGAGAGGTGAACTAAGTTTGACTAAAGACTTTAATGGAGATAGTTGTTATCTGATGAAATCAGCAGAGGCATGTTACCGGACTATTATTCTGGAGACCAAGAAAAGCTTCTTAGGTGACAGGCCAGAGTGCAGCAGTGGTTACCTGAACTAATGCACTTTATAAGGTTCTCAAGCAACTAGCCAAACCTAATCCAAAACTGATCTTGTGCTCCCTATCTGAGCTGTGGAGTAATTGATTGCAAGCTCTCTTCACAGACAAAATAATTCTGCTAAGGGACCACCTTTCCACTGGAGCAAGAACACAGGGCACAGGGCAGACTCATCACTGATATTAGATCAACTACAAGTCATTTTTCCCTCCATTCTTTTAATATCAAAGATACCCATGGCATCAAGAAATTGCATCTTACTTCTTCCCATAGAAACCTGTGCCCATCTGCAGTGTCAAAGAAATGTGTTCATGACCTGGCCCCTTTACCACTAACCTTTCTCCAAGGAAAGTATGGTCCCTGACACCATTAGGAATGCTTGGATCACCCCAATGTTCAATGTCTATCTCCAGCGCCCCGTTACTCTGTTATTCTGCCAGTTATAGGGCCATTCAAATATGACGTCAGTCCTAAAGATTCGAGGCAATGCAGACGCCATTCCACTTCAGTCTTTCATTGGGAAGTCCCTATTTCTGGGAGACTGGCAGCCCATCTTTAGGACAGTGCTTTCATTGGGGTGTGGAATAAAGAGGGGAGGGCTCTAACAATGGGGCACGGCCTGTATGCTGTGTCTGGCCTAAACAATGCCTCATGAGACCCTGCACATGGATTTGGGGTCCCTCAGCGTGGTATCAGGTGGTCTTGCTTGCATTCAGTCTGCATATTATAAATGCATCTCCCTTGCTCGGTTTGTAGATCCATTGCTCTCTGTAAATAAATATCTGGCTCACTTAGTATGTAAATGATTCAATCAGTGAGCAAATGACCCTCATTTTGAAAATAAATCACCAATTGGAAAGAGGAGGGGGAGAAATAGCACCAAAGAGGAACCTGGCTGGTTTGCAAGAAAATCAAAGAGCGTTTCGAGAACCTAAGAATGACACCAGTTGCTTACATGTGATAAATATGTATGTGATTGTGATTCGTGTGTGAACCCCTTCATAGCAAAGCATAATGGGTCTGGTGCTGATTTCATTTATCGCAACAATCGCCTTGACCCTCAGATGTCTGCAAACCATGAGCCCTATGTACTCAGTTGGACAAGCTCACTCCATAGGGTGATGCTTCAGCTGCTCTGCTTCAGGATAGGAAGTACCTCATTTCCCCAAATACATTCCTGCCCCTCCTTATCAACGGGTCACTCCCCTGACCCGTCACCACGAGTCCCCTGACGTGCGCTTTGAGACTCGTGTACATGGGAAATCATACCCGCTGCTTATTTGTGGACGGCACAGGCAGCTCCAGGGTCAGGAGCAGTTATTGGAGACTGTTGTGGTTCTGCCACAGCTAGACAGGTCCACTTGCTTTTGGCCAATCAGAGGGCCAGAAACTGTAAGATGCAAGAGACAATGGACTATAACTGCTTCATTGCGAAACAAAGCTGCTTTGTTGATGCTAGGATATGCCTGCTGCATTCAGCACTACTCTCATACTATACAGGCTATAAGCAATGGTCAGGGTGTCGGATACTGCTGAGAAGTGGTGCAGTCCCTTCCCCAGCGGACGATCATCGAGCACTAGAGTGGAGACCGAAGAATCATTTACACCTACAGTAGGTAGCAGATTCCCACTGGGGTCACCTGTAGGCCCTCGTATATCAAATCACTCCACAATCTGCTGGTTAAAGTAGTATCATTCTATAAATATGTGGAAGACGATCTGTTCAATTTCAGATCATCCGGAGACCTTGTTAGCAACCTGACCTGGATTAAAACTGTGTTCGACTTCATCGACTGGCTGGTTTGCAAAAACATCAAAGAGCGTTTCGAGAACATAAGAATGACAACAGTTGTTTATATTTGTTAAATATGTATGTGATTGTGTGATCGTGATTCATGTGTGAACCCCTTCATAGCGAAGCATAATTGAGACCTGGAGGTCTAAATGAGACTAAGATTGACCTACTACTCGGTACTAAATACTCCCTGGAAAATGGGGCAAAGCAAATCTACTCACCGGTTCTCACAGGAAACGTTATTGTTTCCATCCAAAATCACAAAGAAGCCTCAGGAATGATATTTAATTCCCTTGACTACATGGCAGTCCAAGCCAATATAATGATTTGTTCTACAAACGTTCACCCGATGCTTCGATGACCAATCAGAGAAACGGCGAGGCCAGTGCTGTAGCTCTCGAAGAAGCCAAGACAGACTATTGGGCTATGATTCTTTGATGCGCTGTGATAAAGACGCCTGGTAAATGGCCGGCAGGGGGCGACATTTCACCCAAAATGTCCCCTAGGTAAAATGAAACACTTTCCCCAAATATTCTAGGATTGCATTTTATAATATAAAATGATATACCTCCTAGAATATTTGGGGAAAGTGTTTTAGGGGTCAGGAAATAAAAAGTGGACATGATCACATGGAACCCATGTTTCTTGCTGAGAGGCGCCGGCTCCTGTGTTGCCCGGTGGACTCTGAAGGCAGAGCAGTCTGCAACACCCTTAGGCGGGAACATACTTCACCTCTCCTGAGGAGATGGCACTTCCTCACATTATTGACTTATTTTGAAGCTCTTAGCTTGAGTTAGCATAAACCGGTTAACCTATGACCTTGAAATGAAAGGATTGTCACCAGCCTGACTGAGAACTTTCATCTTAGAAGACGTCTTGGTTGCCACTCCACGCTGGCTTTTGCATGGAGTGCCCCTTTCAGGCGCTGGCAGCCAGACCGCGGGCACTCTGTTCAGGGTGATGGGCCGCAATACGAGCCTGGCGATAGTAATCCTGGAATTTGCAGAATAGCAGTGTTAATGCCCGTTTTTCTTTACCTGCAGTAATTCAGGATTATTTTGGAGGTAACATGCTGGAGGTAACACAAGATTTACGCTGCAATCCAAGATTGAAAGCAAAGTGGTAGTGAACCCATTACTGCCAATAAAAATGACCAAACTCGTAATGAGGCCTAATGTCCGATATATATTGATCCTCTAATAACCTTTAATAAGAGGTTAGCAACTCTCTTTTTATTAGGCCCCCCTTTCCGGCCACCTGATGCTGGCCCCTTCTCCCATCCTCCCAGCACTTAAATGCTTTTTGGGCCATTAGTATTTTATAAATAGCATGACCTGAAATGAAACATGAAGGAAGCTGGTACTGGAACTCAGGATATGACGCCACATAAATGTAACGGCTACCGACACACCTCCTCCAGTATCCAATCAGCGAAGTCCTACCATATCAAGATCCCATTTAAATTTTTTTAAATATTCTGTCATTCTTTTTCGTGTAGGTGTTTCTTTGGGAAATGCGCAATGGCACGTGATAATATAATAATTATTCTGCAACTTAACTCTTTTGAGGCAGGGACCTATCCTGCGATTTCCAGCACAAAATGCTGCCTTCCTCAGGTGCTGACATTTGTAACGAGCCCTCTTCCGGTTACATTTGGGGGGTCCTCCGAAACATACAACCGCTATGTGGCACCCACCTGCTCCCACCCCATCCCCCGTGTACTTGCTGCGGGTTCCGGCCTGCGGCTGCCTCCTTCCTGCCCCGTGTGTGCTCTAGGTATTACATCCCGGAAGCCCGTTGCACAGCCAGAGGGGGGTTTTGCACTCGGATGACAGACAAAGGGCGGGCGGGATGGCCCGGCCGTGTCCCGGTCCGGTACCTTCCCAGTCACCACACATCAGCCACAACATGCATGGCCTCATCCCTCCTTGCTGGCAGTCAGGCACTGTGGAATAACAAAGAGCAGTCTTAGCATTTGCTCGCAGGGCCCAGCTAAACATTTGTCAGGGCTTGTCGGGGCGCATTTCAATATGATTGGGGCCCCCCCTTGCCTATAGTTAGAAGGGGCGGACACAGTGTGTGGGACCCTTGGGTTGAGGACTAGTATGCTTGTCCTTTTTGCATAAACTTGATTAAAGCTCAGCAGTTAAGGGGTTAAATAGGAATGGATACAAAGGAATGATATTTAATCTTACAGGGCAGGCAGCCATTGGGGAGCTGAAACACTAAACTGTCACTGAAAAGTTAGTAATTGCTCTGTCAGCAAGGCGCTAATGCAGATGAAACCAGAGTAAAAGGCAAAGAGGTGATAACACTGCTGGATGCTGGCTGCTATCAAAGGCTCTCTGTAACCTGCTGCAAAGCGCACTTTTAGGGCCTGATTCCCAGAAGTGTTTTATAATGGCACAATCCCATAGGAAAACGCTCTGTGAATCAGACCCTTAAAGAAACCGTTCCAGAATGGTTTTGTTTTAAAATAAAAGTGTAGGAAGCAGTTGAAACTTGCACTTCAGTGCACTGCACTGAACATTACTTAAACAGCATGTGCATGTGTTTGGGGGTTTATATTTTGCGTGGGAGTGTGCGTAGCTATGGGGTTTGTGGGGGGTTGGGGCTGGCCAGCAGGGAACATAGATCCACTATTCTTTTCATGCAATTCGACCACTGGGTGACAGCAGCCAGCAAAGGTCAGCCTGTAACATGCACACAAGGCAAAGTGCTCATTTATTGCCATGAAAGAAAGAAATATGTTGCTGTTTAGCAAGACTGCCAAAATAGGAGCACCCGCTTGGGGCCCCACTCCGTGAGGCGCTTGAACATATATACGCAGAACAACAAAATCACAACACTGTGGGACTGTTAGGCACACAAGGCACGGATATGTTCTAATTTGTCTTCCGGACCTGACCAGCAAAAGATATGCAGAACCCTAATTTGCACAATATGCATTGACATGATCAGTAGCGACATCACAGTAAATAACATTACAAGCAGTGACATCAGTCTTCAATACTGTAGGATACATTTAGTATAGACATTAAAAGGAGTTTTTACGTGTGAGCCAAAAGAACAATGTGATGAGCAATATATAAATATTCACTATTATCAATATGCAACCGCTCAATAGTTTAGTAAACAATGAGGGTTTTTCTTCAAAGGAACAACTGCAAACTAAAAAACGTCTAGAGACACCCAATGTCAGCAGATCAGGCACAGTGAGATTAAATGATTTGCCCAGGATCATATATTTTGTTAAAGTGGTGAAATCAATGGGCGTGGCCTGGAGAGCCAACTGACAAGATGACTTCCTGAGTGCCACCAGAGCCATGTGGGACCAAAGGCACAATTTGTAGCTGTAACTTACCAGCGGTGGGGATCCCTGTCAGAATGTGAGGTACTCCCAGGGACGAAGTCCTGGCTCCCGAGCTGCTACAGGACACTGTTGGGATAGGTCTCGCCATGGAGCTGGCGGTCGAAGGATTGGTTGACTGACAAGGCTGGAGTGGGGGAGGGGCCATTGCCTGAGGGAACACGTCCCAATGTGGCACTGCTCCTCTGTCATTGTGGTCAAGGTGGCTCCGAACGGGGCCTCAGAGGAGCTAACCCTCAGCGCAGCTGACCACATTGCTTTGCCGGGGGTACATTATTCTCTGGTTGGAGTTTTCCTGCTAGACACTGGTGCAGTGAGGCACCTTGTGGGCCTGGTGGGCTCTGAGCTGTCAATAGGGGGCAGGATGACGGTGCGGGGAAGCTCCTGATGCTGGCCTGGGCTCTTGTGGACTGCAGGAGATCATGGGTGCAGCTGTAGGAGTGCAGTGAGCCCGGGTGCAAAATTCCTCAAGGCTGTGGCTGCCTCTACTGAGAGGAGGGTTGTCTCCCTGGCTGCCCTCAAGAAGGCTCTGAGTGCCGTGGGATAGGTCGTAAACAAGAACAAAGGCAGAGTCAAGATTGCCCTCAAGCGCCTCGTGAGCAAAGGAGCCCTATCCCAGAAACAGTCACAGAGCGCAGGCTAAGGTGGCCAAGAAAGTGGCGGTGAAGAGCAAGACTCCTGCAACAAAGAAGCCTTCTGGCGCTGCCAAGAAACCCCATAAAACAGTCAATAAGCATCCTTAGAAGGTGAAGAAACCAGCAGCAGCCAAGAGCCCTAAATAGGCCGAAGCTACCCCAGCCAAGAAGACTGCCAAGAGCCCTGCAAAAGCCAAAGCGTCAAAGGCGAAAGCAGCAAAGTCGAGCCCAGCCAAGATCGCAAAAGCCAAAGTCGTCAAACCCAAAGTGGCAAGGCCCAAAAAGGCTGCACCCAGTGAGAAGTATTCAGAGTCCTCAGGACCGGGAATCCCTGCGCTAGTGCCATTTGTTGGATTTGTGGACTACAGAGGCCTTGCATTTGTCCGACTAACAGTGTCCCTCGTTCAACAGTTAAAACTCCCAGCTGTGGCAATGACAGGCAGCTTGACACACCAGGCTCTATGGCTAAATCACATAAAGCACAGAAGACTCCGGACATAGCTTCACTGCCGCACGCCCAGGATAAGGGGAAGGAGAGCAAAATCGCAGTGGCCATGATCCATCAAGAACCAGATCCTGCTTACTCAGCAAGGTGGGCAACCAAACATGACCTCCAACAATGGCTGGCCGATATCAAGACGGAGATACAGAACAGTATGACGGAGTTGCCCCATAAGACCAGTGCCCTGGACAAACGGGTGGAAACTTCAGAAAAATGCCTGGAGGAGGCGGAAACTACACTATGTGAGCAGTCGTACGAGGCCAGTGAATGGGCACATCGGGTTGAGATTCTGGAAGCCTACGTAGACCCCCTTGAGATGAGGCAGGAAGATGCAGAAAATCGATCCTGTCGGAACGAAGTGCATATACATGGGATCCTGGTGCAGGTGGGCGATGCAGAGCTGACGGATTATGTGGGGGATCTCATTCGAAAGCTCCTTAACCAACCTCAGGAGGACATTGTTGAGCTGGATAGAATGCACAGAGCCTGTCCCTTTGGTTAGACCCGTCAGGCCTTCTACTCCAACATGCTTACAAGAGTCCACTTGATCAACATAAAGGAGCAAATAATGTCATCGACCAGGCAGCAGCCGGAGATAAACCTCTGTGGGGCTAAGAACGCCCTCTATCAGGATCTGGCAGCATCTACTCTGGCTTACCAGAAGGCTCTGAGACCCATGAATGAATGGCTATGGGAGAGAGACGGATCCCATACAGGTGTGGCTGTCTGAAAGCTCTCCTTTGCAAACATGCCAAGCAAAGTTGGTCGATCAAAACCATGAAGGAAGCTGAACAGCTCTTGGCTCCAGGGACTCGTGGGTCATCACCTGAGGTGGCCCGTTTGTGGTCGCTGGCACCCAGGGTTTCATCCAGAGTAGACCCCTGGGCGAGAGTTGATAGGAGCCGCAGGCCCAGGCAATTCCTGTAAGATCAGAAGAATCAGACATGATTGACTGCCTGGATGTTCTGCGGTTCGAGTTCCAGGTTCTCTCCTGTCGATATGCTCTGGCTGGTCTTTATGTGAGCTTGTTTTCTGTCTAAGGGAGGGCGTGGGAGGCAGCACATGGTATGGTGGGGTTGGCGGTGGTTGCATTCTGGGTAACTTGGGCTTTGTCTCTCATGGTCCCGATTTTGCCTCACTGTTTGTTCCTAATGTTCTCTACTGTAGGTTGGGGAGTTCATAATGTCGGAACAGGGTTAATGAGAGGGTTGTGGGGGATTCCATGTTGTTCGGGAGGGCATTCTGGCTTTTATTTGTTGTCATTTGGCTGAGCAGCATTGGGGGTAGGCTCAAGATTATCAAACCTCCTGGTGCAGCAACCTGATGATGGGGGGTGGGGGACGGCTTCCTTGCAATGCTGACTTGGAACATCCACGGCCTGAAGAGGAAGTTGGTCTTCTCGAAGCTCACTGATAAGAATGCTCAAAACGTGACTATTGCAACTCACTGCTCCGTGGCAACGCCATCAAAAACTTGAGCAAACTTCAAACGATACAGAACAATGCACTGCGAGAGGCACTAGACATACAGAAATGTGACCACATTACGGAGGCCAGACGATCCACCCATTGGCTCCCGGTAAAGTACAGAATTGACTTCAAGATCCTCTCCATCACGCGTCACTGTCTTTCCAACAATCACCCATTTTACCTTGCAAAAGATCTTAAAAGACACTCCCCGGCAAGGCCTTTGAGATCGGCCTACAAACATTTTCTCGCCACATCTAGATTCAACCACAAGAGATCAGAGGGGTCCAGCTTCCCAGTCCGTGCCTCCACTCTCTGGAACGAGCATCCCGCCCACCTGTGAGATGAACCATCGTACAACATTGTCCCGGGAGGATAGCTCAGCGGCAACGTGCTCGCCTTTGAAGCAAGACGACACAGAGCAACATAGGTTCGATCCCCGGGTCTGCGCTTAGAAACGTCTGGGCATTAAGTGCGTTATAAATAACCTATCATATCATAACATCTTCAGGAAAAAGCTCAAAACAAACCTTTTTACCAGACACTACATTCTTTCCCTCTGTTGTACTCCGCCCATGTTGCTATCCATTGCCTGACTGTAAACAGCTCTTAGATGCCCACAGGCTTGGAGCGCGTATATGAAAGCCTACAAGCAAAAATGCTCTGGCTTTGCTACACTCCCCAGGGAACTGGGTCTTATTGATTTCTGGAGGTTCAGGAATGGTACCTGCAAGAATTTCACACTTTTCTCCCATGTCTATAGGAGCTTCTCAAGGATAGATGCCATCTTGGTTACATCTTCGTTGACACCCTGCATCCCAGACGTTAGCATTGGCCTAAGCATTCTCTCGAGTCATGCTCCAGTGCAGTTGCGACTCCCAGTAAGGGGTTGGGTGCTGCCTGCTTATCGTCCTTGGAGGCTGTATGATCCGGTATTGAAGGACAGAGACCTTTCCGAGGAAATAGCGCAGACTATTTTGATTCTAACATGGGTGAGGAGACACCTAATGAGATGGTCTGGCATGCCATAAAAGCGATCATCCGGGGTGAGCTCATCAGTCGCATCTTATACAAGGGCAAGGGTAGGGCAAAGGTTACTTTGAGGGAAAAGAAGCATAAGGTTGCAGGGACATTAAAGGCCATGCTCAAGCTGAAAGTGGCTAGGGCTAACCTGGAAGTGTTCCTGGCTGATACGACGGTGCAGACAATGTCGAAAAGGAATGTTTTATCAAACTAGGGGGAATAAAGCTCACACGCTGTTGGTCCAGAAACTTGCTAGAGTCAAGTCCCGCATTAATATCCTTGCCCTGAAAGATAGTGAAGGGTTTCTACAATATGATGAGGCCGCCGCTATCACTCTTCTATAATGGAGGAAGCGCCAGTGAACGCGGTGACTCTAGCAGACTATCTGGCGGCAGCAGTCCTTCTGGGTCTGGATCAGGAGGTGAGCCGGGACCTTGACTCTCCCGTACAGGAGGAAGAAGTGGACCAAGCTATTAAAGCACTCAAGGACAAAACTCTGGGTCCAGATGGCTTCGCTGCCCAGTTTCATAAAAGATTCCAGACTCTTCTGATCCCTCATCTGACTAGGCTGTTTGATACATTCCCATTAAAGGGTAGAGTTACCCCTTCAATGCAGGAATCCTCAACGGTCCTCATTCTGAAGGCCAATAAGGACCTGAGTTTGCCAGACTTGTACAGGCTGAACACGGTTATGAACTAGGATGCCATGATGTATGGGAAGGTGCTTGCAGAGTGCCTGATGGGTGTACTTCCTGGTCTGATCCATGCATACCCAACGGGTTTCATTAGTCACATAAGCATACATGACAACAAAAGGAGGGTATTGGATATTATAGAGTTACGCGGGCGGGTAGGCTTCGAGATGGGAGTGATCTCTCTCGAGGCCAATACGTCTTTTGGCCAGTTGGACTAGGGGTAGCTTCATACTATTTTACAGACATTAGGATTTGGCCCACAATACAGAAGTTACCTTCTCGCTATCTATGCCACCCCTGGGTTAATGGGATAGCAACCCACTGTATCAGGATTGGCAGGGGTAAGAGGCAGGGTTAACCACCATCTCCCATTGCTATTTGCATTGTCCATGGAGCCTTTTGCAAAGATTTGGGGTGAGGAATGGAAGCTCTCCCTTTTTGTGGTCACAGTTACAGAGGTGGTACCCTCAATGGTAGCTTTGTTGGAAGAACTCAGGAGATTCAGCTCTGCCTCAGAATATTTGGTTAAATATTCTAAATCCAAGGGGTTGGCAATCTCGATCTCACTGGAATCCCAATGGGAGCTGAAAAATCTTTGTCTGAAAAACTGGTCACATGATATGATATGATATGATATGATAGGTTATTTATAACGCACTTAATACCCAGAGGTTTCTAAGCACGGACCTGGGGATCGAACCTGTGTAGCTCCGTGTCGTCATGCTTCCAAGGTGAGCACATTGCCCCTGAGTTATCCTCCTGAGGCAATAGACTACCTGAGGGTTAAAATTACATCTGCAATAGCTAATCTCTTTCGGCTTAATTATCTTACTTTGTTCTTCGAAGTAACTATCTCACTGGTATACTGGAATCCTTATGGCTGGGTCGAGTGGTGGCTATAAAAATGATTTGGTACCAAAACTCTTATGTCACTTTCCAGCCCTCCCAGTTCAGGTGACACTGGGGAATTCCATGCTCTACAGAACAAAATATTTTCTTTTATATGGAAGGGGAGAACAGCTCAAATTTTGAAAATAGTGCAAGACTAAAGGATTTGGGGGTGTCAGATCCATACAGATATTTGCTCGCTGCCTAACTTTGGCATGTGTTCTCTTCCGATCGACAGTCATCTCGCCGTATATGGTTATGCATTGAGCAGGACTTATCACCAGCTCCCCTAGAGCAACTCCCCTTTACCAACGCAAAACTATATCCAAGGGAATACCCTCTCCTAACCTTGACCAGGGTTTCGCTCACATAATTGCATAAGACTTAAGGAAGATGTGGGATAGCTTCGGCTACTGACAAAGAATGCCAACTAAAACTATGCAATCGGTGGTATCCCCCTCCAGAAAGGCTCCAGAAAAAGATCCTGGGATGCACTAAACTGTGATTGAGGGGCTACGGGGAGGTTGGGACATACCTCCACATGTGGTGGTCATGCGCAAGAGCATTTTATTTCTGGAAAGAGGTTCTCCCCCATCTTAAATCCATCACACAGGTCGCTTTGCCACTTGAACCGCTTGTAATACTGTTAGAAGACACAGGTTTGGGGTCTACCTGGCAGAGACGTCATTTCACCAAAATGCCTGGGGTAGCGGAAGTGACATCACACGACCGTTGACCTCTGATGACATCACAGGAAGTGATGTCATTTGACCCCACCCCCAAAGTGATATCGCGGGAAGCGATGGAACACGACCTTTCACCTCTTGACAAAACAGGAAGTGGCATAACATAGAATTGTTCCTAAGTACACTACGAAAAATATGGTTACGATATCACTATAATGTGATGTACATTTAATACAAGAATGGATCGCCATATGTATTGTTAGGATTAGTGTGTATAGACCCACATTACTAAATTACTGTGAATGCAAGTAGACATCCATGGCCAAATGATAATGATGTGTTATTATATAGCACTTACTCTTGAGCGCTTTATATAGAAAATATATACATCCAATAACAACCAACCTGTGTTGGTACTCATTTATCGACCTCGGGAGGATAAAAGGCTGAATTGAGGTGTTTAAGAACAGACTAAATCAGTGACTCACCCCCTGAAATGTGTCTGAAATAAACTGTTAATGAGTCGAGCAATTATTGTATAGAATTCCAGAAAGACACATTATTTGGTATTCCTTTTCTTTCTTATTTAGGGTCAATGTTGAAAGTGTTAGATTTGTGGCATCCATGTTCTTTTTTTTAAGAGGCTGAACAAGAAAGCCAGCCACTCCAGAAGTAAAGAGCCACGTGGTGGTGGCCACAGCCCAGGAGCTTGCATTACAAAAAAAAAGAAAAAGAAAAAACGTTTTGGGGGGGATAGCAAGGGAGACCACAGAGGTAGCAAGGGAGACCTCAGAGGTCGCAGTTGCGATCTATGGTGACCCCAAATGGCATCCCGTGCTACCTGGTGGGTGGAAGTTGTGCAGCTTTGCTCTCCCATCTATTGTTTGCTGCTAAAATCACAATAGCCTGCCATTGGAAATCGCCTGAAGGGCCAAACATATCGGTGTGGTGGCTATGGTTTGGGAAATGCTAGCTGCTGAAAAAATCACGGCCCTGTCCAGAGACAAATATGTTGGGATGTGTTCCCCATTCATTATCTATGTCAACAAGGCTCTTCTCACTGTGTATAAACCCACTAGTATAAAAGCACTGCTGTGACTGCTAAGAATGTGTGAAGCTGTTGGAATTTGGATGTGAGTACCGGGGGAAGGGAAACAGGGGATATGGCGGATGGCCAATGGGCTATTAGAACGGGGCGGTCTGATGGCTCAATGTATAGTTTGCTCAGCCAAGTCACCTGTAGTCATTTAGATTTATTTTTTTTATTTTTTTTTATTTTACATTTATAAAGCGCTCACACAGCCCGCAGGCATCGAGGCGCTATTATAGGAATTGTTTGTTTTTCTTAGTTGCGTAATTGTGTTTTTTTGTTGTTGTCTTAGTTACGTATTTATAACGCGCTTAAACACCCACAGGTTTCTAAGCGCGGACCCGGGGATCGAACCTGTTGTTGCTTCGTGTCGTCTTGCTTCCAAGACACGCACTGCTGCCGCTGAGCTATCCTCCCGGGATGTCAATTATCCGTCTGCTTTGTTATAATTTAAATAAGGGTATTTTTTTTTCAAAAGATGTTAAATCAGTATTTGGACCCAGGCTGTGATTTAAGCACTTGGCTACAAATCGGCCCAGTGATAGGTCACATAAATATTTGTTTTAAGGTTTGGATTTCCAAAAACAAAATAATTTGGTTTTCTATCAATGCTTTGAAAAGTACACAAATCACATAAGAAACGAACCGGACATTATATACATTGTCTTAGAAATATGCCAAGCAAAAAGACATGTATAGATTGCAGTAGCAGACTAAAAAACAATATCATTTGGTTTTAAAAAAGATATTCACAGTGAAAGAGAACTCAATATAAGATCACCTTCTTGAGCCATTATTTTACACAGCATGCAGCGTGATACTTCCCTCCCATTTATTATCACCCAAGAATCACACCTTTGAAGGGACAACAGACCTTGCCCAGGCCCCCCCCGGTGTCTGGATCATAAACCTTTAATTGGTTTATTGAAATGAGGTTGACACAAAGCTGAACCTGGGGCTGCCAGGGGAGCAGTCGGAAAGGTGCTGTGCTTCCCTGCGCTTTTAACTGTCACACAAAAGGTGTGAGCTGGGAAGACTTTGGACAGCGGATCCTGCTTCAGAGGAGAAAAGTCAGGGTTTATTCCTGTCCCGAGCTGGCTGTGTTCGAGACACGGGGCACGGCCCATGAAATTAGGAAAGTGCCACAAAATGCAGGAAGGTTGGCCACCCTACAGACGTACCCAGCCCTGTTCCCCGACCCTGGGTTTCATCTGGGCTTGTTCAGCTGCCAACTTGGCATAAGGTGAACACAGAGAACTTGTACAAAGGGTATTTTCATCAACCATGTGGATCTTTTGCCCCATTTCAATTCAACCATATCTTAGTGGCTGTGTTTTAATTGTTTTGCTGTTCATTTATCTATTGCAGCTGCGACCGTGCAGGAGGGCAGCTAGGGCAAACACCTGCTATCCTCGCATCAAAAATATGCTCCCATTTTACTCCTTTCCTTCCTGCTTCCTTTTTCTCTCATACAACAGTCTTTCGCCCCCCTCTTTTTTCCGTACTAGCAATTTCTTCTCTACTATCCCACTCTTTCCTGCTATTGTTTAACACTATGTCATCCCCTGTTCTTGCCTCATTCCCTTAATCCTCCTGCCTTTTTTTTCTCCATTCCTGCCAAAGATTGATTGTTATAAAGACTCTGCTCTCGTCCTGATTTTGCTGCTAAGCGCATACACACCTGCCTTTCTTCACTCAATTTTCCCCTGCCTCGTTTAGCCGTGTTACACACTATTTGCCTATACATTGCTGCCCCTTGACTCCCCATTCCTCACTCACTTGCCTCCATTCTCTCCCTTTCTTCTGCCCTCCTTCGCTCTTCATTTCTCCCTGACTATCTAGACCACCGTTATTCCCCATTCTCCTTACACTCCTGAACCACCTGCTCTCTATTTCCCCTCCCTTTAATCTTCTTTACGCTGCAATTTCTCTCACTCTTGTGCCTCATTAACTATTGCCCCATTCCCCTGCCCTCATTCATTCTCTGTACCCGTTCACCCTTCTACCCTCACCTGCCTCCGTTGAATCACTTTATCCCCTGCCTTCCATCATTCTCATTCTCTCCCTCAAGCTTCTACATTCCTTCATTCTCACCTCTCCTGTCCCATCAGTCTTCATGTTACCTGTCCCTTCTCTACTTTTCTCCCTCACTATCCTGCCCTTAATCCCTCTCCATTTCCACTCACTGCCCTGCTGCAGGGCCCTGTGGAGCTGGAGGAGATATGGAGGTGGTGGGTTGGAGTTGAGGGGTCTTTCAGGTGCCACAAGCAGCACCCACAAAAAAGGTAACCCATGTTATGTTTTGAGATTAAAAGGGGAACTCCTTTAAGTCTGTGATGTTCAATGACATTTCAAGTGTGTGGTATAAACACCGGGGACATGCACAAAATGGCTCTGCCTGCTGTAGGAATTATCCCGTGCTATCACCTCCTGTAATGACCCTTCCCATTGCCCATGTTATTGCCCATTCCATGCCTTGGACCCTATCATTTCCAACATTAGCTGCAGGCGTGATCATTCAGTATCACCACCATTGGCAGCAAAGCCTGGCGAGGAAGCCCAGCCGTCTCTAGCTAGAGTCAGAGCCCCAAACACAGAAAACTGTCGAAATAAATAAAACACAACTTTAAAAAATGCATGTGTCCTTAAAGTTCATCCTTGTGCACCCCTGCCCACTCTAGGTTCCGCCTCCATTGCCTTTCCACATGGGGTCCTCTGTCATTTTTGCCCACGGTGGCCTTTGCCTTAAACCTGCCACTGCGCACAGCACACCACACTTTTGGGTTGACTTTTTGTGCCACGGGTTACCGGAGCTGCAGCATTTAGACCACAAATGGGTGCACAGTTAGGCTGTAATATATATATAATATATATGATCGTTGAGTTACCAATAAAAAGCATGTTCGGTGACCTAATTCTAAACGAATAGAACAATTTCTTCGTCTTGTGTTTGAAAACTATTGAGAAAACGCTTACCATTAAAATTCATAAAGCCGATTCATGAAGCATGTTTCACAGATGCCCCCGGGAGCTGGCATCGTACATGCAAGGATCCGCAGCGACATCTGGTGGAGAAGTGACGTACTTCAGGAAGCTCTCTTTAAACCTTCGGACACATTAGGAATACACATGACGCATGAATGCTTTTCTATTTTCCAAAGTTCTGAAGCATTCTATGTACATTTCATGTTTCTGGGGGGGGGGGGGGGGGCACATACCTATCCTTTGAATGATGCCGACCATGTGTATTTAGTGTCTGTGTAGTTTGTTGTGTTTTTTTCACGTGGCCCCCTTCTGAGATACTAGGTGTTTTTTTTTCTTCATTTGGGGAATGTTGTCAGGGCAGTGCACTGGCCCTTTAATGAAGCTACGGATTCACACCCGCCTGGACCGCATGGGACGAGGAGGGAGGTGGGACGAAGAGCACTGGTACTGGGTAGGAGAAAGGGAATGGTAGATGCACACAAGCCCCAGTTCTTGGTCCGGGCAGGGGCGCAGAGCTAAATAGGTCGGGAGATGGGTGCAATAAGGGGCTTCCGAGCTTGCTGGACAACAGATTAAGCAGGCTTCTGTGCCTGTGAGTGTTCCTCTGCCATGTGTGGCTGTCCGTGATGCGTTCGGAAGATGCAAACAAAGGAATGCATATTCCAAACGCAGCATGTGAGATGGTCTGGAGTCACACACCCTGAGCCCTTTATTCTTTGTGTTGACAGCCTTTCAAGTGGGGCAGATTATAAGTGATGATTCAATGACCAAGCCATTGTTTGTATATAATATGTGCTTAACAGTGTTAAGAACGGAACATGGGGCGTTTATATTCATCAGGCCAGCACAAGTATCACTTAGCTGATCAAACCCATGCATTCTTCAAAGAGAATTAACGTGCCACACAGAAAAGTTTAAAACTATTGTCTTTATTTTCATGTCTCTTTATTTGACACACCAAAACGTGTTTTATTTATTTTTTTTATTTTTTGTATATTACTTTTCAGTTACATATGGCGCATCCCTGGGAAGGTTAACTGTCATTTTCTTGCTTAAGTATTCTAGTGGCTGCTTTGGGACATGGGCTAAATGCATCCCCTCAGCATCAAAGCTCTTGTCATTTTCTTAACAAGA
This sequence comes from Ambystoma mexicanum, assembly GCF_040938575.1. Lineage (NCBI taxonomy): Eukaryota > Metazoa > Chordata > Amphibia > Caudata > Ambystomatidae > Ambystoma > Ambystoma mexicanum. The sequence goes on along the minus strand of NC_090932.1, from coordinate 293,822,157 downwards.
CAACCACTGCCCAGTGCACACCAGATGGCTCCTTAATGTGACTTGGCAACTTGAAAAAGAATGCGGCGATCATTGTTTGTCACCATGAAGACAGTACTCAATGCCAAATCAATGCAGCAGTGTTTGCAGCAATGATTTGTGCGCTGCCCAAGTGAGCACCCTGTTGGTCATGGCATCTACGTAGTGCTCCCTTATGTAACAGCACATATACCTGTTGTTGTCTGATGTGCCCAATGTCCATACAATAGCACACTGGAATATTTTGTGTATGTGGCTTCGACGAACATGCCATACTGTGCCCACTCTTAAACACAAAAAGCAATCAAACAAGTTGCCTCAAATTGTACATCCACTGAGCCAAACACGCTTTCTACACAGCCACACCTTGATATCCACTAGCTGCAGGCCAGCACTAATAAGAGATGCTAATGTCAGCTGTTAGATAAAGCATGGGCCAGCTCTGTTTTGCCAAAATAACCCCTGAGGCCTGCGTAATATTGAGGAGGTAGTGGCTGAGGACCTGCGGACCCTTTATCTTGCATTAGAAGCCAGTTTTGTTTAAAATGCTTCATCAGTTTATTTCTGGTCAGACTAAAGTTTGTAAGAGGTACAATCCTTTTGGTTTTGCCTTTCTGTGCATTGTTTATTGGGTCTCTCTTGTGCAGTATCCTGTCCTGTCGGTCGAAATAATTCCCTAAAAATGTTTCTGTACTGGGGATGGGCATGCTCACGCTGAGACCCAGCCCTTCCTAATCTAAAATTCTTCAGAAACAAGAAGCAAAAAGGCCCTTGTACTCATTTGAGTGGCTGATGTTGCCACCATTTAATACTCACATACAAAAACGTAAGCTGTCCAAATGAGCATGTATGGTTCTTAGTTAAACACATTTTAATGTTAGGGTGAGTATTGTGAACAGTGATGTGAGTACCAACCTATGCATTCACACATACAATCTTTTTGTCACAGACTTGTTTATCAAATGTAGAGATCTCTGATCACTGTTATAGTCCTGAAACGCTCTGTGATTTAATGCAAATCATACAGGAATCCTCATTGGTGCTATTTGTCCCCTTTCCCACTCTCAGAGAGGTATTTTGAACGAGTACAATAAGAGAATACCAGACTGTCTATGTTGGAATGATAACCTTCCATCAGAAAATAATTCATATGATTAGTCTAGTATTGCCCCTTGTGAAATACAAATGAGGTGGTACGAACAGAACACCTGCAACAGTGGGTCAGTGATCAGTGGGCCCTAAGACTGCGGTAGGCTGGTCACACTGCAGTGTGCCAGTACGAAAAGTTTGAAACTGCATTCAGGCAAGGGCTTCCCTAAGAGCAGGTGACAGAAAAACTATTCAATTGGGCAACAACAGCTGTGTTTTCACTTTAGAATTCTTCTGTAAAGTACTTGAATTACAATGTAATGAAAGCAGCTTCATTTATATAGCAATCATTTATTCATCTTGAGGAGGGGTTTTGTCATAGGACAGAGGTGTAGTTTGGGAGTGACGTGAGCCAATTGAGGGGAGGCTCATTCTGATCTTTCGCCCTGCGAACCAAGTTGGCTAGAAACTGCCCTGATGCACACAATAAAGGCGCTGTCATGTATCAATGGGCGTGGCGTCCTGATTCCGTGTCTGGCCTGTTTATTTTGGGATAACAACTGGCGATGGGGCTCCAGCACCCACAAGCTTCCTGCGCTCGGCGATCCCGCTGCCACCTCCCCCGGCGATCCTGCTGGTCCTCCACATCTCCTGAGGTGATCCCGCCTCGCCCTGCTGGCCGCTGTCCTCCAGCAGCATCAGAGATCCTGCTGACAAGGGCCTGCCTACTCCTCCATTTGTTAACGACGGTGCCTACGCACTGCGAGTGCATGCAACCTGGGCTGGAGAGCACTCCAAACTCTCAACAAAAGAAAATCATAAATCCACCCACGCCTCCATTGCCATATAACTGCATGCATAAGTGAGCACCCACAAGTGCTCTCATCTCGGGCAGAAGAGCCCGTCCAGGTTTTGGGCCCTCACTGTTTTTACCTTCTCTCCTTCAGGGAGGACACGCTGTGCCCATAGCAAGGAACACAGCTAGACCAGAGGATTCTGGCACCAGCAACTTCCGCCTGCAATTTCCCACATTATCCAGCAGGGGGACGACTCCTGATCGTTGCTGGTCCTTCACAGTGACAGTGGGACACCCTGCTACTGGGGTTACCGACTGATCCTACGCCAGCCTGCACATCCTATTTCCCTCCACCAGAGGAGTGCCACTTCGAATTTGCTCCTGCTACACGGAAGAGAGAAAACAGAAGGGGAAGATAAAAGAAAAACCACCCTGTGGCAGTGAACACAGGCCGCATCCAACCAGGTGGGAAGCACTGACAAGCGCACACACCCGCACCCGTCCCCAACCAGTGGCGCTGTGGATCAAGCGGCACATGATGATGGTGCCCCACAGGCCATCCTATTCACCACCTTCAGAGCAGCATTTCTCAGGAGGCTTCTCCCATTCATGTTGGCACCACACCGAGACAAGGGCCCCCAGTCGTTGGAATGGGTGGACGAGTTTACTGTCTTTGTTAAAGCGGTGGGGAAGATAAATCACTGGCTTTGCCAGAATTTGTCACCAATTCGGCTGGCAAAGAAATTAAGGCCATCATTAAGACCATCCCGGCTGGGGAAAAAGGCACCTATAAAGCCTTGGTAGCGGCGCTCAACAGAAAACTCATAATCCAGCCGAACAAAGACTATGAGCACTACGTCTTCAATCAATACACCCAACAGGCCCAGGGGATCATTGATTAGTTTGTCGCACGCCTAAGACAGAAAATAGCGCACTGCCAATGTACACAGTTTTCCAATGATGAGGCCATTCCCTCCACATTCTGCAAGTAACTACTCAAAATGCCTCTACCCTTGTATGAAATTGCAGAGCTCGCCAGGGCATACGAAAGAGTGGATACCGAAGGCGTCTCCATGGAAAACCAAAAAGACGGCCAAACAGGAGATGGTGACTGCCATTGAGATCCAGACACCAGGAGACTTGTTGTCAGCTGCCACTTGACGCCCAGTCCCCCCTAACGCCTGCATGCCACCCGCTCCGGGTCTAATGGTCATGCTACAGGTGTGGGTTTGCGTTCCCACACACAGGGACATGTCCAGCCATCACTCAGAGGTGTTCCAACAGTGGGAAGGAAGGATATTTTCAGTCTGTGTGCCGAGAAGGGAGGCCATTTCCAATGATCAGTGCAAGCCCATGATGACCTGGAGCAACAGGCCGACCCCAAACCTGCAGGGCCAAAGATGGCCCCCCAAGGATATTCCACTGGCCCACCCAGATACGTGAGGGCTATTGAGGACATTCCAGATGAGGATACGGGATACGGCAATGAACGAGTCTACTCTCGCCCGCAATACAGGCATGAATATGACAAGCCACCTTCTGCATGCCAATTCTACCTCTCAACCTCCTCCGATCCATACCACAGTGACCTGCAAAGATATGAGCAGCACTACTAAGAATATCCAGACAAATGTGTGAATCTGATTCAGGATAGCCAATTGGCAGACGAAACCCCAAGAGTCCTCATCAACATGGGTAACGAGAACCACTGGTTCCTCGTAGACACTGGCCCCACCGTCAACATCATGGGGGAGCAAGAATTCCTACAGCTGTCCGACAGACACATCCTCACCAGATCATTGGCTAGAAGGTTTCAGGGATACGGATGTGGTACAAAGTACCGCCCACCCATGCAAGCATACGGAGGACATATGTAGAATAGCGACTGAACCACTATCTAAAGATGCCATCCAGTCTGGGTTCCAGCAGCTGTTTCAGGCACTGGACAAGCTCAAAGAGTTCATCATCAAGCTGCGCATAGACCTAAACCCGCACAGAGTGGATTTTCACCTACAACCAGCATTGCCACAGGAACTCGAACAGCTCCTACAGAATGTCATCATTGAAAAGGCTGGAGGCTCTATGCCATGGATATCCCCCCTAGTAATTGTCTGTAAGGATGGGGGATACATCTGCCCATGCATCCACATGAGGATGGCCAACACCGCCATCCAACATGAGTGACACCCTGGTCCCAAACCTGACAACTTGATAGTCCAACTTAACAAAGCTACTACTTTCTCTAAACTGGACTTCAACCAGGGGTATCACCAGCTGGAACTGCACCCCGAGTCCAGAGTCATCACCACGTTTTCCACCCACAATGGGTTCTTCTATTACAAATGCCTCAATTTCAGCATCTCGTCAGCCACTGAGATTTTCCAGGAGGCAATCCGTCAGGTGGATTTCAGTGACAGTCAATTTCTTGATACCGATGCCGGTGGATAGAAATATGATAATGTAAAAATTCTATATCTGTTCCTTACTGTGCAGGTTCCTAAGGAGGAGTTAATAATCTGGCAGGCAACTGATGGGCTGAAAAATGTTACCACAACACAGTCTCAATTTATGGATTTCTATGTTTGACAGCTAGGTGACGTGACAAGCCATTAATAGGGGTTTTGGGTTAACACACAAACCACCCCTCCTGGTGCTAATCCAGTGAGTTGACTTGTTAATAATGGAGCCCGATGATTTGAATGAGCCTTTGGGTAAGGGATCAATACCCACTATGATGCCGACCAGAGGCGATGCTCCCGGTGGTAGATGCACAATGGACAGCCGACTCGTATAATATTCCTCCATGAAGGTATTGTTGTGGTACACAGTAGAAGGGACAGATTTATTATCAATTGGAGTGGGGGAGCTATGCACTTGTGTGGACACACTATGTGGCAGCCTGTCTCTCACTACACCATCCAGAAGGGGCCGCGGTTTCACCTGAATATCAGACGTCCTTGCATTAAAATGCTTCGGCAATGGTGCTAGCTGATTGGAGCTAGTTAAAGAATTTAAATTAGAGTTATTCGGCAAATTAGATTTAAGCGTGTCAGACAGCGAGAAGACATCCTTTCATGGCCTCTTAAGATGTCATCCTTTATCACAAGAGAGTTAAAAACTGATTTCTTAAAACAGTTTTAAAATACCATTATTCTCTGTTTTTTCTCATTAAGAAGAGTAGAGGATGATGCATACATTTTGATGGAATCCTTACTTTCTAAAACAAATGGGTCCTTTGAAGCTCCAATTTCAATATCAGTGCCAGCAACAGAACTCTGGCAGGTAGATCCAATGGTGAAAGCCGGGGGTTCACTGTCCTTAGGCAACACATCACCAGCCAAGGAATTTTCCTGATCTGCCAACATGACTGGTGTGCATGGGTGGCACCTGAATCCCAGGAATGACAGAGTTAGGTGAGGTGGGCCGGAAATGTGAGCGTAGTCAATTGGGTCATCAGGAGGGAACAAACGTGTATCTCCTTCACGTTGGACTGTGCTCTCGATGATCCTAGAATCCATGGAAATCTAAGCTGAGAGGCAGGAAACATGTAAAGACTCTGATAGGGCTATTTCAGCCTGAAGGGTCTTTTGTTCCAACTTTCCAGAAGCCTCTTTGAGGAAAGAGTCCAATGAGTGTTGACTGAGGAGGGAATTCTTACCATGTCCTCTACAGGGTTTTTCCATAGCAGCTCCCTCCCACATTGGCATTGCTTTTGACCATAAATAGCTGTGATCTATTATGGCCAAGACAATTTCCATTGAGTAGAGTGGCTCAAAGGCCAAGCCCATAGTCACTAACTCTAACTCTGACCAAGTAAACCACAGGGGATCCCGCGTATGTAGTTCAAGATTAAGTATGAGGGATCAATCCACTGCAGAGTGAAATGGAGTGGAGTAGCTCAAAGGCCAGACCCACACTTTCTCAGCCCAACCCAGAGACACAAAACACAATAGATCCTGAATATGTGGTCGCAGTCCACCTTGTGGCACGGGAAGCGGCAACCGAGGAGCAACGAGACAGTGATTAGCAGATTGACCAGCACAGGGAACAAAACACAAGGTCAAAAAAGTCCATTGCCTTATAAAATGTATGATAGTTTATCGGAGCAAGGGAGTGGAGATAGGGGGAGACCAACATTTATGCCTGAAACCTCATAGTATTTCGTGGTGCCTCTTATAGGCTCAGCAGCAGCCTTTCACCTTCCTTTTTCTTTCCACATCCCTCGCGGATTAAATGCCGGTGTGCTGGTGAAAGGAAGTGTAAGGTGTGCCAGGGCGCAGGACGCTCAGAAAGCCCAGGAAGCCGTACGGAAACAGCATGTCCACAGTCTGCCCTACAGCTGCCCTCCAGTGCTCCACTGTGCTAGGCGTCAATGTCGGAGTTACGAACGCTCACCACTCACTTGCCCCTGCTCCTCCTATGAGAACCGCAGGTCAACAGCCCACCCCACATCCGCTCTGCCAGTACTCCTCTCCACTTGGCATCAGAGATATGACCACTCACCACTCACTTGCACCTCCTCCTCCTCTGAGAACTGCCGGTCAACAGCCTGCCCCACAGCCGCTCCGTCAGCACTCTGCTGTGCATGGCATCGGCATCAGAGTTATGACTGCTCACCGCTCACTTGCCCCCCCTCCTACTCTGAGAACAGCAGGTCAACAGCCAACCGCACAGCGGCTCTGTCAGCACTCCGCTGCACTTAGCATTGGCATCAGAGTTATGACCATTCAGCGCTCACTTGCCCCTCCTACTACTCTTAGAACAGCAGGTCAACAGCCCGCCCCCACAGCCGCTCCGCCAGCGCTCAATAAAATAGTCTTCTGCTGTATCTTCGGCATTGTTTCTTACTTGACAGAGGCCCAGTTTACCATGCCTCCCATCCACTACCTGTACGTAGGCGTCCCTGTCTCATCGTCCGTGGTATTGCTGTCCTTCTCCTTGGCTCAAACACAAGGTACGTTGAAAACATTAACAATTTATCAACTGTTGTGTCTGGAATTGGGCCCAGTGCAGACTGTTCAAGCAGATGCACATTGACTCTACCTGAGGCCTTGTTTCAGGATCCTTGTATCATCTGTCAATTTCATATTCTGAACGCCTACATTTGTTCTGTTTCTGATATGTTACTCCATATGTGCAGAGGTATCTGCACTATAAAAGGCCTGTGTAGGGTATTCAAAAGAACTACATTGAGACTGGAATTCTCAATGCTTTTTTAGCTTTTCAGACAGGCCCTCTTGCAGTCAGCCTGTCTGAAGATACATGTGCTATTTCATTCTACTCTTGATGCCTGAACCCTGTCTACCAGTCACCAGTATATTCTTGAGTTTGGCACCCAATCTTGTCATGTTATGAAGCTTTTATAATGCAGCAAATGACTACTACAGTGGTCTCAGAGCACAGAGGTGCATCTAGAGGTCGGCGTATGGTCCCTCTGCTCGGTGTATCCAGAGCGTTTTCGGTGGAGAAGAAGAAGTAGGGGAAGATAAGAGCAGAGGGAAAGAGTGTGCTGGTGCAACAGACAAAAGGGCTGGGGATGCAACAGGGGAAGTAATGCTTTGTGCTGATGGCATGGGTGCCAGTTGATCCAGCTACACTGGGCCATAGGTCAGGAATCCAGAAAGAAAGAGGTTTATTCTAAAATGTTTAGACTCAAATGGACAGTCTATGTGAGACAATAGGAAATAAATTCTCAGTAGTATTTGGCTGTATGATGGGCTCAAGATGTGCTCAAGCAGACCCTTGAAGTGTGGTGGCTTTTTGCCCAGGATTACCAATACACTATTCCCATGCGGCAAACTCCAGAATAGTTATTCTGGGTCTGCCAGTCATATAGACCAAGTGGGGCCCAGTCAAGAATAGTGGTGTCAGATGCTCTTTCCAGAGGCACGGCAGGGGAGCTGTTACACCAGCCCTCCAGATGTATAGGCGTCAGGCTGACGCGCCCACTTTATATGGTGCAGATCTCTGGCGACATGTCAATGTTACAGCTTTATCTACCCTTGCAAGCAAGTTTCTCAAAAACGTGCTTTTGCTCCCTCCGTGTAGTGCGAGATGGAGATGGACCTGCGCCCTATCAAGGATGAGATAGTTATTAGGCCAGTAATGTCCTGGGTAAGGTTGTGGGGGACAGCAGGGCTCGAGAGATATAGGGAAGCTTTGCCACATGTTATGGGGCTAGATATGGGGAAGGCGCTACAGTTGGTAGTGCACATAAGGAGAACTCTTGTTGCCTTGGATCTAAATTGTCTCCGGTCAAATCCGTCTTCCATCAAGAACACGACAGCGGAAAGGCTGAAAAACGCAGCGCTTATCCTGTCTAGGTAGAACATGGAGCAGGGTTACCTCATTATGGGCGTGGGCAGGGTTACCTACAGGTCAAACCTGATTTTAATGCTGAGCAATATCTTGATTGTATTATCCCTCCCTATTCACAAGCACTCTTTTTAGAGCTCAGGATGGCCACACTGAGGGTGGTAAAATGGCCAAGTTCTTGGGGGTAGAGCCAATTCTTCCACCTGCCCACTTTGCGGCCAGGGCGAAGCAAGAGTAACTCATTTCATGCGGTTATGTGTAGGATCTAAGGATTTTAGGCCTATGCATCTGAAACCTATATCTGCCTGTAGTAATATCTGCACTATTTCCGAGGCCATTAACCACTGTAAATCCTCAATTGATATGGGAGTGGTCCATTTTGTATCTAAATATTTCCATTGCGCATTGATTGCGCAGGTGGAAGGCAACAGCACCCAATGAGCATTGGGCCCACCTACAAACCTTGTCTTAGTCTATGTGTATAATTAACTGACATTTTTCTAAGGTTTAAGATGTGTGTTTCTTTGTGCTTTTTAGGATATATATGAGCTTCCTATTATATGTGGAAATTAATGTTGTTTTGAGGTCATTTTAATATATTTTATTATGATGTGCATTTAGGCCTAAAGACTGAAGTTCAATAAAGGTATTTTGAGAATTTAATTGAAAGGATTGTGTGAAAGGTAAACGCAGTTGGAGAGCAAAGGGTATTGGATAATCCAGTATGATCAGAATGATGAACTCTGATATATGTGGAAAGCCTGGCACTCTTAAACCTGAGAGGTTCTTGTGGTTGCACTGAACCAGTAAACCTGCCACCAGGAATTCAGTTCAAACGCCTAGTTCACAATAGCAGCGAACTCTCCCAAAAGGACCTGATGAATGGTCCTAGTTTAACCATAGCGGGAACTCAACTCAAGTCCCATTGGTCGAATGCTTGCTGTTAGCAGGTATGTCTTGTATAGTTGACTCTATGCTAACCATTGCCAAAGGACAAAGACGTGCAATGAAGCCCAAAAAACACACCAGCGCAGGGGAGGAACTATTGGGTACCATGTGAACATACAAGCTGGCATGGAAATAGCTGATCCCCTACACTTGGTAGGTATTAAGTGTTGGCACGCTTATCCCCGGAAGAGGAAGAGGCACCAAAAACACATGCTTGAGATGGCAGTCTAGTCTCCGAATCAATTATGTATGCTCGACATAGTTGTCTAGTCAACAAGTCCCTCGTATTGGGTTGCGGTGGCTGTCCGCTCTATCAGTCATTCATATGTCAGGCAATCACTGGTAGTGGTTAGTCTCTTCCAATCTCTTTTATATGCTTGAGGTAAGTGTCCAGTCTACAAGCCACTCACCTAGGCTTGAGGGAGTGCCCTGCCTCGCACTCAATTGTTTATGCTTGAGATGGGTGTCTGGTCTGCAAGTCCTTTGTATGTGCTTGGTGGTGGCCTTCCACCATTCGCAGGCGTGCAGCCGTACTGCTATGCTTGGCTTGTTGGCAGCAAATGGACGCCCCTGGTGCTTTATATATCCTGCGGTGCTGTAGCTATTGCCTCAATAGTCTTTCATATGTTTGTACTGTTCCACCATTTGTTTTTCAATTCGAAAAATGAATGGCTCCGGTGGCAATATCAAACTGCTTCATTGATGGCAGATCACCATCACCTGTGGTCTGATGGGCATGCCTACTTTAACTTTGTGCATGATTTCCCCAAGCCATATTTGCAGGCCACACCACTTCTACTGTTTGGCCATTTTTAGTTTGGGCTGTTAGGTGGCACTTAAGCACCACCTATAAGCTGAAACTATCGCAATGGAGTACAGGTTGGGGAGATATGACATGTGAGGAGGCACACACAGCCTGTGAGTGTTGTTTGGTTATTTACCCACCCATTAATGGCCCGTGGCCATTACCACCCACTACCTGCCCCTCCCCTCCCTAAACACATTCTCAGGGATCTCTTTGAACTCGCTCTATCAAGCTGTATCATTAAACTTTAGCCTGCCAGTGTTTTTTCAAGGCAGCCTACTGAGAGTTAATGGCTTCATTGCAGCTGTAAATGGCTAATTGTGTAATAAAAATGTCTTAACAAAGTGTGCCTTCAGCCACTCCACTTACATGTCTTGCATTCACTGAACTCCTGTTAAAACGGAGCAACAAAAAAGACACAGTTTTGGTTAAGGTATTAGAAAAGCATTTGCCAGGTATTATTGACATCACCTGCCCAGGTAATTCCTCAGTTTTACAGCTGTTGTGATCTTATGGCCAGGTAGTACATTTATATCAGTGACTTGCTAATGCCTATGCCATGCCTACCCAAAAGCTCAAACTGTCGGCTTTGCCAATTCTTGTTTACAGTGCAAGCCCCTCTACTAAGAACAAATATGGTTAAAAAAAACTGTTCTATGTAATTATGTCCACTCAGGAGGATCTACAATCACGTTTTAGCTCACTGTCCCTTCACAGAGGAGAAATATCCATTTGCATATCAGTCTGGTCCCATCCACAAGGGCAACACCAAAATATTACACAATTCTCCTATGAACAAGAGTACCATCAGTAACCCCAGACACATGTTTCGGCCTTGTTGGTCCCCCTCAGTGAGGTGAAGTTGAGCCTCTCTTTGGCACAGTGAGCAAGAGCTTCACGTCTGGATTACCCTAGGTTACGTAGGGTGAACCCCAAGTGTTACAAATTTAACAAGAGTGTTGGAGCCCCTCTACTGAGAGCAAACATGTTTCAAATAACCTGTTCTGTGGAATTTCTTCCACTCAGAAGGGCCTACAATCACATTTTAGCTCACTGACCATTCACAGAGGAGAAAAATCCATTTGCATATCAGTCTGGTCCCACCGACAAGGGAAGTCCAGCACCGAAACGCTAGACTATTCTCCTCTGAACAAGAGTACTGTCAGCAGCCCTAGATACATGTTTCAGCCTTGTCGGGCCTCCTCAGTGAGGTGAAGTTGAGCCTCTGTAAGGCACAGTGAGCAAGGGCTCCAAGTCTGGATTACCCCATGTTACTTGGGAGGAACCCCACGTTTTATAAATTTAGCAAGACCCTCCTGAGTAGGAGCCTTCACATAGGACAAGTTATTTGGCTCTGTTCGTTCTCGGTTGGCTCCCAGACCTTTTGTGAATGTTTAGGGACTTGGGCCCTCATTACGACCTTGGCGGAGAACCATGGTGCTATTTGCACCATGGTCCATGGCGCTAAGCTGCCAACTCCGCCATGGTGGTTGGCGGACTTACCGCCCCATTCCGACCTTGGCGGGGCGGTAAGTCCCCAATCCCCATTTACCCTTCCCCATTCCCATTTTTGCCCCATAGGGTATAATGGGAGTGGGGAAGGCGTTAATTACGCCACCGTAAATTACGGTGGCGTAATTAACAACAAGGTCCCTTAGCGCCATGGATTTTACCGCCTGCTAAAAGCAGGCGTTAAAATCACCATGGCGCTAAGGGAACTCGTACTCAGGCGGAAAGGGGCGCCATGGTTTACGCCGGCGTAAACCCCTTTCCGCCAGGGTCGTAATGAGGGCCTTGGGGTTTTACCATAAATTACCCAGACTACTCCAGACGTGGACCCTTTGTTCACTGTGCTTCGAGCGACACAGCTTCACCTCACAAATGAGGCCCAACAAGGCTGATACATATGTCTGGGGGTTGCTGTTGGTACTCTTGTTCAGAGGAGAATTGCCTAACATGTCGGTATCGGAATGCCCAAGTGGGCGGACCATACTTTTATTCTAATGGATATTCCGCTCAGAAAGCTACAGTGGGTTAAACCGCAGTTGTAGACCCTCCCGAGTTGGTACATTCCCATAGGACGGGTTATTTGTCCATGTTCGTTCTCAGTAGAGGAGCTCCCAGACCTTTTGCGCTTGTTTAAAGTGCATTCTGCCTCCGACTGCGTCCATGGCAGTAGTGTAGCCGATTATGTTTTGATCTTGCCATGTCCTGCACATTTAATAATAGAAATAGACCATTCATTTCATACGGCTGCTTCATCATTGTCAGCGCGGCTCTCTCCCTACCATCTCCCCGGACGCTTCGGCACAAAATCTAATCTAGCTCTGCAAAATGAACTTGTTCTGTTACCCATGGGTTGACTTTTGGAATGACAAAGTAACCTTAGTGTCATTTTTCTAGGAACTACGATGCACTAAACATCAGTGGGTGTTTTTGCCACAAGTAAAGAGACTGTTTTAGGCAGTGGTCGAAGTGGATGGGACCGATTGGGAGGGGTGCTCCTCTACTTTTTTAAAAATTAAGTTTACCTGTTTCTATACATGTATTTGAAAAAGAAACTGTTCCGGAATGGTTTTGGTTTAAAATAAAAGTGCAGGAAGAAGTTTAAACTTGCACTTCACTGCACTGAACGTTCCCATGCACAGCAGGCGTGCTCCTTTAGGGGTTTGTATGTGGCGTGGCTATGGGGTTTGTGGGGAGCAGGGACATGCCAGCAGGGAACATAGTTCCACTTCGTCTTTTCAGACACTTCGACCACTGGTTTTAGGGATGTTCATGGCTTCAGTCACATTTGAACAGTACGACCTTACCTACAGTTTTCTTCTGTGATCTATGTTCCTCCATTTTCCTAAAGAGAATAGGCGGGACTTATCCCAATTTATTTTCGATACTGATAAGAAACCACTCGTCAGCCTGAGCCTCAAGGGTAGGGGGATTAGGGAAGGTATGTCCCGCCGCTGCTGGATTTACCGTTCCACTGCGGGTCGAGGTGTCTAGCAGGGAGAATTAATTTCAATTTGTGCTAAGAAAAGAACAACGCTAAAACAAGAAACACCGCAAAAAAGAAAGTGAATATCCCCTTTCTCTTACGCTTGTTTTTTAAGGAGGCTGGTCACTTGTTTGGCTTCATAATAACAAGTACCCTTCTACGGGAGTGGCAAATGACAGAGGTCCCTGGAACTGAAAAGGAACGGTCACTGGAGCGGGGGGAAGGGAAAAGGTGTCACACACTGAGCAGCTGAGGAGGAGCGGTGCAAGGGCCTGAGCAGAAGGTGCCAGATCTGACATGCCAGCTCACAGCTCTTTCATGAGGGCTTGTGAAAGTGAATGTGGCGGGCTTGATCCGAGAACAACCTGAAGTGGCAGTGCCAGAGAAAGTCAACATCAACAGCTAGAAAGGGCTGAAGGGTCAGTGACTGCTGCGTGCGTCCTGATTGGCTGGTTGCAGCTGCAAAATCTTTTCAGGGTGGAAATGATATGGATATGTATACGTATCTTTTCACCAAGGTTTTCATGTGTAAGAACAGACATCAGCATGCAAGGATATTATATGGGTCTTATTTTCTGTTTGCAAAATTGATTCGTTTCACCCCCATTGCGCGTGTCTTTTGTGCAACATGAGTTGCAAAAAGGATTCATGTTTTCCACTATGTCCCCCACCCACTGCTGCCTCTGGGGATATCAGGTAATAAAATTGTGGCAAGAATGTCGCCGGTAAAAAAAATCGCAGCAAAAATGCTGTGGTTTGACCCGGTAAAGGTGTACCTCATTATACCATTTAAGGGGAGCAGGGATTCCGGGGTGTCCCCCGCTCTCCTCAAATGGTATAATGGGTCCAGGGGTTGCAGGAGTGTCCCCTGCTTCCTTTACATGATTGTGGCGGCAAAACCACCGCATTTTTGCCACAATATTTTGTATACACGGCCATTTTTGTTGCAATTTTAAGACATGGAATCCCTCTGGGGTAACACCCCGAAGCCCTGCCCTTTCCTTCGGCCCCCTACCCCTGCCCGGCAAATCCGAGGTCCCTCCCTCCCCACCACCCTCCTGCTCCCCCCTCCGCTCCACAGTCAGTTCTTCGACCCACTCCTGACCACTTAACTCACGTCAGTATTAGATCAAAAGAGCTTTTTTTTCCAAAGGAAAACAAATCAAATTAGAAAGACCGCTCGTTGACCGCATGGAGCAATCTTTCAAAATCGAACTGTCACGCCGCTGACACACACGAGTGCACGCAGGGGCTGACAGTGCAGGGTAAGTGTCTATGTGTCTGTGTCTGTGTGTGCATGTGTGTGTGTGTGTGTGTGTTTGTGTGTATGCGGGGCAGGGCAAGGTGGGGCAGCATGGAGCAAAGCAGGGTTCCATGGGTAAAACCCCTCAAATTTACCCCAAGACAAGCCCTCGGCCATGTCCTTTTCCCACTTTCTGGGGGTCGCACAGAATCAACCAAAATAAATAAGTCTGTTATATGTGCGACCTTCAGAAAGCGGAAAAATTACATAGAACCCTAACATCCTCTGGCTGTGGCCATGCTTTTGGCTTTCGCTCTCCATGTATTCCAGAGAGAAGGTTTTGCACTGGATTATGTGTGGAACATCCTTTTTGTAATACATGGTGCAGGCCATTATATTAGGTCTAGGTGTCAATGCTGTACATTTGGTTTGAAGTTAAAATAGCAAAAATAAAATAACAACACCGAAAATGTGTTTTTTTTTAAATTGCGGGTTGAGACTGGCCCGCGGCGCCCCCCCCACATCCACCACCTTAATGTATACCCTTACCCCACCCCTATCTATTTATTTAAAAAAGGATACCAAAATCCTGCAAAAATCAGACTTTTAAAACTCGATATTTTCAGTCTTGTTGTTTTTTTTGTTTTTTGGGGGGCATAGGGAATACCATACATTTATCTGCCATCGCATTGCTAACAAAACAGGTCAGGGATTCAACTGCGGTTGCAACTAGGACTGAGTGAAAGAAGAGGGGTCCCCATTCTTGGTCCCTATCTGTCCCTTTTCCCTTTTCCAGTTTTAAATCTTGGCAATGCTGCACATGGGTATAGTCAATTAGATGATTGGTATGTCATCCTGCCTCGCCATAGTTTCCCCATAACATAGCATAACATGCTCAGCTTGATGGATCCTCTGCCTTTGATGACCTGAAGTTGACCCCCATGTAGTAGGTGTGTTATCAGTCCATGCAACCTAGGGGCAATCATTTGAGTTACTTTTTAAGTGTCTGTTTAGCTCAGATAAGGGACCACATGACAAGCACTCCTGTGTGTGCTTACACAATTGTAAATAGCCTCTTGGGCTGCTTCCCTCAGTGATTGCCAAGGCATCACTTTGTCTAAGGACTGTTTGTATGGTCTTAACAGTTCTTCGTAACATAACTCCTCATTCTCTCTGTGCAAATCTAGAGTGAGTCCATCCCCACCTGGACCTTGTCCTTTATGGCTGCCCTGAGCTCTTGTTCTATGATCATTGTCTCTAGTCTTTCCTTGTTCTCTGCCATTAAGGCTGGGACATGTTACCCTCATCCATTAGGTCACAGAAATTCTCTGCCTCAGGCAAGGGTGGCGGATGCTCTATTGCCATATATTATGATAAAAATTCTTCGTTGATTCAATTTTCTGTAACTGATATTGTTTCATTCTACCTAAATGTGTACATTATATTCCAACTTGTGTCCTGGATCCTAATCCAATTGGTGTATCCCCTTCTTCATGCTGTTCTTTCTGTAACTTCTGTATGAAAATTTCATCAAGTAATCTAATATCACTGCACCTACTTTTCCTGCCTAAAATACGTCATCTCTGTTCTATAGGTTATTTGGGCTACAAGTTCCTTGGTCATCTATTCAGTGGTAGTCAGTCTAGTCGTAAGTGACTTCTTGACTCCTGAAATGGGAACTATAATCATCCCTCTTATCAGTACTTTAAAAGCCTCCCATGCTTCCCATCATCGCTGCATATAGAATACACTTCTATATCCAGAGATGGATCCGTGGGAATTACGGAGGCTCAACCTCCAGCACAACATATCCGCCTTTCTTATCTGTGATCATGTCTAATCATTACAGTGCTTCATTTGTTGGCCATCTCTCAGTCCCTTGGCATATTTGGAGTATGCAAAATACCCCAAAGGTCCTTCATTTCCTGTCCTCCTTGGTTTCCTCTTCACGTGCCGCATGATGTGTTTCTTGCAAGACTGCCATCTGCACCGGTGTCTGCGCAGGTATCCATCTACTCTGCGTATCTTGATGTGGATGGCAAGACCTCTTGCGTTCCCTAGACCGTAACTTACATTTTTGCCAGACTTTTTTTGCCTTCCTAGCTTCTGATTTTACCTAAGTTCTATGTGGATAATGCAGGTTCCATGCACTTCAGGCTAGATTTCTGATCATTATACTTGTATTTCCTAATTATGGTTCTATGTTCTTAGATCAACAGGTTTTTTTTTTTTCGCTCAGTTTTGTGCATAATATTTTCGGCTGAAAAAAACATCAAAATCTTTTTTTTGTTGGGGGGGTGGTCCCCCAAGCCCCTTTTCCTATTATCTAGTCCCTATTTCACACACCGCCTATCCCTTATATCCCCTTACCCCCCATATCTTTGGATGAGATTTTTCAGCTGAAACTTTTCGGCAAAAAACTGAGCGAAAAAAAGCCTGGTGATGTAACAACATCGTACCCTAATCATCATTATTATTATTATAATAATTATTATTATGGTATTTATTGAGCTAGGACATAGCTTTGGGAAGCAACCAAGAGCTTGACCAGTCATAGGGGGAAGTACACATCGAGGGAAGCGGATCACAAAGGATCAATAGAAGGGAGTGGAGAGCTAACACAGGGGGAGGGAGAACGATTTGGAAGCAAGAGATCTGTAAGCGACCATGGGAGGAAACAGCAGGAGCAGATCACCCAGTCCTAGGTTAGGTGGGGATTGGAGCGAGTGTGGCCCTATGTGTTAAGCAGGAGCCATTCCTTGAAGAGCATGGTCTTGAGCTCATTCCTGCTAATCACTACCTATTTTAGCAAAGTGTTGCCCGCTGTTAGCAATTGCTTGAGTTCTCAGGATGTGACCTTGACCCCAATGATGGGTCTGACCCTTCCATCACTGCACCCCACTGATAGTATCCTAGTCTATCCTCACCACTGCAAGATATTTCTTTGCCTTTGCTCTATTTTTTAACTCTCTGGCTCGTCTCTGATTTTCCCTAGTTGAGGGTCTGTTTTCTCCACTGCCTTCCTTTTGGCCCAAACCCACACTCCCAAAGGTCGGCCAAAGGTGGGCGGAATTGTCTTCACACATTTCTCTTAGTGCAGCTGGGTAGAGAACCATGCACCATATTTCCAACAGGCCA
The DNA here is from genome assembly GCF_040938575.1 of Ambystoma mexicanum. Classification (NCBI taxonomy): domain Eukaryota; kingdom Metazoa; phylum Chordata; class Amphibia; order Caudata; family Ambystomatidae; genus Ambystoma; species Ambystoma mexicanum. The sequence continues at coordinate 293,804,813 of NC_090932.1, read as the reverse complement.
TGCTTCCTTTATGCCCTTTCTCCTTTTGCTTATAAACGGTGTAGGGGTGGAGGGAGACAAATAATTCATTGGTAGAGCCAAGCCAGTGTTGAGCCATGGGCCCGGCTTGGCTCTAGGAGTCAAAAGCGAGCCAAGCCAGCAAAATATGAATACCTTGCCATTAGCCTCTGACCCTGAAACACAAAGCATATACCTGTCAACCCCCACAGCAAAACATCAGTACCTGATATCCTTATGTCTGCTCCCAACACCAAGCCCATACCTGATATCCTGCCTCCCTGACCCCATAACAGGAAACCTATACCTGGCATCCAAATATTGGAAGATACCACACATTTAAATTAAAGGATTTGTCCAGGATTACACATGTTCTGTTAAACGGGATTTGATCATAGTCTGCACTTCAGACACTTGACCACAATGCAGTTCTTTTAGCTGTCAATAAGTGTGACTTTAATTTACTCTGTGTGTAACAGGATGCAGTGAGTTATTTATTTATTGGTAGTTTGTAAGACGCCCATACAACAAATGGTGTTTCAGCGCACCACAAGACAAAGGGAGGGAGGGGCCAAGGGAGAAGATAACAATAATGGTCCTACAAGGCCTTGTGACATTCGGATAGTGCAAGTGCAGTAAAAAGAAGTGCGAGGGAGGGGGGAGTGCCAGTCTACGCAAATGCAAAGAGCAAGTGTGGTAAGGGAAGTGCAGGGTAAGGAGGAGAGAATGCAAGTGAAAAGGCGGTGAATGAAGGAATGGGGAAGAGGTCCATGGGTGCTAGGCAAGTACTAAGGGGTGGCCAGGAAGGCAAGTGCCAGGGATTGCATGGGGCGCAGGGGGTGAGGGTCCATATGCTAAGTGCGAGGAGGGGGGTGGACTGGGCGGGAGAGCCTGGTACCCTGTAGAACTCAATGGGGACCAGGCAGCCAGTCACTGTGGCAGACAGGGGAGTTAGCAGGGAAGGGGGAGAAGGAAGAAGAGAAGAGGAGGGTCTTGAGGAACTTCCAGAACTTAAGGCGATCCGGCTCAAGCCAGAGAGAGCCAGGTAAACCATTCCAGAGGGAGGCTCTTGTGGAGGAGAGAGATCTACCCCCCAACCTCTCCTTAGAGAAGCGTCTAATCTGCAGGGAGTTGCAGCTAGAGGACTCAAGGCTTGGCTTGGCTCCAGTTGCAATCTTCTTTCACAAAGGCACTCAAGCCGAGCCAGGCCTTTGGCTCTAACCAGGCTCGAGCTGGCTCTGGCTCCCCGCTCCTGTAATCAGGAAGGATTGCCACTTTGCATCTTAAGTCTCCTGCTTTGTGTCTTTTTTCAACATTATACCCAGATCCTTGTAATTTAAAACTCTACTTCTAATGACTCTTCCTGGTTTGCAAATTGGGACTTTAAATGATGTGTGGTGGACTCCCTCCCTGATAGAAATGGAGGGTAACCTCTCTGCCCCTACCATTCTTTTTATCTCTACACCCAGGAAGTTCTCCCTGTTGGGGCCCCGGTCATATTTAACAATCTCATCAACTCCAAATACATTCTTGTTGTGGGACCCCCTATGCCAGATCTCAGGCCCTAAATTTGAGTGTCATTGCACTTAGTTGGCCAATATATGTTTTTCAAACATTGGCACCGGATCCTCCAGCTTTACCATCACCTATCTGCCACTCATGCAACAATGTAGAGGGTTGGCTGGAATTGCTTCAATACATTGAACCACTGGCAGTTGCTCTGGGGCAACCCCCCAAGCCATTGTCTCTCAGCCTGCTGCCATACCATTACAGAAGGGGTAATACCATATTCAAATCAGACTCGGTCCCAACTCCAAATGGGCAGTCCAGCCCAAACTGCTGGGTCATATGCCCCTTGCACGAGACCAGAAGCAATCCCCAGATATGCTGTTTCCTCGTTGGGCATCATCAGTGAGGACTATCTTGGGTCTCCAGGTGCAGCAGGCTCGGGGACCAGGTCTGGACATACCTCTCCCACTTCGGGTGACGTTTTCAACACTGAAGAGTGAAGCCTGGAAGGCTTTGTATAAATCTAAACCATTGGCATTGCTCTGGGCAACCGTCCGGGCAATTGCCTTTCGGTCTGCATTGCCATTATAAGTAGTAAGACCATATGCATACCATGCAGTTATCATGGGCATATCTTGTCAAAGCCTCTACAAAGTCTGTTTTCCATTCCGGTGAAGTGTTATCCAACTCCAGGCCTCGATGGCTCGGATGCTGATGGGTTTTCAGGATATCGCTCATTAATATTTATGAGGAACGATTTGCATACATATAGAATCATTGTATGCAAATGTATCTCATGCATATTAATGAGGGGTATCCTGAAAACCCTACATGGATCTGGCCCTTGGAGTTGGGCAACGATTGTTATTTCTCCGTCAATCTCATTTGCACATGAGCTGAGTGTGACCAAGGTGCTTCTGCTACTTGCTGTCGGATACATTTCTCCATTTCAGTTGCTGCTGGTAGCTGGCCTTCCCGCTCTTGCAATGTGGTCCCATTTTCTGTTTGAAGGGCACGTCTGGTCCCCCCTGATCTCCCGTCATGCCTCTGGTGGCACTATAGATTTCCAACTTGCATGGCTTGGCTCTCGTTTGTCGAACGGGCCGTGGCTGCAACTGGACCCATCTATACCAGCTCTCTGTGTATCAATGGGTTGCATTCAGGACCCTTTGCACTTCCCACTGAGCCTACTGGGCAATATCCCTCTGTGCCATCGCATGAGACTGTTATGGTCACTTTTTTACCCTTCCACATCTGCTTTGCTAGGAGATAGAAGCTCACTGTTAGAACACTGGGCACTGCGAGCGGCCCACGTCAGATCCTGCTTGCTGTTCAGAAACAGACCCCCAAAATGTGTGTTCAAGGACACATTTAACATGTTCACCCTGGAGGCTGGTCTCTGTCAGACACCCGTCTCATATACATTCACCCTTTACTCTGTACTCCTGGCACCTCCTGCACTTCCCTTCCTTGTAGTCCCCTGCACTTGATCATGTTTGCTACTGGGGCTCCTAACTTCCCTACCGTACCCCTCTAGCGCTTACCCCCCCAAGCTCACACCTCTCTGATCTGAATGTTCCAAGGATTTGGAGATCAGATTCCCTCACTCCCGTCCCCTTTTTACTCCCACCTAACTTCCCACCCACCCCCACTGGAGATGCTGCAAAATGACTCAGATCCCAGCTAGCACTGCATACATCATAGATACACATGCTGGTATTTCCGCAGAAATGCTACATACATGTAGGTCGATTCTGCTGTTCTAGTGAAAGCGTGTTGCAAACTATTCTAAATCATCATGTCTGGCCGTAGTCAGTGCTTTCAAATTATTCTTTAAAATGTTGTTTTAAACTCTCAGTTTTCGCATCATGTCCACTTACTTGGAAACCCGGAAGTGCTTTGGCAATCCTATGAAACTGACTTCTTCTTCTGCAGCACAAAGGAATGTGGTCTCCCTGAGTAACTTTGTACATGCTTTTGCCTGCACTCAATGCTTAGAAGGGCTTTTTTGGGGATTCTTGTTTGATACATGTGCAGGCTTTCCTTCCTCTGCTGCCTTCTTTTGTTGCCCCTGACTCTGCATGTGTTTTGTGCAGAGATGCTATTCGTAGCTCTGGGCTGTTAGTGTGCAATATGCTTTACGATGTATCAGGTCTAGCAGATGGCCAGTGGGTGTGCATAGAGTGGGAGGATATTTTTCAGCTCGGAAGGGTGTCAGGTGTTAGGGACATTTTAATTCCTTATTTGCCTTGTTAATGATGACAGGTTTCCCAAGCCAAGATGGTGGAGTAGAGGGTTTATCTGATTGGTTGGGAGAACAATATCCCCTGACTCTGCATGTGTTTTGTGCATAGATGCTATTCGTAGCTCTGGGCTGTTAGTGTGGAATATGCTTTATGATTGTTGCTGGGGGAAGTGGGCGTGAGCGTTTGGGAGTGGTGCGCCTCGACTTTTTGAAATAACATTTTAACTGCTCCTATACTTGTATTTTAAAAAGAACCCGTTCCGGAATGGCTTCGTTTTAAAATAAAAGTGTAGGAAGAAGTTTAAACTTGCAACTCAGTGCACTGCACTGAACATTCCCTTAAACAGCAGACGCGTTTGTTTGGGGGTTTGGAGTGCGCGTAGGAATGACGCGCTGCTGGGGTTTGTGGGAGCTGGGGCAGGCTCGCAGGGAACTTCTTTTCATACACTTCCACCACAAGGAAGTGCAAACAAAAACAGTATTGGAGCTGTGACCCCGACGAGGTTTGGGGGAGGGGTGGGAACTTGAGGTAGCCCACATGTTCAGGATTTCGGGTAGCATGAGCGGTTAGATATCCAAATTGGGGGTGAGGGGGCAAAAGTAAGTGGGTGCCCTTGGATTTTCATTCTGATCTCTTTTGTTAAAAAGATTTCAGTATAGATGTAACTGCTGGGATGGCTTTGCGAGGAGTTCCTCTTGCGAATTATAGAAATTATAGGAAAAAGTGATAGGACTGTGGCAAATTCGATTATGTTTGTTGTTGTTATAACTTGCAAGATATTCTATTTCAATGTACAACAGTTCCATGCTCCATGCTTTTTCAATTTGTAGCAGTGCTAATACATGAATAATATATTGACTGGTATGCGTTTTTCGAAAAACTAAAATCAGGGGGTGGGGGAGTCCTGCTATTTTAATGTGTCACAATAACCTTGCCAAAGCCACTCCTCTTCCTCTGTGCAGGCTCTGCTAGATGCCGAGTGTCACCCAAAGTGCTGCAGGAGCGGTTTTGCTTTTTCTTATTAATAATTGTGCATACCTTTGTATAAGGACACATTTGAAACTGAGCAAACATTAATAGCAAAAGTCATCATAGATCCAAGAAATAAGATGCTTGATTTGTCCATCAAGATTCTGCATTGATTTTGTTTTTTGCTGAATAACCAAACCATGCATAATCGGATGAATCCGTGCTGCTCTGCTTGTGTAGGTTGCTTAAAAAAATATGCCTACAAGAAGAGAACAAAATCCCTCCACACTCACACAGGATTCTGAAAGCAGCACATAACACGAATGTACAAATGCTTTCACAGACTACAAGATCAACAGGAGCACACATTTCTTGATTCATTTATAAGAATCTATCAAGTATATTTATTTATTTATTTAATTTCAAAATTGCGCATAAACCCGGAAGCATCAGGGCGCCAATCCAGTTACATGGGGAGGGCATGTGGAGAGGCCAAAACTTATTTGCTTCATGAGGTTAACATACAGGCATAGGTACAAAGCAGTCATTATACATACATAAATGCAAGGGCATAGTAAGGTAGGGATTAGATGAACAGTTCAGTTTTTAGGGCTTTGCGGTTGTTCAGCACTTAGTGAGGGAGGTAAGGTGTTCCAGTATTTGGCGGTGAGGACTGGGAAGCTGGAACCTCCTGCTTTGGCCCGATTGAATTTGGTTAGGGCCAGCCTGTGGGTATATGGGGTTCTGCTGGGTCTACTCGATTTGGCTCTGGTGATTTGTTGAAGTGTAATGGTCTAACTGTGAAAAAGAACAGCTCTAGAACAGCGAAAGGTGTGGTAAAAAGTAGTGTACCTTTTACAAGTAAAACATTACATGAATGGAACTTAGTTCCTATTAGTGCCCGCTCACTTCCACCTTTGGTTTTAAATACTGATCCTGGCAGTTCAGATGTTTTGGCACTGAATACATGTGTGCGTTCGGGCAACAAACCAAACGCATGTGAACATATTCATTACACTGACACATGTAGGTTTTATGCACAGTTAATTGCTATACAGTCAACATCTCTGGTGGGGTTTGGGGTATTCACAGCACTCTCCCGGAGAAGGATCTTTGAGTTTTTCCTGAAGTTAGCAGGGCCTGTAGCTAGTTGCAAGGCAGGTTTGGCAGCAAATGAGAAAAGGATTCCTGCTGTCTTTTGCTTTCTTAATTCAGGTGCTTCCAGGTTTAGGAAACGTGTACTGTGCAAGGTCCCCCAGTCACCCTAAAAGACGCTATCTTGCAGCGTTATGAAGAGGGGCTTTGATGGATGGTCTTCTGGAGTAAGAAATCGGTGGTCATTGCAGCTAACCCTGGCTTGAGTCATACGTTGCTAATGTTACAAATTGTAGACATCAATCAAGCAGTTTAGTTTTACTTGAAAAAAGACAAAAGCAAACCACACTGCCTGAGGACCCTGGATAGAACGTCAATGCAGCAGCAGAACGCACGGACAATGGTTGGATCCACGTTTGTACTTCTGCACAGTTTCTGATGGAAGAGACTGTTGCCATATAGAATTGTGCCACCCGAGTTGTGTCTTTCATTAGCACCCTGGGCGGGGGGGCAAGCCAATCAGGTGGCTAGGAACGCAGGCTTGAACCGCTGGTTTAACCCGGCGTTCCAAGCTGCTTGGCGGCCGGCTCCCCCTGCCGCCATCTTTCCCCCACCCTCCATCCCCTTTTTTTTCTTTACTAACCTCCCACGTAACTTATTTTGCAGCTGCACCTTCCTCTCAGCTTCCCCCGGCCACCATGGAAAGGGAAGAGGGGCCCGCCTTGAGAAAAAAGACCTTGGCCGTAAGGCCAGCGGTGCGGGCTGCACACCCGTAGACCACTAGAAAGTGGTAAATTAAATTTCTGCAAATTCAATAATAATTCGCTGTAATCATTAAATATTTCTTTATTCTTTGCTTATTATTGTCATAAGCTTTGAACCCTCTATGGGTATTATGGTTTAAAGGCTGAGAATGTCACATTGAAGGCCTATGCATTTCGGGTTACAAACCCTTCCTCAGGGCCTGTGAACTTTAATCTACTAATTGCCTTTTGGTCAATTCTATACATAAGGTTGATATATTATCAACAATTGTTAGATAATAAAACAGTTTTCATGTTCCAGCAAAACAACATTCAATATATGCAGTGTAGGAAATCGTTCATGTACATACACATAGCATTAAGAGAGGTACGTTACCAATAAGGCGACATTGAAGGTAATGTTTAGGTAGTTTGTCGTCATCAAACGATTCATTAATTTGTGCAAGCACGAACAAAAGAATAAAGAAATGAAATAAAGTTAGAGGCATGTCTATATCTAGAAAATCTTGTGTAAACTTTTCTAATTGTGCATGAAAGTCATAAAATGAAAGCAGGTAACTGACCTGCTGTTCGCATGTTTATGAGAAAGTAAATGCTTCTTAAAACAGAGACGATCGTGTCCGTGTCACTTGAATACGCATGCAAATCTGTGAAATGAAAGGCGAGCTGTCATCAAACGTATGTGAGTTAAATGGTGGATAGCCTGCGTGGTGTCTGCTTCGTGTCTTACCTAATCAGTATTGCGCTGCGCTGAACGGCGGCTGGTTCCTGCAGCCACTCGCGTGCAGACCGAAACGAGCTTAGTCATGAAACTTCAAGCGCCAGCTGGACTCTGCAAACCTTCGCAGGCAAAATGGAAAGTACTAAGTCACGGGGAGTTGCCATGGGGATCTACGAAATGCTAATGCAGTTAGGTATGCACTGCTTGGTGCATGTTGTAAACAAAGCGGCCATCTTAAGGTGGAGTATATCTTACAGGTAATCAATGAAAATGAATCTCGAAGGCGCGCGAGCGCTAAATGGATAACTTAAAGACATGGACCTTAGTGTGTGTAAGACAAAAGTGCCGTAAATATGAAAGTGCAAAGAATAATTATGGTACAGAACATAATTATGGCAAAATGTTCAAATAAATGTAATCTGAAAAAAATAATGATATTTGACAAGAAACTGAAAAGGAACCCGAAAATTAAATGCTAGCGAATGGTATGAGAAAATGTGAGACAAAAATAATAAAAATTCTAACCATATTAAAAGTGTAGGAGAGATATGAACCAGTCGTTCCCAGAATGATTGATATCAATATTGATCAGTGAAGGCTTGAATCTTACATCAACAACTTAATACAGATACATGTATGATATAAAATTTCAACATTAGTTCCTTCATAGGAAACAACTTAACTTGAACTCCTCATTCATCCCTTCTGGTGTTAGAGACCCTAGCTTCTCAATCCATAAAGCTTCTTTCTGTGCTCTTAGTTTTTTCATATTCGTGCTTTGTCCTTTGGTAGGGATCACTTCCAGTACTGCGAATCTCAATTGTGCTACTGTATGTCCATTAACAACAAAGTGTCTTGCCACTGCTGATGTTTGGTTATTTGTACGAATACAGGATTTTTGTTCATTAATGCGTATTTGTATTTTCCGTGCGGTCTCACCGACGTAATACTTGGCACATGGGCATTTATTGTGTAGATGAAATTTTCTGACAAACAGGTTGCATGATGTTTGAGTTGAATCTTTTCTCTCTGTTCTTGGATGCGATATATAAGGACCTTTGATAATGTTGTTGCAGTTACCACAACTCATGCAAGGATATGTCCCAGGATGTTTATCAGCAGTTTTCGATTTGAATTTCTTACTGTGTGTGTCGACCAATACATTTCGTAAATTATTACTTTTTTGGTATGCAAACACGGGTGGTTGCTTAAACAATTCACATGTCCTTTGGTCGTTCTGTAATATATTCCATCTATTGAGTACGATGTCTTTCATTTTCCGGCTCTGAATTGAATATTTTGTGACAAAGACTAATTCAGGACTCTTACATTCAGGTCTTTTGGACAACAATTGTGTACGATCTTTCATATCTGTTTTGGTCCTTGCGGTTGCAAGATCATCATCAGGATATCCTCTTTCTTTGAGTCTCATGTGTAGTTTGTCCAATTCGAGATTACATTCTGTCGGATCACTTACGATCCTTTTGATGCGCAACATTTGGCCAAATGGTAAGTTTCGAAGAATGTTGGGTGGATGAAAGCTCATCCCGTGCAAGAGGTTGTTTCTGTCGGTAGGTTTTGAATACAATTTTGTGAGAATTCTGGGGCCATCAATCGCTGTTTGGACATCCAAATAATGAATATTTGGGTTGCCTATTTCCATGGTAAATTGTATTCTGTTGTCAATGTAAGTAAAAAAGTGTTGAGTTCTTCTTTGCTGCCTGTCCAAATCCCAAATATATCGTCAACATACCGGTTCCACTTTTTTAGATGTCGACTCCATTGTGGATTATTAATAATGTGTCGTGTTTCAAAATCGTACATAAACGTATTTGCATACGATGGTGCCATAGTGGCTCCCATCGTGGTTCCAGTTAGTTGCTTATAATACGTTTCTTTGAATCAAAATAAATAATTTTCTGAGATAAATTTCAATAAAATCAACAAAAACTCTTTGTTAGCTCCTATTGGTCCTGCATCAAATAGTAATTTCTCAACTGCTCGTTGCCCTGAGTTGTGTGGAATACTCGTGTAGAGACTGGCGACATCTATGGTAAATAGAACATCTTCTGTAAACATACTTTGCAGAAACAGCCAACACTACAGACATTCAATGCCAAGAAGAAAGCAAATTTACTGAATTTAAACCGAAGAGTATTGATATTTTTCACAATATGGTATTAAATTATATCAAGAAAATACAATTTCATCAGCCCAAAAGAAGGAAATCGCCAGCCGCCGTTCAGCGCAGCGCAATACTAATTATGTAAGACACGAAGCAGACACCATGCAGGCTTTCCACCATTTAACTCGCACACGTTTGATGACAGCTCGCCTTTCATTTCACAGATTTGCGTGCGTATTCAAGTGACACGGACACGATCGTCTCCGTTTTAAGAAGCATTTCCTTTCTCATAAACACGCGAACAGCAGGTCAGTTACCTGCTTTCATTTCATGACTTTCATGCACAATTAGAAAAGTTTACACAAGATTTTCTAGATATAGACATGCCTCTAAGTTGATTTCATTTCTTTATTCTTTTGTTCGTGCTTGCACAAATTGATGAATCATTTGATGACGACGAACTACCTAAACATTACCTTCAATGTCGCCTTATTGGTAACGTACCTCTCTTAATGCTATGTGTACGTACATGAACGATTTCCTACACTGTATATATTGAATGTTGTTTTGCTCGAACATGAATACTGTTTTATTATCTAACAATTGTTGATACTATATCAACCTTATATATAGATTTGACCAAAAGGCAATTAGTAGATTGAAGTTCACAGGCCCTGAGGAAGGGTTTGTAACCCGAAATGTATAGGCCTTCAATGTGACAGTCTCAGCCTTTAAACCATAATACCCATAGAGGGTTCAAAGCTTATGACTATAATAAGCAAAGAATAAAGAAATATTTAATGATTACAGCAAATTATTGACTTTTCAGAAATTTGATTTACCACTTTCTAGTGGTCTACGGGTGTGCAGCCCGCACCGCTGGCCTCACGGCCAAGGTCTTTTTTCTCACGTTTTGTATAGTGCCAACCACAGAGGCACTTTTCATAGTGGGTTTGCACCCCAAGATTTTGTAAAAACTCTTTTTTTCCATGTGAAAAAGATTATCTCAAAGTAGTATACGTAGTGCAAAGCTCACCACAATCTAAGAGGGGCCCGCCTTCTCTTTCCATGGCGGCCATGCTGGTATAGGATTTTCCTTCCTACAATTAGCACCCCGGATTGCCACTTTAGTAACCTGGGGTGCTAATGGCCTTATGTTCCTGGTCCACAGGCAACACCGGGGGGTGACGGCTCTGGGCCCATGTTAATGGCCCTTCTCTTTGCCAGGCCGTTAACTGGGGCTGCGGGCGGTTACCCCCCCAGTGTTGCCCGTGGATCGGATACATAACTCCACATAAGCGGACCACAGATGGTCAAAGGACTACATTTTTCTTTGATGGAATCCAAAAAGCCTGCATACGTATTGTATCACAGTACTATATGATAGATATCACTGGTCCCCGCCTACCTCCCATTCTTCCTCTTTTTGAGCTATTATCTTTCTCATTCTGGCAGCCTCCTTCCTTTCAGTAGTTGCTTGCAATTCCTCCATGCTTTCTCCCCTCAGGTGTCTCCTTCTTTTCCTGCCCGCTGATTGATGAAAACAAACACTTGAGCTCCTCCTTCGAAATCCTGTGAGCACTTGCTTACAGGGCCAGCCTTAGCTCTGGCCCGCCCATCCCCCCTCGCCGAGTGAGTGGCCTAATTTTGTGCTATTTGTTAAGTGAGGGTGAGATTACATTATTTGCGCATGATCACACAGGTTGGGTAAAGTGTGAATCAAGGTTTTTTAACTCATCCTGCAATTTAAACACTTGACCACACACCTTCCAAGCTTTCTTGGTACAAATATGGGGTTTTGATTTTCAAATTTAGGCAGGGCTGGCTGGCCCTATGTAAGAGAATCTCCCTGCTCCAGTGGTAGCAGCCGATGCGCCAGCCCGATAGCGAGGATCTTTTCACTCAAAAAGAGTGTAGGGTGGCCAACTTTACAAAATGGTTTGGCAGGTCACTTTAGATGCAGTGGTGCATCAGAAGCCGTTTCTGGTGCACGTGGTTCCAGATGGTGTCACTTGCGCCCCCCCCCCCCTTTTTCCTCTGCCCCATCCACTTTTATGATAACTTCAGAAATGACTTCAGGAAAAATAACATTAAAAGGAGTGTCCCTCTTTGATACTCTAGAGCGTCATTTGTAGTGACATTAAAAGACGTTTCAATGTGTAAGCCAAGAGACGAGTCATTTTGTGGTATGAAATATGTGAATGCTCACTATTGTTAATATTTAACACCTGTAAAGTTTAGTAAGCCATGCGAGAGGATATTTTGTTATCAAAAGATGCACACTAAATTACTCATAGGGACTTTCACTTTGTGGGGGGGGGGGGTCAGGCATAGTGGGATTAAATGATTTGCCCAGGATTACATACATTGCTTGAATTGTGAAAGCAGGAATAGGGCCCAGTCTGCTATTTAAGTACTTGATCACATATGTTCACAGCTATAATTCTCATAAGTATTTGTTCGGGCTTAGTATTCAAGAGATTAATTAGTTGTGTTGCATTTCCTTGAAAAGTAAAACACAAATTCATAAGAAATTTAGCTTTACAGGTTTTTTTTCCCCCATCCTGAAAGTGAGATTATAGTAGCAGCCTCCAAACCATGGAAGCCTGAATAGGGTGCCGCTGCTGCCATGCTAGCATGGGAAAGCCTGTGGAAAGCTTCCCCGACCTGGCGTGGTGGTTGTGTCCTGTTCAAGTGAAAACCTCCCTGGAACAGGAGTTTTCATTCCAGTAGCGCGCCGCCACCGCACCAGTTCCGGAAGCTTCTCATCGGCTTCCCTGTCCTAGCATGGTGCCGGCGGCGACTTATTCAAATTTAAAGCTCCCCGTTCTTGTGCTGGCCCGCCCGCATAGGGTCAGGGAGCTTTTCACTAAAATTAGGGCGCTGCCACAGTTCCAGCTAGGGGACACTTTTCAAAGGCTTCCCCGAGCTAGCAATGCAGGGCTGCCCTATGTAAGTGAAAAGTCGCTGCTCTTGTGTTGGCGCAGGGAGCTTTTCACTGAAATAGGGTGCTGCCAACATGCCAGAGCTGACATACTGGTGGGTGCCCTGTTTGAAAGAAAAGCTCTTCTGCCTGTGCTGGAGCACCTGCATAAGAGTGGGGAGTTTTTCAGCCAATCGGGCGCCGCCATCACGCCATCTCAGGGAAGCCTTCCACAAGTCTGTGTGGTGGTGGTGGTGGTGCCCTGTAAGAGAAATGTTCCTCCCCCTGTGCGGGGTGCAAGAACACGGGAAGGAGCTTTAAACTCAAATAGAGCACTGCCAGCACCACCACAGGGAAGGTTTTCAAAGACTACCCCACGCTGGCATGGCAGCAGCACCCTATATAAGTGCCCTGGGAGAGAAGCTTTTCATTTACGTAGGGCGCAGCTGCAGCACCAGCATGGCAGAGCCCTCATTTTACAAAGGGCCCCGTGCCTGCCGCTGGCATGGGGGCAGCTGTGGTGCCCTTTGTGAAGGTGTGAGGTTGGTGCCCTAGGCAACTGCCCAGGTTGCCCATGCCTAAGGCCAGCCCTGCTCGCGTATATGCATCCTTCACACCCCATCTTGCATGCGAAGGTTGTTTGCCATTCACTTGCATTCATCTCCTTTCGTTCTCCACCTCATCTCTTTGCGCTAGCTTTCACCATCTTACACTTATTCCATGTCTGCCTCGCTTCATCCTCCCCTGCGCTGTTCCTCTGGACCTTTCACCCTTTCGTTATCTCTCCACTCCCGGCTTTAGGTTGCCCCTGAAAGCTGTTAACCTTCTCAACACATCCATAGACGTATTTACAACAAGGCCAAGAAGATTGCCAAAGGAGCCCCATTTCATTTCAGTTTATTTTCAATTTACTGGTTGTCATTTAAAAAAAACAATATATACAGGCCATTTTGTTTCTCTGAATGTGACTGATTTAGCAATGCTGAGCTGTTAGGAGTCATTCCACTCTAGTAGCTGATGTTTTTGGTGTCCAAACTTTTATATATGCTTGATATTCACAAAAGCTGTATTGTTAGGGTGACTTTTGAATTAAAAAAAGGAAATATGTACCAGACCCAGCATGCTTTAGGTTTCTAGTGTTTCAGTCATGCAACTCTCACCTTGTTGGTCATTCTTATCTTCCCAAATTGCTCTTTAATATTACAAAACAGCCAAACCTCATTGGTTTTATTGGCGCCACTTCACATTATCTTTAGAGTACTTTCTAATCAGTACACACACACACTGTGTTACGCAATCACTTTTATATTCAAATACACAACATGTTTTTTGTAACCCATTGCAAAGATTTCCCTTCAGAAAAGTAAATGTTGAAAATGATGCATCATTTTACAATATTAAACGCATGCCTCTGCTTAAGTCAAGCACAGAGTTCCTACAGCTGGCACTAAAATGATGTTCAGAAGCAAGCACTCATTTCCGCCTCCCCCCCCCACTTTTCAGAGGTCTGTGCCCACCCAAGAGGTGCAAGCATGAAATAGATCGTAAAGAAGTTAAAATGGTGAAGAGCAAATCTGAATGCGCAAGTGCATCAAGAAACCTATGAAAGGACACCCAAAACCATAAAAGGGTGATAGAAAAAACTGTGTGTGTGCCAAAGGTACACACTGTTTCACAGCTGTAAAGGTGTCACTTAACGATATCCATCCAGCCATCTTTACAGAAGCTGCTCAATGCTAAGCAGACAAACAGCGTCCCTGCTGGGTTTATCATGTATCTTTGATGACATTCTGCTGCACGCTCAGTGCTACCAGGCGAACCAACTGCAAAGCAGGGGCGTTGCTAGGGGGGGCTAAGGGGGCTATAGCCCCTGATCTTTTGGTTGTAGCCCTGGATAGAATCTCAGGAGCTACAGCCAAAAGACTAGCTAGCCCCCAGTCCCAACAGTTCCGACATCAGCGTAGTCCCGGGTCTTTTCCAGACCTAGCAACTCCCCTGCTGCAAAGTATGTCACACTCTGCATTTATGTGATGCTTATAAGTAATTGTTACATTAATTATATTTTAAATACAAGGTAAGACTTAGAATGTGAAACAGTACTTCAAACAACAGCAGGACATCTTTATCTATAGCCACAAATCTTAAAATGTTTCTATGTATTGTACAGTTCAACCAACTCTATAGAGTTAAAAAAAATGATAAATTACCTTAAACGCAAGCTAGCAAGAACCATAGACTAAACCACACCCAGAAAGGTAATATTGCGCTGGAGCATTGCTACATTTTATTCTTGGAGTATTGGGCACTATGAACAATTGCACAAACAGCAATGATGTAAAGAGTATGTACCACTTCATGTGTTATAAAAGGTGCCCGCATTGTGCAGCTACGAGGAATGCTGTCGCTTCCCACACATGAATGTTCAGGATCACCCTTATCCATTACTCCACCATGAGAAGGCACCGCCAGACATTCCAAGAACCTTCTCCAACTGTCTTTACTCTACTGAGGTGTTTATGCCCAGGCTGAGCTCACAAACTTCCCTTGTGATTTTGCCATATTTTATTAGCGTTACAGCCCAAGGGATTGGAGGTGCGCCAGCTGCCGCAGGGTACTTACACCAGAGCTGTAACCATGAGAAGGGGGTTGAGATCTTTTTATTCAACTTGTTTATAACATGTGCCTGTATCGCTCGCATATATTTCAGATACAAACCATACCATTTGCCAAGACTGGATGTAGAAATGTAGTTATGTTGTATTAATATTACAGACCTGTCTAGGTGCTTCTCATAGAGTGACAGCAGTCAATGTGTAAGAGAAACCAGATACTAGCACTGAAACCTAAATTCCTCGTTTCAACCTTCTCTCACTTGTGTCCAGTTGGCAGACCGCATATGTTCTTATTGCCTCCTCTAAAAGATTGTTTTTTCGAACATAACCGAAAGTAGACAATTAGCCGTAACAATGACCTCTAGTGCCCTCGACTGTAGAACACACTGCCTTCCCCAAATCCTGGGCGGCAGATATCTGAAAACGCTCGTTCAACTAAAAAAATAGAAGATGACAGGGTGAATTAATGGGGAGGTAAAAGTATGTTTCTAATCCCTGCAACCTTAAAACGTCCCTATAATGCTATGCAGCCAAAGTTGGGGACAAAATGAGGGTGAAGGGGCGTAGTTTGGACAACACGAACAGAGTTTGTTGAAGGGGCGGAATCTGGATAAGGTGCAGAGTCTGGCAGAGGTGGAATAAAGTTTGGGGGGGGCGGGGCGTCTGCACTTATTTGGACCTAGGGAAGCAGAAAGCCTAACTCTCAGGAGAATAGCTCAGGGGCAACGTGCTTGCCTTGGAAACAAGACGACACTGACCAACACAGGTTCGATCCCCTGGTGCGCGCTTAGAAACCTCTGGGTATTAAGCTCATTATAAATAACCTCTCATATCATAAATACGCCACTGACCACATCCCCAGTGAATGCCATTGTGATGAAGGCACTTGGCGTTAGCTAGTGTTGCCTTTTGGTCTGCCTTTTCACCAGCAATCACCCTTAGATTCACCAGAATTTTACTGCCTAAATCGTTTACTCAAACCTGTATACACTCACACCTTTCTGCAGCTCTCCCATTTGCCTCCGACCTTCCAATACATTCTCCAACATTTTCCCTTGGCTTCAAGGCTGCGCATGCGGCTTAAGCGGACTGCAGTGTTTTGCTTGGATTTATATTTCCTGCCGATTTATTTCATATTAATGATTCCTATTGCAGTGCTCCACGCCCTGATGCCCTCTGGAGCCCGGTTCATGTTCTATAAAAAATATATAAATAAATGTGTCCAGGAACAGTGCCTTACATTCCCGGCCTATTAAACCTGCAGCTGGGGCTCGCAGGAAATCCTTGCAGTGCAGACCTCTTTTGATGATCTGCCCATGGGCACAGGAGCAGTCATCAGACTGCTGGTACCCCGCTTGTTACCCTCTAGATTCTGGGCCCATCCTAGCGTGGCATTATTGGCTTCCACTCAGACTCCAGGTGCAAATTTACGTGTGGCATCGGTGGCGGCGTTCCAAATCTGGCATTGCATAATGGCGGTCAGAGGTGCACCACATCCTTTCCCGTCGGCGCCGATCCACCCAACGATAAATGTCAGGCCCACCCTTTAACCCCTTAACTGCCAGGCTATTATACAAGACTATGCAAAAAGGACAAGCATATTCATCCTTGCCACTTAAGTTAAAGAACGGCGCAGGGACGCTTGTTCAGCGGTACACAAAACTCATCCAACCAAACCGTGAGTGATCTACAAAATGCTGCCCTCACTCCACACCATCTGCAACCAAGGAACGTGACGTCCCTTTTGTAGAGTCCATCACTGTCTCTCTGGCGGGGTCGAGGTCACATTGAAGGTCATTGGTCCTAGTGTGATGTGGTTAAAGCTGGAGATGTGGGTGATATATAACCCCAGTACATCTCCAGCTTATAACTGCCATATCATATCAGTATAATTAAAGTAAATACAGTAAACCTCTGTCTTATGCTTCTTACAAACTAAAGTCAAATGGAATTCCCACTAAACTGATTCTAGATACTGCTATGGCGCCACCCCCCTTGCAGGCGGTTCTCAGAGATTAGCCCAATGTGCTGAATATTAAAGAGCACTGCTCTTTATCCTGTTCATTTGAAACTGGTGCGTTACTTCACCTGTAATTTAAGCAAGCGCAGTAATTGAGGGTTTTGTGCAACAATCTCCCGGCGTTTCATGGAAGGGCGTTGCAGTCTCTTGGCTCCAGTCATAGTCAAAAGCAAGATAGATTAACTAGTGTACGTGTTAACACCTTGGGAGCTAAATAAAACCACCATGGTGGTCATTTTGCTGCATATTCTGGGATGTCATAGCTATTTAGTTGAATGTCATTAGCGCACGACCAGGGTTAATGCGGCGTAAAAGTGAAGTACTTGTTTGGTCTTTGGAGGGCTGAGGTTTTACCTGATGCCAAAGGAAGGCGCTTTGTGCGTATCTCTCAACTCATCCACATCTGGGATATAACAAATAACGGTGCACCCCAACTAAGGCGCTTTGTGCATATCCCTCAACTCATCCACATCTGGGATACACCAAATAACGGTGCACCCCAACTAAGGCGATTTGTGCATATCCCTCAACTCATCCACATCTGGGATATAACAAATAATGGCACACCCCAACTAAGGCGATTTGTGCATATCTCTCAACTCATCCACATCTGGGATATAACAAATAATGGTACACCCCAACTAAGGCGCTTTGTGCTTATCTCTCAACTCATCGACATCTGGGATATAACAAATAATGGTACACCCCAACTAAGGCGCTTTGTGCATATCTCTCAACTCATCCACATCTGGGATATGACAAATAATGGCACAACCCAACTAAGGTGCTTTGTGCATATCTCTCAACTCATCCACATCTGGGATATGACAAATAATGGCACACCCCAACTAAGGCGCTTAGTGCATATCCCTCAACTCATCCACATCTGGACGGTGCGTTTCACCCGCCTTGGCCATATTATCACACCCTCAACACACCACTGTCCTCCATAGACTTCAATGGGTCATGTGTCATAGGTCCCACCAGGGGCGTTGCTAGGGGGGGGCTAAGGGTGCTATAGCCCCTGATCTTTTGGTTGTAGCCCTGGGTAGAATCTCAGGAGCTACAGCCAAAAGACTAGCTAGCCCCCAGTCCCAACAGTTCCGACATCAGCGTAGCCCCGGGTCTTTTTCAGACCTAGCAACTCCCCTGGGTCCCACTACCAGCGCATTGAGACTATAACAATCTTAAAAAGCGCTATATAAATGACAAGTACAATACAATAAAGTAAGTGGTCAGATGTGAGTCTCTGTGGCGTGTAAGCAATTTAGGAGCCCTCCCTCACTGTCTAAACCAGAAAGAGGGTGCTCCGAGGTTTGCTTCGTAACTCGGTCACCCGAAATCTATTTTGGATTGGATTTCATGAGCGTCATCAGAAATTAACTGAAATGGTTTATATTAGCAGTCATAATATCATATATTAAGATGGTTGTAACAGGGCAACATTGAGTCCTCTGCATATATCATTTCATGGCATCCCATTTGCTGCGTATAGTTAATATAGTTCCATTGCCCTAGCTGTCCCAGAAAACTATTCCATTCTCCGTGCAGACAGACCCATGGCTCGCGGAGGAGGAATAACCATAATCCTTAAAGCCACTCTGAATATAAAACTAGCCACCTCTATGCCGCTGGCATCATGTGAACTCCTCTCAGTGAAGTTCCAAACCTCACCCAACAGCACTATCACACTACACATCATTTACAGGCCTCCAGGACCCCCTGGGTCCTTTGAAGAAGATATCACAGCCCTAGCAGCCGACACCACCAAACCCACGGTGCAAAATATTATTTTGGGAGATTTCAACCTCGGTTATAAGGACGCCAGCGACCCACACGCCACCTCTCTAGCCTCTGCACTACTAGAACAGGGTTATACTGAAATTAGCACCAAATCTACCCACGCAAAAGGAAGGATACTTGATTGGGTTGCGGTTCTCAACTGCACATCACCCTACTTGATCCAACACCACTAATATGGTCTGACCACCACCTTATCACCTTTGAATTGCTTATCAACAACTTGGAAAAGAAAAAGCCCATTATTGCTCCCCCCTGCCTCACAAGGATAAACGTAACATCACAGCAGATGCTCTAGTTCCTTTGGTAGCCCCTATACTCCATGCCATACCGGACTCCAACGATCCTAACACTCTAATCAACATTTATAACGAGACCATGACTAAAGCCATTGATGCTATTGCCCCGATAAAACTACGAAAAAGCAAACCTAAAGCCCATCTTAACTCGTGGTTCACTCCAGAGCTAAAAACACTCTGTACTGAAAAAAGAAAATGGGAATCTCGCTGGAAATCATCCCCTACACCTGAAAACAAAACTAACCTTGCCATTATCACTGCCACCTACAAAAAGAAGATAATCCAGGCCAAAAAAGAAACCTATAATGACAGAATAGCCCAAGCCAGCTCCAGTACTAAAGAATTATTCAACATTCTAAGAGAACTAGAGAACCCCAACCCACCGCCAGATACATGCACCAAGGATAAAGCCTGGTGTACCAGCATTCAGAATGCCCTCTCCAATAAAATTAAAGGACTGCAGACCAAAATAGCTGACAAAAGATCCCAACTAACAGTCATTACACCTGCACCTACCCCTACCACTCAGATCAACTCAGGTTTCACATTAAAAAAGTCACCATTCCTGAAGTCCACAAAATCATTGCATCTCTTAAACCATCTAACTGTAAGGGCGATAGCTGCCCAGCCCAGATCATAAAAGATGCCGCCAGAGACCTTGCCCCATTCATCACTAAACTTGTAAACTCCTCCTTCTCTAACAACGCCATGCCTAGTAACCTCAAACAGTCTTGGGTTCTACCACTATTAAAAAAACAGACCCTTGACACGGCTATACCCACTAACTACAGGCCAATCACGACAGTCCCTTTTCTACTGAAAATCTTGGACAGAATAGCCTACCTGCAAATACAAGACTATCTTGAAGCTCACAAATTACTTGGTACCCGGCAATCTGGCTTCAGACCCCAGCATGGAACGGAAACCGCACTTGTCGACCTCAAAAGCCAGATCGATGAATTAAAAGACAAAGGAAAGATGGCCATCCTACTTCTACTCAACCTCTCTGCGGCCTTTGATCTGGTGGATCACTCCATACTTTGTAACCACCTATCCTCAGCGGCCTGTTTCTCCAGTTCTGCAGTTGCCTGGATCCAATCTTTCCTCGCTAACAGAACTATGCGCGTGTTCTCACCCTCAGCAGCTTCTGACCCCATCCCTATCACCTGCGGAGTCCCTCAAGGATCCTGCGTCTCGCCCACTTTGTACAACATTTTTACAAAGCCACTTTTCGACAAACTGGACCGTCTGGGTGTCACCTACACAAACTATGCGGACGACACCCAGATACTCCTACCCCTTTCAGGAACCTATGATATAGACGTTGTGCGGATTAACGAAGTCTACATCATCATTCAGGCATGGATGGCCACACATGGCCTCTGCCTGAATGATGATAAGACAGAATTACTCCTAGTCGGATCATCTAATAACCTTCTCAAACTAAGTCCTCACTACACAAATATCCTCATCGATGGAAACAGTATACCCATCGCCAAACATGTAAAAACCTTAGGTTTCTACCTCGATGCCCAGTCTAACCTAATTAAGCAGATTAACATGACCTCGTCGGCCACAGCCTACACAGGCAAGTTGATCAGAGCCTGTAGACTTTACTATCCCCCACCAGTTGCCTTACTATGTCGCAAGCGCTCATACAATCTAAATTGGATTATTGCAACAGCCTTTATCTAGGAGCAAACAAAACCATCTTAAATAAACTCCAGATCATGCAAAATAACGCGCTCAGAGCAGAGTTGAACATTCCCAAAAGAGAGCACATATCAGAAACCAGAAAGCACTACAGGTGGCTCTCTATAAATGACAAAATTGACCTAAAAACTATCTGCCTTACTCATAAAGCACTTAACCACCAAGCCCCTCCCCTATCTCACAGATAGATTTTCATGGAAGGTTTCCAATAGAATCACTAGATCATCCAACATACCATGTCTGGCGGTGCCCAGATACAATCTAAAAAGAGCCGGAGGCTCCAGCTTCCCGGTATTAGCTGCCCAGCTCTGGAACACTCTCCCTCAGAATATTCAGACTATACAAACCTTCAACAAATTCAGAAGCCATGTTATCACATGGATACTCAACAAAACATAAAATGACAGCTCTTGATACCACCGACCGTTAGGAGGTCGGTATAACTAGTATGTGCTATCCATCCTGTACTACTGCTAGGTCCTATGTATAATATGTAAAATGTTTAATATGTATATATGTGCCATTGTAATTTCCTGAATGCGCAAACTGTATTCTTATACATAACTGTATATGCTATGTCTTGTAACCATTACTATCCTCTAGCGCCCAATTACCTCCGGGTCAGGTGCGCGATATAAATAAAATAAACAAACAAACAAACAAAAGGGTGTTGTCTGGTCCAAACACGTGTTGGTTTTTGTCTTCATGCATATGTACAAATATCTGCTTGCAAGACCGAGGCAACCTATTGCCATTTAAAAAGCAATGAAGAACCTCAACACCATGAAAACCCAAATGTTTCTAGACGTGATTGCGTGATCACAGACACAGGCATCATTATCACAACTGACAAGAGTCAGATCCAGCGCCACTATCTCCAGGGATCCAACCACAGCTACTTTCTCTTTACAAACATGTACGCATACTCTACGTAGCCACACGTATGTGGTGTAATGCAATTTGGTCTGGTATAGAGCAACAAGTGGGTGGCCTCTTCACTCCATCGTGCACACCTGGGGAAAGGGAATGAATGAATCAGAAGTATTTTCAGTCACACAATCACTCCCAGTTCACCACTTTGGGCTTCCCCTTTGTCTTCTCCATAGGATGTTATGTTATGTTACTTGCCATTTATATAGCGCCTTATATATCATTGGTATGACCTCAAAGCGCTGGTAGGTTGAATGCCCTCATTTGGGTCAGTAGAGAGAGAGTCGTATGGTGCGTGGGTGCACCGGCTATGAGTGCAGCTGGTGTGGTTGTTGGCTGATAGCTGCTTCCTAGCGATAGGTCTGATGCTGAGGATATCAGTTGGATGTGTTCAATCTGGTGGGTGGACAACCAGACTGGGTTCTGGCTGCGTTAGGCCTGAGGAACGCCTATGTGAACAGCAGGCCGGAATGTGCTCAGCTGGCTCAGCTGGCTGCGTTTTATTAGGGTGATGAGGTGTTCATGGGGTCGTATTCGTATTCGTATGTGAACAGCTAGGCTGAATTATCAGGGGTATAGCTGTGTTCGGGTTGAACGATGGTGTATAGTGGAGAGTAAGCGTAGTGATGTGATATGGTGGTTTTCAGTAAAAGTGAGACCAGGCACGTGAGCAGAATGGTGGGGACATACATAGCAACATACTGATATAAATAGCAGCAGGTATATATGTTATGTTATATTATGTTACTTGCCATTTATATAGCACCTTGTATATCATTGGTATGACCGAAAAGCGCTGGTTGGTTGAACGCTCTCGGAAACCGTGGTTCAGGTCAGTTGAGAGAGACGGTGTTGTATGGTGCATGAGTGCACCAGTTATGTGTGCAGCTGGTGTGGTTGTTGGATGAGAGCTGCATTCTAGAGATAGGTGTGGTGCTGGAGAAGTCAGTTGGCCAACAGAGGATGGAGGGGCCCACAGGCAATACACTTACTACATTCACTGTAACGTTTTTTAGTTCTATGAGGTATCTCACACATTTCCTACTTGATCAGCCAATTGCTCGGCGATGATGTGACTTTTAGAAATGAAGTCATTGCACTTTGGAAAGTTATTACAAAGTGCTAATGGTGCAAAGAAACTTTGGGCGCAGGCTGCAGGAATTGGTGCCTTTGTTTAGGTTCTTCTAATTTCAGGAATGGAGATGTAATGGGTAAGAGCAAAATACACAAAGGAGAGATCCACCGGCACACAGACTCCTCAGCAGCTCAATGTGTAACGGGTTAGCTCACAACACTGGCATGGGATCCACGCTCGTGCCATTGCTTCCACATGATGCCACACGCTCCTGCCATGATAGTGTAACACAACTCGCAGCTGCGCAAAGTAAGACAGAATCTGACACAAGCCATTTCAATGATAGCTATTAACATATTAGCACACACAGCTTGTGATTTGGCCAATCATGTTGCTCCAAACATAGGCTGAATCACACGATCCTAGTTCAAGCGGTATTACCGGAATTGACCTTTTCAGATTGACCTTTTGTCCTAATTGACCTAATTATAGTGGTCCTAATTGACCTTCTGCACAATTGACCTTTATATTATTTTAGTTATTTTATATATGTATTGGGTTGGTTTTGGATAGTAAATAATATAAGGGTATTGGGTGAGGGGTTGCGGGGGGTTTCCCCCATATATGTCCTAATTGACCTCATAAAATCGGTCAATTCTCCTGTGAGCAGTTCGCTCGCGATCAATTGTGATTACGTCAATTCGTATACATCCGCTCAAGCTTGCGCGCGTTAGGCCCACCTGTCTGCCACTTTCCCTCTCGCACTCTGACACTTCCTTTAACTCCCCTCACCCCTCCTAACCCTCCCCGGCCCCACTTACCTGAAGCTCCTGCAGCTGTGGTATCTCCACAGCTCTCCTTGCCTTACATGGCCATCATAGAAATGAAAGAAAGGCTCTGCATGGAGTCCCGCACTCGATTTCCATGGCGGAAATGTGAGGAAGTATTTGTGAGAAAGAACGAATTGCGTGCTCCCTGCAACCTGTTGTTTCTCACAAATATATCCCTCTTAGCACCCTGCGGGTTGGCCTTGGAGTGCTAATAACAATAAATACCTGTTCTGGGGACTGGACCGGGTGGTAACAGCATGGCAGGCATTAAGGCAGAGTGAAACTTGGGCCCTGGGATTTTACCACCTGGTTCTGCCCCAAAATAGGTGTTTATTGCTATGATCAAGTTTGTGGGAGAGAGGCGGTTGCAGGGACATGCAACGGGTCATTTGCTACGATGAATGATAAAAACGCAAACCACATTCTTTAACAAAAAAGGTGGTGGTAAAAGTTTTGCGGCGGTTTATCGCGGTTACTTAGGGCCCGATTCATGGAATATGTGCCCGGTTCAAAGTGAATTTGCACTGCTGAAAAGTGACTTTGGACTGTCGACACAAACCCTGATTTATGGAATCATGCAAAGTGTATTTTTGCTGTGCAAATTCCAGGCAAAGTCATTTTGTACTGCAAAAATGACTCTGCGCTGATTTTGCCCCGACTTTGCACGGCAAAAATACCCTTTGCACGGATCCATGAATCAGGTTTTGTGGTGGCACTCACTGCAAATTAACTTTGAACCGGGCAAATATTCCATGAATCGGGCCCATAGTACTTGTGCTGCATTTATGGTTACTAAAATGCCGCAAGCATATGACGGGATGCTTGCAAATGTTATATGTGAATGAATGTGTTGTTTCATTAATGACGTGCAGCGTAGAGTGGGAGGTCCTAATTCTGTTTCCTTTGTTCGCTGTGTCGAAAGTGGGTGTTTACATTTGCTGATCACTATCTCCTCTGCCCTTTGTCCTGCCAGGTATCCCTGAACCAAGACTGCACCCGTGCCATCATGAAGCTGGTGTACTGCCCGCACTGTAGGGGAATGGGCGGTGCCAAGCCCTGCCTCAACTACTGTCGCAACGTCATGAAAGGGTGTCTCGCCAACCAAGCCGATCTCGACACGGAGTGGAGGAACCTTGTAGGTAAGGCTCGCTAAGTGCGGCAGTGAGTGGGTGAGCCCGGAAACGGGAAGTAAGTGTGCCCATGAAGGATAGGTAATGAGTGACTGACTGCAAAAATAGGTGTGTGAAGGTCAGAAACAACATTAACTTATTTTTTGGGGAAATACGGGATTACTTTATTTAACCCAAGCGCCATTCCCGGTTGGCAGTGATTTATGTATTTAGTAACTTCTTTCCTACTGGGGATTTGAACCTGGGTCTTGAAGGTGGCACACCACGCTGAGCTATCTCACAAGTGCTGGGTTGATCTTGTTCCTTTGTATAGACTGCCTGGGACATAGCACTCACTGTCAAGCAGTCGCAAAGCCCCATTCTCAGCACTGACATGTGCCTTGGATTGCTGCAGAGATGGTGTGCCGATTCATGGAAAAGTGTGCATTTATCCTGCAAGGGCCTCCCGCCAAGAACAACACTGCGCGAGCCTGCGTGCCGAATAAAAAATACACGCTCTGCATATTCATGTAATTGGTTGCGCAAAGTAACCATATACGCAAGTTGCGCCCGGAACGCCCCCACACCAAGTAAAAAAAACAGCCAGAACAGCTACCTTCGACTGCTCCCCGAATGCGAATACACGCATCCTTCAAACAGTGCGTGGGGTTCCCCCCAAGGAGGTCTTCATCTCTGGGTTCCCCCCAAGCAGGTCTGCATCTCTGGGACCCTGCACAGGGCCCCCCGTAACTGTTACCGGCACCCTGACAACATGCGTACGATTACATCATAACTTTGGTAAAACTTGGAAAATCTATGTGCGAACCCCCATAAACCGTTCCTGCACCTCGCTACACTGCAAACGCGCACCCCTAAATCCGACATGCAAACCCACCACCACGCTGCGATTCCTATGCGCAAGTGCCTTTATGCCGCCTTTGGGTGGCAGAGAGATCAAGGGATTTACGAGGGCATGTCACAGGTGAAAGGTTGCGCTGCCACATCCATGAATACACTTTCTCGTGCGCATTTGTGGACGTGCTATGGACTGCCTGCGGCCCGTCCCTCCTATCGTCCACTTTCCCCCTTGTTCTTCCTCATTTACCGAGTTCTGCCCCCTACTCTGCCCAATGCGCAGGCCTCGTCCACGCGCTGCATAGTGTCTCGCGCAAGGCACTCAACCGCTTGCAGAGATGTGCCGAGCCTGCAAGAAGTCCCCGCATAATAAGAAAAAGTACTGCGCAGTCGATTTCATGAATCGAAAAACGTGATTTTACGGATGGTTTGGCACGCAAAGTCCCTATTTTCCGTGCAGATAATTCCATGAATCGGACCCAATGTCTGTACAGGTAATGGGCAGGGGTGTGTGGCTGTAGCCCTAGGTGTGTCCCTTAAGAGGTGGCACTGGTGGGTGATTGCAAGGGAGAGGCTGCTTAAAGCTGCATGCTGTGGGGGACAATGACAAACTAATGCTTGTTATTTAAATGCTGAATTTTCATTCATTGTGTTCTCCTCTGTCTTAATAGTACTGTTGTAAACACAGCAGTGTGGGGTGCAGTAGAGAAAAGGAAGGTATGGTGTTGGCATTGTGGGGGGGGTTGAGAATGGGGTCAGCAGGGGCAGGAATAAAAGGGGGAGGGCAGGGGAACATAGTTCCACTACTTTTTTTGCACACTTCGACCACTGGTGAAGATGAGTTTTTGGGTGGGTGAGAAGTCAATGGGAGAATGAGTGTCAACGGTTAAGGGAGTGGGTGCTTGTGTGAGTGTACATGGATAGCGGGTCATGGAGCAATTCGGTGGGGGATCGTGAATTGATGCATGTTTTACCAAACGGAATTGCAAGTAAAACTGACTCTGGGGGCCTAATTATGGGACCATTCCGTTATTCCCCATTTCCGAGTTAGTCTTAGCCAGGGGTTCTAAGTGGTCCGGAGCTAGCCAGGGCAGAGTCCCTGCAGTATTAAAAAACTGCTATTGAGACGGGACTCTTCCGGGCTCCCCTCGAACCATACTGATTTCTGCAATAGATAACGTTATGCAAAGTCGCCATTGTGAGACTAAAATATGAAGCGCGCGTTGGTAGTACATACAGTTAACATTTACTGGGAATGGCCGTGTTGCTTTTTTTGCCCACTCACCCTCAAAGACTGCCAGGTGCAGTGATGGATAATAGGGGCTGGGCTGCTTTTTTGCTTCTTCTGAGCCAAGCTCTCGGTGATTAACTGCTGCTAGAGGGTCCTCAGCGGCGTGATAGGCGACCATTACCAAGTGAAGACATACCAACCTGCTGTGACAAGATGTTAGGCCACGTCACACCGGTTCTACGTTATTTTGCCAAGGGATTTTTCGTCGCGTGACTTTTCATCGCCGTTTTTTAATCGAAAAAAACTCATAGTTTTTTTGGGGGGTTTTTTGGGGGGGTGTACCCCCCCAAACCCGCCTTTTTTTGTATTATTCCCTTTCACCCACAAATATTTATTTAATTTTTAAACCCCCCCCAAAAAAAAAAGATGATTTTTTTTTCAATAAAAAAACCGCGATGAAAAGTCCCATGATGAAAAATCCTGCGGCAAAAGAACGGTATACCGTCACACCATTAAGGACTCTGCGTTGTCTGCTGCTGGCTGCAGTTATTCAACCGGATTTTCAGCGCCTAAAAAGTTTTACCTGGGATCTTCATTTTAAAAATGTTTTTAAAGAGGTTGGGATAACTTGTTACGAAGACGAACAGTGCAGATTGTTTTTTGCTTTGAAATAATAACAGTTCTCTGAAGATACTGTGCTGTTTGTTTACTTTAAAAAAATGTATTAAGCGAAACACATTCGTGGCCATTGCACAGGCGAACAAAATCTTGGTTAGATGTACCGGCACCTCGGGATGTGTCGAGGAGAAAACCGATTCTACTTTTTTGAGATTCAGACACAGAGACGCCAGCACGCTCCTTGGGAAATTGAATAATCCGGCTCCTTCCAGGCCCTGTTGTGTTTTCAAACATCAGGGTTGGACGAATTTTCACCCAGACTTCATCACTAGTTACTAGTCGGTAACACACACCATTGTGATCAGGAATGATTTCATGTGTCCTGAAGACGGCGTGGGTACGAAACGTACCTAGATTACCTAGCCGAAACTCGAGTAAACACTGTTTTCACAAGCTCCATTGAACAACAAAAGCTGGAAAATCCTATATGAATTGTGTTGTGAATCATTGTATCAGAATAGACATTTGATATATGCCAGCACTTGATTACCACGGTGCATTCAATGTCACGACAGCATGTTGCACTTTAGGTCAACTCGTAAGACCTACCGTCTTTATAAATTGTCTTTTAGCGGTTTTGCACTGTATGAATGAATAATGTATGGGAATGAGTGTGGTTTGGGTTGTATGGTTTGAACTTTTAATTACAGATGGTTATGTGTGTTCAATTTGAAATAACTATAGAACTACAGATATAGCTAAGTATTTTAAATTAATGATTTTCTATTCACTGTGCTTTTTATCTATGTATAAATACAATAAAGAATGTTGTGATAACATTTGAAGGTTTGTTCTATTGTAACGAGATTGCTAAAGAGGGAATAATTGCTAAATGCAATGAGCGTTTGTCTACACCCTTTGGTCTAAACGTTGTTTGTGCATTTACTTAAAAAGCAATAGCAGTTTCTACCTTGATATTCCAATTCCTCTAAAAAAAATGTTACCACTCTTTAGGCCATGACCACCACTTTGGCCATGCTCCTTGTGAGAGCCCTCACTCGATTTCTCAACCCCCTAAAGCACTGGTGATAGCAGACAGACATGCCTCTGGATTCTCCAGGTCACCACGTCCAGCATTACTCCTCTAGATATCGAGCATTACCAGTGACGCTGAAGATGGCGTCGGACAAGCCACACTGGAAATCAGTCTCAAAGGGGCCGTGGCCCAGACTGAGTCTGGAAAGTCAGGCTCTATACCAGGTCGATTCAGGCGGATGACTGATTCAGCACTAGACCACAAGGTGACACAAAAAACTGTCATGGTGTAAATAAGGTGCTGCTCAGAGATGGTGCAGGTGTGTAGCCGGGATAGCAGCGGCTGGACTTTGCACATCCGCTGTACTCTTCAGTCACCATCTCTAGTCTTCCAGCTGGAAGAAGGGTCCATTCGCGTGTGGGGTCTCTGAGGCAACATTCTTAGATCTCCCTGAGCTACACCTTGATTTTTCCCTTGACTGGTCTATAAGGGCACTACCCATAGGCAACCATAGGGACCACTCATTCAGGAGGGAACTTCTATGCTTAGGAATGCTACGGTGATACAGGCTGAATGGGCATACTGGTCTGAAACTCTACTAAGGAAAATTCTATCTTTAGGAAACCCGTTAGCTCAAATGAGTGATCCTTGTCCTCCCAACCAAAGGGTCATGGGTTGAAGCTCCAAGCGAGACAAAGAAACATGGCACAATTGAGTTGATCACTCAAACAATCCCTGTACCATGTGTCAGAAAACTGCGTGCTCACACCACTGTCACAACAACTCATTTGAAAAAAACGGTAAGAGTAATTATAAAGAAGGAAACTCCAATTGTTCTCAGCTGTGGTCAGAATCATTTTAATTCCAAGTGCTGGTCCAGACAGACACAGACTCTCATGGTACAATCACGACAATGCATTTCGGACATTTGTCCATCATAAGAGCAAATATACTACATTTCATGAAAACGTAAGTTAAAGACATTGATATTGATATTGATATTTTATTTCTATTGCGCTCGTACACAAGTGTTTCAGAGCGCGACAAGGCAAGCGAGGGGAACAGGGGAGAACAAAACAACGATCTTACTAGGCCCAGTAACATTGAGAACGTGCAAGTGCATGGGAGACGGGGAGGGGAAAAGTGCATGGAAGGGAGGAGAAGCAGAATTTGCGGAGCAAAGGAGAAACAGATAAATAATAATAAATAAATAATAAAGGCAACATCCATTAACATCGAGGTAACAAATAGAATAGTGAGCCATAATAATGTAAACAAGATTTAGGTAAAAGGACAAAAAAGAAACAAAGTCAAAATGCAAACAAATGAGTGAACAACCCATATGAACAAACGTAACAAACATGTTTAAATTTTCTAGACGTATCAAACTCTTCAAAATCCAAAGTCAATTTGTTCATCTCATATACACGCTACTCCTTATATCATTGGGGAACCTCATTTGTAATCTCATTTTCGAATATCACTGATTTCTGACAAACTAAACAACACACTTTTTTCAATATACTAGATCTTGCCCCTATATTGCAAATGGTGCTTGACTGCCAATGGAACCATGGAAGCCGACCCTTTGTCTGTGGCCCTAGGTAGGCCCCAGACACTTCCCTTCACTAGTATATACCCGTACCTCCTTGAGCCATTTGATTTCCCCAATACCACCTCAACTGCATAAAGGACGGCGGCAATTCCTTACGGAGAAGAATTGAAAATAGTTTCTTGTTTACACTGAATAATGTAAGCACAGCCATTAGGGCACTAACCTTGTGTTTACATATTTTTCTTTCTTAAGGCCATCCAGTTTTTGGGTCAAAGTTGATATCCAATTTTTTAAATTCTCAAAGCACCTCCAGCCTGTTAGATCCCAAATACCTGAATATCCTTCGTACTTTGCTTTTTGCCAAAAAGCATCATTTTGCATTTGACTGATTAATCTGGACAATTCCATTGCAATATAAACCCACTTGAACTGGAAGCCCTTTTATGTCAATCTGGGTTTGACCCATTAAGGCAATATCGTCTTCATGGCAGATATCTTGAACTGCTAGTTCACCTAATTGGGAGTGGAAAGCTTGCACCCAAATTCAATAATCTGGAGAACCTACCAAGTGAAGATTAAATATGAATAATAAGGGTGCCATTATATCTCCTTTCTTGACTCCTGGCCTGTGACCAACGCCATCTCTAGGGAATGATTGCACTGCTGGTTGGTTTCCCTCTGCAACTTTTATGCTTGGACCCCTTTTGGAGCCTTTTGTGAAAAGGGCTCTTTTTGGCCCCAGGAAACCCTATTTCTTTGATTTGATATATCTAGTGGGGGAACCGCTGGCATGGGCCCTCATTACGACCCTGGCGGAGATCCATGGTGCAATTTGCACCATGGTCCATGGCGCTAAGCTGCCAACTCCGCCATCGGGGTTGGCGGACTTACCGCCCCATTCCGACCTTGGCGGGGCGGTAAGTCCCCAATCCCCATTTACCCTTCCCCATTCCCATTTTTGCCCCATAGGGTATAATGGGAGTGGGGAAGGCGTTAATTACGCCACCGTAAATTACGGTGGCGTAATTAACAACAAGTCCCGTAGCGCCATGGATTTTTCCGCTTGCAAAAAGCAGGCGTAAAAATCACCATGGCGCTACGGGAACTCGTAGTCGGGCGGAAAGGTACGCCATGCATTACGCCGGCGTAAACCCCTTTCCGCCAGGGTCCTAATGAGGGCCATGGTCTTTAAGGCAGCAAGGGACCTGCTCTAAGGAAATGTTTGATCTCACACAGAGCCTCACTGGCTTCAATGGACCTCACTTCATCTTTCAGTGATTGTTTGACCTTCATTGAAGGGAATGAGTATCCACTCTTCTCAAACAGCACTGTCTGCTGAGTACAGCACTTGAATGATACAATTGCAGTGGGTGAGCTAGCTCAGTGACTTTGGTTTTTGACAGGTGATTGTGTGGTGCCCTTGTGATTTTCAGCTTTTCCGCAGGCCTAAGTAGTTATCATCTGCAGGTGTTTTCTGTGTTTCATGACATTCGTATATTGGTTTAATTGATTTTGGTTATAATGCGCCCATCCCAAAGGAACCAGGCAGAAACGGCATCTCGGCTCAGATGTCAACCAATTTGGTGAGCAAGAGAGTAATTGTAGTCTTGAACTAAGATATCACCTTATTGGAAGTCATAGATTTTGAACTTCTTCCTAAAAAGCGACAGTGACTTATTTTTCCAAAGATCTGGCAGCGGCGAGTTCTAACCTTGAGGGGCCTCAGATGGTGAAGCATCTGTCTCCACAGTGCATAAAGTGAAAAGAGGGGAATGTTAAGAGGTTTTAACCAGCCAATCAAAAAAGATGAGTTTGGTGAGAGGGGAAGATCTTAGAAGTGAGGTAGCTTGGCGCTATGCCATGAAGACATTTGAAGACAAAATAGAGGATGTTAAAAAGGATCCCCTGTTGTACCGGAAGCCAATGAAGACTGCTTCTCAAAGGGGATATTGACGTGGTTCTTGGGAGGTTGTAAGGATTTTAGCATATTTGGCTTCTATTTAAATGGAATTGAAACATATGCATTCCCTTTTGCCACGTTCATTACCAATAATCATCATTACTCCAATTCTGACTCATCACAACCTTTTTGAAACTCTCCCTCTTTCCCTAGAGGGTTTGCTTGCCCTTCAACCTCTGTTAGTTGGTATATAGATCGCATGGTCTCCAGGTGGTTTCATGCATACACGGCTTCTCCTAATGATGGGGCAGAGTCTGCATGGGCAATCTTGTGTTGGCACATGTAAGCACAGTATTATGAAGTCTATGTTGGGAAAGGATACACCCAGAAGATCAAGAAGGACTGGGACGAATAAAGGAGAATCTGAGTAATGAGAATTATTGTCAAGTGAATGGGCTAACCACACGCACAGTCTATGCTCGGTACGCCTCCAGTGTGCACAGATGTGCGTCTTAAGGCTGTATGTTATAGTGCGGCATAGCGGGATGCACAGTGTCGCACACCCAGTGTGTCCCTTTGCAAAAGTGGGGTGGCCTCCGCTGTGCCTAATTTTAAGATTGGCACAATCAGCAGGCAAGTACCGGCACGCAATCCATGGTGGAGGTTGCCAGAAGGCAGAGAGATCTGCAGGGCAGCTCTCAAATCATGGCAAGTGAATGTATGCACACTTCTGCAACCCCCATAAGGGTTCAGACGGGCTCCTGTGTCAGAGCCACGTGCCAGTGCACATATTGCGGCAAGAGACCTGATTTCTTTAGGAAACATTGGTCTTCAGTCCCGGTCCTCTCATGGACCAAAAACTGATGGGCCATTCAAGTAGTGAATTTGGACTGTTTTACTTCCATACCAGACCTCACGATTCAATTGCATTTGTGCAGCACTGCAGGCAGCTTACAAACATTGATTTAATTGCCTCTAACTAACATGAGCCACCAAATACCATTGTGAGGTCATGTTGAGGGGAGGGGTGTAACGGATGTGCTGTGAGTGGGTAGTCCTTCTTTTATGTTGTTGGCCGTCCCGGTTTGTAGTCTTGGAAATCTGGTCACACTACCTCAGAACTGTAGCGCACTTTCACTTCAACATCGATTCGGAGCTTGATTTTGTGGAGAAGGGATAGGATGACGCACGGGGCGATGTGGGTTGGCCGGCAGCATGGCCGCTCAGTGCAGAGCCCGGGTAGAAGGTGCCTGTTGTTTCAGCGATAGGAACAGGAGTTAATAAATCGCCTTGAAGACAAAGATTAGAATATTGTTGATGTCTTTCTGTGCCAAAGACACATCTGCCTAAATATGGTAGTGGGAAGTGCAAATGGATCGTGGCAGATACATTAGGGGACATGTGGCGACGTTGAGGACTTTGACCACGCATTGGCTAGGAGGTGAACGGGTATTGTGCGAGGCTAATGGGGAAGCTATTCCAGTAGTCTATTGCGTTGCCCAAGGTCTTGGCGTAGTGGCCAATGTGCTGAGAAAGGAATCTGTGGACATTGAGGTGAAGGTGGGCAGTTGCTATAGTAGAAGGTCTTAAATGGCAACATATGTTATATCTGATATGTAGGCTTGCAGCAGGCTCAGCATGGATGTGCCTAGCCACACCATGACTGCTCCCTGACCACACAATGCCTGTGGCAGTACAACATAGATTGTTCTTGGTGTGATTGGTGCCTTTCACTTGCAATGTTCTCCACCTATAGTGGAGCATACCAAAGATGTGTTTTCACTTTCCAATACCTGGGCATCTGATCCTGCTACATGATGACTTAAACAAATAAGCATGTATTTGAGCATATGATCCTGCCCCATACTGCCGCAGGCATGTGTGGCTGTACCATCGTATTGTGTCATACAGTGGCCTTGTCTAGGCATTTGTATACATATGATGGCATATGATCCTGGCATGTGATGGCTGCACCTTGGAATGTTGTGGATACACCCTCAAAATAATCCAGGCAGCCAGAAGTGACTTAGGGAGATATGATATTGAAATGATACTGTTCGAGGCACTACAGTGCCCGACACAAGATGGCCGCCCGTCACTGACACTCCCTTCCTCACATGGCAGCACTGCTTCTCCATTTATTAATGTAGCCCTTAAGGTACTCCAATCCTGAACTCCCTGGTACTGGATCCTAGAGGCGCCATTTTGTTTTCTCTGGAGCAGCCAGATCTTTGGGCTGCTCTCCGGAAGAATTTCTGGTTCCATGGGATTGAACACGCTCACTGGAGATCACCAGGGAGTTCTGACGCAGCCCGTTCCCTACACTACTGTAGACTTCACAGCCTCACAATTAAGAAGGAATGAAAGTGATCAATGGTCTCTGTGATTTGCTTGAGTTACTCGCAATGTAAAGAGGGAGTGCGATGTTGTTCTGTTTGCGTTGCTTGTGTGAAATGCATTAGCACAATTGGAAAGCAACATGCGGGAAGCATTGCACGCTTTGCGGCTCCATTGGGTAACCTCTTTGCCGAGATGTACCTCAGCATTTCATTAGATTTTGCTGTCAGATGGTGCTGGCCCCACTTATAAGCTAAAACTATTGCATTAGAGTGAATATAGGGAGAAATGGCTTATGACAGACACACAGCTGGTAGTGATATTTGGTTTTATTTGGTTATTTATTTATTTTTTTTATTTATTTATTTGACTTATATTCAGGAAAAACCTGTAATTTTGTCAAAAAAGTGTGGCACATTTTTGTTCTGCAATTTGTTCCTCTTGGTTTCATTGAAAATGAGTTTCTCGACAATGGTTTTTCACAGATCCGACTTATTAAAGTGCTTGTGGGAGACCTCCAAAGTCATCTGACTGGTGGTTCCCCTAGCCATGCTCTGCTTCAGTAGATTCAGTGAGCCGGGCCTCGTTTATCTGTTTGAAAGCCATTTCGAGCAAATTTGTCATGGCTATTGTCCACCTAGTGGCTTCACCGGCGATGAGTCTGTTCCACAAAGTTTCTTCTTGAATCATCCACTGATTCGTGATCAACGGTGATAGGGAGGTGGTTCTATTCTGTTTCGTGCAGGGGCAGTTTAGGATTAGGTGTCTGATCGTTTCCACAGTGTCTGGGTTTTTACATAGTCGACATACTAGGTTTTCTGCCATATTTCGAATGGCGAGTATTTGTTTAGTTTGTAGTAAATTTAATCTTGCTTTCATAAACAAATGTCTTTTTTTCTTGTCCGGGAATTTACTCACGTATTTCATTGGAACCTTTGGTTTGTTGAACGTTGGTGGAAGATGTTGTAATAGTTTATTTTCTGTTGCTGCCTCTATTGTTTTGATCCAATCCCTTTCTTTGAGTTTCCGTTTGATTTTATCTGGGTTTTCTTTTAGGTCTGTTTCCGTGCACAGTATTTCAGACAACCTTTCCTTTCTAGAATCTGCCCACTTCTTGAATAAGCTGCAATTTCCAGTATCAAGTTCTTCTTTAATCAATGCATAGATTGGCAGGGAGTCAGCCAGGATGATTTTTCTGAATAGCCTCATTGCATTAATGTCGACTATCGAGGCCAAGGATATTAATCCAAGCTCCCTTCTGATAGCCGTTATTGCGGTTGATTTGGGAAGCCCCAGAACGGTTCTCCAGACCATGCCTTCTATTCTGTTCCAGATGTTCTCCGGGATGCACAATGATGCTTCCGTTCCACATGTCAACGCGGGCACCAATTTCATTTTATAGAAATGTATTGCCGGGGTTAGCGTAAATTTACCAAATTTCTTGTCCAACGTTCTCATTTGCGCTGTCAGTCTCTTCGCTTTATCCCAGAGAGCAGCTTGCATTGCTTTGTCTGTCGGTGTGTTATCTAGTTCAAATCCCAGGTATCTGATGTTATTTACTTTTTCGATTTTTGTATCGTCTAAAAACCAGGACTCCCTTGTTATAGAGCTTTTCTGTTGTTTCTCCAGTGTCATGGTTTTTGTTTTGTTTTTATTTATCTCCAAGTGATTTTCCTCTAGGTATTTTGTCAAATTTGTCAATTTCCGCTGCAAGCCCACTTTCGTCTGGTCAATCAGAATCACGTTGTCTGCATATAGGAGACGAGGAATTTTGGTTTTCCCTAGTTTAGGTGGAAACATTCTGATCTTGTTTTCTGAGTACTGCAGGTCCCCCAGATAGTCGATAAAGAGTGCAGGAGCAAGTGGGCATCCCTGTTTTACACCCCTTTCCACTTGTATTTCTTCCGATAAGGTTCCCTGTTGGTTAAGCTTTACTCTTACTGTTGTTTTTGTGTGAAGCGCTATTAGTGGGTTGAGCAGTGATCTGGGGCATTTCCAGGCTTCCAATTTTTTCCATAGCATGTTTCTGTCCACTTTATCAAAGGCTTTTGACAGGTCTACAAAAGCTAAGTAGATTTTTGGCGCCCCTTCTTTAACTTTTGCTTTAAAGATGTTTATTATCAAGATGTTGATTGCTATTGTTCCATTTTTTTGGAAGCCCGTTTGTAAGATGTCTTTGCACTCTGCCGATTTTTCCCATATCCTCAGATGGTCCAAGATGAGAGAGG
The DNA here is from genome assembly GCF_040938575.1 of Ambystoma mexicanum. Classification (NCBI taxonomy): domain Eukaryota; kingdom Metazoa; phylum Chordata; class Amphibia; order Caudata; family Ambystomatidae; genus Ambystoma; species Ambystoma mexicanum. Next base: position 293,768,316 of record NC_090932.1, on the reverse strand, counting down.
AGAAGATCTTTCCTAAGATATCTAGCAGCGCAATTGGTCTGTAATTCACGGGGTTCTCCCGGCAGCCCCTTTTATAAATCGGGACGATGATTGCTTTAGACCAAGACTCCGGAATTTCGTGGGTTTGTTCACAAATGCTAAATATCATTCCAATTAGTTCTGACCATTCCTTCGGGAATTGCTTTAGCATTATGTTTGTGAGACCATCGGGACCTGGTGCTCTGGAAGTTTTGAGGTTTCTTATTTTTGCTTCAATGTCTTCTGCGTTCGATGTCGACACCCATGTTGTGTTTTTTGTTATTTCCAGGGGCTCAACCGATGTCTTGGGTTTCTCGAACTCTCTCGATAGATATTCCAGCCATTTTTCTTCTGAGACTGCATTTGTCGGCGCTAGATTGGGTGCCCAGTTGCTCTCTTTGATTAAGGACCAGAAGTCACTGGATTTATTGGTTGCTAATTTTCTCATCATTTCTTCTGCGTCCAACTGGTGCTGTGTTGCTTTAGATTGTTTTCGCCAGGTTGTGTACCTTTTTTTTTCACATTTCCAATTTGCCCTGTCTTGTTCAGCTTTTGATTTCCTTGCCTTCCTTTTTAGTTGTCGGCCTAGTTTCCTTTGTTCAACCAGCTCTTTGTTGTATGCATGGCTGGGTTGAGAGGCCGCTGGGTTTCTAGTTCCTATTGGTTTTTGATAGGGTGCAAGGAGAGGAAGGTAGTTTGGTTTCTCGCTTGATTTATAACGTTGGTTTGCTGTTACTTTTTCTTCCCAAGCTGATTTTATTTGTTGGATATTGGCTTCCGTTATTCGTAATCGAGTTTGTTGAGCATTAGTTTCAACCCTGGTTTTATATACGAGTTTCATTGGTCTCCGACTGCCCCACGTACACGTGAGTAAGTTATGGTCGCTGTTGGTTGTTTTTACCACTTTAAAGCTGACTACGTTTGCTGCCAGGGCTGACGAGGTGAAAATATAATCTAAGGTTGCTTTTGATGCTCCCCTTTCCCAGGTAGGTAAATTCTGTTGATTTGGAAACAAGTTTGCTATGTTTTGTAGGTTTCTGGAGCTGATTACTTCCAACCAGGCTTTTCCACGTTCCAGTGTTGAGGTCTTCCACGTTCTCTAGTTGCTTTATTGCAGTTGGCGTTGAAGTCGCCGCATATCATAATCTCAATTTCGTCAAACTCTTCATAAAGTTGATCAATAGTAGCACTCATAGAGGAACAGAAGACTTTCGCTGTCGTACGCTGCGGGTTCCAATAGCAATTTATGATTGCCAAGGCGTTCCTTTTGGCCCTCATGCTTTTCCCCGTGGCTGGGGACCATGTGGACAAGGTCACCAGCATTTCGTATGATTCTCTCCATTTCTTTGGTGGGTCTAAACCTAGGCCGTTTTTGATGGCTGTTAACAGGCCCGATGATGGTCTTCCTAAAGGACCCCTAACTGCCGCAGCGATTTCCAAACAAAATCCATCCAGCGTTGGTTTCTCCAGTAACCACGTCTCTTGCAGACATAGAATGTCAAAGGCCCCCAGATTCACGTCTCCGGGCGTTGTTAAGTGGTTGTGTCCTCTGGTGTTCCAGGATCCTACACTGTACTGGTCTTTGCCGGGCCGTTTCTTAGAGGGCGTCGCTGCATTCTCTCCCTCAAGGCTCGGCCCTTTTTGTTGCTATTTGACAGCTTTCTTTGACCAGGTAGATGTAATCCAGTCCCACGGGCCTCTCATTGGACGAGTGTCCTTTGTTTTGTCCGCCGAAGTCCTCTCTGGTGTTTCTACACTGTCGTGCCTGTTTGCTTTTGATGGTTCATCCTTTTTCCCACTGTTTCTGTTTGGTCTCGTTTCGTACGGTCGCTTGGTATAATCCGAGGCCCTTCGTGGGTGCGATCTTGGTCTCTCATACTTCCAGGTTCCTTCCTGGTCAAACGGTGTTGGTCTTCGGCGGTGTTTCCGGTCGTCTCGAGAAATCTCGTCCTCTTTCCTTCTATTCCATCGATTCAGACAATACCGTTTTTCTGTTCTGGAATGGTAATGTACTCTGTGATTGTTGACTATTGGTGTTTTTTGGACTTGCTCCTCTTGCTGCGGCTTTGTTAATTCGGTCAACCGAAATCCCATCGATGAGAGGTCTTCGAACACCGATTTGTCCATGTGTGTGATACTCTCAGCTTTTACGTGCAAGTAAGATTTCGCAATCTTGCCCTTGTGGTATGGTTCGACCAGTACTAGATCTTTTGTTCTCACGCCCTTGAGAGTCTTAGATTTTTTCAAGATCTGCAAGATGGTTGGCCGGTTTAGGATTAAATTGGTTTTTTTGAGGTCTTGTTGCTCCAGCTTAAATAGGCGGATTGCGCCCTTTTCTGCTGGTTCGATTTTCTCTGTTACTCTTGTGGGCGTTTGTTTTCTCGGACTGCTTCTGCTTCTTGAAGTTTGGCTCTGCTGCGTGTATTTGTTGTCCCTCTGAGTTTTACTAGTTCGCACGTTGGCTACTCCTTTGTTGGAAGAGTTCTTTTTATCTTTTACTCCTTCCCCTTTAACCTCTTCGTCGCTCATAGCTCTTATTTCTTCTGTGTTACTTTTTTCTTCCCTCCTTGTTTTGGTTGCCGGCAAGGCGGTAGCCACCTGTAATCTACTGGCTGTTTGAGTTTGTTCCTCGTATAATGAGACATTCATCAACGAAGAATCCAACAGAAAATCTTCTGCCGTCCTCGGTGACCTCTGAGCGAGAGATTTTGACGGGGACAGACCGTCCCGGGTTGAGCTCTCATCTTTCTTCGCCTCTGCTTTTTGTTTTAAAGTTGGCACCCGCGGTCCCAGTTGCACGTTGCTATCCCAGGAAAGTGAGCGTGATGCACTCGATGTTGCTAATTTGTTTTTGATTGATGGTTGATTTGCCATATTCTTTTCTGTGTTGGTCACCCGCATATTTAGTCCTATGCATAGGTTCTGAGGTTTGACTGTCGCGTGCTTGCCCGCTACTAGATCTTGGGTTACTGCGGGGCCGATGTTTTGTTTCTCCAATTGTTCTATTTTTCTTTCCAGGAACTCGATTTTATTTTCCCAGAGCGTTTCCTGAATACCTTTTTGTGCTTCTACAGCTGTTATGTAACTTTCCACATGTGACAATTTTGCTATCATGTTGGTAAGGATTGCTGTGTTGTTCTGCAACTCTTCTTTTAGTGCTTCATATAGTTTGCAGAAGGGCGCTAAGACAATGGACATTGCCGACATAATTGTTACCATATCCGGATTCTTGTTTGGAGAGTCTTTATGAATTGCCATGGCGATGTCGCTTAGCCGACGATTTTTTGATGATAATTGGGCTTTTTCCGTCCTTTTTGATGTGCCTGGGGTTTGTAGGCCTGGATAGTCCATTATGGAACTGTTGTCCTGGTCTGTTCGCTGTCGACCCATCCTGGTATCACTCGGGGTGCGTGTCGGCTCTTCGTTCCTTTTTGTTGAATCCGCCGTGTTTTGCGGATCCTTAGTGAGGTGCGGTTTCGTCCATATTAACCGCTGATCTTTGTCATTCATTACTTCGAGTGGTTTTTGTGTTTCCTTCGTAAATGGGCTTGAGGTACGATTTTCTTTTGTCATCACTGCCTCCCCCCCCTTGTTGGCTTCCGAAGATGGTTGTAGTTTGTTATTTTGTTCCGAGGTGGCCTTGTCAGGGTCCCATGTAGGTTTCGTGTGTGTTAACTCTATGTCTCTGATCTGAGGTTGGTTCACCTCCCTGGTCGTGGTCTGCATTTCGTTAGCTCTCTCGTTGCTGTTTTTTGCGTTTTCTAAGGATTTCAGTTGGAGTTCTGGCCTCACGGTCTTTGAGGGGTTTTCATCTTTTTCTCTTAGGTTCGACCCTGATGTCGAGTCTTGCATCACTTCCAGCATCTCTGCATCTGATACCTCTGAGTCCACTGTCAGTTTTCGTTTGTGTTGCTGGGTGAAGAACGCTTTTAAAGGGCAGGATAATGCAGGTAAGGATAGCTTCGTGATAGAAAGTCTTTTTTTTTGGATGGTCTTTCTTTCCTCTCTAAATTTGTAATTTCCATCCTTCATATTTTTTTTGTTCCTTTGCGGTACAAATATCTTCCTAGGGGTTTGGTTTTTCTTGGATTTCACTTTTTTCTTTCTTTGTTGAGTTCGACCTGTCTTTGTTTGCTCATTTTCTGTTTCCTTGTTAGAATCCTCCTGTTCACTTAGACTAGTTGACTCTTCTGATGTATAGCTCTCTACGAAGACTTCGTCACTCTCCCTATCTGAGGGTGATTCACCGGAATTAATCTCAATAGGTCTCTTATTGATGGTCGTTGGAGAACGGCCCGGTTGTGTCGATTTTGATCCATTGGGCTTGATTTTCTGGTCAGTGTCCTGCACTGTATTTGCGGAATGTATCATTACTTTGATGATTGAAGACGTCTGCCTATAATCCGTTTTTGGTTCTAAGTCCAAAGGTGCTGATGATAGATTTGCTTTTCTTTGTTCCATAGTAGTCTGATTTTGAAGGTTGCTTGCCTGTAGTGGTTCCGCATACTGGCTGCAGTGGTTATGTAGTCCTTGCAACGCCGGGGGATTAGGACCCAGCGAGATCTTCCTTTTGCTTGTTGAGGTTGGGCCTCTCTCATGTTGGGAGCTGAGACTTTTTACGGCTCCCTTTTGTTGCAGGACCCTGTGTTCCACTGGTCTCTTTAACATTTTCAGTTCCTCGAATCCGGGCTCTGCTTGTTTTGCGCCACTTTCCCGCGGGACTGTCCCGCACGTGGTTACACCACCTCCGTCCTCCTCCACCCACTGGCCCCCCCTCCTGCCCCGCAAACTGGGCCCCGCGAAGGGTCCGCCGCTGGCTGTCCTCCGACAGCTTCAGCGTCTTCCCCGCTCGTCACCAAGACGGTACGCGTGCCCTTTGTTGCGGCGCAGTCGAGCGGGGCGGGCGCGGCTGCTGCCTTCCTCAGTCCACACGCATCCGTCACCTCGGACTCGCGGACTCGTGGCTCATCCTCCCTCGGCGGCCGGGCCTCCCAAGCTCCACTCTTGCCCACCGTGGCACCAGGTGGGTCAGAGGACTTCTGGGCTAGGACCGGGGAAGATGACTTCGTCACCCACGTGGTAGGTAAGCCTGTTTGTAAGAGTTTCTGCTGTGTTTTTAATAGCGGCTTACCTCTGGGGTTTCTTGGCTTGGCTGGACGTACGTCCTCTGATGTTTTGCAGGCGGCAGCTAACAGTGCCTTTTCTTTGGTGGGCTGAATTAATGACAACAGTTCCTCCACCTCTGGCGTTTCAGGTTGACCCCCTGATACCCCTGATACCGGGGCTGCTTCGGAGGTAATCACTAAAAGCGGTCGTACTTCTGTCTCCATTGCTCGCTTGCTACGCGTCTGCAGCGGACTGCAGCAGACTGGCTCCACCTCGGCTCACACCTCCGCTCACCGCTCCGCGGTGTACTGGCTCTGATAAGGACTTCCTTACACAACGATGTGGTCGGTCTGCACGACTGCAGCAGACTGGCTCCACCTCGGCTCACACCTCCGCTCACCGCTCCGCGGTGTACTGGCTCTGATAAGGACTTCCTTACACAACGATGTGGTCGGTCTGCACGACTGCAGCAGACTGGCTCCACCTCGGCTCACACCTCCGCTCACCGCTCCCCGGTGTACTGGCTCTGATAAGGACTTCCTTACACAACGATGTGGTCGGTCTGCACGACTGCAGCAGACTGGCTCCACCTCGGCTCACACCTCCGCTCACCGCTCCGCGGTGTACTGGCTCTGATAAGGACTTCCTTACACAACGATGTGGTCGGTCTGCACGACTGCAGCAGACTGGCCCCACCTCGGCTCACACCTCCTGGTTATTTGCCCACCCAGTGGTGGAATGGAAAAAATGTGGTGGGGGATCCCACAAGTGCCGGGTGGGGGAGGAGTTGGGGAAGAGGGGCCGTGGTCTAGAGGGGGCGGGGTTGGTAGTGGCCAGCCGATCAGATAAATACTTAAAAAAAAAAAAGAAAAAAAAGCACCCACAAAGGAAACATTGCCTTTTACCACAGGGCTTTAAGTGGGACGGGGCCTGCCGGAGCTCAGCCCCGGCAGGCTCTGAAATTTCAATTTGAGGCGGGGCCCTGTGGGGCCCACTGATCTCCCCTGCCAGCCCCGGCCAATATACGAAAAGGATTTTTTTCTGAAGCCTGAAGCTCTCGCTCGTGTGCGAAAGCTTCAGGCTCCAGAAAAAAATGCCTTTCAGCCATAATGGTGGCGCCGCACCTGCGAGGCATCCCTTTAAGCAGGAGATGCCCGTGGGCCGGTGCCACCATTGTGGAGAGAAACGTGAGGCCACTGGAAGCTGAAGCCGTTTTCCTGAGTTTCATTCTTCAGGAAAACGGCCTCAGCTTCCGGCGGCCTCACCCTTTCAGCCTTAATGGTGACGCTGCCCCTCCCCAGCTGCCGAGGGGAAGCGTCACCATTAAGGCTGAATAGGCGAGGCGCTGTCCCTTGCCAGGCAAGCCTATAGAAAGTAAATGCAGAGATCAGCACCCTCTCCCCCATGGGAGAGGGTGTTGATCACTACAAAAGGATGCCTGGCAGGGGTGCCAGTAGCCCATTGAGGCAGGGCTCTTCAGGGGGGCGTGGCCTAACGGGCCAGCAGGACGCTTGCAGTTAGGCCAGGCCCCCTTGATGAGCCCTGGCTCATTTTGTTGTGCCAAAAAACGAAAAAAAAAATGTAAAAAAAAAACGCCCACGAGGGCAGCATTGCCTTTTATGCGGCTCTAGCACTGGTGTGTAAAGCACAATGCTCGCTACATGTACAACTGATTCCTTTCAGTTGTACATGTAGTGAGCATTGTGCATTACACATCAGTGCCAAAGCCGCGGTAAACGGCAATGCTGCCGTCGCGGACGCTTTTTTTTTTTCTTTCTTTTTTCCAGCGCGGTTCATGGGCTTGGGCGACTGACTCTGGCCGGATCCAGCTACACATCTAGTGCCGGATCTCGGATCCGCCGAGAGCCGGCCCAATGACCAGCACTGTGCCCACCCATTGACTGACCATGCCAATGCTAATCCCTATGGCAATTCCTACCCAGTTTCTGACCCTCCCTGCTCAACACACCTCCTTATTGGACCCCTTTGAGCTGGACTTAATCAAGCCTTACCATCAAACTCTCCACTCAAAGTGCTTGCCAGCATTGTTTCAAAGTAGTCTTCTGAGAGTTTATGTCTTAATTGGAGCTGGAAGCCTGCTACTGGTGTAATAGAAAATGTCTTAACCAGGTCTGCCTTCAGCCACTCAATTTTTAAGCACTATGCATGCCCTTCACTGAAGTCCTGTTAAAAACAAGCATTGGCAAAGCCAACAGTTTTGGCTTGTGTATACGGTTTAGGCATTTTCCAGGCACTGCTATTAAATGCCCAGGTACTCGCACCATTATGTTGATGACTGTCTTACAACATCCTCATTTGTAAGCTACTTGCACTGATTAATTCCTTACAATGGTAAAGTCCCCCCCACTACCCTCCCGATAAATTGAATCACCAGAGGTTAATACCACAGCAATGGCCTAGTTTGCTATCCTGTGCATGGGGCCTATACAATCTTCCCAGCTGAATCCCTTTCCTGTGTTCATGGCATTCCACAAAATTGAGGGATTTTCCTTGTTAGGTTTTCTTCTAGGCCCTGGAGTGGTGATGCGGCTGAACTGCATGCGCACGCAGTGTAACTTCATGGTGACTTTACTTTAAGACCAGCACCCCCATTTTAGCACCCCCTCCATTTTCATTTAGCGCTAGCATTGAATCTGCTGATTGAATATTATAGGCTGTGCCGTTATTGCCCCAAGCTATCATTTGCCAATAAATGGGTAATTGGGCCTCATTACGATTACACCTTTGTGGGGGAAAATTGAGGTAAAATGGCAGTAATTCTGTTATTGCCTCTTTACTGCTGCATTACCGCACCACTAAACTGGGAGTTTTGGCAGCAAGGTGGAAGGTTCACCTCAAGCAAAAAGATGGAGGTAAACCTTCCACCTTCCTGCCAACATGCACCAGATTTACCACACAAAATTACCTCTCATGGTAAATCTGCCAAAAATCACCGTAATATCCTATGGACTCTAAAAATATGCACTAACACCAGCGCGCCACCACACGCTATCCCATCATAGGTCCATGGGACCGATTGGCGGTAACAACAAGACATTGTGGCGGTACCAGCATATCTACCATCAACCTTGTAATGAGACCCACTATCTTTAGCAGTCTGAGGTGCCTCACCGATGCATTCTCATTCAAAATACTTGATTCCGGTCTACTGCTCTGATAATCCCACAAGCCGCCGGGTTATCGTCCTACTTCAACGTGGAATGAAAAGACAGACAGAAAGGAGCTACGGAGCCCCTGCGATGAGCCATAGCGTGCACTCTCCTGGAAGACCAGGGAACAGGAGCAAGTGCAGAAGACATACAGGCTGATGAAAAAGTAATTGGCCTTAGAAATTAAAGCTGTTTGACCACTTCGACTGCCCTTGGGGCATTTGACATACTAAAGAGGTCTTGCATTACCCAGGACAAATGTTAAGGTCCAAAATTGAGTAGGAGGGATCTCTGTATCCCCCAAAACCTACCAGACCACCAGCAATAGTTTGTTGTGCCATGGCAGATGGTTGCTAGTTCATTGGTGGATTTCATTTACATTACATTTCTAACTTTGCTTAACAAATCCATGCTCAGGATTTTCTCGTCGCCTTGTACTTTTAATTCCTGATCATAATCCTGGGAAAAACACTTGGTGCGGACGCTTGTTACTACTCGCTCGGTTTACGACTGGAAGTGCCCAACTTCATCTGGACTTGTTCAAATGCCCGATCAAGTCCATGTTGGGCTCTTTCTGAAGACCATGCCCTGATATTTCTTCCCCCGCACACACGCAGTTCAGCGCTGCTACCTTCCTCTCCTTCACAGCTCCTGAGTTCCGCAGTTTGGTGGAAAGTACACGCAGCTCAGCGCTGCTACCTTCCTCTCCTTCACAGCTCCTGAGTTCCGCAGTTTGGTGGAAAGTACACGCAGTTCAGCGCTGCTACCTTCCTCTCCTTCACAGCTCCTGAGTTCCGCAGTTTGGTGGAAAGTACACGCAGCTCAGCGCTGCTACCTTCCTCTCCTTCACAGCTCCTGAGTTCCGCAGTTTGGTGGAAAGTACACGCAGCTCAGCGCTGCTACCTTCCTCTCCTTCACAGCCCCTGAGTTCCGCAGTTTGGTGGAAAGTACACGCAGTTCAGCGCTGCTACCTTCCTCTCCTTCACAGCTCCTGAGTTCCGCAGTTTGGTGGAAAGTACACGCAGTTCAGCGCTGCTACCTTCCTCTCCTTCACAGCTCCTGAGTTCCGCAGTTTGGTGGAAAGTACACGCAGCTCAGCGCTGCTACCTTCCTCTCCTTCACAGCTCCTGAGTTCCGCAGTTTGGTGGAAAGTACACGCAGTTCAGCGCTGCTACCTTCCTCTCCTTCACAGCTCCTGAGTTCCGCAGTTTGGTGGAAAGTACACGCAGCTCAGCGCTGCTACCTTCCTCTCCTTCACAGCTCCTGAGTTCCGCAGTTTGGTGGAAAGTACACGCAGTTCAGCGCTGCTACCTTCCTCTCCTTCACAGCTCCTGAGTTCCGCAGTTTGGTGAAAAGTAGTCGCTCTTGTGCAATAATCCTTGACTATTTATGCCCCCGAGGGGGTGGGTAGCAGGCAGGCAAGGGGTCAATCTCCTCTTGACCCCAATGGCAGTCAGTGAGTGGGACCCATGCATGCTGGTAACCATAATTGTAAGACTCGGTCACTCCAGTGGTCAGTGTTGGTAAACCTGGAGATTTTGGCACATAGGGCCTCATTACGACCCAGACGCTAAGTGGTTAAGGGCGCCGTAAAAGGCTGCGGCGCCGTTAACCACTTAGCGCCTTACTACGAGGTCCCTTTGCGGGACCCGACCTGAATGGTCTGGACCAGCCGTTAAAGTAGGGACCCGCAAAGGGACCTCACAGGCAATTACGGTACCGCAATTTGTGGTACCGTAATTGCCGCCTTCCCCATTCCCATTGAGCCCTATGGGGCAAAAATGGGAATGTGGAAGGGCCATGGTGAAATGGGGAAATACCACCCCGCCAACCTTGGAATGGGGCGGTATTTCCCCATTTCACCATGGCGGACTCGTTACAACACCGGCACCAACCATGGTGCTAATAGCGCCGTGGTTTAGCGCCGTTGTTGTAATGAGTGCCATAGACTTTTCTGCAAACCAAGGACCTTGGAGAGTTGTACGTGCGATCCGGGTGGTTGCACGGCGCTCTGTTCTTATATTTCATGGCATTTGCCATTTTGGTGTTCTCCACCTGGGTCTATGCTTAAGCATATCAGAGGCTTTAACCCCGCCACACCTAGGCACACACATTCTGGGACGGAGCGCAGTCGATAAAAATACTGTCATCCTCTCTAAATATTCCATTTGGTCTCCTTTCTTCTCTCCTACAGGCCTCTGATAAGAACAAATTGGTTAATAAGACAAATGGTAGAACTGGTAAACATACCCGCCACCGCAACTCATGCTGCACGCCAGGCTACTGTGTATTCATCAGGAGAGCAAATGTGCAGCAGTGCATGCCGGGGTCTATGAGTGTGCGCAAGGCAGAAGATCCTATAATCAAGGATTATTGCACAAGGATCACTACATCGGCCAAACAGCGGCAATCAGAAGCAGTGAAGCAGTGAAGCAGATGAAGGTAACATCGATGAACCAAGTCCACATGGTAGGAGTTACTTCAGGGGTTGGTGTTCAGGAAGACCCTAAGATGGACAGACATGGGGCACCTGCAAAACTTCAGAAGAAGTTGGGGGATTCCAGTTGTAAGCCGAGCGTGTAGTAACAAGTGTCCGCACTGCACCGCGCGAGAGCTGGAGCGATTGTTCCAGGAGGACTGGATCAGGAATTAAATGTACAAGGAATCGAGAAAATCCTGTGCATAGATTTGTAAAGCAAAGTCCGAAATGTAAATGAAATCCACCGATGAGCTGACAAACAGCTGGCTTAGCGCGTAAGAGGATTTAGAGAACCTAACGTGAGTGATTAAAAGGAGAACAGATGGCAGCCCACAGGACACACACTTTTGTTAGCATGGGTCACTGTTGCTTTTAAAATAGAGGCAAAAATGAAAGTTGCTAGGATACAGGGCTCGTCCTTTTTGCTAAATACAGGCATCTGGAAATATTCAATTTTACAGGCATCAAAAACTCGGCAGTCCTCTGCTGTTCAATAATGACCATTAAGATGCCATAGGTGTGTGAAAATGCACTTTTCTAAATTACAGTCCCCAAAAGAAAATGAATAAGCAAATCCTATGATATTCAGACACCATAGCTGGGTATAGCGTGCAACAAAAAAAAGGCTTGTCTCGGCATTAGGCATACACTCAGAAAACTTACAATGAAGCCAGCCAATTCCTGGTGACCTATACATTAGGTTATTTGGGGTTCCTTGGTTAAATGCAAGGATTACACTGCATTAGAATAGTGCCCTCCTGCAGGGGCAAATGTTTTAACACTGGAATATTGAAGACCAGCCTAGAGGAAATGGTTTGAGTTCCCTTAACATTGATCATTGAATATGCCAGACTACACCATCAAGTGCAAGTATGTTGATGGTAGCTGATGACTATGCTTCTGCTCATATCCTCGATTTAATGTCAGGAGTTCAAGGCTTATATTCCAGAAACCTGTGCCAATGGAAATGTGGAATGTTGCAATGTGAAGATTAGCCATGCGTATCACTCAGTACAATTGTGAAGATTAGCCTTGCGCACATTAGATAGAATTGTCAAGATTAGCCATGCGTATCACTCATTAGAATTGTGAAGATTAGCTTTGCGCACATTAGATAGAATTGTCAAGATTAGCCATGCGTATCACTCAGTACAATTGTGAAGATTAGCTTTGCGCACATTAGATAGAATTGTCAAGATTAGCCATGCGTATCACTCAGTACAATTGTGAAGATTAGCCACACATCACATTATATATAATTGTGAAGATTAGTCTTGCATATCACTCGATAGATTTGTGAAGATTAGCCATGTGTCACATTTAGATCGATTTCTGAAGATTACCCATGTGTCACACTTAGATTGTGAAGGTTAGTAATGCGTCACTTTTAGATAAAATGGCGAAGATTAACCATGCGTCACACTTAGAAAGATTGGTGAATATTAGCCATGCTTCACATTAGATAGAATTGTTAAGATTAGCCTCCTAGAAGAACTTTGCGAGTACCCAATGTACTAACCACCCTGCTCCTGCTCCCCTCCAACACACCTCCCAAGTACTATGCACGCCCTTGGGCTAGCCACACTACATCCAAATTCACACCCAACATAACTAACACTTGCATACAACAAAAAATCCCAGGGACTGGACCTTAGCCTTACGGATACAATAAACCAGTGCACACGATCAACCCATCTGCAAGCCAACACACACAGATGCCAGTTTCTACCGGTTCTGGACCTATCCTATCACTCTATCCTCACTAACCCACCCTGTGCACTTTCTTGCAGAGCCACGCAAGCACCTGGAGACCGTCTCTGTGGTTGTAATGGTGTGCCGTATAAGTCAACATAACATCACATAACATATAAATCAACATAACATGTATTTTTGCACTAGTGCAATTTCTGCGCTGCCCCAATGCAACATTTCTTTAATAGAGGCTCAGATGTCTTATTACACTTCCTCCAGTACTAGCTACACTTGGGATGCCGGAAATGAAGCACTACTTGATCTCTTGATTCCAACTCTTCTGATGAGGTAATGGACAACTTGATTTGGCAACCCTTAGGACGTTTTTATACACGTCCTGATTTCCATAGGAAAGCATTGAAGTGCTGTCAGTGAAAGGGTTAAAGCAAGCACCAAGCTCCACGCCATGAGAGACACCACTGCTTCATTTGCAGGTCTTTTTAAAATGGACGGTGCAGGAAATGGAGGCTTAAAAGCTAGGCACAATGCTTTTCTTGCCTCCATTTCCTACTCCAGCCTGTTTTCGAGGGCACACAAGATGTCAAACGTTTACATCTCTGCCATGCTTAATGCCTTAGGGACTGATTCATGCAAAAGTGTGCATTGATCCTGCAAAGCCTGTGCACCGAGAACGACACGGCGCGAGCCTGGGCGCAGAACGAAATCTGTGTGCTCTGCGTATTCCTGGAATTGTTCCCGCAAAATAGGCCGAGCCGCAAGTCGTGCCTGGCACGCCCCCGACACGCCTCCATGCAAAGCCGAAAAAGCCACATTAACCTGCCTTTGCAGTCTCCCCAGGTACGATGACATGCACCCCGTGAAAACTGTATGGGGTCCCCCACAACCAAGCTAGCACCTCTGGGACCCTGCGCGGGGTCCCCCATAACTGCAACTGGCACCCCGAGAACATGCGTACCGTTTCCCATAACTCATAACATATTTTTCAGTCAAACTGCGTGCAAACCCATGTAAACCGTCCCTGCACCCCGCTACACTGTGTACGCACACTCCTAAATTTGATCAGAATCTTGCCTGCATGCACGCACCCCTAAATCCGACGCCCGATCGTACCCCTGTGAGGAGATTCCTATATGCAAGTGTCTGTATGCCTGCCTTCGGGTGGCAGATAGTTTAGGTGCATTATGTGGCCATTTCCTTGACGAGAGTTTGCACAGACCAATCCTTGAATACGGTCGATTATACACATTTGTGGAAGTGTGATGGACTGCCAGCGGGTCATCCCTCGTAATGCTAAATTTTTCCCTTGTTCTTCCTCATTTTGCATGTTCTGCCCCTTACTCCGGGCCCTGCACAGGCCATGCCCACCCCCTGTGTGTAGTCTCGCGCAAGGCACTCGGCTGATCGCAGAGCCGTGCCGAGCCTGCGTGATGTCCCAGCAAAGTATGAAAAAGTCCTACGCAGACGATTCCATGAATCGTCAAACTGAGGTGCGCGTGGGGTTTAGCGCAATGTCCCAATTTACTGAGCAAATAATTCCATGAATCGTCCCTCAGTCTTACGTGTGTACTTTGTTATTCATGCAGGAGTAAATCAAATGGATTCCAATTCAAATGACCACCTCGTAATGAGCTAGCAGATTCCATAGACCTCTTTTAGCAAATGTCGTCTGGAAAGGGTAATTCTCAAGCGGCCTTCACTTTTTGACAAGACGGAGAGTAAAACGGAAGAAAAAGGCAACTTCGCCTGGATTTGCCTTTCAGTTTTATACCAATGCGACGTAAAGGATTAAAATTACATGTAACATGTAAGTGCTACCCGTGGCGGTCGCTTGCATGCAATTTGCAATTTTTAGAAAATTACCTCTTTTCCCAGATTGACAGGCAGACTTGGACTGGCCCTTTGGCAGTTCCTAAAGGGGGGCAGCACAAAAGGGAAAGTGTGGGCCAGTTTTCCGGGCCATGCATTGCATAGTGAATTGAGCTGCTGTTAGTTTTAGCTGGTGTAATGGCCAATGTGCTTTACTATCCACAATTCCACAAAAAGAATGCCCCGGGGTACCACTCGGTTTGCAGAGAGCATGTGGGGCTAGTTCTGTTTGCTGCCAAGGATATTTTCTATCGACACCTGCGCGCGGAACATCTTAAATTGGCAGCTTTGCATCCCCTGTAACAACAAATATATTCCTTTTATTCTATAATTACCAGGCACACTGCTTTGGTGTAGTGATGTTAATTGATTCCAACCTTAGGTCTTGGTGGGTGTTCTTTTGAATGTTTGTGTTTTTTTGTCCTTTTTAGGTGCTATAATTGCATAAGTAATTACTCTCTTTTATCCTTATTGCCTCTAAAATGAGATTTACCTGCCTTTTGAGGAACATCTAATATACAGTCTGGAGTCGCTAACGTTTGTGGCTTGTCATTTTATGCTTTTCTTGCCTGCTCCAGATTCGATGCTGCTGGTGGTGGACCGGTTCGAATCCCCGTCTAACATTGAAATCACAATGACAACAATTCATGAGCGGATCTCAGAGGCCATCTCAATCATGCAGGAAAACAAGAAAACTATAACCAACAAGGTACATTCATAACATTATGCTTCACGGTGAATGTAATGCGCAGCCACCTTTTCTTGTTCTAGAGTCCGAGTAGGTTTTCACTGGCACCTGGGCTATTTGTGACATTTATTGACATGAAGTCAATTTCCAAAAAACGTGTCTACAAATGATTGCACTGTATTACCGACCACATATCCGAAGGCATGCCCCAACAGTCCACTAGCAAAATGGAGGATCTTTATTTATTTATGTTGCGCTTTTACCAAAGCGCTGAACATAGAACATTTGCATCACCCAACCAAAGTTGATACTCATTTATAGAACCCCAGAAAGATAAAAGGAAAAGTTGGCATTCCCAGGAATCGAACCTGAAAACACGAGATCACTTTCATATCACAGTAGCGAGTGCTTGACCCACTGAGCTATCTTTCTGTTGAGCTACTATACGGATTCTTGTTTACTGTGATGTAACTTGAGTACCTTATCCTCCACTGAGCACTCACTGATGTACCCAAATTGTGACACAATGGTAGGGGTCTTACTGAAACCCTTTTCTAGGATGTCTCTAAAATGCTGCCTTTAAATTTCAGGGGCTGTTCACCCCTCGACCAAACTCCACAAAAAAGGATGATAAAGAAAGTATAAACTGTCCCCCAGTTCTCCTTTATCAGAATTGATATAAACCATTTGAGAAGAGAGTTCTAGATGGCTCTTGAACAAATGAAAAAGTGGGATATCCATTGAATACTTGCAAGTCTCTTAGCACGTACCACAAATGGATTGTCGGTTGCGTGGTCATCTTTCGATTACCCCGGGTTGCCGTCTAACATTACAGACTTCCCTTTTTTAAGCCTCCTACCACTCCCTTTAGAACTCTTCTGCTTATGAGACTTCTTCTGACATGAGACTGCATGCCCAACCTTATCTCTGGCATCTATTGTACTTCTCTAGAAAACTCTGTTGGTTCTCTACGGGAAGGCTGGCATCTAAGTCTAAGGAGAGCTAGTTTCTAAAATCTGGTGATGTTTCCGAGCTTTCCGATCTGTACAGTTTTAGGGGAACACTCTGTGCCAGAGTGTGGATCTAATGAAGGTCATGGTTTTAAGTGGAATATAGCTGGCCAGGTTCCTAACCAGATCTTTCCTATAACTGAAGGGCCTGAAACGGTCTGCAGCAAGTGGGCATCTAGGTCAGTGGTACCCAATGCCAACAACCTCGTGTAATGTATGCTGAGGTAGAGCCGTAGTACAGTGAAGGCTCTTAAAACATACTACGTAGACGATATGTAGCCAAGGCCCCCCACCCAATTATTAAAACCGTAAAGTCAGACCTGTGTCTTTGCCTGAACAATCGGATCATAAGCAAACACGGAAACTGCCTCAAAGCGAGAGTAGAGAATGGAGACTGTGAGACTCACTTTATTGTAGACCTTCACAATAAAAACTGCCGCTAGGAAGGGCCCTGCTCTGCACCCGTCCCGCCACATCACCAGACTGAAGCAGGCCTTCTGCCCAAGGCCCAACGCAAGACCATACTCCTGCATGACCAGCCTAGTCCACACAGGAGATGGGAGGGGTAGGGTTCACGCACTGACAGAAAAGGCAGTCCCTGGCAAAGAGAGAGGCAACCTAAGAAATACACGAAGAGAAAGGGAGGACTAGGCTACAGAGAGGATGGTTTGGTCCATATGGAAACAGAAAACAACAGAAAAGACAAATTGCGGTACTCTTAAAAAATGGAAGAGCGAGCATGTCATGGAACAGTGATGAGGCACTGTACAAAATACTGTGTTGCTAATAGGAAATGAACTGAAAGGGGCAACATTTTATGAAATTAGTCAAAATGTAATCATTTGAGGCGGAAGAAACCGATGCACAAATATGTTTTGCCGTTTTCAAAATCTGCAAAATATTGCAAAAACATCAACAAAAGAGAAGCTGCTGGAGATGATCTCAGCAAAGCAAGTGAAAACTGTTCACTCGAGTTTCCAAGTTCCCTTGCTAGAAAAGAAATCTAGAATTACACCTTTCTGGGAGCTTTTCTCAGCAAGCGAAGTGAAAACATGTTGCTTGAATTTTCTTATTATTTTGGGAAAAATAATTTCTGCAAATAACTTGTAAAGCTCATTTTCAGAGGAGACTAAATGAAAACACTTTACAAGAGCTTTTCACCTATTGTGCGGATACGTTTCCAACACATTACTTTCTCTGTCAACAATCTTGCCGAAGGCCTAATTCAAAAACGAATGCATGATTTAGCAATTTCGTGAACTGAAAAGGTGTGAATTTGTACCCGATCAGGCGGTGAAGAATATACGTTTCCCATACCTCTAGTCGTGGACGGAGAGGAACCAGAGTAGAATGGCAAAGCTCTCCTGTGTTTAAAGGTATTGAAAATAAAGGCGATGATCTATGACTCACAGCTTGCACTTGGATAGACAAAGAATGTTACTGGAACATTCCGCCAGCCTTTGGGTACAGGAAAGAGCAAGAGGGAGGAGGGACAGGATGGAGTACACGCAGTGTACATTGAAGCCCACATTACGCAACCTACAGTGTGGGGGTTTGTGGGATTGGAGGTTACCCATCCAATGCAGGATTGACACAAGAGGATCATTTGCCAAGGAAAATATAGGTAGAATGGATGTACATTTCAATATAATTTACTAATTTGGAACAAACCTTTTTCACCAGAATGCACCAGACAGAAGGGTGAGAGATTAGAGTTTTTTTGGTTATTGCAGTTTTTTTTTAAGTCCCAGAAGGCCGATTTGGAATAAACAGTCCTCTCTTCAGCGATGAGCCGATGTAGCAAGATGGACGGTTTCAAATCATTGTTCTTAATGAAAATGTCCTTTATGATTTTATAAAAAGAAAAAAAGGACTAATATACTCAGGTGGAAATCTTACATAGAGACAATGGGCCTCATTACAAGTTTGCTGGTCCAGTAACAACGGTACCGGTAAGCTTGCTGGTACCGTAGTTACGGGACCGGCAAAATACGAGTTCTGCTCGCGGGTGCCTTTTCACCCACCAGGTCGGACCTGGCGGACGGACCGGCACCCGCAAGTGGAGCATGTCGGATTCACCGGCCCCATTCTGAATGGTGTCGGTGCATCCACCCTCCCCATTCCCATTGAGCCCTATGGGGCTTCCCTATGGGGCTCAATGGGAATGGGGAGCATTTTTTACCGGCGCCCGGAAATGGGCAAATACCGGGTCCAGCAGGGTCATAATGACCCGGTAATTGCACATTCCCGGGCGCCGGAAAAATTCCCAATTTCGGCGGCAGCCTGCCGGTTTTACCAGCAAGGCTACCGCCGAACTTGTAATGAGGCCTAATGCAATTTTACAGCAGATGCAATTGCTGGATAATATTGTGACAAACCGAGGAAGGACTGGCAAATTGCAAGTATTCATAGTCATATTCATTATTTATACAAGCGCTTTGGATAAAGGCGCTATATAAATAACACATAATTATCATTATCATTATAGTGGCCAGGGGAAAGATAAGAAATGTAGTGCTGGTGATGGGAATCACTCGCAAGTAGAGGGCCTAAAATG
This sequence comes from Ambystoma mexicanum, assembly GCF_040938575.1. Classification (NCBI taxonomy): domain Eukaryota; kingdom Metazoa; phylum Chordata; class Amphibia; order Caudata; family Ambystomatidae; genus Ambystoma; species Ambystoma mexicanum. The sequence continues at coordinate 293,749,709 of NC_090932.1, read as the reverse complement.
TAGAGCCGGTCAGGCCACTTTTGCAGACACAACCTTGACAAATGGCCTTATTTGACCAGAAATTTGACATAAATAAGCAGTGCAATGACAATCATTGTCGGGGGCTCAAATTGAACCTCAAGTCCAGTGTTGGGCAAATTCAGGAGAGCCGAAACCGAAACTTTGCGAGAGGTGTATTGAGTGATTATGGGCTTATTGCTATGCCACACTGTATCAAAAACATATAACAAGAACATTTTGCATCGCACTACCTTATAAACAACTTTATTAAATATGGATCACTCTGTCAAGCTTTACAAGTTTGTTCCAAATGTAAATCAAAATCAACATTTTATTTTTGTACGAAAATCAGTTAAACAATTGTTTTAATCTATGGGCCTCATTACGAGTCCGGCAGTAACCGAGGCGGTAAAACCGCCTGGTTACCGCCGGACTCGTATTACCATTCTGCCTACGTGACTCCCGGAAATACCAGGGCATTACGACCCTGGTGTCCCGGGAATTCCGCAGGCGGAATTCGGTAAATCCCCATTCCCATGGGGAAGTGGAAACACCGGCACCATATCGTGATGGTGCCGGTGTTTCCACGTCCGCCTGCAGGTGGGTAGTGTTAAACCCGCCAGGTCAGACCTGGCGGGAACATCACCTCCCGCTTGCAGGAGTCGGGATCGGGCGGTCCGGAATTAACAGTGGCGGCGGGTATATCACCACTGTTAATTCCGGACCGCCCGACCTGTAATGAGGCCCTTTGACTTCACAGAAACCCTATATACAATCAAAGCTTCGTACACTGAATCCTGCATCAAATTTAACCTTGTTTTCTTCCCGCTCTACATCTGACTGGTTCCCCAAGATTGAGATCTACCTCAAAGGTAGCCCAACCCTACTTTCTTTGCAAAGCCACAGAGAAAGCAAATCCACAAGTGACGTGTCCAACCCTACAGTACACTTTTTGAAGCAGATATTGAAGTGCAACCTCAATCCTTTCTTAAAGGAAAATAAATAAAGATTGTTACGAGTCGCGTCGGAGTTGTGAACAGGTATAAGGGGTGTGTGGGGTTTGGCTCAGAGTTAAAAACGTCTAGGAATCAAGAGTTGGCCAAATTGTTCCCGCCTTAACAGGCTGTCCAAACATACTAAGTAGTAGAAAATCATGCTACACTCAAGAATCGGTTCAGTGTTTGGAGCGTATGCACTTATCAGTGGTTGGGCATTTTCCAGTAATGCCCAAGGGTGAGACTGAATCACATCTTAATACTGTAACTTCACAATGGATTTGGAAAATGCTAACTTAATTTAGATTGAAGCAATTGCCTCTTAAAAACTATACTGGCAAATGCTTAGGGTGGTCCTAAGTACAGTGTACGCGTCCCTGCTAATCAGATATGTCCAAGAGAAATGAGCACTTTACTTTACTCTGCACTTGTCCAGTCAATTACCTGCGGGGAGTTGTCCAAGCTTGCCACTTACCCCCTGCAGACCCTAAGAAGTTGCTCAGCTGAGCTCAGCTTGGTAGAAGATAGGTTACCCCTCAGCATCACTGTAGAGATGCACAAAGCATCATCATTCTCACATATGTCCTTGGTAAACGTATACATTGCCTTTGTACGTAGCATAGTTGGTGGTTTTGGACATTAGTCGGCTCAGCCTTATCTACCTGAGCTAATTTTGGGCTACTTGTGGCACTTAAGCGCCACCTATACGCTGAAACTATTGTATTGGAGTGAGAAAGGCGGGAGATGACATGTGAGCAGGAGACACACCGCTTGTGGGTGCTGTTCGGGTATTTCCCCACCCATTGACTGACCGTGGCCATGGTAATCCCTATGGCCTCTTCAGATCTTTTCACCCTACTGTACAGGAAGGAAACCAGGCTCCCTTCTCCTTCTTTTTCACAACTGTGCATTTGTGTGTGGACCACACCCTCTGTTGAGATGTTTGCCTCCTACTGCATTCTGCAGAAAATCTGTCCAGCGGTGCATCTAGGTTTCCTTGCTACTTACCCCCATGCCAATTCTCTCAGTACGGTATATACCAGAGGACCAATGCAAGGGTCAGAGAATAGCAGCTGCGCTACCCTGGTATGACCAATGCAAGCATGAATAGTATTATGAGGTCATGCCATGCTCTTACGCGCTCTATATGAACCTGTGTATAGTCCTTATTACTGCCACTGTACATTCCATGGTCTCTTTGGGTACTGCCCTTTTGATTTCATCACCAGAGGATCAATACAGGCCAAGGAACACTGTCTCCCTCTTGGTGGAGCCCAGTAGGAGCTCCAGGGCCAAGCATGGCATCTTCAATGCACGTTAAGTGAAGCTGGGCCATTATGGTTCTTAGTTGTCAACGTTGTCAACATGACCCATTCCAATCAGTAGGTGCTTATCCAGTCGTGGATTTTTCTTTGCATTCTGGGACTTGTAATTCCACTTTTCCCATTATAAAAGTCAGACTACAAATCCCAGAACGCAGAGAAAAAAACAGGACTGGCTAAGCACCTACAGATTGCAGTGAGTCATGTTGGCAACTATGAGTTTTGAGCCCAGAATGTAAGCTTAAGGTAACCATCACACTCTACGGTGGTTTTGAAGATTGCATACCTGAAAGTGGTCTCTAGTTGTATCTTCGGTTCACTCGTGTAAAACCGAAAAGTACTAATTTATCATCTGCTGAATGGTGGTAGGGCTAGTAGCCCAGTCGAGATTTCAGCCTGTGTGCTTTATGCTACACAGATCTCAGCAGCAAGCGCTTAAGATACTGAGCTGTCTTTCTTGCACGAATCCGCGGTGGCTCAGTGTTTATAAATGGCCACTAACATTGCATTTAATGTACAAAACAGCACATTTCTACAAAATCTCTAAACATTACATTGTAAACTGACCCTTTCTGGCAATGGCATTCCAGCCTCCATGAACCTGACTGTTTAAACAACTTAAAATAAAGATGGAAATAACTGTTCAACGTCAAATTCTCTTCTGTTTCCAGGTTTTTCAAAATTGTGGAAATCTGAAAGCAAGCACAGAGGTTGTCGGCGGGGAGGAAAAGAGACAGCGACGAAAGTCTAACATGGAAGAAAAAGCTGTCGGACCAGCCCTGGAAAAACTGGTATGTGTATTTAAAGAATGTGTTCATTTGTAATTAACCACTCTTTCTGCACAGTAGTAGAACACGCTTTTCCAATACTGTATTTGGATCTCTTGGAAACTACAATTTTTCTTTTATCTCGAGAAATGGAGGACAACAGACGAACTTCCCTGCCTCACCTCCCGGCAACAGGACAACCTTTACGTATAGGGTATATTTATGTACCTAATCATTGGGTAACCAGCACTTTTCTACACCCAGGACTTGGACCATATTCACTTGGGCGTAGAGGCGGGGTCTACATAACCTATGAGAGATGTATTTATTGAAGTTTCTGCTTTTGCGCACCTCTCCAATCCCGACCGAATCATGAGCGTTCATAGGCTATCTTTACTGGAGTGTAAATAACAGATGTCATATTACCTGCATACATGGTACTCCAAGCAGCCTTCTAAAATGCAAACGTATGCTTGCAGGTTCCACAAAGGTCTCTGAAGAGCTACATGTATGTGAGTCTGGATCATGGCATGAAACTTACTTGCAACCCCCACTGAACTGAAATCTGTTATTTGCCAATATTCGTGGGGCAAACTCAGGAGACAACTGGCGGGCCCAGAATTGTAATTTAGGTGGAGGAGTCATCCTTTTTTCTACAGCTCTAATTTTCTACCCAATGTTAGAGTAGAGTTTCATATCTGTAAAGACTCTGTAAATATTAGTTTTTTGTAATTTATTTTGTATTATTGTACATAAAGTCTCATTTAAGACCTTATACACACATTCTATCATTCATAATGTATCCTACTTATAAATCATCTAATTCATCATCATACATCTACTAATGGTACAAACTAAAAATCAATGTGTGTTTAAATGTATTACTGCACACCTCTAGACTCATGCTCATTCTGTAACTAAGCTTTCTCTACTATTCATGTAACCAAGACATCCTTTGTATGGATCCTTGAGTATGATTGTATTCTGCAAGGCACTTGCTCCATGTAACCTATGCAATGCCTTATATTCATGTAACTAAGACACCTTCTTGAAACAGTGCCTCGGTTGCAGGTGCTTTACAAATACAAAAATAAATAAAATAAATAAATAAATAAATAAATAAATGTCATTAGAAATTGTAAAAACAGATTCACAAAAACCTACCATGCAATGCATTAGGTTAGGTTCATTCCCACTTACTAATTCATCCCACAAATGCGGAAGGCCGCAGTTGCCAATCCTATTAGAATCCTGTAATAGAACTTGGTGTCTTAATTTGTCCTAGCTCTGGCATTCTGCTGCTAGATGTTTGGTGGGTTTGATTACTAACTCACCACATAGTCTGCAATACCGTTCTGTTGGCGGTATTTTCCTTCGAGCTCCCACAATTTCCAATGTGTTCACATCATTGGAGCTAACGGGCATGTGCCTACGTGTTGTAGTGCCATGTGGATGGGCTTTAATATATGCCGGATCTGCACTTCGATTCACATTGGAGTCCACAAACATAATACTGTTCACCAGTGATGAAAGATGGGCGATGCTCTGCTCTCTGCCGCAGAGATTTAGGGTACATTTAACAATTGATGTGTACAGACTGTCCATCAATAGTGACATACCTAGGCCACATTTGGCATAAAGATGTTCCAAGTGTCCTAGATGGTAGTTATGCCTTCCAGTCTACTATATGTGTCCCAGACCTGTTGTAATAGTGAGCCTTGCTCCGGCCGCAAGCATAGACCTTTCTGAATAGCCGTCATATTGCAGCTGGACAGATCACACTCTATACGAATGTACTCAATTGGCAAGGTTTCTTTTTTCATTTTCAAAAGCCTCCTTGATATTTTTGACTCTCATGTACCCAGGCGCTTTCGGTAGTGCCATCCCCATATATCCAGGCCACAGGTCAATATCGGTAATATTTTCGCCCTGTATAAGGTTAATACGATTCGTACCGAATGGCCACCATGCGCACCTGCATATTTACAGGAAACACCAGCTACTTGGTGAGCGATTTCCAATGCTCGTCCCATCTCAGCCGCTCATCAGTTGTGCCACCTGAACATCTGCATGCTCTTCCTTGTTTCACTGATCTATGACCCATTTGGATTTCCCTTTATTGGGTAAAAAGCCACACAGATAGCAATTACCATGTGATAAAAAGATGGGCACCAAGAGTAACGCAATAAAACACAAATATGATTCATGGTTGGCTTACAGTGATGCCCATGTTGCTATTATGTGAAAAGAATGGCCTACGTTGGTGGGCCAGTCTGGATATATTTGTAGTGCGCCACCGTAAAAGTATACCATGAACGCCCCACCAACGTAAGCCTGGTTAGTAGAGCACGCTTGATTCAGCTAATTTCTCCTTTTTATTCAAGCAATAAGCCCCGAGCCGCAGGGGCATTACTGAATCAGGAAATGCCCCGGGGCCCATAGTTACAGGCCCGAGCAAAGCTGAGGGCTGCCACACCCCTCCGCCGGGGATGAACATTTGAGGGATTCTGCGTGGGGTATGGACCGGGCTAGAGCCAATCAGATTGCATCTAATCTGGTTGTCTCTCGCCGGGTACTAATATACCATACATTCCCTCAAAGTGTATTGTTTATATGGATTGAGTCTTGTCACCTGGACCAGTTTACATAATTAGAACCAGGGAAGCAATATATTCCCTTAATTTCAATGGTTGGGAACCCCTCAGCTTGTTGGAATGGCCATATTGACTATTGTGATGAGAATTACATGTAAATGTAATGGGTTATTTATAACACGCTTAATACCCTGAGGTTTCTAAGGGCGGACCCGGGGATCCAACCTGTGGTGTTCCGCATCATCTGGCTTCCAGGGCGAGTGTGTTGTCCCTGGGCTATCCTCCCGGGCATGTTTGGAGCATCCTCAAAATTAGTTCAATGAAGACTGCAAAGTGGCCACCAGCTTGAGGAAACTATCAGCAGCATATCCACGTGAACATGGAGAGAGCAGAGAACATCCATGACACACCATCCGTTTGGAAAACCAAAATGGCTGCCCAGCTTTTATCACATAGATTTCCTTGTCATCTGACAAGGGCAACATTCATCATCACATTGTACACTATGGTTTTAGTCTGACTGTGAAGACATCATGTTTGCAGTGATATAAAAAAACACATATACAACTATAAACAAAGGATTACTCCTTTTTTTTTACGTTGTTTTTATTAACATCTTAAATATACAGACGGGTGCTCAGGTAACCCCTGGCACTAGGATATCAACAGAGAAAAATGTATTTAAAAAATAAATGTATGCCCATCGCCCCCCCACACCCCACCACCCCCTAGCACATAGACATACCATGTTCCGAAGGCTTGATGGTTAAGGAAGCTGGGGGAAGAGCGACCAGATACCAGCTAAAACTATTCCGGCTGATTGACGTAGTGAGGTTGAGCATCATCGAAACAATTCAGACAAATTGAGGCTGACAAAAGGCAGCACAGAGAAGATCACAGACAATCCATTAGCACTTAGGGATCACAACCTCATGGCATCACATTCATCATTCACAAGGACACCACTCCATTCCTGCTCAAAGGAAGACATGGTATCGTTAGTTATGGCAGTCAGTTTCTCGCAGATAAAGATAGCCCTTAACTTATTAAGCCATTCTGCTTTGGATGGGGCAAGGGTGCTTTTCCATTTTTGAGCGAGTGCCAATCTCCCCGCTCTGAACATCGCCCCACTAACTTTCGGGAAGTCAATCAACTCAGCGTCTGGCATGGGTGTACCCAAAAGGATCTCCAGAGGGAGTAAAGACAGGCAAGTGCCCACTATATCCTTGATCCAGCTGAGAAGTTCGGACCAGTACACCAGAATACCTGGACATTCCCACCACATGTGATACCAAGTACCGCATTGCGAACACATCCTGGGACATAACAGGGATACATTTTTGAACAGGATTACTCCTTTTTATTTATATTTTCTTAAACACAAATTTAGACTTAATAACAAAGAAAGATAATTTACTAATCTATAAGAAATAAAAAGTCAGCACATTCAAACTAAAACGTTATCCATTCATTCTGACTGAAGTGAAGTACAATTATTTGTTCTGGTTCATCCATGCCTTCTGAACAGGAGTTTCATTCTTTCACACGATTGTAACTAATGTCTGCTCATCCCAGTCTGATAAAACCTTGGCTTCTTGGTGCTGATCCAGCCTTGCCTTTCTGAGATTCACTTCTGCAATTTCTTGGTTTTCCAACTTGCGACACACTGGAAAAGGGCCTTCCTTCTCTGGTCCAGCTCTGCTATAACATTTAGTGGAAACATCCACATCCATTCTTCATTTTGTTCCTATATATGTATATGTTGGTGCATGCCGTAATCTATTCTCTGCATAGCTAGCCTCAAGAATACTTTGCTTGAGTTTCTTTGCATCTGTACATGTGTAAAATTACTTGATATCTTAATTGTTTCTGTAGCACAAGTTTCCTCATCTCGAGCCTGAGGAGTCACTTATCTTGATACTGGGCCTCATTCCGGGTACGGCGCTAACCAATGGCGCTATTAACGCCTTGGTTGACGCCGTACCCGGACCGGCAGCGCCTTGGTGGATGGCGGAATTACCGCCCTATTCCAAGGTTGGCGGGGCTGTAATTCCCCATTCACCAAGGCTCTTCCCCATTCCCAAATGAGCCCCCATAGGGCTCAATGGGAATGGGGAAGATGCAAATAACGGTGACCGTTCATTACGGTCACCGTTATTGGCTTGGAGGCCCCTTTGCGCCCTCGACTTTAACACCTGCTCAAAGCAGGCGTTAAGGGCGAGGGCGCAAAGGGAACTCGGAGTATGGCGGTAAGGGATCACTGCCACCGGTCTCGTTACCGGTGGCCGCTATCCCTTACCGCCATACTCGGAATGAGGCCCACTGTCTTGATGCTTTAGAGACTAAATTCACTTCTCTTGTCTCTGCATCTCTTCCATGTACGTCAGTCTGGATTCGTGTGGCATCACCAATACGCGTTTTCATTCATTGGTCCTGCTTCTTCTGGGAGTTCATTCACATGCCCATCATACGGTCTCGCGTGCAGGTATGGCTTTCTCAATGGGAACCTTCCCTCCGGATTCTCCTTGGTATCGGTATTGTCACTGGTACTGCGCGTGTATCACACTCTGGCTCCCAACATATAGGCAATATGGGCGAGATGGTTGAGGTGGGGGTACTTGGCTCCTTCTCTACAATTACATAGGAGAAAAGTAAAATAGCACTGTTTTTGCACTTTAAAATGTATATTGTGCCGCCTCAGGACAGAAGTATCTGTTTATCTGTACATACATACTGATAAAATAGCTCAGTGGGTTGAGAGCTTGCTGCTGCAATCTGTGTGTGATCTGAAGAGCACAGGTTACAGTCCCAGCGAGACCAACTCAGCCTGTCATTCTTCAGCTGGGTGATATCGTATGTAAATATGTTTTATGTAAATCTCTTTGGCGAAAGTGCTATATAAATAACACATCATTTATATCAGGTGATTTGATGCCACCTCGTATCTACAATCCATCTCTGTTTATCAGGTTATAATGAGTTCAGTTGACAGAATGTCTTAATTCCACAATTTTTAACGATTCGACAAAATGAAATTGACTCACTATTAATATAGCAAAACCTAAAATAATGGCGTTCTTTTGTAGCCCATTCGTGGTGTAATCAATCAAAAGGTCAAGCCAAGACAAAATGACTTTACCGAACTTAATGGGGGAGATCACATCCAAATCTATTGCTTTATGGAAATCTGCCAAATACATATTAAAAGGCAGGAGCGTTGCTAGGGGGGACTAAGGGGGCTATAGCCCCTGATCTTTTGGTTTTAGCCCCGGATAGACTCTCAGGAGCTACAGCCAAAAGACTATCTAGCCCCCAGTCCCAACAGTTCAGACATCAGCATAGCCCTGGGTCTTTTCCAGACCTAGCAACTCCCCTGTTAAAAGGCATGGCGCCAATTACATCCGTGTTCAACGCCTTTCTTTGTAGGTATCCAGTTTGCAACCCTTCCTTCTCATCCAATCGCACTCTGACAAGTGTGTTGCTATGCAACTGTTGTATCATACACAATAAATCTTTCGGTATATTCCCAACGGAACGTTTATTCCACAGCCTTTCCCCTAACACCATGTCGAAGGCTGCACTCAGGGTATATCGTTCTTTCATCCATGGGTGAAATTTCGTTGTTGTTATCCCCCCACACCCTCTCCGAGTACTTTTTAACTAAAAAACTCATAAACATTTTTTAAGGGGGTTAGAAAAGTATATATATGGGCTGGGGGTGGTCGGGAATAGGTGAGACACATTAGTGGGTGGGGGTTGTTTGGGGGGATCCCCCCAAAAATAAAATTAAATCAATTTCAATGAGTTTATTTGTTAAAAAATACTCTGATAAAACCCATCGAAATTTCACCTATCGATGAAATGACATAGACCCGCACTCAGATATATAAAGGCAGCATAGAGTTCCTCGGCGCTCGCGGAATGGAGGTTAGAAGCGGAGGCCATCCGACTTTCCTGCATGCCCTGGAGCCGGAGGCAAGCATCGTGGCAGAGGAAGAATGACCTTTTCCTGAGCCAGCACCAGTTTCAGGCAACACTTTCCAAGTAGCAGCAGCAGTGAGCACCACTCAGGAAAGTCTGAATGAGAGGCTCCAGGGAGGAGGCGCTGCTCGCTGACTAAAGCAGTGTTTCCATTCTGCAGCGTGTCTTTAGTTTTATTGTTCTCATACGAAAACAGTTTAAGGGAGGGGACACTAAGATGTGAAGGGAGACATAGCCACTCATTGCCTATTAAGAATAATTATCTGGAAGCCCAGCTGTGAGGCCTGGCCATTTTTGGACCAGTAATATCCCAGCCAGAGTGAAGACTTGAAGACGTAGTGGCAGCTCTCGGGAAATACAAATGGATGGATGGAAAAACAAAGTCTCCAGAGGGAGGCAGTCCAACCACTGAAGGGCAGCCAGAGGCTTCTGGCACCTCACATGGTTTAGTGCTGGCGAGGAGAACGTTAGTAAGGACTTGAAAGGACTTCCCTCTAGGCTTGCCCTGGTTCCTGGTGGCCCCATCGGGGAATAGCTCGACAGAGATGTTGCTCTAGTTAGGCCTAGAAGGAATGTAGATTTTGTGAGTAGGTGTTTGGGAGTACTCATGTGCTTCTGCAGATACTCTTTCCCTCTGGGGTATGGAGTGCAGCAGGATACTTAAGGCAGCCGCTGATCACAGAAGTCTTTGGGGCCCGTGTCAGCTCATGCAGGATTTGTTAGAGGTTAATTCTTGACAATTGTGGCCCCACAAGGCCAGACCTTAGTCTGTGGACAAAAAGAAGAGGTGGGATGATAAGAGGACGGGGAAGCATGTGATGTAGGGATGTGGTAATATGGAAAGAAGAACATTAATATGCTGTGATAGCTTGCGTCTGTATGTATCTATTAACGTGGATTCAGAAAGGAAGGATTCTTCTAAGCATGTTTGCCATCATCAAACGGATTGGGATCCAGTGATAAAGTCGACAAGGAAAAGGCCACCAGGGGGCGATATTTACCCAAATATGCACCCTGATTAAACTCGAGCACTTTCCCTAAATATTCTAAGACTAGAGTTTAGAATAGTAAATAACACCAGTCCTAGAATATTTTGGGAAGGCTTTTTAGGGTTCAGGAAAAGAAAATCACCTCACCGGCGACATTTTGCCCGGCAACATTTTCTCAAAGAACCAATGGATTGTCTATGTGAAGCAGTTTAGAGGAGAAAAAGGTAATGAAAACAGATGATGTTCGGCTTCATAATGTTCACAAGATGTGCCCCAGCCACCAAATTAAAATATTGGTGGCTTTTTGACCCTGGATCAGCTTTCACATTTGTTCACTAGGTTAACTCTGGAATTGAAATGTGGCACTTTGAAGCTAGGCAGCGCAGTCTAGAACAAACTGTGTAATTCTATCAAACTGTTTGCCATGACAGAGCCCTTCGGGCGAAACCAGTGTCCACTTAGTGGGCACCAATTCTAAGAATGTGTTCATATGATATTCTGTGCCAACTTTGTGTTTTGAATTTGAACCAAACATTTTTACTCACACACTTACTAACCACGTTGCATTGAATGGAGTTGGATATATATCTATAAAAACTCTTTGCTTATCATATTGTGATTATAATATGATCGATTGCTCCTATTGCATATATTTTAGTAATGAATCAGATTTCTAGAGTGCTTGCCACAGGGGTGCTCTTTTGTACTTGTACACATTCTAGGCAATAGTGTGATATTCTGAGAATATATAGTCTAAGAGCATAGTTGCTGCACAGTGTTACATGACGATTGGCACATTAAGCTATGGCAAGCTTGTTGCTTGTATAGCGCTATTTGATATGATATCATATGCTATGGCATTTACCTGTACACAAGGGTTTCTAGGCGCCACAAGACAAGGGAGGGAAGACATAGGGAGGACAAGACAAACGATCGTAATAGGCCTTGTGTCATTTGGATCATGCAAGTGCGACAATAGAAGTGCAAGGGTAAGTAGAAGGGGATGTGCAAGGGAGAGGAAAGGGGGAAGTGCGATCAGGGCAGCATGGCTCTAGGTAAGTGCAGCCAGGGCAGCGCAGCTCTGGGTAATTGCAAGGGGCACAGGGGCTGTGGGGGTCACAGTTACAGCCTCTTACTGCGGGGTAGGGTAGGAGGCAGTGCAAAGGAAGACTGGTCGTGGAGGAGCCTGGTACCCACTGAGACTCTCAGGGATCCAAGCAACCAGTAGATGCAGCAGACAGGTAAGTTAGCAAGAGAGAGAGAGAAGACAGAGGAGAAAAGGAGAGTCTTGAGCTGCTTCCGGAACTTCAGGTGGCCCGGCTCAAGTCTGAGAGGGCCAGAGAGGCCGTTCCAGAGGGAGGCACCTGCAGAGGAGAGAGATCTACCCCCCCACTCTCTCTGCCTGGAGAAGCGTCTGACCCTCAGAGAGTTGGAGGTAGCTGAGTGAAGGGCTCTAGAAGGAAGGTATTTCTGAAGAGAGAATTGGATGTAGTGCAGTCCCCAGCCCCAGAAAGCCTTGTGGACAATGCAGAGGTTCTTGAACTTGATCCTTGCAGCCACCGAGAGCCAGTGGAGAGATTTTAGGGCTGAGAGATACGGGCCCTGGGCTTGAGGCCAAGGATAAATCTTGCAGTCCTGTTCTGGATTAGTTGCCAGAGGTGCAGAGTAGAGGTAGGCAGATTGAGAAAGAAGATGTTTCAATAGTCCAGCCTGGAGACAACCAGGGCTCTAGCGACAGTGAGCTTCTGGGGGAAAATGAGGAAAGGTAGAATACCTCTGAGGAGTGGGCCTTTTTTGGCAAGATCTGTGCTGTGAGGAGAGAAGGAGAGAGTGGAGTCAAAGGTGACGCCAAGGTTTTTTGCCTCACAGGAAGGTGAGGGTAGAGGACCCAAGGAGGGCGGCCAGAATGAGAGAGGGACATAGGGAGCCGTAGTCCCAATGAGAAGGATCTCCGTCTTACTGGCATTAAGGCAAAGATCGTTGGAGGTGCACTAATCCTGAATCACTGACAGAGAGTAAGGAATGAGCGAGGGAGGAGAGGACGCTGAGGGAAGCTTGAAAGAGAGCAGAGTGTCATCCGCATAACACTGAAAGTTAGAAGAGACGGTGGGGATCAGGTGGGCCGAAGGGGCTAGATAGACATTGAAAAGCCAGGGTCAGAGAATAGAGCCATGGGGGACACCACATGTGGAGAGAGAGGTGGTGGAGAGAAAGGACCCAAGTTGGACATTGGAGGGACAGTGGAGGACGAAGGAGGTCAGCCACGCCAGGGCCTGATATGTGATGCCCAGGTTCACACGGATTCAGTTGATCAAGGTGACTTGGTTGACCATGTCGAAAGCAGAGGAAAGGTCAAAGGGGATGAGGACAGAGGACGAGCTTGAGTCGACGTTGGAGAGCAGATCTTCATGGTTCTGTCACACTAAGGCCACTTCACGGCACTAAGGAGCGGGGAGGGACTGTTTTAGCCAACAACATAAGCACAAGTGTGCCCAGCACCCACTACTGATGGCCGCTCCAGCCACAAACCGCTGTGAAAAGCCAGTTCAATAGTTGGGATAAGTGGTGGACCTCAAAGGCTCTTCCAGGATAGGGTGACTTTCATTGGGCAGGTTCCTTCTGAGGATACAGCCCTGAGTCTGCTGCCTGAGCAGCCATTGGTCCTTGCCAGGCAACCATTGAGGAGTCTTGAGCTGTTGGGGACACTGGGCCCTTGTTAGGTAGTTGCTGGGCTGCTCTGGGATTAATATATGCCTCTCTATGTTCCAGAGGCAACATTTCATGACCATCCTTATGTCCCCAATCCCAACCTCATAGGTCCAGATTATCTTCATATAATAATATCACACTTTCATATCACACTTAATGCTTGTTTCCTCTTATTTCTAAGCACTTTAATAACATGTATATAATAAATCAACAGTTCTCAATGTATTGACCTCGAAGGTTGAAAGACTGAGTCTGCCCTGCTGGAATTCGAACCTTACTCCTACAGGCTAAACGCAGAGCACTCTGTGAGCCCTGCAAAAGGTATAATCGTCCCAAGATCAACCATCCTACGCCCAGAATTAGGCTCAGTTTAAGGTGGAGATTTCTGAACATTTGAGTTATTTAGCTGTCCTCCAACCTGCATGCTCTCTCTAAATACAGCTCCTGCAACCCCTTAGTGATCTCTGGGCGGTCTCTGAATGGTCTTTCTAAATCGATTTTTTTTCTCGGGAAAAAACTAATAGATTTTTGTCACTCCACACTGATCTTTCACAATGCGATGCATGTTTCTGAACTGTTTTCTGCATTACAGGTTTTTGCAGATCTTCGGCACACTGATGATGATTAGGGGCATTAATCAACATCTGCTCCTGTGTTTGTTATAACAAATGCTGAGGTAATAACATCTTTATACCACTCACAAGCTGAAAAGGTGACTTTTGGGTGTCTGGAGCAGGGATAAACGTCAGAGCCAGTAAGACCTGGGATAGTTGTATGACCCAACTCGGTCCACAGTCTACGAGCAACTTCTTATGGACTCCCACAATTGTCGTATTGTGTTTTCTGCTTTACCCCCAACTAGATGCTGAGCAGCCGACTATATGTAGTCTCCTTTTTATTCCTAGAATTTCACTGGTAAAGTGACTAGCTCAGTTGGACTTGATCCCCTGAGGATGACCAAAACGATAAAAGATGTGTTTGATCAGCAAATTGGCAGCAGTCTCCACCTTACATTTTGCATCTTGGGGACATTAAATACTCCTTGTTAATAGGCAAGTAACATCCAACATATATTTCATATTTATTTCATCCTACGAAATGAATCAGAGTTCTGATTAAGTCAATCTGTAAATCATTTCAAGGTCAGGCCATTCCTCTTTTTTGTAGGTTAACCTCGCATGTGGCTGTACCCAGCTGGCACTGGGCGTACACAAAACAACCCTTTAGATATATGTTTAAATCTTGGCTCATATGTGGGCAATAAGCAACCTCACAGAGGATCTTCATTTTTTAAAAACTCCTAAAACCATTGGCCATAGTACCATGGGCAAGATTTAGCATAGCACTTCTACATGAGGGAGGTACCACCCATCGGTCATAACCTGACTTGTGTTTCCTGACCAACAATCGTTCTTGAATCTGAAACATCTGGAATTTCATGAATTCTCTGAAATCTTGGTTCTCTTGGTAATCCGTTCATGACCGGGGAAAGTGTCCTGGGTCTTGCAGATATTGATAACATTCACCAATGATCAGATTTTCTTTTTGAGCAATAAGCACATCAATATCTGGCAAAGCTCTAGTCCTTTGAATGTTGAACATGTCCCTTTCAGAAAGAGAATGTGATTGAATTACCACTGCCACTTGGATGCGATTTTGGCTAACTGGTCTCCCTATTCATTCCCAATTTTGTCAGGACCCTCTAGTTTAGAGTGACCCTAATCTGTTTTACTATAACATCATGTTATTGACATCACCAGATCCACTATCATTTCCATCAGTTTGGCATGTTTCAAGGGATTGATTTTAGCAGAAAGCATACCTCTGGCTTTCCAACTGGTCAGATGTTCCAGAAATCTATTTCAGACATAATCTGAATCAGTTATTATCATCAATTCCTGGAGTTGATGAGATATCGATCAACTCTGTCAACTGACTACGCCAAGAAGCAATTTTATAATCAGCAGATGGATCAAGGGTATCATTCTCCCAAGCATTTCTGATGCCAAATGTCAATTCCTTCTTGTCATTTTCAGTGATACGGTAAGAACATGGATACACGTAAACTGTGTTAATCCTCTGGCAGGTGTTGTCTTCATACACCTGATGCGAGGCAGCTAGATACGCTTCTGTTTTGTCAGTTGTTTTTAAATCTTTGTCTTCTTCCAGACCGTGACCTTGAACACCGCCATGCAGGTCTGCTAATCCCTGAGCCATTGGACTCTTTTTGTTTTGCCATATCTGATCTCTACAGGGCAGACTTGCATAGAAAGAATCAAGGAAGTAATGCATGAATTGAAGACATTCCCAGTCCATATCGGTTCTCAGTGCAAATACTACAGTAGATGGTGGGAGTTTTTAAGTATAATCTGTTGCCGATAGATCAATGGACAGTCAGTTTTAATGACTTTTACCATAGCAAGGAGTGATTTTTCACATTCATTACATTTGGCTTTAACAGGAGACATGATCTTACTTTATTTATTTTTATTTATTTTTATTTATAAAGCGCTCAACGGCCCTGAGGCATTGTGGCGCTATTACAGAAGACTTTGCTTAAAAACACGGTACAGTAAGAGAAACAATCAGTATTCAAGCAGTAATACAGTCAGGCAGTAGTACATACAGTTACAGAAATAAGGGTACAGACAAGCCAGGTTCCAGAGTTACATGGGAAGCTGTCAGTTCTCACGTACATGTGAGGCAGGGCTAGTTAAAGAGCTTGTTTTTGAGCACTCTGTGGAACGCTCTGAATGAGGTTTCCTTCCTAAGTGACAGTGATAGCGTGTTCCAGTTCTTTGGTGCCAAGAAGGGAAAGCTTGCGCCTCTGGCTTTGGTTCTTTTGAAGGTAGGGATTGAGTGCTGGTCGGAGTGCTGGGCCCGCTTGGGTCTTTTTGACGTGGCAAAGTGAATTCTTCCTGATAGGTAGGGAGGAGCAGAGAGTGAGAGGCACATGTGTGTGATGGACAGAGTCTTCAAGAGTATCCGCTCTTTATCTGGGATCCAGTGGGCGTCCCTTCTAGCTTGAGAAATGTGTTTCCTTTTTGGAATGCTTAATGCTTCTCTAAGTGCGTTATTTTGGGTAATGTGCAGTTTGCTAAGGTTTTTGGATGATGTGCCTAGAAGCAGGGCGTTATAGTAGCCTAGCTATGCTCCAATGGTAGCTCTGGCTATGTTTAGACAGTTTTTGGAGGAGAAGTACGGTTTGACCGCATTTATGATCATGGTAGTAAGTGCAGCTGATGATGAGATGGTGTTGACTTGCCAGGCCATAGAGAGGGTGGAGTCAAGGAAGACTCCAAGTGTTTTGATTGCTGTCGAGGCAGTGATTACGGTGTTCTCAATGCTGAAGGAACAAAATATGCTTGCATATGACATTACTTTATTAACCAGGTGAAACGTCCGATACAAGACCACCATTAAACAATTATTAGAAAATCCTGTAGATCTCCTTTTTCTTAATGGGATAAGCCAAGCAAGGAGCTTGGTAAAGACTTCTTTTCAGTTGTTTCACAGGCTTTGCTTGTGTGTCACCCCAGTCACACTTCAATAGATGGACTAAGGGCTGGGTGATCTCTGCATAATTTATGAATTTTTGAATGTAGGTCGTCAATCCTTAGAGACTCCGTAATTAACGTGGATTTTACGAGGTTCCTCAACTTCAGTGCAGCTTCCACCTTCTTTTTCTGACGGTTAAGGCCCTGAGCTGTGATTTCCATGACCCAAAAAGTGGACTTTTGTTCTGCATCATTGCACTTTCTCTGGGTGATAATGTGGCACCCGTTTTCTGCAACTGTCATCGTGTGGCAGATCTCCAGCGGGTGTTATTTCATAGTTTTACATAGTTTTACATTTTATCAGCAGATCATCGAGGTAAGATATTTCCCTCTTTCTCTGAGGTCATGCATGGCTTTATGCAGGAGTGTGTTGAACTCATTGCCGCTGTTAACGTACCCACGAGGCGTACACTTCCACGCTCGTTTATCTTCCAGGCATCATTATAAGTGACGAATTAACGAGGGCTCGTAAATTCTTTTGTATTCAGTTCACCTGCCGAACACTGATTACAGTTTCATAGAAAAAACACTGTACAATGTGTTCTCTGTCACATACAAAACAGAAAAATAGACTCACTTTTCCCCATTCATTTGAACTTAACCGCTTTCACATGTGATGAATAATTAAACATCAACAATAATTCTCTGTTATTTGATGACATTGGGCCTCATTACGACCCGGGCGGTAAGGGATTACCGGTACCGGTAAGGGCACTGATGCCGGTAATCCCTTACCGCCCAAGAGGTCCCTACCAGCCGCTAACGGAAGGGATCGCAAAAGGACCTCGGAGGTAATTACGGTACTGCAATTTGCGGTGCCGTAATTACCGCCTTCACCATTTCCATTGAGCCCAATGGGGGCAAGAATGGGAATGGGAAAGGGACAATGGTGAATGGGGAATTACCGCCCCGCCAACCTTGGAATGGGGCGGTAATTCCGCCATTCACCATGGCGGAATCCGGCGTCAACCATGGCGCTGATAGCACCATGCTTAACGCCTGGGTTGTAATGAGGCCCATTATATTTTAATTGACATGACTCATGTGCCTCTTTGACCTTGTCTTTAATTTGCATGTTCGGCTGTGTAAATTCTGTTTCTAAAAGAAGCCCTAGCATACGTTATGTTGTCTTGTGGTGTGGGGATTTACCAATGACAACTCTAACATGTACTGGACCCGGTGGCCCAGCCACCCCAGGTGATCCGTTATGTACTGGCCTGTTGCAAGGATGCCTTGCCATACGTCTGTGGAGTAGATACTTTAACTTAGCTGTGGGCACTGCCCATCTTCCACTTGCCTAGGTTAGCTGAGGTGATGTATGAACCCCTGCCACATTCCTGGCACGTGCCTTCACTGGGAGCTGCTGAGCAGAGCCTGCCCTGTAGTGAGAGAGGGTGGCATCCTCGCAGAAGCATTCAGCACTGGGAAATGGCAATGCCCACAGGCAGCTCCATTTTACCAGAAGGGAAATTGCACCGCTAGAAAGAGATGACCCGCTCATCAGTATGCAAATCTGTTGTCTTATACATCTGGGCTCTGATTCAAAGGTCATCCTTGATGGCCAGCTTTGAAGGCATCAGCAGTGCCCAGCTGCTGCAGAGTGGGTCCTGTGCTATTCGCATGCTGGAGCTACGCCGGAACGAGCCATTGATGTTCCCGGGGCTAATGGATGAAATGGCGTCACTGCCAGACCTTTCTCTCAGTTAGTCCTCACCTTAATGTTCTACGTACAGACAACCGAAGCCCTTCTAAACATCCTGCTCTCCTTGGACCTTCATCGGGTATTGGGACAATGTGGGCCCCATGTGCCAGAAGGCTTCCTAGGCCACCGTCTCATGCTGCAACTTATTTAGAAAATGGACAGTGGGCCTCATTACGAGTTTGCCGGTAGCCTTGCCCTTAATAAGGGCACGGCTACCGTCAAACTCAGTACCGACACTGGCACCTGCGAATGGGCCATTGCCAGCCCATTACGAGTTGAATGGGGCGGTAATTGCCCATTCGCGGGTGCCGGTATGGCCAGGCTCCTGATCCCCATTCTGCTCCATAGGGCAGAATGGGGGTGGGGAGCATGGCTGCACCGGCACCGTTTGTAACGGTGCCGGTGCAATCACAAGCTCTGCTTGCTGGTGCCGCTCTACACGCCTGGTCGACCAGGCGTGCAGAGCGGCACCTGAAATCAGAACTCGTAATGTGGCGGTATGGTAACAACGGCGCCGGTAGCACTACCAGCGCCGTTGTTGCCTTACCGCCACATTCGTAATGAGGCCCAGTGTGTAGTCATGTATTTCTTAGGCAGTTGAAATGGAGTGTTGTAGCTTCTCGTGAATGAAGGCACACATCCATGGGCACTTCCGGTCCCTTTACCCAGGCACCTTCCAATAAACACTATTTCATAGAGGACCTCCAAGTGTACACGTGTTAGCAGGCTCAAACGTGCCTACAGGGCACTGCCTGAATTGCAGAGCTAAAATGCTAGTGTGGGCCTGTTTTTTGGGGGTCAAAGTGGGCCAGTCTGCTGAGTCACTTCGTTTGGGCAAGTGTTATTGCATAAATATTCTTGCACAATTTGAAACACACTGGGCCTCATTACAAGGTTGCCGGTCCGGTAACAACTGTTTCGGTAAGATACTGGCACGTTGTTACCGGATCGACAAACTATGAGGTCTGCGAGCGGGTGCCTTCCGGCCGCCAGGTCTGACCTGGCGGGTGGAACGGCACCCGCCCACAGACCTTGACGGATGCACCAGCACCATTCATGAATGGTGCCCGTGCATCGGTCCTCCCCATTCCAATTGAGTATTATGGGACTCAAATGGGAATGGGAGTAATTATTTCCGACACCTGGCAAGGGGTAATTACAGTGACCTCAGGGGTGTAATGCCCCGGTAAGTCCCCATTGCCGGGCGGCGGAAAAAAAATAACTCCGGCGGCAGCCCTGCCGTTTTTACCGGCACGGCTAACGCCGGTCTCATAATGAGCTCCATTGGACTAAAAACGCCCCATTGGTTACTACTGAAACAGTATGTTGCAAAAGAATGAGTTGCCCTTTGCAACTGTGGGCCACTTTTTTCATTGGTACCCAAGACAATTTGAAATGCCAGTCTGACCCTACGTGTTAGTGTGCCCATGAACCTCTGTACTAATTTCCTTAGATTTGATGACCATTTATCAGGCTACAGTGAAACATTGCAGACAGTAAGTGAGTTTCCCCTAACCAATTCATCGTAAGGTTGTAAGTGACTTCAATTCAGCACTCCAACTAAGTCAATGCTTAGTATGGGATGCCCAATGGAAGCCCTTATGTATATATTTTTATGTCAAAGTTCTTTAAATCTGGATGATGAACCCTTATATAACGCCCCTGTCTTTGGATCTCCCCAACCTCACTGAGCCAAGTTGTAAGTTTGTTTTGCAAATTAAAAGGTTTATTTGAGGAATTGAACAATATATATATCACACTTTTTTGAACAAAATAATATCTGAATAGCACACTTATGAATATGGATGGTAATCAACAAGGGGTAATATTACAAAATCAACAATCTCTTTAATCACTTAGGAGTATGAATATGGAGAATACCGTAGCAGAGAATACTTTATGTGATTCCAGGAAATGCAATAATGGGAGAGAATGCAACACAGAAATAGACTTGATATGATTTCAATCAAAAGATAATATGGTCACTTTTTCCCCTGTGACTACTCACTCCCCACCTATGCAATATGAAGAGATGGAAATGAGGGCACACAGGTTTCAGGAACACAATCAAGAAGGCAGTTCAATTCCAGTTCCCCCAGCAAGCTTAGAGGAACAGATATGATTTTAAAGCAGGCAAAAATACTTTTGAATGTGATTGCAGTGAACGTGAAAATATGCCAAATTGATTTTAATTCACTAAAGGAGATTCAGCTCTAGTGAGAATTACTTTGGATTGGTACAGGTCAACACTAGCAATGATTCATGAATGATTATCAAATTGAAAACGAAATTCAGCAGTTGCAAACAAGAAACAGCTATTCTGACATGTGTTGTAATTGAGCTAAATTGCAATTCGCGGCAATTTTTCTGCGTGCGTAAATCGTGATTATGGAAGAACTATAAAACTGGAATGTCATTTGCTGGAAAGATTAGGATATTAGCTTTAAAATGACAGTTAAATTTCTCTTCTAGGACGTACGGTTCAGAAGTTACAGAGGTTTTTGTGAAGGTAGATTTTCAGAAATAGAATCAAGATTTCAGAAATGACAGATTGCGCTTTACAGATTTGGAATCAACAGGATGGACACAAGATTCTATAATGCAGTTCTGGACAGGTTAAAATGGGTGGAAGAGGATTACTTTAAACTAAGAGATTGGATAGGGACAGTTCTAGACTAGGTACTCACTCCTAGGCTTTGGAATGGAATGGAATGGAATGGGCCCCTTCAAGATCTGGTCAAAGGTTTGGACTTCACTTGCCACCGGACGGTCTCGGGCACTGGTTCTGCTCACAGCACGGCCTCTGGTCTGCTCGGTCTGACGGGTTCTGGATACAGCGCTGCTTTCTGGGTCTGGATCTTGGTTCTAACACAGGGTTCTTAGCTAGAAGCAAAACAGCTCACCCGGCTGTTGAAAGGTTTGGTTAGGCCCCGTGGAAGTTTAAGGGTTAGAATCAGGTTTGCAAAAGATTCTGAAGCCTGCTGAAAAGGATTCAGCTTTTGGTTTAGGCCTCTCTGCTTCAAGGTTCTAGAGTTTGGTTCTATCTGTAGTCTGGATCTATCTAGAGTCCGGAGTCTTTCTGCAGAGTGCTTAGCAAGACATCGGTTGAAGAGTGGAAAGAGTGGGCCTTTCTGGGTCTCAGCAGTCCTTATTTATGTGTTTCCAAAGTGGGTGGGAAGGATGATTCTACATGCCCAGCCCTCTAAGGATTTGATAGGTTAGAGGATTCCCTGTCCCCTGACTGGAGAAAGGATCAGCGTGTCAGAATGAGTCACAGTGATGCTGTGTTTATGGCTTAGCTGAAATCCCTCCCCTTTGCTTTTTCAGAGAAAATCAATTTTTCCCCCAAAACATATTTCCCAGATAAACAAGTTGTTTATAATACATATACACATCACTGATTAATTAAGGCATGTCTCTGTTCAAGTCCCATGTTCCTACGAGCTTGGGTTCAGTAATGACCACTTATTCACGCTTTTGGTGGGTTTCCCAATATTGGTTCTGCACCAAATTTTACACAAACATACCCCCTCCACCTGAGCACATCTCTGTAATTTCTTATGTTCATAGCAAAAATACTGCAGCTGCGATATTAATACATTTATAAAACATATATTTGCTTTCAATTCAATACACACAACGGTTTGTCTCCGCCCCCAGATCTGGCTGCCTCAGAGGTCACATGCCCTGTCTCCCCCAGAGCAGTTGTTGGCCAGTCACACCCAAATCAGCATATTCCTATTCATCCCAAAGAATCCATTGTCTTGACTGAGAGCAACATGCCAGGGTGCCTTGGCTAGTTCCTGTTCGCACCAGTCTGTCAATCTCTTGTTCAAGGGCAGAAGGAAGCTTCTTTTGTCCAGGGAAAAGGTGTGGAATCTGTTTCATCCCAGTGTGGGAAACTTTTTAACTCTGCAACCAATGTCTACAATTTGTCTTTTCTTACAATATAACCCACATTTTTAATACATACATTAAACAATTGCTTCCTTCAAGTCATTTCAGAATATAGTTTTAAATTGTCTCCACCCTTAGGCTGCTGATAGCAAGTATTTCTTTGGCATAGTTTAGGGTTGCATGTTCAACTTTACAAGGAAAATGGTTTAAAACGCCGGCTCTCTGGTAGAGGTGAGTAACGGTATTGCACCCATTTTTGACAGCTGTCTTTTCATCAGTATCTTTAAAAGGGGATTTTGCTTGATAGCATATGATTCTTGCTGATATTGTATTGATGTGGATTCTTGCAGTAGGGTAATGTGGAACACCCTACAAAGATGTTGGATCTTTTAGGTGCTTTTGTGAGCCATGATTTTAGCAATTCTGGACAATCAAGAAAACAGTTTTTTTTTGTTGAAACTAGCTCTGTTTCTTTTGCAATCAGCATTGCTATTTCCAAGTGGTTTCAGGCTACTTTGTGGGTAGTCCAATGGTGGTTTTTGGCAGTGATCCCCTGTGCTCACTAAGATAGGGAAAAGTAGATGGCAGCCTGTTTTTCAGGTTTTCACTGCACATTTTCTGGTGGTTTTCACGAGCAGCATGCTTTCCAGTGGCCATTCTGATGTTTCTGCTGCCAGCAATGCACAGTGATGTTGCAGGGCTTGGATGAGTGGGTTGATACATACCACAAGGTGTGGCTACATATTAAAACCAAAGAAACCTTCTGCAGACATAGAAAAGGGTGCTGCATTGGGGCATTCTATTGGTATGTTTTCAGAAGGTTCCCACCCCACCCCACATGAGGCTGTCCCCAAAGAGACACCAGGATGTCTTTCAGAGAAATAGTCTCTACCATCCCAAGGGCCTCCCAAGAGCTTGCCCCTAATTCCTGCTTCATCCAATGCCACCGTTATTGTTTAGTGCGCTTTCACTGAGTGGCCTACGTGTCTACACAGCCTTTAGAGTTCATCTGTGTCTCGAGAGGATAGCTCAGGGGCAATGTGCAGGGTTCGATCCCTGGGTCCGCGCTTTGAAGCCTCTGGGTATTAAGTATGTTTTAAATAACCTATCATATAATGTCATATCTGTGCTATTGACTACTCTACTTTAGTTCACTTGAAGGGTGGAAAAAAGTAAAAGGTGGTCAGTGGGCAAGGCAGCCTCTGTGAAAACCTACCTCCTAGGTTATCAGAGTGCACTGAGACTTCTTTATGATCAGAGTTGTCTTCCTGTAATGGAGGAGTAGAGCCTGGCCTCCCCTTTATCTGTGGCCTGCTAGCATGCCTACTGAGGGGTCTTGCTTAGGGTTGCATGCATACATGTGAAAGATCATAGCCCCACTGATAGGTGAGGTGCATATTAACTTGGGTCAAGCAGTCCCACATTTCTGGCTGTTCATGCCTTCAGGTCTGTGGCAGTAGCACATGGTGGACACTCCTTGGTGATCTATTACACAGCAAGGATGCATTGAATGAGAACTTGCTCTATGGCTCTCAAGCCTTCCTGGGAATCTGTATTGACATCTTACAGGAAGTTTGATCTCCACCCACTCCCAGAGCCGGATCAGCACGTGTGCTGAAATCTCTGCAGGCGGTTGGCATGTATGCATTTAGTTAATATATTGCTTATTTTTGGAATTGATCCACAGTGTTGAGTTCTTATTTGCTTTGTCCTTCGAGATTTTTCACATTATATGTTGTTTCCCAAATAAACATTGAGATTTATTTAGTTTTTTGGAATGCAACCAATTAAAATAGAGGTATTGATCTAGTGTTGATCTAGTGTCTCTCGGCTGGAAAAAAGTTTTTGTAAGTCGAGAGGCAAAACTCGTGACTTCACTTCACAAGAGATTTTTGTTAAAAACAAAACTTTTTTGGGGTGTTGGACCAAGGCTAGGCAAAGACAACTCCTATTTCTTTGGATTCGGAGATATATTTCTTGTTATGAACTCCGTTCCTAGGGTTATTGAATACACAATCCCTCTTAGTGTTGGGATCAATGTCTGGCCTGGGAAATTTGTTTGCATGTGTGTCTTAGGCCCCTTTCTTTGTCTGCTTTTTGTGTATTTTGTATGCCCTCCCAATTTCATTGGCCAGGTGAAAATGGTGGTGAAATTCAGACGCTAAAGCTTCTGCCGACTGTATTTATTTTATTTCATGCATTGGTGATTTGTTATGCTGTGACAGTGGACAAGCTGTTCCAAATTACTGTCAAACTGTTCTTTATTGCAACTTGAATTAATCTCTCCTTGGTTTTGATTGGTTCTTTTAAATGTCCCTATTACCGCTGAGATTAGTTTTCTCTCCACGCCCCTACTTGTAGAAAGCTTTGGCTTTGGCCCATCGTATCCATCGTATCCACATGTGCTGTGATCCACTCATATTCAACCATCACTGACTCACTCCACTCCATTGGCCTCTTGTTTAACATTCCCTTTCCCAGGCACCACCAGTTAGTTGGACCCTGAGAGTTTTTCAGCAGCAGGGAGTGTGGTCTCTTGTCATTGTGTGGGCGGTTAGTATAGTAGGCTTCTGTCACCAAAGTTCCTGGTCTAATTTGAAATAGACTGTGAAGGTGCATGTGGCAGGGGGCATGAGTGCCTCATTTCCCACCACACTCCACTTTGGAAGGCAGGACCGATGGGCGCCTGATGCCATGCCACATTATGTTTGAAAATGCTAGCCACAGACCGTCTCATGTGGCTGCCTTTTCCATTGAGATCATGTCTCCCCTGTTTCATGAGGCTTTTCTTCATCATTTTTCTTCATTATGCCTTACTCCTTTGCGCACCCCCTAAACCCCCACGTTCCCACTCAGACGCCACCAGTTGTCCTGTCAACCGGAAGCGATTTGTTCACAATAGGCAACTTACAACTTACGATAAATAAATACATGCCATGTTTCCTGCCTTAACTCCTTCAGGCAGGCACATCCGTTACTGCTTGGAGTGGCACTCTAGCGCCATCTGCTGGAGGTGCCCTAAGCAGACTTCTAATCAGCTATCCCTGGGCACATAAATATAGGTACATTCTGTGCATCCAGGACGATGGTGTGGAGCTGCCGTCCTTCCTTGAAGTGGAAGGCTTAGTGTGTTGAATGAAGAATTGGATGACCAATGTTATGTTAAAGGAATTTTATACCGCGCACTAGCACCACCTGCGTGGCCTGTTGGCATTCTGGCGGATCTGTAAAGCAAGAAGGTAAGGTGTGCGGGATAAGTTAGTAGAACTGAGCGGAAAAAAAGAACAAGAGAGCTGTAATGTGCTGTTGGCAGCTTCAGTTCGGTGAGCGTAGGTGTGAATTTTTGGTCGGTAGCCGTCATGTGCTGTTGTGCGAGGTTATGTGTGGTTTGTTTCGTTGTTGCTGGGGTGGTGGTGATAGGCAAGATGATGGTTGGTAGCGGGATGGTGGTTAGGAATACGAGGGTGTACCACTTTCGTGAAAGACAGATGACCTATAAAACGTTTGACTGACAGAAGGAGAGTTTCAAAGGACCTGAGTACCAAATATTTGTGCACGGATAAGTGCATTTTGTGCAAGTGCAAATGTGCATGTGCTGTTTCACTAGCACCAGTGCAAATAACATTTGACTGCACTTGAACTACCACTAATGCAATTGTGCTTGCACAGAATTCCTTTGCGTTTGTGTAAATGGTCGGTCATCCGGCTCATGGGCGCAGAGTACATGGGGTCAAAAGCACTGACTACCCCCATTGTTTTAAACAACGGGGGAAGGAACATCACTTTGCTCCATTGGAGGTTCTGATAGTATGGGCAAGGAGTCCCTCGCAGGCGACTCACTGAGGAAATATGGGCTCCTTTGCAGCCCTGCGTGGGACTTTCTTTGCCATCTGCTGCTTCTGGGAGCCCCATCAGGAAGGCCCTGCCAGTATATAAGTGTCCTATCCTCTCATGCCCCCGCCCCCATTCCACTGCAAATCTTTCAGTTATTTACACGGACTTTATTTTCACAAATGCACCTCTCATGGGCAGCAGTTTAATTACCGGCTGCAGAAGACACCTGAACACTGTCAGTGTGGCCATTTCCTCTGAAAATCTAAGCTGTGCTTGGTTGTTAATGTGAATTGTTGGATGTACAAATGGCGTGCACATTATACGGAGAAAGATGCCCGCCTTTATCAAATGATGAATGCAGGCAGATGGGTTGATCATCAAGTCTCTTCCGGGGGCAGGGGTCTGGTCGGAGGTCTAAGTCGAGGTTAGTTTACGGAGATCTCAAGTTGTCCAATGTCAAGTAGCAAACTCTCTGGTTTTCGGGTTCTTATGTTGCATCCTGAGACTTGTGGTCAAGCATTTATGTGTTGTACAGGAAAGCAAAATACAAATACATACAAATGCCAGGATTTACAGAAAATGGCGCAGGAGCTATTTCTCTGCATATGTTTAACAATCAGGACTGTTCATGAAGTAGTGACTCTAGGGCTGGAATGTGGGCAGTGGTTTGCCAGAATTCCTAACGTTCATGGGCTTTAGACTTCTCACACTGAACAGATGCTTTGCATGTAGACAGTGGCAGCTTGCTGATTGTGGGTGACGGGGCACCCACCCACCCCGCATGATGAGCTGCCAAGCCTGCCCAGTGAAAACACTAAGGGCTCTCTGACACAGATGGCTCAACGAACGCTCCAACTCCCAGAGATGCTTCAAGACTTTGTATTAAATGTTTAGGCAGGGCACTATGGCCATCCCTCACCCTCTCACCTTTTCTGAAGCATTTTCCAACCTTGCCCAGGTGTCCTTATCCCCAGCTTAGAACCTAAAATGTATTCCCTTCTGTCTAATTTCTGACTAACGGTGAGGGCTAAAGAGAGTCAGCTTATCTATCTAAACTCCCTCATCCCAGGGTAGCCTGGGACTGTCCCGCACAACCATGGGAACCTCCTGAACCAAGAGATTTTTATCCCCTTCTACACATTCCAGACATGCCTTCACCTGCCCCTCGATGTCCTTAACCACACCAGGCCACCAGAAATCAGCCCTCACCAGGCCTTTTGTTCTTGCCACACCCAAGTGACCCACATGAGCTAAATCTATTACTGCGCTCCTCATCTTGACCGGAACAACCAATTGATGCTCCTGATACAAATAGTCATCCTGAACCCAGAGTTCATTTTTTACCTTACTAAATCCCTCGAAAGTTCCATCTTGTCCGTTAATGTCATTCCTCCTTACTTTTGTCACAACCCTTTGGTACAACTCATCCTCCATGCATGCAGCATACCATTCACTATTTTGTATGCAGCTATGAACTTGAAAGATCTCCATTAGATCCTCCTCTTGACTCTTCTCACCCACACCAACTTTGTTCTGCTCCATGCCCCTTGCAAGAGCATCCACCACAACATTACTCTTCCCACAAATATGCACTATGGAAAATCTCAACCCTTGCATAGAACTCACCCACTTTATTATTCAATGGGATACTCCCTCCACACCTCCTTTGGAGAATATACTGACCAACGGTTTGTGATCAGTACAAATTATAAACTCTCTTCCCCACAGGAATCTCTTGAACTTTTCCACACCCACACACATGCAAGGGCCTCCCTCTCCACTACAGAGTACATACACTGAGCGCTTTTAAGACTCCTGGAAGCAAAAGCTATAGTGTGCAGACCTATGCCATCCTCCTGCATCAACACACTCCCTAGACCATAGTCACTGGCATCAACAACAAAAAAGTGTCCTACTATTTTCCTCAAGCGCCTTTGAAATAGGTGCATTGACCACTACTGTCTTCACTTCTTCAAACTCCAATTTACATTTTTCATCCGAACAAAAAATGACACCCTTGTGTGTAAGCCTGCACATGTTTCTTGTTTTGTCTGCCAACTCTCTAATAAACTTCCCATAAAACTCAACCAATCCCAAAAAGGATAACACATCTCCTTTGCTTTGTGGTGCCAACATATTCTTAATTGCCTCCACTGCATCTTCCTTGGGTCTAACTCCGTTCCCCAAGATTTCATGACCAAGATATACCACTTTATTGGCTTTGAAGGTACACTTCTCTGTGGCTATTGCTAAACCTGCCTCCCCTAGAATTCTCATCACTCTCCTCAACCTTGCATCATGTTCAGCTTCGTCAACTCCACATATCAGAACATCATCTTGTTAGCACATCACTTCTGCCTCTCCCGCAAGAAGTTTATACATGATGCTTTGGAAAACACTGGCAGCTAATACCAACCCGAAAGGCATCCTTACTCACCTGAAACGACCTATGGGTGTTATAAATGCTGTAAGATCCTTAGATTCTTCATGAAGTTCCACCTGGTGATACGCTGACTTCAAGTCTAATATAGAAAATACAGTTGCCCCCGACACTCCCGCCAGTAAATCATCAATTCTTGGGAGGGGAAACTTGTCAGCTATCACCATACTGTTAAGGTGTCTGAGGTCAATACATAACCTTATCCGTCTATTGGCCTTCCTGACTACAACAATGGGACTAACCCATTCTGATGCCTGCGCCCTCTCTATGACACCATCACACTCCATTCTCAATAACTCCTCTTCCGCCTCTTTACGTAATGCTAAAGACACAGTGCACAACTTTGCAATTTTGGGTATTGCTCCCTTTTTCAATCTAATTTTATGAACAAAACCTCTTAAACACCCAAGCTCACCACTCTTTTGTTCATTCATTCACCCCTCCAGCACTGTCATTTTGCATCTCCACACCTTTCACTGTTAGAACCTGGTCTGGATGACTGGCATTCAATCTAATCTTCAACTCAGCCTGATGGCTCCAGGACAACAATTCACCACCTTTGGTAGCACATAAATGGTACCTACAGCTTTCCTTCCTTTAAATTGTAACTCTCCCTCAAAACATCCAATGATTTCTATAGGGACATCTCCATAAGCATTCACCTTAACATCATCCTCCCACAAAGTGCAACAGTGAAATTTGTCTTTCAACACCCCCACACTAATTAAGGTGTAGTCCGCACCATTATCAATCAGCATTTTCACAGGTGTTCCTCTAAACATTTCCTCTGCGTAAGGTTTGGGAATCTACACTTTGCCTGCCACTGCATTCACTGAAAAAACAACTTCTCTCCGTGTTTTCCCAGCCTCACCATCATCACAACATGCAGTGACTTCACAGACTTGACCAGCACTTAAGTTCATACAACATCGTGCCAAGTGTCCCTTCCTCCCACAGTCATGACATATTATGTGCAAAGCTAAGCATTCTTTATCAAATTCCAGATGTGGGGCACTCCCACACCTGAGCACCTCCTCCCTGGCACATTCCTGGCATCCCTGGACACCCCAAACCCTCTCAAGTGTTCCCTTGTATCCCTCGAGGGAGCCCATTGATGCCTAAAGCTTTTATTGCTTGAAGCTCTATATTCTCCCTGCTCATCCACCTTCTTGTCCATTTTCTCAACTTTCCTGACTGTATCATTTGAAAAAAATCTAAAAGGTGCTTTAGATACGTTGTGCACCAACCCTTCTTCCAAATTGGATCTATCTGGTATCTGGTCACCTCCTTTGTCAAACTGGAGCGTTTTAATGTATTTCTCTGTGTTTTCCACCATTTTTGCAATTTCTATTGCCCTGTGCAATGTGGGGCTGAGCCCCTTCCACAGCTCATTTCTAAGATTATCATTGGAACACTTTATCAGTAATTGGTCTCTCATGTGTTCATCATGACAGTGTGTAAATCTGCATTTAACTGCCAACCCTCTAAGTGCTGTCATGAACTCCTCAATACTCTCGCCATATTTGTGTTCCCTAGTAGCAAACTTGTAACGCTCCAATATGATATTATCCTCTACGTGAAAGTGTTTGTCTAATTTGGCAAGGGTTCTTTCATAGGGACCTACATCCCCCGAGTCTGTGGGTTCCGGTAATTTTCTCAAAAAGACAGACAGTGAAAAAGAAGGGCTTCCTTTCTCTCATTCGAGTAATTTGCCCCAAAAGCAGCTAGGGCATACTTTACAAACCCCTCCTTCCAGTCAGCCCATCTGATTCTGGTCTCTCCCACGCTCATGAGGAAAAACACAGGAGCCGGTATGTTTGTCATGACTCGCCGTGTCCCACCAGTCAACTGGGGGCAGGCTCTCAGTACCATAGCACCACTGTGAAAAACAACAAGAGCACACCTTTAAAATTCCTTCTTGCAGACTGGGAGCTGAGAGCCTTCTATATGCTCGCAGACTGGGAGCTGAGAGCCTTCTATATGCTTGCACAACACGTTGTGTAAGTGTCTCACTCACCAGGTCAGAGCCAACTGTATAGACTCTAACAAGTGCTGAGCATGTGTCTCACTCACTGCTTCTCCATTCACCTCCAAACAATCCCTTTTGCTGCTTGCTCTGCAGGTTTCCGCAGACTGCTAAGGTGATCACTCCTGCGGTTGCCCAGGGAACGCTGTCCAATTCCTAACACGATAATACTTTGTTGCAACGTCGCCACGTGACGTCAGCTCGCGCACTCGGGCACGTTACAGGTGCCTTCCTCTGGCAGGATGAAGGTGGCACGCAAACACGCGTACACAAACATACAAGAAGAAGACCAACCCTAACACCTCCTTCCCTTACAGCAAACAAGCATACACCAACATACAAGGGGAAGACCAACCCACTAAAACAAACCAAGCAACACCGGACACCTTCCACTCTCCACCACCACCAGGATGCCACATTCAAGCACCGCCAGCCATAACATAGAAACCCACACTTGTACCCACACGCACAATCCAAACCCTTTGCACCACCACTGTGCCATTACATTGCCAGTCCCTTCCACTGCAACCAAGATCAATCTGACTCCACAAAACAACAAGGCCCCTGAAGAAATCCAGAAGAAACAGGGACTCTGCAACACCCACACTCATCTCCCATGCAAACACTCAACCATTCACAGACAAACTCGGCAAGCACTCACTCACACACACAAATCCAAAACGGCAACCAGCCGTCACTCCGATCACTCAGGCCAGTATGTATGTGCACGTTTGTATGTGGCCTTTTCTTTGGGTAATTTGTTGGGCCTTGGTGTGTGAGCGTGTGCTGGTGTGTGTGTTTATGGAGTGGCCCATTTTTGAACAGTGTTTTGATGATGTAAAGTTTATCTCTCTGCACATACTGTTTTCATATTGTCTTTTCAGGTGGAGTGGGATCCCTGTTGTATACTCCATTTCTTGATTATTTTGTTCCTCCTAATTGGGGCATGGTTGGACTCGAGGGTGGTGGACTCAGGGAGTGCTACTGTTTTCCATGTTCGATTGTAGCCAGATGGACTCCAGGGCGTTCGTTTTCTTCAAGTTTTACTGTGTTCATTGGGCGGTGTACGTGTCCCCCATCAGTGCTGCCTGTAGCTGGGGCAGGTACAAGAAGAGTGCCCCGGGGTCCAATGTCGAACTTGGGGGTGGAGTTGGTGAAGGTTAGCCCCATTCCCATGGTTTGCGTGAATTTCGACTGGGACGTTGCCTGAGTCCTGGTGGCAACGTGTATGTTAACGTTTGCCCTGTTGTCTCTGGGGCTGAGCCATGGCAACAGCAGAGCCGTGTGACTGTGACCTGTTTGGGGTGAACGGTGAGCCGGTTTCCAAGAGGTGACTACCGTCCCCTGAGCCAACTGTCGGCCCCAAAGGCTCTTGGATGAGAGCAGCCAAGGTGCATGCGCCCAGGTGGAGCGCAACGCACAGTCTGCAGCGGAACGCAGTGCGGTCTGCCCCAGTGGTGCGGAGTTGGTAAAATATGCTCTCACGTGTTCCTCTGTGTGTGCGCTCTGAGGGAGCCGCAGAGCCATTTTGGGAGGCAGCATGATGCTGTGGTGTATGGAGTCTGGATTGGGGCTGGAGGTAAAAAGAAGTCTGCATGTAGGTCTGTATGTGTGAATACTTGCATGCAAGGCTTTGTGTCCTTAAGCATGCATATGAAAGAAATATACTGCACTGGAACCATTGGCGGGGTTCATTAGGATGGAGTTTGCAGCGGTCGCGTGTGGTGGTGGATGGCTTCAGGCATGTAATCTCTCTTCACGCTGAAGATCTATTGTTGTATGTCTGAAATCTGGAGCGTAATTTATCCTGGAGGTGTTTGACAACTTTGCCGCGCTCTCAGGCATAACCAGGGGCGTTGCTAGGGGGGGGGCCTAAGGGGGCTATAGCCCCTGATCTTTTGGTTGTAGCCCCGGATAGAATCTCAGGAGCTACAGCCAAAAGACTAGCTAGCCCCCAGTCCCAACAGTTCCAACATCAGCTTAGCCCCAGGTCTTTTCCAGACCTAGCAACTCCCCTGGGCATAACTTTAAGCCAGAGTACATCCTGTCTTTTCCTGCTGGCAGCGCTGGCTGGCTTGAGTGTTTGCAACTGCCTGACCTAGAACTGAGTTGGGCTGCTGAAGCCTCTAAATATTTGGGGGTGGACCTTTGCCACGATGTGGAGCTCTCTCATTAGCACAACACTGCGAGAGCACTGAATGGTATAGAGAGTTCTATGGAAACTCAAGGAAGCTACCCCTGTCCTTGATGGGCCGTGCCGCTTTGGTCAAAATGGTGGATCGCCCTCGATTGTTGCACCACTTTACTAATGTTCCATTTGACATACCCAGTGATGTCCTCCTGTCTCTGAACGTTTGTTTGTTTGTTTTATTACTTGTGTTGCACACCAGACCCGTGGGTACCAGGGCGCATTGCATAAGAGAACTTAAAGCTTAGTTACACATAGCATAATCATATATACAAATTACAGTTTAAGTATACCTCAGGAACAGGTCATGTACATAAAATTAAACAGGATGGCAGCAGTATCGATCCTAAAGAAACAGATAAGCAAAACAGCCAAGGAATATATACAGAGGTATACAAGTGAGCCCGGGTTAGCCAGGAGTTGGCTGGAATAATTAGATAGTTGTGGGCAGAT
This sequence comes from Ambystoma mexicanum, assembly GCF_040938575.1. Classification (NCBI taxonomy): domain Eukaryota; kingdom Metazoa; phylum Chordata; class Amphibia; order Caudata; family Ambystomatidae; genus Ambystoma; species Ambystoma mexicanum. The sequence continues at coordinate 293,716,255 of NC_090932.1, read as the reverse complement.
AGAGCATATCTGGGAGGTGAGAGAATTCCTATGGGGGGGCCTGAAGATATAGAATTTCATGCAATACTCTCTGATTGAGCTATTAAACTGCCACACCTTGAATTGTATTACTTAGCAGGACAGATTAAGTTCATCTCTTGGTGACTATCAGACAAGGCCACTTGGACAGAGAATTGATGCAGTCGACTATTCACCTGTATATGCTGAAAGGACCCTGAAGTTGCTTGGTGTACAGGAACTTTACTCCACTTATGTTCCTCTGGTGTACACCTTTATCTGGGAGAGGGGGAACTTCAGACTATTAGGTTGTGTTGGGAGGGCAAGGGAGTTGCTATGTGGGGAATATGTTTCGGGATGAATCCTATTGAAGTACTCTGAATGGGTACAGCAATACGGATGTATATTCTCTATAGGATTTATATGACCCCACTTAGGATGGCTAGGTTCTCCCAGTGGGCCTCTCCTTGCTGCCCCAATACTCTGACAGTAAAGCAGAATTGATGCATGTCTTCTGGTCCTGCCCAGTGATGAAGCAATTCTGGTCTGCTTTCTGAATGAAAATTCAGGATGTGGGAATAATTAGGTTTGCATAGACACCTGATGCGGGTTTGCTGGGTATGTACCCCCTCCGGAGGGTCACTAAATATGCTGCCAAACTACTTGATTCGTACTGTATATTGGTGAAACAAAGAATCGCTATGGCATGGAAGTTACCGAATGGGCCGCAATTTGGATCATGGTGGGCTAGTCTAAAACTTTTGTCAACGGCCGAGACTAAGGTGTGGTATTGAAATGTGCATAAAAGAACACAAGAGGCAAATGATAATATGGTGGCCTGTAACTACCTCATACATTCACTGTTCTTTACCTCTTGTTAGGGGGTTTGGTAAAGTCCTGTCTGGGACAAGACTTAGGAAAGCCCACCTTTGGTGAACAGGGTTACACACCTTAGGTTTAGCCTGAACTACCCAAAGGTTTGATAGCAATGGCTGAGCAGCCAGGCTTAGTCCAGGAGGGAGGAGAGCTATAGTGAGACACACAGAACTCACAGCATACACTTAGTTCAAGGAAACTCATACACGCTTCGAGTTATATCAAAAATAGGCATTTATGTATATACGCTAATGCTTGCAGCATTAAAGCAAGGTAAGTACTATAATACAATATAATAGGAGAACAGTTGAAATATTCACAGAGTTAGATACTGTAGAATAGCAATAATTGTAACAAATCACATAAAGCTCCTGAAACATATAGGCAAACTTGTTGAAACTTTAATAACTTTTAATACTTCAGTTTAGCCTATCTTAGAAAGTCTGATCCTGTCTTAGCTGAGTCTCACAGAGTCAGAGGGGACACTGGGGCACCAGTGACCAAGGGCTGAGGAAGACAAGGCAAGAAAGCAGAGTTCGGGTATCAAAGGAGCAGAGTCCAGCAGGCACTCTTCAGGTTTGCAGGTTAGTATCAGTCAGGTTTCACAGGGCAATGACATTAGGAGTTTACCTTGCCAAATCACCCCAAGGACAAATGTCCTAGGACAAGCGAGAGCACAATGGTTTGTCAACCCCAATGTAGCTCAATGTAGGCGCTGGATGGACTGGTGGATCATCTGAATGCAGCCCCAGGAGCACAATAACAATACAGCAAGCCCCAGATAAGTACATATTGAGTGGGACAATACCTTTTCAATGTAGAACACAATGTCACAGGATGTCCCCAAGGTGAGGTGACAGCAGACCCTGGTTTGGGTTTCTTGGCCTTGATGGCTGAAGAAGCAACTTCGGAGGGATCAGATGGTTGCACTCTTGCAGTGAGACACCAAGCAGAGCATCTTCATTGCACTGGCTCATTGGAGCCCTTCACAGGCTTCGGAACAATGGTGTTTGCCATTCGGCAGACTTCTCTCTGGTTCTCAGTCCCTGACTCAGCTGAGGGGATGTCTAGCAGTGGGAAAGTGTCAGTGCAGGCCCCGAAGGATGTCCACAAGGTTTCAGCTGAAATTGTACTTCACAAGACAATGTGTCACCAAATGGCACAGGTCCCAGGGTATTGGGAGTTTGCAGACCCATAAGGTCACCGCTCTTCAGGGGATAGCTCATAATGCCGGTGGTCTTGAGACTGGTTAGGTCCACCAGTCCAGGGGAGGAAGTCGTCTTCAAGAGATTTTCCCTGTTGATGGGAATTTAGGGGTGGGTTGGCAGTGGTCACTCAAAGGCTCTGGCGATCGCCAGAAGTTGCTGGGGATGTTGTTCTATGAATTCCTCTTAGGATCTACAGTCCAGTTGTCAACTCTGAATTTCAGCTCCAGGACACTCAACTTTTATTCAAGAAAACCGTCTGAGCCCACCAATCAACAGACATGCAGCCATTCAAACTTGGGGGGTGGCTGTCCAATGGGAACATCCAGCCTTCCAGCACAAACTGGTTTCAGGCAGGCACACAGCAGGACAAAGACCAGGGGAGTTTCGGTCACCTCCCCCACTTCCTGTCCTCTCAGGCACTCAGAGAGTCTTTCCAGGCTTTCCAATGGAAGCCCACCAAAGACAAAGGACCCATCAAGATCTCCCCACCCAGCTAGGTAGAAGAAGACTCAAGAAAGGACAAGTCATTGAGAACAGGACTTAAGGAAGTACAGCCGCCATTTTAGGCAAATGGTGATCCTTGTGTCACTTACCACAGCTGCGAAGACAGACTGTGACAAAATTCCATAAAAGTTTGTGTAAAAAGGTACACTGCCACCAGACTGTCAGATGATCTTGTCACAGTAACCAACATGTTAGTGGAGAGGTGAGAAAAGGGAGACATTGTTACCCCTCAGATCTCGTAAAATAAAATTCAGGTGGGATAAAAAGTATCCCCCTGCCCTGTAACATGAGTTAACACAGGTAAAATAAAAATGGAAGCTCTAGGAACTCACAGCAACACTGCACAGAAAGTGTTGTGTACTGATATCAGAAAAGGTAGTTGCCAGAAAAGATGGAGGAATGCATAACTCCATTTAAAATTACCAAAAAGAGGTAAAAAGGGTTCACATGGTTAGAGTAAAACAGTGAGTGAGTGTGGAAAAAGGTTTCCACTCGGTCGCGAAAATCACGCCAAACATGCAGTAAATGCTGGGGGACTCACGAAGTGGGGAGAATTTCACTACTCAAAAACAAACATCTACATCCCAACTCAGTTATATGTCTCCTTGAGGGCTGTGTTACTTTTGTTTTGAGTTGTTTTCATTGCTATTTCTGTGGGGAACCAGGACTGCCTGAGATGTGGGTGGCTGAGTGCAAAGGTATACGCAGCAATTGATAGTCATTGGGCCTCATTACGAGTCCGCGGCATTACAACCCCGGTTTTCCAGGAATCACGGAGGCGGAATGGTGTAAATCCCCATTCCCATTGAGTCCTATGGGACTCTATGGGAATCGGGATCATGGAAACACCGGCAGCATCTCGTAATGCTGCCGGTGTTTCCTCGACCGCCTGCAGGCGGGCGGTGTTAAACCCGCCAGGTCAGACCTGGCGGGAACATCACCTCCCGCCTGCAGGGGTCGGGATCAGTCGGTCCGGAAACAACGGTGGCGGCGGGTTTACCGTCACCGTTATTTCCGGACCGCCAGGGTCGTAATGAGGCCCATTGTGTTCATACTTTAAAGTTGGGTTTTAACTGTCAACTGGGGTATGTTTACATTTATGGCAATGGTTGTAAGCTGTTAGTATGTATATTATGTATATTGTTCATAGGCTTTGTAAATGTGGCACTAGAATGATGTAAATTTTGTCACGGTATTGCTGTTTCTTTAAATGCTAATAAACATATGTTTTCTGTTATTTGTTTGCACATGTGAATGAGAGAGTATATATTGTTTGGGTGCATGTGTGTATGAGATATTGTATGATGTGTAGGTATGCGTGTGAATTAGAAAGTGAATGGGCCTCATTACGACCCTGGCGGAAATCGCGGTGCAAAATGCACCATGGAGCACGGCGGAAAGCTGCCGATAGCGCCATGGGGGTTGGCGGATTTTCCGCCCCATTCCGACCTTGGCGGGGCGGTAAATCCCCATCCCCCATTTTACCCTTCCCCATTCCCATTTTTGCCCCATAGGGTATAATGGGAGTGGGGAAGGCGTTAATTACGCCACCGTTAAATACGGTGGCGTAATTAACAACAAGGTCCCGTAGCGCCATGGATTTCTCCGCCCGGAAAAACCAGGCGGAAAACGCTCCATGGCGCTACGGGAACTCGTAGTAGGGCGGACGGGTCCGCCCGAATAACGCTGGCGTAAACCCACTCCGCCAGGGTCGTAATGAGGCCCAATGTGTTGTATGAATGTGTTGGCTTTTTTTTAATTCTAAGTGATCCAACCGCGGCCGATTTTGCCGCGGCCGGTAAGTTCGCATGAGAAAGGTGCAAACTACCAAAAGTTTGCACCTTTCTCATGCGAACACACTTACATACTACAGGGGCTGCAGGGGTTTCCCCCGCAACCCCTGCTCACTACACTGTAAAGTATAGTGAGAGGGGTGTTGCGGGGGACACCCCTGCAGCCCCTGTTTTTTTTTTTTGCGGGTGTGCTGAGGGGGTGTCCCCCACAACACCCCGTTCACTATACCACAAAGCATAGGTAGCATTTTTGTGGCTTTTTGTATGGTCGGACCTTTTTCTTAGGTCTGATCGTACAAACCCTTTTTTTAGGCCAGACATGGAGCAGACCATTACTAGGGAGGTGGCATACATTTGTCCAGTTCCATTTTTACAGGCAAGATGAGTGTACATTGCTGCAGCCAGTCGGGACATGTTTTCTGTGGCATGGCATTTTTTACTGGCATCAACGTTAAAGCCAACATGATGAGTGCTCTTGCGAGACCATAATGGCTTACGTTGGTGCAGCCAGTCAGTATATGTTTTCTTTTACTGGCGTTGCATTACCTGCTGGCAAAGTCAATCGAGCATGTTCTTGTGTGAGGTATCTGGCATATATTGCTGCATCCAGCATGGACGTGAATGGGCAGCCAGCATGAAAATGTTTTTTTATACTGACATATATTGTCGAGAAAGGCATAATGAAAATGTATTGGAAAATGCTCCAGTGCAATGTATCTTTTGGATTTGTTCATGTATTACCAAAACCAACGGCAGACTGTGTGACCATTTAGCCAATTATTCACAGAAACTGTGGTGCAAAATGCACCATATAATTGCTGTAGGATGAAACCCCTGAACCCTCTTGATAGTTTTGGTTTATCTCGCTATGCTCGTCGTTTATGCTTATACATTCTGCCTTGCCTTGCCTTGCCAGTAGTAAAATTACCAGCCGCCACTACATGCATGTATCTTAGCTTTTGTGATAGCAACATCAGTGTTACAAAACAATTGCCTGTATGCACCTTAAGACAACTGCCAAGTCACACATTCCACAACGCGACCTAGTAACCATCGCTGGAAGTACACCTCCAACTCAGAGTCACATCAGCAAGGCATTGTGGGTATGCAAATTAGCCCAAAAGCAAGCAAGAAAATTGTCTTTGTCTTACAAGGCTGCGCTACTTTATGCATAGCTTAATCAACCCAAAACAGACATTTCTCAACACTGCTGACAATACTTCTAGTGTTAAGGAGCCAGTAAGTGTAACATAAGTAAGGCCCCTGAAGCAAAAATCAAAATGTATCACCTGTGATCCTGCACCTAATGTGCCTCTTTTAGAGTGGGCCGCTAAGTGCTTAGCGATCACAAGTTGCATTAAGTGCTCAGAAATGGTTGTGCAGCTTAGAATCTGTGGAATCTACCTTTTGACGTAGTGTCATGGTCTTTTAGAATTGATTATTTGTTGGGCAATTCACTTTGAAGAGGAGTTGATAGGGAATGGTAGACAGATTAGTAGGGAGTGGGTGGAGTTTAGTAGAGACATGGCGCCAGCGTCTCCAGCAAGCCACTGTCTATCGTCAGCATATCAAGGCACCTGTGGGGGACTCGGGCCATCAGCTGAAAGGTCCATGAACAACCGGCAGCAAGTCATGCAACCACGTGCTGCTTTAACACTTCTATGAGATGTATTTCCTATATTTCTCTATTTCAACGCACAGGCCAAATCAGCGCCCATTTGCCAATTCTAAAACGACTGTCTCCCATGTGCATGGGCAACAGATAACTGCATATGGTCTTTCCTCTTACGGTAATGGTTTGGCAAGCTGAAGAACGATGGTCTGGAGGGTTGCCCAGAGCAATGCCAGAGGTTATGATGAATTCGAAACCTTCCAGCCGTCACTCCTTGTGTTTAGCTGTAGGTAAGAAATCTACAATTAAACAGTTAATTAAGAAGCATCAGTCTCCACAACACAGAAGCATGGTGGATGCTAGCGCCGGCGATAGCTTCCATTCCATTGGTTTACAGCCTGTGGCGTCCCCTGTTGAACCCCTACAGATTGTGATACACCATATGAAAATTAGGCGTTGGCTCTCACCCCCAAACAGTGGCACAGGCAAAAAGTCACACCCTCTTTGTGCAAGAGCAAAAGCAAACTCAGACATGTGTTCAACCTCACCATCAGTTTTATTATTAATAGATTGCAGATTGGAAGCATCATGTTGTCAGAATTGACGCAAGTTAAAGGTCTTTTGTAAGCAGAGGCGTTGCTAGGGGGGGGCGAAGGGTGCTATAGCCCCTGATCTTTTGGTTGTAGTCCCGGATAGAATCTCAGGAGCTACAGCCAAAAGGCTAGCTAGCCCCCAGTCCCGACATTTCCGACATCAGCATAGCCCCGGGTCTTTTACAGACCTAGCAACACCCCTGTTTGTAAGGCAGGCTTACTACACTGCACCCAAAACTGGTTTATGGTAAGGAAATTCACTTAAAAAAAAGTAAGGTGTGCTTCAAGTAAAACAGAAACTACTTTGCATGTAAATGGCTAATGTGTAGAATTTAAGTAACAGAAATTGCGAAATCATGAGAAATTAAATGGATGATTCATGGATTATATGCACCGAAAAAAATGGGATTTGTGCACCATTCTGCCCGCAAATCCCTGTTTAACAAACGGGGATTTGTGGGCAGAATGGCGCACAAATCCCGTTTCTTTTGGCGCAAATAATCCATGAATCAGTGCCTTAATCTCCATCCATGAAGGGAAAAACCTCCGCAGTTAGCCAGCTGTTGCGCCGAGTACAGATGTGCGTGGTTTTCTTCTGGAAGTAGCGTGTACTCGCATGGCTGAGCAGAGGTGCCTACAGTTAACGTGTTGGTGTCTTTTAGGTTGCAAATGCCAAAGGAAAGCTGAAAGACCTCAAAGACTACTGGGTCATTCTCCCAAACGCTCTTTGTAATGAGAAGGTAACAGCAGCATCAACGAACGAAGACAAATGTTGGAATGGGATGGCCCGGGGCAGGTGAGATGACTGTTTTTGTTGCACTAAATTATAGAGTGGAATATGTTAAGTATTAACGTAAGGATACATGCTGTTGCAGGTTTACTGGCAGGGTGCCCATCCGATAGGCCTAACCCAATAGACACATCTCTCCCACAATAACCTCTATCCACAACCCTTCAGAAACAACTGGGGCTGTTATATCAGAGGTATACTCTGTCAGTAAAGGGCCACCCAGGATGGCCTCGTGTATTTTCCTCTCGGCCACTTAATTAAGCAATAAATCCAATGGGCGGGGCACTACCGTTTCAGGTGATGACCCCAACTGAGTGACAGGCCTGAGCAAAGCGAGGGCATTAAAGGTAGCCCCGGGACATTACCATACCACACCAAGTAATGCCCCCACCTGGATGTATTGCTATCAGCATCCCGCAATGCTGATCTTTTTTATTTAGTTGAAGAACTACATGGTTGTCGTTTCTCAACTTAAAATAATACACAATATGGCAACTATGGCCAAAGGAGAAGAGAAATACATGTAGTCCCGTCTCTCTTTCCATGGCAGCCACTTACCTGCACCCCATCAGGGATAATGGTAGCCTCCTGCTTCTGAGGAGGCTCGGAGCCATGAGGTAAAGCCCCTCTTCCAAGCTTCCTGACTGGCTGGTAGGCCCTTGACCCCCCCGCCCCAACCGGGTGTTAACAGTGAATAATAGGAATAGCTACAACAGTGCCTTGTAATTAACATAGCCTCACTGGAGTTGACTTGGTTGCCATTTTTCCCTTTCTCGTGAACTCATGAAATTATGTAATCTATTGTAGTCTATGGAGTTTATTTTTACCGGGGCGGGGAGGTTTGAGGGAGGGAGAATTGATAATTGTTGGTCTTAATTTGTATTTCTGTATATGGTTTTTATGTCAGTGCCGAAATAAACCAAACATGATGAATGAATGATATATCCTCACTGGAGTTGTCTTGGTTGCCATTTCTCCCATTCTCTAATAATAGATATGTAACATGTATTGTCCTTCTAGGCATATCATTTTTTAAGACCTGAAATATTTTACTGGGTAGTATCTGCTCCGTTTTACAAGCAACCGTCACCACCTTGTTTACTGAGTACTTTTTTGCCCATTATGTTAAGATTCAGGCAGTATTTGCATAAATATCTCCCTTGGCTCAATAGTCTCACTCTTGTCTCCAGGATGCTGTTCTCGGCTCATAAGTCTCTTCCTTGCTTAAAGATTCCCTCCCTCTTGTCTTTGAGAGTCTCCCATCTTGACCTTAAGGTTCCTCTACTTGATCTTGGGTACCCCGCCTCAGCCTTGACTCTCCCTCTTGGGTCATGGATTCTTTCTCTAGGCTCATGGATTTGGAGCTCCTTTGGATTGGATCTTCTCGAGTCTCTCCATTCTGTTTGTTTAATTTGTACATAGCTCAAGGTTGTTTCTATTACCTGAAGTGCCTCTCCTATTCGTCTCTTTGCATTATGTGCAGACTACCTTCCTTATGGCGGAGCTATAAGCTTTAGGCTTGCTTTAGGGTTGGGCTAATCCATATGATACTAGTTATCTGACTCGGCCCCAGACCCACTGCCTTAGCCTGGCACTATCCCTGGGATGTTTTAAGTTCCTAATTTTTATAAGAGTGTTGCTCTGCTTTCGCTACCTTAATGTGGGATTCTCAAGCCTGGTTTGGGGTAGTATTTTTATAGAATTTGGAGAGTCTCTACATTGTTTAGAGGCATCCTGCCCCATCCTATCACTTAGGGAGAGATCTTCCAGTTCTTTGCCAAGAAACAGGCTATTACAATCCTGCAAATGGACTTATTTGTTTAATTTATTTACTGGAGCTTTGTAAGACGGCAACCATGGGCACTGCCTCTTATAGCACCGCTAAAGCAAAGGCCAGGGAAAGGAGGGAATCTGATCTTTCTCAGGCTTTGGAAGCATTCAGGTCTCTTAAGTGCAGGGGTGATGGCTAGGGGAGAAGTGCATGTTAAATAGAGAGAAATCTGTTAAGTGTAAGGGAGAAGTAAGAGGAAGGGTTTAGTCACGAGTAGAGGGAATGATTAAAAGGCATCCAGAGGAATGATTAAAAGGCAAGGAGTTCACAAGGGAGATCTAGGAAGAAAGGTATTCCAAGAGGCAGTGAAAGCTCAGATAGGACTGCAGAGGTCCAGGGGAACATATACAGAGAACAGCCATCTGAGAGGCTATGATCCCTACGGTGGGAGAAATCCAGGGGACCAAATACAGGAAAACCAGAGGTATAAGTGACCATGACAGCTCAGGTGGGGACAGGAGACATCCTGAGGAACCAATACAGGAAACTGAAGTCTAAGTGCCCATGAAAACCCAGGCGCGAATAGGAGACCTCAAGTGCAACAAACACAGGAAATCGTCAGTCTCATTAGCCATGAACATTCAGGCTTCTTGTATGACATATTTCCCGAAGAGCAAAGTTTTCAATCGTTTGTGGAGAGGATTGTCTAAGGATCTGATGGAAACTGGAAGACAGTTCCAAAGGGAGGACCCTGAAACCCCCAAGTGTATGTCTCCCATTTACTTTTTCCTGGACGCCATGACAGCTAGAACTTCACAGCCAGCTGATTGGGAGACAGTTATACCAATCAAGGCACAAAAGAACCATGGCCTACATCACCTGCACTCTTGGACTTACCGGCAAACCTTGTTCAGATACCAGGCCAGGATCATAATGGAAACCCATGCAATGTCTGTAGCACCAGAAAGAAGACTCTTGAGAAGCTCTCAGTGAGATTGTACCCCGTGTTTTAGAATTATTTTCCTCACTTTTACTTGTATTCTCAGTCTTGCCTTAAGACTCTCTCACCTAGTTTGGAAGTCTGAGAGTGGGGTGTTTTCTTGTAGGGGACAGTAGACCTTGCTGGCAAGGTGTGTCCCAATATTGTCTACCATTATGGTAACAGTTCAGTACACTATTTTCTACATTGTAAGAATACAGAAAATCAGTCACAAGGCTGCACTGCATGATGGCACCTGTGAAATCTACAGGGAGCCGAACATTTGACCTTTACGCCGATCCTCACATTGGAAACCAGGCTGGTATTTGAGGTTGCATGCCTGGTGTTCGAACCCATTCAGCTAGGACTTCCTGCGTGCATCCCTTAACTATAAACACACCTCACGCTTTCAGGTGGACAAGCATTATGAGGAGTCAACCAGGGTTTAGGGCATTTTAGTGAAGGTCATCTTGCCTCCAGCCACACCCAATGCAGCCATTCAATGCAAACAATTTCAATTGAATAGCACACACCTCGCTGATTTATTGCAAAACAGAGAAAAGGAAAAACATAATGACTCTCTTTTTGTAGCCTGCTGACTTATTACTCACCTTTACTGCACTCACTTTTATTGGTTGCTTGAGTTTTATTCTTTATGCCCAATTCCCCCACCACAGCTTATTATTGAAATATTTACACCCTTGCATTGAATTGAGGTTCAATTAAAATGGCTAAGGTCAGACAGGAGGAGGACATCAATCATTTTGTCATCTTGAGTGCCCACATTTGGAGAAAACAAAATCCCTCCCTCTGTCTTTCACAGGGAATTCAGCGGCCATTTATAAAAATGGCCCCCGTTTCACGTACGGACAGTGAGATCTGTCAGAATTATTAGAAGCAGCTAAAGACCTTTCCTCCAGTTGTGTCTCATCCATAGTTGTGTATCATTGTCCTACTGCTGTTTTGCAGATGTGTACATAGAGTTTTAAAGATATGCCAACATTGTGATGGTTCACGTTTTGGTGTGATGGTCCTCGTAAACCAAATATACTTTTCCATATCTTTCACATCATAATGTACATATATAATTTGCATTCTACAATTGGTTGAGACTGTAGTTCATTTTCATCTTGACTATGGCAGTGCCCTATTCCTAGGCCCACGAAGAACACTTTTGGCCCCTGAGAAAATATGAGGCTCGGTTGATACTAGTTGAGGGTTATGGACCCATAATAGTACTTTTTTTCAAAATATTTTTTAAAGTTAAGTGAACAGTGGTCCAAGAAAGCATATTTGTGCTTTGTTATGTTATAACATTTATATAGTGCCAAAGCCCTAAGGCATCCAGGCGCTCACTCACAAGCAGGAGAGAGGACAGTGAGGATGGCTGATGATTAAGTAAACAGTATCATTTTCAAGGACTTTCTAAAAGCCAAGTGATTAGTTTCTTCTCTAAGTGCAAGAGGTAGAGAATTCCATGAATATGCCACAAGCACTGGAAAGGAGCGTCCATTTCCACGTGCTCTCTTGGTCCTCGCAATTTTAAGAGCTGGGCAGAGGTTGATCAAAGATTTCTGGTAGGCTGGTATATAGAGACTCTTCCCTTTAAATTACTGGGTGCAGACCCATAAATGCAATTGTGACAAAGAGTCAATATTTTGAAAGAGATCCTGGCTGATATAGGCAACCAGTGCAACTCCTTCCTGGCAAGAGTGGTCGGTTCGTACCATTTCATACTGTAAACAATGCGAACAAACACATTTTGGATTTTTTGCAACCTGAAAATATCTTCCCTCCTGGCACCCCCCAACAGGGCATTGCAATTGGTCGTGCGCATACTAGGGTAACTTGCATATGACAACTCTATTAAGTGTCTAGTACAAGTGAATCTCATTGATGGTAAATTCAGATAAACAGTGAAAAGCATAGAGGGGCGCCTGCATATTTCAAAATTCTAAAGAGGGAATAAATCATAACTGTTGAATTCATATGAATATCGTCATCAGGATGTTTCAATCAAACCTTTATTTTTTCTTTAAAGCCAATCATGTTCTCTGGTCTGCCATCTATGGGGCTGTGTCATCCTTTGTAGGGTAACGTCCTGACCCAAGACCAGGAAATGTAATGTTCCTCCTGTCATTGTCCCGGTGTTCACCTAGACAGACCAGAGAAAGGATGTGGAGTAGGATAGATATGATCTGACGGACCAACTAGTTTCGACGTTAACCCGCCTTTATGGCCGATGGTCACCGAGATGGTGTCCAGTCAATTGGTCGACAGCAAACTGGTCGACTGCAATTTGGTCGACACCATTTGGTCGAATGCCAAATGGTCGAATTTTTTTTTTTATATATATGTGTTTTGTGGGTTTTCGTGTGGGGGAAAAAAAAGAAAAAAAAGGGGGTTGGGGGTGGGACCCCCCCAAAAAAAAACAAAAAAAGGGTAAAAAAAAAAAAAGAATTCGACCATTTGGCATTCGACCAAATGGTGTCGACCAGTTGTCCTGTCGACCAAATGTTTTTGACCAATTGACTGGTAACCCACCGAGATATGTCCACCTTGTGTAAAGTTAGCTCAGATTTGGTAGAGGTAAACGTTAAATGGAAATGAGGGTGTGCACGGTAAAACATTTTGTTCCACGCCTCATCAGGAGATGACAGAAGGGAGATATCAGGAGGTAGTAGGAGCAAGACATCTGGAGGTGAAAGGAGGAGGGCACCAGGAGGAAGTTGGGAACCAGGAGAAACCGGAAGGGTTATAGAAGAACAGGAAGAAAGGAGAGGGCATCCATTGCCCAGGGCAGGGTGTAGGAGTAAGACTCTGATCAGAAGGGTTAAACCCACGGTGAGAGGAGGCACAAGCACGTGGCATTGAGGTTGGTCAGGCCCAGAGGAGGAGTAGAAAGATGGTGCAGAGAGTAGAAATCAGGACTCTAGGAAAGAGGCTGACAAGGCCCTCTTAAGCTCCTTTGCAGTCACTTTGACAAGAAACCCTACATGGCTCTGCAACAAAGTGAAAGCGAAGCTCCACGTGAATCTACAATTTATGTCTGAGACACAGAAATGTCTACTGGACCTGGAGGGAGATCGGAGGTGTTTGTTTCCCACCAGACTATTGTCAGGGAGAGGACCCTAGAGACTGTGAGTAATGGGGAGCCCAGAGCTGCCATGACATTTGGCGAAGTGTACAAGGAAACCTTTGGGAGTTTGAACGTTTTTTTCTTTTTGTTGAGCAAGAACTTTGGTAACTTCCCAGAGGCATTGTAAAAGAGAGAGAGGGGGACGGCAGAGCTGTTTGACTCGATTCCCACAGAGTCTGGAAGGAGAAAACATCCTCACAGTTCCAGGGAGGACCATTAATTAACTTGAAGAAACTGTTTGAAGAACTCTTGGGGAAAGGCAGAAATGGCCAGTTTAGGATAACCTGTGGGAATGTTGTAATTAGGTTGGCGTTCTGTTCAACACACTGCATTATTTTGCTTTTGAGTACAGCAACTTTAAGAAGAGAAAGACTAAAGCTCTGTAAATCCTTACCCCGGCTGGGTCTTGTCTGTTGTTCATTGCCCATGATATTATACAAAGAACATGATCTAGGTTTCTGAAACACCTGAGATTGTGTTCTTGCGTTGATTGCTCTTGTAAATGTGCCTTTTTTTCTAAATCATGCACGTACAGGTTAGCCGGACAGGAGCCACACATTGCCTTCATGGCTGTTCTAGAAATCTGCTTCCAGAAGTGGATCTTAAAGATGAAATAGTTCTTTAATGAATGCTATTCATGCGTTTTGCATTAGAATCTGAGTTGTTTTCACAGATTGCGTTAGTACTTTTCTGATTGTAAGCAAGGTTTCTCTTTGTGGGATGCTGGTGTCAGTAACTGCATGCTCAGTGTCACCCACAGTTGATTTGTTGCATCCAATTGAACTGAGCTTAATGGGTTCAGTATGGCTGCCATTTTGTTTATGTATAACCTCATCTCGCTAACTTTACTCATCAGAAAGAAGTCAACAAAATGTTGCATCCGGTTCAAGCATTGAACAAATCCGTGACCCTATAGTTCGTCCTGGTAATGGGAGGGGACATACCCTTGTTAGTCTTTGGCAGGGCATATCACATCGCAGGGGTGCATACTGGGGTTGTGGAAAAGGTGATTCTCTATAGAAAACAACCCCCACTCAAGCCTTCTTACATAATTGGTGTAATCGCGGCCCGTACTTTCTTAGTAGAATCTTGCCCCAGAGGACATTAGCTTTTTTCGGCCATCGATCCTTCAGGTAACATGGAGGATCCCAAGACAGGTGTGCAAGGTGTGGGGGGGGGATTACCTGTTTATATGCGTGCGTGTGTGCTTATATGTGCTTTTATGCCCTTCACCATTATTGCTAAGAATGCAAAATATGCCCTGTAAAGTCTGCTTTACCTGCATTGTGTGAAACCTGTCATGACATTGGACCTCATTCTAACTTTGGTGGAAGGATTATAAAGTGGGGGTAATTATGTTACTGCTGCTTTTTGGGGGTTATTGGAATTTCGTCCCCTTTTTCCACACTGCCAAAATGATATGTTTTGATGGAATTGCCACAGGCAAAATTACCCAGTGGTAATTCCACCCGTTTTTGAAGGAAAAGTGGAGGATTTACCTCTAGTCTGAAGCTGGATTTACCTCCAGGAGGAGGTATATCCATCTCTTTTACTCCAAGGAGGTAATTGCACCAAAATTCCCCATGGATGGGGACTTAAACCACCCTGCCACCACTTGTAATCCTGGGGTAAACCTATTGGACCAAGTGGCAATTACTGTTTTAGTCTACCTTACAGGATACAAGATGGAAGAAGACTTTGTGGTCGAAACACGTGTCAGCTGTTTTCACTGAAATTAAATGCTCTATCCATCTAAATTGAACGTGTATGCACAGTGTGGTTGTGCAATTTTTGTACTTAGTTTGTAACACAGGTTTCATGTTTCCTCGCTCCAAAAAATTGATCTACATATTTATGTCATCTTCTTCAAAATTCTCATCTGTGCTGGAAATGTGTTTCACTCTTAAAAGTTGAGTTCAAGGTAGAGTTGTAATCACTTGCGGAAGTTGCATTGATTTTGCTTACAGAATGTAATGACAACCTGTAATTCTATTGACATTTTAATTGTGTTTGATCATTTACAGAAAGCTCAGTATCCCAAACTTGTACTTTTCTGGATACCATTTAGGAAAATGTAATTGTTGGATATAGGGTATTCATTCTTTCATTGAATTTCATTAACTCTTGATCTGAGTCATTCCAGGCTATATAGATGTCATTAGTGTATCAAGTCTGCACTGTGGAATCTGTCATTACTTGTTCGGTCCTCATATTGTAGAAGATGAGACACTTTTACCAGAAGTATTCTCTTCTATGTTACAGTATTCCAAATAAGAAGACCAATGCACAGTGGCCCCTACTGGTATGCAACCTGGTATAGGTTTCCAGATAATTCAGTTTAACTAAAGTGTAGAAATGAGTCTGCTGCAAGAAGCCAATCCTTTCAGTCTCCCAATACCTTAAATCCATGGCTACAGTGTGTAGATTATTAATGCTTACATCCTCCCACCCAGCTGGAATTTTCTGTGACAAACAGAGCTTCATTATCAGCATTCGTACAGGTTATAGCATATAATGTATTCATGTGTTGTATGGACTAGCTAGGCTTGTTGAATGTGTGCAGTGTGCTTTCATAAATGTGCTCCTTCTACTTAGCATCTTCGACACTTTTTGTTCTTGGGTGTAAATGTATACATTTTTTCAGAGTATGGTAGAGATAATCAATAAGTAATAAGTGGGCATTTTTTAGGTAATCACTGATGACCAATTTGTACATTCACTCTAAGGGCCTATTATATTTCTTCCATAAATATAGACTTTGTTTAACTGAGTATGCTAAACAGCCCAGTTAGTTAGTTAATGAAACATACACATTTTTTTTATAGCTGAACTCCAACAAAAAGTGAGAGTGAGCAGGTCCTTCGTCAATTCTGTGTTCTCAATATGTGACCTGTATGCATGTGCTTTAAGATAAGGAATGAGGTTCCTATTTCCTCCTCACCGGTGCTGAGGGATTCAAAAACATAATTTTGGTAAATGTTTAGAAAATGTAATCCCTTTCTAGCTTTGACACCGTATCTGTGAATATGTCCTCAAAGAATAGGGAACAGAAAGTGCCATAATAGGAGATAATCTGAAATAACTATTAGTGAAAACGTTCTACTTATGTGCCAACAGTTTTTACAAAATGTGTTCAAGCGTTTCCCTTTGATTTCCGCTTAAAGAAGTCATGCATTTTGTCAAAAATAAAATAGGTTGTTTCTTACTTTTGATGTTTTGTCCTCAGCCGATTTCACAAACAAAGCCTCTTGCCCTCTTTCTCATTTTTAAAATATTCGTAAACTTCTTTATTTCAGTTATTTTGTAAACTGCGTTCAGTTCCTTGAACAGAAAGTGGAATCGGAGACAGAGAAAAACTCCTTAAAGTTTCAGAGATGTACAGTAAAATGTGACATCTTCTCTTACATTCCAGCAAGTCTGCAGGGCCACTAATATCAATAGTAGCAGTAGTGCTACCAATAGTGTAAATAATAGTAGTAGTACCATCAAGTAATAGTACTAAAACTACTCCAGTAGTAGCAATTGTAAAATCATTAGTAGTAGTATGTACACTACTACTACTGTGTCTACTACTACTACTATGCCTACTGCCACTAACATTATCACAAGAATTACCAATGGTACTACTGTAGGTGCTATTACTGCTGTTGTGAATAGTAATAATGCCAAAAGCAGTAGTTGCATACTACCAAGGGTGCTGACACCAACACTACTATAAAAGAAAACTAATAGTGCTAGTATTTCTAGTACAAACTCTAATACGACAGAACGCTACTACAATGATTAGTAGTAGTATTAGCAGCAATAACTATAGGACCGTGTTTTGTATTGCTGTTACTGGTAGTTTCATTAAAGCTACTACTTCTACTACAGGTTATACTTTGGATACTACAAGTATTATGATGAGTAGCAGTAGGTCTAACAATACTACTGCTACTAACCTAACTGATGTCATAGTTGCTGCTACTACTCTTAGTATCAAACCTAGTGGCCATAGTATGAATAGTACTATTGGTACTACCTTGTAATATTAAAATGATCATTCAATACGGCTTTCAGTAGTCATTATACCAATATTAAGGAAACTGTTACAACTACTAAATGCCGTAGTGTCAATACCGGTGTTGGTACTGCTTATAGCTGTCACAGCACTACTGGTAGTATCACTAGTGCAACTAGTGTTACTACTGTTGGCACTGCTACTGCTACTACTAGTAGCAGGAATAGTATTAGTGCAATTAGTACTGCTGGTGATGGTGCTAGTTTAACTGCTACTACCATTATTAGTTTCACTGGAAATGCTGGCAGTACTACTTTACTATTGGTATAGTAGAAATACCAGTATGACTGTTAGTATTGCTAGTGCTGCTTATGCCTTTGGTATTGCTATTAATACAGCTAGTGGGACTTGATCACACTGCACTTCCTCTCTACTGATAGCACTTCTGTTTTAGGGAGTGAAGACAGGTCCCAAAATAGAGGACAGCCCAACTAATGAAAATGCCTCCAAAAATGTTAAAATAAAATAAATGGAAAGAGCTTTTGCCTGGAAAATCGACAGAAGATAAAAGAATAATAGTAAAGAGCAAGACATTTTACTTTGTAAAAAGTCATGCCCCTTTTAAGAGTGATGTATGAACACATGTAAGAATCTATTCTTGGCGTCCTATGCAAATGAGCTTTATACACATAAAACCATTTGTACCTGATTTCGTATTAAAGAGGAAATTGACATTTTGAATGCTGCTGCCATTTAGTAAATCTGAAAATCAAGATAAGCTTTGCCACTTAATTCTTTAGACTACACTTACTTTTTCCAACACCTATCTGCTGCTCTGCCTAACCAAACAGATGCTATGCTATGTCATGTCACATTATGTTATATTGGGCCTCATTACGACCCAGGCGGACTTCGCGGTGCTAAATGCACCGCGAAGCATGGCGGAAAGCCGCCGATAGCGCCATGGGGGTTGGCGGATTTACCGCCCCATTCCGACCTCGGCGGAGCGGTAAATCCCCAATCCCCATTCTGCCCTTCCCCATTCCCATTTTTGCCCCATAGGGTATAATGGGAGTGGGGAAGGAGTTAATTACGCCACCGTAAAATACGGTGGCGTAATTAACAACGAGGTCCCGTAGCGCCATGGTTTTCTCCGGCTGGTAAAACCAGGCGGAGAAAACCTCCATGGCGCTACGGGAACTCGTAGTATGGCGGAGAGGTACGCCATGCAATACGCTGGCGTAATACCCTCTCCGCCAGGGTCCTAATGAGGCCCATTGTGTGGTGTTGTGTTACGAGATGTCATCGAGATTTACACTGCACACCACTGCCATTTATTGTCTCCAGATGCTCTTATGGCTCTGAAAGGGAAAGTGTGGGGGTGGTGTAGTTAGGAGAAGAGAGGAGAAAGACAAGGGGGTACATTACAGTTTTCCTGGTGCAGTAGAAATGCTGGTAAAAGTGCTGATAAATCTGTCACCAGGACTTTTACCACACTGGGAAAACACAAGTTTGCCGATGGGGGTCACGGACTTACCTCTGGCCAAGAGTTGGAAGTAAATCAGGCCCCCACCAGCAATAGAATGTAGGAATTACCGGCACCAGTAATACCAGTGCTGGTAATTCCTGCAATCCCCTTCCATGGAGTACTATTGCACTCCGTAGAAGGGGGATTTACCACTCTTTCCACTGCCTGTAACATCCTGGTAATACCCGGATATCAGGTGGCAGAAGCGGTAGGTACCTTTGCCGGTTTCCCACCACAGTTACCAGTGGGATACAGGCAAACCTATAATGACCCACAAGGAGTTATGCCTAACTGTTGATGAGCACAGAACCAGGAGTAACTGGCATCTGTCCAGGTGGGTTTTCTAGGTTCTTGATGATCTATGGATCTGTATACCTGAGACATTTTGGGCCTCCTTACAAGTATGGAGGTAAGGGGTAAAAGTGTCGGTAATTCTGCCACTTTTCCCACTCTGCCAAATTAAGCATTCCAGGAAATGGGTGCTAATTCCTCCAGCCGAATTAGAACCGATGGAATCAACACCAGCGCTATTACCGCTGAAATCCATCCGAATTAGCCCCAGTGCTAATTCACCCAGCAAAATTACCGCCAGGAATAGAAATTGTAATTCCACTGAATTACAAGTGGAAATACCGCCCAACTCAACGGACTCAAACAGGGTATGCAAGGGACACACGTTCCCCAAACACATTTCCAAGCACCATGCAGCACATGGCAGTCACCAACTACGATACACCAGAACTTCTACTACATATTGGCCTAAGAGAATAGCACACCCGCAGCAACCACGGAACCCACCAGGTACAAGGTAAAGGAGAAGGAGGCCACCCATACCCAGAGTCAGACCATCGCCCTGGATACTGACAGATGCACAGTGTATAGCACTGTATCGCTTCAACTACCAAACAATTGCAGGCTCTTCACCCTTATCCAGCAGGACATTGAAAATACCATCAACATACGAACAACCATACCACCACTGCTGAAGTTGGTATCAGTACTGCACTTCTGTGCCACGGGCACATATCAGCGCACCGTTGCCATGCTGCATAGCATTTCACAACCAACATTTTCCACACTGCTGGGACAAGTGCCGGATGCACTACTGAAACGTGCACCAGCACATCTCACTTCCCAGAACCACTGCAGAGGTTCATGCCACGAAGCCAGATTTAACACCATTGCCCACTTCCCACTTCCCCAATGTAATAGCAGCTCTGGTCTGCACGCATGTGACATTGGTGGCACGCCAGGTATCATAGCATGTGTTTCCAAATAGGAAACAGTACCATACCCTAAATGTGCAATGTACATGCAATGCAGACCTCACTGTGGCCAACTGCTGAGCCTGC
This sequence comes from Ambystoma mexicanum, assembly GCF_040938575.1. Lineage (NCBI taxonomy): Eukaryota > Metazoa > Chordata > Amphibia > Caudata > Ambystomatidae > Ambystoma > Ambystoma mexicanum. The sequence goes on along the minus strand of NC_090932.1, from coordinate 293,696,113 downwards.
TGTGCCTGTTTCCCAAGTTCAAGTCATGACGCCATGGTTTTTAGAAGCAGCACCCTTCCTGCGTACATGGAGACCCACAGAAGACAGCACACTTGAATCCTAGGTATGTATCCACAAAGGTGAATGTGGAAGTGATGGGAGAGTTTGAGGGAGGGGGGGGGTAAAGTTGCACATGTAGCACAAAGTATGCCCGGGCATGACCCATATGGCCTCGCAAACACTCCATGCCATGCCCCCTCCATACTAAAGCAGTTTGGCTGAAGGGACCACGAGACCGAGAATGCACAGGACACCATCATTGAAAATACATTTTTACGGTAGAGCGCTCCCTCTCCTACCCCTCAGTAATGATGCCGGCCCAGGTGGCCACCCATGGTAGCAGAAAGGAAAGCACTCCACCATACCCTGTACCACACAACAGTCAGGGACATACAAAACGCCAAGCAAACACACTGCCACAGGCACACATCAAATACACCGCAATGGCCAAGAAAAAGGCAGCAAAGGCTGCAACATGCAAAGTAAACATTAGGATGTGCACGGATAATTGGGGAATCCAGACTTTGGGTGTACATAGATATGCTGCAGAGTAGGATGGGCACAGGTCACTCCAAATTCTGAAATGCAAGGGAACCACAGCCGATGGCACTACAGTGTACTCAAATAACTGAATGGAAGTTAAAAGCATGCACCACTTAGTCAGGACAGGGAAGTATGACCATTAACTATTTGAAAGTAACTGTTTCAGGTGATTCTGGATACCCACTACTACCATGCCTTATGACTCCAATAAGGAACCCTGGGATGCCACATGAAATTGCCTACAACAATGCACACACAAAGACCTGGGTATGCATAGAAGGCCCATTTGGACCTTTGAAAGGTAGATTCCAGTGCCTCCACCAGACTGGAGAGGCACTTATGTACAGTCCAGAGACAGTTGCGAAGATAGTCCTTGTGTGTGTGATGCTGCATCATATGTGCATCACGAGGAATGTACCATTGCCTGCAGAGGGGGATGTTGCACAGGCAGACTCAGAGGAGGAGAGTGACGAGACATGGGCTGACAGACCAGCACAGGACGGTTGTGCAGAAGGAAGGGATGGGCTCATGCAGCATCAAGAATTGATAGACAGTTTTTTCTGAAAACCATATCCACAATGCATATTGTAAATAGTTAATCACTGGATTAAAATCTATGACACAACCCAAAAGACTACTGCTCTTTACTTGTTATACAAACTCTATATATTAACTTTGTGAAACCCATGCACTCCCACCTCCCTCAATCCCCAACGCCCATGCCCTCCCACCTCCCTCAGTACACAACACCCATGCCCTCCCAGCTCCCTCAATCCCCAACACCCAACACCCATGCCCTCCCAGCTCCCTCAATCCCCAACACCCAACGCCCATGCCCTCTAACCTCCCTCAGTACACAACACCCATGCCCTCCCATCTCCCTCAATCCCCAATGTCATCCTGGTGTCAGGCAATTATTTTTAACAGCTCTTCTCTTGGCCTGAAGACGCCTTTGGTGTGTTAGGGGCAGTGCACACTGACCTCCTGCGGGGACAACCTGCTTGTGACCTTTCAGTGAGGGTAACAGAGGCAGAGCTAACAGACTCCAGGCCACGCATGTGTTGCATCATGAGGAGAAGTGCCCTATTCATGTTTTCCAGGCCAGATGGCAGTGCCTTGTAAGTTCCTGCAACCTCTAGCCAACCACAGTGTTCGCCACTGTAGACTCTGACGTGCCATTTCACTGGCCATTCGTCTTGAAGCCCTTGCACGGCACCCAGCATTGCCCGGGCATGCTGCAGGTGGGGCTTTGTGAGCTCTTCCATCCTCTCCTGCTCCATTCTTGTGCACCTCTCCCAGATGGCAGATAAGGCATCACTGGGCAGAGCAGCAGGTGGCCGAATAAGTGAGTTGGTGGGTGTTACATCACTCTAAAAGACTGCTGCATCGCCACCATCTGAAGCATCATCACTGTCGGCAGGCTGTGCAGGTGACTGCAGGCCTACAGCAACAGGGGTTTGGGGATGACTGATCACAGGAGAGCCAAGGACTGGAGGGGGTGGCCTGGATGAGGGCAGGTCCAATGCAGCCCCACCCCTGACCGGCGACAAAGAATGGATGCTGGAGACCGATAAAAGGGTGCCTGGTGGTAGTGGTCACCAGTGGTATCCTGCTTGACTTGACCCATGTGCACTGCTGGTATTTGAGGTGAGGGATGGTAAGACTGGCAAGGGAATTGCAGCTGAGGTGGTGATGGGTGCAGCAGTCTTGCACTGACTGCCTGATGCCTGGAGAGCATGAGTGGCAGAAGCAGTGCTTGGGGCTGCAGGTTCTACTGCTGTGTTGATGGACACGGCATGTGGATATTCTACATCACTGCCACTGGTACATTCACGCTGGCTGCCTTATGTCCCTGTAATGAGAGTAAAGACCTAGATTCAGTTGTCATGTTTACTGTGGCAAGTACATGCACAGAACACAGGGAATGGTCAGGGGTCTGGTTCCATCTACATATCTGGGTCTCATGCCTGTCCTGTACACAGTGCACTGGGGCGTGGGTTGCCTGTGCGCCATTAACATTACTTAGCTGGTCTATGAATGATAAGGGGTGTATGTGTGCCATCGTTCTGGTGTGGCTGCTAGGGTGTGCACCCCTGGCTTGTTGACGCAGGTCGATACAGTCTGAGGACTACATTTGTGGAGGGTGTCTGTCCAGCCCTATGTGTCCTGCCATGCTTGTGATAGTACTCTGACTCATGGGGAGGATAACATTTTTGATGCTGTACAGCAGATGTGTTGGCTCATGTGTTGGGGGCCTGGTAATAACAATCATCTTCATGGTACATATGGCATAACTAGCTGTATTTCTGGGTTGCTGGTCATGACATTGTGCATTTCTGGCTGTCAAGGGTGCATGAGGTGACTAGTCTGTTCATGTCGACAGTAATCACATTGATTTACATGTTTTGCCACATGGTGCAGCTTCCAGGTATACACATGAATGTGTTATGCATATTCCTGTAGCAGTGTTGACAGTGAGCCAGCAAGGCACTCAACAGCAACATTGTCACCTGTGTGTTGGCCTAATACTGTCTGGGACACATGCACTGCCTTCACATTTCCCTGCCCCCATTGTGTGCTTTTGTACTCACCTGGTTCTGCTTGCCACCTACTCCCGCCTCTGCTGCTCCAATTGCCTCTATCCCTTACATGTGAAGGATACTTACCACTATGTCCTCCCAGGGGATAAGGTGCAGTAGCTGTGCTGTACCTCCTCCAGTGCAAGTGGTCTCACAGTGACGAATGGCGATGAGACTGCAGACACGCACCCTGAGGTCATTCCACCTCTTCCTGTAGTCTTCACATCCCGCTGCACAGTGGCCACTGCCACTTCCTTGTCCCTTATGTTGGCCCTTATCGTGCTCTTGCGGCGTACATTTGTTTTGCACTGATTTGCCCCAAAAGATCATAAGCATTGGCCACCACCACATCTGCCAATACCTGCAGCTCTGCCTCACTGAATTTCGGTTTGCGGACCTTTAATTATGGCACCCTCGTCTTGCCATGTTTCCACTGAGTTTGGTAGCTGGATGGTGAAGGTAAATGTTGGACTGAAGATGGATTGTGTTTTTAAAGATGGTCGCGGCTGAGCTTCCCTTTTGCAAAACAATGTTTTTTTCGCCCAGTGGTAATTCCGCTGGCGGAATTACCGTTCAGTAAATCCTCTGTTTTTCCAGCGGTAAGGGAATTCTGCCAAAATTTTGCAATTTACTGTTATTTGTTGATTTTCGGTGGTATGATATGATATGATATGATATAATATGATATGATATGGCATTTGTAACGCGCCTATACACAAGTGTTTCAAGGCGTGACGAGGCGGGGGGGGAACAAGGGGAAGACAGACAACGATCCTACTAGGCCAGGTGTCATTCAGATTGCGCAAGTGCCGGGGTGGGGGGAAGGGAAAAAGTGCAAGGGGAAGGGGGGGAAGTGCAGTACAGGGTAAGTAGCGTAAAAAATAATAAATAAGGCCAGCTGGTGGCAAGTGCAAGGTAGATGCAGAACAAGTGCTGGGAAGGGGGGGCTGTACGGATACAGTGACAGTCCCGCAGTGCAGGGGGGTGCCAGGGAGGCAGTGCAAGTGGAGAGTGTCTGGGCCCTGGACCGAGGTCACTGAGAGTGGCCCAGTTGCAGATTCAGAGCAGATTCCGTGAAGAATTAAAGCTGTTCAGCAGGGGAGAGGGAGAGAGAAAGCAGAAGCAAAGAGGAAGGTTTTGAGGTGCTTCCGGAACCGGAGGTGGTTCTCCTCAAGTTTCAGGGAGGCAGGAAGGCTGTTCCAGAGGGAGGCCCCTGCTGCAGAGAGAGATCTACCCCCAGCTCGTTGCTTCGAGAAGCGGCTGACCCTGAGGGAGTTGGAGACGGATGAGCGAAGGGCTCGGGAAGGAAGATATTTAGGAAGAGAGAGTTGAAGGTATTTGGGCCCCAGGCCCCAGAAGGCCTTGTGGACAATGCAGAGGGTAATTCGAATTACCGTTACCGCCGATAGTTCGTGCACCCTCCTGCCAACTTGTGATATGGCAGAAATTTCCGACGGACGGAAGTGTCTGCCAGACACCACAGAGGTAACAGTAATTCTATCCGGCCCTTTGTTTACAGCTGGCCGGTCTCAAATGTTTGACTGGCCAAGGTGTTTTGGTCAGTTTGTCAGGTTTGCAAGTTGATGTACTACACAAAAGGGCACATTATAGAACAATGCAATGCATTTTCTTTTGTAAGCCTAGATGCCAAGACATTAGTGTACAATATTGAAAGCTATACAATATGCTTTCTTGGGGATATCTAGATGTGAAACAAAATGGGGCACAATGAGGAACAATGCAGTGCGCTTTCTTGGGAACCCTAGATGTGGACACAATGGAGTACAGTATAGAAACAATGCTGTGTGCTTTCTTCGGAATGTCTTGAGGTCAATGCAATAAAGTGCAATATCAAAAACAATGCAGTGCGATTGCTTAGGTTACTGAGCTAACATCAATGAGTGCATGATAGGACAATGCAAAGCACTTTCTTAGGAACATGTGAATGTAAGTACAGTAAACAAAAAAAAAAGAAACTAATGCAGTGCGCTTTCTTAAGACTACGTAGATGCAAAAACAGTATATCACAATATACACACAATGCAATGTACTTTTTTTGGGAGGTCTAGATTCAATTACCATTGAAACACAAAATAGAAACTACCCAAGGTACTCTTTAAATGATACAGAGATACAATTACTCCAATGGATGACAGTATGGAACAATGCAAAGTGCTATTTTAGGGGTACCTAGAAATGAATAGAGTGGAGACACAATAGGACACATTATAGAATGCTGTCATTTGTTGCAATGCATTTTCAAAGACTTCCTGGAAGTGAGGCATAATGTAGCGTGCAATATAGAGACAATGCAAAGCACTTTTTGAGGAGTACCTAAAGGGGAGACAGCAATATAGAGCCCCATATAGAACCATGCAATGTGTTTTCCTATGGAGGCCTTGATATGAGACAATATAGGACACCATATAGAAACTGGTCACATAATTGGGACAGCCAGCCGAGCATAGGTAGGGGAAGCACAGCGGTAGAGGAGTTTGTGGTCCCTTATCCTACCATAGAAGAGTCAGAGCCGAGAATCGTCATAGGGCTTGGGCGCACGTCAAACAGCCAGCACCCTTAATCTCTGCCCTTTGCCATCTGCCCAGACAAGACTGGCCGGGGAACCTCTCTTAAATGCAGGTGTTTCCTGGTCATGTGGCACAAGCAGCCTCAGTCAGATGCTGTGGAGCATGGGGTGTGGGAGGCAGGAAGGCTGGCAGGGGGAAGCGGCAAGGAGCCATTCCAAAAGCATCAATTGCACTGAAAATGGTGAATACATAACAAGTAACAAGTGCCTCTGAAGTCCAAAAAGGCTCACTGAGGGTGTCCAATCTAGCACTTATTTTCCATGTCAAGGGAAATGTACCCCCTCACTTGGGGCTTCCGCTCTCTTAAAGAGACAGCATTAGGGGTTTCTCCATGTCAGGCCCACATCATTTTCTTTCTTTTTGGAATCACTTGACTCTTCTGGCTTTCCAGGGACAGGAGCTCCTGCTCTCCAAGGACTGTACTCCTTAAGACACCCTTTGTGACTTGTTCCTGCCCTGTGGTGGGGATCAAGTAGTGGTGACTAGTGGGCAACCCCATACCACTCCCGGGTCCATCGTCAATCAACTCGGGAGGCACACAGTCTCCAAGGTCACCCCTATAGATGTCCACGGATCTAGACAGGGGACTTTATAAAATGAGGAAAAACTAATGGGGGACATGAGACCTCATTACTACTCCGGCGGTAGCCGTGCCGGTATAAACGGCAGCTGCGGCCGGAGTTGCGTATTTCTTCCGGTGCCTGTCAATTGGGACTCACCGGGGCATTATAAACGTTACTACCCGTTCCCATTGAGTCCACTAGGACTCAATGGTAATGGGAAAGACGGTAGCACCGGCACCATTCATAAAATGGTGCCGGTGCTACCGTCAAAGACTACGAGCAGGTGCCTTTCCGCCCGCCCGGTCAGACCTGGCGGGCAGAAAGGCCCCCGGCCTGCAATCTTGTACTCTCCCGGTCCGGTAACAACGGTGCCGGTAAGCCTACCGGCACCGTTGTTACTGGACCGCCAGGGTTGTAATGAGGCCCATGGTGTGATATGGGGGCATGTATTGCTTTAGCCTGCAGCTGAGCCATCTGTCACCGAATTAGATCAAGGAATTAACCCTTTAATGTCAAGCTTGCGTGTTAGCCAAATATTGCATCTAGAGTAAATATTAATCATTAAGAATCCCTCTAGCAGTATGGGCAAGGGAGGTGGGCTGTGCTCCAGTGTGATCTTTTAGTGTGGCACTGCTACAGCAAAGCAAGTGGTGCCTATTCCAATACTGCCCAAAACTGCCACCACTTCACAAAATACCCTACTGTTGAGAGAGATATTCTAGGTTTGTAATTTGTGATATGGGTTGCTCCATCATAGCCATCTCGAGGGATGTCACTCATATGTCTGTGTGTTTTTTGTGTAGGTATCTACCAGAGCTTATGGGAGATGGTCTTGCTAGCCAAATTAACAACCCGGAGGTGGATGTCGACATAACAAAGCCCGACATGACTATCCGCCAGCAAATCATGCAGCTGAAGATCATGACCAACAGGCTGCGAAATGCCTACAACGGCAATGATGTGGACTACCAGGACACAAGTAAGTGGACTCAACCTGCCCCAGCCACCAATGAAACATTGCGGTTTCTAGCTGAGGTGCATGCGTTCCTATGAGATGTGATGACAGCAAAGCATCATTTAGAAGTATATTCTTAGTATGGTGCCAAGATCACAAGATTTTTTTATGTGTCAGAATGACATTCTTATAAAACAAAATAATTTCTTCTGGAGACGAATGGCTACGCCTTCAAGGTCTTTTCCTTTTTTTGTGTGGCAGTGTGCTTGTTTTTGTAATAGTTTATTCTTTTGCAAAGGTGACTAATTAGTAAATAAAATACCTAGTCATCTTCCTTAAAAACAGACTGTCCTAATCAGGGTAGAGTAAAGTATTCCAAAATGATTGAAATGGTGTTGTTAATGTGGTCTTTTCTTCTTCACGACAATAAACGACAATATAGAGGCTAGGGGTATTTTTACAGCCACAAGATCTATCCCCAAAACAATAACTCTAAACCAAGAGAATTCAGGTGGTTAAATGCCATTTCCTCACTAGTATCTTTACCAGAGCAGTCACTTACACTCCCCTTCACTGGAAGCCACCCGTCTTTTCAAAACAAATATTAAGACGTTGAGCCTTATTACGAGTCCGGCGGTAACCTGCCGTTTTCTGGCTAGGTTACCGCCGGACTCGTATTACCATTCCGCCTCTGTGATTCCCGGAATTACCGGGGCATTATGACCCAGTGTTCCGGGAATTCCGCAGGCGGAATTCGGTAAATCCCCATTCACATTGACTCCCAGTGGAATGGGGACCATGGAAACACCGGCACCATCTCGTCAGACCTGGCGGGAATGACACCTCCGCCTGCAGGACTCAAGATCACCCGGTATGGAAACAAGGGTGGCGGCGGGTTTACCGCCACTGTTATTTCCATACCGGGTGACTCATAATGAGGCCTATTTTGTATACAAAAAATAGCATCATATTTTATTAATTTTATACATGATTCTAAAAGACGATTCTTAATTCATCACAATACAAATCAAAACAAGGTGGTTAAACTCACAGAGCCAACAATACATATGCCTGCATTATTAAAACTTCTTCTATGCAACTCACTTACAGCTATTCACTCTACTACCCAATCACACTAATTTCATCAGTACCCACACTCTACAATCACCCAACATGTTTCATTCCATTCATCTCAGTAAAATCTATTTCTTGGAAATTCTTCACGGATGGCCCTGTGTAAACACCATACTGTCATATGCAGCATACAAATTTAGTACACAATCCACAACACATTTTTAACATAGACAACAACAACTTCCTGGTTTTTCTCAGTGCCCCCAGTGTTGGTTAATCAGTGGGAGTGACTCTAAAGGGTACTCCAATGCTGTGCCGAACTGGCAGCCCCAGATCTGGTGCAGATGGGTATTATGCACTGTCTTCAAACCGCACTCTCGTCACTATTGTGCATTCTATCACAGCCTCTTAATGCCTTTTACTTGTGGTATTGTCGGGGGGAAATTCTGCCGGGGTCGGCCGGGCCGTCCGCAGACCTCCGGGCAGGGAGGCCCCAACACCTCCCGTATATCCCAGGTGTGAGATAGAGTATGAGACGCACACAAGGAGCAAGGCGACTCTGCTGTTTATTTATGCAAAACGGCAGGGATGGGTCAAGGAGCGTACGCGTTCGTCCTGACACACACATAATCGTGGGGCTCGCAGGCCCTTTTTACTACATTATGACGCGCTACTTGCGTCACTTCAGAAAGTTAACAAAAAACCTATCGCCACTCTTAATTGGTTGCTCGAGTGGTAGGGTTAGTATAGTACACATATAGAGAATGATATTAGTGGTCAAGGTGTAGTCAGGTGGTATATCTGGGTTGTCCCTTCAATTAGATACATAAGAATTGTTACATGAAGACCCCTGAGGATTGGCTAATGTTACTGACGTCTGAGATAAGAGCCCCATGTTCTGATTGGTGCATCCGTGAGCTCCCCAGCCTGGGACCACCGTTGTTCCCAGCTCTCGGTGTACCTGTGTTTGCAACAATGTTTCAATATGGGTACATGCAGACAATGTGAGGATTTATTCATAGGTGGGAGCTGACCGTTCCCACTGTAGCAGGTGTCCATTGAGCCTTTCAAGTGTCCCGGCCTGTGTCTCGTAGTGAGGGACCCAGACGCCCTTTCTCTCCTGGGTTTTGGCATCTCGTCAGGTTCGGCTTGGTCACGTGAGGCGGGACCGTGTTTGAGGCAGAATTCTGCACAATTAATATTGTTTTTCCACTGTGTGTCTGGTTTAATTTGTAGATATGATTTTAACGTTGGTACGCGGAGTGCAAGGTTGCAACATCGTGCCTTTGATGATTTGTTCTTGGATGTGGGTTTGCAACATTGCGACCTTGGCTGGTTGCTCCACCAGGCTCATTCTGCAGGATCAGCAACCTGACTTTTGCTTTGTTAATGTCCACGGAACTCTTGCTTGAGGCCTACTTGGGCCTGGTGCATAAGTGATCCATTTCGTGCATGGGTGCTTTAGATTATAGTGGCATATATTTCCATGACCAATATCGTGTTTCCATTATACCTCTCATGGTGGTAACGGGTTTCAAGGGAAGCGTGAGCAAGCGTTATAGATGAGTTCATGATGCGTCTTGCGTTTCTGCACTCTGAAAGCCTATGTAAAAATAATAAAGATGCACGTCCGTGAATATGCCTGTCGCCTACGTCAGAGCACTGAGTATGTTCTTCGTGTAGATTGGTGTGGAAATGTTAAGTGGGTATATTTATACAGATGTGCTTCCCGTTGTCTAGGTCGTCATGGCATCTCTAACGACGTGTGGTTTTTAGTCTAGCTGATCCGAGCCGCAGGTGTCGGCATGGCCAGTGCGGGCTGCTGGGCAGGCAGGTGGACACATCCGTATGTTCCTGTACCAGGGTACCTGGTCGTCTGGTAGATGGACAAATTCTCCTCGCGGCGGGTGTCTGGGCCGTGACCCTCTAGGCCAAGCGCGAGAGGTGAAGGACGGGAGCCTGGTCTTCCATTCTCCCACTTCAGTATATAATCTTCCGCTCGTTATTCCAGTCGTGTTTTCTCACACAGATACGTGCTGTACTTCATTCTCAGGCTGGTCCCTTAAAGTGCACGCTGTCAATTCTCTATCGCGGCGTCCGAATCGAGTGTGTATCTCGATACTTGCACTTCCGGGTCCGGTTTCCTCCCATCCTGTAAGGTTGCTTGTTCATTTATACACTCCCTGCTGAGCTTCGTGTGTGATCTGCAGATTGCGGGTTAGATCCACGGCAAGGCTGACTTAGCCTTTCGCCCTTTTATGGTTGGTCAAAAGAGGGCCGGTTTTTTGAGATGGGTAACATGAATTGTTTATAAAAATGTTCCATGTAAAGTCCTTTATAGAAAGAGCTAGAGAAAAAAGAGATTATTGTTCTTAGTTAGGCTTTGGGAGGAGATATCAAGTGTGGGTCTTTGGGGAACCCCAGCATTTTCCTGGTGAGACTGCAGCTAAGTGTCCCTTAATGAAAATGTAAGCATGGTGGCCATTGCAACACATTTAGAGAACGTTCACATTTCAGTCCCTTTATTGGAAGCAAGAAACTGACATTTTAATTGCTTCTGACCCAGAACCCTGGATAAAGCAATTGTTGTTGAACAGCGATAAGCACTCATTCTATATCTCTAGTCGTCAAAGTGATGGTTCTGAATCTGATGGACTCACCTGTATGTGCTCTAGCACCTTGAAGCGTCTTTTGTGCTAGATGGAATTGCAAATCATTATCTCAGACCAAATAATCCGACAGACAAGAAGAATGTGGCAAAGTACTACTTTATTCTCATTTAATGAAGCAGGGAGAACGGACAGGCATCAGACTGATGCATGCACACTCACACCTAACCTTGATTATGCAAAGGTCTTATACCCCAATGTGCATCATCTATGACGTCATTCTACCTAGAAAAATAGAAGACCTATCGAGGGGAGGGATTTGTTAAGGGAACATATCTACTTATAGAACATATAAGGATTAGTGCATTATTGGCTACCACATATCTGCAGGGCACGCCTTGAACTACCTCTACATTTGTACAGTAAAGAATATAGCAAACAAAATAGCAGTGGATTGGTCTATGCAACATTGTATGTTAGGTTGTCCCTCAAACCCACTGATTCGTTGACATGCTATCCCATCCTTGGACTTTTGAATCTTTAGCAGCACATACGTGAAACAAACAAAAATTAGGTGTTTGAATCCCATCTGACTACTCCCCGTTTTCCCAGTTAGTCCATCATCTCTCATCGGTCGGCCATAAATCAAAGTCTTCCATTTGTAGTTGACCTTGCAGCCTGCTCACTGTCCTGGAACATTCAAGGGAGTGTGAGCACATTATCTTCATCTGAGGCTCTAATGAATAGCCCTTGTTTTCGACTCCTGAGTCACATGTGAAGAGACCAGAAATCTGCCCATTTTGATCTTCTATTTACTGCTATTTGAATCAATTATGCAGGGTGCTGTTACTCCTCTTGGCCTCTAGAGACTTGCTCACTCTATATCATATGAACTTTATACACTTTTAGTTGACCAACAGTTGGCTCTTGCAGATGTTTTCTTCTTCTTCAATCTATGAGGAATATCCCACATTCAAAGCTTGTCCATGTAACTCCCTTTGTGCTCTGTGCTCATTCCTTAAAATAGCATTCTTAATTCTGGGCTAACCTTGACTCATCATCGGTTCTGCACACTGAACTATTCTTTTGTGTCTCCTGATTCTACAGCCTTAGTCTGTCTCTGAGGTAGCTCAGTTGAATTCAACATTAGCCAGCGTCTATTTTCCTATCATGCCCATCCTTGCCACATTATATATTCCTCTATAGCAAACCTCTATATGTTTCCTTTCTACCTTGTGTTACTGCGTATTTACAATTATTGACCAGTAAGTAACTTCATCTTCTTTGTATTCACCATTACTTTAGCTTTAGGTACATGCGTCTCTTGGTGTTTCAGTTACATTGCTACTGCTTAAGTATTTTCATTTTGTTTCAGCATAGATTCATATAACTTCTTTATGACATCACTCTGCCCTAACCAGATTTCTCTTTAACGTTCCATAACGCCCATAGGTGCGTGCTGACATCCTTCCATGTGGCATCCTTTGACACTTTCAGTGCGAGGGCACATTCAATGTGGCTATCTGAGTGCACAGCGCCTCTCATACACTCAATGCGGTATAAGAACAAAACATGGTGTCCCACATATAGGCCTTCTCCTGCTGTTCCAGTATGATGGCGGTGATGGTGCGGGAGCTAGGGAAAATGCATTCACCTGCTCCTCTACAATAGTCATGCTTTATGAAGTACTCCATCGCCAAAGGATGCTGCTAGTAGCTTTATGGAAGAAGACTGCAAGGATCTCACTGCGCTCTACACAAGAGTCAAGTATCAATAGCTCTGTAAAAGGAAAGATGGTCCAGGACAGCTCACAGACAGGGCAGCAAAGAGTTCCAAGAGTAGGAGCTACAACTGAAAAAGTTTGCTCACCATTACTTGTGCGATGGAAAGTTGGAACAGTGATATATTGAGTTGCGTGAATCAAAGAGCACAAGCAGGGTACATTGGGTCAATATATCATGGATAAACAATGGGCCCACACTGTTAAAGGTAGGATGTGACATGCATAGAACCTTGAATGAAGTCCGTCCTTCACTGCAAGCCAATACACGGGACAAAGAAACAGAGAAATACGATCCAAGCTATGGGTTCCTGTGATTTATCTGGCAGCGGAATCCTGTACCAACTGCATATGCATTATGAGATATAAAGAAAACACAAGATGAAGACTGTTCCCATAATCAGGGGAAGAGAAGCGAGTGGTCAACACTACTACGGTATGAAGCACCAGCGGCATGTATGGAAGTATCTTCTTAAAGATGGCAAAAGCAAGAGCCTGCTGTGGAGTTCACCTGTGATTTCAGTGACAAGTTGTGTCTGAGTTAACGTCCACACAGATATTACAGTAGTGGGTAGGGGTCCCAAACTAGTTGGAAAACAAAATAAATTCCACGGGCCCTGAGTCGCCAAAATAAGTGCTTGTCACTTTTAAGTTTAAAACATTGGGCCTCATTACGAGTTTGGAGGTAGCCATGCCCTTAATAAGGGCATGGCTACCTCCAAACTCGGGTCCGGGTCCCGCAAAAGGGGACTTACCCGGCCATTCCGACCTTGGAGGGCCTGGTAAATCCATTTCGCGGGACCCAGACCCGGTACATCCCCATTCCCATTTGAGCCCCAATAGGGCTCAATGGGAATGGGAAGGATGTTAGCTGGTCCCGGTCTGCACGTCTGGTCTGGCCAGGCATCCAGAGCGGGGCCCGCTGCAGACCTCGTAATGTGGCGGCCCGGAATGAACGGTGCTGATCCCTTATTGGTACCGTTCATTCCGCGGCCACCACGCTCCTAATGAGGCCCATTGACTCCTTACCCAATGACCGATGGCCTCCATGAAGTCCCTGAAGGGGACCAATGGTAATAACCACCCGCATTGCAAAACAGAGATGGGCTTAGGCATCTTAGTCATAGGACAAGAAACCGAGACCAAAGGAATGGATCAAGGATGCCACTATCAGGATATACATGTTAGAAAGTAAAGGTGGCATTACAAAGCATTGCACCACTCTGCATATAAAAGGACAAGAAATGGATGTATGTGGGGGCTAGAGGTGTATTGTTCTGAGTTTTAGACGAATGAGTGGACCATGAAACTAATGTAGTGAGGATTCCTGATCCTGTACCTGCAGGAGGCTAATTGATGATTTTGAAACTGATGGATCCATCGCTGCAGGATGGACCTTGGATACATGCCTCTGAACTGATCACATGATCAAATGTTGTTTTCATGTATTGCTTTGTTTTGGCACAATACTCACATTGTCCTGTACCATCTTGAGGGTTAGAACAGACAGCAGTGGGTGGCCTACACTGAAGATCCCAGCTCTTGCTGGTGTTATGCAAAACTATGCACTGGCCCCACATTTGTCAGTTGTCTCTGGCATTCCTTTTTTCACCAATAGAAGCTCTGAGTGGGTGCAAGACCTTCTTGGAGTTTAGCATGGACCACCAAAACAGGCAAGCTTTTCCACCAAATTGATCTGCAGATTCATGCAAAACACCTTCAAAACAAGCCCCCTAACTAAAATCGATTACATCACCTTAAGGGTCATCCAGTGGACACCATAAAATACAGGAGAACTATGGTCACATTTCATACCTGCACTAATCGCGCATGCTGCATAGTAGACAGTCGATCTTAATAGAAAAAGTGCACACTTAGGCAGCCCAAATAACAATGTATTTTGAGTTATAGAATGTTCTTTACACAATATACACCAAAATGTCCTATCAGAGCAAGATATAATATTATTACCTATTGTAGAAAGCAGAGTTTTTAGAAGATTTTCATTGGATCAAACTAAAACCAGAGTGTGTCAGCCTGATGTATGGCTGTGCAATAATCAAAGCAGTGATTGTCATCTGGAGGGGAATTCTACGCAGACACCATAAAACACACTGACCACTGCACACAGATAGTAGGAAATTCAGGCGACCAATCTTTATCCAGAGCGCAGTACCAAAAACTATTTTCTGCGATACAAATTTATTCATAAAACATTTCTAAGAATGTGTACTATAGGGTAATGAAGGGGACAATGGCTCTGCAGAAGAAGAGGGGAATAATACCATAGGTGCTATGAGATAGAGAAATGAAAACTATTTTAGTACCCAGCCAGGAGGGAGCGGCCACCCAGTCAATCAGGAGACTCAGAATGGGGTCTTTAATGCAAAGTAAATGGCCCTGTGCCACGCTTCCCGTCCTGTCCTTCGCCCCACACACCCAATCTCAATTTCCACATCCCTCACCCACCCTCGTCACACTTAGCTGGTGCTCCGTTGTCCCTCGCCAGCACAGGGAACACTACTCCACGGCAGCCATCTTGGTTTGTAGTTTTTTACATGTACAATGTGCAGGGATGATAATAGCAATAGTTCTCCAGCATGGGGTCTGGCATGGATTCACATGCTCATGAATATTCCCCGTCGTCAGGCTGGGGATCCTCGGTAAAGAAAAAATCAGTATCAGTTTCGTTTCTGATCTGTCTTTCGTAGTAGTAACCAATCACTGATCTCTGCGTCATACTGACCACAGCCAATGACTGCCCTCTACCTAAGCCCCGCCTCTGGCAGCCATCTTCAGATTTTTACCGCACGTTCAAGTGTTGGGATCCTCGTGCTATTGCTCTCGAGCGTTAGTGCTATTTTTCACGTTTTTTCTCAAAAATGTCTCTTTTTTCGGTCAAAAGAGCCTCAAGCTCCACCGTTTCTTCATCCGATCAACGGGGACCCGTGTCGGATTCGTCTACGCCCCTCAAGGGTGCAGATTTCGTCGAGCCACGCTTTTGGAGGACTCCAGAAGTTTCTCAGGCCCATCTCGAACATGGCCCAGGAGAAGGGAAGCTCGACGCCCGGAAAGCTGTTCAGGGTCTGCCCTGGTTGCCAGCTTCAGAATGTCTTCAAGGAGGACGAACACTCCCTTTGCCTTTACTGCCTACATGAGGACAAGACGCACGTGGAGAAGGACTGTGCGTTTTGTGGCAATATGTCGGAGCGAACCATGAAGGACAGCCATCAACGTCTCGCCAACTGGCTGGAAGGAAAGAGCCCGTCAGGCGAGAAGAAGGAGAAGAAGTCCGAGCAGTCTTCTAAGACCTTTGAGGGCGCCCCGGCGACGGGGGTCCAACAGAAGGCCAAGCACCGCGAGTCCGCTGGCACCGGGAGCGCCGAACGGTCAGGCTCTACGGGCGCCAGGCAGGGCGCATCCTCCCTGGCGCCATCAACCACGAGCCAACGCTCTGGCTCGGGTAAGAGGAAGGCCGAGCACCCGGCGAAACTCCTGGAGAGACCCCGGTCGTGCCCTAAGGCCCCATCGGAGGGGGAGCGAGGTGGTGACCCTCCCCCCAAGGCGGTGAGCGCACCTAAGGTGGTGAAAGCCTTGATCCATCCGGCCAAGGCCTCTATCGAGACAGTCGCGGCGGCCCTGGCTCAGCCTGTGGAGGCTACACCAGTGGTGGCGACCCTGGGGCCCAGAATCTCCCTGCCACCGCGGAGGGAGTCCTCTTTCGTGCCCATCGACAGGAACCAGTGAAACCTCTGACGGAGAAGAAAAAGGGGGGGCAGGAGGTCGTCGTGGACTCGGCCTCAGCCTCTGAGGAGGAGCTGATCGAAGTCTTAGGCCACGGCTCTGGCGTGGAAGAAGGCCATCCTGTCGGGGGGGACCCCGACGTGGAAGACGACGAGGGCGTCGAGGATGCCGACGGGGCTCCTGATCGCCCGTCGGATCTCCCTCAACCAGTGCCGCAAGACAACTCGGCGGCCATTTTGTTGGCTATACAGTCCTTGTGCTCAGAGATAAGGACGAGACTGCCGTTACCACCAACGGAGGAACCGCTCCCGACGGGGGACCCGGAGCCAGGCCCTTCTGGGAGCCCTCCCCCTAAGAGAAGAAGGATTCACCCTCCACCTCCTTTTCAGCCATCGCGACCTGTTCAGCCCTCCTCCCCTTCCACGACACATGGGGATGATACGGGGACTGACACGGCCGCGACGGGTACAGACGATGAGGTTTACGACGAGGATCTCCCATCGTCACCTCCCACCCGGGCTTCCCCGCCCGACGAGATTGGATCGTTTCACTCCATGATCGCCAGGGCATCCGAGCTTTTCCAGCTCTGCCCGGAAGAGAAGAAGAAGGAAGGTTTCCTTTATCAACGGCGCGAGACCAAGAGGATGACGGTCCTCGCTGTACCTCTACTAGACCATCCACGACGTTGGCTAGAAGGGATCGATACGAGAAGAAGTACCGGGTCCCGGACGCGGCCCCCTTGTGCCTTTGGGCACAGCCGACCCCGGACTCGGTCGTCTCCGCGGCGGCCAGGAAGAAAGCGGGGGGGCGCGCGGCCTCTACATCAACCTCCCCGCCAGACGGCGAGGGAAAGAAATTAGACACGATGGGACGCAGAGTCATCTCGTCGGCAGCGACAACGATTAAGGCGGCCAACGCCTTGGCTATCCTAGCCCGCTACGACAGGGAGTTGTGGTACAAACTGGCCCCCCTGCTGGACTTCCTACCAGACGACAAGAGGGCGGAAGCCCTAGAGATCTTGCAGGAAGGAGAGGTGGCTTCGGACCACGCCATTACGATTGCGACGGACATCGCTGACACTGGATTTCGCCAGTTGGGCAACGGCGTGTGCCTTAGGCGGCGTGGATGACTCAAGGCTACTGACTTCCGTCAGGACGTGCAGACCAGAGTCTTGGACATGCCGTTCGACGGAAACAACCTGTTTGGGAAAACAGTGGACGATTCCCTTCAAGCCATCAAGGCGGACACAGAGACGGCCCGGGCTCTTGGGGTTCTCCAGCAACGGCGGCCGCCCTTTCAGAGCGGCGGAGGCAAACAGGGTGCCTCCAAAGGTTCCAGCGGCGGATTTTCCACCTACCGTCAAGCGGCCCCTTCGTCGTCACAGGAAGCTTACAGGGGACGAGGCAAGTCAGGCGGACCCCGCCGTCGTCGCCAAGGAGGACAAGGCGGCAAAGCCTCGTCGAAGCAGGACTGAACCGGCCGTGGGGTCGGGCCCCCACCGAAGCACCCCGGTGGGAGGCCGGCTGGCGAGCTTCGTCAGCGTGTGGGAGTCCATCTCCACCGACCGTTGGGTGTTGGACGCCCTAGCTCAGGGTCACGCGCTCGAGTTTCTAAAGAGGTGCCCGGGCGTCCCCCCCTGTGGCCAGGAAAGAACATCACGTCCCTCAACTTCACTTGGAGGTAAAGACGATGCTCAAGAAGGGCGCCATCGAGCTCGTCCCAAAGAGCCTTCGGGGCTCCGGAGTTTACTCAAGATACTTCCTCGTGAAGAAGAAGACGGGAGGATGGCGTCCCATCCTGGACCTACGACGACTGAACAAATTCATCAAGGCACAGAAGTTCCGGATGGTCACCCTCCAACACGTCCTGGGTCAACTGGAGGAGGGCGATTTCCTGTCGTCGTTGGATTTGGAGGATGCCTACTTCCATATTCCCATCCTAAAGGGACACCAAAAGTTTCTCAGGTTCGTGGTCCAAGGGCATCACTACCAGTTCAGAGCACTTCCCTTCGGATTGAGGTCGGCACCCAGGGTGTTCACCAAGTGCCTTGCACCGGTGGCAGCGCAGCTGCGCCGAGAGGGGATCCAAGTCTACCCCTATCTGGACGACTGGCTCATCCGAGCAAAGACGAAGGAGCTCGCCGTGGAGCACACGGCAAGGACCGTCCAACTACTCACGGACCTGGGATTCTCCATAAACTACGCCAAGTCCCACCTGGTGCCCGCGCAAGACGCACTGTTTCTGGGAGCGAAGCAGTGTCGCTTCTGGCCTCTCCGTCGGAGGAAAGGACGAGGGCCATCTTGGGCAAGGTGCAGCGGATGCTGGTTGCGGACGCGGCCAGGGTGGGGTCCATCAAGTCCCTCCTCGGAATGATGTCTTCTTGCATTTATCTCATCCGCCTGTGCAGGCTCCGGATGCGCCCGTTGCAGGAGTTCCTGGATGCGCGCTGGATCCAGACGACGGGCAGCTTCGAGGAGAGGATCACACTCGACGAGAGTTTCCGACGAGCGATCCGGTGGTGGGGCACCCGCGCGCATCTGACGGCGGGCATGGACTTCCAGACCCCCAGCCACCAGGAGACAGTGACCACGGATGCCTCCCTGGAAGGGTGGGGAGCGCACACCGAAAATCTGCATGCGAGAGGCCTTTGGCTTCCGACGGAGAAGTCCCTCCATATCAACGTCCTGGAGCGCCGTGCAGTGTTTTGGGCCCTCAGGTCTTTTCTTCCGTCCCTCAAGGGCAAGGTGGTGAGGATCTTCACCGACAACACCACCACCATGTTCTACATCAGGAAGCACGTAGTGGGAACTACGACAGGATCTAGTGGACCGCCTCTTCCGACGGTAGGGCACACCCCAGATCGATCTGTTCGCAACAGCGACGAACTCCAAGTGCCGGAGGTTCGCCAGCAGGTTTCCCCAGCCGAAGAGCATGGGCGATGCTTTCTCGTTCCCCTGGGAGGGCCTGTTTCTATACGCGTTCCCTCCATTGCCATTGCTGATCCGGCTCATCAACCAGCTCATGAGGTCACGGTGCAGGATGATCCTCGTCGCACCTGCGTGGCCGAGGAGGATATGGTTCCCGGACCTTCTGGACTTGTCAGCGTCCCCGTCAATCAAGCTGCCAGTGGACGCGGATCTTCTCTCCAGGGAAGGAGGCGCCATCCTCCATCACGACCCGAAGTCGCTGAACTTGCAGGCCTGGCTCCTGCAGCGTTAGAGTTTGGAGGATACGACATACCGGCCGACTGCAGAGAGGTTCTTGCAAAGGCCAGGGCGTCCTCAACTCTTAAATGCTATGGACACAAATGGAAGAGGTTCTCTGTCTGGTGCCACGCACAGAAGATTAACCCTCTACGGATTACGGCTCCCCAGGTACTGCCGTACCTTCTGACGCTGGCCAAGGCTGGACTGGCGCACGCGTACATCAAGATTCATCTTGCTGCGATCTCCCGATACACCAGAACCACGGGGCGGACGTCTTTGTGGTCTCATCGTCTGGTGAAAGAATTCATGAAGGGACTGTTCAGATCGTTCTTGCCGGTGAAGGCTCCGGCCCCGGCGTGGGAGCTCAACATGGTGCTGACCAAGCTCATGGTACCTCCGTTCGAGCCTCTGCACTCGGCTCCGTTGAAGTTCTTGTTGTGGAAAACAGCGTTTCTTGCGGCCATCACCTCCGCACGAAGAGTGGGAGAGATCCAGGCCCTTTCCTGCAAGCCCCCGTACTTGACTTTTCACGACACGAGGGTAGTGCTCAGGACGCACCCCTCCTTCATGCCCAAGGTGCCGTCGGACTTCCACCTCAACGAACCCTTGGTGTTGCCTGTTTTCTTCCCGTCACCTTCGTCGCCGGCCGAAAGGACTTTGCACTCGCTGGATGTGGCTAGAGCGCTGAAGTTTTACGTGGACCGCACGAAGTGTTTTCGGAAGACGTCACAACTTTTTGTGAACTTTGGACCTGTCAATCAGGGGAAGGCTCTCTCAAAGGCCTCCATTTCCAGATGGCTCTCCGGCTGTATCATGTACAGTCATCGGTTGGCAAACCGACCGCTGCCTGGCCGTCCGAGAGCCCATTCCACCTGAGCGATCGCAGCTACCACGGCATTCCTATCTGGTGTGCCCTTGCTGGACATCTGCAGGGCTGCTACGTGGAGGTCGACGCACACCTTCACGAAATTCTACTGCGTCGATCGGGATTCCAGGGAGGAATCCAGGGTCGGCCAAGCAGTGCTGCGCAATCTGTTCGCCTAAGGTGAGCCTGGTGAGGAGGTAAGAATTGCTTAATGTTGAGTTTGATGTAATGCTTAATGTTGAGCCTTTGCCACCTCCCGTGGTTGTGCATGTGTGTACTGCTATGTATTCTTTATTCATGAGCATGTGAATCCATGCCAGACCCCATGCTGGAGAAGGAACAAGTTACTTACCTGTAACTGTTGTTCTCCAGCATGGGTCTGGCATGGATTCACATGCGAACCCTCCCGCCTACCCCTCTGCGGCTCTTCACTTGGTCATACTGCCACTTCACGTGCTACCAAATCTGAAGATGGCTGCCAGAGGCGGGGCTTAGGTAGAGGGCAGTCATTGGCTGTGGTCAGTATGACGCAGAGATCAGTGATTGGTTACTACTACGAAAGACAGATCAGAAACGAAACTGATACTGATTTTTTCTTTACCGAGTATTCCCAGCCTGACGACGGGGAATATTCATGAGCATGTGAATCCATGCCAGACCCATGCTGGAGAACAACAGTTACAGGTAAGTAACTTGTTCCATCCCTCCGGGCGGGGGCTTTACTGGGACAGGTAATGCCTGGGCTTATGTTAAAGCTCGAGCAAACACGTTAATGTTTATTGATTAAATAATGTTCATTTTGTTTTTGGTTAAACCGTTGCTGTGGTTGGGTACACCATGTTCTCACCATGCATAGGCATGCTTTATTAAAATGAAGTTTATGTATAATACAGTCTAACGATATGCCACAGACAAGGACAGCATCATATTTACCATATGTTCCAGTGTATAAGACGATTGGGTGTATAAGACGACCCCCAACTTTTCCCAGTTAAAAATATAGTTTGGGATATACCCGCCCTATAAAACGACACCCGGCGTATAAGACGACCCCCGACTTTTGAGAAGATTTTCCTGGGTTAAAAAGTCATCTTATACGCCGGAACATACGGTAGTTCTTTCAAAAGGACTATGTTTGCAGTCAGGTAATAAGATAAGTTCCCAAATGTCAGGTAGGAGGAATACTACGTCGATTTTTGCAAATGATGACCTATCCATCCCTTCTACCTTTCTGCCCTGCATTGATTCTCCCTACGTAAGCTCTACCACCTCCAGCTGTTAAAACACTGACGTTTGATGAAGCATACTATATTTAACTATTTATGAGCATACCTAAAAAGCAGTATGAATCGACACTTGCGTACCTTGGTTCCAACATGTGAACAGCACTTCTGAAAGTCTGGCTACAGGTGTGCCACTCCATTGCTGGTGAATGTGTTTTATTGAGGTTGGCGTTAATATTTTTGGTTTTAGAAATTATTTATATTTTTGTGACATAATTCCGTATTGATGAAATTGACACTCTATTAGGTGTGCAACCTACACTGAAATGTACATGTGTACAGTCAACGATATCTGTTCTCTTTGGGAAATTAGCAATCATTACAAAAAGTTCCTGTATTTTATAAAGGTAATTCTTTGCATTTTAAAGAATTGTGTGAGAAATATTGCTTTTACTGAATTGCCTAATAACATAGCAAATTCACCAGTAATGTTTGTAATGATCCTGTTTAAGCATATGCAAAGCAATAAGTACATTTATCTTTTCTTGCATATGATAATGACAGTCTAGTTAGCCAGATGAATGAGTACTTCCCAAAAAAACACACAATCTTCCAAACCTATGGGTTTTCTTTTTCAAAATGATGAGTGGATCACTTAAAGGCATCACCTCTGCAAGAGCTGGTGTTATTTTTAAGCAATTACCAATAATCTATGTGTACACGCCCAAAGGATCCCACGGGAAAAGGTGTGCACATCTTTATTCATCTGAAGAAGGCAAAGCTAGCATTCCATAAACCATGGCATTAGTCTACGACCCACATGCTGTGGATTTAAAAGTGCACAAAGTGGAGCAGGCCAATGTTTAACTTTGGATGAGGTAGTTATGGTAATAGAAAAAATACAATCATTTTTGTTGATGCATGCATCAGGTAAAAACACAGGTTCACAGAGGTGGCATTAAAAGCAGTTGCATTACCGGAAATGACCCCCTGCATGGCCCCGATTGACTTTCTTCAAAACATGAACCGGAAGCACCTGCTCATTGTAGATAGGTATTAGATTCGAAATCTGCCCAGTGGTCATCACATCTACTACAAATGGAGAGCAAACATAATGCCAGCTGTGAGAAGCTAAACTGAACTTGCCTTCATCCAACTCTGGCAGCATTTGCACTGATTCCTATTGGGACAAAGACTACTGTGATGACTTTAGGCGTCTTAGGTGCAGGTGCAGTGCAAACATGTATGCTGCTCCCAAGCAGAATTATGTTCTGCCCCTCCCCCCCGTACAATGGCGCCGTAGTCGACGCTGTAGGGCCAAAGTTGCTCCCCCTGCTGCTTCTTCGCTGATGGCACCCTAGGCAGCCGATTAGCTGTAAAAATAAAGTTCCTTTTTTAACTCCCCCCTCTGACCAGGTGTCCAATTCACACTATATCCCCCTCTTTGCTTTATGCAGGTGACGACTTCAGTGGCTCCGGAAGTGGTGGTGGCTGTCTAGATGACCTGTGCGGTAGGAAACTGGAGAAGAGCACAGTCAAGAAGCAATCGGACTCCCGCACCGTGCAGAAGAAAGCTGGACAGGGCGTTCCCGGAGCAAGCAGCGTCTTCCGGCCCTCCATTTTCCTCCTTCTCCTCTTGCTCTTTACGACAGCATTTACAACATAGTACAACATGAGGTTCTCGCTTTGTAACTCTTGCGACAGAGGCTGTTGGCAACGTCATAACTTTGAGCAAAATGCCCTATCTTTCATCCGACAAGGTGGTAGCTGGCGGCAACTAAGCTGGCTGTGCTGTATTTACCATGTTGGGTTCTTCCTTATTTTTTTGGGTTAACAGTATTTTGTCATGGACAACCTTTCAATTAACACGCCTCCAGGATGGCTCTGATTTCCTGGTGAATTCCGTCTCACCAACAGCCGAATATGCAAATGCCGAATACTGTTATACAGTATCTACAGTATCATTTTAAGAACACAGCTGTAAAATTGCACTTGTCAGGAGTGCAAATAGGTTTCATTGAAATATATATATTGTTTTACAGTAATATGCTGATAATAGCATTGTTTTTTTTATAAATGTCCTATTCAAGGTATCATGTCGACTGATGACCTATTTTCCTGATGCTCGCACATTCATTCGACGGCATGTGCAACCCCAAGAGATTTCATATGGCATCCGGGGCACCCAAACACATGCTCATCTCTGGAACTGTAGACTAGATGGAGAGAATGTCCTGGTGCGCAGAGTGAAAGACACTGCGCGCGACCAGTCAAACAGCAATTCACTTTGATCTTCCTTGATTTTGCATGACATTCGATACAAGATTTGAGTACATTGATATTGGAAAAATCTACCAAGAAACGCCAGATTGTTATAGTCTTAGAGAAAGTGCATGGACAGAGTTCATGTTTGGAAGATCTGTTCAATGGAAGAGGAAAAGCAATTGTGTTTTGTTCCTAGTGGCAATTAATTTCAACTTTTCACAACATGCGTCACAGTAGGAAAAACAATTGAAGACAGTTTTTTTGTAAGTGTTATACACTTCATGTATGTAAACATTTTTCGAGGGTCAGTGGGGATGAGAGCTTTTCGAAGTTAGCCATTTAGCCAATTGGATCATAGCACAGTGTCCAACTTCCACTTGGAACTCATACTCTCAATTTACACCCATCACGCAAATGAGTAGAACATGCACTGTGCTTTCATTTTGTCTGCAAGATCCTTGATGGCGACCCACAGCCATGGTAACTGGAAGAAACTCTTAATAAATGTTACGCATCTCAATTTTTATTCCTGCATCCTAACCCGGATGGTTTTGGGATGTGTTGTCTGAATTATTAGCAACGTTCAGTGATTTCTATGTGGGTGATCTATTGGTTTGTTCAAAGAAAAGAAATTCTGACTAATGAGGATTGCTGTGACACTTCTGATCTAGTTACCAACACTATGCCACCAGTGTGCAACCTGCTGTACCCTTACCGTAGGGAATCCAGCTACAAGCAACATGTGACTCACAGCACAATTCAAAACAAAAAAATCTGTGCATGGATGTTTACTAAAGATTTGAGTATGGTTCTTTCCCTCCAACCTTTGTGGAGGCAGTGCTCCAGGGAGTCCTGTCGTGATGTGGATCCCCATTGTGTCCTTGCCAATCATCTTGTAGTCCTACTGAAGGACAGGAAAAGCCATGATACCCCATTAACGCATACTGCTCACTCGTTCAAGAAGCGGAATCAGACACCACTGACTGGACCGAGACAGAGCCCAGAAGACTCCTTGTTTGCTCACTCAGAGAAAGTTTGGACTTCTATCACTGTGTATAATGATGTTCATATGATAGTAATACTTTTTGAAACCGTGGCTGCGGACATACATGTCCATTCTTGTGTAACATTGGGGAAAAAGGGCGGGAGGAGACATTGGCATAGAAATGTTCCATTTTGTCATAATTGAGACCTAAGAAATTCTATGTTTAAAATTGTATTTTGCAATTATCTGATTGTTTGCCTAAAGCAGAGTAAACTATATCTCATGATAGTGTTTACGCTCAACCTTCAGGATGAGGTACACAAATGGATGCATGCCGACCATTGGGATGATGCCCGCCTTTTGGCATTTAAAGGCTCTGGGGCTCGAAAGTGGCTGATTTGATTTGATCTCTTCGCTTCCTTTAGCACTCAAATTGCTTTTGTTCAAATTGGTTGTCCCATTAAATGATTTGGAATTTTACATGTCCATGCTCAGACCCAACCCCTCTTTTACTGCTAGAAAACTGCCCTTTCATGGCAACTGTTTGTTTTATATGTGTCACTATCATACTGAGAGTACAGTTTAAAAGTCTTAACTCAATCATCAATTTGCTGGCTTTAAGCCATCGTTTTCAGCATGTTACGATACCAACGAGGGCACAAGAATTGGCCCTCAGGTGGAGAGCCAAGTAAAAGACGCCACCTTGAAAAGTGAGCTGTGACTTATCCAGGTGCAGCTCCACTTGTGTGGACATTATCTATCAAAGGTTTTGTTATCACAGCCACTTCATTAAGCCACATAGATACCGAAGGTTCCGCTGTTGTGAAATAAGTGCATGTTTGTGTAAATCCTGTCAAACTCTAAAATCTCAGTGGTCATCAATCTTGGGACACTCAAACCCTATTTTAGAAAATCACTATCCTGTTTACCTAGGTCTTTGTGGGGGGCCTCGTAAACCATCCAGCACTTGCAAAAACTATAATGCCTAGTGTCTTGGCATTATAGTCACCCTTCAATTTTCTGAGGTTTGAGTTTAGTCCTTTCCTGTAGAGACTAATGATTGCTTCATTAATTTACTCTACCGTACTGTGATTCCCATTTTAACATGCTTGAAAATCAGACCCCCAGGTAGTCAAAACTTTAATTTTAGATAAATGTGTTTCTCCAATAGAGATGTTGATTTTTTTCTCCCTTTTGGCATGCTCAAACCGCATAATCGCTGACTCAGCAATATTGATTTCTTGCGTTCTGCTACATTCAGAATAACCATTTATCAGTCTATGCAGGTCCATAGGATTGTGGGCCATCAGTACCACATTGTCTGCACAGAGCATTACAGGGTTGATTTGCCCATGTATTGTGCAACACTAGTTGCTTCTGCAATTAATTGATTGTCCAGGGCATGTAAAATATGGAAAAATAAGAGGTGAACGTTTGCAGCTGTGCCTGACTCCACGTATGGATCTGAACTTTTATGTGAATTCGTCGTTAGGGCCATACCCCACCTACCAGGTCAGAGTGCAAAGGAATTGCAAAATTGGGCCATACTTCTTCCTTACCCGGCTCCTTTAGGATATCTCTCAAGATCTTCCTACCTACCAATTAGAAAGCAGTAAGAAGGTCCATAATGGTTACACTTAAACCGCTTTCACATAGGCCAAGTAAACATTGCAAATAACAGCTGGAGGTTGAGGCACTGTTGAGCGGTTCCTAGGTTGTCATGGAATCCAAATGAGCTTCTCTTCTAACAGAATTATCCTGACACCAATTCTCTATATAGAAAATAATAATGACCCCATTCATTCTCACTAAGACATCAATAAGATGGGTTATCATAAGACCCCCTATTTAGCTGTATGAGTGGTACAGGTGCTGCAGGTCCACACTGAGAGAGCTCCCCTTATATCTGCATAGGTGTGTTTGGCAGTGGGTGTGCTAGCGCACGTTAGGCTGTGGTGTGCATGGGAATTTGTGTACGTACTGCAGGGTGAAAGAGATTGAAAAGGGTAGTAGGTTATTGGGGGAGTCCTAGACTGACAATATAGATCAGGGTGAGGGAGGACTCTTTGTTGTCCTTGGTTACATTTTTATGATGATTGCTGGGGCATTGTCAGTGTCTGGAGATTGCTCTGTGGGTAGATTAGCAGTGTTCCAATTTCCTTAGTGGGAAAGTCCCGTGTCCTTGGTTGACCTTGTAGGGTTTTGGTAAGACCATGGAAGTAGCAGTGATGTTTCCATAAAAGGGATGACTTGGGGCCTGCTTCATGAAATTATTTGCACAGTTCAAAGTGACTTTGCACTGCTGAAAAGTGACTTTGCACTG
This sequence comes from Ambystoma mexicanum, assembly GCF_040938575.1. Lineage (NCBI taxonomy): Eukaryota > Metazoa > Chordata > Amphibia > Caudata > Ambystomatidae > Ambystoma > Ambystoma mexicanum. The sequence continues at coordinate 293,668,772 of NC_090932.1, read as the reverse complement.
CCGACACAAATCTGGTTCATGGATCCGTGCAAAGTGTATGTTTGCAGTGCAAAGTCTGTGTAAAGGCAGTGCATAGTCATTTTTGCAGTACAAAATGACTTTTAATGGACTTTGCACTGCAAAAATACAATTCGCACAGTTCCATGAAACAGGGTTTGTGTCGGCAGTGCAAAGTCACTTTTCAGCAATGCAAAGTCACTTTGAACCATGCAAAAAATTCCATGAATCGGGCCCTTAATGTTCAGACTCCAATGAGGAGGGTGCTTGGTTGCGTCCGAGTGCTGTGGTTGTCTAGACCTGTTGTGATCCTTTGCTCATAGGTGGTGTTGAGGTTGTGTATCTGTTATGGAGAGCGAGTGAGCTGCTATGGTTTTCCTAGACCATGCATGGGGCTGTGCTCGAGGGGAGGTATTGATGTCTTGTGATTGTTATGGAGGATGCTTGGTCAAAACCAAACCAATTGAGTCTGACCACAGACGTGCACATAGTTGGAGCATATTGCTTTCATGCAGTCTTGGAGTCCTGAGGCCATAACGGTTGGTGTGTGCTCTGCCAACCCAGTTGGGTATGGTCTTTGGAATATGCATACCCATGGTTGTTTAAATGTTATGGTCTGGTGAATAACCAGTCTGAACATTAAGGGCCCGATTCATGGAATTTTTTGCATGGTTCAAAGTGACTTTGCATTGCTGAAAAGTGACTTTGCACTGCCGACACAAATCTGGTTCATGGATCCGTGCAAAGTGTATGTTTGCAGTGCAAAGTCTGTGTAAAGTCAGTGCATAGTCATTTTTGCAGTACAAAATGACTTTTAATGGACTTTGCACTGCAAAAATACAATTTGCACAGTTCCATGAATCAGGGTTTGTGTCTGCAGTGCAAAGTCACTTTTCAGCAATGCAAAGTCACTTTGAACCATGCAAAAAATTCCATTAATCGCGCCCTTAATGTTCAGACTCCAATGAGGAGGGTGCTTGGTTGCGTCCGAGTGCTGTGGTTGTCTAGACCTGTTGTGATCCTTTGCTCATAGGTGGTGTTGAGGTTGTGTATCTGTTATGGAGAGCGAGTGAGCTGCTATGGTTTTCCTAGACCATGCATGGGGCTGTGCTCGAGGGGAGGTATTGATGTCTTGTGATTGTTATGGATGAGGCTTGGTCAAAACCAAACCAATTGAATCTGACCACAGACGTGCACATAGTTGGAGCATATTGCTTTCATGCAGTCTTGGAGTCCTGAGGCCATAACGGTTGGTGTGTGCTCTGCCAACCCAGTTGGGTATGGTCTTTGGAATATGCATACCCATGGTTGTTTAAATGTTATGGTCTGGTGAATAACCAGTTTCTACATAGCTTTCTGAAGTTTAGGTGGTCTTCCATTGTGGTCTTTCCCGTGGCATGGCGGTCCGTAGATTGTATGCCAGGCATGAGAAAGCATTCCAGTTGAAGCATGAGACTGCTAGTACATCTGCATTCCAGGATCAACGTGTTATGACAGGCAGACATGCATTGGATGAACATCTCAAAGGATTCTGGGCCGCTGACGTTTACGGTCTGGTGGGCGACATACAGCATTTTGAGTTAGATTCTGCATCGTCCCATGCACATTTCTTTGAAATTCAGACCAGATAAAGATTTAGCTTTGCCCCACTAACTTTGATTTCAAGGTGGTAGCTTCACGCAAGGCGTTTTCCTTAAATCATTTCCTTTAAAGCATAAGCAAACAAACAGGCTGCATAGCCTTTCCTTTACAAGAGCGACACAATGGACCCATGGCATGTCTTTACCCACAGAACGATTGCCCAAACTTCATCCTCTTCTGCACTGGGTTTACGCCATAAATAAAAACACTGCCTACAATAAACCATCAGGAACACTAACACAAATATACAAGCACCAATTCGAACATTCCGTTGAGAATGCAGCAATTCAACCCCACGACAGAGAAAAAGAATGTTGAAACCCCACATTATAAAGGATAAAAGAACATCATTCAGCATGGAAAAACAAATGTAGCCCTATGGGACATGTAGCTATGGAAAACACACATGGCCTGTCCCATTCCAGTAGGGGTCAAGCACGGTCAGCCATCCATTTTAAACAAAACTGGAACTGTAGCATAATGTTTTCTAGTTCAATATTTGCCTTGAGTTATTTTCCAAAATGTAACATGTTCTTGGCAAATGCACTCTCCCAATCTCACAAATTCTTCCACCAGAAATGTACCTTCATATTATACCTGCTTGAATTCCTTGGCAGGCTACTCTGCCCCTTATAATAATAATGATATGCTATAATATGGCATTTGTAACGTTCCTATACACAAGTGTTTCAAGGCGCGAAACTGGCCCCCATTGCCCACCCTAGCATGCCAATCACAATGATAAGGCAACCCGCGGCTCAGTCAAAGTAAGGTACACGCAGATGGGTATTATGAAGATTATGGTGCTAACTATTTGGGTCGGATAGTCCTAAACTGTTGTATGTGTTTCTTGAGGTTCCTGAAACATATTTTTTACCCCACGGCAGATACAATGCTCTAGCCCTTCCAATTGGGGGCAGTAGTATGCCATGCTCAAAACAGAAAACGTAGGTTCTGGGCAATTTTCAAACAAAAACCTGAAGAAATTGTGAGCACTCGGGAAGGGGAGTGACAGAGATTAGGAGAGCAGTGACTATTTGGTTGTTGTTTCGAATTAGTACAGAAGGAACCAAAATCGCTGCCCCTTTAGTATTTATGGAGAATTTCCTCAAAATAACCCTTATCACCAGTCATGTATCCTTCACCCTCCAGACAGGCCTCATTTTGAGGCTGGCGGTAACCCTGTATCACCATTACTGCCGCCTAATATCCTAGTGCCACCGGGATATTCAAGTGGCAGCGGTAACGGTTACTACCCATTTCCATGGAATCCCGTTGCTAACGGTGCCAGTGCTTCGGTGACAAACATGCCGGTAGAGGCCTGAACTTCCGGCAGGTCAGGCCTGCCGGGGTTCCATGGACCTGACCTGCCGGGGGATCCGTGGCTCCTACCGGCATCATTGTAGTACAGCGCTCCAGAAAGGGTGCTGGTACATTGCTACCAGCACCCTTATTTCCAGACTGCCATACTTGTAATGAGGCCAAATGCATACAAGAAGTGACAATAGCAATCAAATCGAGGTCTACATATGATTTAATGTTGTGAACATATAACGTATATGCGTTGTTAGCACACCCATTAGTATTAAAACCAGTGACTCTGGTTACATAGAGCAGACTTCAACAACTGTATTTCTCTTCTAAGCTAGTCTACCTGCCTTTGCTGCAGGCAAACGTGAATTAAAAGCGTAAGAGTCATGCATAAGGTTTTTACGCTTTGAAATCAAGTTCCACCTCATTTTCAATCATTTGTATGGCAGAGAGGTTGGCCGAAACTTAAGTCATGATTCTGACGCCCCCTTGCTGTCCGCCATACAAATACTCCATGCATTTGCTCCGCACATATTTTCATGCTGGCTCCAATGCTGTTGATCCCTATGGAGATCGCCTACTTTTTACAACAGCAAAAAGCAGGGCGACTCCATAGGAATCCATTTTAAAGGCCGCCTGTGGTGTGTACATGGTAGGCAGCGTTTACTCATTTTCATGGTGGAGCACTAAAAGACTGCGTACAAGCATGTAGACAACCTTTTACACTCCCCTTTTGCGTTCCTCCATGCAAATGAGGAAAATTACATTTGCGGGGACCTGTTTATGCAACAGTGCAAATGTAACAGGTCCCTGCCGTGTTTTTACAGGGACCTCGACAATGAGCCCCTTAATGTACTTGAAATCATTGAAGTTGAAACTCTTGTGACTGTCGTGTTTTACAAACACATGTTTATTGTAACCTACTGGCAATTGAAAGGCCGTGAGTGGCTCTCAGTTTTATCCCAGAAGAGGTAACGAGCACCAGAGTTCCTTGGAAATGGTAATGGTAATGTTTATTTATAAAGTACCTATAAAGCGCTCAAGGAGGGTGGGAACACGGCGAAAAAACAACAGTCGCTCAGAGCCCTTTAAATTCTGAGACGATAACGGCCTGTACAGGCAGAGTACGTGAAAAGGATACATTTAACAGTTGAGATACAGCAAATAGGCCTGACAGCAATTCTGCAGTTTTTTTCAAGTGTACATTAAGCGGTGAAGAAAAGGGAGGACAGACAGACGATCTTCAGGCATAGATGCATTCCGATCATGCAAGTGCAAGACGGTCAAAGCAGAGAGGGGTCCAAGTGCACCCAGTCAGTAGAGACTGGGATGAGTGCGGAGAGAGAAGCTGTCTTGGATTTATTCAGAAGTGCAGTGAGGAGGATGGGGTGCAGGGATCTGAGTCAAGTGCAGGGAGGACTGGCGTGGGTGCCAGGGACCTCTGAGACTATGAGGTACACCAGGCGGCCAGTCAGCAAAGCTGTATGGAAGAGGAGGGAGAGATGGAAAGAGCAGATAGCTAAGTTAGCAGGGTAGGGGGGAGAGAAGGAGGAGGAGAAGAGGAAGGTCTTAAGGGATTTCCAGAACTTAAGAAGATCAGGCTCAAGACGGACTATGGCAGGGAGGCTATTCCAGAGGGAGGCGCCAGCTGAGATAAGGATCTCCCTCCAAATCTCTGCTTGGAGAACCGGCTCACTCGGAGAATGTTGGAGGTAGATGAGCAGAGGGCTCGAGAGGTACAGTATTTAGGTAGGCAACATTGCTGGTAAGTAGGTCCCAGGCCATAGAAAGCCTTGTGGGAAATCCAGAGGGTCTTGAATTCGATCCTTTCAGCCACGGGGAACCAGTGAAGGGATTTCAGTGCTGAAGAGATGCGGCCCTTGATCTTGAGGCCAAGGATAACTTTCGCTGTTCTGTTCTGGATGAGAAGCAGAGGGCGCAAGGCAGAAGCAGGGAGGTTGAGGAAGAGGCTGTTGCAGTAGTACAGCCTAGAGATTACCAAGGCTCTGGAGACAGTGAGACACTGGGGGAAGGTGAGAAAAGGTAGAGTGCCTCTGAGGAGGTGTAGTTGATAGACTTTTTTGAGATGTCAGAAATGTGAGAGGAGGAGGAGAGAGTGGAGTCAAAGATAACCCCAAGGTTTTTGGCTTCGCAGGTGTGGGTGGGTGCGGGGCCAAGGACGGCCAGTCAGAGTGTAAGTGGGAAAGCGGGAGCAGGAGTGCCAATGCGAACAATCACAGTTTTACTGGTGTTGAGGCAGAGGTTGTTTGCAGCACACCATGACTGGATAGCAGACAGACAGTCAGATATGAGTGAGGAGGAGGACACGGCTGAGGGTAGCCTGAAAGATAGTTGCGTGTCATCCTCATTACATTGGAAATTGGAGGTGAAAGTGGCAATTATGCATACTGTGGGCGGCCATATAGACGTTGAAGAACCAGGGGGATAGGATTGATCCCTGGGGAACGCCGCAGGTTGAGAGAGTGAAAGTCGAGAGAAAGGCTGAAAGTTCCACCTGGAATGGGCGGTCGGAGAGAAAAGAGGTTAACCATGCCAGAGCCTGACCTGTGATGCCATGGTGTCACGAAGACGTGCAATCAGGATGTTGCGATCAGGATGTTGTCGTTAACCGTGTCACACGCTATAAGGAACTTTACAAAATAATGCTTATTGACATAATTGTGTTGGATCAGGTCACTCTATTATTTAACATTGACCTTAGGATGTACATTTCCATTTTAAAATGTGGGCTCATAGTGGCCTGGAACGTGTATCTACATCCCCTTTTGGGGAACAGGCATTGAGTTCTGCTCCTTCGCACAAGTTCAGCTTCCATGGTCCCAAATATTTTATTTTATCCCGGCATTCTGGGTTCTGGAGAAGTTTGTACTTAAAATACAGCCATTCTGGGAATTTCTATACTGAGTCAAAAGTTGTGGGAGATGAAAAGCCTTGCAGGTTTCTGAATGAATTAGAGTGTGGGCCTCATTAGGACCCAGGCGGATTTCGCGGTGCTAAATGCACCGCGAAGCACGGCGGAAAGCCGTCGATAGCGCCATGGGGGTTGGCGGATTTACCGCCCCATTCCGACCTCGGCGGAGCGGTAAATCCCCAATCCCCATTCTGCCCTTCCCCATTCCCATTCTTGCCCCATAGGGTATAATGGGAGTGGGGAAGGAGTTAATTACGCCACCGTAAAATACGGTGGCGTAATTAACAACGAGGTCCCGTAGCGCCATGGTTTTCTCCGCCTGGTAAAACCAGGCGGAGAAAACCTCCATGGCGCTACGGGAACTCGTAGTATGGCGGAGAGGTACGCCATGCACTACGCTGGCGTAAAACCCTCTCCGCCAGGGTCCTAATGAGGCCCTGTGTGTGTGTCCGTTGGTTTATAGTCATAATGTCGAAAAAAAAATGTCGACAGACAAAAATGTCGAAAAAAAAATGTCGAAAATAATAATGTCGACATCCTATACTTATAATGTAAAAAGTCATTTTTTCGAAAAAAAAATGTCGACATTTTTTTTTTGACATTATGACTATAAACCCTTAAAACTATCAACACCTCACCCAACACCCCCCTGCCACCCCCCCCCCACACCCCCCAACCACCCTTTCACCCCTCATACTCAACACATACCAATTATTTATTTATTTATTTATTTATTTATTCAATAAATAAATAACCTAAAAAAGGATCATTTACTATGGGGGGGTCCCCCCCCAACCCCCCTCACCCAACACCCCCCTGCCACCCCCCCCACACCCCCCCAACCACCCTTTCACCCCTCATACTCAACACATACCAATTATTTATTTATTTATTTATTTATTCAATAATTAAATAAATAAAAATTGTATTTACTATGGGGGGGTCCCCCCCCAACCCCCCCTCACCCAACACCCCCCTGCCACACCCCCCCAACCACCCCTCATACTCAACACATCATATATAAATTTATTTATTTATTTATGCATACACTAAATTAAATTTCGAAAAAATATCGAAAAATGTCGACATTTTTGTTTGTCGACATTATTGTTTTTCGACATTAATTTGTCGACATTTTGACTGTCGACATTATTGATGTCGACATTATGACTGCACACCGTGTCCGTTCATTAAGTTATGTTTGATTAAAGATAGGACGACACTTCAGTCCAAGTGACCGAGTCCTACACACCAGAGTGATGATGGGTCTCATGTTGGGAACTGTGCATCTTGGTAACCCACTGTACCTGGCCTCGAGGTCATAACCTCTGGGAACTTTCAGGGGCTCTAGCAAAGGTCGTATCTGTGTCTCTGAAAGCCACGAATATGTATCCCGAAGCAGTTTTAATGCGTGGCTTCCACTCTCAGCAATGCCCCTCCGAGACATCTAAAAAGGGTGGTCCATTGACCTACAAGAACAATGCTAAGACTTATTTCCTAGAGGATTTGAGATACCGCTCCCTGATCTCACTGCAAACGGTGAATGCCCCTGTTTCAAGGTGATCCAGTCATTGTATGAGTTGTAACCCGTGCCTGTTCTGCATTTTTCTATCAGAATGCACATCCCTCCGGGGCTGGGCTCACACTGTCAAGTTCTTAGACAGGTGACTGCTGGTGAGGGGCAGAGCTGGCCCCTGGTTAGGGGTAACACCCTTCTGTAGTGGCTCCAGTGTTCTCGCAACCAATGCAGCACACTCAAGACCACACTGAGGTTTGCCGAAACCTTTAGTCGCTGAAAGCCGAACTGGATAATCTGTTGACATATTCATTTAAGTGTTTTCCCTCAATGGTCATTTTTGAGAGAATGTTTCCTTATTACATTAAACCACAGGGGAGGCACCACTGATCTGATTCGCAGAGATGTGGACAGGAGCCAATGAGATGTGAAATGCCTTTGTACGTGACCGGCTCAAAGTTGCTCCTGGCCTCTCCCGATTTGCTCCAGTTTCAGACTTTGTGAATCCGATATAAAATATCAGGTGCAGATCTGCGATACTCACGGGCCTCTCTTCATTCGCTCCGGTGCAAATGTTTGTGAATTAGGCCTGGTGGTGACGTTGCACAAAGGGCAAAGTCAACAAAGACCTGCTGTCTCTTGCAGGCCTCCGTCCATTTTCTGATATTTTCCAGAGGATACCTTTTGTGCTTTTCGTGCTGCTATTTAATATTCCTGGGCCAGACTCCTACTGTGACGGATTGTGCCATACTTTTGCGGTGTCCGGATGCCTAGCACCTTCATCTACCTCTGGGTAAACTACTAATTTACTTCCAGAGGATTGCCTTGCTTAAATACAGCTTGAACATAGGGTCCAATAGAAACATTTAAACATGGGGCATACAGTGGTACACTCTCCTCCCACCCCATAATTTGGGACTTTCCTTTGGCATACTGCTTATGCAGGTGGATAGTATGTTCCAATGCTATGTAACTTCTCTCTCTAACCGTGTCAGGCTGATTCATGGAATTAATGTGTGCTGAAATTTTTGGCGCAAGCGTGCGAAAGCGTGCGAATCGCAGTGCAAGTGCGAAAATCGCAGCGAAACCCACGCACAGCGATTCATGGAAGTCCGTGCGCATGTAAATCCCTGGATGTGCGCTAAAATTCTGCGTGGCGGACGCTGGCGCACACGTCTCCAAACAGCGTGCGCTAAGCGTACAGCGAAAGCGTACATAGCGCAGCGCACACAACAAAAGTAGGCGGAACAGGGGGCGTAACACGCGGAATGGGGAGCAACGCGTGAAAATGTGGGTGTCATGGGGGAAGTACAGGAGGCAAATGCGCGGAACGCCCACACGCGCGTCTACAACACGTATTCATGGAATTGAACGGGGCTATGGCGTGCGCCAAAAAAGATGCGCTAATCCGGAAACACATACGCCACCAGGAAGCAGGCGTACGTGGACCCGCGCAGCATAAAAGTGCGTGCAAACAACAAACAAGCTCAGACGCCAAGATGAATATACCGTTCCTAGCAGCAGTGGTTGTGGAATACCGCAGGAGGAGGAGGATAGTCAGGCCCAGAATTTTTACACCCAGAACCAGCCTTTTTGGGATCCCTGATGACCAGGTGTATGGGAGGTACAGGTCTCCACCTCACATAATACTCGACCTGGTGAGTGAGTGGGAGGATGACCTCACATCACCCACCCTGTGCTCCCAAGCACTCAGCCCCCTGGAGAAGGTCCTCAATGTACTGCACTTCTTGGCCACTGGATAATTTCAGCGGACAAGTGCTATAGTGGGGGGGTGTCACAGGCCACGCAGTCACGCTGCCTACACCAGGTGTTGGCCATCATGACTGCACGCCCATCAGTCCGCAGGCACATATACCTGCCCAGAACACCTGCAGAAAGACAGGCTGCCGTCCAGGATTTCAACGGGGTGACACAATTCCCCAAAGTGCTAGGTGCCATTAATTGCACCCATGTGGCTCTACGTCCCCCCAGGGAGTCTGAGCGCATCTATAGAAACCGCAAGCACTGGCATTCCATCAATGTGCAGGTAGTATGTGATGCCAAGGGAATCATCACCTCAGTATATGCCAACTATCCAGGGTCCACCCACGACAGTTTCATTTACAGAATGTCAACCCTAAACCGGGACCTAGAAGCTGGGCGGCATGGCGATACATGGCTGCTTGGTGAGTATAAATGCCACTGCACATTCATGCATGTCAGATACTGAGTAATGTCACAACCCCACTAATGATACCCATCACCACCTCCCCGGGGGACAGTGCCTACCCTCTGAGCACCCACATGATGACGCTGATTCGGAACCCCACCACGCCACCCGAGGTAAGATACAACACAGCCCATATTGCAACCCGGGGCATAGTGGAGCGCACATTCGGAGTGCTCAAGTCACGCTTTCGCTCCCTTGTCCGCTCTGGTGGGCAGCTGTTATATGCTCCCCCAGTAGTGTGAAGGATCATTGTGGCAGCTTGTGTCCTGCACAACGTTGCAACACGCCGGGGCCTGCCGGTGGACATGGTGGTGCCCCCACATCCCCAACCACATGCACGCCCGCTGCACATGGGAGGGGAAAGGGCACATGGTGAGGCAGCCCGTACGCAGCTGGTGTCTAATTACTTCACATAAAATCACACCCCTGTGGAATGCACACAGCCCTGGCACATACCAGCTGACAATCAATGATGATGACATAAAGGACACTCAACTGTCACAACCGTACCATCCTGAGATTGGTCACCTGGAAGTGTTACATTGTGTGCATCCCTACCTACCCAAACACCACCAATGCTGTGTCATCAAAAGACATACATCTATGCTGCTGAATTCATTACCCCATGCTAAATACAACATGAGAACAGCGCCATGTCACCGAACCCCTCCCCAGCTCCACCACCAAACACACCATGGCATGTCATGCAATGTGAAAGCAAGCAAAGCAATGCACAAGACCTGACACAAGTGTCACAAAGTACACTGTCCCTAATGGAAACTGCCCACACACAATATGCTCCCAGAAATGTATAACTAACAGCACACATTACCAAATACTTACCACCAACACAATGCTGCACACACCATGGACAAATGCAAAAACATGACAGTACTAAGTTCAAGTAGTGGTAGTCTTACAATGTGAATACGCCAGCACATCGACCCCTTCCAACGGTAGAGTGTTGCTGCCACGCAAATGTCTCAGTGTACTGCATACAACATGAACTGCATCTGCAAAGTAGACGGCCTTGTGAAGACATGAGGAAGGAACCTGCAGATTAGGAGGAAGACATGGATGCACAAGCACCTATCAATACACCATGAAGTGTACAATACAACAACAATATCAACTAGGGATGTCTACACCGTATTGACTACAGACTGCCCACACAGCTCATGGGAGCCCAACGTCACTGTGTAATTCACTATCACTTGGTTACACCCTTTGCAAGCCCATGGAAACGGGAAGCAGGAGGGGTGTGTGTCTCACGAACCCAAGCATCTAACCCAAACTCAGGACAAGCCTGCATGTGCCCAGCCGGAATACAGTGGATGCCCATGGGAGCCACACAAGGCAACACACTGTAAAAAAAAAATCAAAAATCAAAAATGGCCATGTGGGGGCCAGGGAGGCTGGGGGAGGCCACCCAGGAGGTTCGAGGACAGGGTGCACACCAACAACCACCTGCGTGGATGTTGCGAAAAAAACCTCCTTGGGCTCATGGCCTGCACGGCTATGCCATTGTAGGAGAACTGCTGTCGCTCTGCTCATCCTCTGCTGCTGCATCAGGAGGTGGTGGCACTATGGGAGGCAGCCCACGCAAAGCCCTGGTATGGTCTTCCATGGCAGCAAGCATGCAGGCTACTTGAGAATCCCGCTGAAACCAGTTGACTGTTTAATTGTTCTGGTTGATAACCCAGACTTCAATTTCCTTCCAAAGAAAAAGAGGGCTTGTTAAAAAGAAATTGAAATTGTTATCAATATGTATCTCTCACCATTACATTTTGGTGGGGAAATATTGTTTTTAAAACAATTCTATTGACCATTGGCCATAGAATCAGTTTGTTGTTTTAATGATAAGAAACACGCCATAGGGGCGACAAAATAAAACATAAAAACATCGACCTCCATGCTGTGTGCACGTATTAGACACCAGGAAAGTGTTTTAGAGAGAATAGGGACAGGATCTTGACATCATTTGTAGTCGGCCCAGCAGCACCAACTAGGGCCCACATCCATTTGATACGAGATCATTCACAGATAGGGTCATTTAACTTGTTTGCTAGGGACTCAGCTATAGGAATAACTTTATAATTACTTAGCCTTCTGTTTTCTAAGTGTTACAATATTGAGGCATAAACGGGAGGGAATTGCCTATTAACTCTACTTTGTGGCTACTTTATCTTCTGGCGGCGTTTACAACCGCGAGTTAGTGCACCAATAGGGCACTCTAAATACAAAGAATTTACAAGAAGGGATGTGGACTACAGACTCAAATACTTTTTTTAATTGATACAAAAAAAAACAATTTTTTAAATTGATACAATATTCACAAGATGGCAGAAACGGCCTACCTGGCATTTGCTGAGGACCTGATAGAAGGAATTCTTGCAAACCCTTCCATACTTGGCGCAGAACAACAGGCTGCCATAGCCACAAAAGGAGATGACTGGAATGAACTGGAGGCATTACGGAAAAAGTTAATTAGAACTGAACTGCATGGGGCCATCATGACGGAATATCTACGGGCACATATAGCCCCCAATGGACTGATTATCAGAATAGAACCGAGAATCTTCCTCGAAGAACTTAAATTCAGGAAGGATTGGAGCTTCATTTCAAATAAATGCACCAGGGATTGGATCATACTAATCATTAACACAGCAAAAACGGTATCAGAGAGGCTAATGAATGAAATAATTGCAAAACAAGACGCAATAACAACAAAAATGATTGTAGGTGATTACCTTAAAAGCATGGCAGCCCTGGATGCAACGATAAAAGAGTTCAAAGATCTCAATTTAAACAATAAGGTGATCAAACTCAAGAGGGATGTTGCAGCATTTTCCCACGAGAAAAAATATCCGTATAGCACGGATGCGTACTATGAGGAACAAGAAAATAACACTAATGTACCCAATACAGGGCCCACAAGGGGCAGGCAACAAAGAAATAGACCGAGACCTAGCAACTGGAACTTTTCCAGTGGCAGCTCCGATGAGGACTCAGGCAGAACTGGCAGTAACGTCAGATTTGACAATCAACAAAATAGAGGTGGAAATGCTCTGGGATTTCAGGCCCCAAGAGGACGTGGCAGAGCCAAAGGATGGTGGCCGAACCAATCACCCAGGGTCACCAGGAACAGAGGGAAAGGGTGGTATTAACAGAACACCATCCCACAATACAACCCCTAACACCTGAGAAAGAATCTTTGGTGGTTAATCTATCCACTTTCACCCCTTCAAGCACACAATTGAGTGTACTACAAAAGGGTCTTTCTTTTGTTCCTACATCTCTCCATGATCCATTCCAGACAAGAATTGAGATCACCCAATTGATGAGAAAGATTCGGCTTAAACAATTCTTCGCTAAAAACACGCACAGCGGATTTACAGATGTGACGGGACTACACAATAAATCAACATATTACCCTCCACCACAAAGTATAAGTGTGGAGTCACAGACCTTTGAAAAGTTGATTCTTAAAAAACTCGACGAAATTGAGGCAGAAGATAATTCGGGAATATTCCATAATCTGACCAAAAAGGAAAATCTAGCCTTAAAGGAACTGAAAACAAACATGGACATAATCATAAAACCCGCTGACAAAGGGGGAGCCATCGTCATTATGAATAAAACAGACTATGACAAGATGGTGAACACCTTAATAGATTACCAAACTACATACAGAAAACTTGGAAGTGATCCAACTGATCGGCTCAAGAATCTGATCAATCCGATTATCGAAGAAGCCGAGGCAGAAGGACATATAAGCACTAAAGAATCAGCTTTCTTGACCCCACAGTATCCCAGGCGTCCCGCCTTTTACGCATTACCCAAAATACACAAGGGCGTCCTCCCAACACCTGGACGCCCTATTGTATCTGGAATTGGCTCCATCTTAGAACCCCTCTCTCAGTTTACTGATTTCTTTCTAAGAGAAGAGGTTAGCAAAATGCGCTCCTATGTTAAAGATACCACAGCTATCCTGGTATGCTTAGATAATCTTGTCCTTGCGAGTGAAGATATCTATATAATAACCATGGACATAGAGTCTTTATACTCTAGATTCCCCCAAGGAGAAACCTTGAGGGTCACTGAAAGTGTGTTACGAACGAAAACACTGGATATGCCTGTGACATTGATTATGCAGTTGGCTGAAATAGCCCTAACAAAGAACTACTTCATGAATGGAGAAAACTATTACGAACAGATAGCCAGAACAGCCATGGGCGCAACATTCGCACCCACTTAGCAAATGTATAAGTTGCCAATTTTGAAGAAAAACACATATACCAAGAGACTAATCCTTTTGCAACCAACATAGTGAGGTGGCGCTGATACATCGACGATGTTTTTCTGCTGTTTGATGGAGACAATGCCACTTTGAACAATTTTATGGAGTGGATCAATGGACTAAACCCTTTCCTCAAATTCACCTACGAGGCAAGTAAAACATCAGCCACGTTCCTTGATCTAAAAATCACCAGGAAAGGCCATACATTTGAGACCACGGTTTTCCAAAAACCAACTGACAGAAACTCCTTATTGGACTATAACAGCTTCCACCAAAGGTCACCTAAAGAGAACTTACCCTTTGGGCAGTTTCTCCGATTCAGGAGGAACTGCACCACGAGAGTAGAGTATGATACACAAGCAACAAGGCTCTCCAACAATCTATTGGAAAGAAACTATCCTTATAGAATTATCAAACAAGTGAAAAAGAGGGCAAGAAATATACCAAGAGAGATAACCCTCAACCAACATGGAAGAAGAAAAAGAGATGACAACATTATTACAGCTGTATTTAGTCATTCGCCCATAATTAATCGCTTGGAGAAAGAAATTCGGAAGGGTTGGCATATACTCAACATTGAAGAACAACAACTACCGGAACCGCAGTTTGCCAAAAGGAGGAGGAAGAACCTTAGAGACTCACTGGTACACACTTACAAAGAAACATCTCTCTCTACCAGCACACATACACTCTGGAATACTTCCAGACCCCAGGGCCACACACCATGTGGAGCATGCACTGTGTGTAAATACACACACCACAACGCACTACAGCCATAGACATACGCTGGAAGTACCCGTGGGAACAGAGGAGTCTGACCAATTGCAACACGACCAACGTAGTGTACCTTATACAATGCCCCTGTAATAAAAAAATACATTGGCATGACGACAAGGGCTATAAAAACACGCATAGGGGAGCACCGATCCAACACCAGGACTCAAAAAAGAGCGGCCCCACTGGTGGAACATTTCATTCAGAAACATCACACTGAAAATGACCTAATGTGGACTATAATAGAGAATGTCAGAGTACCAAAAAGAGGCGGAAATATCACAGCCCTCTTACTAAAAAGAGAACAACAGTGGATATATAGAACCCGCAGCCACCTAGTAGGCCTTAATGAGGAAATTTGCTGGCAAACCCTGGCGGTCTTATAACAATTGGCCCTCTGGAATAATACATATACTTGATGAGACATACTCAATTATATGGGCTTCAATTCTGTATTCGATCGGAATGGGTTAACCAACCCTGATAAGGCCAGTATACCTCCTATGGGTTTAACATCACCCATCTTCTCGACCTTTTCCTGTCCAGTCCCTCACCTGTGGTTCTAAAGATCACACAGATTATAGTTCATAATAGACAGAGAGATTTTAAAAATTATCAGGAACCCACACATGATCAGGCAAGTTTGATATGGTCGCCAAGTTAACATCCGGGCGAACGTTTAACTATACCCGTAATTCTGCATATGTTTATTCCGTATACGAACAGCAGTGGACGAGGCAGCCACGGCTGAACTATACAGCCCTGTATTCTGAACTACAGTTCCCTGGTAACTTCTAGGAGTTTGTTATGAACGTGCACACGTGTATCTCGCACTACAATTCCCAGGCTATCCTTAGCTATAATTGTAGTCCATTGTGAACACGCACACGCTACACGACAATTGCGATCACGTGACACGGTTATTACGATCACGTGTCCGCGACGCAACGATAAAAACAAACACCACACAAGATGGCGCAGTACCGGATTGCACGATCGTAGGTGGCCAGAACCAGGATACTGAGGTGAGCGCCAATAATGGCATTCTACTAGATTAACGCACGATGGGCGTTTTTTGCATCATTGAGATACGTTGTATGTATCAACTGCGCACTAACTGGGATGTACAAAATTTGAGTTCTGACTGAATGGGAGACATTCAACACTATCGAACAGGGGTGCATGGCCATCCGGTTCCTATGTGATTGAAAGATACTACGCAAGACAGGAAAACAGTGTGATGAGTGGATGGATACTTTCTAGATAAGCAAAAAGTCTCTAGACAAGCGAAAAAAAGACAAAGCGGAAAGATATTAGGCATACACACTCCAGTGCTTAATCGCAATAAGTGTCAAAACACTGACCAGCTGGATGTGGACACTGAAGAATACTCATAGTTGTAGTATATCACATATGTCCATTGCCATTTCTCACTACAGGGTGAACAAGTGAGGAGAAAGAAAGAACAGATCCTCCCAACACAAGATTGAACGAACAATATTCCCAGACGCAGTAGAGACCAATAGCGGCATACAGCGCACCACACTTTTTAGGATTTTGCCACAGAGGTAAGGAGGAAATGATCTCTGTGAGGCAGAACTATCACCAACACAAGAACTCGTTTTTGAATAGGTTTTAATAGTACTTGAGACTGACGACAGCTCCACCTGTCTCTCTTGTCTTTGTCTACATAGGATCAGGAATTGCTCCACCTTATCCAGTTTGGACCCTAGAAGACACCCTCTAATACTTCACAGTGTTGAAGATAAATTTTTGAGAATACAAGAATTGAAAAATAGTATTCGTCCTGAAGAAAGCGGCTACTTGAGAATCCCGCTGAAACCGGTTGACTGTTTAATTGTTCTGGTTGATAACCCAGACTTCAATTCCCTTCCAAAGAAAAAGAGGGCTTGCTAAAAAGAAATTGAAATTGTTATCAATACGTATCTCTCACCATTACAGTTTGGTGGAGAAATATTGTTTTTAAACCAATTCTATTGACCTTTGGCCATAGAATCAGTTTGTTGTTTTAATGATAAGACACACGCCATGGGGGCGACAAAATAAAACATAAAAACATAGACCTCCATGCTGTGTGCACGTATTAGACACCAGGAAAGTGTTTTAGAGAGAATAGGGACAGGATCTCGACATCATTTGTAGTCGGCCCAGCAGCACCAACTAGGACCCACATCCATTTGATACGAGATCATTCACAGATAGGGTCATTTAACTTGTTTGCTAGGGACTCAGCTATAGGAATAACTTTATAATTACTTAGCCTTCTGTTTTCTAAGTGTTACAATATTGAGGCATAAACGGGAGGGAATTGCCTATTAACTCTACTTTGTGGTTACGTGACCTGGAAGTCAGCCTGGGAGGCATCCTGTGCTGGCTCAGGTGCCACAATGGGCTGGTCCAACAAGGGCTGAGCTGGGATGGTGTCAGCCACGTTTCCCTCAACCATGGGGGGGGCATGGGTGTCCTTGATTGGTCCTCCACACATGGGAGTCTAGGGGCACCCTGCAAATCCTGGCCACGTCCCCTACTGCGCCCACCATGCCCACCTTTTGGAGGTTGGCCACCTTTGCCTCCCTTACTGCTAGGTCGCCTCCCAACCATGGCATTGATGTTGTTGTGCGTATGGGAGTTGCAGTAAACAATTGTCCTGTGCAATTGGGGGTGAAAGGGGTAGGGTACTAGATGGAATTCGTACCCTAGTGCTATACCAAGGCTGTCTGTGACCCCTGGGGGAGTATGACGGGTCACGTAACGCACAGGCACCCCAAAAACAAAAAGTAACGTGCACGCAACCCCTCGTAGACCACGTGCGTGATAAAATGAACCTGCACTACGCTGTGGCACCCAGAAACACAAAAACAAGCGTACGCGTGTTACACGCAGCCTACAATGACCACTGAAGGGGTACGCGACACACGGGGCAAGCACAGTTGGTAAATGCGTGCGCGACTCACCGTCTGCCTGGAAAAAGAATGTGAAAGAAACGCGCGTGTGCGCATAGGCAACACCCCTGCCAAAAGAAGAACTGTACGCTGTCTGAGGAGACAGAACAAAAGAAGAAGTGAATGCTGTTTGAGGAAACAGGCCCAAAAAAAAAAAAATATGCCCTTTCCTCAGATTACACGCATCCACACATGGACGCGCAGTATTTACACGCGCGCTGAGCCACTATGCCCACATCACGAGGGAAAAGCCCGCGCAAGTCACACCACAGAAGCGCTTACGCGCTAAGGGCCTTTGGTCCAATGAAACCGTGTACATGTGCTGACGTGCTTACGCACGAAGGGCCTTTCCTCGAATTACACACTGACGTGCAAGATTTTCACGTGCCAAGTCACTCCGTATCAAGCTGTCCACGCAACAACACACGGAAGACCACGCTCCTGCCCAGAAGGCCGAATTACTGCCCCCCAGAGCCCCGAGCACGAGCAGTCCGCGACTTACACCATGTCAAGAAGCACTCGGAGGACTTCAGGTCCAGGACCCTCAACAAGGCCCAGCGCCTCTTGAAGGCAGCGGATGGCAAGGGGCGCCGGGGCCACCTGTCTGACCACCAGATGAGGGTCCTGGAACACATATGCCCAGCGCTCCACGTCCAGGTCCTTGAGAGGCAGACCAGTCTGGAGTCGGGCGGTAAGTGTACATGCATACTGATTGGACGCTGTGCGTGTGGTGGTGTGCCAGTAGTGTGCAGGTTGCACATGTGTTTTCATATGGCCATGTAGGGATGTGTATGAACAGGGGTGTGAGGCTGCCACATGTGAGTCCTCTTAGGTGTGAGACACATCGATGGTGTATGTGTTGGTAAGCATGCTGTGCAAATGCAGGTGTGGTAGCACACATGTTTGAATTTCTGTGTATGTACGTTGGCATGGTTGTGGTGTCACACATGGATGGTGGTTCCTGCTACATGTATCTGCACTGTGTACATGTGCATGTGTGTGTATTTGACAAGTGTGCAACTGTGATGCAACATGGATGCTGACACTGATATGTAGAAGGCTGAATGCCAGATGTGACATGTATGGCGATCGCATCACTGCGACAGTTGGAGGAGATGTAGACATGCATGTAAGTGTGCTGGCGTGTGTGCGTGTCTAGTGCACTCCCTGTGTTTCATGTGATGTCAGGCTCACCTTCGGCTGTTCATGCTGTTGTATGTGTATGGATGTTGCTGCCTGGTGCAATATTGCTGTGGAAATGCTCATGTGTGTGAGTTGAAATTACAAAATTACATGTGTCATGGAGTGTGATGCCATGTCTGAAGTTTGACACTGCCAACAATGTGCAACTGTCATGTGTGTATCAGTCCATTGTACAGTGCCCTGATGTCTGTGTTTTATCTCTCCCTGTCTGCAGCATCAACTGATGAAGAGGGCGGTGAGGATGCTGTGGAGCACAGCGGCAGGGATCGCACCACCAGCCGGAGACGCAAGGCCCAGCTCCCCTCCCAGATTGTCATCTCGTCGGGGAGGGAGGAGAATGGTGCCGCATCCCAGGCCGCAGCTGCCGAGGGTAGGTCCAAGAGGCAGATGTTGGAGGTGGACTCCTCAGCACCAGAAGGGGCAGCTGAGACCCCACAGGGTCCAACGGAGGAAGATGGCACGGAGTCATCCAGGTTGGTGGGGGGTTTGGTGGAGGAGGAGGCCATGGAAGGGACACACACGGGGTCTGGAGGTGGGGATTCCACTGGTGCTAGTGGTGCAGTGCAGGGGCAGGAACAGGAGGCAGCACAGGCCGCCGCGGAGTTGCCTGTGTGTAATCCTGTCCCTGATCCTGTCACTGCATCATCTGGCACCAGCAGGGATGCCTACGTCCAGACCCGTTTTCAGGGAGGGGATGAGCGCACAACAACTGGCCTTCCTCTCCCTGCGGACATGGCTATCCGGGACCATCTTGAGCCTGTCCTGTTGGGATAGCGTTGCGTCAACGGGGCATGCAAGGTGACCAGCAGTCTTTTTGTGGAGAGACTGCACGTCATCTCGCATGCCTCTTTCACCACGTTGACCTACTGGGACGGGTCACCGGTGCTGGATTCCTTCGTGTGCTGGACCTTCTTGCGACCCCCTCCTCACCTGAACCCCCTACACGCCAGTCGTCCTCCATGCCATCTTCCCACCCATGTGTCACCTGGGTACCCTGTGGAGCTGCCCCTGACCCAGCGGCCATGCTGGTGGAGGACACATCCCTGCCACAGTCGCGAGTCGGACGTCCAGCTGGGGTGACCACCACGACAACTGCACCCCAGCCTGAGGAGGACATGCAAGCAGCAAGAGCCAGGGCGCAGGCACAGGCACAGCAGCAGCAACATGGTGGGAGCAATGATGGCTCGGGGCCTTCAACATCGGAGGGGCAGGCATCGGCCATAGGGCAGGAGGACCCCGGATTTCAAGTGTCTTCCGTGTTGCAGCGGTTGGGCCACGCCATAGATGCAGAGCGGCAGCGGGCGGAAGAGGCACGGCTCACAATGGTCAGGGTGGAGAACTCCATGCGGAGGGCCCTGAGGCGGGCCGAGTGCCTCGAGGCAATTCGCAGGGAGTTGGAGGTGAACCCTCGGGGCCATGGAAGAGGACCGCCTCCAGGACATTGAGCGGGAGTTCGATGATGCCCTGGCCCAGGACATCAATAAGTGAGCCGTCGGACTAGCCCGCTGCCATTATAATAGTTAGATAGTGTTAGGTTTCCTTTCTGTTTTTGTTTATTTTGGGCCGCTTGGACAATGCACCACATTTTTGTATATAGTTCATTATTAGGTAGGGTTTTTTGTAGGGTTCATTTCATTTGCTGGGCTCATGGACCCTGGATTGGTGATTTGTATATAGTTGAACAGTGGATGTTTCTCGTTTTTATTTTAATTTCACCATGGCGCAATGGATTTCATATATTTTTTTCCCTTGGATTTGCTTTGTTGGACTGAGACTTTGGACAAATTTTCATTTGGAGTTCTTTGGATTCTGATTTAATATTTTTTATTTTTTTCAGGACATGCTGCATTTTATTTATTATTCCCATTATTGATTTTTTTTTCCATTACATTCATGTTGTGTTCAATACATTTTTGTATACTTCGATGTGCGGTATTCTCTCATTGGTTTCATGCATGTCATGATATGGGTTTTCACATTCACTTGCACCCATTGTGTGTGTGTGACGGGCATGTGTTCATGTACATACTTGCCATTCGGGTTGTATCATGTAATGGCCATTTCTCTGTGGGTGGATGCAATACTTGTTTGGGTCTTTGGGCTGGGGTGGCGTGGGGTGTGGTGTGGGTGGCCATGAGGCCTATGATTGAGAATCGTCATGACGTGGGTGCTGGGGGACATGTGTGGGACATGAGTGGGGGCCTGCTGGCAGGTGCCCCTGACTGCTGGGGGGTGGGGGTGCTGGGGAACATGAGTGGGGGCCTGCTGGCAGGTGCCCCTAACTGCTGGGGGTGGGGGTGCTGGGGGACATGAGTGGGGCCTGCTGGCAGGTGCCCCTGACTGGTAGGGGTGGGGGTGCTTGGGGACATGAGTGGGGGCCTGCTGGCAGGTGCCCCTGACTGGTGGGGGATGGGGGTGCTGGGGGACATGTGTGGGACGTGAGTGGGGGCCTGCTGGAAGGTGCCCCTGACTGCTGGGGGGTGGCAGTGCTGGGGGACATGTGTGTGGGCCTGCTGGCAGGTGTCCCTGACTGCTGGGGGGTGGGGGTGCTGGGGGACATGTGTGGGACATGAGTTGGGGCCTGCTGGCAGGTGCCCCTGACTGCTGGGGGGTGGGGGTGCTGGGGGACATGTGTGGGGGCCTGCTGGCAGGTGCCCCTGTCTGCTGGGGGGTGGGGGTGCTGGGGGACATGTGTGGGGGCCTGCTGGCAGGTGCCCCTGACTGCTCGGGGTGGGGGTGCTGGGGGACATGAGTGGGGGCCTGCTGGCAGGTACCCCTGACTGCTGGGGGGTGGGGGTGCTGGGGGACATGTGTGGAACATGAGTGGGGGCCTGCTGGCAGGTGCCCCTGACTGCTGGGAGGTGGGTGTTCTGGGGGACATGGGTGGGGGCCTACTGGCAGGTGCCCCTGACTGCTGGTTGGTAGGGGGTTCTGGGGGACATGTGTGGGGGCCTGCTGGCAGGTGCCCCTGACTGCTGGGGTGTGGGGGTGCTGGGGGACATGTGTGGGGGCCTGCTGGCAGGTGCCCCTGACTGCTGGGGGTGCTGTGGGACATGTGTGGGGGCCTGCTGGCAGGTGCCCCTGACTGCTGGGGGGTGGGGGTGCTGGGGGACATGAGTGGGGGCCTGCTGGCAGGTGCCCCTGACTGCTGGGGGGTGGGGGTGCTGGGGGACATGTGTGGGGGCCTGCTGGCATGTGCCACTGACTGCTGGGGGGTAGGGGTGCTGGGGGACATGAGTGGGACATGAGTGGGGGCCTGCTGGCAGGTGCCCCTGACTGCTGGGGGATGGGGGTGCTGGGGGACATGAGTTGGTGATCACTAGTGCAAGGAGACATGTGGCTTGGCTGGGGGGCATGCCCATGGTGGATGGGCTGCCTGTGAGACATGACCAGGGGGCAGGGTAGTCCACTGTGGTGTGGGCTGCCTGCAGGGGCCGAGGAGGGTGTAGAGGGAACACCTGGGAGGACCCACACTGCCAATTCACATGTAGGACTCCCCAGGCACCCCCGAAATTCCAGTACCCCGCTCTGACAGCAAAATCGTGAGAAACTTCCCGCGAAGCCCAGTTATTCACTTACCCCACTCCACAGGGCCTATCGCGTGTGAAACTTCCCGCGAACCCCAGTTATACACGTACCCCATTCGCACAGGGCATTTTGCGTGTGAAACTTCCCGCGCACCCCCGAAATACACGTTCCCCTCTCCAATCACGTGTGAAACTTCCCGTGCACCCCAGGAATACACGTACCCCACTCGCACAGGGCCTATCACGTGTGAAACTTCCCGTGCACCCCAGGAATACATGTACCCCACTCGCACAGGGCATTTCGCATGTGAAACTTCCCGCGCACCCCCGAAATACACGTTCCCCTCTCCAATCGTGTGTGAAACTTTCCGCGCACCCCAGGAATACACGTACCCCACTCGCACAGGGCCTATCGCATGTGAAACTTCCCACGCACCCCCGAAATACACGTTCCCCTCTCCAATTGCGTGTGAAACTTCCCGCACACCCCAGGAATACACCTACCCCACTCGCACAGGGCCTATCGCGTGTGAAACTTCCCGCGCACCCCCGAAATACACGTTCCCCTCTCCAATCGCGTGTGAAACTTCCCGCGCACCCCAGGAATACACGTACCCCACTTGCACAGGGCCTATCGCATGTGAAACTTCCCACGCACCCCTGAAATACACGTTCCCCTCTCCAATCGTGTGTGAAACTTCCCGCACACCCCAGGAATACACGTACCCCACTCGCACAGGGCCTATCGCGTGTGAAACTTCCTGCACACCCCAGGAATACACAGGCCCCACTCGCACAGGGCATTTTGTGTGTGAAACGTCCCACGCACCCCCGAAATACACGTTCCCCTCTCCAATCACGTGTGAAACTTCCCGCGCAACCCAGGAATACACGTACCCCACTCGCACAGGGCCTATCGTGTGTGAAACTTCCCGTGCACCCCAGGAATACACCTACCCCACTCGCACAGGGCATTTCGCGTGCGAAACTTCCCGTGCACCCCCGAAATACACGTTCCCCTCTCCACTCGTGTGTGAAACCTCCTGCACACCCCAGGAATACACGCACCCCACTTGCACAGGGCCTATCGCGTGTGAAACTTCCTGCGCACCCCGAAATACATGTTCCCCTCTCCAATCGCATGTGAAACTTCCCGCGCACCCCAGGAATACACGTACCCCACTCGCACAGGGCCTATCGTGTGTGAAACATCCCGTGCACCCCAGGAATACACGTACACCACTCGCACAGGGCCTATCACATGTGAAACTTCCCGCGCACCCCTGAAATACACGTTCTCCTCTCCAATCGCATGTGAAACTTCCCACGCACCCCAGGAATACACGTACCCCACTCGCACGGGGCCTATCGCGTGTGAAACTTCCCGCGCACCCCAAGAATACACGTACCCCACTCGCACAGGTCATTTCGCGTGTGAAACTTCCTGCGAACCCCTGTTATACACGTACCCCGCTCCAGTCGCGTGTGACACTCCCCGTGTAGCATGGTAGGTGTATTCAGAGGGGTGCGCAGGGAGTTTTACAGGTGTTTTCGTGGTTGGGGGCCTGTGAGCCATGTACGGGATTTGTGCGCTGTGCATGGCGCACAGGGAGGGCTTGGGGGCGTAACTGACGCTGCTGCAGGGTCGCTGCGCCACTCTGCACCACGGCTGGTTTTGGAAGCTAAGATCCATGAATACGCTGTGCGCGGAAATGGATATTAGCGCACGCGGCTGGCACAGTAATTCGCACGCTCACACTGTGCGCCAGCCGCGTGCGCCACTTGTGCGCTGAACATCTCAGCCAACTCAATGAAATCCATTTCAGAAAACCCAAACTCCAAGAAACCAAATACCATTAAAAGGCCAACTCACTAGAATTGAACTCCTCCATTTCAATAAAAGAATTGACAACATTTGAAAACGGGGGGAGCCTCAAAATCCTTTTGAAACATTAAAAGAAATTAATAATAAACAGTAAGGGGGAAAGAATGTATAAAGAGAGGGACACGTGAATGGAAAAGGAAATCGAGAAGGTAGGGAGAGGACAGTAGGATAAAAAAGAGGAGTAATGGGGGTTCTGTCTGTGTTGCAATGAAGGATGGAAAATAAATTAATAAAGGGGGAAAGAAACACAAACCCACAGATGTGATGAGATGTCATGTGGTGAAATAGCAAAAAAGGCCATTTAAATTAATTGAATTGCAATGAGATGGCGGCAATGAGTTGAAACCGAGAAGAGTTCTCTTGCATGAGATGGGACTGAGGTGCGTTTGCTTGCAAGGAGACAGGAGTGAGTTCAGATGGCTAGCAGTTAGATCGAACTGACGTGCGACGTCTTGCAATGAAAAAGGAGTGAGGTGAGGTAGCTTGCAATGAGACGGGAGTGAGTTGAGATGGCTTGCAATTACATCGAACTGACGTGAGACGTCTTGCAATGAAAAAGGAGTGAGGTGAGGTAGCTTGTAATGAGATGGGACTGAGGTGAGTTGGCTTGCAAGGAGACAGGAGTGAGTTCAGATGGCTAGCAGTTAGATCGAACTGACGTGCGACGTCTTGCAATGAAAAAGGAGTGAGGTGAGGTAGCTTGCAATGAGACGGGAGTGAGTTGAGATGGCTTGCAATTACATCGAACTGACGTGAGACGTCTTGCAATGAAAAAGGAGTGAGGTGAGGTAGCTTGTAATGAGATGGGACTGAGGTGAGTTGGCTTGCAAGGAGACAGGAGTGAGTTCAGATGGCTAGCAGTTAGATCGAACTGACGTGCGACGTCTTGCAATGAAAAAGGAGTGAGGTGAGGTAGCTTGCAATGAGATGGGATGAGGTGAGTTGGCTTGCAAGGAG
Organism: Ambystoma mexicanum; assembly: GCF_040938575.1. Taxonomy (NCBI): domain Eukaryota; kingdom Metazoa; phylum Chordata; class Amphibia; order Caudata; family Ambystomatidae; genus Ambystoma; species Ambystoma mexicanum. The sequence goes on along the minus strand of NC_090932.1, from coordinate 293,643,536 downwards.
ACGGGAGTGAGTTGAGATGGCTTACAATTACATCGAACTGACGTGAGACGTCTTGCAATGAAAAAGGAGTGAGGTGAGGTAGCTTGCAATGAGACGGGAGTGAGTTGAGATGGCTTGCAATTACATCGAACTGACGTGAGACGTCTTGCAATGAAAAAGGAGTGAGGTGAGGTAGCATGCAATGAGATGGGACTGAGGTGAGTTGGCTTGCAATTACATCGAACTGACGTGAGACGTCTTGCAATGAAAAAGGAGTGAGGTGAGGTAGCATGCAATGAGATGGGACTGAGGTGAGTTGGCTTGCAAGGAGACGGGAGTGAGTTGAGATGGCTTGCAATTACATCGAACTGACGTGAGACGTCTTGCAATGAAAAAGGAGTGAGGTGAGGTAGCTTGCAATGAGACGGGAGTGAGTTGAGATGGCTTGCAATTACATCGAACTGACGTGAGACGTCTTGCAATGAAAAAGGAGTGAGGTGAGGTAGCTTGTAATGAGATGGGACTGAGGTGAGGTAGATTTCAATGTGATGGGGGAGGTAAGGTGGCTTGCAATGAGATGGGACAGGGGTGGGCTGGTTTTCAATGAGATGGGAGTGAGGTGAGGTGGCTTGCAATAGGATGACAGTAATGAGTTAGGACTGAGGTGCGTTGGCGTGCAATGAGGTGGTAGTGAGGTGAGTTGGCCTGAAATGAGATGGGAGTGAGATGAGGTGGCCTGCAATCAGATGGCTGTAATGAGCTGGGAGTGAGGTAAGTTGTCTTTCAATGTGATGGCTTCACCGTGTTGGGAGTGAAGTGATTTGGCCTGCAGCGAGTTTGGTGTGAGGTGAGTTACCTTGCAAGGAGATGGACACAATGAGTGGAACTGAGACAAGTTTTTCGCAGTGAGATGGCTGCAACGAGAGAGGTGAGGGGGTGTACAATGAGATGGGAGTGAGGTGAGTTTGCATGCAATGTGATGACTGCGATGGGTTGGGAGTTTAGTGTGTTGGCTTTCAATGTGATGGCTGTGATGGGTTGGGAGTGAGTTGCCTTGGCATGCGGTGTGTTTGGAGTGAGGTGAGTTTTTTGCAGTGAGCTGGCTACAATGTGTTGGGACTGAGGCGAGTTGGCTTACAATAAAATGTCAGAGATCTGTATCATCAAAGGCTCCTCAGTGGGGGAACTGTGGAGATGGGACTTTATCAGAAGATCCACTGAGTGCCTCCATTCATCCTTGCTGTCTGGGCCAGTCCATTTCCGAGACAGCATGGGGGTGTTACTGTCATGGATTTTATTAATGAACACTTTTTTCTCACTTTTACAATTGATAAAATCTACACTTTATCGTTTAGTAAATGTTCACTTGTGCTCTACGTCCCTTTCAACACTTTCTGAATCTCTGGATTTGCATTTGAGTTTGCATTTCAGGGTTAATTAATCTCTTAACTATGTGTCACACCCACAAAGGGCATCAGACATTGTTGATCAATTGCACATTTTAAATTTAAAGTGACACTACAACTAGATTGCAACATTATTCAAATGTCAAACTAGCTCTACCCACCTTCTCATACACCTGTATCGAGCTCGCCCCTCTCCTTCTCCCTCTCTCCCTCTCTCCCTCATACACACACACTCGCCCTATCTCTGTCACCATGGCACTGAGGGCATGTTGTACTGACAGGAAGAGGCGAGGAGACATGCATAGTCTCTGTGTGAGGACACTGAGGTTCTGACAGTCCTCGCAAGGTACCAGAGGACCAAGCTGCAGGATCTACATGAGTGTTTGTTATTTCGTGTTTGTTTTTAAATTAGTGTTTGTGCACACTGTGACAAATATGTCGCAAAAGCACGGCACTATCATAGCTTTTTTGTATTATCAACTTTATTCAGAAATACATTTCTGTGAAGCACACTTCGCACATAAAACAGAGTAGGAAATAAAAGTACATACAATGCAGCAATGTATCATGAACAAACATGCAGCCTATGTCTCAATCACATACAAATGAGTGAGAGGACAAAAAGACTCGGCAATTGGTCAATAGATCATCGGTCAGACACATTTCCAAACTTTGTTGTTCTGCACCACGCCGGGTCCAGATCATTGGAAAAAGGGGGTGGGCGGGGGGGTGAGGGACAGACCCAGATAAAAAAAATATCAAAGCATCAATGGAATGTGGTATCCCATTCTGTTTAATGCAATCTAAGTGGAACTCTTTGCGCGCTTTGATGTAGAATGGGCAGGTTAACAAGCGGTGCTCTGTTTCCTCTGAGACTGTGACATAAGGACATTCATCTGAGGTAGTTGCAGACCATTTTACAGTATTTCATGCAATAGGGAGGACCTGTAGCCTGAACTCCAGAAAAAACATTCCCCCTCCATGGGTCAGTCAGCCAGGAAAGGTAGGGTTCACATCCCCAGCTAGACTTGAGTGCCAGATAGTTCTGGGTCACAGCCCCCCCAGAGCCCTGCATAATGAAATCACTCATTGCCCATTCCTCCAGTTTGGATTTAACCAGGTGACTCAGATCTGGGCAATTTGGCAAAGAGGAATCCCAGAGATGTCTTAAAACTAAATTAGTAAGCTGCTTTTTGATATCAGTTGACCAATTTCAACTTTCACTGCCAGAGCAATTTGCCAGATCCCATGAAACTTTTTGGAGACTTTTAATGAGTCCATGGTATTAAGAAAGAGCCAGAATACCACTGCATATTATAAGGGGCACCAGCCCAGTTCTAAAAACAGAGGCACTGTAGGAGCGCTTTTTGGAAGGGACAGTGATGTCTATCAAACGATTAGTGGCCAGCCTGCAAAATTAAACATTGCCTTGATGCTCACAGAATAAACAAATCATTCGTTTGAATCCGTGTGCAACCATTTCCAATAAGAAAGGACATTTTGAGAGGCAAAATCGTGTGTATTTTAGGTACAACAAGCTATTTTAAAAAGTATTTAATTGCACTAACATTGTAAAATGGCTATTTTTAAAAGTGCACAATGCTTATTTCTGATGATCCCTTCCAGTACATCTTGTAGCCATAATAAAAGATTATACTTGTCATCCTGAGCATTATAAAACGTAGACTTAGCATATAAATCATTTTGGGATAGAAGGCTATCATTCCAAGATGGACAGCCAGGTGCACTCCTATTGTACCAATGAGGGTTCCTCGCTGCTTTACATAAACTCAAAGAGCACTTGGGAATATATGAGCAGCCATATGTCTTTATATTTGACAAAATGGTCTGTGATAAAAAAAAGGCGTGTGTGCAGGAATCACTAAGTACACGATGCACAACGAGCTTGATGATCATTTCATTCAGACTGCATTACCATTTCCCAAAGCAGAGTAAATTTAAAAACATGAAAAAGGGGGAGCGCACCATCAAATCTTGATCTAAAGCGCTCCATGAAAATCAAAGAAGAAGCAGGACATCATTTCACCAAAATGCCAGGGGTAGCAGAAGTGACGTCACACAACCCTTGACCCCTGATGACATCACAGGATGTGAGGTCATTTGACCCCACCCCAAAGTGATATCGCGGGAAGTGATGGAACACAACCTTTCACCCATTAACAAAACAGGAAGTGGCATCACATAGCATTGTACACTACAAAAAATATGGTTACAATATCACTATAATGTGATGTACATTTCATACAAGAATGGATCGCCATATGTATCGTTAAGATCAGTGTGTATAGGCCAATATTACCAAATTACTGTGAATGCAAGCAGGCGTCCATGACCAAATGATAATGATGTGTTATTATATAGCACTTACGCTAAAGCGCTTTATATAGAAAAAATATACACCCAATATCAGCCAACCTGCGTTGGTACTCATTTATCGACCTCAGAAGGATGAAAGGCTGAGTTGAGGCGTTTAAGAACAGACTAAAACAGTGACTCACCCCCTGAAGTGTGCCTGAAATAAACTTTTAATGAGTCTAGCAATTATTCTATAGCATTCCAGAAAGACACATTATTTGTTATTCCTATTCTTTCTTATTTAGGGTCAGAGCTGAAAGTGTTAGACTTGTGGCACGCCTGTTTTTATTTTTCTTCTTTTTTTAAGGGGCCTGAACAAGAAAGCCAGCCACCCCAGAAGTAAAGAGCCACATGGTGCTGGCCCCAGCCCAGGAGCCAGGATCTTGCATTACTACAAAAAAAAAAGAAAACACTTTCTTTTTTCGTTTTTTTTTTTAGAGGTCGCAAGGGAGACCTCAGAGGCAGGGACAACATTTGGGGGTCGCCAGAGGTCGCAAGAGCGACCGCTGCCGATTGGCCACCGACCTCTGTTAATCTCTTGCGACCTCTGGAATTCCTCCAATCAGAGGGAGGGGGCGTGGCCACAGCTAGCTACGCAGCGTTGCTGCGTGCCCTGGTTCCTCCGTTATGGGAGAGCAGCCGGCACTGCACGTGTGCTTGGTTTATCGGTGTGCTGGCATCCTGTGTTCCCACTGCTGCAAGTGCAAAGCAACAGTAAGTAAGTGTGTCAGTGTGTGTGTCATGGCTGAGGTGGGTCGGGGTGCTGCTGGGTTGGGGATGGTCACAACACAGCTAATGCTGAGTGGCCGAGCCGTAGCGAGGCGGAATTCCATATGACCGTGCGGCGCCGGCCGCCACAGGCCCAGGCTGAGCTGTGTGCTGCGACATGCTCGCCTCACCAACTCGCCTGCGGCCGCAGCGGGACACTGCCATGGCAGCCAGCAGCGCAGGACTACTCCTGGTCTGCCCGCCCCATGCCTGCTGTGTGCCGAAGCTATTCCGGCAATCGGCAGGCGTCTGGAGTCCTCAGTCCAGTAACTGGTGTATGCCCACAGCGTGCTGTGTTTTTAACCCCCTCCCCCGGCTTTGGCAGAGAGGGAAAGGGGGGGGGGTGCAGCACCAGCACGTGGATACAATGCTGGGGCTCCGAGCCTGGGCTACCGCTGTTTGAGTGTGCGATAGTGGCACAAAGGTCAGTGTTACATCTTGTTCCTGGCAATGAGTCACCCTCATGCCAAACCTGAGCAAGGCTCACCTTCAGCCGTGTGAATAAGGTGTGTCATCTTGAGCCCTGGGGGACAGAAAGGGGGCCTGTGCCAACGTGTGCCCCTTCTTCCCGAATAGGCGGGTTACCGCGCTTTCAATGCAGGACACAATTGCGGCATAAGATGTGGGTACTTCCAGGGGAGGTTTGGGCCGGAACAAGACAGAGCTGCGTTCTCGCAAACTCTTGCTGGAGCGCTGTTCCGTAGGCCCAATGCTCCCTGTTTCTCATCCCTAAACGCTGATGTCCCCCAATGCAAGTAAATAGAGAGAAAAGGGCCTTCTTCCTGATGCAAACTCTCCCTGTTTACTGTTACCAAATGTATGTTTAAGCTCTGTTGAGTAGGATAAAGGATCAGGGACGTCGTTTTGTTGGTCAAAGTGGGCACTTTTTTGTCCAATTTGGGCCAGTTTGATGAGTAACTTCACTCTGCGGCTAGTTGTTTTGATCAGTGTTGCTGAATAAATATTGTTTAAAATGCACAATTTGCATCACGGTTAATTAAAAAGAACTCCCCCCTGGTCACTATTATTCAAACACTGTCACAAAAGGAATGAATAGCCATTTGCAACTGTGGGCCACTTTTCCATTGGTGCCCACGACAATTTTATGGTCCAGTCTGACCCTGGCTGTCCCAAACACTGTAGGCAGAATTATGGACGCAAGAAGTGCCCATTCAGAAAGTGACTATGCTACTGGGGGAGGTCGTGTGTAACCAATGCTGGATGCAATGCTGGGGCTCAGAGCCTGGACTACCGCTGCTTGAGTGTGCGGACCGTTAATGTGTGCAGCTCTGCCCCTGCCTCAGGAGTGTTGCTGCGGGACCTGTGGACTCCTGTGTCACAGAGCACAGGCTGCTGCAGGACTGGGGATTCCTGTGTCACGGGCTGCTGCAGGATCTGGATTTCCTTGGCCAGAGCAAGGGACAGCTGCCTACCCAAAGGATTATTGCAAACGGGCAATTTCGGGTTCTGGATATTTCTGGATTAGGGGTTCTGCAAATGTATTAGGGACTGCTGGAGGTTCTAGGTGCCCCAGGAACAAGGCCCACTGAAGGTGGTGGTTATTCCTGGATTAGAGACTGCTGCAGGTCTGGGTGTTCTGGGACCGTGGGCTGCTATGCGGGATCTGGGTATTCCTTGATTAGAGGGGGCTGTGTGCTTTTTATCATGAGTTATCACCTATAAGTATTCTGACTGTACTTTTTAGGGTTTCAGTTGATATATGGAGAAGCTGTCATGGACAGACAGTGTTATGCTTTGTTGTTCTTGCATACAAAAAGGCATGGCGATGCCGTGCTGTTGCCATAGGGTTTCAGGTTCTCTTATTTCCAAGATATGTAATTTTTGTCCTGATTTCTTAATAAATGATGAGGTGCTAGTGGGCTATCATGGCTTTCTGCTATCCCCATACCCACCTATCCGCCCCTGTCCCCCCAGAATGTGATTTCGCTCTGTAGTCCTGTTGAAATAACAGGGTGGAGCCACATAAAGAGGGGATTTGGGTTCATACACTTTCCATGGCAACATGGACCTTGACACTGCTACATACGATGATCCATTCTTGTATGAAATGTCATAATACAGTGATATCGTAACCATATTTTTCTTAGTGTACTGAGGGATAATGCTTTATGAGGCCACTTCCCGTGATTTCCTGTGGGGCGTGGTCAAATGACATCACTTCCTGTGATGTCACTCTTGGGGGTGTGGCATTGTGATGTCACTTCCGCTACCCCTGGCATTTTGGTGAAATGACGTCCCTGCTCAGAGGTCGCAGTTGCGACCTCTGGCGACCCCTAAATGACGTCCCTTGAAGAAGGAAAATCCTTAAAACTTGGACACGAGGATAAAATGGCAGAGACTTCTATAATTCCAGGCTGTCCTGCTTCTCATTTCCACATATGATGGTTCCTCTCCCATCTGGGAAGAGGATCACAGAACTTTAGACGAGAAGCAGCCGGGTCCCAGGGTAAGGATGTCTGTTTGCATGCCCAATCCCCAATGCACACAGATCCTTACAGGATTATAAATGTAGGACTCTAAATTGGTATTTCTCAGTAAAAACGTACATATTGCCTCTTTCCCCTTAGTTTTCGGCACCTCGAATCAGATATTCACATTTTTATTTTCATAAATGCTCACATTTACTGGAGGTTGTCTAAGGCTTTAAAAGTCCTCTTCCTCATTATCATCTAAGCCAAAATACTCCCTAAACAGCTTACTAATTCAAATATATATATATATATATATATATATATATATATATATATATATATATATATATATATATATATATATATATATATCATCCTCCACTCTTTGACAACATTATCAGCCCCTTATTGCATGTACAGCCTCTCCACCCGACCATGCAGTCTTGAGAATTTACCATGTCCTTGTTCATCTGCAAGGCCACAAGATCTAAACAATAAGTGGAGGAACTCATAGGATGCAGGATGTGTGACGCCACCGGACGTGACGTCACAGGACATGAAATCACACAAAGGTACATGGGGCCCTCTGGGATTCTACCAGATCCTCCTGAAATACAGTGCCGATAGTCTAGCTATGATACAGTGTTCCCATGTAGCTATCAAGGGTCTTTCTACCCAGGAATAGAAATAAGACCACTCCCTAACTGGGGCCAGTATAGAGATAAACAGAGAGTACCTGAGGGTAACAGGAAACTGGGGAGCCTACCAGGATATATTAGCTTGCACCCCTTTTCACCGTGAGCACAATTAACTCGTTTATGATCTGGCAGGAAGCCAGGCCAGGCTTTTGTATGTTTGTACCAACAGGCCGTTTAGGCCGGCCAGGCCTCTGTCTGGGCTGTCCTTGAGTCAGGAAGCCAAAGAAGGGCCATCCGGTCTGAGTGACTTTAGTCCCCTGTTAGGGTAGAGAGCAGAGAGACCACACTTACATGTATCCACAGCTACGAGAGGCCGTGCGTCTGTGAGTAACTATGGGTGCAATATGTCCGTGAACAACATACAGTAAATAGACAGTAATCCTGGAGCTCCTGGAGACCCTAATGCTAGGAACGGATTTGTTCATTCTAATTCCTGGCTCTAGCCAGGTCCTATGACTTTTTCCTGCTTTTTGAAGGCTGCAAAAAAAGAAAAGACCGATTTATTTCGGTCGATTTGGTGCGGTCCGCAAAAAGCCGGGAAAAGCACATAGATTAGGCTTTTTTTTCATTCAGGGGGTTTCACCCCCCAAACCTCACTTCCCTCCGTAGTACCTCACTCCCCTCCCACACACAGACACACACAGTTTCATTCACCCCAGCCTGCGTTTTTAGACACACGCAGACACAGACAGACACACACAGACACTTACCCGACACTCCTGCGACCCCTCTTCCGAGTCTCGCTGGGCCTGTCAGCCACTGCGCGCTCTCGTGTGCCTCGCAGGGGCTGACATTTCATTTTAGAAAGACCGCTCTGTGCGGTCACAGAGTGGTCTTTCTAAATCAGCGTTTTCTAAAAAAAAAAAAGAATTTGAAAGCAAATTATGTACTTAGGACCTCTGGCCAGTCCAGTGGAATGATCAACTAGGCTGAGGGGAACAAAGAACCAGCCCAGCCCCACGGGATGTTATCTCTGTCGCGATCTTGAACGCATAGCCCAACACTGTGCAAAGGGTGGGGTTTAGAGGCAAGAGGAGAAAGGAGCCCAAATCGATGGGACACTGCAGGGACACTGCAGGGAAAGTGGGAAGCTATGCAATCAAATCACATTACAGGGGTCTTCCATAGAGGCATGGGGATTCTGGGGTACCCACAAGCGCAATGAAGGTCTTCACAGAGACTGCAACTGGTGGATTCCCAGGGGAGCCCCTGTGCAAGCCCCACAAATCCCCAAACCCTTACAGGCTGCTTGTAACTCTTAATGCCCTGCAGAAAGCCACACTGAACCCTGCTCCCTGGATGCAAATGTGAAGGTACAATGAACAGCATTCATAGGGGAAGAAAATCATTGGACCACACTTCCTTCAGACAAAAATAGTAGCTCCCCGCACCATTCAACAGCAGGTCTCGTATATACAAAACACTTATCTAGCCTCCTGATTAGCAGAACCAACCAGAAAAGAGGCTTTGTTTCCTCAGTCTTGGAGACAGGAAGCAGGAATGTAGACATGCATTACAGTGCAGTGGGAGCAGTGCCATGTCAAGGACCTTCGTTGCAAGCGTCAGGGTCACGGGAATATTAACTTCCTGGGCCTACATCTGGTCTACCATTTATACATGAAGCAAAAGATACCGTCACCACTAAAAAGTCAGGTGCCTCAAGCAGTGATAGAAGTGTACCAGAAAAAGTAGTGGAACTGTGGCCTTGGCATGGGACGGGGTAGGTGGGTGCATAACGAAACAAGCGACTAGGCTTTTGTGGATGGGGCAGGTTAACTGCCAAGTGGGTGGAATGCGCAGCAAAAGAAGGCAGCGCCCCTGTATTGTTTTTCTTTTTTTCCTCAGCCAGTCAGCCAGTGGGAGCATTTATATTTTGCCTAGACTCACTGATCGTAACTCCGCCAGAACCTATGCCTAACACCTACCAGAACAGATGCCGCTTCAACCGGTGACTGCAACTAGAAAAGGCTTGCGTTGTCATGAACAGAATTTGGTGATGTATGCCAAATCCTGGGTCCCAAGATTGAAAGTCTTATCTCCTCTGCCTTGCCAGAAAGGTTTAGGTATGAATAGTCTGTGATCCTCCATAGACCAAAGGTTCCATCCTGGGATACACGGCGTGATGCTCTCCTTAAGATAGGCAGGAGCAGCCTCAGGCATGCACTGGAAAAGGATGCAAAGATGTTTAAGGTGAATTATCTACTCTACTGGAGGCCACAGATGGTTCCTGTGAAACGATTGGACATGATCACTTGTACTACGCCCAGAAAAGTCTAAACTCTTGTAGCTGTCAAAAGCGACCCTTTCCTATTGAAATGGCTGGTGGCAGTGGTTTTATAACAAACTACCATGATTTTTCCCGACCACGAACACCGGTAACTAAAAATCGGGGCCGCCATGTTTTTCAATATGGCGCCCAAGACCCCTCTGAAAAAAACAGATTCGGGTCATCTTTTTTCGCCATTTCTTTGTGGAAAGGTCCTAATGGTGTTTAACTCTGCGCGCCAAACCAGGTTTGGTCCCTTTGTTCGCGAGCCTTTGGCGGGCTTCAAGACTGAAGTCTGCCCATGGCGTCTGAGTGGCTGGGGTGGGCAGGAAGTGAGGAAGGTGCCTTCCCTGTGCTTGGTCTCCTAGGAGACCCAAATGCACTCTAGTGTGATTGGCTGGCTGACTGTCTGGCAAGGACAGCCACCCTGCTGGGTGAGTGACAGCTAGGCTGAAATGAATGGGAGAAAACTGTTTAAAAGGCGAGTCTCCAGCACTGGAAGGCAGAGTCGACCACTGGAACGAAAGAACCGAAGACGAGCTGGAAGAGGACGGCTGCTGCAACCACTGGACCGTTGGTTTTCCCAGTGAAGCCCTGCTGCAACCCCGAATTGCCAGATCTCCAATCGACAGAGAAGCTCCTCAAGGACGGCTTCTTCCTTTGAGTTGGTGGGACCAATCAACTCAGCAAATGCCTGGATACCATTCTCGGAGCTGGTTAAGGTTTAACCAGGGAGAGGCAAACTAGTTTGTGTTTGGAAGCCACAGCTACTTTTGTTTGCTCCAACGACGATCCCACGCAGTGCAGAAGTCCCCCAACGTCCTCCCTCTTGTCCCCACAACTGAGGCTCACGAAGAGCGCGATCTGCAGGAACTGCCAGGAACCAACGTGAGCCACCTGAATTCTTCTCATCAGTTTGATTGAAGTATCCTCTGGAGTCCAAGTGACTAGACACAAAGGCTCCTACGACAACTTTACACTTGTCCAGGGGCACGAATGGACAAATCCTCTATAGCCAAGCTCTATAGCCTCTATAGCCACGCTAGCACTTACCTCCCTACCTTGTTCCTTCGCGCTCTCTGCACTTGCACGTTCTGAATGTTCACAAGCCATAGTAGGACTGCCTGTGTCTTTTCTCATCATTGTATTGCCTGATGCTCCCATGTTCCCTCCCTGTTGCCCTGTGGGCGCTTTGAAACACAGTTTATTGATGTATAAGCGCCTTACAAATGCACAATAAATAAATATTAAAATATTATCCCTTGCCAATTGCATGGAACTTCAGAAACTATATTGGGCCTCATTACGAGGTTGGAGGTAGCCATGGTGCTATTAGCGCCGTGGCTGCCTCCAAAATTGGTCTGGGTCCGGGTTCCTTGAATGAGGAATTACCGGGCCATTCCAACCATGGAGAACCCGGTAATTCCTCATTCAAAATACCCATCCACATTCCCAATCCAGCCCCCATAGGGCTCAATGGGAATGGGGAGGGAGCTAATAACGGACCTGTTAATAACGGGCCTGTTATTAGCTCCCTGGTCCTTTAGCAGCTCCGGCTAAGGGACCTCGTAATGCGGCAGTAAGGGGTTAACGGCACCGGCATCCTTACCGACGCCGTTAACCCCTTACTACCGCACTCGTAATGAGGCCCATTGTGTTAGCATTTAACCTGAGATAGCAACTTCAAAAGTGCGAGAAGGAGTGTTAGGAAAGGTTCCTTCTGAGGGTCAGCAGGACACCCTCCATCTTTCCCTGAATTAAATGAAGCAAGCTTGAGTCCATCCAGGCTATGGGCCTCATTACGAGGTTGGAGGTAACCATGGCGCTATTAGCGCCATGACTACCTCCAATACCGGTACCATGTCCGGTCCCGTTCAATGGGGACTTACCGGTCTATTCCAACCTTTGCGGGACCGGTAAGTCCCCATTGAAAAAGCCATTCCCCATTCCCATTTCAGCCCACATAGGGCTCAATGGGAAGGGGGAAGGTGCTAATAACGGTACCGCAAATTGCAGTACCGTTATTAGCTCTGAAGTCCCTTAACGGGTCCCTTCCATAACGGCTGATAAAACCAGGCGTTAAGGAAGGGACCTGCTAAGGGACCTCGTAGTAGGGCGGTAAGGGATTACCGGCACCGGTGCCCTTACCGCCCACCTCGTAATGAGGCCCAATAATGTCCTAAACGTACGGTCGGATCTCAGTTCTGCAGGAAGGACGGGAAAGCTTTAACTTTAAAAAGGACAGATCTAAGGTGGGTGAAAATGCTTGTAAAAAGTAATGGAACTCTTAACAGTAAAAAGTAAAAGTAGTGGAACTCCACTTCCGATGATTCCAACTCACTTTGATTTCTGACCTCAAGGGTCTTTCCATTAAAGAAATGTCAAAATCAACATCAAACAAGGCCCCAGGCCTGTCAGATTTAGTTCACCTGCATGTATTGGCCACATGACGAAACCAGATGGATTTGCCCAATCTCTCTTTCCTCATTTAAGACGAGTGATCCTGAAGAACCAACAGTGAAAAGGCAACAAAACAGCATTCCCCACCAGCTGCCACTTTTGCTATAAACATAGCACAACCCTAATCGCAACGTAGACCCTTCTTGCATCAACAATGGACGCTGCGCAGCGCCAGCAAGTCTTCTTTGCCCAATGCACCAAACAGTTTCGAAACTAGCCGTGCTTTTTCTTCTAACAGAAGTGAGTGTCGATCCTCAAGACCAGCTAAGACAGGGCGGGCAACACTGGCAACCTCATCCTTACCTTCCTCCTTACAGACGTTTCGAACTACCGGACACTGCTTCCTGTTCAGCTACTGGGTGCTCACATCTCATCACGTGAAAGCTAAAGACCATGGCACCTGGCTGTAAATCACAGTGCAGGCCCTGAACAGGTCATGCTTTATCAGTCAGTGCATTTACAAGGATCAGCGGTGCCCACTGTAAGAAATGGCACAGGCCCTGCCAGAGCTGGACCAGTCAGCGATTCAACTCAAAGCCCTGCCTGCATCCTTCCAGAGTCAAACAAAGGGGGGCTTTAAATGGTGATGCGCCATTCGGTAATCAGAGTAATCCATGATCCTGCCATGCTCTCCAACAGAAGGCGAAACCCACAGCCTGGACACCCAGCCCCGGCACGCTACTATAGTAACATTCAAGCCACCTTTTTTTGCCTTTCAGGGACTAAGGGCCGAATTCATGGGATGTTTAGCGCGGTGCAAAGTGGCTTTGCGCTGCCAGCAAGTACGTTGAACTGAGCCTAATTCACAGAGCAAAGGGTATTTTGGCGGAGCAAAGTCACTTTGCACTGCAAAAGTACTCTTTGCACTATGCTAAATAATTCACAAAAAAAAGCACTAAGTCTGCGCTACTTAGGACTTTTATTATTTAATAAGGCCCATTTAGGGCAGAACTGGTAGAAGCATTCTCAACACTCAGGAAAGTGCGGAGCCTAAACTCTACCCTTAGCAGAGGATCCATCTGAGAAGTCTGGGCGAAGCTTGGTCTGGGATTTCTCAACATGCAAAGCAGTGTTGCATCGCAGGGTTCCTTGTTATAACTATTAGGGTAAATAAGAACATGGAGCATTGGAAGCACCATCAGGACAGATTGTCCTGATGGAGCTACCAATGCCCCCTGTAAAGCAAGGCCCTCCAGATCGCAGCTTAGTGTCAAAGGGCCTCATTACGACCTCAGCGGTAGCCATGCGGCTATTGGCAGCATGGCTGCCGCCGAAATCGGGTCCTGGTCCGGGTCCACAGAATGAGGAATTACTGGTCCATTCCGAGTTCGGAAGGCCCAGTAATTCCTCCCTCCAAGGACCCGGACCCGGTCCTTCCCCATTCCCATTTCAGCCCCCATAGGGCTGAATGGGAATGGGAATGGGAGAGGGAGCAAACAACGGGCCATTACGAGTTGGACCGTTGTTTGCTCCCTCTTTCCCTCGCGGGACCCGGTAAACATGCCTGGTTTGACCAGGCGTTACTTCCTGGGTCCTGTGAGGGGACCTCGTAATGAGACGGTATGGGGTAGACGGCACCGGCACCTTTTACGGAGCTGTTAACCCTGTACCGCCAGGGTCGTAATGAGGCCCAAAGTCTCTAAACCACCATCAAGTGCGTGGGGGCTCAAGGGGTCCTCTTCAGCCTGGAAGATCTAAGGCTACAATAGTATTATGATCAACCAGATACCCTTGGGTTAGGTGCGCTCTACAAATGAACAAATAAATAAATAAATAAACGAGTGAGGGCTCGCGTTCAGTCTCACACTGAAAAAGCAGCCACATGCTGCATGACTGAGAGCCGAGCCAATACAAACATGGAGACTTGACTGATCAAAGAAAACTGACTGCAGTGCAATCCTGTGAGGGGTGTCCCACCTGGTGTTGCTTTCACGGAGTCGACTCTTTCCGGGGGATTCTCGCCGTTCACCCCTTGATGTGGTTTTAGGCGCGGAACCTCGAGCGTGCTCCGTGGTCCGTTGACTAGCATCGCATCATGCGAGCAAGGTGCTTTGATGTCAGTCATGCACACCGGCACGCACAATGTCGATCATTAATTGCAGCTGACATGAAAAACACCTGGCCCTCGAGTTACATTGGGACCCTACGTACACGGCATTCTCTTCGCACGTGCAAAAAAGAAGGCAATCAGTAGGGATCCCTGTCTAACCACATGCATCCAAATGCTGGCGCGAGTGGAGACAGTTGGATTCTGTGCATGGCACAGGGAAAGGCACAGAGCAGAGGCTCCACGGTGCATTTTGCTCTGTGCAGGATAATCCGGCGGACAGTTTGTTTCTGTGTTTTCTTTACACTGGGTCTGCACGATCCTGATTAAAAATAATGGCCTCCAAAGACACCAAGGTCTGATTCATGGAATGTTTTACACGGTGCAAAGTGACTTTCACTGGTGCAAAGTGACTTTGCACTGCCAACAAACACCCTAATTCAGGGATCACTGCAAAGTGTATTTTTGCAGTGCAAATTACTTTGCACTGGGCCTCATTAGGACCCAGGCTGTAAGGGGTTTACGGCGGCGTAAACAGCGCCGACCCTTACCGCCTGATTCCGAGGTCCCTTAGCGCCATGGAGGATTTAACACCTGCTTTTAGCAGGTGTTAAAATCCATGGCGCTAAGGGACCTTTTTGTTAATTACGCCACCGTAATTTACGGTGGCGTAATTAACGCCTTCCCCACTCCCATTATGCCCTATGGGGCAAAAATGGGAATGGGGAAGGGTAAATGGGGATTGGGGACTTACCGCCCCGCCAACCTCGGAATGGGGCGGTAAGTCCGCCAACCACCATGGCGTAAACATAGTTTACGCCATGGTGGTAAAGGTACGACCCAGGCGGTAATTTACCGCCTGGGTCGTAATGAGGCCCATTAACTTCGAACTGCTAAAATACACTGCACAGTTTCATTAATGAAAGTGTGTGCTGGCAGTGCAAAGTGACTTTGCATTGTGCTAGAAATTCCATGAATCAGGCCACAAGGGATTCATTACGAGTTTGGTGGTGTGGCCAAAAACGGTAGTGATGCATTGGTAACAGAGTTATGGGGTATGGCCTAAGTAGCCTGTACTTAACGAGAGCCCCCCTTGCAGCCCTTTCATTCAAGGAGCCATGTGGTGAAAGGGTTGTCTGTAAGGGGTCGCTGTCCCCTCTACAGGTAACCCCTTAACTATGCAGCTCCTTGACTGAAAGGGCTGCCTGTTGCCTCTTTATTCAGAAACAGGTGGGGCCTGGGTTGCATTGGCTCTCCTTTTGTTTCTGAGTAAAGAGCCAACACGAATCAGGAATCTCTTTAACCCAGCAGTGATGCATGGTGAAAAGGGCCTCCTGCTATATGGTGGCTCTTTACTCAGACACCTACGGATAGGCCTGGCAATCCAGCACTCCTCCTGTTTCTTAGCAAATAGCCATCACGCAGCAGGCCCGTTCAGCCATCACGCAGCCGGCCCGTTCAGCCAAAGTGCTGCACAGTTAAAGGGCTGAATGCAGGTGTCAGCACTTCAGATCTGAAAAAAAGAGGCAATGCCTTTTTCTCTTCTGATCTGAAGTGCTGACACCTCCAGGCAGCCCTTTAGCCATGAAGCACTTTGACTAAACAGGCTGCTTGAGGACTCAGCGTGGCTGTGGCTAGTCAGTGGTGAGCCCTGACAGGGTTCCATCTTGGGAGCCCTTTTTGTAGACTGCCGGGGCTCTGAGCCGGACAGCCGTGGTCTAGTTAAAGACTTGTAGCTACCACTGCATTACCGCCGCATTACTGCACCACCGAACTATGGGTTTGGCGATAAGGTGGAGGAAAACCCTCCAGCAGAATGCTGGAGATAATTCCTCTGCTTTACTGTCAATAAGTGGTAAAATCCCCAGGGAGTCCCATGGACTCCACAAAATGACGACTAACACCACCTACCACCACTTGGAATCCGGCTGTAATTCCGCAGGACCAATTGGCAGAAACGGAAAATCCATTTGGTGGTATTTTGGCAGATTTACCACAGAAATACCACCAAACTTGTAATGAGGCCCCAAGTCAGAAGATTGCATACAATGCCCTGGAGTCATGGAAACCTAAATCATTTAATGTGAAAATGTCCATAAGAGGCAGACCAATGAAAAAGGGCATGTGCACCCCAGAGCACATTCACAAAACAAAATCTCATATTTTAAATAGCGATGGCCATACCCGGACTCCTTTCATGCAGCACTGCTCAATTAATTTCTCATTAGGTATGTTTGGCTTATCACACATTTTCAAATTAAATTTCATGACGATAAAAACACCCAGTATTTCCTTTTTAAAATGTGATAAATATGCTTTGATAGACAAAATACATGCATCTTCTATTGATGCCATTGGTCATTTAACTGCATCCTCCACTAGAAAGATGAGATCACAACTCAGCATCCCTTATGCTCCAGCGAAATCCAAAGTGGTGAATAGTATTCATCAGTCACAGAATCACTTGAAAGGGTACATTTCATACTATGTTGCTCATGCGCTACATTTTGAAAATACAGTATTTTGTGGATTAAAACTTTCTGATAACTAAACATTAGAGGTGAAGATTTAATGCTATTTCCCAGGAACCATCACAATGTTTCCTTCCTTTTTTCCCCTGCTCTCTCGCTACTGCCATTTGCCGGTCTCTGGATGCTCTGTTCTTGCTCCTTTCCTCTTTCTCCAACTAAAGGGCCAGCCCAAGCCCACCTTCCTGCTCTGAATTGCACATAATGGGCAGAAAGCTAACTGGAAATGTCCAACAAGTTAGCATCAGGGTCGGACTGGGATGTATATTTGTCCCAGGCACCAATGAAAAAGTGGCCATCGATTACAAATTGGAATTAACTATTTTTCCTGAAGGTGGAATTCAAGGCAGAGTTTTTGGTAACGTGTAAAGCAAAAAGCATATTTTAAAGTATATTTTGTTAGTAACATTTCCTAAACCTAGTGCAGGGGCTGAAACGGGCACACTTTAGCCCACAAAAACAGACACACTTTCACACAAAAAACGGTCCCAAACTAAACTGTTGGTCCAGTCCTTCGGGCATTGCCATATTGCCCTATGAGCCAGTCGGAGCCTGGTTAGCAAGCCCCAACTTTCAGTGCTATGCGGATGATACCCAGCTCATGTTCAGGCTACCCACGGCCTTCTCCTCTCCTTCCTTCATCTCTGTTTGTCTGCTATCCAGGAATGGTGTGCCGCCAATGACCTCTGCTTTAATGCCAGTAAGACTGAGATTCTCCTCATCTGCACACCCGCTCCCCCCTTTCCTGCAGCTCTCTGGTGGGCCTCTCTTGGCCCTCTTCCTACTCCCACCTGTGAGGCTAAAAACCTCAGTGTCATCTTTGACTCCACACTCTCCTTCTCTCCTCACATCTCTGACGTCTCCATAAAGTCACACTACCAGCTGCACCTCCTCAGAGGTATTCTTCCTTTCCTCTCCTTCCCCCAGAAACTCCCTGTCTCCAGAGCTCCACTTTCTAAATCTGCCTGCTTCTACTCTCCGCCCTCCGCCCTCTGCAACTCATCCAGTGTTGGCCTTGTCCTTGGCCTCAAGCCCAGGGATCGTATCTCTCCAGGACTGAAATCTCTGCACTGGCTCCCAGTGGCTGCACGGATTAAGTTCAAAACCCTCTGCATTGTCCACAAGGCCTTCTGGGGCCTGGGGGCTCAATACATTCAACTCTTTCTTCCTAAATATCTTCCTTCTCGAGCTCCTCACTCATCCGCCTCCAACTCCCTCAGGGTCAGTCGCTTCTCCGAGCAACGAGTTGGTGGGAGATTTCTTTCTTTGGCTGGTGCCTCCCTCTGGAACAGCCTCCCTGCTTCCCTTAAACTTGAGGGGAACCATCTCTGGTCCCGGAAGCACCTCAAAACCTTTCTCTTTGCTTCTGCCTTTTCTCCTCCTCTCCTCTGCTGACTTCCTTTCTATAACCGGTACTGCACTGGCTACCTGGACACCCTCTGATCTCGGGCCCAGGTCCTCCCCCGCCAACGTAACACACGTGCACTGCCCACCTGGCTACCACAGCACATGGGACTGTTTCTGTATCCCTACAGTCCCCCTACCAGCTCTTGACACCTGTTGTCTGCACTTACCCTTGCACTTGCCACCTGCTGGCCGTTACTTTACTTATTGTTAATATCTATTCCCATGTACTGTACTGTCCCTGCCCCCCTCCCACGCACTTGCGTGATCTGAATGACACCTGGCCTAGTAGGATCGCTGTCTGTCCTCCCTTTTTTCCCCTCCCTTGCCTCGTCGCACCTTGAAACATGTGTGTATAGGCGCGTTATAAATGCCATATCATATCATGGCATGGCTTGGAGAGCATGAATTCAGTGGCAATGAGCAAGCATCCGATGAAGGAGAGGTGCATAGTGTAGCTGTTCTCTCTTGAATACATGATTACATGAGATTGTTTTCTCTCTTCGCAGCACATGTTGCACACATGGCTTCTGCCTGAGACCTAGTGCTTTTGGATTATCCTGTAATTATTATTATTAGGGTATTTGTTTTGCGTGGACCTAGCTCAGGAAGCAAAGGAGCATGTTACAATCATAGGGGGAAAAACAAGGTTAGGGAGCATAGAAACATGGGAGTGGGAATGTACCAGGGGAGAGAGGGCAATTGTCAGCAATGAATCTACAAGTAACCAGGGGAGTAAACAGTGGGGACCAGATCACCCAGTCTCAGGTATGGTGGGGAGTGTATGGTGTACAGGCCCAGGTGTTAGAGAGGAGCCATTCCTTGAATAGGAGGGTCTACAGCCCCTTCCTCAACTGTAGAAGCAAGGTCTGATGTTGATAGTGAGGAGGTTCCAGAGTCTTGGGGCATAGACAGAGAAGGCCTGTCTTCTGGTAACAAAAGGTAATTGCTCAGTTATTGTTTATGCACTGAATACTGGTTTTCAGACTGCAGTCTACTAGAAACCCAGTCAGGTGCAGCAATGCACTACTGGATAGTTACTCAGCACTACAATGTAGAGGAGGAGCCAAGTACCCCCACTCCAACTGCCCCGCCTACATTACCTGAAACGTATGAACCAAAGTATGTGACGTATACTGAATAGTTAAACCAGCAACGAGAAGAGCGTGGACTCTGTGCAGTACCCATAGGAATACCTATACCTAAGAGACTATGGGAGGTAAAGTACCCATTGAGGAAACCATACCTGCATCCAAGGCAATATGATGGCTATTTGAACGAGATTCCTGAAGAAGCAGAGAAACTAAATGGAAAAAAGGTGAATAGTGACGTCATATAAAGTTCAATCGACACACATATAAAAAGATAACCAGACCAGAGAGGCAGACGATTTATAAAGTACAAGAAGGTACCAACGATAAGTGACATCTTGGGCTCAAGATGACAAGTCTTATGCCACAGACCTGATGAAGATACTTAGTTGAAACATGTACAGAAGCAATGAAACGCAAGCAGCAAAGCAATCATGAAGCTAGCCAAATGCTTTTAAAATAGTTATACCACGGCAAGTGCCGACATATACATATATACCTCTATAGACATATGAGGCCTCATTGTGAGGTCTGCGCTGATGGAATGAAGGGGGCCAGTACGGGACCGTCCTCCTTCATTCCGTCAGGGCTGATTACGAGTTTCCCTTTGCGGGACCCGGATCAGACGTCTGGTAAAACTAGACGTATTTTCCGTGTCCCGCGAGGGGAAGAGGGTGGTAACAATGGGACACTTGTAATGTGCCCGTTGTTACTTCCCTCCCCATTCCCATTGAGCCCTCTGGGGGCTCAAATGGGAATGGGGAATAGTTCCTGCAAGGAGGACTTACCGGGTCCTCCTATGTTGGAATGACCCGGTAAGTCCTCATTGCAGGAACCCGGTAATGGTGCCCGGTTTGGAGGCAGCCATGGAGCTAATAGCTAATAGCTCCATGGCTGCCTCCAAACTCGTAATGAGGCCCATGGACTAAGAAAAGATGGACGTATATAAGCAGTACTGAACAAAGCAAGAAGGCTTAATTTCAGTGTCGCAGTCAAGAAAAGCAAATTAATTAAACAGAATAAAAGCTCAGCTAAGGAGTTGACTGAGCCAAGAAAACCAAGGTCTTATCAACTGGAATTGGCTGACATTGGATACAATTAACGTGAAAGAACAGAAGCTCCTGTTCAGAGAGGTCAAGCAAAAACAAAGACGTCAGAGGACTATTCAAAATTAAATCAAATACATGAAAAGGCTTGATTTCATGTTGTCCAGTCATGTGATAGAAGGAAGTTGGACGAATGAGATGATCACACCTACTCACAGAAGCCGGCTAGTGCCCATACTCCTTAAACATTCTCTGCGAACAGTACAAACTCAAGGCCAACTTCAAAGCACTAATTGACTCTGGACCATTCAGGTGATGATGGATGATATTTTAATTGGTGGGAAGCTGGTGTTAAGACAAGCTCACCCACACCTGGTTGTTCAGTCTGCGTGCTGCTAATGTAGGTGGAAAAGTACTGACATGGGTTAGAAGCCAACCAATTGTAGAGGACCATGTAGTTGGGGGTCCTATAGTGTGTGTAGCCAATGGGACGTCGTACATTTAGTGACGTTCATAGTGGCCCTTTTTAGGTGAGGGCTTAGTTAACTATCCAATTACCTCTTTCTGTTACTCTATACAGATATGGAACCTATGCTTAGTTATTCACTTAGAACCAATCCCACCTCCCGTTAGGTTTTTGTAGTTTTCCACGTAGGATGACGTTGGTAAAGACGCAGGTAAAAACGTTGATGATGACCAGTTATGGGTGTAAGAACCCAATTTTTAATGAAGTAAGCAGAGTCAGAGTATCGAGCGATTGCTGATGTTCGTTGTACTCCCTGTTTTAGATACTTCATATTAAAACAGACAAACTTTGCCGAACTATTTGTGTAATCTTGATTATTGATGTATGAATAAAATCTGCATCCCCATCTATCTCCAGGGTATTGCTACTCATCTTAAAGGGCTGTATGGGAACTCCCAGCTCACTTGGTAGCAGAGATAAGATGGTTAGATAAGACAACTATCGTCTTTCGACATAAGTAACTTTAGACTCTCTGCTATATCGCACAACCTTTGCCATTCGGCTGACAGGACGTAAAGCTCCCTGTAGAAGTGGTTAGAATAGGCAACTCCTTGCAAGGGGCGGTTTGACGGGACCCCTATTTTCAGATAGAAATCCCTACCACATCTACGTGAAGTAGATTGAAAAGCGGCTTGAAGAGGCGTTAACGAAGATGGTGATCCCGAGGGTCCGAAGAAGAAAAACATGTGAACGGTGAGCAAATAGACCAAAGAGTGTTGCAAAGGGATGCATGCATAGTAATTAACAGAGAGTAACGGAGGGAGGTGGGATAAAATATAACGCAAGAGTAAGAGTGCAATATATATGTATATATGAAATAAGATATTGACTTGAGTGTGGCCGAGCAATGTATAAAGAGTCAGTGAGGCCACGATAAGAGAATACGCCCTGTTCCTAGACTTTAAAGAGTGCTAGCAGAGACCCTTATCTAGAGTCCCATAAAGTGGATGACATAGGAAACGGGATCGATTAAAGATGATCCAGAAAGGATAGGTCTAAGTTCCAATCAGATCAATTTTAGAGGGTAAGACAAGTCTTAAGAGGAAGATTGTGAACATTACATGTGGCCTGTCAAGTCTGTCTGTTTGTTTTATGTGATTGAAAGGTGTGATTATGTCAGAGTTGAAAGAAACACGTTTATGAAATAGAGAAGCGTGAAGTTGAGACACGAGAATTGATTGTTTTTAAATTAAACTTGATGGTTGGTTTTTAGCAAGATTAAAGTAAAAAATGGTGTTGTGACGGGATTGGAGCTTGTGACGATTGGTGCTCGCTCATAAGTGTATTTTGATTAAGAAATGAAGTTGAAACTGTAAAGCATAAGCGAGTAGTAGCAAGGAGAAAAGTGAAGGTTAGGAATGGAAGCGGTTACTCCATTAGTGCATCTCTGCAAACAGCTACTGAAGTATGCGCTTACACTTAAACAATACAGTGCAGATTGGGTTAAAGGAACCGCAGATAAAATGTTTATGCGATGGCCACAAGGCGGATCATTATCAAGGGCAGTTCTACAGCATATGACGACATATTTGCATATTGCATATACAGGACAAAAGTTAGAAAAGCGCCTAGCAAGCCTAGAGCTTTGGAAAATGTTCGAACACGAAAAGGAGGAGGAGCCTCCTTTAGATTGGATACTTAACATATGCAAAGAGGGGGTGAATTATAGGCAGGCTAAAAACAAGAGAGAGCAGAAGAGCAAAGAAAACACGACAACAGAAAAAGAATAGAAGATGAAGAACAGGAAAGGATAAGAGAGAAAAGAATACAGAGACGAAGGGATGGGGAGATACGAAGGGCATATGAACAAAGGGATATGAAAAAGAAAGATGAAGACAGAGTAAGAGAGGAAGCGAGAAAGCGCAGAGAAGTCAATGATGACATGTAACGTAAAAGAAGACACAGAGTGATCTCGATTATTTGGAAAGGGAAGTAAGAAATCCCAATCCACAGGTAGCATGGGAAGACATAGAGGAATTTTTTCCCTAATCCGAGTCATTACCAGGTACGTCTAGAGTAAATCTAGATGACGAGTTTGACTCGCAGAGTATTGGGGAAACGATTGGCAAAGTATGCCACAAAAAACAAGCCAGAAATAATCACATGGGAAGGGAAAAAATGATTGTCTCGAAAGCACTCAGTTGTATGACACGGAGTAAACCTCCTGTAGTGCGGGACACAAGGAGCTGTCGTAAGACTGACTAACATTAAATATAGATGATGATGAGAGAAGTCACACGTGTTGGGCTCAAGAAGTATCAGACGAAGAAAGGGAAACCTTCCAGAGGGAAGAGAGAAGTGATGTATGTGATCCAGAGGGATGTTCACCTATGGATAAGGGAGTAAGATGGACAGATTTAAAAATACCTATGTCTAAGGCATCGGAGCCACTGACCCAGTCAGACCGACATAAGGGGCAACCCCACGGTCAGAGGGAGGAGTCCCTGCCTTATGTAAGCAGGTTAAGAGCATTGGCAGGTAGACGGCGATGTGTGAATATTACCCCAGCAGTAGATAAACAAATGATAAGAGATGAGAATGAGTTTGGGGCATCAACATTTCCTTTACTAGAAAAGGGAGGAGCCCGGCCGCAGTATATACCATGGCCCCAAATGCACAGACATAATCTAAAGTGCAAACTCCAGAGTTTAACTTCCGGCGCTGGAAAATGGATACATGAGTTAGAAAAAATGACAGGAGGGAATACATTAGCTATGGGGGATATTAAAGGTCTTCTAACCGCCATACTTGGCGAGCGAGATGATGACGTATGGACACGGGCAGGTTACTCTGGTGTGGGTAAAACAGATATGCTTCACGAGGAAGGGGATATTGAGGAAGAGGTTGGCAAAGTAATCAAGGGAATTGGCAGAATAATCAGGGAGGTTTTCAGAATATGCAAAACGGTAATCAGAATATGCAATATGGGCAGATGGGGAGACCACCGCCTATATGTTGGACATGTGGAATGACAGGGCACATGGCACGAATGTGTAGAATCCAAGGGATGGTGCAGAATGATCAGTTTTCTAGAAAGGGAATGCCAAATCCACCTGCATATTCGCAGTAGAGTGGAAATGGATTTTCACAAGATCAAACTGTGTAGCAGCAAACGCTGGGAGTGCAGCAAGGCTTGCAATCACAGCAAATGGCAGGTAATCAACCGCAAGGACAATCGCAGCAATCTACTATGCAACTTCAGCAGAACACAAACACAGAACCGCCAATGATGCGAATAGGAGGTGTCACTGTTTGATGTAGGAAATCCATTCACGGGTGATGGAGTGAAACTGTACCTGCAAAAGGACAGCTCACTCGGAGACCTGATGTGTTCAGTCCGATCTGTAATGCCGAATCCTCATGAGGAACCGAGAATAGATGAAAATATAGGCGGCAAAGCTTTTTTGTTCTTATTAGACACGGGTGCAACACGCTCGTGCATACGTGAGGGCAAATTTTTAATGTCTGGCAATGCAATGAATACCCAGGGCTTTACAGGAGCAACAAGTTGAGTTCGTTTCACAGAAGAATTACCAGTCTCCATAGGAGAATGCGATATGAAGGTGCAACTGCTTTATTCAAGGCAAACACCTGTCAACATATTAGGACGAGATTTGATGACAAAATTGAATATGACCATTTTGTTTACAGACGAAGGCATAGTATGTTCGACACCGGAAATGCATTATTTAAACGTTTGCAAAATGATTATGGCATTCGCAGGGCAGATAGCTCCTAGAGCGATACCGCTTGAACCCGAGGTGTTCCATTATGGGATACACATTCTGTTAACATGGCTACCAGGTTTAGTAGGTAGAACCATGAGGAGACCAGATGAGTTTCTATTTAGGCCTCAGATACCTATGGATGAAGAGGAGGGGCGAATTTTTCCCTTAGATATAGAAGCAGCTATAGTCTGAAGAAACATGGCTTTACTTGATGCAACTGATGATAAGGGTAGACGATGGAGCACAATAATTGCCATCGAAGAAGGCTGCAGAGTGACTGACGTCACTGATGAAGAATTGTTTGGAGATAATTTATCTGATGATTTTGTGATATTTGAAATGTGCTTTACTTTTTGAGTAAAGGCAATTAAGAGAGAAGTTCTGCAGAGAATGATGCTAGCACAGAAGCGTCCTCAATATTTTGATGAAGAGACGGCGAATGTGCCAGTTTCATTATGGACTACTGGCCCCTATGACGTAGGCTTACTGAAAGGGGTTGGGGAAGTGAAGATTAAATTGAAACCAGGCGCAATTTTACCTCGAGCACGACAATATCCCATGTCTCAAGAGGCAGATGAAGGCATTTTTAAGACAATCTCCGCCATGATGGAGAAATGTATCTTAGTGACGTCAGAGTCACCATGTAATACCCCATGAAAAATAGTAAGGGGGCTTGTGGCATTTAATCCAAGACCTTCGCCCAATAAACCAAATTGTAGAGTCTGAGTTCCCTTTAGTCCCAAACCCGTCTATAGTTCTATGTAATATGCCTATTGATGCACAATATTTTACAGTGATTGACTTGAAAAATGCATTCTTCTCAATCCCATTGCACAAAGACTCACAAGATTTGACATTGTTTACTTTTAGACAAGTGCGATAAAAATCACAAGGCTGCCCCAGGGGTACTGTGAGCCCCCATCAATTTTCAACAGAGTCCTCCAGATGGTCTTGAGTAATATTGCTTTAGAAAGTGTTGTGCTGCAATACGTAGATGACATTTTATTTTGCAGCACCATAGAGGAAGAGTGTGGATGCGATTCTGTTAAGCTGATGATTATACTTGCTGACAAAGGATATAAGGTTGACAAAGAAAAGTTACAATATTGTCAACAAGAAGTATTGTACATAGGCCAATTAATTTCACATGAGGGAAAGAAGGTCACCCCTGAAAGAGCTGAGGGGATTTTAAAAACAGCTAAGCCACACACGATAAAACAGATGCAGAGTTTTCTGGGACTATGTAATTATGTCAGAGCCTGGGGCTTTGACTACAGTTCATATACACAGCCTCTCTTACAGGCCTTGAAGAAAGCACAGGAAACGCAAGAAAAAATCATGTGGACTAAGGCAATGGAAGAAGGGTTTGATTAATTGAAGAAAGCAATCTGCACAGCCCCAGTTCTAGGGATTCCCAATTATGCATAGGAATTATTTTTATTCTCGCATACAGATGGTACCTTTTTGACAGCAGTACTCACACAGAGAACCACATTGGGATACAAGCCACTTGATTATTACAGTGGAATTTTGGACCCAGGTCGCTTTCCATGCGAACAAAGTTTGGCAGCAGCCACGTCCGCCATAGAAATGTTTACAAGCATAGTGATGGGATGTTCTATGACATTATTTGTTGAACACGTATTATTTGCCATTTTGGAAAAACTGAAAGGCACGTTGACTTCTCAAAGGGTTTCTGCCTATGAGGTAGTCATATCAAATCCAGCGATCACAATAGTTCGATTTAAAATAGTGAACCCAGCTATGTTTATAGCTGAGCCAATCACAGAAGGAGAGCCCATGCATGATTGCACAAACTATGAAGAGTTCTGTGATGAGCTCGCTAGAGTAAAGGAGAATGCACTAGCAGGGGGAGAGATTGTTTTGATTGACGGGTCTTCGAGAATAGATCAAAATGATGGACAAAAATACATAGGTGCCACTGTGGTGAAACATCTGGCAAATGGAGAATTGCGAGTGCTCGTTAGTACTCGATTGCCATCTCATTATTCCGCACAAGCGGCAGAATTGCTGGCGTTGATACTCACGATTGAGAATCACAGAGACCAGGAACTGACAGTGTACAGCGACTCCGCCTATGTGACGTCAACGGTGCATGCAGAATTAGCGCTCTGGAAAAGGAGGGGCTACCTCCGAGTGGACTGCACGCCATTGCCGCACGCACCCTTGGAGTGGGTAAGCAGAAGTAGGATGATCTGGAGCAGGTGAGCAGAAGCAGGATGATCCGGAGCAGGTAAGCAGAAACAGGATGATCCGGAGCAGGTAAGCAGATGCTGGCTGATCCAGAGCACGGCAAGTGTGTTGCTGATACAGTTCACAGTAAGCAACACGAAGCACTGGAAGAATCTTGGGTGTGGCTTATATAGCCAGCCACACCCAAACACTAGAGAGCTCATAAGTTATCATGCACTTCCTGTTTGGCAACAGGAAGTGGTAACCAGGAAGTTACTACAAACACTAGGAAGGAATGAAAGGAGGGATTTGTTATGGGTTCTTTCTGTTCCTATGCCAGGCCTGCCAAGCCTCCACCCAGCTTGCCCCAACTACCTGCCTGATACCCACGACAGTCTTCCCCCTCAAAACCCCTTCCAATGGTATGTATGAGGGCTTTGGTTTCTCAGGATGGTCCCGATGGAATTTCCGCACCAATCTGGGGGCATGCACCTGCGTGCTGGGTTCCCATGATCTTTCCTGGGGTCGATACCCCTTCCAGTCAATCAAATAATACAGGGTCTTTCGTACTTGTTTGGAATCTAATATGTTCTTTACTTCATATTCTGGTGCTTCTTCACCCACTTGTATGGGTGCGGGTGGTGTGAATGTTCGGGTTCCTGGGTGTGCTGGTTTTAATAGTGACACGTGAAATACGGGATGTATACGCATATGTTGAGATAACGCCAGTCTCATGGCTGCTGGATTCATTACATTTTCTATTGTACACGGGCCGATGTATCTAAGCTGAAATTTCTTGGGACCCTTTAAAGCAATGTGTCTAGTTGCCAGCCAGACTGAGTCTCCCACTTGATAATCTGGAGCTTTTCGTCGATGGCGATCAGCGTTTCTTTTCTGTGTTTCTTCGGCTTGCTGTAGGTTCCTGCTGGCTTCTCTGGCTGCTTTATTGATGCTGGCATGTAGATTCTTTACTGCAGGCATTTCAATCTTTTCTGGTGGATCGTAGACCGATGTTCTGGAGTTTCAACCATATATAATAAAGAAGGGTGTTGCTTGGGTTGATGAATGTGTTGAGTTGTTGTAGGCATACTCTGCCATCCATAGAATTTCTGTCCAGCTTTGGCTTGTTTGTTGTAATAGACAGCGCAAATACTGTTCCATGGTCTGGTTTGTGCACTCGGTTTGGCCATCCATTTGAGGGTGGTGATTAGAAGACAGACAGACTTCTACTCTTGCCAGGGCACAACATCTTTTCCAAAAACGAGATACCAATTGGCTGCCTCTGTCTGAAACGATTATGCTAGGGAATCCATGTAACTTGACGATTCGGTCTAGAAAAACCTGCGCCAGGGTCTGAGTTGAGGGAATACCTTTTAGTGCCATGAAATGGGCCATTTTGGAGAAGAGGTCCACTACTACGAGGATGGTATTATAACCTGAATTAGGAGGTAGATCAGTGACGAAGTTCATTGAGACTGTGTGCCAGGGCGCTGGCGGAATGGTGATTGGCTGAAGGAGGCGGGCTGGTTTTTGCCTGTATGTTTTGTATTGTGCACACACCTCACAGGTGCCTAAGTAGGTGGCAATATCGTCTCGCCAAGTTGGCCACCAATAAGATTTGCTTACTTTCTTCATGGTTTAGCTATACCCGGATGGGCTTCTAACAGCGAGTCATGGTAGTCTGATATGATTGCTTGTTGCAGATCCTTAGTTGGAACGTAGAGGCGTTTTTGGTAGTATGGTAGTTTGTCTTGAATGGTGAACTGATCTCCCTCCGTGTCCCAAGCCAGTATGTCTTCTTCAGACATATTTTCTTTTATTGTTTCCTGCAAATGAAATGAAATGATATTTTATTGATATCCACTCGTACACAAGTGTTTCAGAGCGCGACCAGGCAAAAAGGTAGGGGAACAAGGGAGAGAAAAAACAAAAAAAACAGTGATTTTACTAGGCCCAGTGACATTTAAGAAAGCGCAAGTGCATGGGAAAGGAAAATGGGGGAAAAGTGCGAAGCAGAGGAGAGAAAACATAAATAAATATTAAATAGAATAAATAATAAATAAGGGCTTTAAACCATGGTAGTGCAGCCAGCAAGTGGCAGGTGAAAGTTAGTCAGAAAGGTATATCTGATAAGTGCAGATGAAACGTGGGAGGGGGACTGTATGGGTGCAGAGACAGAACCCTAGTGCAGATGGTGGCCTGGAGGCAGTGCAGGAGGGTGGCAGGGTGAGCCGATACCTGGGCCCGAAAGAACAGAGGGTGGCCAGGTGCACAATGCCATGAGAAGAAACAGATCAACAGGGGAGAAGGGGGGCAAAGGCAGAGGCAAAGAGGACGGTCTTGAGAAGTTTACGGAACCAAAGGAAGATGTTTTTCCTCAAATTTCAAGGTGGCCGGGAGGCTGTTCCAAAGGGAGGCACCAGCCGAAGACAGAGATCTACCCCCAGCTCGTTTTTTTGCAAAACGACTAACCCTGAGGGAGTTAGAAGTAGAGGAGCAAAGGGCTCTAGAGGGGAGGTATTTACAGAGGCATAGTTGAAGGTATATTGGATCCAGGCCCCAGAAAGCCTTGTGGACAATGCAGAGGGTTTTAAATTTAATCCTTGCATCCACTGGGAGGCAATGAAGGGATTTCCACGATGTATGGTAAATCAGGCTGTGGGTGTTGCAGAATTGGGGCTACAGTGAATGTTTCCTTGAGAGCTCGGAAAGCTTCTTCCGCCGCTGGTGTCCATTTGAACTTTCGGTGTTTGCGCAGCAAGGACGTTATTGAATGTACAATATGTGAGAATCCTGGTATGAAGCGTCTATAAAAGTTTGCAAACCCTAGGAAACTCTCTACTCCCTTTACAGACATGGTTGAGGACCAAGTGAGGATTGCCTCCACTTTCTATTGTCCATCTTGATCCCCTACGGTGTCAGTACATATCCCAGAAACTCCACCTCGGTGACATGGAAGGAGCATTTTTCTAGCTTTGCGTACAGTTTGCGGAGTACAGCTCGCACGTGGGTTATGTGCTCTTGGGGAGTGGTGGAGTAGATCAGAATGTCATTGATGTAGACGACTGCGCAGATATCGAGGAGTTCCTGTAACACATCATTCATAAAATGCTGGAACGCAGCCGGGGCATTGCAAAGCCCAAAGGGCATGACCTGGTATTCATACAAGCCATAGCGGGTACCGAACGCAGTCTTCCACTCGTCCCCTTTCTTCATGCGTACCAGGTGATATGCGCCGCGTAAGTCTAGCTTGGTGAAAATCTTCACTTGTCTCACCTGGTCTATGAGTACTGGTATCAGAGGTAACGGGTACTTATTTTTTATGGTGACTTGATTTAGGGCCCGGTAATCAATACACATTCTTAAGTTCCCCTCTTTCTTCGGTACAAAGAAGAGTGGGGAGGCGACTGGTGATTTAGATGGTCTAATGAAGCCATTGGCCAGGTATTGATCCAAGTAGGTCCATAGATGAGTGTTTTCTTCCTCGGTTAATGCATAAATGCAGCTGCACGGTACTTGTGCCCCTAGTTGCAGGTCGATCTTGCAGTCGTAAACTCGATGTGGTGGTAGTGTATTAGCTTGCTCCTTCGCGAACACATCCTGGTACTCCTGGTATTCCTCTGGTAAAGTGCCCACCAAGCCTAAACCTGTTATCTTTTCCTGTGAAGCTAACAATGGGCTTCCTTTGATCCCTTTGATGTTGTAACAAGAGGCGCATTCCTTGGAAAAGAGTAAGGTTTGAGCTCGCCAATCTTTCTTTGGATTGTGCATCTCTAGCCACGGTATCCCAAGTATCAGCTGGAATTGGGGTGCAGCGATAAGGTCGAATCTAATAGTTTCTCTGTGGCCATCTTGGCAGATTAAGGTGATGGTGGAAGTACACTGTGTTACTGGTCCCGAAAGGAGTTGTGTGCCATCCACAGCTGTCACGCTTTCTGCGGTGTCCTTACGGTGGAATGCTAATCCCAAGGTCTTTGCGGTATTTATGTCCAGGTAGTTCCCAATAGCCCCATTGTCTATGAAAGCCTTGAGGGCATGCATTCGGGTGGGCTGTGAAAGGTCTACCGAAACCACAGGAATACTGAAATGTGAGATCT
Source organism: Ambystoma mexicanum (assembly GCF_040938575.1). Taxonomy (NCBI): domain Eukaryota; kingdom Metazoa; phylum Chordata; class Amphibia; order Caudata; family Ambystomatidae; genus Ambystoma; species Ambystoma mexicanum. The sequence goes on along the minus strand of NC_090932.1, from coordinate 293,612,491 downwards.
GAGTGCTCCGTTCCTGGCTCGACAGACCGACCTCTACATCTGCTGGGCGTTGGAATTTTCCGCTACCGCACCTTTGTCTTCCCCTGTGTTATCTAGTACCCCCATTGTCTTCCCTGGGGGTTTAATCGTGCAGTTCCAGAGGAAGTGACCAGATTGGCCACAATATAAGCAAAGATTTTCCTGACGCCACCGTTCTCTCTCCGCCTTGGTGAGTGGTCCCCTGAGAACACCCGATTGCATGGGCTCTGAGTGTATTTCTGAGGCCTGTCGATGGGACGCTTCCTTTGGTCGGACATACACTGGTCTATGCTCTGATCTGGTTTGGTCAGCCTTGCGATCCTGTAACCGGTGGTCTAGTTGCATAGTTAGGTCGATGTATTCACTGCAATCTTCGGGAGGATTAACTACTTGCGCCAAGACATCTTTTAATTCTCCTCTCAATCTTCGATAAAATAACGTTATTCGCTTCTCCTCTGGCCAACCTCATTTGGCTATCAAGCGATTGAATGTGGCGACATATGAGATAAGATCCTGACCTGTCGCAGAGAGTAGCTCATCATCCAGGGCCTGACCTCGAGTCCGATGGGCAAATCGTTTTTTCAGTTCACGTTGAAAACCTGGGTAATTTCTCAGTAAAGGGTCCTCCCTAAGCACTAACGGGACAGACCAGTCCGCCACATGCCCTCTTAAATAGGAGAGGACAAAAGCTACTTTAGCTTGGTCGTTCAGAAAGGTGTCTAGTTTTGCATATGAAATGTAGCCGGCATTGATTCATGAACGTTCCAAATTTCTTGGGATCCCCAGAGAAGCGTTCGGGGGTGCTAAAGGGATGTTGCCTGTAGTCAATACCTGAACGGGTGTGGCTACAGGTGCCACGGTAGGCTGCCCCTGGTAGGGGTGCTAGACCAGCCTGGGTCTATAGGAGCTGTCTTGCCAAATCGTCTGTTTTGTCCCTGTTGACTACCAGTTCGCGCCTTCAGGCATTTGTCTCTGAGCGGGCTGCATGCACCTCGGCCCATAGTTCACCTAACAATAGGGAAAGCTGGTCTACCTTGGAGGTTTCCATCGCTCGGGCAGAGGTATTGAGGATGGCTTCGTGTTCTGCACACTCACCTGTGTCTCTGCAGGAGCGATGGACGAGCCTCCCTTGACCCCGAGTCTTCACTTCCCCTGTTTCACCCGGAAGAATACCTGTCAAATACAAGGTGTACACTCAGACCTGAATTCACCTGATTCCCCTGGTCCCTTCCCTTCTCTTTACAGTGTGCTGTGATGTCCCCCTATGGGCTTACCTTAATCTTTAGTAGGGTGTGCACTCCATCCTGCATTTGCAGGGGCGCGATTCACTCATGTGATTGGTGCCAATGTCTGTAGCCTGAGTTCAGATGGCAAACCCTGTTTTATGCCTTCACAGCGAGGCAGATGGTTCAAGGCGCCAGTTTCTTCACTGGCTAGAAAGTCCTTCCCACAAGTGAACGTTGCGCGGACAATGTTGAGTGTCCAAAATTGTCTGTATTGTCTTTGTTTGCCAGTATTTTTGTGGGTGAGTAGCGCTGCGTGTAGAAGCTAGCTGCAGGTAGGTTTGCGCAGCGCCTTAAATTCCAGCGCGCCTGGTAATGTCTCTCCCTTTACCTTGCAGGAGAAGTTATGTGGTATTAGCGCCTCGAGTCCGGGTTCAGCGCTACTGAAGACTTGGTGGTTTTGCACCACGTAGAGATAGAGAGTTCAGTGAAATAAGTGTCCACGTTATTGGAGCGAGCGCAATGAATAATGTCTCTTCTTTCTTACAGGGGTTTGTGCGCTCGTGCAACTAACCTGGATTCCAGCGTCGCAGGAAGATTCAGTGAGTATGCGCAGCGTTACTGATGTGCACGTGTTAACGCTGTTCTTCTTTGTTCTTACAGGTGCCTGTGTAGAAGTCCCCTCTTGACTGGAGATAGCTGCGGTGTGGAGTAAGAACCAGGTAAGCTGAAGCTGAATGATCCGGAGCGGATAAGCAGAAGTAGGATGATCCAGAGCAGGTGAGCAGAAGCAGGATGATCCGGAGCAGGTAAGCAGAAACAGGATGATCCGTAGCAGGTAAGCAGATGCTGGCTGATCCAGAGCACGGCAAGTGTGTTGCTGATACAGCTCACAGTAAGCAACACGAAGCACTGGAAGATTCTTAGGTGTGGTTTATAAAGCCAGCCACACCCAAACACTAGAGAGCTCATGAGTTATCATGCACTTCCTGTTTGGCAACAGGAAGTGGTAACCAGGAAGTTACTACAAACACTAGGAAGGAATGAAAGGAGGGATTTGTTATGGGTTCTTTGTGTGCCTATGCCAGGCCTGCCAAGCCTCCACCCAGCTTGCCCCAACTACCTGCCTGATACCCATGACAGTTCTTTAAACCCCTCTGAAGCATTGTGGCGAAAAGGCAGCACTGTTAAACCAGTGATATCTATAGCCATATTAAGGGTGGCGCTAGAACAGTTAAACTACCCAGCGCATATAACTAGGGAGAATCTTGCTGATGATTGGTTTGTACCGAACCTAATGGAGCATGCTGCATTTTTTATGGTAAATTGTATTGTTTGCCAACAATTCACGGCTGGGCATACACTGCGCATAGTGAAGGGGTCATCCCAAGACCCAATGGCCCAATGCAGCACTTGTATATCGACTATGTCGACATGATACAGGTATGCAATGTGTATAGATATTTGCTTGTTGTAGTGTGTCCTTTCTCCAGTTGGATAGAGGCACACATCCAGACTCTACCTGTGCAGCCAGATTTTAGTGCGAGAAGTGTTTCCTACATGGGGAGTGTGTGAGGTAATGAGATCAGATAATGGATCTCATTTTATTACTAATTTTTTCGAGCAGCTCAGCTTGTTGCTTGGTATAAAGCACAAGTTTTCTTCGGCTTATCATCCGCAAAGAAATGGAATCTGTGAGTAGCTCAACGGCCTCTTAAAAGAAAGAACAACCAAGTTGAAGCTTACTCTGAAGAAAGGGTGGTTGCATTGCCTACCACTGGCATTATATGCATTGAGGAACCAACCAGGTTCTGACCACCATCTTACACTTCAGGAAATCGTGACAGGAAGAGACAGGGGTGTAGGGCAGTACAGAACACAGAAGGAGATGCTTCAACAACCCAACCTCTGGAATTTGAACTTCCCAAACTATACCCTGGAGATGCAGTCTTAGTTCGTAACCACACAAGGAAAAGGTGGGACGAGCACAGGTTCAACGGTCCTTTTATCGTTGAGGACATAACGCCATCTGCTGCAGGGTAGGCGCACTTGGATCGTCTTGGGAGATATGAAAATCTACTCTGGAGAAACCCCTCTGCCTACACCCCTCCGCGAAGAAGCCACAAGCATCAGGGAAGGACCACAGCACGTGCAGACGAGATTGATGACGAAGAAGAAGGACGCATAACCTGACAAGTGGAAAGTGTAAGGAACTCTTTAGTTGGACTGTGGCTCAATTTTGGACACTCCCTTTTGAGTTATAACTAAAAGTGTCAAAGGACACATTCAAACACTCTGTGCATCTTAGTTGCAGAGTCAAAGGAAGACTTAGATTCATAAAGCCACAGTAATTATTGACTTTGGACTGAAGCATACTTAAAGCCTTAATAAGAAAAGTATGCCAGACTTTGATCGTGCATATACCAATTAGAAGAGGATACAGTATCCTGATTCTTTCCACACAGAGTTCTTGTTTGGTTATACTTATGGTGTTTCTAGGCGCGTGTTTACTTTTTTTGAGTTGGTGTTGCGCTCTTATCCTACGCTGGTGGGAAGAAATACTTGCATTCCTGATTTCCTCCAAAATCCTGACAATGAAAAAATAAGAAGAAGATTGCTCACAGTCATTACAGAACAATTCTTGAATTTACCTGAGTACAGTGAAGAAAACACAAATGCCCTTATCAAACGACGCAGCACATAGACTGGCCAGTGTGGCGTTCTTTCGGCTAATAGTAGATATTCCACATCTTGTTGGGAGGCACACTGATGTGCACACATTCCTTAGAGATCCAAGAAACAGTGCAAACTTGAATATCATCTTGGAAAGTATTATTATCCAGGTGAGCATCTATTCGTAAAGAAATCACAGAGCGGTGTAGAAACTTTCCTCTGAGGGACAGATCGAGGAAGTGAATAAAAGACAAAAATTTTGTTCATGCTGACAGGGAGGCAACATGTCATCTGGACTAAAGCAGATTCTAGGCATCAATTGGGAGCTGATAAATGAAGCAGAGCTTGTAGAGACCTGCAGAGGTCATTTTTCTTCATGATAAAGGAACATTTACATCCCGACTGGTAAAGGAAATTGTTCCAGAAAGAAAGACAAAGGGCCTCATTACAAGCATGGCAGTCTGGGAACTACGGTACCGGTAAGCATGCCAGTACTGTAGTTCCCAGCCACCATACTACGGGCTGTGCTCGTGGGTGCCTGATAGCCCGCCAGGTTTTTCCTGGTGGGCTGACCGGCATCCGCGAGTACAGCACGTTGGATGCACCGGTATAACTCTGCATGTGCCGGTGCATCCGACGTCCCCATCCCCATTCAGCCCTATGGGGCAGAATGGGGATGAGGAGGACCTTCATTCCAGCACCCGAAAATGGGCAAGTACCGGGTTCGCCTAACTCCGCATGACCCGGTTCTTGCCCATTCACGGGTGCCGGAAAAAATGCAACTCCTTAATGGCACGGCTAGCGCCAGAGTTGTAATGAGGCCCAAAGTCATTTCTTAGCTTCCAGAAGGCAGATAGTTGGATTGAGGACGAATTGAGGACGAATGCTGAAGAAGACAGATGTTTCCAGAAAGCAATTAAAATTCAGGGCCATTAAAGTTTTTTTTTCCTTCCTTAGCATCAAATGATCGAGATGGGGAACTTTAAAAGCAACATTGTGTTGCCCGATGAGAACAGACGCACACATTGTCCAAGAAGTAGATGCTGTAAAATCACGTACCACTGTATAATCTACACATGCATTATATTTATACTCATATTGCTTTCATTGACAGTGAGACAATACTCCTGTATAGGTTTCTGAGCATATGGAAAAGATGAGCGTGGCAACTTTAAGGCAGCCTAGACCCTTCACAGTTATTCCTGTCTCAAGAAAAGATGGGAAGATACCTGAGCTTGAAATGGATGTTATTAGTAATCAATCACACATAGCACTTGGTTCTGAAACTGCTTTTAAACGCCCGAGACAGGGTCGGTGGATCAGGCTAGGTAAGGGGGTAATAAAGTTTGGGCCTACACAGGCAATATATGCAGACACACCTGGCCCAAGCACGAGTCCCAAGGAAAGGTTACGCATAGAGATTATAGCAGAATCTTTATGGCCGTTTTTTTCGCTGTTGTTAGAAAACGACAGATGGATAGAGAAAGACTTGGTGAACTTTCTTTTACGCAAGGAACCTGGATGGATGTTCCTGCAAACAAACCAGCCAGAAGAAGCTATGTGGATACCTTTAGAGATGTAGTCATAGAAAACTACATGAAGAGTTTAAGACCAAAAGGAGCACCCAAGAAGATAATTGCAAACTGAATGATTATCTGGACAGCAAAGCACACTTGGGAAACAACATATGGTACCAACACATGAAAGAAGTTGGAAGGATGTCGAATGAAGAATGCTTCGTATGTGCACTCCTGCCATACAGCATGCGTAAGTCGAAGATCATCATAGCTATTGAAATAGATGTCCTAACTGCACACTGTATAGTCCACCTAGCTTTCTGTAGTACAAGAGGCCAGTTCATGGGGCGAACAGCCTCTCTCAAATGGGCAACTGAATGGACAGAGCCAAATGAAGATGACTATGTTCAAGATATAAAGACAAGAAACAATGCCAAGACAAAGAATATTGTGACCAGATACAAGAAACATGGAATAAAGGGAACTTGAGTAAGAAGAGAGTTAAATACTAAATTGAAAGTTCCAGGACAATCCACAAAAGACATCCGTAGATGTAAAAACAGATGCCAGATGAAGATTTAGGGATCCGTCCTATCACCAGATGACTGGGAAGAAGGAGTAGTTATCTGCAAAGAGTGGGTAATAATGGGTCAATACCAACCAACAATCGAGAATGCAAAAATGTTGTGTAAACCATTATGGCCAAAACTTGCTAAACTGCTGACATGGGTCGAAGACAGAGGAGGACCCCTGCAGATAGTACCATTGGAGAGTTCTAAACTGTGCTTCAGGAACAATGGTACAAGAAAAATGGGGGAGAATCAGAACTGTGGACGAATCTTCGATGCACCATGAATGAATATCGGAACAGCAGTCATCATGGATAATTATTGGGCTTGTGGATCCAAAGCCTACATCAGACTGCCTAAAGATTGGGGAGGAATCTGCACATTGGTGAATGTCCATGTTCCTGCGTTGGTGACTCCTAAAGGTGACCTGAACATTGCTAGTTTCCTGAAAGCAGATGCACATCTGGGGAAGAAAAGATCTGTAGAACTGATCAATAAAATAAAGACAGAGAACTACTTCTCTGCCAAATCAATAGAAGCCTTTGATGCCATTAGATATGAACATAGATTCTTCAGCCAGACTTCTTTGGTGTTTACGTTGATCTTCATGCCAAGGATCCAGGTTGGAGCAAATACCAAGTGGCTTCAGATCACCAGATGGGAATTGCTGCATACGATTAATATGACTATAAAGGGATTCAATGCAATCAGAGAAAAGATGAGAGCCATACAACTGATGACCCTCCAGAATCGGTATGTTCTGGACATGATCACAGCTATGGTGGGAAGTGTTTGTGCAAGAATCGGAGAATCATGTTGCACATTTATACCTTGTCATGTTGACGATAATGGAACATTGACAGAGGCCATAGACATGCTGACGAAGCTCCATAGCCAGATGATAGAAGAGGTTGAAGACATTGCTGATGACAGCTGGTTTGGATCACTCTTCTCGTGGGTTCCACAATGAATGGCAGATATGTTCAAATTTCTTGGAGCTTTGTTATTATTAGTGATGCTTGGATTCTGTGTGATTGAGATAATAATCTCACAATGCAAAAAGACAGCAAAGAAAGCCATAGTGATGAAGATTATGATTGATGTTGAATCAGGATGTAAGCCTAAAGATCTGACTGATGAAGAAATCAGAGACTTTGTGAAGGCCAGCACCCGATGGAACAAAGTTCCTGTATCCAAAGGACCATAAGAAGTATGTAGGAAGATGGATCTATTGCAGTCCAAGTGGACAGTGCATGCTCATGACATGGAACAAGGAAGAGCATGTGAAATCAGCTGGATGCTTGAAGGGAGTCATAAAAATATGGATCCCTAAGAAGCATTTCTTCAGACCAGGATGTCTAGATGTAGAAGATGATATGAGAGTGGTCGATAAATCGCCCAGAGGGGGGAGTGTAGAGGAGGAGCCAAGTACCCCCACTCCAACTGCCCTGCCTACATTACCTGAAACGTATGAACCAAAGTATGTGATGTATACTGAACAGTTAAACCAGCAAAGAGAAGAGCGTGGACTGTGTGCAGTACCCATAAGAATACCTATACCTAAGAGACTATGGGAGGTAAAGAACCCATTGAGGAAACCATACCTGCATCCATGACAACATGATGGCCATTTGAACGAGATTCCCGAAGAAGCAGAGAAACTAAATGGAAAAGGTGAATGGTGACGCCATATGAAGTTGAGTCGACACCCATATAAAAAGATAACAAGATCAGAGAGGCAGATGATTTATAAAGTACAAGAAGATACCAAAGATAAGTGACATCTTGGGATCAAGATGAAAAAACTTATGCCACAGACCTGATGAAGATACTTAGTTAGTTTAAACGTGTACAGAAGCAATGAAACGCAAGCAGCAAAGCAATCATGAAGTTAGCAACATGCTTTTAAAATAAACCGTGGGAAGCGCCTACATATACATATATAACTCTATAGACATATGGACTAAGAAAAGATGGATGTTTCCGCTATGTATATAAGCAGTACTGAACAAAGCAAGAAAGCCTCATTTCAGTGTTGCAGTCAAGAAAAGCAAATTAATTAAACAGAATAAAAGCTCAGCTAAGGAATTGACTGAGCCAAGAAAACCAAGGTCTTATCAAACTGGAATTGGCTGACATTGGATACAATTAACGTGAAAGAACAGAAGCTCCTGTTCAGAGAGGTCAAGCAAAAACAAAGACGTCAGAGGACTATTGAAAATAAAATCAATACACGAAAAGGCTTGATTTCATGGTGCCCAGTCATGTGATAGAAGGAAGTTGGACGAATGAGATGATCACAACTGCGCACAGAAGCCGGCTAGTGCCCACACTCCTTAAAAATTCTCAGAGAACAGTACAAACTCAAGGCCAACTTCAAAGCACTAATTGACACTGGACCAATGAGGTGATGATGGAATATATTTTAATTGGTGGAAAGCTGGTGTTAAGACGGGCTCACCCGCACCTGGTTGTTCAGTCTGCGTGCTGCTAATGTAGGAGGAAAAGTACTGATGGGGGTTAGAAGCCAACCAATTGTAGAGGACCACATAGTTGGGGGTCCTATAGTGTGTGTAGCCAATGGGACATCGTACATTTAGTGATGTTCATACTGGCCATTTTTAGGGGAGGGCTTAGTTGCCCCACCTGATGTTAACTCTCCAATTACCTCTTTCTGTTACTCTATACAGATATGGAACCTATTCTTAGGTATTCACTTAGAACCAATCCAACCTCCCGTTAGGTTTTTGTAGTTTGCCACGTAGGATGAGGTTAGTAATGACGCAGGTCAAAACGTCGATGATGACCTGTTATGCGTATAAGAACCCAATTTTTTATGAAGTAAACTGAGTCAGACTATCGAGCGATTGCTGGTGTTCGTTGTACTCCCTGTTTTAGATACTTGATATTAAAACAGACGAACTTTGCCAAACTACTTGTGTCGTCTTGATTATTGATGTATGAATAAAAGCTGCATCCCCATCTATCTCCAGGGTATTGCTACGGTATCAGGTAATGTTTTCGCCAGCAAAAATATCGCCGTACATATGGTCGTCGAGAACGGCCATAGGCGATATTTTTAGGTTCGGGGGTTGCGGGGGTGTCCCCCGCACATAAAAAAATGATGCGGGGGTTGCTGGGGTGTCCCCCGCAGGGTCCATGTGCTATTTTCGCCGCAAAAATATGGCGATATTTTTGCATCGCAATATTTTTGCAGCGAAAATATCACATGGAACCATTGCTACTCATCTTAAATGGCTGTTTGGGAACACCCAGCTCAACAATGATGTAACACCGGTCATTTCGGTACTCCTTGAGGTTTCATGTCACTTGCTCGCATTAAAAGGTTACCCTACCCTGTTGTGTAGTCATTGACCACAGGCGCTGTAGCCATCGCATAGCCGTCTTTGGACAGGCCCTATGCAGAGTGTCACCGGTTGTAGGCACAAGGGCCATACCCGGACATGGTGTCCATCCCTACCTGTAGATGCAGGGAATGGCCTGTATCCATGCCCCACAAAGTCATGCTCACAGCAAACCTCTGTGTGCTTTTCGAGCTTTTTTATGGGGATTACTTTATTTTTCTAACAATATAGTAAAAGGCCAGATTTATGTTGTCCCTGTATGTTTGTCCGATGCAATACCTTCACCTGCTGTCACCTCTAGAGGGAGCTGTTGCTTTAGGATATATAGAGACAATACCAATTTGCATAGCTTTCCCTGTTGTCACCAGTAGAGGGAGCTGTTGCCTTGGGATTGACTGATGAAAACCAGCACTTTGGCCCGTGTACACGGGCCTGTACACTGGTATAACATATTTCTTAAGCCTGCACTCCACCTTAGGCAGTGGCGGCTGGTGTGAAGGGGCAAAAGAGCGCTGCTCCCCTTTACTTAGGTGACCATTTCTCAGGGGTCCTGGTGTTGCTGACAAAGTCGCTACTCCTGTCTGCCAGGAGCAACAACCTCATTCACAGCACCAGGCCAAAAGAAAAAGCCCATGTAGTGCGGGGTGTGCTCTTAAATCACCTAAGAATGCATCCCGCACTGTGTTTTTTTCTTTTCTTACACATCCAAATGGGCTCTAGAAAAAACCACAAGCCGCACCGTTGAGAGCCCAGTGGGGCGTAGGAAGTCTGGCCCCGCCGACATCTCATCTTTGCATAAACAATGTGCTTGATGGCACACGATGACTCCAGGGCAAAGGTTGAGGGGCAGGATAGCCAGATCACCATGTGTGGCAACCTGAGGACGAGAGCAGATAAGTGTTCTTTATGCATATAAAGTATGTGTGTGCGTGTGTGTTAGGGTGACCAGATTTTTAAAAGAAAGAAACCCGGACGGGCCACCGAAATAGAAGTAGGACTAAGGTAAATACACATACAACTTTAGTCCTACTTCTGTGTTGCTGGCCTGTTGCGGGGGGCGCGGAGGGGGTGTGCTAACATGCACACTCCTCACATTGGAGGAGAGCACCGGGGAGGGGAAGGGGGAGGAAATGGGGGCCTGAAAAGCATTTCACGCCCCCATTTGCACAAAAAGATTAGTGGCGGGACCCGATTTCGGGATTTCGAAATTGGGTCCTGGCAAAAAAAAGGGATCATGAACAAAAAAAAAGAAAAAAACTCCCGGGACCCCCGGACGTCGGGTGATTTCCCCAGACTGTCCCGGGAAAACCCGGACGTCTGGTCACCCTAGTGTGTGTGCCTGTGTCTGTGTTTGTGTGTGGGTTGAGGGCAAGGGTGACAATTGCAGGGATGGGACTGGAGGGGAAACAATGGAAAGAGGAACAGGTTACTATGCTAATAATCCAGCCTCTGGATCTTAAACTCCGAAAGCTATTCCACAGAAATCTAGGGCTTGAGTGTTCTTAGGTGGACATGCTGGACTACATTAGTGCAGCTGACATTGCATTGCATTTTTTACCGGCATGAGCAAAGTCAACATGATGAGTGTTCTTATGAGGGCATACTGGCATACATTGGTACAGCTGGTATGGCATTGCATTTTCTGGCCTTGTGAGCAAAGGTAACATGATGAGTGTTCTTATAAAATAATATGGATAATGTGGGCATACTGGCCTACATTGGTGCTGTTAATATGGCATTTAGTTTTGTACTATACCCAGTTTGGAAGGCTTTGGAAATGAACCATCATTCTGCACCAATTAATCCATTATTTAAAAAATATTCTTGGGGGTTAAGGGTGTTCTCGGTTTGCTATGCCTGGTCGCTCCTGCATATTCATGCTAAATGTTTATGCTCTCCAGTTAAACAATTTACTAGGGGCAGTTGACTGTAAGTGGTCGAGCACTGTACTGGGAGTCTGAAGAAAAGGAAAGATAGGGTGGCCATTGCTTGGGTAGCATGAAATGGCAAGAGAGTTTTTAGAAACAGACTCTGGACCGATCCACCGGCAGATACTACCAGTGTTCACAAGCACCGATCTATAGAGATGCACCTAAGCAGGTGATATAACGTGTCCAGGGCTACCTGCCCTTAAGAATCACTACGTAGGAGACACCATAATCCTAGCCTTGATAAAGAACCTCAGATGGTCGAAACACGTGTCGACACCTATGGTGATGAAATAAAAATCCACAATGGTATTAAAAATAAACATATGGACTATACCCTTTTTATGGTGAACAGTGACCAAAGCAAGCGCTCATAAGCATGTGTACAAGCGCCATTTTTGTAGAAGCCCAACACAAGCCTACCTAATTCGGACTTGGGGCACCAGAGCACGGGCCCTTTGGTTCCTACTACCGGCTGCATGTACAACCAACCTGGTATTTCATTAGAAGTTGGGCGCAGTAACCAGTAGTTCCTAGGGCTCTTACCACTTTCTTGACTGTACTGGGAGTCTGAAGAAAAGGAAAGATAAGGTAGCCATTGCTTGTATAACATGAAATGGCAAGAGAGATTTTAGAAACAGATGCAACTGCTTGGTGCTTTCCCCAGGCTCTCAAATCCATCCCTGAGCTCTGTAATCAGAAGAAGCAAATGCAGATAGGCAAAAAGAGAAGCAGGGAGAGTTTTTGGGACCCATACTTGAAGCCCTCCTGCCCACCAGCCTGCCTTGATTTTCTCTTTGTCTTCTTTCCCTCCAGGATCTGCTGAACCTATCCTTCTAAAGATTGCATGGGTGTGTTCTCTAAAGGCGCAGGCTCAGAGGCGTGGTCACTCTACCAATGACACAGACCTTAAGGCAGGCAACACAACATTAGCAAGATATAATGGTATTGCACCATATGCTCATGATTTAAAAGAAACATTATCTGCTTTGAGACTCCATTTGATTGTATGCTGCCAATGAGTATGGTCAAAATGTGGGGTGGGTGCTGCAAGATGAACTACTCACACCCAATGTGTTAGCCTTACAATGTATGGGACAGTGTTCTATTGTATCCTTACTCAATGTGTCCTTCATTCTCAGAGTCATTTTAAGATGGCCGCTATGGCTGGCTTGATGAAATCGTGATGCTCTAAACACTCCGGCTGCATCGATGTCTGCAGCCATACCCCCTGATTGGAGGACGCTTACTGAAGAGCATTGTCATCAGCTGGCAGGCTCTGCCGGCCCATCACAGAAGACCCACAGATAAGGCTTGTAGCCTGTCGGGGCCCTATTGATCTCCATTTCCACCAAGTGTTAGGCACCTGACCCTTCCTGCAACGCTCTGCTGTGCAGGAGGAGGCCGATGCCGAAACTTGCCTTTCCACAGAGCTTTCTGCTCCATTTTAAAATCACTGCCTTGAATGGCTCGGGGAAATCGAGTCTGCTTCTTTATCTGCAGCCTGTGATGCTCTACACACTCCGACTGCCTCAATGCCTGCAGCCCTGATTGGAGTATGCTTACTGAAGAGTCTTGTCATCAGCCGGCAGGCTCTGCTAGCCCACCACCGAAGGCCCACATATAAGGCTCATAGCCTGACTGGGCCTGGCCGGGGCTGCTGTCGGCTCTGTGGGATTTCCTGCTTCCATTCTCTGATGTCACCCTCATTTTCACTGTCACGCCCCATGATGCAGAGCCTGGTGCTACACCTTTCTCTCTGAAGGAAAGAAAGGCTGGATCCCCTTCCCATTGGTGCACTCCTACTATGACTGCTACTCTCGTTTCTCTGCTTTACCTTCCTTGCTCCCTATCCTCACATGCGCTACTATTGCAGCTCCTCTGCCTACGTTACGCTCTGTATCCTGCTCATTGATCCTTACATTTTTTACTTTAACTATACCTGCACAACCTCAGCTCTTCTGCTCCTGGCATCCTGCCTGTTTCTAGGCTGTGACACTTCCTGCAAATTGCCCAGTGTGTCCAAGCTACCACCTTGTATCCCTACATTTTCCTTTGGCCTTTCCTCATTGTAAACATAACTGTTGTTGCTGATACAGTTCCCCTGTTTTGTTGCTTTCCCACATGTTTCATCCATCATAGTGTTTGCTCCTGCCTTGTGCTTGCATATTGATTTAACCCTGTTCATGGGGTGAGCCCGTCCCTCTTTGCTCACACCATAACTTGCCTGGTAGCTCCTGCTTCCATACCCCCCTGCAATTTCTCAGCCTAGGCCGCATTGCGTACTATTTGCTCGCTGCTTCCTTCTTGACCCCCCTCTTAGCCCTCTCTTATCTTTTGTAACCTTCACCATCCTGTTTCCATTGCCATTTGCATTCCTGTTGTATCATATCTTGCCTGTAGAGAGGTTTCTCCAGCTTTCAGTCACTTACCTGCTTAACGTAATTGTTGTCTGCATGCCTGATGGATCCCCTGATTCCATTAGAGGCACAGATTTCCCAGTCTACAAACACTAACCTGCTTAACTTAATTGTTGTCTGCATGCCTGATGTAGCCCCTCATCCCTTGAGGTGGGCCTTTCCCAGTCTTCAGTCATCTGTTAACTTAATTGTTGTCTGCATGACTGATGTAGCCCCTCAACCCTTGCGGCTCAGAGTTCCCAGTCTACAGGCACTAACCTGCTTAACTTAATTGTTGTCTGAATGCCTTATGTAGCCCCTCATCCCTTGAGGCGGGCCTTTCCCAGTCTCAAGTCATCTGTTAACTTAATTGTTGTCTGCATGCCTGATGTAGCCCCTCAATCCTTGAGGCACGGTGTTCCCAGTCTACAGTCACTAACCTGCTTAACTTAATTGTTCTCTGCATGCATGATGTAGCCCCTCATCCCTTAAAGCAAGGTTTTTCCAGTCTACAGTCACTAACCTGCTTAACTTAATTGTTGTCTGCATGCCTGATGTAGCCCCTCAATCCTTGAGGCACAGCGTTCCCAGTCTACAGGCACTAACCTGCTTAACTTAATTGTTGTCTGCATGCATGATGTAGCCCCTCATCCCTTAAGGCGAGGCTTTCCCAGTCTACAGTCACTAAACTGCTTAACTTAATTGTTGTTTGCATGCCTAATGTAGCCCCTCAACCCTTGAGGTGCGGTGTTCCCAGTCTACAGGCACTAACCTGCTTAATTGTTGTCTGCATGCCTGATGTAGCCCCTCATCCCTTAAGGCGAGGCTTTCCCAGTCTGCAGTCACTAACCTGCTTAACTTAATTGTTGTCTGCATGCCTGATGTAGCCCCTCATCCCTTGAGGCAAGGCTTTCGCAGCCTACAGTCACTAACCTGTTTAACTTAATTGTTGTCTGCATGCCTGATGTAGCCCCTCATCCTTTGAGGATGAAGCTTTCCCAACCTACAGTCACTTACCTGCACTCACTCATACCTTATTGTAATAATTGCATTCTGGATTCCTTAAGGCTATCTACATACTTATCCCTGCACTTTAACAGTTTTTTGCACGTACCTCATCCCTCTTCTCTTCCTTCCCCTCTCGCCCTTCTTCATGTTGCAGCACTTGCACATTCCAAATCATCTCACAACCTAGTCCGAATGTTTTTTGTTGGTCCTCCTGCTACCCGGCCTTTACCTCCACCTTCCGCTGCTCTCATGTTTTAGCACTTGCACGTTCTGAATGTTTCAAGACCTTTTGAGAACGTTTTGTTTTTAAAATTATTGATGTATAGTGCCTTTTACAAATGACCAATAAATAAATAAATATCATGACTGCTTGTGCGAAATGGAATGAGATGTGGTAGAAAATGGTTATCCACCAACCCATCCAAGAGCAGTTTCCTGCCCAAACTCAAGCGTTGATGACAGATAGAGCTGAAACGCAATCTTGGCTTAATCTAAACTATCTAAACTATCTGAATGAACGGAGCACGGCCCCACACCCCATAATCACTACCCTCTAGTCATGTAGAATAAGTGCTCCTGCAGTGGTACCATGTTGCTATTCATCAGGGATTAGACTGAGAGTCCATAACTGCCAGATTTCCAAAATATTTAGTGCCGGTGGTCTGCAGTCTGTAGCACGCCAGATAGTATGCACTACTTCTCCCATGATCTCTCACCATTGACTATGCTGGCTAGGGCGGGTGGGAGCTGTAGTGTGAAGCATCTGGAGGGCTACATGTTGCAGACTCCTGATGTAGACTGACAAATAAGAAATGCATGTGTTGAAAGCTCTTCCATCACCAAAGATAAAAATGTAATTATGGGGAGTGGGGGGAGGGGGGCTTGTCCAGTTCCAACAGGCTTAATTGTCCCACCATCCCATCAGTGCCTCACGACTGTATGGGGGCAGCCCCAGGTCTCCACTAGTTGCTGGAGGCAGGGGCTTGCACTGGGAGTTAAGGCTGGGCGAACTCCCCCAAAAGTAACACTCGAATATTCATGGGTCACTAATCGAAAAGTTCAGGGAGCAACAAATAATTGCATGTCATATTTTGGACGGTGCAAAGCAGCATCCCTCCTCCCACCACTAATAAAGCACCTATAATGACTCCATTCTCCCCTATTGGTCTCCATGCCTTCCACTCTCACCGAGCACCAACGCATTACAGTGTGAAAACACTGGACATAGAAAACATGTTTCACATGCCACGCTGCCCTGTCGGGCCCTGCCAGACAGCAGAACGGCACTATGGCTTATGGGAGACGACGGGTCTACCCTCCCTTTGAGCGGCTTTATTATTTTCCTCCAGGTTACCTCGACATTTTGCAGCCAAATCTCTGAAAAGGTTCATAAAGTGTGCTGGGCCTCAAACTTCCCAAAATACTGATGTTTTGGGTTATCCCCAAACGAGTTCACCTGTCACTGCAGGCAGTTTCCTGGGCCTCTAGTAGTCTGTCTTGCATTTGAATCGCAAAAGTGTACACGTGTTTATGGCTGCTAAAGAAAACAGTGAGAGAACAATGCACCAAACCTCATACCAAGAATTAGGGCCCGATTCATGGAATTATTTGTGCGTAAAGCAGTGTACTTGTGCGTGCAACTGCGTGCAAATCCGCATTTGTCGATTCATGGAATCAAAAGCGCTTTACTTTCCCTGGACTTGCGTGGAGTTTGCGCTAGCTCGGCGCGTCTGTGCGAAGCATCAAGGGTCTTGCACGAGACTCCACGCAGCGTGGGCATGGCTTGCGCAGTGGGCTGGGAAGGGGGTGGGACATCAAAAATGGGGAAGAACATGTGGGAAAAAAAGTGGGCATTCCGAGGGACGGCCTGCAGGCAGTCCCTTGCACGCCAACAATTGCGCGGCACGAGACATATTCATGGATTCGATCGAGCATCCTCTCGACCGGGGAATGGCCACACAAGTCCTTAATTCGATCCGCCACCCGAAGGCAGGCATAAGTACACTTGCACATAGGATTTGCAGCACCAAGGAGGGGTTGCATGACGGATTTCGGGGTTTGAGTACTCAACCGGGGTTCCAATGTAACTTAGGGGTGCGCATAAGTAGTGTAGCAGGGTGCAGGAACGGTTCACAGAGGTTCGCACACAGTTTTTCCCGAGTTTAGACCAAGCTGTGATTTTTCATACACAGGTTGTCAGTGTTCCGGGAACAGTTACGGATGACCCTGCGCAGGGTCCCCAAAGGCAGGTCTGCTTGCGGATGACCCCACTTGCGCATATAGTTACTTTGCACAGACAATTCCATGAATACGCGGGGCACGCATTTTTTATTCTGCATGCAGGCTTGTGCAGTGTCCTTCTCGGTGCATGGCCCTTGCGGGATTTCTGGGCACATTTCCATGAATTGGGCGGTCCCATATTGTTTTCCAAACTCATTTGCGGGTCATTTAAAAACATGAAAGGTAACATTCGCCCACAGATCACTCAGCAACCTGTTTTTTCGCGGACAGCAAGTAAGAGGCTAATGTATTTCCTTTTCCTTCCAGAAAATTAATTTCAAAAGCTTTCCTTGTAATGTTCACATTTTTAATTAATCTCACTGCTGCAATCTCACAGTCACATCGATTCCAATGACTTGATGATTTTTTAAGTAATTTTCAGAAACATTGAATAAATGGGGTGGGGTCAAAACTTAGCACATCTACCAATTGGCGATATTTTATCTTGATTTTGATTTTAAAGTGACAAATCAATTGAATCAACCAGAGGTTGTATTGAATTTAAAAAAAGATTACAATATAGGCACAATTTATCATAAAAAGTACCTAATTTTACACCATGTAAAGTAAAAATAAATAGCAAATTCTATAAAAATACAAATACAGATATAGAAAACCTAAATTAGTGTATCTAGAAACATCTGCTAAATGATGTCGCAGACATTGACATTCTGTGGACAAATCGATGACTAAACAGATGGCAATTACGCCTCTTCAATTCAGCGTATTTCTTATTCTCCAAGTAGATAACTGAAATGTGTAAGGACAATAGGAGGGAATGTGTACATTAATGTCATGTCATAGGTTTGGTGCACATTCTAGTGTCAGCAATCCTAAAAATATGCAAAGCATAATTGTTCCCAGGGCAATGGGCCAGTGGCCACAGGAGGATGAGTTACAGTGCTTCTATGCAGTTTCAAAGGCAGTAACATGGTCTGGCATTACTAGGCTCAGGCTGGGAACAGGGCAATGCCGGAAGTGCCAGGCCAACGGGCCAAGGTGGGTGAATTTTCTGGGACAGTGGCACCGGCAGGTTATCACCAACCTCTTAATGAGGCCCAGTGACTGCTAAAGGACTGGTTGGGTGTGCTCTCCCTGTCCCAGACTGATGTAATGTTTGACACCTTTATTTTTCCATATTTGTTCTGCCAAGACAGATCTTATGAGAATCGCACTCCACAGTAGTCAAACAACGGGATTATCGTTATAGTAGACTTTGCTAATTTAATATCAATTGTGTTTCACTGCACCACCTTTCACAGACTATGGGCCTCATTGTGAGATCGGCAGTAGCTGTGCTGGTAAAACTGGCACGGCTGTCGCCTGTATAATTTTTTTTCTGGAGCCCGGGAATGGGCAATCATCAGGTCATTACGGCCCCGCCGGACCCGGTAATTGGCCATTCCCGGGCACCAGAAAAAATGACTCCCCATTCTCATTTGAGTACCATTGGACTCAATGGGAATGGGGAGGCCGTATGCACCGGCACCATTCTTTAATGGTGCCGGTGCATCCGACATGGTCTGCTCGCATGTGCTGGTCTGCCCGCCAACTCAGACCTGGCGGGCGTAAAGGCACGCGTAAGCAGACCCCGTAGTTTGCCAGTCCGGTAAAAACGGTACCGGCAAGCTTACCGGTACCGTTGTTACTGTACCGGAAAACTAATATTGAGGCCCTATGAAACATACTATGCAGCAGTGTTCAGTGAATGCCAAATTAACTGCTTTTTCTGTCCTAGATGAATTGTAGGTATTTTTTAAACACATGCCTCATCTTTGTTCACCAATAATTCCCTTACATGACAGTGGAGTTTTTAAAAGAGGTCAACATTGATTCAAAGATCGATGCATGAATTGTAGGTTATTGGTTTTCGTGTCGATTGTCCATATCAAATGTGCCACATTTTTTTAGCACAATTCTTAGATGTTCGAAAGTGTGGTAATGCGGCCTGTTGTGAAGTTACTGGGGTGTAAAGAGCTGCAAGATCAGTTACCAACACACAATCGAATTTAATAATAATGATAACATACTCTGGTCGTTAGTGCTATGGGTCGCCCTGGCATGCCAGCATAGCCTGCTGGTGAATCGGTATGGAACACTGAAGGGTGATGGCTGGAAGGTTATCAATGGATCTGAACCACAGGCAATTGATCCAGGAAACCCTTTAGACCATTGTTTGTCAGCCAGACAAGCCGTTACAGAAGAGGAAAAAAACTCACATACAAATCAGGCTTGTCCCACTCGAAGGGAATCCGAATGGGGCTCTCATGAAACAACTAGCTGTTATCTGTGAATTTGATAATTTTTTGCAGAAATACCTTCACACTGAAATCTGTTTGCAAAACTGCAGATGTTTTGCGATCGGGCTAAAAATACGTTTCACAAATGTTTTGCTTGTTAAACGTCTTCCTTTTAATTCTTAATTCATGTACTGATTTGACAGCTCATGAATAATCCTCAACCGTTTCTGTATTTTTTCCAGCATCATCAACAAAATACATAGAAAAGGCCTGTTAGAGGAATAGGGGTGCACGATTGAAGATACAAGGTCATCATTTGTGTTCAGACAATGGGATCATTTGGTCAAAGGCATGGTACTTTGCATTGATGCAATTGGCCACTACCCTAGCCAGTCATTTAACACTGGTGGGAGACTCATACATATAGGAACATCTGGACTTAAACTTAGAGACCATTTATCACACAATACAGTGCGAACCTATTTTCCTATTTGTATTTATTTACTTATTTATGTAAATACAGGAGGAACAATGCTCTTTTGATCCCAAAAGAACGTACACTAGAAAAGAAATCAGATTTGACGGGAAGCAGTGGGCTTCTTACAATGGGGTGAGATTGGGGGGCATTCTGAACAGGTTATGGAGGGGAGTAAATAGAACAGTCACCGTGGACAATATATAAGGGGACATACATAGATTATGGACAACCAACATTGGAAAGGTAGGTGGTGCGGTCAGCTGTGCTCGAGATGACCATGGTGGGTAATGTGCTTGAGTGGAGGCAAAGAAATTGAGGGACTGGGACAGGTTACAGCTAAGGGGGAAATGTTAATGTTACCAAGAAGATGAGAGGTAGGCTTGGAGGGTATCTCGGAGGTGAGGAGGTAGGCTTTTTGTTTGGTTTTGAACAAATCCGTGTGGACTGGTTCTCGGTTGTCCGGGGGAAGAGAATTCCATGCAAGTGGAGCAAGAATAGAGAAAGAATGCACATGGAGGGTGAGGAGCCACAATGGTAGAAGAGGAGGCATAGCAGAGATTACGAGACGTCTTGTAGAGTGTGATAGATGAGGAAGGATACAGTGGTGCCGTAACGTGGAAAGGTTTGTGAACCAGGAGAAGACCTGCAAATCTGACCCTGTTTTGCATCATCAGCCATCCAGCCGGAAGACGGTACGAGGAAGTAGAAGTGAAGTGAGGGAGTTCAAAGAGAGTCCTGGTAACGAAGTTAATGATCTTGTCAAGAGGACAGAAAGAATAGCAGGGGAGACCAGAGAGGCTGCTGGCACAATAGTCTAATTTAGAGAAGAAGAGTGGTTAAAAGATGCTTGGTGGTGCTGAAAGGAAGGAGGTGTTTGATTTTCCTAAAATTAAGGAGGTTCAGGTGAGATGAAAGTAGAAAAGGTGTGAGAAGTATCATAGATGATGCCAAGGTTTCAAGCTGAAGAAGAGTAGGGGAGAGTGTAAAGTGGGAACTGGATAGGCAAGGGAAAAGATGAGAGAGCTTTTGGCTGGGAAGAAGAGCACCTCTGTTTTGGTATAGTTTAACATCACAGAGTGCAAAGCCATCCAAAATGTAATGGCAGAGAGACAGTTGGAAATGTTGGTAAAGAGATCAGTCGAGAGTTCTGGAAAAGAGAAGATGTGGGTGTCATCTGCGAGAGTTGGTACGAGAACCCAAGGAAGGAGATAAGTGCCCCAAGAGCAGAGATGTACAGTGTAAAGAGGAGCAGACCGAAGACAGAGCCTTGTGAAACACCAAATGTTAAAGGGGTTAGTTGAGAAGTATTGTTGCTCCAGTAGACAGAGAATTGGCACAGTGCAAGGTAGGATTCAATCCAAGCAAGGACCTGATCACAAATAACAAGAAGAGAGTATTAAGGAGATCAAAGTGATCAACAGTGTCAAAGGCAGTATACAAGTCAAGGAGAATTAGGATAGAGAAAAGGTTGGAGTGCTTAGCAGAGGTAATGACGTTTAAAACAGTGTCTCGAGACTTAGATGGTATTAAAGGTGGATACAAAGAATGGATTTAGAGATGCAGGTCCAGGTCTTGACTCTTCAAATGCCCTTAAAAGCATCATGTTCTTTGCCGGATTCTTATCATCCTTGACTCCAACCAAAACCAATGTGTGTTGCTGAATTTAAAAAGATGTATTAGAAGGCATGACATCTAGGCCATTCACGGGTCAATGGAAAATCTGCTGAGCATCGGATTAACACTTTAATCTGGGAGAGCAAAACTGGCAAATAAAAATTCTGAACAGGGTTTTTTGGACCCCCCCAGAGACTTCATGCAC
This sequence comes from Ambystoma mexicanum, assembly GCF_040938575.1. NCBI lineage: Eukaryota > Metazoa > Chordata > Amphibia > Caudata > Ambystomatidae > Ambystoma > Ambystoma mexicanum. Next base: position 293,590,974 of record NC_090932.1, on the reverse strand, counting down.
GAGGAATGGTTGATTCAGAGGCATGCAGGAGGTGTAAGCATGCAGTTGGCTCTTTTGAACACATGATCTGGGACTGTTACAAACTGAGGTCATTTTGGAGGAAGGTCACTATGAGGATAAATGAGGTCCTAATGTTGCAAGAAGATTTGGACTATAATGCTGTCATCTTGGGTGAGGACAATTTGGTGGAAGAACTTACTTACCCACAGAGATGTTGGTTTTTCAGGGCTGCAAATTCTGCTAAGAAAGTCTTTTTGAGGAAATGGAAATGTGATGAGAGACCAACATATTCAGAGTGGGTGGATGATTTGAGACAGGTTTCCAGGTTTGAGAAGGTAGTTCTTCGCAGAGATAAAAAGATGAACTTGGTTGATCAAATGTGGGGTAGATTTTTGCATGAGTAATAATTTTGTCTATTTGTTGTTTCCTGTAAATTTCCGGTTATGGAGAGGGGTGGGGGTATTTGGAGTTATCGGATGTGATGAATTTGATTAATTTATTTTTGATGCATTTTATTTAATATTTGGATGTACATAAAATTAATAAATGTAATAATTTAAAAAATAAAAGAAAAAAAGAAAAACACTTCAATCTCACTACCTACCATGGCCAGGTGTGCACTGCTGATGGTGGTGGAGCCAGCACTGAGTAGTAATGGGGTAAAGATTAGATCGATAGGCTGCACAGAAGGCAGAGAAGGACAGCCACACGTACTTATCAATAGGGCATGGTCACAAATGTCCTAATAAAATGTAAACATTTGCTAATGTAAATCGGTATAATGGTCGATACATTTAGAATACACTGTCCAGATCACTCCCACCCCTCACAGTGTTTTTGGACATAACGATAGCAGAGAATGTGCAGGTGCAAACTTCTTGAAAGGTTACTCTAACGAAAATGATCTTAAGAGACACATAGGGTGCTCGCAGTGAGAATATAACAGAATGTTGGGGCAGCAGTGTTGTATTGTGGTGATAATACACACCGAAGCATGACATCCTGGCAGTAACAACCCACCAGTATGATTTAAGGCTAGAGCACAGAGAGTCCATATAGGGGTAGTGTTGCATAATTAACAGCCCACGCACCCTGACATGCCACATACCATGCTATCTGCATTCAGTAAATGAAAGAAACTTACTGCCACATTATGGCCACTGCTTTGCGGGTAATGGCGAGCACAGCTAAAAAAAACAGTATCGCGGGGAGCAAGAGAAGGCAGAAAAGCTATCAGGAGTGGGAAGTGGCATGCATCTGTGAGCTCAGAATGCAGGCATTGTGTACTCACAAAGAAGGCCTACATTCCGAGCTCAATGATTGCCTGCCACACTCTGCACTGAGCAACAAGATGGACTTTTCAAAGAGAAATACCAAGCTTTGTAAAAGTGGTTAAGACCCACTCCAAACCCTTTTGTCACAATGGCCCATCAACATTCCAATATTATTAGCATTATAGTCCCGATTCGAGGGCCATACTGGCTGTTATGTGCATTGAAGATCGATTTAAAGACGTGGGTGCATAGAGGGCATTTAATGAGTTTTTTAGACCCATAATTCCTGGTAGGTTCTGAGGGTGGGGCCTCTAATGCTATCATAACCATTTCGCTCTTATTAGTATAAAGCATGGTTACTCATTTTGTGGCCTTCCAGATGTTTTAGATTTCGTCCCACATCAAAGGTGAAGGATTATGGGAGTTGTAGTCCAAAACATCTGGAGTGCCACATACTGAGTTACCATGGTGTATATAGTGTATTCAAGCATTTAGAAGTTGTTATTACATAAATCCGCCTGCCTGGTTGCAGGGAACGGGCTGCAGTACAATCACACTGCCAGAAGCTCTGGGTACACTATTGAGAACATCCTGTTGGTTCTACAAACCAATCCGAGGGCTATACTGGCTGCATAGCCTGCAGGTAGTCCAAGGAGAACACTGTTGGAGCATTCCAAAGGTTTTAATTAAGCTTTATAAACGTAGCCGAGCGCCTTAGCAAACATTACGGGCTCTGAAAATTAAGTGCCAAATGCAGCAAGGGCATTTGACTAGGTTTATGGGCTAATAACCCCCATTACAGCCCAAAGGTGGGCTCTATAAAGCTTGTTTATTCCGATTTGAGCATTAATAATCCATGGGGCTGCACAGGCCTGGAAACAAATGAATCTGCCTAGGATTGCAGGGAATTGGCTGGGGGTAAGGGAGCACGTCAAGCCAGCTACGTACACCAGCAAAGAAGAGGCGTTGAGGGTTTGCTGCATTTAAAGTGCCAGGCACCAACTGCCAGTTAAGGCCCAGTCGAGGAGCGGAGCATGTGTTGGGACATATAGATGGCCTCAGATCGCATCTTTCAGGTGCGCTCCACAGTAAAGGTGAGGAGTGGCAGGGGTGTGGCCAATGATGATTGATGCCCCCGGGCTGCGTCTGTCAGGGGCAGCACAGGTGAAGACTGGGGCTGGGCTGTTGCCGGGTTCCTACTACGACAGGTCACGTTGCACAGACTGACCGGCCTGCACACCCGCACAGAAGGGTGAACATTGTGACACCAACATTACATCCCTCAGACTGCTGAGGGAGCTCGGCCAGCTGAGAATCCCTGGTCTCTACTGGTTCTTATACCTCGGGGATCAGCCAATGGCTACTCTCTCTCAACTCTGTGAGCGATGTCATGTTAGTTACAGCCCACTGCAGTATTGCTGCAATGGCAAACCCAATGCTTAAATATAGTATTAAAAACTGTGGGCCTCACTACGAGTTTGGAGGTAGCCATGCCCTCAATAAGGCTGCCTCCAAACTCGGGTCCGGGTTCCTTGAATGAGGAATTACCGGGTCATTCCAACCTTGGAGGACCCGGTAATTCCTCATTCAAAAAACCCATCCCCATTCCCATTTGATCCCACATAGGGCTCAAATGGGAATGGGGAGGGAGCTAATAACGGGCCCGTTATTAACGCACCCGTTATTAGCTCCCTGGTCCCCTTGCGGGAACCGCAAAGGGCGTCTGGTCTGATCAGATGTTCAGAGCGGGTCCCGCAAGGGAACCTCGTAATAGGGCAGAAAGGGTTTACCGGCACCATTACTGGCGCCGTTAAACCCATTCCGCCCACCTCGTTATGAGGCCCTGTGTTTTATTTTCGGTTTCCCATTTCAGTAGATGTTCTCTCCCACTTTATTTACTTGCAATATCAATGGCATTGTTTGGTATAGCTTTAAGAGAAACTGAAAAGCATATGAGTGCATCACTTACTTTGCAAGCTAATGTAAAGCTATGCATCTCGTAATATTTGGACAGATAGTTCAGTATAATTTGTAAGCTTTTTGATAGAATTCCCCATTTCGAAATTTTCTAATTTCCCATTTCGAACATTTCGAAATTTCGAAGTTTTCCTCATTTGAAATTTGCAAAGCATAAAAAGCTCGAACAAATCATCAGAGTCAATCGTGTTGCTCTCTTGTGGTCAGCGGCATTCTTTCATGCCTTACAATGTACTTTGGTTTCGAGGTTGCGTATGGATGTTGTTGCGAGCCAAGAGGCAATGCCATGGGGAAGGGAGGAAGTACAGAACCTGGCACAAACAGTGGTGGCATTGTGCCACTCATATTTTGAAAAGAAGGCTGGAAAAGGCTCTGATGGAACGCTGGGGGCTTTGGTTCACTGTCCCGATGCTTGTGGTGGCAACTTTTCACAAAAGCCGAGGTCTCGTCAAAGTACGGTGTGATGCCAGTTATGAGTTGTATCTGCTGGGCGTTGAATTTGTCAGCCGATGCTCTTGCTGGCAAGACTGGTTGAGACAGCGTTGACTCTGAGAGTCCTTTCACAAACCTTCTCAGGAGGACATGCCACACTCTACCACTCAGGGGGTTTATGGTCACTTGGGTCCACAGGCTGGCCAAGCTCCGCAATGCCTCACGGTTCCATACGGCTGCTGAGAAGTCATCATCGGTGTGATACAGCTGGGAAAAGTAGATATCCAGTCTCAAGTATGGATGCCTGAGTATAAAATCGTACATTTTGGTTATGCAGTAATGGTCAAACTCATTACAAGGACTATAATTGGCATAGATTGTGAGATAACCAATATTTTCATAGTAAGGCATCACTGAATCCAGGTATCCATTAAGCTCAAACAACGCAGATTCCGGATGGAGGTTTGATAGAGGACAGCTTGTAGCATATCCCTTTTGAATTAAGGACCCAGAAACAGTTTTCAGTTCAAAAAATGTCACATGCTTCTGATGGTCCGCTGTTGGACCGTAGGGAAAGCCGAACCACCTATGGAAGTCCACATAAGGAATACGTGCATCTTCGTTAGTGTGGACGTGGGAGGTGCATTGTCCACACCGCGCGGTGCTACATTGCCAATAGTAAGGGTATGCCGCACCTCTTTGTGCAAAATATTCTTGGTATAAACTCTCCATTTAAATATGGCGTGAAAACTCACTGTACTCTGCCCTTTGAATCCATACTTGATATATCTTGAATACTCTGGAAAAAAAGAAATATGTAAGTTAAATGGCATGATCAAAATATGAAGCGCAATAATATCAATACTGCACTAAAGCTATTATTCTTTTGGTTCTTTTTTAGGCTTGTTTGTGGATGTATGGGAGAGTTGTGATTTATAGTTTATTTTAATTTTTAAGGAAAGAAAAAGTACAAATATATTGCTTCTTTTCCTGAAACCACTACTCGCAACCCGGCCAAAAGCAAGGTAAGCACGGCCAAAAGCAAGGTAAGCACGTAGCCACCCCAGTGTCATCTCAACAAGAATTATAACGTAATAACTTAAGCTTAGGGCCAGATTCACAAAAGCGTTTTATAATGGTCCAATGCCATAGTAAAACACTCTGTGAATCAGCCCATAAGTGTTTAGCTTACAAACAGTTCTTCAAAACCTTACTCTATGCATTAATAACCTCCAAACTCTCGCTTCTGGAGTACAAATATCAGACAATGTCAAATTGGCGTCTTGTGTATTCATTGATCTCAGGAAGGACCAATAGGTGTCCTGCTTAACTAGGTCAGTGAATTCCTTGGCACATTTATTTGCACTCTGAGCCGGAAGCCTAAGTCCGTGTGGACAAAAATACAAAGATGAAATTAGCAAAGAGTGCTGTGGCTGCAGAATAAGGAATGTTTAAATGGGGCGAAAATAGGTAAAGAAGAAACTGCGGCAGAAAGAGAGAGGGGAGAGAAACAATTTAAGAGCTGAGATATCTAAGGTGATTGTACTCATGTTCAATATTCACACCCGAGGAAGTGCCAATCAGGTGGCTGGAACAGCGGGCAAGAATACACTGTGTACCGCCCGCTGTTTCCAGTGACCTAAGGCTGTTCCCCGTGGGTTTCCATCTTGATTGTGGGGAGGCAACAGGGAGCCTCTTAGGCTAAAGCAGAAGGAGGAGGAGAAAAAGGCCCACTCTCCAGGGGGTGATGATCAGCAGTAAGCAAATACCTCCCCTTCACCGATTGAACAGACCCACCTTCACCTTAATCCTCCCATTCTTGGAGGGTGAGATTCATATCACAATATCTATTTGTAGTGCCATATCCTCTCACCTCATGGTGGTGTCTCTGCTGCATTTGTGTGCCCCCGGCACCTTCTCAAACATGGTGGCAATGTTTCATGGCATGCCTCAGCCCACCCTCTCAGTCACCCTGAGCTTTCTTTCGGATTCCCTCCTGCCCAATCCCTATTGGCAGACCTCCTTCACCTCCACAAATCTGAATGCTGCCAGAGTCTGTTTGTGCACTGTGGCAAGTATGCCCAATGTCATGGATGACATGGGTTGTCCCCACATTGCTTTCATCCTCCATCCATGGCAAAGGAGCAGATTCTGTGGGTGAGAAACAAACAAACAATGAATCTGTGAGGGTCCTCTTGTGGGGTGTAATCAAAGGCCCAAAACCAACAGAATTGAAGGGCCATGTGAAAAAGGCCTGCCTGTCATTAACAAAGACAAAGCTGCATTTTAATTCACAAAAGCAGAAGAAATTCAAAGGTCCCTTTCACATGAAAAACAGGATTTTTAAACACTGACACCAAAACGTCTTTACATGTGTGTTTGCAAGTTAAAGCAAGACATGAGAAAAATGTTCCCCTGCCAACATAAAGATGTCAGGGAAAACACATTGTGTGTGTAAACAAGATGTAATGTGTATTTTGCTTCACATGCAAAATACCGGCAACAAGGAAAAAGAGAAACTTTCTTCTATGGGTCACACCAAGATTTCATTTAGGCCCAAGGCAGACCCTTTTGGCTTGCTGGTGGGCAAATGTCACAAAGAACTCCCCGACTGCAACCCTTGCTTTTCATCCTCCTAGCTATTTGCAACTGCAATAAAGTGTGTCCTGCTAAGGATGTCGTAAACCAAGTGTCCGCCAGACTTGCTGTCTCTAAGGGTAGTTCTGACCAGGCCAAATGCTCTGGCTGGTGTATGTCTGGAATGCAGGAGGGGAGGCGTGAGCACAGGGGCTATAATCAAGGCTGAACTCTGGAAAGAAAAAAATATAGGAAAATAAAAGCTTTTCAGATCAAAAGATGGTCCCCTTCAGATAATAAAACAGGATGCCAGATCCCTGCAGTGGGGGATCGCTCTGTAGCAAATGAATCCCCCATTTCCGATCTGCGCCCTACACCTCAAAAAACAAAGAGACTAACAAAAATGCTGGTACAAAAAGACAAATGGCGCTGGAGACAGGAGAACTCCAATTTGCATATCCCAAAGATGTACTATTAATTTAAAAGGACTATTATATCTTCAGCCTTTTTCTCAGCAACCATAAGTGAGACTTTGATTGATGTGTCAATTGTTATGTAATTTCGAGGTGATTTTGGTGATACAAAATTCCTCCACCTGCGATTTAGCGAATTGTAATGGCTATCAAAAATGGGTTTCTGTTTGATTAACATGTCCTAAATGTGAGAGATGGCGTGCTGGTGGAGGGTAAAATTAGGAATGTGGGGACTAAATTAAATGTTCCTAACGATTATGATTTTTGTAACAATTGCAGAAAATTGCCAAACGGCTGCAACATGGTACGGACCCGGCTGTTGTTTTATTAAATTCCCCCTGAGTAGCTGAAGCTGAAAATATATATATTATGGCAGTTGCTAGTAAATCACAAAGTTTTGGCCAAAAATTCAAAATGAGAACAAATGGGGATTACAAATGTGAATTGCCCTACTATGCATTAAATCCGTCCTAACAAACAGGACCGAAACCGTCTGGATAAAACCTTTCAAATCTTCCACAAGGGAATCCAACTGCGGACTACCACAAGGATCATCCTTCTCCCCACTGCTCTTCAATATATACCTAATGCCACTAATCAAACTCATCAAAAGACACAGCCTTGCATGCTACAACTATGCACATGACACTCAGATCATCTACAAAATAAAAGACATACAGGAAGAAGAAAAACTGCAAAAAAAACTGCATACAAGAGCTCTACAGCTGGATGAAAACAAACAGCCTCAAAGTCACCCCGGGCAAAACTGAAATAATGATGATAGCTAAAGGCAAGGAAAACAACCACTACATTCCATGGCCAACGAAATTGGTTACAGCACCGACTTCATCATCACTAGTAAAAAACCTGGGAGTCTTGGTGGACAACAAACTAACACTTGAAGCACAAGTAAACTCCATCATCAAGAAATGTTTCTCCCTACTACACACAGTAAAAAAATATCCTACCTTTCCTCTTTTTCACCCACAAAAAACAATCACCATCATCACACTCATCATGTCCATAGTAGACTATGCCAACAGACTACACCTAGGAATGCCAGAACAACTGTTAAAAAAACTTCAGCGCATCCAGAACGCTGTTGCAAGACTCCTACTCAGACTACCACAAAGAGAACACATTACCCTAGCGTTGGAAATGCTACCCTGGCTGCCAATGAAAGCGAGAATAAAGTTCAAATGATGTGCATAACGCACAGAGCAGTCCATGGCCAGAGAGCAGAATCCCTAAAGAAAAAAATAACCATCTACCACCCAACAAGATCACTCAGATCAAGCAACGACAATAGCCTAGTATTAAAACCTTACAACAAAAGAAAACTCGGGAGGATCATCTTTCTCTCACCTAGCAACCTCGACCTGAAATAACCTACCAAAAAACATACGCAACACAAGGGGTCATTTGGAGTTCAGAAAACTACTCAAAACTTGGCGCTTCAGTCCAGATTCAGGAGCAATCATCTATGAAGAAAGGTCCACAACAAAACCCTGTGAATACCCCTGTAGGAAACCAAAAACCCTAACCTACCCCTCCATTATAAAAGTGGGGGTGGGCACACACCGCCCACCCAGCCCTACACACCACCAACCCTAAAGGATACTTGGATAGGTGGGGCCAACCAACAGGATGGACAATTGCTGTCACCAAAACTACACCTGCCGAAGGGCAAGGGAAAGTAGTAGATATGAGCTAGATAAACAGACCATTGGGGTGACGCAAAGGAGAGCTCCTGCTGTTTGCAGCATGACTGCCAACTTGTTAAACTGTATTGGTATAATACCGTCTTGTTATGAATATTGGCCTAAGCCCATTTGCGTTGCACAGAAAACCGCGTTTGAAATGCTCCGTTTTCTGATCAACTTTGCTGCCATTTTTAGAACTATCCACCTTTTTGATTTTAACTCTTGCTTTGTGTCCTAAAATGGTGGACTGTGTTTTCAACTACAGCCTAGCCGAACGACCTTTGAGTTACTTTAACATTTAGGCTGACCGAGAGCAGACTGTTTGTTCTGTGCAAAGAAACCTTGTGACTCGTATGAACTGCAATCCAAGTGCTGTCTGCGCTCACAAGCCTCATCCTCATCTAAACACGGGAACAATGTAGAGCAAACTCAAACCGGGTGCTTTGGTTGTAATATATTGTGTTCTTTTTTTAAATGAGGCTTACTATGAGCCGGAGACCCAACACTGCCATTGTATCTTCATGGACAAGCAAACTTGATAAATATGTTGAACAATATTGTCAAATTTGTCATATGAACTGGGTACGAACCCTAGCATGTAAATTATTAGTTTGGAGAGGGGCTGGACAATGATTGGAAAAATGTATAAAAGAACCTGCATTAAGATGTCCAGCACTCTCACTCCTCACTGTGTCTGCTGGTGCACACTGCGAGGTGTTGGGAGCCCTATAGCGATCTGTTTTTCTTTGAATCTGTACAGAAATAAAGATACTTGTATCTTTCGACCCGTGATTGGCGTATTTCATTTTGTGGTACTAAGCCTCGATATTTCTTTGGTCTTTCAGATGGCACCCGAATAGGGACACTCAAGATTGATGTAATCTCGCTGAAAAGAAGACGCGGCTATTGGACCGGGATCGGCGAGTGAAAAAGGGGGCCCCTTTTGTATGAGACGCGACACCTCGACAGTACTGCACGATCCGATCCCTGGACGGTGAGCGCGCGGTTCGAGAGGGCATCTTGACAAGGGTCCCCATATCAAGGCGGGCTCTTTGCCAAAATCGCCAAACACGCGGATCCTTTGTAATCCGATCAGACCTCCTTAGTCTTTGAAATCAGGTGAGTCGTGCCCAGATTCCTAAGAATCCTGATATTGGTTGCAGCTTTGTACTCATGAGCACGAACAACGCCAGGTAACACCAGTAATCTGACATGCTTGGGAAATTGTCTGCCTGTTTCAGAGGTTTATTCTGCAGAGACAATCTTTGCGACGTGGCCAACCAGCGCCACCTGTTGGCTCACTGGCTTGTTTAATGTACTGTAAATACGGCCTCAATAGTATTGTATTTAACGATATTTGGCACAGACAAACTAGACATGCTTCCAAATTTCAGTGTCTATATTGTTGAAGAAAAAGGCTAGGTACTCCCCATGATTGTAAACTTGATGGTGTCATCGCTGCTATATAAAGTGGATGCACTATGAGGAAGGGAGAGTGATGCTGAAACTTACCATCTGACAGCGGCAAGGAATCACCAAAGGAGAGTGCATCTGGGTGGAGCTGTCTATTGCTAGGTAGGCCTAAAAAGCTAACTGGTATCTATGGTGAAGGGCTGCAGACCATCCTTGAGAGTGGAGTGACCAGACCCCTGCCCTGTCCTTCCACAGGGTCCTGACATGCAGCTGCCTTTCCTGAACTTTAAACATAGGTTTTCTATGTAAGTACAATTTAACTCTTTGCAATCAAAAGATGGGGGAATCTGCTGGCCTTAAATCCTTTCCCTTTATAGTGGGGGGAGGAGTGGCAAAACTGTGTAGTTCCTTAGCCTATTTAACTAAAACATATTAAATTAATGAATTCCCCTTGGCAGAACACCACGGGTGATTTTTGTTAACATTTGAAATTAACAAAGCTCATTCCTGGTGTGCGCTGAAAACTATAGACTGTAATTTAATTGGGTGATCCTATTTGTCCTGTTGACCCCGACTTCTTTAGATTCCTTGTCCCTCAACTATGAAAATCCATAAACTGCAAGCTTCCCCAACACAGGCCTTTAAGTGGAGTGAGTCTGAAATCGCAAATTCTTAAATCATCCCAATTGTTCTGTCTGATTTCACCAACACAGACCAAAAGTAGGGGGAGTGTTTGAAAAACAAACTGCTAAATCACCATGTGCTTATTTTAAAGAGAAAGTGTCAGTGAATTCATAATTGCCATATGCATTGGTCCAGATCTGTACACAAAGCTGCTAGCCTATTAAGCACACAGGAACATCGAAATTGCACTGCATTGCATACATAATTGTTTTGGTTTATTGATCAGTTTAATTAGTTCTTGAAGTGAAATTTGTAGAAAGTAAAGAATTGTGATTTGTGCTCTTTTCCCAACCCATTGGCGTGATTTATTTGTGCAACAAGAAGTTAATTGTGAGCACAAAGAAGGTGGTTTGTGTAGTTTGGTGTGATTTCTATTACCTATATTTCAAATTAAATTAAATATATATATATTTCCTGTACACCGGCCTGGTTCTTGGCTCATTTCTAGCTCAGGCAAAGGGATCCATGGGCATTATATGAGGATGAGATAGGGTTGAATAAAAGGGCTAACATTAATTAAATCTGTCTAAAGCGGGTGGTGCAAGCTTTCCTACCTTTGTGGCTAGACAATGGAACACACTTCCACCAGATTTGAGAGCAGAACAATCATACTGGGTGTTCAGGAGAACAATGAAAACCTGGTTCTTTGCTTAATCTTGAAGAGTGTGTCAGTATCGTCAATGGACTGGCTCACCTGACTCTTCTTACGAGAAGTCTACACTGTTGACGATCCTTTGTGAAGCATTTGTCGGGTCTGGGTGTCTTGAAGGAAAGGGCATGACCATGCCCAATAAACTTAGATCTCAGCAGGGGTGGAGTTTGGATTAGAAAGCCAAGGAGCAGGGAAAAAAAACTTTCCCAAAGGGAAGGAAAAAACCTGGGGTCTGTGGCAGCTCCTTCTCCAGAAGGAGTTGGATGAATGGATCCACAACCGGAACGGAGCAAGATCAATCTTCATTGAGAGAGACAAGGGTCCAGCAATAAGGCAGGATCAAGAAAGGTAAGGAGTAGGAAGGAAGTCACAAGGAAGGCACAATGAAGGCAAGCCAGGGCACGGAGGCAGGAACAAGGAACAAGATGGGCAAACCAGAAACAAGAAGAAGGACACAAGACAAGAAGGCATGGGAGGCAAGGAAACCGGTAAGAATAAACCAGGAACAAGGAGTGCTGAACAAGGTAGGGCAACTGCAATACCAGGCGTTGATGCACAAGGTCTGGTAATTACTGGACGGCATATATGTGACAGGATGCGGAAGCCGTTTCATTCTGTGACCAGGAAACGCTAGCCATATGGAACAAGGCCGGTAAATCATGACAGCGTGGAACCTGCGCCTCCCCTTTGAAGTTTATGTGTAACTGGTTGTAACAGCACCTTGATGCCTCTGGGTTTAGAGTGCTTTATAAATGAAAAATTCAAAGAAATAAATAACATTGTGTAACACTTAGCTTGGGGAGGTAAGGAACTCCCTGTGTTGAGGGTGGCCTCTCAATAAACCGTTACAAATTGGGGTCTCGTGGCTTTGGATTTGGCTGGCTATTTTTGACTCATGACAAGTTGTCATGATCTCTGCTTCCAAAAGGTCAGGGTTTTCCCAACTCCCTTGGAAGCAGATCCATAACCCAGGTTCCGAGTGCCAACCAGTCCCAATTGGGACCTTTTGGACCCAGTCCTGGCGCCAGTGGCACCAGGCTCATAAATATGCCCAGTCCCAGCGCTGGAAGCGCCGGGCTCATAATGCTTGGGTGGACTTACCTTCAGCAGACCATGCTGCTTACTTGCCTGCCAGTTGAGCCTCTGATCCTCTTCTGTTTGGAACTACTTTTCCTGTTGGGTGGGGCTGGAGCCACTCCCTAGATTCAGAACACTGGAACTCTTCTGGAAGGCAGGAACTCTTTTCTTACCAGGAACTCTTTTCTTACTTAGGCGTGGCTGTGGAAGGAGACACCTTAGCACTACAGGAGGCTATTTAAACCACACCCGGTGGATGAATCTTGCTTTGCGTTATTCTGCAACCTCTGCAGCAGAACGCTCATCGTGTCTTCTGCATCCGGTCCTGGGCCTAAGGAAAAAGGCTTACCATCCTGAATCCAGTCTTCAGCAACACCTATAAAGACAAGAAAGAACAGGTTAGCATTCCGGCATCTGAAAGGCAAAGGCTTACCATCCTGAATCCAGTCTTCAGCAACACCTATAAAGACAAGAAAGAACAGGTTAGCATTCCGGCATCTGAAAGGCAAAGGCTTACCTACTCTTCGGCGCTGCATCCCGCATCTGAAAGACAAAACAAGGTGCGTTTAAAGACATTGGGGAACTTTAATACTCACGTGCCATGACTCCTTTCCACATCTAATCCAGTGGGTATTCCGGCACCCTGCAGCCGCTCCGAACTCGTACCTGCAAAATAAAAAGACAGTTAGAGCGCATAGTGAAGCAGGCAACAAGCGCTTACTTACGTGCTTCCAGGCGCTTCTATTCATCACACGGGCTCCATCTTCAACTCACTTCAGCCCGTCATCCGCCATCGCCGTAACCCTGCAAAACAAGAGACATCATTACTAAAGACTTTAAAGACATTTGAATGACTCGAAACTTACCGTTCGTGCAGTAAACGACGGACAGCAGTCCTCTGAAGTCAAGAGGCCTGCGCTACCTATCCAGTGAAGAAACTGGTTACAGCACCCTGCCCCGAGGCAGATGGAGAGCTCGGCATTCACTTACCTAAGGTGAGAGCGTTAACCTTTGGGGGTCTACAGGAGAGGAGAAGAGGAAAGAGATAGGGACACCCCAATAACCCCAGTTCATTGACCCCATATTTTCTATCTGCAGACATCTTACTCTACACGTCAGTCATACAGTGCACAGAGGTCCAGCCCAAAGAGCCAACCGGGTGCTACACATCACCTTTGAAGATACGGTAGTCGCCCAGTCAAGACCGGTGCCTCTGCGAGAATCAGGTGAGCGTTACAGAACGCAAAGCCTACCGCAAAACTCTCGCCCAGGCGCTATGAAAACCTCGGATACTGACCCCCTAGCCCGGTTACTTGGGGAACTAAGGGCAGAAGTGCATGCAGCTCGTCAGGAAACAAATGCTCTAAGGAGGGAACTAATTATTTCCAAGGAGAGAACAGACAATCTTGCTAGACAAGTGCTACAGTCACAAGCCGGACAGACCCCGTTACCCGCATCAGGGGAAAATCTTCCTTCAACATCCTCTATGAATCCAGTGCAGATCAACCTACCTGGGAATGTACCTCTGGCTCCGCCCGAACGATTTTCTGGTGACCCAAAGAGGTTTGCAGTATTTATCAATCAGTGCCGGTTGCACTTCTTATGCCGGCCAGCAGCCTTTCCAACTGATCAAGCAAAAGTAGCTTTTGTACTTTCGTACCTTAGTGGCAATGCGGCAGACTGGTCGATCCCTCTAGTTAATCAAGATGATCCGGTTCTCCATGATTTTCAAGCCTTTCAGCTTAGTATGGAAAAACTGTTCGCAAGACATTCACAGGGGCAGGCCTTGGACAATGAGCTTCTTTCATTGCGACAGGGTAATCAAGACCTTTTGGCTTATATTGCATCTTTCAATAGGCTAATAGTGGAAACTCAATGGCCTGAGGACAAAAGGATTACGCTGTTTTATAGAGGTCTACGTGGAGAGCTCAAAGACGTTTTAGCCCAAGTAGTGAATCCCCCAGAAGACTGTTCGGATTATATAGACTTGGTCGTTCAAATAGATCACAGGCTGCAGAACAGGAAGGCCAATCGTTCCAAGTTTGATGCTCGAGTATTTTCCAAACCGCCAACTCCTTCCAAAGGAGTAGACTCCGGGGAACCCATGCAAATAGGGGGTCTGAAAGGTCCTCTAACACAAAGGGAGCGGGAAAGGAGGAAACAGTTGCAATTATGCCTATATTGCGGAAACTCAGGGCACTTTCTTCGAGACTGTCCGGTGAAACCTGCCAAGAAGGCAGTAGGAGCTGCAGTTACCAAAGTTACAAACTCTGAGCAGGGAAACGACCTCGCCCGACAAGAATAGAGGTCCTCTTGCCGAGCGTGAAAACCAGTTCCGTGACCTCGCATTTCGTGATACCTATGGTCCTCATTAGCCCTGATAATCCGGATCGATTACATGCAATTGAAGCTTACGTCGACAGAGGTGCCATCGGCAATTATGTGGATCATGAAATGGTTTTGAGGATGAATCTAACTCTTTGTCCCAAGGCTGTAAAGGACGTCATTACTACGGTGGATGGTACGGAGATAGCCTCCGGGCCAGTAACGCATACCACTCAAGAGGTGACGCTAGTAAGTCAAGATGGACACCATGAGAAGATCGTGTTCGATGTGATCAAGGCCCCTCAGTTTCAGATTATTCTAGGAATACCTTGGTTAGAGAAACACAATCCTCTGATCGATTGGCGAGCAAGAACAGTCCAGTTTCCAGAATGTGTTTCTACTTGTCACCCTCCACCTGGTGTTGCACTGGCCGCAATTTCTTCAGAGACTCCCCAGTTACCTCCCGAATACCTAGAATACCAAGATGTTTTCCGGAAGGATCAGGCTAACTCTCTACCTCCTCATAGGTCTTATGACTGCCAGATAGACCTGATACCTGGATCTACTCCTCCTTGTAGTAGAATTTATGCCCTCACCGAGCCTGAGAACCTTCACCTTCGACAATACCTGGATCAATACCTGGCAAATGGGTTTATTCGTCCTTCCAAGTCCCCTGCTTCTTCAGCTTTGTTCTTCGTTCCAAAAAAGGAAGGAGACCTTAGAACTTGTATCGATTATCGCTCCCTGAACCAGATCACCGTTAAGAATAGATATCCGTTACCTTTGATCCCTGAACTCCTGGACCAAGTCAGAAAAGCATGCATATATACAAAGCTGGATCTTAGAGGAGCTTACCACTTGGTACGAGTAAAAGAGGGCGATGAATGGAAGACGGCCTTCCGCACCAAGTATGGGCTATTTGAATATCAGGTCATGCCCTTCGGACTTTGCAATGCCCCGGCCGCCTTTCAATATTTTATGAACGATGTCCTCAGAGAGCTCATAGATGTATGTGTTGTTGTTTACATTGACGACATCCTCGTTTATTCTTCATTGGAATCTGAACATCGGAAACACGTGAAAATGGTCCTCGAAAGATTGCGTCAACACAAACTTTTCGCTAAGTTGGAAAAATGTGTTTTCAACGTGACTGAAGTTGAATTCTTGGGATTCATATTATCACCTGGCGGAGTGCGTATGGATTCAAAGAAGGTCGATGCAGTTCTCAAATGGCCATCACCATCCTCCGTAAAAGGTGTGCAAAGCATGTTAGGCTTCGCTAACTTTTACCGCAGGTTTATCCCCGAATTCTCTCGAATAGTCCAGCCCATCACTGCCTTGTTAAAGAAAAACAAACGTTTTGAATGGTCTACCGAGGCGGAACAAGCTTTCCAGGATTTGAAGACTAAATTTATCTCTGCACCAATCTTAAAACACCCTCGCCCCGAACTCCCCTACATCGTGGAAACTGATGCTTCAAGCCTTGCCATGGGGGCAGTTCTATCACAAAAGGACCCGGTAACCAATCAGTTGCATCCCGTGGCATTTTGGTCCCGCAAATTCTCGCCTCCTGAAATCAATTACACGATTACTGACAAGGAACTTCTGGCTATCAAGTCTGCCTTTAAGGCTTGGCGGCATTATCTGCTGGGGGCCCGACACACTGTTACTGTGATTACGGATCACCGAAACCTGCAATATTTGAAGACCGCAAAAGCCCAATCCTCTAGACAACTCCGTTGGGCATTATTCTTTGCCGAGTTTGACTTCATAATTACCTATCGACCTGGTACAAAGAACGGTAAAGCCGATGCCCTTTCTCGGATGGGAGTGGAAGAACACTTGGTCAACCCTAAACCTGTACCAATCATTCCCGAACAAAGAATTCTGGGTGTAATCGCCACAGAATCCATAGAGGAAGTTAAGGATAAAGCCAGGCAACTTGTAACTCCAGCAGACATACAGAATTGGCATCTGCAGGGAAAGGACTTTGCAGTAAAGGACAACTTATTGTATTTCCAAGAACGATTATACCTACCCAGCACAGATTTACAGAAAAAAGTAATTTCTTGTTATCACGACTCTTTAATGGAAGGTCATCCCGGTATAGCCAAGACCTCAGAAAAGATCAAGCGCTACTTCTGGTGGCCGTCTTGGAAAAAAGATATCAGAGACTTTATAATGTCCTGTGGAGTATGCGCCCAAAACAAGAGTCAAAAGGAAAGACCAGCAGGCCTCTTACGCCCTATTGACATCCCACCTCGCCCTTGGCATACGCTTTCTATGGACTTCATCACCGATCTACCTCCATGCTCCGGATACAATACGATTCTAGTAATCGTGGACTTATTCTCCAAGATGGCGCATTTCATTCCGCTCAAAGGCTTGCCAACAGCAGCAACTCTGGCCCGAGAATTTCTCGAAAACATCGTCCGACTGCACGGTTTTCCTTCGGTTCTAATTTCGGATCGAGGTAGTCAATTTATTTCTCATTTTTGGCGAAGTTGCTGTCGGTCGGCTCAAATTGATGTGAGACTATCGACCAGTCACCACCCTCAGACCGACGGACAAACCGAGAGGACCAATCAAACTCTGGAACAGTATTTACGCTGCATGCTGCAACAAACTGAAAAAACTTGGAAAGATATCCTTTGGATAGCCGAGTATGCCTACAATAACTCTGTCCATTCGGGAACTGGGAAAACCCCGTTTTTTCTTTTGTACGGCAGTCACCCTCGAACCTCGGAGTTGGATCCCCTCCAAGATCTTGAAACACCAGCAGTAGACTACCTGCATTCTACAATCACCCAAGCCTTTAAGGAAGCTGTTTCTCACCTTCAAAGGGCTAAAGAACAATACAAGAAAGGAGCAGATCAACATCGGAAGGAAGCCCCTCACTATCAAGTAGGGGATCAAGTCTGGTTATCCACCAAATATCTATCTCTAAAAGGGCCACGCACATTCAACCCAAGATACCTTGGTCCCTATTCCATCACTACCATAGTAAACCCAGTAGCGGTCAAGTTGGACTTGCCCCCGCACATGAAGATACATCCGGTCTTCCACGTCTCTCTATTAAAACCCGTGCAACCTCAAACCCGACTAACCAAATCTCCAAAACCTATCCTAGTGGATGGAGAACTCGAGTTTGAAGTCAAAAGCATTCTGGACTCCAAGATCTCCAAATCTAAACTATTCTACCTAATTGACTGGAAAGGCTATGGCCCCCAAGAGAGATCCTGGGAACCTGCTGAATATGTCCACGCTCCTCGCCTAATCAAAAGATTTCACCGAACATTTCCTGACAAGCCAAAACCCCCGGAGAAGCCCGGTTTGGGAGGGGCCTTGAGGGGGGGTACTGTCATGATCTCTGCTTCCAAAAGGTCAGGGTTTTCCCAACTCCCTTGGAAGCAGATCCATAACCCAGGTTCCGAGTGCCAACCAGTCCCAATTGGGACCTTTTGGACCCAGTCCTGGCACCAGTGGCACCAGGCTCATAAATATGCCCAGTCCCAGCGCTGGAAGCGCCGGGCTCATAATGCTTGGGTGGACTTACCTTCAGCAGACCATGCTGCTTACTTGCCTGCCAGTTGAGCCTCTGATCCTCTTCTGTTTGGAACTACTTTTCCTGTTGGGTGGGGCTGGAGCCACTCCCTAGATTCAGAACACTGGAACTCTTCTGGAAGGCAGGAACTCTTTTCTTACCAGGAACTCTTTTCTTACTTAGGCGTGGCTGTGGAAGGAGACACCTAAGCACTATAGGAGGCTATTTAAACCACACCCGGTGGATGAATCTTGCTTTGCGTTATTCTGCAACCTCTGCAGCAGAACGCTCATCGTGTCTTCTGCATCCGGTCCTGGGCCTAAGGAAAAAGGCTTACCATCCTGAATCCAGTCTTCAGCAACACCTATAAAGACAAGAAAGAACAGGTTAGCATTCCGGCATCTGAAAGGCAAAAGCTTACCATCCTGAATCCAGTCTTCAGCAACACCTATAAAGACAAGAAAGAACAGGTTAGCATTCCGGCATCTGAAAGGCAAAGGCTTACCTACTCTTTGGCGCTGCATCCCGCATCTGAAAGACAAAACAAGGTGCGTTTAAAGACATTGGGGAACTTTAATACTCACGTGCCATGACTCCTTTCCACATCTAATCCAGTGGGTATTCCGGCACCCTGCAGCAGCTCCGAACTCGTACCTGCAAAATAAAAAGACAGTTAGAGCGCATAGTGAAGCAGGCAACAAGCGCTTACTTACATGCTTCCAGGCGCTTCTATTCATCACACGGGCTCCATCTTCAACTCACTTCAGCCCGTCATCCGCCATCGCCGGAACCCTGCAAAACAAGAGACATCATTACTAAAGACTTTAAAGACATTTGAATGACTCGAAACTTACCGTTCGTGCAGTAAACGACGGACAGCAGTCCTCTGAATTCAAGAGGCCTGCGCTACCTATCCAGTGAAGAAACTGGTTACAACACCCTGCCCCGAGGCAGATGGAGAGCTCGGCATTCACTTACCTAAGGTGAGAGCGTTAACCTTTGGGGGTCTACAGGAGAGGAGAAGAGGAAAGAGATAGGGACACCCCAATAACCCCAGTTCATTAACCCCATATTTTCTATCTGCAGACATCTTACTCTACACGTCAGGCATACAGTGCACAGAGGTCCAGCCCAAAGAGCCAACCGGGTGCTACACATCACCTTTGAAGATACGGTAGTCGCCCAGTCAAGACCGGCGCCTCTGCGAGAATCAGGTGAGCGTTACACAAGTGCATTGTGACAGACTATTCATCTTGATGTAATTGCAATAAGGTGGAGGGAAAGTCATCTTTGTTTTTTTAAAGTGCTGTGAGGACTTGAACCCTGAGTTCCAGTAAGGTGTATAGGTGATAAATTAAGATTGAGTAAGAATTGATTTTTGATTTGGCATTGTTGGTAGATATTAAGTGGGAACAGGATGATTTTGTCCCTGCGCAAAGGAAATTCTACAACAAGTGCAAAAAGGCAATTTTAAAACCAAATATGTAATGGAAGGAGTAAGAACATGAAATTTGGCAAACAAGAATGATGCAGGAGGTCACTTCTGTAAGCGCTGACATTTGACAGGATAAGGCTTGTTACATCAAGTTCTAAAAGACTTTTACATGACACAAACGACTCATGATGAGCAGATTAAAATGGCTCAGTTGACACGGGGGAGACGGACATGTCCATGGTATGGGAAGCGGGGAAGGCCACCTTCAGAGGCCTCCTCATAGCGGAGGGCTCGAGGCGTAAAAGAGAGAGGGGCCTGATCGAGAGCAGACTCCGAGGGGAGCTGCAGATCTTGCGGGCCAGACTGGGAGTCCCGGGAGTGGACCGGAGGGCACTATTGGACGAGATGCAGGGCAAAAGACAGGAGCTCCATACGGTTCTCATAGGGGAGGTGGTTAAGAGGATGCGATATACCAAACAGAGATACTACGAACAGGGCGACAGGGTAGGCACTCTGCTGGCTCAGAGGTCGAGGGGGTGTAGAGTGGAGAGAGGGATTACCCGGTTGACCGACGAAGAGGGCAGGGTTCATGGGAACCGGCATGAAGTGACGGAATGCTTTGCTGAGTACTACAGCAAACTCTATTCTAGGCAAGCGGGCGAATCTCGGGAGGACATTGCCTCCTACCTGGCAGAACACCCCCTCCCCAAACTGACCGACCAGGACTTGGAGGCCCTCGAGGGGGAAATTTCAGAAGAGGAGGTGGAGGGAGCCATCAAGAGACTGAAGGCCGGAAAGGCTCCTGGCCTTGACGGCTACACAGCGGATTTCTATAAACAGACCCAGTCCACCTTAGTGAAGCCCCTGACCAAATTGTTCAACCAAATTAGAGGCAACGACACGATCCCCCCGACTTTCCTACAGGCCCTCATCACCGTCATACCTAAACCTGGTAAAGACCGGGCAGCTTGTGGGTCTTACAGACCCATTTCACTTCTTAACTTAGATGCCAAGATCTTTGCTAGGATCCTGGCCTCCAGATTGGAAAACTCCCTCCCACGCCTGATACATCCTGATCAGGCGGGATTCGTCCTCAATAGACAGGGTTCCGATAATTTAAGGAAGACCCTCCATGTATTGGCCACGACCGAGGCCAGGAATTAAGGCGCTCTCCTACTGGCTCTTGACGCGGAGAAGGCCTTTGACAGGGTCAGCTGGGCTTTCATGAGGGAGGTTCTCTTGTCAGTGGGGATGGGTCCAAGGTGGTTGGGATGGATATCCGCGCTCTACTCCTCCCCCTCGGCCAGAGTGGTGGCTAACGGGATTGAGTCTAGGGAATTCCCCCTTGAACGTGGCACGAGGCAGGGATGCCCCCTGTCTCCGTTAATCTACGCATTGGTGATGGAACCGTGGGCAATCTCGATCCGCAATGATGCGGACATCAGTGGTGTACAGATGGGGGATATGCACTGCAAGATCTGCCTCTTTGCGGATGACGCCCTGCTCTATGTCACCAGACCGTCCCAAACAATCCCTCGGGTTCTGCAGGGCCTCGCAAGATATGGAGAACTATCGGGGTATAAGGTTAATTTGGACAAATCGGTCGCATTCATGGGTGGGAACCTGCCAGACACGGAGGTGACCTTTGTGGAGGGTCTCCCCTTCAAGCGGAGCGATGAGGGGTTCCGTTACTTGGGAGTCCAAATCACACGTAACCTTGAGGACCTGTATGGGGCCAACTTCCCCCCCCTCTGGTCAGCAATCAGGAGAGACATAGAAAGGTGGGCGGGAACGGGTCTCTCATGGATGGCACGCCTTAACCTTATAAAAATGGTTATCCTCCCAAAATTTCTGTTTCTCTTTCAAATGCTCCCGGTCCAAGTCCCCAAGGCCTTTTTTGACGAGACAAAACGCATCCTCCTTAGATTCCTCTGGCAGGGCAAAAAACACAGGATTTCATACGAGGTTCTGACTAGGACCAAGGAAGATGGAGGGGTGGGCTACCCTGATCTCGAGACGTATTATAGGGCTTCCCAGTTGAGGATCCTGGTCGATCACTTCTCACCGGGACCGAAAAAACAGTGGGTAGCCATGGACAATAGGCCCCTGGCGCCCGTCACACTAGAGGAATGGCTCTGGGTCCCAAGGAGAACGATCCCCAGATCAGTCTTGAACCACCCGATTCTAAGAGTACTGTGGTCCCTGTGGAGAGAGGGAGGTTACTATAGATGGCTCACGACATGGCCCTCCCCCTTGAGCTGCATCTGGGCCCCTCCTTTCCTGGCCAAAATAGCGGAACCAGCAGCCTACCAGACATGGTTCGAGGCGGGCCTTAGTAGGACCGGCCAGTTGTGGGTGGGGGGCTCCTTCCTCCCCTTGAAGGACCTTGAGGAAGCCCTGGGAATAGGCACGCTTTCCCCGTTCCGATATCTTCAGCTTAAGGGTGCCCTCACGGAACCATCTTGGGGTGATACCCTCAGGAGGGAACTCACAGACTTTGAAAAACTCCTTCTGACCGCAAGGGGCTCCAAGGGGATAATCTCCCGCTTATACAAGCTCTTTCTGTTCTCCATCCCCCGAGACCCGCCACCAGCACGCATACAATGGGGTAGGGACCTGGGCGAGGAAATTGATGACGAGAGATGGACAGAGATGTGTAGACGGGCCAATCGATCCACATCCTCCCTCCAATATCGCCATCAGGCCCTCAAGATATTACATAGATGGCACTACCCCCCGCAAAGAATAGCCAAAATGCGTCCAGGATATGACCCACACTGTTGGAAATGTAGGACAGAGAGAGGTGACTATATCCACATGTGGTGGGGATGCCCAGTGGTCCAGAAATACTGGGACAAGGTGCGGACCTGGATCAAAGGGGTAGATGGGATAGAACGAGTATCCTGCCCGTGGCTCTTCCTCTTCGGGATTAGTAACGAAGAGGACCGGGGTAACACTCATGATCACATGCTCCAGGTGATGCTGGTAGCAGCTAGATGCTGTCTAGCGCAGAAATGGAAACACCCGAGAATGCCAGGGGAAAAAACCTGGGTGACCAAAGTAAGGGCCATCTACGACATGGAGTTCCTCACACACCTGCTCGATGAGTCTAAGTCCAGTATCGAGGAAATTTGGCTCCCCTTCTTTGATAAGTACGGCCGAGTGGTCTAGGTCCTGAAGACTGAGCTGAGGGATTCCCCTCCTCCCCACGGATGTGGGACCATGGGCCAAGGACCCGGCTGAGAACTGAACTCGTTTGGCCCACATGACTTTGGCGTGCCACACGCATATTGTATTGACGCCTCCATCATTAAGAGAGCCCGTTGTGCAAGTGTTTATCAAGGCTATGTAAGCGCGAACTGAAGGGGGGTGGGGGGAGGGAGAGGGAGGGGGGGGGCATGGGGTGTGTTTCGTCTGGTTTTCTCTTTATGTTAACTCACATTAATAAATGCAATGCAAGAATGTAACCTCGTTATGCACCAAGGAAACTTAATAAAATTGATTTTCAAAAAAAAATGGCTCAGTTGACAGCATATTTGTACTTTCATTTAAAGTTAGTGAATTCCAAAAGAGTGAGGCCTGTGTGCGGAATCAGACTCTGGTTTTGAAAGAGACTCAGCAAGAACTTAAACAGTTAGAAGATAAAGCACAACAGAGCCACATCTTAGAATTAAAACAAGAAAGTCTCCTTGACCAACTAAAAGATGAGCTTGAAACACAGCAACAAGAGCGCAGAGCATGAAATGCATTTTCCTGCACTGCAAGATGCACATAGTCTGTGGAAAATGTAAGCACACTGCAACACAAGGTAAATGATCCGACTATTTATAATAGAAGGCTGTGTAGGGGAGGCATGGTATCACAAGCATGACACTGACACAAAAGATAACATTTGTAAAACCTTTATTAACTTTGTGGGTTTTGGAAAAAACGCCTAATTTGTCGTATAACTAGGATGGTATTCGTCTCTCCCATCGAATAATAAAGAAAATAGTCATAGTCGTGTCTGTCAAATCAAAATGGCCTATGCTAACAAAACCTAATGCCTGCCCTATCTCTTGTACAAAAAATGTGTGTAAATGAGGTATGTATATAAAAGGAAAATCAGTGTTCGACAAAGAAAAAATGTGGCTGAACCAGCTCTCCTCCCCACGGTTAGACAGCATGGAATAAGGCAATATGTCATCCTATAGGCAGGATGACATATTCTGGTTTGGGATTTAACACTGAAACAGTTCAAATCGTGGATCGAGGCCTGTCTGGCCTTCCACGTTCAAGGCTCTTGTTCAAATCTTCCCCAAATAATGAAACAAAAAGTTCACACCGTTCCCCCTATGTCGGGCTCAGACCGCTTAAAAAAACAAAAATTAAATGTTGGTTTCCCTCAGCCGGGCTCAGACTGCTTTTCAGATGTCGAAGACTTTTGAATGTGCAGGCTTCTTTTACAGACTACCGCAGGACCACTTTGACTCAGAATTCAATGTTCAGCTTTCTTTCTCCCCTTCTCTTGGGGTTAACTTAGTTCACTTTTGCTTTTACCGTTCCTTCACTTTTATCACCTCAAACAATGCACCTTTCACGCGTGCAGCCTTCACTTGCAATATATTGTTGCAAACCTCAATCTTTCTTAGCACACACCGGTCTTTGAGGTTGCTTGCCAACTGCCTCGCCTCCCGAACTCTGCCCTTCACCCAGGAGAGACACCGGCGCCCTTGAAACACAATACAGTCTTCAATATTGTAATCTGGCCTTCTCCACGTATCTTTTGTGGCCTTGTGGAGGCAATGATCTCCTGTAGGGTTTTCGACCCGCTGCTCTCATCCCTTGGTCCGTCGCTCTGCTCCAGTAGGTTTGCCTTCGCCCCGCAAGTTCTACTTGTACTCGTGTTCCCCCTTGCTCAGAGGGTGTTTCTAGTTTTGACCTGTTATCCGGATGAGGAGAACTAATTGGAATCCGGTGTATGCACCTGAAGTCAAGTGCCTGACTTTGCCTGACCCGATTAGCGGGACATGTCCAGTTTAATGTATAAGAGTTAGTCTTGTTACTCTCGGTCGCCCTGTTCCTTTGCCTAGTGTTTGTGAAGAAAGGGGGGAGTTGGGACATTGGATCCTAAAAAATAGGAGGGGTTGGATGTACAAAAAAGGGGGGAATACCACATCTCACCATTGGCTGCCTCACCCCCACTCCCTAAAGATCCCCTACCCAGGTGTTGCTCCCACAATGGACCACCCCCAGGGTCTGGATCTAAAGGCGATGGCCATGCCCTGGCCACCTGAGAGAGATCCCTGGGGACTAGCAGGTGAGACACCCTCTGGTTTCTCACAGCTGTTAGATGGCATTATGGCCCTCAAACAACAAATCAGGCAATTAGAGAAGGAAAATAGTCAGTTCATCACCAAACAGATGGACTCTCAACAGGAGTTTGATGAAATGTGTCAGAATGTAAATATTCTGAAGCAACAGAATTTGCAGCTGGTAAAAGACCACAATGCAGAAAAGTAATCATCAGACTCTCAGGAGCTGACCAGAATTAGAGAGGAAAATAGGAAACTTGTGGTGCATGTGAAGCAAGTAGAGGCTGAACTGTCACAGGCAGCAAATGATAGTGGCGCGCTGGAGAAAGAGATCAGTCTCTTCCAAAAAAAGCACCTGGAATATGTGTGTATCATACAGGACTCACGGAAAGAAAATGAAGCATTTCAGGAGGAATTACAGCAAATTTAAGATCGAGTCATGGTTCAGAGCAGTGTGCTTGAGACTACACAGCCCTTGGTCTCAGAGTTAAAAAGCCAGCTCTCCGAAAACCATCAGGAAATCAAGACAGAGAGAAGTAGGTGTAAGAGTTTGAGAAGTGAAATTGAAAAATACAAACAAACATTGAGGCACCCTGATAAAGGGGTGATACCCCCTCTACCAGGGACCTCATGCCACTTAGTCAGAACTTCATATGCCCCGACGGCAACTGACCTCATACACAACACTTACTACCAGGAACAGGCCAACATGAGGCAGCTGGACTCAACTGGGCCTAGCCCAACTGATCCAGAACCCCAATCCTTATTATATATTGATGAATATTTATCTTTAGCGAGCAGAAAGGATGGTGGTCGGACCAGTGTGTCCTGGGAAATCCAAAATACCACTGGGTGCACTTCTGACCATGAAGACTCCTATGATGAGAATATCCGGGAGCTGTACTGGCAGAAATTGAATTTACAGAGGGACCACTTAATCTGCTTGGTAGAAAGAAAAGATCCAAAGCTTCGGCCTAGGAAGAGCATTCTGAAAACCTTGGCACATTCAGGGGGATGGGGGATTTACCTGGCTTACCTGGAATGGGGGATGAAGAATGGGAGCACTGCTGCACAAAAAGCGGACTACAGGCAAAATAACTCTGAGAGTTCATTGTACTATAGGAGAGAGGAGTCCAGACCCTGTGACTCTGGGAGGCATTCTCAATCTCCCTAGAGGAAGCTTCCTTTCTGACCAAAACAGAACCCCTAAAAAGCTCTAAGCATGTGATTGTCTCTTCTACCCCCGAAATGTTAGCACCCAAAGAGAAAAGGGTAAGTAGGAGAGGCCAAAGAAGAACCCATTTTGTGGAGGAACACCAGATTATCCCCACTAAAAGAGAAAAGGCCCCCGAGGACTCAGGTAAGCAGACCTTCTCTTTACAAAATGGCAGATTCCTACAAAGAAAAATGGGTCCCTAAAGACCCTCAGTGGGAAAGGGTAAGTATGGAAACCAACCCAAAACAAGAAACTCTTCAACCCCAAAAAGGCAAGCCAGACAGAATTGAAACTGAGGAAGTGTCCTTCCCCCAAACAGGTTCTGAGAACTGCCCCTAGGAAAAGGGGGACAGTAAAGAATCAGAGGAGAAAGAGGATTCCCCTAATCCACCCATTGTTAGTTGTAAAATTGTATTCACAGATTCCCGATCTCCACACAAAAAATCACTAAACATCACACAGTGTCAGAATTCAATATTAAGAAAATGACCACTGGGCTGGCAAATAACTCACACTTTCTTTGTCAGGGTACCAGGTCAGTGTGAATGATCAGCTCTGTTGGACACTGGATCCCAAGCCACCCTCCTATCCAAAAAGGGCTTCGACCAACTAAACTTAGGATGGTGGGAGGGCCACCAAATTCCCCTAACACCACTTCGCAGACAACTCCAGAATTTCGACAGGAATGCCATTTCTGCCGAAGAGACTGTGGGTCTGGAAATAAAAATTGGACGACATCGAGTTAAACATCTGGTGATAGTCTTGGCTCCAGAGGGTACTCCTTGTTTACTAGAGAACAATCTCCTGAAGAGGTTATCACCTCTGATTGACTGTGTAAACAAGGTCCTCTGGACCCAGACTAGCCGGCCTATAAAATTGAAAATGAGTACCAATTATGTAAGCATGAATGATACCTGTCATTTAATTGATCAACATTCTGAGAATGTAGAATTCCATTTCCAGAATAACCAAGTCCCAGACATCACTGTCATCTTTGTAGGAGAACAAACTGGTGATGGGAATCCTTCTCAATTCTTGAAAATCAACATTCCTCCTAGTTTTAAGTGGCAATCCACACTGAAAGGGAGCACCCTAACATTTTACACAAGTCCAGAATCAGAAGAAACATCGAGATCCGTGAAACCAGACAAGAAAGAACCGGCTCAAAGTCTGAACGGCATTCAGAAAAAGTGCGAAACGTTGTTTTTCCCCATTCTGTGAAATTAGTGGGAGGAGCCATTGCTCGCCAGAGTATGCCTGAATAACGGAAGGAGCATCATCAGCGAAGGATTAATTCAAGAAACTCACAAAATATCAGACCATTCCCACATTTAAATTGATTGACAAATGTAATGTAGGTCTGGAAACCCCAAATTCCAAACATCTCCTGCCTAGCAGGTGTATGCTAAAAATGTCCATTGGCAACAAAAGCATAGATATTCTCTTAAAACTGTTAAACAGTTCAGAGGCCACAAAGGAAAAAGTCAGTTTGTTTGAGTCTTTGGTTGAGACTATCCGGGACAGAGCTATTTACAAATGGCGGCGCCCAGTTCAGGCAGTCCATGTTATAGAAAGGGATGTCTCATGGTTTGATGCAGAATGTAGAATCTCGAAAAGAAAATTGAATCATGACTAAATGAGAGGTGTATCCACGGCTGGAAAGATTTATAGTTTCAAAAGGGCAAATAATAATTGCTAAAAAAACAACAAAAAAGAATGTATTGAGAAACAATGGGAGCTTTTAGAGAGGGCCATGTTTTTGAAATACACCAAATGTTTTATGTTTGATGCAATTGTCGAGACAGGGACAGGCATTATGTCACCTCCTTGGACCATAGTCTGATCATTTATTTATTAATCGTACTTTTGTATGGTGCCTATACAGCAGAAAGTATTTCCAGGTGCCACAAGAATAAGGGGGGGAAGGGCAACAGAGGAGGATAACAACAATAAATGGTCCTACTAGCCCTTGTGGCATTCAGATTGTGCAAGTGCAGCAGACAGGAAGTGCAGGGTGGTAGGGGCAGGTCAGGGCAAAGGGAAGGTAAGGGGATGGGGGATGCAGAAGGGAGGGGAGCCCTGGGGCAAGTACACTGGGGGACGGGATAAGGGTCAACTTGTGTGAGGGATGTGGACCAGCTCAGTATTCTAGTCAGGGAAGGGTGCCAAAAGGCAAGTGCTCGTAGCGGGCGGGAGGGTGCTGAGGAGGACTGGTCAAGGGAGGGCCTGGTCCCTGTATGACTCAGCAGGGATAAGGCAGCCAGTCACAGCAGCAGCAGGGAGGCATTCACAAGAAAGGGGGAAGGAGGAGGAGAAAACTAAGGTCTTGAGACGCTTACATAACTTAAGGAGATCCAGCTCAAGTCTGAGAGGGGCAGGGAGGTCATTCCAAAGGGAGGCTCCTGTTGAAGAAATGGATCTACCCCCCACTCTCTGCTTGGAGAAATGTCTGACCTGCAGAGAGTTAGAGCTAGAGTACCGAAGGACTCTAGCAGGAAAGTATATAGTGATAGAAAGTTGGATGTAGAGCGGTCCCAGGCCCCAGAAAGCCTTGTGGATGATGCAGAGGGTCTTGAATTTGATGCTTGCAGCCACCGTGAGTCAGTGGAGAGATCTGTGGGCTGGAGAGATGCGGTCCGAGGGCTTGGGGCCAAGGATAAGACTTGCAGTCCTATTCTGGATTAGCTGAAGAGGGCGGAGGGAGGAAAGAGGAAGATTGACCAATAGGCTTTTGCAGTAGTCCAGCCTGGTGAGAACCATAGTTCTAGAGAAATTGAGTTTCTTTTAGCTTTTTTAGGAGGGTGTGCACAAGGTAATGCTTGAGAGGTAATGGGAAGGAGCCAGTGGTAAAAGAGTGATTGCAGACCTCAGCCAAAGAGGGAGCGGGGGTGGCAATATTGCCCTTGATAGTTCTAGAGGAGCAAGGAAGCACAATTTTTGGAGGAGACTTTCATAGAGCAAACAGTCTTGGTGACCTCATCTGGTGCTATGGGTGAGAAGGAGAGTAAGACTGATGAAGAGAGAGGGGCCAAGGTAGCCCTGGGAAGGAAGAGGAGACGTACAGACTTCAGTAGGATTGGCAAGTTCCATACAGAGTTTGAAAATTTCAGTCATGTTGGTGGTGGCCCCAGAGATACGGACTTGAATATGGCCCACTTCTTGGACCGGATGGAGAGTCTGTAATGCCTTTGGAGCAGGCTACAGGCCAGTTCGTCAGGGGATGTGGGAGAAGGCAGCCATTTCCGTTCCGCAAGGCTAGGTCAGAATCATGCCAACTGTTGCAATTGGAGCCAGGCTTCGTGCAAGTGCTCATGGCAGGGGTAAGGATGTCAAGGGTGTTGGAGATGGAGAGGTGGAGGTTAGCCAGGACTGAGTCAGAGTCAATAGCAGGGGTAGAGGGGGGAATAAAAGAGGCCAAAAAGGCGGCTACTGACACTCGCTTCATCGGTCGGATGATGGAGAAGGAGGCTTAGCCAGGCGGGGGTGGGGGTGCCCAGGGAGCTCCAGATGAGAAGAGAGGAGAGAATAATCAGACCAAGAGACAGGTGTACTGAGAGGGTTAGAGATTGAGAGGTCAGCTGAGATGATCACATCCAGAGTGTGCCCAGCAGAGTGAGTCGGAACCAGAGGGAAGAATGGTGAGGAAGCGAGAGTCACAAAGGTTGCGGAAGGGCAAAGCTGCATCAGGATACTCAAGATGGATAATTAAATCTCTGAGGAGGTAAAGCTTCGAGGTAGAAGCCAGGAGAGAAGAGTTGACCATCAGCCTCCTCATGGGCAGTAAGATACTCTCTAAATGTTTGGCGCTCAGACTGGAGGTGTAAGCTCAAAGTAACAATATATTGATGCCCTCCCAAATAGGTTCCAGGGGAGGGCTTAGTACAGCGGACCACTGCTACACTCTGAGCACCATCATGGAGAAATATGGCAAGGAAGGAGATTATTTGTGGGGTTTTTTCAGATTTGCAGAAAGCATTTGATTTGTTTGATAGAAAATCTTGTGGCATGAATTACATTTGATTTGGGTTCCTTATGGTTTAATAAATCTTATCCAACTGTGCTAGACAGACACTTCTGCGTTTGTCCGATATACAAGATTGGGGAATTATACATTGTTTTCCACCACCAATAAAGGTGAAAAGCAGGAATGTCCATTGACCCCAATTTATTCTGTCTAGACTTTGACCCTAGTACTGCTCTTAGGAAATGTGTTCCAGTCTCGCTGAAGAGTAGATGTTGTAGCAAGCTTCTTACTGCCGATGACATGACTATTCTGGACATAACCCCGGCAGGTCTCCAACAAGGCCTGATATATACAAATGACTATTTTGGGAACTATAGTTTACAATGAAATATGATCAAAACAAATATTACGGTGTTCAGGAAAAGGGTGAAACTTTGTAGCTGGTTTTAAATGTATGTCGAGATGAGGAGGTTTACTCATTTCTATTTGAGCCTACTCTTTTCAAAGAATGGTGCTTGGGTCAATCATTTTAAGAAGACAGCCGAAAATGTGTCATTAAGGATTCACAGGCTTTCCAATATTTTATTTCATGCTTAGGGCATTCAAATTGGACAAGTGTCTTGAGGTATATAAGGAAAGGATCTGTTTCATAGTTTTTTGTGGCAGCAAAATCTGGTGTTCTTCAAACAGTCTTGTTTTGGAGGCTTTGAAAAATAGATTCCTGTGCCAAGTAGCAGGTATCACTCCAGGTTCACGTGCTAGCACCTTATGAGCTGAATTGGTGGTGTTCAGTTTGAAGGTGTCGGCCCAGTTAAGATTTGTACTTTATTTTTTGAAAGCACATTTGGGATTTTCTGCTAATCATAAAGTGAGTGTAAGCGTGATTGCAGCCTCCCCTGGTAAAGAAAAAGGTTTAGGACGTTTTGACCGCATGCAAAAGTTTGCATGGTCAAAACATCCTAAAAATGCTACAACCAAAGGTTCAAACACCAAAAGTTTGAACCTTTGGTGGTAGCATTATAGGTAAGTATAAAAAAAAAGACTGTGTGGTATAGTGAGCGGGGTGTTGCGGGGGAAATTCCCGCAATGCACCCGAAAAAAAAAAACTGGGGCTGCAGGGCTGTCCCCCGCAACACCCTGCTCACTATACTTTACAGTATAGTGATCGAGGTTGCGGGGGAAACCCCTGCAGCCCCCATAGTATGTAAGTGTGTTCGCATGAGAAAGGTGCAAACTTTTGGTAGTTCGCACCTTTCTCATGCGAACGATTTGCCCGCGGCAATTTCAGCCACGGACAAATCACTCGGATTCAAAGAAAAATACTTGTGGTACGGGGAGTTGCACGACACTGTCCATTTGGATAGTGGCATGGGATATAACTACATTTTGCACATTAAGTGAACTCACAATAGCTCTTAAAGCTAAAATTGCCCGATGGGGAGAGAGGCAGATGGACAAAATATACATAAACTGCCCACTTTCACCTTATATGCAGACTTACGTACACATATACCACAGCAAGGAGACATCTGCTAAATAAAATCCCCAGAATGCAGGAGGCTGATCCTAACGGTACGTTTAAATGAACCCACCGCTCAATAAATGAAGATTATATGCAGGATGAATCACAAAGTGTGCCTGCAAAATGGGAGTCGATGAACATTTAGTTCATTTTATGGTAATTAGTCATTATTTCTCTGTTTTGCATAAGAGTGGACATGCATGGAAGCTATGTTTTATATAATTAATTTTAATTATAAAGTTTTTATATATGCATTTTTGAATATGGTAAAGCTGTTTTTTTTATAGCAGGCTTATTACAATCCATGCACATTCCATGAAGAATGATACATGTTTTTAAATGTTGCCAACTGTTAATGCAGAAATATGATTAAATAAACATTGATTGAGCAATACTGGTCATTACATGGCAGGCTTTACTGATCACTTTGCTGGGGCTTTGGAGGATACCTTCTAAAATTTATTTTGGCATGTAATGGCATACAGATATAATGCAGCATATAGCACCAGACGCATGTTGCATTGGTGTAAAAGTGGTTAGTGAAAACATTTTTCTGAAGGATTTGGGGCCTCTTTTATCTATCCAAAAGGGGTTTTACACAAAAGTTAGTGGCAAAAATTGGTCAAAACATTGAACATTTGAAGACAACTTCATAGGTGCATGTGGTGCTGTTAACTGGGTATTGTGATGAATGAATTGGTTTATTATCAGTAACTTAATTGGATTTGAATATGGGACGAATCTATTATGAATAATGTGGCATGCATTTGTCCTCCACTAGGACACTATGTAACAATAAACATAGGTGACACTAAAAGTAACATGTCTGATAAATATAATGCATGGTGGCATCAAACACAAACCTAACTTGTGCAGTACATGCAAATTATTGAAATAAGGAACTTTGTGTATGCATGCCACCCGTTTGCCCATTATGCTCCTACTAGCTGTTCAAAGGAGCAGAATATGTTTTCTCCAGGACCCAAACACGGGCCTGTTGTTCAAATATTTGGTTCATTAATACATACCCCCTTTGCTGGACAAAGTATCTAAGATGACAGAGTTTTAACCATGACATTGCAATAATTGGTAAAGAAATGTTCTGAAAAATAATTTGCATGGTGGCAACAAACTCAAATCTTGCATCTACAAAAATAAGCCAACTAGAACTACTGAAGGCTCATTGGCCAACATTCTCGCACAATTAACGACTCCTGGCTATACTGCTTCTGAGTTCTCCTCCCTTCAGCGCCTCCTTCTAGGCCTTCCTACCAAGTAAGCAGAGCAACTGGCAAGCAAGATTTTATGGTGCCACGAGCACCATGTTGCACCCGAGCTACATATTGGGGATCACTGGCATAGAGCACAATGGTTGGGTCGTGAGAGATGACCATTCTGTCTTATTTGGGCAGTGACATTCTCAATCGATTTGTAATCAATTTGGACCTAATTAATAATAAAGTCTGGTCCCGACTGTGTGGTAATCCCATTGGCTTTGACAACATTGTAAAAGCATTCCGGTCAGCTCAACTGCTGCCTTATTCCATTGAAGTTCAAGTACGAGAAGAGGTTACCACCTCAGAACAGGTGCAACAATTCACTATCCTCTCAAAATTACGCAAGGGCAGAACCTCAAACGTCAGGACGCCTATGTAAATTTTAATTCCCATCTCCAACAACAAGGTTTGTATTTAAATCCAATACCTCTAGTAGGCCTAGAACATGACACCATTCGAATATTGGTGGATAACAGCGACCCTAGAAGTATCTCTTTGGGTGCAGACACCTTTATTGGAATGGCGGTTGATGCCCAAAATGATTCTATTGATTTAGGTAAAGAAATAAGGGACCAATCCCAAACAACTGTTTCAACATCAGTGACAGTATTCCTCCAAAAAAGATTTTTACTAGCCATGTGGGGAATTTCAGGGTATACTCTTCCTGCCCCTATAGGGTGGAAGAGGTGACCTGTAACATTAGGAGGGAGGAGGTAGTGTTCAGAGTCAAGGACCACTACCTTGAATCCCCTGTACAGGTCCACACCATCAAAAGAGATCTCTCGACTGAACTGGAGGATACCGCTGGAATTGCTAGCCTGCAGTCTTTCCAGGTTTCAAGCAGATTGGCGAGGAAATTATCAATCTTGCTGATGCCTTTGCGACCGAGGAGCAAAGACAAAAGCTGAAACAGGTCTTCCTGGAATTCCAAGATATCTTTTCAGTGGACTCATACGACTGTGAACGCACATCCATTAATTCAACCACCATACCCACGTCCTCCGAGATGGCTCCAGTATTTGTCACAATACTGGTTACCTCTCGCCTCCATGCAGTCACTCACAGAGATTATTAAGGACTGACCCAGATCCAAGGGTCAAAGGTGTACACTACCATTGACCTGACCAATGGACGCTGGACAGTACCTGTGAGAAGGGAAGACCAGTACAAGCTTGCCTTTACCTTCGGAGGCAGCGATACACATGGACCTGAAGCCCCTTTGGATACATAAACTGTGGCAATGAGTTCAACATCTTTCTACATAAGGCCATGCTCGACTTCGGCGAAAGGAGATACCTGGCCTATGTAGATGATGTTATGATCAAGAGCTCAACTGTGGAGGAACATATATCAGAAATTGGCTAGGTTCTAACCCAGTTGCAGAAAGCCATGGCAAAACTGTCCTTTCAGAAGGCACAGTTGTTTAAGACTCGAGTGAACTTCTTAGGGCACAAGGTCACACCTGAGGGTCTTAATCCCCAGGTGAAGAAGGTGGAAGCCTTAATAAAATGTAAAGACCCTACTACTCTGTGAGAATTAATAAGCCTTCTTGGACTCACTAATTATAGTCGGAAGTTCATTGAAGACTACGCAGAGGTCACTCGACCCTTGGCCCATTTATTAAAGGCTGGAGTCAAGTGGCAGTGGGGTCTGGAACAAGCCGAGGCAGTTATCCAAATAAAAAGAAGCCTTTCCCAGGCTCCTTGTTTGTTTTACCCCATAAAGAACAAGGAGTTATTCTTGGAGACGGGGTTCTCAGATACTTGCCTAACAGCAGTGCTGTATCAAAGGTAGAACAAGGTCAACAAAGTCATCTGGTAGGCAAGCAAGACTTTGTCCTCTGTGGAGGAAAAATTCAATGACTGCAAGAAGGCACTCCTGACAACAGTATGGGCATTGAAGCAGGAGAGTTGCTAGGTCTGGAAAAGACCCGGGGGTAAGCTGATGTCGGAACTTTTGGGACTGGGGGCTAGCTAGTCTTTTCGCTGTAGCTCCTGAGATTCCATCGGGGGCTACAGCCAAAAGATCAGGGGCTATAGCCCCCTTACCCCCCCCTAGCAACGCCCCTGCATTGAAGAATTACCGCCCTTTTATCCAGGGGGAACCCATCATTGTATAGACCCCTCACCAACCCTTGCAATATTTACAAAGTGACAGAATTCAGGTGGGGAACGTTAGTAATAACAGAATTGCTTCCTGGATTCTGTCCATGCAAGGCTTTCCTGTGGAGGTCAGATATGGCCAAAACAAGAAGAGTCCCCTAGCGCAAAGGTTGGCGGACTTGCATGATTGTGCTCAAGAAAACTGTCCCGAGGACGAAAATCTAATGACCAACAACAACCTGGTGGCATAGTTAATTTTCCCACACAAGGTCTATGAAGAAGACACGTGTAAAGATTGGGGGGCATATCTGTACTTCTGCCTCCCATATGGTGTGGTAAAGGCACAGAACAACCCCCGCAAGGCTCCCAATAGGGTACTGTGTTTGCAGTTACACTGGAATACGCTCATGCGTCCAAAAGGCTGAAAAAGAAGACAAATTACATTGTTTTCGGTAATCAGTTGTTTTATGTTGACAAATGCCCTCCTTGATGACATGTGTTTCGACGGTGCTTCCGTCTTTTTCAAATCCAGGCCAGTCTAAGTTGCATATATATTGTTTTCTTAACAGCTTGTGTATCCATTAACGGGTTAAATCCCAGCCTTCGGTTCCTTGATGCGTGCGTTTCTGTCCTCGTTCGCTCGAAGCTGTTAAGAAAACCATATATGCAACTTAGGCTGGCCCTGATTTGAAAAAGATGGAAGCACCGTAGAAACACGTGTCATCAAAGAAGGCATTTGTCAACCTAAAACAATTGATTAGTGAAAACAAGGTAATTTGTCTTCTTTTTCGGCCTTTTGGGTGTATGAGCGTATTCCAGTGTAACTGCAAACACAGTACTCTATTCGAATGGAGTGGAGGAGCCAGTAACTCCGTTGTTACCTTTTTTTATGCGACCTTGATCAAAAGTTTTTTTCAAAACACAGAAGGGCGCTGAGGTCTACCACACAGGTACCCCCAATAGGTTCCTCAAAGGCTCAAACTCCCAATAGGGTAGCTATAGACGAGCAGCCAAGCTTCAGCTTTCAGGATGTGATGCAGGCAGGTTCTTAAGTACAGTGTTTCTCCAAAGCCCCCACTAAGGAATGTCCACACACTATGTTAGGTGATAACACAGCTTCTTTATATAAAATAAGGTTTGCTGCTCCTACCAACAATATACACATTTAAATAATAGCACTTTGTACATGGAACAACTTATTCAGACAATGGTAAATATACACTTTAGGTAGTACATCACACTACTTAAATTCAGTAAGAACTGCACTAACTGCAGACAGTTTTGAATGGCAGTTGAATTCTTAAATAAGGTGTAACTAGCATAGAATAGGAAAGAAAGGCAGGTTAGTTATGAACAGTGGCATAATGTTATCTTTAAGCTAGACAAGTAATTCTGAGTGAGGATCAACCTGGACAACCTGTAATGGAAAAGTTAGGAAGTAACTTATGTTGTCTTTTACAGCCCAGTTCAATATTGTTCAATGGCATTTGTGCTTTCTTTTAAAAGCTTCTACCACCCCAAAGTACCTGAGAGGGCACAGGAGAATAGGATCCAAGATGAATCGGGGACCCCTAGACAACTCCTGAGACTAGAAGATGCTCTTCCCTGTCACAGTACCTTTGGTGCTTTGGCAGGCGAAGTGGCAGAGTTTCTTGGCTTTACTCGATGATTCCCTGCGAGGATGAACCCCCTTTGGAAGAAGGAGCCAAAGGGATGCTGAGACCAAGAATAAAAAGGAACCAACGTCTTTCAGAAAGTCAACAGTGGCTCTTTGCAGTGCTCTCATTTGGTCGACGATTTCTCCGACTGTAGAAGTCCTGTGAAGAAGAAACTTGCTGTGGTCTACTTAAAGGCTTGGTGGATGGGGATAAGACCCCCGGGGACCCTTTGATGACTTCTGGCGGCGACGGGTGCATAGGTCACTTTTGGTGTCGAGTTTCAGAATATCATGGTTGTTTGACTTTCGGTTCTTCAGTGCTGCAGCCGCAACATCGACCTCTGGACGGATAATGGTGACCTAGACTCGACCACTGGAGTGGACCTCTAATCCCCCACCAAGTCTGGATACTCGGGACAACTTCAGTAGCTTCTGGTGGTGGGAAACCCACCGGCAGATCTTCCACAGCACACCACGAGTCCTTTACTGAGAAATATAAAGTGGATGGCGTGTATGCGATTTTTTAAAAAAATATGTTTAAACTGTGAAAGGTGGTTCTTAAAGGAACATTTACTTTGTTTACGGATGGCTTTTTTTTTTGGAAGGAAAGTTGCAGAAGGAAATGAGCAAAGAGGCACCAAACAGTAATATGGGGGGTAGGTGGACGGGGGAAAATGTGTGTGTGGTATTTGTAAGGTAGGGGCAGTGTTTCTCATGCTCCTTCATTACAGCAGTGGTGCTGTTTCTTGGGGCGGAAACATTTGTGATGTCATCTTTGATGTCCTGGGTGTTAGTCTTAGCAGTGTACGGTGGTGGCGCGAGTTATGGTTGCTTAGCTTACCATAACCGGCGAATTTCAAGGGTTTTTCAGTTTTACTTCGAACCATAACGTCCCGTTAACAAAGTTTTTTTAGTGAATTTTATAGGTTTTTAGTAGCGCAACTTAACCATAACGTCCCTTTAACAAAGTTTTTTTTACTGAATATATATGTATACACACACACACACACACAGGGAGTAATTTACTTAGTTGTCATTGAAAAGAGAAAATGAAATAAATGAATAGGGTTCAGTGAAATGGTGAAAATGCTCTGTAGTATTGTAGTATAATTGTATGCTGTTGTTGTTTTTGTCATTTATGTGTAAATCTTCTATGTTTGTAGAAAGTACTGAACGTCCTTTTCTTTCTATTTGTAAGAAATGTACTCCATTTACTTCCAGCATGGAGGCAAGAGGTGAGTCCCGAGAGGCCTTTAAGGGCACCAGAAGGAACGAATAAAGGGTGTGACGTGCTACACCCCCAATCCAAAAATGCAAAGGGAGGCTGGAGTGCCCACTCCCTGATGAAGGAAGAAAGGGGGTGCTGTGCCAGACCCCCCAACACAGAGATGGAAGGGGAGACTGGAATGCCCACTCCATAATGAAGGAAATTGAGCCAGATGGGCTCCAATGAAAACAAAAATATAAGAAAAAGTAAAGGGGTCTTCTAATTAAACCTCAGTCTGCCCTGCTCTTCCCCGCCAACGAATACTGGAACAACAGAGAGGGAGATGTAATCAAAGGCCCCAAACCAACGGAACTGAAGGGCCATGCGAAAAAGTCCTATCTGTCACTACCGAAGTAAAAGCAGCGTTTTAATCCACAAAGGCAGAAGAAATTCAAAGGTCCCTCTCACATGAAAACAGGATTTGTAAACATTGACACCAAAATGGCTTTGTATGTGTATTTGCAAGTTAAAGGATGACATGAGAATATGTTTCCCCAGCCAACATAAAGATGTCCGGGAAGGACATGGTTCGTGTAAACGAGATGAAATGTATATTATGCTTCACATGCAAAATACCGGCAACAAGGGATAAGAAAAACTTCGTTCTATGGATCACATGAAGATTTCATTTAGACCCAATGCAGACCCTTTTGGCTTTTTGGTTGGCAAACTTCACAAAGAACTCCCCCACTGCCAGTGTGGCTTTTACACCCCCCACCCCAGCTATTTACAACTGCAATAAAGTGTGTACTGCTAAAGGTGTTGAAAACTAAGTGTCCGCCAGACTTGCTGTCTCTGAGGGCAGTTATGAGCAGGCAAAATGCTCGGGTGGTGCATTTCCAGAATGTAGGGGGAGGTGTGAACACAGGGGCTATAATCAAGGCTGAACTCTGCAAAGGAAAAAATACAGGAAAATAGAAGCTTTTCAGATCAAACGGTGGTCCCCTTCAGATAAGAAGAAAGGATGCCAGATGTCTGCAGTGGGGGATTTCTGTGTAGCAAATGCATCCCCAATTACGATCTGCACCCTACATCTCAAACAACAAAGAGACTAATAAAAACACTGGCCTAGAGCGGCAAATGGCGCTGGAGACAGCGGCCCCTAATTTGCATATCCCAAAGATGATGTATTAATTTAAAAGAACTATTATAACTTCAGCCTTTTCCTCAGCAACCATAAAACAGACTTCCTTGATTGATGTGTCAATTTTTAAGTAGTTTCCATGTGATTTTGGAGATATAAAATTCCTCGACCTGCGACTTAGGGAATTGTAATGGCCATCTACATTGGGTTTCTGGCTGCTTTGAACAAGTACCGAATGTGAGAGTTGGGGTGCTGGTGGAGGGTCAAATTAGGAATGTGGGGAATAAATTGCATGTTCCTAATGATTATGCTTTTCGTAAAAACAGCAGAAAATTGCCAAACAGCTGTGCAACATTGTGGAGACTCAGCTCTTGTCAAATTCCCTCTGATTGGCTGAATCAGGAAATATATATATTATGGCAGTTACTAAATCACCAGGTTTTTGACACATAACTTGTTTCAGACAAAAATGTGACATTAGAAGAAATGGGAATTGCCATATGACTTCTCCAGACTCCTAAACCAATCCTTAGAGATGGGCTGGATTTCGGAGGAGAGAGAAGGGTAACTGGTCAATCCTATTTGCAAGAACACTTGTAGGGTACTCCCCAAGACTTTAAACTTGATGTTGTCATTGCTGCTTTATAAAATGGATGCACTATGAGGAAGGGTGAGAGCTGCTGCAACCTACCATCTGACAGCCACAAGGTATCACCAAAGGAGATTGCATTTGGATGGAGCTGTCTATTGCTAGGGAGGCCTGAAAAATCACACTGGACTCTATGGTGAAGAGCTGGGGAACATCCTTGAGAGTGGAGTAACCAGATCCCTACCCTGTCCTTCCAGAGGCTCCTGACATGCAGCTTGCTTTCCTGAACATTAAACAGAGGTTTTCTGTGTAAGTAGATTTGGACCCTTTGCAACCAAAAGGTGGGGGGATCTGCTGGCCTTAAAACCTTTCCATTTACATCAGACGGAGGCGGGGGAAAAACTGTTTAGATCCTTAGCCTATTTAATTAAAAATATGAATTCAATACATTTCCCTTGACGGAACACCACAGGGATGATTTTTGTTAAGATTCTAAATTAACAAAGCCCATTCCCTGTGTGCGCTGAAAATTATAGACTGTAATTTAATTGGATGATCCTATTTGTTATGTTGACTCCGACTTCTTTAGGAAGAGGGGTGTCTTCATCCATAAACAAAATACATTTCTAAACTGCACGCTTCTCCAACACAGGCCTTTAAGTGGAGGGGGGGTCTGTGATCCCAAATTCTTAAATCATCCCAATTTTTCTGTTTGACATCCCCAACACAGACCAAACGTAGGGGGGGGTGAAAAACAAACTGCTAAATCACACTGTGTTTATTTTAAAGAAAAAGTGTGGGTGAAATCATAATTGCCATATGCATTGAACCATACCTGTACACAAAACTGCTAGCCTTTTAAGCACGCATACGTCATTGTTTTGGTTTATTGATCAGTTTAATTATTTCTTCAATTGAAATTTGTAGAAAGTAAAGAATTGTGATTTGTGTTCTTTTCCAACTCATGGGTGTGATTTATTTGTGCAACGAGAAGTTAATTGTGAGCCACAAAGAAGGTGGTGTGTGTAGTTTAGTGTGATTTCTACTACCTATACTTAAAATAAATAAATAAATAAATGTCCTGTGCACCGGCTAGGTTCTTGGCTCATTTGTAGCTCAGCATCCAGGTATCCAAGGGGCATGATATGAGGCTGAGATAGGGTTGAATAAAAGAACTAACATTAACCGTTTATTGTGGGACACTTAGCTTGGGGAGGGAATTAACTCCCTGTGTTGAGGGTGGCCTCTCAATAGACTGATGCACTGTAACACATCTGCAACACCCACTGCCTGGTTCCCAGGGCAAACCTATGACTCCTATGACTCCATGGTCCCCTGGATATAGAGAGTCGCAGATGGGACTTGGGCCTGGCTGCTAGGTATGGGACATAGCATACTTCCCCACTCTGATCAACAAACCATTAATGTTCTTTTCTCGCCACATACTCTCATACTCTTTCTGCTCCCATAGCTTCCTCTCCCCACTTCCACTCTGCCCGACCTTCCGAGGAGTCCCCCGGTGACAGAATTAGAATGCATGTTGAAGGGGATGAAGGGTCAAAGCAATGAGAAATCGAAGTCACTGCATCTCCAATGTACCTCTACTGCAACACATGCCTTTCCACTCCTGGCCCCTCATGTGTCTCCAGGACCCCCAGAATGTGCATCTGATGCAATACAATCATGTCCATTTAAGGAGCTGTGGCAGCACAGAGCAGGTATTTAGCCTCTGAAGACCAGGCTCTAGTGTGTGCACCCAACAGGGACCCTGGGAAGGTCTGTACAGCCCAGAGAAAATGTGTAAGATTGTCACCTTGTGCTGTATGTTACATAACGTGGCTATCAGGCATAGGTTCCTATGTCAGGTCTTGGCAACGCTGATTTGGGCACTGAAGAGGATTAGGAGGAGCAGCAGCACTCACCCGGGGCAGCTTCATGCTTATTGATGGGCAAATCACTCACTAAACATTGGTATATAATATTTTAGAGGATGGGTGATATTGCATTACCATTTTTCTCCCTTTCCACTCCCTTGCAGTTTTTTATGAAGAAATACTGCATCTTGTTTTTTGTCTCCCATTTTAGATATTAAAACAAATACAGGCCAATTGGCGCTATATAAATGACAAATACAATACAATACACTAATGATATGATCATTTTATTTTCTAAATGCACACTCTCACTCCCCCTCCCTAACACAACACTGATACAACCATAACCCATCCCCAGCACATATAACACTGCCCACAACCCAACACCTCCTTAACTCTCCCTAACCCACTTCACCTTGACTCTAACACAACACTCATGACGCTCACTGGTGTTATTAGCTATGTGTATGTTTTCCATACACAATGTTTGCCCGGGTGGAGTCCCACACACTTGCAGAATGTCTCCTGTGCCTGCTCCCAACATTTGAGTCCATGGAGGAGATAAAACAGAGACTTGCAGCTGCAGAAATTCCCCTAGGGTCGCATGCCAACACAACATGGTTGGTGGCACTTTTCTGGCACACTACTGTCCAGGACATGGTGGAAAATGCCTGGATATGCTCCATTTCACATCTATATCTCTGAATGGCATTGATAACAGCCATGGGGGTGACTGTCCTGAAGAGGTCATGGTTCCTGTTCCCATTCTTTCTCTCTGTCACTTGTGTTTGTTTGTTTATTTATTTATTTATTTGCTTATTTATTTATTTAATGAGAATTACGGGGAAAACAATGCATGTTTGGCACAAAAATGTTTACAGAACGTTTCTAACATTGATTTATAGAGCAGAGAACCAGTTTCCTTAATAAAGGGGGGCACATGTGGATGTAAGATCAGATGTTGCAGGGGAGGTAGAAACGTGAACCAGGGACATGGACAGTAGAGCATGATATAGGAATGGGATGGCTGAGGAAGTGCCACATTTTAGGATAAAGGGCTGAGGGATAAGTGTTGTGGGGTTTGTGTAGAGAGGTAAGGAGAGAGGAGAACAGGGAGATGTGGTGCTGTCGAATGCTATGCAAGTGGTTCTTCAGAGAGGAGGAGAGATAAGAGGTTGGATTTAGAGGTAGCTGTAGCCACATAGTCCGTGTCATGAACAATATTGTGGCATCTGCATGGCTGTCACCCACTGACTTGCAAGGTATTCTTGCACACTGTTGTATACCTCTATTTCCTTCATGCAGCACACAAAGGCCTCCATGTCCTCTGCAGTGGACAGAGGGCATGTCTAGTTACAATCCACCTGGCCATTATCCCCTGAGATGTCGCCTGCCATTCCTGTGACCTCCTGAGTGTATAGGGCAGCGTTTCCACGCCATCATCAAGGTGACACTGAGTTCAATGCTGGCCCACTGGAGCGGTTTATGGTGTCTCCTGGAAATGCTTCCCCAG
Organism: Ambystoma mexicanum; assembly: GCF_040938575.1. Classification (NCBI taxonomy): domain Eukaryota; kingdom Metazoa; phylum Chordata; class Amphibia; order Caudata; family Ambystomatidae; genus Ambystoma; species Ambystoma mexicanum. The sequence continues at coordinate 293,548,049 of NC_090932.1, read as the reverse complement.
TTGCAGTGGTGCAACAAGCTCTTCAGATAGGTCCAGTAACTCATGGCGTGCCATGGAGCAGGGTGTGGGTTGACTAGCTGGCACTCGTCAACTCACAGTTGCATTGCTGCTGAGACACACAAGTGGCCAAATGCATCTGGGTTTGTGGGCAGATTCCGAGGCTGGTGCTGAGGAAATAGTGGGGGTGGAGGTGGTGCTGCTTTTGGAAACTGAGGAAGTGTCAGTGGAGGCAGTGGTAGTGCAAGTTCTGCTCGTGGTGACAGTGTCAGTATGTGTGATGCATGCCACTGATGTCAGTATGTGTGATGCATGCCACTGATGTCAGTACCACAATCCTCTGACTCTTCTTCCTCCTTGACATACCCCTCCTCCTCCCCCATTTCACCATCAACAGATGGCAGAGAATCTGTGCAGGTTAAATAAGCAGACAGTCAGAGGCCACTTGGAGAGCCCTCGCTGTGTCCTGGCCATTCCTTATCATGCTATACTTAGGCATTGCAGCAAAAAGTGGCAACAAGCAATGCAATGTGATGCACAGGGTGGCATTCCATTGGGGGCACTGTCAATGTAGTTTATATTTTATTGTGATTGAACGACATTTCTGAAACAGACATGCAATTATTTTTGAGGGGACTATTTTGGAATGTCTACAGTGATCGTTAGCCTGAGACAGATACAGTCTTCTGCACATGGCACACGGTCAAGTGCACACTAGTAGGCATACACAATAAAGGTACATGTAGCTTGTTATTTTTTTTAAATATATATAGATTTGCTTTGACCTACACGGACACCTGCTTCCTGAAGTCCTTCTGGCTGCCAATATATAGCATGAGAAGGAGGCACACTTCCACCTCCAGTGGCAGTGTTCAGGGGGTGATGCTCTGACAGGAACCCTAACCTCCCCCACTTGAGGTCGTTCCCCTTCCTCTTGATTATCTCAAGAGTTTGGGGTGCAGGGAGACTGTTGTGAGGCTGTACCCAATTCTCCATGAGAGGGAGACGCCCGCTCGGAGAGGCTTTAGGCCACGAGATTGCCCATAAACCTTGGCACCTGCTTTGCTGGTACCTAGATCTCTTGGTTGGTGAAGTTCACCTCATTTTGCCTCCTATCCATGAGGCCCGAAGGTGCACCTGCCATTTCAAGTGGATGACTGTTGTGAGCGTTAGATTCTGAATAGATTGAGATCTTAATTTTTTATTGGGCACCGCGCCATTGTATTGTGCCAGTGCAGTAATGTCAATAACTAAATGCAGTACATTTCTTTCACAGGTTGTCTTCAGATTGACCACTTGTGCCCTATTATTTAACCACTTCTGCAGCAGTAATCTTGTAGTCATATGTATTGCATAGAGAATTCATGTGACAATAAATCCTGGGCAGGGAAGATAGCTCAGGGGCAAGGCGCTTGTTTTGGAAACAAGACAATGCAGAGAAACACAGTTTAAAATCCAGGTCTGAGCTGTTATACAAGATTAATTAGTTATTAATGTTAATTACTGCATGGAGCATTTTGCACAGGAATACCACCACACTCACAATGGCCTCCTAAATACATCAAATTTAATAGGTGCAGAAATGGGAGCGTTCCTTTTCTAAGATTGAACAAGGCCAAATTACCTGTTCGATGGTATGGTAACTATACATGAGTGTCTCCAGTGACATTTTGGCTCTCTGTGTGCTACCAGAGAGGAAACAAACATTTGAAAAGCATTCTCCTCCTGCCACACAGGGGTAGACCACCATAAAGATGCCAGGCAACACTCCTCTTAACAAGAGTACCCACAGTAACCCCAGACGCATGTTTCTGCCTTGTTGGGCATCTTGAGTGATGTGAAGTGAGGGTCCTCTCTAGGCACATAGCAAAAGGATCTACGACTGGACACCCCTTACTAATGAACCCCCAAGTATGTAAAACATTTTCAAACAAGTGAGATCCCGTTTTCTGAGAAAGAACAAACCCACATAACCCGTTCGATGATATGGTTCCTACCCACGAAGGTCTACAGCACATTGTCGATCACTGTACCCACCACAGGAGGAATGTCAATTTCCATATTGGTCTGGTCCCACCGAGAATAAAAGTCCAGCCAAAAAGCCAGGTGCCTTAATTTGAGGACCAATCATCATATGTAAGAAGGTCCAGACCAGCGAAGTCTGTTAGTTGGAGATCAAATGACCCATTTGGCAGAGGACATAGAAGGTACTGCCGTAGAACAATTGTAGGGGCACATAATTGTAAATGATGTATACTGTGTCTTTATAGTCTTTGTTGTCCCTGCTCCCACTTTTTATCTTCTCCCTCCACCACCAGGGCCTGATTTTGTCCAGTAATGACTAGCCCCCAGCAGAAGGGACTGCTCCAGCCCTGTTTTAAAGATTATGTGGAATGTATTTGATAGAAGTGCTCACTATTCTGTCCATTGATCACAAAGATATGAAAATGCAAAGAAAAATTATACATTCAGATGAAAAATGTCCACTAGAAAAATGTGAGCTAATTCCAGTCCGAAAGATAAACCCTTGTACCGTGTCAAGCCATCTTGGAAAAGGTATCCATTTCAGAATTATCATAGTACCACAGTGAAATATGGATGGTTTCGTAATAAAATCAGTGTAAATGGTATCCAAAGGTTGAGGATAAACCTCAGACGGTCTAGATAACAAGCAACTGTCCCAAAGCGACAAGGATCAAGGCGCATGCCAAGACCAATCTATTTGGTTTCAAGTGGTTAATTGCATTCAAAATACACAGGAGGAGTCAACTTCAGTCAACAAAGCGGAGGCCTAGAACAACTGCTACCAAACATCTTTTTACCCACTCCTTGACATGCTGAAATAGAGTTGTTAACGGCATTTCTCATCCTGCCCAGATACTGGAAGTGATCCCTATCAGGTTTAGGAATGCTTAAGCACTCAATCCAAGTCAGGATCCAGGGGCCCGCCTGCTCCTCTATCCTTCCTGGTACGTAGAAGCCAAGGGCTTCTCTTGACTGATGCCATGTTGGTATGAAGAGCGACCCCTGCCAGGAGAAATCACCACCACGCAGAAAATAAACTGAAGCCCACAGAAACCTGATAATTCCACAATCACAAAATCGATCCAGCAGAGACAATCCAAGGAACCACAAAAAGCCATGAATACAAAGAAACTGAGAGAATTGTTAAGTAACTTCCTTCCCACCAGCCGCCCTTCCATGACGGTGGCTTACCACCTGAAAGGACGCGTACATGCAGCAGCCATGATGCCCTAGGATCATTCCCAGCTGCCTGTGTAAAGACAAAACAATTCCACGAATGCTAGCAGACATATGGGATAGTAAATTGATCTGAAGGGCCAGAATGCTGCAACCATGGGTAAGTTACTGCCACAAACCCCAAAGGAGCATAACGCAGGAAAGCCAGCCTGGTGACCAACCTGATGGACAGTGCCAGCAGGCAGCCCCAATACAGCAAGCAGCCTGAGAGTTGAAAATGCCCCACTCTATTACAGCACAGACACTGAGTATTCTGTGAAAGGCAATGGGCCTCATTATGAGGTAGGAGGTAGCACCCCCTTACCGCATTCCGGGTCCGGGTTCCCGAAATAGGGACTTACCGGGTCATTCCAACCTTGGAGGACCTGGTAAGTCCCCATTCCGGGAACCATTCCCCATTCCCATTTGAGCCCCTTTAGGGCTCAATGGGAATGGGGATGGAACTAATAACGGTACCGCAATTTGTGGTACCGTTATTAGCTCTGAAGTGCCTTAACGGGTCCCTTCCGTAAAAAGAGGCGTTAAGGAAGGGACCCGCTAAGGGACCTCGGAATAGGGTGGTAAGGGATTACCGGCACCGGTGTCCTTACCGGTGCCGGTAATCCCTTACCACCTACCTCGTAATGAGGCCCAATTACTTACTTGTACAGTTGAGCATTCTTTTCATGTTCTTATACATCGTACTTATGCTGAAGGTTGAGCCACAGCTATTACCTTTCTTGCAAGAGGTCAAGTCCACAATGGTTTACATTGGAGGAAAAGATACTACTAGTTAGATTAAAATCAGGAACACAATTCAAAAAGGGCTTGGACAAACACAACACAGCAGTCTTAGTTTTATTGAATCGCACCCAATCATTGTCTTCCAAAAAACTTGGGCTACGTATATTATTACGTTCTATGGTCGCAACAGAAACCAGCTATCCAAGGCACCAGGAGAAGGCCTAAGGCAGGCTTGTTATTAAGTGTGAAAAACTATTGTAATGTGGAAGCAATAGATTGTCTTTCTCAGTATTTGCCCGCCAGACTGACTAAGAGTGATTGCTTTAGATCATAAGAGCATCTTGTGGATCAATATATATGATCCCCAGGGGTGGGGGGGCGGGGTACGAAACATTATGAAATTAAACTGTTATTTCTAGGTCTGATAGAACAGTTTCAAGTTCACGCACATGTATCAATCTTCATTTTTGGGGATTTGAATGCCAAGATTCCTACTCAGTAGCTGATTCCGACAAGCTAAAACCTAACATTGATGAAGCCCATTCGTTACAGAAGGTGAGTAATGTTAAAGGAAGGAGATGGTACAAAGCATTAGCAACATCAGATACATTTATGCTGAATGGTCACATTAATGGGGATATTCCCGGACAACACACCAGAGTTATGCCTCGGTCAACATCCACTATAGATTACTTCTTTGCCTCCTTCTACCATCTGTCACCTTAAGAAAGAGCCGAGAGAGGAGAGTGGCCGCTATCCCGGTCTCATCTCCTTCTTTTTCACACAATCCATTACTACACTAGATCACAGGCATACTGCAAGCAAACACAGCCCTAAATCACTTATCTTGGAATCCGGCGAGAAATAAAATTGCTAATAAGGAAATCGATGCTGCCATTAACGCATTTGCAAACCCCGAGATCCATTAAGCCGATCTAGTGCCATCTGAAAAGTCTGACGTGAACTCCCCTGCTATAGTCACTAACTCTCTAAGGGGAGAACATCATTACGTAGAACTCTATAATGGGGTTACTAAGATAATTGTGAAAGCCATTGCCCTGAATAGAAAAAAAATGTTTGGGGAACACCGTCCAAAACAAACCCCACATGAAACATATGTTAGCTTTTGATTAGGATATGGCTGAAGCTAAAACAGCACTGAGAAACAAAATAAAAATCATTAACAAACTCTTGCTCACTAACTCACAGATATGCAGGGAAACCAGTAAAGGGGGAGCCCAGTTATCAAACACGGCTCAGAGAGTATCATAAAGCGAAGACAGTTGCCAACTGGCAACCACTGGTAGAAGTATGCAAATCTAACAACAGACGTCTGTCCTGGAAATTGGTGAAAAGAGAAAGAGTCCACTATAATATAAGTATTGGTGCCTCTAAGGCTAAATGGGGAAAACGATATTGGTAACTCAATTGGAAAGATCTCTGACAAAGGATAACTATAAAATAACTTAGATACACAACTGGAACATTCCAACGTACCATTGAAAAGATCACCAACATCATGAAAAGAGTTACTATATCCAGAGCCCCATGCCCAGATGGCACCCGTAATACCCTACTTCAAAATAGCCCCCACACATGGGGCAAATTGCTACATGGCCTTTTCAGAAATATCAGTAAAAATGGTAACTTGCCACAAAGTTGGACGGAGAGTATTGTTCTACCAATACTCAAGCGTAGCCCCAAGAGCAATCCCAACAACAATTGCATTCTAGCCATGATAGATGCCCCAGTAAAAATATTTGCCAGGGTTCTCCAAAAGAAATGAACGAATGGATACAGGTCACACAACATTTTGGCCATGAATCAAACATGGTTTAGACAGAGCCACTCTACCATGACTAATATTCTAAGATGCAAAACTATGATAAAGAGAGCTTGGTCCAGGCGAAAACAATCACTGTACGTCTGCTATATAGATTTCAGTTCAGCATTCGGCACAATCAATCAATATCGTCTTTGGAGGAAGCTGAACCATTGGAAAATACCATCTGGCAAGCTGACTATGATTATGGCATTACACACTACAACATTGGTCAGAGTGAGATATAGTCAAGCAGGAGAAACAAGAAGGGGTGAGGCGCGCACTCCAGTTCCTGACCAACATATTACCTGAAAAAAGGTTGCTGGGTTAAATCCCAAAGTGTCCAGATCATTCACAGGGTTAAATCCCAATTGCTGCCAATTGTTCACAGGGTTGATTCCCTTCTTGCACTGCTGTTCTCCTCCTAGCGCTTTTGTGTCGCCAACACTCATCAGGGAGGCTGAGTTGCCTTTCTGTTCAGGTGAATCCAATGGAATTGCTGTTGCAGTCTCTAGGAATTGTGGTAGCTGTAGTCAAACCATTTTAACAATTCAGGTGACCAGGAAAAGACTCCCCTCCAAAAACACACATCTTACCCTTAACAGGGGGAGGGAGGACCATAATTATGGCTCTCCAACGTAGGTATGTTAAAATGGTTTGACTACAGCTAGGAGGAGAACAGCAGTGCAAGAAGGGAATCAACCCTGTGAACAATTGGGCAGCAATTGGGAATTAACTCTGTGAATGAACTGGACACTTTGGGATTTAACCCAGTAACTTTTTTTCAGGTAATATATTGGCCAGGAACTGGAGTGCATGCCTCACTCCTTCTCGTTTTACTATAGTCATGCAGGAGAACTAACAGAATCCATCCCTACGTACAGAAGACTTAAACAGGGATGCACCCTTGCAACCACATTATTTAACATCTACCTACCAGATCTGACAGAAGCAATTAACTGTGAAACCGTTCTTCTGCCCACTGTGGCCATGAAGCGAGTGCAATGGATAAGATACAAGGATGACTTAGTCCTTTTAGTTCTTATACCGCATGGACTACAATTCCAGCCTAACCTTCTCTGTAAATACTGCAAGGAAAATAAGCCCTAATCATGATCTACACAGTCAAAATAATTCTGCTAATGCTGTACGATGCAGACATTTGGGGGAAAACTGTATTTCAAAATTGACTAAGCGTAAAAAATGTTGCCTTAAAACCTTGGCAAGCATGACAAAATCTCTACCAGTCAATTACTAACGAGTTGAATTTGGAATCTGTTCCACACATTCTCTCATTAAAAAAATGCATTAATTTGTTTTGAAAAATGATTAAAGCGGAAGCTGACTTATTATTGGATCTGATATACAAAGATCATGAGACATTGGGTAAATATAGTTCCACACACACCAATGATATCATGCTTAACGGGGGCCGTGGGTGATGTGAGGTGAGGCCATTTTCCCTCAGGGGCTGGCTTTTCCAAAATTTAAGTCTAGGGTAAAAAACATCATTGAGAGTTTGGACAGCGAACATACTATCGTAGCTACTCGCTGCCTCTGGACTGTATGTGCACTATACAAATGCAAATAAATAAATAAATACGCAGAGCAGAGGCTACGTCCCATGGGTACCAGAAGCATATTGCACCATGAGCTATTTAAAAGCCTTCGCCAATCACCTCTTGTGAGGCGAATAATTAAAATACAAGTTCAACATCACTGAAACCAGAGAAATCCCCCGGGGTACAAACAGGAATACGTAGAAACCTACGCAGTTGCAGATTGTGCGACTCTTTACATCTTGAAACCTGCAAGCACCTCATCGCCAGCTGTAATCTAGGCACTAGATTTTGGCTTGCCTTCGGGATAAACAAGCTAACGTCCATGCCTACTGAAGAACTATGCTTAAGCTTCATGGAGGGACATGATTGCAAACTCATTTACACATTAACGACATTCTGATTAGAGATTAAAACTATCCTTAAGGGGAATGTGACTTAATCCGGGGCATTTTATATCTGAGAACGCTAAAGGAAATTCAGTACAAAGGGTATGATTTGTGTTGGTATAGTAGCCTTTTTCTTTTTTTTCTTTCTCCCATGGACTAGAAAAGGTATTTGCTTTTGGTTTTATAGACATTGTCACTGTATTAGTTGAACAAATGTTACTGTCTGAATACTCTCCTTACAATTTAGCATAATGTTTCGATTGAATTATTATTGTTAAAAGTCTTTGAATTAACTATATAGCACTTTAGATAAAAACATTTACAAAAATTAAAAACTGGTCTTCGTATGGGCGCTACGACCAGGCTATGGGCTCAAAAGAGTCTAGAGAGTTTCAGCATATAAGTAAATGTGTCTATGAGATGGATATGGGCGTCCTTGGGTCCTTATTAGTGGGGAAAGGGACTATTTGTTGAGTCAGGGACCCTTGCAGACGTTTGCCATGGTGTAGGCATATTGGGTGGGTCTGGCGGTCTTTATCTGTCATCGATATCTATGAACTTGCTTCCTAGACCCCCTGGGGTAGAACAAGTCACACGTTGTGAGTCAGGGCTGATGATGGTTTTCGACTCAGAACGTAAATCCCAGACATTTGCTTAAATTGGTCAGTTTTAAGGTCTTTCCTTAATTTCAGATAGATTTCTAGCGTCCCAAAGCCCATACCGAGGCCGTTTAACATTTTACTGCCCAGCTCCCAGAGGTTCCCATCTGCCTGCTTCTTCAGTCTTATAAAAATGTAAGGGTCTCGGTTCCAAATCTCCAGGACGGTCAGGACCTGGGGAAAGTACAGGGTAGAGCGGGTGCTCTGAAAGGTATTCAGGACCCCCAGTCCAAATGGCCTTTTTCATGGGAGATAGCACCTTGAACTTGCTTCTATGCTCCAATCGGAGCCAATGAAGGGCCATCACCGCTGGCACGCAGTGCTAGGTTTTCTTTAGGTTGAATCAGATGCTATCAGTGCTGAAGGTAGAGATGTGCACAGATAACTACAGGTGTGTATGGGTATTATAGCGTCATTTTGGAAGCAAGACGACACAGGTTTGAATCCTAGGTCCGCGCTTAGGAACCTCTTTTGTATTAAGCGTGTTATAAAAAAAACAATTATAATTATATAGACACATTGCCAAAAAGTCCCACTTTCAGCTCTTCCTTCTCAAAGAAATTTGACCTTTTCTCACTTTTCCTCAGAGGCTCAATGTGTCCCAATCCCTGGTTCTCTCTAGGCTTGACTACTGCAGTAGCCTCCTCCTGAATCTTCCATCTTCCACTCTGCGACACCTCCAGCAAATCCAGAATAGGGAAGCGAGACTTCTCCTTGGCCTTAAGCACAAGGAGCACATCTCTCCTGCACTAAAAAGTCTTCACTGGCTCCCGGTTGCAGCATGGATTAAATTCAAATCCCTCTGCATCATCCACAAGACTAGACTGTCTGGGCCCAGGGACCTCACTATCTTCAACTTTATCTCACTAAATACTGTCCCCCTAGACCACTACATTCCTCTGGCACCAACTCTTGGTGTGTAAAGCGCTTTGCTAAACAGAGAGTTGGTGGTCGTTCACTTTCCTCAGCGGGCTCCCTCCTATGGAATAGCCTCCCCCTATCCCTACGCCTTGAGCAGGAACTTCTAAAATTCCAGAAGCTCCGTAAGACTTTCCTCTTTTCCTCCTCCTTCCCTCCTCTGCTAATCCCACCATTGCTGCGATTGATGTCCTGGGCCCTTATGCATCCTCGGGGCCCTGACCTCCCACACCAAGCTGCCCAGCTCCTGTCTATCCACAGCACTTGCATCTGCACACCATCTGCCTTGGAGGTTCGCACTTACCCCTCCCGCGGCCGAGTATGTGTAGCACTCAACATGTCTAGCACTTCATCTGTGGCTCTCCCATGAGCTTGTACTCCCCAGCACTTAGACCCTCTTCTCTCTTCCTTGCTGCACTTGCACATTCTGAATAGTCACACGGTAGAGTAGGTTTGTCCTTTCTACCTTCCTCGCCCCCCTGCTCTTAAATACTGTGGGCCCGATTCATGGAATATTTGCCCGGTTCAAAGTGAATTTGCACTGCTGAAAAGTGACTTCGCACTGCCGAAACAAACCCCGATTCATGGAATCGGGCAAAGTGTATTTTTGCAGTGCAAAGTCCGGTCAAAGTCATTGCATAGTCATTTTTGCAGTACAAAATGACTTTTCCTGGAATTTGCACGGCAAAAATACCTTTCTCATGGTTCCATGAATCAAGGTTTGTGTTGGCAGTGCAAAGTCACTTTTCAGCAGTGCAAATTCACTTTGAACTGGTCAAATATTCCATGAATCGGGTCCTGTTTTTAATGTATTTCCCACCCTTGCTCCCTCCCTGCCCTGTGGGTGCTTTTTTCTGGTGCCCGCGAATGGGCAATTACCAGGTCATTAGGGCCCTGCCGTACTCGGTAATTGCCCATTCGCGGGCGCCGGAAAAAAATGCTCCCCATCCCTATTTGAGCTCCATAGGGCTCAATGGGAATGGGGTGGTCGGATGCACCGGCACTATTAGTGAATGGTGCCAGTGCATCCGACATGCTATGCTCGCGGGTGCCGGTACGCCCGCCAGGTCCGACCTGGTCCGACCTGGCGGGCGGGACGGCACCCGTGAGCAGAACTCATAGTTTGCCGGTCTGGTAACAACGGTACCATTGTTACCGGACCAGCAAACTTATAATGAGGCCCAGTATTTTTTTATTGTATAAGCGCCTAACATGCAAAAAATACATGAATAAATATTAAATTGACTACAGTATGACAAACAAAGCATAGACAGGGATTGCAGGTGCATTACAAATGGTGCACAGGGTGGTTTGTCTGTCTCTCCACTCCCTGTGGTAAGGTCGGTTTATGGCATTTGGCTGCTCTTATATGTGCATTCATGAAAGTAACAAGTGCACAGCATGGGAGAGTGTCTGAATTATATGTTACAAACTCATCCTGGATTCTGTAATCTGGCCCCTACACACTGCAGGGTTGTGCACATCAGCTCGATTTCTAAATGATCTTATATTGATGCAATAGTTCTTGCCAGCACAGCGCCCAGTGCTCCTTGAAGCCACGGCTGCGCTACATGACAAACCGACAGCATCAACATCGCATCTCTCTGGACCCAAAAGCTTTTCTATTTCCAATGGAGCTGAAATGACCACAAAAAAAAAATCGCAGATCTGAATTCATGCGCCCAACCGTCTATAGCAGCAGTGCTTATGGTAATGTAGCGATAGCCCCGTGAAACCGTGTATTAAGGCTGCTACGCAGTTACCTCATACAGGTTACCATTAAGGCAGAAAACGCACGCAGAAACAGGATACTGGAATAAAAGTAAAAAAATACCACTGTATTTACTATGCTCCCGTAGAGAAAGGTCCGCGGACAATAAAGAGCGTCGTTTCACTTCCGTTACTCTAAAAAGCACGCTATGTGCGTCCCTTGTGTGAAAGAATGATAAAAAGAATACCGTTTAAACTGATACCTGTGCTAACACATAATTGAACTTTAGAAAGAGGCAAATTGGTCATTACCTGTATCCTGTTTGCTTTCAAGGGGTACTGCGTTTAGGTTTTGGGCTGCCGTTTTCTGGGCATTTCTCACCGCGTTGTTTGCCTTGGAAAGCGGAGCAAGGCACTCGGGAGCGGCGTGTTTCTGTCCGTTTTCACGGCCGGAAGCGGCCCCCTCGCGCAGGTGCCTGTTTGTTGTGTACAAAGGAAGCACTGAGGCAACCCTGGGTGCGGCAGGGAAACTTGAATGGTCCGGCCCCACAGTGATGTGTGAAAGCGATTACTGCTAGGAAACCGAGGGCAACAGGATACGCAGAAACTGCTACCTGACTACCTGTGTTCCTGCTGCTCAACAGCCCCATCGGGTCTCGCGCAATAGAGAGTGCGGGTGGGTGGGTGCGTGTGTGGTGCGTATTTGTGCAGGTGCGGCTGTGCGCGTGCGTGACCCCAGGTGAGCGTTCGTGTGTGTGTGTTTCTTCCTACAACAGAAAGAAACCACAGAACGTTTTCCTATGGGATTGCACCATTATAAAACGTTCCTGTGAATTGGGCCCCAGTTGAGGTGTAGTGTTGCACCCCTTGGCGACTCCGGCCAAAATTGTATAGGAAGAAATACTCAGTGACCTCTGATGTTTTGAAAATGCTACTTAGTTTCTGACCGTTTTCGATGCAAAATAATGATTGGCAGATGGGTGCAGAGGGGGAGGCACTGACCCAATTGTGTATGTACCATGGGAACAGAATTGGTTACACCAGACTCACAGCCTTGAGTCCAATGGCTGTGATCGGCGCATGTAGCGCTGGTCATTGGGCCTCATTATCCTGGATCAGAGATCCGGCTGGATAGTTCTCCCCGGATCTGGAATCCGGGAAAACAATTTACAGGGATTTTAATGATTTTCATTTGTTTTTGTTGCCGAAGCCGGTACACCGGTCAGATGGTCGAGATACTTACCCGCTAGTCCACTTGAACATCAATTCAAAGTACATGTGAAAAGCTTCTTAGGAGTGTATTCAGCAGAACATATTTAAGTAAGCTTTAAAATGATTAAAAGTTGTGCACCTTTTATACTTTACTTGGATCATCATATGAAAAACTCCTCCTCTCCTGGGCTATTTTCAAGTGTTAATAATTAATTAAGCTCCTAAAATTGGCTTAGAAAAATCTCCCTCATTCGCAAATCCCTCTCCACCGCTGGTGGGATCCCACACTTAAGCATTTCAATTTCCACCACTGGGCACGTGGACATAATGTGAAATCGTTTCATGGCATATTGCAGGTCCTCCGGCCTGTTCAGAGGGTCTCAGGCAGGGAAGAGGCACGCCCAGTGTGTGGGAATTGGCCGAATAAAAAAAAAAAATAAGTCCAGATTTGACCAGCAGGTCCACAAATCCTCGGGACTAAAATCTGGGCACAGTACTCACACGGCATGGGCTCCAGGCACATTGCCGGCGATTACATGGGTAAAGTAAGAGTGCAAAAGCCAAAATAAATGCAGAAAAGGATAGGGTCGCTCTGCTTGAGAAATCAAGTTAAATCTCACCAATGAGGCCAAAGGAGGTTTGAAACATACTCTTAATTCTTGTGTTCGTATGCAGCAGAGACATGGACCCCATGCTCGGGCTGCACTGCCATTTTTTGGTGGGGGGCCCAAGATGATTTATGGTTTATCCTCATTTGTAATGTGCAGTAGAAAAAAACAATAGGTTTCAGATCTGCACAGACACATTTTGCAATTTTCCAGATGAAAGCATAGTCCGAACCTCTGTGGCATGGAGTGGCCATACATTAGGCGAGGATACGCCCTTGGGAATGCAATAGGGAAGAGGAAGTGCCAGGTATCATCCGCACCCCAGCCACCCCCTTTGAAGTGCCAGGAACGTTTGCGCCAAAATATGTGACATATGGAGAACAGATAAACCAGCAGAGAGCCGCATTGGGCTCTGCCCAATGCCTATCGGAGTTACAGCACCTATTGAAGTACTGACACCTAAGCAAACCTGGACAGTAAGGTACCCACTGAGAATACCATATCTACAGACAAGACAAAAGGAAGTTTGTCAGAATTAAATACCTGAAGACGCCAAGAAGATACTAAAAGAACACGAATGGAGAAATCGGACTGATGCACATATAGAATGCATAATGACCTAAGAATACTGACAAAGAGACGAAATACCATGGATAGGTGACATCTTGAGCCTAAGGTGAAATAGTTAACTTCAAAATGAAGAAACGTATGTCATATGCACGATGAAGACATTAAGTCAGTTTAACCGTGTACAGATGCAGGAAACCGCAAGAAGCAAAGAAATCGTGAAGCTTGGTTATGCTTAGTAGAAAAATAGACTGCGGCAAGCACCAACTATACATATATCTACCTCAAAAGCACTTTAGAGATGAGTGAAAATCCACTACGCACATCAGCAGAATTGAACAGAGGTTACTAAAGGTCTCAAGAGGAGAGTGCTGCAGCAAAAAAATCAAGAACTAAGACGGAGAGAAACCCAGCTCAAGGTAACCATGCAAAAGAAGCCACGGTCATATCAGGCTGGAACAGACTAGAAATTGATACAATTAAAGAGAAAAAAGAACAGAGTACCCTGTTCAGCAATGTCGAGATAAGCCACAGATGATAGACGACTGGCAAAATTAAATCAAATACACGAAAATGCATGAAGAAGAGGCCGATTTGACACTGTCAGAATCCCATGACAAGACAGGCAGGTAGGGATGAGACCTTCAAACCTACGCATGGAGCCCTGCCATACCCATACTTCTTAACTTTCTCAGACCAAGAGGCAGACTCAAGGCCAAACTACAAAATAGTAATTGACATACGACCACTGAGGTGATGAATGGTTGCAAAATAATTGGAGGGAAGCTGGGGTGCAGACTTACTCTCTGCACCTGGCCAATTATTCCGCATGCTGCTAAACGCAAGTGGAAGAATATGAGTGGGATCGATGCCAACCCAATCATAGCAGACCATGTAATCTAGGGTCCTATAGAGAGTAGAGCCAATGAGACGTCGTACTTTTAGTTACGTTTACAGTGCCCAGTTTGAAGGAAGGGCTTAGTTGCCCCACCTGACATTGATTATCCAATCCCCTCTCCCCGTTACCATATAAAGCTATAGTACCTATGTTAAAGTTACCTTCCTATAACCAATCAAGTTGCATGTTAGGTTTTTAAGATTACACATCAATGATGATGAGTTTTTGGTATAAAGAGTGTGTTTTTTCTGAAATTAAGTGGAGTTTAAGCGAGAAGGAAGATCGAGCGGGTGCTGATGTTCACTGAACTCCCCGTTTTCTGTACTTGTCATTAAACGGACTCCCTTTGCCAAACGATTGAGTTGTCATTATTATTTATTTATTATTATTATTTAGTGTTATATTTATATATATGTTAGTGTTTAGTATTATTTATTATTTAGAGTATGAATCTGCATCCCCATCTATCTCAAGGGTGCTGCTGCTCATCTTAAAGGGCTGTTTGGAGACCCTAGTCTTATGGGCCGGCTGGGGTCCATCCAGTTCAATAGGCAACCTTAAAATATGTTGTAGAACAGGTGTGCAGTTCTGGGCTCGGGTCTTTGGACCCAAGATGGCACCCAGATAAAAAGCTTTCAGTGTGGCATCCGTTATTGGCTTTCATGTAGCACAAACCTAGCTGAAACGCAACAAAGTGGTGTGCCAAAGGATAACATACTAGGACACAATTATATAGGGACCATTGCAAAGTCTACACTTTCAATGCCTCGGAAGACCCCAAAAGGGGTCAATTATTAAGCAGCTCCTTACATATTTTTCTCATCTTTTCTATGCCACGGTCTGGAGGCATGAATGGAAAAACAATACATTTGATTTATTTAAGTACACAATTGAATCATCAGCTAAAAAGAATACTATTTTTATCGAAAAAACAGTGTATAACATTTACAAAACTCGATAACAAGTATTACACAAATCTCTTAAAATGACAAAAAAATGGCTGCATCAATAGCATTATTTTAAACAAACCATAGACCAGTGAACACCCAAAAGTGACTGCAAAAGTAAAAACAAAACAAAGGCCTAAAAATAGATTTAGAAAATCAGCACCAAAAAATGAGTGCACAAGTCAACAACAGACTGACTTAATGTAACTAATACAAGTGGCTAGATACATATGATTGCCCATCTTGTTACATATTCCCTTCTTCAAGCCACCCGGGATACCGACCGGTTTTGACGTCGTATACAAATTTGGCACGGCTTCATCAGGGAAAAACAGGCTAAAGGGAAAAAGAAAAAACACAAAGGCTGTGCGTCTGGATAAACTTATTGCCAGATAATTCACACTAAACGCTTGTATAAAGGCAATAACTTTTTAACAAACACTCAGGGTGCACATGAGCCCAAAAAAGAATGGCAGTCTGCAATCTGAAAAAGCAAAGGAAACATAATTAATAATGTGTTCCCCGGATACCACACCTCATCACCATCACCGCCAGTGGATCCACACAAGGGGTACGCACAGGAAAATCCGTTCTCCAAAATTAAGAGGGAAGACATCAATTGGAGGTTTTGCACAGAAGTAACAAAGTGAAGAACAAAATTACCAGGAAAATGTATTGCATCAATTAATAATGCCTAGACTAATATATGCACTGAAGATGTTCCCGTGTGTCCCCCTTGTGGAAATTAATTGGCGGTGATGAGATGAGGAACACATTATTAATTTTGTTTCCTTTGGTTATTCAAATTTCAGGCTGCCATTTTGGGCCCATATGCATTGGGAGTATTTATTAAAAAGTTATTGACCACGGCCACCAGGGGGCGCACGGATGAGTCGCCTCTCCGTGTGAGCTCCGTACAAAGGGTCCGAAAAGTGGCAGTGAGCCCCCACTTTGAGACCCCCCAGAGCTGATTTTCGAACGAGAGGCGCGGGACGGTGTCCCCCCCACCTGGGAGAAAACCCAGAGAAAATCGGAGGCGGCATCGTGGTGAAATCAACTTCGGCGCGCTGAGGCCTCCGGCGCGGCGTGCAAGCTGCAGATCCTCCAGTGCAGGCCTGAGCATACTCGGGGAGAGCCGCCTTCTGTGATTGACCCGGCGCGGTTCCTCGAGCCCCGCGCGGAACCTGCTGTGCACTGCTGCTCTGTGTGGCTGGGAGCCCCCTCTTGGAGCTCGCCGACATCCCCACCGCGGCACGGTGAGTGGATCCCTCCTCCCCCCCTGCACCACGGGGCGGCTGTCCCCTCCACTGCCGGTCTCTGCTGGCCTGTCCTCGGCCCTCGGCCCGGTGGCGCGGCGGGGCCTAATCCTCCCCCTTACCTACCCTCCAAAGGAGCCCTCTCCGGTGTCGCGGGAACGGCACTCGCTGCCTGAGAGGCGACACGCTCAGGCTTCATGACCAGGGAGGAGGGTTGGAGGAAGAGCCGCACATTTTGACCGGAGAAGAAGAGACGGTTTGCGGGGACGTGGGGCTCCGGAGTGCCCTATGTTATCTCCTCCCCAGCGGTCGTGGCTTTATTCAGACACCCTGCACTTTGAGCAACACCGTGGATGGTGGTCCCTCGGCTTGGATTGTATCTCCTGCCACCATTTCTTCTGCAGTACGCGGTTTCGTGCCGCATCCGCCTCTACTCCAGAGGATCACCGGAACTGAGGGTTGGGCCCCCAAAAGGTTGGGGCGTGTGCCTCCTCGAGTACCCCCGCATACCAAGCAGCTAACATTGCGAGGATGAAAATCTACGCCGCGCACTGGCAGCACACCCCTGGGTGTTCGCGGATCTCCTCCGGCTGACGTGGGATTGGGAGCTAGGCCCCTGTCTGTTAGGGCGTGTGCCCTCCGCAAGTCCTCTACACATACCTCACCGTACTTGCTGGATACGCCGACACATACTTGTTTCTCTCCCTGGAACGATCTGCTTGAAAGCGAATGGTCAGTGGCTCCCGTGTACTGTCACTGGACTGCTGTCCCTCCATCTGGAGAGTCCATACTCGACTTCCCCTGCTGCGCAATCTTATATGAATATCTCTACAGGTAAATATTGGTACAAGATTCATGAGATTCTGGTGGCTTGTGTCCGCATCAGAAGTATTGTACGTCGAAGGTCCCACGACTGAACGGGCACTAACGTTATATCGATAGAAGATCGCTAGGACGTTTTTTTACCCTGCTGGGTGCTTCGGGGTGCCACCCCCCATGGACCCTAGGACCAAGTTGGCGAAGTATACGTTCTCACCAATTGCTAGATCCCCAAGGCCCTTTTCGATTTCTATGATGTCAACAGCAGGGTCCGAGGCTGCTGCGACCAAGGCAGACGTAGCTGATTTGCTTGCTGAAATGAAGGGCATGCGAGCAGATATTGGCAGTAGGATAGATAAGATCACACAAAGGATAGACAAAATGGACGACAGGCTGGAGCAGGTTGAGCACAACCAAACATCTCTGAATGTACTAGAAGCACAGATGGATCACCGCATTGCAGACATATCGAACAGAGAAGACGAATTGCGTCTTAAGGTCGACGACCTTGAAAACAGGGAGCGTCGTAACAACATTCGAGTCTTTGGTGTTCCTGAGAAAGAGGGTGAAACCGAGCTGGACCTGAAACACTCATTACACGCTATCTTGAAGCTCCTCTATAACGACGACTCGATTGATGCACCTAAAATTGACCGAATCCATAGGGCTGGAGGTAGACCGGGGGGCCCGAGATCGGTCCTGGCCCGATTTCATAACTATGCGGACAGAGCACGAGTCTTGGACAAGGCCAAAAACGCCCGACAATTATCCTTGGAGGACTCCGTCATTTCTCTCTACCAGGACCTGTCATCCCTCACACTAGCAATGAGGAAAAAGTGCTCTCCGATCACGAAAATGTTGAAGGACAGGGGTGTCAGGTACCGATGGGGGTACCCATTCTCCCTCACCTTCGACTGGGAAGGCTCGACATTGAGACTTGTCTCGGAGAAAGATATTGTTGACTGCATATCGGATTTGATAGGCCCGCCGGAAGGTGCCTCTTCTCATGAGGATCAAGGGAAATCTGGTGGCGAATGGAAACCCAAGGCTCCACGGCGGAGAAAGATTCCAGGTTCTAGGAAATTTAGAAAGATGAACACTTCCCAGGACATGGAACACTGACAATGTGAGAATTGATCAAATTATTCTGCCGAGGAGGTTATGGACTCATGCATAGGAGTCAACCTCCTGCTTCGCGACTTCCATAGATGGCCTGCAGGCCAAATTGTGAGAGGTCACTTTCTCCACGTGCAAGGTATCCATAGCTCTGTGTGCCTCAGACGCTCGGAATGTGATATGGAGTAATACTCACATTGCGTTGGCTCCTGGGGGAGGGTTGATGACTCTGTTACTGAATTATTGTTAGCGTTAGGTGCACACAAAAGTTGGGGGCTCACTGATATATGTGATTTTATTATGGTAGGACCGCCTGTTTTGCGGTCTTCACTGGTGGTCCGAGTTCGGCTGGGTGATGTCAACCTGGGCGAATCGGGCGCCGAATGCGTTGGGGATGGGGAGGGGGGTGGGGGAGGGGTGATTGGAGAACACACAGTTTGCATTAATCTTGATCCAATAGATGCGCAGATGCACCTTGGACACACTGAGGTCTATTGTACGCGCCGAACGACCTGGTCGTCGGCCTCCATGGAATTTTCTGGGATCCACTCTTATAACACTGACCCATACATTGCAATGGCCGACGGGATATGTGCCATGGCGCAGACGGAATGGCCGCCCACGACCTCTGAATATATTTATGATGGCACTTACAACCCGTAGGGACACATTACGCATTTGCACACTTAACGTCAAAGGCTTGAACTCCCCCACGAAACGATCAATGGTGGCCAGGGAATTCAGGATATCGAATGTAGACATCTTGTTCCTTCAAGAAACGAGATATCGGAGGGGTGAGGAGAGGGCCATCCCGTCACGGGAGATTGGACTCGCTTATTGGAGCTCAGGTATACTGAAAAAGGCTGGGGTGGGGATTCTGGTTCGCAAATGCCTTCGGATGACAGTTCTTGACATATGGACGGATACTGAGGGTAGGGCGATCACGATTGTGGGCAATATAGGGGGCACAACAATTACTCTGGCTACGCTTTACGCACCCAATCAGGGGCAAAATCGGTTCCTTCATAAAATCTCTGAAAAGGTCTTTAATATGGCTAAGGGGCACACTGTCCTGGGTGGGGACTTTAATACATGGATGGACAGTTCTATTGACAGACAGACCAGGGCCGATGCATTACATCCGCCCAATACTCGAACTGAGGCTGACATTAAGTCTACCCTTGATCTATATGGCCTTGTTGATAGCTGGCGATACCTGCATCCGTTGGACAGAGGTTTTACCTTTCACTCCCTCCCCCACGACACACTCACACGCATCGACTATATTTTTCTCTCCAACGATCTTCTGCGCGTGCTAAAAGCTGCCACTATATATCCCTCCGCATGGTCAGACCATGACATGGTTGCAATTGATATATCTTGGAATGAGCTGGCACCCCGGAATACCAAATGGAGGTGTAATGAATCCCTCTGGGCTGACCCGGTCTTTAGGGGAACCTTTGAATCTGAAATCGAGCAATTCTTTTCCACTAATGATACAGGAGAAGTAGGGAAGGTAACTGTGTGGGAAGCAGCCAAGGCTACTTGGAGGGGAGTCCTTATAAGGGAAGGGGCCCGAAAGAAAAGGGAACGCGCTTTAATGGAGAGGGGCATCAGGGAGAGGCTTAACGTGGCTCAGAACCTGGCGCAGTCCTCCCCGTCTGATAGACCTAGGTACTTAACTGAAGCCAAACAACTCAGAGAAGAATTGAGGATACTTATAGCTGGCAAAACAGCCCAGACCTTACAGTGCCTTAAGCAAAAGTATTATGAGAAGGGGGATAAAGCAGATGCTCTGTTAGCAGCTCGCCTTCGTGCACAGAAAGCGGAAAGATGGGTCGATCGAATTGAGAGGACTGACGGCACTCTTATAGATACGACTGTCACGTCCCCGGAGGACATACAAGAGGCATTCGCCTACTTCTACGAAGACTTATATATGTGTGACCTCCCTCCCCCGATAGGAAGCATAGACGCATATCTTGAGGGAGCGCGTCTTCCCACACTCACAGGTACGGAGGCCGAATCCCTAGATGCACCGGTCACTGAGGATGAAGTTGCGAGTGCCATTAAGAGGCTGAAAATAGGGAAAGCCCCGGGGGATGACGGATTTACGCCAGGTTTCTATAAAACATTCTCCACCCTTCTTGCCCCTTTCCTGGCGTCCTTGTTTAACCATATCTTTGATACGGGTCAAGCCCCCCCGTCCTTCTCTCAGGCCCTCCTGGCTGTATTTCCTAAGGAAGGTCGAGACCCCAAATACTGTAGCTCTTATCGACCCATCTCGCTTCTTAACATCGATGCTAAGGTGTATGCTAGAGTCATTGTGGCTCGGCTCGAAACATATCTTCCCAGACTGATACATTCCGATCAGGTTGGCTTTGTTCTTGGCAGGCAGGGCGCGGATACCATGCGGAAAACACTTCACTTACTTCATGAGGCACAGGGAATGAAGGGGGACCCATCTCTTTTGTCGTTAGATGCCGAGAAGGCTTTTGATAAGGTGTCATGGGACTTTTTAGAAAGAGTGTTGGTGTCAAACGGGCTGGGACCGAAACTCTGCCGCGCCATTAAAACATTGTACACCTCCCCCACGACGTCGGTGGCGGTGAATGGAGGATACTCACGCTGGTTTCCCCTTGAAAGAGGAACGAGACAGGGTTGCCCACTGTCAGCAATACTGTTTGTGATGTCCCTCGAACCATTGGCGCAGAAACTAAGGAGTGACGGTAGAGTTAAGGGCATCACGGTGGGAGACAGGGAGTACAAACTGGGACTATATGCGGATGATATCTTGCTTCATCTGACGGACCCCTTAGACTCGATCCCAGCTGCGCTTAACATAATTGAGGAATACGGTGCACTGGCCGGCTTAAAAATCAACACAGGGAAGTCAGTCCTCCTCCCGATTGATAAAAGTAGGGATTCTGAGATCGTACGCTTTACCCCGCTAGGAGTTCAAGTCAGCCTTACTACCCTCCGTTACTTGGGCATCAATGTCACCCGTGATCTTGACTCCTTATATGGAGCTAACTTCCCACCATTGTCACTCGCCCTACAGAAAGATAGCCAACGGTGGTCTAAGCTCACAATCTCCTGGATGGGCCGTTTAAATGCCATAAAGATGGTCTTTCTCCCTAAAATATTATATTTGTTTCAGATGCTCCCCGTTAGGATGCCCCCGGAATACTTCATGGAAGTGAGAAAACTGTTTTTGACCTTCTTATGGCAGGGCCAGAGGCTAAGGATTCCGAGATCCTTACTCCAGCTCCGCAAAGATAACGCAGGAGTAGGCCTCCCGGATATGGAGACATACTACAGGGCGACGCAACTTAGGGTTCTTGTCCCGCACTTTAGGCAACGTTCGGAGCCCCAGTGGATAGTGCTGGATAATTATCACCTTCGTCCCTTTATTGTGTCCGAATGGTTATGGGTCCCCAGATCTCAATTGCGTGAGAGAGTCAGATCCCACCCTATCTTAGGTACATTGTGGGCAGTATGGAAACCCGGCAGGAAAATGATGGGCGTCACGACATGGCCATCTCCCTTAGGACACCTTTGGTCACCAGGAATCCGAGATGCAATCCCAGAACCGGGAAGCTATGAAACATGGTATCAAGCGGGGCTGGAAAGGGCGGGCCAATTATGGCACAATGGAACCTTTATGACCATTCAGGAGCTCCAGGAGGCGCTCGGCATAGGCCCGCTTTCAGTCTTCCTGTATTTGAGACTCAAAGGGGTAATGACAAGGTCAATCTGGAAGGACCAATTGCAGAGGGATCTTACCCCATTTGAAACGATCCTTGATCGATGTACGGGCTCCAGTGGCCTGATAAGTGCTATGTACTCGGCTCTGATCGAGGCCGATATTTCCCCCTCCTTGGTGCTTAAGAGCAGATGGGAAGCAGATATGGGCAGACAAATCTCGCAAAAACTGTGGCTACAAATCTGCAGACGTACTGCGAAATCCTCTATATCCTGCCAGTATAAACTGCATGCTATAAAGTTATTGTACAGATGGCAGTATGACCCGATCAGGCTCGCCAAGATGTATCAGGGGGTAAGCCCATACTGTTGGAGGGGTTGTGGGATGCAGGCTGATTATTGGCACATGTGGTGAGGGTGTGCAATGGTTCAGACTTATTGGTCTGAGGTTCTTAGCTGGATCAGGGACCTGGACAATGAAGGAAGGGTGCAGCACCCAATGTTTATCCTGTTTGGTCTGATCGAAACAGGGGACAAAGTTGTAAAGGCACCTAGGATGGTACACGGTCTATTCATGGCTGCACGAACCTGTCTCACTATGGTATGGAAGAGGCCCAAGCTCCCTAGTAAAACCGAGTGGCTTGGGGTTGCCCAAACTCTCTATAGAATGGAATACTTGACTGCCGCCTTACGCGGAGATCTTACTGATGTCGAAAGTGCCTGGTCTGAGTTCAGAGCCAAACATGCCTTGTAAAGACAATGTGTGCAGAATATTGTTGCGATCTGTGCCAATATTGATAATGAACGATGATTCTGGTTGTGGCGGTTCCTTGGGCCATGTTACGTGTCCTGGTCGGATATCATATTTGTACTCGAAGCTTTCTGGTGTTGTCTCACTGTTTAATGTTGTTTTTCAATCCCGTACTTGGAGATATTAGAGAGGGGAGGGGAGAGGAGGAGCGAGATTGGGTTTTACAGATCTTATTTGCTATACTGTTCGATTCTCAGGAATTATTGCGCATGCCATACGAAGACGGTATTCACCTTACATGCTTTTTCTAATATCGTAATGACAAATTCTGTATGTAAGTGATTGTTGAATTTGTATAAAATCAATAAATTTTGAATTTTAAAAAAAAAAAAAAAGTTATTGACCTGCGGGGGGCGTGCTAGAGAGCCCGAGCAAGATGGTGGCGTGGGGATGGCGCTCGTATGAATGCGGGTGAAATAGCATGCATTTAATCACTTAATCTGTGGGGTTTGCAATCTACTAATCTGAAAAGGCAAGCCTACAGTGGGGGGATGCTGTAACACCCACCAGATCTGATTAACTGGATTTCCGATCGACACTGCACCGGGCCGAGGGCCAGCAAAAGGAAGACAGACGGTGCTCCAAGTGCGAGTGGACGGGGCGGACTTAAAGCTAGCTGACGTCCCACTTATTACACCGGCACAGGGCCCCCCAGGGCAACGCCACAATACATCAGGCGAACTGAACCCTGTGCCTGACAATTGGCCTCAGTGGGAACCCAGGACTAGATCTCCCTGCAACGCATCTTCTTAACCAACTGCCACAGACAGCACAAAGAACGGAGAAACACGGGCAAAAAAGCACTGTATAAACGGGCCACGCTCACCCACGACGACTAACAACAGAAGCTGAACCCATCAACGCAGAGGACACCGGAGGCCCGCACGTACAAACAGAGAAAGCTGCAAGTCAATCTGCCCACATAATGCAATACAGACTCTTCGCAAACCGCCATGTCAACCTCTGTTCTGTATTCCTGAGAGGGGCCCAAACCGCAGCAAGAATGCTCCCTGCTACCTAACCACTCAAGTTGTGATGGCCTTGACAGAAGCAAATACCCAAACAACAAACACCTCCCAATAGGGCACAGTCGGATGGGCCAAAGCCAATACCCACTAAAAAAGGCAATATCTGAAACTAACGGAGTGCGCACCCCTTCTCTCAAGCATTACCGCTGCTTGCAGAGTGGCGTGAAAATATCACTGAAATCTGTAGGGGCCCCTCCTGCCACTTCATCCCGCAAACTTAAGCAACAAAGGGCCTGTGCAAGCTAATACACTGGCCAGCACACCATATGCCCGAGCCCCTGCACCACAATAAGGAACAGCGGATGACTCCACTGCCTCCGTCTACCCGCTCAGCCCACGCACATTAAAGGAAGTCCATGAGCAACACAAGCTGCTCCAATCACTGCGAGGCCTGGCACCATATATGCGGCATGGACCACCTGCAACTAACCAACCCACCAGGCATGTAGCACTACTAAAACATCACAACATCACAGATAATCAATTGCAAGGTTGGAATGATACACCCTAGCACTTTCAAACAACGTCATTCATTATATAACTCAGAAGGTGAAGCAATCTCCCAGTTCATGGGAAAGCCAAACAGATCACTACCTATGCTCCTGAATCTACAGATATCGCAAGCATTAGCTCAGAGGCTACCCGACTTACCAGGAGGGCCAACAGCGCAATCATCATAACCTCCCCAATCAACACCAGATAACACCTCGGTGGCTGCAACGGGTCACAGGACGCCACAAGTTCCACCATCTGGACAACAGCCCACCACCTGGGCATGGCAAAAAACATACCCGAAAGTAACATTAGAAGAGACACTGATCCAAGCTTAACTGAAACACCTTTACGCCGGTCCGCACGCCAGCAACCCAAGATGGATGTCCAAAATCAATTACAAACAGTCCTCACGGAAAATTAGGGCAATTGGCCAAAAAACCCAACAGCCCAAGAAAGCAAATGTGACATCCAAGATATGCATACCCGTCTAAATACCCAGACAGAATGCACAACGGACAATGAGCAATGGATCAGCGCATTTCGGGACGATAGCACAGTAGCCGCTAGTGATCTAGGTGGTTTGATAAAAAGAGGTACGTCTCAGATCAAAAGTCGTGGACCAGGAAAATCGCTTGAGATGCAATAACCTCTGCCTCACTGGACTCCCCGAACAGGCAGAGGGATTGGACCTCGAGGCATATGCCTACCACCTATTTCTGGACCGCTTACACATCCAAGATCCAAGGACATACACGATTGAAAGAATCCACAGGACCCCCCGCCACACGACCAGCGGCAGGAGATCGGCCACGGCGCATCACAATGCATCTTCTTAATTTTCAACATACGGTGGCCATCCTGCGTGCTTGTAGAGCTGCAGGCACAATTCACATGGAAGGGTCAGAGGTCCGTATATTTAATGACTACTCCGCCGAAGTGTCGTACAGAGGAAACGATTTGCTCCCCCTATTTGAGGCACTATAAGGCACAAACCACAAATACTATTTGAAATTCCCTTCCACATGGTGCATCCATTTGGAAAAAAAATTGCACTCCTTCAATGACCCAGAGGATACATGTTGCCTCTTATGTCAACAAGAAATTGTTTCAACAGACTTTCCTATCTGAACTGAGGATGAGAGACCAACTTACCATACAGACTCTTCATAAAGGCACCACTAACAACAGCAGCGTTCGAACGGCAAAAGACAGTGCTCCGGCAGATGCCCAACAGGTCTTTGCCGCAAGGACTACCAACCCCCACCATGAATGACTTTTACATATTCCACCCATAATCAGCCGGCCCCACCATATAAAGGCTGATCAAACAATCTCATCGCTTTGCCCGTGTCTTTGACGAGGACATTCAGGAGAAGATTAAGAAGCTGATGATATCATGCCCATTAAACAGAACACCTCAACCCACACAGTTAATATCATACCACCCGCCTTCTACAGTGGGCTATCCCCCACCCCCTCCCCATGTGAATTCCCAGTGACACTAGTGGCTCCAGACGAATCCCACCGGTATGCCAGGTGTGTCGTTGAGATCGCCATTATCTCTCCTAGCCTCCCCTCAGCATGGGCCTTACAAAAAGTAGTATTAGGATTCTGTTGATCTGTCCCAATGTTAAAGTTAATGTTATGACCTTTTTGTTGGAAGGCATGGTTACTCTGTTAGGGTTTTTGACTGCACACACACATATGTCCTCTAACCAAGAAACCGCTCTCTGCTATAATGCTACTCTCCCCCTCTAATCCCACATGCGATACAATCAGGGCTACACAGAAATGCCTGACCTACGCCTAATAACCCTCAATGAACAAGGGGTGGGCCACCCAATTAAGAGGCAGCAAGTCCTCAATCATTGGAGAGATATTCAGAGCGGCATTGCTTTTCTTCAGGAAATGCACCGCAACACACATGAATCAGGGAAACTAAGCCGTGGAAACTAAGCAGCGCACTCTCCACACCGAGGGAAAAGTGGGGTCTCGATCTTAATACATAAATGTATCCCATTCCACACACTTCACACCATATCAGATAAAGAGGGGAGATATATTCTGCTCTAAGGCCTGGTCTATCACCATCCTCTGACCTTCTTGAACATCTATGCCTCAACCACTGATACACCCACCTTTTTCACACACATATTTGCTAACTGTGCACAATATATGGGGAATCTTACCCTTATAGGAGGTGACTGGAACACAATATTAGATGTGACACTGGACAGACAAGGCACACCTCTATCACAACCCCGACCCCATGTAAACATACAACCCTACTTACCCCTATATCGGAATTGGGATTAACAGATGTGTGGCGCACTCTCCACCCAGAACGCCACAACTATACATTCTATTTGAACTGCCATAAATCATACTCCAGATTAGACTACTGGTTAATTCCAGTGAATGCCTTACTACGCACACAATACTGCACAATACTCCCTACGATCGTATCAGATCATGCAGCACTGCTCCTCAATATCCAACTT
The DNA here is from genome assembly GCF_040938575.1 of Ambystoma mexicanum. Taxonomy (NCBI): domain Eukaryota; kingdom Metazoa; phylum Chordata; class Amphibia; order Caudata; family Ambystomatidae; genus Ambystoma; species Ambystoma mexicanum. Next base: position 293,521,048 of record NC_090932.1, on the reverse strand, counting down.
CTGGGAGCCCTGCCCGATTGATCACCATGGCACCTAAATCTAAGGGCACTGACATACCTTGATTTCCTCGAACAACTGGGTGAAGATAGAGATCTATTTTGGCATTCCAATCTGACTCATGAATACTCCCCCATCACCTGCTGGGACGCCTATAAATACTTCCTTAGAGGGCATTGTGTCTCTAGATGTGCTCACAAACCAAGGGGGGTAAAGTACGAGAAACCCAGATCAGTGCCAATGTAGCATGTGCAGAATCCCAACATAAACGGACCCAGGATCCCAGCACACATGCCCAATTTAACAGACTAAGAGCGGAGCCCAAACAAATCTCCACTGAACGGGTGCAAGGCCTACTATCAAGACACCTACAGGCCCCTCCATTTGATGGCGCTCACCCTTCGCACCAGACAAGCCTCACACCATATAACCTGCTTTAGAAACCGCAATGGGAACCTATTCATGAATGAAAAAGATATTAATAATCGCTTTGCAGATTATTATGGCGAACTATACGCCAGCCCAGATCCGATAGCTCCAGATAATATAGTCACCTGCCTCACCAACCTTCATTTACATAAAATCAGTGATACGGAAAAAAACGAACTGGGGACACCAATCTCAGCCGCTGAAATAACCCAAGCCATAGCATCCCTAACAGCGGGAAAGGCGTCCGGACCAGATGACATACCAATAAATCTATAGAAAGCAATGGTGGACCGCCTCCCCCCACTGCTCGAAACAGTATTAGTTGAGGCACTGACCGTGGGTCACCTACCGGTATCGATGCTTACACCCAATATAATTGTGTTTTTTCAAACAGGGCCGCAACCTGGAAGATTGCGGGTCATATCGACCAATCTCGCTGATAAACGTGGATGCCAAGATTCTGGCCAAATGTCTAGCGCATAGAATTGAGAAAACCCTCCCACATTTTATCCATATAGATCAGCTGGCTTTATCCTTGGTCGCCACTCAGTAGACAATGTGAGACGCCTGCTATACATCCTCGACGGACGGGAAGACCCAGACAAAATAATATTGGCGGTGGATGCTGAGAAAGCATTCGACATGTTCCGGGCACTTACAGTTTACGGTTTCCCAACAATGATCCTTGGGATTATATGACTATATACACTACCCCTAAAGCCTCAGTGTCCACCAATGGGACCACCTCAAACCCTTTTGATCTTTACTTGGGCACCAGTCAAGGTTGTGCCTTGTCCCCACTTCTGTACGCTCTCTCAATCGAGCCGCTTGCCGAGAAGCTTTGTAACGACGCACATTAGAATGTTGTGTTTAGAGGGGCTGAGGAACATCGTCTCTCCCTATATGCTGATGACCTACTGGTCTATATCAGCAACCCGCGGCATCACTCCCCCGCCTACACCAGCTTTTCCTTGAGTACGGGCCCATGACAGGATACAGTAATGAGGCATCCAGACCCCCATCGCGCTCCACTGGTGAGGATCTCCCCTTGAGCCCTGCCTGGGCACCAGTCGGCACCCTATTTTTCATTAATCCACTCCAGTGAATCTCTATTGCTGCCTAGAACTGCACGTGCCGACATTGCCAATATCCAAAATGTCGGGCGTGATGCGGCATGGAAGCGAGGCTAGGCTTAGCTCTCGCTGCTAGGCAACGCTGATCTTATTAAGGGAAACATCCGCTGGCAGGAAGAGCCGGCCATATTCAAGGCCATTATAAAGCCCTGTTTGCCCCTGTTCGCACCAGGGCGCACTTACACTTACCCTGCAAGTACTCTCCCTGATCTGAACTCACCTACGAGACAAGCTGTCGATCGTTAAACCTTCTGAACTTCAATGGGACTATCCTGAGTGAAACACGCAAGTGAGTATGGACAACCGCCAGCATCAAGTTCATGTTTAATGTATGTTTATATTACAGACACATGCTCACCACCCACTAAGATTAGCAACCATCCACAACACGGCATGTGTAACATGCCGCCCCGTACCCCCTGGTCTAGACCTCGAATGGCCACAACCTAAACAGCTTGTATTTAACTCCTAACTTACCCTTCACTATACAGCGTTTGACCATGGTGCACCTACAACAGCAGCCGCCTAGCTCTCCCTGGCTTCACTAGACCTATAGCAGGAACTCTCCATGATGGACTAGCTGACTGTAACTGATTTTCCTTGTACTGCGCTACCACTGCTAGGCCAGCCCACTCAGCTTAAGTGTTCCTATGCCTGACTAGCTATGCTTTGCTTACTCAGCCAAATGGTACATATGTCAGAATAGCCCACTCATGTCCGCAATTGCCCAGAGCTCACATTGCTGCCCAGCCCACTTTTAACCGCTCTAAACTAAGTGAATCTATGTTGGACTAGCCCACTTCGAGCTAGCATGGCTTGAATGTATGTTGTTTTTGACTACTCTGTATCAGTATTAGCTTTGCACTAGCTCTGGACTAGCCTATTTAGATTTGCATTTGCCCTGCCTATGTCGTACTAACCTATTTTGATTTACAACTGCCTTGCCTATGTCGTACTAGCCTATTTTTATTTACAACTGCCTTGCCTATGTCAGACTAGCCTATTTAGATTTTCATTTGCCCTGCCTAGGTCAGACTAGCCTATTTTGATTTACAACTGCCCTGCCCATGGCGGATTAGCCTATTTTGATCTGCATCTGCCACACCTATGTCAGATTAGCATATCCTGATTCATATGTGATCCATACTCTGAGGGGCTAGCCCACCGGACTGCATTGCCACGTCCAGCCCACTATATTTATCTACCCCTACTCTGTACCTACTTAAAACTATGTTCCTTAGAAAGACCCTGGTGCCCTTTCTGCTGTTGCTCACCTTACCAATAATCTACTCAACTATGCCCCAAACTATGCGTGTACCATGTCCCACACTTGATAGAAATATCAGACTTCGAGCTAGATTATCATGCCTCTACGAGCCTAGAACTAACAGCAACAAGGACCTAAACAACCGTTCCAGCTACAAACTAACTACCTCACATCCTGAGCTAGCCTCGACACCTACGACACCCTGCGCTAAAACTAACCAACCTAAACCAACTGCCATGCAACTCCATAAACTATCTAACACAACCACGGTATCAGGAGCCCTGATCAACACCAGATCCATAGTGGCTCATGCCACAGAAATAGCTGACATCCTAACCTCCGATGACCTAGACCTCCTAGCCGTTATGGAATCCTGGCTGCACGAGACAGCGGGCCCAGCAGTCACATTAGCCATACTTGATAATTATCAATTAATCAGAATGGACAGACCTAATACCAGAGGAGGTGGACTAGCCATTATAGCGAAAGCCAACCTCACCTTAAGACTTCTAACTCTACCCCCACTTAAATCATGTGAACTACTCACTGCCAAATTGCCCATCTCCCACTGCTGCACCTTAACAATTTACCTGCCATACAGGCCACCAGGGCCTATTGGCACCTTTGAGGAGGACCTATCTCGTCTCCTAGCCAATAGCACCAAAGACTCCTCTCAATTACTTATACTGGGCAACTTTAACTTAGGATTCAATGATCCAGAGGACAAACAAGCCCAAACAATAGCGACAATGCTTGCTGAACATGGCCTAATCCAAAAAGTCCTTATTCCAACTCATGACAAAGGAAGGACCCTAGACTCGGTTGCCACCTTGAACTGCTCTACCACTATTACTAAAATCACCCCTCAAGTATGGACGGATCACCACTTAATCGACTTCTCCATAACTATAGATAAACAAATAGCCAAAGATAAAGCTATGGCACCTCCTCTCCCTACTAGATCAAAAAATAATATCACACCTGACAAACTCCTACCACTCCTCCTTCCCACTATTAATGCTCTCCCAAGTAACTCAGATCCCGACCTACTGGTGGATTTTTACAACAACACAATGACGAAGGCCCTTGACACCATTGCGCCCCTCAAGCTACGCAAGAGTAAACAGCAGGCACACCTCAATGCCTGGTTTACCCCTCACCTCAAAGCATTAAGATTGCAAAAGAGAAAATTAGAAATCCTATGGCGACACTTCCCTACTGATGAAAACAAATTGCAAGTCAGTCACTTTGCAAATAACTACAAAAAAGAAATTATATGTACTAAAAAAGATCTTTTCAATGAAAGACTCTCCAACGCCAGCTCCAACACCAAGGAACTATTTGTGATCCTTCAGGCATTGGAATCCCCTATACCTCCACCTGACTATGTACCCAAAGACAAACAATGGTGCAATAGCATCCAGAATGCCCAGGCCAACAAAATAACAACACTTCAAAGTAAAATTGCCAAAAAAAAGCCTCCCTGCCCCCTACCGAGATGCCATTTCCCAGCCCTACAAAAGACATGCCCGGTCCAGCACTGTTCAAATTCTCCAAAATATCCATCCATGAAACGGAAAAAATGATCGCATCTCTGAAGCCCTCTAATTGCAAGGGCGACAACTGCCCTGCCCAACTAATTAAGGACGTTGCAAGAGATTTAGCCCCCTTCATTTCACAATTAATTAATGCCTCCTTCTCTACCAATACAGTCCCAAGTAACTTAAAAGAGTCATGGGTTTTACCTCTTCTCAAGAAACAAACTCTAAACCCATCCATCCCCACCAACTACAGGCCCATTACCACGGTACCCTTCCTTCTCAAGATAATAGAGTAGCCTATCTTCAAATTCAGACCTATCTTGAGGCCAATCAACTCCTGGGATCCCGCCAATCCGGATTTAGACCACAACATGGTACGGAGACGGCCTTAATTGACCTCAAGACACACATTGATGAGCTCAATGACAAAGGAAACAACCCCATGCTGCTCCTCCTCGACCTGTCAGCAGCCTTTGACCTGTTGGACCATGCAGTTTTATGCAAACACCTAGAATCGGCTGCCCACTTCTCAAGCGAAGCCATAGGATGGGTCCAGTCATTCTTAGACAATCGAACTATGAGAGTTTTCTCCACATCAGCATCGGCTGACCCAATCCAGACAGCATGCAGTGTTCCACAAGGCTCTTGTGTCTCGCCAACTATGTATAATATTTTTAGCAAACCCCTATTTGACAAACTGCACAGACTGGGTGTCACCTACAGAAATTACACAGATGACACCCAGATCCTCATTCCCCTTTCGGGCAACTGTCTCAGATACAGCCTTGGTAAATGAAATATACCTCCTCATTCAGGCATGGATGGCAACCCACAGCCTCTGCCTGAATGACGATAAAACAAAGATCCTGATTCTTGGCTCCGCTACTAATCTAAAAAAACTTGACACCAACTACTCTGCTTTCAACATCGATGGCAATGTAATCACAGTAGCCAAAGAAGTGAAAACATTAGGATTTTACCTTGACTCTACCCTAACTTTGAGGAAACAGGTAACTCTCTGGCATCATTTACCGCCTATACCTGTAAACTTATTAGATCATACAGACCATTTCTAACACAAACCAGCTGCATTATCCTGACCAATGCCCTAATACTATCAAAACTAGATTATTGTAACAACCTATATTTGGGAGCCAACAAATACATCACTAACAAAATCCAGACACTGCAAAATAACGCCCTTAGAACAGCCCTGAATGTACCCACTAGAGAAAATGTATCAAATATGAGAAGAGAACACCACTGGCTAAAAATAAGCAACAGGATCTTACTTAAAACAGTCTCACTAACTTTCAAGTGCCTTAATAACACAGCTCCCCCCTACCTCAAGGAGAGAATAGTCAGAAGAACATTGACTCTCCCCTCCAGAGCGGCTAACTCCCACTGCCTACAGATACCTAGATTTAGGCTAAAAAAAAACAGGCAGAAATAGTTTCCCGGTAAAAGCTGCCCAGTACTGGAATGCACTCCCACTTGATCTTAGAATAGACCAGTCCAACTACAGCTTTAGACATAATACTCTTAACTAGCTGCGATCCAACGACCAGTACAACTAACCAATATGCACTAGCTTCTGAACCCTCTCCTGCACTTGCTTGTACCTCTGTACCCGGCCCCCTACTGTATTGTATCCCGATTCTTGTATTCATGTATGTATGAACTTCATCTGATCCTCCAATTATGCAATGGATGTATGTACCTTACCTTACCCTCTCTATTATGTAACTAAGCTTTAAGTATCTTTTGTACTCGGTTGCGCCCAGTTACCTAAGGGTTCGGTGCACACTACAAATTAATAAACAAGCAAACAAACAAGGTCAACTGGATGAAATTGGAGGTTCTACCCCTTAAACCCGAAATACCCATGGACCCCGGTGGGGTAGCCCCTTTTAGATTGCAGCTACATTCTAATAAATATCTTGGGGTCCATATCACCCCATCTAGCCATGTCATCGCAGACCTGAACTACCCACCAACTCTGGCAAAGATCAAATCTGACCTTATCAGATGAAATACCTCCCGCTGCCCTTCGTAGGTGGCATTAACGCTTTCAAAATAAACTCCCTCCCAAAACCTAAATAGCTATCGATGATGCTGCCCTGTGCCCCACCACAACAAATGTACAAAGACTTAGATACACAATTGGGCAAGTTTATTTAGAGAGGTAGGAAGGCAATAATCTGGCTCGAAATCTTACAAGCCTCCAAAACTTATGGTGGACTAGTGGTACCAGCCTAGCGGACGTACTATCAGTCGGGCCAATTATGCTGGGCCAAACGATGGCTCGACACATCGGATACATTCAGCTGGAGATCCGTGGAACTATCTTTATTTGCCCCGTATACCCCGTCAGAAATCCTGGCCATCCCATTAAACAAACTCCCTAAACTCATTAGCTCTTATCCAATCGTAGGCCCAACACTGATGCAATGGCATAGGATGAGAGAGCTCATGGGTTCTGATACGCAGGCGGCCCAGCCTGGATCAGCGTACGGGCAATTCTCTCAATCGGCTTGGACCACACATTGCACAAACATAAAAACCCCTTCTGGCATGAGATCAGAGTGTTAGATTTGCATGACGGTGATACACCATTGGGGTTCCAAGAGGTGGGCCAAAAGCTTGGCTTACGAAATATGGAGTAGCTACAGTATTTTACTATACTTGAGGTGATTAGATCCAGTACAATCAGGCAGACACTACAAAATGATCTATCCGTGGGAGAACGACAAATGGAACAGAACTCGGAGTTTCCAAGACTATGCTCATTCTACACCATCTGCACTCCTAATAATATCAAACGCAACTTAATACTTGCAACAGAACGGTTCAATGACTTAAAAGTCCCAATAGACGCAGGCAACATCAACGTCACACAACATTCGAAACAGAGAAATACAATTTAAACTGATCCAAAGACTATACTATACACCTAGTAAGCTCTATCGTATGGGTCTCACTCAACCCACTGCTTGCTGGCAACAGTACAAGGGGCTAGGTACAATGGGGCACATCATGTGGTCATGCCCAATGGTCAAGACATATTGGAAAGTAGTTCACAAACTAGTTACCCAGGTCTCTGATTTCACGATAGACATGGCCCCCGGACCTATGCTGTTCGGCTCGAATGATGAAGATTGGCATACCGATCCAATTGTAAGAAAACTGACACATATAATTCTCTTTTCAGATCACAGACTACTAATCACACATTGGAAAACAGACAATGCCCCTACCAAACAAGCCTGCCTGGCCATGATTACCAAAAATTGCTCGCTTGAATGTTCAGTCCTTAGACGTCGTGGCAAGACTGTACAAGCAGACCAATTTAGGGATATATTAGACACATACTTCGACTAAGACAGTTATGCGCTAAAGGCCCCCACATCCCCAACTATCAGACACCAGGGTCGATACCAGGCTTAGACTGACAGCACAAACGCGGGACGACCCATGAACGACCTCTTAATTGTTACTGCTAATGGGGGTGCGCCAGAGTAATCTCAAACGCGAGGACTCCATATAAGCATGCAATGACTAACAAACAATCCTGCAGTGTGTGTATTATTGTTACTGTTGATATTATTATTATCCTTATTATATTTTCTTTTTGTTGGGAGGGAGTGGGTGTTTTTACTGTTGAATGAGAATAAAGGGAAATGTTTTACTAAAGGGTATGTGGGAGGGGGGTGGTAGGGCTGTTAGCTATGGATCACTGACATTGAAGCCCGGCTCTTGCTTTAGATCGATGGGCTGTGTAAGCTGTTTATTACATGCTCTGCAAATACCTAATAAAAAGATTTTTTTTAAAAAAACAACCTTATAGTGTACATCATCTGGCAACATCCTTATCCATACAAAGGGCCTTTGTGTTTTTTCTTTTTCCTTTATTTAGTCTGTATTTCCTTGACAAAGACATGCCAAATTTGTATATCACATCATCGAAACCGGTCGGTAACTCGAGTGGCTTGAAGATGGGAATGTGTAATAAAATGGCCATCTCGTGTATCCAGACATCTGTATTAATTACCTTGAGTCAGTCTGTTGTTGACGTGTGCACTCATTTTTAGTGCTGTTTTTCTAAATCTATTGCTGGGCCCTTATTTTGTTTTTACTTTTGCAGTCACTTTTAGGTGTTCACTGGTTTGTGGTTTGTTTGAAATAATTCTATTTTTTGTGTGAATTTTTGTCATTTCAAGTGAGCTGTGTAATATGCTTTGTTTGTGTTATACTTGTTATTGAGTTTGGTAATTGGCATATTGCTTACACTGTTTTCTTGTATACAAATATTATTTGTATCTAATGATTCAATTTTATACTTAAATAAATCAAATGAATTGTTTTTTCCTTCAATCCCTCCAGGCCTCTCTGTTTTCCCAATATAGCTTAATGTCCAGAATGCCACACTTCTTCTAAGTAAAGACACTTCTATTATGTTCCTAGAAATGCAGTAACAGTTTGGATATAAGGACCCAATTGTACATATATCTTTACATTTCATATATTCAGATTTCGAACTTTCTGTTTGACAGATTTTTCTTTTGTTCTGTCCAGCTGTTTTGTTTCCTGTGTTTGCAAGCAAACATTCCTATGTAACTTTGAATGAGGTTTGCAACGATTGCCACACCAATCTCTCCCTTCAACACCACAGACATGTCTGAACCTTCAACATCATGGAAGGTACACGCAGGCTTATCAAATGGCACCTACATTATTACCTTCTCAAATAGTGCTCTTCCCATGGAAGTGAAACCTCATCATGACTACAGAGGCGCAATGCCACCCCTACAACATGTATGTATGTAGAAGCACACACACACACACACACAAACGTACACACACTCACGCACACTCACTATTTGTTGCAACCTGGTTATGATGTTGAGTTCAGTGATACCACAAACAAAATCCTCTAATTTACCCCCGGTCATTCGTCGATACATCAAACACATGTCTCCAATGCACCTAAAGCAGGCGACAAGATAACGTGTTATTACTCTGCTACTAAAAGTGAAGAACTTGAAAGCAGCTCTAAATTCAATGAATCCCATTGCATGCAGTTGATAGGTGTGGTGATGAATGACTCGAGTACCTACAGCTGGACGCGAAGCTCACACGGAAGCGAACAGGATCCACATACATGCACGCACAGACACACAGAAACATTCAACAGACTTACGTTCTGCCTCTGCACATTCAACCACTTTTGAAGGTTATATTGCACCAAATTTCTCCCACCTACTCTACGGCTCTATCTTTCTTACTGCGGCCAATCACAGCCACCTATTCCTATTTCCGGACCTGTCCTTGGTCTTTAAAATGGAGGATCGCACCTTCTTTTTTGAACCCATCTCTACTCTTGGCATCACAAGCACTGCATGCACCTGTCCCTCTTCCCGTGGGTATCCATCAAGACTCCACTTCTTGCAAAACAATGCCATCCTGGGGGAGCACCATTTGAGATATCACTTGAGTGACAGGTTGCCTCGACAATAGCTCTTTAAAGTCTTGCCCGCAATGTTACCTTCCTCTCAGTGCCTTCAGCCCACATTGCTCGCTTCTGAATCCCTTCTCATTTCTGCTTCATAGTCAGCTAGGATCTCACGGTTGGGCTCAACATCCACACCTGTCTTACCTCGCACTGCTCCTCGACCACCAAATCCCAATGAGAGATCTTGGTTGCGTTTGAACCTGTTACCCCACTGTAACAGGATCCCCATGTTGCTTCCACCCTACATTTTCCTTCTCCTCAACAAACCTCTTAACTTTGCCCCTGCCACATTTTTCAGCCGCTCCTGATTCACTTCCAACTATCAGCACATGGTCAAATCCCTTCTGGTAAAATACCCAAGTAAAGTCCCTACTCTGGTTTTACAATCAATTTCTGACACTGCACCCTGCCGTCTTCCACATGATATCTTGTCCTACATTTCTAGGGAGTCATGGTCATTATGGAGTGGCCTCATCACGATTTGGGCGGCATCCCGGTGGGGTACCACCCACCTTTATTTGCATTAGCCCCACCTGTCCGGCGGTATGACCGCCAGATCACCGGTTGGGCGATAACCGTTACTCCCTGTTCCCCATTGGGTCCATTGGTCCCAACGGGGAATTTTCCACGCAATTACTGTGCGGTTATACTGCCAGCGGTAATTGCACCGAAAATTGGCATTTTTCTGGCATGTTTACCCCCAGCTCTAAGTTGGGGTAAACACGCAGACTCGAGATTGGGCAGACCCTTAAATGCAGCAGTAACACCGTTAACACCGCGTTTAAGGGCTACCGCCCAACTCGTGATGAGGCCCATGTGTAATCGGCATGCTTAATACTTTTTAGCATGCGTTTTACTCTACTCCATATTTGCCCTGACTTTTAGGGCACAGCTGGGGCACAGAATAGATGTGCGACTTCACCCTATCACCTCCAGCAAACAAGCATGCATGCATCTACACAAGCATGATATTTTCATCATGCTACTTACTGCAAATGCATTGGATTCCCATGGAATGCATCTGATTTTTACACCAGCTAAAACCAAGTGGATTCCATAGGAATCAATTGTAATTGCTGCCTGCCATGTGAAAATGCCAGGCAGCACTTACAAAATGCGCACTACGAAGTATAAACTGGAGAAATATACAGGCAATTCAGTGTGTTTTAGTCCTTCTTTTTGCACTTCACAGCGCAAATGACAAATATTGCATTGAAGGGAACCTGTTTGCATGTAAGAACAAACAAAAAAGGTCCCCATCGTACAATTTATGAGTTCCTAGAAAAAAGAAAAAAAGAACAAACAAACCGCAATGCGCCTCCTTTAAATCGAGGTCTTTTACGCTGCTTGCAATGCAGCATTGCGTGACAGGTTGCATTGTCAAATCGCCACAATAATGCTCTGATTACTTACCGGTAATCTTCATTACTCCTAGTCCTACTCTTCCTCATCACAGTACTTACTTCATGAGGCACCCGCCTCCGACACAGGACCTTCTTCTATTTCTTTAAATCCCTATAACTCCTCCCCCACATCCATGTCGCTCAGTTTCCTATTACCAAGCCGGAGCATGGGACCTTCCCCGCAGGGAGGGTGAGGAGGGTCGTCAGTACTGTGACGAGGAAGAGTAGGACTAGGAGTAATGAAGATTACCGGTAAGTAATCAGAGCATTACCTCCACGTCCACTCTTCCTCGTCCCAGTACTTACTTCATGAGGTATACCAAAGCATCAACGGGGAAAAGGTCCCAATGAGACAGAGCCAAAAACAGTGCAGCAAAACACACCCACAATGACTCTTAAATCACATCCCCACAGACAAAAACTCCAACCACGAAGGAACCAACCCCCGAGTGGGAGAAACTCAACCCATAGCGGTTGATGAAAATGCCTAGACCAGCCAAGGCGGCAGCCATACAAATCTCTTGCAGAGAAAAACCCTCCTTACATCGGGCCAGGAAGCCGCGAAACCCCTGGTAGACCGCCCCTGATTGTGCGCAGGCACAGGCAGGCCAGAAGCCACATAGGCCCTAGAGATCACAACCCGGAACCACCGGAAAATGGAAACCACAGATGCGTTATGCCCAGCCCCAGCCAGACCACAAGCAATCAGAAGACTATCAGATTGGTGGAAAAGGCAAACCAAGCCAAATACTCCAACGCGACCCGCCGGACATCAATGTTAAGCCGAGCCACCTCCTCAGGCGTTCTTGGATCATGAAAGAAGTCAGGGAGAACCAGACCCTGAGAGGTGTGAAACCCGAGAGACAACTGAAGGGAGAAACTTCGGACCACACCCCGGCACCACCGAGTCTGGCAACACCCTCAGGAAAGGAGCGTGACATAAGAGAGCCCCAATCTCCCCAAGCCTACGGGCAGAAGTGAGGGCAATAAGAAAAGCAGATTTCAGTGTAAGATGTTTGATATCATTCTCGGAAATGGGCTCAAAAGGAGGCCCGTGAAGGAACCGTAATACAAGAGGGAGATCCCAAAAGGAAAGCCCTTTATCAGCACAAGGAAGGGAAGAAGAAAAACCCTGGATCAACTTCCCCACCAACACCTCCCCATCCAAGTGACCGTCAGAGTCCCCCAAAAGGAATTTCATGGAGGCCCGCTGAGAGCGATGCCTGAAAAAACTGCCAGGCCCCTGTCAAAACCCCTCCTGGAGGAACCGAAGGATAGCAGAGGCCAGAACGCAGGGGAGGGGTCCCAGACTGCCCATACCAGTCTCGGAAATGGCCCCAATGTCTGCCTAACACCTTCAGAGTGGAGGGTCTAAGAGCATCCATTTGGACTCAACTACAGGATCTGAGAACCCCTGAGATATCAACCTAGACTGATCAATAGCCACACCGCCCATTGCATCCGGTGGAATTCTAACTGCAGATCGCCTTGAAGGTGACACGGCCACCTCGGAACCAGCGAAGGTTCCTAGGAACGAAGCTCCAACAGAGAGGGGAGCCAACTCCGGCGGCACCAGAACAGAGCTAACAACAACACAGTCACCCTGGACACTCAGATGCGCCAAACCACCCGGGGCAGAAGGGGAATAGGTGGAAAGGCATAAAGGAAAACCCCAAGGCCACTGTACAGAGAGGGTGTCCATCCCCCAATCCCCTCAACCTGAAACCGAGAACAGAAGAGGGGAACTTCTGCTGAGGCCGGGGATGCAAACAGGTCTAGAACCAAGGACCCTAATCTGACACAGGTCACCGCAAAGACCTGGGCCAACAGGACCAGTTCTGCAGAGGAGTGAAAACCGGCGTCTGAGAAGATCCGCTTGAACATTGTCCACCCTTCTGATACGTGAGGCCAGCAGATACACCAGATGAGATTCCTCCCAGGTGCCTATCAGCGCTGCCAGAGCATTCAAGGAACAGCCGGAACCCCTTTTGCAGTTCACATATGCCAAGGCCGTCGTATTGTCCGATCGGACCAAAAACCGCCGACCGTCCAGCAACTCCTCGAAGTACACCAGAGCTTGCACAATGGCACAACTCTTGCCAATTGGATGATCACCGGCTCTCCCCAGATCTCACAAGCCTTGAGCTGAGAGGACCCCCAATGTATACCCTTTCTGCTGGTGTTGGTAGTAGGAGAGGTCACAGGAGGAAGGACCATGCACACCTCAGCCTGTAGACCTGAAACCCCCCGCCACCATAGCAGGGACACTCGCAGCGCTGGGGACACTGAAAACAAAACTACGAAAGCCGAGATGTCGGGAGCCAGTGGGAGAGAGTATAAGACACCAGGAGACGTAACCGAAGACAGGCTCAAGGAACTGGAAAACATGCAAGACGCCACGTGCCCCGTAACTTCAGCAACAGGTGAGTCGAGACATACTGCCTTCTGAGAACCCAGCCCAGAACAGCCAGCAAGCGCCCCCCCTGCACAACATCCAGAGTACGCTCTCCCCAGACGTCCGGACAAGCAGTGCAGGGTCTTGAGACCCATAAGCAGGTGACACATCCTAGAAGGCACAGGAACCAGGAACACCCGCAAGTAGAAAACTTGACCCTGAACAGGGAGAGGAACGGGCAAGACGGTAACCCACAACAACCGTTCGGAGAGAACTGATCCCATGGCCAACTACTTGGACCGTGAGCTGGGTACCAAAGTCCTAACCATGCAAACCTGGACAGGAGGAGACAGGAACGGCAACTGATACCCCCTCCAGAAGGAGCCCATTACCCAGGAAGCCGAACCCCACCGGTCCCATACACCTCCGAGAAGATAGAGACGAGGAGCCAGGGAAAACCGCCAGTCACTGCACTTGCACCAGAGGGAAATCACAGGACGTTGAAACAGGCCTGCGCCACAATATAACAGCATGCTTGTCAGCCCACAAAAGATTTGACCTATCAAAAGGAAGATACTGGACAGCCCAGAAGTCCAGCAGATTATGGCCCCCTCAGCCGACAGAGGAGCCACCAGGCTGGCGTCAAAAGGGCAGAGTACTGTCACAAAGCGGGGCAAAGCAATCCATCCCGGATAGCCGACATCAAAGGCAACCCCCTACCTGAGGTATGCCTATACTGGAAAACCCACTGAAGTGACATCCCCCTCCACCGGTACCAGGGGCTCTGAGAACCCCTCTAAGCACAGACATGTGCCACCATGTGCCCTATCACTTCCCACAAGTCTGAGAGGAGGCGTGAAAGCAACACGTCAGCACCGGAGGACCCAGAGCCTAAAAGAAGAGACACTGGGAACCCCCTGCATGGCCGTTACTTCCATGATCATTTTCCATAATCCCATGCCGGACAAGGGAAAAGCAAATCAACTCCTTTGACTTTCCCTTGCACAGTTTAGAGGAAGAGGACAGGACAAGGAGTCTGCGTCCATAGCTAGCACAGACCCAAACACACCACTAACACACCACATGACTGAGAGGTGGCTTCAGCCCTGTATCCAGTAGCTGGTAGCCCCATGCTCTAAATTGTTCCAATGCATCGGTCTAGGAAGGATGAAGGACTGAGTCAGCACCGCTGAGTCTCGAACCCGAAGTGTAGACTATGCCAGGCCGGTACCCTTCCGGCCGCTTGCAGATGTGTCCAAAATCTGCGCCGTATTCACAGGCAGCACGCAAGGAATGCAGCCAACATCCGGTGCATACTGGGCTGTGTGTGTGTCTGAGGAGCTGGTGGTATGTGACATGTCTGTGACAGAACAGAGCCCCGCACTTTCAAATACTCTGTCACAGTCACCCCACGACAAGAAGCAGAGAGTCCTCACAACAAAAAAGGAAGGCTAGCCCATACTGCCAAGTGCTTGCCATCATTTCCAATAAAGATGTGTACACAGAGCACGAGGTAACGGCCTTTCAAAGGAGTCAAGATGGCCATACCAGCAAGAGAGGGGAAAACATCAAGCACAGTCCTCCCCTCTCCTTACCTTCCCCCAGAGAATGCAGCTGACATCCGGTGCATCCTGGGCCGTGTGTCTCTGAGGAGCGGGTGGTATGTGGCATGCCTGTGACAGAACAGAGCCCCCGCACTTTCAAATACTCTGTCACAGTCACCCCACGACAAGAAGCAGAGAGGCCTCACAACAAAAGGGAAGGCTTAGCCCATACTGCCAAGTGCTTGCCATCATTTCCAATAAAGATGTGCACACAAAGCACGAGGAAAACGGCATGTTGAAGGAGTCAAAATGGCCATACCAGCAAGAGAGGGGAAAACATCAAGCACAGTCCTCCCCTCTCCTTACCTTCCCCCAGATAATGCAGCTAACATCCGGTGCATCCTGTGCTGTGTGTGTCTGAGGAGCGGGTGGTATGTGACATGCCTGCGACAGAACAGAGCCCCCGCACTCCCAAAGACTCTCTGCCACTGTCACCCCACGACAAGAAGCAGAGAGGCCTCACAACAAAAGGGAAGGCTAGCCCATACTGCCAAGTCCAATCAAGATGGCCAAAACAGGAGGAGAGGGGAAAAACATCGATCCCAGTCCTCCCCTCTCCTTACCTTCCCCCGGGCCGTGCAGGACCCGGGACACAATGCTCACGCTGCGGTCCGGAGCCCAGCAAAGAACCGAGCGAGGCAATCCAGCTCAACTGTGACCCCAAACCCCGCAGGGGGCCCAGGAGCAGTGCCGCACCTGAGGGAGCCGAGGGCCCCGCCACACAGCCCCCCCAGGGGGCCAGCAATCGATGCTCCCTGGTGCCCCGCACCGGGAAGAAAAAGTCCAACCTGCCGGAGGCAGGAAAAATTTAAACTGAGCGACATGGATGTGGGGGAGGAGTTATAGGGATTTAAAGAAATAGAAGAAGGTCCTGTGTCGGAGGCGGGTGCCTCATGAAGTAAGTACTGTGACGAGGAAGAGTGGACGTGGAGGTAATGTTCTTTTACGGAAATCTTCATCCGATTTCAAGGTGAAGTTCTGCCTGTCTAAACTAACGGACTTAATAAAAATAAGCCGCTTTAGAACAAGTTAAATAAAGAATAAACAGAAAGGTCTACCATGTCAATCAGAGCAATGGCTGCTTTTGTAATTAACATGCATGCATCCTGACATCCTGATTCCAAGCCGGACGTGTTATAAGCAGGCTCTGTGCTGGAAATGCTTGAGTGCTGGGGGCTTGAGGGGGTAGTCCTAATTAATGTTGTTGGGCGTCTCGGTTTTTCTCCTTGAAAATCTGGCCACCCTACTTATTGGGGATGCTTTATGCTTGCAATATGGTGTCACGTTTTGTGGGGTGCAGGCTGGCAGGAGCTTGTGTAGTCCAGCCTGTCCTAACCTGGACGCTTTGTGTCCGTTTTCTTGTGTCTACGGTGCAGGCCATATTGTTGGTGTTGTTGGGTAGACAAGATGGATGGCAGGCCAGAGAAGACTGTGTGAAGGACTTCCGGTCCTCTCTCGACCTACTTGGTGGACACTACAACCTGATGCCCCACTTGAACCATGACGACCTGACGAAAAAGAGTCTGAGAAAAAAAAGAGGAATTTTAGAATGGAGAATGCCACACGTGACGGGAAAATGTAATTCAAAGAATACATTTAGAACAAGGTGCTATTCTAAAGAATAACACTAGAGGGAAGTAAAAGCTTATGAAATAAAAAATAAATATAAGTAGCCCCACGTTACAAGCAAAAAAGGGATAATACAATGAGGAGAAAAGCTTCAGAGGGTGGGGAAATACATGCCACCACGAGTTTAAAGTAAATAAAACGGGGATATTTACATGCAAAAAAAAATGATGCAAAAAGTGGCCATGTAGTTATGGTTAAGTTGCTGTATCCATAGGAAGAGCATTTTTTGAGCGGCTTATAACTTCGCTCTCCCTGGAAGGATCCTCACCAAACTTTGCAAAAAAAGTATTTGGGTCACTCTGAATTTTTATGCAAAGTTTGGTGAAGATTCGTCCAGGGGGGGCAAAGTTATAGGGGGGTCCCAAAACTTTTTTTTTTCCCATAGACTGAATGGGAATTAAATTTTTGCTCTCGTCTACAGCCCAAACTGCTGGACGGATTTTCACCAAATTTGGACCAAGAGCAGCGGCTTGGTCCCGAAAGCGTGCTTTTGCAAATCTGGTGAAAATCCGTCCAGTAGTTTTTTTTTAAATGACCAAAAAGTAGGTTAAAAAAAATGAGTGATATCTGTGTTCGGTCCGCGGACACACTTCCCTGTTCGCTCCGCGGACAGTGTCCTGATTGGCCAATCGGCTTGCGTGATGTTCGCGGACATGCAATGTGTTCGCTGATTGGACGGCGTGGAGCGTGAAGCGCGTCAGATTTTCGGTAGCGCCCGCCATCTTGGATTCGCGGTCGTCAGCGGACAGCGCGGTGAAACTTTGTTCAAAATTTGTATTTAGTAGAGTGTGTTGGTGTGTAGGAGTGTTTGGGGAGGGTGGGAGTGTATGAGATAGGATGAAAGTTGTGTTTTTTTATGTGTTAGACGTTCTTTTTGTGTTCGATTTGTCTGCGGACATCACGGGTGTTCTGAAATGCACTAAATAAACTGAATGGGGGGTGTTCTGAGCACTCAATATGTGTCCGTTTTGTTCTCAAGCAAATTGAAACTGTTCTAAGAACACTCGCAGTGTCCACAAATGTTCGCAAATAAACAAAATGGGGGTGTCCTGAGGACGCTGTCCGTATTGTTCGTTGTCAAGTTGAATATGTTCTAAGAACACTCGGGGTGTCCTGAATTGTTCGCAAATACACAAAATGGGGGTGTTCTGAAGACGTTGTCGAACACTCGCTGTTTCCTGAAATGTTCGCAAATATGAATGGGGGTTGTGGCTGACAAGTTGAATGTGTTCTAAGAACACTCGCTGTGTCCTGAAATGTTCGCAAATAAACAAAATGGGGGTGTCCTGAGGATGCTGTCCGTATTGTTCTCTGTCAAGTTGAATGTGTTCTAAGAACACTCGCGGTGTCCTGAAATGTTTGCAAATAAACAAGATGGTGGTGTTCTGAAGACACTTCTAAGAACACTCGCGGTGTCCGGGGAATGTTCGTAGCGGGTGTCCTGAAGACGCTGTCCCTATTGCTATCTGTCAAGTTGAAAGTGTTCTAAGAACACTAGCGGTGTCCTGAAATGTTCGCAAATAAAACAAATGGGGGTGTTCTGAGGACACTGTCCGTATTGTTCGTTGTCAAGTTGAAAGTGTTCTAAGAACTATCGCGTTGTTCTGAAAATTTTGTAGGGGGTGTCCTGAAAACGCTGTCCGTATTGTTCGCTGGCAAGTTGAAAGTGTTCTAAGAACACTCATAATGTCCGCGGACATTAAAAGTTTCCGTAGACCATAGTTGAAATGTTTGACTCTATGGATATGATATGCTGCGGTGGTTGTTGCCAGGGCATAGAGTCTTGGGTGCATGGCCATTTGGCCATGCACCCAAGACTCTATGCCCTGGCAACAACCACCGTAGCATATCACATTCATATTTGCTTATAACTTTGGGTGAAAAACAAATGTATAAGGAACAAAGGTATTAGATACTATGGATGTGATATGCTGCTATGGTTCTCCTTATTATTGTATATTTACTGTTTGGTCTAGTAACGGGAGTCCATGTTTTTCTTGTTCATTTCTGTGATAAAAGAAAATAGCATGTTAGTATTAGTATTTTGTAATGACTTATTACATTGTATAATCAATATACTTTTTGTTTTGGACCCTAATATTTAGTAGATTACAAATCAGAGTACTGTGCAATTTGCTCAGTTTCTGTATTTGTTGCTAAAATCATTGGGTCTGTGGGAGAAAAAGAAATCCGTGTTGGATTAAAAAAAAAACTTTTTCTGTTATGCTACAGTTTATTTGTTTGTTTGTTTTCAGTGTTCACTTGTTGTTTCTGGCTAATGCTTTATACTTTGGCTTGTTGTATTTTTTTGGAGCAGTAACATATTATTTATTTGTTTTGATATTATAAAATTTTGGAGCAGTTAGATACCAATTGGCGTATTCTGTCTATTTCTTTGATGTATTTTAGTGGTATTGATTTATCTATTTGGATATTGTTAAATTTTGGGACAGTTAGATACCAATTGGCGTATTCTAACTGTGTATTTTTTGGTCTAATTTAGTGGTATTCATTTATCTGATTAGTTGTTGTAGAATCTTTGAGCAGTTAGATAGCTTTTGGAGTATTCTAACAGTTTATATTTTTTAACACAAGTTTACTTAGGGTTTAAATACAGTTTAGTTATCAAATTTTGGTTTTAAGAACATCAAATAAGCGTTTGTAAGATTTCCTGGTAATCTCTGCTTTAGAGTAATGGTACTATCATTACATTCAAACCATCCACATTTCTTTTTTATATATGCAGTGTAGTGCCCTGAATTGGTTGTGGCTCCTGCGTGGTAGATTATACCTATTGTTGTGAAGGTTTTCTTACCAAGTGATATTTGACCATGTGTGAATCCAGTCAGCTTGCAGTTGTTTTGGTACCATCTGCATTGTAACGTAGAAGCATTAGTATTATGTATTTACTAATTGTTTGTATTACTAACGTGGAGCGATTATCTGAATTGCAGGTAGAGCATAATCTACCATGGTTTACATTTTGTACAAGTCGCTGAAATGGAATGGATTCACAATTTGGTATTGATATATATATGAAGCGTTCATTCGGGATTTCTTCTTGTGTCACATTGTTGCAGAGAGTGCATGTATGTTTCCACATGTATGAAATCTGAAAGATTTCATTTATAGGTATGTTTTTGTTTTCCAGTACTTGTAGTAAGTACATTACAAATTCTTGTGGATCTTCCTGTGAATTTATAGTGAATTTCACCATTCCAGCACAGTAGTCCAATTGTTGTCTTATTCCAAAAACACTATACGTGTTGTCAGGATTGTTTGCTGCATTTCTGTGAAGTACTAACATTTGCAAACACAATGGGTCTGTACTGTGTAAGTAAATGTTGTCAACAATTGGTGGTAATTGAAATAGAATATTCATTGCTACATTTGGGTAGCAACTTACACCAACTATATTTGAGAATTTAAATGGTCCAGGTAGTTCTGTATCTAACTGCTTTTTTTGGAGTTTGTCTTCCTTCTTTAAAGAAGTACTTGGTTTACTTTCCCTAATTGATTCTTTTTTGCTTGTGGTCCTTGATGAAGTATTAGTTTCTTTTACCCTCTTTGGAGGATTTGCAGTGACATCCTGTTGCATTTCTGTTTGATTTATTTTTCTTTTATAACGTTTTACTTTTTGTGGAACAGAATATGTGTTTAGGTGGGGGGTGTATAGTGAGCGAAGTCTATTGTATTCTAAAATGCAAGGAATATCAGCGTTTATTTTACTTGCATCAAAGTTGATTAGAAATAGACCGTCAAGTGTACGTAAGCGTGATAGTGCTACATTGCTCATGCCTTCTTTAAAGACTGTGTTACCAATATCTGTCATTGCTTTATCTAGGGTAAGACCTTGTGATTTATGAATCGTGACTGCGTATGCAAGAGTTAGAGAAAATTGTTCTCTGCGTACATACATATCTTTGAAGAGAAGGAATCAAGCTGTTGAGCGTCCTATCCTTTTTACTTCTGAAAATTTGTCAAAGAGTATATTGACAAACTAAATTTTGTTGTCGCGTGGGTATGTTTGAAAGCCAACAACTGTACCCAGTGCTCCATTAACTAGTCCTTGGTCCACGTCAAGGTTACGTTTAAGCATTACTCTGCAATTTAAGGATAATTTTAATATCTTTTCTAAGCCTGCTGTGTTTGATATTGGTTTTTCTAAACTATTTAGTCTTGTTGTGGCTTGGTCACACATGGGTAGTGTCATACCATGTACATCTAATTTGTCTGTGGCGCTAATTTCCATGATTGGTTGCATTTCTTTACTTAGCATGATTTCATTGAATTTGAAACAGCTTGCAAGAGTTGGCATTAAGGCCATACAATTGACATTTTTGTGGGATAATTGTTCCATAACATCTGTAGCACATGCATTATCGCCATAAAGTGCATTAATGTGCCGGGTTTTAAATATTCCTTCTGCTTCTTTAGAAAGTATACCAACTCTGATACTTTTTAAAATGTTGGCGTAAGTGAGATCTGCAGATTGCCGCATGTTTTCTGTTAATTCTCTGTATTGGAAATGTTGCCAAAGGTTGACATTTCCAATGCTGCCAACAGTTTTACGGCAGAGTTTGTGTCCTAATGTTTTAAAAATAGGCTCACCTTTTACTGGTGTTAATTGAAGCAGATCTCCAAAAACAATAATGTGTTTTCCTGAAAAGAGCTCTTCATAGTCTGTTTTGAGTACTTCTTGTAATCTGAGGTGAATCAAAGCTAACATCAGGTTGGATACCATGCTCACTTCATCTATTAGTAGCATTTTGCATTTGTTTCAATACTCTGTGTAATTCCATTGCAGCTTCTGCAGAAAGTTTGTAATAGTCTAATTTGTTCTGGTGTTCTACTGGTAATAGTAGTAATCGGTGTAATGTAACACCACTTATGTTGTAGGCAGCTAAACCTTAGGAATGTTTTGCCAGAACCAGCTTCACCACTGATGTACAGTAGTATAGGTTTATAATTATGGCAGGAACATTCTTTATTTTCATGTTTTACACCATGTGCAATTTGTTTTGTTACTTCTTGAAAAATGCTACTTTGCTCATTGTTTAGTTTTGATTGTAGTATAGTTAAATCTTCCTTTTCTTCATACTGACACATTCTACTTCTATCATATCTAATTCTGCCTCATTTATTATTAGTGGTTCTCCCAGTGGTTCTTGGCTTCCTGTTACAGAAGGTTGACTACTGTCAGAAGTGTCAGAAGTGTCCTTATCTAGTTGGGCTTGGAGTTCTTCTTCGTGTTGCTGTTCATTGTGCAACCTTTTTTTGTACTGTGTAAAGTTTACATCAGTTATAGTGCTTTCATTTGCTTTGAAAGCATCCTCATATGAGTCATAGTTATCTAGTAATTGTTCTTCTTTTCTCCATGGTTTGAAGAGTTGTAGCAGGGACATGTAATATACTGCTTTATGTTGAGGAGTCTTTAATGACAATTTGATATGATTAATTAAATTTGGTTTAGTGAGTTTAACTAAGCTGCCTTCACAGTTTGTCACTCTATAATTACCTTTTTTTATCAGGTTTCATATTATTTTTGTATGTGTAGTTTTGGGCTATGTGGTATAGACACATGTTTTCCAAAGTATTACTTCTGTTTGGGTAGTATGTGTCCAATAAATTGTTTTTTAAAATGTCTTGGCTGTTGGGATCATGTTTGGCTATTGTTTATATATCTTCATATGATTTTAGAACTCTTTTTCTAGATTTAGCTGGACCAAGACTTAGCCATACTATATTTTCAGATTTACCATACAATGCAGTACCAGTTAAACAATCAGCTACTTCATATGATCCACATTCTCTATGGGTGAGCATTTTTATGCCCAAGCTGTATAATTTCTGAGATACTGTTTTATCTGATAACAGGTCATTCCAGAGGTCTTGGAGCTCTGTCTTTTCTGCTTTAGTTAAGTATGCTGTGACATATCGTGCAACTGCAGTAGAATTGTCTGCAATGTACTGCACATCTATGTTTGCATTCCATAAGTGGGCAATGATTGCATTATGATCATTGATATATTTTTCTTCTTCTTTTCTTTTTATGTAATATGTATTTTTAGGTGACTTACCTTTAACACTATGTCTAACTGAAGACATGAGGTTGTTCACTTGACCTGTATTTGTAACTGGTCTAGGGAAACCAAATCGGCATTTGGTGTAGTATTTCCCTTTGTTTTTGTATTTGCGACGACAATATTTTCCACATTTGTGTCTTTGAAATTGTAAAATTTGTGCATGAAGATCACTATTTGTGGCTTCTGATGGAATTTCACAAGTGACATATTTTTCAATAAACTGTAAAACAGTGGCATCACTGTCTTGACCAAATTTAGGAGCATCTTTAATCCATAAAAGCATGTGGATATGTGGTGCTCCTCTGGCTTGGTATTCTTTTCTCCAAAAGAAGTGTTGCACTTCTCCAAGGGGAGGAACAGTTTTATTACAAATAAAATGTAGCATAGCAATGAAGTGATGGTGAAAATATCTTGAAACATTAACAGGATCCAAAGAACAAAGTTCTCCAGATGTTAGTATATCTATGTTTGTTTTGTTTTTATTTGATATGCGTAGGAAATCATGTAAATCTTCCCATGCATATTCTGCACAACTTAATGTAACAAACCAAGTGGGTGGATCAAATTTTCTAATCATACAACGTACATCTCCATGTAGTCGAAACCAGTGCTCTTTAGTACCACGCATATTTGCTAATAGATTTGTAATATTTGATTGTAAAACCTCATCCTTTTGTTGCACTTTTTCTAATAATTGTGTAGCTGTCATATTTTGAAAGTGTGATCCTGATTTTAATATGTGTGCAACTCTGTAACATAAAGTTGCTAGTTCACTTTCAAAGAGTGGGTGGAATATGTATTCCACATTTTGTCTAAATCTGGGATCTTCAGAATACATCCGTAATGAGCGGTACTCTGAAGCTGATATTTGAATAGGTCTATCATCATACCTTTCTCCTTTACCAGTAGGAAAGAGTAGAGGAAAAGCACGTGCTTCTATACTTTTTTCCCATATGCTGATTGGCGATCTTGATATTGTAGCAGGATCTAGTAGCTCAAATTGACCAGTGTTTCTTGAATTATTTCAGTTGTATCGTTCAAGTTTTCTACAATATTAATTTCTTTGTAATATTCATTATTCTCTTTAAGATATTGGAAGGCTTGTCTAACTTTATATAAATCTACCAGCTCTTACCATATTTTTTTGTCTTTTGTAGGTACTCCATTTACTAAGATAATTAAAGATTGCTGCATTGGACGTTGCACTCCTAGAGTATGCACATTTTCTTTTAGATCTAATGGTAAATAAACTACTTTTCCACTAATGCCTTTTTCAGAGGGAGGTAATTTTGCTGTTTTTGGTTGAAGGCGTATTATTGCTTGAAATGGGTGTACTGTTTGAATTATGATGCTCTCATATAAATTAAGTTGTTGTAGGGGCTTTGGTACTGGGTATAATTCCAAATTATTTGTGATAGCACGTGAAGGAGTTTGGTTGTTGTCAAGTTTTGTAGTGCAGTAACTGCAAAGTATTAAGGGCTCAGTTATTTCCTATTTGTTTTCTGCTACAAGGTAGAGAGCTAATTCAAACCATTTAGAATCTTCATTGTCTTCTATTTTGTATGATAGGTCTACAGTTTTTCTGTTACTTTTATAGAAAGTTCTACGGCAACATACACATACATGGTTTGGTACTTCAGCTGATGTACTTTTAAATTTTAGTATTTCTTTTTTGTATGTGTTTAGCAAAAGGTTGCCATATGTAGAATTGTTGCTTAATTGGTTTAAAGCTATTTCATTCTGTAAATGGCTTTCACTTCCAAAATATTTTTTCTGGATATAGTGAATTTCTTCAAGTAGGTCTTTTGCTGTACCATTTAGAAGGATGTTATTTAACTTTGCTAGTGCTAAAGCAGGACTTTTAGCATAGTACAGTTTATAGACTAGATTTCTTATAGTTGAATGATGTGTTGATATCCTTTTGATATCATGGAAAGTGGTTTTACAAGTAGGTCCTGTAATGCAGGCCAATGAATGTCCTTGTAGTCCTGTGTACTTGCGCACTGGACAGGTATCCATATTTTGCAGTAATTTAATTTTGATTTTGTATTTGCTTTTTACATATTTATTGAGGAATTGGCGTAAAGATTTGAAACATTGTTTAGGAATGTTACACATTGACGTGCATGGCCATTTGTACACTAGACATTCTGATTCAGTTGAATAGAGGGGTAATTCTACGTTTTCAGGGCATATTTTTGTAAGGAGTACTTTTTGTTCCAATGTGGTATTATTCACTTTTTCATAGCCTTGACCACTGCTATGTATGTCAATTGTATTTGTTTGCTTTTGTTTGTACGCTCCTTCATTAAAATATGGTTCTGTGCTCGTAGTGTGATTCCATTCACCTCCGCAGATACTTAAGAAGTTCTTTCTGTTGTCATTTCGCTTATTGAGAAGTCTTTTTTCTAATTTAGTTATTAGTTTTGTTAGAGGTTTCATTTTGTTTAACAGTAAAATAAATAACTTTCTTTTCAGAAGAATTGCACTGTCCATCGACGCTTCTAAGATTAATTTCCTACGATAGGTTTTAAGCATTAAACCTGATTTCTCTCCTGTTTTTATAAGATTTTGAAGGACTTTGTGACGGTACATTTTGGCTAAAATACTTTTCTTGGTATGCTTACTTTGCACTATATTAAAATTTGAAGAAGTAGTTTTATCTGTAGTGATAGCTGATTTTCTGTAAATTGTTTTTTGGTTTGTTTTACATTTTGATAGAGGAGGCAAAGTTTTTGTACTTGAAACTTCTTGTGTTTCACTAAATGACTGTATTAGCTGTTTTGTTTCAACTTTTTTTACAAATTCTGCTAGAGATGGATGCTTATGTTGGACACTTTTATTTTCATTTGCTCTACTTTTGCGTTGCTTTCTACGGACTTGACTTTTGGTAGGCATTCTTAAGGGTCTGTTGAAAAAAATAAAGAAGATATGGGTTGGGGTGTTCTGGAATGTATGTCTGCTGTGTGCATGAGTGTTTGAGTAAGATGATAAAGATGTATGTAATGGTGTGTGATTGTGCATTGGGAACTACAACTAGTAGGGATAGGTATTCTTGAATTTATGTGTTACTAAACTGGGGTTCAGATGACAAAAAAAAGTAAGCTACTGGTGTGGAAAAGTACAAATAGTAAATCTAATGTATACAATTAAAACAGTTGTTTGTTCTATAATATGAAAATTGTAGCGGTTCAGTTGGGTAATTTGTGTGTCCAAAAATAGGAATTTGTGGGCCATTCTGGCTGTAAATCGCTGTTTAAGACATGGAGATTTTTGGACAAAATGGTACACAATCTCTATTTTTAGGCACCAAAATAGCTTGTATTAACGATATAGTATGTTTGATTAATAATACAAATATTATGGTGATATTCTACTTACTTTTTTTCTTAAAGTAACAGGTAACTTCTTAGTTTTTCTTTGTTCTTCGAATTCGGCTGCTTCTTTTCAGGAGACTGGTCTTCACTGCAGTTGTAAAAGATTCAAATTAGTAACTTTGTTTGTATATAGCGCTGTTTTTAATTTAGATATTGATTTTTTTAATTGAAATCCTCAGTGCCTTCTTTAAAACCATTAAACTAATTTATTTACATAAGATACATTGCATCAGTTCAGTACATATGATATGTTCTTAATGAACAAATTGTATTGAATGACTAACTGTAGCAAAAAAAAATATCTTTACTATGTCTTGTGAAATTTATAATATACCAGTGAATACCACTATTTCTGTAAGTAAGCTGTTCTAGGTAATAGCGCCTCAATGTCATGTCTAAATTAAAGTAATTAAGTAAATAAATAAAAACAAAAAATATGAAATTGTATAAGTATTTTTTTAAAGATTTAAACATAGATTGTGCTTGCATGCAATTTTGTTTGAATATATGTAGTCTATATATTTCATTTAAAAAATGTTATTTTAACATGATTTGAGTGTGTGTGTATAAAGAAAGTAAATAGTATAAAGGTTTATAAGTGATAGTTGATTTTAGGAAATTTAAAAAACACAGTAAATTCATTTTACAGATTACACAAGCTAAAGGTCTGTTTCAAAATGTGTTCATCTACTGTACAGAAAATATGCATACCTGAAGTTTGTGTTCATGCATATGGATATGCATGGAGCTGCAAGTAGAAATCTTGGAGACTTGTACAGTATTTCTGGTAGATGGTGCTTGCCAATGATATGACACTTGTACTTGGAGAGATTCACAGTACATTTGCAGTGCTGATCTATGATGATGCAGTTAGATCTAGAAGTCTTCAATGTGATTGGTGCATGGACATGTGATTTTTTAGCTACATCCAATGAGGGAATGGCAGAGAGAGTGAAGTGGAAATGGTACAAGGGCCGTTCATGTTACGATATGTCCGCGGACATGGCGGTAGTTTGCAGACATCAGGAGTTACATCCGGGGATTTTTGGGTTCAGAAGTCATGCAAATGAGAATAAGCACTGAAAGGGATTTGTCAGGAAAGTTTAGTGGGTGTTTTGTGCCAGGAGAGAGTTTCTCAGATACTCTTTTTGCTGAGAGAACAAAAGATAGCTATGGCTGTGTGTTTCAGAAAACAGATTGTTTGGATTTTGGGAGATTCGTGGATACATTGGTTGAAGGTGCATGCAGAAAGCTGTGGAGTAGCTGTAGATCTTGGATTCCCACATGTGGAAGTACGCTGGCATGGAGTACGTGGAATGAAGTGGTTGGACTTGCTACCTCTCTGTGCTACTTTGGAGACAGAGCAACATGCAGACATAATTGTAATTCATTGTGGAGGGAACAGTTTAGGACATGTGACTGGAATTTTTTTGCAATTTGCTATGAAAGAAGGACTTGGGAAGGTTATGGACATGTTTCCTAATTCTCAAGTGATATTTTCACGGATTGCGCAGAGACAAATGTGGCTTCGTTCTTCTTCATTTGGTCCACAAACGGAAAAAACAAGGCACAATGTTAATAAGGCTGTTTGTGCCTTTCTAAGAGATTTTGGCATGTCCTCTTTTCACAATGAAAATATTATGTTTCATAGTACATACATTTTTCGCAGAGATGGAGTCCATCTTACTTATGCTGGCAATCAGATTTTTCTGAGAAATGTACAAAATGCATTGCGACCTTTTTTGGAATTACAACAACCATTTTGAAGTAGGTGTTAAGCATTTATAATTTTTGACTTACACACACCACCCAAAGGCTCTTTTCAGAGCCAACACTTCTTCCCAGAGATAATTGCAATGTTTGTTATGGGGTAGCAACCCAATTTTTTAAATGTTCGCGAACTGTCCGTGGACTTCTAAAAAATACAAAGGGCCCTGCTTCATTTATTTTCACTTCTATTTTTTAACTGTGAAAGGCGGCTCTGAAAAGAGCCCTATCTTTTTTTTGATTTTTGATATTTTGTATTTTATTTGGTTTTATATACACGACACACTAGGAGAGGAGGGGAAAGGAAGGTAAAGGGGGGGACACCAACCACAGGGATAAGAAACGGCGAGCTGAGAGAGGAAGATGTAGAGTGGGTTTTATTTGGGTAGTGAGCAGATCTTCTCGTGCTCTGAGACGATAGTCTCAAAAGCACTATGAAGTCGCTCCCCCCTGCAGAGTACTGTGTCACAGTACATACATACAACTGTGACCCTTGAAAGGTAAGGGTCATCAGCATTTTGTATGGCCTGTGAGGCAGCTTGAGGAAGACGATGTCCCACAGCAGCGGTCCTTGTGGTGACAGGATCAGAAACAGAGGATGAAGTAGAGGAAATCAACCTGCTACGTTCTTCGCAAGGTACAACCCTGCGAAGAGCCCCAGAGTGAAATGACCTCAGGTGTCGCTTCATAGTAGTGGTCCCAAAGCTGTACTTACCGTGCTTCCCGCGACTGAGTATCATTTTGCACTCATTGCAGGTAACACGGTTCGCACGATCCTTAGGAACATTACCATGAATGGTAAATAACCGCCACACCCAAGACTCACTTCTAGTGCGGGTAGTAGGGTTTTCCTCTACCTCATTCTCATCATCCTCTTCTTCCTCCTCTGCATCCTCACTCCTGTTCCCCTCTTCAGGCCCTTGGGGAGGTGGTGGTGGTGGAGGGGGAGGGGGTGGTGCTGAAGCAGGTGCAGCACCAGGTGGCAGTTCTGCAGCCAGGGATGCCATCTCGATGGTGTAATCAGCAAGTTGCTGGAGAAATAGCTGTGCTCTGAAGAATAGCCAGAAACACAATGAGAATAAGCTCTAGGGTGTGGTCTTTTATAGGGGTGCTTGTGTGCGGTTCGCGGACATACGCGCTGTCCGCGGACAGATTGAACACAAAAAAAAGTTTGAAAAGTTTCAAAAGGTATGTAGAAACTCAGGATTACTATGTGGGACTTGTGCCATGGTGAGATTTTATTGAAAAATATTATGGATTAATTGAAAATGTGCTTTTAATTTGTTCGGGGACCCGAACAGTGTCCGCATTCAGAACACGCGATCAGCGTGGGCGCGGTCATATGATCCTTTCGCGAACAAGTCCGCGAAGGAAGCGCATGTCCGCAGGACACCAAATGCACGGAGATTGGCTATCGCATGCGCGTTGATGTTCTACGGACACTGTTCGGGTCCTGAACTAATTAAAATTGCGTCACACGTGAAACGAACATTTCAGGACACTGCGTGTGTTCTTAGAACAGTTTAAATTTGCTAGCGAACAGTAAGGACAGATATAGTGTTCTTCAGGACACGTTCAATTTTGTTTATGTACGAACATTTCAGGACACCAATTGTGTTCTTAGAACATTTTCAACTTGCTAGCGAACAGTACGGACAGGTATAGTGTTCTTTAAGACACCTCCATTTTCGTTTAATTACGAACAATTCAGGACACCGCGTGTGTTCTTAGAACAGCTTGAACTTGCTAGCGAACACTACGGACAGATATAGTGTTCTTAAGGACACTTACATTTTTTTTTTTACGAACATTTCAGGACACCGCGTGTGTTCTTAGAATAGTTTCATCTTGTTAGCAAACAGTACGAACAGGTATAGTATACTTCAGGACACCTCCATTTTCGTTTATTTACGAACATTTCAGAACACCTGCACTGTCCACGGAGACCTACATTGTTTTTTTAAAAAAAAACGAAACTATTTACAACACAATATAAAAATTTAACTTTATTTAACATATATTAATAATTTATGACATAGAAGGTGAGGCAGAAAAAGAAACGAAAACAGGAGAATTAGGGGTTTCATCATGATTGTTATTAGGTGAAGAAGGGATGGAAGTCTCATCAAAACGTTTTGGGTTATGGAGAGGGTTTGGGGATAATTGACTGGGATATGGTGAGGAGGGACAAGTACATGTGGGGCAATGGTACGAGGTTTTTGGTTTAAGATGATCTTCCACAAAAGTTTTCAAATTATTAAAATTTGTCAACAATAAATCCATTTTTTCTTCTATACTGTGAAAAGTGTTATCCATAACAGGTTTTTCTGAAGTATTTTCTATTTTGGTATGCTATGTACAAAATATATATATATATATGTTAAATGTATACAAAATAATAATAATTAAATGGTTTATATTATAAAGTGTTTACCATTAGTTTCACTATCTTGTGACATTTCTTCATGTGGTAAATGTTCCCCCAGCCATTCCAGAGTACTAGACATTTCTGTGAGAGAAAAAAAAAGATAATATATTTTTTTATCTAATACAGAAAGTTTATAAATATATGAATAAAATTAAGTACACTTACTATTTCAGGTAAGATATGTCCTATGTACTCAGTGGGTCTGCTCTTGTTCTCAGTTCTGTTGTGTTTGTGAGGTAATTATGTTGGAAGCCAATTTATTTTCTTGTGGTATATTCCATTTTAGAACATAGTGCATTTAAATTAATGGTTAGTGTGTTGTATATATGGGTTGCATTTCTTATGTATTAGTACATATAATGTGTTTGTGTGCTTTTTTTTGAATGTGTTAAATGTTCCTATGTTATGATATAACAATCAAACATACCCCCCCAGAGTTTTTTTGGTAGTGGTACTGATCTTCGAACATGTCCGTGAACATTAAATGAGTTTGCGGACATCAAGTACAGTAGAAGAGATTCAGTCAGTTCCATATGATATGTATATAAAGTGAAAGTCATTATTGTTAAGTTGCACTACTAAAAACCTACGAAATTCAATGAAAAAACTTTGTTAAAGGGACGTTATGGTTAAGTTGCGCTACTAAAAACCTATGAAATTCAGTAAAAAAACTTTGTTAAAGGGACGTTATGGTTAAGTTGCGCTACTAAAAACCTATGAAATTCAGTGAAAAAACTTTGCTAAAGGGACGTTATGGTTAAGTTGCGCTACTAAAAACCTATCAAATTCAGTGAAAAAACTTTGTTAAAGGGACGTTATGGTTAAGTTGCGCTACTAAAAACGTATGAAATTCAGTGAAAAAACTTTGTTAAAGGGACGTTATGTTTAAGTTGCGCTACTAAAAACCTATGAAATTCAGTGAAAAAACTTTGTTAAAGGGACGTTATGATTCCAAGTAAAACCGAAAAACCCTTGAAATTCGCCAGTTATGGTAAGCTAAGCAACCATAACTCGCGCCACCACCGTGCACTGCTAAGACTAACACCCAGGACATCAAAGATAGCATCACAAATGTCAAATATATTTTTCAGTGCGCCCCCCCATCCAGAGAAGCAAAAAAAGGAATATTTAAATATTTTTTTTAAAGGGGGGGACTGGTGAGTATGGACTTTGAGAAAATAAGAGGGCCAATGGTGTCCACACCCAGAGAGAAGAAAAAGTAATGCAGTTGGCAAAAAAGTGGAAAATTATTAAATAAAGAATGTTGACACAAACACAAAATAAACTAATCAACATCATTTCAATGACAATTTGTCGAAATGGCTTTCTGGTCATAAAACTGTCAAAATAAAACGTGCTTTGCTAAGAAGCACATTTGTCAACAAAGATTCTCAGTTAAATGAGAAAATCTGGAAAAATTATTGTTGTAGTGTTCTAGTGTCCAGGGTCGCTCGCGCCCCTTTATCATGTTTAATGTGTTGGCAGGAAACACATCATGGGCGTTTCCTGCAGGAAGTTAGTTCTAGAGTACGCCACAATAAAGTAAGACGTACGTTGCACAACGCTGGACGCCTGTGCCTCATTCACGATACTGACCGGCCATACATCCATGAGCGGGCCGCTCACAGGCACAAGTACACAAGTTTTCTAGGTGCCACAAGACTAGGAAGGGTAGACAAAACAAACAATCTCACTAGGCCTTGTGTCATTCCAATCGTGCAAGTGTGAGGGGAGGGAAGAGGAGATGTGTCAGGGGGGTTGTTGAGAGTGCTATGGCAAGATGTGGTAAGTGCTGCCAGGGTGGTGGCTCAAGTAAGTGCAGAGAGGCAGGGGACCGTAGGGTTGCAGATACAGTGCCTAAGTGGGTAGGAGGGCCGGAGGGCAGTGCAAGGGGCTAATGGTCGTGCAGGAGTCTGGTGCCCGTGAAGTTCACTGGGTGACCATGTAACCAGTTATCGCAGCAGACAGGAGCATTAGCAGGGGAGAGAGAGAGAGAGAGCGAGAGAGAGAGAGAGAGAGAGAAAGCAGAAGCGAAAAGGAAGGTCTTGAGTTGCTTCTGGAACCTTAGGTGGTCCTGCTCAAGTTTGAGAGAGACAGGGAGGCTGTTCCAGACGGAGGCCCCAGCCGAGGACAGAGATCTAACCCCCACTCTCTGCCTGGAGAAGCGTCTGACCCTCAGAGAGTTGGAGGTGAATGAGCACAGGGCTCGAGAAGGAAGATGCTTAGGAAGAGAGAGTTTTGCGATGTGTGGTCCCCTGGCACCAGAAAGCCTTGTGGACAATGTAGAGGGTCTTGAACTTGATCCTTGATGTCACAGGGAGCCAGTGGAGATATTTCAGGACTGGAGAGAAATGATCCCTGGGCTTGAGGCCAAGGACAAGTCGAGGCAGGCAAATTTAGAAAGAGGCTGTTGCACTAGTCCAGCCTAGAGAGAACCAGGGCTCTGGAGACAGTGAGCTTCTGGGCGAAAGTGAGAAAAGAAAGAATACCTCTGAGGAGGGGAAGCTGGTAGTGCCTTCGAACCCTGAAGGAAGGGGGCTCGGCTAGCAAGGACCCATGGCATCAGGCTCTTGAGTTGGGTTATAGATGATGGCCACCCAGTTGGATTAAGGGACAGATTTGGCCACCAAAACTGGAAAAAAACAATACATGTATTTATTTATTTATTTATTTATTTATTTATTTATTTATAATGTGCCGAACGCCTGCAGGCTTCGGCGCGCAGGAACATTTAAACATCATTAGATACATGAAGAATGGGACAAAGATTAGCAGGTTAGGCAGAAGCCAAGTACATTACTTAAAAAGTAAGGTCTTCAGTGATTTCCTGAACTAGATTGGGTTCAGCTATTTGCCTGACCAATAGAGCATTCCAAAACGTGGTGGCTTTGACCATTAAAGATCTACCCAGGTCGCTTGTCTGCCTGTAAATCTGGCAGATGATCTGCTTTTTGTTGGTTGAGCATAATGTTCTGGTTGGAATATTCAGGTATCAGTGCTTTGAGATAGGCGGGAACAACACTATGAACACATTTGTGGACTATGTTTCCCACTTTGAAATTAACACGTTCCTGAAAAGGCAACCAGTTGAGGTCCTGTCTATGGCTGGAGATGTGTTCACGTCTGGTAAGTTTCTTCACAATGCATAAAGCATTGTTTTGCAGGACTTGACATTTTCTTAGATTAGCTGCTGAGGCTCCAATTAAAAGGAAGGTGCAATAATCGAGCCTTAATAATATAGTTGCTTGGGCAATGTTAGCACAGTTGTCTTTCGAGATGTAAGCGCAGATGTTTTTGAGAAGATGTAAAGAATAACTGCAATTCTTACTCAATTGATTCAC
This sequence comes from Ambystoma mexicanum, assembly GCF_040938575.1. Lineage (NCBI taxonomy): Eukaryota > Metazoa > Chordata > Amphibia > Caudata > Ambystomatidae > Ambystoma > Ambystoma mexicanum. The sequence goes on along the minus strand of NC_090932.1, from coordinate 293,487,139 downwards.
TTTGGATACATAAGGTTTTCACCTTATTTTGGACCGGGATGACATTCTGTCCAACATGAAAACGTGTGTAATCAGTACTGGGTTTTGCCCGGGTTTGCCTTGACCCAAAGATCAGACGCTCTGTTTTGTTGCCGTTGAGACAGATCCAATTTTTTTCCATCCAGGCTTCAATACAACTGTAGAAGTTGTTCAGTGCTGCTGTGTCTGTATTATAGTCACCTGATTTTTCTATGACAACCTGAGTGTTGCCCGCATTATGAGTTTGGAGGAATTAGCAGTTCTAATATCTGCAAACAAGATTGATTACTTTTACCACCAGTGAGAGGTGATTGTCCGCCCGATTTTGACACGCTGAATCCTAGGACTTCATTCGGAAATGGAGGTAATATCTTAATACCAAAACTGGTAATAGTGCAGTTACTTTCGTGGTTATAGTTACATTTATTTGAGGTAATAGTTCCAGGCATGTGTTGTAGGTTTTACCCCGGATGGAGGTAGTCATAGGGAGGACTAAAAAAAAACAGTAGCTGATACCATGACCACCTTTTTTTTCATCTACCTTCAAACGTTGGGTTTACCAGTAACCGGGATGTGGCTGTTTTGAGTGTGGGGCAATAGCCTGCCACTACCACAATGATTAAGCAAACGGATCCATAGGCCAAAGTGAGAGGAGGTATACGTCATTGCCTGCTGCTAGCCACAACATCTTCTTGAAAGTAAGTTGCTACTTAACAAATAGGCTAGTGCAGGTCAATGGCACCTAGCTGCTGGCTGTGCCAGGTAATGACAGCAGCCTGGCGATGGTCAATAACATCAGCGACCGACCAGTGAAGATGACGCGTCAATCACTGGGGTTCAAGTTCCTAAATGGAAGTATGGAACGGATCCTCTAATTTGCATTGCCCTTCAAATAGGAAGCACAGCAGGGCCCATTCCTGATATAGAGGGGGAGGGGCATTGCCTGTGAGTGAAGCACATCAAAACTGCAGGAAAAGCCTCTTAATAGTTTTGAAAATAAAAAAGTATCAGGGTTCACTTTGCTACCTTAAAACACCCTCCAGCATCCAGATCCTCCTTCTTTTCCTTTACCATGTAGGTCCTCATTATGAGTTTCTATAGTGAAATCCAAATATCCTGTACATGGACCCACAGACCACAACTCACAGTACTGTGCTACTGTTAAAAGATGAAAAGATGCCAGTCTATACGCTGGTTGCCCACGCATGCTCTGCGCTCTGCTGCTCTGGAGATAGGTCCGCACTTTAAACAAATCTATGTGATCCTTGGGCGTCCCTATATATCGCAAACGAAAATGTCGAATACGAAAATGGAGGCACGCAATGATCACTTAAATCACACTCTGCCGCATTCCCCTTACCTGCAACCTGTGTACCCATAAAAGCTTCTTGCCGGCTTACTTACCTTCATACCTGTGCCTCGCCTCGCCTCGTCCGTCTCCATGGAACGTCAGTTCCCTATCTCTAATGTGGGTTAGAACTTCCACAGCAGGGTCCTTTCTTTGTGGTAAATCTTTATTATCCTACCAAATCCATGTAATGGAAGCAGGGAACACCCCTGCAAACCCCAAACCCATTATACCGTTCATGTGGAGCAGGGGACACTCCCACAATCCCTGCTCCTCAAGTTCAGTGTTATGGATTTCAGCATTTTCGTTACTGCGGAGTGCCTTTGGCGTTTTCTTTTCACTGTATCCGAGTGATACCTGTTAAACAATAAAATAATAATAATAGCATGTTGTAATTCTAGTGCCTCATACAACAGTGCCAAAATGTACGTTTAATGGGGGGAAACCTTGCAGTACAACCTTTGCCCCAGGGGATGTCATGGGAATTGATGTGACAGGGAGTGACATAACGCGAAGTGACATTGCAGGGTAACACACGTGCTAGTCGTAGGACCTCATAAAAAATGTGGTGGTATTATTCCTGTTATTGCTACTTTATTACTGTAATGCCACACTGTAAGGGCACAATTCATGGAATCCAGCACAGAAGCAGAGCGGGGGCGCAAAACAGCATTTCCGCTAGCACCGCGTATTCATGGATTTCCTGTGCCATTACCAGTCGTGATGCAGTGAACCTCCAGCAGCACCAGTTACGCCCCCAACACCGCCCCTCGCGCATGAAAAAGCCATCAAAATCCCCAATATGGCACAAAGGCCCGCGCTATCCTTGGCCCGGCACACAGCCCCCCTCCATTGTAATCGCATGAAAAATCTGAGCGCACCCCGTGACCATACCCTGCAGGCAGCCCATCTCCCGTGACCATACCCCGCAGGCAGCCCACATCACAGGGGACCCCCCAACACCCGTGACCATGCCCCACAGGCAGCCCACACCACAGGAGACCCCCCCAACACCTGTGACCATGCCCCTCAGGCAGCCCATCACCCGTGACCATGGCCCGCAGGCAGCCCACACCACAGGGGACCACCCAACACCCCTGACCATGCCCTGCATGCAGCCCACACCACATGGGACCCTCCCAACACCTGTGACCATGCCCCGTAGGCAGCCCACACCACAGGGGACCCCAGAACACCCATCACCACACGCGCAGCCGTTTTCACACGATTTGGCTGGCGCAAGCGGGGTACTTGATTTAGCGGGGGTATGCAAGGCCCTTTTCATGCGATTTGACTGTCGCGAGCGGGGTACGTGATTTTGCGGGGGTACGCGAGGCCCTTTTCACACGATTTATCTGGCGCGAGCGGGGTACACGATTTCGCTGGGCCTGTTCCCAAATTCTGTGCATATGCACACTTCCCTCTGCTACTCTGCCAGACCTGTACTGTGTGGTACAACCTTTGTCCTTAATTCAGGGTGTCTCACTTGGACTGTGCAGATGGCACAGGCTCAAGGTGGACATGAGTGTTCATTCATGGACCATGTGCATTCCCAGCAGGCGTCTATGGGTCTGTGTCAAGCTACTCATTCTACTCCATCTACAGTATTTCATCCGTATCATGGTATTTAGTCATCCCTTTCATGCTCACTCAGGGTCAGTTCCTCATCACAGCCATTTTCTGGGTGTCCTCGTCTGTGTCGAGCATAGACTTCCCTCAGATACAGCCTCCCTGCATCTATGCAACTGGTGTTGTAGCTTCTCCGTGTCTGGGTGAACCTCTGATGATTCCTCTAGTGTTGTGCTTTCTGTCCTACTCTCATCTGCTGTAGTCTCAGATGACTGAGATGATGCAATTGACACCTGCCCACACTGTCTGCTACGACACAGTACTCTGATCCACCAGTCTGAGCCATGCACTGCCTCCCAGCCATTCCCCAAAATGGGATTGGGGGTCGGGGAGGTGTTACTGTATCCCTACAATCCACTGCAAACACTTTGCACATGATGACTGCACTTGTCCTTACAGTGCCATCATGACACAACATTGACATTACTGCATTTGTGTTTCTATTAATAGTTGAGGTCCTGCACATGTGCTGCACTGCACCCACACACTTCTGAGCTCTGTTTCAGCCTTCTACATGCCTATTCACTTGTGTGATGTCAAAGTGACCTAGCATTACTGTATCCATGTGCCTTCCTTCACTATATTGCAACACACTAGCGTTGTTGCATCCTGTGACACATGTGTCCTTTTTGAGATTTGCATGTACTGTATGGTGACATGCATTTTACATGTGTCACAGACAGTACTCTTTCACTTCCATCTGGGGCTGGTTGACAGTTCTGCCATGGCTATGCTATGTTACATCTGTTTGTTGGCATCTGTCATTTTTATGTAAGGTCTATGATAGACAGAAGCTTGTGTGTGATGCACATGCTATGCAACATGCAGTACATGTTTTGGCTTCACATTTGACATGCATCTATGTCTGCTTTCAGGGTCCCCTTCCATTTCATTGCCACTGCGTGCATGCCAGAGTTTGTATCATGTGTGACATGGCTGCTTCATATGTTGGCTGTCAACATTGTGATGCCTATGTGTGTGGCATATGCTGTTGACATGTGTGCTCATGTGTTCTTTTGTTTTTTTGCAGGTGATGAGGCACTGGGAGCAGAGGAGGAGGAGGAGATGGCAAAGAGGGCAGAGGGTTCAGGGCACCGACCAGGCACCAGTGGAGGGTGTGGTGTGGTAGCCCATGAGCATCCATTGGTGCTCCAGACCATCCTGTCCAGGGCTGGCTCTCTGAGGATCTCTTTGCCTCTGTTGCTAAATTGGATATTGATCCATCCATGCCATCACAGGTGAGTGATTCTGCAGTGGATGCTGTTCTGCCCGACACACCTGCAGTGGGGGTATACCCCTCAAGGAGCCAATCAGTGTTGGTATGTCCTCCTGTGGTGGTTACAGATGCAGGGCCACGCTCCACACAGTTGCTCCTGTTCCTGGGGCAGCAGATCAACAGAGGAATGCAGTCATGCAGCCACAGGCAGCGCCAGCGCAGCAAGGACCATGTCTACTTGGGCCCAACAGGTGTGCTGTCCGGCAACGCGGTGACCATGCACCACCGGGGAACACTGTGTGGGAGAATTCCACATATGCCATTGCACAGCAAAAGGGGGCATCATGTGAGATGATGGCTCAGGGCGTGGAACGTGTGGCCGATTGTATTCTCCCCCTAAAAGGAAGGTGGAGCTCCAGCAGCAGACAACACGGTCCACGTGCTGCTCACACAGGCTGGACATGTTGGCCGCCAATAGGGACCGACGGCCTGAACTGGAGGCTCTGCGCACAGCCATTGCTGCTGAGGCAGAGGCCCACAGGGAAGCCCTGAGGAAAGAGAACATCTCCCTCAGAACTACTCTGGCTACACTTTTGATGAGCCATGGTACACGAGCAGAGGGAGCAGCTGGAACACACCATCTCGGCTGAACTCCATACAAGCCGTGAGGAGGTCCATCTGTCACGCGAGGCCTTGGAGGCAGAACTCTGTGCTACACATGAGACCTTGCAGGAGGAACTCTGTGCTACATGGGAGGTGCTACATGGGGATCTCTGTGCCATCTTCCTGCAGGACCAGGCTTATCAGACCTACATGCTTGTTGCTTATTCAACCAGAGAGTGACAACAGCAACGATGATTCTCTCAGTATGGCCTAGCCGTGCAGACCATGATCCCATGCAGGATTTTATTTTTTATCTCAACATCCACGCATGTGGGTGTTGAGGTGCACCCTGCACATCCTCCCTCCTGGGTGCCAACCCTCCTCTCCCCCGGTCGACCATGGGCATTTTTATTTTTTCTTTCCTTTTTTTGTCTATTGTGCATTCATGTAACAGTGTGTTGTTTTGTGTGGCAGCCAAAGGCATCCACTGTGTGTTCCGGCTGGGCCCATACAGGCTTGTCTCATGTTGGTGTTTGTGGCTTGGGGTCCGGACACATATGCCACTCCTGCTTCTCCTTTCCATGGGCTCGCAAGGATGGCACCGTGTGACAGTAACTTACACAGAGGCATTGGGCTTCCGTCATATCTGTGGGCAGTCTGAAGTCCAACCTGTGTATACAACCCTAGTGGGGATTCATGATGGTTTCTCCAGTGCATGGTTGCCCTGCATTTTGGTTTGTATATTGTTAAATGTGCATGTTTTCATGCTGCTTATTCATGTATTGCCTTGCATGTCTAAATTGTTGATGCACTTCATGCTGTATGCGGTACCATGCCCCCTTTAGCTGTCAGAGACACACTCAAGATGGAAGGGGGCCATGTGGTGGCAATTTCACATTGAGATACTTGTGCTATAGTGATTGGTCACTGTCTGACATTGTCACTGTTGGGTCCTGTGTTCATGATATGTTATGTTGGTGAATAGATAGTCCTGTGTTGGGTTTGCTTTTGATGCGTCAGGGGATCGGCATGTTTTTTGCGTCACAGGGAGGATCATGATTGAAAAGTTCTAATGAGAAACATACGCAACACTGAAGGTTCGTACATTTCCCATGCAAACATGCATTGAATACCCCTACAATCCCACACCACCATCCACACCTACAACACACACACAACACACCCCCACCCCCAACCCCAACACCACCCCCACGCACACCCTACTTACCTTCTGAGACATGCTGTGTCCCTGCAGCACCTGTTCCCTTTCACCTCTGTGATCGGGAACTGGCACAGCAGGCTCCTTTTTATTTTCTTTTTTGGGCAGGTGCTGGGGGTTCCACCCTGCAACCCTCCCTCACTATTCTGTGTAGTGTAGTGAGTGGGGTGTTGCGGGAGACACCAACGCAGCACCCGCATTTTGCTTTTTAAATGTTTTAATTACCTGAAATGTGACAAACTTTGAGTGTTTGAACCTTTGGTGGCATTCATTTATGTCCTTTTAGTATAGGTCAGACATTATTGGTCGGTCATTTTGTCAGATTCCGTGCCAGAGGGAATTGTCTCTAGCCTGTTTCCATTTGTCACGGTGCACTTTGTGACAGTTGTGTCATGTGTTGTGCATTTATTTTGGAGATTTCACATTGCATGCCATGGCATGGTGTGTCGGGTGGGTGATATGGGGGTTGGGAGTGTTTAGGTGACATACCATGATTTGGATGTGCTGTTTTGCATGGGGGTGGTGGATTATGCACCTTGCATGTGTGCCTTTTGGTCAGACAGGATTGTTTTTGTTTAAGTAGCTAAGGATGCACACAATGTAGCACTTCCAAGGACACATTCTCAGGGTGGTATGGTTGTGACAGTTGACTGTCCATTTGCCATCATCAATTGTCACCTGGAATTTGCCCGGTCTGTGTGCACTCCGCAGGGGTGGGATTTTAGGTGAAAAATGAAGCCACAAGCTGGGTACAGGCTGCCTCGCCACGTGCCCTTTGCCCTTCCATGTGCAGCAGCCATGCATGTGTTTGGGGATGTCGGGGCACCACCATGTCCACTGGCACTCCTCACCATGTTGCAATGTTGTGCAGGACACATGATGCCACAATGATCCTGCACACTACTGGGGGTGCATATAGTAGCTGCCCACCAGAGCGGTCAAGGGAGCGGAAACGTGACTTGAGCACTCTGAATGTGAACTCCACTATGCCCCTGGGTGCAGTATGGGCTGCGTTGTATCTTACCTGTGGTGGTGTGGTGGGGTTCCGTGTTGGTGTCATCATGTAGGTGCTCAGAGGGTAGGCACTGTCCCCTGGGGAGTTGGGAATGGTTGTCATTAGTTGGGTTTGTCTATTTGTCTGTGTGTGACATGCATGCATGTGCACAGGCATTTGTACTCTCCAATGAGCCATGTGTTGCCATGCCTCCCTGCTTCCAGGTCCCGGTTTAGGGCTGACATTCTGAATATGAAACTGTCGTGGGTGCCCTGGATAGTTTGCATAGACAGAGGTGATGATTCCCTTGGCAGGACATTGAGCACCTTTTCCAAGGGGCTCAGTGCTTGGGAGCACAGGGTGGGTTATGTGAGGTCATCCTCCCACTCAGTGACCAGGTCTAGGATGATATGAGGTGGAAACCTCTACCTTCCATAGACCTGGTCATCAGGCATCCCAAAAAGACTGGACCTGGGTAGAAAAATGTGGGGCCTGGCTATCCTGCTCCTCCTTCCTGTGGTGTCCCACGATCACTGCTGCAAGAAATGGTACATTCATCGTAGCTGTATATGCTTATTTGTTGTTTGAATGCACTTTTATGCTGCATGGGGCGTACGTGTTTCCGTCTTTTGGCACATGCGTGTTTGCCTTGTTTGATTCCATGAATACGTGTTGTTAGCGCGCGTGTGGGTGTTACGGGGATTTGCAGCGGTACTTCCTCCGTAAAATAATATGTGCTGGCGTGGACACATTACACATTCATGGGCGAAGCCATGCCATTTGCCCGCTCAACATTGTAAAACACCATCTATTTCACTTTTCTGTAGAATTCAGGTTGCGATGTGCATGATATGAATGCTGAATGATTTTTACAATACATTCAGCAAACATTTGAGTATTATTAAACACTCGAATTTTGGCAGCCAAAGGAAATAAAACTCATTTACATCAAATGATTTGCCCAGGATCACACAGATTGGTCAATTGGCAAAAGTTGCCTGTGAACCCGGCTTTCTAGTTTGTAAATGTTTAGGCGTCAAGTGCTAGCGTTACTAATATTGTCCCTCAGGAAGAAATATACACTTTCCCTACTGATGATTTCTGCCCCTTGATTGAAATAATGCACTGCTTATCTAAAAGGAATAAAGTAGCTTACAAATCACTTCTAGTAATGAATCTATGAAATACAGTGTGGGCCTCCATCACCTTTGTCTACCCCCCATCCACTAACCCATAAGATAACATCCATTCACAAATTCCACAACGAGGCCAAAATCTGGCTTACTCAAAACGAAAACGAACCCACAGCATTTCTGATCTATGCTCACTCCGATAATTCACCCAATCGACCTCTCTGTAAATACTTCTGTACCCTATGCAATCTCTGTTAATACTTCCGTGCTCTATGCTATCTTTGTAAATATTCTATGCGCTATGTATTTTGATTACTTACCATGCTTGTAATCGCTGACTCTCTATGCCTGTAACTGTATATATGCATATCTGTATGTACCTAAGAAATGTGCCCAGTTACCTCAGGGCTTGGTGCGCTATATAAATACAATACAATACAATACAATACAATACAATACAAAAATGGGTAGACATTAGAATGTCTAAAAGAGAATACATTCAGGAGGGGGGGTTCTTTCAATATTTATTCTACCCACACCTGAGTATATATTAAAAGTAGCTACAACAAATTAGTTAAAACACTGAAAGATAGGGCATGTCAAGCATATAAAGGATAGACCATCAAAGTTGACTGGCTTCTGCAATGACTTTAGTTATATTGCATCCACCGGGACCAGAAGGCAGGTTCGTTAAATCATTCCTGGGTCAAAGAAGCACTGGTGTTCCTCATCATTATAGTTTCTTTTTGTCTCTCAATAAGTATGATTACACAAGGGGCAGGTCATGGCGGCGCTGAACGGATTAAAGAAAGCTGCGGACATCCTTCTCGCAGCTACGAGGAACTCTGTACTCTCACATATTGTTGTTGGGGACTGAACATCTATTTTTGATCAAAAGTCCTCTAAAAATCACTTTCAAATTTTCTGAATACTTAAGGTGTGACTGGAAAGTATCATTAAGCCGATAGGATACCCTACTTACAAGTATGGAAGGGAACAGAAAAGCAACTATTGGAATGTTTTCCTTGTGGTTATTCTTTACTCCCAAGACTACCCTTTACGTGTTACAGTAAAGAGAAAATTCATTGTCTGGATGTAGAAGTTTACCAGAGGGAAAGGAAATTGGAAACAACGGTACCCTCTAAATCTACGGATAGAAATAGTTTACTATTGGAAAATAGTTTTCATCCAAGAAGAACAATAGAGATCCTAGCGTATAGTCTTTTACGTTTTAGAAGAATTATCTCAGAGCACGATGACTACCGACAGAAGAGTGAAGAATTGAGAAAAAGGCTTCTGGCGCATAAACATAGTAATGAGCAACTTGAAATCACTGCACGAAGAGTTCAGCAGATAAATAGAGGTACATTATTTGAGACAGAAATGACGCAGGGTACACTAAATTTAGTACATGTTACAAAGTATTCTTTGCAGAGCCAGAAGATCAAACAGATAGTAAAGAGAAATTGGCAAGGTTTGAAATTGGCAATTACTTTAAATAAACATTTACCTGAACTCTCCCCCTCAACCCAATTTCCCATTCACTGAGAAGTTATCGGGTACAAGCAGAGATGATCCAGATGAAGAACATTACAAGGAGAAGGGTATACAATCGTGTGGATAGTGTCAGCACTGCGATAATGTTATAAAAGTAAATAAGATAAATCATCCCTATATGGGTAAACAGATTGAGCTAAAATGGTCATTAACATGGGATGCTAAAGACATCACATCATGCATGGAATTTGTTGCTGGTGTGGCATCTTTTATATAGAGATGACAATAAGGAGGCAAAAGTGTGATGGACTGAGCACAAGTCCAATGTAAGAACAAGAAATGAGAAATCCCTGGTGACTAAACATTATGGGCCCAATTCATGGAAATGTGCGCAGAAATCCCACAAGGGTCATGCGCCGAGAAGGACACTGAGTGAGCATGCATTCAGAATAAAAAAATGCGGATGTTTAATGTTTAATTAAATAATAAAACAATACTGGTAATTCAGTGTCAGAAAGGGTGGTCTGCTAATCAGAACCCCATTCCTGAAGAGGCAAGCCTAAAGCATGATGCACACATGTGCCGTGTGGCATCAATCTCTTGACATCTGCAGCACCTGCCCTTCAGTGGTACATGGCAGGTTCAAAGGCCACCCGTGCAACCTTAACAGCTGCTGTGACACTAAGCCCCTGCAGAGAAAGGCTGCATTTAACTTCTGCATCTATGGTTCAAGATATCAAAATTATCAGTCTGGTTGCAACCTAAACCCTAAGACTAAGCCATACTGTGTTTTGGGATGGTGAGTGATAAGAGCCAATAATAATTAAAGCCACACACCATTTGATATCCTACAAGTGTCAACCCTGTGAGTCTATGTCAGCTATGTGAAGGCTATGTGGATTCACAGCTATCCTGCCTCTTTCCACTTCAACAAGTAAGATAATAGGCAGTATGTGTCCATTCCTTTGATTCACCAAGAGGAAGGGTAACACGTCCGTACAGGCACAGGAGCTCTCGCAAGGCAATCTCCTGGGACCCCTGCTTCAAACAGTGACTCTCATAACAACGGCAAGCCTTACACCAGGGTGTTGCCAACCAAAGGGCATTTGAAGTCAGCAGATATGGGAAGAGTTAGAGTAGCCAGAGTGGTCAAAGTGGACCTGAGAAATGATAACACCATTTTGGTTTTCTGTTAGGGCTCTTTTCTTTCCTGCCCACCTCCCCACTTTCTGCAGGACAAGGCACCCTGGGTATGATGCAAGAAGTCAGGGGTTACTTGTTACAGCTTCAAGGATTATAACTCTAACAGCAGGCTTGCTTTTGTCTCATCTCTGGTGACCTTTGCATTTATAAGAAAGGGGGTTACCCACTCCATCCTTCATTCTTTCCTGGGCCCCAAAAAGAAGATATCTCTAGTGCCCTGTTAGGAGTACAAGCCATTCCTCTGCCATAGCGATGAAGGCAGGTGCATCCATGGCAGCGGAGAACTCTGTCCCATAGCCATCCCCAGATAACATTGGGGAGATGTCCTGCTGTGGACCATGGCCTGCCACTCTGCCTACTGCACTGGGAACAGGCTCCTCGCCGGACGTGAAAGAATCCTGCAGGTGCCAGCCTTACTCCCTAGACTCAGAAAACAGAGTAAGGAGGACTCACCTAATCATGTCAGTAAACATAAACAAGTGGCCCAGATATGTGATGTCATCAGTGATGTCATCAATGACATTTGTGATGTCATCTTTTGTGTTCTAGTTGTTAGTCTTAACAGGGCAGGGTGGTAGCGCGAGTTATGGTTGCTTAGCTTACCATAACTTGCAAAGGGGGTTTTCGGTTTTACTTGTAACCATAACCTTAACAATGTTTTTTCAGTGAATTTCATGGCTTTTTACAAGTGCATGCTAATTTCCTACAACTTGCTAATATCATACTTACCCCAATATAGCAACATTGTTGTCCAATTTACAAAGTTTCACCTTAAAACTCTGCCATTCCCCACCTTCACTAGCATAATTTTAACACTTCGGTACATTTTTTGCAACTTTGTCTTCGACATCCGCAAACATCTCACGTCATTGCAGACTTTTCAGACAGTGTCACGTGACCACCTGTGTGCGCTGCATGATGACGTGTTCGCAAACACATCCGCACTCCATGAATGGGTCCGTGCTTTGCAAACAGTTCAGAACTACATTTTCAGCTGATCTAGGAACTTTGTACAGCTCCTGCACCTGTTCTTACTCATTATCCATTAACAATCTAGCACAAAGCACATACTTGGAAGAATATTAGCTAAACTGCTATTTATCTTTAAAATGGCATCAGCTATTGCCATCCCTCTTCACCAAGAGCCACCACCACCAGCTGGAGGACCTACACAACAAAAGAAGAGCAGTACTTCAAAAAACAATGAAGAGGACCAAGAGGGTGAGGTAGAGGAAGTGCCTACCTCTAGCACCCAGAGAGAATCATGGGTGTGGCAGTTCTTTAGCACTGTTGGGAATGTACCAAAGGCTAAAGCTACCAAAGTGAACTGCTCGGAGTGCAACGGTGTACTCAATCGCGAACTACCTGGACAGTACTCCTATGGGACCACCTCCATGTGCCGCCACACCAAATACAACCACTGCAATGCTCTCAGAAAGATTGTTCCTTTCTTAGGAAGTAGTGGGCTGTCTTCCTCCACATCTTCCTCAACCAATACTGTAACCACACGGCCTACTTCTGTGGAACACAAAATCCCACCAGCTACCTTGCAATCGATAATAGAGACTGTTGATCCATGTCTTTCGAAGACAACAGTCCTCTGTATATACTGCAACATACCACTCTGTAGGGGGGGGGGAGCAATTTCAAAGTGCTTTTGAAGCTGTAATCAAGGAGCATGACAAACACTGCCCCCTACCTTAGATGTAACACACACGCAACATCTTCCCCTGTCCACCAGCCCCTCCATATTTTTTGGTTGGTGCCTTTTCCCTCATTTCCCTCCCCACCTTACGTTCTAACCTCTCCTGCAAAAAAGAAAAAATCACCCCCAAAAAAGGTTCCTTTAGGAACCACCTTTCACAGTTAAAAAATAGACCTAAAATAAATAATCTTATTGAGTGCATCTACTTTACATTTCTCAGTAAAGTAGATAGACTCAATAAGATTTTGCAACATTTCCATTAGCATTTAGTGGTATGCTAATGGGAACAATGGACAATTGTATACTGGAGAAAAATATAAAAGGACAGAAACAATTTTCTGTCCCAAATACTTTTCTCTAGCATACAATAAGGACCACAATCCATGGACCTCAATAACTATCCGCGATCTCGGCAGTCCCCTTTCCAGGTCATGCGTCATCAAAAGACCCTGATGGCACATGCACACCATTGCCCAGGGTGAATCCCTTCTACCCTTTTTATTTTTTATTTGTAACACACCCTCAATGCCTACTTTCAAACAGTCACACACCCATCCACCAATCGCATCCAAGAACTGTACGTATAGCCCTATGACAATATTAAGCTTCCACACACCAACTGCCACTTACAATCTTCTACAAATCTTTTGCATCTTATAAAAATACATTGTACACAGTGCTCTTATAAATGCACATATGCATTGTGCACTGAGACAAGTGCATAAATAGAAGGTGCAGTATGGATGGGCAAGTGCTAATGAGAACCCAGGAGGGAAAAGCCAAGGTATGCCAAGGTGGGACGCCACTGGCTAACAACTGGAGCAGAGAAGTCCCAATGATGGGATTCATCTTGACCGTAACATTCCTTTAACAATGTTTTTTCTGTCCATTTAACAGGTTTTTATAAGCGAAAATTGTCCATGGTGTTACATCACTGTATATTAGTTGCTAATAATTCCTCTTTTCATATATATTAAAGAACTATAAACCTCCTTTAAGAAACATATTTTTTGCAACACATACTTATGTCTGTCATTATCAGCAGCGCATGATGGGGATCGAAATCATCATTCAATGGCCTACAGCATAAGGCTCCACCATGACCCCAGCCCAACCAAACCACCCCTATTATTCACTGCACCTACTCTACATCCTAGCTCAGTGTCCACTACACCCTAATAATGTAACCAATGGCCAGTGCTCATGGCTTCCAGCCATGGCCAGTCTCCACACCTATGGGGCATAGGCTTTGTCTGTGCCGCATTCCCCAATAAGGAAATCAGAGTACACATTTGTGTTTGCCAAGGGCCAGGCCAACTACCCAGACACCAGATGTACATCACTCGTATTTCTACTTGCATTCTTACACTTTGGAAAAATAAAACACAAGACATATTTCCAAAAACATGCTTTTGGTCCTTGCTAATGCTTGTCGCGCAAATTTGTTGTAATCTAGTCCACCACTGCAGGCTGTAACCACAAGCAGAATATTTTTTCCCATTCAAGCCTACCGCTTCGCCCATGCCCCAATAAGTAAATTACAGTACACATTTCTCCTTGCTGACGGCCAGGCCCATTGGCCAGACACCAATGTTATATCACTTTTCTGTGTATTACATTTTCATGCTTTCAAATAAATTCAATACAGGACATATTTGCAAAACCATACTTTGAAGTTCTTGCTCACCCTCCTTGTGCATATTTGCTGCAATCCCATCCAGCATTTCAACCTGTACCCACAAGCAGATTTTTATTTCCCATTCAAACCCACCCCAATTTCAAAAAATGTTACTACATAGCCGGTCCCTGGCAGCCATGCCCACTTTAACCCCATTGCTAGTCCCTCATGGTCATGGCCAGTAGCCAGATTGTCCTGGTGATGGCCATTAACCGGATATTCTGGCCACTGCCCATGGCCACAGGCTATACCTCAGTCACCAAAGGTATATCACTGTTTTGTACCTACATTATGACACTTTTCAAAAAATAAAACATGGACACATTTGCAAAACCATGCTTTCAGGTCCTTGGCACTGCTCCTTACACGAGTTTGCTGCAAATCCTCCCTTGTTTTATTTTTTGAAAAGTGTCAAAATGTATGCACATAAAATAGTCATATAACTTAGCCCCCACTTGACAAAATCCATTCAGACTTTACACAAACATGCAAGGTTGGGTCTATAATCTTTCCGAAAACGTTTCTCTACATTCATCAAACAGCAACAAAGTTATAAACCATCTACAAATTTTCAGAACCCGCCCCCTCTAATTTTTCCCCTCTTAACAAAATCCCACTGAACTTTGCAAAAACATTCCTATCTAGGTCTAAAATCATTTTGCAAACCTTTGTTCAGATTCATCAAATGGCACCACATTTATAAGCCTTGAAAATATTTTTGGACCCCCCTCTAATTTTGTTCCCTATTGGCAAAACAGCGCCACCCTTTGCTGATCCACTCAGAAACAGGTCTAGAATGAAATTCCAACATTTCATGCAGTTTCACTGAGTGGCCCAAAGTTATAAGCCATCCAAAAACTGCACTTCACCAACCCTGTAATGCAGAAATAAGCATTGATGCCCCCGAACATCCCAAGTGCTTGCGAACATCAGGACTGTTCGCAGAGGTCGGAGTTGAAAAAGCACTTGTTTTATGGGCTTTTTAAGGCCATATCCCATCCCATTCTCATCACCCCTCACCTCCCGAGAGATTGTTTCATTAGTTTGACAAGTGCAATGTTGTGTTTTTTAAGATGTTTTCACTGCAGTGTTCGCGGACAACGGCGGCTGTCCCCGAATCGAACATGAGATGTGTTTCCAAAAATGTAACGCATCTCACATTTTTTATTGACCAATCAGCTGGCGCTTCTGATGTCCACAGACATCACGGTGCCCCCTGCACCGATCGGAGGCCCGTCCGCGGACCAAACAGGGAAGTGAGTCCCCCTATAACTTTGCCCCTCTTTCACAAAACCTCACCAATCTTCGCAGAACCAATCTGACGTGCCATATACTTTTTTTCAAAGTTTAGTGAGGTTTTGTCAAGGGGGGGCGAACTTATAAGCCACCCAAAAAGTGCTCTTCCTGTGGGTTGAGCAACTTAATCATACGCAGTCCCTGTAATATATATATTTTTTCTTTTTTTTAAACACAGGGACACAATAAGGCACCAGGGCAGCACTCCACAGCTCAACTCCGAAATCCCAGGACAAACAAATGGGATGATATAGTTCCATGCAATTCGTTTATTTAGAGCAAAATTGCCCGCAGGCAGTAGAAAAATACAAAACAGCAACTTGTTTCATGCCCCATTTTTTAGTATGGCCACTGTATTAAAAACAGTCACAAACATATCCATTCACAAACAGTAACATTAAAATGATAATGTAGAAAAGTACGCTAATTAAACCAATCGCTCAGACACACAGCTAGATGGTTTACTGTGATTTTATTGCTGAAATAACAATGACGTACAATTACAGAGTGCAATAAATATTGCAAGAAAAACATCGACATGCCTTTTACATTGCCCATTATAAAATTACCTTTTTTGGTGGGGGGACCCCCCACACCTCCCTCGCCTCCCTTACCTCTCCTACTTCTAAACTCTCCTTGTCTCCCTCCCCTTTATCCCATTTTCATCCTAAATCTGTTTGTTATTTTTGTCACCCAAATCTCACCCCTATCATTACACTTTATTTTGATCTTACTTCTGCTGGTCTGTATTTGTTTACCCACTCTATTAATCCTAGCACTATTTTTTCACCTTTGTAAATTCAATGGTTCTTATTTCCTGCAATATTATCACTGGATGGCCAGCTAAATATACACTGACACATACACGTATACATGCAGAGGTGCCAACCTTCTGCACAGGCAAAGAAACATGAAAACACACATACAAACATGGAAAAGCACTACATGCACACAAAACCAATGGAAAACAAATGCACATGGGAAGTCAGTTACCGAAAAATAATACATTGCAACTACGTGCTCTACAACACGCAGCGTTACATGGGAAGTTATTGTATTTGTGTATGACTAACACACAAATACATCCCAGCACAAACGCACACATCAAGGAACACACCAGGGTGTAAGGAGATTAGGAGGACATCAGATACTCTTGGCCGACAATGTCACAGTGAATCTTATCCTGCGGTGTCCCACAAACTCGCTAAAGGAGTTTTCACAGGTTCGGAATCAAACAAAAATATACAGGCATATATATACTTTTGGCATGGGGCGGGGACATGCTCCTATTGTTCCTGTAATATTTAGATTTCATTGACCAGGAGATTTTATTAATAGTAATATCATGTCTGTATAGAGCACTTCATGCCATATCAACCAGCTTCTGAGCGCTATAATAGTAGGCGTTACTCTCAAGGCAGAAGGGGACATCACCTATATCTCTAGAACACAGGGTTAAAGTGAAAGCCTGGGGGTATTGATCTTCATGTTGTCATATGTGCCAGATTTGTCTCCAGAGGCTGCGCTTTGGGGATAACTGGTGCAGAGTCACACAGCAAAGGGTTCAGAGGAACAAGAGTGCTGTCCAGTGCAGGCCCAGCAGAGTGGTGGAACCTAAGAAAGGTACAGCAGACACGGAAGTGGGGGGTGTCCAAAGTGAGAATAGCACAGAGGAAAGAAAGTGGGAGCCACACTGCGGTGGGAAAGGGGCAGGGAGAGCACACAGAGGCGTGCAAACAACACTGAGGTGGGATAGAGTGAGCCACGCGGACAAGGGGGAGGTAGAACAGGACATAGGTGGGAGTGGGACAGGGTCACAGGGACAGCATAAAGATGGGGAACTTGGAGCAGGAACACGGAAGTGAGAGCAGCATGGAAGTCACGGAAGAGACTGCAGCCCCAAATAGGAAAAGAAAATCAGCGATAATGTCTTCTTTCTATGCCCATTTTGTTTCAGGACAAGGACAGGCATTCCACCTGTCCCCCTTTCACTCCTGTTGTGGGTTGCAGCCCACCCTGCAAACTTAGAGGCGGGGTTACTGCCTAATGCGCAGTTCAGAGTTAGAGATTAAAGAAGATTGACCTACTGTGTTTTATTGGCTATGCAGCTTCATTTCTGTTTGTTTAATTGGATCCGATACTGCAGATTTAATATCAGCTACGTTAGGGAAAGAGACCAAAACTACAGAAGTGGAGAGTCAGCAATCACAGAAGAGAGGAAGGGAACTGTGAAAGTGCAGCAGCAAAGAAGGAACAAATAGCAGTAGACATCTTACTGGACTGAGAGCCAGGCCAGTCACTCGAACATACCTTACAGCCGTAGGTCAATCTGGACGATTCACCAAGGCCTAGCTGGAGATAAATTTGAGGACGGCTGGCGTTCCAAAGGTGCCCACCAGTGAGAGGCACCCTTTATGTCCACAAGCGCAAAAAACCTGACAAAATGGTGGGCCGGGCTCAGACTCATGTAACGTAGTAGTAGTACGTAATATAATTAAGGCGGTCAGAAGAGTAAGATGCATCACCTGCTGCCTCTACGCCCTCCCCACCCCGGGGCCCATCGCGCCTCCCTGTGGGCAATTGCACCCCGGGCAGCTGCCCACTTCGCCCGCCCCAAGAAACGTGCCTGGAATGGGTAGTTTTGATGAATTGCTCAAGATTTTCTTAGGGACAAACAGGGCAACCTCTGTTTTTGATGGGTTCAACTGCTATTTATTGGATGCCATGGTGCCATGAACTTCTGCTGTGCAAGCCACAGATTCACATGAGTTCTTCACGCGTAGACAGATCTGCGCGTCGTCCGCGTATGAGTGCTGGTGCAGATCAAAGTTTGAAAAAACGGGCATGAGTGGTTGATATAAATATTAAACATTAATGGGGACAACAAGGAGCCCTGACGGGCACCACACACCACAAGAATTGATCTGGAAAAGTATGGTCCAACCCAAACTCTTTGAGTCCTTGCAGATGGAAACTAATCAAACCACTTTCCGGAGTTCTGAGACACATGAGCGACCTTGATTATTCGAATTATATCGAAATCGATAGAATGGAAGGCTGCTTGGTCCTACGGGTTGTGCTGTACTGCGGAGCTTGGGGAGTCTCTGTTTACCTCCTCTGGGGTCTGCTTCACAAAGAGGGTGGTGGATTTGGTTCCCAGGGGGCACCCTAGTCCCATCGGCCTGCCTCAAGCTTGGGATTTTATCACAGGGGTTGGTGTGTGGCTATGGGGGTCGTCCCACTATACAGCACCTCCACATATTCTAGCACTGGAGTTTATATCATTAGAGCAATCCTAGAATGCACATGGCTGGGAGGGAGGCATGGCTCTGGGGGTGATGTGTGGTTTTGGTGTTTGGGGTTGTGGGTCACTGTACCGGACGGCATGTTGGTGTGGGGGGTACTATGTGGCTGCAGAGGTAGATCAGGGACGTCATTTAGGGGTCGCAACTGTGACCTCTGAGGTCTCCGTTGCGAACTCTAGAAAAAAAAGAAGAAAAAAAATATTTTTTTGTAATGCAAGCTCATGCCTGCGGCCAGCACCATGTGGCTCTTTACTTCTGGGGTGGCTGGCTTTCTTATTCAGGCCCCTTAAAAAAAAGAAGAAAAAGAAGAAAAGGAGTGACACAAGTCTAACACTTTCAGCACTGACCCTAAATAAGAAAGATTAGGATTACCAAATAATGTGTCTTTCTGGAATTCTATACAATAATTGCTATACTCATTAATGGTTTATTTCAGGCACACTTCAGGGGTGAGTCACTGATTTAGTCTGTTCTTAAACGCCTCAACTCAGCCTTTCATCCTTCTGAGGTCGATAAATGAGTACCAACACAGGTTGGGTGATATTGGATGTATATTTTTTCTAGGTAAAGCGCTTAAGCGTAAGTGCTATATAATAACACATCATTATCATTTGGTCATGGACGTCTGCTTGCATTCACAGTAATTTGGTAATATGGGCCTATACACACTGATCTTAACGATGCATAGGATGATCCATTCTTGTATGAAATGTACTTCACATTATAGCGATATCGTAACCATATTTTTTGTAGTGTACAATGTTATGTGATAGCACTTCCTGTTTTGTGAACGGCTGAAAGGTTGCGTTCCATCGCATCCTGCGATATCACTTCGGGGTGGGGTCAAATGACATCACTTCCTGTGATGTCACCAGGGGTCAAGTGTGGTGTGATGTCACTTCCGCTACCTCTGGCACTTTGGTGAAATGACGTCCCTGCGGTAGATGTGAGGCTTCAGCGGGTGATGGGAGGCTGTTGGGAGAGGTATGCGGGTGTGGAGGGTTGTGTGCTTCTGGGATGGTTTCTGTGTGGTTGTGGTGATGATGTATGGCTATGGGGGTAATATATGTGGTTCGGAGGGGTTCGTGTTATCCTTTATCGATAGTAGGAATGTATCTGATTGCATTTAACGATGAACGTTTCCAAATTGCAAAACAGAAATTGTTTTCTAAATTTCGAGAGAGCGCGCATACTCCGTTTGCAATTTAAAAGGCAAAGAAGGAAATATGGCAACGATTTCGCGCGAACATTCCATCAAAAAAAACCAAGAGAAATGTAAAGAAAGAGGGAAAGCAAATCATTTGTTTTCAGACGCTGGACCTTTAAATACGCATTATAAATTGGTGAATTCTGGCTAACCCCACAAACAGACACAAAGATGGCAAGCACTGTTAAAAAATGCACCGATATTTGCACAAAAGCAGTTACCAAATCTGGCAAATGTTCTAGTCAAAAGAGGCCTGAATGCAAATTACAGATTCACAAAGACAACAAGTAGCCCTGCCCGTGCAATGGGCGTATCTTTGTTCAGCGTATTCAGCCTGCAGTAATGTACGGGAGTCTACCACGGATCAATGATTACACCACCTGTGTATCTGCTTATTGAGCATGCAATAACCATACCTGACCAGGCGCCATTTGGTGATCATCGCACTCGCAGAAAGTATCACAAACTGCAGAGAAGAAGGAAAACATGAAATCTTCAGCACTCGGACACGTTTCTTCGAAGAGACACACGGTGGCGCTATTGGACTTTAGCGTTTCGGAAGAAGTAGAACACAGCACAAGTTATGCAGATAGCGAATGCTTGTTAAAAGTGTTAGGTTTTTTTTTTTTTTCTGAAACATGAGTGAAAGTATGTGTGTAGTGGCTTCACACAAGACTCAGCACTGATTTATGATTAAAGGTGGTGGTTTAGTCTTGCAGACATGAATCCCAGTGGGAAATGACAATCAGTCTGTGGCCCAGTAAATCCTGTACAATGTCCTGCAGTCGCTTCACTGCCAATGGGTCCTCTGTTTAAATTGATCTCTATGGGGAGCCAGGATGATTCTCATGTTATTATGGGCTCTTGGCTGGTTTAGGAGGAGCGCCGGGTCACTTGTGCTCTGACCCTCCATCGCTCCGCTCTTATAAAGCCCACTCCATTCAGTGGTCTCACAAGATCTTGTGTGGGCCGAGATCTTGCAAGATTACGTCTCTACATACCTCCTTTTGTTGAGCAGCCTGGTGCTACCCCATAACTAATTCCTGGTACCTTGTAGGTTGTCTCCTTTCGTGTCGAATGCGATTCTCAGCAGGTGATGGTCTGGAGACCATGGTCTCTGTTCCATCAGCTGTGCTCTGGACCTGTGGTGGAACAGCTTATTTGCTCACCTTTCTCTATCCCCTTGCATGCCTCCTCTGGGACTGCTCTCTTCCTGGGATTCTCCACACTTTGTCATTTGTTCCTGGTGTACTACTGGAACTTCTGGAATGGGTTCCACCAAGGACAAATCCCTCGATACTAGAGTCCGTCTTCTGAACATAGCGACTCGTTCGAGGTTCCATTTCCTTCCATCTCCAGTGCATATGTGGTTGGTGCCTTTACCGCACAACTTCCACCTGTTGGCTGCACTTGGACCCCGTCACTTCATCCTTTTGTGGCAACTTTATTTTCCCAAAGTGTACTTCATTGACCCATGTTCTCAGGGTTGCCCTGCAAGAGTTTTAAATGCCTTCATCTGATCCTCATTCATTTGTATCCTCCAGATAAGTTCTTTCATGTCGATCCTGTCATCCTGAACCAACCAGGATAACCATGGGCACACCAGGGTAGATGCAGCCCTCCTCCCCTCAAAAGTTGAAAAGGTGGCACATTGGTGACTGCGTTCGGAGTCAGATGATGAGCCGCTATTGCTTCTCTAGTGGTTCTGTAGGGGTCTATCCCAGATGGTGCTGCCAGTTGCAATGCTCCTTTTATGAATCTGGTTGCCCTTTCAACCAGCCCATTGGCTTGGGGGTGATAAAGGCTCGTCTTGATTTGTTTGATATCGTGAGTGCCCAAGAACATTTCCATTTCTATGGAGACCAGCTGAACGTCATTGTCCGTTACAAGCTCTTTGGGCAAACCTTCCCTTTGAAAGGTGGTGTTCAACACTTCTATGACAGTGGCTGTCGTTATGTTGGGTATAAATTCTGCCTCATCCCATTTTGTTAGGTAGTCCACTCTCACTACGCCATATCTGTGGTCGGGTGACATGTTGTCTAATGGTCCTAGGAAGTTCAGGCCCAACTTTGCCATACTCCTTCGGGTGTCTCGGTGGGGATCAATGGGGCGTTTCTAGTTCTACGTCTCTTATCACTGTTCATGCACTCATGGCACCGCTCAATCATTGCTCTCATATCTTGGTTCCATGTGTTAATATCCCCGCATTTTCTTGCTTCCTTGTGCGAAACTTTAGATGATGCAGTACAGTGTTCTCTTTACTGGAAAATGTTTTCACTATCCTGCACACTGCTTCCTTGAAGACATCATCATCATCATCATCATCCGCTGCAGGTTCAGCCTTCAAGCCAGCAAAATCCTTTGCCCTTCGACCCCCATGGTATTCAGCAGCATCCCCTTCTTCCTCCGCAGCGTAATCCACACCTCCCACAGCTTCCAGATAGGTGTTAAACAAGGGCTCCCATTGTGGCCATGGATTCGACGACCTACCTGGGGCTTGAAGAAACGCTGGTGGAGGCGTCACACCTTGCATGACAAAGCTGATGGGGTTTGCTCTGGATTCTCGTCGCCAAATATGCAGTGGCTTCACACAAGACTCAGCACTGATTTAGGATTAAAGGTGGGGGTTTAGTCTTGCAGACATAAATCACAGTGGAAAATGACAATCAGCCTGTGGCCCAGTAAGTCCTGTACAATGTCCTGCAGTCGCTTCACCACCCATGGGTGCAGTGTTTAAATTGGGGTTTATAGGAAGTCAGGCCTTTTATGTTATTATGGGCTTGTGACAGGTTTAGGAAGAATGCTGGGTAATTTCTCCTCTGTCCCTCAGTTGCTCCACACCAGTCGCACGCCATCCCGCACTCCATTCAGTGGTCTCACGAGATCTGGCGCGGGCCGAGATCACGTGAGATTACTTACCTCTCTACAATGTGGTATGGTTTCCATATCTACACCTACCTCATGTGAACACAAATAATACAGGGTGGGCTGCGGAAGACTTTCTCGTTCTGACCCTGAAGTCGTTTTTGAGCTACTAATCAAACATGTTCATTTGCAAAACAAAGGTAAACAGCATGAAACGTTCACAAATGTACAAAACGAGAAGACGTCAGAAAATGTAATTTAGACAAAATCTGTAAGATTAATTTTTTGTTTCGTTCTAGACACATTTATTGACTTGAGAAAGGGGAGGAGACTCCCTGAAGCGTGCTGTGTTGTGATGCCCCGACTGCAGTCTGTGATTGTAAATGTAGTGTTTAATGTTTAAGAACAGAAACACGAGATGCATAAAACCAGTCACATTCTTGAATGCAGAGGATGTGAGTGGAGCTCTCTGTGAAGCACAAGGAAGTGCAGGGTCAGGCCTTGTCTGCGCGAGTTGCTAAGGGCAATGGGGGTGGAGAATGAGCCTTGCTGCTGACCAGTGACAGCCCCAGGTCTGCCAGCGCTCTCTGTGAGATTTATTGGTGGCCGCCCCCTTCCCTGCCCATCCCAACATTCTGACAGCACCCTTCAGTGCCTCACTGAACCCTGATGAGACTCCACTCTGACTCAAAGATGTGTTTGGGTAGCCCCTAAACAGAGGGGCTGGCCATTACGTTTTTTAAACCTATCTCTGTCATCAGAAGCCCATTTTTACGACTGTATAGGAAATTAGAACTGCAGTGGGACATTTACAAATGAACGCTCCACACAGCCCCAGTTACCTCCCAAATATGTGAATCACATACATATCAAGAACAAGTATCAGCCAAACAACAGAACTGAGCCCCCTGCTGTTCTTGTAAAGCGCGTGTAAGGGTTGCGCCGGGCGCGGCGTGATTCTTTAATAGGCGCTGGGTCAGACCGATACTTAAGTTTACATGACACTGAGCTGTAGGCACGGCACTCTTTATTTGCTGCACCGGGGTGGGGGCGCCCTTGTGCGGCCGTACCCCCTGAGCGATCACCTTGAGCCAGTGCTGCTGGTGATGGCTGGATCTGGGGCGGCAGTGCAGCACATGCCCTTGCTTGCACTTGCTTGCTCAGTATGGAGGGTCGGGGTGATAACTTACCTTGAGGATTGTCGGCTTAAAAGAGGTGTTCAAGTGGCATGACAGGATGGGCCGGAAGAAAATCCACTTTGCTTGCACTGGTCCAGCATGAATCCAGCTACTTAAGGCCTTACGTGTGTCCCGCAGGGATGGGGGAGGGGCTAAGGTGTAGTGGCAGCGCCTACAGGAGGGATTAGGGGAAAAGGGTAGTGGGAAGTGGGTGGAAGTGTGGAGGAGGGAGTTGGAACCAGGTGGGGGATGGGAGGGAGTGCTCCAGTTGTAAAAGCCAGGGGTGAGCAAGGTGGTGAGTTATGCTATGTTTGGGTCCAGAGGTGTTGCTAGTGGGGGCTGTGGGGGCTATAGCCCGGGTCTTTTGGTTGTAGCACCGGATAGAAGCTCAGGGACTACAACCAAAAGGCTATAGCTGGCCCCAAATCCTGCATGTCCCGACATTAGCTTACCCTCAGATCATTTCCAGAATTAGCAACACCCCTGTTTGGGTCTAATAAAGAGAGACATCAGGCGGTGATCGAGGAGATGAGGAAGAGGCGTACGAAAAGCCGAGAGGGTGAAGGTAGAGGAGGTGGAAAAGGGGGGTGAGGAGAAGGGCGTTGAAGTAGATACTCCAGGTGCCACAATAGTGGTCTCATTCTAAATTGCGATTCACTTTTTTGAGTGTTATTACGCGTTACATGCATAGGTTACCAGTGTCCCACGTTCGTAGAGAGCCAATGGGCTTCAAGCGCACTGGCTATGTTCCAGGCCTGAGGCATCTGATCATTAGATTTGTAAAGAATACAAGTAAATAAGCATCTTGTGTGCCCATGGAGCACCTCCGAGCTTTCGCAAACTGCTGCCACCCAGATGCTGCGCAAAGTCTCTTATACAGTGAAAGGAGGCGCACTACGAACAACCACTTCATGTGGAGTAAAGTGTTCAGCAGGACATGCACTTTAAATAATGAAGTTCAGCAAGATAGTGGCCGGGCATGTGCAAAGAAGTGCAGGCTCATGGGAGTTGTGGAACAATGGGGTGAGGGGTTCTACCCTCATTGTGTCTGTCAGAGAAGACAATGTAGGAGAAAGTGAAGAAAGACTCACAGAGCCAGACGGCAGGTCCAGGCAGATGTCCTATCCTAACCGCCTTCCAAAATCTAGAACTTAAGCCAGATTTTCTAGGACTGGAGTTGGAGTAGTATGGTAAACTCTCCTAGAATAGTTAGGGGGAAAGGAGTAACATATCCCCAACGTTTTTCCTTTACTCTTCTTACTTCAGTTAAAAATAAATGTAAGATGTGTCTGCGGTATGCCCCTAGGTACCAAGTATCCTGGACACTAGTGAGAGAACACTTAGATCTAGTGCAAGGGCCCAAAGGGCAATACCGTGGTCTGGTGTATGTAGCGGGTGTTGCGGGCGTTGCGGGCATTGTCTGCAAGGCCACCGTCTAGGTCAGCTGATTGCACAAAAGAAAAGATCAACGTCATGAAGGGTCCGGGCCTGACACCGGCTCATGTTGACACTTGTCTGGTCAACATTGCATGCTGGACTGTGTCTACTTTCCCCTTTAGGGTGGATGCAAATTGAGTTGATATGGGGAAGGAATTGGGCCGGAACAAGAAGGAGCTGCACACCAGCATAAATAGTCTTTGGAGTCTCAACACAAGCAGCGATATGCACCGACTTCACACACTGCATTTGCAAGTTGTCCTTTTCTCACCAGTGAAGCCCAAAATCGAATGATAACACAGTCCAAAGCTTTATATATTTCACGTGCTTTGCACACACTTTACGGTCATGGTGACTATTCTAACAGATGAAATGAGCAACATATCAAGTGTGCATTGCATGCTCGAAATGAATGCACATTTGAATTACTAACACAGACATGTTTGACAAATTGGTGGTCATCGAATGTTCCCAAAATGCACTCTGTTTTTATGCAAAACAGCCAGCATCCTATGTTCAGGCACCCACTTTATCTGACACTAAGAACCATCCCTCAGTCCCACCCACACCATTGACAATCCCCCGCCCCTCCACCCCCAGTAAATGTCTATTTCCAGCACTGGTTGCCATGGAGTTATACCTTGCATAACTACCAATTATCATGCAATATTTTAGTTGCCACATTCAGTATTGTCCTCTGGCTTTATTTCCCGCAAGTGGCATTTACTGCAGGTAGTGTTTATTCGTTTAGAGGGTGGATGGGAGAACATGAGGTAAGAAAATATACTGCATGCTTTTGCTGTTAAGGGCATATATAGGAAACTAGAGTAAATCAAAAATAGACAATGCAATAGATAGCCACTTGGTGGCAGCATTGCATTATGGGTGATCTGAAAACTTCTGCCCTCCCTCCCGACAACCCTTACAAAAATGTATTTATATTTATTGGTGCCTCTTTTTTCATTTTTTTTACACAAAAAATCCATTTGAGATTTTGCACAGAAAATACATTTACTCATGTGTTGTCATATATGTGGCAGCAGCCAGTCAAAAAAGAAAATAGCCCATCACCTCTACATGTAATGTTCCTTTTATGCAGACATGCCTTCTCATTCATGGATTTATTTGCGTGTAAAATGGGGATTTGCGGGCAGAATACGGGGATTTGCGTGCCATTCTGCCCGCAAATCCCCATTCATCAAACAGGGATTTGCGCACAGGATGGCACGCAAATCCCCATTTTACACGCAAATAATTCCACGAATCAGGGCTCTGATCTTAAACCCACAGATTTGTGACATCTGTTTATCATGTATGTCACTCCATTAATATCTCATCACCACTGCCACAAAATCAATGAAACGATATTAATGCGTGCAACTTTTGCTCCCGAACTTAAGGAGGCGCGCGTCCTTGTTCGCTCTCATTGACAAAAAGAGCCAAGGATACGGGCGGGTCCGAGTGCTTCATATGAGATGCTAAAGGGATAGGGTGGTGGGGGGGATAGGACTGTGTCAGTGCAGGCTGCTGCTGACTTGATCCCACTAGGCCCAGCGTTCTGGATCTGCACAGGGACCGACTGTACCATACCTCTCTACTCACACGCTTTCGGCAGGTGTCACCCGCCCTGTAATCAGGTTTCTCACCCAGCGCGTCCCCCATACATATCCAATGGTCTCTCAATGGCCCAAAAATTCAATTGGGTGTTTTCATCCCCCTTGAGGACACAAAAGGTTGGGAGCTATGCTGAACCAACAGCCAGACCCCTTTCTTAAAGCCACTCTTAATTACCCAGTCATTTCCCAATCACACCTCTACCTGGAGGAGGCAATGGCAGGCCCAGAATGTAGTAATGTCATTTATCATTTGTATAGTGCCTTTTCCCATTGGTATGGTCTCAAAGTACTGTAGGTGAAGGCCCTCAGGGGACTGAAGTCCAAGGTGTGTGAAAATTGGTCAGAGGAGTTTAGAATGTGCGTGGGCATTTTAGCCAATGTGAAGGTGGGTATGGGTGGCCAAGTACGCACTGGCTACCCATATGGAGCTGGCATGTGGATGGGTGCTTTGAGGTTGCCTAGAGAGTATGCGAGAGTAGGAGACTCATTATGTATCCAGCTAGACCGAATTATTGTCATGGAGGACAGCTGCATTCTAATGGCAGAGGTGTTGGTCAATGTGTCTTAGAGTGGTGTGTAATAGCAGGTGCTTGCGGGTGGGTGACCGTGCCATTGGCTATCTTCCATAAGCATGGAGTGTGATACGTACCTGTGTGTCCTGGCTGGCTTCTTGGTTTTTGTAGATGTGGCATGGATTCTGTCCCGTGGTCTGCTGGAGATTATTCTTAATGTCATTCGGTAATTCCATGGAAGTTCATGGAAGTTCATTGCTGCCGAGCCTCAAGCAGAATTCATTAAAACGGTTCAGAAGCACCAGGGGTCTATCATGAAATGTCTTTGGGACACTCGACCAGCACTCCTTTCTGCACCTGTGTAAAATCGACCTATACCAGACATGCCTCTAGCATCATCCCAAATGTCACCTGGCCCTCATTGGTTGGCCAAATCTGTCCCACTCTCTCAGCCAATGGTCTTAGTCATAGGAATGGCAGTGGGTTCCTAAGAATCCTTGCAGCATCCTGCTCAGGATTCAGATAGTCCACTAACAGAGCACTGCCTACTCTCAATGGGCACGGGCAAAAAGCCCAAACAATGCCTGGTAGATTCCCAATATCAAGGTGGAGCCGTCCAGCCAATCAGTGTGCAGTCCTGCGCTGTGCGGCTGAGTCACACCATCACATTGGTTGGAGTGTCTGCTCCTCAGCACAGCCCCTGGTCCCTCCCCCTACCATGAGGGGGGACTGGCACATTCATTCTTTATCCAATGATATGATATGATGGGTTATTTATAACACGCTTAATATCCAGAGGTTTCTAAGCGCAGACCCGGAGGTCAAACATGTGTTGCTCTGTGTCATCTTGCTTCCAAGGCGAGCACGCTGCCCCTGATCTATCGTCCCGAGACTGGAGTAGGGAGTAACCTACTCCAGTAATTCAAGAAGGGAGTAACTTCGATGGAGCTTTGTTCCTATCGGGAGGCTCTACGATTTGCCTTTTCTGAGCCCCTGTGGTATTGCTCAACAGAGTCCCCTTACATGTATCACTACCAGTTCTAGGGTGGGGGTACACATTGGCTCTGATACGTCTGGGGAGGTTTGGTCAACTTTTAATGATCTGTAAGGATAATTCTTGCATGGCTCTTGCTGTACTACAGTTTGCTTGTGTGATTGTGCGCAAATTATATTGTGTCTATCTTTAGGGGGTTTTGTCTGTATATTTTCTATTGCTAGTTACCTTGTTGCAGGCTTTCCATATAGTCGGGTGCATTTATTGGATTCATCTGTCATTCGTTTGCCAATTGTATGACTGACTTTCTTGACTCGTTGCTCCCACAGCATTTTGTAGAGTTATTGCTCTTGGTTGTATGGGAACTATATTGTACTTCTTTCTACTCTTTGTTGATATTGTGATTTATTTAGATGATTGTTAATAATGGTGTAAAGTCTAAAAAGAAAGTTTCAAATAAAAAATAAAAGATTGGCAGATTTTCAATTTGTAAAGAACGGTATTTGCAGCTGGTGATCCACTCCTTAGGCCCTGTCTACCCCTGTCCACCACGGTACGCTGCATTTGCTGCCCCTCGTGAGTTGTCTGTGTTGCCCCTAATGCCCCCGTGAGTGTATGTGTGCCCCACTGACCCCCGTTAGTGTCTGTGTTCCCCCCAATGCCCCCATGAGTGTATGTGTCCCCCACTGCCCCCCGTGAGTGTCTGTGTGCCCAAATTCTCCCAGTGAGTGACTGTTTTTGCCCCAATGCCCCCAGTGAGTGTCTGTGTGCCCAAATTCCCCCTGTGAGTGACTGTTTTTGCCCCCAAAGCCCCCCATAAGTGTCTGTGTGCCCCAATGCCCCCTGTGAGTGTATGTGTGCCCCACTGCCCCCCGTGAGTGTCTGTGTACCCCCAATGCCCCCCGTGAGTGTCTGTGTGCCCACAATGCCCCCGTGAGTGTCTGTGTGCCCCCTATGCCCCCCGTGAGTGTCTGTGTGCCCCCAATGCCCCCGTGAGTGTATGTGTGCCCCACTGCCCCCGTGAGTGTCTGTGTGCCCCCAATGCCCCCGTGAGTGTCTGTGTGCCCCCGATGCCCACCTGTGAGTGTCTGTGTTGTGCCCAAATGCCCCCCGTGAGTGTCTGTTTGCCCCCTATGCCCCCCATGAGTGTCTTTGTGCCCCCAATGCCCCCGTGAGTGTCTGTGTGTCCCCAATGCCCCCCATGAGTGTCTATGTGCCCCAATGCCCCCCATGAGTGCCTGTCACCCTAATGCCCCCCGTGGTGTCTTTGTGCCCCCAATGCCCCCCATGAGTTTCTGTGTGCTCCCATTAACCTTGTGAGTGTCTGTGTGCCCCCAATGCCCCCGTGAGTGTCTGTGTGCCCCAATGCCCCGTAGTGTCTGTGTTGCCCCCAACACCCCCGTGAGTGTCTGTGTGCCCCTCATGCCCCCCGTGAGTGTCTGTTTGCCCCCAACACCCCCGTGAGTGTCTGTGTGCCCCTCATGCCCCCCATGAGTGTCTGTGTGCCCCCATTAACCTCGTGAGTGTCTGTGTGCCCCCAATGCCCCCGTGAGTGTCTGTGTGCCCCAATGCCCCGTAGTGTCTGTGTTGCCCTATGTCCCTGTGAGTTTCTGTGTGCCCCCAATTGCCCCCTGTGAGTTTTTGTGTGCCCTCAAATGCCCCCGTGAGTTGTCTCCCTGTCTTCCTCCTCCTTTTTCCTCTTTCTTCCCCTCTGTCCCTTGCGATTGCTCTCCTTCTCCCCTTTCCTGTCTTTGTGCCTGCCCCTTTGCCCTATGCCCCCCTCCTTTTCTCCCCCCTCTCCCTTCCCTCCCCTCCTCCCCTCCTTTACTGCCGTCTGTCATTTTTGGGCACTACCCCAATTGCTGTCAGGCATAGAAATTCGTAGCATCTGTCTTTACAGCCGTCTTTCCTCCCCCTTACCCCCTCCCCTTTACCTCTTACTTCCCTAAGCACTTACTCTTATCACTGGTCCCTTGACCATTGATAAACAGCTTGTCGGTCTCCCCCCACTTTCCCTTATGTTCTCTCCACCCTCTCCTGCCCCAGCACTATCTTGACAGTCATTGACCTTCAATTGATAGTCACTTGTTTTGTCTCCTCTCCTCACCCCTTCCCTCCTCTCCCTTCACCCCCCTTCCCTCCCCCTCCTCTTGTCACTTGCACTGCAACAATTGTCGTCAGACATAGTGATGTTACTGCTAGTTTTGTCTCCCTCGTTCCCCCCTCTTCACTCCCTTGTTGTTCTATGCACTTGTACTATCTGTTTATGATTTGATAGTAAATTTTTCACATTCTGTACAGTTTCAAGGACTTGTAAGAATGTACGTGTATTTCTCCCATGCTCCCTCCCTCCTTGAAGCGCTTTGAAACACTCTGTGTATAGGCGCTATACAAATAAACAATCAATCAATTAGTGGTATTCCCATAGAACACTGCCAGAGGTAATACCTCCTAACTTGCAATTGGGAGGGTGGTAAAACCAATGCCACTGGTTTTACCATTATCTCCTACCACGTGATAAGGCCTACAAAACTAACTTTGGTTTTTAGTAGTGCAAACCACAATCGTAGCTAGGAGGAAACAGAGCACTGCACACTAGGAGCTGTGAGTAAGGGAAGGGGGAGATCAAAAAAGCCCCCCTAAACCTGCGTTCAGCAGCTGAGGGGATCTTAATTACTCCCACCATCTCATTGTGATAAGCCACGCTGCTTTTGCACAACGATGGCAAAGCTATTTCATTAATATTATTGGTACTCATGGCAGGGGCGTGGCACTTGTGCATGGGCGCGATATAAATAAGATATCATATCATATCATATTGGAGAAACTCTGAGATGTAACTGAAGGTAAATCGCAGGGGTTCAGCCACATAAATGGCCTCCTCATGGTTCCGATGAGTCCACCATCTTTCCACCTCCCCACCCTTATTCCTTCACAGAGACAGCTGCCTTGCTTCTCCCGGGGCTTGCCTCCCCAATGGCCAGCCTCTTCTAGCAGGGTTGCCAGCTCCCTGGGTCACACTGGCGAAGCACACTAAAGCCCTGCCTCTCGTGTTGTCTTGCCCAACTGCTGGCCTGCCAACACTGCTCCGGACTCTCTCTCCAGGCCATCACACCGCACGCAACCTGACTTGGGGCTAATAGCTTTCTAGACCTGGAAATCGGGCTGTACTCGGTGCTATGGGCCCTCAGACCTCATTAGAGGCCCTCATGCTTGGTTTTATGGGTCCTTAATGCCCAGATAGTCCCCCTGCTGGTCTAGAAAGCTATATAGGAAGTTAATAAGCCCTAGGCTGCTGAGGAAAACTATTATTATTATTTAATTCTTATTCAATGCCACAGGCCCATGGCCCTTAGGGGGCACTTAAAACAACAGTCACAAAATGTCGCAGTTTTTTTACATTATTGTTTTATTGTGTAATAGTCCAAAAGAAGACTTTTCACAAGCATAGTAATAACAGTACAATTTACAGAAATAGATAAGTAAAACACACTCTAAAAGAGACACATTAATCTATTCAATGTCCATTCTTGAACAAATAACAATCATAAGAAGTAATAAGATTAAGAAAGAAAAACAAAACCAAAATATGTGTGCAGTTCTCTGGACGTAATTGCTTTGTGCAGTAGCAATATGCCCCGTTGGCCAGCAGAGGGCAATATCGCCCTAACTGATTGTGGCTTGCCTTCGTGCTGTGTTGTTATTTTTATCAGCTGCAAAACATTTCCAGGTGCCCTTCACAGCCCAAATCTGTTTAGCGCAGGTCTGGAATGTTCGGGTTCAAGAGCACGTGATCCCCTTTCCAGGTTTCTAATACCCTGCAGTACCCTTATAATTCATTGTATTTAATCCAGCAACAGGTTAGCGGGAAGAGACCTGCTGCAGACTTTATTCGTGGCATGGAACAGTCACAAATACCTATTTTTTGTGGCATAAGGGGAGCTCGGATGTGTTCTCCCTCTGAGAATTGTTTTTTGAATAATTGGTTTAAATGGTTCATCTTGCATTTTAAGTGAGAAGCGGGTAAAAAAACACACAGTTTGCAATTGTTTTTAGGGTAGCTCATAAAAGTACCAATCGATGTAAGCCACCAACAGTTTGCATGAGCATGTTTTAACGCATTTTCATGATGCGTTTTCCCATAATATATGCCAGTATCAAAATATTTTCATGCAGTCTGTCCCCATACATTTCCCTGCTGGCTGCACCAATATATTCCAGTGTTCGCATTTAAGAACATTCTCCTGTTTGCTATGCACATAATGCCATTACTATAATGGCAATGGATCTAACCTCTCTCCATGGCTGTTCAACCAATACCTGGCACTCCTTGCCCACCGAATCGCTGCTCTCTGCCACAATTTTCAGTGCTATGCCGATGATACCCAGCTCATTTTCAGGCTACCCTCGGCCTCCTCCTCTCCTTCCCTCATCTCTGACTGTCTGTCTGCTATCCAGGATTGGTGTGCCGCCAATGACCTCTGCCTTAATGCCAGCAAGACTGAGATTCTACTCATCGGCACACCCACTCCCTCCTTCCCTGCAGCTCTCTGGCCTGCCTCCCTTGGCCCTCTTCCTGCTCCCACCTGCAAGGCAAAAAACCTCGGGGTCATCTTCGACTCCACACACTCCTTCTGTCCTCACATCTCTGACGTCTCTAAGAAGTCTCACTACCATCTGCACCTCCTCAGAGGTATTCTTCCTTTCCTCTCCTTCTCCCAGAAGCTCACTGTCTCCAGAGCTCTGGTTCTCTCTATGCTGGACTATTGTAACAGCCTCCATCTAAATCTGCCTGCCTCTACTCTCCGCCCTCTGCAACCTATCCAGAAAAGGACTGCGAGACTTGTCCTTGGCCTCAAGCCCAGGGATCGTATCTCTCCAGGACTGAAATCTCTGCACTGGCTCCCAGGAGGGGAACCCTCTGCATTGTCCACAAGACCTTCTGGGAGCTGGGGCCGAAATACCTTCAACTCTCTCTTCCTAAATATCTTCCTTCCCGAGCTCTTCGCTCATCCGCCTCCAACTCCCTCAGGGTCAGTCGCTTCTCCAAGAAACGAGTTGGTGGTAGATCTCTCTCTTCGGGATTGGCCTCCCTCTGGAACAGCCTTCCTGCCTCCCTGAAACTTGAGGAGAACCATCTCCGGTTCTGAAGCACCTCAAAACCTTCCTCTTTGCTTCTGCTTTCTCTCTTCCTCTACCCTGCTGATTCCTGGCTGAAACTGCACTGGTCACATGGCGACCCTCTCTGCTCACAGGCCCGGCCCTGCCAGTTGCTCACCTGCACTGCCTCCCTGGCAACCCTGCACTCGGAGACTGTTTCTGTATCCCTACAGTCCCCTACCTGCACTTATGCCTGCACTTACCTTGCACTTGCCACTAGCTGGCCGTTATTTATTCTTATCCTTCTATCCCAGGTACTGCACTTTCCCCTCTCCCTGCACCCTCGCACTTTACCTTTCCCCCTTCCCTTGCACTTGCGCGATCTGAATGACACCTGGCCTAGTAGGATCGTTATCTGTCTTCCCCTGTTCCCCCTCCCTTGCCTCATCGCGCCTTGAAACCCTTGTGTATAGGCACGTTATAAATGCCATATCATATCATATCATATGAAAATATGTCAATGCTGGTTCTGCCGGTATTCGGTGGTGTGACGGTATCCCAACATAAGAACATGCCACAATACATAAACATGTCCAAACTGGCTGTACTAAAATGCCAGTCTAGCCAGGTAAAAACACAAATTATATTTATGTTATCCAAGATGGCCAGTAAAAAATGCCATACCAAAGAAATTGCTAGATTGGCTGCCCCAAAATGGCTCTCTTGCCACTAAATAACACCTTTATTGCTTACTTATTGCTTAAGATTCTCAGTAAAAAAAAATGTCATGCCACAGTAAAAAATGGGTAGACTGGCTGCACCAAAATTCCAGTCTAGCCAGGTAGAAACAGTATTCTACTATTCCAAGATGACGGCCCCTCCGCCAGATACTCAGAATGGGCTTTGTTCAGCCCTAGTCCCACCCGCAAAACAAGCGGATTGGATGTCTGCCTGCAAAATAGAGCCTATCGCGGGAAGCCAGCAGGTGAAGCCGTTGCCAGTACAAAGCCTGTGTCTAAGGCTGACTACTCCTGTCTGGGCAGTCCACAAGCCAACTCCTCTGGAAGAAGAAGCACTCTGGGTGAGTACCTCGACCGAGCCAACCCGCTGTAACTACAACAGCAGCACCCTCCAGGCAGAAGAGACCTGCATGAAGGGCCTGGCTGTGCTTCCAGTCTCGAGAACAGAGCACCGGCTCTATTCAAAGATGCCGGCCACTCTGCCAGATAGTCAGAATGGGCTTTGTTCATCCTTGTTCAGCCCTGGTCCTGCTCACGCAACAAGCGGATTGGATGTTCACCTGTGTGATAGAGCTATCGTGTGGAATGCGAAGCAGGCCCCCATACAAGGCCTGAAGCTAAGGCTGACTAACCCTATCTGGGCCTGTCCGGGCACGGAGGGTGTTGCCTTGGTCCTTATCCATCTGCCCAGCACGGATTCCTGTCATACCTTACACCAACACGAGAATCCCATTCAGAAACCTATCAGGTCTCAAACTCACCCACCCTTCCCCATGCTGAGATGCACCTTCCCACTGAGGTGCTTGCTGTCGATGCTGCAATGTTCACCTCTGCAGCCCATATGTACATCCGTGACGTAAACCCTCACTACAACCAGTATTAGCTCTCCTAGCCTTCTTCCCCACCGGTCCATCATACAACCCATGCCGTTTCTCCAGCCCTGTTAAGGCCAGTATTGATTTCTCCTGGCACCCACTAACCAGACCAATATCCTACCTGGCCCCATCACCGAGGCCTTGATGCATATGACCACGCCCCGCCAGGGACCTACAAGACTGGCACGCCTGGCAACCCGCATTACAACCCCTTACTCCCCTATCTGCGGACTCTGCCCTTCACACCTCAGATATCACCTCCTACACTCATACACAGGCATGACCAGCTCCCAGATGGATCACCACCTCTGCTCTGGAAACATGGCCACATCACTACTTAAGCCTGTAGCCCTGCCTAAACACAAACTCAATACAGCAAACCCACTTAAGCCATGCCCTCCCAGCAACCGGCTCCCTAGCCATGAGTGCCTCACCCCAGCACTCACCCCCACTGCTAACACTCCTGCTTCCACAGCAGAACCTACCCCAAACCGCACCACCTTGACCCTGCTTCTCTCAGACCCCTGCCATCCTGCCAGTCCAATCACAACATCAGCATTCAGAACTCTTATCTGAACAGTAGGGGCTGTCATACCCCCTACATCCGGAGCACACCTAGCCAGTCCACTGTGCAGGTCTTGCCACAAAGCTTGGCCACTGGCTGTATCCCACAGCTCACTCCACAATACCTTCAACTATCCCTCTGTAAATACCTCCCCTCTCAAGCCCTTCGCTCCTCTACCTCTAACTCCCTCAGGGTCAGTCGTTTTTCAAAGAAACGTGCTGCAGGTAGATCTCTGTCTTCGGCAGGGGCCTCCCTTTGGAACTGCCTCCCTGCCACCTTGAAACTTGAGGAGAACCATCTACGGTTCCGCACCTGCTCAAGACCTCCCTCTTCGCTTCTGCCTTTGCCCGCTTCTCCCCTGCTGATCTACCTTCTCCCTCGGCACTGTGCACCTGGCCACCCTCTGTCCTTCGGGCCCAGGTACCTGCTCACCCTGCCACCCTCTTGCACTGCCTCCGGGCCACCCCTTGCACTAGGGCCTGTATCTGTACCCATACAGTTCCCCACTTTTCTTCTGCACTTATCAGATACACCATATCTCACTAAACCTAGCACCTTTGCCTCTTACAGGCTCCACTAGAGCCGCTAACAACTTATTTTGTTCTCTCCTATGCTCTGCACTTCCCCATTTTTCCCTTCCCATTCACTTTCCCCCTTTTCCCTTCCCCATGCACTTGCGCGTTCTCAATGTCACTGGGCCTAGTAAGATTGTTGTTTTTGCTTCTCACCTGTCCCCCTCCCTTAGCCTGGTCACGCTCTGAAACACCTGTGTACGAGCGTGATATAAATAAAATATCATATCATATCATATCATCTGTTGGTCACACCCAGAGTAACCCCTCTGACCACATTGGCAAGCCACGAACACCAAACAACGGCAATAACGGCAAATGCAGCCCGACACCAGCAAACTCCCAATAGCCCCCACTGCTACACAGCTTAACTGCGCCTTAGTGATTGCCAGATCCATCCCTGTCCTCCCACAAGACATTCTAGATCTTAGTACAGATAACAATCTTTTATCCATTTCAGAAACTTGACTTCATGCCACCTCTAGCTCAGCCCTTTCCCTCACCATCCCGCCTGGTTACACTATACTCCACAAAGACAGACAGGACACTTGGGGCGGAGGAGTAGCTATCATCACAAGGGAGACCCTCCCTATCTGAGAAATCTGCACCTCTCCCCTAGCGTCTGCCAAACGTCTCTCAGCCAAACTCTGCCTCTCCCACACCTCCTCTATTACTATGCACCTGGCCTATTATGATATGGTATGATAGGTTATTTGTAATGCGCTTAATACCCGGAGGTTTCTAAGCGTGCACCCGGGATTGAACTTGTGTTGCTCCATGTCGTCTTGCTTCCAAGGCGAGCATGTTGCCCCTGAGCTATCCTCCCAAGACCATTGCACTCCTGGCCCAGAGTCATCCTTTGAAAAAGACCTCATCCCTGTCCTCTCCACCAACATGAAGCCCTCCTCCAAGACTCTTCTCCTTGGCGACTTGAATCTAGGCCTTAACGACGAGGATAACCTCAACGCAGCATCACTAACCAGCTCCGTCAAGGCGCTTGGGTTCACACAATGCATACTGCATCCCACTCATGCTAAAGCTTATACACTAGACTGGTTTGCGGACCTTGATGGTGACATTACTGTTACTTCCAACCGACCCTGCCCCTGGACTAACCACAATATCATCCTTGCCTACCGACACACAGAGTTGCGCCTGCCCCGCCTCTACCCCCCACGTCAGCACAGTGCTCTTGCAACCTTTCCAGAGATAAGATCCTGCCATTGCTGAGTGATATGCAATACACTCCCTCCCCACACTGTGACCATGACATCCTGGCTGACCAGTACAACCACACTATCACTATCCCCTAACATTACGCAAGCCCAAACACGCCTCACACCTCAACGTGTGGTATACCGCGGACATCCGGACCATCTGGACAAAGAAACGATAAGCTGAATCCAAATGGAAGAAACTCCCTTCGGACTTAAACAAAGCGTGCTTCACCACTGCATCAAAGGAGTACAAACAAACCATTCTACTGGCTAAAGGCACCATCTACAACGCCAGAATGTCCAATGCCAAATCTAGCACCCACCAGCTCTTCACGATTCTATGTGAATTGGAATCACCTACCACTCCACCATCCAACATCACCAAGGATGTTACCTGGTGCTCTAACATCCAGAATGTGCTCTTTGATAAAAATGGCACCCTCCAAACTAAAATGTATCTGAAAAAAGTCGCCCTCTGCGCAAGATCGCAAGGTCCATTGAACATCTCACCCTTGCACACACCACATAACTTCACTTCCTTCTGCTTTATTACTGTCTTGGAAACTAACATTTCTCGGATAATAAAAGGCCACAAACCTTCCCGCTGCCAAGGGGATGTATGCCTGGCTCCCATTATCATGGACTTTGCTGACGCCCTCATGCCATTCATCACCACCCTCATCAACTCCTCCTTTGCCGCCGGCTCAATGCCCTCCAATCTGAAAGAAGCTTGAGATCTACCTCTCCTAAAAAAACACATTGGACCGCTCCATCCTCACTAACTACAATCCGATTGCCACCGTCCCTTTCCACCTAAAGATCCGGGACAGGGCAGCTTACCTCCAAAACCAGCCTTATCTTGAAGCCAATATCATCCTAGGAGTATGACAATCTGGATTCTGCCACGGCATGGAATCCGTGCTCATGGATCTCAAAAACCAACTCAACAAGATCAAAGATGCGGGCAAGCCAGTACTCCTACTACTACTGGACCTGTAAGCAGCCTTCGATCTCGTAGACAATCAAATACTATGCCAGTACCTTGCCTCTGCAGCAAACTTATCACCTGAAGCTATCACTTGGGTAACCTCCTTCTTATCCTACAGGACCATGATAGTCTTCACATATAGGGCATGTCCTACACAAACTATGTGGATGATAAACAGATTCTTCTTCCTCGAACTGGCAACTACCCCACCAACTCTGTCGCTCTGCAAACAGTGTACCAAACCATCCAAGCTTGGATGGCAGATCACCTACTCTGCCTCAATGACGACAAGACTGAAATTGTCCAGACTGGCTCTCAATTCGTTCTTAACGAGCTGGACCATGCCTACTAGGCCTTCACCATAGATGGCATCACTATCCATGTCTCAAGCTTTGGGAAGACCCTGGGTGTACATATAGATGCTACCTTGTCACTTACTAGGCAGGGCAATGCTATGGCTTCCTCAGATGCACACACAACCAAGCTAATTAATACTAGCAGGCCGTTCCTCACCACTGACAGCTGCCTAACCATCATCCTGTGCCCTTATTGGGTCCAGACTTGACTATTGTAATGCCCTATTTGCCAGCTCTTCCACTCACAACATCAACATACTTCAAGTCATCCAGAACAATGCACTTCGAGCCACTGTGAACATCCCCAGGCAGGAGCATATTTCGGCGGCCAGAAAACATGCTCAGTTGCTCCCTATTCATGATTGCAAAAACTCAAAAAAGCCCAATCTGCAAGACCAACTCGCTCCAGGTAGTCCCACCAACTGATCACCCCAAGATTCAAGCGAGCAAGAGCCGGTGGGATGAGCTTCCCTGTCATAGCAACCTGGAATTATCTACCTCCAGCTTTGGGAGCAGAAATATCCTCTTGGACCTTTCAGAAACACCGCAAGACACTCCTGTTCTCGCAGGGCCCCTCGCTGGACTGATCAGTGACCCCAAACTGTTTTTGACTCTTTTCTACCAGACTTGGTTTGAATCTGTAACAAGCGTATTGATGCCTGTGAGTTTAGTGTGCTGTATAGATGTATGAATAAATAAAGTAATAGTTATTTGATCAAAAATGCGAAGTAAAAAATGCTATACCATAAAAATAGCTACATCGGCTGGGCCAAAGTGTCTTTCTAGCCACTTAATAATACTTAGACAGCATTCACTTGCGCATCCATACACTATACATGTGCACACCCAGCACCCACCCACCCATGCATCATACACTCATTCATTCACACATGCACTCATACTTAATACAGATTCTGCTTATCTTCACCCCGGGTCCAGACTCTGCTCTTCACCTCGCACCAGCCTCCTAGGCAACATGGAGGTCACCCTAGCTCCATCGCGACAAAAACATGAGCTAGGAATCTCAGAGCACGACATGCTTTCTGCACATCTGAGCAGGAGCCGGAGAGCTCCCAAGTCACTACCCTAGACTGTCTGAGCGTGCGGGGAGGCGCAGGAGCACTCCCTACTCACATTCAGAGATGGAGGCCCCAGCCTTGCATGTTCCATTGGACATGTGCTCTGGGCAGAGAAACTGTCGAAGGGAAACCATTTTTAAGACAGCCCAGGAGCACTCCCTCAGCTCCAGAAATCAGTCAGGGAAGCACTCAGTGTTTACACTGGGCTTGCTCTGCTCCTCCATAATGAGACAGGGTACTGGCAGGTCGGCGCCCTCTGCCCCACTAGGGACAAGCGCACTGCACTGCTGTTAGGTGTTCAGTGCAGGTAAATGCCCCCTGTACAAGGTGATTGGAAAATCTGTGAACTGTCTTTTCCATCCGAATAAGAAATGGAAAATAAATCATAGACGCCCTGATATTCTCAGATGAGATCTCATGCCATAGAGGACCCACCACTGACAAACCCAATGCATGTATTAGCCCTGTGAAAAGAAAATGCATGATCGCTCATGACTGGTTCTACGGGATGGAAAATGGCTTATTCACTGGAAGGCCAGGGATGGGGCCAAGAAAGCCATTATAGGCGGGTGCCTCGTGGATCTCGAGCGGAACAGGATCAGAGTCGAAATTGTGGCCCTACAAATATCAACTCTGGCCCCATTGTAAAGGAGAAAGGAATTCCCAAAGGTACACATCATCTGGAACTCTCAATCAGAAATGTTATTGACCCAGCGGACAGGGCATTAATTTTTTTGCATATTTTCATCGATCCGAGGTTTCAGTAAGTTCAATCCAAAATGTTATGATTTAAAAATGCTGGGCATGTTAAACAATATATATTAGCATGATGTCTCCCATCCGCAAACCAACTGAGGGTGATCCTGCTTAGCTTCACAAGGCAAGGTGGGCAAATGATTAGTAGCAATCTGGGTGCTAGTATGCTAGGATAAAGGGCTAATCGTATTTGGCTTTACAGCCTGGATGGGCTCCCATGAAGCTAAGCAGGATCAGCCTTGGTTGATTTGTGGATGGTGGACATGAGACGTGCACTGATGTTGTAAAAAGGGATGTAAGCTTCTAATGATGTCAGTTTTAGGGGAAGCCTTATGATTTACTGCCAGCCTTAGGGCGATGGATCAACAGATAACACAAGATGGCGGGTTCGAACGCATGTGTGAACGTTAGAAAATCTAAGGTAAGGCGCATAGGAAACCTTTTTCGGATTGACCGAAATATGCTAAAAAATGCATGGTATACAAAAAATGGTGATACAATCGAAATTGTCTGTTGACTATTGTATGCAACATATCAAAGAAGTCCTATGCGCAATTAAGCAAAGGGGGAACTGTTCCCAACTGTTCTGTTGGCTGCAGGGGACTGCAACCTTTGGCTCACTGTATACTTTGTACTACAACTCCCATCAGCTCCATCCAGCATCCTGGTGCTCATCAGCAACCACTTCAGCCACTCTTTGTAAGTGGCAGCAGTGCCGGCTGGTACATATTGTTGTGAGGCTTAAATGTTCTCCAGGAGTTTGTGGATAAGCGGGAGCATAGAGAGCCCCCTGCTTCCTTCGTTATCCTGGAATCAGGTGAGTGCTGACCTCTGCGCTGCCCCATTGTGCACCTTATAATTTAAAAACCGGGGTCTCCAGGCTTCGTGTGCCCGCATCCCCTTGCAGCAGAGACGTTTTTATGGGAGGGCAAAAGGGGCACTTGCCCAGGGCCCCCACCTTGGAGGGGGGCCCACAAGGCTGCCTGATCTAAAGAGGTAAGATTCCTTTGTTCACCAGAATTAAATAGAACACATCATGATATTTTATGGCATTGTGCTGAGGCTCTAAACCTATTGCCTGTCTGTTTTGGCAAGTACATTCTGCCTTGATCAATTCACCATGTAATGCTTTCTGTGTTCACTGTGGTATATATAGTTTGTGTGTTCCTTGCAGCACAACTCCTGTAGCATTCTTTCCTTCCTGTGGAATTATGTTGATCAAGTGCAATAGCCATTTTTGAAATGCATATTGGTAAATTTAGTGTCACAATGGTTCAAAAGTTAGATCAGTGTGTTAAGTACTCATTGCAGAGATATGTGTTCCTATGCAAGATTAGAATAGAACATTCCTCTAAGGCTGGCTGAGACTGTCCTATGTCTAAAGTTTATAAACCTGCCTGCATATGTACTTGGTCTTGCGGCACAACAGGTGCTATTATCAGCAATGTACCTGCACCATATAGGGATTGCAATAAAAACAAACATGTCATCCTTATGGTGAAGGTCTAGAAATTGGTTTGTTCAGATGGGGTGTTGTAAAACCATAGGCAATCACCTCCAATGATCGGCATAAACTGTTAGTCCAAGAGATGAATAAGTATCCAAATTTGGAACCAAAGCATTAACGCTTGTATCCTGGCTTTGCCAGCAGACAATACATTCATCCTGATCAAATCAACTAATATCTCGTACATTACTGTACTGTCTTCTGTGAAGTTTGCCTCCTCGCATGCTGGTGGCATTGTTTAGACCATTACTTGATCTTTCTTCTTTTGTAGGCCATTTGAGTGGAAGGGGTGGTAGACAGAAGGGAGCACACCTGATATTTCAAGAGTCGGGCAAGCATATTTTAAAGTCTACTCGATTGACACAAAAAACACTTCGCATTTTTGTAAAAGTGAAAGGTTTTTCTGCACGTTTACAAACAACAATTTGACAAGCCAGTGTTTGGGAGGTATGTAAAGATTTAAAATAACAAAAGACAAACCCAGATTAAATTTGTTAACTCGCACTGATTGGTATGCTGGTACTTATATATTTCTCTTGATGATGGAAAGAATGCAGCTAGAATCATTCTGTGTTACACCCTTCTATAATATTTTGTTTTTAAAAATGGTCATGTTTGGTAATGTGATTGGTGTACTTTCCAAGTCAGTTTTATAAAATGAGATTATTTTAGTTCATGGTAGGAACTGGTAATGAAAGAGTTCAAATGCAGAAATTGCAGAGTTGGTACAAATCTGATTCTGCAAAAACAAAGAGGTGATGGCTGGAAGGTTTAGACTGAATCTTAACCACTGGCATTGCTCGGGCCAACCCTCCAGACCATCGTTCCCACCTTAACCAGTGCATCTAATGCTGGGCATCTAATTTAATCTTGTATTGCCTAGCCTCTTGAAATTGCCAGTCCCTAAACCTTATATTGTTAGCCCTTCAGAATGATTTCCTTCTCAGTGTATGATCTTCAAAACAGCCTCACTCATGGTTTCACTAGTGTTGCTTACACTGTAACAGTGAGCATTGATATATTGCACACCACAGGCACTTTATTCTGTTGATCTCTAATGGCAACACTATTTGAAAACCATGTCCCACTTATAATCTCAGACTGTATGGATACCGACGTCTTCCTGGTAGCTTCTAATCTGCATCCACTATCCATGCTATGGTATGTGCTGCTATCTCCTTCCTCCCAACTGGTCTCTATCCATGCTTGTGCACGTTTGCCTTCTGTGAGGCAGCAAGTGTGAGTTCTCTGTCTACTCTAGGTTACATGTACCTTTTACTTACGGTCCTGCATTAATACTACAGACTGCATACCTTCCTGGATGCTATTCCTAAAAAGTCTCCTGTGTCTATGCTAGAACAGAAGTAACCTCTTCGTAGACTCATAAGGTTGGCCTTCAAATGGTACTTGTTTATCATTCTGATTAGAGCAAGAATGAAGAGGGTAAGGGGACTTAAAGGGAGTAAACATGCTTATTATTAATGCTTTGAGGCAGCATATCAACCTATGGGTTGTGACTACGGCGGGGGCGGGGGCAGATATTCTTGATCACTTCATTCCTTTGGTTTGGTGGAGGGGGCACGAAAGATGTCCGTACCCAAGGCCCC
Organism: Ambystoma mexicanum; assembly: GCF_040938575.1. Classification (NCBI taxonomy): domain Eukaryota; kingdom Metazoa; phylum Chordata; class Amphibia; order Caudata; family Ambystomatidae; genus Ambystoma; species Ambystoma mexicanum. Next base: position 293,443,124 of record NC_090932.1, on the reverse strand, counting down.
AAAAGTGCTTAAGATGGCACTGCCTTGCAGCGTCTCCCGTTCCTGCTTCCCCTCTCACTCCCGACCCTCCCACCGGCCCTGATTGGCTGCTTAAGCCCACTGCCTGGAGCCTAGCTATCCGTGAGCAGCCCCCTGCTTCCTCCGTTATCCTGGAAGCAGGTAAGTGCTGAACTCTGCGCTGCCCCATTGTGCGCTTTATTATTTAAAAACCGGGGTCTTCAGGCCTCGTGTGCCCGCATCCCCTTGCACCGTCTCCCGTTCCTGCTTCCCCTCTCCCTCCTGCCTCCCGACCCTCCCAACGGCCCTGACTGGCTGCTTAGGCCCATTGCCTGGAGCCTAGCTATCCGTGAGCAGCCCCCTGCTTCCTTCGTTATCCTGGAAGCATGTGAGTGCTGACCTCTGCGCTGCCCCATTGTGCGCTTTATTATTTAAAAACCGGGGTCTCCAGCCCTCGTGTGCCCGCATCCCCTTGCAGCGTCACCCGTTCCTGCTGTCCCTGTCCCTCCTGCCTCCCGACCCTCCCACCGGCCCTGATTGGCTGCTTAGGCCCATTGCCTGGAGCCTAGCTATCCGTGAGCAGCCCCCTGCTTCCTTCGTTATCCTGGAAGCAGGTGAGTGCTGACCTCTGCGCTGCCCCATTGTGCGTTTTATTATTTAAAAACCGGGGTCTCCAGCCCTCGTGTGCCCGCATCCCCTTGCAGCGTCTCCCGTTCCTGCTTCCCCTCTCCCTCTCGCCTCCCGACCCGCCCATCCCCGCTCCGATTGAGCCTGAGCCCTTCATCACTGGTCCTCCCAGGGCAGCCCTCTGCCCGTGCAGCCCTGCGGCTAAGGGCCCAAGGACAAGGGGGGCTCCCACATTGGCGGTTCCAAGATGTGTCTGCAGGTGTCAGCAGGGGAAGCCAATGAAGCCACCAGACACCGACAAAACTGTAAGCGCTGGCATGGGTTGGGGGTAGAGCAATTACTCTGCTCCAGAAAGCTCCTGCCACTCTAACTTAACTTTCAATGGCCTAGACTGCTACAAACCTACACCATGCATTATTAGAGAGATATGTGACCACCAGCCTAAACCTATTCATGGCTGTACAGCAAACACTGCCTGCAATATAATGTTAACGAGTCCCATACCGCGAGAGAACCACAAAGATTAGCCTGCGCCAAATCTAGACAGAAATGTGATTGTTAGAATATGCCACACTTAGATGGAATTTCAGAAATGTGATTGTTAGCATATGTGATTCTTAGCATGCACCACACTTAGAATTCCGAACCTAGCTTGCGTCGCATCTAGATAGAAATGTGACTGTTAGCATATGCCACACTTAGATGGAATTCTCAAGTTTAGTATGCGTTGCATCTAGACAGAAATGTGATTGTTAGCATACGCCACACCTAGATGAATTCTCAAGTTTAGTCTGCGCCAAATCTAGACAGAAATGCGATTGTTAGCATATGCCACACTTAGATGGAATTCTCAAGCTTAGCCTCCGTCGCATCTAGATAGACATATGACTGTTAGCATATGCCACACTTAGATGGAATTTCAGAAATGTGATTGTTAGCATATGTGATTGTTAGCATGCACCACACTTAGAATTCCGAACCTAACTTGCGTCGCATCTAGATAGAAATGTGACTGTTAGCATATGCCACACTTAGATGGAATTCTCAAGTTTAGTATGCGTCGCATCTAGACAGAAATGTGATTGTTAGCATACGCCACACCTAGATGAATTCTCAAGTTTAGTCTGCGCCAAATCTAGACAGAAATGTGATTGTTAGCATATGCCACACTTAGATGGAATTCTCAAGCTTAGCCTCCGTCGCATCTAGATAGACATATGACTGTTAGCATATGCCACACTTAGATGGAATTTCAGAAATGTGATTGTTAGCATATGTGATTGTTAGCATGCACCACACTTAGAATTCCGAACCTAACTTGCGTCGCATCTAGATAGAAATGTGACTGTTAGCATATGCCACACTTAGATGGAATTCTCAAGTTTAGTATGCGTCGCATCTAGACAGAAATGTGATTGTTAGCATACGCCACACCTAGATGAATTCTCAAGTTTAGTCTGCGCCAAATCTAGACAGAAATGTGATTGTTAGCATATGCCACACTTAGATGGAATTTCAGAAATGTGATTGTTAGCATATGTGATTGTTAGCATGCACCACACTTAGAATTCCGAACCTAACTTGCGTCGCATCTAGATAGAAATGTGACTGTTAGCATATGCCACACTTAGATGGAATTCTCAAGTTTAGTATGCGTCGCATCTAGACAGAAATGTGATTGTTAGCATACGCCACACCTAGATGAATACTCAAGTTTAGTCTGCGCCAAATCTAGACAGAAATGTGATTGTTAGCATACGCCACACCTAGATGAATTCTCAAGTTTAGTCGGCGCCAAATCTAGACAGAAATGTGATTGTTAGCATATGCCACACTTAGATGGAATTCTCAAGTTCTGCGCCAAATCTAGACAGAAATGTGATTGTTAGCATATGCCACATTGAGATGGAATTCTCAAGCTTAGCCCGCGTCGCATCTAGATAGACATATGACTGTTAGCAAATGCCACACTTAGATGGAATTTCAGAAATGTGATTGTTAGCATATGTGATTGTTAGCATGCACCACACTTAGAATTCCGAACCTAGCTTGCGTCGCATCTAGATAGAAATGTGACTGTTAGCATGTGCCACACTAGTATGGAAACCTGAACTTTAGCTTGCGTCACATCTAGATAGAAATGTGATTCTTAGCATGCACCACACTTAGAATTCTGAACCTAGCTTGCGTTGCATCCAGATAGAAATGTGACTGTTAGCATGTGCCACACTTAGAATTCTGAACTTTAGCTTGCGTCGCATCTAGATAGAAATGTGACTGTTAGCATGTGCCATACTAGTATGGATTTCTGAACTTTAGTTGGCATCGCATCTAGCTAGAAATGTGATTCTTAGCATGCACCACACTTAGAATTCTGAACCTAGCCTGCGTCGAATCTAGATAGAAATGTGACTGTTAGCATGCACCACACTCAGGATTCTGAGCCCTAGCTTGCATCGCATCTAGACAGAAATATGGCTGTTAGCATGTGCCACACTAGTATGGAATTCTGAACTTTAGCTGGCGTCACATCTATCTAGAAATGGGATTCTTAGCATGCACCTCACTTAGAATTATGAACCTAGCTTGCGTCGAATCTAGATAGAAATGTGATTGTTAGCATGCACCACACTCAGGATTCTGAACCCTAGCTTGCGTCGCATCTAGACAGAAATGTGACTGTTAGTATTTGCCACACTAGTATGGAATTCTGAACTTTAGCTTGCGTGGCATCTAGATAGAAATGTGACTGTTAGCATGTACCGCACCTAGATGGAATCCCACAATTACAAGGACAGCATTGCCAACTAACCAACCAACAATTCCATCCCTCTCCATACACCTCTCAAACTATAACCAAACACAACCACAAGCCTTAAACGCAGCAATCCGCACAAACTTTATAACAATGCAACAACAAAACTAACCACACATAAACTTGCACAACAGCACACGACAACTATGGATCATCAAACACCCCAAGCCCAGCCAACGGACCCACCGGGCTGAGGTTGCCAACAGCACACCACTGCTCTCTTGCACTTTTCCAGCTAATTCCCACTAACCCACCCCCTCTCCTCCCCTTTTTCAGAGCCGCCAGAGCGCCAGGGGACCACTTCGGTGGTGATAGTGCGCGGAACAAATGTCCTTTAACATTAACATTAACATAGAGAATGAGCCCAAACCCATCCATGGTTCTTGGGGAGTTCTTCCCTGAAGCAATTTATTTTAAAGCTGAGTTGAAATGGTGCATTTTACAGCTCAATATTGGTACACTTTGGATAAAAGCCACAGAATGTACAAGCTACACAGGAGCATTATGCAACTGCAAACCATGTGAATATGAACACTGTGCACTTGGCAGAAACACTGGGTGAACAGTAGACGAACACATATTTGTGCCAAGATGCCAAAACAGTGCGGCTACGGCGTGCCACTGCTACATTGCGAAATTTGCCAATCTTAAATCATATGCCAGTAGAAAGTAGACCAAAAGTTTACATTGTGGCAGGAAACGCATCCCCTAATTCTTCCTTTCCTAGTCAATATAATCCAATCAGATCCGTCTGAGCATAAAATACAATCAGGATTAGTTGCAAGTGTGTTTCTACTGCGTGCCATGTTACTAATCATGCCAAAGGTCTGCTCAGTTTGCCAGCTTGCCAGTTTAAATCTTGCCATATCCATTTCCACATTTCATGATAGTCTCAAGGTGCCCAAGTTTATCAGATATCATCAGTGCAATTATTATTATTATTATTATTATTATTATTAATATTATTATTATTACTATTATTATTATTAGGTTTTTTAGTGCTGCGCCAGATCCCCAGCAGAGTAGCCCAAAAGCACCTACATTTTGTCTTAGATTAAGGTGCATTAAGTCAGATGCAGAGACATCAGGATCTTAGTCTGTTCAGGATGCATTGACCGGAAAATGGTGCAATATAAGTAGAGAGAGATGTGTAGAAGTAAAAACTAGTGCAGTGCTGGAGAAGCTGTGGGAGCAGGGGATAGATAGGTGGAGATTATTGCACATGCAAAAGATCTGTTAAGTTTGCCTGCATGAGCTCAGGCTCTCCAAAGTATGGTGTGCGCAGGGTTGACTAGGGTCTTCTCAATGGTTGGGTTCTGTCTTTTTTAAAAGGTCTAGATAATTTAGCTGCCCAGGGCCAAGAACAAATGTCCTAAGGACATGTATTGCTTATGTGGTCACATAAATTAAACAGTTATAAAGGTTGAGCGAAGAAATATATGTAAGGAAGGGAAGAGGTGAAAGGATAGGGGTCATCCGCCCCCACCCGTCAATGCCAATTTCAACTGCACTATGCAGGCCTGTGTTGCTGCAGCAAAACACAGTACCATGCTAGCCCAAAAAATTATGATGCCAGGCTAACTTTAAATAAAGTAATGCATAGATAATGATTTGAATACTTACTAGCAATGTCCGTTTGCATTGCCCCTATCACAATATAATGCCAGTCTAAGCTAAGGAATAGCAGTATTTTCACAGTAAAACATATTACCTGGTCAGAATAATAATGGGCCTCATTGCAAGTGTGGCGGTCCGGAAACAAGGTTGCGGGTAAGCTTACCAGCAATCTTGTTTCCAGACCATCACACTACGAGTCTGCCTGCCGGGGCCGCTGCGCCCGACAGGTCTAACCCTGCCAGGCACATCAGCCCCGGTAGGCAGAACCGTCACGGAAGCACCGGCACCATTAGCAATGGTGTTGGCGTTTCCGTCTCCCCACTCCCATAGAGTCCTATGGCACTTACGAAATCCGGCGCATGACTTCTCGCACCGCCGGGACTTGTAATGGCCCGGTGGCACCGGGAAGTGAGGTGCTGGATCTGGTGTTACGGGTACGGCGGCAACGCACCAGTTGCACCGGCGGGTTACCGCCGTACTCGTAATGAGAATGTATTTTAATGGGAAGCACTAGCATTTCTTTTTAACTTTAAGTGAAATGGAGGCAGTGAATGGTGCCTGTGTACCGGAGGTGTTGCTGATGTTTATAAACGGCACCTAGAGTTTGGTGTGGTGCTTAGAAAGCAGCTGTCTGCCATCTTGGAATTAGTTTGTTTACATCCCCCAGTCTTCCTTGCCTTTCATCTGAATTCCCTCTACGGTTTCTTTCTGACAAGAATAGATGCCCAAGGTGTGAGGTGAGTGATGCCCAGAGAAATATCTGTGAGTATTGCTGATGAGCTTGCGCCCGTACAACAAATAAGACTCATTACGGTTACCATTGGCTAGTGGACTCTTGTGGAAGCAGGTCCGTGGGTGGTTCATTTCTCATTCTTCCAGCTTCCCCGTTTCAACATCTCTTCTATGCGTATTCGGCCATACACAGATTTTCAGGGCAATAGTGGACTTCCTTTAAACAAAGCTAGTAATGGGATGAGGGGTCTGGTGACTCCTTCTATACTGACTGCATGCATCATTATGTGGGTAGCAGTCCCCGGGCCCTAAGTTCACCCTACTCACATGCCCGAGGCTAGCACTTGTGACCTGGTCACAGCGCCCCATGTGACATTGTCTTTGGGCTCCCACTTTGACATTCCCGCTAAACTTGGCAATCCCAGCAAGCTCCTAGTTTGAGCATTCAACAGATGGGGCAACACTTCAGGCATGGGTGCCCATATTATGAGTCATCACGCAGCCCGGAGCCCCTAAAATGGCGCCACGACAAACCACCCAAGAGCGGATCAGCGGGCCTGCGCCATTCATCCGGTGACGCAGCGCTGCTGTTGGCTGGAGTGGAGATGAAACGCTGCCAAAATGCTGCGAGGGACCGCTGAGTGTGATCCGGCTCCCCGTGCACCATAGGACAAGGATGACATCCTGCGCCAGCCTGTCACAGGAGATAGTGTGAGGCCGTACATGCACTACCCACCCACACTGCGATAGACCGAAACGGGACACGCTCCAAAGCCACGTGAGAGGCAGCTCGGACCGAGAAGGAGCCCAGCAACACGCGAGAGACTGTGGCCTGACAGGACCCCTGGGAGGTGTGCCATCTCATGGTAAGGATCCGAGAAGTTACACCGCTTGAGTAAGGCACAGAGACTGGTGGAGGTAGAGGAGGTGTAGAGCCCCAGGACACATGGTGTTCAGTTGTGCGCTCCCACCCCATGAAGCAGAACATCCCCCTGGGAGATCTTCACGGCCCTACTAACACTGGCAGGAAGAGAGGTGAGCAGCAGCCCTCCCCGACTCATTGCTGGGACATCAGATAGCAGCTGACACAGCCTCGACCGTACGCGTGGCCCCAGTGTTGGACTACGCTGCCGGGGTTGCGCGGGAGGGGAGTGCCGAGGATCGGCCTCACTGTAAAAGGGCTTGCAGGAGAGGCGTCCCACATTGAGTTGTGCACTGGGTCCTCCCACGCAATGTGACGCAGGAGCCACGCAAGACCAATACCACCAACATTGGGTCGCATGCTCTGCCTTCCATACAAATCCCCCCAAGTACATACCTCTAGCCCTTAGAGCCACTGCAGAGTCATCAAAGAAGGCCACGCGCCCGGGGCGCTCCTACTGAGCCGGCTATCACCTCAGCAGTACTCCTGCAATGAACCCTGCAATTAGCCACCGGTGAGACACGACGGGTAAGGGGAGGCAACTCGTATCTCAGGGGGGCGCTGAAGATGCACAGGGCACTTCCCAGGCCTAACACCTGGTTGTGCACTCTGCTCTTTATACAACTACCCCGGGCACCTACAGCTCAACACCCGGGGAAAACTGAGGAGACAGACAAGAGAGGCCACGCACTCGGAATGCTCCCAGGGATAGGACTTACAACCCCAGCAATACTCCCATGAAGGGACCCTGGCAGACTTGATCCAGACAGGGAACAAGCCGCAAGGCAGACCCCTGCCTAACTTCCCCTGGTGGTCTGTGACTTGCTCCAGTGAATCTGAGCAGCTTCACCCTCGTGGTTAGATCAGTCAGCCACAGGGGACAGCTAGGGGTGACCAGTGAATGCCTGGAGTGGCCGGCAACGTTCTACAGGAGTGGACCCACAATACCCGACCCTGCATCATGTCTAAGGCACATAAATCACATCCAGGAGACACATTTGACATCGAACTCGGAGGGAAGATTTGGGAAAAGCTGGGGATGTCATCAATATTTCTCCTCGTATTCATCATATGCCAGAGGGGTGTGTATTTTCATCCATGACTCTGTCAGGTTCCGCCTGACCACATTGGTCAAGGTCCAAGAGGTGAGGGGTTAGGTGGTGCCGGGCATCATACAAGGCAAAGTGTACACTCTGATCAATTACTATGGCCGCAATCAAGACATGGCTGAAAAATTGGAATGGGTGGACTGCTAATTGGGGAAACTAGCAACCAGTGACACAATCTGGGCCAGGGATTTCAATGCGGTCATAGCGCAGGACATAGATCGCACCCAGTGTTCTCACCGCCCGACGCCTAAAATGACGAACGGACATTAAGACATGTGTATAGGGTGGGAGCTAACTGATGTTGGAGAAACAGGAACTTGAACCCATCACAATACACATGTTACTCCTCAGCACACAACTCTGCATCCAGGCTGGATTACTTCCTCATCTCTCACACACTTATGGGGTCGGTGGCCGAGGTGTCCATTCTTGCACGTACACTGTCCGATCATGCACCAGTACTACTTGTTGTTGAGCTGATAGGCAGCGGACCCACGAGAGCACCTTGGGCATTCAAGAGTGAGGGACTGTCCGATACGGTATTTCGAGAGGGCCTGGTGGGGGCCATAGATACGTTCTTTGAAATGAATGTGGGATTGGTGGAGTCCGCCTCAACCCTGTGACAATGTTTGAAATGTGTGGCTAGAGTCAAATGTATATCGAGGGAATCTGGGGTATTAAAACAAATAAGGAAGGAAATGACGGATGCTGAGACCCAAATCTGGAATCTACAGCCACAGACACCCCCACCAACAACTCTAGAACGAGCTGAAATTAGAAACCAGTTGCAACTGTTCAATAATCTGGGGCACAGAGAGGTCACATTTCTAGTGAGGAAAACCACGGTACGGCAATATTGGGTGGGACAGAGGCCATGGAAAATCTTGGCTAGAGCAGCGAGAATGGATGACTCCAGGAACCGTGTGCTTTCCGTAAGAAACGCACAAGGCACGGAAAAATTCGCAAACGCAGACTTAGTCAAAGAATTCTGTAGATTCTATAACAGGTTATACACCACACAGGCAGAGGCCTCCCAGGATGAAGTGGAGGGCTACCTGCAGCAGGTGGCCCTGTATTGGTGCACAGACGAGGAGAGAGAATCGTTAGGGCGCCCAATAACTCTAGAGGAAGTACTAGAAGCGATCAAATCCCTCCCATCGGGGAAATCTCCCAGACTGGATGGGTTCACAGCAGAATTCTATAAGTGGTATGCAGAGAAGCTTGCCCCCCACCTGCTGCAGATGCTTTACCAAAGTCTGAGAGATGGCCAGCTGCCAGAGCCTCTGAGGGATGCTGTGGTTGTGCTTATACTCAAACCAGACAAAGCCCCAAACAACTGCTCCTCTTATCGTCCTATACGGGATTGGCGGAACAGTTACTCTCACTGGAATCTCTGTTATAAACGCTGCCCAAAACTAAAATCAGGGTGAATGGTCAAGTCATTTCTGATATCATGCTGAAGAGGGGCACCCGACACGGTTTCCGCCTGTCGCTGTTGCTGTTTGCTTTGGCCATCAAACCAATGGCAGAGAGACTAAGAGAAATCACATTCATAGAGGAATCCATTTAAACAAACATTGGGTGGTTGTGTCTCTATATGCAGATGACATGATGATATTCCTGTCCGATCCCAAGCTTAATCTCACCCAATCATGCAAGATGTAATCAGATTTGGGGAGGTTTCTGGTCTCAAAAGAAATCCGACGAAATCGGTCCTCTTTCCATTGACAGACAATTTAGCTCCATTTGAGGATGAATGGGGGTTCCAATGCACACCAGCCACACCCGATACTTGGGGGTCAATATAGCCCGTGATCCGTCGATTCTATTCACACACAACTATCAAAAAGTGTTGAACCAAGCCAAGTCTATGTTGGGACGTTGGAGGAACCTACCCCGTAACCTCTATGACAGAGTTTCCCTGATAAAAATGGCGTTGCTACCCAAATTCTTATATGTATTCTGGAATGTCCTACTGTTACCACCCAAGAAGTACTTTAAAACCCTCAGGACCGCAATACCGGAGTGGGCTGGGAAACAAGCTAGGGTCTCCTTGGACAGGCTGGTTGCACCGTTGCTTGAGGGGGGACTAGCAGTACCTGATATGATATGATATGATATGATATATATGATATGATTTGATAGTCTATTTGTATAGCGCCTAAACACATGTGTTTCAAAGCGCTTCAAGGCAGGGGAGGGAGCAAGGGAAAACACAATAACATTCTTATAAATTGTGATCAATAAAGGGTTTGATGAGCACAAGGAACTGTGGGTTGCTGCGCCTTTTATTTCAAATCTTAAGTGCACTGGCAGCCGGTAGGTAGAAACTGGAAGGCCTGTGCCAGTGGTGCCTAATATGTACGTTCTGGTAGCTTGGTTTTAGTTTCTACTCAATTGGCGCTTGTGCTGAAATTCTTACAAAGAGACTTCTTTTCCCAGTCAGGTGCGTAGGTAGGTAGAGCCCACAAATTTCATTTATTTTTATTTGCTTTTATTTGGCTGAATCACTTTCTTGTCGAGTTCACTGTTCTTAATACAGAAATGTGTCAAGGTGTGTTTAACATTGTTTTCTAGTGGTGCCGACAGGTGTTTCGACCATCAAGGTCTTTATCAAGGCTAACATATTTTAAAATATCCATACATTGCCATATTTGACATTTATTATAATTGGTGAGAAGTGCAAGGTGAGTGTATTTGGTCGTGAGGTGTTTGACCATACAAGGTGAGGTGATACGGTATGGTCAGTTGACATGGTATTTTCAATTTGATATCACATTTAAATGGTCAGTCCAATTTATAAAATAAGCAATGAATGGCCAATGGCATTATAAAATGTGTTGACGAAGAAACATGCATATCCCCATACATGAGGAATTTTTGGTTAAGAGAAAATATATATTGGCATGGCAGAGTTCAAAATAAAAGAATACATTGATACAGTATCATTAGTCATTTAGAACAGATCAATGGGAAAAGAAAAAGGAAGGAAGGTGGTTAGACAAGTGTTAATATGGTCAGAGGATAAGGAGAATATACTAGCAGAGTGGGGTTGAAGGATAATAGGGGTTAGCTCACCTGGTGGGTGTCTGTCCTCGGTTGGAATTGGGTTGAAATGAGGATAGATGGCTCCTGAGCCCAGCGGTGTCCTCGGTTGTTTAGTGTGCGCTGGTTAGGTGACTGGGCTCCTGGTAGTCATGAAGGCTAATACCTAGGTGTGTTTAAAAGCAGAGATAGGCTATGAGGGCTATGTAGGTTCCTGCGGCCCTGGGGGTTATAGTGCTAATTCTGTTTAGCAGTGCGACTATTTGGTGAGAGGAACAATGGAGGTATAAAGATCTTTGTTCTATAAACGTGGCTGGTGCTGGGTGAGCGTGGTCTGGTGGCCCTTGTGGTTAAGGGGGTGCAGGAGTCTCATGGACCTATATCTCGTGCTAGGTAGTTAGGCTGCGGGCGGGTTCTCTTGATGATCACATAGGTTTGGTCCTTAGTAAAGTACGGCGTAATATCACAGGTTGGTCGAATGGGGAAAGTCGGATGTGGGGGTGCTCAGTGCGAGTGCGTGATTGGCAAGGGCCCCTTCGTGGTGTCTTGCGTAAGGAAGAGAAAGAAGGGTTTGGGTGCCCAGGGATCCCTCTGAAGTCTCCCAGTGAGAGAGGACAGAGGGGTTCGTTAAATTCAGAGCAGTAAATAGATTATTGACTAAGCAAGCACAGGGGAAGGTCATGGGGCGTCGGTGGATTGGAGCCTGTTTTAGGGCGCGGTATCAGGAGCCTTGTCTGTCGAGCTGCTTACCTGTGTTTAGTGCTGTAAACGTTGGTCTCTGTTATCCGTCGGATCGGAATACCTTGCCAATGCGTGAGTTACATGTTAAATCTAAAAAGGGCCAGATATTGGCCGGATGGCGCATACTCCTATTGGATGCAGTAAGATCTATCGTGATTAACTGATCAGGCCAGGCCCGGCAGCCCTTAGCTGAAGAGGGTTGTGGCGCTCCTGAACACAGGGGTGAGTTGGCAGGATCAGTAGGTGGGTGGGAGATTGGTCATGATGAATGACTGAAAGTTGGGAGTCCATATGGGACGTTTGAGTGAGTCTGCTGCGTCGTATTATTGTGTTGGAGATACGTGTTAGCTGCGCGTGGGCAAGCGAGGGGGGATTTATGTCTTGGTTACAAATATTATGTGGTCTTGATGAGACCAATTGAAAGAGGCCTGGGGCCAAGGGCCCGCTCTGTTGTTAAGTGGCGTGGTGGTGCTGACTTGGGAAATGTATATACATAGAATGACTAGGTAAAATGAAACACCATTAGATACAGTTTTGTGGCAGAATATGGTAAAACATGCAGTTCACCGGGGTTCAATCTAGTAAGGAGAGGATATCTTGACTAGTTTAAATACTATGGATACATTTAGATTTGGTACAGTGGAAGTTCACAGAAAGACATTCAGCTCATGTTCAGTGTTTAAACCCAGTTCCGTGTTGCGTGTTCTACAAATGAGTCTGGCCTCATTTTGCCACAATCTCAGTCTTGATAATCTGTAAATCAGTGAAAACTGTAAACGTTTGCCATGTACAATAGTGTACGTTCGCCTTACCGACGCGTACCCTCGTAATTGACTATCTCTGTGTTTATATGCATATATCAATTATATCCAATAGAACGCGGGTGTTGCACAGTGCTCGAAAGTACAGAATTCTTAACATCAACCATGTTATCTGGGATAATGTGCTAAACATCATATTAAAGCATCTCATTGGAGGTACACATATAGTTGATATTCAAAAAGCAGGATGCTGCGTGAACTCCTATTTAGTACCGCGGTCTAGGACCTGGACCACACTAATCACCTTGCACTCATGCACATGTTAACCAGGTTGTTGAAAGGCGCATACCTGCGAGTCTGCAACCCGATAGCTCGTCAGCTATGCAGCATGGAACGCGAAGCGCAGGCATTTAATGCTGACTAATATTCTTGTTTGCGATCAGTTTGCTTGGCAACCTACTAGTCCCTCGATCAGTTTCCTTGGCAACCTACTAGTCCCTCATCAGTCACGTTCACACTCACTGGTCACCATGTTTTGGGAGACACAGCATTTTGTAGAATGGGTGCTACGTTTTTACAAGAATGGGCGCTACATTCTTACACTTGCTATTCGAAGAAATGTGTTTTGGTGTTTTTTAACTAGCCCAATATCTTGCTGGGGTTAATAAAAGATAATCTTTTGCTGGAAAATAATGTGATGCGGTGCAATGAGTAAAAAAACCTCCAACTGAAAATACGTACTGTGTATTGTAGCTTGTGCTGCATAGAGTGATGCAGTCCAATACGTAAAAAACCTCCAACTGAAAATACGTGCTGTGTATTATAGCTTGTGCTGCATATTGTAAGTCAACTGGACGTTAAGTGCACGTCGGTGCCTCATGAATTGTGTGCATGATAAAGTTAATGTTCATGGTCGTCAGATACCTGCCTGATTATTGCATATCGGCCATTTGTTTCCAAATAGTTATTTATGACATATTGCATTCATTAATAGCGTTTGCGGTATAAGAGATGCTCATGTTAAGTTATCATGTTTGTTTTCACTGGATTAAACCAAACTGTTGGCACCTTGATGAATGTATCACAGTAGTAATTTGGATTCATCACAGAGTTAGTTACAGTGTTTGCTCTTAAGTACTTGTGTTACGTCATCATAGTTATTTCAACTAAATTCAAAAAAGTGTTGGCACCATGAAACATACATCACTTTGAGGATTTTAACTTTATCAAATGGTCAGTTGCAATAGTTACTCTTAAATAGGGAATGACATACACAATGAGTTGTGTTGTGCTTCTTACAAAAAACAATACATTTCACTGTCTGTGTTCAAACCCAGTTCTAAGGTTTTGAAATGGCAAATTAAGCATGCTTCTGCCCGTCTTAACATGACTTCAGGAATACCACCCCTTCTGCCAAGACTGACATTTTTTAGGCCAACAAATCTGATGTCTTTTTTTGGTCTAGTTGATGCTCCTGCTGGCAATGACTGACCAAAGGTAACGAATTCTGACTGCCAATCCCTGATAAGTGTTCGCAAATCCGAACCCGGAGTTCCCGGTTCGCGCTTCCAATGTAAATAGCATTGCATACACATATGATGACATAAACCACAAATTTAGTTTTACATTTAATCTTTTGCTTGATCTTGATCTGATTTCCGAATTTGTCTTGAAACGTAGTTTTATCATGCGCATATTGACACATAGAAAAGGTGCCACATTTTCTGAACTCAAAATTATCCTTGCTCAACCACGTCGTAGATTGATTACTGATTTCTTGTGAGAGAAGCAACGGACTGAGTTGATTCCTCAATGTTTCTGCTTTTCTGGAAATAATTTGCGGGCCATGTTTGACGAATTGCGATATATGAGGATCAAGTTGTAATAAATGTCAATGCCGTTTAAGAATTTTCCTGATCTCAAAATGGTTTTCACAATATGTTGTTACAAAACGTACATCTCCTTATTGATGAGCAGTCACCAGACCCCCCAAGAGGAACCAAAGGTCGATGGAGGAGTGTAAGCGACTTCAATTCAACACTACAGCTAAGTCAATGCCTAGTCTGGGATGCTGATGGAAGCCCTTATTGATATATTTTTATGTCCAGTTCGTTTACTCTGGATGACAACCCTTATATAACACCCCTCTCTTAGAATCCCCTTGACCCCACTGAGCCAAGAAGTAGGTTTGTTTTGCAAATTAAAAGATTTATTTGAAAATTAAACAATATATATCTATCACACTTTTATAGTAAATTAATATTTGATATCACACTTGAGAATTTGATGTTGATCAACAATGGATAATGTTATAGTGGTACACTCTTTTAATGGCTTAGAAGTTGATATGGAGAGGATAAAGTAGCTGAGAATGCTTTTATGGCTTCAAGGACAATGCAATGATGAATGAAAATGCAGTACAGAAAATAAACTTGATATGATTTCAACGAAAACAATGAAATCACTTTTCCCCCTGGTAGCAATTCACCCCCCCCCCCCCCCACTTATGCAATGTAAAGAGATGGAAGAAAAGCACACAGTTCTCAGGAATGCAATCAAATATAATTCAGTTCCCCCTCCCTAGCAAGCTTAGAGCAACATGGATGATTTTAAACACAGGCAAAGTACTTTAAAGGTGGTATGCAAAGAAGTGAAAAATATGCTAAAATGATTTTAATTCCCTCTAGAGGTTCAGGGTGGGCGACAGCTACTTTGTATTAGTTCAGGATCACTTTAGCAATGCCCTATGGATGATTGTCAGGTTGCAAACAAATTTTAGCAAAGGAAAGCAAGGACAAATATTTTTACACGTGGCTGAAATTAAGCCAAATGTCAAATCGTGGCAAATTTAGTCACGTGCGTCGAGCGCAATTACGGAGGCACTATAAGGAAAGCTTAGAATCTTAGCTTTAAGATGACAGTTAAAACTCGCTCCTAGCACAAACGGTTCCGGAGATACGGCCGATTTAGTAAATGTAGTTTTTCGATTTGAAATTTTAAAGCTCAGAATGACAGATGACAGTTTTCAGGTTTAAGGATGACATAATGACACAATTCTAGGAGGCAGTTCTAATAGGCTAAAATAGTTTGGATTAGATTATTTTAAACTAAGAGATTGGTTTTGGCACAGTCCTACCTGGGTACTCACACTAGATTTTGGACAGGAATGCAACTTCGTCACGGATCGGGTCAGGATTGGACTGCGGTTCCCTCGCCACGGACGGTCTCTGCCTGGTTCTGCTCACTGAATCTGGGTCAACTCTGCTAGCAGCACTGCACAGCGATCTGGTCTGGGTCTGGTCTCTCCGGATAATTCAGCCTTCTGGGTCTCTGGTTCTGGCAGAAGTTCTTGGCAAAAATTCAAACAGCTCGCCCGGCTGTTGAATAGTTTGGTTGGTTTTGAGGCCTGTTGAAGAGAACTCAGCTTGTGGGTTAGGCCTTTGCTTTGAGTTCTGGAGTCAGAGTTCTAAGTTCTGGTCTCTGTCTTGCTGGAGTCAGTCTAGGTCTCTGGAGTTCTGGATGTGAATTCGTCCGTCAGCGTGCTCCGCAGAAAATGGGAATTGAGTCTCTCTACCTGTCCCAGCAGTCTCTTTTTATGTGTTTAGAAAGTGGGTGGGTCGGCTAATTCTGCATGCCCGACCCTCTCAACTTATCATTGGCCAGTTCCTCCTCTCTTCCTTGATTGGGGAGCTGGGTTGTGTGTCATCTTTATGGCTTACAGAAAGACACTCCCCTTGTCAATGTGCACACAAATCTATTTCTGATCCAAATACATATTTCCCAGATATACAATGTGTTGAAATTAAATGTACATATTACAGATTCCTTATGGTCCATGCTTGTCCCACTCTGATCTTCCTTGGGGCTTGCATTAAAAAATGACAACTTAATTTCGTTTTTAATTGGTTTACCAATGTTAAATCTGTATCAAAGATTACACCAATATACACCCTCCTTCTACACACATTCCAGTAATTTACTAGGTTTCTAGCATAAACCCGGTGTCTGTAATATCAATAAATAGCGGGGTTTCACCTCAGAACATGGTACAAAGTTGAATCAAGTCTTGAATTGTGGGTACATTTCTTGGATTAAGGTTCTCCAAATTGCACATTTTTGTGAGCTTAATACAATATTTTAGAAGCATTTAACTTAAACATATTTTTGCTGCAATAGGAATCCATACTCAGGTCTGGCCCGCCCCTCGAAGCTGGGTGGGTCAGCTCACATGTCCCTGCTCCCAGGCAGAGCTCTGTTTACAGTCCACATCCAAAATTAACATACTCCATTCAAGGGAAAGAGTCTATTGTGTGGTGTCCGGCAGGCTGAATGGAAAACCCCTCCTTCCCAATCACCAGGGTCATGTGATATCCTGGGCTGTTGTGTGGGTCTCTGGGGTGAGAAGGTTTCCCAGCCTCTTGGCCTGTTAATTGAATCAGATTGTCTCTGCGAACAGCAGGTGGTTAAGAATTTTAATTAACCAACAGGCTTTGAAGTCCCAGTTAGGCTGGATCCTCTTGCACTCCTGAGATACAGTCCTACTGTCAGAGTTTAGACCGCTAGCGCCGGTTTGTGGACAAAGCTGGTACTGCACCATTTTTGGGATCTGTCTTGAATTAATGCATTTCAATAGAGTGGTCTTTTGCTTGATAGTATAGGATCCTTGCTTAACATTGTTTTGATGGCATCCTTACAGTAGAGTGGTGATGTGGAACCCCCCACAAGAAGGTTGTATCTTTAGAGTGGTCTTGTGCCCATGATTTTAGCAACTTTTTGACATCAATAAAAACGGATTTTGAACAGAATCACCTTTCTTTGCACTGGTGGGTGGCAGATTAGGTGACCATTTTGGTGTGTGCAAACTGCGCAGTTCTCCTGGATTCTGGCGTGAATGTGGGCGGCGACAGCTCATCCCCACATCTACCCAGTCTATTGATTCATCATGGGTCAAAACCCTTGACAGGAGGAAAATCTCTTTCTTTTTTTGTAGACACTGGAGCTACTCGTTAATGTATATGAGAGGGAAAATATCTAATGTCAGGTATTGCCGTGAATGCTCAAGGGTTCTCTGGAGCTACAAGCCTAGTTCCTTTGACAGATAAATTACTGGTCTCCATAGGACAATGTGACATGTCCGTCCCTTTGTTATTTTCACGACAGACACCTGTTAATATTTTAGGAAGAGATTTAATGATGAAACTTAACATGACAATTTAATTTACTGATCAAGGAATAGTGTGCTCCACTCCAGGAATACACTATTTAAACGTAGGAGAGTTCATACTGGTGTTCACAGGACAAGTGACTCTGCGAGGAATACCAGTAGATCCAGAAATGTTTCTATATGGGGTAAGCATTTTGCTGACATGGCTACCTGGTCTGGTAGGAAAGATTGTGAGGATTCTTGATGAGTTTTTATTTAGACCACAAATATCTATGGATGAGGAAGGTGGACAGACTATTCCTATACAGTTGGAAGCAGCTAAAGTATGAAGAGAGATGGCAATGCTCGAAGAGATAGACAATGAGGGTAGACCATGGAGAACAGTGATAGCTCTTGAGGAGGGGTACATACTGACTGACATAACCGTTCAGGGAAGACCGAAGTGATGATGATGTGGTGTTCTTCATGAGCATTACATACTGGATAAGGAAAGAAAAAAAGGAAAGTCCCACAAGGAATGGCGATAATGCAGCAACAACCAGCATTTTTTCAGGAGGATCTTGAAAAGGTACTGAGTGCCCAATGGACCACAGGCCCCTATGACACAGGTTTATTGAAGGGGATAGGGTAGGTTAAAATAAAGCTTAAGCCAGGAGCAATTTTACCCAGAGCAAAGCAGTATCCCATGTCTCGAGAAGCTGATGAAGGTATATTTCAGACTATTTCAGCACTAATGAATTAGGGGATTCTTGTACCATCAGAGTCATCGTACAATACTGCAGTCTATCCGATTAAAAAATCTAAAGATGGGTCATAGAGATTTATCCAGGATTTGAGACCTTCTAACCAAATTGTAGATGCTGACTTTCCTTTAGTTCCTAATTCTGCAACAATATTGTGCAGTAAGGCTCCCCAGTCCTTTAACGTTTCACCCGTTGCTGAAGCAGAATTAACTAAGATTATTTTGCAGCTCAAAACCACAAGCTGCAAGGGGGATACCTGTTCCACCATGATTATTATGGAGTGCTCTCCTTTGGCAGATAATTCCATCTTGATCACTAGGTTAAGGGACATTGCCCACTTCTCAGACTAGGCCACGCAATGGGTCACCTCCTTCCTGAGTGGAAGACGGGGAAGGGTTGCTAGTAGGGTAGCAGAAGTGAAACTGGTTCTGTTGTTGTACGGGGCTCCTGATGGTGTGTGCGTGTTGCTGTGTCTCTACAACATCTTCAAGGTGCCAGTTTTTAATATGCTCGATGAAGAGGGTATCCTATTCGCCAACTACGCAGACGACTCACAATGTGTCATCCCGATCTCAGGGTCAGGTGGTATTGAGGAGGAAAACATCAGTAAAGCATACCATTCCATCCACAAGTGGATAGTTCTCAATGGCTTGACATTGAATAGCAAGAACACAGAGCTTATTATTGTTGGTACTGACACTAAGCTGGCTAAACTAGGCCCTTAGTTCAATAGTTTTAACATTGATAACTGCAACAGAAAAGAAAAAATACAAGAAAATTGGGTATCAACTTGGACAAGAACCTGAACATGAAAGCTCAGGTGAGCAATCTAGTCTCTACTTCATCATAGTATATTAAGTTACTCAGACACCTCCGTCCACTTATATTGGGAAAGCACACAAAGACCATAGCCAGGGCCATTACCGGATCAAAAATTGATTACTTTTGTAGCCTCTTAGTCGGCATCACACAAGTAGATTTCAACCACCTCCAGGTCATTCAGAATGGTGCAGTAAGGGTGATGAAGGGTTTGAGATGGAACAACCACGTGCCAGAGGCAAGACAAAGCTTACATTGGTTTCCCCTCAAAGCCGGAGTACATTTTAGGATGTTACTCTTCACACATAAATGTCTCACGTGCCTCATGCCAGCTTATCTATCAGAAGCTATTGTGAAAAAGCAGAGCCACAGACTCCTAAGATCCAATAACACCAACCTCTTAGAAACAGTACGCTGTAAAACAAATTAAGCCCTCAAGGGAGCTTTTACCATAGCAGCTCCACTAGCCTTCAACAACCTGCCCCCTGACCTCAGGAATATTGAGTCCACAGACATGTTTAAAAATAAACTAAAAACACTTTTATTTTGCTAATCTGATGAAACTCCTGACCTGCCCTGCCCTTAAGTCTGAACTCCACCTCATCAATCTTCACATGTTTGGTATTGTTTGTTTCATGTTTGCACCCTTAATCCTTCGGTTACCTGGAGCGCGGTAGAAATGTCAAGTAAAGTAAAGTAAAGTATCCCAGTAGAAGCTCAATACTTTACAGTGATCGATTTGAAAAATGCATTTTTCTTGATCCCGTTGCACAAGGACTCACAAAACTTGACTTCCTTTACAATTTGCCAGAAAAGACTAAAACATACTCAGCTACCTCAAGTGTACTGTGAGTACCCATCAATCTTTAACAAAGTCCTACATATAGATCTAGGCAATATTGATCTTAAAAGTGCGGCGATACAGTATGTAGATGCCATATTGATTTGCAGCACCACAGAGGATGAGTTTAGACAGGAATCTGTCCATCTAATGACTATTTTAGCAGGCAAGGGATATAAAGTGGACAAAGAAAAATTGCAGTACTGTCAGGAAGAAGTACTGTATATAGGTCAGTTAATTTCACATGAAGAAAAGAAAGTGACACCTGAGAGAGCTGAGGCAATCAGAAAAACACCAAAACCGAAACACAGTGACACAGATGCAGCAGTTTCTGGGTTTATGCAATTATTGCAGAGCCAGGTGTATGATTATAGCACATATACCAAGCCACGTTTGCAAGCACTAAAGAAAGCACAAGTTGGTAAGACAGAAATAGAATGGACCGAAGAAATGGAGGATGGATTTGAGGCGCTGAAAAAAGCAATTTGTACAGCTCAAGTTTGAGGGATTCCCAATTATGGCGAGGAATTTTATTTGTTTTCACACACTAGTCTCCATCTCCCATAAATGTCTCAACAACGTTGCACCAATGTTTGAAAGATAAAATTATCTTAAAAACTTCATCAAGACCCAATTCCTTCTGCATTGTTACCCTACGATTTAACCTGAAAAGAGCTGGAGGCACCAGCTTCCCTGTTCAAGCGGCCCAAGCCTGGAATGCACTCCCACTTAATTTACGTACCGACCAAACCTTCCACAGTTTTAGGTCTAACACCAAAAAATGGCTCCTCACGAAGAACATCACCATCTCGACTGCTTAGTGTACCTGAACACAGTAATTCTTTGCTCTACTCATCTTCACTTACTGTATTTCCCCTGCAAACTCCCAGCTGATGTAAATTATCATGTGCCTATGTAGGCTTATAATCTATACTGTATTCACTGTTTGCCCTTCCCCATGATGTATGTATGTATCCACTTGCCCTTACACTATGATTTATTCATGTACCTATCACCTTTTTAAGCTGTCTTGTAAATGCACCCAGATACCCCAAGGTGTGGTGCGCTTTATAAATAATAAACAAACAAACACACATGAATGGGACAGTCCTGACAGCAGTACTTACACAAAGGACTACATTGGGGTATAAACCTTTGGCATATTACAGTGGGATTCTAGACCCAGTTATGAGAAGACACTTCCCTTGCCAACTATCTTCGGCAGCTGCCGCATTTGCAATAGAGAAGGCCACAAGTACAATTATAGGCTGCTCTACAACCCTTTACGTGGAGCATGCCTTGTTTGCCATTTTAGAGAACCCCAAGGGCACATTGACATCCCAAAGTGCTTCAGCTTATGAGGTTATGATTTCTAACCCAACAATTAAAATTGTAAGATGTAAAATAGTGAACCCTGCCACGTTCATAGCTGAACCCATAGAAGAAACCCCAGACATAGAAGCCAAAAGGGTTGCAAACTCTCCATAAATTTCAAGTTTTGATACTCAGGATATTAAAAAATATTTGGCTACAACCATGTTAGTGCAGGAGGGGTTTAATATGCTGTTGATAACCGAATTGATAGAAATTGAGGGAAGAGCAAAAACTGTGGAAGCGGAGGGGGTGTTCTTTATCCCCCACGGTAGCATTATGGTGACAGGAGGAAAGCACTGAAAATTATAGCAATGCCAGCAGCCTTGTTGAAAGTCACGCTTGAACAGCTGCATTACCCCGCACAACTAGAGACAGCCTTACTGCCTGTATGGCAGAAGACTGGTTCATTACACATTGCAGTGTTTATGGTGAATTGCATCATGTGTCAAAGGTTTACTGCTGGGCATCCACTGAGAATGATTAGAGGAGTAATACCTCAACCAAATGGTCTGTTTCAGCATTTACATATCAACTATGTTGATATGCTGCAGACATATAATGGATATAGGTATCTATTACTGGTGGTGTACCCCTTCTCTAGGTGGATCGAAGCAGGTCTGTGTGCACACCCTGATGCCACTTGCGCAGCGAAGTCTTTAATACACAAATTTTTCCCGAGGTGGGGTGTGTGTGAAGTACTAAGATCCGATAATGGGCCACAGTTTGTGAATGAGCTATTCGAACAAATAGGGCTTTTATTAAGTATAAAGCACAAGTTCTCTTCTGCGTATCGCCCACAAGCGAACAGGATATGTGAGAGACTCAACGGCCTCCTCAAAGAGAGGATCACCAACATTGGCTTTGAAAAAGGGATGACTGTATTGCCGACCCATGGCCTTATAAGCCCTTCGGAATCAGCCAGGGTCAGACCACCACCTCACCCTGCACGAGTTAGTAACAGGGCGTTGAATGAGAATGCCCCTTACACCTCCGTCTAGGATCAGGAGTGATGCCCAGAGTGTAACCAAAACTCTAGGTGATGAAATGCATGATTAATTGACATGTATGACTACTAGTATTTCTTTCATTTCAGATCATGTCACCCGGAAGTGGCATGAGTCGCGAGTCAGTGGCCCATTCCTTAATGAGGAAGTTTCCCCCTTCTGCTGTTAAAGTTTTGGGAAGACGAGCTTGGTTGGATCTGAACAACGTGAAGATTTACAAATTCGAGAACCTCCCTCCCACCGTTGCTGATCTAGAAGCAAGACAAGTAGAAGAATTTCCATGTGTGCAGACTCGATCAATGACTAAGAAGAAGGACGATAAAGCAATAAGTTTTGTATAACAAATTGCAGTCCTTGGCGGCTTTTGTTTCCTATTTTGGCGATTTCTATGTGCGCAAAGTTAACTTTTTGCTTGCCTGGATGCTGCACCCTTAAGTGTATATTGCGGCTGCTGCAATATTTAAATCAATAATTCTTTTTGAAAACACTTATATGGAGTGCGCTTCTGGCATGAACAGTATTATCACACCAACAAAATAACTTTTTCAGTAGTATTTATTTTTTGCATTGAGATCATTTGGTTTCCTTCTTTATACATTGATATACACCCTTATAATGATTTCCTCTCAGTACACATCCTTATAATTCTTTCCTCTCATTTCCTCTCAGTGCACATCCTTATAATTCTTTCCTCTCATAATTTTACCGTGAGACCTTGATAATTTTTAAGCTTTCCTAATTTTAATTAGTCTTACTTATGAGCCCTATATTTTAATGGTACCCAGCCTCAAAGGATATATAAAGAGTAAGAATAAACGAAAGACTACAGAAAACAAACAAAATCCTAAAGAATAGAGAATCACATCTTAACAAACAGCTTGACTTTTCTTTGCTACTCCTTGATACATTCCATATTTTAACCCTGAAACAATACTTAACTTTAGCAAACAACTTGTACAGTCTATGCTACTTCTTCATACATTCCATAATTTAACCATAAAACAATACATGTCTAGACCTAACAAAAAAAACAAAAAACAAAAACAACAAAAATTGAGTGAATATGCTTTAAACTTGGTGCTTTTTCAAAGTCTTATACTTTTCTTTCCAGAATTTGAGTGTAATAGTGCATTATAACCAATAAGCCATCTCACTTTCTGAGTTCAAACCAGAGTAGCAGGTGTCCAAAGTACATATCCATTTAGCTTCTCTTTTCCTTAATTGTAGTTCTCTATTTCCTCCTCTTTCCATTGTGTAAACTCTTTCAATCCCTAGAAACTTAATTTCTTTGATGTCAGTTATTTTATGTTCTTGATTGAAGTGTACTGCCATTGGGTATCTGATGTCCTTATTTTTTATTGCTCTTATATGTTCTTGTAATCTAATCTTTAGTGTTCTGATTGTGCTTCCCACATATCTTTTTTTGCATATGCATGTTATTACGTAAATCACATATTTTTTATTGCAATTAATATATTGTTTTATCTTTTCGCATCTTCCATTTGGTAGTCTTATTTCTTTGATGCCATTCTCCATTTGATCACAAATACCACAATTCCCACAGCTGTGGGATACTATTGGTGCCGGCACTTTTAGGAGTTGACTGAGAACCTCAGGTTTATCTTCTTTGGGATGACTTGGACTAATTTTTTGCTTTAATGTTGGAGCTCTTCGGTAGGTTTGACTTCTATATTCTGTTTGATCGTATCATCACTTTGTAGAATATTCCAATGTTTAGTCAAACATTTCTTTAGAACATATGCTTCGCAGTTGTGAGTGGTGATAAAATCTACCTTTGTTTCTTTATTCTTCAACTTTGGTTTATCTTTCAGTAGTTCAGCTCTGGGTATTTTTCAGCTCTTCTTATAGCTTTTTCTACTTCTTGAGGTTTATAGCCTCTCTGTATACATTTTTCTTTGAGAAGTAGGACATAATTTTCATATTTTTCTTGTGAGCTACAATTCCGTTTTGTTCTTAGAATTTCACCATACGGTATATTTTTGATTATATGCTTCACATGGTTACTTTCTGCATGTAACACTTTCTTTACTGATGTTGGTTTTATGTATAGATCAGTCAGGATTTTCTCTCCATCTGTATAAATTTGCAGTTCTAAGAGTTCTATACTTTCTGGGCTTGTTTTGTCTGTGAATTTGATATTATAATCATTTGTGTTTAAATAACCAATGTATTCATGTAGTTGCCTCGTATCTCCATTCCATATCATTAGAATTAGCAACAAGTGACTAACATGTAGTTTATTTGGTCTATAATTCAATAGACACTCCTTATATATTTTAGCAGGAAGTGCAAGGACTTGCAGAGAAATTCTAGAGGTTGAAATGAACTTTTGGAAATATACTGAAGCAGTGAACAAGGCATCAGAATTATGCCTAAATGTCAGTTCTTGGAAGAGAGATCAATATCCAGATTCATTTCATGGAGAAAATCTGTTTTAAGTGATAAAAAATACATGATACCTGCCAATAGTGACATTCATCGGCTTGTGGTTGCTGTGTTTGTATTCCTACTTCAATCTTACACTGTTTTTGTTAGAAGAGACGTTAATATTCACACTTTTTTAAAGGATCCTAAAAACGGTCCAGTGATAAGAAGACTCCTCATTGCTATAATTGACCAAATTGTACAGTTACATATGTAAAAGAAAATCAATTATTGTATTAAAAATGATTAATGAAGAAGACGATATGATTATAGAGAGAGCACGAGTTCAGCAAGCAGTGGGCTGGCACAAAAAATGCTTATCCAGATTTCTATGCATAATATATATTTGCATGATTGTTCTCTTTATCTTTTTTTTCCGTGTTCTTGACAGTCTCTATTATCTTAATGGCTTTACCGAAGAAAGAGCTTTTCCCCACTATGAGTATGAATTGTGACAATTCTTTTGATATCTGTGGGTATGTTAGGAGGCATAAAAGAGATGCGGAGGATGATAATGAAGGAATAAATACCTATCTAGATAATTCAGCAGCTCACCTGGGGAATAACATGTGGTAACTGCACATGAAAAAGGTGGGGGAAGAGCATCTGATGAGAATTTCTATGTCTGCTCTCTCATCCCCTATGCCATGAATACAATAAGCACTTTCATTTCATAGGCGGTATCAGCATACAATGCAAAATGCCTCAGCCATCTTGCAGCATGTACAACTCAGGGACAGTTTCAAGGAAGCTGGGCGACCTTGCGATGGAGATCAAAACAGTAATTTCCATATCAGGATGACTATATCAAGACCATACAAATGGAGAAGGAGCCTGGATGGATAGTCAAAATGCTTGTGTATCCTGCTGCAGGACAGGATGAGGTAATCGTTGAAGAAATTAAGAGAATGAACTGTCCTGATGTGACGGAAATAGCAGGATCACCTGGATGTTGGGAACGATCCCAGCTGTTGATCTATGGACGAGTGCATACCAAGAATGGATGGGAAGATGGAATGATGTCCTGTGCAGCTCATCTGCTGAAAACTGAATACATACAAGAAGTGCAGAGAGTGAATGATGGATGCTTAAAGTAATGGGCCAAGCACTCCAAGTTACTGATATGGGTAGAAGATGAATCAGGCCCATTAGTTGTAATCCCATTGGTTAATGCGACAATATGTTTCCAAAACCATGGAAAGAACCATGTGGGACATAACAAAGGATGCAAAACCACAAATGACGTTCCTGGAATGAGAAAAGGGACAGCTGCCCTTACAGATCGATATTGGGCTTGTGGATCTAGAGCCTATATGAAGTTGCCCAAGGATTGGGGCAGAGTGTGTTCCCTAGTGTACATCCATGTTCCAGCATTAGTGATTCCTCAGAGCGATCTAAACATTAACGGATTCCCAAAAGTAGATGAACATTTGAGAAAAAAAAGATTGCTTTAACTCTGGCGGATGAAAAGAGAAAATTATTTCTTGGCCAAATCAATAACAGCATATGAAACTATTCCTGATGAGCACCAGTTGTTTAGCAAGACTGCAAGGATAATGACAACTATATTTATGACTGGAATTCAAACAGTGGCGAATACCAAATGGTTGCAAATCACCAGATGTGAGCTTCTGCAGGCAATCAATGCTACCATAAAGGGATCGAATTGTTAAACGGAAAATCATATTGTGCCTGCTTTTGATATATATTGGCCTAAGCCTAGTCGCTCTGCAAAGAAAAGCGCGTTGCAAAGTTACGATTTTAGATCGACTTCGCCGCCATTTTAGAATCCTCTGCCATTTTGATTTCTGTTTGTATGTGAATTCTCTGTTCTAAAATGGTGGACTGTGTTTAACTTGTAACCGAGCCTTCCTGAACTTTGAGCCTTCGTTAAGGGTTAGACTGTCCGAGGGCCGACTGTTTAGACTAGGTAATGCGACCTTGCACCAAGTGGGACTTGTTGTCCCAGGATTGTCTGCACTAATAAACTTCATCCACAAATACACATCGAGGACAATGTTGTGTAAATATTGAGCGTGGACACTGCCAGAACTACATTGTGAAGGGATATGTACTAAGGCTCACTGCTAAATCCAGGAATACACTTCGCCATTGTAACTTGTTGGAAACACAAATTTATGTAATCCATGTGCATATTATTGTATGAGCTGTATGTGAACTCGGCACAAACTCTAGTCCGCAGATTATTAACCTGTAGAGGGGCTGGAGTATATTGTAAGAAATGTGTAAAAATGTAGATGATTAGATGTCCAGTACCTCTCTCTCCCTATTCTGACGGGCTGGTACTCATTGCGGGGTGTCGAGAGCCAGATAGCTATCTGTATCAGATCTGTGTTTCTTTGTAACTGCGCAGTATTAAAGATCTGTGAATCTTTATAGCCCATGTTTGGTGTATTTCCTTTTGTGGTACTCAGCCTCGATATTTCCTTGCTTTTACAGATGGCACCCGAATAGGGACCCTCAAGATTTATGCCATCTCGTTGAAGTGTTGACGCTGCTATCGGCCCGGGATCGGACGGTGAGAAAGGGGGCCCCTTCTTGGATGAGACGCGATACCTTAACAGTACTGCACGACCCGATCCCTGGACGGTGAGCCCACGGTCCGACACGGCATCTTGACGAGGGTCCATATAACAAGGTGGGCAGTTTTGCCGAAATCACCAACCACGAGAGTCCTTTATTGTCCTTTGTAATCTGATCGGACCTCCCTTAGTTCTTTGATCAGGTGAGCCGTGACCCGATTCTTAAGTATCCTGATAATTTGATTTGGCGTCTTGTACTCGCGAGCACAATTATTGACCAGGTAACACCAGGAATCTGATATGCCTTTGAAATTATCTGCCTGTTTCAGGGCCTTATTCCACAGAGACAGACAATCTTTGGAATTTGGCCGTCCGGCGCCACAGGAGGGTTCGCCGGCGTGTACTATGTACTGTAAGCACTGGTAGTATATAGTGGCGGCATTGGTAGTATAGTGTTTAATGATATTTGGCACAGACAAACTAGACATGCTTCCAAACTTCAGTGGCCAATCAATGGTAGCTTTGAGATTCCTTGTATAGAATATTTAGAGTCTATATTGTTGAAGAAAAAAGCGAGACCTGCAGCATTTGATGTATTACACAATTGGAAAAAAGAAGCTACGCAGCAACTTAAAAGTAGAGAGAAACATGCGTGCCAACACATGTCCAACACAGAGAAAGTGTTATTGTATGATCAAAACAAACAGTCAGAGTCAGTTAGAAATATGGATAGGGTTTTTCAACTTGGCATTCAGAAAATATATCTGTCTAAATATTTTCTAAATTTTCTAAATAATAGAGAAAGTGTTATTGTATGATCAAAACAAACAGTCAGAGTCAGTTAGAAATATGGATAGGGTTTTTCAACTTGGCATTCAGAAAATATATCTGTCTAAATATTTTCATGTGTCTGATGAATTAATTGATAAGCTTCTAAATGAACATAGGCCTGGTGCCACTGCGCCACCTCCGTATGTTCCTATTCCTGTTGCTTTACCTCTTCCTGCTGTCGTTCCTCCTCCCGTAGTGATTCCTGCTCCTCCTATCGTTCCTCCTATTGCTCCTTTTCCTCCGGTTATTATTATTCCTCCTATCGCTGCTCCTCCACTTGTACCTCTGCCTTTACCTACTGTTACGGATTTGGTAGATTTGTCTTCTGTACCAGTGATAGTACCCATGTTACTGATTGTACAAGACTTGTCTACTCTTTCTCTCCCAAGTGGTTCTATTCCGCTTGTAGTTGATAGGGGAGCGGAATCAAAGATTGTAACTCGCAGTACTGTGTCTAAAGAGAGAAAGTGTGATTTGACTGCATGGGCTAGACAGTGCACGGAGAAGGGTGAACAATCTGATGTTTTTGCCACACTCTCTAACCTAGAAAGTTTTCCTGAGAAAAATGTTTTTATCGAAGGACTGGGAATTCATTTATCTGTAATGTGGAACAGACTGAATGATGTAGATCTCCCACAAGGGTCGAGGGATTTGAATGTTTTAGCATATTCAAGAGATACTGCGGAGAAAGTATATGAGCACGTAGAGAGTGTTTTTGAGTATAGAAGGGAGTTAGAAAGGTTACGGAATGAAGAAACTGATGGTGATAGTTTGAGCGCTATTTTTGTACAGAAATGGTTCCTTCCTCTTTGTAAATCGACGAGTGAGAAAACACGAATTTGCATAAAAGATGCAATTAGATGGATTTCAGATATGTCGATATCTCCCGTAGAAGTATGTGACACGTATAGTCAGTATACGCAAGAAATGCAGGGGAAAGTGATAGAGGTTATGGTAGAATACCTAGAGGGTGAATGTATAAAAAGAAAGATTTGTTGTCCAGCAGAATTATTGAATATCTACAAAAGAGCCTTTTCGTCTGATACTCCTTCAGCTGCTTTAGCACTCGATTTAGCTCTGGTGCTCAGTAAGCTTTCGGAGTTTCCTATCTCTCAGTTGCCGATGAGAGAGGTTCCTCCGACATTTGTCCCAAAGGTTGAGGTTCCAGCTAATGCCGCAGCAGGTACTGCTGCTTATGACATTCCTGCACATTATGTATCACAGTTTGTTCACATCCCGTTCTCGAGACAGGAAGTGAACACTATTAGACAATCCATTCCGGATATTAGAAAGAATCCAACAGGGTTCTATAAAGAGATAGAATCTGTCTTGCAGTCGTCAGTATTTACTTTGGGTGATATAGATTTGTTATTTCCTGTGATCCTACCTGCTGATTTGTGGAAACAGATTAGGACAGTAGATGACGCAGCAGGGTTAGGGGACACATGGCACAAACTCTAGTCCGCAGATTATTAACCTGGAGAGGGGCTGGAGTATATTGTAAGAAATGTGTAAAAATGTAGATGATTAGATGTCCAGTACCTCTCTCTCCCTATTCTGACGGGCTGGTACTCATTGCGGGGTGTCGAGAGCCAGATAGCTATCTGTATCAGATCTGTGTTTCTTTGTAACTGCGCAGTATTAAAGATCTGTGAATCTTTATAGCCCATGTTTGGTGTATTTCCTTTTGTGGTACTCAGCCTCGATATTTCCTTGCTTTTACAGATGGCACCCGAATAGGGACCCTCAAGATTTATGCCATCTCGTTGAAGTGTTGACGCTGCTATCGGCCCGGGATCGGACGGTGAGAAAGGGGGCCCCTTCTTGGATGAGACGCGATACCTTAACAGTACTGCACGACCCGATCCCTGGACGGTGAGCCCACGGTCCGACACGGCATCTTGACGAGGGTCCATATAACAAGGTGGGCAGTTTTGCCGAAATCACCAACCACGAGAGTCCTTTGTTGTCCTTTGTAATCTGATCGGACCTCCCTTAGTTCTTTGATCAGGTGAGTCGTGACCCGATTCTTAAGTATCCTGATAATTTGATTTGGCGTCTTGTACTCGCGAGCACAATTATTGACCAGGTAACACCAGGAATCTGATATGCCTTTGAAATTATCTGCCTGTTTCAGGGCCTTATTCCACAGAGACAGACAATCTTTGGAATTTGGCCGTCCGGCGCCACAGGAGGGGTCGCCGGCGTGTACTATGTACTGTAAGCACGGCGGCATTGGTAGTATAGTGTTTAATGATATTTGGCACAGACAAACTAGACATGCTTCCAAACTTCAGTGGCCAATCAATGGTAGCTTTGAGATTCCTTGTATAGAATATTTAGAGTCTATATTGTTGAAGAAAAAAGCGAGACCTGCAGCATTTGATGTATTACACAATTGGAAAAAAGAAGCTACGCAGCAACTTAAAAGTAGAGAGAAACATGCGTGCCAACACATGTCCAACACAGAGAAAGTGTTATTGTATGATCAAAACAAACAGTCAGAGTCAGTTAGAAATATGGATAGGGTTTTTCAACTTGGCATTCAGAAAATATATCTGTCTAAATATTTTCTAAATTTTCTAAATAATAGAGAAAGTGTTATTGTATGATCAAAACAAACAGTCAGAGTCAGTTAGAAATATGGATAGGGTTTTTCAACTTGGCATTCAGAAAATATTTCTGTCTAAATATTTTCATGTGTCTGATGAATTAATTGATAAGCTTCTAAATGAACATAGGCCTGGTGCCACTGCGCCACCTCCGTATGTTCCTATTCCTGTTGCTTTACCTCTTCCTGCTGTCGTTCCTCCTCCCGTAGTGATTCTTGCTCCTCCTATCGTTCCTCCTATTGCTCCTTTTCCTCCGGTTATTATTATTCCTCCTATCGCTGCTCCTCCACTTGTACCTCTGCCTTTACCTACTGTTACGGATTTGGTAGATTTGTCTTCTGTACCAGTGATAGTACCCATGTTACTGATTGTACAAGACTTGTCTACTCTTTCTCTCCCAAGTGGTTCTATTCCGCTTGTAGTTGATAGGGGAGCGGAATCAAAGATTGTAACTCGCAGTACTGTGTCTAAAGAGAGAAAGTGTGATTTGACTGCATGGGCTAGACAGTGCACGGAGAAGGGTGAACAATCTGATGTTTTTGCCACACTCTCTAACCTAGAAAGTTTTCCTGAGAAAAATGTTTTTATCGAAGGACTGGGAATTCATTTATCTGTAATGTGGAACAGACTGAATGATGTAGATCTCCCACAAGGGTCGAGGGATTTGAATGTTTTAGCATATTCAAGAGATACTGCGGAGAAAGTATATGAGCACGTAGAGAGTGTTTTTGAGTATAGAAGGGAGTTAGAAAGGTTACGGAATGAAGAAACTGATGGTGATAGTTTGAGCGCTATTTTTGCACAGAAATGGTTCCTTCCTCTTTGTAAATCGATGAGTGAGAAAACACGAATTTGCATAAAAGATGCAATTAGATGGATTTCAGATATGTCGATATCTCCCGTAGAAGTATGTGACACGTATAGTCAGTATACGCAAGAAATGCAGGGGAAAGTGATAGAGGTTATGGTAGAATACCTAGAGGGTGAATGTATAAAAAGAAAGATTTGTTGTCCAGCAGAATTATTGAATATCTACAAAAGAGCCTTTTCGTCTGATACTCCTTCAGCTGCTTTAGCACTCGATTTAGCTCTGGTGCTCAGTAAGCTTTCGGAGTTTCCTATCTCTCAGTTGCCGATGAGAGAGGTTCCTCCGACATTTGTCCCAAAGGTTGAGGTTCCAGCTAATGCCGCAGCAGGTACTGCTGCTTATGACATTCCTGCACATTATGTATCACAGTTTGTTCACATCCCATTCTCGAGACAGGAAGTGAACACTATTAGACAATCCATTCCGGATATTAGAAAGAATCCAACAGGGTTCTATAAAGAGATAGAATCTGTCTTGCAGTCGTCAGTATTTACTTTGGGTGATATAGATTTGTTATTTCCTGTGATCCTACCTGCTGATTTGTGGAAACAGATTAGGACAGTAGATGACGCAGCAGGGTTAGGGGACACATGGGATAATATGGGTAGACAAGATAGAGATAGACTAGCTGGTGAGAGACCACCACAAATAATACTGACTTTGCCTGATAGAATAGTGACAAAACTGAAAGCCTTAATTCTTGAGAGAAGGATTGTCTGGGACAAACTTACTGCTTGTGTCCAAGGAAAGTCTGAGGGTGCTACCAAATTCTTTAATCGGTTTGAACAAGTGTTTTCAGATTTCAGTGGACAAGATTTGAGCACAGCGTCTGGAAAACGACTATTTGTAGACAAATTTGTGTGTGGAATGTTACCTGACATCCAGTTGCAAATTATGACTTCTGAGAGCGCTTGGCAAGCTTAGTCTCAGTCTGAAGTATTGCATATGGCTCAGTATTATGAAAACCGAGTCAATAATGAAAAAGAGAGGATCGAAAAAAGAAAGGGAGACATGAAAACTAAGGTTTTGTTGCAACAGATTGTTAGAGGTCCTTGAGGGGGTAGTACACAGTTTAGGGGTCAGTATGCTCCACAAGGTACTGCGCCGTTGGGTCCTGTACACGCAAACCAATGTGCTTATTGCAGACAAGAAGGTCATTGGCGAGCACAATGCCCGATCCTCCAGCAGAGGTCGGAAAACACATTTGGTACTATGGGTAGACGATCCAGAGGCCGCCATGGAGGGGGGGGTCCTGGTAGAAGCCAGTTTCCTCAGAATGTACAGCTTTTTTCACAAGACAGTCAGTCACCGAGTGTGGATAATAGAAACATTTTTAATCATCTTTCTACTGCATATCTCTCTGAAGACCTTCCCTTTGACAATATATTGTTTCGCTAGGATTGCCCGAAGCAGGGTTTGGAACCAATGCCTATTCCTGTTAATCCGAAAGGTCCCTACATTGAAATGATAGTGGGAAATAGGAAACATCTATTCTTGATAGATACAGGAGCACAGAAGTATTGCATTGAGCATTCATGGGTTCCAAACATTCCACTGTCAGGGCAAACCAATGTTTCTGTAGGGTTTTCTGGTACACCAGTGGTTAGTCCGGTTTCTTTGCCGGTACTGATTACACTGGGTCCATTCACGGATCACTGTCCGTTTCTTTTGACAACAAACTGTGGAGAGAATTTGTTGGGGTTGAATCTGTTGAAAGAATTAAATGCGGTAATTCGTTGTTCTTCGGATGGAGTGCTTTTGACAATTTCACCACAGCAACTTTCTGCCTCACAGTTCCTGACTAGACCTTTTCCGCCGGAATTTATTGATGTTCCATAGTGTTTATGGGTGATTGATGACAATGATGTCAGTGTTTTACAAATTGTGCCTGTTAGAATCATTTTGAAACCTGAAGTAAAGTTGCCACGTATTCCTCAGTATAAGATCTCGGTTGATGGTGAGCAAGCTTTGAAGTGTATAGTTTCTGATTTTGTACTCCGTGGGGTAATTGAAGAAATCGCAGGTAGTTTGTGCAATAGTCCTATTTTGCATGTGTATAAGAAAGGAGATAATGCAATTCTTTTTCGTTTTATCATTGATTTACGAGCTATCAATAAGATTGTTGCTCCACAATTTCCTATTGTGCCTGATGTAACGACGATATTAACTAGGATCCCAGCTTCTGCTACTCATTTTAGTGTCGTAGATCTTAAGAATGCTTTCTTTAGCATTCCTATACACAAGGATAGCAGATACCTGTTCGCGTTCACCTTAGGGGGACGCTCGTTTACATTCACCCGTGCGCCACAAGGATACACGGAAAGTCCAAGCATTTATAGTAGGGCTTTGAAAGAGCAGCTCGACACACTCGAGTTGCCTACCACTTGTACATTGCTTCAATATGTAGATGATCTTCTTTTAGCTGCTGATTCAGAAACTGCCTGTAAGAAGGGCACTGTGTTGTTGCTTATTCATCTGGCAAAGCATGGACATAAAGCTTCACTGAAAAAATTTCAAAATTGTCGACAGCAGGTCGCCTATTTAGGCTATCTCCTGTCAAAGGAGGAAAGAAGGTTGACGCCTGAACGGATTAAAATAATTTCTAGCATGTCCGTCCCAAATACACAGAAGGAAGTCAAAGCCTTGATAGGAATGGCTTCTTACTGTAGGCAGTGGATCCCAAACTTCTCACTAGTGATTAAACCAATGTTAGCTTTGACAAAGAAGGGCATTTCTTTGCCATTGCCGTGGAACTTGGAACATCAGAAAGCATTTGATCTGCTCAAGACTGCACTGTGTTCCGCACCAGTTGTGGGCACACCAAATTATGAAAAGGCCTTCGAGTTGTATGCGCATGAACGTGATGGATATGCTTTGGCTGTATTAACGCAGGAACATGGAGGGAAGAGTAGGCCGTGCGGTTACTTTTCTTCTGCCCTTGATCCTGTCGCATGTGCTTTGCCAAGATGTTTGAGAGCTGTTGCTGCTGCTGCTGCGTCTGTAAAACAGAGCGAGGGTATGGTCCTAGGCCATGCTTTAACCTTGTTGGTACCTCACTCTGTAGATGTTCTATTAAATAGAACACAAACGCAACACCTCACCTCCGCACGATTAATGAGATATGAATTGATCTTGTTTGCACCGCATATAAAAATAAAGAGGTGTTGTGTATTGAATCCGGCTGAACTACTACCTTTCCCGCAAGATACTGCTTGCAGTGACGAAATGTCACATGACTGCCTTTATACCACAGAACAAGTGATTAAAGGCAGGATTGATCTGAAAGATACACCTTTGAACGACCCACAAGGGAAGCTGTTTTGCGATAGCTCTTCCTTCAAACTTCCGGATGGTACATCCACGGCTGCTTATGCCATCACCACACTAAGCACGATTGTGGAAACCAAAAGAATTTCGCATAACTCCGCGCAGGCCGCAGAGATTATTGCATTGACTCGAGCTTGTGAACTTTCCGAAGGGCCTAGAGTAAACATATATACTGATAATAAGTATGCTTTTGGGGTAGTTCACAACTTCGGCAGACTTTGGGCAGAACGAGGTTTCTTGACCTCACACGGAACGAAGATTCAATATGGCTCCTTGATAGTGTGGTTACTTTAAGCGCTTGCACTTCCCACTCAGTTAGCAATCATGAAATGTGCATCAGAAAATCTTAAATGATGTAGGAAAAGGGAACGCTTTTGCTGACCAGATAGCCAAACAAACTGCTAGTGATCTCTATACAGATATGTACACTACAAGGGAAGCCACACATGTTTGTACTATAGATGAAGGTATTGAATCTGTAAAGAATATCCAAGCCGATGCCACTTTAGAAGAAACTAAGCAATGGGCTGAGGGTTTGGCGAGGTTGGATGATGATGGGTGTTGAGTGGATAAGTTAGAGGGAAAATGGATGTTGCCAGATGCGTACATTACTATGATGGTCGCAATGACTCATGGGCCCACCCACATCTGTGCCAGGTAGGTTTGCAAAATGTTAGAAAATGTCTGGGTGAACGATAACATCTCAAAGACAGCTGAGTGTTTTGTCCAGAGTTGCATAATCTGTCTACAGCACAATATGGGGATGGGCACATCAACACCAAGGGGTAGTTTTGGTCCACCTTCTGTCCCCTTTGAGGTTATCCACTTTGACATTATTTAAATGGAGCGTTGTAACAATTTATGTTCGTATTGGTTGTTATTTGCGCCTTTAGTAAATGGATTGAAGCCTTTCCTGTAAAAGATGCCACAGCAATGACAACGGAAAAAACCATGCTTAAGGAATATTTTCCTAGGTTTGGTTTGCCAAGGGTCATCTGGTCAGACAATGGTCCACATTTTATTGCTGCTGTAATTCTGCAGATATGCGCGGGATTATAGATCGATAAACGGTTCTATTCGGCTAGACATGCTCAGAGTGCTGGATTGGTAGAGAGGCACAATGGAATTCTGAAGAACAAGCTCGCTAAGACATGTGCCGGCACTAAATTGAAATGGCCGGACGCCTTACCGATAGTGTTAATGTCAATGCGCACCACCCCACAGACCATATGAAGTGGTCATGGGTAGGCCAGCTAACATTTGGAACTTCCCAAAACCCCGGGCCCTCAGGGACATTGAGCATGTACTTCTTTTTGATTACTGTGACCGGTTAACTAAAAATCTGTATTTGATTTACCAACAGGTGCGAGAAGCCCTTCCAGCAAAGTACGAGGGTCCAGGTCATAGTATCCGACCTGGGGAGTGGGTGCTCGTCAAAGCATTCGAACATGCATCCTATCTCGCACTGCGGTGGAGAGGACCGCACCAGGTTCTCCTGGCCATACAGACGGCGATTCGAGTGGAAGGCAAGAGGCACTGGATACATGTGTCGAATGTCAAAAGGATTCCCTTCGCTTTGCCACACGATAAAGAAGATACGGAGAAACCTACCTGCTCTGCTCCCAACAATCACTCAGCATTGAGCAGTACTGAGAGTGTTTCAGAGACTCTCCCTGAGCCCGTGGGGCCTGGGGAAACAGCTGCTTTATCTCCACACTCTCCCACAGATCCTTTTGTATCTCCATCTGGTTTTGTTGCGAATTCACCACTTCCATCAGGAAGCAACAACACGTTGTTCGCAGATCACACTGTACCAGGAGTCACAAGGTACAATCTGCATCCACGGAGTTAGACTTACTGCACGGTTCGGCTGTGCCAGCAGGAAAATCATCATAGGGCTGGTCTTCTGCCCCGTCTTTTGCATTTAAAGGAAAGTGATTGGCTAGGGATAGGGAAGGACTAAGAAAACACATGATCAGGAGATCGCCAGCAAATGAACTCCGGCGTTTTTCATTTCAAAGGAACAATGCCTGCTATCGCCTCTACCCGTACGGAACAGATAAGTGACTCTGTGGCCAGTAAAGACAATGGACAATCGAATACATGGTCTTTTAAAACGTATTGCTTTCTTGTAATCATGTTAACCTGTTTCACAATAGTAATTGCTTTAGGATTTTGGTACATGGAAGAAATACGTCCGCTTGAAACGTTTTTGCCTACTGAAAATGTACCTACTGTATCTACACCTTTCGTGCGTCTGCACACTCTAT
Organism: Ambystoma mexicanum; assembly: GCF_040938575.1. Classification (NCBI taxonomy): domain Eukaryota; kingdom Metazoa; phylum Chordata; class Amphibia; order Caudata; family Ambystomatidae; genus Ambystoma; species Ambystoma mexicanum. The sequence goes on along the minus strand of NC_090932.1, from coordinate 293,405,917 downwards.
CTCCTAGAGACTCTCAACACAGACAGAGTTACCACAATAACACATTATTGCTTATAATGAATGCAACACATGCCATTTTGAACAGGTCTAATTGTTGGGTCTGCTCTCATTTATCGCAACATGGAGACAAAGGGTTGGGCTGGTATATTCATCCCTTGCCTCTGACTACTGCATGTTATGCTTCTCTAAGAGCACTATTCTTTGGCCGATGGAATGATAGCATCTCGGGGAACTTTGATGGAACGAATTTGAATGAGTTTGGGAGACGAATTCTAACGCCCCTGGGATGTTCACTTTTTTCGCAAATAGAAGCAAGCTTAATGTTGCTTCCATTAGGCCTTCTGATAAACTGTCTCGACCTTTCCAATCTCGGATCTCTTTCAAGATGGCTCCTATAGGCAATAGGGATGCCACGCCACCTTCCTATACTGTTAACCACAGCCCCAACTCAGTTTCTTTCTGCATACAGAGGAATGGTACTCAGTAAATGGGTGATTTCAAGGGTTGCACCAATGTTGGGAACTTGACCAGTGAGGACAGACCTTTGTATGTAGGCAAACCTGTTTATTTTGTTTGCGGTAATGAAGCTTTCCCATGGCTACCTAGGGATTGGCAGGGAACCTGTTATTTAGGGATCCTGTTGCCAGGGGTATTTATAGCTAGTACCACAGGAATCACTAGGGCTCGTCCAAGGCGGGATGAGAATGGCGATACTTCGTCACAAGTTCTGGGAGACGTAGCAAAATCCTTTGTACCTTTCTGGGAGCAAATACTAAATTCCGAGGATATTAGGGGACTAGCGAGAGTACTGGAGAGAACCATCAACCGGACCACTGACATACTCTGTAATATGACTCTAGAACAGAAAGCAATAAGGTTAGTGGCACTACAGAATTGGATGGCATTAGACGTCATCCTGGCTGAGCGTGGTGGAGTATGTAAATTAGTGGGGTCCGCTTGTTGCGTTTTCATACCGGATTCCTCCCCAACCATCTTTTAGGCTACAGAAAATCTGCATGTCCTTAGTTCAGAAGTGCACGTTCCCGAGGGAAATTGGGATCTTAGCGCTTGGTTCTGGGACTTCTTACGATCTTGGGGATGGAAGCTACTTTCAGTCTTATTGATTATTCTGGGTATTCTGTTGTTCTGTTGTTGATGTATACAATGTCTTCCTGCCGTATGTCCAATGTTAGGGGGATGTTGTGCACAGACTATGGGAACACTAGGACAAAAGGTACAAGCACCAGAAAGAATGACCAATGAATTTGTGTTGAAAGCAATTTCTGTTACAGATCTTATGGCGATTGATATCTCTGATGATTGTGATTCAGGTTGTATGGACATTGAGACGTGCAGTTAATCGGTAAGTGACTAGTTGTAGTTTAGCGCTTGGTTTAGGCCAAAAGGAGGGTTTGTTAAACGGGAAATCATATTGTGCCTCCTTTTGATATATAATGGCCTAAACCTAGTCGCTCTGTGAAGAAAACCGCGTTGCAAAGTTCTGATTTTAGATCGACTTTGCCGCAATTTTAGAATCGTCCACCATTTTGATTTCTGTTTGTATGTGAATTCTCTGTTCTAAAACGGTGGACTGTGTTTAACTTGCAACCGAGCCTTCCCGAACTTTGAGCCTTTGTTAATGGTTAGACTGTCAAGGGCCGACTGTTTAGACTAGGTAATGCAACCTTGCACCAAGTTTGACTTGTTATCCCAGGATTGTCTGCACTAATAAACTTCATCCACTAATACACATCGAGGACAATGTTGTGTAAATATCAAGCGTGGACACTGCCAGAACTACATTGTGAAGGGATATGTACTAAGGCTCACTGCTAAATCCAGGAATACACTTCGCCATTGTAACTTTGTTGGAAACACAAACTTATGTAATCCATGTGCATATTATTGTATGAGCTGTATGTGAACTCGGCACGAACTCTAGACCGTAGATTATTAACCTGTAGAGGGGCTGGACAATATTGTAGGAAATGTATAAAAATGTAGATGTTTAGATGTCCAGTACCTCTCTCTACCCACTCTGACGGGCTGGTACTCATCGTGGGGTGTCGAGAGCCAGATAGCTATCTGTATCAGATCTGTGTTTCTTTGTAACTGCGCAGTATTAAAGATCTGTGAATCTTTATAGCCCATGTTTGGTGTATTTCCTTTTGTGGTGCTCAGCCTCGAAATTTCCTTGCTTTTACAGAATGGCATTAAAGAAGAGCTGAGGGCCATACGATTGATGATCCTCCAGAACAGATATGTCCTTGATATGATCACAGCGATGGAAGGAGGAGTTTGCGCCAAAATTGCACCATCATGTTGCACTTTTATACTTTCTCACGATGGCCAGAATGGGAACTTGGCAGAGGCCATTTCGATGTTGACAGACCTGCATACCAAGATGGAAGAAGAGACATATGACATTGAATATGACAATTGGTTTACCTCCTTGTTTGCATGGATTCCTCATTGGTTGGAAAATGTATTCAAGGTTCTTGGAGTAATACTGGTGCTAGTAATGTTTGGATTCTGTATAGTCAGGATGGTGATTGCCCAATACAAGGAAATGGCAAAAAAGGTAGTAGGAATGAAGATCATAATTGTTGCCAAAGATGAACCAAACGCAGAGGAGCTGATGGATGACGCTGTTAGAGAATAGATAAAGGCTAGCATCATAACACCTGAGGGAACGAAGTTTCTGAATTCAAAGAAACATAAGAAGTACTTGGGATGATGGGTCTATTGTACCCCAAATGGACAATGTAATTACATGACCTGGAGTGTAGATGAAACTGTCAAATCAGCAGGCACCCATAGAGGGGTGATAAAAATATGGACACCTAAGAAACACTTGTCCAAGAGAAAATACCAGGATGAAGAAACACTTGAGGAGGTGATTGAGGACTCGACCAGAGGGGGGGATGTGGAGGAGTAGCTGTATACCTCTGCAGGAGACCCGCTCCCTTTCCTCTTATATGTTGGAGACATGAGACTGTGCCGTGTTTGACACAAGTCATTGTGCCAATACTGCAGCTTGTGTTCGAAAGAAGATACCTGTTGAGACAACCCTACCGAAAGTATCCCTGAAGTGATGACATCCTAAGGGAGGAACACCCTGAAGCAATATAAGAGAAAGTAAAGTAAAGAATCCAGTGACATCATAAAATGTATACACGATGTACCAAGATACTGACTGAAGAGGATGTACAGATCCTAAAGAAACAAATGACAAAGTAAAGAATCAAGTGAACTTTTAAACACGAAAAAGAAGATTACACGTGCACAAAGTGTTGCAGAAAATCAACCGTCAATAAATGCACATACGCTAAAATGAAAGGTAGACTAAGTCATCATAGAAGCTAGCTATTCGTAAAGAATAGAACACAGGCGAAGCCACCATTACATAGAAGATAGACATCGGTATCATGAATTTAGTAAGCCAGGACCCATGAAGCGGAAAGGGAAAACTGTGTTGCAGCAAGAATAAGCAGAATCGTGGAGCTGCAAGAGGAGATTGTCTGGCATGGAGTCAAGACTGAAGCAGCCAAGGTCAGCTATCTATTCTGGAAATGAGCAAACGTGCGGAATATGAATCTTCCCTTGTTAAGGTGCAAAGAAAGAACACCAAGATTGTCAAGTTTAATCCATTTAGACCATTTAAAACGGGCAAAATGGACCAAATTGTGGTCCTGTCATGTGAGCCATGGATGAAAATAGAGTTTGAACTTGGAGTCCCAGACATGATAGTGAGGGCTCTCACTCATGTGCATTCTCAAAGACAAGGATACTTTGCAAGGCCAAGTACAAAGACAATCTTCATGGCAGAGGGCATGGGCGATGAGAGATGCTGGGCTAATTAGGTAGTGGGGTAGTGTCATGCCATATCTCCTTGCACCTGGGTCTGAGCTTATGTGCTGCTAAGTGGACCGACTATCCCAGACATGGCACAAGCGTGCCAACTAATTGTATTAGTCCATATAATGAAGGACCTTATAGTTTGAAGACCAATGAGAAACTGTGTATCTAATGTTTCTGAAGAGGAACATATTTTAGAGGTAGGCATATGTTGTCCACCTGATAGTGGACAGCCAATCACAATCCTAGCTCCTATGGAAAAAGTATACTTAGATGTTTCCCTTAGCCAATCCCAACCCTTGATAAGTTTTTTATTATTGTCACGTAGCATTGTCCCGGGAGGATAGCTCAGCGGCAACAGTTTTGACTTGGAAGCAAGACGACAAGAAGCAACACAGGTTCGATCCCCGGGTCCATGCTTAGAAACCTCTGGGTATTTAAGCGCATTATAAATACGCAACTAAGAGAAAAAAAAACTATTACACAACTAACAAAACAAAAAAACTATTCCTATAACAGTGCCTCAATGCCCGAGGGCTGTGTGAGCACTTTAAAAATGCAAATAAATAAAATGACGTCACCTCTGATGTGTCTTTGGTATAAAGACAATGTTTTGTGTAAAGATCGCTGAGAGACTGAGCGTACATCCTTTGATGTTCGCTGTAAACTCCCTGTTTTAGATCATTCTTAATAAAACAGTACTTTGCCATCTTCCTGAGTTGATTCGGTTATTTGGACTCAGAATTATTCTGTATCATCCCATCCATTACGTATGCACGTTCCTAAAGGGCCCTAAGCTCAAATCTTTTCCAGGTCACTCTCCCCTATAACTCACTAGGCCCGCTCAATGAATAGTACCTAATGGGCTGAACTACATAATAGAGCCTACTAATCTATTAGACATTCAGCAGGTTGACTTTTATCCTATCAAGGGACAGAAACTTTCTGGTCTTGGTTCTGGGTGACTTGCCTTCGGTGGTTGATGATGAAGGAACAGCATTGCTAGTACCATTAGCTCAATCGGTACTCTTCAATGCCATTAGCCACCTGACACTCCACTTAAGATTACCCAAGGCTGATATTGTGAACTTTTCCATTCCTGGCCGCAGCCATTTCTGATTAGAAGCGCCCATGATATTATGATCCCACTCTTCATCCTGAAACCCTATCCTACAGGATGTAGGGTTCCTCAGAATCTGTCCCTCTCCCCTTCTTTATAATATCAATGTGCAGTTGATCACTATTTTCTCCACTCTCACAGCTTCAGATTCTATCCCTACGCAGAACCTTCTCCATTTATACAGGGATACTTGAGAAGCAGCCTCAAAAGTCTGTATTTTGTCTGTCGGCCGTTAGTGAATTGATGGGACCATTTGGGTCTGTCCAAATGGGTCCCTTCAGATCAGAGCACCTCCCAGTCTCAAGTGCATCACTCAGAACTTGATCCGCTCACTGTTAGTTTTTTGTCTCTACATGGAGCCGCTAGGATCAATTCTCACCCACACAGCCATAGCAATGCAACAGGGTGCGGGTGACACCCAGCTATATCCTAAAGGGAATTGTGCACAGGACATCTTACACTTCAGGGACAGCCTCACAGCCATCCATCCAAACCTGGATGGTGAGCACATACTTCAGCACTCAACTCTGTGAAAAAATAATGTTTCCTATTATGCCACCCCTAGAAACTTTAGACATTCCAAGGTTGGTTAAAGTATTTGCAATGTGAAACTGGCCCACCAGCAAAATCGCACAGGTTTATCATCAACAGTGGTATATTATGATTCTGATAAAATATCCCAAACAATTCCCACACCTCCTCATAGCAGCTAGCTCTCCCCTGGAAGATCGAAATCTTTCGGCATCAATCGGACCTGTGAAACATTGTTCAGACCCTTGTGATTTCATACCTGGATGGTGACAATGTTATCGTCGCTGGGGACACGAGCTCACACCGCACCCCCTAAATGACACCCATCAAAGGGTAGCATGCTTAAACACCAGAACCAAACGTTTCGACCCTATCTCTCCAATCCTAAAACAATTACATTGACTGCACATTCCAGCCAGAATACTGTTCAAGACAGCACGAATCACAGGACAACCCAGATGCCATCCTACCTTGCTTCACACTTATCTAAATCTGGCGGCTTGCACACATCTAAGTACCCACACCATCTACAAGCTAGAGACCAAGTTTGCCCTCAACGAGAAAACATGCAAACAGACATTCTCCTTCTATGCCCAAGCCAACTGAAGCAACATCACAGACACAATTAGAACAGCTCTGACCCTCTTTCAGGTCAGGAAAGGGCTAAAGACTTTTCTCTTTAGGGAATGCCTAGGAGACATCACAATTACTGAGTTCTCACATTGGGAGAGGCATCGGTTGGCCTACGCTACAGGTCCAACACCTCCCACATCATACCTTAGATGCACACCCTTTTGTAGCCATTTTTTTATCATTGTACCTGACTCAAGTGCTCTGTTGCTCCCCAGCTAGGTTTGACTTATATTTAATCACATACTGGCAATGTAGCCTTGCTTCCTAGCCCACAATCCATGATGTCCAAGTGACAATCTAATGTAGGGAATATCTGCAGCACGCCCCATATGGGAATGCCAATTCGCTTGTTGTGTACGGAGGAAATCACTCATAGTGATGGGGAAGCATGTGCCCTCATCATGTCCCGTGATCTGAAGCGAGCTCTTTGGCCTGCTTCAAAGGGAATGGTCAAGGTTGCTCTTTGTGTGGCGTCTAGAGGCTTGTGTCCAACGAAGCCTATGGTCAGTGAGAACAGGAGAGGACTGGCCTACAGGAGATTACCCCGTAGGCCTCTGCACCCTGGGGCTCTTTTTTTGTGATAACCTATTTTATTTCCAAATGTTCTCATAGGAAAAGGGCTGAGCTTGCTGAAAAAGTGTAATATTGAGCCTTTGAAAAAATAATTCCAGGACCTCTTTTGGGTCCCAGTCCTCCCCTGAGTGAGGAAGATCCTCCTCCTCAGGAAAGTGACACTGTCAACAAGGGCTGTTTGGAGGTTTGTCATGTGCAGTGTCAATGAATCATTCTTTAAAGATGTTTATAATTAGCAACAGAAAACTAAAAGGTTGACTATATATCAAGTGTAACTATGCCCCATTGCTGAACAGATGAAGGCAAAAGCTACTGGGCAGTTGTTGGCAGAGGTACTGGAAAACCTTTTTTCCTGTTAGATCATTCAGAATAAAGTGATTCTCTTTAGCACTACCTATCCTTTTGCTTAACTATCCAAACGACACATGGCGATGACACCTTGAAGGAGTTTGGTCCAGTGAAAGTATTATGTTTTGACCTGACTCAAGGGTTCTTGCTGGTGATTCAAGAGACTTACTTTTTGGCGAAGATTTTTACTTAAGGGATATTTTCAGAGAATAAAAAAGGATCCCAAAATAAATCATGACATTTCTTTTTGTCATGACGGTGCATGTTTTTAGACCTCTATATTTCGTGAAATATACATTATCATGATATTTGGATCATTTTAATGTATCTTTCCCCCGCAGATTGTCTATTCATAGGATGAAGCATACGCTTTGTTGTGCCTGTGATACATTACATTTTTTTAAATGTTTTGATTTGTTTTCTAATCTCATTTCATTGTGTTGCTTGTTTACACAAGGACATTTATATTAGTGAGAACGTCCCGCGAGGATAGCTCAGTGGCAACGTGCTCGCCTTGGAAAAAAGACGATATGAAGCAACACAGGTTGGATCCCCAGGTCTGTGCTTAGAAACCTCTGGGTATTTTAAGCGTTTAATAAATACGCAACTAAGACATATTCCTGTAACAATGCCTTGATACCCCTAGGCTGTGTACGTGCTTTAAAAATGCAAATCAATAAATAAATAGTGTGATGTTATGTTACTGGGATATAAACCACACCTCACTTCCATTTGCATGGCCTCATGACACTATGGGGGATCTGAGGGGTGGTTGGATAAAGTAGTGGGGAGGGATGGGTAAGACAGTTTTGCTTTTGCCTTGTTGAATGCAGGCCAGAACTACCTGTATGCCTGAGTGTGGGTCTGTTTCTAGGTGCTCTGCATCCAGACCACACACAGGCATTTGTATCTGGAGGAGAACCTTGTGTGCTGGGGTGAGAGAGAGAGCAAGAGAGAGCAAGAGGAAGCGGGAGAGAGTGAGGGGTGAATGTGTCTCCGTGTCAGAGAGGGAGAGAGAGAGAGAGAGAGAGAAGAGAGAGGATTTGACAGTGGAAAATTGAGTATATGAAATGGAAGTTGTCTGCAGATGCCAGTGGAAGGGGTGCAGGGAGAAGGTTAGGTTGCTTTGCCCTGTTTTGCCTTTTCCATGCTTTGCTATGACTTCTAATGCTTTGTTATGACTTTCATGCCTGTAAAAGTCCTTTTCTTTTGTTGGTATGCCATGTTATGATGTGTGATTTCATGATTCTCTGTGCCCCTCACCCACCTGTTCCTCAGGGTCTGCACTGACTGCATCTGGATTTTGAAGTCTCAATTTCTCTCTTCCAACACACAACACACATGCCAACTAAGCCGTCTACACCTGGCAATTAAGCACCCGTGCAAAAGGACATCAAACATCAGAACACTACACCTCTACAGCCATCTTGCATACCACAAGCACGGTCAAACCATCCTAGCACTACAGACACACAAGGGTCCCCTGCAGATGCAAATGCCTCTGGTTATGACACAAAACACTTAGCGATGAACCCACACAGCGAGTTCAGGACACTTCTAGTACGCACTCTACAACGTAAGAGCAAAGCAATCTTCACGTTCTCGCTCTACTCACTGATCTAAGCCACCCCACTCACTTTGAGCTCCACCAGAGTGCCTGGCGACCATGCAGCAGAGTGTGATAACACAACATAGCATAACCAGGAGCAGCATATGCAGTGAATCCCAATTCAGCCTTTTATATTTGCATGAGTCAAGAAATTAAGATCAACGGGGTCTGTTAGTGCCATACGAAGAAGGACTGGTATATTAGTGTAGATAATGGGAGGTAGGTGGGATCTTAAACTTGCAAAGATGACAAAGAATGATCAATTTCTGCCAGTGTGCCTGGGGAATTCATGTTTAAACTGGGGGTGTGGGGAACACATTGTTTTCCCAAAGTGGTCTTAGCAATCAAGTGTACCCACACAACATTAGGGAGTCTTAAGGGGTTTCTCCCAGTTAGAATATTTTTCTTAAATGGAGTTAGAATGGTGAGCCTTAGAGCCAAAGATTCTGAGAAAACTGGGAAAAGCTGTGCATTTATAATCGGTGCTGTAGGGGAACACATGAACACCTGCATTAGATGCCCGAAATCCAAGAGTACACAGCAGCTTCACCTCCCTGTCCGTCTTCCTCATCACAGTCCTTAGAAGATGAAGAGCTTCCGCACTTGCTGCCACCTTACTAACAACATAGAAGTGGACAAAGTGAGCTCTATTGCAGTTGTGTTCCTCTTCCGCTGTGGCTCTTCATATTGCATCACTTCCGGTACAAATAGGAAACCGTCCACCGTCCTGTTATTTCATCTGTGTGTCAATAGCTATTGATGCCACCATGCATGTAAGCATCACTGATATATACGCAGTGTGTATTTTACGTTTTGAAATTGGGACTTTCCAGAGTGTAATTGCCTGGCAGGTGATCTAGGATGCAAGCCATGTCATTCTCTGGCACTCACAGAACTTCACTGCAAGGGAGGTGCTCCACACTAAATGGATTTCCGCTTCACCACGGTAGACTTCCGCATTCCTTAGCCCAGGTCTCTAGCTTTCTAGGGATGAGTGGACCGCTCACAGCCCTTCAAGTCCCCACGCACAAGATGGTGTCGATCATGCGAGATGAGACATTTCACTACCAGGGTTCCTATAACAACGACCGCAAGTCCCCAGGAGGGCGATGGCAGCCTCAGCATTTCAGAGTGTAGAGAGGAGGAGGAGAGAACACTGCCATTCTATAGAGGATCAGCAGCTTGGGAGAAGAGAACCTGCAAGACCGACCGATTGCTCGGGCTCCGATTCCTGAGTTTGTAACTGAGGACCATCCTACTAAAAAGATCAGATTGATGTAGGGATTGGAACTTATTTCTGCCTGAGTTGGGTAGGAAATAACCCTAGGATGTCAGGAGCCGTCATTTTTATGGAAGAGGAGGGCTGGTTTGAAAACCACGATAACTCGACCAAAGTAGACTCCCTTTCAGTCCACAAAGCAGTGAAGAATGTGCCACTCAAGGGGAGATGAACAAACCAATTATACCCTGGTTTGTTGTGAAGCATTACCCCCTGGATGACTTTGAAAGCAAATTCCCAGCAGTGCCGAAGTTTGCTCTCCAGACATGCAGGCTATCTGCCCAGACGCCAGTGCGCTCTAAGGACGCCACACTGCACCCTGCTGATAGGAAATGTGATGTTGCAGTCAAGGGGGCATTTTCTGCGGTACTTCTCTCTATATGGACAGGGGCATATGCAGCTTATGCCAGCCAGTCCTTGATTTGGGCCTTTTGAAATCTCTGTGAAAGTATCCAGGAAGATGGCAGCACAACCCTCCTGACTGTGATGGAGAATCAAAGTACCTTTCTGCCATAGCTTTTGAAGGGTTATCTTCCACAGCAGCAGCCCCAGCATCTGCACTAGCAGCCCGCCTGCTGAGCCAAGTGTTTGACAATGGAACCCTCTCAAAAGGCTACTTCATTTGCCCTCTGACAGATCCTATCTGTTTGGACCACAGATGGAAGAACTAATGAAAAGGTCTGCAGGCAACGTTCGCTCATCCTCCCTAAGCAGCCATCACAGAAGCCACTCTAAGGTCTTTACAGGGTCATCTCTAGGCCTCTCGCCAACCTCAATTTCTGGGGTCCCTCTGTTACCTCTGGGTCCAATCCCTCTCGTCTCCTCAACGTTTCACCACAGACTTGTTTCTGGGCAACATTCTCTTATTTCTTCCCCCAATCTCTTCTCTCCTTATGCTTCTGCTCTGGTTCCTTACTTCCCCCATAATAGTCTGACCCTTGCATCTTCTCTCAGTCTCCTCCTGCCCTGCTCTATGTTCTCCCCCTGAGCTTCCTTCCCTCCTCCTCCTCGCTCCTTCTCCGAGTGATTCTCTGCCTCACCTCTGTACTCTGGTCACCCTTCCCTTTAATCATCTCCTCACTGTTAACCAGCTTTTCCTTAGCCGCCTCCGCCTTAGTCGCCTCTATATTGAGGGCTGAATTCTAAACTCCTGCCTCCATGTCTCCTCTCACCACCTCCAACTTAACTTCTCTCACCATCTCCTCCTTACACACCTCTGTAACCAGTGCTAACTTTGCAATCCCTCTCTTCCAACTTGCTGGGTCTTTCTATTCCAGGCTTCCTGGTTCTCTCTCGGCCCAGACACTTGATTGTCTCTCTCTCTCTCTCTCTCTCTCTCTCTCTCACCAGTTTCCTCAGTCTCCCCCTCCCCATTCTCCAAGGTTTCTCTCTCTCTCCACTTCCTGTGTCTCTGTCCCCAGCCTCCTTGGTCACTATCCCCTCACCTTTTTGGGGTTCTCTCTGCCCAACCTCCAGACACCCACCCTTCTGCCGGGGTGATTCACGGAAATGGATGAAACGCCACTGAAATCCCTTTTTGGCTGTGGGAAAGAATGCTGTATGCCTCAAAGGGCCCTTCCTGCAGTTTTCTGGCACCTTACCCCCTCCCCACCGATGCAGGAAACAGTATACCCTTCCCTGCGACCTGGCACCCCCCCACCAGGTGCACTGTTACCCATCATGCGTGCCTCCCCCTCCCTACTGTTTGATGTACCCCTCCCTGGTCAAGGGGAAAAGTGCCCTGAGCCAGCAGATTGGCTAGCCAAGCATTCCCCATTCACCTCATCCTCTGTTCCCATCTTTCCCCCCTTCTGGACCACTTGTCCCCACAATCCATGGCATTACCTGAATGCCCTGAAGCCCCTCTCACGCCCCGTGCGATCCTTGCATAGATTCCCAGCAGATCAGCCTTCCCGGGGGTACGAGCCCTTCTGCCCATGGCACCCGTGGGTACATATTCATGCGCTCTGCTTACAATTTGAGGTCATGAACCGATTGCCAATGTGCAGACATTTCTCTTCCCATAATGAGCTGCCGAAGCCTGTGTTGTCCACACCGACTACTGCTCTGCGCAGACATCCATTGTCCTGGGCTGTGACTGGCGCGCTTTCTTCTTTCCCTCCGCTGTATCTTCCTGTGTTGAGAGAGCGGGAAACAGAGAGCGGGGAGAAAAGGAGACTGCGCAAGACGCACGGCACGCACACACATATATGTTACATCTAAGAGAGAGAGAGAGAGAGAGGGAGAGAGAGAGAGAGAGGGGGAGAGAGAGAGAGAGAGAGAGAGAGAGAGAGAGAGAGACGTAAATCTTTGAGAGAGGGAAAGAGAGGGGGCACACAGGTAGACATAAAGAGGCAGGGGAGAGGCAGAGAAGAAAGAGTGAAAGGGAGAGACACAAACACAGGGAGAGAGAGAGTAGAGCAAAGCGAGAAAGGGAAGCAGCAACAGACAAAATTGAGGTAGCGTTAGATAGGAGAGAAAGAAACAGAGAGAGGGAACACACAGGTAGGGGAGAGCTAAAGAGAAGGAGAGGGAGAAAGAAAGAGAGTGAGAGGCAAAGAGACACTCACAGGTAGAGACAGGAAGAGAGAAAGAGAGAGAGAGAGAGAAGGCGCGGCAGACATGCACACACCATTACAGTGGAGGAGAAAGAGACACAAAGATAGATCTAGAAAAGAGAGGGAGAGAGAGGCACAGAGCGCAGGAGAATACTAGAAACGGAAGTGAGGGGAGTGCGGGATGAAGATAGAGTAACATAGAAAAATCAGCAAAGACGAGAAGAGTGAGAGATGAGGAAAAAGAGAGAACAGTGGTGGATACTTAGAAAAATGAGATGGAGAGAGGGCCGGGGACAGATACAGGAGTGAAATGCAGGGAGAGATCTCTTTTGCAGTAGCAGCGGCGTGTATATAGAAAGGACAGTCCGTTTTTGAGGACTGCTGGCTTTAAAAGCATTCTACTCTTTCCAAAAGGCGCTCACTGGCGTACTTCCACATTCGTGTATTCATTGCCCCACTATTACGAACACTTGTTGCCGAGAAGTCGAAGGAATCCCCCTGGCTTTGGGTTCAAGTTTTCGTCTGTATAATTGCAGAGGCCGGGGCCCAGCTGGAGGCATATCGGCAGAGGCGCGCGTTTTCATCACACTGCGTTCACAACAATAACGGTAACTCGCGCTCCCCACAAATTAGCGTCTTCAAAATGCAGCCGTGCAGCTGGTAGCCCAGGCTGGCCGCGCGGGGGAGGGGGCACGGAGAAGGGAAGAGAGAGGGAAGGTGAGAGAGAAGAGAATAGAGAGCATTTAGATGCGGGGGGCCGGGCATGAGGCTGCAGATGGCAGCTGCCGGCGGCCGAGGGTGTGAGGTGGCAGCTGCTCGCAGCCCCTTTGTGCTGGGCTGGCAGGCGTCAGCGTTGGCCCTGTCCCCAGCTTTGTGTGCACAAAGCCCGGGCCTGCTGTTCAAGGCTGCTAAAGCCGGGCTTGTTTTGCCTCTCTCGTCCCCACAGCCCCCTCTCACCAATATCTGACTTCTGCAAACACTCCTGCATCATGCCATGCAGCCCACGCGAATATTTCTCCTCTCCAGACATTTGCTGAACAGAAGCCCTGACACGCCAGCCCCCTCCACCCCCCCTCCTTGCTTGCCGAGGGTGTACATTTCAGATAGATTCGTGTGCACTACTGTGGTGCCTGTGTGGCCAGGCTTCCCTCCTCTGCCCTCTGCTGCTCCAGCACAGCTCTCGTGTTAGGTGTGGGCAGGTCTGCACGGCCGTGGCACGTGCAGTCCTCGGTACCCGGATTCCTAGGGAATGCCATTCTGTGTCAGGGAGTGTATACCAGGTGACACTCGGCAACATATAGAAGACATCTCATGTACAACCATTGAAATACAGAAACATGGTGACACCCGTTGACATCCAATGTATATCCTATATGATAGAAATATATAGAAATATATACCATTCGATACACATGCGTTGTATCATATATACCAACTACCCTGCGTACATTCTATGTTCAGTTTTTTATGGTACCCTTTAGCAATGTATCCCTTCCTACAAAAAGCCAATTCACTGCATACCTATCATATTTACATTCTATCCAGCCAAACTGAGCATTAGAGCCCTTATGTTATGTTATGTTATTTTGTATTTATATAGCGCCTTATATACCATTGGTATGGTCTAAAGGCGCTGGTAGGTTGAACGCCCTTGGGAACCGAAGTTCGGATCAGTAGAGAGGGTAGAGAGAGTCAAAGGTGCGTGGGAGCACCGGGTACGTGCGCAGCTGGTGCAGTACTCGTGTAATAGCTGCTTCTTAGCAGTAGGTGTGGTGGTTGAGAGATCAGGAGTATGTGTTCGATCAGGCAGGATTTATCCAGACCAAAAGAGGCTGCGTTAGGCCTGAGGAGAACGCCTGGCTGGGGGGGTGTGAAACCAGCAGTGTTTACTTAGAATGATGTGGAGTATGCAGCTGATGTTCGTATGAGAACAGTTATACCGAATGGTGTCATAGTATCTCTGCATTCTATTTGAGTGGTGGTGTAAAGGAGAGTAAGCATGGTGGTGTGATATGATTGGTTATATGCTCTTTAAAACGTTTTCAGCATTCCAAACCATCCTATATAGGTCCCTCATCTATGTGCTCCAGTCCGTTCCATGCACTCTTATCCATTCCATGCACACCACTCTGCTCCACACAGTCCGGTCCACTCAACCCACTCACAGCACTCCAGTCCGTCCCGCGCACTCCAGTCAGCTTCGCATGTTCCAGTCCGCTCCACGCATCCACTCTTGTCTGCCCCACGCGTGCATTCTTGTCTGGCCCATGTATCCACTCTTGACTGCCTCACGCATGCATTCGTGTCTGGCCCATGTTCTACGCATTCAGCAGCTCTACGTACTCATCCATTCTACGCAATCGTCAGTACTGGATGCAATCTGCGCTCGTTCGTTCTACGTACTCATCTGCTCTACACAACACGCCAGTTCACTCTAGGCACTCGTTCGCTCTATGTCCTCATTCGCTCCTGGACTTCGTTCATTCCAGGTCCTCGTTCGCTCTGGTACTCTTTCGCTCCAGGCACTCGCCCGCGTTATGCCCTCACACATACTATGCATTCATCTGTTTTGCGCACTCACCCACTCTGCGCACTCATCCCCTCTACGCAGTCATCCCCTTTACGCACTCATCCCCTCTACGCACTCACCCCCTCTACGCATTCATCCCCTCTATGCATTCATCCACCCTACGCGTTCATCCCCTCTACGCGCTCATCCCCTCTACGCGTTCATCCCCTCTACGCGCTCATCCCCTCTACGCGCTCATCCCCTCTACGCATTCATCCCTCTCTATGCATTCATCCCTCTCTACGCATTCATCCCCTCTACGCACTCATCACCTCCACGCACTCATCCCCTCCACGCACTCATCCCTTCCACGCCCTCATCCCCTCGATGCACTCATCCCCTCCACGCACTCATCCCCTCTACGCATTCATCCCCTCTACGCGCTCATCCCTCTACGCACTCATCCCTTTATGTACCATTTTTTCAAATGCACTCATTCGCTCATAAGCACTCGTCTGTTCTAAATATTTGCCGGACTTATCCACTAGTATGTTCTATGCCTTCCTCCACTCTACACATTCATTTGCTCTGCTCATCTATCCCGCACCGCTCATCTATCTGTTCCCCGCACTCTGCAAGCATTCCACACTCACCCGTTCTACATGCTTATCCGATCAGCGCACTCCCTTGGTCTGTGTAAATCATCAGCTCTAGGGGTTCGCCCGCTTTATCCCTCGCATGCACTACACTTTCATCTGCTCTACGCATCCATCCCCCATACGCGACCGCCTGCCCCCGCACTCACCTGCTCCCCAAACTCGGCAGCTCCATGCGTGCATCCGCCCTCCGTGCTCATCCGCGCCCTGCACTCATCCTCTCCCCGCACTCATCCGCTCCCCCGCTCATCCGCTCCCCGCACTCATCCGCTCCCTGCGCTCATCCGCTCCCCGCACACATCCGTTCTAAGCACATGTCCGCATTCATGATTTCCACGCATTCAGCAGGGTTATACACCCATCAGCTGTATAAAGTTAATCACTAATATGCAGTAATCCTGTTCTATATATTCATCTGCTCTCTACACCCATCTGCTCAATATCTTCATCTGGTCTGTACACTCATCCGCTCTGTACACTCATCCATTCTATACACCCTTCTGCTCAATATCTTTATCTGGTCTGTACACTGGTCCGCTCTGTACACTCATCCATTCTATACACCCTTCTGCTCAATATCTTTATCTGGTCTGTACACTGGTCCGCTCTGTACACTCAGCCGTTCTATCCACTCATCTGCTCTATCCACTCATCCGTTCTATCCACTCATCCGCTCTATATACCCATCCGTTCTGTATACTCATAAGCTCTGTACACTCATCCATTCTATCCACTCATCCGCTCTATCCACTCATCCGCTCTATCCACTCATCCCCTTTATATATTCATCCGTTCTGTATACTCTTCCGCTCTATACATTCGCCAGGTCTGCATATTCATCTGCTCCAGCGATGGACACACTCTCCGCACTTCTGTACTCATCCGTTATCCAACTCATGCGCTCCACATACTCATCAGCTCCACATACTCATCTGTTCTACACACTCATCCGGTTTACGCTCATCTGTCCTGCACATTAATCTGTTCTACGCACTCCTACGTTCTACTCCCTTCTCTGTGTTTACGCACTCATCCGCTCTGCACGCTCGTCCGTTCTGCACCTCAGGCCGCTCTACACATTCATCTGCTCCATATGTTCATCCATTCTATATACTCACACGGTCTACCTACTCATTTGATCTACACAATCATTCAAGACTATATAGTTAACTGTTCTTCCACTCATGCATTATTCTACTCAGTGCATTCATCTGTTCCACCCGCTTCATCCACTCTAAATATTTCATCGACGCCATTTATTTCGTCCATTCTTCATGTAGTATGTCCCTCTCAGGAGTTTAAATCTCTTTACTGTTTCCGTATGATTTACTCTCATTAACCACTTCACTGCTTTGATCTATTTTCCTCTTTTAATTCTGTTTGTCCTCCTAGTTTATATTAGGGGTTATTAGCTGTCAATTTCTCGCATCGGGCAGTTTGTTGGATTGGTGTCATTGAGATGCTGTTAGCCTGTTTGGGTTAGTTTGGTACGGGTTGTTTTTAGGGGAAGAGCCAGGTTTTTAGCAGTTTGCGGAAAGACGTTAAATCCTCAATTAGGCGGATGTGGGGTGGGAGTGAGTTCCATAGCGTGGGGGCCAAGGCTGAGAATGATGATCCGCCTAACCTGACTGAGTTTGTCTTTGGTATGACTAGGAGGCCGGCTGAGCTTGATCTTAAGGTGCGTGGAGGGTGATAGAGTTTTAGCTTGTCTTGAAGACATTGAGGTCCGGTTTTATGCAGTGCTCGATGGGAGATGCATAAGGTTTTGAACGTCACCCTTCGTGCTACTGGAAGCCAGCGCAGCTTCTTAAGGGCTGGGGAGATGTGGTCTCTCGGGCCGAGTGCAAGTAGCATTTTGGCTGCCGCGTTTTGTGCCCTTTGGAGTTTATTCAATTGGTACGCGTGGACTCCGAGATATAGGGGGTTTGCGTAGTCCAGTCTTGATATAACGATTGATTGGACCGCAGAGAGTTTGTTGGGAAAGGAGAGATATGGAAAAATGCACCTGAGGGTTTTCAGGTGGTAGTGGCCGGACTTTGAGATGTTGTTGACTTGGCACGAGAGTGTTAGGTCGGAGTCAAGGGTGCATCCAAGATTTTTCATTGAGTTGGAGGGGGTTGGTGAGTTGCCCATGGCGGATGGCCAGGGTAGTGGGTGCGGGAGAAGTTCGGAGTTGCCACATACCATGATTTCCATTTTGGAGGGGTTTAACAAGAGGTGGCCCTGGGTCATCCAGAGTTCTATGTCAAGGAGGAAGGAGGAAAGGTCAGGTCTGGAGTTGGGTTTTGAGTTCAGGAGTTTTAGAATTAGTTGAGTGTCGGTGTAGTTGTAACACAGGATGTTGTGTGAACAAATTATTGGTGGGAGGGTGATCAAGTAGAGATTGAACAGGAGGGCGGATAGGCAAGCTCCTTGTGGGACTCCCGTGTCAACTGGTCGGGCTTGGGACGTATAGGTGGAGAGAATCATTATTTGGTACCTATCTTTGAGGAATGAAGCTATCCATTTAAGAGCGGATCCACAAATTCCTAGGGAGTGGAGGCGGTCTAGGAGGATTGAGTGATTGATTGTGTCAAAGGCGGCAGATAGGTAAAGAAGGATTAGTGCAGCGCATCCTGCAGAGTCTGCCGTCATTTTAAGGTCGTCCCAGAATGAGGTTAGGGTGGTTTCAGTTCCGTGACAGGCTCTGAAACCTGATTGGGTGGGGTCTAAGAGATTGTTGGCTTCGACAAAGGCATTTAGTTGGGAGTAGGCGGTTTGGTCGATGAGTTTGGCAAGGAACCTGGTGTTTGAGATGGGGCGATAGTTTTTGGGCTTGAGAGGGTCGAGGGAAGGTTTTTTAATTAGAGGTTTGACATTAACCGGTTTGAATGAGTCGGGAAAGATACCAGAGGAAAGGGAGGCATCTATGATGGATCTTGCGTGTTCACCAGCACACGTGGAAGCGAACATTTCTTTGAGGGTTGTGGCTGGGCAAGGGTCCAGCGGTGAGCCAGATAGTTTGCAGGCAGATAGGAGTTTGAGAAATTGCTCTGGTGATATTGGGGTAAAGGATTCAAATGTTTGTTGCGTATTGGTCGCAGCTGGTGGGCTGATCAGTATGGGGGAGAATTGCCTGGTGGATGTAAGAGAGCTAGTTTGGTGGCTAGAGTATTTGTTCTTTTCGAGAGCCGTGGTGTAAAGGTGGAGGGAGAGTGAGTCACACAGTGATTGTGAGGGGGTTGGGACGGTCGTGGTACAAGCCGGTTTGCAATGCTTGGCATGCAGAATAACTCTGACACCAAATAATCAAACCAACGCAGGAAGGTGGCATAGGTATTTCAGTTTTAATTTCAATTATCTAAAACAGGGAGTTACAACGGACGTCGCACAAGCTTTCTCAAAGCATTTCATAAAAAATCCCACTTATATAGTACACATTTCTGTCATACGTGACGTCATACTACATGGCAAACTAAGGAAAACCTAAGAGGGATTGTGATAAGCTCAAGGGGAACAGCAAAGTATACTTTCTAAAAGAGGTGGGGTTGTGATTGGATATTTACTGTCAGGTGGACAACTTATGCCCACCTCTAGTGCAAGTCATCATCATCATTATTAAGTTTACAGTATATCATTGGCTCTCAAACTATAGGGCCCTTCATTATATGACCCTCTACAATTGGTTGGCACGCGCCTGTCTAGAACATTCAGCTCACTAGCAGCACGTAAGCTCATACCCAGTGCCAGGAGGTGGACATGACTTTCCCACCCCACCAATTAGCCCAATGTCTCTTATCACCCATGCCTTCTGCCTTGAAGATTGACTTTGAACTTCACCTTGCAGTGTATTCTCGTCTCTCAGAATATAAGGGAGTGTGAGCACGGGCTATCATGGTTCTGGAATTGCATGCCCAACTCCATTTCCATCCTTGGCTCATGTGACAGGAGTGCACAATTCGGCCCATTTTGCAGCATTTAATTGTCTCAAATGAATAAAACATGGCACTTATGGTGTTCTTTCTTTGCACCTTAACAAGGAATGATTCAGCGTCTCATGTTCACTGCATTCATAAATAGATAACCAGTCCTGGCTGCTTCAGCCTTGACATCAGGCCAGACAGCCCTTCCAGACTCTTCCACTGTGTCAGCTAATTCTTTGCTGCAACACAGCTTTCAATCTGTCTTCTCCATGGGTTTGAACTTAATAAATTTGTGACACCGAAGTCCTGCTTCTATACAATGGCGGCATCGCCTGCAGTCTATTCACTACTTATAGCCAGCTTCTAAGATTACTTAATCTACTTGCGTTGCTGCATCTGTACAATTACTGAATGGCTTGCATTTTCTGCGGTGCTTCTCACATTTGCAATCTTCTTTTCTCATATGAACGTTCACTTGATTCTTTATTTTGTCATCAGTTTCTGTAAGAGTCAGGCATCTTTTTTCAGCCTATCTTCTCAGTGCATCATGCTTATCTCTTGTGATGTCACCAACCCCTCTTTCTCTCATTTTCATATTCCTTTGTGGCGCTCCTCCATTAGATTGTCTTCTCTTCGGAAATACATTTGATATGGCATTCTTAATGGATACGTTTTCTTGAAGATTCAGCACGATGGTCACAACCGGTGGTGTCAAACATGGCACAATATCAGGCTCCCAGCATACAGGTAGTAGGGGGGCGGGACTTCCTACAGAGGCATTCGGCTGCTCCACTACACTCTCCTCTTTGGTCGAGCCATCAACCACATCTTCACCAGTCTCCACATTTTGGTATCTTCTGTTGAAGAAGTGGTTCTTCGGGGTCCAGATCTTCATCACTCCCTTCAGGGAACCGGCTGATTTTACATGTTCATCCACACTCCAGGTCATGTAGCTGCACTGTCCATTCGGATTACAATAGACCCATCGTCCTACGTACTTCTTATGATTTCTTGGACACATGAACTTCGTTCCTTCAGATGCTACGATGATGGTCTCTATGTATTTCCTGACATCTTCATCAGTCAAGTCTTTGGGTCCAAAACCTGATTCGACATCAATCATGATCTTCATTCTTACTGCTTTCTTTGCTGTCTTTTTACACTGGGCGATTATTATCTTGATCATATAGAATCTGAACATCACCATGAGCAATAGCGCTACAAGGAACTTGAAGATGTCTGCCATCCACTGCGGAATCCATGAGAATATAGACACAAACCAGCTGTCATCTATAATGTCCTCTGTCATGTATTAATTAAACAAGAGATAGATTGCTAAAGTTTACACAACAGTTATAATCATTAAACGTCAACTGTTAATTAAGACACATTAAGTATTTAATAAAGACATAAAAAATTACAAATTCATCAAATATCACTTGATAAAACACTCTAAAAAGGTGACAAACTGGGACCATATAGGTAAGATTAACATCAATGTAAATCTCATCAATAGTATTCCAGAGAACCTAAAGTTTTTAGTCTCTGGTCTAGTATTGTCCTTATCTAGACAGTTATCATCTTACTATGGTTATATAATTAGCCATTGTATTGTCTCAACATGTTTCTGTTCTTTATCAGTTAGTGCAGAACTTTCATCAGGAGTATTGTCACTTGGATTAAAAACCCACTATACTTTGAATCTATTGAGCCGAAGTTTCTTCTGACTGATTGTGGAAAGTGAACACGCCAAGTACGGTGTGTTTTTAGGTAGTTGGAACTTGTCCGATCTGTGGAGTTAGCTCAGAAGCAGGCTTGGTTAAAGCACGATTAGGGCTTCTGTAGGTGAAGATTCCCAGGTTTGGGGTATACACCCTGCGGGATTAGGTTGGCTGTGAATTACTGATCCTAAAGAGGATATGGATTGATAGGGCTCGCTGTATAGCTGTCTTTCTGTTTCAATCATCCGTCGGAGCGTGCATAGGTTTAATGAGACCCCGTGTTCACTAGTATCGACTGCAATCGCGCTCCAAGGAACTTGAAGATGTCTGCCATCCACTGCGGAATCCATGAGAATATAGACGCAAACCAGCTGTCATCTATAATGTCCTCTGTCATGTATTCCATCTTGGTGTGGAGGTTTGTCGCCAACGTTATGGCCTCTGTCAAGGTCCCATTCTCGTCATCATGAGAAGGTATGAACGTGCAACATGATGGCTCGATTTTGGCGCAAACTCCTCCTTTCATCGCAGTAATCATGACAAGGACATATCTGCTCTGCAGGGTCATCAGCCGTATGGCCCTCAGCTCTTCCTTGATAGCATTGAATCTCTATATGGTGGTGTTAATTGTCTGCAGAAGCTCCCATCTGGTAATCTGCAACCATTTGGCATTTTCCATCATCTGGATCCCAGGCATGAAGATAGATTTAAATATCGAAGCAGTCTGGATAAACAACCTGTGCTCATAGGTAATAGCTTCAAAGGCTTCTATTGATTTTTTTTCAGAAAAGTAGTTTTCTCTTCTGGTTCGATTGAGAAATTCAAGTGCTCTTCTCTTCCTCAAATGGGCATCTACTTTTGGAAATTCTCCAATATTCAGGTTGCTCTGAGGAAACACTAATGCTGGAACATGGATGAGACCAAGGAACACGGTCCTCCCCAATACTTGGGCAACTTCATGTAGGCTCCGGACCCAGAAGCCCAATATCGATCCATCAGGACAGCTGTCCCTGCTCCCATTCTGTAATTTTGCAGCCTTTGTTATTTCCCACAAAAATTCTTCCTTCTCTTCAGAAACACAATGTTGCATTCGCCAATGGAATCACCATCATTGGACCTGATTTATTTTCTACCCATGTCAGCAATTTGACAGGTTTCGCCCATGACTTCAAACACCCATTCTTTACTCTTTGTACTTCTTGCACATATTCTGACTTCAATGGATGAGCTGCACACAACATCATTCCTGCTTTCCATCCTTTCTTAGATTTTACTTGCCCATAAACCAAGAATTGAGTTTGTTCCCAACATCCAGGTGATCCAGGTATCTCTGTTATATCAGGGCATTCCATTCTCTTCATGTCTTTTACAACTATTTCTTCCTCTCCACCTGCAGTATACATGCTCTCCCATCCAGGTTGTTTCTCCATCTGCAACGTCTTGCTATAATCATCCTGAAATGGAAAGGACCATTTAGATCTCCATCGCAGAGTAGCCCAACTACACTGAAATTGTCCTTGTGTCATACATGCTGCAAGATGAACAAGGCACCTAGCATCATGCTCTGGAATTTCTCTGGAAATAAAGATTTGTGCAGCATCATGGCATAGGGTGTGAGAGCGCAGACGTAGCAGCTTTCCTTAGATGCTCTTTCCCCCCACATTTTTTATTTGCTGATACCACATGTTACCCACGTGTGCCGACATTTATCCCCTCATTATCTTCCTCTGCACTTCCCTATGTCTCCCATATGCATACGTTGTGTAATATGCACAAAGCACACCAAGAGCAGTTCTCCCCCTGCGAAAAACCATAGGAACCTCTATGCTAGTGGAAGTAACTAAATCAAGAGCAGTTAATGTGGTGGGAGGAACCATGAGGGCTTCTGTGTTAGTGAGCATACTAATGTGATAGAGACTGTGAAAAAGGAGAAACAGAAAGACAAAGAGTGTGATTGAGCAGGCATACATTATACACCAAAACATAAGCAACCACCCTTTGTGACATTTTGGTCTTTTTGGGTCCTCCTCTAAAACTGTGCCAACTTCCAAATTTCTCAATTTTTAATACAATGTATCAAATTACTTTATTCTGGTAATTGCAGTACTTGGTCAATGATCATAATGCGCAGCCTCCTAATCAAAGGTCCATTTTTAGGATCCTGTAAAAGAGTGCGAATATCAACATCTCTTCTGACAAGAGCAGGATAAGTTTGAAGGATGAATACAAAAACAGCCAACACAAGCCTATGCACATCCCTATCGGTTAAAACCATGGAGTTAATGACTTAAAACAGGTATGCACCATGAAATGAATCTGGATACTGAGCATGTTTCCAATTTTTGATCAGGAACTGGCCTTTAGGCATAACTTTAATACTTCAACACATTTCTAAAGTTCACTTTCTCAAGATTCCTAAGACTCTCAGTAAGGGTTTGCACTCCCGCTATAATATCTATAGGGATTGTCGGATTGAGTCTTAGTCCAAATGCAAAATCTACATCAAAAACTGGTAGCTTGGTCATCCTTCTTCTTCGTCATCAATCGAGTCTGCACATGCTAATGTTCTTCTTCTTGTCTTGCTTCTGAATCGGCAACAGTGGGAGGGGCGGTCTCGTCTTTGTACACCTTCACATCTCCAAAGTGAAGCCACGCTCGCCTGCCTTGGACCTTTACTGCTGAAGGGGTTATATTTTCAAAGCAAAAGGGGCCATGAATGCGTAGTTCATGCCACTTCCTAGTCAAGTTTATTTTGAGCATGAGATCACCAACAAACCACTTGGGTGCCGATAATAGTTCAGATGATCCAGTTGCTGAATTGTCTTCATCTGTGTTCTGAGACCGACTCCCCTGATGCTTGAGTTGATCTGAAATGTGAGAGATGCTGGAGGTCATACATGTCAAATAGTTATTCAATTCATCACCTAACAATTTAGCTGTTCTCTGTGCATCACTTCTACTCCTCGACGCAGGTATGAGAGGTGTTATTTTCCTTTCCTGTAACTAGTTCATGTGGTGTTGAGGTGATGGTCTGAACCAGGCTGATTCCAAAGGCATTTAAAGCTAAGGATAGGCAATATTGTCATCCCTTCTTCAAAGTTAATTTAATTTTGTCAATCCTTTCCTTAAGGTGGCCGTTGAGTCTCTCACCTATCTCATTTGCTTGCAGGTGATACACAGAAGAAAACATATGCTTAATATTCAATAGAAGCCCTATCTTTTCAAACAATTCATTAAAAAAATGTGGCCCATTGTCAGATCTCAGCACTTCACACACACCCCATCTCGGAAAGACTTTGCATACTAGAAACCTTTCTGTGCAAGTGGCATCAGGGTGTGTGCACGGACCTGCCTCGATCCACCTAGAAAAGGAGCACACCACCACTATGAGATACCTATACCCATTACATACTTGCAACATATCAACATAATCAGTATGTAAATGCTGAAAAGGACCATTTGGTCGAGTTATTACTCCTCTAATCGTTCTTAGTGTCTGCCCAGCAATAAACATTTAACACACGATGCAGTTCACTATAAGGAATGCAACATGCTCTAATAAATCTGGAATTAACCAGTCTTCCGCAATCGTTGCAGGAAGGCTGTCCCTAGTCACATGAGAGTGGTAATGCAGCTGTTGAAGTGCACCTTTAATAATGCTACTGGCCTCACCGGCTTTCCAGTGCTATCCTATCACCATAATGCTTCTGTGGGGGATAAAGTGCACCCCTTTACTTCCATAATTCCTGCTCTTCCTCTGGTGCACTTCCTTGAATTTCCATTAATTGGGTCATCAGTAATTTACTAAACCCTTCTTGCAACACCATGGTAGTTACTACTTTCTCCTTGACATTTGGAGCGTCAAAACTTGAAATATACGGGGAATACGCGACCCGTTTGGCTTCTGTGTCTGCGGCATCATTTCCGCGAGAGATAAATTCTGTTCACTTAGTATGAGCTGCACACGTAATGACCACTATGGCCACTGGGAGATGTAGTGCCTTAATAGGCCTGTCCAATAATGATGCATGCTGCACTGGAGTGCCATCTGCTCAGGGGTTACTCCTCCTTTTCCAACGTGCTAGACCTGCATGTATGGTTGATGTCACATGCGCGGAGTCACTGTACACATCACTTCCTGTCTTTCATGTTTCTCAAGCATGACAATAAGGGCTACTAATTCTGTAGCTTGAGCTGAAAAGTTAGACGGTAGCCTTGCACCTCCTACAACTTCAAACTCGCCATTACATTTATGCCTCACTACTGCTGCGCCAGAATTCCTTTCCCCACTAGTCTGATCCATTTTCGAAGAACCACCAATAAAGAGAATTTCCCCTCCTGACAAAGCATTTTCCTTCACACAAGGTATATCATCATAAAATTCAACATAAGTAGCACAGTCATGCACTTGATCGCCCTCTGCTATAGGCTCAGCTATAAACGTGCCAGGATTCACTATTTTACATCTAACAATTTTGATAATTGGGTTTGAAATCACTACTTTATAGGCAGAAGCTCTTTGGGATGTTAATGTACCTTTGGGCTTCTCTAAAATGGCAAACAGCGAATGCTCTACATAAAAGGTCATAGAGCAGCCCATGACATGACAATACCTGTAGACTTCTCAATTGCGGACGTGGGGCCTGCCAATGACTGTTCACAAGGAAAGTGTGCTCTCATAACTAGATATAAAATTCCACTTCAATACACTAAATGCTTGTACCCTAATGTAGTTATTTACATAATCACTGCTGTCATGACTGTCCCATTTGTGGGTGAAAACAGATAAAATTACACAGCATAATTGGGAATTCACAAAACAGAAGCCGTACAAATAGCTTTTTTCAACTCCTCAAACCCTTCCTCCATTTCCTCAGTGCATACTATTATTACTTTATCCACATTTGCTTTCTTTAAAGCTTGCAGAAGGGGTCATGTGTATGAAATGTAATCAAACACCCAGGCTTTAACATTGTTACATAATCCCCAAAACTGTTGCATTTGCTTCCCTGTATTTGGTTTTGTGGTTTTCATAATCGCCTCAGCCCTTTCAGGTGTCACCTTTTATCCTCTATGTGAAAACAACTTCCCTATGTATAGTGTATCTTCTTGACAATACTGTAATTTCTCTTTGTCTACCTTATATCCTTTGTCTGCTAGAATAGTCATCAACTGAATAGAATCTTGTCTGCACTCTTCTTCCATCATACTACAGATTAAAATGTCATCTACGTACTGTATCACCGCACTCTTAAGATCAATATTGTCTAAATCCATCTAGAGGACTCTATTAAAGATCGATGGAGACTCCCATTACCCCTGGGACAAAAGAGTATGTTTTAGTCGGGTTTGATGGAAAGTAAAGGAAGTCAAGTCTTGCGAGTCTGTGCTACGGGATGGAGAAAAACACATTTTTCAAATCGGTCACTGCAAAATATTGAGCTTCCACTGGGATACTACATAGTATCATCACTGGGTTACGAACTAAAGGAAACTTTGCCTCTGCAATCTGGTTAAACGGTCTCATGTCTTGTCTAAATCTCCACGACCCTTCCTTCAATTCTTTGATATGATACACTGTGGTATTGCATGATGATTCCAATGGCACCAGAATACCTTGTTTCATCAATGCTGAAATAGTCTGTAATATACCCTCATCAGCCTCTCGAGATATAGGATACTGTATTGCTCGAGGTAAATTGCCCCTGGCTTCAGTTTGATTTTAACTTCCCCTATTCCTTTCAACAGACCCACATCATAAGGGCATGTTGTCCACGGGACACTTGGCACCTTTTCCAAGTCCTCCTCAAAAAATGCTGGGCACTGCCTCATTATTTCCATTCACTGTAGGGTTTCCCTCTTATCTCTTCTTAACCAATATGTGATGCTCATAAAGAACACTACTTCATCATCTGTTCAGTCTTCTCTAAACATGTCATCATCAGTAATTTCAGCTGACCGTCCCTTCTTCGAGAGCTATTGCTGTCCTCCATGGTCTACCCTCATCGTCCATTCCTTCGAGCATCGCCATTTCCCTTCGTACTATTGCTACTTCTAACTCTATAGGAATAGTCTGCCCCTTCTCTTCGTCCATGGGTATCTGTGGTCTAAACAAAAACTCATCAGGTATTCTCACAGTTTTTCCCACTTACCCAGGTAGCCATGTCAATAGAATGCTCCCCACATAAACGAAAACCTCTGGCTCTACTGGAATGCCTTGTAGAGCCACTTGCCCTGTGAATGCCAGTATACATTTGTCCACATTTAAATAGTGTATTACTGGGGTGGAACACACTATCCGTTGTTCTGTGAATGAAATCGTCATGTTAAGTTTTGTCATCAAATCTCTTCCCAAAATGTTAACTGGTGTCTGTCGTGAATATAACAAAGGAACAGACATGTAACACTGTCCGTTAGAGACTGGTAATTCATCAGTAAAAGTACTCGACTTGTAGCTCCAGCAAACCCTTGAGCATTCATGGCACTTCCTGACATTGGATATTTTCCCTCCCGTATAAACGAACGAGTAGCCCCAGTGTCTACTAAAAAGGAAAAAGATTTGCCTCCCATCGTCACATCTACCCTTGGTTCTTCTTGGGGGTCTAGTGTCACAGATACTACTGAACACATCAAGTCACCCTGTGAGCTGTCTTATTCTGGGTACAGGTATATCCCAGTTCCTGTGAAAGGATTTCCTCCTACCACAGAGACACCTCCTATACTAGCTGTCAGTTGTTGTCCCTTCTTGCATACTGTTGTGTTTGCATGGGGGCTTGTTGCAACTGCCATGCTGGTGGATTCATTTGCACTTGCTCTAGTTGTTGTGCCTGTTGCACTTGCAGCGCTTGTGTCTGATATACTGTCTGGTCTTGGGCAAAACCTTCACTCATTTGTGTGCTGTATGGTGGAGGATAAGCTGCCCCCCTCTTGAGAATTGGCCATTCTGCACGTTCCCTTGGCTCCCACATAGGCGCACAATGTGCCCTGCCATCCTGCATGTCCATCATATAGGGGGTGCTCACCTGGCTAGTCTTCCTTGGTTGAATCCTACATGGACATTCTGATTCTCATTCTCTGCATTCTGAAACCCACCTTGATTATTTTGGAATCCACCCCTTTCTCTGTAGCCCATACCTCTACCTTGTGGCATGAACCCATATCCTCCATTGGTCCATCAGGTGCTGATTATTCGCATGCGATACACCCACTGCTTGCTGCATTCCAAATACTTCTCCGCTTGTTAATACCGCCCGTTCCATGGCATACTTTTACAATTTCTGCTTTGTTGTCTTCAAAAGCTAAACTAGTGCTGTGTTTAATAACGCTAACTTGTAAAGTACCAAACTACATAGTAAATCAACCTGACGAGTTAAATCTTTATAGAAACATGTTTGACAAAACAATCTAGATTTACACCAAAACAGCAAAAGAACACAATAGAGAATACCCATTTGAAACATAATTACAAGTAAATGCATAGAAGGAGTTGGAAGACAAATCGATCTTTGTCAGTTTCCACAGTACATAGCCAATGGAAGGAAGTAAAACAGGTCTGTTTGTGTTAAAATCCAGGAACTCCACTGATTATCATAAGCAACTATTTGTGATAACAGCATGCTTCCACACATCAATTTTCAAATGGTTAGTGTTGTATGATCAAATACTTACAACTGTATATACTATAATGTGCAAGACAATGGCCTCATTATAAGTTTGGGGGTAAGGTGGAGAAAAAACTCCACCAAGAAGCTGGAGGTATTCCTGACATTTTACCACCCAAAATTGGCCAATTTGGTGGTATTACAGCTGGCAGAATTACTGCCAGAGGTAATACCGCCAAAATCCCTCACTGAGTCCTATGGCCTCCAACTAATGGGTACTAACACTGCGTACCACCACTTGTAATCCAGCAGTAATACCGCCAGATCAAGTGGCAGTAATAGTAATGCAGTTTGGTGGTATCTCGTCAGATTTACTGAGAGAGTTAAAGCTACCATGTAATTGGTGGACCAATCGCATGTTGGCCTACAGTCTTTGCAGAAGCTCGCTTTTATGTTCTTTTTTTTTTCTTTGTGCAATAACAGTAAATGCTCACTTAACTTACTTGTGAGCTTGTTAAAATCACTGGTGGTTGCCTTTGAACCATAACATACCATCTCTACCAATTATATTGCCAAGTTGACTTTGTATAAAGGTTACATGGCAACGATGGCTAACAGAGATATATTTATCCAAATAGCCATTTTAAATCATTAAAAGACTTAGAGACTGGTCTTTTGTCTGCATTGGCTACCTCATATGTTTATTTGTGATTATGTTTCTCAGTATATCTTAAAACCATGGGAGCCTGTTTATAAGGCCAAGGCAGTACAACATGCTCTCTCTTCCGACTACCACCCTCAAGCAAATGGCCAGATGGAGAGCGTCAAGCATACTCTAGAGTAGTATTGGCACAATTTGGTGAATTCTGCCCAGAATAATTGGATGCATTTGTTTGTAGAATTTGTATATAATATAATTCTATGCACTCTGCTACCAACGTTTCATCCTTCATTTGCCTGTATCGAATGCACCCCCCTGGTCTTCCAAATGGCATTCCAGCTCTGCAATGGTGCTTGCTTCTGAAACTTGTTCTCAATTAAAGCAGAGTATGAATAATTGAGAAGAGTATTAAATAAGCTAAAACACTAATTTTGAGGTTTGGTGCATTATTGTGTAGACCTGTTGTGCTTTTCCTGTCGGCAAAAAGGAGTGGCTACTTGCATGGCTGTGGCCTGCTCTTTTTCTGCATGTTAAATTCCTACTTTGCTTTTATGGGAATATTGTGACGGATTGCTTCATTATTCAAGTTGCTCTTCACCTGTGCTTTCCTAAGAAATAAAGGAGCCATCACGTTTTTCACATTTCCCAGGTAAAAGATGTGGCCCAGGATCCTTTTTATTGTCCTCTTGCTCCTCCTCCTGTGTTTGTGAAAGGTTTAAAGGAGCTGGTTTTTCAGAACTGTAATGCTCGCATAGCTGATGAACAGGTGCAATAAGTGTCCCAGGGGAAGGGAAACCATATTAGTAAAAGGTCTCAGAAGATTTATTGTTTTGTTCTGATCCTTTAATAGGTGCAACATGTCTTTCAATAGTTTCCAAATAAATCCAGGGATCTTGAGATAATTGGGTGAAATGCTGCTATGCTTCACGATCAGCATAGCTGCATACATCATTTTGGAAACGGTGGTCTGTCTTCATTCTTTCCTATTTCAGAGATATCTGGGTTGAAGTTGTGGTCTTCCGCATTAGGAACATTACAATGATATGGTACATGTCTCTAGCCTTCACAGTCTAGGTGTGTGTTTCCTGGAGGTTGGGATGGTGTGCATTGTGACCTTGTGATTCGCCTTTGTGCTAATCCATTCCAAAATGCCATCTGATAGTTTTCTTTTTATTCTATTTCAGGAATTCACAATTGAAGTATCCTGCAGCAACACAGTGGCCACATGCTCCCATCCTGTCACACAGGATTTTGGCAGTATATCATTCAGTCACAGTAGGCAATAGACACATTGCAACTCTCTCCTCTTTGCCTTCAAAGGTATGCGTGCTGCTGTCCTAGACATTAGCTGATCTTTGCCACTTGTTGTCACAGGCCTAAAGTTGTATCCAAACCTCTGGTGGATGTTTTTGTGGCCAGTAGTTTACACATTTTGCTCTGTGGAAAGGTGGCTGCAAGTGGAAATTCATACTTCATGAACCAACAGACAAGAATGGCTGTGATAGTTCATCACCCAGCATTGCTGCATGAGTGCACAATGAAGTGGTGCCATTTCCACGCAGATATCTCCTCCCTCAGTCTGTGCAGCAGTGTCCTCATTGCAGCAGTTCAGTCCCCTAGTCTGCATTGAGCGACAAACTAGGATAACCAGGATTACTCCAGCGGCAATTATGTAAAACAAGGGTGAAATGCTAGCAACCAGTCTTCGCAGGAAATCCAGGATGCCTTCCCCCGTATTGAAGACAGAGGCCCTCATTACGACCCTGGCGTTGGACCATGGTGCTAATAGCACCATGGTCCATGCCGGTAACTTACCGACTCCGCCATGGCGGAATGGGGAATTACCGCCCCATTCCGAGGTTGACGGGGCGGTAATTCCCCATGCCGCCATGGCCCTTCCCCATTTTTGCCCCATAGGGCTCAATGGCAATGGGGAAGGCGCTAAGTACGGTGCCGCAAATTGCAGCACCGTACTTAGCACCAAGGTCCCTTTGCGGGTTGGTTTTTAACACCTGCAAAAAGCAGGCGGTAATTCTCCAAACCGCAAAGGGACCTCGTAATCAGGCGTTAAGGGTTTAACAGCGCCGCCACCTTTTATGGCGCCGGTAACCCCTTAACGCCTGGGTTGTAATGAGGGCCTCAGTGTGTGACCCAGTCTGTGACTGTTCCTGAAACTGAACCAATTTCAGACAAGGTAGAACTTTAGCAGGATTGTGCTGGTGCTCATGACTGGGTTTGAATGCCCCCCAGGAGTGATTTGGTTAGTTACCTTGCCTTGTCTAATGCTTTTTGAAATGTCTCACTTGTACTGGCAAGAGTTATCTTGAAGTTGTTCACATTTGCCAACCTCTGTGATACCAGTGGAAACCCGAGATGCCTATGTTTGGCTTCAGGCCTTTGCAGTTGCACTTGTTCAGCCTGAACTGGCAGTTGGAGAAGGATTCCAGAGCAATTGATCACATGGGTGTCAGTGATCAAGCGGACACTCCCCGCAGGCACATCACAGAATGTTGCATTTAACTGGATGATGTAGAAACCATTGAGTAGGAAGTAACATCTGCTCACAAATGTTTCAGCCCTCACTGCACTCATGGTGCAGAACATAGAATCTGATGACAAGTCACAGGGCTGCAGTCTTCAGATGATTTGGCAGTTCACTTATTGGGTGCAAGCTCAGTCTTTAAGGGCACACTAGCTAATAATTCAATCCACTTGTGACACACAAGCGTGTATGTCTGGAACTTCATAGGAAGTGTTTATCCAGTATCTCTCTACTTAATATAGGTAGCCCCAGGATTGTAGTTCTTGGAAAAACAGAGTGGGTTTTGTAGGTACTGTAATGTTCAAGATCCCATGTATTGTTGAATATGTTTGCTACATCTGTATCCTCGACTGATGGTGAAAAACGAGTTTACTGACTACACTCAACAGTGTGTATGTAGTGTCTGATGGGAAATGCTGTCTTGCCTGCGTAGTCAAACTAAGCTCCCCCATTTGAATAGGGAAGATCTCTGACTTCCAACCTGGAACATGCCCAGAGAGTCTGTCTAGCAAAGCAGAAACTTTAAAAAGATTTACAGAGGCCTGTTGGTCATTTCTTATTACGGATAGATTGTGGTGCATTGTGTCAATTGTATCCACAATTATATCTCTAAGGGAGCATATGCCTTGTTGTACGGCATTGAAATGGCCATCTATAGCACAGAAGCCTCTGTATATGATATGATATGGCATGGTATGAGCTCCAAGAGGTGTCAACACCATACATGACAGAGCTCAGCTTGGCATGCTTAACCATTGACGGGTATAGCTTTCCAATAGCGATTTCGAATGTTTTTAGGTGTTGTGAAAAGCACAAGATCAATAGGAATCTATTCCAAATTCAAAGCGGCTTTTATTGCACTTATAAGATTGTACACCCAAGATGCTAAAATACCTGAAGAATAAAGGTAAAAGGATATTTTTTTGCTACAGGTTGTTTGAAAATGTGTATATATTTTTTTTAAATGCACAAGACGAGGAAACCTACATGCTAGGTTTAAAGTGTCATCTCCACCCACTTCCCAAGAATAACCCTGAATCAGGTTGTGTTCAAAGGAACTGATTCTCACCAGGAATATGTTGTCAAGTTAGCATAAAACCTTGTACCAACTACTATAGTGTTTGTAGATCAATAGACGATATCATCCTTTGGTAGAGCAGTACAATTATGTACCTTCTTACAATTGCATTCACTTCTTTGATGAGGTCCCAGTATTATATAGTGTGCTTTAAATTCAAGAGGTGACTCCGAAAATGGAACTGCACAGTGTTCTTGGTGGGCGTTGTTAATCCAATATACTGAGGAATGTTGGGTAAAAGTCTTGAATTTAGACCTTATTATGTCCCAATACACTTCTGAAACAGGGACACCAAGAGAATAACGTTTTAACTCATCTATCACTGATCATGTCTGCTACTGAATTTGCAATCACTCTATATTTTGCATTGAGTTCCCCAGAACTGCTCTAGAGGAGGTGTGTGAATGCATATAGTTGAAAGGATTCTAACTTTGACAACCCTCTTGTGTAGAGAATGTGGGTGATCTGATGTCAAATTAACTAGACTGCGAGCAGAATGTGTTGCTGCAGGTGTCACAAATGATACAGTACTTAAAAAACGTAAACAATGATGAGGCTCATTCACAGCAAAAAATAAAATAGACGCAAGCATCATTTGCCAACCTCTGCCACAGAGCGGCTGCCAGTGGTATGTGAAAATCGTGTGCCTTCTTTTAGGTCTGCAAACGTCTCTGCTACTGTGTCACTCAGACAGACAAAAGTGGATGATTCTTATTTTTTCTCCTTCATCATTATCTCCTCTCGAACATCTTTTGCCTGCTGTCAAGGTTTTTCAAGAGCAAACCTGTTCATTTTGAGAACAGAGAAGTAATCATCTGGGGCTGGTTTTAGGAGATCATTTGAAACCTGATGTGTTACTATTTTGTTGGACGCAGCTAGTAGAACTGCTGTTCCTGTACCCACAAGCTTGATAACTTGCACTGGTTGACTGTACTTAGGACCGGAAGTGCCTGCATCATGCATCTTCTCAAAAACCCAAGTACCCTCTTTAATTCCACTTTTTCAGCCAGGAGCTCCTTCCACCTTCTGAATCTCTGAGTAGTGTAGTGACATGCAGTTGGTCTTACCTGGTGAGGGAATTGGAAGGATTGCATACATTAGGCATATACATTGGCATGCAATACAGCATTTGGTATGTTGGTTTACAGTCACATTGTGATTGGCATGGTAAATATTTGATACTTTTCATTAGTAAAGACAAGTGATATACCTTCTTAGCCCCAGATGAACGGGTGTATTTATTCAGGGCCTGTTTTATAAACTCATTTGCACTCTCAATGTTCTCATTGGCCTGACGCTGAAACGGCTTTCAGAATTGCCAGATACATCCCCAGCATGACAGGGCTTCTGTTACGGCTTTGCATGAAAGGGCTGGCCCATTGGAACGTGTTAGGTGTTGTCATGGCTACTAGGAATTACAAATCCTGTATGACTTCTTTACAATCGTATTTCCTCTAGGACACGGGTCTGCAATCTTTGGCTCTCCTGATGTTTTGGACTACAACTCCCATGATCCCTCACCATTGACTATACTGGCTAGGACTGATGGGAATTGTAGTCCAGCACATCTGGAAAGGTAATGGTTGCAGACACCTGCTCTAGGGTATGATCCAGGTAAATCTAGTACTGGAGTCTACAACAATTAACAAGTATTTGTATTTTTTAACTGCTCCCAAGGGACTAATGTGATCCATGGGAATCGTTTCAGAATGCTGCTGAGGAAAGGAGTTCCTTTTGGCTAACTGGTATGATCCACTGTGGTTTGCAAACATGTTGAGCAATTATCAATATACTGTTTTACACGTTTTCTCAGTTCCTGCTACCAGTGTCTGTCCATCACAAGCTGAGTTGTTGCTAATATCCCGAAATGGACAGTATGCATTCCTGCAGGCGCAGAATATATTCGTTTTAAGCAATCCTGCTTGCTTGGAAGTACCCTTTCAACAGGTTCTCCAGTTAGTTTGGGAATCGTGACCATTACTGTGATGCGTTTCAAGACAATAGGCATATGCTTTAGGGAATGTTTTCGGGTTAGGACAGCTTGTTTGAAGGCAAGCTTTAATGTCCTCATCAATGTGTGCAGTGGAGCATGTGGAAGCTACCCCCACAGATTGTCTGCTGCCTAGCAGACAAGTCTGACAGTGCATTACCAGCACTGTGCGCAGAATCTGTTCTGTGTGCTTTAGTGTGCCGTGCCCAAACCAAAGGATTTGCCTTTTTGATGTTACAACCATTTTGCCAAAGTTGTTTAAATACATTTTGTTTCCTTTTAGAACAACTTGTTGGAGTGTCATGATAATGCCTTGCAACTCAATTGTCTGGGCTAATGTGTCTCCCAAATGTAGACATTGAAAGACATTATTATAGTTGAAAAGGCCTTCCTCATAGGCGTATGTGGCTGAGTATGTGGACTATGTGCCGATGACTGGAAACAATGAGCCATCAGAGTAAAATATGTCTGCAAACATCCAGAGTGGAATGTTTGTTACGACTACTTCTGCTTCTGTTTGCAAGGACGATTCAGCATCACCAATGTGCTTGTAATGGTACTGAAATTCAGACAAAGCCTGAATAGCAGCCTGTTGAGTCCATAGTGCATAGTGCTTTAGTGTGCAAGGCACTTGAGCGTGTTGCTCCGTGAAGCTGAACTAGTGGAACATTTAGGTGTATAGTTTGATTGGCTGCTAGAGCCCTTTGATTTTGTACTATAATCCCCACTGCTGTTACAATCTTCTCTTCTGGAGTGAGATTGTGCTTGGTATTCTGTAAACATGTGATTGGTACCCTACTGGTTTAGTCTCACCATATTTACCAACTGTCTGTTACCGCATTTTGACCAGGGAGTAATATTACTTCTAAATCTTTATCCGTGTTCCTGTTTTGAGGAAGAGTGCTTTGAGTCATTTACTGATAAATATGTGGCAGAATGTGTCTGTGTTCTGCTTTACAGTCTGGTAGAGAGAAATTCAGTTTCACAAATACATTAAGTTGTTTTACCAATGATGCATAGGGTATCAGTGCTTTACTGTGCAGACAAAAATACTGAATGCAAAAATGCCTTGGGATTTTTCTGAATTTAGACACAGTTATATGTGGGGGGAGGGGTAAAGGTAATTAATTATCTAAGGGGAGTGTGGGGGGCTGTGAGGGCTCTGCCCCTGAATATAACAGTGCAAATCAAAGAAATAAATCAGCTTTTTGGCATTCTCCATTTTAGTGTCGCCGATCCATGCATAGTTAGTCAAGTAGGTACGATCATAATTAAGCAAACCCAGTAATGCCTGAAGCTGTCTAAGTGTGCAAGGATTTTGCAAGTGTGCACATTTTTCTAAAAAAAATATGACAAGATCCCCCTCTCCTCATTGGACAATGAAAAGCCCAAACATGTAACTTCTCTTTGTGCTGTTCTTGACGTTTTTAGGGCAATGTCTTTATGATTAAACCCACTTTCTTTAGGTGAGTGTTTAAACCATCATCAGTTCAATGTATATATATATATATATATATGTATTGGATAGACCTGTCTGTTGTATTAGGACACCATGGTCTACCAATTGGTCTACTATCACTTTTACTTAAGGTGTAGCTTGTGTTTTAATGTGGTATTGTTTCTGAGGACTAGGTGCTGAGTACACTGGTATTTTGTGTGGTGGACATTCTATGTCAAGACCAACATGGTTCTTGAACGTTCGAATTGCTCCTACAGCAGCCCATGATTCAGTGTATGCATTTCAAGTGTTCCTCAACTTTTTTTTGAAAAAGCTTTTTTAATAACCAATTCTCCCCTAGAACTCAATCTAATGTAAAGTGTGTGTGGGGGGGGGGGGTAGTTTTAGCTGCCAAAGGACCAGCCCTGCCTTAAATATATATTGGGCCTAAACCGTGCCTCCGTCTCTTTTGATTCTTACCCCTTTTGGTGATTTGTAACTGAATTCATTTATCTGCAGTTATAGTTATTTCTGCGTGCCTTTGTGTAGGCATGAAAGTTCAATGGTTGTTGTGGTTTTTTCATAAATATGGAAATGTCTTAACCAGAATCTGAAAGACTTCTACATAGGCACTGGCACATTTAGTTACTTGATTACTGGAATTATCCTGTGGGTCTGTAGCTTTTCCATTTGTTGATTGAAGAGCTGGAATCAGGCGTGGCCATCAGCTCACAAGATGGCTGCTCAATCCCTTAGCCCTCACCCCTGATCTGTGTTTGCATTAATAAAGAGAGTCAGGATCACATGTAACTCTGTGTTGATGAATCATCAACTTAATGCAACTTTGTGGCTTACAAGCCGTTACTTAGATCTTTTCAATGCAATAAAAAAGTTGGGGTTATTTGGTTAATCTTCTTGTGTAGTTCACTATTAATACATGTTATTTAGTGATGTTACATAATTGTTTACTTTCTTAGCTTTTCATCTTATGGCGCACAGTGGAGTCTATGGTGTCTTTATTTGAACCATTATTTATCTACCTTACCCTATGTTATCCTCCTATCCTTTCCTTAATAGTTTTCACCTCATATCAAGTGGGCTCTCGTTTAAAGTTGCTGTCTGGTTTCTTCTGGTTGTTTGAAGGTATTTGGCATTTTTTTCTTTGAATTCTTGATATGTTTCTGTTTTGGCATTTTTCTTCTTCTTTACTTTTTTCTTCCACACTTCATACAATGTTTATTCCTTTCCTTTTGTGTTTCTCTTCTATGTGTCTAATATGGTTAAAATGAATATGCCTCTGCATATATGGTTAAAACGAATATGCCTCTGCATAAATAAACACTTCATGGTTGCATATATATTATTGTTTTTTAAAATCTTTTGGTCATATGTATTAATATCTTACATTAGTTATGTGTATCAAAAATGTCACTCTGAATGTAAACCGCATTATTCATCCAGTTAAATGCCAAGGGATTGTATCCCATCTTTCTAGACTCAAATTAGATATTGCACTCCTACAAGAAACACATTTAGAGTCTGATCAAGAGAATCTAAAATTGAAGAGACAGTTGCTTGATCATGAATTGTATTCATTTGCTCCTTGAAAAAATGCAGAGCAGGTATTTTATTTGCAAAAAGACTCAACTTTCAGTTAACGAAGAAAATAACTCACGTGGTTGTTGGGTTATTATTAAGGTCCCTAGTTTTATGGTATTTATTTGTGAATTGTTTCTGTCTGCATTTATTCATATTTATTTTTTGTTCCTTTCTTCTGTATTTATCCACATGTATTCTTTTAGTTTTAGAAAAACATTTCAAACTTATATTCTTCCACATTTATTCCAATATAACCAATGTGTATATTTAGGAAAAAACACAAACACCAACAGACATATGGTAGATCAATGGAGCTAGGTTCTTGCCCATAAAATCTATCAGTGTTCTTACTATAAAGAAAATGATACTCCTGTGACTGCTGGAGGCCTGGGATACTTCTCAGCCAAAATGTAAATAGCTTCAAATTGGATATTAGTTAATTATTTTGCACCCACCAAGCTTTCCGTTTCCAAAATTACTGGCTTTTAAGGCATTGCTAAAAGCATGGGGAACGAAGAAAAGAGACCTATTTTTCTGTATTTTTCCATTTTTATAAATAAATACAGATAGGAAACAGATTGATTTCTGTCTGCATGTATGTCTAAAAATCAGTAAGAAATGTCGACTATTTACTGGAGCCCCATTGTGTATAAGTCAAACAGATGGAGATTTAATCTTTATCTATTGAAAGATTAAAAATGTATGCATAATATTATTGTATTTGTGTCCGAATCTTAAAACAACAATTTCCCTCAGGATACATACATGCATAATAATTGGTAGGCTTTCAAAGCTTCACTTCATGGTCATATTGTTCAGTCTGTTTCTTATAAAAACAAAATGTATGATAGACAATTTACTGACTTGCTTCATATGATTAAGTCTCTTGAAACGTCTTTCTTTAGTAATGCTGCCAATACTGTGCTTAACAAATGAGTATCTAAAATAAATAAATTTAATAAAAATATGTACTGATAGAGCATGTGGCACTCTTCTTCAGATTAAAGCCATTCTTTTTATGGAGGTTCTAAAAGAGTGTTTAAACTCCTGGCATCCGTTCTAAACATAAGAAAGTAAAATCCACAATTACTTTGATAGTAAATTCAGAAAATAGATGGGTTACAGAGATCTCTGACATTTCTAAAACAGTTTCTATGTTTATACTGAGCTCTATCATTCAGAAACTTCTATAACTATTAATATTATTTCTCAGTTTGTATTGAAAATACATAATCCAAACTTCAAGTCAGTTGATGTATTCTCTTTGGAAAAACCTATAACATTAGACCCAATAAATAAAGCTATTTGAGATCTCAAAATTGGGAAAGCCCATGACCCAGATGGACTCTGAATTGATTTTGTAATGCTTTTTGTGATATTTTGGGGCTGATTCATGGAATTTGTGCACGGAAAACAGTGTTTGTGCGCAATTCTG
Source organism: Ambystoma mexicanum (assembly GCF_040938575.1). Lineage (NCBI taxonomy): Eukaryota > Metazoa > Chordata > Amphibia > Caudata > Ambystomatidae > Ambystoma > Ambystoma mexicanum. The sequence continues at coordinate 293,366,276 of NC_090932.1, read as the reverse complement.
CCCGCAAATCCCTATTTAGCAAATGGGGATTTGCGGGCAGAATGGCACACAAATCCCCATTTTCCGGTGCACAAATTCCACGAATCAGCCCTTTTATCTTCCATTTTACCTCAATAGTAATGACATTTTTTGTATTTAGGACAAAGTGTCAGAACCTTTGGAGAAGCTCTTTCAATACTGTTTCCAAAACCGGGCAAAGGTTGTTACTTATTTTTAAAAAACGATCATCCTATCTCCCTTATAAACACAGACTCAGAAATGTATGCAAAAACTTTGCCCAATCAATTTGATAAATATATTCCTTATTTTATTCATGCTGACTAGCCTGGATTTATTAAAGGGCATTATTCTTCTTCTAACGTGCATCTTATTTGTAATGTTTTATCTCATTCAAAAAATGTGCCTGTACCCTTCTTCTTCTTGCACTTGAGGCAGAAAATGTTTTTCACAGTATAGCCTATGTTTGAAGCGCTGAAATGGCAGGTTGATGGCCCTGCATTTCTAAAATGTATTCCTATTCTTTATTCTTTGCTGTTTACTTGGATTTTCATTAACAGCTGCACTCCCCCTTTTCTGTTTTAGAGGTACTCATCAAGGTTGTCCATCATCTCCCCTACTCTTTGTGTTGGCGCTCAAACCTCTACTTCAAGGGATTGGAAAACATTTTTAAAATTGTGGTTTTCAGAGAGGGAACTCCTTAATTAAATTGTCAGCATATTTTGATTATATATTAGTTTAACGTTCCAATGCTTGTATTTCTGTTTCTAACCTGCTGAATACTATTGATGATTTTGCATTTGTTTCTGGACATAAACTTAACCATGATGAATCTTAAATGTTTCCTTTTAACTAATGCATCTAATGATAACCTGCAAATCTTGATACTCATAGTAAAATCTGGTTTTCAAAATCATTCAAATACTTTGGTATTTTGATTACTTAGATATATATTCCACCATTAATTAAAATACCGGCTCCATGTTACAGAAAGTGACAACTCTTACTGATAAATGCTCTCCCTTATATTTATCTTGTTAGGGTCATCTTGACTCCATTAAGATGGCTATACTCCCCATTGTTTTATACACGTTATCTATGGGTCCATTATCTTTTCCTAGTTCATTTCTTTCAGAAACTGGACTATTTACTTGTTACGTTTTTGGAATTAGACCCCAAGAATTGCTTTAAATAAACTCAAACTTCCCAAAATCTCTGGGGGTGCTAAATTTCCACATTTTCTCAGCGATTTCACATTACTCCAGTTTTTTTATTTTTAATGACTATTAGGAACATAGTTTTAATTCTTATACCTGGGTTAAGGTTGAGACAGAATTACTAATCAAACGCAAACTATACATTTTATTCTAAACCAAGCTTATCTTACTCAATTCATAATTACTAGATTATCTGTTAATAGTTCTAGCCTGTGTTGGTCTGGTCAAGACTCTAATGCTTACTTTAACCACTGTATTTGTAAATGCAAGTTTGTTCATGCGTTCTGGTGTGATATGGTATACTATGCAAAGAATGTTTCATTTTACATATACCCTTATATTAGTTTATTTAATTGTTGGTCTCTTAGGTAATTCTGATATCTCTAAAATGAATGCTCCAAAACTGGCAAGTTAACTAATATTATGTGATGGAATATTATATGCTTATATGCTTCATGCACAGAAATGAAAAATGTTATGCTCAATCTATTGAGGATATGTCAAAATTCAATAACATATGGATATTTGTGAATTACCTTAATACCTTTAAAACTGAAATACATGTAGGCCAAACGTTAAAGAATGTTGATGCTATCAGGCCTCCGAAAGCTGCATTCAATATTTCAGTTAATGCTAGTTGTTGACATTTAATTCATTCTCCCTATTTTAACTGTATGTCCTGTGATTTTCCTTTCCTTCAATGTCTAAATAACTGCATAGCATTAATTGTAGATTCCTTTTTGACAATTTTAATAATACATTGTTAATTGATGCATGGAGTTATAAGTTACACAATTAATTCAAAGTCATGATATATATACTTCACTGAGACTATTATATGAATATGTATAATTTATGTATGCATTTCTTCCTGATAATTGTAAACAGTTTAACAAAATGATTTAACATTGAGTGGGAAGCTGCTATGTTTTTTCTCCCTTCTTGTCTTCCTTTTTAGCAAGTTTCTGCTCTCTCGTGGATGATGAGTTTTGTGTCTTGCCTTTCTGTGGGTGGGAGAACATATAATCTTCATCTGTGTGCCTTTGTGATTCTCTAAGATGTGTTCTGTCTCTATGTTTATATGTAATTCTGACTGCACCCTTATTTTTACACCTGGATCCCTTATTTCAATTGTATCTTTGTGTAGGGCTAAAACATTACCTTTCAGAGGAGAATACTCTTTCATGGTTGGTGCCATGAGCCCTAATGCCCTTCCTCTACTATTTTCGGCATGCCTGCATTAACTGCAGGCCATATCCCCTTCCTCCTGGTTTTTAACTTTTGCTTCTTTTCTAGATCCTCCTGCTCGGTGTGAACCCCTGTGATCTCTACCTGTAGACTTATATGTGGCTGATAATATGTCTCCAAATTTGAGTTTCCTCACTTGTTCATTAACAAGTAAAGCAAGCCTCCTTGCAATATCTAGTCTAGAAGGTTATTTTCTAAGGACTGGCCTTATTGTAACTTCTACCATGGGATAGATCCCCCGCTAAAACTAATCCTAAACTCTTTGCTGTGGTTACCCGTTGGGTGTTTATTGTTTCCTCTGGGATATTGATTAATTCTGTGTTTTGTGGAGTGTGTATCAACTCCAAATGTAACTAACTAATCACTGACTCCCCACTACCACAGTTTTCCACTGGTGGATTGCATCCTGCTAGGATGATCATGGATAGTGATTTTGTTGAGTAGTGATTTGAGGAAATGCTGCCTCAAGTTGACTTAATTAAGTGGAGAATCATCTCTGCATAGCCTCTTGTTTTGTTGGGTATGAAACTACCACAGCTTTAAGGGTACAAATGTCCTTCTTCATCAGTAGCAGAAGCACAACCATGTGCTGTTGCAGCTCCTAAAGCTGCTCTCGTCATAGCATGGGCACTGACTGTGCCAAGGTGCCTCAGTAATATTAAATTGTATTTTCTGGGATAAGGATACAAATGCTTTCTGTTTGTTGTCATCTGACCTGGTGTTCTAGTGCTAACCCTTCTGGTGTAAAGGTCTGTGTCTAGCAGCATTTACAGGATATCTTTTTGCACCCAAACCAATTTACATGCTCTATGGCTCTAACCCTAATTCAGAATACATATATGGTGCATATGCTAATTGATCTACAAAGCTCCTTATGCAAAATATTTCAAGTTAATCTCCTACTTTTGCAGCAGGTGTTTCATGAATATGAAATGTGTTTTCCTAGGCAGATGTTCTGAATGTGCCACAGTAATGTTAGTGTTAGGATTTTATAACAACTCTATCCATCAGCCAACCATTTGCTCCATGACATAATTCTACATGTATTAGAACATCAATAGGTTGTGGTGGGTTAGCTGTTCTAGTACATCTCTGCTAGAGTTCTCTTTTTTTTTCAAGCTTGAAAATTGTAGTATCCCTTATTCGGAAACCAAATAGAGATTTTGGAACACCCTCCCCCAATGTATTTTGTAAGGAAATAACTGCTTTTTGATTAGAGGTTCTACAGGTCAGTTTAAACTCTAGATTTTTATTATAGGTAATAGAGACAGCTGTCTTGGCTACCCAGATCCCATTAATGTTAAGGGTGCCAACTATCACGGTGGCCTATATCCTTAAACATGATGGGTGAAAGCTCTGCTGGCCATCTAGAGAAGCTTTTAAAGGTAATAGGTGCCAATTGCGATGGCAACCCAGAACCATCCAACAGTCATGACAACCTAGAATGCAGAAAATAATTTGAGCAGAAAAGCCCCACCTGTCATGGCAACATAGAACACACAACAGCGAGTGAACAGAAGGGTGCCAGAGCCTTGCCTCCACTCCAATGGTGGTATAATGCCAAACTAGAGCTGAGTCAGGTTTTGGGGCAGAGAATAGTGATGTAACTGATGCAAGGCACTGGAGAGAGTTCAATCGCTGCTCTTAGTGCAAGTGAAACCATTACCCCTGAGCACCTTGCCAACTTGCTATTGAACAGCAATATTGTTGTGGATCTACATCCAGAGTATATAGGAACCAATGTGTATTACCCATTGACTCTATTTGGTGCCCGTAGATGAGCGTTTTGGATTTAACCATTGCTGCTCTCTAGATCCATAGCTGTTGGTAGTTAATTTTGTTCTTCAGATTTTCTTGAGCCCCTGTTTTTCATTTTAGGGGAGATTACGTTTGGGGGTGAATCATTTTGGCACTCCTAGATTTGTCTATATCTCAGCCACTTACACCTATTCACTGGCAAACACAAATGGGGCACACATGGATCTATAGCATGCACCAAACAGAGTGCCCTTTGAATTAACATGTGTTAAGTATAAGCAATGATTCATGTCTACTCTTTGTCTCTCTTTCTCCCCCTTTTTCTCTATCTCTCCTATTACATTTCAATGATGTCAACATTTATATTTATCTTTTCCGTCACACTTGGTTCATAATTTTGTTTGATGTAATGTTATGTGTCAACAATTACTGTGTTATTTTGATCTGTGGGATACAGTTTACCAGAGCTGTCAATCTACACTGGCTAGCAATAGTTTATATACTTTTTTCTTTTGTGAGAACAATTCTTTTCAAGTGCCAGGTTTGAAAAAGACCAAAGGAAGGTCGAAACACATGTCACCAAGGGGCACATTTATAATAAAGGCACTTCCTTATTACTTGTTGAAAAAAGTTGCAGTCTAGGTCAAGCTGTGGCGAGTCCTTTTGGGGTGATTTTGTTGGTTGGGATTTTGTTGTCTGCAAATCTGGATTTGTCAGAAATTGTCCTCCCATCCCTGGGATCCTGGACAGTTACCAGACTGAGTGTACCTTCTCAAGGCAATGGGAATGAGCATGGAGGTGTGAAGTGTTTCCTAATGGTGCAATCTCTGATCACCAAAGCCTGGGAGAGTGCAGTCAGTTAACAGCTCGTAGGCAACACCTGTAGACTTTTACCATCTGGTTCCACTGGAACAGTCCTCTACCTTGGCTGAATAGGCATTGTCCTGTTTGGCTAGGTCACATGTGTGTAGACCACAAAATGAAGCTGTCCTGCTTCTAATTATGAGGATTTTATCCTGACTTTATGCAGGTGGCTCATTTTCTTGGTTACTGGAACATTTCCGTCTCCTCTTGTCCTTTCCTGAGTGCCTTGTTCCTGCTCGCCTCAGGCTGCGGTGATCATGTCAGCTTTTCCCCATACTCAAAGCCTGTGTCTCCTTTTACATCCATTTCAGAGACCTATAGCTTCTATATCATTCCCCATGGCTTCTTCATGTTAGTAGCAGTCAAGCATGTGCAAGCTAAATATATTAACTCTTTGCATTTTAGGGTTTCAGCATTGGCAAAGGGTATGAATATAAAGAGATATGTATATTTGTCCGTCCTCTACCTACATGAGTCACAAGCATGTGCTTCATGCCTATATGCAATAAACTAGTGCATGTTTATGTAGCTTCATGAATGGATGAATATAACTATTTCATATACAATGCGGCTACGTCATAATGCCAGTGATGATGTCATTAATCTTCGGCTTTGCAGTCAGTCGACTTGCTCGATCAACGTCATTTCCATATCATCCAAGTCATCAATTGGGTATGGTCTGAACGGCTGCCTGAGCGAATAACGCTTCTCTATCCTGCAGTACATTGAAGTTCATGGTGATGGCCCTAGACATGAGGCACATCTGTTGTTCCTCTGACTTCGAGCTGAGGGTGATGTGTGGGGGGCATGAGGGTTGTATTTGGCCCCCGCTCGCCACAGCTATGTTGCGGGCTGCTTGCCACACCCCTTTATAGGGTTATTTCTTAATATATAATGATTATTCCAGGAATTTGTGGGTATTATTGGTGCCTGTTAGGCTGCACTTGCCTTACTAAAGTAACTTCTGCACATGACAATATTCATTACATTTGGTGACTAGTCCCGGCATATGATCACATTCAGGCATTTGAGGCTGCCCTTACCATATGATGGGAGACATTTATAGGGCTATACTTTATGTTTAGTGACCATATAAAAAGCTCTATAACATAACACAACATATGCCCAGATATATACACATTTCCAAAATAGTGCCATGTTTTGCCTACTTACACCATTTTGTGTTCAGACGCGATGCATCCTGCCCACTCACTCAGAGAAACCTTGGGCGGAAATGTCATACAATTGAGAGCAGTACCTGCTTATAAGATAACCACTGACAAATGGAGTAAGTAGCTGGGCATATGATGGCCATGGTGGAAAATATTAAGCTAATGTCCATACAAGAGCCAAAACTGTTGGCTTTGCCAATACTTGCTTGGCAGGAGGCTGATGTTGGGGTGGTCAGGAAAGGTCCCCACAATCAAGAGGGGTTTATGTTGCACGTGCCATATTTGTGACTGGGGGTTGTAAGAAAGGCATGGTCTCAGACAGTAAGACAGACACAAGTGATCACAGTTCAAGGTGTTTATTGAACTTCAATTGGGTTTGAAAAATGCCTGTCTAATCCTAAATTTTAAGATGGAGCAAGCTACGACCATCAAATAATAATAACACAGTCTTAGTGATGTCTTGTCAAGATAAAAGGGCCTATACTAATAAAACTATTGCCAATCCTTACTTCTAAATACAAATAGTGTGGGGAACAAAGTTATGTTTGTTTGTTTATTTATTTGTAATGCGCGCCAGACCCAAGGGTATCAGGGCACAGGAGATACAAGAAGACTTTACCTTACGTTACAATAATGATATACAGAGGAACAGGTAAAGATATACAAGTGAGGGAAATGCAAATACTGGTAGGTAGGTATATACAACAATATGATACATGCAAAAAACACTATACAGCATGAACATAATTTCAAAAATAATCTGGTAAGTATTTACAGTGCAGGTATAGTGGGCGATATATACATTCATGGTCATTATCTTTGAGCCATATGATGAGGATTTGTCTGAATTTCAGGTAGGTTTGGTCTGCTCTTAGGGGAGGGGGAAGAGAATTCCAAAGCTGTGTCACTTTGACTTAGAAGCTACTTCCTCCCACTTTCTTGGTATAGTCAGACAGTTTGTGTTGGCTGTTCTAATGGGCCTGCTGGATGATTTTCGAATGAATCTCTCAGTGAGGTAAGGTGGCGCAGCATTTTTCAGGCATTTGTGGGTAAGCAATGCAGTTTTCCGACAGATTTTGTCACTGGTGGAGAGCCAGTTATTCTGTCTCCTTACTTCTGATATATACTCTTTCCTTGCTATACCCAAGGCAGCTCTGAGGGCATTATTCTGGAGCGTATGTATTCTCCTGACAGTGTACTTATTTGCACCAATGTAGAGAGAGTTGCCATAGTCCAGTTTGGACAGGATTAGTGCTCTAGCCAGAATGATACAGCTATTCTTGGAAAGGAATGGTTTCCCAGCTCTGATTAGTTTGCTTGTATATGTAGTGGCAGAGGCCATTGAATGAACTTCTTTAGCAAAGGAGAGGGTGGAATCAAGGTAAAAGCCTACGGTTTTTACCTCTTTGGCTACTTTGATCATATTGCCTCTTTATTAAAGGATGTGTATTTAGGGACAAGCTTATTGAGATTAGATGTAGTTCCCAGGATGATGAGCTCAGTTTTGTCATCATTCAGGCATAGACCGTGGGCAGCCATCCATGCCTGGATGATGAGGTAAACCCTATTTACCACGGCCAAATCCTTGTCGTAGTCCCCTGTAAGTGGTAATTGAATCTGGGTATCATCTGCATAGTTGGTGTAGGTGATACCAAGATGGTCCAGATCTTTGATAAGGGGATTGATAAAAATGTTGTACATGGTGGGAGAGACACAAGAACCCTGGGGCACTCCGCAGGTGATAGGGATGGGGTCTGCCGCTGCTGATGTTGAGAAGACTCTCATGGTCCTGTTACTTAGGAATGATTGTATCCTAACTATAGCCTCCTGAGAGAAATGTTCTGCTTTGTACAGGTGTTTGCAAAGTACTTTATGATCCACCAAGTCAAACGCAGCCAAGAGGTCAAGAAGGAGAAGTAAGGCTGATTTTCCCTTGTCCGTAAGCTTGCCATTTTGGGCCTTGAGATCAATTAATGCCGTTTCAGTGCCATGTTGAGGCCTAAATCCTGATTGGTGGGTTCCTAGGAGATGGTTGTGCTCCAGATACTTCTGTATTTGGAGATAAGCAACCTTGTCTAAGATTTTGAGAAGAAATGGCACTGTTGTAATAGGCCTGTAATTGGTTGGTATAGGAGGATCTAGTGTCTTTTCTTTAAGGAGGGGGAGTACCCAAGACTCTTTTAGGTTACTTGGGATAGTGCCGGAGGAGAATGAAGCGTTAATTAACTTTGATATAAAAGGGGCCAATCTCTCACAGCCTCCTTAATTATTTGGGCCGAACATTTATCGCCCTGGCAGTTCGAGGGTTTGAGGGAAAGGATTACTTTTTCAACCTTGGGAATAGAGATTTTAGAGAAGCTGAAACGGGATGGGGGTTTATGAGAAGGCATGGGGGTGCTGTCTGGTGAAGTCTTATTCATTTAGGTGGCTTTTCTTTGCTATCTTGTCCTGGAGGGTAGTGACTTTGTTGGTTAGTGCTAACTGAATATTGGAGCATCAGGTTTTGTCCTTCATGCATTTGTCTTGCACTGGGATCGGATTGTCCAGTTCTTTTAGAATTACAAATAATTCCTTAGTACTCGAATTTGCTTGCAATATTCTATTATTGTACGTTTCTTCTTTAGCTAAGAGTATTTCTTTCTTGTAGCGAGATGATATATTAATGAGGTTGGTTTTATTTTCAGCAGAGGGTAATAGCCTCAATGAATCTTCGGATTTTCTTTTTTCTATTCTCAGGGTTTTCAAGTGTGGTGTAAACCACGAGTTAAGGTGAGCTTTAGGCTTACTTTTTCTCATTTATTGAGATTGTGATGGAGTCTAATGCCGAGGTCTTAACTTTGTTGTATTCATCAACTAGCGTGTTGGGATCAGTAGTATCAGGTAATGTGTTGAGGGTAGGTAGAATTAGGGGTAGTAGTTTATCAACCGTAATGTTCTTTTTGTTCCTTGTTAGAGTGGAGGGAGTTGATAGAGTATTTTTGTTAATGGGCCTTGTTGTTGCTAGTGAGAATGATAAAAGGTGGTGGTCAGTCCATACCTGAGGGGTTATGGCAGTAATCAAGGCACTGCAATTGTTGACTCCCACCAAATCAAGTGTTCTCCCCTTGTCGTGTGTGGGTGAATTCACTCATTGGGTGAGTCTGAATTCTGAGAGGATATTAGCAATGACAGTAGCTTGCTGGTCATTGGAGTCATTAAATCCCAAATTAAGATCACCTAGCAGTAGTACTTGCAAATTTTTTTTTGTTTATCGGGGAGAATGGTAGAATATCCTTCTCAAATTAACCGATGGGTCCTGGGGGCCTATAAATGAGATGAATGGTAAGTGTTTGGGAATTGGCGATGGGTAATTTAGCTGTGAGGAATTCACAGGAGTTGATGTCTAGAGAAGGGGCTAGTCTCATGGGTAGATTCGATTTAGCAAAGAGAGCTATACCACCTCCCCGAGACTCGCCTCTGTCAGCTCTGAGAATGGTGTAGTCACTAGGAACTGCTAGCATAAGGGCAGGGCCTGCAGCCGCATGCAGCCATGTTTCGGTGATGGCCAGAAAGTTATAATGTTCTGCCAAGATAAGGTCAGGTATCTCAGTAGCATGCGCTACTAAAGATCGGGCATTTATTAAAGCTCCATTGAGGTCTGGGGTAAGGCTGTCTGTCTGAGTGGGAGGGGGGTAACGTTATTAGCTCCAACATCCTGTGATGCAGTATGGGGTTGAGACAGTTGACATTTTTTACAAGTGGGGCTGTGCGTTGTGTGTGGGGGGGAGATCAGAGAAGGCTCTACAGTATCCGTTATTAGTCTGCTGTATGGGCTTTTTCTTTTACAGTCCTTATAGGCCATGGAACTAGCAGGTGGTTCAAATAGTTTAGATAGTCTTGAACAGAGCCTATTGTTTCTGGAGACTGTGCTGCATGGTCTATTGGCATTAGGTGAGCCCCAAGAATGAGCCAAGTTACATAGTGATCGTTGGTGGGCATGGTTGTTAGGTGGGGGTAGTGTGAGCATATCGCTCCAGGTAGTTGTCATGGTACTTATAATATTGCAGTCAGGTACTGGTGGGGTAGAGGGTCTTGTGAGACTGGGTAAGGGACATAAAGCTAGTAATGCACCTAATGAGATTAAGTTTAGCGCGGTAGCATGCATAGTGCCCTAATGTCGAGAATACTGTATTATTATGCTGTAATTATATTATTATCACAGTATGCTATACAGAGGAGCAGGGGATGTCGTGAGATAGTGAGATACGGATTTAAGTTACTAGTCATAGTGCAGGATACAATCTACTGCAGGTAGACTGGTTTGTGATCATTGTATGTTATTCATTCAAACATCAGCTACAGTATTAAGCCCAAACAAACTACAGACATAATCCAGTGCTAATAAAGGATGCAATGTACTAGTTGGTGACAGGCTAGCTCAGGTTACAGTTATTAACAAGTTACAGGTAGTAGGCAGGAATCCTTATGGTATAGCAGGGTAGGATTAGGTGTACAGTGAATTATGCATTCTGGACCTTGCTATAGTGGTGGACTGGTGATAGACTAAGTCAGGTGGTGGCCAAGTACACAAATGCTTAACAGAAATGTACAGGTTGGTGACAGTTGTAAAGATAAGGTTGATCAAAATTCAAATGTATTCAAATACTGGCACTAAAGCGAGATACTGTAGTTGGTGTGAGCAAGCTAGTTTACAGTTGTACTACATTTGCATTTTGCATTTTGTACAGCGCCTCGATGCCCATGGGCTGCAAGTGCGCTATACAAATGCGAATAAATAAAAAAAAATTCAGTGTAAGTTATTGGCAACATCCCTAGTGGTCAGTATATTGACTTGTTAACAGTGCAACTGAAGAGTATGCAAAGAGCTATTCACGGAGCAACAGATATAATACAGCTAGTGCGTGGCAGTAAATATCATACGGCAATCAGGGCAGGTCAAAGTCCCAGTTGAGGTATGCAGTTGTGAACCCGTGCTCGATCAAAGGAGCTAGGCCAGGCAGAAAGTAGTTGTGTAGGCGCATCCGGTAGTAATGCAGTTGAAATAGGCAGTTCAATGGAGCGGTGAAGTGAAATCACAGTGGGCATTGGACGACAAGTGTTCGCAGAAGTAATATTATTTTACTCAATTGAGAGCGAGCAACAGTGTATCTATGCATAGCACTTTACACGCACGCTAGGGCGGTGCTAGTTGGCCACCTATGGGCTCCAATAATTACGTGTTAGGACAAAAGTAGAGGCTATAATAGCGTGGGGTTTGCTTACCAAGGTGATGGTATGGTGGCATTAGTAGTAGGTGACATGTAGAAGATCAAACGTTTGTGCGGTTTGTAGAATAACGGGTGCAGACATACAGCGTAGCTTGCTTTGCGGCTCTGTCGGCTCAGACACGGGTGTAGCCTTATATGCAGGCCTTCAATGCCAAGGCTGGTTGCGCCTACTGGCGAAATCTGATAGGCTCTAAGGCTTCAAGTTAGCCAATCAGTAGTGAACACATCAGGAGATGCAGTGGGGATGGCTCTGGTTCAGACGACAGCCATCTTTGGAAGTGGTAACCCTTGTGGTTAGTAATAGCAGTGATGAAGAACACGCTTCGTACGTTCTTGTAGTGCAAAACTACACTTGTGGGTGGATTGCAGCATGTATTGGTGATTTACTGCTGATATGCTGCAGATTCAGATGCAGCTTTTTTCAAGTAGCATTATAGCAGCCGTAGCAGGCACAGTAATGCTCCCTGGCTTACCTCTGTAGTAGGTGGGTGGGGGTGACACTGCTCCAGCAGTGTGATGCGAGCTCCTGCTCGACAGATGCGCTTCTGAGTGCAGCTCGGCTCAGACAGGGGTGTAGCCTTAGATGCAGGCATTCGATGAAAAAGAAAAGTGCTCAAGAAATGATAGGTCAGGATATTCAAGCCATTGGCTTCCCGTACCCACGTTTTCAGCATGAAACAAGGTGGCACAATCAAGCTTAGTACAGTCTCTGGCTTCTCTAGCACAATGATGCATTGAAAGTCTCTTACTTCAGAGGGCCTGATACGACAAACAAACATTCAAATGTTCCATTCTCCTCAGGATTATCATGTACAACTTATTGGGTGATTTTCGATTCACCCTGGGTCCCCTTCTGCTGGGCTCAGACCCCCTTTAACACAGAACCTTCTCGGGTGATTTTCACTTCACCCTGGGTCCCCCTCTGCCAGCATCAGACCCACTGTAACACAAGGCTTTCAATTGATCTCCCTCTGCCGTGCTTGGACTTTACTGTATCAACATCGAAGACTTTCGACTGTGTGCAGGATTTTGCTTGACCCGTTGCAGGGTCACTTTGATTCACATTTATTAGTTCCCTTTCAAATGATCTCCCTCTGCTGGGCTCGGATCAAATGTATCTACTTTTGTTACTCCTCAGCTGGATACCTTACAGAGACCTTTGATTGAGCACCCAAGTGATGCCAGACCACGCTGTCAAATGTATTATAGCTTGCTTTAAAGTTCAATCACTCATCAGCAGTTTAACTTCACTTGCGTCTCTTATCACACCCGTTATAACAATGTTCGTTCCAGCGCTCGCCATACAATGTTGCAGCTTGCAACCTTGGCTTCAACACAGACCGGTCTTGTATCGGTCGCCCCAACTCACCGGCTGTGTTGTTTTCACTGAAGTGGCTTTGTTCTTGAGGCCAAGGACAGTACCACAGTGGCTGGCGATTTTCCCCACTTTGATTATTAAAGCGGGAGGGCGCTGGGTATCTCCGACACACAATGCAGGATTCTTCAGCCTGTTTTCCTGGTATTATGTTTTCCACTCTCGAGGACTTGGAAAGCAACGGTTCCCTGTCGAAAAGGTCAAGGGTACTTCCCTACTTGTTATCCCTTTCTGTTTCGTTGTCTTTCTCCTCTCGTTAAACTGCCATCTTGGAATTGCTGTTTCCTCATGTGTTGTGTTTTGCTCAGAGTGTGCTCTCATGCTCCGCCTTTTATCTGTGTGGGGAAGTGTAATGGAAGCCAGGTGTGAGTGATTGTCGATAATTGCCTGACCTCGCCTGACCATAGTATTGGGACATGTCAGGTACACAGGTCGGGTGTTAGTCTGTCCACCCCCAGGAACTGAATCCAAAAGTGATAGCCGTGTCCTGGTCACCTGGATGATCGATCCCCAAAGACTAGTGGGTGAGACACCTTCTGGTCTCTAACATTCCCTTCCCCTATGCGATGTAGCTGCATCTTTTTCACAGGGAAACCGAGAAAGGACATTGATGTTCCCCTGGTCTTTACCTTTTCGGTGCTCCAGAATGAAACATTACGGTTGCAGGTCTAGGAACCATTTCATGACGCGAGGGTTAGAGTCCTTTCATTGGCTTATCCACTCTAGTGGAGAATGATATGTGCCGAGTGTGAACTTTCTTCCTAGGAGATAGTATCTTAGATGGGTGATGGCCCATTTAATGGCAAGGGCCTCTAATTCTAGCACAGAGTCTTTTTTTCACATGTGAAGAGCTTTCAACTAGTGAATAGGGTAGGGTGTTCTAATCCATCATAATCTTTGGACAAAACTGCTCCTAACCCTGTAAGAGAGGCGTCAGTTTGTAACACAAACTCTTTTGAAAAATCTACTACCTTTAGGATTGGGTCCTGGCACAGGGTTTGTTTTCAGTTGTTGTAACATAGATCATCCTCGTCAGTCCAATGAATGTTCTGGGGTTCAGCGTTCTTTAATTTGTCTGTCAACCTAGCTGTTCTGTCTGTGAAATTAGGGATAAACTTATGTTAATAACCGACTAATCGTAAGAATGCTCTGAGGTCTCTCTTGGTTTTAGACGTGGGAGTTATCTAGGACAACTTTCACTTTTTCTCGTTGAGGCTGGACACTGCCATCTCCTACAAAGTAGCCAAGGTATTTCACGGCTGATTGAGCCAGTTTACATTTGGATGAATTTGCAGTTAAGCATGCTTCTCTGAGGGCTCTCATAATGGTAAAGAGATGGAAAAGATGGTCTTCCCATGTCTTACTATAAATGAGTATGTTGTCAATATAAGCCCCACAGAAATTGGAATAGGGCTGTAATATCCTGTCTATAAGCCATTGGAAATTGGCAGGGGCCCTGTGTAAGCCAAAAGGGAAGACTTTGAAATAAAATAGTCCCAGGGGCGTTGAGAAAGCTGTCTTTTCCTTATCAGGTCTATGTACTGGGAGCTACCAGTACCCCTTGGTTAAGTCTAGGTGGTGTTTCCAAGTGTATCAATCTGTTCGTCAATGTGCAGCTGGGATGGGCATCAAAGTCAGAAATGGCATTGTCTATGCAAAACCTCCAGGAATTATCAGGTTTTGTGACCAATACTATAGGGGAGGACCATGGGCTTGAAGAAGGTTTGATAATATTTGCCCTTAGCATTTTGTTCCCTTCCTCAACCACTATCTGTCTACGCCGGGCCTCTAGGAGCCTATATGGGTTCAAATGGACCACTTTTTCCTTTGGAGTTCTGATATAATGATACGTGCCTTGTACTCTCCCTGGTTTCTCACAGAATACATCTGGAAATGTTGTGACTTAATCTTTTATATCTTCTTTTTGTTGACTAGATAGCTCTTTTTGAATGAATTCTAAATTATCTATTTACTCTGGTACGAAACAAGATAGTATTGTGGCTGCAGATGGATTTTCTTTCCATTCTTTTCAGAGAGTCACGTGGTAGAGGTGGGTCTTTTGTTTCCTATCAGGTTGGGTTATTTAGGTACAGGTCCCTGTTTTCTCTAATATTTCATATGGCCCATGCCACTTTGAGACAAGTTTATTTTCAGAGGTAGGTCACAGGACTAATACTTTTTGTCCTATTGAAAAAGATTTACCTTTTTGTCATAGGTGGACTTTGTTGTGTTTGGGCTTTTTCCATGTGGGTATAGACTAGGTTTCGAACAAGCTTCATATCCTCTCGCAATCTGGTAGCTGTTTGTGAGGGGGGAATATGTGCCTCTTCTTGTTCTTCGCAGGTCTCCTGAAGCATGTCTAGCACATCTCTTGGTTCTCTACCATAGATTAATTTGAAAGGAGAGAATCCAGTGGACGCTTGAGGGGTCTTTCTTACTGCAAATAGAGCCCAGGGAGTCATGTGATCCCAGTCCTTCCGGTCCTTGTCTACCAATTTTCTTAGGATCATCTTAAGTGTTTAGTTAAATATTTCTACCAATCCGTCCATTTGGGGGTGATAAACTGAGGTTCTTAAAGTGTCAATATGGAGTAATTCTTTGACTGCACCCATGTGTTTGCTCATAAAATTGGATCACTGATCTGTTAGAATTTCCTTTGGAAAACCAACTCTGGAAAAATATGGTAATATATATTTTAAAATCTGTTGGGTTGTGTCATTCCGCATGGCACATGCTCTAGGTATCGGGAAATGATTATGAGGACATATTTGTTACCCAGTCTAGAGGTTTTCAATGGTCCAATGATATACATCAAAATCTGTGAGAAAGGGATTTCTATTATTGGTAAAGGGTTCAGAGGGGCAGGTAAGGGAATATGCGTACTGGTTTTCTGACATATTTCACATATCTGAATGAAGTTCTTTATATCAGCATGGATACCTGGTCAGTAAAACTTCCCACTGATGTGCGCCTGGGTCTTAGATTGTCCTAAGTGTCACCCTGTCAAAGAAGAATGTGCTATCCCTAGCACAATCTTCCGATTGGTTTTGGGGATTACTAACTGAGTGAGGTTTCCTTTCTGTACAGTAATCCTTGTTTTAGGAAGAAAAAATATACTTCCCTTCTCTAATCCTTCCCCTTCAGGAATCACCTGTAAGAAAGCCCCTGCAATGCTGGACCATTTGGCTGGGCGAAGGCTATGTCGGGATGGATGGTAGGTTCTTCTTCTCTTTTTGCATCCATGATAGATGGTTCATCAGCTTCCCCAAAGCCTAAGGTACCTCTTTCAGTTTCTTCTGGTTCACTATAAAATGGGGAAATAGAGCCCTTTCAAGAATTCGTTGTGCAATTTTGTCCCCACGATGTACTTCAAATGGATTTTTGCCATGGTTCAGTAGCAGAAGCTTTATGTCTCCCTGAAAGTCAGGATCTATGATGCCCGCTAGGACATCCAGACCGAATTTTCAGGCCAGGCCAGATTTTGGAGTCAATGTTATATAACACCCAGGAGGGGGTATCAAGACTAAGTCTGTGGGAATCATTCCTCTTTTCTTTGAGGGATGGTAGCTTCTCTGCTGCTACAGATATTGAAGCATATGGATTCTTTCATGGTGATAGAGGGATATGGGGCTCTATGACTAAGTTTCTGGAATGTTAGGATTCGCCAATTTGTCTCAATTGAGTCACATCCCACTCCTGACACTACATGTAAGAAAAGCATGGTAGCAAACAGTAAGACATACACAAGTGATCACAGTTCAAGGGTGTTTATTGAACTTCATCTGGGTTTGACAAATGCATATCTAATTCCTAAATCTAAAGATGGGAGCAAGCTACAACCATCAAATAATAACGCAGTCCTAGTGGTGTCTTGTCAAAATTAAAGGGTCTATACTAATAAACCTATTGACAATCCTTAATTCTAAATACACATAGTGTGGGAAACAATGTTATGCAAAAGAAAAGTCCTCAAGAAATGATATGTCAGGATATTCAAGCCATTGGATTTCCTTCCCCACATTTTTAGCATGGGATAAGGCGGCACACTCAAGCTAAGCACAGTCTTTGGCTTCTCTAGCATGAGGATGCAATTAAAATCCCAGTATTAGGGCCTTCTGTACCAATGTCTCTTTGCCATTCAAAGTCTCTTACTTGAAAGGGCCTGATACGACAAACAAACATTCAAAAGTTCCTTTCTCCTCAGGATTCTCATGTACAACTTCTTGGGTGATTTTCGATTCACCCCGGGCCCCCCTCCACTGGGCTCAGACCCACTTTAACACAGAACCTTCTCAGGTGATTTTCGCTTCACCACGGCTTCCCCTCCGCTGGGCTCAGACCCACTGTAACACAAGGCTTTCAATTGATCGGCCTCTACTGGGCTCAGACCAACTTTATCCACTTTGCCACAAACTTTCTTTACTGTATCAACATCGAAGACTTTCGACTGTGTGTGGGATTTTTCTTGACCCATCGCAGGACCACTTCGATTCACATGTATTCGTTCACTTTGAAATTATCTCCCTGCGCCGGGTTCAGATCAAATTTATCTACTTTCGTTACTCCTCAGTTAGATATCTTACAGAGACCTTTGATTGAGCACCCACGCAGTGCCGGACCACTCTGTCAAAGGTATTGTAGCTTGTTTTTAAGTTCAATCGCTCATCAGCAGTTTAACTTCGCTCGCATCTCTTATCACACATGTTTTAACAATGGTCCTTCCCGCGCTCGCCATAAGGTGTTGCTGCATGCAACCTTGGCTTCAACCCAGACTGGTCTTGTATCGGCCTCCCCAACTCACTGGCTGTGTTGTTTGCACTGAAGCAGCTTTGTTCTTAGGGGCAAGAACAGTGCCACAGTGGGTGGCAATTCTCTCTGCCTTGATTATTGATGTGGGAGGGCCCTGGGTATCTCCGACACACATTGCAGGATTCTTCAGCCTATTTTCCTGGTCTTATTTTTTCCATTCTCGAGGACTAGTGAAAGAAACAGTTCTGTGTCGAAAAGGTCAAGGGTACTTCCCTCCTCGTGATACCTTTCGGTTTTGACATCTTTCTCCTCTTGTTAAACAGCCATCTTGGAACTGCTGTTTCCACATGTGTTTTGCGTCGCACAGAGTGTGCTCTCGTGCTCCGCCTTTTATCCATGTGGGGAAGAGTAATGGAAGTCAGGTGTGAGTGATTGTCGATAATTGCCTGACCTCGCCTGACCATAGTATTGGGACATGTCAGGAACACGGCTCAGGTGTTAGTCTGTTTTCCCTTAGAGCGTCTGTCAGTGAGAAAGTGTTCATGTTGTAAAAGGGGGGTAGATTTTCTAAATATCCTACCGGTAGGATGGATTAAAGGTGTTACAAGGAAGGGGATACCACGTCTCACCATCTGGTGTCCCACTCCCGCAGACCCCTCACCCAGGTGATCCTCCTGCACTGGTCCACCCCCAGGAACCAGATTCAAAAGCGATGGCCGTATCCTGGCCACCTGGATGACAGATCCCCAGGGACTAGTGGGTGAGACACCTTCTGGTTTCTCACATAGTGCGGCGAACTGAGTATGATGTTGCAATTTTAAATGTGTCCAGTGTAGTTAATTGTGAATGGGATATGATACATTAGTGGTACTTTTTGGTTAAAGTTGATCTATATTAGATTGCATGCAAGTAGAAAGATAAAATGCTGAAATTACAAAATGAAATATAAATACGATTCAGATATAATGTGCTATGGAGTGCCCCGAAGCACGCAGTGTGGGAGTTTTCATAATGCACATGCAGGAAAGGGGGGTCTATCTAGAAAAACCCACTGTAAAGAAAAGATAGTATTTATTAAACATGCATGCACACTGAGAAAACATATAAAGCAGGCTTTTTATAAACAGATTAAAACACAGCAGTCAGTGTTTGACTTTGAGAAACTGGTTCTGCAGAGTTTCAGAGGCCAGAGGATGCGTAAATAAGTAACTATGATCTTAGCGAAGGTCAGCTCAGCTAAAGGAGCCGGCCATGGTTTTCAGGGCCTGATAGTATCGCAGAAAGCAGTTGTAATATCTTGAATGCATGGGAGTTTGACAGGGGGATTTCGCCATTTGCTTTTGACCAGCAATAAACATGGGGTGAACCAATGTTCGAGTCTAATGTAATTGAAACCCAGGAGTTTCAATTGTATTCTCAAGATATGCCGTATGTGATGAAATGGCAGTTATTTAGATGAGAATGTTCCAATGGAGCCAGCGAGCTGGGAAAGATGAGATAGCTATTATTAGTTCAAAGAGAACCTGTTTATTCAGCGCTCCTCTTATTGCCTAAAGTATCTATGCAATCCACGTGAAATCAATTAAGGTTATAGGGCTTGGGCCAGTTGTTACTAGCAATTAATTATGTTTGCACACACATGTTTAACTGTTTGATGATGTCATGACCTACCACAGACAACTCCTAAAACTGCTGAAGATAGTAGTTAAGATAACAGCTACCAATGAGAATGTAGGAATTGGCGAAAGGTGTTATTTATTTGAAGAGGTTTTGTTCAATCACATGTGGGGGGTGGATTTTAATAAACTATATGGGAGTGTTTAACTGTTGTACAATTATATATAATGTGTCAACTTATGTGGTTCAGTGAGACTTGGATTAATTTGGCTCAAAAGAGTCATCTAACTGCTCCCCAGACGATTGTACAATGAACTTGCTTTCCGTACAAAATGTGCACTTGTTCCTCAAGTGGTGGGTCTACTTGGATTAAGGGGAAGGGACCTGCCTCTACACTGACAAAAACTGCCTGATTCCTCACCTTGCCCAAGGCAGTCCATGGATTGATGGGTGGCTAGAAAAGGTGTCTGCAAAAGAAAAGAAAATCTTGAATTTGTATTTTAAGGGCTCTTGGATGGCTCCACACGTGTTGTCTTATGATTACTTCAGTGTGTTTGGCTGTGTTCAGGGTTGTGTGCGCTTGAATTGGGAGTGTAAACAAGATGGTAAAATGGTATAAAATGGTATAAAATGAAAATCAGTGATACTGGCTATTTAGTTTTTTTGTGTAATGCCTTTTTATGTACGCTAGCCAAAAGACCAAAAGACCAACTATGGCTATTGGCCTCGGATGGGCATCAGTCCAGAAAGAAAGAAATCAACATATTTTTCATTGTAATTCCACATTAAATGTAGTTAACTACTTGTGTGTTATGTTATTTACCTATGTTTTGCACTCTGACAAACCACTACCGCAATATTTTCAAAGCACTGATCCAAGACGTATTATCCTCCTACATGTGAGAAACCGGAATTGAATCTGTGGGGAAGGAGAACATAAGCAAGAGGGAAGTAAAAGTAAGGTAGAGCACAGAAGGAAACTGGAAATACAAGGATGATGTTAAGCATGGAATACTAACCTAGAAGGACTATCTTCTAGCGAGAGGTGAATTAAAGGTGTAAGTGTTGAGTCAAAGTGCACTTTCTGATTCCAAGGATGTTTTGGGGAATTGTATGGTAGAGATCTAGACAATCATCTATTGGGTACTTCCACAAATTTGTTTTTTGTCGGGGGACCAGACTCAAGTGTGGAAGAGTTTGAACACCAGATATCTATGGGAGACTGGTTACCTCAGCCTTACTTTGTAAAAGGCACTGAATGTTCACCCTTCCAGGATTACTTGACCATCAGCTATTGCTTATACTTCTGGTTTATGAAAGAGAGTATCATGTTACTCACTTGTTTTTGTATTCCAAAAACAACTTTATTAATAGTGTACGTAAAAAAGGCTAAAGGAAACAGCTTTATCAATAAGCAAAAGACAATTGGCAAAAAACATTTGTACTTATGTGCATATACATGTAGAGCTTTGGAAACATATACGCTAATAACAAGACATAATAGGTACAACCAAGTAGCACATACAGAAATATCTTTGTGACTGGGGGTTAGTAAGGGAGGGGTAACCAGTCTCCTATAGATATTTGGTAGAGATATAGTACTGTTGGGTTTGTGAGGGACACAAGAGCATGCTCAGGCAGTGGTAAATATAAAGGCTTAAAAAAGCTAAAGTAAACATTCGAGTGAGGGGAGTCCCACGCCAGATAAAATACCAATACTAAGACGCAGAGGAGTATATTGGGAGCCTATTCTGTACCCTTGTTGATCTTTTGGAACAAGCGGACCTCAGCGTGGACAGGACACATAGAGTTTACACAAGTATCCAACAGAGACATAATCTATTGCCAGATGTTCTGACTAGGGTGCACTTTTTTCTACAGAAAGAGAGGATTCTATTAGCAGCCAGAAGTAAAGAGTCCATTGGGTTCGGAGTAGGGGTGTACCGAAATTCGGCTTTGAATAAGTATTTGGCCGAATTCCGGCAGATAATTAGGTATTCGGCTTCAGCAGAATACTTAATGGAATGCTTACTCGAAGCCGAAGTTACACCCCTGCTAATTATAAGTAATTCCACCTATTATTCCAAGCTATTGCTACGGATAGCATGTACCACTCCTCTGCACAACATCTCTATGCAGTTCTTGCCCTCTAGTAACCCATCAACACCCAGTAAACCTTGTCTCGCAGCTGACCGTTCATAAGCCCACCTCACCTGGCAAGTATCCCCCTTCTCCTTCACTGTTCTTGGGGTCCAGGCGGCCTCGAAAGCACTGCCAAACCTAGCTCTGTGAGCCGCCGCCTCACAGCACTGCCCACGAAACACCCTACCTTTCCATTGGCTTCCATGGACAAACACCTGCTCTAGACGAATCTGCACTCCCGGCTACAGAGGGCAAGGAACCAGCCCTCAATAGCCACATTTCCGGCAAATAGAGTCCAGCCTCTCATACCACAAGAGCCTGTGTGTACAGAGCAGGGCGCACAACATGGGAGAGGGGACAAGATTGCTGCGAGATTCACAATGTGCCTGGGATGGTGCTGGATGAGGGCTGAGTCACTACAAACTACCTAATTTTATTTAGGGGGGGTGCATGACAATGCTTGCGTGGTTAGTCATGGCATTGCCAATAAAGCATTATTCCACTAACAGTGGGGAGTCACAAAGTGCCCCAGGGCCCTTGTGCGTTCACAACTGTGGGATTTGGGGGTAATGGAGATTAGTGTATCCGAAATAAATGTAGCCGGCGGTAAGAGAGCATCGTTGTAGTGAACTAACCACGCATGATATAAAGGTGTTCTAAACTCATTTTTCTTTGTTGCAACTTGATGTGGTTGAAACTACAAAAAATCGGTGTCCATAAATAAAAAAAACATCTCTGTTGCAAAAACAAATGAAATCAGAATACTGCAAGGATAGAATGTAACAACAGAATGTATGCAAAGTACACTGAAAAATAAATCAGACGTGCTCCCCAGTTTCAAAGGCGGACTCAATCAAACTACACAACCCACAATATACGAGTAAGTCCAAGTTGACGACACAGAAAATGTGCAAGAATTAATTACATAAACTAGCCATACCCTCACATCAGCCAGAGCAGCTTTTGCGTTACGTGCAAGGCAGGCCAATTCACTGCCTGCAAAAGATTCACGTGTTCACATATGAACAGGTAGAAGGGGCTGACAGAGCACTGAAAGCAGCGCTCTCTCCCTCCTCTTCTCTCCACTACCAGCAGTGCCCATAATATCTCCTTCAGGGCCGTCCCCTTCTAAAGTTACAGCTGTGATCTATTTATAAGCATGTCCTTCACTGAAGTCCTGTTAAAACAAGCATTGGCAAAGCCAACAGTTTTGGCTTGTTTTGCATATCTTGACACATTTCCAGTAGTAATCTACTATTCGGTAACTATTCGGCGCCGGACGAATATTTAATTTACTATTCGGAATTTACTATTCGGTACACCACTAGTTCCGAGGGGTGAGAATTGCCCTATTTCAAGACCTATCTCTAAGAGGTGCAAACTTAACATGGTAACCAACTGGCTAAGAGAACATAGGGTACGCTATAGATGGGGCTTTCCGTGTGAACTCCTATTTGAATACCAAAGCCAACAATACGCAATTTCGACAGAGAGTGAAGCAACAACATTAATGGAGGATCGGCCAGGTGGGCTCATGGAGGAAGAACCAGCGTACTTGGATTGTTTGAAGTGGTCAGCAGAAGGGAGGAGCTCTGGATCGCACAGGAAGCTGAAAGGCAGACAAACAGACACAAGGTTCTTGACGAAAGGGAAGAATGTGGCACACCCCAGAAACAGGTGCTGAAGGTTAATGACACTGTTAATAGTTGCCCTAGTAATGCTATTGTTCATTGCCAGATACGGCTCACTTGAGGGGGTCCTACTCTTGTCTCAAGGAGACTCCACGTTACACCTGCACAGAGGTGGTTCGCATAGTTGTTTATTTATGTTGGGATTTGTATTGAGAGGGAATTAAGAGATATACAAATGTAAGAGCAGGCAGGGGGTTGACTGGGGCAGTCTATCAGAATCAATGCCCAACACATACTGGAATCACTGCCAGGGGCAAAGGAGCAGTGTTTGGGGAGTGGGGGGTTCTCCTACCCATGCAGGAAAATGTGTGATTGATAAAAATGAAGCAAATTCTTTTAGAAGGTATTGTTTTGTTTACTTTATTGGGATGTTGTTTTTGGTGTTGATGTTGAGCCACACCTGTGCATTGAGAGGTTATGAGTGGTCACCATATGGAGCAGAGACTTGGGACTGTGATGGGAGTGAAAGTAGTCAATTCAATACAATTCAATTTACTGGGTTGTAAATGGTGACAAAATTCTAAATGTGGAGGGAATCCCCCGGATGCACACTGCCCCTAAACAGAAGGGGAGTGTGCACAGGACCCTGTCAGTAGGGGAAGAAAAGACACCATATATAAAGAGACAGGGTCAACTAAAGTACTAACCAACAGTAGTCCTTAAGTTTGAAAAATACTCACAAAACATATAAATGTTATTGAATCTTCAATAAAACATGATAAAATCACATACAATAAAAAGCAAAATACTTGTGACAGAAAAAAGAGAAAGACAAACAGTGGTCACAATTTTTCTGAATACCAGTCAATGGAACAGATCAGGTTACCCCTGAATTTCTTCAGTCCAACAAATAGGGGTAAACTCCGTTCTACTACAGATGTTTTTGTCTCTCAAGAAAACCAAGTCCTTAAACAATCCTGGTCTTTTGCCTCGACATGTTTCAGTTCCTTCACATTAGCTTTAGAACTTTCTTCAGGAGGAATACATTGTACGTCACTTGAAATTGCAACACAACATCTTGCCTCTCGGCATCTAAATCTGTGTGAATTGTGCAGGAGAACTGTTGGTAGATAAATATTTAAAAGGCAAAATAAGAAACTTTAGTGCTTATTTGGAAACCGAATTAATCTGTGCAAACCAAGGTCAATGCTTATGTCATTACCTCTGTTTGTAAAAGTGGGCGTCTGAACAACAACGGTGGAGGATGGTGTCAATAAATTCAACCAATCTTTAATTCCTTCCACCTCAACTCGGATCTCGCCTGAAATAAATACATATCGAGAAGTCAGACAATTATAAGTGGGGCCAGAGCTCTGGAGATCCAATTCACATCAGTATTTAAAATGACATCTAGTATGACAATAGTAGGAAACACATACAATCACTACCCCCGGTTAGAAGTTCAAATACTCTAGTTGGGGGCTCAACTTGATTTAAAAACGTCTTCAAATCTGTACAAATCATCAACAGGATTTTAAAAAACACATCCCTTTCAGAGGTAGCACAAAGTGTGCGCCTTTAGTTTAATGCCCGCAAAGTGCAGCAATTTTCGAAAAAAAGAGGGGGTGGGGTGGGGGGTTTCCCGTTCACATAGATTCAAAGGAAGATCCTTATGTACCATTCAGCCTCACACGGTGGCAAAAGTACACAAAACAAAACACAAAAAACGTTAGCAGAGCGGTACCTTGTCTTATAGGTGGATCTTAAAAGATGATATATCAATATGATTCAGCAGCCTTTTCAGAAGCCCTTTTCACATTACTTCATTGAGTCACCGGCTTATTTAATCACCCGCCACTGCATGACACGAGAGAATAAATAAGAAAAGGGTTCTCAGTCAACAATGCTTTCCCGGGGCGCACGGCGACAAGAACGCGATACGTTCTAAAAAGGGCAAAAAGTTACCTTTTTTTGTGTGAAAAACTCCAGAGGGTGCACGAATCCAGCCGAAACGATGAGGGCGATAAAGGCCCTCGACGGAGGGAATAACTTCCTCCAGTCCCGTAATACTCAAAGAACGCTGGATCAAATATACGAGCGCCCTCTTGTTAGTACTCTCAATCCTTGAATCTGGAAATGCTTGAAGTGGATTAAAAAGTCCCTTTTTAGTGTTGAGTGGAGGAGAAAATACTAAAAGCCCTCTACTGGTAGAGAGGAGTTTAGCAAGAAGGGTATCTACAACGTACTTTAAAGTAGTCGCTTTTTAATGTCTAGTAAACAGTATCTATCCCGCCAGCCCTCTAGAGGTCAAAGTTGGAATGATCAGAAAGTATCAAGAAAGAGCTTACACTTATAATTCAGGTTGTAATGAAGAAAAATATGTACTACCACACTTTATGCCACTCGATCGAATCATTAAGACCTCTCAGGTCGCTGCGTATTTTGAAAATTAGTTCTTGTTCTTTCTTCAAAAGTTTTTTATTAAGCATAGCTGGATTCTCTCCTTTAACTACTAAAAGGACTGTCCACATGAAACTCTCACAGCCATGATTCTGTTCCACAAAATGCTTTACCAACGGTGCCTGCATGATTTTGTTCTTAATACAACTTTTATGCTCACCTATACGTACTTTGATTTTTCGAGTAGTTTTACCTATATAATGAAGCCCACATGGGCAAGTGATCATATAGACAACATTCTCGGTGTTGCAATTTGAGAATGTCTTCTGAGACCAAGGTCGAGTTAAACCCATCTCTACTTCTTTACTCCTCTTTGTAAATTTACAGACCACACATTTTCCACAGGGTGAATGCCCCACCACTGGGGGTAAACCCCATTGACTAGTAAGGCTAATGGTGGGAGGGGAGGTGTTTCGATATCTGCTGTGACTGACACTATTTCCTATGGAGCGGGATTTTGTGTATTCAAACAAAGGCGTAGTAGGATTAGCAGTTGTGGTTCTCAATAATTTCCAATGTTTGGTGATAATATTTCTAATAGCTAGACTATGGTTCGTAAAGGTGTTAACAAACACAATTCTGTTGTCACTTGGTTTTTTTATTTTGTCATCAAGAAGGGCTTCCCTGTTGTTATTAAAAGCACGCTTTGCTGCTTTCCTTATATGTTTTCTTGGATATCCTCTTTTTTTCAGTTTGTCTTTCAAATGTTGTGCCTCTTCTTCAAAGGCCTGTTGGGTTGAACTGTTGCGCTTGAGTCACAAAAACTGTCCGTACGGCAAATTATCTTTAAGATGTTTGACATTGTGGGAGTCAAAATGCAACAGAGAATTTTTTTCAGTGGCCTTATGGAAAGATTTCACTAGAAGCCTCCCGTTCACATGGTATAGTGTAAGATCTAAAAAATTAATCGCCTCTTCTTCTACCGTCATAAAAATATCAGCTGTTTCTCTAAAAGCCTAGAGCCTTTTTCTGTATTTTGCTTTTTATTGTATGTGATTTTATCATGTTTTATTGAAGGTTGTAAATGGTGACTCCTGACCTAGCAATCATTACTCTGAATGCTCAGCAGCATAATTCACAGAGCAAACGAAAAAGTCAGTGCCCCATAGATTATAGTCACTGGACGCAGCAATGGTGTTTCTTCAGGAGACAAATCTGCTCCCAAAAGATGTAACAAGACTTTGGGCCTCATTACACGGATGGCGCTAAGGGATTACCGGCACTGGTAAGGGCACCAGGGCCGGTAATCCCTTAGCGCCATACTACGAGGTCCCTCAGCGGGTCCCGTCCTTAAAGTGTGGTCAGACCACACGTTAAGGAAGGGACCCGCTGAGGGACTTCAGGGCAAATAACGGTACTGCTAATAGCGGTACCGTTATTTGCTCCTTCCCCATTCCCATTTGAGCCCCTATAGGGCTCAAATGGGAATGGAGAAGGGCCTTGGTGAATGGGGAATTACCGCCCCGCCAACCTTGGAATGGGGCGGTAATTCCCCCATTCACCAAGGCGGAATCTATAAAATCCCGCGGCAACCATGGCGCTAATAGCGCCATGGTTACCGCCGTCCGTGTAATGAGGCCCTTTGTAATAAGGTATATCCTATGGCATATTTTGCGAGCAGGGGTTCTAAAAAGCATTATGTGTCAACATTTTTATCTGGAAGGGGATTCCCATGGAGGTTATAAACACGCTGTGGAATTGGGAAGTAATATACCTGCTCATCACAGA
The DNA here is from genome assembly GCF_040938575.1 of Ambystoma mexicanum. NCBI lineage: Eukaryota > Metazoa > Chordata > Amphibia > Caudata > Ambystomatidae > Ambystoma > Ambystoma mexicanum. The sequence continues at coordinate 293,339,051 of NC_090932.1, read as the reverse complement.
ACCATTGAGGAATCAAACGTCACCCTGGCCTCAATATATGCCCCAAACCGGGGATGAGATGCCTTTTTTGAGTCCTTTCCAGGGCTCTGGCAGGATGCACAAAGTGGTGCGCAAACTGGTTACCTGGCCACCTACGGAACTTACGGGACCAGCCTCCTGCACGATCAGTTGCCCGTGAACTGGCCCTGGGCCTCCCAACTGCTTAGGGACTGTATCTGCTACCCTACAGTCCCCTGACTCCCTGCACTTATGAGCCACCTCCCTGGCAGCACTTACATGTTCCATTGCATTCTCCCCTCCCCCCTCGCTCCTCGCCCCTCTGGCCCTTCTCCCCTTTCCTCCGCCCGCACTTGCGTGATCTGTATGACACAAGGCCTAGTAAGATCGTTGTTTTGTCCTCCTTCTGTCTTCACTTCCTTGTCTTGTTGTGCCTAGAAACACTTCTGTACAGGCGCGATATAAATGACTTATCATATCATATATCATTTGCAGTTGGGGACATAATAATAAGAGAAGACTTCAATTGTGTAATAGATCCCACTATAGATAAGTTGCTACTGCCCACTAACCTTAACAGGCAGAATTTTCAAGCAATGACAATACTGTTTCAAGACCACTCGGTTATTGATATTGATATTGATGTTTTATTTCTATCACGCTAGCACACAAGTGTTTCAGAGCGCGACAAGGCAAGCGAGGGGAACAGGGGAGAACAAAATAACGATCTTACTAGGCCCAGTGACATTGAGAATGTGCAAGTGCATGGGAGGGGGAGGGGAAAAGTGCATCGAAAGGGGGAGAAGTGGAGAGTGTGGAGCAAAGGAAAAATAGATCAATAATAATAAATAAATAATAAAGGCAACAAACTGTGATAGTGCAGCCAGCAATTGGCAAGTGCTGGGTTTAAGGCAGCTATAGGTCTGGTTTGATAAGTGCAGGAAGAAAAAAGGGGGGCAGAATGGGTACAGATACAGACCCCAGTGCAAGGGGTGTCCCAGAGGCAGTGTGGGAGGGTGGCAGGCTGTGCAGGTACCTGGGTCCAGAGACAGAGGGTGGCTAGGTGCACGCTGCCAAGAGAGAACAGATCAGCCGGGGAGAGGTGGAGAGGGGTAGCAAAGGCAGAAGCAAAGAGGAAGGTCTTGCGGTGCTTCCGAACCGGAGATGGTTCTCCTCAGGTTTTAGAGTGGCAGGGAGGTTGTTGCAGAGGGAGGCCCCAGCAGAAGACAGAGATCTACCCCCAGCTTGTTTCTTTGAAAAACGACTGACCCTGAGGTAGTTAGAGGTATAGAAGCGAAGAGCTCCAGAGGGGAGGTATTTGCGGAGGGATAGCTGAAGGTGTTTTGGACCCAGGCCCCAGAAAGCCTTGTGGACAATGCAGAGGGTTTTGAATTTAATCCTTGCATCCACTGGGAGCCAGTGGAGAGATTTCAGAGCTGGAGAGATATGATCCCAAGGCTTGAAGCCTGGATGAATGTTATTTTACCCAGGTGAGTGGGACTTCATGTTTTTTTCAGTGGTTCACAAGAGGTTCTCGGGATTAGATATGATACTTTTATCCAATACCATGATCCCAGATACAACAGCGATAGAGATTGTTCCAAGGGTTCTTTCTGATCATGCTCCAGTGAAGATATTGCTGGACCTGTGGATATCTGCCAAGACTAACAGACCACTCTGGCGATTGAATGACTTCATATTGAGGGATATAGTGATAAAGGCCCATATCACTGATACCCTGCACAATTATTTTGTAGAGAATGACATGGGAGGCCTTGATCTCAGAACTGTATGGGATGCAGGAAAGGCTGTTCTCAGAGGGGCAATCATTAGCCAAAAGGCAGCCTATGAGAAGGTGCATGCCACATCAGGCTTTCTTGGTGGAGAGGGTAGATACCCGGGAAATAGCACACAAACAGAGAAGCTCTTAGAAAACCTTAAGAGACTTATGGCTGCTGGGAAAGTTGCTAGAGGCTCACAGGACTGAGTAAACAGCCCAGGGAATTCTATACACAAAGAAGCACTTTTATGCTAGGGATAACAAAGCCAACAAAATCCTAGCATCAAAAGTTTGCAAATGATCTGTGCATAATTATATCACGTCTCTCTGAGATCAGCAAGGCATTAGGATTACTACAGAACCTGTGAATCTCAATATAATGGAAAATTACTTTCAGGTTGTGGCGGCCAGACTCTTGGAGGACCCAGATCAGGGGGACACTTTTATATCTTTGGCAAAGCTTCCAAAAATCTCACGGGAAACCTATGAAACCCTGGAATTACTGATAACAGAATAAGAGGTGGAACAGGCAATCCGCTCACACCTGAGTGGCAAGGCCACAGGCTCAGATGGCTTCACTAGTAGGTTTTACAAGACTTTTACCCGCATAATAACCCCCAACCTCACCAACTTATACAATTCCTACTTGAGAACAGGGACGGTGTCAGAGTCCATGGCAGAATCATTAACAACTCTACTCCTGAAGCCGGGGAAAAATCGTGAAGAGTGCATGGCATATTGTCAGATTGCGCTGCTTAACATGGATGCAAAGATATATAGTAAAATTATTGCATCCAGATTGGGGGAGGATCTCCAATTGATTGCGATCAAACAGGTTTCATCATGGATAGAGGGGCGCATGACAATATCAGAAGAGTCGTGGATCTTATAGCATTAGGCTCTCAAAAGCGAGATCATTTTGTGATACTCTCGTTAAATCCACATAGGGCATTTGATAGGGTAGGCTGTGAATACCTAGAACCCCTACTGTTTGGGTTTGGCCCCCATATCTCGAGATATATTATGGCAACTTTAAAATCCCCAAAATGAAAGTGAAGGTTAATGGGCAATGGACTGCCCTAATGCCCTTGGAGAGAGGAACCAAACAGGGCTGTCCGTTATTGCCCCTGATCTTTGCCCTGGCAATGGAGCCATTGACCCAACAGATCCATTTAAATCTTAGAATCCAAGGGATTATGCATGGGAACTCCTCTAAAAAAGTAGCATTATATGCTGATGGCATTCTCTGTTTTCTCCGGGAACCACTTACGTCTTTGTTGGAATTGCTGTCCACATTGGGGGACTAAACAATGAGAAATCCATCTGACTCCATGTCACAGAATTCCATGAAACCCTAAGCACCCTGAAACAAAGGTCCTTGTTTAATTGGGCAGAGAATGAGATACAATACTTGGGAGTTAAAATCACTTCAAAATATGGCACCTTGATGAAAGCCAATATTCCTCAATTGTGGAGAGAGTCCAAGGAACAATTGGCACGTTGGAACTTACAGGTGATGTCCTAGTTAGGTCAGATACAAGCAGTTAAAATGACTTTTCTCCCGAATCTGCTTTATGTATTCCAGGCTCTCCCAGTCCAGATACGGGGTAAACACCTAGTAGAACTCCAAAGAGTGATGGGGAAATGTATATGGGAAACAAACCCAAGGTGGGAACCTCAACAATCACTGGTAAGGACATATAATAAAACAAATGGTGGTGCCAGGGTCGCGGGGACCGACCGATGAAAGAAGGCAGAAGGTTATCTAGATCAAATCATTATTTTTATTTTATTTTGATTTGAATGTAAAAAATTCATTAAACATATTTAATTCGTTTATTTTTAAAAAAAAACATCCTAAACATCATGCATTCATACATTCATTCAGCTAATTAGGTCCCTAAAACATTTAATTATTTTGAGATATTAAATAAATTCCAATTCATTTCCATAGTGTTGCTAATAATGGTTCGCTCCAAACAAAATATCGACTATTGGTGCCCATAAATATGAATCTTTTTTAAGAAACGGGCTTCCCAGTTGGCAAATAGTTTCGACTTGACAAATTGTGTGTGTCTTCATCAAGATTGGAAGAACAATAACAAAATTCTAAAAACAAACAGATAAAGATACAATTAAAATACTGTTAAAAATATAAACTACTGTCTTCCTTCACTCAGTGTAACCCGCAATTTATGTCAGACCAGAAGAAGGGGAGAAATCCATCAGATCTATCTCTAAACCCAAAAGGTTCGGCCTTTGGTCAGGACCTTATAAACACAATTTAGGTCCAGATGTACACAAAATGCCTAAATACGGCAAATGTCAAGGAAACTACAACATTCCTATAGGCCTAGTTTCACTGGTCCATCTAAACCCTTTAGTAATTTAGGGGTCAATGATTCCGAAAATGGGAAACCCATTCACATGGTTTCCCCAACTTTAACACTATCGAATAGTGTCATAGCTCCCCTTCTATTCTCACCCCCACCCCCAACATGTCGTGATTCAGTAAACTAAATCCTACCTGCAAACCCAATTGGATTCGCCGTGTGGCTTGTGCTCCAGTAGCCTCTGATATACGTCTATACAGCTAAATCTCCAAGCTAATCTAAAGTAAACACAAAGAGAAGGACCGCAGTGTGAATTCACAATTGTGCAAAACCCACATTGGTCTCACGTGATGTAACAAAATACAAGGAATACCTTCATTCTGAAGGCTTTTTCTTCCGCAAATTTGATCTTTAATATACATGACAATGAGTCTCTACAAAATAAAGGGAACAGTGTAAATGCCCTTATTTAGAATACGGCTGTAACTGCTACGGAACAACGATTGTGCATAAAAGGAGCTAACAAAAGGTTTTCTCACCTAACGTAATCCCCTCACACTCTTCCAAACCGCCTCCTGTGTGCTGGAGTAACGGTTGTGGAACTGTTTCCAGAAAGGAAGTATTTACTCCTTTGAAGCGTTCGCTCCTCTAGCGATCTAAAGAATGCAAAACAAAGTAAGCAAGCTTCTCTCACCTTCGCAAATGTAACATTAGAATATTCGGACACGCGGGGCTAATCACTTACCTTTCGTTGTATTCACGAACCGAATCCCGGTGAAACGGGCACCCGGAGAATTGAGACCAAAGAATTTCCGAAAAAGGTCCGTCTTTTATTTCGGCCATCCATCTCATTGCAACTAACGAGGGACCAAAACAAAGGGACCACGCCCCGCCTATCATAACGCTAGCATTAATGCTCTTAGGAGTCCAGAAATAGAAGAAGGACTACCACGGCAGGAAAACTGGTGCATGTTGCCAAGACAACGGATACTTCCAAACACGATAACTAAGGGCTGCAAAGGTGCCCAACGGCCGAAATCCAAACTCAAACTCGGCAATCAAGATAAGCGAAAAAAGAGAAAAACTTATGATATGCTTTTTAAAAACGTTAGCCACAAAGGTGGGCAAAGAATAAGCCACCTCATATATCATAAAGGTGCAAGCTGAAAAGCAGGGGGAAATTATGAACACAGGGGGAAATGGAGCTTAGATGGCACACATAAGGAATAAAGCATCAGTTCCATTCCTCCTGTTGATTCAGACCCCTACTTAGACTATTGGTGTGGTATATCCACCACTGTTCCTTCTGGGACAGACGTACCGCGACATTGGCTGCATCCGTACCAAAAACTTTTTCAACAGCCCACCATTTTAAATCCTCTGGGCTGTGATTAAACTCCACACAATGCATAGTCAAAGGAGCATTCAGCTGACCAGTTCTAATCTTTGATTTGTGCTCACTTATACGCAACTTTACCACTCTAGACATCTTGCTGATATAAGCCTTTTTGCAAGGGCATATTATTACATATATTACATTGGAACTGAGGCAGGTGGTATGATACCTCAGCTTCCAGTCCCTTTCATGAATATTAATAGTAGAAGTGGCAGAAGTACTGGAGCAATTGCAACAGTTACCACACAGGAAATGTCCCACAATAGGGGGCATACCCTAAGTGGCTGTGATGGTGGGTTGGCTGTCTTGTACTTGATTTCGATCAGCCTTAGACACCCAGTTTTTAATATTCCTCCCCCTCTTAAATGCATAAATGGGTTTAGGTAACTCCCACATATTCAATTGGAGTATGTGCCAATGATTAGATATGATCTTCTTGATATTATTATGTTGTGTGTTAAACGTAAGGGCACAAACTAATTGGTCCTCTCCTAACTTTCTTTCTTTGGTGTCCTTTCTCAGGAGGACCTCCCTATGCTGGTATCGAGCTCGTTTTTTTTGAATCTTTAAGCAATTTTCTGGGATAGCCTCTCTCTATCAATCTTTCTTCAATGACCAAAGCTTGCTTAGTGAAATCTTCAACTTTAGTACAGTTTCTCTGGGTCCTTAAAAACTGTCCATAAGGGATATTCGACTTCAAGGACTGAGCATGAAAGCTCTGGTGATGCAGTATAGTATTTCTGTCGGGTGAAGATTTCACTAAGCAAGCTTTGGCCATTGAAGAAAGATTGATAGAGAGAGGCTATCCCAGAAAATTGCTTAAAGATTCCAAGAAACGAGCTCGATACCAGCATAGGGAGGTCCTCCGGAGAAAGGACACCAAAGAAAGAAAGTTGGGAGAGGACCAATTAGTTTGTGCCCTTACGTTTAACACACAACATAATAAAATCAAGACGATCATATCTAATCATTGGCACTTACTCCAATTGAATATGTCGGAATTACCTAAACCCATTTATGCCTTTAAGAGGGGCAGGAATATTAAAAACTGGGTGTCTAAGGCTGATAGAAATCAAGTACAAGAAAGCCAACCCACCATCACAGCCACTTGGCGTATGCCCCCTATTGTGGGACATTTCCCGTGTGGTAACTGTTGCAATTGCTCCAATACTTCTGCCACTTCTACTATTAATATTCATGAAAGGGACTGGAAGCTGAGGCATCATACCACCTGTCTCAGTTCCAATGTAATGTATGTAATAATATGCCCTTGCAAAAAGGCTTATATCGGCAAGGCGTTGTCATGATGCCTACCCCCAGGCATCCGGACCAAGCCCATCAGCCCCGGGAGCAGGCATCTAGACATTTAGTAAAACCTCAGCAGCCCCGGCTAGGGGCTATCTGGGTTCAGTCCTGGCGCGTTAGGCGCCAGGCTCACAGTAGGAATCAGTTCTGGCACCTAAGGCGCCAGGCTCATAGTCATTACTTACCTCAGGCAGACCATGCTGCAAATGACTCCAATCCAACATGAATCCTGAAAGGGACTATTTTTCTACAGGGACTATTTTTTACTCGGGTGTGGTTCTAGGGACTTCTTACCTGGGACTACTTTTGAGGCTATTTAAACCACGCCCGACCAGCAACACACGCTTCGCGTTATTCTGCATCCAGCAGCGTAACACTCACCGTGCCTGCAGCCTGCATCCAGTCTTCTGCCACGCCCGCCTCGAATCCGGAGCTCCTAAAACAAAGAGGAAAGAAAGGGACAAGGCTAGAAAACAAACTTATTTCTATTCCACACCTGATTCTGGATCAATCTTGTCTCTGGACCTGTAAAGAACATCATTTCTGCACACGCCGTACCTCCAGCTGCAGCGCCGCACCATACTCATCAGTCTTCACAGCATCCTTCGGGTTGGCGCTGCCTCCATCATTTCTTCGCCGAACTTCGGCACCCAGGAGACAAAAGAAACCCACAAGGTGAGCCGAGGGAACCAACAAATATAATTCTTACCACCATAGACTTACCTGATTTACCACCGGAGGCATCCTTTTGTGACTCTCCATATTTTCACGTGCCGCATCTGTAAAGAGAGACAAAACAACACGTTTTCCTCGTCCAACATTTACCAGACAGCACCGGGTAATACAGACTCTTACCTGAGCGCCACCAGCTGCCACAAGAGCATCTTTTCACGAGCCAGCTGCAAGACATGAAAGGAAGGGGGTAACAAGAGTGAACATCGGACATATTGAACTCTATGAACTTAACACTTACTGGTCCTCACCAGGAACCTCAGAGTCAATACTCTCCGGAACTCTCCCGAGCCTTCAAACCAGTGAAGTAACTGGAATCGACACGCCCCTGCAAATCCACGCAGGATGGAGAGCTCATCTTTCAAGAATATAAGGTGAGATTGCTGTGAGGGCATTTCGGAGGTGATTAGTTGGGGAGGACTGTGGGGGTGCCATCACTTGAATCCACAAGTGGCTAAATCATCTCTCCACTTGCAGGAGAATATTTCTACGGGTTAAGCAGACAAGATTAGGAGGGCAGATCCAGTCAGTCATCGCTGCACTACGCATCACGTGGGTGGAGACCGACGCCCCTGTGGGAGCCAGGTGAGCGTAACAGACGTCTAGAGTGGTAAAGTTGCGTATAAGTGAGCACAAATACAAGATTAGAACTGGTCAGCTGAATGCTCCTTTGACTATGCATTGTGGGGAGTTTAATCACAGCCCAGAGGATTTAAAATGGTGGGCTGTTGAAAAAGTTTTTGGTACGGATGCAGCCAATGTCGCTGTACGTCTGTCCCAGAAGGAACAGTGGTGGATATACCACACCAATAGTCTAAGTACGGGTCTGAATCAACAGGAGGAATGGAACTGATGCTTTATTCCTTATGTGTGCCATCTCAGCTCCATTTCCCCCTGTGTTCATAATTTCCCCATGCTTTTCAGCTTGCACCTTTATGATATATGAGGTGGCTTATTCTTTGCCCAACTTTGGGGCTAAAGTTTTTCAAAAGCATATCATATGTTTTTCTCTTTTTTCGCTTATCTTGATTGCCGAGTTCGAGTTTGGATTTCGGGCGTTGGGCACCTTTACAGCCCTTAGTTATCGTGTTTGGAAGTATCAGTTGTCCTGGCAACATGCACCAGTTTTCCTGCCGTGATAGTCCTTCTTCTATTTCTGGACTCCTAAGAGCAGTAATGGTAGCGTTATGAAAGGCGGGGCGTGGTCCCTTTGTTTTGGTCCCTCGTTAGTTGCAATGAGATGGATGGCCGAAATAAAAGACGGACCTTTTTTCGGAAATCCTTTGGTCTCCATTCTCCGGGTGCCTGTTTAACCAGGATTCGGTTCGTGAATACAACGAAAGGTAAGTGATTGGCCCCGCGTGTCCGTATATTCTAATGTTACATTTGCGAAAGTGAGAGAAGCTTGCTTACTTTGTTTTGCCTTCTTTAGATTGCTAGAGGAGCGAACGCTTGAAAGGACTAAATACTTCCTTTCTGGAAACAGTTCCGCGCCCTGTACTCCAGCACACGGGAGGCAGTTTGGAAGAGTGAGAGGGGATTACGTTAGGTGAGAAAACCTTTCGTTAGCTCCTTTTATGCACAATTTTTGTTCCGTAGCAGTTAGAGCCGTATTCTAAATAAGGGCATTTACACTGTTCCCTTTATTTTGTAGAGACTCATTGTCATGTATATTAAGGAGATCAAATTTGCGGAAGAAAAAGCCTTCGGAATGAAGGTATTCCTTGTACTTTTTTACATCACGTGAGAACAATGTGGGTTTTGCACAATTGTGAATTCACACTGCGGTCCTTGTCTTTGTGTTTACTTTAGATTAGCTTGGAGATTTAGCTGTATAGACGTATATCAGAGGCTACTGGAGCACAAGCCACACGGCGAATCTAATTGGGTTTGCAGGTAGGATTTAGTTTACTGAATCACGACATGTTGGGGGTGGGGGTGAGAATAGAAGGGGAGCTAATACACTATTCGATAGTGTTAAAGTTGGGGAAACCATGTGAATGGGTTTCCCATTTTCGGAATCATTGACCCCTAAATTACTAAAGGGTTTAGATGGACCAGTGAAACTAGGCTTATAGGAATGTTGTAGTCTCCTTGACATTTGCCGTATTTAGGCATTTTGTGTACATCTGGACCTAAATTGTGTTTATAAGGTCCTGACCAAAGGCCAAACCTTTTGGGTATAGAGATAGATCTGATGGATTTCTCCCTTACTTCTGGTCTGACATAAATTGCGTGTTACACTGAGTGAAGGAAGACAGCGGTTTATATTTTAAACAGTATTTTAATTGTATGTTTATCTGTTTGTTTTTAGAATTTTGTTATTGTTCTTCCAATCTTGATGAAGACACACACAATTTGTCAAGTCGAAACTATTTGCCAACTGGGAAGCCCGTTTCTTAAAAAAGATTCATATTTATGGGCACCAATAGTTGATATTTTGTTTGGAGTGAACCATTATTAGCAACACTATGGAAATGAATTGGAATTTATTTAATATCTCAAAATAATTAAATGTTTTAGGGATCTAATTAGCTGAATGAATGTATGAATGCATGATGTTTAGGATGTTTTTTTAAAAATAAACTAAAAATGTTTAATGAATTTTTTACATTCAAGTCAAAATAAAATAAAAATAATGATTTGATCTAGATAACCTTCTGCCTTCTTTCACCGGTCGGACCCCGCGACCCTGGCACCACCATTTGTTTTATTATGAAATGTATATGGGCCCATAAACCCCCCAGAGTCCCACGGAAAGTTCATACCAGATCAAAAGGTTTTGGGGGACTGAAGGTCCCTTCGGTCCAGAGGTATTTTTTAGCTGCCCAAATAGCCACAATGTTAGACTGGCCACATGCAATGAGGGACCAAATGCAAGGAGATCAGATTGACACACTCAAACTCTCTGCTCTTCCTCCTTCCCTTCCTTTAGATGTTTCAGCGGATGACTCCTAGCTACTACTAGTTGCACTCTATGACACTGGGATAGATTGGCTTTCGGCTGGGATTTAGAACCGGCTGGGCCCACTATCACCGGTCACCCAGAGCCCTGACTTTACCCCAGGATTGAACAAGAGAACTTTTATAGGCTGGGAGAGACGGGTCCCTTGACACTTGAGGAGCTATATAGAGAAGGCCACCCTCTTACCTTTAATGGTAGAGCAAAATGTGTTACGTCTGGCCTGGCCTCTACATGTAGGTAGGTGAAGTTTGAGTCTGTTACTAGTGTTTCTGAGTTATTGACTTAATGAAATGGGCCAAAAGCTGGTGGAAAATTGAAAGGTTGTGCGGGCTCTACCTTATATGCTGCCCGCGATACTATGACCTGTATATACAAAATTGAGAAGTAAAGGTATGGACTGTGTGTGGAATCCAATGATCGCAATTTCCCTTACTTTAAATTATCATTGAGTTTTCCACCACTCAGAAGCCTTGGAACCTCCTCCAGAGCTAAGTGACAACTGTAAAGCTTTGTGTACAATACCTTGAACCGTGTAGTTCCCCGATCCATTCTGTAATAAATAGCAGTCAATATCTTATGGTCCCGTCAAGATGTGTTGGCTGTTGTGTCACTAGAAGTAGGAATGAGCCAGCACAATAGTGTCATCAACTTCTTTGTATATACAAGAGCTCCAACAATTATAGAACAGAAGTTTATGCCATTGTCAGATTCATTTAGTTAAAATAGTTATTGTTTATAGCTCCGTTTAAAATATTTGAATGTGATGTATACCAATAACGGGTAGAAATGGTAACTTGGACGTGCAGTAAATGTATAGCACATCCGGCTGAGATTACCAGCCATACCTCAAGATATGGAAAATGCACAAGATCAGGCGTCCATCCCCCAGAAGAGCCCTGCCAAGGCAGAAGCCACTCCCCTGTGTGCAGCCATGTCCCTGGTCTGGCATCCCTCACCCTTCTGACCAAAGCGACCACTTCTCTTGACTCCCACGTAGATCGGGAGCTACCAAGGAAAGGGATTTCCCACTCCCTATTCCAATCGTATCAACTGGCCCCATGCTGTCATCTTCTACAGGCAGAAGTCTCAGAGAAACTATGCATTATAAGCTCCCTGTGCCCTCCCCATATGCACCAATCGCAGCTCCCCGTGCAATGATCCATTTCTCAAGAGTTTATGGAGTCAGACTAAGAAAATGAAGGACTGATTTGTTTCCTCAGTTTGGGAACTCCGTGTAGTACTAGTACCTGACAACCACCGTTGCGAAAGCTGTGTTAAACGACTTATTGGATCTTAACTTGTATGACTTATGCCATTTTCATGGCCTTTCGGCACTATGGAGTTTTAGTCAAAGGCCTACCTCTCAACTCACACGCCTATGTGGAGTGTCACCACCCTTGCTGTCAGTTCTCTCAGCCGCAAATCGCCTTACACGCCCGTTCACTTAAATGGGCTCTCACCCGCCCCAAATGAAAATGAAATTGGCTCTTTTCACCCGCCCATGGGACCAAAAAGGTTGAGAGTTATGCAAAGGTAAGTATGCTGGTGCCGGTGCCCAAGACTTCCATGCGATGATGGCCCAATAAAAATGAATGGGATCTTCCAGGGATATGGCCGACTCATAGCACCACTAGTATCCAGACTGCTGCTGTACTGTGGCCTTCCATAGCTTATAGGTTTTCTGGTCATACACCATAGAGTAAACTAGGTCCCCCTCAGGGGTTGGCAACTTGCAGTTCTCCAGGTGTTTTGGCCTACAACTCCCATCAGGAATAGCTAGAGTAAATGGTTGTTGTACAAAACATCTGGAGTTCCAGAGGTTGCTAGATGACACGTTGCTAGGGGGGCTTGAGGGGACTATAGTCCTGGGTCTTTTGGTAGTAGGCCTGGATTACAGGGCTGAGGGGTTACAACCAAAAATGCTAGCTAGAACCGAGTCCCGCCAGTCCCGACATTAGCTTAGCCCCTGTTCTTTTCCAGACCTAGCCCCCTGCAAGATGTTTTGGACATTGAGGTGTTTTTGTAGGTAGTTGCTGGCCCAACCATTTTTTGATCTTTTGAAAAATTAAATCGAGCTGGGCCTGCTTAGGGCTAGGAAGCTGTACTCGTGTGTGTTTACAAGTTCACCGTGGACCAATGCTTGCTGCCGTTCTTGCAGTCAGTGGGGTTCGGAACCACATTCAGCATTTGAACCAACATTGCTTAGGGGGGAAAAGGTGCGTTTACACCAAAAGCAAGGGAAAGGGTTAAACTGAGAAATATGACCATTCGCTTTGAAAACAGCCCCTTTTATCGTCCATGGTTTGAAGCCAGATCTCCAAATACACGCACAGGGCCTGATGTACAAAGCGTCGGTCAAAGGAGAAAATCCCATTGCTAAGGGCGTTGTTAATCAGGCCCGTAATCTGACCACTTTAAAATGGAGAATTGTTCAAATAATCGTCGCTGAAAGTGGGTTTGAAAATCACGGCGTTATTTCGTCTAGTGGCCCCGCCCTTTTGTATCTTGAAAACGCCGCTATAATTTCTACGGTGAAAAGGCAATCGGCCCGTTTTTTTCTTCTTTGAACGTGCATGGGGTTCTGAGTTAGGGGTCTGAGTGCAGGCTCGGTGGCATCTTGCCCCACGTGGAAGTGGCAGGAGCGTGGGAAGCGCCATGCCTCGGGCTATGTAGAGCACTCAGGGAAGCCCGGGGGTGCTCCCAGGGCCCATATTGTATTAAATGCTCCATGGGGCTGCAGGGACTGGGAGACAGGCCCTGTGGTAGGCGCTCACCGCGGGGTGACGATCAGATGGTGTGCTTGTGTTAATTTGGGGCTCGCAGGATGAAAGGCTTTTTCGTGTGAGACATGAAAGGGGCCGGACTTCCTTTGTCTCCCCCTCTGGAACATTTGCAGTTACTTCCTGGACCCTTTGAACGCGGTGTCGGCCTTTACACCACCGAGAGCCGGAGCAGGACGGCGGATGCTGCCGCCCGGGCAGCGCCTCAGTCAGAGGTTGTAAACTTTCTGTGAACCTAATTTGTGGATTGCGCTCAAGTTTCGCCCTTGCACGAGGAAGGGGGAGGGAGGGCGGTGTCAATATAGTTTAGAGTGTTTTTATTAATGTTACGGTCGGATTGTGAAGCCAGACAACCTGGCAGTGGCATCAATTCTGTTTTTCTTTGTATCAATCTATTTACTTCCGATTACACCTGCCTTCTCTCACTCACGAACTTCGATGGCACATCTCTCTCACTATCGCCCTCTATCTAAAACGGCACCTCTTCCTCCAAACGTGTCTACAATTCGGGCGGATAGCTCATGAGTGAAGTGTTTGCCTCTGACATGTCTGGGCCTAGCCTCCACATTGCAGTGGCCACGAATCAACAAATTGATCCACTTAAAAACTCTATGCATCCCTCACCACTAAAACATCTATGCATCACTCGCCATTTGGAGGATAGCTCAGGAGCAACATGCTCGCCTTGGATGCAAGACAACACGCAGCACCACAGGTTCGATCCCCGGGTCTGTGCTTAGAAACCTCTGGGTATTAAGCGCATTATAAATAACCTATCATATCACTCCTACCAAGGCAGGGGCCTGGAGTCCATCACATACCATTGAGAACTCTGAGAGCTAACTTATGCGTTCCTGCAGGGTGGGGACTGGCGCCCAGATTTTAGGGAAGTGTTACAGCATTCGGGACAGTGAGCATGCAGTGTGCAGGTTTGACTCAGTGTCCCTGGCGGGTGCCCAGGAATTGGAGTACCCAAGTACCCAGCACCCCCGGTAGCAACACGAAACGGCATAGATGGTCTTTGTCCTCTCCTGCCAACCAATCTCTGGGACCCCACCAGATACAGTGTGAGGGCCTTTCAATGTTTTCAGAAGAAAGGGGCCCCAAGGCTTAGGGGGGTCCCCAGCAATTGTCTCCATGTTTGCAGTCCGCTTTCTTATGACGCAGCAATATGAGCGTGTCATTTGGGACTTTAAACATCCTACTTTGCAGTGCACGCGTTCCAAGCTGAATTTGCTAGAGCCCTTCAGGGCGTTGCCTGCCTTGCAGTACCTTTTTACTTGGGTTTCTCAGTCTCCAAACATCAAGTTGAAAAGGGCCCCTACGAGCTATGACACATCTTCAGCCGGCCCCAGGATCCCCTAACATTTCTGCACAGAACAAGACCACTTAACTTATGATATGATATGATATGATATGGCATTTGTAACGCGCCTATACACAAGTGTTTCAAGGCGCGACGAGGCAGGGAGGAGGGAACAGGGGGGAAAGACAGACAACGATCCTACTAGGCCAGGTGTCATTCAGATCGCGCAAGTGCAGGGGTAGGGAGAAGGGAAAAGGTGCAAGGGGAAGGGGAGAGGGGGAAGTGCTGAACAGGGTAAGTAGAATAAAAAATAAATAAATAAATGGGGCCAGCTGGTGGCAAGTGCAAGGTAAGTGCAGACAAGTGCTGGGAGGGGGGGGGGGCTGTAGGGATACAGAGACAGTCCCACAGTGCAGGGGTTGCCAGGGGGGAAGTGCAAGTGGAGAGTGGCTGGGCCAAGGACCAAGGTCGTTGAGAGTGGCCCAAGTGCAGGTTCAGTGCAGTTTCAATGAAGAATTTAGCAGGGGAGAGGGAGAGAGAAAGCGGAAGCAAAGAGGAAGGTTTTGTGGTGCTTCCGGTACCGAAGATGGTTCTCCTCAAGTTTCAGGGCGACAGGAAGGCTGTTCCAGAGGGAGGCCCCTGCCGCAGAGAGAGATCTACCCCCAGCTCGTTGCTTCGAGAAGCGGCTGACCCTGAGGGAGTTGGAGATAGATGAGCGAAGGGCTCGGGAAGGAAGATATTTAGGAAGAGAGAGTTGAAGGTATTTAGGTCCCAGGCCCCAGAAGGCCTTGTGGACAATGCAGAGGGTTTTGAACTTAATCCTCGCAGCCACAGGGAGCCAGTGTAGAGATTTCAGTCCTGGAGAGATACGGTCCATGGGCTTGAGGCCAAGGACAAGTCTCGCAGTCCTGTTCTGGATGAGTTGCAGAGGGCGGAGAGTGGAGGCAGGCAGATTAAGATAGAGGCTGTTACAGTAGTCCAGCTTCAAGAGAACCAGGGCTCTGGAGACCGTGAGCTTCTGGGGCAAGGAGAGGAAGGGAAGAATACATCTGAGGAGGTGCAGCTGGTAGTGTGACTTCTTAGAGACGTCAGATATATGAGGAGAGAAGGAGAGTGTGGAGTCGAAGATGACCCCAAGGATTTTTGCCTTGCAAGTAGGAGCAGGAAGCGGGCCAAGAGAGGCTGGCCAGAGCGCTGCAGGGAAGGAGGGAGTGGGTGTGCCGATGAGTAGAATCTCAGTCTTACTGGCATTAATGCAGAGGTCATTGGCGGCACACCATTCCTGGATAGCAGACAGACAGTCGGAGATGAGGGAAGGAGAGGAGGAGACCGAGGGTAGCCTGAAAATGCGCTGGGTATCGTCCGCATAGCACTGAAAGTTGGGGCAGAGAGTGGCGATGCGGTGGGAAAGGAGTGCCAGATACTGGTTGAACAGCCAGGGAGAGAGATTAGATCCCTGGGGGACACCACAGGTAGAGAAGAAGATGTCAGAGAGGAAGGACCCCAGTTGGACCTGGAGGGTCGATTGGAAAGGAAAGAGGTCAGCCACGCCAGAGCCTGACCAGTGAAACCCAGGTTATCACGGAGACGGTTGAGCAGGATGGCATGGTTGACCGTGTCAAAGGCAGAAGAGAGATCGAGCAGAATGAGAACACACGGAGTGTTGGAGTCGAGGTTCGAGAGCAGGTCCTCACAGATGTTCAGGAGAGCAGTTTCCGTGCTTCTGGCAGCTCTGAAGCCAGATTGATGGTCATGAAGACTACCAACAGATTCAGCATGGAGGTTGAGCTGGGAGATGGCCCGTTTCTCCAGGAGCTTGCCCAGGAAGGGAGTGATGGAGATTGGGCGGTAGTTAGCTGGGCTGGCGGGGTCGGAAGAGGGTTTCTTAAGAAGAGGGTGCACAAGGGAGTTCTTAAGGGGGGATGGGGAGACTCCAGAGGCGAAGGAGTGGTTGCAAAAGTCAGCCAGGGTAGGAGCCAGGAAGTCGATGTGGTCCTTGATAGTTTTGGAGGAGCAGGGGTAAACCTGTTTAGACGAGACTTTCATAGATCGGACTTGTCTGGAAACCTCGTCAGCAGAAAAAAGGGGAAAGGCAGAGAAGGAGGGAGGACGGGTGGCTGCAGAAGGTCCAGAGAGAGAGCCAGGAAGAGATGGAGGGAGGTGATAGGAGGAGAGTGTGGACAGGATGTCCTGAGTTTTAGAGATGAAGTGAGAGGCCAGTGCAGTGCAGAGGGCCTGGGAGGGGACAGGAGAGGGAGAGACTGCAGCAGGGTTGGCAAGCTCCTTGCAGATTTTAAAGAGTTTGGCCGAGTTGTTAGATGCAGCAGAGATGCGGACTTGGATAAGGGCTCTCTTCTTGGTGAGAACGGAGAGACGGTATTGCCTTTGGAGCAGGCGGCAGGCCAGTTTGTCAGAGGATTTACATGAAGCACGCCATTTCCTCTCTGCCACCCTGCACTTGCGTTTTAGGGTGACAAGATCAGAGTCATACCAGGAGTTGCATTTGGCTTTGGGCTTGTCGTGATCTGGGCAAAATCTTCCTCGGGGCCAGCCCTTTGAGAGCAAAATATACCCAATTCAGCCCAAAATACAGGTTCTATTGTGCTGAGCAGTGATCTCATGCTAGTGACAAATGACACTTTCAAAGTTTTAGCATATTTATTCTAAGCAGTGAATTTCATATACATTTGGGATTCAAGTTAGAGAATATTACAAAGCATGAAACTTAGAGAAATGCAAAATATAGTGAAACATGGAACTTAGATAAACATAGAGAAATATAGAGAAGCATAGAGAAACACAGTCTTACGTCCCTTTTAATCAGCACTGGGAGACCCTGGGCTCTCATAAGCTAGCTCTAAACAAGCCCCGCTCAGAGAAGCAATGCTGCAGGACGCCGTCAGAGCCAATTCCGGGCACTTGTTTCTGCACGAATCAAGTCCACAGGACGATCTCCCCCTCAGTCATGGGAGCATGGATATTTTATAATCTCGTGCTGTCAGTCACCATGACGCACAGTTCCAGAACTTTCCCTGTGCAAAATATGGGCTTGCTCATGGAAAAAACCCAACTCTGTTAATTTCCACTGCTCCGTCTGAGCCCCACCCTGGCTCCCATCTGCGAAAGCTCAGGAATGTCTTATCAGTGCCTTCCCAGAGAAAAGGAAGATTAGCTTGGGGCCAGGGCTACAGTTAGAAAGGCAGAATATTCAGATGGAAGCAGGGATGTATTAACCCCATCTGCAAGCTCTAAAAGGCATGCACTCATAGCTTAGTGTTTATAGCGCTTAAGACTGGCTATCTAAGCGCTATATAGGTGCCATGATGTTCCAAACACTCCAAAAATACCTATTAGCTACAGAGCTAGGGGCCCTCTCCCTGCCTGTCTATCAACAATGCATAATGTGACCTATTTCATACTAGGCCTGCATATTCCTTGTAGCTCACTACTGCATAATGGAAGTGCTACAACAGACTACTGTCAGCATTTTTAGCACATACTTTGAATACACTATTGGCTTTCAGCGGCTACTGCTGTCATCTAAAGCCCTGATTGGCAAGGTTGCAATTTCGTGTATCACTACAGGGCTTCAGGCAGATTCTCATGGCAGGGGCAAGGATATCAAGACTATCAGATATAGCAGAGTGGAGTGTGGAGAGGGCTGTGTCAGGGTGAGAGTCAGCTGAAGGGAGAGTGGGGGGCAAGAAGGTGGCAGCGAAAGCCTCAATTGACACACGCTTCATGGGTTGGATGACCGAGAAGGTGGGTGGCAGTGATGAGGGTGGCTTTGCCTGTGGGGTAGGGAGGGTGAGGTGGGACGGAGAGGGGAAGGTCAGAAGAGATCAGAGCATCAAGAGTGTGCCCTGCAGAATGGGTAGGCCCAGACGGGAGAATAGAGAGTGAGAGAGAGTCGCAGATGTCACGAAAGAGTCCAGAGGGGGGACAGGAGGCACCCAGGTGGATGTTGAAGTCACCAAGGAAGAGGAGTTGAGTGGTTGAGGCCAGGAGTGAGGAGGAGAGGTCAGCCCACTCAGAGAGGAAGGAGGAAATTTGACCAAGTGGCCGATAGATAGTAGCCACTGTAAGGGAATGGCTAGGAGAGGGAGAGAGTCGGCAGACAAGACACTCAAACGAGGAGTAGGTCTGCGTAGGAGTGACAGTGGCAGGAATCCACTCAGGGAAGATAAGGGCCACACCCCCCCTGCACGGTTGGGCCTGGGCACGGAGAGGATCTTGTAACCGTCAGGTAGGAGTGTGTCAAAGCTGGTGACAGAGCTGGCCGTGAACCATGTCTCAGTGAGACCGAGGACATCCAGGTCCAGTTCCTCAAGAAGGTGACAGATATCAGAGGAATGTTTGATGGCAGAGCGAGAGTTAAGAGTGGCAATGTGGAGAAGGTTGCCATCCTTGAAGGACTTCCGGGGAGGGGTACAGATCAGAGGTACGCCCTGCAGAGGTGTAGAAGAAGGAGGTGAAGAAGGAGCAAGAGAGGGGGCCGGGAGGGAGGGTAGAGGCAAGGTAGCCGAGGACAGAGGAGGGGGGACAGCAGGAGAGGAAAGGAAGTTGATGAGGCGTGGGAAGCGTCTATCAAAGAGGTGAAGGTTTGCCTGAAGACCTTGGACCAAGACGGTCCCATTAGCGTAGACATTAATGATGGCCTTAGAGGAGCGGAAGGGCGCCAAGAGGACATCCCAACGGGTGCCACCATTAATGGGAGAAGAGGAGAAAGGAGAGAGCACAGAGACCATATGAAGGGTCCATAGGTCAGGCGAAGGCACAAAAAAGAGGATGTCAGTAAGAGTTTCCTTGGAGCAGGCACTAGTGTAGGTGTCAGCGATAGGGAGGCCTGGGTTGAAGACCAGGATATCCTTTTTAAACTTTTTCCTACCAGATTTAGTGAGGAGAGAAGGATAGTCAATAGAGAAGCAGTTAGAGAAGATAGGCGAGATAGAGAGCACCATGGAGTAGGAGGGAGTGGGGGGAAGACAGACGATATGAAAGCACGAAGACAGGAAGTGAGCGGCAAGGCCAAGTTTACCACTTTTCAGAAAAACAACGGTAAATGCGTATTAGGTACACCCAGTGGAGAGGCCACCTAAGTTTGAGAAACCTGCGAGGGGAGAAAAACCCTAGTTTACCACATTTTAGAGAACAACAGTAAATGCATATTAGGTACACCCAGTGGAGAGGCCACCTAAGTTTGAGAAACCTGCGAGGGGAGAAGAAACCCAAGTAGCCACAACTGGGGAAGACAGTGAGGTGAAGGCACCATACGCATGAGGTGAACAGATGTAGGTGGGGTGAGCCGGCAGAAGCTGGAGATAGAAGGCGAAACTGGCGCCTGGCGTCCCCTGTACAGGTTCTCACTGGAGGGGGGTAATTCATATTTATTATTATTTTCATTTTCATTTGTATTTTTGTTCCCACACGTGTAGGCTTGGAGGTTCTCTTTTTCTCCTTCTTGCCGCTTCCGTGGCATCGAAAAATCTCTTGGGGGGACCATTTCTTCCCTTCAAGTAAGTATAGGGCCCTTTTAGCCCTTTATGTACTCTGCTTTGGGCACTGCAGGTCTTTTAGTTTTGGGTCCAGCGCTTTGGGGCACTTGGCATGCAGGTATTTCGACACAGCATCACCCCACACAGCCATTTGGGGGTTTTATATTAGTGCTTCTTATTTCCCCTTTTGACGTTCTTCGTTGAACGTTAATTTTTTCACTGTCCCCTTTTCGCCCGGTGACGGGGACGGGTATAGTGAATGATATGTTCAGGTGGAGGCGGTTTTTATACTGATGTTACCATCTTTGTTAGATGTGGGCTTCCACTTATGCACAGTAGTTTGGTGTTTTTGTTGGTGGAGGATATCCTTTTGTTTTTCCTCACGTTTCTACATATTACCTTTCCAGTGGCTGTATCCTTTGGGCTGCTGGGTTTTTAATACGTTTTTATGTGTCAGTAATACAATTATTTCTCACATCCACAGAACTCCATTTCCCTTGGGGTCCTGACGAAGGCAGCAGAATTTATACCCTGCCGAAACGTCCTGGGCATTTCTCTGTGTCACCGAGTTATGCTACATGGCTCAGCAACGCCACAATGGACGTAGACCTGGGATGTGTGTTTTTTCGGTCAGGTGTAATTCACTTCGCCATGTTTAATCAATTTTAGAACTGGTTTTAGGTGACACTGCTCTATGGAGTATATCTGTGACTAGTTAGCCAGATAGGGCCAGGAAGACAGTATGTGTGCCCGTTCTCCTCCGTATCAGAGAATCTTTGCTGTTTCACCTCTGGCTTTTATGAATAAACCATGAAAATGCTAGTAGATGTATATATACATCTTCCACATTGATATATGTCTGTATGTGGTTTGTTTTATGTTGTCAAACGTAGGACCAATGGCCTATGAAATAAAATTGTAACCTTTTTATACTAAATGAAAAATACGGTGCACTGTGTATTACATTCTGTGAGGCGATGCAAATAACCTACGGAGTGGGACCCAGTAAGAGTTAAGACTGGGCCATCAAATTTGTTCTTGAATGGTTCATCTGGGGGACTCCCCAATGTGTGTTGATCTTGTTACTCATTTGTCCCCTGTATGCTTTTGAGTATGTATCCCTTGTGTGGTAAGACACCTGCAGACACACAGGGAGCCGCAGTCGTAGGAGCCGCCCTTTGCCTAAGGGGCCCTTAGCCGAGGGGGCTGCTGGGCAGAGGGGCTGCCCAGGGGGGGTGGGATATAAGGCAGGGGGAGAGGAAGGGGAGGGGGGTGTGGGCGGGCAGGGAGGCGGGAAGGGAGAGGGGAAGGAGGACCAGGAAGTGAGGAGGAGGGAGGGGGCAGGGGGCAGCACAAACGCGCACGGAGCGCAGGCAAAAAACAAAACAAAGAAAACAGAAGGAGGCTTACTGGAGCCCAACGGGGCTAGGAAGGCAGCCTCAGCAGCAGGCCACACGGGGCTACGGGCGACCGCTCGAACCCGCTCTGGCTCAACAAAGAAGCGAGCGTGGTGAGCGGTCGTTCCGTAGTCCCAGAGCGGCTGCGAGGACAACCAATCAGAGGGGGGGTTGGGCGGGCAGGGAGGCGGGAAGGGAGAGGGGAAGGAGGACCAGGAAGTTAGGAGGAGGGAGGGGGCTGGGGGCAGCACAAACGCACACGGAGCGCAGGCAAAAATCAAAACAAAACAAAGAAAACAGAAGGAGGCTTACTGGAGCCCAACGGGGCTAGGAAGGCAGCCTCAGCAGCAGGCCACACAGGGCTACGGGCGACCGCTCGAACCCGCTTTGGCTCAACAAAGAAGCGAGCGTGGTGAGCGGTCGTTCCGTAGTCCCAGAGAGGCTGCAATGACAACCAATCAGAGGGGGGGGTGGGTGGGCAGGGAGGTGGGAAGGGAGAGGGGAAGGAGGACCAGGAAGTGAGGAGGAGGGAGGGGACAGCACAAACGTGCACAGAGCGCAGGCAAAAATCAAAACAAAACAAAGAAAACAGAAGGAGGCTTACTGGAGCCCAACGGGGCTAGGAAGGCAGCCTCAGCAGCAGGCCACACAGGGCTACGGGCGACCGCTCGAACCCGCTTTGGCTCAACAAAGAAGCGAGCGTGGTGAGCGGTCGTTCCGTAGTCCCAGAGAGGCTGCGAGGACAACCAATCAGAGGGGGGGGGTGGGTGGGCAGGGAGGTGGGAAGGGAGAGGGGAAGGAGGACCAGGAAGTGAGGAGGAGGGAGGGGACAGCACAAACGTGCACAGAGCGCAGGCAAAAAACAAAACAAAGAAAACAGAAGGAGGCTTCCCCAACGGGGCTAGGAAGGCAGCCTCAGCAGCAGGCCACACGGGGCTATGGGCGACCGCTCGAACCCGCTCTGGCTCAACTAAGAGAACTTCCAGAAAACAGCTATAAACCTGGTTGTTTTCAACTAACTTCATCACAAGACCAGCACCAGAACCTCATTCAATTATGCACCTACAACAGCTGCAAGGAACTGGCCAATCCTGCGCAGTATCAACCTCTCCTGTCCTCTTCCAGGCCCTCTGTACAGCCCTAGCCTCTCACTTCAGCTTTAAAACCCAGGACACCCTGTCCATCCTTTTATCCTCTCCTTATTCTGCCTCCACTCTCTCCTCTTCCTCCGGCCTCCCTGCGGTCCCCCTCCCTCTCTGCCTTTCCTCTCTTCACCCCTGATGTGGTTTCTAGACAAGTCTGATGAATGAAAACCTCGTCAAAACAGGTTCTCCCCTTTTCCTCCAAAACCATCAAGGACCACATTCACATCCCCCGCTCCAGCCTTGGCCGACCTCCTCAACCACTTTTTCACCACTGGAACCATCCCTTCCCCCTCAGAAGCACTCTCTTGTGCACCCACTTCTCAAAAAAACCTCAGTCGCCCCTCCCTTCGGGCTAATTATTGCCTGATCTCCACTCATTTTCTGGGCAAACTCCTCAAAAAGCTGGCCATCTGCCAGCTTAACCTCCACACTGAATCTGTTGGTTGTCTCGATGACCATCAGTTTGGCTTCAGAGCAGCCAGAAGCCTGGAAACTGCTCTCCTGATCATCCGTGAAGACCTGCTCTCTAACCTTGATGCTAATCTCCCCTGTGTCCTCATCCTACTTGATCTCTCTTCTGCCTTTTACACGGTCAACCATGCCATCCTGCTCAACCGACTCTGTGATAACCTGGGTATCACTGATCAGGCTCTGACCTAGCTGACTTCTTTCCTCTCTGACCGACCCTCCCAGGTTCAACTTGGGTCCTTCCTCTCCTCTATCTCTCTCTCCACCTGTGGTGTTCCAAAGGGGTCTAACCTTTCTCCATGGTTGTTCAACCAATACCTAGCACCTCTCGCCCACCCTATTGCTGCTCTCTGCTCCAACTTCCAGTGCTATGCGGATGACACTCAGCTCGCTTTCAGGCTCCCCTCTGCCACCTCTTCTCCTTCACTCATCCTGGATTGTCTGTCCGCATTCCAGGCGTGGTGTGCCACCAAACATCTCTGCCTGAATGCCAGTAAGACAGAGATCCTCCTCATCGCCACACCTGTACCTTCCTTTCCTGCCTCTCTCTGGCTGGCCTCTCTTGGCGCTCCTCCTTCTCCCACCTGTGAGGCTAAGTACCTCGGGGTCATCTTCGACTCCACACTTTCCCTCTCTCCTCACATGTCTGATGTCTCCAAGAAGTCAAACTATCAACTGCACTTCCTCAGAGGTATTCTTCCTTTCCTCTCCTTCCCCCTGAAGCTCTCTGTCTCCAGAGCTCTGGTTCTCTCTAGGATTGACTACTGCAACAGCCATTTTTAAAAATCTGCCTGTCTATACTCTCTGACCTTTGCAACTTATCCAGAACAGGACTGCAAGACTTGTCCTTGGCCTCAAGCCCAGGGATTGTATCACTCCATCCCTAAAATCTCTCCATTGTCTCCCAGTGGCTGCAAGGATCAAGTTCAAGACCCTCTGCGTTGTCCACAAGGCATTCTGGGGCCTGGGACAATACCTCCAACTTTCTCTTTGGAAGTATCTTCCTACTCAAGCTCTTCGCTCCTCCACCTCCAACTCCCTGGGGGTCAGTCACTTTTCCAAGCAACGAGTTGGGGCACATCTCTCTCTTTGGCTGACGCCTCCCTCTAGAACAGCCTCCCTGCCTCTCTGAAACTTGAGCAGAACCATCTCCGGTGCCGGAAGCATCTCAAGACTTTCCTCTTTGCTTCTGTCTTCTCTCTTCCTCTTCCCTGCTGATCTCCTGTCTGATAATGCACTGGTCACCTGGCTACCCTCTGAACCACGGGCCCAAGTCCCTGCCCTCCCAGTTGCATCCCTGCACTGCCTCCTGGCAACCCTGCACTTGGGTCTGTATCTGCATCCCTACAGTCCCCCCTACATGCACTTATCAGACACTTGTTGTCTGCACTTAACCTTGCACTGCCACCTGCTGGTCGCACTACTTGTTCTTTGATGTTTGACCCTGTGTCTTGCACTTGCTCCTCCTCCCCTTCCACTGCCACTTGCACAATCTCAATGTCACTAGGCCTAATAAGATCTTTGTCTTGTCCTCCCTTTGTTTCCTCTCCCTTGCCTTGAAACACTTGTGTATAGGCGTGTTATAAATACCATATCATAACATGTCATAACTACTTAGCTCAACTTAATCCCACGGAAGGTAACTTTTAAACTACATAAATGAGTAGGAATGCATAAGCATCCCGCCAACTGTGTACAGACGCGTTATAAATAACTCATCATAGCATATGACATCATATCTAGCCGATCTGACCTGGCCATCTTTATTGGCTTCTCAGCAGCACCCCCTCCGACCATTGATCAGTTTTCAAGGCATTTCCAATTAGAGGAAATAACATAAAACTTAAAAAGCTTAGGAGACTGTATCCCTTTAATAAAAGTATTGCCTAAGGCACCTAAGATTCAGGTTGGGCAGTAGTCGACACAACCGAACAAGAATAGAATAGAACAGTTATCACTGAAAACCTCTGACAAACTGCCTTTCTCAATTCACCAGTAGGCACGTACTACCTCACTTCTGTTGAGCACCCAACATCTATGTCTATCCCCTACTACTTGTACTCCCCTGCCGGTCTACCCCCAACTAACTGACTTCCCTCTAAGCTCTCACACCATTTTACACTACAGATACATGTCCCCGTGCAGACAGCTACCACAGGCTTAACAGATACCACAAGTTATGTTATGTTATGTTATATGGCATTTGTAAAGCACCCAATGCAGTTGGAATGGCCTCAAAGCGCTATGGGGGTAACGCCCTTGGAGGACCAAAGTCCGAAGTACGAGAATTGAAAAGGAGGATTTTAAAAATGTGTGTGCATTGTAGCCAGCACAAAGGTAGGGAGGGGGGGTAAGTCCCTGCTAGCGACCCATAGAGATCTGGCTAGTAGATGGGTTCTGTGATAGACTGTCAGGAGAGTAGACAATTCAAGGAGACTGATTATGTGCACTGCTGGACCTTTTTTTGTGTGGGGCTCAGCTACATTCTAATGGTAGAGGTGATGTGCATTATGAAGTCGAGTAGTACATTGCGGCAGATGTATGTGGGTGAGTGGCCGTGCCCCGGCTGGGACATAGGCTTTGGGATAGCACAACATTTGGGGCCTCCCCTGCGAGCCATGCAGAATGCCCCCAGCTCAGTGACAAATTACGGGTCGTGCCACACTCTGGCCCAACCTAGACTACCACGCCCTGAATTACCTCCACATCCCGCTTCCTTGTCCTAGTGTTTACGTATGAGGCACCTTGCCTCATAGGTAAGTACTGGAACGAGGAAGAGTGGGATTAGCACTTATGAAGATTCCAGGTATCTAAGCAAGGCATTACCTCCATGTCCCTCTACCCTGTCCCAGTACTTGTGTAGGAGGCAAAATGCCTCATACACAAGTATTGGGTCGAGGAACAGTAGGGCTAGGAGTAATGAAGATTACCAATAAGTAATCCAGGCATTAAAAACAAGTACACACACCATTCACCATACATTTGCACACACCCAGCTACCCGTACATTTACATTTACACCCTTTCACCATACATTCACACATGCACACCCAGGCAGCCACCCATACATCATGTATTCACACACATTACATTATATACATTTACACACACACTTACACACATTTAAACAAAATACATTTCCTTATGTTTTTGAATCTGTTGGTCCAGGGAACAAGGCCTAAGCTCCCCGCAGCAGCCAGGAACGCTTGTTCTTGTCATTTGCAGAGGATCCGGATGGAAATAATTTCTTTATGAAGGCAGAGTGACTTCAAAAAGAAACAATTTCTTTCTGAAGTCCAAGGGGGTCCCTTCCCAGGATGTGGCAGCGGGCCCCCTGCTACGCCAGTGGATACGGCTATTTTCCATTGAGATGGAGTGCTCTATGTCCCAGGGAGTCCTTGTAGGCTTCAAAATGCAAGCCTACAACCCTGCCCATGCAGTGCCAAAAGCAGTGGCACAGAACAGTAGCTAGATTAAGAATATCGGCCTACGGCACTTTCCCAGTGGACAAATATGCTAAAGCATTGTCACAAGACAGTATCTAGATTCAAAGTACAGCTAGATTAAAAATACAGACCTGCAGCACAATCCGTGTGGCACAAAATACAGCTAGATTCAAAATACCGCCCTACAGCACTATCCCTGTGGAAAAAGATGCAGGGCAGTGGCACAGAACAGAAGCTAAATTAAAAATACAGGCCTATGGCACCGTTCCTTTGGAAAAAGATTCAGGCAGTGTCACAGAACAGCAGCTAGATTCAAAATACAGGCCTGCGGCACCATTCCCATGGAAAAATATGCAGGGCAGTGGAACCGAACGGCAGCTATATTCAAAATACAGGCCTACAACAGTACTAGATGTACACACCAATTGGCGTTCCCTACTGATTGTTGCAGCAGACAGGGACTGTGGCATGGCAGGGGCAGGCGAACAGGCAAACAGGTGATGGCAGTTCCCAAGGAAGAACCCTTTGCCTTAGCCCTTAGCCAGCTGACCGGGCAAGGCTGCCCTGGGTGGAGGACTCAAATAGGTGTATTCCGGGTCTCGAGACCCGGGGCACCAATCCGAGATGGTGCAGGCAGGCTATGGGAGGGGGAAGTAGAGGCAGGCTCTCTGGCCCGAGGGCCACTTAGAGGATCGCTGTGGTGCTGGGAAATTTAAAAATAAAGAGAATCCAAGGCCCAAGGTGGGCCGATTACCTGAGCAGGCTGCTGGTCCAGCGCTATGCAGCAGAAAGGTGCAAAGGCCCCTTTCATTGCACCTTTGCTGTGTGTGTCTTTTTCGGTGTTCTGGGTCTTGTGACTTGTAGCACTAATCAGAGGCGGTGAGGGCAGGCTGCGGGAGTGGAGGCTGGGTCTCCAGTTTAAGGGCCGCTGAGAGGAGCACTCGGGCTGGGAAAAAATGAAAAAATATGATAAAATATATGATTGATGAAATGATGGATGCTATAATGTCAATTCAGGACAAGAATGCAGACATTGAGAAACCCATGGAACAGATACGTCTTCAAGGGATAACAGTGGAGCTGGTCATTGACTGAGTCAGGAACACCTTGACTAAACCATTGATACAATCGCCAGGCGGTGATCTGGTGCCAAAGCAGATAAACACATGGGCAAATCTACTGCATAGTTGCCATGATAAGATGGACTGCGGGGTGCACATCAAGAAGACTACAAAGATGGCCACTGACTGGCCCTCCAGACACATTGTGAGAAAGACTGCAGTGTTGCAGAATTTGGAACTATAAAAACACCACCCAAAGGGAAGCCAGTGCTTCGCGTTACTTGCAAGTTCAGTGAAACTTGTCGGAACATGATCGTTGATCCCTGATTTCTGTCCCTACTTCTGAAAATCCGCTGACTTCATGAGACCCATAAGAGAAAACAAAAGAAAATACTAGTAAGCTATGTTACACTTTTTATTTATTAATTTTTATTTTCTTGTTGATTCCTGCTCATGATCCCCCCCCAGGGCCTCTCCCCTTACAGACTAGACTTGCGATTCCAATTTATTGTGTTCGGGCTTCAGCAGTTGATTACAGCAACTCATTTAGGCGCAGTGAATTCGTTCCCTCTAAGGATACATATTGAGAAAAAAGGCTACCGATAATCGCTTAAGCAACATAAAACTCAGTGTGAGATTGAGCGTTGGAAAAACAGCAAATCTTGCACTTGATAACAATACTACTGGGATATGGCAGATTTTAAGGAATGGCAATAAGCGTGATCTAACCATAAATTGCATACCAGAAGAAAAATGAAATGGTGCGCACATGTTCAAGCGACACTTGGGCGGGCAGAAGGAGGTGATATCACCTTTTGCAGCCACGCTGAGAGCTGGACATGTGCTGCGTCTGTTGCAGACCTTACACAGATCATTGCATAGCTTAAAAATTCAAGGGCGGCAGGCCCAGACAGGGTATGCAACAAGCTGTTAAAAATGGAGCTAACTACTGTTTACACAAATAGGTCTATTAGGCCGAATTCCTAAGTCATGGCACATCAGCCACATCCTGACAGTACACAAAAAAGGAGCATGGGACAATCCTGCACATTTTCGCACGCTAGCCATGCTAGATGTTTCTTCTAAAATATTTGCTTGCGTGCGCCTTACTGAGTTGAATACCTGAATTGCTACAAACAACATATTGCCACAGAACCAAATAGGTTTTAGAGCTAAGGCGAGTACAGCACATAGCCTTCTAATACTGTCATCGGCGATAGAACATGCCTGGAAGTGCAGAGAACTAAATGTCTACTGCGATTTTATAGACTTTTCTGCCGCCTTCGGTACGGTTATGCCCAACCGCCTGTGGCATAAATTAAACAGCTGGAATATTCCTCAGGATCTATTGAGAATGTTAATGTTGCTTTATTCAGAAACATATGTTAGGTTGCGGTAGAATGCATCTGGGAACTTGTCTGCATTTATATCGACAGGTAGTGGAGTCAAGCAGGGCTGTATGGTGGCAGCCACGCTTTTTAACTTGTACTTGGCTGACATACAAGATGTATTTATAAATATTGGAGCCAATCCGGTGAAGGTTGGATCAGTTGTGATAGGATGGTTAGCATATGCCGACAATCTGTTATTACTAGACTACACACCTTCTGCCCTTCAGAAGATGTTAGATGCATTTGCAAATTATTCCACTCTTAACGGTTTAACCATTGACATCGACAAGAGCAAAGTGATGTTATTCGCAGCTAAAAACAAAACCCCTAAAAAATATGCATGGAAGGTGAATAATAAAAGTCTTGAATTAGTACACACATATAAGTATTTGGGAGTACTGATTGATGATAAATTAAGATGGGATTCCCATTGGAAATCTGTCAAATTCAGTTGCCAAATAGCAACCAATGTGCTCATTTTTTTCATAGGTATAAATCAGGGGTATTCTACCTCTGCCATCTTGACCATATATACTGCACAAACTAGAACAATTACTTCATATGCAGTCGAAATATGGGGCCACAAATATAGGAAACAACTTGTGGTCCTAGAAGCAATGCTAATGCGGAAACTTATGAGACTAACTCAGAATGTATCAGTTGAATACTTATATTTGGAATTCAATTTGAAAAATATCATGGTCGACCAGCACCAGGATAAACCTATTGCCTGAGGATGTTTGGGGGTCAAAGGGGCCAACAATGGCTATCCCTACCCTCTCAAATGGTACCCTACAACTGGGAGCGGTACCAATGGAGCTTGGATTGTTGTGCCGCTTTTTCCAGATAACTGGCAGGTGGCACAACTCCTGCAGTGACTTTCTACTTGCACCCCCATCTTGGGCCAGTAGAAATGCATGGATAACCTTTGCTTGGTTCTCTTGATGCCAAGGTGACCAGCAAGGGGCACTTCATGCGCCAACTGCAAGAGGAAGGGTTTTACAGCAAGGGGAACCCCCAACCTTCTATGGTCTCCTTCTGTGGACACTGTAGGCTCACTGTAGAGGAGCCCACCTTCTCAATAAATCCTATGCTTCCCTGGAGGTTCAGCCTCAAGCTGGGAGCAGGCCTGCTCCTTAGGCCTTCCAGAGATGGGCACTCACGTTGCCCCCGACTGACTTCAATCCTGTCAGGACCACCTTCTACTAACAATCCTTGTAGTTCAGGATAGTCATTGGGATCAGAAACATCAGGTAACACCTCTTCCTCGTCAGGTTCAGGTGTTGAACCAACTACCTCTGCCTCAGTGGTAGGTGAGTTAGGGAGAATATTTTATTTCCCTCTTCTGTCTTTCTTGACTCCATTAGCCTTGGGTCTCCCATTTGGCTTGGGCTTTGCAATGGTCTTGGCCAGGGCAGCCCTTGTTTGTGACCTTGTGCAGGATCTCTCTGCTGTGTCTCCCACAAGCCCTGAAGCTCTGAGATCATTCCCCAGCAAGACCTTTCCTGGGACATCTCCCTGAATGCTCACTGGAATCCTGACCACTGTACCATGGATAATAAGATTTACAGGCATAACTGTAACTTGAGAGGTGGGCCATCAGCCAACTTAGTGGGTAAGAGAGGAGCACTGGCAACTTTGTCTGGGTCTACCAAGGTAGAATCCACTACAATTCTGCTGCACCCACTATCCCTAAGGGCAGGAGTATCTACTCTGTTAATCAGCACACTGTCCTTAAAGTAGTGCTTGGTATTATCTGGAATCCTAGCATAAGCCTCTGAGACTTTAGGCACCCAGGAACTCAGGGAAGCTAAGGGCCTCATTCCAAGATTGGAGGTAGCCATGGTGCTATTTGTGCCATGGCTGCCTCCAATACCGGGTCCGGCACCAGTCTTGTTCAATGGGGGCTTACCGGTGCATTCCGACCCTGGAGGGACCGGTAA
Organism: Ambystoma mexicanum; assembly: GCF_040938575.1. Taxonomy (NCBI): domain Eukaryota; kingdom Metazoa; phylum Chordata; class Amphibia; order Caudata; family Ambystomatidae; genus Ambystoma; species Ambystoma mexicanum. The sequence continues at coordinate 293,308,112 of NC_090932.1, read as the reverse complement.
ATCCCCATTGAACAAACCATTCCCCATTCCCATTTGAGCCCCCATAGGGCTCAATGGGAATAGGGAGGGCGCTAATAACGGGCTTGCGAATAGCAGGCCTGTTATTAGCGCCCTGGTCCCTAAGCCAGACCGGTAAGGGACGTGTGGTCAGACCACACGTTCCTTACGGTTCCCGCTAAGGGACCTCGGAATTGGGCGGTAAGGGATTACCAGCACCGTTCTTCTTACCGGTGCCGGTAATCCCTTACCGCCCAACTCATAATGACCCCCTAAAACTACCTCAGAATCTATCCCACTGGGGAAGGAGTCTGAGGAGAAGGATGCCCCTGTAATCTCTTCTTCCTCATAGGAGGAGAAGGCCAGAGTGGACCCCCAAGTTTTTGACCTTACATCTGGGGTCCCCCTTCAGATGGTCACTTGCTCCACAAGCCACACAAGATCCACTGGGTCTTGGGACATAGGGAGGCTTACTGTAACCAGAATTCTGTTTTGGAGGATAACCTCCACTACCCTGTGTGTTCTCTTGTGACTTACACTTACATTTCTTCTTTTGGCTCTTTTGGGAGGAAGTTTTATCAGATACCCCACCCTCCTATCTTTGGACCTTTTTCCCCTCCTCCTGCTTACCAGTATGAGTCTTGTCCTCATGGGACACTCTATGTGACACACACACAAATCTGCTGCAATGGCCAGCTTCTTAGGATCTAGCTCCTTTGAATCTGCCAAATGCTGCTTAAATTCAGAGGAACAAGATGCAAAAATATGTTCAAGCATGACAAGACACATCATACCCTCAAGGGTGGAGACCTTATAGCCTTCAACCCAGCCAGTCAAGATCTTTAAAGAATCAGTCACATATGACACCCAAATACTTCCCAAACTTTAACAAAAGCTACTCTCACAGCTTTTAACATGTCCATAATAGCACTGCAGCCAGAATGGAGTAGTCTGCTGAGCAATCATGCAATCTTATCAGCATTCACAACCTCCTAAACGTCACGTGCATACTCAAATGCATTCAGCCAGTCCATAATGTCATTCCTCTCATCATACACACTGAGCAGATCTTTAGGAAACCTTGGATGAGAGGAGGGTCCAGACCGATGTCCAGATCCCTGGGATCCCTTTGAAACTTGAAGCTTGGCCAGTTCCAACTGGTAATTCCTGTATTTCTGTTTTTATGCCGGCTCTATCTTCAGCTTAGCCATGTGGAATTCAAGCTCCTTCTGCCTAAACAGCAGCTCTTGGTTTTTGAATTCCAAGATGGCCTCAGCATCAGAACTTGCAGAGGAAGCATTGGACATTACATCATCCACATCCTCATGCGCACCATGGATGAGGGCAGCCACAGAACTGCCAGTTCTGTCAGTGGGAGCAGCCCCACCTCCTTCTGCACCCTCATCAGAAGCTATGGCACCGAGTTGCAACTCTTGCTATTCCATGATTTTCTGAATCATTTCCAATTTTGTACCTTGAGCAGGTAAACCTCTCTCAGTACACATCTTTCTCAATGTTTCTGATCTAGAAGCATTTAAGGTTATAAAGGTACTTGTTTCTATTACATTAGATAGGTCTATCGCCTTTTACAGTTATTACTACAACTACAACAGTCACTATGTGTCCTGGGTAAGGGTAATCTGAAATGCCTTCACTAGTGTGCAACACTAGATACCTTCAGTCCTATCCCACCGCTGTACAACAATTTGTTAAAACGGATTTCTTAACTCTGATCTGGTGGGCAGAGGTTCAGAAGGTCAGCCTAGTTTCTTGGAACAGGGTAACCTTCTGGACAAGCCAAACCAATCAAGATAGCATTGGCGGCGGTCAAGACTAGGTCTCAGGAGGGGTGAGGGTGACTGAAAGACCTCAATGAGTGCACAGAGTAAAGGACACTTACAAATCACATCCAGTCCAGTGTATATATATATATCAAAAATACAAATACATGTATCCAAGGCCTTTGCAATTCAACACAGTTAGAAAATCACAGCAATACACTTAAACCAACACAATCCTATCTAAACACATGTATACAAGACCAATGGGGTCTAAAGGATGAATGCACCAATGGGTCCACAACATAAACAGGGAAGGAAGCAGGCAGTTCAAATAGTCTTTAGGCCCTTCTGCATCAAACACAGTCCTAACTGAAAGGCAGTCAAGTGCCTAAGATGAGTGGAGCCTATTGCTCAAATGTACTTGCAATGCTGGCGCACGCGGTAGTTCAAATGGACGAAACAGGGTCTTTTGGAGGGGATGTAGCAGCTCAGGAAGGTAGGTGAGGTGATGCAGAATAGGTTCCCACTATTCAAGGAGGGCCTCCACTTGAGGGCAGAGTAGATTCCAAGAGTTGGGAATTGTTCGCTAGTTTGCACTAGCAGTGGAAAGGCGAGGGGCCCTCAGGGGCTACTTGTGCTTAAAAATTGATGGATGCACTAGGGGCCACCAGTTAGGGTTGGAATTACTCACCGACCCCTGGTGCACTTCGGACCAAACTTCAGCAGTCGAGTCCACTTCGGTTGCAGGTTCAAATGCTTCAATCTCACGGTTCTGCGGCTTTCAGCGATGAAGATACAGCGTTGATTCCTCTACGGGACAGTGGCAATTTCTCCACTCCTGGTGGATGGATCAGGCCAGTTCCACTGTAGTAGGCTTCAGGGCACAGAGGAACACAGCTCCAATGAACTTGCGAAGTTCGTCATCATGGCTGGGTGACACCGTAACCGTGTATACTCTGGTTCAGGCGCAATCACTTTACTCCAGACCTGGGAACGCCAAGTGTACGAAATCCGGTTTGAGAGTGCAGTGAACACAGAGCTTGCAATGTACCAAGTTTCGAGGGCCTCCTTGAAACGGCGGCGGTGACAGAGTAAAGGTCCTGCTTAAGGTTGTCAGCTCACTGGTTGGCCCAGGGACACTTCCGAGAAGGCTTACTTGCAGGTTCTGATGAAGGTGCCGACAATAGTTGGTCCCACTATTCCAATGGGTTGAAGCGTCTTCGCAGACCTTCTAGGACGACCAGATGCAGAGGGGTCCCACGGGACGACAGCAGGCTCAGGGTGGCAAACCTTCCAGCGGGTCACCAACGGTTCCTCGACTCTGCTTCGTAGTTTCAGGATACTTGGATCCTACCCTTCGTTCAGTGAGAACTCCAGAGATCAACATGGTATGGGTGTTTGGAGCCTTCTCTTATCCAAAATCTCCTTCGCGCCAAAATGAAGAGGGCCCAATGGGAGATCTGCTCACATACAGGCATACCATACGTGGACCAATCATGGACCACGGGGGGTCCCAGGCATTCACAGCACTCCAGACTCTCTGGCACCCAGGATGTGTATTGGAATGAGACAGTCCGGTCTGCATCCTGGGGGCGCGCACATACATGGCATGCAGAAGCCCGCAAAAGCTTGGTGCTTTGTGGGAAAATGCATGCTCAAATAAGGAAAGGGTTGAAAAGATACAAAAAGATAAGCTGCCACCAGCCCTGTCCAAGGCATATCTGCACTTCTCCTAAAAAAATCCTTTGAGCATAACTAGGGCCTTTACAAATGACATGAAGACCCAAGTGCACTGTACTGTAAGGTACTTTGTGCACTTGCAACATGTTGCAGAAAAGTTGCAACATTGACAAGGACTAAGGGAAGCAAAGTCTCCCAGTACTGACTTGGCCTCATCACGACCCAGGCGGTAAGTTACCGCCTGGGCCGTGACTTTACCACCATGGCGTAAACTATGTTTACGCCATGGTGGTTGGCGGACTTACCGCCCCATTCCGACCTTGGCGGGGCGGTAAGTCCCCAATCCCCATTTACCCTTCCCCATTCCCATTTTTGCCCCATAGGGCATAATGGGAGTGGGGAAGGCGTTAATTACGCCACCGTAAATTACGGTGGCGTAATTAACTCCATGGTCCCTTAGCGCCATGGATTTTAACACCCGCTAAAAGCAGGTGTTAAAAGCGCCATGGCGCTAAGGGACCTCGTAATTGGCGGTAAGGGGTCGGCGCAGCTAACGCTGGCGTTAACCCCTTACCGCCAGGGTCGTGATGAGGCCCACTGTCTTTAAGGGCATGTCAGTTTCCCCATAACAAGTGAACTAAAAGCCCAGAGGAGTGCAGCAGAAGAAGGCTGTGCTCCTTTTGCAAAGTCAGACTATGGTGTTTAAACAAAGCAAAAAGTACTGTAGGTGGGAGGATTACACATGAAATGGAAATCTTTCCTAACAACGGACATGCAAATACCAGCATGGACATGCCAGTAATAACAAATAAAATGATGCCATAAACACTGCCATCGCGGAGCAACCGTTAATAGGAATCTGGTGTGTGGAAACCTGCCACAGGTGCTCACAATCAGCCCAGGTGGAGGCAATGGAGTCTGGCACAGCACAAAAGGAGTACTCCCACACACCACACCCCTCCCAAATCCACAATGCTACCGTTAGCACTAGCAGTACTGGAGCTGGAAGACATGCATGCACGGCTACTCCTTGAGGAGGCAGTGAGCCAGAGTATGCCGCAGAGGCACAGAAGGAGAAGGAGGGTGAGAATGGGCCAGCAGATACCCATTGTGCAGGCAGTTGTACCCCAACAATCCTTCACCTAAAGGCCAGCCCATTCAATCTAACCCCTGCTCAGATCCACACCCTGTACCGGCTGGACAGGGACACCATCACCACAATAGTGGACCTCATACATGATAACCTGGTGAGCCTAAACAATATCCAGACAGCCATCCCCCCCCTTGCTGAAGGTAGTGTCTGTGCTACACTTCCTTGCCACAGGCACATATCAGCACACAGTTGGGCAGCTGCATGGAATCTCCCAGCCCTGTTTCTCCCGTGTGCTCACCCAGGTGCTAGCTGCACTCCTGTCCCACGTACGCAACCACATTGCCTTACCATGGACTGCGGAGGAGGTGAATGCTACCAAAATACCATTCCCTGCACTTGCAAGCATGCCAAATGTAATAGGTGCGCTCGACTGCACACATGTGGAGCTGGTTGTCCGGCATGCTGTGGAGGTAGTGTACCACAACAAGAAGCTGTACCATTCCCTGAATGTCCAGATGGTGTGCGATGCACACAAAATAATCACGCATTGCTGTGCAAGATTCCCTGGCTCAACACATGATGTCATGGTGCTGCACAACTCCACGTTGCCCCGCTACATGGCACAACATGCTGAACATCATACATGGCTGTTGGGTGAGTCTAACCACAGGGGCACGAGGGGTTTTAAATGGGGGGTAATTAAACAGCATAGGCAACGTGTCTGCTGGGTGGGCCATGAGGGGTGTTGAATTGTGGGGGGTATGAACAGCATAGGCAACCTGTCTGCTGGTTGGGCCATGAGGGGTGTTGAATGGGAGGGGAGTTTGGACAGCATGGGCAACCTGTCTGCTGGGTGGGCCATGAGGGGTGTTGAATGGGAGGGGAGTTTTGACAGCATGGGCAACCTGTCTGCTGGGTGAGCCATGAGGGGTGTTGAATGGGAGGGGAGTTTGGACAGCATGGGCAACCTGTCTGCTGGGTGGGCCATGAGGGGTGTTGAATGGGAGGGGAGTTTGGACAGCATAGGCAACCTGTCTGTGGGGTGGGCCATGAGGGGTGTTGAATTGGGTGGTGGCAGTATGAAGAGCATAGGCAACCAGTCTGCTGGGTGGACCATGAGGGGTGTCAGAACATAGCATAGGAATGCAAGCATGAGGAGCACAAGTGCACACTGGATGCATTAATCCATCATCACTCCTGCAAAAACCCGTTAACATCATCAGGTATGGATTGAAGTGCAGAGAGACTGGGAAGGGCAATAGAAGGCTAAGTCAGATGAGGAATTAGTCCGAGTAACCGCATCATTCCCAACCTGCCCAACATGAAACCTCACACATTAAATGGAACAAGACCACACACAGCGTACTTGGTGCCGTGACTGTGACTTATGTAAATGTAACAGAATGTGCAATACAGCTATTGCATGCAGATGTGCAAGGCTTTCACAGCCATGTGTCTTCATGCAATCAACAGACACAATACTCACACCAACACATGTATCAGGAACATCTCAAAACACAATCCACATGTACCACAATGCACCACTCTTCAGTGGCAATGCATTAAATGCATGATCTCAGCAAAGCAAATGACGAGTCGTGATGCTCCGCCAGAGAGAAAACCATCTGCCACACTGAAAAAACGTAGTCACTGCACTCAGTCCACAGGTACACCGCAAATCAGTATGCCTGTCATGTCACCTTATGGAACACCTCCAAGTAGAATGGTTCAAGTATGACAATGAAAAACACTCAATTATTGAGCACCACCAAGATATGATTGAGAGCTGCAGGACACATACAATGTAGCTTCATTCCACCATACTAACACCCACACTTCCATATCACAGTAACGTAACCCTTCACCCGTGATGCATGCTACCAATGGAGGTCTGACCTGGTCAAATGGGGGAAGGTGTTGATGGACATGTACATGGATACCTGTATATGTTGCATGCATACTGGGGATACCACTGTATTACATGAAGCAAATTAGGCAAATGTGTGAGTTGACACTGTAAATGCACAGTCCATTTCCAATGGTAACACAATATTGAAAAATAATACCATTGTGTGTTGTCAGCGGAGTAACTTTGCTGAAAATGTTGGGGGGACATGACATCTGAAGAAAAGGTCCCCCAGCAAAATGAATGGGGACAAAATGGTGTGCCATGAAAGTTGGGGGGCACAAACACCCCTGCCCCCCCTAAAATTACGCCCATGTGTGTTGTACTTGAATTGTGAGAGTGCAGGTTCACTTTGAATGGGCCATGTGACAGCGACTACACCCATCACCCCAACTCACCCAAGGATCAGCCCTCACTTACCAGGTTCATAGAGAATGACACATACCATGTACAGTTATGATTCCCTGTGCTTAGTTGCATTTTTTGATGAACACTGTACAGCCAGTGCTAACATGGAATGACCTAATAAATCACAAGTACCCTTTCTCTTGCTCCCATGCAGGTGATGCCGGGTATCCCCTGAAGGGCTGGCTCATGACCTCCATCAGGCAACAACACAACAGGCACGAAGAGGCCTACAACCATGCACATGCACGCACTCGTGTCACCATCAAGCAAACATTTGGCCTGTTGAAGGCCCAGTTCCGCTGCCTCAGCATGTCGGGGGAGTCCTAATTTATGGGCCAGAGAAGGTCTAGTATGTGCCATGCTACATAACATGTTCATCCGGCGCAACGTCCCCCTGCCCCCAGACATGGACATGATGCCACCTGAGGATGCGGATAAAGGAGATGCTGGAATTCCTCAGCGCCACAATGGCATTGATGGACGTGAAACACGTCAAGAATAAATTGACCACTACTTCTGATGGACTGGAGAATGCACGGCACTGGGCATGGGTTACACTGGGCACTGGACACTGTACATGATTAAATTGACACACACTCAAGAAGCAATGTCCAGTCATGTTTGTTTTCAACACCAGGTGTATTGAATGAGGATAAACTATGTACAAATTAGAACTTTTATACCTGGATCTATGTGATCACTGTGACGACCGAAAATGCAGACTTTTCTTTTAACCCCAACCCCCCCCACATATATATATATATATATATATATATATATATATATATATATATATATATATATATATATATATATATATATATATATATATATATATATATATATATATGGAGTAAGGGAGGGGTTAAAGAGAAAATAAAGTCAGCATTTTCGGCCGTCGCAGTTCCCAGGTCAACATTTGTGTACGATTCCCTATACCTGACACTTCTAACCTGTTAAATTGACCCCACATCCCCCCCACTACCCCCACACCCAATGCCACAACGCCCACTGCCCCACTACACCCAATACGCCAACACCCCCTCCCCCGCTACCCCTACATCCAATGCCCAAAACACCCTCCCACACTTCCCCACACCCAACACCCCTCTCTTACTACCCCCACACCCAATACCCCAACACCGCCTGCCCCACTACCGCCACACCCATTACCCCCTCCCCACTACTCCCACACCCAATACCACAACACCCCCTCCCCCACTACCCCAATGCCCCTTCCCAACTACTCCCTCCCCACATGCAGTAGTCATTTGGCCTATTTACGGTCCATTTTTTGATAATGGGGGTGAGCCTGTGGTTGCTGATTGAGTCACTGTGACTGATCCAAAGGGTTACTCTGGAGGGAACTGGTTGGTGTTGTGCTAGACGATTGGGCGAGTGGGGTGATGATGTGCCGTTGTTCGGCTGTAGCGTCCGCCAACATGTTAATGGACTCAGCCATAGTAGACATCACTCCATTCCCCTCCCGGACACACCTCGCCAGGTGGTACACACTCTCCGTGGCTCTGCTGAGCATCCGTCCCATGTTACACATGGAGTCCTGCATAGTCTGCCATGTCAGTTGTGCCTCTGTGAGGTACTGGGTGATCAAGGGCGGGCATTGCCTCCTACCGCCCTTCTATTCTAGTGAGGTGCCCTTCCGGTAGTGGCAAGGTAGGTGGGCTCTGAGGGCCTGGGGGAGTGAACTCAGCTTCATCCTCATGTCCAACGTCACTATGTGTGTCCGGGCCACTGGCATCCACAGTGCTGTGTGCTCCAGAGCCATCTGTTGGTGTTGCATGTATGGTCGCCTGCCTGGACGGCGGGGATTCTGGCTCCTCCTGCAGGCTGTGCACTGTGGATTCTGGCTCCTCATGCAGGCTGTGCACTGGGGATTCTGTCTCCTCCTGTAGGCTGTGCACTGGGGATTCAGGCTCTTCCGGCTGATGTGTCTGCTTGGCCGCAGATGTTCTAGACTGGCGGGGGGCCTTGCTGGCAGGTGTTGTGGACTGCCGGGGTCCTTGCTGGCAGGTGTTGTGGACTGGCAGGGGGCCATGCTGGCAGGTGTTGTGGAATGCCGGGGGGCCTTGTTGGCAGGTTTTGTGGACTGCCGGGGGGCCTTGCTGGCAGGTGTTGTGGACTGCCAGGGGTCCTTGCTGGCAGGTGTTGTGGACTGTTGGGGGTCCTTGCTGGCAGGTGTTGTGGACTGGGAGTCCTTGCTGACAGGTGTTGTGGACTGCCGGGGGTCCTTGCTGGCAGGTGTTGTGGTCTGCTGGTAGTCCTTGCTGACAGGTGTTGTGGACTGCCGGGGGCCTTGCTGGCAAGTGTTGGTGGGTGCTGGGGCTGCTGGGCAGCATCTGTTTCCTGCTGGCGGGGGTGCTGTGACGAAGATGCTGTGGCACGCTCGGGTCTTGCCGTAGAGGTGGCTGGCTCCTGGCTAGTGGCGGTGGATTTGTGGCAGAGGCGATGTGCAGCAGTGGACCAGGGTGTGGTGGCATGTCCTCGCTGTCAGATGATGTGCCTGTGGAGAACACTGAGGCAGGGCATTAGTAATGGGTGTAAATGCAACAGACATACATCAATGCTAGCGCATTCAGAGTCATGTGCATTGTCATGGACATGGTGGAGGGCCTGGCATGGTGCACACATGAATGTGTGGGGGATGCAGTGTAGGAGCATCCTTGTGGTGCAGCCATGGAGTACGCAGTGTCTGTTGGCTGGGGTACTGGTGTCCAGTGGCTTGGGTGTTGTGGCCATGCCACAGGGGCTGTGTGCCATGTGGAGTTTGATTGTGAAACTGATGTGTTCCCATTGTGTACGTTGATGCATTGATGTTGACTGTGCGGGTAGGGACATGGTGGGTGTGACAGGTTTCCAACTGGTGATGGTGATGTGTGCATCTTGACATGGGGTGGCTTTGCCATGTGATGGCACAGTGGTGACGGCAGCAGATGGACAGTGCTGTGTGTCTGTGTGCATGCAGTTGGTACTTGTGTGGGCAATACAGGGGACATGTGGGGTGTGTCAGTGGTGTTTGTTACTTGTCTTCCTGGCAGGTACATTGTACTTGTGTGGAAGGAGGCTTTCAGTGGTTGGAAATGCAGCAGGGATCTGATGCCACTTACTTGACATTTGGACTTCACCATTGGCATTGGGGATACAAGGTGTGCTATGACTTTGGGATTACGGTAACAGACACTCACTGTCATCATCGGATATCGCTGCTCCCGTCTCTGAATCTCCTACTCCCTCTATGCTCTCCCTCTATACTCTCCATGTGGCATACGGTGCTCCTCCCACGGCAGACGTTTGATGGGGATGGAACACCACCTCTTCGGATGGTCTGGGGTGTTGTCCCCACTGCCGACACTTTGCGGGCCACTTCCTCCCAAATGGCCTTTTTTCTAAGTTGTGCAGGACGCCGCACATAAGTGCAGAACACCACATCTGTATGCTCCACAAGTGTGTCTGCCAACATGTTGAGCTCCTGCTCGCTGAAACAGGGTTTGCGGCGGCAGACAGCGCCTTGCCCAGCTGTCATGTTCTTCTTTGTTGGTATCTACTTAGTTTTCCAGTTACACTCCTGTAGAATGAGGATTGCAATGGATTGCGTTTTAAAGATGGCCACCGGTGCATTTCCCGTTCCGGCGCAATGACGTTATTTGCAGTGCCGGTAATACCGGTACCAGTAATTACGGGCTCCTCCGTGCCGGAGTCGGTGTCTGCGGCATCGATGATTCTGGTATCAGGGTTTTGGGAAAATTACAGGCATGGCGGTGCTAGCGTTTCTGGCATGCCGGAATGCGCGTGCACGCTGACTCTGAATCTACCTTAAATTCGGTTAGCAGTGCTACACGGACACGGTAGCAACGGCATGCCAGTAATGTTCTCTTTTTACCGGCAAACTCGTAATGAGGCCCACTGTTTCAGTAGTGACTTAAGAAAACATTACTCACCATAGTGACTAACGTACTACTACTCCATAGTCCATTTTCCTCCATACTTTTGGAGTGTGTGCTCACATGCACTTTTGACTCTCTCTACTCTCTCTACTGATCTGAACTTCGGTTCCCAAGGGCGTTCAACCTACCAGCACCTTCAGACCATACCAATGGTATATAAGGCGCTATATAAGTGCAAAATAACATAACATAACATATTCCATCCTTCGGGACTGGACTGGAGCACTTTTTTGTAGCATCCAAAAACATTGTCATTTTTTATTTTTATGTGGGGTCAGCACGTGTATGGCTCTAGCCCCGCCTTCCTGACCCTACAGAGTACATCGCTCTTCAGTCCATTTCGATCAGCAATGTGGGTAAACATATCAGCAAATAAAGGGTACATTTTAGAGGGGACCGTGGGCAGACGTATGTGGGAAAGGGGTCTATGGACTAGGAGCACGTTGGTCACTACAGTGAATAACCTTTTCTTACTCCTATGTCCCGTACCCTTTCCTCCATACTTATGGGAGATTCCCAACCACTGATGAATACATAGATAATGGGTGGATGGATTAAACTCCCCTGGTTATAGAGGTTTCTGAGGACCAACTGACCGAACTGAGCGCCAACCTTAGAACTCAGGTCAAGACAATAATGTTTGAAGAAGGCAGACAGAGGCCTAAGTGGCTGTCTTGGTAATGGTTTCCCAAGGGACATACTTCTAGAAAGCCACAGAGGCCGCTTTACCCCGCAAGATGTGTGTGGATCCCTTTGAGAGCCTGCATGCCTTGTACTATGTGGGCTTGCCTGATACAGGAAACTATTCAGTGGGAGATTGTAGCCTTAGAAGCCTTTGTTCCTTTTTTGGCATTCCCAAATGTTAAAAAAGATGGGAAGATATCCTGAAGTCCTTTGTCCTATCGAGATAGAACTTAAGAGCTTTCCTCACGTCTAGGTTGTGTAGGACCCGTTCCACGTCTGAAGAAGGGTCCAGAAAAAACACTGGTACGGTAATAGATTGATTAGTGTGACACTCCGTCATTATTTTAGGGAGGAAAGAAGGATTTGTGCAAGGCACCACCTTATCCGTATGGAGCCTTTAGTTTGCCAATTCTAGTTGAACTGGAAGGTGAGGAATTTGAGATCCACAGTCACCATGGGTTCAAACGGCTTATGACAAAGCGTGTTGAGCATGACATTGAGATCCCATTTCACCTGCGGAGGCTTGACAGGAGCAAAAAGATGTAGCAGTCTCTTGTAATGTCATCTTATCACTGAGTTTGTGAGGGTGAACTAAGAAGAATCAGTGTTCAGGTATGCAGCTACAGCTGGCAGGTATGTATGGCAAAAGTACATATAAATGCCTGTCGATGCAAGATCTGAGCTAAAGAAAAGCAAAACAAAAGAGGTGATGGCTGGAAGATAAAGACTTCTAGGATAGCTCTGGGCAAACCTCCAGATCATAGTTCTTCGCCTGCCAAGCCATTACAGAAAGGGGAAAGACCATATGCAAATCAGGCTTGATCCCACCCCTGAAGGGGCAGTCCAGCCTGAAATGCTAGGTCGCAACCCTTGTGCACATGACCACAAGCATCCCCAGACATATTTCAGCCTCATTTGGCATCATCAGTGAGTAGTAGCTTGGGTCTCTAGGCCCCGCAGGCATGGGACCCACGTCTGGGCAAACACCTTGCACACCCATTTGGTTGAGCTAAAGGAAAGGACACTATCCACCGATGCCTGACGACAGTCAATCTTTTTGTTTAGACACCAGTGACAGAAGCAGAGCCATTTTCTCTTATACTGTGTGCGCTTAGAAGGTTTGCGCATGGTTTGTATAATATGCATATTACCATCAGATAGATTGAAGTGTGCTAGCAATCTGATCTCAGTAAGTAAGCTTCTAAGTTGAGAGATTGTGGGGATGGATGCCACACTTGTCGATTGTTCTGGTCAAGGAAATTGGGAATCTCCAGCCAACTGAATTGGCGGAAAAGTTGACAGGGCCTTTAGCTCCAACAACCAGAATCTGGCTGGTCACCAAATTTCTTTAAACACCACTGTGGAATCTTTTGCTTCCTGCAGTTTCAGCAAAGCGTGATGAATCAAAGTAAGAGGTTGGGTAAAGTGAACGCTGGCACTCCGTCCCAGGAGATCTCCAGGCCATCTCCCAGGGAGACCGAGCCCAGACTCTCTCTGGAGGCATACAAAGGAGGTTTCTTGCTGCTGTGTATCGAAAACAGGTCTATGTTCGGGGTCTTCCACAAACTGAAGAAATGGGAGAGAACATGATCGTTTAATTCCCATTTGTGGGTTGCCGATGACCGGTGGCTGAGGGATTTATATGCTGTGTTCTCTTAGCCAGGGATGTGCCCCACTTGGAGCAAAATTCCTTTTTGTACAGCCCATTCCGATATCGGTAGGGATAGCTCGATTGGAGGAAGGGACCTGGTCCATCACTTGCTTGTTTAGATAAAACACCACAACTGAATTGTTTGTCCTAATGCAAACTACTCTGTTGGTATGCTGGACTGGAAATCTTTCAGAGCCAAAAAAATAAATAGCTAGTAATTCGAGGTAATTGAGTATCTCCGTTTTAAGTTCTCAGGGGCAGGAAACCCAACACCAGGGTGTGTCCTGCATGGATGGGTAGGTCTAATGTGAGTAAAGCGAGATTGGAAGATGTTAGGGAAAATATTAGAGAGAGACAATTGAGTAACAGATGTGACAAATCACAGGTATTTGTCCCTTCTGCCCCAGGGGGAGCCTCCCCCTTTGAGGCAATATAAAGCTGCGACAAAGCTCCTATCTTTAGATCTCAAACCCCTTCACCACATCAGCAGGTAACATTACCCAAAGCATGCATAGTCTCTCAGATCTTTGGCTCTCCCTTCTGTTGAGGGTTCGTCCATGCCCCCATGCGGTCCCGTAGCCCCCAACTAGCAAGGACGACACCTCACACACATCCTTACTGTTCAGGCTTCCCGGTCGCTCTGCGCGGCCGGGAAACACCCTGTTTATTTATGTTGCACGCGGCGGCGTGCAACGTCACGCTGCCGCATGCGTGCCCGTCATCGGGCAGCGCCACACTCCTCCTTTTTCCAGGAGAACAAACAACACACACTACAACTATGCACAGCACACGATACACCATAACAATAACATTTTAACATTCCCCTTTGTCGGAAACACCCCTTTATTACCAGCCACCCAGGTCCCCTTACTTCGACAGTGATTACCACTACAGTATTCGGCCAAATGTCCAAGTACGTAATCGGTGAGGCGAGCAGGTTTCCCTCGCCCAGCCCTGTGGGGGTACCTCCTGCTCACCTCCGGCACGGGTGATCTGTCCACAGGTGTTGGTCTGGCCGGAGCCTCAGGCAGGCCCGGTGTTTCATCAGTGTCCTCTGGGAGCTCACCGGGGTCGGGCTCAGGAGGCGGGTCGGTTCTTGGATCCCGTAGCTTCTTGAAAAAGCTGACATTTTCAGTGACCGCAGACCGGCCGTCCGATGCAGTTATCATGGACCCTTTTACCGCGACAATGTCCAGCGGTTCTGGCTCATAGGGCAGAGAGAGCTTTCCATGTGGATGTCTGTTGCGAATGAGGACCTCGTCCTCTGGTTCCAGTCGTTTTGGGCGAAGCCCTCTCCGAGCATTCTCCTGCTCGATCCGTGTTTTCCGGTCAGCCTTGACCTGCTGATCATCGATCACGCCTGGTTCCTTCTCAACCACTTCGGGTAGCAACCCACGCGGGCAACGCCTAAACAGGGCCTCCGCCGGGGCCACTCCAGTGGATGCGTGGGGCGTGATGCGATAGACTGTCAGAAATTGGTGCAACGCTCTCTGCAATGGCTGTCCCTGCCCCTGGGCAATTCTAAAGGTCTTGTTGAGGGTCCTCATGAGCCGTTCAGCTTCCCCATTGGCCCTTGGCCACAGGGGAGTGATCTTCCTGTGCACCACCCCATAGCTCACCAACAGCTCCGAAAAGCGCTCGCTCTGGAATGGTGCGCCATTGTCCGAGCACAACGTCTGAGGGAATCCATGGGCCGCAAATATTTTCTCCACGGCAACCACAACGTGCTCGAACACTACTGAATACACAAATTCCACCTCTGGATATCTTGAATACTCGTCCACTATTACCAAGAAGTGGGTGCCCATCGTGGTGGAGCTGAAGTCCGCATGGACGACCTCCCATGGTCGCGTCCCGCGAGGCATCGCCTCTATCCCCGGCTCCCGCTGTAGTGGAGAAGCCGCCTGACACCACACACAGGCCACCACAAAATCATCCACGTTGCGCTCGAGTTCCGGAAACCACACCTTCAGCCTTAGGCGGGCCTTGGTCTTAGCGGCACCCTGGTGACCACGATGTGCCAGCACAATCACGTCGCCCACCTTCGACTGGGGCACCACAATCCGGTCACCCCTGAGCAGGAGCCCGGACGTTGAAAATGATAGTTCTTCCCGAACTTTCCATAGCTGCTCCAGCACAGTCCTGGCCTCCTGAGTGCGCCCTGCCAGGGCCTCCAGCACAAACTTCCAAGAGCCCTGCTGCATGGACTGTTTCAGAATGTTAAAACACTCATCCTCGGCTGCCGCCACCTCAAGTTCTTGGAGAGGCATGGCATTCGGTGTCGCCGCCTCCACTACCACCCAGACATGTTCTTCGGCCTTCTTTGTGCACGTGTCCGGGTCTCCTCCGCCGGGTGCCCCCGGGTGTCTGGAGAGGTAATCGGCCGCGTTATTCGCCCCAGGCCGATAGATTAGAGTGACCCCATACTCCAGCAGGGCGAGCATCCATCTTTCAATCCGCGCGGGTGGCTTGGATGATGACCCCGCCAGGATGGGCAGCAACGGTTTGTGGTCCGTCACAACCGTCAACGGGCGTCCAAGGACATAGAGTCGGAAGTGCAGGCATCCCCAGAGCACCGCCAGTGCCTCCCGCTCAATTTGCGAGTATCGTTGTTCCGCCTCCGACAGGGCCTTGCTGGCGTAGGCCACCAGGTGGACACCCCCATCTGGGTCTACCTGGGTCAGGACGACGCCCAGTCCGAACGGGCTGGCGTCAACAATAATCTCCGATGGTAACATGGGATCGAAGAAGGACATGGTGTCCTCAGCTGCCAGGGCGCCTTTGATGTCGTCAAACGCAGCCTGCTCTAGTGGGCCCCAGTTCCAGATCGTGTCCTTTCTCGTTAGTGCCCTGAGCGGTTCCGACCTGGAGGCAAGATTTTTGATAAACCGTCCACAGTACGTAACCATGCCCAGGAAGCTCCGTACCTCAGA
Source organism: Ambystoma mexicanum (assembly GCF_040938575.1). Taxonomy (NCBI): domain Eukaryota; kingdom Metazoa; phylum Chordata; class Amphibia; order Caudata; family Ambystomatidae; genus Ambystoma; species Ambystoma mexicanum. The sequence continues at coordinate 293,292,017 of NC_090932.1, read as the reverse complement.
CACAGACTCCGGAGGCTGCGCCTTCTTTATGTCCTGCACCTTCTTGGGATCCGGAGACACTCCCCCCTCCTTGAACACAAAACCAAAGAACTCTATGGATGGTCGGAGGAATTCACACTTCTCCTTGTGCAGGGTGAGGCCCAAGGACTGCAGTCTCTCCAATGTCTTTGCCAGACGCCGCAGATGATCGACTACCGTCTCGCGAACACCAAGATGTCGTCGCTTATATTCAGAACTCCCTCCAAGTCCGCTAGGGCACCCCGGATTATATTATGGAATACCTCGGCCGCCGAGGAGACACCAAAGCTAAGCCTCTTGTAACGGTAAAGCCCCCGATGTGTGGTGAAGGTGGTGATATATCTCGACTCGGGGTGGAGGACAACCTGGTGATACCCCGCCCTGAGGTCCAGTTACGAGAAGAAGCAAGCACCTTGTACCTCTGCAATGATGTCGTCTATCGTCGGGGTGAGGTGTCTTTCTCTCCTGATGCCTTGTTTGGGAGCCTCATTTCAACGCATATCCTGACAGCGTCTGGCTGCTTGGGTTTTCGTGCCACTGCTATGGGGGACACCCAGGGGGTGGGGTCCTCCACCTTCTCTATTATGTCCAGATCCACCAGGCTATCCACCTCTTTATCCACCTGTTCTCGAAGGTGAAACGGCACCCTCCGATGCTTCAGGGCAATGGGCTGCACCGAATCGTCAATGTGTAGTCTCACAGGTTCTCCAACCATCTGCCCGATCCCCTTGAACAGTTCTGCGTATTTCTCCAACAGGTCATTTATGTCCTCCAAGTAGACAGAATACGCAAAAGTGACAATACCAAGGGCCTCCGCTGCAGCACAGCTCAGCAAAGTGTTGGTGCTCACAGGTGTCACAAAGAACCATGCTTTAATTTGCGAGCCATCATGCTCCACCTTGGCCACAAACACACCGTCCAGGGGAATAGGGTGACGACCACCAAAAGCAAAGATGCGGGCCCTTGGTGCAGCCAACTTGGGGGGTTGGTCCATAACATCATAATGTCCCCGTGCCATTACATTGACGGATGCCCCAGTGTCCACGAGGACCGGAACGGGAGATTGATTGACCTCGATTACACACCTGGGCTGTCTCCTGTTCTTACTCTTCAAGACCCCCACACTCGAGACAAAGAACACATTTTCTTCCTCGTCTTGCTCCACTTCCTCTACCTGGGTGTCCTCCTCGCTCTGATCCACCTGAGCGACGTTGGGCAGCCGACCCTGGAGGGTGAAGCTTGCCCGCCCTGGGCCTCTCGGTACCAGCACAGGCGTTGCCGCCTTGCATACCCTGGAGAAATGGTCCGGCAAACCACACCGCCCACACGTCTTTCCTGCCGCCGGGCACTCTGCTGGGTGGGGCAGGTCGTATCCACACTTTATGCAAATTTCCCCTGCCCTTCCGGCCCTCTCTCAGGGAACTCCTCCAGGCCTTCTGACACCCCTGCTGCCACGCCACATCGCACATACCTCCTCAGTCTTGATGGAGCGCGACCCTGCCTCCATTTTGGTTGCTTTCTCCTCTGACACCTCATGGCACCTCCCCAATTCAAGGATGCGCTGAAGTGTGATGCCTGGTTCTCGTAGCACCTGGCGCCTGAGCTTGCCTGATGAACACGCCTGGATAAGCATTGTCCTAATCATGTCCTCTGCATCTCCCCAGGCGCAGGCTAAGGAGAGACGCCTCAGGCGTCCATAGAAGGAGTCCAGAGATTCATCGTCCTTCTGCTTGGCCGATAGCATCACAAAACGCTCATAGTCCGCGTTGGCAAGAGGCAAAAAGTAAGCCTGCAGGGCAGCCTTCGTCTGACCATATGATCCATCCCCAGGCGGCAGCGATTCAAAAATCTCTTGCACGGACGGTCCTGCCGAATACAGCATGGTTGCCAATCTGGTGTCATCATCCACTACCTGGGCCGCTCGAAAGTACATGTCCAGACGGTCCACCCACCTTCTCCATCTGGGCCCTAGGCTAGATGGTGGGCGGGACACATCAAACTCGGGGATGGGGTGCAGAGCCGCCTGGGTACGCACCTGGGCCATGACTGGAAGGATTTGTGAAGCAACAGGCCCCGCCGCTGGCTGTACAAGAGGTGGAAGACCTTGAGGAGCCGCCTGAACAAGTGGAGGTTGCTGCACAGGCTGCCCCTGAGGTAGCGCACGTGGCGGGGGTGGAGGAGGCCGCTGAATTGCCGCTGCGCCACCTTGGTCCTCAGTGTCACTCGTGAGTCTGAGCGCACAGGCACCCCAGCATGGAACACCGGGGCCGCAACTCAAACTCCACAGTCACTGCAGCACCTTGTGATGATGAAGAGGGTGAAATCAGCGTGGCCACCAACCTGTTGATGAAGATGCACCACCTTGATGATGAAGAGGATGAAGCAGAGTGTATTCATCAGCCTGATGATGAAAGAGATGAGGATGAACTGTTCAGCCTTCAAATGTTCCAAAAATTAGAAGAAGAAAGATGCGTGGGTCATGTAGATCCTAGGCCCAAAGCCTTCTTCCTTGCTTCCACTCGACGTAGTAAACCCAAGGAAAAGCCAAAATTGAAGATAGGCATATAATACTGCAGGTATGCCTTCCTGCTGTCAGGGGTTCCAAAAATTAAGCTTGGGGCCGCTTCCGAGCCGAAACCGGAGCCTCGTGAAGTCCCACAGCTTATTTTTCAAAATGGCCACCAGCCGCATGGGTAACGCACTGCCCACGGCAAAGAAACGAAGTGTTGCATCCACCTCGTTTCGGTGAAAAATTATATTAATAGTCACCGCCGGGTCCGGGCATTGTTTCCCCCACTCGTCGCCACTGTTGAGGGTTCGTCCATGCCCCCACGCGGTCCCGTAGCCCCCAACTAGCAAGGACGACACCTCACACGTGTCCTTACTGTTCGGGCTTCCCGGTCACTCTGCGCGGCTGGCAAACGCCCTGTTTATTTATGTTGCACGCGGCGGCGTGCAACGTCACGCCGCTGCGTGCGTTCCCGTCATCGGGCAGCGCCACACCTTCCAGATAACATTTCCTTGAGGGTCTCTTCCACACCCATAAAAACATACTGGCACACCGGAGGTTTTGCAACCGCCAAATGCGCTATCACACTAACGACACCCATTTTATTACAGAACCATGCGCAGAGAGGCCAGCAGAAGGGAGCTATACAAGACTGCTTCTATTTACTTTGTAAGGCCAAATCCTGCGGTAGTCAGTGGTTGAAGTGGTCGGGAGCAGTGCTCCTATACTTCTTTTAAATACGTTTTACCGTTTCTATACTTTTATTTTAAAAAGAAACCGTTCCGGAATGGTTTCGTTTTAAAATATACGTGTAGGAAGAAGTTGAAACTTGCACTTTCAGTGCACTGCACTGGGCATGCCCTTAAACAGCAAGTGCATGGGTTTTGGGGGTTTGTATTGTGCATGGGAGGGGGGGGGGGTGGCAATGGGGTTTGTGGGGAGCGGTGCAGGCCAGTAGGGAACATAGTTCCACTACTTCTTTTTGTACACTTCGACCACTGGCCGTAGGGCTGATTCGTCTGTTCATCTTCCCGAGGTGCATGCACTGAGTACCATTAAATTGGGTAGAAATAGTTCTTGCTTTGACCGCACTTCAAAAAGGGGGTTATCAGGCCTGGAGAGATTTATAATACATGAGAGCCTACAATAGCAGTATAAATGCCTGTAAATGATGTTCTCATGACAGGCTAGATATGACATCATTAATGACCTGTAATAAGAAAATGGCATCACGACTGTTCTGTAATCAATTATTACACTTCATTTGTGATGTCAGAATGCCAGCTGCTTGAGCCAGCAGAGAGCAGAACTCCCACTGCCAAGCAGCACTTAATAAAAGCTGTGACAAGCTTTTCCAATTCCTTTCTTCTAATATCGCTTTCTCTAACTGGCTAGACTCTACAGCCATTAACTGATAAGGAACTATTTATGTTAGTATGTTTATTTTGTGATTGCTGGAGTTGAGCACAAGAGCACAAATCTGCGTGTGAGCACTTATTTTAAAGTACAAACGAAAATGTTTTGATTGCATTTAATGAAATGACTCAACTATTTCCAACATATTAGAAGCTGAACATTAGTTTTTTTATCCAAAGAGATTCTAAATTGAATACATGAAACTGGAAGATCTCGTCGTTCCCTTTAATACCTGCCGAGAGGCCAGGTATTAAAGCGGATTAAAGTGAATGGCCGCATATTATAAGGAATACAATATCCCATATCATACTTACAAGCCGGTCAAGTGGCACACCGAGTAGAGGCTGCTGATGCAGGTTCGAATCCCGGCAGAGCCAAACTCAGCCTTTTATCCTTCCGAGGTCGAGCACCACACATCGTGGGTAATAGGCAGCGCTCTCGAAGCGCTATATAAATACCAATTTATTTATTTATTTATTTATTTACAAGGGATATTACAAGTCACCTCAGACCTCTGTGACCTTAAAAAGGAACTCACCCTTTGGCCCCGTTCCTCTAGTTGGTCACTGAACACGATGGGTACTTGCAATAGCCTTATAACGTACATTAAGGGGGGGGGCAGGGAGGGCTTATCCCATATCTAACAACCTACATGATTATTGTTGCTCTCCCTTTACCTCTCTGCATCGCTATAAGCCTAATTCTGATCAGATGTTTCCTCGTTCCAAGTAAGTAAAGCAATGGTATGTCCAAGAATATTATGAATATGGCGTCACAAATCCTCACGGCAGGGTGCCACATTTAGAAAAATACATTGTTATGGCACTGTGCCACATTTAGAAGAGTATGAATGTCTAGCTGAGCCATCTTGTGTCCTGGCTCCTGCGAGGTGAGTGTCCCCCTTCCCGCACTGTGCACTCCCTGCTTCCTCTTTCTTTCTGCTTTCTTTCTGCTGTTTGCACCCTTCTCTGCCTTTCCTTATTCTACGGCCTCTGCCGTACCTGGCTTTCTTGTACAACCTCTCTTCTGCCCTTTTCCACCCCACGACCCACCTCCCCTATCCCTGATTGGCCTTTCCTTCAGAGGAAAGCAAAACCACCTTCTGGGACCAGGACTGCTCCACTCCATCTTGCCTCCTGGCCCTTGCGAGGTGTGTCTCCCTTCTGTTTGCATCCTTCTTCTGCCTTTCTTTTTTCTATGGCCTCTTCTGTACGTGGCTCTCATGCGACCTCTGCCCTGCCCTTTTCCCCCCTTTTTTCTGTTTTTTTCTGCTGTTTGCATCCTTCTTCTGCCTTTCCTTTTTCTACGGTCTCTGCCAGACCTGGCTCTCATATGCAACCCCTCCCCTGCCCTTTACCCCTCCTTTTTCTCTTCTTTTCTGCTGTTTGCATCCTTCTTCTGCCTTTCCTTTTTCTACGGCCTCTTCCGGACCTGGCTCTCATATGCAACCCCTTCGCTGCCCTTTACCCCTCCTTTTTCTCTTCTTTTCTGCTGTTTGCATCCTTCTTCTGCCTTTCCTTTTTCTACGGTCTCTGCCGGACCTGGCTCTCATATGCAACCCCCCCTCTGCCCTTTACCCCTCCTTTTTCTCTTCTTTTCTGCTGTTTGCATCCTTCTTCTGCCTTTCCTTTTTCTACAGCCTATTCTGTACCTGGCTTTCTTTTGCGATCTCTCCCCTTCCCTCTTTCCTGTCCCTGACCCACCTCCCCTGCCCTTGATTGGCCTTTCCTTCAGAGGAAGGCAAAACCACCTTCTGGGACCAGGACTGCTCCACTCCATCTTGCACCGAGAGCGCCATGATTGGGCATGCAGCCCCATTTAGACCCAACACCCAGGGCAGCACCCTGCCGATGTAGCCCCCTCGGCAAGCCCCAAGGCAAAGGGCAGCACACACAAGCAGCTCAAGATGGTGTCTGCCGGTGTACACTGGAGAAGCAGGAAGCAGGCAGCCATCAACCAGCAGCGACAGAAACAGTAAGTGTGGTGCGGACAGGGAGCACAGCAATCACTGCACCGCACTAATCTGGCCCACCTCTATCATATCTTATCTTCCCCACCACCAAGAACTTATAGCTTGCATGTAGCCATTTCTATTTAGCAACTGCTGCTCTATAAAGACTCACTGAGTTGTGAACTGTGTTGCCGTAAGCCATGTCTCACATCTAGGAGAACTGTTAATTAGCGATATCTCACATCTGGGTGGACTGTATTCTAACTGCGCTAGCTAGTCCAGACAGAAATGCAAATATTAGCTTGCGTCACAGCTAGACAGAAATGCAAATATTAGCTTGCGTCACATCTAGACAGAATTTTGAATATTAGCTTGCGTCACATCTAGACAGAATTGTGCATACTAGCTTGCGTCACATCTAGACAGAATTGTGCATACTAGCTTGTGTCACATCTAGACAGAAATGCGAATATTAGCTTGCATCACATCTAGACAGAAATGTGAATATTAGCTTGCGTCACATATAGACAGAATTGTGCATACTAGCTTACGTCACATCTAGATAGAAATGTGAATATTAGCTTGCATCACATCTAGACAGAAATGTGAATATTAGCTTGCGTTACATCTAGACAGAATTGTGCATACTAGCTTGCGTCACATCTAGAAAGAAATGTGAATATCAGCCATTTGTCACATCTAGGTCAACTGTGTTAGTCAGCCATTTATTACATCTAGGTGAGCTGTGTCAGTTAGCCATTCACCACATCTAGGTAAACTGTATCAGTCAGTCATTTGTCACACCCAGATGAACTGTGTTAGTCAGCCATTTGCCACATCTAGGTGAACTGCATTAGTCATATATTTGTCATCTCTGGGCAAACTGTGTTGCTTAGCCTTCCCACGCATCTGAGTGAATTAATACTAACACTCAACCCTTCACATACACCTCTCACATACTGCACTAAAGAAAACCAGAACTCCTCAGCACAGCAAACCACACGAACTTCACAACACAGCAACAACAAGACATTGCACACATAACCTTGCACAACACCACACGACGGATGCCTCTGAATCTCGCACCAGGCTCAGTGAACGGTCCATCCGAACTGAAGCTGCCAAGAGCACATCACAGCTCCCTTGCACCTTTTCCCACTCCTCCCACTAACCATACCCTCTCCCCTGCTTATTTTCTTAAAGAACCGCCAGAGCGCCGAGAGACCATGCAAATGGTACCTGTGCGCGGTATAAAAACCTTTAACATTAACATTACTGCAGAACAGTCTCAGGTGCATCTGACGTAGGTATAACAAGGTGATATGCCAGTGCATCCAGGAATTCATAAGCTGCAATCATAAAATGTGGATACCCAATACTCTAAAACAATGACTATTTATATAGCTTGTGTGCTAGATTTGTTGCAGCCTGTGTGCTTGGCAGCAGCAACTGATGGAGTGAAGTTGAAGTTGTCGTTTCATGCTGTGGTACAGAACACATTGTTGGATGAAAGTTGAGGGCACAAACCTGTATTTTTTGGAGCAAAGGTTTAGAAGACACTTCTAGCAATAAAAAAGCAGCCTATGGAGACACTTCCTAGATAAACTCTGCCTTAAGCATCTGCCAAACCATTGATGCAATGAGGAAGAGATGGTATTACATATGCACACAGAGTGAGGAAGAAATGCCTTCAAGCGTAGCAGCATTTGGGGGGTACAGGAAGGGTCTCCCCCTCTACGCCCAAATACAGTGCAATATAGCAGAAAGTGTTAGCAAACGGCTATTGGAGGAATGAATCCTTTTTAGAAGTAATTACCAGGTAATTGTTGTTTTCTTATAGCATATGGTCATGCAATGTGGGTCCCAAAGGTATGTCCTAAGACTCCTCGAACCATTTGTACCTAAGAGGACTGTGGAGTGGTCTGTGTGCCCAACTCATTTGTCTTGCATGCAGTCCACTCTGGGCTCGTTCACTTTTTTTCCAGTCGGCTGGGAAATCCCAGATTCAGCTCTCTGGAGTCAGACAGGTTACGGTAACCAGGGCCGGCACCAGGGCTTCATTTCCCCCCCCACCTCGCCAGCTCAGGAGAGTCTTTCAAGGGATCCTGCAAGCTGGAGTAGTGGGTGACGTTGGGACATGCGCCCTTTTGTTATTAAATGAGCCCGCGCCCTCTCGGGTGGATAGCTCAGGGGCAAAATGCTCGCCTTGGAAACAAGACAACACAGAGCAACACAGGTTCGATCCCCAGGTCTGCGCTTAGAAACTTCTGGGTATTAAGTGCGTTATAAATAACCTATCATATCATAGGGTGCTGATGTTTTGCATCAGCACCCTATCGAAATGATTACCTCCCTGCTCCGACACAGGAACGAGGCAGTTTTCATTAGCATGAGCACCCCATTCCAGTGATTAACTCTTTGCTCAGGCACCGGAGCGGGAGTTAAAAAATAGATGGCGCCTCCAATATCCCCCCCCCAGCCTTCCACCCCCTGTTTTGATGCAGGGTGGGGGGGTGGCAGGTGCCACATTTTTCTGAAGAAGCCTGGAGCGCTGCAGCCGCTAACAGACAAACTGGCCTCCACACTTCAAGCGTGTGCTAGAGCCCATCTCACACAACTACTCATTGACTGACTTCACTATTTTCCTTTAATTACTGGACATTTCTGAGACAGGCATTTGCTCCTTCAGAGAAGCATTAAACATTTGCCCTTTTCAGACTAACACTATCATTTGATCATTCTACTGTGACTACAGGAATTCAAACTACCAAAAACTCCATCTTTTCTTACTTAAGTAATAAGCCCCTCGCCGTAGGGGCATTACCGAGTCGGTAATGCCCCCATGGCGAGGGGCTTATTGCTATTATTAGCCCGGCCCGCAAGACCAGGGAACTAATAGCATTCTTTTTCTGTTCCGAAACTCTGTGTTTTGGACCAGAAAAAAAAAGTTTAAAAAATGGCTGCCGAGAAAGGGAAAACGGAGTCTGTTTTCCCTTTACATGTTGGCCATCGGGAGCAGACACACTGGGGACAGAATAGTTCCCTGCGTGTTTGCTCATGGAAAAGGAGAAAAAAGAAGGTAAGTGGAGTTGGGAGGGCGGAGAGGGGATTGTTTGCAGGGGAGGGGGAGGAGGAAGAAAGAAAACACCTGAAGCCCTGCCGGGGGAGGATGTCAGCCTCCAGCCGTGTGAAGGGTCAGAGCAGGGATTGCCCCGTTTTGAGCCTCCACATTGGTTGAGGGGCTGCCACCCCTCCCCGCCCCCTGCAGCGGATGAAGATTCAAAGGATTCTGCCTGGGGTATGGACCGGGCGAGAGCCAATCAGATCGCGTCTAACAATCTGATTGTCTCTCGCCGGGTACTAATTGTACATAGTTTTAATGTTTGGTTACTCTTACTCCTCATTACCATATACCCCCTTCTATTCGACCCATTTCAATTGTCTTGCAGGCCAAAGTCTCGATACCTCTGGCTGGGGGCACGATATGCCACTCTCCAGATAAGGCACAGTGCTGTTTGACCACTACTATAGTGATTGCCACAGTATAAAAAACTCTTAACATATGGTGTCATTGAGAGGTGGACTCCAGGGAGATGATGTGCCTCTGCCCTCCACGCCCCATCCTAGATTCTGAATGATGGCATCATCTACCTGCATTCTGCTCCAAAAGAAAATGTCATTGGTGACGAAATCGATTAGTATCTAATAGTTGAGGAATTTGACGTGCACCCGAGCAAGTCCCAGAAAGTCCCGCTTTGCCGTGGAAAACCTACGCTCCTGGATATACTTGGACTTTGCTGCATTCTGCATTTACACGGATTATTGCTTTTCTACAAAAGCCTATTGTTCCCATAGGGTGAAGGACTTTCCCTAAGGACGTTATAACACTGGTATCAACTACTGTCCGGTTACTTATAACCTTTCCTTCTTTGTTTAGGCTTTGCTCCAGCACCCAAGGGGGAGTGACTACAAAACTGTGCTCACGCGCGCACCGCACACGTGCACCCGAGCAAGTCCCAGAAAGTCCCGCTTTGCTGCTTAGCCGCGGAGCTGCGGGAGTAATTGCTGTCTGTTGTTTCACTTAATCCTATCCAGCTCTCATTCTGCAGTATATTTGGAGCTTTACCGTAGCTGGCTTTACCGTAGGTGGTAGGCGTATTGCGGCCTCTTCAACAGTAAGTGTTTATTGTTAACACTTAATTGCAACGACGCGTTTACATGTCACATCGCCCTTACACTTTAAAAACCAACATGCCGGATTCTATTGGTGCCTTAACACACACACCAACACTGACCATAAAACAAAAGACATTGCGCACTTCGAAAAAATACATTACTCTGATTGCGATCCTCAGAACACATCTCTCGAACACAGACATTCGTTCCGTTTGCGTGAAACAAAAGGAGTGCATGACAGATGATTTACTTCCTGTGAAAGTATTATCTTCCATGACTTCGAAAAGTGCGATATTTCCTCCGCCACCATTGTCTAATGTTGATAAATCTATCCCTTTACCTCATGTCTCTGACATTACCATTTTGGCCAATGCGCAAATGGAGCCCATTCATGGTAACATCAACTCTGAACTTTCAGTGGTAAATGAAAGCTCTGAACTTGACCCAATATCTGTGGACGTGTCCAATATATCTATACACGCAAGTGAAGGGAACCTAAGTGGTTCTCATGGTGACCATAGTATTGATGAAGCAGTGGAGGTTCCAATGGGCTCGACGATTCACTCCATTCATGATTCCTTCTTACTTCCAACACCTCGGCGCTGTTTGCCGACCAATAATTTGGTTAATGCCACAGAAAATCTAGCCCTGATAGAAATCACTTTGGTGGCCGTAAACACCACCGTGGCTAGTCTATTCAAATTGTTTGAGTGCCTTGACTCCAAAATTACACAACAATCTGGCCAAATACAACAAATTCTTGATTGGATAGTTAAACTACCAGTAGAAGTTTCTCCCACAAGAATTAGAGGCTTTAGGGGTGATTTAGAAGGAGATAGTGGCCCATCTTCTGGGTTGGGAGTTGCAAGAGGTGGGAGTACTTTCACATCAGTTTTGCCATCGTTTGCGAATATTATATGTCCTGTTACCCAACCTACAGATGCAGTAATCAATGTGAATGATTCCTGGGTTAGTCTTAATAGGAGTGTTAAACAAAAACTTGCTCACTTGGCAGAGTCAGGTGGACAGCTGTTGATCCTCAAATGTTGCCCAAGACAATTTACCCAAAACAAAGCATGCCTATGACAAAGGCAATGCCACTAAAGTGGTGACGATTGTCGCGACAGACTCAGATGAGCCAAACATCTGTCTGCTCTGATCATGTAGTTGAATTGAATTCTGCATCAGTTCCATCACACATGGCTGTGCCAGCAACCTCACACTCACTGCAATCCTTGAAGTCAATCATACCACAGGCCACCCCCCAGGTGGCGGAGGCGGTCTCCATCCCTACATGTCCCCCAGTAAACCATTCCCCTCTCACCGAGATTGTGGATCTAATTGAGAGGGCAGTGGTTGAGATATCTACCTCAGTATGTGGTGAGCGAGTCTCAATGGGTGGCCAGCGATCATCCAGAACACTGGAAGTAGAGCTTAATCATAGTGATTTGAATGTCCATACCGACGAGCATGCTTTACAAAATGGCATGTCTTCCATGAAAGCCGCGGTCGATGCTTATTTGACCGAACGTGTGGCCCAAGTGCTACTGCCCAAACCCCCTTCCTTGATTCTGTCTGATAACACCAATAAAACCTTTCAGGTCGGTACAAAAACAAAAGTGATGACGGAAAACCTCAAATCAAGTATGGAGGGCCAACGACAACGGAATCCATCTTGCCCGAAACTTGAATTGAGGTTACCTAGTCAGCATGCCAAGCTTGCTTCCAGGTCTGAGGAGGTGCGAAAAGGCAAACATGAGACCAGGAACACCTTTGCAAATTGCCATTACCTCATTATTAAATGTAGGGACACACCGTTTGAAAAATATGACCTGCGTAGATCGAGCATACTAAATATTTTTGGTGATGTGAATAATCTTCAGGACATTGCTTCGAGTGACATCGATCAGATTGAATTTGTCTGTGACCAGAACCTATCCATTGTGCGTTTGTGGATTAGGTCCGGTTTAGTACTAAATTCAATTTGGAAAGAAAAAATTGAATTGATAGCTCAGGATCCTGAACGCCTTATAGAAGAAACAAAACATTCTGAATACCACCAGCCCCCAAGTGTGAATCCTCGTTGCCTTCCTGTATGTGCATGTTCTTATTTTGGTCCAATCGTTTCTTTACAACAAGAGAAATTGAACTCTGCCCAAGCATAACCCACAAAGGAGGCTGCTGGCAAAAAAGATAATCCAAAAATTTCCCCGCTCCATCGAGGCAAGACACTGTTTCAGCTGCTCAGAAAAGCAAAGTGCTGAACTTGCAAAAGTGAATTTGCAACCTTTCGTATGAGGAAGCCATAAGGCTAAGGATCATAAAGGGATGGATCTCCTCCACATTCCGAAAACACTTGCTGAAGCAACTCATCACTCTACCAGAAATAATAGACACAGCTTGCATATATGAAAGGGTAGATGTTCAAGCAGCCATTAAAGAAAATTCGAAGAAACCTGAATGCTTAGCAGCGATGCAAAGACACAAACACCCAATACCAGAGGTCAGAGTGGACCACTGAGACAGTCCCATGGAAATACCTACCCATAAAATCAGGGGGAAAGATTGTGCTACACGTGCAGATTCAACTTTCCGCAGCGTGGACCGTCCCCGGCAATGGGGCAAATCTGCAGGAAATGTGGAAAGGAAAACCATTTCCAGTTGATGTGCAGAGAAAGACCACCGTTCTCGCTAGGACACAAACCCACCCCGCCAAAAGCAGCTGGAGGGCGCCAGAACCTCTGCAGAGCAGTTAACTCCCAGAAACACCAAACGCAAAGCTTTCAGAGATCACAACCGCAGCGGAGCAACCTACCATTTACACCCCAACGAAAGATGACCCTGGTCATGGAAGACATGAGTAAGCAGATGCCGCATGAATACAGAGATGATGTGGATTATTCAAAATTCCTGAGAGATGCACAAGAATGCCAAAGAGACACATATGATTCGCAATACTCCGGAGATCAGTATAACAATTGGCCACCATACCAAGAACAAGCTCACCTCGCAAGGGAATACCAGAGCCCGATGGACAGATATAGCAGGAAATATGTACGTCTCATAAGGGAGGAGGCAAACGACAACATTGCACCAAGAGCAACATTACAGATAGGGGAGCAGAAAAACCAGTTCATTGTCAACACAGGAGCCACTGTAGATGTTATGAACACGGAAGACAATCATCTAATAAAAGAGCACTACCGACTGACACAGTCCAACGCAAGGATATTTCAGTGGGGAGCCAGCAAGCCGCTAAACTCGATGGGGCAATTTACCTGCAACCTACACCAGAAAGGTTGTATTGTCTCATCCATAATCCATGTCATTCAGAGCCCGATAGCATGAAGGTGTCTGTTATGCTGCAGGACAGCACACGCCCTGGCGCTCATCGACATTCAATGCGACAAATTGGAAATTGTACATGGCCCCCCAGTAAATCATAGGTCCATCGGCACAGTGGAAGGGAAACACCTATCCATTCAACAAATAAAGAAAAAGTTCCCCAACCTTTTCAAAGGAGTAGGAAGCTTAAAAGACACTGTATTCACCCTCGACGTCGACCCTTCCATTAACCCAGTACCACAGCACCCACAGAGAGTAGGGTTCCACCTACAAACACGAGTATCCAAAGAACTACAGCGCCTCACAGAAGACGACATTATAGAAAGAGCAAGCGGGCCAACACCTTGGGTGTCTCCATTGGTAGTAGTCCCCAAGGACAGCAGGCGTCTCAAGCTGTGTGTGGACATGCGCATCCCAAATACAGCAATCAGTGCAAGAGTCACCCGGGGCCCAACATAGAAGATATGATCATCCGACTCAACCAGGCTGTCTGGTTTTCAAAGCTCAACTTAAACCAAGGCTACCACCAGCTTGTAATCCATCCAGACTCCAGACCCATCACCACTTTTGCCACCAATGACGGTCTTTTCCGAAAAACAAACGGCTTAACTTTGGTATCTTGTCCGCCGCTGAGATATTTCAAGAAAGCATCAGGAGGATGATTACCCCAGTGACATCGGCACTCAACTGGTATACAGTGTTAATAACGAAAAATAAATAACAACAAACTTTTTCAGTGACACCTAAATAATGAAAAAGAAATTGCATTTTTTAGTAAAAGTATATATGGCGGGTGGGGCAAGGGATTAAAAAGGGTGGGGGTAGTTTGGGGGGGAAGCTGCAGAAACAGGACGCTTGTGAAGAGATCCCCCAAATTAAAAAAGAGAAAAGTAATTGAAATGTTTCATTATTTGGGTGTCACTGAATAAATTGTTGTTATTTTTGTTTTCGTTATAAACGCATGTAACCCACTCAAACACAGCAACAATATCCTTGTGTTCAGGACATCCCAAGAGATGCATGACAAGACACTAATGGAAGTATGCAAGATTTTGCAGCAGGCCTCACCCTCAACAGCCAAAAGTGTGACATAAATAAGCAACGACTATGATTTTTCGGACACATCTCCGATCAAGGGATGACAGCAGACCCAGATAAGATAAGTGCTATAGGTAACCTAGCCCCCCCCCCCCTGAAAATGTAACAGAGCTCCAATCATTCCTCAGAGTGACAGGGTGTTATGTGAGGTTTCTCCCAAAATATGCTACCCTGAGACACTGACTGCAAACAGGCTTTCCAAAGGATCAAAGAAGAAACCACCAGTCGTCAAATGGCGTATTTCAACCCGAGCTGCCATACAGAGGTGACAGTGGGTGCCAGCTCCGTAGGCCTGGAGGCCATCCTGGTGCACAGTGAGTCTGAAACTCAACCGTAAAACGCATTGTGGCTTACACCAGCAGAGCCCTCTCGCACACCAAGGCAGCATACTCACAGGCTGTGAAAGACAGCCTGGCACCCGTGTGAGCTTGCGAGCGCTATCACCATTTAGTGATAGGATGGTAATTTATCCTGATTACAGACCACACAGCCCTATTACCCGTGTATGGCAAACTGAAGACCTGGATGCCACCACGGATCGAACAATGGGCATCAGGCTACAGGAATATGATGTTAAAATCATACATGAACCCAGAGGAGAACTAAACCCAGCAGAGTACCTGGTGAGACACCTGGGGGTCCAGGCGCACCGACTGCTAGAGAACAACGCTGAATGCTACATTCAGTACCTCTTGGAGCACACCCTCCATTCGGCACTCACGCTGGAGATGTTTGTCAGTAAAATCATGGATGACCTGACCACCAGGGCAGCAGTTCAGTACACTAACAAAAAAACGTTGAGAAACTACAAGCGACAACAGCAACCAGTCAAGGCAGTAGACACAAAGAAAATGGACAGGCTGGCCAAAGTATGCAGTGAGCTAGCAACAACCACTCAGGGAATCCTGCTAAGGGGCAATAGGGTGGTGGTGCTTAAATGAGGTCATAGAATGGCAAAATCTAATTCACACATTCTTTGATAATTTTAAAATGCTCTCCTATCTAGATGTGCTTTACCATCCATATACCGTATATGATGAAAAATAACAAGACGTGAGGTAGTCAAATGATTCTATCTGATCCTACCTAGATCTACCCCAAGTCTAAATAAAATACATGGATATTTTACAATGAGATAATGAGATCCTACAATTTATTAAAGTGGTATCTTACAAAAAATGCTATGATTGAACCATCTACTAGCTCACTATCGGCCTTGGAGCCCAACAGAAAAAATGTTTAAAATAATCTACTTTAAAAAACTGGATATCTAATATCCTAGTTAAATTATATACACCTTTATAACTACATCTTCAGTTACTACTAGAAGTATAGTCACGACTAAGGTACGATACTAATCTCTGACAAGATTGTACTAATTTCTATTATACATTCATTAATATTGCTTTCAATATCTATAACCTTTAGTAATAAACGCTGACTTTGACACAAAGGTAGTAAAAAGTAAGATGAAATGAAACGTATCCATGCGAACTGGCTGCGGTGGATAATATCAAGCCACATAGACAGACATGTGTTATGCACCTTACTCTTTATTAAAGCGATCAATATGTATCGAAATCAGCCATAAGCTTAATTTTTAAAACGAACTAATAATGTTCAAGATCCAAATAGTTCCAATACGCTTGATCGGGTGATTTTAAATGTGATCTAGTTTTTGAAAACACCTTGCAAAATGGTGGTTACTTTCAGGCTAAATCGGTTAGAACCTATCGCTACCGTCATAGAAGAAGTCCTAGACACCAGGAGCATAGAGTACATGGGGCCCGATAAGAACGCCACGAGTTACATTTGGACAATGGCATCGGATTTGGAGCCAGAATAACATTGCGTACAGAGACGCACAAACAAATTTAGATTCGATAAAAAATCTGAAAAAGACGCCTCGAGGTAAGTAACGGCTTGCTAATTATATCCGTGAAATCTGGTCAACATGTAAAATTAGCAGAACAGCTTCCATGTTAGAAATAAGATTAACCATGATGTTCTGGAAAGTTACTCTACTCTTAAACTAAAAAATATTGAGATACAAATGCCTCACTTTGTATGGCAAGAATTTCTATTAACAAAATTGCTTGTACATAGTTACAGCGCTATCATATACAGAGCGATATACTTAAATGCTCAATATTTACTCTCCCTTAGAGAACCGTGGGGATTGAATTGAGAATCCTATGCCTTATTTCCTCGTAATAAAGTCAGTAGAAACAATCTAACCAAAGAGAAGAACCTAACGAGAATGTATTATTTAAAAGATATTTGATGCTACACAGGTAAGCGTAAATTGTATTGAAAAGTACCTCAGGAAAGAAGGGTGAATGAGATGGATCCAATAATACTGAACTAGCGGTCTCAAACAGATTAACATGTATCATTATAGGTGCTAATGTTGGAGTGGATAAGTTGAAAGCCATCCAGAGAAGCTTCCTATTTATTTGGGTTTTCTCGAAGATCGCATCCACTAACTATATCAGGTAAATTCTAAATCTGATAGCAGTTTAACAGTTTAATGACTGTCAATTGTAAACAGAGCATTTGTAGATCACACTATTGTGTGGTTTTCTTCCAACAGTTCACATGAATCAAAGCTAAGATAGCTTAAAGAAGGGAAGACACAATCTGATATTCGTTATAGTCCAGTGACCATCAATATTTTTCCTGAAGAATGTGCCAAAATTGAATAGCAAACAGAAACATGTTGAGACATATCTTGTATAATATTATGTACTAGAATTTGTACATAATAGATATATATTGTCATTCCTGATGAGAATTAGAGTTTTTCTCTTATCTTGTGATCTATTAACTTACCTCCAGTCTTTTAGAGCTCCATTAATAGGGATAAAAAAGTCACAGACTATTTTTTATAATAGTTATTATGTGTATAAATATTATTCTTTAAGATTAATTGTTGTTGTTTTTATGAATTGTTTATAACAAAATTGATATATCTTCTTAATTTGAGTTTGATTCTGGTTGAACTATTGAATAATCTATCTACCTTTACAATTGATTGATATCTATACTCCGAAAGGTAGGTTTTTCACTATTGAGATAGTAAACATTGGGATTCCCTCTACAGTTTAGAGCAGCTGGAAAAATTACCTGTCTGTGCCCTTTTTGGCATCTGGGGCTCGGTTATGGACAAACGCAAAAGATCATTTTTAAACATGGGGGTATGACAGCCAAAAGATATATCCTTATGAAATGGAGAGATCGACGCCCTCCACTGGATAAAGACTGGTTGAGGAAACTAACGTGGTCCAATAAATGTGAGGAAGCATTTATTTTGATGCAGCCAAGGATGTCTAGACCTCGAGACATATGGTGTGAGTTCTGCATGTATCTCTCTCACTCAAGCTAATGACTGATTGCTTTATTTAAAATTCTGTGCTTGACATTTCAATGTACACACAATGAGCCCTGAATGATATGAAACTATACATATCTAACTGTTTGTATATTGTTGCTATTGGTTTTGTGTCTACCAAGCTTAAATAAAGTTGTAAAAAAAAAGAATGGGGAGATTGGGCAAACTTGGTTCCATCCACGCATATGCACCCACCCCCGATTCAAGGCTGTCCACTAAGCAAGAGCCAGACACATTACAGGCACCCAAATTCGACCACTTCTCGTCCTCCCTGCACACACATCAATGGCTTCCCCTTGCCACCAGAATTATATTCAAAACTGCTTGGATCATCTACAAAGCAGTTTTGAACTGCACACCAACATACCTGTCCACTAAACTCCACACGTCTGGAGGCTCTTGCACCTTCTGTAGGAAATCCATCAAAAGGTTGGAGCCAAACCTATCCCGCAAAGAGAAGACCTGCAAACAGACCTTCTCCTTCCATGCCTGATCCTCTGAACTATGATCTTGCTGAAGGCTTGCAATGCCACCATACTCCTCCAGTTCTGTGAAACACTAAAAATGGGTCTCTTCCATCAATAAGCACACCTGGGGACTGGGGGCGGGTAGCTTACCTGTGCCAATACCCAAACACATTCACACATTTCAGAAACAGGTTACATACTCAGTTGTGATTATTCAATGTGTACATAAAGACATCCTAGCTGCCCCTCCAACCAATCTTCCTAAGCCCTCATGTGAGAACTAAACCTTAAGGTATGGTGCTGTGCCGCTTATCTAGGGTTAGGGAACAGAGGAAGAGGCTTGTAGTAACAATGTGCATGACTGCAAAAAGTGGCTCATTTAAAAACACCTTGCAGGCATTGCTAATCAGGCCCCAAACAGTGTTGGAAGTCATACAGGGTTCAGCTAATTACTTTTAATGATCCTGTTTTACGGCTTCAAAAGTTGTTACAAGCAAAAAGTGAAAAAGATTTTTGAAAAGATTTTAAACTAAAAGCAAGACTCAGGCCCTCATTACGACCCTGGCGGTAAGGGGTTTGCGCCAGCGTTAGCTGCGCCGACCCCTTACCGCCAACTACGAGTTCCCATAGCGCCATGGTCACTTTTCCGCCCGCTTTTTGCGGGCGTAAAAATCCATGGCGCTATGGGACCTTGGTGTTAATTACGCCAACGTAATGTACGGTGGCGTAATTAACGCCTTCCCCACTCCCATTGAGCCCTATGGGGCCGAAATGGGAATGGGGAAGGGTAAATGGGTCAATGGGGACTTACCGCCCCGCCGACCTCGGAATGGGGCGGTAAATCCGCCATCCGCCATGGCGTAAACGGACTTTACACCATGGCGGAAAAGTCCGCCGATGGCGGAAAAAATCCGCCAGGGTCGTAATGAGGGCCTCAGTGTTTTAATGGCGCCAGGTACATTGCACTGATGTTCCTTTAGTGCGACCTCCTGAGTACTTTGGAGGTAGCAGGAACCCTTCTCTTGGACCGACCAGTTTCAGTGCTATTTTGTGGATGTCACCACTTTCTTCAGGGCCGTAGTCCCTTTATGGGCACCGCACTCCAGTTGAGGTACAGACTGGCTCTTGCGCCTGTAAAGGAAAAAAAGCGGGTGGGGAATGAGTGGAGGAGAGAATAATGATATCCACGTTATTATCTGTATGTACGGCATGAATGTTAGATACGGAAACCTTTAAACTTTGAGAATTCCCTCACCCTCAATGCGCAGTGCCAAGCTTTTCCTCTATTTCCTTTAGTCATGATCGCCTTCTCGGTTTTGCACTGTTCAGTAGTCCTGATTACCTAGACCTGAATCGTTGTCACAGTTAGGTTTGGTAGTTATGAGGGCATTTCGTAGTTACATTTTGAATTATTTACATTGTTTTCATTATTTTAGTGCCATAATTTCCAAGAGGTTACACGATTGCAGATCAACTGTCGATCCCACAATTGCTGTAGGCTCTTGGGAGGAGGATTAGCTCCTATGGAGGTATAGGCGGTGAGCTGTTCTCTTACCTTTCTTTTTCCTGGCTCTTGTGCACGCTCAAAAAACAGATTTTTTGGAGCATCGCTGCAGCTGTATTAGCTTCGAGGACTCTTCTTTGCACGTTGCACACCGGCTCAGCTAGGCAGGCTCTCGGAGTAAATAGAATCTCC
Source organism: Ambystoma mexicanum (assembly GCF_040938575.1). Classification (NCBI taxonomy): domain Eukaryota; kingdom Metazoa; phylum Chordata; class Amphibia; order Caudata; family Ambystomatidae; genus Ambystoma; species Ambystoma mexicanum. Next base: position 293,271,950 of record NC_090932.1, on the reverse strand, counting down.
ATCTTTGAAGTCTGCTACTTTTCGGTAGCTTAGCTGGAAGTCCATATATACTTAGAAATATTATTTTCATCTGCTCACCCAATAGGCATATTAACTCCTTTAGGTGAATGCTCATAATTGAATGCTACGTGGTATTTTGTGTGTTTATATATTTATTTATGTACATTTTATATACATTTTTCATACAAATATTTTGTGCCGCACATCGTGGCTCAAAATACTTAAGTAATGTTACAAGTAGAGCAACCTTCAGTATACCTGAACGTAAAGTTCTATCATTCACGTTTTGCTGATTATACAGGCACAGAGCTATAACTCATGAATATTCCTCATGGATCTTAGTTTGCGGCCTGGTACAGATGTACGTAGCTCCAAATCCAAAAACAGGCTAACTCAGTTGTTTCTGGAAGTGTCCAGGGGTCTCCTAGGAGAGCCTATATAGCACCTATACAGAATGTTATCTCAGTGGTACCCCTGGGTCATGGCACTGTCCCTCGCAATGAAGTGATCACTGGGTGGCCAATGTTTGCCAGCTAGTGTTCTCATTGACGCCTTTTTTGTCTGTGCCAAGGTGGAAGATCCATAGCTGTTCCCTTCTTAACAGGGCCGAGTGACCAACAGCATGCGGGACGGTAACTGCCAGTACCACGGCAGGCACTACCACTGCAATGCACCCTCTACATGTGGCGAGCAAGGGCTTCAGTAGGCAGAAAGCCCCTGGAGCATGGGAGTGCTACACTCAGGGGTACAGAACACTGCAGTTACTACTTCTTGGGTCTCGCAGTGAGGTAGGGTTTCGCAGGGATGAGTCAGCAGCAAGGGGGTAATATTGTGGGGATCACGGGTTAGTCCACCACTGGTACAGCGGTTGTCTCCGGAGCAACAGGAGGGTAGCCCTCTCCAGTGGTGGTGGGAATGGCCCCCACCACAGCGCTGTCTACGAGAATTGCAGGGGCATAGGAGTTGTGTAATTCCACGGGCATGGCACCATGAGGTCTGGGAGCAGGGGATGAAAGGGCTATTACTGCCCCCCCGTCCCTAGTCAGCCAGGTAGGCTAATATGGCATGTAACGCCAGACGTAAGGGAAGACATTTTTAAAGATACATTTGTTTATGCCTCTCCAATGTTAGATTATACCGTAGCTAAGGAGGATAAGAAGAATAAAGTAGAGGCAAAGGATATAAAGACATAGGTTGAAAGATCAATAGTGAATTAAGCCACAGGCTTCACAATATTTTATGCTGTGATGGTGGAAATGTATCTGGAGTTGAAACCAAAGTTGTTGTCTTACGTGCACTTGATTTTTTATGTATATCGCAAATGTGTTTATGGGGCGTGGTTGACCTATGACGAAAGGTTTAGGAGTTCTAAGGCAGCGAGTATTCAATTGGACTGGGGTTCAAGGGCCATGGATTTGTGGGTGAGTTGCACAATGGTACAACCTTATACTAACAAACACGTGAATGTAGGCTCAGAGAAGCCTGCGGAGCCCTTTCGGAACAGCTTCCAATCCAATTATAGGAAAGGAACGTGCAGGGCATTCAACAAGAAAGCATGCATCAGGCCAATTAGTACGTTCAAGCACGCGCGTGCCTTTTGTGAGATGTCAGGACACCAGGAGGTTAATCGTCTCAAACAATCTAAGGATACAGAGCATAAGTAAGGGTGTCGGTTCCGCACACGGGGGCATGGATTTGCCCACGCCAGTGCGGAAGGACACATTGCGGGTATGGGCAAATGAATATCCTAGAGTGGGTGATGCTAGGCTTTTGGTAGAGGGGTTTTCTTTTGGATTTCAGATACATGTTCATGGTCTGGTAATCCCAGTAATCCCAAAGAATCACATATCTGCCACAAATCAACCTGAGCTGCTGATGGAAAAAGCTGAAAAGGGGATGAGGTTGGGGATGATTGGGGGGCCCATTGAGCATCCTCCTTTTCCATCCTTCATTTGCTCACCATTGGGTATTGTGCCTAAAAAAGAGGTGGGCAAATTCCGAATAATCCACAACTTGTCATTCCCGAAGTGTTTTTTTGGTGAACAACGCAATAGATGAGAAGGTCTGCTCGGTTAAGTACGCCTCATTTGATGGGGCACGCTGACAGTTGCGAGCGTTGAGAAAAGGGGCATTGTTGGCCAAATCTGATATCAAGTCAGAATTCAGGTTACTACCAGTGCACGCGGATGATTACCATCTGTTGGGATTTCAGGCAGGAGGTAGTTTCTACTTCAACAAATGCATGCCGATGGGGTGTTCTATTTCTTGCAGTTATTTTGAGACGTTTAGTACCTTGTTGGAATGGACCACCAAGAGGGATTGTTAGGGTGCCAGCATCCTACATTACTTAGATGACTTTCTCTTTATAGGTAACCTAGCACGAGCTAATGCGAGAAGGCACTGCAGGCATTCCAAAGGGTAATTGATAGATTGAGGTGCCGCTGGCCAGGGATAAAACAGAAAGTCCAACGACCACACTGACTTTCCTGGTGATCAAGATTGACTCTGTACAGCGACAATGCCTATTGCTGGTGGTGAAAGTGCAGGAATTCAGGGACTCAGTGGTTAGGTGCTTGCATGCAAAGAAGGTAACACTGGAAAAGTTGCAACGCTTGGTGGGTCAGCTGAATTTTGCATTACGGCTAATTCCGATGGGCAGACAATTCTCATGGGCCATCACAGGGGCAATGTCTGAAATGACAGAGAAACATCACCATACTAGATTATCCAGGTCAGCGAAGGAGGATCTCTGAACTTGGGATTCATTTTTGTCTGACATTAACAGGGTTCAGGTTTGGCCGCAGGAAGTCACCTCAAATACTCAGATCGGTCTGTACACTGACGCTGCAGGTAGCGTGGGTTATGGGGCGAATTTTAACAACAGATGGTGTGGCCAAGGCTGTCTCCCCGAGTGGTCTAGCGGTGGTTTGACCCTAAACATTACATTCTTGGAGTTGTTCCTGGTTTTGGTGGCATTGACGTTCTGGGCTATGGGGAAGAAACGTGGTGTTCTGGTCTGATAGTATGTCAGTAGATCAGGCAATCAACAACCAAACAGTGGCGTCCCTGATGGTGCGGAGGCTATTGAATCAACTGTTGTCTACGTGGTTATGTACAATTTCAAGCAAGACATGTACCAGGTGCGTTTAGTAATGTTGCCGAGCCTCTATCTCATTTCAAGATGCAAGAATTCTGTCACTGGATGCCTCATGCAGAGGACAAGATGACCGCTTTCCATGAGACACGCTGGAGGCTTGGCGCCCTGACCTGGCCTCGTTGATTGCGGGTTCTTTGTCCAAAAATACAAAAAATGAAGGCTGCTTATGAGAAGTCATTCAGGGAGGTCAGGAAGATCTGCGGGGAACACGGGCTGGGGCACTTATTGCACAGGGAATCGCTAGCCATTTTCTGGATCATTTACATGGCCAAAGAGTTTTCGGGGGATGGTGGGGGGCACTTGTGGACAGTGCGGTCCTTCGCAGTGCTACACAGGGTTATCAGCCCCCAGATTTTAGGATTAGGGTTTGCCCTCCCTCATTTCAGATAGGTGCATCTACTACGGCAGCAGGGTTGGGATTAGAGAGGGAACATATCATGAGAATTGGGTGTTGGAAGTCAAGCGCATTTAAAGACTACATCAGACATCACCTGGCTGGTTGACAGGGGAGCACAAGATCCAACGGGGCTGTGGAGGAGGACCGGACCAGATCCCGGTTGTCTGACTTGACCCTTTCTGCTACTTTTCATGTATAGGATGCCATCCAGGAGAGTGGTGTGGATCGTGAGCCCTCGTTCATCAAGAGGTTGGAGCAAAGGGTGCATGAACGTCCAAGTCCGCTGAAGTGTCCTGGTGTGGATGTGACCTGGATCAGTGTGGGGAGCATGAAAGTTTGCAGGTCAGCCAAATTGTGTTAAAACAAAGTATGGAACACCAGCTGCCCGACCCAGACTTGGTCATTTTGCACATAAGGGGCAACGATTTGGTGTCCCCTGGGAGAAAAGAGGTGAGCAAGGGTTTGGTATCCCTTTTTTCATGGATGAGCAGGTTCAACCCAAGGGCGATAATCGCATGGTCCCAGATTATCCCTTCGACTAGGTGGGGTCTACCTGGTTCGGCACGCCACCTGAAGATTTCTGCAAAGAATTTGAGTAACAAACTGGCCCGGTTGGCATCTCGCCACAGGCCCTTCAGGATAGTGGCCAAGGGGCTAGTGAGGGGGACAGCACATTTTCATCTGGACGGCGTGCACCTGTCTGATCAGGGTACTGAACTGTTGCTGAAAAACGTCATGGTATTTATATGCGTGGTGAAGACGAGCGTCCCCCAGATAGCACGATCCTCCCCACAATGAGAGACAATAATGGACTCTCCCAGGATGGGAATAAGGCCAGGACAAAGTGCGGGTGAGCTTAAATGGGAGTTTATCAATCAACATAGGGCATGCAAAGAACTCTGCAAACTCCGAGAGCGCTCTGTCTGACAATAGCAAAGACAGGCGTATATATTTACAGAATGCGACATAAGAACCTACATGCTATGGGGGGCACAAGTTCGTGGGGATTGGGTGGCGACGACTAACTATAGGTGTTGCTGCGATGTGGTTTGCCGTGGCTGGAGGACGTCACTGGTTACCCTCGTGGGTTGGGCTGGGCCTGGCAGGTCAGCTGGGCTCATCCGGACGGTGTTGTTGTGCCAACCGTGACCAGTGTCAGTGATGAATGTCTTTCCTGGCTTTCTGCCCTAGGGCCACGCACACCGCAGTCATTCAACATTGCAATATTATCTTCCCTGGTAAATCTTCCAATAGGTTATTCTACAGGTTAATGCAACACCGGAGGAATGCACCTAGAGTGGGGTCTTTTGGTGATACATCAGTACATGGTTACCATCGTCCTGTTGACCGAGTATCATAGGTCGCGAGGTTGGGTCTCAGGGCATGGGACAGGCGGTCCGTGTTATCATGTCTCGTTAGAAGTCATTATGGATGTGTTCCTGTGGTGTTGCCATAATATTGGGTGTCCTAATTTTACAGGGGCCATTAACCTAAGGTGAGCCGGTGGGTCGTGGAGCCTAAGAAAGGGCACCTTTGGATCTGTGTTTTAAGGCCGGGGTTTACTGCTGGGTTGTAAATAATTCAGGTGGCAGGCCGTGGCCTTGGGTGCTGCGGGGGAATGTGAATGTTTGAAGCGGCTCCAGCCGAATTGGGGGAGATGGAGCAGAGCAGCACAGGCCTCTGCTTTTTCGTCTGGCAGGCTTCACTGGGGGGAAGGGCGAATGGCCTTGCATGTGCTCACAAAGGTATTTTCCTCGTGTGTTGCAGACTTAGGTGGAAGAGACATAAACATTCACATAATATACAATACTTCATTGAGTCTTTTCAAAGCTCACATTTTTGTCATTGTTAGTGCCTTTCATATGGCCAATTCGAACACATTACTTATACGCTAAGTATTTAACAACCACAACATTTTGTTACATGTCTATACATGTGCGGTAAGTGAGGTAGTAGTAAGGTTGGTGGAGCGCGCAGGAACAACTCGCCAATAAGACTGACGGCAGTGACACATGGTGAGCTTGGGCATACATATGGTGCATCTTCATGCACCCCTTACGTGAGCTCCCAATAGGGTTGCATTTGTCTTCCCTTGCACTCTAGCAGCATTAGATCAGATATGGCATGGGACCTTGGGGTGCAGGTTTCTTGGTAAAACACATAACATGAAAAACTCCCGGGACACTTTTACTGTTTGCACATAGCTACAGGGATGTGGGTGCTTCATCCCTAATGTCATACAAGCACACATTCTGCCATTTTTATGGAGGTTACAGGTTTTCAGTCAGAGAGGTCGTGGAGAGAAAAGTTTCATCACAGGTGATTTGCTCATTAGTATTTGGGGACTCTGCTTTTGTCAGGAGACCATTTTACAGTTCTTTTCCACCCCGGCCCTGCTGGCCGGGTCATATTGGTAACAGCGATACACTGCGGAAGGTGAAATGTTACAGTGTTGGTATCTAACACTAGCTCATGTCCGCCTGTTCATGGGAACGGGCTCTCAGCGGATCTTCCAGAGAGCTGCGGCCACAGGGATAATTGAAACTCTCCAAGGGTGGGGGCCGCGCTGCGGTGCACAGGGCTCAAACCATCTTTATTTCACAAAATGGTTTCCAGGGCCTAGCTAAATTCAGCCGGTTTGGTCAATGTCTTCAGCCAGTGGCCCACCCACCACCTGAGCCCTGGTGGCAGGGGGGACCCTTGATGAGCCATGGACTTCACCGGGGGGAGAGGATGCAGGGGAGGGGGGTCTCCTGGACCAATCCTCCCATACATTTCCCCCCTTTTGTTACTTAAGTAACGATTACTTTAAATCCTCCAACCTCCTGCACTCTTCCTCGTCAGCTATAGCGTCATCCCATGCAGGGGTGCCTTTTATGGGCATCCATGCCCTGCACACCCCTCGCAGGCTTTCACCTCTCCTAGCATATTCATCTGCAGTGCAGGTCAGGTATATACAACCGCTTTCCCCTTCTAAGTCCACCCACACCTCCTCATACCATTCAAGTATACGTGGCTCTTTAATTGTAGTGTGCCATAACTTATCTACTATATCCTTGTCGTGGTACATGGGCACCATCTGGAATCTTGATGTGTAATCTGTTCCTGTTTGTACCTGTACTTCCTGCATAGTTTGTATCGTACCGCGGGCGTTGCCCATTGTCACCATCATCATTGCACCATTCGGTACTGCGTTATCACAACATCGAAGACCCACCTGGCACAGGCAAAAAATAAAAAGGAGGAACACTACAGCCGGCATCAAACATTTAACAGTCATTCCCAGCCACGATGGGACCCAGGAGAAGATGTTGTCGAACCATGTACTTTCTTCTGCTCCACCTTCCATTTTCATTCTTTCTCCCAGGTTATGTACTGCTTCGATCACATGGGATAATGAACCGTTATCTGCGTCTTCGGAAGGTACGAAAGTGCAGCAGGCACTTCCAATTTTTCGGCAAACACCTCCCTCCATTGCTGTCAACAGGTCCAAGACATACCTATTTTGCATGGTCATTAGCCGCAGTGCTCGCAGTTCCACTTTTATTACGTTAAACCCTTCTTCAGTGTCATTTGCCAGCTGGATCAGCTCCCAGCGTGTTATTTGGAGCCACTTTGCATTTGCTCGCGCCTGGATGCTTGGGATGAGTGAGGCAAAGAAAGTTTCTGCAAAGCTGAATAATCGATATCTATCCGGGATCTGTGCCAGCAGTTCTGATGATGCTTTTGATATGTAGTTCGATGATCGTTTGTTTCGGGACAGCACCTCCTCCTTGTTACCGGAAGACAGGACATATAATTGTGACTCTGCAGTTGGCTGGGCCTCATTCTGCTGAGGGTTTTTTCGCGTTTTCTTGCTCCCATCAATGTGGCTTTCCGGGATCACCATTAGTGCGGAGTGTAGGGTGGCCAATGAGCAGCTGCCACCCCAGGATTGTGGGAGGTGTAGGTATGCCGGACTGCCACATACCCAATAGGTGTCCATGAGGGCTGCTGTCCCCTTTCTCATATCTGGGATGGTGAGGGTCTTGTTACAATTTTTGTTTACCCCCCATGATGGTTTTCCCGTCTCCCTTGAAACACAGTTCATAGTTTATTTCTTTCTGTAGCTTGAAGGGTTTTTCAATGGCCGTTACCCAAGTCAATTTTGAGATGTGTTCCTTCCATACTGGTGTGCATGTCTCTTCTATCCATTGCAGTTTCTCTGGTGCCACACCTCGCAGTGCTTCAGCCTTGCACATTATCTCTTCGTCTTTCCACTTATTTTCTGAAAAAAGTGTCCCTTGTATTATAAAAAATGGCTCCTCCAAACATACCACTCCTACTGCCTTTGGATAACAGGTCTTCTCATTCTGCAGCATTTTAAAAGTCACCTCATGTGCCTGGAAGGTGTTCTTAATTCTGCACAACGTGAGATGAAGGAGACACTGGGCATCGACAATAGGCAATTCTTTGGGTAACAATACTTTGGGTGTACCTGAAGCATGGGGAATAAGGGAGCAGACATAACAGCTCTCATTTGTTGTTTGCTTAGCCGTTGCACTCATGTCTGCATACCATTTATTTGTCTGGTGGGGGTGTCGTGGGTCTTCCATTTTGTCCAATCCCAACCCATAATATTCATCATATTTCCTCCTCCCCGCCTCCCTTTTCTGTCTGTTATTTCTTTTTATGAGGTATTTCCCAGCTTCATGGGCGATGGACAGTGTGGGCCCCCCTTTCTCCCTCTCGCCCCCCTTTGCCCAGTCATCATATAACGCTTCATATCTCACTGTCATTTTTTCATTCTCTTTCTTCCTACTATCTAGCAGTGTGTTTTCTGTTGCGGGAGTGGGCACGCTGGTGGGGGTGTTGTATAACCATGATATAACAGAGGGGTTACGATCATTTCATCTATGGACATTGTAATTAGATACTTTTGGCGGGGAAGTTGTGCTGTTTCACATTTTTTCCTGCAAGCTTTCATTTGGCGAGATAGCAACATTGGGTGGTGTCGTGTAATACCCCCATACCAGTTTAGATCCGTCCCATACCAAAAAATCACCTTCTTTAGTATTTACAATTGCTGTTTCATTTGTCACATTAATCCCGTTAATCCCTCCCCCCTCGTTCATCTCAATAGAGATGAACGCTATAAACCAATACGTAACCAGGCCAAACAATATTGTAAAAAATAATGTAATACATAAAGACAATCCACACTCATACGAATATATACATCTCTCAGCTAAAAATTCTCTATATCTAATAAATCTATCCGTTGCAGGCTGCCCTTTAGTTGCCATGGTAGTTCCTGTTTGAGATATAAAAGTGCATTAAGTGCATGTATGTAAACATTATTGTTGGCACTACCAGTGCCAAGAGGTCGTGGAAGGGAGATGGGTTTGGGTAGGGGCGGGGGGTTGGGATGTACAGAGAAGGGAGCAGACAATATACATATTCTTCACATTATTATTTACATTTAAATCGTTTTATTTCTTTTTAAATCTTTTTAATCTTTATCGATAGCCTGTAATATAATGTTTCTCGTTAACAATTTTATCTGTCAGGTACACTCTTCCATTCACATGTTCACGTTCACTCATCATTTTCATTAGTATTGTTTGCTCTTGTCTGTGCCTCCTCATCCTCCTCTTTCTGCACACTATTTTATGCCTTTCGCACATCCGTCAAATGTATCCAGTATTTGAGCCCCTTAACTTTTACAGCTGTAGGGGTACAAAATACCACTTCGTACGGTCCGTGGAACCGTGGGGCATTCCACCGGCGCACAAAGCTCTGGACATAGATGAACTCTCCTGGCATTAATTGTCCCTGTACTTCATGTTCTACATGGGATCCTGTTGTGTTTCCTTCTTCCCTTGTGAATGGTGGAGAGAGCTGCTTTGAGATTGCGCGCGCTGCCCTAGTTAGCTACTTCAAATATTCTGTGAACTCATCTCCCAATATCGTGGCGCTTCTGTGTGTGTCTGATTATTGGCAAAGTGGGGAATGTGCAGTGTGCATCCGTCTCCCTGTCACGATTTCGTGCGGGGACAAATGGTGGTCCTTGCTCGGCTGATTCCTCAGCTCAAACAGCGCAAGGGGCAAACAGTAGATCCAGTTTTTCTTTAATGAAAAACACAATTTGGACAGTCTCCCTTTTAACAGTCTGTTCATCTTTTCTACAATGCCATTACTTTGAGGATGATAAATCTAGCACAATTTATGTTTTATTCCCAATAATGTGGTCACTTCTTTGAAGAGCTCGTTCACAAAGTGAGTGCCGTTGTCTGAGCGAATTACGTCGCAAATTCCCCAACGCGGGAACACTTCCCTTACTAGGAACTTTGCAGCGCTTTTAGCATCAGGTCGTGCATATGGGCCTGCTTCCACCCACCTCGAGAATGGGCATACAACCACTATCATGTAGCGTGCCCCGTTACACCTTTAGTGTGCACGGTTCTGTGATGAACGTTGCCGGGTTTACTGTCCTGCACCGTACCACGTGGATATTGGCGCTGGACAATATTATTTCATAGGCAGTTGCTCGCTGTGTGGTCAGTGTACTTTTTGATCTTTCAAGTATCGCAAATAATGAGTGTTCTATGAACAACGTGACAGGGCACCCCATTACTATTGTGGCACTTTTCTCAATGGCGAATGCGGCGGCGGCGAGAGATTGCTCGCACGCAAAATGTCCTTGCATCACCGCATCCAATGTGCCACTATAGTAAGCCAAAGGTTTGTGTCCTAGGGAAGTCTTTTGTGTCAGTACAGCTGTCATAAGGGTTCCCTTACAGTGTGAGAACAGGTAAAATTCGTGCTCGTAATCAGGATTGGCGAGTACTGGAGCACTCGAAATTAACTCTTTTAGTGACTTAAATGAGTCGCTCATCTCTTCTGACCATTCTATTTTCCTGTTCTCTTGTTGGGCCTCCTTGAGTGCTTGCAGTAATGGTCTGGTGTAGGCTGCATAATCTAATATTCATGCTCTACAATAGTTACACATTCCCAAGAATTTCTGCATCTCCTTCACTGTGTGGGTTCTCTCACTGACCTTATTGCTTCCACTCTGTCAGGGATGATTCTTTTTCCGTCCCTTGATATCAGCTGCCCCAGGTACAGTACCTCTTTCTGACAGTATTGTAGCTTTTCCTTGTCCACCTTGTACCCTTTATTTGCCAGCAGCGTCAGGAGTGTTACTGAGTCTTTTCTGCACGTTTCTTCATTCTGCGCGCAGACGAGCAAATCGTCTACGTACTGAATGATTGTGCTTTCAACTGATAAATTACCCAGGTCTTTGTGTAGTATGCGGTTGAATATGCTTGGGCTTTCACAGTATCCCTGAGGTAATCTGCAATGTTCGTATCTCTTTCCCCCTAATGTGAATGCTGTCAGGTATCTGCTTTCTTCTGCCAAGGGGATGGAGAAGAATGCGTTTTTCAAATCGACCACTGTGAAATGTGATGCCGTTTTTGGGATGCTGCATAATATTGAAGCAGGGTTCGGGACCAAAGGGAACTCTTTCTGTATGACGTCATTTAGGGGGCGTAAATCCTGGATCATCCTCCACGCCCCTCCCTTTGCTTTTTTGATCGCGTAGATACACGTGTTACATGGGGAGTTTGAAGGCACTATTATCCCCTGTGCTAATAATGCATTTATTGTCTCTTTTATCCCTTCCTCAGCTTCACGGGACAATGGATATTGCTTCACTCGGGGCAGAATTGCCCCTTGTTTGAGCTTTATTACCACTGGTGTTACTCCATGCAACAACCCTACATCATGGGGGCCAGTTGTCCACAAGTTGTTTGGCACCAGTCGCATGTCATCGTCAAAGAACGACGGTGGCGTTCCCACCACTGCCATCAACTGGACGGGAATTTGTCTAGTCTGAATCAAAATGTCACAGGGCATGGCTATTTTCCATTATTATTTCGCCATCATTTTCTGAATCAGAGAAGAGATCCTCATCAGATAAGTCTTGTAGGGAAATATTGGCGTTGATGCACAGTACAGTGCGCCATTCACACCCATCTATGTCCATCCCAATCACCGCAATCCTTTTTTGCTGATACCTGTACAGCATGCAAGTCTAAGGATACTACTGACCCTGGTGCTATGTCTGGGCGCACTATCGGGCGGAAGACAAACTCTGCGGGTATTCTCCACTCCAACTTTTTTAGCTCAGGAACTACTTGGGCCAGTGTTTTTAAACCTTCAATGAACATTGTTTTGTCCACTGGCAGGCCGCATATTTCTGGTGCAGTTGTCCGAGCCTGTACTACCAGCATTACGCGTAATGGGCATATTCCTGGTGTCAAACACACTATTCCTCTTTCTGTGAATGATATTGTCATGTTAAGCTTGCTAAGAAGGTCCCTTCCGAGCAGCTTTATTGGCGATTATTCATAATATAGTAAGGGTTTCTTTACCGTTTTACCCCCCACTGTCACATCCAAAGCTTCTGTGTAAGGAACTTCAATTACAGCCCCAGAGAACCCCTGCGTCTCTAACTTCCGGTTAGATAACGGAAACCGGCCCTCCCTAATACATGATTTCTCCGCTCCCGAATCCACCATGAATATGAACTGCTTGTCTCCTATCTGCGCCCCTACCAATGGTTCCTCTGCTGCATCGTAGGTTGTAGATAGAACAGGACATGCAAGCGTTCTCTGTGGGCTGTCCTATGCTGGGTGTCTCATTGCTCCCCCCTGGTTGAACACACTCCCTGAAACTACTGATACACCACTATAGGGGGCTGGTGCTGGGGCTCCATTTGCTGTCGTTGCGAAAGGGTTGCCTAGGGTGTAGTGCATAGTGTCGTTGTTTTGTGGGTGATTCTGTGTTCTGTAGTGATGTCCCTGCCTTTGCTCTGGGTACCCCTGCTCTGGTTCCCTTTGTTGTTGTCCCATTGGGAGACCATATGGGCTCCCCGGGTGGGGGTGGCCATAGTGTTCTGTCTCTGGAAATCCGTTGTTTGTTCTACTCCTACATTCGCTGGAAAAGTGCCCCCACCTCCCGCAGTTCCAACAACTTCTCTGCGCGCCTCTGGGACCTTGCCATCCATTTCCTCCCATTCCCCCATACCCTTGTCCACCCCCTCTTCGACCCCTGTACCCACCTTGTCCCCCTCAAGGGACCCACTCTTGCCACTGCGGACCTCCACTCTGCTCCTGTTCGTTCCACTGCCGTTGCCCTACTCCTGCCCAACTCGTTGCCATCCTCCCCTGTATTGCTACCAGCCCCTCCTCCTCATCGTCTCCCTCCCTGTCGTGTGGGAGCGCAGCTACGGCTGCAGCAACCTTCACCAGCTTTGTTTGTACTAATTTTGCCTCGTCTGCCAATCTTTTCTTCGCTATCTCCTTTTCCCGCTCTTTTATTCGTTTACATTGGTGAACTATTATGCTCTGTATTTCGGGCCATCCTTTTGCTTCAATACTTGCTATTTTGTCAAGTGCCTTTTGCACCTCTTTTGGGAGCCCCCTCTTTATTATGAAGTAGAATAATGATGTTGATTGATACCAGGGCGTGCCCGTTTCTGCTCTCCACATCTCTTGGACCCGAAATATGGAATCAATAGCAACTTCCCCGTCATTCATAGTACATTGCATTACTGACTGCAAATCTGGAGTATCTGGAAACGTCTCTCGTAGGGCGTCCCATACCCTGGCACGTACTGTGTTGAAAGAGGCGTCATCATGGCGATCGCAGTCTAAAGTTACTCCTGGGAAGCCAGCCTTTACCCATACTCTGTCAGCTTGATCCCCAACTGCTGATACTAGGAGACTCTTCACATCGCCTATTGCTAGAGGTACCCCGGCTGTGTGCTTCTCGAATGCATATATCCACTTGCTTGCCCCTCCTGATAGCGGGGGCAATAACTTTAACAAATTGGCCTTATCCATCTGAGCCCAGGGTATGTAATTCGGCCTCCCTCTTCCCCTGTGTATTAGTGGGAGTTGTAACCTCCCCTTTGTCGTTGTATCTGCGCTCACCTTCGTTCCGTTTTTTCCTAGTGGTGCCATTTTCACCAACCTATTCCTTAGTCGTCCTGTCCACTCTTCGTCCATGGTTCTCCCTGAACATGCGCCATCCAACCCCTCGCTTCCCCCTCCCATTGCCATGCTTAGCCTTTCACTTTCCTCTAAATCTTCTCCTATATCACACAGTAGCTCATCTCTACCTCCTGTAGTCCTTGTCTCATCATCAGTGCACCCCTCTCTTCCCTCTAGTTCAATTATTCGGGTCGGTTCTTCCTGTATCCTAAACAATATCTCCCCCTTCTTCCACCCTTCTTCAATGGTTTTATTCTCACTCTGCGCTCTTGATATGGGCTCTGACCTAGCAGCGTTGGTCGCAGTCTGCTCACATATGCCTCTTATCCTCGAGAGCTCATCTTTTGCTATAGAGAGCATGGACTCTAGGTCTTCTGTTAGTTTCTCTATGTTCACTATTGGTGTACTCACCTGGTCTCGCTCTCTATGACTCTCATACGGTGGGGGTGCTGTTGGCCGTTGGGTGGTAGTGATTGTTTTTGGGGGTACATATGTTGGGTCACTGTATCCTTCTGCGGGTACTGGCTTATTTAGTATTGGGTACAACCTAGTTACCTCTACCGGTGGCTCCCTTTCTAGCACACCTTGTCATCTTTTGGTATCAGTAATGGATTGTCAGTGGTCGATGCAGATCAGTACCTAATTCCCTTTTCTTAAGCGGGGGTATCTCTTCAAACAACCTCCATAGGTCTAATATTTCTCTCCTATTATGTAGCTGCTTCCCCTTGTACTTCAGACTAATGCATGTAGCTACCATATCTAGGACGCTCTTGTCAAACGATCCCCCTTCGGGCCATATCTGAGGTAATCCTTCTCCCTTCAGCTCTGTGATCCACTGATCATGATATTTCTTAATACGTTCAGCGTACCCAGGTAGACTTTTACAAATATGTGATAAGGGTGTTTCTGCCCCCATACTTCGTGGTTGCTCGATACTGATATATGTATATATATATCCCAATATAGATGTATCACCATATGAGTCTACGTATTTGTGTCTTACTGTGCGTGGGGACCTGCGTGTTTTTCCGCCACCTGTGCAATATGAGAATGGCTGCGCACAGCCTCTATTCTATACACTTTAGGGGGCACATACAAGAGCAAACTACCCTTCGTACACCATCAATAACTTCAGCAGTTTTACCCCACAAATTAAAAAATAAACACTCACTTTAACACATTACACTCTTCTTTGCAAGATGTCTTCTGGTCACACTTACCATAACTACACCATAATTATGCATTTCTGACCACCTTTACACACTCAGTATAACAAATATGTTCTGACACATACGATGCTTACACACCCATAGGCGACACTCTATTCATAGCCCAGTCTGTCCTCCCTTTCCTCCCTTGCCAGCTGTCCCTTTCCGTCTTACTCTGATATGTATTCGTCTCCTAGTTTTGATATAAACTTGTCTTTCTACTTAGATTATCTCTTTGTTTGTACTAACCCTGTTTTTCCCCATACCCAGAGAGAAGAATAGAAAAAATAGCAGTCACTAATGTATTCTCCGTGTCTTCCTTTACCAGACACCTTTATCTCATTTTCCACTTCTTCATATATTCCGAGTACTAGTCAAGATAGCACTATGCGGCGCCGCCTTCTACCCCCTCGCGGAGCTAGGTTCCCGTCTCTTTATCTCTTTTCACCTCTTAATCCTAATGGCCATATGCAAAGAAAAGCAAAGAAAGTTTAGACCAAAAGTGTCCCCTTTCAACCAGCCTCGTTCCCTGTCCTATATTTCCTCCCCTACTCCCTTTTACGGTCGCTCGCACTCAATACTCACGTGCCCGTCTTGAACCGAGAGTCTCCGAAACTGGGCCCGTCCAGGCAGTGTTGCCATACGCTCAACGGTCAGCCCCGGCTCCGGCGAGCGGTACTCAAAGGGGATTTTTCAACCGGGATCCCATACCCTCTCTCTGTTGAGTGCGCACTTCTGAGCGTACCGGTCGCCGTTGGCGGGCAGCCTTCCGGAGCCGGCGCACCGTGCGTATCCCTTTTCGACCGGAGATTTTCGTGCCAAAGGGGACGGTAGGGATATATATATGTTAGCAGAAAAATAATAATCACGCTTTCGGGGTCACCACTGAAGGCGAGCGTCCCCCAGATAGCACGATCCTCCCCACAATGAGAGACAATAATGGACTCTCCCAGGATGGGAATAAGGCCAGGACAAAGTGCGGGTGAGCTTAAATGGGAGTTTATCAATCAGAATAGGGCATGCAAAGAACTCTGCAAACTCTGAGAGCGCTCTGTCTGACAATAGCAAAGACAGGCGTATATATTTACAGAATGCGTCATAAGAACCTACATGCTATAGGTGGCACAAGTTTGTGGGAATTGGGTGGCGACGACTAACTATAGGTGTTGCTGCGATGTGGTTTGCCGTGGCTGGAGGACGTCACTGGTTACCCTCGTGGGTTGGGCTGGGCCTGGCAGGTCAGCTGGGCTCATCCGGACGGTGTTGTTGTGCCAACCGTGACCAGTGTCAGTGATGAATGTCTTTCCTGGCTTTCTGCCCTCGGGCCACGCACACCGCAGTCATTCAACATTGCAATATTATCTTCCCTGGTAAATCTTCCAATAGGTTATTCTACATGTTAATGCAACACAGGAGGAATGCACCTAGAGTGGGGTCTTTTGGCGATACATCAATACATGGTTACCATCGTCCTGTTGACGGGGTATCATAGGTCGCGAGGTTGGGTCTCAGGGCATGGGACAGGCGGTCCGCGTTATCATGTCTCGTTAGAAGTCATTATGGATGTGTTCCTGTGGTGTTGCCATAATATTGGGTGTCCTAATTTTACAGGGGTCATTAACCTAAGGTGAGCCGGTGGGTCGTGGAGCCTAAGAAAGGGCGCCTTTGGATCTGTGTTTTAAGGCCGGGGTTTACTGCTGGGTTGTAAATAATTCAGGTGGCAGGCCGTGGCCTTGGGTGCTGCGGGGGAATGTGAATGTTTGAAGCGGCTCCAGCCGAATTGGGGGAGATGGAGCAGAGCAGCACAGGCCTCTGCTTTTTCGTCTGGCAGGCTTCACTGGGGGCAAGGGGGAATGGCCTTGCAAGTGCTCACAAAGGTATTTTCCTCGTGTGTTGCAGACTGAGGTGGAAGAGACATAAACATTCACATAATATACAATACTTCATTGAGTCTTTTCAAAGCTCACATTTTTGTCATTGTTAGTGCCTTTCATATGGACAATTCGAACACATTACTTATACGCTAAGTATTTAACAACCACAACATTTTGTTACATGTCTATACATGTGCGGTAAGTGAGGTAGTAGTAAGGTTGGTGGAGCACGCAGGAACAACCCGCCAATAAGACTGACGACAGTGACACATGGTGAGCTTGGGCATACATATGGTGCATCTTCATGCACCCCTTATGTGAGCTCCCAATAGGGTTGCATTTGTCTTCCCTTGCACTCTAGCAGCATTAGTTCAGTTATGGCATGGGACCTTGGGGTGCAGGTTTCTTGGTAAAACACAAAACATGAAAAACTCCCGGGACACTTTTACTGTTTGCGCATAGCTACAGGGTTGTGGGTGCTTCATCCCTAATGTCATACAAGCACACATTCTGCCATTTTTATGGAGGTTACAGGTTTTCAGTCAGAGAGGTCGTGGAGAGAAAAGTTTCATCACAGGTGATTTGCTCATTAGTATTTGGGGACTCTGCTTTTGTCAGGAGACCATTTTACAGTTCTTTTCCACCCCGGCCCTGCTGGCCGGGTCATATTGGTAACAGCGATACACTGCGGAAGGTGAAATGTTACAGTGTTGGTATCTAACACTAGCTCATGTCCACCTGTTTGTGGGAACGGGCTCTCAGCGGATCTGCCAGAGAGCTGCGGCCACAGAGATAATTGAAACTCTCCAAGGGTGGGGGCCGCGCTGCGGTGCACAGGGCTCGAACCATCTTTATTTCACAAAATGGTTTCCAGGGCCTAGCTAACTTCAGCCGGTTTGGTCAATGTCTTCAGCCAGTGGCCCACCCACCACCTGGGCCCTGGTGGCAGGGGGGACCCTTGATGAGCCATGGACTTCACCGGGGGGAGAGGATGCAGGGGAGGGGGGTCTCCTGGACCAATCCTCCCATACAATGGCATGGCAGGTGGGGAGTGCCCCGCACTGGGTTGTCCGGGTCCCTGTGGTAGGTGGGGGAGGACCATATGGACAGTGAGTTGCCCCCTTTCAAGGACACTGGGCCGGTATGGTACAGTGGCGAGGGCTGGCTGCCTCTTACTATGAGGGCTTCGGGCTGGTGGGGGTCCCGGGAGCGGGGAGGAAGGGTTGGATCAGGAGTCAGTCGGTGCCGTTGCGAAGTACTGGGCCTCCTGGTATCACCCCCAAAGAGGGCATGGCAGCGAGGCCAGGCGGAGCAAGGGGCCTCACCGCCATGCACCGCCCAGGGGGGGGGGGGGGAGAGCATGGTCCACCTGGACCACCTGTCAGAATGAAAAGAACATGCATTATTATTGTTGCCTACAATGTTGTGCTGTCATTAATTTTGGTGGGTTTTGATTGCTGTAAAAAATAAATGTGCCCGGGTTGTAAATCCAAAGAAGGGTGCCTGTTGTTTCTTCCACCCTTGCGCTGCCCCCTTTAAAGCCCACGAAGGCAAGGTCTCTCCCACATGGATGGGCTGCCAGGTTGGATGAGACGGGGCAGCAATGGCGGGAGGAGAAAGTGGTACCTTTGGGGACCACCCACTTTTAGAACTGGCAGGCTTAGGGTGCCCCTCACCGCGCCCCCATGGACTTGTGGGGTGACCATGGTGACAAATGTCATCAGGCCGGATAATGCGCAGCACGCAGGGGTTGGGGTGGCAGGTACAGGAGTAGCCATCTATCGCAGGCGTTTGGGGGCGGGAGTTGTGGCTGGCAGTGGCAAGAGCTGACATTTAAGGGGCGACCTGAGGAGGTGTAGACATCGGCTTTCCCCTCCTCGTACTTCACTGCCGCCGGTCCCTGCTCTGTGATCCCACCCACCCTTCATGATTTCATGGGAGGTTAGGCAGGTGGGGGGGGCCACATGTACTGTGTGTTGTCCCCTTTCAGGGACCCCAGGGCCGGTATGGTACAGTGGGGAGGGCTGGCTGCCACTCACTATAAGGGTTTCAGGCTGCTGCGAGTAACGGGGAAGAAAGGGGCGGGACCAGGAGGTAGTCGGTGCAGGTGCAAAGTAATGGACCTCCTGTTATCGCCCCCAAAGAGGGCATGGCAGGGAGGCCAGGCAATGTGAGGGGCCTCACTGCCATGCACCACTCAGGGGGCAGAGGGTATGGTCCACCTGGACCACCTGTCAGAATGAAAAGAGCATGCGTTGTTATAGTTGCTGGCAATGTTGTGCTGTATTTAATTTTTGTGTTTATGATGTTTTAAGGTTTTCAGGTCACATTTAATGAGTGGTGTGTTTTTATTGCTGCAAAAAATAAATGTGGCCGGGTTGAAAATCCAAAGAAGGGTGTCTGTTGTTTCTTCCACCCTTGCCGAAGCCCACGTCTTGCTCGCAGCAAAGTCTTTGGTCCTCGTGGGACACTCAAAACTATAACCCAATTTACTTGGCTCCAACACTAAACCATCCTTTGTTTTTTTCTTTGCGTGGAATTGCTCAAGAGTTGAAATTCTGAAGTGGGGGTAGATGCTTCCCTTTTGGGTCTGGAATGCTGTGTGTATCCTCAACGACTGCACACACTTCGTCAGTGGATGCAGTTTTTTTTTCACTTTATCCATACACTACACGGACTGTGCAACACTTTTGGCTATGGTGATGCCAGTTTTGTTGCGAGTAGCAGCCCTGTTGTGCCAAAAAGCTTCTCGAAACTTTACTGATCTAAAATACACAATCAATTGGTCCCGGATCAACTGGTCAACCATTGTATCAAAAGCATGAGTACTGGCTACTTCTTGCAGACCAGTTACAAAGCCTTGAATCCTCTTACACTAAGTTTGCAATCTCGTACAGAAGCTGTAACAATGTCCACCTTTTTTTCAAAATGGCCGGCTACTCTAGCACGTGGTTTTGAGTGTGCGTCTGTGATAACTGAGCTATCTGTGTGGGCCGCTTCCCCTATGAATAAGAACCGCTGCCCTTCTTTACCGAAAGCACTGACAGAGTGTTTTATGCTTGGGAGTGAAGGCATCTCCATCTAATACATCCATGTAGTTCTCAAAGGTCACACTCCACTGAGCATTTGGTGCAGGTGTGATTCCGGGAGACTGCAGACAAAAGGTTGTTGCACCACACCTTGCAAGATTAAGAGATTTCTTTGCACATGGATCAAAGCATACACTTTCTCAGGAGCCTCTAGTTTGTCTGTTCCGATGCTGTAGCAGGAAAGAAGCCCGACCATGCGGGTCTTCCACATCATCGCCACTGACTGTCTCTCCACATGGGAATGTGAAATTACAAGAGTACAACCATGTGCCACAGTCTTTGGCCCTCATTAGGACCCTGGCGCTAAGTGTTTAACGGTGCCGTAAAAGGCAGCGGCGCCGTTAAACACTTAGCGCCTTACTACAAGGTCCCTTTGCGGGACCCGACCTGAACGGCTGGTCTAGACCAAATTTGCGGTACCGTACTTAGCGCCTTCCCCAGTTCCATTGAGCCCTATGGGGCAAAAATGGGAATGGGGAAGGGCCAATGTTCAATGGGGAATTACCGCCCCGCCAACCTTGGAATGGGGTGGTAATTCCCCATTGAACATTGGCGGACTCGTTACGATACCGGCACCAACCATGGTGCTAATAGCGCCATGGTTTAGCGCCAGTATCGTAATGAGGGCCAAAGTCTTCAGCAATCAGGGATCACAAACACTGCCAGTGAAGGAGCAACTCTCATATCAATAGAGGCGCTTGGACTCGAAGGACACGGAGGAGCACTGAGCCTGCAAACCCAAGTCCTCCACAGCACGAAATCTCCATGCCGCCCCCTGCCACGTCCCAGAATGATGCCCGTATGAAAGGACGCCTGGCAAGCAAGCTAGCATGCTGGTTTATGCTGGCTGAAGATGACACATGCGTAAAGCAGAGAGAGACGCAAACGCCAGGTGGATTAAGACATTACAGTGCGTTAGGCAAATTGCCTTTGCATGTCTTTGGGTTACACGTCGATAGACTACAGAATGTACACACGAGCAATAGATACTAGTCCCTGCTGGGTATCTTGATCATATAGATAGCCGACAGGCAGGTGGCTCCATGTGGTTCTCTGGGGCATAAGGTAAGAATCTACACTTGATCAACCCTTTATCGCTTCTTTCCACTGCAATCATCTGCGAATAACGAGCTCATTTCATGGGGAGTACTAATCCCCTTATTTATGTTTAATTATATATTTTTTTGCTTTTTTTACAGTTCCTGGTGCAATATATTGCTCTTTGAGAGACCTGCAACAGGCCTTGTCCATCCCTTTTGCTGTCAGATCTGGTACAGACAGAGATAGGGGGTCTGCTAGCCATGTCAAGGTGATCTCCTGATAAGAGGAGGTGGTTGCATTTATGATATATGATACATGATTGGTTATTTATAACACGCTTAATACCCAGAGGTTTCTAAACACAGACCCGAGGATCGAACCTGTGGTGGTCTGTGTCGTCTTGTTTCCAAGGCGAGCACGTTTTCCCTGAGCTATCCTCCCGAGATGTCACTCTTATCAGCAGGGGCAACATGCTCCTCTATTCTTTGGGGTTGGGGGGGGGGATGAGCCACTCAGTCCTACCAAATGAGGTAAGAGGAGACATACCTAAGGCAACATGACCACCTGTACTGTACCATCAAGAGGGATGTGTCCTCCGTGGACTGAGACAGTGAGTTCCCCCTGGCGAGCTGTTGAGTCTTAAAGAAAGTCTTGGTGCCCGGATGATGTGTCTTCTCAGTCTGGTATTGCATTCGCAGGCGTTGTTTAGGCTACATGGTGGTTTGGGGTGGACAGAAAAATGCATGTATGGTAGGTTACTTGCACCTAGCCTTTTGTTCAAAAAGGATTTCTGATAAAAGTGATTTATAATTTAGTTTTTATTGGTTTTAATCCATAATAAAGTTTGAGTATTTAAGAAAAGTGCCAACATACTACATTTGGGGGCACTTGCGATTGTTTCGCCCTTACCCAGGCTTTCTCAAGGCACACATAGCGATTATGAAGACAGTATTATATGTGTGATTTAGTTAGTACAAAACTGCACAAGTTTACACAAAGTACATAATTCAAACAAAGTGTGAATGTGTTCACTTTATTGGTTGTACCCGAATCCTTATTCAACAATTCTAACTTATTTTACTGATGGCTCACAGTAATCAATCATAAATGTCTCATATATAGATATTGATGACATTCTGAGCAACTGATAGGTTAGTAAACATCCTCAGTAGCTATATAGATTTCAGATTGAATTCTGTTCTTTTTTTGTGTCAGATCTTGGATAGGTGGGAAGCATTGATGCAGGGTAGCAATGATTACAGTATGATTACAGAATGGTCCTAATGCTTAAGTGCATTTCGGTGTAAAACCTTGTGTTATAATTAGCTTCCAGTTTTATGGTATTTATTTTTCTGCCAATTCTATCTGTATTTATTCATGTTTATTTTTGGGCATTACCTACAGCAACACAGTGGCTTTACATATGACATACATAAAAACACGAATAAAATCCATTAAAATGCATCATATCAAACTAATTGGGATAACACTGTGTGCATTCATTTAAAAGATATCTTCTGAGCGTTTTCTTAACACCTCCATACACAGTACTTAACATTTGATCATATGTCATTTAAGACTCACGCCATTTCCCTCCAACAGCATGTTCCACATAACATTTATATCTTCAAAATCTAACAGGTTGCTGTGCATCACCCTCTATTTCTTCAAGCTATTACAATGGCTCATTATATGTTCTGTGGTTTCAATTTCAACCTCACCACATAATCTGCACCATCGATCGAATCGTGCCATACCCATTTTAGCTCCCAGGACCTCTAAAACCTCTGAGGCATTAAACTTGATTAGAAAATATTGCCTTATTGTGGCACTGTTAAAATAGGCCCCGATATACATCGGAACCACGTTTTACTCCAGCAAATGTTGGATGAAAACACCCCTATTAGCGTTTGTTGACAACTGAACAACATCACTTTCCCTACCTACGCAGTGTATCTTTTTCTTTAGCCATCCTTTTAGGGTCCCTTGGGTGCATCTCATCCTTTCTTACTCAAATCCGTTTACCCATTTATTATGTTTTATCCTCAGTTTTCAAAGCACACCAAAACGTTTTGTCCGCCATTATATTGCTATTTTTCAGTTTCATCAAATTATCGTAGCCCATGGTTAGCTTATACTGCACTGTGTCAGATATTCGCATCATGTCAAATTCTGGTAGTAGAAATTCCATTGAAAGCGATTTAAGCATTCTAAATAGGATGCGCAGACATTTTGCTTCAAGCTTATTCAACACCACTGTGAGTTTAGACCCCCATACTTCAATGCCATACAGCGTGCAAGGTACTGTCTTAGCTCTGTACAACAGTAGAATGGTCTTGAGAAAGCAAAGACCTTGGTTCCCAATGAAGTGACTCAACGCATAGGTCATTTTCATACACTTTGTCTTATTTTCCTCCCATTGTGTGGCCCAACTCAGTTTATTATCAATGTAGACGCCCAAGTATTTATAACAAGCTACTATTTCCACATCATTTTGATCTATTTTCCAACTCATTCGATTCGATTTTTTTGGTTTTTGCTGTGCCCATCAAAGCCACTATTTTGGTTTTGTAAATATGAATATGCAAACCGTTCTCTCTTGCATATTTGCCCAACGTGTCCAGTTTAGATTGTAAAGCCTCCAAGTGCAATCTAACAACAGAAGATCATCTGCATACCCAAGCCAATTAATTCTCAAGGTTCCAATCTTGATGGACACGTCACTATATTGTGCATAGCCACTGCTAGATCTGCTAGATAAAGGTTAAACAGAGTGGATACAAAATGCATCCCTGCTTGAAAACCTCTCATCGTTGGAAATTGATTGGTCACTCTCGCCTTTCCATCTAATCTTACTCTGACCGTGGTGTCGATGTATAGCAGCCTAATCATAGGCAACAGTCCTTAAGAAATATTCAATGAAACAAGATCGTTCCACTGCCTATTCCTCATGACTGTGTCAAAGGCTGCACTAAAGTCTATTATAAAAGCCCCGTAGACTGGGAGTTGTTGCTATTCCATGCATATTCTCTGGAGGAAGCCAAGGCCAAGAGATTTTTGGATAGTAGTAGATTTAGCTTGAAAACCAAACTGATTCGGGGCAAGGATCTGATAGTCTGAGATCCACTGGTTCAGTTCTTTCAACAGAACTTTGGCAAAGATTTTCACAGGAATGTCAAGCATGGCTAGCCTGCGATTTGGTTGGATCTTGCCAACAGCCCTTTTTGTGAATAGGTAATATCCTGCTTACTTTCCAGGCTTCAGGAACCTGTCCAGAGTTACCAATGCAAGAGAACTGTATGTGCGGTGCATGCACCAATAGTCCCTGGGACAGCCTAATTAGACCATTAGAGTTTCCATCCGGCTCAGCAGCCCGAGAGGTCGGGAGTACCCCAATCATCTTGGCTATATCACCCATTGTGGATGTACGTTTCCATCACTCATCATGATTTTCATATCTGAGTGAGTCCTACATGATTCTTCTACCTTTCTTCAGAGACACTAATGATCTGCAGATTTTTCTGCTTGGATCCATTCACAACGTACCATATGCCCCTATTACTATTATAGCTAAGCACATCCACAACTCGTTTTTACTCTTGGCCTTATAGGTGCATAGCCACCTGTGGTCATTTCTCTTTAAACTTTTAATATGTGAGGGTAAAGCCTCAGCCGTCATTAATTTTCTCCCCATTTTGATGGTTTCAGTAATGTCCTGTCTCAACTTCTTTTTAGCCACTCGTATTTGATGGTCACTGAGGTGCTTACTACTATTTTCACGATTCCACCATGCACTAGCGCTCTTATAGCTTCTTTTTTTTTGAGTGTCATCTTTTACAGAATTGACCATCTTAAAGAAGTCCTGGATTAATAGTGATTTGTGAATATCACCTCCACGGTCCCATCTCGGCACAAACAATGGGAGAGCAAGTTCTGCAATTAACCTAGCTTTGTCCAGATTGACTGGATTCCACCTTATTCGGTTAGCACCATTGTTCACGCATATATCACCATTTAGTCGTAGTTGGCTACTGTATTTCTTTTTGCTATTAGAACACACACAGACAGATGATCACTCTCTTCATGTGTCACTATGTCCATGTCTAAAACTATTGCCAGTGCCTCTTTATTAAGAAATATATAATACAAGGTGGAACAGTTATTTCCACTTATTCAGGTGCATGCTTTACTTACATCACTCACACAATACCCATTTAACATGGTCATGTTATTGAGATGAAACAAGGTTGCCCAACCTTTCCCTTGATTATTAGATTCAGAGTGTGTAAAGGGCCCTGATGCAGTCACTTCATCTTGACACTCTGTGTTTAGTCCTATTCTTGCATTGAAATCGCCAACAACTATGAAAGGGACGCCAGTTCTGCACTCCAATAATATTTGTTGTATCGTGGCTATATTTTCTTCATTGGCAATTGTGTTAGGGGGATCATAAATGTTCACCACCAATAAATTGCTGCTCTGGGGCAGATCACATTTGATCATAGTCGCTTAAACCATCGTCGTCAACCATTGAGTTTCCGTTATTGTCCAAAGGTGGAAAACAATGACCAGCAGGCCACCTTTTGGTCCACCAATTTTCCCCTTTACTGCCTTGACCTGTTGGGTACTACGTCCATCAATTTCACATGTCTCCATCATCCAGGTCTCCTGGAGTGTCACAATACAGAACAGATTCATGTGTGCCAGGAGACCTTCATCAGCTGAAGATGATCACTCCCCCTTGTGTTCCATGAATGAGTTTTGGAGAAGTGAGCCTTGAAGGCCATCGGCAACCATTGCCAGTAGCCCTCATGATCACACACTTCATCTTGGTTAAATATCGCTTCACCTTCTTCACCATGATCTTTTATTGCCCCTTTCTCGCTTACTACACCACTTGGCACGCATACCTTCTGTTCTAGTCCCAAACTCCTTTCTTCCCTTCTCTAGTTGTCTATGTCAGAGATCTCCCCATATTTAACTCTCTTCATCTGCACCTCTGAACAGGTGTAGCCTAATTTAAAGAGTTCATTCTCATGTTGAAGAATGCATTCTAATGTGGACTTAGATCTACACCACATATTGTACATCACATTAATTGGGTAATCCGATTGATCCACTATTAGAATATCATTGCTTGTTATAACTCGAAGTGGGACAATTGTATGCAGTATATGATATGACATGATATGGCATTCATAACGCGCCTATACACAAGTGTTTCAAGGCGCGACGAGGCAAGGGAGGAGGAACAAGGGAAGACAGACAACGATCTTACTAGGCCCAGTGTCATTCAGATCGCGGGAAGGGGAAAAGGGAGAAGTGTGAGGGGGAGGAGGGAAAGTGCAGTACATGGGATAGTAGAATAAATAAGATAGTAAAAAGGCCAGTGGTGGCAAGTGCAAGGTAAGTGCATACGTAAGTGCTGGTAGGTGGACTGTAGGGATACAGAGAAACAGTCCCCAGGTGCATGGGTTGCCGGGGAGGCAGTGCAGGTGTGCAACTGGCGGGGTCTGGTCCCGAAATCAGAAGGGTGGCCAGGTAACCAGTGTAGTAACAGCCAGGACTTCAGCAGGGGAGAAGGGGGGAGAGAAAGCAGAAGCAAAGAGGAAGGTTTTGAGGTGCTTCCAGAACCGAAGATGGTTCTCCTGAAGTTTAAGGGAGGCAGGAAGGCTGTTGCAGAGGGAGGCCCCTGCCGAAGAGAGAGATCTACCACCAACTCGTTGCTTGGAGAAGCGACTGACCCTGAGGGAGTTGGAGGTGGATGAGCGAAGAGCTCGATATGTGGTATCACCCCTCGATTGAGTAATGGATGCTGATCAATACCACCCAGTGCCTTCATCTGTAGGGGATTTATTTTATCATTCTTATTCATGCCAGTCTTTCCAACCTGTCTTCCCCGTTTCACATCAGTAACATCCTTTTTATGATTCTTACCATCTACTTTGGTTAGAGACTCAGAGTTCCTCCGTCCCTTGCCACCCAATGTCGGTGGGGCTACATTGCCATCCAATTGTGTAACATTGATGAGCCCATCTATGTCAGCTTCCAGTTCACTGTCATCTATATATATGAATGTTACTGCTTCTAATAGACAGTCACACACTCCCGCATTCTCTTTCAATTTTCTTTTTCTAGGTTTTTTTCGTTGATTGGCACCACCAGATACACTGGGGTTGCGATTCAGACTATTAGGGACATCAGCCGTCTCCACCAAGTAATTTCGGATGTCATACACTGGATTTTATTCTTTAATTGGACCACTGTCAGGGGGATTCTCATTCTGATGTATTTCAGCAGCTTGAACCCCCACATTATTAGACATTGCAGTCAGCATAGACCCTTTATGCACATTTTGAGAGCCCTTGGCTTTTTCCGAGATGTCACTTGCACCTCCCCCTTCAGCAGATACTATGTTATCTAAAAGTGAGATGCACCCATTAGCACTCTTATTTTTACATTTTAGGGCCATACTGCCTGTGATATTTTCCTTTTCTGCTAGTTAGGTTTCAGGTGACTTTTTCTGAGCTTTCGACGTGTTAATCTTATTAATTTTATTTCGATAGTTACTCTTTTCTGAAACATTGTACACATTGTTTGTCGCACTCGCACTCTCACTATGTGGCATAGCTTGCAACCCCACCTCAATGGTGCTTTTTTGTATGTTGACTGCCTTAGGTTCAGTGTTCGTGCTAAAGTCTCTATAAGATTTTCTAAAGTCTCTATAAAATGTTCTTCCTCTAGTGATGCTCTTGTGTAACAGACTCGATTGTACATCAGGTTTTTTTCCATATTTTCGCCGTTTGTCACTAATAACGTTAATACGTTTTCAAACACCTCAAACATGGCAAAGGATGTTGTACTCATGTCAGAAGTGCAGGTTACTTCTAGTTCTACATTACGCGCATGTTCTGCTTCATGTATCAGGGATCTATTTTCCTGCATATTCACCATGCGACTCATTTCACCAGTCTTGTCACCAGCGTCAGCTTTCGCTCCCGATGGCTCATCAATCCCATGTCTGAATGTTTTTTCTGGGGCATGATGGCCGTGACTTACTCTGTCACTGTCCCAGTTACCATTGTTACCATTCTTATTAAATATGGGAGTGGATCCAGCACAATCTCCCCTCTGGTGCACCTAATTCAATTTCTTCCAACGTGTCTAATGATATATTATTCCCTTTAGATACTATGCGGACTCTCTTTCGTTTTCCTTTCAAATCTCTTAATTTATTTCTCATCTCATTTACACCATCTGTATTCTCTTTACCATTTGCATTTGTGTTCACATTCTCATTCACTTTCTCATTCTCATTCCCATTATACGTATTAATTTCAATTTGTGGGATTTGTTCAGATTGTGAGTATTCTTCCGTCTCAGACTCTGACCCTGAGACGGAACATTGGATCTCTATTTCACCAATACCCATTAGGCACTCTGTTGTGTGCTCACGCGAGGCATTCATGGAAATAGAGATGGGCGGGCACATAACATTTTCAAGGAGCTTAAACCCTATGCATGGCAGAGATTCACTGAGATCAATCTCTTGCAACACAAGCTCTTCCTCAATCTCATTGAGTTCCAAAACAAAACATTACTCCCATTCCTCTCATTTTTCTTCAGAAAAAAGTTTGTCATTTTTTAGGTTTTCTGGACATTTGCATTACCGGACTTTGTTATGGTTTTCTGAGTGAAAGCTCTACTCACCCGCCACTGTCGCTCGCTTGTTGATTGACTCTGCAGCTGATTTCACGTTTGAGGTTGCATCAAGGGCTTCGGAGACTTCCACCTCCATCACCACAACCACCACCAGCTATCCCACGCTCCTCTATGTTAACATGGGCATGATTACGGTCTTAAAGGTCTTTCTCCCGGGAGTAGGCAGTCGTTTTTCACTCTCCTCAGCTCCACTCTTCTTATTTTGCTTCCTGGGGCCTATCGCTGATTTTCATTTGGCGTAACTCGTTTATCTCATGGCACAGCTCTGTCACACACTTAGGCACGGCCAAACAGCCGATAAACTGGCAGACTACCAATTGATCAAACCTAACTTCGGCCCCTCGCCCCCTGCACCCAGCAAACAGCACTTCCGTGTATGCGCGCGCATGGATGTGCGCGAGACCAGTGTTTTGTAGCTGCTTCCTGGCAAACAGGTGGGCGGGGCCAGTATATCTAAAAACAAGTAAAAACAAAGGACAGATGTAAGTCTATATTAGGGGTTACAAACTTGTCCATTTTACTATAACCACTTCACTTCTCTGGCTGGCTAATCTAATGCAGAGGGGCAAATTCACACTTTTCCATTTACAGTCTCTCACAGCATGGACAGTCCTCCCAGCACAAACAGCACTTCCGGTGCACTTGCATATCTGCCCCGCGTGGCCCCAGTGTTTGCAGCTGTTTCCTGGCAAACAGATGGGTGGGGCCAGTAGATCCTTTTCAATTACAGTCTCTCACAGCATGGAAAGTCCATCCAGCACAACCAGGACTTCCAGTGCACTTCCAGGTATGTGCGGGTGTGGATGCGTGTGGCCCCAGTGTCTGTAGCTGCTTCCTGGCAAACAGATGGGTGGGGCCAGTAGATCCTTTTCCAATTACAGTCTCTCACAGCATGGAAAGTTCATCCAGCACAACCAGGACTTCCAGTGCACTTCCAGGTATGTGCGGGTGTGGATGCGTGTGGCCCCAGTGTCTGTAGCTGCTTCCTGGCAAACAGATGGGTGGGGCCAGTATATCCTTTTCCAATTACAATCTCTCACAGCATGGAAAGTCCTCCCAGCACAAACAGGACTTCCTGTGCACTTCCGTGTATGCGCTGTATTTATCCACATTTATTTTTTGTCATTTAAAAAGATAATTCACAACCAGTATTTTTCTGCATTTATTCTAATAAAAAATGCATTTATTAAAGCACACATGCAGCCATATAGGAAGGAAATGCTAGCTTTGTGTGATTGCTGCTGCCTTAAAATATATGCTGCCAGCAATTTGAAGAACTTTAATGCTATTTTCATACAACTTTTACACGCTCCATGCTGCCAATCTGCAACGTGATTGCCCTGCAATGTATGAGTGACATCATAGAGAACCAGGCAGAAAGACCTGTTTTTCCATTTTTTTTCGATTTGTATAAATAAATACAGACAAAAAGCCGATTGATTTCTGTCTGTGTTTATGTGTAAAAATTGTCAAAATGGAAAACTGGAAGCCTTAGTTATAACCAGGCAGGGTCTCCCACGAACGTGTAGCAATGTCCTTTTATCATTGCTTCCAAGCGTTCCTTATTAGGATCTGTCTTAGAATAGCCTCTCTGGAAAAGTGAATTTAGAGGTGTTCCAATAGACGCTCTGGGAAAATCACATTTATAAGTATACCCAATAGCCTCTGTCAAAGCTGCATTTAGAAGTGTGCCCAATAACCACTCTGGAAAAGTAAATTTGAAGTGTGTCCAATAGCCTCACTGTGTAAAATTGCATTTAGAAATGTGCCAATAGCCTCTCTGGAAAAGTAAATTTAGAAGTGTGCCCAATAATGTCTCTGGAAAAGTGAATTTAGAAGTGTGCCCAATAGCCTCACTGAAGAGTTGCATTTAGAAGTGTGGCCAATATCCTCCGCGAAAGTTGATTAGAGAAGTGTGTCCAATTGACTCTCTGGAAAGTTGAATTAGAAGTGTACCCAATAGCCTCTGTGAAAGCTGCATTTAGAAGTATTCAATAACCTCCCTGGAAAATTCATTTTAGACGTGTGTCCAATAGCCTCACTGTGGAAAGTTGCATTTAGAAGTGTGTCCAACAGCCTCACTGTGGAAAGTTGCATTTAGAAGTGTGTCCAATAGCCTCACTGTGGAAAGTTGCATTTAGAAGTGTGCCCAATAGCCTCACTGTGTAAAGTTGCATTTTGAAGTGTGTCCAATAGCCTCACTGTGGAAAGTTGCATTTAGAAGTGTGCCAATAGCCTCGCTGGAAAAGTGAATTTAGAAGTGTGCCCAATAGCCTCACTGGAGAGTTGCAATTAGAAGGGTACCCAATATCCTCTGCGAAAGTTGATTAGAGAAGTGTGTCCAATTGACTCTCTGGGAAGTTGAATGAGAAGTGGGCCCAATAGACGCTCTGTGAAAATTTCATTTATAAGTGTACCCAATAGCCTCTGTGAAAGCTACATTTAGAAGTGTGCCAATAGCCTCTCTGCAAAAGTGAATTTAGAAGTGTGCCCAATAGACGCTCTGTGAAAGTTACATTTAGAAGTGTGCCAATATCCTCTGTGAAAGTTGATTATAGAAGTGTGTCCTATAGCCTCTGTGAAAGTCGCATTTAAAAGTGTGCCCAATAGCCTCTCTGGAAAGTGAATTTAGAAGTGTGCCCAATAGACACTCTATGAAAATCGCATTTATAAGTGTACCCAATAGCCCCTGTGAAAGCTGCATTTAGAAGTGTGCCAATAGCCTCACTGGAAAAGTGAATTGAGAAGTGTGCCCAATAATGTCTCTGGAAAAGTGAATTTAGAAGTGTGCCCAATAGCCTCACTGAAGAGTTGCATTTAGAACTTTGCCCAACATCCTCTGCGAACGTTGATTAGAGAAGTGTGTCCAATTGACTCTCTGGAAAGTTGAATTAGAAGTGTGCCCATTAGCTACACTTCAAAACAGCCTAATATCTGCATGCTAACACAAATAGTTCACCAAACCTAGAATAAGTGAATACTATCACCGGGCTTCGTAGAACGCTCAAACCAAGACCACTCTCAGCCAGTGATTTCGCCGAATTTATAAAGTCCAATAAACTGTAAGTCACACGTGAAACTAACCGGAAGCTAACTAACAGCCACTAATCATGAGTGCACCCTCTCCACCAGAGTTTGTTGGAAACGACCACCATGGACTGCCCCCACTTCCTGATCTGCCTTGCCGCCCATCCTGCCAGCCGCCTTCCCAAACCATCCCACTCTCCTTCGCATTCCCTACCATTCCCCTCTCCAAACATCAAGCCAGAGCGGCACGATGGCGAGCCAACCACCCTAAGACCACTCCTCCCCCGAACCCCACGACTGACCAGCCAAGGATAACCATGCCTGCACCCCTCACTACCATACCGTGGACATCCCACCCTGCAACCATCCACCCCATGCCTTACCCACAAACCCCCACCTCCTTCCACCATCGACCGCACCCATTCCCCTCCCTAAAAACTGCACGCCTAGCCCTAGCAAGAACCGAAGCCGCATCCCTCTCCCCGTCTGACCCCACTACCCTCTCTCACACTCCAATCGCAATAAAGAAACTAAAGAGGAAGCGTACCTGGTCCCCCACAATCTCTCAACACTCCTCGCCTCCCCTGTCTCGACCCACCTACGCTTCCCCCCAATCACCTCCTTCTCCCATGGCTTCACCCTTCCTGAAACCCCTCTCCCTCAACTTCTCATCAACTGCAACTGAAACTCCTAACTGCCCACAACCCAACCTCAAATCCCCCGAGCCAAACCTGATCATCCTAACACTCCCAACCACCCAACCCTGCCCGAAGCGCATCAATTTTTCTGCGCGCCCACTATTCCCAGCTATCATCACCCACACTACCACGCTCCCTCTCCCTCCGCCTCCACCTCCACCCCCTTCCGCTCCAGCCCCGAGACCAACCACGTCTGCTGATGTGAACTGCATCCTATTTAATGCCCGATCCGTAGCAAAAAACAGACACTGCATCTTTGACCTCCTCGCCTCTGACAAACCAGACCTGGTTTTCAACACCGAAACTTGGTTCTCTGACGACTTCGCCCCAATCGCCAATGAAGCCTTCCCCCCGAATACTCCCTCATCCCACTAAACCGTCCCTCTACAGGAGGGGGAGTAGCATTCGTCTTCAAGTCTCTCTTCCGCGCCTCAATCGTCGACAACCAACCTTCCATTCCTTCCTGCGAATCTCTCCTCGTTAAACTATCCCTCTCCCCGTCGCTCTCACACAGCTTCCTAATAATCTACAGACCCCCTGGCTACGAGAGACAATTCGCAAACAACCTCTGCGACTCCATTGCCACCCTTCAACTAAACCATCCCAATCTCACCCTTCTTGGAGACTTCAACATATGGCTCGACATCCCCACCAACCCTATGACACACTCACTGGTTGACGGTTTAGACGTGATTAACCTCCAACCCCATATAAATGGCCCGACTCACTATAAAGGACACACTCTTGATGCTGTCTTTAGCTCCAACACCCGGATTCATTTAAACCCACCCACCCCTATCATCTGGTCCGATCACTTCATTCTCTCTTTCACTATTCGCTCCCCCGATCCCCTTCCCGTACTCGAATCTGAACCTCCGAATGTACGCAAAAGCTGGAGAAAACTAATAATCGTCCCGGACCTAGCCAACGCACTCCTCCAGTCTCCACCACCTACCTGCCAACACAATAAACAACTAACCCCTGATGCCTTTGACTCGTGGCTCAACGCATCTGTGATGCGGCTCACCCCCCCTTGCAAACCATCAACCTGCCGTGGCCCCTTCCCCAGATGGTCCATTCCTGAGTTGAAAACCACTAAACAGCTATATAAATACTTAGAACGCAAATGGCAGAAAGACAAAACCCAGGAGAGCAGGGCCACCTTAGCCCGACACCTCTCTCAGTACAAGGCCGAAATCCGGAAAGCAAAAAAAGCCCACTACAACGCCCGAATCCTAAACTGCAAAAATCCAAGCAAAGAACTCCACAAAATAATTTTTGAATTCACCAAACCGGCTTCCACCACGACCATCCCGACCCCCTCACAATCACTTTGTGACTCTCTCTCCCTCCACTTTTACACCACGACTCTCGAAAGAACAAATACTCTAGCCTCCAAACTAGCTCTCTTACATCCACCAGACAATACTCCCCCATTACCGGCCAGTCCATTGGCTGCAACCACTACACAACCAACGTTCGAATCCTTTAGTCCAATATCTCCAGAGCAATTCATCAAACTTCTATCTGCCCGCAAACCATCTGGCTCTCCGCTGGACCCTTGCCCAGCCACAACCCTCAAAGAAATCTTCACCTCCACCTGCGCAGGAGAACACGCAAGATCCATTATAAACGCCTCCCTATCCTCTGGTATTTTTCCCGACGCATTCAAAACGGTTCATGTCAAACCTCTAATTAAAAAACCTCTGCCTGACCCTCTCGAGCCCAAGAACTACCGCCCCATCTCAAACACCAGATTCCTTGCAAAACTCATTGACCGAACCGCCTACTCCCAACTAAATGCCTTTGTTGAAGCCAACAACCTCCTAGACCCCGCACAATCAGGTTTCAGAGCTTGTTACGGAACTGAAACCACCCTAACCTCAATCTGGGATGACGGCAGACTCCGCGGGATGCGCCGCTCTAATCCTTCTTGACCTATCCACCGCCTTTGACACAATCAATCACTCAATCCTCCTAGACCGTCTCCACTCCCTAGGAATCCGTGGAACCGCTCTTAAATGGATAGCCTCATTCCTCAAAGATAGGTACCAAATAACGACACTCTCCACCTATTCCTCCCAAGCCCGACCAGTCGACACGGGAGTCCCACAAGGAGCATGCCTATCCGCCCTCCTATTCAATCTCTACTTGATCACCCTCCCACCAATAATTCGTTCACACAACATCCTGTGCTACAACTACGCCGACGACACTCAACTAATTCTAAAACTCCTGAACTCAAAACCCAACTCCCGACCTGACCTGGCATCCTGCCTCCTTGACATTGAACTTTGGATGTCCCAAAGCCACCTCTTGTTAAACCCCTCCAAAACGGAAATCATGGTATGCGGCAACTCAGGACTTCTTCCGCACCCGCTACCCTGGCCATCCGCCATGGGCAAATCACTGACCCCCTCCAACTCAGTGAAAAACCTTGGATGCACCCTTGACTCTGACCTAACACTCTCGCGCCAAGTCAACAACGTCTCAAAGTCCTGCGACTACCACCTTAAAACCCTTAGGCGCATCTTTCCATATCTCTCCTTTCCCAACAGACTCTCCGCGGTCCAATCAATCGTTATATCAAGACTGGACTACGCAAACCCCCTATACCTTGGAATCCACGCGTACCAACTGAATAAACTCCAAAGGGCACAAAACACAGCAGCCAAACTGCTACTTGCGCTCGGCCCAAGAGACCACATCTCCCCGGCCCTTAAGATGCTGCACTGGCTTCCAGTAGCCCGAAGGGTGACCTTCAAAACCTTATGCATCTCACATTGAGCACTGCATAAAACCGGGCCTCAATATCTCAAGACAAGCTAAAACCCTATCACCCCCCACACACCCTAAGATCAAGCTCAGCCGGCCTCCTAATCATACCGAAGACAAACTCAATAAGGTTAGGCGGATCATCATTCTCCGCCTTGGCCCCCACGCTATGGAACTCATTCCCTCCCCACATCCACCTAACTGAAGATTTAACGTATTTCCGCAAACTACTGAAAACTTGGCTCTTCCCCTAAAACCAACCCGTACCAAACTAACCCAAACAGACTAACAGCAACTCAACGACACCAATCCAACAAACTACCTTATGCAAGAAATTGTCACCTGATAACCCCTAATATAAACTAGAAGGACAAACAGAATTAAACGAATAAACTAGATCAAAGCAGTGAAATGGTTAATAAGAAGTAAATCCTACAGAAACAGTAACAAAAATTAAACTCCTGAAATGAACAGAATGCATGAGGAACGAACGAAGAGAATGGCATGGATGAAATAGTTAGAATGAATGAAGCAGGTGGAACAGATGAATCCGCTGAGCGGAAGAATGCATGAGTGGAAGGACAGATAACTATATAGTTCGAATGAGTGTTGAAATCGAATGAATATGAATGTACAGACCAGGCAATTGTATAGAGCGGATGATTGTATAGAGCGGATGAATGTATGGAGCGGATGAGTGTATGGAATGGATGAGTGTATGAAGCGGATGAACGTATGGAGTAGATGAGGAGCGGATGAGTGTATGGAACGGATGAGTGTATGGAGCAGATGAACGTATGGAGTGGAGGAACGTATGGAGTGGATAAACGTATGCAGCAGATGAGTGTATGGAGCGGATGAGTGTATGGAGCAGAAGAGTGTATAGAGCAGAAGAGTGTATAGATCGGATGAGTCTATAGAGCGGACGAGTGTATGGAGGGGACGAGTGTATGGAGCGGATGAATGTATAGAGATGATGAGTGCATGGAACGGATGTGTGTATGGAACGGATGAGTGTATGGAGCGGAAGAGTGTATGGAGCGGAAGAGTATATGGAGAGGAAGAGTGTATGGAGAGGAAGAGTGTATGGAGCGGAAGGGTGTATGGAGCGGAAGGGTGTATGCAGCGGACGAGTGTATGGACCGGACGAGTGTATAGAGATGATGAGTGTATGGAACAGATGTGTGTATGGAACTGAAGAGTGTATGGAGCGGATGAGTGTATGGAGCAGAAGAGTGTATGGAGCGGAAGAGTGTATGGAGCGGAAGAATGTATGGAGCAGAAGAGTGTATGGAGCGGAAGAATGTATGGAGCAGAAGAGTGTATGGAGCGGAAGAGTGTATGGAGCGGACGAGTGTATCGAGCGGACAAGTGTATGGAGCGGACAAGTGTATGGAGCGGACAAGTGTATGGAGCGGACGAGTGTGTGGAGCGGACGAGTGTATCGAGCGGACGAGTGTATCGAGCGGACGAGTGTATGGAGTGGACGAGTGTATGGAACGGATGTATGTATGGAACGGATGAATGTATGGAGCGTACGAGTGTATGGAACGGAAGAGTGTATGGAGCAGAAGAGTGTATGGAGCGGAAGAGTGTATGGAGCGGAAGAGTGTATGGAACGGATGAGTGTATAGAGATGATGAGTGTATGGAACGGATGAGTGTATGGAGCGGATGAGGGTATGGAGCGGATGAGGGTATGGAGCGGATGAGGGTACGGAGCGGATGAGGGTACGGAGCGGATGAGGGTATGGAGCAGATGAGGGTATGGAGCGCAAGAGTGTACGGAGCGGAAGAGTGTACGGAGCGGAAGAGTGTACGGAGCAGATGAGTGTATGGAGCGCATGAGTGTATGGAGCGCATGAGTGCATAGAGGGGGGCGAGTGCATAGAGGGGGATGAATGCATAGAGGGGGATGAATGCATAGAGGGGGATGAGTGCATAAAGGGGGATGAGTGCATAGAGGGGGATGAGTGCGTAGAAGGGGTGAGTGCATAGCGGGGGGTGAGTGCGTAGAGGCGGGTGAGTGCGTAGCGGCGGGTGAGTGCGTAGAGGAGGCGAGCGGGTAAATCAGGTGAATGCATAGTACGCGTGTGGGCATAAAGCAGATGAGTACCTGGAGCGAACTAGTGGCTGGAGCGAACGAGTGCCCAGAGTGAACGGACGTGTTGCGTAGAGTGGACGTGTACGTAGAAAGAACGAGCACAGATTGCATCCAGTACTGATGAGTGCGTAGAAAGGATGAGTACGAAGAGATGCTGAATGCGTATAGCATGGGCCAGACGAAAGCGCTTGCATAGGACAGACAAGACTGCATGCGTGGGGCAGACAAAAGTGCATGCGTGGGGCAGAAAAGAGTGCATGCGTGAAGCGGACAAGCGTGCATGCGCGGGGCGGAAAAGAGTGCATCCGTGGGGCAGACTGGAACACGCAGAGCTAACCGGAACGCGCGGGGCGGACTAGAGCGCGGGGCGGGTCGGAATGCATGTGTGCATGGAGCAGACCAGACTGTATAGACCAGACGGGGGTGCATGGAGCGGATAGGAGCACACGGAACGGACTGGAGTGCATAGAATTGCATGACGTATATAGTACAGTCTGGAATGCAGAGAACATTTGAAAAAGCATATAACACCACCACGCTTACTCTCTCCTTTACATCACCACTCAACTAGAATGCAGAGATACTATGACACCATTCGGTATAACTGTTCTCATACCAACATCCGCCGCTTACTCCACATCACTCTAAGTAAACACTGCTGGTTTCACACCCCCCAGCCAGGCGTTCTCCTCAGGCCTAACGCAGCCACATCCGTTCTGGATAAATCCTGCCAGAACGAACACATTCTCCTGATCTCTCAACCACCACACCTATCGCTAAGAAGCAGCTATCAAATGAATACCGCATGAGCTGCACACATATCAGGTGCTCACACGCATCTTTTGACTCTCTCTACTCTCTCTACTGATCTGAACTTCGGTTCCCAAGGGCGTTCAACCTACCAGCGCCTTCAGACCATACCAATGGTATATAAGGCGCTACATAAGTGCAAAATAAAATAACATAACATAACATAGAATGCTTCAGTTTGCCTTGGCAGGATTGGATACTTTCAGCATGGCGGCGTTGCGCGTGTTTCTAGTTTGGGGTGTGTGTGCATGGGACTTAAGAGCACTTGGTGGGAGCAGGAAAGGGGTTCTCATAAGGACCTCTGGTAAGGAAGAATGTGGGACAGTTTTCAGGGAGTGCTGCAGGGCGTGGGGAGACATTATTGGCCTTCTACAACCAGCAAGCGGTTGCGCTCGCCAAGAATGGGGATTTGGGTTTCTTGCTGTGGATCTGGACAGGGCGAGGAGGGTGCATGGTCCCACTTCATTGTTATGAGAGGGCTTGACTGTTTGGAAGGGCACAGATTGCCATCTTTGTTTTGGACAGGATGGTGAGTGTGTGGGGACCCCCTGTGGCTATGGGGAGAAACCCCTTAGGCCTGCTGCTGCAATGGGAGTGGGGACTGACAGTCTTGGCATGCCAACATGCTGTTCCCAGGCATTGCTGCTACTGAGGGTTGGGGATTCTTTCACTATGGGGGTGCTGCCAGGGGAGCATGCTGTAGATGCAGGTGCACGCCAGAGCGTGGGGTTTGGTGTCTTTGTTTCAGGGATGTGGTTTAGCCATTCTTGGTTCCTGTGGGAATTCTCTGAAGAGTGGTGGAGTAAGGTTGACCTAGAGTTTGGGGATGGGGGAGCCTGGGCTCCATGATGACTCGGATTAGGAACAGCCTTTCCATTTTTTGTGGCGTTTTTATAGGGGAATGGTCTGGGCTACTGACCTGGGAGTTAAGATGGGGGAGGTGCAGGACACATTTATTTATTTATTTTTAATTTGTGTTAAGTGCTGCATGCTCATGGGCCTGAGAGCGCACAAAGAAAACAGACAAAAACAACATGAAAGCAGGCAGGCGGGTTCAGAGTATTTATTTATTTATTTTTCATTTTTGTAAAGCATTGCACGCCCATGGGCCTCAGAGCGCTCAAAGAACATTTTTGGAAGATGTTTGAGTAGGTAGGCCCTTACAGATATCAGGCAGACCATGCAGGGGGAAGGTGCAGGCTGGGGCAGATTTTATGCTCTATGTTGGGGCCAGACGGCAGTAATGACATTTTTAAATGACATTTATGTCAGAAATGTAATAGAAACTTCACCATACATTTATGACGATATAAAATAAACATAATTGCATTATAGGTCCACCGACATGATCAGGATCTGCAGAGGACAGCGAGTGATGCAAAAAACACAAGGAAAACAATTTCTGTGCAATGTAAAAGGCTGCCCTAATGTGCAGGTTTTTTCTGCACCATTTGGATGGATTAATCGTAGAGGATTGGGTGATAAAAAGCACCGTGAAAATAACACAAGCGATGCACTGTGGTTGCCAAAGGCACAGTGGCACGTTCTTGATATGATATGATATTTTATTTATATCACGCCTATACACAAGTGTTTCAAAGTGTTGTGCAAAAAAATGAGTTTGAGCAAAATTAATCTGGTTATTATTAAAGCATGTGCAAGAAAAGGAGTAGTGACCGAAATACAACTTGTCGAGAATGACCTGCAACAGAAAGACACAGCACAAGCCATCTTTTACACAATAAATAACATGGCAACCAATCGAAAGCCAGCATGTATGTGTTTAAATTTACCCTTGGAAGCCTTGAAACTAGGTGGCCATTTTGTCAGTTCTCTTCTATTGTCCTGTCTTTTGTTAATGCTCCTGTTTTGCTGCTGGTGGTCGTCTGTTTTGACCCGTTGTAGTTCACTACGATTTTGATGTCCTTACCCGTAGTCGCTCTGCTACTGCCGTTTGGCTATTTGTGGTTGTTGTTCTCCAACCTCACTGTTGTACGTTCTTCTGGGTTTGTGCTGCTGGAGATAACTTTCGGTTGGACGCTGGTTCATACTCTGCACTCTGATGGTTATGTCATGTGCTTGGCTGGTCGAGTACATTACTCGGTTTTACTTATTGCCAATTAGACCTCTATGGAGATTTTTGAAATGTATTCACATCAAGCACAAACTTACAACAAAACCACATACCTCAGGGGCAATGTTCCTGGGTGCGTACAAGCACAGGGGTGGGACATTGCATCTTGGCATTGGGGTCTGGCGCAGAGCTCAGCTGCACCAGTCTGAGCAGAGTTCTTTAGGCGGGAACAATGGCATATTGTCATGATTAGAGATTCCCACAGTCATAAGTGCCAGGCTTGCAACGTATCCTGGAATGTGTGCAACTGATCCTTAGCCACATGGCCTACCCTTTTATTATCCAGCCACATTTACGTTGTCACACAGTCTATCATTCACTGGACCATTGCTTGGCCCCAGGTTTGGCAGTCCATGAATACTATTCCAGAGTTTGTACATGTGCGAAAAAACCGAAATGTAATCATGGGTAAAAAGCCAATGAGCCTTAACTGGGCAGGTGGAGCCCATCTGGGGTGCATCACGCATCCAAGTTGTAAGTGACATGAAACACATATCCCTTGTCAAAGCTGCCTCACATTGTCAATTTGGACTCCGGACATGTTGAAATAAACCTTTCATTCTCCATTTTCACTTTATAGTTCACATGAGTGGGTCCACAAGCACCTATCATATCATATCATATCATATCAAGCTACTGCAATCTCCCCTCCCCCCTTCTACATCACCCCCATCCCTATGTCTGTTAGACTTCCACCCCTTGTTCCAATCTCTTACCTTCTTCCTACTTCATTTGCTCCAGGCTGTGGCATAATAGCCAACTTCCAGACAAGCCAGATACCCTGAGCCCATAATAGTGGTGATATGGCACAGTATAATATCCTTATAACATACATTAACATTTGGCACAGTATAATATCCTTGTAACATACATTAACATTAGGCACAATATGATACCCGTGTAACATAACATAAATTGTACCAAGTAGCAATGTCTCTCTCAGAAGCCCACCTCACTGTAGATGTTCCTTGTTGTCAATGAACTTTAAAATGCCACAAATTGCAATTTTTGGTTATTAACAGTTTACATTTAACTGTGACGGCGTAACCATGTACATTGTCTTTATGCAAGATATTGTTAAACACAAATGCATTAAACAGACATTTTAATACTAGTGAAAAATGTTTGAGGACACACAAAGTCCTGCAAAACCATTTACTTGAAGACAAATTCGTGTAAGTAATGAACAAAAGTGCCAATAATGTAAACATGGGTGAAACCACAATGTTCCCTCGATAACACCCAGGCCACGTCCTTCACAATACAACTATACAACCAAATGAAGACTGTCCCTGTAGTCATTCTCTGGGAGGCCCCAACCAAGTGTGGCTGAAAATGGATGGCCCCTTGAACATTCAGAAAACCTGCAAGTTTGTAATGTTGTAAGAGTACATGTGAGGATGGATTTCATGTGCTCTATAGATTCATTTAGAAAAATATTCACTATTTAATATGACACCCAAACTTATTGTGGTAGTTCCATTCAAAAAGCCAGACATACGAAAATAAAGCAGTGCAAGTAGTTTTACCCAGGATGGTACAGCAGTTATTACATTGCTTTAAGACTCCAACTTGAAGATGTCTAATAAGTTCGGAGTTGATTCTGCACTGTCTTTGTCTACAGGAACCCACATCAAAAAAGGGGAAGTATGCTAGGTAGATCTTTGTGTTATTCCGCAACCATTGATATAGCCAGGGGGGCTGAGTGGGGAGAATCATGGATCCAAAAGCCATAAATAACACCCATTTTGGCCAATAAATACAAGGCTCCTGCTCTGCATCTACACCCCAACAGACCAAGCCAAGAGTCGCAAGCCTTGGGCCGGGTTTGCACATCTCGAGCCATAGCATAACCATGGTTTGAGATGGGCAGACCAGCGTCGAGGTTTCTCGGACCCAAGCCAGGTCTCTGAAGGCCTGCAGATCTGGCACATAGTCTGAACCGACCGGATCTGCAGACCTGGCTTCAAGTCTGCAAACCAGAGCCGGGCATGTGCTTGTCCAGTGAACCTGGCTTGAGACCCATAAGCACAGAGCTGGGTAAAAGCGGGCCTGACAACCTCAATCGGGTCCCTCTGGCCGACTTCTGGGAAGAGCGGCTGGCTATAGCCACATTGGGGCTCTTGGAGTATTGTAGGCACACAGTGGTGTGGGCAGCCATGAACTAGACACAGTGTCCACTGGGAGCGGAAACATTGGGTGGCTTTATGGCACCTGAAGCATTGCCAAAGGACATGCACTGGGCAATAAATCCACAGGGCAGTGCAACTGCCCCAGAAAAGGACACACTAAGCAGAGCGGCAATCCATGAACAGTGCAAACATTTGGTGTCTGGTAGATGTCTGGGACGTTGCCGAAGGTTATGTCCAGGGAAAGTAGCCTTTGGGTATGACTGCAAACTATACCAGTGGGGCTAATGGGCATCTTGTAGCAACCTGGGGTATTGGCAAAGTTCATGCCCCAGGCACAGTGTCACTTTGATACATTGGGTGGCTTAGATGTACCCATTAAGCCACAACAAATTCACTGAAAACGCTTTGTCAAGTACAGTTATGGTTAACCTTCTGTAATAAAAACCAAAGACACTCACGGAAAAAGGGTTGAAGGGACACTATCAGAGGCGTTGCTAGGGGGGGCTAAGGGGGCTATAGCCCCTGGTCTTTTGGTGTAGACCTGGATAGAATCTCAGGAGCTAAAACCAAAAGGCTATCTTGCCCCCAGTCCCGACAGTTCAGACATTAGCGTAGCCCCGGGTCTTTCTCAGACCTAGCAACACCCCTAGACGCTATAGTTGCAGCCTGAAACATTAAATCTATACAAATGTGACAGTCAGGGGCCCCAAAGCAGCCGTAACTCAGTCATTGCCATTTCCTGGTCATGGTGTAGCAGAGCACCACGGATTACTTGCACGTAACATAGTTCCTACAGGACACGAGGAGCAAAAGCTTTGAAAAAACATTCATGCCCTGAATTGGTTATGCCGAGTCCTACCTTTGGTTTGAAAGCCAACACAAAAAGCTCAACTTGTGAGTAAATAGTATTTTAGAGAGACAATTTTCCAGGGCAATGAGCACAACTTGTGACGTCACGAGCAATGCTTGGCAGTGGCCGAGTGAAGGTTGCTTTATAAACCATAACTGGCAAATTTGTGTGGTTTTGAGGTTTATGGAGAACGTTCCTAAGTGCCTCACGGAATAGGACGAAATGTCTGTATAAAAATTACCAACCCCACCAAAAGACCTAAAACACACACCACGAAAAGTTCCAAGTACCAAAAGTTTGAACTTTTCGTGATATGTGTTTAGGTGTTCTGA
Source organism: Ambystoma mexicanum (assembly GCF_040938575.1). NCBI lineage: Eukaryota > Metazoa > Chordata > Amphibia > Caudata > Ambystomatidae > Ambystoma > Ambystoma mexicanum. The sequence goes on along the minus strand of NC_090932.1, from coordinate 293,228,561 downwards.
TGGGGTCGGTATGAAAAAAAAAATGTTTAAAAGGCTGTGGGGGGGGGGGGTTGGGGTGTGTGCCTAGTGAGCAGGGGTTGCGGGGGACAACCCCGGGCTCTCCCAACAGAACATTAAAAAAAATAAAAAAACGGGTGCTGCGGGCGTGTTGCCAGCAACATCCCGCTCACTATACTACACAGTATAGTGAGAGAGGGTTGCGGGGGAAACCCCTGCATGTTCGCATGGGAAATGTACAAACAGACAGATGAACCGGAAAAACAGGTCCTATAGGTACAAGGGCAACACAGCAGTTTCCATATGTGACCAACAGCAACACGACCATCAGAGCATTTTATACAGTAAAGAGATTTAGACCAGACTGCTGGTACACATGCACATTGCCTACATTGGTCCAATACAAGGCAACAGGTATACAGTTCCCAGGTGTACAGGAGCTTTGTGTGTTGTAGCCTGCACTCACCTTCACACCACCTTAATCTGCGCTCCTGACAAAAATGCGGGCATTAAAATAATCTTTAAAAAGGTGATAACAGTCATGCAGGACAAAAAAAGAAGTGTTCATAATCATATCACCCTTTCTGAGATAAGAAAAAGGACAGATAAGGGGTTACAATCACATGGGAACACAGGCAGTGGCCTGCGACTCGTCCAGATACGTCCTTGGGAAGTCCGGCGTTGTGGCACAGATATATTTAACCCAGTCTTTTCTGCTAAGTCTGATTATTTCTTTTACCAGCCAAGTCATTTATTTAGACATTGTATCAACAAGGTGTACCCATGGTAAAACTGGAGAACCAGGGGCTCATGTCTGTACCGAAAGTGGGCAGGCAGACAGGCCCTCTCAGTAGCATTCACAACTGTCAAACTATGTGTCTCTACCAACAGGTTAAATTGTCTTTTGGTTAATATATCAGGGGCAGAAATGTGTGAAGCCCTGCAAAGCGACCACGGACTCGGAAGGACTTGTTCTGGAAGTGATGCCTCTGACCTAGAAGCAATTACTTTTCATTAGGATACTCTTCTTTATCTAAATAGTTACATGTGATTATAACGAATTGAGAAATAACGAATGCAAGTTTACTGAAAAAGAAAGTACAGATTTATTTTCAAATTGTGCCATCCTAGAGACCTCTTGTTTCCTCATGCTTCTAACCCCACCTGAACCACCCCCACCCCTTTAACCCCTTACCCCAAACCCCTATATATTTAGCATTCAGTATTTTTTTGGAACATTTGCATTCAGTATTTTCATTTCAATATAATCTCTGCATACCATCTAAATCCTTGAGGATTATTTAAGGAATCGCCTGTAAAATGACTGTACAGGGAACTGTTTAATAAACCTGCATCCTATTACATTCCCACACAATTGGGGGGAGGACATGGCACACATTTCAAGCCTACAAATAAAGTACAGTACAATTGCAACAAGTCATGCAGAGGCGTACTAACCTTTTCTACTCAGGGGTCAACGAGCTCCATGCCAGGCAGGTGTAGCCCACCCTGTCCTCCATTTTCTTTGGATAATAGAAGTTGTAGTTTTGCCTTTTCCAAATATAAACGCAAGCCCCAGAAAGTAAAGAGAAAAATAGGACTGAATGGGATTCAGTCACCATTGCATGTTTTGGCCTGTGCAATAAATCCTTTGTGCAACTCCAGCTGGTCAGCAATAAATCATCAAGGATGTTCCTGTGTCTCACCCCCTCCCCAGCCCCCAACTTCAGGACCATAGCCCGACCTCATTAATGACTGGGAATCAAGACCTTCCTTGTCAAGTTAACCTGAAAGATGGTCCCCACCCATTTAGGTGAAATTCCCAAACCTGGATTTTCTTTAAATACATATCCACCAGAATTCTGTCAGGGCCCCAAGCCTTATCTTCTTTCTAATGACGAAAGATCACGACCATTTCTTCATATTTGAAGTGTGACCATGACCAATTGTCATAATTGCCCTCATTCATACCCAGCCAGGTATTTGTATCCCCAAATTATGCCATATCCTACCGATAGAGTGTTCCGAAGTATTGAAATTATTCAGATTCAATCATATTTATTTTAAAAGGTAGGCTATTTGTAAATGACCCCGCCATTAGAATTTTCACGAACTCTCACATATTTGTGTTCTCCACAGCTCTTTGAAGCTCTTCCCACGTCCTCTCGGCAAACCTTCTCTTTTTATGCTCTGCAGTCGCCTTGAAGTTCTTCCTTGCAATCTGGCTGGGAATCCTATCTCTCCCCTCTGCTCTTCTCAACACAATTACCAGATTTTGTCTGGCTAGCTTTCAATCATGGCCGGTCTGCAAATGCTTTCTTAGGGTGCTCTCTTCCACCTCTCTGTGAAGTTTCATAAAAACATGTTGGATGGATGATTGTTATCATTTTATAATAATCTCTGAATACCCGCAGGTCAAATTATGGGTCACCTAAAATCAAATCTTAAACATCCAGCAATTTTAGATTGTATAGCTCGATGGTAGAACTTAACTCTAATGTTGACCATCTGATTTGTCTTCTACCAGGCAGCTAATCATAGTAGGCTCCTATCTTGGGTCTCGCCTTTCCCTTGGCATTTACTTTTGTGTTTGTGTAGAGAGGATTGCAACCAGTTCCTGGTCTTGGACTAACACAAAAGTCCTTCGCACTGGCCCACTCATTTAATTTTACTAAATACAAATCGATGTCCTGCTGATTCCCTCCACTAATGTATGCGGGCACTGCAGGATAATCCCCTTGTATGCTTCCATTACATACTCTGTATCCTAGATTGAGCAATATCTAGACCATCCTAGATGTGAGAATACGCTGTTTTTTGGTCAGTTGTGCAACAGGTTTTGGTATGCCTTGGGCTTAATCTTCCACCTCCATGAAGCCCTTCACAATATTGAGTGGCTCAAATTGTAGATCACAGTCGCCTACCACCATTTTAACAGACCTACCTAGCCTGGGGGCATTATTCTTCCACCCACTAATCAACTTCTCTACTCGTTCTGGGGTATTTATACCCTCTACCCTCACCAATCTCTTATACCAATTCAAGGATGTCCCGTTACATTCATGATCCAACACTAGACATATACCTTGCAACTCCTATGAACCAGTCTCCATGTTTATTGTCTTGGCATCCAATTCAAAATTTACCCAAATAGCCAGCCTTCTACTCAGGCAGTCAAAAAGGACATTTGGTTACAGGGATTTCTAGATTGAGATAGCCTTAAAATTCTATGGGTTCTATGGCCATGTTTTCTGGAGAAGAGATTGCATTGTAATTTCTAAAGCCACACCATTCACTAACAGGAAGATTCTTCTTTAACCTGGCTATATTCAAAGATATTAACTTCTAAGCCTCCCTCCCTTCCACCAGTATTAGGTGCTTCCAAGTACTGGTTTTTTTACAGTGAGACTGCTCATAAAGAGTGATGAAGACAGGCCCCAAAGGGATCCCAGGGTTCCCAGGCTTTTAGAGCTGGCTCCTCTCTAGCTCTGCAGATGTACAGGACTGCACTTGACCGCCCTTTGCCACGGGTTGGCCAGCTAGACAGTTTATGAGCATCATGACAACAGGGAACCAAAGAGTTTCTGTGTCTCCTGGGGTCCTATAGCCCACTCCTTTTTAGCTCTGCAGATGTACACAATATGCCTCTCAACTCACACACTTTTGATGAGTGTCACTGGACCTGAAATCATCTTAGTCACCCGCCAAGATCCCTACACGCCTATACGCTTCAATGGGCTCTCAACCCCCAAAAACTAAAATCAGGTGTTTTCATCCACAAGTGGTAGACAAAAGGATGATAGCTATGACAGTCTGTGCAGCACTGCCTGTGCCCGCACTTTGCCAGCAAAACAGCTTATGACCGTCATAAAAACACAGCACAAAAGGGTTCTTCCTTGGATTACAGAGCCTGCTCCCCTCTACCTCTGCAGATGTACGCAGGGGTCCAGATTCCCAAAACATTTTGGGGCGCATGTTTTTTGTCTGAAGTTGCACTCATTCAGATGTCCTTTTTTTCCCCCTTTACGCATTTGCACAAATAAGGGGGAGTTTCTGGACGTTTTAAAGTGCTTATCAAATTCGGAAAAACGGGATGCACTTTAAAATGCCCAGAAATTAGGGGTATTCCCATGAGCCTTTTAAAAACAGGCGCAGGAGGTGGTGCACATGTCTGACCCTGTGATGATTTGTATCGGCTGTCACACTAGTATTTCCACCCCCGAAACGGGTGTGGAACTGCTTTGTCTTTTTTTAGTCATTTCACCAAGACTGGCTCTTTAAAGGCCTGTCTCAGTGAAATGCCCGTCTCGGGGAAATGCGCTCTGCTGGGTTGCCTGTCATACATTAGTGCTGCAGGTCACCTTTGAGAATATGGCGACCTAACCATTTCTGAAAATAGCGCAAATGAAATTAGCACATGCCCTTTGATTTGCGCTATTATTTGAGAATCTAGCCCAGTCTATGCAGGACTGCACTTGTCCACACTTTTATCACAATTTAGTTGTTACATCACTACTCACCCCTAATAAAAATATAACATCGCAACACAACTGTAATCATTTTTTACAGTTGGGTTATGACACCACAACGTCTTCTACCAGATATAACACCAAGTGACCAAGGCATCTTCCTGAGCAAAATAGTGGCTGACACTTAAGGGAAGCACTGGCTTTTCAGATTCAATGCTTCTGAGCTAACTTTCTCTTAAAATTCAAAGCCACTAGTTGATAAGGAGACATTTGTGGTAGCATGTTTGTTTACTCCTCTGCTGGAGGTTAGTTGGTACAGGAGAGCAGAAATTCAAGGGCTAAGCGATCGCATTGGAAGAATCACTTCTTGAACTGGGGTGTAAAGGAGATTTTGGGAAACATTTTAGATTGGGTGATGTCCAGAAATCTAGATGTAACAATGAAAAGCACCACTTCTTGTTTATGGTCTGACCATTGCATTGTTGAATTTTCAATTTGTCTAAAAGAAGTTCCAAAAACTGTTATGAACCCTGCCACGGTGGTTTGCAATCAGAACTTTAAGAAGGTCAAGCCCTCTAATCTTAAGAGCTGTCTGCAGGGAATGATGTCGTCTACAAACAGCTGCGATGGTCCAGAAAAGTTGGTAGAAACGTACAACGAGGCTCTAACGAAGATGCTAGATAAAGTGGCCCCTATGACAAGAAAAGTTGGGAGAGAGAACAGAAATCACAACAAATGGTTCACTGATGAACTTTCCAGTTTGAAAAAACTGAAAAGAAGAGCTGAACCGACGTGGGTAAATCATCTGTCAGCCCCGAAGAGGGATAGATGGAAGATACTAGAAGCAGAGTATAAAACCAAAATTATTTCAACCCAAAATGATTTCAACCAAAAAAGATTTCTTTAAGAAGGAAATTGTGGGTGCTAAGAACAACACTTTGAAGCTGTGTGAGATCTTAAAGCTTCTGGAGAAACCAAAGGCCCTATCACAACCCTTCCACCCCACAGAGAATTGGGATTTGTAGATCAATATCCTGATTTCTTCCCTCTCTATTCAGGGTGAATTTTCAGGGTGCAGTCAATAGTTTTACACATCTCGCCAAGGGCGCTATGTGAGTTCTGAACCAACCAAAGTCTCAAGTGGCTTTTTGCGTATAAAATCCAAGCTGCCTGGCAGAAAATAGAAAATGATCTAGTTAATAGAGCACACAAGCAGCCCCAGGCAGCTGTCATTAAGGATTGGCCAATTGATCAATCAAACTTTGTGTTTAAACATGTGACCATCCTTGAGATAGAGTCCACACTGTCAGCAATGCATCCTTAGGAGAGCAGCGTGTCACCTGAACAAAGGAAAATGTCCAGGACCCGACGGTCTGCCAGCGGAATTGTACAAGGGTACCACGGGCCAGCAACAGGGATACCAGTATAGGACACAGAACCACCCCCAAAACAATGGCAGTATGCAATACACGCCAGGTAACCCTTTCGCGACAACAGCAAACGGGGCCCCCGCGCCAGCACCTTACAGCGGCATGTCGGTAGTTTCAGGGAATGTCTTTAGTGAGGGAGGGGCGACGAGATACCCCGCATAGGACAGCCCACAGAGAACGCTTGCGTGTCCAGTTCTATCCACCTCCTACAATGCAGCAGAGGAACCATTGGTAGGGGCGCAGATAGGAGACAAGCAGTTTATATTCATGGTTGATTAGGGAGCGGAGAAATCATGTATCAGAGAAGGCCGATTCCCGTTATCTAACAGGAAGTTAGAGACGCAGGGGTTCTCTGGGGCTGTAGTTGAAGTTCCTTACACAGAAGCTTTGGATGTAACAGTGGGGGGTAAGACTGTGAAAGCACCCTTATTGTATTACGAACATTCCCCAATTAACTTGCTAGGGAGGGATCTCCTGAGTAAACTCAACATGACCATATCATTTACTGAGAGAGGGATAGTGTGTTCCACACCCGGGATATGCCCCTTGCGTGCGATGTTGGTAGTGCAAGCCTACACAACCACGCAAGAAATACGAGGGCTGCCACAAAATGAGGAAATGTTTATCAAAGGGCTGAAGACTCTGGCCCTCATAATTCCCGAGCTAAGAAGCATGGACTGGAGGATTCCGGCGGAGTTCCTCTTCCGCCCCATAGTATGTCCCAACACAGCACCAGGATCAGTGGTATCGTTAGACTTGCACGCTGTGCAAGTGTCAGCCAAGAGAATCGCTGTGATTGGAGTGGACGAGGAAGGGTGTGAGTGGCGCACAGTGCTGTGCACAAACGCCAACATCGCCCTACGAGAGGTAACAGATGAGGATCTCTTTTCAGACACGGAAGGGGATGGTGAGATAGTAATGGAAATAGCGATGCCCTGTGACATTTTAATACAAGCAAGGGAGACCCCCGTCCAATTGATGACAGTGGTAGGAGCACCACCGTTCTTTTCTGATGATGACATGAGGCTCGTACCAAACAACTTATGGACAACAGGCCCCCATGATGTGGGACTGTTGCATGGAGTACAGCCTGTGGTAATAAAGCTAAAGCAAGGAGCAATTTTACCACGAGTTAAACAGTATCCTCTGTCTCGTGAAGCTGAAGAAGGGATAAAAGAGACAATAAATGCCCTACTAGCACAAGGGATAATAGTGCCTTCAAACTCCCCATGTAACACTTGTATTTATCCAATCAAAAAAGCCAAAGGGGGGTCTTGGAGGATGATACAGGACTTACGCCCCCTCAATGATGTAATTGAGAAGGAGTTCCCTCTAGTCCCGAACCCCGCATCAATACTATGCAGCATCCCGAAAGAGGCATCACATTTCACATTAGTGGATTTGAAAAACGCATTTTTCTCTATACCCCTAGCTGAAGAGAGTAGATACCTTACTGCCTTCACACTGGGGGGTAAAAGATATGAACATTGCAGATTACCACAAGGGTACTGCGAGAGCCCAAGCATCTTCAACCGCGTATTACATGAAGACCTAGGAAACCTATCAGTTGAGAGCACCATTATTCAGTACGTAGACGATTTACTAGTCTGCGCACGAAACGAAGAGACATGCAGAACAGATTCCATAACATTACTGACTTTGCTGGCCAACAAGGGGTACAAAGTGGACAAGGGAAAGCTACAATACTGTCTGGCAGAGGTCCTGTACCTGGGACAGCTGATTTCAAGAGATGGGAAAAGAATAATACCAGGCAGGGTAGAAGCCATAAGATCAGTAAGAGAACCCACAACAGTAAAAGACATGCAGAAATTTCTGGGAATGTGCAATTACTGCCGAGCATGGATATTAGATTATGCGGCATACACCAGGCCCCTATTACAAGCATTAAAGGTGGCCCAACAGGAGAACAGGAAGATGGAATGGACGGAAGAGATGAGTTCCTCTTTCCAGACATTAAAAGATTTGATTTCAAGCGCCCCAGTACTCGCAAACCCTGATTATGGACGCGAGTTTTACCTATTCTCACACTGCAAAGAAACACTGATGACAGCAGTTCTGACACAAAAAACGTCCTTAGGACACAAGCCATTGGCTTACTATAGTGGCACTTTAGATGCCGTGATGCAGGGCCATTTCGCGTGCGAGCAATCACTCGCTGCAGCCGCGTTCGCGATTGAGAAAAGTGCCACCATAGTAATGGGTTGCCCGGTAACATTGTTTGTGGAACATTCATTATTTGCGATACTTGAGAGATCAAAAAGCACACTGACCACACAGCGGGCGACCGCCTACGAGATTATACTGTCCAGTGCCAACATCCATATAGTGAGATGCAAGACAGTGAACCCCGCCACATTCATTACAGAAGCGTGCACGCTCGAAGACATGCAGAACCACGATTGCGCAACCTACACAGGAGAAAGAGGGGAGGAGACAGTGGTGTGTGAGAACGCTCTAAGCGAGGGGGAAGTGTACTTTGTGGATGGGTCCGCATCAATTGACGTGGACACGGGAGAAAAACACGTTGGCATGGCAGTGGTGAGGTTAGAAGACGGTGAGTATGAAACACTGGTACAATACCGTCTCCCATCACATTACTCCGCACAGGCAGCAGAACTGATTGCGCTCATAGAAGCACTACATGCAGCAAAGGGTTGTGCAGTGACGATATACACAGACTCAGCTTACATGACAACGACAGTACATGGAGGACTGGCAAGATGGGGGCGTAGGGGATTTAGGCGGGCAGACGGAACACCAGTACAGCATGCAGAATTGTTGAAAGAGTTAATTGAGGCCCTGCAAAACCCTACAGCAGTAGCAATAGTAAAGTGCCAAGCACATACATCCAACACAGATGTTGTGTCTTTAGGGAACGCGGCAGCGGACGCTGCCGCCAAGGAGGCTTCCTATTTTCAGAAAAATGACACAGGTGAATACATGCTTAAGGACAAAACAAACGAAGAGCCCCCAGAGGGATATAATATGATGCCCATACCACAAATAATAGAATTGCAGGAAGGAGCCAGTGCAGAGGAAAAACTATTGTGGACAAAGCGAGGGTGCAGCAAGTCAGGAACAGACCTGCTGTGGCGGCAAAATAACTCGGGGAAAGTGGTAATGCCAATACAGCTATTAGAAATTGCATTTCAACAGCTACACTTCCCTGCACATAACACCAAACAACACATCGCAGCAGAAATACAGGAAGAATGGTTTGTGCCCTGTCTCCAGGAGCATGTGTCTCGATTGGCAATGGAATGTACAACATGCCAAATATACAATTCAGGGATGACATTACGCACTCTACGGGGAACAATTCCTAAACCCATTGGCCCATTCAAGGAACTGCATATAGATTACGCAGACATGGGGGAAAGGTGTAATGGTGCACGGTACATGATCGTGGTTGTGTGCCCATTCTCAAGGTGGGTGGAAGCAGGACCTTGCGCACGACCGGATGCCAAGAGCGCCGCCAAGTTCCTAGTAAGAGAAGTATTCCCACGCTGGGGAATTTGTGACGTGATTCGCTCAGACAACGGCACTCATTTTGTGAATGAGCTTTTTAAGGAAGTCACTACATTATTGGGAATAACACACAAATTATGTTCGATTTATCATCCTCAAAGTAATGGCATAGTGGAAAAGATGAACGGACTGTTGAAGGGCAGGCTATCAAAACTATGCTTCTCATTAAAGAAGAATTGGATTTACTGCCTACCGCTTGCGCTATTTGAGTTACGAAATCAGCCAAGCAAAGACCACCATTTGTCCCCGCACGAGATCGTGACTGGGAGACGGATGAACACAGCACACTCGCCACTGCGCGAACACTCAGACGCTCACAGAAGCGCCGCGATATTGGGAGATGAGTTCACAGATTATTTAAAGAAATTGACAAGGGCAGCGCGCGTGATATCAAAGCAACTCTCCCCACCCTTCACTAGAGAAGAGGGAAATGTAACAGGCGCTGTTACGGAGCCGGGGCAACAGCTACAGCTGATGCCAGGCGACTGGATTTATGTCAGAAGCTTTGTACGTCGGTGGAATGCACCACGATTCCATGGCCCATACGAAGTAATATTTTGTACGCCCACGGCAGTGAAGGTTAAGGGATTGAGGTACTGGGTGCACTTGACCGACGTACGGAATGCATATAGCAACGTACAAGAGGAGGTAGATGGGGAGGCACAGACAACAGCAAACAATGCGACTGAGCAGAATGACTGAATATGAACTTATGTGTATGTGCTGGTGCTAAACTTGAAGAAGTGCACAACTGATAAAGATATTAACTTTTACCTGGTTGAGTGTATATACAAATACACATATATATGTGTGGTTAATGGAATGCCAAATTATAGCCTGTATACACCCATGTCTGTGAATACCCCTCCCTGTCTCCCCACCCCTTTCCATTCCCCGTCACATGTATATTGGCACTGATGGTGCTAACAAAATGTTTACATGTATGCACTCAATGCACTTTTATATCTTAAAACAGGAGCTTCCATGGCATCTAACGGGCGGCCTACAACGGATAGATTTACTAGAATTAGAGAGTGGTTAACTGTGAAATGTATATATTCGTATGAATGTGGACTATCTGCGTGCATTATATTGTTTTTTACATTATTATTTGGTCTGGTTACATACTGGTTCATAGCGTTCATCTCTATCGAGATGAACGAGGGGGGAGGGAGCAACACAACTACTGGGACCAATACAACTGCCAGTGTCAATGCAACTACACGGGAAGGTGATTTTTTGATATGGGACGGAACTAAACTGGTGTGGGGCTACTATACTACGTCATCCACTGTTGTCATCTCACAAAATGGAGGGCCAGAGGGTAAAAGGCAAAATAACACACTGTCCCCACCTGAGATGTCTAATTACAATGCTCACAGCTTAAACGACCGAAACCCCTCTGCCATATCCTGGTTGTATAATACCCCCACCAGCCAACCTGCCCCCACGGCCATAGAGAATCAAAGAATGAGAGAAACACATGAAATATTATATGATGACTGGGTGAAGGGGGGCGGGAATGAGAAAGGGGGGTCTAGTTTGTCCCTTGCCCAGGGAATCGGGAAGTATATGAGGAATAAGAACAATAGACGGAAGAGGGAAGCAGGGAGGAGGAAGTATGATGAGTACTATGGGCTAGGTCTAGATAAGATGGAAGACCCACGACACCCCCACCAAACAAATAAGTGGTATGCAGACATGAGTGCCACAGCTAAACAAACAACAAACGAGAGCTGTTATGTTTGCTCCCTCATCCCTCACGCATCAGGTACACCCAAAGTACTGTTACCCAAAGAGTTGCCGATTATAGATGCCCAATGTCTCCTTCATCTCACGTTGTGCAGAATTAAGAACACCTTCCAGGCACATGAAGTGACTTTTCAAATGCTGCAGAACGAGAAAACGTGCTACCCAAAACCATCAGGGGTTGTATGTCTGAAAGAACCATTTTTTGCAATCGAAGGGACACTTTTTTCTGATAACAAGTGGAAAAACGAAGAAGTAATGTGTAAAGCTGAAGCACTGAGGGGTGTGGCACCGGAGAAATTGCAATGGATAGAAGAAACGTGCACACCCGTATGGAAGGAACACATTTCAAAACTAACCTGGGTTACGCCCATCGAAAAGCCTTTCAAGTTGCAGAATGAAATAGACTATGAACTATGTTTCAAAGGAGAGGGGAGAACGTCCATGGGAACGAACAAGAAGTGCAACAAAACCCTCACTATCCCAGACCTAAGAAAAGGGACAGCGGCCCTTATGGACACGTATTGGGTATGTGGCAACCAGGCATACCTACACCTCCCCCCGTCGTGGAGTGGCAGCTGTTCAATGGCCACAATGCACTCAGCTCTAATGGTAATACCAGAAAGCCACATCGATGGGAGCCAAAGGACACAGGAGCGCATGCAGCAGAGTGTGGCCCAACCAACCTCAGAGTCACAAATATATGTCCTGTCTTCTGGAAGCAAGGGAGAGGTGCTGACCCGTAACAGACGAGCATCAAACTATATATCAAAGACATCATCAGAACTATTGGCTCAGAACCCAGACAAATATCGATTATTCAGCTCAGCAGAAACATTTTTTGCCTCGCTCGTATCAAGTGTCCAAGCAAGGGCTAACGCAAAATGGCTCCAGATAACCCGTTGGGAATTAATTCAGCTGGCAAACGACACTGAAGAAGGTTTTAACATAATAAAGGTCGAACTAAGAGCCTTGCGACTGATGACCATGCAAAACAGGTATGTCCTGGACCTGTTGACGGCGATGGACGGCGGTGTTTGCCGAAAAATAGGAAGTGCCTGCTGCACTTTCGTACCTTCTGAAGACGCAGAGAACGGCTCCCTGTCCCATGTGATCGAAGCAGTCCACAACCTAGGAGAAAAAATGAAGATGGAAGGCGGAGCAGAAGATAGTACATGGTTCGATAACATCTTCTCCTGGGTCCCCTCATGGCTTGGAACAACGATGAAATTTTTGATGCCAGCTGTGGAGTTCCTCCTTTTGATTTTCTGCCTATGCCAGGTGGGTCTTCGAGTCTGTGCTAACGCAGTACCAAATGGTGCAATGATGATGGTGACAATGGGCAACTCACACGGTACAATAAAAACGATGCAAGAAGCACAAGTACAAACAGGGGTAGACAACACACCCAGGTACCAACTGGTGCCCATGTACCACGACAAGGACATTGTAGATAAGCTGTGGCACACCACCATCAAAGAGCCCCGCATACTAGAATGGTACGAGGAAGTATGGGTAGATTTGGAAGGAGATGGTGGGTGCATATATCTCACGTGTACTCCAGATGAATACGCCAGGAGAGGTGAGAGTTTAAGGGGGGTGTGCAGAGCATGGATGCCTATCAAAGGAACTCCTGCATGGGATGAGGCGGTGATGGACGAAGCAGAATGTAGGAGGATAGAGGATTTAAAGAATTTGTTACTTAAGTAACGAAAGGGGGGAAATGTAGGGGAGGACTGGTCCAGGAGACCCCTCTCGCCTGCGTTTCTTCCCCAGGTGAGGGCTATGGCCCATTGGGCGTTCCCTCATGCCACCCGGGCCCAGGTGGTGGAGGGCTCACCCACTGGAGACATTGCCCACACGTATCGAGTGCCCACATGTATTGATTACAACACAAATTTAGCTAGGCCCAGAAACCATTCTTTGCCCGGTAAAGATGGTGTGAGCTCAGCGCACTGTAGCGCGGCCCCCACCCTTGGAGAACATCCCTGTTGCCGCAGCACCCTGGCAGATCCGCTGCGAGCACGTTCCCACGAACACGACGGACATGAGCTAGCGCAATACGCTAACATTGTAACAGTTCACCTCCCGCAGTGTACTATCACTATCAGCATGACCCGGCCAGCAGGCCTGAACAATGAGAAGAACGGCAAAATGGTCATCTGATGGCAGACAGTCTTTATATATATGTATATATTAATGTCAAGACCTCTTGCGAAGTATGCTTTCTTCCACAAAATCTCCTATATTACAAACGCCTGTAGAATGTATTAAAACGAGAGAGCATGCTCCCATGATATAAGCAATGGCGAGTTCACACCCTTGCAGGTGGATACCAATAATAAAGGAACGCTCCAGGGATCTGTTTGTTGCGTATATCACTGGGCAGCCTACCTCCCATGGTTTTGCACCATAACTAAAGCTAATGCTGCTAGAATACACGAGAAAGCGAATGCAACTATACTATGAACTCATGTAAAGGATGCGCGAGAATGCACTTATAATGTGTGTATGTCTAAGCCCCTTATGTGCCACCACCGTCACGTACAGTGGCGGGTCGTTTTCTATGTACTCCACTGATCTAACTACTACCTCATTTACTGCGAATGTATATGCATGTAACTAAAACACTGTAGCTGCTAGAATATAATGTACAAATATGGTGCTCGGACTGGGTATAATCGAGACGCATCCAGCAAAGGTTAAATGCATGTTTTGAAGTGATTCTAAATAAGTATTATAGAAAGTATCCAAATGTTTGCGATGTCTTTACCTATATTCGGCAACACACGAGGGAGATACCTTTGTGAATGCGTACAAGGTCTCGATGTATCCCCCTCCCTCCCTGCGAAGGCTGCCAAGACATGAAAACAGAGCCCCGCTCTGCGTTATCACGCCTCCCCCGACCCGACTGGAGCCGCTTCAAAGACTTGTAGCCCCACTGCAGCACCCAAGGCCGCGGCCAGCCACCTGCATTATTTACAGCACAGCAGTAAACCTTTGTCTAAACTCAAGCGCCCCCTCGTAAACCCCACAACCCACCGGACTGTCTCAGACTTATGGCCCTGTGTAATCAGGACACCCAACACTTTGACAACACACAGCGAAACATCCATAACCACTTCTAACAAGACAGAAAGACCTGTACCACCCGCCCCAGTCCCCGAAGCTTAGCCCCTCGACCTATGGTCCCGGTCAACAGATCACGAGTAACCAGGCCTCGATATATTACCCCCAGACCCCTCACAAGGTGCATTCCTCCTGTGTTGCATTAACCTATAAAATAACCTATTGGAAGATTTACTAAAGAGAATAACACTGTAAATGACTGAATGACTGCGGTGTGCATGGCCGAGGGCAAGTAAGTCAGAAAAGGCATTCATCTCTGCCACAGGCAGCATTGGCACACCAACACCGCCCGGATGAACTCAAGCCGACCTGCCAGGCCCAGCCCACCACGAGGGTGACTAATGACGTCCTCCAGCCAAGACCAACCACGCCGCAGCAGCACCTATAGTTAGTCGTCGCCACCCAATCCCAATGAACTTGTGCCCCCTATAGTATGTAGGTTTTGATGACGTTTTTTGTAAATATATACGGCTGTCTTTGCTATTGTCAGACAGAGCGCTCTCGGAGTTTGCAGAGTTCTTTGCATGCCCAATTCTGATTGATAAACTCCCATTTACGCTCACCCGCACTCTGTCTTGGCCTTATTCCCATTTTGGGAGAGTCCTTCATTGTCTCTCATTGCGGGGAGGATCGTGCTGTTTGGGGACGCTTGCTTTCAGTGGTGACCCCGATAGCGTGATTTTTATTTCGTCTTAACTCCTTATAACCGTCTCCTTTTTGGCACGAGAATCTCCGGTCGAAAAGGGATACGCACAGTAAGCCGGCTCCGGGAGGCTGCCCGCCAACGGCGACCGGTACACTAAGAAGTGCGCACTCAATAGAGAGGGGGTACGGGATCCCGGTTGAAAAATCCCCTTTGAGTACCGCTCGCCGGAGCCGGGGCTGACTGTTGAGCTGACGGCGACACTGCCTGGACGGACCCAGTTTCGGAGAATATCGGTTCAAGACGGGCACGTGAGTACTGAGTGCGAGCGATCTTAAAGGGAGCGGGGAGTGAAGTGTAGGATAGGAAACGAAGAGGGGGTACGCAGATCTACTAAGGATCATCTTAAATTTTCCTTGCTTTTTCTTTGCATATGGCCATTAGGATTAAGAGGTGAATAAGAGATAAAAGTGACGGGAACCTAGCTCCGAAAGGGGGTGGAAGGCGGCGCCGCATAGTGCTATCTTGACTAGTACTGGGGATATATGAAGAAGTGAAGTATAAAATAAAAGTGTTCAGCAAAAGGGGACACTGAGAGTACATTAGTGACCGCTATTACTTTTTTCCTTTCTTAAGGGTAGGGGGGGAGAATAAAGAACTGTGATTAGCACAACCTTAGGGAGACAGTAAGAGAAAAAGAGTCCTATTAGAAGGGGGAAAAACAGGTTAATATCTACATATATATATACGCATCTAGATATTTAAATAAGACGAACAGGGACAGCCGGCTAGGGAGGAAAGGGAGGGCAGCTTGAATGGTGAATGGTGCCAAGAGGTGTGTGCACCTCGTATGTGATAGAAGAGATTTTGATGTTGTGAATGTGTGAGCGGTCATAAATGCATAATAGTTAAATGGTTATGATAAGTGTGGTCGGATAAATTTTTTTATAGTGAAGTGAGTGAGTACCTTTTTGATTTCCAGGTTGACATTGTCACAATAAAGGATGGGTTGCTCTTGTATGTGCCCCTCAAAGAGAGCAGAATAGACATTGTGTACGGACATTTTTGTATTGTGCAGTCAGGGAGGGGAAGAACCCAAAGGGACCCAACATCGAGTGTGAAGTAAAATTTAAAGGATAATATTGATACTACATTTACATTGTAGTTGCAAACACACTGAGACACACCAGCATTAGGAGGGCACAGAGATGGGGGCTGAAACATCCTTATCACATATTTGTAAGAATCTCCCGGGATACGTGGAGCGGATTAAAAAATATCACGACCAATGGGTGACCGAGCTAAAGGGGGAGGGGTTACCTCAGATTTGGCCCGAGGGAGGGTTGTTTGATAAAAGTGTCCTGGATACGGTGGCCACATGCATTTTTCTAAAATACAAAGGAAAGCAGCTGCAAAATAGGAGGGAAATATTGGATCTCTGGAGGTTATTTGAAGAGATACCACCGCCTAAGACACCAGCACTAAATGCTGATCTCCCGTCCACCACAGACAATCCATTACTAATACAAAGGGATGTCAAAGAAGGCTCAAGTGTAACGCCACCAGTAGAGGTAATAAGTTTGTACCCGATAATAAAGAAGCCTGTGCCCGCAGAGGGGTACAGTGACCCCACTTACATACCTCCCCCTAAAGATAATACACCCCACCGCCCCACGGCACCTCCGCCATATGAAAGCACGAGGGAGCGAGCCCAGGCAGGCGCACAAAGGGTAGATATAGAGAAACTCACAGATGATTTAGAATCAAGACTGACGATAGCAAGGAATGAGCTCTCGAGGATAAAAGACATATGCGACCGAACAGCACTAGATGGAACTAGATCAGGGCGTACGTCCGGAGCGCCAGGTGAAAATAGAAAGCCCGAAGAGGGGTGGAAAAAGGGCGAGATTCTGTTCAGAATTGAGGAAGAACCAACTCGAATAATAGAAATAGGGCCCAGAGAGGGAGATGTTGTAAGCGAAGAAAGGCTTGGGGGAATTAGAGAGGAATTGCTGTGTGATATAAGGGATGAAGTAGAAGAAAGCGACAGGTTGAGTATGGCGATGGGAGGGGGAAGCGAAGGAGAGGAAGGTACGTGTTCACTGAGAACCCTGGATGATGAGTGGACGGGGCGACTAAGGAACAGAGTGGGAAAAATGGCATCACTGGGAACATCAGCAGCCAAAACGGGTCCGGACGGCACGACAAAGGGAAGGCTACAGCTCCCGTTGATACACAGGGGAGGAGGGAGGCCTAACTATATCCCATGGGCGCAGATGGATAAAGCCAATTTATTAAAGCTATTGCCCCCGTTGTCAGGGGGGGCAAGTAAGTGGATATATGCCTTTAAGAAACATACTGCCGGGGTACCCCTAGCCATAGGAGATGTAAAAAGTCTACTCGTATCAGCAGTGGGCGATCAGGCTGAAAGGGTATGGGTTAAGGCCGGTTTCCCGGGAGTAACGTTAGACTGTGACTGCCATGATGGGGCATCCTTTAACACAGTGCGTGCCAGGGTGTGGGATGCCTTACGCGAAACATTCCCAGACACACCGGACTTGCAGTCAGTGATGCAGTGTACAATGAATGACGGGGAGGAGGCTATGGATTACATTTTTCGGGTCCAAGAGATGTGGAGAGCAGAAACGGGCACGCCCTGGTATCAATCGACATCTTTGTTTTATTTTATTATAAAGAGAGGGCTCCCAAAGGAAGTGCAGAAGGCGCTTGACAAAATAGCAGGTATTGAAGCAAAGGGATGGCCAGAAATTCAGAGCATAATAGTACACCATTGTAAACGAATCAAGGAGAGGGAGAAGGAGGTGGCGCAGAAAAGATTGGCAGACGAGGCAAAGTTAGTACAGTCAAAGTTAGTGAAGGTTGCAGCAGCAGTAGCCGCGCTCCCACACAGTAGAGAGGGAGATGATGAGGAGGAGGGGCTGATAGCACTCCAAGGAAGGGTGGCGACTAATTGGGCAGGAACAGCACAGCGGCAGTGGACTGAGCACGAGCAAGGTGGAAGTCCGCAGTGGCAAGAGTGGACCCCTCGAGGGGGACGAGGTGGGTACAGGGGCCGGAGAGGAGGCGGACAGGGGTATGGGGGAATGGGAGGAAATGGATGGCAGGGTCCCAGGGGCCCCCAGGGGAGTTGCTGGAACTGTGGACGATGGGGACATTACTCCAGGGAGTGCAGAGGTAGACAAAACAATGGGTTCCAAGAGGAGTAGAATTATGGTCATCCACACCCGGGAAGCCCATATGGTCTCCCAATGGGACAGCACCAACTAAGAAACCCCGGCCAGGGTACCACGGGCCAGCAACAGGGATACCAGTATAGGACACAGAACCACCCCCAAAACAATGACAGTATGCAATACACGCCAGGTAACCCTTTCGCGACAACAGCAAACGGGGCCCCCGCGCCAGCACCTTACAGCGGCATGTCGGTAGTTTCAGGGAATGTCTTTAGTGAGGGAGGGGCGACGAGATACCCCGCATAGGACAGCCCACAGAGAACGCTTGCGTGTCCAGTTCTATCCACCACCTACAATGCAGCAGAGGAACCATTGGTTGGGGCGCAGATAGGAGACAAGCAGTTTATATTCATGGTTGATTAGGGAGCGGAGAAATCATGTATCAGAGAAGGCTGATTCCCGTTATCTAACAGGAAGTTAGAGACGCAGGGGTTCTCTGGGGCTGTAGTTGAAGTTCCTTACACAGAAGCTTTGGATGTAACAGTGGGGGTAAGACTGTGAAAGCACCCTTATTGTATTACGAACATTCCCCAATTAACTTGCTAGGGAGGGATCTCCTGAGTAAACTCAACATGACCATATCATTTACCGAGAGAGGGATAGTGTGTTCCACACCCGGGATATGCCCCTTGCGTGCGATGTTGGTAGTGCAAGCCTACACAACCACGCAAGAAATACGAGGGCTGCCACAAAATGAGGAAATGTTTATCAAAGGGCTGAAGACTCTGGCCCTCATAATTCCCGAGCTAAGAAGCATGGACTGGAGGATTCCGGCGGAGTTCCTCTTCCGCCCCATAGTATGTCCCAACACAGCACCAGGATCAGTGGTATCGTTAGACTTGCACGCTGTGCAAGTGTCAGCCAAGAGAATCGCTGTGATTGGAGTGGACGAGGAAGGGTGTGAGTGGCGCACAGTGCTGTGCACAAACGCCAACATCGCCCTACGAGAGGTAACAGATGAGGATCTCTTTTCAGACACGGAAGGGGATGGTGAGATAGTAATGGAAATAGCGATGCCCTGTGACATTTTAATACAAGCAAGGGAGACCCCCGTCCAATTGATGACAGTGGTAGGAGCACCACCGTCCTTTTCTGATGATGACATGAGGCTCGTACCAAACAATTTATGGACAACAGGCCCCCATGATGTGGGACTGTTGCATGGAGTACAGCCTGTGGTAATAAAGCTAAAGCAAGGAGCAATTTTACCACGAGTTAAACAGTATCCTCTGTCTCGTGAAGCTGAAGAAGGGATAAAAGAGACAATAAATGCCCTACTAGCACAAGGGATAATAGTGCCTTCAAACTCCCCATTTAACACTTGTATTTATCCAATCAAAAAAGCCAAAGGGGGGTCTTGGAGGATGATACAGGACTTACGCCCCCTCAATGATGTAATTGAGAAGGAGTTCCCTCTAGTCCCGAACCCCGCATCAATACTATGCAGCATCCCGAAAGAGGCATCACATTTCACAGTAGTGGATTTGAAAAACGCATTTTTCTCTATACCCCTAGCTGAAGAGAGTAGATACCTTACTGCCTTCACACTGGGGGGTAAAAGATATGAACATTGCAGATTACCACAAGGGTACTGCGAGAGCCCAAGCATCTTCAACCGCGTATTACATGAAGACCTAGGAAACCTATCAGTTGAGAGCACCATTATTCAGTACGTAGACGATTTACTAGTCTGCGCACGAAACGAAGAGACATGCAGAACAGATTCCATAACATTACTGACTTTGCTGGCCAACAAGGGGTACAAAGTGGACAAGGGAAAGCTACAATACTGTCTGGCAGAGGTCCTGTACCTGGGACAGCTGATTTCAAGAGATGGGAAAAGAATAATACCAGACAGGGTAGAAGCCATGAGATCAGTAAGAGAACCCACAACAGTAAAAGACATGCAGAAATCTTTGGGAATGTGCAATTACTGCCGAGCATGGATATTAGATTATGCGGCATACACCAGGCCCCTATTACAAGCATTAAAGGTGGCCCAACAGGAGAACAGGAAGATGGAATGGACGGAAGAGATGAGTTCCTCTTTCCAGACATTAAAAGATTTGATTTCAAGCGCCCCAGTACTCGCAAACCCTGATTATGGACGCGAGTTTTACCTATTCTCACACTGCAAAGAAACACTGATGACAGCAGTTCTGACACAAAAAACGTCCTTAGGACACAAGCCATTGGCTTACTATAGTGGCACTTTAGATGCCGTGATGCAGGGCCATTTCGCGTGCGAGCAATCACTCGCTGCAGCCGCGTTCGCGATTGAGAAAAGTGCCACCATAGTAATGGGTTGCCCGGTAACATTGTTTGTGGAACATTCATTATTTGCGATACTTGAGAGATCAAAAAGCACACTGACCACACAGCGGGCGACCGCCTACGAGATTATACTGTCCAGTGCCAACATCCATATAGTGAGATGCAAGACAGTGAACCCCGCCACATTCATTACAGAAGCGTGCACGCTCGAAGACATGCAGAACCACGATTGCGCAACCTACACAGGAGAAAGAGGGGAGGAGACAGTGGTGTGTGAGAACGCTCTAAGCGAGGGGGAAGTGTACTTTGTGGATGGGTCCGCATCAATTGACGTGGACACGGGAGAAAAACACGTTGGCATGGCAGTGGTGAGGTTAGAAGACGGTGAGTATGAAACACTGGTACAATACCGTCTCCCATCACATTACTCCGCACAGGCAGCAGAACTGATTGCGCTCATAGAAGCACTACATGCAGCAAAGGGTTGTGCAGTGACGATATACACAGACTCAGCTTACATGACGACAGTACATGGAGGACTGGCAAGATGGGGGCGTAGGGGATTTAGGCGGGCAGACGGAACACCAGTACAGCATGCAGAATTGTTGAAAGAGTTAATTGAGGCCCTGCAAAACCCTACAGCAGTAGCAATAGTAAAGTGCCAAGCACATACATCCAACACAGATGTTGTGTCCTTCCTATTTTCAGAAAAATGACACAGGTGAATACATGCTTAAGGACAAAACAAACGAAGAGCCCCCAGAGGGATATAATATGATGCCCATACCACAAATAATAGAATTGCAGGAAGGAGCCAGTGCAGAGGAAAAACTATTGTGGACAAAGCGAGGGTGCAGCAAGTCAGGAACAGACCTGCTGTGGCGGCAAAATAACTCGGGGAAAGTGGTAATGCCAATACAGCTATTAGAAATTGCATTTCAACAGCTACACTTCCCTGCACATAACACCAAACAACACATCGCAGCAGAAATACAGGAAGAATGGTTCGTGCCCTGTCTCCAGGAGCATGTGTCTCGATTGGCAATGGAATGTACAACATGCCAAATATACAATTCAGGGATGACATTACGCACTCTACGGGGAACAATTCCTAAACCCATTGGCCCATTCAAGGAACTGCATATAGATTACGCAGACATGGGGGAAAGGTGTAATGGTGCACGGTACATGATCGTGGTTGTGTGCCCATTCTCAAGGTGGGTGGAAGCAGGACCTTGCGCACGACCGGATGCCAAGAGCGCCACCAAGTTCCTAGTAAGAGAAGTATTCCCACGCTGGGGAATTTGTGACGTGATTCGCTCAGACAACGGCACTCATTTTGTGAATGAGCTTTTTAAGGAAGTCACTACATTATTGGGAATAACACACAAATTATGTTCGATTTATCATCCTCAAAGTAATGGCGTAGTGGAAAAGATGAACGGACTGTTGAAGGGCAGGCTATCAAAACTATGCTTCTCATTAAAGAAGAATTGGATTTACTGCCTACCGCTTGCGCTATTTGAGTTACGAAATCAGCCAAGCAAAGACCACCATTTGTCCCCGCACGAGATCGTGACTGGGAGATGGATGAACACAGCACACTCGCCACTGCGCGAACACTCAGACGCTCACAGAAGCGCCGCGATATTGGGAGATGAGTTCACAGATTATTTAAAGAAATTGACAAGGGCAGCGCGCGTGATATCAAAGCAACTCTCCCCACCCTTCACTAGAGAAGAGGGAAATGTAACAGGCGCTGTTACGGAGCCGGGGCAACAGCTACAGCTGATGCCAGGCGACTGGATTTATGTCAGAAGCTTTGTACGTCGGTGGAATGCACCACGATTCCATGGCCCATACGAAGTAATATTTTGTACGCCCACGGCAGTGAAGGTTAAGGGATTGAGGTACTGGGTGCACTTGACCGACGTACGGAAAGCATATAGCAACGTACAAGAGGAGGTAGATGGGGAGGCACAGACAACAGCAAACAATGCGACTGAGCAGAATGACTGAATATGAACTTATGTGTATGTGCTGGTGCTAAACTTGAAGAAGTGCACAACTGATAAAGATATTAACTTTTACCTGGTTGAGTGTATATACAAATACACATATATATGTGTGGTTAATGGAATGCCAAATTATAGCCTGTATACACCCTTGTCTGTGAATACCCCTCCCTGTCTCCCCACCCCTTTCCATTCCCCGTCACATGTATATTGGCACTGATGGTGCTAACAAAATGTTTACATGTATGCACTCAATGCACTTTTATATCTTAAAACAGGAGCTTCCATGGCATCTAACGGGCGGCCTGCAACGGATAGATTTACTAGAATTAGAGAGTGGTTAACTGTGAAATGTATATATTCGTATGAATGTGGACTATCTGCGTGCATTATATTGTTTTTTACATTATTATTTGGTCTGGTTACATACTGGTTCATAGCGTTCATCTCTATCGAGATGAACGAGGGGGGAGGGAGCAACACAACTACTGGGACCAATACAACTGCCAGTGTCAATGCAACTACACGGGAAGGTGATTTTTTGATATGGGACGGAACTAAACTGGTGTGGGGCTACTATACTACGTCATCCACTGTTGTCATCTCACAAAATGGAGGGCCAGAGGGTAAAAGGCAAAATAACACACTGTCCCCACCTGAGATGTCTAATTACAATGCTCACAGCTTAAACGACCGAAACCCCTCTGCCATATCCTGGTTGTATAATACCCCCACCAGCCAACCTGCCCCCACGGCCATAGAGAATCAAAGAATGAGAGAAACACATGAAATATTATATGTTGACTGGGTGAAGGGGGGCGGGAATGAGAAAGGGGGGTCTAGTTTGTTCCTTGCCCAGGGAATCGGGAAGTATATGAGGAATACGAACAATAGACGGAAGAGGGAAGCAGGGAGGAGGAAGTATGATGAGTACTATGGGCTAGGTCTAGATAAGATGGAAGACCCACGACACCCCCACCAAACAAATAAGTGGTATGCAGACATGAGTGCCACAGCTAAACAAACAACAAACGAGAGCTGTTATGTTTGCTCCCTCATCCCTCACGCATCAGGTACACCCAAAGTACTGTTACCCAAAGAGTTGCCGATTATAGATGCCCAATGTCTCCTTCATCTCACGTTGTGCAGAATTAAGAACACCTTCCAGGCACATGAAGTGACTTTTCAAATGCTGCAGAATGAGAAAACGTGCTACCCAAAACCATCAGGGGTTGTATGTCTGAAAGAACCATTTTTTGCAATCGAAGGGACACTTTTTTCTGATAACAAGTGGAAAAACGAAGAAGTAATGTGTAAAGCTGAAGCACTGAGGGGTGTGGCACCGGAGAAATTGCAATGGATAGAAGAAACGTGCACACCCGTATGGAAGGAACACATTTCAAAACTAACCTGGGTTACGCCCATCGAAAAGCCTTTCAAGTTGCAGAATGAAATAGACTATGAACTATGTTTCAAAGGAGAGGGGAGAACGTCCATGGGAACGAACAAGAAGTGCAACAAAACCCTCACTATCCCAGACCTAAGAAAAGGGACAGCGGCCCTTATGGACACGTATTGGGTATGTGGCAACCAGGCATACCTACACCTCCCCCCTTCGTGGAGTGGCAGCTGTTCAATGGCCACACTGCACTCAGCTCTAATGGTAATACCAGAAAGCCACATCGATGGGAGCCAAAGGACACAGGAGCGCATGCAGCAGAGTGTGGCCCAACCAACCTCAGAGTCACAAATATATGTCCTGTCTTCTGGAAGCAAGGGAGAGGTGCTGACCCGTAACAGACGAGCATCAAACTATATATCAAAGACATCATCAGAACTATTGGCTCAGATCCCAGACAAATATCGATTATTCAGCTCAGCAGAAACATTTTTTGCCTCGCTCGTATCAAGTGTCCAAGCAAGGGCTAACGCAAAATGGCTCCAGATAACCCGTTGGGAATTAATTCAGCTGGCAAACGACACTGAAGAAGGTTTTAACATAATAAAGGTCGAACTAAGAGCCTTGCGACTGATGACCATGCAAAACAGGTATGTCCTGGACCTGTTGACGGCGATGGACGGCGGTGTTTGCCGAAAAATAGGAAGTGCCTGCTGCACTTTCGTACCTTCTGAAGACGCAGAGAACGGCTCCCTGTCCCATGTGATCGAAGCAGTCCACAACCTAGGAGAAAAAATGAAGATGGAAGGCGGAGCAGAAGATAGTACATGGTTCGATAACATCTTCTCCTGGGTCCCCTCATGGCTTGGAACAACGATGAAATTTTTGATGCCAGCTGTGGTGTTCCTCCTTTTGATTTTCTGCCTATGCCAGGTGGGTCTTCGAGTCTGTGCTAACGCAGTACCAAATGGTGCAATGATGATGGTGACAATGGGCAACTCACACGGTACAATAAAAACGATGCAAGAAGCACAAGTACAAACAGGGGTAGACAACACACCCAGGTACCAACTGGTGCCCATGTACCACGACAAGGACATTGTAGATAAGCTGTGGCACACCACCATCAAAGAGCCCCGCATACTAGAATGGTACGAGGAAGTATGGGTAGATTTGGAAGGAGATGGTGGGTGCATATATCTCACGTGTACTCCAGATGAATACGCCAGGAGAGGTGAGAGCTTAAGGGGGGTGTGCAGAGCATGGATGCCTATCAAAGGAACTCCTGCATGGGATGAGGCGGTGATGGACGAAGCAGAATGTAGGAGGATAGAGGATTTAAAGAATTTGTTACTTAAGTAACGAAAGGGGGGAAATGTAGGGGAGGACTGGTCCAGGAGACCCCTCTCGCCTGCGTTTCTTCCCCAGGTGAGGGCTATGGCCCATTGGGCGTTCCCTCATGCCACCCGGGCCCAGGTGGTGGAGGGCTCACCCACTGGAGACATTGCCCACACGTATCGAGTGCCCACATGTATTGATTACAACACAAATTTAGCTAGGCCCAGAAACCATTCTTTGCCCGGTAAAGATGGTGTGAGCTCAGCGCACTGTAGCGCGGCCCCCACCCTTGGAGAACATCCCTGTTGCCGCAGCACCCTGGCAGATCCGCTGCGAGCACGTTCCCACGAACACGACGGACATGAGCTAGCGCAATACGCTAACATTGTAACAGTTCACCTCCCGCAGTGTACTATCACTATCAGCATGACCCGGCCAGCAGGCCTGAACAATGAGAAGAACGGCAAAATGGTCATCTGATGGCAGACAGTCTTTATATATATGTATATATTAATGTAAAGACCTCTTGCGAAGTATGCTTTCTTCCACAAAATCTCCTATATTACAAACGCCTGTAGAATGTATTAAAACGAGAGAGCATGCTCCCATGATATAAGCAATGGCGAGTTCACACCCTTGCAGGTGGATACCAATAATAAAGGAACGCTCCAGGGATCTGTTTGTTGCGTATATCACTGGGCAGCCTACCTCCCATGGTTTTGCACCATAACTAAAGCTAATGCTGCTAGAATACACGAGAAAGCGAATGCAACTATACTATGAACTCATGTAAAGGATGCGCGAGAATGCACTTATAATGTGTGTATGTCTAAGCCCCTTATGTGCCACCACCGTCACGTACAGTGGCGGGTCGTTTTCTATGTACTCCACTGATCTAACTACTACCTCATTTACTGCGAATGTATATGCATGTAACTAAAACACTGTAGCTGCTAGAATATAATGTACAAATATGGTGCTCGGACTGGGTATAATCGAGACGCATCCAGCAAAGGTTAAATGCATGTTTTGAAGTGATTCTAAATAAGTATTATAGAAAGTATCCAAATGTTTGCGTTGTCTTTACCTATATTCGGCAACACACGAGGGAGATACCTTTGTGAATGCGTACAAGGTCTCGATGTATCCCCCTCCCTCCCTGCGAAGGCTGCCAAGACATGAAAACAGAGCCCCGCTCTGCGTTATCACGCCTCCCCCGACCCGACTGGAGCCGCTTCAAAGACTTGTAGCCCCACTGCAGCACCCAAGGCCGCGGCCAGCCACCTGCATTATTTACAGCACAGCAGTAAACCTTTGTCTAAACTCAAGCGCCCCCTCGTAAACCCCACAACCCACCGGACTGTCTCAGACTTATGGCCCTGTGTAATCAGGACACCCAACACTTTGACAACACACAGCGAAACATCCATAACCACTTCTAACAAGACAGAAAGACCTGTACCACCCGCCCCAGTCCCCGAAGCTTAGCCCCTCGACCTATGGTCCCGGTCAACAGATCACGAGTAACCAGGCCTCGATATATTACCCCCAGACCCCTCACAAGGTTCATTCCTCCTGTGTTGCATTAACCTATAAAATAACCTATTGGAAGATTTACTAAAGAGAATAACACTGTAAATGACTGAATGACTGCGGTGTGCATGGCCGAGGGCAAGTAAGTCAGAAAAGGCATTCATCTCTGCCACAGGCAGCATTGGCACACCAACACCGCCCGGATGAACTCAAGCCGACCTGCCAGGCCCAGCCCACCACGAGGGTGACTAATGACGTCCTCCAGCCAAGACCAACCACGCCGCAGCAGCACCTATAGTTAGTCGTCGCCACCCAATCCCAATGAACTTGTGCCCCCTATAGTATGTAGGTTTTGATGACGTTTTTTGTAAATATATACGCCTGTCTTTGCTATTGTCAGACAGAGCGCTCTCGGAGTTTGCAGAGTTCTTTGCATGCCCAATTCTGATTGATAAACTCCCATTTACGCTCACCCGCACTCTGTCTTGGCCTTATTCCCATTTTGGGAGAGTCCTTCATTGTCTCTCATTGCGGGGAGGATCGTGCTGTTTGGGGACGCTTGCTTTCACTATGCCTGATGAAGTATATAAATTGATGTTGGCCATGTTACATTCCTCAAAGATCAAAGGTTGCAAACCCTCAGTGTATCTGAGTAGCTAAAGACCAATAAGTCTAATTAACGCTGACAATAGAATCTTCGCAAAAAGGCCTTGGCTATGAGACTTGAGAACCTTTTACACAAGATTATTGACCCTGAACAAGCAGGTTTTGTTAAAGGGAGACATGCATCAGAGAACATGTGCAGATTGATCCTGACCTTATATGAAAGCAGGAACTGAGGTGACGGTGTTGTCGTTGGACACGGAGAAGGCATTGGATCACATAGAGTGGGAGTATCTTATGGCTGTGTTAGAAGGTTTTGGTGTTGGAGAAAACATAATTCAGTGGATACAGCTGTTGTACTCAAATCCTACAGCAAGTGTGAGTACAAATAGGCTGTCTTCAGAAGGATTTGAACTAGGAATAGGAGCAAGATAAGGTCGTCCTCTCTCCCCCCTGTTATTTGTCCTTGCAATGGAGCAGTTAGCCGCAAAGAGTAGAGGGGATCCCTTGATTTTGGGCATCAAATTTGGAGAAGCTTCTCATAAACTATGGCTTTATGAGGATGACATGTTACTGGTGTTGCAAGGTGTGGTCCCATCTGTGCCGGCAGCAATGAGTCAAATTGATACTTTCCACGATCGCATAGGTTTCAAGACAAACTGGTCAAAATTGGAAGCTTTGCCAGCTTCAGAAGCATGTTCTAGTCAACGGCTGAGTAATTATGGCTTCAGTTGGTGCCCGGAGAAATGCGATATTTGGGCATATGGCTAACAAAGGACGTGGACCACATGATGGAAGTTAATTTGCCATGTTTAACTGAGAACCTGAAGGATGACTTACAAAGATAGAACAAACTGGGGCTGAGACTGTGGGGGAGAATGAACGCAATCAAGATGACTTCCGCTCCATGTATTAATTGCATCATGAGCATGGTTTCTATGATGGCGATAAAAAAGGTAATGAAGAAGATAGAGTTTGATACAATCTTTCTTGTGGGGCGGTAAACAACTGTGCCTGAAGTTGTGGAAGCTGCAAATGACTACTGAGAAAGGTGGTTTCGGAGTACCAGATTTTGTAAACTAGCACCTGGCATTTGGAGCAAGACCTTTACTCCCATTCATTGATAATTCACCAGATGTTTGGACACAGGCAGAAATTAGCAGATGTACTCCACTGTCACCCACTGCGCGGCTATCATCGGAGGATGCAATTGGGTGCAAATCGTACGCACCGACAAAATTCTTGAGAGAATGCTGGAGAAGCCTCTTGAAGTTGACCAAAGAAGATGACTCCTGCTCAAATAATTAATCGCTATGACTAAAGCCTGAAGTTAAGTTGGAAGGGAAAACACTGTTCTGGCCAAATTGGTTTCTGAATGGTATCCAATGGCTCGGCGATCTTTTCGAAGACAAAAAAATGATCACTTTTAATAGACTAGCTACTGAAAGAGGTCTAGAAGATTGTATCTTTGTGGAATATCGAAGACTAAAGAGGGTTGTTGGTGAAAGAATCCCTGAAGAGCACACAGACTGGGCTGAGTTGCTG
This sequence comes from Ambystoma mexicanum, assembly GCF_040938575.1. NCBI lineage: Eukaryota > Metazoa > Chordata > Amphibia > Caudata > Ambystomatidae > Ambystoma > Ambystoma mexicanum. The sequence goes on along the minus strand of NC_090932.1, from coordinate 293,199,634 downwards.
CAAGAATTCAAGTTGGAAGGACACTTTACTTCAAAGGTCTATAAACATCTGGGAAAATACAAAGAGACTAATGGGAAGTTACTCGATAAATGGTAAGGGGTATTAGACTCAGAAATGAGTGTGAGCAATTGGAACAACTTGTGCAGAAATGTGACTGTGATATCACTAAACGTGGGAGAAAGGGTGAGACAGATCAACATTTTTAAAAGAGTGTCCTGGACACCACAGAAACTATATGAAAGGGGTTTGCTAGACTCTGAGGCATTTTGGAGATGCAAACACAGAGTGGGATCATTTGAGCACATGATATGGGAATGTAGCAGTTTCAGGGACTTCTGGAAAGAAGTCACAACGACTATGAACAAAGTACTGATGCTTGATGTGGATTATAATTTTGCAAGCACTGTCTTGGGGAGGAGGATTTGATAGTGGATCTTTCAGAGCCGCCAGAGCGCCAGGGCACCACTCCGGTGGTGATAGTGCGCGGTACAAATGACCTTTAACATTAACATTAACATCCCGCAGCGATGTTGGTTCTTCAGGGCATCATTATCTGCAAAGAAAATTATACTGCAGGTTTGGAAGAGTGAGCATGTGCCTTCTGCCGTTACTTGGGTAAAAGATTTAGATCAAATGTCGGCTTTGGAAAGGGTGATATTGTTTAGGAATATGAAATTCAACCTTTATGAACAAATCTGGGAAAGATTCTTGGAGCTGTAATATGTGTTTCTATTGTACCTTTTTATTCAAGAGTCAAAATACAATGAAATGGCTAAAGTGATGTTTTAATTGTTTGTTGGCCATTACTGTGAGACAGGGTAGCGGGGGATGTGTATGTTTATTGTAAAAAGTGTTGAATCTTTGATGGTATTCTTAATATGCTTAATAAATATGTGAATACAAAAGAAAAGAGTCTACCAAAGGCTCAGATCTGAACTTCTGCTAAGGCCTTAAGCAGGCCAATGCATGGTGACTCCCCGAGCAAATCCAATACAATGCTATATGTAAAAGAAAACAAAAAATGTGTCTATATGTCACTACATGGGAGACCTTCAATGTTAACTGTTAACGTTTTGCATAATGCAAGGTATTTTTTCCTACATGTATTTCCTATATTGTCTAATGGAGGGAAAGTACTATTTTTACAAGTTAACAACATCAAGATTCTTTTAGTTGTAAACATGTGTTCCTGTCTTTAACTGTAAATATATTGACATTGAGTGTTTGCTCTTCTCATAAACACATAATTTTAAAACAATGCAGCCTACCTCATGCAATGAAAATATTATCCCAGTGAAATGTATCCTTGAGAATAGTAAGGAATTTGCCCCTTTCCTCTCGAGACTGGTCAATTCTTTGTTTGATTATGCCTCGGTTCTGGATAAAATAAAGACAGTTACCATCTCACCACTAGTAAAGATAGCAGGTCTGGACCCCAAGGAGGCAACTAATTTAAGGCCTATCACCAATACTAATTTTCTACTGAAGATCCTTGATAAAAAGGCCGAAAAACAATTCCAGGGATATCTAGAGACAGCACGCATACTCCATAACAAGCAATCAGGTTTCAGAGCAGACCATAGCACGGAGACTGCCATTTCGGATCTTCAGACGAACAAGTTAGAACTTGCGGATAGAGAAAGAATGGGCTATTTGTCCTTCTTAACCTTTCCACAGCCTTTGATCTGTTAGATCACGATCATCTTATGAACACGCTCGCTGATATAGGGAAGTGTGCTCTGCATGCTACAAATTGGATGAAATCCTTTTTTTTAACAGACAATTCCCATTCTCCTGTGAAAGTGTCTCCTCCCAGTCAGCCCCCATTGTGTGGAGTCCCACATGGAGCCTGTATCTCACCCGCTCTCTTTAATCTTTATATTAGACATCTCTGTAGCCTGCTGGAGTCATAATGGGTCATGTTTACCAACTATGCTGACGACACCCAGCTGATTCTGGAAATCGACGGGGATCATGAGAAGGACACCAAGAACCTAACCACCATTTACATTGTGATAGAGCTTTGTATGACAGAGGACTGGCTCTGCCTCAATGAATCTAAGACAGAACTGCTACTATTTGGGAGCTCAGGTGCTAGAGCAAAACTGGGAAATGAACACCGACATTTTCATATCAAAGACTCTGTGATAACAGTGGCGGACAAAGTAAACACCTTAGGGGTGTTCTTTAACGCAGCCATCAGTACTGAGGCAGAGACCAGTTAGACGGTAAAAAATTGCAACTATTACCTGAAATTGATTAGGAATATTAAACCGCTCATCTCGTAAGCGAACTGTGCCTCGATTGGCAGAGCCATCATTCTCTCACAAATTGATTATTGTCACTCCCTGTTCATCGGTTCATCGGGCAAAGAAATGCATTCAGCATCTGCAAACGCTCCAAAATGACACGTTCGGATCATTAAGGGCATCCCTAGACAGGAACACATTTCTGCCGGGAAGGAATCCCTTCACTGGTTACCCATTGTGGCCAAAACCCATTTTAAAATGGCCACTCTGGTCCATAAATGTTTTTATGGTAATGCCCCAATCTATTTGAAGTCCTGTATGTTTTTCTATGTCCCCAACCGTGCTTTAAGATCAGCCAATTTGGGAACAATCAAATCACTCAGGTTCAAAAAGGCTGGAGAGTTTGGTAGAGCCTTCCCTACGAGGTCTACACAGATGTGGAATGCGCTCCCAGGCCCACTCCGACTGGAGAAAAAAAATGTTAATCTATTCTGTGCTCAATTGAAAACACTGCATGTTCAAATGAGTCAATAAGCCTTAACGAGGAAAGTATTGGAAGTTCCACACTTTATGTGTTTTCTCCCGTCCATTTAGTGTCCTCTGTGTTTTTGTTGGCGCCCTGAGGTTTCCCCGGCGTTATACAAATAAATAAATAAATACAGGTTACAGCTAATCTTGAAATGACAAGGCAAGCTTTGTAAAGTGTTTTTTAATGAAACTGTTGAAAATAATTTACACTGCATGTCGATATGTTTATTCCTACAATACAGATTGTACATGCAGTCAGAATATCCACAACTGGAAGATGTCTCTCCTCAGAGACCTCATATTAACGGGATGAAAGAATGTGTATGTATTATACGGAATCAAATACCCCCACCTGCTGCAAAAACATATGTGGCAATTCGCCTACATGTCCCTTGGCCTACATCATTACTGAAAGTAGGCATTTAAGAGCATAGCTATTCAATCCTTAACAAGGCTTGCAAGGAAGTGGGTGCCCCTTAGTTCCCGCATATTTCCTTTTGTGGGTGCCATGGTGCATGGCTTTCCCCTCCCATCTGCCCACCAAAAAGGCTAACGCAAGTTTTAAAGAAAGGGTACATACGTAAATATAGCAAAAGAGGTATTGCGGAAAGAAGATGCGCGTGAAATGGCGGGCGAACGCGCCAGGGAAGCTGGCATGGCGGGCGCCGCCCCTTAGTGGGGGTGGTCCAGCCGCCCCCCCCCCCCATGGGACGATTGGTCAGGGGGGCGGGAGGAAGAGGGGCACACGTAGCCCGCCCCCCTGAAGCGCGCGAAACCGGAGGGGCGGGGCGGGAAACCGAGGAGAAGCCAGCCCATAAAGGCACGGGCTTGGGAGAACAATCGCACATCCTCCCTCAGTTTCCCGGGGACAAGGGGGCACTAACTAGGACACACAAGCTAATACAACCAATCATGTCTCCACAGAAGCCAACAGGGTATGGGTCGTGGGCCACTCCTTCGTGGCCCGGGCAGCGGCCAGAGCGCGGATGGCGTTTTGGGACGGGAACCTGGGCCTACGGAACACGCAGATTAGTTGGATCACCAAAGGTGGTTTGAAAGGCACGTCCGTATGGGCGACATTGGAACAGGCGGCACAGCAACACCCTTCACCTGACATTATCTTGTTGCATATAGGGGGAAATGATTTGGTGACTAAAGGAAGGAAGGATTTGTCAGAACTTTTAAGAAATTTACTAACCAGAATAGGGATGACTTTCAGGGGGTGCGAGGTGATGTGGTCCGAGATAATCGCAAGACAGGAATGGAGGGGTGTGTTACGCCACGGGGCCATAGAGGAAGCAAGGAGGAAAACGAACAATCGTATGGGGAGTTTCCTAAAAAGCAGGGGGATGGTATGGATTCGGCATCCCCTCATCACTTTAAAAGTACCTGGGTATTTCGAGAAAGACAGGACCCACCTGTCCGAGGTGGGCACAGCCATGATGTCCTTGGAATGGAGGACAGCACTAAAGAACGCGGGATGCGCGTGAGGGGGCGCGGATCAGGCGGGTGGGGGGGAAGGGGGAGGCTATCTCTCCTCGGGCAGGGTCCGTCCCCCCCCACACCCGTACTAACGTACGCTCCCACCCACAATTCCATGGAACCAAGAAAGGGAGTTCCCTGTGCAAGCAAGCTGGGGGGGAACTCTCCGCCGCCGGCAGCCAGCAGAGAGTCTTGGAGGAGTCACAGGTCAATCCCTTGAACAAAGCACTGACAGACCCATAGGGGAATGATCAGCCAATAGATTAGATGTACGGCGCCCCTAGAGCAATAGGCTTGGGGGAGGCCCTGGGAAAAAGGGGAGGGATTTATGGGACTTGGGAGCCAATTCCAAGACCAAAATTGCGGGGGGGGGGACGAACAACAAACTCAAACAAGGGCAGCAAGAGAAGCCGGTTGGGGGGGAACAAGAGGAGAATACGGGGGGTTAGGTAACGGGGACAAAATAACAGCAAGGGGAAGTCTTCACGAAGGAGGGGGGCATGAGGGGGAGGGAGGTGGGGGGATTCAAGAAAGGGAAGAATATATGGGGGGAAAGGGAGCCAGGACATGGAGGGCCAGAAAGGACAGGAAAAAGGGGGCTTGGCGGGACGCAGCAAAGGGTGGACCGGGGGAATGGAGAAGCCAGTTGGGAAAGGAAGGAAGAAGGAGGGATAGGGTATCCGGAAGAGACATGACGCTGGCAGGGGGGGCACTGGGTAAGACTTCACCGGGGGCCTTGGGAGAGAGGGAACAGGGAAGTTCTGGTGGGCTCGGGAAGACGGAAGGGCGACCTGCGGGTTGCATAGCATAAATAGGACCGGGATTCCAGTACCAGCAGCAACTGGGGGACGTAGGGTGGACAGAGTAGAGTTAGAAAAGTAAATGTTAGATGGACGTCGCAAAGCGATGACCAACTAGGCAGGCAGAAAGTGGGGACCGGCACCGGAGGGCGGTGTCGGCCTTAACTACGGATATGGAATATGTGTAATGTTGGGGCACTTGTGGTGGTGCCGGTATAGGAACCTGAACATTAGCGTGGCACCGCGTGGCTGCCGGTTTTAGCTAGCGCCAGACCAGGACACAGGGGAAGTGTCAGGGGAGGAGCGGGGGGGGGGTCGGGCATTCCCAACTAAGACCTAGAGAAAAAAGAGGGCCTAGGGAAAACACGGGCATGGGAAAAATCAAATCACAAATGGCCGGGGTAGAGAGAGATTACTAGCAAGGGCCGGGCTCAATCTGAGGCGTCCACCGGACGAGGACGATAAGGGAGCGGGGGGGCAAGGAATACCTAGGTAGCCGCATATTGAGTAGTATACCAGTGGCAGTGAATTAAGGATCGCCTGTAAGATAACTCCAAGACTTTATGCAAAATAAAGCTGCTGAGGCATTCTAATCTTCCAATCTTAAACAAAGTGTCGGTGTCATTCTTTTGTTCAACATGTAATGTATGACTTATGCGGGATGAAGGGGGGGTGAAGAGGGAGGGGGGAGCGAGGGGGCAGGATAAAGAGGGGGGGAGGACAAGGCACTGGGATGCCCAAGCTATGGGGTGTGCTGTATTGCACGTGATCCTCAGCGCCTCCCGCCTGAGGGGAGATGAAAGGGCTGTGGGGGTGGGGCGGCGGGCAGCCTTTGACTTTGTGCTTCTAAGTTCCCTGCAAAGCGCCCACCCCAGCCCTGCTTTGTCCTCCTGTGCCTCACTTCCCCAGAGGACGGCGAGCGAGCGGACGCTCCTTTCCCGCCTCCTTCGGCTGCCAGCGCAGCGGCCTTCACCTGAGGTGTCCGCATTGCCACTTTCCTTTCATAGGGTGATCGGCGGAGGTGTTGGCCTGGGAAAGTGGGGGCTGGGAACGCCCACGCTAACCACCCACCCCCGTACCAAAGCAGGAGACGCTTTCATCTCATGCAGATGTAGAAATGCCTGCCCCTTATCCTGGTTCCCACACTCCCTGGCAAGGGGGCCAGTGCCACAAGCCACCATACCTTTATATTCAACGGACTTGCCCTAAACAATACACAATCTTAAAAATGGGGCTGCATAAATTGTTGTCATTCGTTTTGGCCAAACAGCCCATTCGGGACGTGGTCGCAAGTTGCTGGTAGCTCCTTTCCAGCGCGTAGTCATCAAAAAAAGATATTAAAGCCAGAAGGGAGGCTGGTATCCGGCGCAACCCAGGCCTGTCTAGTCGGCTAGAGTCCATGCTCAGAATCGGTAGTCTCACGCAGCCCTCTCCTTGCTCTCGCAGGATGGCCCCTGTGTCTGCCCGACCCATTTTGTAAATGTATATCTTTCTGTGATTTTGTATAGCGCCCATTGCAGCACAGGGCCTGCTTCAATGTGCCTCGTGTCAATGAATTCGGCACCACATCGCCGAAGGGCACCTCGGCGCATTGACTGCCTCTCTTTTGAAAATGTCCCATCACTCCAGGGCCCTACTTCGCGGCGCTTTGCTCTGGAACCAGACGCCTCGTGGAACACGCTTACCCCTCAGCTGTCATCACGCCTTTTCATTTTGCATAATACTTTCCCTGTCCGTGCTCTGGTGTGCTTATTTGGGTCTATGTCATGTTACCAATGCATAGAGAGCTATATTTCGAATTCATTACTTTTCCCCTAAATTGTTTGGAAGCAATTTGTATTTCCCTAGATATTATTTTCATGTATTTCAGGAAGACGGCACTCGATTGTTCCATGCACTGCTTTCCGATGGCAGGACACCTCTCCCACCCGTTTGGTCACCAGGGCGGGTGAACTCCGTATTGGCCGAGCGAGGGCCCATTTAAGTCTATGGATGGGGCTTGGCGCGATGGGAACCTGAGTTCAGGGCAGGTGTCACCCGCCAAATACGGGCGAGTAGCAGGGTTAGGGGGGCTTATTTCTATAGCGCATCGCCGCTTCTCCTCTTATCCTCATCCAACGTTATTGTTTGGGATGTATTTCTACTACCCCTTTTTTCTGCTCATTTTGCCACCCCTACCTATCTTAGCCACTTCCTTGTATTTGTTATTTGTATTTATTATTTATTTGATCATAAGTAATTTCAATGAGTTTGCAATGTAGGTTTAATGCACTTGCATTGAGTTGCACGTTCTATAAAAATGCACGTCACCTCCATAAGAAGGGCCTGAGATAGCAACATACCATGTGTTCCTCGAGTATTCAAATTAGACCCAGGCCCCTCGACAACAACACATTAGGCTCATTAGCACCCCTGTGCCCACCCGTGCACCTCGTTATAGTAAAACCTAGCTAGTCAGATTTTCGGAAAGACAAAACAAATGCAATTTGTCTCCACTAAAATTCGTACGTGCCATTTTCCTCCCATATGTTCATTTTGTACAGCGCGAGGACGTGGCTGGCTTTTCCTTTTCAATTGGGTCAAAAAGCAGAAGTGCTGGAAATGGATATTTACTGGGGGAACTCCCTCCCCACCATACTGTGTGGGCAGGGGCAGTTGGTGGGTGGGCGGATTGTCAGTGGTGTGGGTGGGACTGAGGGACAGAGCTAGATGTCCAATCATTTGGGTGCCCTGAATATTGGATGCTGGCAGCGTTGCATAAAAACAAAATGCACTCTGGGAACATAACGACCATGAGTTTATCAAAAATGTCTTCGATAGTAATTCAAACATGCATTCCCTCTGAGCATGCTATGCACACTGGGTATGATGCTCATTCATCTGTCAGAACAGTCACCACGACAGTCAAATGTGTCCAACGCGTGAGACATATATACAGCCTTGGACTGTGCCATTGCTTGAGTTTGGGCTATCCTGGTGAGCAAAGGACGACTTTCCGATGCACTTTGTGAAGTCACTGGATGTTGCTGCATGCGTTGAGTCTCCAAACTCAACATTAAGTAGATTTGCGGCAGACTCTAAAAGCACAGCAATGGCAGCAGTCCTGGGGCAGAGGGCTTCCTCAACTTTAGGGGGCAGGGTTTGGACCTCGCCTACACGTAATGGTGATGTGACAAGACTAGTTTCCCAGCTCCGCGTTGCTCCAACCCCTGGTTAGGATCACGTGGACGTAAAGCAATTGCTCGTTTAAGAAGGAGGCAATGTCGACTTTCCAATGTTTTGTCATAGCCTCTGTTTATTTTGCAGGAAAGGGGCTGGGCTCCGACGTTGACGACCACGAGAGAGTACAAAGGTCCTGGCACCCAGGTTCTATAAGCATGATTGCTCATTGGAAATAAGGGCAAAACGAGGGGGTTGATCTGTGGCTCCTTTCTAAGTAATGCCTTGATGGCTGTCTGGAAGTGCTTGAGGCTTGCTAGGAGCTTTACGTGTAATGTGGATGGTGGTGTGGGCACTACATAACTCTCAGGCGGAGGCTAGATTTCAGAGACAGGAATATGCATATTGCCTAACCATAACAGTCTCAAATTATCTGGATTCTGCATGGGACATCAGAACAAAGTTCCTTAATCGGTCTAATTGATGATCTTTGGCATCCCATTTATTTATTATGGAGTATTTCTAAGTTTCGGTCATTTGCATATTTTTACTGCACTACATGGTGTATGGTTTTTATGACGCAATGTTGTATTTTAATGTAATGTCTATTTTTATTATGTTTTTATATGTGAAATGTGCTTTATAGACGTGTTATTTCTGAATAAAGCTATTGAAACGATTTAAAATGCTACACTAACAGCGAAAATGTTACTCACATAATGTGTCAGCTATGAGCAAAAGAATGAGAAGTGCAAAACCTCACAGAAGATTGAGAAACAAAGAAATACAACTCCTGAAGATAGAAAATTGTGGACTTTTTATTTACATGCTGAATCGCCTAGCATTCTTATTGAATACACTTATTAGCAAATTAATTTATAATATTAATCAGTGACACTATTTTTGCCATGTTAAGGCATTTTGTAATTATTTGCGCAGTAAATAGGGACCTTGAGCGCCAAAATGCCTGCGAAAAATCGTTCTTCAATTCATGCGCAGGACTTTGCCGGGACTTGCATAGAGTTCGCGCAGGCTCGGCACGGATCTGCGAGCGGCCAAGTGCCTTGCGCGAGACTAAACTCAGAGGCTGGGCATAGCCTGCGTTGGGGCCTGCGTAGGGGGCGAACACGCAAAATGAGGAAGAACAAGCCAGAAAGTGTGTGCTACGAGGGACGGACCGCAGGCAGTGCATAGCACGCCGACAAATGCACACAACAAAGCGTATTCATTGAGGTGACCACGCAAACTCTCGCCTGCGAAATGCCCATGCAGTGCCCTCAAAATCTCTGCCACCCAAAAGCAGGCGTACAGACTTGCGCGGAGCAATCGCAACTCTGGAGGTGAGTTTGCATGTTGGATTTAGGAGAGCGTGCATACAGACGGAGTTCCAGTCATACTTAGGGGTGCACGTATGCAGCATAGTGGGATTATATGGGGGACTCCAGGCACTTTTCACAGGATGCGTGTGTTCACGCCCTGGCAGCCCACAAGTGTAGGTGAATGTGGCTGTTTTGGCTTTGCATGGGGGCATGTCAGGGGCGTTCTGGCTGCGACTTGTTTCTAAGTCTACTTTGCGGGAAAAATGTCATGACTATGCTAGGCGCGCATTTTTTCTTATGCACGCAGGCTTGTGCAGAGTCCTTGGCGCGCAGGCTTTGTGGGATCTATGCGTGGATTCCCATGAATCAGGGCCACAGTCTTTTTATTATTTCTAGTGGTCAGGCATGGATTAACCTAGACATGCTAAGTGTTTTTTTTCTCTTTTTATCTCTTGCTATTCTTTAACCATCATTTGTTTCATGGTAGCATTACCAATGTTTCTAGAGTCTTCAGAGAAGCAGACATATTTTTTGTGACTGTTCCCATGAGATATGGTGATACTACGTTTCTATATTGTATCTTAGTCCATGATTAGCTTTCATTTTATGTTTATTTTTTGTAGCACCTGAAAAGGGGAGACTACAAATCCTGAAAAAGGTTGTGTTATAATAGACAAAGCAAAACATTAATCTCTTGTTAGTGGAAACACCTGTAGAAACTGGAATAATAGAGCTACATTTTCCAGAGACACAATAAAGGGCTTTGGATTGTTAATACCTCACTCAATAATTTACGGCACTCTCTGGTCATACAGTTCTGGTCATATTAGTGAAGGCCCCTGAAGCAAGACTATTACTACTTACGTAATATACCCCAGGCTTCACCTTGATGTCCTGGGTGTTAGTCTTAGCAGTGCACAGTGGTGGCGCGAGTTATGGTTGCCTAGCTTACCATAACTTGAGAATTTCTGGGGATTTTCGGTTTTACTTGTAACCATAACGTCCCTTTAACAAAGTTTTTTCATTGAATATATATTTATACACATCTATGGTTGGTTTTATTTTTAACCATGAACTGCTTTTCATTAATCCAGCTTCATAGTTTGTTAAATGATCCTCAGTTCGTCTTGGATATTTTCTCTATGTAGACAAAAAACGAATTGTTCAATATTGTTAGTTATTTCATCAATTGCTACTTTGTTACCACCTTTATTGCTGGTTATTTGGTGTATCACTCATTTTTGATAATAGATACTATCAATGTTATCAAATGAAATGTGCTAGGAGCACACTTTTGCAGTGCTTTCTCAAGGCAAATATTTATTTTAATTCCAGCCAGTACTCTTGAGGTTCCCAAGATTCACGTGCCTGAGACCTGATTTGCGGACCTCTGGAGTGGGAGAAGACTATGTTTTGGATGTTGCAGGATCTGTGGCTGGTTCTGTGGATCCACAAAAATGCTAAAACACTGGAAAACCCACAACAAGCTCACATATGAACCCTCCCGTGCTCAAAGAGAAGTTTGGTAACCAGGGGTACCAAGCATGGAACAAGGAGAACACATAAGTGAGAGCAGCAGGGCCATGGTGGTCGCCAGTGGTCTAATAGCCTCTGTGTCACACCCCAAAGGAGCTACTGGAAGAAAGCAACCTTAGGCAATCCTAGCAGATCCCTTCCCTGGAGACACAGCTGCAGCCCATCATGGAGACTTTTAGTGCTGGGGTGGTATACAAAGGAGCATCAGTCGGAATGCCATTATTGGAGTTGGAGTAGCGGAGCGGAAGGAAGGACAGAGTTGGCGACCTGAAGGAAGGAGTAGTTCGGCAAAATAGGAGAAGAGGGTGATGGAGAAAGAAGAGTGAGGAGTTGGAGAATTCACTGGAGGAGGTGGTTACATAATGGGAGAAGGTGGGGGAAAGATCAGAAAGAGGAGGTTGAAGATTTGCTGAAGTAAACTAGAGAGTTGCTGGAGGAGATATGAAAAGCTCAAAAGTGGGAGGTTCGAGGTCGGTTGGAGGAGGTGAGAGCTACTTGAGGAGTTTGGTAAAGATCAGAATGGGGAGATTAACAGGGTGCAGGTAGAGGGTGAGGAGTTTTTTGGCAGAGATTGGAACATAGTGGGTAAAGGTGTAGGCAGGTTATGAAGAACGGAGGAAAGGATTTTTTGGTGGCGATAAAGATGTGATGGTGGAACACAAGAGGCAGTTGGAGGTCGAGTTAAGGAAGAATCAGTGAACCATCAGGAAGGGGAAATGAAAAATGAAGACAGAGAAGGAGGAAAAGCTCAGGAAGGAAGGAACCGAGTTAGGGGTGAAACATGATTTGCAGCAATCTAACCTAGGGAGGGTGGAGGAACAAGAATACGGCATGGTGTCAAGAAGGGTAGGCGTGGTCTGGAGCTAGAGAAAGACAGGAGGAAGGTTCCCCAGGTCAGGGAACTCCAAACATGAACCCAACACCTCAAGACTCCAGAGTCTTCTACCGGCAAGTGTTTGAGCTGCTTGAGGACTTGTTTTTCTACTTTGCTTGCAAAGCTGCATGGAACTTGCTTAGCGACGGCAGATGACTGTTAAGTCCTGGATAACTAGTTTAGAAAAAAATGTCCATTCAGGAGTGAGAACCAGTAAACCAGAGACTTTCTATTACCTTAAGAGGATTCCTCTACATGGCATTTTGGTGATACAATAACACACACTAAGAATATTCCATGTGTATCCGTGCCTTCTTTGAGTTCAACCCATCTTCACTATATATATATATATATATACACACACTGAAAAAACATTGTTAAAAGGGACATTATGGTTAAAATGCCCTACCAAAAACCCATGAAATTCAATGAAAAAACTTTGTTACTTGTATGGTTACAAGTAAAATCGAAAAACCCTTGAAAATCACCAGTTATGGTCAGCTAAGCAGCCATAACTCGTGCCACCACCGTGCCCTGCTAAGGCTAACACCTAGGACATCAACGATGACATCACTGTTACTCTCACCTGATATCCACGGGGACGCCACTCAGCCGGGTTGGTTGCTGGTATCCTCTTCCCAGTTTTTTCCCCCCATGTATGGTCTGCGGGGAAGATTCCGCCTGAAAATACAGGAGGACTGTGTTCAAGACTGGCTGACTGAGGTAAATATTCTCTCACCACCCCGTGTGACTTCAACCCCTCAGGGCCCTCTCCTCGCCTTGTGGAATTAGGCGTGCTCTCCGTCCTGCCTTCTTGGCAGGGGCGCGTTGTCACTGTGGGCGTGTGCGGCCAAGTTACTTCACTGGCGTGGGCCCGTTTGGTGTCTCTCAGGTAGGTCTTACTGCAGCTTTTGTATAGCGTTTTATTCTTGCATGCCCTTCTTTGTTTGAATAATGTCTTTTTTTTCTCCCTTAGGTGTGCGGAGCTTCAGCATGGCGAACTCGCTGAGTTGGGCCTCGCCGGTAAATGATGGCGCGTGATGTGCGCTACGATGCGGTAAGTAAGCGCTATGCGCAGCCTGCATTATCTTGCCTTTGCTTACCTGTTTTCTTCCTTTCTTGCAGGTCTTCCCAGCGTGTGTGAAATTCTGGAACAATGCCGGCCGGGGGGCGACCAGCCAGGTAAGCTTCTTGTGCAGTTCGTGGTTTTGCAATGTCTAATATGGCTTCTTTAATATTGTCCTTTCCCTTCCTCTTTCAGGTCTTTCGGTCCAGGTGGAATGCAGATCCAGAGGAAGCTGTTCACTGGAGCTGCGAGCGGATAATAACATGGAGATTGCAGGTAAGATGCTGCTAACAATGTTCCTTTTGTCTCCTTGCAGGTTTGCTTCTCCGAGGCTCGTGGGTATCACAGGACACGGTGAGCATCACGTTGCAGACTGCAAAGTAACGCAAAGCGTGCTTTCCTGTTCGGGTATGGTTTAAATAGCCTCAACAAAGTAGTCCAGGTAAAGTAGTCCCTAGGCCACCACACCCAAAACACTATACCGCATAGCTTGGTTCCTAGGAGCCAACTATTCATAGTCTCCGAAAGTCCCCTTTGTAGACCAGGCATCATTGAAACACCTGCATAGCACGTGCACAACATCGCACAAGACAGCCCTTCTACCCTTTTCACTTTTATGTTTGCAACACTCCCTCATTGCCTGCTTTCAAACAGTCACAGATCCAACCACCAATAACTTCTAAAAAATCTACACGTAACCCTATGAAAATATTAAACTTCCACACACCAAGTGTCACTTGCCACCAGTGTTAGTGGCAATGGGATAAGTTAGCAGAGAAACGAGAAAAGGAAAGACGAAGACAGAAGCAGAGTTTTGAAAAGTTTCTGGAACTTAAGAAAGTCTGGCTCAAAGTCTAAAACAGGCAGGAACACTCTTCCAAAGGAAGGCACCAGCTAAACAGAGAGATCTACCTCCCCTCTCTGTCTAGAGAAGCATTTCACAAACAGACAATTGGATTTAAACAAGCAGAAGGCTTAACAGAAGAATATTTAGAGACAGAAAGTTGAAAATAGCGTGGTCCCAGACCCCAGAAAACCCTATGGATAATGCAGAGGGTCTTATATGTTATCCTTACAGCCACCAGAAGCCAGTATATAAATGGTAGGGCTGCTGAGATACAATACCTAAACTTCAGGCCAAGCATAACTCTTGCAGTCATATTCTAGATCAGCTAAAGGGTCCGTACAGAAGAAAGGGGGAGGTTGACGAAGAGGCTGTTACATTAGTGCAGCCTACAGAAGACCAGGGCTCTCAAAACTTTCACCTTCAATGTAAAAAAATGTAGAATTCCTGCAAAAAGGTGAAATTCAAAATGGTCCTTCTTCAAAAGGACCAACGTGTGAGGAGTCAAGTAAAGAGAGCAGGTAAAGATAACTTCAATTTTTTTGGCCTCGCAAAATGGTGAGGATATAGAGACCAAGGACAGCTGCCAAAAAGTAGGAAGGAAACAGGCATTCACACAGAGATCGTTAGCTGCACACCATTCCTGGATAGGGACAGACAATCGGGAATCAGAGAGGCACATAAGAGAGTAGTAGAGGAAAGTTTCAAGCAAAGCTGTCTATCATCACAATAAAACTGCAAATTAGGAGAGAAATAATAGATGAGGTGAGCCAGCGGGACGACATACATATTAAAGAGCCACACCGATAGGATAGAACTCTGGGAGACACTGCAGGTAGAAGTGAGGTGGTGCATGACAAACAGCCCAGTCGCAGCTGAAAAGTCTGTCCTGTGTTTTACTTTTTCCAACAGATCAAAATGTAACAAAAAAATGGTGATATAACTCTGGTGCCTGGCCAGTGGGCCTGGCCATCAGCAAGGACAAATGTCTACTCTGATTTGCTAATTGGAGCATGGCCAAAGCGCATGCCCCATGGATTGTGGAGACTGGCCATAGCTGCAAGCCATGAGCACTGAGCATAGATCACATTATGAGGGTATAGTGGACACTGAACTAGGATGCAGGGTAGGTGCAAGGGATAACGTGGTTGGTTTGGTGGGGCTGGGTTCATGATCGAGCCTCATGCCCTAGGCAATTTAGCCGGTATCAGGTAATATCCTCACCAATAATATCGCCATATATATGGTTGTGGAGTAAGGCAACAGGCAATATTATTAGTGGGGATAATGTATCGGGTTATTGGGGCCAGGGGTGGTGGAGGTGTCCCCGCTCTATTAAAAAAATGATGGGGGTTGCAGGGGTGTCCCCCGCAGGTTCCATGGCTTAACATCGGTGAAGAAATATGCCAATATTTTTGCGGGATATTAACACATGGAACCATTTATCCATGACTTGCATCCCCAGCATGCGCTGCTGATAACGACACACATCAGTATGCACTGCAAAAAATATGTTTATTAAAGGAGGTTTATAGTTCTTTCATAAATGTTAAAAAAGGAATTATTAATAACTTATATACAGTGATGTAACATCATGAAACATTTTCACTAATACAAACGTATGAAATTCACTGAAAAAACTTTGGACGTTATGGTTATGTTTCACTAATAAAAAGCTATTCAATTCGGTGAAAAAGCTTTGTCCTTCCCAGAGCAGAATAAAATGTGGATACTCCTGGCAAGAGCAATGTATGCCGCCCCCACGGATAAACCTAGGGGTTCTCAAACTACTACGGTGTTGATTTAGCACAGTATAAACGACTATTAATATAATATAATATTCATAGGTGTAAAGCCTTACAAACCCCAAATTAAATGACTTGATGAGAAAGTCTTGGAAAAATCATCTCTCCCATTAACGTACAGCCATTTTCGAAATTCTGTTTCTAGAATACCAACAAGAGTTTCTTCTGCCACTGAAAGAAGAAGCCCTTTGCAGGGATGGGCCCATGGATGGGGTCCCTCTTTCTTGACAAAGCACATTCACAATGGACTCAGTCCTCCAACTCAGAAGTCTGAACCCTAATCTCCTAAAGCAGAACTATGCCACTATGGACATGTCTCACAATATTCTACCTGTAGGAGGCCGAGTTCACTTCTTTCCATCACCGAGGGCACTCATTGCCTCAGATAAATGGGTCCTATAAATAATATAACATGGATATTCACTGGATGTCAGTGAGCATCTCTACGTTTTAGAGGTTGCGTCTACACTAGTTCCTTGTAATTTATACAACAGAAAGCCTTGGACAAAGGTATCCAATCCTTGTTAACGAAAATAGGGATTGCTCCTGTTCTCCCAAACAACAGAGGTAAAGGGTCATATTGAACTCTCTTTCTGTTCCCCAAAACCTGTTTCCAAATCTTTAATCATCTACAAGCAACGAAACAGATTTTTTCTTCATTATCCTTTCAATAGGGTTTCTCTAAACATGATTATTCCCCATTGAGATTTTCTAGGCCCAATAGACATGAAGGGAGTCAACTTGCACATTCCCATTCGGCCAATCCATCAGGCATTTTGAGATATTTGCACACAGGCCACACAAAATGGACAGGGGCCGAATTGGGACACAGCTGTGAATATTGGTGGGCGTCCGGAAGGGATTGTAAATATCGGCCGCTGTCGGATAGAAATGCAGAGATGTTCACTTGCCACACCTAGAAAGAACGTGGAAATTTAGCAGACCGCTTCTAAAGAGTGATGCCAAAAACCAATTCACTTACAATTTCACCCCTCTGCATACACCTCTCAAACTCTAAACCAGAGGTCTCCAAACAGTCGATTGCCCGGAGCCTCTTGAGTCACCCGCGCTGGAATTACTGAAAAATAAACATTCTGAGGTGAAATTGTTTTCTGGTGCGTTTTGCTGCTACTCCATGTTCAGGATTCGAACGCTGGTCTTCCCGCTTGCAGGCGGGGAGCTTGGCTGCTGTGCCACACGGAGCTGCTTGTAAATATGCTGACAGATGTCAGTATCACGTTCTGCTTCTGTGGCCACCTGTAGTACCACAGATAGCCTTGTGCGCCCCCATGACACTGCCAGGAATCAGAAAGCCTGGTAGTTGTGCAGATGAATCTGTTAATGCCTTCAGTTCTGGATGGGAGAGGGGAGAGGAGATTCGGATGGGACAGATGGTAATGGCAGGTAAGACCTTTCATGTAAATGGTGGGCTTTTTTATTTATTTGGGAACCTGCCTCATGCAGACAAGCACACCATACAGTGGATGTTGTGCTCTTTGCTGTCTTAGCCTGATCTTGTCAAACTGTCTCTGGTCTGCATGTTGTATATTTTATAAAGTTAATTACACCAGCAATTATTGACTCCTTGGTTTCAAAGCTGTTCCCTTCCGTTGGGGTTGCCTCCCAATCCGCTTTCTTGCAGAGCCTTAAATAATGAAACATGGTGCGGTGCAGCTGAAGCTGCTACTTCACGCTACACTTTTTATACAGGAGAATAAAAGTTCACGGCTTCTGAAAGACTGGTTTATAAAGCTTTTTCCAGGGAAATGGGGCTTACTGTTTGGAATGGGCATTCCTGCACGTGCTGTTGTCAAATTCTACCTTCAGCCTCCAGTGGATAAGGGCTTTGAGAAAAGTACTGTTGCAAACCCTGCACAAAGGACACTGATCTCAAACTGTCAGTGCAGTCAAAGGTCTTAGCAATGGTTAGTCCTAGATTTGGCAAACATGCTGATCCTGACGCAAGTCCATACTTCAAGGGTCATGGCATGACACAATTGTGTGTGGTTCTTACCAAAGGCAGTGTATACCTTCTTGTCCCACCATTCTCTTGCATGTAAAATGCACAATAGCTGCCCTAGCACAGCCTAACACCAGACCCCATTGCACCTGGCCTTCCACATTGCACCTGGCCATCCAGGAAATCCTCCCCTCAAGCTATGCCCCTCAATAGCACACGTGAGCCTGGTTTCTGGTGTGCCAAGGATGTGGTCTTGATGGGTTTACCCCCTAAATATTTATTGCGGGGGGGAGACTGAATGCAGTTAGTGTGCGTTCGGCCTGGTACAAAAGGTTGTATCTTGGGGGGAGGCGGTGTATCCCCACTACCCTAGTTCAGGATTCTGGGCTGCAGGGGTGTCCCCTTCATACATTGTATGCTACTCTTACTGCCCCCCAACACCCCACACTGATTCCTGACTGTAGCTGCTATTCAGTCATGGTGCATCTCTATCTCTGCCTCAAAGTCTGCAAGACTGAGGTCCTTCTCGTTGGGAACCATGCTTTCCCCTCACTCTGGCTGACCTCTTTGGGCCCTCACCCTCTTGTGATGCAAAAAAAAAAAAACCCGGAGTGATGTTCCACTCCACACATCAGACCTTGCCAAGAAGGCCCACTTCGAGCTGTACCTCACAGGTATTCTCCCTTTTCTCACCTCTGGAATGGCCTCCCTGTCTCCTGCTGCCTTGAGCAGGACCTCAGGTTCCGGAAACTCCTCGACCAATCTTTTCTCCTCCCCTCTATCCTGTTAACCTGACCTTGCTCCGTCGGCGGACTGGCTGTCTGATTGCCCCAAGTCTTACAGGACTCCCGGCCCTACTTGCAAACACTTTAGTGTAGGTGCATAATAAATCCATCCAACTGTACCATTTAGTGTGCTCCTTGGCATCCCACTTTATTGTGTCTAGGCTCTAATTTGCCAAATCTGTTTTTATGGTTGACTGCATTCTAGCAGCACATCAAAAAGACAGCCTTGTCAACTTGTGGCCAGTGGCATTGCTAGAGGGGTCACTGGGGGGGCCGGGGCCCCCCTGTGAAACCCTGTGTCTCCCCCTTGTGCCCCCCACCAAAGACGAGCAGTGACCATGTCCTCCCCCTACATTTGTCTGTGCCCCCCCTACTTTTGTCTTTGGCCCCCTCTGTGCCCCTCCTAAATTTGATTCCTGGGTACGCCACTGCTTGTGGCATGTAAAAAAAAAAACACAACTAGCAGCCGGTGTCTGGCTTCTCCCCAACCCCAAACACCATCCTCCCCTTCACTCTCCAAAAACACCCACATCTTAACCCACCGTCCTCTAGGGGTCGTCACCCACTTTGGGCTCATTTTCATCATCCCATATAAGCCAAACCTGCCACCCTGTTCCTCCCCCACAAACAGTCATGGCTGCTGTCCTACCTTCTCCCGGAGGAAAGAAAGGCCAAAGGACACTTTAGATGTGGAGGCGCATCAGAAGCTGTACGAGGTGCGCTGAGTTTCCATGTGTTTATTATCACCCATCTCCCCCCACCATTCACTTTTTTTGGAAAAATTATGGGCAAATGGCCAGTGGTGGTTGGCCAGGGGATGGGTTGGGCTGGGTGCTTGCTTATATTCAGGGCGGAGGTGGAGATATTTCTGCCCCTGTAGTAAAAATCAAAAGTTGGCACTCATGAACCCAGTATAATTTCCTACAAACTGCTGTCAGCACAACAGAATAATTTATTTGTGATTAACCAGTTTGACAAGCATATAACATCTTTATAAATATAACCTGTGCTGAAACACAGAGGGGCACACAAATAACGAGTATGTGTGGTGTCTGACAAAAAGAAATTCAAACAAAACTAGTGAACACAAGCAGCATTTTTCAGTTTGGAAATTACTTTAGTTTTTTTATGGAACTGTGAAATGCACATTGGGAAAACACTAGTGTGCCCAGCATGTAGAGAGCCTGCATAAAATGCAAAGGAAGGGGCACATAAATAACAGGATAGTTGTGTGGTAGTCCAACAAATATCTGTCTTTTTATTAGGCAGCTACTAATAAATAATAATGCAACAAAGAGGCTTTTGAAGTTCTTAATATATTTATAGAGGGGAAATAATCGGGCCAAAAAAATATTGGTAAAAATTCCGAGGTTTATAAACATACCCACCCCGATATCGCCCGCTGGTAGCTCTCCACTGTTGGCCTCCACTACAAGTAGTTCTAGCTAACGTAAAGGTTGGAGACCCCTGCTCTAAACAAACACAACCACAACCCTATAGCACAACAAACTGCACAAACTTCACTACACTACAGTGCAACAAAACAAACCACACAGACTCGCACAACAGCACATAACGGCTACCGACCGGAAAACACCCCAAGCTCAGCAAGCAGTGTTAACTGGGTTGAGGCTGCCAATGG
This sequence comes from Ambystoma mexicanum, assembly GCF_040938575.1. Taxonomy (NCBI): domain Eukaryota; kingdom Metazoa; phylum Chordata; class Amphibia; order Caudata; family Ambystomatidae; genus Ambystoma; species Ambystoma mexicanum. Next base: position 293,179,585 of record NC_090932.1, on the reverse strand, counting down.
CACATCACTGCTCTCTTGCACTTTTTCCACTTATCCCCACTAACTCACCCCCTTCCCTTTTCAGAGCTGCCAGAGCGCCAGGGAACCACTCCGGTGGTGATAGTGGGCGGTACAAATATCCTTTAACCTTAACATTGATGATGCATCCTTTCGGTTTGGCTTCAGCCCCCCAAGGGGTTCATCAATGTGGTATCCCTTCTGGTATTTTATGGCACAAAAGGGGAAGGGAGTTTTTTCTGTATCCCGATGGCATGTTATTCGCTGCATCCTCAATTTTAAAGGCACAAAGTCACATCAGCAAGTCTGCAGCGTGCCTCAGTCTCATGGATTCCTCCTGAATGAGGATCATCTATCTGGTTCTAACCTGCATCTTTCTATCTTCAATCTCCGGACATCCTTGCCCCTGTCAAGAGAATCTTTATGAAGCCTACCTCCAATTGCAACTCTTGGTATGACTCTGACCTCGCCGCCATGAAACGAAAGAGTAGGGTGGCTGAGAGGCTGAAAGGAAGTGGAGTGTTTCGGGCACATCCTTTGACAAACTGGACTGCCGCCTGCTCCAAAGGCAATACAGACTCTCTGACCTGTCCAAGAAGAGAGTCCCCATCCAAGCTTGCATCTCTGCGGCCTTTACCAACATGGCCTAACTCTTTAAAATCTACAAGGAGCTGGCCAATCCTTCTGCAGTCTTCACCTCTCCTGTTCCCTCCTAGGCCCTCTGTATGGCTCTGGTTTATTACTTCACCAATAATACTCAGGACATCCTGTCCTCTCCTCCGTTTCTCCCTCTACCTCACTCGGCCCCCTCTCCCTCTCCTCCTCCTTTCTCTCCGACAACACCTGACAATGTTTCTAGGCAAGTCCGATCTATGAAAGCATCGCCCAAACAGGTGCTCCCCTGCTACTCCAGAACCACCAAGGACCGCATCCATACTCTCGCTCCAGCCTTGGCCTATATCTGCAATCACTCTTTCGCCACTGGATCTTTGCCCCCTCCTCAAGCACTCCCTTCTACATTCCCCTGTGCACCCCAGCCTTGAAAAGCCATCGGCCAATCCTAACTGCCTGGGAAACTACCGCCCAATATTTATCATTCCTTTCCAGGGCAAACTCCTGGAAAATCTAGTCATCTGCCAGCTTACCCTCCACACGAAATCTGTTGGTAGCCTCCACGAACAGCAGTCTGGCTTCAGAGCAGTCGGAGGCAGGGAAACTGCTCTCCTGAACACCTGTGAAGATCTGCCCTCTAGACATGACTCCAGCCTTTCTTTTGTCCTCAGCCTCCTTGACCTTTCCTCTGCTTGAGATAGTCAATCACGAAACCCTGATCAATCGACTCTGGAGTGGTTGCCCTCCTGCTGGGCCGACCCTCCGAGGTCCAACTTGGGTCCTTTCCATCGACCACCTCTCTCTCCACATGTACTCATCCCCAGGGCTCGACCCTCTCACCCTGGCTCTTCAATGTCTACTTGGCCCCTAGTCCCACCTTCACTCTACCTTCTACTCTAACTTTCAGTGAAATCCGGATGACACTCAGCTCTCCTTCAGGCTCCCCACCAGCCCTTTCTCCTCTCTCGCTCATTCTGGGCTGTCTATCCATGATTCAGGATTGGTGCACCTCCAATAATCTCTTCCTTGATGCCAGTAAGATGGAGATCCTTCTTACTGGGACCCCTACTGCCACTTTTCCTCTCACTCTGGTGCCCGCCTTGGGCCCTCTTCCTTTGCCTTCCTAGGAGTCAAAAAACATTGGTGTCATCTTCCACTCCACTCTCTCCATCTCTCCTGACATCACAGACATTGCGAAGAATGGCCACTACCAGCTCTACCTCCTCAGAGGTTTTCTTCCTTTATCACTATGTGGTGCTGTGAACACTGCCGATAACTGCAACTAATCAAAATAGTCTTTGGCTGATTCTGGCGCTCCTCACTGTAGCATGATAATGTAGATGCAAGCAGCGGAGCAGAGGTCTATTACCCTTAGACTGTAACGGGAAACAAAACTGCCAAATAACTGTTTAGACCTCGCGGTTTTCCGCGCTCTGCCAATAAACAAAACAATTTATACAGTCAAAACATTTTTTTTTATATTTCTGTTAAGGTTTGGAAGCCGTTTTCAATCATAACGTAAACAGAAATATTGGTTTGTTTTAGCCTTAGTTTTATTCGAAAAGAAAAAATATTTTGTTAGGTTGTAAATTGTATTCAATTCAAAACTGTAACTTCACAGGATTTGACTATTCCCAGCACACTTATTTTTTTTAAATGAAAGTTTCCTTCACTTCCGTACATATTTTGGTTGAATTGTAATTTTCATTCAAAGCGGTACTGTTTGGTTGAATTGTGAGTTTCAGTCACTTCAATACATATTATTGATTGAATTTCAAGTTTCCCGGAAGGTGAAAAAACAATCACAGTTTTGTTCAGCTATTCCAATAAAGTAAATCAAATTAAGATAGAAATCATAAAACTCTGGCCATTGCTAAACATGGGACCTGTGACCCTCCCTATACCAAGGTTTGCCATCAAAAAGAGAAAAAACCTACGAGTAGGGATGTAACGGTATAACGGTATACCGTTAACCACTCAGTTGAACAATAATAACCGTCACATTGTTTATACCGGTATACCGTTTATACCGTTAAGTGTGCTTTTCAATCTGATTTGGAAAGGCTGCAGTAAGCAAGTGCTGCACAGTCTTGGTCTTGCACTGTTGGATGTGCCATCTGCCAAGTAGTTTTAGTTGGAGCAGTTTTTAATGCCATTCCATAAACCACACGTGCCCGACACAAAATCAATATGTTAGCAATAAGAAGAATAAATACAGTGCCAAGAAGGGAAAGGGTTTACTTTGGGTTGGTGGCTTTCGGGTTTATAGATTTATAATGGATAATGTTTGCTAAACATATGGCAATGGGGGATTTCCCTAGTTCTATAATTGAATTTACATATAATAAGTCACACTGCGAAATTCACTCATCTCTGTGGGTATTCCCTGCTGCCATACCAAAGGGTAACATGTCCGTGATTACATGAACACCTTTTGGCCCGCAAGTAAACTAAAGGCTGTAACGTAAAGAGAGAGAGAGAGAGAGAGAAGGAGAGAGAGAGAGAAGGAGAGAGAGAGAGGAGAGAGAGAGAGAGAGGTGTGTGTGTGTGTGTGTGTGTGTGTGCGTGTGTGTGCTTATACTACCATCAGTCTCCGTTGATCTGTGGCATGCAGGTTATAAAGATGGCAACATGTTCATCTTCACCAGTAGCCAGTAGGGGAGCTAAAGGCCAAAATGACCACTTAAGAAAAGCTATTCAGTTTGCTTTGCCAGTCGCAGCAGGGCTCCGCCCCCCCACCTCCTCCTCCTCCTCCTCTCCACATGTGTGTTTGGTGGAAGCAAGGGGTGGCATTTCAGTAGAAAGTATCTTGAAAAGCCAAATTCTGGCCCTGGGTGTCTGGTTTTGTTTGTGATGATAAATCTGACAATTTGTGACCTTTTAGAAAATATTAACATTGGTTAACTCCACCTGATATACCACGATAACCATGATATACCGTCATTTGGCAGGAAGGTTATCGTACCGTCATAAAACTAATACCATGACACCCCTACCTACGAGACACTCTTAACATTCCTATACGCCACCCGAGGGAGCCACTACACAGGCTGCACTTTGGGGAACTATGCCAGCATTTGGACACACACCATGTGGCCATTGCAATGTCTGTGTCCTAACAAAGAAATCCCAAACATTGGATTTGGGTCTACTAACACCATGGCGACAACAATCTCTAACTAACTCTTCAAATGTGATCTACGTGATCACTTGCCCGTTTAACAAAAAATACATAGTCATGACTACTAGACCAGTCAAAAAAACGTATACAAGAACATATGTCATGAAATACGCACTGAAAGAGAAAATTCCCCCCTAGTTGAGCATTTCAAATCACACAGACACCAGGCCAATGAAATCACATGGACTGTAATAGAGAAAGTGATATGCCCAAGAAGAGGCGGAGACATGGCCAATCTGCTCTTAAGGAGAAAGCAGAAATGGATATTTCGCTTGAAATTAGATCAAGTGGGACTCAATGAGAACATTGTTTGGCAAACATAAGCAATGATCACTTGAGCCTTCGCGACTGTGACACCTGACCTTGACCCCAGATATCCATCAGGTGCATCTCTGGGATCAACAGTGCTATCTAGACGAATTGTCTAGCATGCCTCTAATTGCCAACAATAATCGTGACTGACATATACTAACATACACACGGCGTATAACTCGCCCATGCCATGAACCCCAAGTGGTCACTGGATCACGTACCATAAATTTCCAGAGAACAATTGCACATTGTACTTTATTGAATACACGGCATTACAGCGGGAGACTGGTGTTGCAAAAAAAATGTTTCTACATTTTTCCATTGATCCCTCCCAGGCTTGCTCTTGAAGAAATACTGCAAAGACGAACTGTATAAGTCCTTTTCCAGCAGGGGAATCGTCTGTCCCCTCGATTGTACGCGCACGGTGCCTTCGGCGCTGATGGACACCCCCCAGAATCGCCGGACAGCTGGTGGCTTGTCCCACCCCCTCCCCCCCCCAAAGAGAGGTGCCCGACTTCTGGTTTGACCGGCTTTTGTTTGACACACCCCCAGAATCGCCGAATAGCTTGCGGTCTGTCCCACCCCCAAGAGAGGCGCCCGACTTCCGGCTAGACAGGCTAATGTTTGACACACCCCCAGAGCGGCCTGTCCCACCCCCCAAGAGAGGTGCCTGACTTCCGTTTAGATCGGCGCGCAATCAAACGACGTACATGTGACGTATCAGGAACTGAACACATGACTCCTGACGTGCTTATCAATGGTTCCCACACATACCGCCCACAGTACATGGGTTGGGAAGAGCAGTGATAGGACCGGCTCATCGGGAGCTTTACGGTAAGCACAAACTTGTGGACGCTACTTCCTTCAATTGTATGCGTATAGCATAGCCCGCCCATGGGAATGGTCCAGAGCACTGCTAGTAGTCACCATGTCGAGTGCCTGTTTGAAACATGACGCTAACTACACAAAAAATGTAATATAGCGTTTGCTCCTTGTTCCACCTTTTTACCTAGGATTAGGGCATCTCACCTGAATCATGGGGACATCAGTTGTCTGTACGTTGCGGAGACAATAAGGCGAACTAACTACCTACACCCACTATTGGGACCCGTTAGTGGCCTTAACGGGTCCCAATATATTATATGAACCATACTGCTTGCATTAGCTCTTAACACGATAACTGTAAGACAATGACTAGCAACAATAAATTACATGACACCAAATACAGATGTAAACTCTGGTTAAGTCTGCTTCTGATTGAATTAATGAAAAAGTATAGAACATCTTTGAAACAACTATGGTAAGAGGTAAACCACACCACGCCCAGCGTAGTGTTTTTAGAACATGAATAGCACTAAGAAGACTGCTAATTCATAAGCCATATACTGGCAGTGAACAAACCTGTTGTGATGTGTATATATATTTTTATTGTGTCTTACACAGGTCACCCGTCTGTTTCAGCCCCGCCATCCCAAGGAGGTGGTAAAGTATTAATCACCCACCTTCCTTGCCAGAAAATCAACATGTTGGTATATAAATCAGTACATTTACCTGCTTGTTGACCATATAAGAAGACTGTCCTGAAGAAAGCGGCCATAATGAACATGAGCCGCTGAAACCGGTAGACAGTAATTGCTACAATCTATAGATATCAATTTACTCTCTATATGAGCAATTTTTACCACCCTCCTCTTGCTGTAGTACCAATAAGACCCAGAAGAATGCAAGGTGGAGCGTGTTTTGTCTTTTGTCTTTTAAAATCACAGTGCATGGGGTTTTACAAACAATCCCTGGGTCATTAAATTTTTACACAACCCAGTGGATGTCTGTACACCTCAGTTCAAAGGCACCGTTTTTATTTCTGGTACTTGTCTCTTCCTATGCAAACACATAGGGGAAGAGAGTGGTTGAAGGGCACAATTTATACAAGGCTGAATGCTCTTTAACATCTAGAAGCAAATAGTGTTGCTTCTTTGCCTGTCCCTTTTTTGTAGGCGATACACCAGCGCTACACAGGGACAGAAGAGGTTTAAAGGAAGGGATATTTAGAATTCAATTCTATCCTTTTCTCTCCTCCTACAGAGCCTTGTTACTGTAGGTGTTAAAAACTACAGCAGTATCTTCACCTCTGGAAAAATAACTATGCCCTCAACCACGGTGGTTTTACTCCAAATAACAGGTTGTTTAGCCTGCTTTTGGAAAACAGACCCATCTTGGGTGCTTTTCACTCAAATTCAAATACAGTTGGTATTTGCCCCACACTTATATGCTACACAGTTTACCAAACAAGGGCATTCCCTGTTAACTTATTGTTCTGCCCCTCACAATCTGTTGAATACTGTTTAAAGGACTGCAACTATTTAAATTGTGGAGACATGAAGAAAAGTATTCACAGGATTGCACTATAGTATTCACAGGACTGTGTCAAAATGGGAATGGCCTGTAAATAAAAATGTGCCAACATGGGAAGTATTTCGAAAAGTGTGCCGAGATATGCAATAGTTCCAAAATTGCCACTATTGTGCCGCCAAAGGAATTACTGTCAGGATTGTTCCGGTATGAAAAGCATTCCCATGAGTCTGTCATGCTAGGAAGTATTTACAGGTTTGTCTCACATAGCCCCAGAATTGTACTGCAATGGGCTGTAATCCCAGGATTGTGTGGACATGGGATGCATTGACTGGATTTCCACGAATGGGACCCTATTTCCTGGATTATGCAATCAAGGGCTGTATTGTCAGAGTTGTATAAAAAAAAAAAACAGATCCCATTCCTAGGATGTCAATATGGCCACTATGCAATAGACTGTGCCAATTGTCCTGTATGCGGAGTACTGTGCCAACTATCGGCATGGGTTGCATTTGAGTCTATGCCAATTTAGCTGCAGTCCCGAAATCGTGCTGGTGTGGGCTCTTTTCCCCAATATTGTGCAGCTATCAGTAATATTGCGAGAACTGTGCTGACATGGTACTATTCCCAGGAGGTTACAAGCATGGAAAGTATTCCCAATAATATATTACCACGGGCAAGTTTCATAGGACTGCGCCAAAATGTGCAGTAGTCCTCCAAGGATTTTGCACACTCCCAGGGCTTTTTTGACAGGTGCAGTGCTCCAAAATGGTGTTACATGAGCAATATTTCCAGGACTGTAGCAGCATGGGAAGATTTTCCCGGATTGTGCCGACATGAGCAATATTCCCAGGAGAATGCATCAATTATTACAGTTCTAGACTAAGCCATATTCCCACCATAGTGGCCCCAAAGCACCTATAATTTCCCTGAGATTTTAGGGTATATAGTATCCCCACCCAGGGTTCACCATATAGTCTGCTGGAGGAAAATTAAAATAAGGTAGAGGAAAGGAAGAATTGAAGCGAGCTTGAACCGAGGGAGACGGCGAGTGATGAAAATAATTCAATTGTAGATGTATAGTCTAGATGCATGAGAGGCTTGGGAGGTGCTTGGGTGCTTGGGCTAACCTGAGTATAGCGAATGCATGATGGAACGAATCACTGCTGTGATAGACAGTGCCTTTGAAAGCTTTAGAAAAGTTGGCTGCCAAGGACAGCAAAGTCCAATTTATACGTGTTGCTTACAAGACATTTTGAAAAAAGGTCAATGGAGTAGAGAGAGGGTAAATGGTGGGAGGAGAAAATATTAAGAAAAAAAGGAGGTTCCAGGAATTAACCCACTGAGGTCTGAAGATTTTAAAGATACTGTTGGTATACAAAGCATCGGGAAAGACTGGCCTTCAAAAATTTCAAGATTATAAATAAACATATTATAAGATACCACAAAGCATATGATGAATCAAATTTGTTCGCAAGATAAACTAAGTAATTAGCAGTAGATATGTTGAATGCTGGAACTGGAAGTATTTGCATGATTGTGTGGAGATGGGCGTCATCGTAAGAACTGTGTCCAGGCAAGAAATAATCTCAGAATTGAACAGCTGACAGTATCCCCAAAGTTGTGCACAGCTGGTGGGCAGCATCCACGGGATTGTGCACAGCTGGACAGTATCCCCAAGGTTGTGCAAAGCTGGGCAGTATCCCCACGGCTGTACAGAGCTACGCATTAACGCCAGGATTGTGCGAAACTCGGCAGCATCCCCAGGAGTGTGCACTGGGCAGAATTCCCAGGAGTGTGCACTGGGCAGAATTCCCAGGAGCGTGCTTAATAGTCTGTATTCCGAGGTCGATACTTACAGAGCATGGAAGTACTTTGACATGAAGCGATAAATGAAACCGTGACCACAATAATGGTGCGTCAAATGGCAATAAGGAAAGTATTCCCAGGATGGTCCGGACTGACCCAAATTACTATGCCCAAAAGCCAGGCAGTAAGACCAGTGTGGGCTGGTTTTGATGACAAAGAGCAACATTTGCATGACTTGGGTGTACTGTACTGTAAAGCCGGTATTCTTGCTCAAATGTGCTTTAAAATATATTCTCTCCAACAAAAAGTTGTCATAAAAGCATGAAGTACTACTGAAGCGTGTGTACAAAAGTCACAAATTGTTATTTTAAACTGTGGGCGAAAAGGGCTTACATCACTCGCTCACCCAGGAGCGATGGGATGGTAAGGACTCTAAGCAAGGCTTTACCATTTTTAATTTTCATTAGATTTTCCCCGAGTTAACCTGAAAACCTGGCAAAGTTTCGGTTTTGTGTTGGAGACCAATTGTATGCGTGGTGAGAACAGACCGACGCCCCCTCCCGCCCTACAAGTCTACTGGGGTGGAGGTGTTAAGCGCCAAATGAATTTGGTGTCAAAGGAAGTACATGCACCCCTGGGGTGTAGTAATATCCCCCCTCTGGGAAAGAGTGTCTCCCTTTGAAGATGTGAGGTGCCTCCGTTCCATTAAGCACTTTTGTGTCTTCGTCACCGTAAAACCTGCCGCCATTTGCACATCAAAAACGCCCGCTCAGTTGCCTTTTCACTCAAGACTTCCCTCACGCAGTTTGGAGGAAGACGAGAGAACAGAGGCATCTGACCCAAGCCCACAACAGGCCATCAAGGAGTGGGCAAATGGCTGGGCGTCAATCTGTGAATGAAAGGGGGCCACAGCAGATGGGTGTTTACAGTGCGGCGGCCATTCACCCAGGGCAGCAGACGCTGCGACTCGTGGGTGTCCGTCACACCTGTTTTGTTGCGCAGCAGTAAAGTTCTACCCGGTCCCCCTATCTCAACACACGTATATACAATCTCCACAAAGCCTTACCACCTCCACCACCTGAAACGAACGGACGTCAAGGTTTGTGTGGTCTGACACCAGCATTGTTTTACAGGAGAAGCGAGTCCAAGTTTTCAGGCGTTTAAGAGTAGAGGCGATGTCCAGTCTACTGAGCGTGGGCCCGACTGGCCTCAGTTGTATTCTAGTAATTCCCGATTGACGATAGCGGGCTATCCTCGGCAAAATCCTCTTCCAATGACACGGTTCCCCATGTATGGCTTTTTTTTAAAAAAAATTAAAAACGTTCTTTTATTGACGTGACTTTCAGGAAGGGTGCCTGCCGTCGTTTGATATGCGCATAGTGCTGGTAAACGCACGGCCCTGCTCTTTCCAGATACATACTTTGTGGGGTAGACAAAACCATGCAGAGAGATGCAGATAGGCGATTCCCCATCTCAAACGTGCAACCCCCCACCCCGCCCCGACACACACACAAAGGGCTGGTTCCAGCCCAGCTCCTATTTCACAGTTCAAACAAATCAGCAGCGATTCCATGTAACATCGTCCACTGGAAGTGACAGATGGTTCCCCAGCTGGACAAAGGCAGACACCGTAAAAAGACAGAAAACGGGAAGGAATATCTCAGAGCAGTTTATTGAGCTAGCATCAATGTACTTCCATCAGAACTACAGTTTGCACTCAATCTTCCCACCTAAGGTTAGGTTTCAGCGGATATTTGCCGTTTTCTACTTTTGTTTAACAAAATCACAAAACACACCTCCTAAATTGGATTCTTGGTCCACCACGTATTACGGTAACAAAGAAAGGGAAAAAAACGTTAAGTGCTCGTCACCAGTGTTCCACAGCAGATACACACATTTGTTATATTGCCAACATTAAAGAGCGCAAAAAAAATAGCACCGAATTTTGTCTCGGAGGTTGTCACAGCCCCAGAGCGTGCAGTCCTTTGTGATACCCAGGGAGAATTTTAATTAAGAGGAACAAATAAGGGGAACACATTTAACACACCCTAATATACATATATCAGCACCGAAGGCATAGATGTGCTAATAGCAGAATCTGCTTAAGTGATATTCCAGAGGCCTCCCACCCACCCCCCATTTAAATGCAAATCGGCCTCATGCCCGCATTCACTTCCTTCATGGAAGGCAGAAATTCAGGTTCCACAGATAAGGATCCCAGCCACACAGCACTCCCTCCCCCCCTAGACAGACCCAACACCCCCCCCCCCGGCCCCCACCCTGGGACGCTGAGGGTTCACATGCCCTGAAAACTGTACATGAAGCTTGAAAAAGACCAACTAGGAGTGTTCCTGTTGTATAGAGGTTTATGCCGGTAAAATGTGTGGCACGCTTGAGATGTAATGACATAACATAACTGGGTGAACAGGCCGCCCTTGGGATCGCTTATCACACTTGTTTTCCCCTTGGGTTATCGTGTTATCAATGTCCTTGTATGACGTCACTCTAGTTATGATGGCAGTGATCGATTCCCTCGAGTGACAACAGTGAAGGAAATTGTGCTGTCAGGTACCTCTTGTGAGGTGACTTCCCCAAAGAATTTAGGAAGGAGTTGGCAACCACGGCTCTCAATTTTGCCGTTTTGCATCATATCACATTGACTACATCAGCAACGTTGACCAATACAAATTGTTTTCCCCAGACCAAGTTGCAGAACACAGGTTGTTGGATAATGGAGTGCAGGTGCCCAGAAGAAAAAAAAACTATTCTACAGATAAAATATACATTCCAAATTAAGGCAATAGAAATGGTTTCAAACCAATGACCAGTTCCAAGAGGGCACTGGAATTAATAAAAGTCTAAATTTTAGTAAATAGATGTCCAAAAGTCCATATTGAAACAATTGGATCCAGTAGAAAACTTACGTATTTGGTCAATGGGAATTGCCACTACTGAGTGAATTGCCTCTTAATTTTTGTTAGCATTCAGAAAACAGTGCAATGTCACACGTGGGAACTGGCGCTGGCATCACTTCAGTGTTGAGTCACATGGAAAGGTGATGTAGAAAGAGTGCATCATTGCATTGACAAGCGCAATAAACCCATGGAGAAATATTGTGCACAAAATTGTCCAATTCACTTTACACTACATAGCTGCTAAGTGTCCCCCGTCATATAGAACACATTGGCTATTAGCCAACAGCAATTTTGCATGTCGGGGCTTGTGGTCCTTTACAGGAATATAAAAACTACAAGTCCCACGAAGTAACTACATGGAAAAAAACAGGACTGTTTAAACGTTCCAGACATAACTTGGGGATTCTTGACAACTACGATACTCCCAACACAAAATGAATGCCATACAGCACGAGCCATCTAAAAGCACGAAGTTAGGGCGCTTATTACCTCCAAAATTGAAGGAACCACCCATCACACTTATGTTGTCCTTACCAGAAATGAAGTCCAGATCTGTGCCATTCATTGTGAAATACTGCTGTGCACCCAAGGAAGAGCTTTGCTACAAAGTGTTATACCCCCCGTTATTGGTCGAAACAAACCAAGTCACACGTAAAAATATCCCGTCACACGCAAAACGTGAACTGTTAACGGTAGGAAAGTTCACGCTATGTACTGTCCGGGGCTCGACAGCTCTAGGAGTGCCATCTATTAAGTCCAAAGGAGGGCACGCATGCGCAATGGCCATCTGCAATCACACTGTCCATTGCAGCCACACACAGGGTCCACGCTGCGCCTGTGACCCTCCAGCAGGTAGGATCTTTCACGTCCCTCGGGGGGCTTCGGCCCACTCTCACCAGGGCCTCCACATGCACTTGGTGTGGCTGGTGGAAGGCATGTCCGCTGTCCGGCCCGGGTCCTGGGGGCTTGGGGAGAGCAGACTCCGGTCGCTCTCGGTCTCCTCGAGGTCCGAGCAGCCGTCTTCGCTGCAGGGGGACGGGGAGAAGGCAGACGTGTTCAGGGACACGTCGGGGGACAGAGATTCGCTGCCCGAGTCCTCGGACAACACCTCCACAATCAGGTCCTGGAAGCTGCCCTCGTTGAGGGGCATGGACTCCAAGAGGTGGTTGAGCAGCTCGGCGGCCACGGTGGCATCGATGCCCGGGCAGCTGGAGACAAACGTGTGCACTTCGTGCATGCACTGGATGTAGCCCGCCGCAAAGCGCTCGCTGGCCTCCCGCTGCATCTTGTCCGACTCTGCAGAGATAAGAGAATAAACAATCAAATTGGTGAAGCTTAAAAATAATATAAAAGCACAATCGTGAAAGTTGACAATAGATAAAGACACTACTGCCCCCCTTTCTGGTCTGCGCTAACAAACTTAAATGGTTGTGGTTCTTGCGCACTATTGGGTCCCCGCAAAGCAGGAACCCCCAACTTCTCATAACTGTTGCTAGGTGCCTCCATTCACTATCCAAGCAGAACCACAGAAAACCCCAAGACCTGCTAATAAACGCGAGCTCGGCATGAATATTAAAATAAACACAAGCAGCAAGATCGATGGCAAGGGTTGAGAAATCGAACAGCCCCATTTAGGCTATAAGCTATTACCAAAAGCATACGAGTTCCTTCGAAGTCTTCTAAATGTTCCTACAAGAATTATCGGTACCCTCACTGTGGCTATGCATTGTATTTTTCTAATGAGGGAATGAAGTGTTTTCGCCAGAATAACTTACAAAAAGAATAGCAGTAGGGATGGAGGGGGCAAAAGGAAAGGTAGACAAGACTTACCAGCGGACCGCCTTTGCAGAATGCCCTGTACGCGTTTTACTGTGAGCTCCAACACCTCGGCATTCTCCATCTTTGCCTGGAGCTGAAGGAAAAAAGGTGCGAGAATAAACCACGTTATGCATGTATGATGATAGCAGGTTCTCAGCAAAACAATAACCAGAACACGCGTTACAAGACACACAGCACTCCAAACCACTTTATAATCCAAACTGACAAGACTGCTGGGGAATGTCACAAAGACGAAATACAATTTATGTTTGGGTGAATACCGCACGCCAGCAGCAGCACAACAACACGAATCGGTGTTACAAACCCCACAGTACCCCCAACCTACTTCATGAACCTGACATGACTGTTGGGGAATGCACAAGGACTTGGATTACGAGTCCCTGTACACATAAAACAGACTAACATTTACATGCAATGGATTATGAAACGTATTTGCTATCAGCACCAAATGGACCTTCATAAAAACGAACATCGAGCTTTAAGCTACATCATAGCACGACCTAACAGCAGACGTGTCAAAAACCCGTCAGGAAATACATCACCCTGCCCTAACAACGAGCCGAACTGAAAACGAGTGACCACCACAGCGTTAGCAATAATCCAGAAACATCCACTGCATGGATCACAGTAAAGAACTGATGAGTAAGCTCCTGGGTTTCAGGCATCACCCAGTAACCAGAAAGGGCCACCTCTAGGGAACAAGGAGCTACAGCATATTGTGAACACATCTCACATGAGATGTAAACTCCAATTTTGGGTCCGTTATATAGCAGTCATTATGCATGTGTTAAATCTCTTAAAGATGTGTCTTAAAGTCCCTTCAGACACATTCCTAGACAAAGTGTTAATGACACATTCGTATGTTTTAATGGCACCAGTTGGCATAGGGAGGAAATGGTGTCCCTTGTAGTTGCTGGTGTCAAGCAAGTAAGGAAGGCTCTTCTAGGCTACAGGCAGGCGCTACAAAATATAGCACACAACAACCTCGAAGCCTGAACTGGTAGGAAAGTACAGAACCAACAAATATGAAAAACAAAAGTTAAGTGGACTCACAACACCCACAGCATTCTAAATATGGCAGCAGGATGTCCCTACGTCAAATCTGTAAGCGATCTGAAGTATCACTTGACAATAGAAACATAGCAAGAAGGTTCACACCTTACAGTACACCAGTGTACTGATAACTGGGTTACAGTTTGCCCATACCAGCGAGCCACAACTTTAGTGGGATGACAGCCAAAACTATAAACACAGGGCTTTGCAAAACGTAGCAACTCGCCTAACAAATTACTCGGAAGCCAATGTTTACGACGCGCATACACAGTACTAACTCAACTAGTGTTAAATAGCCATAGTGCAACACGACGCATTAGTACACAGGACCGATGCAATAGTCTCTCGCACAGTACGTGGTGCGCACTCGTGGCATATCACAGTGCCAATGCATGATGCACCATCGCAGTCTTCCCGCCCCACCCCCCAGTAGCTCGGTGCCCATCCAAAAAGCAACACAACAACCTTTCCATGCCCAACTCAACGCATATTGCCTGACAAACAGCTCAAATGCTCCATGAACAATGTAGCACGCATCACCCTTGTTTGAAAGAGTCCATATAGCTTCATGGCAGTCTGTGTACAAAAAAAGCACAGACTCCCGGTGTTACAACAGAACTCTCGTATCATGCAGCACAAGTATCCTTCCGGCAATAGAGGCCATGCATGTTGCATACAATGCAGCCTCCCTGCAGCAGAGCTCATCTATGATGCAGCACAGACAGACCTCACACAGTAGAGACGATAGACACTGGAGCACATACGGTTAATAAACTATTCTGCAATCACGCTCTTTGCAATACAACAGTGCGTGAATGATGCAGCGCACACACCCGCCTCGAAATGCACACGCATTGCAGCACGAACAGCCTCCCATGCGCTGGAAACTGCGCGCGATGAATCACACATGATTCATATATGATGCAGCAGAATCACAGACTCCATGCAATACAACAGAGCCAATTATGATACAGCACACAGCCATGCATGATGCAGCAAGCGGGGAACATGCATGATGCACAACATATCGTCCCCACAAAGCCTAGACCCACGTATGACTCAAACATCCCCCTGATCCCACATTAAGTTGCTTGAAGACATGTACCTCGGTGTCAGCCAGGATGAGGCGCAAGTCATGGAGACTCTCGTTGATTCGGGCTCGCCTCTTCTTCTCCACCAAGGGCTTCCTGGTCTGTAAAGGGCAGAAAGAAAGGGGCAATGAGTAGGGGCCTCGGATTAAGGAATCCCGAGGTGGGTGGAAGGATTGTATAAATTTCAATGGCTCTCAGGCTGCACGTGAGAAAGAGTCCTGGAGCTGCATGGATCCCAATGCCCTAACATAGCTATCAATTGACCCCATCTGGAGGGTCCAATTCTTGTTTAACAAAAAGTTTCATGGCATGTTATGTTTCGTAATCCTGCAACCAATTCATCCAAAACATGCCTTTTAACTAAACGTTAAGGTGAAACAACACTTCCACATAAAAGAGCCCTTGCCCTGGGCTAAACCTTCAACGAAGCAGACAGCAATGGCACAGGGACGCTTCGGGCAATGGTTAGGTGTCCAGGGGGCCTACAGCCTGCGGGGTCCACGGGCATCGGGCCACTAATAAGACACGGATCGCAGTTTATAGGGTCTCCGGGTCAGGAGGTGTTGGTTTTTTTTGTTGCAGAGTCGCGGTCCCGGGCGGAATGCATGGCCCAGGTCCGGGATTTACTGTTGAGGGGCGCCCCTTTCGAGGGGCTAAGACACAAAGGCCCTTGTTTACCTTCCGGTCTCCTCGGAGTTCGCAGTGGTCCTCATCCTCCTGCTCTGAGCCGGGCCTGGACCGAACGGATGGAGCCATGAAGAGAGAAAAATGAAGAGAAATAGCACACAGACGCAATCCAACGCTGCAGGGAGCACGGAATCCGGACACTGAGGCCTGTCACTGATCTGGGCCTACACCGAGTATGGAGGAGGAGGGGCCATAGGAGCGGGAGGATGGGCCGGAAAGGGGAGGGGAGATGGGAAGGGCCAGCCTAGGAAGGGAGGCAGGAGCAATGTCGGAGGTGGGAGTTTCATGGGGTGGAGAGGAATGTCCACAGAGGGGCGGGGCTTAGAGAGGAAGGCCGGAGCCACGCGAGGGGCGGGGCTTAGAGAGGAAGGCCGGAGCCACGCGAGGGGCTGGGCGTCGCGGAGGAGGGCCTGGAGCCTGACGTGATTCTCACACCCAAGTGTGGGAAAGAGGGGGAGTAGAGTTTCAAGGGGTGGAGATGAATGTCCACAGAGGGGCGGGGCTTAGAGAGGAAGGTCGGGCCTACGCGAGGGGCTGGGCGTTGCGGAGCCTGACGTGAACGTGATTCTTCTCACACCCAAGTGTGGGAAAGAGGGGGCTGGGGAGGGGGGGAAAAAGCTCCAGAGTGGAGCGAGCAGAGTTTGAGAACACACACAGCCTACTAATAAGACAGAGGGGGTGGAGTAGGCCCTGGTCGGGGAGGTTTTAGGAAAACATATCCCTCACACTTTAGAGTTCCGGGGTAGGAACGGGGCGGGTGCTAAGCCTTGACTCTCACGCCCGTGCTACGTACCATCATGGCCAGGGGAGGGCAGCAACATTTGTCTGTCGCCAGGATAGACACGGTACATCTTTTAACACTGTCCGTGAAGCGGCCTTAGAGGGAAAAACGTCATTTAAAAAAATTATATATCATTCGTTATTTTGTACCAGTAAGTTAACGTTTTCCAGACTTAGGTTTCGGGAATCCTTTTAGAAAACAGTATTGATTGCAGGGAACCAACTTTGCACTTTAGAGCTATTTGGTCTCCTGCATGCAATTTTTGTCACTCACTGCCATATCGGAGTGGAATAATGAAGAGTAAAAGAAGGCAAAATCAACTTCACTCTTTAGTTTTATTTCAGATACCGTGAGCTTGCTCCGGGATCTAGTAAAGTGGGGGCTCGACACAGTCATTCCAGGGGTTCTTAACATTGCAGCAGATGTTATGTTATGTTAAAGGTACTTATATATCGCACCGTCACCAACGTAATTGGTCCCCAGGTGCTCTGGTGGATCTGTAAACAAGAAGGTGGGATGGGTTAGTAAGGTGAAGAGGGAGTAGGATAGTGAGAGGAGTCGTGTACTGTTGGCAGCTTCAACTCGTTAGACACCGGGTACTGAGCTTTGCTGGGAGTACTGGATCGGTGTCAGTCCACATGCGCTGTAGGTGTGGTTTATGTGTTGTTGCAGTGTGGTGAAGTGTCTGCAGCTTGTTGTGCAAGAGATGGTTGTGTGAGTTTTTTGAGTGAGATAAGTACGCAGAGAGTTAGAGCTTATATTGGTTAGTGGATTATGTGACATTTAACGTGTTAACATTCACAGTTATGTCTAACTGTGGAACTTGCTGATCTACATAATTCCGTCCGAGTATGTCACTCGCTAACCTTAGCATTAATTATCTAGACATGGGGCGGCCTAATGTTCTCAATTCTGAGTTTGGCACATGCTAAACATCCATGTTCCATCTAAGTATGGCGCATGCTAACATTCACAATCCTGTCTAGATGCGACGCAGGCCAGAGTTAGGAATTCCGTCTAAGTGTGGTACATGCTAACATTTACAGTTTCATCTAAGTATGGCGCATGCGAACATTCCCAATCCTATCTAGATGCGGCGCATGCTAATGTTCTCAATTCTGAGTGTGGCACATGCTAGACATCCATGTTCCATCTAAGTATGTCACATGCTAACATTCACAATCCTGTCTAGATGCGATGCAGGCCAGAGTTAGGAATTCTTTCTAAGTGTGGTACATGCTAACATTTACAGTTTCATCTAAGTATGGCACATGCTAACCAGATGCACTTTCTTGTTGACAGATGGAGTGGTTTATTTATTTAACATTTATTGCAGCGCAGAAAACCATGAGGTATCTAGGTACTAGTTACAGAAAGTTCATACTTAGGACATCATAGTTACGTATATATACGTCTGCCGACCGGAAAACACCCTAAGCCCAGCGAACAGTGTTAACCGTGTGGAGGCTGCCAACAGCACATCACCGCTCTCTTGCACTTTTCCTGCTTACCCCCACTAACTCACCCCCTTCCCTTTTCAGAGCGCCATGGGACCAGGCATGGGGAGGGCAGGACAGGGTCAGGCAGCGGCGGCCATGCTGGATTCGACCTCACCGGGCCCACGTGGTCTGGAGCTGCATGTAGATAGCTGGAAGCCTCACCCAGGGGTGCAGGAGAGGATGACTCCATTCAACAGTGTTTGGTGGAACCCAGTGTGCTGGAAAAGGGTATAAAGGGCCTTGCATCACAGGCGCTATGGAGGAGGGGTACAAGGGAAAGATACAGCAGTAACATCAGGACCTTCTTAGAAGCCACAGGGGGCAGGGGGGCAATGGCGATTGGGGGGACAGAGTCCAGCTTTTCATTCTACGGGCACGGGACACTCACAAGTCAAAATGCTGGCAAGCAGGCCACAATAGCGCTATCCCCTAACACAGCCAGCTAGCGGGTTGCAGCGATCCAACCAAGAGCTTCCTCGTGAGGGCGGCCCTGAGGTTGGGACAGAGGGACCAGCAAACAAAGACGACAAGCGTCCCATACATTTCGAATTGCTAAAACAGATGCTCCGCAGACTTCAGTTTGTATGTCACTCTCCTTATGAATGCCACCTATTCAAAGCTTGTTTCACGCTGGCCTTCTTCGGGACTCTGCGCCCAGCCAAATTGACTGCCCGATCCAGGCTCGACAGGGAGTATAGGACACTATTGAGAGACAACGTGAACATCTCAGAGGGTACCCTAGAGTTGAGAATAAGGAGATCCAAGGCTGACCAAGGCGGCAAGGGGAGGTCATTGGTGCTAGGAACCCTGGGGGAAGGTTCTGCCCGGTGGTGGCTATGGGCGCCTTCCTCAGGGTCACGGCGGACAGGCCGAAGTACCTCTTTCCGTAGGCTGATAGCTCCCCCTCATGTAATTCCAGTTCAGCAAGGTAATGGCAGCAACGTTAGCTGGCACTGGGGGTTCCAGATGGTCATTACACACCCCACTCATTCCGCAAGGGGCTGCCACAACTGCGCATCAGGAAGGCCTGGGGGAGGAGGCTATAAAAAGAATAGGAAGGTGGGAGTCTGACAGATTCAAGCTGTACATCAGACCGGAAGTTAGGCAGGGGGGCGCCCTAAGGGGTAGTGCTCTGTTCAAGGGCGGAAGCGGAGGGGGTAGGGGGCGTGGTGGTAGTTTCAGTTGTTCTGTGGACTGATCAACAGCCTGCACCTGGGTTAACAACCGTTTATCTGTAGAGGAGGTCCCAGATATGGTCTGCACTCCAGCCACCCATTTTGAACTACCAGGAACATACTCGCTGAGAAATGTTACGTATGATGAGCAAATAAACCAGCAGAGAGCCACGCTAGGGCTCTGCCCAGTGCCCATCAGAAGGGAAATACCTGTTGAAGTGCCAATAACCAGACAACCATGGGCAGCACGATACACATTGAGACAACCGTAGAAACAGCTGACACGACATGAAGACTACTTTCAGACTGTCCCAGAAGAGACCCAAAGGGCCTTAATCAAAGGGGAATGGTGACGTCACCAGGGCCCGGACAGACGTACAGATGAACGAACAAACAACCAAAAGATGATACACTAAGACGAAACACTATGGATAAAGATATCACAGACATAGAAGAAGAGACGATGTTGAATATACCATAAAGCAGGGTGAGAGTATGCAACTAGCTAACACCTGTACATAGGCTTGTAACACAAGAAGCTAAGAAAACAGTGCAGTGTACCAGCACATGAAAGAAGTTGGAAGAAAGAAATCAGAAGGAGTTTGTGCACTCCTACCGTACAGCATGGGGAAATCCAAGATCTGCGTGGCTGTAGAAATTGATGTCCCGACAGCACACTGTCTTTCACACGTAGCAATGTGCAACACCAGAGGGCAGTTTATGGGGAGGGATGCCTCATTGATATGGGCAACCAAGACAAATGACCCCGCTGAAGATGATTATATACAGGACATTAAGACGAGAAACAGAGCCCATAAAAGGAATCATATGATCAGGTACGAGAAGCCTGGAGTTAAAGGAGCAGCAATCAGATGGAAAGTGAACCCAAAGCTAAATGTCCAAGGAAAAACTCCAGAAGAGGCAAAAAATTGGAAGGACAGAGGTCAAATGCATATTTGGGGAACAGTGCTTTCACCAGACGGATGGGAAGAAGGAGTGGTGATTTGCCGAGCATGTATGGTTTTTGGAGCCTATAAGGAAGCAATAGAGAACTCTCAGAGGTTGTGCAAACCTTCATGGCCGAAACATGGGAGGACCACTGCAGATAGTGCCAATGGAAAACCCGAAATTGTGCTTCAGGAACAATGGCACGAGGAAGATGGGAGAGAATCAGAACTGCAGACGAATCTTTGAAGCTCCAGGAATGACTCATGGGACCGCAGTGATTATGGATCATTACTGGGCGTGTGGATCTAAAGCATACATAAGACTGCCGAAAAACTGGGGAGGCATATGCACAATAGTGAACGTCCACGTTCCTGTACTAGTGATCCCGAAATGCAACCTGAATATGACAGTTCCCAGAAAGCAGATGCTCACCTGAGGAAAAGGAGATCTGTGGAGCTGGTATCCCGAAGGAATAGAGAAAATTACTTTTCTGCCAAATCAGAAGAAGCATTCCATGGAATCCCTTATGAGCAGAGGCTCTTCAGCCTCACCTCATCTGTGTTCACAACGATCATCATGCCAAGATTCCAGGTTGGAGCAAATACTAAGTGGTTGCAAATCACCAGATGGGAATTACTGCAAACCATCAACTCGACAATAAAGGGATTCAACGCAATCAAAGAAGAGTTAAGAGTAATCCGACTGATGACTCTACAGAACAGATATGTGCTTGACATGATCACAGCGATGGATGGACGAGTTGGTGCAAAAATCGTAGAATCGCGTTGTGCATTTAAACCTTCTCATGACGAAAAAAATTGAACTTTAACAGAAGCCATAAGTATGCTGACAAACCTACAGAACCAGATGATTGATGAAACTGACAAAGTTGATGATGACAGCTGGTTTTGAACACTATTCTCATGGGTGCCACAATGGATGGCAGATATATTCAAGTTCGTGGGAGCCCTGCTACTGATGATACTATTAGGATTTTGAGTTATCAAGATAATTATCTGACAATGCGAGAAAACTG
The DNA here is from genome assembly GCF_040938575.1 of Ambystoma mexicanum. Classification (NCBI taxonomy): domain Eukaryota; kingdom Metazoa; phylum Chordata; class Amphibia; order Caudata; family Ambystomatidae; genus Ambystoma; species Ambystoma mexicanum. Next base: position 293,158,301 of record NC_090932.1, on the reverse strand, counting down.
CGAAGAAAGCCATAGGGATGAAGATCATGATCAATGTCAAACCAGGATGGAAGCCGAGAGACCTGACTGATAAAGAAATAAGAGAATTTGTGAAGGCCAGCGAATATGCGCCAGTAGGAACAACATTTGTGTATCCCAGGAAATTAAGAAAGTACGAAGGAAAATGGATTTATTGTAGCCCAAATGGACAATGCCAGCTAATGACCTGGAACAAAGACGAACATGTAAAAACAGCAGGAAGTTTGAAAGGAGTGATAACAATTTGGACTCCAAAGAGACACTCCTTCACACCATCATGTACAAACCCAGAAGATGAAGAAGAATTGAATACAGAAGAACCAAGTAAGGTGAATCCAAAGGAGAAAGTAGAAGTGGTCGATGAACCGACCAGAGGGGGGAGTGTAGAGGAGGTCCCAGATATGGTCTGCACTCCAGCCACCCATTTTGAACTACCAGGAACATACTTGCCCAGATATGTGACGTATGATAAGCAAATAAACCAGCAGAGAGCCACGCTAGGGCTCTGCCCAGTGCCCATCAGAAGAGAAATACCTGTTGAAGTGCCAATAACCAGACAACCATGGGCAGCACGGTAGCCATTGAGACAACCGTACCAACAGCTAACACGACATGAAGAGTACTTTTAAACTGTCCCAGAAGAGACCTAAAAGGCCGTAATCGAAGGCGAATGGTGACGTCACAAGGGCCCAGACAGACATACAGATGAACGAACAAACAACCAAAAGATGATACACTAAGACGAAACACCATGGATAAAGATATCACAGACATAGAAGAAGAGACGATGTCAAAATATAAAGAAACGTAACCATAAAGCAGTGTGAGAGTATGCAACCAGCTAACGCCTGTACATAGGCTTGTAATGCAAGAAAATAAGAAAACAGTGTGGCTTGCTATGTTTAGTAGAAGAATAGAGCGGCAAGCACCAACTATATATATCTACCTCAATGAAGCACATTATTGGGGTAATTCATAGAATCCAGCGCACAAGTGGCGCACGCGGCTGGCGCACAGTGTGCGCGTGCTACAGTCTGCACCAGCTGCGTGCGCTAAAATCCATTTCCGTGCACAGCGTATTCATGGATTTTAACATCCAAAACCAGCCGTGGCATAGAGTGACGCAGCGACCCTGCAGCAGCGCCAGTTACGGCCCCAACCCCTCCTCGTGCGCCATGCACAGCGCAAAAATCCCGTACATGGAGCACAGGCCCCCAACCATGAAAACGCCTGTAAAACTCCCCGCGCACCCCTCTGAATACATGTACACCCCGGCGCAGGGAGTTTCACACGCGATTGGCCCTGTGCGAGCGGGGTACATGTATTACTGGGCTTCGCGGGAAGTTTCACATGCGATTGGCCCTTTGCGAGCGGGTTACGTGTATTACTGGGGTTCGCGGGAACTTTCACACGTGATTGGCCCTGTGCGAGCGGGGTACGTGTATTACTGGGGTTCGTGGGAAGTTTCACACGCGATTGGCCCTGTGCGAGCGGGGTACGTGTATAACTGGGGTTCGCAGGAAGTTTCACACGCGTTTGGCCCAGTGCGAGCGGGGTACGTGTATCACTGGGGTTTGCGGGAAGTTTCACACGCGATTGGCCCTGTGCGAGTGGGGTACGTGTATTACTGGGGTTCGCGGGGAGTTTCACACGCGATTGGCCATGTGCGAGCGGGGTACGTGTATTTCTGGGGTGCGCGTGAAGTTTCACACGCGATTTTGCTGTCAGAGCGGGTTACGTGTATTTCGGGGGTTCGCATGAAGTTTCACACACGATTTTGCTGTCACAGCGGGGTACGTGTATTTCCCTACTACCCCCTCCACGGCCCCTGCAGGCAGCCCACACCACAGGGGACTACCCTGCACCCCTGGTCATGTCCCGCAGGCAGCCCATCCACCATGGGCATGCCCCCCAGCCATGCCACATGTCACGTTGCAATATGATCACCAACTCATGTCCCCCAGCATCCCCACCCCCCAGCAGTGAGGGGCACCTGCCAGCAGGTCCCCACTGATGTCCCCCAGCACCCCACCCCCTAGCAGTGAGGGGCACGTGCCAGCAGGCCCCCACTCATGTCCCCTTGCTCCCCCACCCCGCCGGTAGTGAGGGGCACCTGCCAGCAGGCCCCCACTCATGTCCCCCTGCACCCCACCCCCCAGCAGTGAGGGGCACCTGCCAGCAGGCCCCCACTCATGTTCCCCTGCACCCCCAACCCCCAGAAGTGAGGGGCACCAGCCAGCAGGACCCCACTCATGTGCCCCTGCACCCCTACCCCCCAGCAGTGAGGGGCACCTGCCAGCAGGCCCCCACTCATGTCCCCCAGCATCCCCACCCCCCAGCAGTGAGGGGCACCTGGCAGCAGACCCCCACTCATGTCCCCCAGCATCCCACCCCCCAGCAGTGAGGGGCACCTGCCAGCAGGTCCCCACTCATGTCCCACTCATGTCCCCCTGAACCCCCACCCCCCAGCAGTGAGGGGCACCTGCCAGCAGGCCCCCACTCATGTCCCCCTGCACCACCACCACCCAGCAGTGAGGGGCACCTGCCAGCAGGCCCCCACTCATGTCCCACTCATGTCCCCCTGCACCCCCACCCCCCAGCAGTGAGGGGCACCTGCCAGCAGGCCCCCACTCATGTCCCCCTGCAACTCCACCCCCCAGCAGTGAGGGGCACCTGCCAGCAGGCCCCCACTCATGTCCCACTCATGTCCCCCTGCAACCCCACACCCCAGCAGTGAGGGGACCCTGCCCGCAGGCCCCCACTCATGTCCCACTCATGTCCCCCTGCACCCCCACCCCCCAGCAGTGAGGGGCACCTGCCAGCAGGCCCCCACTCATGTCCCACTCATGTCTCCCTGCACCCCCACCCCCCAGCAATGAGGGGCACCTGCCAGCAGGCCCCCACTCTTGTCCCCCTGCACCCCCACCCCCCAGCAGTGTGGGGCACCTGCCAGCCGGCCCCCACTCATGTCCCCCAGCACCCCCACCCCCCACCAGTGAGGGGCACCTGCCAGCAGGCCCCCACTCATGTCCCCCAGCACCCCCACCCCCCAGCAGTGAGGGACACCTGCCAGCAGGCCCCCACTCATGTCCCCCTGCACCCCCGCCCCACAGCAGTGAGGGGCACCTGCCAGCAGGCCCCACTCATGTCCCCCTGCACCCCCACCCCCCAGCAGTGAGGGGCACCTGCCAGCAGGCCCCCACTCATGTCCCACTCATGTCCCTCTGCACCCCCAACCCCCAGCAGTGAGGGGCACCTGCCAGCAGGCCCCCACTCATGTCCCCCAGCACCCCCACCCCCCAGCAGTGAGGGACACCTGCCAGCAGGCCCCCACTCATGTCCCCCTGCACCCCTACCCCCCAGCAGTGAGGGGCACCTGCCAGCAGGCCCCCACTCATGTCCCCCTGCAACCCCACACCCCAGCAGTGAGGGGCACCTGCCCGCAGGCCCCCACTCATGTCCCACTCATGTCCTCCTGCACCCCCACCCCCCAGCAGTGAGGGGCACCTGCCAGCAGGCCCCCACTCATGTCCCACTCATGTTTCCCTGCACCCCCACCACCCAGCAGTGAGGGGCACCTGCCAGCAGGCCCCCACTCTTGTCCCCCTGCACCCCCACCCCCCAGCAGTGAGGGGCACCTGCCAGCCGGCCCCCACTCATGTCCCCCAGCACCCCCACCCCCCACCAGTGAGGGGCACCTGCCAGCAGGCCCCCACTCATGTCCCCCAGCACCCCACCCCCCAGCAGTGAGGGACACCTGCCAGCAGGCCCCCACTCATGTCCCCCTGCACCCCCACCCCACAGCAGTGAGGGGCACCTGCCAGCAGGCCCCACCCATGTCCCCCTGCACCCCCACCCCCAGCAGTGAGGGGCACCTGCCAGCAGGCCCCCACTCATGTCCCACTCATGTCCCTCTGCACCCCCAACCCCCAGCAGTGAGGGGCACCTGCCAGCAGGCCCCCACTCATGTCCCCCTGCACCCCCACCCCCCAGCAGTGAGGGGCACCTGCCAGCAGGCCCCCACTCATGTCCCACTCATGTCCCCCTGCACCCCCACCCCCCAGCAGTGAGGGGCACCTGCCAGCGGGCCCCCACTCATGTCCCCCCAGCATGTCAACATGACCCACAATCATGGCCCTCATGGCCACCAAAATCCCACGGCACGCCACCCCTGCCCAAATAACCAACCAAGCATAACATACACCCCATATTGAAATGCCCATTACATGAAACAACCCAAATGGCATATATGTACATCAACACATGTCCGTCACACACACACAATGGGAATGTGAAAACCCACATCGTGACATGCATGAAACCAATGAGAGAATACCACACATTGAAGTACGGGAACAAATGTATTGAACAAAAAATGTGGTGAAAGAAAATCAAATACCAAACAATGGACATAAGGAAAACAATGCAGAATGTCACATAATGATAAAAAAGGAAATCAGAATCCAAAATATATGAAATCAAAAATGTCTCCAAAGTCTCCTTCCAACAAAGCAAATCCAAACAGAAATGAAAAAGTAAAATCCATTGCTCGATGGAAAAATCAAAAAAGAAAATGCCGACAAATCCACACTCCAACTATTTACAAGGATGAAATCCTGGGTCCATGAGCCCAACTGTCCAAATGAAACCTACAAAAATACACTAACTAATGAAGAACTATGTACAAAAATGTGGGGTATTGTCCAAGCGCCCCAAAAAAAAATGAAAACCAAAACACTAACTAACTAACTATTTACAATGGCTGCGGGCTAGTCCGACGGCTCACTTTTGGATGTCCCGGGCCAGGGCATCATCGAACTCCCACTCAATGTCCTGGAGGCGGTCCTCTTCCATAGCCCCGAGGGTTCGCAGGAACGATGACATGTTGGCCTCCATCTCCCTCCGAATTGCCTCGAAGCACTCAGCCCGCCTCAGTGCACTCCGCATGGAGTTCTCCACCCTGACCATTGTGAGCTGTGCCTCTTCCGCCCGCTGCCGCTCCGGATCTATGGTGTGGCCCAACCGCTGCCACATGGAAGACACTTGCAATCCTGGGTCCTCCTGCCCTCTGGCCGATGCCTGCCCCTCCGATGTTGAAGGCCCCGAGCCATCATTGCTCCCACCATGTTGCTGCTGCTGCTGTGCCTGCACCCTGGCTCTTGCTGCCTGCACGTCCTCCTCTGGCTGGGGTGCAGTTGTCGTGGTGGCCACCCATGCTGGACGTCCGACTCCCGACTGTGGCAGGGATGTGTCCTCCACCAGCCTGGCCACTGGGTCAGAGGCAGGTCCACAGGGTACCCGGGTGATACATGGGTGGGAAGATGCCATGGAGGATGACTGGCGCTTAGGGGGTTCAGATGAGGAGGGGGTCGCAAGAAGGTCCAGCACACGGAGGAATCCAGCACTGATGACCCATCCCAGTAGGTCAACGCGATCAAAGAGGCATCTGAGATGACGTGCAGTGTCTTCACGAAAACACTGCAGGTCACCTCGTATGCCCCGTTGACGCAACGCTATCCCGGCCAGGACAGACTCAACACGGTCCCAGATAGCCACGTCCGCAGGGAGAGGAAGGCCAGTTGTTGTGCGCTCATCCCCTCCCTGAAAACGGGTCTGGATGTAGGCATCCCTGCTGGTGCCGAATGATGCAGTCACAGGATCATGGACAGGATTACACACAGGCACCTCCGCGGCGGCCTGTGCTGCCTCCTGTCCCTGTCCCTACACTGCACCACTGGCACCAGTGGAATCCCCACCTCCAGGCCCCGTGTGTGTCCCTTCCACGGCCTCCTCCTCCTCCAAACCCCCCACCAACCTGGATGACTCCATGCCATCTTCCTCCGTCTGACCCTGTGGGGTCTCAGCTGCCCTTTCTGCTGCCGCCTGGGACGCGGCACCAGACTCCTCACTCCCCAGCGTCTCCGGCTGGTGGTGCGATCCCTGCCGCTTTGCTCCACAGCACCCTCTCTGCCCTCTTCATCAGTTGACGCTGCAGACAGGGAGGGATAGAACACAGGCATCAGGGCACTGATCAATGGACTGATACACACATGACAGTTGTACATGAGTGGCAGTGTCAAACTTCAGACATGGCATCACACTCCCTAACACACATGTCATTTCTACTCACACACATGAGCAATTCCACAGCAATATTGCACCAGGCAGCACCATCCATACACATACAACAGCATCAGCATCTGAAGGTGTGCCTGACGTCACATGAAACACGGGGAGTACACAACACATGCACAAACACCAACACACTTATATGCATGTGTGCATGTCCACCAACTGTCAGAGTGATGAGATCGCCATCTATGTCACATCTGCCATTCAGCCTTCTACATGTCAGTGCCACATGCATCCATGTTGCATCACAGTTGCACACTTGTCAAATACACACACATGCACATGTACACAGTGCAGATACATGCAGCTGGAACCAACATCCATGTGTGACACCACAACCATGCCAACGTACATACACAGTAATTCAAACATGTGTGCTCCCACATCTGCATTTGGCCTGCATGCTTATCCACAGATACACCATCCATGTGTCTCACACATGAGAGGACTCACATGTGTCAGCCTCACACCCCTGTACATACACATCCCTACATTTCCCTACAGAAACACATGTGCAACCTGCACACTACTGGCACACCACGACACGCACAACGTCCAACCAGTATGCATGTACACTTACCGCTCGACTCCAGACGGGTCTGCCTCTCAAGGACCTGGACGTGGAGCGCTGGGCTTATGCATTCCAGGACCCTCATTTGGTGGTCGGACAGGTGGCCCCAGCGCCCCTTGGCATCCGCTGCCTTCAAGAAGCGCCGGGTCTTGTCGAGGGTCCTGGACCTGAAGTCCTCCAAGCACTTCTTGACATGTTTGATGTCGCGGACTGCCACCCCCTCCTCGTTGATGGCAGTCACGATGTCCATCCAGATCCTGGTCCGTCCTTCATAGTCGGCGCGCAAACTTCCAAAGAGGGCATCATACTGCCCCAGGACTTGCACCACCAGGAAACCAAGTTCCCTGGCACTGAAGCTGGTGGCCCTCTGCCTCTCTGGCTGGGGGTTGCCAGTGGTGCCAGATGGTGTTGTGCCCAACATGGCAACCCCAGAGGCAGGTGTGGGTGGGAAACTGGGTCCTGGGGCTGGGCTGTGGAGCGATGGTATCCCAGTCGGGAGTCTTCAGTTCCAGCAGGGGTGGTCACAGCAACTTCACCCCCGGCTGATGTGCAGGCAGAAAATAGCAGGGCACGTGGGCAGCAGGCAGGCAGGCAGCAGCAGATGGCAGGTGGGAGCATGCTCGGGGCTCTTGGGGGCAGTAATTCGGCCTTCTGGGCAGGAGCGTGGTCTTCTGTGTGTTTTTGCGTGGTCAGCTTGATACGGAGTGATTTGGCACATGAAAAAATTGCACGTCAGCGTGTAATTCGAGGAAAGGGCCTTAGCGCGTAAGCGCATCTGTGACGTTACGCGTGCAGGTGTTTCCCTCATGACGGATGCATAGTGAATCAGCACGTGAAGACACCGCACGTATGCAAATTCATTGGACCAAGCGTCTGTGACGTGACGCGCAAGGGCGTTTCCCTCAACACGGGTGCATGTTCATCGTACACGTGCAAAAACTGCACGTCCGAGTGTCACCTCGTGTAATTGGAGGAAAGGGCCTTAGCGCGTACATGCGTAAGTGACGTTGTACGTGTGGGCCGGTTTAAAAGGTATGTGTAGGACGCCATTTACTTGTACATGCTTTTCGTGGAGAGCGAGTGGGTGAATTTTGTACTTCTTGTCGGTTCACACGCGATTACTTCACAGCGTTTCAAGTTCGTACTCCCTGTTACCTCTGACAGCGTTCAATTTTTTGGTTGGCCCTGTTTCCTCAAACAGCGTTCACTTCTTCTTTTGTCCTGTTTCCTCAGACAGCGTACAATTCTTCTTTTGGCAGGGGTGTTGCCAACGCACACACGTGTGTCTTTTTCATGTTCTTTTTCCAGGCATACCGTGAGTCACGCACTTATTTACCAACTGTGCTTGCCCTGTGTGTCGCGTACCCCTTCAGAGGTCATTGTAGGCTGTGTGTATTACTCGTACGCTTATTTTTGTGTTTCTGGGTGCCACAGCCTAGTGCAGGTTCATTTTTCCACGCACGTGGTCTATGAGGGGTTGCGTGCACGTTCATTTTTGTTTTCGAGGTGCCTGTGCGTTGCGTGACCCGTCATCTTCCCCCAGGGGTCACAGACAGCCTTGCTAGAGCACTAGGGTACGAATTCCATCTAGTACCCTACCCCTTTCACCCCCAATTGCCCAGGACAATAGTTTACTGCTACTCCCATACGCACAACAACATCAGTGCCATGGTTGGGAGGCGACCAAGCGGTAAGGGAGGCAAAGGTGGCCGACCTTCAAAAGGTGGGTGTGGTGGGCGCGGTAGGGGACGTGGCCAGGATTTTCAGGGTGCCCCTAGAGCCCCATGTGTGGACTACCAATCAGGGACACCCATGCCCCACCCCCCCATGGTTGTGGGAAACGTAGCTGACACCATCCCAGCTCAGCCCTTGTTGGACCGGCCCATTGTGGCACCTGAACCGGCACAGGAAGACTCCCAGGCTGACTTCCAGGTCAGCAAGTCTAAACCACGTGGGGCGGTGCAAGTTGTTGTCACCAGGCCACGTGGATCTGGGGCAGCAATGTCATCTGCTGCCCCAAGTAGGCAGGGTGGGGAGGCTGCAGGGGCAGCTGCAGCTCTATCCACCCCAGGTCTGAGTCTCCCAGCCGGGACAGTGCCGGTCCAGGTCCATCAGACCGACGTTGCCCCTGCCAACATCACCCTGCAGCCAATGCCTGCACCAAGACCTATGGTCATTGTGCCTTCGCACACTCCTAGTACACAGTCCACCGGCGCTTCTGCCCCTACTGACCAGAGTGGCATAAGCCACTCAGGATCCGCACCACCTTTGAAAAAGAAGAAGAAGGGTGCTCTGGCACTACAGGCTGAGACCCCAGACACGGCTACACACTCCGGCACGTCAAGGAAGCCTAGTTTTAATGACGCCACACTTGATGCACTTGTGGCCTATGTGTCAGAACATAGCTGCGAAATGGTGGTGACTGCAGGGTGCAAGACCACACCTGGTCAATGTAGGGCACACTGGCAGACCATCGCAGACCACATTAGTGCCCTTGGATTTGTGAGGGGCACAGCTGATGATTTCTACAAGCGGTGGAATGACCTGAAACGCAGAGCAAAGAACAAGCTGGCCTCAAATCATGCCTCTACTCTGGTGACTGGCGGTGGGTCTCCACCAGAGGACAACCACCACACTGAACATGAGTCTGTTGCTGGAATCTTCGCCAAAGAGGAACAGATCCAAGGCGTGGGAGACCTACCTGATTACGACGCATTGTCGGGTAGTGCCCATGCATGTGTGTGTAATCCATGTGTATGTTGTTTGGGTGACGGGTTCTGATTGAGTGCCAGGTGAGGATGTGTACTCCAGAGTGGTATGGGTCACCAATGTGCTTCCTACAATACATTCACGTGCCTTGGATTTGGGTATGACAGTATCCCTTCTGCCCACAGTAGCCAATTAGCACCACATTACGGCAGTTGCCCTTGACCTGTCATCTTGCAACAGCATTGTTTTCAGTGTTCATTCTGGCTGATTGTTTCAATTCTCCCATTTTTGCTAAGCATTTTCCAGCCCTAATGCCACATATGTGACATGCTTCTGTCATTGATTACATCCCACATTGGCCCACATTTGTTGCCTTGTTATGTGAATGATTAGACCATTCAGGCTGATTGAGTATTGGCCTGCTCACATTAATTTTTGGGGCCTGTTTAAATGTGGAACATGATAGTTGTTTGCTGTCATGTTAAAGTGACCAACCATTAATGTGTACATCTGCCTACAATCACTGTATTATTGTACACTGGATGTGTTGCAGTGTGTGGCACATGCATCTTTTGCCACACTATTTAGCATTTTTCATCTCATCATGTCCATCTCACATGGATGGGTGACAGTACTCATTCACTGACATATCGCTGTAGTTGTCTAATGTACCTGTAACGCTCACCTGATTCCCGCAGAGGCGCCGGTCTTGACTGGGTGAATGCCGTATCTTCAAAGGTGATGTGTAACACACGGTTGGCTCTTTGGGCTGGACCTCTGTGCACTGTATGTCTGACTCGAAGAGTAAGATGTCTGCAGATAGAAAATATGGGATTAATGAACTGGGGTTATTGGGTGCCTCTCTCCTCTTCCCTTTCTCTTCTCCTGTAGAACCCCAAAGGTTAACGCCCTCACCTTAGGTAAGTGAACGCCGAGCTCTCCATCTGCCTCGGGGCAGGGTGCCGTAACCAGTTTCTTCACTGGATAAGGGTGCAGGCCTCTTGACCTCAGAGGACTGCTGTCCGTCGTTAACTGCACGAACGGTAAGTTCTGGGCACTTCAAATGTCTTAAAAGTCTTTTGTAATGATATCTCTTGTTTTGCAGTGTTCCGGCGATGGCGGGCTGATGAGAGTTGAGGATCGAACCCGCGTGAGGAATAGAAGCGCCTGGAAGCACGTAAGTAAGCGCTTGTAGCCTGCTTCACGATGCGCACTAACTGTCCCTTTTATCTTGCAGGTACAAGTTCGGAGCTCTTGAGAGAGCTGAAGGGTGCTGGAATACCCACTAGATTCGGCGTGGGAAGGATTAATGGCACGTGAGTAATAAAGTTGCCCAATGTCTTTAAACGCACCTTCTTTTGTCTTTCAGATGTGGGATGCAGCGCCGAAGGCCTCCGGAGCGTGCGAAGAGCTGGTAAGCTTTTGTCTTTCAGATGCCGGAATGCAGTGCGAAGACCTCCGGAGCATGCGAAGAGCTGGTAAGCTTTTGTCTTTCAGATGCCAGAATGCAGTCCTCCGGAGCATGCGAAGAGTAGGTAAGCCTTTGTCTTTCAGATGCCGGAATGCAGCGCGAGGCGTTGGTGACAGCCGATGGACCAGGTAAGAGATGCGCTGCCACTGAAGACCGTAGTGCTAACCTGTTCTTTCTTTGTCTTTACAGGTGCTGCTGAAGACTGGATTCCAGGATGGTAAGCCTTTGTTCCCTTAGGCCCAGGATCAGAAGCAGAAGACACGATGAGCGTTCTGCTGCAGAGAATGCAGAATAACGCAAAGCAAGATTCATCCATCGGGTGTGGTTTAAATAGCCTCCTGTAGTGCTTAGGTGTCTCCTTCCACAGCCACGCCTAGGTAAGAAAAGAGTTCCTGCTTTCCAGAAGAGTTCCAGTGTTCTGAACCTAGGGAGTGGCTCCTGCCCCACCCAACAGGAAAAGTAGTCCCAAACAGAAGAGGATCAGGGGTTCAACTGGCAGGTAAGTAAGCAGCATGGTCTGCTGCAGGTAAGTCCACCTAAGCATTATGAGCCCGGCGCTTCCAGCGCTGGGACTGGGCATCTTTATGAGCCTGGTGCCACTGGCGCCAGGACAGGGTCCAAAAGGTCCCAATTGGGACTGGCTGGCACTCGGAACCGGGGTTATGGGTCTGCTTCCAAGGTAGTCGGGCAAGTCCCGATCTTTTAGAAGCAGAGATCATGACAGTACCATAGCTATGCTACATGCCGTCTGTGTGCTGGCATGTGTCATGTATGTGTAGTGGACATGCCACTCACAGGCTAATGTGTGATGCCAGTTCTACCCACCATGCAGCAAGTGTGTTGCTTTTCCATCTTGGTGTCCTCAGTGTCTGCTTTTTGCCTCCCCTTCCAACTCATTGACAGTGCATGCATGCCAGGGTTATTGTTATGTGGGACATGTGTAAATCATGTACAGGAATTCTGTCTTGTCAGGCCTATGTGTGTGCTATGGTGCTCATGCCTGTTTGCATTTGTTGCATTTCATGTTTTTGCAGGTGATGACGCACTTGATGCTGGTGAGGTTGAGGAGATGGTGCAGACCCAGGAGGGATCTCAGCCACGACCGGGCACCAGTGGAGGACGTGGTGTGGTGGTGGGTGAAAACCCTTTGTTACTGCAGACCATACTGTCCAGGGGTGCCTCTGGGTGCACCTCCCCAGACCTCTATTCAGGTGCTGAATCGGAGGATGAGACTTATGTGCTGTCGCAGGTGAGTGCTTCTAGCAGGGATTCTGTTCTGTCCAACCCACCTGCACCAGGGGTAGAACCCTCTATGGGGATGTCAGTGTTGGTAGGTCCGCCTTTGGCGGTTACGGATGCAGGGCCACACTCCACAACATCTGATCCTGTTCCTGGGCCAGCAGATCAGAGGGGGAATGCAGTCCTGCAGCCTCAGGCAGTACCAGCACAGCAAGGTGCAGATCGCCTTGCCCTAAACAGGTGTGGTGCCCGCCGACGCGGTGGCCGTGCGCCACCAGGCAATACTGTGTGGGAAAACTCCATGTACGGTATGGCAACCCAACAGGCAGCATCAGTTGAAATGATGGCTCAGGCAATGGAGAGGGTGGCCACTTCCATTATCCCCCCTGAAAGGCAGATGGAGCAACAACAGCAGGCAGCAGACTCCATTTGCCAATCACACAGGTAAGACATGTTGGCGTCCAACAGGGACCGACGGCGGCACTGGAGACTCTGCGCAAAGCCATATCAATAGAGTCACAGGGCCACAGGGAAGCCCTGAGGGTAGAACTCCATAACATCAGGGAGACTCTGCTTGAACTTGAGTTTTCCCGAAATTTTAGGGCAGAACAGCAGCTGGAGCAGCTCACACGTTCGCTCTCAGCTGAGCTGCAGGCAACCCGTGAGGAGATCCGGGCATCACGTGAGGCCACGCGTGCAGAAATGCAGGCAACCCGTGAGGTGCTGCATGGGGATCTCCGCACTATCATCCTCCAGAATCAGACCTTCCAGACCTGCATGCTTGCTGCCATGGAGGACCATACCAGGGCTTTGCGTGGGCTGCCTCCCATAGCACCACCATCTCCTGATGCAGCAGCAGAGGGGGAAGAGACCGACAGCAGTTCTCCCACAATGGCATAGCCGTGCAGGCCATGAGCCCCTGGAGGTATTTTTTTTTCCCAACATCCACGCAGGTGGGTGTTGGTGTGCACCCTGTCCTCGAACCTCCTGGGTGGTCTCTCCCCCCGCCCCCCTGCCACCCACATGTTTTTTTTTTTTTTACAGTGTGCTGCCTTGTGTCGCTCTCGTGGGCATCTACTGTGTATTCCGGTTGGGCACATGCAGGCTTGTCCTGAGTTTGGGTTAGATGCTTGGGTTCCTGACACACACACCCCTCCTGCTTCCCATTTCCATGGGCTTGCAAAGGGTGTGACCAAGTGACAGTGACTTACATGGTGACATTGGGCTCCCATGAGCTGTGTGGGCAGTCTGTAGTCAATACTGTGTGGACATTCCTAGTGGGTATTGTTGTATTGAACACTGCATGGTGTATTGATATGTGCTTGTGCATCCATGTCTTCCTCAAAATTTGCAGGTACCTTATTCATGTCTTCACAAGGCTGTCTCCTTTGCAGATGGAGTTCATGTTGTATGCAGTACACTGACACATTTGTGTGGCAGCAACACTCTGCAGTTGAAAGGGGTCGATGTGCTGGCTTAATCAGGTTGTAAGACTACCACTACTTTGACTTTGTACTGTCATGTTTTTGCAACATTTCACGCTGTGTTGCTGTATTGTGTTGGTGGTAAGTATTTGGTCATGTGTGCTGTTTGTTATTGATTACTGGGAGCATATTGTCTGTGGGCTGTTTCCATGTGGGACAGTGCACTTTGTGACACGTGTGTCAGGTCTTGTGCATTGCTTTGTTTGCTTTCACATTGCATAACATGCCATGGTGTGTTGGGTGGCGGAGATGGGGAGGGGTTGGGTGACATGGCGCTATTTTCATTTTGTATTCTGCTAGGGGGTAGTCATTCATGCAGCATGAATCTATGTCTTTTAATGACACAGCATTGGTTGCCTTTGGGTAGGTAGGGATGCACACAATGTAACACTTCCAGGTGACCAATCTCAGGCTGATATGGTTGTGACAGTTGACTGTCCCTTATGTCATCATCATTGACTGTCAGCTGGTATGTGCCAGGGCTGGGTGCACTCCACAGGGGTGTGATTTTAGGTGAAGTAATTAGCCACCAGCTGCGTACGGGCTGCCTCACCACTTGCCCTTTCCCCTCCCATGCGCAGCGGCCGTGCATGTGGTTGGGGATGTGGGGGCACCACCATGTCCACCGGAAGGCCACGCGTGTTGCAACGCTGTGCAGGACACATGCTGTCACTATGATCCTGCAAACTACTGGGGAAGCGTATAGCAGCTGCCCACCAGTACGGTCAAGGGAGCGAAAGCGTGACTTGAGCACTCCGAATGTGCGCTCCGCTATGCCAAGGCTTGCAATATGGGCTGTGTTGTATCTTACCTCGGGTGGTGTAGTGGGCTTCCGAATTGGCGTCATCATGTGGGTGCTCAGAGCGTAGGCACTGTCCCCTGGGGAGGTGATGATGGGTATCATTAGTGGGGTTATGACATTACTCAGTATCTGACATGCATGCATGTGCAGTGGCATTTATACTCACCAAGCAGCCATGTATTGCCATGCCGCCGAGCTTCTAGGTCGCGGTTTAGGGTTGACATTCTGTATATGAAACTGTCATGGGTGGACCCTGGATAGTTGGCATATACTGAGGTGATGATTCCCTTGGCATCACATACTACCTGCACGTTGATGGAATGCCAGTGCTTGCGGTTTCTATAGATGTGCTCTGATGCCCTGGGAGGACGTAGAGCCACATGGGTGCAATCAATGGCACCTAGCACTTTGGGGAAGTGTGCCACCCCGTAAAAATCCTGGACAACAGCCTGCCTTTCTGCAAGTGTTCTGGGCAGGTATATGTGCCTGCGGACTGAGGGGCGTGCAGTCATGATGGCCAAGACCTGGTGTAGGCAGCGTGACTGCGTGGCCTGTGACACCCCCCCCACTATGGCACTTGTCCGCTGAAATGACCCAGTAGCCAAGAAGTGCAGTACATTGAGCACCTTTGCCAAACGGCTCAGTGCTTGGGAGCACAGGGTGAGTGATGTGAGGTCATCCTCCCACTCACTCACCAGGTCGAGTATTATGTGAGGTAGAAACCTGTACCTCCCATACACCTGGTCATCAGGCATCCCAAAAAGGCTGGTTCTGGGTGTAAAAATTCTGGCCCTGTCTATCCTCCTCCTCCTGCGGTATCCCACGACCACTGCTGTGAGGAACGGTATATTCATCGTAGCGTCTGAGCTTGTTTGTTGTTTGCGCACACTTTTATGCTGCGCGGGTCCACATACGCCTGCTTCCTGCTGGCGTACGTGTTTCCGGATTAGCGCGTCTTTTTTGGCGCATGCGTTAGCCCCGTTCGATTCCATGAATACGTGTTGTAGGCGTGCGTGTGGGCGTTCCGCACATTTGCCTCCTGTACTTCCCCCGTAACGCCCACATTTTCACACGTTGTTCCCCATTCCGTGTGTTACGCCCCGTGTTACGCCTACTTTTGTTGTGTGCGCTGCGCTAAGTGCGCTTTCGCTGTGCGCGTAGCGCACGCTGTTTGATGACGTGTGCGCCCGCATGCGCCATGCAGCATTTTAGCACACATCCATGGATTTACACGCGCACAGACTTCCATGAATCGCTGTGCGCGGGTTTCACTGCGATTTTCGCACTTGCGCTGCGATTCGCACGCTTTCGCAGAAATTTTCAGCACACAATAATTCCATGAATCGACCTGTATATAATTGCAGTGCACTCTACATGGAAGCAGAATTAAGCCCAGGACGGTAGGGGCCAAACAGGCCAGGATTCATATACCAGCTCAAAGCCAGACAAAAGAGCGGAATCGAAACTTAGCAAGAAGCAGCTCATGCCTAGGAATTCGAGGTCAACCCAAGGAAGGGAGGAGAGCGGCAACTCCAAAGAATCGAAACTGAAGAGCATAGCAGCCTGCCCATGAAGGTCGAGATAAGGGGGCCCAGGCAGGTGGCGAGGCCGAAGGGAGAATAAAATACGCATATAGATGGAAAATGAAGCAGATTCATGGTGTACAGACACGTGACCAGCCAAGCACGAAGAGGTACCAACGTCTGATGTCACCCAAAACAAGAGGATGCCATAACTTTCCCTGATAAGAAGCTACAGTTTTGAGGCCATCCTCAGCCAACTAATTGACACATAGCCCTAAAGTACTGATTGATGGAAGGGAGGCAGGGTGAATCTTGGGGCATGCCGCATCTGGGTGAACATTCTGCATGCTGCTAATTAAAGTGGAGATTTATGCTTGGGGGTGTAACTGACCCAATCACAATGGACCAAATAATCTAGGGTCCTATAGCTAGTAGAACCAATGAGACGTTGTACTTGTAGTGACGTCTAGCACGAGTGATGTAGAGGGATGGGCGTAGACGCCCACCCGATAAGAGTTATCCAATTCCCATACCCCGTTACCATATACAGTTATAGTACCTATACTTAAGTTACCTTTTCCAACCAATAGACTTGCATGACAAACTTTCGAGTGTTACACGTCAATGATGATGACTTTTGCCTATAAGAATTGCTGTTTGAATGAAGATTTTGGAAGTTGAAGCGAGATGGGCGATTGCATCACTGATGATTTCCTAATGTATCCCCGTTTTTTGTACTTGTCATTAAACGGACTTCCCTTTGCCAAACCACTTGAGTTGTCCTTATTGATTGGTGTTGGAGTAAGAGAATCCTGCACCCCATCCACCTCAAGGTGCAGCTATCTCGTCTTAAAGTACTCGAGGGTGAGCTCTGATCCCATGGGCCCATCAGAGATCACTCCGCCCTCTTGTACACATCTTTCCATAGATTGCACATCGGTATGGGTCATTGGCCACTCATTTGTGGCTAGGGCAGCGGAAGGATCAGTAAAAGAATATCCGGACGGTCATATGGGCTTCTCGCGAACACGGATCTCATGGTTCGTAAAAAAAGAAGGATTGTTATGGGAAGAATTGTGTAAGGTTTTGAACCAATGCATGCAGAGCTGTGCCCTGCCTGAGGTCCTAATCATCCATTTGGGGGAGGGACTACTTAGTTTCATCGGGGAGAAAGGAGCTGTTGGCCAGAATGCGGGGCACTCTGACTCTGGTGGGAAATTGCTGCCAGGGTGCTGATTTGTTTTCCTTAGAAATAATACTCAGACTGTCATGGCAAGGGGCATACTCCCAGAAAGGGATTGAGGAGTCCAGGAGGAAATTGAGTACCAAAATGGGAAACATTCTAGGGAGTTTGAGCATGGGCTGGCTGAAACATACACTGATTACATTAAACATGCCTTGCTGCTTTGGGGCAGATACAGTGCACTTGTCCAAAGTAGGGGTGGCGGTTATGTTATTGAACTTAAAGGGCGCTTTGAAAGGAGTGGGTTGCAAGTGAGTAGGGCTTGAGGTCAAGGGGGTTGGGGTAATTAGGGGCAAAAGGTAGGATGGCCGTCACACAATTCAATCTCACAATGCCACCGCCTACAAGCGGAAGGCCCTCCTGGCAGGGAGCACAATGGTCGTTAGTGTACCCAGCACGCCCTCTACAGGGGGGCCCTCCGAAGAGGAGCCCTATGGTCAAGGGGTGACCTCAGAGTAGCACGCCACCGTCAACAGGCTGGGGGAACTCCTGAGAAGGAGCCAAAGTCGCTGGAGCGACAATTTCTGCAAGACGCCTTCACACATGGGTGAGGGTCGGGGACGGGGATCCCCACCACAGATCATAAGGGCGCTGGTCGAGCCTGGAGGGCCATCTTAATTGAAACTGTGTGGGAGTGGATGTGGTATGGGTGATGGTTTGAAAGGGCATATGGGGGCAACTACATACTGGGGGTTTGGCGACCAGCTGCCTGGGGGGAACTCACTGCCACCAGCAACCAGCAGAGAGTCATGGTGGAGTCACGGGTCGATCCCTACAAAAAGCACTGGCAGATACCACAATGGGACAGCGCAGCCATCAGCTTAGAAAGAAAGGCCCCCAGGAGTATTAGGCTCAGGGGAGAGCCCATTTAAAGGGGAGGTCAAGGGGGCTTGGAAGACCTTCCAACCTGAACATGAGGGTGGGGGGTTTGGGAGTGGATCAGAAGGAGAATGAGAGAAAACAAGGAATCTGAAACAAGGGGCAATGAATTAAGGGGGTTGGGAGAAAACAGGGTTCTGAGAAGTAGTGGGGAATCTACAATTGGGGTAGGGATGGAATGGGGAATGGAACCTGGGAAGAGGGACAGAAAACGTCAGGGATTGGAAGGAATTGGGAACGGGATCAGCGTAGGACTAGAATTGGGAACGGAAAGGATGGGGATATGTCGCGACCCACATCCAGAAACCCCCCTGGCAAGCCCATGGGCCAGGAGGGGTCTTGACTCGGGTCTCCAACAAACTTAGACATCCTTTGCCTAGGCCCTCTTGGGGCCAGTCCTGGCGCCTTTGGCGCCAGGCTCATACTTAATAAAGACTTGTGTTTAGGGAACTACTTTATTTCAAGTGCCAGCCAACATGGAGGCATCCACATAGCTTGGCTCCTTGGAACCAAGCTATGCAGTATAGTGTTTTGGGTGTGGTAGCCTAGGAACTACTTTACCTGGACTACTTTCTTGAAGCTATTTAAACCACACCCGACTTGGATAACACGCTTCGCGTTACTTTGCAATCCTGCAACGTGACGCTCATCGTGTTCAACTGTACCCGCGAACCTCGGAAGGACAGCATCTGTAAAGAGACAAAAGGACATTGTTAACAGCAGCAGCTTACCTGTAATTTCATTGTTAGCTGCCCACAGCTCCTGCGAACAGCATCCTAGGATCAGCACGTCTCCCGGACCGGCGGATCTGCAAAAAAGGAAAAATGAAGACATTATACACTTTTACAACATATCGAATTGTGCCAAAAAGCTTACCTCGCAAGTCGCCCCTCGACCAGCATCGCCTCGGGATTTCATACACCGGGTGAGCACCGCGATCTATGGGAAAGAAAAGACAACAGGTTAGCAAAGGCAAGACATCATAGCGCTGCGCATAGCGCCTACTTACCGCATCAAGGCGCTCTTAATACGCCATCATTTACCGGCGAGACCCAATTCAGCCAATGCATCACATTGGACTTCCGCGCACCTAAGGAAGAGAAAAAGATATTATTTAAACCAAGAAAGGCATGCAAGGATAACAACAATATACAACGGCAATAAGACCTACCTGAAAGACTCAAAACGGGCTGGCATCAGTGAAGTAACTAGATCGAATTCGCCCACAAAGGACAACACGCCCCTGCCAAGAAGGCAGGACAGAGAGCACACCTGAATTAACAACAAGGTGAGCAGAGGGCCAGAGGGGCTGCAGGCATACGGGGTGGTGGGGAGTTGCTTACCCCAGTTGCCCAGTCTTGAACATTGCACACCTGTATTCCAGGCAGAACTTCCCTGCTGGTCACACCTGGGAACCGCAGAGAAGGATACCAGAGTCCCTATGGCTGGGTGGCGTCCCCGTGGATACCAGGTGAGCGTAACAGAATGCAAAGCCTGCCAAACCAATCCACCTGGGCGCCATGGAGACATCAGAATTAGACCAATTGGCCCAAATGGTTAGGAGAACTTCGTGCCGAGGTTCATTCTGCCCGACAAGAGGCTAACGCTCTCCGGAGAGACTTACTAGTGACTAAAGAGCGCACTGAAGAAATTAGCAGGCAATACTGGCAATCAAAAGCAGGACAGACGCCTCTACCTGGAAACAACCCAACAACGCAAAATCCTACCATGCCATCCACTACCTCTACTCCGGTATAAATCATGTTACCGGGAACAGTTCCTTTGGCTCCACCGGAGAGATTTGCAGGTGATCCACGGAAATACGCAGCTTTTATGAATCAGTGTGGCCTTCACTTTCTTTGCAGACCTGGAGAATTCCCAAATGACCAAGCTTGGGTAGCCTTTGTTTTATCATACCTGAGTGGTAGCGCAGCAGATTGGTTGGTACCATTGGTGACCCATGACGATCATTTACTACATGACTTTGGGGGATTTCAGAGGGAAATGGAAAAACTTTTTGCTCGCCATACCCGAGAACAAGCAGTGGACAATGAACTCCTTTCGCTCCGACAGGGGAATCAGGACTTATTAACGTACATTTCTACTTTCAACAGATTGGTTGCTGAAGCTAGGTGGCCTGAAAACAAAAGAACCACGTTTTTTTATCGGGGCTTGCAAGGCGAATTAAAAGACGTTCTAGCTCAAGTGGTTGATCCTCCTAGAGACTTTTCTGAATTCATAGATTTGATCGTACAACTAGACCACCGGTTGCAAGACCGAAAAGCAGACCATTCCAAAATGGACCCTCGGGCTGTGTACGTTCGATCTAGAGACAACGTAACTCGAGTGCAAGAAAATACTGTGGAGCCCATGCAAATCGCAGGGGTACGACCTCCACTAACAAAACAAGAGCGAGATAAAAGGAGACAACAACAACTATGTCTGTATTGCGCAAAACCAGGGCATTTCCTGAAGGACTTCCCAGTGAAACCTCCAAGGAAAATCGTTGGGGCCACGGAAAAAGATGAAGAGAAGGAATCTAAGTCGGAAAACTACCCAGCTCGGCAAACGTAGAGGTCAGTTTGTTGAGTGAGAGAAAAGAGCCATCGACCTCACACTTTGCAATACCGGTGATCTTAATTAATAACCAACGGTCATCAAGAATGCATGCCGTTGAAGCATACATCGACAGCAGAGCTGTTGGGAATTATATAGATCAAGACCTGACTGCAGAGATGGGGCTTCCCCTATGTTCCAAGCCGACTACAGACAAGGTGACTGTGGTGGATGGGACAGAAATCGCTTCCGGACCCGTAACCCAATGCACAGCCGAGATAACCTTGCTGTGCCAGGACGGACATCGGGAACTTATTTCGTTCGATATCATCAAGGCACCTCAATTCCGGCTCATACTAGAGATGCCATGGTTAGTCGCTCACAGCCCTTTGATTGACTGGCGGGCAAGGAAATTAACCTTCCCCAGCGACTGCTCCCCAGCCTGTTATTATCAAGAACAGAAACCTGCTTTCAGTATCTCTACGACTCCCGGAGCGACAGCATCAACCCTGGGAGTAACTAATACCTTGCCCGAGGAATACCATGATTTCCGGGTTGTATTCCAGAAGGAATACACAAGCAAACACGCTGCCGCCGCACAGTCCCTATGACTGTCAGATCGACCTTGTTCCAGGTACTCAAGTCCCTTGCGGTAGAATCTATGCTCTTACGGAACCTGAAAACCTTCATCTTAAGTCTTATTTAGACCAGTACCTTGCAAACGGATTCATCCGTCCATCAAAGTCCCCTGCAGCCAGTCCTTTGTTCTTCGTACCGAAAAAAGAAGGGGACTTAAGAACCTGTATTGACTACCGCGCATTAAACCAGATCACCGTGAAGAACCGTTACCCCTTGCCACTTATCCCTGAAATGCTGGACCAGGTCAAAGATGCTCAGATGTATACCAAATTGGACCTTCGAGGAGCGTACCACCTGGCCCAGGTCAGAAGCGGAGACAAATGGAAAACTCCTTTCCGTACCAAGTACGGTTTGTACGAATATCAAGTCATGCCCTTTGGGTTATGCAACGCTCCCGCAGCATTTCAATATTTCATGAATGACGTCTTGAGAGAGTTAACTGATGTCTGCGCCCTAGTGTACATAGATGATATCCTAGTGTTCTCAACCTCAAAACAGGATCATATCAAGCACGTCCGGTCAGTCCTCACCAAGCTCCGTGAACATCGTTTATATGCAAAACTTGAAAAGTGTTTTTTTCATGTCACCGAATTTGAGTTCTGGGTTTTATTCTTACTCCAGGAGGCATCAGAATGGAAATGCATAAAGTAGACGCCGTTTTGAAATGGCCATCACCAACGTCAATAAAAGGGGTACAAAGCATTTTGGGCTTTGCAAACTTTTATCGCCGCTTCATACCAGACTTCTCTCAGGTCGTACACCCGATCACTGTGTTGCTACGAAGAAACAACAAAAAATTTCCCTGGACCGAAGAAGCAGAAAAAGCTTTACAGGAACTGAAGAAAAGGTTCACCTCAGCACCAATCCTGTGACATCCTCGCCCAGATCTTCCTTATATCGTGGAAAAGGATGCTTGCAGTATAGCAATGGGAGCTGTCCTCTCATAAAGAGATCCAGAAACCGGCCAGCTACATCCAGTGGCCTTCTGGTTGAAATAATTCTCACCTCCGGAGATTAATTACGCCATCACGGACAAAGAACTCTTGGCGATCAAATCCGCCTTTAAAGCCTGGCGGCACTACCTTCTGGGGGCCAGACACACCATTACAGCTATCATGGACCACCGAAACCTGCAATATCTTGAAACAGCTAAAGCCCAGTCTTCACGCCAATTGCAGTGGGCCCTTTTCTTTGCCGAATATGATTATGTCATCACATTTTGCCCAGGGGTCAAGAATGGAAAAGCTGACGCACTCTCTCGTACAAGCACTGATGACATAGTATATACGACCCCAGACCCAGTACCGGAAGAGAAACTCTTGGGCCTTACTACGGCCTTAACCCAAGTAGAACTGAGAAACGAGATTCAACAAACCATGAATTAAGATACTTTCCTTGCATGGAAAGCGCAGGGGAAACAATATTCCATCAAAGATCACTTGCCCTTTTTTAAGGATCGTCTGTATGTACCCACCAAGGACTTACAACAACAAATCATTCAGGTTATCACGATTCTCTGATCGAAGGGCACCCTGGAATCACCAAGACTCTAGCCAAGGTAAAACAGAACTTCTGGTGGCCTGTCTGGCATAAAGATGTCACCCAATATATTCAGTTCTGCGGAGTCTGCGCACAAAATAAGTCGCAAAACAAAAACCATCCGGTCTTCTGCAACCTTTGGACATTCCTCCCACTCCATGGCACACTCTTTCCCTCGACTTCATCACTGACCTACCTCCCAGTAAAGGGTTTAACACCATTCTTGTAGTCGTGGACTTAATCTCAAAGATGGCACACTTTATTCCGCTCAAAGGCCTCCCTGACGCATCCACTTTAGCCAAAGTGTTCCTGGATGGTATTGTTAAACTACATGGCTTCCCATCAGTCCTGATCTCCAATCAAGGTAGCCAGTTCGTCTCCAACTTCTGGAGAAAGTGTTGTGCAATGACGCAAATTGACGTCCAACTATCTACTAGCCATCATCCCCAAACGGACGGTCAGACCGAGAGGACCAATAAGACCCTCGAGCAACACCTACGGTGCATGTTGCACCATGAACTAAGAGACTGGAAAGACTTACTATGGATAGCCGAGTACGCATATAATAATTCCTTCCATTCCAGTAACGGACAAACACCCTTTTATACCCTTTATGGTAGACACCCACGTACCTCAGAACTGGATCTCCCAACCAGTTTGGAAATGCCAGCAGTAAAAACCCTTCAACCAACATCACTCAAGCTTTCAAAAAGGCCAAAGAACATCTTATTCTCGCCAAAGAAAAGCAAAAGCAATTTGCCGACCAACAACGGAAAAAGGCCCCTGACTATCAAGTAGGAGACAAGGTTTGGCTGGCCGCCAGATTTGTACCCATCAAGGGAACCTGGACCTTTCAACCCAGGTACTTAGGGCCTTACACCATCAAGGCAATTATTAATCCAGCGGCCGTCAAACTAGATTTACCACCTAACCTACAAATCCATCCGGTATTTCATGTGTCCCTTTTAAAACCAATGCAGCCCGGTACACGGATTGGGACACCACCAAAACCCATACTTATTGACGGAGAACCAGAATTCGAAGCCAGAGGCATCCTGGATTCCAAATATTCAAGGGTCAAGCTATACTATCTAGTTGATTGTAAAGGATTTGGACCCCAAGATAGATCCTGGGAACCCTGTGAAAACATTCATGCGCCAGGTCTGATAAAAAAATATCATCGAAACTTTCCAACTAAACCTGGGCCGGACAGAAGGAACACCTTGAGAGGGGCCAGGAGGGGTCTTGGCTCGGATCTCTAACAAACTTAGGCATCCTTTGCCTAGGCCCTCTTGGGGCCAGTCCTGGCACCTTTGGCGCCAGGCTCATACTTAATAAAGACTTGTGTTTAGGGAACTACTTTATTTCAAGTGCCAGCCAACATGGAGGAATCCACATAGCTTGGCTCCTTGGAACCAAGCTATGCGGTATAGTGTTTTGGGTATGGTAGCCTAGGAACTACTTTACCTGGACTACTTTCTTGAAGCTATTTAAACCACACCCGACTTGGATAACACGCTTCGCGTTACTTTGCAATCCTGCAACGTGACCCTCATCATGTTCAGCTGTACCCGCGAACCTCGGAAGAACAGCATCTGTAAAGAGACAAAAGGACATCGTTAACAGCAGCAGCTTACCTGTAATTTCATCGTTAGCTGCCCACAGCTCCTGCGAACAGCATCCTAGGATCAGCGCGTCTCCCAGACCGGCGGATCTGCAAAAAAGGAAAAACAAGACATTAGATATTTTTACAACATAACGAATTGTGCTGAAAAGCTTACCTCGCAAGTCGCCCCTCGACCAGCATCGCCTTGGGATTTCATACACCGGGTGAGCACCGCGATCTATGGGAAAGAAAAGACAAAAGGTTAGCGAAGGCAAGGCATCATAGTGCTGCGCATAGCGCCTACTTACCGTATCAAGGCGCTCTTAATACACCATCATTTACCGGTGAGACCCAATTCAGCCAATGCATCACATTGGACTTCCGCGCACCTAAGGAAGAAAAAAAGACATTATTTAAACCAAGAAAGGTATGCAACAATAACAACAATATACAACAGCAATAAGACCTACCTCAAAGACTCAAAACGGGCCAGCATCAGTGAAGTAAGTAGATCGCATTCGCCCACAAAGGGCAACGCGCCCCTGCCAAAAAGGCAGGACAGAGAGCACACCTGAATTAACAACAAGGTGATGAGAGGTCCAGAGGGGCTGCAGGCATACGGGTTGGTGGGGAGTTGCTTACCCCAGTTGCCCAGTCTTGAACATTGCCCACCTGTATTCCAGGCAAAACTTCCCAGGTGGTCACACCCGGGAATCGCAGAGAAGGATACCAGAGTCCCTACGGCTGGGTGGCGCCCCCGTGGATACCAGGTGAGCGTAACAGATATTGGAATGCAGTGGGATTGGGCCATAGAAGTGGAGGGGGGATAGACTGGATAAGGGGATAGTAGCTAGAACCCCCTCCCAAGCGGGAGGGAAGGAAGGACTTGGAGAAGGGTCACAATGGGGGAAGGGACTGACTTGGGAAAGCAGATGGGGGTTCAACTTGAGGAAATGGACCGCATTGGGTTTTGAGAAGAGGTAAGGAAAGGTGGGGTTATTCAGGGAGGGGAAGAGCGAAATGGGGACAGGAGAACAGTTGGGGGAAGGAAATAGTAAATAAATGGGTGAAGAGAGAGCGAGAAGGGTAAAGTGGGAAGGTAAAGGGAAATAGAAAGGGGAAGAGTAAAGTGAGAAAGCAAAGAGAAAAGTAAAGCAAAAAAGTAAAGTGAAAAAGTTAAAGTGAAAAGTAAAGTAAAAATGGCCATTGGTAGAGGGGGACGGCTAGGGAAGGAAGGGAACCCCGACAAGGGTCCTTGAGGACCTTAAAGGGTGGGGGGTTTAGGATACCACACTCAGTGCAGAATCCTGAGACGTGAAGAGAAACGTAGCACCTGTAAGATAACTCCTGACTTTATGTATGTTTAATAAAGCTTGCTGTGGCAATTTCAACTTCCTCTCAGTCAACTGGTCCTGCCTCTTATTTAGGGATCGGTGGGAGGTCAGGGGGGGTTTGGATCGTAAGGGGAGGGAGGGAAGGAAGGATAATGGAATGGGGACAAGATGGGGTGAATGATTGTGGAGTATGTGTGGATGGGTCCCTGATATGGGATGTGAACGCTATTCCAGGCTCCCACGCCGTTGCAAAACAGCCCTCAGTGGGGGCCGCCCTTAGTGCTGATGCCAACTTGGCCCAGCCCAGTGGAAGGGGGGCAGTGGGGACCTCCAAACTCACAGCCCTGGGAGGGTGTGGGGGCAGTAGTAGCATCATCATGGGGGCAACGCTGCTGCCAAACCACGGCCAAGGAGCCCTCATATAAAGGCTGCCAGTGCTCAGGCCCAGCCCCTTTGGTTCCTGCTCCTTTATCGAGATGCCCGCCCATCCTCCCCTGTTGCTTGGTGGGAACAATGTAATATATGTTTTTCTTTTTCATATTTGCCCAGTGGGTGAAGAGGGAGTGAGAAGGGTAAAGTGGGGAAGTAAAGGTAAATGGTATGGGGAAGAGTAAAGTGAGAAAGCAAAGAGAAAAAAGTAAAGTGAAAAGTTAAAGTAAAAAAGTAAAGTGAAAAAGTAAAAATGGCCATGGATAGAGAGGGACAGCTAGGGAAGGAAGGGGAACCCAACAAAGGTCCTCAAGGACCTTAAGGGGTGGAGGGTTTAGGATCCTGAGGCATGGCAGAGAAACGGAGCACCTGTAGGATGGCTTCTGACATTTTGTATGTTTAATAAAGCTTGCTATGACCATTTCAACTGCCACTCAGCCAACTGGTCCTGCCTCTTGTTTAGGGATCGGGGGGATGGGATTGTAAGGGTACAGAAGGGAGGCAGGATAATGGAATGGGGACAAGATGGGGTGAATGATTGTGGAGAATGTGGGAATGGGCCCCTGATATGGGGTGTCAGCGCTATGAGTACTGTCACTGATCTGGGCCTACATCGAGTATGGGGGAGTGAGAGGATGGATCGGTGTAAGGAAAAAGGGCTGGAAACAGGCCCCAGGACGGTATTCCCACGCAAAAACGGGACGAGGACTACATTTTCCATGATGCTATGGGATTCAATTGGGCCGGCGCGTGAGCAGGTTCGCACATGCTATTTAGGTTTCTCCTCAGCCCGTGCGGCCCGTTGGTGATTGTTGGTGTGGCAGGCACGTGCCGGAGGCGAGCAGGTATGCAGCGTTTGAGAAGCGTATTTCAGGACCCAGGTCCGTGCAGTGAGGTGCGAGCTCCAGGAGGACCCTGTCCCTCATTTGAGGACATGTTACTGGCATTTGGGGTCCGACAACGTTTTTGGTGGAAGGAGTGAATCAGCAGGCCAAGATTGGGCCAGTGGTCACCACCCTGCCGGTGGAATACCAAGAATCTGCTCGTGTTTTTGACAAGGGCGGTGCATCCCAGTTGCCGCCCCATAGACCATTTGACTGTGTGATCGAGTTGGAACCTAATGCTAGGTTACCTTGCAGTCAGGTTTATGCCTTATAAGAAAAAGAGGCACAACACTTTCAGGAATATTTAGATGAGATGTTGGACTGTGGGTTTATACGACACTCCAAACCCCCTTTTTGGCTCCATTTTTTTTATGCCAAAGAAGGAGGGTACCTTAAGGACATGCATTGACTACAGAGCGCTAAAAACGGAAGCCATCGAGAACCGGTTCCCATTGCCATTAATTCTGGTATTGTTGAATCAGGTAAAAATGGCAAAGACTTACACCAAGTTGGACTTAAGGGGGGTGTGCCATCTCATCAGGGCGAAGGAGGGTGACAAGTGGATGACTGCCTTCCGTACAAAGTTTGGTTTATTTAAGTATTTGGTGATGCCTTTTTAGGTATCCAACTGATGCTGAGTGTGAGGAAAGGGAACACTGAGATCGAAGGGTCTTTCTAAATCGTGTACACATTTGAAAGTCTTCGATAGTTTAAAGTACATCACAATTGGTCTGAGACCGGCTGATGGAGACTATTTGAGTAGTATGAAAGGGATCTGAGCCTGGAAAAGGGGGATCTAATGGTGAACTTTTTGTTTTGAAAAGGATCTGAGACCAGCTGAGGGGGATCCAGGGTGAACACCCAAATTGAGTGCTGGAAAATAACGTTTTCATGTTGTTTGTGTACACCACTTAGAAGAAGCAAAGAGTGTGGACACTGGAGGTCCTGAACTGTGAAAATAGAACTATATATTCGTGCCACAGAAGTCAGAGTGTGTGCTTGGCTCGAGTGAACCGCCTTGCCCTGTGCTGAAAACGTAGGGAAGGGAGGCCAACGGCCCGATCATCCTGACTTATCATTTTGTGAACACTTCTTTCTTTTTCATGAACTTTCCCCACACTATTTGTAAATTAGTAGTAAGTATTGACAATAGGTTTCTGGTAGTCTAGGCCCCTTTTGATTTGACAAGACTCCACTAGGACTGCATTATTTATTATTTGATGATCATAGCTTGCTCCTATCTGAGGACTTAGGTTTAGATAGGTGTTTATCCCACCCTTGTGAAAGTTCAATAAACAACCCTGAACTGTGGTCACTTGTGTCTGTCTTACTGTTGATACCATGACTTCCTTAGAGGCGTCACTCACTGTG
Source organism: Ambystoma mexicanum (assembly GCF_040938575.1). Lineage (NCBI taxonomy): Eukaryota > Metazoa > Chordata > Amphibia > Caudata > Ambystomatidae > Ambystoma > Ambystoma mexicanum. The sequence continues at coordinate 293,129,872 of NC_090932.1, read as the reverse complement.
CATGTAAATGAATGTTTAATCAGATGACAGGGGTCAGAACAAGATGAAAGGAAACAATGTTACTTTCTGGGGATACATAAATACACACAAATGAGAGAAGAGCGCAAAATAGGCCACACCGTTGACAACAAAGGATACATATACAATAGATTAGGAGAATATAACATGAATGGAGACACTATTGGTTCTTTAGGAGTCTCTTTCACGATACCTCCCATATTTGAGATAGAGCACTGAGTTGAGTGGGCTGACTGAGATAGGGATGCTTAAGTACATTGCATGCAGTGAGGGTAAACAATAGGTATGTGGTTGATATTTCGACCAGAGGAGGGAATGAAGAGGAGCAGATCACCCCCCTCTCTCTAGTGATAGACAGGTGCAAATGTTATTCAGGGCATGTTCCCTGCCCTCCTGTCCGACATTGTAACAGTTAGAAGCATTGTCTATTGAGGCAGCTAGGCTGCCCTGATTATAGGCAGGTACAAAAATAGGTGACACTGCACACATTTATTTAGGACAACATAAAAACATAAAGGAATGCTTACATTGCACACAACATACATAACACAGAATACAGATGTAGGTCAGCAAAAGGAAGCCATTCTTTTCAAAATGAATTCCACATCACACATTACAAATTACCGTAGTCCTTAACTCTCATGGAGAATCACAAGTGCTTAAAATCACAGAAATTCAGATTTGGGAACAATCCAGACAAATAGATAAGAAACCCAAGCCAAAGTTGACTGATAGCAGGGTTGGAGCCTGTGCAACACAGGTGCAAACACTTTGGCAGCATCAAATACAGAATAGATGGGTCATCACAGTGTTGCTCACAAATGAAACTGACATAGAGTCAGAAAAAAGATAAGCTGGGTAAAGTAACAAATGGGAAACCAGACAACTAATGTATGTCCTTGAAGGTTGTCTGGAAATGTGTGTCATTCTCCAAACTGCTTTTATCTAGTTTAAGGGTGCACAATATATCTTGTGTTCACTGAAATAGCATGAATCATTGTGACATTGAATAATACTGCCAGAAAATGGATGGAGGGGGGGGAGTTTCCATGTTAGAAAATATGTTTACCCACTGAGAATAGGTAATGCATTTCATGAATAGGAGTTTGACCAATGAAATTATAGAAGTTATGTTAGGACAGAAATTATATATTTCTTCTGCCACACTATGTGTTGCCTAAAATGTAAGAAAAGCTGAGATCTTTTTGTCAGCCTGCAAGATGGCTGATTAAAACAAAATACTCCCGGCTAGTTGTTATCTGTGTTTGTCTTTTGCACATTGTGGGTTCCCTCCCAGGGAGGCTGGCAACAGGACATTTCCCTAAGAAATTGCATCTTTTAACAGCGGGACTCTCAGTTGATGAGAAGAGACTGAGGCTGACATATGGTATGGTGGAAATGATTGTCAGTGCCCAAGGACCCAGTATGAAAGACTGCTTGTGGTCCCTGTTGGGTTTATTGAATATTATCTCAAGTAAATTCCGATATGAGCAGAACAAATACTAAAGCTATATCTGCTAATGAAAGATGGGTTTACATTTGAATGGTCTGAGGGTTGTCAGAGTGAACTGGGTGCAATTCCACAAGGGTTCAATTGTTGGACCTATTATTTTATTTCAAAGAAAGGATCTGTACACATAAGAGTTTGAAATATGAAGCTGAGTTTAAGATCCCATTGGGCCTGAATATTGATGAAGTGATGCATTGTTTTTTGGATCAATGCCATGTGTCCTAGGTAATGTTGTATATGCAACATTGTTTCCTGCCTCTCACTCTTTTGGCATACATTGATTCAGCGCTGTAGCTGCGATATGCCCCATTAGCCTCTTGATAAACATCATATGTTGCCTTCACTTGATATAACACTGTGGGCTATGATGTGACCGTGGCATCTTACTTTGAAACCACTGTACTGTTTTACTCTGTTGTACCCCTTTTTGTATTTTCCCCTTTTATGCCCAGAAGGGCCAAATCTCTTGAAAGGGGTCCAAAATTTGCTTTTGATCAGTCACACATAACAGTGACCCTTTTGTGGTGTGCACCTCGGAGGGTCCGTATAAGGCTCGATTTATAAACTGGGCAATAGTTCATTAAACCATAACAGTCAAACACTTTTGTATTGTCTCTTGTATCTTTTTTACAAGGTTTACTTTGATCCAACATAGAGTGCCAAAGTGCGTGGTTGGAGTACATCAGATTGTATTCTTGATTTGAATTTTCATTCTCTGTTCCCAGCATGACCTGACTTCAGCTTTGTTTTCATCATTTCACTTTAGGCACGTAGTAAAAAAAGTCTAAAAAAGTTGTGTGTTACTTCAAATATGTAAGAGTTTACACATGATATGGTTTAGTTATATGGTTCCTTTTAAATAAATATGACATGTGTCTGCCTGTATCTCTGTGCAAAATGCTTAAATCTAACAAGCGTTGGCTTGTAGTGTTTAAAAAGAACTTTAATCTTTATTAGAATTAGCTTCTTCATACAATCACTGTAAAGTCAACAAAACCCTTTTAACAAAGTCACCCCCTAATTTACACAAGTCAGATTTCCATACGGAATTACCCCACCAACAACAATCGCAAGACACATAGCCGCGGTCATAAAATCCCATTTTAATTCCAGTACATAGACTCCCTCTTCAAATATCACTAATAATTGGGAAAGTGTTCAAATGGACAAGCTTAACCCAGGTACTCCAACTCTCTGGCTTACCCCCCACACTGGTCACCAATCTGAGCTGCCCTTGCACAAGGATGGGGACATTGCACCTGTGTGCACGACTACCCAAACAAGTCCAAGTCAGGAAGCCTGACTCAAGCTGTGCAAGCACATGCCTTCTTATTCCACCGGGTAATCAAGGGGGCACATTCGACCATGTGATTGTTCACTATTGCTGTTCAATTTTTCATTGCCATCATCTCTTGAAGTTCTTTCCCCCATTCTGACTTGAGGGGACATGCTCATTTTTCCATCTTTGGGCTAAGACCAACCTCCCTGCCCTAAACATTGCCTTCCACACCCTGGAAAATCTATATTCCTCCGTGTTCCTGGTTGGGATGCCCAGCAACATCTGGATTGGGTCTAGAGTGAGCTGTTCGCTGTTATCTCCCCATGAAAAGTGATCTGGACGATCTTTGCCCAATCTTCATCTGAGATGTCTCCCCTGGCCAGGTCTGCCCAGCATCTCTTAAAGGTCTGACTTCCTGTGATGTCTGCGGTAATGAGAACTTTATATATTTTAGAGAGGAACCCTTTTCTGTTAACTCGGGTGTTTAGAACATGTTAAAATGGCTTGAGGTTAGTTAGCATACATTGAGGTCCAAGGTAATCAAAGATGGTAATTGTGTCCCTCCCTAGGATCTACCCCACCTCATCAAATTTCAGAAATTCACTTTCCTTAAACAGCTGTACCACCCTTTCAAGTACCCCATCCAACCACTGTTGCGCATGGCCGAATCCTTGATGGGAGAGGTAGAACGGAAAACCCCACACTGACGTCATGGGAGAGGGTCAGGAGGAAAGCACCCCATTTGCCTTATCATGTTTCCATATACTCCAGAGCACTCTTATGTGGGGTGATCCCTTAGCCAGTTGGGTATTTCGTGATAGGGCATCCATAACAGATCCTTCACTTAGCGAGGATGAGTATCCAAATCCTCTAAGTACGACCAATAAGATCTAATATCATCCCTCATATGCTCTAATTTTAGTTTAGTTTAGTTTAGTTTAGTTTAGTTAGTTTAGTTTTGTTTATTTCTTATATAGCGCAGCACGCCCATGTGCCTCAGTGCGCTGACAAGACAAAGAAACAGATAATACAAAAAAACAAACATAAGAAAGCAATAACATAATCAGTAAATGCAAAAACAACAGGACAAGGGAGGATAAAATGTACAGGATAGTGTAAAAAGATCAGTTCACAATGATTCTTAGTTTAGTATATGGAGACATGTTCTGCAAGTTTATATTTTTGTTCAAAAACAAGGGTAGACTACTTGATCCACATCCAATGATAATACAGTCTGTATTATCGAGGGAGCACCAATTGTCAACCTGTAACTTCTGAAGGACTCTCAGATCTTGAGTTCTAACACAATTACAGCCCACTCTTTGATTAAATCAGGCTAGAATTTTGTTTTTAAGCACCTCCCTGGACTCGTATTCCCTGGGTTTATCAACATTGGTAAGAATAATGTTTCTGGCATCCATGACAAAACTCTTTAAAGAAGGGTCAACAGTTTCTGCCCTACAAGACTTGTTTAAGTGAATATCCTTTGAAAGTGAAGGAACTGGTGAAATAACAGATTTGTAAGGTGTAAAAGTACCACCAGAAGTCAACAGAAGCTACACGTTCCTGAAGATTATTTTGTTTACGAGGAGGCTCTTCCGAGTTAGTTTGGCAACATTGATTAACCCAATTCTGGGTATGAGGGGTTTGGCAGGACATTTCCTCGCCAATGGACTCAAATTTACAGGATTTATTCATGTGTGGCGGATGTACCATAGGAGTTTTGAGGGCCAGAGAGTCAACTCAGGCACACAAACCTTCAGCATTTAAACATGCATCGAGCTCCTGCATGATAGGCTCCTTGAAGAGCAGCCAGTTTTCTGGAGTATTTCAGGTCACCAGGCAACTTTACAGGGCCTTCAAAGGAAGCTTCACCCTGTCACTTCCCCTGTATTTCCCAACAAGGGTGAAGTTATCAGGGCTTGCAACCTTCGGGACTGCCAGTTCCCGTACCCTATGATGGATCCTTGATAACCCTTGCATGAACAGCATGAGGAGGTGTTGCCAGGTGTAGTAGCTGCATGTGCATAGAGGAGAAGGACAAAGTAGGAGAGAAATACCCTGCTAAATCAGCATCTCCTTAGACAGCATCTCCCTTAGTAGCTTTATTAGTAGAAAGGAGAGAATTGTTCTGCAGTCTTTATCTCCTGTTTGCACTAAGTGCTAGGACTTCAGACAATTGACTGCCGCTTCCAAAAGGGGCTGCAGAATTGGGCTGTAGCTGTATGGAGTGTTCTACCCTACCCAGAAAACAGGGGGATTAGAATGAGGCAGACTAGCGCAGACATCCACAGTTCACGGCTCAATATTGTTCAAAGCATTCACCCTTGTGACTGGCATTATTCTAAAAGGATGGTCGGGAGGGGGCGTGAGAAGTAGCGTAGCTGGAAGCGGTGACAAGGCTTACCAAGTGTACAGCAGACCGCTAGGCAGAACAGCAAGCTCAGCAATGGCCACCCGGGCACCGGAGGACAGGGCGGGCTTCAGAGGTCTCTCTCCAACACCTTCCCCTCCCCGGCAGCCATCACCGAGGAGCAAGGAGCGGTGTTGCCAGAACGTCACCAGAAAGTCTCCAGATGCTCCAGACGGTCTCCGCACACTCCGCGCTTCCAATCATCCAACTACAGGAAAGCACCTAGCATTCAGTCACAGCACCAAGCAAGCGTCAGGCTGCACCATCAAGAACGACTGCCTCTGACGCCAATGTCCTGCTTTGAGGAAAAACCACCAACCCAACCTTGCATAACATAACTAACATAACACGTAACTGGGAGGCTTGATAGTAAAGGAGAACGTCGGGAAAGCCGAAGCCTCCATTGTCCCTTGGGAGGGTGAGAGTGGCTTGTTTTACCCTAGGTTGTTTATTTTGCCATATAAACCTACAGACCAAGCTATTTAGGCCACTGAAAAAGCTTTCCGGGAGGATAGTGGGAGGCACCGTCAACAGATAAAGATGGCGCAGGAGGGCGTTCATCCTGACAGAGGTCATTCGACCGTACCAGGAAAGAACCAGGAAAGAACCACTGGGTCCCATTTTTCAGGTCAGATTTTAATAGCTTCCAGAAGTGGATTTAAGTTAGCCTGTCTTAGGTTTGAGAGGTCTCTAGTGAGGCAGACACCGAAGTATTTAAGCAACAATGTTTCCACCCTCATAACCATAAATGTAGTTCTAGAGTTCAACAGTGGGGTACCCTCTCCCATGGGCATAAGGCAGGATTTGTCAACGTTTATTTTTAGGCCAGAGAACTGCCCAAACTTCTCAACTTGCAGAAGTAGTTCAGGGAGAGAGGAACGGATATCGAAGAGATAGCCCAGGATATCATTGGCAAAAAGGGACAGTTTACATTCTACCTCCGCACGAGTTATCCCCTTAATCGACTAATTGGTTCTAACAGCGATGGCCAATGGCTCCTAAGCTAGGCCATACAGCAGCAGTGATAGGGGACACCCCTGTCGTGTCCCTCATGATGAGATGACCCCATTAGCATGTACCCTTGCTATCATGAATCTATAGAGTACCCAAACCCATTTCCGTAAATTATCCCCAGACCCATTTTCTCCAGGACTTTCATCATATAATGCCACTCCACCCTATCAAAGTCTTTCTCTGAGTCTATTGCTACAAGGCATGCATCCAGTCCTGCTGAACTCACGTAGTGCATCAGATTGATGGTTTTCCCTTTGTTGTCAGAGCCCTGCCTGCCCCGGATGAGGCCTACCTTGTGGATGAGGGATGGGAGTAGAGATTTGAGTCTATTCCCCAATATTGTGGCTAGTATTTTTACATCACTATTAAGCAGAGAGATCGGTCCGTAGGAGGCACAAGATGATGGATTCCTCCCCTCCTTGTAAATAACCACTATTATGGCTTCCATCATTGTATCGGGGAGCTTATCTCCTGCTAAGGCTGCGTTAAAGACCCTTGCTGAATAGGGTGCCGGAATTGATCGATACAAATTGTAAAATTTCATAGTAAAGCCATCATTTCCAGGCGTGCAGTGTGACCTCATTTTACTCACTCTTGTACAGTGCTAATCTTATTATAAGGAGCCTCTTCAGAGACACCCCCCCCGCTCCTTGTGGTGTCCCCTGGTGTGAGTACTTAAATTTGGGGTGTGAGGGTCCCTGTACATCTCCCCTGGGTGATCATACACATTGGAACTGACAGTGGGGGTGTGAATGCCCCAGTGAACACCCCTAGGGTGATCATGAGTGTTGGTTGGTATGGTCGGGATATGAGTTTAGTTTAGTTTAGTTTTGTTTATTCATTTGTATTGCGCACCAGACCCGAGGGTATGAGGGCGCATGAGCAGCATGGAAATTCAAAGCTTGGTTACAGATTGCTTATACATTACAATGTTGCAGTATGACAATGAAGAAAGAAAGTTTACAGGTTTACCAAAAGGCAGATATTTTACAAATTTACAAGTAAGCATACTTTTCAGGATTGCAGGTTAGAAGTATTAGTGGTCCTAGTTCTTTATCCACTGGATATAGTTGCGTCTGAAGTGTGTGTAGGTTTGGGGAGTCCTGAAGGATGGTGGTAGGGCATTCCAATGTTGGGATGCTTTCACCTTGAAGCTGTTGCCACCCATTTTGGTACGTTTGAACCTGGGAACTCTCTGAAGGTTGGCGTTGGAGGTTCTGGTAGGTCTGTTGGGGGTGTATTTGCATATTCTGTCTACTAGGTAGCGTGGGGCAGCGTTGTTCAAGCATTTGTGAGAGAGGCTACTTTAAGCAGGATTTTTTCTGAGGTGTTGAGCCAGTTATGGGATTTCCGGATGTTGGAGATGTGTTCTCTCCTGGGAATGCTGAGCGCTGCTCTGAGAGCGTTGTTTTGTAGTGTCTGAATTTGTTGGTGACTTGCTTGCTGGCTCCTACGTAGAGGGCATTATAGTAGTCCATTTTAGATAATACCAGAGCTCTGGCTAGTGTAATGCAGCTCTGGCTAGATAAGAAAGGTGTGGCTGCTCTTATAAGCTTACATGTGTAGGCCGTGGAGGATGCCATAGAACTAACCTGTTTATGGAAGGTTAGGGAGGAGTCGAGGTATATTCCTAAAGTTTTCACTTCTTTGGCTACCTTGATCGGGTTCCCATCTATGATGAAGTTGGTATAGTTGTGGTCTAGTTTGGTTAGGTTTGAGGTAGAACCAAGGATGATGAGTTCAGTCTTGTCATCATTCAGGCATAGACTGTGCGAAGCCATCCATGCCTGGATGATGAGGTACACCTTGTTCACCAAGGCCAAATCCTGGTTGTAATCTCCCGTCAGCGGGATGAGGATCTGTGTGCTTCTATAACTGCCTCTTACGTAGTTGTGGGTGTTGTGGGATGCAGGTGTTCCTGTGACTGGCCCCAAGTAGTCATAGGTGTATTTAAGGGTGGTAAGTAAGCAAGAGTTCCTGTGACTTCACCTTGCCTTAGTGCTGTGACTGGGAAGGTCTGGGGATGCCCAGTATTTTCGGCATCCATTAGCTCAGGGTGCCCCCCCTGGCCCTTTAGGCCACCCGTGTTTGGTCCCCAAGGTCAGGCAGAGGACTTCAAAACAAGTGTTACGGGAGTGTTAAAATGAGAAGAAATGTGCCCTCGGTGTTCTGATTGCTGGAAAACACCACTGGCTTTATATAGGGGAATCTAACAATTATTTTAAAAATCTACAATGTTTCTTAAACCCATCCTGGCTAAGCATTAGCCTTACACTGTCCATTACTGTACATTTCCTCTGTATGGAGGGGCATTCATACAGCAAGGCAATGTGCTAGCTCATTTTCTAGTATTACCTAGTACCTAAAAGTACCTAGTATTCATGGCACGGTGAAGCAACATACAGCTGCCAGGATAGTATTGGAAACACTGTTTCCCAAGTGGTTATATGGGTATCCAGTGATATTATCAAATAGATAACTGAATTGAATTGAATTGAATGAACGTTTATTTCGGTAAGCAAAGCAAACCATAAAAACACAGCAATAATCAATCACCAGGTATATTACAAACAATAATAAAAAAAAATATTCATACAAGCTTAAACCCCCTAAAAGCATCATCATGCACACATTTAAACCAACCTTAGTAAAACATTTCTCAAAGAGAAGGCACACTTTAAATACATTATGACTGCCAACCACCCCTGGACTGAGTCGACCCATAACAGATAATCAAAAGCCTCCTTATAACATCGAAAACCTTAGCCCTGCAAAACTGCTTTCAATGTACGCTTTCTTATTAACGGGAATGCAGGGTAAAACAAAAATAAAATGTGCTTAAGTATTCTTTTGACGCATCACAAAATAAACATGATTGATCCACCACCCCCTTGGACCAAAACGTCACCACTGCTCTCAGATTTATACAATTCAAACAGGCCCATGTAACAAGAATTTGCTGTGAGGGATTCTGAGCCCAACTCAGGTACTTTTGCAGACCAGGAGCAATGATCATCAAATGTTTCCTACTTGCTGCCCTCGTGGTCTCCAGTGACTCTCTCTTCACTCTAATAAACTGGAGTACACTGGTTTTCACGATTTTTACAACTTTAAATGGTATAAGGTCTGCCGGATAAAAAAACTGGGCCACTCCCGTATCCACCAACACAGCCTTTATGTACCTAAGCCATGAAATCCTCAGGTGGCGGTCTTTTGTGATCAGATAACTGATTAAGTCCTGGTTCAGAAATGACATTTTATTCCCCCAAACTCTAACACAGTCACTTACAGGCTAAGAAGCAACAAGGTCACCCAGAAACAAACAGCCCAGTTCTTGGTGGACTGCAAAGTTAGAGGTCGACCTAGGTAACCCCAATATACTCTTAAGAAAGTGTTCTCAACCACCTGTATATTCTTGCCGAAACCCCACATCTCCATCCCATACCTAGACACAGAAGTGGCTTTAGCCTTATAGACCTTAAGCACAAGCTCTACCAGCTTTGATTTAAACAAGCCCAGTACTCTGGTAACCCCACCAATTGCCTGCTTAAATCTCAAGGGCCCTCATTACGACCCTGGCGGAAAGGGGTTTACGCCGGCGTAAACCATGGCGCCCCTTTCCGCCTGAGTACGAGTTCCCTTAGCGCCATGGTGATTTTAACGCCTGCTTTTAGCAGGCGTTAAAATCCATGGCGCTAAGGGACCTTGTTGTTAATTACGCCACCGTAATTTACGGTGGCGTAATTAACGCCTTCCCCACTCCCATTATACCCTATGGGGCAAAAATGGGAATGGGGAAGGGTAAATGGGGATTGGGGACTTACCGCCCCGCCAAGGTCGGAATGGGGCGGTAAGTCCGCCAACCACCATGGCGGAGTTGGCAGCTTAGCGCCATGGACCATGGTGCAAATTGCACCATGTTTCTCCGCCAAGGTCGTAATGAGGGCCAAGGTCTGCTTCTCAACATGAGCTTCATCCCACAAGTTCAAAGCAAATCTAACCCCCAGGTAGTCAGAATTGTCCAATCTATATATGATATGATACAATATTTTATTTATATAGCCCCTTTACACGATGTGTTTCAAAGCCCTTTAAGGCAACAGAGGAAACAAGGGAAAATACGATGACATTCTTACACTGCCATGAACAATAAGATTGTGAAATTAACTATCATACTCGGCCTTGCGACATTTCAGATAGTGCAAGAGCTATGACATAGAGAAGGAAGGGAGGGGGAGAGTAGGAAGGAGATAGAAACAGACAGGCGTCTACAGTACTAGGTCTGACGACATTTCTGGTATAGCCGGAGATTAACAGAAGGTGAAGGAGAGGAGTGCAGAAAGGGAGGGGAGGAACAAAACAAGCAACTATCGTACTAGGCCTGATGACATTTCAGATAGTGCTGGAAGGGGTTGAGAAGTAAGGGGAGGGGGAGGAGACAAACAAGGTTGCTATCATACTAGGTGCAAGGACAATTGTGATGGAGTAAGTGCATAGAAGAAAGTAAGGGGAGGGGGAGAGGGGAGGAGATAGGAAAAGGGAGAAAAGGAGAGGAGGATAGAACAGAGAGTAAGCAGTGAAAAAGAGTGGAGAAGGAAGAGGGGAGAGCGCATACTATTGCAGAAGTCAGTAGTAACACAATGTTGCGAGAGAACAGCAAATGCAAGCCAGGATTCCAGATGAAGAGGGGAACAGCATGATTCAGGGCCACCATCAGTACAAGATGCAGGGGAAGTCCAGCATGAGAGTTGAGAAAGGGTGACGCACCGTGATTCAATGAAGTCCATATAAGTCAAATACAAGCATTGGCCACAAAACGGGGAAGGTGCAACCAGAATGTATCAGGACAGACTCCTGCAGAGGTAAGATGTGGGGGGGGGCTGAAAGGAGAGGGGAAGCAGGGTAGAAGAATCAAGCAAACAGGCAACACCTGTATGCGAGCAGGGGGCAACAACGGCACATCACAGGGACAAGAGGGGGATGGGCGGCACAACGGCTCATCACAGGGGACAAGAGGGGGGTGGGAGGCACAACGGGTCATCACTGGGGTCAAGAGGAGGGTGGGGGGCACAACACCTCATCACAGGGGACAAGAGGGGGGTGCAGGGCACAACAGGCTATCACGGGGTACAAGAAAGGGGGCACAACGGCTCATCACGGGGGACGAGAGGGTGGGTAGGGGGCACAACGGCTCATCAAGGGGGGACACGAGGGGGGTGGGGGCCACAACGGTTCATGGGGGACAAGAGGGGGGCACAACAGCTCATCACAGGGGAAAAGAGGGGGGACTAACGGCTCATCACAGGTGACAAGATGAGGGTGGGGGGCACAACGGCTCATCACGTGGGACAAGAGGGGGATGGGGGCACAACGGCTCATCACAGGGACAAGAAGGGGGTGGGCCACATTACAGTAGCGGACAGGGAGCAGACAGACGCCTTCGTTGTGGGCTTAAGGCGTATGGGCTGGCTCCCGCCTCCCGGTTGCTCCCATTGGTTAACAAGGACCAAAGCAACCAATGGGAGGGGGAGCTGCAACTGGCCCAAGGCAGGTGGATCCAAAACAACAACAAAGTGTAGGGCGGCCACATTGAAGGGCCTGAGAAGTCAAAGAGCATATTGTGCAAAATCCGCTGAGGATGGGAAATCCCAAACAAATGAGTGTCACACAGAGCGCATGATTCATGCCACAGGAAAGCACAGGCATAGAATCATAATCAGCACATTTAGAACACAAAATGTTAGCGATGCACACCGCTGTGCGTTGTGCCCACAATCATGGTCAGGCTTACCCCAACGCAGCACTGCCACAAGGAAGGCAGATCAGGAAGGATGAGGGCTGCAGGAGCGTAGATAGCAGCCCTCCATCGGGTAAGTGACGAGAAGCAGAATGGAAATATAATATAATAGATAACAACAAAAAACAATTTGAACGAAATCAAAACAGTAAAACAACTCTGATTTTGTATTAAAATATGTATGGGCTGGGCTAAGGGATTACAGTGGGTGGGGAGGGGGCTGGGATGGGCTTATTAACCTAGGGAAATGAGGGGATGGGGAGAGGACCCCCAACATCATTTTTTCACTGTTTTGGTTTCATTGAAAATGTTTTTGTTAAAACATTTTTTGATAAAATCACATGGAACCAGTTAGAAGTGCATGGTATGTGTGGGTGTAGCTTGTGTTGCCCACACTGGGCTCTAACTCCTGTAGAGGAAGCTCTTCTTTAGTGTTTACAGGATGAGCGCTACAATGGCAGTTTTAAGGTGGTCCCACTCACTGATAATTCAGGATTATGTGCCAATTATGTGCCTTGAAAAAGCCAGAGCAAGAGCAAAACAATAGCATGTGCATCCATATGGAGTATGTTGACATTTTTTTTTAAAACATTGGAATAAAACTACTTTGGTTTACAACCAATGAATAAAATACTTATATCAAGTCACGGTTGAGAATTCTTTTGAGCTTGAAGGCCGGGCGCAAGTAACCTACCATACCTACCTCCTTTATTCACACTTACAGACTGATTTGTGGATATCATTCAATGCTAGGTTCTGCTGCCAGGTCGTACCATTAAGAAGTAAAGTAACCACAATTAGAAACCAACACTCAGGGCAGGCGCTCTGGATAATATTTACCCCTCTTTTACCCACTATACTTCAGTAGCCAACATAGCAGACAGAATTCTAATTGTTTAATAGTTTGCTCATCCGACCTCGGTCACTTTAATGTGATGCCAGGGTGCGTGATGAGGAAGGGGAGATGAACGGACCAACATGATTCAGTTTGAAGAAGTTACTCCCTTCTTGTTCGGTGGCATGAGGCCTTATCTGCCAATGTGTTTGTGGCCTTGGCATGTCGTCGGTGTATGGATGTGCTAAGGGAGCAGCAGGTGCACTATCTAGCTTGGCCTGTGGTAGAGGACCACTGTCTGTTCAGAACTCATTTTCATCTACTTATTATTGAGTTTTTCTGCTATCCTAACCCACGTGTGCTGCACTGTGCATTTATTAATTAGGAGGTTGTTTGGCCTGGGAGCTATTTACACCTGCAGATCAAGGCTATCTGTACCTTCTCAGTGCTACCAATATAAACAAATTAACTTTATAGTTGTGTGCTGTGTGCTTCTGAAAAATGTTATCTAGTGTGGTTCTGATTCCTTGTCAGGGCCCCCTTCCTTAATGACCTTGATGCCTGAGAATCTGTCTGAACATCTTGGAGGTTGGGATTGTGTGCAAAGCAGTTTAGATGTCAGGATTCAGTATTTCATAATAAATGCCTTTCAAAGTTCTGTCTGAAAAATGGCAGTACTCTAGTTCTTTCTCTACCATGTTAATGTTCTTTGAGTATCATATATTGTATGCCACCCTACGTTATTCCCTGCCCATGTATTCTGCAACCTATCCCTAGCTACGACCATCTCTATGCTACTTGTGTAACCCTATCTGTGTATTCTGCAACCTCTATCTAAACGTGTGAGTGCACTCTACTTCTCACCCTACTTGTGTAGCACATTCCTTTCTATTCTTTATGGCAGTTGCATTACCTCTAATGTTGAAACTGGTTGTTTACAAATCACTTCTCAGCTTGTACCTTTGTTCGCTTTTAGAAACAGGTGGGGGCAGGGCCAAACCTTGTGCTGATCTTATCTGCATCTTCACAGCAGTCTTTAGTAAGAATGCTGGTGACTATGCAGGGCGACAATAAAATAATGTATCCCTACTAACCATATAATTATATGAGTCCCTGGAGAAGGGGTGAAGCCATACATGAGGGGTTTGAGTATTCCATGTTGCAGCTGTAAAATTTGGGATTTAGTGGGTCAAATCCATCTACCTTTGCTACTCCCAAAGAGGCCCTATGTTGTTACCAGTACACCACACCATTTCACTAGATTGTAGCACATCCCCCCACACGTCCACCTGATTATGAGAAAAGGGCATATCATATTTGATTTGTGAGCCCATGAACTGCTTCATGCATATGGTACTGTTGGTTGTGGGGGTCCCACAAAGTCTCTGTAAGTTCCATTCAGCCATACCCCCTCTACTCAAAGTAATAAACCTCCGTACATGGATCAATACATTTAACAACAACATTAAGTTCAAAATGACCAAGGATCCCGAAGAGATCCATTTTCTAGACCTCACCATTTTCCATCGACAGAGCAAATTGATGTGTCATTTATACAAAAAACTGACTGATCATAACACATTGTTACACTACAGCAGTTTTCATCCCAAAACACTCAAGGACCATCTCCTGTATGGTCAATATCTCCAGTTGAGACAAAACTATACAAACCTAGATGACTTTTACATAAATGCAGGCGAATTAGACCAGTGCGTCAAAGCAAGGGGATACCCATCAAAGATTATCTCACAATCCCGCAAAAGGGCTCGCTTCACACCATGTGAAACACTTCTGCAGCCCCATGAGCATCCCAGTGAGGAAGAAAAGATGACATGTGTCACTAAGTTTTGTCCAAACACCAGACAATTTAGGAGGGTGGATCCAGAAATTCTGGCCATTGGTTCGCCTGGCTTTGCCAAATGAACCACTTCTGCGAATGACACTCAACAGAGCAAAAAACTTGAATGAGTACCATACCCACCCCCAGTTCCAAAGGATACCACATAAGAGAACACTCTGTGACCTTGGGTAAATTGTGGGTCACTACTATGTGGCTCATGCACAGCATGTAATTTCAGCACAAAGGGCAAAGCATTCGAAATACATGGCAAGACGTGGAAACTAAAGCACTTTTCCAACGGTAAAACAAGCAATGCGATCTATTGCATACAATGCTCGTGGGGCAAGCAATACATTGGCCAAACGAGCAGGCCCGTACCCAAGAGAATAATTGAGCACTGTACTTGCATTATGTGTAAAAAAGTGGAGGTACCTATGATGGCACATTTCTTTGAACAAAGACACACACCCGATGATATATTATGGTGGGTGGTTAACGTAGCACAAGCAGGAGCCAACGTGGCACACAAAGAACTATGGTGGATCTACAAAATGAGATCAAATATAACAGGTCTCAATGAAGAACTGCCCTTCCCGTGAACCACCCTCCCAGATCGCAACAATTACATCTTTGGCAGCCAATAATTTGTGGGTGGGCCCCAATACAACTTACTATGTGTTTGATCGGTCCTTAGCGGTTTGATGGGTTCACTGCAGAACTATTCTTGATCCTGGGAAATGGACAATCCCACATTTTTACATGTTTGGGCATCATAAACTAGCCCTGTCTATAATGATGGCTAAGGGAATTAAATCCCCATGGCACCGGATGTGCAGCAACAGGCCAAGATGCACGGTAAGCCACAGTCTAGTGTTTGAAGAATGCTGCGTCCATCGCGCTTCTGTACGAAGCACCGCAGTCAGGCATTATACTGTGGGTGCCATGGTTACTCACAACAGTAACCAGAGACACGAGGTCTGCATCTCATGAATGCTGCAAGCGGACACCAAATTGGATCCGAGGTAAGGTTTGTCCCCGCAGCACCACGCGGTTCGAGGAAATCACATTCCGATCTATGAATCATTTCACACATACCCACATTTTACTTAACAATTTCCTAAACTCTTCCCATTTAGAGCAACATCAATCATGACAACAGGAAAGGTTTCTACCTCTCCTTTACCCTAACAGCACTGACAAATGGCCTGACACTCACTGGGTTTGGTGTCCCCTGGTGACTTATATGAAATTTATGGAACTTCTTGTACGTTTTTAGAGTTTTAATACTGACTACAACTGCATTGTTTTACAATCTAGATGCCACTGCACACTGGGATACATTAAGTGCTCATTACATTTGCTGCAAGGAACACCGTTTAATCACGAATACCCAGACCCAGCGCAATTTAAATAAAGAACCCTGACACTGAACAATGGCGGGTTGGAATGCATACATATCCATGCTGTTGCCACCAGTAGAGGTCACATTAGCAATGATCACATACACACCACTGTATTGCAGGTTTGCCAGAAACAACGGTCACTCTGTTGCAACTACAGCAGTATGAATACGATATCTGACACTGAGCACGGACTCCACGCGTCACCAAGCCCAAGGTTAGTGTACCTTTTAGGAACGGTCAAATAAGTTCTAGACCCCTAGTGTAATATTTGTCACATAAATATTTTAACACGGCCAGAAAGTACACAGAAAACACCTACCTGACTCCTTTCCCGGCGTTTTATGGCGAAAATGAGGAAATACCTAGAAGACCCTCCACCGGCCGGAACAATAAAGATCAGGCCAGGGGTGAGCCCTCCAGGGAAAACCCCCGTAGGGGAAAAAACCCGGTGCCGAGAAGAGCTGCTGGGGTTCGAGGCGTCCAGATAGCTGCTCCCCGGGGAGGTTCCGGATGATCGGGATGTTACCTCTCAATGTAGTAAATGATCTTCGTGCAATCAGTAAGGACTACTGGAACTGGATAACAATATAAGAGGAGATTTAAGATTACCCACAACACATTCATAAACTGAGAAATGGAGTCTAAGAAAGAAGAAATGGCGGCTTACCCAAAACTAGCCAGAGATAAGCCTTGAGTGAGGAAAGGAGTGTCCCCCGATTTTAGACCCGGGATGTTAGAAGGAACTAACCAGAAAACTGTGAATAAAACAGAAATATATGAACCTGGTAGCAGGGGGAGTTGAACTGACTTCCTAAAGATATTCGTAAGGAATCTTACCCTCGGAATAAAATGGAAAGTAAGGCTCTGCTCCGAACGTGGGTCGGAGTATATAATCACGACAGATGAGATGAAGCTTTTGCCTGAAGGAAAACAAGGAATGAGTTACCGGAGGAGGTACAAGATCTCCCTCCACTATACAAAGAGAGAGCAGCGGGAAAGAATATGAAAAGACGTACCCGCTCAGTGAGCGTTGGTGGTTAAAGGAGGCGTCTCCGCCCTGAAGTGCCGGCAGAGGGATTCGGAAGCGGGGAAAGGATTCTTCTGCCGAAAGCTGGGAACACGTATAGGGACGAAAACCAGAACAAGGGTTAAAAGTGTCTATCAGGACGGAGGAGCTAAGAAGGTAATTCTAAGTATGGGAAAGAACAATAGTAGATAGTTAATGTTCGAACTCACGAAGCGTCTCTGAACTCTGTGGAGAGTAGCAACGCACTGAACTGTCGTCGCCGTCTCGTGATAAGCGTTGCGTGCGTAGAGGGGCGTGGCCCTGGAAAGGTTGGTCGCTGCTTGCAACACTAGACCGCTGCCTGCAGTACTGCAATTCGCCACGATACCGGAAGGAGCTCGGTAAGGTACTGCCAGATCGTTGTGCCGTGTCCTAATCTCGACAGTGTTTATTACAGTATGCCCCCTCTTAAGGGTACCGCCCCCTGGTTTGTTAGGATGTTTCGAATGAAATAGACGCACAAGTTTGGGGGCATGAACTGCTTTCTCAGATTCCCAAGTTCGGTCTGAAGGGGAGTACCCTTTCCAATCCACCAGATACTGTAACTTCCCATGATGAAGTCTGGAGTCACAAATTCCTGATACCTCATATTCCGAACCCGAGTACCCTAATAAGGGGGGAGGACGTACCGAAATATTAGGATGAAAAGTACTTCTGAGATCTGGCTTTAATTGGGAGACATGGAACACCGGATGAATTCTGGACCAGGTCCTTGGGAGTTTTAATTTGAAGGCTACTGGGCCCCTTGTTGCCTCAACACGAAATGGACCCAGAAATCTCGGTGAAAGCTTTGAAGGCCGAAGATGTCTGGGGAGAAAACGAGAGGACAACCAAACCCAGTCACCGGCTTGGATAACCGGAGATGGGGTCCGGAGGCGATCAGCAAACTTCTTCACTCTTTCTTGAGAATCCGATAGGGCTTTTGAGGCAGCGAGATGACCATCATGAATCTGTCCCATCAGCTGTTCAACATCAGGAAACTTGACATCGGAGTGTTTGGTCTTGGGAAATGCGGTTGGATGGAATCCATATGAACAGAAAAATGGTGAGGTCTTAAGTGAGGAATGATAAGAATTATTATATGCGAATTCTGCTAGAGGTAATAACTCTGACCAATTATCGTGAGCAGCTGAGATATAGTTTCTTAGATAACCTTCCAAGGTCTGGTTGAGCCTTTCAGTCTGGCCGTTGGTTTGAGGATGATACCCCGAACTTAAAGCTTGTGTAATTCCTAAGATCTTACAAATCTGCTTCCAATATTTAGATGTGTATTGTGACCCCCGATCAGAGATGATGACTTCCGGTAATCCATGCCGGGAAAAGATTTTGCCAATGAACTTCCGGGCCATTTGAGCTGCGGACGGAAGTCCTTTAAGTGGCACGAAGTGTGCCATTTTAGTAAAGGAGTCAATGGTCACCATAATGGCCGAATGACCTCCTGAGGGAGGTAGATCGACCACAAAATCAGTGGAGATGATTTGCCATGGTCTTGTGGGTAATGGCATCTTTACTAAAGTCCCTACCGGATGTTGACGGGGACTCTTAGTCTGAAGACAGGTAGGACAAGAATCAACATACTGTTGAACATCCCTTCTTATCGTTGGCCACCAGAAATAACGGGATATCAATTCTCGGGTGGTAATCCGTCCTCGGTGACCCGAAGTCTTGGAATCATGGCACCACTTCAACACCTCCTTCTGTAGTACCTTGGTTGGTACGTAAACCTGAAGACCATGGAAATAACAACCCTCCTTTTTGGTCAGCGTTTTCTGGTGGGCTAAGGTAAGTTTCTTCAATACTGCCGGCCCGGATTGTTCTTCCAGACGTGATACAAAATCGATGGGTTTGTTTACCTGCAACGTGGAGCAAGAGAAAATGGGTTCTGAACGGAAGAGGCTCGAGGGAGTAGGGTCCTTTCTAGACAAGGCATCCGCTTGCAAATTGTACTTCCCAGGAATGAATGAGAAGGAGATCCGGAAAGGGGAAAAGAAATGAGCCCATCGAGCCTGCCTGCTGTTGCATGTTTGAGCATATTGTAAAATACGCAGGTTGTGATGGTCTGTTCTAACTTCCACTGGAATGACGGCCCCTAATAATAGATGCCTCCATTCTTCGAACGCTCTTTTGATAGCCAACAGTTCCTTTTCCAAGACAGTATAATTCCATTCGGAAGGGGATAATGTTTTAGACAAATATGCAATGGGTCGTTCTTGACCCTGATCGTCTTGTTGTAGCAGGACGGCTCCTAGAGCATGTTGGGAGGCATCAGTCTCGACGATGAAACCCTGCTTTTGATTCGGAGTCTTCAGAATGGGAGCGGTGGTAAACCGATTCTTTAATTCCTCAAAAGAATCTTGGATAGATTTGGTCCAGACAAATTGAACCCCCTTCTTGAGTAAATTAGTCATGGGTTGTGTTAGAGAGGAGAAATTCGGGATAAATCGTCTGTAGAAATTAGAAAATCCCACGAATCTCTGGATATCCTTACAGTTTGTGGGTACTGGCCAATCCTTAACGGCTGAAACCTTCTCTGGGTCCATTGAAATACCTTGAGCCGACAAAATGTACCCCAGGTAAGTCACCTGTGATTGATGGAACATGCATTTCTCCATATTGCAGTGTAAATGGTTTCGGTGCAGTCTGCTAAGGACTTCCTGGACCTGAGATTTGTGTTCTGAAAGATTATCCGAGAAAACCAATATATCATCAAGATAGACGATAACGGAATGAAGTAGAAGGTCGGAGAAGAGATGGTCCATGAACCTCTGAAAGACTGCTGGAGCGTTAGAAAGACCAAAGGGCATCACCTGATATTGATAGTGACCAAATGGAGTCCTGAAAGCAGTCTTCCATTCGTCCCCTTGTCTAATTCTTATCAAATGATAAGCCCCTTTCAAATCGAGTTTGGTGTATATCTTGGCCCCTTGAACGGCTTCTAATATATCAGGAATTAGAGGCATAGGGTATTTGTCCGGAATGGTGATCTTGTTAAGGCCCCGATAGTCAATACAGGGTCTGAGCTCTGAACAATTTCTTTTTGGAATAAAGAACAATGATGCCGCCGCCGGGGATGTAGACTCGGTAATCAACCCGTTCTTTAAATGAGTGTGTAGATATTCTCGTAGTACTTCTTTCTCGGTGTTAGAGAGAATATACATTCTTCCAAAAGGGAGAGGTTGTGCTGGAACCAACTCAATGGCACAATCATCGCGACGATGTGGTGGTAATTGCATATATTCTGAGGTAGAAAAGACGTCAGCATAATTTTGGTAGTCCTTCGGTAAACCTGAAATGTAGCTGACAATTTTGGTCCTTGGACTCTCTAGAGCCGACAATGTAGGAGCTTCTTTGTTCTTCCCTGGATCTCCAATACAATGCCTCACACAAAACTCGGACCCTAAGAAAAGGGATCCAGCCGTCCAGTTAATAAAAGGGTTATGTTTTCTTAACCAAGGTATCCCTAATATGATGGGATAGTGGGCGGCACGGATTATATCCAAAGTTATGATTTCATGATGAGAGGATATTGACATGGACAAAGGATTCGTCTGGCTCATAATTGGGCCAGATATTAACGGACTCCCGTCTACACTTTCGACAGGAATAGCCTCGGGTTTTGCCGAACGAGGTATGTTTCTTTGTCTGGCCCATTGGTCGTCAATAAAATTGCCAGCGGCTCCACTGTCCACCAATGCTGATATCTCGGGAAGGAAATTTTCACCGATTCTTAAAGATATTTTTAGAACCAACATATAAGTCAGAGAAGAATCGGGACGAAGTGAACATTGCAAATTATATGAGGAACCTAAATCTAGAGAGGGTTCCCGAACCGTGGTTCCTCCTACGGCCGGGCGCTGGCGTTTCCCGACTTTCTAGGGGGAGCGATGGGACATTCTCGAACCACATGAGTATGGGCTCCACAATACATGCACAAGTTATTGGTTCTTCTCCGGGTACGCTCCTCTATTGACAAAGGACCTCGAGGGGTAGCGGTTCCTAATTGCATAGGTTCATCGGAACTCGATTTGTTTGTGACCGATGAGGGCTGAGAAGGAAACGGGCGCATGACTCTGCCTCTTCGTCTTTCATTGTTCCGTTCTCGGATTCTGTAATCCAACTGCATAACCAACGCCACTAGTTCTGCCAAGGATGATGGGCGAGGTACTCTGGACACTTCATCTTTTAGCTCCTCTGACAGACCTCTACGAAAAATAGTCACCTGAGCGTCGTCTGACCAGGTTGTCTCGCTAGCCATCTGTTTAAACCGGGTGACATAGGTTAGTATGTCTTGGTTCCCTTGTTTAATGTCTAGCAAGTGTTCCTGAGAGGCCACCCTAATCTCCTGCCTAGCGAACATGGTTCGGATGCTGTTACGGAATGCCGTATAGGAGTCAAGGATTTGATTATTGGACGTTACCAATGGGGTGGCCCAAGCTAGGGCTGGTCCGGACATTTGAGAGATCATATAACCAACTCTGTCCCTATCATTCTGAAAATAAGCATGTTTGAAAGCAAACTGTATAGTACAGGCATCAAGAAACTCTTTTACCCGATGAGGATTTCCATCAAACATTCCTCCTGGTAGAGCCCCGGGAGGAACCTCTGAACATTGAGGGATCCTCACACTTGTAGCCTGCTGAGCTGCCTGCTGTTGTGCAACCTGTTGCTGGGCAGCTTGTTGGGCTGCCTGTTGCTGATTCTGTAACAGCGCAGCGTTTTCCTGTTTAAGGGTCTGTACTTCTGAAGTTAAAGCCTGCACTGCAGCTATAAGCTGCTGGATTTGCTGATCCATCTTCCTCTAGGTGTTCCCCAGATACGCTCAAGCCGTGTCAAAATAATTCTCTTCGTCTGGGCGTTGCTAACTGTAATATTTGTCACATAAATATTTTAACACGGCCAGAAAGTACACAGAAAACACCTACCTGACTCCTTTCCCGGCGTTTTATGGCGAAAATGAGGAAATACCTAGAAGACCCTCCACCGGCCGGAACAATAAAGATCAGGCCAGGGGTGAGCCCTCCAGGGAAAACCCCCGTAGGGGAAAAAACCCGGTGCCGAGAAGAGCTGCTGGGGTTCGAGGCGTCCAGATAGCTGCTCCCCGGGGAGGTTCCGGATGATCGGGATGTTACCTCTCAATGTAGTAAATGATCTTCGTGCAATCAGTAAGGACTACTGGAACTGGATAACAATATAAGAGGAGATTTAAGATTACCCACAACACATTCATAAACTGAGAAATGGAGTCTAAGAAAGAAGAAATGGCGGCTTACCCAAAACTAGCCAGAGATAAGCCTTGAGTGAGGAAAGGAGTGTCCCCCGATTTTAGACCCGGGATGTTAGAAGGAACTAACCAGAAAACTGTGAATAAAACAGAAATATATGAACCTGGTAGCAGGGGGAGTTGAACTGACTTCCTAAAGATATTCGTAAGGAATCTTACCCTCGGAATAAAATGGAAAGTAAGGCTCTGCTCCGAACGTGGGTCGGAGTATATAATCACGACAGATGAGATGAAGCTTTTGCCTGAAGGAAAACAAGGAATGAGTTACCGGAGGAGGTACAAGATCTCCCTCCACTATACAAAGAGAGAGCAGCGGGAAAGAATATGAAAAGACGTACCCGCTCAGTGAGCGTTGGTGGTTAAAGGAGGCGTCTCCGCCCTGAAGTGCCGGCAGAGGGATTCGGAAGCGGGGAAAGGATTCTTCTGCCGAAAGCTGGGAACACGTATAGGGACGAAAACCAGAACAAGGGTTAAAAGTGTCTATCAGGACGGAGGAGCTAAGAAGGTAATTCTAAGTATGGGAAAGAACAATAGTAGATAGTTAATGTTCGAACTCACGAAGCGTCTCTGAACTCTGTGGAGAGTAGCAACGCACTGAACTGTCGTCGCCGTCTCGTGATAAGCGTTGCGTGCGTAGAGGGGCGTGGCCCTGGAAAGGTTGGTCGCTGCTTGCAACACTAGACCGCTGCCTGCAGTACTGCAATTCGCCACGATACCGGAAGGAGCTCGGTAAGGTACTGCCAGATCGTTGTGCCGTGTCCTAATCTCGACAGTGTTTATTACACCTAGCTACAACACTTTACAACCATTACATAAACCAGGTTATAGGTGTTATTACAGGGTTCACTGATAAACCATTGTCCTGACAAAGGTGAGAAGGGATCATCACGCCCGCCGAAAAGTCTCTACAATAGATACAGTAATGGGAGCGCTTACCTCCTAAAGACAGCCCACCCGAGACATCGACCCCTGAAGCGACCCTACATTGATTGGTTCTATCTATTTTGTTGCCTCATTACGAGCGTTTGAATTATTGAGTCCTTGAATGTCCTTTAGTGAATTGTCTCTTTCTATTTTTTTCTGTTTTTCTCTATTTTGTTGGAACAGTATGAGTGGTACAAGTAGTTAGCACCTTACCACTCTACATTAGGATGATTGAAAATTAAAATTGTCAACTTTCGGTTTGTTATTGAATTATGAGTGGCACAAGTCGCCAGAATGTTACTAGATTATACATGGGCTATTGAAAAACAGAACTGTATATACGATTAGAGGTTTTCTGTTTTCTGTTTCATTATCGATTTTTTTAATTATAAGTCACATGGGGAAAATGGTATCTTTACTCTTTCTTTAACTAACATTTCTATTCCTTTGCACTGTATTTTTACATTTTTCTTGGGACATGCATGTTAGTTCAGTCCCATTACACGAAGATCTAAGTACATACAATTATGTATATATATCGTTCAAATACAAATTATTGTTTCACACACAGTAGTCTGTGTCTTCATTATCACTGAAGCCGTGTATATGTTTTAGGATGTATTTCAGGCAATTGAGTAATCCAAGACATCCTTTAAACAAATAATCCTTTTCTTGATATTGCTATTTATCACCTTAAAGGGGCCAAAGTGTCTGCAAATAGAGCACTCTGTATGAGGCGTTTAGAAATAATGTTCAAATAAGAAGAATCATATAGTCTGTCGTTGGCAATCTATGTTAGCTATACCATGTTTCTTTGTCTCTGGCACCTTACAGCAGTCATTTAATTTTAGCATGTTACACAATAAGTCACAGCCAACCTTCTTCTCAGGTGTCTTTACCCAAATCTAAAATGGATTCCGTCCACATACCTCCGAAAACATTGTACTCCCTACCTACCAGGAGGCCATCAAAGAGAGGTGGTACAATATAGCTCACTATCCCAATTTCTTCAGGACCCTTGCCTCCACACATCTCATTGTTACAACCCCATGTGAGGCAAAAGGTGTACAGGAATCAGAGGGAGCAACATATTATCTGTGACAGATGGCCATCTGTGAGTGTGTGAAAGCCCTATTTTGTATTTTTATTACATGAAATTATGCAGATAATACTCTGTTAGTCTCAAATCTGAGTTACTACAAATAATAAAGAAAACACCAGTCACGAAAAAAAATATCTAACAAGAGTTTATTCTTGCTTGAAGCAGACCCAAATTCAGCTCTGTCTTCGCACAGTCATAGAGAAATAGAGCAATGCACATGGGGGGACAGGCAGCCTTAAATACACTTCAAACCGTCTTCGGTTGCTGAAATAATACATAGTTTACTACCCACGTAACATGGCCATTTTCCATGGTGACACATAGTACCTCGCTCTGCGTCATCTCTGCACAATTTACTGTTCTCACAGCAAGGAAGTTCATCACGTTCCCATCACAAGGAGGCAAGGAGGCATTCCTTGCGCTTTGTTATCACTGTTTGTCTTACACCAAAAGGGCACTTCGCATTTCGGCTCGGCAGTTCAATTAACATTTCCTCTCTAGAATGTGCATGGTACATTATGGTACATCATGTTTTCTAAACATGAGTCATTCGATTAGCTTTGGAAATCAGAAGACAGGAAGGAACATAACTAACCTAACCTTTATCTTTGAGCTGTCTGTTTCTGCCTGTTCAAAGCTTGAGCTGGTAAATTGCATTAGCTAAGCATTCCTCGCATAGACACATTTGCCAGCCTTTTAGGCTGCAATGATTTTCTTCACACAGAAAAATGAAAACCCAGAAAGTGAGCACAGAAACCAAATGGAATTGGAATGGCACATTTCAATGCGTGCGCTTAGCCTAACACAGAATAACACAGAATGGATGCATTTTCACAAACCCTGCTTTTAACCTAGGCTAACACATTGAAATCATACATTCTTCATTATCACATATATCAATAGCCATAAACTGTTTGATTTCCACATCCTGCATTATCAAGGCATTAGTTATATCAACAGGGGGATAAGGTACATGTTTCAATTTCTCCAAAGCTCTAGAGCAGAAGTCCTAGTAAAGAACCTAAAACCGGTAGGCACTGTATGCAACAGCAACAGAACAAGATAACTCCAACGAAAATGGCAAGTGCAGAGAATATCTTCCAACCCCAAGTTCTAAATACATTCCAAGCCCATGTCCCAATGTTCCAATCTCCTTCACTGACATGAATTTCAGCACTCAGTGTATGTAATCTTTTGATAGCTTGGAACACAGTAGGGGAGAAGTCAGGTAAACGCAAGATGCTGATCCAACCATTTTGCAAACTCCCCCACGCTCAGCTAACATGACATCTAAGACCATTCTATTTTGAAGAGCAACTAATCTAATAGCTCTTTGTTCTAATGTCATAGTAAATATGACATCAGTTGTTTCATTAATGGTTTTCTCAAATACTCTGGCCAATTTCCTAATATCTCGAGAGTTTGTTATTTGTCCCCAAAATGGAATCATGGATTTTGCTACATCCCCCAATATCTGGAGAGCTATGTCATCATTTATCCCTCTCCTAGGGTGATGTTTCAGTATTTCTGTAGTTGATGTTATGTAAACCCCTGGCAGCAGTATCCCCAAGTAACATGTTCCCTGCCAATCCTTGGGTAACCATGGATATGCGTGTTTCCCACAGACAAAGTAAATCAGTCCCCCGATGTATAAGGGCCTTGTCTCGTTTAGCAAAGTTGCAGTGTGCATACATTTGTCATATGTAACCATATACCGGGAACCTTCTTTCTTTAAACAAAATGGCACTGTATCAGGATCATGGTTGATAGTGTAGGATGATGGAGCTCCTTCCCTATTTCCTACTGGTGACATTCTAAATGATATAATTCATTGGTAGGGTTGAGATCTCTTATCTGTATATTTGGTAGAGGCAACATTGGTTGTGCTTTTATTAGCAAAGACAGAGCATCCTAGAGGCAGCAATACTTGTCGATCAAACTCGTTGATGTTTGTCCCATGAAAGTTACCAGTGGTACTATCATTCCATTTGTCAAGGAATCGAGCTTTAAAAGAAGCATAACAAGCACTTGACAATGGGAGTGGATATATGTACCAACCTAAACCTTTCTCACCATGCTGTCGGAGGTGAGAACATACCCAGTGTTTTGTCCTGTGTGTGTGTGTGTGTATCATTTATAATACGTATCAGGGTGTTGTTGAGATACCCCTCCCTGTGTTTGAGATCAAGGGGACGAAGAGTATGTGAGTGTATGTAGAGAGGAGACAAGGTAGTGGAGCTGACCGTAGGTAACAGTATGCTGAGAGGGTGTGAGCTTTCCAAAAAACATAACACAGGTATCAGTACGAGCATAATGGATGCTACAATAATTACGATTATGCATTTGTCCCTCATGGACCATAGTCCTTTAAACGTATATTGTCCAGTGGCAATGCTATCCATGTCCTTGTTTATACGTGCCCCAAACAGTGGAATAGTTTTTCAGTGTCCGTTAAGAAACCTCACTGAAACAGGCTCTATAAGTTCATCCGTGGGTGGCACCTGACCACGTGGCCAATCTTGTTTGTAGTCTTCTTGTAGTCAAATCAATGTTTGTTAGTCTTCTCTTCCCAGCCCCCCTCTTGCTCCAAAACAAACGTTTCCATGTCTTTGGGGGGAATAGTGGGATCAATCGTTGGTTTCTTGTGGGTTCAGTATTCTTACCACACTTTCCTAACTACAAAAGGTCATCCTCTAGCTAATTTCATGGTCGAAGGTTGTAGCTGGTCAATCCAGGCACAGAGTGATCTGCGAACAAAGGATCAGTATCCGACAAAAGTGGTGAAAGTGTTGGACGATCAGGTTGCTTGGTCTCAGGACCAGGACATGGGCCATCACTCTAAGGCACACACTTGGTTTCAAGATCATTGCTCTCCTCCTTCTACCATTTGTCATAGGGCAAAGGCAAAGGCACTCGTTTCAGATATGCTGCATGAATCCAGTGTTTATTCCCGTCCACTCAAACAGCCATCTGAGTAGCCAGTAGCACCAGATAGGGTCCTTTCCAGTGAGCGGAAAGACTGGACTTCCACTCAAAGTCTTTCACCAGTACATAGTCACCAGATCGAATGCGGTGACCAGGGCCCACATATTTGTCAGGCAGTGCTGCACGAACCTGTTGGTGAATCAAATGCAGATTTGAGTTAACTGGTCACAGTAATCAGACAATAGTGGGTATTCGATATCTGACAATTTCTTAGGCCTGGGTGCATTCCATACATTATCAGGTCACCCCATCACTATTTCATAGGGAGAAAGTCCTGTTTTTGCCTGAGCAGTAGCTCTCATAGATAACAGTGCTAGTGGTAGGGCATCAAGCCATTTCAGTTTGTTGTCAGCACACACCTTCGCTAGCTTGTTCTTAAGTATGCCATTTCGGCGTTCTATTAAACCACACTTTATGGATGCCTTGCAGAATGGAAACACTTCTTAATCTGTAGTCCCTCACATACGTGTAGTATGATAGCAGCAATAACATGAGGTCCATTATCGGACCATATTACTCTAGGTAACCCAAATCTTGGAAAGTACTATTTTAACATGACTTTTGCAGTGGACATGGCAGTATTATCTTTCAAAGGGAAAGCCTCAACCCATTTGCTGAATGCACATATCACTACTAACACATACTTGTAATTTTGGAATCGCACCATCTCAATGAAGTCAAAATGAAACACTTTGAATGGCATGGAAGGGGGTGCAAAACTACCCTTAGGTGCTGGTGTTCCCTTTCCAATGTTGTGTTGTAGACAGATCATACAGTTCTGAACAAGTTGTTCTGAAGTTTTGGGAATGTTGTCATTACTCCTTACTGGGTCTAGATGTTTACAGATACCTTTGGCACTAATGTGAGCTGGCTCATGTGCCATAGTAACTACAGCTGTTATATAAGCGTTGGGCAGCATCCACCTTTGTTTCTCATGATCAACCCAACAACCCTCATTATCCAACCCTGCTGGGCCAGAACCCCATAGTTCAATCTCCTCGGCTGTGGCTTTCGCCTGAATTTCATTCACGCTATTAATGCCCTCTTCCATGATCCCAGTCTCAGCAACCCACCTAGCAGAGTCTAAACCCCGCTTCAGCGAGACAGAATTAACAGTGCTTGTTGAGCACATCGTAGACAACGCCCCAATGCTGTTCATTGCCAAACAAAGGTGCAACACACAGCAGCGGTGCAAAGAGATCTGAGCAGCAGCAGCACAGAAGTGCACCACAGTTGGCGTGACAGTGCGTACAGTCAAAGATTGCCACAAGTGATGGGACGATATGCGGCTGCGTGTGCGCAACCTAATGGCAGCACACCCCCAGCACAGCACCAGCACAGGAAGGGGACCCGCTACACCCCTGAGGCTCCAGACATGGGAGGAGAGGTGCAGTAGTGTCCTGCACCTCGAAGGGATCGAGGGCGTAGGCGGAGCAGAGTTTGGAGCCAGCCCACCTGGCAATGCTGGTAAGTACACAGAGTGGAAAGCCATGAGTGGGAATGTTGGAAAGCCCCATCTCCGGCCTAGAGGCACCCAACGCATCCACCAATGACCCACACCACACACCACACGCACAAGTGACCGAACCCCCAGGACAGGCAGACAGCATGCAACTGTGTGCAAGCTGAGATCCATACACCTGGGTGCATCACCCATCAAATGTGTGTACATGCAAGTGGACCATGTATGAGGAGTGCATTGCATGTGATCGACCCATTCACATCCTGTCAAACAACTAACAGCATGCCCTGCATTCCCCCACAGGCACATCATCCGACCGTGAAACTGCACAACAACCTACTCCACGTGGCACTACACGTAGCTTTCGTACCCAGACATCAGAGGATGCCACTGCCACCACCTTGGAATTCAAACGTCAGCCCCGCCAACGTCGGCCGCCACCACCTCTGGAACTCAACCATCAGCCCTGCCAATGTCGGCCATGGACACACCCATCCCTCCTGCACCCCCAGCACAGCACGTGGCCACCGGATCCACACCTGCTACCACATCTGCCGCATCCATCAGTGGGCGTCAAGATATGGCTGACGACGAAGCATCCAGCGGCAACAATGCACCAGTGGAACAGTGTGCTGACGCACCACACAATGAGGATGACGGGGGCAACATCTCTCCCCTACAGGAGTTACAATTTAGCCCGATCAATCTCCACAGCCCAATGCGCTCCCCCACTCCCTCACTCACAGAACTCAGCGCCCACCTCCTGCGCATGGAGGAACACCAGGCAAGCATCACACAGCTAGTGGAGCAACCACTCCAGGAGGCTAAGCAGCAAAGGGAGGATGCCAGGCTGCAGCGTGAGGAGGTCAGACTCTAGAGGGAGAGCACTGCCACCTCTGTGCGTAGACTGTCATGTGCATTGGCAGATCTGCTACCACAAATGTGGTTCTGTCACAGCGGTTCAGGGAGGGGAACACTGCGATGCCATCTATCGCTGAGTCAATGCAAGTGGCCCAACTTGCATATTTGGCCAATGTGCCAGCTGCGACCATGCCGGTGCCATCTGCAAGCAGCACACCTTCCAGTTTATTAGGCAGTAGTCCTCGGAGGTGGTCCTCATGGCTGTTCGGACCCTCCGGGAAGGACATGTACAGCCACAAGCGTGGACGAAAATAGTGTGGTGAACGTTAAACTGTCATACAAACAGTCGTGATGGGGTTGTTGTTGGGGGGTGGGTATGTTGGGGAGGTGGGGCTGGTCCTTAGTGGGGTAAGTCATTTGGGGCCTGGTTGGTGGGTGGGTACATTGGGGAGATGGGGGTGGTCCTTAGTGTGGTACGTCAGTTGGGGCCTGGTTGGGGGTGGGTACGTTGGGGAGGTGGCGGTGGTCCTTAGTGGGGTAAATCAGTTGGGGCCTGGTTGGGGGGTGGGTACATTGGGGAGGTGGGTGGTCACGGGTGTACTTCATTATCCTTCAATTCCCATCACCCCTGTAATGTAGTAAATACTCTTTTGTTGCAATGCAAATGACGAGTGGACATTGTTGATTCCCTGTGCATTCAAACCATTTAAGGTCGTCCCACCACATGGAGTGCCTAATGTGCATGAGAAGTGTATAAAAAATAATTTCGAATGAGTGCTGCCCGTGCATGTTGTCCATCATGGGCACCCCTGCCAGGGAGTGCACCCATCCCATCCCCATCATCATCCTCATCATCGTCGTCGTCATCACCATCCTCATCATCTGTGTCCGGGGGCAGTGGAATGTTCCTGCGTATGCACAGATTGTACAGCATGGCACATGCAACTACTATCTTCCCTGTCTTTACTGGGCTGTACTGGAATGAGCCATCCGATCAGTTCAAGCAGCGGAAACTGGCCTCCAGTAATCCAAAGGTACGCTCTATCATGCCACGTGTGTGTATGTGTGCCCTGTTGTAGGCCTCCTCATACCTGTTCCTTGGCCTTCGTATGGGCATCATCAGCCATGGCGTGAGTACATATCCAGCCTCACCTGCATGGGAGTGTAAGCAAGGGCACATGTTAGTGTTCGTGGTATCACTGTCTGAATCAGATGCAGTACAATCATAGCCCATTTGTGAATCCGTTGTATTGGACATCTTTTGAGCCAACATGGATAACAATACCATGCATGGGTCATTGATGGTCACATTCGTGGATTGATAATGGGCAACAACTTGTTGCGCACAAGTCGGTGCCCATGAGTTCATATGTGGAGGGTGCAAACAGGGGGTAGGGGGTGGGAGTTTGTCCTGCCTGTAAAAACATTTTCAATTGCAATCTCTTTTGATGAAAATTTGATAAGATAGAGGACATTCATACAAAATACAATGTTTTGCCATGTAATGTGCTGCTGTGTAAGGTACAAATAAACACTCGGTATTGAAGGTATAGGTCAGCTTTATACTTTGCTGAAGCTATTTTTATTTTTGTAGATGTTTTGAAAGCAAAAAAAATCTATTGTGGTCAATAGTTGACCTGAATAAATTCAACAAGAGGTTGGCTTAGCTCATTCCCTCTGTATAAGTATCCAACTTACTCTATAAAACATAAACGCAAACACTGTGAACAACATAAGCAGAGAAAAAGGTTCACAGATAGAATTTCAAGCTGTAAAATAGTTAAATTAATGCAAAGAATTACAATGTTACAGCAACAGTGTGAACTACTTAGACAAGAGAAGAGGTCCACAATAAGCATTATTTCATGCAGTTAGGCAATTTAGTCAAAGCATTGTAAATACGTACACAGCAGTTTAACATGTATCAAAAGAGAAGAGGTGCACACATATCTACAACTCACATGGGGCAACCGATACTGTATATTAGTGTCTTAGACCTGTATAGTTGTGTCATCCTAGGGAGAGCATAGCTAATATATTTTGTCTGGGAGACATGACCTTGGAGAGGTCTACCAGAGCCAGGCTAAAGGGTGACCTTGTTGTGGGTCGACATCAGGAGGATGAATCATAGTCCCAAAATGGGGTGGAACAAAAGGGCGTCATATGGTGCCGGGGTTCTCAGACGTTTCGGCATACACAGTTTAACAGCCTTCTTCTATAGCCAAGGGGTGGATTCCCCTACAAGAAGTGGAGGGGAAGGTAAGTCAAACAATGGGACAATGTGTTGGGAAATTCTAATGAGTACATACAACAACCTGAGTATCATTGGAGTGTTTACACAAACTTAAAAAGATTTAAAAAATGATGTCTAGAAAAGACAATTCCAGTCCTCCACTGACCTTATCAGTGATGGCACCAAACGCGGGCGCCTTCTGGCTTGGGAAGTGGAGAAAAAGTGGTGTAAAGACCACTGTAGAAATACTGGTACGGGTCCTCCTATTCGAATAGTGGAAGTTGGGCACTGAAAGAGTGATGAGGAGATGTGCCTAAGTGAGAAAAGCACAGGCGGGGGTACGTGCCTGGGTTGATGGAGTCACAATTGCAGGGGTATCAAATGTACGGTGGACAGAAACCAGTGACTATGTACCTTAGTGCCCGTTATGAATGGTGAACCGAGGACTGGCTGGCCATTATGATCTGAGGGCGTAGTCTGCTGGGCTGGAATTTCAATGGTGGAAAAGGCAGCGTTCTGCTGAAAGGCAAGCAGATCGGTATGTTGGCTGATGGACGCAATGGAGTGGCTAAGCAGGACAAGAGCTGCCGCGTGGAAAGTTGAGGCTAGTATCTCAATCGGGGCTCACCTGGAAAGTGTGGCCATAGGAGGCAGTGTCTAGGTCCCGATACAGGAGAGCGCAGCTGAAGTCATGGCAGGTGTCTGCTACTCAGCACAGAGAGTCGCGAGTGGAGCTGTGTCAGGCTGGAGACTGCGCATGTGTAGGAGAGAGGAGGCTCTCCTAGACGCATGCGCAGTTGGGTACAGTGGCGCGTTGTCATGGCAAACTCTGTACTCAAGGAATAGAGAGTCAAGCAGGTAGAATTCAAGCGCCCGGGCGGAAATAGAGAAAAAGTAATCTCTGTGGGTCTAGTCAACGGGGAGATGTGTGATGGCCCCTAGACAGGTGTGCAAGTGTGTCAAGGATGGCATCGGCCGGAAGCGGTAGTCCCCTGAAACTAATGTAGACGGGGGGAGATGCAAGGAGGTGAAGAGGACATAGTTAGGACAACATTGCTGGGTGCACTTGGATTGCACTCGGCCCAGGATGGCGGATTACAGATAGGGCCTGGCAAACAAGCCGGTGAAATGGCTGGAGCGCAAGTGTGGCAAAGAATGCACAGGCAGAAGGCAGGAACCCCCTAAAATGATTGTAGATGGGGGAAATGCAAGGAAGTGCAGGGGGAATACTTATAACAACAACATTGCTAGGTGCACTTAGGTATGCACTTGGCCCAAGATGTCGGATAATAATCAAGCTGTGGCAAATGAGCCGGGGATGTGGGTGCCCTAAGGGGGTGGCCTGTGTCATGCACAATGTCGGGGAGAAAGTGGTTCAAGTAAAGGTGCCAGATGGATGTGCCTCATTCAGTCCGAGGGCTATGGATTTCAGTTTGAACCTCCACCAGGCTTCTTTAAAGTTCAGGGAGTTACCAGAGTTGTTGATGTTGGGTACTTTGTCCACTACCCACCAAAGGAAATTGTCTGGGCTGTGATGAAATTCTAGAAAGTGGGGTACCAAGGGTGCAGTAAGGTTTTTATACCGGATCCTTGATCTGTGCTCACTGATTCTTTTGTGGATTGGTCTGGTGGCTTGTCTCACATATCTCAAGCCGCAAGGACATTCAAGTATGTATATAACATTAGGAGATTTGCAATTTGAAAAATGTAGTAATTTCCAGTCCTTGCTGCCTATGGGAAATGAAGTCATTTTGCGAGTAAATTTGCATGCCGTGCAGTTCCCACAGGGATGGTGGCCTGTAATTTCTCTTAGATTCCAGAGTGAGGATCTTGTACTGCTTTTGCTCATTCTTGCATGTGTCAATATGTCCTTTAAATTCTTGGATCTCTTCAGGGCCATCCTAGGTGTTGGTTCTTTTGGTAGGCTCAGTTGGACAAGCGGCCAGAATTTCTTTATCATGCCCTTGAGTTTGGTTGTGCTAGGGCAAAAGGTGGTGACGCAAGTAATGTTGTCCTCTCCTGAAGCGTCACAGTGTTTGGTAGTTAATAATGATTCCCTAGGAGTGTATCTTGCTCTCTTTTGGGTATTTTTTAGCAGTTTTTTCAGGTACCCTCTTGGTGTCAATTTGTCATGCAATAAGGACGCATGTGTTTTGAATTCACCAATGTCAGTGGAATTCCTGCGGATTCTCAGGAATTGCCCGTACGGTAGATTATCCCAGAGGTTCTTGGGGTGATGACTTTGGTAGCGCAAGATAGTGTTGCGGTACGTCTCTTTTCTGAATAGAGTGCATTCCAGTTTGTTGTTCTGGGGTCTGATGGTGAGGTCCAGAAAATTGATTTCCACAATGCTATGATGCATGGTGAATTTGATTTCTTCTGTGCAGTTGTTTAACCAGTTGAAGAAGTCGACGAGGATGTTGTTCTCTCCTTTCCAAATAAAGATAAAATCATCTATATAGCGATGCCAAAGTATGATGCTGTCAAGGAAGGGGTTGGAGTCATTGAGTACGTAGTTATGTTCATATTCTGCCATAAATATAATGGCCGTGCTCGGGGCAAATGCTGCACCCATGGCGGTGCCACATATTTGCAGGTAGAAGATGTTGTCAAATTCAAAAAAGTTGTGTGTGAGTGCCAGTTGCAATAATTCTACTATAAAGTTAGTATGGACTCTTATTTGAGTCATATGGTGGGTGAGGTGCAGTCTAATACATTCAACCGCTGTGTCTTGTGGTATACTTGTGTATAAGCTGTTGATGTCCATGGTGACAAGTAAGTCTTCTGTTGTATTGAATGGCTGGTTTTCAAACTTCAATATTGTGGCCATAGTATCTCTTAGGTACGTATGTGTTTTCTGACTAAGAGGTTTAAGGAAGAAAGCGATAAATTTACAGATCGGTTCCAGGACAGACCCGCATCCCGAGACAATGGGCCTACCAGGGGGGATGTCTGGTTCTTGTGCAGTTTGGGCAGAGCGTAAAATGCTGGGGTTCTGCCTTCAGAGGTATTAAGGAAAACTTCTTCCTTGTCAGAGATCCAGTCGTTCCCGGCTGCAAACTGTGTTATCTCCTGTATTTTCCTTTTGATGGTCTCTGTTGGATCTTTCCTTAATTTTTTGTAGTTACCTTCCCCATTTAGAAGTGCCATAACCATTTCTTTGTACTGTTCCTTGCTTTGAACGACAATCCCACCTCCCTTGTCGGCTGATTTTATGACAAGGGATTTGTTGTCTGCTAGTGTTTTAAGAGCTTTGCGTTCGTTTAGAGTAAGGTTCTGTCTTTTAGGTATTGAGCTTTCTTGTTCTTATCTCATTTCCTCTTTGATGCATTTCTCAAATATCAAAACTGATGGTGGTATTTCGTTATCTCTCGGGTTAAAGTCTGATTTAACCCTGTGGCCGGAATTTTCTCGCTGGATGGGATTTTCTTTGTCATTAAAATACATTTTTCTACGGATGGTCCTGTAGAAGTTAGCCAATTCTTGATCTAGTCTGAACCAGTCTGTATGATTGGTTGGGACGAAGGAAAGGCCTTTCGCCAACAGTGAATTTTCAACTAGGGTCAGGGTAATCCCTGATAAATTGAAGATTGGGATTTCTTCTAAAATCTCCTCTGTCTCCTTCTGTGGTTCAGTGCCCTCCATTGGGGGAAGTTGTGATAAGGCATTGGTTGGAATTGCGGTGGGCCCCAGTGGCCTCCTCTGGGGCCCCCTTGTCCTAAAAAAGGCATAATGGATGGTGGTTGAAAATGTCCACGAGTGGCTTGTCTGCCTCTGGTTGCAGCTTGATCATCTCCTGAGGAGCAAGAGCTAGATGTGTCCCAGAAGGACACTGTTTTGCGTCTACTTCTGGTTGGTCCTGATTGGTTCTTAGCCCTTCTTTTTCTTTGTTGTCTTTGTATTCCGCCGATAAATAAGGGTATACTAGTTCTAGTGTGAAGTTTTTAACGTCCTTGGCTAGTTTTTTGTGCTTCTTTTCCAATGCACTTGACATAAATGTGTCAAGGGTTTTTGTCTATTTCCTTTAGTTTCTCACGTGCATTTTCTATGGTTTCATCACTGAGGAACTTGGTTTCTTCTGCTTTCAGTTCAATGGTGATTTGTTGGTGTATCCTTTGAGCCATAGTAATTTTGAGCACCATCAGATCTCTGCTACATTTTGTGGCTATTCTGCTGAATACTTGCATATAGATTTTGTCATCAAGAAAAAGGGTGGGCTCATTGCGAACGATTAGACCAAGGGGGACCAAGTTAGCTCTAAGGTACTCACTTAGAAAATGGCAGTGCACCTCTGTTCTAAAGCATTTTTTCTTAAGGTTCAAGAGGTCGTCACTTGTGGCTGTAGAGGTGAGGTGTTGTTGTGCGCCTTCCATATTACACAGAGTGGGGCCTTGAATGATCTCATGGATTTGTTCTTCCGAAAAACTTAAAGTATGCTCCATTTTAAAGAGAGGGGGCACCTGTTGTATGGGGTCAGTGAATTGAACGGAAAAATAAAGGTGTTTTCTGAATCCTAAATAGGAAATGTGCAAATATAAGGCATTAATTCAGAATCCCTATTATAGCTGGGAGCTATATCTAAAGTAGAGGTAACAAGAGGGATGGCCCAATACAGGGTCAGGACTGTGGGCTATCAATGGATGCAAAAGGGGTGGGGGGGTTTGTCCTGCCTGTGAAACTTTTTCAATTGCAATCTATTTTGATGCAAATTTGATCAGTTAGAGGACATTCATACAAAATACTCTTTTTTGCCATGTAATGTGTTGCTGTGTAAGGTGCAAATAAACACTCAGTATTGAAGGTATAGGTCAGCTTTATACTTTGCTGAAGCTATTTTTTATTTTTGTAGATGTTTTGAAAGCAAAAAAAATCTATCTGTGGTCAATAGTTGACCTGAATAAATTCAACAATAGGTTGGCTTAGCTCATTCCCTCTGCATAAGTATCCAAATTACTCTATAAAACATAAACACAAACACTGTGAACAACATAAGCAGAGAAAAAGGTTCACAGATAACAATGCAAGCTGTAAAATAGTTAAATTAATGCAAAGAATTACAATGTTACGGCAACATTGTGGACTACATAGACAAGAGAAGAGGTCCACAATAAGCATTATTTCATGCAGTTAGGCAACTTAGTGCAAAGCATTGTAAATACGTACAAAGCAGTTTAACATGTATCAAAAGAGAAGAGGTGCACACATATCTACAACTGACATGGGGCAACCGATACTGTATATTAGTGTCTTAGACCAACACTAAAGCTTTGTATAGTTGTGTCATCCTAGGGAGAGCATAGCTAATATGTTTTGTCTAGGATACGTGACCTTGGAGAGGTCTACCAGAGCCAAGCTAAAGGGTGACCTTGTTGTGGGTCGATGTCAGGAGGATGAATCATAGTCCCAAAATGGAGTGGAACAAAAGGGCATCAAATGGTGCCAGGTTTTTCAGATGTTTCGGCATACACAGTTTAACAGCCTTCTTCTGGAGCCAAGGCATGGATTCCTCTACAAGAAGTGGAAGGGAAGGTAAGTCAAACAATGGGACAATGTGTTGAGAAATTCTAATGAGTACATACAACAACCTGAGTATCATATGTGGAGGGTTACTATGGCATTGTGATATGATGGCCAGGCTTGCAGCAGTCAAACACTGGTTACTGTAAAAATGTGAACAATGAACACTGCCGGTTAAGTGCCCATTGTGTGCATTGAAGGTGCACAGGTGCATTGGGCGGGTGAGGGACTCACATCCTCATGTCGAAATTGCATGTGATGCGACACCATGGCTAGGGTGTGCATGGGCGTAGGTTGCGCAGGTAATTTCGCACCGTGGCAATTTGAAATGTGACGCATTGCAATGTGTGAGATGTGGTGACTGTCCATACCATTGGGCAGGGGGCATGCATTGGCACTTGTATGTACCCAAATGGCTGGGTCACTCTGGGCCTTCCTACCCCCCCACACAGGGGTCATGCATTGGCAGTTGTACTTACCCAATAGCCATGTGCTTTGTTCCGCATAGCATTCTATGTAGCGTGGCAACGTAGAGTTCTGCAAGATCATCGAGTCATGTGTTGACCCCGGGAAACGTGCACAGTAATGGGTGATCACTTGTCTGGCATTGCATACCATCTGGACATTCAGTGAGTGGAATTGCTTCCGATTGCGGTACACCACCTCGATTGCATGTGGAACTGTCAACTCAACGTGTGTGCAGTCTAATGCGCCTATGCAATTAGACATGCCTGCAATGGTATGGAAGTCCAACTTGGTGGCAATGACCTGGGCAGGGGCACGGGGAAGGGATATGTACTCAGATGCATGACGCAGCAGCACATCCAGTACCTGGTCCAGTACTCTAGATAAACAGGGTTGTGACAGACTGTGCAGCTCACCAACAGTGTTCTGATATGTTCCTGTTCCAAGGAAATGCAGTACCAAGACAACCTTCAGCAGGGGGGGAATTGCAGTCCAGATGCCAATGCGGCTGCTGATGTCCTCCTCGATCAGGGTGACGATGGACATGATTGAGGGCCGGTACAGGGTATTGCTGGATGCCTGCGGAGTCGTGCCGGCTGCACATTTATGTTTATGGGCACCGGGTTCGCAATTTGCTGCCTGCGCCTCCTCCTCCTCCTCCTCCTCCTCTGCCCCACTGCTGCCACAATGTGCACTGCTGCTTGTAGGTTCCTTAGGCCAAATGCTGCTACAGATACTGACACCATGGTTGTGTTTGAAGGTGGCCTGGGTGTGGGTGGGGTTCTTTTGTAGGCTCCCAGTAGCCTACGTGGTGCAGCTTGGCTCATTTTGTACACCTGTGGGCTGAATCAGCTCACCTGCCACTGTTTAATGCAATCTCGCAGTGCCAGTAGTAACGCCACAGTGTTTCTGCCATTATTCTGGTGGTATTTCCGTGTCCGTGCTACTCGTAATGTGCACGGTGTTGCGCCTTGCCGGTGACTTGGGGTGCGTCGGTGAGTTGGCACACTGTTTCCGCCGAGGGGACTTACAGGTGCATTGTCACCGTGGGGGGCACTTCACGGTGAATGGTGTTTCCGGGTTCACAGGTCAAAATAAGCCAGTCCGGTAAACGGTGCCGGTGTGGTTTTACTGGCCCTTTAAATCCGGACCGGCAGACTTGTAATGAGGCGCTCTCCTAAAGTGAAAACCGACAAGTTCAATATGGACTCTATCTCTTTGTAAAACCCTGTGGGGTTCTTCCTAATGTCAGGCATAGACTGTTTAAGAGTATTCACTTCCTGCCTTGAAACTGGGACATGCACAAATTGCAAGATATAGTGTGCAGGGGTAATTGGTGCAGCTGCACACTTAACGCCTGCTTCCATTTTCTGGGGAGTAGGCGGTACTTCTCTCATAGGTAGCTGTGCAGTGGGAATCTCAGAACGTTTATTAAGGAGCAACGCTAGGTCGAGGGACAATGAGGCTAGCAGAGTGTCATTAGAAAACGTGCATTTATATATTAACATAATATCTGCAGGACAGCATAATTTCTTTTTAAGACACTTGTCTTGCAAATATTCAACCATAACCTGCAATACCTTTCTTTGCATGGACGATGAATATTGACTAAAAGTGTCATGAATGTCG
Source organism: Ambystoma mexicanum (assembly GCF_040938575.1). Lineage (NCBI taxonomy): Eukaryota > Metazoa > Chordata > Amphibia > Caudata > Ambystomatidae > Ambystoma > Ambystoma mexicanum. The sequence goes on along the minus strand of NC_090932.1, from coordinate 293,090,238 downwards.
ATAGGGAAGATAGAGTAATCCAACTAAGTACGTCTCTCGTGCAGATGCACATTTCTTCACTAACAGTTTTTGGTACGGTTAAAAATCTTTTCTGAACGTAGGATGTCTGTTTTACATCTCTATCTAATTTTTATTGGTCCAGCTGATCTAGTTCAGATTTAAAGGTAAATCATTTTGACATGTGCCTGTATTTTCAATGGTGGGTCTCCAGTGCATGACACAAAATTCAAATCCTGCAACTCCTGTGGTACGGCGGAATCAGTAAGATCGCCCCAAATCTGAGCTATGTATTGTCCCATTTGTTCTAGTAATACCTTTTGTTCAGGGGTACCCGTACCTCAGTGATCTGTCAGAGAGCCTGAAGCGGCTGTTTCATCTCCATCCTGTTTATTTATTTATTTTTATTTTTTATTTTTTTATTTGATTTAGTTGAAAATCAACTTTACAAATATATAAAAGAAAAGATCGTCATTGTTACAGTGCAATCAGTCTTTTCACATCCTTTACATTTAAAAAGAAAAGTAAAAAAAACACATGATAAGCAAGCTTATAAGTAAGTAGAAGAAAAGGGGAAATATCATCTTGCAAAATCGTCAGATACCAGCAACAAAATTACATTTTTCATTTCCACTTGACAGCTGTATTGTTTTTTTGTTCATACGGAAATGCACCATCAAGTATGCTAATGGTTGCAATTTTTACTGAAATCTTTTTTGTTCTGAAGATTTCAGCCCAAATTTCATTGACAGATCTTGTATTGAGCTTATATTGCATACATTTGGCCAATTTTACTCGGTTTACCACGAAGGCCTCACATTGTGTAACGATATGGAAAGAGTTTCTGTGTGAAATACATTCTTACAAAATCGACAGTGTATTAGATCTTTTTTCACTATGCCTCTTCTGAACAAAATCTCATTTACCGGCCATAGATTTAGTCGAAATCTCAGAATTTACTGTCTAAGGACAGAGGAAGGGCATTTCACAAGATAATCATCCATCGTACGGAATCTCTTGTGACCAAAGAGGTTCCTATGAAAATCTTTCAACTTCATGCATTTCTCTTGAGTAAATATCCAATCAATCTTAGCTCTGGATCGATTTGTCAGCAATAATTCAATTGAGATTTCTGCATTGGCAAGTGCGTTCAACACATGATTTCGCCATTTAGATGGAAATATCTGGTTTGAGGTCAATAGGTGGTTCGCTAAGATGGCTAAGCTATTTGGGTTAGATATATCCAACAGACATTTTCTCAACAACGTACACATTTTCCAAGTAACCTGCGAGTGTATAGACAAAAGCCCTAATTCAAACCTTAATAACATGGTAGGAGTGCTTTTTGCTAAATTGAGTAAGGACTTCCAAAATGTTGCCTCTATTTGATTCCAGAATAACTGGGTTCTGGGTAGCACAGATTCCATTCCATAAGTGATCACAGGTATAACCTTTTGTTGATATTAGGTCATGATCGGGATGCATGTAAGCCAAGATTATTGGCTGTTAGCCAAGATTATTTTTGCTAGGGATGTTAACATAGTAAGTTTTGTTGATATTGTTATTTCAACCGATTTATCCGATTTCAGATTGTTAAACATCATCCCCAAACATTTGTAGTCTGAGACTATATGTAGCTTATAACCAGCAATTGACCACTGATGCTTGTTTGAGAAGGAAGATTTCAGTTTATTCAATATCATTATTTGGGTTTTGTCTTCATTCACTGTTAGATTGTTGGAGCATACATAACAATCAAGTGTATCAAGGAGAGTTTGTAGTCCCGCTGGGGTTTGTGAAATTAGAACCAAATCATCCGCGTATAGCAGCCAAGATATGGTTTGGTTTTCTATCTTGGGTGAGTCTGAAGCGGCTAAGGCCAGGTCATCTGCAATGTCCAAAAGAAAGAGATTGAACAGTATCGAAGCAAGAATACAGCCTTGCTTCAAGCCTCTGGCGGTGGAGATGATATTAGATAAGAGGCCTTCCATGTTCAACTTTATTTGTATGGACATATTTGTGTGCAGAAGGTTCACCATTTTTATCAATGAATCTGAGCATTCATACTTCATCAGTTTTTTTACGAGAAGATTTCGGTCAACTGAATCAAATGCCATACGGAAATCCACAAAGGCCATATATATGGGTTGTTTCCGTGTAATGCATGACCAGGGGCTCTAGACATGCTAGCCTTGTTAATATAATGACGAATATCATCTTCGTCAAATTTTAGATCGAAAATGGTTGGCTTAAGGTTTAGAGCATCCTGTTGCAGAGGCGCAGCATAGATGGTCGAGAAATGGTTTATCCAATCGTTTTCCTTTACACCATTTAGTTGTGATGTTAATGGTGGAGCCTTATTGATGGTGTTGAGCAACTGCCAAATCTGTTCTTACTTTGAATGTGCATTAATATGCTCTCACCCTCTTTTTGTTGTAGGAATCGTCTATATTCAATCATCCAATTTCTGTAGGCTGTTTTAATAGATTTCAAAGCTGCATCTCTAGAAACCGATGGTACAGTACTAGCTTGACGTTTCTGCTTCTTAAATAATGCTTTTCTGAGGCGAACAGTGTTATCAGTAACGGGATGGATTTTTGCTTTAGAATTCTGACATGTAGCATTCAGCTGCATTAAGTCATAGGGCGCTACATTGTCTACAATTGTGGGGCTTGTACCTGTTTGATCAAATCCTTTTAGATGATTTCTATATTTAACAAGTGATTTTTCTGACCATTTTAATCGATTCAAGGAGTTATTTGTTTTCACCGCACCTTGCAGCCATTGTTTTTGTGGACAGGGGGAGGATGACATGGTCAGTTTGAAGGTTAGCGGTCTATGATCGCTATATTCAGATAATATCACTGCAAATTCTGAAGTGTGATCAAATAGATTTCTAGTGACAAAAATGTAGTCAATGATCACGCTTTGGTTACGTCTGGACCAGGTTGGATTGGGAGGAGAGTCAGCCACGCTAGTTCCATTCAACATCACCAGATTCCATGCTTTGACAAAGGTGTTCCACTATTTAGCTCGGTCCTGCTTTCTAGATAGGTTCTTATTTACAAGATGAACGTTCAAATCACCTGCAATAATGACATAATTAATGCTATTTTCCAGGATGATATGCTCCATGGAGGATGTCAATTTTTAAAAAACAGGTGAGTTGAGATGCCCACAGGGTTCCAATATATGTTAATACATGCTATGCTATTTTGATGGAGTTAACAGAGAAATAGGAAAATTGTATGAAAGGATTGACAGCAGGCAGAGTGTGCAAATGCATGTTAGTTGTGAAGTTTGTGGCAGTTAGCAATCCTGACATTGGTCTCCCCTTAGTTGCTCGTATGGCAGGTTCCAGATGAATATCATAGTTGTTCCATACTGGGGGGCTGGAGAGCGAGGTTTCTTGGAGAAGAATGAGATCGTAATCTCCCAAGATGGACCGAGGGTTATTAATGAGATGGCTAAAACCTCGGGTATTACAACTGATTACTGTTAAAGTCACTTTGTCATTTTCAGGTTCTAGTTACACTCTAGTGATGTGACTATATTCTTTATGTTCAGAAGCATTTTGTCTAGCAGTGTAGGAGACATGATTCTGAGTAGTCTTAAGACAAGATTTTAAAGGACTTTTTCTATCAGGATTGGATGAAATCAAGAATCCCAAGTTGAACAGGGCATCCTTTGCGGCGCAGATGATATTATGTATTATTAAGGAGCGAATCCATATTAGAGTTTAACCCAGATTATTTTGGTTGGGAAATTCAATCTGGTCTAAATCATCAGATCGGATTTCTTGCAGCACAAAAGTGTCAGAGAAAATGTTTAGGATACTCTGACGATTCATGATGTACAAAGGAGTAATTTCAGGTCGAAATGAGAGCAGCATGGAATATCTCGTTTCTAGCTTGGGGCTTGTCTTTTTACTAGAAAGTGATGGTCGCTTTTGAGAGGTCCCAGGCATAGTGACAGAGTCCTGTTGATACATAATTTGTGGGCTTTGTGTTTTGCTTTCTATGGGTGAACCTGCTTGGGACGTTAGAGCTTGTCTCACATTCATCTGCCATAAGCGAGCAATTGAGTCTCTTATTTCTTGAAGATCACATGGGGAATGGTTGTCATGATTAGTATTCTTAGAAGAGGCGCACTCTGTCGACAGGTGCTCCAATTCTACAAATGATACTCTTTTGGATGGAAGACTCTTTTTCTCATTAGAGATCACTAACGGTGCAGCTGGAATTGGGAGTAGAGAAGTACATTTAGCAGGCCCATTTGTTATAATGGGCATGGAGCGGGTCCAAATTTGCGCTGTTCTAAGTACAAATCAATTTTGCGCCTTAGTGCTGTTCTAGCATCTACGGGGTTCTTAAGATGCTCAATTTGTTCTTTGGAGATGCTGCCAGCATGAACTGTTTGGGGGGTAAAGAGGGATTCTCAGAGAGAGTTGATTGGGGTGTCTGCTGACTTGCTACAAATTTGATCAATTCATCTAGTGGGGGGTGGTCAACAATTATTCTGGGGGATTTACTAGACTCAATAAACTTAGTTTTCTTCAGGTTTACCAGCGCTGCATATTTTTTTGTTATGTCATTGGATACAGCAAGGGCTCTGCTATTTGCACATGTGAAGTTGTTAATAAACTGTTTTGTTGCAGAGGTTGCAACTAGTTTCACGGTCTTCACATTTTTCGTTTTTTTTTGGGCTTGGGCTTTCTTGGGATTTATTTTCTTTGGGATCAGAGTGTTAGTAGTTCTTACATCAGAAACCGGGTATATAGACTTCAAATCATGAGGGCCACTCATAGAATTTTTGAGGTGACTCGAATGTTGTGTATCATGTGGAGGAGGTAATGAAACAGATGCTACAAGTTTTTCTGTAATTACTCCTTTGACATAAGGCACAGATGTTTTTATGACCACAGGTTGAACCGTGGGCGTAGTATTTTCACATGCAATAGAATCCGATACAATTACAACAGTTTGACATTCTATGAATTTGACTGTTTGTGTGTCAACATTAGCATAAACTTTAGTTGTATTCAAAGAATCCTTTTGTTTCTCAGCCAGAGTTTGAGAACACTCTTTGGATAATTTGATTACATTATCTAGTTTCTCATTAAGACTATCCTGTAGGTGATCAAGGCTGTAGTCATAATTAGCTGATCATGTCTCATAATGTTGACATTTTCTGTGAGATCTTTAAGAGTATTGTCAACAGATTCAAATAACTTGGCGAGTGCCATTAGTGCGATGTTCATTACCACTAGAGTCAATTGTGAGGTTTTTGACGGGTCAGTATTTTTTGATGAAATTTGTGTGTCCCCATTGGCTCTCCGAGGTGTGGGAGCAATGTAGCATACATCTATTGCTGAAATGTTGCAGCCAGATTGCCGGAACATATCAGGGGATTGTGAGAGATTAGAATCCTCCACGCTGGCTGAGAAACAAGAATTTGTTGAGTCCAGTTCAATCACAGCCTCTTGGCTAGGATTAGGTATATTTAGGATTGCATGAGACGGCGCTCCCGAAAGTGCATTGCGTAAAATCATGCTATCCGTGAGAGAGCTGTTAATGCCATCAGGTTTAGGCACTACTTCAACCTGTGTACTGTCCTTGGAGGATGATGTAACATGGCTGCACGTTCCCACATTGGAGTTCGTGTTGCCGGAGCCATTAGCAGACGATGGTGGAGGGGCTGTTGTGGACTTTTTAGTAGCCGGCACACTCACACGAGCAGTGCCAAATCCATATTTGCGAATATCAATATTGTCTTGAACTGCCCCTTTTTTCTTATTGCTTGTTTTAGTTTTAGCTCGGGGAGTTCGCAGAATTGGGGTTGAGCAAGCGTTAGCAGCCACCTTGACTGCTGCCTGGTCTTCATATATTTGCTGAGATTCTGACATAATTCGCTGCCGAATATTCCCAGGCAATACTGTTGTCAAACGGTACATGCCTTTTGAAGTCATGATTCCACAAGATAGATTTCCCCTTGATTCCAAGCATTATTATACACACGCCCACTTGTTGTGATAAATTGCCTATACAAAGAGAATAAAGAGTAAGTAAATACTCATACTATAAATAGGATGTAAGTAAGGATGTCTATTGCAATATTTCCTTGCAGGTTGTCACTTTGTGGGAGCAGTAGTCCTCTGTAGCAGTCCTCTGCAGTTAGAAAAGCACACAAAGAAAGTCGAGATGTCTGGGCATAGCGGGACTCACCAGGACTCTTCGGGTGCGCGCGCGTGCAGTCTTTTATACACACGCCCACTTGTTGTGACAAATTGCCTTGTGGGAGCAGTAGTCCTCTGTAGCAGTCCTCTGCATTTAGAAAAGCACACAAAGAAAGTCAAGACGTCCGGGCAAAGCGGGACTCACCGGGACTCTTCAGGACTCTTCCTGTTTATATAATTCTCCCCATTGCTGTAATGCCTTTCTCCGTCCTAGAGGTACTGCACTACGGGTTACAGTTCTCTGGTCGCTAGACTCTACAAGAGGTGTGTCGGAAGTGGCAGCAGTTACTAATGGCAAAAGTAAATCCCGGGAGGTAGGCAGTGGTGGCCAACCATCAGAGTGTGTATCGGGTGCTGGTAATGGTGGCTGTGCTGGTATCGCAGGTGGAGGAACATACAGAGGAGGTGTGGTAGGAGGTGCTTGCCTTTCATTCAGTAGCTTGTTTATTAATTCATCAGATGCATGCAATTCCTTTAACAGGTATATTTTCTGTATTTCTAATTGGAACCCCCTATCCATTCCTCTCAAAGCCTCCTCTTGTTTCTGTTGATCGTGCACTAATGCCTTTCAGTCTGGGTAATGTGTCTACGTGCACATTTCTCACTACTTTTGAGGCATTGGGTGGCTTCTTTTCGCCAATCCCTAACTGCGTCAAAGGCAAAGTGAGCAGTGAGAAGGCCTCACTTTCTTCCTCAATAGTACTGACTCTAAATTCTGTATTCGAGCCATTTCAAAACTTCCCAATTTAGGCAACTGAAGATCTGCCTCATGTCTGGACTGGTGATGCCAAATACTGCTAAAGACTGTAGATCCCAATCCACACTTTATGTACATCTTGTAGGCAGGTGACCCTTCCGGCAGTGCCGGCTGACTATGTTCTAAGTCATTCTGCTGGCTTCTCTTGCAACAAAGCGTTGCCCAACAAGTTGACAACTTACTAAAACCAGGCAGAATTTATCAAAAACAATGATTATTACCTGGCAACTATATTGTGCAAAATATTTTATCCAAGCAAATATTCAAACTTTTCCATTTTGAAACAAACTCACCTGATCAAAATGAAATCACTCTCCCATCAATTCAAAACAAACCCTTTCGTGGCTAGTGGTCTCCCAAAAAGAAAACACAGTCGTTGCTTATGGTACGGGAATCTTGCTGTGACGACCTGTGGGCTAAGCGGCGAACAGAGATCACAAGTAGCAGACTGAGAGGAACAGCATCTCCTAAGTGCAGGGGCCCCCAATACTCACAGGTCTCAGTCCATCCACTCCTTCCTCGAAAAGCGATCGGTATTCATCGGAAGATGGCCCATGGTCCGGGCGCCATTTTTTAGTCTCAAATCTGAGTTACTGCAAATAATGAAGAACACACCATTCACAAAAAAAATATATAACAAGAGTTTATTCTCACTTGAAGTGGACCCACGTTCAGCTATGTCTGCGCACAGTCATAGAGAAATTGAGCAATGAACAGGCAGCCTTAAATACACTTCAAACTGGCTTCAGTTGCTGAAATAATACATAGTTTATAACCCATGTAACGTGGGCATTTTCCATGGCGACACATGGTACCTCGCTCTTTGCGTCATCTCTATACAATTTACTGTTCTCAGAACGGGGAAGTACATCACGTTCCCATCACAAGGAGGCAAGGAGGCATTCCTTGCACTTTGTTATCACTGTTTGTCTTAGACCAAAAGGGCACTTCGCATTTCAGCACAGCAGTTCAATTAACATTTCCTCTCTAGAATGTGCATGGTACATTATGGTACATCATATTTTTTAAACGTGAGTCGTGCGATTAGCTTCGGAAAGCAGAAGACAGCAAGGAACAATAACTAACCTTTATCTTTGACTGTCTGCGTCTGCCTGTTCAAGGCTCGAGCTGTTAAATTGCATTAGGTAAGCATTCCTCGCATAGACACGTTTGCCAGCCTTTCAGGCTGCAATGATTTTCTGAATCAAAATAATGAAAACCCAGAAAGTGAGCACAGAAACCAAATGGAATCGGAATGACAAAGTTCAATATGTGAATGGATGCATTTCACAACTCATTCTGAAAGGGAGGTCTGCTAGTCAGGACCCCAGTTGCATAAATGCTCCATGCCAGAATTACAGTGCACCCATGTCCCTTTGGTGATACAGCCCCCTGGAGCCCTCGGCACCAGCTCAGCAGTGGCACGGGGCAGGTTCAAAGGTCACCTTTGCATTCCTGACAGCTGCTGGACACAAGGTTCCTACAGGCAGAGCTGGAGTTTTACTCTTCTGCACCTCTGTTTTCAAACATAATCATTGTATACCTTAGTCAGTCTAATGGCACACAAATCTTTATATGTAAGCTATGCCTGGTTGGGCCATGGTGACTAATAAGAGTACACAATTATACAGACACAGCTATTTGATATCACACTAGTGTTATTTTTGTGAGCAGGGCTCAGCTATGACAAGACTGATGTGTATGAGTGTCTGTTCTGATTGTCTCTGCCGCTGCCATGTGGTACAATGGCCAGGTTGCTGCCTTATCATATCATCCTGCAACAAGGGCAACACCTTCCTCGTAGGGCCCAGGAACCTGATCCAGGTGATCTCTAGTGATCTTGTGCAACAAAGGCAGCACTGACATAACAACACCACTATCACACGAGGCTGATGATCACTGGAGTAGTTTTAAAGTCAGCAGGCATGGAAAGGGGCAGAGTTAGGATAACAAGAAGGGATAGATGGGCTGGGAGTGGGAGTAAACCATCTTGGTTTCTGCTAGGGCTCTTTAGCGCACCACACCCAGTTCCTGCAGACAATGCACTCTGGGTGTGATGTCAGAAGGTAAAGGGCACTTGTTACAGCAGCAGGGATTGGATTGTTCTCTTTTCATCCAGCTTTGGACCAGTCCCATGTGACATTTTGTATTTTTTGTATTGTATTTTGATATTTTATTTGGGTTTTATATAACGCTTTAATCGAAAGCACTGTACATGTGATCAAAATGCTGTACATTTTGCTGGCACACCCAGCCCACCCTCCTTCCTTGATTCATCTTTGTACTCTTGCAAGGACAAGAAGGATTCAATGGGAGAGTAAAGCCTGTTCCAAAGTCCTCTGCCATAGAGGTGAAGACAGAAGGCATCCAAGGAAGAAGGGAGCTCTGTTCCATAGCTATCCTCAGGGAGATGTGGGCGTGATCTGATGTGGAAAACGGCCTATCTGCTGGCTACACTGGAACTAGGACCCTCTTAACTGGAGATAAAGGACCATCTGTAGGTGCCAGCCATCCTTCTGGATTGAAATTGCAGAACTGAAGGACCTGGACTGGGTGTCCCAGCAACCACAGAACCAAGAAAGAGACCACTGGCTCTCCATGCATTTCTGAACCACCTTGATGCCAGCTCGAACACCTTCAATGCCATCCAAGCTGCTGCAAAAGAACCACCAGAATCATCCTTTACTTCGATGCCCGACTGCCTCTGCATCCAAGAATTAGAGGGGAGGGTGCAGAGGTTGGTTGTTCTCCCAAACCCCAGATGTTTTCTTCTGGACTTGGCCCCTGGGAAACTAGCTGGTCACTTAGAGGTGACTGGCACATATGACAGCATTACAATCATTTTTACAGGTCTCAGGAAGGTATAAAAAAATGAAGGAAACATCGTGCTCCTTCCAGTCTTGTCAAGCCTCTCGTAAGTCAGACGGGGTGACAGAGCCCCCATTAAATCCACTAACTGTGGTTAGGTGGTCTTGTGAAAGTCAAGAGAAATAAATTCTCTCAGTTGGGATACCCCAGGAAATCATATCTGACACGGACCCCATTCCATGTCTGTGGTTAAACAAATACCTCAGGAAGTTCAGTGGACCCCACTCTGCCAAGCAGCTTTTCAGCACTGCGAAGGTAGTTTGTGCACTGCCTAAAGTTCCCAGACTATTGGCAAGGAATCATATGGCAGACAAGCAACTGTTCATCTGGAACTGGAGCCGACGCAATGCAGCTGAGCTCAGTAGCGATTGATCACACATGGCTGTTGGGAAGAGGGAGAAACTGGGCCACAGTTATGAAGAGTCCAGGGCTTTAGCATTGGGCCATATCTCTACAGACATCTCAAATGGACATACAACCTGAGCCTGGATCTCGACACTTCTAGGTAGATGGCCCCAGGATATTTTCTGGCATTGAGAATTATCCCAAACCCTTAGAAAGGTTAGAAAGGTGAGGCTAACCCATTTTGGCTGGGAGCCTTGTGACAGATTCACATCTGTGAGGGTGTGAATATGCTGAATTTTTATTACATAAAATGAGATGATCACTTCTATTTCAGAAATGGAGGTCTGCTAACCAGAATCACCCTTGTTTCATAAATGCTGTATGTCAAAACTATAGTACTCCCATGTGTCTTTGCGCGGCAGCCTACTGGTGCTCTAAGCACCAGTCCTGAAGTACCACCTGGCAGGTTCAAAAGTCACATGTGCATTCCTCACAATTGTTGCAACACAAAGTAGTTCCTGCAGGAAAAAGTGTTTTTTTAATGTTCTGCACCTCTGTTTTCAAACTTGATAATATTATTCCTTAGTCAGTCTGGTGGCGTGTACATCTTTATATTTCAGCCATTGTTGGTTGAGAGGCATGGTATACAGCCTGCAATTTGATATAACACTTGGGTCAGCTCCATGAACAGGTCCAGGTTCTGACAGGACTAATGTGTATTATTGTCTGGTCTGACTGTCTCCACAGTTGCCACGTGGAACAATGACAATGATTCTGCATTTTGATCCTACTGTAGGCAGGTGAACACCTTCCCCTTAAGGCACAGGAATCCTCCCCTGGAAATGCCCTGGGAACTGGTGCACAAAACTCAGCACTGACATAAAAAAAACGCTCTTACACCAGGGTGCTGACTAGTGAAGTACCTTCATAGTCAGAAGGCATTGGAAGAGACACAGAGTTATAGTAGCTAGAAGGGAGTGGTGAGCTGGGAGAGGGTTTCCACCATTTTAGTTTCTGTTAGGGCTCTCTACCACGTCCTGCTCCCCCACCCCCATTTCCTGCAGGCTAGGCACTCTGGGTGTGATATCAAAAGGCAACAACGTGGATTGGTCACATTACAGCCTCTGTCTTTGGACCAATTCCCTGTGACATTTTGCCTTCCCCTACTTCTTTTTTCTAATCTTTGTACTCGCATGAAAAGAAGGATGCACTGGACCTCTGTTGTGAGTACAGCCATCTCCAAAGTCCTCTGCGATACAGGGAGGACAGACAGCATCCAGGAAGAGGAGATGTTTGCCCCTTAATCATCATCAGGGAACAGTGGGGCTAAATTGCTGTGGATGAAGGCCTCTCTGCTAGCTATAGTGGAACCAGGACCCTGTTCGCTGGAGGTGAAGGACCCCCAGTAGGCCTCAGTCAACTTACTGGAGTGGAATTGCAGAACTGAAAGACTCACCTTGTCCAGCAACCCCTGGACTGGGTCGTTAAGCAACCACAGAACTACGAAAGTGAACACTGGCTCTCCTTGCATCTTAGAACTGCTTCAACGCTGGTTTGGGCAAATTCAATACCATTCCAGCTGCTGCAAGAAATCTGCCAGAGTCATCCTTGACCTTGACGCCTAACCACCTCTGCATTTTTAAGTTTGCTCGACACCATAGCTGAAGCTCCCCCGTCTATACATCAGAGATCCACTAATCTTCCAGCAACCCCTACTTGACAGTGCTGCCTAAATGCTCCGATGTCGCTGCAGTGCCCCGACACCATATTAAGCCAGATGATCCTGCTTGTCACCAAATTCAAATCTCTGATTCTCCATTCCCTTGGTCACTGAGTCTTCCAGTACACTGACTCAACCCAGCCTGGCACTCCCAGCATCTTCAACGCATTGCATTGTTTGGGACCTGTCACCGTTGAGCCACCAATCAACCGGGACCAGAAACATATCCTTGAACAGTGACATTGTTGCCAATCTATTACCTGAACACCCCTCCTCATCTACCTACAGTGCCCTTTCACAAGTCCGAATTCTCTGTGTTTCACCTCGGGGTTGAGTTTTCCTATTGTTTTCTGATTAGTTATTTGCATTTTATTGTTTGTTTGAAGTACATATTTTTTTTTATAGAACCTTGATTGGACTTTCTTTTATTTTGGAACCATTGTACTAAAGCTGATTGGGTTGCTACTGTTATCAGCTCACTGCCCTCATGAAGATATAACCTGCCCTTGTCCCATGTAATCAAAAGAGGCGAATGAGTTATACTTTTCTGGCTGTGCCTAGTTCACCTCTATGATTGGGTTCACTGCTGGGTTTATCAGTAGTGTGGGGCTGCATAGGATGGTTAGCCACTACTCATTCCTGTGCTCCTGCAGGGATGTAGTCTATTTGCCACACCATCAATGTTGTTTACCTGTGATGCTACTCATCGTATCACACATGTGCACTTTCTGACAGGAATTAGATAAGATGTTCAACCAACTCCTGCCTGGTGACACCGTGATCACTCCCCTCTGATTAGACAAGTCTGGATGTCCACTTGCCCCCTCGTCATCACTGTCTGGTGGAATGTTGTCCTGGATTGGAATTGATACATTTCACCTGATATAATTGTTGTGCAACATGCAGCATGCAATGATTATTTGCCCATCTTTTTTAGCTTGTGCATCAGGGCTCCGCCTGTTCAGTATAGAATGTCCTTTTCAATGGTACAATGGTTACAGCCATGTGACCCATTGTAACAGTGTTCCTGTAGCCTCTCTAGATTATGGTATGGCATCAGCAGCCAAGGCAATATGGACTATCCTCCATCTCTGAATGGAACCGAAGATAGCATTGATGTCAGTGGGTACATTGCAATGTATTTATTTAGAATTGCGAGTGATGGAGTGCCTTCATGGGCAGGGGAGGGACGGGGAGAGAGTGTAGGGGATGTAACTAAGAGTAAACTAAACACCATTGCCATGCACCTGTCTTGAAAATATGTTCTTTGGTTTCACTATTATCTGTATACTAGTACAATATACTTGGATTTGAGCAGATCAAACTGTACAATTTTGTACTAAAGTATGACCGTAATTTTAGGGGGGGACAGGGTGTTTGTCTCCCCCAACTTTCATGGCACACCATTTTGTCCCCATTCATTTGACTGGGGCACTTTTTCTTCATATGTCATGTCCCCCCCAACATTTCCGACCAAGTTACTCCACTGAACAGAGTTTTAAATTTTATATATTAATTGAAGATCAATTACATACCCTGTGTTCTCTAGTTCAAAAATCACATTGCCAGTAAGCGTGTTTCGACCATGTCTTGGTCTTTGTCAAGGCTAATGCTGCATTTGTCAAAATCTGTAAGAGAAGATTAGATTAACTAAAACAATACAATATCGACATAAACAAGAATGCAAAAATAAAAGAAATTCATAATAAAAAAAGAAGTTCAAGGGATATAATAGAAGAAAGAGATGTGGAAGAGAGAGAAAAACAACACATTGTTACAAACCCTGCACCCTTGTTTCCAGACCGCCACATTCCGAGTCTGCCTGCCAGAGCCACTGTGCCCGACATGTCTGACCGCGCCGGGCACAGCGACCACGGTAGGCAGAAAGGTAACAGAAGCACTGGCACCATTTCATTTGACCAGCGCCTGATTTTCTGGCCCGCCTGGGTTGTAATCTCATGGTGGCACCGGGAAGTCAGGCGCTAGTAAATATTTATGCGTCTGGCAGGGTTCCCGCCGGACCCGTAATGAGGCCCATTGTCTTAATTCCTTAACCTTCAAGTACATGATGAATCTCCAATCATTTCATGCAAATCATACCATGTGAGCCAGTGTTCATAGTTTAGATGAATTCTAATTGTATCATATTTAATCCAGGAAATGTCTCAAACGAAAACATTTTAAGCCCTTTGGCCGTTTAACCATTTTGTGGCAAAAATTATATGATCACCTCCACATGTATTCACATTTGACATTTTTATTGTGGTCAGTCTATTGTTTATATATGTATAATAATAAGCAAGCAACCAATTAGGATGCCTTTTGATAATTTGTTACAATTGCAGTTGATGAACGCATCAAAATTATAAGGTTTTTCACCATTTGTGCTTGCCCAATAGCTGAGAAAGATAATGATGCTCTGGTTCACATACCAAGAAACAGTCCCTCTTGTATTGAAATTAAGGGCTACACTAAGTATGGGAATAGGCATATGGATTCAGTAAAATAGATTTGATCTTAAGTTTCATGCTCTCACCTCGTTAGTTCAATAATCCCATATATTTTGGGTGCCCATGTTCGAGGCCACCCTGCCACATTTGGCGTCCCGTGTGCATTCTGTAGGGGAGGCATGGTATCAACAGTATGACACTGACAGAATGGGTACAATTTGTAAAACCTTTATTAAAATGGTTGGGATTGGAGAAACTCCTATTTTGCCCTATAACTAAGATGGGAGTAGTCTCAACCATCAAATAATTTATAACACAGTGCTAATGGAGTCTGTCAAATAAAAATGGCCTAGGCTAACGAAACTTAATTACTGCGCTATCTCTTGTACAAAAAGTATAAAAAGGAGAAATGTATTCAAAAGGAAAAATCAGTGTTTAAATTAAAGAAGTGTAGTTGAACCAGCTCTCCTCCCCACGTTAACCTCACAGAGTAAGGCTGTCCTGCAGGCAGGATGACACACTCTGGCTCGGCTTCCAATATAATAATGGGTTCCAGAACGTGGATCGAGGCCCGTCTGGTCTTCCACAGTTAAGTCTCTTTTTTCTATTTCCAAAGATAAGGTTTCAACTAAAATGTTCACAAAGATCCCCCTCTGTCAGGCTTAGACCTTTCACTGCACAGTTTTCGTAGGTCTCCTGTGCCGGGCTCAGACCTCATGCGATAACGTTCAACACAAACTTGCAGGGGGTACCCTTCCCCAAGTTTATTTCACTTCGGGTCTCCCTCTGTCGGCTCAGAACACTTTCGGATGTTGAAGACTTTTGAATGTGCATGGTTTACGTACTCGTGTTCCTCCTTGCTCAGAGTGTGTCTTTGGGTTCTGCCATTTAGTCGTGTAAGGAGAGCTAATTGGTATCATGTCAATGCACCTAGAATCAAGTGCCTGATTTTGCCTGACCTGATTAGCGGGACCGGTCCAGTCCGATATGTGAAAGTTAATGTTGTTACTCTCATTCACCCTCTTCCTCGGTCTAGTGTTTGTGTAAAAAGGGGAGTCAGGGGGTTTGGACTACGGTGAATCCTAAAAAATGGATGGGTCAGATAAACAAAATAGGGGTGAATACTGTGTCTCACCATCGGTTGCCTCACCCCCACTCCCTGAAGACCCCTCACCCAGGTGATCCTCCTGCACTGGTCCACCCCCAGGGTCTGGATCCAAAGGTGTATGGCCGTGCCCTAGCCACCTGAGAGAGAGATCCCTGAGGACTAGCGGGTGAGACACCCTCTGGTTTCTCACAGTTCATAATGGGTGCCATTTTGTTTAGTGTTTATATAGAAATCGGGACGTCATGCGTCATAGCACATGACATCATTGCGTGATCAAAGCGATACAGACGTCCAGTTTGACATACCTACTCTGGACAGCAATGTCAATTGTAACTACATCTGGAAATAAAGGGGGGATACCCAATTCTCAGTTTTGTCTATATCATGGTGCTTAGTATAGGTTCAGGTTTAAGCCCGTATTAATATGACTTAGATTGCGTGATTCCGGATTGTATGGGTGTGGCAATAATGTAAAGATAGTTGCCATGAAGACAATTTCTACTAATGTAAGTGGATATTTGTGCCTTAGTTGGTGGTATTAGATAGTTCTGTATAAATGTAATACTAGCAATTGTCTAAATTGCACAGTATAATACAGGGATAGTCCATAATCTGCAATGAAATGTTACGGATGTTCGCATGTTGATAAGTGGTAATGAATATTTCTGTTGTAGTGTATTATTAGCAATCTTCCAATTTAGTGCAATGAATTACAGAAATTGTCCATGATATTTAGTGCAGTTCTGCGGTGGGAGCAATTCACACTCGTGACACCTTCTATGAAATATGCCAGGGCTAATTCTACTATGGCGTGATGAACCCATTCAACGGTCTACACTGAGGGGTAACAGCCCAGCAGCCCGAGCTAACGGTCTGATCGAATGCCAGTAGCACCGCAGTTTACCAAAGAGGTAACACGGGGTGCAAAAAAAAAATATTTTCAATCATTGAAAGGAAAGCCGCGCACATCACATTCAATGAATGAAAATACTTTGCCAAGATGGCCGTTGTGGTTGTGGAAGAAGGGGCTCCGTACATAGCCCCTCTTCCATTTCCATGGCAGACAGAAATGTGAAATGAAGGGAAGCTGTTGCAGTGGGCGACGGGCTGAAACAAGCAGGTAAGTCCGGCTGGGGAGGGGGGGTTAAGAAGATTTGTTTTTAATGGGAAAGGAGGGTGGGGACAAGATGGGGGTCTGGAGAAGGGGAGGTAGCCTGTGGGTTCTGTGGAACGGGAGCTGAGATCAGCGGTTTCAGCCCACGATCCGCAGATCATGATTGGCTGCTCCAACCCACCCCAGGTGCTAATATATAATATATTTCAATTGCATGATCCTTTTTGGTGTAACCACGTGAGAAACATGATCCAAAATCTATCACATTGCGCTGGCTGAATGGTATGTTTCCTAAGTGAAATAAGTATCAATTATAGGGAATAGGATGAGATTAACCTAGTGAGAATCTTGGTTACATATTGTTAGATGAGGACCTCTATGTTAACAATCATTGATGTTTTCACTAGGTCCTACAATTGGTCCAAGTTTAGTAAGGATAATATAGAGTAATAAATGTATTCAATCTTTGGAAAAAGTTCACTGTATGTAATATACACCCTAGGATGAAATAAATGCATTCCCACCAATTAATTGACAATCGCCATTGTGGAGATACACAGGTGAAATCATAGAAATCATTTTTATATGAACAGTCAATATGGGAGTGTTCCATTAAAGGAACACATTAATTTCATGCTTGGTATTTAAACCATTGTAAATAGTTTGCATTTTTGTCATGATGCCTACTCCCGGGAAGCCAGTTCAGGGCCAGCGTCCCCGAAAGCAGACATCATGTCCCCAGGGAGGGACCCAGCAACCCCTTATAGGGGCTCTTTGGACATTGTCCTGGCGCCTTTGGCACCAGGCTCATAGAAGGCATCAGTCCTGGCACCATAGGCGCCAGGCTCATTATGGGAGTGCTTGGATGGGCTTACCTGATGCAGACCATGCTGCCGGATCCAGACCTCCTTGAGGTCTGAAAGGGACTATTTTAACTATGGGACTATTTTACCACTCGGGCGTGGCTGAGTAAGAATACTTACCTGGAACTACTTTGGGGGGCTATTTAAACCACGCCCAGACAGCAGCTCACGCTTCGCGTTGTTCTGCATCTAGCAGCTGGACGCTCACCATGTCTGCTCCTGCATCCTGGCTCCAGCCACGCCCGCCTGCAACCTGGAACACCTGAAAAGGAAGGAAAGGAGAGAAAGGTGAATAATTGAACTTTACCTACCTCCATCCGGAGTCCGGAACCATCACTCCGACGATCATGAGAAAAGACATTATTTTTAGAAGCGCATCGCAACGCTCCCTGCAGCGCCGCGTTCCACTCACCATCACGAGGCTCCCTCGGGCTCTTCAGCCACCTTTGGCACCATCCGTCGCCTTTCAGCGCCTAAGGAGAAAAAGAGACAAAACAAAGGTGAGCGAAGGAACAGATTGAGGAAGGCCTGATTCTTCCACCTTAAGACTTACCTGATTTTTGTTGGGACAATCTTTCCACACCTCGGGTCGGCGCCGCTTCTTTGGCACTGCCGTACCCCGGCCCCATAAGGGGAAAAAGAGACAAAACAAAGGTGAGCGAAGGAACAGATCGAGGAAGGCCTGATTCTTCCACAAGACTTACCTGATTATTGTTGGGACAATCTTTCCTCACCTCGGGTTGGCGCCGCTTCTTTAGCACTTCCGTACCCCGGCCCCCAAGGGGAAAAAGACACACGCATTAGTGGGTGAAAGCAAGATCACTAAGGGAACCATCCATCAAAAAGACTCACCAGAGTTACCTTCGGCGAATCCATTCCTCTACGCGGATTCTTCATCCTACATCTGAAATAGAGAAAAGGACAACGGACAATTAAGGCTTGAACTTTTGCAACTGAATACGTACGGCCTCATATCGGAAAAGTCAAGCGGAGTTGAATACTCACCAAACCCGAGATCCAGTGAAGTAACTGGAAATCAACGCGCCCCTGCATCGGAAGCAGGATGGAGAGCTCGTCTTTTCAGACTCTAAGGTGAGACTCTACGGGGAATCGCGGAGGGGGTTCAAGGAGTGTGAGAGGGGGAAAGGGGGAATCCGACACATTATCCAGCAGACAGTTAATCCCCTTTTCCATCTACAGAAGGATTCTTCTACGGGCCAGACAGGCGAGGTTTGGGGATCCGGTCCAGTTCGTCTTCCGAGTCCTGCGCATCACCTTAGAAGAGGTCATAGCAGTCCGGAACAGATCGGCGCCTCCGTGGGAATCAGGTGAGCGTTACAGAACGCAAAGCCTACCTACAATTTCCCACCCGGGCGCTATGGAGACTTCCGAGACAGACCAGCTGGCCCAGCTATTGGGGGAATGACGGGCTGAAGTTCATTCCGCTCGCCAGGAGACGAATGCCCTCAGGAGGGAGTTAATTGTATCTAAAGAACGAACTGATGATCTTGCCAGACAGCTATTACAAGGTCAGGCTGGTCAAACTCCTTTACCAGGTTCTGGGGGTAATTCCGCCCCAGTGGTTTCAAATAACCCCGTGCAAATTAATCTACCTGGAAATATGCCACTGGCCCCACCGGAACGTTTTGCCGGGGACCCCAAAAGGTTTGCCGTATTCATGAATCAATGCCGATTGCACTTCCTCTGCAGACCTGGGGCCTTCCCTAACGACCAAACCAAGGTCGCTTTTGTACTATCATATCTCAGCGGCTGTGCTGCGGATTGGTCAGTTCCACTGGTTACTCAAGATGACCCAATTCTTCGGAACTTTCAAGCCTTCCAGACTTCCAGACAAGCATGGAAAGACTTTTTGCGCGGCATTCTCAGGGACAGGTCCTGGACAACGAGCTTCTATCCCTACGATAGGGTAACCAGGACCTCTTAGCCTATATCGCGACCTTCAATAGGTTAATTGTGGAGACTGGATGGCCGAAGGATAAAAGAATCACGTTATTCCATCGAGGTCTACGTGGAGAACTTAAGGATGTCCTGGCCCAGGTCGTAAATCCACCCCAAGACTGCTCTGAATATATAGACTTGGTGGTCCAATTAGATCACAGGCTTCAAAACAGAAAGGCAGATCGGTCCAAGTTTGAGACCCGGGTTTTGGTCAAAACCCATGTTAACCCCAAGGGTGCCGATGTTACTGAACCTATGCAAATTGGAGGGGTTAAAGGACCTTTAACTCAAAAAGAGCATGAACGAAGACGGCAAATGCAATTATGCCTTTATTGTGGAGCTTCTGGACACTTTTTACGAGATTGCCCTATAAAACCGTCTAAGAAGGCGGTAGGAGTCGCTGATAAGAACCTGATGGAATCTGAGTCGGGAAACGACCACGCCCGACAAGCGTAGGGGTCCGCTTGCCGAGCTTAAAAACTAACTCTCTGACCTCGCATTTCATCATGCCAATGGTCCTCGTAAATCCAAAGCAGCCTGGGCGGTTACATGCCATTAAGGCATACATCGATAGGGGGGCTATAGGAAACTATGTGGATCGTGAATTGGCTTCCAGGATCAACCTCCCCCTTTGCCCTAAAACCAGTAAGGATGTCATCACCACAGTGGATGGAACCGAAATCGCCTCTGGGCCGGTAACACACTCCACTACTGAAGTGACATTGTTGGGTCAAGACGGACATCGGGAGGCAATTGTGTTTGATGTAATCAAGGCTCTGCAATTTCAAGTAATTCTAGGAATCCCTTGGTTGGAAACACATAATCCTCGAATTGACTGGCGAGCAAAGAGGATAACCTTTCCAGATTGTGCACAAACCTGTTATCCAAGAAATCCAAATATTGGCCTAGCTACAGTAACCCCTGTCATTTTGCAAATACCGCCAGAATACCAAGAATTTCAAGACGTCTTCCAAAAGGAACAGGTCAACACTCTACCGCCTCACAGGTCGTACGATTGCCAGATAGATCTATTGCCCGGTGCACAACCCCCTTGCAGCAGGATCTATGCCCTTACCGAACCCAAGAATCTTCATTTACGACAATATCTAGATCAGTACCTAGCCAATGGTTTTATTCGCCCGTCTAAGTCTCCTGCATCCTCGGCTTTATTCTTCGTGCCTAAAAAAGAAGGCGACCTCAGAACTTGTATTGACTACCGCGCATTGAACCAGATAACTGTTAAAAACCGATACCCTTTGCCTCTGATCCCTGAACTCCTTGACCAGGTGAAGGATGCCTGCATATACACCAAGTTAGATCTCCGGGGGGCCTACCATCTGGTGCGAATAAAGGAAGGCGATGAATGGAAAACTGCCTTCCGCACCAAATATGGGGTATTCGAGTACCAGGTGATGCCTTTCGGATTGTGCAATGCACCGGCTGCCTTCCAATACTTCATGAACAATGTCTTTCAGGAACTCATCGACATTTGTGTTGTCGTATATATCGATGACATTCTTGTGTACTCCTCTTCGGAATCTGATCATAGAAAACATGTCAGGGCAGTTCTTGAGAAATTGCACCAACACAAACTATTTGCTAAACTTGAAAAATGTGTTTTCCATGCCACGGAAGTCGAGTTTCTTGGTTTCATCCTGACACCTAAAGGAGTCCGCATGGATTCACGAAAAGTTGATGCTATCCTCAAATGGCCATCGCCTAGCTCCGTGAAAGGTGTTCAAAGCATGCTTGGCTTTGCCAATTTTTATCGCAGGTTTATCCCAGAATTTTCTCGTGTTGTTCAACCCATCACTGCTCTCTTAAGGGAAAATAAACGTTTTGAATGGTCTGAAGAAGCCGAGCAGGCCTTTCAGGAACTAAAAGCTAAATTTACCTCCGCACCTGTATTGAAGCACCCGCGCCCAGATCTCCCTTATGTCGTCGAAACTGACGCATCCAGCCTAGCCATGGGAGCTGTCCTGTCTCAAAGAGATCCCGAAACTAACCAACTGCATCCCGTTGCATTTTGGTCCAGAAAATTCTCGGCACCCGAGGTTAACTACACAATCACTGACAAAGAACTGTTAGCCATTAAATCCGCCTTTAAAGCCTGGCGGCATTATCTACTTGGCGCTAGACATACCATCACGGTGATCACCGACCACCGGAACTTACAGTATTTAAAGACCGCCAAGGCTCAGTCATCTCGACAGCTCCGTTGGGCTTTGTTTTTTGCGGAATTCAATTTTGTAATCCCCTACCGTCCTGGCTGTAAGAATGGCAAAGCAGACGCTCTATCCCGAATAGGAATGGGAGAAACTGATACTAACTCAGAACCTGTACTGATAATTCCCGAACAGAGAATTTTGGGCATGACTTCTCTACAAACGATTGAAGACATTCAAGCTAGAGTTAAACAACTCCTGGACCCTACAGACTTACAGGATTGGGTACAAAAGGGATCTGACTTTACTATAAATAATGATTTACCTTATTTCCAAGGGCGCTTATTTCTGCCACACAAGGAATTACAAGAGCTCGTTATTTCTCGTTATCATGATACACTAATAGAGGGGCACCCCGGTATTGCCAAGACGGAAGAAAAGGTGAAACGACAATTCTGGTGGCCTTCTTGGCGAAAAGATGTTAAATCATTTGTGATGTCCTGTGGTGTTTGCGCCTAAAATAAAGGCCAAAAGAGAAGACCAGCAGGTCTCCTTCAACCTTTAGACATTCCGCCAGCACCTTGGCACACCCTGTCATTGGATTTTATTACGGACTTACCTCCTTGTTCAGGATATAACACTATTCTTGTTATTGTGGATTTATTTTCCAAAATGGCCCACTTCATTCCATTGAAAGGTTTGCCTTCAGCTTCAGTACTAGCCAAAGAATTCCTTGAAAATATTGTTCGTTTACATGGATTCCCATCTGTTCTAATCTCAGACTGCGGAAGCCAATTCATTTCCCACTTTTGGCGTAGATGTTGTCAATTGGCACAAATCGATGTAAGATTATCGACTAGTCACCACCCTCAGACCGATAGTCAAGCAGAGAGGACGAATCAGACCCTTGAGCAATATTTACGGTGTATGTTGCAGCAATCTGAAAGTAACTGGAAAGACATTCTTTGGATAGCCGAATATGCATATAATAATTCGGTACACTCTGGAACTGGGCAAAGTCCTTTTTATACTTTATATGGGCATCACACTTGAACCTCAGACCTCGACTCGCCTCAAGGCCTCGGAATGCCCGCAGTGGACCATCTGCATTCTACAATTACCCAAGACTTCAAAGAAGCAACTACACATTTACAACAAGCCAAGAGAAAATACAAGAAGAATGCTGACCTGCATCGGAGTGAAGCACCTCAGTACCAGATTGGGGACCAAGTATGGCTGGCTACCAGGCACTTATCACTCAAGGGACATCGACCTTTTAATCCAAAATATCTGGGGCCTTACTCCATTACGGCCATAATCAATCCAGCGACCGTTAAACTTGATTTACCAGCTAACATGCGAATTCACCCTCTTTTTCATGTGTCACTTTTGAAAGCAGTGCAACATGGAACCAGACTAATCAAGCCTCCAGAACCCATTCAAATAGATGGAGAACCTGAATTCGAGGTGAAGAACATTTTAGATTCAAAGATGTTAAGGTCAAAACTTTTCTATCTAATCGATTGGAAAGGATATGGGCCTCAGGAGAGGTCGTGGGAACCCAGTGACCATGTACATGCACCTCGATTAATTAAAAAATTCCACCGGATCTTCCCAAACAAACCAAAACCCCCGGAGGGAACAATCTTGGGAGGGGCCTTGGGGGAGAGTGCTGTCATGATGCCTACTCCCGGGAAGCCAGTTCAGGGCCAGCGTCCCCGAAAGCAGACATCATGTCCCCAGGGAGGGACCCAGCAACCCCTTATAGGGGCTCTTTGGACATTGTCCTGGCGCCTTTGGCGCCAGGCTCATAGAAGGCATCAGTCCTGGCACCATAGGCGCCAGGCTCATTATGGGAGTGCTTGGATGGACTTACCTGATGCAGACCATGCTGCCGGATCCAGACCTCCTTGAGGTCTGAAAGGGACTATTTTAACTATGGGACTATTTTACCACTCAGGCGTGGCTGAGGAAGAATACTTCCCTGGAACTACTTTGGGGGGCTATTTAAACCACGCCCAGACAGCAGCTCACGCTTCGCGTTGTTCTGCATCTAGCAGCTGGACGCTCACCGTGTCTGCTCCTGCATCCTGGTTCCAGCCACGCCCGCCTGCAACCTGGAACACCTGAAAAGGAAGGAAAGGAGAGAAAGGTGAATAATTGAACTTTACCTACCTCCATCCGGAGTCCGGAACCATCACTCCGAAGATCCTGAGAAAAGACATTACTTTTAGAAGCGCATCGCATCGCTCACTGCAGCGCCGCGTTCCACTCACCTTCACGAGGCGCTCTCGGGCTCTTCAGCCACCATTGGCACCATCCGTCGCCTTTCAGCGCCTAAGGAGAAAAAGAGACAAAACAAAGGTGAGCGAAGGAACAGATTGAGGAAGGCCTGATTCTTCCACCTTAAGACTTACCTGATTTTTGTTGGGACAATCTTTCCACACCTCGGGTCGGCGCCGCTTCTTTGGCACTGCCGTACCCTGGCCCCCTAAGGGGAAAAAGAGACAAAACAAAGGTGAGCAACGGAACAGATCGAGGAAGGCCTGATTCTTCCACAAGACTTACCTGATTATTGTTGGGACAATCTTTCCTCACATCGGGTCGGCGCCACTTCTTTGGCACTTCCGTACCCCGGCCCCTAAGGGGAAAAAGGCACACGCATTAGTGGGTGAAAGCAAGATCACTAAGGGAACCATCCATCAAAAAGACTCACCAGAGTTACCTTCGGCGAATCCATTCCTTTACGCGGATTCTTCATCCTACATCTGAAATAGAGAAAAGGACAACAGACAATTAAGGCTTGAACTTTCGCAACTGAATACTTACGGCCTCATATCGGAAAAGTCAAGCGGAGTTGAATACTCACCAAACCCGAGATCCAGTGAAGTAACTGGAAATCAACGCGCCCCTACATCGGAAGCAGGATGGAGAGCTTGTCCTTTCAGACTCTAAGGTGAGACTCTACGGGGAATCGAAGAGGGGGTTCGAGGAGTGTGAGAGGGGTAAGGGGGGGAATCCGACACATTATCCAGCAGACAGTTAATCCCCTTTTCCATCTACAGAAGGATTCTTCTACGGGCCAGACAGGCGAGGTTTGGGGGTCCGGTCCAGTCCGTCTTCCGAGTCCTGCGCATCACCTTAGAAGAGGTCATAGCAGTCCAGAACAGATCGGCGCCTCCGTGGGAATCAGGTGAGCGTTACAATTTTACAAATCAATTTAGACTCGAGTTGTAGGCGTTTCAGTTCCTTATTGACACCTCGTTTGCCAACTGTTGCTTTTGCTAATCCAATGAATTTCATCTGTTTCTTGTTGTCCAGTTGGTGGTACTTCTGCCAAAAGTTGGTCAGTTGTAATCTCTGATCTTCACTCCCCAAGACGGCCAGATGTTCTTGCATACTTACGCGGAATTCTCTTATAGTGCTGCCAACATATAAATGATTACACAAGCAAATAATTGCATACATTACGTACTTAGTCCTACAGTTAATGAAATGCTTGATCCATACTTTGATACCGAAACTGTTAACAAAAACATTGGTAATAAGATGCACAAATCTACACATAGTACAGTTCCCACATGTGTGAAACCCTGGGGATGGGGGTTGTAACCATGCAATTTCTGTCAAACCAGTATCTTTTTTCACTTGCAAGAATGAAGGGTTGAGCTTGTTCCTTAGTGTGGGTGCATTAGTAAAGATAATTCCTGGTTTTAGGTCTATAAAACCTTGTATATCATTGTCCATGAGAAGAATATGTGAGTGCTTCTCAAGCATACTATACAGTGTATTGCTGGCTTTGCAGTATCTGGTAATTATCTTAGTGCAGTGTTGGCATTGGGGATGTGAGTCTCCACCGACCTGTCTCCACCCCATTCCAGATCCCCACACTTCCCTGATTCCATCACCTCAGCATATCCCCACACTTTCCAGAATCCAAACCCCCTTCCTCTCCATATACCAGCACTACTATGATTCTGATTCCAAAGATTTAACTGCAATGAGTGGGGTTATTGCCTACCTAGAATCATCTCCAGTGGCCCCCCTGGGGTGGTCATGTAGCCTGAAGGGTGCTGTCCCGAGCATCTTGGCATCAAGGCTTCAAGGCTGCATTGGAGGAAAACTTGCAAAGCAATAGGTGATGTGAAATCAGAATCTTAGGTCATCTGGACATTGCTGATGTGTTGCTGCTCCCAGTCACTGTACACCAGTGCTCTTTGCATGAGGTGTTACCAATGGGACATGTGTGCAGTTCTGGGTACCGTTGATGTTGGGAAAATTAGCAATGTTATAAAACATCCCTTTAATACCATTGATGGCATCAGGACTTGCAGGGAGTACAATGTGGTCAAATGTATGCAGAAGGAGGGCCTGTAAGACATGGGCAAGCACATGTGAGATAGTGGGCTGCAGCCAACTCTGCAACATGCCGACCACATATTGGAATTGTGCCAGTGCCACAGACATAAATTACAGACACCACTGTGAGTGAATCGGGCAACAGCTGTTCTGCTGATGTTGTTGTTACTCTGTGAGTCTCTGTCTGTTAGCTGCACTCTTTACACAATGTGTTCCTGACAAGGCAACACCATGTGATCAATTGTTGGCCTGTGGGAGCCCAAGTAGATGGTCTAACTTTGTGCATCTGTGGCATCTGCATTCTCCTTCACCTTCTTGCAAGTAGGGCCCTTTCATGCAGAGTCGCCTGCTTCCCTCAAACAAAATCCTTATCACAGCAATGTGCATGGACATGGCTCTGCATGGCTGCATGTCGAGCTGTGCTGTGTTGGAAGGTTGGATGGGCCTTTTCTAACCTTTGTGGGTTGGTGAACTATTTCCTTGCAGCCATTAGGGTCTTATTTCAGAAGGGGAAAATCTCAGAGGTATGTTCAGTGTTATTTGGGCAGGTTTTAAACTCTGAATCATGTGGTATTTACTGCATGCATATTTCTCTCTTTCTGCAAGCAAAATGTATTGCATGCTTTGACTCCCAAATACCACATGCATTTATTTGGCCCATGCTGCACATGGGTGCAGAAACATAGAATCATGCTTTTGTAAAATATAGGTGGTAAGTGGAGTTAAACCTTGTTTTACCATTACCGCATGACTCTCAGCTTTTATCATTTGCGGTTACCAACGTACTGTAAAATATTCTAGTGCTTTTTCGTGAGGAGCAGTGTGTAGAGGACACCTTCTCCCTGATTTCCGCCCCTTAGCACCATCCTATTGGAATGACAGACAAAAAGCCACAATTGGGAATCCGTGCATGAATCCTTGTAATATTCCTGTACCACGTTGAGTATATGAGAGACGATATGCATTTAGGCAACCATTCAGAGTGTACCCGCAAGCAGACATAGTAGTGGAAAGCTACCAAGAAGGATGTTCTTTTGCCGAGCTGTCAAAATTCAGCCATGAACAGAATGGATATATGTTAAAACAAAGTCTGACGACAGTAAAAGAATGTCATAAAGAAGATATAAGAACCTATGCTGAAACGATATGAAAATACTTAAGGATGATAGTGCAACTGAAGAATTAAGAGAAACATGTATTCAATGATACAGTAATCATGAACATGAAGAACAATGAAGTGCCTCACTGGTCAATAACTGTAAATACGCCATAACTCAAGGTAGAAAGAATAAATAGGAGCTTGCTTACAAGAGGTCTATATTCAACGTTTAGGATGACCATTAGGACAAGGTGGACGACGGCTCATGTCAATCAACCCAGCTACCTCAAAATGCAAGCCCAGGATCCTGAAGTGAGTACATTGGCCTGAGATCCAGGATGCTATTTCGAGAGATGAAGGCAAAGTACGAAGGGAGTCTAACGAGCAGACCATGTGCGAAGGACATATTTCTCAAGATTAGGAGGAACAAGAACATTTACAGATCCCAAGTATTGGACAATTAAAAGAGTATAGTGTTTCTATGGGACAGGGTGAGAAATTCTCTAAAGGCCACTATAATTGAATCAAACAGTGTTAAATACACTGTTGAAATGGACACATATGTGGTCTCTTAAAATGTGATGAAGAGCTTGCAAACAAGGGCTATTCATTAGGTTTGAAACTAAGATAATGGTGGACCTACACTCCCTTGAATGTTCCAGGACAGTGCAGACTGGCGTGGTCAATATTCAAACAGAAGGCACTGGCATGAGGCCTACCGATGAGAGAGGGTAGACTAATTGGGAAAACAAGGGAAGAGCTGACGTATCTTCATGCACCTGGGTTTCATTTCTATATACGTGCTGCTAGCAAGCCGAATGTCGAAGGTTGGATTTGGGTGGCCAACCAATCAGAAAAGCCTGCCATGCACTTTTCCATATAATGTTGCAAATATGATTCTGCTGCCATATTCTTTGCTGTAATCTGTATTATACGTATTTAGGAGTCGCTCAGGGTGTGCCCTACAGACAAGGGACCACCAATTGGAGACTAATATTCATGTATTCTATGTGTAGACATGTTCCTCATATCCAATCCCACCCCTTGATAGGTTTTTGTAATATGCCACATAGGATGACATCTTAGATGACACTTCTAGCATTATATAAACTAAGGGCCTCATTACACGGTAGGCAGTAAACCATGGCGCTATTAGCGCCATGGCTCATGCCGGTAATTTACTGGTACCGCCTTGGAGGAAAGGGGAATTACTGCCCTATTCCAAGGTTGGGAAGGCGGTAATTCCTCCTTCCTCCATTGCCCTTCCCCATTCCCATTTTTGCCCCATAGGGCATAATGGGAATGGGGAAGGCACTAATTACGGTACCGCAAATTGCGGTACCGTAATTAGCACCCCGGTCCCTTTGCGGGTTCGTTTTTTAACGCCTGCTAAAAGCAGTCGTTAATGTACCAACCCGCAAAGGGACCTCGTAGTAAGGCTGTAAGGGTTTACCGGTACCGGTAAAATACCAGTACCGGTAAACCCTTACCGCCTACCGTGTAATGAGGCCCTCAGTATACTCAAGGAGACGGTGTGATCCTGCATGAATCAAGTTGATGAGTGATGATCCGCCCTGATTTCCTTCATTGAGATAAAAGCAGTATTTTACCATCTTCTTTGAATCTCTCTGGTTATTTGGTCTGAGACATTTTAATGGTAATTCCATCTAGCACTAAGACGCTTCAAGGTGCTAGAGCGCAAGTGCTTGACATATGTATTGTTTGAATTCACTCATGGGTCGAGCTTCAGCTTTTCTTTATTACTGAAATAAAATAGTGTAAAATAAAGGAAAAAAAAGAATACAAAAGGGATGAAAGGAAACTGAGCCCTGTTTGTCGCACAATTCATAAAATGCACCACCCATCTGATAGCTTAGTTAGTCATATGGTAAGTTTACAACCCATGGGCTGCCTCAGCTTTTCATCATTCTGAAGGTCCATACATTATCTGCTAATAGTAACAATTGTTTCTGCGGCCAAACAAAATTGCAAAAATAGACGGTAAGGTAGTGGTTTGCAACAAAAAAAATCGACATATTCGAAGAATAATAAAGGTCTCTCCTCGCCTTCTGCCGCTTGGCTCTCCACTCTGCCCCCACCACTCCCCCCTCGTCATTGTGCTGCTGCAACTTGATGCTGGGGACAGTTGGCAGCTGCCGGCCTCCTCACAACAGACATGAGGCTGGCAGAGCATCGGGGCAGGTCCCTGAGGAGGGCGACAGGTGTTCTCCCCTCTCCGGCTTTGTTCGGCCGCCTTCATTTTGTTGTACGTATTGTTCGTCGGGGCATGCTGCGTGTGCGTTTTGCGCATAATATGATGTCGCCTCATCGAAAGTGAGGTGTCCTTCCGCCAAATACCACAAAGGGGAAGTGGGGGTGGGGGGTAGGGAGGGGACGGATGCCTGGTGTAGTGGTTTAAGCAGCCTGGGATGATTACATGGAACGTGGTCTGTATATGGATGTGTGTGGGGGAAGGGAAGCAAGGGCACAAAGCTTTCCTTGAATGTGGATTTCACAATCTGCCAAGTTAGACGCCCTCTCTTTTCCTTCATTCGCGCATTCCCGCGCTATTACCACACCTTACAGGGTTAACAGTTGTGTCACTACTTTCTAAATAATAGAGACGCTCCACCGCCTGTGTATGCGCAGGCCAAGGCGTCTGCTCGCACCACCCAGACCTGCCAACATTTGAAAATAAAAACCCTGATCTGAAGGGAAAAAATACAGTAATTGCGATTTCGCACCAGCATGCTTAATTTATTTCCAGCTGGGACAATTCGAAGCACACAACGTTCTGCTTATTGTATCATCCTCCATTTGGTGCAAAATAAAGGAGTATATACAATTTACAAAAGGATAAACTGACTTGCCCAGGATCACACACTTCATTTAAGTGTTGAAGCAGGATTGGAGACCAGTCTGCAACATAGGGGCTTGGCAGCATTTTTTCTCAAGTCTAATTGGTAGAAATGTGTGCAATGAGTGCATTCAAGAATGCTCTATTTTAAAGAGATTACTTAAAAGGTGCACAAATCGCAATAAACCAACTTCACAAATGTTTAACGCCATGTAGAAAAATATTAGGCAAAAGACTATAATTGTGTGGCAGCGAACGAAAAGGTGGTCAGGTCAAGAAATACAAAACTGACCAAGTTCTCTAATTAAAGATAGCTCAGTCAGCTGAATGGTTTTTGACACTGGTGTCTTACAAAACACTGGTTTCAATTCCGTGAAGGGACCCGAACTTGAATATTTTCTGTTCCTCACAAAACGTTTTTGCACAAATTAGAAATCGCGGAGATCTACTGCTGTCTGCGGGAAAACCGGGGAAAGGCCCTCATGACAAGTTTTCTGCTAAAACAGTTTCCAGCAGGCCAACTGCCGGAATTACTGGCAAATTACGGGCACATTACAGGTCCTTGGCCGCACGCAAACCCCTTGCCGGAAATGGTAATTTGGGCACACCGGAATTACCGGTGTCGTCAACAATGTGCCAGTGTTTCTGTCAGAAATGTGCGGCAAAAGGCGCTACCAGCACCAAAACTGCCGGAATCACTGGCGCCGAAATTACCAGCACTGGAATTACGGACGCCGAAAATAATGTCATTGCAAGAATGGTCAGCCATGGCAGTCATTTTGAATACACAATCCTTAGAATGGTCTCATCCAACCAATCATAGTTTACATGATTTTTTCCAAATGTAAATATTTACAAACGGTTCCTTGGGCTTGCATGTTGTTTGCTTGTGCTTTGATTCCCATTGAGCCCTTGCAGCTAAATTACATTTATGGGAAAACCTCATTTTTTTGTTGTCCGCTTGATGCCCCAGCTTTTCTACC
Source organism: Ambystoma mexicanum (assembly GCF_040938575.1). NCBI lineage: Eukaryota > Metazoa > Chordata > Amphibia > Caudata > Ambystomatidae > Ambystoma > Ambystoma mexicanum. The sequence continues at coordinate 293,059,359 of NC_090932.1, read as the reverse complement.
TAAAGCAGCAGGGCTCGAGCGGCAGGTGGGCAGGAACCATTCCCAGGAGGCGTGACTACACCATGCATGACATGCCTCTCTCCTGCTAAAAGCAGTATGCTCTCCCCCCTGCCAAGCGCTTCTGGCTCCCATGTTCCACCTGATTCCTGGTCCTGCAGTCAAAAGCAAATAACATCAGAATCCTATTTGGCTTGGAGACACAATGCTCCACCAGCAGTGTTGCTCCAATACTCTTCCGTGCACAACTCTGCTGTTATGCCAGTGCGTAACCAAAGAATGCGGCAGCGCTGCTCTATGTTCCATGCAGACCACCTACCCAGCCCTGCACTTACGGCCATTCAGGCTGCCTGCATTGCTAATGGAGCAGCAATGCATCACTCCGATCTGCTTGAATCCTCATCATTGGCCAGTCAGATGCATAGGTGGCGGTGGTGTGGTTGGGGCAAATACCTGCTCATTTCATAACAAGCTGTGACAATAAGAGTGTGAATGTGAACATTTGATGGTAATCAGTGGCAATGGGGTGAGTACGTGGGAATTTGATCATTATCCCTGGCAACAGAATGAGCACCTGGCACATAATTGTAATACCTAGCAAGTGGGTGAGTATATGACCCAGCCACCCAGTTAAGAGCAGCGTCCAGGATTCCACAGTCGGCAAGGGTCAAAAGAAGAGCATTGGTCCACCATATCAAAGGCAGCCGATGTAACGGTTTATTGAGAGGTCACCCTCAACACGGGGAGTTCCTTACCTCCCCAGACTAAGTGTCATAAACGGTTAATGTCAGTTCTTTTCTTCAGCCCTATCTCAGCCTCATATCATGCCCCTTTGATCCCTCCCCCTGAGCTACCAATGAGCCAAGAGCCAAGAACGGTGTACAGGAAATATATTTGTATTTAGTTGGATGATAGGTAATAGAAAACCGCACTAAAATGTCACCCACCACTTTAACCAATTGACAACACAATAAACTTCTGTCTGCATAAATAACTCACACAATTTGGATTGGAAAACTTAAATCACAATATTTGACTTTATACAAATTTCGAAATAAATTATCATCAACACTGGTCCCTGAAAAATATCACTTACATTTGCGATGCTGTGCAATTTAAGTTTTCCTGCGTGCTTAAAAGGCTAGCAGTAAATAAACACAGGGTGATTTAGCAGTTTGTTTTTCAGACCACTCCCCTAGTTTCGTCTGTGTTGGGGATGTTGGACAGAAAAATGTGATGGGAATTTTGGATCTCAGACCCCCTCAACTTAAAGGCCTATGTTGGGGAATCTGAATAGCAAGAATTGAGATGATTTGAGATTTTTGGATTTTGGACCCCCCTCCACTTAAAGGTCTGAGTTGGGGAAGCTGGATACCAAAATGGGGAGGATTGTTTTTAGCTTTGGTTTAGGGACAAAGGCACCCCTTTTCGTAAAAGAAGTCGGGTTTACAAAATAGGATTACCCAATAACATTCCAGTCTATAGTTTTCAGCACACTACAGGAATGACCTTTGTTAATTTCAAATTTTAACAGAAATCTCCCCGTGGTGTTCTGCCAAGGGGAATTAATTCCCAGTAATGGACAGCTCCACCCCGATGCAATCTCCTTTGGTGTTTTCTTGCAGCTGTCAGATGGTAAATTTCAGCAGCTTTCCCTGACGATAATTTTAGGAGCTCTCAGTGATGGTAAATTTCAGCAGCTCTGTCCCTTCCTCATAGTGCATTAACTTAATATAGCAGCGATGAAATCATCAAGTTTACCATCTTGGGGAGTACCCTGCAAGAGTTTTCAATAACGGTATTGGTCAGTTACCCTTCTCTCTCCTCCCAACTGCAGCCCCTCTCTAAGAATTGGTTTAGGAGTCTGGAGCAGAAATATGGCAATTCCCATTTGCAATCCCCTTGGTTCTCATGTCAAATCTTTACCAAAAACTAGTTATGTGGCAAAACTTCATAATTTTACTAATAACTGCCATAATATACATTTTGTCTGATTTAGCTAATCATGGGGAATTAAATAAGAGCATGGGGAATTAAATAAGACGACAGCCAGGTTTGCACCATTTTGCATGGCCGTGTGTCATTTTCTGCCATTTTGACAAAAAGCATAATGCTTAGGAACATGCAATTTACTATCCATATTCCTAATTTCACCCTCCAACCACATTTCTGCTCTCAAATTTGGAACATCTTCTGATCAGCCAGAAACCCATTACAGTTCACTAAGTCACAGGTGAATGAATTTGATATCACCAAAATCGCCTGGAAATTACCTAAAAAATGACCTGTCAATCAGGATAGTACGGCTATGGTTGCTGCGAAAAAGGGGTAAATGATAATAGTCCTTTTTAAATGAATAGCAAATCTCTGGGATATGCAAATTGGATCCCCCCTATCATCAGCACCATTTGCCTCTCTGGGCCAGCTTATGACCATAGTTTTTTAATGAGTCTCTTTGAAGTTGGTTGTTTTCAGTCTTGAATGCAGCCCCTGTTTTCACACCTCCTTCCTACAATTTGGACATGCACCAGCCAAAGGAAATTGTCTTGCAGAGACAGCAAGTCTATAGAAAGTTTGTTTTCCAACACGCCTCACGCGGGTCCCATTTTATTGCATTTTAAACAGTTGGGATGCACACCATGCTTTCAATGGGGGAGTTCTTTGGGAACTTTGCCCACCAACAGGCCAGAAGGGTCTGCCTTGGGCCTAAATTAAATCTTCATGGCAATAAAGTGGGTTTTTCTTTTCAGATGGTTGCCGGTATTTTGCATGTGAAGCATAATATTCATGACTTTTTGTCAACACACACCAAAGGGGTCATTACAAGGTTGGAGGTAGCCATGGTGCTATTAGCGCCATGGCTACCCCCTTACCGCATACCGTGTCCGGGTTCCCTGAATGGGGAATTACCTGGCCATTCCAACCTTGGAGGACCCGGTATTTCCCCATTCAGGGAACCCATCCCCATTCGGGCCCCCATTGGGCTCAATGGGAATGGGGACCATGCTAACAACGGGCCAGTTAATAGCGGGCCCGTTGTTAGCATGCTGGTCCCTTAGCGGCTCCCACTAAGGGTGCCTGGTAAAACCAGCCGCCCTTAGCGGGACCCGCTAAAGGACCTCGTAATGCGGCAGTAAGGGGTCAACGGCACCGGCACCCTTACCGGCGCTGTTAATCCCTTACCGCCAACCTCGGAATGAGGCCCCAAGTCTCTTTTCTGACCTCTTTATGTTGACTGGGGAAAAGTGTTCTCATATATTGCTTTAAACTGTAAACACACATGCAAAACATTGTTGGTGTCAGTGTTTGAAAATCCTGTTTTTCATGCAAAAGAGACCTTTCAATTTCTTATGCCACTTTGAAAAATGCAGCTTTTCCTTTTGCAATGACATTTAGGCCTTCTTCATATGGCCCTTCCTTGTGCTACTTGCAGATACCCCACAGTCTGCCTTAATAGGCCAGTTTTTTAGCGTAAAGGCTCTGTTATTTTTTTTAATTAAGGCTAGCAGGTCATTATTCCAGTGTGCCTTTTAGTTGTTTTGGCTTGGGGCCATTGATTACGTTCCATATGCACCCCTATTCTTCCAGGATTCTTTGGTGGGGAAGAGCAGGGCACAGTGGGGTTACATTCGATGTCCCCTTTTTCTTTTTCTTATATTTTTGTTTTCTTTGGAGCCCGTCCGGCTCAATTTCCTTAATTAGGGAGTGGGCAATCCAGTCTCCCCTTCTGTCTCCAGGTTGGGGGGTAGCACAGCTCTCCCTTTCTTCCTTCATCAGGGAATGGGCACTCCAGCTTCCCCTTCCTTCTTTGGGTTGGCGGTGTAGCACGGCACCCCCTTTATTCATTCCTTCCGTGGTCCATAGGGTCATCTCCAGACTCCCCTCTTGCCTCCAGGATAGAATTTAATGGAGTTAATTTCTAACAAATAGAAAGAAAAAGAGATTCATTACTTTTTACACACATATTTCCCTGGATGATTTACACAGAACTGACAAAATCAACACAGGATACAAGTATAATACACAACATTTTCACCATTTTACAAAAACTGATGTGTGTATATATATATATATATATATGGTAAAACGAGGAGAGGGGCGCACTCCAGTTCCCTGCACAACCTTCTCAGCCATTAGTGTTCTACTCCGACCGGCTTCTGTGCTCTTGCACGTCATCAGGGAGACAGTCTTAACTTGCAGCTCACAGCATGTGCAGGTGATGATAATCAATGATGATTTCTGCTGCAAGGGCTTCTGGTAGATGTAGTCATCAGGTTTAACAAGGAAAAAGCTCACGCCCAATTCCACAGTGGAGAAAGGGGGTGGGGTAGCCTGCAGTGAGGCCCTCCAAAGCAGGGCATATATCACCCCGGTGCAACACCCTATCAGGTCTTGAAGATTCCACCCTTCAAAATTCTGGAAATAAGGTAAAACGAGGAGAGGGGCGCACTCCAGTTCCCTGCACAACCTTCTCAGCCATTAGTGTTCTACTCCGACCGGCTTCTGTGCTCTTGCACGTCATCAGGGAGGCTGTCTTAACTTGCAGCTCACAGCAAGTGCAGGTGATGATAATCAATGAGGATTTCTGCTGCAATGGCGGCTGCACCGGGGTGATATATGCCCTGCTTTGCAGTGCCTCACTGCAGGCTACTCCCCCCCTTTCTTCACTGTGGGATTGGGCGTGAGCTTTTTCGTTGTTAAACCTGATGACTACATCTACCAGAAGCCCTTGCAGCAGAAATCATCATTGATTATCATCACCTGCACTTGCTGTGAGCTGCAAGTTAGGACAGCCTCCCTGATGACGTGTAAGAGCACAGAAACCGGTCGGAGGAGAACACTAATGGCTGAGAAGGTTGTGCAGGGAACTGGAGTGCGCCCCTCTCCTCATTTTACCATATTTCCAGGATTTTGAAGGGTGGAATCTTCAAGACCTGATAGGGTGCTGCACCGGGGTGATATATGCCCTGCTTTGGAGTGCCTCACTGCAGGCTACTCCCCGCCCTTTCTCCACTGCGGGATTGGGCGTGAGCTTTTTCCTTGTTAAACCTGATGACTACATCTACCAGAAGCCCTTGCAGCAGAAATCATCATTGATTATCATCACCTGCACTTGCTGTGAGCTGCAAGTTAGGACAGCCTCCCTGATGACGTGTAAGAGCACAGAAACCGGTCGGAGGAGAACACTAATGGCTGAGAAGGTTGTGCAGGGAACTGGAGTGTGCCCCTCTCCTCGTTTTACCATATTTCCAGGATTTTGAAGGGTGGAATCTTCAAGACCTGATAGGGTGCTGCACCGGGGTGATATATGCCCTGCTTTGGAGTGCCTCACTGCAGGCTACTCCCCGCCCTTTCTCCACTGCGGGATTGGGCGTGAGCTTTTTCCTTGTTAAACCTGATGACTACATCTACCAGAAGCCCTTGCAGCAGAAATCATCATTGATTATCATCACCTGCACTTGCTGTGAGCTGCAAGTTAAAACAGCCTCCCTGATGACGTGTAAGAGCACAGAAACCGGTCGGAGGAGAACACTAATGGCTGAGTGTTACACTCACCTGGCTCCCACAGAGGCGTCGATCAGAACTGGACAGCTGCGGTCTTCACCAATGTGACGCATAGGGCCGAGATGACGGACTGGGCTGGCCCACCTAGCTTCGTTTGCTTGGCCCGTAGGAATATTCTTCTGCAAATGGAGAAAGGGAATTAACCACCCGTGGAGTTGAGCGTAAATCCCCTCACCCCCGCTGTTCTCCCCACAGATCGCCTTTGATGTCCCCTCTTATAGTCTCACCTGATGGTTTGAAAAGATGAGCTCTCCATCCTGCATTGAGCGCAGGGGCGCATTGATAACCAGTTGCTTCACTGGCTCGAAGGAATTGGTGAGTTCCAGAACAATATTGACTCCGAGATTCCCGGCAAGACGCCGTAAGTATTCAAATGCCTGACTTTCACTCTTGTCCGATTCCTTGCAGGTTGCAGCTTGACCCTAATGAAGAGTTCCTCGTGGCAACCGATAGTATTCTGGTAAGGATTTGTATTTTCCAACACAGTTCGATAAAATAATGTCAATATGTAACCTGTTGCTTTCTCCCTTATTCAGGCGCTGAGAGAAAGTATGAAGTCTTGGGGAATAATACCTCCGGCGGTAAAATCAGGTAAGTCTATTGTGGTGAGGAGGGTTCCCCTTGTTAGTCCCTTTGTTTCACCTTGTTGTCCTTTTGTTTCCCCTTAGGGGCTGGGGTTCGGCGAAGATGCAGTGGAAGCTGCGCCGACCCGTGAAGAGGAATTGTACCCCCGGTGGTAAAATCAGGTAAGTCTATGGGGGGTAACTAATATTCCTCTGTGTATTCCCTTGGCTCACCTTGCTGTTCTTGTCTTCTCCTTAGGTGCTGCAGTGCGGCAGGAACATGCAGGAGGATGCAGTTGAATGTGAAGATGCTGCGAAGGCCGGTGAGTTCAGCGCGGCGCTGCAGCAGACGAGGCGACGCGCATAAAACAACTTCTTTCTTCCAGCTCAAAGGCCCGATGGATCGGGAATTCAGGTAAGGATTACAGGCATTGCTCTTGTTCTAACCTTTCCTCCTTCTTTCTCCCTTTTTCTAGGAGCACCAAACTCGAGGCGGCCGTGGCAGAAGGCTGGATGCAGACTTGCAAGCACGGTGAGCGTTACGCTGCTGGATGCAGAATAACGCAAAGCGTGTGCTGCTCTTCGGGCGTGGTTTAAATAGCCCCCAAAGTAGTCCCAGGTAAGTATTCCTCCCCAGCCCTGCCCGAGTAAAAAATAGTCCCTAAGTAAAGTAGTCCCTTCCAAGCCTCCTTTGGCTTGGAGCTCTTGCAGCATGGTCTGCATCAGGTAAGTTTTAATCCATGAGCCTTGCGCCTATAGCACCAGGACTGACTCTCCATATGAGCCTGGCGCCATAGGCGCCAGGACTGGACCCAAATAGCCCCTAGCAGGGGCTGTTGGGCTTGCTTAGGATAACTTGATGCCTGCTTCCGGGGTTGCTGGACGTGGTCTGGGTCCCCGGGGGTAGGCATCATGACAGCACTCCCCCCCAAGGCCCCTCCTAAAGTCGTTCTTCCCTGTGGTTTCGGTTTGTCTGGGAAATTTTGGTGGAATTTTTTCACCAATCGGGGTGCATGAACATGGTCACTAGGTTCCCATGACCTTTCCTGTGGTCCATAACCTTTCCAGTCGATTAAATAAAAGGGTTTTGACTTTATCAGCTTGGAGTCCAGGATGTTCTTAACTTCAAATTCGGGTTCTCCGTCTACAAGGATAGGGTCTGGTGGCTTGGTTAGTCTTGTCCCTGGTTGCACTGGCTTCAAAAGTGACACATGAAAGACAGGCTGAATTCGCATATTAGCAGGTAAGTCCAACTTGACAGCCACCGGGTTGATAATGGCCTTAATAGAGTAAGGTCCCAAATATCTGGGGTTAAAGGTCCGTGTTCCCTTTAGAGGTATATGTTTTGTGGCTAACCATAATTGGTCCCCTATCTGGTATTGTGGAGTATCACTTCTATGCCGATCAGCATCTTTCTTGTATTTTTCTTTCGCCTGTTTTAAATGTGTAGTTACTTCCTTAAAGGCTTGTGTAATCGTAGCGTGCAGATGGTCCACTGCAGGCATTTCTAAGTGTTGGGGTGAGTCAAGGTCTGAGGTTCGAGGATGGTGCCCATATAAGGTATAAAAGGGGCTTTGTCCAGTTCCAGAGTGTACTGAATTATTGTATGCATATTCGGCAATCCAAAGAATGTCTTTCCAATTACTCTCAGTCTGATGTAACATACAACGCAGGTATTGTTCGAGAGTCTGGTTGGTCCTCTCCGTTTGACCATCGGTCTGGGGTGGTGACTGGTCAATAATCTCACATTGATTTGCGCCAATTGACAGCATTTTTTCCAAAAATGTGAAATGAATTGACTGCCCCGGTCAGAGACCAATATGGACGGAAATCCGTGTATGCGAACAATGTTTTCGAGGAACTCCTTGTCCAGAATTGAAGCTGAAGGTAATCCCTTTAAAGGAATAAAGGGGGCCATCTTGGAAAAAAGATCCACAATAACTAGAATGGTGTTAAATCCATTGCATGGGGGTAGATCAGTAATGAAGTCTAACGATAAGGTGTGCCATGGTGTAGGCGGAATGTCTAAAGCAGGGGTCTCCAACCTTTTCATTGGCGTGAGCTACTTTCAGTGGAGGGCTAACAGTGGAGAGCTACTTGCGAGCGATCGGGGGTGGGGGATGTTCATAAACATTGGAACTTGTACTTATTTTTTTTTGCTGTTAATTTCCCCTTTATAAATAGAGGGAATAATAGTGCTTCACGATTATGTTAATAAAGTTCAAAAACCTCTTTATTGCATTCTTTTTTATTAGAAGCCATCTTATAAAAAGACGTCACAATGTGGGAAAATGATTGGGACATTCAGTGTGAAGGTTGACACTGCATGCCGTCCACCAGTGCTCTGTAGTCAGGTGTATAACTTGATACAGCTACTCGGATGGAGTCACTCAAATGCTCATCAGTCAGACGGGTTCGAAATTTCGATTTGAGGAAGTTCATATCTGAAAATGCAGATTCACAGAGATAGGTGGAACCAAACAGAGAAGTCACTTTTAATGCTGCTTTGCAAAGGTTACTGTACTCCTTGTAATCAACAAGGCTCCAGAAATTGGTGTGAGATTGCCTGCTTTTCAACTGAATGTCCCCTTGCAGGCTGACAATCTCCATTTCCATAGCACAACTGTTCAGGTTAAACAGCTCACCCATTTGTTCTGCAAGTTCACAAACATCGACTTCCATGAATGGGTTTGCGATGAACATCACACACGGTTCAATCCTCTCGAAATCCCTGAACCGGTCACTGAACTCCTCCTTAAGCCTGCTCAGGAGACTGCTATATTTGTCAATGTTCAGGAGTTCAGGACTAGCTTTATTGTCTGTCAGCATTTGGGTAACAGAAGGGAAATGATGCATTTTCTTTTTCACCACTTGTTCACTGAACAGGTTAAGTTTGGACTTAAATGTCTTTACTGCGCTTATCATGTCAGCAATGGTTTTACCTTTGCCTTGCAGTTCACAGTTCAGGGTATTTAATTGTTCAGTAACATCTGCCAGAAATGCCAAATCAAGTAGCCAAGAAATGCTGCATAATTGGCCGATGTCTTCATTTCTTGACCTCATGAAGTCTTTGATTTCTGGCAAAAGTGAAAGAAAGCGACGTAGTATTTTCCCCCTGCTAAGCCATCGGATTTCTGTATGTAGCAATAGATCACCATGTGCCGCAGATAGTTCTTCCAGGAATATTTTGAACATTCTGTGCTGTTTGGCCTTTGCACGAATTGAATTAATAATTCGCACAACAGGGGCCATCACATGATCAAAACCCATCACTTTTGCACAAATTGCCTGCTGGTGGATGATGCAGTGGTAGTGCAATAATGGAGGGAAATCAGGGTCTGCTTTACAACACGCAACAAAACCAGAATGACGCCCGGTCATTGCTGGTGCACCATCAGTAGTTACTGCCACCAACTTGTTCAATGGAATCTTTGTTTTGACAAAATAATTCTTGACCTCATTGTAGATATCAACACCTCTGGTTGTGGATTTCAGAGGCAGCAAGGTCAGGAATTCCTCTTTGTTGGTGAAGTCTTCAAACACCATTCGAGCAAACAGTGCCAGCTGAGCAGTATCACTCGCATCAACTGATTCATCACACTGAATGGAAAAAAAACTGCATATCCTCAAATCTTTTTCTAACTGCCCCATCACATTGGCAGATAGTGCAGATACCCTCCTTGCCATTGTGTTTGCCCCCAACTGCACATCTGAAATGGCAGACATAATTTCAGGGCAGTTTTTAAAATCTTTTAAAACTGACTCTGCCACCAGAGCCATTGCACCTTTCACCACTGCACCATCTGTAAAAGTACATTTGTGTTTTGCCAAATAATTAGAAACTTTGAAGGATGCCTCTGTTGCAGCATTTGCTTTCTTTGCTGGTTGAGTAAAAAATGACTGTTGCATCTGCAGGGCAGCTTTTAGTTCAGCTACTTTTTGGGTTCTCAGACGGCTTCCTTTAGGAAAATTCTTTTCATAATTTGTATGCATTGTCACAAAATGCCTCTCGACATTACTCTTATTTCCCACTGCCAATTTGGCACTGCAGATTAAACACACACACTTCCCTTTTACACTTGCGAAAAAGAAATCGGTCTCCCACTCCTGATGAAAATGGTAAGTCTTCTGCCTTTTGTTGGATGGTCCGCCTACTTCTGCATCCATGATTTCAACAATTCTCGTTTGTACGTTTCTTTTGGGACTGCACGCGCAATGTAATCTGAGGAGGATTTCAATGTGTTATTATGGTTTTAAAAATAATTGAGCACAAAGTTATGCTTAGTTATGCTTAGTCCAAAAATAGAAAACACAAAATCATAGTGTGGTCCAGTCAGATAACACTTTCCGCATAGTGAAAAATAAGCATGAAAGTACGTGAGCGAGCCCTACTTTTGTCTGTCGTCCCCCTACCTTTGTCAGTGGCCCCCTAAAGTTGATTCCTAGCAACCCACTGGCGTGCTGTAGTTCAAACTAAGCTTAAATATTCCCTCTGCTGTGCTCTCTGCTCTCCTAAGCCTTTGCGCACCACTTTTTCTTTGGTGCACTTGCTGATTTTGGGCCCGGTTTAGCCCGGTTCAAAGTGAATTTGCGCTGCTGAAAAGTGACTGTACTGCCGAAACAAACTGATTCATGGAACTGTGCAAAGTGTATTTTTGCCGTGCAAAGTCTTGGCAAGGTCATTCAACAACTCAGAACTGTAATCTTAGCTAGTTTTGGCACAGAACTTCGAATGCAAAGCACTCTTTAATTACAAGAAAAAAATCAATGTTTCTTCTAAAAAACATTTAGTTGTGGGCTACTTGCATTTAGGTTGCCCAGTGCAGTGAAGCATTGAGGAAAAAGGATAGCATGTGTTTATAACCCATGGGAAACAGGTCAATCCAATTAAGACCGCTATGTCAGGTTGGTACACAAAGTCTCATTCTTTTCACCACTCAATTCCATCCCAAAAAAGTGAACTGGTTGCTGTTAAAACTCTACTTGCTGAAACTTGTTATTAGTCCATTCATATTTGAAAAGTGAATTTCACCACAGGTTATTTAACTTAAAAACATCCATATTGTGAATAAGCTGGAAAAGTGCAAGAGAGCAGTGATGTGCTGTTGGCCATCATAGAATTTTGGACCATACGTCCGATGCGTTATTGTCAGCGTTTACTAACCTCACTGTGGTACATTTTCAAGCAAGGCCTAAGCTACCTGTCAGTGTTCAGTGGTAAACATGAAGAGACATCACCCTAGTGGACAAGGGAGACTGAATAAGCAGCTAGGTCTGTCATTACACTGATATAAAGGATGCTGGCAGGTTCACAGAGCATGGACTTCAGAGAGGAGTCCTCAAAGGTGAAGGCTGGGAAAGGGAAAAGCATGAGTTTTTTTATGTCAGGTACGCATTTGACTATGATCAAGTGGTGATCCTTCAAACAGATTGAAAGCAAACAAGCTTCAATACCCTCTCCCAGTAAAACACCAAGGATAGTTCACTTAAAAGGGTTTGCTAACCTAATATACAGTGCCGTGCTAGGTATTAGAGGACAATACCATTTTATGGAAATATATGAATTTCTTTAAACTGCATTTGCAAGTCCCGACATTTATAAATAAATGCACAACAGTTTCATCAATTCAATACTTGAATGCGGGCGAATGATGCATGCAATTCCTCAGCAAATATTGCGCCAGCCAATACATGACTGCAAACATACAGGTTGACTCTTGCTCATCTCAGTGACCCCATGTATATTAAAGGAGTCAGTCTCCCATCTGGGAAGACAATTATATTTCGGTTAAAACACTCTAAATTCTCACTCCAGTTTTCTCGATCTATAGATCCATACCATATTAATTCATTATGTGTGCAGGGGTGATAACTTGTGTCTGAGAGAGTTCATTCTTTCATTCAGGAGTGAACATGCCTGTTGCCAATTGAATGTAGCCAGATCTACTATTGAGACATGGGGCCAGTGCCATGAACTCACATTGGTGGTGAAGAAGCAAACAACATACAGAACACAATGGTATAGTGTTGCAGTCCTGCTGAGAAATGACAATTTGTTCTCTTTAAATTTAAAGCAGAGTGGCTGCGAAGTACACGCACTGTGCCATTAAAAATAAAGAAGCTCTGGTGGGCGGAAGTGCTGCTTCCATGGCATCAGAGTATGCAATTCCCTATTGAAGTATAGAAGCCCTATTGAGAAGTGCCATTAAAAGTGAAACTGTCCAGGTTTCACTTTCAGTCATATGAGTTACTTTAAGAAACGCAGGGCTCTGGCGAGGAAGTCCCGAGTGGGGGCTTCCTCGCCAGAGCCCTGTCTTCTAAAAATAACTTGCATGACTGCAAAATAGCCCAGGGTCGAAACGGAGACAAGCAGCTATAATGCTGAATGTCTCCGTTTCGCTCTGGGTCAGTCATTTAAGTTACTTTAAGAAACGCAGGGCTCTGGCGAGGAAGTCCCGAGGGGGGCTTCCTCGCCAGAGCCCTGCCTTCTAAAAATAACTTGCATGACTGCAAAATAGCCCAGGGTCGAAACGGCGACAAGCAGCTATAATGCTGAATGTCTCCGTTTCGCTCTGGGTCAGTGGCAGTCATTTAAGTTACTTTAAGAAACGCAGGGCTCTGGCGAGGAAGTCCCGAGGGGGGCTTCCTCGCCAGAGCCCTGCCTTCTAAAAATAACTTGCATGACTGTAAAATAGCCCAGGGTGAGCGGAGACAGTAATCAGCTCCATTTCACCCTGGGCTCCTTTCTGCCAAGCTGCCCACCCCTCCTCTGACGGCATGTGGACACATGAGAGGAGGGGCCGCAGTTAGGTACACAGTATACAAAGAAAAACACACACATTTCACCTCCCCCCACCCACCCGACCTCACCTCACCTCAAACTCACCTTAGGAAGCCTCTGTTTACCTCTATCCACACTCCAAACGCCAGGGCAGCCACAACACGAAGAAAAAAAAAACGTGCGCCACGGTGCTTTTAAAAGAGAAAGCCCGGGATTTCCTACACAGCACAAAGGGAAACCATTCAGCCAATAGGAGCACAGCTTGCACAGCAAGGGACTTGCTCCGGCCAATCACAGGATGCATTCCATATGCTGTACAGATTTGCAGGCCTGTGATTGGTCAGAGCACTTCCTTGTATCTTTTTTTTTTTTTTTTTTCTGAAAGTCAAACGCGAGCGACTTCAAAGGCTCTGGCGAGCTACCAGTCGCTCGCGATCGACTGTTTGGAGACCCCTGGTCTAAAGGTTGTAAGAGTCCAGCAGGTTTTTTCTTTTGACTTTTGTTTTGGACGCAAATGCCACAAGACATCACAAATTATTTAATATCCTTTCGCCAGGTGGGCCACCAGAATTGTCTTTTAATTTTAGCTTCAGTTTTTGCAATACCTGGGTGCCCCTTCATTAGGATATCATGATAACGGGAAATGACTAGCTCTTGTAGTTCCTTGTGTGGCAGGAATAGCCGCCCTTGGTAATAAGGCAGATCATTGGTGATAGAGTAGTCCGGGCCTTTTTTTACCCAGTCCTGCAGGGCTGTAGGATGAAAGAGTTGCCGGATCTTTACCTGAATGTCCTCTAGTGTCTGTAGAGTAGTCATGCCAAGAATTCTTTGTTCGGAAATTATAGGTACTGGTTCTGGGTTCACTTCTGCCTCTCCCATCCCTATTAGGGATAAGGCATCTGCTTTACCATTCTTACAACCTGGTCGATAGGTTATTACGAAATCAAACTTGGCAAATAACAATGCCCATCGGAGTTGACATGACGATTGGGCCTTGGTCGTCTTTAAATACTGTAAGTTCCGGTGATCGGTGATCACAGTAATGGTATGCCTGGCACCGAGGAGATAGTGCCGCCAAGCCTTGAAAGCGGATTTAATGGCTATTAACTCCTTGTCGGTAACCGCATAGTTTAACTCGGGTGCCGAGAACTTTCTGGACCAAAATGCTACTGGATGAAGCGGGCCAGTTTCAGGGTCCTTTTGAGACAGGACAGCTCCCATGGCTAGACTGGATGCATCGGTTTCCACTATGTATGGAAGTTCAGGGCGCGGGTGCTTTAACACAGGTGCAGATGTGAATTTCGCTTTCAGCTCTTGGAAGGCATTTTCAGCTTCTTCAGTCCACATAAAGCGTTTATTTTTTCGCAAGAGTGCTGTGATGGGATGTACGACATGTGAAAAATCCGGGATGAATCTGCGGTAGAAATTGGCAAAGCCGAGCATGCTTTGTACTCCTTTAACTGAACTTGGTGATGGCCACTTAAGGATTGCGTCCACCTTTCGTGAGTCCATTCAGACTCCCTTTGGGATCAGGATAAACCCAAGGAATTCAACTTCTGTGGCATGAAAAACGCATTTTTCCAGTTTTGCATATAGTTTGTGCTGGCGCAATTTCTCAAGAACTGCTTGGACGTGCTTCATATGGTCATATTCTGAAGAGGAGTATACTAGAATATCATCGATATATACGACAACACAAACATCAATGAGTTCACGAAGGACACCGTTCATGAAGTATTGGAAGGCTGCTGGTGCATTGCACAACCCGAAAGGCATCACCTGGTATTCGAATAACCCATACTTAGTGCAGAAAGCAGTCTTCCATTCGTCGCCTTCTTTTACACGTACCAGATGGTATGCCCCCCAGAGGTCTAATTTAGTGTATATAGAAGCGTCCTTCACTTGGTCTAGTAGTTCAGGGATCAGAGGCAATGGCTATCGGTTCTTAACAGTTATCTGGTTCAATGCGCGGTAGTCTATGCACGTTCTGAGGTCACCTTCCTTTTTGGGCACGAAGAACAAAGCTGAAGATGCAGGGGACTTGGATGGGCAAATAAAGCCATTGGCAAGGTACTGGTCTAAGTATTGTCGTAGGCGAAGTTTCTCAGGTTCCGTAAGGGCATAGATCGTACTACAAGGGGGTTGTGCACCGGGTAGGAGATCGATTTGACAATTGTACGATCTGTGAGGAGGTAAGGTGTTTGCCTGTTCTTTTTGGAAGACATCCTGGAATTCATGGTATTTTGGAGGTAGTTGCATGACTGCTGTGGTTACTGTGGCCAGGCCTGCGTTCTGACTTTTCTTTGGGTAACAGGTTTGTGCACAATCCGGGAAGGTTATTCTCTTCTCTCGCCAATCAAAACAAGGATTATGTGTTTCCAACCAAGGTATCCCCAGTATTATTTGGAACTGTGGGGCTTTGATTAGATCAAATACATTAGTTTCTCGATGCCCATCCTGACCCAATAGTGTCATCTCTGCGGTGGAATCAGTTACAGGCCCAGAGGCATTTTCAGTTCCATCGACTGTGGTGATGACATCTGAGGTGGTTTTTCGGCAGAGAGGTAGATTCATCCTGGAAGCCAATTCATAGTCCACATAGTTTCCTATGGCCCCGCTATCAATGTATGCCCTTACTGCGTGCATACGCGATGGCTGCCCTGGATCTACGAGGACCATTGGTATGATGAAATGCGAGGTCTGAGTATCCTTCTTCAAGCTCGGCAAGCGGACCGCTACGCTTGTCGGGCGTGGTCGTTTCCCGAGTCTGACTCCATATGGCTTTTATCAGCAGCTCCTACTACCTTCTTGGGTGGTTTTACAGGGCAATCCCGTAGAAAGTGCCCAGAAGTTCCACAATATAGACACAATTGCATTTGCCGTCTCCTTTCTCTTTCCTTCTGGGTTAAGGATCCTTTAACCCCTCCGATTTGCATGGGTTCTGAAGGATCTGCTCCTTTGGGGTTAGCGTGGGTTTTGACCAACACCCGATTCTCAAACTTGGCTCGATCCGCCTTTCTGTTCTGAAGTCTGTGATCTAACTGGACCACTAAGTCTATATATTCAGCGCAGTCTTGAGGTGATTTCACGACTTGAGCCAAGACATCCTTGAGTTCTCCTCGAAGCCCTCGATGAAATAATGTGATTCGTTTTACCTCAGGCCATCCAGTTTCCACTATCAACCTATTAAAGGTTGCGATGTAGGATAGAAGGTCCTGGTTACCCTGTCGTAGGGACAAAAGTTCATTATCCAGGGCCTGTCCTTGGGAGTGCCGGGCAAATAGTCTTTCCATGCTCGTTTGAAAGCCCTGAAAATCCCGAAGAATTGCGTCATCCTGAGTAACTAGTGGAATTGACCAATCAGCTGCACTGCCGCTGAGATATGACAATACAAAGTCTACCTTGGCTTGATCGTTTGGGAAGGCTCCAGGTCTGGATAAAAAGTGCAAGCGGCATTGGTTCATAAACACGGCGAACCTTTTGGGATCTCCGGCAAAGCGTTCGGGTGGAGCTAATGGAATATTTGCTGGTAGGTTTATTTGCACAGGGTTACTCGATAACACAGGAGCTGGATTTCCCCCAGAACCAGGTAGGGGTGCTTGTCCAGCCTGGCTTTGCAATAGTTGCCTAGCAAGGTCATCAGTTCGCTCCTTTGACAAAATCAGTTCTCTCCAAAGAGCATTGGTTTCTTGATGGGCGGAATGCACTTCAGCCCTCAGTTCCCCTAGTAATTGGGCCAATTGGTCAGTCTCTGAGGTATCCATAATGCCCGGGTGGGAATTTGTGGGTAGGCTTCGCATTCTGTTACGCTCACCTGGCTCCCACAGAGGCGTCGATCGGAAATGGACAGCTGCGGTCTCCACCAATGTGACGCGTAGGGCCGAGATGACGGACTGGATTGGCCCACCTAGCTTCGTTTGCTTGGCCCGTAGGAATATTCTTCTGCAAATGGAGAAAGGGAATTAACCACCCGTGGAGTTGAACGTAAATTCCCCCACCCCCGCTTTTCTCCCACAGATCGCCTTTGATGTCCCCTCTTATAGTCTCACCTGATGGTTTGAAAAGATGAGCTCTCCATCCTGCATTGAGCGCAGGGGCGCGTTGATAACCAGTTGCTTCACTGGCTCGAAGGAATTGGTGAGTTCCAGAACAATATTGACTCCGAGATTCCCGGCAAGATGCCGTAAGTATAAAGTTCGTAAGAGTTCAAATGCCTGACTTTCACTCTTGTCCGATTCCTTGCAGGTTGCAGCTTGACCCTAATGAAGAGTTCCTCGTGGCAACCGATAGTATTCTGGTAAGGATTTGTATTTTCCAACACAGTTCGATAAAATAATGTCAATATGTAACCTGTTGTTTCTCCCTTATTCAGGCGCTGAGAGAAAGTATGAAGTCTTGGGGAATAATACCTCCGGCGGTAAAATCAGGTAAGTCTATTGTGGTGAGGAGGGTTCCCCTTGTTAGTCCCTTTGTTTCACCTTGCTGTCCTTTTGTTTCCCCTTAGGGGCCGGGGTTCGGCGAAGATGCAGTGGAAGCTGCGCCGACCCGTGAAGAGGAATTGTACCCCCGGTGGCAAACTCAGGTAAGTCTATGGGGGGTAACTAATATTCCTCTGTGTATTCCCTTGGCTCACCTTGCTGTTCTTGTCTTCTCCTTAGGTGCCGGAGTGCGGCAGGAACATGCAGGAGGATGCGGTGGAATGTGAAGATGCTGCGAAGGCCGGTGAGTTCAGCGTGGCGCTGCAGAAGGCGAGGCGACGCGCATAAAACAACTTCTTTCTTCCAGCTCGAAGGCGCGATGGATCGGGAATTCAGGTAAGGATTACAAGTATTGCTCTTGTTCTAACCTTTTCTCCTTCTTTCTCCCTTTTTCTAGGAGCTCCAAACTCGAGGCGGGCGTGGCAGAAGGCTGGATGCAGACTTGCAGGCACGGTGAGCGTTACGCTGATGGATGCAGAATAACGCGAAGCGTGTGCTGCTCTTCGGGCGTGGTTTAAATAGGCTCCAAAGTAGTCCCAGGTAAGTATTCCTCCCCAGCCCCGCCCGAGTAAAAAATAGTCCCTAAGTAAAGTAGTCCCTTCCAAGCCTCCTTTGGCTTGGAGCTCTTGCAGCATGGTCTGCATCAGGTAAGTTTGCAGCATGGTCTGCATCAGGTAAGTTTTAATCTATGAGCCTGGCGCCTATGGCGCCAGGACTGACTCTCCATATGAGCCTGGCGCCATAGGCGCCAGGACTGGACCCAAATAGCCCCTAGCAGGGGTTGTTGGGCTTGCTTAGGATAACTTGATACCTGCTTCCGGGGTTGCTGGACGTGGTCTGGGTCCCCGGGGGTAGGAATCAAGACACTGTGAAGGTTGTGCAGGGAACTGGAGTGCGCCCCTCTCCTTGTTTTACCATATTTCCAGGATTTTGAAGGGTGGAATCTTCAAGACCTGATAGGGTGCTGCACCGGGGTGATATATGCCCTGCTTTGGAGTGCCTCACTGCAGGCTACTCCCCCCTTTCTCCACTGTGGGATTGGGCGTGAGCTTTTTCCTTGTTAAACCTGATGACTACATCTACCAGAAGCCCTTGCAGCAGAAATCATCATTGATTATCATCACCTGCACTTGCTGTGAGCTGCAAGTTAAGACAGCCTCCCTGATGACGTGTAAGAGCACAGAAACCAGTCGCAGGAGAACACTAATGGCTGAGAAAGTTGTGCAGGGGGAACTGGAGTGCGCCCCTCTCCTCGTTTTACCATATTTCCAGGATTTTGAAGGGTGGAATCTTCAAGACCTGATAGGGTGCTGCACCGGGGTGATATATGCCCTGCTTTGGAGTGCCTCACTGCAGGCTGCTCCCCCCCTTTCTCCACTGTGGGATTGGGCGTGAGATTTTTCCTTGTTAAACCTGATGACTACATCTACCAGAAGCCCTTGCAGTAGAAATCATCATTGATTATCATCACCTGCACTTGCTGTGAGTTGCAAGTTAAGACAGCCTCCCTGATGACGTGTAAGAGCACAGAAACCGGTCGGAGGAGAACACTAATGGCTGAGAAGGTTGTGCAGGGAACTGGAGTGCGCCCCTCTCCTCGTTTTACCATATTTCCAGGATTTTGAAGGGTGGAATCTTCAAGACCTGATAGGGTGCTGCACCGGGGTGATATATGCCCTGCCTTGGAGGGCTTCACTGCAGGCTACTCCCCCCCTTTCTCCACTGTGGGATTGGGCGTGAGATTTTTCCTTGTTAAACCTGATGACTACATCTACCAGAAGCACTTGCAGTAGAAATCATCATTGATTATCATCACCTGCACTTGCTGTGAGTTGCAAGTTAAGACAGCCTCCCTGATGACGTGTAAGAGCACAGAAACCGGTCGGAGGAGAACACTAATGGCTGAGAAGGTTGTGCAGGGAACTGGAGTGCGCCCCTCTCCTCGTTTTACCATATTTCCAGGATTTTGAAGGGTGGAATCTTCAAGACCTGATAGGGTGCTGCACCGGGGTGATATATGCCCTGCCTTGGAGGGCTTCACTGCAGGCTACTCCCCCCCTTTCTCCACTGTGGGATTGGGCGTGAGCTTTTTCCTTGTTAAACCTGATGACTACATCTACCAGAAGCCCTTGCAGCAGAAATCCTCATTGATTATCATCACCTGCACTTGCTGTGAGCTGCAAGTTAAGACAGCCTCCCTGATGACGTGTAAGAGCACAGAAACCGGTCGGAGGAGAACACTAATGGCTGAGAAGGTTGTGCAGGGAACTGGAGTGCAAATCTCTCCTCGTTTTACCATATTGCCAGGATTTTGAAGGGTGGAATCTTCAAGACCTGATAGGGTGCTGCACCGGGGTGATATATGCCCTGCCTTGGAGGGCTTCACTGCAGGCTACTCCCCCCCTTTCTCCACTGTGGGATTGGGCGTGAGATTTTTCCTTGTTAAACCTGATGACTACATCTACCAGAAGCCCTTGCAGCAGAAATCCTCATTGATTATCATCACCTGCACTTGCTGTGAGCTGCAAGTTAAGACAGCCTCCCTGATGACGTGTAAGAGCACAGAAACCGGTTGGAGGAGAACACTAATGGCTGAGAAGGTTGTGCAGGGAACTGGAGTGCAAATCTCTCCTCGTTTTACCATATTGCCAGGATTTTGAAGGGTGGAATCTTCAAGACCTGATAGGGTGCTGCACCGTGGTGTTATATGCCCTGCTTTGGAGTGCCTCACTGCAGGCTACTCCCCCTTTCTCCACTGTGGGATTGGGTGTGAGCTTTTTCCTTGTTAAACCTGATGACTACATCTACCAGAAGCCCTTGCAGGAGAAATCATCATTGATTATCATCACCTGCACTTGCTGTGAGCTGCAAGTTAAGACAGCCTCCCTGATGACGTGTAAAAGCACAGAAACCGTTCGGAGGAGAACACTAATGGCTGAGAAGGTTGTGCAGGGAACTGGAGTGCGGCCCTCTACTCATTTTACCGTATTTCCAGGATTTTGAAGGGTGGAATCTTCAAGACCTGATAGGGTGCTGCCCCGGGGTGATATATGCCCTGCTTTGGAGTGCCTCACTGCAGGCTACTCCCCCCCTTTCTCCACTGTGAGATTGGGCGTGAGCTTTTTCCTTGTTAAACCTGATGACTACATCTACCAGAAGCCCTTGCAGCAGAAATCATCATTGATTATCATCACCTGCACTTGCTGTGAGCTGCTAGTTAAAACAGCCTCCCTGATGACGTGTAAGAGCACAGAAACTGGTCGGAGGAGAACACTAACGGCTGAGACGGTTGTGCAGGGAACTGGAGTGCGCCCCTCTCCTCGTTTTACCATATTTCCAGGATTTTGAAGGGTGGAATCTTCAAGACCTGATAGGGTGCTGCACCGGGGTGATATATGCCCTGCTTTGGAGTGCCTCACTACAGGCTACTCCCCCCCTTTCTCCACTGTGGGATTGGGCGTGAGATTTTTCCTTGTTAACCTGATGACTACATCTACCAGAAGCCCTTGCAGCAGAAATCATCATTGATTATCATCACCTGCACTTCCTGTGAGCTGCAAGTTAAGACAGCCTCCCTGATGACGTGTAAGAGCACAGAAACCGGTCGGAGGAGAACACTAAATGGCTGAGAAGGTTGTGCAGGGAACTGGAGTGCGCCCCTCTCCTCGTTTTACCATATATATATATATATATATATATATATATATATATATATATATATATTAGTTCACACCTAATAGCTGTCAGGACAAGCGGTAATCCCATCTGGGCCCAGAGTGCCACAAACTTCTTTAAGATACTCACAATTGTTTGGCTGTATCTCTCTATCCCTAGCCCCACTTGAGGCCAGGTGGTAGGCAATGTGGAGTTTTCTTTTTACTGCTAGAATTTACCACATCCTTGCCATCACCTCACTGGTAAAATGGCTTCCTCCGTCCGACTCAATCCTTTGCAGGAGGCTGAAATGAGAGAAGGTGTGGTTGATCATTAGTGCAGCAGCTGTCTCTGCCTTACAATTCGGGGCTGGAAGACACTTTACCCACTTTGTGAACAAGGATATCACAGTCAACATGTACTTGTTTCCTCTGGAGGAGCGAATCACTGGCCCGATGAAATAGACTTGAAAATCTCACCAAGGCAGTGTCATTCTCCTTTTTTGTAGGGGAACTCTGTGAGCGAGTAAACTCGGTTGAAATTGAGCACACAAAAGACACCCGTTTAGGTAAGTGTCGAAGTCCTGGCCCATGTGTGGCCAATAGGCAATCCCACACAAGATTTCTAATGTTCATCAGGCTTCAGAATGAGGTAGGTATCACCCACTGATCACAGCCAGAGAGAGCGCTCCTTACCAACAAACCGTCTTGGATCCGAAACATCTTGGAAAACCTCATCAACACACGGAGATCCTCTTTACCCATGTATTCCGACTATGTTTGAAGAAAACTCACAGGGTCTTCAATGTGTCAAGAAAATGTCCCAATGATCGGGTCCTCTTTCTGTGCAGTGATCAAATCTGCATCTGGGACATCTTTACTCCACCAGGCAGTCGGGAGTTCACTATTCACACTGGTTTGTGACCTGCTGAGAGTGGCTATTTGGGTTTCACCCAGCAGGGATTCTGTTTTTATGAAATCCCTATGCGGAGCTCTGGTTTTAGCCAGCTGGTCAGCCAGGTAATTCCCAGTCTTATCTGGCCCCTCTATTCTGAAATGACCTCTTATCTTCTTCCAATAGATGATCATCTGGTTGGATCATCTCATTGGTGGTCACCAGATCGTCAATTGACTGGATCAATTTAAAGGTTTAATGTTGCCACACAGCATACCTGTATTTTTCCAGTAAACAAGGTGTTCCATGAGCCCATTACTGACATCATCAGAGTCAGTGATTATGAGCAGTTAATTGAGTTGGTGGTGCACTGCAGTGAGGATGGCTTTATGGATGGCCATCCACTCTGCAACCTGACTACTTTGGGGTCCTATTTTATAACCTGCACAGGGTTCTGGGTTATCACTCACCCAGGCATTCCCAATGCCAGATACCAGTTATTTTTCTCTGTAGTGGTCAACATGGTAGGAACACCCATCCACATAAACTGTTGATATCCCCTAACATGTGTCTTCTTCGTTGACCTTGTGTGGGGAAGTTAAGTCTGCCAACCCTTGCACTAGGGGACTCTTCTTGTTTTGACCATAGCTGACCTCCACAGGAAAGCCTTGCATGGACAGAATCCAAGAAGTAATTCTGGAATTACTAACATTCCCCACCTGGATTCTGTCTTTTTGCAGATATTGCAAGGGTTGGTTAGGAGTCTCGACAATGAGGTGCTCCTCCTGGATGAATGGGTGATAATTTTTCAATGCCCACATTGTTGCCAGGAGTGCCTTCTCGCAGTCATTGAATTTTTCATCCACAGAGGACAAAGTCTTGCTCACGTACGAGATGACGTACGAGATGACTTTGTTGACCTTCTCATGCTTTTGATACAACACCGCTGTTATGCAAGTATCTGAGAACCCTGTCTCCAAGAAGAACTCCTTGATCTTTATGGGGTAAGCCAAGGAAAGAGATTGTGAAAGGCTTCTTTTCTATTGTTTAACTGCTTTGGCTTGTTCCGGACCCCACTCCCACTTGACTCTGGCCTTTAATAAATGGACCACGGGTCGAGTGACATCTGAGTAGTCTTCAATGAACCTCTGACTATAATTAGTGAATCCAAGAAGACTTCCTAATTCTCGCAGAGTAGTAGGGTCTTCTAATTTCAATAAGGCTTCCACCTTCTTCGCCTGGTGATTAAGATGCTGATGGGTGATCTCGTGCTCTAAGAAGTTCACTCGGGTCTTAAATCACTGTGCCTTCTGAAAGAACAGTTTTTCTCTGGCTTTCCGCAACTGGGTCAGAACATATCATATTTCTACTATATGTTCCTCCACAGTTGAGCTCTTGATCAGAACATCATCTGCATAGGCCAGGTTTCCCCTTTTGCCCAAGTCGGGCATGCTTTATGTAGGAAGATGTTGAACTCATTGACGGAGTTTATATATCCAAAGGGGATTTGGGTCCACATATACTGCTGCCCCCAGCCCCCCGAAGGTAACAGCAAGCTTGTGCTGGTCTTCCCTACTCACTGGTACTGAGAGGTAAACAATATTGTTTCACAAATACTGGAGCCATCTTGGGGTCTATGGGAATGGTGGTTGAATGAATGGATGTGCGTCCACAGTCGTATGAGTCTACTGAAAAGATATCTTGGAATTCAAGGAATTCAAGGAAGACCTGTTTCAGCTTTTGTCTTTGCTCCTGAGTCTCACAGGCATCAGCAAGATTGAT
This sequence comes from Ambystoma mexicanum, assembly GCF_040938575.1. Taxonomy (NCBI): domain Eukaryota; kingdom Metazoa; phylum Chordata; class Amphibia; order Caudata; family Ambystomatidae; genus Ambystoma; species Ambystoma mexicanum. The sequence continues at coordinate 293,035,645 of NC_090932.1, read as the reverse complement.
CCTTTCCTTGACCATTTGCTTGAAGTCTGGAAAGACCTCAGGCTTGGCAATTTCACCAGTATCCTCCAGTTGGATAGAGTGATCTCTTTTTATGGTGTTGACCTGGGCAGTAGTTTCCAGGGCTTTGAGGTAGTGGTCTGAACACTAGCTCTTCTCTCCTGATGTCACAGGCCACCTCTTCCAAACCTTAGGGTCTGGAAGAGTACACTATGAAATTGCTCCCATACCTAATAAAACTCTTTTCTGGAGGAATACCATCATTGTTGTCAAAACAGTCATTTGGGATTGCTCCTATGATTTAATTCCCTAAATCAATAGAATAATGTTGGGCATCAACTGCCATTCCAATAAGGGTGTCTGCGCCCAAAGGTATACTTCGAGAGTCGCTGTTATCCACCAATATTCGAATGGTGTTGTGTTCAAGGTCTACTAGAGGTGTCCGATTTAAATACAAACCTTGTTGTTGGAATTTAAATGTATATAGGTGTCCTGATATTTGAGGTACTGTCCTCGCTTAATTTTTAGGTGAACAGTGAATTGTTGCACCTGTCCTGGGATGGTAACCTATTTTCACACTTGAATTTCAATGGCATAAGGCAGCAATGGAGATGACCAAAAGGCTTTTTCAGTTTTGTCAAAGCCCATGGTCTTAGCCCCACCCCCCCCAAGTCGGGATCAGCTTTTATCATTAGTTAGATCCAAATTGATTGCAAATCGGTTCAGAATGTCACTGCCCAGATAAAAGGTGACAGGGAAATCTCTCACAACCCAACAATGATGATCTATGCTTGTGTTGGCAATGGACATTTTTAGCATACTCCTTCTATGCAGGAAATGCTTGGAATTTGGGGTTTCGAGATCTAATTCCCATTTGTCAATCAATTTAAATTTGGGACTGGTCTGATCTTTTGAGAGTTTCCTGAATAATTCTTCACTGATGAAGCTCCTTCCATAATTTAGACATACTCTGGCAAGCACCGGCTCCTCCCCCTCATTTAACTGAATGGGGAAAAACAACTGTTCCCCTTTTTTTGAACGTCCATCAGAAGAGTAAGTTCTTCCTTATCTGGTTTCACAGGACACAATGTTTCTTCTGATTTTGGATTGGTGTACAATTTTAGGGCATCCCCTTCCAGTTTGGATTGCCAATTAAAACTGGGGGAGGGGGGAGATTGATTTTCAAGAATGGAGAAGGGTTCCCATCACAAGATTGTTCTCCTATATAGATGACAGTGATGTCTGGGACTTGGTTATTCTTGAAATGGAATTCTAAATTCTCAGAATGTTGATCAATTAAATGAAAGGTACCTTTCCTGCTTTCATAATTGGTACTCATTTTTAATTTTGTAGGCCAGTAAGTCTGGGTCCAGTGGACCTTGTTTACACAGTCGATCAGAGGTGATAACCTCATCAGGAGATTGTTCCCCAGTAAACAAGGTGTGCCTTCTGGATTCATGACTATCTCTGGATGTTTAACTCGGTGCCGTCCAATTTTTATTTCCAGATCCACAGTCCCTTTGACGGAAATGGCATTCCTGTCAAATTTTTTGAGTTGTCTGGGAAGTGGTTTGAGGGGAATTTGGTGGCTCTCCCCCGTCCTGAGTTTAGTTGGTCAAAGTCCTTTTAGGACAGGAGGGTGGCTTGGGTTCCAGTAACCACCAGAGCTAATTATTCACAATAACCCTGCACCTTGATCGATGCATAAAATTGGCCTTCTTTCTCCTCCAAGGTGCAAAGAAAGTGTGTGTAATTTGACAGCCCGGTGGTCATTTTCTTAATATTGAACTCCAGCACTGTGTGATCTTGGGTGATTTTCTCTGTCCAAGACCGGAAATCTGTAAATACAATTTTGCAACTAACAATGGGGGGATTTGGGGAATCCTCTTTCTCACCTGATTCTTTGCTGTTTACCTCTACCTGCTGACAGTCCTCAGAACCTTTTGGAGAAAGGACATCCCCTCAGTTTCAATTCTGTCTGGCTTGCCTTTTTGGGATTGAATCATTTCTGGTTCTGGGTCGGTCTCCATATTTTTGGGAACTATTTTTCTTTTGGGAGGGATCATCCCGTTTTTGAAAGAGAAGGTCTGCTTACCTGAATCCTCCAGGGATTCTTCTCTTTCAAAGGGGATGATCTGGAGTTCCTCCACAAAGTGGCTTCCTCTTAGGCCGCTCCTGCTTACCCTTTGTCCCACTTCTGCCCTCAAAAGAGACACTTTCAGGCTGAGAGGTTTTTAAGGGTTCTGTTTGGGTGAGAAAGGAAGCTTCCTCTAGGGTTTGGCATCTCCCCTCCACCCAGTCTCCCTCCTCAGGAACCTGTGGTTTGTCAGACATTTCTTCCTGTCATTTCCCCCCTGGGGCCAGACCTGGGTGTTGGGGAATGCTGGGAAGTAAGGTTAGGTTGAGGGTTGGACTGAGCCATCAGCATGCGCCCCGGATCATCAGTCAATTGCTGGACCTGTCGCTCCAGCTGCAACACCTTTTCTGGATGGTAGGGAGGTCTCGAGTTATACCTCTACTGCTCCCAAAAAGGGTAACTGCTCCTTCTCCTGGAGTATCTTGAGTACTGGAAATTTCCCCCATAATTTTCCATCCTGAGTCTCCATTCTCCCTGGTTCAGGGGTCTATTGTCCTGGAACCGGGGAGAGAGAAGAGGATTATTTTTGAAGTTCTGATTCGAGGGATATCTGAAGGTGGAGTTATATTTCTCTCCTGTGGGAGGTTTAGAAGGAAGTTTCCCAGGGCAGTACTTTCCTTATTGTTCCCCCACTTGGGCTGGGGGAGTGTGGACATACCCCAGGATTGGTTGTTTACCCTCATGCCTAGGGCTTACATAGTTGGCAGGGTCTGAGGGATCATTGTTCTGGGCCCCTGCCTGACTACCATTCAATTGGGCCAGGTTGGGGGGTCCCTTCTGACTTCCATTTTGCTCGTTGGCAGGAGGGTTACTTTTAGGCCCCCATGACTCCAGATCCAATCAAGGGGTTATTTTTACCTCCGCCACTTTCCCAGCAGCAGGGGTGTTGGATGGTTTGGGGGTTTTAGGTGTGGGGGGTTTTCTCTCAGCGAGCCTCTGGACCTCATAGATCCTGGTGGCCTGTTCACTCACCCAATCCAGGGTCCTGTGCTTGTGAAAATCACGCACCAACTGAGTCATTATGTATTTGGGGAGCACATGGAAATATGTAGTTATGAACTCCCTACTATTTGTGTTCACCCACCGAGAAGTCTGAGCAAATGTGTACTTTAGCTCTTTTCGGGCCTCTTGTGGGTTCCTATGTGTGGAGATTTCTTTTTAAACGGCTGCCTTATAGCTGGACCATTTATAATGGTCCTGGTCCTCCAGTCCTGCAAAGAAACTGGAGTACTCAGGTGAGAAAGTCCATTTAGCAAATGCTATACAATTCACGTCATTTCTGATCTGGAATGAAACCATCATCTGCTCATAAAGTTCCAGGTGCTCCCTTACCGAATACTTGGCAGTCTTGTGATATGGGTTCAGGAAACTCTTTATGGCCTTGATTTGTGTTATTGGGTCTTTCACAAAACCCTTGCTCCGTTTCCCTGTCTTTATCTTCATCGGCACCTGAGTCCATTCACCTTCTGACTCAGAACTGCTACTGGTACCCGTCCCTGTCTTCGAGGCACTCCCTATCTCTATGAGACTGGAAATATCTCCCACAACCACGGGGTGTGGACTCCTCTCGCCTGGGCAAAAGTGAACTCTCAGGGGCACTCTCCCGGTAGATACCTTTAGGCCCAGGATAGAACCCAGTTTCTTCACCCCTCCTTCCTGGGAGACTGGGGAATTCCACCCCACCCACTGAATGTACAGATGTTTTTAGAATGCCCTACTGGGCTGAAGCCTTTAATGTTCTTCTCCAGCGAGGCGAGTTAGGTGGTCTCTTTATATCCTCATCTTCTGCAAGTCTAACTCCCTGATCTTGTCATCATAGGAGTTTTCTGGGTCAGAATTGCTCACAAGATTCCTTTTGGCCTCCAAGGACACACTGGTTGGTCCATCCAAGTTCCCTTCTGTGGGATAGGGATGAATACTCATAAATATCAGATAGGGACTGGTCTTCTGGATCAGTTGGGCTAGGCCTGGCTAAGCCTAACTGCCTCATGTCACCCTGTTGTTGATAGGTGGCATGCATGAGGTCGGTTCCCATTTGTACATGGGAGGTTGTGCATGACTGGCATGAAGCCCCTGCTGGGAGGGGCACCTCACCTTGATCAGTGGGCCTTGTCCCATATCCTGCCTGGTCAGGCTACCTCAGGGCCAGTTCATAATTTTGCATTTCCTTGGTGAGGCTCTCACACCTGTGTCTTTCTCTCCTTATTTCCTGTTGGTAGTCAGAGAGCTGGCTTTTTAATTCTGACACTAAAGCCTGATTAGTGTCAAGCACCCTGCTCTGAGCTACCAACTGATCGTTTGTTTGCTGCACCTCATGCTGAAGTGATTCATTCTCCTTCTGTGAGCCTTGTATGCGACGTTCATATTCAAGGCGCTTTACCTTGAGGAGAATAATCTCTTTCTCTTGGTCATCCCTACAATTTGCTGCCTCTAATTATTCAGCTTCTATTTGTCTCACAAGCTCTACTAGCTCATTCCTTTCTTCTCTAATTCTGGTCAGTTCCTGAGGACCTGACTGTTCCTTTTCTGCATCACCATTCAGCTTGAATGCATCTTGGTCTTTGACCAGTTGTAAATTCCGTTGTCTCCGAATATTTACATTCTGCTTTATTTCATCAAACTCCTTTTATTTATTTATTCATTTATTTATATTCTTATAACGTGCCACAGCCTGCAGGCAACAGAGCATGCACAAAACCAGTAACAACATTAAACAAACAATTCAGCAGTGCTTGAAAGAGTATATGGGCCTCATTACAAGTGTGGCGGTCCGGAAAGAAAGGTGCCGGTATGCTCACTGGCACCCTTGTTTCCAGACCGCCACACTGCGAGTCTGTCTGCAGGGGCTGCTGTGCCTGACAGGTCTGACCCCGGCGGGCGCAGCAGCCCGATAGGCAGAGTCGTCACGGAAGCCCTGGCACCGTTAGCAATGGTACTGGTGCTTTCGTCTCCCCAATCCCATGGAGTCCTATAGGACTCCATGGGAATGGGGACTTACAAAATCCGGCACCCGATTTCCCGTGCCACAGGACTTGTAATGTCATGGTGGCACCAGGAAGTCAGGTGCCGTATTTGGTGTTACGGGGTTACCGCCAACTTCGTAATGAGGCCCTATGAGTGTTAATTGAATAGTAATGTCTTCAAGCATTTGCGAAATGCAAAAAACCTCTTTTCTCTCCAAAGATCCACTGGCAATCCGTTCCATGCATGTGTCGCCTGAACAGGGAATGACCGTCCCTTCCCTCTAGTTCTTTTCACCTTAGGGCATATTAGCTGATTGGCGTCCTTGGATCTATTCGATCTAGACTCACCCTCCTGAGGAACCAAATGATTGTTTTTGGAGAGACACGTGTCGAGGGTTTTCTTTGAAATTTGAGAGATTTCCTTTGAAATTCATGCATTCAATGTCAAGTAAGTACTCGATTTTGATGTGAACTAACATTAAATCAAGCTTACATTCAAAATAAATTAAATACTCACTTACCAATGCAAAGTGAGTCAAAGACTATTATTGAAACATAATACAGAATCCACTATTGGTAGGCGCAGACAACGATAGGTGTCTCCAATCAACGTTAGCATATGTTTTCCTCTACCATTATCCTCCTTGACCTCTCAACCACCTTTAAGACATAGGACCATCCTTCTCTTCTCTCTCCCTCTCAAAACCTGCCTATCAGATCACTGCTCTGGCCTGGATCAACTCCTCCCTCCCTACTCCCTTCTATCTATTGGTACACTAGCAACTCCTGTGCTTTGCTCCTCCCAGTTGTGGTCCCGCGGGGGTCTGTCCTTAGTTCCCTCCTCTTCACTTGCCAAAACTCCCCAGTCAGAACATGTATCTCCTCCTTTGGCTTCTCCTACCACCTATTCACTGGTGGGTTATACATCTTCACCTTCCACTCCTTCGACGCTGAGCTTTCTTCTCTTGTACCCTACTGTCTTGTAGTCACCACCAGCTCATGCTAAACTCTCATTTAAATGCAGACATCTACCCCCAGCTGTACATTCCTCATGAATTCTCTCCTCCCCCATTTCCTCATGCACCCCTGCCCCCAATTGTGTTACTCCATTCTCCGAGGACACTCTTCACAGCAAACTTAATCTCCAATCTCTTACCACCACTGCTACGACAGTAAAGATTAACCTACAGAACATGCGCAAATTCTGGCCTCAGCTTCCCTATCGATTCCACTAAAACCCTGATCTTCACTCTGCCCTCAGAAAGTTAGACTACTCTGTATGTCTCCTGCTGGGACTCGTGCTCTCTTCCTTCTCCCCTTCGGCAAAGTATTAAACTTTGCAACATGCACGTGTACTCTTTTCAGCCTTACCCAATTCTCTCCCAGCTCTGCCTACCTGCCCTGCCTTTGTAGACTAATTATATACCTTTTTTATATAGTGCTTCCTGCTGGATTCCTTCTACTTATCAGCACTTCTCAACTGGAGTTGTGTTTCCCCAATTTAACGGTACTCAATTGATTAGCCTCATCAGGATGAATGACTGACTAATCCCTTCCAGGATAAGCCTCATCAGGATGAATGACTGACTAATCCCTTCCAGGATACTTATCTTGGTTTTGCAGGCTGAACACAAATATAATTTTGTATATTTGTACAGTACTCCTCTTTAGTGTGAAGTACTCCCCCCTGCATTCCCTCCCCCACACCGACTCAGGTTTATGTTACCCTTGTAAGTCACTTCTGTCTTATTTATGTGTTGTTTTGTTTTCTATTGTTACTGGACTATGCCCCACTTGTTTCACACCTTCATTAACTGGCTCACCACTTGTTCTCAACGTTGTGCTATTGTACTGGCACCCTTTGTGTGAATGCCTCAACCAACTGTAAATACGTTATTGCAAGTTATTTATGATCGGAATAGACATCCCTGTTCTTCAAATTAATACAAATACAAATAAATATTAATACAAATGTCTGGGGACAGCACTTATTTTACCTCGTGTTTATTTAGAGTTGAAGGAGTTTTGTGTTTTGAACAAAAACACATTTAGAAAGTTTAGCAGTGAGTGGGGGCAGTTCTATTGATGGGTACTTTATAACCCAGGACCAAAATGTTAATTGCAAATACACAAACCAAGTGGTGGGGGGATTTGGCCAAAACATTAATAAGGGAATTCACAGATAGACAAAGGGTTCATATGCACAGAGTGTACAGTAACCAATTTACAGTACACACATGAGGCAGCGATTCAGAATTGGATCAGGGATCAAGGCAAATCAAAGCAGTTGAGTGATGCCCACACACTGGTTCAGGGGCCCCTTCAGGAGATAAAGAGGTGCAGTTTGCAGGCAGTCTTGGACCCAATCACTGAAGGGATGCACTTGTGTGTTGTGGAGTTCCTGTGGCGAGATAGCCAAGGGGGTGAAAGAATAGGCCGAGCGGGGATGGGTGGGAGGGTGGTAGACAGGCCGGTCAAGTCGAGGAGAGCGTGGGATCAATAGTTTTAGGGGGTAGGGGTGTACGAGTAACACCACAAGATAGCAGGGAGAGAAGGGAACAATTATGTATGGAGATGGTGTGTAGCGGTGGGGGAGGATTGTGGGCAATTGCAAAGGGTGTGGGTGGTAAAGTTCAGTACTTTATTAAGAAGTGCAGAGGAATACAGGGAGAGTTCCAACTGGAGGCAGGAGCAGTAGCCCACCAGGCTGGGGTCTAGTGGGGGGGGGGGGGTAGACCTTGCTATTCACAGTTTACTTGTTCCTTTAAGTCCAGTCATGGGGCCCTTTCAGGGAGTTAGTATAAATAGGGGAGGTCGTACTGATGGTGACATTGAGCTAGATGATTACTGTTAGTAAAATTTCACTTACTGATTGTTTACCTCTATATTTGCGGACCCCTTCACTTTTTGCTTTTGTTTCCGCCTTCTGACCTGGCTTTCTGCCAGTGAAGCACAGCCTTCAGCCGCGCTCCACTGGGATTTTGCTCATCATTCTGGGGAATCTTACTTGTCCTTCTGACAGTCAGTACTGGGAATCATTGTTTCCCTTAGTCTTATGACTTTGTTGCCATGTTTGGCAACTGTATTTCAGTGCGCAAAGTACATTACTGTACTGCGCACTGGGGTCCTCGTGTTTTCGGGTTCTAGGCATCCCTTAAGGATTTTTGGGTGACTGGACAATGTGCCTAGGAGTAGACTGTGGCAGCAAAAAGCTTTTTGTGTATTTTTATTAACTTTTACTGAGCCATACCGCGCTTAACGCATTTGGCTCATGACTGTGCATGCAAACCAGTGTGTACGTCATGGCCGTGCCACAAGATCTTTTGTCTTCTCCTTGGACCATTTTGTCCTTTGGCCTTCCCCTTGGTCTTTGTGACCCGGGGAGTCCTTACTTGGGCATGTATTCTCCCCTGAAAGCCGGCACTTTTCGCAGGCTAATGCATGTCACCTAGCAGTTCGGGCTGGACTTCCCCTTTTGGGGTGGGGCCAAGCCTGATTTGCATATGGTCTTTCCCCTTCTGTAATGGCTTGGCAGGCGAAGAACGATGGTCTGGAGGGTTGCCCCGAGCAATGCCAGTGGTTAAGATTCAGTCTAAACCTTCCAGCCATCACCTCTTTGTTTTTGCTTTGTCACCCCGAGTGGGACGGGTATGCCCAGACGTGGGTCCCGTGCCTGCTGGGCCTAGAGATCCAAGCTACTCCTCACTGATGAGCCCCAACAAGGGTGAAACATGTTTGGGGATGCTTGTGGTCTCGTGCAGAAGGGATGTGACCTAGCAGTTCGGGCTGGACTTCCCCTTTTGGGGTGGGGCCAAGCCTGATTTGCATATGGTCTTTCCCCTTCTGTAATGGCTTGGCAGGCGAAGAACGATGGTCTGGAGGGTTGCCCCGAGCAATGCCAGTGGTTAAGATTCAGTCTAAACCTTCCAGCCATCACCTCTTTGTTTTTGCTTTGTCACCCCGAGTGGGACGGGTATGCCCAGACGTGGGTCCCGTGCCTGCTGGGCCTAGAGATCCAAGCTACTCCTCACTGATGAGCCCCAACAAGGGTGAAACATGTTTGGGGATGCTTGTGGTCTCGTGCAGAAGGGATGTGACCTAGCAGTTCGGGCTGGACTTCCCCTTTTGGGGTGGGGCCAAGCCTGATTTGCATATGGTCTTTCCCCTTCTGTAATGGCTTGGCAGGCGAAGAACGATGGTCTGGAGGGTTGCCCCGAGCAATGCCAGTGGTTAAGATTCAGTCTAAACCTTCCAGCCATCACCTCTTTGTTTTTGCTTTGTCACCCCGAGTGGGACGGGTATGCCCAGACGTGGGTCCCGTGCCTGCTGGGCCTAGAGATCCAAGCTACTCCTCACTGATGAGCCCCAACAAGGGTGAAACATGTTTGGGGATGCTTGTGGTCTCGTGCAGAAGGGATGTGACCTAGCAGTTCGGGCTGGACTTCCCCTTTTGGGGTGGGGCCAAGCCTGATTTGCATATGGTCTTTCCCCTTCTGTAATGGCTTGGCAGGCGAAGAACGATGGTCTGGAGGGTTGCCCCGAGCAATGCCAGTGGTTAAGATTCAGTCTAAACCTTCCAGCCATCACCTCTTTGTTTTTGCTTTGTCACCCCGAGTGGGACGGGTATGCCCAGACGTGGGTCCCGTGCCTGCTGGGCCTAGAGATCCAAGCTACTCCTCACTGATGAGCCCCAACAAGGGTGAAACATGTTTGGGGATGCTTGTGGTCTCGTGCAGAAGGGATGTCACCTAGCAGTTCTGGCTGGACTTCCCCTTTTGGGGTGGGGCCAAGCCTGATTTGCATATGGTCTTTCCCCTTCTGTAATGGCTTGGCAGGCGAAGAACGATGGTCTGGAGGGTTGCCCCGAGCAACGCCAGTGGTTAAGATTCAGTCTAAACCTTCCAGCCATCACCTCTTTGTTTTTGCTTTGTCACCCCGAGTGGGACGGGTATGCCCAGACGTGGGTCCCGTGCCTGCTGGGCCTAGAGATCCAAGCTACTCCTCACTGATGAGCCCCAACAAGGGTGAAACATGTTTGGGGATGCTTGTGGTCTCGTGCAGAAGGGATGTGACCTAGCAGTTCGGGCTGGACTTCCCCTTTTGGGGTGGGGCCAAGCCTGATTTGCATATGGTCTTTCCCCTTCTGTAATGGCTTGGCAGGCGAAGAACGATGGTCTGGAGGGTTGCCCCGAGCAATGCCAGTGGTTAAGATTCAGTCTAAACCTTCTAGCCATCACCTCTTTGTTTTTGCTTTGTCACCCCGAGTGGGACGGGTATGCCCAGACGTGGGTCCCGTGCCTGCTGGGCCTAGAGATCCAAGCTACTCCTCACTGATGAGCCCCAACAAGGGTGAAACATGTTTGGGGATGCTTGTGGTCTCGTGCAGAAGGGATGTGACCTAGCAGTTCGGGCTGGACTTCCCCTTTTGGGGTGGGGCCAAGCCTGATTTGCATATGGTCTTTCCCCTTCTGTAATGGCTTGGCAGGCGAAGAACGATGGTCTGGAGGGTTGCCCCGAGCAATGCCAGTGGTTAAGATTCAGTCTAAACCTTCCAGCCATCACCTCTTTGTTTTTGCTTTGTCACCCCGAGTGGGACGGGTATGCCCAGACGTGGGTCCCGTGCCTGCTGGGCCTAGAGATCCAAGCTACTCATCACTGATGAGCCCCAACAAGGGTGAAACATGTTTGGGGATGCTTGTGGTCTCGTGCAGAAGGGATGTGACCTAGCGGTTCGGGCTGGACTTCCCCTTTTGGCGTGGGGCCAAGCCTGATTTGCATATGGTCTTTCCCCTTCTGTAATGGCTTGGCAGGCGAAGAACGATGGTCTGGAGGGTTGCCCCGAGCAATGCCAGTGGTTAAGATTCAGTCTAAACCTTCCAGCCATCACCTCTTTGTTTTTGCTTTGTCACCCCGAGTGGGACGGGTATGCCCAGACGTGGGTCCCGTGCCTGCTGGGCCTAGAGATCCAAGCTACTCCTCACTGATGAGCCCCAACAAGGGTGAAACATGTTTGGGGATGCTTGTGGTCTTGTGCAGAAGGGATGTGACCTAGCAGTTCGGGCTGGACTTCCCCTTTTGGGGTGGGGCCAAGCCTGATTTGCATATGGTCTTTCCCCTTCTGTAATGGCTTGGCAGGCGAAGAACGATGGTCTGGAGGGTTGCCCCGAGCAATGCCAGTGGTTAAGATTCAGTCTAAACCTTCCAGCCATCACCTCTTTGTTTTTGCTTTGTCACCCCGAGTGGGACGGGTATGCCCAGACGTGGGTCCCGTGCCTGCTGGGCCTAGAGATCCAAGCTACTCCTCACTGATGAGCCCCAACAAGGGTGAAACATGTTTGGGGATGCTTGTGGTCTCGTGCAGAAGGGATGTGACCATGCAGTTCGGGCTGGACTTGCCCTTTTGGGGTGGGGCCAAGCCTGATTTGCATATGGTCTTTCCCCTTCTGTAATGGCTTGGCAGGCGAAGAACGATGATGGTCTGGAGGGTTGCCCCGAGCAATGCCAGTGGTTAAGATTCAGTCTAAACCTTCCAGCCATCACCTCTTTGTTTTTGCTTTGTCACCCCGAGTGGGACGGGTATGCCCAGACGTGGGTCCCGCGCCTGCTGGGCCTAGAGATCCAAGCTACTCCTCACTGATGAGCCCCAACAAGGGTGAAACATGTTTGGGGATGCTTGTGGTCTCGTGCAGAAGGGATGTGACCTAGCAGTTCGGGCTGGACTTCCCCTTTTGGGGTGGGGCCAAGCCTGATTTGCATATGGTCTTTCCCCTTCTGTAATGGCTTGGCAGGCGAAGAACGATGGTCTGGAGGGTTGCCCCGAGCAATGCCAGTGGTTAAGATTCAGTCTAAACCTTCCAGCCATCACCTCTTTGTTTTTGCTTTGTCACCCCGAGTGGGACGGGTATGCCCAGACGTGGGTCCCGTGCCTGCTGGGCCTAGAGATCCAAGCTACTCCTCACTGATGAGCCCCAACCAGGGTGAAACATGTTTGGGGATGCTTGTGGTCTCGTGCAGAAGGGATGTGACCTAGCAGTTCGGGCTGGACTTCCCCTTTTGGGGTGGGGCCAAGCCTGATTTGCATATGGTCTTTCCCCTTCTGTAATGGCTTGGCAGGCGAAGAACGATGGTCTGGAGGGTTGCCCCGAGCAATGCCAGTGGTTAAGATTCAGTCTAAACCTTCCAGCCATCACCTCTTTGTTTTTGCTTTGTCACCCCGAGTGGGACGGGTATGCCCAGACGTGGGTCCCGTGCCTGCTGGGCCTAGAGATCCAAGCTACTCCTCACTGATGAGCCCCAACAAGGGTGAAACATGTTTGGGGATGCTTGTGGTCTCGTGCAGAAGGGATGTGACCTAGCAGTTCGGGCTGGACTTCCCCTTTTGGGGTGGGGCCAAGCCTGATTTGCATATGGTCTTTCCCCTTCTGTAATGGCTTGGCAGGCGAAGAACGATGGTCTGGAGGGTTGCCCCGAGCAATGCCAGTGGTTAAGATTCAGTCTAAACCTTCCAGCCATCACCTCTTTGTTTTTGCTTTGTCACCCCGAGTGGGACGGGTATGCCCAGACGTGGGTCCCGTGCCTGCTGGGCCTAGAGATCCAAGGTACTCCTCACTGATGAGCCCCAACAAGGGTGAAACATGTTTGGTGATGCTTGTGGTCTCGTGCAGAAGGGATGTGACCTAGCAGTTCGGGCTGGACTTCCCCTTTTGGGGTGGGGCCAAGCCTGATTTGCATATGGTCTTTCCCCTTCTGTAATGGCTTGGCAGGCGAAGAACGATGGTCTGGAGGGTTGCCCCGAGCAATGCCAGTGGTTAAGATTCAGTCTAAACCTTCCAGCCATCACCTCTTTGTTTTTGCTTTGTCACCCCGAGTGGGACGGGTATGCCCAGACGTGGGTCCCGTGCCTGCTGGGCCTAGAGATCCAAGCTACTCCTCACTGATGAGCCCCAACAAGGGTGAAACATGTTTGGGGATGCTTGTGGTCTCGTGCAGAAGGGATGTGGCCTAGCAGTTCGGGCTGGACTTCCCCTTTTGGGGTGGGGCCAAGCCTGATTTGCATATGGTCTTTCCCCTTCTGTAATGGCTTGGCAGGCGAAGAACTAGGGTCTGGAGGGCTGCCCCGAGCAATGCCAGTGGTTAAGATTCAGTCTAAACCTTCCAGCCATCACCTCTTTGTTTTTGCTTTGTCACCCCGAGTGGGACGGGTATGCCCAGACGTGGGTCTCGTGCCTGCTGGGCCTAGAGATCCAAGCTACTCCTCACTGATGAGCCCCAACAAGGGTGAAACATGTTTGGGGATGCTTGTGGTCTCGTGCAGAAGGGATGTGACCTAGCAGTTCGGGCTGGACTTCCCCTTTTGGGGTGGGGCCAAGCCTGATTTGCATATGGTCTTTCCCCTTCTGTAATGGCTTGGCAGGCGAAGAACGATGGTCTGGAGGGTTGCCCCGAGCAATGCCAGTGGTTAAGATTCAGTCTAAACCTTCCAGCCATCACCTCTTTGTTTTTGCTTTGTCACCCCGAGTGGGACGGGTATGCCCAGACGTGGGTCCTGTGCCTGCTGGGCCTAGAGATCCAAGCTACTCCTCACTGATGAGCCCCAACAAGGGTGAAACATGTTTGGGGATGCTTGTGGTCTCGTGCAGAAGGGATGTGACCATGCAGTTCGGGCTGGACTTGCCCTTTTGGGGTGGGGCCAAGCCTGATTTGCATATGGTCTTTCCCCTTCTGTAATGGCTTGGCAGGCGAAGAACGATGATGGTCTGGAGGGTTGCCCCGAGCAATGCCAGTGGTTAAGATTCAGTCTAAACCTTCCAGCCATCACCTCTTTGTTTTTGCTTTGTCACCCCGAGTGGGACGGGTATGCCCAGACGTGGGTCCCGCGCCTGCTGGGCCTAGAGATCCAAGCTACTCCTCACTGATGAGCCCCAACAAGGGTGAAACATGTTTGGGGATGCTTGTGGTCTCGTGCAGAAGGGATGTGACCTAGCAGTTCGGGCTGGACTTCCCCTTTTGGGGTGGGGCCAAGCCTGATTTGCATATGGTCTTTCCCCTTCTGTAATGGCTTGGCAGGCGAAGAACGATGGTCTGGAGGGTTGCCCCGAGCAATGCCAGTGGTTAAGATTCAGTCTAAACCTTCCAGCCATCACCTCTTTGTTTTTGCTTTGTCACCCCGAGTGGGACGGGTATGCCCAGACGTGGGTCCCGTGCCTGCTGGGCCTAGAGATCCAAGCTACTCCTCACTGATGAGCCCCAACCAGGGTGAAACATGTTTGGGGATGCTTGTGGTCTCGTGCAGAAGGGATGTGACCTAGCAGTTCGGGCTGGACTTCCCCTTTTGGGGTGGGGCCAAGCCTGATTTGCATATGGTCTTTCCCCTTCTGTAATGGCTTGGCAGGCGAAGAACGATGGTCTGGAGGGTTGCCCCGAGCAATGCCAGTGGTTAAGATTCAGTCTAAACCTTCCAGCCATCACCTCTTTGTTTTTGCTTTGTCACCCCGAGTGGGACGGGTATGCCCAGACGTGGGTCCCGTGCCTGCTGGGCCTAGAGATCCAAGCTACTCCTCACTGATGAGCCCCAACAAGGGTGAAACATGTTTGGGGATGCTTGTGGTCTCGTGCAGAAGGGATGTGACCTAGCAGTTCGGGCTGGACTTCCCCTTTTGGGGTGGGGCCAAGCCTGATTTGCATATGGTCTTTCCCCTTCTGTAATGGCTTGGCAGGCGAAGAACGATGGTCTGGAGGGTTGCCCCGAGCAATGCCAGTGGTTAAGATTCAGTCTAAACCTTCCAGCCATCACCTCTTTGTTTTTGCTTTGTCACCCCGAGTGGGACGGGTATGCCCAGACGTGGGTCCCGTGCCTGCTGGGCCTAGAGATCCAAGGTACTCCTCACTGATGAGCCCCAACAAGGGTGAAACATGTTTGGTGATGCTTGTGGTCTCGTGCAGAAGGGATGTGACCTAGCAGTTCGGGCTGGACTTCCCCTTTTGGGGTGGGGCCAAGCCTGATTTGCATATGGTCTTTCCCCTTCTGTAATGGCTTGGCAGGCGAAGAACGATGGTCTGGAGGGTTGCCCCGAGCAATGCCAGTGGTTAAGATTCAGTCTAAACCTTCCAGCCATCACCTCTTTGTTTTTGCTTTGTCACCCCGAGTGGGACGGGTATGCCCAGACGTGGGTCCCGTGCCTGCTGGGCCTAGAGATCCAAGCTACTCCTCACTGATGAGCCCCAACAAGGGTGAAACATGTTTGGGGATGCTTGTGGTCTCGTGCAGAAGGGATGTGGCCTAGCAGTTCGGGCTGGACTTCCCCTTTTGGGGTGGGGCCAAGCCTGATTTGCATATGGTCTTTCCCCTTCTGTAATGGCTTGGCAGGCGAAGAACTAGGGTCTGGAGGGCTGCCCCGAGCAATGCCAGTGGTTAAGATTCAGTCTAAACCTTCCAGCCATCACCTCTTTGTTTTTGCTTTGTCACCCCGAGTGGGACGGGTATGCCCAGACGTGGGTCTCGTGCCTGCTGGGCCTAGAGATCCAAGCTACTCCTCACTGATGAGCCCCAACAAGGGTGAAACATGTTTGGGGATGCTTGTGGTCTCGTGCAGAAGGGATGTGACCTAGCAGTTCGGGCTGGACTTCCCCTTTTGGGGTGGGGCCAAGCCTGATTTGCATATGGTCTTTCCCCTTCTGTAATGGCTTGGCAGGCGAAGAACGATGGTCTGGAGGGTTGCCCCGAGCAATGCCAGTGGTTAAGATTCAGTCTAAACCTTCCAGCCATCACCTCTTTGTTTTTGCTTTGTCACCCCGAGTGGGACGGGTATGCCCAGACGTGGGTCCTGTGCCTGCTGGGCCTAGAGATCCAAGCTACTCCTCACTGATGAGCCCCAACAAGGGTGAAACATGTTTGGGGATGCTTGTGGTCTCGTGCAGAAGGGATGTGACCTAGCAGTTCGGGCTGGACTTCCCCTTTTGGGGTGGGGCCAAGCCTGATTTGCATATGGTCTTTCCCCTTCTGTAATGGCTTGGCAGGCGAAGAACGATGGTCTGGAGGGTTGCCCCGAGCAATGCCAGTGGTTAAGATTCAGTCTAAACCTTCCAGCCATCACCTCTTTGTTTTTGCTTTGTCACCCCGAGTGGGACGGGTATGCCCAGACGTGGGTCCCGTGCCTGCTGGGCCTAGAGATCCAAGCTACTCCTCACTGATGAGCCCCAACAAGGGTGAAACATGTTTGGGGATGCTTGTGGTCTCGTGCAGAAGGGATGTGACCTAGCAGTTCGGGCTGGACTTCCCCTTTTGGGGTGGGGCCAAGCCTGATTTGCATATGGTCTTTCCCCTTCTGTAATGGCTTGGCAGGAGAAGAACGATGGTCTGGAGGGTTGCCCCGAGCAATGCCAGTGGTTAAGATTCAGTCTAAACCTTCCAGCCATCACCTCTTTGTTTTTGCTTTGTCACCCCGAGTGGGACGGGTATGCCCAGACGTGGGTCCCGTGCCTGCTGGGCCTAGAGATCCAAGCTACTCCTCACTGATGAGCCCCAACAAGGGTGAAACATGTTTGGGGATGCTTGTGGTCTCGTGCAGAAGGGATGTGACCTAGCAGTTCGGGCTGGACTTCCCCTTTTGGGGTGGGGCCAAGCCTGATTTGCATATGGTCTTTCCCCTTCTGTAATGGCCTGGCAGGCGAAGAACAATGGTCTGGAGGGTTGCCCCGAGCAATGCCAGTGGTTAAGATTCAGTCTAAACCTTCCAGCCATCACCTCTTTGTTTTTGCTTTGTCACCCCGAGTGGGACGGGTATGCCCAGACGTGGGTCCCGTGCCTGCTGGGCCTAGAGATCCAAGCTACTCCTCACTGATGAGCCCCAACAAGGGTGAAACATGTTTGGGATGCTTGTGGTCTCGTGCAGAAGGGATGTGACCTAGCAGTTCGGGCTGGACTTCCCCTTTTGGGGTGGGGCCAAGCCTGATTTGCATATGGTCTTTCCCCTTCTGTAATGGCTTGGCAGGCGAAGAACGATGGTCTGGAGGGTTGCCCCGAGCAATGCCAGTGGTTAAGATTCAGTCTAAACCTTCCAGCCATCACCTCTTTGTTTTTGCTTTGTCACCCCGAGTGGGACGGATATGCCCAGACGTGGGTCCCGTGCCTGCTGGGCCTAGAGATCCAAGCTACTCCTCACTGATGAGCCCCAACAAGGGTGAAACATGTTTGGGGATGCTTGTGGTCTCGTGCAGAAGGGATGTGACCTAGCAGTTCGGGCTGGACTTCCCCTTTTGGGGTGGGGCCAAGCCTGATTTGCATATGGTCTTTCCCCTTCTGTAATGGCTTGGCAGGCGAAGAACGATGGTCTGGAGGGTTGCCCCGAGCAATGCCAGTGGTTAAGATTCAGTCTAAACCTTCCAGCCATCACCTCTTTGTTTTTGCTTTGTCACCCCGAGTGGGACGGGTATGCCCAGACGTGGGTCCCGTGCCTGCTGGGCCTAGAGATCCAAGCTACTCCTCACTGATGAGCCCCAACAAGGGTGAAACATGTTTGGGGATGCTTGTGGTCTCGTGCAGAAGGGATGTGACCTAGCAGTTCGGGCTGGACTTCCCCTTTTGGGGTGGGGCCAAGCCTGATTTGCATATGGTCTTTCCCCTTCTGTAATGGCTTGGCAGGCGAAGAACGATGGTCTGGAGGGTTGCCCCGAGCAATGCCAGTGGTTAAGATTCAGTCTAAACCTTCCAGCCATCACCTCTTTGTTTTTGCTTTGTCACCCCGAGTGGGACGGGTATGCCCAGACGTGGGTCCCGTGCCTGCTGGGCCTAGAGATCCAAGCTACTCCTCACTGATGAGCCCCAACAAGGGTGAAACATGTTTGGGGATGCTTGTGGTCTCGTGCAGAAGGGATGTGACCTAGCAGTTCGGGCTGGACTTCTCCTTTTGGGGTGGGGCCAAGCCTGATTTGCATATGGTCTTTCCCCTTCTGTAATGGCTTGGCAGGCGAAGAACGATGGTCTGGAGGGTTGCCCCGAGCAATGCCAGTGGTTAAGATTCAGTCTAAACCTTCCAGCCATCACCTCTTTGTTTTTGCTTTGTCACCCCGAGTGGGACGGGTATGCCCAGACGTGGGTCCCGTGCCTGCTGGGCCTAGAGATCCAAGCTACTCCTCACTGATGAGCCCCAACAAGGGTGAAACATGTTTGGGGATGCTTGTGGTCTCGTGCAGAAGGGATGTCACCTAGCAGTTCTGGCTGGACTTCCCCTTTTGGGGTGGGGCCAAGCCTGATTTGCATATGGTCTTTCCCCTTCTGTAATGGCTTGGCAGGCGAAGAACGATGGTCTGGAGGGTTGCCCCGAGCAACGCCAGTGGTTAAGATTCAGTCTAAACCTTCCAGCCATCACCTCTTTGTTTTTGCTTTGTCACCCCGAGTGGGACGGGTATGCCCAGACGTGGGTCCCGTGCCTGCTGGGCCTAGAGATCCAAGCTACTCCTCACTGATGAGCCCCAACAAGGGTGAAACATGTTTGGGGATGCTTGTGGTCTCGTGCAGAAGGGATGTGACCTAGCAGTTCGGGCTGGACTTCCCCTTTTGGGGTGGGGCCAAGCCTGATTTGCATATGGTCTTTCCCCTTCTGTAATGGCTTGGCAGGCGAAGAACGATGGTCTGGAGGGTTGCCCCGAGCAATGCCAGTGGTTAAGATTCAGTCTAAACCTTCTAGCCATCACCTCTTTGTTTTTGCTTTGTCACCCCGAGTGGGACGGGTATGCCCAGACGTGGGTCCCGTGCCTGCTGGGCCTAGAGATCCAAGCTACTCCTCACTGATGAGCCCCAACAAGGGTGAAACATGTTTGGGGATGCTTGTGGTCTCGTGCAGAAGGGATGTGACCTAGCAGTTCGGGCTGGACTTCCCCTTTTGGGGTGGGGCCAAGCCTGATTTGCATATGGTCTTTCCCCTTCTGTAATGGCTTGGCAGGCGAAGAACGATGGTCTGGAGGGTTGCCCCGAGCAATGCCAGTGGTTAAGATTCAGTCTAAACCTTCCAGCCATCACCTCTTTGTTTTTGCTTTGTCACCCCGAGTGGGACGGGTATGCCCAGACGTGGGTCCCGTGCCTGCTGGGCCTAGAGATCCAAGCTACTCATCACTGATGAGCCCCAACAAGGGTGAAACATGTTTGGGGATGCTTGTGGTCTCGTGCAGAAGGGATGTGACCTAGCGGTTCGGGCTGGACTTCCCCTTTTGGCGTGGGGCCAAGCCTGATTTGCATATGGTCTTTCCCCTTCTGTAATGGCTTGGCAGGCGAAGAACGATGGTCTGGAGGGTTGCCCCGAGCAATGCCAGTGGTTAAGATTCAGTCTAAACCTTCCAGCCATCACCTCTTTGTTTTTGCTTTGTCACCCCGAGTGGGACGGGTATGCCCAGACGTGGGTCCCGTGCCTGCTGGGCCTAGAGATCCAAGCTACTCCTCACTGATGAGCCCCAACAAGGGTGAAACATGTTTGGGGATGCTTGTGGTCTTGTGCAGAAGGGATGTGACCTAGCAGTTCGGGCTGGACTTCCCCTTTTGGGGTGGGGCCAAGCCTGATTTGCATATGGTCTTTCCCCTTCTGTAATGGCTTGGCAGGCGAAGAACGATGGTCTGGAGGGTTGCCCCGAGCAATGCCAGTGGTTAAGATTCAGTCTAAACCTTCCAGCCATCACCTCTTTGTTTTTGCTTTGTCACCCCGAGTGGGACGGGTATGCCCAGACGTGGGTCCCGTGCCTGCTGGGCCTAGAGATCCAAGCTACTCCTCACTGATGAGCCCCAACAAGGGTGAAACATGTTTGGGGATGCTTGTGGTCTCGTGCAGAAGGGATGTGACCATGCAGTTCGGGCTGGACTTGCCCTTTTGGGGTGGGGCCAAGTCTGATTTGCATATGGTCTTTCCCCTTCTGTAACGGCTTGGCAGGCGAAGAACGATGGTCTGGAGGGTTGCCCCGAGCAATGCCAGTGGTTAAGATTCAGTCTAAACCTTCCAGCCATCACCTCTTTGTTTTTGCTTTGTCACCCCGAGTGGGACGGGTATGCCCAGACGTGGGTCCCGTGCCTGCTGGGCCTAGAGATCCAAGCTACTCCTCACTGATGAGCCCCAACAAGGGTGAAACATGTTTGGGGATGCTTGTGGTCTCGTGCAGAAGGGATGTGACCTAGCAGTTCGGGCTGGACTTCCCCTTTTGGGGTGGGGCCAAGCCTGATTTGCATATGGTCTTTCCCCTTCTGTAATGGCTTGGCAGGCGAAGAACGATGATGGTCTGGAGGGTTGCCCCGAGCAATGCCAGTGGTTAAGATTCAGTCTAAACCTTCCAGCCATCACCTCTTTGTTTTTGCTTTGTCACCCCGAGTGGGACGGGTATGCCCAGACGTGGGTCCCGCGCCTGCTGGGCCTAGAGATCCAAGCTACTCCTCACTGATGAGCCCCAACAAGGGTGAAGCATGTTTGGGGATGCTTGTGGTCTCGTGCAGAAGGGATGTGACCTAGCAGTTCGG
Organism: Ambystoma mexicanum; assembly: GCF_040938575.1. Lineage (NCBI taxonomy): Eukaryota > Metazoa > Chordata > Amphibia > Caudata > Ambystomatidae > Ambystoma > Ambystoma mexicanum. The sequence continues at coordinate 293,015,055 of NC_090932.1, read as the reverse complement.
GCTGGACTTCCCCTTTTGGGGTGGGGCCAAGCCTGATTTACATATGGTCTTTCCCCTTCTGTAATGGCTTGGCAGGCGAAGAACGATGGTCTGGAGGGTTGCCCCGAGCAATGCCAGTGGTTAAGATTCAGTCTAAACCTTCCAGCCATCACCTCTTTGTTTTTGCTTTGTCACCCCGAGTGGGACGGGTATGCCCAGACGTGGGTCCCGTGCCTGCTGGGCCTAGAGATCCAAGCTACTCCTCACTGATGAGCCCCAACCAGGGTGAAACATGTTTGGGGATGCTTGTGGTCTCGTGCAGAAGGGATGTGACCTAGCAGTTCGGGCTGGACTTCCCCTTTTGGGGTGGGGCCAAGCCTGATTTGCATATGGTCTTTCCCCTTCTGTAATGGCTTGGCAGGCGAAGAACGATGGTCTGGAGGGTTGCCCCGAGCAATGCCAGTGGTTAAGATTCAGTCTAAACCTTCCAGCCATCACCTCTTTGTTTTTGCTTTGTCACCCCGAGTGGGACGGGTATGCCCAGACGTGGGTCCCGTGCCTGCTGGGCCTAGAGATCCAAGCTACTCCTCACTGATGAGCCCCAACAAGGGTGAAACATGTTTGGGGATGCTTGTGGTCTCGTGCAGAAGGGATGTGACCTAGCAGTTCGGGCTGGACTTCCCCTTTTGGGGTGGGGCCAAGCCTGATTTGCATATGGTCTTTCCCCTTCTGTAATGGCTTGGCAGGCGAAGAACGATGGTCTGGAGGGTTGCCCCGAGCAATGCCAGTGGTTAAGATTCAGTCTAAACCTTCCAGCCATCACCTCTTTGTTTTTGCTTTGTCACCCCGAGTGGGACGGGTATGCCCAGACGTGGGTCCCGTGCCTGCTGGGCCTAGAGATCCAAGGTACTCCTCACTGATGAGCCCCAACAAGGGTGAAACATGTTTGGTGATGCTTGTGGTCTCGTGCAGAAGGGATGTGACCTAGCAGTTCGGGCTGGACTTCCCCTTTTGGGGTGGGGCCAAGCCTGATTTGCATATGGTCTTTCCCCTTCTGTAATGGCTTGGCAGGCGAAGAACGATGGTCTGGAGGGTTGCCCCGAGCAATGCCAGTGGTTAAGATTCAGTCTAAACCTTCCAGCCATCACCTCTTTGTTTTTGCTTTGTCACCCCGAGTGGGACGGGTATGCCCAGACGTGGGTCCCGTGCCTGCTGGGCCTAGAGATCCAAGCTACTCCTCACTGATGAGCCCCAACAAGGGTGAAACATGTTTGGGGATGCTTGTGGTCTCGTGCAGAAGGGATGTGGCCTAGCAGTTCGGGCTGGACTTCCCCTTTTGGGGTGGGGCCAAGCCTGATTTGCATATGGTCTTTCCCCTTCTGTAATGGCTTGGCAGGCGAAGAACTAGGGTCTGGAGGGCTGCCCCGAGCAATGCCAGTGGTTAAGATTCAGTCTAAACCTTCCAGCCATCACCTCTTTGTTTTTGCTTTGTCACCCCGAGTGGGACGGGTATGCCCAGACGTGGGTCCCGTGCCTGCTGGGCCTAGAGATCCAAGCTACTCCTCACTGATGAGCCCCAACAAGGGTGAAACATGTTTGGGGATGCTTGTGGTCTCGTGCAGAAGGGATGTGACCTAGCAGTTCGGGCTGGACTTCCCCTTTTGGGGTGGGGCCAAGCCTGATTTGCATATGGTCTTTCCCCTTCTGTAATGGCTTGGCAGGCGAAGAACGATGGTCTGGAGGGTTGCCCCGAGCAATGCCAGTGGTTAAGATTCAGTCTAAACCTTCCAGCCATCACCTCTTTGTTTTTGCTTTGTCACCCCGAGTGGGACGGGTATGCCCAGACGTGGGTCCTGTGCCTGCTGGGCCTAGAGATCCAAGCTACTCCTCACTGATGAGCCCCAACAAGGGTGAAACATGTTTGGGGATGCTTGTGGTCTCGTGCAGAAGGGATGTGACCTAGCAGTTCGGGCTGGACTTCCCCTTTTGGGGTGGGGCCAAGCCTGATTTGCATATGGTCTTTCCCCTTCTGTAATGGCTTGGCAGGCGAAGAACGATGGTCTGGAGGGTTGCCCCGAGCAATGCCAGTGGTTAAGATTCAGTCTAAACCTTCCAGCCATCACCTCTTTGTTTTTGCTTTGTCACCCCGAGTGGGACGGGTATGCCCAGACGTGGGTCCCGTGCCTGCTGGGCCTAGAGATCCAAGCTACTCCTCACTGATGAGCCCCAACAAGGGTGAAACATGTTTGGGGATGCTTGTGGTCTCGTGCAGAAGGGATGTGACCTAGCAGTTCGGGCTGGACTTCCCCTTTTGGGGTGGGGCCAAGCCTGATTTGCATATGGTCTTTCCCCTTCTGTAATGGCTTGGCAGGAGAAGAACGATGGTCTGGAGGGTTGCCCCGAGCAATGCCAGTGGTTAAGATTCAGTCTAAACCTTCCAGCCATCACCTCTTTGTTTTTGCTTTGTCACCCCGAGTGGGACGGGTATGCCCAGACGTGGGTCCCGTGCCTGCTGGGCCTAGAGATCCAAGCTACTCCTCACTGATGAGCCCCAACAAGGGTGAAACATGTTTGGGGATGCTTGTGGTCTCGGGCAGAAGGGATGTGACCTAGCAGTTCGGGCTGGACTTCCCCTTTTGGGGTGGGGCCAAGCCTGATTTGCATATGGTCTTTCCCCTTCTGTAATGGCCTGGCAGGCGAAGAACAATGGTCTGGAGGGTTGCCCCGAGCAATGCCAGTGGTTAAGATTCAGTCTAAACCTTCCAGCCATCACCTCTTTGTTTTTGCTTTGTCACCCCGAGTGGGACGGGTATGCCCAGACGTGGGTCCCGTGCCTGCTGGGCCTAGAGATCCAAGCTACTCCTCACTGATGAGCCCCAACAAGGGTGAAACATGTTTGGGATGCTTGTGGTCTCGTGCAGAAGGGATGTGACCTAGCAGTTCGGGCTGGACTTCCCCTTTTGGGGTGGGGCCAAGCCTGATTTGCATATGGTCTTTCCCCTTCTGTAATGGCTTGGCAGGCGAAGAACGATGGTCTGGAGGGTTGCCCCGAGCAATGCCAGTGGTTAAGATTCAGTCTAAACCTTCCAGCCATCACCTCTTTGTTTTTGCTTTGTCACCCCGAGTGGGACGGCTATGCCCAGACGTGGGTCCCGTGCCTGCTGGGCCTAGAGATCCAAGCTACTCCTCACTGATGAGCCCCAACAAGGGTGAAACATGTTTGGGGATGCTTGTGGTCTCGTGCAGAAGGGATGTGACCTAGCAGTTCGGGCTGGACTTCCCCTTTTGGGGTGGGGCCAAGCCTGATTTGCATATGGTCTTTCCCCTTCTGTAATGGCTTGGCAGGCGAAGAACGATGGTCTGGAGGGTTGCCCCGAGCAATGCCAGTGGTTAAGATTCAGTCTAAACCTTCCAGCCATCACCTCTTTGTTTTTGCTTTGTCACCCCGAGTGGGACAGGTATGCCCAGACGTGGGTCCCGTGCCTGCTGGGCCTAGAGATCCAAGCTACTCCTCACTGATGAGCCCCAACAAGGGTGAAACATGTTTGGGGATGCTTGTGGTCTCGTGCAGAAGGGATGTGACCTAGCAGTTCGGGCTGGACTTCCCCTTTTGGGGTGGGGCCAAGCCTGATTTGCATATGGTCTTTCCCCTTCTGTAATGGCTTGGCAGGCGAAGAACGATGGTCTGGAGGGTTGCCCCGAGCAATGCCAGTGGTTAAGATTCAGTCTAAACCTTCCAGCCATCACCTCTTTGTTTTTGCTTTGTCACCCCGAGTGGGACGGGTATGCCCAGACGTGGGTCCCGTGCCTGCTGGGCCTAGAGATCCAAGCTACTCCTCACTGATGAGCCCCAACAAGGGTGAAACATGTTTGGGGATGCTTGTGGTCTCGTGCAGAAGGGATGTGACCTAGCAGTTCGGGCTGGACTTCTCCTTTTGGGGTGGGGCCAAGCCTGATTTGCATATGGTCTTTCCCCTTCTGTAATGGCTTGGCAGGCGAAGAACGATGGTCTGGAGGGTTGCCCCGAGCAATGCCAGTGGTTAAGATTCAGTCTAAACCTTCCAGCCATCACCTCTTTGTTTTTGCTTTGTCACCCCGAGTGGGACGGGTATGCCCAGACGTGGGTCCCGTGCCTGCTGGGCCTAGAGATCCAAGCTACTCCTCACTGATGAGCCCCAACAAGGGTGAAACATGTTTGGGGATGCTTGTGGTCTCGTGCAGAAGGGATGTGACCTAGCAGTTCGGGCTGGACTTCCCCTTTTGGGGTGGGGCCAAGCCTGATTTGCATATGGTCTTTCCCCTTCTGTAATGGCTTGGCAGGCGAAGAACGATGGTCTGGAGGGTTGCCCCGAGCAATGCCAGTGGTTAAGATTCAGTCTAAACCTTCCAGCCATCACCTCTTTGTTTTTGCTTTGTCACCCCGAGTGGGACGGGTATGCCCAGACGTGGGTCCCGTGCCTGCTGGGCCTAGAGATCCAAGCTACTCCTCACTGATGAGCCCCAACAAGGGTGAAACATGTTTGGGGATGCTTGTGGTCTCGTGCAGAAGGGATGTGACCTAGCAGTTCGGGCTGGACTTCCCCTTTTGGGGTGGGGCCAAGCCTGATTTGCATATGGTCTTTCCCCTTCTGTAATGGCTTGGCAGGCGAAGAACGATGATGGTCTGGAGGGTTGCCCCGAGCAATGCCAGTGGTTAAGATTCAGTCTAAACCTTCCAGCCATCACCTCTTTGTTTTTGCTTTGTCACCCCGAGTGGGACGGGTATGCCCAGACGTGGGTCCCGCGCCTGCTGGGCCTAGAGATCCAAGCTACTCCTCACTGATGAGCCCCAACAAGGGTGAAACATGTTTGGGGATGCTTGTGGTCTCGTGCAGAAGGGATGTGACCTAGCAGTTCGGGCTGGACTTCCCCTTTTGGGGTGGGGCCAAGCCTGATTTGCATATGGTCTTTCCCCTTCTGTAATGGCTTGGCAGGCGAAGAACGATGGTCTGGAGGGTTGCCCCGAGCAATGCCAGTGGTTAAGATTCAGTCTAAACCTTCCAGCCATCACCTCTTTGTTTTTGCTTTGTCACCCCGAGTGGGACGGGTATGCCCAGACGTGGGTCCCGTGCCTGCTGGGCCTAGAGATCCAAGCTACTCCTCACTGATGAGCCCCAACCAGGGTGAAACATGTTTGGGGATGCTTGTGGTCTCGTGCAGAAGGGATGTGACCTAGCAGTTCGGGCTGGACTTCCCCTTTTGGGGTGGGGCCAAGCCTGATTTGCATATGGTCTTTCCCCTTCTGTAATGGCTTGGCAGGCGAAGAACGATGGTCTGGAGGGTTGCCCCGAGCAATGCCAGTGGTTAAGATTCAGTCTAAACCTTCCAGCCATCACCTCTTTGTTTTTGCTTTGTCACCCCGAGTGGGACGGGTATGCCCAGACGTGGGTCCCGTGCCTGCTGGGCCTAGAGATCCAAGCTACTCCTCACTGATGAGCCCCAACAAGGGTGAAACATGTTTGGGGATGCTTGTGGTCTCGTGCAGAAGGGATGTGACCTAGCAGTTCGGGCTGGACTTCCCCTTTTGGGGTGGGGCCAAGCCTGATTTGCATATGGTCTTTCCCCTTCTGTAATGGCTTGGCAGGCGAAGAACGATGGTCTGGAGGGTTGCCCCGAGCAATGCCAGTGGTTAAGATTCAGTCTAAACCTTCCAGCCATCACCTCTTTGTTTTTGCTTTGTCACCCTGAGTGGGACGGGTATGCCCAGACGTGGGTCCCGTGCTTGCTGGGCCTAGAGATCCAAGGTACTCCTCACTGATGAGCCCCAACAAGGGTGAAACATGTTTGGTGATGCTTGTGGTCTCGTGCAGAAGGGATGTGACCTAGCAGTTCGGGCTGGACTTCCCCTTTTGGGGTGGGGCCAAGCCTGATTTGCATATGGTCTTTCCCCTTCTGTAATGGCTTGGCAGGCGAAGAACGATGGTCTGGAGGGTTGCCCCGAGCAATGCCAGTGGTTAAGATTCAGTCTAAACCTTCCAGCCATCACCTCTTTGTTTTTGCTTTGTCACCCCGAGTGGGACGGGTATGCCCAGACGTGGGTCCCGTGCCTGCTGGGCCTAGAGATCCAAGCTACTCCTCACTGATGAGCCCCAACAAGGGTGAAACATGTTTGGGGATGCTTGTGGTCTCGTGCAGAAGGGATGTGGCCTAGCAGTTCGGGCTGGACTTCCCCTTTTGGGGTGGAGCCAAGCCTGATTTGCATATGGTCTTTCCCCTTCTGTAATGGCTTGGCAGGCGAAGAACTAGGGTCTGGAGGGCTGCCCCGAGCAATGCCAGTGGTTAAGATTCAGTCTAAACCTTCCAGCCATCACCTCTTTGTTTTTGCTTTGTCACCCCGAGTGGGACGGGTATGCCCAGACGTGGGTCCCGTGCCTGCTGGGCCTAGAGATCCAAGCTACTCCTCACTGATGAGCCCCAACAAGGGTGAAACATGTTTGGGGATGCTTGTGGTCTCGTGCAGAAGGGATGTGACCTAGCAGTTCGGGCTGGACTTCCCCTTTTGGGGTGGGGCCAAGCCTGATTTGCATATGGTCTTTCCCCTTCTGTAATGGCTTGGCAGGCGAAGAACGATGGTCTGGAGGGTTGCCCCGAGCAATGCCAGTGGTTAAGATTCAGTCTAAACCTTCCAGCCATCACCTCTTTGTTTTTGCTTTGTCACCCCGAGTGGGACGGGTATGCCCAGACGTGGGTCCTGTGCCTGCTGGGCCTAGAGATCCAAGCTACTCCTCACTGATGAGCCCCAACAAGGGTGAAACATGTTTGGGGATGCTTGTGGTCTCGTGCAGAAGGGATGTGACCTAGCAGTTCGGGCTGGACTTCCCCTTTTGGGGTGGGGCCAAGCCTGATTTGCATATGGTCTTTCCCCTTCTGTAATGGCTTGGCAGGCGAAGAACGATGGTCTGGAGGGTTGCCCCGAGCAATGCCAGTGGTTAAGATTCAGTCTAAACCTTCCAGCCATCACCTCTTTGTTTTTGCTTTGTCACCCCGAGTGGGACGGGTATGCCCAGACGTGGGTCCCGTGCCTGCTGGGCCTAGAGATCCAAGCTACTCCTCACTGATGAGCCCCAACAAGGGTGAAACATGTTTGGGGATGCTTGTGGTCTCGTGCAGAAGGGATGTGACCTAGCAGTTCGGGCTGGACTTCCCCTTTTGGGGTGGGGCCAAGCCTGATTTGCATATGGTCTTTCCCCTTCTGTAATGGCTTGGCAGGAGAAGAACGATGGTCTGGAGGGTTGCCCCGAGCAATGCCAGTGGTTAAGATTCAGTCTAAACCTTCCAGCCATCACCTCTTTGTTTTTGCTTTGTCACCCCGAGTGGGACGGGTATGCCCAGACGTGGGTCCCGTGCCTGCTGGGCCTAGAGATCCAAGCTACTCCTCACTGATGAGCCCCAACAAGGGTGAAACATGTTTGGGGATGCTTGTGGTCTCGTGCAGAAGGGATGTGACCTAGCAGTTCGGGCTGGACTTCCCCTTTTGGGGTGGGGCCAAGCCTGATTTGCATATGGTCTTTCCCCTTCTGTAATGGCCTGGCAGGCGAAGAACAATGGTCTGGAGGGTTGCCCCGAGCAATGCCAGTGGTTAAGATTCAGTCTAAACCTTCCAGCCATCACCTCTTTGTTTTTGCTTTGTCACCCCGAGTGGGACGGGTATGCCCAGACGTGGGTCCCGTGCCTGCTGGGCCTAGAGATCCAAGCTACTCCTCACTGATGAGCCCCAACAAGGGTGAAACATGTTTGGGATGCTTGTGGTCTCGTGCAGAAGGGATGTGACCTAGCAGTTCGGGCTGGACTTCCCCTTTTGGGGTGGGGCCAAGCCTGATTTGCATATGGTCTTTCCCCTTCTGTAATGGCTTGGCAGGCGAAGAACGATGGTCTGGAGGGTTGCCCCGAGCAATGCCAGTGGTTAAGATTCAGTCTAAACCTTCCAGCCATCACCTCTTTGTTTTTGCTTTGTCACCCCGAGTGGGACGGGTATGCCCAGACGTGGGTCCCGTGCCTGCTGGGCCTAGAGATCCAAGCTACTCCTCACTGATGAGCCCCAACAAGGGTGAAACATGTTTGGGGATGCTTGTGGTCTCGTGCAGAAGGGATGTGACCTAGCAGTTCGGGCTGGACTTCCCCTTTTGGGGTGGGGCCAAGCCTGATTTGCATATGGTCTTTCCCCTTCTGTAATGGCTTGGCAGGCGAAGAACGATGGTCTGGAGGGTTGCCCCGAGCAATGCCAGTGGTTAAGATTCAGTCTTAACCTTCCAGCCATCACCTCTTTGTTTTTGCTTTGTCACCCCGAGTGGGACGGGTATGCCCAGACGTGGGTCCCGTGCCTGCTGGGCCTAGAGATCCAAGCTACTCCTCACTGATGAGCCCCAACAAGGGTGAAACATGTTTGGGGATGCTTGTGGTCTCGTGCAGAAGGGATGTGACCTAGCAGTTCGGGCTGGACTTCCCCTTTTGGGGTGGGGCCAAGCCTGATTTGCATATGGTCTTTCCCCTTCTGTAATGGCTTGGCAGGCGAAGAACGATGGTCTGGAGGGTTGCCCCGAGCAATGCCAGTGGTTAAGATTCAGTCTAAACCTTCCAGCCATCACCTCTTTGTTTTTGCTTTGTCACCCCGAGTGGGACGGGTATGCCCAGACGTGGGTCCCGTGCCTGCTGGGCCTAGAGATCCAAGCTACTCCTCACTGATGAGCCCCAACAAGGGTGAAACATGTTTGGGGATGCTTGTGGTCCCGTGCAGAAGGGATGTGACCTAGCAGTTCGGGCTGGACTTCTCCTTTTGGGGTGGGGCCAAGCCTGATTTGCATATGGTCTTTCCCCTTCTGTAATGGCTTGGCAGGCGAAGAACGATGGTCTGGAGGGTTGCCCCGAGCAATGCCAGTGGTTAAGATTCAGTCTAAACCTTCCAGCCATCACCTCTTTGTTTTTGCTTTGTCACCCCGAGTGGGACGGGTATGCCCAGACGTGGGTCCCGTGCCTGCTGGGCCTAGAGATCCAAGCTACTCCTCACTGATGAGCCCCAACAAGGGTGAAACATGTTTGGGGATGCTTGTGGTCTCGTGCAGAAGGGATGTGACCTAGCAGTTCGGGCTGGACTTCCCCTTTTGGGGTGGGGCCAAGCCTGATTTGCATATGGTCTTTCCCCTTCTGTAATGGCTTGGCAGGCGAAGAACGATGGTCTGGAGGGTTGCCCCGAGCAATGCCAGTGGTTAAGATTCAGTCTAAACCTTCCAGCCATCACCGCTTTGTTTTTGACATGTGTGGGACATGTGTGGGTACCCAGGAAGTGGGCTGGGACTGTCTGGTCCCAATCCACCCTACTCGTGTCGGGATGTCTGGTGTGCATGAGAGTATAAGAGCTGCAGTGGTCCCTGATAGGACCACTGCTGGCGTGCATGAGTGGGACAGATCTCCTCATTGGCCAGCTGGTGTACGAGCACTCACTGAACTTTAGGATATGAGGTGTGGCTCTGAGTCCAGACCTGCAGATCACACTGAGGTCCCAATTGACCTCCACACTGAGCCAAGCATTCTGAGAAGCAAAGCAGATCCAAGGACTGGCCCGGAACCGCGCAGAGAAGGTTTGGCACCCTGAGCCTGCTGCTGTCCAGGTAGAGCCCTGCTTTGCGCTCGATCTCCGAAGACCTGCAAAGATGCTTCAACCCTTTTGAGTGGTGGGACCAATCGCTCTCAACGTCTCCTTGGTACCCTGCAGACAAGGCTTCTTGGAAGTGTCCCTGGGCCCTCCAGTGGACTGTACAAGAACTCTGATGTGCAGGTGCACACCTGAAGTTGGGAAATTGGTTTAGTGGTTTAAATATTAGTGAGATGGTGCGGGGGAGAAGGAAACAGCTCTGGCACTGGCTGCATAGTAACAATGGTCAAGAAAACCGGTGTCCACAGTCTGTGGAACACTCACGTTTCCTGCACACCAAGTAGTATTGTGTAACAAACAATAGTTTTGAGTATTAGTCTCAGTCGATATGTTATGTTATGTTATGTTATGTTATTTTGCACTTATATAGCGCCTTATATACCATTGGTATGGTCTGAAGGCGCTGGTAGGTTGAACGCCCTTGGGAACCGGAGTTCTAGTCAGTAGAGGGAGGAGAGAGGGTCCAATAGGTGCGAGTGCGCATCTGGTATGTGTGCAGCTGGTGCGAAATTTCCTGTGGAAGCTGCTTCATAGCGGTAGGTGTGGTGGCTGAGAGGTCAGGAGTATGTGTTCGAATCTGGCGGGAATTATCCAGACCGAGAGTGGCAGCGTAAGGCCTGAGGAGAACGCCTGGCTGGGGGTGCGAGACCAGCAGTGATTACATAGAGTGATGTGGAGTGAGCGGCGTCAGATGTTGATATGAGAACAGTTATACCGAATGGTGTCATAGTATCTCTGTGTTCTAGTTGGGTGGTGGTGTAAGGAGAGAGTAAGCGTGGGGTGTGATATGAGGTATGATCTTTTAAAGGATCCATGCATTCTAGGTATAATATGGACTTCATGCAGTTAAGCGATTCGTCCGTTCTGCACATTCGTCGGCCCTCCACCCGTCTTCTCGCCACACACGTCCTCTCGCTACACATGTCGTTTCGCCACACACGTCCTCACGCCACACACGTCCTCTCGCCTCAACACGTCTTCTCGCCACAACACGTCCTCTCGCCACAACACGTCCTTTTGCCATCACATGTCCTTTTGCCACCCACGTCCTCTCGCCACCCACGTCCTCTCGCCACCCACGTCCTCTCGCCACCCCCGTCCTCTCGCCACACACGTCCTCTCGCCACACATGTCTTCTCGCTACACACGTCCTCTCGTCACAACGCGTCCTCTCGCCACAACACGTCCTCTCGCCACACACGTCTTCTCTCCACACACGTCTTCTCTCCACACACGTCTTCTCTACACACACGTCTTCTCTCCACACATGTCTTCACTCACTACACCCGGCCGCCCTCCACACCAGGCCGCCCTCCACACCTGGCCGCCCTCCACACCCGGCCGCTCTCCACATCCGGCCGCCCTCCACACTCATGGGCCCTCAACACTCATGGACCCTCAACACTCATGGGCCCTCAACACTCATAGGCCCTCAACACTCATGGGCCCTCAACACTCATGGGCCCTCAACACGCATTCGCCCTCAACACTCGTCCGCCCTCAACACTCGTCCGCCCTCAACACTCGTCCGCCCTCAGCACTCGTCCGCTCTCAACACTCATCCGCTCTCAACACTCATCCGCTCTCAATACTCATCCGCTCTCAACATTCATCCGCTCTCAACACTCATTCGTTCTCAACACTCATCCGCCCTCGACACTCATCCGCCCTCGACACTCATCCGCCCTCGACACTCTTCCCCTCAATAGGTCGGTGTGATGGTGCTAGTTTGGAAGCCGGTTGGTTTTAGGAGAAGAGCCAGGTTTTCAGTAGTTTGCGGAAGGACGTTAAGTCCTCAGTTAGGCGGATGTGGGGTGGGAGCGAGTTCCACAGGGTTGGAGCTTGGGCTGAGAATGATGTTCCGCCTATCCTGATTGAGTTTGTCTTAGGAATAGTTAGGAGGCCGGCTGAGCTTGATCTTAGGGTGCGAGAGGGATGATATGGTATTAGTTTTTCTTGAAGATATTGAGGTCCAGTTTTATGCAGTGCTCGATGGGTGAGGCATAAGGTTTTGAAAGCCACCCTACGGGCTACTGGAAGCCAGTGCAGTGTCTTGAGGGCTGGGGATACGTGGTCTCTTGGACCTAGCTCAAGCAGCATTTTGGCTGCCGCGTTTTGTGCTCTTTGGAGTTTATTCAGCTGGTAGGCATGGATTCCGAGGTATAGGGGGTTTCCGTAGTCCAGTCTGGATAGAAAGTAACCAGATGACCCGGATCGAACAGATACATAAACTGAGCTGCATTACCCTGATGGGTCCCAGGAGCCAGGCCACTTGAAACAGGAGTTCCCTTACTCTTCCACTCAGCATGGTGCTATACCAATACACCACTGGAGATATCAACAAGAGACCCATTAAGGCAGCAGATGTCTATCCTCTATATATCCATCTTGGACATTTATAATCTGAAGAAGTGGAAGTGAAGATAGATTCCATACAAAGCCAGTAAAGGCAAACAGACATTCTAGCATAACCTGACGGCAGAGAGTCTGCATCCAAGGTTGATGAACTAACTTTACCTACTGCATAGGAATTGGGGATGTCAACATGGAACAGCATATCATGATCTACACCAGATTACCTTGAAGGTTCCTGAAATAAACTTTGTGTGAATATTTGCTCCTAAGGAAGGGACTACAGTGCCGAAACGCGTAGAGCTGATATTTTTTTTATTTTATGTATTGTATAAACTCCAATAAACAGAGTGGGATGAATATGTGCATTCTTGATGTCACAATTACCTTAGAAAATGTCTTTTGTAGACCAATGTGTGATTGAATTCATTCTAATATCAACTGAGACTAATACTCAAAACCATTGTTTGTTACACAATACTACTTGATGTGCAGGGGACGCGATTGTTCCACTGAAGAGGACACTCCACTGTCCTCTTCTAACTTTTCCTTCCCATTGAATATTGTCCATTGTGAACTTTACGCATCGACAAGCGCTTTTACGCACAAACATAGCATTGAGCACAAGGCTCCAATCTTCGCAGGGCTGGACTTCTTATGTTAAGGATATCCATTTCTGGAGTTGGCCAGTGTGTTGAAGTGTGTGTGCTTTCCCTCCTTACAGGTTTTGGTGGGAATATGCACTTTACTGCATTGACCAAAAAGTGACTGTACATATATTTTACCTAGTGTGTGTTTAAGTAGCAGTATTACTGTTTTCTTCATTATTCATCTTTTCACCTTCTTATTCTGGGCCTAATAAATTGTATATTTTTGATATACTACTGTCTAAGAGTAATTCTTGTATCCTACTGTGTGTGCTCATCCAAGACCTCAGATCACCCCCACTACTCCTGAGACTTAGCCTTGACTGCTCTATAAGCTACCTTGAATTGTCCTGGCTAACTTTGCAGACGTGTTCCCTGTTTCATTAAATTAGGGTGGCCTCCTGAACATCTGTTCACCAGAGCAGAGTTCAGAAATCTATTCTAGCAATTACTACTCCCATAGAAACATTTATATATCTGCAGTTGGCATGCATTGCCCCAAGTGTATATTTTTTTTAATATTACAAAGGTAGCGGGCGCCCCTCTCTCGCAAGAACAGACATGATAACCTGTTCAGTGGTTATTAACCACTTGAGAGTTCGCAGCCACTGCTTTTACTCACTGTGCCTTTCACAGATGGGAAATATCCATTTGCATATCAGTCTTTGTCCTGCCCAGGGGCAGTCCAGCACCGAAATACAATGGCAATTCCAATCTGAACGAGAGTACCACCAGCAACCCCATACACGTGTTTCACCCTTGTTTCACCCTTGTTGGGGATCATCAGTGAGGTGAAGCTGATGCCTCTCTAAGCACAGTGAGAGGGAGACCACGTCTGGTTGCCCCCAGGAGACCTAGGGTTACCAATCCCAGGTTCCTTAACAAATAGTATTACAAAGGTAGCGGGCGCCCCTCTCTCGCAAGAACAGACATGATAACCTGTTCAGTGGTTATTAACCACTTGAGAGTTCGCAGCCACTGCTTTTACTCACTGTGCCTTTCACAGATGGGAAATATCCATTTGCATATCAGTCTTTGTCCTGGCCAGACGTGGTCTCCCTCTCACTGGTCTCCCTCTCACTTTGTAAAACTGTATATTTTTTTTACTTTACGGGCTTGGCCAAAGCTAAACATGGCATCACTCCTAACACGTGACTGAGTGAACACAAACTTTGTGGATACATTTTGCATGTGCACTGGAGGCCAGGAGGCAAGATGGGTGATCAAAGGCAGCAGAGAAGCAGAGAGGTTATGGTGGATATGGGGTGACAGTGATGATAGGACTGACTTCATGACCACAGTGAGTGCCATTCCTGGGAAGTGCCTGTTACACAATCCAGAATGAAGGGGGTTGCAGAGTTCATTTGACTCCAGGTCGGTGTTGAAATGGTTGAGTACGATAAACCTGAGAACCTTTGGATAGTGAGGCAGAAGGAAGACAAGCTAATAATCAGCAAGGTTGGTGGGGTCCACAGTAGGGTTTGTTAAGGAAATGTAAAAAGATGGCCACCTAGAAAGAGGCAGGGAAGGTCTCTGATGCACGCGACAGGTTGAAGGGTGAGGATAGATGAGAGTGCGTATCAGGCGCCAGTTTCTTCACAGTCTGGGGTGCAAAGGGGTCAGTCAGAGTACAGGAATGGCTGAGAGACTGGAGAATGAGTACCAGTTCTGCTGGTGGGGATGAAGAGAACGCCATAAAGGACAAAGAAATGTAGTTAAGAGCTGCGGTGATGAGGAGAGAGGGATGGGGTAGAAAGTAGAACAGTTGGAATGTTGGCATTTTTGGAAATCTTGGAGTAGAACTATGGGGGAAAGTAATCAGTAAAAAGAGAGGATGCCAGTGAACGGGGCTAAAAGAAGGTAAGCATGGACTGGCAGGGCATGCCTATGACATGGATACAGGGATGCAAGTAGCCCAAAGACATGACGTCTGTATAGTAGACGACTTGGCAACAGAGTCAAGGGCATTGCACAGAGTAAGGAGTGACTCTTCATAGAATGCCAAGAAAGCAAGGTAGCAGGCTTAATGCCACTCCTGGAAATGGAGGGGTGGTTGTCATGCATTGGGGGCTGGCTGAGGAGATATTGGCTGGGATACAAGATGGGTTTAAAGAGCGAGCAGGACTTCGATATTAAAATGGATCTGTCAGCCCAGTGTTGAATCTTGGAAGTTCCTTCTCTATCAAGCCGGAGCCAGGAGGACAGAGATCTTGGACGGAGAACCTGACTTGGTTCATATAGGGCTGCAGGGAGTCACGTTTCGATTTACCATTTGGTGATAGGGCAGAGGTGGGGAGTGAGAGTGGAGGGTTAGTGAAAGATTTCGATACAGCCAAGGAGTGCTCAGAAGGAGAAGAGTCTATGAAGAGGGCTTCACTCACAGAGCCACCTTCCAGGCTATCGACACCGACTTGTGGATCCATAAGACATGTAACTGATGCTTCCTAAGCACACAAGGCCTTCACAAATGTGGTGGGATAGTGGGAAATCTGCCATATGAATGACACTAAACACAACCAATAGCCTCACAACCCATGGAAAGTACTGCACCAAAGCAACCAACACTATTAGGACACTAGCCTAGATATTAGAAGCAGCCTATGAAACCTGTTGTGAGGGCACTATCAATCTTCACTCATGAAGGGTGGTATAATCAGTCTTGTTTTTAAGAAAGGCGTATGCTTGCTTCCTGCAAATTATCACATTGATAATCTTACTACTACTTTTTAGAAATTCTGCAAGATTGGTGTGAGCAGAAGGAGATTACCCCTCTGGAGCAAACAGGTTTTACAAGGGAACGGTCTGCTATGGGCAACTGTCTGGCTTTGAATCTGTTGACAGAGAAATGCACTGTGCATAAGCAGTCTTCACTGTGTTGTGTATGTTGATTAGTCGATGGCCTTTGATTCTGTCGACTGCAACAATCTATTGTCCAAACGTTGGAAATGGGGAATGCCACTGTCCTTGGTGGGAAGTTGCTGTAACTATATCCATATACGCGTGCAGCGATCCAGCTGGATGCTCCTGGACCAGGGGTGTGCAACCTTTGGCTCTCCAAATGTTTTGGACTACAACTCCCTTCAGTCTTAAGCAGCATAACCATGTTGAGAGATGAGGACCTGCAGAATCATGGTGTAACGCTCACCTGATTCCCGTAGAGGCGCCGGTCTTGACTGGGCGTATACCGTATCTTCAAAGGTGATGTGTAACACACGGCTGGCTCTTTGGGCTGGACCTCTGTGCACTGTATGTCTGGCTCGAAGGGTAAGATGTTTGCAGATAGAAAATGTGGGATTAATGAACTGGGTTATTGAATGTCTCTCTCTTCTTCCCTTTCTCTTCTCCTGTAGAACCCCAAAGGTTAACGCTCTCACCTTAGGTAAGTGAATGCCGTGCTCTCCATCTGCCTCGAGGCAGGGTGCTGTAACCAGTTTCTTCACTGGATAAGGGGAGCAGGCCTCTTGACTTCAGAGGACTGCTGTCCGTCGTTTACTGCACGAACGGTAAGTTTCGAGTAATTCTAATGTCTTTAAAGTCTTTAGTAATGATGTCTCTTGGTTTGCAGGGTTCCGGCGATGGCGGATGGCGGGCTGAAGTGAGTTGAAGATGGAGCCCGTGTGATGAATAAAAGCGCCTGGAAGCACGTAAGTAAGCGCTTGTTGCCTGCTTCACGATGCGCTCTAACTGTCTTTTTATTTTGCAGGTACAAGTTCGGGGCGGCTGCAGGGTGCCGGAATACCCACTGGGTTAGATGTGGAAAGGAGTAATGGCACGTGAGTATTAAAGTTCCCCAATGTCTTTAAACGCACCTTGTTTTGTCTTTCAGATGCGGGATGCAGCGCCGAAGGCCTCCGGAGCGTGCGAAGAGTTGGTAAGCTTTTGTCTTTCAGATGCCGGAATGCAGTGTGAAGACCTCCGGAGCGCACGAAGAGTAGGTAAGCCTTTGTCTTTCAGATGCCGGAATGCAGCGCGAGGCGTTGGTGACAGCCGATGGACCAGGTAAGTGAAGAGCTGTCACTGAAGACCGTAATGCTAACCTGTTCTTTCTTGTCTTTATAGGTGTTGCTGAAGACTGGATTCAGAATGGTAAGCCTTTTTCCTTAGGTCCAGGATCAGATGCAGAAGACACGATGAGCGTTCTGCTGCTGAGGATGCAGAATAACGCAAAGCAAGATTCATCCATCGGGTGTGGTTTAAATAGCCTCCTGTAGTGCTTAGGTGTCTCCTTCCACAGCCACGCCTAGGTAAGAAAAGAGTTCCTGCTTTCCAGAAGAGTTCCAGTGGTCTGAATCTAGGGAGTGGCTCCTGCCCCACCCAACAGGAAAAGTAGTTCCAAACAGAAGAGGATCAGAGACTCAACTGGCAGGCAAGTAAGCAGCATGGTCTGCTGCAGGTAAGTCCACCCAAGCATTATGAGCCCGGCGCTTCCAGCGCTGGGACTGGGCATATTTATGAGCCTGGTGCCACTGGCGCCAGGACTGGGTCCAAAAGGTCCCAATTGGGACTGATTGGCACTCGGAACCTGGGTTATGGATCTGCTTCCAAGGGAGTTGGGAAAACCCTGACCTTTTGGAAGCAGAGATCATGACAGTACCCCCCCTCAAGGCCCCTCCCAAACCGGGCTTCTCGGGGGTTTTGGCTTGTCAGGAAATGTTCGGTGAAATCTTTTGATTAGGCGAGGAGCGTGGACATATTCAGCAGGTTCCCAGGATCTCTCTTGGGGGCCGTAGCCTTTCCAGTCAATTAGGTAGAATAGTTTAGATTTGGAGATCTTGGAGTCCAGAATGCTTTTGACTTCAAACTCGAGTTCTCCATCAACTAGGATAGGTTTTGGAGATTTGGTTAGTCGGGTTTGAGGTTGCACGGGTTTTAATAGAGAGACGTGGAAGACCGGATGTATCTTCATGTGCGGGGGCAAGTCCAACTTGACCGCTACTGGGTTTACTATGGTAGTGATGGAATAGGGACCAAGGTATCTTGGGTTGAATGTGCGTGGCCCTTTTAGAGGTAGATATTTGGTGGATAACCAGACTTGATCCCCTACTTGATATTGAGGGGCTTCCTTCCAATGTTGATCTGCTCCTTTCTTGTATTGTTCTTTAGCCCTTTGAAGGTGAGAAACAGCTTCCTTAAAGGCTTGGGTGATTGTAGAATGCAGGTAGTCTACTGCTGGTGTTTCAAGATCTTGGAGGGGATCCAACTCCGAGGTTCGAGGGTGACTGCCGTACAAAAGAAAAAACGGGGTTTTCCCAGTTCCCGAATGGACAGAGTTATTGTAGGCATATTCGGCTATCCAAAGGATGTCTTTCCAAGTTTTTTCAGTTTGTTGCAGCATGCAGCGTAAATACTGTTCCAGAGTTTGATTGGTCCTCTCGGTTTGTCCGTCGGTCTGAGGGTGGTGACTGGTCGATAGTCTCACATCAATTTGAGCCGACCGACAGCAACTTTGCCAAAAATGAGAAATAAATTGACTACCTCGATCCGAAATTAGAACCGAAGGAAAACCGTGCAGTCGGACGATGTTTTCGAGAAATTCTCGGGCCAGAGTTGCTGCTGTTGGCAAGCCTTTGAGCGGAATGAAATGCGCCATCTTGGAGAATAAGTCCACGATTACTAGAATCGTATTGTATCCGGAGCATGGAGGTAGATCGGTGATGAAGTACATAGAAAGCGTATGCCAAGGGTGAGGTGAGATGTCAATAGGGTGTAAGAGGCCTGCTGGTCTTTCCTTTTGACTCTTGTTTTGGGCGCATACTCCAAAGGACATTATAAAGTCTCTGATATCTTTTTTCCAAGACGGCCACCAGAAGTAGCGCTTGATCTTTTCTGAGGTCTTGGCCATACCGGGATGTCCTTCCATTAAAGAATCGTGATAACAAGAGATTACTTTTTTCTGTAAATCTGTGCTGGGTAGGTATAATCGTTCTTGGAAATACAATAAGTTGTCCTTTACTGCAAAGTCCTTTCCCTGCAGATGCCAATTCTGTATGTCTGCTGGAGTTACAAGTTGCCTGGCTTTATCCTTAACTTCCTCTATGGATTCTGTGGCGATTACACCCAGAATTCTTTGTTCGGGAATGATTGGTACAGGTTTAGGGTTGATCAAGTGTTCTTCCACTCCCATCCGAGAAAGGGCATCAGCTTTACCGTTTTTTGTACCAGGTCGATAGGTAATTATGAAGTCAAACTCGGCAAAGAATAATGCCCAACGGAGTTGTCTAGAGGATTGGGCTTTTGCGGTTTTCAAATATTGCAGGTTTCGGTGATCCGTAATCACAGTAACGGTGTGTCGGGCCCCCAGCAGATAATGGCGCCAAGCCTTAAAGGCAGACTTGATAGCCAGAAGTTCCTTGTCAGTAATCGTGTAATTGATTTCAGGAGGCGAGAATTTGCGGGACCAAAATGCCACGGGATGCAACTGATTGGTTACCGGGTCCTTTTGTGATAGAACTGCCCCCATGGCAAGGCTTGAAGCATCAGTTTCCACGATGTAGGGGAGTTCGGGGCGAGGGTGTTTTAAGATTGGTGCAGAGATAAATTTAGTCTTCAAATCCTGGAAAGCTTGTTCCGCCTCGGTAGACCATTCAAAACGTTTGTTTTTCTTTAACAAGGCAGTGATGGGCTGGACTATTCGAGAGAATTCGGGGATAAACCTGCGGTAAAAGTTAGCGAAGCCTAACATGCTTTGCACACCTTTTACGGAGGATGGTGATGGCCATTTGAGAACTGCATCGACCTTCTTTGAATCCATACGCACTCCGCCAGGTGATAATATGAATCCCAAGAATTCAACTTCAGTCACGTTGAAAACACATTTTTCCAACTTAGCGAAAAGTTTGTGTTGACGCAATCTTTCGAGGACCATTTTCACGTGTTTCCGATGTTCAGATTCCGATGAAGAATAAACGAGGATGTCGTCAATGTAAACAACAACACACACATCTATGAGCTCTCTGAGGACATTGTTCATAAAATATTGAAAGGCGGCCGGGGCATTACAAAGTCCGAAGGGCATGACCTGATATTCAAATAGCCCATACTTAGTGCGGAAGGCCGTCTTCCATTCATCGCCCTCTTTTACTCGTACCAAGTGGTAAGCTCCTCTAAGATCCAGCTTTGTATATATGCATGCTTTTCTGACTTGGTCCAGGAGTTCAGGGATCAAAGGTAACGGATATCTATTCTTAACGGTGATCTGGTTCAGGGAGCGATAATCTATACAAGTTCTAAGGTCTCCTTCCTTTTTTGGAACGAAGAACAAAGCTGAAGAAGCAGGGGACTTGGAAGGACGAATAAACCCATTTGCCAGGTATTGATCCAGGTATTGTCGAAGGTGAAGGTTCTCAGGCTCGGTGAGGGCATAAATTCTACTACAAGGAGGAGTAGATCCAGGTATCAGGTCGATCTGGCAGTCATAAGACCTATGAGGAGGTAGAGAGTTAGCCTGATCCTTCCAGAAAACATCTTGGTATTCTAGGTATTCGGGAGGTAACTGGGGAGTCTCTGAAGAAATTGCTGCCAGTGCAACACCAGGTGGAGGGTGACAAGTAGAGACACATTCTGGAAACTGGACCGTTCTTGCTCGCCAATCGATCAGAGGATTGTGTTTCTCTAACCAAGGTATTCCTAGAATAATCTGAAACTGAGGGGCCTTGATCACATCGAACACGATCTTCTCATGGTGTCCATCTTGACTTACTAGCGTCACTTCTTGAGTGGTATGCGTTACTGGCCCGGAGGCTATCTCCGTACCATCCACCGTAGTAATGACGTCCTTTACAGCCTTGGGACAAAGAGTTAGATTCATCCTCAAAACCATTTCATGATCCACATAATTGCCGATGGCACCGCTGTCGACGTAGGCTTCAATTGCATGTAATCGATCCGGATTATCAGGGCTAATGAGGACCATAGGTATCACGAAATGCGAGGTCACGGAACTGGTTTTCACGCTCGGCAAGAGGACCTCTATTCTTGTCGGGCGAGGTCGTTTCCCTGCTCAGAGTTTGTAACTTTGGTAACTGCAGCTCCTACTGCCTTCTTGGCAGGTTTCACCGGACAGTCTCGAAGAAAGTGCCCTGAGTTTCCACAATAGAGGCATAATTGCAACTGTTTTCTCCTTTCCCGCTCCTTTTGTGTTAGAGGACCTTTCAGACCCCCTATTTGCATGGGTTCCCCGGAGTCTACTCCTTTGGAAGGAGTTGGCGGTTTGGAAAATACTCGAGCATCAAACTTGGAACGATCGGCCTTCCTGTTCTGCAGTCTGTGATCTATTTGAACGACTAAGTCTATATAGTCCGAACAATCTTGTGGGGGATTCACTACTTGGGCTAACACATCTTTGAGCTCTCCGCGTAGACCTCTATAAAACAGCGTAATCCTTTTGTCCTCAGGCCAATGAGTTTCCACTATCAGTCTGTTGAAAGACGCAATATAAGCCAAAAGGTCTTGATTACCTTGTCGCAACGAAAGAAGCTCATTGTCCAAGGCCTGCCCCTGTGAATGTCTTGCGAACAGTTTTTCCATACTGAGCTGAAAAGCTTGAAAATCATGGAGGACCGGATCATCTTGATTTACTAGAGGGATCGACCAGTCTGCCGCATTGCCACTAAGGTACGAAAGCACGAAAGCTACTTTAGCTTGATCAGTTGGAAAGGCTGCTGGCCGGCATAAGAAATGCAACCGGCACTGATTGATAAATACTGCAAACCTCTTTGGGTCACCAGAAAATTGTTCCGGCGAAGCCAGAGGTACATTCCCAGGTAGGTTGATCTGCACTGGATTCATAGAGGATGTAGAAGGAAGATTTCCCCCAGATGCGGGTAACGGGGTCTGTCCGGCTTGTGACTGTAGCAATTGTCTAGCGAGATCATCTGTTCGCTCCTTGGAAATAATCAGTTCCCTTCTTAGAGCGTTCGTTTCCTGACGGGCTGCATGCACTTCTGCCCTTAGTTCCCCAAGTAACTGGGCTAGCTGGTCGGTATCCGAGGTTTCCATAGTGCCTGGACGGGAGTTTTGTGGTAGGCTTTGCGTTCTGTAACGCTCACCTGATTCCCGTAGAGGCGCCGGTCTTGACTGGGCGTATACCGTATCTTCAAAGGTGATGTGTAACACACGGCTGGCTCTTTGGGCTGGACCTCTGTGCACTGTATGTCTGGCTCGAAGGGTAAGATGTCTGCAGATAGAAAATGTGGGATTAATGAACTGGGTTATTGAATGTCTCTCTGTTCTTCCCTTTCTCTTCTCCTGTAGAACCCCAAAGGTTAACGCTCTCACCTTAGGTAAGTGAATGCCGTGCTCTCCATCTGCCTCGAGGCAGGGTGCTGTAACGAGTTTCTTCACTGGATAAGGGGAGCAGGCCTCTTGACTTCAGAGGACTGCTGTCCGTCGTTTACTGCACGAACGGTAAGTTTCGAGTAATTCTAATGTCTTTAAAGTCTTTAGTAATGATGTCTCTTGTTTTGCAGGGTTCCGGCGATGGCGGATGGCGGGCTGAAGTGAGTTGAAGATGGAGCCCGTGTGATGAATAGAAGCGCCTGGAAGCACGTAAGTAAGCGCTTGTTGCCTGCTTCACGATGCGCTCTAACTGTCTTTTTATTTTGCAGGTACAAGTTCGGGGCGGCTGCAGGGTGCCGGAATACCCACTGGGTTAGATGTGGAAAGGAGTAATGGCACGTGAGTATTAAAGTTCCCCAATGTCTTTAAACGCACCTTGTTTTGTCTTTCAGATGCGGGATGCAGCGCCGAAGGCCTCCGGAGCGTGCGAAGAGTTGGTAAGCTTTTGTCTTTCAGATGCCGGAATGCAGTGTGAAGACCTCCGGAGCGCACGAAGAGTAGGTAAGCCTTTGTCTTTCAGATGCCGGAATGCAGCGCGAGGCGTTGGTGACAGCCGATGGACCAGGTAAGTGAAGAGCTGTCACTGAAGACCGTAATGCTAACCTGTTCTTTCTTGTCTTTATAGGTGTTGCTGAAGACTGGATTCAGAATGGTAAGCCTTTTTCCTTAGGCCCAGGATCAGATGCAGAAGACACGATGAGCGTTCTGCTGCTGAGGATGCAGAATAACGCAAAGCAAGATTCATCCATCGGGTGTGGTTTAAATAGCCTCCTGTAGTGCTTAGGTGTCTCCTTCCACAGCCACGCCTAGGTAAGAAAAGAGTTCCTGCTTTCCAGAAGAGTTCCAGTGTTCTGAATCTAGGGAGTGGCTCCTGCCCCACCCAACAGGAAAAGTAGTTCCAAACAGAAGAGGATCAGAGACTCAACTGGCAGGCAAGTAAGCAGCATGGTCTGCTGCAGGTAATTCCACCCAAGCATTATGAGCCCGGCGCTTCCAGCGCTGGGACTGGGCATATTTATGAGCCTGGTGCCACTGGCGCCAGGACTGGGTCCAAAAGGTCCCAATTGGGACTGATTGGCACTCGGAACCTGGGTTATGGATCTGCTTCCAAGGGAGTTGGGAAAACCCTGACCTTTTGGAAGCAGAGATCATGACACATGGGACTTAGAGACCCAATATCACCCCAGACCCACTTGGCAGCGGTAATGGCAGACACACACAGAGATAGGGCAAGAGTGCGGGCACAGTGGGAGTCTTGCGGAATTGCGATGATAGGGGATCTGAGGAACGAAAATAGGCTGCTGGAATTTAAAGAACTACAGGATGCCATGAGTATACATAAGGGACAATTCCTGCTACACAGGACCTTGCTAAGTAAAATAAAGGGTAGATGACCATCTGTCACGGAAGAGACAATAGGGTGTGAAGACATGGAAACATTAATAAACAGCTCGGAGAGAGGGCATGCCACTTCTAGAATTTACGAGGTACTGATAGATCGTAATTCGTGAGTCGAACTGAAGTGCAGGTGAAGATGGGAAAAAGAATTGGGAAAAACATTTGAAGACAAAGAGTGGCAAAGTATAGTCCTATACCATTAAAAAAAAAGTCTCTAGAAACGCCAGGATGCAGCTAATTCAACTCTACATTACACAAAGGGCATGCCTAATGCCAGCTGCAATAGCAAGGTTCAGAGGTGCGGGCAAGCAGGCATGTCCCAAATGTAAGGAAGAGAACGTAGGCTTGATACACATGTTCTGGGAATTTCATGTTATACAGATATGTTGAAGGAGTGTGGCAAATGAAGTCGCCCAAGGTGGCATTAACCTCGACATAGAATCCCCGGAGGCCTGTATTCTAGGCTGCTTCAAGAGAAGCGCGAAGCATAAATCCATGGTCAAGATCGACCTGATGCATATACTAGCTAAATGTAGCATAGCCATGCTTTGGAAAGCCACCAAGGTACCTAGTATTGACAAACGGTGGTAAGGCCTGAGGAAATGGTCAACAGCAGAAACAGGAGTATGGGAGAAGGCTCTGGGAGAGCAGAAACAAGAGCTTAGAACAGACATTCTGCAGTCGATTGCCCTAACAGTGTCATTGTTCAATCAAAATGATGACGAAAACGCTAGCCACACAAGACGGAGCTGAGGAGAGTGCATTGTGATAAAGAATAAAAAGCTGGAACTATACACAGGCAGTTAGGGGAGGAGGGGTTGGGAAGATAAAAGGGGAATTGTGGGAGAGATACCTAAAGTATATGATTATTTGCATTACTGTACAATAACCCTAACATCAGATCAACGTTCCTGAGATAAGGATTAAACATGATACCCACAAGATCATATCTCGCCATTGCTAGACAGAGACCTTTCACGGACCAACACTGTTGATTCTGCAAGGTTCAAAGCATACCTGAAACCCTATATCACCTTGCAATGGAATGCCAGTCACTCTCAACTCAACGGGAACAATGCGGTGGTTTCTTCAAACTTTGAGCGCAACAAATGGGAACAGAGGAAAGATGGTCTACATTATTGAGCGGCCAAAACAACAAATACACTTACACAATTGCTCTATTTCTTCAGTCCATTATTGAACTTGCCAATGTGACCCTTCTATTTTCGAACTCCCTTAAAGTCTCTCTATATAAATGAAAAAGTTTACAATTAAACTACAACATTTTAATAATAAAAAAATAACTTATATTGTAAAACGAATAAAGATATTTTTAAAAAAAAACATGGTGAGGGATAATGGGTGTGGTAGTCCAAAACGCTTGGAGAGCCACAGGTTGCAGACCCCTGCACTGGACAGATGACCAAGAAAAGAGGGCCTTAAACAAAGTTGCATTTTGACTCCACTTCTTGCCACCCCCTCCCAATAAGGTGCTTTCGTGTGGCCCTGGGGGGCCAGACCCTGCAGCTCTGCTCCCATGGGGAATGATACTGTTCTTTGTAGCCAGGCCAGGGCAGGTCTGCAAAGTCTGCGAAAGGCAATGGTCAATTTATGTGTGGAAATAAACCTAAATAAAATTAAAAAAAAGAATGGCTTCCTCTCGTATTCGGATAAAACACAGACCTTGATCATAAACTCAATAAAATTGTAGAAGGTTCGGGAATATTGACACTTATGAGTGCAGTTTGTTTTCGGTCAGTCCTGGAAACCACGTGTCACGTGTCAATAGAGCGGCAATGAAAGCAACCTCGGTCTAATTCAAGTTTGATTGCAATCGAGGGTCCAGACGTTTTGCCTCAGTCTTAGCCCCACTCCCTTTTTGTTACTCTGAACATTCGGGTGTCTAGAGGCGTGGGACTCCAACTCCCATCAGGCCTAGCCTCCATAGTCCATAGTGAAGGATAATGGAAGTTATAGTCCAAAACATGGTGAGCCGCAGGTTTCAGAGATCCACTCTGTTTTTTGTATAACAGTGCCAGTGCTGTAGGTATTCTGAAAAGATCTTGGCCAAGGAATGTGCAGAAGTCAAGATATGGAAATCTTTTCTCCAACTCTGGTTACCCCAGACAGGGCCCCGATCCGCTGTCTTTTTATACAAGGAACCAGCGCCGAGAAGACTAGTACACTGGTGACTGGCACAGTATGAAAGCTTCATACAGTAACATGACTCTGTCACTCGACCCCCAGTATGGGCTATTCAGCTAGAACTTGACCTAACTAGTTTTGCATGTGGGTGGGCTGCACAGTGATTCGCTTTTGGAATTCTATCATCCCAGTTGAGCCCAACGTTGCGATTACTATTAAAAAAGGAATTAGGGTTGGAGATGCAGTCCAGTAACCAATGTCTGTATAAGGTGCATTAAGCTCTCCACAACTTGGAACTGAAGGCCTCCCTGATATCCCTTAATGCAGTGAAATTGACATTCAGGGAAAGTACAAAGGAAATCAGTGTTTAAAAAATGTTGATCATTTTAGTTACAAGCAGGTAGTACTGGAACTGCAAACAATGCGTGCAAGGTCCTTTAAGATAAACCAATAGGCAGGAAACGCATGTGTTTTACGGAAGATGTTAAACTTGGAAAGCTTTGTTTAAAAGTAATTAGGGTGGATGGACACAGAATGCGGCAATCAAGAGACACTGGGACCTTCATGCTGCGGCCGAATAGCGCGGAGATTGAGGCCCTTTTTCATTTCTTTGAGCCTCATGGCGACTACGGTTGTTCGGTAAAAAGCAGCGGTAGCATGGTGGTAATTCCATTACCGCACCTGCGTACTACAGGTTTGCCAGGGAAAATCCACCAGCTTGCTGCGTGTAAAGGGGTGATAGGTTGACCATATCATGCTGTATCAATGGGCCTGATTTACAAAAGCATTATTCAATGGGGAAAACCCCATTGAAAAATGCTTTGTAAATCGGGCACAATGAGTTATAAATTGGAGAGTTTTTTAAATTTAAAAAATTGAAATATGTTGTGGCAATTAGGTAAGGCTGGAATCATTAGTTATTACATTATGTGGTACATTTTATGTAAAGTATTCAGTGAATAGTTTGAAATAAACTTGGAACTAGCAAGCAAGTACACAGGGCCGATCGTATAGCTGGCAAATACCTACGAGACACTGCGGACCAAGCTTGGGCTACACTGTACAAGGCACTCCCAGTGTAACAGCCACCACACCCTGCAGACTGCGGCGTACTGGCCGCAATAAAGCCAAGTACATTATGGGAACGCATGTTCCAGACCGCTCTACGGGAGCTTACCAATGGGGAATGGGCGATAATCAAGTACCGACTAGAAATCATAAGCGGTGTTTCTCCCCAGCCCCCCAGTACTGACTTGAAAACACGCTGTGTTTCCCCCCTACCTGCTACTCAGTACTAACTAGAAAACATAAGCAGCGTTTCCCCCCAGATCCCCAGTACTGACTAGAAAACACGCGGCGTTTCTCCCCAGCCCTAGCAGCCGCTCAGTACTAACTAGAAAACACAAGCGGCGTTTCTCCCCAACCCTACCAGCCTCTCAGTACTAACTAGAAAACATAAGCAGCGTTTCGCCCTAGCCCTACCAGCCGCCCAGTACTGACTATAAAACACTGACTAGAAAACTAAGCGGCGTTTCCCCCAGCCCTACCAGCCGCCGGGTACTGATTAGAAAACACTGACTAGAAAACTAAGCAGCGTTTTCCCCAGCCCTACCAGCCGCCCGGTACTGATTAGAAAACATGCAGCGTTTCCCCCAGCCCCACCAGCCGCCCAGTACTGACTAGAAAACATAAGCATCGTTTCCCCCAGCCCTACCAGCCGCCCAGTACTGACTAGAAAACATAAGCGGCGTTTGCCCCCAGCCCTACAAGCCGCTCAGTACTGACTAGAAAACACAAGCGGCGATTCTCCCCAGCCCCCCAGTACTGACTAGAAAACACGCGGCGTTTCCCACCAGCCCTACCAGCCGCCCAGTACTGACTAGAAAACATAAACAGCGTTTCCCCCCGGCTCCACCAGCCGCCCAGTGCTGACTAGAAAACATAAGCATTGTTTCCCCCAGCCCTACCAGCCGCCCAGTACCGACTAGAAAACATAAGCGGCGTTTCTCCCCAGCCCCCCAGTACTGACTAGAAAACACGCGGCGTTCCCCCCCACCAGCCCTACCAGCCGCCCATTACTGACTAGAAAACATAAGCGGCGTTTCTCCCCAGCCCTACCAGCCGCTCAGTACTGACCAGAAAACACTGACTAGAAAACACAAGCGGCGTTTCCCCCCCAGCCCCCAGTACTGACTAGAAAACACGCGGCGTCCCCCCACCCCGTCCCCCAGCCCTACAAGCCGCCCAGTACTGACTAGAAAACATAAGCAGCGTTTCACCCCAGCCCTACCAGCCGCCCAGTACTGACTAGAAAACACAAGCGGCGTTTCTCCCCAGCCCCCCAGTACTGACTAGAAAACACGCGGCATCCCCCCACCCCGCCCCCCAGCCCTACAAGGCGCCCAGTACTGACTAGAAAACATAAGCAGCATTTCCCCCCAGCCCTACCAGCCGCCCAGTACTGACTAGAAAACATAAGCAGCGTTTCTCCTCAGACCTACCAGCCGCCCAGTACTGACTAGAAAACATTAGCGGCGTTTGCCCCCAGCCCTACCAGCCGCCCAGTACCGACTAGAAAACACGCAGCGTTTCCCACCTGCCCTACCAGCCGCCCAGTACTGACTAGAAAACATAAGCAGCGTTTCACCCCCAGCCCTACCAGCCGCCCAGTACTGACTAGAAAACATAAGCGGCGTTTGCCTCCAGCCCTACCAGCCGCTCAGTGATAAGGGCCTGTACAAAATAGTCTACATTTCCCCATGAGTCAGTGGAATGGAACTGGCCGCAATGGCCGCCGTTGCACACACCGGCCTCTCACTGAATCTCGAATGTTCTATCTAAGCTAGTATACCAATATGCGTCAGCCTGCGGTGCGCGCGATATAAGTAGCTATTGTTGTTGTTGAGGCCCTGTGTGCTGGGACGCAGCCGGCGGTGGCTTCCTCGTCTGCTCAGGCCTTGTTTCCACGTCAGCTGTTGCTAGTTGTGGCACCCCGTGCTTCTCGCATCCCCTCGATTCTCGCACCCCTGTGCTGTGTTTCCTGATGGCCCTTCCTGTGGGCTGCCAGATGAAAGGGCGGCTCGCTTCAAAGGATGCTAAGTGCCCAGGTGAGAGATTTCTCTCCTGCTGCGCCAAGGCCATTGCAATCGTTTGTTGCCAGGCCCAGGGGGGTGGCGGGGCATTGACATGTAGGGGAAGGTTTGTTTTGACATCCTCTTTCATCTATACTGCCCTCTGAACGGCAGTCTCGTCACCAAATGCTTTATTTGAGCGGACCATGTAATGCCCCTCTAGTGTGTGTGTGTGTGTGAGAGAGAGAGAGAGAGAGGATGTGATGCGATGTGTGTGCATTTATATGTATCTTGAGGATTGTGCCTGCCTATGTGTGCATTCGTCAAAAGCTGCATCTTGAGCACATGGTTCACATGTCTGGTTAATGTGTACAGTGTGTTCCCACAGTACATGTGGCGTGTGTGTGTGGTATGTCACTTATTGCTGGACAGGGGGGCTGTTCTTTGTAGCGTAAAACCGTCTTTTGTGCATGCAATTGATGTTGTGGATCATTTTTGTTTATTTGTATGGCGGAGAGGAGGCGCGAACCACACGTTACAATTCCGCCTCACCTTTCCTCTCCGACATGCAAATACTACATACAGCATTTGCAGCAGCGTGTATTCTCATGCGGCCGCAACGGCTAGTGATTCCTATGGAATCCGCCTGCACTTTTACAACTGCATCAAGCAGGCGGATTCCATAGGAATCCTTGGCAAAAGCCACCTGCCTTGCGTAAATGGCAGGCAACGTTTACTCATTGTGTAGAGTGGAGCGTAAACGGGTGACACAAAAGTGAGTATGCTCAAGCATGTGCGCTGTGTGTTTTAGTGTGTGTCGGTGTTTGTATGCGTGTGTGTGGCTAGAGCATGTCCAGTTCATATGCTCTTCGTTCACATTGTGTACAGTGTGTGTGCGCACCGTTAACGGTTTAGTGTGGCATGGTACAGACCCACCTTTATAGCCACTGAACATTAATTCCAGACAAAAAGCCCAGTACGATCACCCTCTATCTCCACTGTCTCATAAACGAATACTAGGAAACACTGCATGCAGCTTGTTAGGAGCCAATATTTCACTCCCAATCTCAGTAATGCATAATAAGCTCTGAACAGCCAGCGCTGCAAGAACAGCATCTATGTCCACAGGCGCTCGCCAGCAGGAGTGCCATAGAGCAGTAGCTCTGAACAGCCAGCGCTGCAGGAACAGCAACCATCTCTGCTGGCGCTCGCCAGCCTGAGTGACATAGAGCAGTAGCTCTGAACAGCCCGTGCTGCCAGAACGGCAACCATCTCTGCAGGCACTCGCCAGCCTGCCATAGAGCAGTAGCTCTGAACAGCCTGTGCTGCCAGAACGGCAACCATCTCTGCAGGCGCTCGCCAGCCTGAGTGCCATAGAGCAGTAGCTCTGAACAGCCCGTGCTGCCAGAACTGCAACCATCTCTGCAGGCGCCCGCCAGCCTGCCATAGAGCAGTAGCTCTGAACAGCCTGTGCTGCCAGAACGGCAACCATCTCTGCAGGCACTCGCCAGCCTGAGTGCCATAGAGCAGTAGCTCTGAACAGCAAGTGCTGCCAGAACGGCAACCATCTCTGCAGGCGCTCGCCAGCCTGAGTGCCATAGAGCAGTAGCTCTGAACAGCCCGTGCTGCCAGAACGGCAACCATCTCTCCAGGCGCTCGCCAGCCTGCCATAGAGCAGTAGCTCTGAACAGCCAGCGCTGCAGGAACAGCAACCATCTCTGCAGGCGCTCCAGTCTGAGTGCCATAGAGCAGTAGCTCTGAACAGCCAGTGCTGCAGCAACGGCAACCATCTCTGCAGGCACTCGCCAGTCTGAGTGCCATAGAGCAGTAGCTCTGAACAGCCCGTGCTGCCAGTACGGCAACCATCTCTGCAGGCTCTCGCCAGTCTGAGTGCCATAGAGCAGTAGCTCTGAACAGCCCGTGCTGCAGGAACGGCAACCATCTCTGCAGGCGCTCACCAGTCTGAGTGCCATAGAGCAGTAGCTTTGAACAGCCCGTGCTGCCAGTACGGCAACCATCTCTGCAGGCTCTCGCCAGTCTGAGTGCCATAGAGCAGTAGCTCTGAACAGCCAGCGCTGCAAAAACGGCAACCATCTACGCAGGCACTCGCCAGCCTGAGTGCCATAGAGCAGTAGCTCTGAACAGCCTGTGCTGCCAGAATGGCAACCATCTCTGCCGGCGCTCGTCAGCCTGAGTGCCATAGAGCAGTAGCTCTGAACAGCCCGTACTGCCAGAACGGCAACCATGTTTGCAGGCGCTCACCAGCCTGGGTGCCATAGAGCAGTAGCTCTGAACAGCCAGTACTGCAGGAACGGCAACCATCTCTGCAGGCGCTCGCCAGTCTGAGTGCAATAGAGCAGTAGCTCTGAACAGCCAGTGCTGCAGGAACGGCAACCATCTCTGCAGGCGCTCACCAGTCTGAGTGCCATAGAGCAGTAGCTCTGAACAGCCCGTGCTGCCAGTACGGCAACCATCTCTGCAGGCTCTCGCCAGTCTGAGTGCCATAGAGCAGTAACTCTGAACAGCCAGCACTGCAAGAACGGCAACCATCTACGCAGGCATTCTCCAGCTTGAGTGCCATGGAGCAGTAGCTCTAAACAGCCAGCGCTGCAGGAACAGCAACCATCTCTGCAGGCGCTCGCCAGTCTGAGTGCCATAGAGCAGTAGCTCTGAACAGCCCGTGCTGCAAGAGCGGCAACCATCTACGCAGGCGCTCGCCAGCCTGAGTGCCATAGAGCAGTAGCTCTGAACTGCCAGCGCTGCAAGAACGTCAACCATCTGTGCAGGCGCTCGCCAGCCTGCCATAGAGCAGTAGCTCTGAACAGCCCGTGCAGGGTTCTACGTGATTTCGCCTAAGTATTTTTCAACGTGGGACTTTTCATCGCCACGTTTTCATCGACCAAAACTCTTATTTTTTTATTTATTTTTATTTGTGGGGGGGTTCCACCCCCAGACCCCCCCTTAATTAAATAATCATACCCCAACCCCAACAAAACACCCACCAAAAAATATTTTTTTAAAAACGAGTTTTGGTCGATGAAAATGTTGGCGATGAAATGTCCCACGTTGAAAAATACTTCAACGAAATGCGTGTATACCCTCTGCAGGCGCTCACCAGGCTGCCATAGAGCAGTAGCTCTGAACAGCCTGTGCTGCCAGAACGGCAATCATCCCTGCAGGCGCTCGCCAGCCTGAGTGCCATAGAGCAGTAGCTCTGAACAGCCAGTGCTGCCAGAATGGCAACCATGTCCGCAGGCGCTCGCCAGGCTGCCATAGTGCTGCAAGAACGGCAACCATGTCCGCAGGCACTCGCCAGCCTGCCATAGAGCAGTAGCTCTGAACAGCCAGTGCTGCCGGAACAGCAACCATCTCTGCAGGCGCTCGCCAGCCTGCCGTAGAGCAGTAGCTCTGAACAGCCAGTGTGCCAGAACAGCAACCATCTCTGCAGGCGCTCGCCAGCCTGAGTTCCATAGAGCAGTAGCTCTGAACAGCCAGTGCTGCAGGAACGGCAACAATCTCCGCAGGTGTTCGCCAGCCTGAGTGCCATAGAGCAGTAGCTCTGAACAGCCAGTGCAGCAAGAACGGCAACCATCTACGCAGGCACTCGCCAGCCTGAGTGCCATAGAGCAGTAGCTCTGAACAGCCAGCGCTGCCAGAACGGCAACCATCTCTGCAGGCGCACGCCAGCCTGAGTGCCATAAAGCAGGTGCTCTGAACAGCCAGTGCTGCAAGAACGGCAACCATCTACGCAGGCACTCACCAGCCTGAGTGCCAGAGAGTAGCAGTTCGGAACAGCCAGCGCTGCTAGAGCGGCAACCATCTCTGCAGGCACTCGACAGCCTGCCATAGAGCAGTAGCTCTGAACAGCCAGTGCTGCCAGAAAGGCAACCATCTCTCCAGCACTCGCCAGCCTGACATAGAGCAGTAGCTCTGAACAGCCAGTTCTGCAAGAACGCCAACCATCTACAACAGCAACCATCTCTGCAGGCACTCGCCAGCCTGCCCTAGAGCAGTACCTCTGAACAGCCCGTGCTGCCAGAACGGCAACCATCTCTGCAGGCACTCGCCAGCCTGAATGCCATAGAGCAGTAGCTCTGAACAGCCATTGCTGCAGGAACGGCAACAATCTCTGCAGGCGCTCGCCAGCCTGAGTGCCATAGAGCAGTAGCTCTGAACAGCCAGTGCTGCAAGAATGGCAACCATCTACGCAGGCACTCACCAGCATGAGTGCCATAGAGCAGTAGCTCTGAACAGCCAGCACTGCTAGAACGGCAACCATTTCTGCATGCGCTTGAAAGTCTGAGTGCCATAGAGCAGCAGCTCTGAACAGCCAGTGCAGCAAGAACGGCAACCATCTTTGCAGGCGCTCGCCAGTCTGAGTGCCATAGAGCAATAGCTCTGAACAGCCAGCGTTGCAAGAATGGCAACCATCTCTGCAGGCGCTCAACAGCCTGCCATAGAGCAGTAGCTCTGAACAGCCAGTGCGGCCAGAACGGCAACCATCTCTGCAGGTGCTCGTCAGCCTGCCATAGAGCAGTAGCTCTGAACAGCTAGTGCTGCCAGAACGGCAACCATCTCTGCAGGCGCCCGTCACCCTGCCATAGAGCAGTAGCTCTGAACAGCCAGTGCTGCAAGAACGGCAACCATCTACGCAGGGACTCGCCAGCATGAGTTCCACAGAGCAGTAGCTCTGAACAGCCAGCAATGCCAGAAGGGCAACCATCTCTGCAGGTGCTCGCCAGCCTGCCATAGAGCAGTAGCTCTGAACAGCCAGTGCTGCCAGAACGGCAACCTTATCTGCAGGCGCTCGCCAGCCTGAGTGCCATAGAGCAGTAGCTCTGAACAGCCAGTGCTGCCAGAATGGCAACCATCTCTGCAGGCGCTCGCTAGCCTGAGTGCCATAGAGCAGTCGCTCTGAACAGCCAGTCCTGCCAGAACAGCAACCATGTCCGCAGACGCTCGCCAGCCTGCGATAGTGCTGCAAGAACGTCAACCATGTCCGCAGGCACTCGCCAGCCTGCCATAGAGCAGTAGCTCTGAGCAGCCAGTGCTGCCAGAACGGCAACCATGTCCGCAGGCGCTCGCCAGCCTGTGATAGTGCTGCAAGAATGGCAACCATGTCCACAGGCACCCGCCAGCCTGCCATAGAGCAGTAGCTCTGAACAGCCAGTGCTGCCAGAACGGCAACCATCTCTGCAGGCGCTCGCCAGCCTGAGTTCCATAGAGCAGTAGCTCTGAACAGCCAGTCCTTCAAGAACAGCAACCATGTCCGCAGGCACTCGCCAGCCTGCCATAGAGCAGTAGCTCTGAACAGCCAGTGCTGCAGAACGGCAACCATCTCTGCAGGCGCTCGACAGCCTGCCATAGAGCAGTGGCTCTGAACAGCCAGTGCTGCCAGAATGGCAACCATCTCTGCAGGCGCTCACCAGCCTGCCATAGAGCAGTAGCTCTGAACAGCCAGTGCTGCCAGAACTGCAACCATCTCTACAGGCGCTCGACAGCCTGCCATAGAGCAGTAGCTCGGAACAGCCAGTGCTGCCAGAATAGCAACCATCTCTGCAGGCGCTCGCTAGGCTGCCATAGAGCAGTAGCTCTGAACAGCCAGTTCTGCAAGAACGCCAACCATCTCAAACGGCAACCATCTCTGCAGGCGCTCGCCAGCCTGCCATAGAGCAGTAGCTCTGAACAGCCCATGCTGCCAGAACGGCAACCATCTCTGCAGGCGCTCGCCAGCCTGCCATAGTGCTGCAGGAACGGCAACCATCTCTGCAGGCAT
Organism: Ambystoma mexicanum; assembly: GCF_040938575.1. Classification (NCBI taxonomy): domain Eukaryota; kingdom Metazoa; phylum Chordata; class Amphibia; order Caudata; family Ambystomatidae; genus Ambystoma; species Ambystoma mexicanum. The sequence continues at coordinate 292,980,663 of NC_090932.1, read as the reverse complement.
TCGACAGGCTGCCATAGAGCAGTAGCTCTGAACAGCCCGTGCTGCCAGAACGGCAACCATCTCTGCAGGCACTCGCCAGGCTGCCATAGAACAGTAGCTCTGAACAGCCTGTGTTGTCAGAATGGCAACCATCTCTGCAGGCGCTCGCCAGCCTGAGTGCCATAGAGCAGTAGCTCTGAACATCCATTGCTGCAGGAACAGCAACCATCTCTGCAGGCGCTCCCCAGCCTGGGTGACATAGAGCAGTAGCTCTGAACAGCCAGTGCTGCAAGAATGGCAACCATCTACACAGGCACTCGCCAGCCTGAGTGCCATAGAGCAGTAGCTCTGAACAGCCAGCACTGCCAGAACGGCAACCATCTTTGCAGGCGCTCGCCAGTCTGACTGCCATAGAGCAGTAGCTCTGAACAGCCAGTGCTGCAGAACGGCAACCATCTCTGCAGGCGCTCGACAGCCTACCATAGAGCAGTAGCTCTGAACAGCCAGTGCTGCCAGAACGGCAACCATGTCCGCAGGTGCTCACCAGCCTGCCATAGTGCTGCAAGAATGGCAACCATGTCCACAGGCACCCGCCACCCTGCCATAGAGCAGTAGCTCTGAACATCCAGTGCTGCCAGAACGGCAACCATCTCTGCAGGCGCTCGCCAGCCTGAGTGCCATAGAGCAGTAGCTCTGAACAGCCAGTCCTTCAAGAACGGCAACCATGTCCGCAGGCACTCGCCAGCCTGCCATAGAGCAGTAGCTCTGAACAGCCAGTGCTGCAGAACGGCAACCATCTCTGCAGGCGCTCGACAGCCTGCCATAGAGCAGTGGCTCTGAACAGCCAGTGCTGCCAGAACTGCAACCATCTCTGCAGATGCTCGTCAGCCTGCCATTGAGCAGTATCTCTGAACAGCCAGTTCTGCAAGAACGCCAACCATCTCCAACGGCAACCATCTCTGCAGGCGCTCGCCAGCCTGCCATAGAGCAGTAGCTCTGAACAGCCAATGCTGCCAGAACGGCAACCATCTCTGCAGGCGCTTGCCAGCCTGAGTGCCATAGAGCAGTAGCTCTGAACAGCCCGTGCTGCCAGAACGGCAACCATCTCTGCCGGCGCTCGCCATTCTGAGTGCCATAGAGCAGTAGCTCTGAACAACCAGCGCTGCAAGAATGGCAAACATCTGCACAGGCACTCGCCAGCCTGAGTGCCATAGAGAAGTAGCTCTGAACAGCCAGTGCTGCAAGAATGGCAACTATGTCCGCAGGCGCTCGCCAGCCTGCCATAGTGCTGCAGGAACGGCAACCATCTCTGCAGGCATTCGACAGGCTGCCATCGAGCAGTAGCTCTGAACAGCCCGTGTTGTCAGAACGGCAACCATCTCTGCAAGCGCTCGCCAGCCTGAGTGCCATAGAGCAGTAGCTCTGAACAGCCATTGCTGCAGGAACAGCAACCATCTCTGCAGGCGCTCCCCAGCCTGGGTGACATAGAGCAGTAGCTCTGAACAGCCAGTGCTGCAAGAATGGCAACCATCTACACAGGCACTCGCCAGCCTGAGTGCCATAGAGCAGTAGCTCTGAACAGCCAGCACTGCCAGAACGGCAACCATCTCTGTATGCGCTCGCCAGCCTGAGTGCCATAGAGCAGTAGGTCTGAACAGCCAGCGCTGCAAGAACGGCAACCATCTTTGCAGGCGCTCGCCAGTCTGACTGCCATAGAGCAGTAGCTCTGAACAGCCAGTGCTGCAGAACGGCAACCATCTCTGCAGGCGCTCGACAGCCTGCCATAGAGCAGTAGCTCTGAATAGCCAGTGCTGCCAGAACGGCAACCATCTCTGCAGTCACTTGCCAGCCTGCCATAGAGCAGTAGCTCTGAACAACCAGTGCTGCCAGAACTGCAAACATCTCTGCAGATGCTCGTCAGCCTCCCATAGAGCAGTAGCTCTGAAGAGCCTGTGCTGCCAGAACGGCAACCATCTCTGCAGGTGCTCGCTAGGCTGCCATACAGCAGTAGCTCTGAACAGCCCGTGCTGCAAGAACGCCAACCATCTCCAACGGCAATCATCTCTGCAGGCGCTCGCCAGCCTGCCATAGAGCAGTAGCTCTGAACAGCCCATGCTGCCAGAACGGCAACCATCTCTGCAGGCACTCGCCAGGCTGAGTGCCATAGAGCAGAAGCTCTGAACAGCCTGTGCTGCAAGAACGGCAACCATCTCTGCAGGCGCTCGCCAGCCTGCCATAGAGCAGAAGCTCTGAACAGCCCATGCTGCCAGAACGGCAACTATCTCTGCAGGCACTCGCCAGGCTGAGTGCCATAGAGCAGTAGCTCTGAACAGCCCGTGATGCCAGATCGGCAACCATCTCTGCAGGCGCTCGCTAGGCTGCCATAGAGCAGTAGCTTTGAACAGCCCGTGCTGCCAGAACGGCAACCATCTCTGCAGTCGCTCACCAGGCTGCCATAGAACAGTAGCTCTGAACAGCCTGTGCTTCCAGAACGGCAACCATCTCTGCAGGCGCTCGCCAGCCTGAGTGTCATAGAGCAGTAGCTCTGAACAGCCATTGCTATAGGAACTGCAACCATCTCTGCAGGCGCTCCCCAGCCTGGGTGCCATAGAGCAGTAGCTCTGAACAGCCAGTGCTGCAAGAACGGCAACCATCTACACAGGCGCTCGCCAGCCTGAGTGCCATAGAGCAGTAGCTCTGAACAGCCAGCGCTGCAAGAATGGCAGCCATCTACGCAGGCACTTGCCAGCCTGAGTGCCATAGAGTAGTTGCTCCTAACAGCCGGTGCTGCCAGAACTGCAACCATGTCCGCAGGCGCTCGCCAGCCTGCCATAGACCAGTAGCTCTGAAAAGCCAGTGCTGCCAGAACGGCAATCATATCTGCAGGTGCTCGCCAGCCTGATTGCCATAGAGCAGTAGCTCTGAACAGACAGTGCTGCCAGAATGGCAACCATGTCCGCAGGCACTCGCCAGCCTGCCATAGTGCTGCCAGAATGGCAACCATGTCCGCAGGCACTCGCCAGCCTGCCATATAGCAGTAGCTCTGAACAGCCAGTGCTGCCAGAATGTCAACCATCTCTGCAGTCGCTCGCCAGCCTGAGTGCCATAGAGCAGTAGCTCTGAACAGCCAGTGCTGCCAGTATGGCAACAATCTCTGCAGGCGCTCCCCAGCTTGAGTAGGAAGGTAAGTAAGTGGGCACCACCTGTTTAAATTCACTTTCAAACGAATCAAAAAAGTTGAGGTTATAAATCATCTTCAAAAAAATTCACAGGAGCTGGCTACGATGAGTCTGGAGACACCCTGACTCGTGGAACACAAAAATATACAGAAGACCAGGTAACAAACCTGGCCACACAGCCGCTCTCTGTTTAAGCCCTACCAAGGGCAGTGCAATTTGCAAAATTAGAGTCAACTAGTAAATGTTCACTGTATTTACAGAATGTAACTCATCCAAATAATTCTCTTAGTCGGGTCCAAAAGTAATATGCGTTTATCAAAAAGAAAATTCCAAGTTGGTCACTAATAAAATCTTAGTGAGGGCGCGGCTAACTCATCCCATAATTGGTATAGACATAAAGTGCCAATGCATTTCAGAGCATACTGCTCCTTCATCAGGGCAAGTCCAATTTACACAAACTGTGGAACATTTATACCCAAAGTATCAAGTTTTGAAAAACATAAACAAAATCGTGATTGTAATACAAAATATAACCATGCGTGAAAACAATGTGAAAATAACATACCAATTTTCGATGAGTTGCAAGGTATATGGAAAAGGTGAATTAAGCCACACAGTAGGGAAAAGAAAAGATGTCAAAATAAATAATGTGTAACTGAAATAACACAGTTAATTGAACATGATCAGAAAACCAAGGAAAATTACCTCAAGGGATCGAGGTAGCCCGTGGAAAAAATGTGCGGGGAGTTGGCAACAACTTCACGCAAGATCAAAGGTCTGGAAACCAGACCAAATCAATTCTTCAATCTGTAGGTGCAACAACATGTGTTTTAGTGGGTTGTCTCAGAATTTGTCATAGAAACTAGTTGTAGAGGTCTGCCGGCTTACCTGTACTCGTAAAGCTACGAGTGTACTGAGGCTGGGATTGCGGTCAAGCGGGGGACGCCGTTCCGCATTGCCAGGGAACAGCGTTCCCAAGGTTACTCATACTAATATAAACACGTGACCCAAATGTGTCCATTGATCGACACGATGCCGATAGGCAGTTGCACTCTATACAATCAGGCAATTCAGATTAAGAATCATAGAAATAAAGAATTTGCAGTAGAGCTGATGATAATTACGGAATTATAGAAGGAAAAAAAATCGAAAATTAAATATGAGAAAAATGGCTGCTAGACATAGAAAACATACTGCCGATTGCACTCTATGAAATCAAACAATTCAAGCCAAGAATTCAAATAAAAAAGAATTTACAGTAAAGCTGTTGATAATAGCGGAATTATACATGGAAACCAATCGAAAAATTTAAGAGAAAAAAGGCTGATAGACATAGAAAACATACTGACGATTGCACTCTATGCAATCAGGCAATTCAAGCCAAGAATCCAGATAAAAAAGAATTTACAGTGAAGCTACTGATAAATGTAGAATTGTAGAAGGAAAAGAACAGAAAATTGAATATGAGAAAAAAGGCTAATAGACATAGAAAACATACTGACAATTGTGTATAAATAAGTAAAAATGTCATAAATAAAATAAACAAACATTGTGATAATAATAATAATAATAATAATAATAAGCATATTAGACACACTGCGATATATGGAAGAAATCATGCAAGGGTAGCATGTGTATCTAAACCATTACATAAACAACTAATGGGTGTAATCGTGGATATATCATGTACATTTATCATAAATACACCAGTCGCATGCGGTAGCCCCCGAAAGGCGCTACCTTGGGTCCCAAACCTAAGTTCGGGAAGGGCGACAATGGTGTGTAAACGTTGGTAATTGGATCCTAATGTGATAACAATTCATATTGAATCCTAAAATAAAAGACATGAATGACCCCCTCTGAGAAAGAGGTCATCCAAAGTGTCCCGGTACAAATGTACATTGGTAGAGGAAGGGAATCCTGTACTAGTCACTCATGTATCAACATAACCTCTTAAGTCAAGCATGGAAAACAATAATTCAAATGTAACAGTGATAGTTAATCTCTTCATTTAGGCCATTTGGGTAGAGGCTCCCAAGTTTGTCTATCCAAAAGGTTTCTCTTTGGTTGAGTCGCAGGCCCAAATCCTCATGGGGATTCGATTTCTTTAACACTTCAAGAATGACAAATCTAATTTGAGTCAGGTTATGGCTCTCATCACGCCAGTGGCGTGCCACCGCCGAGTTGGTGTTACATGTACGTATGCACGAACGGTGCTCGTTCCAACGTGCCTTTGCTGATCTCGTGGACTGTCCTACATAATACTTACCACAGGGACATTTTATACCATATATAATGTTCACACTATCGCAAGTACCAAATGTCTTCAGGAAAATCTTGTTGCCTGTTCTGGGATGGTATATCGTGTCACCCTTGATCACCAAATTACAGTTGATGCAATGTAAGCACGGATATGTTCCTGTGCGTGAAGTAATGGGTTCTTTCATCGGTGGCCTCGTGTGGACCAGTTCATCTCGTAGGTTTTTGCTCCTTTGATAAGCAAAGACTGGAAATTGTTCAAATAGATTCTGGACCCTTACATCGTTCTTAAAAATGCTCCAATGTTTCTTAATGGAATTCTTTATTTTGTTACTCTGAATGGAAAATTTAGAAACATATACTGGAGTTTTGAGTTCTTTCTTGGGTTTGGTGGTACTTTTCAAAAGGCTGTCACGATCAAGGGAATTAACCCTCTGGACTGCCAAATCCAATTCTTCCTTTCTGTATCCACGTGCTTCAAATTTCTCTCTCATGTTCAATTGCTGTGCTAAGTAGTCTTCAGGATCGCTCACAATCTTTTTAACTCTCAACAATTGACTGTAAGGTAGATTTTTGAGTAAACTAGACTGATGGAAACTCAGGCGGTGAAGTAAGTTATTGCGATCTGTGATTTTTCGAAATAATGTAGTAGAATAATTGGCGTCTTTTTTCTCGATCTGGACATCAAGGAATGTGATTCTGTCTCTGGAGGACTGGATGCGCTGGTCGATGTGGTTAAGATATGTGAAAAAGTCACTGAAGCTCTCATCCGTGCCTATCCATATTCCAAAAATGTCATCGATGAACCATAACCAGAGGTGTATATTTTTGTTCCATTCCTGGTTATTCAGTATATGGTCCATTTCATACTTATGCATAAAACAGTTCGCATAAGATGGTGCCATAGTGGCCCCCATTGATGTGCCAGACACTTGAAGAAAGAATTTGTCTTGAAATTGAAAATATGAGTTCTCTGAAATAAAGTGAAGGAGAGATAGTATAAATTCCTTCTGTGCTCGAATTTCTGGTGCTTTTAACAGAAGCCATTCAACTGATTCTATCCCAACGTCATGAGGTATGGATGTGTATAGACTCTTCACATCAATGGTAAACATCAGGTGATCACAATCAAAAATAACAGAGTGTAGTTGCTGTAAGAAGTGTGTGGTATCTCTAACGTATGTGGAAGTTTGTTGTATTAGAGGTTGCAGAAAAAAGTCAATATACACTCCCAATGGTTGATTGATGCTACTCATACCAGCAACAATAGGTCTCCCCGGTGGTTTGACAAGATCCTTATGAATTTTGGGCAACGTATAGAAATTGGGAACCCTTGGGTGTGGGTTGTTGAGGAATTTATAGGTGTGTTCATTTATCCAGTCTAATTCCATGGCTTTATCCAACAACATCTCAAGGTTCAATTTGATAGAAAGAGTGGGGTCTCGGTCTAAAGGTGCATAAATGGTCCGATCTTGCAGTTGTCTGATGCATTCAATGTTATAATCTGTAGTGTTCATGATGACTAGGGCGCCTCCCTTATCAGCTGGGCGTATGGTGATATCCTTATCACAATATAAATCTCTGATGATTTTCATTTCATGAGGTTTCATGTTTCTGTGCGGTGGAGTTTTGTAACTGATCCGTTCAATATCTCGGGTAACAAGTTTTTGAAAAATATCAATTGATGGTACTGAGATTGGTGGTATGAAGCCACTCTTAGTTCTGAATTCTTGAAAATCTGGGGCATCCGAGGTGTTCTCGTGTGGTTCTAACTCTTCAAAGAATACTTTCAATTTAAGTTTTCTTATGAATTTGTACAACTCGATCTTGGTATTAAATAGAGTGGTACTGTAAGTGGGTACAAAACTCAACCCCTTTTGTAGGGTATCCTCTTCAGTTTTATTCAGAGTTTTATGAGATATATTTATGACTAGGTTTTCCTCAGTTGTAATCTTGTTTGTGGTTTGTTTTTTAGATTTCCTCCTCCCCCTGTGGGTTCTTTTGGGCGAGCTCCTAAAAAAGGTCCAGTCGTAGATGTACGTGTGGACGGGCTGGCCGTTTGGTTGGGATCGCTCGATGCTTGTTCTGTCGGGACCTCGGTCTCCCTCTGTGCGTCTGAATCCGAGCTGGAAGTATTATCTGATGGATACCTGTAGAGTTTCTTTGGTGCTATAGGGCCATACTTCTCCATCCATGTATAAACCTCTTCATTGATATAATCATATGTATCCCTTTTAAACTTCTTCACCTTCTTTTGTTCCAACTCATTCTTGTAGTCTTCCAGTTTTGCATTGATGTCAGTTAGAATGATATCGTATTCTTCTTTTCCTAGTGAACCTACAAGTTCTTTCTCAATTTCCTGAATTTCAGTATTTAGTGTAACCACATTTTTTGATAATTCCTGTATAGTTAATAAAATCAGGTCAAGGGAACACTTATTCAAAATAGCCTCCCATTTCCGTACAAATTCTTTGCTTTCCTTGCAAAGTGTTGGGCGAAGTTGGATCCGTAACCCTCTTGGTATACGTTGATTCTTGAAATAGCGGCCTAGAGTGATCGCATGTAGTTTGCGGTTTATCTCCTTCCGTATCAAGTATTCAAGTTGTTTAATGCGTTTAGCCGGGTCTTTAGTTGTGGTGGAGTGTGTGCCAATGCTTGTTTCACTAATCAGTTCTAGAATGGCTGCCGCCTCCTCTGTGGAAAACCCTAGGGTTTCTGCGCATTTGGATGAAAGACCTTCGATGTCTTCAAAGGACATTATGTTATTTAAAATTGTCGTATGAGTATAAATTACAATCTCTGTCAATGTGTGCCTCCACTCACGTGTGTCTCAAAAAAGGAAGAACAAGAGCAGGAAGGTAAGTAAGTGGGCACCACCTGTTTAAATTCACTTTCAAACGAATCAAAAAAAGTTGAGATTATAAATCATCTTCAAAAAAATTCACAGGAGCTGGCTACGATGAGTCTCGAGACACCCTGACTCGTGGAACACAAAAATATACAGAAGACCAGGTAACAAACCTGGCCACACAGCCGCTCTCTGTTTAAGCCCTACCAAGGGCAGTGCAATTTGCAAAATTAGAGTCAACTAGTAAATGTTCACTGTATTTACAGAATGTAACTCATCCAAATAACTCTCTTAGTCGGGTCCAAAAGTAATATGCGTTTATCAAAAAGAAAATTCCAAGTTGGTCACTAATAAAATCTTAGTGAGGGCGCGGCTAACTCATCCCATAATTGTTATAGACATAAAGTGCCAATGCATTTCGGAGCATACTGCTCCTTCATCAGGGCAAGTCCAATTTACACAAACTGTGGAACATTTATACCCAAAGTATCAAGTTTTGAAAAACATAAACAAAATCGTGATTGTAATACAAAATATAACCATGCGTGAAAACAATGTGAAAATAATATACCAATTTTCGATGAGTTGCAAGGTATATGGAAAAGGTAAATTAAGCCACACAGTAGGGAAAAGAAAAGATGTCAAAATAAATAATGTGTAACTGAAATAACACAGTTAATTGAACATGATCAGAAAACCAAGGAAAATTACCTCAAGGGATCGAGGTAGCCGTAATTATCATCAGCTCTACTGCAAATTCTTTATTTCTATGATTCTTAATCTGAATTGCCTGATTGTATAGAGTGCAACTGCCTATCGGCATCGTGTCGATCAATGGACACATTTGGGTCACGTGTTTATATTAGTATGAGTAACCTTGGGAACGCTGTTCCCTGGCAATGCGGAACGGCGTCCCCCGCTTGACCGCAATCCCAGCCTCAGTACACTCGTAGCTTTACGAGTACAGGTAAGCCTGCAGACCTCTACAACTAGTTTCTATGACAAATTCTGAGACAACCCACTAAACCACATGTTGTTGCACTTACAGATTGAAGAATTGATTTGGTCTGGTTTCCAGACCTTTGATCTTGCGTGAAGTTGTTGCCAACTCCCCGCACATTTTTTCCACGGGCTACCTCGATCCCTTGAGGTAATTTTCCTTGGTTTTCTGATCATGTTCAATTAACTGTGTTATTTCAGTTACACATTATTTATTTTGACATCTTTTCTTTTCCCTACTGTGTGGCTTAATTCACCTTTTCCATATACCTTGCAACTCATCGAAAATTGGTATGTTATTTTCACATTGTTTTCACGCATGGTTATATTTTGTATTACAATCACGATTTTGTTTATGTTTTTCAAAACTTGATACTTTGGGTATAAATGTTCCACAGTTTGTGTAAATTGGACTTGCCCTGATGAAGGAGCAGTATGCTCCGAAATGCATTGGCACTTTATGTCTATAACAATTATGGGATGAGTTAGCCGCGCCCTCACTAAGATTTTATTAGTGACCAACTTGGAATTTTCTTTTTGATAAACGCATATTACTTTTGGACCCGACTAAGAGAGTTATTTGGATGAGTTACATTCTGTAAATACAGTGAACATTTACTAGTTGACTCTAATTTTGCAAATTGCACTGCCCTTGGTAGGGCTTAAACAGAGAGCGGCTGTGTGGCCAGGTTTGTTACCTGGTCTTCTGTATATTTTTGTGTTCCACGAGTCAGGGTGTCTCCAGACTCATCGTAGCCAGCTCCTGTGAATTTTTTTGAAGATGATTTATAACCTCAACTTTTTTTGATTCGTTTGAAAGTGAATTTAAACAGGTGGTGCCCACTTACTTACCTTCCTGCTCTTGTTCTTCCTTTTTTGAGACACACGTGAGTGGAGGCACACATTGACAGAGATTGTAATTTATACTCATACGACAATTTTAAATAACATAATGTCCTTTGAAGACATCGAAGGTCTTTCATCCAAATGCGCAGAAACCCTAGGGTTTTCCACAGAGGAGGCGGCAGCCATTCTAGAACTGATTAGTGAAACAAGCATTGGCACACACTCCACCACAACTAAAGACCCGGCTAAACGCATTAAACAACTTGAATACTTGATACGGAAGGAGATAAACCGCAAACTACATGCGATCACTCTAGGCCGCTATTTCAAGAATCAACGTATACCAAGAGGGTTACGGATCCAACTTCGCCCAACACTTTGCAAGGAAAGCAAAGAATTTGTACGGAAATGGGAGGCTTTTTTGAATAAGTGTTCCCTTGACCTGATTTTATTAACTATACAGGAATTATCAAAAAATGTGGTTACACTAAATACTGAAATTCAGGAAATTGAGAAAGAACTTGTAGGTTCACTAGGAAAAGAAGAATACGATATCATTCTAACTGACATCAATGCAAAACTGGAAGACTACAAGAATGAGTTGGAACAAAAGAAGGTGAAGAAGTTTAAAAGGGATACATATGATTATATCAATGAAGAGGTTTATACATGGATGGAGAAGTATGGCCCTATAGCACCAAAGAAACTCTACAGGTATCCATCAGATAATACTTCCAGCTCGGATTCAGACGCACAGAGGGAGACCGAGGTCCCGACAGAACAAGCATCGAGCGATCCCAACCAAACGGCCAGCCCGTCCACACGTACATCTACGACTGGACCTTTTTTAGGAGCTCGCCCAAAGAACCCGCAGGGGGAGGAGGAAATCTAAAAAACAAACCACAAACAAGATTACAACTGAGGAAAACCTAGTCATAAATATATCTCATAAAACTCTGAATAAAACTGAAGAGGATACCCTACAAAAGGGGTTGAGTTTTGTACCCACTTACAGTACCACTCTATTTAATACCAAGATCGAGTTGTACAAATTCATAAGAAAACTTAAATTGAAAGTATTCTTTGAGGAGTTAGAACCACACGAGAACACCTCGGATGCCCCAGATTTTCAAGAATTCAGAACTAAGAGTGGCTTCATACCACCAATCTCAGTACCATCAATTGATATTTTTCAAAAACTTGTTACCCGAGATATTTTTCTGGTTTTTATTCCTTGGTTTTCTGATCATGTTCAACTAACTGTGTTATTTCAGTTACACATTATTTATTTTGACATCTTTTCTTTTCCCTACTGCGTGGCTTAATTCACCTTTTCCATATACCTTGCAACTCATCGAAAATTGGTATGTTATTTTCACATTGTTTTCACGCATGGTTATATTTTGTATTACAATCACGATTTTGTTTATGTTTTTCAAAACTTGATACTTTGGGTATAAATGTTCCACAGTTTGTGTAAATTGGACTTGCCCTGATGAAGGAGCAGTATGCTCCGAAATGCATTGGCACTTTATGTCTATAACAATTATGGGATGAGTTAGCCGCGCCCTCACTAAGATTTTATTAGTGACCAACTTGGAATTTTCTATTTGATAAACGCATATTACTTTTGGACCCGACTAAGAGAGTTATTTGGATGAGTTACATTCTGTAAATACAGTGAACATTTACTAGTTGACTCTAATTTTGCAAATTGCACTGCCCTTGGTAGGGCTTAAACAGAGAGCGGCTGTGTGGCCAGGTTTGTTACCTGGTCTTCTGTATATTTTTGTGTTCCACGAGTCAGGGTGTCTCGAGACTCATCGTAGCCAGCTCCTGTGAATTTTTTTGAAGATGATTTATAATCTCAACTTTTTTTGATTCGTTTGAAAGTGAATTTAAACAGGTGGTGCCCACTTACTTACCTTCCTGCTCTTGTTCTTCCTTTTTTGAGACACACGTGAGTGGAGGCACACATTGACAGAGATTGTAATTTATACTCATACGACAATTTTAAATAACATAATGTCCTTTGAAGACATCGAAGGTCTTTCATCCAAATGCGCAGAAACCCTAGGGTTTTCCACAGAGGAGGCGGCAGCCATTCTAGAACTGATTAGTGAAACAAGCATTGGCACACACTCCACCACAACTAAAGACCCGGCTAAACGCATTAAACAACTTGAATACTTGATACGGAAGGAGATAAACCGCAAACTACATGCGATCACTCGAGGCCGCTATTTCAAGAATCAACGTATACCAAGAGGGTTACGGATCCAACTTCGCCCAACACTTTGCAAGGAAAGCAAAGAATTTGTACGGAAATGGGAGGCTATTTTGAATAAGTGTTCCCTTGACCTGATTTTATTAACTATACAGGAATTATCAAAAAATGTGGTTACACTAAATACTGAAATTCAGGAAATTGAGAAAGAACTTGTAGGTTCACTAGGAAAAGAAGAATACGATATCATTCTAACTGACATCAATGCAAAACTGGAAGACTACAAGAATGAGTTGGAACAAAAGAAGGTGAAGAAGTTTAAAAGGGATACATATGATTATATCAATGAAGAGGTTTATACATGGATGGAGAAGTATGGCCCTATAGCACCAAAGAAACTCTACAGGTATCCATCAGATAATACTTCCAGCTCGGATTCAGACGCACAGAGGGAGACCGAGGTCCCGACAGAACAAGCATCGAGCGATCCCAACCAAACGGCCAGCCCGTCCACACGTACATCTACGACTGGACCTTTTTTAGGAGCTCGCCCAAAAGAACCCGCAGGGGGAGGAGGAAATCTAAAAAACAAACCACAAACAAGATTACAACTGAGGAAAACCTAGTCATAAATATATCTCATAAAACTCTGAATAAAACTGAAGAGGATACCCTACAAAAGGGGTTGAGTTTTGTACCCACTTACAGTACCACTCTATTTAATACCAAGATTGAGTTGTACAAATTCATAAGAAAACTTAAATTGAAAGTATTCTTTGAGGAGTTAGAACCACACGAGAACACCTCGGATGCCCCAGATTTTCAAGAATTCAGAACTAAGAGTGGCTTCATACCACCAATCTCAGTACCATCAATTGATATTTTTCAAAAACTTGTTACCCGAGATATTGAACGGATCAGTTACAAAACTCCACCGCACAGAAACATGAAACCTCATGAAATGAAAATCATCAGAGATTTATATTGTGATAAGGATATCACCATACGCCCAGCTGATAAGGGAGGCGCCCTAGTCATCATGAACACTACAGATTATAACATTGAATGCATCAGACAACTGCAAGATCGGACCATTTATGCACCTTTAGACCGAGACCCCACTCTTTCTATCAAATTGAACCTTGAGATGTTGTTGGATAAAGCCATGGAATTAGACTGGATAAATGAACACACCTATAAATTCCTCAACAACCCACACCCAAGGGTTCCCAATTTCTATACGTTGCCCAAAATTCATAAGGGTCTTGTCAAACCACCGGGGAGACCTATTGTTGCTGGTATGAGTAGCATCAAGCAACCATTGGGAGTGTATATTGACTTTTTTCTGCAACCTCTAATACAACAAACTTCCACATACGTTAGAGATACCACACACTTCTTACAGCAACTACACTCTGTTATTTTTTATTGTGATCACCTGATGTTTACCATTGATGTGAAGAGTCTATACACATCTATACCTCATGACCTTGGGATAGAATCAGTTGAATGGCTTCTGTTAAAAGCACCAGAAATTCGAGCACAGAAGGAATTTATACTATCTCTCCTTCACTTTATTTCAGAGAACTCATATTTTCAATTTCAAGACAAATTCTTCCTTCAAGTGTCTGGCACATCAATGGGGGCCACTATGGCACCATCTTATGCGAACTGTTTTGTGCATAAGTATGAAATGCACCATATACTGAATAACCAGGAATGGAACAAAAATATACACCTCTGGTTACGGTTCATCGATGACATTTTTGGAATATGGATAGGCACGGATGAGAGCTTCAGTGACTTTTTCACATATCTTAACCACATCGACCAGCGCATCCAGTTCACCAAAGAGACCTCCAGAGACAGAATCATATTCCTTGATGTCCAGATCGAGAAAAAAGACGCCAATTATTCTACTACATTATTTCGAAAAATCACAGATCGCAATAACTTACTTCACCGCCTGAGTTTCCATCAGTCTAGTTTACTCAAAAATCTACCTTACAGTCAATTGTTGAGAGTTAAAAAGATTGTGAGCGATCCTGAAGACTACTTAGCACAGCAATTGAACATGAGAGAGAAATTTGAAGCACGTGGATACAGAAAGGAATAATTGGATTTGGCAGTCCAGAGGGTTAATTCCCTTGATCTTGACAGCCTTTTGAAAAGTACCACCAAACCCAAGAAAGAACTCAAAACTCCAGTATATGTTTCTAAATTTTCCATTCAGAGTAACAAAATAAAGAATTCCATTAAGAAACATTGGAGCATTTTTAAGAACGATGTAAGGGTCCAGAATCTATTTGAACAATTTCCAGTCTTTGCTTATGAAAGGAGCAAAAACCTACGAGATGAACTGGTCCACACGAGGCCACCGATGAAAGAAACCATTACTTCACGCACAGGAACATATCCGTGCTTACATTGCATCAACTGTAATTTGGTGATCAAGGGTGACACGATATACCATCCCAGAACAGGCAACAAGATTTTCCTGAAGACATTTGGTACTTGCGATAGTGTGAACATTATATATGGTATAAAATGTCCCTGTGGTAAGTATTATGTAGGACAGTCCACGAGATCAGCAAAGGCACGTTGGAACGAGCACCGTTCGTGCATACGTACATGTAACACCAACTCGGCGGTGGCACGCCACTGGCGTGATGAGAGCCATAACCTGACTCAAATTAGATTTGTCATTCTTGAAGTGTTAAAGAAATCGAATCCCCATGAGAATTTGGGCCTGCGACTCAACCAAAGAGAAACCTTTTGGATAGACAAACTTGGGAGCCTCTACCCAAATGGCCTAAATGAAGAGATTAACTATCACTGTTACATTTGAATTATTGTTTTCCATGCTTGACTTAAGAGGTTATGTTGATACATGAGTGACTAGTACAGGATTCCCTTCCTCTACCAATGTACATTTGTACAGGGACACTTTGGATGACCTCTTTCTCAGAGGGGGTCATTCATGTCTTTTATTTTAGGATTCAATATGAATTGTTATCACATTAGGATCCAATTACCAACGTTTACACACCATTGTTGCCCTTCCCGAACTTAGGTTTGGGACCCAAGGTAGCGCCTTTCGGGGGCTACCGCATGCGACTGGTGTATTTATGATAAATGTACATGATATATCCACGATTACACCCATTAGTTGTTTATGTAATGGTTTAGATACACATGCTACCCTTGCATGATTTCTTCCATATATCGCAGTGTGTCTAATATGCTTATTATTATTATTATTATTATTATTATTATTATCACAATGTTTGTTTATTTTATTTATGACATTTTTACTTATTTATACACAATTGTCAGTATGTTTTCTATGTCTATTAGCCTTTTTTCTCATATTCAATTTTCTGTTCTTTTCCTTCTACAATTCTACATTTATCAGTAGCTTCACTGTAAATTCTTTTTTATCTGGATTCTTGGCTTGAATTGCCTGATTGCATAGAGTGCAATCGTCAGTATGTTTTCTATGTCTATCAGCCTTTTTCTCTTAAATTTTTCGATTGGTTTCCATGTATAATTCCGCTATTATCAACAGCTTTACTGTAAATTCTTTTTTATTTGAATTCTTGGCTTGAATTGTTTGATTACATAGAGTGCAATCGGCAGTATGTTTTCTATGTCTATCAGCCGTTTTTCTCATATTTAATTTTCGATTTTTTTTCCTTCTATAATTCCGTAATTATCATCAGCTCTACTGCAAATTCTTTATTTCTATGATTCTTAATCTGAATTGCCTGATTGTATAGAGTGCAACTGCCTATCGGCATCGTGTCGATCAATGGACACATTTGGGTCACATGTTTATATTAGTATGAGTAACCTTGGGAACGCTGTTCCCTGGCAATGCGGAACGGCGTCCCCCGCTTGACCGCAATCCCAGCCTCAGTACACTCGTAGCTTTACGAGTACAGGTAAGCCTGCAGACCTCTACAACTAGTTTCTATGACAAATTCTGAGACAACCCACTAAAACACATGTTGTTGCACCTACAGATTGAAGAATTGATTTGGTCTGGTTTCCAGACCTTTGATCTTGCGTGAAGTTGTTGCCAACTCCCCGCACATTTTTTCCACGGGCTACCTCGATCCCTTGAGGTAATTTTCCTTGGTTTTCTGATCATGTTCAATTAACTGTGTTATTTCAGTTACACATTATTTATTTTGACATCTTTTCTTTTCCCTACTGTGTGGCTTAATTCACCTTTTCCATATACCTTGCAACTCATCGAAAATTGGTATGTTATTTTCACATTGTTTTCACGCATGGTTATATTTTGTATTACAATCACGATTTTGTTTATGTTTTTCAAAACTTGATACTTTGGGTATAAATGTTCCACAGTTTGTGTAAATTGGACTTGCCCTGATAAAGGAGCAGTATGCTCCGAAATGCATTGGCACTTTATGTCTATAACAATTATGGGATGAGTTAGCCGCGCCCTCACTAAGATTTTATTAGTGACCAACTTGGAATTTTCTTTTTGATAAACGCATATTACTTTTGGACCCGACTAAGAGAGTTATTTGGATGAGTTACATTCTGTAAATACAGTGAACATTTACTAGTTGACTCTAATTTTGCAAATTGCACTGCCCTTGGTAGGGCTTAAACAGAGAGCGGCTGTGTGGCCAGATTTGTTACCTGGTCTTCTGTATATTTTTGTGTTCCACGAGTCAGGGTGTCTCCAGACTCATCGTATCCAGCTCCTGTGAATTTTTTTGAAGATGATTTATAACCTCAACTTTTTTTGATTCGTTTGAAAGTGAATTTAAACAGGTGGTGCCCACTTACTTACCTTCCTGCTCTTGTTCTTCCTTTTTTGAGACACACGTGAGTGGAGGCACACATTGACAGAGATTGTAATTTATACTCATACGACAATTTTAAATAACATAATGTCCTTTGAAGACATCGAAGGTCTTTCATCCAAATGCGCAGAAACCCTAGGGTTTTCCACAGAGGAGGCGGCAGCCATTCTAGAACTGATTAGTGAAACAAGCATTGGCACACACTCCACCACAACTAAAGACCCGGCTAAACGCATTAAACAACTTGAATACTTGATACGGAAGGAGATAAACCGCAAACTACATGCGATCACTCTAGGCCGCTATTTCAAGAATCAACGTATACCAAGAGGGTTACGGATCCAACTTCGCCCAACACTTTGCAAGGAAAGCAAAGAATTTGTACGGAAATGGGAGGCTATTTTGAATAAGTGTTCCCTTGACCTGATTTTATTAACTATACAGGAATTATCAAAAAATGTGGTTACACTAAATACTGAAATTCAGGAAATTGAGAAAGAACTTGTAGGTTCACTAGGAAAAGAAGAATACGATATCATTCTAACTGACATCAATGCAAAACTGGAAGACTACAAGAATGAGTTGGAACAAAAGAAGGTGAAGAAGTTTAAAAGGGATACATATGATTATATCAATGAAGAGGTTTATACATGGATGGAGAAGTATGGCCCTATAGCACCAAAGAAACTCTACAGGTATCCATCAGATAATACTTCCAGCTCGGATTCAGACGCACAGAGGGAGACCGAGGTCCCGACAGAACAAGCATCGAGCGATCCCAACCAAACGGCCAGCCCGTCCACACGTACATCTACGACTGGACCTTTTTTAGGAGCTCGCCCAAAGAAAGCGCAGGGGGAGGAGGAAATCTAAAAAACAAACCACAAACAAGATTACAACTGAGGAAAACCTAGTCATAAATATATCTCATAAAACTCTGAATAAAACTGAAGAGGATACCCTACAAAAGGGGTTGAGTTTTGTACCCACTTACAGTACCACTCTATTTAATACCAAGATCGAGTTGTACAAATTCATAAGAAAACTTAAATTGAAAGTATTCTTTGAGGAGTTAGAACCACACGAGAACACCTCGGATGCCCCAGATTTTCAAGAATTCAGAACTAAGAGTGGCTTCATACCACCAATCTCAGTACCATCAATTGATATTTTTCAAAAACTTGTTACCCGAGATATTTTTCTGGTTTTTATTCCTTGGTTTTCTGATCATGTTCAACTAACTGTGTTATTTCAGTTACACATTATTTATTTTGACATCTTTTCTTTTCCCTACTGCGTGGCTTAATTCACCTTTTCCATATACCTTGCAACTCATCGAAAATT
This sequence comes from Ambystoma mexicanum, assembly GCF_040938575.1. NCBI lineage: Eukaryota > Metazoa > Chordata > Amphibia > Caudata > Ambystomatidae > Ambystoma > Ambystoma mexicanum. The sequence goes on along the minus strand of NC_090932.1, from coordinate 292,962,141 downwards.
GGTATGTTATTTTCACATTGTTTTCACGCATGGTTATATTTTGTATTACAATCACGATTTTGTTTATGTTTTTCAAAACTTGATACTTTGGGTATAAATGTTCCACAGTTTGTGTAAATTGGACTTGCCCTGATGAAGGAGCAGTATGCTCCGAAATGCATTGGCACTTTATGTCTATAACAATTATGGGATGAGTTAGCCGCGCCCTCACTAAGATTTTATTAGTGACCAACTTGGAATTTTCTATTTGATAAACGCATATTACTTTTGGACCCGACTAAGAGAGTTATTTGGATGAGTTACATTCTGTAAATACAGTGAACATTTACTAGTTGACTCTAATTTTGCAAATTGCACTGCCCTTGGTAGGGCTTAAACAGAGAGCGGCTGTGTGGCCAGGTTTGTTACCTGGTCTTCTGTATATTTTTGTGTTCCACGAGTCAGGGTGTCTCCAGACTCATCGTATCCAGCTCCTGTGAATTTTTTTGAAGATGATTTATAACCTCAACTTTTTTTGATTCGTTTGAAAGTGAATTTAAACAGGTGGTGCCCACTTACTTACCTTCCTGCTCTTGTTCTTCCTTTTTTGAGACACACGTGAGTGGAGGCACACATTGACAGAGATTGTAATTTATACTCATACGACAATTTTAAATAACATAATGTCCTTTGAAGACATCGAAGGTCTTTCATCCAAATGCGCAGAAACCCTAGGGTTTTCCACAGAGGAGGCGGCAGCCATTCTAGAACTGATTAGTGAAACAAGCATTGGCACACACTCCACCACAACTAAAGACCCGGCTAAACGCATTAAACAACTTGAATACTTGATACGGAAGGAGATAAACCGCAAACTACATGCGATCACTCTAGGCCGCTATTTCAAGAATCAACGTATACCAAGAGGGTTACGGATCCAACTTCGCCCAACACTTTGCAAGGAAAGCAAAGAATTTGTACGGAAATGGGAGGCTATTTTGAATAAGTGTTCCCTTGACCTGATTTTATTAACTATACAGGAATTATCAAAAAATGTGGTTACACTAAATACTGAAATTCAGGAAATTGAGAAAGAACTTGTAGGTTCACTAGGAAAAGAAGAATACGATATCATTCTAACTGACATCAATGCAAAACTGGAAGACTACAAGAATGAGTTGGAACAAAAGAAGGTGAAGAAGTTTAAAAGGGATACATATGATTATATCAATGAAGAGGTTTATACATGGATGGAGAAGTATGGCCCTATAGCACCAAAGAAACTCTACAGGTATCCATCAGATAATACTTCCAGCTCGGATTCAGACGCACAGAGGGAGACCGAGGTCCCGACAGAACAAGCATCGAGCGATCCCAACCAAACGGCCAGCCCGTCCACACGTACATCTACGACTGGACCTTTTTTAGGAGCTCGCCCAAAGAAAGCGCAGGGGGAGGAGGAAATCTAAAAAACAAACCACAAACAAGATTACAACTGAGGAAAACCTAGTCATAAATATATCTCATAAAACTCTGAATAAAACTGAAGAGGATACCCTACAAAAGGGGTTGAGTTTTGTACCCACTTACAGTACCACTCTATTTAATACCAAGATCGAGTTGTACAAATTCATAAGAAAACTTAAATTGAAAGTATTCTTTGAGGAGTTAGAACCACACGAGAACACCTCGGATGCCCCAGATTTTCAAGAATTCAGAACTAAGAGTGGCTTCATACCACCAATCTCAGTACCATCAATTGATATTTTTCAAAAACTTGTTACCCGAGATATTTTTCTGGTTTTTATTCCTTGGTTTTCTGATCATGTTCAACTAACTGTGTTATTTCAGTTACACATTATTTATTTTGACATCTTTTCTTTTCCCTACTGCGTGGCTTAATTCACCTTTTCCATATACCTTGCAACTCATCGAAAATTGGTATGTTATTTTCACATTGTTTTCACGCATGGTTATATTTTGTATTACAATCACGATTTTGTTTATGTTTTTCAAAACTTGATACTTTGGGTATAAATGTTCCACAGTTTGTGTAAATTGGACTTGCCCTGATGAAGGAGCAGTATGCTCCGAAATGCATTGGCACTTTATGTCTATAACAATTATGGGATGAGTTAGCCGCGCCCTCACTAAGATTTTATTAGTGACCAACTTGGAATTTTCTATTTGATAAACGCATATTACTTTTGGACCCGACTAAGAGAGTTATTTGGATGAGTTACATTCTGTAAATACAGTGAACATTTACTAGTTGACTCTAATTTTGCAAATTGCACTGCCCTTGGTAGGGCTTAAACAGAGAGCGGCTGTGTGGCCAGGTTTGTTACCTGGTCTTCTGTATATTTTTGTGTTCCACGAGTCAGGGTGTCTCGAGACTCATCGTAGCCAGCTCCTGTGAATTTTTTTGAAGATGATTTATAATCTCAACTTTTTTTGATTCGTTTGAAAGTGAATTTAAACAGGTGGTGCCCACTTACTTACCTTCCTGCTCTTGTTCTTCCTTTTTTGAGACACACGTGAGTGGAGGCACACATTGACAGAGATTGTAATTTATACTCATACGACAATTTTAAATAACATAATGTCCTTTGAAGACATCGAAGGTCTTTCATCCAAATGCGCAGAAACCCTAGGGTTTTCCACAGAGGAGGCGGCAGCCATTCTAGAACTGATTAGTGAAACAAGCATTGGCACACACTCCACCACAACTAAAGACCCGGCTAAACGCATTAAACAACTTGAATACTTGATACGGAAGGAGATAAACCGCAAACTACATGCGATCACTCGAGGCCGCTATTTCAAGAATCAACGTATACCAAGAGGGTTACGGATCCAACTTCGCCCAACACTTTGCAAGGAAAGCAAAGAATTTGTACGGAAATGGGAGGCTATTTTGAATAAGTGTTCCCTTGACCTGATTTTATTAACTATACAGGAATTATCAAAAAATGTGGTTACACTAAATACTGAAATTCAGGAAATTGAGAAAGAACTTGTAGGTTCACTAGGAAAAGAAGAATACGATATCATTCTAACTGACATCAATGCAAAACTGGAAGACTACAAGAATGAGTTGGAACAAAAGAAGGTGAAGAAGTTTAAAAGGGATACATATGATTATATCAATGAAGAGGTTTATACATGGATGGAGAAGTATCGCCCTATAGCACCAAAGAAACTCTACAGGTATCCATCAGATAATACTTCCAGCTCGGATTCAGACGCACAGAGGGAGACCGAGGTCCCGACAGAACAAGCATCGAGCGATCCCAACCAAACGGCCAGCCCGTCCACACGTACATCTACGACTGGACCTTTTTTAGGAGCTCGCCCAAAGAACCCGCAGGGGGAGGAGGAAATCTAAAAAACAAACCACAAACAAGATTACAACTGAGGAAAACCTAGTCATAAATATATCTCATAAAACTCTGAATAAAACTGAAGAGGATACCCTACAAAAGGGGTTGAGTTTTGTACCCACTTACAGTACCACTCTATTTAATACCAAGATCGAGTTGTACAAATTCATAAGAAAACTTAAATTGAAAGTATTCTGTGAGGAGTTAGAACCACACGAGAACACCTCGGATGCCCCAGATTTTCAAGAATTCAGAACTAAGAGTGGCTTCATACCACCAATCTCAGTACCATCAATTGATATTTTTCAAAAACTTGTTACCCGAGATATTTTTCTGGTTTTTATTCCTTGGTTTTCTGATCATGTTCAACTAACTGTGTTATTTCAGTTACACATTATTTATTTTGACATCTTTTCTTTTCCCTACTGCGTGGCTTAATTCACCTTTTCCATATACCTTGCAACTCATCGAAAATTGGTATGTTATTTTCACATTGTTTTCACGCATGGTTATATTTTGTATTACAATCACGATTTTGTTTATGTTTTTCAAAACTTGATACTTTGGGTATAAATGTTCCACAGTTTGTGTAAATTGGACTTGCCCTGATGAAGGAGCAGTATGCTCCGAAATGCATTGGCACTTTATGTCTATAACAATTATGGGATGAGTTAGCCGCGCCCTTACTAAGATTTTATTAGTGACCAACTTGGAATTTTCTATTTGATAAACGCATATTACTTTTGGACCCGACTAAGAGAGTTATTTGGATGAGTTACATTCTGTAAATACAGTGAACATTTACTAGTTGACTCTAATTTTGCAAATTGCACTGCCCTTGGTAGGGCTTAAACAGAGAGCGGCTGTGTGGCCAGGTTTGTTACCTGGTCTTCTGTATATTTTTGTGTTCCACGAGTCAGGGTGTCTCGAGACTCATCGTAGCCAGCTCCTGTGAATTTTTTTGAAGATGATTTATAATCTCAACTTTTTTTGATTCGTTTGAAAGTGAATTTAAACAGGTGGTGCCCACTTACTTACCTTCCTGCTCTTGTTCTTCCTTTTTTGAGACACACGTGAGTGGAGGCACACATTGACAGAGATTGTAATTTATACTCATACGACAATTTTAAATAACATAATGTCCTTTGAAGACATCGAAGGTCTTTCATCCAAATGCACAGAAACCCTAGGGTTTTCCACAGAGGAGGCGGCAGCCATTCTAGAACTGATTAGTGAAACAAGCATTGGCACACACTCCACCACAACTAAAGACCCGGCTAAACGCATTAAACAACTTGAATACTTGATACGGAAGGAGATAAACCGCAAACTACATGCGATCACTCGAGGCCGCTATTTCAAGAATCAACGTATACCAAGAGGGTTACGGATCCAACTTCGCCCAACACTTTGCAAGGAAAGCAAAGAATTTGTACGGAAATGGGAGGCTATTTTGAATAAGTGTTCCCTTGACCTGATTTTATTAACTATACAGGAATTATCAAAAAATGTGGTTACACTAAATACTGAAATTCAGGAAATTGAGAAAGAACTTGTAGGTTCACTAGGAAAAGAAGAATACGATATCATTCTAACTGACATCAATGCAAAACTGGAAGACTACAAGAATGAGTTGGAACAAAAGAAGGTGAAGAAGTTTAAAAGGGATACATATGATTATATCAATGAAGAGGTTTATACATGGATGGAGAAGTATGGCCCTATAGCACCAAAGAAACTCTACAGGTATCCATCAGATAATACTTCCAGCTCGGATTCAGACGCACAGAGGGAGACCGAGGTCCCGACAGAACAAGCATCGAGCGATCCCAACCAAACGGCCAGCCCGTCCACACGTACATCTACGACTGGACCTTTTTTAGGAGCTCGCCCAAAAGAACCCGCAGGGGGAGGAGGAAATCTAAAAAACAAACCACAAACAAGATTACAACTGAGGAAAACCTAGTCATAAATATATCTCATAAAACTCTGAATAAAACTGAAGAGGATACCCTACAAAAGGGGTTGAGTTTTGTACCCACTTACAGTACCACTCTATTTAATACCAAGATCGAGTTGTACAAATTCATAAGAAAACTTAAATTGAAAGTATTCTTTGAGGAGTTAGAACCACACGAGAACACCTCGGATGCCCCAGATTTTCAAGAATTCAGAACTAAGAGTGGCTTCATACCACCAATCTCAGTACCATCAATTGATATTTTTCAAAAACTTGTTACCCGAGATATTGAACGGATCAGTTACAAAACTCCACCGCACAGAAACATGAAACCTCATGAAATGAAAATCATCAGAGATTTATATTGTGATAAGGATATCACCATACGCCCAGCTGATAAGGGAGGCGCCCTAGTCATCATGAACACTACAGATTATAACATTGAATGCATCAGACAACTGCAAGATCGGACCATTTATGCACCTTTAGACCGAGACCCCACTCTTTCTATCAAATTGAAGCTTGAGATGTTGTTGGATAAAGCCATGGAATTAGACTGGATAAATGAACACACCTATAAATTCCTCAACAACCCACACCCAAGGGTTCCCAATTTCTATACGTTGCCCAAAATTCATAAGGATCTTGTCAAACCACCGGGGAGACCTATTGTTGCTGGTATGAGTAGCATCAAGCAACCATTGGGAGTGTATATTGACTTTTTTCTGCAACCTCTAATACAACAAACTTCCACATACGTTAGAGATACCACACACTTCTTACAGCAACTACACTCTGTTATTTTTGATTGTGATCACCTGATGTTTACCATTGATGTGAAGAGTCTATACACATCTATACCTCATGACCTTGGGATAGAATCAGTTGAATGGCTTCTGTTAAAAGCACCAGAAATTCGAGCACAGAAGGAATTTATACTATCTCTCCTTCACTTTATTTCAGAGAACTCATATTTTCAATTTCAAGACAAATTCTTCCTTCAAGTGTCTGGCACATCAATGGGGGCCACTATGGTACCATCATATGCGAACTGTTTTGTGCATAAGTATGAAATGGACCATATACTGAATAACCAGGAATGGAACAAAAATATACACCTCTGGTTACGGTTCATCGATGACATTTTTGGAATATGGATAGGCACGGATGAGAGCTTCAGTGACTTTTTCACATATCTTAACCACATCGACCAGCGCATCCAGTTCACCAAAGAGACCTCCAGAGACAGAATCATATTCCTTGATGTCCAGATCGAGAAAAAAGACGCCAATTATTCTACTACATTATTTCGAAAAATCACAGATCGCAATAACTTACTTCACCGCCTGAGTTTCCATCAGTCTAGTTTACTCAAAAATCTACCTTACAGTCAATTGTTGAGAGTTAAAAAGATCGTGAGCGATCCTGAAGACTACTTAGCACAGCAATTGAACATGAGAGAGAAATTTGAAGCACGTGGATACAGAAAGGAATAATTGGATTTGGCAGTCCAGAGGGTTAATTCCCTTGATCTTGACAGCCTTTTGAAAAGTACCACCAAACCCAAGAAAGAACTCAAAACTCCAGTATATGTTTCTAAATTTTCCATTCAGAGTAACAAAATAAAGAATTCCATTAAGAAACATTGGAGCATTTTTAAGAACGATGTAAGGGTCCAGAATCTATTTGAACAATTTCCAGTCTTTGCTTATGAAAGGAGCAAAAACCTACGAGATGAACTGGTCCACACGAGGCCACCGATGAAAGAAACCATTACTTCACGCACAGGAACATATCCGTGCTTACATTGCATCAACTGTAATTTGGTGATCAAGGGTGACACGATATACCATCCCAGAACAGGCAACAAGATTTTCCTGAAGACATTTGGTACTTGCGATAGTGTGAACATTATATATGGTATAAAATGTCCCTGTGGTAAGTATTATGTAGGACAGTCCACGAGATCAGCAAAGGCACGTTGGAACGAGCACCGTTCATGCATACGTACATGTAACACCAACTCGGCGGTGGCACGCCACTGGCGTGATGAGAGCCATAACCTGACTCAAATTAGATTTGTCATTCTTGAAGTGTTAAAGAAATCGAATCCCCATGAGGATTTGGGCCTGCGACTCAACCAAAGAGAAACCTTTTGGATAGACAAACTTGGGAGCCTCTACCCAAATGGCCTAAATGAAGAGATTAACTATCACTGTTACATTTGAATTATTGTTTTCCATGCTTGACTTAAGAGGTTATGTTGATACATGAGTGACTAGTACAGGATTCCCTTCCTCTACCAATGTACATTTGTACCGGGACACTTTGGATGACCTCTTTCTCAGAGGGGGTCATTCATGTCTTTTATTTTAGGATTCAATATGAATTGTTATCACATTAGGATCCAATTACCAACGTTTACACACCATTGTCGCCCTTCCCGAACTTAGGTTTGGGACCCAAGGTAGCGCCTTTCGGGGGCTACCGCATGCGACTGGTGTATTTATGATAAATGTACATGATATATCCACGATTACACCCATTAGTTGTTTATGTAATGGTTTAGATACACATGCTACCCTTGCATGATTTCTTCGATATATCGCAGTGTGTCTAATATGCTTATTATTATTATTATTATTATTATTATTATCACAATGTTTGTTTATTTTATTTATGACATTTTTACTTATTTATACACAATTGTCAGTGGCCCTCATTACGACCCTGGCGGAAAGGGGAAAACGATGGCGGAAATGCAATTCCGCCATCGAATAGCGCTCGGTGCGACTATGACCCGTCACCGGAAAGTACGAAGCCATTAGCGACACCGTAGTGAACGCCAACGCTAACTGCACCAAGCACGCGCGCGCGCGCCATGCCAAACCGCAAACACCACCATGGCGCAAGGGTACGCCAATTCCGACCCTAGCGGACATGTACCTAACGCCATCAGGCATGGCGTAATGTAGCATTCCGCCATGGCGAGAAGTACGGCATCGCGAATCAACCGTAAACGGCCCCACTGAGTGCCTGTACACCGCTCCCTGCCCACAAAGTACAACTCCCCGTAGGTGCAATGAAGTCACAATGCAACCATTGAAATGTACAAGTCACCCCTGCATGGCAACGAACAAAAGAAACACAAGAGGGGCCAATGGGAGCTGCAGGGCACAGATGGCACGAATACAGAAGCCATCCCAATGGACATGACCACAGTCCCCCACCAAGAAACGCACGCAAACACAGGCACCTGTGACCAGCAATATTCCGAAAATCACATCATTCCACCAGTCCACCTGGCTGACCGGCATCTGTTACACAAAACCCAATCCCCCGCCCCTGAGCATGACAACATTCAAACAGTCATATTGGCAGCCCCCATCCCTGACCTCACTGTGCTTCGTATGCAAACGCGCCCAGCACAGTACCACGCAACTAAACCCCGAAGCTGGAACCCAATGCAGATCTCCTCACAATACATCGCCCCCCAAATAGGCATATGCCACATCACTTGCAAAGAAAAACGCTACACGGGCCAAATCAGAATAGAAATTTAATGCACATCAAAGTCACCAAGCCCATACAGCCATCAGGCCATGAACTCCAAAACACTAATCACCATTGTGGGCTGCATCCGCAAGAAATGACCAGCCACTACCTGTGTGTCGCCCTGTTCCCCCATGGTACACAGAGCCACATTCACGTACGAAAAGGCAACATGGAAGCGCACAGAACCGCAGGGCCGACCCAATGGGGAGGCACTAGTCCAGCTGAAAGGCCGAAATGTTGCTCCGAGCCACCAGTACTGCGTAAGGGCATGTGGGCCATTGGCGATCGTCCCATAAAATCGTAATGCTGCTCCACTGATTAACACGAAGCAGCAGGTGTCGGGAGTAAAATCCATCTGCAGGAGTGGCATACAGATGGCAGTGGCAAAAGGGGAGGAGATACCTGTCAACCAAAAGAAAAGAACAAGAACAGAATGGCCATCAGAACTACATTCGATCAACTCACTTCAATGATCACACGAAATCCACAGCCATATGCATGCTAGCCCACTCAAAAGGATCATCACCACCCCAAAACCACTTGCGACTCATGACCATCTATATCGAGGTGCAAACACCATCACAAACGAGTGTACCTGTGCATGCGTCTGTCAAAACAGAATCCATCAGATGGGAATGTTAACGTGCATGGACACAAGTGTCTGAGGGCGCGTCGAGACAGGGAGGGCTCAACAAGGCCAGATAGACGATGGTCCCACTATGGCAGCCCTGCATCACATAGCGTAGGGGAGGCGGATAGATCCCAAGAAGCCCTGTACATGGCAAACTCTGTATCAAATCACCTGCCCATGCATCCATTCATCATTCCCTCATCCCGGGATCAAAACGCATGAATAATTACTCACATAACATTAGAAACATCCATTGAGTCTGTGCGTAATGCAGCCTGCTAAATCCACAGTGCCCCAGCCCGTAATTCCAGTGCTGTGAAGTAACATGTATTTGGGAACGGCCTGCCTCATCGCCCACGTAGCTATTGCGCATCCCAAACTATTCATATCAATCATTGCTCCCTCGCCATGGGCCCTGTCTCAAGGACATTGAACAATAGAACGTTATATTTGCAGTCAGACCTGTGGGCATCTCCTCGCCTCTAGCTGGAAACCGAAAGCGCCGCCCTTCGAATTCCTCATTTGCAACATCACGTCGAAAAGGCATCTGTGGCCGTTTGAAATCACTAATTATTCCATCGAGTGCGGCTGTGTGTGAAAATGGCAACTGCCTTCACCCACAAATGGGACGCCCCGCCCGTCGTTGCAACTCGGTACAGTGATGCATGAGGGCCCACCGTTACTCGAGTACTACGTTCCACTGACCCTTCACAAGTCTGTTCGCGACTGCACAGATAGTATGGGAAACAATGGGACCACAGCAGAATGAACATATCAACCAATCTTACACGGCCATCGGGTACAAATACATGATTGCAATAGCAAGATACCATTCCCCGATTTGCAGCGTTGTGCGCGGGACGTGCTCGGCCAAAGGGGAGAGCAGTTTGCACAGGTGGAATTAATCACCACAGGTGGAGGCCATACAGCCTGGAAACACATAAATTGCACAGCCAGTCTCCTCCCACAACCACACCGAAATGCTACCGGCAGGACTCGCGATGTTGGCCCTGGGGGACCTGATAGCACTGCAAGTGCTCCGACTCCAAGAAGAAGACGAACACCAACTACAACCAGCCGCACGGAGGAGACGCAGGAGGAGGAGGAGGCCAAGGCAGGGCCAGCAAGGCCCACCAGCACAGCCACTACCACCACGCAGGCAGCCCGCAATACCACGCCTCCGAGCACATCCGTTCAACCTCACTGATGAGCAGATCCACACCCTCTACCGTCTGGACCGGGACACCATAGCCGCCATTGTGGACATGACACAGGCTGACCTTGTCAGCATGATAGATAGCCCAACCGCCATCCCACCCCTACTGAAGGTGGTGTCTGTACTACACTTCCTGGCCACAGGCACCTACCAGCACACAGTCGGACAGTTGCATGGCATTTCTCAGCCACTGTTCTCACGGACACTATTTCAAGTGCTCGATGCCCTCCTGCAGCACGCAGACGACTACATCTCTCTACCACGCTCGGAGCAGGAAATTACCAACACAAAAGTGGGATTCCATGCACTTGCCGGCATACCGGGTTGCATTGGTGCCATCGACTGCACCCATGTTGAATTGGTCGTCCCACATGCCATGGAGGCCCAGTACCGCAACCGAAAACAATTTCATTCCCTGAATGTACAAATGGTGTGTGACTCCAACAGGATCATTACACATTGTTGTGCCCGATTCCCTGGATCAACCCATGATTCTATGGTCTTGAGGAACTCTACAATACCACGCTACATGGAGCGACACGCAGGGAACAGATCCTGGCTACTCGGTGAGTCTCATTACATGCATGATGATGTGGGGTATGTGAATTGGCAATGTACTGGCAGGAAGGGGGGGGGTGTGCGTACGTATCAATGGCATTCCACATCATACGTTTCTCGTCCACATACAGGTGCTGCTGGATATCCACTGAAGAGATGGCTCCTCACACCAGTCCAGAACCCACGGGACCAGCATGAGGAGGACTACAACCATGCCCACTCACGTACCCGTGTAGTCATAGAACAGGCATTCGGCCTACTGAAGACTCGTTTCCGCTGCCTCAGCAGGTCTGGCGGGGAACTCCTGTACCGCCATGAGAAGGTTGCAAAGATGGTCATGGCATGTGTCATGCTCCACAACATGTGCGTACGTAGAAATGTGCCCATGCCCCCTGACGCAGAACTGCAAGCACCTGATGATGGTCATGATGAGGGTGGGGATGTGGCAGCACCTCATGGAGTCTGCGAGGCACCGGAGGCCCGTGACATTCGTCAGCATCTCATTGATGTATGCTTCTAGCACTCACGCCTGGTGGCTGATACATGGACACGGGACTCGTGGCACTGCGTGTGTCTGGGACATGCACAATATGGACTCTACGCCTATGATGGCCTAGTACACAAAGATCAATGTCCACACATCTCATTGGTTTATCGTGCACTTTTTATGGCATATGTGATGTCATGTTGAACACCCTATCGACCCGCCACCCAAGTGAGCCCAACACACCCCCTCCACCCTCCTACCTCCCCCCCGAACACCAGTGTCCAAAGATGCTCATTGTCAGTGGGCTGTCGCTATTGCAAGCCCCCTCTGCGGGTATCAGGGGCACCCCTGCCTGTGGAGCGCAGGTTCCTTCCAGATCTACGTTGGGGGCTGCCCTGGACGGAACTTGCAACGGATGATGTGTCTGCCTGCTCACGTCCATGCATGTCCCTAAGGGTTTGCGAGAGCTCAGTGAGCACACGGCGCACTGCGGCAAGTTCGGCACATACGTCTTTGGACGTCGCATGCAGTTCCCCCCTCAGGCTCTCGGTGCTTCTCTCAATTTGTGCCCTTAGCGTCTCTGTACCTCTCTCCATTTCTGCCCTAAGTGTCTCAGTTGATGTTTCTATGTCTGCCTTAGTGCCCCCACATTCATCGGCATGGTCCTTGAGGAGTGTGGCCAGTTGCTGCTGTTGTTCGATCAACTGGTCGAGGGACTGTTGCCTCTGCTGGGCCATGGCCATTTGCGGGGGTGTCGCAGAGGGGCTGTTGTCCTCATGTTGCCTTGCCACAGGGCTTGTGGGGGATGGCCAGTCGTCGTCTTGTGGGTGCCCCTGCGTGGTATCCTCATGTTGTACGGGATGGGACAGACAGGGGGATTGGGACAGGTCATGGATGGATCTGACTTCGGCATCCCCGTTTTCTGTGTCGGAGCATGCTGCCATCAATGGGGTGTCGCCTATGGTGCTGCTGCCACCTGAGGCAGTGCCTTCTGTGGCATCCATTGGGGGGACCTGTGGTGGTGGTGTTGTGGGCATGCTGGCTGCTGGGGTGCCTGTTGATGTTCCCTCCTCTGTGCTGCCACCTGATTTGTGCTGCTGCCGTGTCTTGATGCGTGCAGCTGAGGTGGAGGGTCTCTGGCCGTTGGTCTTGGCCCTCTTTGCAGGTGTGCTGGTAGGGGTGTCCTGGAGCTCGTCGTTTGGATCGGACCCTGTGGTGGAGTAAAGGAGGGCGAGGGTTATTGATGGGTCTGTGGGAATTGGAATGGCATTGTATCACATGCTTTGGGGTGGTACCTGAGGGTGATTTGGGTCGGGGCCTTGGAGGTGCTTTGATTTGTGTGTGGAGTGAGGGTGCAGTTGTTTGGCAGCCTGCAGTTAGGGTGTGCCTGCTGCACGTGTAGTGCGTGTTTTAGGGGTTTTTAATTATTTATTGTGGGTTTTAACGTGCGCTATCAGGCCGATGTGTGTGGACGTTCTCCTGGACATGTGTTTCTGTTGCACTATGTGGACGCATGGTACTTCACATGGATGGACTGTGTGGATTTGGCATTGTTTTATCTGGCCCACCTACCTGAATCTTCGGATGTCTGCACTCCTTTCTCCATCCCTCCGACTCCCTCTATGCTCTCCATTCCGATGGTGGAGGCACAGATTTCTTCCCAGGGGGTCAACTTGATGGGTGATTCAGGACCTCCCCCGGTGGCTGTGGCAATGTTGCGGTTGGCAGAGAGTATGCTGCGGACGCGTATCCGCAGGTCGTCCCATCGCTTGCGGCATTGCTGTGGGGTGCGGGGTGCGGTCCCCACCGCACTTACCCACTGTGCCACCAGAGCCCATATGGCCTTCTTGTTTGCAAGTGCCGTCCTGGTCATTTGCGTGGAGAAGACGACGGCAGCATTCTCCTGGAGGGTCTCTGTTAGCACGGTGAGTTCCTCACGGGAGAAGTGGACCTGCCGCTTGCGGTCGCACGCTTTCTTCGCTACTTTTCCCATTTTTCTTGGTTTCGCTAGGGTGGTTGACGGGTTGGGGTGTGTTTCAGGGTGGTAATTTTAGTGGTTGTGTGGTTTTAGTGTTTTTATAGGTGTACGCCGGGATGTTTCCCGTTCCGGGCCCATGTTTTAACTTCCGTTTCCGTATATTTCCGGTCACCGTACTTTCCGGTAGGCGCACACTGCGGTGACCGCTGAGAGGGGTGGCGGTATTGCACCTTGGGCGCCGTACGGCGGCGGTGTGGGCCTTTTTGGGGTCATTTCCGCCATCGCGGACTTTGCACTTCCGCCGTGGCGTGGTGCTCGTGCCCGATGGGTCGGAATGGGCCGCACTTTGCTCCTTCGTGCAATGGCGGAAACGCTATTTACGCTGTGGCGCTCCGGTCAGTCGCTTTCCGCCAGGGTCGTAATGAGGGCCAGTATGTTTTCTATGTCTATTAGCCTTTTTTCTCATATTCAATTTTCTGTTCTTTTCCTTCTACAATTCTACATTTATCAGTAGCTTCACTGTAAATTCTTTTTTATCTGGATTCTTGGCTTGAATTGCCTGATTGCATAGAGTGCAATCGTCAGTATGTTTTCTATGTCTATCAGCCTTTTTTCTCTTAAATTTTTCGATTGGTTTCCATGTATAATTCCGCTATTATCAACAGCTTTACTGTAAATTCTTTTTTATTTGAATTCTTGGCTTGAATTGTTTGATTACATAGAGTGCAATCGGCAGTATGTTTTCTATGTCTATCAGCCGTTTTTCTCATATTTAATTTTCGATTTTTTTTCCTTCTATAATTCCGTAATTATCATCAGCTCTACTGCAAATTCTTTATTTCTATGATTCTTAATCTGAATTGCCTGATTGTATAGAGTGCAACTGCCTATCGGCATCGTGTCGATCAATGGACACATTTGGGTCACGTGTTTATATTAGTATGAGTAACCTTGGGAACGCTGTTCCCTGGCAATGCGGAACGGCGTCCCCCGCTTGACCGCAATCCCAGCCTCAGTACACTCGTAGCTTTACGAGTGCAGGTAAGCCTGCAGACCTCTACAACTAGTTTCTATGACAAATTCTGAGACAACCCACTAAAACACATGTTGTTGCACCTACAGATTGAAGAATTGATTTGGTCTGGTTTCCAGACCTTTGATCTTGCGTGAAGTTGTTGCCAACTCCCCGCACATTTTTTCCACGGGCTACCTCGATCCCTTGAGGTAATTTTCCTTGGTTTTCTGATCATGTTCAATTAACTGTGTTATTTCAGTTACACATTATTTATTTTGACATCTTTTCTTTTCCCTACTGTGTGGCTTAATTCACCTTTTCCATATACCTTGCAACTCATCGAAAATTGGTATGTTATTTTCACATTGTTTTCACGCATGGTTATATTTTGTATTACAATCACGATTTTGTTTATGTTTTTCAAAACTTGATACTTTGGGTATAAATGTTCCACAGTTTGTGTAAATTGGACTTGCCCTGATGAAGGAGCAGTATGCTCCGAAATGCATTGGCACTTTATGTCTATAACAATTATGGGATGAGTTAGCCGCGCCCTCACTAAGATTTTATTAGTTACCAACTTGGAATTTTCTTTTTGATAAACGCATATTACTTTTGGACCCGACTAAGAGAGTTATTTGGATGAGTTACATTCTGTAAATACAGTGAACATTTACTAGTTGACTCTAATTTTGCAAATTGCACTGCCCTTGGTAGGGCTTAAACAGAGAGCGGCTGTGTGGCCAGGTTTGTTACCTGGTCTTCTGTATATTTTTGTGTTCCACGAGTCAAGGTGTCTCCTAACTCATCGTAGCCAGCTCCTGTGAATTTTTTTGAAGATGATTTATAACCTCAACTTTTTTTGATTCGTTTGAAAGTGAATTTAAACAGGTGGTGCCCACTTACTTACCTTCCTACTCAAGCTGGGGAGCGCCTGCAGAGATTGTTGCCATACTGGCAGCACTGGCTGTTCAGAGCTACTGCTCTATGGCACTCAGGCTGGCGAGCGCCTGCAGAGATGGTTGACATTCTGGCAGCACTGGCTGTTCAGAGCTACTGCTATATGGCAGGCTGGCGAGTGCCTGCGGACATGGTTGCCATTCTGGCAGCACTATGGCAGGCTGGCGAGTGCCTGCGGACATAGTTGCCATTCTGGCAGCACTGTCTGTTCAGAGCTACTGCTCTATGGCAATCAGGCTGGCGAGCACCTGCAGATATGGTTGCCGTTCTGGCAGCACTGGCTTTTCAGAGCTACTGGTCTATGGCAGGCTGGCGAGCGCCTGCGGACATGGTTGCAGTTCTGGCAGCACCGGCTGTTAGGAGCAACTACTCTATGGCACTCAGGCTGTATATTTTTGTGCTCCCCAGCTTGAGTGCCATAGAGCAGTAGCTCTGAACAGCCAGTCCTGCAAGAACGGCAACCATGTCCGCAGGCACTCACCAGCCTGCCATAGAGCAGTAGCTCTGAACAGCCAGTGCTGCAGAACAGCAACCATCTCTACAGGCGCTCGACAGCCTGCCATAGAGCAGTAGCTCTGAACAGCCAGTGCTGCCAGAACTGCAAACATCTCTGCAGATGCTCGTCAGCCTGCCATAGAGCAGTAGCTCTGAACAGCCCGTGCTGCCAGAACGGCAACCATCTCTGCAGGCGCTCGCTAGGCTGCCATAGAGCAGTTAGAGCAGTAGCTCTGAACAGCCAGTGCTGCCAGAACTGCAAACATCTCTGCAGATGCTCGTCAGCCTGCCATAGAGCAGTAGCTCTGAACAGCCTGTGCTGCCAGAACGGCAACTATCTCTGCCGGCGCTCGCCTTTCTGAGTGCCATAGAGCAGTAGCTCTGAACAGCCGGCGCTGCAAGAATGGCAACTATGTCCGCAGGCGCTCGCCAGCCTGCCATAGTGCTGCAGGAACAGCAAGCATCTCTGCAGGCATTCGCCAGGCTGCCATAGATCAGTAGCTCTGAACAGCCCGTGCTTTCAGAACGGCAACCATCTCTGCAGGCGCTCTCCAGGCTGCCATAGAACAGTAGCTCTGAACAGCCCGTGCTGTCAGAACGGCAACCATCTTTGCAGGCGCTCGCCAGCCTGAGTGCCAAAATGGAGTAGCTCTGAACAGCCCGTGCTGCCAGAACGGCAACCATCTCTGCAGGCGCTCGCCAGGCTGCCATAGAACAGTAGCTCTGAACAGCCCGTGCTGTCAGAACGGCAACCATGTCTGCAGGCGGCCGCCAGCCTGAGTGCCATAGAGCAGTAGCTCTGAACAGCCATTGTGCAGGAATGGCAACCATCTCTCCAGGCGCTCCCCAGCCTGGGTGCCATAGAGCAGTAGCTCTGAACAGCCAGTGCTGCAAGAATGGCAACCATCTACGCAGGCACTCGCCAGCCTGAGTGCCATAGAGCAGGAGCTCTGAACAGCCAGAACTGCCAGAACGGCAACCATCTCTGCATGCGCTCGCCAGCCTGAGTGCCATAGAGCAGTAGCTCTGAACAGCCAGCACTGCAAGAACGGCAACCATCTCTGCAGGCGCTCACCAGTCTGAGTGCCATAGAGCAGTAGCTCCGAACAGCCAGCGCTGCAAGAAGGGCAACCATCTTTGCAGGCGCTCGCCAGTCTGACTGCCATAGAACAGTAGCTCTGAACAGCCAGTGCTGCCAGAACGGCAACCATGTCCGCAGGCGCTCGCCAGCCTGCCATAGTGCTGCAAGAACGGCAACCATGTCCACAGGCACCCACCAGCCTGCCATAGAGCAGTAGATCTGAACAGCCAGTGCTGCCAGAACGGCAACCATCTCTGCAGGCGCTCGCCAGCCTGAGTGCCATAGAGCAGTAGCTCTGAACAGCCAGTCCTGCAAGAACGGCAACCATGTCCGCAGGCACTCGCCAGCCTGCCATCGAGCAGTAGCTCTGAACAGCCAGTGCTGCAGAACGGCAACCATCTCTGCAGGCGCTCGACAGCCTGCCATAGAGCAGTAGCTCTGAACAGCCAGTGCTGCCAGAACTGCAACCATCTCTGCAGATGCTCGTCAGCCTGCCAGTGAGCAGTAGCACTGAACAGCCAGTTCTGCAAGAACGCCAACCATCTCCAACGGCAACCATCTCTGCAGGCGCTCGCAAGCCTGCCATTGAGCAGTAGCTCTGAACAACCAGTCCTGCAAGAACGGCAACCATGTCCGCAGGCACTCGCCAGACTGCCATCGAGCAGTAGCTCTGAACAGCCAGTGCTGCAGAACGGCAACCATCTCTGCAGGTGCTCGACAGCCTGCAATAGAGCAGTAGCTCTGAACAGCCAGTGCTGCCAGAACTGCAACCATCTCTGCAGATGCTCGTCAGCCTGCCATTGAGCAGTAGCACTGAACAGCCAGTTCTGCAAGAACGCCAACCATCTCCAACGGCAACCATCTCTGCAGGCGCTCGCCAGCCTGCCATAGAGAAGTAGCTCTGAACAGCCCATGCTGCCAGAACGGCAACCATATCTGCAGGCGCTCGCCAGCCTGAGTGCCATAGAGCAGTAGCTCTGAACAGCCCGTGCTGCCAGAACGGCAACCATCTCTGCCGGCGCTCGCCATTCTGAGTGCCATAGAGCAGTAGCTCTGAACAGCCAGCGCTGCAAGAATGGCAACCATCTGTGCTTGCACTCGCCAGCCTGAGTGCCATAGAACAGTAGCTCTGAACAGCGAGTGCTGCAAGAATGGCAACTATGTCCGCAGGCGCTTGCCAGGCTGCCATAGAGAAGTAGCTCTGAACAGCCGGTGCTGCCAGAATGGCAACCATCTCTGCAGGCGTTTGCCAGCCTGAGTGCCATAGAGCAGTAGCTCTGAACAGCCAGTGCTGCTAGAATGGCAACCATCTCTGCAGGTGCTCGCCAGCTTGAGTGCCATAGAGCAGTAGCTCTGAACAGCCAGTGCTGCCACAATGGCAACCATCTCTGCAGGCGCTCGCCAGCCTGAGTGCCATAGAGCAGTAGCTCTGAACAGCCAGTGCTGCTGGAATTGCAACCATCTCTGGAGGCGCTCGTCAGCTTGAGTGCCATAGAGCAGTAGCTCTGAACAGCCAGTGCTGCCAGAACGGCAACCATGTCTGCAGGCGCTCACCAGCCTGCCATAGTGCTGCAAGAACGGCAACCATGTCTGCAGGCACTCGCCAGCCTGCCATAGAGCAGTAGCTCTGAACAGCCAGTGCTGCAGAATGGCAACCATCTCTGCAGGCGCTCCACAGCCTGCCATAGAGCAGTAGCTCTGAACAGATAGTGCTGCCAGAATGGCAACTTTCTCTGCAGGCGCTCGCCAGCATGCCATAGAGCAGTAGCTCTAAACAGCTAGTGCTGCCAGAATGGCAAATTTCTCTGCAGGCGCTCGCCAGCATGCCATAGAGCAGTAGCTCTGAACAGCCAGTGCTGCCAGAACGGTAACCATCACTGCATTCGCTCCTCAGCCTGCCATAGAGCAGTAGCTCTGAACAGCCAGTTCTGCAAGAACGCCAACCATCTCCAAAGGCAACCATCTCTGCAGGCGCTTGCCAGCCTGAGTGCCATAGAGCAGTAGCTCTGAACAGCCAGCGCTGCAAGAAGGGCAACCATCTTTGCAGGCGCTCGCCAGTCTGACTGCCATAGAGCAGTAGCTCTGAACAGCCAGTGCTGCCAGAACGGCAACCATGTCCGCAGGCGCTCGCCAGCCTGCCATAGTGCTGCAAGAACGGCAACCATGTCCACAGGCACCCGCCAGCCTGCCATAGAGCAGTAGCTCTGAACAGCCAGTGCTGCCAGAACGGCAACCATCTCTGCAGGCGCTCGCCAGCCTGAGTGCCATAGAGCAGTAGCTCTGAACAGCCAGTGCTTCCAGAATGGCAACCATCTCTGCAGGCGCTCGCCAGCCTGAGTGCCACTGAGCAGTAGCTCTCAACAGCCAGTCCTGCAAGAACGGCAACCATGTCCGCAGGCACTCGCCAGCCTGCCATCGAGCAGTAGCTCTGAACAGCCAGTGCTGCAGAACGGCAACCATCTCTGCAGGCGCTCGACAGCCTGCCATAGAGCAGTAGCTCTGAACAGCCAGTGCTGCCAGAACGGCAACCATCTCTGCAGGTGCTCGCTAGCCTGCCATAGAACAGTAGCTGCTCTGAACAGCCAGAACTGCAACCATCTCTGCAGATGCTCGTCAGCCTGCCATTGAGCAGTAGCACTGAACAGCCAGTTCTGCAAGAACGCCAACCATCTCCAACGGCAACCATCTCTGCAGGCGCTCGCCAGCCTGCCATAGAGAAGTAGCTCTGAACAGCCCATGCTGCCAGAACGGCAACCATATCTGCAGGCGCTCGCCAGCCTGAGTGCCATAGAGCAGTAGCTCTGAACAGCCCGTGCTGCCAGAACGGCAACCATCTCTGCCAGTGCTTGCCATTCTGAGTGCCATAGAGCAGTAGCTCTGAACAGCCAGTGCTGCCAGAATGGCAACCATCTCTGCAGGCGCTCGCCAGTGTGAGTGCCATAGAGCAGTAGCTCTGAACAGCCAGTGCTGCCAGAATGGCAACCATCTCTGCAGGCGCTCGCCAGCCTGAGTGCCATAGAGCAGTAGCTCTGAACAGCCAGTGCTGCCAGAACGGCAACCATCTCTGCAGGCGCTCACCAGTCTGAGTGCCATAGAGCAGTAGCTCTGAACAGCCAGCGCTGCAAGAAGGGCAACCATCTTTGCAGGCGCTCGCCAGTCTGACTGCCATAGAGCAGTAGCTCTGAACAGCCAGTGCTGCCAGAACGGCAACCATGTCCGCAGGCGCTCGCCAACCTGCCATAGAGCAGTAGATCTGAACAGCCAGTGCTGCCAGAACGGCAACCATCTCTGCAGGCGCTCGCCAGCCTGAGTGCCATAGAGCAGTAGCTCTGAACAGCCAGTCCTGCAAGAACGGCAACCATGTCCGCAGGCACTCGCCAGCCTGCCATCGAGCAGTAGCTCTGAACAGCCAGTGCTGCAGAACGGCAACCATCTCTGCAGGCGCTCGACAGCCTGCCATAGAGCAGTAGCTCTGAACAGCCAGTGCTGCCAGAACTGCAACCATCTCTGCAGATGCTCGTCAGCCTGCCATTGAGCAGTAGCACTGAACAGCCAGTTCTGCAAGAACGCCAACCATCTCCAACGGCAACCATCTCTGCAGGCGCTCGCAAGCCTGCCATTGAGCAGTAGCTCTGAACAGCCAGTCCTGCAAGAACGGCAACCATGTCTGCAGGCACTCGCCAGCCTGCCATAGAGCAGTATCTCTGAACAGCCAGTGCTGCCAGAACTGCAACCATCTCTGCAGATGCTCGTCAGCCTGCCATTGAGCAGTAGCACTGAACAGCCAGTTCTGCAAGAACGCCAACCATCTCCAACGGCAACCATCTCTGCAGGCGCTCGCCAGCCTGCCATAGAGAAGTAGCTCTGAACAGCCCATGCTGCCAGAACGGCAACCATATCTGCAGGCGCTCGCCATTCTGAGTGCCATAGAGCAGTAGCTCTGAACAGCCAGTGCTGCCAGAATGGCAACCATCTCTGCAGGCGCTCGCCAGTGTGAGTGCCATAGAGCAGTAGCTCTGAACAGCCAGTGCTGCCAGAATGGCAACCATCTCTGCAGGCGCTCGCCAGCCTGAGTGCCATAGAGCAGTAGCTCTGAACAGCCAGTGCTGCCAGAACGGCAACCATCTCTGCAGGCGCTCACCAGTCTGAGTGCCATAGAGCAATAGCTCTGAACAGCCAGCGCTGCAAGAAGGGCAACCATCTTTGCAGGCGCTCGCCAGTCTGACTGCCATAGAGCAGTAGCTCTGAACAGCCAGTGCTGCCAGAACGGCAACCATGTCCGCAGGCGCTCGCCAACCTGCCATAGAGCAGTAGATCTGAACAGCCAGTGCTGCCAGAACGGCAACCATCTCTGCAGGCGCTCGCCAGCCTGAGTGCCATAGAGCAGTAGCTCTGAACAGCCAGTCCTGCAAGAACGGCAACCATGTCCGCAGGCACTCGCCAGCCTGCCATCGAGCAGTAGCTCTGAACAGCCAGTGCTGCAGAACGGCAACCATCTCTGCAGGCGCTCGACAGCCTGCCATAGAGCAGTAGCTCTGAACAGCCAGTGCTGCCAGAACTGCAACCATCTCTGCAGAAGCTCGTCAGCCTGCCATTGAGCAGTAGCTCTGAACAGCCAGTCCTGCAAGAACGGCAACCATGTCCGCAGGCACTCGCCAGCCTGCCATCGAGCAGTAGCTCTGAACAGCCAGTGCTGCAGAACGGCAACCATCTCTGCAGGCGCTCGACAGCCTGCCATAGAGCAGTAGCTCTGAACAGCCAGTGCTGCCAGAACTGCAACCATCTCTGCAGAAGCTCGTCAGCCTGCCATTGAGCAGTAGCTCTGAACAGCCAGTTCTGCAAGAACGCCAACCATCTCCAACGGCAACCATCTCTGCAGGCGCTCGCAAGCCTGCCATTGAGCAGTAGCTCTGAACAGCCAGTCCTGCAAGAACGGCAACCATGTCCGCAGGCACTCGCCAGCCTGCCATAGAGCAGTATCTCTGAACAGCCAGTGCTGCCAGAACTGCAACCATCTCTGCAGATGCTCGTCAGCCTGCCATTGAGCAGTAGCACTGAACAGCCAGTTCTGCAAGAACGCCAACCATCTCCAACGGCAACCATCTCTGCAGGCGCTCGCCAGCCTGCCATAGAGAAGTAGCTCTGAACAGCCCATGCTGCCAGAACGGCAACCATATCTGCAGGCGCTCGCCAGCCTGAGTGCCATAGAGCAGTAGCTCTGAACAGCCCGTGTTGCCAGAACGGCAACCATCTCTGCCGGCGCTCGCCATTCTGAGTGCCATAGAACAGTAGCTCTGAACAGCCAGTGCTGCAAGAATGGCAACTATGTCCGCATGCGCTTGCCAGTTTGCCATAGTGCGGCAGTAACAGCAACCATCTCTGCAGGCGTTCGCCAGGCTGCCATAGAGAAGTAGCTCTGAACAGCCCGTGCTGCCAGAATGGCAACCATCTCTGCAGGCGCTTGCCAGCCTGAGTGCCATAGAGCAGTAGCTCTGAACAGCCAGTGCTGCTAGAATGTTAACCATGTCTGCAGGTGCTCGCCAGCTTGAGTGCCATAGAGCAGTAGCTCTGAACAGCCAGTGCTGCCACAATGGCAACCATCTCTGCAGGCGCTCGCCAGCCTGAGTGCCATAGAGCAGTAGCTCTGAACAGCCAGTGCTGCTGGAATGGCAACCATCTCTGGAGGCGCTCGCCAGCTTGAGTGCCATAGAGCAGTAGCTCTGAACAGCCAGTGCTGCCAGAACGGCAACCATGTCTGCAGGCGCTCACCAGCCTGCCATAGTGCTGCAAGAACGGCAACCATGTCTGCAGGCACTCGCCAGCCTGAGTGCCATAGAGCAGTAGCTCTGAACAGCCAGTGCTGGAGAATGGCAACCATCTCTGCAGGCGCTCGACAGCCTGCCATAGAGCAGTAGCTCTGAACAGATAGTGCTGCCAGAATAGCAACTTTCTCTGCAGGCGCTCGCCAGCATGCCATAGAGCAGTAGCTCTAAACAGCTAGTGCTGCCAGAATGGCAAATTTCTCTGCAGGCGCTCGCCAGCATGCCATAGAGCAGTAGCTCTGAACAGCCAGTGCTGCCAGAACGGTAACCATCACTGCATTCGCTCCTCAGCCTGCCGTAGAGCAGTAGCTCTGAACAGCCAGTTCTGCAAGAACGCCAACCATCTCCAACGGCAACCATCTCTGCAGGCACTCGCAAGCCTGCCATTGAGCAGTAGCTCTGAACAGCCAGTCCTGCAAGAACGGCAACCATGTCCGCAGGCACTCGCCAGCCTGCCATAGAGCAGTATCTCTGAACAGCCAGTGCTGCCAGAACTGCAACCATCTCTGCAGATGCTCGTCAGCCTGCCATTGAGCAGTAGCACTGAACAGCCAGTTCTGCAAGAACGCCAACCATCTCCAACGGCAACCATCTCTGCAGGCGCTCGCCAGCCTGCCATAGAGAAGTAGCTCTGAACAGCCCATGCTGCCAGAACGGCAACCATATCTGCAGGCGCTCGCCAGCCTGAGTGCCATAGAGCAGTAGCTCTGAACAGCCCGTGCTGCCAGAACGGCAACCATCTCTGCCGGCGCTCGCCATTCTG
Organism: Ambystoma mexicanum; assembly: GCF_040938575.1. Classification (NCBI taxonomy): domain Eukaryota; kingdom Metazoa; phylum Chordata; class Amphibia; order Caudata; family Ambystomatidae; genus Ambystoma; species Ambystoma mexicanum. Next base: position 292,938,258 of record NC_090932.1, on the reverse strand, counting down.
AGTGCCATAGAACAGTAGCTCTGAACAGCCAGTGCTGCAAGAATGGCAACTATGTCCGCAGGCGCTTGCCAGTCTGCCATAGTGCGGCAGTAACAGCAACCATCTCTGCAGGCGTTCGCCAGGCTGCCATAGAGAAGTAGCTCTGAACAGCCCGTGCTGCCAGAATGGCAACCATCTCTGCAGGCGCTTGCCAGCCTGAGTGCCATAGAGCAGTAGCTCTGAACAGCCAGTGCTGCTGGAATGGCAACCATCTCTGGAGGCGCTCGCCAGCTTGAGTGCCATAGAGCAGTAGCTCTGAACAGCCAGTGCTGCCAGAACGGCAACCATGTCTGCAGGCGCTCACCAGCCTGCCATAGTGCTGCAAGAACGGCAACCATGTCTGCAGGCACTCGCCAGCCTGAGTGCCATAGAGCAGTAGCTCTGAACAGCCAGTGCTGGAGAATGGCAACCATCTCTGCAGGCGCTCGACAGCCTGCCATAGAGCAGTAGCTCTGAACAGATAGTGCTGCCAGAATAGCAACTTTCTCTGCAGGCGCTCGCCAGCATGCCATAGAGCAGTAGCTCTAAACAGCTAGTGCTGCCAGAATGGCAAATTTCTCTGCAGGCGCTCGCCAGCATGCCATAGAGCAGTAGCTCTGAACAGCCAGTGCTGCCAGAACGGTAACCATCACTGCATTCGCTCCTCAGCCTGCCGTAGAGCAGTAGCTCTGAACAGCCAGTTCTGCAAGAACGCCAACCATCTCCAACGGCAACCATCTCTGCAGGCACTCGCAAGCCTGCCATTGAGCAGTAGCTCTGAACAGCCAGTCCTGCAAGAACGGCAACCATGTCCGCAGGCACTCGCCAGCCTGCCATAGAGCAGTATCTCTGAACAGCCAGTGCTGCCAGAACTGCAACCATCTCTGCAGATGCTCGTCAGCCTGCCATTGAGCAGTAGCACTGAACAGCCAGTTCTGCAAGAACGCCAACCATCTCCAACGGCAACCATCTCTGCAGGCGCTCGCCAGCCTGCCATAGAGAAGTAGCTCTGAACAGCCCATGCTGCCAGAACGGCAACCATATCTGCAGGCGCTCGCCAGCCTGAGTGCCATAGAGCAGTAGCTCTGAACAGCCCGTGCTGCCAGAACGGCAACCATCTCTGCCGGCGCTCGCCATTCTGAGTGCCATAGAACAGTAGCTCTGAACAGCCAGTGCTGCAAGAATGGCAACTATGTCCGCAGGCGCTTGCCAGTCTGCCATAGTGCGGCAGTAACAGCAACCATCTCTGCAGGCGTTCGCCAGGCTGCCATAGAGAAGTAGCTCTGAACAGCCCGTGCTGCCAGAATGGCAACCATCTCTGCAGGCGCTTGCCAGCCTGAGTGCCATAGAGCAGTAGCTCTGAACAGCCAGTGCTGCTAGAATGTTAACCATGTCTGCAGGCGCTCGCCAGCTTGAGTGCCATAGAGCAGTAGCTCTGAACAGCCAGTGCTGCCACAATGGCAACCATCTCTGCAGGCGCTCGCCAGCCTGAGTGCCATAGAGCAGTAGCTCTGAACAGCCAGTGCTGCTGGAATGGCAACCATCTCTGGAGGCGCTCGCCAGCTTGAGTGCCATAGAGCAGTAGCTCTGAACAGCCAGTGCTGCCAGAACGGCAACCATGTCTGCAGGCGCTCACCAGCCTGCCATAGTGCTGCAAGAACGGCAACCATGTCTGCAGGCACTCGCCAGCCTTAGTGCCATAGAGCAGTAGCTCTGAACAGCCAGTGCTGGAGAATGGCAACCATCTCTGCAGGCGCTCGACAGCCTGCCATAGAGCAGTAGCTCTGAACAGATAGTGCTGCCAGAATAGCAACTTTCTCTGCAGGCGCTCGCCAGCATGCGATAGAGCAGTAGCTCTAAACAGCTAGTGCTGCCAGAATGGCAAATTTCTCTGCAGGCGCTCGCCAGCATGCCATAGAGCAGTAGCTCTGAACAGCCAGTGCTGCCAGAACGGTAACCATCACTGCATTCGCTCCTCAGCCTGCCGTAGAGCAGTAGCTCTGAACAGCCAGTTCTGCAAGAACGTCAACCATCTCCAAAGGCAACCATCTCTGCAGGCGCTTGCCAGCCTGAGTTGCCATAGAGCAGTAGCTCAGAACAGCCAGTGCTGCAGGAACGGTAACCATCTCTGCAGGCGCTCACCAGTCTGAGTGCCATAGAGCAGTAGCTCTGAACAGCCAGCGCTGCAAGAAGGGCAACCATCTTTGCAGGCGCTCGCCAGTCTGACTGCCATAGAACAGTAGCTCTGAACAGCCAGTGCTGCCAGAACGGCAACCATGTCCGCAGGCGCTCGCCAGCCTGCTATAGTGCTGCAAGAACGGCAACCATATCCCCAGGCACCCGCCAGCCTGCCATAGAGCAGTAGCTCTGAACAGCTAGTGCTGCCAGAACGGCAACCATCTCTGCAGGCGCTCGCCAGCCTGAGTGCCATAGAGCAGTAGCTCTGAACAGCCAGTGCTGCCAGAATGGCAACCATCTCTGCAGGCCCTCGCCAGCCTGAGTGCCATTGAGCAGTAGCTCTCAACAGCCAGTCCTGCAAGAACGGCAACCATGTCCGCAGGCACTCGCCAGCCTGCCATCGAGCAGTAGCTCTGAACAGCCAGTGCTGCAGAACGGCAACCATCTCTGCAGGCGCTCGACAGCCTGCCATAGAGCAGTAGCTCTGAACAGCCAGTGCTGCCAGAACGGCAACCATCTCTGCAGGTGCTCGCTAGCCTGCTATAGAACAGTAGCTCTGAACAGCCAGAACTGCAACCATCTCTACAGATGCTCGTCAGCCTGCCATTGAGCAGTAGCACTGAACATCCAGTTCTGCAAGAACGCCAACCATCTCCAACGGCAACCATCTCTGCAGGCGCTCGCCAGCCTGCCATAGAGAAGTAGCTCTGAACAGCCCATGCTGCCAGAACGGCAACCATATCTGCAGGCGCTCGCCAGCCTGAGTGCCATAGAGCAGTAGCTCTGAACAGCCCGTGCTGCCAGAACGGCAACCATCTCTGCCGGTGCTCGCCATTCTGAGTGCCATAGAGCAGTAGCTCTGAACAGCCAGCGCTGCAAGCATGGCAACCATCTGTGCTTGCATTCGCCAGCCTGAGTGCCATAGAACAGTAGCTCTGACCAGCCAGTGCTGCAAGAATGGCAACTATGTCCGCAGGCGCTTGCCAGTCTGCCATAGTGCGTCAGTAACAGCAACCATCTCTGCAGGCGTACGCCAGGCTGCCATAGAGAAGTAGCTCTGTACAGCCCGTGCTGCCAGAATGGCAACCATCTCTGCAGGCGCTCACCAGCTTGAGTGCCATAGAGCAGTAGCTCTGAACAGCCAGTGCTGCCACAATGGCAACCATCTCTGCAGGTGCTCGCCAGCCTGAGTGCCATAGAGCAGTAGCTCTGAACAGCCAGTGCTGCTGGAATGGCAACCATCACTGGAGGCGCTCGCCAGCTTGAGTGCCATAGAGCAGTAGCTCTGAACAGCCAGTGCTGCCAGAACGGCAACCATGTCTGCAGGCGCTCACCAGCCTGCCATAGTGCTGCAAGAACGGCAACCATGTCTGCAGGCGCTCACCAGCTTGAGTGCCATAGAGCAGTAGCTCTGAACAGCCAGTGCTGCCACAATGGCAACCATCTCTGCCGGCGCTCGCCAGCTTGAGTGCCATAGAGCAGTAGCTCTGAACAGCCAGTGCTGCCACAATGGCAACCATCTCTGCAGGCGCTCGCCAGCCTGAGTGCCATAGAGCAGTAGCTCTGAACAGCCAGTGCTGCTGGAATGGCAACCATCACTGGAGGCGCTCGCCAGCCTGAGTGCCATAGAGCAGTAGCTCTGAACAGCCCATGCTGCCAGAACGGCAACCATATCTGCAGGCGCTCGCCAGCCTGAGTGCCATAGAGCAGTAGCTCTGAACAGCCCGTGCTGCCAGAACGGCAACCATCTCTGCCGGTGCTCGCCATTCTGAGTGCCATAGAGCAGTAGCTCTGAACAGCCAGCGCTGCAAGAATGGCAACCATCTGTGCTTGCATTCGCCAGCCTGAGTGCCATAGAACAGTAGCTCTGACCAGCCAGTGCTGCAAGAATGGCAACTATGTCCGCAGGCGCTTGCCAGTCTGCCATAGTGCGTCAGTAACAGCAACCATCTCTGCAGGCGTACGCCAGGCTGCCATAGAGAAGTAGCTCTGTACAGCCCGTGCTGCCAGAATGGCAACCATCTCTGCAGGCGCTCACCAGCTTGAGTGCCATAGAGCAGTAGCTCTGAACAGCCAGTGCTGCCACAATGGCAACCATCTCTGCAGGCGCTCGCCAGCCTGAGTGCCATAGAGCAGTAGCTCTGAACAGCCAGTGCTGCTGGAATGGCAACCATCACTGGAGGCGCTCGCCAGCTTGAGTGCCATAGAGCAGTAGCTCTGAACAGCCAGTGCTGCCAGAACGGCAACCATGTCTGCAGGCGCTCACCAGCCTGCCATAGTGCTGCAAGAACGGCAACCATGTCTGCAGGCGCTCACCAGCTTGAGTGCCATAGAGCAGTAGCTCTGAACAGCCAGTGCTGCCACAATGGCAACCATCTCTGCCGGCGCTCGCCAGCTTGAGTGCCATAGAGCAGTAGCTCTGAACAGCCAGTGCTGCCACAATGGCAACCATCTCTGCAGGCGCTCGCCAGCCTGAGTGCCATAGAGCAGTAGCTCTGAACAGCCAGTGCTGCTGGAATGGCAACCATCACTGGAGGCGCTCGGCAGCTTGAGTGCCATAGAGCAGTAGCTCTGAACAGCCAGTGCTGCCAGAACGGCAACCATGTCTGCAGGCGCTCACCAGCCTGCCATAGTGCTGCAAGAACGGCAACCATGTCTGCAGGCACTCGCCAGCCTGAGTGCCATAGAGCAGTAGCTCTGAGCAGCCAGTGCTGCTAGAATGACAACCATCTCTGCAGGCGCTCGCCAGCTTGAGTGCCATAGAGCAGTAGCTCTGAACAGCCAGTGCTGCCACAATGGCAACCATCTCTGCAGGCGCTCGCCAGCCTGAGTGCCATAGAGCAGTAGCTCTGAGCAGCCAGTGCTGCTAGAATGACAACCATCTCTGCAGGCGCTCGCCAGCTTGAGTGCCATAGAGCAGTAGCTCTGAACAGCCAGTGCTGCCAGAACGGCAACCATGTCTGCAGGCGCTCACCAGCCTGCCATAGTGCTGCAAGAACGGCAACCATGTCTGCAGGCACTCGCCAGCCTGCCATAGAGCAGTAGCTCTGAACAGCCAGTGCTGCAGAATGGCAACCATCTCTGCGGGTGCTCGACAGCCTGCCATAGAGCAGTAGCTCTGAATAGCTAGTGCTGCCAGAATGGCAACCATCTCTGCAGGTGCTCGACAGCCTGCCATAGAGCAGTAGCTCTGAATAGCTAGTGCTGCCAGAATGGCAACTTTCTCTGCAGGCGCTCGCCAGCATGCCATAGAGCAGTAGCTCTGAACAGCCATTGCTGCCAGAACGGTAACCATCACTGCATTCGCTCCTCAGCCTGCCATAGTAGCTCTGAACAGCCAGTTCTGCAAGAACGCCAACCATCTCCAAAGGCAACCATCTCTGCAGGCGCTTGCCAGCCTGAGTGCCATAGAGCAGTAGCTCAGAACAGCCAGTGCTGCAGGAACTGTTACCATCTCTGCAGGCGCTCGCCAGCCTGAGTGCCATTGAGCAGTAGCTCTTAACAGCCAGTCCTGCAAGAACGGCAACCATGTCCGCAGGCACTCGCCAGCCTGCCATCGAGCAGTAGCTCTGAACAGCCAGTGCTGCAGAACGGCAACCATCTCTGCAGGCGCTCGACAGCCTGCCATAGAGCAGTAGCTCTGAACAGCCAGTGCTGCCAGAACGGCAACCATCTCTGCAGGTGCTCGCTAGCCTGCTATAGAACAGTAGCTCTGAACAGCCAGAACTGCAACCATCTCTGCAGATGCTCGTCAGCCTGCCATTGAGCAGTAGCACTGAACAGCCAGTTCTGCAAGAACGCCAACCATCTCCAACGGCAACCATCTCTGCAGGCGCTCGCCAGCCTGCCATAGAGAAGTAGCTCTGAACAGCCCATGCTGCCAGAATGGCAACCATATCTGCAGGCGCTCGCCAGCCTGAGTGCCATAGAGCAGTAGCTCTGAACAGCCCGTGCTGCCAGAACGGCAACCATCTCTGCCGGTGCTCGCCATTCTGAGTGCCATAGAGCAGTAGCTCTGAACAGCCAGCGCTGCAAGAATGGCAACCATCTGAGCTTGCATTCGCCAGCCTGAGTGCCATAGAACAGTAGCTCTGAACAGCCAGTGCTGCAAGAATGGCAACTATGTGCGCAGGCGCTTGCCAGTCTGCCATAGTGCGTCAGTAACAGCAACCATCTCTGCAGGCGTTCGCCAGGCTGCCATAGAGAAGTAGCTCTGTACAGCCCGTGCTGCCAGAATGGCAACCATCTCTGCAGGCGCTCACCATCTTGAGTGCCATAGAGCAGTAGCTCTGAACAGCCAGTGCTGCCACAATGGCAACCATCTCTGCAGGCGCTCGCCAGCCTGAGTGCCATAGAGCAGTAGCTCTGAACAGCCAGTGCTGCTGGAATGGCAACCATCATGGAGGCGCTCGCCAGCTTGAGTGCCATAGAGCAGTAGCTCTGAACAGCCAGTGCTGCCAGAACGGCAACCATGTCTGCAGGCGCTCACCAGCCTGCCATAGTGCTGCAAGAACGGCAACCATGTCTGCAGGCACTCGCCAGCCTGAGTGCCATAGAGCAGTAGCTCTGAACAGCCAGTGCTGCTAGAATGGCAACCATCTCTGCAGGCGCTCGCCAGCTTGAGTGCCATAGAGCAGTAGCTCTGAACAGCCAGTGCTGCCACAATGGCAACCATCTCTGCAGGCGCTCGCCAGCCTGAGTGCCATAGAGCAGTAGCTCTGAACAGCCAGTGCTGCCAGAACGGCAACCATGTCTGCAGGCGCTCACCAGCCTGCCATAGTGCTGCAAGAAGGGCAACCATGTCTGCAGGCACTCGCCAGCCTGCCATAGAGCAGTAGCTCTGAACAGCCAGTGCTGCAGAATGGCAACCATCTCTGCAGGTGCTCGACAGCATGCCCTAGAGCAGTAGCTCTAAACAGCTAGTGCTGCCAGAATGGCAACTTTCTCTGCCGGCGCTCGCCAGCATGCCATAGAGCAGTAGCTCTGAACAGCCATTGCTGCCAGAACGGTAACCATCACTGCATTCGCTCCTCAGCCTGCCATAGTAGCTCTGAACAGCCAGTTCTGCAAGAACGCCAACCATCTCCAAAGGCAACCATCTCTGCAGGCGCTTGCCAGCCTGAGTGCCATAGAGCAGTAGCTCAGAACAGCCAGTGCTGCAGGAACTGTTACCATCTCTGCAGGCGCTCGCCAGTGTGAGTGCCATAGAGCAGTAGCTCTGAACAGCCAGTGCTGCCAGAATGGCAACCATCTCTGCAGGCGCATGCCAGCCTGAGTGCCATAGAGCAGTAGCTCTGAACAGCCAGTGCTGCCAGAACGGCAACCATGTCCGCAGGCGCTCGCCAGCCTGCCATGGTGCTGCAAGAACGGCAACCATGTCCGCAGGCACTTGCCAGCCTGCCATAGAGCAGTAGCTCTGAACAGCCAGTGCTGCAGAACGGCAACCATCTCTGCAGGCGCTCGACAGCCTGCCATAGAGCATTAGCTCTGAACAGCTAGTGCTGCCAGAACGGCAACTTTCTCTGCAGGAGCTCGCCAGCCGGCCATAGAGCAATAGCTCTGTACAGCCACTGCTGCCAGAACGGTAACCATCTCTGCAGGCGCTCGTCAGCCTACCATAGAGCAGTAGCTCTGAACAGCCAGTTCTGCAAGAACGCCAACCATCTCCAACGGCAACCATCTCTGAAGGTGCTCGCCAGCCTGAGTGCCACAGAGCAGTAGCTCTGAACAGCCCGTGCTGCCAGAACGGCAACCATCTCTGCCGGTGCTCGCCATTCTGAGTGCCATAGAGCAGTAGCTCTGAACAGCCAGTGCTGCCAGAATGGCAACCATCTCTGCAGGCGCTCGCCAGTGTGAGTGCCATAGAGCAGTAGCTCTGAACAGCCAGTGCTGCCAGAATGGCAACCATCTCTGCAGGCGCTCGCCAGCCTGAGTGCCATAGAGCAGTAGCTCTGAACAGCCAGTGCTGCCAGAACGGCAACCATCTCTGCAGGCGCTCACCAGTCTGAGTGCCATAGAGCAGTAGCTCTGAACAGCCAGCGCTGCAAGAAGGGCAACCATCTTTGCAGGCGCTCGCCAGTCTGACTGCCATAGAGCAGTAGCTCTGAACAGCCAGTGCTGCCAGAACGGCAACCATGTCCGCAGGCGCTCGCCAGCCTGCCATAGTGCTGCAAGAACGGCAACCATGTCCACAGGCACCCGCCAGCCTGCCATAGAGCAGTAGATCTGAACAGCCAGTGCTGCCAGAACGGCAACCATCTCTGCAGGCGCTCGCCAGCCTGAGTGCCATAGAGCAGTAGCTCTGAACAGCCAGTCCTGCAAGAACGGCAACCATGTCCGCAGGCACTCGCCAGCCGGCCATAGAGCAATAGCTCTGTACAGCCACTGCTGCCAGAACGGTAACCATCTCTGCAGGCGCTCGTCAGCCTACCATAGAGCAGTAGCTCTGAACAGCCAGTTCTGCAAGAACGCCAACCATCTCCAACGGCAACCATCTCTGAAGGTGCTCGCCAGCCTGAGTGCCACAGAGCAGTAGCTCTGAACAGCCCGTGCTGCCAGAACGGCAACCATCTCTGCCGGTGCTCGCCATTCTGAGTGCCATAGAGCAGTAGCTCTGAACAGCCAGTGCTGCCAGAATGGCAACCATCTCTGCAGGCGCTCGCTAGTGTGAGTGCCATAGAGCAGTAGCTCTGAACAGCCAGTGCTGCCAGAATGGCAACCATCTCTGCAGGCGCTCGCCAGCCTGAGTGCCATAGAGCAGTAGCTCTGAACAGCCAGTGCTGCCAGAACGGCAACCATCTCTGCAGGCGCTCACCAGTCTGAGTGCCATAGAGCAGTAGCTCTGAACAGCCAGCGCTGCAAGAAGGGCAACCATCTTTGCAGGCGCTCGCCAGTCTGACTGCCATAGAGCAGTAGCTCTGAACAGCCAGTGCTGCCAGAACGGCAACCATGTCCGCAGGCGCTCGCCAGCCTGCCATAGTGCTGCAAGAACGGCAACCATGTCCACAGGCACCCGCCAGCCTGCCATAGAGCAGTAGATCTGAACAGCCAGTGCTGCCAGAACGGCAACCATCTCTGCAGGCGCTCGCCAGCCTGAGTGCCATAGAGCAGTAGCTCTGAACAGCCAGTCCTGCAAGAACGGCAACCATGTCCGCAGGCACTCGCCAGCCTGCCATCGAGCAGTAGCTCTGAACAGCCAGTGCTGCAGAACGGCAACCATCTCTGCAGGCGCTCGACAGCCTGCCATAGAGCAGTAGCTCTGAACAGCCAGTGCTGCCAGAACTGCAACCATCTCTGCAGATGCTCGTCAGCCTGCCATTGAGCAGTAGCACTGAACAGCCAGTTCTGCAAGAACGCCAACCATCTCCAACGGCAACCATCTCTGCAGGCGCTCGCAAGCCTGCCATTGAGCAGTAGCTCTGAACAGCCAGTCCTGCAAGAACGGCAACCATGTCCGCAGGCACTCGCCAGCCTGCCATCGAGCAGTAGCTCTGAACAGCCAGTGCTGCAGAACGGCAACCATCTCTGCAGGTGCTCGACAGCCTGCCATAGAGCAGTATCTCTGAACAGCCAGTGCTGCCAGAACTGCAACCATCTCTGCAGATGCTCGTCAGCCTGCCATTGAGCAGTAGCACTGAACAGCCAGTTCTGCAAGAACGCCAACCATCTCCAACGGCAACCATCTCTGCAGGCGCTCGCCAGCCTGCCATAGAGAAGTAGCTCTGAACAGCCCATGCTGCCAGAACGGCAACCATATCTGCAGGCGCTCGCCAGCCTGAGTGCCATAGAGCAGTAGCTCTGAACAGCCCGTGCTGCCAGAACGGCAACCATCTCTGCCGGCGCTCGCCATTCTGAGTGCCATAGAACAGTAGCTCTGAACAGCCAGTGCTGCAAGAATGGCAACTATGTCCGCAGGCGCTTGCCAGTCTGCCATAGTGCGGCAGTAACAGCAACCATCTCTGCAGGCTTTCGCCAGGCTGCCATAGAGAAGTAGCTCTGAACAGCCCGTGCTGCCAGAATGGCAACCATCTCTGCAGGCGCTTGCCAGCCTGAGTGCCATAGAGCAGTAGCTCTGAACAGCCAGTGCTGCTAGAATGTTAACCATGTCTGCAGGCGCTCGCCAGCTTGAGTGCCATAGAGCAGTAGCTCTGAACAGCCAGTGCTGCCACAATGGCAACCATCTCTGCAGGCGCTCGCCAGCCTGAGTGCTATAGAGCAGTAGCTCTGAACAGCCAGTGCTGCTGGAATGGCAACCATCTCTGGAGGCGCTCGTCAGCTTGAGTGCCATAGAGCAGTAGCTCTGAACAGCCAGTGCTGCCAGAACGGCAACCATGTCTGCAGGCGCTCACCAGCCTGCCATAGTGCTGCAAGAACGGCAACCATGTCTGCAGGCACTCGCCAGCCTGAGTGCCATAGAGCAGTAGCTCTGAACAGCCAGTGCTGGAGAATGGCAACCATCTCTGCAGGCGCTCGACAGCCTGCCATAGAGCAGTAGCTCTGAACAGATAGTGCTGCCAGAATAGCAACTTTCTCTGCAGGCGCTCGCCAGCATGCCATAGAGCAGTAGCTCTAAACAGCTATTGCTGCCAGAATGGCAAATTTCTCTGCAGGCGCTCGCCAGCATGCCATAGAGCAGTAGCTCTGAACAGCCAGTGCTGCCAGAACGGTAACCATCACTGCATTCGCTCCTCAGCCTGCCGTAGAGCAGTAGCTCTGAACAGCCAGTTCTGCAAGAACGCCAACCATCTCCAAAGGCAACCATCTCTGCAGGCGCTTGCCAGCCTGAGTGCCATAGAGCAGTAGCTCAGAACAGCCAGTGCTGCAGGAACGGTAACCATCTCTGCAGGCGCTCACCAGTCTGAGTGCCATAGAGCAGTAGCTCTGAACAGCCAGCGCTGCAAGAAGGGCAACCATCTTTGCAGGCGCTCGCCAGTCTGACTGCCATAGAGCAGTAGCTCTGAACAGCCAGTGCTGCCAGAACGGCAACCATGTCTGCAGGCGCTCGCCAGCCTGCTATAGTGCTGCAAGAACGGCAACCATATCCACAGGCACCCGCCAGCCTGCCATAGAGCAGTAGCTCTGAACAGCTAGTGCTGCCAGAATGGCAACCATCTCTGCAGGCGCTCGCCAGCCTGAGTGCCATAGAGCAGTAGCTCTGAACAGCCAGTGCTGCCAGAATGGCAACCATCTCTGCAGGCCCTCGCCAGCCTGAGTGCCATTGAGCAGTAGCTCTCAACAGCCAGTCCTGCAAGAACGGCAACCATATCCGCAGGCACTCGCCAGCCTGCCATCGAGCAGTAGCTCTGAACAGCCAGTGCTGCAGAACGGCAAACATCTCTGCAGGCGCTCGACAGCCTGCCATAGAGCAGTAGCTCTGAACAGCCATTGCTGCCAGAACGGCAACCATCTCTGCAGGTGCTCGCTAGCCTGCTATAGAACAGTAGCTCTGAACAGCCAGAACTGCAACCATCTCTGCAGATGCTCGTCAGCCTGCCATTGAGCAGTAGCACTGAACAGCCAGTTCTGCAAGAACGCCAACCATCTCCAACGGCAACCATCTCTGCAGGCGCTCGCCAGCCTGCCATAGAGAAGTAGCTCTGAACAGCCCATGCTGCCAGAACGGCAACCATATCTGCAGGCGCTCGCCAGCCTGAGTGCCATAGAGCAGTAGCTCTGAACAGCCCGTGCTGCCAGAACGGCAACCATCTCTGCCGGTGCTCGCCATTCTGAGTGCCATAGAGCAGTAGCTCTGAACAGCCAGCGCTGCAAGAATGGCAACCATCTGTGCTTGCATTCGCCAGCCTGAGTGCCATAGAACAGTAGCTCTGAACAGCCAGTGCTGCAAGAATGGCAACTATGTCCGCAGGCGCTTGCCAGTCTGCCATAGTGCGGCAGTAACAGGAACCATCTCTGCAGGCGTTCGCCAGGCTGCCATAGAGAAGTAGCTCTGTACAGCCCGTGCTGCCAGAATGGCAACCATCTCTGCAGGCGCTCACCAGCTTGAGTGCCATAGAGCAGTAGCTCTGAACAGCCAGTGCTGCCACAATGGCAACCATCTCTGCAGGCGCTCGCCAGCCTGAGTGCCATAGAGCAGTAGCTCTGAACAGCCAGTGCTGCTGGAATGGCAACCATCACTGGAGGCGCTCGCCAGCTTGAGTGCCATAGAGCAGTAGCTCTGAACAGCCAGTGCTGCCAGAACGGCAACCATGTCTGCAGGCGCTCACCAGCCTGCCATAGTGCTGCAAGAACGGCAACCATGTCTGCAGGCACTCGCCAGCCTGAGTGCCATAGAGCAGTAGCTCTGAACAGCCAGTGCTGCTAGAATGGCAACCATCTCTGCAGGCGCTCGCCAGCTTGAGTGCCATAGAGCAGTAGCTCTGAACAGCCAGTGCTGCCACAATGGCAACCATCTCTGCAGGCGCTTGCCAGCCTGAGTGCCATAGAGCAGTAGCTCTGAACAGCCAGTGCTGCCAGAACGGCAACCATGTCTGCAGGCGCTCACCAGCCTGCCATAGTGCTGCAAGAACGGCAACCATGTCTGCAGGCACTCGCCAGCCTGCCATAGAGCAGTAGCTCTGAACAGCCAGTGCTGCAGAATGGCAACCAACTCTGCAGGTGCTCGGCAGCCTGCCATAGAGCAGTAGCTCTGAATAGCTAGTGCTGCCAGAATGGCAACTTTCTCTGCAGGCGCTCGCCAGCATGCCCTAGAGCAGTAGCTCTAAACAGCTAGTGCTGCCAGAATGGCAACTTTCTCTGCCGGCGCTCGCCAGCATGCCATAGAGCAGTAGCTCTAAACAGCCATTGCTGCCAGAACGGTAACCATCACTGCATTCGCTCCTCAGCCTGCCATAGTAGCTCTGAACAGCCAGTTCTGCAAGAACGCCAACCATCTCCAAAGGCAACCATCTCTGCAGGCACTTGCCAGACTGAGTGCCATAGAGCAGTAGCTCAGAACAGCCAGTGCTGCAGGAACTGTTACCATCTCTGCAGGCGCTCGCCAGTGTGAGTGCCATAGAGCAGTAGCTCTGAACAGCCAGTGCTGCCAGAATGGCAACCATCTCTGCAGGCGCTTGCCAGCCTGAGTGCCATAGAGCAGTAGCTCTGAACAGCCAGTGCTGCCAGAACGGCAACCATGTCCGCAGGCGCTCGCCAGCCTGCCATGGTGCTGCAAGAACGGCAACCATGTCCGCAGGCACTCGCCAGCCTGCCATAGAGCAGTAGCTCTGAACAGCCAGTGCTGCAGAACGGCAACCATCTCTGCAGGTGCTCGACAGCCTGCCATAGAGCATTAGCTCTGAACAGCTAGTGCTGCCAGAACGGCAACTTTCTCTGCAGGAGCTCGCCAGCCGGCCATAGAGCAATAGCTCTGTACAGCCACTGCTGCCAGAACGGTAACCATCTCTGCAGGCGCTCGTCAGCCTACCATAGAGCAGTAGCTCTGAACAGCCAGTTCTGCAAGAACGCCAACCATCTCCAACGGCAACCATCTCTGAAGGCGCTCGCCAGCCTGAGTGCCACAGAGCAGTAGCTCTGAACAGCCCGTGCTGCCAGAACGGCAACCATCTCTGCCGGTGCTCGCCATTCTGAGTGCCATAGAGCAGTGGCTCTGAACAGCCAGTGCTGCCAGAATGGCAACCATCTCTGCAGGCGCTCGCCAGTGTGAGTGCTATAGAGCAGTAGCTCTGAACAGCCAGTGCTGCCAGAATGGCAACCATCTCTGCAGGCGCTCGCCAGCCTGAGTGCCATAGAGCAGTAGCTCTGAACAGCCAGTGCTGCCAGAACGGCAACCATCTCTGCAGGCGCTCACCAGTCTGAGTGCCATAGAGCAGTAGCTCTGAACAGCCAGCGCTGCAAGAAGGGCAACCATCTTTGCAGGCGCTCCCCAGTCTGACTGCCATAGAGCAGTAGCTCTGAACAGCCAGTGCTGCCAGAACGGCAACCATGTCCGCAGGCGCTCGCCAGCCTGCCATAGTGCTGCAAGAACGGCAACCATGTCCACAGGCACCCGCCAGCCTGCCATAGAGCAGTAGATCTGAACAGCCAGTGCTGCCAGAACGGCAACCATGTCCGCAGGCACTCGCCAGCCTGCCATCGAGCAGTAGCTCTGAACAGCCAGTGCTGCAGAACGGCAACCATCTCTGCAGGCGCTCGACAGCCTGCCATAGAGCAGTAGCTCTGAACAGCCAGTCCTGCAAGAACGGCAACCATGTCCGCAGGCACTCGCCAGCCTGCCATCGAGCAGTAGCTCTGAACAGCCAGTGCTGCAGAACGGCAAACATCTCTGCAGGCGCTCACCAGTCTGAGTGCCATAGAGCAGTAGCTCTGAACAGCCAGCGCTGCAAGAAGGGCAACCATCTTTGCAGGCGCTCGCCAGTCTGACTGCCATAGAGCAGTAGCTCTGAACAGCCAGTGCTGCCAGAACGGCAACCATGTCTGCAGGCGCTCGCCAGCCTGCTATAGTGCTGCAAGAACGGCAACCATATCCACAGGCACCCGCCAGCCTGCCATAGAGCAGTAGCTCTGAACAGCTAGTGCTGCCAGAATGGCAACCATCTCTGCAGGCGCTCGCCAGCCTGAGTGCCATAGAGCAGTAGCTCTGAACAGCCAGTGCTGCCAGAATGGCAACCATCTCTGCAGGCCCTCGCCAGCCTGAGTGCCATTGAGCAGTAGTTCTCAACAGCCAGTCCTGCAAGAACGGCAACCATATCCGCAGGCACTCGCCAGCCTGCCATCGAGCAGTAGCTCTGAACAGCCAGTGCTGCAGAACGGCAAACATCTCTGCAGGCGCTCGACAGCCTGCCATAGAGCAGTAGCTCTGAACAGCCATTGCTGCCAGAACGGCAACCATCTCTGCAGGTGCTCGCTAGCCTGCTATAGAACAGTAGCTCTGAACAGCCAGAACTGCAACCATCTCTGCAGATGCTCGTCAGCCTGCCATTGAGCAGTAGCACTGAACAGCCAGTTCTGCAAGAACGCCAACCATCTCCAACGGCAACCATCTCTGCAGGCGCTCGCCAGCCTGCCATAGAGAAGTAGCTCTGAACAGCCCATGCTGCCAGAACGGCAACCATATCTGCAGGCGCTCGCCAGCCTGAGTGCCATAGAGCAGTAGCTCTGAACAGCCCGTGCTGCCAGAACGGCAACCATCTCTGCCGGTGCTCGCCATTCTGAGTGCCATAGAGCAGTAGCTCTGAACAGCCAGCGCTGCAAGAATGGCAACCATCTGTGCTTGCATTCGCCAGCCTGAGTGCCATAGAACAGTAGCTCTGAACAGCCAGTGCTGCAAGAATGGCAACTAAGTCCGCAGGCGCTTGCCAGTCTGCCATAGTGCGGCAGTAACAGGAACCATCTCTGCAGGCGTTCGCCAGGCTGCCATAGAGAAGTAGCTCTGTACAGCCCGTGCTGCCAGAATGGCAACCATCTCTGCAGGCGCTCACCAGCTTGAGTGCCATAGAGCAGTAGCTCTGAACAGCCAGTGCTGCCACAATGGCAACCATCTCTGCAGGCGCTCGCCAGCCTGAGTGCCATAGAGCAGTAGCTCTGAACAGCCAGTGCTGCTGGAATGGCAACCATCACTGGAGGCGCTCGCCAGCTTGAGTGCCATAGAGCAGTAGCTCTGAACAGCCAGTGCTGCCAGAACGGCAACCATGTCTGCAGGCGCTCACCAGCCTGCCATAGTGCTGCAAGAACGGCAACCATGTCTGCAGGCACTCGCCAGCCTGAGTGCCATAGAGCAGTAGCTCTGAACAGCCAGTGCTGCTAGAATGGCAACCATCTCTGCAGGCGCTCGCCAGCTTGAGTGCCATAGAGCAGTAGCTCTGAACAGCCAGTGCTGCCACAATGGCAACCATCTCTGCAGGCGCTTGCCAGCCTGAGTGCCATAGAGCAGTAGCTCTGAACAGCCAGTGCTGCCAGAACGGCAACCATGTCTGCAGGCGCTCACCAGCCTGCCATAGTGCTGCAAGAACGGCAACCATGTCTGCAGGCACTCGCCAGCCTGCCATAGAGCAGTAGCTCTGAACAGCCAGTGCTGCAGAATGGCAACCAACTCTGCAGGTGCTCGGCAGCCTGCCATAGAGCAGTAGCTCTGAATAGCTAGTGCTGCCAGAATGGCAACTTTCTCTGCAGGCGCTCGCCAGCATGCCCTAGAGCAGTAGCTCTAAACAGCTAGTGCTGCCAGAATGGCAACTTTCTCTGCCGGCGCTCGCCAGCATGCCCTAGAGCAGTAGCTCTAAACAGCCATTGCTGCCAGAACGGTAACCATCACTGCATTCGCTCCTCAGCCTGCCATAGTAGCTCTGAACAGCCAGTTCTGCAAGAACGCCAACCATCTCCAAAGGCAACCATCTCTGCAGGCACTTGCCAGACTGAGTGCCATAGAGCAGTAGCTCAGAACAGCCAGTGCTGCAGGAACTGTTACCATCTCTGCAGGCGCTCGCCAGTGTGAGTGCCATAGAGCAGTAGCTCTGAACAGCCAGTGCTGCCAGAATGGCAACCATCTCTGCAGGCGCTTGCCAGCCTGAGTGCCATAGAGCAGTAGCTCTGAACAGCCAGTGCTGCCAGAACGGCAACCATGTCCGCAGGCGCTCGCCAGCCTGCCATGGTGCTGCAAGAACGGCAACCATGTCCGCAGGCACTCGCCAGCCTGCCATAGAGCAGTAGCTCTGAACAGCCAGTGCTGCAGAACGGCAACCATCTCTGCAGGTGCTCGACAGCCTGCCATAGAGCATTAGCTCTGAACAGCTAGTGCTGCCAGAACGGCAACTTTCTCTGCAGGAGCTCGCCAGCCGGCCATAGAGCAATAGCTCTGTACAGCCACTGCTGCCAGAACGGTAACCATCTCTGCAGGCGCTCGTCAGCCTACCATAGAGCAGTAGCTCTGAACAGCCAGTTCTGCAAGAACGCCAACCATCTCCAACGGCAACCATCTCTGAAGGCGCTCGCCAGCCTGAGTGCCACAGAGCAGTAGCTCTGAACAGCCCGTGCTGCCAGAACGGCAACCATCTCTGCCGGTGCTCGCCATTCTGAGTGCCATAGAGCAGTAGCTCTGAACAGCCAGTGCTGCCAGAATGGCAACCATCTCTGCAGGCGCTCGCCAGTGTGAGTGCTATAGAGCAGTAGCTCTGAACAGCCAGTGCTGCCAGAATGGCAACCATCTCTGCAGGCGCTCGCCAGCCTGAGTGCCATAGAGCAGTAGCTCTGAACAGCCAGTGCTGCCAGAACGGCAACCATCTCTGCAGGCGCTCACCAGTCTGAGTGCCATAGAGCAGTAGCTCTGAACAGCCAGCGCTGCAAGAAGGGCAACCATCTTTGCAGGCGCTCCCCAGTCTGACTGCCATAGAGCAGTAGCTCTGAACAGCCAGTGCTGCCAGAACGGCAACCATGTCCGCAGGCGCTCGCCAGCCTGCCATAGTGCTGCAAGAACGGCAACCATGTCCACAGGCACCCGCCAGCCTGCCATAGAGCAGTAGATCTGAACAGCCAGTGCTGCCAGAACGGCAACCATGTCCGCAGGCACTCGCCAGCCTGCCATCGAGCAGTAGCTCTGAACAGCCAGTGCTGCAGAACGGCAACCATCTCTGCAGGCGCTCGACAGCCTGCCATAGAGCAGTAGCTCTGAACAGCCAGTCCTGCAAGAACGGCAACCATGTCCGCAGGCACTCGCCAGCCTGCCATCGAGCAGTAGCTCTGAACAGCCAGTGCTGCAGAACGGCAACCATCTCTGCAGGCGCTCGACAGCCTGCCATAGAGCAGTAGCTCTGAACAGCCAGTCCTGCAAGAACGGCAACCATGTCCGCAGGCACTCGCCAGCCTGCCATCAAGCAGTAGCTCTGAACAGCCAGTGCTGCAGAACGGCAACCATCTCTGCAGGCGCTCGACAGCCTGCCATAGAGCAGTTGCTCTGAACAGCCAGTGCTGCCAGAACTGCAACCATCTCTGCAGATGCTCGTCAGCCTGCCATTGAGCAGTAGCACTGAACAGCCAGTTCTGCAAGAACGCCAACCATCTCCAACGGCAACCATCTCTGCAGGCGCTCGCAAGCCTGCCATTGAGCAGTAGCTCTGAACAGCCAGTCCTGCAAGAACGGCAACCATGTCCGCAGGCACTCGCCAGCCTGCCATCGAGCAGTAGCTCTGAACAGCCAGTGCTGCAGAACGGCAACCATCTCTGCAGGTGCTCGACAGCCTGCCATAGAGCAGTATCTCTGAACAGCCAGTGCTGCCAGAACTGCAACCATCTCTGCAGATGCTCGTCAGCCTGCCATTGAGCAGTAGCACTGAACAGCCAGTTCTGCAAGAACGCCAACCATCTCCAACGGCAACCATCTCTGCAGGCGCTCGCCAGCCTGCCATAGAGAAGTAGCTCTGAACAGCCCATGCTGCCAGAACGGCAACCATCTCTGCCGGTGCTCGCCATTCTGAGTGCCATAGAGCAGTAGCTCTGAACAGCCAGTGCTGCCAGAATGGCAACCATCTCTGCAGGCGCTCGCCAGTGTGAGTGCCATAGAGCAGTAGCTCTGAACAGCCAGTGCTGCCAGAATGGCAACCATCTCTGCAGGCGCTCGCCAGCCTGAGTGCCATAGAGCAGTAGCTCTGAACAGCCAGTGCTGCCAGAACGGCAACCATCTCTGCAGGCGCTCACCAGTCTGAGTGCCATAGAGCAGTAGCTCTGAACAGCCAGCGCTGCAAGAAGGGCAACCATCTTTGCAGGCGCTCCCCAGTCTGACTGCCATAGAGCAGTAGCTCTGAACAGCCAGTGCTGCCAGAACGGCAACCATGTCCGCAGGCGCTCGCCAGCCTGCCATAGTGCTGCAAGAACGGCAACCATGTCCACAGGCACCCGCCAGCCTGCCATAGAGCAGTAGATCTGAACAGCCAGTGCTGCCAGAACGGCAACCATGTCCGCAGGCACTCGCCAGCCTGCCATCGAGCAGTAGCTCTGAACAGCCAGTGCTGCAGAACGGCAACCATCTCTGCAGGCGCTCGACAGCCTGCCATAGAGCAGTAGCTCTGAACAGCCAGTCCTGCAAGAACGGCAACCATGTCCGCAGGCACTCGCCAGCCTGCCATCGAGCAGTAGCTCTGAACAGCCAGTGCTGCAGAACGGCAACCATCTCTGCAGGCGCTCGACAGCCTGCCATAGAGCAGTTGCTCTGAACAGCCAGTGCTGCCAGAACTGCAACCATCTCTGCAGATGCTCGTCAGCCTGCCATTGAGCAGTAGCACTGAACAGCCAGTTCTGCAAGAACGCCAACCATCTCCAACGGCAACCATCTCTGCAGGCGCTCGCAAGCCTGCCATTGAGCAGTAGCTCTGAACAGCCAGTCCTGCAAGAACGGCAACCATGTCCGCAGGCACTCGCCAGCCTGCCATCGAGCAGTAGCTCTGAACAGCCAGTGCTGCAGAACGGCAACCATCTCTGCAGGTGCTCGACAGCCTGCCATAGAGCAGTATCTCTGAACAGCCAGTGCTGCCAGAACTGCAACCATCTCTGCAGATGCTCGTCAGCCTGCCATTGAGCAGTAGCACTGAACAGCCAGTTCTGCAAGAACGCCAACCATCTCCAACGGCAACCATCTCTGCAGGCGCTCGCCAGCCTGCCATAGAGAAGTAGCTCTGAACAGCCCATGCTGCCAGAACGGCAACCATATCTGCAGGCGCTCGCCAGCCTGAGTGCCATAGAGCAGTAGCTCTGAACAGCCCGTGCTGCCAGAACGGCAACCATCTCTGCCGGCGCTCGCCATTCTGAGTGCCATAGAACAGTAGCTCTGAACAGCCAGTGCTGCAAGAATGGCAACTATGTCCGCAGGCGCTTGCCAGTCTGCCATAGTGCGGCAGTAACAGCAACCATCTCTGCAGGCGTTCGCCAGGCTGCCATAAAGAAGTAGCTCTGAACAGCCCGTGCTGCCAGAATGGCAACCATCTCTGCAGGCGCTTGCCAGCCTGAGTGCCATAGAGCAGTAGCTCTGAACAGCCAGTGCTGCTAGAATGTTAACCATGTCTGCAGGCGCTCGCCAGCTTGAGTGCCATAGAGCAGTAGCTCTGAACAGCCAGTGCTGCCACAATGGCAACCATCTCTGCAGGCGCTCGCCAGCCTGAGTGCCATAGAGCAGTAGCTCTGAACAGCCAGTGCTGCTGGAATGGCAACCATCTCTGGAGGCGCTCGCCAGCTTGAGTGCCATAGAGCAGTAGCTCTGAACAGCCAGTGCTGCCAGAACGGCAACCATGTCTGCAGGCGCTCACCAGCCTGCCATAGTGCTGCAAGAACGGCAACCATGTCTGCAGGCACTCGCCAGCCTGAGTGCCATAGAGCAGTAGCTCTGAACAGCCAGTGCTGGAGAATGGCAACCATCTCTGCAGGCGCTCGACAGCCTGCCATAGAGCAGTAGCTCTGAACAGATAGTGCTGCCAGAATAGCAACTTTCTCTGCAGGCGCTCGCCAGCATGCCATAGAGCAGTAGCTCTAAACAGCTATTGCTGCCAGAATGGCAAATTTCTCTGCAGGCCCTCGCCAACATGCCATAGAGCAGTAGCTCTGAACAGCCAGTGCTGCCAGAACGGTAACCATCACTGCATTCGCTCCTCAGCCTGCCGTAGAGCAGTAGCTCTGAACAGCCAGTTCTGCAAGAACGCCAACCATCTCCAAAGGCAACCATCTCTGCAGGCGCTTGCCAGCCTGAGTGCCATAGAGCAGTAGCTCAGAACAGCCAGTGCTGCAGGAACGGTAACCATCTCTGCAGGCGCTTGCCAGCCTGAGTGCCATAGAGCAGTAGCTCTGAACAGCCAGCGCTGCAAGAAGGGCAACCATCTTTGCAGGCGCTCGCCAGTCTGACTGCCATAGAGCAGTAGCTCTGAACAGCCAGTGCTGCCAGAACGGCAACCATGTCCGCAGGCGCTCGCCAGCCTGCTATAGTGCTGCAAGAACGGCAACCATATCCACAGGCACCCGCCAGCCTGCCATAGAGCAGTAGCTCTGAACAGCTAGTGCTGCCAGAACGGCAACCATCTCTGCAGGCGCTCGCCAGCCTGAGTGCCATAGAGCAGTAGCTCTGAACAGCCAGTGCTGCCAGAATGGCAACCATCTCTGCAGGCCCTCGCCAGCCTGAGTGCCATTGAGCAGTAGCTCTCAACAGCCAGTCCTGCAAGAACGGCAACCATGTCCGCAGGCGCTCGCCAGCCTGCTATAGTGCTGCAAGAACGGCAACCATATCCACAGGCACCCGCCAGCCTGCCATAGAGCAGTAGCTCTGAACAGCCAGTGCTGCAGAACGGCAAACATCTCTGCAGGCGCTCGACAGCCTGCCATAGAGCAGTAGCTCTGAACAGCCAGTGCTGCCAGAACGGCAACCATCTCTGCAGGTGCTCGCTAGCCTGCAATAGAACAGTAGCTCTGAACAGCCAGAACTGCAACCATCTCTGCAGATGCTCGTCAGCCTGCCATTGAGCAGTAGCACTGAACAGCCAGTTCTGCAAGAATGCCAACCATCTCCAACGGCAACCATCTCTGCAGGCGCTCGCAAGCCTGCCATTGAGCAGTAGCTCTGAACAGCCAGTCCTGCAAGAACAGCAACCATGTCCGCAGGCACTCGCCAGCCTGCCATCGAGCAGTAGCTCTGAACAGCCAGTGCTGCAGAACGGCAACCATCTCTGCAGGTGCTCGACAGCCTGCCATAGAGCAGTATCTCTGAACAGCCAGTGCTGCCAGAACTGCAACCATCTCTGCAGATGCTCGTCAGCCTGCCATTGAGCAGTAGCACTGAACAGCCAGTTCTACAAGAACGCCAACCATCTCCAACGGCAACCATCTCTGCAGGCGCTCGCCAGCCTGCCATAGAGAAGTCGCTCTGAACAGCCCATGCTGCCAGAACGGCAACCATATCTGCAGGCGCTCGCCAGCCTGAGTGCCATAGAGCAGTAGCTCTGAACAGCCCGTGCTGCCAGAACGGCAACCATCTCTGCCGGCGCTCGCCATTCTGAGTGCCATAGAACAGTAGCTCTGAACAGCCAGTGCTGCAAGAATGGCAACTATGTCCGCAGGCGCTTGCCAGTCTGCCATAGTGCGGCAGTAACAGCAACCATCTCTGCAGGCGTTCGCCAGGCTGCCATAGAGAAGTAGCTCTGAACAGCCCGTGCTGCCAGAATGGCAACCATCTCTGCAGGCGCTTGCCAGCCTGAGTGCCATAGAGCAGTAGCTCTGAACAGCCAGTGCTGCTAGAATGTTAACCATGTCTGCAGGCGCTCGCCAGCTTGAGTGCCATAGAGCAGTAGCTCTGAACAGCCAGTGCTGCCACAATGGCAACCATCTCTGCAGGCGCTCGCCAGCCTGAGTGCCATAGAGCAGTAGCTCCGAACAGCCAGTGCTGCTGGAATGGCAACCATCTCTGGAGGCGCTCGTCAGCTTGAGTGCCATAGAGCAGTAGCTCTGAACAGCCAGTGCTGCCAGAACGGCAACCATGTCTGCAGGCACTCGCCAGCCTGAGTGCCATAGAGCAGTAGCTCTGAACAGCCAGTGCTGGAGAATGGCAACCATCTCTGCAGGCGCTCGACAGCCTGCCATAGAGCAGTAGCTCTGAACAGATAGTGCTGCCAAAATAGCAACTTTCTCTGCAGGCGCTCGCCAGCATGCCATAGAGCAGTAGCTCTAAACAGCTATTGCTGCCAGAATGGCAAATTTCTCTGCAGGCGCTCGCCAGCATGCCATAGAGCAGTAGCTCTGAACAGCCAGTGCTGCCAGAACGGTAACCATCACTGCATTCGCTCCTCAGCCTGCCGTAGAGCAGTAGCTCTGAACAGCCAGTTCTGCAAGAACGCCAACCATCTCCAAAGGCAACCATCTCTGCAGGCGCTTGCCAGCCTGAGTGCCATAGAGCAGTAGCTCAGAACAGCCAGTGCTGCAGGAACGGTAACCATCTCTGCAGGCGCTCACCAGTCTGAGTGCCATAGAGCAGTAGCTCTGAACAGCCAGCGCTGCAAGAAGGGCAACCATCTTTGCAGGCGCTCGCCAGTCTGACTGCCATAGAGCAGTAGCTCTGAACAGCCAGTGCTGCCAGAACGGCAACCATGTCCGCAGGCGCTCGCCAGCCTGCTATAGTGCTGCAAGAACGGCAACCATATCCACAGGCACCCGCCAGCCTGCCATAGAGCAGTAGCTCTGAACAGCTAGTGCTGCCAGAACGGCAACTATCTCTGCAGGCGCTCGCCAGCCTGAGTGCCATAGAGCAGTAGCTCTGAACAGCCAGTGCTGCCAGAATGGCAACCATCTCTGCAGGCCCTCGCCAGCCTGAGTGCCATTGAGAAGTAGCTCTCAACAGCCAGTCCTGCAAGAACGGCAACCATATCCGCAGGCACTCGCCAGCCTGCCATCGAGCAGTAGCTCTGAACAGCCAGTGCTGCAGAACGGCAAACATCTCTGCAGGCGCTCGACAGCCTGCCATAGAGCAGTAGCTCTGAACAGCCAGTGCTGCCAGAACGGCAACCATCTCTGCAGGTGCTCGCTAGCCTGCTATAGAACAGTAGCTCTGAACAGCCAGAACTGCAACCATCTCTGCAGATGCTCGTCAGCCTGCCATTGAGCAGTAGCACTGAACAGCCAGTTCTGCAAGAACGCCAACCATCTCCAACGGCAACCATCTCTGCAGGCGCTCGCCAGCCTGCCATAGAGAAGTAGCTCTGAACAGCCCATGCTGCCAGAACGGCAACCATATCTGCAGGCGCTCGCCAGCCTGAGTGCCATAGAGCAGTAGCTCTGAACAGCCCGTGCTGCCAGAACGGCAACCATCTCTGCCGGTGCTCGCCATTCTGAGTGCCATAGAGCAGTAGCTCTGAACAGCCAGCGCTGCAAGAATGGCAACCATCTGTGCTTGCATTCGCCAGCCTGAGTGCCATAGAACAGTAGCTCTGAACAGCCAGTGCTGCAAGAATGGCAACTATGTCCGCAGGCGCTTGCCAGTCTGCCATAGTGCGGCAGTAACAGGAACCATCTCTGCAGGCGTTCGCCAGGCTGCCATAGAGAAGTAGCTCTGTACAGCCCGTGCTGCCAGAATGGCAACCATCTCTGCAGGCGCTCACCAGCTTGAGTGCCATAGAGCAGTAGCTCTGAACAGCCAGTGCTGCCACAATGGCAACCATCTCTGCAGGCGCTCGCCAGCCTGAGTGCCATAGAGCAGTAGCTCTGAACAGCCAGTGCTGCTGGAATGGCAACCATCACTGGAGGCGCTCGCCAGCTTGAGTGCCATAGAGCAGTAGCTCTGAACAGCCAGTGCTGCCAGAACGGCAACCATGTCTGCAGGCGCTCACCAGCCTGCCATAGTGCTGCAAGAACGGCAACCATGTCTGCAGGCACTCGCCAGCCTGAGTGCCATAGAGCAGTAGCTCTGAACAGCCAGTGCTGCTAGAATGGCAACCATCTCTGCAGGCGCTCGCCAGCTTGAGTGCCATAGAGCAGTAGCTCTGAACAGCCAGTGCTGCCACAATGGCAACCATCTCTGCAGGCGCTCGCCAGCCTGAGTGCCATAGAGCAGTAGCTCTGAACAGCCAGTGCTGCCAGAACGGCAACCATGTCTGCAGGCGCTCACCAGCCTGCCATAGTGCTGCAAGAACGGCAACCATGTCTGCAGGCACTCGCCAGCCTGCCATAGAGCAGTAGCTCTGAACAGCCAGTGCTGCAGAATGGCAACCAACTCTGCAGGTGCTCGACAGCCTGCCATAGAGCAGTAGCTCTGAATAGCTAGTGCTGCCAGAATGGCAACTTTCTCTGCAGGCGCTCGCCAGCATGCCCTAGAGCAGTAGCTCTAAACAGCTAGTGCTGCCAGAATGGCAACTTTCTCTGCCGGCGCTCGCCAGCATGCCATAGAGCAGTAGCTCTAAACAGCCATTGCTGCCAGAACGGTAACCATCACTGCATTCGCTCCTCAGCCTGCCATAGTAGCTCTGAACAGCCAGTTCTGCAAGAACGCCAACCATCTCCAAAGGCAACCATCTCTGCAGGCGCTCGTCAGCCTGCCATAGAGCAGTAGCTCTGAACAGCCAGTTCTGCAAGAACGCCAACCATCTCCAACAGCAACCATCTCTGCAGGTGCTTGTTAGCCTGAGTGCCATAGAGCAGTAGCTCAGAACAGCCAGTGCTGCAGGAACTGTTACCATCTCTGCAGGCGCTCGCCAGTGTGAGTGCCATAGAGCAGTAGCTCTGAACAGCCAGTGCTGCCAGAATGGCAACCACCTCTGCAGGCGCTTGCCAGCCTGAGTGCCATAGAGCAGTAGCTCTGAACAGCCAGTGCTGCCAGAACGGCAACCATGTCCGCAGGCGCTCGCCAGCCTGCCATGGTGCTGCAAGAACGGCAACCATGTCCGCAGGCACTCGCCAGCCTGCCATAGAGCAGTAGCTCTGAACAGCCAGTGCTGCAGAACAGCAACCATCTCTGCAGGTGCTCGACAGCCTGCCATAGAGCATTAGCTCTGAACAGCTAGTGCTGCCAGAACGGCAACTTTCTCTGCAGGAGCTCGCCAGCCGGCCATAGAGCAATAGCTCTGTACAGCCACTGCTGCCAGAACGGTAACCATCTCTGCAGGCGCTCGTCAGCCTACCATAGAGCAGTAGCTCTGAACAGCCAGTTCTGCAAGAACGCCAACCATCTCCAACGGCAACCATATCTGAAGGTGCTCGCCAGCCTGAGTGCCACAGAGCAGTAGCTCTGAACAGCCCGTGCTGCCAGAACGGCAACCATCTCTGCCGGTGCTCGCCATTCTGAGTGCCATAGAGCAGTAGCTCTGAACAGCCAGTGCTGCCAGAATGGCAACCATCTCTGCTCTGCAGGCGCTCGCCAGTGTGAGTGCCATAGAGCAGTAGCTCTGAACAGCCAGTGCTGCCAGAATGGCAACCATCTCTGCAGGCGCTCGCCAGCCTGAGTGCCATAGAGCAGTAGCTCTGAACAGCCAGTGCTGCCAGAACGGCAACCATCTCTGCAGGCGCTCACCAGTCTGAGTGCCATAGAGCAGTAGCTCTGAACAGCCAGCGCTGCAAGAAGGGCAACCATCTTTGCAGGCGCTCGCCAGTCTGACTGCCATAGAGCAGTAGCTCTGAACAGCCAGTGCTGCCAGAACGGCAACCATGTCCGCAGGCGCTCACCAGCCTGCCATAGTGCTGCAAGAACGGCAACCATGTCCACAGGCACCCGCCAGCCTGCCATAGAGCAGTAGATCTGAACAGCCAGTGCTGCCAGAACGGCAACCATCTCTGCAGGCGCTCGCCAGCCTGAGTGCCATAGAGCAGTAGCTCTGAACAGCCAGTCCTGCAAGAACGGCAACCATGTCCGCAGGCACTAGCCAGCCTGCCATCGAGCAGTAGCTCTGAACAGCCAGTGCTGCAGAACGGCAACCATCTCTGCAGGCTCTCGACAGCCTGCCATAGAGCAGTAGCTCTGAACAGCCAGTGCTGCCAGAACTGCAACCATCTCTGCAGATGCTTGTCAGCCTGCCATTGAGCAGTAGCACTGAACAGCCAGTTCTGCAAGAACGCCAACCATCTCCAACGGCAACCATCTCTGCAGGCGCTCGCAAGCCTGCCATTGAGCAGTAGCTCTGAACAGCCAGTCCTGCAAGA
The DNA here is from genome assembly GCF_040938575.1 of Ambystoma mexicanum. Lineage (NCBI taxonomy): Eukaryota > Metazoa > Chordata > Amphibia > Caudata > Ambystomatidae > Ambystoma > Ambystoma mexicanum. The sequence continues at coordinate 292,911,465 of NC_090932.1, read as the reverse complement.
ACGGCAACCATGTCCGCAGGCACTCGCCAGCCTGCCATCGAGCAGTAGCTCTGAACAGCCAGTGCTGCCAGAACTGCAACCATCTCTGCAGATGCTCGTCAGCCTGCCATTGAGCAGTAGCACTGAACAGCCAGTTCTGCAAGAACGCCAACCATCTCCAACGGCAACCATCTCTGCAGGCGCTCGCCAGCCTGCCATAGAGAAGTAGCTCTGAACAGCCCATGCTGCCAGAACGGCAACCATATCTGCAGGCGCTCGCCAGCCTGAGTGCCATAGAGCAGTAGCTCTGAACAGCCCGTGCTGCCAGAACGGCAACCATCTCTGCCGGCGCTCGCCATTCTGAGTGCCATAGAACAGTAGCTCTGAACAGCCAGTGCTGCAAGAATGGAAACTATGTCCGCAGGCGCTTGCCAGTCTGCCATAGTGCGGCAGTAACAGCAACCATCTCTGCAGGCGTTCGCCAGGCTGCCATAGAGAAGTAGCTCTGAACAGCCCGTGCTGCCAGAATGGCAACCATCTCTGCAGGCGCTTGCCAGCCTGAGTGCCATAGAGCAGTAGCTCTGAACAGCCAGTGCTGCTAGAATGTTAACCATGTCTGCAGGCGCTCGCCAGCTTGAGTGCCATAGAGCAGTAGCTCTGAACAGCCAGTGCTGCCACAATGGCAACCATCTCTGCAGGCGCTCGCCAGCCTGAGTGCCATAGAGCAGTAGCTCTGAACAGCCAGTGCTGCTGGAATGGCAACCATCTCTGGAGGCGCTCGCCAGCTTGAGTGCCATAGAGCAGTAGCTCTGAACAGCCAGTGCTGCCAGAACGGCAACCATGTCTGCAGGCGCTCACCAGCCTGCCATAGTGCTGCAAGAACGGCAACCATGTCTGCAGGCACTCGCCAGCCTGAGTGCCATAGAGCAGTAGCTCTGAACAGCCAGTGCTAGAGAATGGCAACCATCTCTGCAGGCGCTCGACAGCCTGCCATAGAGCAGTAGCTCTGAACAGATAGTGCTGCCAGAATAGCAACTTTCTCTGCAGGCGCTCGCCAGCATGCCATAGAGCAGTAGCTCTAAACAGCTATTGCTGCCAGAATGGCAAATTTCTCTGCAGGCGCTCGCCAGCATGCCATAGAGCAGTAGCTCTGAACAGCCAGTGCTGCCAGAACGGTAACCATCACTGCATTCGCTCCTCAGCCTGCCGTAGAGCAGTAGCTCTGAACAGCCAGTTCTGCAAGAACGCCAACCATCTCCAAAGGCAACCATCTCTGCAGGCGCTTGCCAGCCTGAGTGCCATAGAGCAGTAGCTCAGAACAGCCAGTGCTGCAGGAACGGTAACCATCTCTGCAGGCGCTCACGAGTCTGAGTGCTATAGAGCAGTAGCTCTGAACAGCCAGCGCTGCAAGAAGGGCAACCATCTTTGCAGGCGCTCGCCAGTCTGACTGCCATAGAGCAGTAGCTCTGAACAGCCAGTGCTGCCAGAACGGCAACCATGTCTGCAGGCGCTCGCCAGCCTGCTATAGTGCTGCAAGAACGGCAACCATATCCACAGGCACCCGCCAGCCTGCCATAGAGCAGTAGCTCTGAACAGCTAGTGCTGCCAGAACGGCAACCATCTCTGCAGGCGCTCGCCAGCCTGAGTGCCATAGAGCAGTAGCTCTGAACAGCCAGTGCTGCCAGAATGGCAACCATCTCTGCAGGCCCTCGCCAGCCTGAGTGCCATTGAGCAGTAGCTCTCAACAGCCAGTCCTGCAAGAACGGCAACCATGTCCGCAGGCGCTCGCCAGCCTGCTATAGTGCTGCAAGAACGGCAACCATATCCACAGGCACCCGCCAGCCTGCCATAGAGCAGTAGCTCTAAACAGCCAGTGCTGCAGAACGGCAAACATCTCTGCAGGCGCTCGACAGCCTGCCATAGAGCAGTAGCTCTGAACAGCCAGTGCTGCCAGAACGGCAACCATCTCTGCAGGTGCTCGCTAGCCTGCAATAGAACAGTAGCTCTGAACAGCCAGAACTGCAACCATCTCTGCAGATGCTTGTCAGCCTGCCATTGAGCAGTAGCACTGAACAGCCAGTTCTGCAAGAACGCCAACCATCTCCAACGGCAACCATCTCTGCAGGCGCTCGCCAGCCTGCCATAGAGAAGTAGCTCTGAACAGCCCATGCTGCCAGAACGGCAACCATATCTGCAGGCGCTCGCCAGCCTGAGTGCCATAGAGCAGTAGCTCTGAACAGCCCGTGCTGCCAGAACGGCAACCATCTCTGCCGGTGCTCGCCATTCTGAGTGCCATAGAGCAGTAGCTCTGAACAGCCAGCGCTGCAAGAATGGCAACCATCTGTGCTTGCATTCGCCAGCCTGAGTGCCATAGAACAGTAGCTCTGAAAAGCCAGTGCTGCAAGAATGGCAACTATGTCCGCAGGCGCTTGCCAGTCTGCCATAGTGCGGCAGTAACAGCAACCATCTCTGCAGGCGTTCGCCAGGCTGCCATAGAGAAGTAGCTCTGTACAGCCCGTGCTGCCAGAATGGCAACCATCTCTGCAGGCGCTCACCAGCTTGAGTGCCATAGAGCAGTAGCTCTGAACAGCCAGTGCTGCCACAATGGCAACCATCTCTGCAGGCGCTCGCCAGCCTGAGTGCCATAGAGCAGTAGCTCTGAACACCCAGTGCTGCTGGAATGGCAACCATCTCTGGAGGCGCTCACCAGCTTGAGTGCCATAGAGCAGTAGCTCTGAACAGCCAGTGCTGCCAGAACGGCAACCATGTCTGCAGGCGCTCAACAGCCTGCCATAGTGCTGCAAGAACGGCAACCATGTCTGCAGGCACTCGCCAGCCTGAGTACCATAGAGCAGTAGCTCTGAACAGCCAGTGCTGCTAGAATGGCAACCATCTCTGCAGGAGCTTGCCAGCTTGAGTGCCATAGAGCAGTAGCTCTGAACAGCCAGTGCTGCCACAATGGCAACCATCTCTGCAGGCGCTCGCCAGCCTGAGTGCCATAGAGCAGTAGCTCTGAACAGCCAGTGCTGCTGGAATGGCAACCATCTCTGGAGGCGCTCGCCAGCTTGAGTGCCATAGAGCAGTAGCTCTGAACAGCCAGTGCTGCCAGAACGGCAACCATGTCTGCAGGCGCTCACCAGCCTGCCATAGTGCTGCAAGAACGGCAACCATGTCTGCAGGCACTCGCCAGCCTGCCATAGAGCAGTAGCTCTGAACAGCCAGTGCTGCAGAATGGCAAGCATCTCTGCAGGTGCTCGACAGCCTGCCATAGAGCAGTAGCTCTGAATAGCTAGTGCTGCCAGAATGGCAACTTTCTCTGCAGGCGCTCGCCAGCATGCCCTAGAGCAGTAGCTCTAAACAGCTAGTGCTGCCAGAATGGCAACTTTCTCTGCAGGCGCTCGCCAGCATGCCATAGAGCAGTAGCTCTGAACAGCCATTGCTGCCAGAACGGTAACCATCACTGCATTCGCTCCTCAGCCTGCCATAGAGCAGTAGCTCTGAACAGCCAGTTCTGCAAGAACGCCAACCATCTCCAAAGGCAACCATCTCTGCAGGCGCTTGCCAGCCTGAGTGCCATAGAGCAGTAGCTCAGAACAGCCAGTGCTGCAGGAACTGTTACCATCTCTGCAGGCGCTCGCCAGTGTGAGTGCCATAGAGCAGTAGCTCTGAACAGCCAGTGCTGCCAGAATGGCAACCATCTCTGCAGGCGCTCGCCAGCCTGAGTGCCATAGAGCAGTAGCTCTGAACAGCCAGTGCTGCCAGAACGGCAACCATCTCTGCAGGCGCTCACCAGTCTGAGTGCCATAGAGCAGTAGCTCTGAACAGCCAGCGCTGCAAGAAGGGCAACCATCTTTGCAGGCGCTCGCCAGTCTGACTGCCATAGAGCAGTAGCTCTGAACAGCCAGTGCTGCCAGAACGGCAACCATGTCCGCAGGCGCTCGCCAGCCTGCCATAGTGCTGCAAGAACGGCAACCATGTCCACAGGCACCCGCCAGCCTGCCATAGAGCAGTAGATCTGAACAGCCAGTGCTGCCAGAACGGCAACCATCTCTGCAGGCGCTCGCCAGCCTGAGTGCCATAGAGCAGTAGCTCTGAACAGCCAGTCCTGCAAGAACGGCAACCATGTCCGCAGGCACTCGCCAGCCTGCCATCGAGCAGTAGCTCTGAACAGCCAGTGCTGCAGAACGGCAACCATCTCTGCAGGCGCTCGACAGCCTGCCATAGAGCAGTAGCTCTGAACAGCCAGTGCTGCCAGAACTGCAACCATCTCTGCAGATGCTCGTCAGCCTGCCATTGAGCAGTAGCACTGAACAGCCAGTTCTGCAAGAACGCCAACCATCTCCAACGGCAACCATCTCTGCAGGCGCTCGCAAGCCTGCCATTGAGCAGTAGCTCTGAACAGCCAGTCCTGCAAGAACGGCAACCATGTCCGCAGGCACTCGCCAGCCTGCCATCGAGCAGTAGCTCTGAACAGCCAGTGCTGCAGAACGGCAACCATCTCTGCAGGTGCTCGACAGCCTGCCATAGAGCAGTATCTCTGAACAGCCAGTGCTGCCAGAACTGCAACCATCTCTGCAGATGCTCGTCAGCCTGCCATTGAGCAGTAGCACTGAACAGCCAGTTCTGCAAGAACGCCAACCATCTCCAACGGCAACCATCTCTGCAGGCGCTCGCCAGCCTGCCATAGAGAAGTAGCTCTGAACAGCCCATGCTGCCAGAACGGCAACCATATCTGCAGGCGCTCGCCAGCCTGAGTGCCATAGAGCAGTAGCTCTGAACAGCCCGTGCTGCCAGAATGGCAACCATCTCTGCCGGCGCTCGCCATTCTGAGTGCCATAGAACAGTAGCTCTGAACAGCCAGTGCTGCAAGAATGGCAACTATGTCCGCAGGCGCTTGCCAGTCTGCCATAGTGCGGCAGTAACAGCAACCATCTCTGCAGGCGTTCGCCAGGCTGGAATAGAGAAGTAGCTCTGAACAGCCCGTGCTGCCAGAATGGCAACCATCTCTGCAGGCGCTTGCCAGCCTGAGTGCCATAGAGCAGTAGCTCTGAACAGCCAGTGCTGCTAGAATGTTAACCATGTCTGCAGGCGCTCGCCAGCTTGAGTGCCATAGAGCAGTAGCTCTGAACAGCCAGTGCTGCCACAATGGCAACCATCTCTGCAGGCGCTCGCCAGCCTGAGTGCCATAGAGCAGTAGCTCTGAACAGCCAGTGCTGCTGGAATGGCAACCATCTCTGGAGGCGCTCGCCAGCTTGAGTGCCATAGAGCAGTAGCTCTGAACAGCCAGTGCTGCCAGAACGGCAACCATGTCTGCAGGCGCTCACCAGCCTGCCATAGTGCTGCAAGAACGGCAACCATGTCTGCAGGCACTCGCCAGCCTGAGTGCCATAGAGCAGTAGCTCTGAACAGCCAGTGCTGGAGAATGGCAACCATCTCTGCAGGCGCTCGACAGCCTGCCATAGAGCAGTAGCTCTGAACAGATAGTGCTGCCAGAATAGCAACTTTCTCTGCAGGCGCTCGCCAGCATGCCATAGAGCAGTAGCTCTGAACAGCCAGCGCTGCAAGAATGGCAACCATCTGTGCTTGCATTCGCCAGCCTGAGTGCCATAGAACAGTAGCTCTGAACAGCCAGTGCTGCAAGAATGGCAACTATGTCCGCAGGCGCTTGCCAGTCTGCCATAGTGCGGCAGTAACAGGAACCATCTCTGCAGGCGTTCGCCAGGCTGCCATAGAGAAGTAGCTCTGTACAGCCCGTGCTGCCAGAATGGCAACCATCTCTGCAGGCGCTCACCAGCTTGAGTGCCATAGAGCAGTAGCTCTGAACAGCCAGTGCTGCCACAATGGCAACCATCTCTGCAGGCGCTCGCCAGCCTGAGTGCCATAGAGCAGTAGCTCTGAACAGCCAGTGCTGCTGGAATGGCAACCATCACTGGAGGCGCTCGCCAGCTTGAGTGCCATAGAGCAGTAGCTCTGAACAGCCAGTGCTGCCAGAACGGCAACCATGTCTGCAGGCGCTCACCAGCCTGCCATAGTGCTGCAAGAACGGCAACCATGTCTGCAGGCACTCGCCAGCCTGAGTGCCATAGAGCAGTAGCTCTGAACAGCCAGTGCTGCTAGAATGGCAACCATCTCTGCAGGCGCTCGCCAGCTTGAGTGCCATAGAGCAGTAGCTCTGAACAGCCAGTGCTGCCACAATGGCAACCATCTCTGCAGGCGCTCGCCAGCCTGAGTGCCATAGAGCAGTAGCTCTGAACAGCCAGTGCTGCCAGAACGGCAACCATGTCTGCAGGCGCTCACCAGCCTGCCATAGTGCTGCAAGAACGGCAACCATGTCTGCAGGCACTCGCCAGCCTGCCATAGAGCAGTAGCTCTGAACAGCCAGTGCTGCAGAATGGCAACCAACTCTGCAGGTGCTCGACAGCCTGCCATAGAGCAGTAGCTCTGAATAGCTAGTGCTGCCAGAATGGCAACTTTCTCTGCAGGCGCTCGCCAGCATGCCCTAGAGCAGTAGCTCTAAACAGCTAGTGCTGCCAGAATGGCAACTTTCTCTGCCGGCGCTCGCCAGCATGCCATAGAGCAGTAGCTCTAAACAGCCATTGCTGCCAGAACGGTAACCATCACTGCATTCGCTCCTCAGCCTGCCATAGTAGCTCTGAACAGCCAGTTCTGCAAGAACGCCAACCATCTCCAAAGGCAACCATCTCTGCAGGCGCTCGTCAGCCTGCCATAGAGCAGTAGCTCTGAACAGCCAGTTCTGCAAGAACGCCAACCATCTCCAACAGCAACCATCTCTGCAGGTGCTTGTTAGCCTGAGTGCCATAGAGCAGTAGCTCAGAACAGCCAGTGCTGCAGGAACTGTTACCATCTCTGCAGGCGCTCGCCAGTGTGAGTGCCATAGAGCAGTAGCTCTGAACAGCCAGTGCTGCCAGAATGGCAACCATCTCTGCAGGCGCTTGCCAGCCTGAGTGCCATAGAGCAGTAGCTCTGAACAGCCAGTGCTGCCAGAACGGCAACCATGTCCGCAGGCGCTCGCCAGCCTGCCATGGTGCTGCAAGAACGGCAACCATGTCCGCAGGCACTCGCCAGCCTGCCATAGAGCAGTAGCTCTGAACAGCCAGTGCTGCAGAACAGCAACCATCTCTGCAGGTGCTCGACAGCCTGCCATAGAGCATTAGCTCTGAACAGCTAGTGCTGCCAGAACGGCAACTTTCTCTGCAGGAGCTCGCCAGCCGGCCATAGAGCAATAGCTCTGTACAGCCACTGCTGCCAGAACGGTAACCATCTCTGCAGGCGCTCGTCAGCCTACCATAGAGCAGTAGCTCTGAACAGCCAGTTCTGCAAGAACGCCAACCATCTCCAACGGCAACCATCTCTGAAGGTGCTCGCCAGCCTGAGTGCCACAGAGCAGTAGCTCTGAACAGCCCGTGCTGCCAGAACGGCAACCATCTCTGCCGGTGCTCGCCATTCTGAGTGCCATAGAGCAGTAGCTCTGAACAGCCAGTGCTGCCAGAATGGCAACCATCTCTGCTCTGCAGGCGCTCGCCAGTGTGAGTGCCATAGAGCAGTAGCTCTGAACAGCCAGTGCTGCCAGAATGGCAACCATCTCTGCAGGCGCTCGCCAGCCTGAGTGCCATAGAGCAGTAGCTCTGAACAGCCAGTGCTGCCAGAACGGCAACCATCTCTGCAGGCGCTCACCAGTCTGAGTGCCATAGAGCAGTAGCTCTGAACAGCCAGCGCTGCAAGAAGGGCAACCATCTTTGCAGGCGCTCGCCAGTCTGACTGCCATAGAGCAGTAGCTCTGAACAGCCAGTGCTGCCAGAACGGCAACCATGTCCGCAGGCGCTCGCCAGCCTGCCATAGTGCTGCAAGAACGGCAACCATGTCCACAGGCACCCACCAGCCTGCCATAGAGCAGTAGATCTGAACAGCCAGTGCTGCCAGAACGGCAACCATCTCTGCAGGCGCTCGCCAGCCTGAGTGCCATAGAGCAGTAGCTCTGAACAGCCAGTCCTGCAAGAACGGCAACCATGTCCGCAGGCACTAGCCAGCCTGCCATCGAGCAGTAGCTCTGAACAGCCAGTGCTGCAGAACGGCAACCATCTCTGCAGGCGCTCGACAGCCTGCCATAGAGCAGTAGCTCTGAACAGCCAGTGCTGCCAGAACTGCAACCATCTCTGCAGATGCTTGTCAGCCTGCCATTGAGCAGTAGCACTGAACAGCCAGTTCTGCAAGAACGCCAACCATCTCCAACGGCAACCATCTCTGCAGGCGCTCGCAAGCCTGCCATTGAGCAGTAGCTCTGAACAGCCAGTCCTGCAAGAACGGCAACCATGTCCGCAGGCACTCGCCAGCCTGCCATCGAGCAGTAGCTCTGAACAGCCAGTGCTGCCAGAACTGCAACCATCTCTGCAGATGCTCGTCAGCCTGCCATTGAGCAGTAGCACTGAACAGCCAGTTCTGCAAGAACGCCAACCATCTCCAACGGCAACCATCTCTGCAGGCGCTCGCCAGCCTGCCATAGAGAAGTAGCTCTGAACAGCCCATGCTGCCAGAACGGCAACCATATCTGCAGGCGCTCGCCAGCCTGAGTGCCATAGAGCAGTAGCTCTGAACAGCCCGTGCTGCCAGAACGGCAACCATCTCTGCCGGCGCTCGCCATTCTGAGTGCCATAGAACAGTAGCTCTGAACAGCCAGTGCTGCAAGAATGGCAACTATGTCCGCAGGCGCTTGCCAGTCTGCCATAGTGCGGCAGTAACAGCAACCATCTCTGCAGGCGTTCGCCAGGCTGCCATAGAGAAGTAGCTCTGAACAGTCCGTCCTGCCAGAATGGCAACCATCTCTGCAGGCGCTTGCCAGCCTGAGTGCCATAGAGCAGTAGCTCTGAACAGCCAGTGCTGCTAGAATGTTAACCATGTCTGCAGGCGCTCGCCAGCTTGAGTGCCATAGAGCAGTAGCTCTGAACAGCCAGTGCTGCCACAATGGCAACCATCTCTGCAGGCGCTCGCCAGCCTGAGTGCCATAGAGCAGTAGCTCTGAACAGCCAGTGCTGCTGGAATTGCAACCATCTCTGGAGGCGCTCGCCAGCTTGAGTGCCATAGAGCAGTAGCTCTGAACAGCCAGTGCTGCCAGAACGGCAACCATGTCTGCAGGCGCTCACCAGCCTGCCATAGTGCTGCAAGAACGGCAACCATGTCTGCAGGCACTCGCCAGCCTGAGTGCCATAGAGCAGTAGCTCTGAACAGCCAGTGCTGGAGAATGGCAACCATCTCTGCAGGCGCTCGACAGCCTGCCATAGAGCAGTAGCTCTGAACAGATAGTGCTGCCAGAATAGCAACTTTCTCTGCAGGCGCTCGCCAGCATGCCATAGAGCAGTAGCTCTAAACAGCTATTGCTGCCAGAATGGCAAATTTCTCTGCAGGCGCTCGCCAGCATGCCATAGAGCAGTAGCTCTGAACAGCCAGTGCTGCCAGAACGGTAACCATCACTGCATTCGCTCCTCAGCCTGCCGTAGAGCAGTAGCTCTGAACAGCCAGTTCTGCAAGAACGCCAACCATCTCCAAAGGCAACCATCTCTGCAGGCGCTTGCCAGCCTGAGTGCCATAGAGCAGTAGCTCAGAACAGCCAGTGCTGCAGGAACGGTAACCATCTCTGCAGGCGCTCACCAGTCTGAGTGCTATAGAGCAGTAGCTCTGAAAAGCCAGCGCTGCAAGAAGGGCAACCATCTTTGCAGGCGCTCGCCAGTCTGACTGCCATAGAGCAGTAGCTCTGAACAGCCAGTGCTGCCAGAACGGCAACCATGTCTGCAGGCGCTCGCCAGCCTGCTATAGTGCTGCAAGAACGGCAACCATATCCACAGGCACCCGCCAGCCTGCCATAGAGCAGTAGCTCTGAACAGCTAGTGCTGCCAGAACGGCAACCATCTCTGCAGGCGCTCGCCAGCCTGAGTGCCATAGAGCAGTAGCTCTGAACAGCCCGTGCTGCCAGAACGGCAACCATCTCTGCCGGTGCTCGCCATTCTGAGTGCCATAGAGCAGTAGCTCTGAACAGCCAGTGCTGCCAGAATGGCAACCATCTCTGCTCTGCAGGCGCTCGCCAGTGTGAGTGCCATAGAGCAGTAGCTCTGAACAGCCAGTGCTGCCAGAATGGCAACCATCTCTGCAGGCGCTCGCCAGCCTGAGTGCCATAGAGCAGTAGCTCTGAACAGCCAGTGCTGCCAGAACGGCAACCATCTCTGCAGGCGCTCACCAGTCTGAGTGCCATAGAGCAGTAGCTCTGAACAGCCAGCGCTGCAAGAAGGGCAACCATCTTTGCAGGCGCTCGCCAGTCTGACTGCCATAGAGCAGTAGCTCTGAACAGCCAGTGCTGCCAGAACGGCAACCATGTCCGCAGGCGCTCGCCAGCCTGCCATAGTGCTGCAAGAACGGCAACCATGTCCACAGGCACCCACCAGCCTGCCATAGAGCAGTAGATCTGAACAGCCAGTGCTGCCAGAACGGCAACCATCTCTGCAGGCGCTCGCCAGCCTGAGTGCCATAGAGCAGTAGCTCTGAACAGCCAGTCCTGCAAGAACGGCAACCATGTCCGCAGGCACTAGCCAGCCTGCCATCGAGCAGTAGCTCTGAACAGCCAGTGCTGCAGAACGGCAACCATCTCTGCAGGCGCTCGACAGCCTGCCATAGAGCAGTAGCTCTGAACAGCCAGTGCTGCCAGAACTGCAACCATCTCTGCAGATGCTTGTCAGCCTGCCATTGAGCAGTAGCACTGAACAGCCAGTTCTGCAAGAACGCCAACCATCTCCAACGGCAACCATCTCTGCAGGCGCTCGCAAGCCTGCCATTGAGCAGTAGCTCTGAACAGCCAGTCCTGCAAGAACGGCAACCATGTCCGCAGGCACTCGCCAGCCTGCCATCGAGCAGTAGCTCTGAACAGCCAGTGCTGCCAGAACTGCAACCATCTCTGCAGATGCTCGTCAGCCTGCCATTGAGCAGTAGCACTGAACAGCCAGTTCTGCAAGAACGCCAACCATCTCCAACGGCAACCATCTCTGCAGGCGCTCGCCAGCCTGCCATAGAGAAGTAGCTCTGAACAGCCCATGCTGCCAGAACGGCAACCATATCTGCAGGCGCTCGCCAGCCTGAGTGCCATAGAGCAGTAGCTCTGAACAGCCCGTGCTGCCAGAACGGCAACCATCTCTGCCGGCGCTCGCCATTCTGAGTGCCATAGAACAGTAGCTCTGAACAGCCAGTGCTGCAAGAATGGCAACTATGTCCGCAGGCGCTTGCCAGTCTGCCATAGTGCGGCAGTAACAGCAACCATCTCTGCAGGCGTTCGCCAGGCTGCCATAGAGAAGTAGCTCTGAACAGTCCGTCCTGCCAGAATGGCAACCATCTCTGCAGGCGCTTGCCAGCCTGAGTGCCATAGAGCAGTAGCTCTGAACAGCCAGTGCTGCTAGAATGTTAACCATGTCTGCAGGCGCTCGCCAGCTTGAGTGCCATAGAGCAGTAGCTCTGAACAGCCAGTGCTGCCACAATGGCAACCATCTCTGCAGGCGCTCGCCAGCCTGAGTGCCATAGAGCAGTAGCTCTGAACAGCCAGTGCTGCTGGAATTGCAACCATCTCTGGAGGCGCTCGCCAGCTTGAGTGCCATAGAGCAGTAGCTCTGAACAGCCAGTGCTGCCAGAACGGCAACCATGTCTGCAGGCGCTCACCAGCCTGCCATAGTGCTGCAAGAACGGCAACCATGTCTGCAGGCACTCGCCAGCCTGAGTGCCATAGAGCAGTAGCTCTGAACAGCCAGTGCTGGAGAATGGCAACCATCTCTGCAGGCGCTCGACAGCCTGCCATAGAGCAGTAGCTCTGAACAGATAGTGCTGCCAGAATAGCAACTTTCTCTGCAGGCGCTCGCCAGCATGCCATAGAGCAGTAGCTCTAAACAGCTATTGCTGCCAGAATGGCAAATTTCTCTGCAGGCGCTCGCCAGCATGCCATAGAGCAGTAGCTCTGAACAGCCAGTGCTGCCAGAACGGTAACCATCACTGCATTCGCTCCTCAGCCTGCCGTAGAGCAGTAGCTCTGAACAGCCAGTTCTGCAAGAACGCCAACCATCTCCAAAGGCAACCATCTCTGCAGGCGCTTGCCAGCCTGAGTGCCATAGAGCAGTAGCTCAGAACAGCCAGTGCTGCAGGAACGGTAACCATCTCTGCAGGCGCTCACCAGTCTGAGTGCTATAGAGCAGTAGCTCTGAAAAGCCAGCGCTGCAAGAAGGGCAACCATCTTTGCAGGCGCTCGCCAGTCTGACTGCCATAGAGCAGTAGCTCTGAACAGCCAGTGCTGCCAGAACGGCAACCATGTCTGCAGGCGCTCGCCAGCCTGCTATAGTGCTGCAAGAACGGCAACCATATCCACAGGCACCCGCCAGCCTGCCATAGAGCAGTAGCTCTGAACAGCTAGTGCTGCCAGAACGGCAACCATCTCTGCAGGCGCTCGCCAGCCTGAGTGCCATAGAGCAGTAGCTCTGAACAGCCAGTGCTGCCAGAATGGCAACCATCTCTGCAGGCCCTCGCCAGCCTGAGTGCCATTGAGCAGTAGCTCTCAACAGCCAGTCCTGCAAGAACGGCAACCATGTCCGCAGGCGCTCGCCAGCCTGCTATAGTGCTGCAAGAACGGCAACCATATCCACAGGCACCCGCCAGCCTGCCATAGAGCAGTAGCTCTGAACAGCCAGTGCTGCAGAACGGCAAACATCTCTGCAGGCGCTCGACAGCCTGCCATAGAGCAGTAGCTCTGAACAGCCAGTGCTGCCAGAACGGCAACCATCTCTGCAGGTGCTCGCTAGCCTGCAATAGAACAGTAGCTCTGAACAGCCAGAACTGCAACCATCTCTGCAGATGCTTGTCAGCCTGCCATTGAGCAGTAGCACTGAACAGCCAGTTCTGCAAGAACGCCAACCATCTCCAACGGCAACCATCTCTGCAGGCGCTCGCCAGCCTGCCATAGAGAAGTAGCTCTGAACAGCCCATGCTGCCAGAACGGCAACCATATCTGCAGGCGCTCGCCAGCCTGAGTGCCATAGAGCAGTAGCTCTGAACAGCCCGTGCTGCCAGAACGGCAACCATCTCTGCCGGTGCTCGCCATTCTGAGTGCCATAGAGCAGTAGCTCTGAACAGCCAGCGCTGCAAGAATGGCAACCATCTGTGCTTGCATTCGCCAGCCTGAGTGCCATAGAACAGTAGCTCTGAAAAGCCAGTGCTGCAAGAATGGCAACTATGTCCGCAGGCGCTTGCCAGTCTGCCATAGTGCGGCAGTAACAGCAACCATCTCTGCAGGCGTTCGCCAGGCTGCCATAGAGAAGTAGCTCTGTACAGCCCGTGCTGGCAGAATGGCAACCATCTCTGCAGGTGCTCACCAGCTTGAGTGCCATAGAGCAGTAGCTCTGAACAGCCAGTGCTGCCACAATGGCAACCATCTCTGCAGGCGCTCGCCAGCCTGAGTGCCATAGAGCAGTAGCTCTGAACACCCAGTGCTGCTGGAATGGCAACCATCTCTGGAGGCGCTCACCAGCTTGAGTGCCATAGAGCAGTAGCTCTGAACAGCCAGTGCTGCCAGAACGGCAACCATGTCTGCAGGCGCTCAACAGCCTGCCATAGTGCTGCAAGAACGGCAACCATGTCTGCAGGCACTCGCCAGCCTGAGTACCATAGAGCAGTAGCTCTGAACAGCCAGTGCTGCTAGAATGGCAACCATCTCTGCAGGCGCTTGCCAGCTTGAGTGCCATAGAGCAGTAGCTCTGAACAGCCAGTGCTGCCACAATGGCAACCATCTCTGCAGGCGCTCGCCAGCCTGAGTGCCATAGAGCAGTAGCTCTGAACAGCCAGTGCTGCTGGAATGGCAACCATCTCTGGAGGCGCTCGCCAGCTTGAGTGCCATAGAGCAGTAGCTCAGAACAGCCAGTGCTGCAGGAACTGTTACCATCTCTGCAGGCGCTCGCCAGTGTGAGTGCCATAGAGCAGTAGCTCTGAACAGCCAGTGCTGCCAGAATGGCAACCATCTCTGCAGGCGCTTGCCAGCCTGAGTGCCATAGAGCAGTAGCTCTGAACAGCCAGTGCTGCCAGAACGGCAACCATGTCCGCAGGCGCTCGCCAGCCTGCCATGGTGCTGCAAGAACGGCAACCATGTCCGCAGGCACTCGCCAGCCTGCCATAGAGCAGTAGCTCTGAACAGCCAGTGCTGCAGAACAGCAACCATCTCTGCAGGTGCTCGACAGCCTGCCATAGAGCATTAGCTCTGAACAGCTAGTGCTGCCAGAACGGCAACTTTCTCTGCAGGAGCTCGCCAGCCGGCCATAGAGCAATAGCTCTGTACAGCCACTGCTGCCAGAACGGTAACCATCTCTGCAGGCGCTCGTCAGCCTACCATAGAGCAGTAGCTCTGAACAGCCAGTTCTGCAAGAACGCCAACCATCTCCAACGGCAACCATCTCTGAAGGTGCTCGCCAGCCTTAGTGCCACAGAGCAGTAGCTCTGAACAGCCCATGCTGCCAGAACGGCAACCAATTCTGCCGGTGCTCGCCATTCTGAGTGCCATAGAGCAGTAGCTCTGAACAGCCAGTGCTGCCAGAATGGCAACCATCTCTGCTCTGCAGGCGCTCGCCAGTGTGAGTGCCATAGAGCAGTAGCTCTGAACAGCCAGTGCTGCCAGAATGGCAACCATCTCTGCAGGCGCTCGCCAGCCTGAGTGCCATAGAGCAGTAGCTCTGAACAGCCAGTGCTGCCAGAACGGCAACCATCTCTGCAGGCGCTCACCAGTCTGAGTGCCATAGAGCAGTAGCTCTGAACAGCCAGCGCTGCAAGAAGGGCAACCATCTTTGCAGGCGCTCGCCAGTCTGACTGCCATAGAGCAGTAGCTCTGAACAGCCAGTGCTGCCAGAACGGCAACCATGTCCGCAGGCGCTCGCCAGCCTGCCATAGTGCTGCAAGAACGGCAACCATGTCCACAGGCACCCGCCAGCCTGCCATAGAGCAGTAGATCTGAACAGCCAGTGCTGCCAGAACGGCAACCATCTCTGCAGGCGCTCGCCAGCCTGAGTGCCATAGAGCAGTAGCTCTGAACAGCCAGTCCTGCAAGAACGGCAACCATGTCCGCAGGCACTAGCCAGCCTGCCATCGAGCAGTAGCTCTGAACAGCCAGTGCTGCAGAACGGCAACCATCTCTGCAGGCGCTCGACAGCCTGCCATAGAGCAGTAGCTCTGAACAGCCAGTGCTGCCAGAACTGCAACCATCTCTGCAGATGCTTGTCAGCCTGCCATTGAGCAGTAGCACTGAACAGCCAGTTCTGCAAGAACGCCAACCATCTCCAACGGCAACCATCTCTGCAGGCGCTCGCAAGCCTGCCATTGAGCAGTAGCTCTGAACAGCCAGTCCTGCAAGAACGGCAACCATGTCCGCAGGCACTCGCCAGCCTGCCATCGAGCAGTAGCTCTGAACAGCCAGTGCTGCCAGAACTGCAACCATCTCTGCAGATGCTCGTCAGCCTGCCATTGAGCAGTAGCACTGAACAGCCAGTTCTGCAAGAATGCCAACCATCTCCAACGGCAACCATCTCTGCAGGCGCTCGCCAGCCTGCCATAGAGAAGTAGCTCTGAACAGCCCATGCTGCCAGAACGGCAACCATATCTGCAGGCGCTCGCCAGCCTGAGTGCCATAGAGCAGTAGCTCTGAACAGCCCGTGCTGCCAGAACGGCAACCATCTCTGCCGGCGCTCGCCATTCTGAGTGCCATAGAACAGTAGCTCTGAACAGCCAGTGCTGCAAGAATGGCAACTATGTCCGCAGGCGCTTGCCAGTCTGCCATAGTGCGGCAGTAACAGCAACCATCTCTGCAGGCGTTCGCCAGGCTGCCATAGAGAAGTAGCTCTGAACAGCCCGTGCTGCCAGAATGGCAACCATCTCTGCAGGCGCTTGCCAGCCTGAGTGCCATAGAGCAGTAGCTCTGAACAGCCAGTGCTGCTAGAATGTTAACCATGTCTGCAGGCGCTCGCCAGCTTGAGTGCCATAGAGCAGTAGCTCTGAACAGCCAGTGCTGCCACAATGGCAACCATCTCTGCAGGCGCTCGCCAGCCTGAGTGCCATAGAGCAGTAGCTCTGAACAGCCAGTGCTGCTGGAATGGCAACCATCTCTGGAGGCGCTCGCCAGCTTGAGTGCCATAGAGCAGTAGCTCTGAACAGCCAGTGCTGCCAGAACGGCAACCATGTCTGCAGGCGCTCACCAGCCTGCCATAGTGCTGCAAGAACGGCAACCATGTCTGCAGGCACTCGCCAGCCTGAGTGCCATAGAGCAGTAGCTCTGAACAGCCAGTGCTGGAGAATGGCAACCATCTCTGCAGGCGCTCGACAGCCTGCCATAGAGCAGTAGCTCTGAACAGATAGTGCTGCCAGAATAGCAACTTTCTCTGCAGGCGCTCGCCAGCATGCAATAGAGCAGTAGCTCTAAACAGCTATTGCTGCCAGAATGGCAAATTTCTCTGCAGGCGCTCGCCAGCATGCCATAGAGCAGTAGCTCTGAACAGCCAGTGCTGCCAGAACGGTAACCATCACTGCATTCGCTCCTCAGCCTGCCGTAGAGCAGTAGCTCTGAACAGCCAGTTCTGCAAGAACGCCAACCATCTCCAAAGGCAACCATCTCTGCAGGCGCTTGCCAGCCTGAGTGCCATAGAGCAGTAGCTCAGAACAGCCAGTGCTGCAGGAACGGTAACCATCTCTGCAGGCGCTCACCAGTCTGAGTGCTATAGAGCAGTAGCTCTGAACAGCCAGCGCTGCAAGAAGGGCAACCATCTTTGCAGGCGCTCGCCAGTCTGACTGCCATAGAGCAGTAGCTCTGAACAGCCAGTGCTGCCAGAACGGCAACCATGTCTGCAGGCGCTCGCCAGCCTGCTATAGTGCTGCAAGAACGGCAACCATATCCACAGGCACCCGCCAGCCTGCCATAGAGCAGTAGCTCTGAACAGCTAGTGCTGCCAGAACGGCAACCATCTCTGCAGGCGCTCGCCAGCCTGAGTGCCATAGAGCAGTAGCTCTGAACAGCCAGTGCTGCCAGAATGGCAACCATCTCTGCAGGTCCTCGCCAGCCTGAGTGCCATTGAGCAGTAGCTCTCAACAGCCAGTCCTGCAAGAACGGCAACCATGTCCGCAGGCGCTCGCCAGCCTGCTATAGTGCTGCAAGAACGGCAACCATATCCACAGGCACCCGCCAGCCTGCCATAGAGCAGTAGCTCTGAACAGCCAGTGCTGCAGAACGGCAAACATCTCTGCAGGCGCTCGACAGCCTGCCATAGAGCAGTAGCTCTGAACAGCCAGTGCTGCCAGAACGGCAACCATCTCTGCAGGTGCTCGCTAGCCTGCAATAGAACAGTAGCTCTGAACAGCCAGAACTGCAACCATCTCTGCAGATGCTTGTCAGCCTGCCATTGAGCAGTAGCACTGAACAGCCAGTTCTGCAAGAACGCCAACCATCTCCAACGGCAACCATCTCTGCAGGCGCTCGCCAGCCTGCCATAGAGAAGTAGCTCTGAACAGCCCATGCTGCCAGAACGGCAACCATATCTGCAGGCGCTCGCCAGCCTGAGTGCCATAGAGCAGTAGCTCTGAACAGCCCGTGCTGCCAGAACGGCAACCATCTCTGCCGGTGCTCGCCATTCTGAGTGCCATAGAGCAGTAGCTCTGAACAGCCAGCGCTGCAAGAATGGCAACCATCTGTGCTTGCATTCGCCAGCCTGAGTGCCATAGAACAGTAGCTCTGAAAAGCCAGTGCTGCAAGAATGGCAACTATGTCCGCAGGCGCTTGCCAGTCTGCCATAGTGCGGCAGTAACAGCAACCATCTCTGCAGGCGTTCGCCAGGCTGCCATAGAGAAGTAGCTCTGTACAGCCCGTGCTGCCAGAATGGCAACCATCTCTGCAGGCGCTCACCAGCTTGAGTGCCATAGAGCAGTAGCTCTGAACAGCCAGTGCTGCCACAATGGCAACCATCTCTGCAGGCGCTCGCCAGCCTGAGTGCCATAGAGCAGTAGCTCTGAACACCCAGTGCTGCTGGAATGGCAACCATCTCTGGAGGCGCTCACCAGCTTGAGTGCCATAGAGCAGTAGCTCTGAACAGCCAGTGCTGCCAGAACGGCAACCATGTCTGCAGGCGCTCAACAGCCTGCCATAGTGCTGCAAGAACGGCAACCATGTCTGCAGGCACTCGCCAGCCTGAGTACCATAGAGCAGTAGCTCTGAACAGCCAGTGCTGCTAGAATGGCAACCATCTCTGCAGGCGCTTGCCAGCTTGAGTGCCATAGAGCAGTAGCTCTGAACAGCCAGTGCTGCCACAATGGCAACCATCTCTGCAGGCGCTCGCCAGCCTGAGTGCCATAGAGCAGTAGCTCTGAACAGCCAGTGCTGCTGGAATGGCAACCATCTCTGGAGGCGCTCGCCAGCTTGAGTGCCATAGAGCAGTAGCTCTGAACAGCCAGTGCTGCCAGAACGGCAACCATGTCTGCAGGCGCTCACCAGCCTGCCATAGTGCTGCAAGAACGGCAACCATGTCTGCAGGCACTCGCCAGCCTGCCATAGAGCAGTAGCTCTGAACAGCCAGTGCTGCAGAATGGCAACCATCTCTGCAGGTGCTCGACAGCCTGCCATAGAGCAGTAGCTCTGAATAGCTAGTGCTGCCAGAATGGCAACTTTCTCTGCAGGCGCTCGCCAGCATGCCCTAGAGCAGTAGCTCTAAACAGCTAGTGCTGCCAGAATGGCAACTTTCTCTGCAGGCGCTCGCCAGCATGCCATAGAGCAGTAGCTCTGAACAGCCATTGCTGCCAGAACGGTAACCATCACTGCATTCGCTCCTCAGCCTGCCATAGAGCAGTAGCTCTGAACAGCCAGTTCTGCAAGAACGCCAACCATCTCCAAAGGCAACCATCTCTGCAGGCGCTTGCCAGCCTGAGTGCCATAGAGCAGTAGCTCAGAACAGCCAGTGCTGCAGGAACTGTTACCATCTCTGCAGGCGCTCGCCAGTGTGAGTGCCATAGAGCAGTAGCTCTGAACAGCCAGTGCTGCCAGAATGGCAACCATCTCTGCAGGCGCTCGCCAGCCTGAGTGCCATAGAGCAGTAGCTCTGAACAGCCAGTGCTGCCAGAACGGCAACCATCTCTGCAGGCGCTCACCAGTCTGAGTGCCATAGAGCAGTAGCTCTGAACAGCCAGCGCTGCAAGAAGGGCAACCATCTTTGCAGGCGCTCGCCAGTCTGACTGCCATAGAGCAGTAGCTCTGAACAGCCAGTGCTGCCAGAACGGCAACCATGTCCGCAGGCGCTCGCCAGCCTGCCATAGTGCTGCAAGAACGGCAACCATGTCCACAGGCACCCGCCAGCCTGCCATAGAGCAGTAGATCTGAACAGCCAGTGCTGCCAGAACGGCAACCATCTCTGCAGGCGCTCGCCAGCCTGAGTGCCATAGAGCAGTAGCTCTGAACAGCCAGTCCTGCAAGAACGGCAACCATGTCCGCAGGCACTCGCCAGCCTGCCATCGAGCAGTAGCTCTGAACAGCCAGTGCTGCAGAACGGCAACCATCTCTGCAGGCGCTCGACAGCCTGCCATAGAGCAGTAGCTCTGAACAGCCAGTGCTGCAAGAACTGCAACCATCTCTGCAGATGCTCGTCAGCCTGCCATTGAGCAGTAGCACTGAACAGCCAGTTCTGCAAGAACGCCAACCATCTCCAACGGCAACCATCTCTGCAGGCGCTCGCAAGCCTGCCATTGAGCAGTAGCTCTGAACAGCCAGTCCTGCAAGAACGGCAACCATGTCCGCAGGCACTCGCCAGCCTGCCATCGAGCAGTAGCTCTGAACAGCCAGTGCTGCAGAACGGCAACCATCTCTGCAGGTGCTCGACAGCCTGCCATAGAGCAGTATCTCTGAACAGCCAGTGCTGCCAGAACTGCAACCATCTCTGCAGATGCTCGTCAGCCTGCCATTGAGCAGTAGCACTGAACAGCCAGTTCTGCAAGAACGCCAACCATCTCCAACGGCAACCATCTCTGCAGGCGCTCGCCAGCCTGCCATAGAGAAGTAGCTCTGAACAGCCCATGCTGCCAGAACGGCAACCATATCTGCAGGCGCTCGCCAGCCTGAGTGCCATAGAGCAGTAGCTCTGAACAGCCCGTGCTGCCAGAATGGCAACCATCTCTGCCGGCGCTCGCCATTCTGAGTGCCATAGAACAGTAGCTCTGAACAGCCAGTGCTGCAAGAATGGCAACTATGTCCGCAGGCGCTTGCCAGTCTGCCATAGTGCGGCAGTAACAGCAACCATCTCTGCAGGCGTTCGCCAGGCTGGAATAGAGAAGTAGCTCTGAACAGCCCGTGCTGCCAGAATGGCAACCATCTCTGCAGGCGCTTGCCAGCCTGAGTGCCATAGAGCAGTAGCTCTGAACAGCCAGTGCTGCTAGAATGTTAACCATGTCTGCAGGCGCTCGCCAGCTTGAGTGCCATAGAGCAGTAGCTCTGAACAGCCAGTGCTGCCACAATGGCAACCATCTCTGCAGGCGCTCGCCAGCCTGAGTGCCATAGAGCAGTAGCTCTGAACAGCCAGTGCTGCTGGAATGGCAACCATCTCTGGAGGCGCTCGCCAGCTTGAGTGCCATAGAGCAGTAGCTCTGAACAGCCAGTGCTGCCAGAACGGCAACCATGTCTGCAGGCGCTCACCAGCCTGCCATAGTGCTGCAAGAACGGCAACCATGTCTGCAGGCACTCGCCAGCCTGAGTGCCATAGAGCAGTAGCTCTGAACAGCCAGTGCTGGAGAATGGCAACCATCTCTGCAGGCGCTCGACAGCCTGCCATAGAGCAGTAGCTCTGAACAGATAGTGCTGCCAGAATAGCAACTTTCTCTGCAGGCGCTCGCCAGCATGCCATAGAGCAGTAGCTCTAAACAGCTAGTGCTGCCAGAATGGCAACTTTCTCTGCAGGCGCTCGCCAGCATGCCATAGAGCAGTAGCTCTGAACAGCCATTGCTGCCAGAACGGTAACCATCACTGCATTCGCTCCTCAGCCTGCCATAGAGCAGTAGCTCTGAACAGCCAGTTCTGCAAGAACGCCAACCATCTCCAAAGGCAACCATCTCTGCAGGCGCTTGCCAGCCTGAGTGCCATAGAGCAGTAGCTCAGAACAGCCAGTGCTGCAGGAACTGTTACCATCTCTGCAGGCGCTCGCCAGTGTGAGTGCCATAGAGCAGTAGCTCTGAACAGCCAGTGCTGGAGAATGGCAACCATCTCTGCAGGCGCTCGACAGCCTGCCATAGAGCAGTAGCTCTGAACAGATAGTGCTGCCAGAATAGCAACTTTCTCTGCAGGCGCTCGCCAGCATGCCATAGAGCAGTAGCTCTAAACAGCTAGTGCTGCCAGAATGGCAACTTTCTCTGCAGGCGCTCGCCAGCATGCCATAGAGCAGTAGCTCTGAACAGCCATTGCTGCCAGAACGGTAACCATCACTGCATTCGCTCCTCAGCCTGCCATAGAGCAGTAGCTCTGAACAGCCAGTTCTGCAAGAACGCCAACCATCTCCAAAGGCAACCATCTCTGCAGGCGCTTGCCAGCCTGAGTGCCATAGAGCAGTAGCTCAGAACAGCCAGTGCTGCAGGAACTGTTACCATCTCTGCAGGCGCTCGCCAGTGTGAGTGCCATAGAGCAGTAGCTCTGAACAGCCAGTGCTGCCAGAATGGCAACCATCTCTGCAGGCGCTCGCCAGCCTGAGTGCCATAGAGCAGTAGCTCTGAACAGCCAGTGCTGCCAGAACGGCAACCATCTCTGCAGGCGCTCACCAGTCTGAGTGCCATAGAGCAGTAGCTCTGAACAGCCAGCGCTGCAAGAAGGGCAACCATCTTTGCAGGCGCTCGCCAGTCTGACTGCCATAGAGCAGTAGCTCTGAACAGCCAGTGCTGCCAGAACGGCAACCATGTCCGCAGGCGCTCGCCAGCCTGCCATAGTGCTGCAAGAACGGCAACCATGTCCACAGGCACCCGCCAGCCTGCCATAGAGCAGTAGATCTGAACAGCCAGTGCTGCCAGAACGGCAACCATCTCTGCAGGCGCTCGCCAGCCTGAGTGCCATAGAGCAGTAGCTCTGAACAGCCAGTCCTGCAAGAACGGCAACCATGTCCGCAGGCACTCGCCAGCCTGCCATCGAGCAGTAGCTCTGAACAGCCAGTGCTGCAGAACGGCAACCATCTCTGCAGGCGCTCGACAGCCTGCCATAGAGCAGTAGCTCTGAACAGCCAGTGCTGCAAGAACTGCAACCATCTCTGCAGATGCTCGTCAGCCTGCCATTGAGCAGTAGCACTGAACAGCCAGTTCTGCAAGAACGCCAACCATCTCCAACGGCAACCATCTCTGCAGGCGCTCGCAAGCCTGCCATTGAGCAGTAGCTCTGAACAGCCAGTCCTGCAAGAACGGCAACCATGTCCGCAGGCACTCGCCAGCCTGCCATCGAGCAGTAGCTCTGAACAGCCAGTGCTGCAGAACGGCAACCATCTCTGCAGGTGCTCGACAGCCTGCCATAGAGCAGTATCTCTGAACAGCCAGTGCTGCCAGAACTGCAACCATCTCTGCAGATGCTCGTCAGCCTGCCATTGAGCAGGAGCACTGAACAGCCAGTTCTGCAAGAACGCCAACCATCTCCAACGGCAACCATCTCTGCAGGCGCTCGCCAGCCTGCCATAGAGAAGTAGCTCTGAACAGCCCATGCTGCCAGAACGGCAACCATATCTGCAGGCGCTCGCCAGCCTGAGTGCCATAGAGCAGTAGCTCTGAACAGCCCGTGCTGCCAGAATGGCAACCATCTCTGCCGGCGCTCGCCATTCTGAGTGCCATAGAACAGTAGCTCTGAACAGCCAGTGCTGCAAGAATGGCAACTATGTCCGCAGGCGCTTGCCAGTCTGCCATAGTGCGGCAGTAACAGCAACCATCTCTGCAGGCGTTCGCCAGGCTGGAATAGAGAAGTAGCTCTGAACAGCCCGTGCTGCCAGAATGGCAACCATCTCTGCAGGCGCTTGCCAGCCTGAGTGCCATAGAGCAGTAGCTCTGAACAGCCAGTGCTGCTAGAATGTTAACCATGTCTGCAGGCGCTCGCCAGCTTGAGTGCCATAGAGCAGTAGCTCTGAACAGCCAGTGCTGCCACAATGGCAACCATCTCTGCAGGCGCTCGCCAGCCTGAGTGCCATAGAGCAGTAACTCTGAACAGTCAGTGCTGCTGGAATGGCAACCATCTCTGGAGGCGCTCGCCAGCTTGAGTGCCATAGAGCAGTAGCTCTGAACAGCCAGTGCTGCCAGAACGGCAACCATGTCTGCAGGCGCTCACCAGCCTGCCATAGTGCTGCAAGAACGGCAACCATGTCTGCAGGCACTCGCCAGCCTGAGTGCCATAGAGCAGTAGCTCTGAACAGCCAGTGCTGGAGAATGGCAACCATCTCTGCAGGCGCTCGACAGCCTGCCATAGAGCAGTAGCTCTGAACAGATAGTGCTGCCAGAATAGCAACTTTCTCTGCAGGCGCTCGCCAGCATGCCATAGAGCAGTAGCTCTAAACAGCTATTGCTGCCAGAATGGCAAATTTCTCTGCAGGCGCTCGCCAGCATGCCATAGAGCAGTAGCTCTGAACAGCCAGTGCTGCCAGAACGGTAACCATCACTGCATTCGCTCCTCAGCCTGCCGTAGAGCAGTAGCTCTGAACAGCCAGTTCTGCAAGAACGCCAACCATCTCCAAAGGCAACCATCTCTGCAGGCGCTTGCCAGCCTGAGTGCCATAGAGCAGTAGCTCAGAACAGCCAGTGCTGCCAGAACGGCAACCATGTCCGCAGGCGCTCGCCAGCCTGCTATAGTGCTGCAAGAACGGCAACCATATCCACAGGCACCAGCCAGCCTGCCATAGAGCAGTAGCTCTGAACAGCTAGTGCTGCCAGAACGGCAACCATCTCTGCAGGCGCTCGCCAGCCTGAGTGCCATAGAGCAGTAGCTCTGAACAGCCAGTGCTGCCAGAATGGCAACCATCTCTGCAGGCCCTCGCCAGCCTGAGTGCCATTGAGCAGTAGCTCTCAACAGCCAGTCCTGCAAGAACGGCAACCATGTCCGCAGGCGCTCGCCAGCCTGCTATAGTGCTGCAAGAACGGCAACCATATCCACAGGCACCCGCCAGCCTGCCATAGAGCAGTAGCTCTGAACAGCCAGTGCTGCAGAACGGCAAACATCTCTGCAGGCGCTCGATAGCCTGCCATAGAGCAGTAGCTCTGAACAGCCAGTGCTGCCAGAACGGCAACCATCTCTGCAGGTGCTCGCTAGCCTGCAATAGAACAGTAGCTCTGAACAGCCAGAACTGCAACCATCTCTGCAGATGCTCGTCAGCCTGCCATTGAGCAGTAGCACTGAACAGCCAGTTCTGCAAGAACGCCAACCATCTCCAACGGCAACCATCTCTGCAGGCGCTCGCCAGCCTGCCATAGAGAAGTAGCTCTGAACAGCCCATGCTGCCAGAACGGCAACCATATCTGCAGGCGCTCGCCAGCCTGAGTGCCATAGAGCAGTAGCTCTGAACAGCCCGTGCTGCCAGAACGGCAACCATCTCTGCCGGTGCTCGCCATTCTGAGTGCCATAGAGCAGTAGCTCTGAACAGCCAGTGCTGCCAGAATGGCAACCATCTCTGCAGGCGCTCGCCAGTGTGAGTGCCATAGAGCAGTAGCTCTGAACAGCCAGTGCTGCTAGAATGGCAACCATCTCTGCAGGCGCTCGCCAGCCTGAGTGCCATAGAGCAGTAGCTCTGAACAGCCAGTGCTGCCAGAACGGCAACCATCTCTGCAGGCGCTCACCAGTCTGAGTGCCATAGAGCAGTAGCTCTGAACAGCCAGCGCTGCAAGAAGGGCAACCATCTTTGCAGGCGCTCGCCAGTCTGACTGCCATAGAGCAGTAGCTCTGAACAGCCAGTGCTGCCAGAACGGCAACCATGTCCGCAGGCGCTCGCCAGCCTGCCATAGTGCTGCAAGAACGGCAACCATGTCCACAGGCACCCGCCAGCCTACCATAGAGCAGTAGATCTGAACAGCCAGTGCTGCCAGAACGGCAACCATCTCTGCAGGCGCTCGCCAGCCTGAGTGCCATAGAGCAGTAGCTCTGAACAGCCAGTCCTGCAAGAACGGCAACCATGTCCGCAGGCACTCGCCAGCCTGCCATCGAGCAGTAGCTCTGAATAGCCAGTGCTGCAGAACGGCAACCATCTCTGCAGGCGCTCGACAGCCTGCCATAGAGCAGTAGCTCTGAACAGCCAGTGCTGCCAGAACTGCAACCATCTCTGCAGATGCTCGTCAGCCTGCCATTGAGCAATAGCACTGAACAGCCAGTTCTGCAAGAACGCCAACCATCTCCAACGGCAACCTTCTCTGCAGGCGCTCGCAAGCCTGCCATTGAGCAGTAGCTCTGAACAGCCAGTCCTGCAAGAACGGCAACCATGTCCGCAGGCACTCGCCAGCCTGCCATCGAGCAGTAGCTCTGAACAGCCAGTGCTGCAGAACGGCAACCATCTCTGCAGGTGCTCGACAGCCTGCCATAGAGCAGTATCTCTGAACAGCCAGTGCTGCCAGAACTGCAACCATCTCTGCAGATGCTCGTCAGCCTGCCATTGAGCAGTAGCACTGAACAGCCAGTTCTGCAAGAATGCCAACCATCTCCAACGGCAACCATCTCTGCAGGCGCTCGCCAGCCTGCCATAGAGAAGTAGCTCTGAACAGCCCATGCTGCCAGAACGGCAACCATATCTGCAGGCGCTCGCCAGCCTGAGTGCCATAGAGCAGTAGCTCTGAACAGCCCGTGCTGCCAGAACGGCAACCATCTCTGCCGGCGCTCGCCATTCTGAGTGCCATAGAACAGTAGCTCTGAACAGCCAGTGCTGCAAGAATGGCAACTATGTCCGCAGGCGCTTGCCAGTCTGCCATAGTGCGGCAGTAACAGCAACCATCTCTGCAGGCGTTCGCCAGGCTGCCATAGAGAAGTAGCTCTGAACAGCCCGTGCTGCCAGAATGGCAACCATCTCTGCAGGCGCTTGCCAGCCTGAGTGCCATAGAGCAGTAGCTCTGAACAGCCAGTGCTGCTAGAATGTTAACCATGTCTGCAGGCGCTCGCCAGCTTGAGTGCCATAGAGCAGTAGCTCTGAACAGCCAGTGCTGCCACAATGGCAACCATCTCTGAAGGCGCTCGCCAGCCTGAGTGCCATAGAGCAGTAGCTCTGAACAGCCAGTGCTGCTGGAATGGCAACCATCTCTGGAGGCGCTCGTCAGCTTGAGTGCCATAGAGCAGTAGCTCTGAACAGCCAGTGCTGCCAGAACGGCAACCATGTCTGCAGGCGCTCACCAGCCTGCCATAGTGCTGCAAGAACGGCAACCATGTCTGCAGGCACTCGCCAGCCTGAGTGCCATAGAGCAGTAGCTCTGAACAGCCAGTGCTGGAGAATGGCAACCATCTCTGCAGGCGCTCGACAGCCTGCCATAGAGCAGTAGCTCTGAACAGATAGTGCTGCCAGAATAGCAACTTTCTCTGCAGGCGCTCGCCAGCATGCCATAGAGCAGTAGCTCTAAACAGCTATTGCTGCCAGAATGGCAAATTTCTCTGCAGGCGCTCGCCAGCATGCCATAGAGCAGTAGCTCTGAACAGCCAGTGCTGCCAGAACGGTAACCATCACTGCATTCGCTCCTCAGCCTGCCGTAGAGCAGTAGCTCTGAACAGCCAGTTCTGCAAGAACGCCAACCATCTCCAAAGGCAACCATCTCTGCAGGCGCTTGCCAGCCTGAGTGCCATAGAGCAGTAGCTCAGAACAGCCAGTGCTGCAGGAACGGTAACCATCTCTGCAGGCGCTCACCTGTCTGAGTGCCATAGAGCAGTAGCTCTGAACAGCCAGCGCTGCAAGAAGGGCAACCATCTTTGCAGGCGCTCGCCAGTCTGACTGCCGTAGAGCAGTAGCTCTGAACAGCCAGTGCTGCCAGAACGGCAACCATGTCCGCAGGCGCTCGCCAGCCTGCTATAGTGCTGCAAGAACGGCAACCATATCCACAGGCACCCGCCAGCCTGCCATAGAGCAGTAGCTCTGAACAGCTAGTGCTGCCAGAACGGCAACCATCTCTGCAGGCGCTCGCCAGCCTGAGTGCCATAGAGCAGTAGCTCTGAACAGCCAGTGCTGCCAGAATGGCAACCATCTCTGCAGGCCCTCGCCAGCCTGAGTGCCATTGAGCAGTAGCTCTCAACAGCCAGTCCTGCAAGAACGGCAACCATATCCGCAGGCACTCGCCAGCCTGCCATCGAGCAGTAGCTCTGAACAGCCAGTGCTGCAGAACGGCAAACATCTCTGCAGGCGCTCGACAGCCTGCCATAGAGCAGTAGCTCTGAACAGCCAGTGCTGCCAGAACGGCAACCATCTCTGCAGGTGCTCGCTAGCCTGCTATAGAACAGTAGCTCTGAACAGCCAGAACTGCAACCATCTCTGCAGATGCTCGTCAGCCTGCCATTGAGCAGTAGCACTGAACAGCTAGTTCTGCAAGAACGCCAACCATCTCCAACGGCAACCATCTCTGCAGGCGCTCGCCAGCCTGCCATAGAGAAGTAGCTCTGAACAGCCCATGCTGCCAGAACGGCAACCATATCTGCAGGCGCTCGCCAGCCTGAGTGCCATAGAGCAGTAGCTCTGAACAGCCAGCGCTGCAAGAATGGCAACCATCTGTGCTTGCATTCGCCAGCCTGAGTGCCATAGAACAGTAGCTCTGAACAGCCAGTGCTGCAAGAATGGCAACTATGTCCGCAGGCGCTTGCCAGTCTGTCATAGTGCGGCAGTAACAGGAACCATCTCTGCAGGCGTTCGCCAGGCTGCCATAGAGAAGTAGCTCTGTACAGCCCGTGCTGCCAGAATGGCAACCATCTCTGCAGGCGCTCACCAGCTTGAGTGCCATAGAGCAGTAGCTCTGAACAGCCAGTGCTGCCACAATGACAACCATCTCTGCAGGCGCTCGCCAGCCTGAGTGCCATAGAGCAGTAGCTCTGAACAGCCAGTGCTGCTGGAATGGCAACCATCACTGGAGGCGCTCGCCAGCTTGAGTGCCATAGAGCAGTAGCTCTGAACAGCCAGTGCTGCCAGAACGGCAACCATGTCTGCAGGCGCTCACCAGCCTGCCATAGTGCTGCAAGAACGGCAACCATGTCTGCAGGCACTCGCCAGCCTGAGTGCCATAGAGCAGTAGCTCTGAATAGCCAGTGCTGCTAGAATGGCAACCATCTCTGCAGGCGCTCGCCAGCTTGAGTGCCATAGAGCAGTAGCTCTGAACAGCCAGTGCTGCCACAATGGCAACCATCTCTGCAGGCGCTCGCCAGCCTGAGTGCCATAGAGCAGTATCTCTGAACAGCCAGTGCTGCCAGAACGGCAACCATGTCTGCAGGCGCTCACCAGCCTGCCATAGTGCTGCAAGAACGGCAACCATGTCTGCAGGCACTCGCCAGCCTGCCATAGAGCAGTAGCTCTGAACAGCCAGTGCTGCAGAATGGCAACCAACTCTGCAGGTGCTCGACAGCCTGCCATAGAGCAGTAGCTCTGAATAGCTAGTGCTGCCAGAATGGCAACTTTCTCTGTAGGCGCTCGCCAGCATGCCCTAGAGCAGTAGCTCTAAACAGCTAGTGCTGCCAGAATGGCAACTTTCTCTGCCGGCGCTCGCCAGCATGCCATAGAGCAGTAGCTCTAAAGAGCCATTGCTGCCAGAACGGTAACCATCACTGCATTCGCTCCTCAGCCTGCCATAGTAGCTCTGAACAGCCAGTTCTGCAAGAACGCCAACCATCTCCAAAGGCAACCATCTCTGCAGGCGCTTGCCAGCCTGAGTGCCATAGAGCAGTAGCTCAGAACAGCCAGTGCTGCAGGAACTGTTACCATCTCTGCAGGCGCTCGCCAGTGTGAGTGCCATAGAGCAGTAGCTCTGAACAGCCAGTGCTGCCAGAATGGCAACCATCTCTGCAGGTGCTTGCCAGCCTGAGTGCCATAGAGCAGTAGCTCTGAACAGCCAGTGCTGCCAGAACGGCAACCATGTCCGCAGGCGCTCGCCAGCCTGCCGTGGTGCTGCAAGAACGGCAACCATGTCCGCAGGCACTCGCCAGCCTGCCATAGAGCAGTAGCTCTGAACAGCCAGTGCTGCAGAACGGCAACCATCTCTGCAGGTGCTCGACAGCCTGCCATAGAGCATTAGCTCTGAACAGCTAGTGCTGCCAGAACGGCAACTTTCTCTGCAGGAGCTCGCCAGCCGGCCATAGAGCAATAGCTCTGTACAGCCACTGCTGCCAGAACGGTAACCATCTCTGCAGGCGCTCGTCAGCCTACCATAGAGCAGTAGCTCTGAACAGCCAGTTCTGCAAGAACGCCAACCATCTCCAACGGCAACCATCTCTGAAGGTGCTCGCCAGCCTGAGTGCCACAGAGCAGTAGCTCTGAACAGCCCGTGCTGCCAGAACGGCAACCATCTCTGCCGGTGCTCGCCATTCTGAGTGCCATAGAGCAGTAGCTCTGAACAGCCAGTGCTGCCAGAATGGCAACCATCTCTGCAGGCGCTCGCCAGTGTGAGTGCCATAGAGCAGTAGCTCTGAACAGCCAGTGCTGCCAGAATGGCAACCATCTCTGCAGGCGCTCGCCAGCCTGAGTGCCATAGAGCAGTAGCTCTGAACAGCCAGTGCTGCCAGAACGGCAACCATCTCTGCAGGCGCTCACCAGTCTGAGTGCCATAGAGCAGTAGCTCTGAACAGCCAGCGCTGCAAGAAGGGCAACCATCTTTGCAGGCGCTCGCCAGTCTGACTGCCATAGAGCAGTAGCTCTGAACAGCCAGTGCTGCCAGAACGGCAACCATGTCCGCAGGCGCTCGCCAGCCTGCCATAGTGCTGCAAGAACGGCAACCATGTCCACAGGCACCCGCCAGCCTGCCATAGAGCAGTAGATCTGAACAGCCAGTGCTGCCAGAACGGCAACCATCTCTGCAGGCGCTCGCCAGCCTGAGTGCCATAGAGCAGTAGCTCTGAACAGCCAGTCCTGCAAGAACGGCAACCATGTCCGCAGGCACTCGCCAGCCTGCCATCGAGCAGTAGCTCTGAACAGCCAGTGCTGCAGAACGGCAACCATCTCTGCAGGCGCTCGACAGCCTGCCATAGAGCAGTAGCTCTGAACAGCCAGTGCTGCCAGAACTGCAACCATCTCTGCAGATGCTCGTCAGCCTGCCATTGAGCAGTAGCACTGAACAGCCAGTTCTGCAAGAACGCCAACCATCTCCAACGGCAACCATCTCTGCAGGCGCTCGCAAGCCTGCCATTGAGCAGTAGCTCTGAACAGCCAGTCCTGCAAGAACGGCAACCATGTCCGCAGGCACTCGCCAGCCTGCCATCGAGCAGTAGCTCTGAATAGCCAGTGCTGCAGAACGGCAACCATCTCTGCAGGTGCTCGACAGTCTGCCATAGAGCAGTATCTCTGAACAGCCAGTGCTGCCAGAACTGCAACCATCTCTGCAGATGCTCGTCAGCCTGCCATTGAGCAGTAGCACTGAACAGCCAGTTCTGCAAGAACGCCAACCATCTCCAACGGCAACCATCTCTGCAGGCGCTCGCCAGCCTGCCATAGAGAAGTAGCTCTGAACAGCCCATGCTGCCAGAACGGCAACCATATCTGCAGGCGCTCGCCAGCCTGAGTGCCATAGAGCAGTAGCTCTGAACAGCCCGTGCTGCCAGAACGGCAACCATCTCTGCCGGCGCTCGCCATTCTGAGTGCCATAGAACAGTAGCTCTGAACAGCCAGTGCTGCAAGAATGGCAACTATGTCCGCAGGCGCTTGCCAGTCTGCCATAGTGCGGCAGTAACAGCAACCATCTCTGCAGGCGTTAGCCAGGCTGCCATAGAGA
This sequence comes from Ambystoma mexicanum, assembly GCF_040938575.1. Lineage (NCBI taxonomy): Eukaryota > Metazoa > Chordata > Amphibia > Caudata > Ambystomatidae > Ambystoma > Ambystoma mexicanum. The sequence goes on along the minus strand of NC_090932.1, from coordinate 292,880,520 downwards.
AGTAGCTCTGAACAGCCCGTGCTGCCAGAATGGCAACCATCTCTGCAGGCGCTTGCCAGCCTGAGTGCCATAGAGCAGTAGCTCTGAACAGCCAGTGCTGCTAGAATGTTAACCATGTCTGCAGGCGCTCGCCAGCTTGAGTGCCATAGAGCAGTAGCTCTGAACAGCCAGTGCTGCCACAATGGCAACCATCTCTGCAGGCGCTCGCCAGCCTGAGTGCCATAGAGCAGTAGCTCTGAACAGCCAGTGCTGCTGGAATGGCAACCATCTCTGGAGGCGCTCGCCAGCTTGAGTGCCATAGAGCAGTAGCTCTGAACAGCCAGTGCTGCCAGAACGGCAACCATGTCTGCAGGCGCTCACCAGCCTGCCATAGTGCTGCAAGAACGGCAACCATGTCTGCAGGCACTCGCCAGCCTGAGTGCCATAGAGCAGTAGCTCTGAACAGCCAGTGCTGGAGAATGGCAACCATCTCTGCAGGCGCTCGACAGCCTGCCATAGAGCAGTAGCTCTGAACAGATAGTGCTGCCAGAATAGCAACTTTCTCTGCAGGCGCTCGCCAGCAGGCCATAGAGCAGTAGCTCTAAACAGCTATTGCTGCCAGAATGGCAAATTTCTCTGCAGGCGCTCGCCAGCATGCCATAGAGCAGTAGCTCTGAACAGCCAGTGCTGCCAGAACGGTAACCATCACTGCATTCGCTCCTCAGCCTGCCGTAGAGCAGTAGCTCTGAACAGCCAGTTCTGCAAGAACGCCAACCATCTCCAAAGGCAACCATCTCTGCAGGCGCTTGCCAGCCTGAGTGCCATAGAGCAGTAGCTCAGAACAGCCAGTGCTGCAGGAACGGTAACCATCTCTGCAGGCGCTCACCAGTCTGAGTGCCATAGAGCAGTAGCTCTGAACAGCCAGCGCTGCAAGAAGGGCAACCATCTTTGCAGGTGCTCGCCAGTCTGACTGCCATAGAGCAGTAGCTCTGAACAGCCAGTGCTGCCAGAACGGCAACCATGTCCGCAGGCGCTCGCCAGCCTGCTATAGTGCTGCAAGAACGGCAACCATATCCACAGGCACCCGCCAGCCTGCCATAGAGCAGTAGCTCTGAACAGCTAGTGCTGCCAGAACGGCAACCATCTCTGCAGGCGCTCGCCAGCCTGAGTGCCATAGAGCAGTAGCTCTGAACAGCCAGTGCTGCCAGAATGGCAACCATCTCTGCAGGCCCTCGCCAGCCTGAGTGCCATTGAGCAGTAGCTCTCAACAGCCAGTCCTGCAAGAACGGCAACCATATCCGCAGGCACTCGCCAGCCTGCCATCGAGCAGTAGCTCTGAACAGCCAGTGCTGCAGAACGGCAAACATCTCTGCAGGCGCTCGACAGCCTGCCATAGAGCAGTAGCTCTGAACAGCCAGTGCTGCCAGAACGGCAACCATCTCTGCAGGTGCTCGCTAGCCTGCTATAGAACAGTAGCTCTGAACAGCCAGAACTGCAACCATCTCTGCAGATGCTCGTCAGCCTGCCATTGAGCAGTAGCACTGAACAGCCAGTTCTGCAAGAACGCCAACCATCTCCAACGGCAACCATCTCTGCAGGCGCTCGCCAGCCTGCCATAGAGAAGTAGCTCTGAACAGCCCATGCTGCCAGAACGGCAACCATATCTGCAGGCGCTCGCCAGCCTGAGTGCCATAGAGCAGTAGCTCTGAACAGCCAGCGCTGAAAGAATGGCAACCATCTGTGCTTGCATTCGCCAGCCTGAGTGCCATAGAACAGTAGCTCTGAACAGCCAGTGCTGCAAGAATGGCAACTATGTCCGCAGGCGCTTGCCAGTCTGCCATAGTGCGGCAGTAACAGGAACCATCTCTGCAGGCGTTCGCCAGGCTGCCATAGAGAAGTAGCTCTGTACAGCCCGTGCTGCCAGAATGGCAACCATCTCTGCAGGCGCTCACCAGCTTGAGTGCCATAGAGCAGTAGCTCTGAACAGCCAGTGCTGCCACAATGGCAACCATCTCTGCAGGCGCTCGCCAGCCTGAGTGCCATAGAGCAGTAGCTCTGAACAGCCAGTGCTGCTGGAATGGCAACCATCACTGGAGGCGCTCGCCAGCTTGAGTGCCATAGAGCAGTAGCTCTGAACAGCCAGTGCTGCCAGAACGGCAACCATGTCTGCAGGCGCTCACCAGCCTGCCATAGTGCTGCAAGAACGGCAACCATGTCTGCAGGCACTCGCCAGCCTGAGTGCCATAGAGCAGTAGCTCTGAACAGCCAGTGCTGCTAGAATGGCAACCATCTCTGCAGGCGCTCGCCAGCTTGACTGCCATAGAGCAGTAGCTCTGAACAGCCAGTGCTGCCACAATGGCAACCATCTCTGCAGGCGCTCGCCAGCCTGAGTGCCATAGAGCAGTAGCTCTGAACAGCCAGTGCTGCCAGAACGGCAACCATGTCTGCAGGCGCTCACCAGCCTGCCATAGTGCTGCAAGAACGGCAACCATGTCTGCAGGCACTCGCCAGCCTGCCATAGAGCAGTAGCTCTGAACAGCCAGTGCTGCAGAATGGCAACCAACTCTGCAGGTGCTCGACAGCCTGCCATAGAGCAGTAGCTCTGAATAGCTAGTGCTGCCAGAATGGCAACTTTCTCTGCAGGCGCTCGCCAGCATGCCCTAGAGCAGTAGCTCTAAACAGCTAGTGCTGCCAGAATGGCAACTTTCTCTGCCGGCGCTCGCCAGCATGCCATAGAGCAGTAGCTCTAAACAGCCATTGCTGCCAGAACGGTAACCATCACTGCATTCGCTCCTCAGCCTGCCATAGTAGCTCTGAACAGCCAGTTCTGCAAGAACGCCAACCATCTCCAAAGGCAACCATCTCTGCAGGCGCTTGCCAGCCTGAGTGCCATAGAGCAGTAGCTCAGAACAGCCAGTGCTGCAGGAACTGTTACCATCTCTGCAGGCGCTCGCCAGTGTGAGTGCCATAGAGCAGTAGCTCTGAACAGCCAGTGCTGCCAGAATGGCAACCATCTCTGCAGGCGCTTGCCAGCCTGAGTGCCATAGAGCAGTAGCTCTGAACGGCCAGTGCTGCCAGAACGGCAACCATGTCCGCAGGCGCTCGCCAGCCTGCCATGGTGCTGCAAGAACGGCAACCATGTCCGCAGGCACTCGCCAACCTGCCATAGAGCAGTAGCTCTGAACAGCCAGTGCTGCAGAACGGCAACCATCTCTGCAGGTGCTCGACAGCCTGCCATAGAGCATTAGCTCTGAACAGCTAGTGCTGCCAGAACGGCAACTTTCTCTGCAGGAGCTCGCCAGCCGGCCATAGAGCAATAGCTCTGTACAGCCACTGCTGCCAGAACGGTAACCATCTCTGCAGGCGCTCGTCAGCCTACCATAGAGCAGTAGCTCTGAACAGCCAGTTCTGCAAGAACGCCAACCATCTCCAACGGCAACCATCTCTGAAGGTGCTCGCCAGCCTGAGTGCCACAGAGCAGTAGCTCTGAACAGCCCGTGCTGCCAGAACGGCAACCATCTCTGCCGGTGCTCGCCATTCTGAGTGCCATAGAGCAGTAGCTCTGAACAGCCAGTGCTGCCAGAATGGCAACCATCTCTGCAGGCGCTCGCCAGTGTGAGTGCCATAGAGCAGTAGCTCTGAACAGCCAGTGCTGCCAGAATGGCAACCATCTCTGCAGGCGCTCGCCAGCCTGAGTGCCATAGAGCAGTAGCTCTGAACAGCCAGTGCTGCCAGAACGGCAACCATCTCTGCAGGCGCTCACCAGTCTGAGTGCCATAGAGCAGTAGCTCTGAACAGCCAGCGCTGCAAGAAGGGCAACCATCTTTGCAGGCGCTCGCCAGTCTGACTGCCATAGAGCAGTAGCTCTGAACAGCCAGTGCTGCCAGAACGGCAACCATGTCCGCAGGCGCTCGCCAGCCTGCCATAGTGCTGCAAGAACGGCAACCATGTCCACAGGCACCCGCCAGCCTGCCATAGAGCAGTAGATCTGAACAGCCAGTGCTGCCAGAACGGCAACCATCTCTGCAGGCGCTCTCCAGCCTGAGTGCCATAGAGCAGTAGCTCTGAACAGCCAGTCCTGCAAGAACGGCAACCATGTCCGCAGGCACTCGCCAGCCTGCCATCGAGCAGTAGCTCTGAACAGCCAGTGCTGGAGAACGGCAACCATCTCTGCAGGCGCTCGACAGCCTGCCATAGAGCAGTAGCTCTGAACAGCCAGTGCTGCCAGAACTGCAACCATCTCTGCAGATGCTCGTCAGCCTGCCATTGAGCAGTAGCACTGAACAGCCAGTTCTGCAAGAACGCCAACCATCTCCAACGGCAACCATCTCTGCAGGCGCTCGCCAGCCTGCCATTGAGCAGTAGCTCTGAACAGCCAGTCCTGCAAGAACGGCAACCATGTCCGCAGGCACTCGCCAGCCTGCCATCGAGCAGTAGCTCTGAACAGCCAGTGCTGCAGAATGGCAACCATCTCTGCAGGTGCTCGACAGTCTGCCATAGAGCAGTATCTCTGAACAGCCAGTGCTGCCAGAACTGCAACCATCTCTGCAGATGCTCGTCAGCCTGCCATTGAGCAGTAGCACTGAACAGCCAGTTCTGCAAGAACGCCAACCATCTCCAACGGCAACCATCTCTGCAGGCGCTCGCCAGCCTGCCATAGAGAAGTAGCTCTGAACAGCCCATGCTGCCAGAACGGCAACCATATCTGCAGGCGCTCGCCAGCCTGAGTGCCATAGAGCAGTAGCTCTGAACAGCCCGTGCTGCCAGAACGGCAACCATCTCTGCCGGCGCTCGCCATTCTGAGTGCCATAGAACAGTAGCTCTGAACAGCCAGTGCTGCAAGAATGGCAACTATGTCCGCAGGCGCTTGCCAGTCTGCCATAGTGCGGCAGTAACAGCAACCATCTCTGCAGGCGTTCGCCAGGCTGCCATAGAGAAGTAGCTCTGAACAGCCCGTGCTGCCAGAATGGCAACCATCTCTGCAGGCGCTTGCCAGCCTGAGTGCCATAGAGCAGTAGCTCTGAACAGCCAGTGCTGCTAGAATGTTAACCATGTCTGCAGGCGCTCGTCAGCTTGAGTGCCATAGAGCAGTAGCTCTGAACAGCCAGTGCTGCCACAATGGCAACCATCTCTGCAGGCGCTCGCCAGCCTGAGTGCCATAGAGCAGTAGCTCTGAACAGCCAGTGCTGCTGGAATGGCAACCATCTCTGGAGGCGCTCGCCAGCTTGAGTGCCATAGAGCAGTAGCTCTGAACGGCCAGTGCTGCCAGAACGGCAACCATGTCCGCAGGCGCTCGCCAGCCTGCCATGGTGCTGCAAGAACGGCAACCATGTCCGCAGGCACTCGCCAACCTGCCATAGAGCAGTAGCTCTGAACAGCCAGTGCTGCAGAACGGCAACCATCTCTGCAGGTGCTCGACAGCCTGCCATAGAGCATTAGCTCTGAACAGCTAGTGCTGCCAGAACGGCAACTTTCTCTGCAGGAGCTCGCCAGCCGGCCATAGAGCAATAGCTCTGTACAGCCACTGCTGCCAGAACGGTAACCATCTCTGCAGGCGCTCGTCAGCCTACCATAGAGCAGTAGCTCTGAACAGCCAGTTCTGCAAGAACGCCAACCATCTCCAACGGCAACCATCTCTGAAGGTGCTCGCCAGCCTGAGTGCCACAGAGCAGTAGCTCTGAACAGCCCGTGCTGCCAGAACGGCAACCATCTCTGCCGGTGCTCGCCATTCTGAGTGCCATAGAGCAGTAGCTCTGAACAGCCAGTGCTGCCAGAATGGCAACCATCTCTGCAGGCGCTCGCCAGTGTGAGTGCCATAGAGCAGTAGCTCTGAACAGCCAGTGCTGCCAGAATGGCAACCATCTCTGCAGGCGCTCGCCAGCCTGAGTGCCATAGAGCAGTAGCTCTGAACAGCCAGTGCTGCCAGAACGGCAACCATCTCTGCAGGCGCTCACCAGTCTGAGTGCCATAGAGCAGTAGCTCTGAACAGCCAGCGCTGCAAGAAGGGCAACCATCTTTGCAGGCGCTCGCCAGTCTGACTGCCATAGAGCAGTAGCTCTGAACAGCCAGTGCTGCCAGAACGGCAACCATGTCCGCAGGCGCTCGCCAGCCTGCCATAGTGCTGCAAGAACGGCAACCATGTCCACAGGCACCCGCCAGCCTGCCATAGAGCAGTAGATCTGAACAGCCAGTGCTGCCAGAACGGCAACCATCTCTGCAGGCGCTCTCCAGCCTGAGTGCCATAGAGCAGTAGCTCTGAACAGCCAGTCCTGCAAGAACGGCAACCATGTCCGCAGGCACTCGCCAGCCTGCCATCGAGCAGTAGCTCTGAACAGCCAGTGCTGGAGAACGGCAACCATCTCTGCAGGCGCTCGACAGCCTGCCATAGAGCAGTAGCTCTGAACAGCCAGTGCTGCCAGAACTGCAACCATCTCTGCAGATGCTCGTCAGCCTGCCATTGAGCAGTAGCACTGAACAGCCAGTTCTGCAAGAACGCCAACCATCTCCAACGGCAACCATCTCTGCAGGCGCTCGCAAGCCTGCCATTGAGCAGTAGCTCTGAACAGCCAGTCCTGCAAGAACGGCAACCATGTCCGCAGGCACTCGCCAGCCTGCCATCGAGCAGTAGCTCTGAACAGCCAGTGCTGCAGAATGGCAACCATCTCTGCAGGTGCTCGACAGTCTGCCATAGAGCAGTATCTCTGAACAGCCAGTGCTGCCAGAACTGCAACCATCTCTGCAGATGCTCGTCAGCCTGCCATTGAGCAGTAGCACTGAACAGCCAGTTCTGCAAGAACGCCAACCATCTCCAACGGCAACCATCTCTGCAGGCGCTCGCCAGCCTGCCATAGAGAAGTAGCTCTGAACAGCCCATGCTGCCAGAATGGCAACCATATCTGCAGGCGCTCGCCAGCCTGAGTGCCATAGAGCAGTAGCTCTGAACAGCCCGTGCTGCCAGAACGGCAACCATCTCTGCCGGCGCTCGCCATTCTGAGTGCCATAGAACAGTAGCTCTGAACAGCCAGTGCTGCAAGAATGGCAACTATGTCCGCAGGCGCTTGCCAGTCTGCCATAGTGCGGCAGTAACAGCAACCATCTCTGCAGGCGTTCGCCAGGCTGCCATAGAGAAGTAGCTCTGAACAGCCCGTGCTGCCAGAATGGCAACCATCTCTGCAGGCGCTTGCCAGCCTGAGTGCCATAGAGCAGTAGCTCTGAACAGCCAGTGCTGCTAGAATGTTAACCATGTCTGCAGGCGCTCGTCAGCTTGAGTGCCATAGAGCAGTAGCTCTGAACAGCCAGTGCTGCCACAATGGCAACCATCTCTGCAGGCGCTCGCCAGCCTGAGTGCCATAGAGCAGTAGCTCTGAACAGCCAGTGCTGCTGGAATGGCAACCATCTCTGGAGGCGCTCGCCAGCTTGAGTGCCATAGAGCAGTAGCTCTGAACAGCCAGTGCTGCCAGAACGGCAACCATGTCTGCAGGCGCTCACCAGCCTGCCATAGTGCTGCAAGAACGGCAACCATGTCTGCAGGCACTCGCCAGCCTGAGTGCCATAGAGCAGTAGCTCTGAACAGCCAGTGCTGGAGAATGGCAACCATCTCTGCAGGCGCTCGACAGCCTGCCATAGAGCAGTAGCTCTGAACAGATAGTGCTGCCAGAATAGCAACTTTCTCTGCAGGCGCTCGCCAGCATGCCATAGAGCAGTAGCTCTAAACAGCTATTGCTGCCAGAATGGCAAATTTCTCTGCAGGCGCTCGCCAGCATGCCATAGAGCAGTAGCTCTGAACAGCCAGTGCTGCCAGAACGGTAACCATCACTGCATTCGCTCCTCAGCCTGCCGTAGAGCAGTAGCTCTGAACAGCCAGTTCTGCAAGAACGCCAACCATCTCCAAAGGCAACCATCTCTGCAGGCGCTTGCCAGCCTGAGTGCCATAGAGCAGTAGCTCAGAACAGCCAGTGCTGCAGGAACGGTAACCATCTCTGCAGGCGCTCACCAGTCTGAGTGCCATAGAGCAGTAGCTCTGAACAGCCAGCGCTGCAAGAAGGGCAACCATCTTTGCAGGTGCTCGCCAGTCTGACTGCCATAGAGCAGTAGCTCTGAACAGCCAGTGCTGCCAGAACGGCAACCATGTCCGCAGGCGCTCGCCAGCCTGCTATAGTGCTGCAAGAACGGCAACCATATCCACAGGCACCCGCCAGCCTGCCATAGAGCAGTAGCTCTGAACAGCTAGTGCTGCCAGAACGGCAACCATCTCTGCAGGCGCTCGCCAGCCTGAGTGCCATAGAGCAGTAGCTCTGAACAGCCAGTGCTGCCAGAATGGCAACCATCTCTGCAGGCCCTCGCCAGCCTGAGTGCCATTGAGCAGTAGCTCTCAACAGCCAGTCCTGCAAGAACGGCAACCATATCCACAGGCACCTGCCAGCCTGCCATAGAGCAGTAGCTCTGAACAGCCAGTGCTGCAGAACGGCAAACATCTCTGCAGGCGCTCGACAGCCTGCCATAGAGCAGTAGCTCTGAACAGCCAGTGCTGCCAGAACGGCAACCATCTCTGCAGGTGCTCGCTAGCCTGCAATAGAACAGTAGCTCTGAACAGCCAGAACTGCAACCATCTCTGCAGATGCTCGTCAGCCTGCCATTGAGCAGTAGCACTGAACAGCCAGTTCTGCAAGAACGCCAACCATCTCCAACGGCAACCATCTCTGCAGGCGCTCGCCAGCCTGCCATAGAGAAGTAGCTCTGAACAGCCCATGCTGCCAGAACGGCAACCATATCTGCAGGCGCTCGCCAGCCTGAGTGCCATAGAGCAGTAGCTCTGAACAGCCCGTGCTGCCAGAACGGCAACCATCTCTGCCGGTGCTCGCCATTCTGAGTGCCATAGAGCAGTAGCTCTGAACAGCCAGCGCTGCAAGAATGGCAACCATCTGTGCTTGCATTCGCCAGCCTGAGTGCCATAGAACAGTAGCTCTGAAAAGCCAGTGCTGCAAGAATGGCAACTATGTCCGCAGGCGCTTGCCAGTCTGCCATAGTGCGGCAGTAACAGCAACCATCTCTGCAGGCGTTCGCCAGGCTGCCATAGAGAAGTAGCTCTGTACAGCCCGTGCTGCCAGAATGGCAACCATCTCTGCAGGCGCTCACCAGCTTGAGTGCCATAGAGCAGTAGCTCTGAACAGCCAGTGCTGCCACAATGGCAACCATCTCTGCAGGCGCTCGCCAGCCTGAGTGCCATAGAGCAGTAGCTCTGAACAGCCAGTGCTGCTGGAATGGCAACCATCTCTGGAGGCGCTCGCCAGCTTGAGTGCCATAGAGCAGTAGCTCTGAACAGCCAGTGCTGCCAGAACGGCAACCATGTCTGCAGGCGCTCACCAGCCTGCCATAGTGCTGCAAGAACGGCAACCATGTCTGCAGGCACTCGCCAGCCTGAGTGCCATAGAGCAGTAGCTCTGAACAGCCAGTGCTGCTAGAATGGCAACCATCTCTGCAGGCGCTTGCCAGCTTGAGTGCCATAGAGCAGTAGCTCTGAACAGCCAGTGCTGCCACAATGGCAACCATCTCTGCAGGCGCTCGCCAGCCTGAGTGCCATAGAGCAGCAGCTCTGAACAGCCAGTGCTGCTGGAATGGCAACCATCTCTGGAGGCGCTCACCAGCTTGAGTGCCATAGAGCAGTAGCTCTGAACAGCCAGTGCTGCCAGAACGGCAACCATGTCTGCAGGCGCTCACCAGCCTGCCATAGTGCTGCAAGAACGGCAATCATGTCTGCAGGCACTCGCCAGCCTGCCATAGAGCAGTAGCTCTGAACAGCCAGTGCTGCAGAATGGCAACCATCTCTGCAGGTGCTCGACAGCCTGCCATAGAGCAGTAGCTCTGAATAGCTAGTGCTGCCAGAATGGCAACTTTCTCTGCAGGCGCTCGCCAGCATGCCCTAGAGCAGTAGCTCTAAACAGCTAGTGCTGCCAGAATGGCAACTTTCTCTGCAGGCGCTCGCCAGCATGCCATAGAGCAGTAGCTCTGAACAGCCATTGCTGCCAGAACGGTAACCATCACTGCATTCGCTCCTCAGCCTGCCATAGAGCAGTAGCTCTGAACAGCCAGTTCTGCAAGAACGCCAACCATCTCCAAAGGCAACCATCTCTGCAGGCGCTTGCCAGCCTGAGTGCCATAGAGCAGTAGCTCAGAACAGCCAGTGCTGCAGGAACTGTTACCATCTCTGCAGGCGCTCGCCAGTGTGAGTGCCATAGAGCAGTAGCTCTGAACAGCCAGTGCTGCCAGAATGGCAACCATCTCTGCAGGCGCTTGCCAGCCTGAGTGCCATAGAGCAGTAGCTCTGAACAGCCAGTGCTGCCAGAACGGCAACCATGTCCGCAGGCGCTCGCCAGCCTGCCATGGTGCTGCAAGAACGGCAACCATGTCCGCAGGCACTCGCCAGCCTGCCATAGAGCAGTAGCTCTGAACAGCCAGTGCTGCAGAACGGCAACCATCTCTGCAGGCGCTCGACAGCCTGCCATAGAGCATTAGCTCTGAACAGCTAGTGCTGCCAGAACGGCAACTTTCTCTGCAGGAGCTCGCCAGCCGGCCATAGAGCAATAGCTCTGTACAGCCACTGCTGCCAGAACGGTAACCATCTCTGCAGGCGCTCGTCAGCCTACCATAGAGCAGTAGCTCTGAACAGCCAGTTCTGCAAGAACGCCAACCATCTCCAACGGCAACCATCTCTGAAGGTGCTCGCCAGCCTGAGTGCCATAGAGCAGTAGCTCTGAACAGCCCGTGCTGCCAGAACGGCAACCATCTCTGCCGGTGCTCGCCATTCTGAGTGCCATAGAGCAGTAGCTCTGTACAGCCAGTGCTGCCAGAATGGCAACCATCTCTGCAGGCGCTCGCCAGTGTGAGTGCCATAGAGCAGTAGCTCTGAACAGCCAGTGCTGCCAGAATGGCAACCATCTCTGCAGGCGCTCGCCAGCCTGAGTGCCATAGAGCAGTAGCTCTGTACAGCCAGTGCTGCCAGAACAGCAACCATCTCTGCAGGCGCTCACCAGTCTGAGTGCCATAGAGCAGTAGCTCTGAACAGCCAGCGCTGCAAGAAGGGCAACCATCTTTGCAGGCGCTCGCCAGTCTGACTGCCATAGAGCAGTAGCTCTGAACAGCCAGTGCTGCCAGAACGGCAACCATGTCCGCAGGCGCTCGCCAGCCTGCCATAGTGCTGCAAGAACGGCAACCATGTCCACAGGCACCCGCCAGCCTGCCACAGAGCAGTAGATCTGAACAGCCAGTGCTGCCAGAACGGCAACCATCTCTGCAGGCACTCGCCAGCCTGAGTGCCATAGAGCAGTAGCTCTGAACAGCCAGTCCTGCAAGAACGGCAACCATGTCCGCAGGCACTCGCCAGCCTGCCATCGAGCAGTAGCTCTGAACAGCCAGTGCTGCCAGAACTGCAACCATCTCTGCAGATGCTCGTCAGCCTGCCATTGAGCAGTAGCACTGAACAGCCAGTTCTGCAAGAACGCCAACCATCTCCAACGGCAACCATCTCTGCAGCCGCTCGCAAGCCTGCCATCGAGCAGTAGCTCTGAACAGCCAGTCCTGCAAGAACGGCAACCATGTCCGCAGGCACTCGCCAGCCTGCCATCGAGCAGTAGCTCTGAACAGCCAGTGCTGCCAGAACTGCAACCATCTCTGCAGATGCTCGTCAGCCTGCCATTGAGCAGTAGCACTGAACAGCCAGTTCTGCAAGAACGCCAACCATCTCCAACGGAACCATCTCTGCAGGCGCTCGCCAGCCTGCCATAGAGAAGTAGCTCTGAACAGCCCATGCTGCCAGAACGGCAACCATATCTGCAGGCGCTCGCCAGCCTGAGTGCCATAGAGCAGTAGCTCTGAACAGCCCGTGCTGCCAGAACGGCAACCATCTCTGCCGGCGCTCGCCATTCTGAGTGCCATAGAACAGTAGCTCTGAACAGCCAGTGCTGCAAGAATGGCAACTATGTCCGCAGGCGCTTGCCAGTCTGCCATAGTGCGGCAGTAACAGCAACCATCTCTGCAGGCGTTCGCCAGGCTGCCATAGAGCAGTAGCTCTAAACAGCTATTGCTGCCAGAATGGCAAATTTCTCTGCAGGCGCTCGCCAGCATGCCATAGAGCAGTAGCTCTGAACAGCCAGTGCTGCCAGAACGGTAACCATCACTGCATTCGCTCCTCAGCCTGCCGTAGAGCAGTAGCTCTGAACAGCCAGTTCTGCAAGAACGCCAACCATCTCTAAAGGCAAACATCTCTGCAGGCGCTTGCCAGCCTGAGTGCCATAGAGCAGTAGCTCTGAACAGCCAGCGCTGCAAGAAGGGCAACCATCTTTGCAGGCGCTCGCCAGTCTGACTGCCATAGAGCAGTGGCTCTGAACAGCCAGTGCTGCCAGAACGGCAACCATGTCCGCAGGCGCTCGCCAGCCTGCTATAGTGCTGCAAGAACGGCAACCATATCCACAGGCACCCGCCAGCCTGCCATAGAGCAGTAGCTCTGAACAGCTAGTGCTGCCAGAACGGCAACCATCTCTGCAGGCGCTCGCCAGCCTGAGTGCCATAGAGCAGTAGCTCTGAACAGCCAGTGCTGCCAGAATGGCAACCATCTCTGCAGGCCCTCGCCAGCCTGAGTGCCATTGAGCAGTAGCTCTCAACAGTCAGTCCTGCTAGAACGGCAACCATGTCCGCAGGCACTCGCCAGCCTGCCATCGATCAGTAGCTCTGAACAGCCAGTGCTGCAGAACGTCAACCATCTCTGCAGGCGCTCGACAGCCTGCCATAGAGCAGTAGCTCTGAACAGCCAGTGCTGCCAGAACGGCAACCATCTCTGCAGGTGCTCGCTAGCCTGCTATAGAACAGTAGCTCTGAACAGCCAGAACTGCAACCATCTCTGCAGATGCTCGTCAGCCTGCCATTGAGCAGTAGCACTGAACAGCCAGTTCTGCAAGAACGCCAACCATCTCCAACGGCAACCATCTCTGCAGGCGCTCGCCAGCCTGCCATAGAGAAGTAGCTCTGAACAGCCCATGCTGCCAGAACGGCAACCATATCTGCAGGCGCTCGCCAGCCTGAGTGCCATAGAGCAGTAGCTCTGAACAGCCCGTGCTGCCAGAACGGCAACCATCTCTGCCGGTGCTCGCCATTCTGAGTGCCATAGAGCAGTAGCTCTGAACAGCCAGCGCTGCAAGAATGGCAACGATCTGTGCTTGCATTCGCCAGCCTGAGTGCCATAGAACAGTAGCTCTGAACAGCCAGTGCTGCAAGAATGGCAACTATGTCCGCAGGCTCTTGCCAGTCTGCCATAGTGCGGCAGTAACAGCAACCATCTCTGCAGGCGTTCGCCAGGCTGCCATAGAGAAGTAGCTCTGTACAGCCCGTGCTGCCAGAATGGCAACCATCTCTGCAGTCGCTCACCAGCTTGAGTGCCATAGAGCAGTAGCTCTGAACAGCCAGTGCTGCCACAATGGCAACCATCTCTGCAGGCGCTCGCCAGCCTGAGTGCCATAGAGCAGTAGCTCTGAACAGCCAGTGCTGCTGGAATGGCAACCATGTCTGGAGGCGCTCGCCAGCTTGAGTGCCATAGAGCAGTAGCTCTGAACAGCCAGTGCTGCCAGAACGGCAACCATGTCTGCAGGCGCTCACCAGCCTGCCATAGTGCTGCAAGAATGGCAACCATGTCTGCCGGCACTCGCCAGCTTGAGTGCCATAGAGCAGTAGCTCTGAACAGCCAGTGCTGCTAGAATGGCAACCATCTCTGCAGGCGCTCGCCAGCTTGAGTGCCATAGAGCAGTAGCTCTGAACAGCCAGTGCTGCCACAATGGCAACCATCTCTGCAGGCGCTCGCCAGCCTGAGTGCCATAGAGCAGTAGCTCTGAACAGCCTTTGCTGCTGGAATGGCAACCATCTCTGCAGGCGGTCGCCAGCTTGAGTGCCATAGAGCAGTAGCTCTGAACAGCCATTGCTGCCAGAACGGTAACCATCACTGCATTCGCTCCTCAGCCTGCCATAGAGCAGTAGCTCTGAACAGCCAGTTCTGCAAGAACGCCAACCATCTCCAAAGGCAACCATCTCTGCAGGCGCTTGCCAGCCTGAGTGCCATAGAGCAGTAGCTCAGAACAGCCAGTGCTGCAGGAACTGTTACCATCTCTGCAGGCGCTCGCCAGTGTGAGTGCCATAGAGCAGTAGCTCTGAACAGCCAGTGCTGCCAGAATGGCAACCATCTCTGCAGGCGCTTGCCAGCCTGAGTGCCATAGAGGAGTAGCTCTGAACAGCCAGTGCTGCCAGAACGGCAACCATGTCCGCAGGCGCTCGCCAGCCTGCCATGGTGCTGCAAGAACGGCAACCATGTCCGCAGGCACTCGCCAGCCTGCCATAGAGCAGTAGCTCTGAACAGCCAGTGCTGCAGAACGGCAACCATCTCTGCAGGCGCTCGACAGCCTGCCATAGAGCATTAGCTCTGAACAGCTAGTGCTGCCAGAACGGCAACTTTCTCTGCAGGAGCTCGCCAGCCGGCCATAGAGCAATAGCTCTGTACAGCCACTGCTGCCAGAACGGTAACCATCTCTGCAGGCGCTCGTCAGCCTTCCATAGAGCAGTAGCTCTGAACAGCCAGTTCTGCAAGAACGCCAACCATCTCCAACGGCAACCATCTCTGCAGGCGCTCACCAGCCTGAGTGCCATAGAGCAGTAGCTCTGAACAGCCAGTGCTGCAGGAATGGCAACCATCTCTGCAGGCACACTCGCCAGTCTGGGTGCCATAGAGCAGTAGCTCTGAACAGCCAGTGCTGCCGGAACGGCAACCATCTCTGCAGGCGCTCGCCAGTCTGAGTGCCACAGAGCAGTAGCTCTGAACAGCCAGTGCTGCCAGAACGGCAACCATGTCCGCAGGTGCTCGCCAGCCTGCCATAGTGCTGCAAGAACAGCAACCATGTCCGCAGGCACTCGCCAGCCTGCCATAGAGCAGTAGCTCTGAGCAACCATCTCTGCAGGCGCTCGACAGCCTGCCATAGAGCAGTAGCTCTGAACAGCTAGTGCTGCCAGAACGGCAACTTTCTCTGCAGGCTTGGCAACCTGCCATAGAGCAATAGCTCTGAACAGATAGTGCTGCCAGAACGGTAACCATCTCTGCCGGCGCTCGTCAGCCTGCCATAGAGCAGTAGCTCTGAACAGCCAGTTCTGCAAGAACGCCAACCATCTCCAACGGCAACCATCTCTGCAGTCGCTCACCAGCCTGAGTGCCATAGAGCAGTAGCTCTGAACAGCCAGTGCTGCCGGAACGGCAACCATCTCTGCAGGCACACTCGCCAGTCTGAGTGCCATAGAGCAGTAGCTCTGAACAGCCAGGGCTGCCGGAACGGCAACCATCTCTGCAGGTGCTTGCCAGCCTGAGTGCTATAGAGTAGTATCTCTGAACAGCCAGTGCTGCCGGAACGGCAACCATCTCTGCAGGCGCTCGCCAGCCTGAGTGCCATAGAGCAGTAGCTCTGAACAGCCAGGGCTGCCGGAACGGCAACCATCTCTGCAGGTGCTTGCCAGCCTGAGTGCTATAGAGTAGTAGCTCTGAACAGCCAGTGCTGCCGGAACGGCAACCATCTCTGCAGGCGCTCGCCAGCCTGCATAGAGCACTAGCTCTGAACAGCCAGCACTGCAGGAATGGCAACCATCTCTGCAGGCACACTCGCCAGTCTGAGTTCCATAGAGCAGTAGCTCTGAACATCCAGTGCTGCAGGAACGGCAACAATCTCCGCAGGCGTTCGCCCCCCTGAGTGCCATAGAGCAGTAGATATGAACAGCCAGTGCTGCAAGAACGGCAACCATCTACGCAGGCACTCGCCAGTCTGAGTGCCATAGAGCAATAGCTCTGAACAGCCAGTGCTGCCAGAACGGCAACCATCTCTGCAGGCGCTCGCCAGTCTGAGTGCCATAGAGCAGTAGCTCTGAACAGCCAGTGCTGCCGGAACGGCAACCATCTCTGCCGCCGCTCGCCATTCTGAGTGCCATAGAGCAGTAGCTCTGAACAGCCAGCGCTGCAAGAATGGCAACTATGTCTGCAGGCGTTCGCCAGCCTGCCATAGTGCTGCAGTAACAGCAACCATCTCTGCAGGCGTTCGCCAGGCTGCCATAGAGAAGTAGCACTGAACAGCCAGTGCTGCCAGAATAGCAACCATCTCTGCAGGCGCTCGCCAGCCTGAGTGCCATAGAGCAGTAGCTCTGAACAGCCAGTGCTGCTAGAATGGTAACCATCTCTGCAGGCGCTCGCCAGCTTGAGTGCCATAGAGCAGTAGCTCTGACCAGCCAGTCCTGCTAGAATGGCAACCATCTCTGCAGTCACTCGCCAGCTTGAGTGCCATAGAGCAGTAGCTCTGAACAGCCAGTGCTGCCAGAACGGCAACCATGTCCGCAGGCGCTCATCAGCCTGCCATAGTGCTGCAAGAACGGCAACCATGTCCGCAGGCACTCGCCAGCCTGCCATAGAGCAGTAGCTCTGAACAGCCAGTGCTGCCAGAATGGCAACCATCTCTGCAGGCGCTCGCCAGCCTGAGTGCCATAGAGCAGTAGCTCTGAACAGCCAGTGCTGCCGGAACGGCAACCATGTCCACAGGCGTTCGCCAGGCTGCCGTAGTGCTGCAAGAATGGCAGCCATGTCCGCAGGCACTCGCCAGTCTGCCATAGAGCAGTAGCTCTGAACAGCCAGCTCTTTAAGAATGGCAACTATGTCTGCAGGCGCTCGCCAGGCTGCCATAGAGAAGTAGCTCTGAACAGCCCGTGCTGCCAGAATAGCAACCATCTCTGCAGGCGCTCGCCAGCTTGAGTGCCATAGAGCAGTAGCTCTGGCCAGCCAGTGCTGCTAGAATGACAACCATCTCTGCAGGCGCTCGCCAGCTTGAGTGCCATAGAGCAGTAGCTCTGAACAGCCAGTGCTGCCAGAACGGCAACCATGTCCGCAGGCGCTCACCAGCCTGCCATAGTGCTGCAAGAACGGCAACCATGTCTGCAGGCACTCGCCAGCCTGCCATAGAGCAGTAGCTCTGAACAGCCAGTGCTGCAGAAAGTCAACCATCTCTGCAGGCGCTCGACAGCCTGCCATAGAGCAGTAGCTCCGTACGGGCAGTGCTGCCAGAATGGCAACTTTCTCTGCAGGCACTCGCCAGCATGCCATAGAGCAGTAGCTCTGAACAGCCAGTGCTGCCAGAACGGTAACCATCACTGCAGGCACTCATCAGCCTGCCATAGAGCAGTAGCTCTGAACAGCCAGTACTGCAAGAACGCCAACCATCTCCAAAGGCAACCATCTCTGCAGGCGCTTGCCAGCCTGAGTGCCATAGAGCAGTAGCTCAGAACAGCCAGTGCGGCAGGAACGGTAACCATCTGTGCAGGCACACTCGCCAGTCTGAGTGCCACAGAGCATTAGCTCTGAACAGCCAGTGCTGCCAGAATGGCAACCATCTCTGCAGGCGCTCGCCAGCCTGAGTGCCATAGAGCAGTAGCTCTGAACAGCCAGTGCTTCCAGAACGGCAACCATGTCCGCAGGCGCTCGCCAGGCTGCCATAGTGCTGCAAGAACGGCAACCATGTCTGCAGGCACTCGCCAGTCTGCCATAGAGCAGTAGCTCTGAACAGCCAGTGCTGCCGGAATGGCAACCATCTCTGCAGGCGCTCGCCAGCCTGAGTTCCATAGAGCAGTAGCTCTGAACAGCCAGTGCTGCAGGAACGGCAACAATCTCCGCAGGCGTTCGCCAACCTGAGTGCCATAGAGCAGTAGCTCTGAACAGCCAGTGCAGCAAGAACGGCAACCATCTACGCAGGCACTCGCCAGCCTGAGTGCCATAGAGCAGTAGCTCTGAACAGCCAGCGCTGCCAGAACGGCAACCATCTCTGCAGGCGCTCGCCAGCCTGAGTGCCATAAAGCAGGTGCTCTGAACAGCCAGTGCTGCAAGAACAGCAACCATCTACGCAGGTACTCACCAGCCTGAGTGCCAGAGAGTAGCAGCTCTGAACAGCCAGCGCTGCTAGAGTGGCAACCATCTCTGCAGGCACTCGCCAGCCTGCCATAGAGCAGTAGCTCTGAACAGCCAGTGCTGCCAGAATGGTAACCATCTCTGCAGGCGCTCGTCAACCTGCCATAGAGCAGTAGCTCTGAACAGCCAGTTCTGCAAGAACGCCAACCATCTCCAACAGCAACCATCTCTGCAGGCGCTTGCCAGCCTGAGTGCCATAGAGCAGTAGCTCTGAACAGCCAGTGCTGCAGGAACGGTAACCATCTCTGCAGGCACACTCGCCAGTCTCAGTGCCATAGAGCAGTAGCTCTGAACAGCCAGTGCTGCAGAATGTCAACCGTCTCTGCATGCGCTCGACAGCCTGCCATAGAGCAGTAGCTCTGTACGGCTAGTGCTGCCAGAATGGCAACTTTCTCTGCAGGCACTCTCCAGCATGCCATAGAGCAGTAGCTCTGAACAGCTAGTGCTGCCAGAACGGCAACTTTCTCTGCAAGAGCTTGCCAGCCGGCCATAGAGCAATAGCTCTGTACAGCCACTGCTGCCAGAACGGTAACCATCTCAGCAGGCGCTCGTCAGCCCACCATAGAGCAGTAGCTCTGAACAGCCAGTTCTGCAAGAACGCCAACCATCTCTGCAGGCACACTCGCCAGTCTGAGTGCCATAGAGCAGTAGCTCTGAACAGCCAGTGCTGCCGGAACGGCAACCATCTCTGCAGGCGCTCGCCAGCCTGCCATAGAGCAGTAGCTCTGAACAGCCAGTGATGCCAGAATGGCAACCATCTCTGCAGGCGCTCGCCAGCCTGAGTGCCATAGAGCAGTAGCTCTGAACAGCCAGTGCTGCCAGAACGGCAACCATGTCCGCAGGCGCTCGCCAGGCTGCCATAGTGCTGCAAGAACGGCAACCATGTCAGCAGGCACTCGCCAGCCTGCCATAGAGCAGTAGCTCTGAACAGCCAGTGCTGCCAGAACGGCAACCATGTCCGCAGGCGCTCGCCAGGCTGCCATAGTGCTGCAAGAACGGCAACCATGTCCGCAGGCACTCGCCAGCCTGCCATAGAGCAGTAGCTCTGAACAGCCAGTGCTGCCAGAACGGCAACCATGTCCGCAGGCGCTCGCCAGGCTGCCATAGTGCTGCAAGAACTGCAACCATGTCTGCAGGCACTCGCCAGTCTGCCATAGAGCAGTAGCTCTGAACAGCCAGTGCTGCCGGAACGGCAACCATCTCTGCAGGCGCTCGCCAGCCTGCTGTAGAGCAGTAGCACTGAACAGCCAGTGGTGCCAGAACAGCAACCATCTCTGCAGGCGCTCGCCAGCCTGAGTTCCATAGAGCAGTAGCTCTGAACAGCCAGTGCTGCAGGAACGGCAACAATCTCCGCAGGCGTTCGCCAGCCTGCCATAGAGCAGTAGCTCTGAACAGCCAGTGCTGCCAGAATGGTAACCATCTCTGCAGGCGCTCGTCAACCTGCCATAGAGCAGTAGCTCTGAACAGCCAGTTCTGCAAGAACGCCAACCATCTCCAACAGCAACCATCTCTGCAGGCGCTTGCCAGCCTGAGTGCCATAGAGCAGTAGCTCTGAACAGCCAGTGCTGCAGGAACGGTAACCATCTCTGCAGGCACACTCGCCAGTCTCAGTGCCATAGAGCAGTAGCTCTGAACAGCCAGTGCTGCAGAATGTCAACCGTCTCTGCAGGCCCTCGACAGCCTGCCATAGAGCAGTAGCTCTGTACGGCTAGTGCTGCCAGAATGGCAACTTTCTCTGCAGGCACTCTCCAGCATGCCATAGAGCAGTAGCTCTGAACAGCTAGTGCTGCCAGAACGGCAACTTTCTCTGCAAGAGCTTGCCAGCCGGCCATAGAGCAATAGCTCTGTACAGCCACTGCTGCCAGAACGGTAACCATCTCAGCAGGCGCTCGTCAGCCCACCATAGAGCAGTAGCTCTGAACAGCCAGTTCTGCAAGAATGCCAACCATCTCAAACGGCAACCATCTCTGCAGGCGCTCGCCATCCTGAGTGCCATAGAGCAGTAGCTCTGAACAGCCAGTGCTGCAGGAACGGAAACCATCTCTGCAGGCACACTCGCCAATCTGAGTGCCATAGAGCAGTAGCTCTGAACAGCCAGTGCTGCCGGAAGGGCAACCATCTCTGCAGGCGCTCGCCGGCCTGCCGTAGAGCAGTTCCTCTGAACAGCCAGTGATGCCAGAATGGCAACCATCTCTGCAGGCGCTCACCAGCCTGAGTGCCATAGAGCAGTAGCTCTGAACAGCCAGTGCTGCCGGAACGGTAACCATCTCAGCAGGCGCTCGTCAGCCCACCATAGAGCAGTAGCTCTGAACAGCCAGTTCTGCAAGAACGCCAACCATCTCAAACGGCAACCATCTCTGCAGGCGCTCGCCATCCTGTGTGCCATAGAGCAGTAGCTCTGAACAGCCAGTGCTGCCGGAACGGCAACCATCTCTGCAGGCGCTCGCCAGCCTGAGTGCCATAGAGCAGTAGCTCTGAACAGCCAGTGCTTCCAGAACGGCAACCATGTCCGCAGGCGCTCGCCAGGCTGCCATAGTGCTGCAAGAACGGCAACCATGTCTGCAGGCACTCGCCAGTCTGCCATAGAGCAGTAGCTCTGAACAGCCAGTGCTGCCGGAATGGCAACCATCTCTGCAGGCGCTCGCCAGCCTGCTGTACAGCAGTAGCTCTGAACAGCCAGTGGTGCCAGAACAGCAACCATCTCTGCAGGCGCTCGCCAGCCTGAGTTCCATAGAGCAGTAGCTCTGAACAGCCAGTGCTGCAGGAACGGCAACAATCTCCGCAGGCGTTCGCCAACCTGAGTGCCATAGAGCAGTAGCTCTGAACAGCCAGTGCAGCAAGAACGGCAACCATCTACGCAGGCACTTGCCAGCCTGAGTGCCATAGAGCAGTAGCTCTGAACAGCCAGCGCTGCCAGAACGGCAACCATCTCTGCAGGCGCTCGCCAGCCTGAGTGCCATAAAGCAGGTGCTCTGAACAGCCAGTGCTGCAAGAACGGCAACCATCTACGCAGGTACTCACCAGCCTGAGTGCCAGAGAGTAGCAGCTCTGAACAGCCAGCGCTGCTAGAGTGGCAACCATCTCTGCAGGCACTCGCCAGCCTGCCATAGAGCAGTAGCTCTGAACAGCCAGTGCTGCCAGAATGGTAACCATCTCTGCAGGCGCTCGTCAACCTGCCATAGAGCAGTAGCTCTGAACAGCCAGTTCTGCAAGAACGCCAACCATCTCCAACAGCAACCATCTCTGCAGGCGCTTGCCAGCCTGAGTGCCATAGAGCAGTAGCTCTGAACAGCCAGTGCTGCAGGAACGGTAACCATCTCTGCAGGCACACTCGCCAGTCTCAGTGCCATAGAGCAGTAGCTCTGAACAGCCAGTGCTGCAGAATGTCAACCGTCTCTGCATGCACTCGACAGCCTGCCATAGAGCAGTAGCTCTGTACGGCTAGTGCTGCCAGAATGGCAACTTTCTCTGCAGGCACTCTCCAGCATGCCATAGAGCAGTAGCTCTGAACAGCTAGTGCTGCCAGAACGGCAACTTTCTCTGCAAGAGCTTGCCAGCCGGCCATAGAGCAATAGCTCTGTACAGCCACTGCTGCCAGAACGGTAACCATCTCAGCAGGCGCTCGTCAGCCCACCATAGAGCAGTAGCTCTGAACAGCCAGTTCTGCAAGAACGCCAACCATCTCTGCAGGCACACTCGCCAGTCTGAGTGCCATAGAGCAGTAGCTCTGAACAGCCAGTGCTGCCGGAACGGCAACCATCTCTGCAGGCGCTCGCCAGCCTGCCATAGAGCAGTAGCTCTGAACAGCCAGTGATGCCAGAATGGCAACCATCTCTGCAGGCGCTCGCCAGCCTGAGTGCCATAGAGCAGTAGCTCTGAACAGCCAGTGCTGCCAGAACGGCAACCATGTCCGCAGGCGCTCGCCAGGCTGCCATAGTGCTGCAAGAACGGCAACCATGTCAGCAGGCACTCGCCAGCCTGCCATAGAGCAGTAGCTCTGAACAGCCAGTGCTGCCAGAACAGCAACCATGTCCGCAGGCGCTCGCCAGGCTGCCATAGTGCTGCAAGAACGGCAACCATGTCCGCAGGCACTCGCCAGCCTGCCATAGAGCAGTAGCTCTGAACAGCCAGTGCTGCCAGAACGGCAACCATGTCCGCAGGCGCTCGCCAGGCTGCCAAAGTACTGCAAGAACTGCAACCATGTCTGCAGGCACTCGCCAGTCTGCCATAGAGCAGTAGCTCTGAACAGCCAGTGCTGCCGGAACGGCAACCATCTCTGCAGGCGCTCGCCAGCCTGCTGTAGAGCAGTAGCACTGAACAGCCAGTGGTGCCAGAACAGCAACCATCTCTGCAGGCGCTCACCAGCCTGAGTTCCATAGAGCAGTAGCTCTGAACAGCCAGTGCTGCAGGAACGGCAACAATCTCCGCAGGCGTTCGCCAGCCTGCCATAGAGCAGTAGCTCTGAACAGCCAGTGCTGCCAGAATGGTAACCATCTCTGCAGGCGCTCGTCAACCTGCCATAGAGCAGTAGCTCTGAACAGCCAGTTCTGCAAGAACGCCAACCATCTCCAACAGCAACCATCTCTGCAGGCGCTTGCCAGCCTGAGTGCCACAGAGCAGTAGCTCTGAACAGCCAGTGCTGCAGGAACGGTAACCATCTCTGCAGGCACACTCGCCAGTCTCAGTGCCATAGAGCAGTAGCTCTGAACAGCCAGTGCTGCAGAATGTCAACCGTCTCTGCAGGCCCTCGACAGCCTGCCATAGAGCAGTAGCTCTGTACGGCTAGTGCTGCCAGAATGGCAACTTTCTCTGCAGGCACTCTCCAGCATGCCATAGAGCAGTAGCTCTGAACAGCTAGTGCTGCCCGAACGGCAACTTTCTCTGCAAGAGCTTGCCAGCCGGCCATAGAGCAATAGCTCTGTACAGCCACTGCTGCCAGAACGGTAACCATCTCAGCAGGCGCTCGTCAGCCCACCATAGAGCAGTAGCTCTGAACAGCCAGTTCTGCAAGAACGCCAACCATCTCAAACGGCAACCATCTCTGCAGGCGCTCGCCATCCTGAGTGCCATAGAGCAGTAGCTCTGAACAGCCAGTGCTGCAGGAACGGAAACCATCTCTGCAGGCACACTCGCCAGTCTGAGTGCCATAGAGCAGTAGCTCTGAACAGCCAGTGCTGCCGGAAGGGCAACCATCTCTTCAGGCGCTCGCCGGCCTGCCGTAGAGCAG
This sequence comes from Ambystoma mexicanum, assembly GCF_040938575.1. NCBI lineage: Eukaryota > Metazoa > Chordata > Amphibia > Caudata > Ambystomatidae > Ambystoma > Ambystoma mexicanum. The sequence continues at coordinate 292,857,295 of NC_090932.1, read as the reverse complement.
TTCCTCTGAACAGCCAGTGATGCCAGAATGGCAACCATCTCTGCAGGCGCTCACCAGCCTGAGTGCCATAGAGCAGTAGCTCTGAACAGCCAGTGCTGCCGGAACGGTAACCATCTCAGCAGGCGCTCGTCAGCCCACCATAGAGCAGTAGCTCTGAACAGCCAGTTCTGCAAGAACGCCAACCATCTCAAACGGCAACCATCTCTGCAGGCGCTCGCCATCCTGTGTGCCATAGAGCAGTAGCTCTGAACAGCCAGTGCTGCCGGAACGGCAACCATCTCTGCAGGCGCTCGCCAGCCTGCCGTAGAGCAGTAGCTCTGAACAGCCAGTGCTGCCAGAACGGCAACCATGTCCGCAGGCGCTCGCCAGGCTGCCATAGTGCTGCAAGAACGGCAACCATGTCCGCAGGCACTCGCCAGCCTGCCATAGAGCAGTAGGTCTGAACAGCCAGTGCTGCCAGAATGGCAACCATCTCTGCAGGCGCTCACCAGCCTGAGTGCCATAGAGCAGTAGCTCTGAACAGCCAGTGCTGCCAGAACGGCAACCATGTCCGCAGGCGCTCGCCAGGCTGCAATAGTGCTGCAAGAACGGCAACCATGTCCGCAGGCACTCGCCAGCCTGCCATAGAGCAGTAGCTCTGAACAGCCAGTGCTGCCGGAACAGCAACCATCTCTGCAGGCGCTCGCCAGCCTGCCGTAGAGCAGTAGCTCTGAACAGCCAGTGGTGCCATAACAGAAACCATCTCTGCAGGCGCTCGCCAGCCTGAGTTCCATAGAGCAGTAGCTCTGAACAGCCAGTGCTGCAGGAACGGCAACAATCTCCGCAGGCGTTCGCCAGCCTGAGTGCCATAGAGCAGTAGCTCTGAACAGCCAGTGCAACAAGAACGGCAACCATCTACGCAGGCACTCGCCAGCCTGAGTGCCATAGAGCAGTAGCTCTGAACAGCCAGCGCTGCCAGAACGGCAACCATCTCTGCAGGCGCTCGCCAGCCTGAGTGCCATAAAGCAGGTGCTCTGAACAGCCAGTGCTGCAAGAACGGCAACCATCTACGCAGGCACTCACCAGCCTGAGTGCCAGAGAGTAGCAGCTCTGAACAGCCAGCGCTGCTAGAGTGGCAACCATCTCTGCAGGCACTCGCCAGCCTGCCATAGAGCAGTAGCTCTGAACAGCCAGTGCTGCCAGAACGGTAACCATCTCTGCAGGCGCTCGTCAACCTGCCATAGAGCAGTAGCTCTGAACAGCCAGTTCTGCAAGAACGCCAACCATCTCCAACAGCAACCATCTCTGCAGGCGCTTGCCAGCCTGAGTGCCATAGAGCAGTAGCTCTGAACAGCCAGTGCTGCCAGAATGGCAACCATCTCTGCAGGCGCTCGCCAGTCTGAGTGCCATAGAGCAGTAGCTCTGAACAGCCAGTGCTGCCAGAATGGCAACCATCTCTGCAGGCGCTCGCCAGCCTGAGTGCCATAGAGCAGTAGCTCTGAACAGCCAGTGCTGCCAGAACGGCAACCATGTCCGCAGGCGCTCGCCAGCCTGCCATAGTGCTGCAACAATGGCAACCATGTCCGCAGACACTCGCCAGCCTGCCATAGAGCATTAGCTCTGAACAACCATCTCTGCAGGCGCTAGACAGCCTGCCATAGAGCAGTAGCTCTGAACAGCTAGTGCTGCCAGAACGGCAACTTTCTCTGCAGGCTTGGCAACCTGCCATACAGCAATAGCTCTGAACAGATAGTGCTGCCAGAACGGTAACCATCTCTGCCGGCGCTCGTCAGCCTGCCATAGAGCAGTAGCTCTGAACAGCCAGTACTGAAAGAACGCCAACCATCTCCAACGGCAACCATTTCTGCAGGCGCTCACCAGCCTGAGTGCCATAGAGCAGTAGCTCTGAACAGCCAGTGCTGCAAGAACGGCAACCATCTCTGCAGGCACACTCGCCAGTCTGAGTGCCATAGAGCAGTAGCTCTGAACAGCCAGTGCTGCCGGAACGGCAACTATCTCTGCAGGTGCTCGCCAGTCTGAATGCCATAGAACAGTAGCTCTGAACAGCCAGGGTTGCCGGAACGGCAACCATCTCTGCAGGTGCTCGCCAGCCTGAGTGCCATAGAGTAGTAGCTCTGAACAGCCAGTGCTGCCGGAACGGCAACCATCTCTGCAGGCGCTCGCCAGCCTGCATAGAGCACTAGCTCTGAACAGCCAGCACTGCAGGAACGGCAACCATCTCTGCAGGCACACTTGCCAGTCTGAGTGCCATAGAGCAGTAGCTCTGAACAGCCAGTGCTGCAGGAACGGCAACCATCTCTGCAGGCACACTCACCAGTCTGAGTGCCATAGAGCAGTAGCTCTGAACAGCCAGTGCTGCCGGAACGGCAACCATCTCTGCAGGAGCTCGCCAGTCTGAGTGCCATAGAGCAGTAGCTCTGAACACCCAGGGCTGCCGGAACGGCAACCATCTCTGCCGGCGCTCGCCATTCTGAGTGCCATAGAGCAGTAGCTCTGAACAGCCAACGCTGCAGGAACGGCAACAATCTCCGCAGGCGTTCGCCAGCCTGAGTGCCATAGAGCAGTAGCTCTGAACAGCCAGTGCAGCAAGAACGGCAACCATCTACGCAGGCACTCGCCAGCCTGAGTGCCATAGAGCAGTAGCTCTGAACAGCCAGCGCTGCCAGAACGGCAACCATCTCTGCAGGCGCTCGCCAGCCTGAGTGCCATAAAGCAGGTGCTCTGAACAGCCAGTGCTGCAAGAACGGCAACCATCTACGCAGGCACTCACCAGCCTGAGTGCCAGAGAGTAGCAGCTCTGAACAGCCAGCGCTGCTATAGCGGCAACCATCTCTGCAGGCACTCGCCAGCCTGCCATAGAGCAGTAGCTCTGAACAGCCAGTGCTGCCAGAATGGTAACCATCTCTGCAGGCGCTCGTCAACCTGCCATAGAGCAGTAGCTCTGAACAGCCAGTTCTGCAAGAACGCCAACCATCTCCAACAGCAACCATCTCTGCAGGCGCTTGCCAGCCTGAGTGCCATAGAGCAGTAGCTCTGAACAGCCAGTGCTGCAGGAACGGTAACCATCTCTGCAGGCACACTCACCAGTCTCAGTGCCATAGAGCAGTAGCTCTGAACAGCTAGTGCTGCCAGAACGGCAACTTTCTCTGCAAGAGCTCGCCAGCCGGCCATAGAGCAATAGCTCTGTAGAGCCACTGCTGCCAGAACGGTAACCATCTCTGCAGGCGCTCGTCACCCTACCATAGAGCAGTAGCTCTGAACAGCCAGTTCTTCAAGAACGCCAACCATCTCAAACGGCAACCATCTCTGCAGGCGCTCGCCATACTGAGTGCCATAGAGCAGTAGCTCTAAACAGCCAGTGCTGCAGGAAAGGCAACCATCTCTGCAGGCACACTCGCCAGTCTGAGTGCCATAGAGCAGTAGCTCTGAACAGCCAGTGCTGCCGGAACGGCAACCATCTCTGCAGGCACTCGCCAGCCTGACGTAGAGCAGTAGCTCTGAACAGCCAGTGCTGCCAGAATGGCAACCATCTCTGCAGGCGCTCGCCAGCCTGAGTGCCATAGAGCAGTAGCTCTGAACAGCCAGTGCTGCCAGAACGGCAACCATGTCCGCAGGTGCTCGCCAGGCTGCCATAGTGCTGCAAGAACGGCAACCATGTCCGCAGGCACTCGCCAGCCTGCCATAGAGCAGTAGCTCTGAACAGCCAGTGCTGCCAGAATGGCAACCATCTCTGCAGGCGCTCGCCAGCCTGAGTGCCATAGAGCAGTAGCTCTGAACAGCCAGTGCTGCCAGAATGGCAACCATGTCCGCAGGCGCTCGCCAGGCTGCCATAGTGCTGCAAGAACGGCAACCATGTCCGCAGGCACTCGCCAGCCTGCCATAGAGCAGTAGCTCTGAACAGCCAGTGCTGCCGGAACAGCAACCATCTCTGCAGGTGCTCGCCAGCCTGCCGTAGAGCAGTAGCTCTGAACAGCCAGTGTGCCAGAACAGCAACCATCTCTGCAGGCGCTCGCCAGCCTGAGTTCCATAGAGCAGTAGCTCTGAACAGCCAGTGCTGCAGGAACGGCAACAATCTCCGCAGGCGTTCGCCAGCCTGAGTGCCATAGAGCAGTAGCTCTGAACAGCCAGTGCAGCAAGAACGGCAACCATCTACGCAGGCACTCGCCAGCCTGAGTGCCATAGAGCAGTAGCTCTGAACAGCCAGCGCTGCCAGAACGGCAACCATCTCTGCAGGCGCTCGCCAGCCTGAGTGCCATAAAGCAGGTGCTCTGAACAGCCAGTGCTGCAAGAACGGCAACCATCTACGCAGGCACTCACCAGCCTGAGTGCCAGAGAGTAGCAGTTCTGAACAGCCAGCGCTGCTAGAGCGGCAACCATCTCTGCAGGCACTCGCCAGCCTGCCATAGAGCAGTAGCTCTGAACAGCCAGTGCTGCCAGAACGGTAACCATCTCTGCAGGCACTCGTCAACCTGCCATAGAGCAGTAGCTCTGAACAGCCAGTTCTGCAAGAACGCCAACCATCTCCATCAGCAACCATCTCTGCAGGTGCTTGCCAGCCTGAGTCCCATAGAGTACTAGCTCTGAACAGCCAGTGCTGCAGGAACCGTAACCATCTCTGCAGGCGTTCGCCAGCCTGAGTGCCATAGAGCAGCAGCTCTGAACAGCCAGTGCTGCCAGAACGGAAACCATGTCCGCAGGCGCTCGCCAGGCTGCCATAGTGCTGCAAGAACGGCAACCATGTCCGCAGGCACTCGCCAGCCTGCCATAGAGCAGTAGCTCCTAACAGCCAGTACTGCCAGAATGGCAACCATCTCTGCAGGCGCTCGCCAGCCTGAGTGCCATAGAGCAGTAGCTCTGAACAGCCAGTGCTGCCAGAATGGCAACCATGTCCGCAGGCGCTCGGCAGTCTGCCATAGAGCAGTAGCTCTGAACAGCCAGTGCTGCCGGAACGACAACCATCTCTGCAGGCGCTCGCCAGCCTGCTGTAGAGCAGTAGCTCTGAACAGCCAGTGGTGCCAGAACAGCAACCATCTCTGCAGGCGCTCGCCAGCCTGAGTTCCATAGAGCAGTAGCTCTGAACAGCCAGTGCTGCAGGAACGGTAACCATCTCTGCAGGCACACTCGCCAGTCTCAGTGCCATAGAGCAGTAGCTCTGAACAGCCAGTGCTGCAGAATGTCAACCATCTCTGCAGGCGCTCGACAGCCTGCCATAGAGCAGTAGCTCTGTACGGCTAGTGCTGCCAGAATGGCAACTTTCTCTGCAGGCACTCGCCAGCCTGAGTGCCATAAAGAAGGTGCTCTGAACAGCCAGTGCTGCAAGAACGGCAACCATCTATGCAGGCACTCACCAGCCTGAGTGCCAGAGAGTAGCAGCTCTGAACAGCCAGCGCTGCTATAGCGGCAACCATCTCTGCAGGCACTCGCCAGCCTGCCATAGAGCAGTAGCCCTGAACAGCCAGTGCAGCAAGAACGGCAACCATCTACGCAGGCACTCGCCAGCCTGAGTGCCATAGAGCAGTAGCTCTGAACAGCCAGCACTGCCAGAACGGCAACCATCTCTGCAGGCGCTCGCCAGCCTGAGTGCCATAAAGCAGGTCCTCTGAACAGCCAGTGCTGCAAGAACGGCAACCATCTACGCAGGCACTCACCAGCCTGAGTGCCAGAGAGTAGCAGCTCTGAACAGCCAGCGCTGCTAGAGCGGCAACCATCTCTGCAGGCACTCGCCAGCCTGCCATAGAGCAGTAGCTCTGAACAGCCAGTGCTGCCAGAACGGTAACCATCTCTGCAGGCGCTCGTCAACCTGCCATAGAGCAGTAGCTCTGAACAGCCAGTTCTGCAAGAACGCCAAACATCTCCATCAGCAACCATCTCTGCAGGTGCTTGCCAGCCTGAGTGCCATAGAGCACTAGCTCTGAACAGCCAGTGCTGCAGGAACCGTAACCATCTCTGCAGGCGCACGCCAGCCTGAGTGCCATAGAGCAGCAGCTCTGAACAGCCAGTGCTGCCAGAACGGAAACCATGTCCGCAGGCGCTCGCCAGGCTGCCATAGTGCTGCAAGAAAGGCAACCATGTCCGCAGGCACTCGCCAGCCTGCCATAGAGCAGTAGCTCCTAACAGCCAGTGCTGCCAGAATGGCAACCATCTCTGCAGGCGCTCGCCAGCCTGAGTGCCATAGAGCAGTAGCTCTGAACAGCCAGTGCTGCCAGAACGGCAACCATGTCCGCAGGCGCTCGCCAGTCTGCCATAGAGCAGTAGCTCTGAACAGCCAGTGCTGCCGGAACGGCAACCATCTCTGCAGGCGCTCGCCAGCCTGCTGTAGAGCAGTAGCTCTGAACAGCCAGTGGTGCCAGAACAGCAACCATCTCTGCAGGCGCTCGCCAGCCTGAGTTCCATAGAGCAGTAGCTCTGAACAGCCAGTGCTGCAGAATGTCAACCATCTCTGCAGGCGCTCGACAGCCTGCCATAGAGCAGTAGCTCTGTACGGCTAGTGCTGCCAGAATGGCAACTTTCACTGCAGGCACTCGCCAGCCTGAGTGCCATAAAGCAGGTGCTCTGAACAGCCAGTGCTGCAAGAACGGCAACCATCTATGCAGGCACTCACCAGCCTGAGTGCCAGAGAGTAGCAGCTCTGAACAGCCAGCGCTGCTATAGCGGCAACCATCTCTGCAGGCACTCGCCAGCCTGCCATAGAGCAGTAGCTCTGAACAGCCAGTGCAGCAAGAACGGCAACCATCTACGCAGGCACTCACCAGCCTGAGTGCCAGAGAGCAGCAGCTCTGAACAGCCAGCGCTGCTAGAGCGGCAACCATCTCTGCAGGCACTCGCCAGCCTGCCATAGAGCAGTAGCTCTGAACAGCCAGTGCTGCAAGAACGGCAACCATCTACGCAGGCACTCACCAGCCTGAGTGCCAGAGAGTAGCAGTTCTGAACAGCCAGCGCTGCTAGAGCGGCAACCATCTCTGCAGGCACTCGCCAGCCTGCCATAGAGCAGTAGCTCTGAACAGCCAGTGCTGCCAGAACGGTAACCATCTCTGCAGGCACTCGTCAACCTGCCATAGAGCAGTAGCTCTGAACAGCCAGTTCTGCAAGAACGCCAACCATCTCCATCAGCAACCATCTCTGCAGGTGCTTGCCAGCCTGAGTGCCATAGAGTACTAGCTCTGAACAGCCTGTGCTGCAGGAACCGTAACCATCTCTGCAGGCGCTAGCCAGCCAGAGTGCCATAGAGCAGCAGCTCTGAACAGCCAGTGCTGCCAGAACGGAAACCATGTCCGCAGGCGCTCGCCAGGCTGCCATAGTGCTGCAAGAACGGCAACCATGTCCGCAGGCACTCGCCAGCCTGCCATAGAGCAGTAGCTCCTAACAGCCAGTACTGCCAGAATGGCAACCATCTCTGCAGGCGCTCGCCAGCCTGAGTGCCATAGAGCAGTAGCTCTGAACAGCCAGTGCTGCCAGAATGGCAACCATGTCCGCAGGCGCTCGGCAGTCTGCCATAGAGCAGTAGCTCTGAACAGCCAGTGCTGCCGGAACGACAACCATCTCTGCAGGCGCTCGCCAGCCTGCTGTAGAGCAGTAGCTCTGAACAGCCAGTGGTGCCAGAACAGCAACCATCTCTGCAGGCGCTCGCCAGCCTGAGTTCCATAGAGCAGTAGCTCTGAACAGCCAGTGCTGCAGGAACGGTAACCATCTCTGCAGGCACACTCGCCAGTCTCAGTGCCATAGAGCAGTAGCTCTGAACAGCCAGTGCTGCAGAATGTCAACCATCTCTGCAGGCGCTCGACAGCCTGCCATAGAGCAGTAGCTCTGTACGGCTAGTGCTGCCAGAATGGCAACTTTCTCTGCAGGCACTCGCCAGCCTGAGTGCCATAAAGCAGGTGCTCTGAACAGCCAGTGCTGCAAGAACGGCAACCATCTATGCAGGCACTCACCAGCCTGAGTGCCAGAGAGTAGCAGCTCTGAACAGCCAGCGCTGCTATAGCGGCAACCATCTCTGCAGGCACTCGCCAGCCTGCCATAGAGCAGTAGCCCTGAACAGCCAGTGCAGCAAGAACGGCAACCATCTACGCAGGCACTCGCCAGCCTGAGTGCCATAGAGCAGTAGCTCTGAACAGCCAGCGCTGCCAGAACGGCAACCATCTCTGCAGGCGCTCGCCAGCCTGAGTGCCATAAAGCAGGTCCTCTGAACAGCCAGTGCTGCAAGAACGGCAACCATCTACGCAGGCACTCACCAGCCTGAGTGCCAGAGAGTAGCAGCTCTGAACAGCCAGCGCTGCTAGAGCGGCAACCATCTCTGCAGGCACTCGCCAGCCTGCCATAGAGCAGTAGCTCTGAACAGCCAGTGCTGCCAGAACGGTAACCATCTCTGCAGGCGCTCGTCAACCTGCCATAGAGCAGTAGCTCTGAACAGCCAGTTCTGCAAGAACGCCAAACATCTCCATCAGCAACCATCTCTGCAGGTGCTTGCCAGCCTGAGTGCCATAGAGCACTAGCTCTGAACAGCCAGTGCTGCAGGAACCGTAACCATCTCTGCAGGCGCTCGCCAGCCTGAGTGCCATAGAGCAGCAGCTCTGAACAGCCAGTGCTGCCAGAACAGAAACCATGTCCGCAGGCGCTCGCCAGGCTGCCATAGTGCTGCAAGAAAAGCAACCATGTCCGCAGGCACTCGCCAGCCTGCCATAGAGCAGTAGCTCCTAACAGCCAGTGCTGCCAGAATGGCAACCATCTCTGCAGGCGCTCGCTAGCCTGAGTGCCATAGAGCAGTAGCTCTGAACAGCCAGTGCTGCCAGAACGGCAACCATGTCCGCAGGTGCTCGCCAGTCTGCCATAGAGCAGTAGCTCTGAACAGCCAGTGCTGCCGGAACGGCAACCATCTCTGCAGGCGCTCGCCAGCCTGCTGTAGAGCAGTAGCTCTGAACAGCCAGTGGTGCCAGAACAGCAACCATCTCTGCAGGCGCTCGCCAGCCTGAGTTCCATAGAGCAGTAGCTCTGAACAGCCAGTGCTGCAGAATGTCAACCATCTCTGCAGGCGCTCGACAGCCTGCCATAGAGCAGTAGCTCTGTACGGCTAGTGCTGCCAGAATGGCAACTTTCACTGCAGGCACTCGCCAGCCTGAGTGCCATAAAACAGGTGCTCTGAACAGCCAGTGCTGCAAGAACGGCAACCATCTATGCAGGCACTCACCAGCCTGAGTGCCAGAGAGTAGCAGCTCTGAACAGCCAGCGCTGCTATAGCGGCAACCATCTCTGCAGGCACTCGCCAGCCTGCCATAGAGCAGTAGCTCTGAACAGCCAGTGCAGCAAGAACGGCAACCATCTACGCAGGCACTCACCAGCCTGAGTGCCAGAGAGCAGCAGCTCTGAACAGCCAGCGCTGCTAGAGCAGCAACCATCTCTGCAGGCACTCGCCAGCCTGCCATAGAGCAGTAGCTCTGAACAGCCAGTGCTGCCAGAACGGTAACCATCTCTGCAGGCGCTCGTTAACCTGCCATAGAGCAGTAGCTCTGAACAGCCAGTTCTGCAAGAACGCCAACCATCTCCATCAGCAACCATCTCTGCAGGTGCTTGCCAGCCTGAGTGCCATAGAGCACTAGCTCTGAACAGCCAGTGCTGCAGGACCGTAACCATCTCTGCAGGCGCTCGCCAGCCTGAGTGCCATAGAGCAGCAGCTCTGAACAGCCAGTGCTGCCAGAACGGAAACCATGTCCGCAGGCGCTCGCCATGCTGCCATAGTGCTGCAAGAACGGCAACCATGTCCGCAGGCACTCGCCAGCCTGCCATAGATCAGTAGCTCCTAACAGCCAGTGCTGCCAGAATGGCAACCATCTCTGCAGGCGCTCGCCAGCCTGAGTGCCATAGAGCAGTAGCTCTGAACAGCCAGTGCTGCCGGAACGGCAACCATCTCTGCAGGCGCTCGCCAGCCTGCTGTAGAGCAGTAGCTCTGAACAGCCAGTGGTGCCAGAACAGCAACCATCTCTGCAGGCGTTCGCCAGCCTGCCATAGAGCAGTAGCTCTGAACAGCCAGTGCTGCCAGAATGGTAACCATCTCTGCAGGCGCTCGTCAACCTGCCATAGAGCAGTAGCTCTGAACAGCCAGTTCTGCAAGAACGCCAACCATCTCCAACAGCAACCATCTCTGCAGGCGCTTGCCAGCCTGAGTGCCATAGAGCAGTAGCTCTGAACAGCCAGTGCTGCAGGAACGGTAACCATATCTGCAGGCACACTCGCCAGTCTCAGTGCCATAGAGCAGTAGCTCTGAACAGCCAGTGCTGCAGAATGTCAACCATCTCTGCAGGCGCTCGACAGCCTGCCATAGAGCAGTAGCTCTGTACGGCTAGTGCTGCCAGAATGGCAACTTTCTCTGCAGGCACTCGCCAGCCTGAGTGCCATAAAGCAGGTGCTCTGAACAGCCAGTGCTGCAAGAACGGCAACCATCTACGCAGGCACTCACCAGCCTGAGTGCCAGAGAGTAGCAGCTCTGAACAGCCAGCGCTGCTATAGCGGCAACCATCTCTGCAGGCACTCGCCAGCCTGCAATAGAGCAGTAGCTCTGAACAGCCAGTGCTGCGAGAATGGTAACCATCTCTGCAGGCGCTCGTCAACCTGCCTTAGAGCAGTAGCTCTGAACAGCCAGTTCCGCAAGAACGCCAACCATCTCCAACAGCAACCATCTCTGCAGGCGCTTGCCAGCCTGAGTGCCATAGAGCAGTAGCTCTGAACAGCCAGTGCTGCAGGAACGGTAACCATCTCTGCAGGCACACTCGCCAGTCTCAGTGCCATAGAGCAGTAGCTCTGAACAGCCAGTGCTGCAGAATGTCAACCATCTCTGCAGGCGCTCGACAGCCTGCCATAGAGCAGTAGCTCTGTACGGCTAGTGCTGCCAGAATGGCAACTTTCTCTGCAGGCACTCGCCTGCATGCCATAGAGCAGTAGCTCTGAACAGCTAGTGCTGCCAGAACGGCAACTTTCTCTGCAAGAGCTCGCCAGCCGGCCATAGAGCAGTAGCTCTGTACAGCCACTGCTGCCAGAACGGTAACCATCTCTGCAGGCGCTCGTCACCCTACCATAGAGCAGTAGCTCTGATCAGCCAGTGCTGCAGGAACGGCAACCATCTCTGCAGGCACACTCGCCAGTCTGAGTGCCATAGAGCAGTAGCTCTGAACAGCCAGTGCTGCAAGAGCGGCAACCATGTCCGCAGGCACTCGCCAGCCTGCCATAGAGCAGTAGCTCTGAACAGCCAGTGCTGCAGGAACGGAAACCATCTCTGCAGGCACACTCGCCAGTCTGAGTGCCATAGAGCAGTAGCTCTGAACAGCCAGTGCTGCCGGAAGGGCAACCATCTCTGCAGGCGCTCGCCAGCCTGCCGTAGAGCAGTTCCTCTGAACAGCCAGTGATGCCAGAATGGCAACCATCTCTGCAGGTGCTCGCCAGCCTGAGTGCCATAGAGCAGTAGCTCTGAACAGCCAGTGCTGCCGGAACGGTAACCATCTCAGCAGGCGCTCGTCAGCCCACCATAGAGCAGTAGCTCTGAACAGCCAGTTCTGCAAGAACGCCAACCATCTCAAACGTCAACCATCTCTGCAGGCGCTCGCCATCCTGAGTGCCATAGAGCAGTAGCTCTGAACAGCCAGTGCTGCCGGAACGGCAACCATCTCTGCAGGCGCTCGCCAGCCTGCCTCAGAGCAGTAGCTCTGAACAGCCAGTGCTGCCAGAACGGCAACCATGTCCGCAGGCGCTCGCCAGGCTGCCATAGTGCTGCAAGAACGGCAACCATGTCCGCAGGCACTCGCCAGCCTGCCATAGAGCAGTAGGTCTGAACAGCCAGTGCTGCCAGAATGGCAACCATCTCTGCAGGCGCTCACCAGCCTGAGTGCCATAGAGCAGTAGCTCTGAACAGCCAGTGCTGCCAGAACGGCAACCATGTCCGCAGGCGCTCGCCAGGCTGCCATAGTGCTGCAAGAACGGCAACCATGTCCGCAGGCACTCGCCAGCCTGCCATAGAGCAGTAGCTCTGAACAGCCAGTGCTGCCGGAACAGCAACCATCTCTGCAGGCGCGCGCCAGCCTGCCGTAGAGCAGTAGCTCTGAACAGCCAGTGGTGCCAGAACAGCAACCATCTCTGCAGGCGCTCGCCAGCCTGAGTTCCATAGAGCAGTAGCTCTGAACAGCCAGTGCTGCAGGAACGGCAACAATCTCCGCAGGCGTTCGCCAGCCTGAGTGCCATAGAGCAGTAGCTCTGAACAGCCAGTGCAACAAGAACGGCAACCATCTACGCAGGCACTCGCCAGCCTGAGTGCCATAGAGCAGTAGCTCTGAACAGCCAGCGCTGCAGAACGGCAACCATCTCTGCAGGCGCTCGCCAGCCTGAGTGCCATAAAGCAGGTGCTCTGAACAGCCAGTGCTGCAAGAACGGCAACCATCTACGCAGGCACTCACCAGCCTGAGTGCCAGAGAGTAGCAGCTCTGAACAGCCAGCGCTGCTAGAGCGGCAACCATCTCTGCAGGCACTCGCCAGTCTGCCATAGAGCAGTAGCTCTGAACAGCCAGTGCTGCCAGAACGGTAACCATCTCTGCAGGCGCTCGTCAACCTGCTATAGAGCAGTAGCTCTGAACAGCCAGTTCTGCAAGAACGCCAACCATCTCCAACAGCAACCATCTCTGCAGGCGCTTGCCAGCCTGAGTGCCATAGAGCAGTAGCTCTGAACAGCCAGTGCTGCCAGAATGGCAACCATCTCTGCAGGCGCTCGCCAGTCTGAGTGCCATAGAGCAGTAGCTCTGAACAGCCAGTGCTGCCAGAATGGCAACCATCTCTGCAGGCGCTCGCCAGCCTGAGTGCCATAGAGCAGTAGCTCTGAACAGCCAGTGCTGCCAGAACGGCAACCATGTCCGCAGGCGCTCGCCAGCCTGCCATAGTGCTGCAAGAACGGCAACCATGTCCGCAGGCACTCGCCAGCCTGCCATAGAGCAGTAGCTCTGAACAACCATCTCTGCAGGCGCTAGACAGCCTGCCATAGAGCAGTAGCTCTGAACAGCTAGTGCTGCCAGAACGGCAACTTTCTCTGCAGGCTTGGCAACCTGCCATAGAGCAATAGCTCTGAACAGATAGTGCTGCCAGAACGGTAACCATCTCTGCCGGCGCTCGTCAGCCTGCCATAGAGCAGTAGCTCTGAACAGCCAGTTCTGCAAGAACGCCAACCATCTCCAACGGCAACCATTTCTGCAGGCGCTCACCAGCCTGAGTGCCATAGAGCAGTAGCTCTGAACAGCCAGTGCTGCAGGAACGGCAACCATCTCTGCAGGCACACTCGCCAGTCTGAGTGCCATAGAGCAGTAGCTCTGAACAGCCAGTGCTGCCGGAACGGCAACTATCTCTGCAGGTGCTCGCCAGTCTGAATGCCATAGAACAGTAGCTCTGAACAGCCAGGGTTGCCGGAACGGCAACCATCTCTGCAGGTGCTCGCCAGCCTGAGTGCCATAGAGTAGTAGCTCTGAACAGCCAGTGCTGCCGGAACGGCAACCATCTCTGCAGGCGCTCGCCAGCCTGCATAGAGCACTAGCTCTGAACAGCCAGCACTGCAGGAACGGCAACCATCTCTGCAGGCACACTTGCCAGTCTGAGTGCCATAGAGCAGTAGCTCTGAACAGCCAGTGCTGCCGGAACGGCAACTATCTCTGCAGGTGCTCGCCAGTCTGAATGCCATAGAACAGTAGCTCTGAACAGCCAGGGTTGCCGGAACGGCAACCATCTCTGCAGGTGCTCGCCAGCCTGAGTGCCATAGAGTAGTAGCTCTGAACAGCCAGTGCTGCCGGAACGGCAACCATCTCTGCAGGCGCTCGCCAGCCTGCATAGAGCACTAGCTCTGAACAGCCAGCACTGCAGGAACGGCAACCATCTCTGCAGGCACACTTGCCAGTCTGAGTGCCATAGAGCAGTAGCTCTGAACAGCCAGTGCTGCCGGAACGGCAACTATCTCTGCAGGTGCTCGCCAGTCTGAATGCCATAGAACAGTAGCTCTGAACAGCCAGGGTTGCCGGAACGGCAACCATCTCTGCAGGCGCTCGCCAGTCTGAGTGCCATAGAGCAGTAGCTCTGAACAGCCAGGGCTGCCGGAACGGCAACCATCTCTGCCGGCGCTCGCCATTCTGAGTGCCATAGAGCAGTAGCTCTGAACAGCCAGCGCTGCAGGAACGGCAACAATCTCCGCAGGCGTTCGCCAGCCTGAGTGCCATAGAGCAGTAGCTCTGAACAGCCAGTGCAGCAAGAACGGCAGCCATCTACGCAGGCACTCGCCAGCCTGAGTGCCATAGAGCAGTAGCTCTGAACAGCCAGCGCTGCCAGAACGGCAACCATCTCTGCAGGCGCTCGCCAGCCTGAGTGCCATAAAGCAGGTGCTCTGAACAGCCAGTGCTGCAAGAACGGCAACCATCTACGCAGGCACTCACCAGCCTAAGTGCCAGAGAGTAGCAGCTCTGAACAGCCAGCGCTGCTATAGCGGCAACCATCTCTGCAGGCACTCGCCAGCCTGCCATAGAGCAGTAGCTCTGAACAGCCAGTGCTGCCAGAATGGTAACCATCTCTGCAGGCGCTCGTCAACCTGCCATAGAGCAGTAGCTCTGAACAGCCAGTTCTGCAAGAACGCCAACCATCTCCAACAGCAACCATCTCTGCAGGCGCTTGCCAGCCTGAGTGCCATAGAGCAGTAGCTCTGAACAGCCAGTGCTGCAGGAACGGTAACCATCTCTGCAGGCACACTCGCCAGTCTCAGTGCCATAGAGCAGTAGCTCTGAACAGCCAGTGCTGCAGAATGTCAACCATCTCTGCAGGCGCTCGACAGCCTGCCATAGAGCAGTAGCTCTGTATGGCTAGTGCTGCCAGAATGACAACTTTCTCTGTAGGCACTCGCCAGCATGCCATAGAGCAGTAACTCTGAACAGCTAGTGCTGCCAGAACGGCAACTTTCTCTGCAAGAGCTCGCCAGCCGGCCATAGAGCAATAGCTCTGTAGAGCCACTGCTGCCAGAACGGTAACCATCTCTGCAGGCGCTCGTCACCCTACCATAGAGCAGTAGCTCTGAACAGCCAGTTCTGCAAGAACGCCAACCATCTCAAACGGCAACCATCTCTGCAGGCGCTCGCCATACTGAGTGCCATAGAGCAGTAGCTCTGAACAGCCAGTGCTGCAGGAACGGCAACCATCTCTGCAGGCACACTCGCCAGTCTGAGTGCCATAGAGCAGTAGCTCTGAACAGCCAGTGCTGCCGGAACGGCAACCATCTCTGCAGGCACTCGCCAGCCTGCCGTAGAGCAGTAGCTCTGAACAGCCAGTGCTGCCAGAATGGCAACCATCTCTGCAGGCGCTCGCCAGCCTGAGTGCCATAGAGCAGTAGCTCTGAACAGCCAGTGCTGCCAGAACGGCAACCATGTCCGCAGGTGCTCGCCAGGCTGCCATAGTGCTGCAAGAACGGCAACCATGTCCGCAGGCACTCGCCAGCCTGCCATAGAGCAGTAGCTCCTAACAGCCAGTACTGCCAGAATGGCAACCATCTCTGCAGGCGCTCGCCAGCCTGAGTGCCATAGAGCAGTAGCTCTGAACAGCCATTGCTGCCAGAATGGCAACCATGTCCGCAGGCGCTCGCCAGTCTGCCATAGAGCAATAGCTCTGAACAGCCAGTGCTGCCGGAACGGCAACCATCTCTGCAGGCGCTCGCCAGCCTGCTGTAGAGCAGTAGCTCTGAACAGCCAGTGGTGCCAGAACAGCAACCATCTCTGCAGGCGCTCGCCAGCCTGAGTTCCATAGAGCAGTAGCTCTGAACAGCCAGTGCTGCAGGAACGGTAACCATCTCCGCAGGTGTTCGCCAGCCTGAGTGCCATAGAGCAGTAGCTCTGAACAGCCAGTGCAGCAAGAACGGCAACCATCTACGCAGGCACTCGCCAGCCTGAGTGCCATAGAGCAGTAGCTCTGAACCACCAGCGCTGCCAGAACGGCAACCATCTCTGCAGGCGCACGCCAGCCTGAGTGCCATAAAGCAGGTGCTCTGAACAGCCAGTGCTGCAAGAACGGCAACCATCTACGCAGGCACTCACCAGCCTGAGTGCCAGAGAGTAGCAGTTCGGAACAGCCAGCGCTGCTAGAGCGGCAACCATCTCTGCAGGCACTCGACAGCCTGCCATAGAGCAGTAGCTCTGAACAGCCAGTGCTGCCAGAACGGTAACCATCTCTGCAGGCGCTCGTCAACCTGCCATAGAGCAGTAGCTCTGAACAGCCAGTTCTGCAAGAACGCCAACCATCTCCATCAGCAACCATCTCTGCAGGTGCTTGCCAACCTGAGTGCCATAGAGCACTAGCTCTGAACAGCCAGTGCTGCAGGAACCGTAACCATCTCTGCAGGCGCTCGCCAGCCTGAGTGCCATAGAGCAGCAGCTCTGAACAGCCAGTGCTGCCAGAACGGAAACCATGTCCACAGGCGCTCGCCAGGCTGCCATAGTGCTGCATGAACGGCAACCATGTCCGCAGGCACTCGCCAGCCTGCCATAGAGCAGTAGCTCCTAACAGCCAGTACTGCCAGAATGGCAACCATCTCTGCAGGCGCTCGCCAGCCTGAGTGCCATAGAGCAGTAGCTCTGAACAGCCATTGCTGCCAGAATGGCAACCATGTCCGCAGGCGCTCGCCAGTCTGCCATAGAGCAATAGCTCTGAACAGCCAGTGCTGCCGGAACGGCAACCATCTCTGCAGGCGCTCGCCAGCCTGCTGTAGAGCAGTAGCTCTGAACAGCCAGTGGTGCCAGAACAGCAACCATCTCTGCAGGCGCTCGCCAGCCTGAGTTCCATAGAGCAGTAGCTCTGAACAGCCAGTGCTGCAGGAACGGTAACCATCTCTGCAGGCACACTCGCCAGTCTCAGTGCCATAGAGCAGTAGCTCTGAACAGCCAGTGCTGCAGAATGTCAACCATCTCTGCAGGCGCTCGACAGCCTGCCATAGAGCAGTAGCTCTGTACGGCTAGTGCTGCCAGAATGGCAACTTTCTCTGCAGGCACTCGCCAGCCTGAGTGCCATAAAGCAGGTGCTCTGAACAGCCAGTGCTGCAAGAACGGCAACCATCTATGCAGGCACTCACCAGCCTGAGTGCCAGAGAGTAGCAGCTCTGAACAGCCAGCGCTGCTATAGCGGCAACCATCTCTGCAGGCACTCGCCAGCCTGCCATAGAGCAGTAGCTCTGAACAGCCAGTGCAGCAAGAACGGCAAACATCTACGCAGGCACTCGCCAGCCTGAGTGCCATAGAGCAGTAGCTCTGAACAGCCAGCGCTGCCAGAGCGGCAACCATCTCTGCAGGCGCTCGCCAGCCTGAGTGCCATAAAGCAGGTGCTCTGAACAGCCAGTGCTGCAAGAACGGCAACCATCTACGCAGGCACTCACCAGCCTGAGTGCCAGAGAGTAGCAGCTCTGAACAGCCAGCGCTGCTAGAGCGGCAACCATCTCTGCAGGCACTCGCCAGCCTGCCATAGAGCAGTAGCTCTGAACAGCCAGTGCTGCCAGAACGGTAACCATCTCTGCAGGCGCTCGTCAACCTGCCATAGAGCAGTAGCTCTGAACAGCCAGTTCTGCAAGAACGCCAACCATCTCCATCAGCAACCATCTCTGCAGGTGCTTGCCAGCCTGAATGCCATAGAGCACTAGCTCTGAACAGCCAGTGCTGCAGGAACCGTAACCATCTCTGCAGGCGCTCGCCAGCCTGAGTGCCATAGAGCAGCAGCTCTGAACAGCCAGTGCTTCCAGAACGGAAACCATGTCCGCAGGCGCTCGCCAGGCTGCCATAGTGCTGCAAGAAAGGCAACCATGTCCGCAGGCACTCGCCAGCCTGCCATAGAGCAGTAGCTCCTAACAGCCAGTGCTGCCAGAATGGCAACCATCTCTGCAGGCGCTCGCCAGCCTGAGTGCCATAGAGCAGTAGCTCTGAACAGCCAGTGCTGCCAGAACGGCAACCATGTCCGCAGGCGCTCGCCAGTCTGCCATAGAGCAGTAGCTCTGAACAGCCAGTGCTGCCAGAACGGAAACCATGTCCGCAGGCGCTCGACAGGCTGCCATAGTGCTGCAAGAAAGGCAACCATGTCCGCAGGCACTCGCCAGCCTGCCATAGAGCAGTAGCTCCTAACAGCCAGTGCTGCCAGAATGGCAACTATCTCTGCAGGCGCTCGCCAGCCTGAGTGCCATAGAGCAGTAGCTCTGAACAGCCAGTGCTGCCAGAACGGCAACCATGTCCGCAGGCGCTCGCCAGTCTGCCATAGAGCAGTAGCTCTGAACAGCCAGTGCTGCCGGAACGGCAACCATGTCCGCAGGCGCTCGCCAGTCTGCCATAGAGCAGTAGCTCTGAACAGCCAGTGGTGCCAGAACAGCAACCATCTCTGCAGGCGCTCGCCAGCCTGAGTTCCATAGAGCAGTAGCTCTGAACAGCCAGTGCTGCAGAATGTCAACCATCTCTGCAGGCGCTCGACAGCATGCCATAGAGCAGTAGCTCTGTACGGCTAGTGCTGCCAGAATGGCAACTTTCTCTGCAGGCACTCGCCAGCCTGAGTGCCATAAAGCAGGTGCTCTGAACAGCCAGTGCTGCAAGAACGGCAACCATCTATGCAGGCACTCACCAGCCTGAGTGCCAGAGAGTAGCAGCTCTGAACAGCCAGCGCTGCTATAGCGGCAACCATCTCTGCAGGCACTCGCCAGCCTGCCATAGAGCAGTAGCTCTGAACAGCCAGTGCAGCAAGAACGGCAACCATCTACGCAGGCACTCGCCAGCCTGAGTGCCATAGAGCAGTAGCTCTGAACAGCCAGCGCTGCCAGAACGGCAACCATCTCTGCAGGCGCTCGCCAGCCTGAGTGCCATAAAGCAGGTGCTCTGAACAGCCAGTGCTGCAAGAACGGCAACCATCTACGCAGGCACTCACCAGCCTGAGTGCCAGAGAGTAGCAGCTCTGAACAGCCAGCGCTGCTAGAGTGGCAACCATCTCTGCAGGCACTCGCTAGCCTGCCATAGAGCAGTAGCTCTGAACAGCCAGTGCTGCCAGAACGGTAACCATCTCTGCAGGCGCTCGTTAACCTGCCATAGAGCAGTAGCTCTGAACAGCCAGTTCTGCAAGAACGCCAACCATCTCCATCAGCAACCATCTCTGCAGGTGCTTGCCAGCCTGAGTGCCATAGAGCACTAGCTCTGAACAGCCAGTGCTGCAGGAACCGTAACCATCTCTGCAGGCGCTCGCTAGCCTGAGTGCCATAGAGCAGCAGCTCTGAACAGCCAGTGCTGCCAGAACGGAAACCATGTCCGCAGGCGCTCGCCAGGCTGCCATAGTGCTGCAAGAACGGCAACCATGTCCGCAGGCACTCGCCAGCCTGCCATAGATCAGTAGCTCCTAACAGCCAGTGCTGCCAGAATGGCAACCATCTCTGCAGGCGCTCGCCAGCCTGAGTGCCATAGAGCAGTAGCTCTGAACAGCCAGTGCTGCCAGAACGGCAACCATGTCCGCAGGTGCTCGCCAGTCTGCCATAGAGCAGTAGCTCTGAACAGCCAGTGCTGCCGGAACGGCAACCATCTCTGCAGGCGCTCGCCAGCCTGCTGTAGAGCAGTAGTTCTGAACAGCCAGTGGTGCCAGAACAGCAACCATCTCTGCAGGCGCTCGCCAGCCTGAGTTCCATAGAGCAGTAGCTCTGAACAGCCAGTGCTGCAGGAACGGTAACCATCTCTGCAGGCACACTCGCCAGTCTCAGTGCCATAGAGCAGTAGCTCTGAACAGCCAGTGCTGCAGAATGTCAACCATCTCTGCAGGCGCTCGACAGCCTGCCATAGAGCAGTAGCTCTGTACGGCTAGTGCTGCCAGAATGGCAACTTTCTCTGCAGGCACTCGCCAGCCTGAGTGCCATAAAGCAGGTGCTCTGAACAGCCAGTGCTGCAAGAACGGCAACCATCTACGCAGGCACTCACCAGCCTGAGTGCCAGAGAGTAGCAGCTCTGAACAGCCAGCGCTGCTATAGCGGCAACCATCTCTGCAGGCACTCGCCAGCCTGCAATAGAGCAGTAGCTCTGAACAGCCAGTGCTGCCAGAATGGTAACCATCTCTGCAGGCGCTCGTCAACCTGCCTTAGAGCAGTAGCTCTGAACAGCCAGTTCCGCAAGAACGCCAACCATCTCCAACAGCAACCATCTCTGCAGGCGCTTGCCAGCCTGAGTGCCATAGAGCAGTAGCTCTGAACAGCCAGTGCTGCAGGAACGGTAACCATCTCTGCAGGCACACTCGCCAGTCTCAGTGCCATAGAGCAGTAGCTCTGAACAGCCAGTGCTGCAGAATGTCAACCATCTCTGCAGGCGCTCGACAGCCTGCCATAGAGCAGTAGCTCTGTACGGCTAGTGCTGCCAGAATGGCAACTTTCTCTGCAGGCACTCGCCAGCATGCCATAGAGCAGTAGCTCTGAACAGCTAGTGCTGCCAGAACGGCAACTATCTCTGCAGGTGCTCTCCAGTCTGAATGCCATAGAACAGTAGCTCTGAACAGCCAGGGTTGCCGGAACGGCAACCATCTCTGCAGGTGCTCGCCAGCCTGAGTGCCATAGAGTAGTAGCTCTGAACAGCCAGTGCTGCCGGAACGGCAACCATCTCTGCAGGCGCTCGCCAGCCTGCATAGAGCACTAGCTCTGAACAGCCAGCACTGCAGGAACGGCAACCATCTCTGCAGGCACACTTGCCAGTCTGAGTGCCATAGAGCAGTAGCTCTGAACAGCCAGTGCTGCAGGAACGGCAACCATCTCTGCAGGCACACTCACCAGTCTGAGTGCCATAGAGCAGTAGCTCTGAACAGCCAGTGCTGCTGGAACGGCAACCATCTCTGCAGGCGCTCGCCAGTCTGAGTGCCATAGAGCAGTAGCTCTGAACAGCCAGGGCTGCCGGAACGGCAACCATCTCTGCCGGCGCTCGCCATTCTGAGTGCCATAGAGCAGTAGCTCTGAACAGCCAGCGCTGCAGGAACGGCAACAATCTCCGCAGGCGTTCGCCAGCCTGAGTGCCATAGAGCAGTAGCTCTGAACAGCCAGTGCAGCAAGAAGGCAACCATCTACGCAGGCACTCGCCAGCCTGAGTGCCATAGAGCAGTAGCTCTGAACAGCCAGCGCTGCCAGAACGGCAACCATCTCTGCAGGCGCTCGCCAGCCTGAGTACCATAAAGCAGGTGCTCTGAACAGCCAGTGCTGCAAGAACGGCAACCATCTACGCAGGCACTCACCAGCCTAAGTGCCAGAGAGTAGCAGCTCTGAACAGCCAGCGCTGCTATAGCGGCAACCATCTCTGCAGGCACTCGCCAGCCTGCCATAGAGCAGTAGCTCTGAACAGCCAGTGCTGCCAGAATGGTAACCATCTCTGCAGGCGCTCGTCAACCTGCCATAGAGCAGTAGCTCTGAACAGCCAGTTCTGCAAGAACGCCAACCATCTCCAACAGCAACCATCTCTGCAGGCGCTTGCCAGCCTGAGTGCCATAGAGCAGTAGCTCTGAACAGCCAGTGCTGCAGGAACGGTAACCATCTCTGCAGGCACACTCGCCAGTCTCAGTGCCATAGAGCAGTAGCTCTGAACAGCTAGTGCTGCAGAATGTCAACCATCTCTGCAGGCGCTCGACAGCCTGCCATAGAGCAGTAGCTCTGTACGGCTAGTGCTGCCAGAATGACAACTTTCTCTGCAGGCACTCGCCAGCATGCCATAGAGCAGTAACTCTGAACAGCTAGTGCTGCCAGAACGGCAACTTTCTCTGCAAGAGCTCGCCAGACGGCCATAGAGCAATAGCTCTGTAGAGCCACTGCTGCCAGAACGGTAACCATCTCTGCAGGCGCTCGTCACCCTACCATAGAGCAGTAGCTCTGAACAGCCAGTTCTGCAAGAACGCCAACCATCTCAAACGGCAACCATCTCTGCAGGCGCTCGCCATACTGAGTGCCATAGAGCAGTAGCTCTGAACAGCCAGTGCTGCAGGAACGGCAACCATCTCTGCAGGCACACTCGCCAGTCTGAGTGCCATAGAGCAGTAGCTCTGAACAGCCAGTGCTGCCGGAACGGCAACCATCTCTGCAGGCACTCGCCAGCCTGCCGTAGAGCAGTAGCTCTGAACAGCCAGTGCTGCCAGAATGGCAACCATCTCTGCAGGCGCTCGCCAGCCTGAGTGCCATGGAGCAGTAGCTCTGAACAGCCAGTGCTGCCAGAACGGCAACCATGTCCGCAGGTGCTCGCCAGGCTGCCATAGTGCTGCAAGAACGGCAACCATGTCCGCAGGCACTCGCCAGCCTGCCATAGAGCAGTAGCTCTGAACAGCCAGTGCTGCCAGAATGGCAACCATCTCTGCAGGCGCTCGCCAGCCTGAGTGCCATAGAGCAGTAGCTCTGAACAGCCAGTGCTGCCAGAATGGCAACCATGTCCGCAGGCGCTCGCCAGGCTGCCATAGTGCTGCAAGAACGGCAACCATGTCCGCAGGCACTCACCAGCCTGCCATAGAGCAGTAGCTCTGAACAGCCAGTGCTGCCGGAACAGCAACCATCTCTGCAGGCGCTCGCCAGCCTGCCGTAGAGCAGTAGCTCTGAACAGCCAGTGTGCCAGAACAGCAACCATCTCTGCAGGCGCTCGCCAGCCTGAGTTCCATAGAGCAGTAGCTCTGAACAGCCAGTGCTGCAGGAACGGCAACAATCTCCGCAGGCGTTCGCCAGCCTGAGTGCCATAGAGCAGTAGCTCTGAACAGCCAGTGCAGCAAGAACGGCAACCATCTACGCAGGCACTCGCCAGCCTGAGTGCCATAGAGCAGTAGCTCTGAACAGCCAGCGCTGCCAGAACGGCAACGATCTCTGCAGGCGCATGCCAGCCTGAGTGCCATAAAGCAGGTGCTCTGAACAGCCAGTGCTGCAAGAACGGCAACCATCTACGCAGGCACTCACCAGCCTGAGTGCCAGAGAGTAGCAGTTCGGAACAGCCAGCGCTGCTAGAGCGGCAACCATCTCTGCAGGCACTCGACAGCCTGCCATAGAGCAGTAGCTCTGAACAGCCAGTGCTGCCAGAACGGTAACCATCTCTGCAGGCGCTCGTCAACCTGCCATAGAGCAGTAGCTCTGAACAGCCAGTTCTGCAAGAACGCCAACCATCTCCATCAGCAACCATCTCTGCAGGTGCTTGCCAACCTGAGTGCCATAGAGCACTAGCTCTGAACAGCCAGTGCTGCAGGAACCGTAACCATCTCTGCAGGCGCTCGCCAGCCTGAGTGCCATAGAGCAGCAGCTCTGAACAGCCAGTGCTGCCAGAACGGAAACCATGTCCGCAGGCGCTCGCCAGGCTGCCATAGTGCTGCAAGAACGGCAACCATGTCCGCAGGCACTCGCCAGCCTGCCATAGAGCAGTAGCCCCTAACAGCCAGTACTGCCAGAATGGCAACCATCTCTGCAGGCGCTCGCCAGCCTGAGTGCCATAGAGCAGTAGCTCTGAACAGCCATTGCTGCCAGAATGGCAACCATGTCCGCAGGCGCTCGCCAGTCTGCCATAGAGCAGTAGCTCTGAACAGCCAGTGCTGCCGGAATGGCAACCATCTCTGCAGGCGCTCACCAGCCTGCTGTAGAGCAGTAGCTCTGAACAGCCAGTGGTGCCAGAACAGCAACCATCTCTGCAGGCGCTCGCCAGCCTGAGTTCCATAGAGCAGTAGCTCTGAACAGCCAGTGCTGCAGGAACGGTAACCATCTCTGCAGGCACACTCGCCAGTCTCAGTGCCATAGAGCAGTAGCTCTGAACAGCCAGTGCTGCAGAATGTCAACCATCTCTGCAGGCGCTCGACAGCCTGCCATAGAGCAGTAGCTCTGTACGGCTAGTGCTGCCAGAATGGCAACTTTCTCTGCAGGCACTCGCCAGCCTGAGTGCCATAAAGCAGGTGCTCTGAACAGCCAGTGCTGCAAGAACGGCAACCATCTATGCAGGCACTCACCAGCCTGAGTGCCAGAGAGTAGCAGCTCTGAACAGCCAGCGCTGCTATAGCGGCAACCATCTACGCAGGCACTCGCCAGCCTGAGTGCCATAGAGCAGTAGCTCTGAACAGCCAGCGCTGCCAGAACGGCAACCATCTCTGCAGGCGCTCGCCAGCCTGAGTGCCATAAAGCAGGTGCTCTGAACAGCCAGTGCTGCAAGAACGGCAACCATCTACACAGGCACTCACCAGCCTGAGTGCCAGAGAGTAGCAGCTCTGAACAGCCAGCGCTGCTAGAGCGGCAACCATCTCTGCAGGCACTCGCCAGCCTGCCATAGAGCAGTAGCTCTGAACAGCCAGTGCTGCCAGAACGGTAACCATCTCTGCAGGCGCTCGTCAACCTGCCATAGAGCAGTAGCTCTGAACAGCCAGTTCTGCAAGAACGCCAACCATCTCCATCAGCAACCATCTCTGCAGGTTCTTGCCTTCCTGAGTGCCATAGAGCACTAGCTCTGAACAGCCAGTGCTGCAGGAACCGTAACCATCTCTGCAGGCGCTCGCCAGCCTGAGTGCCATAGAGCAGCAGCTCTGAACAGCCAGTGCTGCCAGAACGGAAACCATGTCCGCAGGCGCTCGCCAGGCTGCCATAGTGCTGCAAGAAAGGCAACCATGTCCGCAGGCACTCGCCAGCCTGCCATAGAGCAGTAGCTGTTAAACAGCCAGTGCTGCCAGAATGGCAACCATCTCTGCAGGCGCTCGCCAGCCTGAGTGCCATAGAGCAGTAGCTCTGAACAGCCAGTGCTGCCAGAACGGCAACCATGTCCGCAGGCGCTCGCCAGTCTGCCATAGAGCAGTAGCTCTGAACAGCCAGTGCTGCCGGAACGGCAACCATCTCTGCAGGCACTCGCCAGCCTGCTGTAGAGCAGTAGCTCTGAACAGCCAGTGGTGCCAGAACAGCAACCATCTCTGCAGGCGCTCGCCAGCCTGAGTTCCATAGAGCAGTAGCTCTGAACAGCCAGTGCTGCAGAATGTCAACCATCTCTGCAGGCGCTCGACAGCATGCCATAGAGCAGTAGCTCTGTACGGCTAGTGCTGCCAGAATGGCAACTTTCTCTGCAGGCACTCGCCAGCCTGAGTGCCATAAAGCAGGTGCTCTGAACAGCCAGTGCTGCAAGAACGGCAACCATCTATGCAGGCACTCACCAGCCTGAGTGCCAGAGAGTAGCAGCTCTGAACAGCCAGCGCTGCTATAGCGGCAACCATCTCTGCAGGCACTCGCCAGCCTGCCATAGAGCAGTAGCTCTGAACAGCCAGTGCAGCAAGAACGGCAACCATCTACGCAGGCACTCGCCAGCCTGAGTGCCATAGAGCAGTAGCTCTGAACAGCGAGCGCTGCCAGAACGGCAACCATCTCTGCAGGCGCTCGCCAGCCTGAGTGCCATAAAGCAGGTGCTCTGAACAGCCAGTGCTGCAAGAACGGCAACCATCTACGCAGGCACTCACCAGCCTAAGTGCCAGAGAGTAGCAGCTCTGAACAGCCAGCGCTGCTATAGCGGCAACCATCTCTGCAGGCACTCGCCAGCCTGCCATAGAGCAGTAGCTCTGAACAGCCAGTGCTGCCAGAATGGTAACCATCTCTGCAGGCGCTCGTCAACCTGCCATAGAGCAGTAGCTCTGAACAGCCAGTTCTGCAAGAACGCCAACCATCTCCAACAGCAACCATCTCTGCAGGCGCTTGCCAGCCTGAGTGCCATAGAGCAGTAGCTCTGAACAGCCAGTGCTGCAGGAACGGTAACCATCTCTGCAGGCACACTCGCCAGTCTCAGTGCCATAGAGCAGTAGCTCTGAACAGCCAGTGCTGCAGAATGTCAACCATCTCTGCAGGCGCTCGACAGCCTGCCATAGAGCAGTAGCTCTGTACGGCTAGTGCTGCCAGAATGACAACTTTCTCTGCAGGCACTCGCCAGCATGCCATAGAGCAGCAACTCTGAACAGCTAGTGCTGCCAGAACGGCAACTTTCTCTGCAAGAGCTCGCCAGCCGGCCATAGAGCAATAGCTCTGTAGAGCCACTGCTGCCAGAACGGTAACCATCTCTGCAGGCGCTCGTCACCCTACCATAGAGCAGTAGCTCTGAACAGCCAGTCCTGCAAGAACGCCAACCATCTCAAACGGCAACCATCTCTGCAGGCGCTCGCCATACTGAGTGCCATAGAGCAGTAGCTCTGAACAGCCAGTGCTGCAGGAACGGCAACCATCTCTGCAGGCACACTCGCCAGTCTGAGTGCCATAGAGCAGTAGCTCTGAACAGCCAGTGCTGCCGGAACGGCAACCATCTCTGCAGGCACTCGCCAGCCTGCCGTAGAGCAGTAGCTCTGAACAGCCAGTGCTGCCAGAATGGCAACCATCTCTGCAGGCGCTCGCCAGCCTGAGTGCCATGGAGCAGTAGCTCTGAACAGCCAGTGCTGCCAGAACGGCAACCATGTCCGCAGGTGCTCGCCAGGCTGCCATAGTGCTGCAAGAACGGCAACCATGTCCGCAGGCACTCGCCAGCCTGCCATAGAGCAGTAGCTCTGAACAGCCAGTGCTGCCAGAATGGCAACCATCTCTGCAGGCGCTCGCCAGCCTGAGTGCCATAGAGCAGTAGCTCTGAACAGCCAGTGCTGCCAGAATGGCAACCATGTCCGCAGGCGCTCGCCAGGCTGCCATAGTGCTGCAAGAACGGCAACCATGTCCGCAGGCACTCACCAGCCTGCCATAGAGCAGTAGCTCTGAACAGCCAGTGCTGCCGGAACAGCAACCATCTCTGCAGGCGCTCGCCAGCCTGCCGTAGAGCAGTAGCTCTGAACAGCCAGTGTGCCAGAACAGCAACCATCTCTGCAGGCGCTCGCCAGCCTGAGTTCCATAGAGCAGTAGCTCTGAACAGCCAGTGCTGCAGGAACGGCAACAATCTCCGCAGGTGTTCGCCAGCCTGAGTGCCATAGAGCAGTAGCTCTGAACAGCCAGTGCAGCAAGAACGGCAACCATCTACGCAGGCACTCGCCAGCCTGAGTGCCATAGAGCAGTAGCTCTGAACAGCCAGCGCTGCCAGAACGGCAACCATCTCTGCAGGCGCACGCCAGCCTGAGTGCCATAAAGCAGGTGCTCTGAACAGCCAGTGCTGCAAGAACGGCAACCATCTACGCAGGCACTCACCACCCTGAGTGCCAGAGAGTAGCAGTTCGGAACAGCCAGCGCTGCTAGAGCGGCAACCATCTCTGCAGGCACTCGACAGCCTGCCATAGAGCAGTAGCTCTGAACAGCCAGTGCTGCCAGAATGGTAACCATCTCTGCAGGCGCTCGTCAACCTGCCATAGAGCAGTAGCTCTGAACAGCCAGTTCTGCAAGAACGCCAACCATCTCCATCAGCAACCATCTCTGCAGGTGCTTGCCAACCTGAGTGCCATAGAGCACTAGCTCTGAACAGCCAGTGCTGCAGGAACCGTAACCATCTCTGCAGGCGCTCGCCAGCCTGAGTGCCATAGAGCAGCAGCTCTGAACAGCCAGCGCTGCCAGAACGGAAACCATGTCCGCAGGCGCTCGCCAGGCTGCCATAGTGCTGCAAGAACGGCAACCATGTCCGCAGGCACTCGCCAGCCTGCCATAGAGCAGTAGCCCCTAACAGCCAGTACTGCCAGAATGGCAACCATCTCTGCAGGCGCTCGCCAGCCTGAGTGCCATAGAGCAGTAGCTCTGAACAGCCATTGCTGCCAGAATGGCAACCATGTCCGCAGGCGCTCGCCAGTCTGCCATAGAGCAGTAGCTCTGAACAGCCAGTGCTGCCGGAACGGCAACCATCTCTGCAGGCGCTCGCCAGCCTGCTGTAGAGCAGTAGCTCTGAACAGCCAGTGGTGCCAGAACAGCAACCATCTCTGCAGGCGCTCGCCAGCCTGAGTTCCATAGAGCAGTAGCTCTGAACAGCCAGTGCTGCAGGAACGGTAACCATCTCTGCAGGCACACTCGCCAGTCTCAGTGCCATAGAGCAGTAGCTCTGAACAGCCAGTGCTGCAGAATGTCAACCATCTCTGCAGGCGCTCGACAGCCTGCCATAGAGCAGTAGCTCTGTACGGCTAGTGCTGCCAGAATGGCAACTTTCTCTGCAGGCACTCGCCAGCCTGAGTGCCATAAAGCAGGTGCTCTGAACAGCCAGTGCTGCTATAGCGGCAACCATCTACGCAGGCACTCACCAGCCTGAGTGCCATAGAGCAGTAGCTCTGAACAGCCAGCGCTGCCAGAACGGCAACCATCTCTGCAGGCGCTCGCCAGCCTGAGTGCCATAAAGCAGGTGCTCTGAACAGCCAGTGCTGCAAGAACGGCAACCATCTACACAGGCACTCACCAGCCTGAGTGCCAGAGAGTAGCAGCTCTGAACAGCCAGCGCTGCTAGAGCGGCAACCATCTCTGCAGGCACTCGCCAGCCTGCCATAGAGCAGTAGCTCTGAACAGCCAGTGCTGCCAGAACGGTAACCATCTCTGCAGGCGCTCGTCAACCTGCCATAGAGCAGTAGCTCTGAACAGCCAGTTCTGCAAGAACGCCAACCATCTCCATCAGCAACCATCTCTGCAGGTGCTTGCCAGCCTGAGTGCCATAGAGCACTAGCTCTGAACAGCCAGTGCTGCAGGAACCGTAACCATCTCTGCAGGCGCTCGCCAGCCTGAGTGCCATAGAGCAGCAGCTCTGAACAGCCAGTGCTGCCAGAATGGAAACCATGTCCGCAGGCGCTCGCCAGGCTGCCATAGTGCTGCAAGAAAGGCAACCATGTCCGCAGGCACTCGCCAGCCTGCCATAGAGCAGTAGCTCCTAACAGCCAGTGCTGCCAGAATGGCAACCATCTCTGCAGGCGCTCGCCAGCCTGAGTGCCATAGAGCAGTAGCTCTGAACAGCCAGTGCTGCCAGAACGGCAACCATGTCCGCAGGCGCTCGCCAGTCTGCCATAGAGCAGTAGCTCTGAACAGCCAGTGCTGCCGGAACGGCAACCATCTCTGCAGGCGCTCGCCAGCCTGCTGTAGAGCAGTAGCTCTGAACAGCCAGTGGTGCCAGAACAGCAACCATCTCTGCAGGCGCTCGCCAGCCTGAGTTCCATAGAGCAGTAGCTCTGAACAGCCAGTGCTGCAGAATGTCAACCATCTCTGCAGGCGCTCGACAGCATGCCATAGAGCAGTAGCTCTGTACGGCTAGTGCTGCCAGAATGGCAACTTTCTCTGCAGGCACTCGCCAGCCTGAGTGCCATAAAGCAGGTGCTCTGAACAGCCAGTGCTGCAAGAACGGCAACCATCTATGCAGGCACTCACCAGCCTGAGTGCCAGAGAGTAGCAGCTCTGAACAGCCAGCGCTGCTATAGCGGCAACCATCTCTGCAGGCACTCGCCAGCCTGCCATAGAGCAGTAGCTCTGAACAGCCAGTGCAGCAAGAACGGCAACCATCTACGCAGGCACTCGCCAGCCTGAGTGCCATAGAGCAGTAGCTCTGAACAGCGAGCGCTGCCAGAACGGCAACCATCTC
Organism: Ambystoma mexicanum; assembly: GCF_040938575.1. NCBI lineage: Eukaryota > Metazoa > Chordata > Amphibia > Caudata > Ambystomatidae > Ambystoma > Ambystoma mexicanum. The sequence goes on along the minus strand of NC_090932.1, from coordinate 292,827,800 downwards.
TGCAGGCGCTCGCCAGCCTGAGTGCCATAAAGCAGGTGCTCTGAACAGCCAGTGCTGCAAGAACGGCAACCATCTACGCAGGCACTCACCAGCCTGAGTGCCAGAGAGTAGCAGCTCTGAACAGCCAGCGCTGCTAGAGCGGCAACCATCTCTGCAGGCACTCGCCAGCCTGCCATAGAGCAGTAGCTCTGAACAGCCAGTGCTGCCAGAACGGTAACCATCTCTGCAGGCGCTCGTTAACCTGCCATAGAGCAGTAGCTCTGAACAGCCAGTTCTGCAAGAACGCCAACCATCTCCATCAGCAACCATCTCTGCAGGTGCTTGCCAGCCTGAGTGCCATAGAGCACTAGCTCTGAACAGCCAGTGCTGCAGGAACCGTAACCATCTCTGCAGGCGCTCGCCAGCCTGAGTGCCATAGAGCAGCAGCTCTGAACAGCCAGTGCTGCCAGAACGGAAACCATGTCCGCAGGCGCTCGCCAGGCTGCCATAGTGCTGCAAGAACGGCAACCATGTCCGCAGGCACTCGCCAGCCTGCCATAGATCAGTAGCTCCTAACAGCCAGTGCTGCCAGAATGGCAACCATCTCTGCAGGCGCTCGCCAGCCTGAGTGCCATAGAGCAGTAGCTCTGAACAGCCAGTGCTGCCAGAACGGCAACCATGTCCGCAGGTGCTCGCCAGTCTGCCATAGAGCAGTAGCTCTGAACAGCCAGTGCTGCCGGAACGGCAACCATCTCTGCAGGCGCTCGCCAGCCTGCTGTAGAGCAGTAGCTCTGAACAGCCAGTGGTGCCAGAACAGCAACCATCTCTGCAGGCGCTCGCCAGCCTGAGTTCCATAGAGCAGTAGCTCTGAACAGCCAGTGCTGCAGGAACGGTAACCATCTCTGCAGGCACACTCGCCAGTCTCAGTGCCATAGAGCAGTAGCTCTGAACAGCCAGTGCTGCAGAATGTCAACCATCTCTGCAGGCGCTCGACAGCCTGCCATAGAGCAGTAGCTCTGTACGGCTAGTGCTGCCAGAATGGCAACTTTCTCTGCAGGCACTCGCCAGCCTGAGTGCCATGAAGCAGGTGCTCTGAACAGCCAGTGCTGCAAGAACGGCAACCATCTACGCAGGCACTCACCAGCCTGAGTGCCAGAGAGTAGCAGCTCTGAACAGCCAGCGCTGCTATAGCGGCAACCATCTCTGCAGGCACTCGCCAGCCTGCAATAGAGCAGTAGCTCTGAACAGCCAGTGCTGCCAGAATGGTAACCATCTCTGCAGGCGCTCGTCAACCTGCCTTAGAGCAGTAGCTCTGAACAGCCAGTTCCGCAAGAACGCCAACCATCTCCAACAGCAACCATCTCTGCAGGCGCTTGCCAGCCTGAGTGCCATAGAGCAGTAGCTCTGAACAGCCAGTGCTGCAGGAACGGTAACCATCTCTGCAGGCACACTCGCCAGTCTCAGTGCCATAGAGCAGTAGCTCTGAACAGCCAGTGCTGCAGAATGTCAACCATCTCTGCAGGCGCTCGACAGCCTGCCATAGAGCAGTAGCTCTGTACGGCTAGTGCTGCCAGAATGGCAACTTTCTCTGCAGGCACTGGCCAGCATGCCATAGAGCAGTAGCTCTGAACAGCTAGTGCTGCCAGAACGGCAACTTTCTCTGCAAGAGCTTGCCAGCCGGCCATAGAGCAATAGCTCTGTACAGCCACTGCTGCCAGAACGGTAACCATCTCTGCAGGCGCTCGTCACCCTACCATAGAGCAGTAGCTCTGAACAGCCAGTTCTGCAAGAACGCCAACCATCTCAAACGGCAACCATCTCTGCAGGCGCTCGCCATCCTGAGTGCCATAGAGCAGTAGCTCTGAACAGCCAGTGCTGCAGGAACGGCAACCATCTCTGCAGGCACACTCGCCAGTCTGAGTGCCATAGAGCAGTAGCTCTGAACAGCCAGTGCTGCCAGAACGGCAACCATGTCCGCAGGTGCTCGCCAGGCTGCCATAGTGCTGCAAGAGCGGCAACCATGTCCGCAGGCACTCGCCAGCCTGCCATAGAGCAGTAGCTCTGAACAGCCAGTGCTGCCAGAATGGCAACCATCTCTGCAGGCGCTCGCCAGCCTGAGTGCCATAGAGCAGTAGCTCTGAACAGCCAGTGCTGCCAGAACGGCAACCATGTCCGCAGGTGCTCGCCAGGCTGCCATAGTGCTGCAAGAGCGGCAACCATGTCCGCAGGCACTCGCCAGCCTGCCATAGAGCAGTAGCCCCTAACAGCCAGTACTGCCAGAATGGCAACCATCTCTGCAGGCGCTCGCCAGCCTGAGTGCCATAGAGCAGTAGCTCTGAACAGCCATTGCTGTCAGAATGGCAACCATGTCCGCAGGCGCTCGCCAGTCTGCCATAGAGCAGTAGCTCTGAACAGCCAGTGCTGCCGGAACGGCAACCATCTCTGCAGGCGCTCGCCAGCCTGCTGTAGAGCAGTAGCTCTGAACAGCCAGTGGTGCCAGAACAGCAACCATCTCTGCAGGCGCTCGCCAGCCTGAGTTCCATAGAGCAGTAGCTCTGAACAGCCAGTGCTGCAGGAACGGTAACCATCTCTGCAGGCACACTCGCCAGTCTCAGTGCCATAGAGCAGTAGCTCTGAACAGCCAGTGCTGCAGAATGTCAACCATCTCTGCAGGCGCTCGACAGCCTGCCATAGAGCAGTAGCTCTGTATGGCTAGTGCTGCCAGAATGGCAACTTTCTCTGCAGGCACTCGCCAGCCTGAGTGCCATAAAGCAGGTGCTCTGAACAGCCAGTGCTGCAAGAACGGCAACCATCTATGCAGGCACTCACCAGCCTGAGTGCCAGAGAGTAGCAGCTCTGAACAGCCAGCGCTGCTATAGCGGCAACCATCTACGCAGGCACTCGCCAGCCTGAGTGCCATAGAGCAGTAGCTCTGAACAGCCAGCGCTGCCAGAACGGCAACCATCTCTGCAGGCGCTCGCCAGCCTGAGTGCCATAAAGCAGGTGCTCTGAACAGCCAGTGCTGCAAGAACGGCAACCATCTACACAGGCACTCACCAGCCTGAGTGCCAGAGAGTAGCAGCTCTGAACAGCCAGCGCTGCTAGAGCGGCAACCATCTCTGCAGGCACTCGCCAGCCTGCCATAGAGCAGTAGCTCTGAACAGCCAGTGCTGCCAGAACGGTAACCATCTCTGCAGGCGCTCGTCAACCTGCCATAGAGCAGTAGCTCTGAACAGCCAGTTCTGCAAGAACGCCAACCATCTCCATCAGCAACCATCTCTGCAGGTGCTTGCCAGCCTGAGTGCCATAGAGCACTAGCTCTGAACAGCCAGTGCTGCAGGAACCGTAACCATCTCTGCAGGCGCTCGCCAGCCTGAGTGCCATAGAGCAGCAGCTCTGAACAGCCAGTGCTGCCAGAATGGAAACCATGTCCGCAGGCGCTCGCCAGGCTGCCATAGTGCTGCAAGAAAGGCAACCATGTCCGCAGGCACTCGCCAGCCTGCCATAGAGCAGTAGCTCCTAACAGCCAGTGCTGCCAGAATGGCAACCATCTCTGCAGGCGCTCGCCAGCCTGACTGCCATAGAGCAGTAGCTCTGAACAGCCAGTGCTGCCAGAACGGCAACCATGTCCGCAGGCGCTCGCCAGTCTGCCATAGAGCAGTAGCTCTGAACAGCCAGTGCTGCCGGAACGGCAACCATCTCTGCAGGCGCTCGCCAGCCTGCTGTAGAGCAGTAGCTCTGAACAGCCAGTGGTGCCAGAACAGCAACCATCTCTGCAGGCGCTCGCCAGCCTGAGTTCCATAGAGCAGTAGCTCTGAACAGCCAGTGCTGCAGAATGTCAACCATCTCTGCAGGCGCTCGACAGCATGCCATAGAGCAGTAGCTCTGTACGGCTAGTGCTGCCAGAATGGCAACTTTCTCTGCAGGCACTCGCCAGCCTGAGTGCCATAAAGCAGGTGCTCTGAACAGCCAGTGCTGCAAGAACGGCAACCATCTATGCAGGCACTCACCAGCCTGAGTGCCAGAGAGTAGCAGCTCTGAACAGCCAGCGCTGCTATAGCGGCAACCATCTCTGCAGGCACTCGCCAGCCTGCCATAGAGCAGTAGCTCTGAACAGCCAGTGCAGCAAGAACGGCAACCATCTACGCAGGCACTCGCCAGCCTGAGTGCCATAGAGCAGTAGCTCTGAACAGCGAGCGCTGCCAGAACGGCAACCATCTCTGCAGGCGCTCGCCAGCCTGAGTGCCATAAAGCAGGTGCTCTGAACAGCCAGTGCTGCAAGAACGGCAACCATCTACGCAGGCACTCACCAGCCTGAGTGCCAGAGAGTAGCAGCTCTGAACAGCCAGCGCTGCTAGAGCGGCAACCATCTCTGCAGGCACTCGCCAGCCTGCCATAGAGCAGTAGCTCTGAACAGCCAGTGCTGCCAGAACGGTAACCATCTCTGCAGGCGCTCGTTAACCTGCCATAGAGCAGTAGCTCTGAACAGCCAGTTCTGCAAGAACGCCAACCATCTCCATCAGCAACCATCTCTGCAGGTGCTTGCCAGCCTGAGTGCCATAGAGCACTAGCTCTGAACAGCCAGTGCTGCAGGAACCGTAACCATCTCTGCAGGCGCTCGCCAGCCTGAGTGCCATAGAGCAGCAGCTCTGAACAGCCAGTGCTGCCAGAACGGAAACCATGTCCGCAGGCGCTCGCCAGGCTGCCATAGTGCTGCAAGAACGGCAACCATGTCCGCAGGCACTCGCCAGCCTGCCATAGATCAGTAGCTCCTAACAGCCAGTGCTGCCAGAATGGCAACCATCTCTGCAGGCGCTCGCCAGCCTGAGTTCCATAGAGCAGTAGCTCTGAACAGCCAGTGCTGCCAGAACGGCAACCATGTCCGCAGGTGCTCGCCAGTCTGCCATAGAGCAGTAGCTCTGAACAGCCAGTGCTGCCGGAACGGCAACCATCTCTGCAGGCGCTCGCCAGCCTGCTGTAGAGCAGTAGCTCTGAACAGCCAGTGGTGCCAGAACAGCAACCATCTCTGCAGGCGCTCGCCAGCCTGAGTTCCATAGAGCAGTAGCTCTGAACAGCCAGTGCTGCAGGAACGGTAACCATCTCTGCAGGCACACTCGCCAGTCTCAGTGCCATAGAGCAGTAGCTCTGAACAGCCAGTGCTGCAGAATGTCAACCATCTCTGCAGGCGCTCGACAGCCTGCCATAGAGCAGTAGCTCTGTACGGCTAGTGCTGCCAGAATGGCAACTTTCTCTGCAGGCACTCGCCAGCCTGAGTGCCATGAAGCAGGTGCTCTGAACAGCCAGTGCTGCAAGAACGGCAACCATCTACGCAGGCACTCACCAGCCTGAGTGCCAGAGAGTAGCAGCTCTGAACAGCCAGCGCTGCTATAGCGGCAACCATCTCTGCAGGCACTCGCCAGCCTGCAATAGAGCAGTAGCTCTGAACAGCCAGTGCTGCCAGAATGGTAACCATCTCTGCAGGCGCTCGTCAACCTGCCTTAGAGCAGTAGCTCTGAACAGCCAGTTCCGCAAGAACGCCAACCATCTCCAACAGCAACCATCTCTGCAGGCGCTTGCCAGCCTGAGTGCCATAGAGCAGTAGCTCTGAACAGCCAGTGCTGCAGGAACGGTATCCATCTCTGCAGGCACACTCGCCAGTCTCAGTGCCATAGAGCAGTAGCTCTGAACAGCCAGTGCTGCAGAATGTCAACCATCTCTGCAGGCGCTCGACAGCCTGCCATAGAGCAGTAGCTCTGTACGGCTAGTGCTGCCAGAATGGCAACTTTCTCTGCAGGCACTGGCCAGCATGCCATAGAGCAGTAGCTCTGAACAGCTAGTGCTGCCAGAACGGCAACTTTCTCTGCAAGAGCTTGCCAGCCGGCCATAGAGCAATAGCTCTGTACAGCCACTGCTGCCAGAACGGTAACCATCTCTGCAGGCGCTCGTCACCCTACCATAGAGCAGTAGCTCTGAACAGCCAGTTCTGCAAGAACGCCAACCATCTCAAACGGCAACCATCTCTGCAGGCGCTCGCCATCCTGAGTGCCATAGAGCAGTAGCTCTGAACAGCCAGTGCTGCAGGAACGGCAACCATCTCTGCAGGCACACTCGCCAGTCTGAGTGCCATAGAGCAGTAGCTCTGAACAGCCAGTGCTGCCAGAACGGCAACCATGTCCGCAGGTGCTCGCCAGGCTGCCATAGTGCTGCAAGAGCGGCAACCATGTCCGCAGGCACTCGCCAGCCTGCCATAGAGCAGTAGCTCTGAACAGCCAGTGCTGCCAGAATGGCAACCATCTCTGCAGGCGCTCGCCAGCCTGAGTGCCATAGAGCAGTAGCTCTGAACAGCCAGTGCTGCCAGAACGGCAACCATGTCCGCAGGTGCTCGCCAGGCTGCCATAGTGCTGCAAGAGCGGCAACCATGTCCGCAGGCACTAGCCAGCCTGCCATAGAGCAGTAGCTCTGAACAGCCAGTGCTGCCAGAATGGCAACCATCTCTGCAGGCGCTCGCCAGTCTGAGTGCCATAGAGCAGTAGCTCTGAACAGCCAGTGCTGCCAGAACGGCAACCATGTCCGCAGGTGCTCGCCAGGCTGCCATAGTGCTGCAAGAGCGGCAACCATGTCCGCAGGCACTCGCCAGCCTGCCATAGAGCAGTAGCTCTGAACAGCCAGTGCTGCCAGAATGGCAACCATGTCTGCAGGCGCTCGCCAGCCTGAGTGCCATAGAGCAGTAGCTCTGAACAGCCAGTGCTGCCAGAACGGCAACCATGTCCGCAGGTGCTCGCCAGGCTGCCATAGTGCTGCAAGAGCGGCAACCATGTCCGCAGGCACTCGCCAGCCTGCCATAGAGCAGTAGCTCTGAACAGCCAGTGCTGCCAGAATGGCAACCATCTCTGCAGGCGCTCGCCAGCCTGAGTGCCATAGAGCAGTAGCTCTGAACAGCCAGTGCTGCCAGAACGGCAACCATGTCCGCAGGTGCTCGCCAGGCTGCCATAGTGCTGCAAGAGCGTCAACCATGTCCGCAGGCACTCGCCAGCCTGCCATAGAGCAGTAGCTCTGAACAGCCAGTGCTGCCAGAATGGCAACCATGTCCGCAGGCGCTCGCCAGGCTGCCATAGTGCTGCAAGAACGGCAACCATGTCTGCAGGCACTCGCCAGCCTGCCATAGAGCAGTAGCTCTGAACAGCCAGTGCTGCCGGAACAGCAACCATCTCTGCAGGCGCTCGCCAGCCTGCCGTAGAGCAGTAGCTCTCAACAGCCAGTGTGCCAGAACAGCAACCATCTCTGCAGGCGCTCGCCAGCCTGAGTTCCATAGAGCAGTAGCTCTGAACAGCCAGTGCTGCAGGAACGGCAACAATCTCCGCAGGCGTTCGCCAGCCTGAGTGCCATAGAGCAGTAGCTCTTAACAGCCAGTGCAGCAAGAACGGCAACCATCTACGCAGGCACTCGCCAGCCTGAGTGCCATAGAGCAGTAGCTCTGAACAGCCAGCGCTGCCAGAACGGCAACCATCTCTGCAGGCGCTCGCCAGCCTGAGTGCCATAAAGCAGGTGCTCTGAACAGCCAGTGCTGCAAGAACGGCAACCATCTACGCAGGCACTCACCAGCCTGAGTGCCAGAGAGTAGCAGCTCTGAACAGCCAGCGCTGCTAGAGCGGCAACCATCTCTGCAGGCACTCGCCAGCCTGCCATAGAGCAGTAGCTCTGAACAGCCAGTGCTGCCAGAACGGTAACCATCTCTGCAGGCGCTCGTCAACCTGCCATAGAGCAGTAGCTCTGAACAGCCAGTTCTGCAAGAACGCCAACCATCTCCAACAGCAACCATCTCTGCAGGTGCTTGCCAGCCTGAGTGCCATAGAGCACTAGCTCTGAACAGCCAGTGCTGCAGGAACCGTAACCATCTCTGCAGGCGCTCGCCAGCCTGAGTGCCATAGAGCAGTAGCTCTGAACAGCCAGTGCTGCCAGAACGGCAACCATGTCCGCAGGCGCTCGCCAGGCTGCCATAGTGCTGCAAGAACGGCAACCATGTCTGCAGGCACTTGCCAGCCTGCCATAGAGCAGTAGCTCCTAATAGCCAGTGCTGCCAGAATGGCAACCATCTCTGCAGGCGCTCGCCAGCCTGAGTGCCATAGAGCAGTAGCTCTGAACAGCCAGTGCTGCCAGAACGGCAACCATGTCCACAGGCACTCGCCAGTCTGCCATAGAGCAGTAGCTCTGAACAGCCAGTGCTGCCGGAACAGCAACCATCTCTGCAGGCGCTCGCCAGCCTGCTGTAGAGCAGTAGCTCTGAACAGCCAGTGGTGCCAGAACAGCAACCATCTCTGCAGGCGCTCGCCAGCCTGAGTGCCATAGAGCAGTAGCTCTGAACAGCCAGTGCTGCCAGAATGGCAACCATCTCTGCAGGCGCTCGCCAGCCTGAGTGCCATAGAGCAGTAGCTCTGAACAGCCAGTGCTGCCAGAACGGCAACCATGTCCACAGGCGCTTGCCAGTCTGCCATAGAGCAGTAGCTCTGAACAGCCAGTGCTGCCGGAAAAGCAACCATCTCTGCAGGCGCTCGCCAGCCTGCTGTAGAGCAGTAGCTCTGAACAGCCAGTGGTGCCAGAACAGCAACCATCTCTGCAGGCGCTCGCCAGCCTGCATAGAGCACTAGCTCTGAACAGCCAGCACTGGAGGAAAGGCAACCATCTCTGCAGGCACACTCGCCAGTCTGAGTGCCATAGAGCATTAGCTCTGAACAGCCAGTGCTGCAGGAACGGCAACCATCTGCGCTTGCGCTCGCCAGCCTGAGTGCCATAGAGCAGAAGCTCTGAACAGCCAGTGCTGCAAGAATGGCAACTATGTCTGCAGGCGCTCTCCAGCCTGCCATAGTGCTGCAGTAACAGCAACCATCTCTGCAGGCGTTCGCCAGGCTGCCATAGAGAAGTAGCTCTGGACAGCCCGTGCTGCAAGAATGGCAACCATCTCTGCAGGCGCTCGCCAGCCTGAGTGCCATAGAGCAGTAGCTCTGAACAGCCAGTGCTGCCAGAATGTTAACCATCTCTGCAGGCGCTCGCCAGCTTGAGTGCCATAGAGCAGTAACTCTGACCAGCCAGTGCTGCTAGAATGGCAACCATCTCTGCAGTAACTCGCCAGCTTGAGTGCCATAGAGCAGTAGCTCTGAACAGCCATTGCATCCAGAATGGCAACCATGTCCGCAGGCGCTCGACAGCCTGCCATAGAGCAGTAGCTCTGAACAGCTAGTGCTGCCAGAACGGCAACTTTCTCTGCAGGCTTGGCAACCTGCCATAGAGCAATCGCTCTGAACAGATAGTGCTGCCAGAATGGTAACCATCTCTGCCCGCGCTCGTCAGCCTGCCATAGAGCAGTAGCTCTGAACAGCCAGTTCTGCAAGAACGCCAACCATCTCCAACGGCAACCATCTCTGCAGGCGCACACCAGCCTGAGTGCCATAGAGCAGTAGCCCTGAACAGCCAGTGCTGCAGGTACGGCAACCATCTCTGCAGGCACACTCGCCAGTCTGAGGGCCATAGAGCAGTAGCTCTGAACAGCCAGTGCTGCCGGAACGGCAACCATCTCTGCAGGCGCTCACCAGCCTGCATAGAGCACTAGCTCTGAACAGCCAGCACTGCAGGAACGGCAACCATCTCTGCAGGCACACTCGCCAGTCTGAGTGCCATAGAGCAGTAGCTCTGAACAGCCAGTGCTGCCGGAACGGCAACCATCTCTGCAGGCGCTCGCCAGTCTGAGTGCCATAGAGCAGCAGCTCTGAACAGCCAGTGCTGCAGGAACAGCAACCATCTCTGCAGGCACACTCGCCAGTCTGAGTGCCATAGAGCAGTAGCTCTGAACAGCCAGTGCTGACGGAATGGCAACCATCTCTGCAGGTGCTCGCTAGTCTGAGTGCCATAGAGCAGTAGCTCTGAACAGCCTGGGCTGCCGGAACGGCAACCATCTCTGCCGGCGCTCGCCATTCTGAGTGCCATAGAGCAGTAGCTCTGAACAGCCAGCGCTGCAAGAATGGCAACCATCTGCGCTTGCACTCGCCAGCCTGAGTGCCATAGAGCAGTAGCTCTGAACAGCCAGTGCTGCAAGAATGGCAACTATGTCTGCAGGCGCTCGCCAGCCTGCCATAATGCTGCAGTAACAGCAACCATCTCTGTAGGCGTTCGCCAGGCTGCCATAGAGAAGTAGCTCTGAACAGCCCGTGCTGCCAGAATGTCAACCATCACTGCAGGCGCTTGCCAGCCTGAGTGCCATAGAGCAGTAGCTCTGAACAGCCAGTGCTACTAGAATGGTAACCATCTCTGCAGGCACTCGCCAGCTTGAGTGCCATAGAGCAGTAGCTCTGACCAGCCAGTGCTGCTAGAATGGCAACCATCTCTGCAGTCACTCGCCAGCTTCAGTGCCATAGAGCAGTAGCTCTGAACAGCCAGTGCTGCAGGAACGGCAACCATCTCTGCAGGCACACTTGCCAGTCTGAGTGCCATAGAGCAGTAGCTCTGAACAGCCAGTGCTGCCGGAACGGCAACCATCTCTGCAGGTGCTCGCCAGCCTGAGTGCCATAGAGTAGTAGCTCTGAACAGCCAGTGCTGCCGGAACGGCAACCATCTCTGCAGGTGCTCGCCAGCCTAAGTGCCATAAAGCAGGTGCTCTGAACAGCCAGTGCTGCAAGAACAGCAACCATCTATGCAGGCACTTGCCAGCCTGAGTGCCAGAGAGTAGCAGCTCTGAACAGCCAGCGCTGCTAGAGCGGCAACCATCTCTGCAGGCACTCGCCAGCCTGCCATAGAGCAGTAGCTCTGAACAGCCAGTGCTGCCGGAACGGCAACCATCTCTGCAGGTGCTCGCCAGCCTGAGTGCCATAGAGTAGTAGCTCTGAACAGCCAGTGCTGCCGGAACGGCAACCATCTCTGCAGGCGCTCGCCAGCCTGCATAGAGCACTAGCTCTGAACAGCCAGCACTGCAGGAACGGCAACCATCTCTGCAGGCACACTCGCCAGTCTGAGTGCCGTAGAGCAGTAGCTCTGAACAGCCAGTGCTGCCGGAACGGCAACCATCTCTGCAGGCGCTCGCCAGTCTGAGTGCCATAGAGCAGTAGCTCTGAAAAGCCCGTGCTGCCAGAATGTCAACCATCTCTGCAGGCGCTTGCTAGCCTGAGTGCCATAGAGCAGTAGCTCTGAACAGCCAGTGCTGCTAGAATGGTAACCATCTCTGCAGGCACTCGCCAGCTTGAGTGCCATAGAGCAGTAGCTCTGAACAGCCAATGCTGCCAAAACGGCAACCATGTCCGCAGGCGCTCACCAGCCTGCCATAGTGCTGCAAGAACGGCAACCATGTCCGCAGGCACTCGCCAGCCTGCCATAGAGCAGTAGCTCTGAACAACCAGTGCTGCCAGAACGGCAACCATCTCTGCAGGCGCTCGACAGCCTGCCATAGAGCATTAGCTCTGAACAGCTAGTGCTGCCAGAACGGTAACCATCTCTGTAGGCGCTCGTCAGCCTACCATAGAGCAGTAGCTGTTACCCTCTTAGAAGGGCCAGTAAGGAGGACGCGCACACGAAGTGGATGTAACAACTTCTTTATTCATCTAATCTCTAATCGGAACTGGCGCCTTCGCGCCTTACCCAGAACTCCCCGTTCCTCCTTCCCGCTCCCCAATACAATAACCCCGCCTCCCCAACGGCGGGGGCTGCACTCATTAACTCTCGAGTGCCTGGCAACACCACCCCCGAACAATATGTCCAAACATCAGAGTCAACACTCTTCAACTAGTCTCACCGGCTTCTTGACGACTCTCCGAGGCCTCTCGTCAAGGGCGCTTGGTCCCGGGGTTTCCGGGGCACCTTCTTCCTGACTCAGCCCGTCCGGGTCTCTTCCCGGGGGAATCCACGGATCATCCCGCGGCTCTCGAGGTTCTGGAGAGACAGACCTTTGGGGCACTCCTAATCCCTCTCGTCTGTTGTAGTGTTTGAAATGTTGACAGTTCCTGGTGACAGCTCGATGTTGGTCCTCCGCTGTCACCATAGTGCCATTGACTGCGGTTACCCTCATGGGGCTTGGGGCAAACCGCGGATCTGTCTTCCTGAGGGTTGGTTGTTGTACGAGCACTTCGTCCCCTATGTGGAAGTCTGGCAACGTCGCATGGCGGCGTGCGTCAGTGTCCCATCTCGCTTTTTCTTTTGCCTCTGCATCCTTTTGGAGCACCTCCATGTCAGGCGGTTCTTCAGGTGACAAATTGTGAGGTATGCGGGTTCTCACCTTGTATCGAAGCATTAGTTCAGCAGGCGTCTTGTTCGTGGCTTCGTGTGGGGTGTTTCTATAATCCCTTAGGAGTCGGCACAACGCCTGGTGAGGATCGACTGCCTCCAGCATGGCTCTTTGTCGTGTTTTTTGATGGACGCCATGAAGCGTTCGGCCATGCCATTTGCTTGTGGGTGGCGAGGGGTCACCTTCATGTGTTTAAACCCTAGGTGTTCTGCTAGTGTCCTGAATTCGTGGCCACAGAATGGCGGTCCATTGTCAGATTTGACCATCTTCGGGATCCCCCACTCGCTGAATGCCTCTTCTATCACCGCCGCTACCTGTGGGAATGCAGTGGTGGTGACGCATTTGACTATCGGGAACCTTGAGTGCTCGTCTATGAGAAGCAGGAGGTAATCGCCAACTTCCGTCGGCCCGTAAAAATCCATTGCCACGCGCTCCCACGGGCGTTCTGGAATCTGTGTATATTGTAGCGGAGGAGGGTGTTCTGGAGGGGCAGTGCACTGACATGCATGGCAGTTTCTCACCCATTCTTCTACTGCCGTGTCCAGGAAGGGGAACCAGACATGGCACCTCAGCTGTTTCTTTGTGTTGTCCGCGCCCCTGTGGCCCTCGTGTGCTATGTGCACGACCTCGTTCCGTAGCGTGGCGGGGATGACGATCTTGCACCCTCTGAGGAGGATGTCGTTGTCCTTCACAGCCAGCTCCCTGTGTATCCTGGCCAGCCGCTCAATTTCCTGTTTGCACACCCCCGGGTGCGCCAGCATCGCTCTGCGGTGGTCGTGCCACTTGTTGGCGGAGGTGAGGCTGATGGCGAGGGCCATGGTCGGGTCGGCCGCCGATGCGGCTGCAACTCTCTCGAGGGACATCGCGGGTGGCAGTGAGTTGGTGGAGATGAACTGTACGTAGGCGACGTCACCCTCCCGGGTCACTGGCGCCCCGACGGGGTGTCGTGATAAGTAGTCAGCGGGGTTGAGGTCGCCCCCGGGGCGGTGTACTATGTCATAGTTGTATTCTTGCAGGCGGATGCCCCACCTCTCGATCCTGGGGGGCATCTTGGTGTGAGGGTTCCCAAACAGGGACAACAGGGCCTGATGATCAGTGATGAGCGTAAACCTTTTGCCAATGACGAAATTGTGGAAATGTTCGCAGGCCCGGACAGCTGCCAGACTCTCCTTTTCCGCCTGGGAGTAGGCAAGTTCCGGGGCGGACAGCGCCCTGCTCGCATAGGCGATCACGTGTCGTGGGTGAATGTCCTCCCCGCTGGTCTGGGCCAGGATGGCGCCGAGGCCCACCGGGCTAGCATCCACGACAATTTCGGTGTGCCATGACGGGTTGAAGTACGCCAATCGGTGTGCCTCCGCCAGGGCACGCTTGATGTCAGAGAATGCCGCACGACACGCGGGGGTCCACTCGAAGGCTGCTTCCTTTTGCAGGAGTTTGCGTAGTGGGTCCGTGAGGGACGCGTAGTGGGGTATGTATCTGGCACAATACCCCGCCATGCCGAGGAACGAACGGACTTCGGCTACTTGCCGCGGCTCGCTCAGGTTGGTAATGGTGTCGACCTTGTCAGGGTCCGGGAGCATCCCTTCACGGGAGAAGATGTGACCGAAGAATTTCAGCTTCGATTTACTGAATCTGCATTTGGAGATGTTGAGGGTGAGACCCGCGTCTTGGAGTGCCGTGCACGTGGCAAGGAGGGCTCAGTCATGGGCCTCTTTCGTCGATCCGAACACGAGGATATCGTCGCTGTAGTTTAGGGTTCCTTTGATGGGTCTGATTACCTGCCGGATGGCCTCCTGAAAAATTTCCGCGGCGGACGAGATCCCAAAGTTCAGTCGCCGGTATCTGTAGAGGCCATCGTGGGTGGCGAATGTGGTGATGGGTCTGGACTCCGGATGCAGCTCCAGCTGATGGTAACCTTGATTGAGGTCGAGCTTGGAGAACATCTGGGCGTTGTTTAGTTGGACGATCATGTCCTCGATGCACGGTCCTGGATGTCTCTCCCGTTGGATGGCGGTGTTTGCCACCCTCATGTCAACGCACAGACGTATCTTGCCCCCTTCCTTGGGCACGATCACAAGTGGTGACACCCACGGCGTCGGCCCAGTGGCTGGTTCGATGATGCCGTCAGAGAGCAGTTGGTGAAGTGCCTCCGACACTGCCGTCTGTAGGTGAAATCCAACTCTCTGAGGGTGTTGCGGGACGGGGGTCACCGAAGGGTCGATGTGTAGCCGGATGGGGGGGGGCTTGAGCTTGCCCAGGCCTTTGCACAGCTTCGGGAAACCACTCGCAACGTCGGCCTGTGTGATCACATTTTGCGGTTGATGGCACGTGACAGTGCCGACTGAGTCTCTCGGGTTTAGGCTGTCCGAGGTTGCGGCAATGACGTCTCCCGCTCTCACATGGATTTCGATTAGTCCCAGACGAGATGCCGTGTGGTAACTGAGGAGGCATCGGCTTTTGGTGAGCGACCGGATGACATGGATAGTCGTGTCGATCCGCCGGCCGTTCAGGAGGAAGCGTTGTGTAAAACATCCCACAGCCTGTAGGGGCGTTGCGGCACCCCACTGGAAAATTCTGGAACGGGGGGCCTCCAGTGCTGGTGGGTTCAGAATTTTGGCGTAGTCCTGTTCACCCATGATGTTGACGGTGGCGCCTGAGTCGATCATGAAAAGGAACTGTTGATTGCCCATCTTGACAGGGATTTTGGGGGCCTCTCTGGCCTCTTCAGTGTCCTGTATCAGGTTGACGAATTCGTCCTGGTCATACATGTCGTATGGCGGATCGTATGCCGCCTCTTGCACGTCATGGTAGGCAGTCCCATATCTGAAGTCTATCGGGGGGTGGTCATATTCGTCGGTGAGAGCCTGTGGCTGATCCGGTAGTTCAGGCTGCATCGGGTAACCTTGGGTTTGATACTCGTCGATGGCTCTGATGTAACGCCTCTGTCCCCCTCCTGGTTGGCCGAATCTGGGCTGGTGGTATTGTGGGAACGGCGGACGGAAAGGCATCCTGGCCTGTGTGAGGGGTCTCACCGGCGGGAATGGTATGCCCTCACGGCATACGGACTGGAAGTGGCCCTCTCTCCCGCAATTCGAGCATCGTTGTGACAGCGCTGGACACGCTCCGGCATGGGGGAACGACATCCCACATCGATAGCACTGCCGCTGTAGACGAGGAGCTTGCGTGGGCTGCGTCCTGTATGGGTGTGAGCCTCTATCTCCCGGGCGGGATGGCTGCAACGCCGCAACGGTTTCAGCAGTGTCCAATTTGGGGTGGGCCGGATTGCACATGGATGTGGCCTGGGCATCCACCCTCTCGTGAATGCGGGCTAGTTCACTCACCTCTTGGATGGTGAGAGGTTTCTTCAGGAGCTGTTTCTTGAGGGCCGGAGACAGGCACCCTTCGATGACCCTCAATCTTATGGCTTCTTCCAGTGAATACGCGTCAAATTGACAGTTCGCTCCTTTTACCCGAAGGCGGGTGATGAACTCATCTACCGTCTCTTGCGGCATTTGGGTGCACTTGTTGAATAGGTAGCGTTCATAGTCACGGTTGACTTCAATTATGAGGAGCTTGTCTAGCGCCTTAATCAAGTTCTTGAAAGTGTTTTGTTCTGCAGCGGGAATCGTTTTCACAACGGTTTTAATCCCTCCCCCCACCAGATTGAGGAAGATGTCCCTGATGTTGGGCGATTCGCCATCGCCGGACCCCCGTACGTAATGTTGAAAATCCTCCATCCAGTCAGTCCATCGCGGCCCTTTTGTGGACTGCGGGGTTATGGTGGGGGTAGGCGTAGTTGAATCGGTTGCGTCGCACGGGGCAGTTGAGGTGAACTGGGCCCGGACCCCGAGGTGGAGCCCCTTCTGCTCATGGCGATGTGCGATGGTAGCTCGTCGGGAGGAGATCAGTCAGGCCGTGGCGTACTTCAGTTGCCGGAGGGCACGTGGTAAAATCCCCGATGTAGCGGAAAGAGGAAGGTGGTGGCACGTGTGCGGCCACCGAAGGAGCAGGAGGAGGTGCCTGCGGCGGAGGAGCCGGTAGGCCTGCCGAGCACGAGTGTGGCGGATTGCCAAGGAGGAGCAGGACTCCGCGGTGCGCACTGGAAGACCTCGTCGCCAGTGTTACCCTCTTAGAAGGGCCAGTAAGGAGGACGCGCACACGAAGTGGATGTAACAACTTCTTTATTCATCTAATCTCTAATCGGAACTGGCGCCTTCGCGCCTTACCCAGAACTCCCCGTTCCTCCTTCCCGCTCCCCAATACAATAACCCCGCCTCCCCAACGGCGGGGGCTGCACTCATTAACTCTCGAGTGCCTGGCAACAGTAGGTCTGAACAGCCAGTTCTGCAAGAACGCCAACCATCTCCAACGGCAACCATCTCTGCAGGCGCTCGCCAGCCTGAGTGCCATAGAGCAGTAGCTCTGAACAGCCATTGCATCCAGAATGGCATCCATGTCCGCAGGCGCTCGACAGCCTGCCATAGAGCAGTAGCTCTGAACAGCTAGTGCTGCCAGAACGGCAACTTTCTCTGCAGGCTTGGCAACCTGCCATAGAGCAATCGCTCTGAACAGATAGTGCTGCCAGAATGGTAACCATCTCTGCCCGCGCTCGTCAGCCTGCCATAGAGCAGTAGCTCTGAACAGCCAGTTCTGCAAGAACGCCAACCATCTCCAACGGCAACCATCTCTGCAGGCGCACACCAGCCTGAGTGCCATAGAGCAGTAGCCCTGAACAGCCAGTGCTGCAGGTATGGCAACCATCCCTGCAGGCACACTCACCAGTCTGAGTGCCATAGAGCAGTAGCTCTTAACAGCCAGTGCTGCCGGAACGGCAACCATCTCTGCAGGCGCTCACCAGCCTGCATAGAGCACTAACTCTGAACAGCCAGCACTGCAGGAACGGCAACCATCTCTGCAGGCCCACTCGCCAGTCTGAGTGCCATAGAGCAGTAGCTCTGAACAGCCAGTGCTGCCGGAACGGCAACCATCTCTGCAGGCGCTCACCAGTCTGAGTGCCATAGAGCAGCAGCTCTGAACAGCCAGTGCTGCAGGAACAGCAACCATCTCTGCAGGCACACTCGCCAGTCTGAGTGCCATAGAGCAGTAGCTCTGAACAGCCAGTGCTGACGGAACGGCAACCATCTCTGCAGGCGCTCGCTAGTCTGAGTGCCATAGAGCAGTAGCTCTGAACAGCCAGGGCTGCCGGAACGGCAACCATCTCTGCCGGCGCTCGCCATTCTGAGTGCCATAGAGCAGTAGCTCTGAACAGCCAGCGCTGCAAGAATGGCAACCATCTGCGCTTGCACTCGCCAGCCTGAGTGCCATAGAGCAGTAGCTCTGAACAGCCAGTGCTGCAAGAATGGCAACTATGTCTGCAGGCGCTCGCCAGCCTGCCATAGTGCTGCAGTAACAGCAACCATCTCTGTAGGCATTCGCCAGGCTGCCATAGAGAAGTAGCCCTGAACAGCCCGTGCTGCCAGAATGTCAACCATCCCTGCAGGCGCTTGCCAGCCTGAGTGCCATAGAGCAGTAGCTCTGAACAGCCAGTGCTACTAGAATGGTAACCATCTCTGCAGGCACTCGCCAGCTTGAGTGCCATAGAGCAGTAGCTCTGACCAGCCAGTGCTGCTAGAATGGCAACCATCTCTGCAGTCACTCGCCAGCTTGAGTGCCATAGAGCAGTAGATCTGAACAGCCAGTGCTGTCAGAATGGCAACCATGTCCGCAGGCGCTCACCAGCCTGCCATAGTGCTGCAAGAACGGCAACCATGTCCGCTGGCACTCGCCAGCCTGCCATAGAGCAGTAGCTCTGAACAGCCAGTGCTGCAGAACGGCAACCATCTCTGCAGGCGCTCGACAGCCTGCCATAGAGCAATAGCTCTGTACAGCCACTGCTGCCAGAACGGTAACCATCTCTGCAGGCGCTCTTCAGCCTACCATAGAGCAGTAGCTCTGAACAGCCAGTTCTGCAAGAACGCCAACCATCTCCAACGGCAACCATCTCTGCAGGCGCTCGCCAGCCTGAGTGCCATAGAGCAGTAGCTCTGAACAGCCAGTTCTGCAGGAACGGCAACCATCTCTGCAGGCACACTTGCCAGTCTGAGTGCCATAGAGCAGTAGCTCTGAACAGCCAGTGCTGCCGGAACGGCAACCATCTCTGCAGGTGCTCGCCAGCCTGAGTGCCATAGAGTAGTAGCTCTGAACAGCCAGTGCTGCCGGAACGGCAACCATCTCTGCAGGTGCTCGCCAGCCTGAGTGCCATAAAGCAGGTGCTCTGAACAGCCAGTGCTGCAAGAACGGCAACCATCTATGCAGGCACTTGCCAGCCTGAGTGCCAGAGAGTAGCAGCTCTGAACAGCCAGCGCTGCTAGAGCGGCAACCATCTCTGCAGGCACTCGCCAGCCTGCCATAGAGCAGTAGCTCTGAACAGCCAGTGCTGCCGGAACGGCAACCATCTCTGCAGGTGCTCGCCAGTCTGAATGCCATAGAACAGTAGCTCTGAACAGCCAGGGCTGCCGGTACAGCAACCATCTCTGCAGGTACTCGCCAGCCTGAGTGCCATAGAGTAGTAGCTCTGAACAGCCAGTGCTGCCGGAACGGCAACCATCTCTGCAGGCGCTCGCCAGCCTGCATAGAGCACTAGCTCTGAACAGCCAGCACTGCAGGAACGGCAACCATCTCTGCAGGCACACTCGCCAGTCTGAGTGCCGTAGAGCAGTAGCTCTGAACAGCCAGTGCTGCCGGAACGGCAACCATCTCTGCAGGCGCTCGCCAGTCTGAGTGCCATAGAGCAGCAGCTCTGAACAGCCAGTGCTGCAGGAACGGCAACCATCTCTGCAGGCACACTCACCAGTCTGAGTGCCATAGAGCAGTAGCTCTGAACAGCCCGTGCTGCCAGAATGTCAACCATCTCTGCAGGCGCTTGCCAGCCTGAGTGCCATAGAGCAGTAGCTCTGAACAGCCAGTGCTGCTAGAATGGTAACCATCTCTGCAGGCACTCGCCAGCTTGAGTGCCATAGAGCAGTAGCTCTGAACAGCCAATGCTGCCAAAACGGCAACCATGTCCGCAGGCGCTCACCAGCCTGCCATAGTGCTGCAAGAACGGCAACCATGTCCGCAGGCACTCGCCAGCCTGCCATAGAGCAGTAGCTCTGAACAACCAGTGCTGCAGAACGGCAACCATCTCTGCAGGCGCTCGACAGCCTGCCATAGAGCATTAGCTCTGAACAGCTAGTGCTGCCAGAACGGCAACTTTCTCTGCAGGAGCTCGCCAGCCGGCCATAGAGCAATAGCTCTGTACAGCCACTGCTGACAGAACGGTAACCATCTCTGCAGGCGCTCGTCAGCCTACCATAGAGCAGTAGCTCTGAACAGCCAGTTCTGCAAGAACGCCAAGCATCTCCAACGGCAACCATCTCTGCAGGCGCTCGCCAGCCTGAGTGCCATAGAGCAGTAGCTCTGAACAGCCAGTGCTGCCGGAACGGCAACCATCTCTGCAGGTGCTCGCCAGCCTGAGTGCCATAGAGTAGTAGCTCTGAACAGCCAGTGCTGCCGGAACGGCAACCATCTCTGCAGGTGCTCGCCAGCCTGAGTGCCATAAAGCAGGTGCACTGAACAGCCAGTGCTGAAAGAACGGCAACCATCTATGCATGCACTTGCCAGCCTGAGTGCCAGAGAGTAGCAGCTCTGAGCAGCCAGCGCTGCTAGAGCGGCAACCATCTCTGCAGGCACTCGCCATCCTGCCATAGAGCAGTAGCTCTGAACAGCCAGTGCTGCCAGAACAGTAACCATCTCTGCAGGCGCTCGTCAGCCTGCCATAGAGCAGTAGCTCTGAACAGCCAGTTCTGCAAGAACGCCAACCATCTCCAACAGCAACCATCTCTGCAGGCGCTTGCCAGCCTGAGTGCCATAGAGCAGTAGCTCAGAACAGCCAGTGCTGCAGGAACGGTAACCATCTCTGCAGGCACACTCGCCAGTCTGAGTGCCACAGAGCATTAGCTCTGACAGCCAGTGCTGCCGGAACGGCAACCATCTCTGCAGGCACTCGCCAGTCTGAGTGCCATAGAGCAGTAGCTCTGAACAGCCAGTGCTGCCAGAATGGCACCCATCTCTGCAGGCGCTCGCCAGCCTGAGTGCCATAGAGCAGTAGCTCTGAACAGCCAGAGCTGCCAGAATGGCAACCATGTCCGCAGGCGCTCGCCAGGCTGCCATAGTGCTGCAAGAACGGCAACCATGTCCGCAGGCACTCGCCAGCCTGCCATAGAGCAGTAGCTCTGAACAACCAGTGCTGCAGAACGGCAACCATCTCTGCAGGCGCTCGACAGCCTGCCATAGAGCATTAGCTCTGAACAGCTAGTGCTGCCAGAAAGGCAACTTTCTCTGCAGTAGCTCGCCAGCCGGCCATAGAGCAATAGCTCTGTACAGCCACTGCTGCCAGAACGGTAACCATCTCTGCAGGCGCTCGCCAGCCTGAGTGCCATAGAGCAGTAGCTCTGAACAGCCAGTGCTGCCAGAACGGCAACCATGTCCGCAGGTGCTCGCCAGGCTGCCATAGTGCTGCAAGAACGGCAACCATGTCCGCAGGCACTCGCCAGCCTGCCATAGAGCAGTAGCTCTGAACAGCCAGTGCTGCCAGAATGGCAACCATCTCTGCAGGCGCTCGCCAGCCTGAGTGCCATAGAGCAGTAGCTCTGAACAGCCAGTGCTGCCAGAATGGCAACCATGTCCGCAGGCGCTCGCCAGGCTGCCATAGTGCTGCAAGAACGGCAACCATGTCCGCAGGCACTCGCCAGCCTGCCATAGAGCAGTAGCTCTGAACAGCCAGTGCTGCCGGAACAGCAACCATCTCTGCAGGCGCTCGCCAGCCTGCCGTAGAGCAGTAGCTCTGAACAGCCAGTGTGCCAGAACAGCAACCATCTCTGCAGGCGCTCGCCAGCCTGAGTTCCATAGAGCAGTAGCTCTGAACAGCCAGTGCTGCAGGAACGGTAACAATCTCCGCAGGCGTTCGCCAGCCTGAGTGCCATAGAGCAGTAGCTCTGAACAGCCAGTGCAGCAAGAACGGCAACCATCTACGCAGGCACTCGCCAGCCTGAGTGCCATAGAGCAGTAGCTCTGAACAGCCAGCGCTGCCAGAACGGCAACCATCTCTGCAGGCGCTCGCCAGCCTGAGTGCCATAGAGCAGTAGCTCTGAACAGCCATTGCATCCAGAATGGCATCCATGTCCGCAGGCGCTCGACAGCCTGCCATAGAGCAGTAGCTCTGAACAGCTAGTGCTGCCAGAACGGCAACTTTCTCTGCAGGCTTGGCAACCTGCCATAGAGCAATCGCTCTGAACAGATAGTGCTGCCAGAATGGTAACCATCTCTGCCCGCGCTCGTCAGCCTGCCATAGAGCAGTAGCTCTGAACAGCCAGTTCTGCAAGAACGCCAACCATCTCCAACGGCAACCATCTCTGCAGGCGCACACCAGCATGAGTGCCATAGAGCAGTAGCCCTGAACAGCCAGTGCTGCAGGTACGGCAACCATCCCTGCAGGCACACTCGCCAGTCTGAGTGCCATAGAGCAGTAGCTCTGAACAGCCAGTGCTGCCGGAACGGCAACCATCTCTGCAGGCGCTCACCAGCCTGCATAGAGCACTAGCTCTGAACAGCCAGCACTGCAGGAACGGCAACCATCTCTGCAGGCCCACTCGCCAGTCTGAGTGCCATAGAGCAGTAGCTCTGAACAGCCAGTGCTGCCGGAACGGCAACCATCTCTGCAGGCGCTCACCAGTCTGAGTGCCATAGAGCAGCAGCTCTGAACAGCCAGTGCTGCAGGAACAGCAACCATCTCTGCAGGCACACTCGCCAGTCTGAGTGCCATAGAGCAGTAGCTCTGAACAGCCAGTGCTGACGGAACGGCAACCATCTCTGCAGGCGCTCGCTAGTCTGAGTGCCATAGAGCAGTAGCTCTGAACAGCCAGGGCTGCCGGAACGGCAACCATCTCTGCCGGCGCTCGCCATTCTGAGTGCCATAGAGCAGTAGCTCTGAACAGCCAGCGCTGCAAGAATGGCAACCATCTGCGCTTGCACTCGCCATTCTGAGTGCCATAGAGCAGTAGCTCTGAACAGCCCGTGCTGCCAGAATGTCAACCATCCCTGCAGGCGCTTGCCAGCCTGAGTGCCATAGAGCAGTAGCTCTGAACAGCCAGTGCTACTAGAATGGTAACCATCTCTGCAGGCACTCGCCAGCTTGAGTGCCATAGAGCAGTAGCTCTGACCAGCCAGTGCTGCTAGAATGGCAACCATCTCTGCAGTCACTCGCCAGCTTGAGTGCCATAGAGCAGTAGATCTGAACAGCCAGTGCTGTCAGAACGGCAACCATGTCCGCAGGCGCTCACCAGCCTGCCATAGTGCTGCAAGAACGGCAACCATGTCCGCTGGCACTCGCCAGCCTGCCATAGAGCAGTAGCTCTGAACAACCAGTGCTGCAGAACGGCAACCATCTCTGCAGGCGCTCGACAGCCTGCCATAGAGCAATAGCTCTGTACAGCCACTGCTGCCAGAACGGTAACCATCTCTGCAGGCGCTCTTCAGCCTACCATAGAGCAGTAGCTCTGAACAGCCAGTTCTGCAAGAACGCCAACCATCTCCAACGGCAACCATCTCTGCAGGCGCTCGCCAGCCTGAGTGCCATAGAGCAGTAGCTCTGAACAGCCAGTTCTGCAGGAACGGCAACCATCTCTGCAGGCACACTTGCCAGTCTGAGTGCCATAGATCAGTAGCTCTGAACAGCCAGTGCTGCCGGAACGGCAACCATCTCTGCAGGTGCTCGCCAGCCTGAGTGCCATAGAGTAGTAGCTCTGAACAGCCAGTGCTGCCGGAACGGCAACCATCTCTGCAGGTGCTCGCCAGCCTGAGTGCCATAAAGCAGGTGCTCTGAACAGCCAGTGCTGCAAGAACGGCAACCATCTATGCAGGCACTTGCCAGCCTGAGTGCCAGAGAGTAGCAGCTCTGAACAGCCAGCGCTGCTAGAGCGGCAACCATCTCTGCAGGCACTCGCCAGCCTGCCATAGAGCAGTAGCTCTGAACAGCCAGTGCTGCCGGAACGGCAACCATCTCTGCAGGTGCTCGCCAGTCTGAATGCCATAGAACAGTAGCTCTGAACAGCCAGGGCTGCCGGTACGGCAACCATCTCTGCAGGTGCTCGCCAGCCTGAGTGCCAGAGAGTAGCAGCTCTGAACAGCCAGCGCTGCTAGAGCGGCAACCATCTCTGCAGGCACTCGCCAGCCTGCCATAGAGCAGTAGCTCTGAACAGCCAGTGCTGCCGGAACGGCAACCATCTCTGCAGGTGCTCGCCAGTCTGAATGCCATAGAACAGTAGCTCTGAACAGCCAGGGCTGCCGGTACGGCAACCATCTCTGCAGGTGCTCGCCAGCCTGAGTGCCATAGAGCAGCAGCTCTGAACAGCCAGTGCTGCAGGAACGGCAACCATCTCTGCAGGCACACTCACCAGTCTGAGTGCCATAGAGCAGTAGCTCTGAACAGCCCGTGCTGCCAGAATGTCAACCATCTCTGCAGGCGCTTGCCAGCCTGAGTGCCATAGAGCAGTAGCTCTGAACAGCCAGTGCTGCTAGAATGGTAACCATCTCTGCAGGCACTCGCCAGCTTGAGTGCCATAGAGCAGTAGCTCTGAACAGCCAATGCTGCCAAAACGGCAACCATGTCCGCAGGCGCTCACCAGCCTGCCATAGTGCTGCAAGAATGGCAACCATGTCCGCAGGCACTCGCCAGCCTGCCATAGAGCAGTAGCTCTGAACAACCAGTGCTGCAGAACGGCAACCATCTCTGCAGGCGCTCGACAGCCTGCCATAGAGCATTAGCTCTGAACAGCTAGTGCTGCCAGAACGGCAACTTTCTCTGCAGGAGCTCGCCAGCCGGCCATAGAGCAATAGCTCTGTACAGCCACTGCTGACAGAACGGTAACCATCTCTGCAGGCGCTCGTCAGCCTACCATAGAGCAGTAGCTCTGAACAGCCAGTTCTGCAAGAACGCCAAGCATCTCCAACGGCAACCATCTCTGCAGGCGCTCGCCAGCCTGAGTGCCATAGAGCAGTAGCTCTGAACAGCCAGTGCTGCCGGAACGGCAACCATCTCTGCAGGTGCTCGCCAGCCTGAGTGCCATAGAGTAGTAGCTCTGAACAGCCAGTGCTGCCGGAACGGCAACCATCTCTGCAGGTGCTCGCCAGCCTGAGTGCCATAAAGCAGGTGCACTGAACAGCCAGTGCTGAAAGAACGGCAACCATCTATGCATGCACTTGCCAGCCTGAGTGCCAGAGAGTAGCAGCTCTGAGCAGCCAGCGCTGCTAGAGCGGCAACCATCTCTGCAGGCACTCGCCATCCTGCCATAGAGCAGTAGCTCTGAACAGCCAGTGCTGCCAGAACAGTAACCATCTCTGCAGGCGCTCGTCAGCCTGCCATAGAGCAGTAGCTCTGAACAGCCAGTTCTGCAAGAACGCCAACCATCTCCAACAGCAACCATCTCTGCAGGCGCTTGCCAGCCTGAGTGCCATAGAGCAGTAGCTCAGAACAGCCAGTGCTGCAGGAACGGTAACCATCTCTGCAGGCACACTCGCCAGTCTGAGTGCCACAGAGCATTAGCTCTGACAGCCAGTGCTGCCGGAACGGCAACCATCTCTGCAGGCACTCGCCAGTCTGAGTGCCATAGAGCAGTAGCTCTGAACAGCCAGTGCTGCCAGAATGGCACCCATCTCTGCAGGCGCTCGCCAGCCTGAGTGCCATAGAGCAGTAGCTCTGAACAGCCAGAGCTGCCAGAATGGCAATCATGTCCGCAGGCGCTCGCCAGGCTGCCATAGTGCTGCAAGAACGGCAACCATGTCCGCAGGCACTCGCCAGCCTGCCATAGAGCAGTAGCTCTGAACAACCAGTGCTGCAGAACGGCAACCATCTCTGCAGGCGCTCGACAGCCTGCCATAGAGCATTAGCTCTGAACAGCTAGTGCTGCCAGAAAGGCAACTTTCTCTGCAGTAGCTCGCCAGCCGGCCATAGAGCAATAGCTCTGTACAGCCACTGCTGCCAGAACGGTAACCATCTCTGCAGGCGCTCGCCAGCCTGAGTGCCATAGAGCAGTAGCTCTGAACAGCCAGTGCTGCCAGAACGGCAACCATGTCCGCAGGTGCTCGCCAGGCTGCCATAGTGCTGCAAGAACGGCAACCATGTCCGCAGGCACTCGCCAGCCTGCCATAGAGCAGTAGCTCTGAACAGCCAGTGCTGCCAGAATGGCAACCATCTCTGCAGGCGCTCGCCAGCCTGAGTGCCATAGAGCAGTAGCTCTGAACAGCCAGTGCTGCCAGAATGGCAACCATGTCCGCAGGCGCTCGCCAGGCTGCCATAGAGCAGTAGCTCTGAACAGCCAGTGCTGCCGGAACAGCAACCATCTCTGCAGGCGCTCGCCAGCCTGCCGTAGAGCAGTAGCTCTGAACAGCCAGTGTGCCAGAACAGCAACCATCTCTGCAGGCGCTCGCCAGCCTGAGTTCCATAGAGCAGTAGCTCTGAACAGCCAGTGCTGCAGGAACGGCAACAATCTCCGCAGGCGTTCGCCAGCCTGAGTGCCATAGAGCAGTACCTCTGAACAGCCAGTGCAGCAAGAACGGCAACCATCTACGCAGGCACTCGCCAGCCTGAGTGCCATAGAGCAGTAGCTCTGAACAGCCAGTGCTGCCAGAATGGCAACCATGTCCGCAGGCGCTCGCCAGGCTGCCATAGAGCAGTAGCTCTGAACAGCCAGTGCTGCCGGAACAGCAACCATCTCTGCAGGCGCTCGCCAGCCTGCCGTAGAGCAGTAGCTCTGAACAGCCAGTGTGCCAGAACAGCAACCATCTCTGCAGGCGCTTGCCAGCCTGAGTTCCATAGAGCAGTAGCTCTGAACAGCCAGTGCTGCAGGAACGGCAACAATCTCCGCAGGCGTTCGCCAGCCTGAGTGCCATAGAGCATTAGCTCTGAACAGCCAGTGCAGCAAGAACGGCAACCATCTACGCAGGCACTCGCCAGCCTGAGTGCCATAGAGCAGTAGCTCTGAACAGCCAGCGCTGCCAGAACGGCAACCATCTCTGCAGGTGCTCGCCAGCCTGAGTGCCATAGAGTAGTAGCTCTGAACAGCCAGTGCTGCCGGAACGGCAACCATCTCTGCAGGTGCTCGCCAGCCTGAGTGCCATAAAGCAGGTGCTCTGAACAGCCAGTGCTGGAAGAACGGCAACCATCTATGCATGCACTTGCCAGCCTGAGTGCCAGAGACTAGCAGCTCTGAGCAGCCAGCGCTGCTAGAGCGGCAACCATCTCTGCAGGCACTCGCCATCCTGCCATAGAGCAGTAGCTCTGAACAGCCAGTGCTGCTAGAACAGTAACCATCTCTGCAGGCGCTCGTCAGCCTGCCATAGAGCAGTAGCTCTGAACAGCCAGTTCTGCAAGAACGCCAACCATCTCCAACAGCAACCATCTCTGCAGGCGCTTGCCAGCCTGAGTGCCATAGAGCAGTAGCTCAGAACAGCCAGTGCTGCAGGAACGGTAACCATCTCTGCAGGCACACTCGCCAGTCTGAGTGCCACAGAGCATTAGCTCTGACAGCCAGTGCTGCCGGAACGGCAACCATCTCTGCAGGCGCTCGCCAGTCTGAGTGCCATAGAGCAGTAGCTCTGAACAGCCAGTGCTGCCAGAATGGCAACCATCTCTGCAGGCGCTCGCCAGCCTGAGTGCCATAGAGCAGTAGCTCTGAACAGCCAGAGCTGCCAGAATGGCAACCATGTCCGCAGGCGCTCGCCAGGCTGCCATAGTGCTGCAAGAACGGCAACCATGTCCGCAGGCACTCGCCAGCCTGCCATAGAGCAGTAGCTCTGAACAACCAGTGCTGCAGAACGGCAACCATCTCTGCAGGCGCTCGACAGCCTGCCATAGAGCATTAGCTCTGAACAGCTAGTGCTGCCAGAAAGGCAACTTTCTCTGCAGTAGCTCGCCAGCCGGCCATAGAGCAATAGCTCTGTACAGCCACTGCTGCCAGAACGGTAACCATCTCTGCAGGCGCTCGCCAGCCTGAGTGCCATAGAGCAGTAGCTCTGAACAGCCAGTGCTGCCAGAACGGCAACCATGTCCGCAGGTGCTCGCCAGGCTGCCATAGTGCTGCAAGAATGGCAACCATGTCCGCAGGCACTCGCCAGCCTGCCATAGAGCAGTAGCTCTGAACAGCCAGTGCTGCCAGAATGGCAACCATCTCTGCAGGCGCTCGCCAGCCTGAGTGCCATAGAGCAGTAGCTCTGAACAGCCAGTGCTGCCAGAATGGCAACCATGTCCGCAGGCGCTCGCCAGGCTGCCATAGTGCTGCAAGAACGGCAACCATGTCCGCAGGCACTCGCCAGCCTGCCATAGAGCAGTAGCTCTGAACAGCCAGTGCTGCCGGAACAGCAACCGACTCTGCAGGCGCTCGCCAGCCTGCCGTAGAGCAGTAGCTCTGAACAGCCAGTGTGCCAGAACAGCAACCATCTCTGCAGGCGCTCGCCAGCCTGAGTTCCATAGAGCAGTAGCTCTGAACAGCCAGTGCAGCAAGAACGGCATCCATCTACGCAGGCACTCGCCAGCCTGAGTGCCATAGAGCAGTAGCTCTGAACAGCCAGCGCTGCCAGAACGGCAACCATCTCTGCAGGCGCTCGCCAGCCTGAGTGCCATAAAGCAGGTGCTCTGAACAGCCAGTGCTGCAAGAACGGCAACCATCTACGCAGGCACTCACCAGCCTGAGTGCCAGAGAGTAGCAGCTCTGAACAGCCAGCGCTGCTAGAGCGGCAACCATCTCTGCAGGCACCCGCCAGCCTGCCATAGAGCAGTAGCTCTGAACAGCCAGTGCTGCCAGAACGGTAACCATCTCTGCAGGCGCTTGTCAACCTGCCATAGAGCAGTAGCTCTGAACAGCCAGTTCTGCAAGAACGCCAACCATCTCCATCAGCAACCATCTCTGCAGGTGCTTGCCAGCCTGAGTGCCATAGAGCACTAGCTCTGAACAGCCAGTGCTGCAGGAACCGTAACCATCTCTGCAGGCGCTCGCCAGCCTGAGTGCCATAGAGCAGCAGCTCTGAACAGCCAGTGCTGCCAGAATGGAAACCATGTCCGCAGGCGCTCGCCAGGCTGCCATAGTGCTGCAAGAACGGCAACCATGTCCGCAGGCACTCGCCAGCCTGCCATAGAGCAGTAGCTCCTAACAGCCAGTGCTGCCAGAATGGCAACCATCTCTGCAGGCGCTCGGCAGCCTGAGTGCCATAGAGCAGTAGCTCTGAACAGCCAGTGCTGCCAGAACGGCAACCATGTCCACAGGCGCTCGCCAGTCTGCCATAGAGCAGTAGCTCTGAACAGCCAGTGCTGCCGGAACGGCAACCATCTCTGCAGGCGCTCGCCAGCCTGCTGTAGAGCAGCAGCTCTGAACAGCCAGTGGTGCCAGAACAGCAACCATCTCTGCAGGCGCTCGCCAGCCTGAGTTCCATAGAGCAGTAGCTCTGAACAGCCAGTGCTGCAGGAACGGTAACCATTTCTGCAGGCACACTCGCCAGTCTCAGTGCCAGAGAGCAGTAGCTCTGAACAGCCAGTGCTGCAGAATGTCAACCATCTCTGCAGGCGCTCGACAGCCTGCCATAGAGCAGTAGCTCTGTACGGCTAGTGCTGCCAGAATGGCAACTTTCTCTGCAGGCACTCGCCAGCCTGAGTGCCATAAAGCAGGTGCTCTGAACAGCCAGTGCTGCAAGAACGGCAACCATCTATGCAGGCACTCACCAGCCTGAGTGCCAGAGAGTAGCAGCTCTGAACAGCCAGCGCTGCTATAGCGGCAACCAGCTCTGCAGGCACTCGCCAGCCTGCCATAGAGCAGAAGCTCTGAACAGCCAGTGCAGCAAGAACGGCAACCATCTACGCAGGCACTCGCCAGCCTGAGTGCCATAGAGCAGTAGCTCTGAACAGCCAGCGCTGCCAGAACGGCAACCATCTCTGCAGGCGCTCGCCAGCCTGAGTGTCATAAAGCAGGTGCTCTGAACAGCCAGTGCTGCAAGAACGGCAACCATCTACGCAGGCACTCACCAGCCTGAGTGCCAGAGAGTAGCAGCTCTGAACAGCCAGCGCTGCTAGAGTGGCAACCATCTCTGCAGGCACTCGCCAGCCTGCCATAGAGCAGTAGCTCTGAACAGCCAGTGCTGCCAGAACGGTAACCATCTCTGCAGGCGCTCATCAACCTGCCATAGAGCAGTAGCTCTGAACAGCCAGTTCTGCAAGAACGCCAACCATCTCCATCAGCAACCATCTCTGCAGGTGCTTGCCAGCCTGAGTGCCATACAGCACTAGCTCTGAACAGCCAGTGCTGCAGGAACCGTAACCATCTCTGCAGGCGCTCGCCAGCCTGAGTGCCATAGAGCAGCAGCTCTGAACAGCCAGTGCTGCCAGAACGGAAACCATGTCCACAGGCGCTCGCCAGGCTGCCATAGTGCTGCAAGAACGGCAACCATGTCCGCAGGCACTCGCCAGCCTGCCGTAGAGCAGTAGCTCTGAACAGCCAGTGCTGCCAGAATGGCAACCATCTCTGCAGGCGCTCGCCAGCCTGAGTGCCATAGAGCAGTAGCTCTGACCAGCCAGTGCTGCCAGAACGGCAACCATGTCCGCAGGCGCTCGCCAGGCTGCCATAGTGCTGCAAGAATGGCAACCATGTCCGCAGGCACTCGCCAGCTTGCCATAGAGTAGTAGCTCTGAACAGCCAGTGCTGCCGGAACAGCAACCATCTCTGCAGGCGCTCGCCAGCCTGCCGCAGAGCAGTAGCTCTGAACAGCCAGTGGTGCCAGAACAGCAACCATCTCTGCAGGCGCTCGCCAGCCTGAGTTCCATAGAGCAGTAGCTCTGAACAGCCAGTGCTGCAGGAACGGCAACAATCTCCGCAGGCCTTCGCCAGCCTGAGTGCCATAGAGCAGTAGCTCTGAACAGCCAGTGCAACAAGAACAGCAACCATCTACGCAGGCACTCGCCAGCCTGAGTGCTATAGAGCAGTAGCTCTGAACAGCCAGCGCTGCCAGAACGGCAAGCATCTCTGCAGGCGCTCGCCAGCCTGAGTGCCATAAAGCAGGTGCTCTGAACAGCCAGTGCTGCAAGAACGGCAACCATCTACGCAGGCACTCACCAGCCTGAGTGCCAGAGAGTAGCAGCTCTGAACAGCCAGCGCTGCTAGAGCGGCAACCATCTCTGCAGGCACTCGCCAGCCTGCCATAGAGCAGTAGCTCTGAACAGCCAGTGCTGCCAGAACGGTTACCATCTCTGCAGGCGCTCGTCAACCTGCCATAGAGCAGTAGCTCTGAGCAACCAGTTCTGCAAGAATGCCAACCATCTCCAACAGCAACCATCTCTGCAGGCGCTTGCCAGCCTGAGTGCCATAGAGCAGTAGCTCTGAACAGCCAGTGCTGCAGAATGTCAACCATCTCTGCAGGCGCTCGACAGCTTGCCATAGAGCAGTAGCTCTGTACGGCTAGTGGTGCCAGAATGGCAACTTTCTCTGCAGTCACTCGCCAGCATGCCATAGAGCAGTAGCTCTGAACAGCTAGTGCTGCCAGGACGGCAACTTTCTCTGCAAGAGCTCGCCAGCCGGCCATAGAGCAATAGCTCTGTACAGCCACTGCTACCAGAACGGTAACCATCTCTGCAGGCGCTCGTCAGCCTACCATAGAGCAGTAGCTCTGAACAGCCAGTTCTGCAAGAACGCCAACCATCTCAAACGGCAACCATCTCTGCAGGCGCTCGCCATCCTGAGTGCCATAGAGCAGTAGCTCTGAACAGCCAGTGCTGCAGGAACGGCAACCATCTCTGCAGGCACACTCGCCAGTCTGAGTGCCATAGAGCAGTAGCTCTGAACAGCCAGTGCTGCCGGAACGGCAACCATCTCTGCAGGCACTCGCCAGCCTGCCGTAGAGCAGTAGCTCTGAACAGCCAGTGCTGCCAGAATGGCAACCATCTCTGCAGGCGCTCGCCAGCTTGAGTGCCATAGAGCAGTAGCTCTGAACAGCCAGTGCTGCCAGAACGGCAACCATGTCCGCAGGTGCTCGCCAGGCTGCCATAGTGCTGCAAGAACGGCAACCATGTTCGCAGGCACTCGCCAGCCTGCCATAGAGCAGTAGCTCTGAACAGCCAGTGCTGCCAGAATGGCAACCATCTCTGCAGGCCCTCGCCAGCCTGAGTGCCATAGAGCAGTAGCTCTGAACAGCCAGTGCTGCCAGAATGGCAACCATGTCCGCAGGCGTTAGCCAGGCTGCCATAGTGCTGCAAGAACGGCAACCATGTCCGCAGGCACTCGCCAGCCTGCCATAGGGCAGTAGCTCTGAACAGCCAGTGCTGCCAGAACAGCAACCATCTCTGCAGGCGCTCGCCAGCCTGCCGTAGAGCAGTAGCTCTGAACAGCCAGTCGTGCCAGAACAGCAACCATCTCTGCAGGCGCTCGCCAGCCTGAGTTCCATAGAGCAGTAGCTCTGAACAGCCAGTGCTGCAGGAACGGCAACAATCTCTGCAGGCGTTCGCCAGCCTGAGTGCCATAGAGCAGTAGCTCTGAACAGCCAGTGCAGCAAGAACGGCAACCATCTACGCAGGCACTCGCCAGCCTGAGTGCCATAGAGCAGTAGCTCTGAACAGCCAGCGCTGCCAGAACGGCAACCATCTATGCAGGCGCTCGCCAGCCTGAGTGCCATAAAGCAGGTGCTCTGAACAGCCAGTGCTGCAAGAACGGCAACCATCTACGCAGGCACTCACCAGCCTGAGTGCCAGAGAGTAGCAGCTCTGAACAGCCAGCGCTGCTAGAGTGGCAACCATCTCTGCAGGCACTCGTCAGCCTGCCATAGAGCAGTAGCTCTGAACAGCCAGTGCTGCCAGAACGGTAACCATCTCTACAGGCGCTCGTCAACATGCCATAGAGCAGTAGCTCTGAACAGCCAGTTCTGCAAGAACGCCAACCATCTCCAACAGCAACCATCTCTGCAGGCGCTTGCCAGCCTGAGTGCCATAGAGCAGTAGCTCTGAACAGCCAGTGCTGCCGGAACGGCAACCATCTCTGCAGGCGCTCGCCAGTCTGAGTGCCATAGAGCAGTAGCTCTGAACAGCCAGTGCTGCCAGAATGGTAACCATCTCTGCAGGCGCAAGCCAGCCTGAGTGCCATAGAGCAGTAGCTCTGAACAGCCAGTGCTGCCAGAACGGCAACTATGTCCGCAGGCGCTCGCCAGCCTGCCATAGTGCTGCAAGAACGGCAACCATGTCCGCAGGCACTCGCCAGCCTGCCATAGAGCAGTAGCTCTGAACAACCATCTCTGCAGGCGCTCGACAGCCTGCCATAGAGCAGTAGCTCTGAACAGCTAGTGCTGCCAGAACGGCAACTTTCTCTGCAGGCTTGGCAACCTGCCATAGAGCAATAGCTCTGAACAGATAGTGCTGCCAGAACGGTAACCATCTCTGCCAGCGCTCGTCAGCCTGCCATAGAGCAGTAGCTCTGAACAGCCAGTTCTGCAAGAACGCCAACCATCTCCAACGGCAACCATCTCTGCAGGCGCTCACCAGCCTGAGTGCCATAGAGCAGTAGCTCTGAACAGCCAGTGCTGCAGGAACGGCAACCATCTCTGCAGGCACACTCGCCAGTCTGAGTGCCATAGAGCAGTAGCTCTGAACAGCCAGTGCTGCCGGAACGGGAACTATCTCTGCAGGTGCTCGCCAGTCTGAATGCCATAGAACAGTAGCTCTGAACAGCCAGGGCTGCCGGAACGGCAACCATCTCTGCAGGTGCTCGCCAGCCTGAGTGCCATAGAGTAGTAGCTCTGAACAGCCAGTGCTGCCGGAACGGCAACCATCTCTGCAGGTGCTCACCAGCCTGCATAGAGCACTAGCTCTGAACAGCCAGCACTGCAGGAACGGCAACCATCTCTGCAGGCACACTCGCCAGTCTGAGTGCCATAGAGCAGTAGCTCTGAACAGCCAGTGCTGCAGGAACGGCAACCATCTCTGCAGGCACACTCACCAGTCTGAGTGCCATAGAGCAGTAGCTCTGAACAGCCAGTGCTGCCGGAACGGCAACCATCTCTGCAGGTGCTCGCCAGTCTGAGTGCCATAGAGCAGTAGCTCTGAACAGCCAGGGCTGCAGGAACGGCAACCATCTCTGCCGGCGCTCGCCATTCTGAGTGCCATAGAGCAGTAGCTCTGAACAGCCAGCGCTGCTGGAACGGCAACAATCTCCGCAGGCGTTCGCCAGCCTGAGTGCCATAGAACAGTAGCTCTGAACAGCCAGTGCAGCAAGAACGGCAACCATCTACGCAGGCACTCGCCAGCCTGAGTGCCATAGAGCAGTATCTCTGAACAGCCAGCGCTGCTAGAACGGCAACCATCTCTGCAGGCGTTCGCCAGCCTGAGTGCCATAAAGCAGGTGCTCTGAACAGCCAGTGCTGCAAGAACGGCAACCATCTACGCAGGCACTCACCAGCCTGAGTGCCAGAGAGTAGCAGCTCTGAACAGCCAGCGCTGCTAGAGCGGCAACCATCTCTGTAGGCACTCGCCAGCCTGCCATAGAGCAGTAGCTCTGAACAGCCAGTGCTGCCAGAACGGTAACCATCTCTGCAGGCGCTCGTCAACCTGCCATAGAGCAGTAGCTCTGAACAGCCAGTTCTGCAAGAACGCCAACCATCTCCAACAGCAACCATCTCTGCAGGCGCTTGCCAGCCTGAGTGCCATAGAGCAGTAGCTCTGAACAGCCAGTGCTGCAGGAACCGCAACCATCTCTGCAGGCGCTCGCCAGTCTGAGTGCCATAGAGCAGTAGCTCTGAACAGCCAGTGCTGCCAGAATGGCAACCATCTCTGCAGGCGCTCGCCAGCCTGAGTGCCATAGAGCAGTAGCTCTGAACAGCCAGTGCTGCCAGAACGGCAACCATGTCCGCAGGCGCTCGCCAGCCTGCCATAGTGCTGCAAGAACGGCAACCATGTCCGCAGGCACTCACCAGCCTGCCATAGAGCAGTAGTTCTGAACAACCATCTCTGCAAGCGCAAGCGCTCGACAGCCTGCCATAGAGCAGTAGCTCTGAACAGCTAGTGCTGCCAGAACGGCAACTTTCTCTGCAGGCTTGGCAACCTGCCATAGAGCAATAGCTCTGAACAGATAGTGCTGCCAGAACGGTAACCATCTCTGCTGGCGCTCGTCAGCCTGCCATAGAGCAGTAGCTCTGAACAGCCAGTTCTGCAAGAACGCCAACCATCTCCAACGACAACCATCTCTGCAGGCGCTCACCAGCCTGAGTGCCATAGAGCAGTAGCTCTGAACAGCCAGTGTTGCAGGAACGGCAACCATCTCTGCAGGCACACTCGCCAGTCTGAGTGCGATAGAGCAGTAGCTCTGAACAGCCAGTGCTGCCGGAACGGCAACCATCTCTGCAGGTGCTCGCCAGTCTGAATGCCATAGAACAGTAGCTCTGAACAGCCAGGGCTGCCGGAACGGCAACCATCTCTGCAGGTGCTCGCCAGCCTGAGTGCCATAGAGTAGTAGCTCTGAACAGCCAGTGCTGCCGGAACGGCAACCATCTCTGCAGGCGCTCGCCAGCCTGCATAGAGCACTAGCTCTGAACAGCCAGCACTGCAGGAAAGGCAACCATCTCTGCAGGCACACTCGCCAGTCTGAGTGCCATAGAGCAGTAGCTCTGAACAGCCAGTGCTGCAGGAACGGCAACCATCTGCGCTTGCGCTCGCCAGCCTGAGTGCCATAGAGCAGAAGCTCTGAACAGCCAGTGCTGCAAGAATGGCAACTATGTCTGCAGGCGCTCTCCAGCCTGCCATAGTGCTGCAGTAACAGCAACCATCTCTGCAGGCTTTCACCAGGCTGCCATAGAGAAGTAGCTCTGAACAGCCCGTGCTGCCAGAATGGCAACCATCTCTGCAGGCGCTCGCCAGCCTGAGTGCCATAGAGCAGTAGCTCTGAACAGCCAGTGCTGCCAGAATGTTAACCATCTCTGCAGGCGCTCGCCAGCTTGAGTGCCATAGAGCAGTAGCTCTGACCAGCCAGTGCTGCTAGAATGGCAACCATCTCTGCAGTAACTCGCCAGCTTGAGTGCCATAGAGCAGTAGCTCTGAACAGCCATTGCATCCAGAATGGCAACCATGTCCGCAGGCGCTCGACAGCCTGCCATAGAGCAGTAGCTCTGAACAGCTAGTGCTGCCAGAACGGCAACTTTCTCTGCAGGCTTGGCAACCTGCCATAGAGCAATCCCTCTGAACAGATAGTGCTGCCAGAATGGTAACCATCTCTGCCCGCGCTCGTCAGCCTGCCATAGAGCAGTAGCTCTGAACAGCCAGTTCTGCAAGAACGCCAACCATCTCCAACGGCAACCATCTCTGCAGGTGCACACCAGCCTGAGTGCCATAGAGCAGTACCCTGAACAGCCAGTGCTGCAGGTACGGCAACCATCTCTGCAGGCACACTCGCCAGTCTGAGTGCCATAGAGCAGTAGCTCTGAACAGCCAGTGCTGCCGGAACAGCAACCATCTCTGCAGGCGTTCCCCAGCCTGCATAGAGCACTAGCTCTGAACAGCCAGCACTGCAGGAACGGCAACCATCTCTGCAGGCACACTCGCCAGTCTGAGTGCCATAGAGCAGTAGCTCTGAACAGCCAGTGCTGCCGGAACGGCAACCATCTCTGCAGGCGCTCGCCAGTCTGAGTGCCATAGAGCAGCAGCTCTGAACAGCCAGTGCTGCAGGAACAGCAACCATCTCTGCAGGCACACTCGCCAGTCTGCATAGAGCACTAGCTCTGAACAGCCAGCACTGCAGGAACGGCAACCATCTCTGCAGGCACACTCGCCAGTCTGAGTGCCGTAGAGCAGTAGCTCTGAACAGCCAGTGCTGCTGGAACGGCAACCATCTCTGCAGGCGCTCGCCAGTCTGAGTGCCATAGAGCAGCAGCTCTGAACAGCCAGTGCTGCAGGAACGGCAACCATCTCTGCAGGCACACTCACCAGTCTGAGTGCCATAGAGCAGTAGCTCTGAACAGCCAGCGCTGCAAGAATGGCAACCATCTGCGCTTGCACTCGCCAGCCTAAGTGCCATAGAGCAGTAGCTCTGAACAGCCAGTGCTGCAAGAATGGCAACTATGTCTGCAGGCGCTCGCCAGCCTGCCATAGTGCTGCAGTAACAGCAACCATCTCTGTAGGCGTTTGCCAGGCTGCCATAGAGAAGTAGCTCTGAACAGCCCGTGCTGCCAGAATGTCAACCATCCCTGCAGGCGCTTGCCAGCCTGAGTGCCATAGAGCAGTAGCTCTGAACAGCCAGTGCTACTAGAATGGTGACCATCTCTGCAGGCACTCGCCAGCTTGAGTGCCATAGAGCAGTAGCTCTGACCAGCCAGTGCTGCTAGAATGGCAACCATCTCTGCAGTCACTCGCCAGCTTGAGTGCCATAGAGCAGTAGATCTGAACAGCCAGTGCTGTCAGAACGGCAACCATGTCCGCAGGCGCTCACCAGCCTGCCATAGTGCTGCAAGAACGGCAACCATGTCCGCAGGCACTCGCCAGCCTACCATAGAGCAGTAGCTCTGAACAACCAGTGTTGCAGAACGGCAACCATCTCTGCAGGCGCTCGACAGCCTGCCATAGAGCAATAGCTCTGTACAGCCACTGCTGCCAGAACGGTAACCATCTCTGCAGGCGCTCTTCAGCCTACCATAGAGCAGTAGCTCTGAACAGCCAGTTCTGCAAGAACGCCAACCATCTCCAACGGCAACCATCTCTGCAGGCGCTCGCCAGCCTGAGTGCCATAGAGCAGTAGCTCTGAACAGCCAGTGCTGCAGGAACGGCAACCATCTCTGCAGGCACACTTGCCAGTCTGAGTGCCATAGAGCAGTAGCTCTGAATAGCCAGTGCTGCCGGGACGGCAACCATCTCTGCAGGTGCTCGCCAGCCTGAGTGCCATAGAGTAGTAGCTCTGAACAGCCAGTGCTGCCGGAAAGGCAACCATCTCTGCAGGTGCTCGCCAGACTGAGTGCCATAAAGCAGGTGCTCTGAACAGCCAGTGCTGCAAGAACAGCAACCATCTATGCAGGCACTTGCCAGCCTGAGTGCCAGGGAGTAGCAGTTCTGAACAGCCAGCGCTGCTAGAGCGGCAACCATCTCTGCAGGCACTCGCCAGCCTGCCATAGAGCAGTAGCTCTGAACAGCCAGTGCTGCCGGAACGCCAACCATCTCTGCAGGTGCTCGCCAGTCTGAATGCCATAGAACAGTAGCTCTGAACAGCCAGGGCTGCCGGTACGGCAACCATCTCTGCAGGTGCTCGCCAGCCTGAGTGCCATAGAGTAGTAGCTCTGAACAGCCAGTGCTGCCGGAACGGCAACCATCTCTGCAGGCGCTCGCCAGCCTGCATAGAGCACTAGCTCTGAACAGCCAGCACTGCAGGAACGGCAACCATCTCTGCAGGCACACTCGCCAGTCTGAGTGCCGTAGAGCAGTAGCTCTGAACAGCCAGTGCTGCCGGAACGGCAACCATCTCTGCAGGCGCTCGCCAGTCTGAGTGCCATAGAGCAGTAGCTCTGAAAAGCCCGTGCTGCCAGAATGTCAACCATCTCTGCAGGCGCTTGCCAGCCTGAGTGCCATAGAGCAGTAGCTCTGAACAGCCAGTGCTGCTAGAATGGTAACCATCTCTGCAGGCACTCGCCAGCTTGAGTGCCATAGAGCAGTAGCTCTGAACAGCCAATGCTGCCAAAACGGCAACCATGTCCGCAGGCACTCACCAGCCTGCCATAGTGCTGCAAGAACGGCAACCATGTCCGCAGGCACTCGCCAGCCTGCCATAGAGCAGTAGCTCTGAACAACCAGTGCTGCAGAACGGCAACCATCTCTGCAGGCGCTCGACAGCCTGCCATAGAGCATTAGCTCTGAACAGCTAGTGCTGCCAGAATGGCAACTTTCTCTGCATGAGCTCGCCAGCCGGCCATAGAGCAATAGCTCTGTACAGCCACTGCTGACAGAACGGTAACCATCTCTGCAGGCGCTCGTCAGCCTACCATAGAGCAGTAGCTCTGAACAGCCAGTTCTGCAAGAACGCCAACCATCTCCAACGGCAACCATCTCTGCAGGCGCTCGCCAGCCTGAGTGCCATAGAGCAGTAGCTCTGAACAGCCATTGCATCCAGAATGGCAACCATGTCCGCAGGCGCTCGACAGCCTGCCATAGAGCAGTAGCTCTGAACAGCTAGTGCTGCCAGAACGGCAACTTTCTCTGCAGGCTTGGCAACCTGCCATAGAGCAATCGCTCTGAACAGATAGTGCTGCCAGAATGGTAACCATCTCTGCCCGCGCTCGTCAGCCTGCCATAGAGCAGTAGCTCTGAACAGCCAGTTCTGCAAGAACGCCAACCATCTCCAACGGCAACCATCTCTGCAGGCGCACACCAGCCTGAGTGCCATAGAGCA
The DNA here is from genome assembly GCF_040938575.1 of Ambystoma mexicanum. Classification (NCBI taxonomy): domain Eukaryota; kingdom Metazoa; phylum Chordata; class Amphibia; order Caudata; family Ambystomatidae; genus Ambystoma; species Ambystoma mexicanum. Next base: position 292,789,082 of record NC_090932.1, on the reverse strand, counting down.
GTAGCCCTGAACAGCCAGTGCTGCAGGTACGGCAACCATCTCTGCAGGCACACTCGCCAGTCTGAGTGCCATAGAGCAGTAGCTCTGAACAGCCAGTGCTGCCGGAACGGCAACCATCTCTGCAGGCGCTCACCAGCCTGCATAGAGCACTAGCTCTGAACAGCCAGCACTGCAGGAACGGCAACCATCTCTGCAGGCCCACTCGCCAGTCTGAGTGCCATAGAGCAGTAGCTCTGAACAGCCAGTGCTGCCGGAACGGCAACCATCTCTGCAGGCGCTCACCAGTCTGAGTGCCATAGAGCAGCAGCTCTGAACAGCCAGTGCTGCAGGAACAGCAACCATCTCTGCAGGCACACTCGCCAGTCTGAGTGCCATAGAGCAGTAGCTCTGAACAGCCAGTGCTGACGGAACGGCAACCATCTCTGCAGGCGCTCGCTAGTCTGAGTGCCATAGAGCAGTAGCTCTGAACAGCCAGGGCTGCCGGAACGGCAACCATCTCTGCCGGCGCTCGCCATTCTGAGTGCCATAGAGCAGTAGCTCTGAACAGCCAGCGCTGCAAGAATGGCAACCATCTGCGCTTGCACTCGCCAGCCTGCGTGCCATAGAGCAGTAGCTCCGAACAGCCAGTGCTGCAAGAATGGCAACTATGTCTGCAGGCGCTCGCCAGCCTGCCATAGTGCTGCAGTAACAGCAACCATCTCTGTAGGCATTCGCCAGGCTGCCATAGAGAAGTAACCCTGAACAGCCCGTGCTGCCAGAATGTCAACCATCCCTGCAGGCGCTTGCCAGCCTGAGTGCCATAGAGCAGTAGCTCTGAACAGCCAGTGCTACTAGAATGGTAACCATCTCTGCAGGCACTCGCCAGCTTGAGTGCCATAGAGCAGTAGCTCTGACCAGCCAGTGCTGCCAGAACGGCAACCATGTCCGCAGGTGCTCGCCAGGCTGCCATAGTGCTGCAAGAATGGCAACCATGTCCGCAGGCACTCGCCAGCCTGCCATAGAGCAGTAGCTCTGAACAGCCAGTGCTGCCAGAATGGCAACCATCTCTGCAGGCGCTCGCCAGCCTGAGTGCCATAGAGCAGTAGCTCTGAACAGCCAGTGCTGCCAGAATGGCAACCATGTCCGCAGGCGCTCGCCAGGCTGCCATAGTGCTGCAAGAACGGCAACCATGTCCGCAGGCACTCGCCAGCCTGCCATAGAGCAGTAGCTCTGAACAGCCAGTGCTGCCGGAACAGCAACCATCTCTGCAGGCGCTCGCCAGCCTGCCGTAGAGCAGTAGCTCTGAACAGCCAGTGTGCCAGAACAGCAACCATCTCTGCAGGCGCTCGCCAGCCTGAGTTCCATAGAGCAGTAGCTCTGAACAGCCAGTGCAGCAAGAACGGCATCCATCTACGCAGGCACTCGCCAGCCTGAGTGCCATAGAGCAGTAGCTCTGAACAGCCAGCGCTGCCAGAACGGCAACCATCTCTGCAGGCGCTCGCCAGCCTGAGTGCCATAAAGCAGGTGCTCTGAACAGCCAGTGCTGCAAGAACGGCAACCATCTACGCAGGCACTCACCAGCCTGAGTGCCAGAGAGTAGCAGCTCTGAACAGCCAGCGCTGCTAGAGCGGCAACCATCTCTGCAGGCACCCGCCAGCCTGCCATAGAGCAGTAGCTCTGAACAGCCAGTGCTGCCAGAACGGTAACCATCTCTGCAGGCGCTTGTCAACCTGCCATAGAGCAGTAGCTCTGAACAGCCAGTTCTGCAAGAACGCCAACCATCTCCATCAGCAACCATCTCTGCAGGTGCTTGCCAGCCTGAGTGCCATAGAGCACTAGCTCTGAACAGCCAGTGCTGCAGGAACCGTAACCATCTCTGCAGGCGCTCGCCAGCCTGAGTGCCATAGAGCAGCAGCTCTGAACAGCCAGTGCTGCCAGAATGGAAACCATGTCCGCAGGCGCTCGCCAGGCTGCCATAGTGCTGCAAGAACGGCAACCATGTCCGCAGGCACTCGCCAGCCTGCCATAGAGCAGTAGCTCCTAACAGCCAGTGCTGCCAGAATGGCAACCATCTCTGCAGGCGCTCGGCAGCCTGAGTGCCATAGAGCAGTAGCTCTGAACAGCCAGTGCTGCCAGAACGGCAACCATGTCCACAGGCGCTCGCCAGTCTGCCATAGAGCAGTAGCTCTGAACAGCCAGTGCTGCCGGAACGGCAACCATCTCTGCAGGCGCTCGCCAGCCTGCTGTAGAGCAGCAGCTCTGAACAGCCAGTGGTGCCAGAACAGCAACCATCTCTGCAGGCGCTCGCCAGCCTGAGTTCCATAGAGCAGTAGCTCTGAACAGCCAGTGCTGCAGGAACGGTAACCATTTCTGCAGGCACACTCGCCAGTCTCAGTGCCAGAGAGCAGTAGCTCTGAACAGCCAGTGCTGCAGAATGTCAACCATCTCTGCAGGCGCTCGACAGCCTGCCATAGAGCAGTAGCTCTGTACGGCTAGTGCTGCCAGAATGGCAACTTTCTCTGCAGGCACTCGCCAGCCTGAGTGCCATAAAGCAGGTGCTCTGAACAGCCAGTGCTGCAAGAACGGCAACCATCTATGCAGGCACTCACCAGCCTGAGTGCCAGAGAGTAGCAGCTCTGAACAGCCAGCGCTGCTATAGCGGCAACCAGCTCTGCAGGCACTCGCCAGCCTGCCATAGAGCAGTAGCTCTGAACAGCCAGTGCAGCAAGAACGGCAACCATCTACGCAGGCACTCGCCAGCCTGAGTGCCATAGAGCAGTAGCTCTGAACAGCCAGCGCTGCCAGAACGGCAACCATCTCTGCAGGCGCTCGCCAGCCTGAGTGTCATAAAGCAGGTGCTCTGAACAGCCAGTGCTGCAAGAACGGCAACCATCTACGCAGGCACTCACCAGCCTGAGTGCCAGAGAGTAGCAGCTCTGAACAGCCAGCGCTGCTAGAGTGGCAACCATCTCTGCAGGCACTCGCCAGCCTGCCATAGAGCAGTAGCTCTGAACAGCCAGTGCTGCCAGAACGGTAACCATCTCTGCAGGCGCTCATCAACCTGCCATAGAGCAGTAGCTCTGAACAGCCAGTTCTGCAAGAACGCCAACCATCTCCATCAGCAACCATCTCTGCAGGTGCTTGCCAGCCTGAGTGCCATACAGCACTAGCTCTGAACAGCCAGTGCTGCAGGAACCGTAACCATCTCTGCAGGCGCTCGCCAGCCTGAGTGCCATAGAGCAGCAGCTCTGAACAGCCAGTGCTGCCAGAACGGAAACCATGTCCACAGGCGCTCGCCAGGCTGCCATAGTGCTGCAAGAACGGCAACCATGTCCGCAGGCACTCGCCAGCCTGCCGTAGAGCAGTAGCTCTGAACAGCCAGTGCTGCCAGAATGGCAACCATCTCTGCAGGCGCTCGCCAGCCTGAGTGCCATAGAGCAGTAGCTCTGACCAGCCAGTGCTGCCAGAACGGCAACCATGTCCGCAGGCGCTCGCCAGGCTGCCATAGTGCTGCAAGAATGGCAACCATGTCCGCAGGCACTCGCCAGCTTGCCATAGAGTAGTAGCTCTGAACAGCCAGTGCTGCCGGAACAGCAACCATCTCTGCAGGCGCTCGCCAGCCTGCCGCAGAGCAGTAGCTCTGAACAGCCAGTGGTGCCAGAACAGCAACCATCTCTGCAGGCGCTCGCCAGCCTGAGTTCCATAGAGCAGTAGCTCTGAACAGCCAGTGCTGCAGGAACGGCAACAATCTCCGCAGGCCTTCGCCAGCCTGAGTGCCATAGAGCAGTAGCTCTGAACAGCCAGTGCAACAAGAACAGCAACCATCTACGCAGGCACTCGCCAGCCTGAGTGCTATAGAGCAGTAGCTCTGAACAGCCAGCGCTGCCAGAACGGCAAGCATCTCTGCAGGCGCTCGCCAGCCTGAGTGCCATAAAGCAGGTGCTCTGAACAGCCAGTGCTGCAAGAACGGCAACCATCTACGCAGGCACTCACCAGCCTGAGTGCCAGAGAGTAGCAGCTCTGAACAGCCAGCGCTGCTAGAGCGGCAACCATCTCTGCAGGCACTCGCCAGCCTGCCATAGAGCAGTAGCTCTGAACAGCCAGTGCTGCCAGAACGGTAACCATCTCTGCAGGCGCTCGTCAACCTGCCATAGAGCAGTAGCTCTGAACAACCAGTTCTGCAAGAATGCCAACCATCTCCAACAGCAACCATCTCTGCAGGCGCTTGCCAGCCTGAGTGCCATAGAGCAGTAGCTCTGAACAGCCAGTGCTGCAGAATGTCAACCATCTCTGCAGGCGCTCGACAGCTTGCCATAGAGCAGTAGCTCTGTACGGCTAGTGGTGCCAGAATGGCAACTTTCTCTGCAGTCACTCGCCAGCATGCCATAGAGCAGTAGCTCTGAACAGCTAGTGCTGCCAGGACGGCAACTTTCTCTGCAAGAGCTCGCCAGCCGGCCATAGAGCAATAGCTCTGTACAGCCACTGCTACCAGAACGGTAACCATCTCTGCAGGCGCTCGTCAGCCTACCATAGAGCAGTAGCTCTGAACAGCCAGTTCTGCAAGAACGCCAACCATCTCAAACGGCAACCATCTCTGCAGGCGCTCGCCATCCTGAGTGCCATAGAGCAGTAGCTCTGAACAGCCAGTGCTGCAGGAACGGCAACCATCTCTGCAGGCACACTCGCCAGTCTGAGTGCCATAGAGCAGTAGCTCTGAACAGCCAGTGCTGCCGGAACGGCAACCATCTCTGCAGGCACTCGCCAGCCTGCCGTAGAGCAGTAGCTCTGAACAGCCAGTGCTGCCAGAATGGCAACCATCTCTGCAGGCGCTCGCCAGCTTGAGTGCCATAGAGCAGTAGCTCTGAACAGCCAGTGCTGCCAGAACGGCAACCATGTCCGCAGGTGCTCGCCAGGCTGCCATAGTGCTGCAAGAACGGCAACCATGTTCGCAGGCACTCGCCAGCCTGCCATAGAGAAGTAGCTCTGAACAGCCAGTGCTGCCAGAATGGCAACCATCTCTGCAGGCCCTCGCCAGCCTGAGTGCCATAGAGCAGTAGCTCTGAACAGCCAGTGCTGCCAGAATGGCAACCATGTCCGCAGGCGTTAGCCAGGCTGCCATAGTGCTGCAAGAACGGCAACCATGTCCGCAGGCACTCGCCAGCCTGCCATAGGGCAGTAGCTCTGAACAGCCAGTGCTGCCAGAACAGCAACCATCTCTGCAGGCGCTCGCCAGCCTGCCGTAGAGCAGTAGCTCTGAACAGCCAGTCGTGCCAGAACAGCAACCATCTCTGCAGGCGCTCGCCAGCCTGAGTTCCATAGAGCAGTAGCTCTGAACAGCCAGTGCTGCAGGAACGGCAACAATCTCTGCAGGCGTTCGCCAGCCTGAGTGCCATAGAGCAGTAGCTCTGAACAGCCAGTGCAGCAAGAACGGCAACCATCTACGCAGGCACTCGCCAGCCTGAGTGCCATAGAGCAGTAGCTCTGAACAGCCAGCGCTGCCAGAACGGCAACCATCTATGCAGGCGCTCGCCAGCCTGAGTGCCATAAAGCAGGTGCTCTGAACAGCCAGTGCTGCAAGAACGGCAACCATCTCTGCAGGTGCTCACCAGCCTGCATAGAGCACTAGCTCTGAACAGCCAGCACTGCAGGAACGGCAACCATCTCTGCAGGCACACTCGCCAGTCTGAGTGCCATAGAGCAGTAGCTCTGAACAGCCAGTGCTGCAGGAACGGCAACCATCTCTGCAGGCACACTCACCAGTCTGAGTGCCATAGAGCAGTAGCTCTGAACAGCCAGTGCTGCCGGAACGGCAACCATCTCTGCAGGTGCTCGCCAGTCTGAGTGCCATAGAGCAGTAGCTCTGAACAGCCAGGGCTGCAGGAACGGCAACCATCTCTGCCGGCGCTCGCCATTCTGAGTGCCATAGAGCAGTAGCTCTGAACAGCCAGCGCTGCTGGAACGGCAACAATCTCCGCAGGCGTTCGCCAGCCTGAGTGCCATAGAACAGTAGCTCTGAACAGCCAGTGCAGCAAGAACGGCAACCATCTACGCAGGCACTCGCCAGCCTGAGTGCCATAGAGCAGTATCTCTGAACAGCCAGCGCTGCTAGAACGGCAACCATCTCTGCAGGCGTTCGCCAGCCTGAGTGCCATAAAGCAGGTGCTCTGAACAGCCAGTGCTGCAAGAACGGCAACCATCTACGCAGGCACTCACCAGCCTGAGTGCCAGAGAGTAGCAGCTCTGAACAGCCAGCGCTGCTAGAGCGGCAACCATCTCTGTAGGCACTCGCCAGCCTGCCATAGAGCAGTAGCTCTGAACAGCCAGTGCTGCCAGAACGGTAACCATCTCTGCAGGCGCTCGTCAACCTGCCATAGAGCAGTAGCTCTGAACAGCCAGTTCTGCAAGAACGCCAACCATCTCCAACAGCAACCATCTCTGCAGGCGCTTGCCAGCCTGAGTGCCATAGAGCAGTAGCTCTGAACAGCCAGTGCTGCAGGAACCGCAACCATCTCTGCAGGCGCTCGCCAGTCTGAGTGCCATAGAGCAGTAGCTCTGAACAGCCAGTGCTGCCAGAATGGCAACCATCTCTGCAGGCGCTCGCCAGCCTGAGTGCCATAGAGCAGTAGCTCTGAACAGCCAGTGCTGCCAGAACGGCAACCATGTCCGCAGGCGCTCGCCAGCCTGCCATAGTGCTGCAAGAACGGCAACCATGTCCGCAGGCACTCACCAGCCTGCCATAGAGCAGTAGTTCTGAACAACCATCTCTGCAAGCGCAAGCGCTCGACAGCCTGCCATAGAGCAGTAGCTCTGAACAGCTAGTGCTGCCAGAACGGCAACTTTCTCTGCAGGCTTGGCAACCTGCCATAGAGCAATAGCTCTGAACAGATAGTGCTGCCAGAACGGTAACCATCTCTGCTGGCGCTCGTCAGCCTGCCATAGAGCAGTAGCTCTGAACAGCCAGTTCTGCAAGAACGCCAACCATCTCCAACGACAACCATCTCTGCAGGCGCTCACCAGCCTGAGTGCCATAGAGCAGTAGCTCTGAACAGCCAGTGTTGCAGGAACGGCAACCATCTCTGCAGGCACACTCGCCAGTCTGAGTGCGATAGAGCAGTAGCTCTGAACAGCCAGTGCTGCCGGAACGGCAACCATCTCTGCAGGTGCTCGCCAGTCTGAATGCCATAGAACAGTAGCTCTGAACAGCCAGGGCTGCCGGAACGGCAACCATCTCTGCAGGTGCTCGCCAGCCTGAGTGCCATAGAGTAGTAGCTCTGAACAGCCAGTGCTGCCGGAACGGCAACCATCTCTGCAGGCGCTCGCCAGCCTGCATAGAGCACTAGCTCTGAACAGCCAGCACTGCAGGAAAGGCAACCATCTCTGCAGGCACACTCGCCAGTCTGAGTGCCATAGAGCAGTAGCTCTGAACAGCCAGTGCTGCAGGAACGGCAACCATCTGCGCTTGCGCTCGCCAGCCTGAGTGCCATAGAGCAGAAGCTCTGAACAGCCAGTGCTGCAAGAATGGCAACTATGTCTGCAGGCGCTCTCCAGCCTGCCATAGTGCTGCAGTAACAGCAACCATCTCTGCAGGCTTTCACCAGGCTGCCATAGAGAAGTAGCTCTGAACAGCCCGTGCTGCCAGAATGGCAACCATCTCTGCAGGCGCTCGCCAGCCTGAGTGCCATAGAGCAGTAGCTCTGAACAGCCAGTGCTGCCAGAATGTTAACCATCTCTGCAGGCGCTCGCCAGCTTGAGTGCCATAGAGCAGTAGCTCTGACCAGCCAGTGCTGCTAGAATGGCAACCATCTCTGCAGTAACTCGCCAGCTTGAGTGCCATAGAGCAGTAGCTCTGAACAGCCATTGCATCCAGAATGGCAACCATGTCCGCAGGCGCTCGACAGCCTGCCATAGAGCAGTAGCTCTGAACAGCTAGTGCTGCCAGAACGGCAACTTTCTCTGCAGGCTTGGCAACCTGCCATAGAGCAATCCCTCTGAACAGATAGTGCTGCCAGAATGGTAACCATCTCTGCCCGCGCTCGTCAGCCTGCCATAGAGCAGTAGCTCTGAACAGCCAGTTCTGCAAGAACGCCAACCATCTCCAACGGCAACCATCTCTGCAGGTGCACACCAGCCTGAGTGCCATAGAGCAGTACCCTGAACAGCCAGTGCTGCAGGTACGGCAACCATCTCTGCAGGCACACTCGCCAGTCTGAGTGCCATAGAGCAGTAGCTCTGAACAGCCAGTGCTGCCGGAACAGCAACCATCTCTGCAGGCGTTCCCCAGCCTGCATAGAGCACTAGCTCTGAACAGCCAGCACTGCAGGAACGGCAACCATCTCTGCAGGCACACTCGCCAGTCTGAGTGCCATAGAGCAGTAGCTCTGAACAGCCAGTGCTGCCGGAACGGCAACCATCTCTGCAGGCGCTCGCCAGTCTGAGTGCCATAGAGCAGCAGCTCTGAACAGCCAGTGCTGCAGGAACAGCAACCATCTCTGCAGGCACACTCGCCAGTCTGCATAGAGCACTAGCTCTGAACAGCCAGCACTGCAGGAACGGCAACCATCTCTGCAGGCACACTCGCCAGTCTGAGTGCCGTAGAGCAGTAGCTCTGAACAGCCAGTGCTGCTGGAACGGCAACCATCTCTGCAGGCGCTCGCCAGTCTGAGTGCCATAGAGCAGCAGCTCTGAACAGCCAGTGCTGCAGGAACGGCAACCATCTCTGCAGGCACACTCACCAGTCTGAGTGCCATAGAGCAGTAGCTCTGAACAGCCAGCGCTGCAAGAATGGCAACCATCTGCGCTTGCACTCGCCAGCCTAAGTGCCATAGAGCAGTAGCTCTGAACAGCCAGTGCTGCAAGAATGGCAACTATGTCTGCAGGCGCTCGCCAGCCTGCCATAGTGCTGCAGTAACAGCAACCATCTCTGTAGGCGTTTGCCAGGCTGCCATAGAGAAGTAGCTCTGAACAGCCCGTGCTGCCAGAATGTCAACCATCCCTGCAGGCGCTTGCCAGCCTGAGTGCCATAGAGCAGTAGCTCTGAACAGCCAGTGCTACTAGAATGGTGACCATCTCTGCAGGCACTCGCCAGCTTGAGTGCCATAGAGCAGTAGCTCTGACCAGCCAGTGCTGCTAGAATGGCAACCATCTCTGCAGTCACTCGCCAGCTTGAGTGCCATAGAGCAGTAGATCTGAACAGCCAGTGCTGTCAGAACGGCAACCATGTCCGCAGGCGCTCACCAGCCTGCCATAGTGCTGCAAGAACGGCAACCATGTCCGCAGGCACTCGCCAGCCTGCCATAGAGCAGTAGCTCTGAACAACCAGTGTTGCAGAACGGCAACCATCTCTGCAGGCGCTCGACAGCCTGCCATAGAGCAATAGCTCTGTACAGCCACTGCTGCCAGAACGGTAACCATCTCTGCAGGCGCTCTTCAGCCTACCATAGAGCAGTAGCTCTGAACAGCCAGTTCTGCAAGAACGCCAACCATCTCCAACGGCAACCATCTCTGCAGGCGCTCGCCAGCCTGAGTGCCATAGAGCAGTAGCTCTGAACAGCCAGTGCTGCAGGAACGGCAACCATCTCTGCAGGCACACTTGCCAGTCTGAGTGCCATAGAGCAGTAGCTCTGAATAGCCAGTGCTGCCGGGACGGCAACCATCTCTGCAGGTGCTCGCCAGCCTGAGTGCCATAGAGTAGTAGCTCTGAACAGCCAGTGCTGCCGGAAAGGCAACCATCTCTGCAGGTGCTCGCCAGACTGAGTGCCATAAAGCAGGTGCTCTGAACAGCCAGTGCTGCAAGAACAGCAACCATCTATGCAGGCACTTGCCAGCCTGAGTGCCAGGGAGTAGCAGTTCTGAACAGCCAGCGCTGCTAGAGCGGCAACCATCTCTGCAGGCACTCGCCAGCCTGCCATAGAGCAGTAGCTCTGAACAGCCAGTGCTGCCGGAACGCCAACCATCTCTGCAGGTGCTCGCCAGTCTGAATGCCATAGAACAGTAGCTCTGAACAGCCAGGGCTGCCGGTACGGCAACCATCTCTGCAGGTGCTCGCCAGCCTGAGTGCCATAGAGTAGTAGCTCTGAACAGCCAGTGCTGCCGGAACGGCAACCATCTCTGCAGGCGCTCGCCAGCCTGCATAGAGCACTAGCTCTGAACAGCCAGCACTGCAGGAACGGCAACCATCTCTGCAGGCACACTCGCCAGTCTGAGTGCCGTAGAGCAGTAGCTCTGAACAGCCAGTGCTGCCGGAACGGCAACCATCTCTGCAGGCGCTCGCCAGTCTGAGTGCCATAGAGCAGTAGCTCTGAAAAGCCCGTGCTGCCAGAATGTCAACCATCTCTGCAGGCGCTTGCCAGCCTGAGTGCCATAGAGCAGTAGCTCTGAACAGCCAGTGCTGCTAGAATGGTAACCATCTCTGCAGGCACTCGCCAGCTTGAGTGCCATAGAGCAGTAGCTCTGAACAGCCAATGCTGCCAAAACGGCAACCATGTCCGCAGGCACTCACCAGCCTGCCATAGTGCTGCAAGAACGGCAACCATGTCCGCAGGCACTCGCCAGCCTGCCATAGAGCAGTAGCTCTGAACAACCAGTGCTGCAGAACGGCAACCATCTCTGCAGGCGCTCGACAGCCTGCCATAGAGCATTAGCTCTGAACAGCTAGTGCTGCCAGAATGGCAACTTTCTCTGCATGAGCTCGCCAGCCGGCCATAGAGCAATAGCTCTGTACAGCCACTGCTGACAGAACGGTAACCATCTCTGCAGGCGCTCGTCAGCCTACCATAGAGCAGTAGCTCTGAACAGCCAGTTCTGCAAGAACGCCAACCATCTCCAACGGCAACCATCTCTGCAGGCGCTCGCCAGCCTGAGTGCCATAGAGCAGTAGCTCTGAACAGCCATTGCATCCAGAATGGCAACCATGTCCGCAGGCGCTCGACAGCCTGCCATAGAGCAGTAGCTCTGAACAGCTAGTGCTGCCAGAACGGCAACTTTCTCTGCAGGCTTGGCAACCTGCCATAGAGCAATCGCTCTGAACAGATAGTGCTGCCAGAATGGTAACCATCTCTGCCCGCGCTCGTCAGCCTGCCATAGAGCAGTAGCTCTGAACAGCCAGTTCTGCAAGAACGCCACCATCTCCAACGGCAACCATCTCTGCAGGCGCACACCAGCCTGAGTGCCATAGAGCAGTAGCCCTGAACAGCCAGTGCTGCAGGTACGGCAACCATCTCTGCAGGCACACTCGCCAGTCTGAGTGCCATAGAGCAGTAGCTCTGAACAGCCAGTGCTGCCGGAACGGCAACCATCTCTGCAGGCGCTCACCAGCCTGCATAGAGCACTAGCTCTGAACAGCCAGCACTGCAGGAACGGCAACCATCTCTGCAGGCCCACTCGCCAGTCTGAGTGCCATAGAGCAGTAGCTCTGAACAGCCAGTGCTGCCGGAACGGCAACCATCTCTGCAGGCGCTCACCAGTCTGAGTGCCATAGAGCAGCAGCTCTGAACAGCCAGTGCTGCAGGAACAGCAACCATCTCTGCAGGCACACTCGCCAGTCTGAGTGCCATAGAGCAGTAGCTCTGAACAGCCAGTGCTGACGGAACGGCAACCATCTCTGCAGGCGCTCGCTAGTCTGAGTGCCATAGAGCAGTAGCTCTGAACAGCCAGGGCTGCCGGAACGGCAACCATCTCTGCCGACGCTCGCCATTCTGAGTGCCATAGAGCAGTAGCTCTGAACAGCCAGCGCTGCAAGAATGGCAACCATCTGCGCTTGCACTCGCCAGCCTGAGTGCCATAGAGCAGTAGCTCCGAACAGCCAGTGCTGCAAGAATGGCAACTATGTCTGCAGGCGCTCGCCAGCCTGCCATAGTGCTGCAGTAACAGCAACCATCTCTGTAGGCATTCGCCAGGCTGCCATAGAGAAGTAACCCTGAACAGCCCGTGCTGCCAGAATGTCAACCATCCCTGCAGGCGCTTGCCAGCCTGAGTGCCATAGAGCAGTAGCTCTGAACAGCCAGTGCTACTAGAATGGTAACCATCTCTGCAGGCACTCGCCAGCTTGAGTGCCATAGAGCAGTAGCTCTGACCAGCCAGTGCTGCTAGAATGGCAACCATCTCTGCAGTCACTCGCCAGCTTGAGTGCCATAGAGCAGTAGATCTGAACAGCCAGTGCTGTCAGAACGGCAACCATGTCCGCAGGCGCTCACCAGCCTGCCATAGTGCTGCAAGAAGGGCAACCATGTCCGCAGGCACTCGCCAGCCTGCCATAGAGCAGTAGCTCTGAACAACCAGTGCTGCAGAACGGCAACCATCTCTGCAGGCGCTCGACAGCCTGCCATAGAGCAATAGCTCTGTACAGCCACTGCTGCCAGAACGGTAACCATCTCTGCAGGCGCTCTTCAGCCTACCATAGAGCAGTAGCTCTGAACAGCCAGTTCTGCAAGAACGCCAACCATCTCCAACGGCAACCATCTCTGCAGGCGCTCGCCAGCCTGAGTGCCATAGAACAGTAGCTCTGAACAGCCAGTGCTGCAGAAACGGCAACCATCTCTGCAGGCACACTTGCCAGTCTGAGTGCCATAGAGCAGTAGCTCTGAACAGCCAGCGCTGCTAGAGCGGCAACCATCTCTGCAGGCACTCGCCAGCCTGCCATAGAGCAGTAGCTCTGAACAGCCAGTGCTGCCGGAACGGCAACCATCTCTGCAGGTGCTCGCCAGTCTGAATGCCATAGAACAGTAGCTCTGAACAGCCAGGGCTGCCGGTACGGCAACCATCTCTGCAGGTGCTCGCCAGCCTGAGTGCCATAGAGTAGTAGCTCTGAACAGCCAGTGCTGCCGGAACGGCAACCATCTCTGCAGGCGCTCGCCAGCCTGCATAGAGCACTAGCTCTGAACAGCCAGCACTGCAGGAACGGCAACCATCTCTGCAGGCACACTCGCCAGTCTGAGTGCCGTAGAGCAGTAGCTCTGAACTGCCAGTGCTTGCGGAACGGCAACCATCTCTGCAGGCGCTCGCCAGTCTGAGTGCCATAGAGCAGTAGCTCTGAACAGCCAGTGCTGCCGGAACGGCAACAATCTCTGCAGGCGCTCGCCAGTCTGAGTGCCATAGAGCAGTAGCTCTGAACAGCCCGTGCTGCCAGAATGTCAACCATCTCTGCAGGCGCTTGCCAGCCTGAGTACCATAGAGCAGTAGCTCTGAACAGCCAGTGCTGCTAGAATGGTAACCATCTCTGCAGGCACTCGCCAGCTTGAGTGCCATAGAGCAGTAGCTCTGAACAGCCAATGCTGCCAAAACGGCAACCATGTCCGCAGGCGCTCACAAGCCTGCCATAGTGCTGCAAGAACGGCAACCATGTCCGCAGGCGCTCGTCAGCCTACCATAGAGCAGTAGCTCTGAACAGCCAGTTCTGCAAGAACGCCAACCATCTCCAACGGCAACCATCTCTGCAGGCGCACACCAGCCTGAGTGCCATAGAGCAGTAGCTCTGAACAGCCAGTGCTGCAGGAACGGCAACCATCTCTGCAGGCACACTCGCCAGTCTGAGTGCCATAGAGCAGTAGCTCTGAACACCCAGTGCTGCTGGAACGGCAACCATCTCTGCAGGTGCTCGCCAGCCTGAGTGCCATAGAGTAGTAGCTCTGAACAGCCAGTGCTGCCGGAACGGCAACCATCTCTGCAGGCGCTCGCCAGCCTGCATAGAGCAGTAGCTCTGAACAGCCAGCACTGCAAGAAAGGCAACCATCTCTGCAGGCGCTCGCCAGCCTGATTGCCATACAGCAGTAGCACTGAACAGCCAGTACTGCCAGAACTGCAACCATCTCTGCAGGCGCTCGCCAGCCTGCCGTATAGCTGTAGCTCTGAACAGCCAGTGCTGCAGCAATGGCAACCATCTCTGCAGGCGTTCGCCAGCCTGAGTGCCATAGAGCAGTAGCTCTGAACAGCCAGTGCTGCAAGAACGGCAACCATGTCCGCAGGCACTCGCCAGCCTGCCATAGAGCAGTAGCTCTGAACAACCAGTGCTGCAGAACGGCAACCATCTCTGCAGGCGCTCGACAGCCTGCCATAGAGCATTAGCTCTGAACAGCTAGTGCTGCCAGAAAGGCAACTTTCTCTGCAGTAGCTCGCCGGCCGGCCATAGAGCAATAGCTCTGTACAGCCACTGCTGCCAGAACGGTAACCATCTCTGCAGGCGCTCGTCAGCCTACCATAGAGCAGTAGCTCTGAACAGCCAGTTCTGCAAGAACGCCAACCATCTCCAACGGCAACCATCTCTGCAGGCGCACACCAGCCTGAGTGCCATAGAGCACTAGCTCTGAACAGCCAGTGCTGCCGGAACGGCAACCATCTCTGCAGGTGCTCGCCAGCCTGAGTGCCATAGAGTAGTAGCTCTGAACAGCCAGTGCTGCCGGAACGGCAACCATCTCTGCAGGCGCTCGCCAGCCTGCATAGAGCAGTAGCTCTGAACAGCCAGCACTGCAAGAAAGGCAACCATCTCTGCAGGCGCTCGCCAGCCTGATTGCCATACAGCAGTAGCACTGAACAGCCAGTACTGCCAGAACTGCAACCATCTCTGCAGGCGCTCGCCAGCCTGCCGTATAGCAGTAGCTCTGAACAGCCAGTGCTGCAGGAACGGCAACCATCTCTGCAGGCGTTCGCCAGCCTTAGTGCCATAGAGCAGTAGCTCTGTACAGCCACTGCTGCCAGAACGGTAACCATCTCTGCAGGCGCTCTTCAGCCTACCATAGAGCAGTAGCTCTGAACAGCTAGTGCTGCCAGAAAGGCAACTTTCTCTGCAGTAGCTCGCCAGCCGGCCATAGAGCAATAGCTCTGTACAGCCACTGCTGCCAGAACGGTAACCATCTCTGCAGGCGCTCGTCAGCCTACCATAGAGCAGTAGCTCTGAACAGCCAGTTCTGCAAGAACGCCAACCATCTCCAACGGCAACCATCTCTGCAGGCGCACACCAGCCTGAGTGCCATAGAGCACTAGCTCTGAACAGCCAGTGCTGCAGGAACGGCAACCATCTCTGCAGGCACACTCGGCAGTCTGAGTGCCATAGAGCAGTAGCTCTGAACAGCCAGTGCTGCCGGAACGGCAACCATCTCTGCAGGTGCTCGCCAGCCTGAGTGCCATAGAGTAGTAGCTCTGAACAGCCAGTGCTGCCGGAACGGCAACCATCTCTGCAGGCGCTCGCCAGCCTGCATAGAGCAGTAGCTCTGAACAGCCAGCACTGCAAGAAAGGCAACCATCTCTGCAGGCGCTCGCCAGCCTGATTGCCATACAGCAGTAGCACTGAACAGCCAGTACTGCCAGAACTGCAACCATCTCTGCAGGCGCTCGCCAGCCTGCCGTATAGCAGTAGCTCTGAACAACCAGTGCTGCAGAACGGCAACCATCTCTGCAGGCGCTCGACAGCCTGCCATAGAGCAATAGCTCTGTACAGCCACTGCTGCCAGAACGGTAACCATCTCTGCAGGCGCTCTTCAGCCTACCATAGAGCAGTAGCTCTGAACAGCCAGTTCTGCAAGAACGCCAACCATCTCCAACGGCAACCATCTCTGCAGGCGCTCGCCAGCCTGAGTGCCATAGAGCAGTAGCTCTGAACAGCCAGTGCTGCAGGAACGGCAACCATCTCTGCAGGCACACTTGCCAGTCTGAGTGCCATAGAGTAGTAGCTCTGAACAGCCAGTGCTGCCGGAACGGCAACCATCTCTGCAGGTGCTCGCCAGCCTGAGTGCCATAAAGCAGGTGCTCTGAACAGCCAGTGCTGCAAGAACGGCAACCATCTATGCAGGCACTTGCCAGCCTGAGTGCCAGAGAGTAGCAGCTCTGAACAGCCAGCGCTGCTAGAGCGGCAACCATCTCTGCAGGCACTCGCCAGCCTGCCATAGAGCAGTAGCTCTGAACAGCCAGTGCTGCCGGAACGGCAACCATCTCTGCAGGTGCTCGCCAGTCTGAATGCCATAGAACAGTAGCTCTGAACAGCCAGGGCTGCTGGTACGGCAACCATCTCTGCAGGTGCTCGCCAGCCTGAGTGCCATAGAGTAGTAGCTCTGAACAGCCAGTGCTGCCGGAACGGCAACCATCTCTGCAGGCGCTCGCCAGCCTGCATAGAGCACTAGCTCTGAACAGCCAGCACTGCAGGAACGGCAACCATCTCTGCAGGCACACTCGCCAGTCTGAGTGCCGTAGAGCAGTAGCTCTGAACTGCCAGTGCTTGCGGAACGGCAACCATCTCTGCAGGCGCTCGCCAGTCTGAGTGCCATAGAGCAGTAGCTCTGAACAGCCAGTGCTGCCGGAACGGCAACCATCTCTGCAGGCGCTCGCCAGTCTGAGTGCCATAGAGCAGTAGCTCTGAACAGCCCGTGCTGCCAGAATGTCAACCATCTCTGCAGGCGCTTGCCAGCCTGAGTACCATAGAGCAGTAGCTCTGAACAGCCAGTGCTGCTAGAATGGTAACCATCTCTGCAGGCACTCGCCAGCTTGAGTGCCATAGAGCAGTAGCTCTGAACAGCCAATGCTGCCAAAACGGCAACCATGTCCGCAGGCGCTCACCAGCCTGCCATAGTGGTGCAAGAACGGCAACCATGTCCGCAGGCGCTCGTCAGCCTACCATAGAGCAGTAGCTCTGAACAGCCAGTTCTGCAAGAACGCCAACCATCTCCAACGGCAACCATCTCTGCAGGCGCACACCAGCCTGAGTGCCATAGAGCAGTAGCTCTGAACACCCAGTGCTGCTGGAACGGCAACCATCTCTGCAGGTGCTCGCCAGCCTGAGTGCCATAGAGTAGTAGCTCTGAACAGCCAGTGCTGCCGGAACGGCAACCATCTCTGCAGGCGCTCGCCAGCCTGCATAGAGCAGTAGCTCTGAACAGCCAGCACTGCAAGAAAGGCAACCATCTCTGCAGGCGCTCGCCAGCCTGATTGCCATACAGCAGTAGCACTGAACAGCCAGTACTGCCAGAACTGCAACCATCTCTGCAGGCGCTCGCCAGCCTGCCGTATAGCTGTAGCTCTGAACAGCCAGTGCAGCAGCAATGGCAACCATCTCTGCAGGCGTTCGCCAGCCTGAGTGCCATAGAGCAGTAGCTCTGAACAGCCAGTGCTGCAAGAACGGCAACCATGTCCGCAGGCACTCGCCAGCCTGCCATAGAGCAGTAGCTCTGAACAACCAGTGCTGCAGAACGGCAACCATCTCTGCAGGCGCTCGACAGCCTGCCATAGAGCATTAGCTCTGAACAGCTAGTGCTGCCAGAAAGGCAACTTTCTCTGCAGTAGCTCGCCAGCCGGCCATAGAGCAATAGCTCTGTACAGCCACTGCTGCCAGAACGGTAACCATCTCTGCAGGCGCTCGTCAGCCTACCATAGAGCAGTAGCTCTGAACAGCCAGTTCTGCAAGAACGCCAACCATCTCCAACGGCAACCATCTCTGCAGGCGCTTGCCAGCCTGAGTGCCATAGAGCAGTAGCTCTGAACAGCCAGTGCTGCAGAATGTCAACCATCTCTGCAGGCGCTCGACAGCTTGCCATAGAGCAGTAGCTCTGTACGGCTAGTGGTGCCAGAATGGCAACTTTCTCTGCAGTCACTCGCCAGCATGCCATAGAGCAGTAGCTCTGAACAGCTAGTGCTGCCAGGACGGCAACTTTCTCTGCAAGAGCTCGCCAGCCGGCCATAGAGCAATAGCTCTGTACAGCCACTGCTACCAGAACAGTAACCATCTCTGCAGGCGCTCGTCAGCCTACCATAGAGCAGTAGCTCTGAACAGCCAGTTCTGCAAGAACGCCAACCATCTCTGCAGGCGCTCGCCAGCCTGCATAGAGTACTAGCTCTGAACAGCCAGCACTGCAAGAACGGCAACCATCTCTGCAGGTGCTCGCCAGCCTGATTGCCATACAGCAGTAGCTCTGAATAGCCAGTGCTGCCAGAACGGCAACCATCTCTGCAGGTGCTCGCCAGCCTGAGTGCCATAGAGTAGTAGCTCTGAACAGCCAGTGCTGCCGGAACGGCAACCATCTCTGCAGGCGCTCGCCAGCCTGCATAGAGCAGTAGCTCTGAACAGCCAGCACTGCAAGAAAGGCAACCATCTCTGCAGGCGCTCGCCAGCCTGATTGCCATACAGCAGTAGCACTGAACAGCCAGTACTGCCAGAACTGCAACCATCTCTGCAGGCGCTCGCCAGCCTGCCGTATAGCAGTAGCTCTGAACAGCCAGTGCTGCAGGAACGGCAACCATCTCTGCAGGCGTTCGCCAGCCTGAGTGCCATAGAGCAGTAGCTCTGAACAGCCAGTGCTGCAAGAACGGCAACCATCTACGCAGGCACTCGCCAGCCTGAATGCCATAGAGCAGTAGCTCTGAACAGCCAGTGCTGCAGGAACGGCAACCATCTACGCAGGCACTCGCCAGCCTGAATGCCATAGAGCAGTAGCTCTGAACAGCCAATGCTGCAGGAACGGCAACCATCTCTGCAGGCGTTCGCCAGCCTGAGTCCCATAGAGCAGTAGCTCTGAACAGCCAGTGCTGCAAGAACGGCAACCATCTATGCAGGCACTCGCCAGCCTGAATGCCATAGAGCAGTAGCTCTGAACAGCCAGTGCTGCAAGAACGGTAACCATCTCTGCAGGCGCTCGTCAGCCTGCCATAGAGCAGTAGCTCTGAACAGCCTGTCTGCAAGAACGCCAACCATCTCCAACAGCAACCATCTCTGCAGGCGCTTGCCAGCCCGAGTGCCATAGAGCAGTAGCTCTG
Organism: Ambystoma mexicanum; assembly: GCF_040938575.1. Lineage (NCBI taxonomy): Eukaryota > Metazoa > Chordata > Amphibia > Caudata > Ambystomatidae > Ambystoma > Ambystoma mexicanum. Next base: position 292,770,374 of record NC_090932.1, on the reverse strand, counting down.
AACAGCCAGTACTGCCAGAACTGCAACCATCTCTGCAGGCGCTCGCCAGCCTGCCGTAGAGCAGGTGCTCTGAACAGCCAGTGCTGCAGGAACGGCAACCATCTCTGCAGGCGTTCGCCAGCCTGAGTGCCATAGAGCAGTAGCTCTGAACAGCCAGTGCTGCAAGAACGGCAACCATCTACGGAGGCACTCACCAGCCTGAATACCATAGAGTAGTAGCTCTGAACAGCCAGCGCTACTAGAGCGGCAACCATCTCTGCAGGCACTCGCCAGCCTGCCATAGAGCAGTAGCTCTGAACAGCCAGTGCTGCCAGAACAGTAACCATCTCTGCAGGCGCTCGTCAGCCTGCCATAGAGCAGTAGCTCTGAACAGCCAGTTCTGCAAGAACGCCAACCATCTCCAACAGCAACCATCTCTGCAGGTGCTTGCGAGCCTGAGTGCCATAGAGCAGTAGCTCTGAACAGCCAGTGCTGCAGGAACCGTAACCATCTCTGCAGGCACACTCGCCAGTCTCAGTGCCACAGAACAGTAGCTCTGAACAGCCAGTGCTGCCAGAACGCCAACCATCTCTGCAGGCGCTTGCCAGTCTGAGTGCCATACAGCAGTAGCTCTGAACAGCCAGTGCTGCCAGGACGCCAAACATCTCTGCAGGCGCTCGCCAGTCTGAGTGCCATAGAGCAGTAGCTCTGAACAGCCAGTGCTGCCGGAACGGCAACCATCTCCGCAGGTGCTCGCCAGTCTGAGTGCCATAGAGCAGTAGCTCTGAACAGCCAGTGCTGCCGGAACGGCAACCATCTCTGCAGGCGCTCGCCAGCCTGCAGAGAGCAGTAGCTCTGAACAGCCAGCACTGCAAGAAAGGCAACCATCTCTGCAGGCGCTCGCCAGCCTGATTGCGATACAGCAGTAGCTCTGAACAGCCAGTACTGCCAGAACTGCAACCATCTCTGCAGGCGCTCGCCAGCCTGCCGTAGAGCAGTAGCTCTGAACAGCCAGTGCTGCAGGAACGGCAACCATTTCTACAGGCGTTCGCCAGCCTGAGTGCCATAGAGCAGTAGCTCTGAACATCCAGTGCTGCAAGAACGGCAACCATCTACGCAGGCACTCGCCAGCCTGAATGCCATAGAGCAGTAGCTCTGAACAGCCAGCACTGCCAGAACGGCAACCATCTCTGCAGCTGCTCGCCAGCCTGAGTGCCATAAAGCAGGTGCTCTGAACAGCCACTGCTGCCTGAAAGAACGGCAACCATCTATGCAGGCACTCGCCAGCCTGAGTGCCAGAGAGTAGCAGCTCTGAACAGCCAGCGCTGCTAGAGCGGCAACCACCTCTGCAGGCACTCGCCAGCCTGCCATAGAGCAGTAGCTCTGAACAGCCAGTTCTGCCAGAACGGTAACCATCTCTGCAGGCGCTCGTCAACCTGCCATAGAGCAGTAGCTCTGAACAGCCAGTTCTGCAAGAACGCCAACCATCTCCAACAGCAACCATCTCTGCAGGCGTTTGCCAGCCTGAGTGCCATAGAGCAGTAGCTCTGAACAGCCAGTGCTGCAGGAACCGTAACCATCTCTGCAGGCACACTCGCCAGTCTCACTGCCACAGAGCAGTAGCTCTGAACAGCCAGTGCTGCCGGAACGCCAACCATCTCTGCAGGCGCTCGCCAGTCTGAGTGCCATAGAGCAGTAGCTCTGAACAGCCAGTGCTGCCAGAATGGCAACCATCTCTGCAAGCGCTCGCCAGCCTGAGTGCCATAGAGCAGTAGCTCTGAACAGCCAGTGCTGCCAGAAAGGCAACCATGTCCGCAGGCGCTCGCCAGCCTGCCATAGTGCTGCAAGAACGGCAACCATGTCCGCAGGCACTCGCCAGCCTGCCATAGAGCAGTAGCTCTGAACAACCATCTCTGCAGGAGCTCGACAGCCTGCCATAGAGCAGTAGCTCTGAACAGCTAGTGCTGCCAGAACGGCAACGTTCTCTGCAGGCTTGGCAACCTGCCATAGAGGAATATTTCTGAACAGCCAGTGCTGCCAGAACGGCAACCATCTCTGCAGGTGCTCGCCAGTCTGAATGCCATAGAACAGTAGCTCTGAACAGCCAGGGCTGCCGGTACGGCAACCATCTCTGCAGGTGCTCGCCAGCCTGAGTGCCATAGAGTAGTAGCTCTGAACAGCCAGTGCTGCCGGAACGGCAACCATCTCTGCAGGCGCTCGCCAGCCTGCAGAGAGCACTAGCTCTGAACAGCCAGCACTGCAGGAACGGCAACCATCTCTGCAGGCACACTCGCCAGTCTGAGTGCCGTAGAGCAGTAGCTCTGAACTGCCAGTGCTTGCGGAACGGCAACCATCTCTGCAGGCGCTCGCCAGTCTGAGTGCCATAGAGCAGTAGCTCTGAACAGCCAGTGTTGCCGGAACGGCAACCATCTCTGCAGGCGCTCGCCAGTCTGAGTGCCATAGAGCAGTAGCTCTGAACAGCCCGTGCTGCCAGAATGTCAACCATCTCTGCAGGCGCTTGCCAGCCTGAGTACCATAGAGCAGTAGCTCTGAACAGCCAGTGCTGCTAGAAAGGTAACCATCTCTGCAGGCACTCGCCAGCTTGAGTGCCATAGAGCAGTAGCTCTGAACAGCCAATGCTGCCAAAACGGCAACCATGTCCGCAGGCGCTCACCAGCCTGCCATAGTGCTGCAAGAACGGCAACCATGTCCGCAGGCGCTCGTCAGCCTACCATAGAGCAGTAGCTCTGAACAGCCAGTTCTGCAAGAACGCCAACCATCTCCAACGGCAACCATCTCTGCAGGCGCACACCAGCCTGAGTGCCATAGAGCAGTAGCTCTGAACAGCCAGTGCTGCAGGAACGGCAACCATCTCTGCAGGCACACTCGCCAGTCTGAGTGCCATAGAGCAGTAGCTCTGAACACCCAGTGCTGCTGGAACGGCAACCATCTCTGCAGGTGCTCGCCAGCCTGAGTGCCATAGAGTAGTAGCTCTGAACAGCCAGTGCTGCCGGAACGGCAACCATCTCTGCAGGCGCTCGCCAGCCTGCATAGAGCAGTAGCTCTGAACAGCCAGCACTGCAAGAAAGGCAACCATCTCTGCAGGCGCTCGCCAGCCTGATTGCCATACAGCAGTAGCACTGAACAGCCAGTACTGCCAGAACTGCAACCATCTCAGCAGGCGCTCGCCAGCCTGCCGTATAGCTGTAGCTCTGAACAGCCAGTGCTGCAGGAATGGCAACCGTCTCTGCAGGCGTTCGCCAGCCTGAGTGCCATAGAGCAGTAGCTCTGAACAGCCAGTGCTGCAAGAACGGCAACCATGTCCGCAGGCACTCGCCAGCCTGCCATAGAGCAGTAGCTCTGAACAACCAGTGCTGCAGAACGGCAACCATCTCTGCAGGCGCTCGACAGCCTGCCATAGAGCATTAGCTCTGAACAGCTAGTGCTGCCAGAAAGGCAACTTTCTCTGCAGTAGCTCGCCAGCCGGCCATAGAGCAATAGCTCTGTACAGCCACTGCTGCCAGAACGGTAACCATCTCTGCAGGCGCTTGTCAGCCTACCATAGAGCAGTAGCTCTGAACAGCCAGTTCTGCAAGAACGCCAACCATCTCCAACGGCAACCATCTCTGCAGGCGCACACCAGCCTGAGTGCCATAGAGCACTAGCTCTGAACAGCCAGTGCTGCAGGAACGGCAACCATCTCTGCAGGCACACTCGGCAGTCTGAGTGCCATAGAGCAGTAGCTCTGAACAGCCTGTGCTGCCGGAACGGCAACCATCTCTGCAGGTGCTCGCCAGCCTGAGTGCCATAGAGTAGTAGCTCTGAACAGCCAGTGCTGCCGGAACGGCAACCATCTCTGCAGGCGCTCGCCAGCCTGCATAGAGCAGTAGCTCTGAACAGCCAGCACTGCAAGAAAGGCAACCATCTCTGCAGGCGCTCGCCAGCCTGATTGTCATACAGCAGTAGCACTGAACAGCCAGTACTGCCAGAACTGCAACCATCTCTGCAGGCGCTCGCCAGCCTGCCGTATAGCAGTAGCTCTGAACAGCCAGTGCTGCAGGAACGGCAACCATCTCTGCAGGCGTTCGCCAGCCTGAGTGCCATAGAGCAGTAGCTCTGAACAGCCAGTGCTGCAAGAACGGCAACCATCTACGCAGGCACTCGCCAGCCTGAATGCCATAGAGCAGTAGCTCTGAACAGCCAGTGCTGCAGGAACGGCAACCATCTACGCAGGCACTCGCCAGCCTGAATGCCATAGAGCAGTAGCTCTGAACAGCCAGTGCTGCAGGAACGGCAACCATTTCTGCAGGCGTTCGCCAGCCTGAGTCCCATAGAGCAGTAGCTCTGAACAGCCAGTGCTGCAAGAACGGCAACCATCTATGCAGGCACTCGCCAGCCTGAATGCCATAGAGCAGTAGCTCTGAACAGCCAGTGCTGCAAGAACGGTAACCATCTCTGCAGGCGCTCGTCAGCCTGCCATAGAGCAGTAGCTCTGAACAGCCAGTCTGCAAGAACGCCAACCATCTCCAACAGCAACCATCTCTGCAGGCGCTTGCCAGCCCGAGTGCCATAGAGCAGGTGCTCTGAACAGCCAGTGCTGCAGGAACGGCAACCATCTCTGCAGCCGTTCGCCAGCCTGAGTGCCATAGAGCAGTAGCTCTGAACAGCCAGTGCTGCAAGAACGGCAACCATCTACGGAGGCACTCACCAGCCTGAATACCATAGAGCAGTAGCTCTGAACAGCCAGCGCTGCTAGAGCGGCAACCATCTCTGCAGGCACTCGCCAGCCTGCCATAGAGCAGTAGCTCTGAACAGCCAGTGCTGCCAGAACAGTAACCATCTCTGCAGGCGCTCGTCAGCCTGCCATAGAGCAGTAGCTCTGAACAGCCAGTTCTGCAAGAACGCCAACCATCTCCAACAGCAACCATCTCTGCAGGTGCTTGCGAGCCTGAGTGCCGCTTCTCGAAGCAACGAGCTGGGGGTAGATCTCTCTCCGCAGCAGGGGCCTCCCTCTGGAACAGCCTTCCTGCCTCCCTGAAACTTGAGGAGAACCATCTCCGGTTCCGGAAGTACCTCAAAACCTTCCTCTTCGCTTCTGCCTTCTCTCTCCCTCTCCCCTGCTAAACCTGCCTAACTCCCCACTGAATTCTGCACTAAACCTGCATCTGGGCCACTCTCAGCGACCTCGGTCCAGGGCCCAGCCACTCTCCACTTGCACTGCCTCCCTGGCTCCCCCTGCATTGTGGGACTGTCACTGTATCCCTACAGCCCCCCTTCCCAGCACTTGCTCTGCACTTACCTCGCACTTGCCACCAGCGGGCCCTTTTTATTTATTATTTATTATTTATTATTTTATTACGCTACTTACCTTGTACTGCACTTCCCCCCACCTCCTCTCCTTGCACTTTCTCCTTTTCCCCTTACCTCTGCACTTGCGCGATCTGAATGACACCTGGCCTAGTAGGATCGTTTGTCTGTCTTCCCCTTGTTTCCCTCCCTCCCTGCCTCGTCGCGCCTTGAAACACTTGTGTATAGGCGCGTTACAAATACCATATCATATCATATCATAGAGCAGTAGCTCTGAACAGCCAGTGCTGCAGGAACCGTAACCATCTCTGCAGGCACACTCGCCAGTCTCAGTGCCACAGAACAGTAGCTCTGAACAGCCAGTGCTGCCAGAACGCCAACCATCTCTGCAGGCGCTTGCCAGTCTGAGTGCCATACAGCAGTAGCTCTGAACAGCCAGTGCTGCCAGGACGCCAAACATCTCTGCAGGCGCTCGCCAGTCTGAGTGCCATAGAGCAGTAGCTCTGAACAGCCAGTGCTGCCGGAACGGCAACCATCTCCGCAGGTGCTCGCCAGTCTGAGTGCCATAGAGCAGTAGCTCTGAACAGCCAGTGCTGCCGGAACGGCAACCATCTCTGCAGGCGCTCGCCAGCCTGCATAGAGCAGTAGCTCTGAACAGCCAGCACTGCAAGAAAGGCAACCATCTCTGCAGGCGCTCGCCAGCCTGATTGCGATACAGCAGTAGCTCTGAACAGCCAGTACTGCCAGAACTGCAACCATCTCTGCAGGCGCTCGCCAGCCTGCCGTAGAGCAGTAGCTCTGAACAGCCAGTGCTGCAGGAACGGCAACCATTTCTACAGGCGTTCGCCAGCCTGAGTGCCATAGAGCAGTAGCTCTGAACATCCAGTGCTGCAAGAACGGCAACCATCTACGCAGGCACTCGCCAGCCTGAATGCCATAGAGCAGTAGCTCTGAACAGCCAGCACTGCCAGAACGGCAACCATCTCTGCAGCTGCTCGCCAGCCTGAGTGCCATAAAGCAGGTGCTCTGAACAGCCACTGCTGCAAGAACGGCAACCATCTATGCAGGCACTCGCCAGCCTGAGTGCCAGAGAGTAGCAGCTCTGAACAGCCAGCGCTGCTAGAGCGGCAACCACCTCTGCAGGCACTCGCCAGCCTGCCATAGAGCAGTAGCTCTGATCAGCCAGTTCTGCCAGAACGGTAACCATCTCTGCAGGCGCTCGTCAACCTGCCATAGAGCAGTAGCTCTGAACAGCCAGTTCTGCAAGAACGCCAACCATCTCCAACAGCAACCATCTCTGCAGGCGTTTGCCAGCCTGAGTGCCATAGAGCAGTAGCTCTGAACAGCCAGTGCTGCAGGAACCGTAACCATCTCTGCAGGCACACTCGCCAGTCTCACTGCCACAGAGCAGTAGCTCTGAACAGCCAGTGCTGCCGGAACGCCAACCATCTCTGCAGGCGCTCGCCAGTCTGAGTGCCATAGAGCAGTAGCTCTGAACAGCCAGTGCTGCCAGAATGGCAACCATCTCTGCAAGCGCTCGCCAGCCTGAGTGCCATAGAGCAGTAGCTCTGAACAGCCAGTGCTGCCAGAAAGGCAACCATGTCCGCAGGCGCTCGCCAGCCTGCCATAGTGCTGCAAGAACGGCAACCATGTCCGCAGGCACTCGCCAGCCTGCCATAGAGCAGTAGCTCTGAACAACCATCTCTGCAGGAGCTCGACAGCCTGCCATAGAGCAGTAGCTCTGAACAGCTAGTGCTGCCAGAACGGCAACGTTCTCTGCAGGCTTGGCAACCTGCCATAGAGGAATATTTCTGAACAGCCAGTGCTGCCAGAACGGTAACCATCTCTGCCGGCGCTCGTCAGCCTGCGATAGAGGAGTAGCTCTGAACAGCCAGTTCTGCAAGAACGCCAACCATCTCCAACGGCAACCATCTCTGCAGGCGCTCACCAGCCTGAGTGCCATAGAGCAGTAGCTCTGAACAGCCAGTGCTGCAGGAATGGCAACCATCTCTGCAGGCACACTCGCCAGTCTGGGTGCCATAGAGCAGTAGCTCTGAACAGCCAGTGCTGCCGGAACGGCAACCATCTCTGCAGGCGCTCGCCAGTCTGAGTGCCATAGAGCAGTAGCTCTGAACAGCCAGGGCTGCCGGAACGGCAACCATCTCTGCAGGTGCTCGCCAGTCTGAATGCCATAGAACAGTAGCTCTGAACAGCCAATGCTGCCGGAACGGCAACCATCTCTGCAGGCGCTCGCCAGCCTGCATAGAGTACTAGCTCTGAACAGCCAGCACTGCAAGAACGGCAACCATCTCTGCAGGTGCTCGCCAGCCTGATTGCCATACAGCAGTAGCTCTGAATAGCCAGTGCTGCCAGAACGGCAACCATCTCTGCAGGCGCTCGCCAGCCTGAGTGGCATAGAGCAGTAGCTCTGAACAGCCAGTGCTGCAGGAACGGTAACCATCTCTGCAGGCGCTCGCCAGCCTGAGTGCCATAGAGCAGTCGCTCTGAACAGCCAGTGCTGCAAGAACGGCAACCATCTACACAGGCACTCGCCAACCTGAGTGCCATTGAGCAGTAGCTCTGAACAGCCAGCGCTGCCAGAACGGCAACCATCTCTGCAGGCACTCGCCAGCCTGAGTGCCATAGAGCAGGTGCTCTGAACAGCCAGTGCTGCAAGAACGGCAACCATCTACGCAGGCACTCGCCAGCCTGAGTGCCATAGAGTAGCAGCTCTGAACAGCCAGCGCTGCTAGAGCGGCAACCATCTCTGCAGGCGCTCGCCAGCCTTAGTGCCATTGAGCAGTAGCTCTGAACAGCCGGCGGTGCCGGAACGGGAACCATATGTGCAGGCCTCGCCAGCCTGAGTGCCATAGAGCAGTAGCTCTGAACAGCCAGTGCTGCAAGAACGGCAACCATCTACGCAGGCACTCGCCAACCTGAGTGCCATAGAGCAGTAGCTCTGAACAGCCAGCGCTGCCAGAACGGCAACCATCTCTGCAGGCACTCGCCAGCCTGAGTGCCATAGAGCAGTAGCTCTGAACAGCCAGTGCTGCAAGAACGGCAACCATCTACGCAGGCACTCGCCAGCCTGAATACCATAGAGCAGTAGCTCTGAACAGCCAGCGCTGCCAGAACAGCAACCATCTCTGCAGGCGCTCGCCAGCCTGAGTGCCATAAAGCAGGTGCTCTGAACAGCCAGTGCTGCAAGAACGGCAACCATCTATGCAGGCACTTGCCAGCCTGAGTGCCAGAGAGTAGCAGCTCTGAACAGCCAGCGCTGCTAGAGCGGCAACCATCTCTGCAGGCACTCGCCAGCCTCCCATAGAGCAGTAGCTCTGAACAGCCAGTGCTGCCAGAATGGTAACCATCTCTGCAGGCGCTCGTCAGCCTGCCATAGAGCAGTAGCTCTGAACAGCCAGTTCTGCAAGAACGCCAACCATCTCCAACAGCAACCATCTCTGCAGGTGCTTGTTAGCCTGAGTGCCATAGAGCAGTAGCTCTGAACAGCCAGTGCTGCAGGAACCGTAACCATCTCTGCAGGCACACTCGCCAGTCTCAGTGCCACAGAACAGTAGCTCTGAACAGCCAGTGCTGCCGGAACGCCAACCATCTCTGCAGGCGCTCGCCAGTCTGAGTGCCATACAGCAGTAGCTCTGAACAGCCAGTGCTGTCAGAATGGCAACCATCTCTGCAGGCGCTCGCCAGTCTGAGTGCCATAGAGCAGTACCTCTGAACAGCCAGTGCTGCCGGAATGGCAACCATCTCTGCAGGCGCTCGCCAGTCTGAGTGCCATAGAGCAGTAGCTCTGAACAGCCAGTGCTGCCGGAACGGCAACCATCTCTGCAGGTGCTCGCCAGCCTGAGTGCCATAGAGTAGTATCTCTGAACAGCCAGTGCTGTCGGAACGGCAACCATCTCTGCAGGCGCTCGCCAGCCTGCATAGAGCAGTAGCTCTGAACAGCCAGCACTGCAAGAAAGGCAACCATCTCTGCAGGCGCTCGCCAGCCTGATTGCCATACAGCAGTAGCTCTGAACAGCCAGTGCTGCCAGAACTGCAACCATCTCTGCAGGCGCTAGCCAGCCTGCCGTAGAGCAGTAGCTCTGAACAGCCAGTGCTGCCAGAACGGTAACCATCTCTTCAGGCGCTCGTCAACCTGCCATAGAGCAGTAGCTCTGAACAGCCAGCGCTGCCAGAACAGCAACCATCTCTGCAGGCACTCGCCAGCCTGAGTGCCATAGAGCAGTAGCTCTGAACAGCCAGTGCTGCAAGAACGGCAACCATCTACGCAGGCACTCGCCAGCCTGAATACCATAGAGCAGTAGCTCTGAACAGCCAGCGCTGCCAGAACAGCAACCATCTCTGCAGGCGCTCGCCAGCCTGAGTGCCATAAAGCAGGTGCTCTGAACAGCCAGTGCTGCAAGAACGGCAACCATCTATGCAGGCACTTGCCAGCCTGAGTACCAGAGAGTAGCAGCTCTGAACAGCCAGCGCTGCTAGAGCGGCAACCATCTCTGCAGGCACTCGCCAGCCTCCCATAGAGCAGTAGCTCTGAACAGCCAGTGCTGCCAGAATGGTAACCATCTCTGCAGGCGCTCGTCAGCCTGCCATAGAGCAGTAGCTCTGAACAGCCAGTTCTGCAAGAACGCCAACCATCTCCAACAGCAACCATCTCTGCAGGTGCTTGTTAGCCTGAGTGCCATAGAGCAGTAGCTCTGAACAGCCAGTGCTGCAGGAACCGTAACCATCTCTGCAGGCACACTCGCCAGTCTCAGTGCCACAGAACAGTAGCTCTGAACAGCCAGTGCTGCCGGAACGCCAACCATCTCTGCAGGCGCTCGCCAGTCTGAGTGCCATACAGCAGTAGCTCTGAACAGCCAGTGCTGTCAGAATGGCAACCATCTCTGCAGGCGCTCGCAAGTCTGAGTGCCATAGAGCAGTAGCTCTGAACAGCCAGTGCTGCCGGAACGGCAACCATCTCTGCAGGTGCTCGCCAGCCTGAGTGCCATAGAGTAGTAGCTCTGAACAGCCAGTGCTGTCGGAACGGCAACCATCTCTGCAGGCGCTCGCCAGCCTGCATAGAGCAGTAGCTCTGAACAGCCAGCACTGCAAGAAAGGCAACCATCTCTGCAGGCGCTCGCCAGCCTGATTGCCATACAGCAGTAGCTCTGAACAGCCAGTGCTGCCAGAACTGCAACCATCTCTGCAGGCGCTAGCCAGCCTGCCGTAGAGCAGTAGCTCTGAACAGCCAGTGCTGCCAGAACGGTAACCATCTCTTCAGGCGCTCGTCAACCTGCCATAGAGCAGTAGCTCTGAACAGCCAGTTCTGCAAGAACGCCAACCATCTCCAACAGCAACCATCTCTGCAGGCGCTTGCCAGTCTGAGTGCCATAGAGCAGTAGCTCTGAACACCCAGTGCTGCAGGAACCGTAACCATCTCTGCAGGCGCTTGCCAGCCTGAGTGCCATAGAGCAGTAGCTCTGAACAGCCAGTGCTGCAGGAACCGCAACCATCTCTGCAGGCGCTCGCCAGTCTGAGTGCCATAGAGCAGTAGCTCTGAACAGCCAGTGCTGCCAGAATGGCAACCATCTCTACAGGCGCTCGCCAGCCTGAGTGCCATAGAGCAGTAGCTCTGAACAGCCAGTGCTGCCAGAACGGCAACCATGTCCGCAGGCGCTCGCCAGCCTGCCATAGTGCTGCAAGAACGGCAACCATGTCCGCAGGCACTCACCAGCCTGCCATAGAGCAGTAGTTCTGAACAACCATCTCTGCAAGCGCAAACGCTCGACAGCCTGCCATAGAGCAGTAGCTCTGAACAGCTAGTGCTGCCAGAACGGCAACTTTCTCTGCAGGCTTGGCAACCTGCCATAGAGCAATAGCTCTGAACAGATAGTGCTGCCAGAACAGTAACCATCTCTGCTGGCGCTAGTCAGCCTGCCATAGAGCAGTAGCTCTGAACAGCCAGTTCTGCAAGAACGCCAACCATCTCCAACGACAACCATCTCTGCAGGCGCTCACCAGCCTGAGTGCCATAGAGCAGTAGCTCTGAACAGCCAGTGTTGCAGGAACGGCAACCATCTCTGCAGGCACACTCGCCAGTCTGAGTGCGATAGAGCAGTAGCTCTGAACAGCCAGTGCTGCCGGAACGGCAACCATCTCTGCAGGTGCTCGCCAGTCTGAATGCCATAGAACAGTAGCTCTGAACAGCCAGGGCTGCCGGAACGGCAACCATCTCTGCAGGTGCTCGCCAGCCTGAGTGCCATAGAGTAGTAGCTCTGAACAGCCAGTGCTGCCGGAACGGCAACCATCTCTGCAGGCGCTCGCCAGCCTGCATAGAGCACTAGCTCTGAACAGCCAGCACTGCAGGAAAGGCAACCATCTCTGCAGGCACACTCGCCAGTCTGAGTGCCATAGAGCAGTAGCTCTGAACAGCCAGTGCTGCAGGAACGGCAACCATCTGCGCTTGCGCTCGCCAGCCTGAGTGCCATAGAGCAGAAGCTCTGAACAGCCAGTGCTGCAAGAATGGCAACTATGTCTGCAGGCGCTCTCCAGCCTGCCATAGTGCTGCAGTAACAGCAACCATCTCTGCAGGCGTTCGCCAGGCTGCCATAGAGAAGTAGCTCTGAACAGCCCGTGCTGCCAGAATGGCAACCATCTCTGCAGGCGCTCGCCAGCCTGAGTGCCATAGAGCAGTAGCTCTGAACAGCCAGTGCTGCCAGAATGTTAACCATCTCTGCAGGTGCTCGCCAGCTTGAGTGCCATAGAGCAGTAGCTCTGACCAGCCAGTGCTGCTAGAATGGCAACCATCTCTGCAGTAACTCGCCAGCTTGAGTGCCATAGAGCAGTAGCTCTGAACAGCCATTGCATCCAGAATGGTAACCATCTCTGCCCGCGTTCGTCAGCCTGCCATAGAGCAGTAGCTCTGAACAGCCAGTTCTGCAAGAACGCCAACCATCTCCAACGGCAACCATCTCTGCAGGTGCACACCAGCCTGAGTGCCATAGAGCAGTAGCCCTGAACAGCCAGTGCTGCAGGTACGGCAACCATCTCTGCAGGCACACTCGCCAGTCTGAGTGCCATAGAGCAGTAGCTCTGAACAGCCAGTGCTGCCGGAACGGCAACCATCTCTGCAGGCGTTCGCCAGCCTGCATAGAGCACTAGCTCTGAACAGCCAGCACTGCAGGAACGGCAACCATCTCTGCAGGCACACTCGCCAGTCTGAGTGCCATAGAGCAGTAGCTCTGAACAGCCAGTGCTGCCGGAACGGCAACCATCTCTGCAGGCGCTCGCCAGTCTGAGTGCCATAGAGCAGCAGCTCTGAACAGCCAGTGCTGCAGGAACAGCAACCATCTCTGCAGGCACACTCGCCAGTCTGCATAGAGCACTAGCTCTGAACAGCCAGCACTGCAGGAACGGCAACGATCTCTGCAGGCACACTCGCCAGTCTGAGTGCCGTAGAGCAGTAGCTCTGAACAGCCAGTGCTGCCGGAACGGCAACCATCTCTGCAGGCGCTCGCCAGTCTGAGTGCCATAGAGCAGCAGCTCTGAACAGCCAGTGCTGCAGGAACAGCAACCATCTCTGCAGGCACACTCGCCAGTCTGCATAGAGCACTAGCTCTGAACAGCCAGCACTGCAGGAACGGCAACCATCTCTGCAGGCACACTCGCCAGTCTGAGTGCCGTAGAGCAGTAGCTCTGAACAGCCAGTGCTGCCGGAACGGCAACCATCTCTGCAGGCGCTCGCCAGTCTGAGTGCCATAGAGCAGCAGCTCTGAACAGCCAGTGCTGCAGGAACGGCAACCATCTCTGCAGGCACACTCACCAGTCTGAGTGCCATAGAGCAGTAGCTCTGAACAGCCAGCGCTGCAAGAATGGCAACCATCTGCGCTTGCACTCGCCAGCCTAAGTGCCATAGAGCAGTAGCTCTGAACAGCCAGTGCTGCAAGAATGGCAACTATGTCTGCAGGCGCTCGCCAGCCTGCCATAGTGCTGCAGTAACAGCAACCATCTCTGTAGGCGTTTGCCAGGCTGCCATAGAGAAGTAGCTCTGAACAACCCGTGCTGCCAGAATGTCAACCATCCCTGCAGGCGCTTGCCAGCCTGAGTGCCATAGAGCAGTAGCTCTGAACAGCCAGTGCTACTAGAATGGTGACCATCTCTGCAGGCACTCGCCAGCTTGAGTGCCATAGAGCAGTAGCTCTGACCAGCCAGTGCTGCTAGAATGGCAACCATCTCTGCAGTCACTCGCCAGCTTGAGTGCCATAGAGCAGTAGATCTGAACAGCCAGTGCTGTCAGAACGGCAACCATGTCCGCAGGCGCTCACCAGCCTGCCATAGTGCTGCAAGAACGGCAACCATGTCCGCAGGCACTCGCCAGCCTGCCATAGAGCAGTAGCTCTGAACAACCAGTGTTGCAGAACGTCAACCATCTCTGCAGGCGCTCGACAGCCTGCCATAGAGCAATAGCTCTGTACAGCCACTGCTGCCAGAACGGTAACCATCTCTGCAGGCGCTCTTCAGCCTACCATAGAGCAGTAGCTCTGAACAGCCAGTTCTGCAAGAACGCCAACCATCTCCAACGGCAACCATCTCTGCAGGCGCTCGCCAGCCTGAGTGCCATAGAGCAGTAGCTCTGAACAGCTAGTGCTGCAGGAACGGCAACCATCTCTGCAGGCACACTTGCCAGTCTGAGTGCCATAGAGCAGTAGCTCTGAACAGCCAGTGCTGCCGGGACGGCAACCATCTCTGCAGGTGCTCGCCAGCCTGAGTGCCATAGAGTAGTAGCTCTGAACAGCCAGTGTTGCCGGAATGGCAACCATCTCTGCAGGTGCTCGCCAGCCTGAGTGCCATAAAGCAGGTGCTCTGAACAGCCAGTGCTGCAAGAACAGCAACCATCTATGCAGGCACTTGCCAGCCTGAGTGCCAGAGAGTAGCAGCTCTGAACAGCCAGCGCTGCTAGAGCGGCAACCATCTCTGCAGGCACTCGCCAGCCTGCCATAGAGCAGTAGCTCTGAACAGCCAGTGCTGCCGGAACGGCAACCATCTCTGCAGGTGCTCGCCAGTCTGAATGCCATAGAACAGTAGCTCTGAACAGCCAGGGCTGCCGGTACGGCAACCATCTCTGCAGGTGCTCGCCAGCCTGAGTGCCATAGAGTAGTAGCTCTGAACAGCCAGTGCTGCCGGAACGGCAACCATCTCTGCAGGCGCTCGCCAGCCTGCATAGAGCACTAGCTCTGAACAGCCAGCACTGCAGGAACGGCAACCATCTCTGCAGGCACACTCGCCAGTCTGAGTGCCGTAGAGCAGTAGCTCTGAACAGCCAGTGCTGCCGGAACGGCAACCATCTCTGCAGGCGCTCGCCAGTCTGAGTGCCATAGAGCAGTAGCTCTGAAAAGCCCGTGCTGCCAGAATGTCAACCATCTCTGCAGGCGCTTGCCAGCCTGAGTGCCATAGAGCAGTAGCTCTGAACAGCCAGTGCTGCTAGAATGGTAACCATCTCTGCAGGCACTCGCCAGCTTGAGTGCCATAGAGCAGTAGCTCTGAACAGCCAATGCTGCCAAAACGGCAACCATGTCCGCAGGCACTCACCAGCCTGCCATAGTGCTGCAAGAACGGCAACCATGTCCGCAGGCACTCGCCAGCCTGCCATAGAGCAGTAGCTCTGAACAACCAGTGCTGCAGAACGGCAACCATCTCTGCAGGCGCTCGACAGCCTGCCATAGAGCATTAGCTCTGAACAGCTAGTGCTGCCAGAATGGCAACTTTCTCTGCAGGAGCTCGCCAGCCGGCCATAGAGCAATAGCTCTGTACAGCCACTGCTGACAGAACGGTAACCATCTCTGCAGGCGCTCGTCAGCCTACCATAGAGCAGTAGCTCTGAACAGCCAGTTCTGCAAGAACGCCAACCATCTCCAACGGCAACCATCTCTGCAGGCGCTCGCCAGCCTGAGTGCCATAGAGCAGTAGCTCTGAACAGCCATTGCATCCAGAATGGCAACCATGTCCGCAGGCGCTCGACAGCCTGCCATAGAGCAGTAGCTCTGAACAGCTAGTGCTGCCAGAACGGCAACTTTCTCTGCAGGCTTGGCAACCTGCCATAGAGCAATCGCTCTGAACAGATAGTGCTGCCAGAATGGTAACCATCTCTGCCCGCGCTCGTCAGCCTGCCATAGAGCAGTAGCTCTGAACAGCCAGTTCTGCAAGAACGCCAACCATCTCCAACGGCAACCATCTCTGCAGGCGCACACCAGCCTGAGTGCCATAGAGCAGTAGCCCTGAACAGCCAGTGCTGCAGGTACGGCAACCATCTCTGCAGGCACACTCGCCAGTCTGAGTGCCATAGAGCAGTAGCTCTGAACAGCCAGTGCTGCCGGAACGGCAACCATCTCTGCAGGCGCTCACCAGCCTGCATAGAGCACTAGCTCTGAACAGCCAGCACTTCAGGAACGGCAACCATCTCTGCAGGCCCACTCGCCAGTCTGAGTGCCATAGAGCAGTAGCTCTGAACAGCCAGTGCTGCCGGAACGGCAACCATCTCTGCAGGCGCTCACCAGTCTGAGTGCCATAGAGCAGCAGCTCTGAACAGCCAGTGCTGCTGGAACAGCAACCATCTCTGCAGGCACACTCGCCAGTCTGAGTGCCATAGAGCAGTAGCTCTGAACAGCCAGTGCTGACGGAACGGCAACCATCTCTGCAGGCACTCGCTAGTCTGAGTGCCATAGAGCATTAGCTCTGAACAGCCAGGGCTGCCGGAACGGCAACCATCTCTGCCGGCGCTCGCCATTCTGAGTGCCATAGAGCAGTAGCTCTGAACAGCCAGCGCTGCAAGAATGGCAACCATCTGCGCTTGCACTCGCCAGCCTGAGTGCCATAGAGCAGTAGCTCCGAACAGCCAGTGCTGCAAGAATGGCAACTATGTCTGCAGGCGCTCGCCAGCCTGCCATAGTGCTCTAGTAACAGCAACCATCTCTGTAGGCATTCGCCAGGCTGCCATAGAGAAGTAACCCTGAACAGCCCGTGCTGCCAGAATGTCAACCATCCCTGCAGGCGCTAGCCAGCCTGAGTGCCATAGAGCAGTAGCTCTGAACAGCCAGTGCTACTAGAATGGTAACCATCTCTGCAGGCACTCGCCAGCTTGAGTGCCATAGAGCAGTAGCTCTGACCAGCCAGTGCTGCTAGAATGGCAACCATCTCTGCAGTCACTCGCCAGCTTGAGTGCCATAGAGCAGTAGATCTGAACAGCCAGTGCTGTCAGAACGGCAACCATGTCCGCAGGCGCTCACCAGCCTGCCATAGTGCTGCAAGAACGGCAACCATGTCCGCAGGCACTCGCCAGCCTGCCATAGAGCAGTAGCTCTGAACAACCAGTGCTGCAGAACGGCAACCATCTCTGCAGGCGCTCGACAGCCTGCCATAGAGCAATAGCTCTGTACAGCCACTGCTGCCAGAACGGTAACCATCTCTGCAGGCGCTCTTCAGCCTACCATAGAGCAGTAGCTCTGAACAGCCAGTTCTGCAAGAACGCCAACCATCTCCAACGGCAACCATCTCTGCAGGCGCACACCAGCCTGAGTGCCATAGAGCAGTAGCCCTGAACAGCCAGTGCTGCAGGTACGGCAACCATCTCTGCAGGCACACTCGCCAGTCTGAGTGCCATAGAGCAGTAGCTCTGAACAGCCAGTGCTGCCGGAACGGCAACCATCTCTGCAGGCGCTCACCAGCCTGCATAGAGCACTAGCTCTGAACAGCCAGCACTGCAGGAACGGCAACCATCTCTGCAGGCCCACTCGCCAGTCTGAGTGCCATAGAGCAGTAGCTCTGAACAGCCAGTGCTGCCGGAACGGCAACCATCTCTGCAGGCGCTCACCAGTCTGAGTGCCATAGAGCAGCAGCTCTGAACAGCCAGTGCTGCAGGAACAGCAACCATCTCTGCAGGCACACTCGCCAGTCTGAGTGCCATAGAGCAGTAGCTCTGAACAGCCAGTGCTGACGGAACGGCAACCATCTCTGCAGGCGCTCGCTAGTCTGAGTGCCATAGAGCAGTAGCTCTGAACAGCCAGGGCTGCCGGAACGGCAACCATCTCTGCCGGCGCTCGCCATTCTGAGTGCCATAGAGCAGTAGCTCTGAACAGCCAGCGCTGCAAGAATGGCAACCATCTGCGCTTGCACTCGCCAGCCTGAGTGCCATAGAGCAGTAGCTCCGAACAGCCAGTGCTGCAAGAATGGCAACTATGTCTGCAGGCGCTCGCCAGCCTGCCATAGTGCTGCAGTAACAGCAACCATCTCTGTAGGCATTCGCCAGGCTGCCATAGAGAAGTAACCCTGAACAGCCCGTGCTGCCAGAATGTCAACCATCCCTGCAGGCGCTTGCCAGCCTGAGTGCCATAGAGCAGTAGCTCTGAACAGCCAGTGCTACTAGAATGGTAACCATCTCTGCAGGCACTCGCCAGCTTGAGTGCCATAGAGCAGTAGCTCTGACCAGCCAGTGCTGCTAGAATGGCAACCATCTCTGCAGTCACTCGCCAGCTTGAGTGCCATAGAGCAGTAGATCTGAACAGCCAGTGCTGTCAGAACGGCAACCATGTCCGCAGGCGCTCACCAGCCTGCCATAGTGCTACAAGAAGGGCAACCATGTCCGCAGGCACTCGCCAGCCTGCCATAGAGCAGTAGCTCTGAACAACCAGTGCTGCAGAACGGCAACCATCTCTGCAGGCGCTCGACAGCCTGCCATAGAGCAATAGCTCTGTACAGCCACTGCTGCCAGAACGGTAACCATCTCTGCAGGCGCTCTTCAGCCTACCATAGAGCAGTAGCTCTGAACAGCCAGTTCTGCAAGAACGCCAACCATCTCCAACGGCAACCATCTCTGCAGGCGCTCGCCAGCCTGAGTGCCATAGAGCAGTAGCTCTGAACAGCCAGTGCTGCAGGAACGGCAACCATCTCTGCAGGCACACTTGCCAGTCTGAGTGCCATAGAGCAGTAGCTCTGAACAGCCAGTGCTGCCGGAACGGCAACCATCTCTGCAGGTGCTCGCCAGCCTGAGTGCCATAGAGTAGTAGCTCTGAACAGCCAGTGCTGCCGGAACGGCAACCATCTCTGCAGGTGCTCGCCAGCCTGAGTGCCATAAAGCAGGTGCTCTGAACAGCCAGTGCTGCAAGAACGGCAACCATCTATGCAGGCACTTGCCAGCCTGAGTGCCAGAGAGTAGCAGCTCTGAACAGCCAGCGCTGCTAGAGCGGCAACCATCTCTGCAGGCACTCGCCAGCCTGCCATAGAGCAGTAGCTCTGAACAGCCAGTGCTGCCAGAACGGCAACCATCTCTGCAGGTGCTCGCCAGTCTGAATGCCATAGAACAGTAGCTCTGAACAGCCAGGGCTGCCGGTACGGCAACCATCTCTGCAGGTGCTCGCCAGCCTGAGTGCCATAGAGTAGTAGCTCTGAACAGCCAGTGCTGCCGGAACGGCAACCATCTCTGCAGGCGCTCGCCAGCCTGCATAGAGCACTAGCTCTGAACAGCCAGCACTGCAGGAACGGCAACCATCTCTGCAGGCACACTCGCCAGTCTGAGTGCCGTAGAGCAGTAGCTCTGAACTGCCAGTGCTTGCGGAACGGCAACCATCTCTGCAGGCGCTCGCCAGTCTGAGTGCCATAGAGCAGTAGCTCTGAACAGCCAGTGCTGCCGGAACGGCAACCATCTCTGCAGGCGCTCGCCAGTCTGAGTGCCATAGAGCAGTAGCTCTGAACAGCCCGTGCTGCCAGAATGTCAACCATCTCTGCAGGCGCTTGCCAGCCTGAGTACCATAGAGCAGTAGCTCTGAACAGCCAGTGCTGCTAGAATGGTAACCATCTCTGCAGGCACTCGCCAGCTTGAGTGCCATAGAGCAGTAGCTCTGAACAGCCAATGCTGCCAAAACGGCAACCATGTCCGCAGGCGCTCACCAGCCTGCCATAGTGCTGCAAGAACGGCAACCATGTCCGCAGGCGCTCGTCAGCCTACCATAGAGCAGTAGCTCTGAACAGCCAGTTCTGCAAGAACGCCAACCATCTCCAACGGCAACCATCTCTGCAGGCGCACACCAGCCTGAGTGCCATAGAGCAGTAGCTCTGAACAGCCAGTGCTGCAGGAACGGCAACCATCTCTGCAGGCACACTCGCCAGTCTGAGTGCCATAGAGCAGTAGCTCTGAACACCCAGTGCTGCAGGAATGGCAACCATCTCTGCAGGCGTTCGCCAGCCTGAGTGCCATAGAGCAGTAGCTCTGAACAGCCAGTGCTGCAAGAACGGCAACCATGTCCGCAGGCACTCGCCAGCCTGCCATAGAGCAGTAGCTCTGAACAACCAGTGCTGCAGAACGGCAACCATCTCTGCAGGCGCTCGACAGCTTGCCATAGAGCATTAGCTCTGAACAGCTAGTGCTGCCAGAAAGGCAACTTTTTCTGCAGTAGCTCGCCAGCCGGCCATAGAGCAATAGCTCTGTACAGCCACTGCTGCCAGAACGGTAACCATCTCTGCAGGCGCTCGTCAGCCTACCATAGAGCAGTAGCTCTGAACAGCCAGTTCTGCAAGAACGCCAACCATCTCCAACGGCAACCATCTCTGCAGGCGCACACCAGCCTGAGTGCCATAGAGCACTAGCTCTGAACAGCCAGTGCTGCAGGAACGGCAACCATCTCTGCAGGCACACTCGGCAGTCTGAGTGCCATAGAGCAGTAGCTCTGAACAGCCAGTGCTGCCGGAACGGCAACCATCTCTGCAGGTGCTCGCCAGCCTGAGTGCCATAGAGTAGTAGCTCTGAACAGCCAGTGCTGCCGGAACGGCAACCATCTCTGCAGGCGCTCGCCAGCCTGCATAGAGCAGTAGCTCTGAACAGCCAGTTCTGCAAGAACGCCAACCATCTCCAACGGCAACCATCTCTGCAGGCGCTCGCCAGCCTGAGTGCCATAGAGCAGTAGCTCTGAACAGCCAGTGCTGCAGGAACGGCAACCATCTCTGCAGGCACACTTGCCAGTCTGAGTGCCATAGAGCAGTAGCTCTGAACAGCCAGTGCTGCCGGAACGGCAACCATCTCTGCAGGTGCTCGCCAGCCTGAGTGCCATAGAGTAGTAGCTCTGAACAGCCAGTGCTGCCGGAACGGCAACCATCTCTGCAGGTGCTCGCCAGCCTGAGTGCCATAAAGCAGGTGCTCTGAACAGCCAGTGCTGCAAGAACGGCAACCATCTATGCAGGCACTTGCCAGCCTGAGTGCCAGAGAGTAGCAGCTCTGAACAGCCAGCGCTGCTAGAGCGGCAACCATCTCTGCAGGCACTCGCCAGCCTGCCATAGAGCAGTAGCTCTGAACAGCCAGTGCTGCCAGAACGGCAACCATCTCTGCAGGTGCTCGCCAGTCTGAATGCCATAGAACAGTAGCTCTGAACAGCCAGGGCTGCCGGTACGGCAACCATCTCTGCAGGTGCTCGCCAGCCTGAGTGCCATAGAGTAGTAGCTCTGAACAGCCAGTGCTGCCGGAACGGCAACCATCTCTGCAGGCGCTCGCCAGCCTGCATAGAGCACTAGCTCTGAACAGCCAGCACTGCAGGAACGGCAACCATCTCTGCAGGCACACTCGCCAGTCTGAGTGCCGTAGAGCAGTAGCTCTGAACTGCCAGTGCTTGCGGAACGGCAACCATCTCTGCAGGCGCTCGCCAGTCTGAGTGCCATAGAGCAGTAGCTCTGAACAGCCAGTGCTGCCGGAACGGCAACCATCTCTGCAGGCGCTCGCCAGTCTGAGTGCCATAGAGCAGTAGCTCTGAACAGCCCGTGCTGCCAGAATGTCAACCATCTCTGCAGGCGCTTGCCAGCCTGAGTACCATAGAGCAGTAGCTCTGAACAGCCAGTGCTGCTAGAATGGTAACCATCTCTGCAGGCACTCGCCAGCTTGAGTGCCATAGAGCAGTAGCTCTGAACAGCCAATGCTGCCAAAACGGCAACCATGTCCGCAGGCGCTCACCAGCCTGCCATAGTGCTGCAAGAACGGCAACCATGTCCGCAGGCGCTCGTCAGCCTACCATAGAGCAGTAGCTCTGAACAGCCAGTTCTGCAAGAACGCCAACCATCTCCAACGGCAACCATCTCTGCAGGCGCACACCAGCCTGAGTGCCATAGAGCAGTAGCTCTGAACAGCCAGTGCTGCAGGAACGGCAACCATCTCTGCAGGCACACTCGCCAGTCTGAGTGCCATAGAGCAGTAGCTCTGAACACCCAGTGCTGCTGGAACGGCAACCATCTCTGCAGGTGCTCGCCAGCCTGAGTGCCATAGAGTAGTAGCTCTGAACAGCCAGTGCTGCCGGAACGGCAACCATCTCTGCAGGCGCTCGCCAGCCTGCATAGAGCAGTAGCTTTGAACAGCCAGTGCTGCAGGAATGGCAACCATCTCTGCAGGCGTTCGCCAGCCTGAGTGCCATAGAGCAGTAGCTCTGAACAGCCAGTGCTGCAAGAACGGCAACCATGTCCGCAGGCACTCGCCAGCCTGCCATAGAGCAGTAGCTCTGAACAACCAGTGCTGCAGAACGGCAACCATCTCTGCAGGCGCTCGACAGCTTGCCATAGAGCATTAGCTCTGAACAGCTAGTGCTGCCAGAAAGGCAACTTTTTCTGCAGTAGCTCGCCAGCCGGCCATAGAGCAATAGCTCTGTACAGCCACTGCTGCCAGAACGGTAACCATCTCTGCAGGCGCTCGTCAGCCTACCATAGAGCAGTAGCTCTGAACAGCCAGTTCTGCAAGAACGCCAACCATCTCCAACGGCAACCATCTCTGCAGGCGCACACCAGCCTGAGTGCCATAGAGCACTAGCTCTGAACAGCCAGTGCTGCAGGAACGGCAACCATCTCTGCAGGCACACTCGGCAGTCTGAGTGCCATAGAGCAGTAGCTCTGAACAGCCAGTGCTGCCGGAACGGCAACCATCTCTGCAGGTGCTCGCCAGCCTGAGTGCCATAGAGTAGTAGCTCTGAACAGCCAGTGCTGCCGGAACGGCAACCATCTCTGCAGGCGCTCGCCAGCCTGCATAGAGCAGTAGCTCTGAACAGCCAGCACTGCAAGAAAGGCAACCATCTCTGCAGGCGCTCGCCAGCCTGATTGCCATACAGCAGTAGCACTGAACAGCCAGTACTGCCAGAACTGCAACCATCTCTGCAGGCGCTCGCCAGCCTGCCGTATAGCAGTAGCTCTGAACAGCCAGTGCTGCAGGAACGGCAACCATCTCTGCAGGCGTTCGCCAGCCTGAGTGCCATAGAGCAGTAGCTCTGAACAGCCAGTGCTGCAAGAACGGCAACCATCTACGCAGGCACTCGCCAGCCTGAATGCCATAGAGCAGTAGCTCTGAACAGCCAGTGCTGCAGGAACGGCAACCATCTACGCAGGCACTCGCCAGCCTGAATGCCATAGAGCAGTAGCTCTGAACAGCCAGTGCTGCAGGAACGGCAACCATCTCTGCAGGCGTTCGCCAGCCTGAGTCCCATAGAGCAGTAGCTCTGAACAGCCAGTGCTGCAAGAACGGCAACCATCTATGCAGGCACTCGCCAGCCTGAATGCCATAGAGCAGTAGCTCTGAACAGCCAGTGCTGCAAGAACGGTAACCATCTCTGCAGGCGCTCGTCAGCCTGCCATAGAGCAGTAGCTCTGAACAGCCAGTCTGCAAGAACGCCAACCATCTCCAACAGCAACCATCTCTGCAGGCGCTTGCCAGCCCGAGTGCCATAGAGCAGTAGCTCTGAACAGCCAGTACTGCCAGAACTGCAACCATCTCTGCAGGCGCTCGCCAGCCTGCCGTAGAGCAGGTGCTCTGAACAGCCAGTGCTGCAGGAACGGCAACCATCTCTGCAGGCGTTCGCCAGCCTGAGTGCCATAGAGCAGTAGCTCTGAACAGCCAGTGCTGCAAGAACGGCAACCATCTACGGAGGCACTCACCAGCCTGAATACCATAGAGCAGTAGCTCTGAACAGCCAGCGCTGCTAGAGCGGCTACCATCTCCGCAGGCACTCGCCAGCCTGCCATAGAGCAGTAGCTCTGAACAGCCAGTGCTGCCAGAACAGTAACCATCTCTGCAGGCGCTCGTCAGCCTGCCATAGAGCAGTAGCTCTGAACAGCCAGTTCTGCAAGAACGCCAACCATCTCCAACAGCAACCATCTCTGCAGGTGCTTGCGAGCCTGAGTGCCATAGAGCAGTAGCTCTGAACAGCCAGTGCTGCAGGAACCGTAACCATCTCTGCAGGCACACTCGCCAGTCTCAGTGCCACAGAACAGTAGCTCTGAACAGCCAGTGCTGCCAGAACGCCAACCATCTCTGCAGGCGCTTGCCAGTCTGAGTGCCATACAGCAGTAGCTCTGAACAGCCAGTGCTGCCAGGACGCCAAACATCTCTGCAGGCGCTCGCCAGTCTGAGTGCCATAGAGCAGTAGCTCTGAACAGCCAGTGCTGCCGGAACGGCAACCATCTCCGCAGGTGCTCGCCAGTCTGAGTGCCATAGAGCAGTAGCTCTGAACAGCCAGCGCTGCCGGAACGGCAACCATCTCTGCAGGCGCTCACCAGCCTGCATAGAGCAGTAGCTCTGAACAGCCAGCACTGCAAGAAAGGCAACCATCTCTGCAGGCGCTCGCCAGCCTGATTGCGATACAGCAGTAGCTCTGAACAGCCAGTACTGCCAGAACTGCAACCATCTCTGCAGGCGCTCGCCAGCCTGCCGTAGAGCAGTAGCTCTGAACAGCCAGTGCTGCAGGAACGGCAACCATTTCTACAGGCGTTCGCCAGCCTGAGTGCCATAGAACAGTAGCTCTGAACATCCAGTGCTGCAAGAACGGCAACCATCTACGCAGGCACTCGCCAGCCTGAATGCCATAGAGCAGTAGCTCTGAACAGCCAGCACTGCCAGAACGGCAACCATCTCTGCAGCTGCTCGCCAGCCTGAGTGCCATAAAGCAGGTGCTCTGAACAGCCACTGCTGCAAGAACGGCAACCATCTATGCAGGCACTCGCCAGCCTGAGTGCCAGAGAGTAGCAGCTCTGAACAGCCAGCGCTGCTAGAGCGGCAACCACCTCTGCAGGCACTCGCCAGCCTGCCATAGAGCAGTAGCTCTGAACAGCCAGTTCTGCCAGAACGGTAACCATCTCTGCAGGCGCTCGTCAACCTGCCATAGAGCAGTAGCTCTGAACAGCCAGTTCTGCAAGAACGCCAACCATCTCCAACAGCAACCATCTCTGCAGGCGTTTGCCAGCCTGAGTGCCATAGAGCAGTAGCTCTGAACAGCCAGTGCTGCAGGAACCGTAACCATCTCTGCAGGCACACTCGCCAGTCTCACTGCCACAGAGCAGTAGCTCTGAACAGCCAGTGCTGCCGGAACGCCAACCATCTCTGCAGGCGCTCGCCAGTCTGAGTGCCATAGAGCAGTAGCTCTGAACAGCCAGTGCTGCCAGAATGGCAACCATCTCTGCAAGCGCTCGCCAGCCTGAGTGCCATAGAGCAGTAGCTCTGAACAGCCAGTGCTGCCAGAAAGGCAACCATGTCCGCAGGCGCTCGCCAGCCTGCCATAGTGCTGCAAGAACGGCAACCATGTCCGCAGGCACTCGCCAGCCTGCCATAGAGCAGTAGCTCTGAACAACCATCTCTGCAGGAGCTCGACAGCCTGCCATAGAGCAGTAGCTCTGAACAGCTAGTGCTGCCAGAACGGCAACGTTCTCTGCAGGCTTGGCAACCTGCCATAGAGGAATATTTCTGAACAGCCAGTGCTGCCAGAACGGTAACCATCTCTGCCGGCGCTCGTCAGCCTGCGATAGAGGAGTAGCTCTGAACAGCCAGTTCTGCAAGAACGCCAACCATCTCCAACGGCAACCATCTCTGCAGGCGCTCACCAGCCTGAGTGCCATAGAGCAGTAGCTCTGAACAGCCAGTGCTGCAGGAATGGCAACCATCTCTGCAGGCACACTCGCCAGTCTGGGTGCCATAGAGCAGTAGCTCTGAACAGCCAGTGCTGCCGGAACGGCAACCATCTCTGCAGGCGCTCGCCAGTCTGAGTGCCATAGAGCAGTAGCTCTGAACAGCCAGGGCTGCCGGAACGGCAACCATCTCTGCAGGTGCTCGCCAGTCTGAATGCCATAGAACAGTAGCTCTGAACAGCCAATGCTGCCGGAACGGCAACCATCTCTGCAGGCGCTCGCCAGCCTGCATAGAGTACTAGCTCTGAACAGCCAGCACTGCAAGAACGGCAACCATCTCTGCAGGTGCTCGCCAGCCTGATTGCCATACAGCAGTAGCTCTGAACAGCCAGTGCTGCCAGAACGGCAACCATCTCTGCAGGCGCTCGCCAGCCTGAGTGGCATAGAGCAGTAGCTCTGAACAGCCAGTGCTGCAGGAACGGTAACCATCTCTGCAGGCGCTCGCCAGCCTGAGTGCCATAGAGCAGTAGCTCTGAACAGCCAGTGCTGCAAGAACGGCAACCATCTACACAGGCACTCGCCAACCTGAGTGCCATTGAGCAGTAGCTCTGAACAGCCAGCGCTGCCAGAACGGCAACCATCTCTGCAGGCACTCGCCAGCCTGAGTGCCATAGAGCAGGTGCTCTGAACAGCCAGTGCTGCAAGAACGGCAACCATCTACGCAGGCACTCGCCAGCCTGAGTGCCATAGAGTAGCAGCTCTGAACAGCCAGCGCTGCTAGAGCGGCAACCATCTCTGCAGGCGCTAGCCAGCCTGCCGTAGAGCAGTAGCTCTGAACAGCCAGTGCTGCAAGAAAGGCAACCATCTCTGCAGGCGCTCGCCAGCCTGATTGCCATACAGCAGTAGCTCTGAACAGCCAGTGCTGCCAGAACTGCAACCATCTCTGCAGGCGCTAGCCAGCCTGCCGTAGAGCAGTAGCTCTGAACAGCCAGTGCTGCCAGAATGGTAACCATCTCTTCAGGCGCTCGTCAACCTGCCATAGAGCAGTAGCTCTGAACAGCCAGCGCTGCCAGAACAGCAACCATCTCTGCAGGCACTCGCCAGCCTGAGTGCCATAGAGCAGTAGCTCTGAACAGCCAGTGCTGCAAGAACGGCAACCATCTACGCAGGCACTCGCCAGCCTGAATACCATAGAGCAGTAGCTCTGAACAGCCAGCGCTGCCAGAACAGCAACCATCTCTGGAGGCGCTCGCCAGCCTGAGTGCCATAAAGCAGGTGCTCTGAACAGCCAGTGCTGCAAGAACGGCAACCATCTATGCAGGCACTTGCCAGCCTGAGTGCCAGAGAGTAGCAGCTCTGAACAGCCAGCGCTGCTAGAGCGGCAACCATCTCTGCAGGCACTCGCCAGCCTCCCATAGAGCAGTAGCTCTGAACAGCCAGTGCTGCCAGAATGGTAACCATCTCTGCAGGCGCTCGTCAGCCTGCCATAGAGCAGTAGCTCTGAACAGCCAGTTCTGCAAGAACGCCAAACATCTCCAACAGCAACCATCTCTGCAGGTGCTTGTTAGCCTGAGTGCCATAGAGCAGTAGCTCTGAACAGCCAGTGCTGCAGGAACCGTAACCATCTCTGCAGGCACACTCGCCAGTCTCAGTGCCACAGAACAGTAGCTCTGAACAGCCAGTGCTGCCGGAACGCCAACCATCTCTGCAGGCGCTCGCCAGTCTGAGTGCCATACAGCAGTAGCTCTGAACAGCCAGTGCTGTCAGAATGGCAACCATCTCTGCAGGCGCTCGCCAGTCTGTGTGCCATAGAGCAGTAGCTCTGAACAGCCAGTGCTGCCGGAACGGCAACCATCTCTGCAGGTGCTCGCCAGCCTGAGTGCCATAGAGTAGTAGCTCTGAACAGCCAGTGCTGTCGGAACGGCAACCATCTCTGCAGGCGCTCGCCAGCCTGCATAGAGCAGTAGCTCTGAACAGCCAGCACTGCAAGAAAGGCAACCATCTCTGCAGGCGCTCGCCAGCCTGATTGCCATACAGCAGTAGCTCTGAACAGCCAGTGCTGCCAGAACTGCAACCATCTCTGCAGGCGCTAGCCAGCCTGCCGTAGAGCAGTAGCTCTGAACAGCCAGTGCTGCCAGAACGGTAACCATCTCTTCAGGCGCTCGTCAACCTGCCATAGAGCAGTAGCTCTGAACAGCCAGTTCTGCAAGAACGCCAACCATCTCCAACAGCAACCATCTCTGCAGGCGCTTGACAGTCTGAGTGCCATAGAGCAGTAGCTCTGAACAGCCAGTGCTGCAGGAACCGTAACCATCTCTGCAGGCGCTTGCCAGCCTGAGTGCCATAGAGCAGTAGCTCTGAACAGCCAGTGCTGCAGGAACCGCAACCATCTCTGCAGGCGCTCGCCAGTCTGAGTGCCATAGAGCAGTAGCTCTGAACAGCCAGTGCTGCCAGAATGGCAACCATCTCTGCAGGCGCTCGCCAGCCTGAGTGCCATAGAGCAGTAGCTCTGAACAGCCAGTGCTGCCAGAACGGCAACCATGTCCGCAGGCGCTCGCCAGCCTGCCATAGTGCTGCAAGAACGGCAACCATGTCCGCAGGCACTCACCAGCCTGCCATAGAGCAGTAGTTCTGAACAACCATCTCTGCAAGCGCAAGCGCTCGACAGCCTGCCATAGAGCAGTAGCTCTGAACAGCTAGTGCTGCCAGAACGGCAACTTTCTCTGCAGGCTTGGCAACCTGCCATAGAGCAATAGCTCTGAACAGATAGTGCTGCCAGAACGGTAACCATCTCTGCTGGCGCTAGTCAGCCTGCCATAGAGCAGTAGCTCTGAACAGCCAGTTCTGCAAGAACACCAACCATCTCCAACGACAACCATCTCTGCAGGTGCTCACCAGCCTGAGTGCCATAGAGCAGTAGCTCTGAACAGCCAGTGTTGCAGGAACGGCAACCATCTCTGCGGGCACACTCGCCAGTCTGAGTGCGATAGAGCAGTAGCTCTGAACAGCCAGTGCTGCCGGAACGGCAACCATCTCTGCAGGTGCTCGCCAGTCTGAATGCCATAGAACAGTAGCTCTGAACAGCCAGGGCTGCCGGAACGGCAACCATCTCTGCAGGTGCTCGCCAGCCTGAGTGCCATAGAGTAGTAGCTCTGAACAGCCAGTGCTGCCGGAACGGCAACCATCTCTGCAGGCGCTCGCCAGCCTGCATAGAGCACTAGCTCTGAACAGCCAGCACTGCAGGAAAGGCAACCATCTCTGCAGGCACACTCGCCAGTCTGAGTGCCATAGAGCAGTAGCTCTGAACAGCCAGTGCTGCAGGAACGGCAACCATCTGCGCTTGCGCTCGCCAGCCTGAGTGCCATAGAGCAGAAGCTCTGAACAGCCAGTGCTGCAAGAATGGCAACTATGTCTGCAGGCGCTCTCCAGCCTGCCATAGTGCTGCAGTAACAGCAACCATCTCTGCAGGCGTTCGCCAGGCTGCCATAGAGAAGTAGCTCTGAACAGCCCGTGCTGCCAGAATGGCAACCATCTCTGCAGGCGCTCGCCAGCCTGAGTGCCATAGAGCAGTAGCTCTGAACAGCCAGTGCTGCCAGAATGTTAACCATCTCTGCAGGCGCTCGCCAGCTTGAGTGCCATAGAGCAGTAGCTCTGACCAGCCAGTGCTGCTAGAATGGCAACCATCTCTGCAGTAACTCGCCAGCTTGAGTGCCATAGAGCAGTAGCTCTGAACAGCCATTGCATCCAGAATGGCAACCATGTCCGCAGGCGCTCGACAGCCTGCCATAGAGCAGTAGCTCTGAACAGCTAGTGCTGCCAGAACGGCAACTTTCTCTGCAGGCTTGGCAACCTGCCATAGAGCAATCGCTCTGAACAGATAGTGCTGCCAGAATGGTAACCATCTCTGCCCGCGCTCGTCAGCCTGCCATAGAGCAGTAGCTCTGAACAGCCAGTTCTGCAAGAACGCCAACCATCTCCAACGGCAACCATCTCTGCAGGTGCACACCAGCCTGAGTGCCATAGAGCAGTAGCCCTGAACAGCCAGTGCTGCAGGTACGGCAACCATCTCTGCAGGCACACTCGCCAGTCTGAGTGCCATAGAGCAGTAGCTCTGAACAGCCAGTGCTGCCGGAACGGCAACCATCTCTGCAGGCGTTCGCCAGCCTGCATAGAGCACTAGCTCTGAACAGCCAGCACTGCAGGAACGGCAACCATCTCTGCAGGCACACTCGCCAGTCTGAGTGCCATAGAGCAGTAGCTCTGAACAGCCAGTGCTGCCGGAACGGCAACCATCTCTGCAGGCGCTCGCCAGTCTGAGTGCCATAGAGCAGCAGCTCTGAACAGCCAGTGCTGCAGGAACAGCAACCATCTCTGCAGGCACACTCGCCAGTCTGCATAGAGCACTAGCTCTGAACAGCCAGCACTGCAGGAACGGCAACCATCTCTGCAGGCACACTCGCCAGTCTGAGTGCCGTAGAGCAGTAGCTCTGAACAGCCAGTGCTGCCGGAACGGCAACCATCTCTGCAGGCGCTCGCCAGTCTGAGTGCCATAGAGCAGCAGCTCTGAACAGCCAGTGCTGCAGGAACAGCAACCATCTCTGCAGGCACACTCGCCAGTCTGCATAGAGCACTAGTTCTGAACAGCCAGCACTGCAGGAACGGCAACCATCTCTGCAGGCACACTCGCCAGTCTGAGTGCCGTAGAGCAGTAGCTCTGAACAGCCAGTGCTGCCGGAACGGCAACCATCTCTCCAGGCGCTCGCCAGTCTGAGTGCCATAGAGCAGCAGCTCTGAACAGCCAGTGCTGCAGGAACGGCAACCATCTCTGCAGGCACACTCACCAGTCTGAGTGCCATAGAGCAGTAGCTCTGAACAGCCAGCGCTGCAAGAATGGCAACCATCTGCGCTTGCACTCGCCAGCCTAAGTGCCATAGAGCAGTAGCTCTGAACAGCCAGTGCTGCAAGAATGGCAACTATGTCTGCAGGCGCTCGCCAGCCTGCCATAGTGCTGCAGTAACAGCAACCATCTCTGTAGGCGTTTGCCAGGCTGCCATAGAGAAGTAGCTCTGAACAGCCCGTGCTGCCAGAATGTCAACCATCCCTGCAGGCGCTTGCCAGCCTGAGTGCCATAGAGCAGTAGCTCTGAACAGCCAGTGCTACTAGAATGGTGACCATCTCTGCAGGCACTCGCCAGCTTGAGTGCCATAGAGCAGTAGCTCTGACCAGCCAGTGCTGCTAGAATGGCAACCATCTCTGCAGTCACTCGCCAGCTTGAGTGCCATAGAGCAGTAGATCTGAACAGCCAGTGCTGTCAGAACGGCAACCATGTCCGCAGGCGCTCACCAGCCTGCCATAGTGCTGCAAGAACGGCAACCATGTCCGCAGGCACTCGCCAGCCTGCCATAGAGCAGTAGCTCTGAACAACCAGTGTTGCAGAACGGCAACCATCTCTGCAGGCGCTCGACAGCCTGCCATAGAGCAATAGCTCTGTACAGCCACTGCTGCCAGAACGGTAACCATCTCTGCAGGCGCTCTTCAGCCTACCATAGAGCAGTAGCTCTGAACAGCCAGTTCTGCAAGAACGCCAACCATCTCCAACGGCAACCATCTCTGCAGGCGCTCGCCAGCCTCAGTGCCATAGAGCAGTAGCTCTGAACAGCTAGTGCTGCAGGAACGGCAACCATCTCTGCAGGCACACTTGCCAGTCTGAGTGCCATAGAGCAGTAGCTCTGAACAGCCAGTGCTGCCGGGACGGCAACCATCTCTGCAGGTGCTCGCCAGCCTGAGTGCCATAGAGTAGTAGCTCTGAACAGCCAGTGCTGCCGGAATGGCAACCATCTCTGCAGGTGCTCGCCAGCCTGAGTGCCATAAAGCAGGTGCTCTGAACAGCCAGTGCTGCAAGAACAGCAACCATCTATGCAGGCACTTGCCAGCCTGAGTGCCAGAGAGTAGCAGCTCTGAACAGCCAGCGCTGCTAGAGCGGCAACCATCTCTGCAGGCACTCGCCAGCCTGCCATAGAGTAGTAGCTCTGAACAGCCAGTGCTGCCGGAACGGCAACCATCTCTGCAGGTGCTCGCCAGTCTGAATGCCATAGAACAGTAGCTCTGAACAGCCAGGGCTGCCGGTACGGCAACCATCTCTGCAGGTGCTCGCCAGCCTGAGTGCCATAGAGTAGTAGCTCTGAACAGCCAGTGCTGCCGGAACGGCAACCATCTCTGCAGGCGCTCGCCAGCCTGCATAGAGCACTAGCTCTGAACAGCCAGCACTGCAGGAACGGCAACCATCTCTGCAGGCACACTCGCCAGTCTGAGTGCCGTAGAGCAGTAGCTCTGAACAGCCAGTGCTGCCGGAACGGCAACCATCTCTGCAGGCGCTCGCCAGTCTGAGTGCCATAGAGCAGTAGCTCTGAAAAGCCCGTGCTGCCAGAATGTCAACCATCTCTGCAGGCGCTTGCCAGCCTGAGTGCCATAGAGCAGTAGCTCTGAACAGCCAGTGCTGCTAGAATGGTAACCATCTCTGCAGGCACTCGCCAGCTTGAGTGCCATAGAGCAGTAGCTCTGAACAGCCAATGCTGACAAAACGGCAACCATGTCCGCAGGCACTCACCAGCCTGCCATAGTGCTGCAAGAACGGCAACCATGTCCGCAGGCACTCGCCAGCCTGCCATAGAGCAGTAGCTCTGAACAACCAGTGCTGCAGAACGGCAACCATCTCTGCAGGCGCTCGACAGCCTGCCATAGAGCATTAGCTCTGAACAGCTAGTGCTGCCAGAATGGCAACTTTCTCTGCAGGAGCTCGCCAGCCGGCCATAGAGCAATAGCTCTGTACAGCCACTGCTGACAGAACGGTAACCATCTCTGCAGGCGCTCGTCAGCCTACCATAGAGCAGTAGCTCTGAACAGCCAGTTCTGCAAGAACGCCAACCATCTCCAACGGCAACCATCTCTGCAGGCGCTCGCCAGCCTGAGTGCCATAGAGCAGTAGCTCTGAACAGCCATTGCATCCAGAATGGCAACCATGTCCGCAGGCGCTCGACAGCCTGCCATAGAGCAGTAGCTCTGAACAGCTAGTGCTGCCAGAACGGCAACTTTCTCTGCAGGCTTGGCAACCTGCCATAGAGCAATCGCTCTGAACAGATAGTGCTGCCAGAATGGTAACCATCTCTGCCCGCGCTCGTCAGCCTGCCATAGAGCAGTAGCTCTGAACAGCCAGTTCTGCAAGAACGCCAACCATCTCCAACGGCAACCATCTCTGCAGGCGCACACCAGCCTGAGTGCCATAGAGCAGTAGCCCTGAACAGCCAGTGCTGCAGGTACGGCAACCATCTCTGCAGGCACACTCGCCAGTCTGAGTGCCATAGAGCAGTAGCTCTGAACAGCCAGTGCTGCCGGAACGGCAACCATCTCTGCAGGCGCTCACCAGCCTGCATAGAGCACTAGCTCTGAACAGCCAGCACTGCAGGAACGGCAACCATCTCTGCAGGCCCACTCGCCAGTCTGAGTGCCATAGAGCAGTAGCTCTGAACAGCCAGTGCTGCCGGAACGGCAACCATCTCTGCAGGCGCTCACCAGTCTGAGTGCCATAGAGCAGCAGCTCTGAACAGCCAGTGCTGCTGGAACAGCAACCATCTCTGCAGGCACACTCGCCAGTCTGAGTGCCATAGAGCAGTAGCTCTGAACAGCCAGTGCTGACGGAACGGCAACCATCTCTGCAGGCGCTCGCTAGTCTGAGTGCCATAGAGCAGTAGCTCTGAACAGCCAGCGCTGCAAGAATGGCAACCATCTGCGCTTGCACTCGCCAGCCTGAGTGCCATAGAGCAGTAGCTCCGAACAGCCAGTGCTGCAAGAATGGCAACTATGTCTGCAGGCGCTCGCCAGCCTGCCATAGTGCTGCAGTAACAGCAACCATCTCTGTAGGCATTCGCCAGGCTGCCATAGAGAAGTAACCCTGAACAGCCCGTGCTGCCAGAATGTCAACCATCCCTGCAGGCGCTTGCCAGCCTGAGTGCCATAGAGCAGTAGCTCTGAACAGCCAGTGCTACTAGAATGGTAACCATCTCTGCAGGCACTCGCCAGCTTGAGTGCCATAGAGCAGTAGCTCTGACCAGCCAGTGCTGCTAGAATGGCAACCATCTCTGCAGTCACTCGCCAGCTTGAGTGCCATAGAGCAGTAGATCTGAACAGCCAGTGCTGTCAGAACGGCAACCATGTCCGCAGGCGCTCACCAGCCTGCCATAGTGCTGCAAGAACGGCAACCATGTCCGCAGGCACTCGCCAGCCTGCCATAGAGCAGTAGCTCTGAACAACCAGTGCTGCAGAATGGCAACCATCTCTGCAGGCGCTCGACAGCCTGCCATAGAGCAATAGCTCTGTACAGCCACTGCTGCCAGAACGGTAACCATCTCTGCAGGCGCTCTTCAGCCTACCATAGAGCAGTAGCTCTGAACAGCCAGTTCTGCAAGAACGCCAACCATCTCCAACGGCAACCATCTCTGCAGGCGCTCGCCAGCCTGAGTGCCATAGAGCAGTAGCTCTGAACAGCCAGTGCTGCAGGAACGCCAACCATCTCTGCAGGCACACTTGCCAGTCTGAGTGCCATAGAGCAGTAGCTCTGAACAGCCAGTGCTGCCGGAATGGCAACCATCTCTGCAGGTGCTCGCCAGCCTGAGTGCCATAGAGTAGTAGCTCTGAACAGCCAGTGCTGCCGGAACGGCAACCATCTCTGCAGGTGCTCGCCAGCCTGAGTGCCATAAAGCAGGTGCTCTGAACAGCCAGTGCTGCAAGAACGGCAACCATCTATGCAGGCACTTGCCAGCCTGAGTGCCAGAGAGTAGCAGCTCTGAACAGCCAGCGCTGCTAGAGCGGCAACCATCTCTGCAGGCACTCGCCAGCCTGCCATAGAGCAGTAGCTCTGAACAGCCAGTGCTGCCGGAACGGCAACCATCTCTGCAGGTGCTCGCCAGTCTGAATGCCATAGAACAGTAGCTCTGAACAGCCAGGGCTGCCGGTACGGCAACCATCTCTGCAGGTGCTCGCCAGCCTGAGTGCCATAGAGTAGTAGCTCTGAACAGCCAGTGCTGCCGGAACGGCAACCATCTCTGCAGGCGCTCGCCAGCCTGCATAGAGCACTAGCTCTGAACAGCCAGCACTGCAGGAACGGCAACCATCTCTGCAGGCACACTCGCCAGTCTGAGTGCCGTAGAGCAGTAGCTCTGAACTGCCAGTGCTTGCTGAACGGCAACCATCTCTGCAGGCGCTCGCCAGTCTGAGTGCCATAGAGCAGTAGCTCTGAACAGCCAGTGCTGCCGGAACGGCAACCATCTCTGCAGGCGCTCGCCAGTCTGAGTGCCATAGAGCAGTAGCTCTGAACAGCCCGTGCTGCCAGAATGTCAACCATCTCTGCAGGCGCTTGCCAGCCTGAGTACCATAGAGCAGTAGCTCTGAACAGCCAGTGCTGCTAGAATGGTAACCATCTCTGCAGGCACTCGCCAGCTTGAGTGCCATAGAGCAGTAGCTCTGAACAGCCAATGCTGCCAAAACGGCAACCATGTCCGCAGGCGCTCACCAGCCTGCCATAGTGCTGCAAGAACGGCAACCATGTCCGCAGGCGCTCGTCAGCCTACCATAGAGCAGTAGCTCTGAACAGCCAGTTCTGCAAGAACGCCAACCATCTCCAACGGCAACCATCTCTGCAGGCGCACACCAGCCTGAGTGCCATAGAGCAGTAGCTCTGAACAGCCAGTGCTGCAGGAACGGCAACCATCTCTGCAGGCACACTCGCCAGTCTGAGTGCCATAGAGCAGTAGCTCTGAACACCCAGTGCTGCTGGAACGGCAACCATCTCTGCAGGTGCTCGCCAGCCTGAGTGCCATAGAGTAGTAGCTCTGAACAGCCAGTGCTGCCGGAACGGCAACCATCTCTGCAGGCGCTCGCCAGCCTGCATAGAGCAGTAGCTCTGAACAGCCAGCACTGCAAGAAAGGCAACCATCTCTGCAGGCGCTCGCCAGCCTGATTGCCATACAGCAGTAGCACTGAACAGCCAGTACTGCCAGAACTGCAACCATCTCTGCAGGCGCTCGCCAGCCTGCCGTATAGCTGTAGCTCTGAACAGCCAGTGCTGCAGGAATGGCAACCATCTCTGCAGGCGTTCGCCAGCCTGAGTGCCATAGAGCAGTAGCTCTGAACAGCCAGTGCTGCAAGAACGGCAACCATGTCCGCAGGCACTCGCCAGCCTGCCATAGAGCAGTAGCTCTGAACAACCAGTGCTGCAGAACGGCAACCATCTCTGCAGGCGCTCGACAGCCTGCCATAGAGCATTAGCTCTGAACAGCTAGTGCTGCCAGAAAGGCAACTTTCTCTGCAGTAGCTCGCCAGCCGGCCATAGAGCAATAGCTCTGTACAGCCACTGCTGCCAGAACGGTAACCATCTCTGCAGGCGCTCGTCAGCCTACCATAGAGCAGTAGCTCTGAACAGCCAGTTCTGCAAGAACGCCAACCATCTCCAACGGCAACCATCTCTGCAGGCGCACACCAGCCTGAGTGCCATAGAGCACTAGCTCTGAACAGCCAGTGCTGCCGGAACGGCAACCATCTCTGCAGGTGCTCGCCAGCCTGAGTGCCATAGAGGAGTAGCTCTGAACAGCCAGTGCTGCCGGAATGGCAACCATCTCTGCAGGCGCTCGCCAGCCTGCATAGAGCAGTAGCTCTGAACAGCCAGCACTGCAAGAAAGGCAACCATCTCTGCAGGCGCTCGCCAGCCTGATTGCCATACAGCAGTAGCACTGAACAGCCAGTACTGCCAGAACTGCAACCATCTCTGCAGGCGCTCGCCAGCCTGCCGTATAGCAGTAGCTCTGAACAGCCAGTGCTGCAGGAACGGCAACCATCTCTGCAGGCGTTCGCCAGCCTGAGTGCCATAGAGCAGTAGCTCTGAACAGCCAGTGCTGCAAGAACGGCAACCATCTACGCAGGCACTCGCCAGCCTGAATGCCATAGAGCAGTAGCTCTGAACAGCCAGTGCTGCAGGAACGGCAACCATCTACGCAGGCACTCGCCAGCCTGAATGCCATAGAGCAGTAGCTCTGAACAGCCAGTGCTGCAGGAACGGCAACCATCTCTGCAGGCGTTCGCCAGCCTGAGTCCCATAGAGCAGTAGCTCTGAACAGCCAGTGCTGCAAGAACGGCAACCATCTACGCAGGCACTCGCCAGCCTGAATGCCATAGAGCAGTAGCTCTGAACAGCCAGTGCTGCAAGAACGGTAACCATCTCTGCAGGCGCTCGTCAGCCTGCCATAGAGCAGTAGCTCTGAACAGCCAGTCTGCAAGAACGCCAACCATCTCCAACAGCAACCATCTCTGCAGGCGCTTGCCAGCCCGAGTGCCATAGAGCAGTAGCTCTGAACAGCCAGTACTGCCAGAACTGCAACCATCTCTGCAGGCGCTCGCCAGCCTGCCGTAGAGCAGGTGCTCTGAACAGCCAGTGCTGCAGGAACGGCAACCATCTCTGCAGGCGTTCGCCAGCCTGAGTGCCATAGAGCAGTAGCTCTGAACAGCCAGTGCTGCAAGAACGGCAACCATCTACGGAGGCACTCACCAGCCTGAATACCATAGAGCAGTAGCTCTGAACAGCCAGCGCTGCTAGAGCGGCAACCATCTCTGCAGGCACTCGCCAGCCTGCCATAGAGCAGTAGCTCTGAACAGCCAGTGCTGCCAGAACAGTAACCATCTCTGCAGGCGCTCGTCAGCCTGCCATAGAGCAGAAGCTCTGAACAGCCAGTTCTGCAAGAACGCCAACCATCTCCAACAGCAACCATCTCTGCAGGTGCTTGCGAGCCTGAGTGCCATAGAGCAGTAGCTCTGAACAGCCAGTGCTGCAGGAACCGTAACCATCTCTGCAGGCACACTCGCCAGTCTCAGTGCCACAGAACAGTAGCTCTGAACAGCCAGTGCTGCCAGAACGCCAACCATCTCTGCAGGCGCTTGCCAGTCTGAGTGCCATACAGCAGTAGCTCTGAACAGCCAGTGCTGCCAGGACGCCAAACATCTCTGCAGGCGCTCGCCAGTCTGAGTGCCATAGAGCAGTAGCTCTGAACAGCCAGTGCTGCCGGAACGGCAACCATCTCCGCAGGTGCTCGCCAGTCTGAGTGCCATAGAGCAGTAGCTCTGAACAGCCAGTGCTGCCGGAACGGCAACCATCTCTGCAGGCGCTCGCCAGCCTGCATAGAGCAGTAGCTCTGAACAGCCAGCACTGCAAGAAAGGCAACCATCTCTGCAGGCGCTCGCCAGCCTGATTGCGATACAGCAGTAGCTCTGAACAGCCAGTACTGCCAGAACTGCAACCATCTCTGCAGGCGCTCGCCAGCCTGCCGTAGAGCAGTAGCTCTGAACAGCCAGTGCTGCAGGAACGGCAACCATTTCTACAGGCGTTCGCCAGCCTGAGTGCCATAGAGCAGTAGCTCTGAACATCCAGTGCTGCAAGAACGGCAACCATCTACGCAGGCACTCGCCAGCCTGAATGCCATAGAGCAGTAGCTCTGAACAGCCAGCACTGCCAGAACAGCAACCATCTCTGCAGCTGCTCGCCAGCCTGAGTGCCATAAAGCAGGTGCTCTGAACAGCCACTGCTGCAAGAACGGCAACCATCTATGCAGGCACTCGCCAGCCTGAGTGCCAGAGAGTAGCAGCTCTGAACAGCCAGCGCTGCTAGAGCGGCAACCACCTCTGCAGGCACTCGCCAGCCTGCCATAGAGCAGTAGCTCTGAACAGCCAGTTCTGCCAGAACGGTAACCATCTCTGCAGGCACTCGCCAGCCTGCCATAGAGCAGTAGCTCTGAACAGCCAGTTCTGCAAGAACGCCAACCATCTCCAACAGCAACCATCTCTGCAGGCGCTTGCCAGCCTGAGTGCCATAGAGCAGTAGCTCTGAACAGCCAGTGCTGCAGGAACCGTAACCATCTCTGCAGGCACACTCGCCAGTCTCACTGCCACAGAGCAGTAGCT
Source organism: Ambystoma mexicanum (assembly GCF_040938575.1). Taxonomy (NCBI): domain Eukaryota; kingdom Metazoa; phylum Chordata; class Amphibia; order Caudata; family Ambystomatidae; genus Ambystoma; species Ambystoma mexicanum. The sequence continues at coordinate 292,732,187 of NC_090932.1, read as the reverse complement.
CTGAACAGCCAGTGCTGCCGGAACGCCAACCATCTCTGCAGGCGCTCGCCAGTCTGAGTGCCATAGAGCAGTAGCTCTGAACAGCCAGTGCTGCCAGAATGGCAACCATCTCTGCAAGCGCTCGCCAGCCTGAGTGCCATAGAGCAGTAGCTCTGAACAGCCAGTGCTGCCAGAAAGGCAACCATGTCCGCAGGCGCTCGCCAGCCTGCCATAGTGCTGCAAGAACGGCAACCATGTCCGCAGGCACTCGCCAGCCTGCCATAGAGCAGTAGCTCTGAACAACCATCTCTGCAGGAGCTCGACAGCCTGCCATAGAGCAGTAGCTCTGAACAGCTAGTGCTGCCAGAACGGCAACGTTCTCTGCAGGCTTGGCAACCTGCCATAGAGGAATATTTCTGAACAGCCAGTGCTGCCAGAACGGTAACCATCTCTGCCGGCGCTCGTCAGCCTGCGATAGAGGAGTAGCTCTGAACAGCCAGTTCTGCAAGAACGCCAACCATCTCCAACGGCAACCATCTCTGCAGGCGCTCACCAGCCTGAGTGCCATAGAGCAGTAGCTCTGAACAGACAGTGCTGCAGGAATGGCAACCATCTCTGCAGGCACACTCGCCAGTCTGGGTGCCATAGAGCAGTAGCTCTGAACAGCCAGTGCTGCCGGAACGGCAACCATCTCTGCAGGCGCTCGCCAGTCTGAGTGCCATAGAGCAGTAGCTCTGAACAGCCAGGGCTGCCGGAACGGCAACCATCTCTGCAGGTGCTCGCCAGTCTGAATGCCATAGAACAGTAGCTCTGAACAGCCAATGCTGCCGGAACGGCAACCATCTCTGCAGGACCTCGCCAGCCTGCATAGAGTACTAGCTCTGAACAGCCAGCACTGCAAGAACGGCAACCATCTCTGCAGGTGCTCGCCAGCCTGATTGCCATACAGCAGTAGCTCTGAACAGCCAGTGCTGCCAGAACTGCAACCATCTCTGCAGGCGCTCGCCATCCTGAGTGGCATAGAGCAGTAGCTCTGAACAGCCAGTGCTGCAGGAACGGTAACCATCTCTGCAGGCGCTCGCCAGCCTGAGTGCCATAGAGCAGTAGCTCTGAACAGCCAGTGCTGCAAGAACGGCAACCATCTACACAGGCACTCGCCAACCTGAGTGCCATTGAGCAGTAGCTCTGAACAGCCAGCGCTGCCAGAACGGCAACCATCTACGCAGGCACTCGCCAGCCTGAGTGCCATAGAGTAGCAGCTCTGAACAGCCAGCGCTGCTAGAGCGGCAACCATCTCTGCAGGCGCTCGCCAGCCTTAGTGCCATTGAGCAGTAGCTCTGAACAGCCGGCGCTGCCGGAACGGGAACCATATGTGCAGGCGCTCGCCAGCCTGAGTGCCATAGAGCAGTAGCTCTGAACAGCCAGTGCTGCAAGAACGGCAACCATCTACGCAGGCACTCGCCAACCTGAGTGCCATAGAGCAGTAGCTCTGAACAGCCAGCGCTGCCAGAACGACAACCATCTCTGCAGGCACTCGCCAGCCTGAGTGCCATAGAGCAGTAGCTCTGAACAGCCAGTGCTGCAAGAACGGCAACCATCTACGCAGGCACTCGCCAGCCTGAATACCATAGAGCAGTAGCTCTGAACAGCCAGCGCTGCCAGAACAGCAACCATCTCTGCAGGCGCTCGCCAGCCTGAGTGCCATAAAGCAGGTGCTCTGAACAGCCAGTGCTGCAAGAACGGCAACCATCTATGCAGGCACTTGCCAGCCTGAGTGCCAGAGAGTAGCAGCTCTGAACAGCCAGCGCTGCTAGAGCGGCAACCATCTCTGCAGGCACTCGCCAGCCTCCCATAGAGCAGTAGCTCTGAACAGCCAGTGCTGCCAGAATGGTAACCATCTCTGCAGGCGCTCGTCAGCCTGCCATAGAGCAGTAGCTCTGAACAGCCAGTTCTGCAAGAACGCCAACCATCTCCAACAGCAACCATCTCTGCAGGTGCTTGTTAGCCTGAGTGCCATAGAGCAGTAGCTCTGAACAGCCAGTGCTGCAGGAACCGTAACCATCTCTGCAGGCACACTCGCCAGTCTCAGTGCCACAGAACAGTAGCTCTGAACAGCCAGTGCTGCCGGAACGGCAACCATCTCTGCAGGCGCTCGCCAGTCTGAGTGCCATAGAGCAGTAGCTCTGAACAGCCAGTGCTGCCGGAACGGCAACCATCTCTGCAGGTGCTCGCCAGCCTGAGTGCCATAGAGTAGTAGCTCTGAACAGCCAGTGCTGTCGGAACGGCAACCATCTCTGCAGGCGCTCGCCAGCCTGCATAGAGCAGTAGCTCTGAACAGCCAGCACTGCAAGAAAGGCAACCATCTCTGCAGGCGCTCGCCAGCCTGATTGCCATACAGCAGTAGCTCTGAACAGCCAGTGCTGCCAGAACTGCAACCATCTCTGCAGGCGCTAGCCAGCCTGCCGTAGAGCAGTAGCTCTGAACAGCCAGTGCTGCCAGAACGGTAACCATCTCTTCAGGCGCTCGTCAACCTGCCATAGAGCAGTAGCTCTGAACAGCCAGCGCTGCCAGAACAGCAACCATCTCTGCAGGCACTCGCCAGCCTGAGTGCCATAGAGCAGTAGCTCTGAACAGCCAGTGCTGCAAAAATGGCAACCATCTACGCAGGCACTCGCCAGCCTGAATACCATAGAGCAGTAGCTCTGAACAGCCAGCGCTGCCAGAAGAGCAACCATCTCTGCAGGCGCTCGCCAGCCTGAGTGCCATAAAGCAGGTGCTTTGAACAGCCAGTGCTGCAAGAACGGCAACCATCTATGCAGGCACTTGCCAGCCTGAGTGCCAGAGAGTAGCAGCTCTGAACAGCCAGCGCTGCTAGAGCGGCAACCATCTCTGCAGGCACTCGCCAGCCTCCCATAGAGCAGTAGCTCTGAACAGCCAGTGCTGCCAGAATGGTAACCATCTCTGCAGGAGCTCGTCAGCCTGCCATAGAGCAGTAGCTCTGAACAGCCAGTTCTGCAAGAACGCCAACCATCTCCAACAGCAACCATCTCTGCAGGTGCTTAATAGCCTGAGTGCCATAGAGCAGTAGCTCTGAACAGCCAGTGCTGTCAGAATGGCAACCATCTCTGCAGGCGCTCGCCAGTCTGAGTGCCATAGAGCAGTACCTCTGAACAGCCAGTGCTGCCGGAACGGCAACCATCTCTGCAGGCGCTCGCCAGTCTGAGTGCCATAGAGCAGTAGCTCTGAACAGCCAGTGCTGCTGGAACGGCAACCATCTCTGCAGGTGCTCGCCAGCCTGAGTGCCATAGAGTAGTAGCTCTGAAAAGCCAGTGCTGTCGGAACGGCAACCATCTCTGCAGGCGCTCGCCAGCCTGCATAGAGCAGTAGCTCTGAACAGCCAGCACTGCAAGAAAGGCAACCATCTCTGCAGGCGCTCGCCAGCCTGATTGCCATACAGCAGTAGCTCTGAACAGCCAGTGCTGCCAGAACTGCAACCATCTCTGCAGGCGCTAGCCAGCCTGCCGTAGAGCAGTAGCTCTGAACAGCCAGTGCTGCCAGAACGGTAACCCATCTCTTCAGGCGCTCGTCAACCTGCCATAGAGCAGTAGCTCTGAACAGCCAGCGCTGCCAGAACAGCAACCATCTCTGCAGGCACTCGCCAGCCTGAGTGCCATAGAGCAGTAGCTCTGAACAGCCAGTGCTGCAAAAATGGCAACCATCTACGCAGGCACTCGCCAGCCTGAATACCATAGAGCAGTAGCTCTGAACAGCCAGCGCTGCCAGAACAGCAACCATCTCTGCAGGCGCTCGCCAGCCTGAGTGCCATAAAGCAGGTGCTCTGAACAGCCAGTGCTGCCAGAACGGTAACCATCTCTTCAGGCGCTCGTCAACCTGCCATAGAGCAGTAGCTCTGAACAGCCAGTTCTGCAAGAACGCCAACCATCTCCAACAGCAACCATCTCTGCAGGCGCTTGCCAGTCTGAGTGCCATAGAGCAGTAGCTCTGAACAGCCAGTGCTGCAGGAACCGTAACCATCTCTGCAGGCACACTCGCCAGTCTCAGTGCCACAGAGCAGTAGCTCTGAACAGCCAGTGCTGCCGGAACGCCAACCATCTCTGCAGGCGCTCGCCAGTCTGAGTGCCATAGAGCAGTAGCTCTGAACAGCCAGTGCTGCCAGAATGGCAACCATCTCTACAGGCGCTCGCCAGCCTGAGTGCCATAGAGCAGTAGCTCTGAACAGCCAGTGCTGCCAGAACGGCAACCATGTCCGCAGGCGCTCGCCAGCCTGCCATAGTGCTGCAAGAACGGGAACCATGTCCGCAGGCACTCGCCAGCCTGCCATAGAGCAGTAGCTCTGAACAGCCAGTGCTGCCGGAACGGCAACCATCTCTGCAGGTGCTCGCCAGTCTGAATGCCATAGAACAGTAGCTCTGAACAGCCAGGGCTGCCGGTACGGCAACCATCTCTGCAGGTGCTCGCCAGCCTGAGTGCCATAGAGTAGTAGCTCTGAACAGCCAGTGCTGCCGGAACGGCAACCATCTCTGCAGGCGCTCACCAGCCTGCATAGAGCACTAGCTCTGAACAGCCAGCACTGCAGGAACGGCAACCATCTCTGCAGGCACACTCGCCAGTCTGAGTGCCGTAGAGCAGTAGCTCTGAACAGCCAGTGCTGCCGGAACGGCAACCATCTCTGCAGGCGCTCGCCAGTCTGAGTGCCATAGAGCAGCAGCTCTGAACAGCCAGTGCTGCAGGAACGGCAACCATCTCTGCAGGCACACTCACCAGTCTGAGTGCCATAGAGCAGTAGCTCTGAACAGCCAGTGCTGCCGGAACGGCAACCATCTCTGCAGGCGCTCGCCAGTCTGAGTGCCATAGAGCAGTAGCTCTGAACAGCCCGTGCTGCCAGAATGTCAACCATCTCTGCAGGCGCTTGCCAGCCTGAGTGCCATAGAGCAGTAGCTCTGAATAGCCAGTGCTGCTAGAATGGTAACCATCTCTGCAGGCACTCGCCAACTTGAGTGCCATAGAGCAGTAGCTCTGAACAGCCAATGCTGCCAAAACGGCAACCATGTCCGCAGGCGCTCACCAGCCTGCCATAGTGCTGCAAGAACGGCAACCATGTCCGCAGGCACTCGCCAGCCTGCCATAGAGCAGTAGCTCTGAACAACCAATGCTGCAGAACGGCAACCATCTCTGCAGGCGCTCGACAGCCTGCCATAGAGCATTAGCTCTGAACAGCTAGTGCTGCCAGAACGGCAACTTTCTCTGCAGGAGCTCGCCAGCCGGCCATAGAGCAATAGCTCTGTACAGCCACTGCTGACAGAACGGTAACCATCTCTGCAGGCGCTCGTCAGCCTACCATAGAGCAGTAACTCTGAACAGCCAGTTCTGCAAGAACGCCAACCATCTCCAACGGCAACCATCTCTGCAGGCGCTCGCCAGCCTGAGTGCCATAGAGCAGTAGCTCTGAACAGCCAGTGCTGCCGGAACGGCAACCATCTCTGCAGGTGCTCGCCAGCCTGAGTGCCATAGAGTAGTAGCTCTGAACAGCCAGTGCTGCCGGAACGGCAACCATCTCTGCAGGTGCTCGCCAGCCTGAGTGCCATAAATCAGGTGCTCTGAACAGCCAGTGCTGAAAGAACGGCAACCATCTATGCATGCACTTGCCAGCCTGAGTGCCAGAGAGTAGCAGCTCTGAGCAGCCAGCGCTGCTAGAGCGGCAACCATCTCTGCAGGCACTCGCCATCCTGCCATAGAGCAGTAGCTCTGAACAGCCAGTGCTGCCAGAACAGTAACCATCTCTGCAGGCGCTAGTCAGCCTGCCATAGAGCAGTAGCTCTGAACAGCCAGTTCTGCAAGAACGCCAACCATCTCCAACAGCAACCATCTCTGCAGGCGCTTGCCAGCCTGAGTGCCATAGAGCAGTAGCTCAGAACAGCCAGTGCTGCAGGAACGGTAACCATCTCTGCAGGCACACTCGCCAGTCTGAGTGCCACAGAGCATTAGCTCTGAACAGCCAGTGCTGCCGGAACGGCAACCATCTCTGCAGGCGCTCGCCAGTCTGAGTGCCATAGAGCAGTAGCTCTGAACAGCCAGTGCTGCCGGAACGGCAACCATCTCTGCAGGTGCTCGCCAGCCTGAGTGCCATAGAGTAGTAGCTCTGAACAGCCAGTGCTGCCGGAACGGCAACCATCTCTGCAGGTGCTCGCCAGCCTGAGTGCCATAAATCAGGTGCTCTGAACAGCCAGTGCTGAAAGAACGGCAACCATCTATGCATGCACTTGCCAGCCTGAGTGCCAGAGAGTAGCAGCTCTGAGCAGCCAGCGCTGCTAGAGCGGCAACCATCTCTGCAGGCACTCGCCATCCTGCCATAGAGCAGTAGCTCTGAACAGCCAGTGCTGCCAGAACAGTAACCATCTCTGCAGGCGCTAGTCAGCCTGCCATAGAGCAGTAGCTCTGAACAGCCAGTTCTGCAAGAACGCCAACCATCTCCAACAGCAACCATCTCTGCAGGCGCTTGCCAGCCTGAGTGCCATAGAGCAGTAGCTCAGAACAGCCAGTGCTGCAGGAACGGTAACCATCTCTGCAGGCACACTCGCCAGTCTGAGTGCCACAGAGCATTAGCTCTGAACAGCCAGTGCTGCCGGAACGGCAACCATCTCTGCAGGCGCTCGCCAGTCTGAGTGCCATAGAGCAGTAGCTCTGAACAGCCAGTGCTGCCAGAATGGCAACCATCTCTGCAGGCGCTCGCCAGCCTGAGTGCCATAGAGCAGTAGCTCTGAACAGCCAGAGCTGCCAGAATGGCAACCATGTCCGCAGGCGCTCGCCAGGCTGCCATAGTGCTGCAAGAACGGCAACCATGTCCGCAGGCACTCGCCAGCCTGCCATAGAGCAGTAGCTCTGAACAACCAGTGCTGCAGAACGGCAACCATCTCTGCAGGCGCTCGACAGCCTGCCATAGAGCATTAGCTCTGAACAGCTAGTGCTGCCAGAAAGGCAACTTTCTCTGCAGTAGCTCGCCAGCCGGCCATAGAGCAATAGCTCTGTACAGCCACTGCTGCCAGAACGGTAACCATCTCTGCAGGCGCTCGTCAGCCTACCATAGAGCAGTAGCTCTAACCAGCCAGTTCTGCAAGAACGCCAACCATCTCCAACGGCAACCATCTCTGCAGGCGCACACCAGCCTGAGTGCCATAGAGCAGTAGCTCTGAACAGCCAGTGCTGCAGGAACGGCAACCATCTCTGCAGGCACACTCGCCAGTCTGAGTGCCATAGAGTAGTAGCTCTGAACACCAAGTGCTGCTGGAACGGCAACCATCTCTGCAGGTGCTCGCCAGCCTGAGTGCCATAGAGTAGTAGCTCTGAACAGCCAGTGCTGCCGGAACAGCAACCATCTCTGCAGGGGCTCGCCAGCCTGCATAGAGCAGTAGCTCTGAACAGCCAGCACTGCAAGAAAGGCAACCATCTCTGCAGGCGCTCGCCAGCCTGATTGCCATACAGTAGTAGCACTGAACAGCCAGTACTGCCAGAACTGCAACCATCTCTGCAGGCGCTCGCCAGCCTGCCGTATAGCAGTAGCTCTGAACAGCCAGTGCTGCAGGAACGGCAACCATCTCTGCAGGCGTTCGCCAGCCTGAGTGCCATAGAGCAGTAGCTCTGAACAGCCAGTGCTGCAAGAACGGCAACCATGTCCGCAGGCACTCGCCAGCCTGCCATAGAGCAGTAGCTCTGAACAACCAGTGCTGCAGAACGGCAACCATCTCTGCAGGCGCTCGACAGCCTGCCATAGAGCATTAGCTCTGAACAGCTAGTGCTGCCAGAAAGGCAACTTTCTCTGCAGTAGCTCGCCAGCCGGCCATAGAGCAATAGCTCTGTACAGCCACTGCTGCCAGAACGGTAACCATCTCTGCAGGTGCTCGTCAGCCTACCATAGAGCAGTAGCTCTGAACAGCCAGTTCTGCAAGAACGCCAACCATCTCCAACGGCAACCATCTCTGCAGGCGCACACCAGCCTGAGTGCCATAGAGCACTAGCTCTGAACAGCCAGTGCTGCAGGAACGGCAACCATCTCTGCAGGCACACTCGCCAGTCTGAGTGCCATAGAGCAGTAGCTCTGAACAGCCAGTGCTGCCGGAACGGCAACCATCTCTGCAGGCGCTCGCCAGCCTGCATAGAGCAGTAGCTCTGAACAGGCAGCACTGCAAGAAAGGCAACCATCTCTGCAGGCGCTCGCCAGCCTGATTGCCATACAGCAGTAGCACTGAACAGCCAGTACTGCCAGAACTGCAACCATCTCTGCAGGCGCTCGCCAGCCTGCCGTATAGCAGTAGCTCTGAACAGCCAGTGCTGCAGGAACGGCAACCATCTCTGCAGGCGTTCGCCAGCCTGAGTGCCATAGAGCAGTAGCTCTGAACAGCCAGTGCTGCAAGAACGGCAACCATCTACGCAGGCATTCGCCAGCCTGAATGCCATAGAGCAGTAGCTCTGAACAGCCAGTGCTGCAGGAACGGCAACCATCTACGCAGGCACTCGCCAGCCTGAATGCAATAGAGCAGTAGCTCTGAACAGCCAGTGCTGCAAGAACGGTAACCATCTCTGCAGGCGCTCGTCAGCCTGCCATAGAGCATTAGCTCTGAACAGCCAGTGCTGCAGGAACGGCAACCATCTCTGCAGGCGTTCGCCAGCCTGAGTCCCATAGAGCAGTAGCTCTGAACAGCCAGTGCTGCAAGAACGGCAACCATCTACGCAGGCACTTGCGAGCCTGAATGCCATAGAGCAGTAGCTCTGAACAGCCAGTGCTGCAAGAACGGTAACCATCTCTGCAGGCGCTCGTCAGCCTGCCATAGAGCAGTAGCTCTGAACAGCCAGTCTGCAAGAACGCCAACCATCTCCAACAGCAACCATCTCTGCAGGCGCTTGCCAGCCCGAGTGCCATAGAGCAGTAGCTCTGAACAGCCAGTACTGCCAGAACTACAACCATCTCTGCAGGCGCTCGCCAGCCTGCCGTAGAGCAGGTTCTCTGAACAGCCAGTGCTGCAGGAACGGCAACCATCTCTGCAGGCGTTCGCCAGCCTGAGTGCCATAGAGCAGTAGCTCTGAACAGCCAGTGCTGCAAGAACGGCAACCATCTACGCAGGCACTCGCCAGCCTGAATACCATAGAGCAGTAGCTCTGAACAGCCAGCGCTGCTAGAGCGGCAACCATCTCTGCAGGCACTCGCCAGCCTTCCATAGAGCAGTAGCTCTGAACAGCCAGTTCTGCAAGAACGCCAACCATCTCCAACAGCAACCATCTCTGCAGGTGCTTGCCAGCCTGAGTGCCATAGAGCATTAGCTCTGAACAGCCAGTGCTGCAGGAACCGTAACCATCTCTGCAGGCACACTCGCCAGTCTCAGTGCCACAGAACAGTAGCTCTGAACAGCCAGTGCTGCCAGAACGCCAACCATCTCTGCAGGCGCTTGCCAGTCTGAGTGCCATACAGCAGTAGCTCTGAACAGCCAGTGCTGCCGGAACGGCAACCATCTCTGCAGGCGCTCGCCAATCTGAGTGCCATAGAGCAGTAGCTCTGAACAGCCAGTGCTGCCGGAACGGCAACCATCTCTGCAGGTGCTCGCCAGCCTGAGTGCCATAGAGTAGTAGCTCTGAACAGTCAGTGCTGTCGGAACGGCAACCATCTCTGCAGGCGCTCGCCAGCCTGCATAGAGCAGTAGTTCTGAACAGCCAGCACTGCAAGAAAGGCAACCATCTCTGCAGGCGCTCGCCAGCCTGATTGCCATACAGCAGTAGCTCTGAACAGCCAGTACTGCCAGAACTGCAACCATCTCTGCAGGCGCTAGCCAGCCTGCTGTAGAGCAGTAGCTCTGAACAGCCAGTTCTGCCAGAACGGTAACCATCTCTGCAGGCGCTCGTCAACCTGCCATAGAGCAGTAGCTCTGAACAGCCAGTTCTGCAAGAACGCCAACCATCTCCAACAGCAACCATCTCTGCAGGCGCTTGCCAGTCTGAGTGCCATAGAGCAGTAGCTCTGAACAGCCAGTGCTGCAGGAACCGTAACCATCTCTGCAGGCACACTCGCCAGTCTCAGTGCCACAGAGCAGTAGCTCTGAACAGCCAGTGCTGCCGGAACGCCAACCATCTCTGCAGACGCTCGCCAGTCTGAGTGCCATAGAGCAGTAGCTCTGAACAGCCAGTGCTGCCAGAATGGCAACCATCTCTGCAGGCGCTCGCCAGCCTGAGTGCCATAGAGCAGTAGCTCTGAACAGCCAGTGCTGCCAGAACGGCAACCATGTCCGCAGGCGCTCGCCAGCCTGCCATAGTGCTGCAAGAACGGCAACCATGTCCGCAGGCACTCGCCAGCCTGCCATAGAGCAGTAGCTCTGAACAGCCAGTGCTGCCGGAACGGCAACCATCTCTGCAGGTGCTCGCCAGTCTGAATGCCATAGAACAGTAGCTCTGAACAGCCAGGGCTGCCGGTACGGCAACCATCTCTGCAGGTGCTCGCCAGCCTGAGTGCCATAGAGTAGTAGCTCTGAACAGCCAGTGCTGCCGGAACGGCAACCATCTCTGCAGGCGCTCGCCAGCCTGCATAGAGCACTAGCTCTGAACAGCCAGCACCGCAGGAACGGCAACCATCTCTGCAGGCACACTCGCCAGTCTGAGTGCCGTAGAGCAGTAGCTCTGAACAGCCAGTGCTGCCGGAACGGCAACCATCTCTGCAGGCGCTCGCCAGTCTGAGTGCCATAGAGCAGCAGCTCTGAACAGCCAGTGCTGCAGGAACGGCAACCATCTCTGCAGGCACACTCACCAGTCTGAGTGCCATAGAGCAGTAGCTCTGAACAGCCAGTGCTGCCGGAATGGCAACCATCTCTGCAGGCGCTCGCCAGTCTGAGTGCCATAGAGCAGTAGCTCTGAACAGCCCGTGCTGCCAGAATGTCAACCATCTCTGCAGGCGCTTGCCAGCCTGAGTGCCATAGAGCAGTAGCTCTGAACAGCCAGTGCTGCTAGAATGGTAACCATCTCTGCAGGCACTCGCCAGCTTGAGTGCCATAGAGCAGTAGCTCTGAACAGCCAATGCTGCCAAAACGGCAACCATGTCCGCAGGCGCTCACCAGCCTGCCATAGTGCTGCAAGAACGGCAACCATGTCCGCAGGCACTCGCCAGCCTGCCATAGAGCAGTAGCTCTGAACAACCAGTGCTGCAGAACGGCAACCATCTCTGCAGGCGCTCGACAGCCTGCCATAGAGCATTAGCTCTGAACAGCTAGTGCTGCCAGAACGGCAACTTTCTCTGCAGGAGCTCGCCAGCCGGCCATAGAGCAATAGCTCTGTACAGCCACTGCTGACAGAACGGTAACCATCTCTGCAGGCGCTTGTCAGCCTACCATAGAGCAGTAGCTCTGAACAGCCAGTTCTGCAAGAACGCCAACCATCTCCAACGGCAACCATCTCTGCAGGCGCTCGCCAGCCTGAGTGCCATAGAGCAGTAGCTCTGAACAGCCAGTGCTGCCGGAACGGCAACCATCTCTGCAGGTGCTCGCCAGCCTGAGTGCCATAGAGTAGTAGCTCTGATCAGCCAGTGCTGCCGGAACGGCAACCATCTCTGCAGGTGCTCGCCAGCCTGAGTGCCATAAATCAGGTGCTCTGAACAGCCAGTGCTGAAAGAACGGCAACCATCTATGCATGCACTTGCCAGCCTGAGTGCCAGAGAGTAGCAGCTCTGAGCAGCCAGCGCTGCTAGAGCGGCAACCATCTCTGCAGGCACTCGCCATCCTGCCATAGAGCAGTAGCTCTGAACAGCCAGTGCTGCCAGAACAGTAACCATCTCTGCAGGCGCTCGTCAGCCTGCCATAGAGCAGTAGCTCTGAACAGCCAGTTCTGCAAGAACGCCAACCATCTCCAACAGCAACCATCTCTGCAGGCGCTTGCCAGCCTGAGTGCCATAGAGCAGTAGCTCAGAACAGCCAGTGCTGCAGGAGCGGTAACCATCTCTGCAGGCACACTCGCCAGTCTGAGTGCCACAGAGCATTAGCTCTGAACAGCCAGTGCTGCCGGAACGGTAACCATCTCTGCAGGCGCTCGCCAGTCTGAGTGCCATAGAGCAGTAGCTCTGAACAGCCAGTGCTGCCAGAATGGCAACCATCTCTGCAGGCGCTCGCCAGCCTGAGTGCCATAGAGCAGTAGCTCTGAACAGCCAGAGCTGCCAGAATGGCAACCATGTCCGCAGGCGATCGCCAGGCTGCCATAGTGCTGCAAGAACGGCAACCATGTCCGCAGGCACTCCCCAGCCTGCCATAGAGCAGTAGCTCTGAACAACCAGTGCTGCAGAATGGCAACCATCTCTGCAGGCGCTCGACAGCCTGCCATAGAGCATTAGCTCTGAACAGCTAGTGCTGCCAGAAAGGCAACTTTCTCTGCAGTAGCTCGCCAGCCGGCCATAGAGCAATAGCTCTGTACAGCCACTGCTGCCAGAACGGTAACCATCTCTGCAGGCGCTCGTCAGCCTACCATAGAGCAGTAGCTCTAACCAGCCAGTTCTGCAAGAACGCCAACCATCTCCAAAGGCAACCATCTCTGCAGGCGCACACCAGCCTGAGTGCCATAGAGCAGTAGCTCTGAACAGACAGTGCTGCAGGAACGGCAACCATCTCTGCAGGCACACTCGCCAGTCTGAGTGCCATAGAGTAGTAGCTCTGAACACCAAGTGCTGCTGGAACGGCAACCATCTCTGCAGGTGCTCGCCAGCCTGAGTGCCATAGAGTAGTAGCTCTGAACAGCCAGTGCTGCCGGAACGGCAACCATCTCTGCAGGGGCTCGCCAGCCTGCATAGAGCAGTAGCTCTGAACAGCCAGCACTGCAAGAAAGGCAACCATCTCTGCAGGCGCTCGCCAGCCTGATTGCCATACAGTAGTAGCACTGAACAGCCAGTACTGCCAGAACTGCAACCATCTCTGCAGGCGCTCACCAGCCTGCCGTATAGCAGTAGCTCTGAACAGCCAGTGCTGCAGGAACGGCAACCATCTCTGCAGGCGTTCGCCAGCCTGAGTGCCATAGAGCAGTAGCTCTGAACAGCCAGTGCTGCAAGAACGGCAACCATGTCCGCAGGCACTCGCCAGCCTGCCATAGAGCAGTAGCTCTGAACAACCAGTGCTGCAGAATGGCAACCATCTCTGCAGGCGCTCGACAGCCTGCCATAGAGCATTAGCTCTGAACAGCTAGTGCTGCCAGAAAGGCAACTTTCTCTGCAGTAGCTCGCCAGCCGGCCATAGAGCAATAGCTCTGTACAGCCACTGCTGCCAGAACGGTAACCATCTCTGCAGGTGCTCGTCAGCCTACCATAGAGCAGTAGCTCTGAACAGCCAGTTCTGCAAGAACGCCAACCATCTCCAACGGCAACCATCTCTGCAGGCGCACACCAGCCTGAGTGCCATAGAGCACTAGCTCTGAACAGCCAGTGCTGCAGGAACGGCAACCATCTCTGCAGGCACACTCGCCAGTCTGAGTGCCATAGAGCAGTAGCTCTGAACAGCCAGTGCTGCCGGAACGGCAACCATCTCTGCAGGTGCTCGCCTGAGTGCCATAGAGTAGTAGCTCTGAACAGCCAGTGCTGCCGGAACGGCAACCATCTCTGCAGGCGCTCGCCAGCCTGCATAGAGCAGTAGCTCTGAACAGCCAGCACTGCAAGAAAGGCAACCATCTCTGCAGGCGCTCGCCAGCCTGATTGCCATACAGCAGTAGCACTGAACAGCCAGTACTGCCAGAACTGCAACCATCTCGGCAGGCGCTCGCCAGCCTGCCGTATAGCAGTAGCTCTGAACAGCCAGTGCTGCAGGAACGGCAACCATCTCTGCAGGCGTTCGCCAGCCTGAGTGCCATAGAGCAGTAGCTCTGAACAGCCAGTGCTGCAAGAACGGCAACCATCTACGCAGGCACTCGCCAGCCTGAATGCCATAGAGCAGTAGCTCTGAACAGCCAGTGCTGCAAGAACGGCAACCATCTACGCAGGCACTCGCCAGCCTGAATGCCATAGAGCAGTAGCTCTGAACAGCCAGTGCTGCAAGAACGGTAACCATCTCTGCAGGCGCTCGTCAGCCTGCCATAGAGCAGTAGCTCTGAACAGCCAGTCTGCAAGAACGCCAACCATCTCCAACAGCAACCATCTCTGCAGGCGCTTGCCAGCCCGAGTGCCATAGAGCAGTAGCTCTGAACAGCCAGTACTGCCAGAACTACAACCATCTCTGCAGGCGCTCGCCAGCCTGCCGTAGAGCAGGTGCTCTGAACAGCCAGTGCTGCAGGAACGGCAACCATCTCTGCAGGCGTTCGCCAGCCTGAGTGCCATAGAGCAGTAGCTCTGAACAGCCAGTGCTGCAAGAACGGCAACCATCTACGCAGGCACTCGCCAGCCTAAATACCATAGAGCAGTAGCTCTGAACAGCCAGCGCTGCTAGAGCGGCAACCATCTCTGCAGGCACTCGCCAGCCTGCCATAGAGCAGTAGCTCTGAACAGCCAGTGCTGCCAGAACAGTAACCATCTCTGCAGGCGCTCGTCAGCCTGCCATAGAGCAGTAGCTCTGAACAGCCAGTTCTGCAAGAACGCCAACCATCTCCAACAGCAACCATCTCTGCAGGTGCTTGCCAGCCTGAGTGCCATAGAGCAGTAGCTCTGAACAGCCAGTGCTGCAGGAACCGCAACCATCTCTGCAGGCACACTCGCCAGTCTCAGTGCCACAGAACAGTAGCTCTGAACAGCCAGTGCTGCCAGAACGCCAACCATCTCTGCAGGCGCTTGCCAGTCTGAGTGCCATACAGCAGTAGCTCTGAACAGCCAGTGCTGCCAGAACGCCAAACATCTCTGCAGGCGCTCGCCAGTCTGAGTGCCATAGAGCAGTAGCTCTGAACAGCCAGTGCTGCCGGAACGGCAACCATCTCCGCAGGTGCTTGCCACTCTGAGTGCCATAGAGCAGTAGCTCTGAACAGCCAGTGCTGCCGGAACGGCAACCATCTCTGCAGGCGCTCGCCAGCCTGCATAGAGCAGTAGCTCTGAACAGCCAGCACTGCAAGAAAGGCAACCATCTCTGCAGGCGCTCGACAGCCTGATTGCGATACAGCAGTAGCTCTGAACAGCCAGTACTGCCAGAACTGCAACCATCTCTGCAGGCGCTCGCCAGCCTGCCGTAGAGCAGTAGCTCTGAACATCCAGTGCTGCAAGAACGGCAACCATCTACGCAGGCACTCGCCAGCCTGAATGCCATAGAGCAGTAGCTCTGAACAGCCAGCACTGCCAGAACGGCAACCATCTCTGCAGCCGCTCGCCAGCCTGAGTGCCATAAAGCAGGTGCTCTGAACAGCCACTGCTGCAAGAACGGCAACCATCTATGCAGGCACTCGCCAGCCTGAGTGCCAGAGAGTAGCAGCTCTGAACAGCCAGCGCTGCTAGAGCGGCAACCACCTCTGCAGGCACTCGCCAGCCTGCCATAGAGCAGTAGCTCTGAACAGCCAGTTCTGCCAGAACGGTAACCATCTCTGCAGGCGCTCGTCAGCCTGCCATAGAGCAGTAGCTCTGAACAGCCAGTTCTGCCAGAACGGTAACCATCTCTGCAGGCGCTCGCCAGCCTGCATAGAGCAGTAGCTCTGAACAGCCAGCACTGCAAGAAAGGCAACCATCTCTGCAGGCGCTCGACAGCCTGATTGCGATACAGCAGTAGCTCTGAACAGCCAGTACTGCCAGAACTGCAACCATCTCTGCAGGCGCTCGCCAGCCTGCCGTAGAGCAGTAGCTCTGAACAGCCAGTGCTGCAAGAACGGCAACCATCTACGCAGGCACTCGCCAGCCTGAATGCCATAGAGCAGTAGCTCTGAACAGCCAGCACTGCCAGAACGGCAACCATCTCTGCAGCCGCTCGCCAGCCTGAGTGCCATAGAGCAGTAGCTCTGAACAGCCAGTGCTGCAGGAACCGTAACCATCTCTGCAGGCACACTCGCCAGTCTCAGTGCCACAGAACAGTAGCTCTGAACAGCCAGTGCTGCCAGAACGCCAACCATCTCTGCAGGCGCTTGCCAGTCTGAGTGCCATACAGCAGTAGCTCTGAACAGCCAGTGCTGCCAGAACGCCAAACATCTCTGCAGGCGCTCGCCAGTCTGAGTGCCATAGAGCAGTAGCTCTGAACAGCCAGTGCTGCCGGA
Source organism: Ambystoma mexicanum (assembly GCF_040938575.1). NCBI lineage: Eukaryota > Metazoa > Chordata > Amphibia > Caudata > Ambystomatidae > Ambystoma > Ambystoma mexicanum. Next base: position 292,716,029 of record NC_090932.1, on the reverse strand, counting down.
ACGGCAACCATCTCCGCAGGTGCTTGCCAGTCTGAGTGCCATAGAGCAGTAGCTCTGAACAGCCAGTGCTGCCGGAACGGCAACCATCTCTGCAGGCGCTCGCCAGCCTGCATAGAGCAGTAGCTCTGAACAGCCAGCACTGCAAGAAAGGCAACCATCTCTGCAGGCGCTCGACAGCCTGATTGCGATACAGCAGTAGCTCTGAACAGCCAGTACTGCCAGAACTGCAACCATCTCTGCAGGCGCTCGCCAGCCTGCCGTAGAGCAGTAGCTCTGAACAGCCAGTGCTGCAAGAACAGCAACCATCTACGCAGGCACTCGCCAGCCTGAATGCCATAGAGCAGTAGCTCTGAACAGCCAGCACTGCCAGAACGGCAACCATCTCTGCAGCCGCTCGCCAGCCTGAGTGCCATAAAGCAGGTGCTCTGAACAGCCACTGCTGCAAGAACGGCAACCATCTATGCAGGCACTCGCCAGCCTGAGTGCCAGAGAGTAGCAGCTCTGAACAGCCAGCGCTGCTAGAGCGGCAACCACCTCTGCAGGAACTCGCCAGCCTGCCATAGAGCAGTAGCTCTGAACAGCCAGTTCTGCAAGAACACCAACCATCTCCAACAGCAACCATCTCTGCAGGCGCTTGCCAGCCTGAGTGCCATAGAGCAGTAGCTCTGAACAGCCAGTGCTGCAGGAACCGTAACCATCTCTGCAGGTACATTCGCCAGTCTCACTGCCACAGAGCAGTAGCTCTGAACAGCCAGTGCTGCCGGAACGCCAACCATCTCTGCAGGCGCTCGCCAGTCTGAGTGCCATAGAGCAGTAGCTCTGAACAGCCAGTGCTGCCAGAATGGCAACCATCTCTGCAAGCGCTCGCCAGCCTGAGTGCCATAGAGCAGTAGCTCTGAACAGCCAGTGCTGCCAGAAAGGCAACCATGTCCGCAGGCGCTCGCCAGCCTGCCATAGTGCTGCAAGAACGGCAACCATGTCTGCAGGCACTCGCCAGCTTGCCATAGAGCAGTAGCTCTGAACAACCATCTCTGCAGGAGCTCGACAGCCTGCCATAGAGCAGTAGCTCTGAACAGCTAGTGCTGCCAGAACGGCAACGTTCTCTGCAGGCTTGGCAACCTGCCATAGAGGAATATCTCTGAACAGCCAGTGCTGCCAGAACGGTAACCATCTCTGCCGGCGCTCGTCAGCCTGCGATAGAGGAGTAGCTCTGAACAGCCAGTTCTGCAAGAACGCCAACCATCTCCAACGGCAACCATCTCTGCAGGCGCTCACCAGCCTGAGTGCCATAGAGCAGTAGCTCTGAACAGCCAGTGCTGCAGGAATGGCAACCATCTCTGCAGGCACACTCGCCAGTCTGGGTGCCATAGAGCAGTAGCTCTGAACAGCCAGTGCTGCCGGAACGGCAACCATCTCTGCAGGCGCTCGCCAGTCTGAGTGCCATAGAGCAGTAGCTCTGAACAGCCAGGGCTGCCGGAACAGCAACCATCTCTGCAGGTGCTCGCCAGTCTGAATGCCATAGAACAGTAGCTCTGAACAGCCAATGCTGCCACGGCAACCATCTCTGCAGGCGCTCGCCAGCCTGCATAGAGTACTAGCTCTGAACAGCCAGCACTGCAAGAACGGCAACCATCTCTGCAGGTGCTCGCCAGTCTGAATGCCATAGAACAGTAGCTCTGAACAGCCAATGCTGCCACGGCAACCATCTCTGCAGGCGCTCGCCAGCCTGCATAGAGTACTAGCTCTGAACAGCCAGCACTGCAAGAACGGCAACCATCTCTGCAGGTGCTCGCCAGCCTGATTGCCATACAGCAGTAGCTCTGAACAGCTAGTGCTGCCAGAACGGCAACGTTCTCTGCAGGCTTGGCAACCTGCCATAGAGGAATATCTCTGAACAGCCAGTGCTGCCAGAACGGTAACCATCTCTGCCGGCGCTCGTCAGCCTGCGATAGAGGAGTAGCTCTGAACAGCCAGTTCTGCAAGAACGCCAACCATCTCCAACGGCAACCATCTCTGCAGGCGCTCACCAGCCTGAGTGCCATAGAGCAGTAGCTCTGAACAGCCAGTGCTGCAGGAATGGCAACCATCTCTGCAGGCACACTCGCCAGTCTGGGTGCCATATAGCAGTAGCTCTGAACAGCCAGTGCTGCCGGAACGGCAACCATCTCTGCAGACGCTCGCCAGTCTGAGTGCCATAGAGCAGTAGCTCTGAACAGCCAGGGCTGCCGGAACAGCAACCATCTCTGCAGGTGCTCGCCAGTCTGAATGCCATAGAACAGTAGCTCTGAACAGCCAATGCTGCCACGGCAACCATCTCTGCAGGCGCTCGCCAGCCTGCATAGAGTACTAGCTCTGAACAGCCAGCACTGCAAGAACGGCAACCATCTCTGCAGGTGCTCGCCAGCCTGATTGCCATACAGCAGTAGCTCTGAACAGCCAGTGCTGCCAGAACGGCAACCATCTCTGCAGGCGCTCGCCAGCCTGAGTGGCATAGAGCAGTAGCTCTGAACAGCCAGTGCTGCAGGAACGGTAACCATCTCTGCAGGCGCTCGCCAGCCTGAGTGCCATAGAGCAGTAGCTCTGAACAGCCAGTGCTGCAAGAACGGCAACCATCTACACAGGCACTCGCCAACCTGAGTGCCATAGAGCAGTAGCTCTGAACAGCCAGCGCTGACAGAACGGCAACCATCTCTGCAGGCACTCGCCAGCCTGAGTGCCATAGAGCAGGTGCTCTGAACAGCCAGTGCTGCAAGAACGGCAACCATCTACGCAGGCACTCGCCAGCCTGAGTGCCATAGAGTAGCAGCTCTGAACAGCCAGCGCTGCTAGAGCGGCAACCTTCTCTGCAGGCGCTCGCCAGCCTTAGTGCCATTGAGCTTTAGCTCTGAACAGCCGGCGCTGCCGGAACGGGAACCATATGTGCAGGCGCTCGCCAGCCTGAGTGCCATAGAGCAGTAGCTCTGAACAGCCAGTGCTGCCAGAACGGCAACCATCTCTGCAGGCGCTCGCCAGCCTGAGTGGCATAGAGCAGTAGCTCTGAACAGCCAGTGCTGCAGGAACGGTAACCATCTCTGCAGGCGCTCGCCAGCCTGAGTGCCATAGAGCAGTAGCTCTGAACAGCCAGTGCTGCAAGAACGGCAACCATCTACGCAGGCACTCGCCAGCCTGAGTGCCATAGAGCAGTAGCTCTGAACAGCCAGCGCTGCCAGAACGGCAACCATCTCTGCAGGCACTCGCCAGCCTGAATATCATAGAGCAGTAGCTCTGAACAGCCAGCGCTGCCAGAACAGCAACCATCTCTGCAGGCGTTCGCCAGCCTGAGTGCCATAGAGCAGTAGCTCTGAACAGCCAGTGCTGCAAGAACGGCAACCATCTACGCAGGCACTCGCCAGCCTGAATACCATAGAGCAGTAGCTCTGAACAGCCAGCGCTGCTAGAGCGGCAACCATCTCTGCAGGCACTCGCCAGCCTGCCATAGAGCAGTAGCTCTGAACAGCCAGTGCTGCCAGAACAGTAACCATCTCTGCAGGCGCTCGTCAGCCTGCCATAGAGCAGTAGCTCTGAACAGCCAGTTCTGCAAGAACGCCAACCATCTCCAACAGCAACCATCTCTGCAGGTGCTTGCCAGCCTGAGTGCCATAGAGCAGTAGCTCTGAACAGCCAGTGCTGCAGGAACCGTAACCATCTCTGCAGGCACACTCGCCAGTCTCAGTGCCACAGAACAGTAGCTCTGAACAGCCAGTGCTGCCAGAACGCCAACCATCTCTGCAGGCGCTTGCCAGTCTGAGTGCCATACAGCAGTAGCTCTGAACAGCCAGTGCTGCCAGAACGCCAAACATCTCTGCAGGCGCTCGCCAGTCTGAGTGCCATAGAGCAGTAGCTCTGAACAGCCAGTGCTGCCGGAACGGCAACCATCTCCGCAGGTGCTTGCCAGTCTGAGTGCCATAGAGCAGTAGCTCTGAACAGCCAGTGCTGCCGGAACAGCAACCATCTCTGCAGGCGCTCGCCAGCCTGCATAGAGCAGTAGCTCTGAACAGCCAGCACTGCAAGAAAGGCAACCATCTCTGCAGGCGCTCAACAGCCTGATTGCGATACAGCAGTAGCTCTGAACAGCCAGTACTGCCAGAACTGCAACCATCTCTGCAGGCGCTCGCCAGCCTGCCGTAGAGCAGTAGCTCTGAACAGCCAGTGCTGCAAGAACGGCAACCATCTACGCAGGCACTCGCCAGCCTGAATGCCATAGAGCAGTAGCTCTGAACAGCCAGCACTGCCAGAACGGCAACCATCTCTGCAGCCGCTCGCCAGCCTGAGTGCCATAAAGCAGGTGCTCTGAACAGCCACTGCTGCAAGAACGGCAACCATCTATGCAGGCACTCGCCAGCCTGAGTGCCAGAGAGTAGCAGCTCTGAACAGCCAGCGCTGCTAGAGCGGCAACCACCTCTGCAGGCACTCGCCAGCCTGCCATAGAGCAGTAGCTCTGAACAGCCAGTTCTGCCAGAACGGTAACCATCTCTGCAGGCACTCGTCAGCCTGCCATAGAGCAGTAGCTCTGAACAGCCAGTTCTGCAAGAACACCAACCATCTCCAACAGCAACCATCTCTGCAGGCGCTTGCCAGCCTGAGTGCCATAGAGCAGTAGCTCTGAACAGCCAGTGCTGCAGGAACCGTAACCATCTCTGCAGGTACATTCGCCAGTCTCACTGCCACAGAGCAGTAGCTCTGAACAGCCAGTGCTGCCGGAACGCCAACCATCTCTGCAGGCGCTCGCCAGTCTGAGTGCCATAGAGCAGTAGCTCTGAACAGCCAGTGCTGCCAGAATGGCAACCATCTCTGCAAGCGCTCGCCAGCCTGAGTGCCATAGAGCAGTAGCTCTGAACAGCCAGTGCTGCCAGAAAGGCAACCATGTCCGCAGGCGCTCGCCAGCCTGCCATAGTGCTGCAAGAACGGCAACCATGTCCGCAGGCACTCGCCAGCTTGCCATAGAGCAGTAGCTCTGAACAACCATCTCTGCAGGAGCTCGACAGCCTGCCATAGAGCAGTAGCTCTGAACAGCTAGTGCTGCCAGAACGGCAACGTTCTCTGCAGGCTTGGCAACCTGCCATAGAGGAATATCTCTGAACAGCCAGTGCTGCCAGAACGGTAACCATCTCTGCCGGCGCTCGTCAGCCTGCGATAGAGGAGTAGCTCTGAACAGCCAGTTCTGCAAGAACGCCAACCATCTCCAACGGCAACCATCTCTGCAGGCGCTCACCAGCCTGAGTGCCATAGAGCAGTAGCTCTGAACAGCCAGTGCTGCAGGAATGGCAACCATCTCTGCAGGCACACTCGCCAGTCTGGGTGCCATAGAGCAGTAGGTCTGAACAGCCAGTGCTGCCGGAACGGCAACCATCTCTGCAGGCGCTCGCCAGTCTGAGTGCCATAGAGCAGTAGCTCTGAACAGCCAGGGCTGCCGGAACAGCAACCATCTCTGCAGGTGCTCGCCAGTCTGAATGCCATAGAACAGTAGCTCTGAACAGCCAATGCTGCCACGGCAACCATCTCTGCAGGCGCTCGCCAGCCTGCATAGAGTACTAGCTCTGAACAGCCAGCACTGCAAGAACGGCAACCATCTCTGCAGGTGCTCGCCAGTCTGAATGCCATAGAACAGTAGCTCTGAACAGCCAATGCTGCCACGGCAACCATCTCTGCAGGCGCTCGCCAGCCTGCATAGAGTACTAGCTCTGAACAGCCAGCACTGCAAGAACGGCAACCATCTCTGCAGGTGCTCGCCAGCCTGATTGCCATACAGCAGTAGCTCTGAACAGCTAGTGCTGCCAGAACGGCAACGTTCTCTGCAGGCTTGGCAACCTGCCATAGAGGAATATCTCTGAACAGCCAGTGCTGCCAGAACGGTAACCATCTCTGCCGGCGCTCGTCAGCCTGCGATAGAGGAGTAGCTCTGAACAGCCAGTTCTGCAAGAACGCCAACCATCTCCAACGGCAACCATCTCTGCAGGCGCTCACCAGCCTGAGTGCCATAGAGCAGTAGCTCTGAACAGCCAGTGCTGCAGGAATGGCAACCATCTCTGCAGGCACACTCGCCAGTCTGGGTGCCATATAGCAGTAGCTCTGAACAGCCAGTGCTGCCGGAACGGCAACCATCTCTGCAGACGCTCGCCAGTCTGAGTGCCATAGAGCAGTAGCTCTGAACAGCCAGGGCTGCCGGAACAGCAACCATCTCTGCAGGTGCTCGCCAGTCTGAATGCCATAGAACAGTAGCTCTGAACAGCCAATGCTGCCACGGCAACCATCTCTGCAGGCGCTCGCCAGCCTGCATAGAGTACTAGCTCTGAACAGCCAGCACTGCAAGAACGGCAACCATCTCTGCAGGTGCTCGCCAGCCTGATTGCCATACAGCAGTAGCTCTGAACAGCCAGTGCTGCCAGAACGGCAACCATCTCTGCAGGCGCTCGCCAGCCTGAGTGGCATAGAGCAGTAGCTCTGAACAGCCAGTGCTGCAGGAACGGTAACCATCTCTGCAGGCGCTCGCCAGCCTGAGTGCCATAGAGCAGTAGCTCTGAACAGCCAGTGCTGCAAGAACGGCAACCATCTACACAGGCACTCGCCAACCTGAGTGCCATAGAGCAGTAGCTCTGAACAGCCAGCGCTGCCAGAACGGCAACCATCTCTGCAGGCACTCGCCAGCCTGAGTGCCATAGAGCAGGTGCTCTGAACAGCCAGTGCTGCAAGAACGGCAACCATCTACGCAGGCACTCGCCAGCCTGAGTGCCATAGAGTAGCAGCTCTGAACAGCCAGCGCTGCTAGAGCGGCAACCTTCTCTGCAGGCGCTCGCCAGCCTTAGTGCCATTGAGCTTTAGCTCTGAACAGCCGGCGCTGCCGGAACGGGAACCATATGTGCAGGCGCTCGCCAGCCTGAGTGCCATAGAGCAGTAGCTCTGAACAGCCAGTGCTGCAAGAACGGCAACCATCTACGCAGGCACTCGCCAGCCTGAGTGCCATAGAGCAGTAGCTCTGAACAGCCAGCGCTGCCAGAACGGCAACCATCTCTGCAGGCACTCGCCAGCCTGAATATCATAGAGCAGTAGCTCTGAACAGCCAGCGCTGCCAGAACAGCAACCATCTCTGCAGGCGCTCGCCAGCCTGAGTGCCATAAAGCAGGTGCTCTGAACAGCCAGTGCTGCAGGAACGGCAACCATCTATGCAGGCACTTGCCAGCCTGAGTGCCAGAGAGTAGCAGCTCTGAACAGCCAGCGCTGCTAGAGCGGCAACCATCTCTGCAGGCACTCGCCAGCCTCCCATAGAGCAGTAGCTCTGAACAGCCAGTGCTGCCAGAATGGTAACCATCTCTGCAGGCGCTCGTCAGCCTGCCATAGAGCAGTAGCTCTGAACAGCCAGTTCTGCAAGAACGCCAACCATCTCCAACAGCAACCATCTCTGCAGGTGCTTGTTAGCCTGAGTGCCATAGAGCAGTAGCTCTGAACAGCCAGTGCTGCAGGAACCGTAACCATCTCTGCAGGCACACTCGCCAGTCTCAGTGCCACAGAACAGTAGCTCTGAACAGCCAGTGCTGCCGGAACGCCAACCATCTCTGCAGGCGCTTGCCAGTCTGAGTGCCATACAGCAGTAGCTCTGAACAGCCAGTGCTGCCAGAACGCCAAACATCTCTGCAGGCGCTCGCCAGTCTGAGTGCCATAGAGCAGTAGCTCTGAACAGCCAGTGCTGCCGGAACGGCAACCATCTCCGCAGGTGCTTGCCAGTCTGAGTGCCATAGAGCAGTAGCTCTGAACAGCCAGTGCTGCCGGAACGGCAACCATCTCTGCAGGCGCTCGCCAGCCTGCATAGAGCAGTAGCTCTGAACAGCCAGCACTGCAAGAAAGGCAACCATCTCTGCAGGCGCTCGACAGCCTGATTGCGATACAGCAGTAGCTCTGAACAGCCAGTACTGCCAGAACTGCAACCATCTCTGCAGGCGCTCGCCAGCCTGCCGTAGAGCAGTAGCTCTGAACAGCCAGTGCTGCAAGAACGGCAACCATCTACGCAGGCACTCGCCAGCCTGAATGCCATAGAGCAGTAGCTCTGAACAGCCAGCACTGCCAGAACGGCAACCATCTCTGCAGCCGCTCGCCAGCCTGAGTGCCATAGAGCAGTAGCTCTGAACAGCCAGTGCTGCAGGAACCGTAACCATCTCTGCAGGCACACTCGCCAGTCTCAGTGCCACAGAACAGTAGCTCTGAACAGCCAGTGCTGCCAGAACGCCAACCATCTCTGCAGGCGCTTGCCAGTCTGAGTGCCATACAGCAGTAGCTCTGAACAGCCAGTGCTGGCAGAACGCCAAACATCTCTGCAGGCGCTCGCCAGTCTGAGTGCCATAGAGCAGTAGCTCTGAACAGCCAGTGCTGCCGGAACGGCAACCATCTCCGCAGGTGCTTGCCAGTCTGAGTGCCATAGAGCAGTAGCTCTGAACAGCCAGTGCTGCCGGAACGGCAACCATCTCTGCAGGCGCTCGCCAGCCTGCATAGAGCAGTAGCTCTGAACAGCCAGCACTGCAAGAAAGGCAACCATCTCTGCAGGCGCTCGACAGCCTGATTGCGATACAGCAGTAGCTCTGAACAGCCAGTACTGCCAGAACTGCAACCATCTCTGCAGGCGCTCGCCAGCCTGCCGTAGAGCAGTAGCTCTGAACAGCCAGTGCTGCAAGAACGGCAACCATCTACGCAGGCACTCGCCAGCCTGAATGCCATAGAGCAGTAGCTCTGAACAGCCAGCACTGCCAGAACGGCAACCATCTCTGCAGCCGCTCGCCAGCCTGAGTGCCATAAAGCAGGTGCTCTGAACAGCCACTGCTGCAAGAACGGCAACCATCTATGCAGGCACTCGCCAGCCTGAGTGCCAGAGAGTAGCAGCTCTGAACAGCCAGCGCTGCTAGAGCGGCAACCACCTCTGCAGGCACTCGCCAGCCTGCCATAGAGCAGTAGCTCTGAACAGCCAGTTCTGCCAGAACGGTAACCATCTCTGCAGGCGCTCGTCAGCCTGCCATAGAGCAGTAGCTCTGAACAGCCAGTTCTGCAAGAACACCAACCATCTCCAACAGCAACCATCTCTGCAGGCGCTTGCCAGCCTGAGTGCCATAGAGCAGTAGCTCTGAACAGCCAGTGCTGCAGGAACCGTAACCATCTCTGCAGGTACATTCGCCAGTCTCACTGCCACAGAGCAGTAGCTCTGAACAGCCAGTGCTGCCGGAACGCCAACCATCTCTGCAGGCGCTCGCCAGTCTGAGTGCCATAGAGCAGTAGCTCTGAACAGCCAGTGCTGCCAGAATGGCAACCATCTCTGCAAGCGCTCGCCAGCCTGAGTGCCATAGAGCAGTAGCTCTGAACAGCCAGTGCTGCCAGAAAGGCAACCATGTCCGCAGGCGCTCGCCAGCCTGCCATAGTGCTGCAAGAACGGCAACCATGTCCGCAGGCACTCGCCAGCTTGCCATAGAGCAGTAGCTCTGAACAACCATCTCTGCAGGAGCTCGACAGCCTGCCATAGAGCAGTAGCTCTGAACAGCTAGTGCTGCCAGAACGGCAACGTTCTCTGCAGGCTTGGCAACCTGCCATAGAGGAATATCTCTGAACAGCCAGTGCTGCCAGAACGGTAACCATCTCTGCCGGCGCTCGTCAGCCTGCGATAGAGGAGTAGCTCTGAACAGCCAGTTCTGCAAGAACGCCAACCATCTCCAACGGCAACCATCTCTGCAGGCGCTCACCAGCCTGAGTGCCATAGAGCAGTAGCTCTGAACAGCCAGTGCTGCAGGATTGGCAACCATCTCTGCAGGCACACTCGCCAGTCTGGGTGCCATAGAGCAGTAGCTCTGAACAGCCAGTGCTGCCGGAACGGCAACCATCTCTGCAGGCGCTCGCCAGTCTGAGTGCCATAGAGCAGTAGCTCTGAACAGCCAGGGCTGCCGGAACAGCAACCATCTCTGCAGGTGCTCGCCAGTCTGAATGCCATAGAACAGTAGCTCTGAACAGCCAATGCTTCCACGGCAACCATCTCTGCAGGCGCTCGCCAGCCTGCATAGAGTACTAGCTCTGAACAGCCAGCACTGCAAGAACGGCAACCATCTCTGCAGGTGCTCGCCAGTCTGAATGCCATAGAACAGTAGCTCTGAACAGCCAATGCTGCCACGGCAACCATCTCTGCAGGCGCTCGCCAGCCTGCATAGAGTACTAGCTCTGAACAGCCAGCACTGCAAGAACGGCAACCATCTCTGCAGGTGCTCGCCAGCCTGATTGCCATACAGCAGTAGCTCTGAACAGCTAGTGCTGCCAGAACGGCAACGTTCTCTGCAGGCTTGGCAACCTGCCATAGAGGAATATCTCTGAACAGCCAGTGCTGCCAGAACGGTAACCATCTCTGCCGGCGCTCGTCAGCCTGCGATAGAGGAGTAGCTCTGAACAGCCAGTTCTGCAAGAACGCCAACCATCTCCAACGGCAACCATCTCTGCAGGCGCTCACCAGCCTGAGTGCCATAGAGCAGTAGCTCTGAACAGCCAGTGCTGCAGGAATGGCAACCATCTCTGCAGGCACACTCGCCAGTCTGGGTGCCATAGAGCAGTAGCTCTGAACAGCCAGTGCTGCCGGAACGGCAACCATCTCTGCAGGCGCTCGCCAGTCTGAGTGCCATAGAGCAGTAGCTCTGAACAGCCAGGGCTGCCGGAACAGCAACCATCTCTGCAGGTGCTCGCCAGTCTGAATGCCATAGAACAGTAGCTCTGAACAGCCAATGCTGCCACGGCAACCATCTCTGCAGGCGCTCGCCAGCCTGCATAGAGTACTAGCTCTGAACAGCCAGCACTGCAAGAACGGCAACCATCTCTGCAGGTGCTCGCCAGCCTGATTGCCATACAGCAGTAGCTCTGAACAGCCAGTGCTGCCAGAACGGCAACCATCTCTGCAGGCGCTCACCAGCCTGAGTGGCATAGAGCAGTAGCTCTGAACAGGCAGTGCTGCAGGAACGGTAACCATCTCTGCAGGCGCTCGCCAGCCTGAGTGCCATAGAGCAGTAGCTCTGAACAGCCAGTGCTGCAAGAACGGCAACCATCTACACAGGCACTCGCCAACCTGAGTGCAATAGAGCAGTAGCTCTGAACAGCCAGCGCTGCCAGAACGGCAACCATCTCTGCAGGCACTCGCCAGCCTGAGTGCCATAGAGCAGGTGCTCTGAACAGCCAGTGCTGCAAGAACGGCAACCATCTATGCAGGCACTCGCCAGCCTGAGTGCCATAGAGTAGCAGCTCTGAACAGCCAGCGCTGCTAGAGCGGCAACCTTCTCTGCAGGCGCTCGCCAGCCTTAGTGCCATTGAGCTTTAGCTCTGAACAGCCGGCGCTGCCGGAACGGGAACCATATGTGCAGGCGCTCGCCAGCCTGAGTGCCATAGAGCAGTAGCTCTGAACAGCCAGTGCTGCAAGAACGGCAACCATCTACGCAGGCACTCGCCAGCCTGAGTGCCATAGAGCAGTAGCTCTGAACAGCCAGCGCTGCCAGAACGGCAACCATCTCTGCAGGTGCTCGCCTGAGTGCCATAGAGTAGTAGCTCTGAACAGCCAGCACTGCAAGAACGGCAACCATCTCTGCAGGTGCTCGCCAGTCTGAATGCCATAGAACAGTAGCTCTGAACAGCCAATGCTGCCACGGCAACCATCTCTGCAGGCGCTCGCCAGCCTGCATAGAGTACTAGCTCTGAACAGCCAGCACTGCAAGAACGGCAACCATCTCTGCAGGTGCTCGCCAGCCTGATTGCCATACAGCAGTAGCTCTGAACAGCTAGTGCTGCCAGAACGGCAACGTTCTCTGCAGGCTTGGCAACCTGCCATAGAGGAATATCTCTGAACAGCCAGTGCTGCCAGAACGGTAACCATCTCTGCCGGCGCTCGTCAGCCTGCGATAGAGGAGTAGCTCTGAACAGCCAGTTCTGCAAGAACGCCAACCATCTCCAACGGCAACCATCTCTGCAGGCGCTCACCAGCCTGAGTGCCATAGAGCAGTAGCTCTGAACAGCCAGTGCTGCAGGAATGGCAACCATCTCTGCAGGCACACTCGCCAGTCTGGGTGCCATAGAGCAGTAGCTCTGAACAGCCAGTGCTGCCGGAACGGCAACCATCTCTGCAGGCGCTCGCCAGTCTGAGTGCCATAGAGCAGTAGCTCTGAACAGCCAGGGCTGCCGGAACAGCAACCATCTCTGCAGGTGCTCGCCAGTCTGAATGCCATAGAACAGTAGCTCTGAACAGCCAATGCTGCCACGGCAACCATCTCTGCAGGCGCTCGCCAGCCTGCATAGAGTACTAGCTCTGAACAGCCAGCACTGCAAGAACGGCAACCATCTCTGCAGGTGCTCGCCAGCCTGATTGCCATACAGCAGTAGCTCTGAACAGCCAGTGCTGCCAGAACGGCAACCATCTCTGCAGGCGCTCGCCAGCCTGAGTGGCATAGAGCAGTAGCTCTGAACAGGCAGTGCTGCAGGAACGGTAACCATCTCTGCAGGCGCTCGCCAGCCTGAGTGCCATAGAGCAGTAGCTCTGAACAGCCAGTGCTGCAAGAACGGCAACCATCTACACAGGCACTCGCCAACCTGAGTGCCATAGAGCAGTAGCTCTGAACAGCCAGCGCTGCCAGAACGGCAACCATCTCTGCAGGCACTCGCCAGCCTGAGTGCCATAGAGCAGGTGCTCTGAACAGCCAGTGCTGCAAGAACGGCAACCATCTATGCAGGCACTCGCCAGCCTGAGTGCCATAGAGTAGCAGCTCTGAACAGCCAGCGCTGCTAGAGCGGCAACCTTCTCTGCAGGCGCTCGCCAGCCTTAGTGCCATTGAGCTTTAGCTCTGAACAGCCGGCGCTGCCGGAACGGGAACCATATGTGCAGGCGCTCGCCAGCCTGAGTGCCATAGAGCAGTAGCTCTGAACAGCCAGTGCTGCAAGAACGGCAACCATCTACGCAGGCACTCGCCAGCCTGAGTGCCATAGAGCAGTAGCTCTGAACAGCCAGTGCTGCCAGAACGGCAACCATCTCTGCAGGTGCTCGCCTGAGTGCCATAGAGTAGTAGCTCTGAACAGCCAGTGCTGCCGGAATGGCAACCATCTCTGCAGGCGCTCGCCAGCCTGCATAGAGCAGTAGCTCTGAACAGCCAGCACTGCAAGAAAGGCAACCATCTCTGCAGGCGCTCGCCAGCCTGATTGCCATACAGCAGTAGCACTGAACAGCCAGTACTGCCAGAACTGCAACCATCTCTGCAGGCGCTCGCCAGCCTGCCGTATAGAAGTAGCTCTGAACAGCCAGTGCTGCAGGAACGGCAACCATCTCTGCAGGCGTTCGCCAGCCTGAGTGCCATAGAGCAGTAGCTCTGAACAGCCAGTGCTGCAAGAACGGCAACCATCTACGCAGGCACTCGCCAGCCTGAATGCCATAGAGCAGTAGCTCTGAACAGCCAGTGCTGCAGGAACGGCAACCATCTACGCAGGCACTCGCCAGCCTGAATGCAATAGAGCAGTAGCTCTGAACAGCCAGTGCTGCAAGAACGGTAACCATCTCTGCAGGCGCTCGTCAGCCTGCCATAGAGCATTAGCTCTGAACAGCCAGTGCTGCAGGAACGGCAACCATCTCTGCAGGCGTTTGCCAGCCTGAGTCCCATAGAGCAGTAGCTCTGAACAGCCAGTGCTGCAAGAACGGCAACCATCTACGCAGGCACTCGCCAGCCTGAATGCCATAGAGCAGTAGCTCTGAACAGCCAGTGCTGCAAGAACGGTAACCATCTCTGCAGGCGCTCGTCAGCCTGCCATAGAGCAGTAGCTCTGAACAGCCAGTCTGCAAGAACGCCAACCATCTCCAACAGCAACCATCTCTGCAGGCGCTTGCCAGCCCGAGTGCCATAGAGCAGTAGCTCTGAACAGCCAGTACTGCCAGAACTACAACCATCTCTGCAGGCGCTCGCCAGCCTGCCGTAGAGCAGGTGCTCTGAACAGCCAGTGCTGCAGGAACGGCAACCATCTCTGCAGGCGTTCGCCAGCCTGAGTGCCATAGAGCAGTAGCTCTGAACAGCCAGTGCTGCAAGAACGGCAACCATCTACGCAGGCACTCGCCAGCCTGAATACCATAGAGCAGTAGCTCTGAACAGCCAGCGCTGCTAGAGCGGCAACCATCTCTGCAGGCACTCGCCAGCCTGCCATAGAGCAGTAGCTCTGAACAGCCAGTGCCTCCAGAACAGTAACCATCTCTGCAGGCGCTCGTCAGCCTGCCATAGAGCAGTAGCTCTGAACAGCCAGTTCTGCAAGAACGCCAACCATCTCCAACAGCAACCATCTCTGCAGGTGCTTGCCAGCCTGAGTGCCATAGAGCAGTAGCTCTGAACAGCCAGTGCTGCAGGAACCGTAACCATCTCTGCAGGCACACTCGCCAGTCTCAGTGCCACAGAACAGTAGCTCTGAACAGCCAGTGCTGCCAGAACGCCAACCATCTCTGCAGGCGCTTGCCAGTCTGAGTGCCATACAGCAGTAGCTCTGAACAGCCAGTGCTGCCAGAACGCCAAACATCTCTGCAGGCGCTCGCCAGTCTGAGTGCCATAGAGCAGTAGCTCTGAACAGCCAGTGCTGCCGGAACGGCAACCATCTCCGCAGGTGCTTGCCAGTCTGAGTGCCATAGAGCAGTAGCTCTGAACAGCCAGTGCTGCCGGAACGGCAACCATCTCTGCAGGCGCTCGCCAGCCTGCATAGAGCAGTAGCTCTGAACAGCCAGCACTGCAAGAAAGGCAACCATCTCTGCAGGCGCTCGACAGCCTGATTGCGATACAGCAGTAGCTCTGAACAGCCAGTACTGCCAGAACTGCAACCATCTCTGCAGGCGCTCGCCAGCCTGCCGTAGAGCAGTAGCTCTGAACAGCCAGTGCTGCAAGAACGGCAACCATCTACGCAGGCACTCGCCAGCCTGAATGCCATAGAGCAGTAGCTCTGAACAGCCAGCACTGCCAGAACGGCAACCATCTCTGCAGCCGCTCGCCAGCCTGAGTGCCATAAAGCAGGTGCTCTGAACAGCCACTGCTGCAAGAACGGCAACCATCTATGCAGGCACTCGCCAGCCTGAGTGCCAGAGAGTAGCAGCTCTGAACAGCCAGCGCTGCTAGAGCGGCAACCACCTCTGCAGGCACTCGCCAGCCTGCCATAGAGCAGTAGCTCTGAACAGCCAGTTCTGCCAGAACGGTAACCATCTCTGCAGGCGCTCGTCAGCCTGCCATAGAGCAGTAGCTCTGAACAGCCAGTTCTGCAAGAACACCAACCATCTCCAACAGCAACCATCTCTGCAGGCGCTTGCCAGCCTGAGTGCCATAGAGCAGTAGCTCTGAACAGCCAGTGCTGCAGGAACCGTAACCATCTCTGCAGGTACATTCGCCAGTCTCACTGCCACAGAGCAGTAGCTCTGAACAGCCAGTGCTGCCGGAACGCCAACCATCTCTGCAGGCGCTCGCCAGTCTGAGTGCCATAGAGCAGTAGCTCTGAACAGCCAGTGCTGCCAGAATGGCAACCATCTCTGCAAGCGCTCGCCAGCCTGAGTGCCATAGAGCAGTAGCTCTGAACAGCCAGTGCTGCCAGAAAGGCAACCATGTCCGCAGGCGCTCGCCAGCCTGCCATAGTGCTGCAAGAACGGCAACCATGTCCGCAGGCACTCGCCAGCTTGCCATAGAGCAGTAGCTCTGAACAACCATCTCTGCAGGAGCTCGACAGCCTGCCATAGAGCAGTAGCTCTGAACAGCTAGTGCTGCCAGAACGGCAACGTTCTCTGCAGGCTTGGCAACCTGCCATAGAGGAATATCTCTGAACAGCCAGTGCTGCCAGAACGGTAACCATCTCTGCCGGCGCTCGTCAGCCTGCGATAGAGGAGTAGCTCTGAACAGCCAGTTCTGCAAGAACGCCAACCATCTCCAACGGCAACCATCTCTGCAGGCGCTCACCAGCCTGAGTGCCATAGAGCAGTAGCTCTGAACAGCCAGTGCTGCAGGAATGGCAACCATCTCTGCAGGCACACTCGCCAGTCTGGGTGCCATAGAGCAGTAGCTCTGAACAGCCAGTGCTGCCGGAACGGCAACCATCTCTGCAGGCGCTCGCCAGTCTGAGTGCCATAGAGCAGTAGCTCTGAACAGCCAGGGCTGCCGGAACAGCAACCATCTCTGCAGGTGCTCGCCAGTCTGAATGCCATAGAACAGTAGCTCTGAACAGCCAATGCTGCCACGGCAACCATCTCTGCAGGCGCTCGCCAGCCTGCATAGAGTACTAGCTCTGAACAGCAAGCACTGCAAGAACGGCAACCATCTCTGCAGGTGCTCGCCAGTCTGAATGCCATAGAACAGTAGCTCTGAACAGCCAATGCTGCCACGGCAACCATCTCTGCAGGCGCTCGCCAGCCTGCATAGAGTACTAGCTCTGAACAGCCAGCACTGCAAGAACGGCAACCATCTCTGCAGGTGCTCGCCAGCCTGATTGCCATACAGCAGTAGCTCTGAACAGCTAGTGCTGCCAGAACGGCAACGTTCTCTGCAGGCTTGGCAACCTGCCATAGAGGAATATCTCTGAACAGCCAGTGCTGCCAGAACGGTAACCATCTCTGCCGGCGCTCGTCAGCCTGCGATAGAGGAGTAGCTCTGAACAGCCAGTTCTGCAAGAACGCCAACCATCTCCAACGGCAACCATCTCTGCAGGCGCTCACCAGCCTGAGTGCCATAGAGCAGTAGCTCTGAACAGCCAGTGCTGCAGGAATGGCAACCATCTCTGCAGGCACACTCGCCAGTCTGGGTGCCATAGAGCAGTAGCTCTGAACAGCCAGTGCTGCCGGAACGGCAACCATCTCTGCAGGCGCTCGCCAGTCTGAGTGCCATAGAGCAGTAGCTCTGAACAGCCAGGGCTGCCGGAACAGCAACCATCTCTGCAGGTGCTCGCCAGTCTGAATGCCATAGAACAGTAGCTCTGAACAGCCAATGCTGCCACGGCAACCATCTCTGCAGGCGCTCGCCAGCCTGCATAGAGTACTAGCTCTGAACAGCCAGCACTGCAAGAACGGCAACCATCTCTGCAGGTGCTCGCCAGCCTGATTGCCATACAGCAGTAGCTCTGAACAGCCAGTGCTGCCAGAACGGCAACCATCTCTGCAGGCGCTCGCCAGCCTGAGTGGCATAGAGCAGTAGCTCTGAACAGCCAGTGCTGCAGGAACGGTAACCATCTCTGCAGGCGCTCGCCAGCCTGAGTGCCATAGAGCAGTAGCTCTGAACAGCCAGTGCTGCAAGAACGGCAACCATCTACACAGGCACTCGCCAACCTGAGTGCCATAGAGCAGTAGCTCTGAACAGCCAGCGCTGCCAGAACTGCAACCATCTCTGCAGGCACTCGCCAGCCTGAGTGCCATAGAGCAGGTGCTCTGAACAGCCAGTGCTGCAAGAACGGCAACCATCTACGCAGGCACTCGCCAGCCTGAGTGCCATAGAGTAGCAGCTCTGAACAGCCAGCGCTGCTAGAGCGGCAACCTTCTCTGCAGGCGCTCGCCAGCCTTAGTGCCATTGAGCTTTAGCTCTGAACAGCCGGCGCTGCCGGAACGGGAACCATATGTGCAGGCGCTCGCCAGCCTGAGTGCCATAGAGCAGTAGCTCTGAACAGCCAGTGCTGCAAGAACGGCAACCATCTACGCAGGCACTCGCCAGCCTGAGTGCCATAGAGCAGTAGCTCTGAACAGCCAGCGCTGCCAGAACGGCAACCATCTCTGCAGGCACTCGCCAGCCTGAATACCATAGAGCAGTAGCTCTGAACAGCCAGCGCTGCCAGAACAGCAACCATCTCTGCAGGCGCTCGTCAGCCTGCCATAGAGCAGTAGCTCTGAACAGCCAGTTCTGCAAGAACGCCAACCATCTCCAACAGCAACCATCTCTGCAGGTGCTTGTTAGCCTGAGTGCCATAGAGCAGTAGCTCTGAACAGCCAGTGCTGCAGGAACCGTAACCATCTCTGCAGGCACACTCGCCAGTCTCAGTGCCACAGAACAGTAGCTCTGAACAGCCAGTGCTGCCGGAACGCCAACCATCTCTGCAGGCGCTTGCCAGTCTGAGTGCCATACAGCAGTAGCTCTGAACAGCCAGTGCTGCCAGAACGCCAAACATCTCTGCAGGCGCTCGCCAGTCTGAGTGCCATAGAGCAGTAGCTCTGAACAGCCAGTGCTGCCGGAACGGCAACCATCTCCGCAGGTGCTTGCCAGTCTGAGTGCCATAGAGCAGTAGCTCTGAACAGCCAGTGCTGCCGGAACGGCAACCATCTCTGCAGGCGCTCGCCAGCCTGCATAGAGCAGTAGCTCTGAACAGCCAGCACTGCAAGAAAGGCAACCATCTCTGCAGGCGCTCGACAGCCTGATTGCGATACAGCAGTAGCTCTGAACAGCCAGTACTGCCAGAACTGCAACCATCTCTGCAGGCGCTCGCCAGCCTGCCGTAGAGCAGTAGCTCTGAACAGCCAGTGCTGCAAGAACGGCAACCATCTACGCAGGCACTCGCCAGCCTGAATGCCATAGAGCAGTAGCTCTGAACAGCCAGCACTGCCAGAACGGCAACCATCTCTGCAGCCGCTCGCCAGCCTGAGTGCCATAGAGCAGTAGCTCTGAACAGCCAGTGCTGCAGGAACCGTAACCATCTCTGCAGGCACACTCGCCAGTCTCAGTGCCACAGAACAGTAGCTCTGAACAGCCAGTGCTGCCAGAACGCCAACCATCTCTGCAGGCGCTTGCCAGTCTGAGTGCCATACAGCAGTAGCTCTGAACAGCCAGTGCTGCCAGAACGCCAAACATCTCTGCAGGCGCTCGCCAGTCTGAGTGCCATAGAGCAGTAGCTCTGAACAGCCAGTGCTGCCGGAACGGCAACCATCTCCACAGGTGCTTGCCAGTCTGAGTGCCATAGAGCAGTAGCTCTGAACAGCCAGTGCTGCCGGAACGGCAACCATCTCTGCAGGCGCTCGCCAGCCTGCATAGAGCAGTAGCTCTGAACAGCCAGCACTGCAAGAAAGGCAACCATCTCTGCAGGCGCTCGACAGCCTGATTGCGATACAGCAGTAGCTCTGAACAGCCAGTACTGCCAGAACTGCAACCATCTCTGCAGGCGCTCGCCAGCCTGCCGTAGAGCAGTAGCTCTGAACAGCCAGTGCTGCAAGAACGGCAACCATCTACGCAGGCACTCGCCAGCCTGAATGCCATAGAGCAGTAGCTCTGAACAGCCAGCACTGCCAGAACGGCAACCATCTCTGCAGCCGCTCGCCAGCCTGAGTGCCATAAAGCAGGTGCTCTGAACAGCCACTGCTGCAAGAACGGCAACCATCTATGCAGGCACTCGCCAGCCTGAGTGCCAGAGAGTAGCAGCTCTGAACAGCCAGTGCTGCTAGAGCGGCAACCACCTCTGCAGGCACTCGCCAGCCTGCCATAGAGCAGTAGCTCTGAACAGCCAGTTCTGCCAGAACGGTAACCATTTCTGCAGGCGCTCGTCAGCCTGCCATAGAGCAGTAGCTCTGAACAGCCAGTTCTGCAAGAACACCAACCATCTCCAACAGCAACCATCTCTGCAGGCGCTTGCCAGCCTGAGTGCCATAGAGCAGTAGCTCTGAACAGCCAGTGCTGCAGGAACCGTAACCATCTCTGCAGGTACATTCGCCAGTCTCACTGCCACAGAGCAGTAGCTCTGAACAGCCAGTGCTGCCGGAACGCCAACCATCTCTGCAGGCGCTCGCCAGTCTGAGTGCCATAGAGCAGTAGCTCTGAACAGCCAGTGCTGCCAGAATGGCAACCATCTCTGCAAGCGCTCGCCAGCCTGAGTGCCATAGAGCAGTAGCTCTGAACAGCCAGTGCTGCCAGAAAGGCAACCATGTCCGCAGGCGCTCGCCAGCCTGCCATAGTGCTGCAAGAACGGCAACCATGTCCGCAGGCACTCACCAGCTTTCCATAGAGCAGTAGCTCTGAACAACCATCTCTGCAGGAGCTCGACAGCCTGCCATAGAGCAGTAGCTCTGAACAGCTAGTGCTGCCAGAACGGCAACGTTCTCTGCAGGCTTGGCAACCTGCCATAGAGGAATATCTCTGAACAGCCAGTGCTGCCAGAACGGTAACCATCTCTGCCGGCGCTCGTCAGCCTGCGATAGAGGAGTAGCTCTGAACAGCCAGTTCTGCAAGAACGCCAACCATCTCCAACGGCAACCATCTCTGCAGGCGCTCACCAGCCTGAGTGCCATAGAGCAGTAGCTCTGAACAGCCAGTGCTGCAGGAATGGCAACCATCTCTGCAGGCACACTCGCCAGTCTGGGTGCCATAGAGCAGTAGCTCTGAACAGCCAGTGCTGCCGGAACGGCAACCATCTCTGCAGGCGCTCGCCAGTCTGAGTGCCATAGAGCAGTAGCTCTGAACAGCCAGGGCTGCCGGAACAGCAACCATCTCTGCAGGTGCTCGCCAGTCTGAATGCCATAGAACAGTAGCTCTGAACAGCCAATGCTGCCACGGCAACCATCTCTGCAGGCGCTCGCCAGCCTGCATAGAGTACTAGCTCTGAACAGCCAGCACTGCAAGAACGGCAACCATCTCTGCAGGTGCTCGCCAGTCTGAATGCCATAGAACAGTAGCTCTGAACAGCCAATGCTGCCACGGCAACCATCTCTGCAGGCGCTCGCCAGCCTGCATAGAGTACTAGCTCTGAACAGCCAGCACTGCAAGAACGGCAACCATCTCTGCAGGTGCTCGCCAGCCTGATTGCCATACAGCAGTAGCTCTGAACAGCTAGTGCTGCCAGAACGGCAACGTTCTCTGCAGGCTTGGCAACCTGCCATAGAGGAATATCTCTGAACAGCCAGTGCTGCCAGAACGGTAACCATCTCTGCCGGCGCTCGTCAGCCTGCGATAGAGGAGTAGCTCTGAACAGCCAGTTCTGCAAGAACGCCAACCATCTCCAACGGCAACCATCTCTGCAGCCGCTCACCAGCCTGAGTGCCATAGAGCAGTAGCTCTGAACAGCCAGTGCTGCAGGAATGGCAACCATCTCTGCAGGCACACTCGCCAGTCTGGGTGCCATAGAGCAGTAGCTCTGAACAGCCAGTGCTGCCGGAACGGCAACCATCTCTGCAGGCGCTCGCCAGTCTGAGTGCCATAGAGCAGTAGCTCTGAACAGCCAGGGCTGCCGGAACAGCAACCATCTCTGCAGGTGCTCGCCAGTCTGAATGCCATAGAACAGTAGCTCTGAACAGCCAATGCTGCCACGGCAACCATCTCTGCAGGCGCTCACCAGCCTGCATAGAGTACTAGCTCTGAACAGCCAGCACTGCAAGAACGGCAACCATCTCTGCAGGTGCTCGCCAGCCTGATTGTGTAACGCTCACCTGAATCCCTTGGAGGCGCAGGTCTGGGCTGGGGGTTCTCGGAGTCTTCTAGGGTCACGCGCAGGCCTCGATTGCCACCCTGGAAAGGCCCTCTCCTCACTGAGATCTTGATCTGAAGGGTGAGGTGTCTGCAATTGTGAGAGCAAGGGGTTAATAGGATATATAAGCCTGACAGGCAAGCTGACTCCCCTTCCTGGTAATCCCCACGTAGTTCGTAGGCTAAATGTGCTCACCTTATATAGGTGAAAGCGGAGCTCTCCATCCTGCGTCTGTGCAGGGGCGCCAAAGCCAGTTACTTCACTGGTTAATTGTCCAGCCTCTTGGTTGCAGAGGATGAAGATTTGGAGCTAGGCCGTCGTTAGCAGCACGAACGGCGGTTGCTTGAATGGAGAGCGATGGAAATGCGAAGGTATTGCAGGCAAGGAAGTAAAAAAATGTCAATTCGAAGTTTAAAGCACTTCTTAATGTCTCTTTTCCTTTTTCAGGTTGCAGAAGCAGCTGGGTAGAAAAATAGATGTCGAGGAATGCGCCGAGGAGTGAGAAAGATGAGAGCTGCCCAAAACACGTGCGTATGGATGGAGTTTTGTATTTCTTAATGATGTCCTTTTGTTTTGCAGATGCGAGTAGCAGCGTCGGCGGAGGCGAGAAGAGTGCAGCGCAGGTAGGAAAGGTTTCACGAAGGTTACTAACCAATGTCCTTGCTTCCACAGGGTGCCGAAAAATGGAGAGCTGCAGCCCGTGGCCTGAGATGCACCGATGGATTGGGTAAGTGCTGCGCTGATTTTATCTCGTGCTAACCTGGTGTTCTTTTCCCTTCTCAGATGCTGCAGAAGACAAAGATGGTATTTCAGAAGGTAAGATTACGGATTTCTCTTCCCTAGATGCAGAAGTTGCAGATTCTCTGGAGCTGACACGGTGAGCGTCCTGCTGCTATTGCAGAATAACGCGAAGCACGTTGCTCTGATCGGGCGTGGTTTAAATAGCCTACTGGAGTGCTTAGGTGTCTCCTTCCACAGCAGCCTCGCCCAGGAAAGAAGTCCCAGCTTCCAGAATAGTTCCAGTATCCAGTCCCAGGGAGTGGTGCTGGCCACACCCAGAAGGTAAAGTAGTTCCAGCCATGGATGGATGAGGATTTCATCCTGCAGGTGAGTGAGCAGCATGGTCTGCAGCAGGTAGGTCCACCCAAGCACCATTCCTTGCATCATGAGCCCGGCACGTCCTGTGCCGGGACTGGGTCCCCTTATGAGCCTGGCACCACTGGCGCCAGGACAAGGTCCATAAGGCCCCTATGGGAGCCGATGGGTGCCTGGAAATGAAGTTGTGACCCGGCTTCCGAGGCAGTTGGGCTAAACCTGATTCCTTGGAGGCTGCGGTCATGACAGCATCCCCCCTCAAGGCCCCTCCCAAGCTTGTCTTTTCCGGAGGTTTTGGCTTGTTGGGAAAAGCCCGATGAAATTTTCGGACTAGACGAGGTGCATGTACATATTCTGAGGGTTCCCAAGATCTCTCCTGGGGTCCATATCCCTTCCAATCAATCAGGTAGTATAGTTTTGATTTGGAAATTTTGGAGTCCAAGATGTCTCGAATTTCAAATTCGGATTCTCCGTCAACTTGGATTGGCTCAGGAGGTTTAGTCAAACGGGTTCCGGGTTGCACAGGTTTCAGGAGAGAAACATGGAAGACAGGATGTATCTTCATTCGAGTAGGTAATTCTAGTTTGACAGCCACTGGGTTAATCACGGCCGTGATTGAGTAGGGCCCTAAATATCTTGGGTTGAAGGTGCGTGGCCCTTTTAAAGATAAATGTTTAGTGGACAGCCAGACTTGATCTCCTTTTTGATATTGAGGAGCCTCTTTTCGATGTTGGTCTGCTCCTTTTTTGTATGACTCTTTAGCTCGTTGAAGATGAGCTGTGGCTTCTTTAAATGCTTGAGTTATTGTCGAATGCAGATGGTCAACAGCAGGTGTTCCGAGAGCTTGAGGTGGGTCCAGATTTGAGGTTCGAGGATGACTTCCATACAGCAGGAAAAAAGGGGTTTTTCCCGTCCCAGAATGGATTGAATTATTGTAAGCGTATTCAGCAATCCAAAGGACATCCTTCCAAGTACCCTCGGATTGATGCAACATGCAGCGCAGATATTGTTCTAGAGTTTGGTTAGTTCTCTCAGTCTGCCCATCGGTTTGAGGATGATGGCTGGTGGAAAGTCGTACATCAATTTGTGCTAAACGACAACAACTCCGCCAAAAATGGGAAATAAATTGGCTCCCTCGGTCAGAGATTAGTACTGAAGGGAAACCGTGTAACCGGACAATGTGTTCAAGAAATTCTCGGGCTAGAATGGAAGCTGTAGGTAAACCCTTCAGTGGGATAAAATGAGCCATTTTTGAAAAAAGGTCTACGATCACTAGAATTGTGTTGTATCCGGAGCAAGGGGGTAAATCCGTGATAAAATCCATCGAGAGCGTGTGCCAAGGGCCTGGTGGAATGTCTATTGGACGTAATAATCCTGCTGGTTTTTCCTTCTGACTCTTGTTTTGTGCGCAGATACCACAAGAAGCTACAAACTCCTTAACATCTTTCCTCCAAGATGGCCACCAAAAATGCCTTTTAATTTTCTCTGAGGTTTTGGCAACTCCAGGATGTCCTTCCATTAGAGAATCATGGTAGCAGGTGATGACCTGTTTTTGTAAGTCAGCGCAGGGTAAGAATAGTCTTCCTTGGAAATACAATAGGTTCTGATCTATTGTAAAATCCTTTCCTTTCAATTGCCAATTAGATGAATCTTCGGGAGTTATGAGCTTATTGACCCTTGCTTTAATCTCTTCGAGGGATAATGTGTTGATTACTCCTAGTATCTTTTGTTCAGGAATTATTGGCACCGGCTCCGGATTAGCTGTAAGTTCGTCTACCCCTATCCGGGAAAGGGCGTCTGCTTTTCCGTTCCTAACGCCTGGTCGAAATGTGATTACAAAATCGAATTCTGCGAAGAATAAAGCCCAGCGTAGTTGCCTCGAAGATTGAGCTTTAGCTGACTTCAGGTACTGGAGGTTACGGTGATCCGTGATTACGGTTACTGTGTGCCGGGCTCCCAAAAGATAATGCCGCCAGGCCTTAAAGGCGGACTTAATTGCCAAGAGTTCTTTGTCCGTAATTGTGTAGTTGATTTCAGGAGCCGAAAATTTGTGAGACCAAAAGGCTACAGGGTGTAACTGGTGCGTTTCGGGGTCTCTTTGTGACAGCACCGCCCCCATTGCAAGACTGGAAGCGTCTGTCTCAACGATGTAGGGAAGTTCTGGACGGGGATGCCTTAAGACTGGAGCAGAGATAAATTTGGCTTTTAATTCTTGGAAGGCTTGTTCGGCTTCTGGAGTCCACTCGAATTTTTTATTCTTTTTTAGAAGAGCCGTGATAGGTTGGACTACCCGAGAGAATTCAGGAATGAACCTTCGGTAAAAATTAGCGAAGCCCAGCATGCTCTGCACACCTTTAACGGAAGTTGGGGAAGGCCATTTGGTGATAGCATCCACTTTTCTTGAGTCCATGTGAACTCCGTTGGGTGATAAGATGAACCCTAAAAATTCCACTTCCTTTGCGTGAAAGGTGCACTTCTCCAGTTTAGCAAACAAGCGGTGTTGGCGAAGTCTCTGTAAAACCGCTGTGACGTGTCTACGATGATCAGTTTCTGAGGCTGAGTATACCAGGATGTCGTCAATATAAACGACTACGCACACATCAATAAGTTCTCTGAGGACATCATTCATGAAATACTGGAAAGCGGCCGGTGCGTTACATAGTCCGAAGGGCATTACTTGATACTCAAATAATCCATATTTAGTGCGAAAGGCCGTCTTCCACTCGTCGCCCTCCTTAATGCGTACCAAATGGTAAGCTCCTCTGAGGTCTAACCTTGTGTATATGCAGGCGCCTTTTACCTGGTCCAATAATTCAGGAATCAATGGCAACGGGTATCGGTTTTTGACTGTAATCTGGTTCAGGGCGCGATAATCGATACACGTTCTTAGGTCACCTTCCTTTTTCGGGACGAAGAACAAAGCTGAGGAAGCCGGGGATTTCGAGGGGCGGATGAATCCGTTAGCCAAGTACTGGTCCAAGTATTGCCTGAGATGGAGGTTTTCTGGTTCAGTGAGGGCATATATTCTGCTGCACGGAGGGGTGGACCCAGGTATCAGGTCTATCTGGCAGTCGTATGACCGATGCGGTGGCAGGGTGTTGGCTTGATCTTTCTGAAAGACGTCGCTGAACTCTTGGTATTCCAGAGGTAATCGGGGGTCCTCGGAAGTGATGGCTGCTAGCTTGATTTCGGACTGAGGATAACAGGTTGAAGCGCATTCTGGAAACCGAATTACCTTGGCTCGCCAGTTTATCTGAGGATTGTGCTTTTCCAACCAAGGCATTCCCAGAATCACCTGAAACTGCGCGGCCTTGATTACATCAAACACGATCTTCTCCCGATGTCCGCCTTGACATAACAACGTTACCTCCATGGTGGTATGAGAAACTGGTCCGGAAGCTATTTCAGCACCATCCACTGTAGTGATTACGTCCTTTACCATCTTGGGACATAGGGGAAGATCCATCCTGGTAGCCAAGTCGTGGTCCACATAATTACCGATTGCTCCGCTATCAATGTATACTTTGATAGCATGCATGCGATCTGGTCTATTGGGACTTATGAGGACCATAGGCATAACCAAATGCGAGGTCAAGGAACTGGTTTTAACGCTCGGCAAGCGGACCTCTACGCTTGTCGGGCGAGGTCGTTTCCCGATTCCAGTTTCTCAGCATTTTTATCAGAAGCTCCTACGGTCTTCTTGACCGGTTTCACTGAGCAATCACGAAGGAAATGTCCAGAATTCCCACAGTATAGGCACAGCTGTAATTGCCTTCTTCTTTCCCGTTCTTTCTGAGTTAATGGTCCTTTTACTACTCCTATTTGCATTGGTTCCACGGAGTCATTCCCTTTAGCGGAGCTCTGAGGTCTTGAAAGTACCCGGGTTTCAAATCTGGATCGATCGGACTTCCTGTTCTGTAGCCGATGATCTAATTGGACCACTAGGTCGATATAATCTGAACAGTCTTGCGGCGGATTAACCACCTGTGCTAAAACGTCTTTAAGTTCCCCACGTAGGCCTCTGTAGAAGAGCGTGATTCTCTTATCCTCAGGCCACCTGGTCTCAACCACCAGTCTATTAAAGGACGCTATGTAAGCCAGGAGATCCTGATTACCTTGTCTGAGTGACAGGAGTTCATTGTCCAAGGCCTGCCCCTGTGAATGTCTTGCGAACAACTTTTCCAAACTGGTCTGAAAGTCTTGAAAGTGATAGAGGAGCGGGTCATCCTGTGTCACGAGAGGAATGGACCAATCTGCAGCACTACCGCTAAGATAGGAGAGTACAAACGCTACCTTGGCTTGGTCCGTTGGGAATGCGGCGGGTCTACACAGAAAGTGCAAGCGGCATTGATTGATGAATACTGCATATCGCTTTGGATCTCCGGAAAAACGTTTGGGCGGGGCCAAAGGCACATTCCCTGGCAGATTAATTTGCACCGGATTACTTGAAGTTGTAGGCGTGCCGCCCCCTCCATAGAGAGGCAGTGGCGTCTGTCCCGCTTGAGCCTGTAGCAACTGTCTGGCCAGATCATCAGTCTGTTCCTTGGCCATGATCAACTCCCTTCGTAAAGCGTTTGTTTCTTGGCGAGATGCGTGTACTTCTGCCCTTAGTTCCCCAAGCATTTGAGCCAGTTGATCTGTGTCCGAGGTTTCCATTGCGCCTGGGTGGGAATATTGCGGTAGGCTTCGCGTTCTGTAACGCTCACCTGAATCCCTCGGAGGCGCAGGTCTGGGCTGGGGGTTCTCGGAGTCTTCTAGGGTCACGCGCAGGCCTCGATTGCCACCCTGGAAAGGCCCTCTCCTCACTGAGATCTTGATCTGAAGGGTGAGGTGTCTGCAATTGTGAGAGCAAGGGGTTAATAGGATATATAAGCCTGACAGGCAAGCTGACTCCCCTTCCTGGTAATCCCCACGTAGTTCGTAGGCTAAATGTGCTCACCTTATATAGGTGAAAGCGGAGCTCTCCATCCTGCGTCTGTGCAGGGGCGCCAAAGCCAGTTACTTCACTGGTTAATTGTCCAGCCTCTTGGTTGCAGAGGATGAAGATTTGGAGCTAGGCCGTCGTTAGCAGCACGAACGGCGGTTGCTTGAATGGAGAGCGATGGAAATGCGAAGGTATTGCAGGCAAGGAAGTAAAAAAATGTCAATTCGAAGTTTAAAGCACTTCTTAATGTCTCTTTTCCTTTTTCAGGTTGCAGAAGCAGCTGGGTAGAAAAATAGATGTCGAGGAATGCGCCGAGGAGTGAGAAAGATGAGAGCTGCCCAAAACACGTGCGTATGGATGGAGTTTTGTATTTCTTAATGATGTCCTTTTGTTTTGCAGATGCGAGTAGCAGCGTCGGCGGAGGCGAGAAGAGTGCAGCGCAGGTAGGAAAGGTTTCACGAAGGTTACTAACCAATGTCCTTGCTTCCACAGGGTGCCGAAAAATGGAGAGCTGCAGCCCGTGGCCTGAGATGCACCGATGGATTGGGTAAGTGCTGCGCTGATTTTATCTCGTGCTAACCTGGTGTTCTTTTCCCTTCTCAGATGCTGCAGAAGACAAAGATGGTATTTCAGAAGGTAAGATTACGGATTTCTCTTCCCTAGATGCAGAAGTTGCAGATTCTCTGGAGCTGACACGGTGAGCGTCCTGCTGCTATTGCAGAATAACGCGAAGCACGTTGCTCTGATCGGGCGTGGTTTAAATAGCCTACTGGAGTGCTTAGGTGTCTCCTTCCACAGCAGCCTCGCCCAGGAAAGAAGTCCCAGCTTCCAGAATAGTTCCAGTATCCAGTCCCAGGGAGTGGTGCTGGCCACACCCAGAAGGTAAAGTAGTTCCAGCCATGGATGGATGAGGATTTCATCCTGCAGGTGAGTGAGCAGCATGGTCTGCAGCAGGTAGGTCCACCCAAGCACCATTCCTTGCATCATGAGCCCGGCACGTCCTGTGCCGGGACTGGGTCCCCTTATGAGCCTGGCACCACTGGCGCCAGGACAAGGTCCATAAGGCCCCTATGGGAGCCGATGGGTGCCTGGAAATGAAGTTGTGACCCGGCTTCCGAGGCAGTTGGGCTAAACCTGATTCCTTGGAGGCTGCGGTCATGACAGCATCCCCCCTCAAGGCCCCTCCCAAGCTTGTCTTTTCCGGAGGTTTTGGCTTGTTGGGAAAAGCCCGATGAAATTTTCGGACTAGACGAGGTGCATGTACATATTCTGAGGGTTCCCAAGATCTCTCCTGGGGTCCATATCCCTTCCAATCAATCAGGTAGTATAGTTTTGATTTGGAAATTTTGGAGTCCAAGATGTCTCGAATTTCAAATTCGGATTCTCCGTCAACTTGGATTGGCTCAGGAGGTTTAGTCAAACGGGTTCCGGGTTGCACAGGTTTCAGGAGAGAAACATGGAAGACAGGATGTATCTTCATTCGAGTAGGTAATTCTAGTTTGACAGCCACTGGGTTAATCACGGCCGTGATTGAGTAGGGCCCTAAATATCTTGGGTTGAAGGTGCGTGGCCCTTTTAAAGATAAATGTTTAGTGGACAGCCAGACTTGATCTCCTTTTTGATATTGAGGAGCCTCTTTTCGATGTTGGTCTGCTCCTTTTTTGTATGACTCTTTAGCTCGTTGAAGATGAGCTGTGGCTTCTTTAAATGCTTGAGTTATTGTCGAATGCAGATGGTCAACAGCAGGTGTTCCGAGAGCTTGAGGTGGGTCCAGATTTGAGGTTCGAGGATGACTTCCATACAGCAGGAAAAAAGGGGTTTTTCCCGTCCCAGAATGGATTGAATTATTGTAAGCGTATTCAGCAATCCAAAGGACATCCTTCCAAGTACCCTCGGATTGATGCAACATGCAGCGCAGATATTATTCTAGAGTTTGGTTAGTTCTCTCAGTCTGCCCATCGGTTTGAGGATGATGGCTGGTGGAAAGTCGTACATCAATTTGTGCTAAACGACAACAACTCCGCCAAAAATGGGAAATAAATTGGCTCCCTCGGTCAGAGATTAGTACTGAAGGGAAACCGTGTAACCGGACAATGTGTTCAAGAAATTCTCGGGCTAGAATGGAAGCTGTAGGTAAACCCTTCAGTGGGATAAAATGAGCCATTTTTGAAAAAAGGTCTACGATCACTAGAATTGTGTTGTATCCGGAGCAAGGGGGTAAATCCGTGATAAAATCCATCGAGAGCGTGTGCCAAGGGCCTGGTGGAATGTCTATTGGACGTAATAATCCTGCTGGTTTTTCCTTCTGACTCTTGTTTTGTGCGCAGATACCACAAGAAGCTACAAACTCCTTAACATCTTTCCTCCAAGATGGCCACCAAAAATGCCTTTTAATTTTCTCTGAGGTTTTGGCAACTCCAGGATGTCCTTCCATTAGAGAATCATGGTAGCAGGTGATGACCTGTTTTTGTAAGTCAGCGCAGGGTAAGAATAGTCTTCCTTGGAAATACAATAGGTTCTGATCTATTGTAAAATCCTTTCCTTTCAATTGCCAATTCGATGAATCTTCGGGAGTTATGAGCTTATTGACCCTTGCTTTAATCTCTTCGAGGGATAATGTGTTGATTACTCCTAGTATCTTTTGTTCAGGAATTATTGGCACCGGCTCCGGATTAGCTGTAAGTTCGTCTACCCCTATCCGGGAAAGGGCGTCTGCTTTTCCGTTCCTAACACCTGGTCGAAATGTGATTACAAAATCGAATTCTGCGAAGAATAAAGCCCAGCGTAGTTGCCTCGAAGATTGAGCTTTAGCTGACTTCAGGTACTGGAGGTTACGGTGATCCGTGATTACGGTTACTGTGTGCCGGGCTCCCAAAAGATAATGCCGCCAGGCCTTAAAGGCGGACTTAATTGCCAAGAGTTCTTTGTCCGTAATTGTGTAGTTGATTTCAGGAGCCGAAAATTTGTGAGACCAAAAGGCTACAGGGTGTAACTGGTGCGTTTCGGGGTCTCTTTGTGACAGCACCGCCCCCATTGCAAGACTGGAAGCGTCTGTCTCAACGATGTAGGGAAGTTCTGGACGGGGATGCCTTAAGACTGGAGCAGAGATAAATTTGGCTTTTAATTCTTGGAAGGCTTGTTCGGCTTCTGGAGTCCACTCGAATTTTTTATTCTTTTTTAGATGAGCCGTGATAGGTTGGACTACCCGAGAGAATTCAGGAATGAACCTTCGGTAAAAATTAGCGAAGCCCAGCATGCTCTGCACACCTTTAACGGAAGTTGGGGAAGGCCATTTGGTGATAGCATCCACTTTTCTTGAGTCCATGTGAACTCCGTTGGGTGATAAGATGAACCCTAAAAATTCCACTTCCTTTGCGTGAAAGGTGCACTTCTCCAGTTTAGCAAACAAGCGGTGTTGGCGAAGTCTCTGTAAAACCGCTGTGACGTGTCTACTATGATCAGTTTCTGAGGCTGAGTATACCAGGATGTCGTCAATATAAACGACTACGCACACATCAATAAGTTCTCTGAGGACATCATTCATGAAATACTGGAAAGCGGCCGGTGCGTTACATAGTCCGAAGGGCATTACTTGATACTCAAATAATCCATATTTAGTGCGAAAGGCCGTCTTCCACTCGTCGCCCTCCTTAATGCGTACCAAATGGTAAGCTCCTCTGAGGTCTAACTTTGTGTATATGCAGGCGCCTTTTACCTGGTCCAATAATTCAGGAATCAATGGCAACGGGTATCGGTTTTTGACTGTAATCTGGTTCAGGGCGCGATAATCGATACACGTTCTTAGGTCACCTTCCTTTTTCGGGACGAAGAACAAAGCTGAGGAAGCCGGGGATTTCGAGGGGCGGATGAATCCGTTAGCCAAGTACTGGTCCAAGTATTGCCTGAGATGGAGGTTTTCTGGTTCAGTGAGGGCATATATTCTGCTGCACGGAGGGGTGGACCCAGGTATCAGGTCTATCTGGCAGTCGTATGACCGATGCGGTGGCAGGGTGTTGGCTTGATCTTTCTGAAAGACGTCGCTGAACTCTTGGTATTCCAGAGGTAATCGGGGGTCCTCGGAAGTGATGGCTGCTAGCTTGATTTCGGACTGAGGATAACAGGTTGAAGCGCATTCTGGAAACCGAATTACCTTGGCTCGCCAGTTTATCTGAGGATTGTGCTTTTCCAACCAAGGCATTCCCAGAATCACCTGAAACTGCGGGGCCTTGATTACATCAAACACGATCTTCTCCCGATGTCCGCCTTGACATAACAACGTTACCTCCATGGTGGTATGAGAAACTGGTCCGGAAGCTATTTCAGTACCATCCACTGTAGTGATTACGTCCTTTACCATCTTGGGACATAGGGGAAGATCCATCCTGGTAGCCAAGTCGTGGTCCACATAATTACCGATTGCTCCGCTATCAATGTATACTTTGATAGCATGCATGCGATCTGGTCTATTGGGACTTATGAGGACCATAGGCATAACCAAATGCGAGGTCAAGGAACTGGTTTTAACGCTCGGCAAGCGGACCTCTACGCTTGTCGGGCGAGGTCGTTTCCCGATTCCAGTTTCTCAGCATTTTTATCAGAAGCTCCTACGGTCTTCTTGACCGGTTTCACTGAGCAATCACGAAGGAAATGTCCAGAATTCCCACAGTATAGGCACAGCTGTAATTGCCTTCTTCTTTCCCGTTCTTTCTGAGTTAATGGTCCTTTTACTACTCCTATTTGCATTGGTTCCACGGAGTCATTCCCTTTAGCGGAGCTCTGAGGTCTTGAAAGTACCCGGGTTTCAAATCTGGATCGATCGGACTTCCTGTTCTGTAGCCGATGATCTAATTGGACCACTAGGTCGATATAATCTGAACAGTCTTGCGGCAGATTAACCACCTGTGCTAAAACGTCTTTAAGTTCCCCACGTAGGCCTCTGTAGAAGAGCGTGATTCTCTTATCCTCAGGCCACCTGGTCTCAACCACCAGTCTATTAAAGGACGCTATGTAAGCCAGGAGATCCTGATTACCTTGTCTGAGTGACAGGAGTTCATTGTCCAAGGCCTGCCCCTGTGAATGTCTTGCGAACAACTTTTCCATACTGGTCTGAAAGTCTTGAAAGTGATAGAGGAGCGGGTCATCCTGTGTCACGAGAGGAATGGACCAATCTGCAGCACTACCGCTAAGATAGGAGAGTACAAACGCTACCTTGGCTTGGTCCGTTGGGAATGCGGCGGGTCTACACAGAAAGTGCAAGCGGCATTGATTGATGAATACTGCATATCGCTTTGGATCTCCGGAAAAACGTTTGGGCGGGGCCAAAGGCACATTCCCTGGCAGATTAATTTGCACCGGATTACTTGAAGTTGTAGGCGTGCCGCCCCCTCCATAGAGAGGCAGTGGCGTCTGTCCCGCTTGAGCCTGTAGCAACTGTCTGGCCAGATCATCAGTCTGTTCCTTGGCCATGATCAACTCCCTTCGTAAAGCGTTTGTTTCTTGGCGAGATGCGTGTACTTCTGCCCTTAGTTCCCCAAGCATTTGAGCCAGTTGATCTGTGTCCGAGGTTTCCATTGCGCCTGGGTGGGAATATTGCGGTAGGCTTCGCGTTCTGTAACGCTCACCTGAATCCCTCGGAGGCGCAGGTCTGGGCTGGGGGTTCTCGGAGTCTTCTAGGGTCACGCGCAGGCCTCGATTGCCACCCTGGAAAGGCCCTCTCCTCACTGAGATCTTGATCTGAAGGGTGAGGTGTCTGCAATTGTGAGAGCAAGGGGTTAATAGGATATATAAGCCTGACAGGCAAGCTGACTCCCCTTCCTGGTAATCCCCACGTAGTTCGTAGGCTAAATGTGCTCACCTTATATAGGTGAAAGCGGAGCTCTCCATCCTGCGTCTGTGCAGGGGCGCCGAAGCCAGTTACTTCACTGGTTAATTGTCCAGCCTCTTGGTTGCAGAGGATGAAGATTTGGAGCTAGGCCGTCGTTAGCAGCACGAACGGCGGTTGCTTGAATGGAGAGCGATGGAAATGCGAAGGTATTGCAGGCAAGGAAGTAAAAAAATGTCAATTCGAAGTTTAAAGCACTTCTTAATGTCTCTTTTCCTTTTTCAGGTTGCAGAAGCAGCTGGGTAGAAAAATAGATGTCGAGGAAGGAGTGAGAAAGATGAGAGCTGCCCAAAACACGTGCGTATGGATGGAGTTTTGTATTTCTTAATGATGTCCTTTTGTTTTGCAGATGCGAGTAGCAGCGTCGGCGGAGGCGAGAAGAGTGCAGCGCAGGTAGGAAAGGTTTCACGAAGGTTACTAACCAATGTCCTTGCTTCCACAGGGTGCCGAAAAATGGAGAGCTGCAGCCCGTGGCCTGAGATGCACCGATGGATTGGGTAAGTGCTGCGCTGATTTTATCTCGTGCTAACCTGGTGTTCTTTTCCCTTCTTAGATGCTGCAGAAGACAAAGATGGTATTTCAGAAGGTAAGATTACGGATTTCTCTTCCCTAGATGCAGAAGTTGCAGATTCTCTGGAGCTGACACGGTGAGCGTCCTGCTGCTATTGCAGAATAACGCGAAGCACGTTGCTCTGATCGGGCGTGGTTTAAATAGCCTACTGGAGTGCTTAGGTGTCTCCTTCCACAGCAGCCTCGCCCAGGAAAGAAGTCCCAGCTTCCAGAATAGTTCCAGTATCCAGTCCCAGGGAGTGGTGCTGGCCACACCCAGAAGGTAAAGTAGTTCCAGCCATGGATGGATGAGGATTTCATCCTGCAGGTGAGTGAGCAGCATGGTCTGCAGCAGGTAGGTCCACCCAAGCACCATTCCTTGCATCATGAGCCCGGCACGTCCTGTGCCGGGACTGGGTCCCCTTATGAGCCTGGCACCACTGGCGCCAGGACAAGGTCCATAAGGCCCCTATGGGAGCCGATGGGTGCCTGGAAATGAAGTTGTGACCCGGCTTCCGAGGCAGTTGGGCTAAACCTGATTCCTTGGAGGCTGCGGTCATGACAGATTGCCATACAGCAGTAGCTCTGCACAGCCAGTGCTGCCAGAACGGCAACCATCTCTGCAGGCGCTCGCCAGCCTGAGTGGCATAGAGCAGTAGCTCTGAACAGCCAGTGCTGCAGGAACGGTAACCATCTCTGCAGGCGCTCGCCAGCCTGAGTGCCATAGAGCAGTAGCTCTGAACAGCCAGTGCTGCAAGAACGGCAACCATCTACACAGGCACTCGCCAACCTGAGTGCCATAGAGCAGTAGCTCTGAACAGCCAGCGCTGCCAGAACGGCAACCATCTCTGCAGGCACTCGCCAGCCTGAGTGCCATAGAGCAGGTGCTCTGAACAGCCAGTGCTGCAAGAACGGCAACCATCTACGCAGGCACTCGCCAGCCTGAGTGGCATAGAGTAGCAGCTCTGAACAGCCAGCGCTGCTAGAGCGGCAACCTTCTCTGCAGGCGCTCGCCAGCCTTAGTGCCATTGAGTTTTAGCTCTGAACAGCCGGCGCTGCCGGAACGGGAACCATATGTGCAGGCGCTCGCCAGCCTGAGTGCCATAGAGCAGTAGCTCTGAACAGCCAGTGCTGCAAGAACGGCAACCATCTACGCAGGCACTCGCCAGCCTGAGTGCCATAGAGCAGTAGCTCTGAACAGCCAGCGCTGCCAGAACGGCAACCATCTCTGCAGGCACTCGCCAGCCTGAATACCATAGAGCAGTAGCTCTGAATAGCCAGCGCTGCCAGAACAGCAACCATCTCTGCAGGCGCTCGCCAGCCTGAGTGCCATAAAGCAGGTGCTCTGAACAGCCAGTGCTGCAGGAACGGCAACCATCTATGCAGGCACTTGCCAGCCTGAGTGCCAGAGAGTAGCAGCTCTGAACAGCCAGCGCTGCTAGAGCGGCAACCATCTCTGCAGGCACTCGCCAGCCTCCCATAGAGCAGTAGCTCTGAACAGCCAGTGCTGCCAGAATGGTAACCATCTCTGCAGGCGCTCGTCAGCCTGCCATAGAGCAGTAGCTCTGAACAGCCAGTTCTGCAAGAACGCCAACCATCTCCAACAGCAACCATCTCTGCAGGTGCTTGTTAGCCTGAGTGCCATAGAGCAGTAGCTCTGAACAGCCAGTGCTGCAGGAACCGTAACCATCTCTGCAGGCACACTCGCCAGTCTCAGTGCCACAGAACAGTAGCTCTGAACAGCCAGTGCTGCCGGAACGCCAACCATCTCTGCAGGCGCTTGCCAGTCTGAGTGCCATACAGCAGTAGCTCTGAACAGCCAGTGCTGCCAGAACGCCAAACATCTCTGCAGGCGCTCGCCAGTCTGAGTGCCATAGAGCAGTAGCTCTGAACAGCCAGTGCTGCCGGAACGGCAACCATCTCCGCAGGTGCTTGCCAGTCTGAGTGCCATAGAGCAGTAGCTCTGAACAGCCAGTGCTGCCGGAACGGCAACCATCTCTGCAGGCGCTCGCCAGCCTGCATAGAGCAGTAGCTCTGAACAGCCAGCACTGCAAGAAAGGCAACCATCTCTGCAGGCGCTCGACAGCCTGATTGCGATACAGCAGTAGCTCTGAACAGCCAGTACTGCCAGAACTGCAACCATCTCTGCAGGCGCTCGCCAGCCTGCCGTAGAGCAGTAGCTCTGAACAGCCAGTGCTGCAAGAACGGCAACCATCTACGCAGGCACTCGCCTGAATGCCATAGAGCAGTAGCTCTGAACAGCCAGCACTGCCAGAACGGCAACCATCTCTGCAGCCGCTCGCCAGCCTGAGTGCCATAGAGCAGTAGCTCTGAACAGCCAGTGCTGCAGGAACCGTAACCATCTCTGCAGGCACACTCGCCAGCCTGAGTGCCATAGAGCAGTAGCTCTGAACAGCCAGTGCTGCAGGAACAGTAACCATCTCTGCAGGCACACTCGCCAGTCTCAGTGCCACAGAACAGTAGCTCTGAACAGCCAGTGCTGCCAGAATGCCAAACATCTCTGCAGGCGCTCGCCAGTCTGAGTGCCATAGAGCAGTAGCTCTGAACAGCCAGTGCTGCCGGAACGGCAACCATCTCCGCAGGTGCTTGCCAGTCTGAGTGCCATAGAGCAGTAGCTCTGAACAGCCAGTGCTGCCGGAACGGCAACCATCTCTGCAGGCGCTCGCCAGCCTGCATAGAGCAGTAGCTCTGAACAGCCAGCACTGCAAGAAAGGCAACCATCTCTGCAGGCGCTCGACAGCCTGATTGCGATACAGCAGTAGCTCTGAACAGCCAGTACTGCCAGAACTGCAACCATCTCTGCAGGCGCTCGCCAGCCTGCCGTAGAGCAGTAGCTCTGAACAGCCAGTGCTGCAAGAACGGCAACCATCTACGCAGGCACTCGCCAGCCTGAGTGCCATAGAGTAGCAGCTCTGAACAGCCAGCGCTGCTAGAGCGGCAACCTTCTCTGCAGGCGCTCGCCAGCCTTAGTGCCATTGAGCTTTAGCTCTGAACAGCCGGCGCTGCCGGAACGGGAACCATATGTGCAGGCGCTCGCCAGCCTGAGTGCCATAGAGCAGTAGCTCTGAACAGCCAGTGCTGCAAGAACGGCAACCATCTACGCAGGCACTCGCCAGCCTGAGTGCCATAGAGCAGTAGCTCTGAACAGCCAGCGCTGCCAGAACGGCAACCATCTCTGCAGGCACTCGCCAGCCTGAATACCATAGAGCAGTAGCTCTGAACAGCCAGCGCTGCCAGAACAGCAACCATCTCTGCAGGCGCTCGCCAGCCTGAGTGCCATAAAGCAGGTGCTCTGAACAGCCAGTGCTGCAGGAACGGCAACCATCTATGCAGGCACTTGCCAGCCTGAGTGCCAGAGAGTAGCAGCTCTGAACAGCCAGCGCTGCTAGAGCGGCAACCATCTCTGCAGGCACTCGCCAGCCTCCCATAGAGCAGTAGCTCTGAACAGCCAGTGCTGCCAGAATGGTAACCATCTCTGCAGGCGCTCGTCAGCCTGCCATAGAGCAGTAGCTCTGAACAGCCAGTTCTGCAAGAACGCCAACCATCTCCAACAGCAACCATCTCTGCAGGTGCTTGTTAGCCTGAGTGCCATAGAGCAGTAGCTCTGAACAGCCAGTGCTGCAGGAACCGTAACCATCTCTGCAGGCACACTCGCCAGTCTCAGTGCCACAGAACAGTAGCTCTGAACAGCCAGTGCTGCCGGAACGCCAACCATCTCTGCAGGCGCTCGCCAGTCTGAGTGCCATAGAGCAGTACCTCTGAACAGCCAGTGCTGCCGGAACGGCAACCATCTCTGCAGGCGCTCACCAGTCTAAGTGCCATAGAGCAGTAGCTCTGAACAGCCAGTGCTGCCGGAACGGCAACCATCTCTGCAGGTGCTCGCCAGCCTGAGTGCCATAGAGTAGTAGCTCTGAACAGCCAGTGCTGTCGGAACGGCAACCATCTCTGCAGGTGCTCACCAGCCTGCATAGAGCAGTAGCTCTGAACAGCCAGCACTGCAAGAAAGGCAACCATCTCTGCAGGCGCTCGCCAGCCTGATTGCCATACAGCAGTAGCTCTGAACAGCCAGTGCTGCCAGAACTGCAACCATCTCTGCAGGCGCTAGCCAGCCTGCCGTAGAGCAGTAGCTCTGAACAGCCAGTGCTGCAGGAACGGCAACCATCTCTACAGGCACTCGCCAGCCTGAATGCCATAGAGCAGTAGCTCTGAACAGCCAGCACTGCCAGAACGGCAACCATCTCTGCAGCCGCTTGCCAGCCTGAGTGCCATAAAGCAGATGCTCTGAACAGCCAGTGCTGCAAGAACGGCAACCATCTATGCAGGCACTCGCCAGCCTGAGTGCCAGAGAGTAGCAGCTCTGAACAGCCAGCGCTGCTAGAGCGGCAACCATCTCTGCAGGCACTCGCCAGCCTGCCATAGAGCAGTAGCTCTGAACAGCCAGTGCTGCCAGAACGGTAACCATCTCTGGAGGCGCTCGTCAGCCTGCCATAGAGCAGTAGCTCTGAACAGCCAGTTCTGCAAGAACGCCAACCATCTCCAACAGCAACCATCTCTGCAGGCGCTTGCCAGTCTGAGTGCCATAGAGCAGTAGCTCTGAACAGCCAGTGCTGCAGGAACCGTAACCATCTCTGCAGGCGCTCGCCAGTCTCACTGCCACAGAGCAGTAGCTCTGAACAGCCAGTGCTGCCGGAACGCCAACCATCTCTGCAGGCGCTCGCCAGTCTGAGTGCCATAGAGCAGTAGCTCTGAACAGCCAGTGCTGCCAGAATGGCAACCATCTCTGCAGGCGCTCGCCAGCCTGAGTGCCATAGAGCAGTAGCTCTGAACAGCCAGTGCTGCCAGAACGGCAAC
The DNA here is from genome assembly GCF_040938575.1 of Ambystoma mexicanum. Lineage (NCBI taxonomy): Eukaryota > Metazoa > Chordata > Amphibia > Caudata > Ambystomatidae > Ambystoma > Ambystoma mexicanum. The sequence goes on along the minus strand of NC_090932.1, from coordinate 292,677,258 downwards.
CATGTCCGCAGGCGCTCGCCAGCCTGCCATAGTGCTGCAAGAACGGCAACCATGTCCGCAGGCACTCGCCAGCCTGCCATAGAGCAATAGCTCTGAACAGCCAGTGCTGTCGGAACGGCAACCATCTCTGCAGGCGCTCGCCAGTCTGAGTGCCATAGAGCAGTAGCTCTGAACAGCCAGTGCTGTCGGAACGGCAACCATCTCTGCAGGCGCTCGCCAGTCTGAGTGCCATAGAGCAGTAGCTCTGAACAGCCAGGGCTGCCGGAACGGCAACCATCTCTGCAGGTGCTCGCCAGCCTGAGTGCCATAGAGTAGTAGCTCTGAACAGCCAGTGCTGCCGGAACGGCAACCATCAGTGCAGGCGCTCGCCAGCCTGCATAGAGCACTAGCTCTGAACAGCCAGCACTGCAAGAACGGCAACCATCTCTGCAGGCGCTCGCCAGCCTGATTGCCATCCAGCAGTAGCTCTGAATAGCCAGTGCTGCCAGAACAGCAACCATCTCTGCAGGCGCTCGCCAGCCTGAGTGGCATAGAGCAGTAGCTCTGAACAGCCAGTGCTGCAGGAACGGTAACCATCTCTGCAGGCGCTCGCCAGCCTGAGTGCCATAGAGCAGTAGCTCTGAACAGCCAGTGCTGCAAGAACGGCAACCATCTACGCAGGCACTTGCCAGCCTGAGTGCCATAGAGCAGTAGCTCTGAACAGCCAGCGCTGCCAGAACGGCAACCATCTCTGCAGGCACTCGCCAGCCTGAGTGCCATAGAGCAGGTGCTCTGAACAGCCAGTGCTGCAAGAACGGCAACCATCTACGTAGGCACTCTCCAGCCTGAGTGCCATAGAGTAGCAGCTCTGAACAGCCAGCGCTGCTAGAGCGGCAATCATCTCTGCAGGCGCTCGCCAGCCTTAGTGCCATAGAGCAGTAGCTCTGAACAGCCGGCGCTGCCGGAACGGGAACCATATGTGCAGGCGCTCGCCAGCCTGAGTGCCATAGAGCAGTAGCTCTGAACAGCCAGCGCTGCAGGTACGGCAACCATCTCTGCAGGCGCTCACCAGCCTGAGTGCCATAGAGCAGTAGCTCTGAACAGCCAGTGCTGCAAGAACGGCAATCATCTACGCAGGCACTCGCCAGCCTGGGTGCCATAGAGCAGTAGCTCTGAACAGCCAGCGCTGCTAGAGCGGCAACCATCTCTGCAGGCGCTCGCCAGCCTTAGTGCCATAGAGCCGTAGCTCTGAACAGCCAGCGCTGCCGGAACGGGAACCATATCTGCAGGCGCTCTCCAGCCTGAGTGCCATAGAGCAGTAGCTCTGAACAGCCAGTGCTGCAAGAACGGCAACCATCTACGCAGGCACTCGCCAGCCTGAGTGCCATAGCGCAGTAGCTCTGAACAGCCAGCGCTGCGGGTACAGCAACCATCTCTGCAGGCGCTCGCCAGCCTGAGTGCCATAGAGCAGTAGCTCTGAACAGCCAGTGCTGCAAAAATGGCAACCATCTACGCAGGCACTCGCCAGCCTGAGTGCCATAGAGCAGTAGCTCTGAACAGCCAGCGCTGCCGGAACGGGAACCATATCTGCAGGCGCTCACCAGCCTGTGTGCCATAGAGCAGTACCTCTGAACAACCAGCGCTGCGGGTACAGCAACCATCTCTGCAGGCGCTCGCCAGCCTGAGTGCCATAGAGCAGTAGCTCTGAACAGCCAGTGCTGCAAGAACGGCAACCATCTACGCAGGCACTCGCCAGCCTGAGTGCCATAGCGCAGTAGCTCTGAACAGCCAGCGCTGCGGGTACAGCAACCATCTCTGCAGGCGCTCGCCAGCCTGAGTGCCATAGAGCATTAGCTCTGAACAGCCAGTGCTGCAAAAATGGCAACCATCTACGCAAGCACTCGCCAGCCTGAGTGCCATAGAGCAGTAGCTCTGAACAGCCAGCGCTGCCGGAACGGGAACCATATCTGCAGGCGCTCACCAGCCTGTGTGCCATAGAGCAGTAGCTCTGAACAGCCAGCGCTGGGGGTACAGCAACCATCTCTGCAGGCGCTCGCCAGCCTGAGTGCCATAGAGCAGTAGCTCTGAACAGCCAGTGCTGCAAGAACGGCAACCATCTACGCAGGCACTCGCCAGCCTGAGTGCCATAGCGCAGTAGCTCTGAACAGCCAGCGCTGCAGGAACGGCAACTATCTACGCAGGCGCTCTCCAGCCTGAATGCCATAGAGCAGTAGCTCTGAACAGCCAGCGCTGCAGGAACGGCAACCATCTACGCAGGCACTCGCCAGCCTGAGTGCCATAGAGCAGTAGCTCTGAACAGCCAGCGCTGCCGGAACGGGAACCATATCTGCAGGCGCTCACCAGCCTGTGTGCCATAGAGCAGTAGCTCTGAACAGCCAGCGCTGGGGGTACAGCAACCATCTCTGCAGGCGCTCGCCAGCCTGAGTGCCATAGAGCAGTAGCTCTGAACAGCCAGTGCTGCAAGAACGGCAACCATCTACGCAGGCACTCGCCAGCCTGAGTGCCATAGCGCAGTAGCTCTGAACAGCCAGCGCTGCAGGAACGGCAACTATCTACGCAGGCGCTCTCCAGCCTGAATGCCATAGAGCAGTAGCTCTGAACAGCCAGCGCTGCAGGAACGGCAACCATCTACGCAGGCGCTCGCCAGCCTGAATGCCATAGAGCACTAACTCTGAACAGCCAGCGCTGCAGGAACAGCAACCATCTCTGCAGGCACTCGCCAGCCTGAATGCCATAGAGCAGTAACTCTGAACAGCCAGCGCTGCTAGAACGGCAACCATCTCTGCAGGCGCTCGCCAGCCTGCCATAGAGCAGTAGCTCTGAACAGCCCGTGCTGCCAGAACAGCAACCATCTCTGCAGGCGCTCGCCAGCCTGAGTGCCATAGAGCAGTAGCTCTGAACAGCCAGCACTGCAATAACGGCAACCATCTCTGCAGGCGCTCGCCAGTCTGAGTGCCATATAGCAGGAGGCCACACAGATGGCATTCCCCGAAATATCAAACAAAGCTGAACTCGCACATGTCCCTGACGCGCAAGTGCAACCAAACAGCAAAAGATGCAGCTGAAACGACAGCCAACGCTAATGACACAAACACCACTCGCCCCTGCGACTAACACAGCTGGCAGCGTTTGCTTCTCGTCAGTACCAGACCACGCCAGCAGCAGCACATCCATACAGTCTGCCCGCTAGGCACTGAAACATTTTAGTCACAGATTAATGATCTCTGAGTCAAACGTAGACAACAGACAACACAACAAGCCGGGACAATACTGCACAGAATCAAAAACTCATGTTAGTACTTGACTGCTAGGTAGTTCACAAATCGATGTGAACAGACACCCAAACAGATTGATTCTAACAAATACTGTACACTACTTTCAGCCGCTTGGTAAGACACTCGCCACAAAGAAAGTTAAGGTTACTGTAATCCACAACAAAGTGTTCGCCAAAAAAAGTCCACATTTCAGACTCCAATATGTTCTGCACCGCAGAGCCACGAAGAGGCGCACATCCAAGAAGACCAAAGCGCTGCGGGAAGATATGCACTATACACATATTGTTAAAGTAGGCAAGCAAGGGTGTGTGTTTGTGCGTGTGTGTAGAGCGCATAATGTCTCACAAATAAGCAGCTTACCACTTGCACGCCCTAAAATCCGATTGATTTTCCAATAAAAGAGAACATGAACTAAAAGGCCTTCCAACAAAAAATATGAAACAGTTACATGAGGCAAGGTCCCCTGCTTCCACCATGTCCCATGCTTCCACGAGGTACCCTGCTTCCACCAGGTACCCTGCTTCCACAATGCCCCCTGCTTCCCCCATGCCCCCTGCTTCCACCATGTCCCCTGCTTCCACGAGGTATCCTGCTTGATATGATATGATATGATATGGTATTTGTAACGCGCCTATACACAAGTGTTTCAAGGCGCGACGAGGCAGGGAGGGAGGGAAACAAGGGGAGGACAGACAAACGATCCTACTAGGCCAGGTGTCATTCAGATCGGGCAAGTGCAGAGGTAAGGGGAAAAGGAGAAAGTGCAGGGGGAGGAGGTGGGGGGGAAAGTGCAGTACACGGTAAGTAGCCTAATAAAATAATAAATAATAAATAAAAGGGCCAGCTGGTGGCAAGTGCGAGGTAAGTGCAGAGCAAGTGCTAGGAAGGGGGCTGTAGGGATACAGTGACAGTCCCACAGTGCAGGGGGAGCCAGGGAGGCAGTGCAAGTGGAGAGTGGCTGGGCCCTGGACCGAGGTCGCTGAGAGTGGCCAAGATGCAGGTTTAGTGCAGAATTTCAGTGGGGAGTTAGGCAGGTTTAGCAGGGGAGAGGGAGAGAGAAGGCAGAAGCGAAGAGGAAGGTTTTGAGGTGCTTCCGGAACCGGAGATGGTTCTCCTCAAGTTTCAGGGAGGCAGGAAGGCTGTTCCAGAGGGAGGCCCCTGCTGCGGAGAGAGATCTACCCCCAGCTCGTTGCTTCGAGAAGCGGCTGACCATGAGGGAGTTGGAGACGGATGAGCGAAGGGCTCGTGAAGGAAGATATTTAGGAAGAGAGAGTTGAAGGTATTTAGGCCCCAGGTCCATGTCCCCTGCTTCCACAATGCCCTGCTTCCACAATACCTCCTGCTTCCACAAGACCCCCTGCTTCCACCATGGCCCCTGCTTCCACGATGCCCCCTGCTTCCACAATGCCCCCTGCTTCCCCCATGCCCCCTGCTTCCCCCATGCCCCCTGCTTCCACCATGTCCCCTGCTTCCACGAGGTATCCTGCTTCCACCATGTCCCCTGCTTCCACAATGCCCTGCTTCCACAATACCTCCTGCTTCCACAAGACCCCCTGCTTCCACCATGGCCCCTGCTTCCAGAATGCCCCCTGCTTCCACGATGTCCCCTGCTTCCACAATGCCATCTGCTTCCACCATGTCCCCTGCTTCCAAAATGTCCCCTGCTTCCACAATGTCCCCTGCTTCCACAATGCCCCCTGCTTCCACAATTCCACCTGCTTCCACAATTCCCCCTGCTACCACAATATCCCCTGCTTCCAAAATCCACCCTGCTTCCACAATGCCCCCTGCTTCCACAATACCCCCTGCTTTCACAGTACCCCATGCTTTCACAATACCCCCTGCTTCCACCATGTCCCCTGCTTCCACCATGTCCCCTGCTTCCACCATGCCCAATGTGTCCTCCATGTCCCCTGCTTCCACGAGGCACCCTGCTTCCACTATATCCCCTGCTTCCACAATGTCCCCTGCTCCCACAATGCCCCCTGCTTCCACAATGCTCCTTGCTTCCACAATATCCCCTGCTTTCACCATGCCCCCTGCTTTCACAATGCCCCCTGCTTCCACAATATCCCTTGCTTCCACAATGCCCCCTGTTTCCACCATGCCCCCTGCTTCCACAATGCCCCCTGCTTCCACAATATCCCTTGCTTCCACATTGCCCCTGCTTCCACAATGCCCCCTGATTCCACAATGTCCCCTGCTTCCACAATGTGCCCTGCTTCCACGATGCCCCTGCTTCCACAATGCCCCCTGCTTCTATGATGTCCGCTGCTTCCACGATGCCCCCTGCTTCCACGATGTCCCCTGCTTCCACAATCCCCTGCTTCCATCATGCCCCTTGCTTCCACAATGCCCCCTGCTTCCACAATGTCCCCTGCTTCCACGATGTCCCCTGCTTCCACGATGCACCCTGCTTCCACGATGCCCCCTGCTTCCACAATGTGCCCTGCTTCCACGATGCCCCTGCTTCCACGATGCCCCATGCTTCCACAATGTCCCCTGCTTCCACGATGCCCCCTGCTTCCACAATCCCCTGCTTCCACCATGCCCCTTGCTTCCACAATGCCCCCTGCTTCCACAATGTCCCCTGCTTCCACGATGTCCCCTGCTTCCACGATGCCCCCTGCTTCCACGATGTCCCCTGCTTCCACGATGTCCCCTGCTTCCACGATGCCCCCTGCTTCCACAATGTCCCCTGCTTCCACGATGCCCCCTGCTTCCACAATGCCCCCTGCTTCCACAATGCCCCTTGCTTCCACAATATCCCCTGCTTCCACAATGCCCCCTGCTTCCACAATATCCCCTGCTTCCACAATGCCCCCTGCTTCCACAATATCCCCTGCTTCCACCATGCCCAATGCTTCCACAATGTCTCCTGCTTCCACAATGCCCCCTGCTTCCACAATATCCCCTGCTTCCACAATGTGCCCTGCTTCCACGATGCCCCCTGCTTCCACAATGCCCCCTGCTTCCACGATGCCCCCTGCTTCCACAATGCCCCCTGCTTCCACAATTCCCTGCTTCCACCATGCCCCTTGCTTCCACAATGCCCCCTGCTTCCACAATGCCCCCTGCTTCCACAATGTCCCCTGCTTCCACGATGCCCCCTGCTTCCACCATGCCCCATGCTTCCACAATGTCCCCTGCTTCCACAATGCCCCCTGCTTCCACAATATCCGCTGCTTCCACAATATCCCCTGCTTCCACGATGCCCCCTGCTTCCACAATATCCCCTGCTTCCACGATGTCCCCTGCTTCCACAATGTGCCCTGTTCCACGATGCCCCTGCTTCCACAATGCCCCCTGCTTCTACGATGTCCCCTGCTTCCACAATGCCCCCTGCTTCCACAATCCCCTGCTTCCACCATGCCCCTTGCTTCCACAGTGCCCCCTGTTTCCACAATGTCCCCTGCTTCCACGATGTGCCCTGCTTCCACGATGCCCCCTGCTTCCACCATGCCCCATGCTTCCACAATGTCCCCTGCTTCCACAATGCCCCCTGCTTCCACAATATCCGCTGCTTCCACAATGTCCCCTGCTTCCACAATGTCCCCTGCTTCCACAATGCCCCCGGCTTCCCCCCACAAAACTTCAGGGATATTTTTGGATCAATTTTACCAGCAGAGCATTTACACAGGAATAAACTCCAGTATTATTAGTGCCTGATCTGAAGAGGAACCTGAAGGTAAAAATGAATTTTGTATCGAGCACGAATTATTAGGCACAAAGAAGTATGCCGTGTAACCAGATACATGTTTCAGAGTGGCCTTCTATTTTTATTCTCCTATAAAAAGCATTGGGAATGGGATTTACTTTTTACTCCCGAAAAAGACAGTCTACTCCCAACTTCATCTGGACCCCTTAGTGCATTTAGTTGTTCGGTGTGTATCTTAGATGTCATCAATGTGTTTCAAGCTTATCAATCAAGTGTTTGTTTCCAGTATGCCAATCTAGTATGTGTGACTAGCCCACATGTCTAGTGTGCATGAACATTGGAGTTCTTTTTTCTCTAAAGACAGAGAGAGAGAGAGAGAGAGAGAGAGAGAGAGAGAGAGTGTGTGCGTGCGTGCGTGTGCGCGCGCGCGCGCATGCGCTTTTGACTGGTGTGTGTGTGTGTGTGTGTGTTCATCTATTGCATTGTATCTGTATTTGTGTTCATATAGTAGATATCCATCTCAGGAAAACAGAGCACCGAACAAACGTGAGAGAAAACAAGATGGATACATTTACAAGACAACCTCTGAGAGGAGGTAAGCCTAGGCCAGTGATCCTAAATCGCACCTAGGAATTTCCTAAAAAGCAGGATCTTAAGTTATTTTTGGAACTGCAACAGCGTTGGAGTGGTCCTTATCGGAATTTGGATGGTATACCAGTATGCTCGGGCATAGCAGGAGGTCTGTGTCCTGGTCTTCACCCTCCGTTCCAGTTTTAGTTTAAGACTTGTTTGGCTCCTGGTGTGCCGCCAAAGTTGGTACGTTTGGCAGTAAGATAGCAGGTGATCTGGCAGCGATTGCCTTGAATGTGATATCGGCCATTTTGAAGAGAATCCTGATGGGAAGAGGCAGATGGTTAGGTTACTCAAAATTGGGGTGATGTGGTTGAATTGCTAAGAACCTGTTATGAGGCATGCCGCTGCGTGATGGACTGCCTTGAAAGAGGCCAGGTGTATAGAAGGGAGCCCAGCAAGGAGGTGGTTTTGCCCATCAATGTTTGCAATCACGAGGGCCCCTACCGTGGTACGGAAGTCCTGTGGTGGGCAGAAGGGCTTTAGCCTGAGGAGCAGTGTGTGCTGGTACAAAGCAGTTGAGCCTATTGTTAAAAGAACAAGTCAGTCAGCCATCCTTGGGTGATTTCCTGTCTGTATGGGTGACCGAGGAGAACAAATTCCATTTTAGTTTAGTTGAGTTTTAGGTATGTGATTTCCGTCCTCTTTTTAATGGTGCCATTTCCAGAGATACACGTCTCTGTGTCCAAACCTGTGTCACATCTAGACAAGACTGTGAATATTGACTTGCTTCACATCTGGGCGGAACTGTGGAGGTTGGCCTGTGTCAGAGTTGTGAATGTTGGCTTGCGTCACGTCCGGAAAGAACTGTGAAGGTTGGCTCGCTTAACATGCAGATGGAGCTGTGGGTGTTGGCTTGCACCACATCGGGATAGAACTGTGAGGTTTGGCCTGCGACACCGCTAGACGGATATGAGAATGTTTGCTTGCGTCACATCTAGCTACTAATGCCACTAACCAACCCTACTAATCAAAAACGGACCCCTCTGCGTACACCTCTCAAACTCTGAACTAAACACAACCATACCTTCAAAGCACAACAAACTGCACGCACTTCAGTACACCACAACAAAACAAACAACACATACCCTTGCACAACAGCACATGAAGGCTACCAACCGAAAAATACACCTAAGATCAGCGAACGGTGCAAACCGAACTTAAGCTGCCAACAACACATCACAGCTCTCTTGTTCTTTTCACCCGTTCAGTCCTACTAATCTACTCTACCCTCGTGCTTTTGAGATCTGCCACAGCGCCAGGGGACCACTCCAGTGCTGACAGTGCGCGGTATAAATATGCTTTAACAGAACATAACATTGATATTGTGGGAGCAGTTCACCGTGAGGTGCAGCTGGGTATCATCTACGCATTGGTGTAGAGATGTGCTTGGGTCATCGAGAAGTGGACCTTGCGGTGTCTGTATCATATACCTAAAAAAAGAACCAATTTAGAGTCAGTCCTGAGAAGGCCATTCTTGTCTAACGAGGATAGTCAGAGTGCGGTGGTCGACGGTTTTGAAGATGGAGAAAATGTCCAGAGGGACCAGGAGGCAGGAGCCCTCTCTGGCGATGAGCTTGAGCGCTTTGTCAAGCACCTGGATGGGAGCTGTTCCTGATCTGCATTTGGAAGGTAATCCAGATTGGTAATTTTGGAGCAGGCCATGGAGCTGATTGGCTACTGCCTTCTTGATGATCTCACCGATAAATGGGTGGCTGGTGATTGGCCAGTAATTGGGAAGATCCTCTGGGTTCAGGGTGGGTTTTTTAAGGTGTGGGCGTGTCCCTCTAGTAAGTGTATGTATTGCTTGCAACTAGTGCGCAGTGTTGCCAACTTAGCGACTTTGTCGCTATATTTAGCGGCAAAGTGCAGGTCCCTAGCGACTTTCTCCATAGAAAGCGACTAGCGACTAATCTAGCTACTTTCTCCCGAGTCCCATTGGTTTGAAGACGTACACTTTTTTCTATTGGTTTGGAGACTTGCACGTTTCCGAACCAATAGAAAAGGGTGTACGTCTCCAAAACAATAGGAGTACCTCCAATCAATGCCCCCGTCCTTGCAGCCAGGCTCCCACACAACAAGTGAAGTCGTGTCACTGAGGCCGCGTCCTGCGAGCGGCACGAGAATGCGGTGAGATTTGTCCCCAATGGAACGCTGTATTATCGGGCTAGGAAGTCAACACGATTTCAAAGATCGTTCTGCAAAACTGTAGAGATAAACATTCATGTATGTAGTGTATGTGCTTCAAGCTGACGGTAGCAGCAGCAGTTATTTTATCATCAATTCATTTACGCATTTTGGGGTTTAAACAAATCATTATCAATGTCAGAAAAATGCATTTAGAATTGATACCTTCTAGGTGAATTACTGATAGGTCCATGTAGGGTTGCCAGTGACTCCATATAGCAGCCAAGTTTCCCACTGCATGCTGGGAATTGTAGGCCCACATCATTGGTCCTCTCTCCTACGTCCATTGCACAGCTTGCAAAGGCAATTATGCAAATTAGGCAATGATGTCATTTAGCGACTTTGAGCTACTTTTAGGACAGCCTCTAGCTACTTTCCGGACTGAGGAGTTGGCAACACTGCTAGTGCGTGTGTACAGAGTGGGTGTGTAGTGGGGGTATTTCGTAGCTGAGCATAAGTGTTCGTTGTGGGTATTTTATGTGTGTGCGCTGTGTGTTTGTGTGTGTGTGTGTGTGTGTGTGTGTGTACAGTGCTTACAAATGTGTGTGTGGTTGAATACAGTTTTTAGTGTGTAAATCTGCTGTGTTTCACTACAGCAACAAGCGTGTGTGACTATTGCTGTGCAAAGTGCGTGACTCTAGCGAGTATATTTTTACTGCATGCATCAAATGTGAGTAACTCGTGTGTGCATAGTGCGTATACCTAGTGTGGTTGTCTACTGAAAGTGCGTAGTATCTTACATAGTGCGAGTGTCTCATCTAGTGCTATATCTAGTGTGAGTGTCTACTCTAGTGAGTTTAGTGTGCGTCCATTGTCTGCAAATGCGCGTTTAGTATGTAGGTGTCAATTGGGGACAGTTGTCAAGTGGAAGGAGAACACACACGGGGGTGGGGGGGGAGTGTGAAATTGTTAGAGAGGGGGCCACATCCCCTTTGATGAGGGGTAGTACCCCCCCTTCCCTGTTTTATGTAAAAGTCCGTGGTGTCAGCAGGATTACCTTTCAAGTTCTGCTTTTGAGACAAGAGTTCAGAAGAAAGCAAGTTAACACCTATCAGGATAAAGACGTCGCTACCTTTGGAAGAGATTGTTAATAATTCTGCTTAAACTGTTTGCATTAAGAGAAAGAGGCGTGATCGCTGCCGCGGACTTACTCTAGAAGAAGAATGCATGCCTTTCATCTCCCTACCTAAGACATCACAGCAGGGAGTGTCTCCAAGCACTGTATCCCTGGACACGCCCCTTTCCCATTTATCATGAAAATAGTCACCACCATCCTACAATCCAGACGGCGGACGCGGACACAAAAGTCTCGAATTTACCCATCTTTATTCATAAAGCTTCCGCGCAGAGGCGTCGACAGGGCAGGGCCTGAGCGGGCATGGCACATCCAAAATCTGAAAATGCCCACTCAGTAGCGCTGTTTGGGCATTTACAGATCTTAATGTCACTGCGGTGGGCCCAACTGCATTACCTGCAGTCCCCACTTAATAGACAATCCTGGCTACGCCTCTGCTTCAGAGTGTAAGTAACACTCCATCCTCACGTACAAAACCTAGGATGGGCAGGTTATAGGGTGGCCGCAAGAACACTGATGGCCGCAGCCAACCCCTGCAGCTCATTTTCATACTTGTATTTACTGCACATGTATATTCACACACCTTCCACGCCACTTAAAACATAACGCAGCTTTTTAAGACGACAGAGACACAGGGCAGTGCGCGACCTGGATGGACACTGTCCAAAGCTCGGGTGGACACTGCACGCCTGTTCTTTTTAAGTTTATAATTAATAGATGGGACGCGAGGAGGGCATTTTAACATATCCAGACGCAAGGTGCGTTGTGTGTGTTATCAATGGATCGCATTTCTGTGTGATCATCTGGGAACACGCTACATGCAAGAGGCATGACTTGGCTTTAAGCAAACACTCATGGAATGTGACGCCTATCAGAGGCCAGGGTCTGCAATACACTCGCGAGCTGAGGGATAGCCCTGCGGTCTCGGGTTTCGTGCCGCAGCGCATGCATGGCCAGGCCATTGCTCTGTCCAGCGAGAGCCTCCTGAGCGATAGCCCTGCTGTCTCAGGTCTGAGGGACAGCCCTACCGTCTGTGCTCTAACTCTGTAGTGCATGTCACGGCAGCGACGGCCCACACTTGTCCCTTCCCCAATGCCAGGGTGCCTACTAGTAAGTTGAGCCATTACTTAACTCGGACGACTTGCCAACTCCCCACACCTCGCCAGCAAAATAAGCCGTGCACACAGGCCCTGAAAAAGGAGGGACGATGCCACGCAGAGCTTTTTTTTATTCCAAACTTTTTTGATTTGATTTTGAGCGAACAAATAGTGTAGTCATACATCTCAGAGCAACAATATATCTGTGAAAAAACGTTTGCTATGTCTAAAAGATGGCATCCTTCAGAATCTAGCCTGCCGCAAAGGAGCCGAGTGCTGCAAACCCTGCTGAAGTTCTGTGTAAATGCAGCGAGGCATTCGTCTTGATTTCAGAAATGTTGTAGATGTGTCTGGGTGGCCTCCACAGGGAGTGGGTTTAGGCTGCAGGACCATGTCCATATCACCCAATTGCACGGTATGCATTTTAATAACAGTTTCTATGACACTGGATGATAATGTTGGCACCACTGCTCCCCATACACCCTTGGTCTCTTGCAATCCACAGCCTCTTATCACGACTCCTGCTTGCCAAGGCAGTAAGGGGCCACATCTTATTAGAGTTTGACTTCGGTTTGGTTCTGTTTGAATGCCTCCCCTATCTTGTGAATTTCTCCACCACCAGTGTGTTCATACAAAAATAGTTTAGTAGCACCCCTGAATAGCACCCATGGATGTTACTTAAATAGTGGGTATAGAGATGACTGTTAGACTGTGGTACTTACTTCTGGAGACAATAAAGATTTTCCATAATAACTTACTAGAAAGTCTTAATTCTATTAAAGACACGCAGGCGAGCATTATGCTTCTCTTTCTTTATTCAAAACACGTAAAGAAAGCTCAGCAGCAAGATCTTTTTGTGCACGTGAGCGCAATAGGTAATATGCATAAAGAAGGTACATCAAAAAATAAATATATAATAAAACACAATATATAATAAAAACACAATAAACACATTAGACCATGTCCATTAGTCTCTGGGGAAAAACAAGAACTCCATTTCCCAGGGGACTTCCCATAAAGTTCATTCAGAGGTCACCAACATGTGACGTTAGTCTTCCAATATGTATGCAGGTCTCCTCATAAACAGTCTTGAACATGATGTAGCTTCCTCTTTCGAGGCTGCGACCTTGGCTGTCCATAAATTGGTAAGTAGAATAGTAACTGTTGCCATCTCATATAAGAAAACAGAGTCAAGCTGCAGGTGCAGGTGTGCTACGACCCTGGCGGATTTTTTCCGCCATCGACGGACTTTTCGGCCATGGCGTAAAGTCTGTTTACGCCATGGCGGATGGTGGACTTACCGCCCCATTCCGAGGTTGGCGGGGCGGTAAGTCCCCATTGACCCATTTACCCTTCCCCATTCCCATTTCGGCCCCATAGGGCTCAATGGGAGTGGGGAAGGCGTTAATTACGCCACCGTACATTACGGTGGCGTAATTAACACCAAGGTCCCATAGCGCCATGGATTTTTACGCCCGCAAAAAGCGGGCGGAAAATTGACCATGGCGCTTTGGGAACTCGTAGTTGGCGGTAAGGGGTCGGCGCAGCTAACGCTGGCGTAAACCCCTTACCGCCAGGGTCGTAATGAGGGCCATAGATAAAAGACTAAAATTACTTCAGGCATATGACAACCCTAGTTCCCTATGTAGGGTGGGAGAGAAAAAATCATTGAGTTATTTAGAAGACATATATAACTTCCCAATCACCAATAATCCATAGCAATGTACATGATTACTATTGAGCGTATTACGCGCTGCTATTTTTCTCTCGTCGGGTAGAATAATGCTTGCCTCCATGTCTTTAATAGAATTAAGACTTTCTAGTAAGTTATTATGGAAAATCTTTATTCTATGTCAAGACCGGAGGCTCACATTATGCTTGTTTAAATCTTACTTACCACGATGGATGCCGGCTGTTTTACCTGTTTCAGGTAGAATTGTTTAAATATCAATTTGCTTGCCCAGTCTGCCATCCTCATGATGTCCTCTAGGCGAACTCTGGCTTGAAATGCTTTGGAAGCCATTGCTCCTCTCACGGTGTGGGCTCCGAAGTGCAGGGTATCTATCCCTGCTTGAGTTAGAGTCCAACACACCCAGCGTGCTAAGGCTGGAGCCGAAACTGCCTTGTGCGGTTTACGCAGAGCCATCAATAGCTGCCCATTAGGAGAGGTCTTAAGCAGGGCTGTAATTTCTTCGTAAGCCTTCAGGCATTTAACTAAGCAAAGCATGGGCTGGTCCCTAAAAGCGGGTAAGAAATCACCCTAGAGTTGCATTTCGTCCTCCTGTGAATATGGAACATGATACTATCAGGAGAGAAGGTCCTGCCCGCTAGATCGAGAGCTCTGACGTCAGAGACCTTCCTGCAAGAAACTAGGCAGAGCAGCATAGTAAGTTTGGCGGATAGGGCCGCACAGGATAACTTCTCATTATATGGCCATGACAGAAAAAGATTCAACACTTTGGGCCTCATTACGACCCAGGCGGATTTCGCGGTGCTAAATGCACCGCGAAGCATGGCGGAAAGCCGCCGATAGCGCCATGGGGGTTGGCGGATTTACCGCCCCATTCCGACCTCGGCGGAGCGGTAAATCCCCAATCCCCATTCTGCCCTTCCCCATTCCCATTTTTGCCCCATAGGGTATAATGGGAGTGGGGAAGGAGTTAATTACGCCACCGTAAAATACGGTGGCGTAATTAACAACGAGGTCCCGTAGCGCCATGGTTTTCTCCGGCTGGTAAAACCAGGCGGAGAAAACCTCCATGGCGCTACGGGAACTCGTAGTATGGCGGAGAGGTACGCCATGCACTACGCTGGCGTAATACCCTCTCCGCCAGGGTCCTAATGAGGCCCTTTGTTAATGTCCCAAAGCTTGTCGTAGCGGGACAGAGTCTGATACCCTTGAGTAATCTGCAAATGAGGTGATGCTCTCCTGCAGGGACCCCCTGAACGAGGTCATGCCCAGCAGAAATGGCTGAACGATAGGCGTTAACTGTCCTGTAGGCGAGCCCTCTTTCAACTAAAGAAGCTAGGAAATTCAGGATTTCCTCTATAGGTGCTGAAATTGGATGCAATCCTTTTCTTCGGCACCAGATACTCCAAGCGCCCCAAGAGTTGGAATACCTCTTAAGGGTAGCAGTGGCCCAGCTTTCCTCGATAAGGCTGACCGCCATGAGTGACATGTCGGGGACTCTAAATCTTGACCTGAAATCCTCCAGGCTGCTAGGATCAGTGATCCGCTGAGAAGAAGGGGTGACGCTGCCTTGACGGATCCAGTAGGAGATCCCGAAACTGGGGTAGAAGGATTGGAAAATCTGAAGAAAGTTCCAGAAGAACTGGATACCAGGCCTGAGAGGTCCAGACCGGCGCTATGAGGACCAGATGTGTGCCCTCCTGATGGGCCTTCGCCAGGGTCCTCGCTATCATGGTGAATGGGGGAAAGACATAATGGATTCCCCGGGTCCATTGTTGCAGAAATGCGTCTGTCGCAGCTGCTGCTGGATCTTGCCTCCAGCTGCAAAACACCGGTAGCTGGGTGTTGAGTCTGGAAGCAAAGAGGTCTATGGACATAGGACCCCAAACTCTTTGGAGACGGAGAAAGACTTCTCTGTTGAGCCTCCAGTCATTGTAATCTGTGGAGTGACTGGAGTACCAGTCCGCTACCACATTTGTGAGGCCAGGGAGATACTTTGCTGTGACCGAAATCCGATGTTCCAAACAGAAATGCCAAAAATCATTGCCTAGTTCTGCTAGAGGCCTCGATTTGGTGCCACCTAGATAATTGATGGACCTTACCGTAGAAATGTTGTCAATTTTCAGCAAGATACAACAACTCGCTCTGCCTCTGGCAAAAGAGTGCACTGCGAAAGAGCCTGCGAGGAGCTCCAGGCAGTTGATATGCATTTCCAGCTCCTGAGGAGACCAAGTTCCTCCCGTGGCGACAGAGCCGCATCTCGCTCCCCAACTGGAGCAACTGGCATCTGACTCGATGACGATATCCGGGGTGGATCCGAAGATGGCTCTGCCGTTACAGGCTTCCATGTGAGTGAGCCACCAGTTGAGCTCTATTCTCGCCTGAGGTGATAGTGTCAGGCGTTGGGAGTAAGAAAGGCTGCGCCTTAAGTGTTGACCCTTCAGTCTCTGTAATTCTAGTAGTGAAGGGGGCCGGGAAATATCGCCTGGATGGAGGAGGATAGCAAACATATTACTCTTGCTAGCTCCCAAAGAGAAAAGAGACTCCTCTGCAGGAGTCTGTGGATCTCCCATTTGGTGGAGTGAATCTTGGCCGCTGGGAGGCACAGTTGAGAATTCTGAGTATCCACCACAAACCCCAGAAATTCTAGGTTCCTGGATGGATGAAGAATTTACTTTTCCCAGTTTATGAGAAAGCCAAGGCTGTGTATTAAATCTATGGCTTGCCTGGTCTGCCACTGAACTAGCTCTTGTGATTGAGCCATGAAGATGATGTTGTCCAAATAAATTATAAGTCAGACACCTTGTTCTCTTAGATGAGCTACTGCTGGCCTTAGAAGCTTGGTAAAAGCCCAAGATGCAGAGGAGAGCCCGAAAAGTAGACCTGTGAACTCCCATTCTCTTTGTCTCCATTAGAATCTCAGATAACCTAAATGTGCCTGGTGCATGGGCACTGCGAGGTAAACATCCTTCAGGTCTAGGCGCATGAGCCAATCGTTCGTCTCAGGATGTCCCTGAGCATGTGTATTCCTTCCATCTTGAAATGGCGGTAAACGATGAACTCGTTGAGAGCTTTTAAGTTTATTACTGGCCACACCTTCTGTTTTCTGTGTACCAGAAATATGGGGCTGAAGAAGCCTCCTTGACTTGAGCAGGGGCGAATCGCTTGTGTAAAAGCTGTGTATCTTGTTGTCTAACACTATATGATCTAATTCAGACATCACCATAGGGGCAGGGCGACAGACTTGAATGGGCTGCGTGTAAAACTCTAGGCGCAGATCGCAAGCTGTGTCCCTGACCCAGGTATCTCCCGATAAGGCATCCCAAGCTCTCGCAAAGATAGCTAGCCTCCCCCTATAGGCGTTTGGGGCACAGGTGCTGTTATGAGTACACTGACCTGAGGATTGTTGTTGGGCTGGATATTTAGCCGCTCTTCTCCAGGCACGCCCTCTTCCACATCCTCTTGAAGGAAAGAAGGTATCGGTGTGCTCCTGCCAGGCATTACGCTGGTTTCTGGAGTGTTGAGGTCATCTATCGAAGAAATAACGGCCGGCGGAGCAACCTCGACCTCATCCAGCCCTGGAGAAAGTTTTGGAAGCTCAGACTCTCTTGATGGAGGCCTGGGCTTTGTCCAATGTGGTGAAGGTACCGACAAATTTCGACATCTCCTTCATAAAAGGATCCCCAAAAAGCAGGACCTGAGCAGCAGCACCTGACTCTGTGTCTTTTAGTTCACTCAACTTGGTGTCAATTTTAAACAGGATACCTTTACGAAGCTCAGTTGATATAGCACAACTGGCATTTCCTAGTAGGCAGATGGCCCGCTGGGCCCAGCCCGAGAGAATCACTGGGTCAATGGGGTTGTCTGTGTCGATGGCTGCTTCCGCCAGGTCCAAGATTTTATCCAGTGGACCAGTAACGTCCAGAACCTTGTCCTGACAGGACTTCCAGGCACGGTTTATGCCTTTTCTAGGGTCCTTCACATTTTTGCCTAAAACTGTAATCATTTTAGAGTCTAGCTCTGGGGTTAGAGCCACTTTGTCTGGAATTTCTGGACGGGGCATTCGGCCCGGAGTCTGGCTCTGACCTCTTTATCGAGGGGCTTGCATAGTCTGGTAAAGATGTATTTAGTTGTCCTAGAAGACGGCTCCCAGTCAGTGGATCTGGGATGTATTAGATCCTCGGGCCCGAACATTCCTTTTGAAGGAGACTGATTCCCGGCTGTCTTCTTGTGGATGGGGGCTGCCACAATCCCCGAGTTTGAGGTCTTTGAACCCACTATTTTAATGTCCCCATCTGAGGAGGTGTGAGAGTGATCGGCGTCATACACGCCTCTGTTCTGGTAGTCTTCCATGCCCTGTCTATCTCCCTCCGGGCTTGAGGGTCTAGTACCCCTGTTATCCTCCTCTGGGTAAGAGGGTCCATCATGGGAAGGGGTTACCTTCCCATTCATAAAGGCTCTGTTTAGCCTGGAGAAGGCATCCGATACAGCAGCAGTGGCAGGTTCTGGCTGGCTCAGGGGGGTCGGAGAGCTTCTGCTCTTGCGAGCCGGATTACACCCCCCTTCTGTAAGGTGCTTACTTTTTTGGGTCTTTTTCCTCCCTGGTGGGGAGGCTTCTCACATGTGCTCCTCCATAGTATCCATATGCTGCTGAATAGGTAGGAGCATATCAGTTACAGCCTTTTTAATGCTGGTCTCAACCAAAGATCCCAGCACCTTCTTCAGGCTATTTGCCATTGCCACTTCATCAATATAGCAAGTATCTTCCTCACACTCAGACCAAGCCTGATCTGATTGAGGGGAGTACTGTGCTGCCATTGTCAATTATATGCACCTTTCTCACCTTTTATTCTTTGAAATTTTCTTTCTGGGGTTACTGGACACCTTCTCTCTAGCCCAGCAGTAAGGGTAGTGAAGCTGAGATGATCCTGCTTACATGGTCTTGTCCTCTTACTGTTATATTGCTTTTCTTCTTCCTTTCCTTTAAAAAAAAAAAAAAAAATATTACTTAGTGAAGTAAGAGAGTCTCCGGCGCTCGTGATCACAAATCCCTTATAATCTGCAACAGAAATAGAGAAAAGGACCAGGGAGAGCAGGAGCTGCCCCTGGTGGATCACGGGCGGCGCCACGTGTACGATTCAGCTGTGTCGGCTTCCCCGAGCCCTGTGGGAAATTCGTTGGGCCGGGGCAGCGAACGCAAGTACGTGGAAGGTTCCGCTCTAGCAGACCTTCAATCAGCTGTAACGCTGAAAGAAGCACTAGGAAGTAGCACGAACGCAAGCAGAGCGTTCAAACATGCACACTCTCCTACACCAGCGGGAAGCATCTGGCGTCAGAGAAAAACAAAGAAATTAATCACAGAGCCACAAAGCGGGCAAGTTAATAACGGAACAGCTAAAACTTAGCAATATAATAATAATATCAAGCTCAATAATATCACTAATTATATTTAAAATAAAACTGTAAACACTTCATAAACATGCTGAACATGAATGTACTTATCTCTTGCTGTGAGCAGCAAAGAAAGAGGAAGTTACATCATGTTCAAGACTGTTTATGAGGAGACCTGCATACCTATTGGAGGACTAATGTCACATGTTGGTGACCTCTGAATGAACTTTATTGGAAGTCCCCTGGGAAATGGAGTTCTTGTTTTTTTCCCAGAGACTAATGGACATGGTCTAATGTGTTTATTGTGTTTTAATTATATATTGTGTTTTATTATATATTTTTTGGTGTACTTTCTTTATGCATATTACCTCTTGCGCTCAGGTACACAAAAATATCTTGCTGCTGAGCTTTCTTTACGTGTTTTGAATAAAGAAAGAAAAGCATAATATGAGCCTCTGGTCTTGACATAGAATTGGAAAACACACATGGAGATGTCATATTCAGGTATTAATTATTAGAAGACTACAAACCAACTTGGGCAGATTTTTTATTACTGCTAAAGAAAGTTGCCAGCTCCGCAGGTATATTTCTGAAAATCCACCCTACTCAAATGATACCACCAGCAGATGTGGAATTCCTCCAGTGATCATTCAGAAATACCACCTCTGATGCCGGCCAGTACCATTCGATCCCCCCGCTACCCATGTTTGGTAGTGATGGCCTTTTGGGGCAGCGGGGGGTGTCCCCCACTTCCAGAGGTTTGGAGGCGGGGGACAGAAAGAAAAAAAAAAAGAAAAGCGGAACCCGCGACGTCAGATCTGACCCGCGTAGGAGGGATGGATACGACGGTGCAAGGTTAGGCGATGAGCGGACGACGTAAAGGTAAGGTAAGTAGGGGGAGCGTGGGGGAGTTTATGGGGGTTGTGTGGGGTTATAGATTGGGCAGATTTGGCTGCAGCAAATTGGCTTTGTGGCTGAATTGACCACGTCAATTCAGCTGCAAACAATTGTGCCACGGCCAAACCGTTAACATCTGGGTTTTCAGCATTTTATTTCATCCATTTCCAGCATCAATGCAAAGGGAGAAATGGATTACGTACAGTAGTGCCTCCTATCACTCCTGTTGATTTTATTTATACACAAAAGAGTACATTCTGGTCCTTTTATGCATTATATGGGTAAGGTGGTGAAAGGAGGCAGAGAGGCCCACCTTTTTACCCCCTCAACATGTCCCATTGTATAAGCTTGTTTAACGACGGTCATTTGTAGGGAAGGCATCGTATCACAAGTATGACACTGACACAATGGATACAATTTGTAAAACCTTTATTGAAAATGTTGGGATCGGAGAAACTCCTATTTTGCCCTATAACTGAGATGGGAGTAGGGGGGGCGTGGCTTGGCAGCCATGTGAAAGGACGTGCTTGTACGGGAGCTCCCGCTGATCCGTACATAATCTGACTGATACCGCGCAAGGACCGCTGTGATTTGGCGAAAATTGGAAGACTGTGTACATGAAGCCCGGCTGCACGCGAGGACACATTTTCATATGGGTCCGTAGTGCGCACGGACACTTAAGAGCCGAATGAAGCACTGGCGGCCAAACCTCGGCGGATGACAAAATGGCCGCCGCCGCTTGACGAGGGGACAAAGGAGCGATAGATCGGGACCACAACATACGAGCGCCCTCTCAGCGGTACGAAGGGGGCAGCGCGACCCTGCCCACCTGGGGGGAGCGCCGGATAACAGCGGTGCCTGAGACTGCTGGGCGAGCTGAGACTCTCAACAGAGTCGTGGTGTATGGGCACCGGGGCGCGACCGGAGGGACGCTCCTGACTAGAGACATGTCGAACAAGCCTCTGAGGGCGAAGAATAAACAGCCCACGCTCGACGAATACGCCAAGACGTCGCCTGGCCTGGAGGGTGCCAGGAGCAAGGATAAGGCTCAGACCAAGGAGATGGCCGCCGGCGGTGCGAACCAGGAGGTTCTCGCTGCGATCGCGGATCTGAAGGCGACGTGGGAGACCAGGCTCCAACTTGCTGTGGTCGAATTGAAAACCGCGTTGGAACTACAGGTTGGAGCGGTGCAGGAGGACGTGAACCTCTTGAGGCAGGACGTGCGAGCCCTGGCTGAGCGCACTGCACTGCACATAAACGCGATATCCATGCCCTGGTGCAGCGGGTGGGCAACTTGGAAAGTAGGGCTGAAGAGGCGGAAGGACGTGCCCGGAGAAACAACGTTCGCATCGTGGGCCTGCCGGAGGGGGCTGAAGGCCGGAATCCCACGGAGTTTATTGAGAACTTGCTGCTGCAGGAGATCACTGGGGGAGCCCTGTCGCAGGGGTTTGCGGTGGAGAGGGCGCACAGGGCCTTGAGTAGAAGACCACCGCCGGGGAACCCACCTAGGCCTGTGATCGCCAAGATCCTCAATTATCGGGATCGGGAAAGGATCCTTGAGCACTTTCGTAAGGGGGGCACCATACGGCGAGGAGAGGCGACCATCACTGCTTACCCCGATTACACCTTGCAAGTGCAGCGCAGTCGCATGAACTTTGGGACGGTCAAGAGGCGATTGCGGGCAGCAGAGTACAAGTATATGCTGCTTTACCCGGCCAGATTGAAGGTTTTCTTCAAGACTAAGATGCTGTTCTTTGACACTCCGGAGGAGGCCATGGAATGGCTCGATGCACAAAACTGTCCTCAGGAGCCAGATGAGCGGACGGCGGATGGAACGAGAAGAGATAAGTGATGCTGCGGGCCCGGTTGGGCTATGAACATTGGGACTGGAATATAGTCGGGATGACTCTGTTTGGTAGTGTATGCGTTAGGACTTTGAAACATGGTCCGTGTGCGCGGATACGGAAGTGCGAGAGGGGAGCCTCCGAGGGCTGGTCCTTGTACCCCAGTTTGAGTTTAGTTTAGTCACTGTGTGTGGGGTGACACCCTGTCGGGTTCTCTACTTGGGTTCCAGGGAGAACCGAACACAGGGATGCCTGAGATCCAGGGATGGAGCTGGGCAGTTGGTTGGGTTAAGGGGGTTAGGGGGGTGGGGTGGGTCAGTTTTTATATGAGCCTGGGAGAGAAACTGGTGATGGGGACCCTTGCGGTAGGGGGGAGGCGAGTGGTCCTGGGAGAGGGATGGGAGCTACGGATGCGTCATGGGGGACCTTAGGATACTAACGTGGAACGTTAGAGGTCTTAACAGCTATCTTAAGCGTAACAAGGTCATGTTGTACCTAAAAAGACAAAGGATAGATATCGCCCTGTTACAGGAGACACATCTGACACGGGATAAGTTGGAACTGGTGGGGAGAAAGTGGAGAGGGACTGTAGTTGGATCCACATATTCGGCCTATGCCAGAGGTGTGCTGATTTGGGTGGCACCACATGTCCCGTTTAAGCTACTTGGGGAGGTTGTGGAGGCTGATGGGAGGCTGGTCATGGTAAGGGGGCTTGTGGAAAATAAAGTAGTGTGCGTTATAAATACCTATGCCCCCAACCGTGACACGGCGACATATTTCAGGACACTGACCACTAGACTGGGCGAGGGGATGGGGGGGCCTGTGATTTGGGGAGGGGACTTTAATTGTGTACTAGACCCCAAGGAGGACAGGTCAGACGACAGGGTGGACAGGCCCAGCCCGGCGGCTAGGGTACTGCAGGCGCAGCTGGTAGACCTTGGCCTGGCAGATGTGTGGAGGACGGGACACCCTGGCGTGAGGCAATATTCACATTACTCGGCCCCGCACCAGTTACACACAAGGCTGGATTACTTCTTCGCCACTCCGGACATTGTCGCGGAGTGTGACCAGATAGACTACAGGGCGAGAGTCCTTTCGGACCACTCGCCCCTGGTCATGCGTTGGCAGCTTTGTCCCCCACGTGCGCGTATTCCAACATGGCGCCTCAGGGCGGAAGCGCTCAGGGATCCAGTCTTCAGAGAAGAAGTGAGGGAGGAGATTGTTGCTTATTTTGAAACGAACACAGGCAGCGTCAAGTCGGCTGGTACTTTGTGGGAGGCCTTTAAGGTTGTAATGAGGGGGGTTGCCATTGCTAAATCCAAAGGACTAATGGGAGGAGTCTTGGCAGATCTGCGTAGAGCCGAGACCGAGTTGGAGAGAGAGCTGGGGGAGGGGGGGACGGACATGGAGGAGGTCATTAAACTACAACAGAGGTGCGCAGAACATTGGGACAGGCTTTGTAACCTGAATTACAAGAAGTACATCGAGAGGTTGCATGCCGGGGGAGACAAGACGGGCAGACTTCTTGCTTGGCTGTATAAGAGCGAGACCCCAAGATCCCCGATCCGGTCAGTTATCACTGAAAAGGGAGTGGAACAGAACACCCAGGAAGGGGTGAACGGAGCGTTTGCAGAATATTATCAAGCATTATATGAGGATCGAGAGGGGGGAAGCCGGGAGGATATAGAAGTAGTACTTGAAGACATAGGCCTGCCCAAGATAAGTGACGAAGAGCGAGAGGAGATGGATGCTCCGATCACTCTGGAGGAGCTGCAGGTGATTGTGCGGCAGCTACCCACTTGCAAGGCCCCAGGAGCGGATGGGTTCCCCAGTGAATTTTATAAAGCATATGGGGAGGAGGTGCTCCCGCCCATGCTGGAGATGTTTCATGAGGCGTTCGAGGTGGGGCGGTTGCCGGAATCACTCAGGGAGGCGATTATAGTACCGCTCCCCAAACCCAATAAACCGGGACATGATTGTGGCTCCTACCGACCCCTGTCGATGCTGAACCAGGACAGCAAGATCCTAACAGCTGTCCTGGCGGCCAGAATGCGGAGGGTAATAGGCAAGCTGATCCATCCTGACCAGACGGGCTATGTCCCGAACAGGAATATTACCCACAATCATAGGCGCCTTCACAGGGTGGTGGAAAAGGGGGGCAGTGACGACAGCGAAATGGCAATAGTGGCGCTGGACGCGGTTAAAGCGTTCGACTCCGTCCGATGGCCATGGCTCCTGGCGGCTTTGGGGCAGTTCGGACTGGGACCATGCTACATGAGGTGGGCCGAGCTATTATATAGTGCGCCTTTGGCTAGGGTCCGTACGGGTGCAGTAGTGTCAGACAGATGGCAGTTAGGCAGAGGTACCAGGCAGGGATGTCCTTGGTCTCCAATGTTGTACATACTGGCCCTTGAACCCTTAGCAGTTTACCTCCGGCAGCAGTATGATCCGGTGGGCATAGAGGTGGGAGGAGAGTGTCATCTTATATCCCTGTATGCAGACGATATGCTGTTATACCTGAAACACCCGGAAGAGAACTTGCAGTATATCTTGGAGGTATTGGAGAGGTACTCCTGGTTGTCCGGCATAGCGGTTAACCCTCAGAAATCCGTATTATTCCCACTGGGCAGTTATGTGGGGATACCGGCGGAGAGGTTGCCGGTGCTGCGGATTCCGTGGGCAACGAGCTCCTTCCGGTACTTGGGCATTGACGTGTATCACACGACCGAGGAAGAACACAAGTATAATACCGAACTAGCTGTGGGGAAGATTGAGAGGTGCATGAGGTTCTGGGAAAGATTGCCTTTAGCAATGATGGGTCGCGGAGCTATGCTTAAAATGGTGGTGTTGCCCAGGCTCCTGCATTATTTTAACAACATCCCGCATATGATACCTAGGAAGTTTTTCGCCAGGTTGCATAGCGTGTGTAGGAATTTCCTGTGGCACGGCACGCGCAACAGGGTCGCATTATGGAAATTGCAGAACTCTTACGAGAAAGGTGGCGTGAAGCTGCCGAACTTTGAGGCATATTATATCGCGGCGCAACTGCAATATGTGGCCAAGTGGCTTTCAGATGAAGAGACCCCCGAACATAGGCTGCTAGGGAAAGACTGTTCCCCCTTCTATCTGCGGGAGGTGATTTGGGTGACTGGCTCATGGATGAGAGAGCGTCCTAAGATGCTGGCCCTGGGCAGAAACATATGGCGGCGTGCCTGTCGGATGATGGGTGACCCCGCGCCGTGTATGCCGCAGTTCCCTCTGATCGCCCTGGCAAAGGAGGACGGGCAGCTGAGAACTATTATCCGGACGTACTGGGAGTCAGTGGGATTGATTACAATGGGCGACATCTGGCAGGAGGGGACCCTGATGGAGTTCGATGAACTGGAGGCAGGGTCGGGACTACACAGGGGTCAATATGTAACATATCACAGGGTGGCCCGGTCGGTCCGGAGCACGTGGCCCGAAACTACTTTGGCTGATGAACCGGATGCCACGCTGGAGACGATGTATGACGCATCAGAGGGTGGACACGAGGTCTCTAGGTTGTACGAGATGTTGATGACAAAGGTTGGGAAGGATTTAGGGTACCTGAGACTGGAGTGGGATGCAGAGGTGGGGGCTCCGATGTCGGATGGGATGTGGGAACGCGCCCTGGGGTACCATAAAAAGGTATCGAGGAACGCCAGGTTCAAGCAGATACAGCTCTATATTACGCACAGGGCATATATGACCCCCCTCAGAATTTCCAAATTCCCAGGTAGAGGGCGCCAGGCGTGCCCCAAGTGTAACGAAGAGAATGCGGACATGATACATATGTTCTGGGCGTGCCCAGTGATCGCGACGTATTGGGGTGAAGTGGCGCAGAGGCTGGTAGGAAGGGGTATTACACTTAAAGTGGATTCGGCGTGGGCTTGTCTGCTGGGAGGGTATCCTAGGGCGCGTAAGCTTCGGCATGTTGATAAACTTAAAGATCTGGCCTATGTGCTTGCCAAACGTAGGATAGCCATGGAGTGGAAGAAATGTCACAAGCCGCGAGTGGAGGTCTGGTGGCGGGATCTCCAAAAATGGGCGGATGCTGAAACGACAGCGTGGCAAGATGGCAGTATGGCAGGCGATGGTGAAGAAATAGGCTCTCTTATGGCATGGAAGTTGTTGTTAGCCGAACTGTTTTGCGCGGGATCGGCCTCGGCTGGACTTGAGAGCGATGAGGCCCCACCGCACGGAGCGGACACTGATGGTGAACACTCTACAGGCTCATAGGGGGGAGGGATGGGGATTGCAGTGCCTTACTTTTTGTTCGTTTGGTTTTGTTGTTTGAAGTGTTCTATTTATGTTTCGTTGTAATGTTGTTTGGTTGAGATAAAATAAAAATACATTTAAAAAAAAAAAAAAAAAAAAAAAAAACTGAGATGGGAGTAGTCTCGACCATCAAACGATAAACAAAACAGTCCTAGCGGAGTCTGTCAAATCAAAATAGCCTTTGCTAACAACAACCTAATACCTGCCCTATCTCTTGTACAAAAAGTGTAAAAAGTAGAAATGTTTGCAAAGGAAAAATCACTGTTCAAAAGAGTAAAGGTAGTTGAAGGTAGTTGAACCAGCTCTCCTCCACACGGTAAACCTCATGGAGTAAGACTGTCCTTGTAGGTAGGAAGACACACTCTGGCTCGGTTTCTAACACTCTTAGCAGTTCAAAACCGTGGATTGAGGCCCGCCTGGCCTTCCACGTTAAAGTCTCTTTCTTGACGCTCAAAATTGTATTCCAACATAAAGTTCACAATGGTCCCCCTCTGCTGGGCTCAGACCTCTCACATCACAGTTCAACATAAACTTGCCGTGGTGCTCCCTTCCAAAAACATATTGTACTTATTGTACTTCGGTCTCCCTCAAACAGGCTGGGACCCCTTTCAGATGTTGAAGATTTTCGAATGTGTGTTGCTCTCTTTAAGCCAACCACACAACCGCTTCGACTCAAAGTTCACGTTTAGTCTAGCTCAAATCACTTTTGCTGCTTGTTTGCTTCAAAACTTGAAAGAATGTACCTTTCACAGAGACTTTCGAATGTTACTTAGTATCGCTGATCGCACAGCTGCCTTTTACTTCAAAGTTCATTCACAGGTCTGCGTTTCTTCACGTCTCATCCACATGTGTGCAGTGTTCACTTATGATATAATTTTGCTACTTCATTTGCTTTAACACACACCAGTCTCTCAGGTCACTTGCCAACTCACCGGCTGTGTGCGCTTCTTTCTTGTTTTGCCATTCCCAATTCACGAGTTAAGTTTAGGACCACAAGCTTGGCCTCGCCTCCACAACTCTGCCGTTTACCCAGGAGGGTAGCTGGCTTCCTTAAAACACAATGCTATCTTCATTTGTGGGATCTGGCCTTCTCAACATGTCTTTCACGTTCGGTTGTCGGATGCAACGACCTCCAGTAGGGAACCCTTATGGTTTTCAAGCCGCTGCTCTAGTCCCTTGGTCCATTGCTCTGCTCCAGTAGATGTGCCTCCGTCCCGGATGTTCTGCTTGTACTCGTGTCCTGCCTTGCTCAGAGTGTGTCTTTAGGTGTTGCCTTTTATTCGTGTAATGAGAGCTAACTTGTATCAGGTATATGCCTGACTTTGCCTGATCTGATTAACAGGACAAGTTCAGTATGATGTGAAAGAGTTAGTCTGGTCACTCGCAGTCACCCTCTTCCTTGGCCCAGTCTTTGTGTAAAAAAGGGGGGTGGGAGTTGGGACTTTGCAAAATCCTACAAAATAGGATGGGGTAGATGAACAAAAAAGGGGGGAATACCGTGTCTCACCATCAGCTGTCTCACCCCCACTCCCTGAAGGCCAATCACCCAGGTTATCCTCCTGCAGTGCTCCACCCCCAGGGTCTGGATCCAAAGGTGGAGGCTGTGCCCTGGCCACCTGAGAGAGAGATCCCAGAGGACTAGCCGGTGAGACACCCTCTGGCTTCTCACACATTACTGTGCTTGAAAAAAACCCAGCCACTTCTATATATGCCTAATATACTATTGCATTCCAGCTTCCTAGGAAATGCTGGCTGTCTTTGTGTACTATTCATGTATTGAATCTAGACAGTTCTCTAGGTGCTGTTCGTGTGTTGAATCTAGACCGTTTCGAGACATTCTTCATGTATTGAATCTAGATAGTGTACTAGGCAGTACTCATGTATTGAATCTGGACAGTTTCTATGCACTGCTCTTGTATTGAATCTTGGCAGTTTTCCAGGGATATTCATGTGTGAATCTAGACAGTTTATTGGTGCTATTCATTTATTGAATCTAGACAGTGTTCTTGGTGCTATTTATGTGTTGAATCTGGACAGTTTGTAGGTGCTGTTCATGTATTGAATCTAGACTGTTTCTATGCGCTTTTCATGTATTGAATCTAGACAGTGTTCTAGGCACTAGCCATGTGTTGAATCTGGACAGTTCTTAGGCACTGTTCGTGTATTGCATCTAGCAGTGTTCTAGGCAATATTCATGTATTGAATCTAGACAGTTTTCCAGGGCTGTTCATGTGTTGAATCTAGACAGTTTCTAGGCACTATTCATGTATTCAATTGTGGAGTAGCACCTGTAGCATTTCAAGTTCCAGATGGAGTTGACAATAACTGATCTCAGACCCAAATAAACAGACAGATTCAAAGAATATGGTAAAATATGACTTTATTATCAGCTCAATAAAGAAGGGAAACCTGGTGAACAATCAGACTGCAGCTCACTCACTCTCAAATACATTTCAATTACACAAAAGCTTTATACCTTGATGTACGTCAGCTATGACATCATCCTACATGTCAAACTGTAAAAACATATCGAAAGGAGGGATTGGTTAAGGAAACATATAAACATATGTACATATACTTTGTTTAGGTGTTAGCAGTACAATTGGCTGCCCCTTATCTGGTAGGCATGCCTTGAATTACCTCTGACTACATATAATACAGATTAATAGTAGAATAAGAACAGCAGATTGGCTTCTGGAACAATATATGGTCCATCGCTACATAGGCCTTCATAATTGGTTGGCATTCTCTCCCAGCCTTGGACATTCGGCTTGTTAGCAGCACATAAGCAAAAAAAAAACAACATGCGGAGAACCAAGTCAGACCACTGCCTACTTAGCCAATTAGCCTACTATCCCTCATCAGCTAGGCCCTAAGCCAAGGCTTTTCTTTGTAGTTCACCTTGTGGACTGTTCTATTCCTCAGGACCTTTAACGTAGTCAAGGTACATTGCTAACTTTGTCTGGAGCTTAATGATTAGGCCTTATTTTCCAGTGTTGCACGACGTGTGAGGAAACCACGATTTTGTCCATTCTGACATTTTATGTAGTGTTATTTGATTTAATTATGCTTGGTGCTATTTCTCCTTTGGGCCTCTGGAGACTTGGTTGCTCCGTTTTGCATATACTTTCAGCATCTTTGATTGTTCAATACTTGGCACTTGTATATGTTTACTCCTTTACTTAATCTAAGAGAAATATGTCCTACGTACATGGCTTATTCCCTTCTGTAGGAAGGCATGTCAACAAAATATTTACTCCATACAAAAATTCTTCTGGGCCTAAAGGGACACCTCATAATGCTTTTTAGCCTGTAAATGATAATATGAATCCTCTTACATTCATATAATGTATCCCTGTAGTAGAACACACTACCCCTTTGTCAATACCGCTCTGCCGGATCATGAGCCGACGCAAATACCCTTTGTCAGTGAAAGATATCGTCATGTTTAGTTTAGTCATCAAGTTACATCCTAATATGTTAACTGGTGTCTGCCGAGAATGCAATAGTGGCATTGAAACGTCATGTTCTCCTATAGAGATTGGTAATTTGTCAGTAAAAGGAATTCAACTCATAGCCCCAGAGAATCCCTGTGCATTCATGGCAATGCCAGACATTGGGTAGTCTCGCTCTCGAACACAGGAACAAGTCACTCCAGTGTCTACAAAAAAAGAAAATGCCTTACCTCCTATCGTTACCCTGCCGTTGGTTCATCTTGGGGGCCCGGTGTCACTGATAGTACTGAACACATCAGGTCGCTCTGTGGGGTTTCCTATTGTGGATATAAATTCATCCCTGTCCCTGTGAAAGGATTTGCTCCTACCACGGTCACACTCTATCTTGGGCGTGGATGTTTGTGGGTCTCCTGTATTCACATTCCATTGTGGCACCATTGCTTGTTGTGTCTGTGCTTGCTGACTCTGTACTTGTTGTGTTTACAAAGGCACTTGCTGTGGTTGCCCTTGTGGCGATTGTGATTGCAAACGAACTTGTTGCGCTTGCTGTATTTGGAGCACACATGTCTGATTCTGCGTGTGATCTTGGGCATAATACTCCTGAGGTTCTGTATTGTACTGTGGAGAATAGCTCATCCCCCTCCTGGAGCTTACCAGTTCTGCTGCATGCCCACTCTACTTCTGCACGTTCAGGTCACATGTCCTATTATCCCACAATTCTAACATTGTTGCAGCTGTCCTCCATTAAATCCTCCCCCCCTTGAGGATTTAGAAATGTGCCTCTTCCTCTTGATCCATTCCCTCTACCTCTTGGCCAAAAATGATATCCACCTTGATGTATAGGATACTCTACATTGCTTGCCTATGTTGGCTGTAACTGTTGTGTTGCCACACCTTTGCCTCTTATGAACATTGCTCTTTGTATGGCAAATGTTGACAGTTTGTTCTGAACTAATTTAGCTTCCTCCTGCTTTCTACTCTCAGCTTTCTTCCTGTTTTTTTCTTGTAGTAATCGACAATGATGTACGATTGTCACCTGTTTTACTGGCAATGGCTTTGCTTCCATCCCTACCTTTTTCTACATCTGCAGTTGCACTGGCTCGGGCAGTCCCTGACATGAAATATGATAAATTAATGCTACCGTTTTATCACATGGTCCCCTTGTTTCAAGACGCCAACTTTCTTGAATCTCTGGACTAAAACTAACAGGATCTTTGTCCTCAACCATTTTCATTGTCATAATTGCACCCATGTCTGATCTGTCAGGATAGTGTACTCTAAGCACCCTCCATATGTCTGCTCTGCAATTGTTAAATGGCGCTCCATTGTGTGTCATGTTTAGCACTGTCACACTTGCATACCCTGCTCGTCTCCAAATGTCATCAGCTCCCTGACCTAGGATAGCTGCTAGCAGGCCTTTTATATCACCTGCTGCTAACATCATTTGTGCTGTCATTCTTTCTAGCACATAAATCCATTTTCCCACACCTGCAGTCAAACTCTGTAATTTACATTTCAAATTATCTTTGTCCATTTGTGGCCACAGCATATATTGTGGTCATCCTCCCCTTCTCTAAAAATGGGAATTGTGTAAGTCCCCATGCGCATTCGTACCCACCCCCACTTCTTGTCTTCCAGGTGGGGCTGGTTTTGGCCATTCGTCTCCATCCTGGCAATGACCTTAATCTACTTACATAAGGTGGGGATATATCCCCTGGGCAACTGTGCTTGTTGCCGCTCAGAATATGGTGTCGGTTCTGGTGTTTTAACTTTTGGGTCTTCTAAATCTGACCACTTTACCCCTCTTTCTGTGCTTGGATCTATCGGAAAACCACATGCGCCTTCTCTTCACTCTCTTTCGTTTTCTTCCCTTTCTTCGTCATCAATGGCTTTGTTCGCATGTATGGCTGTCGTCCCTTTCCTTGTCATCAAGATCTAGTCTACTTAAGGACATCGTTCTATGCTCGCCCATCATTGAGTCATCCATTCTTTCTCCTGTTTCCTTTGGTGGAGATCCTTTGATGCTCCCTTTAGTTTTATAACCATCTTTCTTCCTCATTTACACATATAAATCCCCAATCCTTTTTCCTATGCCTTCTGCCTCATGCTCATCAGTCCATGTCTGTATTCTCGGTATCCCTTGCAGCTCCCTGCAGGGCTGTTGTGACCCTCTCTCTTCTTCACATCGTTCTCGTGCTTCAATAGGCACTATACATCTGTTAACAATGTGATTTATTTTGTCATCCCTTTGTCCCCTACTCCTTCTAATTTCTTCTTCCCTTCACCACAGCTCCCTTTTCTCTTCTTCCTCTCGCCTTCTTTGCAACCTACATTCCTTCAATATCTGTGTTTTTATTTTGTCACATTTCTTCCCCTCTGTTCTCTCTGTCTTTTGTTCCTCTTAACTTCTTCATTCTTCTTTTTGCTTCCTCTCTTTATCCTTCTCTTCTTGGTATGCCTTTTCTCATTGCTTTTCCTTATTTTCCCATTCCTCTCTTTTTTCTCTTTCACTAACATCGTCGATACCCTTTGCGTCTAATTTGAATAATATCTGTCATCCCATCCACTCGTTCTGCACTATCGTCACTTCCTTGACTTTATCTTTTCCTTCTTTTTGTGTCTTAGCTTCTTCTTCTATTTCCATCTGTCTGTTCCTTCTTCCATCAAGCTCTTTATATTCATTGCGTGCTCACATATGTTTGCATTCTTTAAACTTGCTCTCTTCCATGCTGTTCTCACTATTATAAGCACGGGGCGTGTCTGTCGGATTAACATTCCCCGCCACTGCTTTTAAAGGACAAAATCCCTGTTTGCCACTGTCTATACTCTTGTTGTCAGAAGAAGAAAGAGGAGCTGAGGGTGTTGCGTCCTCCCCTTTATGCTGATTTAGCATTCACTACTTTTCGGGCTGTCCTTCTTCCTTGCTCTGGTACATTTACCATAGTTCTAAAATGGCTAATCTATTCTATAACTTTTTCCCTGTATATTTAGCATGTAAGTATGTTGTCATATGTTGCAATACTGTTCTTGATAGCTAAACTTCTTGAGGTCTCGGCATCTACATTTGATCAGCAATTCCTTTTACCCACTCAGCATGGTACTTCCTGATCTTCGGTGTGTTTCTCTGTAATGTTTTGTACAAATGCAGCAGCGGAGTGTCCCCCATATTGACAAGTCATTTTTAGCTGTCAATACTAGTTCTTTTATTTTGTTGTTACTTTAATGAATTATACCACAACAATCAATTTGGGCAAGCACCATCAATCACAGCCCATGACCCAAAAAACAATTCTTCAACCAATTTTAAAGCCTGTAACATAATGTTCCTTCATTCATAGTCCTATTGATTCTTGCTGTCTTGCTATTTGATTATTTATTTTTTTAAATTTGAGTTTTATTGGTTTTTAAACATGATGGTGGTACATACTGATACATGCATGTTCTATTCACAATGTTACATCAACGTTGCATAATATTTAAACAAAAATGGCTCTAGGTCTATTTTTCACCCTCCAATTGAGTTAATTTATCTCTCTCCCTCTATCCCACCCTCCCTCCCCAGGGCGGCTTTCGTGATTCTTCCTGTTTGGTGGCAAAAGTACTGCTCGTGTTTAGCGCAAAACAGGGCGTTTATCACAGTTGGTTTCTTTAGGTTCAGAGTGTGTGACAGAGTTTGTGACAGGCTTGGTTGACTCGTGGTGTGTCGAGTGTTGCTTGCTTCCTGCGGGGGGTGTAGCTTCCTAGGATCCTTGATGTGTTGGATTGTTCTCTTCTGTGCGTGTGATATGTTGATTAGCGAAGTCACACCAAGTTTCCTCGTGTGGTGCGGCCTTATCGTGGAGTGCTGCCGTAATTTTTTCCATTGTATAAATGTCAGTTGCAATCCTAAGCCATTCCTTTTTAACTGGGAGGTATGGGGATTTCCATTTAATGACCAGGCCTGCTCTCGCAGCCAGTAACAATGGGGATGCCAGTCCCTTTATCCTCTTTAGCTCCTCATCTTCCTCTTCCAAGCCAAACAGAGTCAGGAGGGGGGATGGCGTCCGTTTGATGCCGTCTATCTGTTTGATCCATCCTAGGACTTTGTTCAAATATATGCGGGCCTTGGGCCAGGCCCACCACATGTGCTAAAAAGTTGGAGTCCATTCCACATTGTCACCAGCATTTCGGGCTGTTGGTCTGATACATTTTCAAAAGCCTATATGGGTCGTACTGTCATCTGTGAAGTAGCTTTATTGTGTGCATCTTATATTGTGCTGCGATGGATATTCGGGATGGTGTTCCACAAATTCTGTCCCATGATTGCTCATCGAATTCTCTGGAGAAGTCTTTTTCCCATTTTTCTTTGAGGCGGAGGCTTGGGACTCGATCTTTACAGATCAAGGCGCTGTACATGTGGGCTATCAGGCCTTTGTTCGTGGTGGTCGTGTCTAGGATTTTTTCAAAGGGCGTGAGTTCTCTTCGTGTTTTGTCTTTCCATTCCCTTTTGGATAGGACGCCTTTCAGTCGTAAGTGCGGGAAGACCCGAATTGGGTGCAGTTGGAGAGCTTCTTCTAGTTCTGTAATTGGTTTGAATTTGTACTCTCTCCACAATAGGCCGGCACTTTCAAGTCCGGCATCGAACCAAGCTTGGTATCTGGAGTGTTCGGGGATTTCCTCTCTGATCCCAGGGGACCAGAGATGGCTCAGGGGGGAAGGCCATGGGATGACACCGGTCATCCCCTTCCCTTCCTTCCATATGTTCCATATTGTTCCCAATATTGAGTGATTGCATAGTCTTCTCGTAAGCTTTGGTCTGGGGACCCATAGCCATTCTGCAAGAGTTGCAGGGGTTAGATTGTCGTTGTCCAATTGGACCCATTGCAGGTCCTTTCTGTCTCGTAGATGTGGAATGAGGACTCTTAGCTGGATGGCCTGGTAGCATCGCTCAATGTCGGGAAGGCTGACTCCTCCATGCTCTTTGGGTAGTACAGAGTTTCATACGGTATCCTTGGTTTCTTTCCATGCCATAGGAATTTGGTTATTGCCCTTTTCACTTGTTTGAAGAAGTGTTCTGGGAATGTCACAGAAAGTACTTGGAAGGGATACAAGAAGCGTGGGAGGCTCACCATCTTGATGGCGTTCAGGCGTCCCATCCAGGAGATCGTTAGGGGTCTCCATTTCATGATGTCTGCTTTGAGGGCGGCAAGGAGTTGGGGAAAGTTTGCCTCGTACAGATCTGCGATATCCCTCGTTAGGTTGACCCCTAGGTATCGTAGTGTTGGGCCTCCGATGATAAGTCCCAGGTGCTCGAGGTCTATTCATTGTTCCGGGGTGGGTTCGTGGAGCGGGAAGAGGATGGATTTGGTTTGGTTCATTTTGAGGCCCGACAGTGTGCCGTATTCTTCGATGAGACGGATCGCTTGGGGGATCTTTGTCATCGGATTCTGCATGTGGAGCAGGATGTCATCTGCATATAAGGCTAGCTTGCATTATCTGCCTTTCACCTGCATCCCCTCAACGCCGTTGTTTGTTCTAAATGTTTGTGCCAGCGGTTCCAGCAACAGTGTAAATAGTATTGCTGAGATGGTGCAGCCCTGTCTTGTCCCTCTACTCAGGGGGAACCAGCGTGAGTACTGGGAGTTCACTACAACAGAGGCTCGGTGCGTCGTGTAGACAGGCTTGATTCCTCGTCAGAGTGCAGTGCCCAAGCCTGTAACGTGGCTTCCAGGAAGTGCCATTCGACTCTATCGAACACCTTCTCTGCGTCGATTGAAAATAGTGCAGGTGTGTCCGGCATTTTTTTGGCTTCATGTATGAGGTGAAGGGTCTTCCGGGTGGAGTCCGCTCCTTGTCTGCCGAGGATGAATCCCACCTGGTCGCTGTGGATTATGGCGGGCATGTGTGACTCCAGCCTTGCTGTGAGGACTCTCGTGTAGATTTTGTTATCGGTATTAAGAAGGGAAATCGGGTGATATGATGCACATAATTTGGGGTCCTTGCCTTCCTTGGGGATAACCGTTATGAGCGCCTCAGAGAATGATTCTGGGGCAGAGCCCGATTGAAGGATGTTGTTGAAGAGCTCGACCAAGAATGGAAGGAGGGTGTCCTTGAAGGTCTTGTAGAACCCTACTGTATGGCTGTCGTTTCCCAGGACTTTCCCTGTTGGGAGTCTTTTAATCGCTTCTTCTATCTCCTCTCCTGTGATGGGGGCATTGATGGCTTGTGCTATGTCCGAGGGTAAGCTTGGGAGGGATACCTTGTTCATATATTCTGCAATCGCCTCTGAGTGTGGGGTGGCATCTGAGGTGTATAGTTTATCATAGAAGCTGGTGAAGGTCTCTGGGATATTGGAAGGGTGGTTTCTGAGGGACACTTCATCACTTTGTATTGTTGATACCCATCTTTCCCTACGTTGCCCTCGGAGTCTCACGGCGAGTAGAGCGTCTGCCTTATTCCCTTTTTCGTATTGTTTCTGTTTTAGGTATTGAAGCTTGCGCACAATGCAGTCAGTTTCTAATTGCCGCAGTTCCTCCCTCTTGTCGTTGGCTTCCTCAATTTTTCGAATTCTATCAGGGCCACCTGATTGGGCACTGAGATCCAGTTGAGTTATTTCGTTTCAGAGCTTGTTTTCTATGAGTTGGCGTTCTCTTTTCTTTGCTGCTCCTTCTTTGATGAGTATCACTCTCCACGTTGCTTTGCCCGCTTCCCATACTGTATTCACTGGAGTTTCGCCTGTATTGTTCTTTTCAAAGTACTGATCGATGCCCTGCCTAAGTTGGTCTCAAAATATCGGATCCTTCCAGAGTGTCTTGTTGCAATGCCATTTTGAGCTTCTGTGGGGGAGCGCCATTCGATTGATGGAGGCCATGACCATATCGTGGTCTGACCATGTCACTGAGGATATACTGGATGTGGACATCGCCTTAGTGAGGTCTGGGGTGAGATATATATAGTCTATTCTGGTGTACATGGCATGCGGTGCAGAGTAGAACGTGAAGCCTGACTGCCATGGGTTTATGTGTCGCCATGCGTCTGTGAGTATGTAGGCGGTCATCATGTCTGCAATCTGGGAGGGGTCCTGATTCCGGTTGGGTGGCCGCTACAGGGTTACCAGCTTGTCTGTCCCATTCTGGGTCTATCCACGAGTTAAGATCACTTCTTCTTCTGCTTCGGTCATGACTTTGGGGACTGTGTGTTGTAAGAACCTGGACTGTCCGGAGTTGGGGGCATATATGGATGCAAGCGTAATGGTGGTTTCCTGTATTTTACCGACCAGTACGAGTGCTCTGCCGCTTACATCAGTCCAGGTTTTCAAGATTTCGAACCGGAGCTCTTTGCTGATTAGCATGCCGACGCCGGCCTTCATGAGTGGGCCAGAGCCCCAATGTTCGGTACCTGTTTTAGCGTACAGGACCTTCCTCTCTTCTCCCCTGCTGTATCTGGTTTCCTGTAAGAAAAGTATATTGAGCTTCGCTCTCTTGAACTCTCTGGATACCAGTGACCTTTTGGTGGGGGAATTGAGTCCCTTGACGTTTAACATGCCAATTTTGATTACGGCAAGCCTGTCACTTGTCATATCATGTCTGTCGATCATTTGTATGCCTTCTTGGTTTGCGCTTCGAGTCCCGTCTTCCATCACCGGGTGCCGCCGTGGTGGAAGCGGCCTGACATGTGCTCATGGCTGCCTGGAGCTGTGCTGTTTTTGTTTACTCTCCCCCTCCCTCTCCCTAGAGGTATTCAACGTGATACCCCTTGCCCTCTGTTCACTTTCTTCGTCTTTCACCTTTTCAACGAGGGCCTGCATCTTGGTTTGGTGGCGTCCGGATTGGACTGAGTGAATGCTGCCAGTCCAATGTCAGACCACCGATGGGGACCGTTACCTCACGGTCCTTGTTAGCAGCTACTATCAATATAACATATTGAGCCCCCTTCCGCCCCCCCCAAACACTTCAATACTCAACAATAACTGTTATATGTGACAAATGTATTGATACATGCGGTTCCAGGATTCTTCATCGGCCGACTTGTCTGTCCCACCTTCAAGGAGGAGGCCCTTCTACGAGTCAGGTCCCGTATCGGAGGTGTGTGATTCGCCAGGGTCTTAACAAGTATCCATGCAGTGTCGACCGGATGACCATTTTCGACATGCGGAACCCTGGGATGGGCTGTCATTTGTCGCTGTCTTGTGTGTCGTTGGGCCGCCTGTACTTCCTTGACCCCTTGACTCTTTTCCTCCTCAGGCCCTGAAGCTCCCATCGTGTTCTATTCTGCTCAGGTTCTTCTTGGTCTCCTTCTTTACAATCTCGGATCTCTTCCTCAGATTGCAGCTGTATTCGTCTGCTTCTGTGCTCGAAAGTGAGGGAGAAGGGGTATCCCCACCTGTATCTCGTGCCTTGCTCTTTGAGCCATTTCATTAAGGGACTGCAGAGGCGCCTCAGGGCTAGGGTAAGCGAAGATAGGTCTTGGAATATGGTGATCTGCGCCCCTCCCATTGTGAGGGGGCCCCCGGACCTAGCTTTCATAAGTATCCTCGTTCTGTCCTGATATCGGTGAAATCTTGCGAGGACTGACCTCGGGCCGCCTGGTGGGCCTCTGGCTCTATGTATTCTCTCGGTTTTGGGCTCATTGATGTCCTCATCTGCTATTAAGATTTTGATGATGTTGTGTATTGTTTTTTGAGGTCTTCTTCGGTTTCCCCCTCTTGCTCCAGTATCCCAAAACATCTTAGGTTGTTCCTCCTTTCTCTATATTCTAAATTGTCCATCTTCAGGTGAATTTCTTCTTCCCTCTTCTCTATATTATGTATCCTGAGTTCCATTTGGGTTTCAAGTGTATCTATTGAGGCTTGGTTGGTCTCGACCCCTTCTAGCCTCTCTTCGATGTTGTCCATTCTCTGTGTAATCGTATCAATTTTGCCACTGAGGCTGGCACCCATGTTTTAAATTTTTCTCAGAAGGGCAGCGATGTCGCCCTTGGTGGCTGCCGCTCCCGTCTCCAAGGCTTCCGTCGACATCGTGGTTCTGGGGCCGAAGCTCGGGGGGGGGGTGAGGTGTATGCATATTTGGCTATCCTGCTTTTAGTGTTCATGGAGCGGTTGTTGTGTCGGAGGAGGCACACGCCCCTAAGGTGGGGGCCTTACCCTCTGTGCTGCCGTGTGGTCGGGTGTCTTTAGGATGATTCCAGGTCAGTGGGCCGTAACGTTTGGGCTTGCTGCGTCCACGGGACAGGAGGAGGCACTCGCCCTAGGTCCAGGGGCCCTACCCTCAGTTTGATTAGTCATCTGTTGGTGGGTCCAGTGTGATTCCGGGAGTGCACCAATGTTTGGAGTGTCTTGTGTGGGGCAACAGGTGGGTTCACGTGGGACCAATATCCTTTTTTTGGTGTACAGCATAGTGTCAATTTTGCGGGGGGCACGTGGTTGCTCTAGTGCTCTATCTTACTGCGGGCCACCGGTGCCTGTCCTGGTCTAGCCGGGGGTTAATGGACTACCTTTCTACCACGGGGGAACCCGACACTGTCGTTCATTCAGAGGAGGGCACACACCCGTGTTTGGGGGCTCAACCCTCTAAACTGCCTTCAGTGCCGCACTGGTCTCCCTGCCTGGTTCTCCGTGGGCCTCGGTAGCGTGCTTTGTGGGGGCTATATTGGTAGTCCACTGGTTGTATGTGCTGGGGTCAGGGCTGTCAGTTATAGTGTTTAGGCTGGGTGGGCGAGGACTGACATCGCTGTGGAGTGTTCCGGTGGCAAGGCGTCCTCCCCAATGGGTAGGGACGGAGTGTCTGTGAGCTTGAGTGTTCTGGTGCCCTTAAAAATTTTGAGGGTGTCGATCCACTGCTGGTGCTTTATGCCGAGGCCTGGGGGGGTCGGCGACTTTATTAGAGGTACCTGGTGTGTAAGTGGCACCAGATAACGTTTCCTTTTGTGGCTTTTGGGGGTTTGTGGCGCGTAGTGTTCCTTTGCCTTTGTGCGGTCTACGCAGGCTTGTTTACTTCCGGTGGGCCTCTCGGGTTCTAAGGCCTCCCAGGAAAGTATGGAGACCTATAGGTTTCCATTGATGCACTGAATGTTAGTCTGGGGGCCGTAGGTCGTGAGATTGCAGGCTGGGGTGGGGGGGCTCCTCAGTGGTGTTGATTCGCCTCCTTGATCTCCAAGTGTGCCGTGTGCATGTTTTGCCGGGGAGCTAAGGCAGGGCCTCGAACGCAGCTGCCCTGCTCCAGGGCCCCATGTGTCTCGCTCTGACAGTGGGTGAGGCATGCAGAGGGACCTTCTCGCGGGCCTGTGCGCACCTGTGCAATAAGGGGGCGAGGCGTTTATTGGATGGGAGAGGGGGCACTCTCCATTCACAACTCCTGAGTTGCACACCCGACTCTCGGATCGGGGCGCGTCGAGGGTTGATGGGGTCCCTTTGTGGAGCTCAGCGCCACCAAGTGCTCCCGGGAGGGGGGCCCGCAGACCCACCTTAGTTTCTATGACTATCCCGTCTGTGCGGGATGCAGGGTCTCACTTCTGCGGGGCCTCCCGCGGGCTCTGTCCTCCTCTCTCGTGGGAGCTGCGGGGAGAAGTGTGGCGGATAACCCTCTTGCGGAACTGGTGGAGAGCCAGTACCTCTTGCGAGGGCTGGTGGAAGGACAGGAACCAGGCTCCTCAGTGTTCCCTCGGTACGCAACTCATGTCCCATTCCTCCATGTGTCTCGGAGGAGGGAGGCACAGCTAGGCAGTCCCTTCACGGTGATAACTTCTCTGTTTTTGCTCGCATTTTCGCTCAGTATGGGGGGGTCCCTTCGTACAGCGGTCCATCAGTAGATATGTGTGGGGGGTCAGAAGTGGGGACTCAGCTCACTTCTTGGACCCGGGGGACGAGAGCTCAAACGGAGGTGTTCCTCATCCGTGCGCCCCCTGGTGGCCGTCTCGCTATTTGATTATTGACACTAAGGGCCTCATTACACGGATGGCGGTAGGGATTTACCGGTACCGGTAAAATACCGGTACCGGTAAATCCCTACCGCCTTACTACGAGGTCCCTTTGCGGGTTGGGGGATTTAACTCAAGCTTTTTGCAGGCGTTAAAATCCAACCCGCTAAGGGACCTCGGAGCTAATTACGGCACCGCAAAATTGCGGTGCCGTACTTAGCGCCTTCCCCATTGCCATAGAGTCCTATGGGGCAGAAATGGGAATGGGGAAGGGCAATGGCGGAAGGGGGATTTACCGCCCCTCCAACCTTGGAATGGGGCGGTAAATCCCCTTTCCGCCAAGGCGGTGCCGGTATTTTACCGGCATGAGCCATGGCGCTAATAGCGCCATGGCTCACCGCCTACCGGGTAATGAGGCCCTAAGAATCTTATTTTACTTACTATTTTTACTCCACTTTTATCCTACTCTGATTGATATCAATTGTTTGATTTTAGAGTCTGAAAACCAGCTAGATTATTACTATCATTGTATGTATCTTATTTTAAACAATTTGCACGTTTTACGCTGACATATTTATAACCCCAAACAAATGTGCACTTTAATTTTCTATATCGTCTTATCCTACTTTCTCTAGTAAAGGTACCTCATCTCAAGTTTACCAATTTTTGGAGTGTGACACGCATTATTCATCTCGCCCTTGCCTCAGGTCTCTCTAAAAAATACCCCCTCTGGGAGTTTAATGCATGTCCTTCGGTCCCCTTGGGATGAGGGATTGAGGTGTCTCTATCTTTCTCTTAACATATATCCTGTTACTATATATATTTACACTTACAATACAATCCCTCCCCTTTATTTGCCACTTTTGATGCTCTACTTGCACCTGTTGCTCAGCTCGAGTCCCTCTGTATTGACTCTTCCCCAGACGACCATTTGGCCTACAGTCCGTGGGGCACCTGCAGGGACCGGAGAGGAATTTCTTCAAAGGGGCACCTGCTGACCGTCTCGTTTTTAAACGTGTGTTTTTCTCCTTTCTCCAAAGGAAAGTCTGCGATTTTCTGGCTTATGGCAGAAGACGTAAAACATCTGAGAGTCTTGCTCTGAGCCCGGGAGACTGGACCAAAACCATCTACACAGCTATCAAAATGTGCAATATCAAGTGGAGCATTTTGGGTGTTATACTAAAAATGAAAATGCAAAGCCCGAATGATATGAATAGTATGTTTGCCAGAAGCGAATCGCATCATGTGACAAACATTGCAAACCATGAAACCTGAATGTGACCATTGGGAGTCCATTTCGTAAATTCCGGCCAGTTTCGTTTTTGTAACGCTTTGCAAATATATTCTATGCTTCAAATCCACACACGGTGCGAGGCCACAGCTTGAACTCTGAAATTCTAACGTAGACAGGAATGTAGAGCCGTACAGGAATGCATTGTTTTCCTCTCATTGAGGTCTTGAAGCTGTGCAAAGAGCCGCGGCTAATCAGTAGCCCAGGTGCCGGTTTGTCTTGCAAGCCCTGTTGTAAAAGGCAGTTAAATATGAATTATATGCAACTAACGGTGCTCCTTCCGAAGGATGGTATTTTTCTCTGCCTCAGAACTGTCTGACCCTTAGCTCATGAGTCGCAGCAACCAGATAACGTTGGTTGGAATGTCTCCTGGCTAGAACATGATATCCTCCCCTGCGCTAATGTCTGTGTTCTCCATAACATAAAACTGTCTCTGCAGCCTTTGCTAGAATGCTAATGTTTATACTGACTGAAGTTACATGTATAGCTGTCAATTACCGAACCCTAGCTTGTTCGTCATGTATAAGGGCGGGCCGAATGAAATTGTAAAGGATGATGTATTATGTATATATATGACTGCTTTGGCGCTGCTCCCTCTCTCTCATCTCACAGTGTCTGGGAACACACGTTGTGAGGCATTGAGACCCGGTCGGCCGACTGAGATACTTTATGAATAAACCAGACTTGTTTGGAATTCGAACCTCACGATTGGCGTGTCATTTAGTATATGGTTATTATGCCTGTATTCCATATATGCTCTAACACAAGTACCAGATGAAATGACCAATAAACGATCTCAGACCCAAATAAACGGACAGACTCAAAGAACATGTCAAAATACTATTTTATTATAATCTCAGTAAAGTAGGGAAACCTGATGAACAAACAGATTGCAGCTCACTCACTCTCAAATAGATTTAAATTACACAAAAGCTTTATAACTCAATGTACGTCAGCTATGACATCATCCTGCGTGGCAAACAATAAAAACCTATCAAAACCTATCATCTCCTAGTCACATCAAATGTGGGGTGCCCCAGGGTTCCTGCATAGCACCCACCCTCTACAACCTGTTCACACGTCCTCTCTTCAATCTCCTTGATTCTATGGGCATCTCATACACGAATTATGCGGATGACACCCAAGTACTCATCCCGCTTACAGGTGACTATGAGCTGGACAAAAACACCCTCAACTCCATCTACGCCACCATCCAAGCCTGGATGGCTGACAATTGGCTTTGTCTCAATAGCGAGAAGACCGAGCTTTTACTTATTGGGTCACCAACCATTCTAGGCAACCTTGACAAACAATACACCTCTTTTACCATCGACAACATACCGATTGCGGTATCCCAATCAGTCAAGACTCTTGGAGTCTACCTCGACTCTAATCTCACCATGGATAAGCATGTCAATGCCATAGCCTCCTCTTCAGCATACTACTCCAAACTCATCTACGCAGCAAGACCCTTCCTATCCTCACAAAATGGCCTCACTATTGCTAGGGCCATCATAGGATCTAGGTTGGACTACTGCAACACACTCCTTGGTGGGACCTCCGGAAAAAACATCGCCAAACTCC
This sequence comes from Ambystoma mexicanum, assembly GCF_040938575.1. Taxonomy (NCBI): domain Eukaryota; kingdom Metazoa; phylum Chordata; class Amphibia; order Caudata; family Ambystomatidae; genus Ambystoma; species Ambystoma mexicanum. Next base: position 292,633,992 of record NC_090932.1, on the reverse strand, counting down.
AGCTTGCCCAGAACAACGCCCTCAGGGCCGCTACAGGTTTTTCCAGGAAAGATCACATTTCTGACCTTAGGAGGCAGGTCCACTGGCTGCCCATTAGGCAGAGGATCATCTTTAAAATCCTCTCCCTCACCCATAAATGCCTCCATGACCTTGCTCCCCCCTACCTTGCCCAGAGAATTTCACGACCCTCCTCGGCCAGGCCCACCAGATCTGCCTACACCAACCTGATTTCTACTCCCAAAACCTGTAGAGTACGTGCGGGCGGTTCGAGCTTCTCAGCCCTAGCAGCCTCACATTGGAACGCCCTACCTTCGCTCCTCAGGGGGATTGACTCTTACCTAGCCTTCCGAAAAGCCTTAAAAACCAGGCTGTTTGTCTAAACCTTCCTGCCTTTATATCTACAGGCTCACGAACATCATTTGTAACTAAGATCCGCTCCTCTCTCTGTAACTAAGTACCTTTGTTTCCTATGTTTACACAATCTTGCTGCTTACGCCTTCATGTAATAGCGCCTCGATGTCTATGGGCTGCAGTGCGCTCTATAAATGTAAATAAATAAAAATAAATAAAAGGAGGGATTGTTAAAGGAACATATATACCAATGCTTCGTTTAGCTGTCAGTAACACAAGTGGCCGCCCATTATCTGGTAGGCATGCCTTGAACTACCTCTGACTATGTATAATACAGATTAATCCCTTAACTGCCATGGGTTTCTCCACCAGTGCCAAGGCCTTTTTTGGTGATTTCGGGATGTCGCCATTCAATGCCTTGTAACTTTTTTGTTACATGAGATATTTCCCCACATGTAGGCGGTCGTAAAGCCACCAATCCCAGTCTGCTGTAGAGGGTTGAGAGAAAATAACCAAAAAGGGAGACATGTTTGTGTTTTTTCAGAAAATGCCAATGAAATGGTGTGCAAAGAAGCCGGTGTTTTTGTTCTTGTAAGTGATAGGAATAAATGGTTTGCTGTGCTCAATTCCCCGTTTTTCAGGCTTTCAGGAACAGGTTGAGTGGAAACCAGAAAAACCTATTTTCTTGTGGTTACCAACCGTTTAGTGAGAAGTAGGCGATTTTGGCCTTTTTTTCCAATAGGACATGCATTGACGGAATGGAAGAAAAGGGTAGGAAAGGTGAATGGGAGGACACAAAGGCATACAACTCTGAAAAGTAGACAAAATTCCAAGTTTGGAAAGGGGTGATTTTCGCAGATCAGGCAACAACTATGTAGGGAAAAATTCCATAGTTTGGGGAACATTTTTTGAAAGAGCACAGGCAGACCTTTTGAAGGGTAGGTGACTTGTGCAGGTTACAAAAGTGTATAGTGTCTAAAGCAGCGACTAAATGTAGGTTACATTTGGGAAATGAAAGGGTTGTGTGACAAAGGGCAGCAGCAAATGGGTCGAAACATTATTGAAACACGCAAACACAACAAATGTCCTACATTCCCGCATTCCCACATGTGTCCCAACATAAACGGTACCTCACATGTGTGAGTGCACCTAAATGGGCACAAAGGGCAAAGGCTAAAACACGGGTAACCCCAAGTCTTTCGGCAGAGCAGATTTTCAGGAATTTTGCTCATGTGGACAACCTACAGATTTGGGCCTAGGGTGTCAAAGCCACCCAAGGAAAACAAGGAACCCCATGCATTTCTGAAAAGAGGACACCAGTGTGAATCCACAGAGGTCTGACTTGCACGAATTGGCCCAGAATGTATTATCCACAACCCCCGGCAAAGACCGAAATGTGGCTAAAAAATGCAATTTTCGCACATTTCACTCTGCTCACCCACCGAAACATGCCGCCAACAACACATGGCCTACCTTCCCGCATTCCCATAGGTGTCCCAACAAAAACGGTACCTCACATGTGTGGATGCACCTAACTGGGTGCAAAGGGAAAAGGCAAAAACACGGGTAACCCCAAGTCTTTCGGCAGAGCAGATTTTCATGAATTTTACTCATGTGGACAATCTACAGATTTGGGCCTAGGGTGTCGAAGCCACCAAGGAAAACAGGGAACCCCATGCATTTCTGAAAAGAGGACACACGTGGGAATTCACAGAGGTCTGACTTGCGCGAATCACCCCAGAATGTATTACCCACAACCCCCAGCAAAGTCTGCAATTTGGCGAAGAAAACACAATTTTCAGACATATTCCCCGCCCACCCAGCAAAACGCGTCACCAACAACACATGTCCTACCATCCCACGTTCACACAGGTGTCCCGATGAAAATGGTACCTCACATGTGTGGGTGCACCTACCTGGGCACAAAGGGAGAAGGCTAAACCACTGGTAACCCCCAAAGAGTTTGGGGTGACAACCTGCAGATTTGGGCCTAGGGTGTCGAAGCCACCAACGAAAACAGGGAACCCCATGCATTTCAGAAAAGAAGACACGAGTGGGAATCCACAGATGTCTGAAATGCACAAATCACGCTGAATTCATTACCCACAAACCCCAAAAAAAAAACACATGGGAGATGGGTGCCCAAGGCCAGGCATTACCCCCGACTTTCCTGAAGCTCTGGCTGGCCTGCGTTACAGCTTCTCCCTCCAGGAAAGGATGGGGAATGTCCTGGGCCTCCCTGGAACCAACGCGGAGCTTGGGGACGTTCAATCCACATGGGAGTCAGCTGCCCAAGGCCAGGGATATGACCCCCTACAACCCTGGAGCTCTGGCTCGGTTGCGTCACAGCTTCTCCCCTCTGGGAAAGGACGGGGACCATGCTGAGGCTCCCTCGGACTGCCGCTGCATTTGGGGATGGTCAACCTACATGGGAGACAGCCGCCCAAGGCCAGGGCCATTTTCCCTGACTTTCCTGGAGCTGTGGCTGGCCTGCGTTACAGCTTCTCTCTCCGGGAAAGGTCGGGGACCTTGCCGGAGCTCCCTGAAACCGTTGCTGGGCTTGGGGACGGTGAAACCACATGGAGACAGCCGCCCAAGGCCAGGGATATCAGCCTGACCATCCTGGAGCACGGGCTGGGCTGCAATTCAGAATTTCCCTTGGGGGGGACGAAAGGGGACCCTGTCAGGGCTCCCTGGAGCTGCCGCTGTGCTTGGGGATGGTACACCCACATGGTAAACGGATGTCCAAGGTGGGGTCATCACCTCCAACCGTCCTGGAGTTCTGGCTGGGCTGCGTTACAGCTTTTCCCTTCGGGGAGGTATTGGCACACTGCAGGGACTGCCTGGTGGGGAAAAGCTGTAACACAGGCCAGCAAGAATTCCAGGATGGTTGGAGGTGATGTCCCCAGCATTGCAAATCCATTTACCATGTGGGTGTACCGTCCCCAAGCACAGCGGCAGCTCCAGGGAGCTCCGGTAGGGTCCCCTTCCCTCCCCAAAGGGAAATTCTGTATCACAGCACAGCCCCCACTCCAGGATGGTCAGGGCTGATGTCCCTGGCCTTGGGCGGCTGTCTCCCATGTGGTTTGACCGTTCCCAAGCCCAGCAACGGTGTCAGGGAGCTCCGGCAGGATCCCCGACCTTTCCCATGGGGAGAAGCTGTAACGCAGGCCAGCCAGAGCTCCAGTAAAGTCAGGGGTAATGTGCCTGGCCTTGGACGGCTGTCTCCCATGTGCGTTGACCATCCCCAAATGCAGCAGCAGTCCCAGGGAGCCTCGGCAGGGCCCCCGCCCTTTCCCACAGGGGAGCAGCTGTAACGCAACCCAGCCCTGCACCAACTTTTCTGGTGGCCCTTTCCACCCCAAGCCAAATGGATGGGGGCATCTCATGTAGCCCTCGCTGAGCGCAGATAGGGGCAGAAATCTGTCCCCGGGGAGGGCTACGAGAGGTCCCCCCCATCCACTTAGGGTGGGGGGGGGAGGGCCACCCGCTTTAAGGGTAACAAAAAATCTTGGTGGCTAGTGGCCCCCCACCCAAATCTCCTTTTTATTTTTATTTTCATGTATCACCCATCTGCCTCCAGGGGTCTCAATATGTGTGGCCCCAAGCTTTGGGGGCAGAAGGGAGAGGGCTGCTTACTGTAAGCAGCTCCCTCTCCCCCATGTCACAAAAAGTTCCCTGGTTGTCTAGTGGCATTGCTGGGCGCGGAACGAGCGCTCTGCGCCTGATCCGCACACAGCAATGCTTCAAAGAAAGGTGTCGTTGGAAAGGGAAGAGTCTCCCCTTTCCAACGACACCTCCCTTGATCTCAATGGCAAAATAGCTGTTCAGATCGAGGGGGAGAAAGGTGGAGACTCACCTTTCATTTTCACTGTACCAATTACTTTCAGTTTAATGTCGGTGTGCATTACGCACGCCTACGTGAAACTGAAAGAAATCCAACCCCCGGGCCATGAGGAGGAACCTCCCCCTCACTTAGCCCGGGGGTTGGATTTAAGTTTTGTGCCAGAAAGGACGGGCTATCTCATCCTTGGTACTGTGAACGTCCTTGGCACTAAAGAGGTTAATAGTAAAATAACAACAGTGGATTGGCTTCTGCAACAATATATCGCCTATCACTACATAGGACCTCATGATTGGTTGGCATTCTCTCCCAACTGTGGATATTCAGCCTGTTAGCATCACGTAAACAAAACGAAACCAAGTGCGGGGAACAATGTCAGACCACTGCTCATTTGGCCAATTAGCCTTCCATCTCGCATCAGTTATGTCCTAAGCCAAGACTTATTCTTTGTAGTTGACCTTGCTGACTGTTCTCTTGCTCGGGCCTTTTAAGGGAGTGAAGGTACATTGCTATATTCGTCTGGAGCCTAATGAATAGGCCTTGTTTTCCACTCTTGCACTATGTATGAGAACACTATTTTGTCCATTATCACCTTTTCATTTTTTATTTATTTATGTATTTATTTATGTATTTATGTATTTATTTATTACATTTATATAGCGCACCTAACTCTTAGGCATCTGGGCGCTTGTGCTTAAGAATACCGTTACATTGTGAACTTAATTGTGTGGTTACATTGCTGAATACAACTTATAGTATTGATACATGAATATTTAGTTGCATTGTCATCAATAGATCCAGTTACATTTCAGGCTTAGTCCATATCATTGCATTCATACATTTACAGAATACTTTTTCCTAGTTCCCCTGAGCGTGCCTATTCTGCAGGAACTAGGAGGGTGCTTAGTGCTCAAAGGTAGACTAGGGTTGATTCTTGATGTCTTGGTTGAAGAGGCAAGTTTTGAGTTTTCTGCAGAAGGACCAAAGTGAGGGGTCTGTCCTTAGCTCCAAAGGCATGGCATTCCAGTAGTTGGCTGCGATAACAGGTAAGCTGGAGCCTCCATTTTTTTGCCTTTTGTATCTTTGTGTGGTCAGCTGCCCCAAATAGGCAGATCTAGTTGGTCTGGAGGGCTGAACTTTGGAGATTTGGTCTGAGAGGTAGCGTGGGGTGGTATTGGACAGACATTTGTGTGGGAGTGATAGTATTTTGAATTTAATACAGTCGCTAGCTGGGAGCCATTGAATATTTCTTCTGGTTGTGGTTATGTGGTCTGATTTAGGGATACTGAGTGCTGGTCTGATTTCCTTGTTTTGGACTATCTGAAGTTTCTTAATGCGTTTTGCTGAGGAGCCTGTGAAAATGGCGTTACAATAGTCGATTCTGGAGAGGATCAGTGCTCTGGCCAGTGTGACGCAGCTCTCCACAGTTAAGAAGGGTCTACATGCGTTGATAAGTTTACCAGTATATGCAGAGGCTGAGGTTATGGCATTAACTTGTCGGATGAGAGTTAGTGCTGAGTCTAGATATACCCCTAAAGTTCTGACTTCTTTGGGCTACCGTGATACTGTTACCATTGATGTCGAGGGATTCGTAGGTGGGTGGGAGGTTCTTGAGCCTTGAGGAGACTACCTACGAACAGAATCTCTGTTTTATCATCATTAAGACAGAGTTGTTGAGCCATCCAGGCCTGAATGGCAACGTAGATAGAATTCAGGGATTTGGAGAATGTGTCGTAATTGCCAGTGATTGACAGCAGTATTTGGGTGTCGTCCACATAATTTGTGTATGTGACACCCAATTGTCTAGCTCGTCAAAGAGCAGTTTTGTGAACGCATTGTACAAAGTAGGGGAGACACAAGATCCTTGTGGGACTCTGCATGTGACTGGGATAGGAGGCGCTGCCGCTGTGGGGGAGAAGACGCTCATGGATCGATTGTATAGGAATGATTCAATCCAGTTTATGGCGTTATTAGAGAAGTGGGCATCGCTACCTAGATGGCGGCACAAGATGTCAGAATCCTGATTGGCGTAGGCCAAGAAGGTTATGCGTTTTGAGATAGTTCTGGATTTGTACATAGGCCACTCTGTCTAATATGTTTAGTAGGAAGGGAACTGTTGTAATGGGTTGATAGTTGGTCTGCACATTAGGGTCAAGTGTAGCTTTCATCAGTAATGGGAGTACCCAAGCTTCCTTCAGATTTTCTGGTACTTTGTTGGAGGCAAAGGAGTTATTAATTAGTGATGTGATAAACGGGGCTAGGTGGTTTGCGCATTCTTTGATCAGCGTGGCAGGGCAGATGTCACCTTGGCATTTTGAAGCTTTTAGGCTGTTTATGATTTTGATGGTCTCATCTATAGTAATAGGTGTGAATTCAAACCTATGGTGTGTTTTTGGTGGGTTGTTTTCTGCGGTAGTAGGTTGGGCAGGTGAAGCAAGCTTCTGTTTTTTTAGATTAATCTTATGTTGTAGGAATGCAATTTTGTCCATGAGTGCCATTTGTATGCTTTCGCACCAGGTTTGGTCCTTAATACAATGGTCAGGGGTCTGAGAAGGTGATTCTATTTCCTGATGGACAGAGAAGAGCTCTTTGGTGCCAGAGTTGGCATTGTCGATACACGTATTGTACGCGCTGCTCTTAGCTTGGAAGGTGGCTTCTTTGTATTCTGTAGCTAAGGTGGTGAATTGAAGTTTGTTGTTGTGGTTCAGAGTTTTTTTCCAGTTACTTTCTGCATTTCTTTTTCTGTTGCGTAGGTCTTTAAGCTCTGAGGTAAACCAGTGATTGATGTGGGCTATGGATTTTGCTTTGCGGGTGCCAAGGGGGGCCTCTTCGTTAATAGCTGCCTCCATGGTCTGGTTATAGGTAGCTACCAGGGATGAAGGGTGTCATATATACTGGGGAACAGGCAGGGGCAAGATGGGTTAGGCCCTGGCAAACTAGACACACCTTGCAGACATCCACTGCTCCCATTCCACCCTCTCACAATAGGGCTCACTTTACAACTGGCCCCGGCCCCCTTAGATGAGCCTGATTGGTTCAGCCACACTTCCTGTACATCTAACATGGGCCCTGGCAGCCCCTTCATTGAACCTTACAGCACACTCTAGTCTCTGGGCGTGGTTGGCTTTATAAGCCACGCCCAAAGACGGATCCATGCTTCGTGTTGCATTTGTAGCTTCAAGCAACACGCTCACCGCGATCCTGCTCACTCCAATCCTTGAGTGAGAAACCTTGAAGAACTTCAGTCACCTCGATCCGCTTCCAGCTCCGGAACAACCGCACGCACCCACGCTCCTGGAACTCTGCATCTAAGAGGAAAGGAAAGACAAAAAGACAATACCTTTGAGTGCTCGCGCGTTGATCCTTCTCCTGGCTCGCCCTCGCAAGCGCACTTTCAAGCTGCAGCACAACTTACCCAAACTCCTTGGTGAACCGGGGCAGCACTGTGAGTCTTTGCGTACTTCCCTTCTCAGCGAACTCTTTTAAGAACCTGTGGGAAGAGGACAAGGGTTAGTCTTGCATCTGCAATGATTTTCTCTCACGCGTGCTTAGCATGCAAGCACTTAGCACACAGAACTCGCCATAACCCAAGGCTACACCACGGCCATTCAGCGCTGCTTCGAACACTTACCTTCAGATAGTAACGTACCTACAAACTGGGAACAGCGCCAGATCCAGTGAAGCAACTGGATATCCGAACTTACCAGCAACAGCATGCCTTAAATCCTGCTGGGTGAAGAAACTCAGTGGAATTGAACAACAGTGATACCAGACCCGGGATCAAGTGGAGTAACTGGTCCGTGGGCCCCAGAGACATTGCGCCCCTGCTTCGTTCAGGATGGAGAGTTTGCCTATTCAATCCTCAAGGTGAGCCAAACCCCTTGCCCAACACCACCACAGCACACTACAGGGGGAGAGAAAAGGGGGGATCAGGGTCCAGATCTTGACAGTCTAAGCATCTTTACCTTTCCATTGGCAGGTAGTTTGCGGTAAAACTCTTGGGGTCCCGAGGAAGCAGGGAAAGGTCTAGACGGCTTCATCGCTCCTGCAGAGATCCAGGTGAGTGTGACATAGGGTTAGTGGCATTTTCAGTGTGTGCCATGAACGTTGAGAGCAGGCGAAATATGTTAGCAGGTGTGATGTTGCAGTGATTGCGTGCCTGGGTTGCTGGTGCAAGGATGGTAGGAGTACTTGATTGTGTGGACGTGTTGATGGAGAACAGTATTGTGTTGTGGTCTGACTACGGGCAAGGGTCCTTGTTAGAAATATTAGTGATGTAATTGTGATCAGCAAGCCAGTCCAGAGTGCGGCCTTTGTCATATGTGGGGCCTGCAGTGCGAAGGGTGAAGCCTTGTGCTTCTATGGTATTGGCCAGAGCTGTTGCTTGGGTGTCAGTGCTGTCGTTGAGTCCTAGATTAAAGTGCCCTAGGATAAGAACTCTGGAGGAGGGCTTTAGGTCTGTAGTTTGTAGTGCGGCTTTGTCCTCTTCAAAGGACGAAGTGGGGCCCGGAGGCCTGTAGATGATGTGGATTTAGATAGATGCTGTAGCAGACAGAATTATTTTGGCCGTCAGCAATTCTCCTGATGGGAAGGCTTGGTTTAGTGTTTCTCTTATGCTTAGGTTCGTTTTGGAGATGAAGGCGACTCCGCCTCCCTTTGAGATGGATCTATCTTTTCTGATGATGGAATATTCATCCAGTAAGGCAAGTGCAAGGGACGGGCTGGCTGCCAGGTGTAACCAGGTTTCCGTTATGGCGATGAAGACTAGATGATTGGTGGTAATTAGATCTGAGATGTCCAGGGCATGCGCTGGGAGGGATCTGGCATTGATGAGGGCTCCCTTGATAAGGGAGGGCATATCTTTCTCTTTAGTCCTGCTAGACGGATTTCTCACTTTTGTTCTCACTTTTGGTATGATGGGTTTCCTAGCTGCTGTTGCCGATACATTTTCAGAGGTTAAGTACTGCTGAATGGTTGCACCCGATGCAGTGATGTTAGTCATGGTAGGTCTAGAGCCGGGGTGGCTGCGAAGGGGATTTGTTTCTTTAGACTGATGTGGGTTCCTGGAACACGGAAAGGCTTTTGTCCTGTCACTGAGTCTTTAATTTCTCTGCATGATAGTAGGGGTAGTGGTTGGTGAGGAGTCATGGTGCTGCACGGGGATGCAGTGGCAGGTTGAACTAGGTTATGCATTTCCAGATTGGGTAAGTTCTTAGTCACTGAACTTTTATGTTCCAAAGTGGAATCCGTGCAGTTGGCAGTGGAAGTGGGTTGGAGGGGTTGTGAAGTTGATAAGGATAGGTTTTCTCGCGTGAGGTTAGTTGAGACCAACTCCCTGTTACCGCCCACATTGTTCATCAGATGGGGGGTAGAAGAGACATGTTTTGATAGAGGGTTGGGCAGGTGCATCTGTGGAAGGAATGCAGATGGAGGGATGGTAAGTGAGTTAGGGAGTGTTTTGGCCAAATGTAAAGTACGTGGGTGATGCATGTAGGATGTGTGGAGGTTTTGGTGTGATGTGATGTTGGTGTGGATAGATTCAGCTTGCGAGTAGTCAGATTGTTCTTTGGTATAGAGGTTCTATAATTAAGTGTCACGGCTGCTTTGGACACCCGTTGGATGAGTGCCATAATGGCTGGGGAGGGGGCAGGCATGCGAGGGGTGCTTACATGTTAGTGAAGGTAAGCAATGGAGTCCTGCAGGGGTGAGCGTGCTGGTGGACAGTCGGCTGGAGATTTAGTAGCCGGGTACCGGGTTGATGGGATTTAGGGTATGTGGGCACTTCACTATGTGGAGGTGCACAGGCTGGTATGCTGCGCAGTGTTCTAGGTTAGGGCATAGTCGCGCCAGACTGGTCTAGGGGGTGTGCGTACATAGAGCTGCCCTGGGCAAAGTGACAAATCTCTCAGTCCATGCCTATAGCTATGAATTAGGAAAGTGACGCTAGCTGGGGAGAGCAGGCCAACATATGTTAAGTAACACCTAAAGAAGAAGATTTAGAAACAAGGCTAACCAATGATGCACAGGGAGCAGTTACTAACAATAGCGAGCGGGCCAACACATAATATGTAACAACTGAGGCAGTATATTTCAAACAGTGCTAATCGGCGTGCACAGGGAGCCATTGCGCACAAAGGTGAGCGGGCCAAAATAAAATATGTAACACCTACGGCAATATATTTCATACAGTGCTAATCATTGTGCGCAGGGAACTGTTGCACACAACAGTGAGTGGGCCAACATAAATATGAAAAATATGTCCTATGTACCTGGCTCTTCCTCTTAAACTCCTTTTGTACTTTGCAATTGCTTCTTGCTGCGACATCCTTGATTCTGAGCCAAATATTCTTTGTTCTTACATGAATCTGTATTTCTGTGCCTGTCAGCTCTACAGCCTTGGTCTCTCTCCTTGGGCTTTTTAGCTTACTATTATCCGAAACCGACATCCATCTTTTCATTATGGCTGCTTTACCCGTGTTATATTTTCTACTGTAGCAAGCTTCTTTATGTCTCATCTACCTTGTGTTTCCGTGTATGTACATCTACTGCATCTCTTCTCACTTATCTTCTTAGTGTATGTGATTTCTTCATATCTGCATAAATGTTTACTTCGTTACATCAGTCACATCTTTATTCTTTAAGTATTCACATATCGTTTCAGTGTCATTGTATCTTCTCCTTATGACATCGCTTTACTCTTGTCAAATTTCACGTATACCTCTCCTATGTTCAATGGCGTGTGCAGACATCCTTCTATCACATCAGTTTGAGGGTACATTCGATACGGTTGTCTGAGCGCATAACCTCTCTCATATCTTCGTTGCAGTATTGGGATAATACCTGGTGGCATGCACAGTGTTTTATTTTTGTTCTTCCAATATGGTGGAGGTGAGGGGCCGGGCACTAGAGATGACTTGTACATCTGCCTCTCTACAGAATCTAGACAGTGTTCTAGGTGCTATTTTTGTTTTGAATCTGGCCAGTTTCTAGGCGCTGTTCATGTATTGAATCTATAATCCAGGCACTATTCATGTGTTGAATCTGGACAGTTTAGACACTGGTCTAGACAGTTTCTGGGTGCTATTCATGTATTGATTATAGCCAGTTTATGGGCACTGTTCATGCTTTAATCATTCAATATCTAAAGTGAACTCTTAACTTTATCCAAGTACCTCCGCTCCATCTCCTCCCATCTCTACCCTTAGGCCACTTTTTCTCTCCATCATGCCTCACACTGCTCAGATTAGAGCAACAGAATGCCCATCCCAACCACTCTACCTCCCGTTCCTCCATCTCCCCCTCCCCTCCCTCTCTCATACTCACGCTCCCGCTCCCCCCTCACTCTACCCAATGCATCTCCCCTTCCACCTTTCACACTCCCCTTATCCCCTTATACTTCACAACCCCCTCCTGCCATGCGGACCTCACATATCCGAGAACAGAGCTGCACGCTGGCGCTCTACAAGCCAGGACACAAGAACTAACTGCCACAATCCCTCTCCTCATCTCATTTCCCATGGCCCGTACCCCACCAACACACCTACACATGCACCCCTCACCCCCTCCTCTCATCACCACCCGCCTCTCCACCCCCTTCTCCCTTGCAACCTCTCCTAGCATCCTTAAGTGTCACTTCCCTTCCCTGAGCGCAGCACGGGTCGGCCTGGCCAACCCACCGCATTCAGCAGCCGGTTCCAATGCTAGACTCACACCGCTTTGGTTCCCAGACACCTACCAAAATGCAATTGTCTCACCCACCGCACGACATGGCACCTTCAGTCCTCTCCCCAGCTCTGCCCAAGATCTCACCATACACCGCCCCTTACTCCACCCATCCCCCTCCTGGTGTCTTTGACTGATGTGTGTGCATGTAAGGTGAGCGTGGGTGAGCGTGTGGTGTGTATGTGTGTGTGCGTATGTGTATTGCTAGTTTTACATTCTAGACCAGTGAATAAATATAGTGTATGTGGTTTGCATGTCTGCCTAGTGTAAGTGTTCACGGTTTGTGATGGGTGCGTATTTGGTGTGTGTTTATAATGTGAATTCTAGTGTGTGTGTGTGTGTGTGTGTGTGTGTGTGTGTGTGTGTGTGTGGTGCAACCATCTAGTCAGAGTATGCATTGCCTGCAACTAGTGCATGTCTATAGCGTGGTGGACTGGTAGTTGTATATTGTACTTGTGTATAGTGAGTGTTCAGTGTGTAGTATGCATGTATGCAATGTTTGTGTGTGTGTGTGTGTGCTGCAATCATCTAGTCAGCTCATATATTGTTGGCAACTAGTGCATGTGTATAGTGGTGACCTGGTAGGAGCACCTTCTACCTGTGCATTGGGATTGTTCAATATGTGTAGTGTAGTTCTATGTGATTTTAACGAATGAAAAAATAGAGAATGACATTTTAACAAGACAAAAACAGTGACAAAATATCAGATTGTGTTTTTGTTTTTTGGGGTGATCCCCTAACCCCCCCCCGTTTTCCCATGTTAAAAACCCCACCCAACGCCCTTGCCAACCATTTAACCCCTTAACCCCAACCCCACATTTATTTTTAAAAACAATTCCGGTATGTATTTGTTGTTTTTTATTCATTTGAATTTAATTTTCTACTTTGTATTCGTTATAATCACTGGATCTTGTGTAGTGTGTGTGCGTTTGGTGTGGCCATCTAGTAAGTGTATGTATTGCTTGCGACACACTTTTTGTTGTGCTCATTTTTCGGTGTCACACTCCAAGTCCAGAGTAACTGCAACATTTGTATGTGCTGTGCATGCCATTCCCACCATTATTAAGACTGTCGCGAGTCGTATACAGCCATTTATTTATTTTACTTGTTTTATTGTTTGCTTGTTAGGTGCTTATACAATAGGAAAAACCTGTTTCAAAACACCCACATGGCAGGGGGGAGGCAAGGGTGGGAAATTCATTGAAAGCACACTATTAAAGAGCAAGCGGCTGGAAAAGGTAGAAGGGAGGAACCTACTATGCCCTGTGAGTATTCAGAACATGCAAGTGCAGCGAGAAGAGGGAAGAGGGGGGAAGTGCTGGGGACACCGAGCCCGTGGGTGAGCCACAGGTGAAGTGCTAGGAATGTTGAGTGCTACACGGACGGGGGCTGCGGGAGGTGTACGTGCAAACCTCCAGTGCGGAGGGTGTGCAGATGCAAGTGCTGTGGATAGACAGGAGCTAGGAAAATTGGTGTGGCAGGTCAGGGCCCTGAGGATGCACAAGGGCCCAGGACACCGATCACAGCAACTGTGGGATTAGCAGAGGAGAGAAGAAGGGAAGGAGGAGGAAAAGAGGAAAGTCTTAAAGAGCTTCTGGAATTTGAGAAGATCCTGCTCAAGGCGCAGAAGCAGGGGAGGCTATTCCATAGGTGGGAGCCCGCTGAGGAAAGTGAACAACCACCAATTAATTGATAGCGTGTCTGCATTAGCGGAGTAAGTAATGCCATTTTGGGACTGCATGATTTCTTGAAGCTGATGCTACCTGGTTCTTCTTTTTGTAACCTCTTCCCTAATCTCTGAAGCCGCAGTGAAATGTTTAGCATGTCATCGAATTACTCCAATCATAGGTAAAGGTCGACATGTTCCCCATTAAATTCGGACGAAATATGGTGATCCTGAACCATAGCATTTGTTTTACCCAAAACAGGTAGTTTATTCTGAGTCTAAACCACATTTCTATAGGAACCTAAGTTCCACTTTTGTGGATCCCAAATTAAATGGAAGCATAGGTTCCTTTGCAAGATCTTCGTTTATCGATTCTCCATAACTTAAAGAGGTATAAATAATCAAAGGTTATCTAGCACATAGATTCCAACGCAAGCTTTTGAGATTACTTTGATTGCATTATATCTTCTACTTTGTTCTTCCCCCTATGATTGTAAATCACTCATTTGATTCCCGAAGCTAAGTTTGCGCTAAATAAATACCTTAATAATAATCATAATAATAATAGTCTTTAAGTTTATCATGTATGATTGAGATATCTTGTTTTATATCTATGTTGACATCCCTTGAAAAACAAGATTGATCCTCCTGGCCTATCAAAATCTGTTTGATGCAGTTATTATTATTATTATTATCATATTTTTATTAGAGTATTTATTGAGCACAGTCCTAGCTTTGTGATGCAACAAAGTGCTTTACAATCATAGGGGGAATGGCACAGTGAGGGAAGCAGAGAAAAAGGGAGTGGGGAGCTAACAGGGGAGGTTGAGTGTGGGCACTTGGCAGCAAGGGATCTAGAAGCAACCAGCGGAGGAAACAGCGAGGATTAGATCACCAAGTGTCAGGTAGGGTGAGGAGTGGAAGTTGTGTAGACCTAGGTGTAAGAGAGGAGTCGGTTCTTGAGGAGGAGGGCCCTGAGCTTTTTCCTGAACTGTGGAAGTGATGGGGCAAGTTTAATGTTGATGGGGGGAGGTTTCAGAGTCTTTGGGCATAGACAGAAAAGCCTGTATGCTGGTTCTTTCCTTCCTGCACCAGTGGTGTTCAAATCTGCAGCTATCTTTATTTTGGGTTGATCACAGGCCTCTGGAGATACTGAGTTTCTCAGTGAGGTAGCTTGGGGACTTCAGGCTGACAGCCTTATAGAGATGATGCAACAGGATTTGAAGATGATACAGGCTTGCAGCGTGGGCTAGTGCAATTCAATGAGGGTGTGGGGGTGTGTGGTAACATTTTCAGAGTCTTTTAATGAGTCATGCTGCTGAATGCAGGACACATCTCAGGGGTTCCAGGGTAGTCGCTGGAATGGCTAAAACGGCATTGCCACCATCCAGGTGGGGGAGAACCGAGGCTTGGACAGTGAATCTGAAGTTGTTTTCTGGGATGAAGGGCTTGATTTTCCACAGGAGAGAAAGTTAATGCCAGTCCATTTGGGTCTTCCTTGCTATGTGCCGTTTGAAGGTGAGGTGTCTGTCAATGTTGAACCCAAGGGACGCAAGGGATGCAGGTGGCCAGCTGGGGTGTGAAGCCGAGAGCCATATCTGGAAGTCAGGGTGATTAGTGTTGTTGGTCAGCAATAGGAATTCATTCTTGGAGAGGTTGAGCTTCAGGTAAGCACTGGACATCAACAACTGAATTAATGTGAGGCGGTCCTTGAGCCTGTGAATGTCATTAATAGAGGATATCTTGAGGTAGGCCTGTGTGCCATCTGCGTATTGCTGGATGCGGATGTTGTGTGGAGCGAGGAGGGTTGGAACAACTCCATGTAAAGATTGAATATCACGGGGGACAGGATGGACCCTTGAGGAAATCCACAGGTGATTGATAGAGTTTATGATCTGGAGGAATCCACTTGTACAAGCTGTTGGTAATTAGTAAGGTAGGATTTGAACTAGTTGAGGACGACCTCACTGATCCCCATGCAACGATGTAGATTGTCGGTGAGTGTCTGGTGGAGTCCTGCTTCAAATGCTGCTGAGAGGTCAAGGAGAACCAGGATGCAAGGATGGCCACTATCAAGGATTTTAAGGGCATCGTCGATGCAGTGAAACAATTGTCAAAACCATATATATTTTTTCTATTCAGTGGGTGCACGCTATTTGAATGGACTTCAATTGAGTGTACGTGTAGCCGCCCCCCCCCCCCGCATTAATGGCACTGCATGTTACTGATGCCTGAAGAGACCGTAAGTAAACCTTTCAACATCTGATTCGAGGTAGTCCCTTAATTGACTAAAGGATGAAAATTGAAGATGAAGGCCATGAATTTTGAGTGTGATCCTGTAGGGCCCCGTAGATCGCTATCTTTAGTAATTACTCTGTATTTAAGATGCATTTTATGTTCAATAAGCCCAATGACTTGCTGCCAACTACGCACAACTACTGCGTGTGACCTGACAATTTGTATGTAGTTAATATTCACTCTTGCACCATAGATTCATACAGTGCATCTGTAATTCAAGCGATGATTTGTTTAGCTATCATGTAGCTGTTAAGCCCATCAATTCCTCATTGGTATTTACACATATATGCTTTAATGGCAATAAAATATATATATATTGTAAATAAATATAGACTGTTCTCAGGTTCAGTGTTGGTTTTCTCAGGCCAATTATTGAAATAAATGAATTCTGTTGCCACTCGAGAAGCCCTTTAAAGAAAATAGGCTCTTGATAAATAAATAAAATAAACCACCTAACTTGCATATCTATCCGTTTTTCCCCTTCACTTCATTAATGGCGAAAGGTGAACCCCAGAAACCAACGCTGCGTTACAAAAAAGACTCAGAAAGGCCTTTTTTTTAAATGAACACAGAAATCCAGTCACACAATCAGCACTTGACTTTTATTAATTAGATGTTAATTTATTAATTTAATAACATAAGTAGAAAAAGAGACATGTTTATATTACTGTACGCTAAAAAGCACAAGAAAAGTTATGTACAATAAATTAGAGGAATGCAATAAATAGAGCAAGAGTCAGCCTTCTACAATAGAGGCTACAAATGAGGCTTCCTTCGGCTTGAAGTACCCGGATCTTTCGTTCACCGGCAGGAGCAGGGATGCTCGGGGGTGTTTTAAAGAGGCATATCTATAAGATACATATGAGAAAGTGTCTACGTTTCAGGGGGACGTGTGGTTTGGATCCATTGACTTGGCAGGCCTCACCAGGGTCTCCACATATCTAGTGCTCCCATCCTGGCACCGCAATGGGAAGACATGGGGGGCTTGGGTGAGCCGGGGGCACAAGGGGGAGAGGGGTCTACAGCAGACTTTGAACCCTTAGGGGAGAAGGGCAGCCCCTGAGGGGGCCGTGCATCCACCGGGTCCCCTGGGGATGCGCTCCGGCAGTCTTGGGGTGCGGGTGGCACAAGGACAGGTGTGGGATCCTGGGCCGCCTCTTCGCTGGACTTGGGCAGGGACTTCAGCAGGTGGTTGAGCATGCGGGCGCCCAGGGTCTTGTCCATCCACTCGCAGGTGAGGAGAAGGTTGTGGACCTCGTGCACGCACTGAATGTAGCCCGTGCTGTACTTCTGCTGGTCTTCTGCCCCCTCCCTGGAGTCTGCAAAGAGAAATGGTATGCTAATGAGGGACAGCACATTGAACTCTTTCCTTCCTTCCAAGCACTGTCTTCCCTAAGGGATACGCAGCCATCAATACGCAAGAGCACTGAGCAAGAGGAGATTTCATTATCTTCCATTTCATTGGCATTTCCGGTCTTGCAGACATTTTGCATACAACATGGCGGCTCTCATATTCATCAGGAAGCTGGATATTGCATTCAGAGCACATATTCAGCCGAGTTCACGATTAGGTATGTTAGAAAAAATGAGAACAACTTTTGCACAATCACTATAAAAGTCAAGTTGCTACTAAGCGAGCAACTGAACACTAAAAGGTTTGAAGCGGGCTTTGAGAAAATCTGCTCTCTGTACATTTTTGCGTTCAATATTTTCCACATCAATCAGCCAAATTCTTTTTTGTGTGTCACGGCTCAACAGCACCTTACCAACAGCACGATCGTTTTTTTTTTTTTGTGTGGGTTTGTATCATAGTTCACTTTTTGTGATGTCATCTAAGTCCCAGTTGCTGCTGTTTTAAATCTAGCGCCACCGTGTGGCGCCAAGAAAGATATTTTGAGGCCATGTGGGAAATAGCACATCCCCGGCACCTTCCACTATTTTCCACTGATGGTGCGTGCGCCTGTTTCTTCCCTCCTCTCTAAGCCTCTTTCAGTCTAGTGTCCAGCGAGCAGGTGTTTTAGTTAAGCTCATAGCAACACAATGGCAGCAGCCGCAAGGACGCCAAATTGGGGAGAAATGTAGAAACGCTGTGACCAAGACCAGAGGTTTTAAAGCAGGGATATTATCATCACAAGCAATGTTATGCATTGGTGTATACCAGTGGTCTTCAAACTTTTTGGCCTGGGCCCCCCTGAGCAAAGTTTGGGCAGGCCGGACCCCCCCAAAAGTGCCAGATGGACAGTATGTAGAAATCGCTATGAACTTTTGCGTGCCGTCACCGCACCCTACTCCCAGTACAGACCCTGGGGCTCTCCCCACCCTACTCCCACCACTATCCCAGTGCTGCCACCCATCCTGCTCCCACCACAGTCCCATAACACAAGCATACACACATGCATACACATTTAAATAAAAAATAAATTGCTATAAACGTACCTCGCGTGGTTGCTAAAATTCCCCGCTCCAGGTCGCTCTGCACCTATCTGTGAGGAGGCGCAGGAGCACCCCCTCGCACATACATACATGCAGTGCCCCAGCCAGCATTTCCAATGAGCTATGCAAGGCTGGCGAAGCAAAACACCCCCAGCGTTGCATGGCTCAGTGATCATGTGCGGCTGGGGAAATGAACTGTCAAAGGCAAACAGTTTCCCTTTGACAGTTCAGCCAGCCCAGGAGCACTCCCTTAGCTGGAAAAAGCAGCTGAGAGAGTGCTCAGTGTTTCACTGGGCTGGCTCCTCGGCTCCTCCATAATGGGTGAGGTGGCCAGTGGGTGGACGCCCCCTCACCCATTATGGATGAGCTTGGACTGGCCTATAGGGCAATAGGGAGATGACCGTACCAAAAATGCTAGTGTAGGCGAGTAAAAATGGGCCACTTTTTTTGGCCAATGTGGGCCAGTTTGAGGAGTTACTTCACTATGCAGCTAGTAGTTTTGACCATTGTTGCTGAATAAATATTCTTTAAATATCACCATTCGTTTACATTTGAACAAAAAACAACCCCTTGGGTACTATTCAAACAGTCTGTGACTAAACACTGAATATACATTTGCAACTG
Organism: Ambystoma mexicanum; assembly: GCF_040938575.1. Taxonomy (NCBI): domain Eukaryota; kingdom Metazoa; phylum Chordata; class Amphibia; order Caudata; family Ambystomatidae; genus Ambystoma; species Ambystoma mexicanum. Next base: position 292,615,054 of record NC_090932.1, on the reverse strand, counting down.
CTGGCCATTTTTTCATTGGTGCCTAAGACTGTTTTATGGCCCAGTCTGACGATGTGAGCTGCCCCTTCCCATTTCCTCCAATCTAAAAAATAAAAATAAATTAAAATTTTTTTTTTTTTTTACATTTCATGCTGGGCTCTGGTGCCCCCCCTGGGATGCGAACGCACCCCCCCACCGGGGGCGCACCCAACAGTTTGAAGACCTCTGGTGTATACTGAGTCACATTAAGGAGCAGCATGGAATAGATACCCTTTAGTGTGCAACACGAGGGATGTCTTGCATAAAAATTAAAGTAGCAACTACACTCCATTCAATAGAGGATCCATGCAATAAATACAGTACAAAGAAACAGACATTTTGTATTCTAAATTCAGGTTTTCATGGTGAAAAATGGTTTAGATGCAAATCTCGGACATATGTATATGGACAATTTGAAATGAATGTATGGTGCCTGAAGAAGACCATGCCAAGTAAATAGCTTAGGCACAAACCGTCGAAACATGTGGGTTAATGGTGACATTATTTTGTTCTGAAATTGTATTTCAGAATCAAAGAGTGGAGTATTTATAAACCCACTGTAAACATTGATGTGGTCTTTTCTTGTTAGTTTCATTGTGTCACTGTACTATTGAATGTTTTTAAAAAAATGTTTATGTAAGATAGATGTATGATAGTGGTGTGATTGGGATTTTTTCTTGTTCATAAAAGTTTTAAACTTTCGATCTGAGATCTGATATGTCCACATATATGAATTGCTTTTATGACCTAAATTCAAAATTACCATGATTTACTCACATTCCTTGCACAAATGGTGCATGTTTCGATGTGTGTATATATATATTCACTGAAAAAACTTTAGTTGAAGTTTAGTTAAGGTGCCCATATTTATTGCAACAAAACCCTTTAAATTCAGCGCATTTGGGAAGTCATGACTGGCTTAACTCAGTTTGCTCCCATTTATGTGCCCCATAGTGCCATGTCCCCCATAATGTATATCATTGTGAATCCCTTCTCTTATTACATATATGTGTTCATGGACTTTGCAACGGGAACGCGCCAATTTAAGCCAGTCATGGCTTCCCAAATGCGCAAAATTTCAGGGGTTTTGTTGTGATAATTTTGACCACCTTAACTAAACTTTAACTAAAGTTTTTTCAATTAATTTCAAATATTTTGTTATACCATCGTTTTTCTTCATGCCACTGGCCTTCGACCCTGCCGAGATGTAATTGAATGTAATGTAAGTGGCCTTGTACATCGCCCGTCTGCCACTATCGTGGCCTCACTGCTCTGTAAGAAAGAAAAGGCGGTGGGGTTCAATAGTGGGACAGTGGGAGAAGCAGATGCAAAACCTGTCGTGTGGACGGGTGCAAGTTGAAAGTACCCAGCACCTGTGTGCCAATCTCAAGGCTACAAGTTTGGCAGAGAAGCTTGGGCGTTATCCATAGGGTATAGCCCAAGATCTGATAGATTCCAGTGCTTTGGGTCTCGTTAGCCGCTGATGTGCAAGAGTGCTATAGGGCTAAAGAGGAGAGCATATGCATGAGTCGAATAGTGATGACGTGCTAATGGCTGGATCTCTAGTCGACTTCTGTGGGGGGGGGGGGTAAAGTGTTAGGTGGTAGGAGATCTTAGAGGGAAACCGTTTAGTCGGGCATCATGAGTAGTATGCCCTACAAGGGAAACATCCTGAAACCTGCACTCCTACCCCTATGCCATTTGATAACAGGGCCCATTTGTCTAGCTAATAATGCCACCTGTCAATCTCTCTGTCTCTTGCTTTCTCTCAAAACAAGGAACTTCACGCCAGCTCTTCTCTTTAACTACATTTGGGACCTTCACCAATAAGATGGGTTCCGTCAGAGTAGGGCTCTTATGGTCATCAATGGGTTTTTGCCTCAATTACTGACCGGATACCAAGCACATTACCGGTGGCGTGGGCAGCCTTTCTGGCGGGACCAACCACGATTCTTCATGAAAGAACAGCGTCTTGATAAACGAAAATGGTCTCAGACTGCCCTCTGGCGGCCGAATGCAAGAATGTAACAAACCCTTCTCTTTCGAAACATTGGATTTGACATGCCTTTTAAAGCAATTGTCCTAATCGGATCTGAATATTGTATGCCTAAACCGCCCCCCGCACCCACCGCATTTCTCCCCTCTCGCCCGTGTCTCTTCTGCCATACTTCAATGTTATTCTACTGTGATTTGCACAAAACATTTAAATTAATTTAGGTAACATGAAGTATTCCATATTCTTTAACATACGTATTTTTATGTTATTAAGTTGTTAAATTTCACGTGTTCCTTTTCATTTAAATGCCCAATGAAAAACCTATGCATGTTATTCTATTATTCTGAAATGTTGCTAATAATATTTCTCCTAAAGGTTGAAACATTGCTCATGCTGAGAAAATGGATGCTAATTAAAAGAGCTCAAAATAGAAGCCAGAATTCTGCAACGCTCTGCAATTTTTTGTACTGCGCATTGTGATAACGTTTATCGTTTCTTAGCAATATTGGCTGTTATATTTTTAAAACCATCAAATTAATGCCTTCATTTCATCCCCAAATATATCTGAGTGGGTTTATGGTCTGATTTTGGTTACTGACCTTAACTGTAGAGCACCTGTCAGCAAATGATGGTCTTTCAAAAACAGGTAGCATGTTGAACTTTTCTATTGGTGGAATGCCTTGTCAATCAGTGTATTCTTACATACCTTGACCGAGAGAGAGTGGGAGCTGTCCTGTCCCGTCCTGACAGCAAAGGACCGAAAAAGAGGTTCAGTTGCTGCAGGGCGCCCCCCTCTGCTGAGCCTGTGCCAGTGCCGCTGCCTGCCCGTGTGCACCAGCTAGGGTGTTACTCTGCGCACCCCTGCCTGGCTGGCACACATGGACAGTCACGCACTGCCTGCACAAGCAAAAAGTACAGGTGACGCATGTTCCAAAAACTGGTGACCTGCTGACCCAGGCCTGGTACAATGCATGCGAGCTATTCAGGCGTGCGTGCGTGCCTTCCGGGAAAGCAGCGTGGAAGCACCATGCAAACTAATGACATCAGGTTAATTAAAGCATTTAAAGATGTTGCTATTTTGCATTTATTTCGTTGCGTTCTGGATAAGACACCTTTACGTTTGTTATATAGACAATGGTCAGCATCGCACTTCCCCAATACCTGTCGCATTGCCCCTGGTTAGGAGGATACTCTCTCTGCGATATGTTCTCTAGGCAAGACTCAGACGCCCACAGCTAGGCTGCATGGTTTCTCAAAATGGGGTCAAAACTCTGCAGCAGCCGCCGAACCGACTGCGCCAAGGTATGCACATTCTGATATCCCACAGGGAGCATTCTCTACCTAGGACTCTTAAAAGCAAAAGGTGAGGCCAGAAGCCAGTGATTGGGGAGGGGGCTCTGCCCGCCCTTGAATAATCAGATTGAGAGCTGGTACAAGCCCGTCTTCGCAGGTACCGTAATGCGCCTATTGAAAGCCTATTGTCATGTCTGCTAACCCAGGCAAGAGAGACAACGTTTTTTCTGCTTATTTTGATGGATGGCCCCGGCGCACTAATGATGGAGAATGGGATTAAAACGCCCAGCACAAGAGACTTCATTTCCCCAAAGACTCTGATCTCGCTATTTGTATTGTTTTGTGTTGAAGAATTCAGAGGCCACAAGGGGTTCTGTGAGGGCATTTTGGAGAGTGCTTCTCCACCCCCTCCCCAGGCCCCTTGCCACCAGGCACGCAGTTGGCTGTTGGTGACTCTGTCACACGTGTGGCAGCGTGGTTTAGCTGGTGGAGGGGTGGCAGGTTCGCAGAGAGAAGGAAGCCGCAGTGTCAGTGCTGCACAGAGACTCTGGACAGACATGGGGGGACACCACCATGGTTCTGCGGTCCGCGCAGGACGGATGGACCCGGCCCAATCACTTCTTCACACCCTCAGCAGGCTGTTGCTTTCTTTGAAGTAGGTGGGGAGCCGGGGACTGAGTCAGTCTCATCCTCAGTCGGGAGAGGTTGGGGCCTGGGGTACACGAAAAATAAGCCCGACTGACTGCAACAAGTAGGCCGCAAACATGCTGGGCTGGCTTAGGCAGCAGGCTCTCTCCTCGGCTCTCACACGACGCCACGCCCAACAGCAACTCCCGAAGTGAAGGTGGCACTGTGCTGTCTGTACAACAACACCCATGTGACCCACACTCACCCTGATATGTCATTTCATTGGCACAGAGTAACAGCCAATGAAAACTGTATATTCTGTGTTACTATACAGAATTCAGCAAATTCTGCTTAGTAACAAAAGAATATTAGTTTTCATTGGCTGTCAGTAGTCTCGCCAGGCCCAGCCAGCCATGCCTGCTGCAACTCAAGCAGAGCATGAGATAAAGATCACAAATCACAATGACAATGATTTGTGATCAATCTCTTCCCTGTGCCCAAAAAAGACTGCCGGTGTTGGCCACCGCCAAACACCGGCACACATTAAGCACTGGAACTAGCCATGGGCCAGCCAGCCTTAGACGGAGAACTGACTTCCTCTCAGCCCCCTAATTTAAAAACATGTGGGGAGGCCTTCAGGACCGCAAATGAGGTGAGAGATTGTAACACCATTTTAGCTGCACATCAGATTTTGGGGCTGCCCAAATGTATGCATATGGTTCATAGCTACAAACTCTTTAATGTAAGAGTGAATGGAGTGCAAAATTAAAAGGCCACATGCCCACTGTTCAATGTGTACGTAGTGATTCAAGCATACAACCCTTTTATCACTGACATAGATGTCGAAAATAAATATCTGCCTTTGTTCTCCTGTTCCCAAAATGCTCTTTGATTTTAGGCAAAGCAGCCTGGAACCCTTACAGGGGCAATTTGCCCCCTTTCCTTTTCTCATAGGGGCATTTTAAAAGAGTACAGAAAGGATGCGCCAGACTGTCTATCCTGGAATCAGAATCTTCTATTAAAAAAATAATGTACTTGGGTATTCTAGTTTTTAATAGTGTGCTTTGCTCAAAGGCAAGTGTAGCATTCATTTTATGCCTACTATATAAACTCCCCATGATTGCTAGAAATTAAAATTGTGAAATATTCAAAATAGCCAGGTTATATTCGCACATGAAATCATTTACTTTGTTAATTGTTTCTTTGAAGAGGAACAGTTGGATCTTGCACAGGACTTGCCCTCATCATCAGTTGGAGACTGTGACGAGGAAGAGTGCCACTCAGTGTAATGAACATTACCGGTAAGTAACAAGAGCAGTTGCTACCAACAAGACTGTCCAGTTTTGCATGCAAACCTCATACATTATTCAAGGCCTTATAAAACAGCAATTTTCATTGTCATAGCACCCCTTGCATACCATTCATGAGTTCAGGGTATGGTAGAAAGTGGCATTTTGCGTCCAGGGAAATGGCGGAACAGTGACATGTTAACTATATACCAACACATTAAGAAACAATTTACATAAAGCGCGACTCAAATTGGACTCATGAAAACTTGCCTCTCGACGAACTCTTCCCCCCTCTCTGAAGACACAAAGGCATGACACTGTACTAAGTTGCAAAAGTACTCACCCGCCATTTTGTTCCCCTGAATGTTCTGCAGGTGCTGGACCGTCATCTCCAAGATGTCTGCCTTTTCCAGTTTGGATTGCTATCAGCGAGGAGCAAAACATAACCAGTGTTAGAATGGAGGTTTTTAGGACCCATCACACAATATGGGTGTTTCCTCTGCCCACACAATATAAATACAGTATTTCTATTTTATTTGTGCATAGCTGCCAGCGACCTGAACGTTGTACTGCAGTGTACAACTGCTCTTACGAATTGCCCCGAATAAAAACATTATTTCTATGTGCTTTTGTTCAAGGAGTTGGCTCTCGGGATGATACAGATCTCCGCACAAAGCGCATGAACCCACTCAACTACCTGCCTGCGCATGAACCCACTCAACTACCTGTCTGCTCCAGAATATGGCAGCTTCAACTTACATCCAGATGAAAGGCGCCGACGACAGTCTCCTTCAGCTTGTCTAAACAGTTGTTAATGCGTTCTCTTCTTTTCCTTTCGATCAGAGGTTTCCTTAGCTGAAACAGAAGAATTCAAGAAAATAAAAGGTTAATGTTGAGGGTCTCTGCTATAACAAAGTACAGTTTGCAGCCATTTGCTCACTGAGTCTTATGAGTCACATATTGTTAGGACTGATTTTCTATACTATGGCCTGGGGGGCAGATGTATAGAAGGCCATCCTATATTGTGGCAGGGACAACTCTGGGAGCTGTAACCAAACCAGTTCAAGGTAGCAGTGATGAGTGGCTAAGTCGCAAGAGGTGGTGAGCTTGTAGAGGGTCCACAATGAGTACACACAATGGGAGTCACAAATTACACTTAGACAGCATGTATAAAAATACAGTTATTTATTTATGGCCAAACAACACTATGAAAAATGACTGCTATCAGGTAGAAGTATCACACAACAGTAAAAATAGAACACATATATACAGTAACTAGAGTGGGCCATACTGCATATCAAAACCCTGTAAAGGAAAGTACAGATCAGTTTATGCACAACAGTTCCATAGAGAATTAGCACTAGCTTCAAAGGTCCTGCACTAAGTTGTCTGGGGCGTAATGCCAAAAAGTTCAGGAAATGTTCAGACACAGTTTGTAACGCTGGAAGAAATGAGGGTAGGGTCTCTGGGGTCCAGTGAATTATTCCAAGGGTTAGAAGACACATTATACTGGTCAACTAAAGTGTCCCCAAATTTCGGAAGGATTGCGCATGCAAGTAATGGCAAAGCCAAACTGTTCTAAAAGTTTATAAAAGTTAGCAAAAGATTTGATGGGAGTTTAGTGACAAGTAAGAACCACTGCAATTCACCCCCATATTCCAATTCTTCACAGGACTAGGTAGGTCAATGGAAAAAGGTCAGAGGTCACTTTTCCCACCATCAGCCTCAGCCCTTGATTCACAGGGGTTGCAGGTTCTAGCAGATCTCTGGCCGGTGTCTTTGGCTGGTGCAAGGACTCTTGGTGGAAGAATACAGCAAAACACAATGCAGGACACCTCTCACGACTGGATTCGACTCAGGTAAGCTGTTTCGGATGGCGGTCACTGCAGCACGATGACGCAAATGGACTCACTTGTCGCAGTCAGACATTCCCTCCTATCTCGGGTCCCCTTAACACTAGAACTCCGACATTACACTGAGTTAAGTCTTGTAGGACAAGCTGAGGATCCCCCAAGTTCTAGGCCTCGACTCGGAACGGGAACGTCGGCAGCACGGTAATCCAAACTCAGAGCTGGTCAGCCACACGCAGGTCCCGGGGCACATCCGAAGGTTCTTCTTCGCATGGTACCGAGCAGATGTCAGGAATGGATGTTCCCTCCACTTCAAGGGTTGCAACTCTCTCGCAGGACTGCTAGAGATCGACAGCATGACAGGGCTTGTTCTGGACAGCAGCAGTAGTTGGTCGCTAGGCCTCCTTCAGACGGGTCACCGGTCTCCTCACGAGTCTCACAGCTGGACAGAAATCTTGGCTCCTTTAGGTCACTCCTTGATCGCTGTAGAGTGGGTGCAGGGGTCCTCTTCTTATCCCAAAAGCCAGATAAGAGCAGAAACTCCCACTAGCCAATAGTAGACCTAGCGCTCACACACGCTCCAGCATTGGTCCAATCAGGACCACTGGCGGGAACACTCATGTATATCACTCAGACACACTGGAACCAGTTTGTGGATTAGGAGCAGACAGTCCCATCCCACATTCTGCCAGCAAACACACGTTGCCCTCCAGTAGCCCGCCAACAGCCTCTGCTTTCCCGGACACTGGAAGTTCATATAAGGATTTTCCTAGCCTCACAGGCCAAGAAAAAAGCTAAAAAAAAAAGATGGCCAAAGGACAAACAAAAACCTCGTGGCATGGCCATGTTTGACCACTAGCCACAGTTAGTAGCCAAACTCAGTAAACGCGTTGTGGCTAAAACGAAAAGAACCAAAAAATGGTAAAAAGTCACTGCTGCCACCAGCTTGTCCAATTAAAGTAACCAAAAATCCTCTGAGTGTTAATCTAGGACAAAAACAAAAGTGTACCCCATTGTACTACATTGTAAGATGTCTTGTACAATGATAAAAAGTTACCACAAGTGATAACACGTTATTAAGAGCAGTAACAAAGTAACTAGACTAAAGGAGACCATGTTTCCCAGTGCAAGGACATGTCAGTTTCCCCATAACAGATGAGCAAATGACAGTATAGTGAAGCTTAAGGCATCACCGCACTGTAAAAAGTACAGGTCAGGATAAAAAATAAAAGCAATACGTTTGGGGCTCCATAAAAATGGAAGGAAAGGTGCAGTAAAGAGAAATCTTTCCTAACACTGCAAAGGGTGCCTTCGGTAAGCACTTGTGCTATGGATTAAGCTCCCCTCCGAGGTATTTTTTGCTGCAGATGCAGATGTTTCTAAGTCCAGGCTAGCTGACGCCTGAGGGCATGGAAGCAATGGAAAAACAGTAGGAAATGTCTGATCCCTGATTGCTCCGATCCTGATATTTTTGGGAGGGGAAAGTCTCCCTTTTCTGGAACAGAAATATCTACAGGGGCTCATTTAGGATTTGGCAGCATGTCCTCCAGAAATACCGACAAGACTCGTTGACAATTAGCGCATGTGCTAAGCGCGCAGTAACTTGAAGGATCGGCGTGAACCAGTCATGCGGGCCCTCCAGTTATTCCCCATTTTTTAGTCCTTTAGAAACCCATTGGGAAATGCCACATTACTGCCTCCAGAATGACAACAAGCATTAATACCGCGTGTGGTACCGCCTTTGCATTGAGGAGATTTCCTGCACACAAAAGCAAGCGGTACTTGTAAGCGCTAACCTTGTTTTCCTCGCGGCTATTGTAGCCATTGGCATGTTCGCGGTGGTGTTTTATCTGCGGCCGTTTTCGCTGCATTTTTTTAAAAATTAATAAACATGTGTATTTAGGGTACGGGATTAGGGATGGGGTGGGAGGGTGAAGTGGTGTGGGTCAGTTAGAGAGTGGTGGGGGAAACCCTCCTACGGCTTCAGTGGAAACACCATGTGAACAGATAAAATTCCAAGGTGTGGTTACAGTCTTGGGGTTAAAGGATCTGGGGGGAGGGGTAGAAATTGGCATCCGCATCCTGGGGAACTTGCTTGCAAACGTCAATGTAAGTGTGGGCGCACGATAGATAGATAGATAGATAGATAGATAGATAGATAGATAGATAGATAGATAGATAGATAGATAGATAGATCATTAGAAGACCCCAACTCATTGCCTATAGAAGATGTAGGAAAATACTGAAAAAGTATAACTGGATATGACTTGCTCCACCATACATTATTCTATGCTTTACTTGAAAGTAAAATATAAATAATAATAATTTGTTTTTTGTATAGCGCTTTAATATAAAGCACTTTACACAGGTCATATTTACATAGATTACTATTATTACCCAATCGAAATCGGTACTAATTTACCAACCTTGGAAGGATGCAAAGCTGAATTGGCTTTGCAGGGATTCGAACCTGCTGATTTGCAGATGAAACACTGATCACAACAGCGAGCGTTAAACCGCTGAGCTATCGTACATTCATTCATCTGCTGAAAGGCAAAATGCTTTAATTTTCAGTGAAAATAAGGAAGCCCTGTTTAAAACAGAATAATTACTTGTATTAAATGGTTTGACATCTCGGCAGCAACCACGTTAGCACGCTGCACTATGTTATCAGCTGTCTTTATATACAATGATGTGGAGGCTTGTTTGTTTGGCTCCTGTGACTAACGCGTATACGTGAAAACATTTTTTAAATGACTGCGTTTTTCTTTTTTTAAATGCAGGGGGGATCTCCGCCACCCTCTCCACCCACCTTAACTCTTTCCCTTACCCCACCCAACCCCGATTGTTTTTTTTAAATGTCCCCAAAATCGGCGAAATGATCGCTAAAAAAAATGCGGTCCTTTTGAAATTCGATGTTTTCTTTGCGAATTTTTCTGCGATACCCTGACTAACATATGTTTTTATGCAAGCGCAAGATTTATGTAGCTTGGAACTTGCAAGCAAGCAATAGCTTGCTGTAAAGAAAGGAGAAGTTCAGAGAGAGGACAGGGAGAGATCGGGGAGAAAAGGGGGACAATGCGGTCCCATGGGGCCAACGGTAACCAAATGTTCCTCGAAGAGCAGCGTCTTGAGTGCCTTCTTGGTGTGCAGGAGAGATGAGGCCATTCTTGTGGGAATCATTATGTCACTCCAGAGTCTGTGTGTGCAGCAGGCGAAGGCCTGTTATTCATGCATTCGCTCTAGGGTGACCAGATTTTCAAAACATAAAACCGGGACGGCCAACAACATAAAAGAGGGACTACCCCATCGCAGCCCACCAATTACCGCCCCTCCCCCAACACGCCCCCACAACCACCCCCAACCATATTTCCATCACTTCTCCTTTCTATGAACTGTATATAATCTCATTGGTGCAGTTTTGTCTGTGAGTCATGGCATGTAAATTCAAAACGAGCGTTAGCTCTAATTGATATTACATGGCTTGCTGGACAATAATTTCCAAGCCAGTCTCTGTGGCACAGTCAGTAAGTGTTATGACTTGTACCTGAAAGGTTGGGGGTTGGAAAGTGTAGCCCCCCAAACATGCAAACCCCGAATAGGGTTTCAAAAATGAAAAAAACTCCCGGGAGAGGAGGATGATGAACCTGGACGTCTGGTCACCTTAATTCACTCTGGGTTCCCCTAGATACTGGTCTGGCAATGCTGCGGCTTCTGGGGGGGGGGGGGGTTGACTGTCTAACTACCCTTTATTGCTAGGCCACAGGATAACATGCGCAGTGAACGCCTTTGTGATTTCACAGCTGATAGATTTTTTTAAAAGAAGAGAATTGGGCCTGTGTGTACAGTGTGGGCCCGATTTCCTTTGAAACAAAAAAAACAAACAAAAATTGCTGTATAGACAGTGGTCGAAGTGGGTGGGAGCGGTTGGGAGCGGTGCTCCTGTACTTCTTTTAATTGGGTTTGACTGTTCCTATACTTTTATTTTAAAAAGAAAATGTTCCAGAATCATTTAAGTTTAAAATAAAATTGTAGGAAGAGGTTTAAACTCGCACTTTCAGTGCACTGCACTGAACGTTCCATTAAACTGCAGGCACATGCTTTTGGGGGGTTGTATTGTACATGGGAGGGGGTGTAGCGATGGAGTTTGAGGGGGCAGGGCAGGCCAGTAGGGAACATAGTTCCACTACTTCTTTTCGTACACTTTGACCACTGTGTATAGCAAATAAAAAATGGAAGACGTTGTCCCTTTTCTATTGCCTTCGCCAGGTGACAAGCGGCAGGGCTTTATGTTGGTGTGTGAGAAAGAGGCAGACAAATCAGTGTGGTGACGGGGAGTGGATAGGGGAGGCGGGAGTGCGCTATTGAGTGTAAGAGGAGAGGAAATGGGCTTGAGACAAGGGAAATGGCAGAACAGGGGAGCAGCGCCGAAGGGAGGAATGGGACGCACACTTGCGTCAATGATTTGTCCCCTCGTCCACAAGCCTCCTGATTGGATGGCGCCACTCAGCCGGGAGCTAATGACAAGAGCAGCAGGAGATATCAGTGAACATTCTTATAAACAACTGATGTTCACATCTTGCCCCCAGTCCTGTGCTGTGTTTCTTAGCACCAAGATGCCCTGGGGTGGACGTGCGCTATACAAATTTGGATAACATAACATAACATCAAGTGGGCTTTGTCTGGAGCCGACTCGGACAACATTGAGCTTCATGTATCATCCAGATGAGGTAATCGAGTATAATGTACTAGGATGATGATATCATTGCGCACCATGTATATTAACATTGAGCTTCATGTATCATCCAAATGAGGTAATCGAGTGTAATATGCTAGGATGATATCATTGAGCATCAGGTGTATCATCCAGATGAGGTAATCGAGTGTAATATACTAGGATGATGATATCATTGTGCATCAGGTATATAATTCAAATGGTGGGAATAATGAAAATTTTGGTTAAAATAAAATGAGTAAAAAGTTTGTTTCAAATTATGCAAATGTAGATAGTTGGAAATACTTGGTGCACACAGCAGTGTTTTTGAAGGTCAAAATTCATGGTAATGATGTCATACTTCTGAGCAATTTTTCCTAATGAACAGGAATGACATAATTCCTGCGAATTTCCGATTTTAACCAATTGGAGGCCCCCACAGTTTTTATATATTATAGAAGATATATTTGGCGGGTACTGTTTCATGAGCCAATAATGTCATCTCAGGAACCTGATGCCTTCTACAGAGACGTGTATGAAAACAGCCCTGCAGAAAAGGAGCAGGCACTTGTACTACTTCAAAACAGGTAAATAGCCCCAACAAAAAGATATTTTATTTTTGCATTTTATTGTGCATTTGTTAGGCGCTTATACAGTAAGCCAATACTGTTTCAAAGCGCCCAAAGGGCAATGGGGAGGTCCATGGGATTGAAAAACAATGAATACAGTGGAAGATAAAGACGAGCATATTAAGGCTTGTGAGTATTCAGAACGTGCAAGTGCAGCGAGAAGAGGGTCATTTGGGTTTGGGGTAAGTGCTGGAATGTCCATGCTCGTGGGTGAGCAGCCAGCAGATGAAGTGCATAGTATGGTAAGTGCTATGTGGCCTGCGGCCGCATTGGTAGAAAATGCAGGCCTCCAGGATTGAGGCCGGTGGGTGCCAAGGCAAGTGCTGCGAGGTTGGCAGAGGCTGGAGCGATTGGGTATGGGAGACCCAGTCCCCGAGGGATACATAAGGACCCTGGCCACCAATCACAGCGACTGTGAGATTAGCAGAGGAGGGACGAAGGCAAAAGTCTTGAGGAGCTTCTGGAATTTCAGGAAGTCCTGCTCAAGACAAGATGAAGGGGTAGGCTGTTCCATAAGAAGGAGCCAGCGGAAAGAAAGTGATCGGCCTCCAGAGGTCTAGAGGGAGACTATTTAGTAAGAGAAAGTTGCAGATAGTGTGGTCCGAGGCCCCAGACAGCCTTGTGGATGATGCAGAGGGATTTGAATTTAATCTGTGCCACAACCGGGAGCCAGTGAAGAGTGTTTAGGGCAGGAGAGATGCAGTGCCTGGGCTTAAGGCCAAGAATAAGTCTTGCTGTCCTATTCTGGATTAGCTGGATGGGTCGTAAAATGGAAGAAGGTAGATTCAGGAGAAGGCTATTGCAGTAGTCCAGCCTAGAGAGAACTAGGGCTTGGGTAACGTTAAGCTTCTGGGGGAAAGTGAGAAAAGGGAGAATTCCTTTGAAAAGGAGGAGTTGAAAGTGGGACTTCTTGGCAATGTCCTGAGTGTGAGGGAGGAAGGAGAGAGAGGAGTCGAAGATGGCTCCAAAGTTTCTGGCTTCAGAAGAAGGAGAAGGGGGAGAGAGCACAGAGTATGGACAGAGTGAGGAGAAAAAAGAGGGAGCCGGGGTCCCAATGGGAACGATCTCAGTCTTGCTGGCATTGAGGCAGAGATCGTTGGAAGTACACGAGGACTGGATGGCAGATAGGCAGTCAGAGATGATGGAAGATGCAAGAGGGTCAGCAGAAAGTTTGAAGAAGAGTTGTGTGTCCTCTGTGTAGCAGTGGAAGTTGGCAGAGAAGGAGGAAATGAGGAGTGCTAGCTGAGCAAGGTAAGTGTTGAAGAGCTGGAGGTGAGGTTTGAGCCCTGGGGGACACCACAGGAGGAGAAGGAAGTAGGTGAGGAGAAGGTGCCCAAAATGACTTGGGATGAACGGTCAGTTAGGAAGGAGGTCAGCCAGTCCGGTGCCTGCTCCGAGATACCAAGGGTATTATGGAACCGTTTTATGAGGATGGAGTGGTTAATCGTACTGAAGGCAGAGGAGAGATCCAGTAGGATGAGGACAGCTGGAGAGTTGGAGTCCTGAGATGCAAGCAGTTCTTCACAGGTGTTCAGAAGAGCAGTTTCTGTGCTTCTGGATGCTCGGAATCCATATTGATGATCGTGGAGACCACCAACAAGTTCAGTGTGTGAGGTAAGTTGTGGAAAGGCCAACTTCTCCAGAAGTTTCCCAAGGAAGGGGGCGATAGAAATAGGGTGGTAGTTGGCTGGACAGGTAGGGTCTGCTGAAGGTTTTTTCAGGTGGGGGCGCACAAGGGAGTGCTTGAGGGAGGAGGGGAAGGAACCAGTGGCAAAAGAGTGGTTGCAGAGTGAGTGAGTAAGGGGGAAAGAGAGCCAATGTTGTCCTTTATGTTCCTGGATGAGCAAGGGGAAACCTGTTTGGAAGAGACCTTAATAGAGGGGGCAACTCTGGTGACTTCTTCAGGTGTGACGGGGAGAAAGAGGAAGAAGGAAGGCGAGAAGCCATAGGAGGAAAGGGAGTGAGGGAGGGATTGGGTGGGAGGGTAGCAAGGTTGCTCTGTATGTCCAAAGTTTTAGTGGTGAGGTGTGTGGCCAGTGCATTGCAGAGGGCCTGGGACAGAAGAGGGGAGGAGGAGACTGCAGAAGGGTTGGCTAGTTCCCTGCAGATTTTAAAGAGTTCAGCCGTGTTGTTGGATGCACCCGATACCTGTGTCTGGATGTGGGTCCTTCTCTTGGCACAGATGGAGAGTCTGTATTGCCTTTGGAGAAGGCCAGTTTATCAGAGGGTGAACCTGAGGTTTGCCACTTCCATTCCACAGCTCTGCACTTGCGTGTCAGGGCTGCAAGTTCAGAGTAGTAAAAATATGCCCAACACAATGTAGGAAACAGCTGACAAATAGGAGCCCCTGTTTCCACTTACACAGCTCCTTGGGTATATTTGGATCAGTGGCTCCAGCAGAGCCGGGCACAGAAAGGAGGGCGTAAGCTATTCCTGCTTGATTTTAAGAGCAACTTCAAGGCAATAATGTGTATTTTAATGTTTATAGATGATTAGCCCCAAAGAAGTGTGGATTGTCAAACAATATCTATTTAGAGTTCAAATCTATTTTTAATCACCTAACAAAATCTCCCATTTTGGAGAGTAAGAATTCTTTAAGTCCCAACTTCAAAAAATAGTGACAATATGCTACCGCTGGAAACTATTATTTTGAGTCGTTCAGGGCAACCTGGTTTGATTTGTTCAAAAACGCCGAGTGAGCGCCATTAGTTTTTCAGGCAAGTTAATAGCTGGCTTAGCTACATAGATAACTAGGGCCTAATTCACAGACCGCTTTGCACTGCCAACAAACACTTTGAACAGGGCCTAATTCACAGGGCTGTGCAAAGTGTATTTTTGCACAGCAAAGTCACTTTGCACTGCAAAGGTACTCATGGCACCACGCTAAATGGACCTAAATTAAAAAAAAAAGCACTATGTATATAGTGTTTTGGTGGGAATTAGACCCTTAAAGCACAGTGCAAAGAGTACTTGTGCAGTGCAAAGTGACTTGATATGATATGATAGGTTATTTATAACGCGCTTAACACCCAGAGGTTTCTAAGCGCGGAGCCGGGGATCGAACCTGTAGTGCTCCGTGTCGCGAGCACGTTGCCCCTGAGCTATCACTCCACAAAAATACACTCTGCACCGCTCTGTGAATTAGGCCCCGTTCAACGGGTTTGTTGGCAGTGCAAAGTCACTTTGCATCGTGCTAAACGCTCCATGAATAAGGCCCTTAATGTGAATGTGCCTACTCCGGCAAGGCATATTTTACCACTTATATTTTGGATACCCAATCTATTTACCGCATATTTTTCACAGCAATAAAATGTGAATGAGAAGGATCTCATCTTGCAGTGCGGACTCGCCATCACAGACTTCATGAGGCATCCCTGTGTGTAAGATTTACAGCAGTCGCTCATTAACCAGATGTCGGCAACCTGCGGCTCTTCGGATGTTCTGGACTATGACTCCCATGATCCCTCATCATTGAATATGCTGGCTAGGGCTGGTGGGAGCTGTAGTGTAAAACATGTGACGAGCCAAAGGTTGCAGAACCCTGCTCGACTAAACCAGACATGTCTAAGACAGTGATTACATTAGCTGTGATGCATTTAATCAGTATTCATGTGCACAAGCCTTATTATATAGAAACATCTTCTTTTCGAGTTGTGTCATTTGCTCCTGTGTTGGTATCAAGTACATAGTATGCATGTTTGGCAACTTCGTCATGGTTCTGTTGCAGCTAAAGCACTGCGCCTGTAGGGGGCAGTCATGCCTAAGTATTACCCCCAATCCATGCGAAGACTTTTGCGGTAATGCAAGCGCTGCGCGACACACATTGTTATTTATTTATGTATTTCTTGTTTTCATTTGTATACAGTATAGCTCCAAACAGCCCGTGGGGACTGTGGCGCGTGCAGGTGAATGAGTGTATTATGGCGTTTACTCTCTCTCCTGTCTATGGAGTGGCTCCCTAACTGGGGGGTTGACGTTACAGGGAGGACGAGACAATCCTACACATGCGTGCTCGCAGGAGTGACACTGCATGAACACATATTTCCCAGCCGTATCCTCGATCCGAAGTCTCCCTGACTGCGCAGAAGTCTCCTTTAGTCCCCGGATTGCCCTGCCGTCTTCCTGGACTCTCCTCCGCCAGGATCGCCCAACCAACTCCACAATTCTCTTCAAGCACCACTCACTCCCCAATAGTCTCCCTGAACCCCCAGCAGTCTCCCCATTTCTCCAAGGCTCCCGGATTCCCAGGCAAGACCCCGGACTCCCAGCGGTCTTCCTGAACCCCAGGGAACCACCGTCTGTCAAGGCGGAATATCTCACTGTGAAGCAGCTTCACAACTATACCAGAGCTTTGCCATAGAGATGATTTGTTTCATGCAGATAACTTTAATTGGTTTTATTTTCTTTAGAAGTACAGGCTGCTGTAAACATAGTATTGTTGCCAAAATCAATATAAATCATTTCATTGACCTCCGGGTGAGGACGGTCTATGCCGGCATTGTTTGCTTGCTCTACACATATCTTTGCTCAGCAACAAGTGCATTTACCCACTCGGCTAGTTAACTGTCATTGGAACCTGCAGGTGACACACACGTAGTTATGGGACTGCCCAGCCCCCTTGATTGTGCCTCTGTATGGGTAGCTCTTGCGCAGCAAGTGCACGAACCCTCTGAGCTATATTACTGCAATGTGCAGCTTCATTGTGGCTGACAGGACTTAGGGCTGTCTGGTCTGGACACGGGTGACGTAGAAGCAGGTACGGGGCGTGGCGTGGGGAGTGGCATTGCCTGGCATGGTTAGGACCTCATGGCTTTCGGGCCAGTGGGATCGTCTGGGTGCGAATGTGGGTCGGCTCTGCCTGGCTCTCCCTGGTCTGGGCGAAGCTGGTTAGAAGGGCGGGGTGGCCTGGCCGGACACCTACCTTCCGATCCTGCTGGCTGCCGGGGAGTCTCTGTACAAAGCTGGCCATGGCCCTTGCTACAGGGGGGTCGGGGTGGTCGGGGCTGCGCGGCCCCTGCAGACTGCTCTCTTTTCTCTGCTGTCTGTGTCTTTCCCGGCTCTGCCGCTTGCACTTATAAGCCCACATTAGCATGTGAATGCGCCTGCCACCCCCTCCAGCACCCCCTCTCTCCCCATTCCAACGGAGGCCCATGTATCACGGACTGACGTTTATCCATGAATGGGGCAGAGCAAGGCAGATGTCCACCGGCGCCCCCGCTTCCCCACACACAGGAAGGAAGGGGGTGCTGCCGTGCACTTGCTGGACGAGCAAACGAGGACAAATTACCTTAAATATGGGGCTCGTCCCCCCAAACAGCACGGTGGGGCGGGCAGACATCTCACCAAACGCGGTCCGAGCATCTGGCCTGCCTGGACCAAATAGCTTGGTTTTTTTTCTTCTTCATGGAGTCTAGCATCGCCCAGCGAAAGACTGCTGAAAGCACCTATTCCCGCCAAAGTCATGCAGACTACACCTTTTACCAGTTGCTTCAATGCTGAGGGAGGCTCTCGCCTCTTCTATTCATTATAATCTCTCTTCTGTTCAAAACCACCAAAACCCACACAACCCAACTATCACTCGCCCTTATGAGTTAATATGCCTACATGTTGTGAGTTAAGTCTGTGAGTTGTCTCCCTGGCTTCTCCCACTCTTCCCCTTCCCTTTGCTCCTTCACCCCGTTTCCCTTCCAACCCCGAGAACATGGCACGGCTGGCACTGTGAGCAGCGGGGTGGTCTCAATTCAGCCACTATATGGTGGTGAGGTGCGCAGTATAAAAGACTAACCTCATTACATATGTTACTATATAACAGGTCCATGTAGTCTGTGGGCACACGGGTTAAGGTTAGCCACGTGTGAATGTTTGAACCGTGTGCTCAGAGCTGGCCTTCAAGGGGGGTGGGGGGTTGAGCCGGGCGACTGCCCGGGTGCCATGCCCCCCAGGGCGCCATTAGCCCCCTGCCACACCAGCTCGGGGGAGTCTTTCAAGGGCTCCCCTTAGCTGGCGTAGTGGGAGAAGGAGCGGCAGGCAGGCTTTTGCTGTTAAATGCGTCTGCGGCGGTGGGCGCATTGAATGACAATAGGGTGCTGTTGTCAGCACCCTATTGTTATTAAATGCACCCCTCTGCCGCAGGCGCATTTAATGACAAACGGCGCCATTAGCCCCCCACCACGCCAGCTCGGGGGAGTCTTTCAATGGCTCCCACGAGTTGGCGTAGTGGCAGAAGGCGCGACAGGCAGGCTCATTTAATGACAATACGGTGCTGACGCAACCTATTCATATCATTACCTCCTCGACGGAGCGAGGAGGTAAAAAAAAAAGTGACCCATCCTGGCCCCGCCCCCCTTCCACCCCGCCCCCTGTTAACCAGGGGGTAGATGGGGCGCCAATTCGCCCAGGGCGCTGCTGCCCTTAAGGCCGGAGATTGCGTGTGGTGGCGGGCATACTGTTGAACTAGCTGCCAGTGCTAGGGTGACCAGACGTCCCGGTTTTGCCAGGACTGTCCCGGTATTTGCTGCTCTGTCCCCCTTTCTCAAGATTATTTCTCCTTTGGAAACTGCAGTGGCCCCGGTTTCTGTAGTAGGTCTTCATAGCTGGCAGGCAGGAATGCACAATCTCGCACAGAAGAAATGCTACATTTTACAAATTAAGGTAGTGTTAGTTTGTGATGCATTAATTATAATAAGGGTTTCTTTGAACAGTAACACTTAAACCCCCTTCTCCTTCAAACGCTACTGAAGTGTAGGGCCTTAACAGCCACTTTCAAGAGTTAGTCCTACTTTTATGTTAGTTGCACTGTCCCGGTGTTTTAATTTTTAAATCTGGTCACCCTAGCCAATGCCAACGAAGCAAAGGCAGGTAACGTACAGTACAGGGGCACCACTAAGCCTGGGCAAACTATTTAGAGCAACCGAAACACCTGAAGATTGCCCATTGTTGAGAAATCAAGTTGTTCCGAATACTAGTAGTGGTTCAGTCAAAGGGTTGCTGTGCTTTACGCTAAAATAGTATAAATAAGGCTAATGTTAATCCATTTCGGGATCAGTCTTGTTGGGCATCAGCAGAGGCAGGAGACTGTGCCCACCTCCTAACAATAGACACCCCCCACTAAGTTGGTGCACATCCAACAGGCAGTGCCCAATGGAGTGGGGGAGCTTTCCACTAGTTAATAGTTGCAGAGCAAACGGTGATCATTTCGACAGGCACTGATGTGTGAAGAAAAGAGGAATTTACAAATATCCGTACAAATTGAGAAACCTTTTATTCCCCCAGCATGATTTTGGTAGGTAAGAGGTCAACTGGGCAGGAAGTTGGGTGCATGTTTTTTAGCGTTGTTTCCATTTTTTAAAATAGAGACTGTTTTAAAATCAAACAGAGGGTGTTCCATTACCTGTTCCTTGATTTTTCCAGCATCCTTTTCAAAGGGGGGGTTCCTCATTTTTCAATCAATTTTTGATTTTATTACGTGCTGACCAGGTTTTATCAGAAAAAGCTACTTGTACCCTAATACAATCTTCCACGTCTGGTAAAAAATGTCTCTGCAGAGCCTTGGGTTTTTCTAGCTGCCTAAATATTTCTAACAGTTTCCTCGTGTCATTGTCTGCATTTTCTATTTGATTGTCTTAGAAGCTTTTTTTGTCTCGTACATTTCCTTTTCATATTCTTTCTCAAGTCATTTCCACGTCTGTTTTCGGTAGACTTGTTTTTGCCATGCTCTTTCAGCTTGCCTCTTTATACTTGTAAAGGTAGTCAGGGCTGTTGTAAACCAATTTTTATGTTCTGCTTTACCACATACAGACTTGAGTTTTTATAGGGGCAACTCTGTCCTAAAAGGATTTTATGCAAGAGCCATACACTTCCACCCATCTCCTTGGGGTGCCCTGTTCTTGTGAGGACATGATTATATCAAGACGAGTTGTTAGATCTTCTGGTTTTGTATTCTTCAGATTTCTATTGGTCACATTCTTAGGCATGCTATGGATTCGCTGTAAGTTTCCTGGTAATTGTAGACTGCATTCTATCACAAAATGATCTGACCAGATACAGGGTGTTGTTTTGATCCTTCCTAGATAAATATTCCTGGATGAGATCCAATTCAGCATATGACGTTTCTCATGAGGGGGGGGGTCATGATTTTGTATTTGTATTCCATACAACAGATCATACAAAGCAGACCAAGCAACTACAACATGCAACCCATCCAGCCACCTCAGGAACACCAGAACAACTCCAAAGATTCCCCCAAATATCAGTGGAGACATTCATCAAGCTGGTAAGCAATAGCAACAAATCAGGCTCCCCCAGGGATCCATGCCCCCCGGACATACACAAGTCAATCCTGACACAAGGAACGTCAATGGAATACTACAGAAACCTCTTCAACCAATCACTTCCAACAGGGAAAGTATCACGATCATTCAAATCGGCATAGATCAAACCGCTCCTGAAGGACACAGCCGGAAATGTGGAGGACCTTGCCACCTATAGACCCATCTCCAACATCCCCTACCCAGCGAAAATACTCAAAACGTACGTCTATAGAATAACACAAGAATTCATAGAAGAGCACCAACTGCTGGACCAAGCACAAGTAGTCTTCAGATCAATGAGAGGAACGGAAACAGCGCTGCTTTCAATCTGGGAGGATCTTAAGACAACTGCAGACGTTGACAAAAACACAGCTCTAATACTCCTGGATCTCTCAGTAGCATTTGACACAGTCAACCATGAAATCGTCATCGTGGTACAAATACCTTTAACATTAACATTAACAACATTACATCCTTTAGTTGTTTCTCCAAACTTTTGGCTTCCTTGTCCTGCATGTCTCCTCTCCATTTCTGCAAATCCCTGAGCATAATAGTGGCACAGTGTAATGTATTCAGGGGGTTTAGAAGTGTGCCTCATTTCTCTTTAAATGTAAACAATTGCTTAATATAAAACACCGTCAGCCGCGGGCCTTCAATGACAAGAAGATGCCAACTGTACAGAACCAATCAAGTCGTTTCTTCAAAATGTCGCCTGTGTAACTAGTCAGTTTTGTGAAATCAACTGATATCACCTTCAAAGTCTTACATTTTGTCTTCTATTTTATTATGTCCAGCTAATATTGACATGGAATTCAGTGGCAGATAGATGTATTGCTCGTGACTCCACCACATCAAATACAGCTTGTTCTTTGTTCCATCCATCGGCTCCTCCCTAACACCTTGGTCCACACACCCTGCGCTCCCCACCCTACCCGAGACTGAGCAATATGATCCCCACTGTTTCCTCCCCCAGATGCTTGTTGACCCCATTGCTAACAAATTGCCCACCTCCCCCCCTCTTGTTAGCTCCCTGATCTCTTGTTCCTCTGCTCCCCTCACCCTGTTCTTCCCCCTGAGATTGTAAAGCGCTGCGTTGCTTCTCTGAGCTAGGTCCACGCTCAATAAATGCCCTAAGAATAATGTCAAATTCATTGGACTTCTGCCATCTGAATATTTGATGTCAGTGTCCAAGCAACTTAAGTTCACAGATGGCAACCATGCGGGTGAACGTTTCGTCCGGTAATTGAATTCGAGTCTGGAATAGCTCCTTTGACACCAATTAACTCCTCAACTCCTATCTCAACTTTTCTCTCCTTTTTCAACTCTGCCGAAAATAATGCGGCTAAGAAGCACCTGCAACCCACTCTGTCTCTTTTGCACACTTGAAGAGCCCCTCCTGCAATATGTGGGGTTTCTGTCTTCCAGCTTGGAGGGCAGTCACTCCCCCTTGCCCTATTCTCTCCTCTTGCCCAATGCCCATTCTAACTCCTAAAAGAAGGTAAAGTGGAGCAGAACTTGTGTTGTTCTCCTTCTCAGCACACACCACTGCCCTGGTAATTGAGCCCACCCTCCACTGATGTTCATCTGGCAATACAGACAGTATCTGCAAGCATGATGCATTATTGGTTCCTTACATGCCTGCCCCAACAGCAGCACACCCAAAGGGCCACCAACAACACCAGCGCGCTCCATTGGTGGTGGTAGAATTGGGAACAAGGCCCTGCCAGTGGAAAATGTCACTGGCACAGTATGCTTGTAGGGCAGAGGTACTTTGGCAGCCTGAGTGAGGCTGCTGAAGGCTGCTTGTGCCAGTGTCCAAGAGTGGCGGCGGGCAAGTGTTTCCTCCTTTGAGGACACATCTTCATTGCTTTCCTCAGCGCTAGAGGGTGCAGTGGAAGAGGGGGGTCACTGGAAGGTGCCCTGTGTGCACAAGGACTACTCTGGCAATCCTTCAGTTCCATGTGCTTGTGCATTGCTATGGTCGCCAAGGAGCAATCCTTCTTTGGTGGACACTGTTTCACTGGTGTATTACATAGGTTGTCTAACCGCACCCACAATATCTTCCGCTCTGGAAACCTATAGTGCTCCCAGGCCGATGAAGTGGTGATGTCCCCTGTGCTGCCAAGCACTTCACAAGTAATGCCTCTACCTGCTTCGTCTCCTCGGTAAGAGCAGGCAGTGGTGCAGGGACGTCAATCTCTTCCCCACTTATGTCCCATCCGCTTCTTACTCCGCCTGCATCACCACCCGTATCCTCTCTTCATCCACAGCTGGGCAGCCTAACATCTCTGCTGCTCCCTTCCCCTGTGTTACCAGCCCCATCTCCTCTGCAACTTCAAAGTTGGTTAAGGCATCGTCCACCCATGACTACAGTGGATCTGCGACAACAATTACCTCCGGCATTAAGTCAAGTATTGCCAGCCAGTCTTCCCCAGCCACATGCCAGCATCACTGGCATAAGGAATCGCTGCAGCAGCCCTGCTACCGGCCCCTTTGCCATTTCCAACTCCTCCTGTAGTAGTAAATCCCTTAGTTGTTGTCAGCCCCACCTCTTTCTCTGCCGCCCACCCCATTGGCTCTGGCAAACCCTCTGTGCACCCTGCATCCTCTCATCTTCCTGAGCCATCCCCTGAGATTCTCCAACCTCTGGCATCACCTGCTCTGGCTCTGGGCATCTGCCACCTGCAGGGTCCAGAGCCCCAAGAGAATCACCCTCATCCCCGAGACCGCCAGCTGGCAATAAACATCCTTCTCCCATGAGAAGTGAAGTTCCTCCTCCAACTCTGTGCCATTTTATCATGTCAGTTACCTCCTTCTAAGAGAGCACTAGCTGACCAGACCAATAAGAACACAGATACGTGACTGGTCTTAACTTTCTGGCGAAGTGACTAGGACAAGCACATGGAATCAGACGGTTGCCCCAAACACACCAAGGAAGGAGACTGAAAAAGGAAGGATTCGCTGGTTCACACACAAATGACCAACACGAAAAAATACTAAATGAAACAGGACTTTTTAACAGGGGGTGAAGGCAAGGTAAGGTGTACGCCTTCATAAACTCTGCGGTCACTAAATGGTTAAAAGCGATGTTTATTAAATGTATTTTATGTCAGCATTTACTTTGTTGCTTGCATGACCATTTGAAAAAGGACACAAAAAAGTATTTTATCTACGCTGATGTGCTTTTGAAATTCTTTTAATGTGTAATTTGTGTGTCATGCTGGTAAATGTGAGAACGTTGCCTGTTTTCCATGTACACTGTTATACCTTACCTGTATTCATAAATCACATGTAAACACAGACACCATTTTAGAAACTCACTTCACTTACCTGATTGGCCGTTATTCACATGACTGGCCTCGGTATGGTCCAGCAGGGGCAGGCATTGCCCTTACTGGGTGAGATTTGTTAGTACAGCTCTCACCTGTCGAAGGAAAGTGCTTGTGGTGCAGCCCATGGGCTGCCTTTATATTGAAAAGGCCCCAATTGGGAGTGGAAACAGAGGGGACCTGGACAAGAGATGACACTGCAGCTTGGTGGCCTAGCCAAGCTCTTTGACTATGGTACATATCTTTCCTGGAGTAGAAAAAGGGGCTTCTCACTTGTCAGTGATCCACGCCCAGAGTTTGTGAGGGAGGAGGAAGATAACGGCGGTGGGTCCTCCCGCTCGGAACTGCTCAGTTGCCTGGTGTTTATCTCACAGGGGACGATGAACGGGTGAGCGGAAGTACTACATCAGACCTGCCCACTCTCCGGGGTAAGCCCGGAGACTCTGGGTTTTTACACTCTTCTCCGGGTCTGTGGAGTCTGCAGGATTTTCGCCCGTCCCAGCAACTTCACCTGCACCTCCATGAGATTGGCTGCAAGCAAACAGCGAGTTGCCAAGTACATGGAGGGGTGGGCAGAGTTTTGCCAGAAAGGCCCAAATCCTACCCACACCTGACTCCACGGATAGTGTTTGGAGTTTCTTTTAAAGCACGTGGGCAGGAAAAGTGGGCAGAGTCTTTGGTGAAAGTGGGAGGAGTCTTGCATGGGTGTGGGAGAAGCCACGGTGACGGAATGTCACCGGGTTTCTGTTTTTGAAATGTAGGCAGGTCTGAATTACATTGATCCTTTGCAGCAATCGGAAAAAAGAGGTGAGATGTGCTCCCTTATGGCCAGGCCCCGTGTTTGTGTATCTGCCCGGGCATTGGCATGTGAGGGGCTCCACAGCCCCCGCAGTGCGGGTCCTCTGTCGCCACATTGTGAATGTATCATCACGTACAAGCGATTTTCATTAATTGGGCCAAATATGAGTGTTCGTCGGTTGTGCTTTTATTTTCGACTACGCAAGTCTCATTAAGACGGGCCATTTTTTCGTGAAAAAAAATATCTCTTAATTGTGAAATGAAGGGCTATTGGGCACCCAATTATATACGTTCCGCCAATATTTGGGCAAAATTCGGGGTTTGTCAACCATTTGTGGATTTACTAAAATAGTGCTTGTTGCGTGTGACAGTGCAAAACAGTTGTCACAGTGCTCTGTCTTACAATTTATTCATCAATCTTTATAAATTGTATGGTTTTATGTAGCTCATGTCCGGTTTTGAAGGAGGCAAAGTGCTGAAACACGTGTAAATAAGTGTACCAAACTACCAATAAATGATATGTTGCGCAAACTGAGAAGTGTTGACCATATGTTCCTCACACATAAAGAGGGGCTAGGAATACTCATGTGACCCCTCAGGTCTTCGAGACAAAGACAATCTCCGTTTTGTGAAATGGAGGAGGGTGTCAATAAAGGAGGCCACCAGGTGCCGTGGATTCCATACGTGGAGCCCTATCTCAGAGGTGAAAGTACTATCTCCACACCAGCCACATGACTAACAGAGAGGGGGTACCCACTCTCAGACACTGTGGGGTACCTTTGTAGTACCTCTGCCTTAGGAGTAATAATGACTCAATGTGCAGCACAAACAAACACAGACACACTCTCAGGCATCTTTGGAATAAGTTTAAAACCCAGAAAAGCTTGCAAAAAGTTCTGGGGATTACCTTGTCAAGTAAAACGTGGGCTTTCTACCAAAAAGCAGGGAAAGTTGGAATGTTGTCCCTTTAAAAACTGCATGGCTTGAGGTGCGAAGCTGTGTTCTTAGTCTGAAATTTTCCCCAGACGTTTAATCTTTAATATTAAATTTGAGTATAAAACAGAACAGAGACAATATAATTTGAAGAGTAGCGAGGACCAGAGACAGTTTATTACATTTTAATGTAATCAGTAACAAAGCAATAGCATATCCCATTCTTACCTTCGAGCCGCAATATGGCTGCACCCCTAAAACAAAACAAATGTGATAATTAGAAGGAAGAAACCCACTTTATATAAGGCAGAACACCCCTTTTAAAACACACTCGCACGGTCAGGGGATGACCCAAAATATAGATATATCAAGGAGCTCGTTGTACCATTAATAACATTTTTTTCTGATCTTATGCACATGTCTTAAAGCACACCCCAAATTCCTGGTACCTTCAGTCTTGAAAAAATAGACCTGGTACGTATAGCTACTGTTGTCAACAGTTGTTTAGTTTTAATCAATAGTTCATAATATTAAAAACACTCATAAAAGTGTTTGGTTTGAGTATGACCCAACCTCACACAGCATGGTATAAAAGACAATACAAATCACAAGTAGAACATACATATAACCACATTCAAAGATAAAAAGCAGTACAAAAACACACACAATGAATGGATTTAACAATTTTCCAAACACACTGAGTTCACTGACTCAGATACACAAAAATCCTGACATGTTTCAGTTCTTGTTTGCACAGATGCATGAACTTTCTTCAGGGGAATACTTCCATTATCTAGTTTTCACCATGCAATCCAAAGTCACACCCGGGAGTTCCCAAAGGGTTCCTAAGCCAGGAAACAAATACAGGGGGCGGTCATCAGACATGCACATCAGTCAAAAAATCTAAGACACAAATTCCATACTACAGTGCAACTAGCTTATGAATCACAGTGCACTAGGAAGGAAGGACATGATTGCTCTCAACCTGTCCTCATTGTAAAGCTCCATACCTCTTAAATTGGTATCAGTAGCGCTGGTGTCAAAACACCACAGTTTTGCTGTAGACTCCACAGATCGAGTCTCTATTATTCAATTGCTCCCACGTAGCTGTAGGTCCACTACAGTGCTCCAAACCAACCAAGACATACAATCCATCAATACACAACCACAAGAGGTGTGTCACATCACCACCATACACCACTGTGTCCACAGCAACTCCTCGTGACTTCACCGAAGTGTGACACCCCCCATTCAGGAAGAGTTGAAAGAGCTGAGTTATATAACTTCTACCCCAACACCTCATGGTGAGACAACCACAACACAATACCTCCTTATTCAAAGTATGCCGCTGCACCATGCATCAAGTTTTTCTTGGAAAGGACCAAGCTCTCTGTATTCAATGATTCAATGCCTACGGAAAACATGTAGAGAACCAACATGATCACATGGTACCACATTTTGATTCAAAGCAGGGAAATAACAAGGATTTTCAGGTTAGAAATACTAATCATGTGTATGTTGCCACTCAATTTCTTCGTTTAAACCCACAACATGACTTTGACACTTGAAAATCATTTTCTGTTCAAACAGTAATAATTTCCTATCTGTTTCCAACTTATTTTTGCCAACCACCTTTTTCAAAATCACCCATCTCAAATCCTCATGAGAATGCTTCATTAGAGTGAAATGTTTGACCAAAGGTGCTGTGAGAATCTGTTTCTTTATGCAGCTGCAATGTTCCACCATACGTGTGCGGCATTTTCTATTTGTTTTACCGATATATTGCAGTCCACATGGGCATGTGATTAAATAAATCACATTCTCCGTGTTACAATTTGTCATGTCATCAAGC
Source organism: Ambystoma mexicanum (assembly GCF_040938575.1). Lineage (NCBI taxonomy): Eukaryota > Metazoa > Chordata > Amphibia > Caudata > Ambystomatidae > Ambystoma > Ambystoma mexicanum. The sequence continues at coordinate 292,587,417 of NC_090932.1, read as the reverse complement.
GACCATGTCATACTAGGATTCAGCAAGACTTGTTTCGTTTCTTTAGTGTAGGCACACATAATGCATTGACCACAAGGAAAATGTCCCTTGACAGGGGGGAGACCCCACAGTGTAGTTTGTCTGAATGCTGTTATCTGTTTAGCCGATATATCATTCCTAATCAGCATGCCTCTGATGTTTTGGCTTTTTTTAAACGCCACTAACGGCGGAGGCATCGATTTATCATTGTAAACCTTTTTCCAGGTTCTGTTAATGATACCTTTAATTTTATAAGAAAGATTTGGACATAACGTTGTGTTTATACACAAGCTTTTCCGGTGAAGTCTGAGCGCGGTACGCATTTGAAGCAGTAGTTGCTAGAAGTGGGGATTATTGTAAAGTCGCCTTTCCACAGGATACAGGTATGCAGCCTTACATTTGTCATGCTGGGTTGGTCGTATGAACAGCCCGTTTTTCAAGAAATAAGCCTGTTTCTAAGATATAAGTACATTACTGCAGCGGTAGGGTCACGCTTTCACTTACTGATGCATGTTGGTTCTCTACATGTTTTCCGTAGGCATTGAATCATTGAATACAGAGAGCTTGGTCCTTTCCAAGAAAAACTTGATGCATGGTGCAGCGGCATACTTTGAATAAGGAGGTATTGTGTTGTGGTTGTCTCACCATGAGGTGTTGGGGTAGAAGTTATATAACTCAGCTCTTTCAACTCTTCCTGAATGGGGGGTGTCACACTTCGGTGAAGTCACGAGGAGTTGCTGTGGACACAGTGGTGTATGGTGGTGATGTGACACACCTCTTGTGGTTGTGTATTGATGGATTGTATGTCTTGGTTGGTTTGCAGCACTGTAGTAGACCTACAGCTAGGTGGGAGCAATTGAATAATAGAGACTTGATCTGTGGAGTCTACAGCAAAACTGTGGTGTTTTGACACCAGTGCTACTGATACCAATTTAAGAGGTATGTAGCTTTACAATGAGGACAGGTTGAGAGCAATCATGTCCTTCCTTCCTAGTGCACTGTGATTCATAAACTAGTTGCACTGGAGTATGGAATTTGTGTCTTAGTTTTTTCGACTGATGTGCATGTCTGATGACCGCCCCCTGTATTTGTTTCCTGGCTTAGGAACCCTTTGGGAACTCCCGGGTGTGACTTTGGATTGCATGGTGAAAACTAGGAAATGAAATAGTATTCCACTAAAGAAAGTTCATGCATCTGCGCAAACAAGAACTGAAACATGTCGGGATTTTTGTGTATCTGAGTCAGTGAACTCAGTGTGTTTGGAAAATTGTTAAATCCATTCATTGTGTGTGTTTTTGTACTGCTTTTTATCTTTGAATGTGGTTATATGTATGTTCTACTTGTGATTTGTATTGTCTTTTATACCATGCTGTGTGAGGTTGGGTCATACTCAAACCAAACACTTTTATGAGTGTTTTTATTATTATGAACTATTGATTAAAACTAAACAACTGTTGACAACAGTAGCTATACGTGCCAGGTCTATTTTTTCAAGACTGAAGGTACCAGGAATTTGGGGTGTGCTTTAAGACATGTGCATAAGATCAGAAAAAAATGTTATCAATGGTACAACGATCTCCTTGATATATCTATATAATTAGAAGGAAACCATATCTAAAACAGTGATGTAAGATGGCTTCAACTTGTCCTGGGAGGGTGCCTTGCTCCACTCCTGCGAGCGAGTACCACTAAATCCTTCTTCCATTTCTCCATTAGTCCTTCATCATTCTTCATTGCACCTGTCATGCCAATCACATGACTAGGAACTTTCTCAGTGTGTCTAGCTTCAGCTGTAACTTTTGACTACTGACTACCTTCCTCACATTCTAGTATCTTTCCATCTGCCCACATTTCTACTATAGTGTTCCATGATTTAAGTGTCCAGGCCTTATTATGCTTCCCAGATTAGAAGCGCGTATGTGCAAAGTCAGCAATCTCCTGTGCCAGTTGCCTCATGCAACGCTGACACCAGAACAATGTCAAATCATATCTAATAACCGAGGTTTCATATAATTCTCTGACAACCCTAATGGAAGCATTATTTATTAACCTGAATGCATTTCTATGTGAAATGTCCATTCTGTAAAATGTAAGGTTGCTTCTCATGGAGAACAATGGAAATTTAAAATGATGGTGTGAAATGATATCGCCCTACTGTAGGGCTTGCTCCTTGTGGGGGGGCATCTGAAGGAGATTGTGCTGCAACCTGACCCCCCCCTCTTCCCCAGTTGCATTTCTGATTTAGAGCCATTGCGGCAGATGATACCCTCCCCCGTCCTGTAGAAGATACAACCCAACCAATCAGTTAGGTCAATCGCAGTCTCTCCATCGTTTTTGGTATATTTGGTTATCGTCCACATATATTCGAAACTCCAGCTGACGGAGATCTATTAAGTGACCCAGTGGATGCATATTTAGAATAATGGTGAAATTATGGATTGGATGGATGTGAGCCACTTTCCCCAATCAAGTGAGAGATGGTCTAAAAGAATTAGATGGCCTAACTAACCCACAGTGGGAGAGAATAGAAATGAGACTACAACATCGGGGTGCTCTGTTATAAACTGGTGTAACCATGCTACACGAAAGTTTAGAGGTCATGCCCACCTGAGGGTTAGCTGCCAACCCTGGTTAACCCCTGTCACATAAATGAAACAAAGAGGGCGTTTTGGTTCAGACCAATTCAGGTGGATCTTTAATTAAACAGTGCTGCAGGTGGCAGACTACAAAGAGAGAGACTCCAGTACAGAAAAGTGTAAGCCCACCCTCAGGGTCCAACAAGCTTTAATAAATGCAGGTGAGTGGAAGTGTCTATGATCCCATCTAAGTGCAACTAACTTCTTAATTCATGCTGTTGCATTGTATTGAAAGCCGGATAGCCAAGGTCGAGAACACAGTTATGGGATAGAAAAAACTTGCAGATGAACAAGGGAAGTAGAGTAATTGGTTTTGAAATCCATCTTTGCAAACTCGCTGAAGCTAGAGACATTATCAGCAAATCTCCTCTGTGGGCCAATGGCGCCTAAGAGGTTTACCATTATAATTCTGCAAGCACAGCAGAATATAACATGTGCAGTGCATGCCACCGTCTTCTTAGGTTCTCGGCTTAACGTGTCTCCACTCGAAAGCGATTCCAATGCATTACGGCCGCATGCTTTTCACGACAAGTCTCTAAAATTCCCATTGCATTATATTTATACTAGACACCACTGCGTACCCACCTACTGCAGCTTTCATTTTAGGACGTCTTCAAAGCACTACAGTGCTTGCACTTGGCCCATAGAGCGCATAAGATGCCAACAGCTGGCCCTAAATTAGTAAATCAACTGACACGTAGAATTAAATCAATAATGGGCAACACTAGACATTTACCTTTATTGTAATGTTATTGACTTTTATTATTATCAGACCTTATTTTAAAATACAAAGCTCCAAGTGGCAACAGGTGCACTGCTTTATCAGGTTATGTTTATTACATATCTGCATCGTTTGGTAATGGGATTTCATTCTATCATGTTATTATTCATAAATCATGTTACTTTGCATTTCATTGGGATTTCTATTGTGCGCGAAGGGCACAGGCACAACCACTGTACAGACATGTCCTATGCACGAAGGGCACAGGCACAACCACTGTACAGACATGTCCTATGCACGAAGGGCACAGGCACAACCACTGTACAGACATGTCCTATGCATGAAGGGCACAGGCCCACCTACTGTACAGACACGTCCTATGCATGAAGGACACAGGCCCAATCACTATACAGACACGTCCTATGCATGAAGGACACAGGCCCAACCACTGTACAGACATGTTCTATACATGAAGGGCACAGGCCCAACCACAGGCCGAACCACTGTACAGACATGTCCATTGCATGAAGGACAGAGGCCCGACCACTGTACAGACATGTCCTATGCATGAAGGACACAGGCCCAACCACTGTACAGACATGTTCTATACATGAAGGGCACAGGCCCAACCACAGGCCGAACCACTGTACAGACATGTCCATTGCATGAAGGACAGAGGCCCGACCACTGTACAGACATGTCCTATGCATGAAGGACACAGGCCCAACCACTGTACAGAGAGGGACACATGTACAATCACTGTGCAGACATGTCTTATGCATGAAGGACACAGGTCCAACCACTGTACTGACATGTCCTTTGCATGAAGGGCACAGGTCCAACCACTGTACGGAGAGGGACACAGGCACAATCACTGTACAGGCATGTCCTATGCATGAAGGACACATGCCCAACCACTGTACTGACATGTCCTTTGCATGGGGGACACAGGCACAATCACTGTGCAGACATGTCCTATGCATGAAGGGCACAGGCCCAACCACTGTACAGACATGTCCTATGCATGAAGGACAGAGGCCCGACCACTGTACAGAGAGGTTCACAGGCACAATCACTGTGCACACATGTCTTATGCATGAAGGACACAGGTCCAACCACTGTACAGACATGTCCTTTGCATGAAGGGAACAGGTCCAACCACTGTACTGACATGTCCTTTGCATGAAGGGCACAGGCCCAACCACTGTACAGACATGTCCTATGCATGAAGGGCACAGGCCCACCTACTGTACAGACACGTCCTATGCATGAAGGACACAGGCCCAATCACTATACAGACACGTCCTATGCATGAAGGACACGGGTCCAACCACTGTACAGACATGTCCTATGCATGAAGGACACAGGCCCAATCACTGTACAGACATGTCCTGTGCATGAAGGACACGGGTCCAACCACTGTGCCTACGCGTCCTATGCATGAAGGACACAGGCCCAACCACTGTACAGACATGTCCTATGCATGAAGGACACAGGCCCGACCATTGTACAGACATGTCCTATGCATGAAGAACACGGGTCCAACCACTGTGCCTACGCGTCCTATGCATGAAGGACACAGGCCCAACCACTGTACAGACATGTCCTATGCATGGGGGATACAGGCACAATCACTGTGCAGACATGTCCAATGCCTGAAGGACACAGGTCCAACCACTGTACAGACATGTCTTATGCATGAAGGGCACAGGCTCGACCACTGTACAGACATGTCCTATGCATGGACGACACTGGCCCGACCACTGTACAGACATGTCCTATGCATGGACGACACAGGCCTGACCACTGTACAGACATGTCCTATGCATGGACGACACAGGCCTGACCACTGTACAGACATGTCCTATGCATGGGAGACACAGGTCCAATCACTGTACAGACCCGTGGGATGGCATTGCGGACTTCCAAAGGAACATTAGGAGGGCGTCAGAGAGATCGCGCCATTTGGAGACCTGAGATCAGAGCTGCTTTGGGAAGTGTGTTTAGGTGCAGGGACCAGCTTCTCCCCCCCCCTCCCGTTCCTCTTGGTCTAACTATTCTCATAGCGAGCGACCAAGGCCAATGGCAGAGACATTTCCTGGAGCAGGACACCTGCCAGATGCTCAGACAGTGACACTTGCCAGAAGCTCAGACAGTGACACCCGCCAGATGTTCACACAGCTCTAACAGTCACAGTGTCTCTCTTCGGCATGTTCACAGGTTAAGCAAGGCAACGCATTGTGGCATCAGCATGGATGCACCCCCACCCCCTGTCCTAGAAAGGAGGGGTCCCAGCCCCCCTTAATTAGGGGAACCTCTGTCACAGGCTCCCTGGTATTGCCCTAACCTGAACACATTTGGATCTGATTAAACAAGATAAGCACACCGTCTCCTGTCGGTTGCCTTGAGCAGGGGTGAACTGGGCACTAAAAGTGGTCCTGGAAATGTTTTTCACACTGGCCATGCTATACTGTCAAGCAAATGTAATGAGCAAGACCAACGCAAGTAGGGTTTGGGTGTGTTGTGTTATCCCTCCAAGAAAATTTACAAAATATTGGTCCAAATACTTGAAAGCACATTGCCCCGTATATATAGATCTATATAGATCAAAAAGTAGTTAAACTAACACATTCCAAACTTCAAATGAATGTGCATGAGGAGGAGAGATGGAAGGAAGCAGGCAGTGTGGATGGCAGAGAGGGTAAGAGGAGAATAAAACCACACAACAGATGTCCACACCAAAATGTACACACCTAAAAGAGGCACATTGTCCAGAGGCCTACTGGGAAATGTCCAGAGTTCTCTGTAGGCCAGTCCACCACTGGCCTTACATATCGTTTCTGACGCCACTTCTTGGGACATTCGGGACATCTAACTTCTTCAAGAGACTAGACCGCCCTGCTGACTATCTGCCCTGCAGTATCAATGCCGTCTGGGGCTATTGCTAAGCGAATGATGTCATCCATCAGGATTGAGGCAGCGAGCACACGAGAATAACATCCTGGCCCTGCCAGATATAAGGCTGGAGAAAGCCAGTTAGAAAAATGCATCACAGAGAAGAAATATTGGGCACAAGGAGCACCCTTAGAGCCAATTACTAGAAAAGACACTAAATCCTTGTTGGTACTGGTGGCGACAAGGAGGTTTGAATAAGGCAAATAGTAATCAACCTATTTTTTTATTTTTATTAAAGTGTTTGGGTTACATTAAACCTTTTAACACTGTTAACATGAATGAGTTACGGTACAAAACAATGAAGAGAAAACTAGTTAAAAAAACAATAAATTAATATATTGTAAACATTATTACAAAACGCTAGTACATAAAATAATGCATAACCTATAAAGCACATTATGCAATCCACACAATAGTTCACAAGCTTTCGTTCAACAATTTAGTAATCTCTTGCCATATATAATACAAAGTAAAATTTAAAACCATGCTACTCCCTGAAAATAGAGCCCAAGATTGATGGGTAGGGTAATTATCGTAGGCATGGCAGATGTTGAGATAGCCTTTGGTGTGTATGGCCCTAAGTGCCGCACAACATATCAATAGATGCCTAGTGGTCTCTATCTGCACTTTACGTAGGCAGCAGCATCTTTCTGAATACGGTACATTACTCCATCTGGACATTGTGGGTAACAGGCCAAATCGCAGATGTAATATAAATCGTCTTAACTTTCCATTACTCATTTTCGTAATGAAAGTGAATGGCATATTTATCGGAAAGGCCAGACGCATGTACAGAGTAAAGGTAGATTTACTAGCAAGCCAGGTTATGATATGATATGATAGTTTATTTATATAGCGCCTATACACAATGTGTTTCAAAGCGCTTCAAGGCAAGGGAGGGAACATGGGAAAATACAATGGCCCTCATTAGGACCCTGGCGGAGTGGGTTTCCGCCAGCGTTATTCGCGGCGGACCCGTCCGCCCTACTACGAGTTCCCGTAGCGCCATGGAGCCTTTCTCCGCCTGGTTTTACCGGGCGGAGAAATCCATGGCGCTAAGGGACCTCGTTGTTAATTACGCCACCGTACTTTACGGTGGCGTAATTAACGCCTTCCCCACTCCCATTATACCCTATGGGGCAAGAATGGGAATGGGGAAGGGCAAAATGGGGATTGGGGATTTACCGCTCCGCCAAGGTCGGCATGGGGTGGTAAATCCGCCAACCCCCATGGCGCTATCGGCGGCTTTCCGCCGTGCTCCGCGGTGCATTTAGCACCGCGAATTCCGCCAGGGTCGTAATGAGGGCCAATGACATTCTTACAGGCCATGCATAGTAAGGATGTGAAATTAACTATCATACTCAGCCTGACGACATTTCAGATAGTGCAAGAGCTAAGACATAGATAAGGAAGGGAAGAGGAGAGGGGGAAGGAAGTGGAAACACCGTACTAGGCCTGATGACATTTCTGTTAGAGCCGGAACAAAACAAAAGGTGAGGGAGAGGGGTGCAGAAAGGGAGGGAAGGAACAAAACAAGTGACTATGGTACTAGGCTTGATGACATTTCAGATAGTGCTGGGCGGAGATACAAGTAAGGGTAGGGGGGAGGCCACAGACGAGGTTGCTATCATACTAGGTCCAGGGACAATTCTGATAGAGTAAGTGCATAGAAGAAAGTAAGGGGAGGAGGGGAGGGGATAGGAAAAGGGAGAAAGGGAGAGGAGGAGAGAACAGAGAGTAAGCAGTCAAAAAGAGTGGAGAAGCAAGAGGTTACATTAATACTCCTATCGCAGATGCAGCCTTGTCCTTTAATTTATTCAATAGCCACTGTAATGTTTATGGGAGGGTCTAATACATAACGAATATCTTTGAGGAAGGTTAGTACATCTTTCACCCACACTTTTAAGGTTCGCTAAGGGGAATCAAGATTAAGGAGATCCAAGAAATTGCAATACTGCATCAAATCAGAATTGCCTTCTTCTCCCAACGTTTTAAGATAAAAGATGGTGCTGTCAATGCTTTTTTTTAAAGTGCACAATGAGGTCAAACCTAATTCACTAATAATGGCTTAAACCATAGAATTATGAAGGCCGAGGGCCCTTACGCCATAGTTTCCCTTCAATAAGCTTGAGCCATGCTGTTTCTTTGTTGGTATAAAGCTTCAAGCGAACACAATCGGGATAATACTGCAGTATAGATCTTCAGCAAACCTTCAATAGAATAACCGCCTTTGTGTTTAGCAAGCGTTAAACATTTTCTGGGATTTATTCATTATTATTCTCCCCAGCTTCGCCCAATGCATAGTGTTCACGAAAGGAATACCCAAATATGTGTATGTCTCGACGACAACTTCAATTGTTTCATCCTCAATTTTCTAAACAAAGTTCTTCCTCTTGCCTTTCTTTACTTGAAACGCCATTATTATAATGTTTTTTTAAATTGACTACACTGCCATTCTCTTCCAAGTATTTATATAAAGAATTCATACTGTGCTGCAAACCCACAGTTGTTTGATCGAGCAATGTCAGCATACGATAACCACGCCAAGTGCTGTTTACCAACACACGGCGGGAAATTATGCCACTTTAACAAAGCCTCCTGTAGGACTGCAATGTAGAGGTGGTATCGCAACGGTGCCAGAGAGCAACCCTGTTTCAATCCGTGGCTGGTTGGTTATTAGTCAATAGGCCTTCTTGATTGATACACAGTTTTACAGATGTGTGTGTTAAATCATGTTACAAACTTTGGTCTTTTCGGCATCGCGGAAGGTTTTGCCGTTCTGTGTTCATTAGACCTTCCAAGATGGCCGTAGGCCCTTCTTGTTATTCCTTGAGCAACAGTTCAGTTTCTACACGTTCATTCCCAACGTTGCCGGCTGGTCATGTGACCGCATATATGAGCCCGAGAGTATTGGCTCAGTGCGTTGCTACTCCTAGTCCAGACGCTCCGTAAGTTATTGCCACCTAGGGATATCTATCGTTTTCCTGCCTCTTATCATCTGTTTGACCTCTCTTTCTTTATGGGCTTTAGGTTTGAATGTTCCCGGCTTCGAAACTTCTCTGACTCCGGCCACCGAGATTCTCCCACTTTGTTCTTCGGAACTCTGTTTCCGGCTCGTACTACTGTTCCGATTGTGACCTACTCACAAAGACCATTCCTCGATACCTACATGATTCCATCCTTACGGTACCAAGTATTCTTTCTCTTACGAGACCCTGTGATAATTTTGACTCTATTAGACTAACCATCTCACCCCTTGTTTAGGAACCATTTCTTCTTCCCACATCCATCAGTACCACAGGAGGTAGAAAGTCTAATAGATCTATGTTAAGTCCCCAGGAGCTGATTCTAGGTGGGTGGTTTTTTCTATCTGTGGTATCGTCCTGCTTGCTCTCCGAAACATCCCTTCTTACCTGTCCTTTCTCGTCCGCAGAGCACCTTCCCAGTGGAAATCAGAACTCTGCTACTGAAGGCAAACTCCAGCTGTACTCCCGCTCCTGAAGACACAGATACATCAGACTTTCCACGTCGCTGCACAGGGTTTTGTCCCCCTAGAGGGTTTCCCTGGGAGTGCTGTCCTCTCTTCTCCTGGTGATTCTACCCAGGCAGAGGGTGACAGGGCTTGTGGGGGAATTCTTACATTCATCCTTAAAACAACTACCATCCAGGTCACTGCTGTCTATCCAGGTTAGTGAAATTCAGAGTTGATTTACACAAATTGGTGTTTATTTAAAATTCTACCACTAAATTCGTAACAGTTAGCGATGCCATAAAGGAAAGATAAATATTTTTCTCTACTCCCGGACATTCGGCAGTGACTATGGAACAACAAATGCAGCAATTTATGGCTGCCATGCAGTCCATGTCCCTGGACCTACAAAACCTCAAACAAGAAAACGCGCAGCTCCGACAACAGGTAGCTCGTGTAGCTCCTGAAATCCCCCCTTCGACTTTGCCTTCTGGAAAATTCGACGGGGATCCTCATAAATTGAAAGAGTTTCTCGATAGTTGTACCGTGCAATTTGCATTGAAGCCACGATATTTTCCTACAGATAAGGACAAGGTAGGGTTCTTGAACTCACACCTTTCTGGCCCCGCATTAGCCTGGGCTACCCCATTAGTTACGTTGGGGAACGCAATTCTGGAGTCTTATCCAGCATTTGTGAACAGTCTAAAGTCTATGTTCAACAGACAAGAAATATCTGTAGCCTCTCAGGAGCGACTCCTTGATCTAATACAAGGAAACAAGGACCTCCTGACTTATATTACCCAGTTCAAACAGCTGTCTTTTGAAACCAATTGGGCAGATGACGCCCTTCTCACTTTGTTCCGAAGGGGTCTCACGGAAGAACTGAAGGATGAGGTGTCCAGAGTCCCTCATCCAGCCAATTTAGCGGACATGATCACAATAACCATGCAGATGGAGTACCGCCTCCAGGAGAGATTGGTAGAATGGAAAAAGGGGAAGGTTTTCCGTCCCTGCTCCAAAAATTACCCAACAATTAGCAAACCACTGCTGGCAGATGAACTCATGCAGATTGGGGCTACCCGAGGACCACTACCTGCAAATGAAAAAGAACGACGCAAATCGTTAGGGTTATGTATGAACTGCGGTTCCTCAGCTCATGTCTTACGAGATTGCCCAACTGTTCCTCCTCGAAGATCAGGTTCACAAGTTTCAGGAAACTCCAGAACCCAGTCGTAAGAGGAACCACGGCTAGGGTAAACAAACACAGTTCCTCACATCTGGTAGACGTGTCTCATACTTCTCTCCCAACATATCTTTCCATGGTTGTGTTGTCGCTTACTTTGGTGTTCCAAGACCGGGTGATTCAAAAGGTCCCGGCTTTAGTTGACGGTGGAGCAGCCAGGGATTTAATTGACGATAAATGGGCTGAAGGCAATAATATTGCTCGTATCTCCAAGTCTTGCATAACGCCTATTCAAGGGGTCGATGGCAGTCCTCTAAGTTCAGGGCTGATACGCGAACAAACCAAACCCATTACATGCATGATTGCCTCACATAAGGAAACCCTCACATTTGACTTGATTAAGGCTGCCCATTTTCCCTTTATTTTGGGTTTACTCTGGTTACGACTACACAACCCATTTATAAACTGGTCTCCGGGCACTCTTTTTCTAGGATCTGGCTACTGTGTGGCTCACTGCTAATCTCACGAATCGGTAGGAATTCAGGTTCCCTCACAAGTTCCTAGCCATACTCCCATAACAACGGTTGCACAGATAGGGAATATCCCTGAGTGTTACAAGCAATATCTTTTGGTCTTCTTCACGCCTCAGTTTCCTACCTTACCTTCTCATCGGAGGGATGACTGTCATATTGAATTACTCCCTGACAAGCCAGTCCCATTTGGACCCATGTACATGCTATCCCAGCGAGAGAAGACCGTTCTCAAGGAGTACCTACACACCAACTTACAAAATGGCCTTATTACCGAGTCAACCTCCCCAGCGGGAGCCTCCCTGTGTCATGATGCCTACCCCCAGGCATCCGGACCAAGCCCATCAGCAGGCATCTAGACATTTAGTAAAACCTCAGCAGCCCCGGCTAGGGGCTATCTGGGTTCAGTCCTGGCGCCTTAGGCGCCAGGCTCATAGTAGGAATCAGTCCTGGCGCCTAAGGCGCCAGGCTCATAGTCATTACTTACCTCAGGCGGACCATGCTGCAAATGACTCCAATCCAACATGAAGCCTGAAAGGGACTATTTTTCTACAGGAACTAATTTTTACTCGGGTGTGGTTCTAGGGACTTCTTACCTGGGACTACTTTTGAGGCTATTTAAACCACGCCCGACCAGCAACACACGCTTCGCGTTATTCTGCATCCAGCAGCGGAACACTCACCGTGCCTGCAGCCTGCATCCAGTCTTCTGCCATGCCTGCCTCGAATCTGGAGCTCCTAAAACAAAGAGGAAAGAAAGGGACAAGGTTATAAAACAAACTTATTTCTATTCCACACCTGATTCTGGATCCATCTTGTCTCCGGACCTGTAAAGAACATCATTTCAGTACGCGTCGCATCTCCGGCTGCAGCGCCGCGCCAAACTCACCAGTCCTCGCAGCATCTTTCGATTCGGCACTGCCTCCATCATTTCTTCGCCGAACTCCGGCACCTGGGGGACAAAAGAAAACAACAAGGTGAGCTGAGAAAACCAACAAATATAACTCTTATCACCATACACTTACCTGATTTACCACCGGAGGCATTATTCTATAACTCTCCACATCTTCATGTGCCGCACCTGCAAAGAGAGAGAAAAACAACACGTTAAACAAGTACAACATTTACCGGACAGCGTCGGATAATACAGACTCTTACCTGAGCGCCACCAGCTACCACGAGAGCATCTTCTCATGAACTCAGCTGCAAGACAAGGAAGGAAGGGGGGAACAAGAGTGAACATTGGACATATTGAACTCTATGAACTTAATACTTACTGGTCCTCACCAGGAACCTCAGAGTCAATACTCTCGGGAACTCTCCGGAGCCTTCAAACCAGTAAAGTAACTGGAAACGACGCGCCCCTGCAAATCCACGCAGGATGGTGAGCTCATTCTTCAAGAATATAAGGTGAGATTGCTGTGAGGGTATTTCGGAGGTGATTAGTTGGGGAGGACTGTGGGGGTGTCATCTCTTGAATCCACAAGTGGCTTAATCCATCTCTCCACTTGCAGGAGAATATTTCTACGGATTAAGCAGACAAGATTAGGAGGGCAGATCCAGTCAGTCATCGCTGCACTATGCATCACGTGGGTGGAGACCGCAGCTGTCCGGGTCCGACCGATGCCCCTGTGGGAGCCAGGTGAGCGTAACAGAACGCGAAGCCTATCTACAAATCCCCACCCGGGCTTTATGGAAACCTCAGAAACTGACCAACTAGCCCTATTGTTAGGGGAATTTAGGGCAGAAGTGCACTCCGCGCGCCAAGAGACTGATGCCCTCAGGAGAGAACTGATTGTGTCAAAGGAGCGCACTGATGATCTTGCTAGACAATTACTGCAAAACCAAGCTGGGCAAACACCATTACCTGGAGTCGGGGGGAATCCAACTCCTGTTTCATCGAGCAATCCTGTGCAAGTGGTTCTACCAGGGAGCATTCCTTTAGCTCCACCCGAACGTTTTGCTGGGGACCCAAAAAAGTTTGCCGTGTTTATGAACCAATGCCGCTTGCACTTTTTATGCAGACCTGGAGCTTTTCCGAACGACCAAACCAAAGTAGCCTTTGTACTATCATATCTTAGTGGCAGCGCAGCGGATTGGTCAATTCCATTAGTTAACCAGGATGACCCTCTTCTTTGGGATTTTCAAGGTTTTCAATTGAGCATGGAAAGACTATTTGCCAGACATTCACAGGGACAGGCCCTGGATAACAAACTTTTATCATTACGACAAGGTAACCAGGATCTACTAACCTATATCGCCACTTTCAATAGGTTAGTGGTGGAAACCGGATGGCCAGAGGTAAAACGAATTACATTATTTCATCGTGGACTTCGGGGTGAACTCAAAGACGTTTTGGCCCAAGTTGCGAACCCACCTCAGGATTGTGCAGAATATATAGACTTAGTGGTCCAGTTAGACCACTGACTTCAGAATAGAAAGGCTGATCGAACTAAGTTCGAGAATCGGGTATTGGTTAAACCCAATGTTACCCTCAAAGGAACAGATGTATCAGAACCGATGCAGATCGGGGGGGGTCAAGGGACCCTTAACTCAAAAGGAAAGAGAAAGAAGACGGCAGATGCAATTGTGTCTGTACTGTGGGGCCTCAGGACATTTTCTAAGGGATTGCCCTATAAAAACATCTAAAAAAGTAGTCAGAGTTGCTGATAAAAATCAAACAGAGCCTGATTCGGGAAACGACCACGCCCGACAAGCGTAGAGGTCCGCTTGCCGAGCTTGAAGAAGGATACTCAGATCTCGCACTTCATCATAGAAGTCCAAGGCAGCTTATAGATCCAATGCAGCCATCACGTATGCACGCAGTGAGGGCATACATTGATAGCGGGGCCATAGGAAACTATGTGGACCACAAGTTGGCTTCTAGGATGAATCTATCTCTCTGCAAAAAGACCACTTCGGATGTCATCACCACAGTCGATGGAACTGAAATTGCCTCTGGGCCTGTAACTCATTCCACCGCAGAGACGACACTATTGGGTCAGGATGGGCATCGAGAGACTATTGTGTTTGATTTAATCAAAGCCCCGCAGTTCCAAATAATACTGGGGATACCTTGGTTGGAAACACATAATCCTTGTATTGATTGGCGAGAGAAGAGAATAACCTTCCCGGATTGTGCACATACTTGTTACCCAAAAAAAACCTTGAACCAAGGCCTGGCCACAGTCGCTACTCCAGTCGTGCAGTAACCTCAGGAATATCAAGACTTCCAGGATGTTTTCCAAAAGGAACAGGCAAACACCCTACCACCTCACAGATCATACGATTGTCAAATCGATCTTATACCCGGTGCACAACCTCCATGTAGTAGGGTCTACGCCATTACGGAACCCGAAAACCTTCACCTACGACAATACTTGGACCAATACCTTGCTAATGGCTTCATTCGTCCATCCAAGTCCCCTGCATCTTCAGCTTTGTTCTTCGTGCCTAAAAAGGAAGGTGACCTCAGAACGTGCATAGACTACCGCGCATTAAATCAGATCACGGTTAAGAACCGATACCCATTGCCTCTGATCCCGAATTACTAGACCAAGTAAAGGACGCTTGCATCTACACTAAATTAGAGCTCCGAAGGGCATATCATCTGGTACGTGTAAAGAAACGCGACGAATGGAAGACTGCTTTTCGCACTAAGTACGGGTTATTCAAATACCAGGTGATGCCCTTCGGGTTGTGCAATGCACCAGCAGCCTTCCAGTATTTTATGTACAATGTCCTTTCGTGAACTCATTGACGTCTGTGTTGTTGTATACATAGACGATATTCTAGTGTACTCCTCTTCAGAATCAGACCATGTGAAGCACGTTTGTGCAGTCCTTGAGAAATTACGCCAGCACAAGTTATATGCAAAATTGGAAAAATGTGTTTTTCATGCTACGAAGTTGAATTCCTTGGATTTATCCTGACTCCAAAAGGAGTCCGAATGGACTCTCGAAAGGTGGACGCAATCCTCAAGTGGCCATCACCCAGTTCAGTTAAAGGGGTACAAAGCATGCTCGGATTTGCTAATTTCTACCGCAGATTCATTCCGGATTTCTCACATGTTGTACACCCTATCACAGCACTTTTGCGAAAAAAAAATGCTTCTTGTGGACCGAAGAAGCTGAAAAGGCCTTCCAAGAGCTGAAAGCGAAATTCACGTCCGCACCTGTCTTAAAGCATCCACGCCCCGAACTTCCATACATAGTTGAAACTGATGCATCCAGTTTAGCCATGGGAGCTGTCCTGTCCCAGAAGGATCCTGAAACCGGTCACCTTCACCCAGTAGCATTTTGGTCCAGAAAGTTCTCGGCACCCAATAAAGAATTATTAGCCATCAAATCCGCCTTCAAGGCTTGGCGGCATTATCTTCTCGGTGCCAGGCATACCATTATGGTAATCACCGATCACCGGAACTTGCAGTATTTAAAAACAGCCAAGGCCCAATCGTCGCGTCAACGTCGATGGGCATTGTTCTTTGCTGAGTTCGATTTCGTGATCACTTATCGACCAGGTTGTAAAAATGGCAAGGCAGATGCCTTATCCCGAATAGGGATGGGAGAAGCATATGCGAACCCGGAACCGGTGCCTATAATTTCAGAACAAAGAATTCTTGGCATAACCACTCTACAGACACTAGAGGATATTCAAGTAAAGATCCAACAACTCTTCGATCCAACAGCCCTGCAGGACTGGGTGAAGAAAGGCCCGGACTACTCAGTCATCAATGACCTACCTTATTATCAAGGGCGACTATTTCTACCACACAAGGAATTACAAGAACTAGTCATCTCCAATTATCATGATACCCTGATGGAAGGACACCCAGGTATCGCAAAAACTGGAGCTAAAATTAAGAGACAATTCTGGTGGATCACCTGGCGAAAAGACGTAAAGTCATTTGTAATGTCTTGTGGCATTTGCGCCCAAAACAAAAGTCAGAAGAAAAAACCAGCTGGCCTCTTACAACCTTTGGATATTCCACCTACACCATGGCACACCTTATCGTTAGACTTTATTACAGATCTACCTCCATGTAATGGATTTAACACCATTCTAGTTATTGTGGATATTTTTTTCAAGATGGCCCACTTTATTCCTCTAAATGGATTACCTTCTGCTTCAATTCTGGCCAAGGAGTTCCTCGAAAACATTGTTCGAATGCACGGATTTCCTTCCGTATTGGTCTCTGACCAAGGTAGTCAATTCATTTCACATTTTTGAAGAAATGTTGTCAACTGGCGCAAATCGACGTGAGGTTATCAACCAGTCACCATCCCCAGACCAATGGTCAGACGGAGAGGACCAACCAGACCCTTGAACAGTACCTACGTTGCATGCTACACCAGACCGAAAGTAATTGGAAAGATATTTTATGGATTTCCGAGTATGCATACAATAACTCTGTACATTCAGGAACCGGACAAAGCCCCTTTTATACCATATATGGACATCACCCTCGAACCTCAGAACTAAATTCGCCTCAGCATTTAGAAATGCCTGCAGCTAGTCATTTGCATTCTACTTTTACACAAGCCTTTAAAGAGGCAACAGAACATTTGAAACAAGCAAAAGAGAAATATAAGAAAAATGCTGATCAACATAGAAGTGAAACTCCACAATATCAGATTGGGGATCAAGTTTGGCTGGCTACAAAACGCATACCTCTGAAGGGAACTCAGACTTTTAACCCTAGATATTTGGGACCTTACACTATTAAGGCCATTATCAACCCGGTAGCCGTCAAATTGGAATTACACTCTAATATGCGCATTCATCCTGTCTTTCATGTTTCACTTTAAAAAACAGTTCAACTAGGAACAAGATTAACCAAACCACCCGACCCCATCTTGAGAGATGGAGAACCTGAATTTGAGGTAAAAAAATATCCTGGACTCCAAGATGGTTAAATCAAAACTTTTTTATTTAACCGATTGGAAGGGCTACGGACCACAAGAAAGGTCATGGGAACCTAGTGACTACGTCCATGCACCTCGGTTGGTGAAAAGATTCCATCGGAACTTCCCGGACAAACCAGGGCACAGGGGAAGAACAACTTTAGGAGGGGCCTAGGGGGGGAGTGCTGTCATGATGCCTACCCCCAGGCATCCGGACCAAGCCCATCAGCCCCGGGAGCAGGCATCTAGACATTTAGTAAAACCTCAGCAGCCCCGGCTAGGGGCTATCTGGGTTCAGTCCTGGTGCCTTAGGTGCCAGGCTCATAGTAGGAATCAGTCCTGGCGCCTAAGGCGCCAGGCTCATAGTCATTACTTACCTCAGGCAGACCATGCCGCAAATGACTCCAATCCAACATGAAGCCTGAAAGGGACTATTTTTCTACAGGAACTATTTTTTACTCGGGTGTGGTTCTAGGGACTTCTTACCTGGGACTACTTTTGAGGCTATTTAAATCACGCCCAACCAGCAACACACGCTTCGCGTTATTCTGCATCCAGCAGCGTAACACTCACCGTGCCTGCAGCCTGCATCCAGTCTTCTGCTACGCCCGCCTCGAATCCGGAGCGAAAGAAAGAGACAAGGTTATAAAACGAACTTATTTCTATTCCACACCTGATTCTGGATCCATCTTGTTTCCGGACCTGTAAAGAACATCATTTCTGCACGTGCCGCACCTCCAGCTGCAGCGCCGCGCCATACTCACCAGTCTTCACAGCATCCTTCGGGTCGGCGCTGCCTCCATCATTTCTTCGCCGAACTTCGGCACCTAGGAGACAAAAGAAAACCACAAGGTGAGCAGTGGGAACCAACAAATATAATTCTTACCACCATAGACTTACCTGATTTACCACCGGAGGCATCCTTTTGTGACTCTCCATATTTTCATGTGCCACATCTGTAAAGAGAGACAAAACAACACGTTTTCCTCGTGCAACATTTACCGGACAGCGCCGGGTAATACAGACTCTTACCTGAGTGCCACTAGCTGCCACAAGAGCATCTTTTCACGAGCCAGCTGCAAGACAAGAAAGGAAGGGGGGAACAAGAGTGAACATTGGACATATTGAACTCTATGAACTTAATACATACTGGTCCTCACCAGGAACCTCAGAGTCAATACTCTCCGGAACTCTCCCGAGCCTTCAAACCAGTGAAGTAACTGGAATCGACGCGCCCCTGCAAATCCACGCAGCATGGAGAGCTCATTTTTCAAGAATATAAGGTGAGAATGCTGTGAGGGCATTTCGGAGGTGCTTAGTTGGGGAGGACTGTGGGTGTGCCATCTATTGAATCCACAAGTGGCTAAATCCATCTCTCCACTTGCAGGAGAATATTTCTGGAGGGTTAAGCAGACAAGATTAGGAGGGCAGATCCAGTCAGTCATCGCTGCACTATGCATCACGTGGGTGGAGACCGCAGCGGTCCGTGTCCGACCGACGCCCCTGTGGGAGCCAGGTGAGCGTAACACCCTGTTTTTTATTCCAAAGAACGACACAGAGGAGCTTAGATCCTGTATTGACTATAGAGGCCTTAATAAGATCACGGTTATTGACAAGTACCCGATGCCTCTGATTCCCGATATTCTTGAGGCAGTACGAGGGGCTACCATTCATTCCAAATTAGATCTCCAAGGGGTTTCTCACCTTATTCGAATAGCTCCCGGGGATGAGTGGAAGACGGCCTTCCAAACACCGTTTGAACACTATCAATATCATGTAATGCCTTTCGGCCTCTCCAATGCTCCAGCTATATTCCAGAGGTTTATGGATCACCTATTTGCAGATGTTCTATTACACTTTGTTGTTATCTACCTAGAAGACATTCTTGCATTTTCTCCAAACGAAGCTGAACACATTCGTCATGTAACACTAGTCCTGGACTTCAATTAAATCAATTGTATTGCAAGGCTGAAAAATGTGAATTCCATAAAACTCAGGTTAATTGTCTTGGTTTTGTTCTCTCGGCTCAAGGTGTGTCCATGGACCCAAGGAAAGTATCGTCGATATTGGAATGGCCATCCCCATCGAATGTTAAAGAGATACAACGATTCCTTGGCTTTGCCAACTTTTACCACAAATTCATAACATGTTTTTCAGACATCATTCTCCCCATCACCAGATTATTATAAATAGGAGGTGCCTTTTTCTTGTGATTCAAAAGCTGAAGAGGCCTTTAATACTTTGAAAAGTTTGTTTACGTCTGCTCCAATTCTGTCCACCCCGGACCAGTCCAAGCAAGTTATATTAGAAACAGACGCTTCACACTATGCCCTGGGGACTGTTCTCCTACAAAAATCCAATAAAGGTGTGGAATCACCTATTGCCTATTTGTCAAAGACCTTTAATCCATCTGAAGTAAACTATTCGGTCCTCGAAAAGGAATTACTTGCTATTAAAAGATCTTTTAAAGAATGGAGACATTTATTGTTGGGGTCTCCATACCCTATTGAAGTCCGTACTGATCATCAGAACTTGAAAGTTCTTCAACCTGCGCATACCACCAACAGCCGCCAGGAGCTCTGGGCGCATTTTTTTCTCGCTTACCGAATTCTGTTCACCTTTCTACCTGGATGTCAGAATCTCAGGGCAGTAGCCCTTTCCCCGAAGGATCCCCCTGCAGCTAAATTCAGTCCTGAAAATCTGTTTCCCAAGGCTCAATTCGTATCCATCCTAACTGATTTTCTTGAGACAATTAAGCAAGCCACCGTTCAGCACTTACCATTCTGCGAAGATCTTGAATGTACTTACCATCTCACAAGAGACCGCAGATTCTTCTTTCATGGTGAACAAGTGCACGTGCCTTCTGCTGCCCTCCAGAATGAGGTACTTTATATGTGTCATGATTCCAGAGCAGCTGGTCATCGGGGATATCATTCTACTTTAGAACACGTCAAGCATCATTTCTGGTGGCCAAGTCTCCACACTGACGTGCAAGACTACGTTGCTGCTTGTGTTATGTGTCTGCAATCCAAAACCCCTCGACAGCCTCCTTTGGGACTACTCACCCAGATGCCTATTCCTTATAGACCCTGGCAGTTAATTTCCAAAGATTTTATAGTTGATCTCCCTTCTTCCACTTATCAAACTACTATAATGGTAACAATAGACTATTTCACGAAAATGGCCCATTTTACACCTTTGATCAAACTCCCCAATGCAGATCAGATGGCTCGAATCTTCATTATGGACATCTTCTCTCATCATGGGTTACCAGACACCATTGTGTCGGACAGGGGTCCCCAGTACACCTCTCTCTTTTGGCAGAAAATGTGCACCTTTTTGGGAATAAAAAGAGCACTAAGTTCAGGGTACCATCCACAGACTAATGGACAAACTGAGTGTTTAAATCAGACATTAGAATGCTATTTGCGCTGTTTCATATCTGCCGCACAAGATAACTGGGTTGAACTCCTGCCATTGGCAGAATTCGCTTATAATTTTTATTTTACCAGCCGGGGGCGCAGAAGCTCGGCTACCTGAACCGGCGCCTCCTCACACCAGACTGATCTTTCATAAATAAAACATTAAAAACAGCAATTCTACACCCTACCTCTCTCCGATCCTGCTTCTTGACTCTGGGGCCCCTCTGACAGCGATTTCATCAGGAATCGGATCTGCCTTCAACTGGATCTGGTACAGCCCCTCGGTGAGGCCTCCTCCTGTTCCGTCACCAGCGAGACCTTCCTGATCCTGTGTGCCTCCCCGCCTTCTGTGCCCTGCGGGCTGCAGTGCGGGCCCTCAAAGCCAGCTCAACGACTGACCCTCCGCCTTCGTCCACCCCTCTGCGGGCCACCTTCGGCACCTTCCTCCTTTGCTCCCACTGCGGCCCTTCCTGTTCTGCGGCCGGCGTGGCTACCAGGGATAGCGGAATCTTCCTGCCCGCAACCGTTCAGGTGCCTCCATCCTGGACCCAGTGCCTCTGCTTGCAGTCCTCCCCACACAGGGGTAGGCACGGCTGCCCAGGACAGCAGTGTCAGCCCGCCTGCCTCAGCTGCCAGGAGCCTCCTCCATTGGCCCAGGCTTCCGCCTACGGCAACAAGTGCCTGCTGACAGCGCCTCCACTTAGGCGGCAGGTCCTGGGTCCTCCATCCATGGTGGTAGGTGCTTGCTGCCTGGTGCCTCCATTCCGTCCCGGGGCCCCCATCTGCCTGCCTGCAAGGAACCTACGCTCCTGGTTCAGAGCCTAAACTGCAGCGGCACTTACCTGCCGTGTCCTCTGGCCTGCCTCTGCCCCTCGGGTGCCTGCTGACTGCGCCTCCATTCCGGCTCCTGACTTCCATCCACGGCACTGGGTCCTGGGACTTCCATCCGTAGTGGAAGGTACTTGCTACCTGGTGCCTCCATTCCGGCCCGGGGCCTCCATCTGCCTTTCCTACCGGGGACCTGCGCTCCTGGTCCAGAGCTTCCAGCTGCAGCAGAGTTCCACCTTCTGTGTTGTCTGGCCTGCCTCTGCCACCCGGGGCCGCCATCTTCTTGTTGAGTGAGACACTGCTTCCCGCACACTCAGCCAGGAGTGTCTGCTGAGGGCCCACCTTCCAGCGGCAGGAGCCGCTACATTCTGCACATGGTCCGGTCTTGCCTCCTCTATTGACTACGGCTGTACTGTTATCCATCCCAGCTCCGTTCTCGCCCCTATGCTTGCTTCCCACACCCTGCGCCTGGTGTGATAGCTGGGGACTCCCATCTGACAGCGGCAGGAGCCGCTTCATTCTCCACCTGGACCATCTTGCCTCCTCTGGTGCCTACAGCTGAACCACTATCCACGTCAGCCCCATTGTGAACCACACGTCGGAGGACCCCAGCTTCCCCTGGCGCTGCCACCCCCCTCCCAGCTACCCACTCTACTCTCCTGACCATTTGGATCACCCGTCTACCCTCTCAGCCCTCCTGTCCTGGGATGTGACAGCCACTGGACCTCCTCCTCCCAAATACTCAACTGCCACCTACCACACAGTCCCTCCTACTGGACCCCCTTAGCCCCACCACGCAGTCTCTACTACCTAACCTCCACCCCCTTACCGGGTTTAACTTGACACATGCAAACTGCTGCAGCTCTTCCCTACCCTTTCCTTCCCTGCCACTTACCTCACAGTCTCCACAGCTGAGTCTCTTCCCACCTCCTTCCCAGCTTGAGCACAACCAATACTACCAAGTTCCTGCCTGCCTCCTACCCACCCGTTAGGCACTGCAACTGGGCCTTTCCCACCTCCTTCCCTGCCACTTACCTCACAGTCTCAACAGCTGAGTCTCTTCCCACCTCCTTCCCAGCTTGTGCATAACCAATACTACCAACTTCCTGCCTGCCTCCTACCCACCCGCCAGGCGCTGCAACTGGGCCCTTCCCACCTCCTTCCTAGCCTGGTCCCTACCACTCCTCTTACCCTGCCTTTGTTCTAGTGTGCCCTGTCTCTCTGCCACCTCCCATACAGTCTGCAGCTGAACATCTTCCAACCTCCTCCCCAACCTGTTCCAATCCACTTCTCGCTGCCTGCTCTTAATCTTGCGTACCCCGACTATCTGCTTGCTACCTACCAACGTGAGTACCATACCGAGTAGCAATCTGAGTACCAATCTGACCCTCCTTTCTCTCCTACACCAGCTCTGTCTTTACTAAGAGCTGCTACATTGGTCCCTTTTCTCACCATCATAACTCTCAACAGCAATGGACCAGCATAGCTCCTCGTATCACTGATTCCTCTGTTATGCAATCTGCCAAATCTCTTACTCACTACCCTCTGTTCCCTCCCCCCCTCTTTCTCTCTTACCATCTTCCACTCTCCCTCCCACTCTCCTTTTCCCTCCTTATGTCCAGTCCCCTCTTTAATCCCCTTCCCCACTCCTTCTGTTACACACCTACCCTCTTTCACCGTCCCAATCTTCTTTACCCACCCCACTGCTCATCATTCCAGCATCATGAACATGGCGCTCTGGAATGCCAGATCCATCTGCAACAAGACTGCAGCAGTTCTAGACATATTCTTTCGTCTCAACCTTCATTTCCTATGTCTAACTGAAACCTGGATCCCCCCATAACACTTCTGTCCCAGCTTCCCTAACAACCTCCTCCTCCTCCTTCTCTCATATCTCTTGCACTAATGGCCGTGGCGGAGGTATGGCCTCCTCTGCCACCCCAAATACCTTTCCTCTTCCTCCTCGCCACATCTTCCTTCTTTCCCTTCCTTCAAATTTCTTTACAAATCTTTCTCCTCTCCTCACCCCATTTCCTTTCTAATCATCTTTTGTACCCCTGGTCCTCTCTCTTCCTTCTATGAAGATTTCAATCACATTCTCTCGCTTATCTCTCCCTCCCCTTCTCCTCTAACTGTTCTTGGTGACTTTAATCTTCACCTCCCTTCTCCTCCTCATTCGTCACCCCTCTTCTCCATCCTTAACTCCTACCTCCTTTCCCCTCTTCCCTCTTCCCCCACTCATTCCTCTGGCTCCACTCTAGACCTCATCTTCAACTCCTCCTACCCCTCTTCCCCAGTCTCTACTCTTCCTGTCTATCTCTCCGATCATGCCTCACTCTCCTTCTCCCTTACTCCGTCTCCACATTCCTCTTCTACTAAGCCCTCTCCTCCCATCTTCTCTCGGCGGGACTTTCGCAACTTTGATCCTTCCCTCTTTATTGACACTTGCTCTTCATCTCTCCCCTCTCTCCAAGACTTCTCTTCATTGTCAGCCAACGATGCTCTATCCACTCTTTCTTCTTCTATTTCCTCTTCCCTTGATCAACTCTACCCCCTGTCTTTCTTCCGTCCAACCCGGAAACCCTCTCAACCGTGGCTCACTCCTCAACTCCTCTCTATGCGCCGCCTTCTCTGACGTCTGGAGCGACTCTGACTCAAATCTCCTTCGCTTTCCAACCAAATCTCATATTTCTCTTACCACGCTCTCTTTGACTCTTGTCTTGCCTCGGCTAAACGCTCCTACTACTCTATCCTTCACCACTCCCAGGCCTCCCACCCTCGCCGTATCTGCCAAACTCTCTCTCGACTTCTCTCCCCCCTTCCTCTCCCCCCTACCTCTGATCCCTCCTCCTCTTCTACACTTTCTCCCTCTGACTTCGCTAGCTTCTTCTCCTCCAAGATCCTGACACTTTGGCAAGAAATCAACTGCTCCTCTGATTTCCCCTCTTCTCCTTTCCCCCTCCCTCGTCCTGCATGTCCTCCTTCTCACCTATCTCCCCCTCTGAAGTCTACACCCTCCTCTCCAAAGCCCACCCCACGACCACCCCAACCGACCCTCTCCCATCCTTTCTTATCCCTAAGATCTACCCTCTTCTTATTCCCTAACTTACTTCCTTTTTCAACATCTGTCTTTCCTCAGCCACCTTTCCCTCTGCTTTTAAGCACGCCACGATCATCCCCATTTTGAAGAAACCTTCTGCTGATCCCCTTCTCACCTCTAACTTCTACCCTATCTCTCTTCTTCCATTCCTCTCTAAGCTTCTCGAGCGCCTCGCCTACTCTCAGCTCTCATCCTTTGTCTCCAATCTCTCTCTTCTACCCCCCTCCCAATCTGGCTTCCATCCTAAACACTCTCCTGAAACTGCTCTCACCTACATCCTTAATTCCCTCCTCTCAGCTCGACACTCTAAACAATCCTCTATCCTTATTCTCCTTGACCTCTCTGCTGCCTTCAACACTGTCGATCATCCCCTTCTTCTCCACACTCTTTCTTCCTTTGGGGTCAAAGGCTCTGTCCTTAACTGGCTATCCTCTTACGTCTCTTTCTGTTCTTTTACTGTTTCCTGGGGTGGCCGGTCCTCTCCAACCCAACCTCTAGAATACGGCGTTCCCCAAGGTTCAGTGCTTGGACCTTTCCTCTTCTTTCTTTACACCTCCCTCCTTGCCCCTGTTATCTCCTCGATTGGCATCTCCCACAATTTCTATGCTGACGACACTCAACTCTTTCTCTATTTCTCTTCCTTTTCAACTAACCTCCACCTAAAACTTTCTTCCTGCCTTACTGCCATAAAGAACTGGATGTCTTCCCGCTTTCTCTCCCTTAACACTGAAAAGACTGAAGTCCTATTCTTTCCCTCCAACTCTCTTCCCCCTCCCTCTCCTCCTCCCTTCATTCTCTTCCCTCCCATTAATCTCCCTATCTCTCTCCATGCTCGTAACTTAGGCATTCACATTGACTCCTCTCTCTCTTTCTCCCACCATATCTCTCTCACTTCTCGTACCTGTCGCTACCACCTCTTTAATATTTGCAAAGTCCGCCCCTCTCTCACCTTCCATGCTACCAAACTTTTAATCTCCTCCCTTATCTTCTCCCGCCTCTTCTACTGCTCTTCCTTATCCTTTGGACTACCCACTTCTCATCTCGCCCCCCTCAAATCAAATCTCTGTCTCCTTAACCCCAGCGACTCCATCTCTACTTCCCTCTCTTCCCTCGGCTGGCTTCCGTTTCACTCCCAACTTAAATTTCACTTTGTCTGCCTTGTCTTCAAACCCTCCATGGTCTTGCTCCCCCTTATCTCTCCTCCCTCCTCTCTTTCTACTCTCCTTCCCGTTCCCTTCGTTCAGCTGACCATTTCCTTCTCACTGTACCCCGTCCCCTTGTGCCCTCTCCCATTTCTGCTCCTTCCAACTCCTAGCCCCCCTGCACTGGAACTCCCTACCTCTTGCAATCTGCTCTACCCCTACCTTCTCCTCATTCCGCACGTCCCTTAAATCTCACCTTCTCCATTCTCCTCCTTGAAACCCTTTCTCCTCCCTGCTTCCCCTCCCTCCTTATATTTCCCCTTGAATATCTTCCTCCCCTCCCCTACCTCCCTACTCTCACCTTTTTCCCCTTCCCTCCTCCTTCTCCTCCTTACCCCTCTCCCTCCCACACAGTCCTACTCCACTACTCCCCCTATTCCATTCAGTTAATTGCTCTTCTTACTGTTTTGTTGACTGATTCATATTGTAATTTGCTTCTACAGTTATATTGTTATGTTTCATGTATTAAGTTGTTCAATTGTGCAGTGCTTTGGTGTAAAGCGCTATATAAATAAATAAATACAAATACAAATAATAACGCCATTAATTCGGCCTTAAAGACTAGTCCTTTCTACTGCACCTATGGTTACCACCAAGCCTTTGTTCCTACTATAAGACCTCCATCCTCCCGTTGCCCGGGGGTTGAAAGTCTCCTTGCGGACATCCAACGAGGACATCGTGTCGCCCGACTGGCCCTTCAGTCTGCTCAAGATCGGGCTAAGGTCACTGCTGACCGTCTTCGAAAGTCTGCACCGACGATAGCTGTGGAGGGCTATGTATGGTTGTCTTCTCGATTTCTTCCTCGCCACTTGGTTCCTTCTAAGTTATCGCCCCGGTTATTTGGAACTTTCAAGGTATTTTCTCTGGCAGGAGTTGCAGCTGTCAGACTTTTGCTACTCCCGTCATGGTCTCGGATTCATCCTGTGTTCCATCTCTCCCAGATCAAGATGGGAGTGCCCGATCGTTTTTAGCGATCTGCTGCTGTTCACCATCCTCCTGTCTCCACGGCAACGGGGCCAGAATTTGAAGTAGCCGGCATCTGTGACTCCCGCTACCACAGGGGTCGTCTTCAATTCCTGATTGACTGGAAAGGGTTTGCTCCTGCAGACAGGTCCTGGGAGCCGGCTTCAGGGGTTCACGCGCCTCGTTTGGTGCCAGGTTTTACCGACTTCATTCCGGGAAGCCAGGTTCCCCGCCTTTACGGAGGGAGCATGCTAATACATCATGTTACAAACGTTGGTCTTTTTGGCATCGCGGAAGGTTTTGCCGTTCGGTGTTCATTAGACCTTCCAAGATGGCCGTAGGCCCTTCTTGTTATTTCTTGAGCAACGGTTCAGTTTCTACACGTTCATTCCCAACGTTGCCGGCTGGTCATGTGACTTCATATATGGGCCCGAGAGTATTGGCTCAGTGCATTGCTACTCCTAGTCCAGACGCTTCGTAAATTATCGCCACCTAGGGATATCTATCGTTTTCCTGCCTCTTATGATCAGTCTGACCTCTCTTTCTTTATGGGCTTTAGGTTCGAATGTTCCCGGCTTCGAAACTTCTCTGACTCCGCCCACCGAAATTCTCCCACTTTGTTCTTCGGAACTCTGTTTCCAGGCTCGTACTACTGTTCCGATTGTGACCTGCTCACAAAGACCATTCCTCGATACTTACACGATTCCATCCTTACGGTACCAAGTATTCTTTCTCTTACGAGACCCAGCAATCATTTTGACTCTATTAGACTAACCATCTCACCCCTTGTTTAGGAACCATTTCCTCTTCCCGCATCCATCAGTAACACAGGAGGTAGAAAGTGTAATAGATCTAGGTTAAGTCCCCAGGAGCTGATTCTATGTGGGTGGTTTTTTCTATCTGGGTTACCGTCCTGCTTGCTCTCCCAAACACCTTTCTTACCTGTCCTTTCTTGTCCGCAGAGTGCCTTCCCAGCGGATACCGGGACTCTGCTACTGAAGGCAAACCACGGCTGTACTCCCGCTCCTGAAGACACAGATACATCAGACTTTCCACGTCGCTGCACAGCGTTTTTACTCCCTAGAGGGTTTCCCTGGGAGTGCTGTCATCTCTTCTCCTGGTGATTCTACCCAGGCAGAGGGTGACAGGGCTTGTGGGGGGATTCTTACATTCATCCTTAAAACAACTACCATCCAGGTCACTGCTGTCTATCCATTATAGTGAAATTCAGAGTTGATTTACACGAATTGGTGTTTATTTAAAATTCTACCACTAAATTCGTAACAGTGTTCGTATTTAGCTCTTAGATAAAATGGAGTATAACCGGATGAAGGCCCCATCTCTCCAGCTAACTCCACAATCGATCTCTATTCACTGTATCGAAGGTGGCCTTGTAGTCAATAAAGCATACATAAAGAACGAGATGTTCCAAGTCAGCCCTTATCAGATAGGATAGGGTCCATAAATTATAAAGAGGTCCAATACCCTTTCTAAAACCTGCCTGCTGGTTTTTAAGGAGCTTATGAGTCTTTACCCAGTCATTCATTTTGCCCATCAGGAGCTGAGAAAACAGCTTTGAGTAGGCATCCACCATAGCAAGAAGGCGATAGTTAGAGGGTTATCCCTGGAAACATGTTTGTGTATAGAGATCAATATTCCAGCCCCCAATGAAAATGATCATTAAGAAAAGATGAGACAAAATATTCGACCAAAGAATGAGGTCCTTTTTTATAACAATGTTAGGAACCCCATCAGGGCTTGGGGCTTTATATGGTTTAAGTTTGACTATCAATAATTCAATATCCTCAGCAGAACAGCGTAGGCAACCTCCCTAGCCCGGTGCTGTATTTGGACTCCAAGGTATCATCCGCAGTACCAACGGTGTTATATAGCTTAGTTATGTATGAAATCCATATCTTTTCTGCAATAGGATTGACTTCTTTTTTTATCAACTGTGGATTCAGACCAAAGTGTATACATAGACCAGAATTTACAAGGATCCGACCCACAAGGTGTTTTAAACAGCAAATGTCATTACAAAGTCATAGCCAAGGCTTTATGCGTTCGAAAAGAATTTGTGTAGCTGGTTTCGTTATTATTTATAGTTTTTGCCTTCAGAGCTGGGTCTACAAACATGGCCATTTCCAATTTAATGGAATTTATAATGGTACACCAATGTGTCTGATATGTGGGAACACGTTATACCCAACATTGTAATGACGCTTGTGCGGTTCAGTTTGTGATAGCCATGGGGTTTGGACACAGTTTCCCCTCATACAGATTTGGACTTTGCCCTGTACAAGAGGGGACCTAACTGATATCTCACTCAAGACAATTGCCATTACCATTTTGAGCTGCAAGGGCTATAACACAGCTGACCTTGATGGGGCCCCCAGTTAGTGTACAAGTCAGATTAGTGGCCAAGAATATTTCACCAATTTTCAAACAATGCTGCGATTGACACAGATCCCTGATTCTTGGAAGCGATAAATAAATTCTTGTTCTGCACAAACCAGAACATAGACAAAGACACAAGACTTAGAGATTATTTTCTCTTATTGATGCATGTCCCAAAATACTTTGTAAATTAATCCTCGATTGTTCAGAGGAGTGAACTCCCTAAAATATCCCCTACAAATACTGCTGCTTCCATATCCGATCATGAGTTACTTTTCCAGTGCATCTTCCTGTTTTTCCATGTGACACAGACTTTGCATGCATATCTGAGTTACCACACGCAATGTGTACATGCATGGTGGAGCACTGCAGTGTTTCTGAGCAGGTAACCAGTCTGGATTATGCCAACCACATGCAATTTCACGTATGCATGTTTTGATGTCTGGGAGCAATGCCTGGACCTCTTGAAAAGCAGCGTGGTCCACTGGAGAACCCTGAACCGCAAAAGCTACATGACAGAGACCTGGGAAGCCCTCAAAGCACCAGAGGACCATCTAACTGCCCACTCAAGGGGGCCATCTGAAACCCCCTGCTTTTTTGCCAGAGAATGCTGTGCCGAACTCTTGGCTCAACTATCATCTGGATCCGACTGTTGCAAACCCCACCTGCTTGCCCCCACTGCCCACCTCCCTCTTCTTGTGTGCTAGCATGCCTTGCCTTGATACCCGCTGCAGCAAGACCCTGTTATCAGCATCTTGCCAGAGCAGCTGACCTACATCCACCCCCACACCACTGGGTGTCCCTTATGACTATCACTGAGAAATTAAAAAAACAGGTTTTTGAAGACGAAGTCAGCGTCCCATTGGACTGCATTGGGAAGAAGGAAGCCACCTCTTTGGAAAGGCGGTCGCCAATGCCATGCCCTGTCACAGCACCAAGTTGTGGGATGACATTTGTGGCCAGGTTCGAGACACAGGCGACACTTCCCACAGCTTAGATCGCTTTGGACTCCACCTGCTCGTTTCATGCAGAAAAAAAGCACTAAGAAGAAATGATCCATGTTGGGCCACAAACGGGGAGCAGTGGAAAGGAGGCAACACTCTATATACTAGCAGTCAGACTATGGTGAGGCACGCAAGGAGCAGTTTATGGATATCTGTAAAGCAGAACACTGCACCATATTCACCATAATAAATACTAAGGACTTGTGTTTTGATGCAAGGAAAGACGCAGTATTTACACAAATGAGACACAGAAGAGTATCCATCATAAAAGTCTGGGGTCTGCATTTGGAAACGACTGTTTTGACTCTAGTCATGTAGAGGTTTGACCATGAGAACTATGAATTGCATAATCAACAATACCGTTCCAATGATTTTTCCAGACCGATTAGATGAAACATGTTGATGGACAGAAAGTGCAGAGTGCATCTGTTACCCGTTTAAGAATTACATGTTTTGTGTGGAGATATTGTAAAGAGAGCTGCTGAGAAATTAAAGTTAAGAAGAAATTGTTCTGTTGAATAACCTTGTCTCTAGATCATAATAGTTTAATGAAGGTTGTATAGAGAAAGGTACAGGCGCACATTCTTTTTAAAACATTTTTATTTTTTATTTTATTTTATTTTATTTTGTTTGGCTGATTTCATATCAACCTTTCAAAAAGAGATAGAAAAATGTACAATTCACATTTACATATTAAAACATTAAAAATTACTAATTTTGACATTTAGCACACCTGCTCTTCCAATCTGTGAATTATTTCATAAATTCCATAGGATTATATACATTTCACCTGTTAAAGCATTCATATTACTCTAACCATGAGCTGCTTTTTATTTTGTTCCTTTGAACAATGATGTTTCACTCAAAATGTTGCTATATGTCTCCCTTTAGTTGTTTCATTGCTCGTCAATACAGAATCCAAGAGGTGTATTGTCGCAATTCTGACTGCTATTTTCTTCCAGGAGAAAATATTACACCAAATCTCTTCCCTGGATATTGGACATTGTGTTTTCAACAAGGACTTAAAAGAATACTTTCGTTGTGATATTAAGGCATTATAGTCTACGACAATGTGTTGTAAGGTTTCTCTTACATTCTTATCTCTGCAGAATCTATAGAATTTCATATCTTTACTGATTAAGCCTCTCCTAGCCAACACGTCATTTGATGGCCATAGATTAAATCGGAATTTCAATAGATTATATCTCATTTAATTAGATGGACACTTAATCAGATAATCTCCCATTGTGCTGAACTTTTTGTTGCCAAATATGATTCTATCGAAGTCAACAAGCATACTACACTTTTCCTGTGTACATATCCAGTCGTACTGATACAACTTAAGTTTGGCTCTTGTTGGATTTTCTACTAGGAGCTCAATGGAAATTCTTGCATCAGCAAGAGCATTTAGTATACTGTTTCTCAATTTTTCTCAATACATTTATGGAGTTGAGTAAATGCTTGGCTAATACACTTAAGATGTTACTTGTAGTGAAACGTAATAACACATTTCCCATGTCAGTTGTACATGTAATGATAACATTCCCAGCTCACAATTCTATCAGGACATTGGGAGTACTTTTAGGCAGGTTCAATACATGCTTCCAGAAATGGGCCTCCAGTTTGTCCCAATATTGCTGTTTTTTCAGAAATCATCGTGTCAGCCCCATATGTGATAATAGCAACTACTTTTTGTTGAAAGAACGTCATTACATGAGTACAAGTGAATTTGCCATATTTACATAGCAACATTTTTGCTTCTGACATCAGGGCTGCCAATTTTGATTCTAAAGTGAACACAAAAAAGTTATCATTTTGTTGATTGCTGAACGGTAACCCCAAGTGTTTATACTCCAGAACTACTTTGAGTTTGTGGTCCTGGCCTTTCCATGTGAATTTATTAGAATGACTTGACCCAAGCGTCCCACACTCTACTATGTGTGTCTTTTGTAAATGTATCATTAGATTATTCTTTGGGGCGTACCATTAATACATTCAGTAATCTCTGCAGTCCTATCAGGGTTTGTGAGAAAAGCACCAGATCAAAAGCATAGAGGAGCCATGCTATCATCGGAGTCCCTAATTTAGGGGCATCTGCCACCAAACTCCGAATGTTTTCTCCCATATCTAGAATGAATAGATTAAAAAGGGTAGAGGCTAGTATGCAGCCTTGTTTGAGCCCTCGCTTGGTACTGAATGAAGAGGATAAAAGCCCTTCCATGGTCAGTCTGACTTGCATGGTGGTGTTTGTAAGTAGTAGGTCAATTATTGTTCTTAAGGATTCTGGGCAATCATATTTAAGAAGTTTGTCTTGCAGCAGCCGACAGTCTATTGAATCAAAAGCCACACGGAAGTCTACAAATGTCATGTATAGCGGTTGCTTCCGTGTGGCATAAAGAGACTTGAGAGTATTCAACACAGTGATGTTGATTGAGGTGCCTAATCCGGCCACAAAGCCTGTTTGAAAGGGTCCCTCTTGTCTGACGCTAAAGTCCAGGCATTAAGATCCCCGAGTATTATGCGGGTAAAAAAAAATTCCCGGGCGTCTAATAAGGCTACTGGCCTATAGCTGGCCGGATCCTGTCGATCGCCTTTTTTATATATCGGCAGGATGATGGAATGCCTCCATGATTCTGGGATTTGTTGTTTGTGTTGTATGGAGGAAAATATGTTATACAATATCGAAGCCCAAATCTCGGGGTGTTTTTTAGTGTATAATTTGAGAGGTCATCGGGGCCTGGGGCTCTGGAGGAACTTGCCTTGTTTATATAAAGGAGGATGTCATCCCTGTCGGACTTCAAACTAAAATATTCGATTTTCTCCAGTGTCTCTGATAAACGTTCACTTGTAGGTAGTGGATAGAAACACAAAAAATGATCTATCCAGTTGTTTTCACTCACTCCATTTATTTGGGTTGATAATTGTGAGTGGTTTGTAGTTTTTTTCAGAGCTTTCCAGATCTGGGCCATCCTTTTGTGTTGTATAACTCTTAGCATGTCTTCACCATCATTCTGGTATATTTTAGCTTTTCGCTCTCGCAGCCAATTTTTATATTTAGTTTTGATTTGTTCAATAGGTAACAGCATTGCCTGTCTTTTCTGTTTACGATATAATGACTTTCTTTCTTTTATGTCCTGATTAAACACATGTAATCAGGTACCTTTGTTTTTATTTATTTTTGTTAGTGTAATTAGTGTCAGTACAAAAAAGGTGCATAAGATCGTAATAGTCTAGACCTATGTCTAAACGATTATCTACCGAATTCTGGTGTTCTGAGATTACGTAGTTACTAAAGCGGAGCAAAGATTTTTCCAACCAGCTAATTCTGTTTAGTTTGTTATTAGTTGTTGTCGAGCCTGATAGACAATCACGAGGAGTACAAAGTCCTCGGTTGCACACAGTCCACTCACTTGTTAGTATAAGATGGTCACTTTGAGTCATCGGGATGATGGATAGATATGATACACACAGAAAAAGTTTGAATCTACATATA
The DNA here is from genome assembly GCF_040938575.1 of Ambystoma mexicanum. NCBI lineage: Eukaryota > Metazoa > Chordata > Amphibia > Caudata > Ambystomatidae > Ambystoma > Ambystoma mexicanum. Next base: position 292,553,593 of record NC_090932.1, on the reverse strand, counting down.
TGTAATCAAGTGTTGCACTCTGATGACCCCTCTGCAATGTCTTTTGTGGCGGTATGTCATTTGCGAGAGCACCATTGAGTAACACTAAATTCCATGTACTGACTAAATCTTTCCATAAGGCCAATCTTCAGGGGCCTTAGACGCTTTATTGTCAAAGAGATGTACATTTAGATCTCCTGCTAGGATGATATGAGTAATATCAGGTGTTAAAAGAATGTTCTCAATCAGATTGTTTAAATCTCGAAAAAAGCAAGTATTTGAAATGCCCATAGGATTCCAGTAGGGGTTCCGGATTTCATGATTGCAAGAATGTATAGTTACTTTTGTTAGCTGCCTAAAGGGGTTCGGGGAAGCCCAGGCTACTGATTTAATATTGCCAGCTATATTTGTCGAAGTTACCAGTCCTGAATGGGTCTTCCCTTTTCACCACCTTTCGCTGGATGTAAGTGAATGTCATACTTATTCCAGGAGGGAACTATACGGAGCCAAGTTTCTTGCAACAGTATGATGTCATAATTTCCAAACGTATTTTTAGGGTTATGAAATGCTTGAATCCACATGTGTTCCAGCTTAAAATTGATATCTTATGATGTCTAGAATCCCCATCTAGTTACATTTTGTGTGTACATTGACATTTACACTGATTGGGCATTTGATTTGTGAATTCATTCTGCAATTGAGGAGTGGTGAGATCAACAATAGGAACTCTTCTATTTGAATTGCTAGAGGGAATATATGGTTCAAAATTGGGTCTTACTGACAGCATGAAGCTCAATTCATAAAGAGAGGATTTTGCCATCCAAATCGTATTAAGTACAACACGTGATTTCATCCATAGACAAACAGCACTCCGATCTTTGTTATCAGACAATTCTACTTGTTTAATGTCGCTAGACATGATGTCTTCCAAGGCTGGTATCTCGGAAAATATTGCCATAATACTCCTTCTATTCAAATCATAGCTCAAGAAAGGATCAGTGCGACAACTGATGAGGAGAGAGTGCAGTGAAGTTGTATGCTTAGGTATATTAGGAAGTTGTGTTGGATTACCTTTGGGAACTTGAGAAGTAAGAACATCCCTAGAGTGTGTACCACGATTATCGGCCACAGTGTGTCTCCCCAATGAGTTTGAACAAGGGCCCATAACAGAGTTATTCGTATAGTTAGATTTAACAGTCTTCAATGCAGAGAGCAAAGAGTTCTTAATGTTGGAATGTTCAGTCATGAGCTGTGTAAGTGCATGCCTAATGTCAGACAGAGCGTCATGCTCCCCATTCCCAAACTTCTGTTTTTCTGATGTGGTAACTTGTTTTTCCATGATAGTAGTATTTGAATCCGCCAATTTATTCCTGGGTTCTGGAATTTGTGTCAGAATAGGCTGTTTTAAAGAACTGTTTTGTAGTTCTGAATGAGTGGAGACTACTAGCATTTTGTCTTTTCTGGTTATTAGGGGTTTGATAGTGTTAGATTCAAACCTGTGTCGTTGCGTATAATCATCTATAGCCTTCCTTACCTCGTGTCTATGGGAATCAATCTCTTGTTCTTTGGGTAAAGCTTTTGATGGCTTGGAATTGAACTGCAATTTTTGCGAGGGAAATGGGAGAGAGCCATCGCGTCACGAGTTTGCAGTTCATCCGCTGCTTTAATGAGCTCATCAAGAGGTGGATGAGATGGCATGGTGAGCGAATCAGTATCTTGGCATTTAAGTACTCTTGCTTGAGCCATCTTTGAGTATTTCTTTGCGGTTGCCAGTGATAGGGTCGTAAACAAAAGGATTGAATGCCTTTTGATCGACAGTCAAAGGATCGAAAAAAAGGGTCGAATCATTTTTTTTTATGAGGGGGGGTCCCCCGTTTTCTTTATTAAATACATTTTTTTAACAACCCAAACTAAAAAATATATATAAATAAATAAAAAAAATTCGACCCCTTTTTTTCGATCCTTTGGCATTCGAGCAAAAGGTCATTCGATCCTTTTTTTTCGATCGTTTGACTGGACACCTTTCTTTGCTACTGCAGTTGATGCCATGGTAAGGCCTCTCCTAGAGTTATTGATGGTCTTAAAAAATGTTTTGTGGCTGAATTAGCTATTGCTTTTGTTGTTTTAATGTTTTTTGTTTTCTTTTCTTGTGATTTAATCACTGTTTTAGGGTTTGTTTTGGTTTTATGATGATCTTGCTTTGAGAATATCACGTATGAGCATCTAGTCGGCATATCCACCTGATATTGTAGAAGCTACAGCAGGGGGGTCATCGGAGTAAGTGTCTCTGATAATCCCATTTACAAATGGTACTATTGGAATGGCCTCTTCATCAGGAAAGGGAGTATTTACTCTTCTGCCACGTGAAATATCATCTTCACCATTTGTCTCGTTTGTCGAGAGTCTCAGAGTAGTCTGTGACTCTACGGATGTGAGCACCACAGAAGTAACACATTGCTTTTGGGCCAGAGATTGAGAGATGTTTTTTTGCCAATCTAACACTGAGACGAGCTGTATTGATTGTTGATTCAATTTTGTTTCGATGGTTTCATAAAATTTAGCACGAGGCATCTAGGCCATAGTCATTACTTCTAAAGTGATTAATGCTATTTTATTCGATGGTGACTCACGCGTTATAGGAGTAATGCTCAATAGGGGCTGCACTGGCCTCCACGGAGTCGGGCGATGAAACACAATACTGAAGCGCAGTCAGTGCAGCTCGTGTCTTGAAACAACTCTGGAAAGCCTGATAAATTTTGCAAAACTTCTCTGGGCGAAAAGCAAGAAGCAGTTGATTCTAAATCAATAATAGCATCCTCTGAGGGAATGTCTACTGAAATTACCTGGGCATTTACAACAGTTAATGTAGTTTGTGCATTTTGTAACACCAAGCTATCTGACATAGAGGCATTAGCAGAAAGCATGCATGGTTTTTGTGGTGCGAAAGATTCATCCGTTCCTTCGGCAGCCATGGCCTGAGAGTTCGTCAATACCTTATCCAGGGCTATGATAGTTGAGCCACTTTGCAACGGGACCACTGTAGAATGTAGATTACCCCTGCTATCTGCGCAGGGAGTATTAATTCTATTAAAGACTAGGAGGCGAGCATTATGCTTCATCTTCTTTTATTTCTACCTTTCAGCAGTTCAACCAACATATATAACAAATCATGAAAAAATGTCTTAAAGTAGCAACTTTTCTTTTTTCCAAAAACTACACAATCCATGAACCTCTGTAGTCCATGCTCCCTCCACCAGTCACAATCCACTTCCTGTGCCTGGGCTCCTCCTCTGCTTTTACTCGCTCTGAAAGTCTCTAACTGATCCTCGACAACTGTGCGAAGACTCTCCGGACTTTAACTTAATTGCTGCGAGGGCTCTGTGCTCCTGACCCTCTCTGCTCCGTCTTCACCATCAGTTATTCTTCTGATCCTCTCCTATGAAAAGATCAACACAAGATTATGTTAGGGTGGTGCCAACGTCTCGTACTGATACATAATAAAGCATTGCCATCGTATACACAGTACCAGACTCGGGTGGGAATTTAATGCTCGCCTCCTAGTCTTTAATAGAATTAATACTCCCTGCGCAGATAGCAGGGGTAATCTACATTCTATGACAAGACTGGAGGCGAGCATTATGCTTGTTCAAAGCTTACCCAACACCGTACTTGCTAAACTCTCCGCTGGCTTAAAGTAAAATTCTTTGAAAGTCCTATCGCTTGACCAGTCTGCCGCCAGCATTATCTCATTCAAAGGCACACCTGCTCTCACGGCTGCCGAGGCCATTGCCCCCCTCACCGAATGAGCTCCATACGTGCTCACATTCAGACCTGCTGCCTGCATAACTTCCTTGACCCATCTTGCGATGGTAGCTGATGCCACTGCGTGATAGGGCTTCCTGCGCGCAATTAATAACTGAGTAGTACTTGCTGCTCTATACTCTGCCGTTCTACTCTCGTACTCCTTGATGCATCGTGCTACGCACCATTTCGAATTACTCGGGAAATACGGATAATGTACCGTAGATGTCCCTGTCTTGGTCCTTCTGACTATGGAGAATGTAACTCCCTCCGGCCCGAAGGATCGTCTGTTAACATCTAGTGCTCTTACGTCCGATACTCTCTTGCAGGAGATCAAGCATAGCAACATCGCTAACTTTCCCGATAATTGCTTAAGCGAGAGATATTCATTAGTCGGCCAACTCGCTAGTAGGCGCAGCACTGTCGTCACTTCCCATGTCGTGGTATACTTGGGATCCGGCGGCGCTTTAAATCTAGCTCCTCTGATGAGCCTAACCACCGCCGGATGTTCTCCTGCCGGGACGCCTTCTAATGGCGTGTGACCCGCAGAAATCGCCGATCTGTACACTCCTATAGTACGGAAAGCTCTACCGCTCTGTAATAAGTTCGCTAGAAAGTTCAGAATCTCCACTACAGGTGCCGAAACGGGATGAACACCTCTGTCCTTGCACCAACTTGTCCATTTTGCCCAAGCTGAGTCATAGCTCCTCCTAGTGGATGGAGCCCAGGATTCAGCGATAAGCTGAGCAGCTTGCGCCGAAATTCCTGGCAAGGCCCAACGTTTCCGGATATCCTGCACGCGACTAGCGGGAGTGTCCCTCTCACTCTCAGAGGATGACACGACCCAGCTGGGTCCGTGAGTAGTCGCTCCTCGTCGGGGAGGACTCTGGGAATGTCTGATACTAGTTCCATTAGGGTGGGGAACCACACTTGAGACTTCCATAATGGTGCTACTAGAACTAGTTCTGCTTTCTCCCTCCGGCATTTCGCCAATACTCTGCTCAACATCACAAAGGGAGGGAAAGCGTAATGTGGACCTCCTATCCACTCTTGCAGAAACGCGTCTGTTCCTAGCGCTCCCGTATCCAGCCTCCAGCTGAAATAGCTGGTCTTCTGCGTATTGAGCCGGGAGGCAAACAGGTCTACTTGCAATGGTCCCCATCTCGTGTCTAGTCTCTGAAACACTGCTGGATCCAGCCTCCAATCGCTGGAATCCGTCAGGTACCGCGAGTTCCAATCTGCTACTACGTTCAGTGTCCCTGGCAGGTACTCTGCTGTCACCGACGTCCCTGATCGAAGGCAGAAATGCCACAGATCCTTCGCTAACTCTGCGAGCATCTTGGATCTCGTACCACCCAAATGGTTGATGTAGCGCACTGCTGATATGTTGTCCATCTTCAGCAGAACACAAGATTTCACTCTCTCTTTCGTAAAGGCCTTGATCGCGAATGATCCTGCTAGGAGCTCTAGGCAGTTTATGTGTAGACGAAGCTCTTCTTCGCTCCACTTGCCTCCGGTCTGTAAGGACCCACATCTGGCTCCCCAGCCTTTCCGACTGGCATCCGACTCTATTATCAAGTCCGGTTTGTCTCCGAATATGGCTCGCCCATTCCAGGCGTCCATATTCTTTAACCACCATTCTAGCTCTGTAATCGAGTCTTGATCCAGCGGCACTTGTTGATGGTACTTCAGACCTAGCTGCAGATGCTTTATCTTCAATCTCTGCAATGCACGGTAGTGCAGTGGCCCCGGAAAAATGGCCTGGATAGATGCTGCTAGCAGCCCAACTATTCTCGCTAATGTCCTGAGAGATACTTGTTGCTTCTCTAAGCATACTCTGATCTCTCTCTTGATGTCTCTCATCTTCCGAGCTGGAAGTTCTAAGGTCGCTTTCTTGGTGTCTAGAATGAATCCCAGGAAATCTAACCTCTGCGCTGGTATGGTATCTGATTTCTCTGTGTTCACTAGGAACCCTAGCGAGGCCAGAAGGTCCTGTACCCATCTCGTTTGGTACACTAATACCTCCCGATCTTCTGCAAGAAGCAGGAGATCGTCCAGGTAGATAATGAGCCTCACTCCTTTCTCCCTGATTGCTGCTGCTACTGGCTTCATTAGTTTTGTGAAAGCCCATGGTGCCGAAGCAAGGCCGAATGGCATCGATCTGAATTGCCAGAATCGACTTCGCCAGCGAAAAGCTAGAAATGGTCTGTACTCCTCGAGAACAGGTACTGTGAGGTAAGCGTCTTTTAGGTCTAGACGCGTCAACCAATCTCCTTCTCTTAGGGAGTCTCTGAGCTGATGGACGCCCTCCATCTTGAAGTGCCGATATATGATCCAGCCATTCAGCTCTTTGAGATTTATCACCGGGCGTACCTTCTCCTTCCTGTGTACTAGGAACATATTGCTCACAAATTTCGGGGCTGTCTCGCATTTCTCTATCGCCTGCTTGGTGACTAGCTGCTCTATCTCGCTGTCTAGCCATGCTAGTTCTGCTTGCGCTAATCTCTGACCCCGCGGCTCGTATCGCTGCACTGGGGTTTCTATGAAATCTAGATGTAGACCGCTGACGGTCTGCAGTATCCAGGAATCGCTTGAAAGCTTGCGCCAATTCTCTAAATATCTGCGCGTCCTCCCCCCTACTGGGGGATACATAATCGCTCTCACCTGGTGTAAATCCTTGGCCTCTTCCCGATCCTCTGGGCCTTCGGCCTCTTGGGAATCTCCCCCTGGACGGGAAAAAGGTGTCTTGGCTCTTGTTTTCCCAGTATTGTGCCCTGGTGTTCTGAGGTCTTCTCCCTCCTTGGTAGCGACCGGCAGCGCGACCTCTGTAGCGGCCGGTCCCTCCAAAAACTCTGCTGGGGAATATCTTGCGAATAGATGCTTGGGCCTTCTCTAGCGACGCGAATGTTCCTACGAACCGGCCCATCTCCTTCCCAAAGGTCTCTCCGAACAGGAGGCCTTGTGCACCTTCCCCTGCTTCATATGATGACAGATCACTCAATTTCGAGTCTATCTTGAGCAATAGGCCCTTTCTCCTCTCTGACGCGATGGCACAATTCGCGTTTCCAAGCAGGCAGACGGCTCTCTGAGCCCACCCTGCGAGGGCTTCCGGATCCACTTCTTCGCCCGTGTCCTTCGCCCTCTCTGCGAGGTCCATAATTTTTGCGAGCGGACCTGCTAAGTCTAATAGCTTCTCCTGGCAGGATTTCCAGGATCTGTCAATCCCCTTACGGGGGTCCTTGCTCGTCTTGGCTACGAAGGTCAGCATTTTTGGGTCAAGCTCCGGTGCTTCCGCTACCTTTCCTGGCAAATCTGGGCGCGGGCACTCTGCCCGCAGGCGCTGTCTAACCTCCTTGTCTAGTGGCTTGCGTAATCTTGCTGCCATATACTGAGTCACTCGGGGGGATGGTTGCCACTCGGTGGACCTTGGATTACGTATGCTGTCTGGGTCGAACATATCCTCCTCGTTCTCTACGAGGTGTTTCTCCTTCCTCGCTTTCTTGCCACCACTGGGTCTAGTCCAGTCCTCTTCCTCGACTTCTTCATCTCCTAAAGAGCCTTGCTCATCTATTAGCTCTTCCTCCGAGCCGAGGTCTTCTCCAATATTATCCTCCCCTGGAGTGGGGGTCGTGAGGTTCGGCACTGCCTGCTTTAGTAGGTACGCTTCTTTGAGCTTAGCAAAAGCGTCAGGCACCTCCGAGGCCTTTTCTATCGCCTCCTCATATGAGCCCCGGGGGTCGTCAGAGGATTTCCTCTTTAGGGCTAGTTTTCTCCCCTTATGCCCCTCATTCAAGGGTTCTGTGGGCGTGCGCTTATCCCCTTTGGTGCTGGACTTTGGCTGCGAGAGTATAGTCTCTAAGGTCTCCAGCCTTTCTTGTAGGGGTCTCACCCCTTCTGCCACTGCATCCATGAGAGAGCTACCCAGCACTTGCTTGAAGCTGGCAGCGAGGTCCAGGGATTGCTCCTCCTCACTCCACTCAAAGTCTGACATATTCCTCTGTGCTGTGTGCCTAAAATACCTGGAACAGGTGTCTTAGCACGCCCACCACTCTCTTATGATGTTTTCTGTTTTTTTTTTTTTTTTTTTTTTTGTGTATGTGGCTGCACCTTTGTCCTTTTTTAGCCTTCCGGCCTCCAATCAATCGTCTACTGCTTCACGGCAGTGTAGGGCTCCTGGCCTCGAATCGCCCAGCTCCTGTGGCTAGAGGACTAGGAGCAGTGCTGAGGTTAGTGTCTCAGCTGATCGTGCTGTGCGTGATCGAACGATCGCTAAATTCGCTCCCAACTAGTTGGGGTCGAGAAACTCTGCGTCTACGAACGCTGGCGAAAGATAATTTTGCCTTCGCCGCTTCGCTGTGACGCTACGCGACTTCGCGCGTGTAAGCTCCGCCCACCCTCGGGTGGGGGCTATGTTGTTGGAGCGAGACGCTCCGCGCTTCGCGCGCTAGCTCCGCCCACCCGCGGGTGGGGGCTATGTCGAAGAGGCGATCCGCCCCGCGCTTCGAGCGCAAGCTCCGGCCTCCAGTGGGAGGCTATGCGCGACCTGTCTCCGGTCGCTCGTGAGGCTGACTGAACCCCTGGAGTGCCGGGTATACGGCACGGGGCCGTCAGCCTCACGGCCGTCCCTATCGGTCAAGGGAGTTTCCCTGGGGCTCCGCCGAGGCCCCCGTGCGAGTGTTCCTGTGGTAGGGGAAAATTACTACGCTTAGCGCGCGCGCGCGTAGCATGACATATCACTCATTATTATTATTTTTTTTTTTTTTTTTTTCGGTAAAGACTTCCGCCAAACCAATTCTCTCACGTTCCCCTTGCCAGACACACTCTTTAAACATATGTTCTATCATTAATCCACATTTCCCCTCTTCAGTCAGCCAATTTCTACTACAGGCATTGGGAGAGGAAAGAAATAGTACTTATCTGCTTGAAGAGCAGTAAAAGAAGAGGAAGAGCCCAGGCACAGGAAGTGGATTGTGACTGGTGGAGGGAGCATGGACTACAGAGGTTCATGGATTGTGTAGTTTTTGGAAAAAAGAAAAGTTGCTACTTTAAGACATTTTTTCATGATTTGTTATATATGTTGGTTGAACTGCTGAAAGGTAGAAATAAAAGAAGATGAAGCATAATGCTCGCCTCCAGTCTTGTCATAGAATTAATATTGGAGTTCTCTGTTGTCAAAGTCTTAGTTATTTTTCGAGTAGAAGTGGCTTTTGAAGAAACTTTCATCAGCAATGGTTTATAAGGCGCTTGTTGACGTTCACGGGAGGCTAAATTTAGATTAGTAGCCTTTTCATAGCAAAAGGAGCGGATGTCCGAGTTAGGAGTTTTATGTTTATCCGTTCCACGTTCTCTATTGAAACGGCTAATTGGAATTGATCATATATTAATGGCTCTGCCCCTTTTGTTTGTGCTTTCAGACAAAAGCCGTCCTTGGGACTTGATTCCAATACAGTCCGAGGGCGGCATGTCTGTTCGTAAGGAATTCAGACCTTTCTTGTGTTTTTGTATTCCGCACGATGTTAAGTCTGCAAAAGGAAAGTTGTTCTAAGGATCTCGCACCGAGCACCGGACGCTGCGGCAAAGCGGCAACAGTGGTGCGTCAACGGTGCTTCCCTCAGGCCACGCGCGCTGGTGCGCGCAGACGCCTCATTATGTAGGTGTGAGCCAAGGGCCGTGTCTAATTTGCCACAACTGGATCAAAATGATCGTAGTCGTGCTGGTGAAAGCGCATGGGCGTCCCAAACTGGAACAGCTAATAGCAGGGAGGAGCCGCGTCTGCGACACACATTCACACGTTTAATGGAGTGCTTTGAGACATTTACATTTTGTTTAAAAGAATGACAAGGATTACGTTGAGATCATTGTGTATGTTTAATGAAGCATACTATTTTGATATGTTTTGTGCTCATTTATACTTAATACAATTCAAATATTTCAATACAGTTGTAGAGGCAAGTGTATGTCTGATAGCTGTGAAAAATATGGAGCTGACTGTGGTATATAGGTGATTAACCTTAAATAATTGTAAGCGATTTAGGGGCAGTCCCCCCAGAAGGGAGTGGGATGACTTGGTGAGAGGTGAGACGGGTGAGGGCTTGCACTAATCAAACGCGTATGAAGAGTACCCCACCATGACACAGTTGAAAGAGGGTCTCTAGAAGCAATGTGCATTGGAATAATGCTGGCAGGGATCAAACAAGGCATGAGGGCCACCCACATTTAAGTAGAGAACCAGTAGAGGCCAGCAATATTAGATGGAAGGCGGATAGAGGTCCCAAAATTAGACAGTAGGCCAAAAGCGCCCTAAAACATGAAATAGTAAACCAGTGTCTATCAACACAGTTAGATGGTAGGTTGGTAGCCACCAGAAAATGCACAGCAGTTCATAGTAGTTCCATAGTTACCAACACAATTAGATAGCAGGCTGGCTGGGACAAATAAATTCAGATTATAGCAGGCCAAGTTAAAAGTACCTGTATGTTAGCGACAGCCATCTTGAGAGGGTGAGTCAAATAAAGAGGCTAACAGTTCAGATCCTATGTCAACAGTTCTGTGGTTGGTCACAAGTGTAGCTGGATTCCTTAATGAGAGAGATGAGGAGGAGAGGGCTGGTGACACTGGCCAGCCTCTACCAATTTTGAATGCTCCGGCGTGTAGCACTATCGAGGTGGGAATGGGAAAGGCAGTGCCTATGGCTCATGCGATCCCTCTGTTCCTAAGAAGTGGAGTGTCAGCATTATGTTGCTGCTTGCAAGGTAGAGTGGAAAGTGGGCCAGCTAAGGTCGATAGTTTTCTATTCGTCCAGTAGATAAGTAAGACTCTTTCAATGGTGGATGGTCATTTCCACTGATGATGCTCTGGCATGTTCAGTAGAGGGCCTGCCCACAGCCTCTGTGCTCCCTCGTACCCAAGAAATGGAGAGGTAGGGTTGCCAGTGTTATGGGCAGACACAGAAAGCAAAAGAGGGTGAGCCAAGGCAGATGTTTCTTTTTGTCCTCTGGGTGTTCCCCGGAGACTGAGCCAGTCATGTGAAGGATCGTCCTCTGGGTGTTCCCCGGAGACTCAGCCAGTCATGGGAAGGATCCTGCTCAATCAGCAGATGAGGAGCTTCCAACGAATGCTAGGGAAGGACTGGGAGGTGCCTGGTTTGCCTGCGGCCTCCACACTCCCTATGTGCCCGGGAGGTGGAGGCCCATCGCATGCCAAAATAGCTTCTTGCGCCAGGGTCCAGCTTCACAGGTGTAGACTCACATGCCTGCGCACTGCCGATAAAACAGGAACAGGTTTATATGTCCACGTTCAAATGCATTCCAAGCATCGGTGCAGCATCATAGTTCTGAAATAGCACCATATGCCCGGGTTCAGTCTGGCAGGCCCATATACTACTTTGCCATTTAAAGAGCACATTGATACGACAGATTCTGCATTGGCCACATAACATTGCCATGCCCTTTCCCACATTTGCATGCTAGGTTTCGCCAGGCAGCAGGAGTACAATCCTCTGTCACATTTTCTGAACAAATACAGAGCTATTTTGAAAGGTAAGGCGGATAGGAAATGTCTAGCATTTGATTAGGATGAAAGTTAAGTGAATTAATATCTGTAATATAAGGAATAGATACAAAATAACAGATTTCTGGATATAAATAACAGATTATGTATGTTTTCCCCAGTCACCCTATTTATTTCACCAAAATTGGCACCAAATGAGGTATGGAGACGAGGCAAAAATTATATGATGCCATGTTATGAAGCTTTTACACCGCGCCAATCACCAGCTTAGTAGGTAACCAGAATATAGTCTGTGGGGAAAGAAGATAGGTAAACAGAGCAAAGAAAAGGGGCAGGAAGATGCAGGGATAGAATAGGGATACACAGGCTGAACATATTGGGAAGACACAATGGGCGTGTAGTAGAGAGAGCATCATTGCATAAGCAGGGCCTTAAGAGTAATTGTAGGCAGTGAATCCGATATAAAGCTGACCTTGAAAGAAGGAGAAATAAATGATGGTAAGAAGCATTTCCAGTGATGGCGGCTTCGAGAACCTTGGAAGAAGTAGTACAGTTAGTGGAAGAATGGTTGTGTGATGACACAGGGGTGTGCTCGGGAAGCCCCTGAAGTCCGGAGGTGGGAATCGTCAGGTAGTGTTTTTTGGGCAGCCACTGCAAGTTCTGGGCATGTGATCCGGAAATGCCAAGCCAACTGTCAAAAGTGGGAGTGCTAAGGAATGGTGGTGTAAACGGATGAGTGCAGGGAACCACAATGATCAAATGGAAATAAAGAAGTGAAAACCCACCCAGAAAGAGACATAGGTCCATGGCCTTTCCATGAGGAGAAATTCATTAAAGCGACCGGTCGGAGATGTGGAGCTGATGAATTGACATAATTTACCCACAATGCAAACCCAACTCCACTGCCACAGGTGAATGCCGGATGTTAACAAGTACGCGGCACATGCAAATGATTCTGTACCTACAGACATCCAAGGGCAAAGATGTGCAATGGAGCCCTGAGAGCAAATAGGTCATGAAACACATGAAATGTTTAAAAGAGCTTATGCAATATAAAGAAGACGCACAGGGTGTAACGCTCACCTGATTCCCGTAGAGGCGCCGGTCTTGACTGGGCGTATACCGTATCTTCAAAGGTGATGTGTAACACACGGCTGGCTCTTTGGGCTGGACCTCTGTGCACTGTATGTCTGGCTCGAAGGGTAAGATGTCTGCAGATAGAAAATGTGGGATTAATGAACTGGGTTATTGAATGTCTCTCTCTTCTTCCCTTTCTCTTCTCTGGTAGAACCCCAAAGGTTAACGCTCTCACCTTAGGTAAGTGAACGCCGTGCTCTCCATCTGCCTCGAGGCAGGGTGCTGTAACCAGTTTCTTCACTGGATAAGGGGAGCAGGCCTCTTGACTTCAGAGGACTGCTGTCCGTCGTTTACTGCACGAACGGTAAGTTTCGAGTAATTCTAATGTCTTTAAAGTCTTTAGTAATGATGTCTCTTGTTTTGCAGGGTTCCGGCGATGGCGGATGGCGGGCTGAAGTGAGTTGAAGATGGAGCCCGTGTGATGAATAGAAGCGCCTGGAAGCACGTAAGTAAGCGCTTGTTGCCTGCTTCACGATGCGCTCTAACTGTCTTTTTATTTTGCAGGTACAAGTTCGGGGCGGCTGCAGGGTGCCGGAATACCCACTGGGTTAGATGTGGAAAGGAGTAATGGCACGTGAGTATTAAAGTTCCCCAATGTCTTTAAACGCACCTTGTTTTGTCTTTCAGATGCGGGATGCAGCGCCGAAGGCCTCTGGAGCGTGCAAAGAGTTGGTAAGCTTTTGTCTTTCAGATGCCGGAATGCAGTATGAAGACCTCCGGAGCGCACGAAGAGTAGGTAAGCCTTTGTCTTTCAGATGCCGGAATGCAGCGCGAGGCGTTGGTGACAGCCGATGGACCAGGTAAGTGAAGAGCTGTCACTGAAGACCGTAATGCTAACCTGTTCTTTCTTGTCTTTATAGCTGTTGCTGAAGACTGGATTCAGAATGGTAAGCCTTTTTCCTTAGGCCCAGGATCAGATGCAGAAGACACGATGAGCGTTCTGCTGCTGAGGATGCAGAATAACGCAAAGCAAGATTCATCCATCGGGTGTGGTTTAAATAGCCTCCTGTAGTGCTTAGGTGTCTCCTTCCACAGCCACGCCTAGGTAAGAAAAGAGTTCCTGCTTTCCAGAAGAGTTCCAGTGTTCTGAATCTAGGGAGTGGCTCCTGCCCCACCCAACAGGAAAAGTAGTTCCAAACAGAAGAGGATCAGAGACTCAACTGGCAGACAAGTAAGCAGCATGGTCTGCTGCAGGTAAGTCCACCCAAGCATTATGAGCCCGGCGCTTCCAGCGCTGGGACTGGGCATATTTATGAGCCTGGTGCCACTGGCGCCAGGACTGGGTCCAAAAGGTCCCAATTGGGACTGGTTGGCACTCGGAACCTGGGTTATGGCTCTGCTTCCAAGGGAGTTGGGAAAACCCTGACCTTTTGGAAGCAGAGATCATGACAGTACCCCCCCTCAAGGCCCCTCCAAAACCGGGCTTCTCCGGGGGTTTTGGCTTGTCAGGAAATGTTCGGTGAAATCTTTTGATTAGGCGAGGAGCGTGGACATATTCAGCAGGTTCCCAGGATCTCTCTTGGGGGCCGCAGCCTTTCCAGTCAATTAGGTAGAATAGTTTAGATTTGGAGATCTTGGAGTCCAGAATGCTTTTGACTTCAAACTCGAGTTCTCCATCAACTAGGATAGGTTTTGGAGATTTGGTTAGTCGGGTTTGAGGTTGCACGGGTTTTAATAGAGAGACGTGGAAGACCGGATGTATCTTCATGTGCGGGGGCAAGTCCAACTTGACCGCTACTGGGTTTACTATGGTAGTGATGGAATAGGGACCAAGGTATCTTGGGTTGAATGTGCGTGGCCCTTTTAGAGGTAGATATTTGGTGGATAACCAGACTTGATCCCCTACTTGATATTGAGGGGCTTCCTTCCGATGTTGATCTGCTCCTTTCTTGTATTGTTCTTTAGCCCTTTGAAGGTGAGAAACAGCTTCCTTAAAGGCTTGGGTGATTGTAGAATGCAGGTAGTCTACTGCTGGTGTTTCAAGATCTTGGAGGGGATCCAACTCCGAGGTTCGAGGGTGACTGCCGTACAAAAGAAAAAACGGGGTTTTCCCAGTTCCCGAATGGACAGAGTTATTGTAGGCATATTCGGCTATCCAAAGGATGTCTTTCCAAGTTTTTTCAGTTTGTTGCAGCATGCAGCGTAAATACTGTTCCAGAGTTTGATTGGTCCTCTCGGTTTGTCCGTCGGTCTGAGGGTGGTGACTGGTCGATAGTCTCACATCAATTTGAGCCGACCGACAGCAACTTCGCCAAAAATGAGAAATAAATTGACTACCTCGATCCGAAATTAGAACCGAAGGAAAACCGTGCAGTCGGACGATGTTTTCGAGAAATTCTCGGGCCAGAGTTGCTGCTGTTGGCAAGCCTTTGAGCGGAATGAAATGCGCCATCTTGGAGAATAAGTCCACGATTACTAGAATCGTATTGTATCCGGAGCATGGAGGTAGATCGGTGATGAAGTCCATAGAAAACGTATGCCAAGGGCGAGGTGGGATGTCAATAGGGCGTAAGAGGCCTGCTGGTCTTTCCTTTTGACTCTTGTTTTGGGCGCATACTCCACAGGACATTATAAAGTCTCTGATATCTTTTTTCCAAGACGGCCACCAGAAGTAGCGCTTGATCTTTTCTGAGGTCTTGGCCATACTGGGATGTCCTTCCATTAAAGAATCGTGATAACAAGAGATTACTTTTTTCTGTAAATCTGTGCTGGGTAGGTATAATCGTTCTTGGAAATACAATAAGTTGTCCTTTACTGCAAAGTCCTTTCCCTGCAGATGCCAATTCTGTATGTCTGCTGGAGTTACAAGTTGCCTGGCTTTATCCTTAACTTCCTCTATGGATTCTGTGGCGATTACACCCAGAATTCTTTGTTCGGGAATGATTGGTACAGGTTTAGGGTTGATCAAGTGTTCTTACACTCCCATCCGAGAAAGGGCATCAGCTTTACCGTTTTTTGTACCAGGTCGATAGGTAATTATGAAGTCAAACTCGGCAAAGAATAATGCCCAACGGAGTTGTCTAGAGGATTGGGCTTTTGCGGTTTTCAAATATTGCAGGTTTCGGTGATCCGTAATCACAGTAACGGTGTGTCGGGCCCCCAGCAGATAATGCCGCCAAGCCTTAAAGGCAGACTTGGTAGCCAGAAGTTCCTTGTCAGTAATCGTGTAATTGATTTCAGGAGGCGAGAATTTGCGGGACCAAAATGCCACGGGATGCAACTGATTGGTTACCGGGTCCTTTTGTGATAGAACTGCCCCCATGGCAAGGCTTGAAGCATCAGTTTCCACGATGTAGGGGAGTTCGGGGCGAGGGTGTTTTAAGATTGGTGCAGAGATAAATTTAGTCTTCAAATCCTGGAAAGCTTGTTCCGCCTCGGTAGACCATTCAAAACGTTTGTTTTTCTTTAACAGGGCAGTGATGGGCTGGACTATTCGAGAGAATTCGGGGATAAACCTGCGGTAAAAGTTAGCGAAGCCTAACATGCTTTGCACACCTTTTACAGAGGATGGTGATGGCCATTTGAGAACTGCATCGACCTTCTTTGAATCCATACGCACTCCGCCAGGTGATAATATGAATCCCAAGAATTCAACTTCAGTCACGTTGAAAACACATTTTTCCAACTTAGCGAAAAGTTTGTGTTGACGCAATCTTTCGAGGACCATTTTCACGTGTTTCCGATGTTCAGATTCCGATGAAGAATAAACGAGGATGTCGTCAATGTAAACAACAACACACACATCTATGAGCTCTCTGAGGACATCGTTCATAAAATATTGAAAGGCGGCCGGGGCATTACAAAGTCCGAAGGGCATGACCTGATATTCAAATAGCCCATTCTTGGTGCGGAAGGCCGTCTTCCATTCATCGCCCTCTTTTACTCGTACCAAGTGGTAAGCTCCTCTAAGATCCAGCTTTGTATATATGCATGCTTTTCTGACTTGGTCCGGGAGTTCAGGGATCAAAGGTAACGGATATCTATTCTTAACGGTGATCTGGTTCAGGGAGCGATAATCTATACAAGTTGTAAGGTCTCCTTCCTTTTTTGGAATGAAGAACAAAGCTGAAGAAGCAGGGGACTTGGAAGGACGAATAAACCCATTTGCCAGGTATTGATCCAGGTATTGTCGAAGGTGAAGGTTCTCAGGCTCGGTGAGGGCATAAATTCTACTACAAGGAGGAGTAGATCCAGGTATCAGGTCTATCTGGCAGTCATAAGACCTATGAGGAGGTAGAGAGTTAGCCTGATCCTTCCGGAAAAAAAATCTTGGTATTCTAGGCATTCGGGAGGTAACTGGGGAGTCTCTGAAGAAATTGCTGCCAGTGCAACACCAGGTGGAGGGTGACAAGTAGAGACACATTCTGGAAACTGGACCGTTCTGGCTCGCCAATCGATCAGAGGATTGTGTTTCTCTAACCAAGGTATTCCTAGAATAATCTGAAACTGAGGGGCCTTGATCACATCGAACACGATCTTCTCATGGTGTCCATCTTGACTTACTAGCGTCACTTCTTGAGTGGTATGCGTTACTGGCCCGGAGGCTATCTCCCTACCATCCACCGTAGTAATGACGTCCTTTACAGCCTTGGGACAAAGAGTTAGATTCATCCTCAAAACCATTTCATGATCCACATAATTGCCGATGGCACCGCTGTCGACGTAAGCTTCAATTGCATGTAATCGATCCGGATTATCAGGGCTGATGAGGACCATAGGTATCACGAAATGCGAGGTCACGGAACTGGTTTTCACGCTCGGCAAGAGGACCTCTATTCTTGTCGGGCGAGGTTGTTTCCCTGCTCAGAGTTTGTAACTTTGGTAACTGCAGCTCCTACTGCCTTCTCGGCAGGTTTCACCGGACAGTCTCGAAGAAAGTGCCCTGAGTTTCCGCAATAGAGGCATAATTGCAACTGTTTTCTCCTTTCCCGCTCCTTTTGTGTTAGAGGACCTTTCAGACCCCCTATTTGCATGGGTTCCCCGGAGTCTACTCCTTTGGAAGGAGTTGGCGGTTTGGAAAATACTCGAGCATCAAACTTGGAACGATCGGCCTTCCTGTTCTGCAGTCTGTGATCTATTTCAACGACTAAGTCTATATAGTCCGAACAATCTTGTGGGGGATTCACTACTTGGGCTAACACATCTTTGAGCTCTCCGCGTAGACCTCTATAAAACAGCGTAATCCTTTTGTCCTCAGGCCAGTGAGTTTCCACTATCAGTCTGTTGAAAGACGCAATATAAGCCAAAATGTCTTGATTACCTTGTCGCAACGAAAGAAGCTCATTGTCCAAGGCCTGCCCCTGTGAATGTCTTGCGAACAGTTTTTCCATACTGAGCTGAAAAGCTTGAAAATCATGGAGGACCGGATCATCTTGATTTACTGGAGGGATCGACCAGTCTGCCGCATTGCCACTAAGGTACGAAAGCACGAAAGCTACTTTAGCTTGATCAGTTGGAAAGGCTGCTGGCCGGCATAAGAAATGCAACCGGCACTGATTGATAAATACTGCAAACCTCTTTGGGTCACCAGAAAATCGTTCGGGCGGAGCCAGAGGTACATTCCCAGGTAGGTTGATCTGCACTGGATTCATAGAGGATGTAGAAGGAAGATTTCCCCCAGATGCGGGTAACGGGGTCTGTCCGGCTTGTGACTGTAGCAATTGTCTAGCGAGATCATCTGTTCGCTCCTTGGAAATAATCAGTTCCCTTCTTAGAGCGTTTGTTTCCTGACGGGCTGAATGCACTTCTGCCCTTAGTTCCCCAAGTAACTGGGCTAGCTGGTCGGTATCCGAGGTTTCCATAGCGCCTGGACGGGAGTGTTGTGGTAGGCTTTGCGTTCTGTAACGCTCACCTGATTCCCGTAGAGGCGCCGGTCTTGACTGGGCGTATACCGTATCTTCAAAGGTGATGTGTAAGGTGATGTGTAACACACGGCTGGCTCTTTGGGCTGGACCTCTGTGCACTGTATGTCTGGCTCGAAGGGTAAGATGTCTGCAGATAGAAAATGTGGGATTAATGAACTGGGTTATTGAATGTCTCTCTCTTCTTCCCTTTCTCTTCTCCGGTAGAACCCCAAAGGTTAACGCTCTCACCTTAGGTAAGTGAACGCCGTGCTCTCCATCTGCCTCGAGGCAGGGTGCTGTAACCAGTTTCTTCACTGGATAAGGGGAGCAGGCCTCTTGACTTCAGAGGACTGCTGTCCGTCGTTTACTGCACGAACGGTAAGTTTCGAGTAATTCTAATGTCTTTAAAGTCTTTAGTAATGATGTCTCTTGTTTTGCAGGGTTCCGGCGATGGCGGATGGCGGGCTGAAGTGAGTTGAAGATGGAGCCTGTGTGATGAATAGAAGCGCCTGGAAGCACGTAAGTAAGCGCTTGTTGCCTGCTTCACGATGCGCTCTAACTGTCTTTTTATTTTGCAGGTACAAGTTCGGGGCGGCTGCAGGGTGCCGGAATACCCACTGGGTTAGATGTGGAAAGGAGTAATGGCACGTGAGTATTAAAGTTCCCCAATGTCTTTAAACGCACCTTGTTTTGTCTTTCAGATGCGGGATGCAGCGCCGAAGGCCTCCGGAGCGTGCGAAGAGTTGGTAAGCTTTTGTCTTTCAGATGCCGGAATGCAGTGTGAAGACCTCCGGAGCGCACGAAGAGTAGGTAAGCCTTTGTCTTTCAGATGCCGGAATGCAGCGCGAGGCGTTGGTGACAGCCGATGGACCAGGTAAGTGAAGAGCTGTCACTGAAGACCGTAATGCTAACCTGTTCTTTCTTGTCTTTATAGGTGTTGCTGAAGACTGGATTCAGAATGGTAAGCCTTTTTCCTTAGGCCCAGGATCAGATGCAGAAGACACGATGAGCGTTCTGCTGCTGAGGATGCAGAATAACGCAAAGCAAGATTCATCCATCGGGTGTGGTTTAAATAGCCTCCTGTAGTGCTTAGGTGTCTCCTTCCACAGCCACGCCTAGGTAAGAAAAGAGTTCCTGCTTTCCAGAAGAGTTCCAGTGTTCTGAATCTAGGGAGTGGCTCCTGCCCCACCCAACAGGAAAAGTAGTTCCAAACAGAAGAGGATCAGAGACTCAACTGGCAGGCAAGTAAGCAGCATGGTCTGCTGCAGGTAAGTCCACCCAAGCATTATGAGCCCGGCGCTTCCAGCGCTGGGACTGGGCATATTTATGAGCCTGGTGCCACTGGCGCCAGGACTGGGTCCAAAAGGTCCCAATTGGGACTGGTTGGCACTCGGAACCTGGGTTATGGCTCTGCTTTCAAGGGAGTTGGGAAAACCCTGACCTTTTGGAAGCAGAGATCATGACACAGGGGCATTTTGCAAGCATAAGAGCTAGCATGAGACGATTGAGGAGGGGGTTCCTAAAGAATTTGGGGACCTGACGGAGGAGGCGGGAGTACACCCAGGTCAGCACATTACACATATTTGCCTGCTGCGAATACTACTGCGTAGGTAGCCCGAGGCCGACACCCAGTTGCAAGCAGATGAAACGACTGAGACGTTTTATGATGTGTCAGAAGGTGGGCGTGAAGCCTCGAGGATTTATGAGTTGCTAATGTCTAGGGTGGGGAAGGAGTTGAGTCAGACGAGACAACAGTGGGAGGCAGATCTGGGAGAGCACATGTCAGATGCAATGTGGAGGAGGGCTATGGTGTACCACAAAAATGTATCTAGGAATGCAAGGCTTCAGCAGATTTAATTGTATATTACCCACAGAGCATATTTAACTCTGAATATGATAGCTAGGTTTGGCCAGGCAGCGATACAAACATGCCCGAAATGTGGGGAGGTGGATGCAGATTTGATCCGTATGTTCTGGGCCTGTATAGAGGTTGGCAGATTTTGGGAGGTAGTAGCTCAAACATTAGCGAAAGCAGGTATCACATTGCACACCGGATTCCCCTTGGCTTGTTTACTCGGAGGATTTGCAAGGCCCAAAATGGCTAAACACGTGAGTAAACTTAAAGATCTAGCATATATATATTAGCGAAATGTAGAAAAGCAATGGGTTGGAAAGCCCAGACAAGGCCTCTAGTTCAAGTATGGTGGAAGGACTTGTTAAAATGGGCAAATGCGGAACTGTGATATGGCAGGAAGGGGTGAGTAGGTCGTCGGACCAAGGAGAGGGAGGAGTGGAGGTTTAGAGACAGTTGGTTGAAGATTTGGTCACCTCCACGCTAGCAGTGGATGATCCGGAACACAGTCCTGCACGGTCTGGTGCAGATACCAGGGGTAATGCAGTTATTGAACAATAAAGTGACGAACTATGTGATGTCTTGTAGGCTGGGATGAGGGAGGGGGGAACTGAGGGGTATTAGGGAATAAACAGACAAAGTAGTTATGTAACATGCTGTCCGTTATGATACAACGTCTGTAGGGTTGTTGGTTATATTGAAAAAAAAGAGAGCTAGCATGTGACTTGTTGATCGAGAGAGAGAGAGAGTGTGTGTGTGTGCGCATGCGTGCGTGTGTCTGTGTGTGTGTATCTCTGAAAGCAGGGAGGTGTAAGAATGTTTATGGCAGTGGGCCTGGGGAGTAAATGAGGGTTTGTGGGGTAAAAAACCTCTGATTTAAAGGATGAGGGTGGGCAGGTCATCAGTTTCCAAGAGGGTTTGGGGTGGAGTGTTAAACCCCTCCGCCCAGAATGTGATATTGGCAAATATTGAAGGCTGCACCAAATCAGTCAAAATATCGCTTATTTATGCTATGTTGTGTTACCCAGCATTAATTTCGAATTTTGAACTTCACTGAATCACACTTTTAACATGTCCGTCCTCAGTGGTTTACTTCACTGCTAGTGAAGGGATACATTTGGACCTCAAAAATGTCAATTTACAGAGTTCTATGCACTTTCTAATATTGTGTTGTGTTATGCTAAGCTGCTTTTAACGGAATGGTTCGGTCAAAATGTTTATTGCCCCTACGGGTTGGCCATGTGTTATTAAGCCTAAGTCACTCGATTTTAGAAAAAGTTCCTATGGACCTTACCCGAGTTTTCGTCCATTAAACACACGCGAAAATAGGCATCAGGGAGCTGCCATTTTGTGATAATCCTATCATTTCCCCCATCGCCCTGGCTGACCTGCTTTTGCGGCACTAAATCATATCCCCCGCCCCTGAGCCTGAAATTATCAAAACATTCATATTCCCTGCCTCTCTCCGTGACGTTTCTGTGCTGCAAAGGCAAATGCACCCAGTCGTCTTCTACCCGACTTCACACAGAACCCGGAAACCAGCACAGATCAACTCACAACACAGCGCGCCACAATTCGGAATATGAAACTGTACTTTAAAATCAAACAGCAACACGGTACATTTGGTAAATGTCTTGATATGGGCAAAATCTTCCTCGGGGCCAGCCCTTTGAGAGCAAAAAATACCCAATTCAGCCCAAAATACAGGTTCTATTGTGCTGAGCAGTGATCTCATGCTAGTGACAAATGACACCTTCAATAAGTTTTAGTATTTATTCTAAACAGTGAATTTCATATACATTTGGTATTCAAGTTAGAGAAGATTACAAAGCACAAAACTTAGAGAAATGCAAAATATAGAGAAACATAGAACTTAGATAAACATAGAGAAACATAGAGAAACATAGAGAAACATAGAGAAACACAGTCTTACGGCCCTTCAGTCAGCACTGGGAGACCCTGGCCCTCATAAACTAGCTGTAACAAGCCCCGCTCAGAGGACAGCGCTGCGGAGTGCCGTCAGAGCTCCAAATTCCGGGCACTTGATCTTGCTCGAACCAAGTCCACAGGACGATCTCCCACCCGAGTCATGTGAGCATGTATATTTTATAATCTCGTGCTGCCCGTCCGTGATGCACAGTTCCAGAACTTTCCCTGTGCAAAATATAGGCTGGCTCATGGAAAAAACCAACTCTGTTAATTTCCACTGCTCCTTCTCCTGAGCCGCTCCCTGGCTCCCTGGAGCCCATCTGCCAAAGCTCAGGAATGTCTTATCAGTGCCTTCCCAGAGAAAAGGAGATTAGCTTGGGGCCATGCAGGGCTACCGTTAGTGAGGCAGAATATTCTTAGGGAAGCAGGGATGTATTAACCCCATCTGCAAGCTCTAAAAGGCATGCACTCATAGCTTAGTGTTTATAGCGCTTAAGACTGGCTATCTAAGCGCTATATAGGTGCCATAATGTTCCAAACACTCCAAAAATACCTATTAGCTACAGAGCTAGGGCCCTCTCCCTGCCTGTCTATCAACAATGCATAATGTGACCTATCACTCATACTAGGCCTGCATATTCCTTGTAGCTCACTACTGCATAATGGAAGTGCTACAACAGACTACTGTCAGCATTTTTTAGCACATACTTTGAATACACTATTGGCTTTCAGCGGCTAATGCTGTCATCTAAAGCCCTGATTGGCAAGGTTGCAATTTTGTGTATCACTACATTCCACCCCTATTCAACGTGTGTGCGACAAATGCTGACTAATACACATCAATATAGTGTTTAGTGCAGTCATAAAGACCTTGGGGCTTTGCAAGAGGTTTAAGCAAACTACCTTCTAGCGGTTAGTTAGCGTGGCATGCAAGGTTAGTAAAAAACACTACCTAAACAAAAATGTACACAAAGTGAACAGTGACATATACCCTTGACAAAAATACCTACACAAAGTGAACATGGACATTTACTCTAGCCAAAACCTGGCCTACACAACAATACCTAAATAATTATTGTATAACTGATTGTCAGTTAAAAAGCAGCATGCAGTTAGAATGTCAAGGCAATTCAGTGTAGTCTAATCTACAATGCACTATTGCATTTATGTATGGTTACCAATTCTAAAACCTGGCAGCCTTTAACTCTAAGGGCCTACCCTCCCCCTGATCCCAGGGCATTCAAACGTGACTATGGGCTGTGTGACTAGACACTTCCCCCATGTATGCGGAACCCAACCAGAAACCATCTAATTTCGTGAACAAGGTGAACCCATGGGCACCAGGTTATCTAAATAAAAACAATTCTACTAATTTACATCAAGCATGGCATGTGTTATTCATGCAATCAAAAGCAAGCAATTTGATCCATATGTATGCTGGTAACTGTAGCTCTGCGTGCCAGTGTGTGGAGGATGGTCGCCCCCACTCAGTAAAAAGCCAACACCTGCTGATTAAACAATGTTTGCCATACAATGCATCGTGTGTATTTAGCAGTCTTGTTGACCTGCCCTATGGCAGAAAAAATGTCTTCATACCTAAAATTCTGCCATCTTCAGTAGTTGCCAATACTTGTAGCAGTGTTGGGCGTATCAATGAACCCCACTAGGCTAGAAGTTCTATAGCAGAGCTGGCATCAGAACCCATAGTGGCTAGCTTATTGTGCACAGTTTCTATGTCACAAGCATATAAAGCTCCTGCAATTAATGAATCTAGCTCCCTAGCTACGCGCACTCTAGTGATGGGCCATAGAAATGGACTCCATTTGTAGCAGCTTGGTAATACTAAGGAAACATTGCCTCATGATAAAACTATGTCTAAGTGTATCACTGTAATAATGGAGGTGTGCATTACCAGCCTACAATTTACATGTTGCCTTACTACTGGAAAATCTAACATGTTCACAGTGTCTACCTATTGTGACTTGGAGAATACCTTTCTTCAAGTGGGATATCTACCATATACAATATTAGTTTTAGCCACAAACACCATACTACCCTCCGGCAGTGGCTGTTTCATCACACCATTGTGTAAAATGCATTTAGTCAAGTTATAGTCCATAAAATCTTGGCGAGAACACTCGCTGCAGTTCTTGGTCAGAAAAACAACATCACATTAAACAAATTAAACAAATCGTTGTATCCATTCAGTGACAAAAGATGTCTGACAATGTGCCAGGCCAGTACGCTAGCAATTCCATGTGGATACTCATTTGTAGCGCTTTTCCAAAGAATTATTCCAAATGTCTACAATCAAAAGGTGACTCTTTGCATTAGTGTGCTGGAGACAGCTGTCCCCACAAAAACATGAAACTGGTTGGTTTAACAAAAACCGTGTCACACACTGTGTCATAAAATCAAACATGAAGTCAGTCATGGTTTCATTTACCTGCCTTACCATCTCAAATTAGAGCTCACACACTTGGCAGCATTACTTCAATTAAGGATCTTAACCTACGCACAGGTGACTTTGATGTGCGCACTCATTTTATCTCAAAATAAATTACGCTCCTGCTTGCATAATCCTGCTGCCCCAACAATTCATAAATCATTTTCCTGCCTACGTGCAACGTAGAAGTTTTTTTTTTTTCAAAAAGCAAAACATCTCTGGTTAAAGCAATTCAGTTGGAAGAGCAAAACCATTTCGTTTTTTCAGATTCATCTCAAAAAGTGCATTTAAAAAACATTTTTCAATGTGTTAGCATTCAAGTGCTGTGTCACACAGCTGTTTGTGGTGCATGATCTTACAGTCCACAACTCATTGTCCACAGTCCTTTAAACAAGAAAGGCAAGACATGTCAATTAAGTTATTTCCAGCAACTGAATCATTTGAATGTGTAGCATCAAATATTTGATAATTAGCCAAGTCTGCACCATGCCAGTTCAGCAAAAGTTATTACTCTGTTGGACACCTTTCGCAGGTTGCAGAACAAATGTCCTCATACGTCATGCATGTTAGCAGCATTGAGTGCGGTGCAGGACACGTTTAAAGTTGACTCGCTTTCTCTGAGCACAGTTTGCTTGACTGATCAGTGTCACCCGCAAATTGAACACATCTATTTCTGTTATTGTCTTGCTTTTTTGCCTAGGCAAAATACAAACAGAAATGTTAGGATTTCATCAAAACTTCAATATCAGCGTTATCCACCCCTTCCCATAATACCACCCCCATCTTCAGACGTCTCATTAGGTAACTACACACTTTATCATTGCTACTGCAATTATTTATCACCCTTCTGCATGTTTTCTGGGGGCTTATTTACACTCAACCATACGGGGTGTAACTGCCTAATCACAAACTCATTTGTGCAATGCGATCATAGTTGGTCAATGGTACCTCAGACTGATCTGTGCTTTTACAAAAGCCATATGATAAGTACCCAGGTCGCACAATGCTTTTCTTTTTCACCAAAGCGATCACGAATGCCAGGCGCCAACTTGCTTCCAGTGTCTCATGATCTTGATTTAGTTTGCCCTGCTGGCATCACTCCATTTTTCAAAGGTAAAGTCCTTCAGTCCAATATCGCCTGCAGTTGCACAAGCAGCTTTGTTTATTTTTCTCCATACAGCTAGTGTCTTTCAAGCCTCTGGTTTTGCACTTGTCATTTTTTTTTTTTTCAAAGGGTGTTTGCTGATTTCTTGGCCCACCCCTTTGAGCGCGATAGTCTAAGTCAGTTTCTTTTGTTGCTTCAACAAATCATTCATTCTTGCACTAAGCCGTGAGGCTTCTGGATCATGGCTAATGTGCAGTGTTCATGTTGTACTCCAAAGCCCCGCTCTGCATGTTGTCTCTTGCAAAACGGCTAAGCGCTTTATGTCAGTTTTGCTTCCATCTGGAATGCCATAATGTCTTTGTCAGTTACTCCAGCCCTGGCAATGTAGCTTGCATTTTGCCAGCTGTGTATTTTCTCTTCTCAAAGCGCCTAGAGGTTTCTTCTCCATTGCACAGCGCTTTACTTCAGTTCACATCACATGGAGCACTGGGATGCAGCTTGCACAGCAATAGCGTTTCACTTCACATCACATCACATGGTGCATGGGAATGCGGTTTGCATGGCAATGTCTGTTGGAATGGGCAGCTGTCTTTTCTTAGCCCATTCACAGATGCACAGGTTCCCCAATGTTCAGATGTGATGTGCCCATCTGCCATCCTGCATGCAGCCTTTGTTTTCCTTCCAGTGTTGCTGGGCAAATTCTTTACTTCTGATCAGCTCTGTTATTGCATGCCGTTAGAAAGCATGCGTACATCAGCATTTCTGTCTTTGCACCCCCTCTCCTCAGTTTTTTTTTTTGCTCACACTGACTCTCTCACAGGGGATGGAATGCAGGAATGTCATTGTTTATCTTTCGCGCAGAAAGCTTATCTCTTTGCTCTAAAACTCTTAAACTGTGGCGGCTTCAATGGAAAGCACTCTTTTCAGACAGTTCATCCAGATTAACTCTTTCTTGCACTGTTCCAGCAACTCAGAAAAGCTCCCATATCTGAAACACCATTTCATTAAACAGGAATGCAGTATTCTGCTTTTGTTTGCCTTCCTGCACCTCGCCCAAGACAGCTTCAAGGCACAAGCTCTGCACACACAGCAAGACTCTTATTTTCAAAAGAGGCACTTTTTCTTCTCATCAGATTCTACTCCATGTAATTTAGCAAAATGTCAAAGCGTCTTTTAGCCTGTTTTAAACTGATTAATGTCTCATTTAAAAGCATACGTTTTTTTTTTCTCTCCTTTTTCCTCGTAACCTTGTAGTTTGGCTTCACGAGCTCACTCCAATGCAATGTGCGATCTTTCAAAAGAACCCGCAACCCACTAAATCTTTGTGCTATCTTATCACACACAGATTTTTCATTCTGTTGTACCATTGCCAGAATATACCCACTTATTTCAGTGCATTTAAAAAATGCCATGTTTAGTGCAGCTCCCTGCACGGTTTCCCTGCAAGAGCAACCCACAATCTATATTGCTTGTGGGCTGTTATTGTGTCAACAACATTTTTCACCATGTATCACAGTCAACAGGTCACTATTTCCAAACATGCATCAGTTATAAGGCAACAGTCCAAATCCATGGCATATCGTGGGAACAGTCAAAAATACTCCAGGGGCAATTTAGAGGCAATTTAGAAAAATATAAATTGTTTTTTCCCCCCAAACCATTGCAAACTGATTCTGCAATTTCAAATCAATACACAAAAATCGAAAATCCAAATAACATCACTCACTTTCTTTTTTAAGTGAGTCTCTCACCCATTATAAGCATGGCACAGCTTAAAATGCAATATAACCATTTTAGTGTGTTTCCTTTAAACAGAATTCGCCACCAGCACATGGAATTTACAGTTGCCAAAAGAAAAACAAACCCTTTAGGCTCTCAGCACAGATGTTACTCTTTCTCCTAAGCACGGCTCCACGTTATTTTTCAGGAATGTCAACACTTCAAAAGCATACATCAAAAAAGCGAACCTTCGCCTCCGAACATTACAGCCCCCCACTCGCTAGCACACTGGGGCTGAGTCAATGGTTAAATTACTATTCACAATTTGCATGTCAAATCCTTGCAACTATTTTTCCCTGCCCTCATGACAGAATAGAGTTGAGAACTCCGTCTCACTTTGCATTTCAAATTACAACTTTAAACTGGGGAAACCGCATGATAAAATTCTTTCCTAATTGAACATATATCTTTCTTGACCATTCATCGGAGCGCTTTAAACAAAGCCATTTCCCGCTTGTTTATTGCCTTGTACTCCCTGGCTCCATTCCCAAGCAATAAGTCAGTCACGACTGATTTACTGAAGGGAGTCTTAACCACACAAGCTATCGGCCACGGCAAGCCGACACAACGCTGCTGTCTTTTGAAGTCTCAGAGCTGCAGTGAGACCCCCAAGGAAATGCGACAGCCTGCTCTTCACTCTACACTGTGTTCTCTCACACAATTTGTCACTTCACAGCAAGGCACTGCTCTGCACAAATCCCACAAAGCTGCCACCAAATGTCTTGATATGGGCAAAATCTTCCTCGGGGCCAGCCCTTTGAGAGCAAAAAATACCCAATTCAGCCCAAAATACAGGTTCTATTGTGCTGAGCAGTGATCTCATGCTAGTGACAAATGACACCTTCAATAAGTTTTAGTATTTATTCTAAACAGTGAATTTCATATACATTTGGTATTCAAGTTAGAGAAGATTACAAAGCACAAAACTTAGAGAAATGCAAAATATAGAGAAACATAGAACTTAGATAAACATAGAGAAACATAGAGAAACATAGAGAAACACAGTCTTACGCCCCTTCAATCAGCACTGGGAGACCCTGGCCCTCATAAGCTAGCTGTAACAAGCCCCGCTCAGAGGACAGCGCTGCGGAGTGCCGTCAGAGCTCCAAATTCCGGGCACTTGATCTTGCTCGAACCAAGTCCACAGGACGATCTCCCACCCGAGTCATGTGAGCATGTATATTTTATAATCTCGTGCTGCCCGTCCGTGACGCACTGTTCCAGAACTTTCCCTGTGCAAAATATAGGCTGGCTCATGGAAAAAACCAACTCTGTTAATTTCCACTGCTCCTTCTCCTGAGCCCCTCCCTGGCTCCCTGGAGCCCATCTGCCAAAGCTCAGGAATGTCTTATCAGTGCCTTCCCAGAGAAAAGGAGATTAGCTTGGGGCCATGCAGGGCTACCGTTAGTGAGGCAGAATATTCTAAGGGAAGCAGGGATGTATTAACCCCATCTGCAAGCTCTAAAAGGCATGCACTCATAGCTTAGTGTTTATAGCGCTTAAGACTGGCTATCTAAGCGCTATATAGGTGCCATAATGTTCCAAACACTCCAAAAATACCTATTAGCTACAGAGCTAGGGCCCTCTCCCTGCCTGTCTATCAACAATGCATAATGTGACCTATCACTCATACTAGGCCTGCATATTCCTTGTAGCTCACTACTGCATAATGGAAGTGCTACAACAGACTACTGTCAGCATTTTTTAGCACATACTTTGAATACACTATTGGCTTTCAGCGGCTAATGCTGTCATCTAAAGCCCTGATTGGCAAGGTTGAAATTTTGTGTATCACTACAGTAAAGTACATTTATTTGACATTAAATGTTTATAGAATATTCAGCAATTGCCATATGAACTCCGAAAGCCATTTATTTTCTTTTATCTCTATCCGCAAATTCTTAAAAGTTTATCGTGAGTCACGCGCTGTTCCTTTATGGTACACAGGGTGTTGGTTTTCGTTAAAAGAAGCACTCTTGTCGCACGTTGAACCGCAAGGCTGTTCCATCAAGTAAGCACTAGGCCAGCGTAAAGGTTGATATTTTGCTTCTAGCCGCTAGTACCGCGTAAGGGCATATGGGTCCTTGGCGATCGTCCCATAAAATCATCAGAATTGTGCAGCTGTTTACATTAAGCTGCAGCTGGCGATTAAAAAAACCATCTGCTGGTGTCTGAAACTGGTGGCAGTAGCAAAAGGGAAGGATATACCTGTTTTGAAAACATAAAATGTATAATTAGTCTCGCCAGCCGATCTTTATTAATATTATTCATTTTATTTATTACGGCCGAGCTAAAACTATTTGCTTTCAAGGATAGTGCAATGGAGTATGTTCGGCTCTAAAATCAATGCGAAAAGTAACAAAATAAATCGAGGTTAATACACAATGATAAACGACTTTTTGTCTACATGCGTGTGGAATGTGGACCTGCATGCCCATGTGCCCGCTACAAGGAGGATCCCACAAACGTTTTCCGAGCTCTTCATTCATTAATTTATTCATGCATCCATTCATTAATTCTTCATTCCGGTATAAAAGCGGCTAAAGAGTTACTTACATTATATTTGCAATTTCCATTGTGTCTCTGCGTAATGCAGTCCGTAAATCCCACTGTGCTCTTGACAACGATTTTTCGTATACTGAACTAACATGAAACTCGGTCTAGTTTCAGAATTTTCTGCCTTATCGTCTCTTACGTTATTGCACCCCCCTTCAAATGAAGTTCTTTCGGCATGGTCCCTATCTCTCAAGGTCAAAAAACAATATAACCTTATACTGCCAGTGCGAGTTGTGGGCCTCTTCAGGGCGCAAGCTGAAAATCAAAGCCGCTGACCTTCACTAGAAATGAGCATACATTCTTTCTTTGCAACATCCCGTAGTAAAGCCATCTGTGAGAACTTGAAGTTTCGAATCCATCTATGTAGTGCGCCTCAATGTGCAAATGCGAACTGGCTTCTTTCCCATCTGCAACGGCTCGCTTGGCGCGATCTAAGGCCCCCAATTTTGTTCTCGTTGTCTGCGAGCTTTGAAGCTCCAAAGAACCATAACTATTGAGACTTTTAATTTTTTGGAAAAGGTCAGGGAAAGTATAAAGTACCCGAGGAGTTGAGTTGAAAGTGAGATTTATTGTTTGTTTGTTTTATTATTTGCAATACGCAAGCCTCCCCTCGGTTAACAGTGCGCAGCATTTACAAGAGATTGCGAAAATTAATTACATCAACAAAAATATATACATACACATATAGACAAGGTCAGCAATATGAGGTGAATAGAGAGAGAATTCAAAGATGACACCCAGGTTGTTCGGCACCCAGGATGGTGAAGGTAGGGGTTAGGCTTAGCGTACTTTGTATGCACACTGTACAATAACATTTATTTACAAAAAGACAATCGTATTACAATTATTTAAACCGGGATTTGTACTTCACAACCAGCTCTCCTTTGGGTGGACATGGCACAGTGGCAATGTTGGGTGGCAATGGATCAGTGCTCTGCACAGAAACGTTCAAAATTCCATATATGTGCTTCTCTAATACAGCAACAATAAGGCTTTTGACAAAGTCGAACTCCATTTCCTCATAGACTGGTTTGATCACCCATTGTTTACTTCTTTTTGAAAAGGCCTTAGTGTAGCGAGGCATCCTTACATTACCCTTAGTCCTAGATTGTTCACGGCCGAGATCTCGTTATGGGCCAAGACCGCTAGTAGAGTCCTATGTCTCATGCCCTGTTTGCTGAAATGCAAGCGCTTTGGCCTGTACTTTAGGCACATATTGTGGAATACCTCCAAACCTCCTGTGTGACAGAATTCTGTCAGTCCCCTCAAATCCCTTGATAGAGTTTTATCGAAAACAATCTTCTCAATGGCTTTGTGTGTCGGTGAAGATGAATTCAACCACTTCTTCTTCCGTGCCTCCACTGGGGACAAAGGGCCATGTTCACATTGGTGGAAATGTAGGTTTTCTGACCAGCGGTGCACGTTGGTACAGTGGTGCATCAGTGACCGCCATTTTTCAAGTAGTATTTCCACTGACCCTTCACAACTTTTGGAGCTCCACCAAAGATGGTTTCTGATAGACTGGGACCACTCTGAAATACTTTCCAAACCTTTTTTTTCCCTGCAACCGAGATTTTCTTATTAATTGATTTAGCAAGATGCCATACGTCAAATTGATGTTTAATATGTGGGAACTGCTCTCTCATTGTCTTGGCAATTGAAATGTGTCTGTCCGTGGCTATGAGGTCGATGTGCATTCCCCTTGATTGCAGATATTGCACTGATTTTATAAATCCTAGTTTCTCCATGGCCACTGAAGATGTACATTGTGTTACCTGCACGACCACCGAACTCACAATTTTCTTACTATTCATGTCCTGAAAGTGGTAGGTGCAGAACTTGGCAGAAAATCCAGGGCTGTTGCACTGTCCATTGCCGGCTAGCCTGAATCGTTTGGCTTCGAATGTACTTGCTTGAGACAATTGTTCAATTTTCCAAGCATCACTAATGGCCGGAAACAGATAATCACGTTGGTATTTGTAGTACTGCGTTTTTTAAATGAAATGGAGTCCCACAAACTGAAAGAAAGACTCTAACTTTCTAAAACTAGAGCCACTAAAAAGTAATGCAGCTGCACACAGTAGATTGCCTGCTGGCAGTTTCCCCAGCATCTGTTGTGCAGACCATGAAAACGTATGATGTAATGTACAGGCGGCATGTATTGTGACGTTACTGCCTTGTTTTTGACAAGTCACATGAATCAATTGCTTCCCACACACATACTTTCCCTCTGACGGAATGCCCACATTTCAGCATACTTATAATATCCATGAAACAACTGTCGAATACTATGTATTTGTCCTCTTTCATTAGACTGTCATCCTGCACCAAAGTTGTTTCGGCCTGTGACATTGAGGACATATCACCACATTTGAAAGAAATATCGCTGCTATCAAGTTCTGATGCGTCGGTGAATGCTGCTGCTGGTTCATTCTCTGTCATTTCAACATCTGCTACTTCAACATTGAGGGGAGAACACAACAATGTCGACAGTTTTTTTGGTGGAAATTTTTTGGCGGGTGTAGATTGTGTGAATTGATCTGCGACTACTTCAGAGCTATCTTCAATACATCCAGTATCATGTTGTTGCGGTGGTGCGGTCGTACTGTAGCAATGGTCCAATACAACTTTGCCGGATTCTCCGGACACATTCATTTCATTTTCTGTACATTGGACATGAGCATCCCGTGTCTCAACACGCCGCGTCTGAATTAATAGTTCCTCCATAGCCTCCATAGTGTAAATGGTCTGGCAAGCAACATCTCTCATTCGCTTCACTGTCTGTGTATGTATAGTTCGTAGACCCACGGGTAACTAGAGGACAGATTGGAAAAGGGATGTTCAGTTTAATCACAAGATAAAGTATAGTACAATTGACTGGAAAAAAACATAAAATAGTCCCCAGCACAAAAACATTTCTAAAGTTATGAACTGTTTGTAACTAACCTTATTTTTGTTTCTTTTCTTTGCAACTTTTTTGACTCGACCTTCAACATTTGCATGCTGTTGCTCCGATACGTATCCGCATGTCTTTCCTTCCTCTTGCGATGCAACGACTATATTTTCTGTATCCGCATAGACAGCACAGAATGAGGCTCCATCGACTCCCTGAAACATAGTATTTTCATTACTGTGTATCAAAATATTTTTAGCTTAAAACACACGTGAGGACGAACACACATGTACATCTCAATAGCCGAACACGATTTAAACATTCTGTGGAACAATCAAATGACAAGTATTCGAGCTCTGATGACCTAGTTTGATGGAGCTGTCAGTATCCATACCTCTGACTCTGCATTGACTGCCACAAATGATTGTATTGAAGAGGAGGCATCAGCAACTCCCTGAAACACAGTACTTGCGTTAGTATGGTTTTCAATATTGTAAACATAACACACACTTGGGGCCGACGGCACAGGTACATATAAAGAGATAACCACAAATGTTGCATTGTCTAAAAGAAACAAGAAATATTTAAATATGATCAGATTTAATCGACTTATTTCTCCGATTTCTTTACATCTGCATCATCTAAATGGGACCTTGTGATTGTAGTGGAAGCTCCATCGTCTCCCCGAAACACAGTACTTGCGTTAATAGGGAAGAAAGTATAGCAAATGGAATCACGTTATATGATCACGCTCGATGGAGCTGTCAGTATCCATACCTCGTGCTGCTGAAGAATATCTAGGGCTGTTGTCAATGTGGTGCGCACTTCCGAAAGCTGTTGCGCCGATTCGTATCCGCATGGTCCCGCTTCCACTGGAATTACTTGAATATCAGGCTTTGCATCAAGTGCGTGGGTTGACGATTCAACAAATGCCTGAAACATAGTATTTGCATTAGTAAGGATTACAATATTGAAAACACAAAACACGCTTGGGGTTGACTGCACAGGTAATATCAATGCTAACCATGAATGAAACATGGAGTAGAACGATCAAAGGACAAGTGTTCAGGTCCTGATGATCACGGTCGATTGAGCTGTCAGTATCCATACCTCGTGCTGCTGAAGAACATCTAGGGCTGTTGTCAATGTGGTGGACGCTTCAGCATCTCCCTGAAAGACAGTACTTGCATTAGTATGGATGACACTAATTATAACTGAAAACAAACACCAGGGGACGACAAATAAGGTGTATATCAATTGGAAAGCACTAACCAAACAATTGGTAAAATAATCACACGATACATAAAAACTATTACTTGACATGCATAAAACAAGTCTGTAGCGGAATAGCCAAGTATGATTACCTGATATGCGCTAGAAGTGGTTGATAACTGCGAGCACGTCACGGAAGTAGAATGTTCTTGCTTCAGATTCAAGGGATAGTCAAGAAGTTTTAAATGTAAATTATTGTTTGATAATGAAATGCCAATATTTAAAATTGCCATGTAAGAGACAGAATACATGAGTAATGCGCAATATAGCACAGTTCCCTGTGCCCATATATAGATTTCGTTTGTGGGTTATGAAATCTAAAAATAATATATTGATAAATGTCATTATTCAAAAAGCTATACACTCATATCAATGTCGAAAGTATTACAAATTGGAAACAACACCTAAAATATCAATGAATCCATTCGGCTACCTACACACTACCACAAGGCCTAAAGCTAAAAACGGACACTTGACTCACCAGTGGCGGAATGTGGATGAATAGAGTGGGAATAGCGTTTGCGAGCAATTTTTCGTGTCGATCGCCGTTTATTCTTCTTTGTTACCCAAGATGTGGTGTACATGTTCGAGGGAAAGTGCTGGCTGCAGATGCGGTATCGATCACCCCTCTTGTCCTCAAGGTCTTGTTGGACTCTACTGTCCAGCTCATCCATTGGATATCCGCAATGTCTGACCCATTCTCTTATTCGATCAACAGTTTTCGGGAATACATGCATTGTAGTGCCTTCAGATTTAGCATGGGTCTTCGAAGGGCAACCGCTAATCGAACAGACAGGCATTGTTGAAAATTCTGAAAAGTAAATATCAAGATTATCATAAAACCTTGATGAATAAAAATGTCATAAAAAAGTAAATGAACCATACCAAGCTCAATGCAAGGTTTGTTTTGGTCGCCGGAACTATACCAGTTCATCATGTGCGGCTTAGTATTTGCATAAGTTACAGACATTTTTTAATTATGTGACTAACTCTGAACATGTGACTCGTCCCTTGGATGTTCTGTCTTGCACGAAAAGGAAACATGCTTATATTATAGACTGGACCCCCGAAGGATGCAATTCGATGACAATTGACACAGATGAAAATAAATAGATCTATTGATAGCATAACAATTGAAACTCAAGTCAATAGCAATGAGACCAATGACCATAGCTCTATTGGGTACTGTAATCGCAAATAGATAGAAATGTAAAAATGACCGAAATATGACTAGGATACATGGCCTTACCTTGACCAACAAACAGTTGGATTCAGCAGGCCGAGCAGTATGTTGCAGGAGAACAGGTAGAGGGCCACAGGTAGCACACTGACGAGTTTGCTCAAAGCGGTCACAGATAGCACGACGACGAGCAGATTAGCATATATCTCAGTGCTTCTCAGGTAGAAGGTTCAGGAGTTGACTTGCAAAGCACAAAGATGTTCTCATGCGACATATCAAGTGGTTTATAAAGTATTAGAAACAGGGGTGTGTTTGTGAATGAATGACGTGTGTATGTCGTGGTATTATGTGGTTTGCAGGGGGGCGGCCTGCCTCAGGGGAGACCTGCCTGGAGACACGGGGTCTGAGGAGGCCATGTGAGCGATGGCCCCTGGGCGTGGGATACCTTTTGAAGTGTACATGCTGTTTGGCACCTTGGCCATTTGCGCCCGTGACAGCCCCCCATGCCAGCGCTCATCCCTGGGTGCAAACCGCCTTTAATAGAGGGGGGTGGGATGGATGGGCCTGGGGCGTGCAGATAAGGCACAGGAAGACTGCTGAATGGAGACACACTTATGTGGATTGCTGGGGGGCTGCCTGCCTCAGGGGAGGCCTGCCTGGAGACACGGGGTCTGAGGAGGCCATGTGAGCGATGGCCCTTGAGCGTGGGATACCTTTTGAAGTGTACATGCTGTTTGGCACCTTGGCTGTTTGTGCCCGTGACAGCCCCCCATGCCAGCGCTCATCCCCGGGTGCGAACCGCCTTTGATAGAGGGGGATGGGATGGATGGGCCTGGGGAATGCAGATAAGGCACAGGAAGACTGCTGAATGGAGACACACTTATGTTGATTGCAGGGGGGCTGCCTGCCTCAGGGGAGGCCTGCCTGTAGACACGGGGTCTGAGGAGGCCATGTGAGCGATGGCCCCTGGGCGTGGGATACCTTTTGAAGTGTAAATGCTGTTTGGCACCTTGGTCGTTTGCGCCCGTGACAGCCCCCCATGCCAGCGCTCATCCCCGGGTGTGAACCGCCTTTGATAGAGGGGGTGGGATGGATGGGCCTGGGGCGTGCAGGCAAGTGTGTGGGAGCGAGGGGCCATCAGGCCCTTCTCATCCTTTACTTCTCAGTAGAAACTCGTACCAAGTGCCTCCAGTAGAGGGTTCGCCCCTTGCCCTTATGTGATGTTAACTTTGGATGACATTCGCATAGATGGGAACACTGAGCAGGACACGGGGCATCCATTTTTGTACCCCCGTTCCACTCCATCTTGGTGACCAGGCCTCACTGTGATAGTACAGCGCGCAGAGCACATGGCCCACACCCTCGTAACACATCACTCTTCCTCTGAGATCACGGTCCTGCAAGTGAACCAGCCTGAACTAAGCACATAGCTCATTCATCTCCACAAACGTGTCCTTGCCCACGCACCCTCGCCAGTGGAAACTTACTGCCATTCTGACCCTGTGTCCATGCAAGGTATTCTCTTCACATGCCAGACCACTGACCACGCCATGATGCCCACGTAGCAGATCCCCAACTAACATTAGACCCCTACTGCAGTATATTGTTGCCTATCAATAACAAATGTCACATATCGGAGATTCTTTTGAGCACAGACCCACACTTCAAACAGTGTATTATAGTGGTCAAGACCCTTGACCTAAGGCCTGTATAATCCAATGTTAATTGATAGTATAGATATATGTGTGACTTTTATAGAGACATAACCGACTGAAAGACTTTGAACAAGTGTTATTTAGTGCATGCATTATTGAAAATATATTATGTTAGCTTAGATAGTGACCACCCTGCTTCACAGCGACCTGACCTTCACCCATTCCAAGCACAGATGTCTGACGTCCATCCTTGAATGGAAACATACTTGATTCATTTAAAAAATCGAAACAAACGTTGTTAAAATATATGTGGTGTTTTGTTTTTTATCTTATTTTGATGACACAAAAATACAAGACTTTAAACATTGTACAGCTCAAGTTGCTTGCAGCACAGCGAGAGAAAAACCCCTGTACTGACCGCTGTCACTCGGGAGCGTTTCTCTTATGGCACGAACGGCACAGGCGCGTATCACTCTTCGAACGCGGTGTCCAAGCCTCCCGTGAAGCCACCATGTAAAGGAACGATAGGCCACCAGCCTGTACCACCTGTGAAAAGGAATGAAACAAACTGTTTTTAAATGACCAAGATAAGTTTAATAAACGTTTGTTGTCAATGACAATTCTTGTAACTAAAGGCATTCTGCTCGGACAAATGCTATCTAGACACTGCACACTATTGAACGACTTTCATACGTTACAATGATAGGTATATGTAATTTTGGATATAGTAGAAGACCATGAAATAGGAGTGGCATGACAAGCAGAGTATACTTACTTGTTACTCAGATTACGAGGACGAACAGTTGCGCGAAGTTTGTGCATAAGCACCATCATTATCCTCAACACGGACCGTGTGAGGCAGGCTGCCCTGAAGTCTGGCAGCTCAGTGATACATTGCGGTCGTGGCTCGCCTTCCGAAATGTAGGCCACGCATCCCGAGTTTTCACAGCAGCAGCAGTTCTCGTCCTCGGTTGGCATTAGCTCGCACAGATTGCATGTGCACCAGGTGGAAACACCGTCCATGCGACTAGGTCCGGGCTCTTCAGCTGTTGAATGGTCCTCCCAACTGCCGTCTCAAGACCCATCGTTTTTGCGTGTTTCCCTTTCCAGTAGTTCCTCCTCGGTATACTCGGGCTCGTACATGTAGGGCATTATTGTAGCCATTGTGTGTTAAACAAACTAAAATAATTTATAGCGGTGGTACTGGTATCTGTTCACACGGGCTACAAGCAACAAAGGTAGCTGACCAGAGAACAGAAACGAGTCACAGAATACTCAAAGTAACACAGAGAGAGGAATGGAATTGAAAATCTGCTGCTGTGTGTTGTGAAACGGTCAGTTTATACTTATTGAGGAAAGAGGCGTCCTGCCATTTCCATGGTGACACGTCATTAGCTGAAGCGCAGCGAATGTTGACACGAGACGTGCTTTGGCGTTGTGAAATGGGCGGTACGAGTCTGCTGATGACAGGGTCAGGGGCGGGGGATATGATTTAGTGCCGCAAAAGCAGGTCAGCCAGGGCGATGGGGCAACTGATAGGATTATCACAAAATGGCAGCGCCCTGATGCCTGTTTTCGCGTGCGTTCAATGGACGAAATTTCGGGTACGGTCCATAGGAAATGTTTCTAAAATCGAGCGATTTAGGCTTAAAAACACATGGCCAACCCGTGGGGGCAATAACATTTTTTGACCGAACCATTCCTTTAATACAAATCCAAACTTCACTGAATTACACTTTAAAAAGAATGGTCATCCTTGTACTCTTTCTCCATGTACACCCACTCCACACTTCACAGCAATGCATTATAAGGGTGTTTTCGGTGGAGAATTAGGTCCAGCATCAATGCACTTTTCACTGAGGCCCACGAGTGGTCGACACAGCCATTTGTGGTAATGGACAGCCACACACAGGTGTGCCAACATCGTCTTTCATGGTGGCATAAACCGGAGCGAATGACTGGAGAAGGACATACTCTAAACGAATTTACAATCACGTCTTGCCATGCAAATGTGGAAGATGCTCTGAGTAGGAAGGCATATCAACATTGCCTTTCTCGATTTAACTTCAAAACCTTCTTCAATAATATCATATTTTAAGATAACTAATGCAGTGGGCTCAGTCATGTAACTTAAGGATTTGTAATAACATGTCATTGTAGAAATCCACCACTGTAATAAAAAGTTTCCTTGGCACTTAAGGGGTTAATGAAACAGAAAACGTTACAAGGCATTGATTGGCGAAATACTAAAGTCACCAAAAAAAGCTTGGCATTAGGGGGGGAAGCCATGGCACTTAAAAGGTTAAGCAGAATAAAGAAACATGACACCAAATGTGTTGTGTTCTTTCTATTCTGAAAACAAATTGCTGTGAAAAGCAAAGACATATTTTTTAAAAAAAAGGTCCTTGGTGTGTTTATGGCAATTTCTCTGTGCCTGTTAAAGTGCTTTAATGTGGTATGCTTCATGGCATTACAAGGCAACATCAACATTCTGTTCCCCTCAAACCCGAGTAAAGAGAACACGTTTTCATTTTTTGGAATGGCAACTCCGTTGACAGGGTGTGATATTGTTTCCATATTTTTTTCTTCTTATTATGGGCAATTCTCATTCTGCCTATCACATCAGAAGTAGTCTTGCGCCAGTGTAAATAAGCTATTCAAAAACAAAACTAGTAAGGTTACATGCTTTGTATTGGGAGCAGATGACATTTTTGTCTCCACAATGTTTGTTGTAAAAATGCTCACACATATGTGTTGTCTGGTTTGGTCAAGTTCAAAAATCCAGCATGAAAGTAATGTTTTGCGAAATAGCATTTCAGATTGGTCTATTTGCACATAACAGTGGCAGAGCCCGTCACTTGCTTTAGTTTTCTTGTATTGTCCCAAATTGAGGAAGTCGAAGGCAGAAGAAAGCACTAAACTATGAAGCTCAGGCAGTGTGACAAGGGGCTAAAAGGCGCTAGACTGTTTAAGTGTAATCAATCATAAACAGGCAACAGGAAAAAACATACTGTTGCATCAGTGGCGGAGCCAGGGGGAGGGAAGGGGTGGCGACCTCCCCCCTGTCTTACCCCTGGTGGCCCGTGCACCCCCCAGCCTCCTGCTGGTGCCCTATTAGCTGCCCCCCAGAACCCTGGCACCAAAAGGCTCCTCCGCAACTTAGTGGCATGTGATAGAATCCAGCTCCACCCATATCAATCTACCCCATATGAGACAGCCAAAGACTCTGCTACGCTTTCACATGGCACACACCTCTGATGATTTGTGTCTCTTTGTGAAACTAATTAACCTCTGAATTGGGGGGAAAGGTGGACCCATTGGGACAAAGGCAGGCATAACAGATATTCAGCCTCACGGTCTCAGAGGAAGGGAGTAGGTCCACAGCACAATGCGTTAATGCACCTACTGCAGATATGTGTAACTTGCATGCAACACATCCAGTACCC
This sequence comes from Ambystoma mexicanum, assembly GCF_040938575.1. NCBI lineage: Eukaryota > Metazoa > Chordata > Amphibia > Caudata > Ambystomatidae > Ambystoma > Ambystoma mexicanum. The sequence continues at coordinate 292,513,211 of NC_090932.1, read as the reverse complement.
GGCAATATACTGAGTTAGTGGCTTGCTATACTGGGACCTGTAGTCACCTGACATCAGCTCAAGAATGTGCCCTGTTTTGATTCTCATCACATCACCCTCATTACAACACTCTCCCCTAACTCTTCACCTCCCTCATCCCACAACTAGCTCCTCACACACAAATCTTAAATCCTTACACCTCTCACATACCTACAGATGTCCTAGTAGATCTAGTGTACTTAAAAGATTCAGACCCTATCCATCTTCTATCAACAACCATGCTGTTAATGTTTGCACTCCACAATCTAGGGAGGCCCATATGGCTAACCTGCTCGGTCGGTACCAACCACAAACAACATCGAGAATTTCATATTGGCACACAGGTAATGGGTACTTCCGACCTGCCTCCATCAACATCAAAGGTTTCTGATTCTGCCTTCCCACTATACAACTAGCACACCGTGCCCTCCTTTCTTACAGAGTCATGTGCAGCGAGGCCAACATTACTGGCAGAAGGGCGCTATATAAGACCACTTTTTGCATTACATTACATTTAACTTAATATCACTGACCCTATGCTTCATTCTTTTCCACATTTTCTTCAGGACATTTGGGAGCTGTGAGACAGCTTGTGTAAGAGTGTTACATTGGGCAAAAAACACATAGCAAAACCCCAAATAATGATGGGCACGCAAGCTCTTGGAGGGGTACAGGATTTTCGGTGATCACTCATGACCCCAATTGTATTTGTATTTGTATTTGTTTATTTATAAAGCGCCTTACACCAAAGCGCTGTACATGGAACAACAATACATAAAACATGAACGATATAACAGTGAAAAAAAATGTCCCACAGCCCCTCCAAATAATTGAGAGTGGTGACACAGTTCGCATAGGAGGGCCACCAGGGGCAGAGTACACATGACAAAGCCACTTCTGATCATAGCCATGCTGCCATTTGAAGGGGGACCGTCTTTTGGGTCATCACTCATGGTGCCAACTGTGACCTGCATTAAAAATGTTTTTTTTTAGAGCAGTAAGACAGCTTACGTATGAGAGTTAATGGGGGTAGAGTACACACAGCAAAGCCTGAACTGATTGTGGGCATGTCAGTACTTCCTGGGGCACTGGACTTTGGGGTCCTCACTCCTGGGCCAAATTGTGACCTGCTTTTTAAAAATGCCCTCCAGCCCCCTCCAAATTTTGAGACTAACTCCAGCTCTGACTGTAAGCATGGATGTGCATGCCTAGATCATGTCTTGACCGTTCCAAGTTCAGACCAATGCCCAATACCTTATTGACCAGTTCCCCATGACTAGAGAAATGAAACCCCACCTCAGGGAAACATATAGCATAGAGCTGTCCCCTCTGCAAATCTCAAACCAGACTAACATGTCAGGATGATAAAGTCACAAAGTCACTAACCCACTAACCCACTGCAATCTGACCAAAATATAAACCGCATGGCGAGGCTTATTTTTGGGTTGCGCTGATAACGGGGGAATCTTTTTTTTCAAATACTTTACTATAAGGCTCAGGTTGTGAGCCTTCCCCAGAGGTAAGCAGCATTCCATACCAATCAGTAGGACACAAAAGTAGCAGATCACTATCAGTATAGGGAGGCGCTGCCAAGCACAGCATAACCACCACTGAATCCCACCTCCTTAAATCTCTTTTAATGTGCCTGGTGCTTGTGCTCACGTTAGCAAAGTGGATATCTAGAATTATGGCACAGAACACAGTACAGGCTAAAGTGATCAGATTGCAATGGATTTGTCAAAGCCTGCATCTATCAGTGTGAATGCAGAGAATGCTGGCACTGCCGTGCAACTCATCTTGATATGTATTACATTTTGTCAAGAGAATGTGTGGCACAAACTGGGCATACACAGGCTGCCATGTGGCGGGCCCTCACAAGTTGCTTGCTAAGTTGCATGCACCACTTACTCACTCACAAAGACTTCAATGCAATTACAATAGGTCACTAATGTATCTGTCTATGACCCACCCTTTTCAGAGAATCATAACACAAAATAGTAGGCTTGGAGCAGAGTATACACCCACATATCTACCTGCTCCAAAATATTTCCAGTCACTTATCATTAAAATGCATAAAAAGGGAATTGTGGCACGATAACAATATGTTAGCAAATGGTGTGCAGAAATACCACACCAGTTCATTTTACTGAATGCACAAACTGTATTATATACATTACACCTAAAAGGCATTAGATGATTTGATAATTGAATAGACCTTTTAAGTCGGTGATAATGGTTGACTTTTGTGGACATTTTATTTGGGCAATATTTTAGGGCAATGTTTTTAGATGTTGTCTAAATCCTGTTTTAAGTCTCCATTGCTGTTTTAAAACATCCTGTTTTAAGTCTCCAATGGAGACCTGTTTTAGGTCTCCATTGCCATGGCTGTTAACACCAGGTGCCAGATTACAGAAATACTGCACTTGTGCAAGTGAAAAGTATCACGGTATTAGCACTAGGGAAGTTTGCCCTATTTCTAAACACACTGGGACATATCCGAAAATCATTGCACCATGACAAGTGCAGTCTGGCATGTTACAAGCGCTTGGGCAGAAAATATCCTTTTTCACTGTATTTCCGTACCAGGGCAAAGTTTGCCCTAATGCTAAACTTTGCCCTGGTATAAAAATGCATCAAAATGTTATCTTGTCTGCACTTGGGCAATTTTTGCCCTGGTGGTTATATCATGCCAAACTGCACTCGTCATAATGCAATGGTTTTCTAATATGTCTTAGTGTTTTTAAAAATAGGGCAAGCTTTGCCCTCGGGCTAATAGCATGCAACTTTGCACTTGCACTAGGGCAAAGCTTCTGTAATCTGGCCCCAGATCGTACACAAATGCTTATTTCATTTTTTCTGAAATGTGTTTGGTAGCCCACTCTTCCTTTCATTTGAAGGCCAATCCACAATGCAATTCAACGCCACCTTCCTTTCTAATTGAGTCCTCACCAGTTCTTGACTGTTGCCTAGCCACGTTTTCATGAGCCAACACAGCAAAGAATGCCCTCCCCTACGTGTTATTGATGTTGAAAAGCCAAATTTCTGGTACGGTTTTTGTGGTGAATGTTATGGAACACCTCTAAATCCCCAGTGTGGCAAAATTCTGTGAGGCCCTTCAAAGCCATGATCAGCCCTTTTTCACATTCAATCTTGCCAAGGGATGTGTGAGGGAGTGACCAAGGCTCCAGCCATTTCTTCCTCCTCTCCTGTTACTCGCTCAGTGTCAGATGTAGACAGGCATGAAAGTATGTTGGTTTCCCATAATGTTTGTTCGCAGTATACGGCAGAGGTGATTGCCCTTTTTTGACCAGCATGTCTTCTGATTGCTCACAGTTACTATAACTCCAACCAGAGATTATATTACTTATTGACTGTGACCATTTCACTAGTTCTTCACAACCTTTTATTTCACTGCAGCATTGATTTTCTTGGCCATATACCTGGGCTATGCTCATGTGCCTGTCGATGGCTATTAGTTTTACTTTTAAACTTCTGGAGTGAAGTTCAGTACATTTTACAATCCATTTTACAAAGATCAGTGACGAGTTGAGAAATAACAAGACAACACAGGAATAAAATGGAATACTTTAGTAGCCATCTATCCAGCGATCATGATTATTTGGCATTCAATTCTTTAAGTACAAAAAAGAGATATACATGAAAAATAGAAAAACATTATATAGGGCTTCATTATGAGTTGGGCGGTGTGGATAAAATGAAGCAGTATTACTTTATACCTCAGCATTACCGCCACACCCAACTAAAAGTTAGGCAGAAAGTTGGAGAATTCAACTATGATCTGGAGGTAAATCGGCCACCTTTCTGCCAAATTTCAGCAGAATTACCGCCAGCAGAATTACAGCTGCAGTAATTCCGCCAAAATCCACCATGGAGTCCTGTGGACTCCAGTTAAATGGGGGCTAACACCGCCACTGTCACTTGTAATCCGATGGTAATACCGCTGGAACAAGTGGCGGTAACAGTAGTACAGTTTGGTGGTATTGCAGCAGATTTATCACAGATATACCACCAAACTTATGAGCCCCATATTTAAAGCACTTTTAATATCTTTGATGCCACCGAAAGGTGATATATTGATGTGTAGAACTTGGAAATTTGAAGCACGCAGGGATAACTCAATGCACTTTCATTCCTAGTCTTGATTGAATTTGTATTTGATTTTGTATTTCCGCCAAAAGCGCTGCACATTTCACTCTTCATAGATAAGTGGGACAAATGATGAGTCAGAGAAAGAGTTACTCTCTTACCTGGTAACGTTCTTTCAATGGGATGGTCCGACGATGTATCCCATATCTATGACAGTAATCACCACAGCTGTGCTGCTTCGGAAAATCTTTCTGCGTCAATGACATCGATACGCTGTCCTCGAGGGCCTCCATCGAGCGCCGTCACCATATGTTATAAGTAAGCAGTAGTTTGTTTGTGCCTACACCTCTTTGCGCCAAATTTCTGATGTAAATGAATAAAAGTACGTAGTCAAGTTTCTTCAAGTATATTTTCTTAATTTATTTGATATATGTTCTGCCCATATGGATGACACGTGTTTCGGCGTTTCATTGGCGCCTTTTTCAAATCCGGGCTGAATGCAAGTGTAACATGTAATAAAACAAAACACAAAATATAACATATGAAATAGCATTTTAGCATATTTTGTAACACATTTAGTAGTTAGAATTGTGACTTAGGCTGTGTAGTATATCCTTTTAGCATTCTCAAATTGCATGAACACCTAAAAGTGCAGCACCTCTTAGTTACCTCAAATGGTTAAAAATAAATCCATTACAGTGACTATGTTAGTTTTTTAAAATTAAATTTGTGCAATCCGAAAAAGAAGTAAGTATGGGATGGCATGGACCTAACCATTTTTGGCTGTCAGAAAAGCATGTAAATTTGTTTTCTTACCCTTATTGAATGTAATGCGAATCTCCCTTTCCTTATTTCCGGGAATTAGTTTTTAGTTGAAGTGTATCACGGTAGTTCCAGGGTTAAATCCCACCTAGAACAAATTTGGTTGTTCTATTATGCTAACATTAGCCTTTTAACCTTCTATCGGATTGATTCTTTATGCATGATTCCCTGGCATATATTTAGACACATTTTAAACTCTAGTAAGCATGACTAGTAACATCTTTCTCATTGCATTTATGTAAAAAGTGCTATTCATATTTGCAATCCTCCAATCGCATTACATATCCTTGGTCTCATGCATTCTGTTACTCTAGCGGTCACTAGGAATTACTTTTTCAGTTACAATGACTGGTAACCGATTTGCTCCCCATTTGTGTTTACCAAAACACCCTTTCGCGTGAGTTTGAAATCCCAACCAAAATATATTTTGTTTATGCCACTCGGCATCAAGCGTGCTGAATTCTACATTGAGCATGCTTGTAGCGGTGGTCTTTCCACCCCTTAAAAGCGCTTACCTACAAAATTCTCTTGCTCATGCCTCAAGCATCGGGGGTCCTGTTTTGGTTCTGGCAAATCCTTGTTCATAAAGAGTTACAGATTGCTAGTCCCTCTTTCCTTTTGTTCATTTACAAAATTCAGCGGCCATACTTTGGGCTGAGTTTTAGTACGTAAGTCCTTTTTTCCTTTTTGATGTTTAAAATGATCTGTTGCATTTGTGTTTAGTGTAACATTGATTTGAATTTAAACTTCCGTATTTATCTTGCGCGGCTGATCTGTTACTTATTATTATGTCCAAATTTACAAAAATTAAAGTTAAAGGAGTAACTAATTTTTCACTATGTTTATTAGTATTTTTTTCCTTCCCCCCCCCCCGCAATCTCTTTATATTATGTATACCTAAGACAGTTTCCTGTTGGGAATGGTGCATTATGGTAACTTTAGTTTTCTTCATTGACCTTTATTTTCTCACTATATTTTATTAGCATTCTTTTCACAATTTCAGAATGGTGCATTATGGTACCTGTGGTTTGATGTAAATTTCGCCTCTCTCATCTGTTTAACTTTCATCTGATTAGCGGTTTCGCCCATATTGGATCTCCCCATGTATATATCTAAAACATATGATTTAACAGTGCAGTATTCAATAATATTTTTCTATGCAACAAGTTATAATTGAACAAAATAGAAAACAGGAAAAAAACATTTTTGTAATTAATGAAAACATTTGCAATATTCATAACAAGAGTCCTGTATATTATCAATTTTTTGGTTTTGTTTCTGCTATTTCTCTGCTACTTCTCCAGCATCACAAAAAGTGAATCATTTCATTGTCTGAATTTAATCCATGTTCCAATGTTTGAAAATGGCAGATTAATCTGGCTTCTTCTTGCCTTAAGCAAAGTTTTTGATTTCCTCCTCGTTTGCCCATTTTGATTCTTTTCAGTCCAATAAATCTAATGTCTTTTTTTATTTTGCATTTGGTGTTGGTTTTGCCAATGAACAGATAACGGGAGGTTTTTGTCTTGACTTCCTATGGCTGAAATATGTTCTCTAATTCTAGTTCTTAACTCCCGAATGGTGCGCCCAATGTAGACCAGATTACAGACACATATCACTGCGTAGACCACATGTTTGGATCTACAATTAATTTGTTCCCTAATCTTTGTTTTGACACCTTCTTGGTTCGTAAAAGTAACTGTTTCTTGTAGTGCATAGTGGCACATCGAACAGAAGCCACATTTCCTGAAACCTGACTGTGGTTGTCGTAACCATGTTTGTGATCTTGTTTCTTCTTCCTCCTCTTCGGACATCATAGAAGGACTCAACATGTTTTTCAGAGTTCTGGCTTTCCTATAAATTATTGTTGGATAATCTTGTATGTGTTTCTCGATATGTGGGTCTAGTTTTAATAGATACCAGTTCTTTTTTAGGACTTTTTTAATTTCTTTGTTGTTTGCACAATATGCCGTAATAAAATGAATAGTATCATCTGGTTGTGTACTTTTGCTGCTTTGAGATAATGTTGATTGTCTGGTCATGTTTTTGGCTTTCATTTTTGCAGTTTTATTTGATTTTTGTGAGTATCCTCTGGCCTTAAATCTGTCTGATAACAGTTGACATTCACTCTCAAAATCTGATAATTCTGTGCAATTACGTCGTGCTCTAATGAACTCTCCTTTCGGAATGTTGTAGATAACCGGTTTATGGTGGCAGCTAGTCGCATACAATGTTGAATTGACTTCCGTCTCTTTTCTGAATGTTTTTGTGTGTAATTGTCCTGTGGATACAAAGATGGTTAGATCCAAAAAGTTAATTTCCGTTTTGCTGCTTTGCCCAATAAATTCTAGGCCAAATTCATTGTTATTTGCTTGGTTTAGTAAAGACTCCAGTTCTTCCGGTGTACCGTTCCAAATAATTAGTACATCATCGATGTACCTTAGCCATTTGATTATTTTGTTCTTGAACTCAGGTATTTGGTATATGTGTAGGTCTTCAAACATTCCCATTACAATGTTGGCAAGGGCTGGGGCATATTTAACGCCCATTGCGACTCCACGTATTTGTCGAAAAAACTGATTATTGAAAATGAAAACATTATTCTCTAAAGTTGTCATGAGCATTTCTTACTACAAGAAACAGTTACTTTTACGAACCAAGAAGGTGTCAAAACAAAGATTAGGGAACAAATTAATTGTAGATCCAAACATGTGGTCTACGCAGTGATATGTGTCTGTAATCTGCTCTACATTGGGAGCACCATTCGGGAGTTAAGAACTAGAATTAGGGAACATATTTCAGCCATAGGAAGTCAAGACAAAAACCTCCCGTTATCTGTTCATTGGCAAAACCAACACCAAATGCAAAATAAAAAAGACATTAGATTTATTGGACTGAAAAGAATCAAAATGGGCAAACGAGGAGGAAATCAAGAACTTTGCTTAAGGCAAGAAGAAGCCAGATTAATCTGCCATTTTCAAACATTGGAACATGGATTAAATTCAGACAATGAAATGATTCACTTTTTGTGATGCTGGAGAAATAGCAGAAACAAAACCAAAAAAATGATAATATACAGGACTCTTGTTATGAATATTGCAAATGTTTTCATTAATTACAAAAATGTTTTTTTCCTGTTTTCTATTTTGTTCAATTATAATTTGTTGCATAGAAAAATATTATTGAATACTGCAATGTTAAAACATATGCTTCAGATATACACATGGGGAGATCCTATATAGGGGCGAAACCGCTAATCAGATGAAAGTTAAATAGATGAGAGAGGCGAAATTAACATCAAACCACAGGTACCACAATGCACTATTCTGAAATTGTGAAAAGAATGTGCACTGTTAAATCATATGTTTTAGATATATACATGGGGAGATCCTATATGGGCGAAACCGCTAATCAGATGAAAGTTAAACAGATGAGAGAGGCGAAATTTACATCAAACCACAGGTACCACAATGCACCATTCTGAAATTGTGAAAAGAATGCTAATAAAATATAGTGAGAAAATAATGGTCAATGAAGAAAACTAAAGTTACCATAATGCACCATTCCCAACAGGAAACTGTCTTCGGTATACATAATATAAAGAGATTGCGGGGGGGGGGAATACTAATAAACATAGTGAAAAATTAGTTACTCCTTTAACTTTAATTTTTGTAAATTTGGAAATAATAATAAGTAACAGATCAGCCGCGCAAGATAAATACGGAAGTTTAAATTCAAATCAATGTTACACTAAACACAAATGCAACAGATCATTTTAAACATCAAAAAGGAAAAAAGGACTTACGTACTAAAACTCAGCCCAAAGTATGGCCGCCGAATTTTGTAAATGAACAAAAGGAAAGAGGGACTAGCAATCTGTAACTCTTTATGAACAAGGATTTGCCAGAACCAAAACAGGACCCCCGATGCTTGAGGCATGAGCAAGAGAATTTTGTAGGTAAGCGCTTTTAAGGGGTGGAAAGACCACCGCTACAAGCATGCTCAATGTAGAATTCAGCACGCTTGATGCCGAGTGGCATAAACAAAATATATTTTGGTTGGGATTTCAAACTCACGCGAAAGGGTGTTTTGGTAAACACAAATGGGGAGCAAATCGGTTACCAGTCATTGTAACTGAAAAAGTAATTCCTAGTGACCGCTAGAGTAACAGGATGCATGAGACCAAGGATATGTAATGCGATTGGAGGATTGCAAATATGAATAGCACTTTTTACATAAATGCAATGAGAAAGATGTTACTAGTCATGCTTACTAGAGTTTAAAATGTGTCTAAATATATGCCAGGGAATCATGCATAAAGAATCAATCCGATAGAAGGTTAAAAGGCTAATGTTAGCGTAATAGAACAACCAAATTTGTTCTAGGTGGGATTTAACCCTGGAACTACCGTGATACACTTCAACTAAAAACTAATTCCCGGAAATAAGGAAAGGGAGATTCGCATTACATTCAATAAGGGTAAGAAAACAAATTTACATGCTTTTCTGACAGCCAAAAATTGTTAGGTCCATGCCATCCCATACTTACTTCTTTTTCGGATTGCACAAATTTAATTTTAAAAAACTAACATAGTCACTGTAATGGATTTATTTTTAACCATTTGAGGTAACTAAGAGGTGCTGCACTTTTAGGTGTTCATGCAATTTGAGAATGCTAAAAGGATATACTACACAGCCTAAGTCACTATTCTAACTACTAAATGTGTTACAAAATATGCTAAAATGCTATTTCATATGTTATATTTTGTGTTTTGTTTTATTACATGTTACGCTTGCATTCAGCCCGGATTTGAAAAAGGCGCCAATGAAACGCCGAAACACGTGTCATCCATATGGGCAGAACATATATCAAATAAATTAAGAAAATATACTTGAAGAAACTTGACTACGTACTTTTATTCATTTACATCAGAAATTTGGCGCAAAGAGGTGTAGGCACAAACAAACTACTGCTTATTTTACAAACGGAGCTGAGGGACTCTATGTCTCCGTGTTGACCTACATCCTTGCGACACAAGAATAAAATAATAAAATAAGAAAACCATTGCCAACCTTAATAGCACTAACATACGGGTCGCGAGAGTACACCTTATGAGATCCCCTCTCAAGAAGTTCCTCACTCAGTAGATATGTTATAAGTAGGACGCACTACGCCGTAGCCTCAGTTGTAGTTTTTCCCAGAACGTGTGGCACCAATCTTCTGCCAGTATGACCACAGAAAGCCTTGCGGAAACGTAAGCTGCAATCGCATAAGAAATTCTGTAGCGGGGTAAGCAGGGAGGGAGCGATATGGAATACGTCGTCGGATCATCCCATCGTAAGAACGTTACCAGGTAAGAGAGTAACTTGTTCTTCGAGGGGATTGGGTCCTCCGACGTATTCCCTATCTATGACAGACCCCCAAAGCAGTACCAACGTAAGGAGGTGGGAAAAGAATTTAGAATATACAAATTTAGAATGGCCAATCAAATTGCAGAGTAAAGGACCGCCTTGCCAAAGGCCAGATCCTGCCCATGGATAGAATCTAGGGAGTAGTGACGTACAAAAGTATGGACCGAAGCCCAAGTGGCTGCTTCACAGATGTTACGAATAGGAACACACCTCTGCAGGGTAGTAGAGGCAGCCATACCCCTAGTAGAATGGGCCCGTAAGCCTACCGAAGGGTCCTTACCCGCCAAGCGGTAACATTCAGAATTTGCCAAGATAATCCATCTAGACAAAGTCTGTTTAGTAACAGCTTGTCACAAACGCCTTCCAGCGTAACCAATAAAGAGCTGATTGTCCACTCTGACCCGGGACATGCGTGAAATGTAGAAACTTATAGCTCTCCTAGGATCTAACCTGTGGAGCCTCTCCTCTTCCTTACCAGGATGCGGAGAAGGATAAAATGCCGGAAGAATGACCTTCTGGCTCAAATCAAATTCTGACACAACTTTCGGAAGAAAGGAAGGACGAACTTTAAGGACAACCCTGTCCTTATGAACCACAGTGAAGGGTGGCTTAACTGACAGTGCCTGTAACTCACTCACTCTGCGAGCGGAAGTGACCGCACCTAAAAATACAGTTTTCAGGGTTAACAGTCTCAAAGGACAAGAATGTAAAGGCTCAAATGGTGCACCCATTAGAAACTTGAGAACAAGGTTCAAATCCCAACCAGGCACCTGGAAAGGTGACGGAGGGAACACATTAGTGAGCCCTTTCAGAAACTGAGAAATTAAAGGAATTTTAAAATAAGAACACTCCTCAGACGAGCGCTTAAATATGGACAGCGCTGCCAGGTAACCTTTGGTACCCACTTGCAAGCCCCTATGAGCCAAGGAAAGCAAAAAAGAGAACCATGGGAATGTTACACTCAAAAGGATCCACATTCTTAACTCTGGCCGAAAGCAACACCTCCATCACGTCTTCAGGGAGGTCCCAATCCTTATACCTCAACCTTTCAGAAGCCAAGCGTGAAGATTGAGGGATCTGACCTCTGGATGGAGAACCTGACCCTCCTCCCGTGAGAGCAGATCGTCTCGGTAGGGAAGATGACGTGGAGGGCAGATGGACAAGTCGAGAAGGTCCGGGTACCACTCATCTAACAGACCTGGGCCCAGAGGAACAGCAGCATGAATTTAAAAGAGGAGAGTCTTCAGAGCATGACGAAAGGATAGATGGTTAATGGTAGCCTGCAAGGGCAGACGGAGCAGATTTCATGCCTTTGCTGCCACCACAGAGAAAGCACTGCCACCAATCCAAGAGAGTCTTACCCAAGGTATTTGAATCATCAAAGACGATTGAGAATAAAGAGCTCTGAGATGAACATAAGGGGAAAACTTGGATTTAAGATATTCAGCTCCAAGATCATAAAAAGCTTTATGAATGATGCACAGGGACTTAAACAGCACACACTTCTCAACAGGAAGCCAGTGAAGCTGACAGAGAAGGGGTGACATGTGTGTGCCAAAAGGAGGTAGCAGTACCTCTCTGGTGGCTGAATTCTGCAACAGCTGCAGGCGACGAAAAAGATAGGTAGGTTGAGCAAGAAAGCGTGTGTTACAGTAATCAATACCACTCAGAACAAGAGCAGCTACCACAGAAGCATGACATTTGGAGGGGATAAATGGTAAAGCTTTACAAAGGATTTCAAGCTCAAAGTGGCCCATTTGGCAGATAAAGGCCACCTGATCACGCATCAACAGTGAGGCAGATATTTTTATCCCCAAATCCTTCACCCAAGTTACAGGAGAGGGGAAAGGACTAAACATAGAGGGCCATAAATCAGGAGTCCAGAAGGACAGAGGATAAGAGGAGCCAACAACCAGTACCTCAGTCTTCTAGCCATTCACCTTTAGCCAGTTCTCTGCCATCCACTAGGCCCACCTCCTCAAGGCAACCCCTAAGCTGAGCATCTGTGTCCGGTTGGAAGAAATCCAGACAGAGTATACTCTGCGTATCGTCAGCATTGGAATAGCACATGAAGCCATGAGAGTGGATAAGGCAGAGAAGTGGCGGAATATAAATGTTGAACAAGGTGGGAGATAGAGCAGAGCCTTGAAGGACCCCGCAAGATAGGGGTGGGAGGTGGCTTTGAACAGAAAGGAGAAAGATAAACAGACTATGAGCGACCAGCCAAAAAGACAGAAAACCATGCAAGCACCTGACCTGACAGACCTGCTGAAGACAGACGGGAGTTCAGGGTGGGGTGGTCTACGGTGTCAGATACGGCCGACAAATCTAATAAAATCAGTGCACCATCACCACCTTGGTCTATCAGGTGGGCAAGATCGTCAACCACGGACAGAAGAACCGACTCAGTCCCCATAACAGGTTGGAAACCTGACTGGAAAGGATCAAAGAATTTAAACAATTTGAGAAAAGAGCCAAGCAGAGGGGAAATCAGAGACTCAAGTAGTTTCATGAAAAAAGGTAGAAGTGAAATAGGGTGAAAGTTTGATAAGATAGAAGAGTCTAGTGGGTTTTATTTTAAACGGGGTAATTACCAATGCATGTTTCCGGTCACTAGGAATTTGACCTGAGGAAACAGAGTCATTGACTACCAGCGTAATCCATGCTATCATTTCAGCCGAGATCTCTTTGAGCAAAGAAAGGTGAATAGGGTCAAGAGGTATGGCAGATTTAAGCTTGTTGATGGCAGCAAGAAAGTCATGATCAGTGAAAATAGGGAAAGTAGACCAATTAGCATTAGATATAGAGTTAGAGGCAGAATAAGTGGGTAACGAAGAAAGTGAGCAAGCATTTGCAATTTTTGGGCGGATAGTATCAATTTTATCAGTGAAGAAACCAGACAGAGATTCGCAAAACACCTGAGAAGGTATGATCCCAGAGTTAAATTTGGGAGGAGAGGGAGTGTACCAGATCAAATAGTGCTTTAGGCTGATTGATAGCATCCTCGACTTTAGCACTAAAAAAGGATTGTTTAGCAAGGAAAATGGCCTTCTGATTGCTAGTAGTGATTTTGCAGAAATTGATTTTATCTGCAACACAGTAGCCCACTCTCCACTTCCTTTCATTAAAATTGTTAGATGCAAGACAGTGAATCCAGTGACATTTTTAGCAGAATTGGTAGGGAAAGAGGATTATCTGCATGATTGTACAACGTATACTGAATTTTATGACATTGCCCATGTTAGAGAAGTTGCCCATGAAAGTATAATTAACTAAGATTTCATCAGCAGTATTAACAATTATTCTCCTAAATGCTACAATAATAAGGAAGAAAAGACATATCATGGTACAGAATGATAATACAATGACCAATCCAAATGAATGTATTTATCTTCTTCTCACAGGGATAGTGCCTCTTGTACTCTGATATATTTTCATGTTGCCCTTTTTTAAAGTGTGTGCTTAAATCACTTTTATAAAAAATTGTTTTCCCTTTTTACAACAAATACTGCAGAATAATTGCAATTACAATTCTAAGAATGATAGGACCGTGTTTAGGATCCCCAGAAAATGTGATAGCATCCACGTCCGGTCTTACCAAAGCTGGGTAGGATTGAAGAATATAACTTTTAAAAAGCAGTGAGAAATGTGCGCAACGTTACAATTTTGGGTTTCATGGAGTAATATTTATGTACGCATTAATGTTTAGTTTTCTGGCATAATTGACTCTTAAAATGAATGTAATATTTCAAACAGCGGACAATATGTTATACAATCTTTGCTTCTTCTTTTTAATATGTAATTTTGTTTTTAGTTTACCTAAAAAAGTCTCTGGAACTGCAGCAATTCCATTCACTTCCTTTTAAACTCTAGGAAATATCAGTTGGTTCCAGAATATTTCAAATCCATGGATTCTTTATCCCTGACCCTGGTAGCCAATTTGGTCTGCATACGCAGAACTTCTTCTCTTGCTTCTCTGTCATCGGCTGCTGGAGGGATATGGGTCTCTCCTTTGTAGAGCTTCACACCATTCAGATGCAGCATGGCTCTTCTACCTTTCAATTTTACCGCAGTGGGTGTGACCTCCTCTACTAGGTAGGGTTCTTCAAAGCAGGACTTATTCCCTGGATGCAAACTAGTTTTTTGAATAGTTCACTTGGATCATTTGTTTGGTTTTCTTCTTCAATCTTCTTTGAACCTTCCCTCCGATGTTTGATCTGTTGAGAAATAAAAGAAACACTAGCTGTCATATTTGTTAAATAATCATGCATCTCATCACCTAATGCCTTTGCTACACTGTGGGCATCAGTTTCAATTCTAACAGGAGGAGCAAGGGGTATTCTTATATGACGTCCAGTCATCAACTGAACCAGGCTGATTTCTCAGTGCAAACAAAGCAAGGGGCAGCCGCCACCCCTTCTTCAGAGTCATCTCTCATTTCGCTATCCTTTCCTTGCAGACTCTGTTTAATCTTTCACAGATACCATTGGCCTGTGGATGATAAGCAGACGCAAATGTGTATTTTATCCCTAACAGGAGAACTATCTGTTTGAATAACTCATTACCGAAATGTGGTGCATTGTCGGACCGCAGAATTTCACAAACACCCCATCTTGGAAATACCTCATGCACAAGAAACTCGGCAACACATGTGGCATTGGGGTGCATATATGAAACCTCCTCAATCCATCTGGAAGAGGGACAAAACTACCACTAACATGTACCTATATCCATTGCATACCTGTAACATATGCACATAATCTATATGTAGATGCTGAAAGGGACCATTAGGCTTTGGGACTGCACCTCTCACTGTTCTTAAAGTGTGTCCTGCTGTGAACCTCTGGCATAAAATTCAGTTCACAATAAACCATGCCACATATTCTAATAAGTGTGGTGCAAACCAGTCTTCTCCATCATGTCAGCAAGACTCTTGTTGTGTGCTCTGAATAGTAAAACTGCTCCAATGCCACCCTTAATAATGCTAGAGACATAACTGTCTTTCCAGTGCTATCCTTCCTCCATAAGGCCTCAGTGGGGGATAAAGAACACCCCCATTGTTTTACACAAATCCAGTACTTCCAGTAGTACTTGACCTTGGAGCTCAATGAATTGTACAATGGATAACATATTAAATCCTTCCTTCATCATCATGCATCTTCCTGACAATTGTTTAACACTCTCTACTTCAAAATCAGAAATGGTTGGGAAATACGCTGCCCTTTTGGCTTCTAAATCTGCAGCTTTGTTACAGTGAGAAATCAAATCTGCCTTTTTGTATGCGCTGTGCACATCATGACTATGATAGCCAATGGAAGCTTTAGTACTTTAATAATCTTGTCCAATAGAGGTGTATGTTGCACTGGTGAGCTGTCTGCACAGGGGAAGCCCCTCCTTTTCCAGTGTAGCAATCCTGAGTGCCAGTTGACATCACATAGGCGGAGTCAGCGTACACTGTCATTTCCTCATCCTGGTATCTTTGGAATGCAGAAATAAGTGACACTAATTCTGCAGCTTGTGCTGAACAATGTGAAGGCAGTCTCGCACTTGTCACTACCGCATATTTGCCATAATGGTTGAATTTCACTACTGCCATCCCAGTATGCCTTTCACCAGTCGGATGGTCAATTTTTGAAGAACCATTAATAAAGAGAACCTCCCCCCTGCAAGGGCATTTTCTCTAACTTGGGGAATGTCATCATAAAATTCAGTATACGTTGTACAATCATGCACATAATCCTCTTTCCCTTCCAATTCTGCTACAAATGTCGCTGAATTGACTGTTTTGTATCTAACAATTTGAATCGCTGGATTTAAAATAATCATCTTGTATCCTGATGCTCTCTGTGTCGTCAATGTACATTTGGGCTTCTCTAAAATTGCAAATAAGGCATGCATGACAAATAAAATTATTGAGCACCCCATTGTAATAGTTACAGCCTTTCCAATCACAAATGCAGCAGCAGCTAACACTTGTTCACAAGGCTAATGTCCTTGCATTACTGGGTCTAAATTCCACTGTAATATGCTAAGGATGTATGCCCATGTCCCAAAGTCATTTTCTGTGCAAGGACTGCTGTCATTACCACTCAATTTGAATGTGAGAACAAGTAAAACTCTTCATTATAATCTGGTATTCCTAAGGGGCGGTACAAATTTCTCTTTTTAATTCTTCAAATCTCTCAGTCATTTCCTCTTTCCATATTATCTTGTACTTATCCACCTGTGCTTCCTTGAGTCTTTTTAAAAGTGGCCGAATATATGTACAGTAATCAAAACCCAGGCCATGCAATAATTACATTGGCCTAGAAATTGTTTAATCTCTTTTACTGACTCTGGTTTGGGAGTATTTCGAAATCACCTTTGCTCTCTTAGGTGTCACTTTTCTCCCTTCTTGAGAGATCTCCTGGCCTATCTACAGGACTTCTTCCTGACAATATTGCAATTTATCTTTGTCCACCTTATATTATTTTTTGCTAGTATAGTCACCAGTCGAACTGAATCCTCTCTTCATCTTTCTTCTATTCGACTGCATTTAGTATATCATCTACATATTGAATTATTGCACTCTTGAGCTGTACATTGCCTAGGTCCATCTGAAGGACTCTATTAAAGATTGAGGGGGACTCACAGTGCGCCTGAGGCAAACGAGTGAGTTTCAGGTGCTGCGTTCTAAATGAAAATGAAGTTAAACCTGTGAGTCTTCATGAAGGGGACTCGAGAAGAACGCATTTTTTAAATCTATTTCTGTAAAATATTTGGCCGTGGATGGAATACTGTGCAATACTGTGGCTGGATTTGGAACTAAACAAAACTCTGCTTTGACAATATCATTAAGAGGGTGGAGATCCTGAACAAATCTCCATGATCCCCTTTTGATTACTTTACAGGACACACAGCCTTGTTGCATGGAGAAGCTGATGGTACTAATATTCCTTGTTTCATTAACGTGGACATTGTTTCAAATATGCCCTCATTCGCTTCTCTGGACATGGGGTACGGCTTTGCTGGTGGTAGAATGGCTCCAGGCTTAAGCTTGATTTTAACTGCACCTACTCTTTTAAGTAGACCTACGTCATAAGCACTACTAGTCCACAAGATACATGGTACCTTCTCTAAGTCTTCATGGAAGTATGCCGGTTTTATCCTCACTAATGCCATTCCTTGGGGGATGTCTCTGTTCTCTATTTTAATCCAGTAAGTAAGGCTTATACAAAACATTATTCATTATTTGAATAATCATCCCTTAACAGTTCCTCATCTGTCAAACGGGTCAGTCTGTACCCTTCACCAAGAACTGTTACTGCTCTCCATCCTCATCCCTCACCGTCTATCCAATGAACAACCACCCTTTCCTCTCTGACTACTGCTGCTTCTAATTCTAGAGAAAATATCTGCCTGCCTTCATTATCCATAAGCATTTGTGGTCTGAACAAAAATTCATTCTCAATATTTTGCCTAGTAATCTGGGAAGCCATGTTAACAAAATTGTTACTCCATACAGAAATACATCTGGGTCTACAAGTTCCCCTCATAATGCCTTGTGTGTTGCAAATGCTAGTATAAGCTGTCGCAATGTATTCCTGGAGTGGAACACATGATCCCTTTGTCAGTAAAAGATGTCGTCATATTTAGTTCTGTCATCAAATCTCATCCCAATATATTAACTGATGTCTGTCGAGAGAACAATAATTGGCATAGGTTCATCATTTTCTCCTATAGAGATCGGTAATGCGTCAGTAAAAGTAACGAAAGTCGTCACCCAGAGAATCTCTGTGCATTCATGGCAATGCCAGATATTGGGTATTTACCCTCTCAAACACAAGAACGGGTCACTCCAGTGTCTACAAGAAACAAAAATGTCTTGCCTTCTATTGTCACCTCGACCCTTGGTTCCTCTTGGGGGTCCGGTGTCACTAATAGTACTGAACACATTAGGTCACTCTGTGAATTGTCCTATTGTAGATATAAATGCATCCTAGTGCCCATGAAAGGATTTCCTCCTACCACGGTCACACTCCCTAATTTAGGTGTAGGTGCTTTTGGGGGCCCTGCATTTGTATTTCATTGTGGCACTGCTGCTTGCTGTGCCAGTACTTGCTGTACTTATATAGGCACTTGATGTAGATACCCTTGTGGCATCTGTAATTGTGCTGGGCCTTGCTGTATTTTTGGCATATGTGTCTGATTCTGTGTGTGATCTTGGGCATAATATTCCTGTGGTTCTGCATTATACTGTGAAGAATACCTAATCCCCCTCTTGAACTTTGCCAGTTCTGCTGCATGCCCCCTCTACTCCTACATGTCCCATCCTCCCACAATTCCAACATTGATGTGGCTGTCCTCCATTAAAGCCTCCTCCTCCTTGGAAGTTTTGCAATCCCCCTGGTCCTCCTCTAGGTGCATTCCCTCTGCCTCGTGGCCAAAAATGATAGCCACCTTGATCTGCGGGATACCCTACATTGCCTAACTGCACTGGATGCACTCCTTGTGTTACCATACTTTCACCATTTGTCAACACCACTCCATCTATGGCTAATTTTGAAAAACATTTCGGAACTAACTTTGCTTCCTCTTGCTTTCTGCCCTGCGCTTTTTTCTTGTTCTTTTCTTGCAACAATTGACAATGATGTACAATAGTCCACTGTATTTCAGGCCAAGGCTTCACTTCCATTCCCAACTGTTTCTTCATCTGCTGTTGCACTGGCTCTGACAGCACCTGACACAAAATGTGGTAAAATAATGCCACTGTTTTATCCCATGATTCTCTCGTATCTAGCCTCCAGCGCTCTTGAATCTCTTGAAAAAAAGCAACAGGATCTTCATCCTCCCCCACTTTCATTGTCATAATTGCACCCATGTCTGATGTGTCAGGGTACTGTACTCTAAGCTCTCTCCATACATTTTCTCTACAGTTATTGAATGACGCTCCATCATGTGTTGTGTTTTGTGCCATGACGCTCTCATATCCTTCTCGTCTCCAAATGTTGTCAGCTCTCTCCCCTAAAATGGCTGCCAGTAGGCCTTTTATGTCGCCTACTACTAAAGTCATTCCCGCTGTCATCCTTTCTAACTCCTAGATCCATTTTCCCACACCTGCAGTTAATCTAGGCAATTTATATTTAAGATTGTCTTTATCCATATATGGCCATAGAATATATTGCAGTTGTCCTACCCCTTTCTCTAATAATGGGAATTGTGCATACCCTCGCCCATAATCATACCCACCTACACTTCTCATTTTCCAGGTGGGGCTAGTTTTGCCCATCTGTCTTCGTTCTGGCAGTGACCTTAATCTGCTCACATATGGCAGGGATATATCCCCTGCCATATGCTACCATGTGCTGGTGGGCGTTCAGAATATAGTGTTGGTTCCTGTGTTTCTCTTTATGGTCTTCCAAGTCTGACCATTTTACCCTGTTTTCTATACTCGGATCTATTGAAAAACCACATGCACCCTCTCTCTCTGCCTTCTAATGTTGTTCCCTTTTTTCATCTGACATCATTATGCCCCAGCTTGTATGGCTATCATCCCTGTCCTCATCATTAGGATCGAACCCACTTACAGACAGTGCTCTATGTGTGTCTGCCACTATGTCACCCAACCTATTTCTATCTGTCTAGTTCTTCGCTCATCATGCTCTTTTTGTTCATCACGTGGCGATTTATTTTTTTGCTCCTTCATCTTACTTTCTTCCATGCTGTCTTCACTATTGTAAGCGGGAGGTACATATATTGGATTAGCATACCCCGCCATTGCCTTCAATTCCTTTAAAGGATAGATTATCTGTGTATCTTCCTTTGTGCTGTCGTTTTTAGGAGGAGTTAGAAAAGCTGAGGTCATTACTACGTCCTCTTTATGCTGATTAAGCATCCACTCCTCCTTGGGTGGGTCTTCTTTCTCATTCTGATATATTTTCCACAATTCTAAAACAGCTAACCTCTTTTGTAACTTCTTCCCCATGAATGTATCAGACAAATACGTTGTCATGTGTTGCACTACTGTTTTTGACAACTAACCTACTTGAGGCTTTTGCCTAAGTGTTTAATTTGTAGCTCCCTTCACCCACTCCACTTGATACTGCATAATTTTAGGTGTATGGCCTGGTAATGTCCTACATAGGTGTAAAAGGGGTGTGTCTCCCATGATGGCAAGTCAATCTCGGCTGCCAATACTTACCTGGCCCTTAAAAATACTCAACACAAAAATCGATTTGGGACAGAACTATCAATCGCTGCCTTCTACCATTAAATAAATCAATATTTTAACCAATTTTTATTTCTTGGTATTTAGTTCTATCGATTCTTGCCAGCCTATTGTTGTATTATTGCCATCGCAAGAACCTTTCTTTAACTTTTGCTATTGTTTCTCAACTTTTATCCTTCTCTGATTGATGTCAATCACTTGATTATAAGGCCTGATACTGAACTGATTTTATTACTATTGTTTTATATTTCTGTGATCATCTTTCTTTACCATCCCTTAGTAAATGTATCTCATCTCACTATTTACTCCATTTTTGAATGTAACACGCATTCTTTTTAATTGGTGCTTGCCTCAGGAAGCCCTATAATATACACTATTTCGAGTTGAATGCGTATTCTTTGGTTCTGCTGGAACCCGAAAATGAGGTAGCTATCTCTTTAAGCACAAATCCCATTATCATATATTTACACTTAGACTATAGCCCCTCCCCTTTATTTGCCACTTTCAATGCTCTACTTACATCTGTGGCTCAGCTCGATGCCTTCAGCATCGACTCTTCCCCAATCAACCAGTTTGGCTTCCGTCAGTGTGACACCTGCAGGGACCAAATAAGACTTTCGTCAAAGGGGCACCTGCCAACCACTTCTTTCCACATTTGTGTTTACGCACCGCCCTCCACAGGAAGTTCCACGATCTTCTGGCTAATGGTGAACAACGTTGATTGTCCGAGAGTGTAGATCTGGACCCAGGACGACTGGACCTTTAACCATCCTCTTCTACCAAAATGTGCAGTAGCACCTTGGAGCGTATCGCATGTGCAGAATGTAATTACCATAATAAATGACCCCAGACCCAAATAACCGGACAGACTCAAAGAATATGGCAAAGAACTACATTCTTGTTAGCTTGAATAAAGTAGGGAAGTCTGGCAAGCATAACATGTTACAGCTCACACACTCTCAAAACATTTCTGTTACATGAAAAACGTTATACCTTGATGTATGTCAGCTATGGCATCATCCTACGTGGCAAACAACAAAACTTTGCGAGGGGAAGCATTGATTAGGGGAACATATATACCTATTGCTTACGTAAGTGTTAATAACATCATTGACTGCCCTTTATCTAGTTGGCATACATTGAACTATCTAAAATATGTATAATACTGAATATAACAAAATTACTAAGAGCGGATTGGCTTCTGCAACACTGTATAGCATGCTGCTCCATGACCACTCATGAATTGTTGGCATATTCTCCTAACCTTGGACATTCGGCTCGCTAGCAGCTCTTGAACAAAAGGAAACCAAGGTGTAGAGAACGATGTCAGAACACTGCCCACTTTGGTCAATTAGCCTACCATCTCTCATCAGTTAGGCCACAAGCCAAGGCTTCTCCTTTATAGTTGACCTTGCTGACTGTTTTCTCCTCTGGAACGTTTAAGGGAGTCAGGGTACACCCCTATCCTTGTCTGAGGCTTAATAACTACACCTTGTTTTCAAGTTCTGAATCACGTGTTAGTAGACCACGAATGTGTCAATTTCATCCTTCTATTTACTGCTATTTGATTAATTGTGCTGGTTGCTATCACTCTTCTTGGCCTCTGGAGACTTGGTCGTTCCATTTTGCATATGCTTTTCGTATGCTTGAATGTCCCATACTTGGCACATGCAGATATTTTTGCTTCTGCTTAATCTAAGAGAAACGTGCCCTTCATTTATAGCTTATCCTGGTTAGCATCCTTTGTATTTTCCAATTATGCCTTACTGTGTCATACTTGGTTTTAGCAAATTGATGTTGATATTTTATTTATATTTATATCACGCTCATACACAAGTGTTTGTTTCTTGTAGGAAGCTGTTTTCTGTAGTGTTTCTGACCTGCTGCCCTGGTTTGCCTCTGAGGTAGTTTCAACATGATCCGACGTCCAACATTCTGTCATAGCCGCTTTACTCATATTATAGTTTCTACTGCAGTAAGCTTCTATGTAATTCATCTACCTTGCGTTTCTGCATATATGCATTCATTGAGCTCATCTTACTTGTCTTTTTGGCATAGATGATTTTGTCATCTCTTTATACCGGATTACTTCATTACTTGGATTACACCTTCATCCTTTAAGTATCTGCATATCATTTCTGTATGTCCTCGTATCTTCCCTTTATGACGTTACTATACTCGTGTCAACTTGCGCTTACAGCTCTTCTATGTCCAATGGTGTATGTGGACATCCTTCCATTACTTCAGTACGAGGATACATTTGATACGGTTGTCTGAGTGCATAACTTCTCTCATACACTCAATGCAGTACTGGGACAATACCTGGTGTCACACATAAAGCTCTCCTACTGGTGTTCACCCAGTATGACGGAGATGAGGGGGCAGACACCAGGGATGATGTCACCTGCTCCTCTACAACATCGTCTCTTTGCAGGCTAGCTTTGACTCCAACCTTTTGTTCATTTTGCTATAAGAGATGCAGAGCCTTCAGAGGTGTGGAGTTTCGCTGCTAAGTATGTTGGGTGTTCCATTTGAGACTGCTTTGTGGGTGATACATGTAGTTTTTAATATGATCCTGGTGCGGATGGGGAGCCACTGAAGCGTGTGCAGTGTTGGAGAGATACGGCTGAATTTGCAGGTACCGGTAATGGGATAGACTGCAGTGTGGTATGCTGCTTTGAGTGGGTGGGGGGCATGTGTACGGCTTGAAGCCCAATAATGAGGGCATTTCCCCAATCGATGTGTGAAGTAGCAAAGGCTTGGACCACTGTACAGAATTTGTTTGGGGGAATGAAGGGTTTGATTTTGTGGAGTGTGTTGATCTGTAGTCACGTGGTTTGTGCTTTTATTGCTATATGCTTTTGGAAGGAAGGCTACTGTCAACAATGAAGCCCAGGGATTGGGCTGAATTTGACAGCGGAAGGGGGAATCCTTCCAGGCACATGTTATCCAGCCATTGTTGCAGGAGTTGTTGTTTGGTGGGTGGACTGATGATGAAAAATTGGTCTTGATCGCGTTCAGTTTAAGGTAAGCATTTGACATTCAGGTTTGGATAGTAGCCAGGCATTCGTGGAGGCAAGCAATGTCCTGGGAGACATTGACCTTAAGTTACATTGAGTGCCATCAGTGTACCGATGGATGATGATGTTTGGATCATTTAGGAGGATTCCCACAGGTTCTATGTATAGATTGAAGAAGATTGGGGAGAGAATTGAACCTTGGGGGGCCTCATACATGAGCGGTGAGGTCCTGCATGCCGCCATCCCTAGGAAGATTATTACGTAGCAGGCTCACCTACCTAGCCTCAGAAGGAAAGGCTCCTCTCTGGGGAGAAGTGACTGAATCCTTCAATTCATCACAAAGGCCTAAGAGGACTAAGAGACACAAGTCCACAGTGTCAGTGATTCTGAGCACATCATCCACCACTTGGATGGTGGCAGTATCAGTGCTGCATTTGGGGCGGAAGCCAGACTGGTAATCCTTGAGCGGGTCATAGTCGTATGAAGGAAGTCAGAGAAGGAAGAGAAGAAGATAAAGATCTGTGAATCATCAGAATTAAAATTAGAGGAAAGGCCAAAAGAGGAAACAAAAGCAGAAAGGGATGCACAGTACCCGTCGGGATGCCCTCAGGTGAGACTGCAGTGAGGTGAGCACCCATAAGAGAGGGGCGGACAGCAAGGTCCCTGCTTGCATTGGAGCTCTCTCTTGGCCATCTCAGGGGGCATGGCAGCAAGGGACACAGTAGTGGCTGCTGGAGTTACGTGCAGTGGCTGCAGGGGATGTACCCCCATAGCCAGCAAGGAAAGAGGAAGACACCAGTAGTGGTTAACTGGGAGGTAGGCGGTGTAAAAGCACCATGGCATGTCTTGAGGGGGCAACAGGGGACTAGGCTTCCCTGAGTCACACAAGACTCCTCCAGTTGCAGGTGTCAGGAGCGTTGAACCGGGTGATCAACAGAGGAATGGTCAGACTGCTGCGAGGGGATCCCCCTCCTTGCCACCATGTCTAAACACTCCAAGAATGCAAAACCAGGAGACATGGTAGCAATCATTCAGGCAAGGAGAAAGAGAAATCAAAGCAAGCGAAGGGGGTGATGAGTGTGCAGGTTCATACGGCTCCGTCAAAGAGCAAGGACCCTGGATTACTGGCTACAAAGGTAGATCTGCAGGAATGGATGGTGGGAATGAAGAAGGAATATGGCAAAAATCTCACACCAAATATCCTCTCTGGACAAGCAGATTCAGGAATTTAGCAGTAGGGCGAATGGGCTAGAGAATGTGACCTGCAACGAAAGCTACGTACTGTCTGAGCTGTCCTACAAAGTGGAGACGCTAGAGTCCATCTGCGAGGCCCTTCGGGCAAAACAGGAGGACATAGAGAACAGATCACACAGAAACAACATACGAATCAGAGGCATTCCGCAACAGGTCAAAAACTCTGAGCTGGAATCCTTATGTGCAAGACTTATTTTGTCATGTGCTTGCAGACAATGGTGAAAAGATATATGGTTAGCTAGGAAGCATCATGTCTTCTCCTTCTTTCAAAAGGAATGGGACCTGAACCCACATGTCATCACCAAATCCCAATTTATATTGATCCAAAGAAAAGGTAATCAGAGAGGCGAGAACACAAGAAATGGGATTCACTGGGCATGAAACTGCAGCTAGTTCAAGACCTGCCAGCATCTACGTTGGCTAAAAGGAGGGCAATTCATAACCTGACACAGTGGCTATGGGTGAAGATTTAGTACCACTGGGGGTTGCCGCCTATCCTGCGGTTCACATCTAAGGAGCAGCAAAAGGTGATAGCCACACCAGGTGAAGCGGAACTATTCTTGAATCCTGGGGAAGGAGAGAAGGGCAGAGATGATCAGCTGGGGAAATCACAGAGAAGAGGCAGGATGAGGAGGGACCCATCCAGTTGAAGGTGGTCCCAGAAGAAACAGGGAACTGAGCAGCAACCACCCGACACAAACACTTGCATGGGTCAAAAAACAAGTAATAATCAGGTCTAAGGATTGTGTACTGTGGGGACCAAAGGTACAAGACTCTGGGGGGAATGCAAGAGAAAATATGAGGTTGGAAGGTCCTCAAGGGGGATTTTAGACTCAATATGGTGGACCCGGGTAAAATGTGGGCAAGCAGCATACCCAAAGTCAAGTAAGGGAGAAACCTGTGTACAACTGAAGCCCTGTCATGGATCCCGCTGCTCAGGGCTAGGGTGGAACCAGGGAGGGGCAGGACGTCAATGGAGGGAATGTCACTGACAGGAGCTGGGGATACTCACTGTGTAGCTTGAGAAGGGGAAGGGGCAGTCTGTATAATTATGGCTAAGGAGGCATGTGGGATTGGGGGGGATCAACTGCCGGATTCTTTTCTGTCTCTCTCTCTCCCCCCCTCTCTCTCCCCTAAACCCCCCCGCCCCCTCTCTGACCCAAACCGCCCTGGCAATTATACAATGAAGTTCCTGGAGACACAGTAATTAGGAAAGATGTGGCAGCAATAATTGGAGAATACTTCGAACTGAAGAAATGCACGGCCCATGGATGTCATTTGGGGGTCGCACCTGCAAACCCAGAGGTCTCCCTTGCTACCCTAAAAAAAGAAAAAGGTTTTGTTATTTTAAATTGAAGCTCCTGGGCCATGGCCAGCAACATGTGGCTCTTTGTTTCTGGAGTGGGTGACTTTCTTGTTCAGGCCTCTTAAAAAATAAAACTGGGGGTTCCACAAGTGTAACACTTTGAGCAGTGACCCTAAATAAGAAAGAATATGAATAACCAATAATGTGGCTTTCTAGAATTCTACACAATTATTGCTAGACTCATTAAAGGTTTATTTCAGGCACACTTCAGGGGGTGAGTCCCTGATTTAGTCTATTCTTAAACACCTCAAATTTACAATGCAGACAAAAACTTCCAAAGAGCATTTCAAGTAGAAAAAGCATCCATTTCGGACTGTGTATTTTGCTTTTCGCAAGTTGCAACTATAGCACTTTTTTCTGCCATTGTCTCTGTTACGATCATCACAACACATTCCATCTCGGTGTCTTCGGTCACTTGACAAAATCCTTGTGCCTAAAACCTTGTGTACAGTGTAGAAATGTTTGACCATAGTGCATAAAGTGGCCCTTGATTTCCACGTGCCACAATGAATGCTTTGTTGTAATGTGTCTATCTTTCCTATCTCCATGGCATGCTGTTGAGGATGTTTGTTAGCATGTAGGGGGTAACGAGTGCCAAGAGTACAGGATGCAGTGTGAGTGCGCTGCTTTCCCTGCGCTGCTCTAAATTATTTAATACACAGTTATGAACCCTCCCAATGGTATGGATGTTGCCAACCTCTGAAGCCTGAAAAGTAGATCCACGCAGGCTTGACATGTGCCCAACTTTGCACCAGACCTGCAGATGAACTGGCCTCCTGTTACATCTGTTACAAGGTTAATGATATCCACTACAGTGTAATTTTCTTTCAGACTTTGAGAACATTCAGACATGTCATTTCTTATTTTACTATAGCTGGTAAAATAGCTCTGTAGGTTGAGCACTTGCTGCAGTAATGTGTGTGTGATCTGCAGGTTTGAATCCCGGCAAGGCCAACTCAGCCTGTCACCCTTCTGAGGTTGATATAGGAGTACCAACACAGGTTCGGTGAAATCGTATGCACATTTGTTTCTATATAAATCGCTTAAGCGTAGGTGATATATAATAACACATCATTATCATTTGGCCTTGGACGTCTGCTTGCATTCACAGTAATTTGGTAATATGGGCCTATACGCACGGATATTAATGATAGATATGGTGATCCATTCTTGTATGAAATGTTTATCACATTAATGATATCGTAACCATATTTTTCGTAGTGGACTTAGGAGCAATGCTATGTGATGCCACCTCCTGTTTTGTCAAGGGTTAAAGGTTGTGTTCCATTCCTTCCCTTGATATCACTTCGGGGTCATCAGAGGTCAAGGGTCATGTGATGTCACTTCCGCTACCCCTGGCATTTTGGTGAAAATTACCTCCCTGTGTATCTGCTTCCTTGCAGTCTTTCATCTAGGCTACACACCCCAAAACGTAATCAACATCGAGGGAGAAGCAGGGTGTATGGAAATTCAAAAACACGCATTTTAGAGACAATAGTTTCAGTCAAAATATCAGCATAATGCCCCACTTTGTCTCTTTAAGCACGGACTGTCAGACAAAGGACAGGTATCTCTCCCAGTGATTGCTGAGAATCACAGGCGACTTTCCTGTGTTGGGGGTTTGTCATCGGTGCGATGTGTCAAACATGATTTTAGAACAATGAAGCTCTGGGGGAGGGGGGTTGCCAGTGCTTGAACAAACAATGGATCTGTACTTAAATCGCATATGCTAGCATCAGGGATCAATCAGGTCACGGTCCTGGAACGTCCACAGTGTTTATCAAGTGTCTGTTACTGAAGGAGATAAGCCAAACATGGCGCCCCTCCCCTTGTGTTCAGTGAACGTGAAGTAAATAAATACCCCCTCCCTCGCTCAGTCACTCCGCCTTCCTGCAGCCCTTTGTGAAGGGTCACCATTCCATAATCAAGGGCCGAGCAGAAGCTGCGTTTATTCACAATGTCGCCGAGTTTAAGAACTGAACGCCTTCCGTCAGATGGCCCTTTCTGCGCAGTTTGCCGAACGTGCCCATGCTTAGAAAGGGAACAACTTCCAACAGCTGTTCACGCAGTGCCTTTAATTCAGAAATAAAGAGGGGCTCTTGGAAACTGGGGGGAGCGTGGCAGATGTTGGCAGGGCCCGGCGGGGCAGATGTCCGGCAATGAATTGTCTCTATAGGAATCGGCAGGCGCCTTTGACGTCGGCCACGCGAGCGGCGGGCGAATGCGGGGACGTGGGAAAGGGCTGCGGACAAAAGGCCTTCATAGAAATTCAATAAGGCGTGAAGCGCTCTAATCCAGCAGAGAAGTGGGCAACAGGCACGGAAAAGGGGTAGATTGGGCCTTACTTCCCCCCACCCTCTGCTTCCAAGAGAGGGTTGCGGGATTGCCCAGTGATGGGCCACACTGCATCTGTTAGCCACCTGTTGTATATGTAAACATTCAGTTATCATAGCATATAAACTTCTCAGGGAAGGCGCAAGCATTTTAACATCACACAGTTAAACTGTCTAACTGAAAAGAGAACTGGACAGAAGATCCTAGAATGCATTATGACATCACAAAACAGATTATAACTGCAGAAGGACAGTGATAAATGGGGCTCACGTGTATTTAGACGTCACACAAAGGTTGTAACCGAAGAAGCAAGCGTATAGAGACCACCAATTAAGCTTTATAGACCCAGCCCAAGGGCGTTACCAGGAGTTATGGGCCCCAAACACAGAGTTCAAGGCCCAATCGCAGCAAGGGCCTTTTACAAGGTTGACAGGGCCATAACTCCAGGAACAGCCAGAGGTGCTCATTGGCAGCCCAGCAAGTTTCTGCAAACTCCACAGACAGTTTTACCCCCCACCCTCTTGCTTTCTAAAAACAGCCTTTTGAACTGGAACATAATATTACAGCTATTTTCTGGATCAACCTTTGGTTTTTAATACATTTAAAAATGCAATGGTGCCACAGGATGGTAGAGTGAAGGCCGAGACGCTTCTGCCAGATATGGCCAAAACGGTTGGTGTGCGGCAGCTGCAGGGGTATCCAATAGCCTGGGTTTGAACTGCCAGTAACTACCCCAGTTTTCAGGCAAGAAGATGGAGCGCAGGGATTTTAGGGGCATCCAGGTCGCATCGGTCAGGTGCACTTCAGGCGAGGAACAGTGTGGACAGTGGGAGTGTCAGCATGGTGCCTCCGTGATTAGAGTGCTGTAGAGATAGAGCAAAGTACCCCCATCCAACGCTCCTCCCCCATGCTGCTTATATGTTGGGAGCCAGAATGTGAAACACGTGCAGTGCCAGTAAGAATACCTATACCAAAGAGAATCCGGGAAGTAAGATTCCCATTGAGAAAGCCATACATGCATACACGACAGTATGATGGCTGTTTGAATGAAATCCCGGAAGCAGTGTGAAAA
Source organism: Ambystoma mexicanum (assembly GCF_040938575.1). Classification (NCBI taxonomy): domain Eukaryota; kingdom Metazoa; phylum Chordata; class Amphibia; order Caudata; family Ambystomatidae; genus Ambystoma; species Ambystoma mexicanum. The sequence continues at coordinate 292,483,603 of NC_090932.1, read as the reverse complement.
CTGAGAATAAGGGAAGACTGGTGATGTCATGAACAGCAGAATTGACCCACCAAGAAGAGATGCAGAGACGAGTGAACACAAGCATTCCTTAGAAGCAAAGGAGGAGGTGTTAAAGAAGAGCAACATTTCAGGCTCGAAAATGAAGATGTTCATGCTACAGAAATAATGAAGAAGTTAATTGTACAGACGCAGTAACGCAAGTAGACAAAGTATTCTTTAAGGCTGGCTTGTAGTGAATAGATTGCGGCGATGCGCCAACGTATATACATAGGAAATGTAAGGACTATGGATCATTCCACAACGCACTTTAGCAGAGCTGGATTCCGTGAGCAGAAAGACTTTTTCAGTGTGTCGCAGTTAGAAATCGAAAACTTAACCATGGAGGTGAATCAAAGAAAGGCTTGGTTGGATCAACACCAAGAAGTAAAGGACACCTTGGGCCTGGATGTGCGTACACACAATTACAGAACATGAGAAAAGAACAAACCTTCTGCCTTAAGTGAGGGACGAGAACATTGAAGACGTCAGAGGTTCATCAAATAATAGTATTTTAAATGCAGTAAGACTCTAAAAACATGATCTACTGTCACGGGATCAGATGAAAATAGACACTATGATGAACTGTATCCAAACCAAGAAGACAGAGTATGCTATACTCCCTCATATTCTCCAGCACAGAGAACATTTCCAAGGCCAAGTTCAAAGCCTTAATTGACTAGTAGGCTGCAAGTGTGATAATGGAATATCAAGAGAAAAAAAGAAATATCAAGGCTAATTGGTCAGAAGCTATGGTTATGACAAGCCCACCAGCACCTGTGTGCCAGCCTGCGTGCTGCTTGTGTAGGTGGAATATTACACAGGGGTAAAAGGGTGGCAACCAATAATAGAGGGACACGTAATAGAGAGCCCTATAGTTGGTATAACCAGTGGGAAGTTGTGTATTTGATGACGTTCGTATTGACCTGCACTAGAGGAGGGCTTAGTTGCCCCACCCGATGTTAGAGACCCAATCACCTTCCCTGACCAGTATGGAACATATACCTAGATGTTCCTTGTAAGCCTATCACCATTCCAAATAGGTTTTTGTAATTTGCAACGTAGGTAGATGTCAATGATGACAAGTTTGTAATACATAACTTGCTTTTTTTATGTTGAATTGAGTGTGAAGATCAAGAGAACACATTGCTGTTCGTTGTAACTCCCTGTTTTAGATAATTGATATTAAAACAGTCACACTTTGCCAACTTCCTGAGTCAGTTTTGATTATTGATGTTTGAGTAATATTCTGCCTCTTCATCTCTCTAAGTATTGCTACCTCGTTTTACAGGGCTGAGTCGGGTGCCCCAGTTCACGTGGTAGCAGAGCTGATGGTTAAAAATCTATTGATCTAGTAAGCTTTGGGGTCCCGGAAATATCAGACGTCCTCTGCCATTTAACTGAATGAACGTGAGGCCCCCTGTAGATAGCAGCCGTTAGTTTAAAAATCTTGCAAGTACAGGTGGGACAAGTCCCTCATTTTCAAGCGAAATCCCTTCCTGACGTCTACAGGAAGCTGAGTGGACTGAAGGCTGAAGTGGCTGGTCTGAGGAGGAGACAATCCCGAGGGTCGGAAGTGGAAAATGCAATGGTGAGAAGACTGAGTAAGGTGGCAAATTGAACGAGCACTGAGTGGGGAAGAGTGATAATTGGAAAAGTGTAACAGAGGGTTGGTTGGGTATTTTAATTATTTATTTAAAGACGAGGAGCGTCATAGTGTGAGACGATGAGCGTCACAGTTTAAGGTATATAGACGAGGAGCAATCTATATAGTAAGACCAGAGACCGATGTCAAGGACGTATAGAAGGAGCTCGTCCTAAAGTCCAAGTGGACATACAAAGGCTACAAAGGACCAAGGTGTTTTTAAAGAGGACAGCTCATACTCCATCAGAGTCATTTTTAGGGGCAGAAATAGTCACAAGGAGCGTGGACTAAAGTATATGTGGGCTGGCCAGTCTGTCAGTATTGTCTGTACATTATATATGATGTATGTAACAAGGAAATGAAATAGTGACAACAAGGAAGAAATAGACTATGGTGGAAACGATGAGATTTGAAATTCAACTTTTTATTTATAGTCGACCGATGGTGGTTTTTTAATAGGTAGATTAAAGTAAAAGTGGTATAGAGGCTTGGAGCTGCGACGATTGGTGCACGCTCATATTGTATTATTTTTCTGGAAAGCATTTATTTGTGTGAAATAACGGTAAGTAGTGACAGTCAATCGTGACTAGGTCATGACGGAGTATATTACTCCACTCAAACACATACGCAGACAGCTGCCAAAACATGCACCCAGGGTACGGCAGATAACATTTTCATGCTATGGCCACAAGGGGGATCACTGTCCAAAGCAGTCTTGCAACATATGACGACATATTTGCATGCAGCATATACGGGAAAGAAGTTAGAAAAAAGGTTAACAAGCTTAAAGCTCCGGAAGATGTACCGGGAGGAACGGGAAGACCCGCCGACTGGATGCTTAACCAGTGTAAAGAGGGGGGTGAAGAGCCTTCGGCTCCCCTACCACGCCTGAACTAAATGGTGATAGTACGAAAGATGAAGCATTATATCCATTAAGAGAGGTTAAGGCAGCAACGGGGTATAGCAACACAACGTATACATTGCCTGCATGCAGCAGCAAGAGTCCGAAAAGACTCCAGAAAGAGATGTGATTCCTAAGGTCCTACGGGACAAGGAGAGACGTAACCGACCAGGCATTTCTCTAGATATAGAGATAGAAATAAAAAGATGGAAAGGAGAGAAAGACACAGCTGACGAGGTAGTGCTCATACAGAACAAATGGGTGGGTGGTCAGATATTGCTCAAACTTGATGGAAAGAGCATCGAGGAAGTAAGGCAAGAGAAAGATCAGGACAAACAGGATAAAAAAGACAGAACAAGAGAAATGATCGAAAGAGGACGAGGCTAAAAGAAAGGACAAAGAATGGAACAACTATCAAGATGAGAAGTTGAAAAAACAAAAAAGAGCAGAGGAGCAAAGAAAGTATGATAATAGACAGAGCAAGAGGAAGAAAAAAGTTAAAGGATAGAAGGATACAAAGACGAAGAGATGAAGTGCGTAGAGCAAACGAGAGCAGAGAGGTGAAAAGGCAGAAAGAGGAAAGGGTTAGAGAAGAATCTAAGAAACAAAGGGAAGCCAATAAAGAAATAGAATGAAAAAGAAGGCAAAGGGCACGCAATATTGATCGCATAGAGAAAGAGTTAATGGAACCTAATCCAGTAGTAGCATGGGAGGACATAGAAGAATTCTTCCTGACACAAGAACCAAGGCCAGGTCTGTCTAGAGCAAATCTAGAAGATGATTTTGATATAAGACGCAATGGGGATAGAATTGATAAGGTTTATCATGACATGAGGACCAAAAGTGAATAAAGAAAATAAGGAAATTATCGATTTGAAACTACGCAGTTGCAAGGCAAAGAGGGAAGTTTGTTTAGCCTTGAGCATAGAGCTTTGTCTTTGGACAGGCTGACTCTGAATAGAGACGAGAAAGAGGGAAGTCACACAAGTTGGGGACAGGATATGTCAGACGAAGACAGAGAAACCTTGCGTGGGGAGGAAGGCGCTAGTGCATGTGATCCTGATGGGTGTTATCCAACAGACAGGGAAGAAAGATGGTCATATCTAGACCTACCTAAATCTGGGCATCAGAACCTCTGGGGCAGCTAGATCGGCTTAAAGGATGGACCCATAGTGTGAGGGGGGACTCGCCACCTTATGTGAGCAGAATACGGTCATTACCAGGAAGAAAACAATGTGGAGCCATTGTCCCTGCTATGGACAGGCAGATGATGGGGTATGAATGCAAATTTGGGATCTCGCAATTCCTATTGTTAGAGAAAGGAGGGGTCAGACCACAGTATATAGTGTGGCCCAAAATGGATAAGGATAATTTAAGGTGTAAACTCCCAAGTTTAACGTCGGGTGTCAAAAAATGGATCTATGAATTAGGAGAGAGCTGATGACATTTGGTCAAGAGCAGGATATGCAGGCGTCACTGCTCTGACCACTTCTCATGATTAAGCACTGTTTAATAATTGTAGAGTGGCAGTCTGGAAAGTGCTTTGAGTACAGTATCCAGACACATCTGAGATGGGTGCTATAATGGCACGTAAGATGCAGGAAGGAGAGGATCCGTTGATTTATATTCAAAATTTCCAAGAGCAATGGAGCTTGGAAATGCGCAAGCCATGGGGGTAATCTACACCTGTATTCTATCATATATTATGTCAAGGGCTACCAGACAAGGTGCAGAGACAGCTCAAGAAATTGGTGGGTATGGAGGCAAAAGCTTGGCCAGAAATACAGTTGACAATAGCACATCATTGCCTTTTGCTACAAGAGAAAAGCCAAAAGAAAGAAGTGCAGGAGAAGCTATCGAAGTATGCTATAGAAGGGGCAATGTTAATTAGTGGAGAAGGGCAGGGAACACAGCAAACAATGGGTATGCCACAGGTGAATAAACAACAACAGTTCGATCAAGGAGGGAATGGATTTGTACCATGAGGTAGAGGAAACTTCAGCAGAAGGGGAGGTTTTCAGAACAATCAAGGGAACTTCCAGAGTAACCAAGGTGGGTTTCAGCCTATACATAATGATAATCAAGGCATGCAGGGAGGACACATTTGAAGACTTCCTCCTGTATGTTGGACACGTGGAATGACAGGGCATATAGCACAAATATGTGGGAGCCAAGGCTATGTACAGAATGGGCAGTTCTCAAGAGGGGGGACCGCTTTTCCGCCTGCATAGGGCACATAAAATAGAGATGGGTTTGCCCAAGATCAAAAAGTGTATCAAGCACAAGCAAAGATAATACTACAGGCTTTGCAACTACAGCAAGCACCATTGAGTCTACCACAAGGGCAGTCACAGCACGCACCCAAACAGATACAGCAGAGTGCAAACAGGGGATAGTTACTAACTCTTAGAATAGGGGGTGTCACTATCGAGGGTGGTAATCCTTTCACGGGCACAGGAATAAGCATGTACTCACTATAGGACAGCTCACTGGGTGACGTGATGTGTTCAGTACTATCAGTAACGCCAAATCCTCAAGAGCAGGCTTGTCCAACCTTTTTGAATGTGGGGTCGAACCATTAACTTTTTGTCACCCGGTGAGCGGGCGAGCCAAAAGTGAACACCCTCACCCAAAGCAGTATATTCAAAAGCGATGGTGTGTGACCTTTGACACAATAGCATCACAGGCATAGCCATGCAGTCCCAAAGATAGCTTTTGGTGTCGGGGACAGTGATCAATGGTTAGTTTCTTGTCATTTCTTCCACCAGTGTGTATGTGTTGATATTTCCCTGATATAGTGGGGACGACCGAGCGTAGCAAGGGAGCTATAACGATCCAGGGAGGGCTTGGGGGTTCCCCCCAAGATTTCTTTTCCAAATATGGGGCTGAAATTGTGCATTTCACAGCAGGAAAAGTGACCAAAAAGCCATAAGTTTATAATCAGTTCTAAAGGGGAACATGTACATTCCATGTCACCAACAGCAGACAAGAACATTGTAGAACACAACACATTTTAATGATCAATGTATCCACAGTGTAAGACAGCACTGTCACTGATGTAACACATTGGCATGCTGGTTGTGCCCAAAATATGCCTCTGTAGCAACATGTCTATGCTGGCTGTTCCTAATTTAGGCCAGCATTGTCCTCTACAAAGCATGATTGATGCTGCCTGCGCATGTGCAGTGTGCCCAATACATATGCCAGCTTATCTCTGTAATACACATTCATTACTTCTGTGGTAATGAAAGAAGCATAATCCAATTCCAGGGGGCACCTGAGGCAGTAAAAGTCCTCCGCCACGGCCCGGTTTATTGGTCGGACCCAACATTGCAAAAATAAATTAATCGTGTCCACGGACCCGACAAACATTGAACAAATAAATAAATTGGCCAGGGGAGCCGACTTATGAATTTCCCGGGGGTGGGGGGATGCCCAAATATAGGAAGTGACATCACCAGCAGTTATATGACCGCATTTGCACGTAGTCACCAACTTGGTGCGAGGGGGGCGGGGGGTGCAGAACAGTGGAAACATTGGCTAGCATGTACTGCATATACTAAAGTCAAGTAAGGAGGAGGTTTAAGCCTTCCAGTTGCATTCCAGTAGGCCAATACGGCCCCTACTCCACCCCTCTATAATCATCCAGGTTGTAGTAGTCCTCAAAAGGCAGAGCAACAAAACTAGGATGGGAGAACGAAATGCCATCCCATCCTGTGAGTGTGTCAAACCTCAGAGCAAAGACTGTGCGTGTGTCTCCTACCTTGGAGCACAATCTCACTAATTTGGTGCAAATCTCGCAAGTGGGTGCATGGGAACCCCATGCGTGTGTGTGTGTGGGCTGCAGACCCCGGATCACTAGCTCACTTCTTCAGTGTGAAACTCTGGCCAAGGCAGTACTTTCCCAATGGTGAGAAGTGTCATACTTTCACATTAACTATGCTTAAGCACTTTGGGTTATTGAATAATGCTTCTACATTCTGAGTAAATCCATCCCTTTAAATATATTAGCTCTTGTATAACCACAACAGTGTTGATTTATTCTGAAGATGATGAAGATGATGTTAGACTTGCTCAAAAGTTCTGGTTCTGTATCATTAAATGTACTTCAGATCTTCAGCGTCTCAGGAGGATAGCTCAGGGGCAACATGCTCGCCTTGGAAGCAAGATGACTAAGATGAACTAGCATTGCCTCAACAAAAGCATAGTATTACAATTATAGAAGCCCTGTTTAGCGAGCTAACTGAGGAGTACCAGCATTGCCCCATTTCAAATATGGCAGCTCTAGTAGAAAATAGATTACACAGCCCTGCTGAGAAGTGCTGTTACTGTCTCTTAAAAAATATAGAAGCCCATTAGCTCTGCACCATTAGGCAAGTACTGTCCCATTGAATGCTATTACACTGAACAAGGTCAACAGTATGGCAAGGTCCATACTGGGTTCTATGTGATAATTCTGCATTTTGAAGAACAAATACAAAAAAGACTGATTTTATTTCGTCCGATTTGTGTGGTCAAAAGACCGAATTATCACATTCTACTGCCCACCCACCCACGCTAAACCCCCCCAAGAAGGTGATCCCACCTCACCCCACATCCCACCCTCTCCCACACTGTTACCCTCCTTAGAATTCAGGGGAGTTACCTCCCTCAACGCCTCCGTTCCCCACCCATAGCATAGCATTCACCCTCACCACGTACACACTCAGAAACATGCAAACAGTTTCATTTGCCCTCTCCCTGTCACCTCCCCCCCCGCAGATGCAATGCAAGAGGGGTGCACAGATGTACAAATACACCCAACCCAAAATGATTATTAGAAATTGGGGGACAGACTTGCTTTGCACCTGTGCCTCGATTTCTAAAAATCGTTTTTGGGTTGGGTGTACCTCTACATCTGTGCACCCCTCTTGCCAAGAGGGGTGCACAGATGTACAAATACATCCAACCCAAAAAGATATTTAGCAATTGAGGGACAGACTTGCTTTGCATCTGTGCCTCCATTTCTAAAAATCGTTTTGGGTTGGCTGTACCTCTACATCTGTGCACCCCTCTTGCCGAGAGGGGTACACGGATGTACAAATACACCCAACCCAAAAAGATTATTAGAAATTGAGGGACAGATTTGCTCTGCATCTATGCCTCCATTTCTAAAAATCGTTTTGGGTTTGGTGTACTTCTACATCCATGCACACAGATGTAGAAGTATACCCAAACCAAAACGATTTTTAGAAATTCAGGGACAGATGCAAAACAAGAGCATCTGTCCCTCAATTTTCAAACATCGTTTTTTACCCAGATTTTACCCAGGCCGCCAGAGAGAGAGACACAGTATGGATGGAAAAAAGGGCCATCCATACTGGTCTCTTCTCTCTAGCTTGGGGGGATGGGGGTGGACCAGAGCACCCGCATACTCGGCGTCCCTGAAACCGGGCCGTGGCCTGTAACTGCCTCTGGTGCTGGGGGTACCAGAGGCAGTTACAGACCATGGCCCAGTTTATTTATTTATTTGTTCAATGTTTGTCAGGCCATAGACCCGATTAATTTATTTGTTTCTGCAATGTTGGTCGGCCCCAACATTGCAGAAATAAATAAATCGGGTCCACGGACCCGACAAACATTGAACAAATAAATAAATAAACTGCGCCATGGCAGAGGCAGTAACAGTCCTCCGCCACGGCCCAGTTTATTTATTTATTTGCTCAATGTTTGCCGGGTCCGTGGACCCGATTAATTTATTTATTTCTGCAATGTTGGTTTGACCACCATTGCAGAAATAAATAAATTAATGGGGTCCACTGACCCAACACACATTGGGCAAATAAATAAATAAACCGGGCCCTGGCCTGTTACTGCCTCTGGTGCCCTCTTTTAGGGGCACCGGAGGCAGTAACAGTCCTCCGCCACGGCCCGGTTTATTTATTTATCTGTTCAATGTTTTCTGTACAGCCTCGCGGGCCACATGAAATGGCTTGGAGGGCCGCATTGTGGCCCGCGGGCCGTATGTTGGACAACCTTGCTCAAGAGGAACCAAGAGTTGACGTCACGATGGGAGGCAAATCTTTTCTTTTTTAGTAGACACAGGTGCAACTCGCTCATGTATAAAGGAGGGAACCTTTTTACTCTCAGGTAATGCCATGAATGCTCAAGTTTTCACAGGAGCTACAAGTAGAGTTCCTTTTACTGAAGAATTACCAGTCTCTATAGGAGAATGTGATATGGCTGTGCCATTGTTGTATTCAAGGCAGACACCAGTTAATATAATGGGTCGGGATTTAATGACGAATTTAAGTATGAATATTTCTTTTTCTGATGAAGGCATAGTGTGTTCAACACCAGGGATACATTATTTAAATGTGAGTGAATTCATTATGGCATTTACAGGGCAAATAGCCATACAAGGAGTACCGTTAGAACCAGAGGTGTTTCATTATGGGGTATGCATTTTGTTTACATGGCTACCTGGTTTAGTAGGTAATGAGAATACCTGATGAGGTTCTCTTTAGACCAGAGATTCCCATGGACAAAGAGGGGGACAGATTTTTCCCTTAGAGCTGCAAACAGATGTTGTACGAGGGGTTTTGGCTATGCTCATAGGATTTGATGACAATGGCAGATCATGGAGCACAGTAATTGCTATTGGAGAATGTTACAGATTAACTGACATCACCGATGAGGACATGTTTAAAGATGACCCATCTGATGACGAAGTAGCGTTTTTTACAGGAGTATTACATATTGGGTTAGATCAGAATAATGTGAGATTCTGCAAAGAATGATGATAGCGAGACAGCATCCTGCATTTTTTGATGAAGACATGACGAAAGTGGCAGTTTCTTTATGGACTATGGGCCCCTATGATGTAGGCCTATTAAAGGGGGTTGGAGAAATTAAGATTAAACTGAAGCCAGGAGCAATTTTACCTCGAGCACAACAGTATTCCATCTTTTGAGAGGCAGATAAGGGTATTTTTAAGATGATATCCGCCATGATGGATCAAGACATTTTAGTGATGTCAGAGTCACCACACAATACGGCTATGTACCCTACGAAAAAAATGGAAGGGGGGAATCCTGGCGTTTAATTCAGGACATGCGCCCGATTAACCAGATTGTAGAGGCAGAGTTTCCCCTAGTTCCTAATCCAGCAACGACCTTATGTAGTATCCCTGTTGAGGCGCAATATTTCATTGTGATAGGTTTGAAAAATGTGTTTTTTTAAATAAAGTGGCTTAAAGATTCTCAAGATCTGACGTAATTCACGTTCAGACAGTCCAAGTTAAAAAGCACAAGATTACCCCAGGGGTACTGTGAGCCTCCATCGATTTTCAATAGAGTCCTGCAGATGGACAATATTGATTTGCCAAGTGTTGTGTTGCAACACGTGGATGATATTTTTGTCTGCAGCACATCAGAAGAAGAGTGCAGATGTGACTCAGTTCAGCTAATGGTTATTTTAGCTGAGAAAGGATATAAAGCGGACAAAGAAAAATTGAAGTATTGCCAAGAAGAAGTGTTATACATAGGCCAGTTAATTTTGCATGAAGGAAAGAAAGTTACACCTGAAAGGACTGAGGCCATTTTGAAAACAGCAAAACCGCACACAAAGCATATGCAGCAGTTTTTGGGACTATGCAATTATGTGAGGGCATGGGTATTTGATTATAGTTCATACACAAGGCCATTGTTGCAGGCTCTGAAAAAGGCTCAAGTAAGTCAGGAAAAGATTGTATGGACCGAATAAATGGAGGAAGGGTTCGATGAGTTGAAAAGGGCAATTTGCACAGCTCCAGTTTTAGGGATTCTGAATTATTTGGAGGAATTCTTTTTATTCTCGCACACCAATGGAACAGTTATGACGGCAGTACTCACTCAGAGAACTGCGTTGGGGTACAAGCCTTCACCATATTTCAGTGGGATTTTGGATCCAGTAATGAGGGGTCACTTACCCTGCGAACAATCTTTGGCAGCCGCTGCGTTCACTTTTGAGAAGTCTGCTAGCATAGTAATGGGGTGTTCCATGTCAATGTTTGTTGAGCATGCATTATTTGCTGTTTTGGAAAAACCTATGGGTACGTTTGACATCTCAAAGAGCTTCTTGCTTATGAGGTGGTCATATCGAATCCGGCGATTAAAATAGTCAAATGTAAAACGGTGAATCCTGCCACGTTTATAACCCAACCACTGGCGGAGAACGAGCAGGCACATGATTGCTCCAACTATGACGAGTTCTATGACGAGATTCCAAGGGTGAAGGAAAATGCTCTAGCAGCTGGGGAGGTTCTCTTTATTGATGGTTCTTCGAAAATCGATCAAACTGATGGACAAAGATTATTCAGGTGTCGCTGTGGTAAGGCACATGGCTAATGGGGAATTTGAAGTTTTGATAAGTGCACAACTACCGCCTTACTTTTCAGCACAGGCTGCAGAATTAGTGGCATTGATTGTTGCGCTCGAGAAAAAAGCACACGAAAGTAACCATGTACAGTGACTCATCCTATGTGACGTCGACAGTACATGCAGGGCTAGCACATTGAAAAAGGAGGGGCTACATCCGAGCAGACGGCACTCCAGTGCAACATGCCGGACTATTGGACAGACTTATTAGAGCAATACAACTCTCAGTAGCAATCGTTAAGTGGGCAGCACACACTAAGAGAGCAGACGTTGGGCCTGATTCATGGAAGTGTTTTATAATGGTGCAATCCCATAGAAAAACGTCCCATGAATCAGGCCCTTTATTTCATGCGGAAACCAAGCCGCAGATGAAGAAACGAATACAAGTTGCATATTCAGAGGATATTATGAGCTTTGATACACCTGATGTGAATAAAAGAATGAATAGTGGTGATGATTATAAATGAAAGTTTCAATAACTTGTCGAAGACGCAACTAATGGAAGTTCAAGGTGAAGCACCACAGGATGAGAAAGATCTGTGGACACGCAGGGGGTGAGCTTTATCCCCTTTTTGAGGCATTGTGGCGACAGGAAAGCACTGGTAAACCAGTGATGTCTGTAGCCATATTAAGGATGGTGTTGGAACAGCTACACTACCCTGCGCATGTCATCAGAGAAAGCCTTGCAGCAACTATTGCGGAGGAATGGTTTGTACCAAATTTGTTAAAACACGTTGCATTTTATGTAGTAAATTGCATTGCTGGGCACACGCTGCAAACAGTCAGAGGTGTTATCCCTCGACCAAACGGTCCTTTTCAGCATTTACATATTGATTATGTTGAAATGCTGCAGGTCTGTAATGGTTACAGCTATACAATAGTGGTAGTACACCCATTTTCAAGGTGGGTCAAAACTGGCCCATGCACACATCCAGATGCCACCTGCGCTGCAAAGTTCCTGGTTTGAGACGTTTTTCCTAGATGGGGAATATGTGAGATATTAAGATCAGATAATGCCCCCCATTTTGTGAATGAAGTGTTCAAGCAGATCAGCATATTGCTCAGTATAAAGCATATGTTTTCTTTGGCTTATCCCCCGCAAGCCAACGGAATCTGTGAGTGACTCAACGGCCTGCTTAAAGAAAGGATAGCTAAACTTAATTTAACGTTGAAAAAAGGATGGCTGCATTGCCTGCCTCTTGCATTGTATGCATTGAGGAATCAACCAGGCTCTGACCATCATCTTATGCCCCATGAACTAGTAACGGGGAGGCGAATGAGAACGCCTCTCACTCCTCCATCGAGGAGTAGAAGTGATGCCCAGACAACAGCAGAATGGTTAGGAGATGTGCTACGTGCCTACTTAACATGTATGACTACAAGTTTCTCTGTCATTTCAGAGCAAGTCAAGTGGAAGGGGTGTCGGTCCCAGAACACAGATGAAGACCATACAGCAACCGGATCAAGCAAACCTTTATCGCCAAAGCTTGTCGCAGAGATCAGGTACTGAACCGGAACTTTGTCCGCAAATGGCATCAACCCAGGTTTAATGGTATCTTCATTGTCGAGGACGTTACTCCATCAGCAGTCAAGGTACAAGGAAGACACACTTGGATATTCCTGTGAGACGTGAAGATTTATAGCAGAGAGACCACCACACCCCCACCACAGTAGGAAGCAAGTCAAGGAGAATTAGTTCAGCACATGCAGACTAGATCAATGGCGAGGAAGAAGGAGGCAGAGACTGTGCAGTAGACAGATAAAGAGTTCATTGGACTGTGGTTCGTTCGAGACACTCTTTGTAGCAGCGAAAACAAGGAGTGAAAGAAAAAGCTATTGTTCTTGAGCCACAGGAGTTTGCCGACATTGGACTGAGACATATTGAAGTCTTGAAAAGAAATGCCAAACCTAGAGTACATCTTTGACAGATGGAAGAGGGAATAATTCCCCAATTCCTTTCTCACCGAGTTTTTCTTTAAAGATGCCCATGGTGGTACCCAATGGCACCATTCATCAGATCGTTCTTACTGTTTTCCTCTTTATTCTTCATGCGTATTCTAATCTGGTTGGGAGAACTATTGACGTTTACGTATTTTTGCAAGATCCTAAAAATGGTCCTGTCATGAGGAGCTTGCTTGCAGCCATAATAGCACAAATCCTCCAACTGCTTGAGAACTGTATGGAAAACACAAATGCCTCCGTCTGATGAAGACGCACATAGACTAGTTGGAATGGTCTTTTATTTCCTGATTGCATAAAACCCGCACCTTGTTGGACAACAAACCGACACTTGCAAATTTCTGAAAGATCCTAGGAATCAATTGGCAATCAATCAATAACTACATGATATAATTGAGAAAGTTATCTATTGTCTGAAGCAGCACAGTGAGCATCTTGATGGGCTTATCAAGTGAGGACATCCATAACATGTTCGCTTTGGTCTTTTATTATTATCTACTGGAAGCACATCCTCACTTGGTTTGGCTAAAAGACGACTCTTTTGTATTCCTCAGGAACCCTATCAACCGTCCTGCCGTCAGCCAGTTGCTTGTGGAGTTCGTGGAGCAAATCCAGCTATTGCCAGAATATTTGATGAGATTGCCCGATTAAAGTTTGATTTTCCTTCCTAAAAAGTAAAAGTAGAAAATGGGCGACATTGATCACAACAATAATGTGGCAAACAATGAGAGACCACCACGACATGCAAGAGGCTATTAGTGCATACGTTGGACTTCTTGGTACATCATCTACACATGCATTATGTTCATTATCATTATACTTTCTCTCACAGTACGTACTATTATGTAGATCGAAATAAGGCAGCCATACCTGTGTATTTTACTATGCAGCAGGAGGGTACAGAAGTGGCAAGTGTAAGACCACTGAGACTTATGTGATTGTTCCTACTCCAGGGGTGCATATAAAAGAGCCTAGTCCTGTAACCGATAAGTCTAAGCTTCCCCTATAAAGGGAGGTCAGCTTTTGAAGTGTTCCATGCTATTGGGTTACCTTCGTATTATGCCAAAAGAAAGACACATTTTATGACTGACCCTACATCAGTAGCACATGTAATGACACTGATTGCACTGACAAATGCCTCTGATTCCCCCAGTAAGGACAAAAAATGCAGACATACTTCATGATATAATTATAAGAGCTCATGAGGCAAGAAGGAGACCTAATAGAAGTACAAGGGAAGATGATCATGACTTGAATGATTATCTGCACAGCACAGCTCATTTGGGAAACATGTGGTATCAGCACATGAAAGAGGTAGGCAAAAGAACCTCAGAGGAGGAATGCTATGTATGTGCACTCCTGTTTAGGGAACAGTTGTGACCAGGAAAGTAATCTATGGCAAGTGCTTGAATGAGTGAATAAACAAAGTAAACATGCAAACCTGAGCTGGGACATGTGGCCAGAAGCCTGCACTGTAGTTTTGGTGCTGTAATACTTAGCAGTAATATTTCCAGACTGTGTCTCTCTCTTATCGGCTTGATGCACAGGCCAGGGGAGCATGCAGGGGTAAGAACGCCAGAGCCATGGACTAGTTTACAAAATCCAAGCCCCCGGAGAGAGGGAGATGCAGCACCTAGTGGAACAGTTGTCCCTGAACAAGCGGGGAATTCCCCCTTCGAACGACAGCAAATGTTTGATACCATGGTGAAAGGGTTCGCCTCTATGAATGAAAAATAGACATCACGATCAATGTCACCAGCATCAGTGCGCAGCTCGATGAGGAGGTCCTACAGATCAATGAAGATCATATCAGAGCCATGGAAGATACTGTTCATGACCTCCAATCAGACAGTGGCTGCCCAGACAAGATACAAGGTATGTCAGGGCTGATTGTGATAACATCGAATTCCGCTCCCGGAGGAACAAGATCAGGATAGTCGAGTGCCAGAAGATGCCCTCACTGGGAGCATGGAGCAGGCGGTAGAGCAACTGCTTAAAGAACTGTTGGGGAGCCACAACGAGTCACCCTTTTCTGCAGTCCTGCGGGCACACACAGCACTGACTCAAAAGCTAAAGCATGGTGACTTTCCGAGATCAATAATTGCAAAAATACTAAGCTACTGCGATCAGGATCTCCTTCTGAAGCTGGCAAGAAACAAGAAGGAGCTCTGGCTGGGCTCTCAAGTTATCCAGATTTTGCCCAGATTGTTCTGTGACAATTCAGTAGGAGCGTTGTCAGTTCTTGGGAGTCAAAAAGATGCTGCCGGAACACAACATTGAATATGCAGTGCGTTTTCCAGTTAGGCTTCGTTTTCAATTCCAGGGTATATTATATTTATTTACGTCCCAGAAGAGGCAGTTAAGTTTATTGAGGCGAAGATGCCACTCCCATGTCCACCTACCGAACTTCAGGAGGGACAGTCTGCGATGTGAGACCATTCCAGTTCATTGTTCCAAGGGATGGAAATCATCAAGTATGTGCTGATGGCATTTTGGTTACACTAGTGTTTATACGTAGAGTGTATACCATTAGAAATTTGAAAGTAGTGCCTGGAGTGGTGACGGTCCGCCGCAATACCTTTTTGATGGTTAAAGTTGGGGATCAGCCAGGTACTTGGGCTGCACAGTTGCAGGGGTTCGGGAGGGTAGGGTTTACACTGCTAAATGGGGGGAGTGGGAGGGAAGCGGCGAGGGTGGCTGAAAGGGGTTGGGAAGGGTTTAATATTAAAAAGGCTTTGCGTCATATCCGGTGTTCACAGCATAGCAAACAGCACAGAGATGTCCTGGGTTCGGTTTCTCAGAGTAACCACGTAATGCAGGTCAGATGGTTATTGGGACTGTGCCAGGTTTGACCCAGATAAAATTGCTAAGATAGAATGTCCATGGGCTAGTCAACTGTGTGAAAACTCAGAAATATCATCGCCCAGGCCCATAGGCTAGGTGCTAATATTCTCTTACAAGAAACTCACGTAGTTGAATTAGTTGCTCAGCAGGTTGGCCAATCTTGGGGTGGGCAACAATAATACACATCCTATACTACCAGGGCACGTGGAGTGATGATATTAGTACACAAAACACTTCCATTCTCATGTCAGGACCAGGTCTTTGATAAGAAGGGCAAGTATGAGTTGGTGCACGGATCGCTTTGCAAACGGGAGGTAGTTTTGCTGAACAGTTATTGCCCCAACATAGACGGCCCAGATTTTCACATAGAGTTAATAGACCTTCTGTCACAATTCCCGAGTGCTGTCCTTATATAGGGGCGGGGGGCGATTTCAACACTATTATCAATACAGTAGTGGATAGGTCGACTGCCGGCCCCTGGGACCTGAAGAAGGCGGCATGGGCTCTGTGCTCTGGTGTGCAACAACTGAATGTTGTGGATGTCGGGCGACTGAGGCATGGTGCTGAGCGGGGATTCACTTACTACTATGCGTTTCACACTATGCATTCCCACATTCCCTCCTTCTTGAGGTGGTGGACTGTGGCATGTCCCCAAGAAGGTTTTTGGGCCATTCTCCCTTAATGTTAATTATAAATTGGTCTGCAGAGAGTCAACCTAGGCCTCCATGGCGCTTCTAGTCCGAGACACTGAGGGACCTCGCCTTCATGAATGGCTTGCGAGATAGTATTATTGTTAACTTTTTGCAGAATGAGGGGTCAGTCACATCAACAGCTGTGTTGTGGCAGGCATTTCAAGCCTAGATACATGGGGTTGTGATGTCGACTGCGCTTGGGGTCCCAAAACACCTTAGGCGTGATATGGAGAAGTTGGAGGCACAATTAAAGGAGCTCCAAGATAGTTGCACTAGAAATTCTGCCACTGCGGTGCTCTTAGAACCCAAACAGGAGTTGGATAGTTTCCGGGATCTCGCTCAAAGGGAGATAAGATTCTTAGATAGGCCGGGGATGGCACGCAGATATGGGGAGGCAGATCAGCCTGGGCATTTCCTGGCCCAGCAGATCCATAGAGAAGGGGGCAGGGGACCAATCACATACATTGACACCAATGACGGGACTAGGGTCTGTTCGGAGATGGGATTCAGGGAGTTATTCCGCTCTTTTTACGCAGCTCTGTATCAATCCAAGGGTGAGGCATCCGAGGTAGGAATTTGAGAATATCGGAGCACGATTCCCACTTCTTTATTGTCTCCGGAGACTTGGAACTCTTTGGAGGTCCCCTTGTCCATTGAGGAACTGACCAGGGCAATTAAGGAACTTCCCTCAGGCAAAGCACCCGACCCAGATAGGCTAGTAGCAGAGTTCTACAAAGAGTTCAAAGAAATCCTGGCCCGCAGCTGCTCAATATGTGAGAGGAGACCCTAGACAAGGGAACACCTGCGGAAATGGTGCGTGAAGCCGTGATTACGGCTATGTTGAAACCAGGTAGAGAAGACAGCGCATGTGCATCATATTGCCCCCCCCCATCATTAATCAATGTCGATGCCAAGATATTTGCTAAAGCCATTGCAAACTGGCTGCAGCCCCTGATGCCCTATCTCATTCATAACCATCAGTCAGGGCTTATCCCCGTAGAGCCACAGCCTTAAACCATTACTACGTCTACAACATAATGACGCAAGTGCCACCTGACGCGGTAGACATCTCCCTATATATGCAGAAGGTATTTGACACAGTACATTGGCCCTACCTCTTTGCGGTACTGGAAAATGCTGGGTTTGGGCCTAGTTTCATATCGTGGGTATGACTGTTATACACCAACCCAATAGCGAGAAGTCAAACCAATGGGACAATATTTACACCCATCAAATTAGGAGGCGGCACCCAGCAGGGGAACCCACTGTCACCCCTCCTGTTCATGCTCATTATAGTTTAGTTTAATATTCATAACGCGCAAACCATGGACCCATGGGCATTACGACACAGACAAAAAATAAAAAAAGGCATATTAAAACAGCATTAACAATCTAGGATAATCCAGGTACAAAGTCAGACACATCAGGGTTTTCAACTTTTTCTTGAAGGAGTCCAAGGAGCTCTGATGTCTGAGATACAGAAGTAAGTTGTTCCATGCCTTAGGAGCCGCAATGTAAAAGGCACCTTTTTCCACCTTCACGGTCCTGCACCTAGGAAGCATCAATAATTCTACATTATTGATCTAAGGGCTCTCCTATAAACATCAGTGATCAGTCCCTGAAGGTAGCTGGGCATTAGGCCTTGTCTGCATTGGAAAGTGAGGACTAATATTCGATAGAGTAAGCAGCATCAACAAGGAGCCAATGGAGAGCTCGCCTTGCAGCTGAGACATGATCTCTTCGGGACAAACCCAAGACCGTTCTCACTGCCCCGTTTTGAATTACCTTCTGCTTGTTGCAGTCAATTTTACTCATCCAACAAGGAGGCTGCAGCAGTAATCTATTTTAGATCCATTGATCGCTTTAGCGGTTGTCTCTGCATTAGTCTGACTAATGAATGGTCTAAGGTGTGCTAGGAGCTTAATGTAATATGCTGATGCAGACAATACGTCCTACTTGAGCTGTCATAGAAAACTGTTGATCAAAGATCACGCCCAGAGTTTTTACCTGCTTTAATGGGGTAATCGTAACATTTCCTAACTAGAAGCTTGCGTAAGATGGACCGAGCTTTGTTAGCATGGATTGAGAACCAATAATCATCAGTTCTGTTTTTCCCCTGTTAAGTGCCAGATTGTTCTGCACCATCCAATCCTCGACGATTGCATATATCCTATTCAGGTTTGCTTCATCCAGTGCATGTATCCCCTCAAGAGGGACGACACATACTGCATGTCGTTTGTGTAATTTGTAAACACAATCCCTGTCTGCCCTAAAATAACAAAGAAGGAAACCGTGAATACATTATATAGACAAGGAGAGATGCATGCACCCTGTGGCACATCAAATTTAACTGTAACCGGTGTGGCAGCTACATCTACATAGACCACTCTACTTTCCCTGTTTTCCAGATGTAGAGAAGTTAGCCACTTCTTCCAACCTGGTGACCAGAATTGAGTGGTCAACCAGGTCGAAAGCGGCTGATAAATCCAACAACATCAGCATTGAGGGCTTACATTTGTCTACCCGCTCCAGGAGGCTAGATTTCAATTCAAGCAGAGTGGTCTCTCTGCCGTAGCCCTGTCTAAATCCGGAGTGGTGACAATTGAGGATAGAGTGTTTATTCAAGTGCTCAAGTGCTCTACAATTTGCCCATATGAAACAGTCCAGGATTTTGAGCATGATTTTGGGGATGGGTCTGTAATTAAGCGCCTCCTTAGCGGCCAAACAAGTTTTTTTTTTTAAGCTCGGGCTGACCCATGCCTTTTTACGGTACACGACCCTCCAAAAGGGAGGCATTTACAAACTTACAAATCGCTTCCAGCAAGATCGGGGGGGGCAGGGTTTGATTATAATGGCTGAAAAAGAGTCTCCTCTGCATTTTGTAGCTTTCAGCTGTTCCATTATAACGGATAGCACACCCTCTATTATGTTTGAAAAGCGGAATTGAGGAATGGTTGGACTTCTTACATACGGATCCTTGATGGCCTTACTGGTGTCAATGTGAGTATTTTCTCTTTTCTGGACTATATCTGACCTAATGCTATTCAGTTTATCTTGCATGGCAGTGTGAATATCTTGACAACACACAGCATCTTGTACAAGACCGCTAGCATTAGCTGGGCTAGTGGATTCTTGTTCTTTTAAAAAATTAAAAAGTTCCTTAGTTTCCGATTGTGCATTCACAATCCTAAAGTTCAAAAGGTTTTTCTTAGACTCAATAATTGCCCATCTGTATGTTTTAGCTGCTTCTTTATAGTTTATCAGGGCTTCAGGCGAAGAATTTGATTTCCACGAATACAGCATTTTCATGGAGGCAGATTTAAGCTTTCTTAGCTCTGGTGAAAACCAGGCTTTATTATCTGTCCCTTCCTTCACCTTTCTGTGCTTTAATGGCGCTAGACAATTGGAAATATTATCAAAGTTAACAAGAATACATTTTGACATCTTCTAGAGAGTCTAGAGGGGAAAGGTAATTAATGGGCTCAATAGGGGTTCATTTTTTTCTCGTGTGAGTAATTTTAGGTTTCTACTCATTCCTATTTGCACACTCCTGCCCTTCATTTTCCCAGGAAAATCGGCCTGTACTTTAAATAGTAAAACCAATAATGGTCCGACCGTGGACAGGGGAATACCTGGCGGTCCGTGGTGGTAACTTTTAAAGATGAAACCTAGTCAAGGGTATACCCCCAAACAGTGGGTTGGCACATTAACTATTTGCTCAAATCCCAGATACATTAGAGATTGCTCCATATTTGACGTCAGGATATCATCTTTGTGTCCTAGCCAGTAGTTTAGATCGCCCAGTACTAAAAAGCTGGTGTCGGGCTGTAGTCTGGATAAGAGATGATTAGAGAGAGCAGAAATAAAACCATCATTTAATGAAGGTGGTCGATAGATTAGGAATATATTCAGTGTTGTTTCTGCATTAAGGCCTATTTTCAGGTGTAGAGAATCAGCTCCATTCATGAATTAAGCATTAACTTCCCATATAGTTAAGGCAGATTTAAAATGCTCCCCCTACACCACTCTGCAATCCTCTATCTTTCTGTATCATGTTATATCCTTCTGGAACGGCCAAATAAAGAGAGGGGCCAGCTGCCATATGTACCCAAGGTCAGTTATAGCACAATCATCAATGTTGTCATCATCAATATAGGTAGTAACGTCTAAAGCACTAGTGATCTAGTGTTAAGAAGCATGCAAGACAGGTTGTAAACTGAAACAATCCTGCTATTACCTATCGGCGAGTCTGCCAGCCCCTTTATTATAGTGGGTGGTTATCTAATAGGTTCCAGACAAATATCAATGTCCCGTGTCGGGGCATCCACATTGGTGACAATCATGTTATTCTCATGTGAGACAACAGTGGAACAACTAAAAGTACTGCAGGTCTCTCCATTTGGAAAACTAGGAAGGTTAACGCAAGAGTGTAACAAGTCGTTATTAACCACTAACGGATTGGCTGGCAACACAGCATCTCGGCAGCTAGTGTTAGGACTCACCGTGCACTGGGTGACTTTCCTAGGAGTCGGTAAGTTAAAAATATTCCTTGCAGCCAAGATAGCTTCAAGCACTTCTACGATTCCCATCAAGAGGACGCTGAAAAAGAAGCTGAGGCTTCCTTCCTTCCGGCCCTGCACAGACCAGCATAGACCGGCTTGGCTTTTCTCGCACCGGTGCTCTCACGCCCGTTTTGCGTATAAGTAGTAGAAAGCACTACAGGTAGGCTGGGAAAATGAAGTCTCGTAAAATCAATCACAGCATGCTAAAGTTAGAAAAGTGCTTCTAAAAGCAGCAAACAGTTTACAGTGCAAAGCTAAAAATCAATTTAAAAAACCACTTCTAAAACGGTTACTTTCTAAAATTAGGCAATTCTAAAATATGTGGTCGAGTAAGCAAAGTCTTTCACACACACGCAGGCTTTATAAAAAAAAAAAAAAAAAAAAAAGGAGATGAGATGCAATTAATCACAGTGCAATAGAACCACTAGTAGATCTGGCCCGCTCCCGACATATTAAGAGTGGACGAAGATTGGGTGGCCCGTGAACGGTGATGATATTGTATGCATTAGGCATCCTTCTTTATATAAAGGTACCGGTCAGTGAGACGGGGGCGGTCTTTCAGGCATTAGAAGAGTTAGAATTTGAACAAAATAAAATGCAAAATGATTGAAAACAGAAATTACAAATGTATTTATTGCACTCAAGTGGCTATTCCTTACACAGTGACTTAGCAGGCATACAATAATATTATTGCGGCATTTGGGTCTACACACAGCAGGTGATCGTGTTAGTCTAAAAAATTGATAATCTCCAGCCTAGCCCCTTATGGACGACCACTGCAAATCTACCTCGGGGGGGTGTGGATCAATATGCCCCCCCTGCTCTTGTATCTCAGGGCGATTGTGCACTGTGTTACTCCTAAGTTACTATGCTATGGACGCACAAACATAAGACACTAAGAAAACACACAAATCGATTCAACAATAAAAACACTTTTATTCATACACAGCAATGCATGATGCAAACACTACTATAATGCAAATCTCAAATTTCCACCTTTTATGCTCTTGGTGCAAATCTACAATGCAATGCAATAACTATAAGCCTTACAGGCTTCTAAAGCAAGCAATCTAATAGCAACTTATCCAGTGTATTCATACATATGGCAAGTGTCAGCATGCAGTATTCCTCTTCAATCCTCACCATTCCTCTCCAATCCACACCACACTTCACACTCTCTCCCTCTAAGACAATCCCTGTCTGATTTCCCCCATCTATCATGTCAGCCAAAGCTCTGTGTCACGACCCTCAGCCCTGATCCCCACTGGCAAGCCTATTGGCCAGGTGGAATCAGGGCTCGGATCACTAATAAGGCCTGGCATCCACTTCTCAGGCCCTTTTGGCGCCAGGCTCATCAGTAAGGAAAGACATCTGCTTGAGGAACTACTTTATTTAGGCTTTCAGCCAACATGGAGGCATCCACATAGCTTGGTTCCTAGAACCAAGCTATGCGGTCTAGTGTTTTGGGTGTGGTGGCCTAAGGACTACTTTACCTGGACTACTTTATAGTGGCTATTTAAACCACACCCGAACAATACAACAAGCTTCGCGTTACTTTGCTTCTAGCATCGTGACGCTCACCGTGTCTAGCTTTCTCACGAGCCTGGTGAATTCCGGACCTGCAAAAAAACCAAGAACATCGTCAGCAGCAGAATCTTACCTGCATTCATCATCCTTCACTGCTCGTAGCTCTGTTGGTGGAGTTCACCGCCCGGATCGAAGGACCTTAGAAAAGGAGAAAGACGTCATTAAAGGAGGTAGTGGAGACATTACAACCACAAAGCGCTTAAAGACTTACCTGGTTGGTTGCTTTTCGGCTGGCATAGCTCCGGAACTCATCTGCGCTGGGAACTCAACGTGATCTACGAAAAGAGAAAAGCACAGGTCAGTGAGGACAAGACATCGCTGCACTACGCAAAGCGCCTCATTACCGCATCATAGCGCTATAGCGCGCCATCATCGCCAGGTGAGAACCAGCATATCCAGTTCTCCAAGCGGACACTGCGCGCTCTTAGGGAGATAAAAAAAAGGAGACATTTAGAACAGAGAAAAGGCATGCAAGAATTACAATGCCATCAATTGCAATAAGACCTACCTGAAAGACACTACAAGGGCAGCAGTCATCTTATGTAACGCTCCTGCAGCGTTTTAATATTTCATGAATGATGTCTTGAGAGAACTGATTGACGTTTGCGCCTTAGTGTACATTGATGACATCTTGGTCTACTCAGCCTCAAAATAAAGATCATAGCAGGCATGTTTGTTCAGTCCTCACCAAGCTCCGCCAACATCGTTTGTATGCAAAGCTGGAGAAATGTTTTTTTTCACGTCACCGAAGTAGAATTCCTTGGTTTCATCCTTTCGCTGAAAGGCATCAGAATGGACGTACATAAGGTTGACGCTATTCTAAAATGGCCATCACCAACATCTCTGAAGGGGATGCAGAGCATGCTAGGCTTTGCAAACTTTTACCGCCGGTTTATCCCAGACTTCTCTCAGGTTGTACCCCCGATCACAGTACTGCTACGAAAAGCAATAAAAAGTTTGCTTGGACTGAGGAAGCAGAAAGAGCCTTTCAGGAACTGAAACAAAGGTTCACCTCCGCTCCAATCCTGCGGCACCCGCGTCCAGACCTCCCTTATGTCGTAGAAACTGATGCTTCCAGTATGGCAATGGGAGCGGTCCTTTCACAGAGGGACCCAGAAACTGGCCAGCTGCATCCTGGGGCCTTCTGGTAAAAAAAATTCTCACCCCCGGAAATTAATTACACTATCACGGACAAAGAACTCCTAGCCATCAAGTCTGCTTTCAAGGCGTGGCGACACTAACTTCTGGGAGCTAGACACACCATTACAGTGATCACAGACAACCGGACCCTGCAATATCTCAAAACAGCCAAAGCCCAGTCTTCACACCAGTTACAGTGGGCCCTCTTCTTTGCTGAATATGACTACGTGATCACCTTTTGACCAGGGGTCAAGAATGGGAAAGCTGACGCCTTATCTCGAATGGGCATCGATGAAACGGTGTATACAACTCCAGACCCGGTACCCATTATACCAGACGACAAACTCTTGGGTATCACAACAGCGTTATCACAAGCCGAATTACGAAACAAAATTCGACAGTCAATGAACCCGGATGCTTTCCTCACATGGCAAAATCAAGAAGAACAATATTGCATCAAGGATCAGTTACCTTATTTAAGGGACCGGCTATATGTACCCGGGAAGGAGTTACAACAGCATATCATTTCAGGTCATCATGACTCTCTGATCGAAGGACACCCTGGAATCGCTAAAACTTTAGCAAAGGTAAAAAAGAACTTTTGGTGGCCTACCTGGCGTAAGGACATTGTCAAGTATGTTCAGTCCTGCGGCGTCTGTGCACAAAATAAATCACAGAAACAGAAACCACCGGTCTCCTACAACCACTGGACATCCCTCCCACTCCATGGCACACTCTTTCCCTCGACTTTATCACTGATCTGCCACCGAGTCAAGGCTTTAACACCATTCTTGAAATCGTGGATTTGTTCTCAAAGATGGCATATTTTATTCCTCTCATGGGCCTCCCGGACGCATCCACCCTAGCAGAAGTATTTCTGGAAAACATTGTTAAGCTGCATGGCTTTCCATCAGTTCTGGTCTCCGATCGAAGCAGCCAAATGTATCTAATTTTTGGAGAAAATGTTGCGCAAGGCACAGATTGACGTCCAGCTATCCACCAGTCACCACCCCCAGACAGACGGCCAAACCGAGAGGACCAACCAGACCCTCGAGCAGTATTTACAGTGCATGCTGCACCATGAATTGAGAGATTGGAAGGACTTACTGTGGATAGCCGAGTACGCATATAACAACTCTGTACATTCTAGCATGGGCCAAACACCTTTTTACACCTTGCATGGCAGACATCCACATACATCAGAACTTGACTTTCCTGCCAGCTTGGAAATGCCTGCAGTAAAGACTCTTCATACAACCATCACTCAGGCGTTCAGAAAGGCGAAGGAACATCTTATTCATGCTAAAGAAAAACAAAAGCACTTCGCCAGCCAGCATCGAATAAAAAGCCACAGACTATGAAGTAGGAGACCAGGTTTGGTTAGCCGCTTAATACCTACCCATCAGAGTGCTGTCACGACCCTCAGCCCTGATCCCCACTGGTAAACCCATTGGCCAGGTGGAATCAGGGCTCGGATAACTAATAAGGCCTGGCATCCACTTCTCAGGCCCTCTTGGCGCCAGGCTCATCAGTAAGGAAAGACATCTGCTTGAGGAACTACTTTATTGAGGCTTTCAGACAACATGGAGGCATCCACATAGCTTGGTTCCTAGAACCAAGCTATGCGGTCTAGTGTTTTGGGTGTGGTGGCCTAGGGACTACTTTACCTGGACTACTTTACAGTGGCTATTTAAACCACACCCGAACAAGACAACACGCTTCGCGTTACTTTGCTTCTAGCAACGTGACGCTCACAGTGTCCAGCTTTCTCACAAGCCTGGTGAATTCCGGACCTGCAGAAAAACCAAGAAAATAGTTAGCAGCAGAATCTTACCTGCATTCATCATCCATCACTGCTCGCAGCTCCTGGGCAGCTCTGTTGGTGGAGTTCAACGCTCGGATCGAAGGACCTGAGAAAAGGAGAAAGACGTCATTAAAGGAGGTAGTGCAGACATTACAACCACAAAGCGCTTAGACTTACCTGGTTGGTTGCTTTTCGGCCGGCATAGCTCTGGAACTCCATCTGCGCTGGGAACTCACCGCGACCTACGAAAAGAGAAAAGCACAGGTCAGTGAGGACATGACATCGCTGCGCTACGCAAAGCGCCTCCTTACCGCATCATAGCGCTATAGTGTGCCATCATCTCCCAGTGAGAACCAGCATATCCAGTTCTCCAAGCGGACACTCCACGCTCCTAGGGAGATGAAAAAAAAGAGACATTTAGAACAGAGAAAAGGCATGCAAGAATTACGACGCCATCAATCGCAATAAGACCTACCTGAAAGACACTACAAGGGCAGCAGTCAGTGAAGTAACTGGACTGCCCACGCCCACAAAAGACAATGCACCCCTGCCCAGAGAGCAGGACGGAGAGCCCACCGATTCCGACAACCAGGTGAGAAGAGAACCTGGAGGGGCTGGAAACACAAGGGAGGTGGGGGAAAACTTACCTTTGTTGCCCAGTCCGAATATAGTCTTCATTTCCAGGCGGAATCCCATTGACACCGAGACCACACCATGGGATCATTGGGAAGGGCACCAACGACCAACTGGCTGGGTGGCGTCCCCGTGGATACCAGGGGAGCGTAACACTCTGTGCGAGTGTCTGTCCTAATTCCCCATTGGCACGTGCCTTATTAAGATCAATCAAGGCCTCATATCAGCAATACTCCAGCTAACTCTGCAACCAGCCAGTCAGTCAGGGCCTCTCCTTGACCTCTCAGTAGTCTGGTTGTCCTGCCAACTCTCTCTGCCAGATCGATCTCATCAGCTCTCATAAGAATGCTTCTCCAAGCTTCCGAACTCCCGAAACCATAAGATTCTGCTGCACCAAAACACTTCTCCCTCAATGGCAACTTCCTTTCATTCGCCTCTCGATCTCATGCCAGCCAAACGTCTCTCTTCAAGCTCAGAGTGCAGCTCCATCCAAAAACTCCCTCGATCTCAGTCAGAGAGCCATCTAAAAACGCCTCTCCTATGCCACTGCCAAAATGTCTCCCGATCTCTGTCAGAGAGCAGCATACACTCCTACTGCTCAGTTATAGTGTCAAATGATGTACATACATCTCTATGGTTGCATTAAGCATTCACTCATCTCTGTCAGCATTTCTAAATCCGAGCAGTGCCTGAAAGTCTGTGATGCACTTCTTGTACTTTTCAATGACTGCGTGTTCTGTCATCGCGACATTTGTACATCATATCTTGTACCATGGTATCTGTGTTACGTGTTACCATACCATCTCTCTCCATATTCCTCCATTCACTCCACTGAAATCCCTCTCTTCTGTCTCTGTGCAAAGCACTACCTGCATGGCCCCCACCATCTCTGTCTGCGCACGTGAGCCAGGCAGGCCTGATAAGACAACCCTTCTCCTCTCTACACGGACAAGAGTCACGTCTAATCTCTGTCGGTACCACCAAACTGTTTAAGCATTCCTTGTACTCCTGTAACTCAAAACAACTTCCGCAGTCCGTGGCGCTTCTCTTCTGTCTGTCTCATTCAGGTTGGCTTCAATATGCCATAGGCCTCATGCTTTCTAGCGTTTACTCTCTCACAATGGCAAGCGCTATACTCAATGTCTCAATGCATACTCTAAGTGCACACTCATGCGTGCCTCTAATGCATACATATAACATATCTCTACATGTCTCTACAAATGTAACATGTGTCTCTAGAAAGGCACTTCAAATATAACAGGCCTCATTCTCTAGCAAATGCAAATGGCTACATAATATGTGTATAATGGGTAACTAATATCTCACTACTAATCCCTAAATGGGTAATGATTCTCTAATGATAACAAACAAGGCTTCTCCATACAATATCTGGTTTCACAATTGGAGCTCCTGCACATGTGGGGCATAGCTTCCATATGATGCCATTATTGGGGATTTAGGTAGCACTTTGCATATGAAGGCAGCATCTGTGAGGCAACACATAAAAAAACAGTTTTAGCAGGCATAAAAAGCCATTACTTCGACACGTTATGCTGCACATCGTGTATAAGGGCCACCACTGCACACATGAGTTATGCCGTACAATATGGTTACCGTGATAGGCATATATGTTGGCAATTGCCACATGGAAATGAAAACCTACTGGTTTTGCCAATGCTTCTACCATCTCATTCGACATACCATTCCTCTTGCATTTATTTTTTCATTCATTCCCTTTTCTGCCTCTTACAAATCTACCCTCCTAAAATTACTCATTACTTTTAAATGTCACTGCTTTCCTTTTTTTGTAACCAGTGTTGCGGTAGTTGCTAAGGGTCAGTCAGATAAAGAAGTTTTAATTGTGTGCACCATATTGGTGGCTGGGGTGACAGCGATGGTGACATAATATGGCAATTTAGCATGAATCCAGTTTAGCTAATGGGAATGAGATGTGCATGTGCGCAGCATGATAAATGGCAAAACTGCTAATACAATATAAACGCAATATAGGTGCGTCAGGCCACTATCGTTTAACAACCAGGCAGCAAGGAGCTCTACATGTGCATGCAAGGTAGGAGATTTGCAATGGGAAAAGCAGTGTGAGGGGATGCGGTAGTCCTGAACATACATGTTTAGGTAGACATACATGGGGGCCTCTAGGGAAATCGTTTTGGGCAGTATGAATATACAGATCGGTTTTGCCCCCGAGTTCTCTGAGAGGTTAGGAATTGCGCTGGCTGAAAACTGGGCTGGGCAATTGAACTCTGTGTGACTAAAAAACTAGTTTTACAAGGTTGGGGGAAGGACAGCAGCAGTTGCGATGAATATCAGATGGTCAGTTTCGGGCAGGCCTTTTTATGGCCTAGGAGCATTGTGAAGGGGAGATGCAATCTCTAAGTATATAGAGTCCGTTAGTGAATCACGGGCGGATTCCAGCCATCTTGTAGGACTGGATTTTAGGGCCAGACAATCAAACCTGATGCGGTTTTCTTGCGGGGAAAAGAGCACTGATAGATCATGGATTTACAATAGAGTGGTCAATGTTTGTGTTGGGACCATGCGGACTGGAATGGTAAATCACATAGTTTAGAGTGAAATGTGGACACCAACATGTTTGGGCGATAAAACCAGCAACAATAGATCAAAAGGAAATGTGTTTGTTTCCCTCCTCTTCACATCAATGGTATTTTCATAGAATAGACGTGTGCATCACAAATAGGGGTAAAGGTTTAGAACCAGATGGAACCTGTGATAATTGAAATTGAAAGTTGTGTGAACTGTGTAACTAGGAGTTGAGGTTATGACCAAATACTGAAAGGCCCCAGAGAGGGCTGTAGTGTAAATATGAAACATATCATAAATTAAAGAGGATGGTGCTCAGATGAATGTATCCAATAAGAAGTGTGAGAACAGGGAACATGGTTACATTGAATAGGTTTAACCAATCATGTGTAAGGGGTTGACTATGTAACAAAACCTTTGGGAATGTTTTAACTGTTGCAAATTGTATAAAATGCATGTACTGTGTGTGGTTCGGAGCGACAGGTTAGTTTGACTCTTGGATGTCATCTAACCCCTCCCAGCCATTTGTACAATAAACTTGCTTTATGGACAAAGCGTGTACGTATTCTTTAAAAGATGGGCCTGATTTTGGTTACAGTGATCTAAAGGCCCAGTCCTACACCAGGTACAAACTCCCTGCCAAAATAGAGTTCACTCCTTTAGTGCAAATAAACCCCAGTGAGTAGCAAAGTATAATTCATCAAAGAATCCATCTGCCGGATGACAAGTGGTGGCAGCTTTTTCAATGCTGGAGTTGTGCATAGGCACTGTGATGTCACAGATCACCTGTAATAATGTTAAGAATTCTAATAAAAGGGGAGCACGCTTGTGAGCCCCACCAAGATGGCCACCCTAGAGTGAGCTCCCTGTTCACCTGCAGTAGATCGGGACAGAATCCTGTGCCATCGGGTTAGCAGAGACATACAGAGCAGCAAAAATCGCAAGTGGGAGGCCCCTAGTATCCGGTGGTGACTGAGCCCCGACGGTGAAGGGCAAAGAGATTAACGCTGCTCTTCCCTGTGTGGTGGCCCAGCACAGAAAGGGCGCGCAGGGATGCAGAGCCGCAACAGGAGCAGTAATAGCAGGCTCAAGGAGATGAAGTGGTGGTGCACCTAGCCCCAAATGATCCTTCCACCTAGGTTTCTGCGCTTTGCGGCTGTGTGTGGGGTAAGGAAGCACACTGAGTGCTTCCGATAAGACGGCAGACAATGGTTGGGGAGGGCTTTGGAGTCCTGCCCAGTGTCTCGCTGCCTGTGAGCACCGTGGTTCGGCTGCAGAGAGGCTGCACTGTGTGAGGCGGTGTGGGCTTGGTTGCCTGTACGTTGCTTGCGCACACCGGCACCGTGGCCAGGATCCCAGCAGAGGTATGAAGGAATAGTCGGCAAGTAAGGGCACGGTACAAGGATTCTATGCTGGGAAGCACTTCATTGCCACCCAATATCCTAATGTGATAGTCTAAAATCACCCAATTTACCTTTGTCGCTTTGCTTAGTTTGCCCAGTGGCCTTCTGACTCGCTGGGAGGGGCTGAACATGGTGTGCTTTTTTCCCCCTTGGAGGGGCATGCTACCAGAGTTTGGGGTGAGGGGGGCACTGCCTGGATAGTTTCACTTTGCACACAGCTGCAGAAATGTCAACATTGGAGTGGTGACAAATCTGCATTTCTTTTCCCTTAGATGAGCATTGCTAGAGATGCTGTAGGGCATTGCCTGGTTATTAGAACACTGCACCCAACTATAAACATTCCCTCACTGGATGGGAAGCAAAAAGCACACTTCTTCCCTTGGATGGGGCTTCGCTGTTGACGCCAGGGGGCATTGGCGGGGTCATCACAACTTGCGCACAGCTACTGAAGTTTCCTCACTGGGAGGGGTGGCAAACATTTTTTTGACCATTGCATGGGCAGTGCTGAAGACGCTAGGGGGCATTGTCCGGTCATTATAGCCCTACACACAGCTACCGAAATGTTCTCACTGGAGGGGTGGTGAAATTGCGCATTTTCCCCTTGGATGAACATTGCCAACGACGTTAGGAGGCTTTGTCTGGGGCATTATTACTTTGCCCACAGCTGCATGGGCAAGTGCTGCTCCTTCCAGTTGTCGAAAAGGGAGGCTGCTCTACAATCCGGCTCCCGCTCCCCAAGCACCAACATGGTCAAGACAGACAATAATTAGACAAAGCTTCATTACTCAACCCCCTCCCAGACCAGGTATGCTACCAGGGGTGCCTTGGACACAGTCAACAGAAGAACTGCAAACTGCTGCCTCCTCTGATACATTAAAGGATATTAAAGGCATGCTGACACCGTTTCAAGCAGCTATCCACTCATTGGATGGCAAGCTCAACACCCTAACCTGTATGGTGGAACTTATGCAGGTCAGACGGAAGAAACATAGCGACAGGCTTGATGAGGCCGAAACCCACCTTTCAGCGCTTGAGGATAAATCTGCTTCAACCTCCAGGAAAGTGACCCAAATGATTAAGGAGCCAACGGAGAAGCAGGGCGACCTAGAAGATATTTCTGGAATAACCTCAGGATTGTGGGGGTCCCGGAGACAGCAGACACAGGCTCCATGGAATCGCTAAAACGCTATCCTGCATGAATCCCTGGGCCAAGACGGCTTCTCATCAGTGTTTGTAATGGAGCGCGGCCACCTCATTCCTGGAGGGAGGCCTTCAATATC
Source organism: Ambystoma mexicanum (assembly GCF_040938575.1). NCBI lineage: Eukaryota > Metazoa > Chordata > Amphibia > Caudata > Ambystomatidae > Ambystoma > Ambystoma mexicanum. Next base: position 292,452,159 of record NC_090932.1, on the reverse strand, counting down.
TGGAGCACGTCACCAATTATCGAAAGACTCCTCAACTACAGTGACATGGACTTTGCTGTCTGCTGCTCCAGGGAACAAGGCATCCTCACTTATAAAAGGTGGTCAAATTAGACTTTTTTCCTGATTCCTCCAATAGGGTTCAGGCGTCCAGAAGATCCTTTGTTGACGTGAATAAGAGGTTCAAAGCAAAAGGTTTTAATTATGTTACATTTCCTGCAAGGCTCCGCTTTGAACATAATGGGAGAACACTGTTTTTGCAGACACCAGAGGCGGCAAGTGATTTCCTTGATGCATCAAACAGCAGCTCTAAGACATGGATGACTAAAAATAACCCTGGCAAGCCTCGGAATAGGGATGTTGGATGACCCAATCATATTATTCCTCCTTTCTTTGTATTGAAATACAGGTAGCTACTATCGACCCATGCTGAGGGTATGTACCTTGAGAGTTGCGAATCACAACTTTGAGGGTGGGGGGGGGTTAACTGGCAGATGGGGGTTGCTGGTGGAGGTGGGGTTCTGGGGAAGGGTTGAGGTTGGTTTGTCAATGTAATGCTATTTTGGACAGCAAGAGGTTTCCATCTTCTAGGTGACTGTGCGGTGGGCTTTGGCCGTGGCAGGCCCTGCTGGAGCCATTGTGGGGAGGAGAAATGTAAGATTAGCGTCTGTGGGGTGGGAGATGGGGCCCCTTATTATGATTGCTGCAGTAGGGGGTGTCAGCATATGGGTCTCATGGTGCACTGGTTACTATTTTGAAACTGGCAGCCCTGGAGGTGGCAGTGGGTGCCCTTCTCCCACCCTGCCTGGTGCCCAGGGCACAGGAGATGATAGGTGCAACTCAGTTTTGCTAATTATCTTCAGGGTTTCACATGCCCAGTGCTGTAGTTCAGTGCATGATTTGTGCGTGGTCTTAATTGTCCCGCCAAATCAAGGAAAGTGTTATTGTACATGCAGAGACATCATGTAGTGGCCTTTTTGCAGGAAAGACACCTCTCACCCCTCAGATGAAGCGACATTTGCCAAGTCCTGGGGTTGTCCTAGATCTTTGTCCTCCTTCTCATACTGCTCAAGAGGGGTAAGAATAGTTATCCAGTGAACACTAGGCTTCCGCTACTCCAACCTGGTGAAGGAATCTGAGGGGAGAGCGTTGATTCTTTCAGGGATGGCACAAGGGCAGGGAATCACATTTGTCAAGTATGATGCTCCCAATATGGATTCTCTAAACACAGTTTATTGAGAAGCACCCAACTAATATGGTCATCTGAGTGGGAGATTTTAATGCAGTCTTATGCCCTGATCTGGATAGGTCTGGGTGAGGGGTGGTCATCAGGCCAGCCTCTAGGGCCACACACAAGTGTCAGCAACACTGCATCACTAGGGAGGGGGGGTACACGTTCAGGTGTTCAGGTCCACTGTACACCACGCAGCGTCCAGACTGGATTACATACTGGTTTCGGGGAGGGGAGCTGTTTGGGTTTCAGACTGTAGTATCTTAGCGCACACCCGATCAGGTCATGCCCATGTGACCACCACAATGGTTATTCCTGGTAGGAGACGCAGTGGCAATAATTGGTTTTTCAAAACTGAGAACCTCACAGACTGGGCATTTCTTGAAAACTATTCAAGAAAACATCCTTCACCTTTTTCAGGAAAACGAGGGCTCAGTAGCCTCCTCCTCCTCTGTGCTCTAATTCACAGAGTTTGCATTGCCAACAAAGCATGATTCTTAAGACCATACCAGAGGAATTGGCTGCCGGGAATCGAGTCCTTTCTGACCACAGGCTGCAGGCACGTTTCCATACTACGCTTGGGTGGTTCAAGGAGATAGTGGAGTGGGAAGATGAAGTTCCTGCACTGGCGTAGGGCAAGGAGCAGAAACCTGGTAGGCTGCTGGCATGCGCAGTCATGGTGGAGACTTTAGGTAACCATATTTCTGCCGTTCAATCTCCGGGTGGGGCCTTATTGCTGGTGCATTCGTGGAAAATTACAGCATATTCATCTAAAACCTTGGTGAGTCAGCCTTCCATAGAGGACTACTTGAATCGGATTGGATTAGATTGGCACCCACAGCACCTAGACTACAACTTTTACTCGAACGGCCAGGGATCGTACTCCAGACTGGACCTTTGGCTGGTCCCCACAACCGCCCTCTCAATGGTACAACAGTGCACAATTTTACCTACGATGGCGTCTGACCACACACCGGTACTCCTTCACATTGAACTACCAGTAACGTCACAAACTAGTCTGATTGGCAACTAAACCTAAGAGCACTAGGCTACCCGGACTTCCTTGAACACATTGAGACTGACATGGACGTGTTCTGGCAGACCAATCTGATCCCGGGATACCTCACTAGCACCTGCTGGGACGCATTGAAGGCCTTTTCTAGAGGGCAATCTCTAGGTGGGCCTGCAAACTCAAGAAATGGCGGGAACAGGAAACGTAGATTAGCACAAAATTGTGCAAAACGAGACATTACTTAAGTGCACCCATAACCCCCCCCTCAAATGCACGTACAACTTGTTCGGCTCCGGGCGGAACTCAAACACACCTCCACTCAGCGGGCTCAGAAATCATTTTCTAGCTGGCACCAGGCCTACTACCAAGATGGGGACTGTCCCCAACAATCTTGCCCTCCGTAGACAGGCTCCCAAAACATAATTGGCATCCAGGATTGCCACAGGACCCTCCTCACAATGGAGACTGATATAAACAGACAGTTCGCTGAATACTACGGCAAGCTATATACTAGCCCAGACCTGATACCTCCAAGTCAGATTGACGCTTTCCTTGCGGGTCCCTGACTACAGAAAATTTACCCCACCCAGACAGCTGACCTGGAGAACCAGATGACGGCCACAAAGATAACCGAGGCTATTGGCAGGCAAGGTGTCGGTCCGGATGGCCTCCCCATAGATTTATACAAAGCAGCATCCGACTTTCTGGCTCCCCTGCTCAAAGCGGTATTCACAGAAGCCCATCCTAACGGCCACTTGCCACAGTCAACAATTGCAGCTAATATCGTTGCTTTCATAACAAAGGTCGGCGAAGGATTGCGGGTCATATCACCCAATCTCTCTGATAAACACTGATGACAAGATTCTGGCCAAGTGCCTAGAGTAGAGAATACAAAAAAACCTCCAACAGCTTATCCAGAGAGATCCAACCGGGTTTATTCATGGCCGCCACTCGACAGACAATGTAAGATGGCTACTACACGCCATAGCCGGACAAAGACCCGGGCAAAGTAATCCTAACAATCGATGCTGAAAAAGCATTCGACAAAGTCAGATGGGACATCATGTTCCGAAAACCGACGTTGTACGGCTTCCCACTGGCGTTCTTAGGTCTAGTCAGGCGGCTATATACAAATCCCACAGCCTCGATGACCACCAACAGTATCACCTCTGGCCCGTTTGAATTATATTCCGGTACCAGGCAGGGATGCCAACTCTCCCACCTTTTGTATGCACTCTCAATTGAACCTCTAGCAGAAACATGTTGCCCTGATCCCGAGTGGACATGCGTGCTACGGGAGGGAGAAGAACACGGAGTATCGCTATATGCGGACAACCTCCCGGTATATGTCAGCAGCTGGAGGACATCACTCCGACTGCAGCAACTGCTACATAACTTTGGCCCCATGATTGGTTAGAAGGTCAACTGGTCAAAATCAGAAATTCTCCCGCTCAGAACGGACATCCCACAGGACATCGGTGGGGTTGCCCCTTTCGCCTCCAGCTGCATAGTAGCAAATATCTTGGGTTTTTTCGTCGGCCCTTCTCTGAGCAAAATCTCAGAATTAAACTATCGCCCGACCCCCCTAAAGATTCATTCTGACCTGGCCAGGCCAAACACTCTACCGCTATCCCTCACCGGCTGCATTAATGCATTCAGAATGAACTTCCTACCATCTACTTGGCAATGATGCTGCCCTGCGCTCCAACATGCCAAATGTACAAAGACCTAGACGCGTACCTAACCCGAATATATATATATATATATAAATAACTTGAGACTTTTTTTCACAGTCAAGGTGAGAGGCACTCCCCCGCCCTTTGAAGAATCACCAGGAAATCGATTTTCTTTGGAAAAATGTTTTCTTTATTTACAGACCATGCACAACACATGACTGTCAGTAGAAACCACCTACAATGTGGTGCTCCATAATGTAATATCCAGAAAGGCACGGCTTTGGTTCAAAGTTCTACAATCGACTAGCCGTGACAGCGGACTAGCTGTGCAAACCTGGCATATCTATTATCAATCAGCCCAATTATGCTGGGCCAAACGCTGGCTTGATATGACGGACACATCAAGCTGGAGGAGCATGGAGCTATCCTTGATGGCACCAAAATCTCCATCTAAAACTTTAGCTGTCCCGCTGAAGGAGTTGCCCGAAAATATTAGCTCACACCCCTTATTGGGTCCAACAGTGGCACAAAATGAGAGCGCTTCTGGGCTCAGATGTTCAGGCTGCCCCGGCATGGATCAGCCTAAGGGCAATCATACTTTATACCCCAACCAAGACTCACTTTGGTCAAAGATCAAAGTAATGGATCTTTATGATGAACAATCCCCCCCATTGGCTTTCAAAAAGGCAGCCAGATGCTCCAGTTACAGAAGATAGACTGGCTATGATAGCACACTCTTCTAGCAGTGACACGGTTGAACACAGCAGAACAAATGCTACAAGCCAGACCAACGGCTGGGGAACTCGAGATGGAACAGAACGCAACTGCCTTCCCATGCCTATGTGCATTTACACCATCTACACCCCAAACAATATCCAACGGAACCAAACACTTGCGTCACAAGGGTCCAACGACTTGGGAATCCCATTGGACGTAGGAGATATTTATGACTTCTTTGATGCCATACCCGCAACATCATACAACATCCACAATAGAGTGATCCAATTATAACTGGTTCAAAGGTTATACTTCACACCTAGCAAACTCTATAGGATGGGTCTCACACAGACATCCACATGCTGGTAACACTGCGGAGGACTGGGTACAATGTGGACCTGGCCAAGGATCAGGACATTCTGGGCAATGGTTCAAAGGCACACCACTAGGGTTCACAGAGTCACTACAGACCTAGCCCCAGGCCCAATACTGTTTTGCACTGGAAATGAGGACTGGCATACTGACCAGATGACTAGGAAACTTGTACATACAGTACTTTTCTCTGCCCGTAAAGATCCTGGTCCCCCACTGGAAGGCAGACCGCTCGTACTAAACAGGCCTGGCTGACCCTATTGACCAGAATGCTCGATCTCAAACACTGAACCAAACCTGCACAGGCAGACAACTTTAGGAGACTGGCGGAGGCCAACATTTGACGTACACATGGGATGAGCATAGGGGAGAAGAGGGTGGCCACTATACTACACCTGACCTGGGCCAGTGAGATGCGAACACAGTAAGGATACACTCTGGACGGACATGGCCACCAGTGAGGACAGAGGGGCCGCAGTGGCCCACTCTGCTCTCTGTCCCCTGATCACCCTCTATCCTATCTTACTCATGGCACCACACACTATGTAGGCCAATGCTGCTCTGTCAACCGCCTCGACCTCCTGCCTCCGTGCCTGGGTCATGACTGCCACCATGAACACCAGAGGCCACCAGATTTGGGTATTCTGCCATGTGACAGAAAGGGGACCTTCGGTCTCTGAACCCCTGAGGGGGAACCACCTTAACTCAACTATAACCCCAGCTCTTTATCAGACAAAGAGAAAGCTTAATATAACAAACCTCTTCTTAAGGGGACCTTTACATTACCATACACAAACCAACACCTACGCTTACTGTACCACGACCATAGATACATGTGCAAGTTTGGAGGTGGGGGAATAGAGTATGCTGTGAATACTGAAAATATCTATTTGTACCCTGCTCACGGTCCGACTTGAAGATCATATTCACTCCATTTTATTTTTCATTGTTCGATTTTAAATTACTCAAAAAGATTTTTCAAGAATATATATATTTACCATTCTTGGTCTCCCACAATTTATTAAGGTGAGCCAAACATTGTTACAGCACCTGGACCATGTCTGTGGTCTAATGTCATCACTGATCGCAAGGGACAATTCCATGAATAGGCTGGTGTTTGTTCAATTGCAGCATTGCGTATATGGCTGATGCTAAATGGTGGAGAGCACCAAACTCCAAGTGCCAGGGGTAATAAAATATCCTTGAATGACTTCTCCAGGGTGCCAGGTATTTTGTTCAATGCAGTTGTCAGGGTAGGTTATTTCCCAATGTACACCCTTCCATTAGTTATTATTTTCGATCAGTACTCCATATGGTCTCCATTTCCCCTCCATCGATCAGGTCAGACAGAATTTGACCCCAAAGAAGAACCATTTTGGGCCAAAAACAAACACTGCTTTACTGCTATGCATCACTATAGGGTTAGACCAAAAAGGTGCCACACCATAGAAGTATGGCCCCTGCCAGACAATAGTCACCATTTCCTGCAGCCGATTTACAAACATTGTGTAATTTCCTGGACCGTTTGGTTCCGCCAACTCCTCGATAGAAGAGTAAATGGTTCAAGTGGTCCCTCTGCATTAATTACAGTTTTGACCTCAACTATCTTCATTGTTAGTCAGCAGCTTACACTTCTATTGTGATCTAAATGCCAAGTGGGAAGATGAGAATTGTAGAACATTCCCCCAAACCTGTGGCAGATGTACCTTCCATAATGCTCATCTTAGTAGCTTCAGGAAACTCAATTTCCTGGAGGGTTCATCCACCTACTCAGAAGAAGAGAGGATGGAATTGACCCATGGGGATACAGTCTTCTTAATATAATTCACTTTAACCCGTAGCAACAAATTCAGTCTGGTAACATGCATTTAGTTCAGTTTTCAATTTTACAAGAGCTTTATCCATCCTGTATTTCATCAGATTTGTCTTTATTGTAATACAGATGTCAAGGTACTTCATCTTTGTCTGGCACCAGAAAGAGCGCAAGGCTGACAGTGCTCTCTGGGAGGATGAGGCCAAAACTTGCATTGCCTCAGATTTGGACCAGTTTATCGTGTAACACGACAGCTTCAGAAACAATTTGATACCACACCAAAAGGATACGATCAATGTGCGGCTACGATCAGCAACAGCAAATCTAGCTCTGTACAGGCCGTTTCTTCATTCAGAATAAGAAAATACTCTATTTCGGAAAAGTGCCATAAAAATCAACAATGCATAAATATCCAAGTACAAGCATGCTAAAAATAAATCGGTTCCATGTGTTAATATCCGCGCAAAAATATTGTGATACAAAAATAGGCATATTTTTGCAGCGATATGGACCCACCGACCCTGCGGGGGGACACCCCGCATTATTTTAAAATGTGCAGAGACACCTCCACAACCCCTGCTCCCACAAAATATCCTCCCCAAAAATGTCACCCATGGCGAGACAAACAGCCATATGTATGGCGATATTTTTGGTGGGGATATTTTGTTGGGATACCAAATAATCCACCACATCAATAAATAATCACTTGCATTCATTACTCCGAGACATTTCATTTAAACAGAGCCTGCTTAAAAGCAGTGCAACAATCGTTAACACTAGGGCAACCAGATAGGCTATAATTATTAGGTACTAGTATTCCTAACGCTACTGTTCCTCTTCCTCCAAGCCTTTACAATGTAATCAGAGGTAGCATAAACCCCATCAAGGCTAGTTGTTTTTTCACTTATCTTCTGCAGAAACCACTTGTGCCATTACAAAACAGACAGTAGGTAGCAGATTTATACCAACGATTTGCTATCGGCGCCAATGGTAGTAGAACTGTATTATTGCCAAATGACCTGCAAAACTCAAAATTAACCTTTTTTGAGAGTTAAGTCACCCCCTATCCATAGTTAGATTCGTAGGTGGTTTCACACTTTCCCTCATTTCATAAACGTTTGTTTTCAGTGTGTTGATGGTCAAACCTTTGTCATTACAAAATGTAATGAACTGGTCTATCAACCTGGTTAGACCACTTGGGGTACAGGAGATGAGAACCGTATTATCTGCAAACATTAATTGTATTGTATTTTATTTATAATATATATTAATCTATACTCCTCCCAGCTATGGCGATTCAGAGCATATTCCACTGCCAGACTTTCCACAGCATCAAAGTAAGTAGAAAAGAGTGTGGGCGCCAGGGCACACCCTTTTCAATGGGAAAGTGACCTGTGCATTTGCCCCCTCCCACACCTTACGGAAGCATAATTGTTAGCAGTGGTTTTGATGTTCTTTCTTTTCAAAGCGCTCCAAAGCTCATGCCCTAGAAATACCATTGAATGCGGTTTTGGAGGTCAATGAATGACCTATCTCAATACATCATACCCCCTTTAAGAGAAACAGTCATCCGTCAATAATACCAATCTAAACACTTGATCAATTGTAACAATTACCCTCTTAAAGCCTGCCTGTAAATCGCTCCTACAATTTGTTTGTTATCCATCCCGCTAATCTATTTAGGAGCAGTTTACGATACATTTTCCCCATTGAATCAGCAGTGATACTGGGCGATATTTTTCCGGACCTTTTTGCACCCCCCCTTCTAAATGTGAACAATCCGTGTTGTTGCACAATGCAGGACTTTAACTAGTTTCGCAGCAGCGTTCAATAAAAAGTAGTATGGGAATCGGACAAAAAGATACACCAGGATCAGATTGGATCCCGGGGCTTTCTCCCTTGCTAACACCATACGTACTTCAAGAGAATCCCAGATGATCACCTGCCTCTAAACCACCACCAGGGTCTTGTATTTTCCGGTTTTCACCAGGTTGGAAAATCTAGGCCTATCCTACTTAGAGGGTTGTCTTTGTTGTAATCCAGATGTCAAGGAACTTCATATCGGGCACCATTAAAAGCCCAAGGCTGGAAGCTCTCTTTGGGAGCAGGATGCCAAACCCCATTGCACCAGATTTGGACCAGTCGATGGTGTAACCAGACAGCTTTCCAAATTCTCTGAACACAACCTTTTGTTGTGGTATTCACCTCTTTGGGTCTATGATCAGGAACAGCAAATCTAGCAGCGTAGAGCCAGTTTCGTCATTCCTCTGTTGAAGTTCTCACCATGGATTCCACAGTCATTCTGGATCTGAAGAGTTGGGGGTTCAACTGTGAGGACAAATCACATTGATGAAAGGGGGCAGCATGATACTGAGAATTGTCTGATGGTTAAGAAAATACCATAAAATTATTGTTGATGTAGCCTGATCCATCGAAAAGCTTAATACCCGAATTCCATTTCCTCCAGTGTTCAGAGTAGGAACTGTTAGTTTATGTGATCAATGACTTTCTCTGCATCCAGGTAAACCGAGCTAAAAGGGGTTCTTGATTCCGGCCAGGTGATGTTCAAGATCAGCTTCTGCATGGTTGGCTTCTCCGTTCCCATCACATACTATATTGATTTTCATCAATATGCTTCGGCAGGATTTCCTCAATCCTTCAAGAGTGGCCTGGCCAGGATTTCATTGGCTGCGGTTTATAAGCTTATCAGTCTGACTGCTAGATTGAGTGAGCTCTCTCCTAGACTTCAGCATGGATATTATTGCATGCTTTACGGCAGATGACAAATCAAAACGGATGCTGCAATTGGGTGCAATTGTTTCAAATCCAGTCTCCGCTACAAAAGAAAAAAAAACTGTAGCCAACTATTGCTTACGCCGTGCTATTCCGAACATTTAGAAATCGAATAGCCCTTGTCAGGTCGGAGAACAGGCTATAAGAAGCAAGCTGCAGAACAAGAAGCCACACCAACTATTTCTGAAGAGGTTAGAAAACACAATTTTGTTCTTCCCCTCTTTACACCAGCTCAAAAAGAGCTTATCCCAGAACCACTAAAGCTTCATTTTACCAGTGCTCAACACAACAGACTTGGTGCACACTAGTACCCAATACCCCAAACTCCAGTCAAAACAACAATGCCCATCTAAGCATTAGGAAAATAGAAATCCATCATGAATAACAATTATTTAAAAAAAATAGAAAAAGAAATAAAATTAAAAAAAACAGTGGATGTTACTCCAAGACTCAGGTTAACGTATTTATAGGGTATTTATAATGCACCTATACAAAAGTGTTTCAAGGTGCAACAAGACAAGGGGGGCAAAAACAAAAATGGTCCTACAAGGCCTTGTGACATTCAGATTGCACATGTGCAGTAACAAGAAGTGCAGGAAAGAGGGGGGGGGGGGGGTAGCGCAAGTGCCGGTTGGAGTGCAAGGGTTGTGGGTCAAACAGTGCCAGGTGGAGTGAGCCAGGGCAATGCAGAGAGTGCAGGAAAGGTTCATGTTCACATGCTAAGTACAGGGCTGGATGGGAGGTCAAGGGTGCAGGGCCAAGTCAGGCTAGTACAGGGGAGGGGGCCGAGAAGGGGGGGTGGGAATAAATAAATCAATACAAATAAAAATCAGTGGAGACCAAGTTCTGGGGTAGACTGGATGAGGAGGGTCAGGTGCCAGTCAAGAGGCAGAGGAGGGACACATTAGGGGAAAGGAGGGTCTTGAGAAGCTTCCGGAAATTAAGGAGACCTGGCTCAAGTATGAGAGGGGCAGGGGCACCTTTGGAGGAGAGACATCTAACCCCCCCCCCCCACTCTCTGCTTGGAAAAGCATCTGATCTACAGCGAGTTGGAGCTAGAAGACCGAAGGGCTAACAGGGAGTTATTTAGGGAGAGTTGGAATCATCAGGGTACCAGGCCCCAAAAAGCTTTGCGAATGATGCAGAGAGTCTTGAACTTGACCCTTGCAGCAACCAGGAGGCAGTGGAGAGATTTAAGGGCTGGAGAGATGCGGTCAAAGCACTTGAGGCCAAGGATAAGTCTTGCAGTCCTATTCTGGATTAGTTGAGCAGATTGCGGACAGGGCTGTTGCAGGAATCCAAACTGGGGAGGACCAGAGCTCTGGAGACGAACAAGTTACTCTCTTACCTGGTAACGTTCTTTCAATGGGATGGTCCGACGACAAATTCAGATCTATGACAGTAATCACCACAGCTGTGCTGCTTTGGAAACTTTTCAGCACCTGCGTCCTGCGTCAATGACATTGATACGCTGTCCTCAAGGGCCTCCGTCTAGCCGACATCACCGGATGTTATAAGTAGGACACACAACGCCCGTAGCCTCAGTTGTAGTTTTTTCCCCCAGAACGTGTGGCACCAAACTACTGCCAGTATGACCACAGAAAGCCTTGCGGAAACGTAAGCTGCAATCACATAAGAATTCTGTAGCGTGGCAGGTAGGAAGGGAGGGAGCGATATGGAATACGTCGTCAGACCATCCCATCGAAAGAACGTTACCAGGTAAGAGAGTAACTTGTTCTTCGAGGGGAATTGGGTCCTCCGACGTATTCCATTTCTATGACAGACTCCCAAAGCAGTACCAACGTATGGAGGAGGAAAAAAAAAATTTATAATATAGAAATTTAGAATGTCCAATCTAATTGCAGAGTAAAGGACCGTCTTGCCAAAGGGCAGATCCTGCCCATGGAAGGAATCTAGGGAGTAGTGTCATACAAAAGTATGGACCGAAGCCCAAGTGGCTGCTTCACAGATGTTTCGAATAGGAACGCCCCTCTGCAGGGCAGTAGAGGCAGCCATACTCCTAGTAGAATAGGCCCGTAAGCCAACCGGAGGGTCCTTACCCACCAAGCGGTAACATTCAGAAATTGCCAAGATAATCCATCTAGACAAAGTCTGCTTAGTCAGCCTGTCCCAAACGCCTTCCAGCATAACCTATAAGAGCTGATCGTCCACCCTGACCCGGGACATGCGTGAAATGTAGAAACTTAAAGCTCTCCAAGGATCCAACCTATGGAGCCTCTCCTCTTCCTTACCAGGATGTGGAGGAGGATAAAATGCTGGAAGAATGACCTTCTGGCTTAAATGAAATTCCGAGACAACTTTCGGAAGAAAGGATGGACGAACTCTAAGGACAACCCTGTCCTTATGAAACACAGTGAAGGGTGGCTTAACTGAAAGTGCCTGCAACTCATTCACTCTGCGAGTGGAAGTGACCGCAACTAAAAATACAGTTCTAAGGGTTAACAGTCTCAGAGGACAAGAGTGTAAAGGCACAAATGGAGCACCCATTAGGAATTTTAGAACAAGGTTCAAATCCCAACCAGGCACCTGGAAAGGTGATGGCGGAAACACATTAGTGAGCCCTTTGAGAAACTGAGAAATTAAAAGGAATTGTGAAATAAGAACACTTCTCCGGCGAGCGCTTAAATATGGACAGCGCCGCCAGGTAACCTTTAATGGTATCCACTTGCAGGACCTTGTGGGCTAACGAAAGCAAAAAAGACAGAACCAAAGGAATGTCGCATTAAAAAGGAGCCACATTCTTAACCCTGCACCAGTCGCAGAACATTCTCCAACGGCAACGGTCTAGGGACTTGGTTGCAGGCCATCTGGCCGAAAGCAACACCTCCATCACGTCTTCAGGGAGGTCCCAATCCTTATACCTCAACCTTTCAGAAGCCAAGCGTGAAGGTTGGGGGATCTGACCTCTGGATGGAGAACCCAACCCCCCCCCTCCCGTGAGAGCAGATCATCTCGGTAGGGAAGACGACGTTGAGGGCAGATGGACAAGTCGAGAAGGTCCGGGTACCACGTTCTCCAGGCCCATGCCGGAGCAATGAGGATCATTCGCGAACCGAACCTCCGTAGCACTTGCGGGATGACGGGGACTGGAGGAAACGCATACAGCAGTGGGAAGGACCACTCCACCACAAACGTGTCTCCTAAGGCTCCTCTTGGAGGAAATTCCTGCAAGCAGAATCGCACTTCAGGTTGAAACTGGAGGCGAAGAGATCCATTTCAGGGGTCCCCCAAAGGGCAAAGATCTCCAGGAAAATCTCCTCAGCCAGCTCCCATTCGTGAGAGATCGCGCTCTGCCTGCTCAGAGCGTATGGCCAGATGAACTGCCGAGATCGAAATTTCCTGCTAGATGAGCCAGAACCAGAGCTGCATCACCTCCCTGCACAGAGCAAGTGACCCCGCCCCCCCGCCCCCTTTATGTTGAGGTAGTGCATGGCCACTGTTGTACGTCAGAATCAGGACATTCTTTCCTCGCACAGTCGGCAGAAAAGCCTTCAGGGCAAGCCTGACGGCCCTCAGCTCCAACAGATTGATATGGAGTCTGGACTCTGACGGAGACCAACGACCGCTGACTGTCAGCTCGTTGGCATGAGCTTCCCATCCCATGAGGGATGGGTCTGTCACGATCGTCACCTCCGGCCAGGGTAGCCAAAATGGAGCCCGGCCCCCCCTGATCCCATCAGATTGCCATTGACAGCCCACCACAGACGGTCCTCGGCGACCGAGGGCGGCACCTGAACGAGGTCCGACGTCCTGCCGGAGGACTGCAACCACTGCATCTTGAGAGCCCATTGCAGAGATCTCATCCGCACCTGGCCTCTGGCACCAGAAGAATGCAGGATGCCATGAGGCAGAGCAACCTCAAGAACTCGAACAACGGGAGACTCTGGGCATGCTGAAACTTGTGCACCATCTGCTGAATGTGATGAGCCCTCACCTGGGGAGGAAAACACTGCCCCAGGGATGTGTCGAGCATTGCTCCGATGTACTGGAACCGCTGAGTTGGCGTCAAGTGGGATTTCTTTAAGTTGAGGGAGAAGCCCAGCTTGTGAAGGGAGTGGCAGGTGACGGACAGATGATCCAGGACTTGCTTGGGAGAGCACGCCCTGATCAACCAATCGTCCAGGTAGGGGTAGACGTGAATCCCCCCTTTCCTGAGATACGCTGCCACCACCACCATGAGCTTGGTGAAGAACCTCAGGGCGGAAGTCAATCCGAACGACAGGACCCGAAACTGAAAGTGCGAGTCGCCAACTGCAAACCTCAGGTACTTCTGCTTGGGATGGATTGGCACATAAAGTAAGCGTCCTTGAGGTCGAGAGACACCAACCAGTTCTGAAGTTGAAGGGCCTGGAGGACTTGAGAAAGAGTAACCATCTTCAACTTGTCCTTCCTGAGGAGCTTGTTCAAACCACGCAAGTCTATGATGGGTCTCAATCCCCCATCTTTCTTTGAAATCAAAAAATAAGGGGAATACCATCCCTTGTTTCTCTCTGCTACAGGCATACAGGCACCAGTTCTATGGCGCCTTTCTCCAGCAGGGATTGCATTTCCTGCACAAGGATCGGATCCGGACTCTTCAAAGAGATTCCCTGGTGAAATTTCTCTGCCGGAAAGGAAGACGGTAGTCGTGGGCTATGATCTCCAGAACCGACACATCTGAAGTAATGGCACGCCACGCTACAAGATGCTGCGCCAACCTTCACCCCAACCGGCGAACCATAGGACATGGCCTCATGACTGAGCTGAAGCGGCTGCAGCAGCGCCTGAGGGAAAAGAGGCAACTGCCCGAGCGGCTTTGGCACCTCGAGTACCCTATTTTCCACCTCTGGTACTCCTACGGTGGCCCCTTTGACTTGCAGCTCTTCTCGATTTACCAAAAGATGAGTAATAACGAAAGAAACCTCTGCTCGATTGCTCTCCCCTAGGACGAAAAGGCAGAGGTTGGCGAACTGCAGTGCTCAATGACTTTGCTGCAGCTTTGGAGGTCTGCAACCTCTCAAGGCTCTCATCAGCCTTGCTGCCAAAAAGATGTTCACCATCAAAAGGGCATGTTGAGGAGCCGGGCTTGCACATCCGGAGCAAAGCAGACTTCCGCAACCACGCAAACCTGAGTATTACGGTGCTCGCCGCCATGGACCGGCTGACACAATCTGCCATGTCCAGACCCGACTGAACTGACTCACATGGCATCCTTGCCATCCTGCACAATAGCAAGAAAACCATCCCATTCCTCCCCTTCAGGAATATGTTCAGCCGCTAACGAAATACAGTTCCACAGAGTGTGCGTGAAACGTGACATGGCACACACAGAGTTAGCTGCCTGTAAAGCCATACCCCCTGAAGAAAACAATTTCTTCGCCCAGCCATCAAAATGCTTGTCGTACCCATCATGAGGGATGGTAGGGTACAACTCCTGCTTTGCTGGGGCCGTAGCCACCTGCACCAAACAACTCTCCCGAGTGGGCTGCGTGGTCAAGTAGCAGGGGGTCACTGCTGGCTGGGCAGTATTTTCGCGGCAAAGACTTGCTCACTGCTGTGAGACTCTCCAGAGCAGTCCAAGCTGCTGCCACCCTTCTCTGCAAGGCCATATGGAAGGGCAGCACCGGGTCAGTTGGTGGACCTTGGTCACGGATATCTGTGAGGTCATCCTGCAGAAAATCCACTGGTGGCGCCGACCACCCCAAGTATTCTGTGACCCTCAACATAAGGCACTGTTACGAGGACTCGGCATGGGTTCCAGGCTCAGGCCTACAGACCTCCACCTCCAGAGGTGTCCAGACCACTGGCGTCATGCAACAACTGACGCAGGTCTTCAAACTGGCTATGACCAGACAAAATCTCGCCAGGTATCTCCTCAGGAACCATACCTTCCTCAGACCCCTCATCCACCTCAGAAATATAATCCAGAGGCTGGAAAGAAGGCACAGAAAAAGGAACAAAGGCATTTTGGCAAGATGCCTGCCCCCGGAAGACCAGACCAGGCCCAGCAGCCCCGGAAGCAGGCATCATGCCACTTGGAGCATGCCCAAAAGCCCCAGTTAGGGGCGGTTTCCTATTTTACTGAAGGGACTATTTTGTTACTTGGGTGGGGCTGTGGAAGAATACTTACCTGGATCTTCTTCCAAGGCTATTTAAACCACGCCCGGACAGCCACACGTGCTTCGCGTTATTCTGCTTGCTGCAGCGTAAAGCTCACCTTGTTTTCAGCAGCTCCAGTCTTCAGCCACGCCCGCTTCAGTCCTGGGACTCCTGAAACAAGAAGAAAAGAAGGATAAAGGTTAGAACAGGAGTTTTAACTTTAATCCTTACCTGAATCCTGATCCATTTCGCCACGGAGCTGAAAGACAGAAGTCTTTGAAGCATCGCTTCGCATTCCTACGGCGCCGCGCTGAACTCACCTGCTTGGCGGTACTTCAGCATTCCATCACGCTCTCTCCATCTCGCGGCCGCCCTCCGACACCTAAGGAGACAAAGACAGCAAGGTGAGCAAGGGGACTCTCTAAGGCTATAAAAGCTACCCCCAAGGGATTTACCACGGGGGGTACTCACCTCATCTCGGGTCGGCGCAGTCAACTCTGCTTCATCGCCGTACCCCGGCCCCTAAGGGGACAACCACAATAGACTTACCTGAATCTTACCAATTGCCATTTGGAAATCTTCAAGTGGATTAATCGGCAACCTGCAAGGAATCGGACAGAGTGAAGATCAGACATTTGAACTCTTATGAACAATTGGACTTTACAGTCAATACCGGAACTCACCAATTCCTCTACGCCAGTGAAGTAACTGGTCATCAACGCGCCCCTGCGGTCGACGCAGGATGGAGAGCTCATCCTTCCAAACCATCAGGTGAGACTAAGGAGGGGACATCAAGAGTGATCTGTGGGAAGACAACGGGAGTGGGGAAGGTGGGTTGACACTCAATTCCACGGGTGGTTAATTCCTCTTCTCCTTTGCAGAAGAACATTCCTGCGAGCCAGACAAACTAGGCTGAGCGGGCCAGTCCAGTCAGTCATCTCGGCGCTACACGTCACGCTGGTGGAAACAACAGCGGCCCAGTCGACGCCCCCGTGGGAACCAGGTGAGCGTAACATTTTTAGCCTTGGGCAGAGCCTTTCTAGGGGGTTCCACCGTGCCATGGGTTACCTCCGACAAAGCAGCCCCAAAAGGAGTCAATGGAATCGGCGTTGAGCATGGCGCCGACGGGTTCGACACAGTGCTCGAGGGCAGAGCCCGAGTGTGTCCTTCGACAGATGGCTTCCTCGGAGGCAGAGCCTTGAGAGAGTCCCTCGACGACCTCGGCGTCGATGTCTTCTTCGAAGGCTTCACAGGCTCAGAGGGTCTCGAGGGCATCGAGGACCGGGACCTGGAACAGGCATGTCTAGAGCGACCATCCTTGTCCGACCGGGACCTCGAAGGTGCCCGGTGATCACAACGACCGCTCAAGCCTGAAGGCGTGCGAGTGGCGTCTCTAGCACGATCCCGGCCGGCGTCTTTCGACGGCGCTGACGGACCCGAGCCCTGCGACTGAAAAATCGCCAAAATCTCCTGCCGAAATGAATCCCATTCCGCAGGAGTGGAATGCTTGTTGGGACAAGCTACCCGCCGACGGGTGGAGTCCTCGGACGGGGAAGGCAACCGATGCCGGCGCTTCCGCGAGTACCTCGAAGAGGCAGAGGAATGGCGGGACCTACTCCTGGACCGAGACCCCCCATACTTACACCGACGATGCGGAGAGTCGCCCCTCAAATCGTCCGTCGAAAGCCCAGAGG
This sequence comes from Ambystoma mexicanum, assembly GCF_040938575.1. Taxonomy (NCBI): domain Eukaryota; kingdom Metazoa; phylum Chordata; class Amphibia; order Caudata; family Ambystomatidae; genus Ambystoma; species Ambystoma mexicanum. The sequence continues at coordinate 292,434,755 of NC_090932.1, read as the reverse complement.
ATTTCGACTTTCAAGGCTTGGCCACCATAGCTACAGAAAGCTTCTTATGCTCCCGCAAGGCCTTCGATGTAAGCGTCTGGCAGTCTACACAGTCATCCGTGTCGTGGTCCTCCCCGAGGCATCAGAGACAGGCGTTGTGCGAATACGTGAACGACATCTTGGACCCGCAGTCCCGACACTTCTTAAAACCCGGCTGCGGGGTGGAAAAAGATGAAGACATCATGGAAATCTTCATAACGAACAGGTTCAAAGAACCGAAAGAACAGAACTCAGAAGAACCAAGGCGCGCCGAGATCTCCGAAGCGAAGACGTTCGTGGAAAAAAAAAATAAAATGGAACTGAGGCTACGGGCGTCATGCGTCCTACTTAGAACATCCAGTGACGGCAGCTCGACGGAGGCCCTCGAGGACAGTGTATCGACGTCAGACGCAGGACACCGAAAATTTTCCAAAGCAGCACAGCTGTGGTGATTACTCTCATAGATATGGAATACATTGGAGGACCCAATCCCCTCGAAATTGAGTTTCTGGGGGCTGGGGAGGAAAGGGAGAATGCCTCTGAGGAGGTGCAGTTGAAAGTGGGCCTTCTTGGCAAAGTCAGTGATGAGAGGAGAGAAAGGAGTAGAAGAGGACACCAAGGTTTTTTTACCTCACAAGATGGTGAGGGGCTGGGGCCCATGGAGGGTGGCCAGAGTGTAGGAGGGACGGAGGGAGCAGGGGTCCCCAATGAGAAGTCTTACTAGCATTAAGGCAGAGATTGTTAGCAGTGTGCCATGCCTGAATAGCAGACAGACAGGAATGAGAGAGAAGATAAGGAGGCAGAGGAAGGAAGCTTGAAGGAGAGCTGTGTGTGTCAGGAATTGGCCAATTTGACCAAAAATATTTAACCATATAGCCCAGTGGACCGGATTTAGGCTGGACTAAATTATTGTACAACCAAAAATTCAGTCAACTAGGCCATAGGGTTTCATTATAGCGAACGAGGGGAACGGGGGTTGCAGGGGTGCCCCCGCTTTCGGGACATGGGGGGGTGGAGGGGGACTATAAATAACCTGGATGTTGCAGGGACGGAACCAACGCTGCAGGGTCAGAATGAAAGCAGCTGCTGAAAATTAAGTGGGGGTCGGATATATTGGGGGGCGACATGTATGTGTTGATTTTGGCCGCTGCAAAATTGGGTTTGCTGCAAAATGGACTGCGGTCAATTCCGCTGCGAACAATTATTCCACGGTCAAATACCAATCCGTGTGTCATCCGCATAACACTGGAAGTTAGGAGAGAAGGCGGAGATCAAATGAGCTAGAGGGGCAAGGTAGATGTTGAAAAGCCAAGGCAAGAGGATAGAGCCCTAAAGGACACCACAGGTGGAAAGCGAGTTAGAGGAGAGAAAAGGGCCTAGTTGGACCTTGGAAGGTCAGTCAGAGAGACAGGAGGTCAACCAGTCAAGAGCCAGGTCCGTGATGCCAAGGGTTTCACAGAGCAGATTTATAAGGGTGGCATGATTGACCGTATCAAAGGCAGAGGTAAGGTCAAGACGGATGAGAACAGAAGGAGAGTTGGAATTGACATTAGAGATTAAGTCTTCACAGGTGTTCAGGAGAGCCGTTTTCGTGCCCTTGACAGCTCTGAAGCCAGACCGGTGGTCGTGGAGACACCCAACAGATTCAGTGTGGTGGATAAGCTGGGAGAGCTTCTTTAAGAGTTTGCCCAGGAAGAGGGTGATGGAGATAGGATGGTAGTTAGCCAGACAGGAAGGGTTGGCAGAAGACTTTTTGAGCAGAGTGTGCACAAGGGAGTGCTTGAGATGTAACGGGAAGGATCCAGTGGCAAAGGAGTGATTGCATAGATCAGCTAAGGCTAGAGCAAGGGAGACAATGTTGTCCTTGATAGTTCTAGAGGAACAGAGGAGTACCTGCTTGGATGAGCATAGAGCAGACTAGTCTAGGGACCTCATCTAGTGATATGGAAAAGAAAGGAGAGTAGGGTGGAAGGGGAATGGGGGCCAAGGGAAGCCTGAGAGCGGGTCAGAGAGAAAGGGAATGGTGCAGATGAGAGCGAGGACAGGATGTCCTTAGTTTTAGTAATGAAGTGGGAGGCCAGGGCAGTGCAGGGGGCCTGGGAGGGCAGTGCAGGGGGCCTGGGAGGGCAGTGCAGGGGGCCTGGGAGGGCAGTGCAGGGGGCCTGGGAGGGCAGTGCAGGGGGCCTGGGAGGGCAGAAGAGAGATGAGACGGCAGTAGAATTGCTGAGTTCCTTGCAGATTTTGAAAAGTTAATCTATGTTGTTAGTGGCCCCAGAGATGCGGGCTTGGATATAGGCCCTCTTCTTCGAGCAGATGAAGTCTGTATTGCCTTTGGAGCAGGTGGCTGGCCAGTTTATCAGAAGATGTGCTCGAAGCCTGCAACTTCCACTCTGCACTTGTGTTTCAGAGAGGCCAGGTCAGAGTCATACCACGAGCTGCACTTGGAGGCAGGCTTCTTGCGGATCCTTATCACCGGTGCAGGGATGTCGAGAGTGTTTGAGATGGAGTGTAAGAAGGTTAGTAATGGTTGTGTGAGAGTCAAGGGTTGGAGGGGGAAATGTAGGTGGCAGAAGAGCATCAATCAAGAATCAAGTACAAGAAGCCTATGATTCAGCATAAAGCAGAAAAGCAAGATACCAAGAAGCAAGTTTCCAGGATCGAGGGGAAATGTCCTAGGTAGAGGGCTAGAGGGAAAAGCCTAATTTTCAAACGGCAGTAGTTGCAAAAACACAGATTTGACTTTCCTAAATAGAGGGGAAAAGCCCCAGTGGCTAACAATTCACTGGATGCCAGATATGGAGAACATACAACTGCGACGTGCAGTATACTGCAAACTTAGCTGATAGGGGTAATAAGAGGAGGGAAATAGGTAGCAGTAATGGCTGTTCCCCCTACCTGCAACTTTCGTACCTTATCAGTCGTTGCTAGTTGACTGCTGCGCTGCATGCTCCTGCGGCGAACACGGGCAAACACACTCCTAAAAGAGCTGCCCTTTGCCTCTGAGCCCTTCGCCAAGGGGGGGGGGTAGCACACCCAAACAAGGGTCGGACGGGATAGGAGGCAGGAGGGGAAGAGGAAGGCTTTGGAGACAAAGGTGCCGTTCAAGAAAAGGCCTTTATTGTGCGACAATCAACATATCAGACTAGATGAGAAAATCCATGAACAGCATACACTTGAACAACTGACAGACACGTTATTGCTGTACTTGTATACATGTTTGATGAATTAAAAGGTACGTTTTTCCGTGTCAGTCTCCGGTTATGGAGTCTCATAGCTGAGGAAGCAGAATTTATTTCTAGAACTTTACGCAACTGCTGAATGACACAGCAAATATCCCACAATGAAAACTTGGGTACAGTTTATTCCATGATAGAAATAGTCTGGAGCACTTCACAAGGGGTAACAGTCAGACCGGGTAGAGGGAATCTAGCTGCTGCGGATGGCCTTTTTAGGATTCTCTTCCTCACTGGGGTTGGAATAGTCCCACGGTCGTTGGTTTTCAGTATATCCATATATCTTCCTTAGGGCCACCCGGGCAGCCTCCTCCTCTGCTGCTAGCAAGGTTTCACCTGGACCTTCTGCAATCAGATTCTTGTCACTAATAAATACAAACAAGGACCCAGCATTAGAACATAACAATAAACTGAGTAAACTTCAAGTAATACATGCATTTTATTCCCTGAAGGCTCCAATCAGTGTACAACGGGAACAGGTAGCGCCACCAAATGAATAATAATTTGGAAATTCTGTACTACCCAGCAAAAATAAATGTTCACTACTTTGATCTCACACACTCTACCACAGCATCCATACAGGTCTACCTACCGCCCCTCCTTTATACACTCACAGTAGCGATACTTGCTAGCAGCTCTTGCATACACTGTACACTTTTATACACTCACCTACTAGCTACAAGCTTTCCCTCAATGCTTGCCTTCCACTTTCCTGTGAAGTGGAAGGACTCATGTACAGATAATTAAGTGTGTGGGTGTTCGAGAAGGTCAACTCTGCTTTGAAAGGAAGGCAGCATCCAGGTCTCCTTTGATCATAGAAACATGTGACCAACTATAGATTATGTGATAATGCTAGCGGTTTCAGAATTCCAAAGCTTGTCTGGTAGTTGGGGTCTTGTACCCCTGCTCGGCGCACCTACCTAGAACTTAGTCTGCAGAGTAAAGTGGGTAGGGAGAAAAGGAAATGCCACGGACATAGGGAAGGAACGATGTAGATGGGGAAATGAACTTTGTGATAGCTTGGTTGACTGACGAGCCATTAACAAGGACCATAAAAAATGATGCAGAAAGGAAGGTGTGGTCTCTTTTCTTTAGACAGTCTACAGCTGTGAGAAACAGGTGTTCACTTAAAAGCAAAGCTGCTCATGCACTCTAGTTGAAAGTATTAATTACTTGAGGAAATTGGGCAACGTTCCCATGGCCCATCATTACATCTTTGTGAGAATTGAGACAAAATGATCAAACACCTTATCTCTGCCGTGGTTGGTTGTATGCTGAAAAGGACATGCAACGCTTGTTTTCAAATGCTTATGTAGGAGTTCCGTTTTCATTCTCTTCCTGAAGACAAGCACTATGCATTTATATTGAATTTTGTGGCAAGTGTTTTGTTTTGAATCCTAAACTGTGTCCTGCAAGGTCTCATCTTAGTACATATATTCAAATTACTACTTGAGTGCTTTGATACAATTCTAAAATTCACATAGAGCACATTTAGTGTGCAATATATAGGTTGACCCCCTTTCCACCTGCATTTTCTTCTTGCAACCGGAGCTGTGAAACGAGCTGTGAGCAGTCTACAGCACAACAATATACACAAAAGAGGTTGGGGGATTAAACTGTAGGACCAAAAAAGCCCCCTAACTTTAGGAACACCTAAATAATATAAACTAAGGAAATGGTCCACAGTGTGGTGTCACAAGGTCACATGTCCAACCTCGCTAGTTATAAGGCAGGAATAGAGATAGAAAAAACAAGTTCACATACCTCTAATCATTTGTACTTCAGTATTAAAGCACTGCACAATGGGGAGTGGATACAAAAACAATGTACATTTAACCAGGTATTCAATTATCAATTTTATTTAACCTTCAATGGTAAATATACATCATACAAATGCCAACATGGCATGATTCATCATTTAATACAAATCTTAGACACGATCCATAAATCTCATCTTAGTACATATATTCAAATTACTACTTGAGTGCTTTGATACAATTCTAAAATTCACATAGAGCACATTTAGTGTGCAATATATAGGTTGACCCCCCTTTCCACCTGCATTTTCTTCTTGCAACCGGAGCTGTGAAACGAGCTGTGAGCAGTCTACAACACACCAGCAGTCTTTCATTTGTGTTTACTGTGTGGGAGGATCCACTTAACCTGTGACTGGAGTGGAGCTGCGAGACGAGGTGTGAGAAGTCTACAGCAGTCGGGAAGCTGTGGAGCTGAATGGAATCGCTGCAACCGAAAGAAAACTGCGAAGAGCGCCGCTATTGACAACGATGTGGCCACATCCAAACGGTGCCTGAGAAGCAGTAAGAACCCCCCGGAAGTCTTTACAACACTAACTGGAGGTAAGAATGCGATTTTGTGATGACCGCCCATCAGGTCCAGCGCTTCCTCCATCCCCTGATACAGCGCCCTCAGGCAATGAGGCAGCCACATCAGGTTCACAACCCGATGAGGAGGTTGGAGAAAGCCCAATCCCCCCCCTCACTCAGAGCGTCCAGCTCTCCGCAGACCACTGAGGCGAGCAAGATTCCAGCTGAGGCTGCCGGAGGGCGGCAACAGCAGGACTCTGTGCAGAAGCGCGATGAGGCGAGAGGTACAAAACCACCACTGCCGTCATCCACTTGGGGGCAGGTACCGGAACTGCAAAATGGCAAAGTCGAGGATGCCAAACATGCCCATAAGCTAAAAGAGGCTAGTACCATTATAGTACTAGCAGAAAGAAGGAGCCAGCCACGCCCCGGAAGATCCTAATACGGGGACAAACAGCGAAGTCTGAGAGCAGAGGGTATTTATGGCAACAAACAAAAAAATATATAACAGCCATGGTCCACGCCCCACCGCAGTGCCAGCAAAAAGAAGTAAACATCCCTACTACTAAACATACCAACAACGAAGGCCATACCTTTCCAACAGTTTCATCACAAGACTCAGAGGAAGGGGGGCAAAGAGACCATGAGCAAAGCAGCGTGGACGAGGATTTGGAAAAAGCTCAGTCCAGTATAAGAGATAAGACACTGCTTATTTTATTTTTTTTCTCAATTGTCAAACATCAAAAAAAAAATCAACAAGCCAAATATGAAAGGTAACAGATCAAAGCACGAAACAAACAATCTCAAAGCAAGCACATGAAAACCATTAACAAAAACATTAACAAAAAAACCCATCAAAAGTGTATAGGAAGAGGACAGCAACCACCAAATGTTTGCCTAATCCACCGATGTCGTGCCAATTTCTTCACCCAACATCAGAAATGCAAATTGGACTCCGATATGGAATTATCCGATGCGAAAATGCTGGAGGCTATCCAAGAGACACTGCCTGTAAATAAAGCACGCAAAATAGACACCAGCTGAGCTCTCCGCAAGCTGCCCTGCAACAGGACTATCTCCCTGTCCGACATCTATGACCGGAGTAACTGACAAAAGCCTGAGAGTCACCTGGGCAAAGACCGCCAGCGGGCACAATCAAAGGCGTCCTGACACAGGCCAAACAAGTATACGAACTGAAGCCCAGGAAAATCCCCCCCAGTGAAGCGCTTGGCCACCTCAATTTGCCTGACAGAGCCAACAATCACTCAGATTTACAAGCAAGGCACATCGCAGCGGACCAGACGTCGCCAATAAGACCTTCTGCTCCTGAAAGGGACCATCTGCAGAAAAACCAACGCTATGCTTGGACAAAAGCTCATTTGAACACGGGCCAAGAACCCCAAGTACAAGCGAAAGGGGGCAGAGCTGGGTCTGCCATTCCAGAGCCCTCAAGAAACGAGAAACCACCAGTCCTCGTGCCACCAGAAGTAGACCAAGAACTTACCCACTCAGACGACATACTGACCTTCGATTCGCCGCAGACAAATAAGCGGCCGGCCAACATCCACTCCTCGCCAAAGAACAGAAGACGGAGTGAAATATCTCTAGTGGCCCAAAAAGATTCTCCAACAAAAAAAACAGACATGGTAACGATCATGTCGGCCATTACCATCGCTTTAGCACTGTTTTGCAAACTATACAAAACAATTAACTAATCCTTACAAGAAAATACATCTCCAATTGCCAACATGAATACCAAACTGAAATATGTAGAGGGATACATAACCGCAATGGAAGAAAGAAACACCAACCAACAGAAGATTTGGGAAACAAAAGTGGCAGCTCTGGAAGAAGCGTTGGAGACCTTGCAAGCCGTGACCAAAAGACAGACGAAGAGCATGGAGGAAAAAAAAAAAAAAGCAAACACTGAAATCAACCACAATGAAGTAACCGATACTCGTGCAGAACTAACAAAACCAAAAGAAAAAATGATAGCGACCCATTTATCTGAAGTCACAATAGAACCAGAAACAAGTACAAACGAAAAAAAGACTACCAACTATATTGAAACTAGCAGACCCAATGGCTATAAAATGCACAAGCACCCATGGGAGGTACCAAGTAGGGACCAAGGCTTCAAATGTAAAAAGTAGACCAAACGAAGGGCATCGGGGACCCACAGAGGTCACTGAACCTGGTAGACCTGACCAGATCGCCTAGATCTGTAGACACATTTTTGGTAACTTCAGACTTGATGAATATGACCCAACACTGGGAATCTGAAACAGGAACAACCAAGAGTGAGGGTCCCTACATTGGAGGGGGAAATTAAAACAGTGACATCAGATACCGTACACCAGTCTCATCAGAATATAAACGCAGAATCAGAAGCGGCCAGTAAATAAGGAAACAGCTCGAACAGCCGCGCCTAAAGAATTAAAATCTCCTCACCAACGAAACAAGAAAGGTGACTACACTGACATTCGAGATAATAGAAAAGGGGATCAGGCTGATCTCCATCCAGCACAAGAAGTCCGAAAACCTACTAAGCAGTGCAAGCTTCGATTAAAGAAGGGCGACAGGCCGAAAGATTCACCACGGAATTTCAAATTTGAGCAAGCTGCGACCAATGAGGGATATATGGTCTTAAACAGTACTAAAAACGAATAAAACCCATAAATTGAGAAAAATGAAGACAGGATTTGGCACTCGTCGAACATTACCACAGAGACACTAATGCAAAAGCCTATCTACATGTGAAGCCATACGCCGCAGAAGCCTACACTGAAATTGAACAACATCTGGGCTTCACGTTGACGGAACTGCGAGTCACTGCAACCAAAAGTGAGACCCCCCCCCCCCCCCCCTCAAAGAACGAAATAAGCTGATCAACCTAAACATCGATCTATAGAGAACCGAGAAGCTGTACTGAAATAAGCGTAGAGGTTACAGCCCTGGACTGAAAGCTATTTATAACTGTAAATCCAACACAGACCAGGAAGAGAGATGCTATCGCCGGCCCAGGTTACAGAAGGAGGACCAGACTCATAGGGCATATGAGAGCCCTAAAACATACAATCTCCCCACTCTCCCGTACAAGATCTAGATTAGATGGTCAGCAAAGTCGACAGATAACCAGATGCCCATCAGAGGCCTCAGCATCACAAAACAAGCAGTGAGAATCAATGTAGGCGTACAGATGAGAAAACTTCAATGGGTCTGTGGACATGGTTTAAATCAGCACTAAATAGTAAAGGAGACAAATCGCAATGCGCAACGACCCCACTAACCTCGCCCGCAGGATCCCAACAAACATCGCACGCACACTAGAGAAGTATTCACCCTGGGCTCCTGTAACACAAGAGGACACACACACTTAACAAGTGTAGGGGACGTAGACTTAAGAGAATATGACATCCTGTGCCTACAGGAAACATGGTTGGTAGAAAAGCCATCTTTGGACGGGTTCACGGTGGAAATAATCATCTGCCTCGACAGGACTACTGGGTCGCCCATCATCGGGGCTTTTGACGCAATCCGAATAGGTTTGGGAATAACACCAATCAAAAAACTGGACGAATTTTATGAAATGCTGGCTATCATGGGCCCATAAGCCATCAGGCTCAAACCGAGAGATTTTTGCACAGATAGTGATCTTCAACACACATTGGAATCCACAATGAACAACTAATAAAGCTTTCTGTGTGAAAGCGGTGGATATGATTGACAAACTCTAAGCCGAATATGAAAACACTGACATCATTTGCGGCAACCTTAACGCCAAATGCGATGAGCACTCTAAGAATCCCAACGGGCAATCCCTACACACCTCAGCGGAAGAAAGAGGCAAGGATGAGCCCAACCACCCCCAGAAACCTCCATAATGTCGCAACAGTTTGCGCATCAAAAACAATGGAGCCTACATGGGAACGTCAAAACTCCAAAGCGACACTTGACTATATTTTTGTAAGTCAGGGACTCCAACCAAGCATACAGACTTTCCAGGTGCAAAGGACCAACCACAGTGATCACAATCTGCTCCACTTTTCTTGGCAGGGAAATCGCCCGGTAAAAAAGACCTACAAATACAATGTGTTAGTAAACAACCAACACAAACACCTCCGCTTGACAGCAGCAGATGTGAGGGAGATAAATGCAAAATATAATCCATTTGCAGCAAAAGAAACACCAACGCAAAAACAAGCAAGAACTACCTACCATTTCTACTGGCTTACAGAGTAAAGTCATCTGGGCTCAAAAACACAGATGAGCAATTCAAACAGGCTTATGACAAGAGCGTGTTCGAGAAAAGAAGAGATACGAAAACTGAAAAGAACAGCGAAAATATCAAATACACCGGAAGCATGGTCAACCTTTCAAATCGAATCAAAGGCATACACCAGGTGGATAAAACATCACAGACTGGCACTGTACCAACAGGATTCAGGGGAAATGTTAAAAACATTACAAAATAAATCACGTGACTTCTGGGCAAAAAGACGAAGACACAGCCCTCTAATGACATTGTGAACTCAGTGTCGGAATCGAAGCGGATGACCCACTTCTCATAACTCTTTGACTTCCCACCATCCAGCACAGACAGCATTGACTGGGAAGGTGTCAACATGGGCAGACGTGACAGATCCAGAGGAGATTAAAAATGTCATAGTCAAACTAAAAACCTCTATAGCCCCAGGCCCAGACAGCCCGACTAATCTCGACTTGAAGCAATTCCCTACTGAATGGGCAGCAGTAATAAGCAACATTTTTGATCACTGTGGAAAAGTAAAAATGATCCAAGTCCTAGCAGCAAGCAATAGTTGTCCCGATCTACAAAAAAGGAAGCAGAGAAGAAACAGAGAGCTATAGACCAATCGCGCTCCTAGATATTATTGGTAAGATTTACGCAACTCTTGCTAGCAACTTTCCAGCAATGAGCTAGAAACGCGCTATGCGCAGATGACTTTCAAATGGCCTTCAAGAAAAATGGAAGCACAGCCGTGAACATCTTGCTGTTGAACATCTTAAAAGCAAAAGTAAAGGCAGGATTTCCCAAAGTCTACTTGGCTTTCGTTGACCTATCTAAAGCCTTCGACGAAGTTGACCGAAAAAAAATAGTACAAAATTGGAAGCCTGGGACTGTCCTAATTCAATCCTGGGCCCGGTGATTGCTCTGCACTCAAACACAAAGATTTGTGTACGACTGAACTGCCAAGGCACCCTGTCAGAGGAAATACCGTTTAACCGAGGAGTAAAACAAGGGTGCCCACTAACCCCGGCTCTCTTCACCGCCTTTCTAGGAGATTATCAATACTCTGAAGCAAAGATAAGAGCATTCCCTCCCAAAATCAGAAAAACAGTAATTACAAGAATTTTATATGCGGATGACCCGATTTTAATAGACCAAACCCAAATCGGTCTACAGGTCAAACTAACCAATCTGGCACGCTACAGCGAAGAAAACAACTTGGACATCAACAAAACTAAAACAAAAATCTTGGTCATGGATAAAACAAAGGCAAAGATCTCGAAAAGTAATCTGACAGAAAATAAGAACTGGAATTGGTTCCTTGAAAAAAAAAAAAACTGGAAATAGTGTCCCATTTCAAATATCCAGGAGTTATCATTGATGGCTCTGCCCGAGAAATAATGTTGCAGAAGACACTAGGAAAAAGCAAAGCAGTTAACAGCTCAAACAAGATCGATTGATAAAGATTCTCCCTACTTCCATCCATTCAATTCTACAAGACGAAAGTAGCGCCTTCGCTCATTTACGGAATGGACGCGACCCTAAACATGCCTACCTCAATATGGACAAAACTAGAAGGCCTGTTCTGGAAGACAGTGTTACGAGTTGGGCCTTCTATCCTTAGCGGCTTCCGTAGACTTAAGCTCCATGCAACTTCACTGCCAATAGATTCACTGCCAATCTATAAAGTGATTGCAGAAGAAAACAAAGGCGCGAAATGTAAAGCTCTAAACACATGGGCCGCCTTGCAAAAAGCAAAACAGAGAGGTTGCATGCACAGAAGAAGTTCTGAAAAACAACCCGCAAAGGGTAAAATAAAAATGGAAAATAAAGACTGGATCGATACTAATGAAGAAGCAAAAGGAGAACAAACTGCTAGCGCATCTCCCTTCTACATTCAACAAAGTAAAACCCCCCCGAACCATTGCAGTAAATTCCCGAACAAATTGCTGAAGAAAACTTGCATGAAAGCAAGATTGAATCTCTTAATGACACACACAATTTTGGCAATTAGATACACTTCTGGGACAAATGAATGCTGCCTTTGTAAACATCCGGGCCAGCCTGAAAATGTAAGACATTTGGTGATGCCATGCCCTAAAATGAGGCAATATAGATCAGTGTACCTTCGGTCCTTACTTACAGGATCGCCAAGTGTGGACCAAGACATTGTCTGGAATCGACTAACTTCAGGGGAGACCACAAGATGGACTATGGCAACTGTAAAACTGCTGGACCTAGCACTGAAAAATATAAACTCATAAAAGACAGTGGATACAACGTGATAGCACACCCAACTTCTTGTCCCCAAGATTTCTCCCCCGTGAACGGCGGCCCCTACTGTGACTTTTGACTGACTTTTACGATATGCTGAGGACTTCAGTTCAGTCTTGCTTCTGAGGTCTCTACTTGTTTTCAACCTGATCTGCAAGCAATCTTGTAAAAATCATGCTTGATTAAACACAAGTAAATTAATTTAAAAAAAAATGTTTTTTTCTTTCCTACCATTTTGCTGTGTTCTTGGTCTTTCTTGCCATCTACCCTCATGTCATCTTGCCAACTCATCCCCTCTCCATTTCCAGTGCCCCTTCTCTCCACCTCTTCTCCCTATTCTTCACCCTTTCGTTCCAATAGTCCATCTTTTCTGCTTTACATCCATCCTTCATTCATTCCTCATTTTTGTCCCTTTTTCTGTCTGTTTTCCACATTCCTTTCCTTAGCTCCACCTTTACTACTTCCTTCAATCCGCCTTTTCATTATGTGCTTGCCTCCCTTTCCTATGTTCTTTTTTCAATCTCATTTCCTTACATATTTCCTCCCATTCTTTCCTTTATTCAAAATGTTCTTGTTTACATCTTACATTTCTTGGTCGTCCGTCTGTTGCCGTTTCTTGCTTACTTTCTTTACATCTTTCATTCCAATTTTCCTTCTTTACTGGTTTCCCCATTTCAGATTTACTTTTCCTTCACTCACTTACTCTTCTTCTCTGCTTACCTTTCATAGTGCCTTCCTTGTTTTTCATTCTTTCCATCCAACATTCATGCTTTGCTTCTTTCTAGCCTTACAACAATTCTTCTTTTCCACCCTTCATTCTTCCCTGTTCTTTGTCTCGCTCTCTACCTTTGGTTCATTGCATAAACCAACATTCTTTTTTGCTTTCCTTCCATCGATCCATACCCTTTTCCTCTTACCTCCTTTCTTCAAAGTCTATTTTTCTCCCTTTACTGCTTTCAGATAGTAAAAACTGGTTTCACCACATGCAACTTTCTTCAAGTTTGTCAGAGTAATTATTTTGTAGACTATGCATTGGAAAATCTGATAAATAAAAGTGAAGTCTTTAGCAAGCTTTTTCTGAAAAGGTAGACAAACTTTGCTTACAACCCTAAACATTATGAGAGTGATCATGTTCAGTCCTTCCAAGGATTGGGAGCTCACATCTAAAAGAAGACTAACATTGCAATGTTTGACATTAGAAGAATGATTTGCCATTAATTATTATGCCCCTTTTCATCCAGCCCAAAAACGTTCTATTTTGAGGTAGAGGTGCCCATTCACTAAAGCAGCTATCGTTTATGGAACCCAAGTTCAAACACACCACTAAGGGAAGTTCTGGCAAATAAATATTACCAGTGTGTTGCTTCAACAAGTAGCTTACAAAGTTATTTGTTACCAGAGAACTTCAAACTACTTTGCCCACCACCATAAAAGGATCCCAAAAAGACCAGTAAACTGATGTGCATCAGGCTTACAAGATGAATAGTGAATGTTTACATGATGCACAACACAAACTTATTTAATACAAATATGACGGAAAGAGTGGTGAAATTGCTAAGGGGGGCATCATAACCAATAGGAAAGAATTTTGATACAGTGTAAACTGTGGACCTACTAAGGAGGTAAAACTTCCAGCCATTACATTTTTACAAGTTCTACGAGTGCTAAGACTGTGCTTCAAGTCGGGGCTGCTATGCTATTGCTCTGATCAATGTGACAGTTGGTCTTAACTCATTGAAAAAAAAGCAGGCAAAGATTCCCCTTTGATTAGTTTTATATCCGAAAGCATCATGCACCAGAACATTGCAGATAAGTTTCTTCCAGTTAAGTGAGGAAAGGCTGACTAAGAAAAAAAGGAGGGAGATGGAATGAAGAAATAAATAAAAAAAAATTAAAAAAAAAAAGGGTGGGATGATAACCAGTGGGGAAAAAAGTAAAGAAATAAATGAACGATGAAAAGATGGAAATAAAGCAAACATTGAATTTAGGAAAAAAAGGAAATGCAATTATGTATTGGAGAAGAAAAAAAAAGGAAGTTAAATAGAAAAAAATAAAGGACTGAAAGAAACAAGGATAGGTGTTTAGAGGATCAACCTATTACTGAAAAATGGAATTAGTCAAACATCAGAATTATAGCACAGTACAAGCTGAAACATTTTTTCCTGTAGAGAAGTCAATAGATGCACTGTAACAACCATTGCTGCTTATTGTAGTAGAAAGCGTCTTGCAGTGTTCGCTCAAGAATATTGTTAGTAAGAGGAGCCATGGAACAGTGAGGAAGATGGCTTCCCCAGGAGCCAACTGGATAGATTATTTCTTAGGGCTACGTGACATTTTCCTACAAGTCCGTTTGTGTTGTTCTCCAAGATGCCATTGGTAATTACTCCAATGTTTCACAATACAATTATTCAGGAGTGGCCTCTGAAGGGGTTAAAGGGGAAGTGCACTCAAAAATGTTATCTTAAAAGGTGGGCAATTAAAAACAAACATTTTTAAAGAAAGTTTTGAGTATTTTCTTTTAAAAAAAGTGAGCAAATAAGGCTCATATCCAATAATTTCAAGCACTAGGAGGCATCCATTTTGTGAAATGGATGAGCCTCCTGTGCTTGTGCTACCTGCTGGTAGCTTTTATTACAGCAGCTTTTACTTCATTATTGCCGGAGAGCAGAGAATGCAGGCAGGAAGGCTGCTTCAGGTAAGTGCTTATTTTCTTTTTCTTAGAAAACCAAGGCAATTATAAATACAACCGCTTTGTATTTATGATTGCTGTGGTTTTCTTTCTAAGTTTCCTGGGCTCCTCTGGCCCGGGGGAGCCCGGGAAACAAAGAACACCACTGCAATTATAAATGCAACTGCATTGTATTTATGACTGCAGCGGCTTTCGCTTTGAGTCTCCGGGGCCAGGGAGACTCAAAGCTAAAGTACCAGCATTTATAAATACAACATTGTTGTATTCATAAATGCTGTGGTTGTCTTTTTAAGTTTCCCGGGCTCCTCAGGACCGGGGGAGCCCGCAAAAGAAAACCATGGCATTTATAAATACAACTGTGTTGCATTTATGATTGCGGCGGCTTCCTCTTCGAGTCTCCCGGGCTACCCCAGCCAAGAGGAGCCCGGGAGACTCAAGCGGAAGCCACCGTAATCAAATACAATGCAGTTGCATTTATGATTTCCTTGTTTTTCTTTAAGTCTCCTGGGTTCCTCTGGTCCAGGGGAGCCCCGGAGACTGAAATCAAAAGCCACTGCAATCAAACACAAAGCGGTTGTATATGTAATTGCCGTGGTTTTCTTTTTAAGTTTCACAGACTTCAGAAAATCACGCAATTATAAATACAACTGCAGTGTATTTATGATTACACCGGCTTTCGCTTTCAGTCTCCCGGGAGCCCCCGGACCGGAGGAGCCCGGGAGACTCTAAGCGAAAGCCACTGCAATTATAAATACAACTTTGTTGCATTTATGATTTCTGTGGTTTTCCAACTATGGCAATCATAAAATAGAACTTTGGATTCATAAAAAGCACTTACCGGCAGCAGCCTTCCTGCCTGCATGCTCTGCTCTCTGGCAATAATGAAGCAAAAGCTGCTGTAATAAAAAGCTACCAAAAAGTGGCTTTTGCTTCATTAGCGCAGCGAGGGCAGAGATTAACAACAGACGCACAGGAGGCTCATCCATTTCACAAAATGGATGCCTCCTAGTGCTTGAAATGATTGGGTTTGAGCCTAATTTGCAATTTTTACATTTAATATGCGTTTGATTAATGCTCATCTTTTAAGAAAATAACATTTCTGAGCACACTTCCCCTTTAAGCTGCAATTGCTGAAAACATGTGGTTCGATAACAAGTAATAATTGGTGCTACATAATTCACATTGTCACCATCAGATAGTTCGGTAACTAGAAGCATTTATCATCTCCGGTTTTGAACGTCACTGCAAAATAGGTGCTGGACTAGAGGGGAACTAACCCGTTTCAATAGCCTCCACCAAAATCAAGCACGTACCACATATGGCTATATACCTTAGAATTAGGAGCTTCTTCTGAGACTCTCCCAGAAGCACCAGAAAACCATACGCTCAGGTTTCAGAACCAAGTAATGGATGTGGCTTCTGCCAGACACCCATTCGAGGCCAAGAGGAACTTGCAGTAAATACTCAGAGACCAACACATAATGCCTTGAACTACTCTTCTATTGTATGTATACCAAGTCATGCTCCTGATGTCCAACAGGTCTCTTCAAGAATTGTCCCGATTCCCTTTGTACTGCACCTTTTGGAAGTGCACAAAATAAAAAGGAAACCGATTTACTGCATAGCTGCAGCTGAATGGTAAGGTATCCCATCAGCCCTTTGGTGACAAGATTGAAACCCCAAATGCAAAGGAACAGAAGGCACAAGACACATGCTGTTACAAAAGCCACAAAAAAAAAAAAAAAACAACAACAAAAAAACAAACATTTAGGGAATTTCTCCATTTATTTTAACTTTGATAATTTCTACGGAGTCCTTCCGGGGCCACAATCGTAATTTTGTTACTGCCAATTTCTTCCCGCTCCACCATACTAGTAATGAAGCCCACTGACTTTACATTTTTAAGCTTAGGTTTTGTCCAAAAAGAAGTTTTTACCTTTCTTAGATCTTGTGCCAAGCACCTCTTTAAAGGATTTAGAGTATTTACTGGAAGGCACACTTACTAGTCATGACCAAGAAAATGCAAGATTACTTTAAGGCTCCCATTGTGAATGTTGGCTCAAGTGAGCCATTTAGTAATGTTGACTCCAGGGTAGTAGTGGCACCCTCAAGCACTCCAGCAGTAGACGAGCAAGCTTTAAAGGCTCAGTGTCTGTACTTAAGTGTGAACGTTTCTCAAAGCCAACCTCTTCTAGAACTCACTTGGCAACATTATGGTCTAAATGGGTTTAGAACTGAAGGACCCCACACACCTTAAAAAGGGACAAGGATTGTAGACCAAGTTCTACTCTCTAAAACCGATCAAGTGTGCATCAAGATTGTAATGGCTGTCTTCGAGGTGGATACACGTTTGGAGAAGTAAAGAACACTGCCAGTGACCAATTAGAAACTAGAAAGCAATGACAAGGACACCACGAGACTGTCCACCAGACAGCGCAAGCCCATTTTGTGGCTGCAGCGCTGAAGAGTTACACCCGTCAAGCATGAATTCTCTTGTATGACTGGACATTTTCAATCACAATTCATGCATAAGGGACAGGAATGCACCTTGAAACACCTAAGAGTAAGACCCCGGTAAAGAAATTGATACAATCAACACTTCTTAATGGCACATCCGTAAATCAAGGAACCATTCACAAAATTCAAAGCCCAACATCTCATTGAAAAAACATAACCTGAAACAAAATGGTCCTTTCTTCCCCCCCCATCACAGGACAGAAAATTATGAATGGTTTCGGGAAAAAACCTGCACTAGTACCGAGATTAAATCCATAATCCCTGCGAGGCGAGTTGCAAGACTGGATCATTCCACGATGGATGATAGAATAACGAACCCTAGAGGGGAAAAATGAGTTACACGATATGAGCCTCAGTTTGCTAACCTCGTCATGGAAAATAATGGAAATAACAATTCGACTCCCTGTCTCATAGCGTTGTTCAGCAGACTTGCAATGCTTCATTTGCAGGATCAGCTACAGATTTGACACATTTGATCAATGAGCATGCAAAAAAACAATGGCTCAGAGATAGGGGTCTTCTATCAGAGGTGAATGATGATGCTTCGGGAAACACCCCTCCCCATCATACCCTCTGAAGTAGATGACAGAATTTGCTTGACACAACCCATGGTATCAGCCTTAAATATGGTCCCAAGCTCCTTTGTGAATTTATATAACATCTGGGCAGAAGTTCAGACAGAGTGCATTCTGAACTATTGGGAGAGATGAACAAGTTACTCTCTTACCTGGTAAAGTTCTTTCGATTGGATGGTCCGACGACATATTCCATATCTATGACAGTAATCACCACAGCTGTGCTGCTTCAGAAAATGTTCGGCATCTGCGTCGATGACGTCGATGTGCCGTCCCCAAGGACCTCCTCCGATGGCAGACGTCACCCGATGTGATAAGTAGGACGCACAACGCTCGTAGCCTCAGTTGTAGTTTTTTCCCCAGAACGTATGACACCAGTTTTCTGCCAGTCAGACACAGAAGGCCTTGCGGAACGCAAGCTGCAATCGCATAAGAAATTCTGCAGCGGGGAAGGTAGGGAGGGAGTGATATGGAATACGTCGTCGGACCATCCCATCGAAAGAACGTTACCAGGTAAGAGAGTAACTTGTTCTTCCAGGGGATTGGGTCCTCCGACGTATTCCATATCTATGACAGACTCTCAAAACAGTACCAAGCAAGGAGGTGGGAAAAGAATATAGAACACCAATTTAGCATGCCCAATCAAATTGCAGAATAAAGGAATGCCTTGCCAAAGGCCAGATCCTGCCCTCGGAAGGAATCGAGGGAGTAGTGACGTACAAAAGTATGTACCGAAGCCCAGGTGGCTGCATCACAGATGAGACGAATAGGAACACCCTTCTGTAGGGGAGTAGACACAGCCACTCCCCTGGTAGAATGGGCCCGCAAGCCAGCCGGAGGGTCCTTACCCGCCAAGCGGTAACACTAGGAGGTAGCTAAAATAATCCGAGACAAAGTCAGTTTCATCACAGCTTGTCCCAAACGCTTTCCAGCGTAACCAAAGAAAAGTTGATCGTCCACTCTGACCCGGGACATGCGTGAAATATAAAAGCTCAACGCTCTCCTAGGATCAAGCCTATGGAGCCTCTCCTCTTCCTTACCAGGACGTGGAGGAGGATAGAACGCCGGAAGACCACCTTCTGGCTCAAATGAAATTCCAAAACCACCTTCAGAAGAAAGGAAGGATGAACTCTAAGGACAACCCTGTCCTTATGAAACACAGTGAAGGGTGGCTTAACTGAAAGTGCCTGTAACTCACTCACTCACTCTGCGAGCGGAAGTAACCACAACCAAAAACATAGTTTTAAGAGTTAACAGTCTCAAAGGGCAAGGATGCAAAGGCTCAAACTGAGCACTCATAAGAAACTTAAGAACAAGGTTCAAATCCCAATCGGGCACCAGAAAAGGCGACGGAGGAAACACATTAGTGAGCCCTTTTAAAAACTGAGAAATTAAAGGAATCTTAAAATAAGAACATTCTTCAGAGAAGCGCTTAAATATGGACAGCGCCGCCAGGTAACCTTTGGTACCCACTTGCAAGCCCCTATGAGCCAAGGAAAGCAAAAAAAAGAGTGAATGTCACACTCAAAAGGATCCACATTCTTAACTCTGCACCAGGCGCAGAATTTACACCAACAGTACAGAGACTTTGTTGCCGGCCGTCTGGCCGAGAGCAACACCTCCAACACGTCTTCAGGGAGGTCCCAATCCTTATACCTCAACCTTTCAGAAGCCAAGCGTGAAGGTTGAGGGATCGGACCTCTGGATGGAGAACCTGACCCTCTTCCCGTGAGAGCAGATCGCCTCGGTAGGGAAGACGACGCGGAGGGCAGATGGACAAGTCGAGAAGGTCCGGGTACCACGTCCTCCGAGCCCACGCCGGAGCAATGAGGATCATCGGGGAACCGAACCTCCGTAAACTCTGCAGTACTTGCAGGATGACGGGGACGGGAGGAAACATGTACAGCAGTGGGAACGACCACTCCACCACGAACGCGTCTCCTAAGGCTCCTTTTGGAGGAAATTCCCGTGAGCAAAACCTTTCGCACTTCCGGTTGACACTGGAGGCGAAGAGATCCACTTGAGGGGTCCCCCAAAGGGCGAAGATCTCCAGGAGAATCTCCTGAGCCAGCTCCCACTCCTGAGAGATCGTGCTTTGCCTGCTCAGAGCGTCCGCCGTCTCATTGTTGTCCCCGGCTAGATGAACAGCCGAGATCGAAACTTCCTGGTGGATGGCCCAGAACTCTAGCTGCATCGCCTCCCTGCACAGAGGAAGTGACCCTGCCCCCCCCTTTTTTTGTTGAGGTAGTGCATGGCCACCGTGTTGTCCGTTAGAATCAGGACACTCTTTCCTCGCACAGTGGGCAGAAAAGCCTTCAGGGCTAGCCTGACGGCCCTCAGCTCCAACAGACTGATATGGAGTCTGGACTCCAAAGACCGCTGACTTTCAACTCGTTGGCATGAGCTCCCCATCCCGTGAGGGATGCGTCCGTCACGATAGTCACCTCCGGCCAGGGCAGCGAAAATGGGCCCCCACTCCCCCCTTCATCAGATTGCCTTCGACGGCCCACCACAGAAGGTCCTGGGCGACCGAGGGCAGCACCTGAACAGGGTCCGACATCCTGCCGTAAGAGTGCGACCACTGCATCTTGAGTGCCCAAAGCAAAGATCTCATCCGCAGATGAGCCTCTGGCACCAGAAGAATGCAGGAGGCCATGAGGCCGAGCAACCTCAAGAACTCGAATGCCGGGAGCGTCAGGGCAAGTTGAAACTTGTGCACCATCTGCTGAATGTGAAGAGCCCTCACCTGGGGAGGAAAACAGCCCCAGGGATGTGCCAAGCACTGCTCCGATGTACTGGAGCCGCTGTGTTGGCGTCAAATGGGACTTCTTTAAATTGAGGGAGAAGCCCAGCTTGTGAAGGGAGTGGCAGGTGACGGACTGATGATCCAGGACTTGCTCGGGAGAGCTCCCCCTGATCAACCAATCGTCCAGGTAGGGGTAGACGTGAATCCCCACTTTCCTGAGATGCGCTGCCACCACCACCATGAGCTTGGTGAAAACCCTCGGGGCGGAGGTCAATCCAAACGGCAGGCACCGAAACTGAAAGTGCAAGTCGCCAACCGCGAACCTCAGGTACTTATTGTGCTTGGGATGGATCGGCACATGGAAGTAAGCGTCCTTGAGGTCGAGACACCCCAACCAGTCCTGAAGTTGAAGGGCCTGGAGGACGAGAGAGTGTAACCATCTTGAACTTGTCCTTCCTGAGGAGTTTGTCGAAACCGCGCAAGTCCATGATGAGTCTCAATCCCCAGTCTTTCTTCAAAATAAAAAAATAAGGGGAATACCAACCCTTGTTCCTCTCCGCTACAGGCACCATTTCTATGGCGCCTTTCTCCAGCAGGGCTTGAATTTCCTGTGCAAGGAGCGGAACCGGATTCTTCAAAGAGAGGTTCCCAGGTGGATTGTTGTGAGGCCTCTGCCGAAAGGGAAGACAGTAGCCGTGGGTTATGATCTCCAGAACCCACACATCTGAAGTAATGGCACGCCACTCTACAAGATGCTGCGTCAGCCTTCCCCCAACCGGCGAACCATGGAACCTGGCCTCATGACGTGAGTGGTAGCGGCTGCGGCGTTGCTTGAGGGCAAAGATGCAACTGCCCGAGCGGCCTTGGCACCTAGAGTACCCCGTTTTCCACCTCTGGCACTCTTACGGTGGCCTCTTTGACTGACAGCTCCTCTCGCTTTACTGAAGGACGAGTAATAGCAAAAGGAACCTCCCCTCCATTATTGTCCCCTAGGACGAAAAGGCAGAGGTTGTCTAACTGCAGCGTCCAACGACTTCGCTGCAGCTTTGGAGGTCTGCAACCTCTCAAGGCTCTCGTCAGCCTTGCTGCCAAAACATATGTTCACCGTCAAAGGGCAGGTTGAGGAGCCGGGACTGCACATCAGGAGCGAACCCCGACTTCCGCAACCACGCAAACCTGCGTATTACAGTGCTCGCCGCCATGGACCGGCTGACACAATCTGCCATGTTCAAACCCGACTGAACCTCACAAATGGCATCCTTGCCATCCTGAACCATAGCAAGGAAACCATCCCATTCGTCCCCTTCGGGAATATGTTCAGCCGCTAATGCAACACAGTTACACAGAGTGTGTGTGAAACGAGACAAGGCACATACGGAGTAGGCCGCCTGAAGCGCCATACCCCCTGAAGAAAACACTTTCTTCGCCCAGCCATCAAAACGTTTGTCGTCCCTATCCGGAGGGATGGTAGGATACGACACCTGCTTTGCCGAGGCCATAGCCACCTGCACCACCAAACTCTCCGGAGTGGGGTGCCTAGACAAGTAGCAGGAGTCGCTACTGGCTGGATGGTATTTTCGCGACAAAGACTTGCCCACTGCCGGGAGACTCTCCGGAGCAGTCCAAGCCGCCGCCACTGTTCTCTGCAGAGCCATATGAAACGGCAGTACCGGGTCAGTGGGGAGGGAGGGGACCAAGATCGAGGATGTCCGTGGGGGAGCCGACCATCCCAAGTACTCGGTGACCCGAGACATAAGGCGCCGGTACGAAGAATCGGCATGAGTGCCAGGCTCAGGCCTACAAAACTCCACCTCCGGAGAGGTGTCTAGTCCACTGGCATCATGCAGTGACTGCCTCAGGTCATCAAATTGGCTATGGCACGAGAGAAGCTCATCAGGCACCGTAACCGGAACCAAGCCCTCATCACCCTCTAAAATGTACTCCAGGCAGTGAGAGGAAGACACATGGGGACCAAAGCTATGCCTGACCTTAGCCAGAGCTTTTCTAGGGGCTACCCCCATGCCACGGTGCCCCTCCGACACCACCGCCTCGAAAGGCGTTGAGGGCGCCGAACGAGTCGGCGTCGAGCGAATCGGCGTCAGCCGCAGCGCCGCCAGCATCGACAAAGGCCTCGAAGCGAGGGCTCTGAGCGTGTCCGACGACCTAGGCGCAGACAGCCGACGACCCCCTCGAAAGCGGAGCCTTGAGAGAGGTCATCGACGACCTCGGCGCCACAGGCGTCAACGTCTTCCTCGAAGACAGCACAGGATCACGCGGTCTCGAGCGCGTCGAGGACTGGGACCTGGAACAGGCATGGCGAGAACGGTTACCCTTGTCCGAGCGGGACCTCTCCCGCGAACCGTGCCGACCACCCGAGCCCGAAGGCGTGCGAGCGGTGTCTCTCGACCGATCACGACCGACCCCACTCGGAGGCATGGACGGACCGGTGCCCTGCGATTCAAGCATCGCCAACATCATCTACCCGAAGGAAGCCCATTCCTCCGGTGTCGCTTGCATGGTGGGATAAGCGACCCGCCGACGGGCGGAGTCCTCGGAAGAGGACAGGGAAGGCGACCGATGCCAGCGCTTCCGAGAATGCCTCGAAGAGGCAGAGGAGTGGCGAGACCGACTCCTGGAAGGAGACCCACTGGACCTCTGACCATGACGCGGAGAGTCGCCTCTCGAATCATCCGTCGAAAGCCCCGCAGACCTCGACTTCCGGGGCTTAGACACCGTACCTACCGACAACTTTTTTTTTTTTTTTATTATTATTTTTTTATCAAAATATGATTTTACAATACTGAACTTTTTGTAGTGAACTACAAAAGGAAGACATGTCTTTGTTTTCTGTTTTGCAGACTTCTGTTTTGCTATTCATTGTTCGCATTTAGTAACTTTGCATCAATATGTTCTAGTATTTTTGCAGTTGCTATTTGCCACGTCGTTTTGTCTCCCCCGATGAGTCTGCACCACCACAGTTGCTCTTCTGGCAGTGCGCTGAAGCCTGGTATCATTGGCAGATAGCACTGTCTAAGTGCTGCGGTCGCTGTGCATGTCATGAGTAAATGTCTTATCGTCTCCGTTGGAGGTTGTGTATCGTTGGAGCAGAATCTGCAGGTGTTTGACTGTGTTTGTCCTCGTACGTATCTTATTTTGTTTGTTTTGAACAGGTTGAGCCTAGCGCGTAGGATTAAGTTCTGTGCTTGCCTGTTTGGAAATTGCTTTATATAGTTTTGTAGTTCATTTCTTTTTGCAGTGAAACTTGGTAGGTGAGCGATGAGTTTTAACGTCGAGGTGTCATCGATCGTTTTGGCCCAGTCCATGTCTTTTATCTTCTTTAGCACTTTGCATGGATTTGTGATGAGTTCGTCTTCATCTGAGTTGATTGCCTCTAATACTTTTTGATTTTGCCTTTGCCAGTTGGTTATCATGTTACACGTATTGTCATTCATTTCTTGTTTAATGAAGCTGAAGATTTTGTTTTTGCTGTCCATTCTGCATTTACGGTATAGCATGATTCCATTACAGGTTACGGCACATTCTAGGGATTGTAAACTTAGTTCGCGTCGTATTGCTGTCCCAGGAGTCGAATTTGGTAGTTTGAGAACTTTGCGCCAAAAATGAGCTTCTAGTTTGCACCAGACTTTCTGTGGAATCATTGGCATGGCTTCACTGCCGTATATGATGGTAGGTACGACTTTCATCTTGTAGAAGTTTATTATTGGTTTCAGGGAGAATTTTCCAAATTTGCTGTTGATTTTTTTTGCTTGCGCTGTTAATTTGTTCATTTTTGTGTGTAGTTCCTGCTGCATTGTGGTCTCATGGTGGGAACTGTCCATGTGGACTCCTAGATATTTAAAGTTTGAGACCACTTCGATTTTGGTTTTGCCCAAATGCCATTGAAAGTTTTCCTTTCTTGGATGGGATTGGAAAATCATGATTTTTGTTTTATTAATATTGATTTCCAGGTGATTGCTATTGGCGTAGATTAGAAGGGCATCAAGTTTCCGCTGCAGGCCAATTTGGGTTTGGTCAAAAATCGTTAGGTCATCAGCATAGAGTAGGTGTCCAATTTGTGTTTTACCTAATGTTGGTTGGAAGACTCGTGTTGGACTTCTCATACTTTGAATATCACCTATTTAAGTGATAAAGAGTGCTGATGCTAATGGGCAACCTTGTTTGACTCCTCGTGTGGTGTTTATTTCGGATGATAGGTCTCCTTCACGGCTGAGTCTGACTCTTATGGATGTTTCCTGGTGCAGAGCTTGAATTGGCTCTAACAGAGCGTGGGGACATTTCCATGCTTCAAGTTTGTTCCACAGGAGAGATCTTTCAACTCTGTCACAACTTCTTTTGCTCCCGCAAGGCCTTGACCGTGAGCGACTGACAGTCGACACAGTCGTCCGTGTCGTGGGCCTCCCCGAGGCACCAGAGGCAGGCATCGTGCAAGTCCGTTAGCGACATCTTGGACCCAGAGTCGCTGCATTTCTTGAAGCCCGGACGCGGGGTTGAAGACGAGGTAGACATCGTCACGAACAGGCTTTTCACAAAAACCAAAGAGGTTCAAAGAACCAAGAAGAATACAACAGAAACTCCAAAGAGTCGAGGCGTACCGAGATTCACGAAGCGAACACGTTCACAAAAAAAAAAAAAAAAAAGGAACTGAGGCTACGGGCGTCGTGCGTCCTACTGATCACATCGGGTGACGTCGGCCATCGGAGGAGGTCCTCGGGGACGGCGCATTGACGCAGGAAATTTTCCAAAGCATCCCAGCTGTGCTGATTACTGTCAGATATGGCATACGTCAGAGGACACTATCCCCTCGAAGTTGAACAGACTCGAAGGCCCAGAAAAGAACTGTGGGCGGATCTCCCAGCAAAAGTCCTCGCTAGTTAAGGATCCTGTTCCGAATGCCAGCCTAATGGAAAATTAATAACAAACTAGAAGACTTGGCTAATTCCTTTGCGAGACCAGCTAAACAGGGGTCTAGCCCAACCTGGGCGGGAGGTGTCCCTAGTTTAGGGGGGGTTTACCCTTTGAGAGCACTGTATACTGTATCTGAGGTGCCCTCTGCTGCCGTGGAAACTGTCTGCTCGAAAGGTCCCCAATGTTGTAACAGAAATGATAGATTTAAAACACTGACGAAGCACCTGTGAGAGATGGAACTCCTAGTAACAACGAACCAGTCAATGAGTAAGAAAAGCCTAGAAGGTCTACAGAAAGTGAGGACTCATCTGTTGGAAGAGAGCACTGGGGTTAGAAGTAGTTGATGATGCTAATGGTCTTGGGAGATGCAGCCAGTATTAAGTAATCATAATCATTAAAATAAGATAACAGAGTGCCTACAACGGACAGGGCTGACATTGGCATTCAAACGGATCCTCTGGTGACAATTCTGAAGGATTCCAATAATGGAAAGACAGAGGGGCCATTACCCAATCAGGAAATTGGGGGAGATAGAGTTTCACTGGTTATAGATCATCTATAGGAGTACCAATTTTGAGCAGGAATCCTGCTCTATCTATAAATAATGTTAAATTTGAGACAGCTCCTCTGGGGGGGGGGGGGGGGCTGTAGAGCCAGCGATGGGAGCTTTTCTCAGATAGACGATGAGATGGGCAAACAATTGTTTGAGAAATTGTATTTCCTGAGTTTGGATCATGCCCGGCTTCTCTCATTAGCGGGTTGAGGCCTCTTAGCCAGTTAGTGATAAACCGGGCCCCCTCTGTGCTCCCCACTATACAGGCCCCAGAACGTGACAAACCATGGGGCAAATTGCATGTTCTGAATGTACTACCGACAGCTAATGTTTGTATGAAAGATAACTCTGGCCAACGTGATAGGAACCCTCAGGGCCCATGAGAGCTAGGACTCTGGAGTATTCCGAGGAGAGCCAAAGGTAGCGAGAGTCATTTTGGTATCAAGAATATGAAGGTTGGGAATTAAGACATTAAAGGTTGCAAATGTCAATTATAATAATAATGACTCGTAAGCCGCTAAAAGAATGATATAGATGACAAGACTTTGGGGTAGAAAGAATCAAGTGTTTGAATCGGGGAAACATACTTACAATATTAGCAGAAATCCCGGATAAGTCTTTTATCCTTCTGTGACCTCAATAGAATACAATTCCCAGATTATGGTCAATGGGAGAAATAACTCCCAACTGTTACTGAATCTGGTAATGAAAAAGTGCTGCTTTGGTGAAATTTGGGGTGTGGGGTGAAAATACTTCAAGGGGAGCGTCACCCTGCAAGAAGCAATTACCAGTATGGGGAGGATTTAAAAGAGGTACTTCATCAAGACAAACCTACATACTCCCGGCAAGCAAGGCAACACCAGAGGTCTCAATAGACAAAAGGACGATTGGGACCAAATCAAAGAAGCACTGTGGAAATGATCCATATACGGTACTTAAAGAGGTCAGTGGGTTGATTGAGGAGGAAATACAATTTAAATTGTTGTAATAGAATACCAGGGGGAACCTTCACATGTTAACTAACTGTTAACTAACCCTGAAACCACTGCCATGTTGAGACATGGTTTCTGGACAATCTGTTTATAGATGGTTTTGAGGCGTTTTGCCAAACTGCTAAACGGAATGAGGTAGGGAGGCCTTTGGTGGGTCTGATGATCGCAATAAAGGGGACATTGGGCTCAATAACTGTACCCATCTCCCTTTGGGGATCATGGCAGTGAGAGTCTCCTCTTATGTGGTCAATCTTCAAATTCTGCTAGTTAATCTCTACTGGCATAAGGGGATCTCACAATTGAATATTTTCTTTTTTTATAATCTATTATTACCTTATTACAAGATTGGCAGAGGGATGCTCCAAATGGGAGGGTGATCTTTGCTGGGGATCTTAATTCAGATTGCTGTGTATCAAATAATGACAATTAACTGTGGGAGATCCTTCCATGTATGGTTAAAGGAAAGCAAAAGTGAGCATGGGGGAGAATGTGGAATCTCTCATTGGAACCTATGGGCCCAACTTGTTTGAATGGGGGACTTGATTCATCTGATACCGCAATAGCTACTTGGAATAGAAGAGATAGCTCCTCTACTATAGATTGTATCTTCATAGATTTATTTCTATCTGAGCTGAATACAGGCGTTCGGGTGTCCGCCAAAACATTGATCCTACCTGAAAGTGGATTTTGATATATTGGTGAATGAACAAGCAAAGGAGATCTAACCAATCTTAGTACAGTGGGGCAGGGCAAAGGGATTAGATGGTCTAATCAGACTATAGGGATCCTTAATTGTGAAATAACTTCCATTATGAGTATTGTATGGTTATTTGTATAGCGCTCTTTCCCAATTTGTATGGCCTCAATGCGCTTTGTGGTTGAAAGCCCTCAGTGACCGTAGTCAATGTGGTGGAGGTTTTAAGAGTTTTAGATTAAGAGATGCTTGTGTGCATTTTCACCGGTTTAGGACTTCGGTGGCTGGCTTGCCTCCACTAAGCAGCCCAAAGGTCAGGCACGCGGTGGGCGCGGTTGGTGGTTTGCGATATGCTAGGGTTGAAAAAGCGCTGTGTGGCTAGCTATACCAAATTCTTTTCGTTGGTAGTCGCTGTATGCTAGTGGCAGAGGTGTTGAGGTGCGTCAGGTGTTTCAGTGTGAACCTCTATGTGCACCACTAGACTGGATGGGCATCTCCATAGCTGCATTCTACGGTGCATGGATGTTTGGCTGTGCCTGCGGCCTGTGACCACAGACGTGCTTAAAGGTATATGTACCATGTGCTTCGATGTAGTTCGGCTGCAGCGTCCTTTGTCCAGTGTGGCCAGCATGGTCTCATTATTCGTGTTTCTCTGATGCGAAAGTCTGAGCGGCGAGGGCGAGTGAGGTGTATTGCATTGTGCCACAGCGAAAGCTGCTGCCTTCCCTGGTGTATTTGTACGGTGGGGTGTTGCTGCGCATAGGGCGATCGATTTTCAAGGATGTGAATGCTGCAGTTTTTAGTTGGACTAGGAGTAAGGTTTTTTGAGGTGTGCCTTAGCGAATGCTGCAGACTTTCATGCAGTATTTATCGGGTGGGAGTTTTGTTGTGCATGGGGCGACAGTGGTCTAGGTGAGCCTCTGCAAATGCTGCCGGCATCAGTTCTGTGATTGGTGAATAGGGATGTTGGGTTCAATAGTGTAGTTTAGAGAGGGGGAGGAGTTCAGGAAGAAGTTGGGAAGAGCCTTTTAGTGCCCTTCTGAATTTCAAGTGATTTTCAGTGTTGCAAATGTGTAGGGGTAGGGAATTCCAGATAATTGGCGCTTGGACGGAGAACGAAGAGTTGTGAGGTGGAACCAAAGCGATATGCTGTGCGAGATCAAGATCGGAGATTACTTGAGGGCAGGTAGGGGAGGATTTTGTCTTGAAGGAATTCTGGGCCGGTGTTGTGGATGGAGCGGTGGGTGATGCACATGGCTTTAGAAAAAAATAATAATAATAAGTGCGTCCACCAATCGGGAGCCAATGGAGGACTTTTAGTGTGGGGCTGATCTGTTCTCTGTGGGGTAGGGTAATGAGCAGGTGTTATGCTGCGTTTTGGATTCTTTGGAGTTTCCTTAGTTGAAACGCTGGGGTGCCTAGGTCGAGGCATTTTGACTAGTCTAGGCGGGACAGGATAATGGAGTTGATGGCAGAAAAGCAGTGGGGATAGGCGAGGTAAGGAAAAATACGCCTGAGAATCCGTAGATGGAAGAAGCAGGTTTTGGATACGGAGGTGGTGTGTTGGGTGAGGGATAGTTCTGAGTACAGTGTGCATCCAAGGTTTTTTACTACTTTTGAAGTCGCTGGTGCTTGTCCAAGGGATTAAGGCCACGGAATCGGTTGGGGAAGGAGGGCTGTTTTCCCGTAAACTAGGATTTTAGTTTTCCCAGTGTTGAGGATGAGGTGATTGGTCGTCATCCAGTGGTCAATATCCGAGAGGCATGGTGCCAGGTGCAGACTGCCGGAGCCTTGAGATTTTAAGTATGATCTGGGAGTCGTCTGCGTAGTTGTAGCAAGTAAGATTGTATGAGAGGATGATTGCAGGCAGGGGTTTTAGGTAGAAGTTGACGATTAGGGGAGATAGGGATGCTCCTTGTGGCACACCTTTCCTTACTAGTCATGAGGTGGATATGAACTGGTGGAGGTGCAGGATTTGTGAGTGATTTGAGATGAAAGAGGAGTTCAATGCGAGGGATGCGTGTCCGATTCCTAGTGTTCGTAGACTGACTAGTAGGATAGTGTGATTGATGGTATCGAAGGCTGCTGAGAGGTCCAGTAGCACGAGTACAGCGCAGCCTTCTGCGTCGGCTGTTCAGGTCGTCCCAGAAGGATACCAGGGAGGATTCCGTTGCTCGAGTGGCCTGAAGCCCAATTGTGCAGGGTCTAGGAGATTGTTGGATTTGGTGAAGAGGCCAAGCTGCTTGTATGCTGTGTGGTCCATGAGTTTGGCGATGAATTGTGTGTTGGAGATTGGCCAGTAGTTCTGGGGGGAAGAGTGGGTCGAGTGTCGGTTTTTTGAGGATGGGTTTGATGTAGGAGGTTTTAGGGCTTCCGGGAAGGATCCTGAGGTGAGCGAGTGGTTGAGGATCAAGCGTGCGACACTACCTGCACATGTAGAGGCTAGGATGTTTGAGGAGTGTGGGTTGGCAGGGGCAATCAGGGGAGCCGGATGGGCAGCTATCTGCTACGAGCGAGTGGAGCCCCAGTCATGAGATGGGAGAGAAAGTCGAAGATTTGGATCGAGGCTGGGTTTTGAGGAAGGTCAGTCTGTGGGCGGGTGGGTGACGGGGGCGTGTGTTCCAATTTAGAGATGATGGCGGAGTGTCTGTCAACAGCAACATTGTTGAAGTGCAGTGACAAGGGGTCACATAGGGCTTGGGAGGTTTCGGGGTGGGGGGGGTTCGAGCATGACAGGGATTTCAATAGGATTCTATGTAGTTCCTTGCTTGGGTTGCAAGCATTTAAAGGTTCTGTTCCCATATAATGTTTTCTTGGTTTTTATGATTTCCAGTCTGTATGCTCTGGTTGTTCTTGCTAGGGTGTTTTTTTTCCTGTGCTGTAGGGTCGTTTCTCCAGCTCCGTTCCAGACAGTGCTCGAGGGTTTTTAGTGATTTGAGTTTTACAGTGAACCACCTGGGTGTTGGTCCTGATTTCGGAGTGGTCCGTTTTGTTGGAGAGGGGTGTGCGAGGGTGTTTGTAAGTCAGATGTCTAAGGTTTCAATTGCTAGTGGTCCTTCCTGGAGGGAAAGTGTGTGGAGAGAGTCGAGGAGCGAGTGTGCTAGATTTGGGGTAATTATGACTTTATTCCATAGTAGAATGATAGGGGAGGTAGTTGGTGGTGGTCGTGTGTGACCTTGACCGCCAGCCATTGTGCTCAGTCGTATGGAGAAGTAAAATGCTGAGTGATCAGTCCTTGGATAGGGGGTGGGGGCTGGGTAGATGTAGATAGGTTTGTAGTGCTGAGGATCGCATCGAGGGTGTGAATTCCCATGTGGGTGGGTGTGCAGATGTATTGTGTCAAGTTGAGCGATTCAAGTCTGTGAGTGATTGGGTCATAGGGTTTGAGGGTGAGTCGAACGATATGTTGAAATCCCCTAAGACTGTAAGTGTTGAATGTAGGATGAGGTTGGTGGGCAGTCCTTCAGCAGGTGTGTCAGCAATGTTTTTGTTCTAGCCAGGGGGAGGAGGTCTATAAGTGAGAGTTGCAGTTCTACCATGAGAGATTCATAGTTTGTGGTGTCCTTAATTATTAATGGGAATTGGCATTTGCGTAGTATCGCTATCCCTCCCCCCTTCGCAATCTGTTACGGACAGTAAGGTTGTAGCCGGGTGGGAAGGGCTCGTAATCGTTCGCATAACAGGTCTCAGTAATGAAAAGGCTGGCTGGGTTTTCTTCTGTGAGGAGGTCAAAGATGTGAAATTTATTTTTGGATACTGACCTGACGTTGATGAGTATGCAGGATAAATGGTGGGGTGTCCTTGTGGGTGCTGGGCGGGAAGGGTTGCAAGTGGTATGGGGGGCTGGAGTGAAGTGGGCAAATGGCGGGTGGAGCAAGTGGGGGCGGCGGGGGCATGGATTGACGGGAATGGGGGAGGAGGGGAATAGGGCTAGGACCGGATTGGTGGTTTGGGTCCTATAGTGTGGTGGCAGTGCGTGTGATCTGGGCTGGAGGATGGGCGACGCTCGGAGGGGCATACGGTCCTTTTGGTCAGGTCCTTTTCTTGACTTTGACAGTACAAGGGATGTGGGTGAGTGTGTGGGGTGTGTGTGTGTGGGGGGGGGGGGTTAGTGCTGTGGAGCTTGGGGTTTTGGCCAACTCTTTCTGCGCTAAGGCTGGGGAAGCGTGTGTTGGAGGTGCTGTTGTTGTTCGGGGAGGGTTTGAGCAAGTGCGGTTGGTGGCAGGGGTGGTGTGTGATGTGTGTTTTATATGGTTCGTCCGGGGACAGTGTTCTCTGCTCCCTCTCTCCATCTTGACATTCTTAGTTGAGCAGGGTGGGATCTCCGCAGGGGTCTGAAGGGGGGGGGGGGAGAATAGTGGATCAGGGTGAGTGGGGTTGGTCTGGCAAGGAGGAGGAATAGGGGAGGACTGAGGGTTGCAAGTTGAGGTGCAGGGACGGATGATGGGCTGTGTGATGGTGGCGGTTAAGTTCTGCTGCGTTTGGTCTCATCTGGCCTACTGGTGCGCCAGCGTGCTGCTCTGCTTTGACCAGTGTGTGGCATGGTGTTCGTCTAGTGGGGAGGGGAGGAAAAGCGTCAGAAATGTGTCAGAGGAGAGGTGCACCTCCACTGCGATCCGGCACTAGATCCGGGTGCTTACCCGGTCCATAGTACTTGGTCAGGGCAGTGGGGGCTCGGGGGCAGGGAGTGGGGAGAATGACAGAAAAGCCTAGGATACACAGTGGTTTATAGAGGGGTAATGCCTTTTAGAGTTTATGGGATCCCACATAGTGTATCTAGAGGTATAGGCAGTAACTGGACCATGCCTAGATTAGCCATTTCTAGAGAGTTGGAAAAGGCCTAGGCTTCACAGCGTGGCAGACGTGAGAACTACGCAATTCAGCTAGAGATTCCTAGACAGCGGGAGAGACCCAAGTTTCACAGATTAGCAGATATAAACACATTCACACGAGAGTCCTAGATAGTGGGAGAGAGGCCTATGGGTCTGGGTCACAGAATGGGAGATCTGAACACACCTGATTTGAGACTCCTAGATAGTGGGAGTACCCTTGAGTGGAAACTGCATGTATTTAACCCTACCAGCTTTGACATCTTGGGTATACCCTGCCATTGACATATCTTTAGTCTACAACTGGCCAGGAAGAAAGCGTCCATGCTTCAATCCTCGAGGTGGATAGGTTGTTTGAACTGGGACCAACCTCAAAAGAACAATAGATTAAGGCTGGTCAAATAACAAACAAAGATAAGAGTCCACAAAAGCTGCGTAGCTGCAAAAGGATGCTGAAGCTATGATACGCACCCTTGTTGAGAGAGACCCGAGGGACTTCTGGTCGCTGATTAATGGACAAGAATTCTCTACCATCGTTGGCAACTGAACGCGGTTTCTGAAGCCCAATGGGTTGATTTTTTTTCCTAATCTATATGGGGTTATGCAAGAGGTCTGTGTGAGTAAGCAGCTGTCCGACTACATATTGCTCTGGAGACTGGCAGCCCACTATCAATTATGAAGTGGTGCTGGGATTGATAAAAAGGGCCAAAGCCTCACAGGCACCAAATCCCAATGGGATCACTAATATCACCTTTAAAGGGCAGCCATTTGTTTGGGCGCATGTCCTTACTATGCTCCCCAAGAGTATTATGGAAAATGGAGAACCCCGGAACTCCTGGCAAACAGCTTACATGGTTCCCATTTTTAAACGTGGGGAGAGAGATCAGGCTAGGAACTACCGGCCGATAGCTCTCAGACACAGGCTGTAAAACATTTACCTCCATTTTACTTGCCCACTTAAATGATTGGATGAAGTCCTCAAAGCGATTAAATTTCAGACAGCGTTTCGGACAGGTCATTCAACGAACCTCAATGGTCTGGTGATGAGGGCACTACAGGAATCAGCCTGGGGGAGATACGGTGGTGATATCCATGTGGCCTCAATGTATCGACAGCTTTTGATTGTGTTATTAGGCACCGTTTGTGGTCCAAAATAATGAAGTGGGGGCTGCTGGGAGGCCTATTGCGGCTCATAGGGCTATATGACAATGGGGGAATAAGGCATAGACTTAATTTAGATGGGAACCTATCCCGGAGGATCCTGATGTAGATGGGACTGAGACAGGGATGGGCTCTTGCCCCTTGCCTATTAAATTTAATAGGCATCAGATATTGGGGAATTTATGGCGGAGACGGGCTGGTCACTCCAAAATTAGGCGAGATGCCTATTCCTTGGTTGGCATATGTTGATTTTCTACTCCTCAACCGCACTAAAGTGGGCCTCCAACGGCTGATCATCAAATTTGCAATGTATGCAGATGAGAATGGCTCGACTGTTAACCCCAAGAAAACTCGGATTTTGGTGCCGGAGGGGACAGAAAAAGATAGATATCTGGAACTTGCAAGGGATCCCTACTGATAAATCAACCAGTGTGCTCCAACTGGGATTCCCACTCATGTCGCTCTCTTCGGGAGATTGTCTCTGTGTATTCCTTAGACAGAAAGCTAGTATTCTTTCTAATCAATTTAACAAATTGCACAAAAAATGTGGGCGGTTCTCTATTAAACCGTAGGTTCTTTTTTAGGAGGTCAAGGCAGTGCCAAGGCTAATTTATGGGATGGCATTACATTACCGTGAGTTGGTGAAGTTTGGGGAAATATTAGAAGGAATGATGTGGAGGAGGGTGCTTAAGATACCAAATTCCATCCCAGCGGCAGCCATCAGATATGAATTAGGACTGGCCTCCCTGGATGTTTGTGTGAATTGGAGATCGTTAGCCGTCTTCTGCAGTACGATTACCCCGCTTTATGGAGATTTAGGAAAACTATTGGATGTTTGCAGTTCGGGATAAAACTGGAATAAGTTTTTAACTTGAGTACGTGGACTTGTGACCAATGTTTGAAAGACCTTGGTACGGATAGAAAGACCCTTATTTCAAATCCGTTAAAAGATTTCTTTTTGAGAAAGACTGAATTGTTGCGACAGATATATTTCACTTGTATCCCTCCCTGATACACCTACAGTGGGATCATGTTATTTTGCCCCTTCTCTTACAATTTCCCCAATCGATACTACCGGACAATACTGTTAAAACTCTGATGAAACATATTGCCAACGCGTGAAGTGCTTTTACGTAGATAATTGATAGGAATGAAGAATCATACTGTCTGTTTTGTAAGATGTTTGGAGTGACAAAAACTGTCAAACATTTACTTTTATCGTGTCCCTTGTTGTGTAATGAAAGGTCGCTTTTTTGGGAAAAATTTGCAAAATTATGTCACAATAGGGATGACGACTACATATGGTCTTGCTGTATCAATATCCAGAAAACTTCAAAAGGCTTAGCAAATGCTGCATTTATAAAGTATATGGATCTATACAATGTACGTGATACAGCATTATCTGCCCACCAATCAGTCTCTTAATTAACCTTTTTCATTTCCAGTCGCAGTTCTGGCCCTCCTTTTGAAAATTTTCAGGGATCGTCTGTCTAAAAGTATTACAGGTTCCTACCTTACGATTTAACTTTTTTTTTAAAAAAAATACAGGTTCCATGTATGCACAATTCATTTAGAGTCTCTAAAAGATGTTGTCCTTGGTCTTAGCAAAATATGTTAGATGAACTGCTTAGTGTCTGTATATAGTAATGGGTTATATAGGTGAATGTGAATGCTTTATAACTATTAATGTTGAATTTGTTAATTATTGTGATAGCTTGATATTTGTGATGAATCGAAAAGTAGGCAGTGTTTGTAATATTAGGCACAAAGCGGGGGATTGTGCGATACTATGTAACCTTAACATGTTGGTTTTCTGTCTTTTTAAAATACTGTTAATTTTTTTTTAAACCATATACGATTCATAATAACTCACCGAGGACAATTTGTGATAGACGAAGCATTGCTCCAAATGCCAAAAGACTGAGAAAGGTGGCAGAAACTCAGTAGGATGGACGGTGTGTGCGCCCCGACATCCCTGGCGGGAATAAGAGCACATCAGTGGGTAGACCTCGTCGGCTATGTGTACTTCTGATTTGATTTGGATTTGTAAGGCACCGAAGCCTGCAGGGATCAGGGCACAGAGAATCCATCAAGAGAGGGGGAAAAAAGCCAGAAGCCGGTAGACCTAAACGAACACTTGAGACTACTCAAACAAAATAGTCTTTAGCCTCTTTCGGCATCTCAAAAGGTCTGTCTCCGAGCGTAGATACTTCGGCAACTGGTTAAACAAAGTAGCGGCGCAGACAGTAAATGATCTGCCCATGCCTCTAGTTCTTCTACTTATTGGAAAAGAAAGACGCACTGACTCACTTGCTCTCGTGGATAGAAGATGATGCTGAATTGTGACAGTCTCTCAGATAGTCCGGAGCCTTACCATACAGGCATCTATGAACAATGGTTAAGGCTTTAAACGGACTTGTGCTTACACTGGAACCGATTGTAGACTTCTCCTATGTGTGGTAATAGGCTGATGTCTAAAAATCCCTTTGACTACACACAGCATCGTTCTGAATAACTTGTAGGTGCCTCATGAAGTTTACTATCTCCAATCATCAGAACATTACAATAAAAAAAATCGATCGTTGGCATGATTAGCGCGTGCACGAGGGGCTTACAGTTAACCTCGGTTACATACGGTTTAACTCTTGAGCAGCTTGAGTGAATCTTGTGCTTGGTTACAGACCTGATCAATATGCAGATTAGAGATCAAAGAGGAGTCAAAAATGAAACCCAATGTTTTAACTCGACCTACGGCTTTGATAGTATGATTATCAATAGAGAAACGCTCATACTGACCATCCAATTTGGATCCGGCTTGGGGGAGCCGAAAGGCATTAGCTCCGTTTTGGTTGAATTCAAGCACATCCCGTCATTAGCCATCCAATGTTGGATTTCTGTGTAAACATTTTTTATGTGTTCCGCATCCTCTGTATACGTGCCGCTCAACTCGATATGGATGTCATCCGCATAATTTGTAAAATGCACACCCAGCCTGTATAAGAGTTCACAAAGAGCAGCAAAATATATTAGAGAGTGGGATAAACACGCGCTTCTGAGGGGAGACCCACTGACAGTGGCGCTCAGGTCCAGGAATACTTCGAATCTCTAGAGCGGATCCTCTATGAATCAGACAGGGAGGATTGGACACATCACAATAATGTGGATTCAAGCACAGAATGACTTCTGGGCATACCATGTAAAGTGTCACTTGCACTCCTTGGGGGCTAAATATACACAGGAGGGGCAAGCAGCCCAATTTAATTTACAGCACGAGATTCCTGGGAGGATTATTGGGTGTAGGAGATAGCCATTATTGAAAATTCTCTGAGGGGTGGCGAAGAAAGATTTTCTGGGCCCTCCCACTGATGGACAAACTGAAAGAATCAGCGGTCACCTCCCTGTCTGCCCCTGCCCGAGGTTCATACCATTCTAACCTGCGGGATGTCCATATTACTGGACTGCACCAAGACCCCCTAGATGGGTTTGTAGAGGGAGTCCACCTTCCGATTAATAGTTAGTGGTGTGAGCACATGAATATCAATTTCCTCCACGTTTGCACCAATAGCAGACACCAAGCATGCTGCAACCGCACATCTGAGCATTCTTAAGGCAAGGTGAGGCTTCACCTCTCACTAGGGAAGGAAGGGTCGAGATGGGGGACTGCACAGGTCCTGCGGTTGGCAGAGGCCACCAGGCTTGAAATCTCATTAGGGGCCAGACTATTCTGCAGCACTATTGATCAGAACGATAAACTCCAAGTAAAAAAAAAACAAAAACACACAAGAGTTGTTTGCCCTTTGCATCTCCCATCACAAAATGTTCAGAAAGGCTCACACTCTATGCTTAAGTAGAGAAAGCACAAATATGGCTAAATGCACTGTCCAGGAACCACGAAAGATCTAGGCCAATATTGGCATATTGGGGTGCTTAGGTAAGCCCCTCTCATACATATGCGGACACCATCACCAAAGCCATCCAAGACTCTGGGAAATCAATGGAGGGTAGATTCATGAAATAGGCTGATATTTGGGCCTACAACATCACAATCACCCAAAAAATATTGACCATGATGGGAGAGGTGGAGGGTCAAGCGCCTGACCTTCAAAATATGCTGCATTGCCCAATGCATGCGTGGAGAACCAAGAAGTTTTAGAAACCTTGACACAGCGGGACAACACAGACTACAGCGTCCGTCTTTAACCTTCCAAAGCGGGTAGAGGGCCTATCAATGGAATTTCTTGGACCAGAGTTCTAAAGACTTTGTGGGTCCAACCATGTGTCAACAAGTCCTCCAACTCCATGGGTCGATGCAGAATTTTAGAGATCAGCTTGCTATTCTACAAGCCATCAGGATAAAGATGACCACATATAGAGTGATGAGGTGCGGACAGTTCCAGACTTCATCAGGAATGTTCGGAAGATGCGCCAGTCCTTGCACTTGGAACATTAAGTATACACTCATGTTTCAGATAACACTCAGGGTGATCGCAGAAGGCAGAATATATTTTGAAGCAGAGACCTGGGCAGGTACGAGTAGGGGTTGTGGTGGACCAAGTAGCGGCTCTCATGGTAGACAGCAGTTACCACAAGTTGATCCATCACAGTTACCACATTGTATACAAGGGGAGATCTCAGACCCAGGATATGGATGGGCATTTGACTGAGCAGAAAAGTAAACGGGAGTCGTTGGAGGTACCAGCTCCAGTGTGTGCGTGGGCAGGGGAGATGGACGAGAGGATCCTGGATCAGTGAAATGCTCAGACCCCCAGCTTGGTTTAACTCAGGCAAACAAATGCTTCTAGGTATCAGGAAGTGTGGGGTGCAGGGGAGTTGTGCAAAGGTTCTGGAGTCAACTATTTTGTGTTACTATTCGGACGGCCCAGGCATCACGAAAATATAACAAACATGGGAGCACAACCGAAAGCACCTAGGAGATGCGAATTCAGAAGCAGGTCCTGGACTGCAAACAAGCTGTGCAACAAAATGAAAAAGGGCATGGTGAGCCAGAACCCCTGCAGACTAGGGAAGAAATGAGCCTGTGCTTCACATGATCCTCAGACTGCAAGTTTCAGGGTTGTATGCCCTCCTCCAAAAGCAAGCATGCAAAATTAACAATGGGGTCTGGGTTATGGGGGCAGGTGCTGCAGGGTTGCAATTATGCAGGAGTCGTTGGTTCCCTTTGGACACCTGGGTTACCAGGGATAGAGGTAGGGGGTACCTTACGATTACCAGGG
Source organism: Ambystoma mexicanum (assembly GCF_040938575.1). NCBI lineage: Eukaryota > Metazoa > Chordata > Amphibia > Caudata > Ambystomatidae > Ambystoma > Ambystoma mexicanum. The sequence goes on along the minus strand of NC_090932.1, from coordinate 292,395,741 downwards.
AGCTCTACAGCAATGCTTGGGGGGAATTCAGCAAGTTAATACAGCTCCTTAAATGGGGTTCAGAAATTACTTTTAAGATTGTGAAGGATTTCTTGATGATGGAAAACTTTTAAATTGGGCCATTATCCCAGACCTCGACCAGCCCAAAGGATATGGAGGAAGGACAGGTAAATCCACATGCTTACCCACATTCACACAAGCTATGGGCCAGTCAGATACCTGGAAGTTAATGTGCTCCCCCAAGAGACGTACCTTTTTGCTCATGTGACACTGCAAGGTCTCTTGTTCCCGAACAAGGATAGAATCCGGACATGGAGCAGATCAATCTCTTTTTGACAGGATACAGATCAGGGCCATAGGGCACAAGGTGTGCAGCGAGATAACAAAACATCTTGGTTTTACAAAAAGCTCATTAGAGAAAAGTGGACACCATTTCAGCGGAAGGTATGCAATTAATTAGTGCAAGGAACATTCTTGGATGGTGACTGAAAAGGAGGGAAAAAAAAAGAAGGGGGAAAAGCTACCGGGTAGAAATCCAACCTGACAAGACTGTAAATGGACAGGAACCACACACAAAACACACACCAACACACACACACACACAGAAGAATGCTAGAAAGGCACAATGAGAACAGAGGTAGAATTTGAGGTAGGCGACAAGGCAGGAAGGACGTTGGCCTGGTTGGAAAGGCAGGGAAACGGGATTAAAAAAGTGATCATAAACGCAGACAGGAAGATCATGAAAGTGGACCTCAGCACTGCCAAATGTGTTGTTTACCATTAAACACTTTATCAACATTATGAGGTGCCTTGGTCACTGGACCGGAAAAAAACAAACTGATCTCTCCAGAGAAGAAACTGAAAAGGTCAGTTCCCAGTTGCAACCCGAAGGCCCCAGTGGGCTGCCCAACAAGTTGTAGAAGAGGTTGAGTGATAAGGTAAGCAAACATATTTACAGAAAATTCACTACTTCAAGGAGCTAGACAAACTGCCCCCGACCTCAGACTTGCCTCAATAGGCAAGCCACTAAGAGAAGCACGGACAGGGATGTACTAACCCATAAAGTTTTAGAAAGGAGGATGGAAAAAGGGTTAAACAATTCAAAAAAAAAATCCCCCCGGGGGGCGATATATAGCAATCCAATGAAACACAGTACTGGGTCTGGTAAGTTCCCAGTTGACACCAAAAAGTACAATGTACTACATTAAGTGCAGTGCAAATGAGTGAAGTGCATGGATTAATTATACTTAAGTGTATATTAAAATCTTCATCTAAAATTCTATTTTCCGTTAGAAAGCTCATGCTGCAATTGGGGAAAATTGTCTAGTCCTAGATAAAAATCTAAAAAGGTAACCCAAATAAGAATAATAAAATAAAAATATTCCACGTTTGAAGCCACAATGCGGTATTAAGCAACTAAAAGGAAGGAGTGAGTTCAATTAGGAACGCCCAGTGAATGATATGGTGCGATAGAAGCTTAGAGAAGCACACAATCGTTCGAGAAAAAGTATGGTGTGACAGAATGCCATCAGGCGAGGATGTGCAAGCCCAAAGTATTTTTTTTAATTAAAATAAAAAGATGCAGGCAATTCGGTCGGAAAGGAGTCTGCTAATCGGACCCCCTTGCATAGACCTTCATGAGCACAATATATAATGTGCCTTTGCAGCACCAGTCTTTGACAACTGAAGCACCTGCTCCTCAGTGGCACAGGGCAGGTTTAGTGGTAACATGCACATCCCCAACTGTTGCTGCAACCCAAAGTCACTAAAGCCAGAAGGTGATAAACCTCTGCAACTCCAATTCCAAATGTAGTACTTGGTGCCTGATCTGTCTGGGCGCAGGTTACTCCAGATGAACACAGCATATCTATTATTATCGTCACACCAATCAAACAAGCATCAGCTGGGAGAACAATGAAAAATGTGATTTCATGTTTCTTCACTGCACCCAGTGAGACAAAGGCCAGGAGGCACTCTTCCTTTGATCTCCTGAGAGGAAGGGCAACACCACCCCCTCCTTTTAGGCACTGGAGCCCATCTGGAAACCCTGCTTCAAAGAAGTACTCACATAAAGGCAAACCTCAAAGCAGGGTGCTGCACACAAAAGGGCCTTAGAAGTTGCAGGCATTGGAGGATAACTAGGAGAGAATGAAGTGCACCCAAGAAATGGCTCCACCATCTTCCTTTTCTGTGGGGCCCTTTCCTTCCTGTCCCCACCTTTTCCTGTAGATCAAAGCGTATATGCTGCAAAAAGGCAAGGGTCACTTGTTGCAGAAACAGGGTTTGGTCCCCTTACAGCAGGGTTGTTTCTGCCCAATCACCTCCGACTCTTCGCCTTGATAAGGAATGGGTCCCCTACTCCTTCCTGGATTCATATTTGGACCATCAAGAGAAGGAGATCATTTTGAACCTCTGTTGGACGTACAGGCGATTCCAATGTGGTCTGCCATAGAGGTGAAAACAGAAGGCATCCAAGACATGGAAAAGCTCTACCCCACCCCCCCTCCCAACCATCACCAGGAAACAGTGGGTGACTCATGATCAAGGCACCAGTGCAGGCTCTGTACTGGAACAACGACCCTGTTCCCTGCACGTAAAAGGTACCATGTAGGTGCCAGCCAAGCCTCTCGGATTGGCAGTGCAACCAAAGGTCTTATCTTGTCCTTGAAGATCAGAGACCGAATCTCCCAGGACCAGCTCTGGGCCCAGATGTCAGCATTTAACTGCTTGCGAACTACACCAAACAGGGCATTGCCTGCCATTCCCAAGCTTATTTGTGCCACCTGCCATTGATGCTTGGACCACACCACGTTTTGGACATAGTCACAGCTCGCCAACCCAAAGCCAAATGACAGCTTCAGGTAGCTACTAGAAGCCTGGCTCAAGGTTGAGCCCCCAACGAGAATAATAAGATACTGCAAAAAGACCCTGTCCCCCCTGGTCCTCTTTTGGGACCATAGTGAATTTTAAGCCATCCTTCAGCCCCTCTGCTTTTTTCTTGAAAGACATATCCTTTGAACAGTGAAATTGCTGCTATTAGTCACCGGAGGACCACTGCTCAAGTACCCAGAGTGCTAGGCCAAAACAATCACCCACCTCAACACATGGTTCACCCCGACCGTAAAGTACTTCGCACAAACAAACACACAGCTAAAATCGCCTGGAGAAACAACCCTACAGTCTCGAACAAAGAACACCACCACCACCCTATTAAAAGAATACAAGCAGGCCATACTCCAAGCCACAAATTACACATACAACGCCTGAATCCGACTCACCTGGAATCTAATATCCTCTTGGCCCTACGTCAATCTGGATACCGACCTGGTAATGGTACTGAATCCGCACTCCTTGACTTAAATAAATCAAATGGATTCATTCAAAGATTCTGGCAAGCTTGCTCTCCTCCTATTGCTAGACCTCTCAGTTGCCTTCGATTTAGTGGATCACCAAATCCTCTGCCAACACTAGTCCTCAGCAGTTCAATTTTCCTTGGAATCTACCACTTGGCTCTCAGATTTCCTTTCTAATAGATCTATGAGAGTGTTCTCCTCTGTAGTCTCATCCCTTCCAACCGCAGTCACTTGCAGCGTACCTCAGGGCACCTGCATCTCACCCACATTGTACAATTGAAGGGGCCCCTGAGGGACCCTCGGATGTGGAAACAAGGCACAGTCACCACACACACGAATAGATACACCAGACACAAGGTTTGGTACCCACAATCTAGGTTTATTGCAATATAAAGTAGTCCCAGTTGGCCAAGTGGTCCCACGACGTGTGTCTAACAGACCTCGGGGGACGCAAGAGAGCGTGAAACGTACATCAGTTACATATATACAAACGGAGCATCTTTCAATCAGCAATGACACATTTGATGCCGCCCCAATTCATTTCTCTTTGAATTAGAGGCGATGATTGACCAGTGTGACGAATATGACACCTTAGACCACCATAACGGTTTGCAATCTTCAATTTTACAGACACCATTCTTTATTTGCGAGAACACAGCGTTTGTTTGTCATGGGCAAGCTGCGCGTAGGAGACTGGCACATACCAGACCTCTCTATCTTAGTTTTGATTCTCGCTCTAGAGGTCAGCCCGCTCTCCGGGCTCAGAAAGGGGGGCCGTAAAGAAGATCATAATTCAACTCAACTCTTTAAATGCTAGTTTCGTACATTGCTACTTTTATAGGAGACTTGCTCGCATTCGTGTACTGATTAAATGCCTTGCTCCCTGTCTTCAAGGATATGTGAGGGAGGGAATCGGGCATTTCTGTCTGGCTCTCCAGTGTAATGTTTTAACATATTTCTTAGCCTTGGACCATTGAAGCGAAATAATATCTACAGCAAAGCAGTTTTACATGAGGCAAAGTGGCAAAGTTAGAGAGCAGAGAAAACAAAATGGCGATTCTGGTCATCTTAAAATGGCTTGACTCTAGTTGAACTAATAGCTACGTAATAACTAATGACTAAGGAATATATATTCTTACACTGTAAATGAGGCGGTTGGTCTTCGGCTAACCAATTATCATTCATTTCCGGACCCTCAAGGGGTGTTTGGTTTTTCTGGGCTGATACAATATTTTCACAAAACCTCCTTGACACTCAGGGTATCTCCTACACAAACTATGCGGCCGATACCCAGCTCCTCCTACCTATGACAGGAGACTATATCTCCAACTCATTTGGAGCAGTCCACCAAACGATCGAGGATTGGATGGCTCAACATTCGTTAGGCCTCAATGACAAGACAAGCTGCTCCTGGTCGGCTCACAATCCCTGCTGAACAAACTTGACGGAGCATATAAATCATTCATCATTGATCTATCCACCCCAGTACTACAGGAAGTCAAAATCCTCGGGTCTACCTGGATTCCAGCTCGACTCTAGCGAAGCAAGGAAATGCAATCACATCTTTGGTGGCCTAAACCACGACATAAATGAATGCCTGCCAGCCCTTCCTCTCTCCCCCACCCTCTGACATTTGCACTACCAGAGCACTTATTGGATCCAGACTGAACTATTGCTACTCATTCACTGGCACCAGTGCACGTAATATTAATAAGCTGCAGATCATACAGAATAATGCATTGCAAGCTGCTAGAAAAAATGCATATTAGCTGCCCATTTGCGAGCGCATACTGTTCAAAACGCTTGCCATAAAGCATAAATGTCTCGAATACTACCCCAAAATCCCCATCTCACAAATTTAACAAAGCTCAATCTACCAGATCTACCTGATCTAACTAAATGCACTGCCTCATCACCCCAAGATTCAAACTACAAAGATCAGGAGGACTTAGCTTCCCAGTTATTGCGGCACAGAACTGGAATGCCCTCCCACTAGCATTGAGATCGGAGCACTTACTGGGATCTCCATAAGCACCTAAAACATGGCTTTTCGCTCATGATGTGCAACCTAGAGGCAGCCTCTAAGCATGATTCATGCTAACTATCTCGGCAAACATTTTCCCCAGCATCTGTCAAAACCACAAGTATTGTCCTTCTGTCTTGATGTAATGCTGGTCACCGTAACCACTGTAAGCCTTCATGCTTACAGTAACTTTCAAATTGACAAACTCTTCTCTGATGTAACACTTTCACTGTAACCAGCGCCTTCATGCCCATGGGTGTAGTGCACTGTACTAATGTCAAAAAATGAATAAATACCAGTTCTGCATTTTCAAGGTTTTCAGCATGGGGTTGAGCCTTGGTTAGTGTTTTGAGTTAGTTGTGTGAATTTTTGATTGTTTAAGTATATATATTCTTATAGAACCTTGATTGGGCATTCTTTTATTTTGGAGTCTTGCCACTATATGCTGTTTGGGTTGCTATGGTTATCACTTCACACCCCTGCCAAGACTAAAGAATGCTTTTGGCCACAATACCACAAAAAGGTGTATGCCAGTCGAGCTATGTCAGTTTTCACTTTATGACTGGGATCACTGCTATTGTACTAGTAGTAGTGTGGCGTTGAGTTGGCTGTTAAGCCAATACTCATCCTTGTACTCCTGAAAACAGAGACATATTGAAGTTTTGAAGAGTTGGAGTATTGTGGGCTTTACTGGGGTCAAAATTTAAATTGATGGTTAGAATGCTGCTTAATTAGTCATTTAGACTGTATTGTAGTTAAAAAAAATGTACTTTATGGCTGGATAGTTGTGTACGTTGATTCCAATTTCTTTTGCGAATAACCATGTAAAATCCAAAATAAAGCACGCGAGCATGTAGTTAGCAATTCAAGTACATTGTATATTTTCATATAGGCTATTTTTAGAGAGCAAGCATCTAAGGGCTGGTCTCTGTGGTATTTAGCAGGAGCTACAACTGTATAGTTGTTCGCTCTAGGAGCTTATAGCACACCAGCTAACGCCCATATTGAAATGTAATTTGCAACAGCACTACAATCTAGTGGTGTAGGGTATCAGGCACATATTTGTTTGCAACAAATAACCCTGGTCAAGCAGACTCTGCAGGAGGAGGAGGAGGAGGAGGAGGAGCAGGGGACAGTGTTGGGACCAGGAATCACTACTGAAGCATCAATCAGCCATTTGCTTATTTGTACTAGCTCACCGATCAGTTTTCCCATAAAAATCTTAAATTAAAAGGCCTCACTCAGGAGCAGCTCTTCTGTGACATTTGAGAGACCTTAAGAATTCTAGGGATGGGTGCTCCAAAGGCATTTGTCTTTCACAGGGCAAGTAAGCTTCCCCAGTGAGCTATGTTAACTCAGGTGGCAGTCGATAACTTTGAAACACCACATCTGTAAACAGAGAACAGAGCACTGTTCGATGCAAGAGACCCTAGAACGGACCTTTCTGTTGGAAATCCTGCAGGACGTCTACAGCTCAAACAATGACCTTTTGTGCGAAAGGATACACATGTGGGCATATATATGACCCGGTCAGGAAGCTTGAGGGGCCCAGATCACATTGGGCCAGTGACTGAATAGGGTGTCTTGGATTCAAGGTTGAAGCCACGTGCTGTTCATTTGCCCAAGAAGAAACCGGATAATGCATGAACGGGGCACCCACCCTCCCTTTGGTTGGCTTAGGTATGCCAGAGGTCTGGGGGTTACTACGAGCGTACCGGTTTAGCTCCCAGAGCCCAACAACCCTCCCCCTGAACCAAAACGGGGACTAAGCCAAGGGCACGTTAGAACTGTCGTTTATTACACAAACCGACAAGGATCATACAGAAGTTCGGAAATTCGCAGACTCAACGCTCCAAGCCAGTTTCGGGCCATTTTGCTGTCCCCTTGCGTCACAACATGGGACCTTCCCCAAACACCAATCAGTCATTCTGGTTGGGTGATCAGAGGGGTATCCCTTATAGATTGCCCATATGGGTTGTCTTGTCATTGGCCCTTACAGGTCAGGTGGCTGGCCTACCCCTTCCCCAAGAAACTATTACATTGGGGCAGGGTGGCAGGATTACCATTGGCCCTTGCCCTCTGCCATCCACCCCTGGATTTCTGTTCCCCGATTGGCTGCAACTGGTCTCCCCAGGCCCGGGACCCAGCTCTGTTCTCAGCGCTTTGTGCACTTCAAGGTTAATGTTAAAGGACATTTGTACCGCGCACTATCACCACCGAAGTGGTCCCGTGGTGCTCTGGCAGGTCTGGAAAAAGCGGAAGAGAGGGGGTGGGTTAGTGGGAAATGAGCTGGAAAAATGCAAGAGAGCAGTGATGTGCTTTTGGCGGCCTCAGCCCAGTGGGTCCATTGGCTGGGCTTGGGGTGTTTTACGGTCCATAGTCGTCGTGTGCTGTTGTGCAAGTATGTTTGTTTTGTTGTTGCGGATTGCTGCGTTTTAGGCTTGTGTTTCGTTAGAGCTCGAGAGGTATATGCAGAGGGATGGAATTGTTAGTTGGTTGTTAGTTGGCATTGCTGTCCATTGCAATTATGGGATTCCATCTAGGTGCGGTAGATGCTGACATTTACATTTCTAACCAAATGCTACGCAAGCTAAAGTTTAAAATTCTAAGTGTGGTGCATGTTAAGAATAACATTCTATCTAGATGCAAAGCAAGCTAAATTTCAGAGTTCCATGCGAGTGTGGCACATGCTAACAGTCATATTTCCATCTAGATGCAGTGCAAGCTAAAGTTAAGAATCCTGAGTGTGGCACATGCCAACAATCACATTTCTTTCTCCATGCGATGCGAGCTAAAGTGAAGAATTCCATACGAGTGTGGCACTAGCATATGTATCACAAGGCAACATTTACAATCCATTTACACTGGTCACAAGTCTTCCTAAGTATGTATTATTAAAGTCTGTGGCAGTCTACGTTATGGAAGGTAAGGTAGAGCGACAGGGGCTGTCGATGGCGATGGCACCGGTAGGTTACTGCTGGACCCGTAATGAGGATGAGGCCCATTCATGGGATAAGGTGATGAGAATTACTATGCGTTCCCAATATACCTGGGAGCAGTACCACTTTTTCCTGTGAGAGTGCCCTCAATGTTGCAACATTGTTAATGATTCCATGTTTCACTTCATGTCCGTGTTGCTGAAAACAGCTCGTCTTCCGACCGCAGGTGAATAACCATAGTCGGTTTGGCTGCATCACGTGATCGAGGACCACGAAATCTATTTCTTCTGATCTGCAATTTATGAGGCTTTATTCTGTTTTTCTGCAGATGGCCCTTTGGTCGTTTTAGGTTTGGAATGTGTTGCTCGTCACTGACCTTGGCTGCGTGCCGTGGCCTGCTGTTCTGTGCAGACTGGTTCTGCTTTCCCTCGTCTCTTGTCCTGTGGCCTCATGTGATCCTCATACTTCTACTAGGATTTCTTCAGCTCTATAGCATGCTAGGTTACCCATAAAATAGTTGTATTCGGTCCTTCTAGGCTCCTTGTGAGATCCTGTAGTTCCATAGGGTTAGCTGCCATAAGCATCTGCAAGCTTGCTCCACATCCCTTTGTTCGCCTTGCGTTCAGAGTTTCTGCACTTGGCTAATGAGGAAAAATAAAATCTTTTGACAGCATGTATATGCATCTATCTACAGAACTGCGTAAGCATGTTCGTGTATTCACGTGTATGTAATGGCTGCTAGAGCACTTTGTGACTAACATTGCTATGTCGTGGTGTCACTAATGACATCAGGATATTGGTTTCTCGTCATTAGTCAATGTCATCCATCTCGAGGCATTTGGGTCCGTGACCAGTGTTTTAGCACCTGTATCCATGAAGAAGTTGGGCTTCATTAAGAGTTTGTCGGTCCGGAAACAAGGTGCCAGTAAGCTCACAGACACCCTTGTTTCTGAGTCGGCAAACTCAGTCTGCCTGCCATGGCCGCTGTGCCCGACAGGTCTAACCCTGCCGGGTGCTTCCGCCACAGTGGGCGGACTAATCATGGAAGCATTGGCACCGTTGCCAACGGTGCTTCCACGTGCCTACTCCCATAGAGTCCCATAAGACTCTTACGGGAATGAGGACTTCATTTGCCGGCGCCCAACTTCCTGGGCCACCAGACTCATTATGAGCCTGTGGCACCGGGAAGTCATGTGCCAGTAAAATAAAATGGGTTGGGCGGCAACCCCACCGGTAGCTTTGGCAGGTTACCGCTGGACCCGTAATGAGGATGAGGCCCATTGATTGGATAAGGTTTGAATGGTTGTCTAAGAAAATGTCTCTGCATATGTAGAACCCTCTCTTCACTTTCACCTCAGGTTTATGAGGGCATCAGGAAAAAGGGAGCCTTTAGACTACGAGGTCAGTGCATGCTACTACCCCCCCCCCCCCACGACCATGAGTGTTTAGCTGGGTTACAAGCCTCCAGGCCACACCTCTCCCAGTGCAGCCCTTCTTCAACCTGCACAGCCCAACATTACAAAAAGACCTGAAACTCAAAAACCCCAGGCCAGACTAAATGTAAATAAAAATTTCAGTGACCCCCGGCAGAGCTCAAAATCTGCACCAGCCACTAACAGTTGGCTAGTGAAAACTGACTTGTGGCGAGTAAGAAATGGTGTGCTGTATATGTAGAATGGGGCATTGTGTGAATATGTCTGGCTAGTAGCTTGCAACTTGACATTTTTGTCCTGATCCTGGGGACTTTAATCAACTTTACGCTTACTTGTGCCACTGGATCATCTCCTGCATTTCTGAGTAACCAGTCATGCAAAGTCAGCTACTGGACAGTTGCACAGTACTGCAGCGTTAGACCATCGGTCTCCAGTGCAGTCATTCTACATGTAGAGAGGTTTTCCACCACCAGACCCTTTAGCATCAAACCGGAGACTCACTGGCTCTTGTGAACTAACTATTTCTAGGCGGCTAGGAATTGTTTTATACTAATATACAGGGGGGTCAGTGGGCACTGGTCTAAGTCTCTCTATTCTGGAGTTGACCACCCTTGTGAGACTAGGCACCAGTAGGGATGGCTGGATGAGTCTTTGGACAGTCTGCAGGAGCGGAATAAACTGGGTGGTGGACCTTTTGTCCCCCAGAATGTCTTCCACAAAGTCCTTGTCACGAGTGTCGTTAAAGTGTTGTGCTGCCTTTAGTAGCATTTCATTGTACTGTAGTTGGTTGTCAGACAAATCTACTACCGGCTGGTCCTGGTGGTCTGGCAACTGGGTCACGTAAATGTCATCATAAAATTGGTCTGGACTATAAACGTCCCGTTGAGACCCTGGGTCGCGTGACCCTGAGGGGGTTGTCATAATACAAGTCTTGAGAGGGGTCTTGGTAGGTCGAGGCGGGGTGCCTAGAGCAGAGGTGCTAGGCTGTGGCTCAAGACAAGACCAGGGGGCTGCTGTGCTGAGACCTTTGGCTGTGAGGCATCTTTAAGGGTTGACACTTGGTCTGGGTGTCTGTCCATAAAGTCTACGTAACTGAACATCCTCAAGATTTTATTCAACTGTTCAGGTGTATACTGACATGAAGGTGGGACGTCTGGGAGGGAGTTTTGATTTTTCTGGGCATAGCCCCCGAGAGAGAGAGAGAGAGAGTCTAAAAAGGGGGTGGGGGGTGGGAATACAGCCTGTGTGGTTCGAGGTCAAATGCGTCGAAATTAGCGATTTCTTTTGGCGTAGCGACCTTGCTTTAAGCAGTGATGCACAGATGTGTTTTTTAATTAGCTCCTGCATTTTCTTGGGGGACGCCGAAACGCCTTTTGCTGCCTGTTCTTCAGCACGCGAAAAGAGGGCCTTTTTATGTGCAGTGTCCAAAACCGACACTTGTTTTGGTGGCCTTTCGTGAGGCGAAAGCGTATGCAATGGCCCAGAGGACAGTTAAGAACCTGAGGCTCTCTCCTTGGACACTGCATGGGCTTCGACACTCGACGGTACGTCGAGAGTCGGCCGTGGGGGTATGCTTCGTGTCTTTGTGCTTGTTTTTGCCCTCAACGCCAAGTGTCTTCTCCATCACAGAGCCACCAGCCTGCTTCTTGGTTTGGAAGGCTCGCACATGGGGTTCCAACAGACCCTGCTCGCCTTCAGCATCACTCATGACCCCGATACTGCCCTCGCTGGAGTCCATCGTCATGTCGATGGAGGCCGAGGCCTGCATGGTGTGAGACGCCCAGCGTTTGGTCCGCCGATCCTTTAAGGTTTTCAGTTGAAAAAAGTTTACAGGATGTACAAACTTTCGGGGTGATCCCCCGGGAAACACTAATTGTACACTCAGTGCGTGTCCTTCCATGGTTTTTTCCCCTCGGTGGCAAATATGGCAAAAAAGTGAGTTTTGTCCATTATTGTTTTGGTGAGAAGGGGGAATGACAGAATATGCATTCATTCTCTAAAAAGGTCAGTATGAACACCCCTCACCCCCGACTGTAACGGGCCACATCTGGTCGTCAACGAAGAGGTTGTTAGTCGAAAGCCTTCGAGCAGTCCGTTAGCCGTGCAGCAAAGCGAACAATAAGGGAGTAGTTTCTTACCTGTAACTTCATTTCTCCAGCGTTGGTATCTTATGGATTCACAAGCTGTGAATATTGCCCGTCAGGTTGGAAAAACCTGGTAACTTTAATATAGTAGTTTTCCTATGGGAAAAACGTAAAACACCTTGAGTGTCCCATCAACATCATTATGGGTGCTTTGGGCAGCACCAATGGGACGTTGTGTGTATAGCTCCGCCCCTGTGACTTCCACTCAGATTTTAACATCTCCAAAAGGAGGATGTCCAAAGAAGGATGTTTGCCTGAGGTGGAAGGCGCATGTGAATCCATGAAAGGTACCAACGCTGGAGAAGCAGAGTTACAGGTAAGAAACTACTCCCATCTCCAGCATTGGATCTTTCATGGATTCACATGCTATGAATAGACTTTGTAGCAGTAGAAATGCTTGGAGGTGCATATCCGGCAAAACAGGATGTAAACCTTCAGTAATATGACTGAAAGAAAAGCATTTTTTTTTTTAATCGAAAAAAAAATCAGTTTCAACATACGTAAAAACTTTTGTTTCAATTCCACGAACATAACTCAAATGGCTCTTACAAAACCGATAGCTCTTCACATCAGAAAGAGGAAGTAAGTGAACAAAAGCAAAGATAAAGACACATCAGCCAGTTTGTACAACATGCGAAGAGTCAGTTCTATCCCAGTTCATGTCCTCCAAAACACAAAATAAAGGCTTGAGATCACTGCTCAAAGAGAGCATTTCAGTAGTGCATCTAGATAGTTCACAATTGCACCAACATGTTTAACATTTGCACCAGATGAAATCTTAAGCTACCAAGCGAATATGTCATTATCTAGAGGAGTAAATTGACTCGGGTGTACAGAACGCAAGGCAATAGTTTTCTCACACTCGATGACTAAGTGTTTCAGCGATTCGGCTGCCAAGGAACAGAAGCGGCATAGAGCATATAACCTTAAGGTAATAAACAGGAGTAGAGCAAAATAAACCAGAAGCTGCAGAGCTTACCTTACTGGAACAGGCTTTGGAGCACCGCTCGTCCCACCTGTACATCCTCAGCATGTTGTTGATGCAGAGAGTAGTGCCTGGTGAACGTGTAGGGGCACTGCCCATGTTGCTGCCTAGCAAATGTCTGATTGATATGCCCGCCCATAGAGCTGCTGAGGCCACAGTGGACCTTGTGGAATGAGCTCTGGGAGCCGATTGTAGAGGTTTGTTGGCCTTTGAGTGGCAGAAGGATATAGTAGCAGCCACGCAGTGTGAGATGCCCAGTTTTGAAATCGGACTACCGTTACTGGAAGGGTCGAAAGGCACAAAGAGTTGCTTGGAGGACTTGAACGATTTAGTGAGATCTAGGTAGTACTTTAAAGCTCTTTTGACGTCCATGGAGTGCAAAGCCTTTTCAGCTGGAGTAGAAGCATTAGAGGAAAAAAAAAAAAACAAAATCCAGAATGATTGTAGCGTTTATGAAAATCAGATGGAATCTTTGGAATGAAATATGCATTCGTAGAGAAAAGAACCTTGTCCCTCATGAAGCGCAGACATGGTGGATCAATGACCGAGCTTGTAGTTCTGATACTCGTCTGAAGGACGTAATAGCCACTAGAAAGATTACCTTCCAAGTGAGAAATTTGATGTCAGCTGTTGACAGGCTCAAAAGGTAGTTACATGAGGGCTGTAAAACTAGGTTGAGACTCCAAATGGGGGAAAAAAGTTCTGAAAAGGCCCTTCAGGAAGTGCTAAATTAATCTGTCACTGTAAAGCGGGGTAGAAGATCTTTTCCATGTGAATCTTGATATCGCTGCTAGGTGAACCTAGATAGAGGATACTGCAAGACCATCTTTTGCTAACAAAAGGTAAGGAAGGAGTTGAGGCATGACACGCAATGGCGGCAGGTTAGGTTGTACACCAAACAAAACCTTTTCTATTTACGGGTATATGATGTGTTGGTAGACAGAGCGCTTGCCGCAGCCAAAAACCGGCGACAGTCCTGCGGTATGTTTAGGTTGCCAAACTCGTATTGGTCAGGAGCCATGCAGTCAACTTGAGGGAGCCTGGGTTGTGATGCCATACCATCCCCTTGTTCTGAGATACGCGATCTGGCTGGGAACCCAGGTGAAGAGGATCGTCCACAGCCAGGTGAGCAGGTCCGAGAACCAGGTCTGCCTGGTCCAGAACGGGGCCGCTAGGTTGATCTTGCAGGGAACTTCGCAAATCATTTGAACAGTTTTCCTCATCAGGGGAAAGGAGCGAACATGCAGGCGAAAATCCCAGTCCAAGGAAAAGAGAATGGATGAGGACCCTGCTGGCACTGTTTGTTTTCGGGGCATGTGAAAAGGTCTAAAGGGGAAGGCCCCACTTTGCGAAGATCTTTGCCACCTGGGCTGTTCAGCTGCCACTCGTGTGCCTGGGAGCAGTCCCTGCTGGGGTTATCCGCCTTGTTCTGAATCCCTGCCAGTTGGAAAGCCAGGATCTGAATCTTTTGCTGGATGGCCCAGTGCCAGATGATTTAAGCTTCCTGGGATAGAATCTGTGAGTGTGTCCCTCCGCTTGCGCAGATAGAACATGGTAGTTCTGTTGTCGATGAGAACCATGGTAGTTGTGCTGTCGATGAGAACCCTCATTGGCGAGGCCTTGATGAGGGAGCGAAAAGATTTGACAGCCCAGTGCACCGTCCTCAGCTCTAGCGCGTTGATGTGTAGAGAGGCCTCTATGGGTAACTACAGGCCTTGGACTTGGAACTTGTCCAGATTAGCACCCCCAGCCTACCTGTGAGGCGTTGGTCACAATAGGGTAAAGAAAATCCAGCTCTTACCAGGGGCGTGCCATGTTTGACGTTGAAGAGATGAGTCCACCAGTGTAGGGTGTCCACCAGTGACCGGGAGATGACCATCTTATCCGATCAGGAGCCCTGGATATGGGACCATCTGGATGTGAAAAATTCCTGTGCCGGGCGAATATAAAGGTGATAGTTTGGAATGGGGGGGGTGGGGGGGGGGGGGGGAGTGCAGGACGACATGGTACAGATGACATGAGCGGACTGTAACAGATTCTCACGGTGTAAAAGAGCGTGCTAGGGTCAAGAGTTTCTCTTTCCTTTCTTCCAAGGGTTTCACCCGATTATGGGTTGTTCGGAATTGCGCTGCCAGGAAGACCACATTCTTTGAGGGCGTCAGATAGGATTTGCTGAAGTGGATGGTGAAGCCTAGAGGTTGTAGAAGGAGCAGTCTGCTGATAAGTTGTCCCCCTGACCAACCAGTTGTCCAGGTGCGGGTAAACATGGTGGTCGTTTCTCCGGAAGAAAGCTGCTACAGGAGCCAGACACTTGGTGAAAGACCTGGGAGCTGACTTTAAGACAAAGTGGAGAGCCCGAAACTATAAGTGGCTATTGCCCACCGTGAACCTGAGACATTTGCGGTGCCTTGGGTGAGTTGGTATCTGAAAGTTCAAAATCTAGAGACGCTAAAAAGGCCTCGGGCTAAACCACCCTTATAACTTCTTGCAACATTAGCATCCTGAATTTGAAACCTGGAATAGGTACCCTTTCCTCTTGCCGATGGGCTAACCCTCTCAATGGCCTTTTTTTATCGGCGCAAGATGTGAAGGTGAGATTGGGATGTTTTTACCAGAGCAATGGGGAGTTGTGGACGTTTGAACTGCAACAAGTGGCCGTATTGGATAGCATCTAGTACCAATCTGTCCGTGGATATTGAACGCCACTCGCTGAGGTGGAACGCCACCTTCTCTCCTATCCGACTGTCCATGTGGCAGTCATTGTTGTGCTTTGCTTCGACAGCCTTCTTTGTGAAGGAGGATCCCCGTTTCCTCTGACTTGGTAATCTTTGTTGCGTTGGGCAGTTTGAAAAGAATGCCTGTAGCCTTGGGAGTAGTTGGTGGATCTGCAGTATTCTTTGTCTCGAGAACCTGAAAATCTTACATTTCCTGAGACTCCACAAAAGGGGCAAAAAGATCTTCTGCCCTGCAGAGCCTTAAGGGACCTTGCTGTATCCGAATCCTCCTTCATGGCCTTCAAAGCTTCGTCGATCTTTCCCTCTAAAAGATTCTCACCCTCACAAGGCAGGTCTACAACCTTGTGTTGAACTTCCTGATATGACATGGCATTTATAACGCGCCTATCCACAAGTGGCGGAAATCCGTGCAGCGAAGCCAAGCTTGACGCCTGAAAACCAGCCTGTTAATTTGCTTGAAGCCAGTCTCAGCTAGGTCGACAGCAATGTTTATGCTACGGTTCAATGCCTCCTCCCCCTCTCTCACCAAAAGCATAGCTTCTTTCCACTGCTTCTCTAGAAGGTGGTCTAACAGTGGCGCTAGATGGTGCCACATCTCACGGTCATACCTTGCAACAATGGCCAAAGAGTTGGCAGCTTTCACGGTAGTCGCTCTTAGTAAGAACTTTTTTCCCAAAAGCGTCCAACTTACAGTTTATTATCCGGTGGAGCGGCACACTTGTGTTGGGTGCAAGCTTTCCTGGTAGCTGCCGTGGACACAACAGACTTGGTGTTGGCTGCGATGTTAAGCACTTCGGAGTGTATTTGGGAGCTTTGAACCTCCCCCCCTCCCCCCAGTGGCCTTTGACTGATGGCTCCATGAAAGGGCGTTTCATCGTACAGAGACCCTCCTGCAATACGTGATCTAGTATTGGGATTGAGAAAACCGCCTCTCTCATTCTCCCCCCTGCCCCCCACTCCCCCAATTCCCCCAATGTGGTCAAACAAGGAACAGGCCTTCTCTTCTTCCGGTGTGAGACTGAATTCCTGACAGGCTTTAGCCATCATGGCATGGAATGCGCCTATGTCATCGGGGGGGGGGGGGGGGGGGGGGGAGATCTTGTTGGTCCGGACAACCCAGCGCATCCTGGCCCGGGTCTGTATGCCAAGTATCCGCCCTCCTTGGAGAAGTGGAGAGGGTGCCCTGGGGGCAATGTCTGAGTCATCCAGCTCTCCTTCCTCCTACTCCCTGCATCGAAGACTAAGTGCCCTAGGAGATGGGGGAGGCGGTCTAGCTGGGCATTGCTTTCTGGGGCGAGTGCCCCTGGTTTTGTGAGGTGTCGAAGTATCCATCTGACGAGGACCAATCTGTGGGCTTTTCAACAGCAGGACTGATGGAGCTCGAGGCATTGGAAGCCTGGCGTCGAGTTGTCCTAGGAGAGATTGCAGAGTGGCGAGTACTTGCATAGAAAGCAATGAATGAGGATTAGAGGATATTGATGTGGAATAGGCCCCATGTCCATTGATGTGGACAGCAGGGAAGGTGATTGCGTTATTCGCTGTAGATACAAGACCGATGGATCTAGTAGAGGTGTTTCTGAAGCTCCTTAGGGATCGGACTCAAAAACTGCCCGCTTGTCGTAGGTAGGTGCCTCAAAATCAGATGAGATTTCATGCTGAAGTATTTCCTCTGATAGTATGGTCAGAAACCTTTCTAAGAGGCTGTTCCGCAGGCACAGCTGTGTGCTTTGATCTGTCCTTGGGAGACTGATCTGTTGCCAATGCGGGCTGGGCTGACCTTGTAGAGGAAGTACATTGCGACAGATTTTTTCTTCATCGTCGACGAGGTCGCTGGAGCGGTTGACGGTGTAGTCACCAATGGGACAGTGGTTGACTGTAGTCGTCGAAGCGGTCAAAGGAGCTGTCGACGGGAGACTAATCATAGAGGTTGTCTTCGTCACCGGTACCATCGCCGATGGAGAAGGCGATGGCATGGATGACTATTTGGATTTGTGCTTCGTAGACTTGTGGCCGGAGGACGACTATGGGACGCCGATGAGGAATGAGGTTTGTCAGCGGACGAAGACTTGTTCGTTGGTAAGGATGGGGACGTAGGCCTTGATTTTACTTTATCAAACGACGAAGATTTACAACACAAATCAGTAGATTTTTGCGGGTGCGAGCCCTTATCCTTAGGTTTTTCAGCACGTGATATGTAAGTGTCATGAGAGTGGGGTGGGGGGGCGGGGACCTGCAACCCCGCACTACTCCGAGGTCTTTTCACTGCTTTATCCTGCCGGAAGAAGGCCTAGGCTTACCTGTGCGCCATTTCTTTTGCAGGGGTTCTTCTGATCTGAGTGTTGGTGACCTCTTATCCAAGGGAGTGGCTGCCCTGCCTCCGCGTGACGACCCAACCTCCAAAGCTGGATAGGCTCCCTCGTTTTGCCAACAAACTAGGCGCCTATTCCCGTCTTCGAAGATTTTTTGTGAGAACCCCTGACAGATGTTGCAGTCTTCGGTCGAATGATAGGGTACAAACAGTATAGGCACTCTGAATGCCTGTCTCCCTCGTATACATTTGAGGCCGCAGGTCTCTCACGGCCTGAAGATTCATCGGACCCGAGGATTCCATAACAGGACCGGAAAACACACCTTTCCTTTTTTGAAAGACTGGAACCAGCGAAAGCTGAAGTGAAGAAAGAAAAATTCTCACAAAAAGACGAATTCTCTCAGGAGAGAACATGAGGTAACCCCAACAGTTTGGAAGACGGTTGAAATCTGAGGAGAAGCCACAGGGCGGAGCTATATACTCTACATCCCATTTGTGCTACCCAAAGCACCCATAACGACGATGGGACACTCAAGGCCGTCTACGAACTACTATATTAAAGTTACCATGGTTTTCCAAGCCTGACGACGGGCAATATCCACAGCAAATGAATCCATGAAAGATCCAATGCTGGAGAAAGGAAAAAGTCAGTCTACAATTAAACTTTCAACTAATTAAAAGGTATCAGCCCGGAAGAACTCTGCATTTGCAATGTACTTCGATGACAGAAAAAAAAAAACAATCTGGAGGGACCTACACGTCACACTAGGGATAGTATTACTAACACGCCCTGTCAACGTCAATTTCGAGTTTCGAAAACAAATCTTGTAATACTCTGCGACTTCCACTAGATGTCGGACTATGCAGAGCATGTGATACAAGCAGATTCACAAGCTCCAGAAATGTATACAAGTAGAAAAGTCCATTTGAGCCAAGTCACACATTCCACAACGCCACCTAGTAGCCATTGTTGGATGTTCACTTTCAGTCTGAGACACAACAGCAAAGCATTGTGGGTATGCAAATTAGTCCAAATGAAAACCTTTTTCTCCAGGAAAACATCTTTGTCTAAGAGGGCAATGCTACTTTATACATAGCTTAATTTAATCAACCCAAGACCGGCATTTGCAAGGCTGCCAGGACACCCACATACCTGGTTTCACCCTCATTAGGGAACGTTTTGGCTAGCTAGGGTCCCGCATAGAATCCAGTCTCCCATAGGGTTAAATGTTACCGGAGCAAAACAAAGCGTGTCTGCCACCATGCTCATTTCCTAGCGGTCTACACACCATTTCTAAAGGCAAAGGGTTCTTAAAGACAATTTCCTGGAGAAAAAGGTTTGCATTGGAGATAATTTGCATAACCACAATGCCTTGCTGTGGCTCAGAACTGGAGTTGAACTTCCAGCGATGGCTACTAGGAGGCGTTGTGGAATGTCTGACTTGGCTCAAATGAGGTGAAAGTTTTTTTTTTCCAAACCCACCATGTTATGTTATTTGGCATTCATATAGCGCTCTATATATATATCATTGGTATGACAAAGCGCTGGTAGGTTGAACGCCTTCAGGGACCGTAGTCCGGGTCAGTAGAAGTGGTAGGGTGTTGAAGGGTGCTTGGGTACACCAGTTAAGTGTTCAGCCGATGTAGTTGCTAGATGGTAGCTGCATTCTAGCATTGGGTGTGGTGGTAGTGGTATTGGTTCAATGTATGCAGTCTGGAGGGTAGATACCAAGACTGGGTTCTGGCTGCGTTAGACCTGTGGGATGCTTATGTGTGCAGCTGGGCTGGTTTTTCGTGTGATATATCTGCGTTTTAATAGAGTGACGATGGGTTTGTGGGATAGTATTCGTATGTGAGCAGCTAGGCCAAATTGATTGAGGGGTACAGCTGTACTCTATGTGTGATGGTGTGGCGTAGAGAGTAAGCATAGTGATAAGATATGTGATGGTTCATCCACACAGCACCCACACACAATGCGCTTCAAGCGCTCGACGACAGGGAGGGGACAAGGGATTACGCAAAGACACACTTACAGGCCACGAACAGCCGGAATGTGAAGGGTAGCCACTGCACTCAGCCCATCGACACCCGGACAGTGCATGTGGTAAGACATACGTAGCGGGGAACGGTATACGAGAACCGGAGGGGCTGGGGCACATTGCGACATTGCGTTAACTGGGGGGCGTTAGGGCATAAGCCAAAGCAACAAGGGACTATGAGGGTGCTGGGGGCACAGAGAGACATCATGGGACCAGGGATCTGGGTACACAGTGACATCAAGTTGACCAGGGGCCAAGGCGCGCACACACACACACACACACAACGACAGCATGGGATACAAGAGGGGAAGGGGCGCAGTGACGAGACGGGAACTAGAGGGTCTGGGTACAGGTGAAACATGGGTACTCAGACATTAAGGGGGAAAAACAAGGTGCAGGTGGCAAAGCGACATTACGAGGGACCAGCGGGCCAGATATGCAGCAACAGCACAGTGAACTGGACGGGTGGGGTCATCCAGGGCTGGGCATATAAAGACAGTACGGGGGACTAGAGGGCAGGGGTACACAGCAACATCGAGGGAGATCAGAAGGGCCTACAGCAACAGCAGAGGGAACAGGAGGGGTACACAGAGATGACACAGGGAGCCAGAGGGTAGGTGGGTACAGAGCAACAAAGGGGTCTGGCTAGAAGTAGAAAGGGGGGTATGCAGGGCACGCAGGGACATCACAGGAACTAGAGGGACTGGGCATGCAGTGACAGCACAGGGGACCAGAGGGGTAAACAGCGACATCATGGGGGGGGGGGGGGTTAGAGGGGAGCTGGTACACAGTGACAATACGGGGGTCCCAAATGGGCCAATTGACACAGCGAGGGCATGGGTGCATATATGGATAACACAGGGACAGACTGACCTCACAGGGACTAGGGGGGCTGGGCATAAATTGACAGTACATGAATCCGAGGGCAGGTGTATAGAGGGAGAATACAGGGTACCAAGAGGGCACATAGCAACCTCATGGGCAATAGAGTCAGTGTTGGGTCTAAAGCGACAGCATGGGAGGTCAGAGGGACACAAACAACAAAACAGGTGACAGAGGGCATGGGTGCACACATTGGTAAGAAAAGGGACAGACAGAGGGATAGGGACCAGGGGGCAGGTGTGTACAGCGAGAACACGGGTACCAAAGGGTGACATAGCGACATTACGGGGGACCAGCGGGGTTGGGTATGCAGCGACAACATGGGAAAGAGGGGCGATCCGGTGCACTGCGACATCGTGGGGCGGGGAGAGTGTCTACGCGGACAGGGATTTGATGGAGGCTTTGTTGTGGGTCTAGTATGCTGAAGGGGCTGCAGGATACTGGGATGGATATGTCACCATTAGTGAGGAGAGGGAATTGCGAAGAGCGGTGATCTAACAAGATTAATCTGCGTTTCCGGCATGGGGTTGTTTAAAGGCCATATTAATAGGTGTATTCATTGATGACTTTGTTAGGAATTTCATTGAGCATTAAGTCATCAGGTTGCTGGGGTTTCAATCGCTTCAGATGGTTGTGATTGGTATTACAGAAGGCTTTGCGGAATGACAGTCTTGGGTGTGTCGAATATGTGGGGGAAGCGAGTTCCACAGAGTCGGGCCAAGGTTGAGAAGGTGGATCTTCCAATCCTGACAGAGTAAAAGGTTGGAATCACTAAAAGGTGGGCAGTGCGTGTGGGTTGGGAGGTATGGTATTTATCTTATCTTGCAGGTATGATGGGCCGGTCTTGTGCACTGCACGTTTGGTGATGCACAGGGTCTTGAAAGTGGCCCTTCGTCCGACTAGGAGCCAGTGGAGGGTTCGGAGCGCTGGAGAAATGTGGTCTCTCGGACTTCGGGCAAGGAGCAGTTTGGCAGAAGCGTTTTGCGCTCGTTGGAGTTTGTTAAGATAACATGCCAGTGCTCCAAGGTATAGGGAGTTGGCATAGTCCAGTCTCGACATTACAATAGACATGACGGCAGCAAGTCTGCTCGGCAGGAGAGGTAGGGAAAGATGCGTCTTAGAAGTTTGAGAAGGCAGTGACAACATTTGGACACATTGTTGATCTGACAGGAGAGGGTAGGTCAGAGTCCATAGTGCATCCTAGGTTTTTTACTGGGTTGGGGGGGGGGGGGGGGTTATCTAGGGATGGGAGCCATGGGAGAGGGTGAGGTGGAAGGGCTGTTTCGCCACGCACCATGATTTCAGTTTTAGTGGGGTTTAGGAGGAGGTGGTTTATTGTCATCCAGCAGTCAATATCTCGAAGACAGGCTTCGAGGTTGGGTTGGGGATTGGTGCCCGAATTGTGGATTTTTAGGATGATTTGGGTATCTTCTGCGTAGTTGTAGCACAGGATGTTGTGCAAGCGGATGATTCCAGGGAGGGTGGACAGAGGTTGAATAGGAGAGCAGATAGGCATGCGCCTTGCCACGCAAGCAGTTGACAAAAGGGGAGAGGAGGGTTATTTGTTTCCTGTTGCTGAGGAAGGAAGCGATCCAATCGAGAGCACTGCCACAGATTCCAAGGGAATGGAGGCAGTCAAGAAGGATTGAGTGGTTTCGTGCCAAAGGCTGCGAGGAGAATTAATGCAGCGTATCTTTCAGCGTCTGCAGTGGCCTTAAGATCATCCGAGATCAATGTCAGAGTGGTTTTGGTTCCATGTCGTGGTCTGATACCCGATTGTGCAGGGCCGAGGAAGTTGTTGGATTCAACAAAGGCGTTTAGCTGGGAGTATGCTGTTCGGTCGATGAGTTTTGCAAGGAATCTTGTGTTCGTCTGTAGTTTTTGGGGTCAAGGGGGCAGGGGGTGGGGAGGTGGTGTCAAGGGATGGCTTTTTGAAAAGATGTTTGACATGGGTAATTTTGAAGGCATCGGGGAAGATGCCAGAGCTGAGGAAGTCATTGAGTATGGTTCTTGCATGTTCTCTTGCGCAGGTACAGAATATTTCATTTAGGACAGAGGCGGAGCATGGGTCAAAGGGGGGAGCCAGACGGTTTGCTGGTGGATAGTAGGTCTCGAAACTCGTCTCTGGAGATGGGTTTGAAGGAGTCGAAAGTGTGGGGTGCAGGTCGAGGCAGGTGCAGGTCGAGGCAGGTGGGGGTGAGGGGGGGTTGTTGGATTGGCCGGTGGTTGGGGGGTGGGAGAGGAGGAACAGTTTGTTGTTAAGGGAGGACGTTCTGTCAAGAGCGGTGGTGTAGATGTGCAGGGAGAGGGAGTCACAGAGAGATTGAGATGGGGTTGATTGGGTAGATGCGCAGGTAGGTTTGACGAATTCAGTATTGATTCTATGAAGTTCCTTGCTGCCGTTTCCACAGTTGAGAATTTGTTTGTTGTAATAGGCTTATTTGGCTTTCCGGATTTCAGCTTTGTAGTTCCGATGGTGCAAGGCAAAAGTATATCTGACGAGATTGTTTTTTGATACTCGCCATTTGCGTTCCATGGAGTTTTGTTTTTTGGCGTTCCTTAGTTCAGGCGTGAACCATTTGGGGAATGATCCATTGCTTGAGGAAGCGGGGCGCGAGGGGGTGAGAGGAATTAGTGATTCATTGAGCCAAGAATCAAAGGAGTCAATGGTTATGGATCTGTCAGGGGCGGTGGGGGGACATGCAATTGTAGGGGATTCCAAGAAGTAGGGCTTTGGCAAGGTCAGGAAGGATCTTTACTTTGTTCCAGCATTTGAGATCTTGGGGGAAGGCCAGGGGGGAATTGTGGGGGGGGGGGGGGCAAGGGGGTGTCGCAGGGGTGCGGATGGAGAAAGGAAAAGTGGTCGGTCCAGATGAGTGGTTTGGGGGGGGTGGGAAGGGGAGAGAAATAGATTAATCTGGTCATGGGAGCTGACGATTGCATCAAGGGTGTGTCCCCTTGAGTGGGTTGGACCATTCATATGGAGGGAAAAGGATGAAAGCATCAAGACTGTCGACCAGTGGATGGGTCATGGGGTTGGTGGGAATGTCTAACCAAATATTACTGAAATCTCCTAGGAGAGTCAGAGAGGGGTGATTTACTTGAATGGTGGCTACAGAGTCACAGAGGCCGTTTCAGAAATGTCTGTCGTAACCAGGTGGTCTGTAGAGGAGTAGGAAGCCGTGGATGAAAGTCGGAGGTAGTGAGAGTTTAACTAGAAGGGATTCACATGATGGGATGCCTGTCCGAGATTAGACTAGTGAGACGGAGAAATGAGAATTGAAGAGGACTACCACTCCGCCTCCTCTGGAGGGTCCATTGTGCGCGATGAGGGAGTAGATGGGGGAGGGGGGTGGGGGTGGGAACAGGAGGGAATGCTTCATGCACAACAGGGACAAAGTAAGAGAACCAGGTTTCGGTGATAAAGACGAGGTTGGATTTGTCAGAAGATGCCACGTCTGTTTTACGCTACAGAGTAGGCATTAAAAGGGATGCGGTTGACTTCAGTGGGGACATCTTGGAGAAGGTCATGAGAGTGGGTGCAAAAGGAGAGGAGGTTGTGGTAGGGACAGTCAGTGTCGTTGTGACAGGGAGGGGAGGGGTAGTGAGGGGGTAGGGTGCCAGCGGGTTCTGAGTGACGGGAGATGGTTTACGTCGCCGGAGGCTGGGAAGAGTAGGCGGGCGGAGGAGGATATGTGAGGGGAGTGGGTAGAGATGGGGAAGGGCAGGCGAGTGGGTAGGCGGTCAGTGGGTGTGAGGGGATTTAGAGGGCTAGAAATTGGAGTGAGTCTCGAAGGATTCGGGGGGTCAGGTGTGCAGGGTGAGAAGTCGAGAGGGGGGGATGAAAGCAGAGCGAGGGCATGGGAGTGTGAAGAGGTAGGGGAGGCAGAGATGGGGGGGCCGGGTTGAGGTAGAAGTGGTAAGGAGTAGAGTCAAGGAGGGGGGACCAGACTTGTTTTCTACATTTCATGGGTTTTGGTGCAATAGGGGTGTGGGGGGGCAGAGGGTGAATGAGATGAAGCTACCGTTCTTGCGAGGGCGAGGCGCGCTATTTTTTAGAGAGGGGAAGGGACCTGAAGGGTTGATTGTTGGCGAGGGTCGAGAAGTGGTTACAGTGGGGATGGGGGAGGAACTGGGGGTATGGAGGAGCGAAAGAGAGGGACGGATGTTCATTGGAAGGTGCAAGGAAGCAGCCGAGGGAGATGGGGGTTCGTGCCGTTTGGTGCACCAGCAGGCTCCTCTGACTTGGGAGTTTGATAGGGGGCGTGCAGTCTTGGTGTGGGGTATTAGGGAGTTCCCAATAGTGGGAAGAGGGAGGGTGATGGGTGTGGGTGGGAAGGGGTTAGGGAATAGGCTTCTGCAGAGGGGGATGATTGGCGCACCAGAGAGCACCTGTGAGTTTGATGCAGGGTGGTGGTATTGGAGTGGGCGAGCAGCATCATGGAGTAATAAAGTGCAAGGGGAGGTTTCTATGGTTGTGCTAAGGGGGCGGATAGTGGGGGGGGCTAGAGAAGGGGGTGCTAGAGCACGGGCCAGGTGTCGTGATGGGTGAGGGAGGAGGGAGTGGGGGATCCGAGGGATCAGGACTGGCGCGAGACAGGGATTCTTGTGAGCTGGTGTCTCCATCTGGTGTTGGGAAGCTGTGAATCGATGAGCTAGTGGTGGTAGATGGATGTAAAACCTGCGATTGAGATCTGGATGCCATGGACATGGGGATGGTTGGGATAGGGAGGGATCTGTAAGGTTCACTGTCTATATGTGAAATAGGCCAATAGGAACAATTTCTAAGAGGTTGGGACTAGCGGAATAACAGTATCATCTTGGGTGAACTGCCCAGATGCGAAACAGGCTAACAGGAACAATTACCAAGAGTTTGGGACTGGCAGAATACAACACAACAAAACTTAGGTGCACTGCATAGAGGCAAAGCAGACTAACATGAACAGTTTTATTGGGACAGGCAGAGTACATACACAGTAATATCGGAGGATGTAGAGAACGATTTCTAAGAGTAATAGACTGGCAGTATAACAGTAGTATCTTGGGTGAACTGCCCAGATGCGAAAACAGGCTAACAGGAACAACTTCCAAGCGTTTGGGACTGGCAGTGTAACATAGTAGTGTCTTAGCCTATTTTCACATCTAGATTGTGCACCTAACAGGAACAATTTTTAAGAGTTTTGGACTGGCAGAATACAATAAAGCATAACTTTCTTGGTGTCAAATATATTGTTTTTTTTTTTAAATGCCTTCTAGCATAGTACCAAATTATCACTCGTTCACATTTTGAGGCTTGTTTCAACGAATTTGATTTTAATTTTCTAAATGGCTATTGATCCCCACTGGGTGACACACAAATTCTCCTAATATGACCTTTTTTCTTCTTAGGAACAAGATGAAAGATATGGCAATTAAAATGTAACAACAATTACATCAATCTTACTCACTTATTACATGGTGAATCAATGTTTATGGACACTGGAACTTGTACGGGTCATTGTAACTTTTGCGTGACGGATACTACTTGAATTTCAATTTGTTTTGAGTTCATAGGACCCTATCAACTATGATTAATTCATGATGAGACAATGAACAATGTTGATTTGAAAAATTGTAATTTTTTCTCTCATCTGAAATCCGAGCAGAACGTTTGCCATCCTCAATGCCAACAACTTGTGTGGTAGATTTATATTTATTTTACCATTTTTTACATTGGCAATGTGCATGATTTTCATTTCTCTGCTAAACTGTGCTTCATTATTTTGCTTTTACAATGATAATGTACAGCCTTGAGAACGACCAAGCTGGTAAAAAAAAAAAAAAAAAAAAAAACAAACAAACAAAATAAAACCCCACGCCGGCTATTATGTGAAATAAATAAAAAAAAAAAATTGATTTCAAGACAATGCTCATTGCAAGAATCCCTTAGTTCATGGAACTCATATTGCGATACAAATTTGGACGCTAAAATTGTGCTGAATATTAAAATGGACCGAGCGCAGAACATTATCTCTGAATACTCACTTTAACACTGGTTTCAACTAATTTGTAAACAGTCTCCTAATTAACATTACATGCGACAATGTACCCAACCACAGTGCTCAATTTCTAGCAGCTTAGCCTTGGACTCCTCTACATTTACCAGTAGGAGAGAAAGGAAAATGCGTATTGCCTAGTTGTGATTAGGGGTTTCCTATTTGCACATGCAAGGCATGCAGCAGTGTTTTTCAGCTGGCACAAATTGTTCCTTGTAGTCCAATTCTTTAAAGCCACTAGTGGAAAGTTGGAAGTCAAAACTTGAGAACAGAAGCAGAGTTCTGGGTGAAACGCAGCGATTGATGTTACCTCATAGTCACAATTATTCTGTCAGCCTCGTGACCATAGGACACCAGACCCTTCGGAGCACTCTTTGGCAGCTAGCCATAAAACACATAATACAGGAATGAAAAATCTGGACCACCATCCTACAGAGGCAACCAATGAAATTTGCACTCACCAGTACAAGCCCACAAAGTATAATGGCAGGACTGTGCTGGCTCCAGACTGGCTGGTGATCCGGGGCTCTGGAGCAGAAACGCCTCGCTTGGCCAATTCTTCCACAAGTAATCCCATAGGGTTTGAGAGAGTCCACATATCAAATAGGTCTTTACCAATGAGCTGCGCAATCAAGAAGTCCTATACAACAACAAAACAAAGTATTATCACAGAGCAAGGATTCCTTTAAATGAACATTAGAAAACGAAATAGTTCAGTGAATCAAACCACATGTGTGCTCAAATAAGATGATCCAATACCCTACACTGAGTCCACCTATAAATATCTAAATAAGAAACAAACTACAATTAAACCTTGTTTAAGCAAAAAGGCCAGACTTGACACCAAATTATAAATGAAAAATTAATCATTAAAAAAAAAATACAGCAAGCACAGACCACAGATTATAAACGTTTTTTTTGCTCCTTATGATATTGTTTCTTTATTTCACAATCCAAGTTTTATTTCACCCACAAGCAAGGTTCCAAAATGAGGGTAGCTCAGATCTATTTGGCTCCTGCTTGTAGCTTCGAAGAATCTGGTTAGCACTGACACCAACAGCTACGGTTTGCATCCCAGGCCAACTGATGCCGAAAAAACACCTCTATGAATGCATCTCTATTTAGTTGGAACAAACCATAAATAACCATTAAAACACATTTAAAGCATGATGGGTCATAAATATGTTCACCAGACTATTGCAGGTAAATGGAAGAAAGATTGACAAAGAAAAATGGAGGGAAACGGAACAAAGGAAAAAAAGGGGAAGGTGGAATGACAACTACTGCGGGGAAAAAGAAAGAAAAAAAATGGAGGAAATAAGCAAAAATTAAAATTAGTAAAGAATGGATTAGATAAAGCACGAGGACTAGGACATGACACATCTGCCCGGATAATTCGCCGAAAGTTCTCACTGACAGCCCACTCACTACGCACTATAAGACTCATTTTCCAAAACAGGCACCATTGCAATACCTACCAGCTCTTAACCAAGCTAATGCAAAATGCAAACGGACCCCCCCCCCCACATCTTGAATACTCGCTTCAGCATTAGCATCGCCTGACACCAAAAAAAAAAAAATAATAATTCACAAATGCTTTCCATGACCAAAAGAATGTTCCTGCTGTACGTTCACATTTTTATGACCACAATGCATGGTGTCGAAGTTCTGCATAGAAATTAGCGAAAAAGAAAAACCAAGACTTGACAATGTGAAACTTACCCTAATAAAGATCTCAGCTTTCTGCTGCCCACTGCTCTGGAGCAAGGCACCCACCACAGCACTGAACGTCTGTTGGAGGATGCTCTGTGGAACTGGACACTCTGAGCTGAGAGTCAAGTCCTCCATTCCTAAGTGACGCGCTACGTGGCACATGATATTTTCCCCAGTTAGAAAATCCACAATGGCGTCAACGCCTGCAAGGGGCATCATTGGGTATGCATTTTCGAGACGCGTTTTTAGGTAAGTACGAGTGAAAAACAACCCTTGTTTAGACAGTTCTTGGTTGTCACGGATATTTAGGGCCACAACATCTTTGTCCACCCCAAGTTCTCGCCGGCGGGCCTCTTCTTGCTTTATGTAGCAGGAGTTCACAAAGGCAGTTTTGAGAAGGTCCAAGGAAAAGTTTTCATGCAATCGATGGCCAAACGCAATAATTTCTGCATGATAGTCAAAGTTCGGCTTTTGTGAACTGAAAATAAAAAAGGTGTTTTCAAAAGGTCAAATGCATGGTTAAAAATACATTGTTTTAAAAAGCACAATTATTATGCTTCGGTGGAAAATTACACAAATTAATAATGTAACCAATGACAAATTATACTTGGTCTAAAATGATCGAACAGCTACCTTTCTTTAAGCCTCACAATACGAACGAGATTACAAAATGATGCGCTCATGGTTCCTTTTAACAAGCGAAACGTGTTTTTAGATTCAATCCAAAGATGGACCCTGCAAAACACTCACACGCACACATGAATGCATTCTTCTCAGTTTTACCTCCAATTTCACCTTTCTTACAGGGCTTGCTTTGCAATGGTGGGGTCTACAAGCCGCTAGCTCTGCCTATCGCTCACTTTTCAATTGACGCCACCTCCTGGATCCAGTCATTCCCCAACAATAGAACGACTAGAGTGTTCGCCCCGACAGCATCCGCCACACCTGTTACTGTCACCTGTGGGGTCCTGCAAGGCTCGTGCGTATCCCCGACATTGTACAACATATTTACTAAGTCCCTAATTGACATACTAGACCACATAGGCATAATTTACACAAACTACGCCAACGACACACACATTCTTATACCCTTCTCAGACACCCACATAAAAGACTCCAAACGACTCAACTAAATCTACAGTGTCATCCAAGCTTGGATGGCTCAACACAGACTTTGCCTAAACGAGGACAACACCGAGATACTCCTGGAAGGAACACCAACCAGACTGAACAGACTCGACAATCAGTTTAACACCTTCAGTATCGATGGCAACATCAAGGTCTTGAAGGATGTAAAAACTCTAGGCATGTACATCGACTCAAACCCCTCCTTAGACAGACAATTTAAAGTGACTGCGTCCACCAAAGCCTACACATACAAGCTCATCAATGCCTGCAGACCATTTCTGACCCGCGAGAACTGCATTACCTTACCGTGAGCCCTCGTACTAACCAAGCTAGACTATTGCAATTCCCTATATCTAGGTACCAACAACTACAACCTAAGAAAACTGCAAATCTATCAAAACAATGCGCTCAGAGCAGCCAACAACTTTGAGAAAACTCCACATCACAGACAGAACTAAGACAAAATGTTTGTTGGCTCTCCATCAACCGAAGAATTAAATTCAAGACCCTATCTGTTACCCACAAACGCCAACACAATCAAGCACCTAGGTATTTATGCGACAAATTTAAACTCTACACCACGGACCGCCTGACTAGATCTTCACAATCCAATTGCCTCATCATACCGAGGTTCAAACTCCAAAAGGCGGGGGGGTAGGAGTTTCACAGTTTTAACAGCCAAAACATGGAACGCCCTACCGGCTAACATCAGACCAGACCCCTCTTATTACAAATTCCAAAAGTCTGTCAAAGCCTGGCTCTGTACCAATGAAGACTAATGCCCACTAGACCTCTCGCCCGTTATTACTGGATAAGCACCGTAGCGAGTACCCTCAAGCACTCTCACTCAGTAGAATGTCAATGTATACCTATGCTAATGTATTTACACTAATATGTAATATTCGTATGCCATGTAATTTACTGCTATAATCTTTACCGATGCAACTGTGAATAACACTATGTAAAGATTCAAATATGTATAAAGACGTTCTGTATAACTTGTAACTGTAAGAAATGTGCCCAGATCCCCCAAGGCTAGGAGCGCTACATAAATAAAATACAATACCGCCAAGAAACTAACTGGTCTCATCACCTCCTCTCGTTATCCCGTTGAAAATACCAAACTCTGCCTCTGTACTTATCAAGATGGCAAACAGTGCAGCAGACAATGGAGCGCTCCCAATCCAAAACATTTCGCAAACACCAAAATCAAACCCTACATTCTCTAAAAGCACATGGATGCCATTCCACTGGTAGTGTAAGCTGTGAGAGAACTCACCCAATCAATATCATACCAATGGGCCGACCTGTAAAATACCACATCTGGCCATGTTGCTGCAGCTCTAGGAGATTCATCAAAACCGTCCCCAGTGCTTAGCAAGTGGAGTCTTTGTGAAGATCAACAGTGTAATTATTTCAAGTAGAGGAAAACTCGGTTTCTTCTTGAAAAGCAAAAAAGATCTGCTGTGTGGGCATCCGCCACCTCTGTGAGCCAAGCATACAAACCTTAAACAGTTGCTCCAGGTCAGTGGTCTTCAATCTACATTGGTCAAAGACACCACACCATGAGTGGGAAATATGGATTGCCCCTCACCTCAAAACAACAGAAGTACTAATGGGTTTTAAAAATGAACAGCAAATGTTTGTGCAAAAGCATAATTTATTTATATTCAGGGGAAAACAATGCTCTTTTGATCACAAAAGAAAGTAGAACAGATAACATATCAGACTGTACGGGAAGCAGTGAGCTTCTTACCATAGTGTAAGTTCCAGTGACATTGTGACAAAAAGTTATCGGGAACAATACATAGGTGGACTTACATAGATTAAGGACGTTCAACATTAAGTGCAGGAAGGCAACTCGACTGGTTTGGCGGGATTAATAATCTGAAAGTGAATTTCGCAAATCCAAGATTATGGTCTTTTCGAGCAGGAAAAATTCACCCAATTGTAGATGGCACATGGCAGTCCATAGTAGAATATGTACCATCTTTGAAATATCTGGGCTTCTAGGTGTGCGAGAAAATATTTGTAGAGATAATGGGAAATGTAAGCAACTCACTAGGGGGCACAAATTAACATCTTTTTTACATTTGTAGGAGCGTACTTATCCCAAAAACATCTAGGTGCTAGTTACAGGCAGATCACAACTGTACAGAAGTATAATCAGAATAAGGTAGTGGTGGGCACTAGCTGAACAAGTAATTCTTTGGCTGTTTCCGGAAGGGTTCTGGTCTCATGGCTGGATGGAGAGTTCTAAAGTGTGGCTGCATTGACAGGAAAGCTGGAGCCTTTGGCTTTGGAGCGCTTCAACCTAGAAATGGGCAGGCAGTTTAAGTAGGCAGTACATGTCGGTCTGGTGGAGGCCAGTCTGGATGTCCTCTGGTTCAGGTAGCTGGGGGCAATGTTAGAGAGGCATCAGTGTGTGATGGTGAGGATTTTTAACATTATTCTTTCTCTGACGGGTAGTAAGGTAACAAATAAACCTTATTGTTGATTGGGGGTGAGGGGAGACAATTTACCACTTCTACAGAATGAAGGCAATTCCAAATTCAGTTTATGGTTTAGAGCTAGTTCAACCTAAACTGTGGGTAGGGTTACAGAGACTAGAAGGTAGTATTTGGAAATCAACCTTGGGCCTCCCTAACTCGGTGCCAGTCCAGCTTTTACGTGAACTGTTGATGCTACATTCTCATAAAGTTTATGTTTGGTGGAGGATGATCCAATAAATGAGCACAATTCCACCACCAAGGAGAAATTCCTTATTTGAAAATTTGAATGAGGCATAAAAAGTTAAAGCCGGTAGAAGAGGCACTATCCTTTATGAATATGGGTGTGGTATATACACCAAATGAGATTGGCTCAAATGTGAAGGAACTACTTGAAATCCCCTAAATAACAAAATTGTTTAATTACAATTGGGCCTTAACAAAACGGGACATATGCAAGTACCCTTCCTTAAAAGAACTAGCCCTCATTCATAGAAAACTTGCTGAGTTGTAAATTTCGGTGCAATCCTAATCCACTTCTTAAATTGAATACCAACGTTTTACACTGTGGGGCCTATACATGGATTATCCAAGGATAAAAGGCTATGTAGGTTCTGTAACTGTAGAGTATCTGAATCATTGAAACACTTTTACTACAATGTGAAGGTATGAAGGATATGACACCGAAGCACCAGTGTTTGTGGACTGGCAATTCTTCTCTGGGAAGGGAGTTCTTTTGAACTAGACTCTTTACATTAGATCAGTTATTCTTGGTTTTAATGCTAGGGAAGGCCTTGTTAGAAATACAGCAAGTATTAAGCAAAGAGAATGCCAAAATAATTTGAATATGTTAAGAATCTTCCCTTGTAAACATTTTGAGCTGTTAGAATCCATATAATGACTCGATTAAGGAAGATTAGTGCAGATAGGCAATAGGCCATTTATGTTGGGGGTGTGACCATGATGGATAAATGTTAACAGCAGATGGATAAACTGGATTGCCTTTGGAGCAGGCAGCAGGCCAGTTTGTCAGAGGATGTGCTTGAAGCCTGCCACTTCCGCTCAGCAGCTCTATACATGCGTTTCGGAGAGGCGAGATCAGAATCATACCAGGTGATGCAGGAGGCAGGCTTCAGGCGGATACTCAGGACAGGAGCAAGGATGTCCAGAGTGTTGGAGACAGAGTTGAAGGTTAGTAAGGGCTGTGTCAGTCAGTGGAAGGAGTGGGAGGCAAAGTGAAGGTGGTGGCAAAAGCAGCAACTGACACTTGCTTCATTGGTCAAATTACGGAGAAGGAGACTGGCAGTACAGGCAAGGGCCATCACTGGGGGATCCACAGGTGGGGGCGTCGCCAGGGGACCCAGGAGGTCCAGGTGAGAGGTGTAGTGAGAGGGTTGGTGATGGGGACGTCTGCTGAGATGAGAGCATCAAAGGTGTGTCCGGCTGAGTGCATCTGACTGGAGGGAAGAATGGAGAGAGAAAGAGTCAGAGGTTGCGGAAGCGTCCAGAGGCTTCATCAGGGGGGTCAAGGTGAACATTGAAGCCTCTGAGGACAAGGAGCTTGGAGGTTAGGAGAGAAGGGTGAAATCAGACCACACAGAGGAAGGGAGACCGGACCAGGGGGGACTGTAGAGGGTGGCAAGCAGCCCTACAGATAAGGGGTGTATCAGCCACTTTTACGCCGTAGAAATGAGCAAATACTCCAAAAAATAAATAAATACATAAATAAATACATGCTAAAACACTCCTAGCAAAAAATAGGAAACAGACACATAGAACCTTGTGCTCTTGCTTTCACCCACACAGCTCCATGGATCAGTAGTAAACATAGTATCACAGGAAGAAACTACTAAACATGCATCTTTTAAATGTGCATGAGTAACTAGGTGCAAAGAAATATTTATTCCAAAATACATTAGCGTTGTCTGGTTAAAAACACGTTTTTACTCACTATTAAGATACTCCCTTTGGAAACTTGATGTACATTTTTACTCCCTAAAAAATACACTTCCAAATCTTATCCGTAGCACTGGTGGCAAGAGTCAGCTAGAGGCCAAGCCTAAGCCTGCAAACGAGGCATTCGAAGGAGGACTGAGTGGGTATGATAGTAGCAGGGACCCATCCAGGGAAGTTTAGGGCCACTCCCCCACGTACCGGTTAAGCCTGGGTTCAGAGAGGAACTTGTAGCCCTCCCGTAGGAGAGAGTGTCAACACTCATGACAGAGCTGGCTGTGAACCACGCCTCGGTGAGAGCGAGGACGTGGCATATGTCAGCGGAGTGTTTGACGGCAGAGCAATAGTTGAGGGTAGCCAAGTGAAACTGGTTGCCACTTTTGAAGGTTTTCCGAGGAGGGGTAGAGGAATGTGGTGCACCCATCGGTGGTGGCGGAGGGGCAGCAGAAGGAAAAGTGGAAGGAGGAAGTTGATAAGAGGCTGAAGAGGCCTTTCAAGAAGGAGGAGGTTGGGCTGAGGGCTCTGGACCATGACAATGCCATTCAGGTAGACAATGATGACGCAAGAGGATGGGAAATATGCCAAGAGTACTTCCCAATGGGTGCAACCATTAATGGGTGAGGAAGAGAAAGGGGAGTGCACCGAGACCATATGGGGAGTCCAAAGGTCCGGAGAGGATGTCAGTGACAGTCTTCTGTCTGGAAGAAGCGTTTGAATAGGCATCAGCGATGGGAAGGTCTGGATAGCCTTCTTGAACTTTTCCCTTCGAAAAAGAGAGAGAGAGGGGAAGAGAAAAAAAACGAACAAACGAACTGCAAGGCATGACACCCAACTTCAACACAACAGCAATGCAACCACCTAGTTTCAAATGTACAGGAAGAGGGAAAAAGGCTACATTTCAACATAAAGCAGAATTTTTACAGAAAAGAGAAAAAGCAAAAACATAACTAGAGGGATAGAGTGGGGAAAAAAAGCCTACATTTCAAACGCAGCAGATGCAAAACACCCAGATTCGACTTTCCTAGATAGAGGAAAAGCCCAATATGGCCAACTAAGACCTAAATGCTAGATAAGGCTAACATCCAACTGAGCGAAGTGCAGCAGACTACAAGCTTTGCTAACAGGAGTAATAAAAGAGGAGGGACAGTTAAATAGGGAGCAGTAAATGGCTGTCTCTCCCCCCCCCTTCCAGCAGCTCAGCAGAAGCAATGAAGTTGGAGAAATTCACGCAAGCAGTTAAGTGACAGGAGCAGAACCTGCTTGGAGTGGTCTCAAAGGTTATAAACGTCTAAGAAATTGGTTCGACACAACCCTTTCCAACACTTTAGATTAGTGTGGAATGAGAGACATAGGGCGAATGTTCGGCCAGCAGGTTTGGGTCAGCCACTTGCATTTTTAGGAGAGGGAGGACCGCGGCCGATTGAAAATAGAGGGAAAGCAAGCTGAGTTGTAGGACAGAGTTGAGCGAGGAGGAAGGCCACTAAAGGGGCAATAAGCTTGACTAGCAGGAGGATCTGATGGGGCACAAGAGTGGTTAACCTTCATCAGTAGAGATATAACTTCATTATTAGTGTGACTAAAGTCTGACATCGAGGGAGAGGATGATGGTAGAGGAGGTGAGTGTAGAATGTAGGAGTGTCTGAAAGGTAAGGAGAGAGTTCTTGCAGCAGAGTATTCAGTCAGGTCATTAGTTTTGAGAGTGGATAGTCATACCTTTAGGAGGTATGAGTTTAGAGTGCCCTGTAGCCGGCGAGAATGGTTGAGTGAGTCTATGAGGGAAGAGGTAGAATTCTCATTCGCTCCATCAAGATGACTCGAGATATTTCAGGGCAGAGAGGTAGAGTTGCAGGTCCTCATTGTAAAGACCGGAGGAGGGGTCTGCACTTCCGCTCTCTGTATGGTAGAGGGGAGGCACAGAGACCCCTGCCAAGATTTTCTATTATTGGTACGTGGTCGAGCAATCAGGGCTTAGCTTCTCAGGAGGTGATGTGAGCTGGTTCTTAAGTACAGTGTAATCCCGAGCACCCACGAAGGAATGTCCACACACTGTATTGGTTAAAACACAGTCTTTATATAATTAATATTCAAGGTCATATACACGATCACTCACTTTGTACTCCAAAAATCAACAATGGTAAATATGTACAATTCTAAAAATGGTACCACTAACGTTTTTAGATCTCATTAAAAGTGCATACGGTCAGAATGACACACAGATCAAAATAAAGAGGAAACCAGCAGTAGAGAGAGGAAGGAAAGCAAGATGGTTGAACAATAGGCAGAATACTGGTAACTACCGTTAAACACAGTTCTGTGTGGAGATCCCCCCCACCCCACAACTGGGCAACCTGTAGAAGAAAGATACAAGCCCAGTCCATATATTGTTCACACTAGACTTTCCAATAGTTCTGCAACCCCAAAGTACCTGGCGTTGTAGCGTTCGTCGGGGAAATCGACAACCCTTCTTGAGTGTCCTCCCTTTCAGGCAGGAGTCACGGGTCGTTGAACGTCCGACGGAGAACAGGTCGAGCAACGACGGTGAAGTGGCCGCATCGTTCCTAGCGATGCTTGTTGATGGGGAAGCGTAAACGTCCTGCAAGGAAGAGGCGTGCGGGGCACCTCGGTTTCGATAGTTCTGGACCACAAAGAGATGAACTGTGGCCCAGCAAGGGCATCGAGTCGTTGGCGTGTCTGTGGTCGTTGGGTGGCGGGAAACCCACCGGTGGATGCTCCTCGGCACGTCGACGGTCAGGCCTTCTCCAGCACGATACAATGGCCACGATGCGGACAAGAGCGTCCTCGGATCAATGAAGTTCTTAGGCAAACGGGAGCGCAGCGGCTCCAGTCGGCGACGGCGGTCGTCGACAGTGGCGGACAACAGTCCAGGCGCTGCTCCTTGGAGTTCCGCAGCAGTCCCCGTATCGTGTCGGCAGCCTGTCGAAGGTCTGTCTACCAGGGAGCTTAGGCAAAGATCAGCTGTGCACGATGGTCCCTCATAGCTCGGGAAGAGGGCGCCTTACCAGGTCCTCTCTGGGTCAGTTCTTGAAGCACAGCAGCTTTCAGATTGTGAAGGAGAGCAACAGCAATTCTTCTCATCCAGCAGGGCTCAAGGTTAAGCTTCAGTTACTCCAGCTTCCGAACACTATTCCTAGCAGTGAGAGGTCCCCAGATATACTGTTGATCTCCCATTCATTCCGCTGGGTCACACTCAAGCATCCAATCACGACTACGGTCATTCATGCAGGCAGGCAGCCAATCAGGCACACAGGGCATTCAAGCCATTCACTTCTCTCCAGACACTCGGAACAAGTTGTGTATTGGGACAAGTACCGAGCCATTCAACACTCCAAACTGCATTCATACCGGTTTCGGGCAGGGCTGTCTCAACCATTGTGTCAACCACAGCCACAACATAGAATGCATATTCGCCAAACACTCCATTCACCCAGGTCCCACCCACAGGCGTACCCACAACATACGGTCGTTGAGAAGGCTCCAGCCAGTCTGGTCGGCACTTCCCCACACTACCATATACGGAACTTCCACGCAACAGCCAGTCAGGGGGAAGGGGCAGAAGCAGGGCTTCCCAGGACTTCGGGAAGATCAAGGTAACAGGTGATGGAAGGCAAGAGGCCATGGGGGCCATTTTGATCAGGAATCTACCGATTCCAATGACAGGGCCTGGGCATCCAAAATGGAGAACGCTCAGGGCACCAGTCATTTCAGCACAGAGCTGCCACCAGCCGTAACCTGCTCTGTGGGTCACACACAGGTGCCCAAAAACATACACTAGGGGCACAGGATTGTACCCCTACCCATGGGTGCCATAAGGGTATCCCACAGGTCTGTTCACCAAACCAAAAGAGCTGCACCGCCAGGAGTCCCACATGAACTCCTGCGCAGAAAACACAACAGAACACACAATAAAAAGCAGTAAAGGACAAGGATACGGAGGCCCTGTCCCTCCGATGTATTTCCAGCATCACTCATGCAAGTAGGTAAGCCTCCATTTGCGCAGCAGTCAACGCAAGTCTGTGTGGTGACAGCGTATGAATGGTGGGGAGCCATGGTTGAGGATGCAGAGACTTGTGCATGAAAATGACCAGTGGGAAGTGTGAGGAGAATGAGTCATAGTAGGGATTGGAAGCTGGAGAAGGCAGTAATAGTGCCAGAGGCATCAGGTGTGAAGAAAGACGGTCGGTCACAGAGAAACAGAAAATGACAGCAGGTTTAAATGTCCTTTTAGTAATAGGTGAGGCAAGTGATGAGAAGAGGTCAGAGGTTGGAAAGGAGATAGTGGTGGAACAAATGGGAGTGATCATGTAGGGATGGTGTGACAGTAGTATTAGTGGTTGAGAGAGAGGAGGAGATAAGACATCCAAAGAGTTACCCCAGTGTGGGTAGGCAGGCTATGGATAGAGACGAGAGTATGGTCACTAAGAAAAGCCTGAAGTCCAGATTTCAGAGAAGTGGTTGTAGAGGGAGGGTTAAGTCACTAAAGAGAATGACATGAATGTTTAGTGGCAAGAGAATCAAGGATTTGCCCAGGTACATCAGAGAATGGGCCAGTGGGACAAGGAGGACGATTGACGGAGATGATATGAACAGAGTGAGGTGGAGCAATAGTAGAGATGGTGAGTTAAAAGAGGTAGCAGAGACATATGTCTGAGACACGCTGTGAATGCTGAATGCCTAGCCAGCTGGGCCATCAGAGTATACACCATTGGAGGTCAACTTACTGACGGGAGGTTAAAGAGGAGGCAATTATGATACTATATCAAGTCATCAACAACTTCACATCACCCGCAGTAGGCAAATTGAAGGGCAAATGGGAGGCAGGCCGGGGTAGCTTGGAAGAAGAGGAATGGATAAAAGCCAGATAGCAGCCAGAGAAGACATCTCTAGTAGCCTACGATTGGTTCAATATAAGATAGTGCATAGAATCTGCTACACCAGGGAGGGCCAATAATTGTAACGGTCTCAGGTGCAAGGCAGCAGGGGACCATTCTTACACACAATATGGGGCTGCCCGAAAATACAACCCTATTGGGCAAAAGTCCTAACTAGAACGTCTAGAGTACTAGGAACCCAAATCCAGGGGGGGTCAAAGTGTGGTGCCTCTACACATTGGAGAGCGGAGGAAATTAGTGATATTAGAGCTGGGAAAGAAGCTTTCATGGCATGGATGGTGGCAAACAGGGCTACTGCAGCAAAATGGGGGGCAGGGCAGAGGACGCCCCAGACATTGAAATGTGGAGGGAGGAAATGGACCAAGGTTGTGCACTGGAAGAAAGGGTGTATAGATCAAGAGGCTGACCTAACAAGCACCAACAAAATATGGGGGAAAGGGGTGGAAGTTGAATGACACTTTATGAATTCTATTTTGACCATCAGGGGTTAAGCATAGGCAAAAAAGAGCGAGGAAGATTAGAAGATCAGGAGAACAGAGATGAAGATACTAAGGGAAAAGGGGAGGGATGTCGGGGGCGGGGGGCGGCAAGGGTAAAACGAACCGTTAATGTAGTGAAGTTAAACACTGGATTGTTGTCAGTGATTTGTGTTGAATGAAAATCTATGAAATTGTATACAAAAACAAAAACAAAAATGACAATAAAAAGGTAGCAGAGGACGTACGTTTCATTGAAGATTTGTGAGGCGATGAGGAGGGAAGATAAAGTGTCCGATGCCTCCACCTCTACCTCTACCAGTGGGACGAGGAGAGTCAACTCAGAATAATTTGGAGTCACATAGAGCAACCAGGGTGGCAGCGTCAAATGGTGAAATCCAAGTTTCAGGAATAACAAGGAGATCTAGGGGTGGAGAGCCGACATGAAATTAGTCAGTGATACAGGAAGTTTTGTTGCATACAGATTGAGCATTCCAAAGTGCAATATTCAGTTGATGCAGTAAGGAAGAGTAGAAGTTGAGTCTGAGGAAAAGAGGCAACGTGGATTTGTTAGAATGTTTAAGGAGTGTTTGGGATTATACCTTAATGGATAAAGCAAGGTTGCAGACAACAAAAGCACCTTCAATCTACAGAGCAAAATAGGACTTTCAGTGCTGCGCTGGCAGCTGCTTAGCAAGCGTCCTTCCCACACAAAGCAAGCATCCCTCCCACACAGATATAGCATCCGTAGCAAAAGAAAAGTTTCCCGCACATAAGAGGCATAGCAGGTGCTGTGAACCTCCACTCACAGGCATTACTGGCAGCGTCAGTACAAGCTTTTCACATTCAGAGAACAGTTACAGCACGAGCAATGGTGCATTCTCCTGCCAAGAAAACAACCACCCAACAGAATTTGGGTGATTTGGTTGTATCCAAAATGACAGGAAAAAATTATTTGTATGAAAATAACATTCAGTTTTTCATTCCGGATAGCCCGTTCCCACCCACCCCTTACTTACCCGTCGGCAGCACACTCTGCTGTGCACCATCGCTCCGTCGCTGTGTCCCTGCAACGCCTGTTCCCATTCACTTCTGTGTACCGGGTATGGCGCTGCAGGGTCCTTTTATTTTCAATTTTGTACTTATGTGAATGCTGCATCCCCTGCTAACATTATAGTGAAGGGTGTGGGGGGACGGTGGGGGAGGCGCGGGGGCACCCCCGCAGCCCCATTCCCCTTGTTCACTATAATGACACCGAATTGGGCATTTGGTCGAATTTCTCAGCCGTTCGAACTTTTCGTTCGGCCGAAATTCGACCAAATGTCCCATTCAGTCTTTTCAATTCGGTCTTTCCCACCTAACATACACACAGCAATGTGAGTATCAGTGCATCAAAGAGCCGACCCAATACACAGAATAGGTACAACAAGGACAGCAGCAGTACACAATTTCCTTATACAAAATGTGTACAGCACAGGACAGCCGAAGTGCAAGCATTTTGCACACACAAAAAAGGCACAGCACAGACAGCATCAATGCCCTCCTCTCCAGAGCAGGTGATCCTCCTTTTCCATGCTCTTCTAGGAGACATTATACAATAATCAAGGAGAAAGGTAAAAGCAGAAGCCTATCTCCCCATTTATATTTTCTTTTCTCTCACCCATCTGTCGGGTCTCCCCATCACCATTTCTTTCAGTTCTTCGCATCCACACTCCCCTGCCCATTCGGTCTCACTTCGCCACCTTTACTCTTTCTTGCAGCCAGAGATGCCTCTGGGATAGGAATGCATGCCCTGTATAATTCCTAAAATGGTGCTCTTCCTCCGGAACCCCCCCCCAGCTCCACCCCCTCCCCTCCGAGGTGCCTGAACAACAAGAATGCCACAGTCAAACGTGAACTGCTAGAATTGGTTTTCAACCTATGGGTTCTGCACCTACATCCCTGAGTCAGTGATCACCCCACAGTAAGAACACCGCTACTCTTAGTGAAGCGCATCATGGTGAATGCAGGTCTTTGAATGTGTTATGGCCTACCTTTACGAGGATCCAGGTTTCCTCTTAAGATGTTGAAGATGGGATAGTAGCAAGTTACGATAAATAAAGGCCTAGCTCTCAACTAGTTAGTAGTAGGATTTTATGAATCCTTCTGAGAGGATCTAATGTCCATAAATACATTGCCAGGCAAGTATGCTTTCAATGCACCTTCATTTATGCCTATGTGCTGCATCCGCGCCATTTCCTTGTGCTACATCTCACAGATTCATTCCATGTTGCAGATTTCCATTTTGTCACTTCACTTCTCTTCTCTTCTCTTCCTTTGCCCGGCCTGTTCTGTCATGTAGTATTTGGTTTGGGGTAGTGATGTGCAGGCTGTGCAGTGTCTCGGGATGTAAATACATTTTTTGTAGAAGTCAATTTAGGCCTGCATCGAAGCCCACTGTCACTAAGTGGAGTAAGCAAAATAGCTGAAAACGTACATTTGAATTTTATTTGTCTAATCTCTAGGTGATGGGTTTGACCGCTCTGCCCCGCCCCACCCAATTTCAAGTGTCGGAATGTAGGTGTTGCGGTGGTCAGGAAGGGTCCCCATCATTACGAGGGTGTCATGTTGCTTGCACCATCTATGTGGAATTCATGAATCTCAATAAAAGTGGCCTTTTCACAATGAATCAGTGGTTAGGTCTTTCTTGCAAAATGCACTGACTTTTAAACCGCTTTTCAGAGGGCAGAAAAGCAGGTGAATGAGTGGCTTTGGCCTTCACGGCCAGCAGCTGCAGGAATAGCATAGTTTTTATGGTCTGATAAATCTCTTGGTAGTAGACAATCTCCTGCTGTGTGAGCATGACCAGGGAGTTTAGTTATTTATTCTGGTCAGTAGTAAAACACGGGGTAAGCCAGTGCCTAAAGCAAATTAGGAGTTCAATTGTGTGATAAAAGTGGGAGATTTGTAGATTGGAAAGTTTCAAGGGAACAGTGCCCTGGAAATGGGATAGCATCACGAACAAGGAGAAATCATTCACACAGCCTCGTGATATTGAGGGAAATGTTCATGCGAGCCATGTGTAAATCAAGAGTTAGGATTTAAACAGTGTAGGTCGGTTATCACTACTAATGAATTAGGTTGTCATTACCAATGTTTAACCATGTGTTGTCGTCATGACCTACTACGGACGAGTCATAAGGAGGTGGATTATGAATATAATCTGAAGAGAATTATTGAGATCACCATGGCAATGAAAATTTAGGAATTGGGAAAAGAAGGGATTTCTTTGAAGAGGGTTGTGTCCAATCATGTATGTGGGGTGGATTGCAATAAAGTATTTTGGAAATGTTTTAACTGCAAAATTAAGTGGTGTGGTATTGTTGAGACATGGGTTGTTTGGTCCTACAACACCATCAAACGGCTCCCATGAACTTTGTACAATAAACTTGCTTTATGTACAACCATGTACTCACTTCTTAAGTGGTGGGCCTGTTTGGGTTATGGTGGTTGAAGGGCCATCTGCACTGTGGACAAGGACCAGATCTACCCCAAGTAGATCAAATGTGTCTGCTTGGTGTGTAGTGCTCAACACACAGAGAAAGACGGCCTTCTGTATCACAGAAGCAGATTTCAAGTGGAGTCACTGCTGTCTGAGAGGTGGTGGGATCTGTACTTGTGGTCATTATAGGAGTATTCGGGCAGGTAAGTCCTGCATTCTTTGCCATTTTTTAATGGAATAATGCAGACAACAGGGATGGACTGAAATACAGTATTCAACCCTTGAACTAATAGTAGCATTAATTAATGTTACCCTACAAGGAAATTAAAAAATATAGACCTTCATCTGAGAGAGGGGTATCCAGGCAACTTTAACCTGAGGATTCAAGGGGAGCTGATCAACCAGAAGTACGCTCACGTTGTGCACATGATGGCAGGCACCTCATAATATCTGGCCAGAAATTTAAACTGGTTGGAGATTCTGTGAAACCATGGTATTTCCAATTGCCTGAATTAAACATTAGTCGATTCTGAGTCACCATAACGTTTACTGGTTTCTTTCAAGAGACAGACAGATTTCTTAAATCTTCATATTTTCCATGTATCAGCATGTGGAAGTGCGAATTTAAACGCCAAACGTATGTAGTGGATAAAACCTGTACATACAGATGGAAAAGCAGAGGTGAGAGGAATTCCACAGTTTAATCTATGCAACAGAGAAACGGTTTAATCCAAAAAGGTATCTAGTAGGCCGAGACTAAACTGTAGTAGACACCCAAGAAGCACATAATAGTCTCAAATGTTGAACGAGACAGATAAATCCAAAAGTAACAATGCATTGAAAACATTACAGATAAGGATCTGCATAGGGATCCTTCCACTCATTGACCATCTCATAATTAATCTAGAATTAAAATGTACACCTCTTTATTTTTATGTAACATTGTACCAATACCATCCCTCCATCACTATCCGTCTGGGGTTTCAACAATGAGCACCCCTATAGCATATGTAAGTAGTTGATCTAGTAACCATACCCACCACATTTCTTAATAAGATGCTTCCGTTTCTCATTCGTAAGATGGGTCTCCTGTAGCAATGCGATCTCAATGCACCTGTGGCGTAGAACAACCAGCCCCGATTCCTTTTAACAAAACTGTTCAGCCCCCTCAACA
Organism: Ambystoma mexicanum; assembly: GCF_040938575.1. Lineage (NCBI taxonomy): Eukaryota > Metazoa > Chordata > Amphibia > Caudata > Ambystomatidae > Ambystoma > Ambystoma mexicanum. The sequence continues at coordinate 292,351,541 of NC_090932.1, read as the reverse complement.
TTCCACATTCATAGTATGTGGCATTTTGTATGATATTCAGGGGCATCCGTCCCGCCACCACAACCTGAACCCTGGATTCAAAAGCCACATCTTCCTGGTCCCATTTAACACCAACTAATCCCTCCCAAAATGGACACTCATGCTGGCGCTCCTCCCTCCTCTCCAATCCAATCCATGCACTTTAATCTGACATGTCATTGACAACTGGAAACAACATAATAAAACCAACCATACTTAACGAAATCGCTGTAATCTGCAACCAGAAGCATTGCTCAACAGTACTTTAACATTCGAGCAGTTACGTGTGACTATCCCTGCAACCCCACTCCCCCTCACCCCCCCAGTCTCTTGAAAACTTCCAAGAATCGTTCATTGCCCTTAACAATGAAAAGTCTACGAGGTGCTCTGGGAGGAGGCCTTCTTGCAGATGATCTGTGCGCCCGCTCAACTGTGAATCCTTGAGATAGCGTGCCAAGGCTAATCTCCTGCAGTAGCTTTATTTTCTACAAAACGCATCAGTTCGTGGCCTAAAATCCTGACATTCATTTACGACCGTCCTTCTGCGTCTTCTGCCCTTTGTTCCAGCACCCTCGTCTTCACTGTCAAAATCGGCGACCAGCGCCTGTAGTTCTGTTCACGGTCGACACAGTCTCCAAAATCTTATTTTCAGAAATATTTACCCACTTACATCTTGTGGTAATAGATTGACATCAATTTGGACTGCGTCAATTTATTTGTCTCCACGGACGCCCGTAACAAAGCAATTGCCTCCAGAATCTGGTATCCAACGTTTGAGCTTTCCGTAGGTGTGTCAGCCTGCGCTGAGACCCCCTTTTTCCAGTTGTTTCAGGGTGAAGGATTCCATTTTGGACGTTTTGGTCCCATCTCCTGACTTTTGGTCTGGCATTTCAGTAGCATAGTTAGTAATTATGGCTCAGTCAGGTCCACCCTTCCAGGGGCACCGTATTATCATATCCACGGTCTCAGCGAGATTCCCACAATCCATGCGTAATAGAGGACAAGTGATCTGGTGTCAGTGCAATAAAAACCTCAACCCTCTTCAAAGGGTTCAATCTGCAGCCCTTCTTGTCCTCCTCTGGGTTTTTCAATCAATCAAGGTTGTGCCGTCTATGTTGGCACCCGATTGCAGCCCATATGTGTATGGGCAGACAGCGACAAACCCTCCACCTTGTTCTTCAGACAGCAGAAGAAGGCACACACCACTGGCATCCTCTACCACTACTAATCCACTGGGCGTCAGCGCATCTGGTCTCTGTTGTCTGCAGCACTGCAGCACTGCTATATTTGCTCCGCAGCTAAGCAGATAGCGCCCGCCCAAAACCATACGTCACCTCTAGTGGCATTGCCCAGACCTAGCCATAGCGTCCACTCCATGCCGCAATGTCCGCTTTTTCCGAATATCTGCCAGCACGAATGTTAGCCAATGTACGTAGTAATCCAGGGCCACTACGCGCAATGCAGCCTCATATTCCGCAGTCCTCATTCAGATCAGACACAGAAGAATGCAGCAGTTCACGCCTGCAGCCTTCTCCAGCCATCCAACGAACAATGCAACTACACTCACAGTGCCATATTGAGTCACTCTGAGGCCTGGCCCAAGTGCTCCGGGTCGGATTTCTTTGTTCCCGGTACCGCCAATGTCAGTCCTCAGTCCCTTTTCTCATCCACGGTCTGCCAAATTCCAAGACAACCTAAAGCGCAAGATATTAATCTTAATTGCAAGGATCAGACAGGAGCTCATGCGACCCACATCCTCACTGCATCGCCGCTGGCCAAGCCCCCCCATCTTCACAAATCTAATATATTCCCTTCGCAATCACTGTTTCAAGCTTTCTTCTACCTTCCAATATTTGCTCACACCTCCTCCCCTTCTGTTGACATTGCTCACTTTTTCTCTAACATTTGTGATACTCACAGCCCTCCTTCTGTCCACCACCTCCTTCTACTCTCGATTAACCTTCCTTTACCTCTCCTACTGAATCCTACTAAAATAACATCCATCCCGCAGTGCCAACCCATCTTGCGCTCCCATCAACCCTTTTGCTCCCCAAACGGTCAGAGACCTGGTCTGCAAATCTGCAACTGTCTTGCCCCTATCGTCCCAGCAAACTATTGCTCTCTCCTTCCCCATTATTCAGAAATCCTTGAGCAGGTGGACTTCGACCAGATCACCAAGTACCTTGAGGTTAATGGCTTTGTAGAACCTCTTCAATCTGGTTTCTGCAGTAAAACACTCCACCAAGACTCACTCATTGGCCTCCAATATTCTCTCTAGACGAGTTTGGAGCGGTGAGCATTAGACTCATCCTTATGGACATTTCTGCTGTTCTTGAAACCCTCTACCACTCCCCTTTGCTCCTCACTCTCCAGCACCTTGGGTTTCGCAAATCTGCTCTTGCCTGGAAGGACAATCCTTTAAAACCTCTTACTCGCAAACTTATGACTCTGCTCCTCTGTCAGTGTCCCTCAAGGATCAGTCTTTGTTCTTCAACCTGTATACCTCTGCCCTAGGAAAACCTCTCATACTTCACAATCACCTTTTAACTGAAACACACAACTGTTTTATTTATTTTTTTATTTTCCCTCCTTCACACCAGCCACCTCGTACAAACTGCCCCACTGCAATTCGTCACTGGATGGCTCTGTGCTGCCTTGTGCCCAACTCTTCAAAATCAGAAGCAATCTTTCTCCAAGCTTCCAATGCCATACCTATCCTTTGCACCTGAACTTCTGTTCGCTCACCCAAACGCTTGCACTCTTGGGGTCCTCTTTCATAGCGCCCAACAAATGGCACAATGAATCACTCACACTGCTGCTCATATTAACGTAAACATTAAAAAAATAAAAAATAATCCTTTTCTTAATAACCACTCTGCAAAAACGCTAATCTACCACTGCTCAAGCCGACTCCTTGACTTCTTCTCCACTCCCTCTAGACAAAGTCTTCAACTTTGCTAACTGCACTTTCAACAACCTACCGACTGCATGCTGGCTAGCTCTCCATGCACAACTGGTCTCTTTTCAAGTTCCTTCTCCCAGCTTACAAAGCAACTGTTGTGCTCATCAGTTCCTGATTGTGAGTAAACAGACACATTCCCTCCGATCCTTCTCTGCACTCACCCTTACTGTCCAATTCCATCTGTGTGCCTCCTCTTGCTTCTGCTCTTTCTTCCTACTCGCCCCTCTCCACTGGAACCCACTGCCCAGAACAATCGAAGCCAGTTCAACTGTGGATCTCTTTGAAGCTGGACTTAAATTTCACTTACTCGTTAAGGAGGGAGCTTCCCTCTCCCCCGTCCCACCCAAATGACCCCACCACTGCCTCCATTAACGCTTAGTATCACATTTTGAATATTTAAATAGTACTCCTTTTTTTGTTTAAGCACTTTGCCCCTTAGGTTAATGTTACCTTTGCAAGTCACCCGTTTCCTTATGTTCCGCCCACTTTCAGCAAAAATATTTCTGCGACAGGCTGCCTTTTACCGAATGGCGGGATCTGAGAAAACCACTTATGCACTTACTATGCATACGCTAGGTGGGGACCATGAAGTGGCAGAAGACAGCCACGTGAGGTAAAGAGGGGCACTGGGAAAAAAGTTGTGTAATTGCATGATAAGGGGGGGGGGGGTGGATTGTGAGCAGGGAAGAAGGGACGAGAAGACCATGGGTTGTGGGAGTGACCCCCAGCAGAACACAGGGTGTGGGAGTGTAACCCCCGCAACGGAGGATAGAAGGGAGGGGGGCCCTACAAAGAAAATCATGTTTCCCTGCAACTGGCTTCAGTTAAATAAAAAAATTTTTTAAAAAAAAGCCCACGGGCACAGATCCTTTCCTTATATAAATAGCTGTTTCCTGTTTGTTCTGTATTGTCCCTGGTATAATGTCGTTTTCTTACACCCGCAAACAGGCTCACCACTCATCTTTATGTATTGCTTCGTGGGAATGCCTCCAGCATCTGTAGTCTTTTCTGATCAAAATCGACATCCCAGTTCTTCAAATAAACACAAAGAAGGGTAACCGTGCTGAGGACCATTAAACTATTTGATAACCTCCATTATCTGACTCCATCGTTTGAGGCCTATAATCTGTTCTGTCACTCATTTTGGGGGGGGGGCAGTCTTGGGGAGAAGATCAGTCCAACATGGGATAATATGGATGAAAAGTAAATCAGTCAATCTAGGACTAATATATTGGCTGGATTAATCAAAAACTTGTGCATTCGGGTATTGCTCTTGTGTATAAGAGTTTTCCAACAACAACGTAAACCCTAAAATGTTTCCCTAAAGACACCTTCAGCATTCATTTACTGGGGCTCACAAATAGATGTGCATTTGGTTCAAGGTTCTGAAAGGTTGCAAACGGGACTCAACCGGAACCTGTTAAGTCTGATGGCAAATCCTTACACTCGGAAATGTCAATAATGTTTCAGCAAATACAAGGAAAAAGACACAGATATTGCAATAAGTTTCCCTCCCAAAAAAAATAAAAACACATGGACTTTCCCATGTTTCGGTTCATCAGATCCAGACCATATTGGTCAAAGCAATCAGAAAATGGATTGACAGAGTAAATCGTTTTAATTGTGGGATAAGGAAGAATATTTGCCCAATCTATGAACTGCAATAAAACGAACTATGTTTATAAAGTGTAATTTACTTCCCCTCTATTTGTAAATGTCAAACTAGCTAAAAACAATGTATGAATTGCAGGTAAGTCTACAAGGATTTTGAATTATTTTGTGGGAATGCATTTGTGCGCAACATGTGGAAGAGATTTCCCTGATCACATCGAAATGTTCTTTTCAACTCCAAGATGCCTGCGGCAGATCCTACACAGCAAGCGTATGGAACGTTCAACTATAAAGATAACTTAATTGTTGTTGCTGAAAAACGTGCAAAGCCCTAAACACGTGAACATATGCAGAGGATATTGAGAACATGTGGAAATTCAGCTTAATCGTATTTTAATAGGAAATTGTTAATTCTAATTGAAATTACTGCCTATGCATATGGATGTTTAGAATGTTTGCATGTGTGAAATGTTTTTCATAAAGCAAACTATGCAACAATATAAAAATAGGAAGATCAAGTTGGAGGAAGAGGTCTAGCGTGGTCACTATTCAGTAGTTTTATCATTGCTGTTCTAGAAGGAGGAGCCAGTCATCAGAGACCTGCTACTGCAATTACTTGTACCCCATTCCCAGCGCGGAGTGCTGCACGGAAGAGCAAGTGGTCTAGCGTGGTCATTATGGATTATTTTCACCGTTTGTGTTCTAGAAGGAGGAGTCAGTCATCAGAGACCTGCTGCTGCAATTAATTATACCCAGTTCACAGCACTCCGCGGAAGAGCAAGTGGAAGGAAGTGGCAAAGCGTGGTCTGTCGGGGCTGGAGGAGACAGCGCGAGTCCTGGCTGCCACTTTTTGTTTTAAACCATCGACCTGCCCCAGATGAGTCAGATTTAAAGAATTGGATGCTTATATGTCCAAATTGATCTGGAGGGGAAAGAAAGCGCGGCTCAGGCTTGAAATCCTTCAGGCATCTAAATCAGATGGTGGACTAGCGTTACCGGCATGGAGACCATACTAACAGCCCGCGCAGGGGTGAAGCAAATGGAGTTATCCCCATTGGCGCTGCTCTCACCATCTGAGACCGGGCTAATTCCCCCAAAAACTGCCTAACGAGATTTAAAAAACACCCGGTAATAGGGGCGATGCTCTCGCAATGGCACAGACTACTGGTGGTACAAGGCTAGCCGATTCGGGTGAAGCCAGCCTTGAACAGTGTCAGAGCGCTACTGTCATATGGGCTAAATCATAAATTGCACCCCACCCAAGTGGTAGCATGGCAACAGGTCAGGTAGACAGACCTATGAGGACCACTCCCAACGTTTCTCAGATGGGAGACAGCTGCTCGGGCTGCGGGAGTCAGAGTGGCTCCAATATAGGACACCATAATCAGCGATTCGCAAACACCTCGGAACAATATCTTACTGCTACACCGACAGCGGGCAAAATCAAGCATACCCACGCCTGCGTCATTTCTACACAATATGCACCCAAGAATGTGTAGCATAACCACATCTTAGCGACTCTGTGGTCAAGTAATCTGGGGACTGCGTTTGATCCAGGTGACCTATAGGACTTTTTTTGAGCGGTCTTTCGGACAATATACATAACCAGGATATCCAATACAAACTGATCCAAAACATGTCCTATATGCTGAGCAAACTATTCCGGAAGGGTCTCACACACTCTCCAGCCTGTTGGCGACTATATGGAAGGATGGGTACGATGGGCCATATGCTCTGGTCCAGCCCACAGATCATGGCATATTGGGGAATGATACATCGACAGATCACACACACACACACAAACACAAGATATTGAATTTGCACCTGGCCCGCTGCTATTTTGGGGTATGGGGGGAGGGGGAGAGAGAGAAGACTGGCACACAGAACCCATTCCGCGCAAGATAATATGCATAATGCTGTTCGCCGCTCGTAAAAGCCTGATCCTCAACTGGAAAGCCATCAGCCCACCCACCAATCTCATGTGGCAAACATTACTTAGCAAGCTGTGCTCCTTGGAACACAGTAACATTAAGCGCCTTGCTAGACTTAGACAGGCTACACACATCTGGGAACTAGCTTAACCATATTTGTAAACCTTCAGCATCTTATACGTCTATGAACCAGAAGGGGATCTTCATCACTCGGGGTATATACAAGCAAAGGCAGTGCGATGACAAAGCAAGTCAAAAGGGACCACAGGACACAAACACTGGATCGTCAGATCCAGGGGCAATAAGGTGGGGGTTGGGGGCCGACACCTACACATCACTGGGGAATGGTCTTTGATGGATATATACAGCAACTGTTACATGCTGAGGAATAATCAATACAACCCTTCCAACGTCACGCTTGGTACAAATGGGAATCTAGGGGCGGATTGGGTGAGGTGGGGGGTTTAGATATTACAGCCATAGAAGCGGGCATTTTAACAGATTTCCTGCAGTAGAATATATTTGGATGGGGGTCTGGGGGGACTGTGCCGTTTCATGTGCCCACCCTACGTAAACAGACTGTACCTGAAATTGAATAAAAAGATTGTAGGAAAACAATTAATGTAAAAAAATATTTTCAAAAACACGGACCTGCGGTTTCTCATCCATCTTGCCACAAACTGCTCCTTACTTGGTAAGCGAATTCACTGCAGGTCAACTGTAAACATCATCTATTAACTGTGGGTATTGATATTTGAGCCGTAAACCATATTCTACAAGGGGATTCCCGTCACACAGCAGGAAGCAAGGGGACTGCAGGGGTGCACCCTCTGAGCCACTCTTCACTTGGAGACTGTGTGCCGCAAAAACGCTGAAGCGACGTGCTTCGGGAGCAGTTGCATTACGAGCTTCTAAGCGTATTGCAGCTGCTAAAGGCGGAGATACGGAGGGTTGGCCCAGGACTCCGCCGCCTACCCCTCTTTGTATAAATGAAGTATGCTTTGCCTCCTCAATTTATTCTGTGGGTTCGGCCCGAGAAGAAAGGAGGCTAGTCACTGAAGAACTAAGCAGCAAAGCTAATGCTCCTTTGCAACCTCTATCACGTACATGTCACCAGAAGACCTTTTACCTTGTCACCAGAAGACCTTTAACCTTGGAGACACTAGCAAGGGACTAAATCGGACACTAAAATTACTGACTTTTTTTTTCTGTCCGGGACGTTACTCCAATAAACAATGCTGTCTTTGTCACAGAGTTCCGCTCTGGCTTGGTAGAGGAGCTTGCTGTGTTGCTCCCCTGCCTTGGCTCTAAAACCATTGAGTCAGTTGTTAAGGCACTTGTAACGAACAATTCTGAGCAAAATAGAAGTCCTTTTCGATGCCTGTAAGCTCGCGGTTGCTTGGCCTGCCTGGAATTAATTTAGATACCAGTCTGGTGTTGATTGATCTGGAAACTGCAGCTATTATGGCTGACATGGCACCAATATCACCAGTTACACACACCAACACCCATAAGAATCAACATAGTATCTCTTCAAACCCGACGAGTCCTTTGTGGACACCTATCTTAACAGCGAGATTTCTGGTACTGAATTTTCCCCTCTTAGATTGACCAAGCACACAGAGAAAAATCACTCCACCTCCCGTTGGCAAGATCGACATCTAGTTAAATAACACGCTGCAAACCTCTAATCTTAGCGGATCTTCTGTGGCAATGTTTAACATTCTGGAAAACCTACTGTAAAGACTGGAGGGGGGCATCTGTACTTCTGCCCTCTATATGGCAGAGTAGAGGCACAGAGCACCCCAGCCAAGGTTCTCTATATGGTAGCTATGGACAAGCAACCAAGGATTAAGCTCTCAGGGGGTGATGCAGGCTGGTTCTTAAATACAGAGTCCCCGAGCCCCCACAGTGTAAGCAGCGGTAGGGGACGGTAAGGAGTTTGAATTCGATGCATGCTTTGATAAGGAGCCAGTGAGCATCTAGTCTGATTGGTGAATTATGATCAGAGCGTTTCAGGCCTCAGACTGCTCCGAATGCATTGTTTGTTAAACAGTTGGAGTTTGCTGTGTTTTTGGATGATGTCCCAGCTAGGATGGCATTGCAGTAATCCAATTAACTAGCTATGATGGCCCTAGCCAGTGTGAGGCAGTTACTCGGGTGAGGAGTTTTCTGGAGAGGTTGATAAGTTTAGCGGAATAGGCAGCAGAGGAGGCGGCGATAGCTTTAACACGTTTCTGCATGTTTAGTTCTGAGTCGAGGTAAATGCCAAGTGTTTTGACTTGGGCAGACACTGGGATAATGTTACTGTCTATGCAGAAGGAGGTGAAAGCGGCACCGAGGTGTGTGAGGTGGTGTGGAGAGCCCACAAGAAAGATCTCCGTTTTATCATTGTTCAGGCAAAGATGGTGGGTAGCCACCCATGCCTGGATGATGCTGAAGAGAAGGTTAATGTTAGCAGAGTCAATCTCATGGTTGCCAGTGATTTTGAGAAGGACCTGCATGTCGTCAGGGAAGTTGGTGTACGGTATGTTAAGGCTATCCAGATGGTCGAAGAGGGGTTTGGTGTACATATTGTACAAGGTAGGGGAGAGGCAGGAGCCTTGGGGGGACACCGTGAGAGACGGGGAATGGGGTCAGCCTGTTCATTGCCCACAAAGACCATGTTGGATTGTCCAGATAGGAAGGAACTGATCCATAAATTAGCTTCTGGGGAAAGTTTGAAGGTTGCATTGAGGTGTTGGCAAAGGATTGCATGATCTATTAAATCAAAAGCTGCAAAGAGATCCAGTAGGAGGAGAATGGCAAGCTCCCTGTTGTCTCTGATGTGATCAAGCTGGATCTTTAGATCCAGGAGGGTGGATTCAGTGCTGTGTCTGGGTCTGAAGCCAGATTGGCGGGAACCTAGTAGGTTGTGGTTTTCCAGGCAAATTTGGAGTATCAAGTAAACAGTGCGGTCCAGAATTTTGAGGAGATATATACTGTAGTAAACGAGTGGTAGTTGGTGGGGGCGGGGGGGGGGGGGGTTTCTTCAGAAGTAGGGTGACCCGGGCTTCTTTGACAGAGTTAGGAATGGAGTTGGATTTGAAGGATGCGTTAAAGCTGGCTATAGTCGGAGCCATGGGTTTAGCACACATTTTAACAATGTGAGCTGGGCCTATGTCTCCAGAGCAGTGGAGGCTTTCAGATGCTGGATGGTGGGGAAGACTTCAGATGGAGTGATGGCAGAGAATTGAAACGGAGGAGAGTTGGTGGTGGTCGAGCTGGTGCTTTCCTAGGGGACGAGTGGTGCAGGAGGGACTTTTTGAGGAAGGCTTTAACCCTAAGTTTCTGAGTTTTGGTGACAAGGGCTGATATGATGATTGAACACCATGCTTTATTTTTGGGGAAATTGTCGGTCGGGGTGCAGGGGTTTCAAGCTCTAAGGATTTTGAAGAGCTCTTTCATGTTAGAGCTTGCTTCAGTGATTCTACTGTTATAGATATTGGCTTTAGTGGCAACGATGGTTGTTTTGTAGGTGCTGGCTGCGCGATGAAGAGCAGTTTTGTTGATAGACGTGGGTTTTTTTTCTCCAAAGATGTTCAAGGGAACGTTTTTGGTTGCAGAGGGCAGCTACTTCGTCAGTGTACCAGTTCTAGGGATTATTTTTTTGCAGGAAGTAGTTTTAAGGGGGGGGGCCTGTTTGTCAAGTGCAGAGAACAGTGCGGTGTTGTACGCCGCTAGGATGTCTTCAGGGGTGGCGCTGCCTGGTGCTGAGTCAAGGGAGGCAAGAATAGAAGAGGCTAGTAGCTTGGCTGCGAGTATGTCTGGCAGTGATCTGGGGGGAGCCCGGGAGTGGGTGTGGTTTTGGTGATGTTAGTCATTGTAAAGCAGATTAATGAGCGATCTGACCAAGGAAGGGGGGGGGAGGGTGTCAATAGATATAACTTGTAGGGGTGTGTTGCAAGAAAGTATCCAGTCAAGGATTCTACCTTTTTCGTGGGTGGGAGAGAGGACCAATTGAGTGAAGTTCATCTCTTCAAGGGTTGCTGTGAGCGTTGGCCTTTTGGTCAGCGGGGTCTTTGAAGCCTAAATTGAAATCTCCTAGGAGAATGATTTTGGTATTGGGCTTGAGGAGGGGAGCGATGAGTAGGGGGATGTCGGTGTCGGAAGCGCCAGTGTGTGAGGGTTGGCGGTAAAGGAGTAGTAAATTGATGATCTTTTGGGTGGGGAGGGGAGGGTAGATTCAATCTTGGCCAGTAGGAGTTCGTAGCCTGGGAGACTTGGAGAGGGGAGGCTCTGTTGGGGAGGGTGAATTTGGAGAGGATTGCAACTCCTCCTCCTTGGCCGTCTCGGTCAGCACGTAGGACAGAATGCTTTATTTAGATAGAGACCAAATCCCCCCACCTGGGCAACCTGTAATAAATGTATTAACAAGCCCAGTCTATAAATGCTGTCTTGCTTCCTGGTCAAAACGTTCAACCACCCCAATGCACCTGTAGTGAATAGTTTCTTCGAAGGTGGACTCCTTTTAAAGCAGGAGCCACTGGGCGTCGTGATCCTCGAAAGAAAAGTGGAAAATGATGCGGATACTGCAGCTTCGACCTTCGCTGTGCTTTTCGACAATCGGTCATGGAAGTCCTGGGAAGCTCAGGCTTGCGGTAAACCTATATGCAAAGTGTTATGTGCCGCAAATAAGACATTGATGGATGCAGGCCCTGCAGCTGACATCGGGAGTCGCGTTCAGCGGTCCTATGGCCCGTCTGTTCTGCAGCCGCAGCACGTACCTCGGGATAGCTTCGGCGATCGGGACTCTATCATGGGCTGGACCTTGGATCTTCACTCCGTCAGTGTCTTCGGGACGTCTTTGTTGACTTCTGGTGGCGGGAAACCCCTCAGTAGCCGGCGACCTCGACTTTCTCTGGCGGGACAAAGTGGTCGACGGTGATGGCAAGGGAGGCCCCTTTCAAACGTTCTTAGGTGATGTAGAGCGTTTTGGCTCCAGGTGTCAAGCAGCGCAGCGCCAAGAGGTCCCGGCTTCTAAGCGACATACTTTAACTGGCTTTCAGCAGTCACGGAAATCTTCCGAACCCTGGTGTACGTCAATAGGCTTCGCTGGCCTTGATGTTGAGGCGCTCTTCAGGATTCTCGGCGGACTCCTTCTCTGGACGTCAAACTCACCGAACTGGCTTCCAGGGTGCCTTGATGAAAGCAGTTTTTGCAGGATGGTCCCTCATAGCCCAAGAAGAGGTCTCCTAGCCAGGTCCTCTCTTGGATCAGTCCTCATCAGCTTTTAGATTACTTCGAAGGAATGCAGTAGCAGTCTTCTTCCAGCTGGGCTTCAAGGCTGAGCAACAAGTTTCGACTTCAGCTTCTGAACAAATTGGTAAGTGAGCGGTCCCCAGATATATAAATATGTCCCTCATTCACTCTGGCTGAGCCAGGCTCAGTCAGCCAATCACACAGAAGGGCATTAATGCAGGCAGCCAATCAGGCTCACAGGCATTCGCTATTCACTTCCACCCAGACACCCATAACAAGGAATGTGGATTGGTGCAAGCACTCAGCCTTTCAGCACACTATACTGCATTCATGTCAGTTTCAGGCAGGGCTGTGTCATTCATTGTGTCACACACTCCATTCACCCAGGTCCCACCCCAAGGGTGTACCCAGAACATACAGCACCGGGAAGGTTTCAGCCAGTCTGGCCTGGACTTCGCCACAATACCATATATGTTTCTTCCACCCACCAGCCAGTTAGTGGAATGGACAGAGTCAGGGCTTCCCAGGACTTTGGAAAACAAAACAGGCAACAGAAACCAAGAGGCCCCAAAGGTCATCTTGCCTTCTATCAGGAATCCACTGATTCCTATGGCAGGGCCTGGGTATCCCAAAATGGAGGATACTCGGAGCGCCTGTCATCAGTATGAAACTGCCACCATCCCATACCCTGCTCTGTGGGCAACACAGGTGCACAAAAAAAAACATACACTAGGGGTACAGGGTTGTACCTCCACCCATGCCCATGGGTGCCATAAGTGTATCCCAAAGGTCTCTGTTCACCACAACCAAAAAAGAGGAAGGCAGTACTACCAGGTGTACCAACTGGACTCCTTTGCAGAAAACATCACAAAACACACATAAGGGAGTATAGGCCCTGTCCCTCCAATGCATTACCAGCATCACACCTACTCTCCCGGTTAATAGCCAGATGTGATGCCATTGAGAATAAACTTGGCAGTCTAGGTAATATCCTTGATCACATTGTGTGTATACAGAATATGTTTACGAATATCAACAAAGCTTGTGCAATCAGCCTGGATATAATTTACACCAACGGTGTCATTAACAAAGTCTGTTTTGTCCCAACAAAAGGAAAGCAAGATATTATCGAGCCTCGTCCCTGCCGGAGTTGACAATGACACAGTGACTTGGTACAAACGGAAAAAAGAAGGGTAATTAAACAAGCTATTATGTATGACGATCTTTCGGCCAAAAGGAAAAGGCATACGTCTCTGAATATCTTGACAGATCACAATAGGCGCCTACGGGCCATTAAGACTTCACATGAATCTGCAACTGGGCCACTCTCACCGATCTCGGTCCTTGGCCCAGCCACTCTCCACTTGCACCGACAACCCCTGGACTGCGGGACTGTCTCTGTATCCCTACAGCCCCCTTCCTAGCATTTGTTCTGCACTTACCTTGCACTTGCCACTAGCTGGCCATATTATTTATCATTATTATTCTACTTACCCTGTACTGCACTTTCCCTCTACCCATGCACTTGTGCGATCTGAATGACACCTGGCCTAGTAGGATCGTTGTCTGTCTTCCCTTTGTTCCCCCTCCCTGCCTCGTCACGCTTGAAACACTTGTATATAGGCGCGTTACAAATGCCAGATCAGATCATGTCATATATCACATGCAGTCAATACCAACTCTGCCACTGCCCGTAAGGGGCATTTGATGGAGGGGTCCAACTTGTCAAAACAAGAGACTGACATACCATTCATTGTGGAAGAACATCATAATATTGTGCTTAAAGCCATGACTATATCACCTTCGGTTATAGGAATTGTTGCTAACAATTGGTCGACTGCTCCCATTCACCAAGTCGAGTTTTAGTACTGGACTGAGTGAAAAGCAAAGAAATTGCCTTCCCTCCGGCAGAGCCATTATAAAAAATCTGCAGATAATGTGGCGGAGGTGCCGGTCTACAATCTTGAAAGGTTGTTTCTGAGCCCGGCTGTTGCAGCCCCTAAGATGGATGTGGGGTGGGTGTGGGTCCCTCTGTCAATGATATGATCCAAATTGGAGCCAAGAGACTTGCAAATAGAGGTATGATCTACATCATTGTCTTTTGAAAGAAATTCTTTTTTGCGACGTAAACCTTTTTATTTAAACCGATCACGGCTGCTGGAGCTGTTTTATACAATTATTCCTCTACACTTCATCAGAAGCGATGACATCAGAATAGTGTTGTGAAAATGTCAGACAATTTACTTCTATTGTCCATTTCCAAGTAGAAATTACTCTTGCCTACATTATGGACTCCTGTCCTGCCTTAAACAAGCTTGGTTATGAATGGTCCGTTTTGGAGATTGATGCTCATCATGGAGCTTGATCATGTGGCAACCTAGATGATGCTAACTGACATAACTGAACAGGTAAACTCACTGGGAGAAGAAAGGAGTGCATCACTCCATGGTCTCGCACAGAACTGCATAATCAGTCTATGTCCAACAGAGGTGGGAGGATCTGCAACCCTGCTCTATGCCCGCAGCTGGTCCCTCCAGCTACACACCAAGAAGTGGCGAGTTCCGTAATATGGTAGGATTGGCTAGCGGACATGGGGGAAAAGGAGGAGTGTCATTAGAAATGGCTGGCTACCATGGTTGAAAAGAACAGACAGCCTAATTCCTAGCCCCCCCCCCCGCCTTATTCCTTAGTTGCAACACTTGCATTAACATACATATTCGGAGAGGATGGTCTTTTAGGTCACATTGATAACCTTAGTGTGATAGCATCACAAGAGACCTGGTGAACAGGACCTTTAATTACTGATGGGTGGAACATGCTGTCTTCACTGGCCACTCATGGCCCGAGGGGACTCCCTAAAGGTGGTTTGGTCTAAGGAGTTAAGAAACCATCGAGTTTGGTCGAAATCTCAACCATATCCCGAATGTCCTAGCTGGCAAAGTCTTATATCTTCAAGAATGACAAGGTGAGGGCTCAAGGAAACTACTGATCATCAATACTTATGATCCCCATACTCAGGCTGCCATGCTGTAGTAACTAAGGAACTTTAAGAACTACTTGGCTCTCAGGCGAGATCGACTTCGACACTTATCTGCGGGGATTTTAATTCTAGAATCCCGAGATGATAATTTAAGGGGGCAGGAGATGGACTGATCGTTGTCACCTCCAGTGAGTGGCAGACTTGATGGGGCATGTCATAGAGGGAATCAATGGGCTAACTTGTAATATATGCCTGGGTTTAGTATGCTTACTGGTGCATTTCCTTCTGACATACCTCCTCAATTTACTACAACTGGGCATCATAGCTGTAGTATTTGACATGAATCTTTGTCGCTCACGCACCTTAAATATTAATGTGTGTGTGTTCCAACAACAGGAAAGCGACCATTATCCCATTGTTGCCAGCCTTCATTTGCAGAGTCATCATTCGATTATTGTTCCAACCGGGACACTTCAGATTAACTCAGCTTTAAACCGCATTTCCTGGAGCAACAGTAAAATTGAGACAGCATTAAATTTGGCCCAGTTTACTCGAAGCGAATATATATTAGACTGTCGACTGACTCCTAAACCCCATTGTAGGTCGCCCAATGTGCCACCACCAATTACGAAAAACATGTCTAGAGACCATCCAGCCAGGCACTTTTGTTAACCTAATAACTTGATGTAATGTGGGTATTGGTCCTAAAAAAATGCCAGAAATCTGCTCATGACAAACATATTGGAGACAAGAAAATGACTGTACAGAAAGCACTCTGACTTTCACACACCAGGTGCTTCACCCGGTTCACCATGCCATTAGAGTGAAGACCATACAAAATGATAAATCCTAAATGGCTCAAATACCGGGTGGAATGCTCTCAATGGAGGGTTTTGGTTAGCTAATCCATAATTAATAATACCAAAAGGTTTTGGACGATCATCAATGGCAACAAACCACTTGTAATACATTCATGGTGTCTCAGCAGGTATGGGTTAACCATATTGAACAGAACGTAGGGGGATTGAATTGAGAATACCATTGCCGCTAACTGGTATGATCAAGACCACTAATCGTCACAGGCTCCTGGCCCCGATGGTACCTGCCATTTAGTCATCAGGTCTGACAAAGCTCTGGGCTAACTAACGCCTTGTACTGGCTGTTCCACGGGATAAGTGCGACACGGATCATACCATCATCCTGGCAGGACAGCATAATTGTCCCAGTCTTAAAAAAATGGAAGCCACACTGAACCCAGTAACTACTGTTTACTGGTGATGCTAGATGCCCCGGTTAAGATCTTTGACAGAGTTATCCTAGAAGAGTTGGGAGCCTAGGCTGAGTCGAATAACATCATCCTGTTTATTCAAACTGGATACAGGAAGGTATTTAACACCACTGACCACCGTTATTCAGCAGGCCTGGTTAATCCACAAAACTCCTGTGTATGCTGCATTTATGGACTATAGCGCAGCACAGTGGATAGGGGTAGGCTGTGGAGGAAGCTGCACAATTGGAATATTACTTTAAGTCTGTTGAAGATGATCATTTCCCTCTATGAACAAACCAGGGTAAAGGTTTGCCTTGATAAACATGGGGGACTGACTTATTGGATACCCAACCAGAAAGTGCTAACGGAGGGGTGTATCCATGCCACCATGCTGTTTAACCTTTACCTGTCTGACCTAGGAGAAGCCATCTCAAACCATTCCTCCATATCAACTAAACTGGGCGATCTCACTTACTCCTGGCAGCCTGCAGTCATCAGTGAGTGCTCTGAAAACATATTCCGTTTTAAACACCTTGAAAGTGAACACTAGCAAAACAAAAATTATCATCTTGATCTGTATGCATAAAAATGCAAAAAAAGCTGAACTGGTACATTGATGGGGAAGCAATCGAAATTGTCTCGGACTATAAATATCCGGGAGTAAATTTGGACTATAAATACAGGGGGTCTTGCATTTAGAAAAAGCAAAAATTAACACCTCACAGATAGCTGGTGCTTTTTGACCACGTTATACCAAGCCAAAATCCTACCAATCCAGTTATAATTGGCTGAAGTCTGGGCCTTTAGGAATCTTACAGAGCTTGTTAAAACGGAGACAGTAATATTAAAGAGACTGTTGAGATAGCCTTCCCAATCTGCTGCAACAGAAACTATTTTGGGGGAATTTGATATGGTACCAATCTATATGAAGTTCCATCTGTACTGTTTGATTGCGTACTGGAAGCTTGTCAATGCTCTAGAAAAAGACTTTCAATGGGCTGATGTTCGTGGTGTTACAAAATAGAGCTAGTCTGGGGTCTACCAGTTTCCTTGTGAAAATCAGGTTGAATACTGATAGGTGGCTTAAACATGCACCAGAGAATGTTCTTGCAATGCAGTTTAGCCATTTTAGGAAAATAATGAAGACCCTTTTATTCCAACTGAGTAGGGAGCAACTAATCGTACATGTGGCAACTAAATCTAATGCAGCTGCCTTCATTGAATACATTCAGGATGGGGAATCAGCTCCAAGATACATCTCCCAATTTTTGGGTAACTCTTTGCTTTGGGATCCTCTCAGATTTAATGTGACACCGTGAAATCTTATGAGATAACGGGAGTTTGGCTAAAAATTCAGAGAATAGCGAAACACTAACGGAAACAGTCAAACCCCTACTGACACTCTATTGACGCTCTGAACACAGGCTTTGAGCTCAGCGGTCTGGATGGGAACCTGACATCTGAGACTATTTGGAACCTATTCATGAGGGGCTCTCATGAAGCATGTATCATTTTGCACTATTTAATGCCAAAGAATTGCCAACATTTTGGACATTTTGGCATAGTGTGTGCAGCTGAAGGTTGAGTGACTCAACTTTGGTTCTTGGTATGTTTTATTTTAATCTGATTTGTATGGTTTCCTTTACTGTGTGGTATTAAAAGTTAATTGTACAATACCCTAATCAAATAAAAAGAAATTAAAAATAAGAGTATGAAAGATGTACTTTTTTAGTGTGTTTGATTAAAGAATGTGTAAGAAAACATATGTATCATGTTTGTGTCAACCATAAAATTAAGCATGAATCTGAATGACATCAAGATGATTTGTCAGGGTTAGCTTTCCACAATATAGCCGGAAAGAAAACAAATTATAGTTTTTGGTTTACAGCACAGTCCTTAGTATAAGAATCGTCTCTTGTGGGAAGTAAGTGCCAGGGATCACCTAGCCACAAGTTGTTAAACTAAACTTGGAAAACAAAGTAGTCTTGACAATGAAAATTAAATCTAAGTTTTGATAAGGGGACTGTGAGAGATGAAAACACCTTCAGTTATGTACAGTGGTTTGGGTTTATTCAGTGGGTATTTTGCTTTGACTTAAAACCACTGCCCCATCTATATAACCAGGTATGACGACTCCTCCCACGAGATCCTCGGTTTGCCTTCTTTTCTTAGGATCTTCAGATCCAGCCCCCCCCCAATCAAGATACTGTGCCTGTTCACTAAATCACTATCCTTGCATCCACATGCAGAAACATGACCAGTCAATGGCCTGCCTCCAATGCGACTGGGACGAACAACCTCTTTTGCACCGATACCTCATTTTTATCGTCTCCAATACCAGGACAATCTGCCGTGCTCACATTTCCGAGATTCCACAGCTCCTAGCTGTGCTACTCCCCCTGACCCCAGCTTTGCCCGTGTCCCCAATCCTGCGTAAGAATACTAAACTCCGCCATTAACCTTTCAATAACCCCAAGCTTTCCGCACTCATTCCAGTGACCCAGCTTTGCCATCACTCAAGAATCACTCCTGTGCAGAAGCGTGCTCGGATACTGGCCCACCTCCAGTCCTGCATCAGTGTGAGCTTCCCTCCTTATTAATCAGGATCCCGAGCGTGTTCAGTTATTTGAGGATTCTCCATACGTACCGTGGGGTTGGAGGCGGGGGTGCCTCGAGCTTGCTCTTATTCGCCAGGAGTAGGAGGTAGGCACGCAGCCAGCGCTTCTTGCCTCGCACCTGGGTAAGGAGCCCGCAAGGGCATGAGGGGCTGCCTCTGAGGAGCGGTGACACCGCTGCACGCAAGAGCCAGGCCATCCCGACCAGCATCAGGCTGTCAGAACACTCGAAAGTTAAACCCCTGACCTGGAAGCGAACTATCCAACCCGGAAATACAGAGTGCTTTCTAGTCACAACCCGGAAGAACACCACTCCAATACTAAAGAGGTAAACACCGTGCTTTGAAATAAACGTGTCACACGAAAAAGACGATGCACAAAGAATAATGTGACTAAGATACCACAGCAGCTGAATATGAACACAAACGCTGGCTATACGTGGAACAGATTTTCAGAATTAAAAAAAGTGATAGGTCTCCAGCATAGAAATACTGGCGTGCACGATGAAAGTTGCTAAAAAAAAACACAAGACGTCTTCATACTTGCCAACATTCTGTGACCAAAAACGGGGTAGGATTTTTCAAGTTTCAAAAATAGAAATTAGCAAAATTGTATCGTCGCTGAACATGACATCACACGAAATGTGCCCCCGATGAGATGACAAGAAATGTCTAACTGGGACCTTCATATTTATTCAGACAACCAATGAGTCACCTGTGAGAATTTTGGTACGCCTTTTTAGTTTTAGCTGTTTAGGTTGTTGTGAGCGCTTCCTATCAGTCAACACTTGGCAAGGAAAGTGAGATAACTATGGAGAATGAAACACAGCCTGTGGGGGTATTATTTGACTTTTTACCCATCCCATGACCATGCTAGTCCAGATGCCCATGTGCAACAATTGCGTGCCCCTCCCTGTGCAAAACACATATCCATAGCTCTCAACCATTTGTTTTGCAAAAGCGGGTGAAATCACCCGATTTTGTTTTTGGCGGGTGAGACGCCCATTGAAATGAATGGGCGTGTAGGAGGCTTGGCGGGTGAGTCAGCCCTTTAGAAGGCGGGTGACACCCGCCAAAAGCGTGTGAGTTGAGAGCTATGCATATCAATGGGATTTGTATGAGCAAGTTTTGTGCTTTTAAGGTTTCCAAAATGATAAATAAGCAGTCTATTGAAAGGCAATGGCTTAATTGCAGCTGTAAACCAGCTGCTAGTGTGAGAACCATGTCTTGACCAAGTATGCCTTCAGTTACTTGATTTATAAGGAAATGTGTGTCTTTGCATCTGTTTCTTGCACTATATTACTGTTAAAAACAAGCATTGGCAAATCCAACAGTTTTGGATCTTTTATAGGCACTAAAATAGGCATTTACCAGGCACAACCATAATGTGCCCAGTTACTAAAACCATTTTCCATGAGTTAACATTTAATGGCAGGTAGTAGTACCATTATAGAAAAGCCTGGAAAGTGCCTATGGTATGCATTCGGAACAGCCAAAACGATTGGCCTTGCCATTGCTGGTTTTTGGCAGGAATGTAGTACAATAAACAGATTTTCTAGGACACACATTTGCTTATAATCACATCTAACACTTATGGCTTTTGTTCAAACCACTAGCCACCAGCTGGATTCACTCTGCTGGCTCCCCTAACAGTGCCTCTTCAAACCACCATTAGTAGTATTTGCCAGGCACAGCCATAATGTGCCGCAGTATTACCGTTCTCCAGCTGTTGGTGTATTATGGGGAGGTAGTACCATTATGGCAACGCTTGGTAAGTGAATATCACCTGTCTACAGAAAAGATAAAACATTTGGCTTTTACATTGCGTTAAAAAAAATATTATTTAGTAGGTAATCGAAATAGAAACACAAGAAAAAGAATGTAACCACATGCTGTTTTGTTATATAACTACTCAAACAGCCTAAAACAATAGACATCACAAACCTTAAAAGCAGAGAGAATAAAGACCCAAAGATAAGTATGTAAGAAAAGAAAATTAGACTGTCAGAAGTTCAAGCAAAATAATTCATGAATACACTGAATAACAACAGTATATGTAGTGAGACGTAGTGGGGTGCTATTAATCAGCCACAAATGTAATCACAGAGTTAGGGCATTCAGTTTACTGTGGTCGGACATCACCTGTCACAGTCATACTTATTCATAAAATGTGCACTCCAGCAACACACTAACCTATAAGCAAACAAATACACAAACACCTCATGGTATAAAATCTTTGAAAGATTCAGTCATCTGGAATTAAAAAAATATATATAATAAAATCAATATGCCCAATAGTCTCCTTCCTTAATACTGATGAGCTTACCATTTAGCCTAAAAATCAAGAGCACCACAATAAAGCAGTCATTGTGAAAAAAGAAATATGTTGCATATTATTCAGCTCATGCCATTCGATTACTGCAAACAGCCTGCCACTCATTCCTCACTACTCATAATTGCATCACCTTGGCCAGGACACTGGTTATGTCCAAATTGGACTATTGTAATGCAATGTACCAAGGCACCAACCAGCGTAACCTCAACAAACTTCAGATCACTCAAAACAGTGCCATCAGAGCGGCCCTCAACATCCCCAGATCAGCTCACATCTCAGAAACCAGGAAGAACCTTCACTGTCTCTCAGTCGCCCAGAGGATTTCTCTGAAAGCATTGGCCCTTACTTACAAATGCGTAAACAACCAGGCCCCCATCTATCTAGCCTCGTGCTTCACTCAGGACTTTCCATCGTGGTCACTAAGATCCACCCAAACTCAAGGTCTTACGATCCCCAGATATAAGCTTCAAACATCCGGAGGATTTAGCTTCCCTGTCCTGGCTGCAAAACTCTGGAACACCTTGCCATTAACCATTAGAAATCTACCATCACTTCACTTATTCAAACACAAAGCCAAGCTCTGGTTAGCCACCACACACAAACAACTATCCTCTTGAATATGTGTACAATATGACTCTCTGCATGCCCGCTGGGACTCTGTACTGTTCCTGCACGCTACTGTTCTTGCTGATGCATATGAAGATTTGTAACGTTAACTGTAATTCTGGCACGATTGTAACTACTCTTTTGATTATATGTCATTCCTGTAATTACTGTTGAAGATATGCACCTGGTTGCCTTCGGGCCTGGCTGCGCTATACAAATAAAACAAATACAAACACAAATGCATTTGTTTCTTGCAGGGTACTGGATATGGCAATTACATTCTAATAACAACACAGCTAGGTTAGCTTGTTGAAAAAAGTGCTCGCCACTGAAACCCACCTCGCTCAGAATACACAGACATGATGTTTTCATTACTATGGGTGTGAGATGAGCCAGCCAGCACATGAGAGCAAGAGGGGCTGCAGTGCTTCTGTGCATACATGACAATTCCTCTGTTGCTGTAGTCAGAGTCTGCGAGACGTGTGGCGCCATCAATTACTTTCAGGATTTGACAGAAACCAGAGGGTAATGTTATCATGTCATGTGATGAGTGTCACAGACTGCACCAGTTTAAAAATTACGTTAGGATACCATAGTAAAATCCGTAGGTGGTAGGTCTGCCTGAAAAGTAGTAGCATACCGCCTAAATCCATAGGGTTGCCAAGTATGCGTCTTTGTTCAGTATATTGTACACATTTCAAAGGATAGAGACCGAAAATGTAATCTTCAAGATAACATTTTGAAGTTGGCAGTGTGTTGACACATTGTGATATAATTCAGTCAATTTAAGCACTAGAGAATAGTTTGGAGTACAAACAGCTTTAGGGCAGCAGGCAACTTAAAGTTACAAGGATTAACTACGACTTCTTTTCATCATGTAGCGTTTTAGTTGTATTGCAAGTGCTGTCCTGTTTCCCTGTCTGACAGCAAGATATTTTGGGGCTGGCGGCCATCAGGCCGTCATCCTCACAGGTGCTGGGGGGCCCAGCACCATGTTGGTTTGCTGGGATCATGCAGACTTACAGGTGGCTACAGGGCAGGACCCTGATAGGCCGTGGGGACACAGACCTTGGTGCCAGGTGCATCCAGATGGAGGGTGCCTGCTGGACCCAGGGCATGTCTTGGGTGCCCAGACCAGCGGGGACCTGCAGGACGGTGATCACATGGTGTGGCTGCAGGCCCAAAGTGAGAGATGGAGACAACATGACTTCCATTGTTGGAGCCTGCAGCAGTTCTGTCGCACGTGCGCTTCTTCTTCTTCTTGCTGATAGATTTTTATCCATCAGCTGTGATTTTTGGATACCGAGGCTTGAGCCTCATTACTCCATCTTCTCGGGTTGAGTATGTAGTCGTGGGTTTGTATTCTTCTTGGTCTGTGTGGTCTTGTCACAGTAGGGTGCCTGCAGTTGCTCCTTTCATTAGGTCGGGCAATACACTTGGGAGGGACACACATCTTAAAAGGGCAATACACTTGTGAGGGTCACATAACACAAGACAGGAGACGCATGACACAGGCACGTGAAACAGTTAAGAATATATGCGAGTGAATAAAGACGTGTCTCACAGATTCTTTGTATACCTGGGTTTCTTGATGCGAAGACCCTGAGGTCTCCCTTGCCACCCCCGTGTTCTACCTTGCTACCCCTAAAAAGAAATTTTTTTTAAAAGTTTGTTTTATTTTTATTCTTTACAAATTAAAGCTCCAGGTCTGTGGCCAGTGCCATGTGGCTCTTTGTTTCTAGAGTGTCTGGCTTTTTTGTTCAAGGTTCTTAAAAATAAAAGTGGGGGCTTCCACAAGTGTAAC
The DNA here is from genome assembly GCF_040938575.1 of Ambystoma mexicanum. Lineage (NCBI taxonomy): Eukaryota > Metazoa > Chordata > Amphibia > Caudata > Ambystomatidae > Ambystoma > Ambystoma mexicanum. The sequence goes on along the minus strand of NC_090932.1, from coordinate 292,328,169 downwards.
ATTTTAAGCAGTGACCCTAAATAAGAAAGAATAGGAATAACACACTTTGTCTTTCTCGAATTCTATACAATGATTGCTAGACTCAAAGGTTTGTTTCAGGCACACTTCAGGGGTTGAGTCACTGATTTAGTCTGTTTCTAAACACCTCAAATTCCCAATGCAGACAGAAACCTCCAAAAAGCATTTAGAGTAGAATAAGCATCCATTTCGGACTATGGGCCTGATTTACAGAGCATTTTCCTATGAGATTGCCCCATTATAAAACTCTTCTGTGCATCAGGCCCTATGTATTTTGCTTTTCGAATGTTGCAGTTATAGCATGTTTTTTTCTGCCGTTGTCTCGGTTACGATCATCACAAGACATTCCATCTCAGTGTCCTCGGCCAGTTGACAAAATCCTTGTGCCTAAAAGCTTGTGTACAGTGTAGAAATGTTTGACCATAGCACATGATTTCATTGTGCCACAATTAATGCTTTGTTGTAATGTGTCTATCTTTCCAATCTCCCTGGCATGCTGTTCAGGATGTTTGTTTTCATCTAAGAGGTAACGAGTGCCCAGAGAATGGGATGCCTTGTGAGTGTGCTGCTTTCCCTACGGTACTCAAAATTCTTTAATACACAGTTATGAACCCTCACAATGGTATTTCTTTTAACAACCTCTGAAGCTTGAAAAGTAGATCCACTGAGGCTTGGCATGTGGCCAACTTTGCACCAGACCTGCAGATGAACTGGCCTGCTGTTAAATCTCAGTTAACAGTTTAATGGTGTCCACTACAGAGTGTAATTTGCTTTCTGACTTTGAGAACATTCAGACATGTAATTGCGCATTTTACTATAGCCGGTAAGCTAGCTATAGCCGGTAAGGTAGCTATAGCCGGTAAGATAGCTCAGGGGGTTCATCTGTTGCTGCTGCAATGTGTGTGTGGTCTGCAGGTTGCAGGTTCGAATCCCAGCAAGGACAACTCAGCCTTTCATCCTTCTGAGGTTGATAAATGAGTACCAACACAGATTGAGTGATATTGTATGTATATTTGTTCTATATAAAGCGCTTACGGGTAAGTTCCATATAATAACACATCATTATCATTTCGCCTTGACATCTGCTTGCATTCACAGTAATTTGGTAATATGGGCCTATACACAACTACACTAATTATGCAGATGATACTCAGATTCTCCTACCTCTTACCGGTGATTACGACAAGGATTTGGCCTTGGTGAACAGAGTGTATCTCATCATCCAGGCATGGATGGCCACTCACGGACTATGCCTGAATGATGACAAAACCGAAATCATCATCCTAGGCACACCCTCTACCCTCACAAAACTGGGCCCTAACTACTCCTCCTTTAATATTGACAACAACCAAATTACAACAGCCCACGAGGTTAAAACTCTGGGTTTCTACCTCGACTCCACCCTCTCTTTCAATAATCAGGTCAACGCGATGGCTTCTGCAACTGCCTACACCTGTAAATTGATAAGAGCAGGCAAACCCTTCCTATCGAACAACAGCTGCATCACACTTACAAGAGCGCTTGTGTTATCAAAGCTGGACTACTGCAATTCACTCTATATCGGGGCTAATAAGGAAGTTGTGAAAATAATTCAAATCTTGCAGAACAATGCGCTCAGAGCAGCACTAGGTATTCCCAGGAGAGCCCACATTACCGAATTTAGACGAGCCAATAACTGGCTCTCTACTCAGGAGAAAATCCAACTAAAAGTTGCCTCGTTGGTCTACAAATGCCTCAATGACGCCGCACCACATTACCTCGCTACGAGATTCACGAGAATAAAACCTACAAGACTCACCAGATCTGCCAACTCCAACAACATTTCCATACCTAGAGTTAAATTGACTAGAGTCGGTGGCTGCAGCTTTCAGGTGAAAGCAGCTCAACTCTGGAACTCCCTACCATCCACCTTGAAGACTGACCAACCCTACCTCACTTTCCGACATAACCTCATAACGTGGATCAAAAATGCAGACAAACAATAGTTCACCCATTGCCTGGATGAGTTTAATCCCCGGTAATTTCTGATCAGGACTGTAAATACATGCATCCTCATTTTCCCCCATTATATATTTTTGTGCATTTCTGTTGTATATTATTGTATATTTCTTGTTTCTATTTCTCTATTTTTTGCCATGTGCTCCTGTAACTAAGCTTTAAGTTGTCTTATAAAATGCGCCTGGTTACCCCAGGGTCTGGTGCGCAATATAAGTAATAAAAACAAACAAACAAACACACTGATATTAACGTTACATATGGTGATACATTCTTTTATGAAATGTATATCAAATTACAGTGATATTTTAACCATATTTTTCATAGTGTTTTGTCAACGGGTGAAAGGTCGTGTTCGATCGCTTCCAGTGATGTCACTTCAGGTGAGGTTAAATGACATCACTTCCTGTGATGTCATCGGAGGTCAAGGGTTGTGTGATGTCACTTCCGCTACCCCTGGCATTTTGGTGAAATGACGTCCTGACGGCAGGGTGACCCAGTGTCCACATAGAAATGGCGATGGGTGGTCGAGCCCACCTCGGCTGCTGCATTAGAGCCGACGCATACATGCCAACCCCCCCTATTTTAGCAGGAGACTCCCAATTTTTGCTATTTTTTACTTACTCCTTTCTAAAATAATTATGCTCCCAATGCAATCCTATGGAGAAATTCCTGTCTCCTGCTTTCTGTTGCAAAATCTCCCTCTCAGGTGGTCGAGAATGTTGGCATGTATGCTGACGTGAGGGGCAGAATTCATTGCAGCGGCTGAGCCGCATCTTGACACTGGGCCAACCTGCTTTGCAGAGAACACCTCGGCTTCATGAGAGTGTGAGGGCTGCCTGCAGTAGGAGTGAACGCACAACAGGGAGGTGCGACCTCGGGTGGTTAAATGGAGCATGGTACATCTACGTGGATTCCACGGGAGTGGGAGAACAAAGATGCCTACAAGGTATTCTGATGCACTCGCTGGGTCCCACAGTGCGACCTATGGTGTATGAGATGCCGGAAGATGCAATGGACACGTACAGAGGGGTAATTGACTTTCTTAACACTTAATTCGCCCTACACAGGAACATGTACTATGAACGCCACATGTTCCACACCACCACCCAAGAGAAGGATGGGACGCTGGATATGTTCATTATGCGGCTGAGGAAGAGAGTGAAGTTTTGTGACTTTGAAAATTACTCAGTAGCTGAAGCTTAAGTGATAGCCGGATGTGTGTCGAATGACTTTCGCAAGCAGCTACTTCAGAAAAGGAGGTCTCTAGAGGAAATCCAAATTTTAGCATGCACAGACACGGCCATCAGCATGCAAGCTGAATCCCTAGGTAAAATAACAATATCTCAGGCCGCTCCAGCTCCAGTATGCCAAGTGCAGTCCATGGACAAGGTGGTTCAGAAAGAAGCACTAAAATGCTACAGATGTGGATACAATTTTCCTCATGAAGGAACTTGCTTCGCGATGGGACACCAATGTTACGCAGGTGGCGAGGAGAATCATTTTTGATCCATGTGTAAGTCTGTGAAATATAGTCAATACCCCACAGAAAGATGATACTCCGGCCGAGGATCAGAGGGCCGATGCAGTCCAATTCAAAGGTCTCCAAATTATCACAGAAGTTCCAGAGACATGTATGCCCCACCGCCTCAGAGTCCTAAACGTCTGGCAGGATGCCAGCAAAGGAGGGCCTCCACGCCCGAGGAGCTGCTGCAGAAATCAAGGTGTCAGAAGATTTGAAATATTGAAGTGTCGCCTAGACGCCAGCCAGAGTCTGATTCGTCATCTAGCAGAGAGAGAAAACAAGGTTATGTCCACGCTATCAGAAATAAGACAGCCATTGATACAGCCCCACCTTGCTGCTAAACATTGAAGGCAGCACACAAGAATTCCTCATAGATACAGGGGCCACAGTGAATGTGATGAGTGAAGAGACATATAAGGATCTCAGGCATGCGACCCATTTGAATACACCCGACATGGATATATATACGACTTCCCTGCAAAAGAATGTTTGAATCTGTCTGCTTGTATAAAGATTAAGCCAAAATGCTGACAATATATGTAGTAAAAGGGGATGTCCCAGGAGGGAGCATACTAAGTTTGAAGTCAGCCATAAAAATGGACTGGTGCATATCATGTACCATTTGATGACCGCTGTGAGAAACCAAAGGTTTCTCACCTATTAGTGTTGGGGATCTCTATCTCAGGTGGCCAGGTCACAGCCATCACCTTTGGATCCAGACCCTGGGGAGGGGAACAGTGCGGGAGGATCACTTGGGTGAGGGATCTTCGGAGAGTGGGGGTGAGGCAACCGATGGTGAGATGAGGTATTCCACCTTTCCCATACCCATAACCCATCCTATTTTATATGATCCTCCAACATCCCAACTCCCCCCTTTTCTACACAAACACTGGGCCGAGGAAGAGGGCGACGGAGAGTAAAGAGGCTAACCGTTACTTATCTCATTGGACATGTCCCGCTAATCGGGTCAGGCAAAGTCAGGCACTTGACTTTAATTACATACATCTGATAACCATTAGCTCTCCCCACACTGATACAAGGCGGAACATAGAGACACACTCTGAGCAAGGTGGAACACAAGAAGGAGCAGAACTTCCGGCGAGAAGACAAACCTACTGGAGCAGAGTGACCGACAAAGGGACGAGAGCAAGGGGTAGAGTAACCCATGAGATCCCTGCAGGATGTTGTTGCCTCCGAAGAGCCGTGAAAGATACGCATAGGAGGCCAAATCCCAGACAAGAAGACTACATTGTTTTTCAAGGGCACCAGCAACCGTCAAGGGTGAACGACAGAGTTGGGGAGGTGAGGCCAAACCTGTGGTATTAACCTTGATTTGTGAATTAAAACTGTAAAGACAAGAAAGGAATGAACATAGCCGGTGAGTTGGCGAGTGACATGAAAGGCCTTTATGTGCTAAGGAAAGATTGAAGTTGCAACAGTATATCTCACAATTGAAGGCTGCAAGCGTGTGGATGAGACGCGAAGGAAGGCAGACCTATGGTGAGCTTTAAATTACTGATAACTGTGAAGCCAGTGATACAGAGTAGCGGAGAGGTCCGGCGAAAGGAAGTAGCCCACTCGAAAGTCTCAGCGAAAGGTGAAAGGTTTTTGTTATAAAGCGACAAAGTGAATGAACTCTAAAAAGGTAAATGTTGAACTTTTGTGCTTATGATACTAAACTACCCAGACCAAGAGACACTGGGGCAAATAACACAAGCTGAATGGAAAGTCGATGTGGTCCTGTGGAGGTCTATAGTAAAAGCCCTACACCTTTGAAAGTCTTCAACATCAGGAAAAAGGTCTGAGCCCAACTGAGGGAGACTGGAAGTAAATTAAGCTTGGGGAAGGGAACCCCTGCAAGTGCTGTGATTGAAAGGTCTGAGCCTGACCGAAGGAGACCTATGTCTCCTATGCCCTATTTTCTTAGAACATTTGCTTTGAGAGGTCCGAGCCCACCCAAGGGAGACCTGCGTGAACTTTTTGTTGAACTTAAAAGAACCTTTGAAAGCTGGAATAAGTGACTCTATCATGGAAGGCCGAGCGGGCCTCGATCCACGTTTTGAACTGCCTTGGTGTTGAGAACCTGAGCCAGAGTGTATCATCCTGTCTATGGCGGCCGTCTTTCTCCGTGCTGTCCAATGTAGGGAGGAGATCCGACTCAGCCACCTTGATTCTTTATATTCTAACACTGATTTTCCTTTGCATTCATATGCACCTTTATACACATTTTGTATAAGAGATAGGACAGGTATTAGGTTTTGTTAGTATAGGAGATCTTCGATTTGACAGAGACTGACTAGGTGCCACGGCTCCAAATTCCAGGTGCAGGAGTGGCGCGAACCAACTACCCCCACTACGGTCTGGGCACCTGCAAGTCAATGCTCACACAGGCCTCCGAGACCCCAGCAGGGAAAGAGGGTTAGGATCTCGTTGGTTGGATAGGTTTCGAACAGCAGGTAATCGGATAGAGAGTTAGGAAAGGGAAAGTGGACAGGCAAGGGAACATATGGGAAAAAACAACAATAATATCCACACAATTCCCCCCACACATTCACACAGTGCTTTACAAATAGCTTTTGATACAAAAGAGGCGCTTAGCTCTGTGGGTGAGTGCTGGCCTCCTGCCTGCGCACTCTCATGTCCGGAACTCGGAGCAGTTCAAATGCTGCAAGAGAGTTTTAGAATTAGCGACCTGTGTTACTTCACAGAGGCACAATACAAACCATAAAACACACAACAGTGAGGCAGGCCACCTCTGAGTTTAGTTAGTGCAAGCACATGCACATTCAGGGTTAATCCGCTCACAGAGGTTAACAGTGTCCAAGAACTGACAAGAGCTGAGCGCCCGATTACGTTAAGGGATTCAGAATGTGTGGCCCAAGTTCGCCGCACGTGGCTTAAAAAGAATAAGACCCATCATGCTGCCAAAGTTTTGCCACACGTGGCTTGACATCAAAAGCACTCCATGCTGCCCAAGTTTTGCCGCAAGTGGCTGAAAGTAAGTTGGGTAAATAAACGCTGCGCGTTAGTCTTAATGCTGCATGCGAACCAAAACCGCGTTGCTTAAATACAACAGAACGCGGTTAGAGACTTAGCTTTGCCCTCAGCAGGGGACGTGATGTGGCTGGGTGGTGCCCCCTGAGCGTGCGCCGTAGAGGGTTGGGACTCTCAATGCTTTCCGTTCGCTTCCGTGCTCTCCCCCTGTAGCTGCGCGTCTAATTCCCCTGCACGCTTGTTCGCCGGGAGTTTGCTGCACTTATCTGCTATGAGCGAGGGGCCGGAATGCTGGTTCCTTGGGGCGTGGCCCCTCACATGATCCCCGTCGGCAGGAGCTCCGGTGGATGCGTCCGTTCTGCACGGGAGCTTAAGCACAAGCCCTGTGCCTTCGTCTTTCGCGCATGCGTGTGCGCGAGCCCCTCCCAGCCTGGGAGTGAAAAAGTAGTTCCTGGCCTAGAGGCTGCTGGGAATCGTGGTCCGTGGGCTTTTCTGCCTGAAAAAAGGACAGAGAAGCCTCCTATAAGGCTGGAGGCTGTTCCTTTGGGTTTGTCTTGTTTTGGGTCCCTTTGTTTTGGGCGCCTGGGGCTCCTCACCGAGCCCTGATTCCCCCTTATAACACCCTGTACCCTGACAGTACTCCCCCCCGCACGGAGGGGCTTGAGCTTGGGCTTTTCAGGGTGATTTTCATGGAACTTTTTCACCAATCTAGGAGCATGCACATTAGGTGCTGGCTCCCATGAACCTTCCTCAGGACCATATCCAACCCAGTCCACCAAGTAGTACAGCCCATCAGGACGACGCTGTGAATTCAGAATGGCTTGGACCTCATATTCGGGGTTGCCCTTGCAATATGATAGGTGGTGGTTTTTTAGTGCAAATGGATGGTCGGGCAGGTTTCAATAGGGATACATGGAAAGTGGGGTGGATTTTCATTTGGTGGGGTAATGCCAGCCTCACTGCCACTGGGTTAATTACGTCCGAAATAGTAAAGGGACCTAAGGACCTTGGTTGTAATTTGCGAGGTCCGGGTAGCTTTATATTTTGGGTAGACAACCAGACTCTGTCACCCTGTTTGTACTGGGGATTTGCACTTCTTTTTTTATCTGCATAATGCTTATATGATTCTTTTGCGGCATTTAGATTCACCTGGATATCCTTCCAGACTTGTCGTGCATAAACCTGACGCCCAAATAGGGTGGGAAGGTTTGTTGGATGATCACTATATCTTGTGGGTAATACTCGAGAATGGTATCCATAGGCACCAAAGAAGGGCATATGCTTGGTGGAACTATGCACCGTATTGTTGTATGCCACTTCTGCCAACGACACATACTGGACCCATGATGTCTCAGTGTTTGCCGCGTAACAGCGCAGGTATTGTTCCAAACCCTGATTCACCCGTTCGGTTTGGCCATCTGTTTCTGGGTGATAACCGCATGATAGTTTAACCTCCATTCCGATTAGTTGACAGAATGCTCGCCAGAATCGCGAGGTGAATTGAGGGCCTCTGTCCGTGATAACACGTGTGGGCAAACCGTGTAGACGAACTACATGGTGTAGGAACAAGTCTGCCAGTTCACCTGCGGTGGGAACCCCAATACATAGGATGAAGTGGCTCATTTTCGTGAGGCAGTCTACAACCACTAGGATTGAGGTGTACTTTTGTACTGGTAGTAGGTCTACAATCAAATCCATTGTGATTGTATGTCATGGAGTCGGTGGAGTCGGTAGCGGCTGGAGTAAACCCACCGGTTTCTGGTGACTAGCTTTTTGCCTACCACAAGTGCTACATTCCAGTACATAGACCCGTACATCACGAAGCAACGTTGGCTACCGGAAATGTCTGGCCACGTTCTGCTGGGTCTTTGTAATACCGGGATGTCCGGCTAAAGTGGTGTCATGGAACCAATGCATAACTTCCTTTCTCAGCGCTTATGTTGGTAAGTATAAAGCTTTAGCATAGTATGGGATACCGTCTACCAAAGTGTGTTGCGGACCTCTAGTGCACCATTTCTGTAATTCTTGAGTAGACATGTTTTTTAATACATCATCAAAGATGTTAGGTCTACCCACTAGTCCAATTATCCGGGTAGCTGCAACTATTGGACGAGCCTCGTTAATGCCCTTATCTTTTGGTTCTGGATATTGAGACAAGATATCAGCCTTCATGTTATTGGTTCCTGGGTGATACGTAATTAGAAAGTCAAACTTGAAAAGAACATTGCCCACCGTAATTGACGGGGGGTTAGTGTTTTCGCGGTTTTAATGAATTGTAAATTCCGATGGTCGGTCATGACAGTGACCATATGACGAGCTCCCAACAGGTATTGTCGCCATTCGTCAAACGCTGCCTTCACCGCTAATAGCTCTCGGTCGGCTATGGTGTAATAAATCTCTGCTGGTAACAACGTTCGGGAGTAGTACGCCACAGGATGTAGTAATCCTGTTTTGGGGTCCCACTGGGATAAAACTGCTCCCAAGGCATAGCTCGAGGCGTCGGTGTCTACCAAGAATGGCTGGCTCAAGTCAGAATGTCGAAGCACAGGTGCAGACGTAAAGGCTGATTTTAACTGCTGAAAACCTTGTTTGGCAGCTTCATCCCATACAAACGCTTTCCCTTTCTTGAGTAATGTTGTAATGGGTGTCACCAGTTCAGAGAAGTTCTTAATAAAACGCCGGTAAAAATTGGCGAAACCGAAAAAGGCCTGAACCTCCTTTACAGATGTTGGAGTCGGCTAGTCTACCACTGCCTGCATCTTTTTCTGGTCCATCTGCACCCCAGATGGAGTCAGGAAGTACCCTAAGAACTCTACCGTGGTACGGTGAAACTCTCATTTTTCGAGTTTAGCAAATAGATTGTGTTCCCGAAGTTGCTGTAACACTGCCCTGACGTGTTTAATGTGTTCCTGCATACTGGTGGAATATATCAATATATCATCGATATAGACCACAGTAAAAACATCCAGGTATTCGCATAGCACTTCAACAAGAAAGTGCTGAAACGCTGCTGGGGCATTACATAACCCGAATGGCATCACCTGGTACTCGTACAGGCCGAATTTGGTTCTGAACGCGGTTTTCCATTCGTCTCCAGCCCGTACTCGCACCAGGTGATAAGCCCCTCGAAGATCCAAATTGGTATACATAGTTGCGTTTCGCACTTGATCCAGCAAAACCGGAATCAACGGCAAGGGATATCGATTTTTTTCCTCTGTAATCTATGCATGTTCTCAAGTCACCCGTCTTCGACGAGACAGGCGAGTTGTAATGTCGAATGAAGCCGCTTTTCAGATTGGTATCAATATATTCTTTTAGGTGTTCTGTCTCGGCCTCAGTGAGGGCATAAACGCAACTACAGGGTAGACCCGCTACAGGTTCTAGATCGGCAATCAAATGGCCGATGGGGTGGTAGCGTTTCAGCCAATTTTTTGCTGAATACATCCCTGTACTCTTGATACTTTGATGGCAAGTTACTGAGATCTGATGTCTCTACAGTGGTGACATTAGGCTCCAGTACTAAGGACATGGACTGGACTACTGCTGTACAGTATGAACGACAGTGTGGAGAGGACATGGAAATTGCACCCTTGGACCAACCCACGAGGGGATTGTGTTTTGAAAACCATGGTAAACCCAAGATTACGCCAAACTGTGGCGCTGCTATAAGATCAAACCTGATTTCTTATCTATGATTCTGTTGACAATAGAGTGTCAAGGTTTGAGTGCAATGAGTTATGGGGCCCGAACTCAAAGCAGTTCCGTCCACTGCCCTGACTGGTTCTGGTGTCCCTTTCTTACACAAGGGCACTCCTAACTTAGCAGCGCATGAAACGTCCATGAAGTTACCCGTGGAACCGGTATCTAAGAGTAAAGTCACCTTGACCTCCCGTCCCAGGAAGTACAAGAATCCTGGCGTAGTGACGTGGGGGCATAATTCACAAAGTCTGCGACTGGGGTAACTTCTTTCCTTAGGCTCGGCTGTAGTACCCCTACAACCGTCGAGCCGAGGCATTTCCCTGCGCTTTGGGTTTTGTAGGGCAGTCCTTGACAGAGTGCCCTGTGGTTCCACAGTACAAACACAGGCCCTCCGTACGCCGCCGTTCTTTTTCGTCCTCGGTGAGTGGACCCCGGACTGACCCGATCTGCATCGGCTCATCCCCGCCTGACTTTTCCGGGGTACGAATCATGTGGGTGTGATCCAACCTGGCTATTGGACGAGAATCTCCTTGTTTCTTATCCCCCCGTCTTTCTGCTTGATGATGATCTAGACGTAGTGCTAGGTCTATCATTGCTGGGCAATCTCAGGGTTGGGGGTCGACCTGCGCAATCAGGTCCTTTAGCTCGTCGCGGAGTCCTTGATAAAAGAGTGACATTCGCTTATCTCGGGGCCACTCTGTCTCTGCCACATATGTGACTAACTCTCTACTACCCTGACGTAAAGTAAGTAGCTCCCTATCCCTGCACATGGCGGCAGCTCAGCGGTTAAAGATCTTACCGAACTCGGTCTGGAATTCATCCCAACTATACAATATAGCATCATCCCTTTGCACTAAAGGATTAGCCCAAGCCGCTGCATCCCCTGTGAGATAGGAGATTACAGAGGCTGTCCTAGCCTGGGTTGCACGAAATGCCGTAGGTTTAGTTAGGAAATGGAGCTGACATTGAGTCAAAAAGGTTTGATATTTCTGTGGGTCACCTGTATACCTTTCTGGAGGGGCTAACGGGACTATGGACTCTGGGGTAACACTTACTTGGACCGGAGTGGGTGCGGTAGCACCTCCCGGAAGGGGAGCAGTTTGGGCTGCTAAGGAGCGTACTTGGGTGGCCAGGGTAGCATAGTCCTGTCTAGTGGCAGTGCGCTCGGCTTGTAAGTCCTGCAGGACCTTGGTTAATTCCTCCATGGCCTAGCTGGACCGTGCCACTCAGGCACCTGTTATACTTGGGCTTGTGCTTCTGTCACGGCTCCAAAGTCCAGGTGCAGGAGTGGCACGAACCAACTACCCCACTACGGTCTGGGCACCTGCAAGTCAATGCTCCCACAGGCCTCCGAGACCCCAGCAGGGAAAGAGAGTTAGGATCTCGTTGGTTGGATAGGTCTTGAACAGCGAGTAACCGGATAGAGGGTTAGGAAAGGGAAAGTGGACAGGCAAGGGAACATGTGGGAAAAAACAACAATAATATCCACACAATTCCCCCCACACATTCACACAGTGCTTTACAAATAGCTTTTGATACAAAAGAGGCACTTAGCTCTGTGGGTGAGCGCTGGCCTCCTGCCTGCGCACTCTCATGTCCGGAACTCGAAGCAGTTCAAATGCTGCAAGAGAGTTTTAGTATTAGCGACCTGTGTTACTTCACATAGGCACAATACAAACCATAAAACACACAACAGTGAGGCATGCCACCTCTGGGTTTAGTTAGTGCAAGCACATGCACATTCAGGGTTAATCTGCTCACAGAGCTTAACAGTGTCCAAGAACTGACAAGAGCTGAGCGCCCGATTACGTTAAGGGATTCAGAAAGTGTGGCCCAAGTTCGCCGCACGTGGCTTAAAAAGAATAAGACCCATCATGCTGCCAAAGATTTGCCGCACGTGGCTTGAAATAAAAAGCACTCCATGCTACCCAAGATTTGCCGCACGTGGCTGAAAGTAAGTTGGGTAAATAAACGCTGCGCGGGTTAGTCTTAATGCTGCATGCGAACCAAAAACGCGTTGCTTAAATACAACAGAACGCGGTTAGAGACTTAGCTTTGCCCTCAGCAGGGGACGTGATGTGGCTGGGTGGTGCCCCCTGTCGTGCCCCGTAGAGGGTTGGGACCCCCAATGCTTTCCGTTCGCTTCCGTGCTCTCCCCCTGTAGCTGCGCGTCTAATTCCCCTGCGCGCTTGTTCGCCAGGAGTTTGCTGCACTTATCTGCTATGAGCGAGGGGCCGGAATGCTGGTTCCTTGGGCGTGGCCCCTCGCGTGATCCCCGTCGGCAGGAGCTCTGGGGGATGCGTCTGTTCTGCTCGGGAGCTTAAGCACAAGCCCCGTGCCTTTGTCATTCGCGCATGCGTGTGCGCGAGCCCCTCCCAGTCTGGGAGTGAAAAAGTAGTTTCTGGCCTGGAGGCTGCTGGGAATCGTGGTCCGTAGGCTTTTCTGCCTGCAAAAAGGACAGAGAAGCCTCCTATAAGGCTGGAGGCTGTTCCTTTGGGTTTGTCTTGTTTTGGGTTCCTTTCTCCTGCGTCTGCGGCTCCTCACTGAGCCCTGATTCCCCCTTATAACACCCTGTACCCTGACAGTAGGACTGTGTTATGGTGGAGACTACTCCCATCATGGTTATAGGGCAAAGTAGGAGTTTTTCTAAATCCCTAAAATTGAATAAAGGTACCTCTTGTGTCAGCATCATACTTGTGATGCCATGCCTCCCTTATACCACCTTTACAAAGAATGCAAAGGACGTGATGGCAAAACTATTTCTTTCGTTATTGAAAGGGTTGGGGAATCTAAAGGACAAACTAATAAAGCTTCACATCAACAAAGATGTCAATCCATTGGCTCAGCATTACAGAGTCATTCCCCTCAACATTCAGACTCATGTAGAACAGGCGTTACAGTCTCTGCTAAATCAAGACATTATTGAACCCCTTGGGTGTCTCGAATTGTGCCTGTGCCCAAAAACGAAAATGGGGGAAAATATGCATGTGTGTCAACATGGTTTATAGTGAATATGTAAAAAAAAAAGCATACAGAAAAAAAACATTTTGAAAGTGTTTTTTTTTTAATGGGGGGGTTCCCCCCAACCCCCTGTTTATTTTTACTAGCTAAACCAAAAAAAACATACAAATAAAAAAAAACACATTCACATTTTTTTCAGCATTATTTTTTTCCACATTTTTGCATCCAACCATTTTTTTTTTACATTATAACTGGATACCTGTCGACATGCGGGTGCCAAATCAGGCAATTGAAAGAGAATGACACTTATCCTCTAGGGTGACAGATATGATGCACCTGCTGCATGTTGACAAGGTATTTTCAAAGCTGGACCTTAATAAAGGATATCATCAGCTCGAGCTGCATCCAGTTGCTATATCACAATGTTCACTACCCAGATAGGGCTGTTGAGATATAAAACACTGAGTTTCGGCATCTCGTCGTCGCACGAAAATTTCCAGAATGCAATACATCAAATAATGTGTCACATTTCCCACTGTTTGAATTATAGCAATGACATTTTAATATGTGGGGCCGATCAGGAATTGAACGATGACATGCTGAGGAGGGTCAGCATGGCATTAGAGGAGGTGAATATGATGCTCAACATTAACAAATGTGAGCTTAGCAAATCCACCCTAAGATTCTTTGGTCACATCTTTTCCAGTGAAAGCCTCCAGCCGTATCCTATGAAGGTTCAGACGCTGATCATGACACCGCCGGCATCCGTCTCAGCTGTACGGTCATTCCTGGGGATGGTCAGCTACTTTATCCGGTACATTAAAGATTTTGCTTCGGTCAGCACTCCCTTGAGGTTACTCCTAGGAAAAGGGGAAGAATTCCATTGGTCACGAGAATGTGAGGTTGCTTTCAATGAAATCAAAGAATGCATTTCATCGGCTGAGTGCATGGCCTACTATGGCCCTGACCTTTAAACGGAGCTGACGGTGAATGCAAGCCCTGTTAGATTAGGTGCCATTTTAGCGCAGTACAAGCAAGACCCTGACTCGCCCAGACGCATTGTGACGTATGCCAGTCATAGCCTGACTCCTGCTGAGTGTGCTTATTCTCAGCCAGAAAAGGAAAGTTTAGCTGTTGTGTGGGCACGCAAACACTACCATTGTTTCTCTACGGGAAAAGATTCAAGATTGTGACTGAACATCAAGCGCTTACCACCATATATGGGAAACCTAATGCCAAAATGCCACCTGTGAAAAACCCGAGGGTATTCTCACTCCTACTCCCCTTGGATCCTCTACGCAGGTGGCCAGGGAAAGGCCATCACTTTTGGATTCTGACCCTAGAGGTGGACAATCGAAAGAGGATCACCAGGGTGGAGGGTCCTTGGGGATTGGGAGTGGGGTACCTTTAGGTGAGACATGTTATCCCCCTTATTGTAGTGACAACCAGTGACAACCAGTTTATCCCTCCCCGACCTTTATGGGTTACCGTAGATCAGTTCCCCTTTTTTTTGGTGTACCTAACAGTACTGAGACGAGGAAGAAACAACTGAGATTAATGAATACCAATTCCTCGGACCACTATGGTACTGGGACGAAGAAGATGACTAAAAAGACACACTGAGATACTGAACAGACATGTCCCACTAATAGGTTCAGACAAAGTCAGGCAAATGAAACTAAGTATGCCCACCTGCAACATATGAGAATCTCAGGAGGGTATAAAAAGAGGAGTAACAGGAAGGAAGGCGAGCGAGTTGGGAGAGCAGCTGAGACGCCAGAGTTGCCCAGGACCAGCCAGTGGAGAACGAGATTGCGAGAGTCTGCAGAGTGAAGCAGCGAGAGGAAGTGTGGCGAGGGAGCCGTGTCTCCAGGGAGCCGGAGGACGGAGTCTGGAGGCGGGCAATCCCTTATGAAGTAATTAGGAAGAAATGCTTGTTCCCCTGGGCTGAGAGAGGAGCCCAGGAGTATTTGAGGGGCCGCTGGTGAGGCCCTGACCTCGCAGGAAAAAGACATTTCAACAGAATCGAGCTAAAAGCCAAGAACACAACCAGTGAGTTTCAGATAATGGGAAAACCGGTATGTGAAATGCACAAGTGAATGCAATGTAGGAGAATAATTGTGTGTGAAGAAATACTTGTTTACAATCCCCGAACAATGCTAAAGAATGAATGATGATGAAATGCAAAGTTAAAGAATACTAAGTAACAGAGTAGTCTCGTATGAAGAGATACTTTCTCTGAAGCCTCAGTATGAAAATAGAAAGACCTTTAGAGAAAGGGGAGCAACATGAAGCAGCAAATTGTGAGCAAAACAGCCTTTAACAAAAGGGGAGTCATGCAAGAGAAAAAGTATGAGCAAAATCCCCAAGAAAGATTGTTAAGAATGAAAATAAGCAAACTGCTGACATTGAATAACAAACCGAATGAAAATAAGCAATCTGCTAATATTGAATACTGAATTGAATTGAATGAAACAGCAAAGTGCTAATATTGAATATTGAACTGAGTGAAACTGCAAGATTTCTAACCTTGAATACTGAATTGTTTATTGAAAGTTGAACTATACAAAGAGAACTTAAGATTCCTGGTTGTGTGGCCTGTAATGGGTAGACAGTGCTGTCTAACAACTACGCCAAGACCAGAGAACCCCTATATGCTAACAAAGAAACATGCTATTGTGTCAAAAGGAAAACTACCATTGGTACATATGAGACTTGGGGAAGGGAACCCTGGGCTGTGAAGAATTGTTGAAACTCAGTTTAAAGATAAAGCTTCAAGATACTTATTTTTGTAACATTTTTTGATATTGAACTTGGGGAAGGGAATCCTGAGACGTATTGCCCTGGAACTATATTGAACTTGGGGACGGGCATCCTGACATTTACAAAGGTGTGGAACTTTATGACTTTAAATCCAAAAGAAGGTAACCTGATCATTGTGCTGAACTTGATGGCATTTGGGGAAAACAGGCTGAAGAGTAAGCACAAGCTGGAAATAGCTCAGAACTTTACTTTTGGAACACTATTTAGTTTATGGTTGATATCCCTACACATTGTTTTGTTTTAGTTGTGAGGACAAGCACATGTTTTGGACACAGACTTTTCAGTTGAGCTTGCTGACACAGACTAGCCTTAGTTTCTTTAGGTAGGGAAATCCCCCCTTAGCATAAGGCAAGTTAGGCTTTACACCATCCGGACCTTTGCATTAATAAAAGCCTATTGTTACATATTGAATCTGTTGTCTGTGTCTCCTTCCATGATGCCAACCTCAGACACCTCACATTGCTTTTTGGGGTTTCCGTTTGCGAAGTACAATTTTGATATCATACAAAAGCCACGGAAAGACCACAATCCTGATGACTTCATATCTCAATTCCCAATGCCAGCAAAGGTAGACACTCAGACATCGAAAGCAGATCAATACATTAACTATGTAGTCAAAAATGTGCTTCTAAAGGCATCGAACCTGGAGCAGATACTTCAAGAAGTGGAGAGAGTTGTCCTGCTGTCTCAGGTCAAAGAGAAGGTGACATTTGAGAAGATCGACCCTGGTCTTGTCAGAAGAACTGAAGACCATGAAGTCATTCGAACCTCATGCAGGATGAGCTGTCTCCGTCCTTGCAAGGCCTCCTGTTAAAGGAACATAGGATAGTCATCCCTGCGTCGTTACAGGATTGTGTCACCGATCTTGCGCATGTTGGACACAGAGGAATTGTATCCACCAAAAGGCAACCGAGGACAACTGTGTGGTTTCCCAGGATGGATCCCAAGATAAGAAGATTCTGGAAACCTGTATCGTGTGCAAGTCTGTAGTGCCCCGTAAGTTTCTTGACCTCTGAAAATGACAGCAATGCCTTCAAAGGTGTGGGAGGAAGTCACTGTTGATTTGTTTTTGCCCCTGCCGAATGGCAAGTATATACTAGTCGCCATTGATGAAATGTCACGGTAGCCGATGTTTCTCTGGTGTCATCTACAGGCGCTTATGCTGTTATATCTGCGCTTGACAAAATGTTCGTGGGATATGGGGTTCCCGCCACAGTGAAGTTGGAGAATGGGCCTCCATTCAGTGGACAGGACTTTTTTTGCTGAACATCTGGGCTTTTGACTTAGGAAAATGATGCCTGTATGGCCTCAGGCCAGTGGCACAGCAGAACATTTTATGGCCAACACCAAACGCACCCTACAGGTGTGTACCATCACCAATGGGTCATTCACGCAGGCCATCTGCACCCCATTGAGAGATTACAAAAACACGCCGCACAGCACCAATGGTGCCTGTCCATCGGAGTTGATGTTTAATCGGAAGATTCGGACTGCATTCCCACATACCGGTGGAAAGGGGAGGTGACCCAGACCGTGCCCGAGAGACAAAAGAAGTGAACATAAGGAAAGTGAAGTTATACGCAGATGGGATGCAGAGAGCCAAAGACTGTCATGCAGGAGGGTGATATCAGGCTGTGCATTGTCGTGTACTTTATGTTCACTTTCCTGCTTCACCCTTTGTGCCAGGGGTTGAACACACACAGGGGGGTAGGCTCAGAGCTTACTCTTCTTCTTCACCGTCGTATGAGGGGTTAAATATATAGGGGGGAACGGCAAGTCCCCTAGCCACAGATCGGGGTGACTATTTTACACTAACCTCAACTGTACGTCGTCCCGCTTATAGCTAGCCCCCACATTTCCCTAGTGCTGCCCTTGCAGCCATTTAATTCATATATGGCTCCAGGAGTGTGCATGCATATGACCTTGGCTGCCCCAGTAACTGTCACGCACAGCCGTGTATGTTTATTTTTATGGTCGCTCTATCCTCCTGCTAGGGATCAAATACAGAGGGGAATGTCCAGTCCCCCAACTACGGTTCGGTGAGACCAGTCCACATTAACTCCATCTATGCAGCCCGGAGCTTGCATTCGCCTTCAGGAATGGTTATGCAGACATCCTTCTCTGCTTTAGGTATTGTAACGTGCAGCCGTTTCCTTTGATGTGCAGCCACCAGCAGGCGTGTACATTTCTTATTGGTTCCCAGCAGCAAACCGTCCACAAGACGGCCTGGCCAATTTCGCATTGGCCTGTCTGAGTCACACCCAGGCTTGTGGAAACCTAGCATTTCTCGTTGCCCGGCAACACCGGGTTCCACTACGGGTTTCCATGGCAACATGTGCGCCATGCCCCGTCCTCAACAGCGACGTATGAGCTTTGCAGCGTTTTGTTTCATTATTTCTATCCCGCTCACAATCGCGTGAGTTTTTCAAGACCTCTTGGACTGAGAAAAGGAGGGCTGGTAGTTTCTATCCAATGCAACAGCACCTTGACTTCATGGGCCAGCAGGCCAACAACTAGGTAGGTGTGGCACAGCCCCCTCTTTGCAGGGTCGGACTGGGTCATAAAATTGTCTCTGGCACCAATGAAAAAGTGGCCCACAGTTACAAATGGCAATTCATTCCTTTTGTGTAAGACTGTTTGACCAGTACCCAAGGGGGAGTTTTTTGATGAAATGTGTTGCAAATTGTGCAATTCAAAGAATATTTATTCAGCAACACTGGTCAAAACTACTATCCGCATTGTGAAGTAACTCATCAAACTGGCCCACATTGGCCAAAAAAGTGGCCCAATTTGTCCCAAAATCTGGCCCACACCAGCATTTTGTGTTTTTGGTTCGGCCATGGGCCTATTGCCCTATAGGACAGTCCGACCCTGCCTCTTTGTTTCACTTCTGCCCTGTGTTCCAACAAGGCTAGCAAACACCAGCATGTGGTTTTCAATTTATGACACAGCGCTTTCTTCTTTTCTTTTTCTCTTTACGCTACATCATGTCCTGGCCTTCATGACATATCCTCTGCGGACTGCATGATCTTTCCCTAGGATCCCGGTCCACCATATATCTAACAAATTCAATTGAAACATGACTCAGAACCAAGCTAGGTAAGACCCATCTGGCTTGGTTTAATGTTAATATTTACCTTACAATCCTCTTCAGACACACAGGGCCCAATAAATGAGCCACTCAGATTTTCGCCTCTCTGCCCCCCCCCCCTTTTTTTTCAGCACAACTTCAATTTAGGCAAGCAACCCAGTACAATATAGGAGCCCCCGATTATCTACTGGGAGCACCTATTTCCTGACTTACCTTATTTATCGGAGCCCTGCAGCGATGGCAGAGCTCCCCTGAGGTCCAGTCATAAAGCAATGGAACCCCAGAATCCCATGGTAAGCGGCTTACCTTGGGCATTTCTGACCTTTCCCAGCCATTTTATGAATAGTTTATAATTGTGATTCATGCCCCACTTTGCCGAAATATACATACAGCCCTATAATGATATTCATTTGTATACATATCCAACAGGGTCTTCCAGCTACGCCCTGATAAAGGTGGCCTCAACAACCTTCTTGCCGCCGAAACGCGACTCAAGTAGGGGTCCGTCCATTTTCCACCTTATTGACCAACTTTACATTCATTGGATATTAGTCGCCTTCCCTCCCATCCACCCCTTGTCGCGTAACTCTTATCTGTCTTTTTCACCCCTTGCCCTCTTGCTTACCAGTTTTGGCTTTGTACACTTTTAGCAATGGGTCTTCTCTTTTTTTTCACTAACCACAATCAATTTATTTATTTAAAATGTATAAAGCGCTACTAATGCCCAACAGGGCGCCTAGGCGCTCGCAATGGACAAAAAGGCAGGCTCAAATGCTCAACCAGTGTCATTAGCAGAGTGGGAGGGAAAGATGAAACAAGTATGTCTTCGGGGCTTTCCTAAAGGGAGAGTAATCAACCAAGGTTCTCAGGTCCAGTGGAAGAGCATTCCATAAGCTGGGCGCCAACACCGAGAAGGAGCGGCCACCCAGACGCTTCCGACAGCATTTAGGGACCCTAAGAAGCTGGTGAGAATCTGACCGTAGGTGTCGTGTGGGACAATATTTTTGCAATTTGTTTTTCAAGAAATGTGGCCCAACATTGTGGATAGCTCTGTGGACAATACACAAAATCTTAAAATCAATGCGAGCCGCCACAGGGAGCCAATGCAGGCGCCATAGCAGGGGCATGGTAGGAGTCAGACGGTGGGCCCCAAGTGCCAGGCGAGCTGCTGCATTCTGCAGAACTTGCAACCGTTGGATCTGATACTTGGGCTGCCCGAAGTAAATGCCATTGCAATAATCCAGTGAGCCAGTCACAGTGGATGCCACCAGAGTTCACCTTATTTCAGCAGGGAGCAAAGGGAGAATCTTTCTTAGGGCCTTTATTCTATCAAATCCAGCACTGCAGATGGCCAATATAGGAGCTTTACTGGAGTTATTTGGGAGGAGCTTAACACCCAAGCTTTTTACGGAGGCACAGGGCGATGGACAGGGGCCAAGAGAATCCAGCCAGTAATGAGACTTCCATAAGTGATCTCTTTCCCCGGAGACAACCACCAGCACCTCTGTTTTACCACTGTTTAATTGCACCCAATTGGCTGCCATCCAGATACCCACTTTCTCGAGACAATCTCGTAGCCTCTCAGGGGGGGCAGTCTGAGGAGAATCAAGCCGAAAAATAAGCTGGGTATCATCCCCATAGGAGTAAAAGAGAACTCCACATGCAGTGATAAGATCGGCCAACAGCCGTACATATAAATTAAAAAGAAGCGGACAGAGGGCAGACCCCTGAGGCACTCCACCGAGTAGCTCCACCCACGGGGAATGGCAGGACTGAAAAGAAACTGTTTGGGAACATCCGGTCAGAAAAGAGCGAAACCAGTCAAGTGTGGCCCCTGATATGCCAACTTGTTTGAGCCTAGTCAACAAGATCTCATAGTCCACAATATCAAAAACCACAGAGAGATCGAGGAGAATAAGAACTCCCGTCTCTCTGCGGTCCTGAAGCATTGCTAAATCACCCGACAAGGAAATCATCAAGGATTCCGTCCCCATGGTGGGGCAGATGGGATGGATTTAAACCGTTGTTTTCTTCTATAAACAAGGAAATCTGAGGAACAATAACTGCCTCCTTCAGCTTCATCATCACAGGAAGTAACAAAATTGGTCGATAGTTTGCGGGTTCTTCAGCGTCCAGATTGCTTTTCTTTAACAGGGGGAGAACCACTGCATGTTTCAGTTCAGCAGGCACCAACCCCGTCGAGAAAGAGAAAGAGTATTGGACTGCTTCAGTCAGCATACTGATAGCTTGACAGGGCAAGGCTTTCAGCATATGCAGGGGGACAGCATCAAGTGGAGAGGCAGATTTCAGACTCATAAGAGCTTTCCTGTTGACTTTGTCAGGTATAGGTAGCAATTCAAAATTATTTACTGGGGGCATACACAGAAGACCAGTAGGAACCTGCAACTGAACGTCTCTTTTCTCCGTTTGGCACACAATAATAGCTGTGCGAATGTCGGCAATCTTTTTTTGAAAAAAAACGCTAATCTCATCACAACGCATCTGAGCATCTGGATGCACAGCGGGGGACCCAGACGGATATACTGACAGCTCCTTTGCTACTCGAAACAGCTTGATACTTTACAGCTAGTACTCTACTTTGATTTTTTCATGACTATAGTGCACCCATAATGGTATACCTACTACATAAGGTATTTATACTGCATTGAGATTCCCACTTTGGTTTGTACACATAAATGTGTAATAAAATGTGCTTTTACTCTTTGTTGAAATATCAGTAAATCAAACCTTATGTTTTATGAATATATTTGAGTGGTCTGTATGTCTTTTTGGTATGCAATTATTCTTTTTCTATTAAATCATTGTTCAATTACTTGTTGATGCGAAACGGTTTTGAATTATTAACCATACTGATATGAACTTGTGGCAGAATTCCCTTCTTCTTTGTTTTAAGTACTATTATTGCCCGCTCTGCTGCCCGTCCACCCGGGCACCCAACTCTTTTGCTTAGATGCAGGAGGGTGATATCATGTTGATACAGCCGACTCAGATCTGCAAAGAACTGCCCACTTTCCACTCCACGTCGTTGCGGGTAATGAAGGTCAAAGGATCCATGGTCTCAGCAGAGGACAGTGAGCATTCCAATAACCGAAATTCCTTGTTCTTCTAGAAAATTGAACCTGGCTTGGCCGACCCCTGTGAAGACAACGTTGAGTCTGACTCTTCTGTACTTTCAGAAAGCTGCTTCAATAGTATGGATGAAGATGTGGACACCTCAGATGCCAGTGGGGGTGAGTGAATATCCATGCTAAGTCCTCACAGCCCCTCCAAGAGACTTGTGAGAAAGCCTACAAGGTGGATTGAAGAAATGGAATGATGTGTGGTTAAATGTTGGTTTAAGTTGGGGCGGGGGGTTAGCATTCTAGTTGTATTGCAAGTGCCGTCCTGTTTCCCTGTTTGACAGCAAGACAGGAAACACCTGGCACTGGCACAGGAAACAGTTAAGAAAATATGGTAGTGAATAAAGACATGTCTCGAAGCTTCTCAGTGTGCCTAGTTTCCTTAGGGCTAATACTGTGGGTGACCCGGCAGGGTGACCCAGTGTCCACATAAGAAATCATACAATATAATTGAACTATTATTAAACTCTCAGACCTGATCTGAACAATTAACTTTTGTATTAGTGCGTTAAGCCACAACTTTTAAGCATAGCTCTCAACCTTTGAGTGCAGTGGTTTAAATGGGAAAAACAGAAATGCAGGTACTCAACAATCAAAGCTTTAAGTGGGTTGGGCTCTCATGACATATTTCTATTAATTTTACTTTGTCTCCCCATCTATTTGCTTCTCTATTTGCCTCACTTTCTATGTGTGTCTAGCTCGCTATTTGTATCACTGTTTATTCGTCTCGCTCCTTTAAGGAAGGCATGGTATCAATAGTCGACACAGATACAATAGATTCAAGTTTTGAAAACCTTTATTTTGGTTGGGTTGGTAGAATTCCTAACTGGCCCTGACTCTAGAATGGGAGTAGTCTCGACCATTAAAGAAATAACAGACAAGTCCAAGTCAGTCTAGTCAAAATAAAAAGGCCTATTCTAAAAAGAACTAACTTTGCCCTCCTTCTTAAATGACAAATGTGTTAAAGGAATACAAAAGGAAAAATAGGGCCTCATTACGAGTCCGGCGGTAACCGAGGCGGTAAAACTGCCTGGTTACCGCCGGACTCGTATTACCATTCCGCCTCCGTGATTCCCGGAATTACCGGGGCATTACAACCCCGGTTTTCTGGGAATCACCGATGCAGAATGGTGTTAATCCCCATTCCCATTGAGTTGTATGGGACTCAATGGGAATGGGAATCATGGAAACACCGGCAGCATCTCGTAATGCTGCCGGTGTTTCCTCGTCCGCCTGCGGGCGGTGTTAAACCCGCCAGGTCAAACCTGGCGGGAACATCACCTCCCGCCTGCAGGAGTCGGGATCAGGTGGTGCGGAAACAACGGTGGCGGCGGGTTTACCACCACCGTTATTTCCGGACCGCCTGATTTGTAATGAGGCCCATAGTGTCTTAAAAGAAATGTCAGAATGGCTTAGGTAACAACTCCCTTCCCCACATTCAGCAGCAAGAGGTCTCGAGAGTTTCTTAAAAAGGATAGGTGGATGGCACAGTTCTGTCTCTGGAGGATAGCTCAGGAAAAACGTGCTTGCCTTGGAAGCAAGACGACGCAGAGCAACACAGGTTCGATCCCCGGGTCCATGTTTAGAAACCTCTAGGTATTAAGCACGTTATAAATAACCAATCATAAATATATCAGTCTTGCACACCTGGGCTTATTGGTACAATTCAACAGTTCAGGCTTGGGCTTCAAGCTTTTGGCACTTAAATCAGTTCCTTAGGCTTTGTCCGCCTTGTCATAAATTCACAGTTGTACTCTTGACTTTTACTTTGCCACGATTCAGCACAGGCTTGCCTCTGCCCGGCTCGAGACTGCCTGTCTTTTCACATTCACCTTTTCACTTTATCACAGTACAGCACAAGCTTCCCTCCACCGGGCTCAAGCCTGTCTTTCTCTTTGTGGGGGTTCCTTTCCCCACTTAACTTTCACTCTGTCCCAGTAATAAAAAAACATCAGACCAATGACATAAGGGTATGCATCGACCTACGCAGTTACAGCATGGAAGTGATAATGGACAGCTACCCGCTAGACAGCATTATCAAACTCATTCTCATGATGAAAGAGGCCACCGTCTTCTCAAAGCTCGACATGCATGAGGCATATCACCAGATCAGTCTACATAAAGAATCTTGTCTGCTCGCGGCTTTCATCATGCCTTTCGGCATGTCCCAATCTAAGCGCATGATATTCAGACTGTCCTCAGCTGCTTCGGAATTCAAGAGGATGATGGATTCCCTCCTATGAGGAATAAGAAATGTGTCATACTTCCAAGATGACATCCTCATATATGCCAAAGATGGAAAGACCCATGATAAAGCACTGAAGATGGTGTTGAGTAAACTCCAAGAGGCAGGGGTTCGGTTTAGATACGAAAAATGTGTACTGAGTGCCCAATAAGTGGAGTACCTCAGGTACCGATACGCAAAGGAAGGGATAAGCCCAAAGAAGGATCTCCTTCAGGCCATTGTAAGAGCCCCTGCTCCGATGTCGAAAGATGGACTGCGATCTTTCCTCGGGCTCGCAGAGTATTATGCCAAATTTGTACAGAGGTTCTCAGAAACAACTGCCCCCTGAGGGAGATTCTCAAGAAGGGAACAGAGTATGACTGGATGCCAATCTCAAGCAACCACTTCCGATGAAGTCAAGGCAAGGATTGTCCACGCCCCTTGCCTCAAACCGTTCAATCTGACGTGGGACACATACATTACCATGGATGCAAGTGCCTATGGGCTAGAAGCCACACTCACACAAAAGAAAGGTGACACAGAGCATATAGTTGCATTTGCATCCAAAGCACTCTCCGGAAAACAACTACTCCACTGTTGAGAAAGAGATGCTGGCATGTGCCTGTGCAGTGTAATACTTTAGGACATATGTATGGGGTGCAAAGTTCCGACTGTTAACCAACCACAAACCGTTGATTCACATGTTGAGTCCAGGAGGCACCAAGACTTCAAAGCCAAGACTGGCTTGAATAGCAACCAAGTTGCAAGAATATACCAACGAAATCCTACATACAGCAGGTTGGAAGAATGCTCAAGGAAACTGCCTGTCAAGGATGGCAGATTGCAGAACCTCAAGCTCAGCTTTCCTCCATGACGAATGGGTAGTGGCATCTGTGAAGGATCTAAGAAGCCAAGAATTCATGGAGATGAGCAAAGCCCACTGGAAGGAAGAACTAGAAAAATAGGAGTTCCTGAGTAAGATGGTAAATTGGGCACACAATTGCTGGCCCAATGAGAGGGCGGGTCCGGAACGTCTGTGCCCGTATTGGAAGGTCAATGAAGAAATATTCATAGTGGATGGTCGCGTTATGAGAGGTGACTAAATAATACCTCCCAGAGGAATCCATAAACTAATACTACGCAGGGCACATGCAGGACACCTCAGCACCAACATGACCAGGTGGAGGGTGCGGGAAGCATATTGGTGGCCAGGCATGGACCATGGGCCTCATTACGAGTCCGGCGGTAACCGAGACGGTAAAACTGCCTGGTTACCACCGGACTCGTATTACCATTCCGCCTCCGTGACTCCCGGAAATACAAGGGCATTACGACCCTGGTGTCCCGGGAATTCCGGAGGCGGAATTCGGTAAATACCCATTCCCATTCAGTCCTATAGGACTGAATGGGAATGGGGGAGTGGAAACACTGGCACCATCTGGTGATGGTGCTGGTGTTTCCACGTCCGCCTGCAGGCGGGCGGTGTTAAACCCGACAGGTCAGACCTGGCGGGAACATCACCTCCCGCCTGCAGGAGTCGGGATCGGGCGGTCCGGAATTAACAGTGGTGTGGGGTTTACCGCCACTGTTATTTCCGGACCGCCCAACCTGTAATGAGGCCCCATGATATCAGAATCATGATTGAGAGGTGCCACGAGTGTGCGAACGGCGACAAAAGGTTAGAATTGAGGCAACTATCCACGATCCCCACATAGATCCCCTGCAAAGTATGACATAAAATCAGTCTGGTTTCATTGGTTCATTGGACAACATGTTGCCGGACCACAAGTATGGGGCAGTCCTGGTAGATTACTTGTCCAAATGGGACGAGGTAGAATTTGTGCTAGACATCACCACGGCCACCGTGATTGAAGTGTTAATTATGTGTTCCAGAGGGAACGCTTACCCAAGGAAATAGTCACAGACAACAGCGTCCAACTGATTTCAATGGACATGGAAGGATTTCTGAAGAAACACAATATTAGACAGTTGCAAGCTAGTCTCTACCACCCACAAGCAAATGGATTAGTAGAGCACACCAACAGATTCATAAAAGGAGCCTTACAACTAGCCTGTGCAGCAGAAATGGATTTTCAGAAAACCGTTAAAGAAGCCATAGCTGCTCACCGCCTGACCCCCAATGCTGTTACGCCTTTCTGTCCATGGCCCCCAAGCCAGCAGAAACTCAGGTCCATCACGTTTAGGAATTGGCATGTAGCCGCTCCATTTTACAAACGCTGGAAGCTGCCCTGGAAATGATCGGTAGCAATGCTGACATGCCAGAGATCCGTTGCCTTGACAGCGACATCTATGCTCTCACTTGAGCAGAGTTAGTTGCTTGCTGCCACTGGCTCCGCCCCCAACTACGATTCAAAAGCGTAACGGGGCGGGAGCTTGCTGCTTCTAATTGCAGCCAATTCCTTGCAACCAAGATTCCGGTACCGTTCTTTATTAAGTTCCTCATATTCGACACTGTTTGCTGAAACAGATTGTTATTGCCTCTGGCCCTTCTGCTTATTATAGCTATTCCAGCTTCGACCCTGCACACGGCTTAACGGACTGCATCTGCCTTCTGATTCAACGCTTAATGCGAACTTCCAGTACTGATTACGCCTCTTGGATTGATTGGGTATTTGTCCTCAGTCCGCTACAAGGACTTCCTCAACTCCTACTCCAGAGCGTCACAGCGCTTATCTCATTCCGGGGTTCTGTCTCCGGCTTCCACACAGACTGCCTCACTTCCAATTAAGTGCTAAACAGATACCTCTTGCCTATTGATAAACACTACCTCATGTTACCTTCTACTCTTCATGGATAATTCCTTCGGGTTTCTTCTTCAACTGCTGCCATCTACATTCCATGGAAAGGACTGACTTGGATACCGGGCACAATACCAGGACACACCGCAAGTGACATAGATTGTGCAGCACCTCGATCCTAGTGCGGCCCTTGTGCCGATCAGGCTTAGTCTCCTTACTAACTTCCACCCGTTTATTATTTTATCCTTGTTGTTGGTTGAGTTAACTCCTTCTTGGAATTTCTCTCTTCCCTCTGCTCCATTAAACGTCTACCTGGTGATGAAATATCCATCAATTCCATCTTGATCTTCTCCATATGTTACGTAGGGGGTAATTCTAATTACTGTCTTCTAGGTCCTTTAAGGGAGAAGGTCACAACCCAAAACATTATACCCATTCTGGAACAGTCCATTTCCTAGGCAGGTGAATATCCTCCTCCTAGATAGGACTATTACTCTTGTATACATTGCGTACTAATCATACTGTCTTTTCTTGCAGCCTGGTTACGTGGTGGTGTGTTCTCCCCGCTCTTTTGTGTAATTTATTCCTCTGGCTGACGTTATTCCTCCAGCAGAGGGGTGTTTCATAAAAAAGAGTTTTCCCTCAAGAGAGGAAGCCTGGGTTAAGGTATAACCCAGGTTCTTCATTCAAGGCCATCCATTCCCAGAATCAACGCTCATCTCTACACCTCTGGAACCTTTGGTTCGGTGAGTAACAAACAAAGTCACAGGAGTGTTACCTTTCCAAAAGCTGAGAGGGAGGATGTTTGCATCCACGCTAGTACCACCCTGGCTAAATAAGGTGAGGCATGATGAGGTCATCAACATGAGAGAAGTGGTCTGGAGAATCCAGAAAAACAAGGATCAAATGAAAGCACAGGGCAACATGCGCACAACAGTCCATCGGACAGAAGTTGAGGTGGCCGATTTAGTAAAGATAAAACTACCTCACAAAGTCATGGTAACAGGGTTCAAGTACAGCCAGCCAATAGAAGTCGCTCAAAGAGGCACCAACTACATTTACACCAGTGATGGCAAAAGATGCAACTTGGATAGAGTGGTGTAAGGCATGGTATCAAAGTAAGACAGACACAAGTGACCACAGTTCAAGGGTGTTTATTGAACTTTATCAGGGGTCCAATAAATGCCTATCTAAATCTAAATCTAAAGATGGGAGAAAGCTACAACCATCAAATAATAATAACGCAGTCCTAGTGGAGTCTTGTCAAAATAAAAGCGCCTATACTAAAAACCTATTGCCAACCCTTACAGCTAATTTACAAATAGTGTGGGGGGGGATGTTCTTGAAAAATAAAGAAGTGTTCACAAAATGATAATTCAGGATGTTCAGGCCGTTGGTCTCCCTTCCCCACATTTTCAGCACGGGATAAGGTGGTTCACTCAAGCATAGCACACTCTTGGGCTTCTTCGCCACGAGGACACAGTTCTATTACAAGCATCAGGGTCTTCTATGCCCAAGTCTCTTAAATTGTCAAAAAAGTCTCTTGATCCAGAGGGCCTGATGTATCAAACAAACAAAAATGTTCCTTTGCAAGTATTCAAGTAGGGTGATTCACTGTTCACCCTGGATCCCCCTCAGCCGGGCTCAGATCCCTTTTGTACCACAATCTTTTCTCAGGTGACTCACGGTTCACCCCGGATCCCCCTCAGTGGGGCTCAGATCCTTTTAAAACAATTAGTCTCCCTTAGTCTGGCTCGGACCAATTTCAGTTTGTATATATTTTCTCGGGTGACACACTGTTCACCCTGGATGCCCCTCAGTCGGGCTCAAATCCCCTTTTCACAATTAATCTCCCTCAGCCGGGCTCAGACCAATTACAGTTCGTATTAGCTATCAAAGACTTTCGAATGTGCACAGTGTTTGGCTTGACCTGTTGCAGGACCATTTCGATTTCACAGTTCACAATTTTACACTCTCAGTTAGATACCTAACAGAGACCTTCAAATGAGCACCCACGTGGCGCCGGACCACTCTGTATATGGCATCTGCCTTGGTTCCAAAAGTTCTGTCACTCCTTGGATATTCAATTATATTTGCGTTGCTCAACACATACGACTCTCACTATGTTCTTTGCAAATTTCTTCATACAACGTTGCCGCTTGCAACCTTGGTTCTAACACAGACTGGTCTGCTATCAATCTCCCCAACTCAACGGCTGTGCTAACTTTACTGCAGCAGCCTTGTTGTCAGATCCAAGGACAGTACCACAGTGGCAATCCCTTCTCCCCGCCTCGGCTATCATCCCTTTGACACACAATGCACATTTCTTCAGCTTTAATTTCCGTGCTTATGTTTCTTATTCTCGAGGGCTCATGAAAGTAGTGGTTTTCCTTCCTCTGAAAAGGCCAAGGGCAATTCCCTCCTTGCAACCCTTTCTGGTCTTGCCGTCTTTCTCGTATTACACAGCCATCACGGAACTGCTGCTTCCTCGTGTGTATTGCGTTGCTCAGAGTGTGCTTTCGTGCTCGGCCTTTTATCTGTTTGGGGGAAGTGTGATGGAAGTCAGGTTTGTGTACTTATCAGTAATTGCCTGACTCTGCCTGACCCTTGTGTTAGGACATGTCAGGTATATGGCTCTGGTTTTAGTCCGTTGTCGCTCACAGTGAACTGTCTGTGAGAACGTGTTCATGTCGGGAAAGGGGGGGGTGTTGAGTTGCTAAATATCCTACTTGGTAGGATGGGGTAAAGGTGTTATTGGAAGGGTATACCAAGGCTCACCATCCGGTGTCCCACTCCTACTCCCCTAAGACCCCTCACGCCGGTGATCCTCCCGCACTGGTCCACCCCCAGGAACTGGATCCAAAAGCAAAGCTGTGTCCTGGCCACCTGCATGACCTGACAGTGCTGGCTAGGGCTGATGGGAGTTGCATTCCAAAACACCTGGAGAGCCTAAGGTTGCAGACCCCTGACCTAAACTTCCACACATTACAAAAAGACCTTGCAAAGAATAAATAGGTTAAAAATGGGTTAAAAAGTAATTTCCATGCCCCCACGTTCAAACATAATTTTGTTCTGCAGGGTGGTGTCAAGGGAATAGGCACAGCTTTCCCTGCAATTTAATTTTCTCCTGGCCTAGGGTGGCCAGATTTATAAAGACACCTAAGATGAAGTGCGACATCAGAAGCAGTTTTTGGCATGAGCGACTACCTATTGCCTCCTTTGCACCTCTCTCCACTCCATTATCCCCTTTTATGGTTGAATTAGTGGCAAAAGTCATTTTAACATATACATAGAACAGAAAAATAACAACTACGTATGACTGCTATGCATAGAGACCCTGACCTGCTAGATTTCTCTTCAGGGTCTGTCCCGAGATTTACGAAGCACTAATATGCATACGTGTTGACATCATCAGAAGTGACATCACGGATAATAACATTACCAGGAGGTTCATCAGAGGATGTTTTTAATAGCAAAAGCAACTAAGGGAATCACTTAGTGCTCCCCATTTTGCCAGGTAAGGCACAGTAGGATGAAAGGATTTTCCCAGGATCAAACAGTTAGCTTAAGGGGTGGAACCAGGATTATAGTTTTATTTTAGTGATCCTGACTAGAAGGTCATAGTACTAACCTGAAAAAGTGTTGGAGTCTAACTGTGAGGAACCTGTCTCGCAAGATCCCAGCGCCGAGATCTCACGAGATTTCATGCGCCAGGCTCGCACAGTTCGCAGAGCCCACCAGACTTGCAGGAGACAGGAGGACACTCCCCGGTGCTCCTCTTGATGCAACCAAGCCTGCAGCCTGACTTATACATATTGTAATCAGGCCCCTGCCTGACCGTGTGACTAAGCCAGCAGAACAAGCTGAACTTGATGAAGACATAAACTCACTGCTGTGATCCCAACAGCAGTGGTTGCCATCCACACTGACAGAGACACAATGCCACAGCAGTGAGATAACTGCAGTGGTTGTCTCAGAGACTCTCCCAATAATTAATGTGTGTTTGCATATATCCCTACGTGCCATTCAGGGCAATAAAGCCTGTTACAGAACCACCATGCGTCCAGTGTTCCTTCCAGGCCTCCACGTAATTGGTGACGAGGACCAAGGAAATCATCCCACGTGGTCACCATGCAAGGCGCTACAACCCCACCCCCACCGTTGCTTGGCTACAATGGGAACCTTTGTTCACCACTTACCTGGAGGCCTTGGGAGGCTTGGCCTTCTCTGCAAGCAGAATGAGGGCAATGTTGCTCAATGCAATGGGTGTCGAAGGGCAGCGGATCTTCACAGGCCTCAAGCAAGAGCCGGTCGGGGGTGCAGGTGTTGACACGTTTAAAGAGGCAAGTCGCCACATCATAAAAAGGTTCTCCAGCAAAGAGAACATAGTTCTGCACTGGCTAATGTTTTACACCAGAAAGCAAGAGAGTGGCGAGCCTGTTGAAAACTCTATTACCCGCACGAGAGAGCTGGCAGCCCTGTGTGTATTTGGGGACGATGCCGAAAACATCGTCTGTGATATGTTGGTAGTGCACATAACTAACAGGAAGGTACAGGCAAGTTTATCCTGGAGAAAGAACTGGACCTGGACAAAGTGGTCCAGATAGCGAGAGTGGAAGAAGAAACAGCAAGCGAATGAAAAGAAATGGCAGGAATGGTGCCTGCTGCCGAGATGACAGCGATGCAGTGGAATGGACGCCGTGACAAGCCCAGGAGAGTTGCACACAATGTGGGAGGCAGCAGGAAAAGTTAGCCCCTGAAGTGCCACAGGTCCACCACCAGAAAGCACCTGGTGAACGACAGAGACTGTCCAGCAAGGAACAAATGATGTTCAAATTGCAGGAGATTTGGTCACTTTGGAGTTGCCTGCAAGTGGAAGGGAAAAACACATCACAAGCATTGAGGAGGGCGAAAGATTCACAAGCAATGACGAAGGAGATGTCGACAGACCGACCGTCATCATGATGAACTCTACCCGCACCAGGAGGGAGAACCCCATTTCACAATAAAAGTAGACGGCAATGAGACCTGAGGAATGGCTAATTCTGGCTCAGATCTGACGATCATTCCCATCCGGACATACAAAAGCATGGTGGGTCAGCAAATGGTGAAAGTTAAAAGTCCCAAGCACAAGCCGACAGTCTTCGGGGGTGCGTCAGTAGACCTGCTGGGTTATATCAAGGCCAAATTAGAATTTAAGTGCAGACAAACCGTATCTAAATTATATTTCTCAGAGGAAGGCCCAGCAGTGTGGGGGTGGGACGATCAGCACAAATGAAGCACCTGCCTAGAGCCCAGGACAGATGAACAGGTATTGTTGGTTAAAGCTGGAGGAGCGTCAAGCCTACATGAAGAATTCTCTGCATTATTTTCCAAAAAACCAAGAAGAAGAAAGAACTACATCCACAAAATGCTCCCCAAGCCCAATGCATGCCCGTCAAGCACAAATTGAGACCCTTTCCAGCAACCGCAAGAAATGCTTTGGAGTCCCAACTGTCTAAAATGGTCAAGGAGGGCAGCATCAAAATAGAATTCCTCAGAATGGCGGAGCCCTGTGGTCGTAATAAAAAAAAACATTAGACCAATGACATAGGGGTATCCATCGACCTACGCAGTTACAGCATGGAGGTGATAATGGACAGCTACCCACTACACAGCATTAACAAACTCATTCTCATGATGAAAGAGGCCACCGTCTTCTCAAAGCTCGACATGCATGAGGCATATCACCAGATCAGTCTACATAAATAATCTCGTCTGCTCAAGGCTTTCATCATGCCTTTCGGCATGCCCCAATTTAAGAGCATGATATTCAGACTGTCCTCAGCTGCTTCGGAATTCCAGAGGATGATGGATTGCCTCTTACGAGGAATCAGAAATGTGTCATACTTCCAAGATGACACCCTCATATGTGCAGAAGATGGAGAGACCCATGATAAAGCACTGAAGATGGTGTTCAGTAAACTCCAGGAGGCAGGGGTTCGGTTTAGATACGAAAAATGTGTACTGAGAGCCCAAGAAGTGGAGTACCTCAGGTACCGAATCTCAAACGAAGGGATAAGCCCAAAGAAGGATCTCCTTCAGGCCATTGTAAGAGCCCCTGCTCCGACGTCGAAAGATGAACTGCGATCCTTCCTCGGACTTGCAGAGTATTATGCCAAATTAGTACCGAGGTTCTCGGAAACAACTGCCCCCCTGAGGGAGCTTCTCAAGAAGGGAGCAGAGTATGACTGGGTGCCAATCTCAAGCAACCGCTTCCGACGAAGTCAAGGCAAGGATTGTCCACGCCCCTTGCCTCAAACCGTTAAATCCATCGTGGGACACTTACATTACCATGGATGGAAGTGCCTATGGGCTAGTAGCCACACTCACACAAAAGAAAGGTGACACAGAGCACCAAATCACTCTCTGGAAAACAACTACTCCACTGTTGAGAAAGAGATGCTGGCATGTGCCTGGGTAATGGAATACTTTAGGACATATGTATGGGGTGCAAAGTTCCGACTGTTCCCCAACCTCAAACCGTTGATTCACATGTTGAGTCCAGGAGGCATCAAGACTTCAAAGCCAAGACTGGCTTGAATAGCAATCAAGTTGCAAGAATGTACCTATGAAATCCTACATACAGCAGGTTGGAAGAATGCCCAGGCAGACTGCATGTCAAGGATGGCAGATTGCAGAATCTCAAGCTCTACTTTCCTCCATGACGTATGGGTAGTGGTATCTATGAAGGATCTAAGAAGCCAAGAATTCATGGATATGAGCGAAGCCCACCGGAAGGAAGAACTAGAAAAATACAAGTTCCTGAGTAAGATGGTAAATTGGGCCCACAATGGCTGGCCCAATGAGAGAGTGGTTCCTGAAGGTCTGCGCCTGTATTGGAAGGTCAATGAAGAAATATTCATAGTGGATGGTCTCGTAATGAGAGGTGAACAAATAATACCTCCCAGAGGAATCCATAAAGTAATACTGTGCAGGGCACACGCAGGACACCTCAGCGGCAACATGACCAGGCGGAGGGTGCGGGAACCGTATTGGTGGCCAGGCATGGACCAATATATCAGAATCATGATTGAGAGGTGCCACGAGTGTGTGAACAGCGACAAAAGGCTCGAAGTGAGGCAACTACCCATGATCCCCACCGAGCTCCCCTGCAGAGTATGGCATAAAATCGGTCTGGTTTTTATTGTTCCATTGGACAACATGTTGCCGGACCACAAGTACGGGGCAGCCCTGGTAGATTACTTGTCCAAATGGGACGAGGTAGAATTTGTGCTAGACATCACCACGGCCACTGTGATTGAAGTGTTAATTATGTGTTCCAGAGGGAAGGCTTACCCAAGGAAATAGTCACAGACAACAGCGTCCAACTGATTTTGAGGGACATGGAAGGATTTCTGAAGAAACATAATATTAGACAGCTGCAAGCTAGTCTCTATCACCCACAAGCAACTAGATTAGTAGAGCGCACCAATAGATTCATAAAAGGAGCCTTACAACTAGCCTGTGCAGCAGGAATGGATCTTCACAAAACCGTTAAAGAAGCCATAGCTGCTCACCGCCTGACCCCCAATGCTATTACGCCTTTCTGTCCACGGCCCCCACGGCAGCACAATCTCAGGTCCATCACATTTAGGAATCGGCATGTAGCCGCTCCATTTTACAAACTCTGGAAGCTGCCCTGGAAACGATTGGCAGCAATGCTGACATGCCGGAGATCCGTCGCCTTGACAGCGCTGTCCATGATCTCACTTGAGCAGAGTCAGTTGCTTGCTGCCGCCGGCTCCGCTCCCAACTACGATTCAAAAGCGTAACGGGGCGGGAGCTTGCTGCTTCTAATTGCAGCTAATTCCTTGCTACCAAGATTCCGGTACCGTTCTTTATTCAATTCCTCATATTCGACCCTGTTTGCTGAAACAGATTGTTATTGACTCTGGCCCTTCTGCTTATTATCGCTATTCCAGCTTCAACCCTGCACACGGCTAACGGACTGCATCCGCCTTCTGTTTCAACACTTATTGTGAACTCCCGGTACTGATTACGCCTCGTCCCCCAGACTGGTCTTTCTTTCAGCCTTATACTGCTTGGATTGATTGGGTCATTGACCTCAATCCGGTACAAGGACTTCCTCAACTCCTACTCCAGAGCGTCACAGCGCTTATCTCATTCCGTGGTTCTGTCTCCAGCTTCCACATAGACTGCCTCACTTCCACTTAAGTGCTACCCAGATACCTATCGCGTATTGACCAACACTAGCTCATGTTACCTTCTACTCCTCATGGATAATTCCTTCGGCTTTCTTCTCCAGCTGCTGCTATCTACATTCTGTGGAAAGGACTGACTTGGATACCATGTACAGTACCAGGACGCACCACAGGTGACATAGATTGTGCACCACCTCGATCCTAGCGCAGCCCTCGTGCCGGTCGGGCTTAGTCTCCTTACTAACTACCAACCGTTTATTATTTTATCCTTCTTGTTGGTTGAGTTAACTCCTTCTTGGAATTTCTCTCTTCCCTCTGCACCATTAAACCTGTGGCTGGCGACGAAATATCCATCAATTCCATCTTGTTCTCCATAAGTTACG
This sequence comes from Ambystoma mexicanum, assembly GCF_040938575.1. NCBI lineage: Eukaryota > Metazoa > Chordata > Amphibia > Caudata > Ambystomatidae > Ambystoma > Ambystoma mexicanum. The sequence goes on along the minus strand of NC_090932.1, from coordinate 292,292,353 downwards.
TAGGGGGTAATTCTAATTACTGTCTTCTGGGTCCTTGAGGGGAGAAGGTCACAACCCAAAACATTATACCCATTCTGGAACAATCCATTTCCTAGGCAGGTGAATATCCTCCTCCTAGATAGGACTATCACTCTTGTCTACATTGCGTACTAATCATACTGTACTTTCTTACAGCCTGGTTATGTGGCGGTGTGTTCTCCCTGCTCTTTTGTGTGATTTTATTTTCATAACAACATTTTATTTGGTTTTACATATAAGCAATGAATATATCACAACAGCAATCGCAAAGCAGTAATCATACAATATGGGTTTTAGTAAAAGCGACTCATGGGAGGGCCGGAGTGCAGGGAGCAAAAATGTTAGAATGGCCGGTACTGCTCATGGAATGTCCTGTCTTTTTCCGCCGGCGGGTTGTGGGGCGTTGGGTAGCTATGGTGTGAGGTCTTGTTTCAATACAGTGGGCTGCTTTGGAGCCATCTTGTTAACGGAGGCCTCCTGGTGAGGGCCGGGAACCTGGCGGCATAGTCCATGAATGGGTCCCATATGTTTAAACTTCTATTCAGGGAGCCTGCCCGAATTGGAGTGATTCTCTCGGCCACCACTTTATCCCAGCATTTTGCCCACCAAAGTGCAACGGAGGGGCCCTCTTTATTTTTCCACACACGTGCCATTGCTATTTTTGCTGCTAGGAGTAGATGCGTGCATAGTCTGGGGATTTGGCCTGACATTGGGAGTGCTCCACCGCCCGTGCCACCAAGAAGGACGATTCCAGGGTCCCATGGGATGGTTAGGCCCGATATTTCCTTGATGTGTTTGAGTATTTCTTTCCAATAGATTTCCGCTTTCGGGCATGACCACACCATGTGTAGCAGAGATCCTGTAGCCGGACACCCACGCCAACAGGTTCCGGGAATGGTTGGGTTGGTCTTTTTGATTTGGGCCGGTGTTATATAGTACCTGTAACAGAGTTTATAGCCCCCTTCTCTATTTGTAATGCATTGAGAGCTTTTGTGTAATCTGGCCCAGCTTTTCCCCCATTCCTCGACTTCGATTTCTTTTCCCAGGTCCTTTTCTCATTCGATCATGTAGCTTTCCTTTTTCGTGGGGTCTGCCCTGTCTAGGAGCCGATATAGGGTTGAGATTCTGCCCTTGCTTGTAGGGGTTGTTAATGATAGTTCTAAGGCTGATAATTCTCTGGAGCATTTCTCCCTGGTTACTCTTTTGGATATCCAGTGTCGTATTTGTGCGTAGTGGAATGGTTACTCTTTTGGATATCCAGTGTCGTATTTGTGCGTAGTGGAATCTCTCCCCTTCACCCACACCGAATTTTTCTTTGCATCTTTCAAATGAGAGAGGTGCTCCTGCCTCCAGGAAATCGCTGGTTTTATGTAAGCCACCTACTATCCAGGGTTGAAAACTATGGGCCGATAGACCTGGGGAGAAATCGGGGTTGTTCCAGATGGGAGTCAGGGGGCCTAGCGAGCCGCGGATGTGCCATTTCAAGGCAGCTTCCTTCCAGCAGCGGGCTGTCGATACTGTTGGCAGAAGCGGGCCACTATTTGCTTGTGGTTTTACGGGTGGAAGGTGTGTGAGGGATGATGGTGCTACCGGACACCAAGATTCTTCGATGTGTGTCCATTTCGGTTTATCTGTTTCTTGGGCCCATGTGAAGGCGTGAGAGAGTTGTGCTGCCAGGGTGTATCTAGCCAGATCCGGAACTCCCAAACCCCCCTGTGGAATTCCTCTCATCATTATTCGTTTGGCTATACAAGGTTTTTTACCCCCCCCATACGAATGCTTGGATTTGCTTTTGCAGGGCTGTGATGGCTGGGCCCGGAATGTTGATTGGGAGTGCTGTACAATGGTATAGCCATCTGGGGATCAGGTTCATTTTGATGGCTGTGATTCTACCAAACCATGATATTTCCTGTGGTTTCCACCTTTTGAGATCATTTTGAAGATCTTTGATCAGTTGTGGGAAGTTGCATGAGTATAGGCGCAGTGGGTCGTTGGGGATGCGAACACCGAGGTAGTCGATTGGGCCTGGTGACCATGGAATCGGCATTAGGGGGCAGAGATTGTCTTTTTCCTGTTTAGAGAGATTCACCGGTAAAGGTACGGATTTAGATAAGTTTACCCTGAACCCTGATAGAGTCCCGAATTCTGAAATTTCATCCCATATGGCACCTAGGGACGATGTCAGGTTTGTTGCTGTTATTAGAACATGGTCTGCGTATAGCGCAATTTTATATTCATGGCCTCCCACAGACAACCCACTTATGTTCGTATTTTGTCTAATTCTTGCTGCAAAGGGCTCCATTGAGAGAGCGAAGATTAGGGGGGAGAGTGGACAACCCTGTCTAGTGCCCCTGGATATGTGGATTTTGCTGGATCTTGTGCCGTTGACCTGCAACTGTGTGGTGGGCGAATGATAGTTAGCCATGACCCATGTGGTAAAGTTCGGCCCAAAGCCCATGTGTGTCAAGACTGCTCGGATGTAACCCCAATCAACCAAGTCAAAGGCCTTGTGTGCGTCTAAGGATATGGCGGCCATTCCTACCTTTAGTTTGTGGCCTCTCTCGATAATGTCGATCGTCCTTCTGATATTGTCATGGGTACTCCTCCCAGGGATGAATCCTGTTTGGTCTTGATCAATTAGGGTTGGTAGGGCTGGAGCAAGTCTATTGGCCAATACTTTGGCAAAAATCTTCCCGTCGATGTTTAGGAGTGCGATGGGTCGATACGAGGCAGCAAGTTCGGGGTCTTTTCCCGGTTTGTGTGGCAAGATTGTGATGGATTCAGCCATCAAATCGGTTGTTGACTTTGACGTGAGGAAAGAGTTAAATAGGACCGACATCTGCGGTGCAAGACTTCTGGCATACTTTTTGTAGAAATTAGCGGATAGACCATCAGGGCCCGGTGCGGATGATTTGAGCGATTTGATGGCGTCTATAATTTCTTCAGTAGAGATGGGTAGTTCTAGGGAGTCCAACAGGGTAGTGTCCCGGGAGGGCATAGTGCTTAAATAGTCTGCTAGGTTATCTAGTACTGTGGGTTCTCCGGACATGATTGATTTGTGATGTTTCAATAGTTCATCGATTTTCTCTCAGTCAGAGTAAAGCATTTGTCCATTCTCCCTTCTTAGTTTTAAAATGTTGTTTCGGGTGGGGGCTTTTTTCAGTTTCTGTGCTAGGATCTTGTTTGCTTTGTTCCCTTTGCTGTAGTAGAATTGCTTTGTAAATGCTAATGCTTTCGCTGTGCGATCGGCACAGTGCATCTCCAGTGCTGTTTTTGCTTTCCTCAGGGCTCTCTCTGTTTTCCTCTAGTTGCGTGATTTCATTTCGGTCTCCAGTTGTTTTACTTTTCCTTCCAGCTTGGCAGCCATGATGTTCGAAACTCTTCTCTGTTCTGCACCAGCGCTAATTAAGGTGCCCCTGACGACCGCTTTCAAGGCATCCCAGAGAACGTTGATGGAAGCGTGCTCCGTTGTGTTTTCTTTGAAATAATTAGAGATAGTTTCTTCGGTTTCCGTTCGAATGCATTTGTCTAATAATAATGAATCGTTGAGTTTCCAGTGCCTTTGAATGGGTTGTTTTTGGCCTGAGATCGCCAGATTCGCTGCAACTGGGGCGTGATCAGAAATCATGCAAGTGTGGATTTCGGAGTTGTTAAGGCAAGGGAACAGGACCCCTGATAGGAGTATGAGATCAATTCTTGAGAAGCCTTTATGCACGCATGAGTAATGAGTGTAGTCCCTTGCGGTGCTATTGAATAATCGCCATGCATCAACAGATTCGGTTTCTCTTAGTAATTTGGCTAACGCTAGTGCTTGTACGAAATCTGTATTCGTAGAGGGCAGAGTTTTATCTAATTGTGAGTCTGGCATGCAGTTGAAATCACCACTTATGATCAGATGGCCTTCACGGAAGGCTAGAATGGTCGAAATTAGCTTTGCGATGAAGTTGGCCTGAGATGCATTGGGGCCGTAAACTGAGACGATGGTTATAGGAAGTTCTTCAAACAGGCCCTTTAGAAGAAGAAAGCGGCCTTCCGGATCTCTTTTTATGGTGATTTTTGATAGTGGGACTTTGTCACTTAATAGGATTGCAACTCCTCTCTTCTTCTGTCCGGAGGAGGCAAAGTATGTTCTGTGTTTATATCTATTGAACCTTACTCGGGCTTCGTCCTCCTGTAATAGGTGAGTTTCTTGGAGCATTACGATGTCGCCTGACAACTGACCCAGCCTATGTTCTATTGATTTACGCTTTATTGGCGAATTCAGACCCTGGACATTCCATGTGAGTATCACTATTTCACTTGTATCGGTCATTGATAAACAATTTAGGATCCGGTGTGTCGTTGGTCTTGCTCTCACTCCTAGGCCTAGAGTTTGCTAGTGGAGATATTTTGCTGTGTTGGTCTGGTGAAAGCTTAGTTGCAGGTGCGATATGCTGTGAGAATGATTGTGAGGCCAGAACCTGAGGGGTTCGGAATGTTCCTCTCCAGGCTGGCTGCCATATTGGTTTATCTCCTCCCTTCCTCCCTGCCCCCCAACTAGAACTGGAAGTAGAACCATTGTCCTGCTGCCACTGGGGAACTGGTGGCACCAAGGCGCCTTACGATGGCCAACTGGGCCGCTGATCTGAATTCTTTTTGGAGCTCATCCTGGCTCCCGCACTGTCAGCGTAAATGAGAGTTAATGATTCTGCAGGCTTTCTCCCCATGTGATGGGATTGCTAGGACTCGTGTCTTTCTTAGGGGGCCCCCGGAGACTTCGTCTTCTGCCGGCTTTCGACCATTCTCCTGTGGGAGGGTTTTCCTGAGGGGGTCGGGATGGTTCTTCTGATTCCGACTCCCCGTCAGATTTTCTGAGGCACATGAATTTATCTGCCTCTTTAGGTGTGTGAATTTGCCTCAGGGCTCCTTCCCATTTAAACTTGACTGATGTTGGGAAACCCCATTGATACGGGATCTTTTTGTCACGTAGCCACTCCGTTAGAGGTCGCATGATTTTCCTCTTTTGTAACGTGGAGGTGGATAGGTCCTGGTAGAGCGAGATTGTGGAGCCCTGGAACGTGATCTGGTGCAATTGCCTCGCCTCGCGCATAATTTCTTCCTTCATTTGAAAGAAATGGATTCTGACTAGAACATCCGATGGGAATGTGGATTCCCTTCTTGAGGAGGTTCTGTGCACCCGATCCAGTTCCAGGGGTGCGCTGTCTGGGAGTGTAATTATAAATCTGAGTAGATTTGAGACATAGCTTTTCAATTCTGTATCTGGGACGGAGGATGGTATTCCTTGTAAGCGGATGTTATTCCTCCAAGAGCGATTCTCTGCGTCCTCCTGTTTTGCCTCTAGGAGGTTGCATCTTGCTTCGAGCTCGGCCGTTCGGTGTTCTGCTTCTCCCATTCGCCCGTCTAGAGAGTTGATTTTCTTAGTGACCTCTTCTGTGCTTTTTTGGATTTCTTTCGTTAGGGCTGATAGTAGAACTTGCAAGTCGGCTTTAGAGACTGATTGTGATGGGCCTTGGGTTGCTGCCAGAGCTGCGGCCGCGGAGATGTTGGTAGGATCTTCCGGTGGATCCCCCTTTCTTGATCACTCCGTAGTAGTGTTCGCTAATAGGGAGGCAATGTCTGCTTGCTTAGAGGGCTTGCTGTTTCTTGACATCTTGCCGGGTCACTGTGGCAAGATTTGCTACGTGGGGTTATTGCTAGTATACCACAAGAGGAAAGTGCGGCGGACCCCGACGTGCCGCAAGAAGGGACCCAAGGACCTGAGAAGTAGCGGTGGAGGGGACTAAGGCCGCGGCTAGGCGGGAGATGCCCCTCTCGTTATGTGTTGTTCGGGGGGGGCTGTTAATAATGAAACGAGTGAGAAGTCCACCCCTCTCCTCACCTTAAAGATGTCGGTGCTGTTCTGCTGTGTATTTCCGAGGGGTATGAGGACTCCGTGTCCACCCGCAAGTTTGTGGCTTTACAGGCCCAGTGATATATAATCCGGAAGATCTGTGCTGGCGTAGATTCACTGCGTGTCGAGGAGCGCCGGGCTGAGGGTTTGGGTGCAGTCCGGACGTGGCTGGCGGCGCAAGGCGGGAAAAGCGTAGTGGTGGATGCCTCTGGCCGGGCCTGAAGATTAGGCTGGTAGAGGGGCAGTCGACGTCAGAGTGGTCGCTGGGGGTAAGCTGGTTAGATGTTCTCCGCTTGCCGATTCCCCGCTTCCTGGAGGAGGAGCAGCTTCCTCCCGGTCGACCGCAGCCAGTACCCCCCACGCGGGATAGAAGGAGGCAGTGGGGATGAGGGCCGGGGCCGAAACAGCTTCTGGTAAGGTTGGCTCAGTTCTATGCCGGCCCACAGTCTTGCATGCGATGGTCTGCTTCCAGAGCTGTGTGGGATGAACGGGGTTGAACCGGCCTCAGGGTGTGAGAAAGCTGGAGTCAGTGTGGGCTGGAGAGCTGTGTGCGTTAGGCGGCTTTGTTTGCTTTAGCGCGCCCGGCCCACCCTCGCACGGATGGACTCCTCTGTTTGAGCTCTGCGGTTGCCATCTTGGATATGAGCGGGGACCCGTGTGAAAGAGATAAGTTGCCGAAACTTCACATTCCGGCCATGGTGCAGGGTCCCACTAGGTAGACAGCTGCTGGCGGTATTCATGCAACAGTTGCTTTAGTTTCACTCCATAACGGGGACTGGAATCGGCGTTTGTAGATGCGGCGCGGTGGGCCTTTCAGGAGCTCCTAAGAAGCCATTCCACTCGCGGTGGCTCCGAGCCACGCCCCTCTTTTGTGTGATTTATTCCTCTGGCTGACTTTATTCCTCCAGCAGAGGGGTGTATCATAAAAAAGAGTTTTCCCTCAAGAGATGATTTATGGGTTAAGGTATAACCCAGGCTCTTCATTCAAGGCCATCCACTCCCAGAATCAACGCTCATCTCTACACCTCCGGAACCCTTGGTTCGGTGAGTAACAAACGCAGTCACAGGAGTGTCACCTTTCCAAATGCTGAGATGGAGGAGGGCTGCATCCACTCTAGTACCACCCTGGCTATATAAGGTAATACATGATGAGGCCATCGACATGAGAGAAGTGGTCTGGAGAATCCAGTAAAACAAGGATCAAATGAAAGCACAGAGCAACATGCGCAGAGCAGTACATCGGACAGAAGTTGAGGTGGGCGATGTAGTAGAGATAAAACTACCTCACAAAGTCATGGTAACAGTGTCCAAGTACAGCCAGTCAATAGAAGTTGCTCAAAGAGGCACTAACCACATTTACACCAGTGATGGCAAAAGATGCTACTTGGATAGAGTTGTGTAAGGCATGGTATCAAAGTAATACAGACTCAAGTGACCACAGTTCAAGGGTGTTTATTGAACTTTATCAAGGGTCTGATAAATGCCTATCTAAACCTAAATCTAAAGATGGGAGAAAGCTACAACCATCAAATAATAATAACGCAGTCCTAGTGGAGTCTCATCAAAATAAAAGCGCCTATACTAAAAACCTATTGCCAATCCTTACAGCTAATTTACAAATAGTGTGGGGGGGGGGATGTTCATGAAAAATAAAGAAGTGTTCACAAAATGATAATTCAGGATGTTCAGGCCATTGGCCTCCCTTCCCCACATTTTCAGCACGGGACAAGGTGGTTCACTCAAGCATAGCACACTCTTGGGCTTCTTCGCCATGAGGCCACAGTTCTATTACAAGCATCAGGGCCTTCTATGCCCAAGTCTCTTAAATTATCAAAAAAGTCTCTTGATCCAGAGGGCCTGATGTATCAAACAAACAAAAATGTTCCTTTGCAAGTATTCAAGTAGGGTGATTCACTCTTCACCCTGGATCCCCCTCAGCCGGGCTCAGATCCCTTTTGTACCACAATCTTTTCTCAGGTGACTCACGGTTCGCCCTGGATCCCCCTCAATCGGGCTCAGATCCTTTTAACACAATTAGTCTCCCTCAGCCGGGCTCAGACCAATTACAGTTCGTATTAGTTATCAAAGACTTTTGAATGTGCACATGGTTTGGCTTGACATGTTGAGGGACCACTTCGATTTAACAGTTCACAATTTTACACTCTCAGTTGGATACCTAACAGAGACCTACTAATGAGCACCCACGTGGCGCTGGACCACTCTGTATATGGCATCTGCCTTGGTTCCAAAAGTTCAGTCACTCCTTGGATATTCAATTATATTTGCGTCGCTCAAACATATGCCTCTCACTCTGTTCTTTTCAAATTTCTTCATACAGCGTTGCTGCTTGCAACCTTGGTTCTAACACAGACCGGTCTGCTATTAATCTCCCCGACTCACCGGCTGTGCTGACCTTACTGCAGCAGCCTTGTTGTCGGAGCCAAGGAGAGTACCACAGCGGCAATCACTTCTCCCCGCCTCGGCTATCGATGCGAGAGAGCTCCGGGTACCTTTGACACACAATGCACCTTTCTTCAGTTTTAATTTCCGTGTTTATGTTTCTTATTTTCGAGGGATCATGAAAGTAGTGGCTTTCCTAGGCAGGGGCAATTCCCTCCTTGCAACCCTTTCTGGTCTTGCCGTCTTTCTCCTCGTATAACACAGCCATCACGGGACTGCTGCTTCCTCATGTGTTTTGCCTTGCTCAGAGTGTGCTTTCTTGCTCCACCTTTTATCTCTGTTGGGAAGTGTGATGGAAGTCAGGTTTGTGTAATTATCAGTAATTGCCTGACTCTGCCTGACCCTTGTGTTGGGTCATGTCAGGTATACGGCTCTGGTTTTAGTCCGTTGTCGCTCACAGTGAACTGTTTTTGAGAACGTGTTCATGTCGGGAAAAGGGGGGTTGAGTTCCTAAATATCCTACTTGGTAGGATGGGATAAAGGTGTTATTGGGAAGGATATACTGAGGCTCACCATCCAGTGTCCCACTCCTACTCCCCTAAGATCCCTCACCCAGGTGATCCTCTCGCATTGGTCCACCCCCAGGAACTGGATCCAAAAGCAAAGGCTGTGTCCTGGCCACCTGCATGACAGTTTGTAACACAAATTATTTTGAAAAATCTACTACCTTTAGGATCGGGTTCTGGCACAGGGTTTGTTTTAAGTTGTTGTAACATACATCATCCTCATCAGTTCAATGAATCTTCTGGGGTTTCTCGTTCTTTAATTTGTCTGTCAACCTAGCTGTTCTGTCCGAGAAATTATGGATAAACCTACGGTAATAAATGATTAATCCTAAGAATGCTCTGAGGTATCTCTTAGTTTTAGGCATGGGGGTATCTAGGACGGCTTTCACTTTTTCTCGTTGAGGCTGGACACTACCATTCCCTGCAAAGAAGCCAAGGTATTTCTCGGCTCATTGAGCCAGTTTACGTTTGGATGGATTGGCAGTTAAGCCTGCTTCTCTGAGGGCTCTCATAATAGTAAAGAGATGAAAAAGATGGTCTTCCCATGTCTTACTATAAAGGACTATTTCGCCAATACAAGCCCACAGAAATCGGAATAGGGCTGTAATATCATGTCCATTAGCCATTGGAAAGTGGCAGGGGCACTGTATAAGCTAAAAGGGAGGACTTTGAACTGGAATACTCCCAGGGGCGTTGAGAAAGCTGTCTTTTCCTTATCAGGTCCATGTACTGGGACCTGCCAGTACCCCTTGGTTAAGACTAGGATTGATAGGAAAGTGGAATTTCCGGGTTCATCAATCAGTTTGTCAATGCGCAGCATGGGATAGGCATCAAAGTCAAGGATGGCGTTGACTTGACGGAAGTCTATGCAAAACCTCCAGGAATGGTCAGATTGTGTGACCAATACTATAGGGGAGGACCATGGGCTTGAGGAAGGTTCAATAATATTTGCGCTTAGCATTTTCTTCACTTCCTCAACCACTATATGTCTACTGGCTTCCGGGAATCTATATGGTTTCAAATGGACCACTTTTCCCTTTTGAGTTCTGATATAATGATATGTGCCTTGTACTCTCCATGGTTTCTCACAGAATACATCGGGAATGTTGTGACTAAATCTTTTAAGTCTTCTTGTGGTTGACTAGATAGGTCTTGGGGAATTAATTCAAAATTATCTATTTCTTCTTGTACCAAACAAGACAGTATTGTGGCAGTGGCTGCAGATGGATTTTCTTTCCATTCCATTAACAGATTCACGTGGTAGAAGTGGGTCTTTTGTTTTCTGTCAGGTTGGGCTATTTTATAGGTACAGATCCCTGTTCGCTCTAATATTTCATAAGGCTCATGCCACTTTGAGACAAGTTTATTTTCATAGGTAGGTAAGAGGACTAGTACCTTTTGTCCTATTGAAAAATATCTTAAGTTTACCTTTTTATCATAGGTGGACTTTTGTTGTGCTTGGGCTTTTTCCATGTGGTTATAGACTAGGTTTCGAACAGGTTTCCTATGCTCTCGCAATCCGGTAGCTCTTTGTGAGAGGGGAATAGGTACCTCTTCTCATTCTTCCCAGGTCTCCCAAAGCATGTCTAGGACATCTCTTCATTCTCTACCATAGAGTAGTCCGAAAAGAGAGAATCCAGTGGGCGCCTGAGGGTCCTTTCTTACTGGAAATAGGGCCCATGGAATCATGTAATCCCAGTCTTTCTGTCCTTGACTACCAACTTTCTTATTATTATATGTAAGGAAGACATGGTATCCAACAGTAAGACAGACACAAGTGATCACAGTTCAAGGGTGTTTATTGAACTTCAATCGGGTTTGAAAAACACATATCTAATCCTAAATCTAAAGATGGGAGCAAGCTACGACCATCAAACAATAATAATGCAGTTCTAGTGGTGTCTCAAAATAAAAAAGGCCTATACTAATATACTTATTGCCAATCCTTACCTCTAAATACAAATAGTGTTGGAAAAAATGTTATGCAAAAGAAAAGTGTTCAAGAAATGATATGTCAAGATATTCAAGCCGTTGGCTTCCCTTCCCCCACATTTTCAGCACAGGACAAGGCGGCACACTCGAGCTTAGCACAGTCTCTGGCTTCTCTAGCATGGGGATGCACTTCAGATCTTAATATCATAGCCTTCTGTACCAAAGTATCTTTGCCATTCAAAGTCTCTTACTTCAGAGGGCCTGATCCGACAAACAAACATTCAAAAGTTCCTTTCTCCTCAGGATTCTCATGTCAAAGGTATTATAGCTTGCTTTAAAGTTCAGTAACTCATCAGCAGTTTAACTTCACTCGCGTCTCTTACCACACACATTTTAACAATGTTTGTTCCAGCACTCGGTTTACAATGTTGCTGCTTGCAACCTTGACTTCAACACAGACCAGTCTTGTATTGGTCTCCCCAACTTTACCAGCTGTGTTGTTTTCCCTGACGCGGCTTTGTTTCTGGAGCCAAGGACAGTACGACGGTAGCTGGTGATTCCCCCACCTTGATTATTGACGCAGGAGGGACCCGGGTATCTCTGACACAAAATGCAGGATTCTTCAGCCTGTTTTCCTGCTCTTATGCTTTCCAATTTCGAGGACTGATCAAAGCAACAGTTCTTTGTTGAAAAGTTCAAGGGTACTTCCCTCCTCGTGATCCCTTTCTGCTTCTCTGTATTTCTTCTCTCGTTAAACTGCCATCTTGGAAGTGCTGTTTCCTTGTGTCTTTCGCCTCGCTCACAGTGTGCTCTTGTGCTCTGCCTCTTATCCGTGTGGGGAAGTGTAATGGAAGTCAAGTGTGAGTGATTGCCGATAATTGCTTGACCTTGCCTGACCATAGTATTGGGACATGTCAGGTACACAGCTCGGGTGTTAGTCTGTTTTACCTTACAGCAGGCTGTCAGTGAGAAAGTGTTTCTGTTGTAAAAGGTGGTGGGGGGTAAAGTTCCTAATTATCCTACTTGGTAGAATGGGGTAGAGGTGTTATAAGGAAGGGGACACCTCGTCTCACCCTCCAGTGTCCCACTCCACGAAGACCCCTCAACCAAGTGATCCTCTCACACGGATCCACCCCCAAAGAACTGGATCCAAAAGCGATGGCCGTGTCCTGGCCACCTGGATGACAGATCCCCAGGGACTAGTGGGTGAGACACCTTCTTGTTTCTCACAGCATATAACCCTATGTGTCATCCAGGGCAATAAAGCCTGTTACGAAACCACCGGCACCCAGTGGTACTTCCAGGCCACCACACTAACCAAATCTCATTTGGGTTTTTAAACTGTTTTTACAGTGGAAGAATTTGAAGCACAATGTAAGGTGATCTGCTTATTATCATTATTTTGCACAGCCTGCAGCGTTATGCTACCCTCACATTTATTATCACCCACCATTCACACCTCTGGGCCATCAATTTCTTATTGTAATTCTTTGTTGATGCAAAGCTAAACATCAGGGGAGCAGCTGTACACGAAAAAGTGTGAAGATTGAGCACAGATTCCTTTGGACAGCTGTTGTGTGTAGGAGGAGGAAATAGGGGTTGGTTAGCCACCCAATCATGCCCACATTATTGAGTACATGCACTCTCCTTAAGCTTGGCGATGTCCTGGTCCTCAATACTGCCAAGAATTAGAAGTGAAGAAGTGCACGTACTGAGGGCATAACCAGCCAATTTAAAGCACTCTTTGAGTTCCCACGAAAGTTGAAAACAGACAGTTTTATTTTTAGCGGGTGGGAGCCCATTGAATTGTATCGACTGGTAAGGAGTGTGATTGAATGGTAGGTATCCCCCAAAAGCGTATGGGTGAGAAGTATGTTTTAAGTCTCCCAATTCTATTGCAAGGCCTGGGGCCAAGTATTAGGCTCCACTTTCTTTACTTAGCCTTTGAGCAGCAAAGCACAATTCTAACAATAAACTATATTTTCTAAGAACATCTGGTCTATTTGGTAGTTTTCTTTGAACATTGTAAACTGTAAACAATCATAGCCAATTATGTGCCATGTCTCTTCATGACCTCATGTTCTGTCCTTAACTTCTTCTCTTTCTTTGCTGCTCTTACAGCAGAGAAGTAGTCGCTCCTCAGAGCTCCATTTTCTTATGTGTTTTTAGAATAACATTGCCCAATTTAGTTTGCTATATTATAAGCTTCTATTTCATATTACCCCATGTCCCCCCTTTCTGTTCCAAGTCCTAACTAAATGAAGGATGTCCACTTTCCCCAGAACTATTCAGTAGCCCTCAAAACTCGAAATACCATGCTTGTTAACCCCTCCCCCTACAAAAAGGTTTAAGATTGCCACAGGCGCCCGCCCCTTTTACCCTGTTTTTTTGCTGCCCATCAGGCGGCAGTTTCACATTGCAGAGGTCCTGCTGGGGTTGTCCTTCTCAGCTCTACAGATTGTTGGGACTGCTCCCGAATCCCCTGCTGGTCTTGAGGGTGGTGGAGCTCAGGATTTCCACTATATCCCTTGTGAGTGGGTGGGCCCATGAACTGCCAGCTGGACCTTTGGCTTGGGTTTTCCACCCTAAGGACTGGTGCAATTGCCCACCCACTTACATACCAGGCTATGTGCAGCCTACGCCCTGCCTGCACTGAAACGGCAGGGCACTTCGGTAATTGGACCCCCAACGCCCTTTTCACCTCTCCTGCCAAAACCACCATATTCACAAATAGCCCATTTACTGTACGAATACGTTCCTCTGAAACATATATATTATAATCTCCTTCCCCCACAGCTTGCTACTCAGCAGAGCCATCACGTGCAAGCTCATCCCCTAGCCTATATGCCTTGAAACTCATACAACCCGGTAAGACACAATACTGAGCCCCATTCTCAACAGGCATTCAAGTAGCCCAACATCCCATCCTGGTGCATGACCCTATTAACCTCCTACTCTCTGCTTTTCTCCTCCCTTGGTTCTCCCCCTGTTTGACGTAACAACTGTTTATTGTGCAACTATTATGTGTAACGAACAATATAACCAACGTGATTGTGTTAACCAGGATTTGACAAACACATTTACCCATGCAACCAAAACCTATTTATACCTACATAACTACTACTGTCACCATGAACACCACGCACGGTATGCAATAACGCTGATATAACTATGCCTACCACATATCGCCATTATGTTCTATGGGACACCACTGCGCTAATGTCACATAACTCATGATTCTCCATCACAATGACAAATTGATAATTGCTCACTTGTTCTCCTCACAGTTTGTTACGCGCAATACAACAGTGTACACTGCACCATGTCCGAACTACCACAGCATTGATAAAGACACATGTTGGCTTGAAACACGTGTCAGCATTGTGTATGTTAATAAACCAGCACTTAAACCCAACTGAAGTGACAAGACTTCTCAATTCCTTGCTCCATATACTCAACTCAATTGGACAAACCCTAAGGGTTAAATATCCATTGCCCAGGTGCACACGGTTCTTACAAACCATTACATCCTCAAATGCTACTGAATCAAATCTTTCCATATTTAAAAGTTTGCTTCCGCTCCATCTGTACTGCAGGAGCATGGTTTTTCCGAAAGTTGAAAGCACTGATCAGAGAGACTCTAAAGGAAAAGCAGAGGTCAGCTTCACGGAGAGGCAGGATGAGGGCTCACCACAGCAGAGACTTTCCTTCCTCCCCTTTGTCCTCCTGTTTCTCATCATCTTCATACCCCTCCTCTCTACTCAAATTAGAAGCCCAAAGACCCAAGGGGGAAGTGACTTGATCAGGAGTCGTTGAGCAAAGTTTTGGATCATGTCGCCTCAAGAATGCAGATCTCCCACGATGAAGCCCTCTTTCTCAAAACCAAGCCAACTTTAATGCAGTTTAAGAAAAAAAGGTGGGACCTTCCTATTATTGCCGATACCAGAGAAAAGGGTTTTGAGGAATGGAAGCAGCCAGACCAAATTTCCATCCCGAGGTTCATGAAACAATGTTAGCCCCTCAGTGGAGAGGAGCAAGCAATGCCTGCTTTTGTGGGTACTGATTCTTTGTTGTCCAGACTTATTGGTTGTCGTTCTATGTCCCCAGAGGTATACACTGTCCGTGACTCTACCAAGAAACGTTTCGACACGTCCCTTTGCAAAGCCTATGAAGGGATGAATCTATCTGTCCTGACTCTCCACATTCTTCTTATAAAACGCTGTCTCTACTCAAGGATTTTCAGGAACTCCTGCATCAAGGAGGAACAAGAATCCTCTTACCTTCTGGACACCATACAACATCAAGTGGAGTGTGGA
The DNA here is from genome assembly GCF_040938575.1 of Ambystoma mexicanum. Lineage (NCBI taxonomy): Eukaryota > Metazoa > Chordata > Amphibia > Caudata > Ambystomatidae > Ambystoma > Ambystoma mexicanum. The sequence continues at coordinate 292,277,231 of NC_090932.1, read as the reverse complement.
GTTCCTATCTAATTTGGCATACTAGCATGGGGTCTGTGCAGAACTGCTGTAGTGGTCAAGAAACATAAATATGTCATAGACTGACCAACAGAGAATTTACAGAAACATTTAGCACTAGACCTCCCGTTCCAGGGCACAAAACTATTTGTAGAAGAGTTGTAGGATAAGGTGCACCATCATTATAAGGATAAGTAGCATTCAGGGACTCCCAGGGGAAAATGCAAGACATAGTGCTCCCTGTGAACTCACATCTACTACGCTCAAGCTAAAGCCCAGCAGGCGGCTGCATGGGTCAGGCTGTCTTTCATAGGCCGGCAATGAGCTCCAGCCAAGAGGTTCAGAGCATCTTCCTCTCCCACAACATTGCATTCCTGAATGTCATGGCAGCCTTCCATTGGACGTGGTGGAAGGAAGGCTTAGTCTCTTCAGATTATCTGGAACTCCATAGGTATTGGACATTATTCAGGTCATTTACAGAGTGGAATTCAGGACCTACCCTCCAGATTCAGATTACCACCCATGGAATCTGGTCCCTCTGAAGAGGGCCTGCATGATGAAGGAAATGATCTCAAGATCTGAGACAGAAGGTGGTGATCTGCCCTGTCCCTCAACATGAATGGGGACAATCCGGATACTCTCTGTTTTTTCTAGACCCCAAGGTCTCAGGTGGGTACAGGCTGGTCCTGGACCTCAAGGGGATGAAAAGGTATGTGATCAACACCAAGGTAAAGATGGATAACCTCCAGTATATTATACGTCTAATTACAACTGGTAATAGGTTGGCCTCCCTGGACCTCCACAATGCTTATTTTCATGTGCAGATTCATCCGGATCACCACAAATTCCTGAGGTTATTAATAAGGGGTCTCTGCTTCCAATTCACTGACATCCCCTTTGATCTCCCTGCAATTCCAAGGGTGTTTAAAAAGATCCTGGCACTGTTGATCGGCAGGCTACACAACGAGGGTTGAAGAATCTATCCTCATGTGATTTGCTGTTTGAGGGGTTCCTCCACCTAGGAAGTGAGGGAAGAAGTTGGCACGGTTGCTTAATTTCTGGCAACTCACCAATTTCTGTTCAACCACAAGAAGTCCCACTCAGAGCCCACAAAATATCTCTTGTTCATTGTTCTCCTCAACTCCCTCTCCTCGTTTGGCCTCAAAGACGCTGGGCCTCATTACAATTATGGAGGTAGCCATGCTGCTTTTAGCGGCATGGCTACCCCCATACCGAGTACCAGGTCCGGGTTCCCTGAATGGGGAAATACCGGGCCATTCCGACCTTGGAGGGCCCGGTATTTCCCCATTCATGGAACCCAGACCCGGTACATCCCCATTCCCATTTGAGCCCCCATAGGGCTCAATGGGAATGGGGAGGATGCTAACAACGGGCCCGTTAATGACAGGCCCATTGTTAGCATCCTGGTCTGCTCTCCTCTTATCTCTCTAACCGCACTTATTCTGGCTCGTGGGTGGCTCCACCTCTCCCACATATCCTCTCAACCATGGAGTCTCCCAAGGTTCTGTCCTTGGACCCTTTCTTTTCTCACTCTTTACTTCCTTCTTAGCTCCTATCATCTCCTCATTAGGTATCTCGCACCATTTCTACACTGATGATACCCAGCTTTTCCTCTCCTTCTCCTCCTTCTCTCCCGACATTCACGATAAACTCTCTTCTTGCCTTTCTGCTATTAAATCCTGGATGTCCTCTCACTTCCTTACTCTTAATGCTGAAAAAACTGAACTCCTTCTCTTCCCTGCCAACACTCTTCCTCCTCCCTCCAGTACCCCTTTCATTCTCTTTCCCCCCTCCGAGCTCTCCTTCTCTCCCCATGCCCGCAACCTTGGTCTTCATATTGACCATCACCTCTCTCTATCTCACCACATTTCTCTTACTGCCAAGTCTTGTCGCTTTCACCTTTACATTTGTAAAATTCGACCCCTCCTAACCTTTCAAGCTACTAAACTCTTAATTACCTCCCTCATCTTCTCCAGACTTTTTTACTGTTCTTCCCTTTTCTTTGGACTCCCCTCCTCTCACCTCTCCCCACTTAAATCTGTCTACCACTCTGCCATCCGCTCCCTCTGCTTTCTCTCACTTCTTGACTCCATCGCCTCTTCTCTTACCTCTCTAGGCTGGCTCACTTTTCACTCCCAGCTCAAATTGAAGTTCCTCTGTCTTGTCTTCAAATCCCTCTATGGTCTTTCTTACTTTCTATACCCCTTCTCTTTCTCTCCGCTCTGCTAATCCTTTCCTACTCTCTCCTCCTCCACCACCCTGCGCCCCCTCCCGCTTCCGCTCTTTCCAACTCCTCGCTCCCTTCCACCAGAATCGCCTCCCCCTCCACATCCGCTCTTCTCCCTCCTACCCTTCCTTTCGTTCTTCTCTAAAATCTTATCTTTTCCATTCCCCTCCCTAACACCTTTCGCTTCTTCTCCTACCTCTCCCACTGACTCATGCCTCACCTCTTACTCCTGTACTTCCGTACCCTCTCCATCCTCTCTACTCCCTTCTACCCCACCTCCACCTCTTATCTAGTCTTATTCTTTCCTCTCTTCTTCCTCACACCTTCTCGCCTTCCCCCTTACTACCGCTTCTACCTCCACTTATAACTCCCATTCCCTCTCACACCCCTGTCCCTCTCCACTCCCTCCTCTCCTCAGCAATAATGTAAATTGTTCCTTATACTGTTTTCGAGTTGTGATTCAATTGCCATCTTATGCTTGTTGTATTTTTTCTTGTTCTCATGTAAAGGACTTTGGATGAAAGGGCTATATAAATTCAATAAAATACAAATACATTGAGGTACACTTCCAAACCAACCTAGGTCTGGTTTGTCTTCCCGAGACCAGTCTGTATCATTCATGAAGTGGTGGCAGTATGTCAAGTGAAGAAAGCCTCTGCAGGAGGTGGCTCTGCATTCAATCTATGATGGCTGCCTTAGTCGTTGTCACCTGATGGGCCATACTCCATCACAGCCCCTTTTCTGGCATCTACAGCTACATTGGCCCCTCTCCTTAGCGAACTTCGAAATTTTTTTCCAATTTCTCCAAGGGTGAAGGCCAGTTTCTAGAGAGTAAAAAAGAAAAGATCAGGGGTGCACTTTAGTTTCCAGTCATTTGATCCTTAAACTAGTAATAACAGGGTTTGATCCCAGAAATGTTAAAAAATAACAGGGTTAGATCGCAAATGTGAGTGGTAACAGGGTTAAATCCCACAAAATGTTCAAAAAATATACCAGGGTTAAATCCCAACTGCCAGTTCAAATGCACAGTAGTTCTGCTCCTCCAAATACTTTTGAGTCTCCAACTCTCTTCAGAGAGGCTGTGTTTCTTTTCAGCTGTTGCCAATTACATTTTTAATTACAGTCTCAAGGAATTCTGGTCATTGTAGTGATGGCACAATGATTTGTTCAGGAGACCAGGAACTAACTCCCCTCCTCGAGAGAGGCCTCTGTGATGAATCCTATGGAGTCCTCTTGAAAACCCTGAAGCCTCCTCTCAGGTGGCCAGGCGAAGGCAGACACTTCCTGATCCTGGGGGCGGTGTTAGATGGGAGGATCACCTGGGAGGAGAAGAGGCCCAGGGAAACAGGAGGACTTCATGGGATGAAACACCGTACTTGTCTACCTCCAGGAAGGGAATATCATTAATGCCAATACATGTAATGGCATGTTGTCAAAGAGACGGGTACTCCCTAAAATTTGCTATAACAATATGAATGAGGACAAGTACAACTGGTCATGTATTAAGGGTGATAAAAGTTATTATAAAAATTATAACACTCCTAGAAAAAGAAATCCTATCAGTCTCAGGAAAAGCTTGCAGAAAAGTCTTTAAAAGTGACGAAACTACAAGGCGGTGACCGGCTACACTTAGCCACTCTGAATGCTCGATCTGCTGTCAAACATTCCTCCGACATCTGTCTCCTAATTGAAGACTTTGATCATGACATCCTCACTCTCACTGAGAGGTGGTTAAACACCAGTTTAATCACTGCTTTTGAATCCCTTCTCCCTGATGGATACAAGATCCTCTCGAAACCCCAGCCCAACGGACTAGGTGGTGGAGTAGCCCTGATCTTTCCTGAGTGGGTCCCTATCTCGCTCATACCCACCCAGCCCTACTCCTTCTTTAAAAGTCTTGTCTGCAAGCTTGGCGTCTCTCTGACACTCTCTCTCCTACCTGTGCCACTATCGAAAGACCCCCTGGTACTGTGTCTGTCTTCCTCTCGAATGGGCTGGCTTCACCTCTTCTCTTCTGACATCTACTTCTAAACTCCTCCTCCTCCTTGGAGATTTCAACATCCACATTGGCACCACTGTTTCTGCCTCCTCACTCTTCTGTGATCTCTGTACCACTCTCCTCCTCACTATTCTCCCCTCCTGCCCTACCCACTCTGCCAGACACACTCTTGATGCCCTCATTCTCGCTGATCTCCCACTCTCCTACCCTCTCACTATCACTCTCTATTCTCTTATCATCTGGGACCTCTCAGCCCACTGACCAAGCCTCCACCAGCACTGCCAGTCTCCTTCGCGGTCATCCATCCAATGAAACGAGTGTCAGCTGCTGCATTTGACTCCACCTTCATCCCTCCTCCTTCCCCTCCTCTTGACTCTCCCACTGATTCTGTGCTTGCCAATCTCCATCTTGCTATCACTAACACTATCAACATTCTTGCCCCTGTCATGAGGATCCACCTGAAACCTGCCTCCAAGTGTAAGAGCTGGTACGACTTCGATTTAGCCACTCTGAAACGCAAGTGCAGAGTTGCTGAACGGAATTGGCAGACCTCGGGCTGATCCCCTGACAAACTGGCTTGTCACTTACTCCAAAGGCAATAATGTCTCTCTATTCGCTCCAAGAAGAGGGCTCGCATCAAGGCCCGTATCTATGGAGCCTCGAACAACACAGCTAAACTCTTCATAATCTGCAAGGAAACAGGCAATCCATCTGCAGTTTCCACCTCTCCACTTCCTTCTCAGGCCCTCTGTACTGCACTGGCCACCCATTTCTCCCAGTTCCCCTGCGTCCCTTGGCCCCTCTTCCACCCCCACCCACTCTTTCCTCCTTCTCACCTATCACAACAGATGAGATCTGTAGAGTAGTCCGCTCTCTAAAGGTCTCATCCAAACAGGTGTCCCCTTGTTCTTCCAGAACCATTAAGGACAACATCTCCTCCCTCGCTTTGGCTCTTGCCGACTTCTGTAACCACTCCTTAGTATCTGGTTATTTCCCTTCTTCTCTCAACCACTCCCTTGTGCACCCCTCCTAAAAAAGCCTTCTGCCGACCCCTCATGTCCGGCCAACTACCGCGCTATCAACTACACCCTTCCTTGGAAACTCCTGGAGAAGTTGGTCCTCCCCCAACTGACACAATGCACTGAGCTCGCTGGTTGTTTACATGGCCATCAATCTGGATTCCAGCACTCAGAGGCACAGAAACTGCTCTCCTGAAGACGCATGAAGAATTGCTTTCAAATCTTGACTCTAGCTCTTCTGCTGTTCTCATTCTCCTTGACCTCCCTTCTGCCTTTGACACGGTCAACCATTCTATCCTCATAAAGTGGCTACAAGATGCACTCGGTATCTCAGACCGGGCACTGGATTGGTTGACCTCCTTCCTTACTGACTACCCCTACCAGGTGCTCCTGAGTTCCCTCTCCTCCTCCACCACCACTTACTCTTACTTGTGGTGTTCCCCAGGGCTCGATCCCCTCGCCTTGGCTTTTCAACATCTTCCTAGCACCTCTTGCTCACATGATCTCTGCCTTCTCTCTTCATTTCCAGTGCTACGCTCAAGCTCCCCTCTTCCTCCTCCTCCTCCTCCTCCTCCTCCTCCTCCTCCTCCTCCTCCTTCTCTTCCTCTTCTATCATCCCTGACTGCCTGTCTGCTAGTCAGTCTTGGTGCACCTCCTATCCTCTCTGTCATAATGCTAGTAAGAACGAGATCCTGCCTATCGGGACACCTGCTCCCCGTTCCCCTTCTGCACTCTGGCCGCCCTCTATGGGCTCACCTCCCTCACCTTCCACTGAGGCCAGAAATCTCAGGGTCATCTTCGACTCCTCTCTCCTTTACTCCTCTCATCTTGGACCTTGCCAAGAAGGCTTCCTTTCAACTTCACCTCCTTTCCCTTTCCTCGCCTTGCCCCAGCAGCTCAATGTGTCTATAGCTCTGGTCCTCTCCAGGCTAGATTACTGTAACAACCTCTTCCTCAACCTGCCCCTTTCTTCGCTCTGTCTTCAAACTAAGCCAGAATAGGGCTGTGAGACTTACCATGGCCTCAAGCCCTGGGACCGTTTCTCTCCAGCCCTAAAATCTCTCCTCTGGCTCCCGGTTGTTGCAAAGATCAAATTCAAGACCCTCTGCATCATCCACAAGGCTGGCTGGGGCCTGGGACCATGCTGCCTGCAACTCTCTCTTACTAAATACTCTCCTTCCAGATTCCTTTGATTTTCTGGCACTGACTCTCTGCTGACCAAACGCTTCTCCAAGCAGAGAGCTGTGGGCAGATCTCTCTCTTCAACTCGCTCCATCCTATGGAACAGACACCCTCTCGTCTCTCCATCTTGAACCGAACCACCTCGTTCTGCAAACAACTCAAGACCTTTCTCTTCCGCTCCTCCTTCCCTCTCCCCCTCCCGTGCTACCCATCCCCTCTGTCACTGAGATTGGCGGCCTGGTCGTTCAAGAGTACAATAGGGCCCTGTCCTCTGCCCAATCGGCCCCTGCACTGCCCACTGGGCCCACATCCGCCTGTTGGGTTATTTTGCCTCTGCCCTGCACTTACCTGTTGGAGCGCTAGACCTCCCTCTACCCCTCGGTTGTCTCCACCCATGCACTTTACGTGTTGCCTCCCCAACGGGGCACCTCTGGCAATTCCTCCCCTAGGGTACCCTAATAGCACTTACCCTCCTCCCACCCCTTTTTTTTGTTTCCTATTTCTTCTCACTGTACTTGCATGCTCTGAATATCACAAGGCTTAGTAGGACCGCTGCTTCCTTCTATTTTTTCATTGTTATTTCCATTGTTTATTTTCTCCCTTGTTCCCTTCTCTTGTGCCTTGTGGTGCTTTGAAACACTGTCTTGTTGTATAAGCACCTTATAAATGTCCAATAAATAAAATAAATCTTAAACTGGAAAAATATCAATCCTCTGTAAAAACCAAATATAACTTTTTATCCTTGTGATATTCCTTTGAGGAATATGCTTAAAGAGAAAAAGGAACTTGGTGGGGAAAATGTTATTAAGAAGATAGACTTTTGTATTAGGGACTTCAAGTCCCAGAATTCCCAGAGTACTGGGGTGAAGGGCTGCAGCGGTACAAGGTTGTGCAAGGCATTGTATTGAGGTTGATGACCACACAGAGGATGGCTGAGAGGCATAAAAAGTCCCCTCAGGTGCAGTCCATTAGACCAAGCTCGAGGAAGGCAAGGCACCCAAAGCAGCAGCAGCAGGAGAGCAGTAGTAGTAGTGTTTGGAGGAGTTTTGCAGCCTCCAAGAAGCAGCAGAGGAAGAAATCATGGAAGAACCAGGACTGCTGGGCCAGAGTGGCAACAAAAGTTGATGCCGGTCCTGAGAGGGTTGTATGGGCTCCAGATTTCAGCTGCAGAGGTTGCGCAGCGGAAAGCATACCTTGGTGTAACTTTCCCCACTGTAAACGCTCAGTGGTGTCAGAAGAGCACCGGAGCGCTGGGAAAGCCGTGAGGGCTGTTTCAGAGGTCGTGCAGTGGAAAACACACCTAGTAGTGACTCTCCCCCCTCTAAGGCGGTCAGCTGTGGCAGGCGAGCACCAGATTGCTGGGGAAGCCACGAGTTCTTGGAAAGTAGCCAGCACGGAATGCAGGAAGCCATGCAGGAAAGGAGGCCTGAACGAGTAGGAAAACTGAAGCAGACGAGCACCAGGGCACTGGGAAAGCCGCGAGGGCTGTTTCAGAGGTCGTGCAGTGGAAGGCGTGCCTACTAGTGACTCTTCCCCCGTCTGAAGTGGTCAGCGGGGGCAGGCAAGCACCCGATTGCTGGGAAGCCGTGCAGGAAAGGAGGCCTGACTGCGTAGGAGAACCGAAGCAGACTAGTTGGAAGCAGTGAGGCAAACGGACGCACGCGCCAAACTCAGTGAGTTCACCATTCTATTTTGGCCCCAGAGCGCTTCGTGACTGCCCTTTGCTCGAATCCAGTTTTTATATTGAATATCAAAATAACATAAAACAAGTTGATGATTGTAATGTACACCAAGCTGATAGAAACCAACGTAGTTGGCATAAAGAAACCACCAAGATTCCATCTAAAGGCGGTGACTGCTGCACAGTGTGTTATCTTAAAAGATAACCACACACAGAGGCAATATTTCCAGAAGTGAACTCGAACCATCATTGCCAAAGCCAAAAGGGGCTCACATGTAGGCAATTGATAGACAATCATGGTTGCCTAAGCCAAAAGGAAATAGCTGAGCCTAATAGTGTGTGTCTGAAGAATATAACCCAGGTGTAAAGAATGTTTCCAACTCACATTGCCAAAGCCAAAGAGGCGTGAAGGAGTTGGTTACTAATACAAAGGCGGAACGAGATTGGCAGGAGGGCTCACCTTACAGAAGAAAAAAGTATTATCTGTCTTGCGTCGGGCAAACACTTAGGTGTAATAAATCGCACCAGTGGGATTCTTGTTCCCCTTGAAGGCATTCTCAATAATTGTATAAAACAGAAGATATTGTTAAAACCTTGAAGTTGACCCTTACCACAGAGGTATTTGGAACTGGTAATGTGACCTGGCAAAGGGGTAAACCACGTCATAGAACTCTGTACCCATTGGTTCTGATTGGGCAGGGGATTATACCCAAACATAGAGCTGCAGTGGTTTGTTTTGGCTGGCAGGAGAGTATACCAGGCAACAAGCTTTATGACCATTGGTTCTGTTCTGGCAAGAGTACACTGGAGCAGGAAGTTGTAGTAGCAGTAAGCCTGGCATGAGAGTAAACAAGGTGGCAGTCCATGAAGTACTGCGATGGGATACAACTAATGAAGAAGTAGTTGAAGAATCCCTGAAGTGTTTTTGATGAGTTAGTACTAAAATTAAAGTGCTGCCAAAATATCCTGACAAAGGCATTTGTTTTGAAAGCAGTTGAAGAATCACTGAAGTGATTTGATGGAGTAGTACTGAAACTAAAGTGGTGCCAACATATCTTGACAAAGACAATAATTTTGAAAACGAATGAAGTTCTGAAATATTCTTTGTTGATGACAAGAAACTGTTTCAAGATCTTGGCTACAAGTGGAAAGAGAAAAGCTTTGTTGAATATTTGTGAATCATGTTTGGAATCCAAGTTGGAAATTTGCATTGTCAAGATGGATTAATAGAGAATTGAAACAATCCTTTCTATTATGATACAGGATGTCTATGTCCTTTTTGAACAGTTAAAGAAAAGTCTGCTTGAACCTGGGGAAGCGAAGTTCTTAGCCGCTATTGTGATGTGGATTACAATGTTAATTTTGTTGTTGTTAAAATGCCATATATTTCCTTGTTGACAGAAACTGTATTGTTAGAGTGTTCACTTTAGATTATTTCAGGTAGGCTAATCCTGATTAGGGTAGGGATAGTGAGGCGTTTATACAACCTTTCAAATCTAATAAAAATGTTGTGAAAAACGTTCACAAAGTAGTCCGCCTCACATTCCTGAAACCACACAACTCTCTCCAGTGATGGGTGGAACCAGCCAATCCGCTCAACAGTTTTCCTGTCTCCCAGACATTACAGGCTGTTATCACCACTGATGTCAGTGCTTTGAGATTGAATACCTTCTTGGGGACCATAACTATATGCAAGGGCTTTGATCCCTTGATCCCTCAGGGAATCCCTCTGATCGTCTAGCTGTAGGGAAATTGAAGCCACCCGCCACGTGTTCCTGGATTTGCCCCCAAGATAAGGTCTTGCCTGGTGACGATTCTGTCATACAACACAGAGACAGGGTTTTATCTGAGCTGTCGGGGGGGGGGGGGCGGGGGAGGTGAAGGGGGGGATGAGGGGAGGGGTTGGCTCCTCCACCCACGCATCTATCTCTCTCAATCTAAATTTCTGGACAGGGAGGAACTAGTGATCGCTAAAGGCCGCACACATCAGGGGAATACACAAGACACTGAAAGAATCCGTCAGCAGTAATGTTTCCTTGTCGAAGGAGATGTAAATTAACCAAGCAGCCTTGCAGTTGACTATTGATCATATCGGCCTTCTGGAGGTGGGCATGTTTGCCTTTATGGCAGTATCCCCACAGAAGGACATACTTCTTGTGGCTTTGGCCATTAAAAATGCCATATCACAATAAGAAAGCATGTCCAAAGTGGCTGCACAATATGGGCCAATCTAGACAGTCTAGACACTTAATAACACTTATCATGCTTAATTTACAGGAGATGCCCAGTAAAACAAGTGGATGATGTGTGCATTTGATTTTTGTTAGGCTGACAGGTGCGGGAAGCTTCTCCTGAAACTAGCACCTTTAATGTTCTGCTGCGTTTGTGCAAAAACATTTTTCTGCACGAACACAGTAAAACTTTAACGCTGTAAGCTTCAGGAAAGGCTTCCCTCACCTGTCTGCTTAACAAAAAGCAAGTGCGCACATCACCCCCTCAGCCAGGGCCAGCTTAACATTTCTCTCGGGGTAAGTTCTGAGAAGCTCTTGAGGATAGATTGCCACAACGTATTCGGTGATAACAATGTCCAACATGCATGGGTGTTGCTAGGTCTGGAAAAGATCCGGTGCTACGCTGTTGTCGGGATTGCCGGGACTCATGGCTAGCTAGCCTTTTGGTTGTTGCACCTGAGCTTCTATCCGGGGCTACAACCAAATGACCCGGAGTTATAGCCCCCCTCAGCCAGTCCCTAGCAACGCCTCTGCCAACATGGAAGAAGAAGAGGAATTGGAAGGTGGCCTGTATGATGAGGAGTGTTGCGAGGGGGAGCAGGATTCAGGTTCTACATATTATTTGGTGGACCATGACTATAGCCACAGGCCAGAGTGTGGTCCAGGCAGCACAACGGGCTTGGGTTTTAATAAGTTGTTGGGCAAGTCCGAACGGCGCACCATGCTGAAGGTTATTCAACCAGTTGTATGCCATCCAGACTCTATTGAATCAATATTTACATCTAATTTCCCATCCAGGACCTATCTAAGCAAACCTGACCCTGAATAAACTTGATTAGTGCATGCTGATAGAAGTGGTCATTGCAGTAGGCAGTATCCTAGCCCGGTAGGGACAGGTCTATTCTACCCCCCTCCCCTGCCCCCCCGTCACCCGGGTTTAGTAACACTACCGGAGAACGTCCTGTCTGAGGCTGTGTCAGCCTTGGAAAAACACAAGGCATCCCTTATAGGTTAGGCTACACTGCGCACCCTCAGACCCTCATCCATGCTAGAAGTAATGACAGGCACATACCAAAGCCTTAGGGAGCTTGGTCCACAAAGGGAGGTTCTGTACTCCACCTTGGATGTTGTAGATGACAAGAGTGGTGCGCAAGAGAATTGGCTGGGCACAATCGCAGGAGAAAATCTCTACCCACTACAGTGCCCCACCACATGAATCTCGTACTTTAAGAGCAACTGTGTTTCACTTCGATTCTTTTCACCATTCTTGGTCACTTGTCATGTATGGTTGATTACATGGCCCACAGGCTGGAAAACGCTGGACAAAAATACAACGGCCAAGCTTAAGTCTGAGGGCCTCATCACGAGTCTGGCGGTAACCCTTAAATGCGGCGGTAACGCTATTACCGCCACATTTAAGGGTCTGCCAGATCATGACTTTGGCGGATTTCCCCCGGCTCTGAGCTGGGGGGAAATCCGCAGCACAATTGCCGATTTTCGGCACGATTACCGCCGGCGGGAAATCCGCAGGCAGTAATAGCGCAAATTTTCCCCATTGGGCCCAATGGGGAATGAGGAATTCCCAAATGGGCCCAATGGGGAATGGGCAATAACCCTTCCGCCAAACCCGTGATCCTCATCACGAGTTGGGCGGTAATGCTGGCGCTATTAGCGCCGGCGCTAATAGCCCTACCGCCAAACCCCCCCAGCGCTATTAGCGCCGGATCACGGGTTTGGTGGAACGGTTAGTGCCCATTCACCATTGGGCCCATTCGGAAATTCCTCATTCCCCATTGGGCCCAATGGGGAAAATTCATGCTATTACCGCCGGCGGATTTCCCGCTGGCGTTAATCGCGCCAAAAATCGGCAATTTGCCGTGGATTTCTCCCCAGCAGAGAGCTGGGGGGAAATCCGCCAAAGCCATGATCGGGCGGACCCTTAAATGTGGCAGTAATAGCGCTACCGCTGCATTTAAGGGTTACCGCCAGACTCGTGATGAGGCCCCCTGTCTCTGGAGGGCACAGTGGCTTGTGTTAGGGGTATCAACATGAAAATTCAGACTTTTATTTCAAAAGTCCACATGGACTTTAAGAAAGGCATACACCATTCTTCGAGGTCTTGTGACCATACAATGTTGGACGTTTCCAGCCCTTTGGAAAAGATTATTCATTTATTTATTTGTATATGATTCCGAGGAATCTTCACATAACAATAATTTAAACATTTAATTACAAAAGTAAAATACTTTCTAAAGATACTTTCTTAAAATACTTCATAAAAATACCCTTAGAAGTTGCATTAAAAACCATTGAATTTATAAAACAGAACTACATAAATAGGTAGCTCAGGCAATTAGAATCAATCGATTAAGATAACATTTTGTAACTACTCAATTGCCATAGGAATTATTATTGTTGATACTATTATCGTTATTCTAATGCAGTATACAGTACACTACATTTAATGCAAGTACACCCCCAACATTTTGTTGAAAGTTCAAAAGTGAGAGTTCATGGCATGTATCATCATCATCAGCAATCCTGGGACATAATACTTAAGGTCATGAAGTTTAGTATTTAAGGCATTTTACACTTTAGGCGTTTTTGCTGGGAGTAATTTTACAATGCACTGCCATATAGCCAGTAAAGCGTAATATGCAAACTCTCCAAGTCAGAGTTTAAACAGTAAACCCAAAACACCTCACTTTTTATTGAATCGTAGCTGTCAACGTAGTCACGGAGTAACGGTAGCTGAAACTAGCATAGCCTTTGTTTTAGACATGTTCACCACTAGTTCATGTTCAGCAGCGTATGCCACCAAGGTTTCAAACATATCCTTTACACCACTAAAGGTATGATTAAACATGACTAGGTGATCAGCAGAGAAAAGCCCTGGGATGGGAAAACTTCCTATTCTAGCACAGCATCCTGTCACATTATGAAACCATGCTGATAAATCCGCCATATAAATTGTACAGCAGGGGGGCCAAAACACAGGCTTGTTTGGCTCCCCTGTTAAGCGGGAATGGTGAGGTCATAGTACCCTCTTCATCTAACCTAACTCGGCCAGTCGTGTTATCATGCACACTCTTCAGGAGGCCTAAAAGCCACCTTGTGCAACCCCACCCCTCAATTTCTGCCTATAATTTAGCACGACTCACACCGTCAAAAGCAGCGTGAAAATCAGCAAAACATATAAGGCTGTACCACCATTTGTTGCACCATCACGGACTAGTATATCGAGGGCTTGTGAATTGTGTGTACTAGAGATACCAGGGGAGCTACCCGGGGGCGGATGCCGGTTTGTGTAAAGTGGAGCCGGTCATTTTCATCCACTCTTTTTTTTTTTTTTTTTTACTCTTTATTTAAGTCATTCAAAAATAAGTACAATTCAGAACAGGCAATCAAAAATGGAACAAATAGAGCATAAAAAAATATCAAATGTGATAACTAAATCAAGGCAAATACAGTGTGGAAAAAAAACCTCTACAAACCTTAATTGCCAATTCACCACTAACCAATTATCCTAAACAGCACTTTTACACTTAACTAACAAAAATACAACATCAAAGACACCACAAACATCAATCCTCCTCTCCCACCACCCACTGCCCAAAAAAATAAAAATAAATAAATAACACATTCTGACAAAGCATCAGTCATAAAACTCATTGAATTTACTCCATTGTTCATTGTAAATTTCCTCTTTGTGTAATCTACCCAATTTCAATTTCTCAAAAAGAGAAACAATTTGCAACTGAACTAACCAATCATCTACACATGGCTTTTTCCTAGTCTTCCAGACTCGTAATATCAGTCTGACAGCAACTAGAAAGACTGTATTAATCCAACACAACATCAGATATTCAAGATGTCTCACACAACTCCAAGATTTCAATATCACCGCTAATGGGTTTTTTAGGAAAAGCAATCTCACACACCAAATCAACCCAATCCAAAACTTCTTTCCAAAACCCCACTACCTTTTCACAATCCCATAACATGTGTAGCATAGTACCCTTTTCTCTCAAACAACCCCAGCACCTATCAGTATCACCAAGTCCCAATTTAAACATCGTATCAGGAGTCCAAAAAGGACGTCCTAAAGTCTTCTGGTGAATAAAGCGCACATTCAAATCAGCCTTTGCCTTAATAGGAACCTTCCACATACTTTCCCAATCATTCAAAGGTATAACCTCTCCAAGTTCCTCAGACCATGTACATCTCAATTTATCCCAGAATACTAGGGAAGGATTTTCAGTCGGAAAGAGTTTTAAAAAACTAGACACCCCATGAGGAACAATAGAGAGAAAATCACACCTCTCAGGTCTCTGCAATAGAGGCAAATCAATCATCTGACTCCTCTCCATCATTAAAGCAGCCAACAAATTATATCTCTGTAGTTCCTTTTGATGCAAATCAAACATAACCTTCAAATCCTCAAAAGACCTCATACCTCCATCATACCAGATATCTCGTAACAGTAAAATGCCCTTATTAATCCAGCTTCTCCAACACAACATCCGATTATTAATCTGCAAACCCGGATTCTGCCAGATGGAAGCTTCCTCATATAAATATAATCCTTGTCCACCACCCGTAATCAGAGAGATAATAGCATCTTTAGTGACCATCACAGATTGCAATTTAGCCACTTGCCTAGGCAACCTACCAAAAGAGTATAAACTTCCAATATGGAAGGCACTCAATATATTTTCTTCAATTCGAGCCCAAAGCGGAACCACAGGACTATTCATAGAGAAATACACAGACGATTTCTTTAAAAGAAGCCATTGAAGTAATTATCAAGGATGGGATATCCAAAACCACCTTCAGAAGTCCCCCGAATCATTAGATATCTCGGTATCTTGGGCCTTTTCTTAGCACCCCATAAAAATGCCTGAAATACTTTATCTATCCGACCAAGAGTTTTTTTAGAAAATCTTAATGGAAGAGACTGAATAATGTATAAAACCTTAGGTAAGAGTACCATCTTGATGGCATTAACTTTAGCCCAAACCATCAATGGTAGCCTTTCCCATTTACGAATGTCCTTCTGAAGGGTTTCAATGACTTTATCAACATTGAACTCAACCATCCTCTTCATATCTCTAGCGAGATATACCCCCAGATATTTCACAGAACTATTTTCCCATTTACAATTCCAATTTAACAATTGATCACGTACAGGAGTGTCACAGATCGGGAAAACTATAGATTTTTCCCAATTAATCCTATACCCTGAGAGTTTACCCACCTCCTCAACCATATCTTGAAGTATATTACCACCCGTTTCAGAATTACCAAGGATGATTGTAACATCATCAGCGTAAGCCAATACCTTAACCTCAATTTCTCCCATCCTAAATCCTGAAAGGTTCTGAGATTGTCGAATATAAAGCAAAAACGGTTCCAAAGCCAAATTAAAAAGGTAGGGCGATAAAGGACATCCTTGACGAGTACCTTTCAATAATTTGAAGGAAGCTGACAATAACCCATTCACCCAAACCCTAGCACTAATATCTAATTGTAATGCCCCAACAGCGTTAATGAACAATGGACCAAAACCCATCTTCATCAGCGTAAAATTCAAGAAGGTCCAGTTTACACTGTCAAAAGCCTTCTCGGCATCAAAAAAAATAAAAAGTAAATTTTCTGCTTCTGCACCAGAAAGATTCAAAAAATCTAATAGTGTTCTAATGTTATTGTCCCCAAAGCGCTGTTTCATAAAACCAACCTGGGTACTATCTATCAGAGCACCTACATGTTTATCAAGTCTATCAGTCAGGATCTTAGTGAAGATCTTCATATCCACATTCAGAAGGGAGATGGGATGATAATTACCACACTTTGATGCATCTTTCCCTACATTTGGAATTACAGTAACAATGGCTTCCCTCATTGAAGGACATAGTGTACCTTCCATCAAAAATCTATTATAAAGGACACATAGTTCTCGAGCAAGCACTCTTGACTGTAACTGTCTCAGCACTAGTGTTGAAAAATCTTACCAGTGACGTCCAAGAGAGACAATAATCTATAATTACATGGCAACAGTCTGTCTCCCTTCTTGTATATCGGTAGGAGAATCGACTGTCGCCATGAAACAGGGACGTCCTGGTCTATACATACCCTATTAAACAAAATTTTTAAGAGTCTGGCCCACACCCTAGGATCCTGTTTTAGGACAATACTGGCCAATCCATTTGGCCCCGGGCCCTAGAGCTCTTTAATTTCGAAATAATCACTTCTATGACCTCTGTAGATATCGTCAGTGGCCAACCACCTGGCCAATATTCCACCCCCTCAGTTTTTGTATGCCCACCTGTTACGTCCTTGAGGTGTTGGAGCCACTCCTTTTCTTGGATGGGGTTCAATATCAATTTCATTCTATCACCCTTAGCTTGTGACAGTATCCACCAGATATCAGTAGTATTTCTGCTTCGCAGTGCCCCAATCATGCTTTGCCATTCGCTGTTCTTATCTGAATATCTCCACCGTTTTAACCATTGCCTATACTCAGCCTTAATTGCCGTGGTCTGCCGACTCTTCTCACAGGCTGTGCCGCCCGAGCCCCTCATCCTTCTCAGCTTTCCCCTCATTATTCTTTTTGCATCACATATGGCAATATCATATCTATTGATTATCAGTCACTACCAATTCTCCATGTCGAACCACACCCGTAGTAACTGCTAGTTGTTTTAGCCAGTCTTCTATTTCATTACATTCCCACAAGGCAAGCCTGCCAATATCGCGAGCAATGGCACATTTAAACAGTTGGTTTGCATTGAGTATGTTCCTTGCTGTCCACCAAATATGATTACCGGCGTGATTAGGGAGAACCCTGCTATAACCCTGGAAGATAACCGGGCCATTTGGCAGTCCATGCATAGGGCCAGAATGGCATGATCACTAAAGCAGTTTGGAACAACTTTTAACTCTGGTTTTTAACAAAGGGTCGCTCTGTTCTTGCCCAAGACCCATGTATATTGTCCCGGGACCCCCCCCCCCCTTGTTCTGCTGTTCATCAACGTTAACCCCCAGTTTCTCAAAAACTGCACCCATTGAGTACCCTTGTCATTACCGTTACTTTGCAACATTTGACATTATTTGCAACATTAGTATAACTGGGGCATTCATAAGCATCAATACAGCAGGTGTTGGGAGCACCACCTATAAGGATTAGTTGCTCATTACTTGACCCCACCCACTCAGCCAACATCTCTCTGAGTGTTTCGAGAATTCCATCTAGGCAAGTGGTATTGTGGGGGATATACAAGTTCAATATTAACATGTTTAATCGCACACCAGCACTGGCCAAGCTTACCTCTACAGCTTGTATTGCACTATTTGCGGCTGTAAGAACAATTTGCTGTGATGTAGAAGCTTAATTAACGCCAATTGCGAGAACCCCAGATGGTCTACCCCTAGGGCGCCGTTTGGCCTTAACTTGATAAACATGAAACCCCCCAAAATACACTGTCAACTCCAACCAGGTTTCCTTTAAAAGAAAAATAGCATATTTAGCAATTAGGGGGCAGACCTGTCCTTACCCACAAGGTGGCTATAGCCCCTGGTGTTCCAAATAGCTATAGCACACCTTCAGGACCCCATAGGCATTTCCCCCGGCAGGGCTAGACCGTCATAAGCTTGTAACTGATGCGCCCCCACCTCCCTTGAATCACTCAGTGTAACCATATCCTTGTAAAAGGGAGCTGGGGGGGCGTCTTACACACAGATCTGGTGTTATCAATTGTAAAGCCCCCTTCAGACTTTCCCCCTATGGCATTGCCCGAGGGCATCAGGTGGAGGCTTAGCAAACCCACCCAAACCCCGTGCCCGGGGTGCACAATAATATTTATCCGAGAATATCGGATGATTATAGCACACTGTCAGGTAATATCCTAGTTGTAGCAGTGTGTGCATATTAGAGATACCACCGCTGGGAACACGAAGTTAATCAGTACCCAGTTTATCCAACTATCCCACGGGCAGAGGCATTGCTAGTGGGGGGCCAAGGGGGCTATAGCCCTGGGTCTTTTGTTTGTAGCCCCGGATAGAAGCTCAGGCGCTACAACCGAAATGCTAGCTAGCCCCCAGTCCCGCCCGTCCCGACATTAGCTTAGCCCCTGATCTTTTCCAGAACTAGCAACACCCCTGCCCACGGGAGAAGTTACATTTGTATCATGTCTCTGCTGCCTATCATGGGAAGTCAGCGTATACACCTCCAGATGCCTAGCAGGGTAGATCAATTCAAGAATGGACTGGAGGCCATTGGATACAGTTCTTCAAGTTTTACCAGTGATCCTAATGCAGATCTCCCAACCCGGGGTCGACCAAACCGATAAAGGTCAAAGGGGAAACAGGCCGTAGCTGAATTATGGGAGAGCCTTTCGGCTGTTTGATCAGTGTTCACATCAGCAGGGGCTCCCCCGCCAGCTTGCCACTTGTGGCCGGTAACTGTCACACTTTGGGATCTACTTATTGGCTGCTTGGCTAGCTGGGGACTGCACTGGGTAAGACTCCATACGGGTTCTGCTCGTGTCGTTGATTCCCCGGGCCCTCCGTTGTGATCAGCTATAATTAGCTCCATTTTAGAAACTATCTTCGCCAGGGGCTGCTGGAGCCTGGGCTTTAAGTGGGTCCATTTATCAAGTGGGCCTCAAAGAGTTACCTGCCTAAGCGTACCATCTCCTTGGATCTTGCTAACCAGTTTATGACCAGATGTAACGCCAGAGGCACCACTATAGGGATACCTTAAGGGAGCCTCATTCACGAAAGTAACCTGTTTGAACTGATTCTGGTCGACTCACTTAAGGGCTCCCTGTGGGGCTGTACGGGTGATTACGGAGGTCTCACTCCTCATCTTTTTTTTTTCTTTTTTTTATTTGTTTTTGGTTTATGAGAAAACCTTTACAAAAGAAGAGTATTAAAAATTCAGATTTCGTACAAAAAGCAGTTTTTCCTGCATATTTAAGAATACAGAAAGTGAAAGAATAAAGCAAAAGGGTAAAATAACAAGGTAAAATAAAGGCTCAGAAACCAGGGATTTAACTAAGCAGACTGATCCCCTTGACTGGAGGGTTCAAGAACTTGGCTAGTCTGTTGATGGTTCCTTAAGATAGTAAGCTTCTCCAAAATGTTTACAATCTCAGCAGTTAGCATGACTTCTTGGCCAGAGATCAGTCTGTCCCAAAATGCATCCTGAACTAGGCTCTCCTCTCTGGTTACAAATCTCCCCAGTGATGATACCCTGATCGCCCATGTGCCTTTGCACTCCAGCAGCAGGTGTTTGAAGGGTTGTAAGTTCGGAGAGGCACAGAACTTGCAAAGGCTTATTTCCTTCTCGCCCTGGTTTCTTTGGTCCAGTATTTCACCCGTGTGGGCTATATTCAGTCTGAGCCTGAGAAAGTTGTTTCTGATTCTTTGGTCCGGGAATTTTTCCAGGTAGTGCGGGATGGTGCCAAGCTTTCTGTCCGCTGTCAGGAATAGGTTTGGAGGGTTAAGCCTTCTGATTCCCTCGATCGTTTTGATCCAGTCCTCCATTTCTAATGTTTTTTTTAACTTTCTTAGGATTTTGTATGAGAGTTTCTCTTGTTAATTCCAGCCTGTATAAAATGCAGCCAATCTTTTCTTCCAAGCCGAGGAGTTTTTTTTGATTTAGACATTTTTAGATGTTGGTTTATATCGAAGAAAAGAGTGGATACACTGGCTGTAATTATGTTACGATAGAGGGACAGTAACTTCCACTCCGCGCGGCAGCTCAAAGAGGTAAAAAAGAAAATAAAAAATGTGTCAAGTGAGGAGCTAGATGAGGAGCGCTAATGCCCAGGAGCTTCTGTTTGACCATTGGGGTTTCCTCCACATAAACCAATCTCGGTGCAGGTTTTGAGGTTGTTACTTGCACATGACTCCGACCACTCTCAGAATTGGCCCCCAAAATGACTCCACCTGTGGAACGGGGGGACTCAGAGTAGTGCTCAAGAATGATAGTAGCAATATTATTTGTAATTGACTTTAACTGGAGTTGATCAGCTGCCATATCCGAGAAGAGACTATAGAGACTATTGATTTGAGCTTTTATTGTGTCATGCCGCTGAGGAGCAACATTCATATCATCATGAAGATCTGCTCTTGGAGGAGTCGTCATACTGTCCTCCTCTATATTATCTTGTACATCCGAGTCGGGTCCATTTGCTAGTACTGTTAAATTAAGGCTACTGGACAGATTTGCTGTAATAACATTGTTTCCCCCGTGCCACATTTAGCCCCAAGGAATTACGTTTCAAAGTTTGGCACATATGAAGCAAAGATCCATTACTGTTAATCGAGGAAATAAGACTCAGACCGTGCTTGTCAAAATCTTCCGTGATCCGTGGTTCCAGAGCATCTGCTGATGTTTTTGGGCTAAGCCCATCTTCTCTACGGTCGAATGATCCCAGAGCAACACATGACGGGTCGACCCTGCACAAGGCTGTCACTTGACTAGTCAAAGGGAAGGGCATCCTTTGTTTACCAACAACCTTGAAGAATCCAGGAAGCTTAGGCTGGTTTGCTGCCAGGGGAGACTGCACGGACAAAGTCAACCTAGCTTCTTTTTTCTCTTTCTTCATTGTGGCTGCGTCAGATCAGTCCCCTGTTGCACACGGCAGGCTCCGTTGGCGTGAAGCCACATTTAACACTCCACCCCGCAGGCCAGGTCTATGCTGGATTTTGGGTTTCTTCCTTACCTGGGGGAGGGAAGAGAGAGAGGGTAGAAGGGAGGAGGGGAAAAGAAATTAGCCAATGTACAGAAGGTGGAAACAAGACAAAACCACTGCGTCAAGTGATGTTGGTCTGGCTTCAGTCACCTGCCAGTAGCGGTTCCAAGGCACAAGACCCACAGTCACGCCGTTGTCCTAATGAGGGGCTTATAACACACTGTTCAGAAGCACATCCACACTGTGGCAGAATAAATGTGACGTAGGACCATACCTACCCTCTAGCAGCAAAGGGAACAGTCAGGGGTTGCTGATTTCACCTGCGATCTTCACTTTTCCCAACGGCGATGCAGCGCCTTAGGACTAAACCACTCGAATAAAAGGTACAGTGCACTTGCATGTCCATGGACTGCAATGACTGCCTCTCTGCGCCGCTCCGTGGGAAAAGAGTTTTTTTGTTGGAAGCCAACCCACTTCCAATGCAAAGCAAAGACAGACCAGGAAAAGACGTGATGACTGCAATGAATGACTCTCTGCTACCTCTGCACGCTGCTCTGCGGGAACAGGGGGACTTTGTTGGAAACCAACCCACTTCCAATGTAAAGCAAAGAGAGACCAGGAAAAGACGTGATGATTGCAATGAATGACGCTCTGCTACCTCTGCACGCTGCTCCGCGGGAACAGGTGGGTTTTGTTGAAAGCCAACCCACTTCCAATGGAAAGCATAGACAGACCAGGAAAATACCTGATGACTGCAATGATTGCCTCAATGCCGCCTCTCTGTGCTGCAGGAACAGGAGGGTTTTCTTGGAAGCCAACCCACTTCCAATGGAAAGCAAAAACACACTAGGAAAATACGTGATGACTGCAATGACTGCCTCAATGCCGCCTTTCCGCCTATAATCTAAAGATCATAAATCTTTAAGATCGAGGGATGGACACCGGCAGGTCCTGTGTACCGGATCATTCTTGCAACGGGTGCTCAGAGGGTGATCTGCCTTTTGAGCAACATTAACTTTGCCATATCAACTGAACGTCTGAAAAGTGTGCTAGGAAAGATTGATACCAAGCTCTGTGAGTTACCCACTATTCAAGCAGGCTCTGACGCCGACAGGATGTTATTCAGGGAACCTTTCACTAAGCAGCTAAAGATTTTCATGAGTAGTTACGTGGCTGTGGACAAAGCCCAAACCTACATTCAGAGAATATATCCATTCCGTGTTTTTGGAAGGGCTAGCCGAGGATGGGGACACTCCGCAGTCTGTGCACTCTTCAACAGTGGCAGATTCCACTGAGGTCATAGTTCATCTGTCTACTGGAACCCCCAACAGCAAGACACCATCTTACCGCCCAGAGGGAGTGAAGGCCGCACCGCTGCTGAAGGAATTCCAGGCAGCCAGTAACTACTGCAGGTCAGAAATTGGGTAGAGGCGGATACCAATGTAGGGGTACATTATGTCTAATATTAGACTATGCTAGACTGTGTTGGGGTTCTGCCTAGAGTTGATCATCTCCCCACTTAAGCCTAGACATTTTTTTGTGGAGGGGTAGTTGTTTATGAACAACGAAGGGCAAGCCATAGCTGCAAAAGTCACAATAGTCCAGACTCTCCCAGAGCCTAGGGGTTTTCTAAGCAACTTGTTTTCAGTGCATGGGTAAAAGAAAGTGTGGCCAGTTACAACAATGAAGATGTTCAACAACTGGGTGGTGTATCGCCCCTTCAAAGTCGAGGGAAGAGGCATGCCCAGGGACATACGCCTGAAAGGGGTCTGCTTGGTTCACCTATATCTCAAGGACAAGCCCCTCAAAGTTCAGATCTTTTGGGATCACAGGAGATTTCGGCAGTTCTTCTGGGGCGGCAAGACATGGGGTTCACATGCCTTCCCTTCAGATTATCCTCGGCCAGTGGTGCTCCATGAAACCACAAAGACCATGGTGTCATCCCTGAACGGCCAAGGAGATTTCCATGACCATCTATTTATATATTTAGATGTCATAATTCTCATCTCTCTCTGGACGCGACTGCTGGCCAAGCAGAAAGACGCAGCAATCAACCTCTTGCACATTTTAGGATTCATCACTAATTGGGAAAAGTCAAGACTTTCACCTGAGCAGAAACTGGAATTCCTTAGGTTCTAAGTGGACACCCGGCCAGCGTCCCTCCTCTCAGCATCTTGCAAAGTGAGGGACGTAAAAAGATCTGCTCAGTATTGGGCAAGCGTGTGATCTCCCTCGGAGTATATACTACGCAAGATGGCGCATGGCCTTCTCCATTGAGGCCGTATTCCCAGGTCGCTGTGCTACGGCCCTCTTGAGAGATTGAAAGCTTGGCACACGCGGGTGGAGCTCTCTTATTCTTCTGCAGAGTTCAGAACGGAGGCGCATTGGTGGTTGGACTACATGGGCGCATGGAATGGCCATTACATGCAAGGCTGGAGTCAGATGAGAGCAGATCAGGCCGGCGGGAAACGTGTGGAAATATCGCAGAGGTGTGAAGTGGTCCCCGAAAGAGTTGCTCTTGCATATCAACTTCCCAGAACTTGAGAGATAAGAGCTCTCAGAGTGAACTTGTAGGAAGCTTGTATCTTGCTCCAAATCGACAGTGTGTCAGCAATGGGTATAGGTCATTGCATCACTGGAAAAACAGCGAATAATATAAAAAAAAGGAAAAATTAATAACGTTGAGAAAAACAACGTTCAGACTGTTCCATTGTATATTGTTTCTCTGTCATGTTCTGCCATCTAGTGGAATTTTATGGCATAACAAGACTATTTAAACAAAATAAAGAATTCATTCCCCACACCTATTATTCTTAAATTCGTCTAATGTATTATATACTATTTTTTATTTATGGGGACCCCCCAAACCACTTCCTGTCCGTTCCTGTTCCCCACCCCCACCCCATCCTATCCCTTTACACAATTGCGAGTCCCCCTTATTACCCCTTGCCTTATCCGAACCCCCTCGTACCCAATGCGTTCACTTTAGAATGGTATCCAGTCAAATTACTGTGCTTACCACAATATAAAGATTTTTTTTTTCAAATTAAATTTTACAAAAAGATATTTTTCACACTATTTTTTCCATAGATGTTTTTTCCACTGGTAATATGACTGGATACCATCAACAAAAAGATATATGAACCCCCTGGCAGTCTGAGATCCAGGTTCCCACACATCTGGCAAAGGATGCTGGCACTATTGCCTGCAGAGGAAGCTCTCAGTCATGGGTGAGTACATTCCGAGCCTCTCCAATGTAGTAGCCAACTGAAGCTCGGGGCATCTCCGGCACCTCATCAATTGGAAGCAGGATCCCTGCAAGTGGTGCAGGACGGAGGGGGGCCTTTCCTGACCGGGCTGTTTGCTTCCACGCTCAATGCTCAGCTTCACGCTTCTTCAGTTGGAGGTCAGACCGTGAGCGGCTACCATGAACACTCTCCTTCAGCCCTGGTATCCCAAGAGCAAGAATGCCTTCCATCTCTGCTTGCAGATAGCAGGGGTTCTACCAAAGGGGGGGGAAAGGTGTGTGCATGGCATTGATCACCCTCTGGTGGTCAGTCTAGGATTGGCGTCTGATTTTTTCCTCAGATTTTCCAATCTTACACTTCCTCGGACTCTGGTGGATCTGAGGAAATCAGACAGGAAACCTCCACCTGTTAATGCTATGAGAGGCCTTGGTCATGGGGGCCAGGAGGCTTGCTGGACAGACTTGTGGCTTCTGGCCTCGTTTAAGACTCCTGGGCTGCCTCTTAAGCGAGGAGTTGTGATGCAGCCTGGGCCACCTGGGATTGCTGGTGCACTGAGAGGAATGGACATTAATGTCGGGTCCTATAGTGCAGGTTTGGGATTTTCTGGCCTCCCTGGCCAACGAAGGCTAGGGTGGATGTACTCTAGTTGTCTATAGATTGGCCAGTTCGGCTGGCCATGAATATATGGACGGTAATTCTGTCAGTAAGCATCTGCCAGCTTCTGAAGGGAGTGAAGTTCATCCGGCCTCCATAGCCTTGCTATTCCAATCACTGGGATGTGAATGTGGTGCTTAGATTTCTAGGAAACTGCGGGGACAGTGCACTCTTGGGATTGAAAGAGCTCTCATGCAAGCTCACCATCCTGTTGTGTCTAATTTCCTACAAGAGCATATTGGATGTGTGTGCACGCATATTTTTTAGCGTGTACACCCCCCAAACAGGTGTGTTTTGTAGTTCCTCAGAATACTATGGCAAGTTTTCGGTCAGCGATTTACATAGCCTGCTTCGCTTGTCCGCATCTATGTGTAGTACATGGTCTTAAATAATAAGAATTGGGGATGGCTGGCCACATAGTTCTCAGGGCAGCAAGCAACTCCTCTGGCCATCAGAAATCCTCATAAGTCAGTCTCCTTCCCCCCTCTCTGGCAAGATGGGATAAGTGGGCCGTGGATCAAGCAGACATAGATTTGAAGGTTTGTGAGTCCCACTCAAATGGGGGTCCTTGGCCTCCATGGCATCCCTTCTAGGAGCTTGGCTGGAGGACTTTATGAAGTCAGCCAATTGGACAGGGGTCTCCGTTTGTAAGGAGTTCTACTTTAAGGTGATTGAGTAAGTGGTTTCCTGGTGGTAAGCTTTGAACAATCATAACACTCACATCTGTCTCGTGCCATAGAATATAGATTCCCCTTGTTAGGATTGCAAGAGTTCCAATTCTGTTAAAGGCATGGAGGCAAGTGTAATTCTCATGCTCTCTGACACACACTCATTTTGCATGTATTGTTTGTAACTATTGCCTAAGCATCATGGCTTCCTCTTCTGAAGTTGCAGGTGCCTGTCCACTTGCTTAGTGATTGGGTGATTATTTTTCTTCCTCTTTTAAAGCTTCATGTGGTAGACGTCGTGGTCGCCGGATTCTGGACATGGTCGCAGCCAGAACATTGTCCACTTTTTGTTTCAATTATTCTGTCAGACATTTGACCGATATAGAAAGCGAAGGTCAGCCACTGGGTTGCTGGGGAAATCGGCTAGGTGCTGGTCACTGTAGGAAAAGAGGAGGAGCTGGGGTGAGGTGAAGCATCAATTACACTAGAAAGTCTGGTTGCAATCATGGTATCATATGTTTTACAATCGTGGTTAATTACACTTGTCTCCATGCCTTTGAGGGCATGGCCTTTTTCTGGTTTCAGAAGGACTATGATGATAGCTTCAGCTGATGAGCCGGAAAGTTAAAGCTTTTTAAAAGTGGCAGCCAGTAGGCAAATAAACATTTGAAAGTATCCTTCAGAGAAGACGTCCAGTGCAGCATCAGTGATCTCCTGCAAGGAGAAGATTGCTGCAGGTTTCTTTCGCTACGAGCTGACTTTAGGTCCTGACATGCCTCCTAGGTATGGCTTCATTAACTTTGTGTCACATTCATTTGAAAGCGAGTAGAACGATTTGTAAGAGTTACGGAATCTGTCTGCTATACTCTGCAATCATTGCCTCTACTGACAGGGATACTGGGTCAGTAAAGGGAGCAATCGTCTCTACTGACAGGGATACTGGGTCATTAAAGGGAGCAATCGTTGTCTCAACTGACAGGGATATTGGATCAGTAAAGGGAGCAATCGTTGTCTCTACTGACAGGGATACTGGATCAGTAAAGGGAGCACTCATTGTCTCTACTGACAGGGATACTGGATCAGTAAAGAGAGCAATCATTGTCTCTACTGACAGGGGTATTGGATCAGTAAATGGAGCAATCATTGTCTATACTGACAGGGATACTGCGTCAGTAAAGGGAGCACTCAATTTCTCTACTGACAGGGATACTGCGTCAGTAAAGGGAGCAATCATTGTCCCTACTGACAGGGATACTGGGTCAGTAAAGGGAGCAATCGTCTCTAATGACAGGGATACTGGATCAGTAAAGGGAGCAATCATTGTCTCTACTGACAGGGATACTGGGTCAGTAAAGGGAGCAATCGTTGTCTCTACTGACAGGGATACTGGGTCAGTAAACGGAGCAATCATTGAATCTACTGACAGGGATATTGGATCAGTAAAGAGAGCAATCATTGTCTCTACTGACAGGGATACTGGGTCAGTAAAGGGAGCAATCGTTGTCTCTACTGACAGGGATACTGGGTCAGTAAACGGAGCAATCATTGTCTCTACTGACAGGGATATTGGGTCAGTAAAGGGAGCGATCGTTGTCTCTACTGACAGGGATACTGGGTCAGTAAACGGAGCAATCATTGTATCTACTGACAGGGATATTGGATCAGTAAAGGGAGCAATCGTCTCTACTGACAGGGATATTGGGTCAGTAAAGGGAGCAATCGTTGTCTCTACTGACAGGGATACTGCGTCAGTAAAGGGAGCACTCAATTTCTCTACTGACAGGGATACTGCGTCAGTAAAGGGAGCAATCGTTGTCCCTACTGACAGGGATACTGGATCAGTAAAGGGAGCAATCATTGTCTCTACTGACAGGGATACTGGGTCAGTAAAGGGAGCACTCAATTTCTCTACTGACAGGGATACTGCGTCAGTAAAGGGAGCAATCGTTGTCCCTACTGACAGGGATACTGGGTCAGTAAAGGGAGGAATCGTTGTCTCTACTGACAGGGATACTGGGTCTTTCCTTTTGAACTTTTAGGAAGTTGGCTAGAATTGTGCAGCTTTACTCGAGTAATGACACACTATTGCTTTGGAGAGCAATATGGTGTCCCCAGCCCTGTCTGCTAGAATTGTAATGTATATGAGCATTGCTTGTTTGGGTTCTTTTAGGAATTAGGGAACGAATATATAGGTGATCTAGATAACCAATTTCCTTTTCAAGAGCTGAGAGTTTCCCTTTGTTTCCTCTGTTTCTTCTTGTCCTAACTCCAATTAGAATAACTCTCAGTTAAGTTGAATGCATTTAAAGGCCTAGCAGGTAAGTGACTGAATTCATATTCTCTGAGAAAAAGTGATTGATTTCAGTGTAGGTGTTTGAGCCTATGAGGAGAGAGTTTCTGGACCAGATCAATGGAAATATCTTTCAAGGTAATGTGGACAGCAGCGCAAGACCAGACTCTGATGCGTTGCATTTTTTAGTTCATACCTTATGGAGTAAATTGAGACATGTAAAGAGCATAGCTATTCTTGAACATAACCTGTGGGAATGGGCGAAGGAAATCCATTCTCTGCTGTGGGGGTTGAGGGTTTGCCATACGTCTACAGGGCCTGTATATTTGATGAGTCTTATTCTGATGCTATGAGGGGCTGACATTCTAAATGTGGGTGCCATGTCCATGTCGGAAACTGGGATGATTGGAATGGTTTGATTAAGGATTAAAGTCACTTTACTTAGTCGACCAAAAATGTGGGTAAGTTGGACGTGGAAGCATAAATGTTGATAACCCGGGCGCGTTGACTGCGAAGAGAGTTGAGTATAAACCCAACTGCTTTCATCGTCAGAAGTGCTAATAACCACCTTGAGACACCGTTTTTTGATGTGACTACTAGTATACTGTTTCTCTTAATGCAACAGGTGGAAAGGTCGACTGCTTCTACGCAATGTGATGTGAATTGATCCGCGTCCTTCCTAAGGCGATGTCATTCTTCAATGAATGCAATGTCAGAATGTAGATCCTCCAAGCAGTGAAGGATGCTCCTCCTTTTAACAGGATGGTTAAGGCCCTTGACTTTGAAAAGTGCATATTTTTTGTTCATTTAAGTGGATTCATTTGTTTAAAAAAAAAAAAAGAAAAACCTATTTTTATTAGTTTTAGTAACATTGACAACACCGGCACATAGGACCGCTGGTAACAAAAGAAAGAAAAGATAGCTCATTTACAGTAGAAAACATATCTCTTATACACCTGCTAGATTCTCTAGCCATGAGACAACACATTACAATTACATAGGAAAGGATCAACCAGATTAGACGCCCACATGCCTTCAACCCTCCCCCTCCTATTTCCCCAATATTTTCTGCGTTTTGTCTGGACAAAAATCTGTGCATTGTACACTCTCGCTTCCAGGGATATAATATACACATGTCAACATCAGAAATCCCCCTGCCGAGCGGGGCTGTTCCGCAGCTCGCCACTTCATGGCTATGGACCATTTTATCAGGCCAACCACGGTGGCAATAAACTATTTTTCATAACAGTTGTACATGGTTTCCCCACACATTCCCAGTATTAATAACTCTGGATCTTCCGGAACTGTGACACCAAGAACACTGCTCAACTTCTGAAGACATTTTCCCCAAAAATATCAAACGTGGGCACAGTATGGAAAAAAAGTTCCTCCTGCATATCCGCACCTTAAACAGTTGTAATGCTCAGTTCGCCTTCATTTGAATAACGCAGTCCATGAGTAATACACCTTGTGAAGCACCTGAAACTCAATTAACCATAACCTTGCTGAGATTCCTATTTACCGGGGGAATCTCAGGACTCGACCCACCCCTCAGTTGAATGGAGCCCACATTTGTTTCCCCATCTAGCTTTAAAGCCTGACATTTCCCTGTATCCAAAGGCCGTTATGACCTGATATAAGTTGAATGAATGAATGAATGAATGATAGTTTATTTGTATAGCGCCTATACACAATGGGGGTCATTCCGAGTATGGAGGTAGCCATGCCGCTTTTAGCGGCATGGCTACCCCCATACCGGGTACCGGGTCCAGGTTCCCTAAATGGGGAAATACCGGGCCATTCCGACCTTGGAGGGCCCAGTATTTCCCCATTCAGGGAACCCAGACCCTGTGCATCCCCATTCCCATTCGAGCCCCCATAGGGCTCAATGAGAATGGGGAGCATGCTAACAACGGGCCCGTTCATGACAGGCCCATTGTTAGCATGCTGGACCGCTCGCGGGACCCGCTTGGTAAAACCAGCCGTCCTCAGCGGGCCCCGCGAGCGGACCTCGAAATGAGACGGTAGGGGTTAACGGCGCCGGCAGCTCTACCAGCTTCGTTAACCCCCTACCGCCAGGGTCGTAATGCCCCCAATGTATTTCAAAGCACTTAAAGGCAGGGGAGGGAGCAAGGGAAAATACAGTAACATTCTTACAAGGCGATGACACAATAAAAATGGGAAATTAACTATCGTACTAGGACGGATGACATTTCAGATTGTTCAAGAGTTTTGACAATGATTAAGGGAGGGGGCGAGGAAGGAGATGAGACAGACAATAACTATCGTACTAGGCATGTCGACATTTCTGATAGTTGCAAGGGGAATGACAATAGGTAGGGGAAAGCGAGGGAGGGGGGAGAGGAACAGACAAGCGACTATCGTACTAGGCCTGTCGACATTTCTGATAGTGCAAGGGGAATGACAATAGGTAGGGGAAAGGGAGGGAGGGGGGGCAGAGGAACAGACAAGCGACTATCGTACTAGGCCAGACATTTCTGATAGTGCAAGGGGAATGACAATAGGTAAGGGAAAGGAAGGGGGAAGGAGAGGAACAGACAAGCGACTATCATACTAGGCTTGACGACAAGGTGGACGTGACCTTAGTCACAATATGTTTGGGAAGCATATTAGCCTCCAGGTGTGAACGAGCTGGAATGTCTTAAAAATTCAGAAATTGTGAGTTGAGAGGATGTATGACCTGTATATAATAAAAGCGTTCAGCGTCGGGGATCCCAAAACAAGACTGAAGGTCTGCAAAGGATGTCAGCCCACCCTCCCTTACCACATCGGACAGAACCAAGATATTATGCCACCTCCACACCTTGAGGTTACCGATCT
Organism: Ambystoma mexicanum; assembly: GCF_040938575.1. Lineage (NCBI taxonomy): Eukaryota > Metazoa > Chordata > Amphibia > Caudata > Ambystomatidae > Ambystoma > Ambystoma mexicanum. The sequence goes on along the minus strand of NC_090932.1, from coordinate 292,246,473 downwards.
TATTAACTTCAAGCAAGTGTGCATTTTCTCATAGAGGCTGGGCTAGCTTCCGTCTGCTCCCCCTCACCCCGCCCCCACCCTATGCACCGATGAGCTGCCCTCCATATCCCCACAATGTGCAGTGTCATATCTGGTAGCATTGACCTCCTTAGTTTACTGTAGAGGGTTTGAGTCGATGAGAGTCCTTTCATCAATGCCAGCTCGGCCTGAATGTGTGGCAGCTGAGGATCCCTGTGGAGCCAGTAATTTTCCATCCCCAACTGGCTCGTAGTAACGACGCACACATGGTAAACCTATGCCGCCTTCCCAAACAGAGCGTTGCAGCGTAGCCAGGGCAACGCAAGACTGTCTCCCACCCCAAAGCAGTTCTCTCAGGGCCGAGTCAATCTTGTCAAATTCTCCTTTGGATATCGGGAGCCGGGAATTCTGAAGTATATAAAGGTATCTGGGAAGAGATAACATTTTAAACAAGGCAGCCTTCCCCAGTAGGTTTAGAAGAAGGATTTCCAGTGATTTACATCTTGAAGAAATCGCTCAGTGATAGGGTAAAGGTTTTTGGATAGAAAACCAGCATGACCGAGGCAGTTTTTTTCATTTGTTAAGTGACTGGTTGGATTGCATGTATGCACACATGCAATACCAAGCTCTGTACAGAGTGCTGGTGTCTTGTCAGTTAATGTCACGTCTCTTGTGGGTGTTGTGTTCTCTCTACAGAAGTGTGATTATCTATGAATATAAGATCTGAAGTGGTGCATAAACCAGAAGAGTTGATTGGAGCTATTGCAATCAAGTTGTGATGACTTCTTTGGCACTGACCCAGCCCTTTTTTTTGTACTCTGGCCTTTTGGGAATTGGGATACTGATCACTTTACCAGGACCACCTGGGGCCAGTCGACACTGGAAGCGAGGGATTCATTTATTCGGATTTGATCCTCCAGCAGACCAGGTGTATCAAGGGTTGTGGTAAGGATTTGCTCTGAACCCGCGGCTATGCAAGACAAGATGATAAGAAAGGGTGCTGCCCTCTGGGAGGAAGACGGCTCTATCAAGGCAGCTGTGCAACTCTGTCATAGCATCTATATGTATGTATAGTTGTGCTTACAAAAAAAGCGCAAAGTTTGCCCTGAGGCACCTTGGTGCTATGCAGCACTGGGAAAGGACTACAAGAGACAACTCAGGATCAAAACAAATAGGTTTTCAGGGAAGACCTGAAATAAAGATAGTCCTCAGTCGTGCGGAGTGGCGTAGGAAGGGAGTTCCACATTTTAGCGGCAAAGATAGAAAAAGCATGACTGCCAATACGTGCATACCTGTCGGGAGGAATTACAACTAAGCAAGCCTGAGCTGAGCGCAGTGCCCGTAAGGGGTTTAGGGACGAAACTTCTGTTGCACATATTCTGCACCCTGCTATAGCAGGCATGGTGAACCAGCCAGAGAGATCCGCTTGGCCACTGGAAGCCAATGCAGGCAACGCAAGGTCGGTGAGGCACCCCTATACTCACTTGGAGGCTTCCCCGGCTGCCCAACAACCTTTTCCCTGATGTCCCTGCTCACAAGCCGTGCACACTTCTGTCCACTCAAACTGGTGAGTCCGCAAATGCATCTATGGTCCCACTCTTGTGCCTGCTCTCCAAAATGTTTCATACTAAGATCATGGTCCTGACTCACAGATTGGATCTACTATCCTCCATGAGCTTTCGGGCCAGTGTTTCGTTTTTTACCCAAAATCTCTGGGTTTACATATAGGCACCAGTGAGCATGCTGGGGGTGGAGGAGAGGCCCTGAGGGATCCCACATGTACCAGCTCTGGGGTCAGCGTTGCAAAGTGGATGGGGTTCACATGCCCAGACAGCCTTTTGCACACCTAATCTCGCATTCGCACAGAGGACAGTAGTTCTGAGAAATGACCTGAAAGGTGCAGGACTCCACGGTGATCTTCATCCACTCCCTGACAAAGAGAGACAGGCCCTGGCCACCAGGGAAGAATGGTAAAAAGGCAAATTAAAAGTGTTTGGAGGGCAGGGCTATAAAGGGGACTGAAGAGTCCCGAAACATTGGCTTTGGACACAAATCTAGCCCAACCCGAAGACTGTAGGAACTCTTCTCTTGGGCTGCCTGACCCCCTGCCCATGTGGAAAAGAGGGGGAAGGAGTGATAGGACTGTCCTTGGAAAAGGGCTCAGAGGACTGCAAAATTACTAAAAATGTACTTGGACGAGACATTGGAAGCCTTCAATTTCTCCAAAAACATATTGAGTTTGGAGCCATAGAGATTGGCTCAGTCGAAGGGCATGACCTATAGATTGGCTTGTTCATCACATGAACACCTAGGGGTGCTCATCCATGAGTGGCAGATAACAAGGGCACGCAAGCCCATTTAGTGTGCCATACACTCAACCACGCCCAAGTCTGCCTGAAACATCTGCCTGGCAGCCTACTTGCCATCAGCAACCAACTCAGCAAATGCCCCGTGCATCTCAGGCTATGTGTAAGAGTGCACAAGAAATTAACCATCCTCAGGGCCAAATTGGCAGATGCAAAGAGCTTCTTTCAGAGAGTATCACAGTGTTTCCTCTCTTTGGGGGCAATTTGGAGAAAGTGGGCACATTGGCTCCTGCAGCGGATGAGTTAACCACAAGTCTAAGAGCAAGGTGTGTTGCCATAAATACAGGGACAGAAGGACTGGACCTGTGCTTTCTTAACAGATCCCTGTGCATTGCTGCAGCCAAAGCAGTTTTCCACCACACTTAAAGAACAGGGTCAAAAGAAAGCAGGGTCTGCTCCTGAATGTCCCTAAGGTTTTGCTGTACCTTGGACACCGAGGGGGCAGTAAACACCAGGCATTTCACAGTCTTGGCACTGGAAAGGCACAGCAGATAGCTATATGGAGCAACTTGCATACAATGGGTTGTATATGATTATATTGGTGACAAAACACTGTTCAAATACAATGGCGATTGAAAAATATTCCTCCACTAAATATCGTTCCTCATTTTTGGCCTTAAAAAAATCGATCCTAAAATATCGTGGTGCAGTCACTAGTCTTACTACACTGTACCAAAGCAAAATCCTTAATTATTTTCTGTTTTTAATTGCATGCTTTCTTACAGATTACTGTAGTAAGATGTAAACCCTGATCATTTAAGGTGGCAAAATGCCATCTAGTGATCAACATTAGAATAAAATTGAAGCAAAATAATTCACACAGCGCTTGGGCAATTTTTTAGTTTGGGCTATTAGATGGCGTTAAAAGCGCTACCTTTACGCCAAAACTATTGTCATTAACATAAGAACTTCAAATATGGGCTCTGAATGAGGGCATGTAATGCTTTTCCAATGGAGATGACATTTGAAGAGGGATACACAGTTGTAATCCCTCCCATTCCCTGCCCCTAGCCAATGTTATTCCTATGGCTAATCCCGCCCATTCCTGCCCATCTCTGAACTATCTGAGCTCTTCCATGGAGGCAGCCATCTTGGATGACTGTCTCTAAGGAAACTCTCTGGAAACAAGCCAAAACTAGCAGCCATCTTTGTATGGGAAAGATACTGGGCATCTTCCAAATTAAATGATACATTGTTTGAAATAGCAAAAGTATTTGCATTTTGGAGCTTGTTTAGATTTTTTTCTTTATCTGCACTACCCTGGCTACTTTTGGCTTTTCTTTTCTTTTCTTTCTTTTCCTTCTCTTTTTCCTCAATCTTCGTTGACTGTGTTTGGTTTCTGCACTCCCACACCGTTGAATATACACCTCCATAGGGCCCCCAGAGCATGTAACCAGTTCTTCTTCTGGTCCCTACCCAAGGAAAGACTGTTGGTCGTATCTTTCCCCATCCTCTCGCTGCAAGTTCCTGTCTATCCTTGTGGTTTCTTCGGATACTCGTTCTCCTCCCCTCAGCAATGCGTCGCCCTGGTCTGAGCAGACAGCGGAGCCCCCGGGTGCTCATGTTGCATCCCTTTTTCCCCCTAGTCCCAGCCCTCTGGTGCCGCCTTACCTGCGCTGAGCTCGGGTGCTCTGGCGGCACTGTCAGTTGGAGTCCGGGGGTGTCCTAAATTAGAATGCGAGCATCAGAGCAAAGTAAACCCTGGGATGCAGCGTGCCTTGGAGAGGCCGCCACAGAGTGCAATGCCAGCCTCACCTTCAGTTCCTTGTCACTCTCCCTCTAAGTCACCATCGATGAAATACAACTGTTAATCATTAACACGCAATAGAAATTATGTACTTTTTTCCATATATTTTTTATCACTCTTTCGTGTATGTGCCAAAGCATTGAAAGACACTATTTTAAGATACAGAGGAAAAGTGTGGCCAACCTCTCTCCTGGTCAGACTCAGGCTGGTGGGGCACTGTTAGGACTGGCCAGTCCGTCCTTTGTTGGCTGTTTTTTTAGGCCAATTCAAGTTAGATGGATGATTTAGTGCACAGTGAAGCAAGTCGTTTCTACCAATATTTCTGGGCTAGAGAGCTTTACAATACAATATACTATTTCCCACACGTGTATCCTGAAATGCGTCTCCTTCTACTCTACCTTAAACCACACATTAGAAATGGGGCCCAATTTTTAGTGTGTCAACCAGGGTCGAACTGGAGCATAAAATTGGCTCTGGTACCAACGAAAAAGTGGCCACAAGTCGCTTTTGACAATTCATTCCTTTTGTGACAGACTGTGTGAGTAGTAAACAAGGGAAGAGTCTTTTGGCAAAATGTGTTGCAAATTGTGTATTTTGAGGGATATTTGTTCAGTGGCACTGGTCGAGGCTACTAGCTGCACAGTGAAGTAACTCACCTAACTGGCCCACATAAGTAAAACAAACAAAAACGACCTACACTTGCATGTTGAAAGTTGGGTGTGTACTTTGGCCATTTCCCTATAGGTCACTCCGAGCCTGTTCACCGGACTATTTGTGTCCTGGAAGGTCAGAACCCTTCGATAGAAACTCATTTATAATGCCAACCACTGCTGTAACCAGCGCCTGGATGCCCACAGGCTATGCGGGCTCATATAAATGTACAAATAAATAAATAAAAATAGAGCCCTCTTCGGCAGGATGCCAGTGGGTAACTCCAGTGGAACACTGTGCGATATGAATCGCCTCTCAGACACTCTCCAAGCTTCTAGCACAGTCTTTAGAGATGTTTGTGTTTTTCTGGTCACTCGACAAGGACCGGTTTAGGCACATAGCCAGAGCAGATTAGGCGTTGTCATCCAGACAGCTGCCATTGGCCAGGTTGGTGAGATTGTGTTCTGCTGAGACTCAATGTAGTCACCGTTTTGAAATAAAGAGCACTTCACTTACATTCACTTTCATTTTCCTATAAATCACTTATGATCCTGTCAATCAAACATGGCTATTTCACAAAAGAAATGGCCTTTTAGATGTGCTATGGTTGGCAAAAGATTGATCCTACTTGGGTGGAAATCCAAGGTTGCTCTGTCGATTGATGAATGGGTTGACGAAATGAATAAACTTGCAGATATGGAAAAAACCATTTTCAGGATGGGCTGGAGAATGAAACTTTATGATAAAATGTGGGGGAAGTTTTCGGATTTGTACTAGGCTCATTACGTGTTTTGTTTTTTCTTTTCTTTTTGTGGGTGGGGGGGTTGGGGTTCCTGCCATTGTATATGTTTTACTGTGCTTGTATATGCCCCTCCATTGTGCATGGAGGATGGTGTGAGGGGTCAGAAATGAAAGCCAGACACAAAGTTGTGAAGTATTTGGTTAAAGACTTTTATTAACATAAACGGTTTGGGGAAATGCCTCTCTGACCCTGCTCTAAAGAGGAACTTTCCTTACCTACAACCAAAAAGAAAGATTCTGTCTGTGTCAGTATGTCAGAAATCAAAAGCTGTCCTTGTGGCCAAACATTCTATCCTGACTCTCACACTACAAACAAAACAATAAAGCGAGAAGGGAAATGTCTTTAACCTGATATTTGTAAAAAGTGTTCATAAATGAAAATATAATAGCTCCAACACAAACGTTCTCCGAGGTAACAGGACCTTAGTTCCAGAGGGTGGTTCCCTTACCCTGGATTCTTCAAATGGGATGGCCATGTCTCTGGTTCTAACAGTTCTTAGGGTCTCTCCTTGGCCAGCAATACTCCTTTAGATTAGATACAACACTGTTCAACCTTGTGGTTTCTTTACATGTTCCTTCTTGATTCAATGACACACTGGGCCTCATTATGAGTATGCCGTTCGGGTAACAACAGTGCCTGTAAGCTACCAGCACCGTTGTTACCGGACCGGTATACTCTGAGTTCTGCGAGCGGGTGCCTATCCGCCCACCAGGTCTTACCTGGCGGGCGGAATGGCACCCGCTCGCAGAGCTTGACGGATGCACCGGCACTGTTGCACACAGTGCCGGTGCATCCGTCCTCCCCATTCCCATTGAGTCCAATGGGACTCGAATGGGAATGGGGAGTAATTTTTCCCAGCGCCCGGCAATGGGGAATTACAGGGACCGCCGGGGCAGTAATGCCCCGGTAAAACCCCATTGCCGGGTGCTGGAATAAAATGACTCCAGCGGCAGCCGTGCCGGTTTACCGGCATGGCTACCGCCGGAGTCATAATGAAACCCACTGTCCTTTCTTGGGACTTCTCAGTAGGTTTACAGGTTGCGTGGTATACTCCCCTGCCAGGACTTCTCAAGCACTTCCAATTGCCTGGTATACTTCCTTGCCAGGATTTCTCATATGCTTGTACTTTGCCTCGTTTACTTGCCTGCCAGGACTTCTTGTTCCCATCTATGTGTAACAGTCTCTGTTTACTTTCACAATTAGGTATTTCTTCCTTGAGTCCGTGGTTCAAATGCTTTCAACATTCACTTTTCGGTTTTCCCCATGTTGTTAACTCATGCATTCATATATTCTTAGGGATTGCACTGGTATTATGCCCTTTACAAACAATCTTATTGTTTCAGGTTTCGTGGCGTTACAAAGTTCAAATTGTGTTTGTCATGGTAGCAGAAACACCCTGGGTCCCCACTTCGCTTGGGCTGACTCACTGGTTCTTTGTGGCATCTTTGGTCCTGGTTGCACATATGCAGTGCAGCTCTGCCGCTTGCCTTCCACTCTGGATTGGCTTATCATCTCTCTGCCTTGTCCCGCAGCTCTGCTCCTGCACACCTACTCGCCTTCAACTTTGGGTAAGGATAACACTGCTACAACTGCCAAACACCCAGGAATTGTCTCATGGTTCCTGTCATTTCTGTGGCCCTGCTTGCTCTCACAATGATTCTTGCCCTCTGCGCTGGTGAGCGCCTTGGCTCCGCCACTCGTGCCACCGGCTTCTGCACATCTTCACGGGAGATGCAACATCTTCACATGAGTCTCTTGAGCTTTCTGAGCTTCGAAATAATGGAAACCCATAAAGTATCAGTCAACTCTTCCCCCAGGCATCTCTTCACCCAAGGTTTATTACTCAGCTGCGAACAGATAGCCGGATTCCCCTGAACAAAAAGTAACCAGCTCCCATGCACTAAAAAAGATTGCACCACATTTCTGTGATACTGCCAAGTCATAAAAACCCCAGGCCTGCCTGTGGCTGACCATTTGATAATGATGCGGCTACTCATTGCCTTTCCCTTGGGCTCCAAACTCTGCAAGGCCAGTTTTTCCAGTCACACAAAGTTCACCTCACAAAGCCATGGCTGCAGGGCCTGGCCAAACTATGAAAAATCACACGGCATACAGATTTGTACATTCCCACCATGTTCCCCAAACATATGTCCCTTGAGACCCATGGATGTATGTCTGTGCATGCATGTTTAAACACTACTGCTTCCTCTTCACAGTGGTTTCTTTGTGACAAATCCCCTTTCTTGCATGTGCATTATGAATCTCCTTGCTGTCCAGCTTCCAGGCGCTTCGTGGCACACCATTTCCAGATTGTATTTATATATCATTGGTGATTTTGACGTTTATCTTGCTGCGCATGTGCAAATCTAAATGTATCAATTTAAACACAAAGTAACACTAAAGTAACACATATCCCACTCTCTTTAACTACACTAAATACATGTAAAATTGCAACATCGCGCCAACTCCGCCACTCCGCAAGTCACCAATACGGCACACGCAACATGAACCCCTCTTTCTCATTGTAACTTCCCCTGACCACCCCAACATTCCTCCCTTTAGTTAATACTTTAACAAATAACCGAAGTTCTTGTTCTTTAAAACCATCTCCTCAGGGAAAAACCGTTCAATCATCTCTCACATCGATCCCTAAATGGGCATACTCCTCCGCTGAACAAACCAAACTCGTCCCCCCACCAGTTCCCACAATCTACCCACTGCTCCACACAATCATCCCAACTTGGTGGAGGACACACAGCAGCTTCAGTCTGAGTACCCATGTGGTATGAAATGGTAGTGGTTCTAGCTTTGGACAGGGTCACTGTCATCATGACACCTGCTTCGGTACCTGGGCAGAACAACATCGTAAGAGCATTTGACAAGAGCAAAAGAAAACAAGAACAAAGACAAAAACTTGCATTAAAATCTCAACAGCACAGCGCCCACCGTAGGCAGAGCTGCCATGGAAGCACCGGCACGGTTAGAAACTGCACTGGTGCTTCCATGAACCCATTCCTGTGGAGTCCAATGGGACTCCACGGGAATGGGGACTTACATTTACCGGCACCTAGCTTCCCGGTCCGCCAGTCCTTGTAATGTCTCGGTGGCACCAGGAAGTTAGGTGCCAGTAAAATGTTACGAGTCCGGTGGCAACCTGTCGGTAGCAACGGCAGGGTTACCGCCAAACTCGTAATGAGAACCAGAGTCCCATTCTCCGAATCATTAGGAGGCACAAATGTACAGCATATACTCCTTATCTTCTGACATACCCCTCCCTCCATAGCTGTTAGGAGGTCAAGCTATGCTGAAAGGCAATGAGCCTCAGGGCCCATAGTTCTTCCTTGATGGCATTGAAAGCTGATTCAGAGGAATTCACAAATAAAAGGAGTTCATATTGGGTCGCCAGGAGGGAAGAGAAAAATGTCTTTGTCCGACTAAACTAACAATATTGCTCAGGATTGTCCATCAGAGCTGTTGAAGATGCCGCCGAGAGGTAGTTCGACCACTTGGTCTGTCGTGATAGTCCCTCCGTTCCATGATCAGGCAAAGTCATTGAGCTGTCCATGTATGATGATACAGAGGATGCCAGGGGCACAGGGGACAAAGAGGGCACAGGTGGGCAAGTATTAAATGTTCCTCAGGAATAACAAGGACAGGCACACGTAACGTGGTGAAACTGCACACCAGGCTGGAGATAATTGTCTGTAGGAATACTGTCCACAGGTCCAAAATACATCGAGAAGTGCAGCTGTACCTCCAGCCAGATCAGTGAAGTGAAGCCTGCGTATGCAGTTCCCATTTGTGCCAACAGGCACTGTGCCATCACCATTAAAACAGAGAGAAAGGGGCGTGGCTTGGAGCGCCATCGATGTGGTCGCTCCTCTGAGGCCGCCCGTGGGATGCCCGCCGCCGCCGTCGAATTCCGGCGGTTCTAAGCAGGGTTCCGCGTCGCCAATGCCATCTAAAGGGACCAGAACCGACATGGCACAACCTGGCTAAACATAGCCTTCGACCGAGGAGGCGTTCTACCAGAATTTAGCGGCTGAACTTCTCCCCCGTCTTCGACCGAAGAAACCAAGATGGCCACCAATCCGGAACCCAGCAGCACACACCGCACTCGGCGGTAGCGGGACCCTAGAACACCGACGAGCTGGAGAGGGGGAGCGGTACTTAAAACAGAATCATCCGATTCAGACCAAGGCGGCCCGGAACACTCCGGGTTGCTGCCTCGGCAGCTACGGCTTACATACACCCGGAGGGACCAAGAGAGCAGGCCTCCACCCCTCCCCCCGCTACGCAGAACGAGTCAGGACCCCCGCGGCCATCTTGCATCATCCCCGACGGAGACCCTCTCTTCATACCAACGTTTCCTGGGGCGCCCCTGCCCGCTCACCCAGATCTAGTCCAGAGCGGGGGCCGAGGGGGCGAATCTCTCCAACTGCAGCCTCCCGCCGTCCTGGTCCTCGCTGCTACTCTCTTAATTAAGGCCGCCTGACACGAGCAGCATGTCGAGGCAGACGAAGGTGAGCAAGGGCACAGATATCTCCGCCATGTTCACGGCTCCAGAGAAACCCAAGAAACAGGATCCTCCTAAACTGACCCCACAGAAGCCACAAGAGGATAGGGGTGCTCTCGCCACCAAAGGAGACCTGATAGCCTTCATGGCGGACATCAAATCTGAGTTCCGCGCCTGCCTCTCGGAACGCACCGCTAAAGTTGAACAAACAGATCAGAGGGTCACAGAACTCGAACAGAGGTTCGGAGAGATCGAGGACCATTCCCAGGATCACGCTACCACACTGGGGGAAATGCAAAAATCTATCGATTCCCTGCATCACAAATGCGAGATCCTGGAGTTCAAACATGAAGACCTTGAAAATAGGGCTCGTCGCAATAACCTCCGCATCCGGGGCATCCCGTCCTCTATCCCCGACAACAAGCTAGCGGACTACGTGGGAAGCTTCTTTGAGGCTTTACTCCCGGATCTGGACAAATTACAGCTCCTGCTGGACCGGACCCACAGACTCCGCCCGCGCCGTGGGACAGATTCGGACCCCCCTCCAGATGTGATTACCAGGGTCCACTTCTTTACGACGAAAGAGGCAATATCAGCGATCAGTCGCCAAGGAGAAGAGATCACTTTTCAGAGCACTCCACTTCAAATCTACCAGGACTTCTCACCACTCACTCTCCAGAAAAGAAGAGCACTTCGGCCTCTGACATTGTTCCTCCAGGAGCAACAGATCCGTTACAGATGGCTGTTTCCGCCACCTAGATTGCAACTTTGAACACGGTGGCGGCGGGCCACACCATGGTTCATACCCACCCCAAGGATACTTTCCATCTCTTGTTCCTTGGGAACCCACAGTACTCGATACGTGATGGGACAGTTGGCCCTGTTGGCCTTAGGTATGACCGTACTGACAATGTCGGTCTACCTCCTTGTTAAAGTTGCGGTCCCCCATTGGGGCTCCGCGTTAAAACCTCAAGTGCAGAATGATACCAAGAGTTTCCCTAACAGACATGGCAGTTGAACCTCCACCCCATGACCCCCCCCTAACCCAAGGAACGGAGAGTGAGCCTTCAGAGGACCTTCAGTCGCTTCGGATCCTCTCCCTGAATGTTAATGGCCTGAACTCCCCCAACAAGCGAAAGGCAATTCTACTAAAACTTCGTGACGAAGAGGCAGCGATAGCTATGCTTCAAGAGACCCACCTGCTGCCGGCAGATGTATCCCGCCTTCGATCCCGGCTATTCCCGCTCCAATTCTTCGCCTCTGGCACAAGTAAAAAAGGAGGTACGGCGATTCTCTTCAGGAAAGACTTGAACCCACAGATTCTGGAAACTAAAATATGCCCAGAAGGCCGATTTACAGCGATTAAATGCCTCCTGATGGGAGACTTATATACCCATATCTCAGTATACGCTCCCAACACTGGACAGTCACACTTCTATGACGCCTTGGGCACATCTCTCGCTAGCTTTGTGGAGGGCCAAACAATTGTCGGTGGGGATTTCAACGGGGTTCCCGACCCCACCAAAGACCGATCACACCCCCCGACTCCAGGCGACTTCGCCCAAGCACCCAGCCTCCTTCGATTCTTCAGGACTCTGGAGATAATAGACTCATGGCGGGTGTTTCACCCTGACGAAAAAGATTTCTCCTTTTACTCTTTTGTCCATCGCACCTTCTCAAGGATCGACCTGTTCCTGATCTCCCCGCATACGTTCCCCTCAGTCAAAAAGGTCACCATCGGCACAAGAGCGATTTCCGACCATGCCCCAGTGCTCCTGGAACTCCGGGTTCATAACCCTAACCCCAACATCCCGCGTAAATGGATGCTGTACGACCCGATCCTCAACAACATGGCCACCAGAGACAAGATCGCAACAGGAATAAGTAACTTCTTTAAGGAAAACCCAGCCTCAGACACCTCATTAGCGAACAACTGGGATGCCATGAAGGCAGTTATCAGGGGCTCCCTGATAGCCCAAGGTGCGGCCTACCATCGAGATAGACGTCAGACCCGGACGGCCCTAGAGAACGAATTAAGAGAGGCCGAGGCACTCCATAAGGAGAAAGGCTGGTCCCCCAAAACACAACGGATCATCCGTACGGCACGGAAAAAACTGGAAGCCCACTATGCGGAACAAACTGCCCAACTAATGGCGAAGGCCAAACAGTCATATTATGCGAAGGGCAACAAGGCGAACAAGTTCCTGGTGGCCAAACTAGCCAAGCAAAGACGCATCAACGCGATCATGGGCCTGCGTGACGCCAACGGGGTCACACTATACTCAGAGCCTGAGAAGCAACGCCTCGCAATAGATTACTTGGCCCAAATCATGAAGGCAACCCCACGAAACCTATCACAACAGAAGGAATACCTGCAGCAGGCAGAACTGCCCCGGCTCTCTGACGCAACGAGAGACGAACTGGAGGAGCCCATCACGGGGGAGGAAATTGAGGAGGCCATCAAATCACTCAAAACACAGGCCCCCGGCCCGGATGGCTTCTCAACCAGGTTCTATAAGCTATTCAGAGCACAACTGACCCCCCATCTAACTACCCTATTCAACTCCTTCAGGGAAACGGGGGCGGTGACCCCATCGATGCAGGAATCAACCACCATCCTCCTACCCAAACCTGGAAAAGACCCAAGAAGCATCACTTCCTACAGACCAATCGCACTCTTAAATATTGATGCGAACATATACTCAAAAATTCTGGCAACCCGTTTGAATCGCATCTTGCCGAAGATCATCCACCCCAACCAGGCTGGTTTTATCCTGCACCGGACAGCAGGTGATAATATCCGGAGAACCCTGAACCTGGTGGACCTCGCCTCCCGGAATTCCCAAAAACTAGTCTTGGTGGCTCTCGACGCAGCTAAGGCGTTTGATAGGGTGGATTGGACGTTTATGAGACACACCCTAGGGGCTTTCGGCTTCGGACCGGCTTTCCAAACGATGGTTCTAGCTAACTATGATTGCCCTAAAACAAGCCTGAGGATCAACGGCCACAACTCGGCCCCAATCCCCTTATCATGCGGAACCCGGCAAGGCTGTCCACTGTCGCCCTTGCTCTTTGCACTCACCATGGAGCCCTTCGCACAAAAAATTAGGCGGAATGACCAAATCAAGGGCATACAAAGTGGCCCCACACACCATAAACTTGCCCTATACGCGGATGACATTTTGCTTACGATTTCAGAGGCCCATTCATCCCTCGAACACGCGATACACGAAATCACCAGCTATGGCGAAGTCTCAGGCCTCACCATAAACTTCGATAAATCATCCGCTTTGGGTATTGGCCTCACCCCAGCAGAACGAGAACCGTTGACTAAGATGTGCCCGATAACATGGGAAAGGAGCGCCATCCCCTATTTGGGGGTCTACATCCCGGCTGACCCAAGGGAGACATACAAAGCCAACTTTCCCCGACTCTTCAAAGAACTGGAAGGCGACTTGAAGCGATGGGAGACCCAAGAGATCTCACTACTCGGGCGCATCACTGCATGCAAGATGAACCTCCTTCCGAGATTCCTATACACATGCGCCTCATTACCAGTTTCAATCCCCACGCCAACTCTCCGAGGGATCCAGAGGAAAATGCTGAACTTTATCTGGAGAGGTAAGAAAGCGAGAACCCCTCTCAGAACTATGTTGGGGAGTCCCAAATTGGGAGGGCTGGGGGTCCCAGACCTACAGGCCTACAGAGTGGCAGCCCAACTGGCCCGGGTCCAGGCCTGGCAAAATACGACAAACCGCCCCAGATGGGTGGAGCTGGAACAATCACGGGCACCCCTACCCCTGCAATTTCTACCACACATCCCGCCCCACCTCAGGACCCATTGGGGAGAGCTCCTGCTATCAACTAAACACACCCTTAGCACTTGGGACTGGGTGCTAAAACGAAAGGGAGTGCCAAGAGGACTGAGCCCACGTTCCCCGGTCTTTCATAACCCAATGTTCACACCGGGTACGAATCCTCGCAATTTTCGTAACTGGATCAAAGGTGGGCTGGAGACCATAGACCAGCTGTATATGGGGGAGAGACCTCTCACATTCGCCCAATGCAAGGAGAAGTTCCAACTCCAGGAACGGGATGGATTCACATATATCCAACTACGCCACTGGTGCTCGCATCCCCAAACCTTGCAAGCAGCAACACGCCCTCCTACTGCCCTAGAACTCACCCTGGGAGACCTTCCAACCCGCGGCAGTGTATCCACCATGTACAGACGCTTTCTAAGCGACTTCCTGACCACAAGAACCCGATGCATGGCCCAATGGGAAGCGGACCTGGGTCACCCGATAGAGGATCAAACCTGGGTTGACATATGGACTAGAACACATACCTCGTCCACCTGCATCACCAATAGGGAATGTGCGTATAAGATCACGCTGCGGTGGTACTATTCGCCCCTCAGACTTCACCACATGAACCCCCAGGTGGACCACTCTTGCTGGAGAGGATGCGGCCACCCAGGCTCTTTCTTCCACATGTGGTGGGACTGCCCGAAGATCCAACCATTCTGGAAAGCTTGCCTAGGGTCCATCTCACAAATTACCGGAACAACGATTCCCTTGGAACCAGAACCGATCTTGCTGGGTGCTCCAATCCCCGGGACCTACCCGCGCTCCGGACCCAGAGCGAAACTACTAACTCACTGCCTACTAGCAGGGAAAACGGTGGTGGCCCGAACCTGGAAAACCCCGGAAGGCCCCCACATAGCCCAATGGTGGACCAAACTATGGGACATTCTGATAGCGGAGAAGGTGACGGCAGCACAAGCGGGACCTCTACATCGCTTCCAGAACATCTGGGCCCCAGTGCTGGAATTCGACCAGCGCTTCCCCGCCCTGACCTACAAACCCACCAGGGCCCACTGGATCTTAAAAAACCAGGAGAGCCCGGAGGAAGAAACATAGTCGCTGAGGCTCAATCCGGACTGCCCGGGAGGGAGGAGCCCGCTCACAGGGCCTATGGGACGGATGGACCAGGGGGAGGGAGGAGGGAGAGGACGCAGGGGGGATAAAGGACTGGGGGTAAACATGCCTATATAACCACTGCATATAATGTCTGTACTTATCATTCTGCCTTGATTTAAAATAAACAAAGTTAAAAAAAAAAAACAGAGAGAAAATGGGTGTCTGCATCTTAACATGTTTTTCTGCCTCCTTGAGCCATGTCAGATACTTTAAATATTTCGGACACACATTTCAACATTCTTGGTTTACATGTGCCACCATTTCTTCTGAGAATCCCATCATCCATCCAGCTCTGCCACTCTCCACCCTTGCTCCCACGGTTGTTGATAATAATGGCCCCTTTTAAACTCAAATGGACTCTTTGTGTACACCGAACATTCTTCTGCTCTTCACGATCTGCAGCTGAACATTCTTCATCAACAGGTAAAATAGATACTCTGACTGATTGCCTTTGACACTGCCCTCGTACCCTCCACAAAGCTAGGCGCACTAGACAGAGTGCTTCTGCTAACTCTATTTCATCCAGGATAAAACCCTAGGGACACCAGAGGCATGGGGGATGAGAGAGCAGGTGTAGCAAAATCCTACCGATCTCTCTCTCCCCACTCTCTTCATATGGCTATAGCATACATTTGCTGCTGTAAAACCATGTGCATCTAATATCAGGTCTAAATTTGCATTGTCCTCATTGCCCAGGAAATCAGCATCAACATTCCTTTGTGACCTCAATAGTATGACATCAAATGACAGGCTGATTCCTCAAATAAAACAAAAGGAGTGGCAAACAATACATCAAATGTTTATATAAATCACTCTGCCTTTTGGATAACCGAACCTTAAGAACCCCATGGAGCCACTCTGCGATCCCGTTGGCCTCTGGGTGGTACACTGGACAAAACCTGTGCTTTATCCCCAAGAGTTAAGTGATTTCTGAGAACAAGGCATTAAAGAAGTGGGTTCATTATTGGACTTCATGATCTCACAAATTCCCCACCGCGGAAATGCCTCCCTCGCCAAAAACGTTGCTGCAGACTTAGCATCAGGGTGTACGCAGTGACCAACCTCAAGCCATTGGAAAAATGGGCAAACTATGAGGTAACGATAATTATTACATTTTACAATCATGTAGACAAAGCCAATATGGAGTTATCAAAATGGCCCAGAGGGCCTCAGCAAAACTCCCCTTACTGACCTCATGGTGTTTCCTGGATTGAATTTCCTACAAATTATGCAGTTCCTTGCAAATCTACTTACCTGCTCCTGGAGGTTTGGTATGAACCATTCCTCCTGGAGCTCTGCTGCAATTTGTTGCCGAGAAGTGTGCGACAGGAAATGTAGTTGTACTAGAGGCACAAGAAGCAGGTCTACAGGTATTACTACCTTCTCCATAAACTCCTGTCTCTACAGCAAATCTGTGGGCAAGAGGACACATCCTCTCTTTGTGCATAGCTGGCAACTGTACCTGCTGGGACACAGTTTCCATTTTCTGGGGATCTGGGAAGGTCAAATATGCGGCTTCTTTCGCTGCCCGGTCTTCAGCCTCATTTCCAAGTGCTATTGGTTTAGTGCAATTAGTATGTGCAGGGTACTTAATGATCCATACCTCCGTGCTCAGTGTTAGTCCTTCAATTCATCTGGACAACAGCACAGCATCCTGGACAGGGGTCCCGTCACATCTCTTAAGCCCTCTTCTCTGCCACCTTGACAAGCCTAAATGCACAGTGGAGGTTACATACGCAGAGTCAGAATAAATAGTGACTGTATTCCCCTTACTCATTTTCAGCGCCTCTATAAGTGCCACTAATTCCGCTGATTGAGCGGAGTAATGCAAAGCAGCTGTTTTCTTCATTCTGACCTGGTATTCCCTAACCACAAGGCCCACAACGGCTGTACCTGTATGCCTCTCACCATTGCCCTGATTGATTGTCAAGGACCCATCAACAAAAAGTACCTCCCTTCAAGGCATCCTCCTTAACACTCGTCCTCTCTTCCTCTTCCCCTTCATACGTTGCACAATCATGGACAACATCATCAGGTTTCACTGGTTTGGCTACAAATGTCGCAGTATTGACAAGGTGACACTGTACAGGATGTATGGATGCATTCAATAGAATAACCTCATACCCCAAGACTCTTTGGGTCATCAAAGTCGACTTGGATTTTTCCAAGATCGCATGCTCCATGTACAATGTCACCGGGCAACCCATAGTAATGGTTGAAAACTTTTGAAGACTTTTGAATTACAAAAGTCGCTGCTGCTTAAACCTTGCTCACAAGGGAACTGTCCCTGCATCACTGGGTAAAGGACATGCTAAAGGTTTATGGCCTAGTGATGTTTGCTGGGCCAGGACTGCTGTCATTACTTGCCGGTTCGAGTGAGAAAACAGATCAAATGCATTTTTTGTAATTCAGGGTCGCCAAGACTGGAGCAGTGCTGATCCCGGCTTTGAGTTCCCGAAAGCAAATCGCCTTCGCCTCAGACCATTCTATCAGACATTTTGCCTTTTGATATCCCTTAAGGCTTGTAGTAAGGCCCTTGAGTAACTAGAGTAGTCCAAAATCCATGATCTACGATAGTTACAGAGTCCCAAAAACTGCTGCATTTGTTTCACCGTGACTGGCTTGGGAGTATTCTGAACTGCATTGGCTCTCTCTGGCATTGCCTTCTTCCTGTAGGTGAAATCAATTGCCCCAAATACACTACTTCTGTCTGGCAGTATTGCAATTATTCTTTGTCCACTTTGTACCCCTTCTATGCATGCAGGATGAGGAGTTTATTGAAACTCCTCTACACTGCTCCTCTGAAGTGCTACACACTAGTAAGTCGTCCATGTACCCAATTACTGTACTGAACACATGTAAATTCCCCAAATACATTTGTAACACCCTGTTGAAAACACTTGGAGAGTCGCAGTACCCCTGAAGCAACATTGTGTGTTTGAATCTCTGATCACAATAATACGTAAACGCTATGAGGTACTGAGAATCGGGGCGTATTGGGACCGAGAAAAATACATTGTTCAAATAAATCACAGTGAAGTGGATCGATCCAGTAGGGATATTACAGAGAATGTTAGCAGGATTCGGTATCACCGGGAACACCACCACAACAATATTATTGAGGGGATGCAAATCCTGGAGCATCATCCAACTAGACCCCTCTGCTTCCTTCACAGGGTAGATGGCCGTGTTACATGGGGACACAGGAGGTTGTATTGTGCCTTGCTTCAAAAACACCATAATGGTCTCATAAATTCCTTTGTCTACCTCTCTAGACATGTGGTACTGTTTAGCCCATGGTAATATTGCACCAGGTTTCAATTGGATCCGCACTGCTCCAATACTCTTTTACAGCCCTGCATCATGAGGATTACTGGTCCACAAATGGGACGGCACTTTCTCCAAATCCTTTTTCCAGTATGGCAATGTGTTTCTAATGATGATCATGCTCTGTTGTACTTCCTTTTGTGAACTGGCAAGGCACCCCAATCTCAAAAACCATCTCTCCTGTGTCTTCTGTGTCTTTGAACAATTGCTCATCAGACACGTCCCTTGGTAATAAGGTTGGATCGATGTACAGAACTGTGCGCTACTCTCCGCCTTCCTCAGCAGTTCCTGAGAGAACCACCCTGTTCTTCTTGATAACTACTGCTTTTAGGAGAACCGTACCAATGGTGCCTGGTGTTACCTGCTGTGGCACAGTAGGCCGAAAAAAAAATTAAATTGGTACCCTACATGTCATATCTCGAATTCCTGGAACTCAACTAAACAAAACCATCACCCAATAAAGAAACAAGGTCGAATCTACGGGTACCCCCTTATCATGCTGTCACTACAGTATGCATGCAAGCGCACCTCCTCTCTTACCGGATGCAAACCTGGAGTTGAGCATACTATACCTTCCTCCGTCAGAGCAATCGACATGTGGAGTCGACTGAGGCGATCTCTGCCCAAGAGATTTGCTAGGGTATCTGTGCAATACAACAAAGGAGCATATACATTTTTTGTACCTACCTTAATATGTATATCTTCAGTATAAGGAATTTACAGGATATCCCCAGAGAATCCCTGTGTGTCCATTGTTTTGCCTGACAAGGGGAACTCACCTTCCTTGATGTAAGAGTATGTAGCACCTGTATCGACCATGAATGAAAACGTTCAGACATCTACCTGCAAACATATACGGAGTACCTCTTCTGGATCAGTGGTAATGGACAGGACTGGACACATCAGAGATTTCTATGGGCTGTCTTCATCTTGGTACATATTAGCACCAGGGATCGCAAAATGATTGCCTCCAAAAACACTTGCTCCAGTGTAATGAGTGACCGTTCCTTGGGTTAAAGGATTTTTCTCCAATGTCTGTACCAGTGCGTGTGCTGACATGGTCAGTTGAATCACATAGGTCTATGCAGCCCCAGCTGCTGAGTTCTGTTCAACCAATGCCTGATGCGATCACACAGTGTCTATGGCATATGGGATAGTCAGGGATTGCCTTTGCTGAGCTCCTGCGTTAAAATACTGTGGCCTGCTCTGGCAATCTCGTGCACGTGTTCCATCCTTCCTCACAACCAACACTGAACCTCATACAACCCTCCAAAGTTATTTCCCATTGGCCTGTTAAACGGGGGCCCCATTCCTCTGAACCCGCCAAATGACCTATTTCCTCATGCAAATCCTGCCCTTCCCCTCAGAAACAATCTCATTTGCTTTGGACTGGGAACATACCTGTCCATCCAACCTTGTGCCATACCTGATTAACTATGTCCCTGTTGTCCGAATCATCCCTGCTTTCCCTCTGTGGTGCTGGTAATCACTGCTCCTTCCAAAGAGATTTTTGCCAGCTTCTTCTGAACAAGCTTGGCCTCTGCCTTTTGTGCCTGCTCTATACTCTCCTTTTCCTTCTCTTGCCTCCTTTCACAGAAATGCACAATATGTGCCTACATTTCTGGCCAACCTTTGGCCTCCACCCCTACTACTTTGTTTAGATTGTGCTGGACTTCCTTAGGAAGTCCCTTTTTTAGTATATGGTAAAATAACACCACATTCTTATCCCATGCTTCCCACATCCCTGCCCTCCACCTCTGCTGAATTAACGGGATGTGTGTGGCAGGATCATTGTCTAACTTCATTGTTTTGGCCAAAATAGAATTGATATTGGGTGTATTGAGATACATAACCTGCACGGCCCCCATACCTGTGCCTTATCATTTTTGGATGCTGCTTCATCGTGGGTATTTGTATCCAACTGAACTCCGGGATGCCCTGATTGTCTCCAAAGCTCGTCTGACCGTTCTCCCTTAGAGCAGTAAATAAGCTTTTCATGCCACCTGTGGCCAACATGACACTGGCAGTATGTTTCTCTAATGCATAAATCCACTTCCCCACCCCTGCAGTGAATGAAGGAAGCGTCTTCATCAAATTATTCGGTCAATGTGTGACCATGGGACATAAAACACCCTTCCCAGACCTTTCTGGAGCAACGGAAATTGAGTTACACCCACTTTCACTGGGGCCTCCCCCCTCTCTCTCCTACTAATTACTACAGCCATGCGAGTACCACGGCAAGTCCTAAGACCCCATGGTATGCCCTCTGTCGCGGGAGGTGGAGCTGCTATACCCTGCTCTCTCTGCTCAACATCTGATTCCCAGTCACCTTCATCTCCTACTCCTGTTATCACCTCCCCCGATACTTCTATAGGCACGTAAGCATACTCAGCACTACCATAGGGTGCTGGTTCCTGTTCTCCCTTCTCGAATCCTGAACCCATGGCAATACTTCCATACTTCAGAGCCACGTTGACCTCTAACCAGCATAATCTCCCCCTTTTCACTAATTCTCAATACTTCATCTGCTCTTCTGGTTGCTGGTCTCACTCTCTCTTGCTCCTCCATCCTTGATCTCTCTGCAAGCCTAGCAGTATGGGGGAGTTATTCCCTTTCTGCTCTCCATTCTCATCTTTTCTGCAGCCCTAACCATTGAAGGAGTTATCCTTCAATTTTCCTCAATATCCCATCTGTTAGGAATCGTAGCTAATGGAAGCATTACCTGTGTCTGTCTCGCAACTACTGGAGTGGCCGCTGGAGAAAATGGAAGTTCTCCAACTCAGGGTCTGTATACCCTTCTGTGGGCGATAAATGATAGCATACAAATGGGGGCAGTACAGAAGGAAGTCCTGCAGCCTACTTTTTTGGCCCTTCGTCCGAGACTTTAACATTATGATCTTTCCTGCTGTTCTCGTACATCCTCCATAGCTATAGCTTTAAGATGTTTAACCGCTTCTCTAACTTCTAACCCATGGGTCTTACAACTGAAAAAGTATGCAGGTTTTCCAATATCCCCTTATCATAGGTCCCCTCAGTAGGCCAAGAATTAATTTCCTGCAGCCATTACTGATGGTACTTTACATTTTTTACCTGATAGCCAGCAAGTACCTGACACAAATGATTCAGTGGAGACTCCATACTCCAAAACAATTTCCCAAAAACTAACACTGATGCCAAACCTGCGGCAAAAAATCGCCACCCATGGAACCCCCTTTTTTCCCCTTCCTGGTTTCCAAGTCTTCTGCCACAATCACTTTACCTTGCTTGCTTTCACTGCAATCACCTTGCTTAGCTATTCACTTTATTATAATTCTCACTTTTACACAAAAGACAGCATCTTTATCCAAATACACACAGCAGCCAATATCTCTGAGATATTTACTTCACTCAAGCATGTAAGGAGCGCAATGATTTCCACTCCAACACTGCTGCTCTCACTCTCTTCTTTACTAGTACAGTATTCTCACCTACAATACTGTCTTTTCCTGACTACAGGAAGATTCTCTTCACTACTTTGACAAACCAAGAAAAGCGAGGCGAGGACTCTGTCCGCACAATCAATACATAATGAAGGGTGCCAAAGGTATACTTCAGGAAATTATCTACAGATGGATTTAACATAAGATCCTACCTCACCACTAGGTGAGGGCTCCAGCCAACCAGACAAGCAAAGTAAAGGGTATCAGGACAAATCTCACAATTGACTTGGGGATACCACCTTGAACCTCTAAAATAACAAACCTGGTACAAATATATACAAAGGATTTACAACATAAAACAGTTGGCTCAACCCTTCAAAACATTCACCTTTTCAATTCCTGGAACCCTGTCTAATTGCCACACATGCACTCTGATTCTACCCTTACCAAACTCAATATATCAAAGAAAATCCCTCTTTTACCCTTATTACCCCCTTGCTTTACCCACCAAAAGTGCACTCACTTGAAAATGAACACAAAGCGCTCCAAAGTGGTGCTCCTTCAATTCACCCTGCTGCAGCTGGGTTGTCCGGACAGGAAACCACCCCAATGTCTCTGAAAGACTGGGGCCCACGCAGGGACGCCAAATGTGCGGATGGGCCTTTAATCACCATAACCCAAAGTAGGCCCACCACTTAAGAAGCGAGTGCATGTTTGTACATAAAGCAAGTTTATTGTACAATCGGCCGGCAGGGGCTAGAGGATTCTATAGAGTGAAGCTAACCCGAGTCTCAGTGACCCACACAAACACCTCACTTAATATACATTTTGAAAAACGGTTAAAACAATCCCACATATTTTATTACAAATCATCCCCTATACATAAGAAATCCAATCTTCGCTAATTCCTATGTTCGCATTGTTCTCATTTATCTAACTACCATCATCAGCACATATTCGTACCACACCCCTTTTCCAGAGTCTTCTGTGGTAGGTCATGACATCATCACATAGTAACACATTCACATAAAAACATAATTCATTACAAGTTCCAGTTGGCCTGGGACCTTCTAACCCCAGACGTGATTGCACATGGTTTGCAAGGACACTTAAAGCAATATGGGGAGGGTAAGAATAAACAGGTTCCCTTTGAACTGGCAATAACTGTCTAACGCACCTTGAATTGCTGGCATTATTGGACCACTTTAATCTAATTGACTACCAATTCAACACGCATGGCATCCAGTCACAACCTGAGACAATAGTCGAAACCCATAAAGTATCGGTCAACTCTGCCCCCAGGCATCTCTTCGCCCCAGGTTTATTACTCAGCCACGAACAGATAGCCGGATTCCCCTGAATAATAAGTAACACGCTCCCATGCACTGGAAAAGATTGCATCTCCTTTCTGCGATACTGCCAAGTCATGAAATGACCAGGCCTGCCTGTGGCTGACCATCTGATAATGTTGTGTCTACTCATTGCCTTTCCCTTGGGCTCCAAACCCTGCAAAACCAGTTTTCCCAGTCACACAGCGTTCACCTTACAAAGCCCTGGCTGCAGGGACTGGCCAAACTGTGAAAAAGCACACAGCATACAGATTTGAACATTCCCACCATTTACCCCAAACAAATGTCCTATGTTTGTCGGTGCATGCATGTTTGAAAACTACTGCGCCCTTTTTTAAAAACATTTTTTTAATGTGTTGTAGTTTATTACAAACCATTTTTACACATTTAAAATGATCATCTACTGTCATTCACTCAACATAATTACATTAAAAAATAGCATTTTTGTATTTACATATTTTCATTTTGTCATTCGTCTAGCAATTTCTTCTGCCTTATTCAATTTTGGCCTCCTTAATTGCATTGTTCACCTCTAATATTTTGTCAAGAAAGTCTATGCCTGCACAGACACGAGCCGTGTTCTCGCCTAGCAAGAAGAGACTCCACCAAACGTCCGTGGATAGGGTGTTTACATCACTGATGTAAGCTTTTAGATAGCATGTCCTCTGTGATCTTAACCCTGGGCAAGATGTTAACAGGTGTTTAGTAGATTCTATGGTGTTCGGTTGTTTGCAAAATCGGCATTAATTGTTGGGACATTCCTTTTGTTTTTTCAAGTGTGCATTATCTCTTTGGTGAGATATAAGTTTAGCCTTAGTCGCAAGAATTGGTTGTGGTGATATCGACTAGGAAACTACTTTAGGTATTTTGGCATGGTGTTAAGTGCATGCAGTTCTTTTGGTACAAGCGATAGCTATTTATATTGTGATCTGAGATTCTGAGTTTCAATCCAGTTCTGGATTTTCAGCTTTCGTTTTACTGCAGAAGAATTGCTGATCAGGGTCTGTAGGGACGTGTCCAGATTTTACAGGTGGTCCAGACATTTTGTGTGCAAGTCTTTTAAAGGCCATGGATAAGTTCCATTAGTTTGTTGCATTAATATTCGATAGGGTGGTGCCGATTCCTGCATTGAGATGTTCCTGAGAAGAAATATGCTTTTCCATAACATTTCTGGAGTGTAATGATTGGAACCCCAATTCACATCTGATAGCACTTATTAGTACACATTTTGGCAGATGCAATACTGCTTTCCAAAAGCTTTCTTCAAGTACATTCGATGTTGACCACCGAAGGCTTAATCCTGCTTCCCCCACCATATGTTACAGTGGGTATAACTTTCTATTTGTAGGAAGTACTCAAGGGCAACATGGTGAATTTCCCATAACAAGCATGCACCATGGCTTCTTGGGTGGCCAGCAGTTTCATTTTAGATTTTAGGCTGCTTACCCATGGTAGTTCTCCAATTGTTTTGTTGAATTGAATGCCAAGCTATCTGATGGAATCTACCTGTTCAAGAAGGTCATTTCCTAGCTTCCATTTAAATGTTACTCTTTTTTTCCCGGGTCCATGTAGAAAGCTTATTATTTTAGATTGTTTTACTATTTATCAGTAGCTTGTTGGTTGTCATGTATTTATGGAGCTGATTTAGTTTGCGATTAAGCCCGACTTGGGTCTGGTCTATAAGCACTAAATCGTCATAGTATATGATCAATGCGATGTGTTGGCCATTGATCTTAGGTGGATAATCATTCACATTCTTGAGTGATAGTGGTAGATCCGCCAGATAAAGGTTAAATAATATAGATGCCAATGGGCACCCTTGTTTAACTCCTATGTTGGTTTTGATCTTACGTGACAGCTCTCCTTAATTGTTTAGCCTGATTCGTATGAAGATGGTGGTATGGAAGGCCTTGATTGCTTGAATCAGGCCTTCTGGACAGTTCCAGGCAGCGAGTTTAGCCCACAGTTTGGTTCTATTGACACTGTCAAATGCCTGCTGTAGATCACCGAAAGTCAAGTGTAGATTTGATTTGCCTTTGATTGTTTGGAGCTTTATTACATTGAGGAGGAATAGATTTAGTTCCAGCCCAAGCCCTTTTGTGAAGCCTGACTGTCTTGAATTCATGTTGTTTACTTTATTGGCCCAGGCGTTTTTGTATATTTGATGCAAATAATTTCCCAATTACATCCAATAGCGCAATGGGTCTATAATCTTTTGGATCCATTCTGTCCCCTTGCTTGAATATAGGGACAATGATGGCTGTTGTCCACGAGGAAGGTATCTCATCAATTTTTATTATTTGATCAAATAGTGAGGACATGAAGCCTGCCCAGGCTCTGGGGCTTTTGTTGTTTGTCAGGCCATCAGGTCCAGCTGCATTTGGTTGTTTTAGTTTTTTAATTGCATCACTAATAGGTCTATTTTGTCGATTTTGGTGGTCCATGGTTTTTGGGTTCTGTTCCTTGCATTCTCGATGTTTCCATTGGTCTGTGTGAATACTCTGGAGAAACCGTCAACCCATTGCCCTTCATTGACTACACTACTCAATATGGCATGTTGATTGATGGTTATCTGGTTTAAAATCGACCAAGTGTTCCTTGAATTAGATTGGCAAATTAAGCATTGGCACTCCCTGTTCTTGATCACACATTATTTTAAATGCAAGAACCCAGTTTCGATAACGCTGTTTTCTTTTTTTGATGGCTTTATTCATTGAAGGTGTAGGCTTCTTCTTTATTGCTTTAAGATTGTCTGTCAGCATTTTCTTCTGTTCTACTATGGCTGGGCTATATCGGTGTTTTGGGTTTTAAATGAGGATGTTTGAACCCGGTGTATACCACCTCGTAGCATGCTAGCAAAGGCAGATAATATAAACCTGGACTACCCAGATCTAGTAGTTATCGTCGTTATATCGTTGTGGACAATTTTAAATGATTTTTCCCTTGATTTACATAGCCTTTGCCCATCACGTGTATTTTTAGCATTTTGCTCGATGTCTTCCACATCATGGTCAGATCGTCGTGATCACTGTTTTCCATTGGCAAGATGTCCAGTCGCTCAATGTTATGCAAGAAATTTCGCAAGCTCCAGACGTAATCTATAGTGGAGGATATGTTGTTTCTTTTCCATGTTGTTTTCCCTGGAATGTCTCTGACAGTCTGTTCATTGAGCATATTACAATTTCTTTGAATCAGCTCTTGGTGCCACAGACGACTTCTTTGGTCGGTCGGTGGTCAAAGTTGAGGAGGCCGCAATGTTTATGGGTTTTTCATTTCTGTCCAGACATTTCATGTTCTGATCACCACAGATGATAATATGGGGGGGTTTAGATTAATGTAGCACCCATTTATTATAGGATTTACATTTTGAAGGAATGTTTTTGTCGTGATCATGGCCGGGTTCCAATACAAATTTAATATCACTGTATTCACCGGGTGGTCACCATCACTATGTTCATGTTGCAGAATTGTTAGCTGGATAAAGGGGTTGGGGTTTTCACTTTTCACAATTGTCACGGCCACACTATGCTTTATCACTGTCAATAACCCTGCATAGGGTCTTCCACTGAAGTGGGAGAATGGGAAAATACCCTCCCCCCAGTCTCATCCAGACCATGGCCTATGGGATCACGACCTAAGCACCCCCCGCGAGAGGAGTTCGACCAAACCTCTTCTTCACCAGATGACAACATATCCTGTTTCAAAGGCATACACGTACGAGGAGCATGCCCACTAGTACGCTCTGGTCAAACCGACGCCTGCGCCATGGACCAGCTCGATTAGACACCAACCACGAAAATCATCATCGTTAGAGATGCCATGACGACATAGCCAACAGACAAGCACACTCGTGCCACCATGCACACTGGTCACTCACACACCAACCCACACGAAGAACATACTCAGTGCTATGACCTAGCAGACTGACATACCCACGGACATGCATCGTTGTTATTTTTCACATAGGCCTTCTACAACACCGCAGAAACGCAAGACGCCTGAAGAGCTCGTGTATATGCTTGCTGATGCTTTATCGCTACCTATCCCTATGAAGACGACACCATGTGTACCTAATCCTGCTTGTGACACTCTGTCGCCCCGCGACCCCCATATTATGGGTTATGTACCGCCACCCAGAAACAAGGCCCAAGTAGGCCGCAAGCAAGAGTCCCCAGGCAGGGACCTCGCAGACGAAAATCCTCCCAAGATGAAATGCAAGTGCTGACCATGCAGAACGAGTCCCCAATGAGAGCTCACAGCCAAGGCCGCGATGTTGCAACCCACATGCCGCGCTCCCAGCACCAAGGTTACACCTGCCGGTGCCAAGCCCTCAGAGCCGAAAAACACAAATCTAATGCTCATAATTCTGCTCCAGCTGCGGTCTCCCCACACGTGACCAAGCCGAACTGACAAGATGCCAAGCTCACCAGACAGGAAAGTCGCCGGGGTCCCACGTCTGGGACGCAGGTTGCAACAACGAAGCGACAAGTTGGACACCTACACCGATGGGAAAGGCGTGATCATCAGCCACTAGCAGACCTGTCCGTTGTCCACCACAAACACATAGTTGCACATTGTTGCCAATGCCAGGTACACCGCGAGCTGGTAACGGCGATGGTCCCAGGCTTGCGGGCTCGCGGGAGAACTAATCAGAATACAAGGGGCTCATCACTGACGCCATTACCCTTAGCCAATCACCAAGTGTCCCCTTGTAACAATTTCGGTGTAGCAACTGTTAGGGACAGCCCAAGTGTACCACCAACCCGTCCTTATCCACTAATATTCCCTTCCATAGGCACCTATACTAACCCTGCCACTCGGGGGACCAACCCGAAGTGGCGTTAGGTTTTGTGACGATTTTTCCCAGGTGACGCAAGTAGCGCATCATACTGCTGTAAAAAGGGCCTGCGAGCCCCACTAACGACGAGAGCCTCTCCGGATGCATACGGTCTGAGCGTATCCCTGCCGTTACTCTAATAAACAGCAGTTATTACCTTGCTCTTGGGTGTGTCTCATACTCCTTTTTGGACGCAGGAGGAGTTGGGGCCTCCCCAGCCCCGTAGGTCCGCGGACGGCTCTGCCGGCCCCCGGGAAAATCACCCCGACAAGTTGGAGGCACTGTTGAGATCCTTTTTGAGGTCTACCTAACCTGAGGGCAGCATTCCAAGGCCTCTTGCAATGAAGCAACCCGGCAGCGCGGCCCCCTCTGCCGTTGCCCCCTTTTGAGGACTACAGGACCATCACAGAACTGCGAGACACCCGGACAGTGCAATCCGGATATTGGCCCCCGGGAGCCGACTTGAGAAGTATCCCGCCCGTGGTTGGCAAGTTTTCAGATGTGGTCCAGACGAGGGGAGGTGGCAAGATGCTTTGGAGGGGTGCACGCAGTCGAGCGGCCCCGGCTCACGAGGACTTTGTGAGTATGACACGCCCAACCAGCAATGTAATGTTGTGTGGGAGGGGGGAGGAATTGTAATGAGGGTGGCGGGAGGCGTTAACAGTGTGTTGTAGAAGATTTGATTAATAAGTGGCGAAAGACGTGTGAGTGGTAGTGGGACAGGCACGAGGGCCGTCTTCTACCACGTCACGAAGTGAACTGGGTGGAGCTCAAGGCTACCATGTGTGGTTGTTAGAAGACACTGATTTGTCCAGATTGCGGGCACCTGTAGGGGAAAGGTGTGGTTTTCCTATGAATTGACGTTGTAGATCAATGAATAGATGAGGTTCCCTACTAATTGAGTGGTGAAGCTCGTTAAGTAGATGACGGTTTCCCGCAGGGGGTAGATAGGTTGTTTACCGAGTGCGGAAGATAATTGGCTGGTTAAGCTCCTCTGGAGAGGGGGCGTATCACACGCGAGGCGATGCAGCGTGCGCAGACCGATTATATTAAGTGAATTGATTGTGGATTACCTTGCTCCAGACGAGGCGAGAAGACAGCTGTGGGATTAATGGGGGATAATTGTGTAAAAACAAGCGCGCATTTCTGAAGTTTTGAAATTTGTACTTACAGTGTATTGCAGAAGTTGGTGACGTCACCCATAGGGTTTGTATAGGACACTGCGATACACCTCGCGTCCCATCTCGCGCCCATCCAGGGGTGGCTGGGGACAGAGGGTGCCAGAAGGTAGGGGCCAAAGGGAGAAGAGGCAGCCGCACACGGAGAACGCCGGCTGCGCTCAGACGGGGAAGGGCCACGGGGGAAGAGGAGGAGGCACACGATGAACGCCGGCAGCACTCGATAAGGGAGGGGCGAAAAAGGGAGAGGTGGCTGCGCACGGAGAACACCAGTCGCGCTCGACAAGGGGGTTGAGAAAGGGGAGGGAGAGGTCTGACAAAGAAAGAAAGGAAGGTGGGGTGGCTATAAAGCACTCCACATAGGGCACGCAGCCACAGGGGGCCATAATAGTAACATTTAGAGAAACAATTAATAAAAGAGAAGGAACTATACACTTGCAATTGTATTACGTTTCAGCGGACAGTCGGAAGTCCCCAATTTACGGGGCCAGGTAAAAAAGGTTGATATCGGGAAAAAGCAAATTATAATATGGCTACCTACTACGGGTTGGGGACGAGAGGAAGCGCTTTAACTACACCTCTTCAGCACATTTGCACGTCTCCATAACCACATAAAGAGAAAATTATAAAGTACAGCATTGACTGGACACAAGGGACAGATAACAAAATACTAACACAATGGCCGCCTAAAGGCAGCTTTGATTCATATGCCCAGCACTCACTCTTGACATATATACACAACACATACAAAGGAAAGAAATTAGCTCACCATATAGAGATTTTTAATTTATGGAAGATGTTCCAGGGAGCCAAGCCAGGGCCAATGGGAATGTTTACTATGGAAGGGGAAACAGAGGAGAAAGGGAGCAAACAAAAGAAGGAGGTTAAAGAGGAGATGGAGGACGGAGGGGCGTGGGTACGGCGCACAGCAACGCACTATGCACAGAAGAGGGCAAGAGGGAGAAAGAAGGATCGGTTGCAGTATCAGAAGAAAAGTGAAAAAGGAAGGGGCAGAAGATATGCCTCTGGCGAAGGTAGTGAAGAAGGAAGAAGGAGGATTTTACCCAGTAACAGAATTAAGAGAAGCCGCCAGACAACAATTAACAGCCGCTGAGGGGTACTCAAACCCTGCGTACAGCCCTCCACCATACGCCCCTACAGATAGCTACCAGAGGGGGGTGGCGGCGACCGGCACGATAGACTTAAGCACAACACAGGCAGGCACGGGGGGAGGGAAGAGAACTGTGGAAAACATCGCAAACATAGGACCAGATGAATGGATAGCAGCACAGGTGCTCCTAAAGCTCCGGGGGACAATAACAGGGGAAGAAGAGGACGCAGTGAGGAGAGTGAACAAGGAAGGAATGGACAAACGCACAGACAGGGACTGAGGTGAGCAAAATAAGAGAAGGGCGACTGTCACAGGTAGAGGAAGAAATGTTGGAGGAAAGGTTGGCTGAATTAAGGGAAATACGAAGCGCACTGATCAGACAATTCGAGCAAGAAACACGAGAAAGGAAGAAGGAAAGAAGGGAGAATAGGGAGGAGCAGGCGAGGATGAAGGAACGAACGGAAGAGAGGAAGAAGGAGGAGGAGCGGATGAGGGCAATAGCAGAAAGGGTGTCACGTGCGGAGCAACGGGAAATGAAAAAGAAGGAGGAGGAGAAGGACAGGGAAATGGAACTGTGGAAAAAGAAGCACTATCTGAAAGCGCCCGGAAGTATGAAGAAGGTAAAGTAATAGAGAGCATATTAAAGAGGGAAGAGGGAATAAGAGGGAGAAAGGAAGAAGAAGAGAGGATATTGGCGAAGATGGCTAAAGAGGTATTGGAAGAACTACACAGGAAACGAGCGGAAATAGGAGGTGAAGTAGTGGGAGAGAAGGAAGAGGAGAAAAGAGATAGGAGAGTGGAACACAGAGTTAAAAAGTACACACGGCAGGACTTGGAGGTGGCAACAACGTCAACACAGGGGACCGCTGTTAAAGGAGGTGAGCACAAGGAAATGGACTTAATAGATATAAGGATGGTGACAGTGGGGGGAAAACGCACAGAGTTGGGATTGTCATTTCCTGATGGATTTTGCAGTGAGGAAGAGGAAGGTTCGCGAACAAGTGGAAGAGATGGCAATAGGGGGAGTTTAGACAAGCTATACATAACGCGCACTAACTGCGAGTCACCATGGGCATGCGAAAGGAGGGAAGAAGTAAACCCAGCAGAAACACAGGTAAGGGAGGCAACAAGAAAAACGCCACAACCTGTAACGCTCACCTGATTCCCACAGCGACGCTGACCCGAACTGGACTGCTACCGTTTCTTCTATCGTGAGGCGCAGGGCCCGGAAGATGCTCTGGACGGGGCCTCCGAATTTGGATTGCCTGGCTTGTAGAGTAAGTTTTCTTAGGTATTGTAAAGATGAGCTCTCCATCCTGCTTCAGGTGCAGGGGTGCGTAGAATCCAGTTACGTCACTGGATGGGAAATAGTTGCGGACACTGTGTCCTTCGTCTCTCCTACGGTAGCCGTAAGTATGAGTGTCTTCTCTCCACAGGAGCCGGGGCCCAGAAACCTAAAGCTGGTAAGTCTCTTGGTGAGTATTTGTTCTCCGTGCTTAGTTAGTGCTCACCATGTATTTCTCTTATGCAGGTGCTGGGATGTAGCTGGCGTCGTAGCCGCGGTGGAGGAAGGTAAGTGAAAGAAAAGCGACTGCTTACTTCTAATGATTGTCTTTTTCTGCTTACAGGTGCCGAGATGCTGCCGGCGACACAGCCGCTGTCGCGCGTGATAAGGCACGTAAGTAAGTGGAAGAAATGTGGCCGCTTTAGAGCGGGCACCTCTAATGACTGTCTTTTTCTGTTTTTCAGGTGCCGAGATGCTGCCGGCGTCGTGGCCGCGGTGGAGTTCGGCGAGGCCACGGATGGGTAAGGCAAGGCGGCGCGGCTGCGAGCGTTTGAGAGCGCTGCTAATCTTGTACCTTTCCTTTGCAGGATCGTCGGAGGTAGGATTGCTGAGGCCGGATTCCGGTAAGTAATTTCTAATGCTCGCCTTCTCTTTTCTTGTCTGTTTGCAGGTGTTCCGGGTGCTGGCGGGCATGTCAGGAGCCAGGATGCAGGAGCCGACTAGGTGAGCGTCCTGCTGCTGATGCAGAATAACGCGAAGCACGTGTATTCCATCGGGCGTGGTTTAAATAGCAGAGAAGTGCTTCAGGTGTGTGTTCTTCCACCAGCCCCACCCAGGTAAGAAAACAGTTCCTGAATAGAGGAAATAGTTCCTCCCAGCCCTGATGGCTGGGGACTTCAGCCAGACTGGATTGTTCTGGGTAAGTATGCAGCATGGTCTGCCTCAGGTAAGTCCACCCAAGCATTATTACACAGTTTATCAATATGAGCCCGGCGCCTATGGCGCCGGGACTGAAGTCCTTTATGAGCCTGGCGCCAAAGGCGCCAGGACACGGTCCAAAGGGCCCCTGTAGGGGTCTGCTGGGTCCGGAGATGTGGACGAAGGGTCTGCTTCCGGGGGCGCTGGGCCAGTCCTGGCTCCTCGGGAGTAGTGCTCATGACACAACCACTAACACCGTCACCAGTACAAACACCACACCCATTGACACCACTGACACCAACCCCTGCGCACACCCCATATGTCGGCAGACTAAGGGACCTCCCAGGACGCAGGCAGGAAGAACGTGCGAGCACACCCATGGTGAGAGAAGAGGTTAACAGGAGAGGAAGGAAGGATGCAGGGGACGAAAGAACAAACAATTGTAACATTGACATCATTGAAGAGCAACCTGACACAGAGGAAGAAGATGAATATACCAACATAACCACACAAACACCGGGGGAGGTGAGGGAGTACATTGTAATGCCACCTCTGTAGAGGGGAGGGGCCAGACCACAATATGTACCCTGGAAGCATGCCGATAAAGAAAATATAAAATGCAGGCTTCCATCACTAAGTGGAGGAGCTGGGAAGTGGATCTATGAGATGGAAAAACACACTGCGGGGCAAAGACTAGCGGTGGGGGACGTCAAGGGGCTCCTGATCTCAATATTGGGGAATGCTGCAGATGACATTTGGAAAAGGGCGGGCTTCCCAGCGGTCACGATAACAGACATGTCACATGATGGAGCACCATTTGCCAACTGCAGACATGCACTGTGGCAGGCATTGAGGGCCCAGACACGTCAGACAATAGCGTCACGCAAGATGCATGAGAATGAAGATCCTGTTGAATACATCCAGGAGATTCAGGAGAAGTGGCGCTTGGAAACGCGGGAACCGGGGGATAAAACACTAGCACTTTTCTACCATATACTAGTACAAGGGCTCCCGGATAAGTACAAAAGCAGCTGAAGAAAATAGTGGGGATGGAAGTTAAGGCCTGGCCAGAAATACAACTAACTATAGTTCACCACTGCAGGATGTGGCAGGAAAAGATGAAACAAAAGGAGGAAGATAGAAAGGCAGAGGAGGCAAAATTGGTACAGAAGAAACTATCAAAATATGCCATTGAAGGAGCACTAATAACTACACCCGCCCCCACACAGGTCACAGTTGCACAAGACACAACACAACAGCAGGTGGCACAGTTACAGCAGCCAGCACAAATAATAACACAGCAGATGCCTCCACCCCACCATACACGGCATACACTGGAGGAGGGTATATGCAGAATGGGAAACGGATATTTAAACAACTACAGGGGGAAGGGCGGTCAGATGAGAGAGAGGGGTTATGGCCCACCTGCACAACAACAAGGGGGAGGGTTCCGGAGCTACAACCCAAATGGACAACAAGGGTACCAAGACAACACGGGGGGTTTCCCATGGCAGGCCCGAGAACCACCAATTTGTTGGATATGTGGGATGGAGGGACACATGTCACGCACTTGCAGGATGAGACACCCCCAAGCAGCCTGGGGGGATCAAGGGCAGCAAGGGCCTATGGGGGAACAGCAATTTTACCAACAACAGCAAGGAACACAACAATTTATACCACAACAACAGGCGCCACCACAACAACCCCACCCACAAATACCAGCCTACATACAACAACCACAAATACAACAACATCAAGTACAACCGGTACAGCAACTCACACAAATACAGGACAATGCAGTATCAACAACTGATGCACCTATACAGCAGACACAGCTAGGAAAGGTGACAATATTGGGTCACAACCCTTACACAGGAAGCGGTCAGTCACTATATCCACAATAGGACAGCCCACAGATGTCCTTGATGTGTCCCATCCTATCAGTAACACCTAATACTGCGGAGGAACCACGCATACGGGTGGCGATAGGTGACAAAACTTTTTCCTTCCTAGTTGACACTGGGGCAACTAGGTCTTGCATAAGGGAGGGGAAGTTTAAAATGTCAGGCAAAGCTATGCACACTCAAGGATTTTCTGGGGCTCGAGGGTTGGTTCCCTTCACTGATAACATCTCCTTATCTATAGGAGATCACGACATGTCTCTTCCACTTCGGTATTCAGAGCAGTCACCAGTAAACATACTTGGAAGAGATATCATGAGCAGGTTGAATATGACCATCTCCTTCACGGAGAAGGGCATAATTTGCTCTACACTAGGCATTAACATGCTCATAGCACAACAAATATTGCAGGCTTATTGTGGGCAAACGGTGGCCCGGGCTGAGCCAGTGGATGGAGACCTCTTCCAATACGGGACTGACATGGCAATAGCATGGTTGCCTGGAACTGAGGGCAAAATTTGGAGGAGGCCAGCAGCTTACCTATTCAGACCAGAAACTCCAGAAAAGGAAAAGGAGGGGAAAATGATTTCAGTAAGCATCGAGAGCATTGTGGCTACTGCAGACTACATCGCAGTACATGCCCAGGATAGGGAGGGGAGGGCCTGGAGAGCTGTAATAGCACTGGCAGAGGGGTGCAGGCTTACACAGGTATCGGATGAGGAGCTCTTCTCAGACGATAATGGAGAGGGAGAAATGGTGTTTGGGATGAGCATTAACATCTGGTTGAATAAAACATACAAGCAAGTGGCACAAACAATGGCCATGGCACCAGAGGCACCTGCCCCTACACCAGTGCCATTTTACGAGGAAGACCACCAATCCATATGACGTTGGCTGCATCAAAAGCATTGGAGGAGTAAAAATAAAACTGAAAAAAGGAGCAATGCTACCAAGAGTGAAGCAATACCCACTATCAAAAGAGGCAGATGAGGGCATATATAAAACAGTAACAGCCCTAATAAACAATGGTATACTAGTACCATCAGACTCACCTTGCAACACTGCTGTGTACCCAGTGCGCATGGCGAAAGGAGGGTTGTGGCGTTTTATCCAGGACCTGAGACCTTTGAACCACATTGTAGAAGCAGAGTACCCCATAGTAGCTAACACAGCCACCATACTGTGTGGAATACCAGCAGTGGCATCACGGTTCACCGTGATTGACCTAAAAAATGCTTTATTTTCGATACCTCTGCACCCTGACTCACAAGACCTGACAAGCTTCACATACCGCAACACAAAACGGAAACACACAAGACTGCCACAGGGGTACTGTGAGTCACCATCCATCTTCAACAGAGTGATACAAATGGATTTGGGCAACATTGAGATGGAGAGCATGGTGCTGCAATATGTGTATGACATAATGATCTGCAGCACCACAGAGGAGAGGTGTAGGAAGGACTCAATGAAGATGCTCACAGTGTTAGCTGAGAAGGGGTAGGGGAGTGTCACCAGATGGCTTGAAGTTTCCTTTTTTGGAGTCGTAATTCTTTAAGATGGGGTGTGAACCAGGTATTAAGGTGTGACTTTTGCTTGCTTTTGCGTAATTTGACTGGTGCAATAGTGTCAAGGGCTTTAGTGATAGTTTTGTTGAAGGTCTCTACTAATGCGTTACGGTCCGAATTGTTGGTAATTGAGGATAGGGTAGGTAGGAGGTGCTCTACATTGGTCAGCTCCAACACCAAGGAGCTTTTCACCATCCTTCGTGAAATGGAAAACCCCATTCCACCCACAGATAACATCCCAAAAGATAAAAAATGGTGCACCAGCATCCAAAATGCTTTATTGAATAAAATAGCCTCTCCGCAGACTAAAATAGTTGATAAAAAAAAGCATCCTTGTGCTCCACTGAGACGCATCCTACCCCACCCACTGCTACTCCAAACAGCAATACACCTTTC
This sequence comes from Ambystoma mexicanum, assembly GCF_040938575.1. Taxonomy (NCBI): domain Eukaryota; kingdom Metazoa; phylum Chordata; class Amphibia; order Caudata; family Ambystomatidae; genus Ambystoma; species Ambystoma mexicanum. Next base: position 292,210,102 of record NC_090932.1, on the reverse strand, counting down.
AGATTCACCAATATCTCCATATTGGAAACCAAGAGGTCATATTATCCCTGAAGCAATCTAACTGTCAGGGTGACAGCTACCCAGCCCAAATAGTTAAGGGTGCAGCTAGAGATTTAGCACCCTTAATCTCCAAGCTAATTAACGCCTCCTTCAAATCATGCACTGTCCCAATCAATCTCAAAGCATCTTGGGTACTACCGCTCCTTAAGAAACAGGCCCTAGAGCCGGCAATCCTCACTAATTACAGACCCATTACTACAGTCCCATTCCTCCTCAAAATTATCGATAGAGTAGCCTACCTCCAAATCCAAAATTACCTTGAGGCTAACCTATTACTAGGATCGCGCCAATCAGGATTCAGACCACAACATGGGACTGAAACGGCCTTAATTGATTTAAAGACACAAATCGATGAGTTGAAGGACAAAGGTTGTGGTGGATCATGCAGTGTTATGCGAACACCTAGCATCAGCTGCACATTTCTCGAGTGATGCTATAGCCTGGGTACAATCCTTCCTAGCTAACCGTACGATGAGAGTGTTCTCCCCTTCAGCCGCAGAAGACCCTATCCAAATCACCTGTGGTGTCCCACAAGGTTCATGCGTCTCACCGACAATGTATAAAATCTTTACCAAGCCACTTTTCGACAAACTTAACAGACTGGGTGTTACATATACAAATTATGCTGATGACACCCAGATCCTCATACCCCTTTCGGGCAACTTCGGCGAAGACACTGCTCTGGTACATAGGATATACCTCCTCATTCAGGCATGGATGGCCTCACATGGCCTCTGCCTGAATGACGACAAAACTGAGATCCTGATTCTGGGTTCTGACGCTAACCTAAAAAAACGTAGCACCAAATATGCCACCTTTAACATCGATGGCAACGTAATCAAAGTAGTAACCGAGGTAAAAACATTAGCATTTTACCTTGATTCTAGAATAAGTTAGCTCCCTGGCTTCATCTACAGCTTATACCTGTAAATTGATTAGGGCCTGCAGAGCCTTTTTTATCTAAAGCCAGCTGCATTACGCTCGCCAGTGCACTAATAATGTCAAAGCTAGACTACTGCAATGCCCTCTACATAGGCGCCAACAAAACCATCCTAAACAAAATCCAAATACTACAAAACAATGCCCTTAGAGCAGCGTTAAATATACTCTGTAGAAAGCACATTTCCAACATCAGAATAGATGTTAGTGACATAATCAGAATTAGTGACAGGATACTCCTTAAAACGATATCCCTCACCTTCAAATGTCTCATTAACACTGCACCTCCCTATCGCTCTGCCAGACTGACCAGAAAAGTATATCCTCACCATACTAGATCATCTAACCTTCTCTACCTAGAAACTCCCAGATTGACTCTCCAAAGCTGGTGGAGGCAGCTTCCCAATCAAAGCGGCACTCTCCTGGAATGCACTCCCCGCTGCCTTTAGAGTGGAACAGCCATACTCTAGATTCAGATGTAATCTATTACACTGGCTTCGCACCAAGGACACCTAAGAAACTGCTTCCCCTCCCCACTTACTTATGCTCCAGACCCTCAGGATAGCCCGCATACTGTTACACTGAGTTGTCTCTTTAAGAGACGTGAGTCGAGTCACGGGGTCTAGCCACGTGACGCGTGACGTTGGGGGGAGGAGTGCCTGCGGGCAGAAAGGAATTGTACACGAATAAAGAAAGACGTGTTTCCTACACTCGGTGTGCCTGTCTTCATTGCGCAGGCCCCCCCCCGGGCCTAACAACTGGCGACGAGGTGTCTTCCAGGGCCGCCGAGTCCTCCTCCTCCTCCTCCTCGCCCACGGCGCCAACCCAGCTCCACAGCGCACGTCGGGTGCTGACGGCTTGACCTGCGAGCGCTCGCCTCCTCCTCCACTCCAGCTCCTACGACACGCCGATCCCGGCCCACCAGCAACCCACCCCTCCGAGGCTTCCACGTCACGCAGGAAGGGCGCGTGCACGATCCCCAAAAAAAAAAAAAAAAAAAAAAAAAAAACATCAATACTAAAACGAACCCTCCACGCACGTTACAGCGACAAGCCTGATCCCAGGCCCAGCCCCGCGGGGGCTCCAGCATCAAGCCTGATCCCAGGCCCAACCCAGCAGCAGGCCCAGGCCCAGGCACCCACCAGCACGCCTGACCTAGGCCCGGCCACCCACAACAAGAGACTGACGCTGAGGGTACGACCACCCGCCCGCCAAGCCATACAGGCTCCGGAGACCGCCACCAGGACCCCGGTGAAAGGTGGGTGTCACCCCGCGCTGCCCACCAGCCCACAGCTCCTGCCACCAGGGAAACGGCCCCCAGGGACGGACACACGCAAGTGAACAGCACCGCTCACTGCTACAATGAGCGCACCCCAAGATCAGCAGGCCCCGGGCCCCCCTGCCCCAGCGGGGAACACAGCAACCACGGCGTGGCGCATGCCACCCCCCTTCTCCATGATGCCACAGGCAGATAAAGGCCCAAGGTGGGTTGAGTGGTTGGAAGACTTCAACACCTTCATTGACGCCGCGGGTGAAGAGAAATCCCCAAGACTACGCAGCATGTTTCTGAACCTAGCGGGGAATGACATTAAAATACTACTGAAAACCATCCCACAAGCAGAGCAAGCAGACTTCCCAGCCCTTATTGCAGCACTGAACAAAAGACTGGTGATTGAACCCAACAGGGATTACGAAAGATACATCTTCAATCAGTGCAAACAGAGGGCAGATGAAACGGTCGACGAGTTCATCACCCGCTTACGAATAAAAGGTGCGAACTGCCAGTTCCACGCGTTCTCCCTAGACGAAGCCATTAGGTTACGAGTGATTGAAGGGTGCGTATCTCAGACGCTAAAGAAGCAACTGTTAAAATCACCCGTCACGATTGATGAAGTTAGCCAGATGGCAAGGATCCTCGAGAGAGTCGAAAAGCAAGTGACGCAGATAACTGGCACCGCCTCCTCCAAGCATGATAACAACGAGGTGATCGCAGCCATGCAGGCCAGTAATGCCAGGGCATCAGAGAGAGGACCCAACCTCACCTACTCAACAATTCCGAGAACGCAACGCCAGTGTTACCGCTGTGGAATGCCGTATCCCCATGCAGGGACATGCCCCGCATTGTCCCAGAAATGCGGCAACTGCGGGAGAGAGGGACACTTCCAATCAGTTTGCAGAGAGGGCAAACCGTTCCCAACCCAAAGACCGCCAGTCGCCCCACAATTCAAGATACCCTACAGGAATCCACAAAGCCAAGGCTATCCGTCGCGCCCGTTTCAACAAAACCCGAGAAGGTATGTCAGGGTAGTCGAAGATGTCTACCCTTCGGAAGAACCCCAAGGCGACGGAGAATATGAACAGATATCCCGCATTAGAGATGAATACGACGGGCCCCCAGCACCCATCTCTCACTACGAGGCGGACCAACACCAACAGCACCCCGAAGAGGAAGGGTATCAGTTTGACCACTATCGGCAAGATGAATATGTCAACCTCATAATGGACGAAGGACAAGCACGTGAGGCACCCAAGATACCAATGGAAATTAGAGGCCACCAATTCTGTTTCCTGGTTGACTCAGGAGCAACGGTCAACATAATGGGAGAAAAGGAGTTCCACCAAATTCCCAAGAAACCGACCTTGGTGCCCTCTGAGTCCAAGATATATCAATGGGGCGCCGACACTCCACTACAATCAATTGGCTTCTTCGCCCGCCAACTCGTTCACGGCAACCGTGCCATAATGACAAGCATACACGTAATTCGCAGCCCAACGAAAGGAAGGTGCCTCCTTAGCTACAGGACGGCCTCCTCCCTGGGACTCATAGACATACACGTCCGAGATGGTGACATGATCTACTCATCAGAACCGACTCAGGTGGCGAAAGAGAGCGTGTCAAACGTCCAAGCGGAACCCAAGGAGATGGACGTGATATCAAAAGACGCCATCGTGAAAGAATTCCCCCTCATCTGCAAGGGCCTAGGAAAGCTGAAAGGACCCTCAGTTAAACTGCATATTGACCCCGCAGTTCGGCCGGTTCCCCAGCACCCGAGGAGAGTCGGGTTCCACCTCCAAGCTGCCGTGTCAGCTGAACTCAAACAGCTCCTAGATAATGACATAATTGAACCAGCAGTGGGCCCGACCCCGTGGGTCTCCCCACTAGTCATCGTGCCAAAAGAGGGGGGACAGCTCAGGCTCTGCGTCGACATGCGCGTCGCCAACACCGCGATCCAGCGGGAGCGACACCCCGGCCCCCGAATCGAGGACATGATCGTCCAGATAAACAAGTCCACCCTTTTCTCAAAACTGGACCTTAATCAGGGTTACCACCAACTGGTACTTCATCCAGAATCCAGAGGCATAACCACATTCGCCACGCACGATGGCTTATTCCGGTACAAGCGCCTTAACTTTGGCATTTCGTCGGCCGCAGAGATCTTCCACGAAACCATCAGGCAAATCATTCGCCCAATCAGAGGAGCACTGAACTACAGCGACGACATCCTAGTATTTGGCAGGTCAAAGGAGGAACACGATGTAGCTCTCCGCGCCACCTGCAAAGCCATTCAAGATGCTGGACTCACCCTTAATGTCGACAAATGTCGATTCAGCAAGACCAAGCTGAAGTTCTTTGGCCACATATTCTCCGCGGATGGAATGACACCGGATCCCGACAAGGTGGCGACGATCTTCAGCCTACAAGAACCAAGGCAAATAGCGGACGTGCGATCGTTTCTGGGGATGGCAGGTTACTGCGCGAGATACATACCCCACTATGCCACAATCACGGAACCCCTCAGGAAACTCCTTCAAAAAGAGATGCTCTTCGCCTGGACGGCTGATTGCCAAGATGCGTTCGACTCCATAAAGCAATACTTAGCGGAAGCCAGAAAACTTGCCTACTTTGACCCCAGCTGGCACACTGAAATCGTGGTCGATGCAAGTCCAGTCGGGCTGGGTGCCATCCTCGCCCAAACAAACGGTACAGACACCCACCCGAGACATGTGGTGGCCTATGCCAGCAGAGCTCTCTCGAAACCTGAGTCCGCGTATTCGCAGGCGGAAAAGGAAAGCCTAGCAGCAGTCTGGGCATGCGAACATTTCCACAACTTTGTCATAGGAAAAAAATTTACTCTAATAACGGACCATCAAGCCCTCCTCTCACTGTTCGGCAACCCTCGAACCAAGATGCCGCCACGAATTGAACGGTGGGGCATCCGCCTGCAGGAATATGACTATCACATAATTCATCGTCCGGGGGGAGAACACAACCCAGCGGACTACTTGTCGAGACACCCCACGGGAAAAGCCACACAGCGAAAGGGAGATGCAGAATACATCAGCTATGTCACCACAAACGCACTTCCCCCGGCAATTTCACTCGAGACAATCGCGGAGGCGTCAGCTGCTGATCCATCCATAGCACTGGCGATCAACCTCACAGAACACAACAGATGGAAGTCATACAGGAAACTTTTGACGGAACATCCGGACGCGAATCGAGATGAACTGGAAAGGTTGGCAAAAGTTCACACAGAACTAGCCGTCAAGGACAAGTCCATACTTCTTCGAGGGTGCAGAATAATAATCCCAGCAGCCCTACGATCGGACATTATAAAGACAGCCCATGAAGGCCATCGCGGGGCAGACAACACCAAACGGCAACTTCGGTGCCACGTATGGTTCCCATTCCTGGACGCGCTAGTAGATCGATGGGTACGAAACTGCATGGCATGTCAATGCACAGCTAGGGCTGAAGCCCCCGCACCACTACAGTCACTGCAGATCCCCGATCACCCATGGGAAAGAGTGGCAATAGACTTTTACGGGCCCCTAGAGTCTGGCGAGTACCTACTACTGTTCATTGACGAGCACTCTCGCTTCCCAATTGTGAAAAAGTCGCCGTCAACAGCCTTCGCCCACATAGCAGCTGTCTTCGACGAGGTCGTGAGCGAGTGGGGCATACCAGAAGTTATCAAGTCGGATAACGGCCCGCCGTTCTGTGGTCACGACTTCGCAACTTTCGCCAAGCATCTGGGTTTCAGACACCAGAAGATAACACCAAGATGGCCACAAGCCAACGGGATGGCCGAGAGATTCATGTCATCGATCAAGAAGACCTTACAAAGAGCCAGACTAGAAAATGTTGACCCTCACCAGGCTCTGTGCAGGATGCTTCGGGACTATCGAAACACGCCGCACGAGGCCACAAACAGGACGCCGGCTGAGATGATGGTAAAATACCAAGTTCGCACTCGCATCATAAGACATCCCAACAACAGACCGGAAGCAGATCCGGAAGTCTTAGCGAGAGATGCGGAACGGAAGGAACGGGCCCGCATCCGAACAGATGAGAAAAGAGGTGCTCGCCCGAAAGAGATCCAGGTAGGAGACGAAGTACTGGTCCAACAGACGATGGTCAAAAAGACTGACTCAAGGTTCTCCCCACAGCCGCTTCTCGTGACAGCCATGAAAGGAACCATGGTAACAGCTGAAAATGAAGAACGGGAAGTAACTCGGAACTGCTCACAGTTCAAACTCACCACCGTTCAGGGCCAGCAGGAGCGAGACCCCCCGGATCCGGAACCAATGCCTATGGACCCGAGAGACTCACTGTGGTCACCACCGAGATTTTCAGCTCGCCCAGGAGTGAGGAGAGTACAAGAGCCAGAAGATGATCTAGGTGAAGCCGCCAACGGTCGGCCCCATCGGGTCGTAAAGAAACCGTCGCGCCTAGTTGAAGAATGTTAATACTGTTGTTGTAAGGACATTCGTCCGGGGGTGATGTTACACTGAGTTGTCTCTTTAAGAGACGTGAGTCGAGTCACGGGGTCTAGCCACGTGACGCGTGACGTTGGGGGGAGGAGTGCCTGCGGGCAGAAAGGAATTGTACACGAATAAAGAAAGACGTGTTTCCTACACTCGGTGTGCCTGTCTTCATTGCGCAGGCCCCCCCCCCGGGCCTAACACATACTTCTATGTGTATCACTCTACTGACCCGTTTCTTTCACCTATCTGTGCACCCCCATACACATTTGTATGCACTGTAATTGTTTGTTATGTATTGACTTCTATGTTGTAACTAAGCATCAAATATTCTTGTAACTGCTGCGCCCAGCTACCTCAGGGTTTGGTGCGCATTACCAAATAAAGAAAGAAACAAACAAACAAACAAACAAACAAACAAACAAGTAATGTGTTGTGGTCCTTCATACCGTTATGTATATCTTTATACAGCTTTAGGAAGGGAGCTAGCGAGATGGATAGAGCAGCCATTACGTTATTGTGTATCTGCATCCCCGCTGATGCTGATAGCTGTGACTTTTGTCTGTTTATTTCATGAACTGAAAAGTGTTTGGTTGAGGGCGAGGATGTCGGTGAGCACTGCGCACTCAAGGAATGGGAACAAGATGATTGCGTTGCCACCATGTGCATTTGGCTGCGAGCTGCTGGAGACAGCACATTTATTTCAGCAGATTCCACCTCTCATCCAGGCCCATTTAAGTCACCCCATAATTTAAGGGGTTTATGTTTTGGCAGAGCTTCTCTGTTTACAACGGGAGTTGAAAAGTGTTGGTTACCATATTTACTCTGGGGCCTTTCATCAAAGGAGAATCGCAAAGACTGTTGGCAAAGCCGTTCTCTAATTTCTGCTGCGTCTAGCTTTAAACTTGCTACTAGTCGCTGTGGTGGCCTTTGTTTTCTTCATTGGCCTTACTTTCCTCATTTTTTCCGAACTCTTCATCAGTTTTGTTTTTACTGCTACTAATTTTGTTTGTGTTAGGGCTGGTCTCCTCGTTGAGCGTTGTCTGTATTCTGCCCATGGCCAAAGCAGTGGTTTGGTCATTTAAACGGTTTGGTGGCGGGGGAGTCGCGGACTTGTTGAGTGATTTTGAATGACAGCCATCATCAGCTCGTTACCACCCCCTATTTTCGCCAAATGTTCAGCCCAGGTGTCCTCTTGCCCATGCACCTTGTGTGTATTGTTTTCATTCGGCGCTGCATGTCTCGGCACATTTTCTCATGCGAGCGCACCGGTCCGGTCACATGTTCAGTCCTTGTTTGCTCAAAGACGCTATCTGCCTCGAGCAGCTCAGCGCCAGTGATGTCATGTTTTTATGTGTTGGTTGTTCCCAATATCAATTTGGGCCATGAGGCATGTGGTGTAGACAAGGGTTTGTTTGTGGTCATTACCATTGTCTCACTCACCTGGGGTGTCTCGCAAGGCTCGGTTGATCTTTCAGCGGACAAGGTGGTTTGCAGCCGCTGTTGTTGCCGGGTGCAAGGTCCCATTCGTTCCACTGTGTTAGTATTGGAGGAGGATGGCATCCTGCACGTGCCCCGTATAGGACCTCTCACTGCCCCAGTTGTGACTGGGGAGAGACTGGACTCTCTGGTCGGACTCACGTGCCGGCGCTACGTGCCCCCTTCAGTTTTTGTAGGCAGGACTTGAAACTTAAAGGCACAGCAAGCACAATCCAAATCAGGTAGCAGCAGCGAAAAAAACAACATCGGACTGGAGAGAGACTGGACTCTCATGCCTGACTCACGTCCTTTTTACAGTGGTTTCTTCCTGACAAATCCCCTTTCTCGCATGCGCATAAGGAAGGTTCTTTTTGCCCAGCTTCTAGGTGCGTCGGGGCACAGCATACCCAGATTGTATTTATATTTCATTGGCGATTTTGACATTTATCTTGCTGCTTGTATGCAAATCTAAATGTATCAACTTAAACATAAAGTAACACTAAAGTAACACATTTCCCATTCTCATTAACTGAGCTAGATACATGTAAAATTGCAAGATCGTGCCAACTTCGCTGCTTCCCCAGTCACCAATATTACGCGGGCAATGTGAACACCTCTTTCGAAGGGATTGTGTCCTCCGACGTATTCCTCATCTTAGATATCTCCTTCCAGCTCTGCTGGCCTCGGAAAATTTTTTCTCTAGAGGGCGCTGCGCGTCGACGTCCTCCGAGTCGATGTCCCTCGACAGCCGCCGCATCGACGTCGACGTCATCCTGCCTATAAAGGCCGCGCGCAGCGTCCGTTGCTCAGTTCCGTTTTTCCGCGCTTACTCAGTGCCTCGGAATACCGTTGCTCAGTTCTTAGTCAGATTAATCCTATTTACCTCGAGTTATTCGATCCGTACTCGATGGCTTCCTCGTCGGAACCGACAACTCCTCGATCCGGCTTCAAAAAATGTCGAGATTGTGGGAAAAAGATGTCGTTGACCGATCCTCACAGAATTTGTCTGTGGTGTTTGGGAGCTGAACACCATTGTTCGGAATGCGAGGACTGTATGTCCATGACAGCTAAGGCCCTGAAGGAGCGTAGGGGGAAGCTGGAGAAAGGTAAGACTTTTAAAGCTTCTTCTTCGTCGACGAAGTCGAGACATTCGTCTCCTCGTCACCATTCGCGCTCCAGGTCTCGGAGTGGGTCTCATCACTCCTCGAGATCGAAGCACTCGAAGAGGAGACGTCGAAGATCCCCTTCTCTGTCTTCCTCTTCCTCTGTTTCGCCAAAAAGAATCCCTTGCCCCACGAAACATAGTTCCCGGGCTGAATGGGAGGAATTCCGAAAGAATATGATGAGCGTCTTCGAGAAAGCGGCCTCGACCCCCTCGAAGACTGCCGAGAGCGATGCTCTGGTCGAAAGACCCGAAGGTCAAAAACGCCGCGAGTCGCAGTACCCGGCGAAAGAAACCTCTCGAGCGCGTCTCGAACCCTCGAGCAGGACTATGACCTCCAAACCTTCCTCGAAGGTTCCGTCGACGCCGTCGACGAAGGTCCCGTCGACGTCGAGGTCGATGTCTTCGACGCCGTTGTTGAGGGGACCTTCGACACACGGGTCTGTCGACTCGACGCCAGCCTCGACACCGGCGTCGACGCCAAGAAAAGTCACGGTTACCACACATCCAGTGACTATCCCCAGGCCCTCGACGTCGATGGCTTCGATATTGTCGAGTAGAATTCCAATTCTGTCGAGGTCCTCGAGGCCTCCACCTCTGTTTTCGACGCCACGCTCGAAGCCTTCGACGTCGGCGTCGATGACATCGACGTTTTCGAGGCCAATAATGACAAGTTCGGCACCCTCTGCCTTGGAAATGGGATTTACTCCCTTTATGAGTTCAGAACAATTGAGAACTATATCCTCAATTTTAGAAGAGGGTGATTTGTCTGAACAAGACACATTTGAGTTACAGGGACCTGTAACCCCAGTTAGAGAGGAATTTTCCTCTGAAGAGCGCAGATTAAAGGATCTTCATGATTCTTTACATGAGGCAAGTGGGTTAGACACTTCCCCTGAGGTGGAGTTTGCTAAGCCAGACCCGGGGGAGCATGCTGAAACCCCCTACAGAGCCTTAATGGCCAGGATTACAGAGTTCATGGGGTGGTCTGCACCTTCACAATCTTTCCAACAAGATGACCTCACGGATATTCTTGACAAAGGCCCACAAGAGGATCCTGTGGTGCCCTTTCATAAAGCTCTTCAGAGAAAGATCATGACAAACTGGGAAACCCCAGATGTAATACCAGCAGTAAATAAAAAACTGTCTACAAAGTACAGGGTATCTTCCACAGACCCAGAGTTTTTGTCTAAACACCCATCCCCAGAAAGTCTGGTGGTACAAGCAGCATCCTCTACCGATGTCAAGACGGCTTATCCTACAGTCCCACAGGACAGGGACGATAAAAAATATGATGCTATGGCAAAGAAAGTCTTTTCAGCATGTAGCATGGCGTTAAAGTCTGTTAATGCTACTTGCACCCTTGCTAGGTTCAGCCATACACTTTGGGAGTGTGCTTCTACAGCGGCTGACTGCATCCCGGAGGGAGAAGAAAGGGATGCGTTCCTGAATATTATACAGGACGGTAAAGACGCTATGTGCGAATCCCTCCAGACGGGCATTGATTCGGCTGACAGTATCAGCAGAGCAATGGCGGCAAGTACATCAACCAGGAGATTTGCTTGGTTGAGAAAGTCGGGTTTTGCCCCAGATGTGCAAGCCAGGCTCTTGAACATGCCATTCGATGGCTCTTGTTTTGCGTTGAGAGTCGTGAAGATATAGGAGACCTCCGTCCCCAAGTGCCGCACAGGGAGAATCACTAATTCACTCCCTGTGCAACCTTTGAGGCCACAGGTGGAGAAGATCCGGAGCCGGAACCGAAGTACTAGGAACTCCAAGGCAGCTGTGAAAAAAGGCAATGATTATATACCAAGCAGACAGGATACTACATGTATTAGTCAGAAGGCAATCAGAGTCTTACCGGGGATTTGATGAAAGGGATGGTGAACCTGAACGGGAGGATGGTTCCGGGACTCACGTAGGCAAAGGACCCACCCTAAGGGATAGGTCCGGATGGTCTTCGCCAGTCTCCACCTGGAGAGTGTCTGTATTGTAGAAGGGCCCCAGGTAATCAGATGACAGCCACCAACTGGGAAGTGAGACCAACCGTGCAGAGGTGCAATCAGGGAGGCCCAAGAGAGGTCCGTTGAGCAGAAAAAAGGTCTGAAGCCAGGAAGAGCCGTCCGAACCAATGGAAGAACAAAAAGCACGATCCAGAGGAAGTCCCTAGTTCAGTCCGGGGTCAGGAGCCATAATGAGCAGAAGAGCCGACGTAGCAATAGCCGAGCGCGATCCACAAGAAGTCCAGAAAACAAAAGCTAGGTCCAAGGAAGCCAGGTAAGCAACACGGGTGAGCAAGCCAAACAGAGTCTCCAAGTAAACCAGCTGTGAAGCGTGGTGTACAGGCACTGCACCGTTTAAATACCATCTTCTTCCTGGTCACATGACACTAAACGGAGTCACGTGACCGCGAACCAGGGGCACATGACCGTGTAATCGAGTCACGTGATCGGGCCACAACGATACGAGCGAGTGTGTTACTGCTCGAGCGGTGGCCTAATCTCCATGGCAACTGCCAATGGAGAAACGGCCGCAACCGCGACTGTAAGGTGTATGGCGTTTGTTTTGCCAGCGCGCGAGCCAAACTGGGTTGCCTGCGTGAGCCCCGGGAGACAGGTGAATGGGAGAGACGGGTTACAAGACTGGGTGACGGGACATGGCCGGAGGAACGACCCGAAGGCATGACAGAGCCCCCCCCAAAGGCCCACGACCCCGTGGGCAGGAAGGATGCTCCCGATGAAACCGAGCAACCAACCGGGGGGCATGGACATCCGAGGCAGAGACCCAGGTACGCTCCTCCGGACCAAAACCCAACCAATCGACCAGGTACTGCAGGCGACCCCGAAGGAAACGGGACCCCAGAATGTCCGAGACCTCGAAAACATCAGGCGCATCCAGGGAAACAGGGGCAGGAGAGGGGCGAAGACGTGTCGAGGACGGGCAGGGCTTGAGGAGGGAGGTATGGAACACAGGATGTACCCGCCAAGAGGAAGGGAGAACTAGGCGATAGGCCGCCGGATTGATGACTCGGGAAACAACATAAGGACCCACAAAACGGGGCAACAGTTTGCGACAGCCCTTCAAGTGGAGATGTCGGGAGGACAACCAAACCCGGGAACCAACGGGATACAAAGGGGCCATGGTACGCCTAGCGTCTGTGGAGGCCTTCATGGATGCCTGTGCCTCCTGCAGATGAATGAGGACCTGGGCATGGAGGGCTGACATATCCCGAACGCAGGCTGCTGCGGCAGGGTTCTCGGTGGGTGAAATGTCGGGGACAGGGAGGACTCGGGGATGTTGGCCATACATGGCGTAGAACGGAGAGAAACCAGTGGAAGAGTGTGTAGCGTTGTTGTAGGCGAATTCAGCATAACGTATGTTCTGCAACCAGGTCGATTGTTGTTGCAGCATCAAACAACGCAGATATTGTTCCATGGACTGATTTGTTCTCTCGGTCTGGCCATCGGTTTCTGGGTGGTATGCGGAGGAGAACCGTGCATCGATACCTAGCAGAGCGGTCAAGGCACGCCAGAAACGGGATGTGAACTGAGAGCCTCGATCAGACACAAGGACAGAGGGAAGGCCGTATAGACAGAAAATGGTATCAAAGAAGAGCTTGGCCAAGGTAGGGGCAGACGGGATACCATGACAAGGGATGAAACGGGCCATCTTGGTGAAGACATCGACCACTACCCATACGGTGTCGTAGCCCTGGATCCTGGGTAAATCGGTTACAAAATCCATGCTCAGGGTGTGCCAAGGCTTTGGCGGCACGGGTAAGGGTCGCAGAAGCCCCAATGGACGACCCCTACGATGTTTGCCCTGAGCACAGACTGAGCATGAGTCTATGTAACAGCCCACGTCACGTCTCATGGAAGGCCACCAACACCAGCGTTTCAAGAGGTCCAAGGTACGGGCCTGGCCCGGGTGACCGTTGATCGGGGCGTCATGGGACCACTCCAGGGCTAGGTTTCTGGTGTCAGTGGAAGGGAGAACTAGGCGGTCCTGTACATACGGCAGACCGTTGTGATAAGTGGGATCCCATTCTGACAGCTGATCGGGGTGCTTTTGAACCCAAGAACGAATCCCTTCTAGTAGTGCCAGAGGGGGTGTACATGTGCAGACAACATGCCCCCGGGGTAAGAGCGTGTCAGGAAACACCGGTAACAAAACCCCCCCAGGGGAGCGAGACAAAGCGTCGGCCTTGCTATGCTCTGAACCAGAGCGATGTTTAATCTGGAAGTCAAAAGCAGCGAAGAACAGGTGCCATCTGACCTGTCTACTGTTAACGCATTTCAGGGCTGCCAGGTCTTGCAAGTTCCTGTGGTCTGTGTATACCGTAACCTTATGTTTGGCCCCCAACAGGTGATGACGCCAGGTTCGGAAGGCGTCCATCACCGCCAGTAGCTCTTTTTCGGTTACGGTATAGTGGGTTTCTGCGGGGCTGAACTTGCGTGAATGGAAGGCTACAGGATGAAGCCGCCCTGTAGCGGGACAGGCTTGTGACAGGATTGCCCCCAATGCAAAAGAAGAGGCGTCAGCCTCAACGACGTAAGGCTGGTCAGGGTCGGGGTGCTGGAGCACAGGGGCAGTGGTAAAGGCGTTCTTCAACGCCTCGAAGGCCTGCTGGTGTATCTCCTGCCACTTGAATGGAACAAGAGGACTGGTAAGGGATGTGAGAGGGAAGAGAACCCAGAGATAAAGCGCCGATAAAAATTAGCGAAACCCAAGAAGGATTGCAAGGTCTTTAGGGTCTTTGGTGTTGGCCATTCGAGGATCGCCCGTACTTTGGTGTGATTCATGGCCAGACCACCAGGTGTGATGTTAAACCCTAGGAATTCCACGTTAGTCACATGGAACAAACATTTTTCGGGTTTAACAAACAACGAGTGTTTTTGCAGCCGGGACAACACTTCTCGTACATGTTGTATGTATTCTTTCAGAGTGTGAGAGAAGACGAGTATATCATCAAGATACACCACCACAAACGTGTCCAATACGTCCGAGAAGATGTCGTTCATGAAATGCTGAAAAGTGGCCGGGGCGTTGCATAGGCCGAAGGGCATGACCGTATACTCATAAAGGCCATACCGCGTACAGAAGGCGGTCTTCCATTCGTCTCCCTTTCGGATGTGGACGAGGTTATAGGCCCCCCGCAAATCCAACTTGGTATATATGGAGGCATGGGTCAACCGGTCCAAAAGAGGAGAGATGAGTGGAATCGGGTAGCGGTTCTTAACCGTGACGGCATTGAGCCGACGATAATCCACACAAGGACGAAGGTCGCCCTCTTTTTTAGGCACGAAGAATATGGGGCTAGCTGCAGATGACTTAGACGGTCGTATGTGACCCAGACGCAGCGCTTTATCGATGTACTCCTTAAGAGTCAGGTCCTCCGATAGGGACAAAGAATAGATGCGGCCTGAGGGTACCAAGGCCCCGGGAACCAAGTCAATCGGACAGTCATAGGGGCGGTGAGGAGGGAGTACTTCAGAGGAGCCCTGATCGAATAGCGTTCTGTAATCCTGATAAACCACAGGGATGTGAGTGGTGACTAAACCCACTATATGCGAGGCAGGGGGAATGTCGTCGCCCAGTATCAAGAGTTGGGCAACAGCACCAAGAGCTAATGCTGGGGTGTCTGCCTCTCTGTCCACGGGGAGGCAGAAGTTTTGACAGAGCTCAGATTCGAAATGTATGTGTCCCGTTCCCCAATCGATATGCGGGTTGTGTTCCCGTAACCAAGGCATTCCTATTATGACGCCGAACTGAGGCATGGATATCAAATCAAAGTGGAGGGTTTCCTTATGGACTGATTGGATGGTCAGGACGAGGGGGGTGGTCTGTTGCTTAATGGGACCAGAAGCAAGTTCTGTCCCGTCGACTGCTTGAACCGGTTCGGGTCGGGGTTTGTTGATCAGAGGTAGGTTCAGTGTCTGGGCTAGAGTGATATCAATATAGTTCCCGGAGGCCCCGGAATCAATAATGATCTGCACGGGGTGGATGATACCAGGGGCAGGCTGTATGGTGGCTTCTACTTGAATAGGCCTGATTCGACCAAACGATGGAGTGAGATTCGGGGAAGGGCATGGAGAACTCGATCCTACCCCCGTATCTAGCATCGAGCGGGATGAAAACCCTGTTTCTTGGGTCTGGGTCTCCGGGGACACTCCTTCACAAAATGCCCCCCCAAGCCGCAGTAAAAGCAGGCGTTCTCAGCCCTTCTGCGCTCCCCCTCTCTCGAGGTGATGGGACTCCTAACACCCCCTATTTGCATAGGCTCACCGGTGGACTCAGAGGAAGACGACGAGACGGCAGAGCTGGCAGTCTGGGAAAACCCGGCCTCAGCCCTGCGTTCAGAGCGCCGTGCGTCCACTTGGAGAGCCAAGTCCACCAGGGCCGGGAACTGAACTGGTAGAGACGGTACCATAGCCAAGGCGTCTTTCATAGGGCTGCTTAGCCCTCTATAGAACACAACCGATCTTTTGCTTTCGGGCCATGAGGTCTCTGCTGCCAGTTGGTTAAATCGTGTAATGTACTCAATGAGGGAGCCCTTACCCTGGGACAGGTCCAGCAGTTCTAGATCATGGGATTGTGCTTTATACCTGGTGTCGAATACTCGGGACATCTCTGATACTAACTGGTCGAAATCATAGAGGG
Organism: Ambystoma mexicanum; assembly: GCF_040938575.1. Taxonomy (NCBI): domain Eukaryota; kingdom Metazoa; phylum Chordata; class Amphibia; order Caudata; family Ambystomatidae; genus Ambystoma; species Ambystoma mexicanum. The sequence goes on along the minus strand of NC_090932.1, from coordinate 292,194,036 downwards.
CAGGATGATCGGTTTCTAACAGCGGGTTTGCCCAAGCAGCAGCCGTGCCGGCTAGGTGAGATAGAGTGAATGCCGCCTTGGTGGTAGGATCAGGAAAAGCAAGGGGTCGACACAAAAAGTGCAACTTACACTGGTTAAGGAAAGTCCTAAACTTCCTCGGGTCCCCATGGAACTTTTCTGGGGCAGCCAAAGGAAAGGGAGAGGGCAGGACCACCGGAACGGGAGCCGAGGGAGTCGGGATTGGGTGTGCAAGGGATACCGGTGCTGGAGTGGCGTCTCCGAGCTCCGGGTCCGCGGGTAAGGGATGTTGGGCGCTCTGTAACAGGTCAAGACGCTGATGGACTGCTGTATTAGCAGCCACCATGTCGGCCCGTAGTACCGTGATTGCTTGGATGACAGCGGCCAGGGGGCCTTCAGCGGCACCCTCCATATCTTACACGACAGGCTTCACAGTCTGTTTTGCGTTGAGAGTCGTGAAGATATAGGAGACCTCCGTCCCCAAGTGCCGCACAGGGAGAATCACTAATTCACTCCCTGTGCAACCTTTGAGGCCACAGGTGGAGAAGATCCGGAGCCGGAACCGAAGTACTAGGAACCCCAAGGCAGCTGTGAAAAAAGGCAATGATTATATACCAAGCAGACAGGATACTACATGTATTAGTCAGAAGGCAATCAGAGTCTTACCGGGGATTTGATGAAAGGGATGGTGAACCTGAACGGGAGGATGGTTCCGGGACTCACGTAGGCAAAGGACCCACCCTAAGGGATAGGACCGGATGGTCTTCGCCAGTCTCCACCTGGAGAGTGTCTGTATTGTAGAAGGGCCCCAGGTAATCAGATGACAGCCACCAACTGGGAAGTGAGACCAACCGTGCAGAGGTGCAATCAGGGAGGCCCAAGAGAGGTCCGTTGAGCAGAAAAAAGGTCTGAAGCCAGGAAGAGCCGTCCGAACCAATGGAAGAACAAAAAGCACGATCCAGAGGAAGTCCGTAGTTCAGTCCGGGGTCAGGAGCCGTAATGAGCAGAAGAGCCGACGTAGCAATAGCCGAGCTCGATCCACAAGAAGTCCAGAAAAGAAAAGCTAGGTCCAAGGAAGCCAGGTAAGCAACACGGGTAAGCAAGCCAAACAGAGTCTCCAAGTAAACCAGCTGTGAAGCGTGGTGTACAGGCACTGCACCGTTTAAATACCATCTTCTTCCTGGTCACATGACACTAAACGGAGTCACGTGACCGCGAACCAGGGGCACATGACCGTGTAATCGAGTCACGTGATCGGGCCACAACGATACGAGCGAGTGTGTTACTGCTCGAGCGGTGGCCTAATCTCCATGGCAACTGCCAATGGAGAAACGGCCGCAACCGCGACTGTAAGGTGTATGGCGTTTGTTTTGCCAGCGCGCGAGCCAAACTGGGTTGCCTGCGTGAGCCCCGGGAGACAGGTGAATGGGAGAGACGGGTTACAAGACTGGGTGACGGGACATGGCCGGAGGAACGACCCGAAGGCATGACAGCTCTTCTTTGTTCGGGAAAAAGGCGGATGACAGTTTAGAGAAACTGCAAACTTCAAAAGCAGCAGCAAAATCCCTAGGAGCTGCAATCCGTCAGACTCCTTTTCGTCCCACAGGAACCTCTGCGAGGGGCAAGTCCTTTCGCTTCTACTCCGCATTCGGAAGAGGTAGAGGACGACCGGCTCAAAGGGGTCAAAGAAGAACTACCCGAGGTGGACAGGGTAGATATTCAAAAGCCGCAGCAACAGCAGGTGCCTCTTTACCATCGGCATCTGCATCAGCCGCCCCAAAACCACTCTGAGGACTCCCCTCACAGGACACCTGTAGGAGGCAGGTTGACTCAACATCTGGCGGTATGGCAGGCTATCACGTCAGATGCTTGGGCATTGGAAAGAGTTGCCCAAGGTTACTGCCTGCCTTTCCTACGTATACCTCAGAGTCATCCACCGGGGATCAGCTCTCAGAAAGCTCCAGATCCGCTCCTCTTGCAGGAAATTTTGGACCTGCTAGAGAAAGGTGCCATAGAACCGGTACCTGTAGCGGAGAGGAACAAGGGCTGGTACTCCCCTTACTTTCTCATTCCGAAGAAAGACGGAGGACTGAGACCCATCTTGGACTTGCGAGAATTGAACAAATTCCTCAGAAAAGACAAATTCAAGATGGTCACTCTTTCTCAGATCCTCCAGGCCCTTCAGTTCCAGGACTGGTTGGTATCTCTGGACCTTCAGGACGCTTATTTCCATGTGCCTATCCATCTCAAACACAGGAAATACCTGAGGTTCGCAATTGGCAACTCTCACTATCAATTTCGAGTGCTGCCATTTGGGCTGACCTCCGCCCCGAGGGTCTTCACCAAGTTAATGTCGGTAGTGGCTGCAAGTCTAAGGAGGGAAGGGATTCACGTCTACCCCTACCTGGACGATTGGCTGATCAGGGCTGTTTCTCCGGAACAAGCTCAGATCCAGCTAAATCACGTGTGCCACTTCCTTCACAGACTGGGCTTCTCCCTCAATTTAAAGAAGTCACAAATGATACCATCGCAGAGACTCCAGTTCATAGGAGCGATCCTGGATACTTCCCTGGGAAAAGCCTCGCCACCAGAGGTGAGGGCTCAAGATATTCTACAGATGGTTACCAAGTTCCAGCATGCCCAACGTCTCCCAGCCTTCGACTTTTTGAGGTTGCTAGGCCTCATGGCATCCTGCATTTTCCTTGTGCCAGAGGCTCGCCTGAGAATGAGATCCCTCCAGTGGGCACTGAGGACTCAGTGGTCACAATTCTCAGGGAGAATGACAGATCTTCTTCAGGTTCACGGCAGGGTGGCTCGAGACCTTCAGTGGTGGGCCTGTCAGGAGAACATTCTGAAAGGAGAACAGTTTTGGCAACCCTGGCCGGAGATAACAGTAGTCACGGATGCCTCACTCACGGGGTGGGGAGCCCACGCCAACGACTTGACCATCAGCGGTCGTTGGTCTCCATCGGAGTCCAGACTACACATCAACCTGTTAGAGCTGAGAGCCATCAGACTTGCGCTGAAGGCGTTCCTGCCAGCTGTACAAGGGAAGAACGTCCTGATAATGACGGACAACACGGTGGCCATGCATTACCTCAACAAAAGAGGAGGCGTAGGAACACTACCCCTGTGCAGAGAGGCGATGCAGCTCTGGTTTTGGGCAATCCAAGAAGGAATCTCTCTATCGGCAGTTCACCTAGCCGGAGAGAAGAACTTGACAGCGGACGCTCTGAGCAGGCAGAACACAGTCTCCCATGAGTGGGAGCTAGCTCAGGAAGTCCTTCAAGAGATCTTCGCCCTTTGGGGAACCCCTCAGGTAGATCTGTTCGCCACCAGCCTAAACAGGAAATGCGACCTGTTCTGCTCAAGGGAATTTCCCCCGAGAGGAGCTCTGGGAGACGCGTTCATAGTGGACTGGGAGTTTCCGCTTCTGTACGCGTTCCCACCGGTCCCTGTCATTCCTCAAATGATCAGGAGGTTGAGAAGATTCCGGTGAACCATGATCCTAATTGCCCCGGATTGGGCCAGGAGAACGTGGTACCCGGACCTTCTAGACTTGTCCATCTGCCCTCCAATTCGACTTCCACTCAGAGAGAACCTACTCTCACAGAAGGGAGGTCAGGTTCTCCATCCAGACATCAAAACCCTCAACCTTCACGCTTGGCTTCTGAAAGGCTGAGGTACAAGGATTGGCACCTCCCTGATGATGTTATGGAGGTGTTGCTTTCGGCAAGGAGGCCAGCAACAAAGTCTTTATACCGCTGCCGTTGGAACAGATTTTGCAGCTGGTGTAGAGAACAGAATATCGACCCATTTTCATGTGGTACACCAATGGTTTTGTCCTTCCTACTATATTGGGCAAATTCAGGCCTTCAAATTGGCACCATTAAGGGCTATCTCGCAGCGCTATCCATCTTTAAGCGTACTGCGGAAGAACCATCCTATTTCAAATTACCCTTGGTAATACAGTTTCTAAAGGGGTTAACCAATGTTTATCCCCCAAGACCATTCCAAGTTCCCCTATGGGATTTAAACTTAGTACTAACTTTCCTGATGGGTACACCTTTCGAACCTCTCCATTCTTGTTCGTTAAGATTCCTTACCCTTAAAACTGTTTTATTAATAGCACTTACATCTGCTAGAAGGGTGAGCGAATTACAAGCTCTTTCTTGTAAACCCCCTCATACAATCTTTCACAAAGACAAAGTTGTCCTGCAAGTGAAGCCTAATTTCCTCCCAAAGGTGGTTTCTGAATTCCATATCACTCAGAAGATTACCCTACCATCTTTCTATCCTCCTCCTCACCCGGGGAAAGAGGAAGAGAGGTTACACAGGCTAGACCCTAGGAGGGCTTTAAGTTTTTACATTAGTAGATTAGCCAGGATAAAACAGGCAGACCAGCTGTTTGTAGGTTACACAGGTCACAAGCTGGGGTTACCAATAACTAAGCAGACCATTTCCAGATGGATCATTCTAGCCATTCTGGAATGTTATAAACTGGCAGGGAAAGAGCCCCCTCAAAACCTTAGGGCTCATTCGACCAGAGGTATTGCAGCTTCCTCGGCCCTCAAAAGAGGCGTGCCGGTTAAAGACATATGTGCGGCCGCTACATGGTCGTCTGTCCATACCTTTACACGTTTTTACAATCTGGATTCCTCCTCCAGTCAAGAGACTAGGTTTGGAAGGGCTGTACTGCATTCTATTCATCAATAGAAGACAGTGTGAAGTCAGTACTCCCTCCTCCGAATATAGAATACTGCTATGGGAGCCTATCTAAGATGAGGAATACGTCGGAGGACACAATCCCTTCGAAGAACAAGTTACTTCTTACCTTGTAACGTTCTTTCGACGGGATGTTCCTCCGACGTATTCCTCATCGACCCTCCCATCCATCCCCGCAGTTCTACTTCCCTTGTTGTTGCAGCTTACGCTCCTTCAGGGTGATTAGTTAGTCCAGAAAGTATTATTGTGGGCTACAAAACGGAACTGAGCAACGGACGCTGCGCGCGGCCTTTATAGGCAGGATGACGTCGACGTCGATACGGCGGCTGTCGAGGGACATCGACTCGGAGGACGTCGACGCGCAGCGCCCTCTAGAGAAAAAAATTTCCGAGGCCAGCAGAGCTGGAAGGAGATATCTAAGATGAGGAATACGTCGGAGGAACATCCCGTCGAAAGAACGTTACAAGGTAAGAAGTAACTTGTTCTTCTCAATTCGGACCTTTCCTGACCACCCCAACAAAGTACACTGATTTTAAGTTTAAGTGATGCACAGTACTTGGAGAGATTCTCTCAATGATGCCATATGAAGGATCAGGTCTATATGAAGGGGAATTATAACTGAAAAAGGTTTTCTTGGAGCTTTTAGACAAGGTATTCTTGGGGCTGTTCGTTTTTAGACCAAGAATGGGAGGTTGATTTGTAGGATGTTGGGAAAATGTCTTCTACTTTCCCTAAAGCGAGGAACAGACACATGGCAACAGGCCATTAGGATATTGGGTATACATTTTATTTTCCATGGGCAAATGAGGGGTACCATGTTTCATCCATTGAAGTCATGACATCCCCCTGGTAGTTGGCTTCGCCCATGTGATCCTCCCTTACATAGCCACCACCCAGGGTCAGGATCAGGTTACAGCTGCCTTCCCCTGGCCCCATGGTAACCGGTCACCGCCGGGGAACTTTAGAGGACTCCATTGGATTCATCACATTGCAGAGCAGGAGCATACGGCCACACTGCTGTCTATGTCCTGCTCCAGATCGCTGGTTTACAGGCAGCCAGGCCGAGCAGGAGCACACGGCAACACTGCTGTCCCAGACAGGATGCCCAGAAAAAAAGTCATGCCACAGTAAGAAAGGGCTAGACTGACTGGCCCAAGATGCCAGACTAGGCAAGAAATAACACATATCATAATTGATTGATCATGGATGCCAAGAAAAAATGTCATTCCACAGTAAGAAAGGGCTAGACTGGCTGCCACAGACCCAGCTGAAGATGTGTGGGGGTCCATTTCAACATGATGGTTGGGGCCCCCTGCTTCTATTGAAATCAATCTGAGGCACATGTGGGGTGTATACATTAAAATGGCGACAAAGCTAAGATTAATAGCCGCCAATTATCACAAGATGGACAGCCAGCAGGGAGCTTAAATACTAAATGCCCACTGAAAAGCTCTAAACCCTTCTTTGTCAGCAAGTGGCTGATGTGGAGGAACCAGTGTTAGAAGGCAATGAGGTGATAAGAATTTTGTATATCCTTTTGGAAGAAAAAATGCAGCTTGAATGCGAGCTGCACAGCGCACATTTTAAGCCCCACAAGGAAAATAGAGAAATTAATATATTATTACTATTTTATTAATGTGTTATAGTTTATAAATAAACATTTCACATATAATATAAATCATAAACATAATAAATACATTTATAATCCATATACACATCCGAATACGAATAAATATTTCATAAGTTAATTCATCATACCTAATAAAATCATGTACTTCGCATAATTAAAACAAACGATAAAAGTACTACCTAAAGGTAAAATTAAGCCTTGATATTTCATGTTACTTCCTTATTTAATTTTTGGGTTATTTTGGGTTACCCAGCACAACCATACCATTTAAATACAGATCCCAAGCAGGTTCTCCATCACTAACCACAAGTTATACATTGCAATAAAAATCTTCAAGTTGGAAGCATTGACATTATGCCACCAAAAGATATCCTCCCCAGTATATTCGATGTTATGTACATATTTATCATAGTATCTTTTGTACATATTCAACATCTTATGGCAACTAGTCAGTAGATGTTTCCCTGTCTCAAGTATTTTTTTATCCTTGCACAGTTGATAATAACGATCAGTGATAGGTATCTTACTTACTACGCCAGTAATTGCCAAGACTGGGAGCTGATTTATCCTGCCTAGTAGAATGAATCGTCTTAGTCTTGGCGCTGGGCATAAGTTCAAATATTGCTGTGGTTTTTTTGTAAGTATATAACATATACTGTACAAACTGATATTTCTTGAGTCCTTCTAATCGGGCATAGTTTTCCATCCAGTCCCCCAAATCAACTTTCCTTGATAAAGCAGATTTTACTGCAGGACAATATTCACCCGTTCTCTTACTACAAATTATCTCGTCTAAGTACCTCTCAATATTTTCCTTAAAAAGAGACTTCTTAGACTCCTTGCTGAGGTCCTGCCGCATAGATACCAACAACTGGTTAGTAGAAGTATTCATTAACTTCATGTATACTTCTGCCCTTCTCTTTAATACCATTCATTTCAATGAAAGGAGTCGTAGTTCCAACCTAAGAATAGCCATTGGTATACAGGTAGGAAGGCACAAGAGCTTTTTCCAATACCTCAACTACCTGCAACCACTTAAGATCGATTACCTGCAGGGTTTCAAGACCATAGACCATCATTGGTGCAAGTACTTGTGGATACAATAGCCTGGCAGCCCACATTGTGAATCCCCCATGTGTCTTAGTAAAAAGATAAACGAGGACCGTGATTTGCACCACTTTAACCTTTCTGGCTTGTATGCATAATCTGTAATCATTACCCCTTTCAAAATCAATGCCAAGGTACTTATAACTGGGTGTGTATAGTATCTCTAATTCTTGTACATTTACTCTAGTGCGGGCAATACTCTTGCTGCTGAACACCATTACTTGGGTTTTCTCCATATTAATTACCAGATCGTTACTTTTAGCATACTGCCACAAAGCCTCCGCTGATCTCTGTAGTCCACTAATTGTTTGTTCAAGAATGACCAGATCATCTGCATACGCAAGTACAGGGCATTGCTCAGTTCCTACCTGTGGGGGGCAATTATGGACAAAGCAGATTGCCTCCGGCAGATCGTACACAAACAGGTTATATAATGTAGGTGCCGTAACACAACCCTGTTTGATGCCTCGATTGTCCTCAACTTCTGCCATTATGTTCCCTTGAGAATCTAACTTTAACGAGGCATTGTTATTTAAGTGGAGGAGCCTCAAGTAGTATGGACATCCTAAGGATTCTAATTTTGACCATAGCAACTCTCTTCGAACTCTGTCCAAAGCTGCTTTAAAATCTATAAATGAGGCATATAGAGGAGGATTACCCTTCTTCCTGGCATTGGTACATAGGGTGTCTAATATCATCAGGTTATGCGAGGTAGAGTAACCCTTCCTAAAACCGCTCTGAAAGCGGTTCAGTAACCCTCTCTTGTCTGCCCAATCCTGGAGTTCTTTCAATAGTAGGCCAGCGAACAATTTGCCAGAACAATCCAGCATCGATAATAATCTTTAATTTCCTGGCATATACTTATCACCCTTTTTTATGAATTGGGATAAGAATTGACTTCTGCCAGGAACTCGGGATCCTCCCCTTGGCTAAAACCTTATCAAATAGGATCTTCAATAACTCCGACCAAAATACCGGATTACTTTTCATTGCACTGTTAGCCAAGCCATTAGGGCCTGGCGCACAAGATGACTTTAACTTTTTTATTTTTAATACAAGTTGGTCTACCGTGATTTTAAATGGAGGGCTAGGCGGACAGCTAATAGGAGAGCTCATACCATCTTCATCTGGAGAAATGTTCCGGTCCATCAAGAACCTTTCCCAGATGTGCGCTCCTATGGGGTTAATCATAGGTGTATACCTGTTACCCCTTGCCCCACCCAGTAAGGCCCATATATTGCGTGTATTCTTAGTGCACAGTAATCGTACTGTATCCTGCCATTGCGTTAATTTCCTCAAATATTTTTTTTGTTTTATCCATGCTCTATATTTGTTCTTAAGAGTCTTACTAATAGAGCAAAAGGAAATATATATATTGACATGTTACAAGACAGCTGACTGGCAACATGGGGGCAGTTGCTGGGAGCCCGTGAGGCTTGAGGCACATTTCATTTGAAAAGGTTAAAAGGCCTAGATGCCATCCTCGAGCCGCCACCCCCTGCCCCCAAATGCAGTCTAGTCAAGTAATAACACAAATCATACTTGGTCTGGCATTTAGGGGCAGCCGGTTTAGCCCTTTCTTACTGTGGCATGATTTTTTTTAATGGGCATGTATGATAAGCCAACGGTTTGTCATAGATGCCCAGAAATAAAGGCGGCAGGCAGTGCTCCTGTGTGCCTCTCCAGCTCCAGTCCTGGGTGCATTCACTAGTCCGACTTCAGAAAGAAGTCAGAAATGATCTGACTTCTTTCTGAAGTCGGACTAGTGAATGCGCTGAGGACTGGAGCTGGAGGGGCACACAGGATCACTGTCTGGTGTCCATGTCCCCGACTGCTCGAGGCTGCTGTAGCTGCAGTGGCTCAGCGCGCAGTGGGGCACGGACACCTGTTTGCCATGTGGTGTGTTCCTGCTCTGCGCCCTGCTTGTCCTGGCAGCGGGACACCTCCCGTTCAGCTGAACGGGAGGTGTCCCACTTCCTGGACATTTGGGCTGGTGGTTGGGCACAATAATTCATTGTCCTCCTGGCAGCGGGACACCTTTCTCGTTCAGGGCCCTTATTAGGGCGCCGAACGGGACAGGTGTCCCGTTGTCAGGAGGACAATGAATCACTGTGCCCAGATGCCAGCCCAGATGTCCCGGTCCAGCTACCGAAGGAGCCACTGGAGGGGGAGGCAATCTGACCCTCCACCCCCCTCACTCGGTAAGCCACTACAGATAACCCTCCATCCCACTCCACCTCCTGCCAGCTGATAATTTGGGGGGGACCCCTCTCACAACCACCGCCACTTTGCAACAAGGTAATTCTGTTTAACCTGGAGCCCACAACATAATTTTCCACCAACTTTATCAAACTGCACTGTTGTTGGAGCTTCATTTCTGTGAACAACATTTTAGGGTGCGATTGTATCACTAGTTAACATAAAAATCCAAGTCCTGAGAGGTTTTAAGGCCAGGGCCATTTTAAGCACTTTTGGGGACCGGGGCACAGACACCTTTGGGGCCCCCTCCCCCAGACCAAAGGAATTAGGGATATAGAATATCTAGTGTGCCCCATCCCCGTGTCACAATCACAACCCATAGCTTGATATGCTGCCTCGCAGAGATCACAATAAGCATGGTAAATCCCCTTCAGGCTCCTTACCCTCTTAATTCTTGTTCTAATCAGAGTGATAAACAAGTAGCATTTCAAGGGAAACATTAGCAGTTTATGACAAGGGCACTTGTGTTCTAGCATAGGCACAGCAAACATTTCATCAATAGCAGCCACGAGGAAGATATTCCGGACATAATATAACTGCAGGATACAGATTTTAGGACAAAGATGCACATAATCCAGAATAGACAAATGACTCAGATATGCTGCCTAACAGAGTGAAAAAGCAAGGAGAAAGCTACATAGAGAGTGGATGACGATTTGAAGATACCAGGAAGGTGTCTGTATCCAGACATACTGAGATTAGAAGTGGGACATGTGTTCAAGCAGTGTTGCCAGTAGAGAGCAAATAAACAAGTGGCTGTGGTGTGCAATATGTCAATGCTCACTATTATTATAGAGGAAGCAACGCTATATGTAGTCAGTGAAATCATGAGTGTCTTTTGTAGAGATCATACCCTGAGAACGAAATCTCTTTGAAGGGCTGACAATTTTGAAAGGGTTAGGGACTTCCAATTTCCCAGGATCACACATTGGTAAACAGGTGAAGCTGGGGATCACACCCACTCTGCAAGTTATGCTCTTTACCACTTTCTTTTCTAGTTCTTACCCTAAAGTAAGATGATCCCATTTTACAGAACTGACTTGGAAAATATGCAAATCACATAGCCCAATATAAACATGTTTAAAAACAAAACCTTATAGAAGCATATTATGCAAAATTAGAATGTTTCTAGCTTCTTTGTCTCCATCATCAAGAGAAGTATATAAGTACCAGCATACTAATGGATATGAACTTAAATGATTTCAGATAGGTTTCTCTTTTGTATGTTAAAGCTTTAAATACACCCCAAACACAGGCTTGTGCAATGGTATTTTAAAAAACATGTAAAAAAAACCTTGTGCAATGGTATTTAAAAACGTGAAGGAAAACCTTTGAATTGTACTAAAAAGAAAACTGTGTTGTTGCATAAGCACACCTTAAAATATGCTTGCCAGAAGCATACACTACCTGGTCTGCTCTCTTCTGTCTAGAACGCCTTCCATTCAAATGTCCTACACAACAGCGAAGATCAGGTAATTGGATAAACAATGCCACCAGTATGTGAGAAGGCAAGCCTTTTCATAGAAGGCAGCGCAGTACTGTCACTGATATAAGATTTGTCCAGGCTATCCTCTGAACCATCGGGGCACTCACATTTATCAATATCCATTTCAACTTTGGCTATTGCACATGATCATTATAATCCCCACAGAAAGGTGAGAATGCTACAAGTGTTGTGGCACACAAACTATGTATACCACAGTCAACATAGAATTACAGGATGAAAAGATCAGGGCAGAATATACTTGTCAACAACAGACAGACAATAGGTTTAGAGCCTCAGTAGCACACTATGAAAACTCCTGATGTGTGATATTTAAATTTATTGACTAATGGGAACTGACATTTTTAAATAAGGCTGCCTTCTTGGGGACCCCCTCCAAGGTGGGGGCCTGGGACAAGTGCCCCTTTTGCCCTCTAATAAAGACGTCTCTGTTCAAGGCCACAGGCATCTGAAGGTCAGAAGTCAAGTTGTTGAGGCCCATATTCTGCTGAAAGAACTCTTCTGGAAAGTCCCCATGTTCTCCCTCTTCAAGTGACTGAAGCTCATTCAGAACAGGTTCCCACACCTCATCAAATATTTGGCCAAGCCTAACCAGATGCTCACTTCTGGAGGTGTGGACAAATCTCAGGCACTCATGCTCCTCCTGAAATGAATCAGTGCAAACCATCACTGAAATTGGTGTTAAGGTGCTCACACTGGGTTCCTCTTGAGTGTAAACCCACATGGTGCGGAAAGGGGACAACCTTTGGCGCCAGCCCTGCACCAAACTCACTGGCATGTGGTGTTGAGCTGATGCAAGTCCTCTGCTAGTCTTTGAAGGTGCAGCAGGCCCTTCTTCCACCACCGAAGCAAAGCCCTGCAGTGCCGACTGCCCACGATATTGGTATCCTTTGACGGAAATCCGTCCACTTTTCTTCTGTAGAGGAGCTAGTGAGGAATGTTACCAGAGTAGGGCTTGATTCCGTGGAGTCCAAGGCTCACTGCCGAGACAGGCAGCGATGGCAACATTGCTTTGAGGATGAAAACATGTGGCATTAGGAGGAAGACAAACTTAGGGAGAAAGACGTTGTGTGCCTATAGTTTCTGTTCTTTTCCTTTTTCTCAGACTGCTCATGGGGGCCTGGTATTCGGCGCTTCCTTGACTGTAGACCAAGGATTCTCCCCCTAGAAGCCAATGGCTCTGATGGAAACAGGGACTAAGAAGTTGTCAGAGTTGGATGCAACACTCAAGATCCCTGAAGACAACATATGAGGGCGCTGTCATATCCTGAGTGAAGGCAGGCATGAGTGGCAGAGTGAATGATTTCATAAATGGCATAATCTGATATGATATGGCATTTATAACGTGCCTATACACAAGTGTTTCAAGACGCACAGGACCCTGAGGAAGTCAGCTGTGGGAGTGTGCCATGGGTGACAGCTGATCCTGTGGGCTAGTGAATGGATGTGGGGATCGAGGGGTAAGCTCCAGCACTAAATCATGATACCCGATTTCCTCATCTGAAACCTCAAGAATACTGGAAGAATAAACAATGGAGGAAAGTTTAATGATGATTTGAAGGAAGCCTCTGTGCTGAACTGTATTGACGCTGGTCCATTACAGATTTTTTGCAGCCTTCCTGAGGCAACTAATTTGGATGGTGCTGGTGACTCAAATGCATCAGGTGCGACCAGGACATGTGAAGTAGCTCTATCACAACTTGAGAAGCATTTTGTGAACAAAGCTAGCGTTATTCTAGAAAGTTACTATTTCTTCACAAGGAAACAGAATAAAAGGGAGTCTGTGGCAGCTTTGAAATGGAATTGTACGACTGGACCGAAAAAAAGGTCCGACTGTACAAAAAGTCTGAAAATGCATACCACCAAAGGTCCGAACAACAAAAGTTCGAACCTTTGGTGGCATGCATTGTAGGTAAGTAAAAAAAAAAAACAGGGGCTGCAGGGGTGTACCCCGCAACACCCCGCTCACTCTACTGTGTTGTATAGTGAGCGGGGTGTTGCGGGGGACAGCCCCGCAACACACCCGAGAAAACAAAATACAAAATAAAACATAAAACGGGGGCTGCGGGGAGTTCCCCTTAACACCCCGCTCACTATACTTTACAGTATAGTGAGCAGGGTTTGGGGAGGGGGGAAACCCCTGCAGCTGCCCGTAAGAAGAAATAAAATGAAAAGGACCCTGCGGCGCCGGTTCCCAATCACGGAAGTGAATGGGAACTGGCGCTGCAGGGACACAGCGTGAAGAAAAGGTAAGTACGGTTTGTTTATGTTGGGGGTGTGGGTGGGGGTGTGTTGAGGGTGTGGGTGGGGATGGGGGTTGTCGTGGGTGTGTTGTGGGTTTGGATGGGGTGTGGGTATGTAGTGATTTGCAGTGTTAGTTTGCATGGGAAATGTACAAACCTTTTGGTGGTGCATACATTTCCCATGCAAACTTTTCCATCACAGACTTTTCCGTGACGGAAAAATCACGCAGATCCTTTGAGATGACTGATTGCCACTTGCAAATGTATAGGTATTGCTGATGAATACCTGAGGGATCAACTGATGCTCGATACTGCCGATCCTCACATTCAACAAAAGCTATGGCAGGCAAAAGATCCTACGCTGGAGCAAGCCATAGAAATGGCAAGGGCAATGGAATTAGGGAGCAAGTGTATGATGAAAGTAGTACAGCACGACTCCTCTGCTCAAGAAGTGAAAATGATAGCAAATGAAGGTGACAATGATAGTGATGACACCACAGCGGCGTTGGTCAAGAAGGGATCAGCGCCTGCACCGCGACACAAGTTGAACCCACGTGACAAAATGAAGAGAGACAAGCCAGTTACTGGAAATGTACAAGGGGCTGTTGGATATACCTAAGGTGCACAGCCACAATGGAAGTGTCATATGTGTGGGCATACCAGACACCCAAATGGCGAGAGAGATTGCCCAGCTGTTGCTAAAGAGTGTTTCAGGTGTGGCATGGTCGGGCACTATGGCAGAGTATGCAAGAATGCCAACGGTAGGAATAGCATTAGAGCTCTTGAAGAAATAGGGGGCATAGGAAGGTGCTGCAGTCTCCTCACAATTTCAGATTTGGAGAATGATAATCCTGTCCACATACTTACCATTGACTATCCAGGAAGAAAAGGGCTGTGGTGCGCATGGAAATAAATGACATTCCCTTGGATATAAAGGTGGATACAAGTTCACTGTGCACAATGGTGGATGCCCACGTGTTTGTGCATGAACTGAAACATGAACTACATGAGTTGAGACCCACTCACATAAGAGCCACAGGGTATGCAAGAGTCTAACTACAATAGTGCGATATAAATTGGTCCACCCAAAGTTCAAAGATAGGAACATTTTATGTGAATTGTATGTGGCAGAGAACGGATCATCAGTAGTAGGGTGGGAAGAGCAGGCTGACCTCTGAATCAAAATACACCCTGGTGAAGAAAAGCCTATATTTTGTGTTACAACTCATGATTTCTCATCTAAGGAGCGGCTGGTGAAGATGTTTCCCCTTGTGTTCAATGACAAAATAGGCATGCTTAAGGGATTCAAGCATCAAATTGTGTTGAAGAGAGGAGCGAAGCTAGGGGGACAGACATCCAGAAACATACCTATTGGTACCAGGGATGCCTTTGAAAAGGAGTTAGGAACATTGTGTGAACATGACATAATTGAGTCCATTGAGTCGTCAGAGTGGCTCGCTCCCATAGTAATTGTGCGAAAGAGTGACAATTCTATAAAGATATGTGTAGACCTCAGAGATCAAGCTTCTAACATCTGGATTGACAGGCAACTACTACCCAACATCAATGAGATACCGATTACTATGAACCCCATGAAGCACTTCACAACTTTGGGCCTATCTTCAGCCTACCATCAGGTTGTTCGAGATGGTGATTTGAGACAGCTGACTTCGTTTGTCACACCGTTAAGAGCATTCAGATACAAATGCATGCCCTTTGGATTGGCCTCTACAGCAGCAGTCTTTCAGAAAATTATGCAACAACTTTTTCGTGGCCTGACAGGAGTTTATTGTTTTCAAGATGATATGCTTATAGCGTCTATGACGGAAGAAGAACATGATGCAAAACGACTGGGGGCCTTTGACAAGTTATGCAAGAAAAGGGGCTCACTTTGAAGATTGACAAATGCAGGATTAAGGTGAATGAAGTGACATAGCTGGGGTATGTGATCAATTGTGAAGTGATCAAAGCCAAAAAGGAACTAGTTGAGAAAACATTGAATATGCCAGCTCCTGTCAGCAAACATCTGTTGCGTTCCTTTTTGGGAATGGTGGAGTACTACTCCAAATATGTTGCACAGTTCACTGACAAGATGAAACACATGAGGGGGTTGATGAAAAAATGGGTGAAGATCAATTGGTCAGAACAGTGTCAGAAAGAATTAGAAGATATCAAGAGAGCTGTCAATGAGGCCCCTACTGTCAAGATGTGCAGTGCTACTGCTGGGAGTGTCATGACAGTAGACACCAGGAATGTGGGCTTCAGAGGTCTGCAAAATATTCAACAGGGCACAGTAGTAACGATTGCATTCGCCTCTCGAGTGTTGAAAGATGCAGAGTTAAATGACTAGACTATTCAACAGTGACAGACGAAGAGACATGGTGGGGAAGAATGATCAGTGGCGATAGAACAGCTTGGCAACTAGCGACTTTCAAAATCTTGCAACAACTAACGACAAAACTGGAACTTAAACGCAACAAGACTCTTTAGACTCCTTTTCATCCTCTCACTTTCCACCTATTCGCCAACCGATCCTTTTAAAGATAAGACTCACTGTGATCAACTTACTACGAAACTAAATTGAAGCTGTTGTAAAAAATACATTATTTTTTGGGATTAAACTCAACAATGAAAAAAAATTCAAAAATGACTAGACTATTGAAAAGGTATCTTTAGGGGGTAAAATGGATTTTAGAACATTTCAGGACACTTATCTGGGGACTGCCTGTGTTGGTGAAGACTGAACATAAGCCCCTAATACACATCATGAATTCCAAAAGTCCAAACCTGGCATCCCTGAGAATATGGAGATGGATGATAGACATTATGGAATATAATGCAAAGATTGTGTACACCCCAGGTGCAGGGAATGTGATAGACTGTTTTTCTAGACTTCCATGGGCCAGGAACGAGGGGGAGCCAGACGATGGAGAGAGATGCACAGATTCAGCCAGGGATTGCGAAAGATGATTGGATCAGAGCAAGAGCTGAAGGCCTGGCACAAGAATTATTGTGCCAGGCTGTCCACGAGGGATGGAACAAGATAGGAGATGGCCTTATGGCGTATGCCCAAGTACAAAATGAGATTCTGGAGAACTCACTGTGTGTGATGAGAGGCAATCACAAAATACCACCAACGGGTTTGAGAGAGAAGATCCTTAGCATCACTCATGAAGGGCATCTGGGAAGGAGTCGACTCTCTGTACTGGTGGCTGGGAAAGCTGAGCAACATGGAAGTGCTTGAAAAAAATTGCATGGCCTGTGCTCTTAAGGATTTCAATCAGGCGACGCACACCTTAGTCTCGGCATAGTATGCAGCGCGCGACTGAAATGCTTATGTTTATGTTTGATTCAATATTGAGATGATACACCACTCATATCACACCCCCTTTTCAAATACCCCGGGTCACAATGGACCATGATCCAGGCTAGTTGGTAAAATATAACATTTATTTATTTATTTGAAAATTAAAAGAAATCATACAATTTTTAATATGGGGCAGCAATCACCAATGGGTTGATGAGAACAATAAGAATGTAAGCAATGCACTTAGTTTAACCTTCTATTGACACATCTACAAAACACCAGGGAATAGGAGCACTTTTTTTTATTTTAGGTAAGATAGCACTTGTTAGAATTTACACCTGCGATGTTCCCTCAACCCACAAATAATCAATTCTAAGGGATAAACAGAAGCAGCAGGTAATCAGGAATGACAAATAGAAAACAGAATGGAAATCGGACCTTCCCTCCCCAAACAAGAGAGAAAAACAGATTTTAAACCCTGGCAATGCTACAAATGACACTCGAAAAGGGATGACTAAATGAATGAATGTGTGTGAAAACCTTGAAACAAATATTATTCCTTACTACAGCAACCATGTAGAAGTACAAGAAATGTATCACCAAGAGCATACAGTTCAAAAATTAGTGACAGGTTTTAAAACATGTTTGCAGCAAATGACATGTTGGAAAATTAGCAAACTTTGTAATTCCCGCCTGAAATTCCCAAAACAGTTTTTAATAAAAACGGGTGAAATAATGCGGTTTTTATGTTGGGGTGTAGCTATAGATCATAGGTACAATATGGAATTGAAATTAAGTCTCTAGCTGGAAAATTGGGTGAATTATGCAAAATCTAGTGAGGTTAGTTTTTAGGAAACTAGAGCGGAGAAGCAACAGAAAAACGGCTTGAAGATGGATTGCAAATGTCACTTAAACTGAATTTAATGACTAAGAAAAAGAGAATGACACCTGTGAATCTCCACAGTTACGCGGCCGTTGTAACTCTTCACGTGGTGTACCCCGTTTCCTTTATGGAAAATTAATTAATTTAATCAAAATCGCTACTGGCTTATGTTCTAGCAAAACAAAAATGAAGAGAAAATCGGCACTAGCACTAGGAATCAAAGGCAGGGTTTCACATATAATGCTGACAATTTTAACAAGATATCAGGGTCAGAATAGGATAGCTTAGAGATTGAGATAGGACAAAGGAAGGCAAGGTATACTATGAATTTCTATGGTTCCTATTGATACTCACAGTCCACTTTTTAGTTTTTGGATTTTGGACAGTCAGCGCTCTGGTCGCCATGCGGATCTGGTCTAACAAAGGACAGCCGGACAAAATCAGCGGGACAGGATCAGCTGGGCAGGGACTGGTTACCGTGTAGCACTTCTGGTCACTGGATAAGATAGGGCATCAGGGTAGCAGGATGGCAGCATCATGCAGTGAGTGGCAGCAAGCTAATCTGAATCAGTATGCCAAAAGTACCACAGTTCTCTCCTGGTTAATGGGAGATTAGTGGGTTTTTTTTTATATTAGAGGCCTTGCTGGAGCAGGATCAGCAATGCTTGGCCTTGTAGATGGGATCTGGAGTCTGGATAGATGGAACAGGAACAGGACGCCGGCGCAGGAAAATCAGGAAGAGTGTGTGTGTGGGTGTGTCAGGGACCCTTATTTATAGTGCAAAATGACATCATCAAGGTAGAGGCTGGGCAGGGTTAACTACGCACACCCCTAAACTACTTGGATTGGGCAGGGGTGCTAGTCTCCACCTTTCTCTCAACTGGTTGGATTTCCAAGGGAATGATGTCAGGTTTATGAGGTGAGGTTTACAATGTCTAAGAACTCCCACATTTACTTTACTGAAAATCAGATTTTGCCAAAATCATACATTTCTATAATTACAATCTCTTGGCAAATTATACACATAGGTTACATATTATGTGCAGCACAAATCAGTCCAATCCTCCAGTATGTGCGACCTTGTTTCGCCTTTCTAATACATTTTGGTAATTTTAAACATTAAAGATTTGGCCTAAAATTCCACAATTCTGTACACAGATGTGAATTATCCGCAGGGATGTATGTACACAATTTTCGGTTTGCAACATTAATACTTTCCTTGTAACTTCTGTTCCCCATGTGGCAATGAGTTCTACCAAGTTTTAAAAGAAAGCACATAAAATTATATTTGAAACTGCGAACTTTTTACATTTTTACTAATTCTTGCTGCAGAGATAAAAAGTCTTTAAAGTTTCTTTATAAAATAGTCTTTGTAACCAAAAGGCAGTTCTTTTGTTGGGTCATTTTTTTTTCTTTAACTTCAACTGCAGCCAAATGTCATTTCCTTCCAGGCAAGATAGGGGATTCTCATCTTAATTGAAGGTTTTATTGCCCCTTACACTTGACAGGTTAGTGTCCCAGGACTTCTATTGTCACAGCCTGGAGCACAGATGAATGTCTGACGAGCGTGTGAACTTTCATTGTCCTAGCCCATTCAAAGTTTTTCAAGCTGGCAATTTTCATGTACGTGTACTAGATTTATGGTGTGTCTCCCCCCTTCCTTGGGGAAGTTTCATGGCTGGCAACTGGAATGACTGGTTTTTCTGAGAGCTTGCAAATCTAGCCCATGTGTTTTAAACTCTTTAATTTCTTATTTTGGGTCCTGAATTAAACAAACCTGTGAAAGAAAATAGCCTGTGTGTGTATTATCACCACTAACCCAAAACCTTTACATTGTTAAGTAAGCAGGCTTTCATTCACCAATTTATTCTAAACAGGCCATTTTTTTTTCTTACAGTCAGCAAAGCCCATTTTTCCACATGTGGTAAAACTGCTAGCATTTCTTTCTTTAAATTCGGTTTTGCAGCTCCCTCAGCTGCCCCCACTGTCTTTGCAGCTGTAGTGATTTCCTTGAATGCAGGAGTTTAATCTAAAGCATAGATACATTTACACTTGACCTGGCTCACAGAGTTAAAGTCTCTTTGAACTGCTGAGCCTGGATACATTTGGAAGGAAATAAACGCATGTTCCTGTGCGAGTGAAAGTGAAGTTGCTTGTTGATTTCTCTCAGAGCTGGTTTGACTGGGCCTGGCACTCAGGAATTATGCCTGGTTTTGGTGAAGCACAGTGAAATATCCTGGGCATGACAGAGCCTTTTGAATCACAGTGGTTTCAGAATGAACAGATGGAATTAGCATCAAAGCAGCATTTTTAAAGGTGAAAATGTTTCATTTTGAAGGGGATTTCTGGCTTTTGCAGCAAAGAAATGCTGCCTTTCCACTTGATTCCATTGATAGGTTTCAGAACACACTGGCATACTTTTTCAGGGTGTCCTGAAGTGAGCTATGCAGGATGGTGCAGTCATTTTTTTTTGTTGCTGCCAAAACACAGTTTGGAGGTCCTGGTGCGCACAGGAGCCAGCACAGCCAGGTTGCTGTTCCTTGCGCAAATGCAGCTTAGTGATGTGGGGCAATGCCGTTGAGTGGGTCAATATATCCCACAGTGCCATTAGCGACAAGACCAAGAAGCCTAATGTAATGCAGCTACAACCAATGCAGGTCCCAGATTGTGTTTGAAAGAAATCAGCGATTGACATTGCAGGATTTTGAAACCTTGGAGGCATACAAAGTCTACATAGTAGTGCTAATGGACCAAGTGGGTAGAATGGGATGTGGTCCAGGACTGCGTGACATTTCTGTCATGATCACTGCTTCCAAGGAGCCAGGACCAGCCCAACGTCCTTGGAAGCAGGCCCCTAACCCTAATCCTAGGCACCAGCCGGTCCCCACGGGGACCTTTTGGACCATGTCCTGGCGCCAGTGGCACCAGGCTCATCAGAATCATTGGTCCCGGCACTGGAAGCGCCGGGCTCATAATATGTGTGCAGATGCTTGGGTGGACTTAACTGCAGCAGACCATGCTGCTTACTTACCAGCCTCTTAGAGGTCCTCTGTGAACAGGAACTACTTTCTTACCTGGGTGGGGCAAGCTCCACTCCCTGGATTCAGCACTGGAAAGCTTCTGGAACTGGAACTCTTTTCTTACCTAGGCGGGGCCGTGGAGGAAGACGCCTCATCACTCCAAGGCTATTAAACCACACCCGATAGACGAAACGTGCTTCGCGTTATTCTGCATCTGCAGCAGAACGCTCACCGAGTCTGTTCCAGCCTTTCTTCTTACGATCCCGAATCCGCAAGAGTCATACTCACCATTCCTGCATCCTCAATCTGCAAGAAGCATACTCACCATTCCTGCATCCAGTCGACAGCAGCACCTGCAGAGACAAGAAACAGCAGGTTAGCAAGGCAGCCTTATTTCGCAGTGCTACTCACCTGATCCATCGGCTGCGGTCATTTTCGGCACGCTGCACCTCCGCCTGCGAAGACAAAAGCATTGTCACTACTTACCGGCACTCCGTGAATTCTGGATTTCTTCACACTGCATCGCCGCCTGCGGAGATAAAAGCCTTGTATCTACCTACGGACATTCTGCGGACTCCGGCGTTGCAAACCAACTTCTGAAAGACAAAAGAAGAGACATTAGACAGGTATTTACTTACGCCCATCGCGCTCATCGCAATAGAACGCCTGCTCTTCAGCACGAACTACGCTGCAAGGAAAAGACAGTTAGGGCGCTTACATTTACTCACGCATTTCCAGGCGCTTCACTCCATCTTCCTCAAGAGTCCTGCAAGACAAAAGGGAGAAAAGCATTATACGAAGTCCTGTTCAATGTTAACGTGCCTTGCACCTAAAGACTATAAAGACTAAAAAGGTGTCTGGAAACTCACCGCTCGTGCAGTTAACGACGGTAACGGTCTTCTGAGTCCAAGAGGCCTATGTTTCACCAGTGAAGGAACTGGCAACAGCGCCCTGCACCAGACGCAGATGGAGAGCCCAGCATTCACCTATCTAAGGTGAGCACGTTGACCTGGGGGCTCTACGGAGAGGGAGAGAGAGGAAGAGGGACATTGAACAACCCAGACCATTAACCCCCATATTCTTTCACCTGCAGAAACCTCACCCTACGAGTTCGACACACAGTGCGAAGAGGTTCGACCCCAGAAGCCCATCGGGTTCTGCACATCACCTTTCGAGTCACAGACACCTTCCTGCCAAGATCAGCGCCTCCGTGGGAATCAGGTGAGCGTTACAGAACGCGAAGCCCACCGCAAAACTCCTACCCAGGCGCAATGGAAACCTCAGACACTGATCACTTAGCCCAGTTGCTCGGGGAATTAAGAGCAGAAGTACATGCAGCTCGTCAGGAAACAAGCTCTCTAAGAAGAGAACTGATAATTTCCAAGGAGCGAACAGAGGACCTCGCTAGGCAATTGCTACAAACGCAGGCAGGACAGACACCCCTGCCCGCTCCAGGAGGAAGCTATCCTTCTGCATCATCTGTAAATCCAGTGCAAATCAATCTACCTGGTAATGTGCCCTTGGCTCCGCCCGAACATTTTTCTGGTGACCCAAAGAGATTTGCAGTGTTCCTCAACCAGTGCCGCTTACATTTCTTATGTCGACCAGCTGCATTCCCAACAGACCAGACCAAAGTGGCCTTCGTGCTTTCTTATCTCAGTGGCAGCGCCGCAGATTGGTCGATCCCTTTAGTCACCCAGGATGATCCGGTTTTACATGATTTCCAGGCCTTCCAGTCCAGCATGGAGAAACTGTTTGCAAGACATGCACAAGGGCAGGCCTTGGACAATGAACTTCTTTCATTACGACAGGGTAATCAAGACCTCTTGACCTATATAGCCTCATTCAACAGACTCATAGTGGAAACTCAATGGCCCGAGGATAAGAGAATAACGCTTTTCTACAGAGGCCTGCGTGGAGAGCTCAAGGATGTGTTAGCTCAAGTTGTGAACCCTCCACAAGAATGTTCGGACTATATTGACTTAGTCGTCCAATTGGACCACAGATTACAGAACAGGAAGGCTGATCGTTCTAAATTTGATACCCGAGTGTTTTCTAAACCACAGACTTCTACTAAGGGAGCTGACACTGTGGAACCCATGCAAATAGGGGGGATGAAAGGTCCTTTAACCCAAAAGGAGCGGGAAAGAAGAAGACAGCTGCAATTATGCCTCTATTGCGGGAACTCGGGGCACTTTCTTCGAGACTGTCCAGTGAAACCAGCTAAGAAGGCTGTAGGAGCCGCAGATTCCAGTACCTCAAGTTCCGAGCAGGGAAACGACCTAGCCCGGCAAGTGTAGAGGTCCTCTTGCCGAGCGTTAAGATCTGTCCCGTGACCTCGCATTTCGTGGTGCCCATGGTCCTCATTAATCCTGCACGTCCGGATCGTTTGCATGCAATTGAAGCTTACAACGACAGCGGAGCAATCGGCAATTATGTGGACCGTGAAATGGCATCAAGGATGAATCTACCCCTTGTCCCTAAGGCAGTAAAAGACGTCATTACTACAGTGGATGGCACGGAGATAGCCTCCGGACCAGTAACGCACGCCACCCAAGAAGTGACGCTAGTGAGCCAAGATGGACACCGGGAGAAAATCGTGTTCGATGTGATCAAGGCCCCTCAGTTCCAGATCATTCTGGGAATCCCTTGATTAGAGAAGCACAATCCTCAGATCAACTGGCGAGCAAAGACGGTTCAGTTTCCAGAATGTTTTACCACTTGTTATCCTCGGCCTGAAGTTTCAGTGGCGGCGATCTCTTCAGAGGTTCCCACATTGCCTCCCGACTACCAAGAATTCCAAGATGTCTTTCGGAAGGATCAAGCTAACACCCTGCCTCCTCATAGGTCTTACGACTGTCAAATAGACCTGATACCCGGAACAACTCCTCCTTGCAGTAGGATTTATGCCCTCACCGAGCCAGAGAATCTTCACCTCAGGCAATATCTGGACCAATACCTAGCTAACGGGTTTATCTGTCCTTCTAAATCTCCAGCTTCCTCGGCTTTGTTCTTAGTTCCGAAAAAGGAAGGAGACCTTAGAACGTGTATAGATTACCGCGCCCTGAATCAAATCACCGTTAAAAACAGATACCCGTTACCTTTGATCCCTGAACTCCTGGACCAAGTCAAAGAAGCATGCATATATACAAAGTTGGATCTCAGAGGAGCCTACCACTTGGTACGAATAAAAGAAGGCGATGAGTGGAAGACGGCTTTTCGCACCAAGTATGGGCTATTCGAATATCAAGTGATGCCCTTTGGACTTTGTAACGCTCCTGCCGCTTTCCAGTATTTTATGAACGACGTCCTTAGAGAACTCATAGATGTGTGTGTTGTTGTCTACATTGATGACATCCTTGTCTATTCATCATCTGAAGAGGAACATCAGAAACACGTTAAAAAGGTTCTCGAGAGACTGCGTCAACATAACCGTTTTGCCAAGCTTGAAAAATGCGTTTTCAACGTAACTGAAGTTGAGTTCTTGGGATTCATATTGTCACCTAATGGGGTTCATATGGATTCAAAGAAGGTCGATGCAATCATCAAGTGGCCATCACCAACCTCGGTAAAAGGAGTTCAAAGCATGTTAGGCTTCGCTAATTTTTACCGCAGATTCATTCCTGAATTCTCTCGGATAGTCCAGCCCATCACCGCTCTGTTAAAGAAGAACAAACGTTTTGAATGGTCTACTGAAGCAGAACAAGCTTTTCAGGACTTAAAAGCTAAATTCATTTCTGCTCCTGTTCTAAAACATCCTCGCCCAGAACTCCCCTACATCGTGGAAACGGATGCTTCTAGTCTTGCTATGGGGGCAGTGTTATCACAAAGAGATCCGGTCACACACCAATTACATCCAGTAGCCTTTTGGTCCCGCAAATTCTCGGCTTCCGAGATCAACTATTCAATTACAGACAAGGAACTTTTAGCTATCAGATCGGCCTTTAAAGCCTGGCGGCATTATCTTTTGGGAGCCAGACACACAGACACCGTAATGACTGATCACCGCAATCTACAATATCTGAAGACGGCCAAAGCTCAGTCTTCCAGACAGCTTCGTTGGGCTCTATTTCTGGCTGAGTTTGAATTTATAATTACTTATCGACCCGGCAGTAAAAACGGAAAAGCAGATGCCCTCTCTCGGATGGGAGTTGATGAACATTTGACCAATCCAGAACCAATATCCATAATCCCAGAACAAAGGCTTTTGGGGTTGGTCAACGCTCAATCCTTTGAAGACATCAAGACTACAGTCAAGTCACTCCTAACTCCGGCCGATTTGCAGGACTGGCAATTAAAGGGAAAAGAATTCTCAGTGGATCAAGACCTACCATATTTCCAAGGGCGATTGTACTTGCCCTGTGAGAAAATACAAAAACAAGTAATTTCCTGTTATCACGACTCTCTAATGGAGGGTCATCCTGGCATTACCAAAACCATGGAAAAGATCAAGAGACATTTCTGGTGGCCATCATGGAAGAAGGATATTAGAGACTTTGTAATCTCCTGCGGTGTGTGTGCCCAGAATAAAAGTCAGAAGGAGAA
The DNA here is from genome assembly GCF_040938575.1 of Ambystoma mexicanum. Lineage (NCBI taxonomy): Eukaryota > Metazoa > Chordata > Amphibia > Caudata > Ambystomatidae > Ambystoma > Ambystoma mexicanum. The sequence goes on along the minus strand of NC_090932.1, from coordinate 292,168,795 downwards.
ACCAGCCGGCCTGTTACACCCTCTGGATATTCCTCCCTGTCCATGGCATACCCTGTCCATGGATTTCATCACGGACTTACCTCCATGCTCAGGGTATAATACCATTTTAGTAATCGTGGATCTATTCTCCAAGATGGCTCACTTCATTCCCCTGAAGGGCCTACCTTCGGCTTCGGTATTGGCTCGAGAATTCTTAGAAAACATCGTTCGGTTACACGGTTTTCCCTCGGTTTTAATCTCCGATAGGGGAAGTCAATTCATCTCCCACTTTTGGCGAAATTGCTGTCGTCTAGCCCAAATTGATGTAAGACTTTCAACCAGTCACCATCCCCAAACTGACGGACAAACCGAGAGGACAAATCAGACTCTAGAGCAATATCTGCGTTGCATGCTCCAACAAACTGAAAACCCTTGGAAGGATATTCTTTGGATCGCTGAATACGCTTACAACAATTCGACTCATTCTGGAACCGGGAAGACTCCCTTCTTCCTATTATACGGACATCATCCTAGAACCTCTAATCTTGATCCTCCCCAAGAATTCGAAACACCTGCTGTGGATCATTTGCACTCTGAGATTACCCGTGCTTTTAAAGAAGCCACTGCCCATCTGCAAAGAGCTAAAGCTCAAGTCAAAAAGGGAGCAGATCGACACCGTAAAGAGGCCCCTCACTACGCAGTAGGAGATCAGGTCTGGTTATCCACTAAGCACCTGCCTCTAAAAGGACCCCGCACCTTCAACCCGAGATACCTTGGACCTTACCCCATCTCTACCATAGTAAATCCGGTGGCGGTCAAATTGGAATTACCTGCGCATATGAAAATACATCCAGTATTCCATGTCTCCTTATTAAAACCAGTACAACCAGAAACCCGATTGGCTGAACTCCCAGAACCTGTTTTGGTAGACAGAGAACTCGAATTCGAAGTAAAGAACATTCTAGACTCCAAGATCTCCAAATCCAAGTTACATTATCTGGTTGATTGGAAAGGATACGGCCCCCAGGAAAGGTCTTGGGAACCCTCTGAATATGTCCACGCACCTCGTCTGGTCAAGAGATTCATCTGAATCACCCCGACAAGCCAAAACCCCCGGAGAAGACAGGCTTAGGAGGGGCCTTGAGGGGGGGTACTGTCATGATCACTGCTTCCAAGGAGCCAGGACCAGCCCAACGTCCTTGGAAGCAGGCCCCTAACCCTAATCCTAGGCACCAGCCGGTCCCCACGGGGACCTTTTGGACCATGTCCTGGCGCCGGTGGCACCAGGCTCATCAGAATCATCGGTCCCGGCACTGGAAGCGCCGGGCTCATAATATGTGTGCAGATGCTTGGGTGGACTTACCTGCAGCAGACCATGCTGCTTACTTACCAGCCTCTTAGAAGTCCTCTGTGAACAGGAACTACTTTCTTACCTGGGTGGGGCAAGCTCCACTCCCTGGATTCAGCACTGGAAAGCTTCTGGAACTGGAACTCTTTTCTTACCTAGGCGGGGCCGTGGAGGAAGACGCGTCATCACTCCAAGGCTATTTAAACCACACCCGATAGACGAAACGTGCTTCGCGTTATTCTGCATCTGCAGCAGAACGCTCACCGAGTCTGTTCCAGCCTTTCTTCTTACGATCCCGAATCCACAAGAGTCATACTCACCATTCCTGCATCCTGAATCTGAAAGAAGCATACTCACCATTCCTGCATCCAGTCGACAGCAGCACCTGCAGAGACAAGAAACAGCAGGTTAGCAAGGCAGCCTTATTTCGCAGTGCTACTCACCTGATCCATCGGCTGCGGTCATTTTCGGCACGCTGGACCTCCGCTTGCGAAGACAAAAGCATTGTCACTACTTACCGGCACTCCGTGAATTCTGGATTTCTTCACACTGCATCGCCGCCTGCGGAGATAAAAGCCTTGTATCTACCTACGGACATTCTGCGGACTCCGGCGCTGCAAACCAACTTCTGAAAGACAAAAGAAGAGACATTAGACAGGTATTTACTTACGCCCATCGCGCTCTTCGCAATAGAATGCCTGCTCTTCAGCACAAACTACGCTGCAAGGAAAAGACAGTTAGGGCGCTTACTTTTACTCACGCATTTCCAGGCGCTTCACTCCATCTTCCTCAAGAGTCCTGCAAGACAAAAGGGAGAAAAGCATTATACTAAGTCCTGTTCAATGTTAACGTGCCTTGCACCTAAAGACTATAAAGACTAAAAAGGTGTCTGGAAACTCACCGCTCGTGCAGTTAACGACGGTAACGGTCTTCTGAGTCCAAGAGGCCTATGTTTCACCAGTGAAGGAACTGGCAACAGCGCCCTGCACCAGACGCAGATGGAGAGCCCAGCATTCACCTATCTAAGGTGAGCACGTTGACCTGGGGGCTCTACGGAGAGGGAGAGAGAGGAAGAGGGACATTGAACAACCCAGACCATTAACCCCCATATTCTTTCACCTGCAGAAACCTCACCCTACGAGTTCGACACACAGTGCGAAGAGGTTCGACCCCAGAAGCCCATCGGGTTCTGCACATCACCTTTCGAGTCACAGACACCTTCCTGCCAAGATCAGCGCCACCGTGGGAATCAGGTGAGCGTTACATTTCAGAAGATTGTCAGATTTCTGGAAGCTATATTTAGTAGAGAGGGAGATTCTGAAGAGATTATTAATGACAATGGGGCACAATTCCTTTCTGAAGAGATGCAGACGTTTCTGAAGGATAAAGGGATCCAGCATAAGCACACCTCACTTTACCACCAGTTGACAAATGGTTTGGTAGAACGTATGAATGGGTTCATGAAAGGCACAATTCAGCTGGCACTTGCAAACTCGCTACCATGGAGAGATTCCCTCAAAGAGTCACTGGATGACTACAGGGTGACTCCCTATTCCACCACTGGGGTTGAACTGTTCGTTATGATGAGAGGGAGAGCAGTGTGCAGCTGTTTGAGTCTGTCTTGGCTGTCAACAAGGAATGCAAAGAGTGTGGATATGGAGGAGGTGCTAACGAAAGTGAGAGAGAAACAAACAAAATACAATATTATGTTCACACCAGAGCCACCCATGGTGTAGTGTTTAAGGAAGGGTAGTGGGTCAGACTGGAAAAACCCAGGAAAGTGCCCAAGGGTTTGTCCAAAGATGGGGGTCCAGAGAGAGCTGAAAGTGTAGGGAAGAAGAACGTGATATTGGATGTTGGAAAGGAGCGGTTGTTCCACTATTGCATGAGATGTTCCAAGCAGTGACTTGCCGTCTGATGGGACTGCTTCATATTGTTCAAGCATTGGGGCTCGTCTCAACGATCTGTCTGCCAAGGAGAGGAAGATCACCCCAAATTTGAGAGACAATTTTGTTTATTACTGAATTGGTCTTGTGTATTTGATATTTTTCATTTCATTATTCACCTCTCTTGTTCTTCCCTCTCTTTGGGATTTGTTTCTTTTTCCTCTCATCTGCTTTATTCTTTTCTTTACTTTGGGGTTGTTTTCTCTTGTTTCTTATTTGCTATGGGGGGAGGTACTGTGGATTGATCTCTTGTATCGTTCTAGAGCCGCCCAGGGTTGGGAAACGATATGGGAGAGCTGTTGGGGAACGGGTGTCAGCGGCACTCCGGCGGCTGTGTCTAGGGGTCTTATGTTGCTACTAAACTTACCCTGGTCCAACCTTCCCTTATGCCTGCTTCCTCGTTTCATAACACTACCATCTGATTCTACTCTTAACTGGCTCCAGCTTGGTGCTTACAACTACATCCCAATAGCTATGGGGCAACCCGTTTCTAGCGCAACACAGGAACGAATCCCAATCCCGCACTTAGAAACAACTCGCTGGTATTAAGCACCTTATAAAAGAACAATTAGAACTATAATTAAAACAAGTGCACTTATACACAGCAAGGCTGTACTGGGCTTCCGTACCATACATTTAAAGAATTGGTTGTACTGTTGATGTATGTAAAGTTTTAGGGAGAGGGTGTCCCAGAGGAGGATACTGGGGCCCACTGCCACCTCAACACATTGATTGATTTATTGATTTATTTATTTATAGAGCGCTTTGAACCAAAGCGCTGTACATTGGAACAACAAATACACAGGAATAACAACAAATTAACAGTGTGAGCAAAAAATTACAACTTGAATCATTCCATAAAACAGTGTAAAGAGCAATTACCTGAGGGGGGGAAGTGGAGTGGGAGTTGGAGAGTTGAGGGGACCAGGAGAAGGATTGAAAAAGTGTAGAAGGAAGGGAGAGAGGGTAAAGGGAGAGGGGGGAGAGGAATTGAAGAGGGGAAATCAGGGAGGATATGAGAGGGCAGGAGGGGGCTTCACGGAGGAGAAGAAGGGATTTAAGGGAGGTGCAAAATGAGGTGAGGGTGGTGGAAGATCGGATTAGGAGGGGGAGAGAGTTCCAGTGCAGAGGAGCAAGAAGATGGAAAGAGCGGAACCGGGAAGAAGCGCAGGGGGAAGGAGGTACAGTAAGAAGGAAGTGGTCAGTTTAACGAAGGGAGATGCCATTCTACCACTACCCACAATGGAGACAACCCCACGGGAGATGCCGGAACCAATGGAGGCACTAAATGAGATCCCCATTTTCAACGGCTCAGTAGTAAGACTTACCAAAGAAGAAACATCGGTACTGGCAAGAGGACTTTCCTTCGCGCCCACCAGTCCCACTGATTGGTTTAAACTTGACCAGGAACTTTCCAACTTCTTCAGAACAATCCAACGCAAAACATACTTCAAGGAGAACGAGTCCTCGGAAAAAGAAGAGGACTTGGGTCTGCGAGTCAAATCCATTTTCAACCCAAGGGAGAATGAAGTACCTCCCTCTATAGTTTCATTCGAAAAATGCATCAAGCAAGAAATAAAGAAACTTCAAGAGACAGCTCAAAACCTGAGACACAATTTGACCACGGAAGAACGTAGTGCCTTGAAAAATCTATCGGGAAACAAACAACTTGTTATAAAAACGACAGACAAAGGCGGGCGGATTGTTATCCAAAACATCAACGAGTACAGGGAAATGGTAATGAACCTTCTTAATGAGGAGCTCAACTATAAAAAAAAGTGAAGAAAGATCCCACAGTGGGGATCAGAGTGAAAATACAGGAAATTATGAGATTCGCTCTTGTACACAACTGGATCTCGGAGAAAGAACAGACCTTTCTGAATACTTCAGACGGCAGAATCCCAGCCTTCCATGCTCTCCCGAAGATGCACAAAGACAGGACAAATACCCCAAGCAGACCCATTGTCTCGGGCTGTGGGTCAATTTTAGAACCCATATGTACATTTGTGGACCATTTCTTAAAACCCCTTAGCCAACATACTCCCACATACTTACGTGACACCATAGCTATGATAGCCAAATTTGAACGTCAACCATTCCCTCCAACTGAAGAACTACTGGTAACCATGGATATCAGAAGTCTATACACCAGCATACCCCAAGATGCAGCAGTAGAGTGTATATGTCACCATCTAACTCACCACATGACGCACAGACGGGTTCCTACCAACTTTATTGTGGAGTTGCTGGAACCTGCCCTGACCCACAACATCTTCACATTTGACGATGTGTTCTTCCTACAAACCTGCGGCACTACCATGGGGGCAGCTTTTGCACCAAGTATGGCCATCATTTACATCTCGGAATATGAACACAACCACGTTCTGAATACCAATAACCCTTTTGTGGATAACATTTCCCAGTGGTACCGCTACATTGATGATATCATTTTTATCTGGAAAGGCAACAGTGATACCCTGGACAACTTCTTGAACTGGATCAATCTACAGACTCAGGAAATTAAATTCACCCTGAACAGGAGCAACCTGCAGATCAACTTCTTGGATCTCTCCATCCAGCCCAGCAACAACAAATTGACCTGCACTCTCTATAAAAAAGAAACAGACCACAACACCCTCCTCCATTAGATGAGCAATCATCCCAAAAATCTAAGGGATAATCTACCCTACGCGCAGTTTCTTACAGTACGCAGAAATTGCACAGACCTGGACCAGTATAAACAACATGACACAGACTTACAAATGAGACTCCAGACCAGAGGCTACCCCAAAAAACCTTTAAAGGACACCAATAAAAGGGCTTGCTACACACCCAGGGAATCCCTGTTTTCACCCAAAGCACATAATACTGAAAGAGAAAAAATTATGACATGTGTCTCCACCTTTGGCCCGACCACTACCAAACTGAAAGGTCTTATCAAAAAATTCTGGCCATTAATACATCTCAGCCTACCGGAAGAGCCACTACCTAGGATGGCACTCAAATGTGCCAAAAACCTAAAGGAAGTTCTTATGCATGCTAGACTAAACAAAAAAAACACAAGGACTGAACTGTGGAACATGTGGGAGATCAGAGGACACCATCTACGCAGCACCTGCACCATCTGTAGACTAACGAAGAAGATGACATCCTTCATGGTGGACAACAAGGAGTGGCACCCAAACATTTCTTGAACTGCAAGACATCTAATGTGATCTATGTAACAGAATGCCCAATGCAGACTACGCTATGTAGGGCAAACCAGGAGACAAATAAACAAAAGAATCGGGGAGCACAGAGCTCGTATTCGCTGCAGAGTGCACACTGCTCCATTAGTCTCCCATTTTCTTGAGTTTCAACATGGTCCTGATGACGTGCTGTTGTGGGTAATTGATAAAGTCCTTAACACCACCAAAACTATTATAGCACTAAAACCATAAAGAACTGTGGTGGATTTCAAACTCAAATCTTCCACCAGCGGCCTGAATGAAGCACTACCGACAGTCCCTTACAACTAATGATCCATGCTATGCACGACAGCCACCACCGCAGTGTCACATTACCACCACGCCTGCCATGCACTCTGTCCATACCTGCAACTGATTCCAACCAGTTGCACACCACTAGGGGGTTCTCATTAGCCATCCTGTTCATAAGTGACATCACAGGCTATGACGCACCACCCCTCCCCTTCCCAAGCCAGCGGCTTCACCAGTGCATGACAGGCTAACACAGGATCTTCTTTACACGAGGCCAACCATTTTCCAGCATTCCAAACATCATTTGATCCCAAATTGGTCACCTGTACCCATACTTCAACTGCCAGCACCATTAAAAAGTATGTGGTTCATTGTGCAATTACTCACCTATCAGAGGCATCACAATCCGGCATCTGAATTCATCTTATTACCAATGGCGCTTTTCACAATCATATTTGATCAAGTATCTACATTCTACTTTTGTACAAACCCTTACACGAGCGCTGCCGCTCCCTTCATTGCCCCATTAGCCAGAACCATGCGCCATGCACATAAAATACAGCTCGGGAAGACTGACTTCCCTAGATGCCGAGAGACCACAGACTCAGCATGCCGGCGAAACAGTAAGGTGCTGCAATCAGAACTACCTGCCGCTCTCCCCCTATGCCAGCCACACGAGGTAGACAAATCCACACGTCCACGATGATAGGCTCTTTGTTAGACAACACAAAGCCCAACTACAGGCATAACACACTATAACACGGCTGCCCTATTTCATTTAGGAATACAAAGAACCTGTTGCCTAAACCACCAACAGACATCAGTTCCTCGGCTTGAGAGTTAGCCCTGCATAAGGAAAGACCAGGTAACGATATATTCTCCATACATTTTCGAATGTAGTGCCAGGCATCCATTTTGGATTCCAGAATTTGTAACTCTGAGAGTAAAATGAATTAAGGAAATAAACGTGGTCATCACCTTTTCCTCCCTTGTCTTTTCTCTCAGAGTACCACGTTGGTACTGTTAGAAGTACATTTTTTCAGAAGCCCCATTGAAGGACCAGCACGAGTCCACAGCTACCTTCACCACAAGGAGTATTCTAGAGAAGAACAGCTACGGTCAGTGAAGCACTGGCGTGCACATGACAACCACTCTGTCATCACACGGTTTTAAAAAAACAATTTTAATTTTCACGTACCTTCTATGTTGAAACACTTTTGTACATCTATGTAGTTAAGAGGAGTCCATCACTAATTCAGTGTATTTATATGTTCCTCCTACAGGGAGACCATGTCTATGTCCCAGAAGAAGGCTTATCCACTCAACAGCCGAAACGTCACTGGACACAACACCTTGTGTGTTTTAGTTGTCCCGACTAAGAACATCCTTTTTTTGCTTTATCTCTTGACATAGAGCTATGGTTAGGTCACCCTTCTGCCTGGCATTTTTGACCTCGGAGGAGGAACTAAGCATAGTATTCTTCTAACTGCATGATGGTTACAAGAGACATACATATACCCATGTCAAGACTAACATGATAAACTAAAAACATTTGCATGAATGAATGTGAATATTAAAAAATATGTGGCAGGACGCCCCCCTTGTCTCAATTCAGATGTATGTAAAGTAGGCAGACTGGCATCTTTGGAAGGGCAAGGCTTCGGGAAACAGTGGGAGGAACCAGGGGTGTTTCTAGGTTTGTAAAAGATCAGGGGCTAAGCTAATGTCGGCACTGGTGGGATTCGGGGCTAGCTAGCATTTTGGTTGTAGCACCTGAGCTTCTATCTGGGGCTACAACCAAAAGACCCGGAGCTATATCCCCCTCAGTCCTCACCCCCCGCCCAGCAACGCCTCTGGGTGGAACCCCAGTGGGTAAGCATGCAGAAGAAAACTGCTTTAATGGACCTTTCCGAAACGTATCTAGTCTGCCTAATTTTTAACTTAACATAGAAAAAAAGCTCAGCATTACAATATTTTTGATCAGAGGAAATTATATGCAAGGAAGTACCTCCATGCGCCTCACGATCTTGAATCAATAATGGATGAAACAAGCAATTCATATGTTTTAAGAAGACATGGACATGTGAGCCCCTGGAGCCCCCTTACCCACTTAAAATCTTGGGCCTTGCCCTCCTCTGCCCCCAGGTGCAGCCTCGTACCCCCGGCCCTCTTCCGGATTCGTCTCTTCCCTAAACCCGTCTCCCGCCACCCGTGATTGGCTGGCCTGCATAAGGCCCCAAGAACTATGTCCACCGCACTGGGGATTACGCCTTTTAAGTACTCGGTGTCCCCATGCGAACAGGTGAGCCCCAGGAGCCTTACCCACTTAAAATCTTGGGCCTTGCCCTCCTCTGCCCCCAGGCCCCGCGTGCTGCCTCGTACCCCCGGCCCCCTTCCCTCTACCAAGTAAGCAGGCCTAGGTGAGTTTACCCCCAGAGCCTTGCCCCAGAGGCCTCCCAAACAATTTCAACACTGTAAAGTGTTTAAATGTTTTTTTTTTGTTTTTCTGCATGCACTCGGTGCTCCGGTATCCTTCCCCATGCCCCCTTCCTTCCCCAGCCCAATCCCGCCTCCCAAACCTCCCCAGCGCACTGATTGGCTACTTCCCGACATATCACCAACCCTCCCAGGGCAGCCCTCTGCCCGGCAGGCCCAAGCGGCTAAGGGCCGAAAGGCCAAAGGCGGCTCCTACGGTGGCGGCCCCTACGGTGGCCGCTCCAGAGAGTGTCTGCAAGTGTCCGCAAGGGAAGCCAGTGAAGCCAGCAACCAACAGACACCAACAAACTGTAAGTGTGGCATGGGTGGGGTGTAGAGCAATTACTCTACTCCAGAAAGCCCCTGCCACTCTACCTTGTCTTTACATAACGTGGCCTGCCATAGACTTACAACATGCACACTTAGAGAGACTTGTGACCAGCAGCCCAAATCTATTCATGACCGGACTGTAAATATTGCCTTGCATTATATATTAATATACTTGCCAATGTTAAGAAGTGCCACACCTAGAGAGAACTGTGAAGATTAACACGAGTCGCATTTGGACAGGAGTAACAATGTTAGCTTTTGCCTCACTTAGATGAAACGTGGAACCTTAGCCTGCGGCACATCCAGACTGGAATGTGACTGTTAGCATGTGCCTCACTTAGATGGAATTCCCAACCTTAGATTGCGTCACATTTAGACAGGATTATGAATGTTAGCATGCACCGCACTTATTTGGAAGTCTTGACCTTGGCTTGCGTCACATCTAGATGGAAATGTGAAAGTTAGCATGAGCCACACTTAGACGGAACTCTCAACTTTAGGTTGCTTCGCATCCAGACTGGAATGTGACTGTTAGCATGTGCCACACTTATTTGGAAGTCTTGACCTTGGCTTGTGTCACGTCTGGATAGAAATGTAAATGTTAGCATATGCCACACTTAGATGGAACAGTGAATGATAGCAGGCACCACACCTATACATGATTGCAGGAACAGCAATGCCAACTGACCAATCCACTAACAATTTCATCCCTCTGCATACACCTCTCAAACTGTAACCAAACGCAACCACAAGCCTTGTACGCAGCAAACCGCACAAACTTCACTACACTGCTACAGCAAAACAAACCGCACATAGACTTGCACCAACCGTAAAACACCCCAAGCCCAGCCAACGGACCCACCGGGCTGAGGCTGCCAACAGCACATCACTGCTATCTTGCACTTTTCCAGTTCATTCCCACTAACTCACCCCCCTCTCCCTTTTCAGAGCCGCCAGAGCTCCAGGGGACCACTCCGGTGGTGATAGTGCGCGGTACAAATATCCTTTAACATTAACATTAACATTCTGTGGACTGAATAGCGATGTTAGTTCTAGGGGTGATTTCCTGGTGTGACACGCCCTCTAGTGGTTCAGAGCAGCAGTTATATATTGGATTTCTGTCAGCACACTGCCAGAGGAAAACAAACCCCAAACTTTACACAAACATACACTTTCGAGAGACAGTACACACTATTATTTTGGCACGAAGACCGTCAGTCTCTGATGCGCGACGTGACAGCTTGCAGTGTTTTCACTGTCTCTCTCTTTCTCTCAAATAAGTACGGCTCAGATGTGACTGTATTTTTCTTGCAATAATTACGTATTCACTTGTTGAGCCAAAAGTTTTTCTGTAAACGTCCTCAATCCTTGTTCTCCATCTCTAGAAGCGTGGTCTCCATCCAAAACCGGGACATCTGGTCACCCTACCCCTATGGGTGCCAGCCCAACAGTTGGAAGGCCACTGTTCTCACTCCTGCGCTCATACTTCCACCTTCTAGTCTCACGAGACAGGGAACTCTTGTTGCGCTCTTTTTTGTGACTTTAGTACATCAGAGTAGCTCCCCCTTGCGGTATCGTGTCTGTTGTAACCTGAAGCCCTGCCACAGGGCTCGTGCTCCATGTGACAATGTTACAAAAAGAGCAGAGCGGTCTCTCGCTCGCCAGTAGCAGCCCAACTCCCTGTCTGAGAGTGTTGTGTGCGTCATAAAGGGCAGCGCGTGCCAGGGCCCAGACAGGCCGCCCTGTCATCCAGGGCGCCCTCATCACAGTGGGGCCGGACTGGGCAGCTGTGAAGGATCAGTTATGTGAGGTTTACGACTGAGTTTAGGTTTTTCAAAGTTTGACATTTTATTTTGAAAATAAACAACAGATAAACCCTAACTAAACCTACTCTAGCAGGGCATTCCATACCTATTCTAAGATCTAAGGGAACAGCTCCTAGCATACACAAAACTAACCCTCACATTAAACAATCAAAGTAAAGAATGAATAACATAAATAAAAGATCACCAAATAATTAAGGTCTTGGTTGACTTCTGCTTGTTCTGGGCAGATTCCGCGCCCTCGGAAATGTCCAAAGTCAGTTTCTCCCAAGGAAAATAAAGTCTCAGATAAGTTCTTTAAAAGTTCCAAAGAAAATAAAAAGAGTAATTCAAACAAAAATCCACAGGTAACAGTTTCTTCTTCTCTGGATGAAAGCTCCCTTTTCAAAAGTCCCGTAAAGAAAACACCACCAATGGTAAACCTGCATAAGGTTCAAAAACAAAAATGCCACTTCCACTTTAATAACAACTTTACTGTCTGGAGAGTCTTGTGGCAATTTGTCAGGCTGCTTCTTTTAAGGAAATTGCTTTCTCTATGACAACTTCCTTTTATCAGTGTTACTGTGAGAGCAGGTTTCTCTGCCTCACAGACTGCTTCTACTTCAACTTCTTCAACATGTAAGAGATCTGACAAAATTGGAGACAACCACAGTTCAACTTCTGCTGCTACAACTTGATATTGTGGAAATGTTGGCAAGGCACTCTTCTTTTCACTTCTACCAGAAAGGGCAGCCTCTTTGTCTTTCCTCTAAGTCTTGTAGCTACCACAAAATCTGCTTAAGCTTCTGACTGTCACAGTGTCAACTTTACTGATGCATAATTATTTCTTATTACAAGCACCAAGCAAGATCCCTTCCCCAGCGTCATATGCATCTCTGTGTCTCCGGGTTTACCCCAAAGCTGTAATGCCACTCTCCCATTTTTATATGACTTTGTCACCCTTGTATCAGAGGACCCTGGGTTAGTATCAGCTTCGAACAACTTCAAGTCAACAAGCTTCAGTTCTTATTTTGGCTTTTTTCCTCTTTGAAAGATTCTGCCTACGGGCTTGGCCAAAGCTTGTTCTACTTCTGAGTTCAACAACATCAGCAACTTTTGCAACACTTAAATGTATGATGTTAGAAGAGTCAAGATTCACTTCACATTAAACCGTAGGCACACGTGATGGCTTCTTGATTGTAAACTTTAACTTGCTACTTGCGTTCCCTTTTACAAAGACAGCTTTTGTCTTTAACAATGATCAGGAAACATAATATTGCATACGCGACCTCCCTAAAGTGATGTTTACTTGTAATTGAATGGGAAGGTCTGCTACTGCTTATGCGATCATTACCGCTACAGTTTTTCCTGTTAATAGGAGACACGCAACTTTTCCGGTCAAAGATTTTAAAGTAAAAATGGGAAAATAAAGACTTTCTTCACATGCAAGCACTTCAGTTATTGGTGGATAAGCGCGTGATACATTTCCCCTTTGTTTGACAAGACTTCGCACAACTACAGAGACTTTCACTCGCTTTACCTTTGACGCAAATGAAGTTGAGCTGGTTACAGTTACAGACAAGGAGTTTCTGCTGCTCTCTAGTACGGTCCTCCATTTACCAGTGTAGAGGAGGTCCCAGATACGGCCTGCACTCCAACCCCCATTTTGAGGTGCCAGAAACATACTCGCCAAGATATGTGACGTATGAGGAACAAATTAACCAACAGAGAGCGGCACTGGGCAGTGTCCATCAGAAGAGCAATACCTGTTGACGTGCCTATAACCAGACAACCATGGTGTCACGACCTTAACCCCAGGCCAAGGGACTCGGGCTCCGTGGCCCTCACCACAGTACTTCAACAAGGCCAGAAGGGCCCAATCCAGCCCATCTTGGATGCGTTGGACTCAATCCTGGCGCCGTTGGCATCAGAATCACTTGGCAGGTGTGGGTTTCAATGGGCAATGGACGAATATGGCTGCCCCTACAAGGATCAATGGGGAACTGCAACAAACAGTCTAGCATCCAGGGCAGTGCCCGCCCCAAAGGCACCTGGGATACCTGCTGGGTATTTAACCCATGCCTGAACAGAGGCACGCGCTTCACGTTATTCTGCTCTTGCAGCGTGATGTTCACCGGTCCTGCTCAGCATCCTGGCCTGCACGGGCGAGCCGAGAAGAAGAACCTTTACCAGCCTTACCTGACCAGCTGCCAGCTTCGACCATCGCTGTCTTCCTCCTGCAACATCTCTGGGAAGAAGGATAAGGAATAAGACATTAAGTAAGCTTACTTACCAAGTTCTCCTGGAAATCCATCGTCAACCGAACATCTTTCATCCAGCGTCTGGTCCCCTTGATCGCCGTCTTCCAAGATTCATCCGCGACCTGCAAGGAACATCAGCACAGGTTAGCCAGCTTCAAGGACGCTCATCGCGCCGTGCCTTGCGCATCTTCTACCTTCTCGAGCTCTGTCTCCTGTATCAGCTCATCTTCACCATCATCCTTTCGGCATCTGCAATACAGAAGCAGAAGGTTATTTGGGACATCTACAAATACGGACATTCATTCTTAATACGAAAGACTCACCTCGAAAGTGGAGTCGCAGCCGGTCTGGACTCCAGGGCCATGCCAGTGAAGTAACTCGGCGGAACAGTGCCCAACGACGATGCGCCCCTGCCCAGCATGGCAGGACAGAGAGCGCACCTTAACGAAAACCAAGGTGAGAAAGATTCCACGGGAAACCGCAAGGGGAACCAGGGGAGGTGGGTCTCGAGGGAAAGAGCGGTAGCTAAAACCCACCTACTGTCTTTTAGAATGGACCCTTGGCAGCTCGAGCCCCGGAGAAAGTGCAGTGTCCCCAGAAGCATCCCAGACCTGTCGAGTGGCGTCCCTGTGGATACAAGGTGAGCGTTACACATGGGCAGCTCGGTACCCACTGAGACAACCATACCAGCAGTTAACACGAAATGAAGACTCCTTGCAAGCTGTCCCCGAAGAGACCCAAAGAGCCTTAATGGAAGGCGAGTGGTGATAACCAAGGGCCCAGACAGACGTAGAGATGAACACAAACGACAATCGAAAGATGACACACAAGGACGAAAAGTAAAGAATAATGATGTAATGGACTTAGAAGAAGAGGCGATGTTGAAACATAAGGACACGTAGCTGTAAAACAGAATGGAAGTATTCAACCAGCTAACACCTGTAAATAGGCTTGAAACGCAAGAAGCTAAGGAAACGGTACTGCTTGCAATGCTTAGTAGAAGAATAGAGCGGCAAGCGCCAACTATATATATCTACCTCAATAAAGCACACTATACAAGTGCGACTCAATTTTACGTAAAGCAGAATTAAGCCCAGGCTGCAAGGGATCCAACAGGCCGAGATTCATATTCCAGCTAAGGCCAGAAGAATGAGCGGAATCGAAACTCAGTAAGAAGCAGCTCATGCCTGGGAATTTGAGGTCAACCTAAGAAAGGGAGGAGAGCGGCAACTTCGTTGAATCGAAACTTCAGAGCATAGTAGCCTGCCCCGTGAAGGTCGAGATAGGGAGGCCCAGGCAGGTGGCGAGGCTAAGGAAGAATCAAATACACGAAAAGAGGGAAAATGTAGCAGATTCACGGTGAACTGACACGTGACCAGCCAGGCGCGAAGAGGTACCAACGTCTGATGTCACCCAGAACCCGAGGATGCCATAACTTTTCCTGATAAGAAGCTGCGGTTTCGAGGCCATCCTCAGCCAACTAATTGACACATAGGCCTAAAGTACTGATTGATGGAAGAAAGGCAGGGTGAATCTTGGGGCACAAGGCACATGGATGTCCATTCTGCATGCTGCTAATTAAAGTGGAGATTTATGTCTGGGGTGTAACCTACTCAATCACAATGGACCAAATATTCTAGGGTCCTATAGCTAATAGAACCAATGAGACGTTGTACTTGTAGTGACGTCTGTCATGAGTGATGTAGAGGGATGGGCCTAGACGCCCACCCGATAAGAGTTATCCAATCCTCACGCTCTGTTACCATATACAGATATAGCACCTATACTTAAGTTACCTTTTCCAACCAATAGAATTGCATGACAAACTTTGAGTGTTACACTTCAATGATGACGAATTTTGAGTATAACTGTTACTGTTGAATGAAGATTTGGGGGAGTTGAAGCGAGACGGGCAATCGCATCACTGTTGATTTCCATTGTTTCCCCATTTTTTGTACTTGTCATTAAACGGACTTCCCTTTGCCAAACTACTGAGTTGTCCTTATTGATTTGTGTTGGAGTATGAGAATCCTGCACCCCATCCTCCTCAAGGTACAGCTATCTCGTCTTAAAGTACTTGAGGGTGAGCTCTGATCCCATGGGCCGGTCAGAGGTCGCTCTGCCCTCCTGTACACTTTGTAGCAGTGAGGATGGTTTTGACCATCAACTACTGAACATTGATTATTGATAAGACACCTATTGACCGTCGACACAAAGTAACTCTAGGTCTTCGGCAATATCACAAGTCCTTCCCCATTTTGGCCGAGTAGACTGTGAAGCTTCCCATGGACAATGATAGTATAAACGCGTCCTAAAAAACTGCAGTGTGTTTGAAGGCACCCATTTTAAAACAGAAACCCTTCCATTCCTACAGGCAGTGATCAGATGAAAGACCAAAAAATGCAGTAAAGGGGGGGCGGTGATCTCGAGGATCCAGAGAGGAAGCATGCGAGCGGTGAGTGAACCAAAAAATGCAATACTTTGGCAAAGGTCTTATAGGCATTAGAACAAGTAAGGGAAAGGGTAACAGAGGGAGGTGGGAAATAAAAAATAGTCAGAAGTAGAGAATACGGTATAAATATAAGGGGATAATGACTCGGGTATAATTGGGAAATCAGAGGGTACCGGGATAGACACCCGAGACAAAACAGAGGTTACCGGAATAGACACCCGAGAGAAGAGAGAGGAAACCAGGGAGGACACCTGAGATAAAAGTGAGAGGATTCGCCTTGTTCCTGCGCTTTAATATAGCGGTCAGAAGAAACGTGAACTCATAGTCCACCATAATAGGGATAAAATAGGCTACTATGACGATTAAAGACGTCGTAAAAGGAGTTTGTTTAAACTCCATGTCGGGGTATTGATCAGAAGGCAGAGATATTTGTGTCCAGCTGGTGTCTGTCTAGTCTGTCAAGTGTCTGTTGTACATGTTCCGTTATATGTCACATTTAAAGAACTGTGTACCATTGATCGTTTGAAACGAAGTTTGGGTTTTACGCGATTCTGTAGTTGAGAGGGAATTGCACATGGACTGATGTTCTTGAGTAAATTGATGATATAACATTTTGACGGGAAAGATTGGATTGAATCTTGCGGTATTTGGTGCTCGCTCATATTGTTGCGAGTGTTGAAACTGCATGAAAATATTGTTAGAAACAGAACATAAGCAAGGAAGATATTACTCCACTGGCTCACTTATGTAAGCAGTTGCCTAAACTTGCACCAAAGCTTAAGAAATACAGTACCGAGTGGGTTAAGGGTACCGCCCACAAGATCTTTATGCCATGGCCACAGAACGGGTCCTTATCTAAAGCTGTCTTACAACATATGACGACTTATCTGCATGCCACATATACAGGTAAAAAACTAGAGAAACGCCTCGCTGTTCTAGAACTTTGGAAAATGTTTGAACAGTCAAAGGAGGAAGAACCACCTGCTGACTGGATATTAAACGTATGCACGGAGGGGGGTGAGACGCCTACCGTGCCACCAGCCCCGCCTGAACCAGAAACCGAGGGAAATAAGCCTGAGGGACACTACCCATTAAGAGAGCTTAAGGCAGCCACGGGATACAGTAACCCCGCATATGAGTCGCCTACGTATAGTAGTGATGACAATAAAGGGAAGGAGCAGGAGAAGAATCTCACCTCCGCAGTCCCGAAAGACAAGGAGAGACGCAATGATGAGAGGAAGGATCAGGCACAGACTAGTGCATCTCTTGATAAGGAGAGAAAGGGAAAGAAATGGAAAGGAAGTGAAGACAGAACTGATGAGATAACATTAGCAAAAGACGAATGGATGGGAGGTCAGATATTATTGAAACTCGATGGAAAAGGAAGTGATGATGTGAGATCAAGAGAGAAGTCAGATGAGACACAGAGAAGGGAGAAGGATAAGGAAATAAGGGACGAGAGAATAAAAAGGAAGGATAGGCTGAGGCGAGAACAGCTATATCGCGAAGAGAAAGAAAAGCCGCTCATCCGCAAGCAGATAGCAGCCTATGACCAGTACAGACAGAACCTGGAAAGGTTGGAAGAAGAGCAAAGAGTACGTGAAAAGAGAGTAAAGAGACGAGAAGATGAGGAAGTTAGAAGGGCAAATGAATGTAGAAATGAAAGGAGAAAGGAAGAAGGTAAGACTAGAGAAGAAGCGAGGAAGCGCAAGGAAGTCAATGATGATATCGAATGTAAGCGTAGACAGAGGGCACGGGATCTCGAATATTTGGAGCAGGAAGTTAAAAAACCCAATCCTGTTGTCGAATCGGAAGACATTGAAGAATTTTTTCCTGCATACGACTCAGTACCAGGCACGAGTGGGACAAATGTTGAAGATGACTTCGACACCAGAATCATCGGGGAAAAGATCGATAAAATATATGATGAAATGGGGCTGGAACCAAATTCCCATGGGGGAAGGCAAGACGAGCGCTTGGAAAGCACTCAGCTGTATGACACAGAGGATGTCACCCGAAGTAGTGGGAGCAGGAGACTGTCCCTGGACAGGCTAGAAATTAGTAAGAACGACGAAGACACAAGGAGTTGCGTGAATTGGGAACAATCAGTATCCAACTCCGGAGAGGAGACGGAGGATGAGACAAATTAAGAAGGGAGATGGCACGAAAAGCGGCTCCCAAGGGACAAAGGGGTACGATAGTCAGATGCTAGCGAGTCCGCACCAAGGACATCAGAGTCTGACGCACAGTCTGACCGACACGAAGGAACATCCCAGGGTCAGAGGGGGGTGTCAGCATCCACCTATGCAGACAGGCTAAGGACATTGCCAGGTAGACGGCGATGCGGGAATGTTACCCCGGCGATAGACAGGAGAACTATGGGGAAGGAGAAGGAAGACTGCGCATTCCAATTCCCGCTGCTTGAAAAGGGGGGAGTAAGACCACAATATATTCCATGGCCACACATGGATCGAAAGAACCTGAAAAACAAGCTTCCAATGCTGACATCGGGAGCCGGTAAGTAGATACACGAGTTGGAAAAAATAACAGGGGGTGTCACATTAGCTATAGGGGACATTAAGGGCCTCCTAATTGCCATACTTGGTGAGAGAGCAGACGATGTGTGGAAACTGGCAGGGTATCCTGGTATAACCATAATTAACACTACCCATGACGGAGCGCCATTTAATAATTGTAGAGCAGCAGTGTGGAAAGCGCTACGAGTGCTGTACCCAGACACTTCCGATATGGGAGCTATAATGACTCGAAAAATGAAGGAGTCAGAAGATCCATTGATTTATATCCAGAATTTCCAAGACGCGTGTGTGCTCGAAAAGCACGAATCTTGGACAAAATCTATCCTTGCATTCTACCACATATTGTGCCAAGGGTTGCCAGAACCAGTGCAGAAACAGCTCAAGAAATTGGCAGGGGTAGAAGCTAAACCTTGGGCTGAAATACAGTTGACTATTGCACATTACTGCAGATTGTTGCAAGAAAAGAATCGAAAAAAGAAGGCAACTCGTAAGGGTGAGGAAGCGAAGCTGGTGCAAAAGAAATTATCAAAGTATGCTCTCGAAGAAGCCATGCTGACAAGCCCAGCTGAACCGAATGTACAACAGGTGGCTAACCCACAGCAGAACAACCAGGGTAACGTGGGATTGTACCCAAGGGGAAGGGGATTTAGAGGAAGGGGATGGCAAAGTAATCAGGGAGGTTTCCAGAGTAATCAAGGAGGCTTTCAAAACATGCAGATGGGCGGTCCAGATATGATAAATGGACAGATAGCCTGACCACCGCCAGTGTGTTGGCTGTGTGGCATGACAGGGCATATGGCGTGCTCGTGCAGAAGCCAAGGGGCGTGGCAGAATGGACAAGGAATTGGAGCAGGCATGGTGAATCCGCCTGCAATCTCACAACAGGGCGCTACACAGAATCACACAGTGCAGCAGCAAGCACCAGGCTTGCAGCAAGGTGCACAACAAGGGGTTCAACCCCCCAAACATGGGGAACTTGCCACAAGGGCAATCCCAACAGGCACCACCGCATATGTCTCAGGGCACAAGATCCGGAAGGGGAGGCAGCCCTGGGAATGGAGAAAATCCACAAGTATACAGTGGACCGAACTTATATATGAACTAGGACAGCTCACTGGGAACCCTGATGTGCTCTATCCTATTGGTGACACTAGACCCTAACAGGGAACCTAGGGTGAATGTCGTCATAGGGGGGGAAAGACTATTACTTCTTAGCTGACACGGGTGCAACACGCTCGTGCATAAGAGAAGGCAAGTTTTCCTTGTCCGGCAAGGCCATAGATACTCAGAGTTTTACAGGAGCTCATAGTCGAGTTCCCTTTACGGACAATCTCCCAGTCTCCATAGGAGGATGTGAGATTAATGTACCCTTATTATATTCACGTCAGACCCCAGTGAACATTTTGGGTCAAGACTTAATGACAAAATTGAATATGACAATCTCGTTCACGGAGGAGGGCATAGTATGCGCCACTCCAGGAATGCATTATTCAATGGTATGCGAAAGGTTCAGAGCATACTCAGGACGCATGACCATGAGAGCTATACCATTAGAAGCAGAAGTCTTCACATATGGCATGCACGTGCTTATGGCGGGATTGCCAGGCCTCGCAGATAGAACTATGAGAACCCCTGATGAGTTCCTATTCAGACCAAGAATACCTATGCATGAAGTATTTCCCTTAACGATACTAACCGCAGCAGTGCGAGGGAAAGTGGCATTGGTAGAAGGATGCGATGATGAAGGAAGACAATGGTGCGCAATTATCGCCATTGAAGAAGGGTATCGATTGACTGACGTCACCGATGACGATCTGTTTGAAGAACACCCTGACTTAGAAGAGACAAGGGTGGAAGTAAGTCTCATATTCTGGGTCAAAATGATCAAACGAAAAGTGCGACAGAGAATGACGTTGGCGCCGGTCCGTCCAGCATACTTTGATGATGACATGGCCCAGGTGCCTGTCTCAGTATAGACTACTGGACCTTCTGACGTAGGCCTCCTGAAGGGGGTGGGAGAAGTGAAAATTAAACTAAAACCAGGAGCAATTTTACCAAGAGCGCGACAATATCCCATGTCCAGAGAAGCAGATGAAGGGATCGCAAAGACAATTTCCGCCATGATGGATCAGGGCATCCTAGTGATGTCAGAATCACCCTGTAATACCGTGATTTACCCCGTCAAGAAATCAAAAGGCGGGTCCTGGTATTTAATCCAAGATTTAAGAGCATTAAACAATATTGTTGAAGCAGAGTTCCCTCTAGTCCCTAATCCATCTACGATCCTGTGTAACATACCGATCGATGCAAAATATTTCACGGTGATTGACTTGAAAAATGCTTTTTTCTCAATCCCGTTGCACCGTGACTCACAAGATCTGACGTCATTTACATTCAGACAAATGCGTCTGAAAAGTACGAGCTTGCCACAGGGGTACTGTGAGTCTCCATCCATTTTCAACAGAGTCCTACAGATGGACCTAAGCAATATTGCATTAGACAGTGTTGTCTTGCAGTATGTGGATGGTATTCTAATCTGCAGCACCACTGAAGAGCAATGTAGGCGCGATTCTGTCCAGCTACTGACTATACTGGCTGAGAAAGGATATAAGGTTGACAAGGGAAAGTTACAATACTGTCAACAAGAGGTGCTGTACATAGGCCAGCTAATCTCACATGAAGGGAAAAAGGTAACCCCAGAAAGGGCTGAAGCTATCATGAACACGGCTAAGCCGCTCACGATAAAGCAAATGCAGAGCTTCTTAGGCATGTGCAACTATGTTAGAGCATGGGTTTTCGACTACAGCACTTACACCAAGCCCCTGCTCCAAGCTCTAAAGAAGGCCCAGGTGACAAAGGAAAAAAATGAATGGACTGAGGCAATGGAAAAGGGGTTTATAGAGCTCAAGAGAGCGATTTGTACGGCCCCAGTTCTCGGGATTCCTAATTATGCAGAGGAATTCTACCTGTTCTCACACACTGATGGCAGCGTTATGACAGCAGTACTTGCTCAGAGAACCTCGTTGGGATACAAGCCCCTGGCGTACTACAGTGGGAGCCTGGACCCGGTCATGAGAGGCTACTTCCCATGCGAACAAAGTTTAGCTGCTGCAGCGTTCACCATAGAGAAGGCGACAACCATTGTAATGGGATGTTCCATGACGTTATTCGTCAAGCACTCATTATTCGCCATCTTACAGAAAGCAAAAGGCACACTGACATCTCAGAGAGCGTCTGCCTATGAAGTGATCATATCTAACCTATCTATCAAAATAGTTTGATATAAAATTGTAACCCCAGTTACGTTCATAGCTGAGCCAGTCACTGAAGGAGAGCCGATACATGACTGTGCAAACTATGAAGAATTCTATGAGGAAATCCCCAGGGTGAAAGAAGATCGTGCTCATTGACGGTTCGACAAGAATCGACCAAGAAGACGGACAAAGATACACAGGTGTGCCCGTAGTAAAACACATAGCGAATGGAGAATTTCGAGTACTCATCAGTGCACGAATACCATCTCATTATTCAGCACAGGCTGCAGAATTATTTCCGTTGATACTCGCCATTGAGAATCATGCAGATCAGGAAGTAACGGTGTACAGTGACTCTGCCTATGTGACGTCTACAGTGCACGCAGGCCTAGCACGATGGAAAAGGAGGGGCTACCTCCGAGCGGACGGCACGGCAGTGCAGCATACAGCCTTATTGGACAGGCTGATAAAGGCACTACAGCTCCCAGTGGGCATAGCGGTCGTGAAACGCGCCGCCCACACCAAAGGGACAGATTTCGTGTCACGTGGGAACCATGCGGGAGACACGGAAGCCAAGCGTATGGCATCCAAGAGTGAAATGATCATGGTAGTAGAAGTGGCGTGCACCCATGAATGAACGATGATAGCACGAGTCACACCAGAAGCCTATAGTAATATGGGGCAGACCCAACTGATGGAGATCCAAGGGGAGGCCCCTCAGGATGAAAAGACCCTATGGCGGCATCAAGGGTGTTCTTTAAACCTCTCTGATGGGCTGTGGCGGCAAGATAGCACTGGTAAACCAGTAATGCCTGTGGCCCTACTGAAGATAGCATTGGAGCAATTGCATTACCCATTTCACATGACAAAAAAAAATCTAGCTGCAATGCTCGCAGAAGACTGGTTTATACCGAATTTAGCTGAGTATGTTGCATTCTTTATGGTGAACTGCATAATCTGCCAGCAATTCACCGCTGGGCACACATTATAAGTAGTGAGAGGAATCATCCCCGGTCCAAATGGGCCTTTTCAGCACTTACATATCGACTATGTGTAACGGGTACAGGTTCTTAATTGTAGTGGTGTGTCCATTCTCTAGATGGATAGAAGCAGGTCCCTGTACACACCCAGACTCAACCTGTGCTGCCAAATTCATGGTGAGGGAAGTGTTCCCTAAATGGGGGGTGTGTGAGGTGATGAGGTCAGACAACGGGGCTCATTTTGTTAACGCAGTCTTTGAGCAGATCGGCTTGCTGCTTGGTATAAATCACAAGTTCTCGTCGGCGTATCATCCGGAAGGTAATGGTATCTGTGAGGGGCTCAACAGCTTGTTAAAGGAAAGGATAGCCAAGATGAAGCTTACTATAAAGAGGGGATGGTTGCACTGCCTTCCACTGGCATTGTATGCTCTTCGGAATCAACCAGGCTCTGACCATCATCTTACACCGTACGAGATAGTCACGGGAAGGAGAATGAACACACCCCTTACCCCCCGAGACAGGGCTAGATGTGATGCCCAGTCAACCCGAGAGGTCTTGGGAACCGAGCTGCAGGAATACCTGAACTGCATGACATCAAGCCTTACTGTAATTTCAGACCAACTACAGCAACAACGAAAAGGGTGCAGTGCAGCACAGGACACAGCAGGAGATGTTGAAACAGACACAGTTCAAGGTCTACGTACGCCACTCATCTTTCCTGGTGATGCCGTGTTGGTAAGGAACCACACGAGAAAAAGGTGGGACGAGCCAAGATTTAATGGCCCCTTCATTGTAGAGGACTGTACTCCTTCAGCTGTCAAACTGCAAGGCAGGAGAGCATGGATCTTTCTGAATGACATTAAACCCTATATCGGAGAGATCCCTCTAGCTGCACCCCGTCGCGAAGAGACCACAGACAACGGGGAAGAACCTCAGCACGTGCAGACAAGATCCATGACGAGGAAGAAGGACGCATGAGCAGCAAAAGCCAAGACCAAAGAACTCCTTTGTAAATTGTGGCTCAAAAAACTGGACATTTCCGCCCAACAAAAGGGGAATAAGGACATAATATGGACACTCTGTGCATCATAGTTGCAGGGTGAAGAAGAGAATTCCGCATCTAAGCCATAACACGTTGATAATACGAACTTTTGAACCGATCCACACTTAAGCATTGTTGAAAAACAAGACTCTGATAGACTGTGAGCAAGGACTTTTCTTTTAAGAGCTTAACACAGTGTCCTGAAGCAACCAACACCAAGACTTTGTTTTGCAGAACTTATGGTATCCCCCAGCAGAAATATCACAAAGGATGTGCTGTCCTGCTTTCAATTAGTATTAGAGTCATATCTGACACTTGTAGGGAGAGTCACCAGTGTCACAGACTTCATTCAAGATCCTGCCAACAAGAAGGTAATCTGGCAACTGCTTACTGTCATCGCAGAAGCCTTCGCTGTGTTGCCAGAATACAGTGATAAAGACACAAATGCTTCCACCACAGGCGATAATAGATGAACTCACAAATACGCTTTTCTTTCACATCATAGAGGAATGCCCAGCACTCGTCGGGAGAACCACTGACACGCTTACATACATTAGAGATCCAAGAAACACTGAACATTTGCACCAGCTGTGGGCTATGCTCAGCAACCTGGTCGGAATCCATGCAGCAGGAAAGTGCAAAGACTGTTCACGCCAAGGGAAGGGCCTGTGATCCAGAGCCCAGCAAAATAGGACAAATGTCCCTGTCACCCGAGGACAGCCGGCTGGCGCATAACATCTTGTTTCGCCTAGTCACTGACTTTCCAGAGATGGTGGGAAGACCTGCCGAGGTTGACGTCATAACCTTCAACAGAGATCCAGCTAATGTCGCGCATATAGGAACGCTCCTACATGGCATTATGCTTCAAGTGGAACTGTCCAACTTCCAAAGAGAGTATCTGAAGAGATTCCAGTGAAACCTTCCGCCGAGGGACAGATCGTGGGAACAGAGACAAGAACTTCACCATTTTATTTTATTTTTTTTCTTTGATTTTGATTGATTGCTATTTTTCATTTCTTCGCATTGAACAGGTTCCAGCATGTACTCAGGACTGAAGCAAATTCAGGGGGGTGGACTGGGAACTGACCTATTTTGAATATGCACAATGAAGGGGCCTCACCAAAGGTATTAGTCTAACCTTTTTCCATAGACTAGCAAGGGAACTGTATCCCATAACCAGAGACAATCGTCACCCGCAAAAGGGGGGACACTTGCGAAGCACCAGACACTTTATGATACAAACTTTCTGAGAAACAATAATGGAGTAAGTGAAAAGAATAGAACTTTAACAGTTGCTATGATTGAAATGGGGGCCCAGAACAGTAACCTGGTCGACCCACAACCAGAGGGGCGCACCCGCTTCCCTGGAAGGAAATGCTGCCAGCTTTCATACCGCTCGATTATGTGTATATGCATAGTGATTATCATTGTTTTTCTGTCATTAACAATCAGAACTGCATTCTTTATTGGTGCACGAAGTGTCCCAATTTCAGTGCACCCACCGGATAATGTACGCATGAGTCCCACGAAAGCACCTAGACCCTGTATAGTTATTCCTGTCCCAAGAAAATCTGATGGTAAAGTGAACAAACTAAAATGTAATATAATTAGCAGTGATACATACACACTTGAGGTAACGAATGAAGAGAAAAGCTGGAGACAGGGTCAGCACGGAATGAATGAAAACAGAGCACTGACTACTACACGCACTCACACACTGAATGCACACAAACCAGGGCAAGTGTCAATGGCTACAGAACCTCGAACGAAGACGACAGAAAGTACGAGACTGCCTACCGAACAAACAGTCCCAGAAAATAGTGGAAGAGATCGAGAAGAATCAAGTGAAAGGCCAACTAAAGAAGATATAGCAAAGGCCCTCAAGAAGACAGAAGCGGCTACGGGAGAATTCACTGCAAAGACACAAATGTTGATAGATCATTTATTCCCGTTTATAGCTAGAGCAAGGAAGCGACAGGAGGAACTGAAAAATAAAACCACAGAGACTGTAGTAACAAGCACACCAGTTCCAACAGAAGAAACAAGCACCAGGCCCACAACACAGCCATACGTTGGGCAGATGGTAAACAGATGGTTGTTAAAGGCACTCATCGAAGGAATACAAGGGGAGAGGAAAAGAATCGCCAAACCTCCTCCTATCGAATCGATGCAGATAGTGAAACCTGCTCCACCGACAAGCATGCCTGAGAGACCCCCAGCAAGGAAAAGCCACACAGACGAATTTAAAGATGTAGTTATAGCTAACTACAGGAAGACGCTAAGAATCAAGACAAGCCCACATGAAGATAGCAATGAACTAAACGATTACCTGGACAGCACAGCACATCTAGGAAACAACATTTGGTACCAACACATGAAAGAGGTCGGAAGAAGAAAATCAGAAGGAGAATGCTTTGTCTATGCACTTCTACCATACAGCATGGGAAAATCCAAGATCTTTGTGGCTGTAGAAAATGATGTCCAAACAGCACACTGTATTGCACACGTGGCAATGTGCAACATCAGAGGACAGTTTATGGGGAGGGACGCCTCACTGATATGGGCAACTGAAACAGATTACCCAGATGAAGACGGCTACGTACAGGACATCAAAACAAGAAACCGAGCGCATACTAAGAATCACGTGATCAGGTTTGAGAAGCCTGAAGTTAAAGGATCAGGAACAAGATGGGAAATAAACCTGAGGCTGAACGTCCAAAGAAAGTCTCCAGAAGAGGCTCAAATTTGGAAGAACAGAGGCCAAATGCAGATTTGGGGGACAGTGGTTTCCCCAAATGGATGGGAAGAAGGAGTGGTGATCTGCTGAGCTTGGCTGGTCCTTGGAGCCTGCAAAGAAGCGATAGAGAACTCACAAAGACTGTGCAAACCTCTATGGCCAAAGTTGGTAAAGTTACTAACCTGGGTCGAAGACAGAGGAGGGCCCTTGCAGATAGAGCCACTGGAAAGCCCAAAATTGTGCTTCAGGAACAACGGCACAAGGAAGATGGGAGAGAATCAGAACTGCGGACGAATCTTCGAGGCCCCAGGAATGACGCACGGAACCACAGTAATTATGGATCATTATTGGGTGTGTGGATCCAGAGCATACATCAGACTGCCGAAAAACTGGGGTGGCTGTAAAGACTGGTAGGGGGTGTCTGTACTTCCGCTCTCTATATGGTAGAGGAGAGGCACAGAGGACCCCAGCCAAGATTCTCTATTTGGTAGCAATGGACGAGCAATCAAGGCCTAGCTTCTCAGGAGGTGATGCAGGCTGGTTCTTAAGTACAGTGTAGTCCCTGAACCCCCACAAAGAAATGTCCACACACTGTATTACTGAAAACACAGTCTTTATATAATTAATATTCAAAGGTATGTACACGATCACAATAACGCACTTTGTACTCGGAAATCAACAATGATAAATATATACAATTCTAAAGTGGTACCACCAATGTTATCGAATCTCATTAAAGTGCATCAACTGTACGGTTAAAATGTCACACAGATCAATAACGAGGAGACCAGCAATAGAGATAGGAAGGAACGTAAGATGGTTGAAACGGTAGTCTTATTTCCTCATATTAAGGTTTTACCCCCCCAATGTACTTGGTGGAGTAGAGTTCTCCGAAGATGCGTCGACCGATCCTTCTTGAGTGACTCCCTTTAAAGCAGGAGCCACGGATCGTCTAGAGGCCTCGAGGAACTCGGCGTTCGGTGTCGGGGAATTGACGGCCCTTCTTGAGTGCCCTCCCTTCAAGGCAGGAGTCACGGGTCGTCGAACGTCCGACGGCGAACAAGTTGAACTGCGGTCGTGAAGTGGCAGCTTCGTTCCTAGCGGTGCTCGTCGACGACAGAGCATTGGCGTCCTGCAAGGAAGAGGCGTGCGGGGCACCTCGGTGATGATAGTTCTGGACCGCAAAGAGAGGATGAAGAACTGTGGCCCAGCAAGGGCGTCGAGTCGTCAGCGTCTCTGTGGTCCTCAGGTGGCGAGAAACCCACCGGTGGATGCTCCTCGGCGCGTCAACAGTCGGGCCTTCTCCAGCGGGATAAAGCAGACAGCGATGCAGACGAGAGCGTCCGATGATCAAATTAAGTTCTTAGGCAAACGGGAGCACGGTGACTCTGGTCGTCACGGCGGTCGTCGACAGTGGCGGACAACAGTCCGAGTGCTTCTCTTTGAGATTCCGCGGCAGTCCCCGTCTCGGGTCGGCAGCCTGTCGAAGGTCTGTCTACCAGGGAGCTTTGGCAAAGATCAGCTGGTGCACGATGGTCCCTCGTAGCTCGGGAAGAGGGTGCCTTACCAGGTCCTCTCTGGGTCAGTCCTTGGAGGCACAGCAGCTTTCAGATTGTGAAGGAGAGCAACAGCAATTCTTCTCGTCCAGCAGGGCTTCAAGGTCAAGCTTCAGTTACTCCAGTTACTCGTCGTAGTGGACTTCAGCTTCTGAACACGATTCCTAGCAGTGAGAGGTCCCCAGATATACTGTTGATCTCCCATTCATTCTGCTGGGTCACACAAGCATCCAATCACGACTAAGGGCATTCATGCAGGCAGGCAGCCAATCAGGCACACGAGTTATTCAGGCCATTCACTTCTCTCCAGACACTCACAACAAGTTATGTCTATTGGGACAAGTACCGAGCCATTCAACACTCCAAACTGCATTCATACCGGTTTCGGCAGGGCTGTCTCAGTCATTGTGTCAACCACCAGATACTAGACATCCACAACACAGAATGCATATTCGTCACACACTCTATTCACCCGGGTCCCACCCACAGGAGGTACCCACAACATACATCACTGGGAAGGCTCCAGCTGGTCTGGCCGGGCCTTCACAACAACACCATATGGCATTTCCACCCAACAACCAGTCAGGGGGAAGGTACAGGGCTTCCCAGGACTTTGGAAAAACAAGGTAATAGGTAATAGAAAGCAAGAGGCCACAGGGGCCATCTTGTTTTCCATCAGGAATCAACTGATCCCAATGGCAGGGTCGGGGTATCCCCAAAATGGAGGATACTCCGCGCACCTGTCAAATTCAGCATGGAGCTGCCACCAGCCCATACCCTGCTCTGCGGGCCACCTACAGGTGCCCAAAAACATACACTAGGGGCACAGGGTTGTACCCCCATAAGGGTATCCCACGGGTCCATTCACCAAACCAAAAGAGAGAGAGCAGCACCGCCAGGAGTCCCACATGAACTCCTGCGCGGAAAACATGACAGAGCACACGATAAAAAGCAGTAAAGGACAAGGATACGGAGGCCCTGTCCCTACGATGCATTTCCAGCATCACAGTGGCATATGCACAATAGTGAACATCCACGTTCCTGCACTAGTGATCCCAAAAAGTGACTTGAATATTGACAGTTTCCCGAAAGCAGATGCTCACCTAAGGAAGAGGAGGTCTGTGGAACTGGTATCCCGAATGAAGAGAGAAAATTACTTTTCTGCAAAATCAGAAGAAGCATTCCATGCAATCCCATATGAACACAGGCTGTTCAGCCTCACATCATCAGTATTCACAACAATCTTCATGCCAAGAATCCAAGTTGGAGTAAATACCAAATGGTTACAAATAACCAGATGGGAGTTATTGCACACCATCAACACAACCATAAAAGGATTCAATGTGATTAAGGAAGAACTAAGAGCAATCCGATTGATGACCCTCCAGAACAGATATGTACTTGACATGATCACCACGATGGATGGAGGTGTTTGCGCACAAATCAGAGAATCATGTTGCACATTTGTACCTTGGCATGATGAAGAAAATGGAACCTTAACAGAAGCCATAAGTATGCTGACAAATCTACAGACCCAGATGATCGATAAAACTGACGAAGTTGATGATGACAGCTGGTTCGGAACTCTATTCTCATGGGTCCATCAATGGATGGCAGACATATTCAAGTTTCTGGGAGCCCAGCTATTAATGATACTACTAGGATTTTGTATTATCAAGGTAATCATCACACAATGCCAGAAAACTGCGGAGAAAGCCATGGGGATGAAGTTCATGATCAATGTCAAACCAGGATGGAAGCCGAGAGACGTAACTGATGAAGAAATAAGAGAATTTGTGAAGGCCAGCGAATTTGCGTCAGAAGGAACAAAGTTTGTGTATCCCAGAAAACGAAGGAAGTATGAAGGAAAATGGATCTATTGCAGCCCAAATGGACAATGGTAGTTAATTACCTGGAACAAAGATGAACATGTAAAAACAGCAGGAAGTTTGAAAGGAGTGATAAAAATATGGACTCCAAAGAAACACACGTTCACACCATCATGTACAAACCCAGAAAATGATGAACAAGATATAGAAGAACCAAGTAAGACGAACCTGAAGGAGAAAGCAGAACTGGTTGATGAACCGACCAGAGGGGGGAGTGTAGAGAAGGTCCCAGATAGAGCCTGCACTCCAACCCCCCATTTTGAGGTGCCAGAAACATACTCGCCAAGATATGTGATGTATGAGGAACAAATAAACCAACAGAGAGCGGCACTAGGACTCTGCCCAGTGCGCATCAGAAGAGCAATACCTGTTGAAGTGCCTATAACCAGACAACCATGGGCAGCTCGGTACCCACTGAGACAACCATACCAGCAGTTAACATGAAATGAAGACTACTTGCAAGCTGTCCCCGAAGAGACCCAAACAGCCTTAATGGAAGGCAAGTGGTGATAACCAAGGGCCCGGACAGGCGTACAGATGAACACAAACGACAATCAAAAGATGACACACAAGGACGAAATGTAAAGAATAATGATGTAATGGACTTAGAAGAAGAGGCGATGTTGAAACATAAGGAAACGTAGCTGTAAAACAGAATGGAAGTATTCAACCTATAAATAGGCTTGAAATGCAAGAAGCCAAGGAAACAGTACTGCTTGCAATGCTTAGTAGAAGAATAGAGCGGCAAGCGCTAACTATATATATCTACTTCAATAAAGCACACTATACAAGTGCGACTCCATTTTACATAAAGCAGAATTAAGCCCAGGCTGCAAGGGATCCAACAGGCTGAGATTCATATTCCAGCTAAGGCCAGAAGGATGAACGGAATCGAAACTCAGTAAGAAGCAGCTCATGCCTGGGAATTCGAGGTCCACCTAAGGAAGGGAGGAGAGCGGCAACTTCAAAGAATCCAAACTTCAGAGCATAGTAGCCTGCCCCGTGAAGGTCGAGATAGGGAAGCCCAGGCAGGTGGTGAGTCTAAGGAAGAATCAAATAAACGAAAAGAGGGAAAATGTAGCAGATTCATGGTGAACTGACACGTGAACAGCCAGGCGCGGAGAGGTACCAACGTCTGATGTCACCCAGAACCCAAGGATGCCATAACTTTTCCTGATAAGAAGCTGCAGTTTCGAGGCCATCCTCAGCCAACTAATTGACACATAGCCCTAAAGTACTGATTGTTGGAAGAAAGGCAGGGTGAATCTTGGGGCACAAGGCACCTGGGTGTCCATTCTGCATGCTGCTAATTAAAGTGGAGATGTATGTCTAGGGGTGTAACCTACCCAATCACAATGGACCAAATAATCTAGGGTCCTATAGCTAGTAGAACCAATGGGACGTCGTACTTGTAGTGACGTCTATCATGAGTGATGTAGAGGGATGGGCCTAGACGCCCACCCGATAAGCGTTATCCAATCCTCACGCTCTGTTACCATATACAGATATAGTACCTATATTTAAGTTACTTTTTCCAACTAATAGAATTGCATGACAAACTTTGAGTGTTACACTTCAACGATGACGAATTTTGAGTATAACTGTTACTGTTGAATGAAGATTTGGGGGAGTTGAAGCGAGACAGGCGATCGCATCACTGTTGATTTCCATTGTTTCCCCGTTTTTTGTACTTGTCATTAAACAGACTTCCCTTTGCCAAACTACTGAGTTGTCCTTATTGATTTGTGTTGGAGTATGAGAATCCTGCACCCCATCCTCCTCTAGGTGCAGCTATCTCGTCTTAAAGTACTTGAGGGTGAGCTCTGATCCAATGGGCCCGTCAGAGGTCGCTCCACCCTCCTGTACACCAGCTCCAGCATTACAGTGGCTGCACGCTGCCTCGACTTCCAGACTTCTCTTTCTCTGCTACTGCTACCACAGGCACTCTCTAGAGCCACACCTTTCCTCGGAACAGGTGCCTCGGATCTGGCCTCATTAATGGAGAGTCTTCCTTTCTCCAGCTTCCCTCAGTTCGCTTCTGCACATGGGTCTCAGGTAAAACACAGGACTTCAGCTCTGCATTCAACACAATCAGGCACACCTGGAAAAACTGCTAACTTTCTCCACTCTCTTCCAATGCAGCCAGAGTTTGTGAGCACAGGACCAACTCAAAGCTTGCAGGCTAAATCTGCTTGTTCTTTGCTCCGGCGTCCCTTCTCTGGTCACACTTGCTTGTGAACTGCCAGCCTTCAGTTCTGTTTCTTCTCCTACTGCTGCTGGCGACCTTCCAGCTCCTGCTACAGCTTCTTTCTGTGACACCCTCTTGCAGCAGCCTTTTATGCCCCTCATGTGGGTTAATCAGCTTTAGGTGCAGACACTCAGTCTTAATTTCCTGACCTTGCCATAGGCTTTTAGGCTTGCCTGCCTGTTCTCGCCCTCTGCATGCCCCTTTAGCCGTCTACTTCTTCACAGTCCCTTAGGGATTCTGGGACATTTAGTCCCTTTCAATGAATTTTGGTTTTCCTACTGCTTTGATGGTTTTAGCAACAATTTCATTTCCCTCAATATTTTTAGAAAGGGAACAGTACAATTTAGCCTTCTTGGAGATAGTTGGAATAAGAATGGCCAAATTTCCCCCATCCCTTTTCATATACTTTTGGTCTCAGGGAGGATATATATTTTTAGGGAGACAAAACACTGGTTCTTCCAATATAGCACTTTGTAGGGTTGTGCCTGGGGAGTTTATCTCCCCACCTTTAGTAGGAGGTTGAGATATTTTACATTGACAATATGTCAATTCCTCCTTTAACCCGGTAACAAACATGTCCCTCTCTAGGGAAAAATACTGTGTCTCATCCTGTGAATTCACCCAACCAACCTGGGCCTTGTCCCCACCTAGGTGATCCTCGAGCAGTACAGCACACCCCGGATTGGGATTAGTAATTGTCTGCCCTCTCCTGGCCACCTGAGAGGAGACTTTATTTTATTTTTATTTGTATATGGTTTAGTAAACCTTTACAAAAGCTCTGATTTATAAAACACATAAGATACTGTCACTTAAGAACATTTTGACCATAAAACTATTATTCGTTTAAAAAAAAATCATATTAAAATATCTTATACAATCATCATCACAGCATCGTTAAGACTAACTTTCGTTAGAGCACTGATTTGCCATCCTAATGTACATCCCTCCTACCCATCCAAAATGTTCTAGGTGCACATCAGTCAAAGTTGCAAGTTTAGATGGAAGATTTATATCACATAGAGAGAGCTCCCCTCCCGGCAAGAACAAAGCACCACACTGCAATACAGTACACACATAATATTTCATAGAAGATACACCAGACTCATCAATTCATATCCTAACAGATCCTTTGCTTCTCTAAAAGCTTTTCATCAATAATGCATACAAGTTGCATCAATTTAAGGACTAGCTTTAGGCTGCTCCCCCACATACATCTTCTCCATAATGTTTCTCTAAACAGAACAGATGTGGAGAAAAAATAAATGCCAAATGTACGTATCCTAAGATTTTCAAAATGCTCACAGTATATCACCAAATGTTTCAACGTTTCCAATTCATTAGGGATATTGCAGAATCTACATCTTCCAGTTTCCGCATTGACGACCTTATTATCCCAATGTTGAACTCTTTCATTGGTGAGTTGATGTAATTTGCAGCGCATATAAGTTTTCCTTGCCCTCTCACATGGAAATTGCTGAATATATCTAGCTCTATCACGCATTTCCTCCTAAATTTTGCATGTTCATAAAAGGCCTTACTATTACCAATTCTATCTGACAATAGGCACCATTGATAAAGTTGGAATTTAATTTTACAGCACGGAAGTCTAGCACCTAGTTCCTCTTTGGATACCATTCTAGCTGCCAAAATTGAATTCATTTTGTTTGCGAATTTCAAGATGGAGGGGAGAAGCACCTCCATTATCATTTGGTATAATACTTCATACTGACCAAGGAGACTGCCTGAGTATGAAATTATTATAGTTCCTACAAGGATTATATGCAAATCTCAATGGCAAACAATATTTTCTTTCTACATGTGCTACCCACGTCGAGGCAGATATTGCAAATTCCTTATAGGGTTCCGCAGCACATGTAATAGATCTAAGCATAGACCATACTTGTCTGGTATCATTTTTTAATAGTTTGTACATCATATTTTGATTATCTGCTATAAGTAGTTTTCTTTTTAAGCTTTTAATCTTATTTCTATAGGCCTGATTGATGATGCGTTTATGATACAGGTAAATTTTCAACTCGTAATTGAGGCGACCCAGCTGCCATATATGCTTCCTCTTTTCTTTCCTTAGATTATCAATGATCCCGTTATAGAGATGAGGGTGCATAGAAGATGGAGTACCCATACTTTTTTATTAGCAATCAAACTAACATGGAAATGTATACGCCTAGAATTCCCCTGCTCCACTAATACACTTGAGAAAACATCCTGGCTTTCTGAGGTTACTATCAGTGGATCCGCTCTAATTCTTAGGATTAACTCATTTCAGGTTTTCGGATCCCATCTAACTGAGATTGGCTGTCTATCCACCTCAATTAAGGTCAAAGCGGGCACTGGATTGTATCGATAATTCGGAATGTTCAAATTAAATTTGAGGCCCAAGTTATTTCCGAAGCCTAAATCGCAAATGTGCACTGGCTCCGCTTCTCTAAAGACCACTGTAGATACAAACAAATAATCAATAAAGGATCTACGGTTGCCTCGTGCCCATGTGTAGTTGTTTGCATTCGCCTTAGGAAGCACCATTTGAATGTCCCAAGTCATGAAGTAGTATACCCATTTTTTGCCATTATGCATCGTAAGGGACATAGGATCCCCAAATGTCTTCCCTCATTAACCATGTGTCCATAACATGTAGAATTAAAATCACCACCCACAACAATTTTAACTCCTGGATTGTGAATGATTGCACCTTCCAGTATCATGTCCAACTGATCACACGTGTCACAAAAAGGTACCAGCATTCTGTTCCAATATATACAGATAACCAGCACACACACCATCGGTGTACCTTGAAAAAATGAGTTCAACAGCTAGAATAGCTTAATCATTATGGATAAGACTAGAAGATAATTTACATGATTTATCTATCAACGCAGCTAGGCCAACCGAAGGCAGCCCCAAGGTCCCTCTCTTTGCTTCTCGAGTATATGATTCGTAACCTTCCACATCAAAATGGGTCATATGCATGGTTTCCTGTAGAATTATGACTTCTGGGTGTGTCCCAGCATCTAGCTGTTTGGCCCATAAACAAAAGTTTCTTAACACACAGGAATTCCAGGAAATAAACCTGAACCTGGAGTCACAATTCTACCGGTTCCCATTTGTGTTTGCTATCAAATTTCCTGTGGGGCACTGGGACCCAGTAATCCCAGTGATTGCAGCTGCAAAGGCCATCAATTGCCTTAACATGTCCTCGTTAAATTGAGAGGGCAAACCATTTGGTAATAGTCCAATGGTCGGCTCAACACTCTGAACTGGCATTTCAACAAATGCAGTTGCTTCACATTTTGAATAAAAGATGAACGGGGTAAGGTCAATAAGGCCAAAGTCTTCTCTTTGCTCCCAAATTCATTTCATAATAATGTGTGAATGATACGCACATATCATGCAATTGTTATGGTTAGGGGATAATCTTACCCAGTCAATATCATTTGATCTTAGGGACGGTATAGCCTGGAAGGATCTAAGCATGGATGATATGTTTAGACTGGTTTTCCCCTTTGTTGTGGAATCACATTCCCACCCCATTATCGGCGGCATATCTGGCATTTATACCCGCTCATCCCTGGGGGACTTTGCCTCCATCTCTCGCAAATGGTTGTCCACTCCCGAATCGGTGACAACATGATTGGCAGAAGCCATGTTCTCTCGATTCCTCGGGGCACTATCGGTGGCTGAAGGTCCGTCACCAATGGACCTGTTTGCCTCAGACATCACAATTTCAAGGGGTTGTGTACTAGCCTTAACGCCTGAGCTTTTCTGAGTATCTAAATTGCTGCACCCTTCCACCCTGGCCGCTGTGACCTTTATAGGTGGGATTGATACAGGAACGCAATCACCCTCTAACTTTCCTATTACTCAGTTTGTTCTTGGGCCGAGCCCCACCCCTAGCCCCTTAATCCTATTGGTTGCTATTTTGTTTGTAATAATGGGATAGAATATTGAGAGTGCAGATTGTTTTTGATTATTTACAGTGGCTGAGGCGCAGCGATCCTCCTCATTAGAGAGATCGATAATTTGGGGTATAAGTTCAGAGGTGGAAGCAATTTTTTTCTTATTTTTGCTATTTTGTTGTCGCTTAGGAACTTGAGATACCTTTCCTAGAGATTCGGAATCCCCTTAGCCGATGTTCAATAGGGCTTTTGATTCATCGTTGAGCTGTTGTAAATCAACGATCACATCATTGTTAGAGATGTTACATAGTTCCTTAATGTACGAGCCATGATTATCATTTATTTTTTAAGAATTCATTTTTGGATTTTTTTGCACTAGATAACATGGATTTCTTTTGGTGGGCCCTTCGTTTTTGAGCTCTTATTGCCAATTGTTTCTGCTTACGTGTCAACACCACAATAAGACTATCAACAATACCCACATTCTGCTGGTTGGTAGCGGGTTGGCCATGCATCACCTGGACGTCATCCTCTAGGTCGATGAGGTCAGTCAGTGCGGAGGGGCTATTAATGTGATCCCTAGCATATTGAGTGGAGCATGGGTTCGACTGCCCCTCGGCCAGCTGAAGGTCATGCTCGTATAGCTTGAGGTTTTTCCCTCCAATAACTCATTCAAGATGTTCTGTATAGAGTGAGCATTGCAAGAAACCACCAGGGCCAAGTCCATATCAACCTTCCCCTCCTTATTTGAACTATTAACAGGTTTGGCGGCAGCTATTTCAGAAAATGACTCGGATCACCCGGCATTTGAGTGGCTATGGCCGCTGTGGCAACCATTTTTTTTTGCCAGCCGCAAGAGCAGAAACCGCATCACATGTGAATAGAAGCCCTTCAATGCGGTTCATTTTGCACAAGATCTCTGTAAGAGCTGCCTTCATGGCACCAATCTCCCAGTGAGTCTGCTCGTGGCTTTTATCTAACAGATTTAAAATCTGTGACATCACTGGAAAATCGGTGCCTACAGAAGTAGCGTCCAACTGATGAAGTTCAACTGGAGATCCTAGTTCAGACGCACTAGACCCACACTTGTGCATCAAGATTCCTATATCCTGATCTGATAGCGTCATAGACTCCAACAACTTCATATGCTGTAATGCAGATGTTGGTGAGCTAGATTTCAGATTAAAAGTAGCCGCTATAGGGCTTTCATCATTAAGAGGATCCATATACCCACCCCCTTCCCCAGAGGACACCCTCATCTCAGCTGGATTACTAAACATATGAACATTTTCAATCCCTGACCTCCTTTGTGTGACTGGTGTGGAGGGACCGAGCGAGAGCCTCATGCATTTCCCTAAACTCTGCCTCAATCGTAGGGCGAGCATAGAAAAATCTGATATTTTGTTCTTAAACGGTTCCACCCCCATCTTTCTAAAAGTTTCTGTTCTTATGGTAAGTTCAGCTTCAGGATTTGACGCAGCAAAGAAAGCCTTGTGGTCCAAATCATTCACCTCATTGAGTTTAAATGTCATAGGCAGGCTCTGGGCATCTGCATGCAACTGCACCATCACAACTGAACTCAATTGGCGCATGACCTGCTCCCCCTCCACACCCATGGCAGGGATCAATGAGGTAACAGGAACGAGCAGTGGTTCTACATACATCGAAGTGCCTACTTAATTGATATCAATGGTGCAGTTCAATAGGACTGACTCCTCTCTTTCGGAGTTAACAGACCGCATGGCCATAGCATTAAGAGTC
Source organism: Ambystoma mexicanum (assembly GCF_040938575.1). Classification (NCBI taxonomy): domain Eukaryota; kingdom Metazoa; phylum Chordata; class Amphibia; order Caudata; family Ambystomatidae; genus Ambystoma; species Ambystoma mexicanum. Next base: position 292,130,805 of record NC_090932.1, on the reverse strand, counting down.
TCATCCTGGATCTCATGCAGTTTTCAACTGCTTTTGAGCCCGTTAACCATTGTCCCAAGACCAATATGTCACACAGGATTCCCACTGAGAATTCCCAATGGGATTTAAACCTGAATGCTAAGTAACAGAGTGATAACCAGGGGGTCGGGCGGAGGACAGATTCACGAGAACCAGAAATTTACACCAAAAAATTCCGTGCTCTGCCGCCTTGATGTGACTATTATAGAAAGGCCAAAAAAGTCCAACAGTTTACACAGCAACTTTTCAAAAGAGCGCAGCCATGAAACGTGAACAGTGCGCTAGAGCCTCAGACACTCTACGACAGGGGTGCACAACTGATTTTGACAGCGGGTCGAAAGTACCTTACATGATGGCTATAGTGGGCCGAAAAGTAAATGTGGGTGGGGCGGTAGGCGGGCCGGGGCGTGGCATGGCAGGAGGCTTTTGCAACCCCCAATTTTTATTAAACACATCGAAAAAGAATACGTTTTTGAGGTGTAACAATTTTTATTTGTATTTCAAACTTACATTTTGTACTACACATTTTCCATTGTTATAATTTATTTATATTTAGTTATTGCATATCGTCTGTTTAATTAAATTATATATATTTTATTGACCCTTGATTGGACATTCTGTTATTTTTTAGCTGCTATACTTTGCTGTTTGGGTTGCCCAAGAGGAGTATGGCCTTCGTTGAGTCAGGTTTCCACAAAAAGCAAAGGATGTACACCTCCTAACTGTGCCTGTTTTAGCTTTATTATTGGGTTCACTCTTGGAGTGCAACACTATGCCCATGTCCCTCACCCCAACCAAACACTATGCCCCATGGCCCCCATTCCCCAACCAAACACTATGCCCCATGGCTCCTACCCCTCAACCAAACACTATGCCCCATGGCCCCCACTCCCCAACCAAATACTATGCCCCATGGCACCCACCCCTCAATCAAGCACTATTCCCCATGGCCCCCATCCCTCAACCAAACACTATTCCCCATGGCCCCCACCCCTCAACCAAACACTATGCCCCATGACACCCACCCCTCAAGCAGTTAGTAAAAGGAAGCCAGGAGCAGAAGCGTAAAGTTTAACAAGTTAACACAATACAGATTTAGATGCAAGGCCACATGTGGTGAGAAATAGGCCCAGTTCGTAATCATTCTGCAAGATGAAGAGATAGGAGCGATGTACGGATCGTACCAAACACAGGCAACTTCAAGTTAGTAGCCACCTGACGACCCTGTACGAGCCAAACAAAATGCTCAATTAACACGCCGGCAATTGCACACAATTATTCAGAGCCACTCTATAATAGCAAGTAAATTCCGTGCAGACCACCGATCGTGCATTGGGAATCAGAAACTTCATGTACAATTAACCAAAAACAAAAAAAGAACAATTTGAGAGTTGTAAGTTGTAAACAATGGTGCCCCTGACCCTGCCCCACCCAAACAGTCCATACAGTCACTACACTTACAATGCACTTGCAGGATGCGCGTGCACCTGGTATTTGTAAGTGAAAGGGGCTTGGCCAAGGGGCGTGTCAGCAGGCGGGGACAGCAGGTGAGCTTGAAAGAAGGATTGCTGGGAACGCGGACGTGTTTCAGAAACGCAGGTTCTTCCTCTTGCTGACTAGTGCCTTCAAAGCAGGCGCTGGAAAGGAGAGATGCAGCGACCAGTCCCAACAGTCACTACACTTACAATGCACTTCCAGGATGCGCGTAATGTAGTTACTTCCACCTGCGGGAGAATGCAACTCCAGCAAAGGGGGCTGGAACGTGGCATGGCCTATACCGCTGCTTGCAGTCCCCAAAAATGAGGAAGGTGGCATTGAATCCCTGCTGCTGCCGCAGTGGCATAACCTACTCCCACCTGGGGGAGCAAAGGAGCAAATAGAGACACGGTGCGGCCTTTCCGCCACAGTATTTTATTCACCTTCCACTTGGGTGAGAGGAAAAGTGGCCCCCTTAATGGAATCATCTCCTGCCTTGGGGACACAGAGGGTGACATCAGTTACTCCTGCCTGGGGAAGAAAAGACGCAGCGCAGCCAGGACCGCTGCCCTCACCACTCACACCTGGGGGAGCCTAAGGGTGGCACGGCCAATACCGATGCCCTGCCCAACGTGTTGCGGACCGCCTAGCCTGCTGCCTGGCATGGCTATTGTTGGGGGCCTGCCCTGGACCACTGGGCAGGCCCCATTGGCATGTCGGGAGCACCCGACACAGTCCCTCAGTGCAGCGATCACGCTGCAAGAACATGAGTGAGGGTCACCCCACCCGCTCCGATCACCGGAGCGACCCACGTGGCTGGGGGCACCCAGCACACAGTGGCCCCGGCTCTGGGGGCAACCAGGCCAGGGTCGCACCAGCAGCCATGATCACATGACGTTGGCAGCCTTCAGGACCGGTGTTGCCCAGCAGGGGCACCATCCTCGTGCTGGGCCCCGTCCATGGGGCACAGCACACGGTGTGGCACCAGCATGGTGCAGAAAGAACGACACCAGAGTTCTTTGTTGGAGTGACTGACGAGCCGGAAACGGGTTGTATCTTTTATTAGGTTGGTCACATGGCTACTGCCGCATGACCCATTACAACATCCTGGGAGCTACCATGCTCCCAGGAGGGGTGCCATGCAACACTCCTCCTTTTTCATAACGACAAAACAAACCCCCCCCCACAAACCACAACACACCTACACGCTACTACTACTACTACTACCCACCACTCTACTAGTATTTGCACCCTTTATTAATCTGTGTGAGTGTTTCCACTGTCCCCAAAGGACACCAATGAGAGCTACTGGTACCACATAAAGCACTCCATATATACGGGTGTGCACCACATTACATTGGCCACTGACTGGGTCATTTTAAGCAAGTCCGTGTCTGCAGGCTCACAGTCTTCAGGGGGATGTCGATGATGATGTCCATTTTACGCACTCGTGGAGTTGCAGGAAGCCAGTTTGTGTCCTCACCAATGTTCATTTTGGACAGTCACACCAGAGTCAAGAAAAGCCCAGCAAAACTGCACCTCTAGGCCCAGGGGCCACATCGGCTAGGTCCACCTACATGGGGGCAACCCGCGGCAGGGTACTGGTGACGGATGACAGGCCACTCTTCACACTTCCGCTTTCACATAGGGGCTGCTGGCATGGTGTCTGGCCACTCATGTCTCCTGCAGCTCTTCTTGGCGGGGTGCTGTTTGTATCGGAGGGCGCACAAGCAATCAAAAGAGCTGCAACCCTCCCTGGTTGGTCACCTTTCCTTTCCATTCTTCCTGTTTTTTTTTCTGACAGTCCCTGTCACTGGTGTCGGGGCCCGGCATCCACTGATGAGCCTGTGTGTTCCTGCTGCAGCGGCTGCCATGGTGGCGCTTTATTTCGTCCTTGGCGCATATCTGCTTGTGCATGTGTCTGAGCTTCAACAATGAGGACTTCTGATTACGTGCCACAGCTGCGCACACCATCATTCGACTGCTCCACAGAGTGACCATTCAGCTCTTTACCTCCATGAACGTGTGAAACATCAATCAGAGCAGCTTCCACGATGGGCTGGTTCCTTGACTTTGCCAGAGCGCCCTGCGCAACATTCACTGCCTGGTGAACCTCTTGCATCCCCTTTTTATTATTCTTTCCCAAAACTCACCATGGATGGGCCCAGGAATGCCGCTATGGGTGCACGGGCCATGCGCAACCCCTCTCTGAAGTTTAATCGCTCTGCTGACAGGAGCACAGCGGTTATCTCGGGATTGCTCTCTGGGGCCCGCCAGGACAGTGTGACACAGGTGAGGGCGTGGGGGCCGAGCAACACCTCACCTTTCCCCAAGCTCCGACACGAGCGCTGCATTTTCTTTTAATGCTCCGACGCGGAGCGTGTCTTTTCTTTTTAGCTTTTTTGGCCATGAACTATTGTGTGCTGTCACCGCACCCTACTCCCAGTATAGTCCCTGGACTCCCCCACCTACTCCCATCACAGTCACTGGGCTCCCTCATCCCACTCCTACCCAGTCCCCCTTGGCTCCCCCCCGTCCCTCTATTGCAAACTGTTTTGCTTTTTTTACCAATTTTTTTTAAAGTATGCTCTGAAATGCAACATTTTAACCCATTATTTAAAAAAATTCACGTGGGGAAAATCTCCCGAACGCCCCTTGTTTGGTTCGGGCTCCCTCGCTATGCTTGGTCGCTATGGCATTTTTGTGGGAAATATTTATGCCCCTCCACTTAAAAAATTCACTGGCCCTCAGACTGTGTTGGAAATGGGTTGGGGGAACCTAGGGACAGTGGTGGGAGCAGGATGGGGATCCCAGGGACTATACTGGGAGTAGGGTGCGGTAACGGCATGCAATAGTTCATAGCCATTTGTACATACTGTCCATTTGGCATTTTTGGGGGGGCCCAGCCTTCCCAAATTTTGCTCAGGGGGGGTCGAGGCCAAAAATGTTTGAAGACCACTGGTCTAGAGGGTGCTCATGCAGCCGGGCTGATCCAAGGGCTGCCGCCGCCCGTCCAAGATGACTGCATGGTCTGCTGCCTATTGAATTACTACTGCTAGGGGAAGACCCTCCTGCCTGGGGGAGCCTCAATGTGGCGCGGCCCATGAGCCACCGCCTGCTACAACTCCTTCGTCGGGGAGACACTCCTGCCTGCGGGAGACTAGATGTAGCACGGCCTGTGAGTCCTGCCTGGGGATAATACTCCTGCTTGGGGAAAACACTCCTGTCCAGAGATCCTGAATGTGGCACGGCCAAGTCCGCTGCCTAAAGACGCTTCCACCCCTTCATTGAGCATGACAAAGTCCGATTCAGTCTGACACTCTGCTGCTAGCTCACGAACAGGAGACTGGGTCCCCAAGGACAATGCCGGCATGCAGCAGATGTATCCCCCGGCATTGGCGGGTGCAGCATTGCCTGCACGCGTACGGGTCCACGCTCTCCATCCCAACTGACACCGTACTAAGAAAGGAAAATTGATGGTCATCCAATGCTGTGATCCTGCATGGCCTCATGGTTGAAGTGGGCCCAGCACCGAGTCATGCCGTCAGTGCCCCATCATCTCTACCATCACCGGGAGACAACTGTACATAAATGATATAATAGGTTATTTATAAAGCACTTAATACCCCGAGGTTAAGTGCAGACCCGGGGATCGCTCCGTGTCGTCTTGCTTCCAAGGCGAGCACGTTGCCGCTGTGCTATCCTCCCTAGACGAGAACTGTACATTTTCTATGTTATTGTCTCATTAATTTGTCTTTACACTTGGCATGACATGTTGTAACCTGAAGCCCGTGCCACAGAGCTTGTGCTGTATCACATGGTGCACGACCATGTGACACTGTTAATCAGAGAGGCGAGCTGTCTTCCCTCTCCCGTTGCACACCAGCTGCCTGCCTGAGACTGTTGTGTGCGTCATGAGGCGCAGCAAGCACCATGGCTCAGGCTGTCTGCCCTTTCTCCCAGGGCACCCTCATCAAGGTAGGGCCGGACTGGCCGGCCCATCACAGTGTCCCTGTCTCTATGTTTCCCAGGTACAATCTTCATTTGAGAAAGTCTTTGCACCTGCTCGGAGGTCTCACCATTCTGCGTGGTCTATTGGATGAAACGGTTTATAGTGATAATCTCGAAAGCAAAAATGTCGAAAGTCATTTTTGTGAAAAAATAATATCGAAAAATAAAAAATCAAATTTCTTTTTAACTATGTTTTTTATTCAAAATTGGGGGGTTCCCACCCAAACCCCACCTTTTTTTTAAAATCTTTTTTTTTACTCACGAAACCCCCAAAAAAATATATAAATAAAAAAAAAAAGATTTTTTATTTTTCAACATTATTGTTTCGACATTATTGTCATTCGACCTTTGTTTTCGAAATTATGACCGACCACCGGATGAAACATCCCCCATGTATTCTGCGCAAGACAAATTATCTTCACTTCTACCCTTTCATCCTTTGAGCCTTGAAAAAGCCTGTGTCCATGTGATGCACAACTCTTCAAGTATACAGCTTTATGGGGTTGCCTGCTTTGGACTTCAAAATGGTGATATTGGGAAGCGATGAGTCTTTGCATGATCTTACTCAAAATCAGAAGAAGTGGTTGCTCCGAGGGGCAATGATCGGTAAGAAAATTGTTTTGCGAAACTGTAAATCTGTATTGACTCTGAATATTGAGACGTGGTTGAATGAAATGCGAAATTTGGCAGAAATGGAAATAATGCTTTACAGGAGAAAAGGGAAATTGGGTCTATTTGAGAAAATCTGGGGCAAATTTCTTCAGTTATACTAGACTTGGTGTTGTACATGCGTAAATAGGGGTTGTGGGGTGGGTGAATGGGAGATGTGAAGAATTTGTTTGGGGGCCATATATGATTTAATTCTCGCAATGTGCACAGTTGTTATGTAAAATGCTTTGATCGTTTCGGGAATTTTAATGTCTCATTGAGTATGTTCTATTGTATGTGATTTTAATGTTATGTAAATAAAAGTTTTAAAAAAAAAGTAAACAGTTTTATTGTACTAAAGAACTACTACACTTGTCATACCAACGTCACATGCTTTCTGATTCATGCTCTCAAATGGAGTTTCACTTTCCTACGCTTTGTTGTTCAGGACATCCTTGTGAAACTTTGGCTCCCTCTGGTACGGTGATACCAGGCCACTCCTTCCAAGTCTTTGCATCTTCTGTAGTGACGTGACTGGAGCCACCTTTCGTGATGCCAACATGGTGGCTATACCTGGATCTGGTTAGCGGCTCCTTTGGTTGAGCTTTATTGTCACTAAATCACCACGTTCAAAGGGTTCCATGTGTTAATATCCCCGAAAAAATATTGCGATTAAAAAAATATTGCCATATTTTTGCAGCAATATTGACCCATGGACCCTGCAGGGGACACCCTCGCAACCCCTGCATTATTTAAAAAAGTGCGGGGACACCCCCGCAACCCATGCTCCCACAAATTATCCTCCCCAAAAATATTGCCTATGGCGAGACAAACAGCCATACGTACAGCAATATTTTTGGTGGGGATATTTTGTAGGGATACTGTTCAAAGTTGTGCATTCGTACGGCTCTTTTATTGTCGTGCCATTGTTTATTTCCGCTGAGCATTACATTAGGTCTACTGTTGTGTCCTTCCTGGCATCAGGTATCCAGGGAGGTAACTGTGTCGAGGGCAGGGTTAGGGGTTATGCGAGGTGCTGCTACTGCTTCCCGTTCTTGATGACACTGGTAACTGCAAGCTTCCTTTGATGTATCCATCTGTCTCGGCGGGTGATACCAGGCAGCCTTGCATTGCTCTATGGTGTCTGTTTATTTCCGCTGAGCATTACATTAGGTCTACTGTTGTGTCCTTCCTGGCATCAGGTATCCAGGGAGGTAACTGTGTCGAGGGCAGGGTTAGGGGTTATGCGAGGTGCTGCTACTGCTTCCCGTTCTTGATGACACTGGTAACTGCAAGCTTCCTTTGATGTATCCATCTGTCTCGGCGGGTGATACCAGGCAGCCTTGCATTGCTCTATGGTGTCTCTCTTGTGGAAAGTTCAGCATTTTGTTTGAAACAAGTTGTACCCATTATCGGTGACTATTTGTCATCGAATGCCTTCTCTATAGAAGACTTGCTTTATCACTTCTATCAGCGTGCAGGTGGCTATGTGTGCTACAAAGTATAATTCAATCCATTTGGTAAGGGTATGTATTTATTTATTTATGTATAACGCGCCGGATAGCCTGCAGGCATCAGGGCACACATGGACGCAAAAGAAGACAGGACAAGTAGGAGGTCAAGAATTTGGGTGTATTAGTCAATTATCTAAAAAGTGTTGTCTTTAAGTTTTTCCTGAAATTTAGGAGATTCTCTTCCTGTCTCAGCTTCCCCAGACGGAGTTCCACAACTGGGCTGCACTGAGATAACAGCATACTTACAGATGTAGTGCACGTATGCTAACAGCTCAATACAACCCATGCTTATTTTCTTCCAGGATGTTTTGGGCACTTCTACGTTATTACCTGGTGCTGGTTTGCTTCTTAATTTCTGGTCACTTTCCGCACAGACATGACATCTGTGCAAGACTTGTGCCACATTTTGGTCCATTTGAAGCCCCCCCCCCCCCGCCCTAATGTTCTTGTACTAGTATTTTCATCAGCGTACTGTCCAAGTGACCTTTTAAATCAGTGTTGTATCAATGGCCGATGGTGGTACTGCCTTCCAAACAGTAAATTATTATTAACTATGGTTAGTTATGGAACAATTTTTCTCAAGGGGTGTGTGGCGGGTGGTATTACTCTTTCGTCTGGCCATCATCCGTTTACCCATTGAACATGGCTTTTTTTCCATTCCTGATCCGATAGGGTATTGCCAGTGTCAGCACTTATGTCATCAATGACCCCACTATACAGACTCCAGCCAGAAATATGTTTTTGACAGTGGGGTCATCAAGACAAACAGCTAGCGTGACTGTTCTACCAAACAGAGATGTACGTTATTTAGAATTAATTATCTTGAAGGCTTTTGTTTCTAAGTGAGCGATGCTGGAGGTTGACTCTTTCGTTCCTCTTAGACTGAGTAAACACACAAGTGGTTTGTGATAGGTTCCGATTGAATATCTGTTTATGTCCGGACCTATTCAGATGTCCACACACATGCAACCTCTTTCCTTTTCAATTACTGAGTAATTTGGTAACACTGCTGGTGCTTCCAGCGGGTTGCCACAGGACTGCAACACTTTACCGGCACCTGACATCCCGGTGCCACTGGGATATTACAAGTCCCGGCAGATCGGGAGGTCAGGCACTGGTAAATGTTAATCCCCATTCCCATGGGACTCCATGTGAGTGGGGAAGACAGAAGCACCGGCACCATTGTTAACAGAGACAGTGCATCTGTGAAAACTTGCCAGGCGCAACGGCCCCGCTCACAGAGGTGTAGTGTGGCAGTCCGGAAATGGATGCAGTGCTGGAAGTGGAGGCAGTTTGACGGCTGGAGCCACTGACAGATGTAGGAGGTCTGGATACCAGATCTGCCTGGGCCACACAGGTGCAATGAGTATCATCCTGCAAAGGAATTGTCTAAAAGTATTGATCACACGTAGCAGCAGGGGGATTGGCGGGAATGCGTACAGGAGCAGGCCCTCCCAAGGGAATGAGAAGGCATCTCTACGGCTCTTGGCATGAAGGTACCTGCTGGCATTTGGAGTTGGCTGCAGTGGTAAAAAGGTCGATATGACGTTTGCCCCCGCCCCCCTTGATGATGAGAAGAGATACTGTGGTCTGCTGGGGTGCCCACTTGCGACAGCACCGTAGTTCCCTGTTGAGTCAGTCTGTGATGGTGTTGATATGATATGATATGGTATTTGTAACGCGCCTATACACATGTGTTTCAAGGCGCGACGAGGCAGGGAGGGGGGGACAAGGGGAGACAGACAACGATCTTACTAGGCCAGGTGTCATTCAGATCGCGCAAGTGCAGGGGTGGGGGAGGGGGAAAAAGTGCAAGGGGAAGGGGAGGGGGGGAGTGCAGTACAAGGTAAGTGGCGTAACGTAATAAATAAATAAATAGGGCCAGCTGGTGGCAAGTGTGAGGTAAGTGCAGAACAAGTGCTGGGGGGGGGGGCTGTAGGGATACAGAGACAGTCCCGCAGTGCAAAGGGGTTCCAGGGCATCAGTGCAAGTGGAGAGTGGCAGGGCCCAGGGCCGAGGCCGTTTAGAGTGGTCCAGTTGCAGGATCAGTGCAGTTTCAGTGAGGAATTAAATTAGCTGTTCAGCAGGGGAGAGGGAGAGAGAAAGCAGAAGCAAAGAGGAAGGTTTTGAGGTGCTTCTGGAACCGGAGATGGTTCTCCTCAAGTTTCAGGGAGGCAGGAAGGCTGATCCAGAGGGAGGCCCCTGCCGTGGAGAGAGATCTACCCCCAGCTCGTTGCTTCGAGAAGCGGCTAACCCTGAGGGAATTGGAGGCGGATGAGCGAAGGGCTCGGGAAGGAAGATATTTGGGAAGAGAGAGTTGAAGGTATTTAGGACCCAGGCCCCAGAAGGCCTTGTGGACAATGCAGAGGGTTTTGAACTTTATCCTCGCAGCCACTGGGAGCCAGTGTAGAGATTTCAGTCCTTGAGAGATACGGTCCCTGGGCTTGAGGCCAAGGACAAGTCTCGCAGTTCTGTTCTGGATGAGTTGCAGAGGGCGGAGAGTGGAGGCAGGCAGATTAAGATAGAGGCTGTTACAGTAGTCCAGCTTCGAGAGAACCAGGGCTCGGGAGACAGTGAGCTTCTGGGGGAAGGAGAGGAAGGGAAGAATGCAGAAGGTTTTGAATACCAGGTTTTGTTGTTAATACCTGCTAGGTGAAATGGAACAAGGAATATCTGCTTAGCAATGGCCCAGGTCCACAGGTCTGCACCTCCCAAGAGAGAATGGGAGAGTGAGCCTCGCCCTGGTTCCTGATGTAAAACATAGTGGTTGTGTTGTCCGTGAAGACATGGACTGTCTTCCCCTGGAGCTGAGGCCTGAAGCACTTCAGGGCCCAGAAGACTGCCCGCAGTTCTAGGACTTTGATATGCAACTACTTCTCTTGCGGAAGTCAGAGGCCCCTGTTGTACAGTTGGCTGGTATGGGCACCCCACCCTTCCACAGAGGCGTTGGTTGTGACTGTTGCCTTATGAGAAGCGGTCTGAAAAGAGCACCCTGCGTGAGATGAGGGCGAATGGACCACCAACATTGGGCTTGACAGAAGGCCAGATTGAGGTTGATCCTGTCATTTTACGAGCCTGTGATTTGCTTCCATCTACCATTCAGAAACTCCTGAACGGGTGTCATCAACAGAAATCGTGCCATGCACAACACCAGTGATTATGTCAATTCCATGAAGCGCCTTCGAGAAAAGGTATCCAGTGAGAAAAGCCTATATGATCAATCCCTGTAGAGATGACAATCTCTTGGAGGAGATCCCCGAAAGAATATGAAGATGAGAGAAAGAGAAGTTGGTGACGTCACAAGAAGCAAGCGTGACGCACTGAGAAGAGTGGCTAAAGAAGACGATGTATAGACTTTATAGAATCTGGATGAAATAAAGAAGCAAGTAAATTTTCATATGCGGATTGAAGATTACACGTGTGAACAGCACTTTAGAAAAAGCAAGCCATTTAATAACTGTACAGATGCAGATACGCAAGTAGACTAAGTAATCTTAAAGGCCAGTTATAAATAGTGAATAGACTGCAGGCAGTGCCGCCATTATATAGAAGCTGGACATCGGAGTCACATATTTAGTATGCTTAGACCCACGGAGAAAGAAGGATTGGAACGCTGTGTCACAGCAACATGAAGCTAAGAGCATGGAAAGGCCTAGAAAAGCTATCTGGTCTGGTGTAAAAGAATGGAGCAGCCAAGAACTGGTTATCTATCCTTGAAGAACAGAAACTGTGAAACACAGAATCATGACTTGTTACGGTACAAAGAATGAACAGCATGGATGCCAGGTTTATTAATTAAATGCTGCAAAACAAGCCGAAATACAGTCTCCTGGACTATGAATAGGAACAGAAGGTGGGCATGCTGCGCTAGACTTAAGATAGCGTGTGCTTGCACTCCCTTTTATTCCCAGCAGCAAGGATACTTTGCAAGGCTAAGTTCAAAGACAATCCGAATGGCAGAAGGCATGAGCAATGAATGAGAGATGATGGGCTAATTGGGTAGGGAGACAAGGTCAAAATCCACCCACTGGCACCTGGGGTTCTAGCTTACATGCTGCTAGTGAGCTGAATGTTTCACAAGGATACAAGCGTGCCAACCAATTATAGAGGACCATGTAACGAAGGGCCTTAGATTTTGAGAGCCAATGATACACCGTATATATAATAACTTATGAAGATGACTTGCACTAGAGGTGGGCATAAGTTGTCCACCTGACCATGGAGACCAAATCACAACCCATCCCTATATAGAAAGTATACTTAGATGTTTCCCTTGATCGTATCACAACACCCCATAGGTTTCTCTTATTTGCCACGTAGTATGACGTCATGTATGACACATTTTTAGTATATAAATGGGTTTTTTATGTCAAATGTTTGAGGACTCGAGTGAAAATCTGTTGTTGTCCGTTGTAACTCCGTTTTAGACAATTGATTATAAAACAGTCGGATGATACTTCCTCAGTCAGTCTTAGTAACATGTCATGCATTAATGGGATGCAGAATAACTCTTACAGGTGTAAGAGTTATTCTGCATCCCATCCATGCATGACATGTTACTGATTTAAGGACCCCTGGGGTTCATGTGGTAGCAATGTCGGATGGTTGATAAAGAGCCATCGACCTGTTAAAACTCCAGTATTTCGGATGATCAGACATCCTCCACCATCTAGCCGGAAGATCGCAGGTTTCCTGTGGAGAGCGGCCAAATAGAAATAGTGCAAGACAATCAAGCCGGTGGCAGAGTCCCTCTTTGACGAAATCCCTAACTGGTTTACACAGGCACTTTGCAGACGGAAGGTGAAAGTGGTCGATTGAGGAGGAGACGATACCGAAGGCCTCAAGCCAAACAAGCGAATGGTGAGTGGACTGAGGGGAATGGCAAACTAAGGGGAAGGAGTAGTGATCATTTAAAAAGTAATGGAAAATATTGTGTAAAGAAAGAGAGAGATATACCGCCAGCGAGTCCTAACCCAAGGGGTTTAGAAGAGGTCATCTAACACCCCAGAGGGGTTTCTAGGCTATGTATGGACAGGTCCATATAAGATGAGCTAAATTCTGTGATCAGAGTATTAAGTAGGGGCGAGAGGAATACGGGTGATCACTGTGGTTTTTATGTGAAGAGTCGACTAGTTTGTCTGTTTATATGATTGTATTGAAATAAGGTGTCGAAGAGCGACACAAATAGTTATGTTAGAATTGAGACAAAGTAAAGAAGTTATACTATTTATCTAGGGCAGTGGTTGGTACCAATCCAGAGGGAGACAGAGAAAATTGGACAAATAGAGGTTTTGAGCAGCAATTGTTGGAGCACATTCATATTTATTGTTTTTAAGAATTAAAAAGCAGCAAAAGTATTTTATAAACTCTGCTAAGTATTGACAGTCAATTGGGACTTGTCACAATGGGAGATATCATGCCTCTGATGCACTTATGTAAGACATTACCAAAGCATATGCCCAAGCTCGAACAGTATTTTATGTATTTGTATTTGTTTATTATTTATATTGGGCACCAAACCCTGAGGTAGCTGGGCGCTTGAAAGCATAAAGTTACATACATAATAAGGCAAACAGTTTACAATCAGGTGTAGGACAACAGGTGGGACCCTGGTTACAGGTGGGTCATAGGAGATAGTATACAGTAATAATAAAACATAAGACGATGAGCAGTAGCATAAATAGACAGTGAGCAGGTAACATGGTGACAGCGTCTTAGTGAAGAGCCTTGTTGTTCAGACAGTTTTTTATTCTGGCTTTAAAGGTGAGGAAGGAGGCTTCCTGCCTAAGCAGGATGGGAATGGAGTTCCATCGTTTGGCAGCTTGGACAGGGAGGCTGGCTCCTCCAACTGTTTTTAAGTGGAACCTTGGTACCACCAGGTTGTGGGACTGAGAGGATCTGGTTGTGCGAGTAGGTGGGCGCTTACAAATGTTAGCCGCAAGGTATTTCGGGGCTGCGTTTGTGAGGCATTTATGCATGATGGCCAGGGTGCGTAGTGTGATTCTGTCACGGATGGGCAACCAGTTGGCATAATGTCTGTGAGTGGATACATGGCAGGATCTGGGGAGACTAAGTGCTGCTCTCACAGAGTTATTTTGGAGTGCCTGGAGTTTATTTAGATTATGTTCAGATGAGCCAAGCGATAATGTATTGCAGTAGTCAAGTTTAGATAAGGCCAGTGCTCTTTCTAGCGTTAGACAGCTGCTTGTAGATAAGTAAGATTTACAGCTGTAGATCAGTTTATTAGTGTAGGCAGTGGAAGATGCCACACTGTTGACCTGTTTTTTGAGAGAGAGCGTTGAATCGAGGTAGACCCTCAGTGTTTTTATCTCTTTAGAAACGTTGATTATATTTCTGTCAATGACGAAAGAAGTGTATCTGGGGTCGAGTTTGTTCAGGCATGCCTGAGTACCCACAATCATTAACTTGGTCTTATCATCATTGAGGCAAAGACTGTTGGTGGCCATCCAGGCTTGGATTTCAAGGTAGATGTTGTTAAGCAGTTTGGAATCATGGTCATAGTAGCCAGTGAGGGGGATGAGTACTTGAGTGTCATCTGCATAGTTAGTGTAGATGACAACCAAGTTGTCCAGGCGGTCGAAGGGAAGCTTTGTAAATATATTGTACATTGTATAGTGTAGGAGACACACAAGATCCCTGAGGGACACCAGAGTATTGGTGTGGGATCTGCTGAGGCCGATGGAGACTCTGGTGGTCCGGTTTGATAGGAAGGATTTAACCCAGTCGGATGCATTAGTGGAAAATGTTAAGGTGCTTGGTGAGAATTTGGTGGCCGACGATAGCCGAAGGCACAGATAAGTCGAGGAGTAGGAGGACTGCTAGCTTACCTTTGTCCTTCGCCTCGTCCATTTGGATCTTTAGGTCTATGAGGGCTATTTCAGTTCCATGTCTGGGTCTGAAGCCTGATTGTCTGAGTCCTTGGAGTTCATTATCCTCTAAGTGCTTCTGGATTTGCAGATAGGCCACCCGATCCAGGATTTTTAGAAGGAACGGTACGGTGGTGATGGGCCTATAGTTTGTGGGGACATTAAGATCTAGTTTTTATTTTGTTTTTATTTTTAATAAATGCATAACCAGCTTCCTTGAGGTTATTAGGTACCTGATTGGAGGAGAAGGAAGAACTTATCAGGGTGGTGATGAAGGGTGCTAGGTTTTTAGCTCCCTCTTTATTGGTGGTGGCTGTGCAGATATCCCCTTGGCAGTGGGAAGGTTTTAGGCTATTTATGATGTCTTCAACTTCCTTTTTAGGTTACTTGAGAGAAGGAGAAGGGAGTGCAGGGGGGGGCTTTAGCAGGTTCAGGGGCAGACAGAGTCAATAGTAAGGCTTGATTTTTTAGTTTTGATCTTATTTTGGAGTAGCATGATTTTATCTGCAATGGCTTGCTGGATTTTTGTAACCCATTCTGCGTCTTTGATGCAGTCTTGTGTGGGAGGCGCCAGGGATTCAAGCTCTTTTAGGATACCGAAGAGTTTCTTAGTATTTGGCATTGTGAATTCTGGAATTATAGGTTTCTTTTTTAGCTGAGAGGATAGCCGCTTCGTAAATAGAAGAGGCTGACGTAAGTGCAGTTTTGTTGGTGATGGGGGGGGGGTGATTTACTCCAGGTGGCTTCAGCTGATCTTTTTTTTTAAACTTTAGTTTTTATTGACTTTTTTTAATACAACAAACAATTGAAAGAAACCAACAAAAAAAATGCCCCCCCCTCCCTCCATACCCCCGCCCCCCCTTCCCCATGTCCAGATCAGTGTGTTCGCCTAGGGAGACTCCCAATGTTCTCCCCGGATCCTGTGCTTTGGAGATGATGCGATTCGTGACCGTATCACCGATTGACTTGATGCCGCCGTTCCCCCGGTCGTAGGTTCCCGGGTCGAGTTGTCTTACAATTCGTGACTAATCCCGACCCATCGCGGACGGGGACCATATCTCGGGTTCCCCAGGATTGCTGCACTCCATACCAGTTCTCGAGGAATTAAACAGTGTCATTATTCACCATAGCAGTTAGCTTGTCCATCAGAAACATGTTTTTCACCTTTTTCAACCAGTCCTCCTTGGAGGGGGCCTCAGGGCTCTTCCATTTCTCGGGAAGGGCTACTCTGCCTGCCCTCAGCATAGTTTCCCACATCCTTGGGTATCAGTGTAGCTCCATTTCCTCCGGGGGGAGGCCCAGTAACATCGTTAAGGGATCAAGCGGTAGCCGCTCCTCGGTTACCTCGGCTATCCAGTCCCTCACTGACCCCCAATAGGCCTGAACTTTCGGGCAGAGCCACCACATGTGGCTTCTGGAGCCTATTTGTCCGCACCCTCTCGGGCACCTCGGCAACACCCCCGGAAACATCCACGACAGTTTTACCGGGTCCCTGTGCCACCCCTGTAACATCTTAAAGTTGTGATCCATGTCTGTGGTGAAAAGGTTCCCATGAAATGCTATCTTGAATATTCTAGCCCATGCGTCCTCTGAGATTTCTTCACCTGCCAGGTTGTTCCAGAATGTACGGAAGCTGAACCTGCCTTGAATGTTGCAGGTATTTAAAATATTATACATACTGGATACCGCTCCCTTTCTTCAGGCGTAGGTATTCAAAGATGGAAAGCGACCCTCGTCCGAGAGCGTCCCTCAGGTCCTCGTAGGTTAGGAAATCGCCCTCTCTGAACATCTGCCCAGCCCACTCCATTCCCATGTCCGACCAGTTCTGGGAGTGCCGGAACCCCTGCTTCCCAGTTTAAGAGGGTGGCCCCAGAGAGAGGTCATCGGGGACGGCCATGTGGTGAGGTGTGCAGTCCGGGGGCCCTCTTTCCAGATGTCCCAGAGGACTCCCAGGGTCGGATGGGACCGTAAGTGTTTCGGGATCGTCCTGCGAGGAGCCCACAAAAGGTCACAGACCTTTAGGGGGTGGGCGTCCATATCTTCCAAGTAGGACCAATACATTCCCAGACCCTCCTTCATGTGCTCCAGGAGGACGCGCAGTTGGGTGGTGCAGTAATACAAGTGACAGTCCGGAAACCCAAATCCCCCTTGCCCCTTCGGCAAAGTCAAGGTGGCCGTTCCGGTTCTTGGGGTTTTCCCCTGCCACACAAAATCACGAACCACATTCTGTAGATCTCTAAAGGTTTGTGCTGAGACGCTGGTCGGGAGAGCTGTGAAAAGATACAGAAGCCGTGGCAATATGTTCATCTTAACTGCAGTCATTCGGCCATACCACGAGAGGATCATCCTACCCCATCTCCTCAAATCAGAAGTGATCTCCGCCATCATGGGGTCATAATTAGCGGCTCCCAATTTCGATAAGTCTCGGGTGAGAAGCACCCCCAGGTACCGTATAGCATCATTCTCCACTTTAATCCCGTGAAACCTATCCAGAGGATCCAGCACTGGGTTCAATGTTTTCATTGGGAGCAAGACAGATTTTGCAGTTTTAATTTTTAGGCCAGAGAAGCGTCCAAAAGTTGTCACCAGGGCCAGGAAGGGGAGGAGCGAGGAGTCAGGGTCCACCAGATAGGCTAGAATATCATCCGCAAACAGGGAGAGCTTGAATTCCACCTCACCTCTTCTAATTCCCATGATGTCCGGGTGAGCTCTGATTGCTATTGCCAATGCCTCCATCGTAAGGACATATATCAGGGGTGAGAGCGGGCAGCCCTGCCTCGTCCCTCGGGAGAGGGGGAAGGATCCAGACAGCTTCCCGTTAATCTGAACCCTTGCCCTGGGGGTTCTGTAGAGGGCGGATACCCAGCTCATGATGTGAGTCCCGAAACCCATTCTTTGGAGGAGGAGATCCATGTAGTATCACTCAACCCTGTTGAAGGCTTTCTCCGAGTCCACATGCATCTAGCTCTGAGGTTTGGGCAAAATAGAACAGATCTATTGTCTTGTGAATGTTATCTGATCCTTGCCTTCCTCTAATGAAGCCCGCCTGGTCCCCATGTATTAGCTTCGGCATTATTCCCTCAATCCGCCTCCTCACAACCTTAGCCAAGATCTTAACATCAATATTTAACAGTGATATGGGGCGATAGGAGGAACATTCTGCAGGATCCTTCGCTTCTTTGGGCAAAACCGCTATTATAGCCCCCCATCATAGATTCTGGGAGGATGCCCCCCTCCATTATGGAATTGAAGACTCTCATTAGGTACGGGGCCAGGGAGGAGCGAAATCTCTTGTAGAAAAAGACAGTGAAGCCGTCTTCCCCTGGATAAGTTCCCACCTTCATCCCACTAATCACCTTGTCCACCTCATCCTCGGTTAACGGACCCTCCAACCCCTCTGCCATCTCCCTCGAGAGGGATGGGATCTGTATAGAGTTCAGGAAGTCTTCTATCTGGGTATCTTTTCTGTCATATTTGGAGGAATAGAGGGTTTTGTAGTATTGGCGGAAGGTCTCTCCGATATGCGGGGAGTCGCAGCCAAGGAGCCCCTGGGCATCCCTCACGTCCTTCACCATTCTGCTTCTCTGGACCTCCCTCAACTTCCAGGCTAAGATCCTATCCGCTTTGTCCCCTTTCTCGTAGTATTTCTGTTTCACCATTTGGAGACTCCTCTCCGTTTTGTGCAGAAGGAGGTCTTTTAGCTGGAGCCTGTAGTCCTCCAGCGCAGCCACCCGGTCACGCTCTAGGGCATGCTCCGGGGAGCCCCCCGGTTGGAGACAGACTATTTTTTCTCGCAGGGCTTTCTCTTGGGCCTCTCTCTCTCTTTTCTTCAGGGCACCTATTTTTATGAGGACTCCTCGTAGAGTTGCCTTAAAGGCGTCCCAAAGCGTGTGTGTGGGCACCTCCCTGTTATCGTTAAGCTCAAAGAACTCCGTAATGGAGTCCAAGACCTCCTGGGTGTGGACCTCATCTTTTAATAGGGTATTGTTACATTTCCAGCGCCCTCTACGTTCCCTGCACCAACCCATAGCTAAAGTAGCTCGAACCATATCGTGGTCTGACCAGGGGACGGGGTCTATCCTATAGCCTGCTACGTATGGACGGAGGATCTCTTCCACCAAGATGTAGTCTATCCTAGAGAACGAATTATGTATGGGTAAGTGATAGGTAAAGGAGGGGACCCCCGTTCTGGGGGTTGGGATTGTGTCCGTCAGACCCAGGTCCCCGTTAACCCTCCGAAAGTTCTGAGCCATGGCTTCGTCCGCAGGTTTGAGGTTTTGGGGGCCTACCCGCTTTCTGTCTATGGTTGGGTCTAAGACCATATTGAAATCCCCCCCCACCACCAGCGGGCCTTGCACGAACAGCCTGAACCTGTCCCTTACTTCTTCCCAGAATTGGGCCTGCCCTTCATTCGGACCATACACTACTGCCAAGGTTAGTGGGGAGCCCTGTAGGGCGCCCCGTACCAACAGGTATCAGCCCTCTGGGTCTTTCAAGATGGCCTCCTTTTCAAAACCTACGTCCCTTGCCACCAGAATGGTCACCCCTCTTTTCTTAACCTTATGGGATACCTGAAAGACCTCCTCGATTCCCCCACTCAAATTTTGGGTTCTTTCCCCCTTGCCCAGTGTGTCTCTTGCACGAAGAGCAGATCTAGCTTCGCCCTCCTGAACTCTCTGCAAATCAGAGACCTCTTTGTGGGGGTGTTCAGTCCCCGCACATTCAGGGTATCCACTCCCAGGGCAGGTCGGCCATCAGCCATAGTCTGTGTTTCCCTTACCGTTGGTCAATAATATTGCATCGATCCTCCCTTCTCGTTCCCTTTGTTTCACCGTTTGGACACTTTTAAAACATTTCCCCAACTGCCCCTAAACCATCCCCCAAGCAAACAAACCCCAACTAGTTCACGTACCCCCACCCCCCAGACCGGCGTCCAGCCAGTTAGTTCCGCCATTACTGGCATTTTGGCCGGACCACCAACCTGCCCCTCTCGGCCAGGCGATCATTGCTAAGCTTATTTTATTAAGAGCCCCCACCGTATCGTCCACTCGGGTACCCCCACTTTACTTGCATTTCAGGGGGACGCTAGATTCTGCTTAGCCTTCAGTCTTTCAGACCACCAACCAGTGGGTGCACCGCTCACTTCGGGCCTCTCCGTGATCCACACTCTCGCACCGTTACTGGCTGGGTCACCTAGGTATTTATCCCTCTGAGTCATTCCGCTCCCCCTCCTTTGCTGGAGAGGGTGTGCTCATTTTCCTAAATTTCCGTGCACCAGATTTCTTCCTTCTTTCACTCGACGGACCCGGGCCATTTGCTCCACTTAAGATCGGCCCAGATGGCCCACTTCGGGGGGTTGGGTCTGACACATAGTCCTGGATGGCTCCCTTAATGTCCTCCTCTGTGATCAACGTCGTCCGTTGGCCCAGGTATTCAAAGGTTAGGGAGAAGGGGTAGCCCCATCTGTATCGTACCCCTTTCTCTTTCAGCAGATGCGTGATGGGGCGGCACATCCTTCGTTTGGCCAATGTGTATGCGGAGAGGTCCTGGAAAATGGAGACCTGGTAGTTATTGTACGTGATCTCCTGAGCTTTCCTGGCGGCCTCCAGCACCCATGTCTTTTCCAAATAATAGTGGAACCGGACCAGAATCGATTGGGGTCCCCCTGCTCTTCCCCCCGCTCTGTGCACCCGATCAAACGTGAGTTCAGTGGTCATCTCTTCTTCAAAGAGGAGGGCAATGTTACGCACCACTCGGGTGACCTCTCTCTCCGTCTCCCCCTCCGCCTTCGGGACCCCAAAGAATCTGAGGTTGTTTCTCCGTTCCCTATTTTCAAAATCGTCCATTTGTCTCGATCTCTCCTCCTCCCTCTTCTCCAAGGCAGATAACCTCATATTTGTCTCTACCTCTAGGGTTGCTGATGACGATTGATTGGATTCAACCTGTAGGAGTCTATCCTCAACTTTATCGACCCGCTGATCCATTTTTTCAAACTTTTGGGCAATGTCAGAGCACATGTCCCTGATCTTTTGTAAAATTGAGGCAAAGCCCCTTTCCATTGCCACCGTTGAGGGTGCCGAAGCTTCCGAGTGTGCCATTCCTCTGGCATGGAGCGGGCCGGTTTCGTGGGGACCTGACTCTTGGTATCGATATTTTTGTAAGTTCTTATGCCAGTCCATCAGATTGCCCCCCGGGCTCGCCGTGAGGCACTCCTCAACTCTGTGGGGGCCAAGAGGACCCCTCGTTGGCCAGCCGATGGCGCACCGGTGGCGGTGCGCCATCGGCTACTCTCCCGCTGTGTGTGTCTCTGCTGGCGGCGGAGCCGGGGCCGGGCTCCGACAAGGGAGAAATTTAAGGAGGCCCCTCCCCTGCGGGCGGACAGTGGTACAATCTCGAGGGTTCCCCCGCTCCGCTCCGGAACCCCGGAGGCCTCCCGGGACCAGAAGGCGCGACGGTGGGGAGGGACCCCTGGGCCCAGCGCTGCCACTCCCTCCAATCCAGGGCCCGATCCGGGGGAATGCATCCTCCTCCTGTCCGGGTACCTGTCTCCGACGGCCCGCACCTCCGATTCAGGGGAAGTGAAGGGAGGCCACCGCATCAATCCAATGTGGAGGGCCCCCGCTCTGAAAGCCACTCTCGTGGGGACTGGGGGTTTGTCTCGGTGCGGGGGGCAGGGCCCCTCCGTGCAGGCCTCCTGGTACGGGGGGCCGCAGCTCCTCCCCCGATCCCGCAGCCGCTCAGGTCTCCTGCAGCATCCTTGCCGCGGAGGCCGCTGCTCCAGATCTCTGCCCTCCGAGGGTCCCCAAACGTTGCTGTTTTGCTAGGTGGGGGCCCCGGGGGTTTGCTTGGCGCTCCTGCTCTGTTTCGCTCCGTGGAGGGGTTTCAGGGGGGGCTTAATCCCCGTTACAACCTCAGAAGGAGCTCAGGAATCAGGCAGCCATTGCCTGTGCACCCCCTGGTGGTCTCCCTCAGCTGATCTTTTAATGTTTCTGAGGCTCTTTAGTTCGGGGGTGAACCACTTGTTAAGGTGTGCCACGGGTTTGGCTTTCCTGAGTTTCAGAGGGGCTGTGATGTCTAAAGCCGATCTAAGAGTGTTGTTGTAGAGGTCTACTAAATTAGGAGAATCAAGCTTATTGAATTTAGTCTTGTTAAGGATATCACTTATGAAGGGCTGGAGGCTGTCAATGGTGATGTTGCGACAATTTCTTGAAAGCGAGGGGGGGGGAGCTAATGTAGCTTTGGCGGGGAGGATCCAGGGATGGAGACTACGATGAGGTGATGATCTGACCAGGCTACAGGTTCATTTTGGATAATGGAGATGGAGCAGTTAAAGTCTGACACTGAGTCTAGCGTTCAGCCTTTGGAGTGGGTAGGTGGTGTGATTCTGTGTGTAAATCCCAGGTTGGAAATAGTATTGTCCACGGCTGAGGCGAGATGGTTGTCAGGGTCAAGGAGGCCAAGGTTCAGATCTCCAAGGAGGATAGTATTGTGCGGAATTGGTGAAAGGGACAGCAGATAAGATGTTCATGCCAGGGCCACAAAGGGGATCATTGTCAAAAGCAGCATTGCAACACATGACCTCATACTTGCACGCTGCGTACACAGGGAAGAAGTTAGAGAAAAGGTTAGCTATTTTAGAGCTTTGGAAAATGTATCCGGAAGATCCGTCACCTGAAGAGTGGATGCTTAACCAGTGTAAGGAGGAAGGTGTTGAGCACCCCGCTTCCCTTACGTCGCTTGAAATAAAAGGCAATAGTACGGAAGAAATAGGATTGCATCCTTTAAAGGAACTGAAAGCAGCGCGGGGGTATAGTAACACGATATACGAACCGCCCGCTTATAGTAGTGACTATAGTCCAGAGGAGAGTAAGAGAAAAGAGGAGATCATTAAGAGCATACAAAACAGGGAAGAGAAAAGTGAGCAATCTAATGTATCGACAGAGATAGAACGAGAGATTAACAGATGGAAAGGAGAAAGCTGACGAGGTAACACCCGCACAGAACGAATGGATTGGAGGACAGATATTACTCAAGCTAAATGGGAAAAGCATTGAAGAAGTAAGGCAAAAAGAAGACCAGGACGAACAGGATAGGAAAGACAGGTAACGAGAAAAAAGGTTAAAGGAAGAGGAGTATAAAAGAAACAGCAGACAGCGGCGAGAACAGATGTATGGGGAGGAGCAACAAAAGAAAGAAAGGGCAGAGGAGCAGAGAAAGCATGACAACAGGCAGAGAGCAACAGAGGACAAGATAGACAAGAAAGGAAGCGAGAAGAGGAGGAAGCGCAGAAATTAAGGGACAGAAGAATACAGAGACAAAGAGGAAGAAAGGAGAGCAGGGGGTAAGGAGAACAGAGATAAGCCAAGAAGAGGAGAGAGTTTGATGGAAGCGAGAAAGCAAAGAGAATTAGATGAAGAATTAGAACGCAGAGGAGACTGCGGGAGCTTGATATTAACCGCATTCAAAAGGAGCTAATGGAGCCAAGTCCTACAATACGATGGGACAGAATAGAAGAATTCCTCCCATTAAAGGGAGTGACGTCAGGGCCATCTAGAGTGGCCCTAGAAGAGATCTTTGATGTAGGAAGTATTGGAGATAGGATCGATAAGACCCATCAAGAGTTAAAGGAAGGTAGCAAATTGGGAAGCCGAGGGAAGGAAGATCAATTCCTAGTCTTCCAATCAGGAAGCAAAGAGGAAAATTCATTCAGTCTCGGGCATAGAGCCTTATCCTTAAGCAGACTGAACTTAGATAAGGTTGATGGGGACAAGAGTCACACTAGTTGGGGACTAGACATGTTAGACGAGGAGAGGGAATCCTTCTGTGGGGAAGTGGGAGGTGGTGCATGTACCCCCGAGGGAAGCCTGCAGACGGACAAGGAAGTAAGATGGTCTCATCTATACCAACCCAAGGATAGGATGCCAGATCCCATAGCATATCCAGAGCGTCCAGGAGGACGATCATACAGTGAGAATGGAGAATCACCGCCATATGTGAGCAGGTTAAGATCATTACCAGGGAGGAGACGGTCAGGGACCTTTGTCCCTGCCGTGGACAGGCAGATGATGGGTGCCGATTGCGTGTCAGGGTTCATGCAGTTTCACTTATTAGAGAAAGGGGGAGCAAGACCGCAGTATATTCCATGGCCACATATGGATAAGGATAATTTAAGATGCATCCTCCCGTGTCTGACATCTGGTGAGGGGAAAATGGATTTATGAACTGGAAAAAATTACAGGAGGAAACACGCTAGCCATAGGAGACATTAAGGTTCTCTTGGCAGCTATTCTTGGGGAAAGAGCTGATGATATATGGGGGAGAGCAGGTTATTCAAGTGTGACAGCTCACGATGGAGCGCCGTTCAATAATTGCAGAGCAGATGTCTGGAGGGCTCTTAGGGCACAGTATCCCGACATATCAGACATGGGTGCAATCATGACACGTACGATGAAGGAAGATGAAGGCCCTCTTGGATATTCAAGAGCATTGGACTCGTGAAACAAGGGAACCATAGGAAAAAATGGTGGCATTATTTGACCACATTTTATGTCAGGGATTGCCTGAGGAAGTACAGAAGCAGATGAAAAAGCAAGTGGGAATGGAAGCAAAGCCATGGGCTTAAATACAGTTGACGATAGTGCATCACTGTCGGCTGTCACAGGACAAAAATAAGAAGAAGGATGATGTGGCTAGGAAACTTGAGGAAGCTAAATTAGTTCCGAAGAAATTGCCAAATGCCATGATGCCTCCGGGTCGCTAGGCGCTTTATAAATCCAAATAAATAAAATAACTATAAGTTACTCACCATAGTGACTAACGTACTCCTAGTCCATAGTCACCTTTCCTCCATTCTGTATGAGCGTCCCTCGCTAGGGATGGGAGAGGGAACCTTTTTCACCAGAAAAAAATCTTCTTCCCATTTAAATGTAATCTTCTCAGTCCCCATTGATGCGTCGACAATATCACCATTGCCTAATGACACCAGTTTTATTAGGGGCGGGGATGGTGGGCGCGCCACAAGGAGTGCCATCGGAGTGCCTGTTAGCCTGGATGAACGTCTCTAACAGCTCCTATTCCTTGGATGCATTGGACTCTCATTGAACTGTTTACGCTGTGAACAGGCGTCTATACAAGCCTGAGTATGCTTAATTGATCCTCTACTGCACTCATATTGCTATTTTGTATATGTATGGACAACTAAACAGAAAATATTGTTAATTTACATGTTTCTTCTAGAACAGAACTTGGCTCTGCCCACTTTCTCACCAGAACCTTGAAAACCTTGGGCACGCGCGCCACGAGGAGTGCCATCAGAGTGCCTGTTAGCCTAGATGGACGTCTCTAACAGCTCCTACTCCTTGGATGCATTGGACTCTCGTTGAACTGTTTACCATGTGCACAGGCGTCTATACAAGCCTGAGTATGATTAATTGATCCTCTACTGCGCTGAAACTGCTATTTAGTATATGTATGAACAACTAAACAGAAAATAACGTTCATTTACACATTTCTTCTAGAACAGAACTTGGCTCCGCCCATTTTCTCACCGGAACCTTGAAAACCTCAGGCCTGCGTGCCACTGCGCGCGCCACGAGGAGTGCCGTCTGAGTGCCTGTTGGCCTGTTTGCCGGCTTGCAGGCGACAGGCATATTCCGAGGCACATTTGTCTACCTTTGCCCTAAACTCATCTTGGCTCATGCGGAGCAGAAAGTAAGCTAATCGCCTCCCTTTAGAGCACACTCTGGGGATTTGGATTGGTCTTACTTCCTGTGTGAGTGATCCGGGTACAATTGTAGGTGTGGCTCTTTGAACATTTTCTTTGCTGAAATAGGGGATGTTTGGCCTGCGCACTAGGAGCGTGAAGTTGCAGGGGGCCCGGAAGTATGATGATATACTATCCGGGTCTCTTGTGTTTACGCCTGTTAAAAATACATATCGCATGGCTCTAGAAATGCCTCTTCCACCCGCACCGATAAGTGATTTACTCATGCTACAGGAAGGGGAGGGTTTGCCTACCTTGATCGAAGTCGCCACCGATTACTTGGAGGGTGGGAATGTAAAGGGGCTTGGTTTGGGTACTAGTGACGTGGTCACAGGGTTGTCTGAAAGAATGAATGATTTGTTTTTGAATACCCCCCTGAACCCCCACTTTTTCAGGAGAATGAAACCTCTCTATTGTTACTATCACAATAACCGTATGTAACAGAGGGTGTGAATTTAGAGGAACTCTCCTTGGCCCAACCTAATAAAGTGCAGAGAAGCATCCCTAGTACGGTTGAGGAAAGGGATTTGTTGGTGCCTATCCTTGCGGAATTAAGATCCCATACAATAGGTTTACATGAGCTTGCCACCCTTTTGGGAAAATTGTCAGTTGCACCTTTGAAGAAAGGTGTAAAGGAGGGAGATGTACTGCCTTGTGATAACGGCAGTGTGTTGGTCTGGCCAAATGTGGATGTGTCCGAAGATGCGCGAGTGTCTAACCTCTATCTAAA
Source organism: Ambystoma mexicanum (assembly GCF_040938575.1). Lineage (NCBI taxonomy): Eukaryota > Metazoa > Chordata > Amphibia > Caudata > Ambystomatidae > Ambystoma > Ambystoma mexicanum. The sequence goes on along the minus strand of NC_090932.1, from coordinate 292,104,759 downwards.
AAAAAATACTCAAAGTGTAATTCCTTGGAAAAGGAGACTGAGTTGTTAACATCTGACATTGTATCAGAGGGTTCCTCGAAAAAAAAAAAGAAGAGAAAAAAAAGAAAAAACAGGAAAATTATCCAACCCCAACATTTCATTCATGTCCCACATAAAGGGGGGAAACAAAGAGCGGGAAAGGATTTGAGAGCTTTTATTACGGAGGAATTGAGGGAGGGATGTGATTTTGGAGTAGGACTAGATATTGAATTGGGGTAAGTGGAGGGGTGCCGGGTGGAGGCATAAAATACTTTAACTGATTAAATGAAGCATAAAGGCTTGCCCAATTAGAAAAGGAGCAAGAAAAATAAATCCAAAATATCTAGCGACACTTGCTCCTTGGCACTAGACGAGGCGGGTGCTAAAAGTAAAACGGATCATTCTTCTGTGACTTCAGGAACTCAAGTCACTGAAAAGGACATTTCTAGTCTATTTTTGAAGAAATCTAAGAGTGTATCCACCCCTCTGGTAGCTGACACTGATTTAGTAATTGTGTACTAAGAGAAGGAGATGCAAACAGGGCCCAATACATCCGCTGAGGTTTATAAGGAGCAAATGGAGGCTGTGAACTCTCGAAAAGAGATCCAGCCCACGAATAAGTCTCCTATAGTAATATCACCTGGCTTTAGAGAGGTCTTGCCGGCAAAGAGGGCATCTGTAAGTAAGGATAAGCTCTTGCCGGCAAAGTTGGCGACTGTAACTAAGGATAACCTTAAAAACGATCCAAATGGAGAAACCAATAAAGTCCTTGTGAGTTTGATAAGATCGGCTATTCTGGAACTGTTTCCGGCGATGCCCCAATTAAGTTCCAGTGAATTTCTGGTTGTCCCTCCTGTGAACAATGAGCCAGCAGAGATGGTGGTTGAAAGACCCATGGAGCTACAACATTAGAGAATAAAGTACCCCCCAGGATAAATCCGAGGGAGGTTACTAGGGCAGACTCAGAGCAAGTAGGTTCTGTACCACAGCTAAGTGAAAAGGACATGAAGGAGAAAGAAATAGCAGGGAATGCAGATCCTACAGGAAGTGTGGGGAAGCTCCCCAATCATATTAATGATAGTGATCTCAGATATGTGCAGTGGCACACACCTTGCTTTCCTGACTTCCCTAGTATCTTGCTTTACAACCTTTTAGATGAAGGTGGGCCATCGTCTACATCGCACACGAGTCCTGGCTCTTTTTAATGAGATACCATCCCTCAGACTGATATCATCTGTAGATATAAAGAACGTTGATTTTATCCATCCTATCCGTTATGATAATGTGAGACTGGTCCTATACTCTAGGCAAATATTTGAGGCTATTCTACAGGAGGCTGAACAGTTTAATCGGATGGGTTATGATATTTTGGTCTTCAACACAGGTGTAGGCTGCCCAAGGGGTGGGTCTAAAAGTTCAAGGGTGTCCCAAATTGACAACACTTTACTATATAGGGAGAGGTTTGATCCATGAGGTGAGGATGAACAAGGGTGGAGATGGTTGGCTTTATCCCTCAGGGAGTCTATATCTCAGATAAAATCCCTGCGGCAAGATCTTTAACCCAAACCATCAACAATTGGAATGGGCTATCATGTCATGGAATTCGAGAGGATATTATAATCTTCTTTCTTCTGAGGCCCTTTGTGTGAAGTTTAATACCTGTAAGGTTATTTGTATTCAGGAATCTTGGGTGACCACTTGACTCCAAATCGATAGGTTTGAATGTAAGCACCAATTGGCGAAAATGGGCCCTAGGGGAAGACCATACGGCGGTCGCCTTATTGCAGTAAAAAAGATGAGGGCATCATTATAGTGGAATACTCAGATATTGTTACAGGGGTTATAGCGGTTGTTTTAGAGACATACTTTGATCATCTTCTCTCACATGTCCTAGTCATAAATATTTATTGGAATCCGCTACATGATCTTTTAAATACTATAACCAGAATAAATGACTGTTTGGCCACAATGATGATGAAATATAGTGTGCTGCACATTGTGGTTGCTGGTGATTTAAATGCAGAGATACAATAGGGCCTAGGCATGTCTAAAATATAGGCTCCATCACTACTCTGAATGCTGACATGAACCGGTGAACTGAAGGGGCACCTATAGGAATGTCAAGGACATTAATACAGGGCCACTTATGGCATGGTCTCTTTGAAAACTGGGGTCTTTCTCATGCAATCGTTTTATTGAATTCTATTCATGGTGCACACAGGTGGTCTGATGGAGTGAGAATGTCATCCATTGATCATATTTTTTGATCACAGAGATTGTTTGTAGCCAGTGAAAAATGTAACATCATAGACTCCAATTTGAGTGATCATAAGATTATGAAGGTGGGGTTGAAATTGGTCTGTAAGACCCCCGTGGGGGGTAGGTTTAATATACGGTTAGAAGTGAATCCATCTGGGAACCGTATAAAATGGCATGATGGGAACGTAGGAAAGTTAAATGTGGTTTTTGTCTCTGAGCATCAAAGCAACTCAGGGGCCCTAAGGCGTCAATTATTTTCAACTGCCATCTTTCCAGTATATTTGAAGTTACTGATAAAGAGATCTATCAAAGCTATTGGAGGGACAACCAATACAGCTCCTCGCTTGCATGCCTATGATTCTCTAGTGAAACAACAGAAGAACTGTTGCAGGAGGAAAATTGGAAGTATATTGAATAGCGCACCGGGATGGGAAGTTAAGATGCAAAGAGTGCGCTCTGCAAAGCAGTCATTGAAAAATTGGCTCAAGAGTCACAAGGCACAGATGCTACAAGCTGATAACAAGGTTATGTTGAAGGCCTTAAAACAGAGCTTGGTACTTCAGGTTTGGTGTCTGATAAATCAAATTGAATCCTCTCAGGTAGCAGTTCAGTCAAACAGCATCATGGAGGAGACTTGGTGTGATTATTTTTGCACACTTTATTCTGCAAAACTTTCCCTGCCCGAATTACTAGTGAATTTTAGGAATGATCCGTGGGAATGTAATTTCTCGATATTAGATATTGAGAAAGTAATTAAGCCTTCAAGTCCGTCTAGGGCATGTGGTCCTAATGGCTTAGCTAATTTGAGCCTGAAGGCTAACCCTGAGGTGTGGGCTAAAGCCCTATCATTGTTGTTTTCTAATATAAAAGTGAATCAGATTATACCTGAATCCTGGGACATATCTTATATTATTCCTGTGTATAAGCCGCCCCACCCCCCTCACTGGAGACACATGGACCCGGAGGGGAATGTCATGCCTTTTTTCCCTCTGAGGCTGGGGTTGAGGAGGGGGAATGAAAGAAGCCCTTATTACCTGCCTTGTGCTGTTGACAGTGGTGCTGACTTGTAGATTGGCCCAGCTTCGTTCCTGGAAGCCCTGGAACCCGCCGAAGACCTGCCCCTTGTCAGATCGCTGGTGCGTCTGGCTGTACATCTTGGGAACAGACTTCTATATGCGCCACTGTGGACTCCATGATGTCTTGGGCCACCAACTTTGCTTCTGCCAGCCCTGCCTTGAAGCACGCCTGACTGTGTAGCGGAAGCTCCAGAAGGAAGTTGGCTATTTCCTGCCAAAGCCTCTGGTTAACAGCTGCGAGCATAGAATCCGCATTAGACTGATGAAGGTGCAGGGAGGCGTTGGAATAGACCTTCTTTCCATAAGCCTCCAAGTTCTTCTCCTCCTTGCCTAGCAGAGCCGAGGACGAGGTGGCCGAGGAAGACTGAGGCTTAGCGTAGATGGAGGCAGCAGCAATCACCAAACAGTGTGGTTGAGGGCGTGCCAACAGCAAGAGTGTATACCCCTCAATTGCCTGGACTTGGCGTTGAGGCACCGATTGGTGGGCTGTGCCGAATGGGGTTCAAGCCATCGCTTTTTGGCCAAAGCGACAACGTCCTTATGCATCGGAATCCCTGTTCTAGCTGCGGGCATAGAGTGAGGACTTTGGCCAGGACCCCCGCCTCTGGTTGTTCAACCTTGGGTTGGGGAAGCCACAAGTATTCGTCCAGACCTGCAAGCCGATCATGGAATGCCTTGGCTGAAGACGGAGTGTCGGGGTCCTCCTCCTTGTCGGTGTCCACCAGGGTGTCTTGCTGGTCTGGTACAGGTGGAGTAGTATTGGGCGCTGCAGGCTGAGGTGTGGCGACCACGGCCAGAGGCTGCTGTGGAGGCTGGTATGGAACTGCCTAGGATACAGGAGGTAGACGAGCCGGAATCACGGTGCTGGCTGAAGCAGCGCAGGGGCCTGAGATGCTGGAGCCATAGGAAGAATGACTATCGGCGCAGGTGGTGGGCCAGGAGGTAGCATGTGCCTGATCACATCCCGAAGGATGGTGCCTATCTGAGGGGATCTCATAAGCGGGAGGAATTTCTCAAAAAACCTGTCCTTGCAGACCAGTGGGGCGCTAGGTGGCGCAGGAGAAGGGCCCTGAGGTTGCTGAGGTCTGGGCGTACTCTGCCTTGCTGTCTGCGGGGTGTATCTGCCCTACAACGCTGAAGGATATGCTGCAGGCCATGTACCTGGTGAAGATCAGTCCCACCTCGAAACTCGTTCTCCCACCTGCTCTGCACAAGGGGGCGGTATCGGACGAGGGGGCATTTTTTCAGGCTGCATGCCAAGTGCTTGCGTTGTGGTGCTTAACGCGCTGGGTCCAGCCTCCTCCAGGACTCTTGGCGGTGGAACTTGAGGCCCACTCTGCACCTCAGGACGGGGCCTGGTAGGAGTTGTGCACTTGGCTGTGTAACTGGTAGTGCTGCATACAGGAGGCCCCTCAGACATCTGTCCAGTAGTAGGGCATAGCCCCTCGGGTGGACACCGGGTAAAAGAACCTTGCGGTCCCTCAGCGATGTCACCGGTAGGATCTAGAGACCCCTCGGCCTGGCGGCCGACAGCTGAAGCAGCCTTGGTACCTGTGCTGGAGTTTGAACCTGAACGGTCCCTCTTGCTCAGATGAAAAAAGTGGCCCTACCTTGCGCCTTGACTTGTGCTTGACGAAGTCCTTCAAGTCCTCTGGAGGTGATTGTTCGAAGAGCTCCCTCCACCGAGCTAACCTGTCGTGTAAGCGCATCACACGCGGAACAACCTTCTCAGCTGTGATCGGGGCCAAGGCAGCGGAGGCAAAGAGCGTGGGGGTCGCATGTAAGGAAGAGCCCTTCGCAGGCTGGACACCTGGGGAGGAGCGTGGCACCAGAGGACGGAGTACCTGATTAAAGGCAAAAGACAAATGACAGTATCCGGGGAAGAGTGCATGGAATTACAAGGCCAAAGCCAAACCCAGGTAAACTGGTGAAAGTGTTCCGCTCCCGTTGACATGGAAAAGAGGACTGGGGAGAGGCACCGGTGGGAGGAATATAGGAAGTACAGATTGACTACCCCTCTCTTTTATTCCTGTACGGGACACAGGTAAGGGAAAAAGTGCACCTTAATATTTTATTCGCAAGGTATCTGCCTTAATGGGAAGAAGTTGTTCGAACAATACAACTTTTACAAAAAATTGATCTCTTTTTATTCTTATAAAAACATATTAAAACATTACAAACATCTGTCAATAGTGATCCTCAATCATACCATTCAGTCATCGTATTTCTATTCTAACAGGGGAGTGCTAAAGTTGAAAAAAGTTTGAGCATAACAGTAATTATGAATATGCATACACGACATAGGAAAATGAAATTTAATTTTCCTTTATCAGTCGACATATGTTTCGGCCCGTAATAGTATACCACTCATGTCAACAGTGATTACACAGATTAGTATTGGGCCATCTTCAGGACAATGGTTACTTCTAGAAGGTCAATCTTGTTCCCCATTTCACAAAACGGCACATCTGCGGTCCGTAAACTGTGATTTGGACTATTGAGCTTGATTGGACACTGGGTGTTGCAACAATTTAACATCCCGTGTTCCCTTTCAAAAAGGCGTTCGTTTCTTTAAATATCTTGTTTCGACCCGTCTCAATTTGTGTCGGATTTTACACTGGTCCATTCAATGGCATATGAACTTGGTTATTTGAAAGAACACGGACACAGGTTCCGGTGGTTGATGTTCTGCCTTTGTCAGTAACAAATGTACGTCTGAGTAGAGCACCGTCTCTTCTCTCGACCTGCAAGGTCGAGACGGGTCGAAACAAGATATTTAAAGAAACGAACGCCTTTTTGAAAGGGAACACGGGATGTTAAATTGTTGCAAGGGTTGGTGTGATGATAGGAGGGACATCTTTTTCTTTTCTAGTAGACACTGGGGCTACCTGTTCATGTATATGAGAGGGAAAATATCCAATTTCGGGAATTGCTGTGAATGCTTAAGGGTTCTCTGGAGCTACGAGTCGAGTTCCTTCTACTGATGAATTTCCAGTCTCTATAGGAGAGTGTGATATGTCTGTTCCATTGTTGTATTCTCGACAGACACCAGTTAACATTTTGGGAAGAGATTTGATGACAAAACATGACAATTTCTTTTACTAATGAAAGAATACATTATATGAATGTGGGCACATTTATATTGGCATTCACAGGGCAAGTGGCTCTGTGAGTCGTTCCAGCAGAGCCAGAGGTTTTTCTTTATGGGGTGAGCCTTCTACTGACATAGCTACTTGGCTTAGTGGGAAGAACTATGAGAATACCTGATGAATTTTTATTTAGACCACAGATGCCCATGGACGAAGAGGGGGGGACAGACCATCCCTATAGACTTAGATGCAGCCATAATCGATCGATTACAAAGAAGAAGGACGATGAAGCTACAAATTAATAAATGCAGATTTGCATTTGGACTGTGACTGCCCGTGGACACTCATAGATATTATAGCAGGCATGCAATACTTTGCTAGAGTCACATGAAACTTTGAAAATGAACTTTAGAAAAGTACTGATGCGTCACAATTATGCCTAACCTCGAATTCAACAACTGGAAACGTCAGCAGTACCCCAATTTGTTTCCTACTGCATAACTGTTTGGCTGAATCTATGGTCTTGTCAGACAGAGATGCCAATCCTTCAAGCTTATCCTGCTCTTGTCAGAAGAGACATTGACATACACACTTTTTTTTACAGGATCTCAAGATTGGCCATGTAATTAGAAGGCTGCTTGTAGCAATAATACAGTAATTACTGCAGTTGCCAGATCTATTGCAATTGCTGGAGTAAACATTTTTTCCTTCCTTAAATTGAAGTAAAAATGAGGAATGTTGAAGCTGGTAGATTTCAGAGAATGAGCAAGCTCAAGAAATTCCAAAGTAGCATAAGTGGTGGGGATTAATATGTTGGATCGTGATATACATATGCACAATTATGCTTTTTGTCTTTCTGTTTCTACTTGATGTGGGAGAATGGAAGAACAGGCTCCCGCCCTTCCCCTCTCGCGCTTGGCCTAGAGGATCACGGCCTAGACACCCGCCACGAGAAGAGTTTGCCTATCTACCAGACGACGAAATACCCTGGTACAGGAACATACGGATGTGCCCATCTACCTGCCCAGCAGCCCGCCCTGTCCATGCCGACGCCTGCGGCATGGATCAACTCGACTAAACCTACACGTCGTTAGAGATGCCATGACGACCTAGCCAACGGTCAGCACACCTGTGCAAACATGCACACCTGACACTCCCACACCAATCCACACGAAGAACATACTCAGTGCTATGACGTAGGCGACAGACATACCCACGGACGTGCATCTTTATTATTTTCCAAATAGGCTCTCAAAATGCAGAAACGCAAGACGCATAATGAACTTATCTAAAAAGGCTTGCTCATGCTTCTTCTAAGAACTATGTACCATAATGAAGAATATAATGGAGACACGATACTGAGGATAGAGCAATATGATACCGTAATCTAAAGCGCTCTGCATCAAACGGTTCCACCTATGCATCAGGCCCAAGTAGGCCGCAAGCAAAAGCTTCCATGAACATTGAATAAGCAAGAGCTCGGTTGCTGACCCTGCAGAATGAGCCCGGCGAAAGCACACCGCCAAGGGCACGATGTTGCAATCTCGCACGCCGCAAGCCGACGCCAAGGTCGCACCTGCAAGATAAACCAGGCACACAGTGGGAAAAACAATATTAATTGTGCTGAATTTTGCCTCAAACACGGTCCCACCTCACGTGACAAAGCCAAACCTGACAGGATGCCAAGCCCAGGAGGAAGGAGACGCCTGAATCCCACTTTTCAAGACACAGGCAGATACAATTAAAAGACTCATTGGACATCTCCAGCAGTGGGAGTAGTCGACCTCCCAACATATGAATAAATCCTCACATTGTTTACACCTACCCATAGTGAAACATTGTTGCAAATGACAGGTGCACCGCGAGCTGGGAACAGCGATGGTCCCTGACTGGGAGGCTCGTGCGTGGACCAATCAGAACATGGGGCTCTTATCACTGACGCCATTAACATTGACCAATCCTCAGAGGTCTCCATGTAACAATTTTCATGTATCAATTTGAAGGGACAACCCAAGTATACCACCTGACTAACCCTTAACCACTAATGATGCGCTCTATATATATGCTATACTAACCCTACCACTCGAGTAACCAATCCAGAGTGGAAATAGGTTTTTTGCTAAACTTTCTAAGGTGACGCAAGTAGCGTGTCATACTAAGGTAAAAAGGGCCTGCGAGCCCCACGATTGTGTGTGTGTCAGGACGGACGCGTGTGATCCTTGACCCATCTCTGCCGTTTTGTCTAATAAACAGCAGAGTCACCTTGCTTCTTGCGTCTGTCTCATACTCTATCTCTTTTGGGATATACGGGAGGAGTTGGGGCCTCCCTGCCCGGAGGTCTACGGACGGCCCGGCCGACCCCGGCAGAATTTCCCCCCGACAAGTTGGAGGCACTGCTGAGATCTGTTTAAGATCTGCTTTTTATTTTTATTTTTTCCAGGTACTCCCGTTGCGAGGAGGCCCGGCGGCGCGGCCCCCTCTGCCGTTGCCCCCTTCTGAGGACTACAGGACCATCGCGGAACTGCGAGAAGACCGGATAGCGCAATCTGGATATTGGCCTTCGGGAGCCGGTTGAGAAGTATCCCGCCCGCGGTTGGCGAGTGTCCAGACGTGGTCCAGACAAGGGGAGGTGGCGAGCCGCTTGGAGGGGTGCACGCAGTCGAGCGGCCCCGCATCAAGAGAACTTGGTGAGCATGCCACGCACAACAAGCAATGTGAAATTGTGAGGGAGAGGGGAGGAATTAAATACGGGAGGTGGGAGGTGTTGTACAGGTGCGCGGCGAAGGTTTGACAATTTAGTGTAGGCAATGAAATGAATGGTAGCCGAACGAGTGCGAGAGCAGTCGGCTACGTTACGCGAGAGAGGGAGGTGGAGCACGAAAACATCACGTGCGGCCGCTCGTAGACACTGATTGGCCTAGGTCGCGACTACGTGTAAGGGTGTGTGTGTGTGGTTTCCTACGATTTGGCATTTATTGATCAATGAGTAGATGAGGATCCCTATTGTTCGAGCAAGAAACTCGATAGGTAGATGACGTTTCCCTGTAGGCGGTAGCTAGTTAGTTGCTCAATACGGAAGATAATTGGCTGGTTAAGCCCTCCTGTCGAGGGGCGTATCACACGCGAGGCGACGCAGCGTGCGCAGTCCGATTATATTATTGATTACCTTGTTCCAGGAGTGACAGGAAGACAGCTGTGAGGATTAACGGGGGTAGATTGCAAGTGTATTTTGGACTTAAAGAATATATGAAGAACTTACCAGTAGTTCGAAGAGATCGGTGACGTCACCAGTAGGGCTTTCATAGGATATCCCGAGCACAAGGCATCTTTCTTTCTGAGAGTGGTGGGGAAGAGAACTGTGGTAAGGGAGTGGAAACGGAGATAAACGGTAATGAGTTGATCGGGGAAAGGCGAAACGGGGGACGTGGCTGCGCACGGAGAACGCCGGCCACGGCAAGTGTAGAAGAAGGAGGAGGAGCAAGTGAAAATAGGACGACTGTATAAGAACGTCACAAGGGGTACGCAGCCGCAGGGGGCTACGTGCGCCTCGGCCGCAGGGGGCCGTAAGGGTGTTGTGTAAAGGAAGAAAGAAAGAAGAAAATATAGAAATGTAAATACTGTATTTTAACAATTTTCCTTAACGGACTATCGCAAGTCCCCAAACTTACGGGGCCAGGTAAAGATATAAGGCTGTATATTGTAAACTGCTAGTGAGATAACCGCTACCAAATAGGGGAAGGGTAACAAGTGGAGCGCTACTATGTCACACGGGACAGGATCGGGAGGGTGGGGGAACACCCTCACTACCCCACTACAACACATATGTACAACACTGTCACCCCATAGGGAGAAACTAATCAAGTATAGCATAGAATGGACACAGGGGACGGACAACAAAATGATAACACCATGGCCGCCTAATGGTAGCTTCGATCCATATATCCAACATTCACTATTAAACCATTTGCATAATACATACAAAGGGAAGAAGTTGACACACCACGTGGAGGTGTTTAGCTTATGGAGGATGTTCCAGGGGTCCCGACCAGGACCAAATGGAAAGTTCACTATGGGGGAAATACCGGAAGAAAAAGAGATTAAGGAGGAAGGAGAGAATGGGAAAAAGGGGAGTGAAGACCCAAAGAACACGGGGAACGGACAAGAGGGAGGAGAAAAGAATCATAACTCAAAAGAAAATGAAATAAAAAAGGAACAGAGCAACGATATACCCCTAGCAAAGGTAGTGAAAGCAGAGGGAGGGGGGTTGTACCCTTTAAGAGAATTAGGAGAAATAGAAAGAGGACAGTTAAGGGCGGCCGAGGGGTACTCGAACCCGGCATACAGCCCGCCACCATATGTCGCTCATAGGAAGATGCCAGCAGGGGAGGGGAGGACTGGAGAAGAACAAACTGTGGAAATAGGACATGATGAGTGGGTAGCTGCGCAGATACTATTAAAATTACGAGGTTCATTAACAGGAGAAGAGAAGGAGGTAGTAAGGAAAATAGACGAGGATAATACCAGGGAGAGTGGAATGAGAGGGGAAGAGCTGTTACGACAAAAGGAAGAGATTTTGGAGGAACGACTAGCAGAGTTAAGGGATGAGCAGAATGAACTGATCAAACAGCTCAAGAGGGAGGAAAGAGAGAGAGCGAGGGAAAGGAAAGAAGGTAAGAACGAATTGGAAAAAATAAGGGAACGAACTGAGGAGCAAAGGAAAGAAGCTGAAAGGGTAAAAGCAGCAGCAGAAAGGGTATCAAGAGCAGTGCTACGAGAGAGGAAAAGGGAAGAAGAAGAGAAAGAAAGAGAAATGGCAATGTGGAAGAAGAGATTACTATTAGAAACGACTAAGAAATACGAAGAAGGGAGGGTGATAGAGAGTATCTTAGAAAGGGAGAGGGTGAGATGGGAAAGGAAGAAAGAGGATGAAAGGATATTGGGAAAGGTGAGTAGTGAAGTAATGGAGGAATTAAAAAGGAAAAGGGAGGAAATTGGTAGAGAGATGGAGGAGAGAAATGAAGGGGAAAGAGAAGATAGGAGAAGGGAGAGTGAAGTAAGGGGGTATGTATATAGAGACACAGAAGTAGCAACAACATCAGCACAAAGGGGAGCGGTTGGTAAAGGAGAAAAGGGAGAACCAGACCTAATAGACTTAAAAACAGTAACAATCAAGGGGGAAAAGACAGAATGGGGGCTGCCGTTTATGAATGACTTTTGTTGTGAGGAGGAAGAAGGAATGGAGAAGGAAGGAAGGAACATTGAAAGGGAAAGCCTAGATAAGCTATACACCACCCGGACCAATACAGACTCACCATGGATCTGTAGGAGAAAGGATGAACTGGAGAGAAGTGAGGAGGAAGAGCAAGGAATAGCGGAAAGACAGACACATGAAGCCACACCGTCACCATCACACCCTCTCCCATCCCACCCTACATGCTCAACCACCTCACGCTCATTACGTACAATCAAACTTGCGCCCTTCACAAACGAACTGACACCCTATGCGGGTCGACTTAGAGACCTCCCTAGACGCAGGCAGGAAGGACGCATACACAAGCCCACATTAAATACAGGAAATGATGGAAGAAGGGGAAAAGATGGAGAAGAAAGAGTTACGAGCAGGGGAAATACGGACGAAATTGACGATGTAGGAGAAAGGGAAGAAGAGGAGGGGTGTGAGGACTCGATTTTATGGAACCCAAGGGGTAAAACGAGACACAACTTAATGCCACTTCTGGAGAGGGGAGGGGTTAGACCACAGTACGTCCCTTGGAAGCATACAGACAAAGAGAATATAAAGTGCAGGCTCCCATCATTAAGTGGAGGTGCGGGTAAATGGATATATGAAATGGAAAAACACACCGCAGGACAGAAACTGGCAGTGGGAGATGTAAAGGGCCTTCTAATATCAATATTAGGGGATGCAGCGGATGACATTTGGAAGAGAACGGATTCCCTGGGGTGACAATAGCAAACACATCGCACGATGGGGCACCATTCGCAAACTGCAGACATGCACTATGGTAGGCACTGAGGGTACAGTACCCAGACACATCAGACATAGGAGCAATTACCTCACGCAAGATGCGTGAGAACGAAGATCCTGTTGATTATATCCAGGAAATCCAAGAGAAGTGGCGCATGGAAACTAGAGAACAATGGGACAAAACACCAGCAATATTTTATCATATACTAGTACAAGGGCTCCCAGAAGGAGTTCAGAAACAACTGAAGAAAGTAGTGGGAATGGAAGCAAAAGCATGGCCAGATATACAACTGACAATAGTGCATCATTGCAGGACATGGCAAGGAAAAATGAAACAAAAGGAAGAGGACAGGAAAACAGAAGAGGCTAAACTAGTACAGAAAAAACTTACTAAATACACAATGGAAGGGGCACTAATAACTACACCTACAACAATGACCCAAAGCCCCACACAAGTAGTGGCTGCACAAGATCCCTCCCAAATACCACCCTCACAGACTATAACACAACAGGTGTCGCCACTCCAACCATACACGACCAACATGGGAGGAGGATACTCAATGCCAGGAGCTGGGTATTATAATTACAACAGGGGAAGAGGAGGAATTATGAGAGGGAGAGGATACGGATATAACACACAACAGCAGGTGGGAGGACTTAGAAATTCCTACCCCAACGGGAAACCAGTATACCAGGACAACACAGGAAGCTTTCCATGGCAGAGTAGGGAACCACCGGTGTGTTGTGGATTAGTAGGGCACATGTCACGCACGTGTAGAGTAAGACCAGGAACACCATCATGGAGCGAACAGGGACAACCAAGGCCCACACAGGAACAGCAGGGCATACAGCAACAGCAGACGTTGCAACAGGGAAATGAACAGCCACAACTAATAACACAACAACAGCCACAGACATATTCACTGCCACAGCAACAGGTAGCGATAACACAACAACCCCAAGCACAACAAACACAACTGGGTAGGGTGACGGTCCTGGGACACAACCCTTACACAGGAAATGGTCAATCGTTGTACCCTCAATAGGACAGCCCACAGATGGCCTTGGTGTGTCCCATCCTGTCGGTAACACCTAATAGTGCGGAGGAACCATGCATAGAGGTAACGATAGGTGACAATAAATTATCATTCCTTGTTGACACCGGGGCGACCCGGTCTTGCATAAGGGAAGGTAAATTTAAGATGTCAGGCGAAGCCATGAACACCCAAGGATTCTCGGGGGCTTGAGGGTTGGTTCCTTTTACTGATAACATTCCCTTATCTATAGGAGATTATGACATGTCAGTACCACTTTTATATTATAGTGCCTCACCAGTAAATATACTGGGGAGAGAGACATCATGAACAGGTTGAATATGACGATCTCCTTTACGGAGGACGGCATAATTTGCTCTACTCCAGGAATTAACATGCTCACAGCACGACAGATTATGCAAGCATACTGCGGACAGAGAGCGATTAGGGCTGAGCCAGTAGATGGTGAACTCTTCCAGTACTGGACAGACATGGCATTTGCATGGATGCCAGGGATAGAGCGAAAGATCTGGAGGAGGCCAGCAGCCTATTTGTTCAGACCAGAAACACCAGTCAATGAACCAGAAGGAAAGGTGGTTCCAGTGGACATTGAGAGCATTATAGCAACACCTGATTACATTGCTGTACATGCCCAAGACAGAGAAGGAAGAGCATGGAGGGCAGTGATAGCACTAGCAGAAGGATGTAGACTCACCCAGGTGTCAGATGAGGAGCTGTTCTCAGAAGGAAAGGAGGAAGGTGAAATGGTGTTTATGATGAGTGTGGAAATATGGCTAACAGTGGCGTACAAACAAGTGGCACAGAAAATTACAATGGCACTTGAGGCACCCACATCCACCCCAGTTCCCTTCTTTGAGGAGGGTATGATAAAAGTACCCACATCATTATGGACTACTAGCCCCTATGACGTGGGGTGCATAAAAAGTATAGGGGGAGTAAGGATAAAATTGAAAAAGGTGCAATACTCCCCAGAGTGAAACAGTACCCACTATCAAAAGAGGCAGATGAGGGCATATATGAAACCATAACGGCCCTTATAGATAATGGCATATTGGTCCCCTCAGAATCACCATGTAACACGCCTGTATACCCAGTGCGCAAGGCTAGAGGGGGGTCTTGGCGCTTCATACAGGATCTCAGGCCCTTGAACAACATAGTAGAAGCAGAATACCCCATAGCCTCAAACCCGGCCACAATATTGTGTGGCATTCCAGCAGAAGCATCACGATTTACAGTGATCGACCTTAAAAATGCTTTTTTCTCAATACCATTGCACCCAGACTCACAAGATCTGACAAGCTTCACTTATAGAAACACAAAGTGGAAACACACCAGATTGCCACAAGGGTACTGCGAATCACCCTCAATCTTCAACAGAGTAATACAGATGGATTTGGGTAACATTGAAGTGGAAAGCACAGTGTTGCAGTATGTCAACGACATAATCATTTGCAGTACAAACGAAAGAACATGCAGAGAGGACTCATTAAAGATGCTGACAATATTGGCTGAAAAAGGTTACAAGGTAGACATGGAAAAGTTACAGTACTGTCAAGAACAGGTACTTTACATTGGTCAGCTCATATCCCAACATGGAAGAAAGATTGCACCACAAAGAGCAAAGGCCATTTCAAAAATGCCAGTGCCACAAACAGTGAGGGAACTGCAGCAGTTCCTGGGTCTGTGCAACTACTGTAGAGCATGGGTATTTGATTACAGCTCATACATAGGACCCCTGCTTGAGGCGTTAAAGGAAGCTAATAAAGGGGAGAAAAAGTTGGGGTGGACAATGGAAATGAAAGAGGCTTTTGATGAACTGAAAGATGCGATATCAACTGCTCCGGTACTGGCAACCCCAGACTATGAGCGACAATTCTTTATATTTTCACATTGCGACTCAGCAGTAATGAAAGCAGTGTTGGCTCAAAAAACAAGCATGGGCTACAAACCAGTAGCATTTTACAGCGGCCACTTAGATCCTGTGATGTTAGGTTATTTCCCTTGCGAACAAGGTCTCGCCGCAGCTGCTTTTGCGGTAGAGAAAGCATCAGCAATCACCATGGGGTGCCCAACTACACTGTTTGTGGAACATGCACTATTTGCAATATTGAATAAACCTAAGTCCACCCTAACCACGCAAAGGGCATCAGGTTATGAGATCATCTTATCCAGAGTTGAACTATCAATTGTTAGATGTAGCACGGTCAACCCCGCAAGGTTCCTAGCAGAAGTAATTGAGGAAGGAGATTATGCCCACGATTGTACGCAAATAACTGAAATGTACTCATGTACTAGAAAGGTTGAAGAAATCGCACTAGAGGGAGGTGAGCTCCTGTTCATTGATGGGTCATCAACTATCGACCAAAGGGGTGGTATAAGGAGGACTGGGGCAGCAGTGGTAAAAATGATGGAGGTACCGGTGTGTGTGGCAATGAAATGTGTACAACTACCACAGCATTATTCCGCTCAACCAGCAGAATTAATTGCACTAATCTTGGCGTTGAAGGAAAGCTTTGACAAACGAGTGACCATATATTCCGACGGCGCATATGTTACGTCCACTGTCCACTCAGGGCTGTCGAAATGGAGAAGAAGAGGGTTTAGGAGAGCTGATGGCACTCCAGTGCAACATGCCCTCCTATTGGCTGAACTAATTGAAGCAATAAATGACCCCCAAGAATTAGCTTTGGTCAAATGCACCGCACACACCAATGGTGAAGAACACATTTCAAAAGGGAATGCAGCAGCAGACGCACATGCGAAATATGCTGCATATTTTGGTGAGATATGGAACCCCCCAGAGTCAAAGAGAGGGAGAGGGAGGGGAATGGCTAAGGAGATGTTGATAAGAGAAGGGTACACCCATCTCCCAGCCACACAGATAATGGAGCTACAAGCGGCTGCACCAATGGCAGAAAAAGAAATATGGGTAAAAAGAGGATGCACAATGTCACCAACTGACGCACTATGGCGCCAGGGTGACACTGGAAAGATTGTAATACCGCTGGCACTATTGAACACCGCCCTGAGCCAACTACACCACCCAGCCCACACAGGCAAGGAAGTAATTGCAGCACGAATTAGGGAAGACTGGTTCTGCCCCGAGTTAAATTCTCATGTGTCAAATTTTATCAGCAATAGTCTCACATGTCAACAGTTTACGGCCGGTCACACTCTGAAGGTGATAAGAGGTACTATACCCCGGCCAGAGGGACCCTTCCGACATCTCCATATTGACTATGTTGATATGATCAACGTATGTCAAGGAAATAGGTATATGATTGTAGTAGTATGCCCATTCTCGAGGTGGATTGAAGCAGGGCCCTGTTCACACCCAGATGCATTCAGAGCAGCTAAATTCCTAGTGAGGGAGGTCTTCCCCAGGTGGGGAGTGTGCGAGGTACTGCGGTCAGATAATGGCCCACATTTTGCAAACGAAATGTTCCAGCACATCACATCCTTACTGAACATCAAGCATAAATTTGCATATGCATACCACCCACAGGCCAACGGTATATGCGAACGCCTGAATGGCCTATTAAAGGAGGCAATTGCAAAAATACAGCAAACAACAAAGAAGAGTTGGTTGTATTGCCTTCCACTAGCCCTATTTGAGCTAAGGAATAGACCAGGTTCCGACCACCACCTCACCCCTCACGAGGTGGTTACCGGACGTCAAATGCGCCTTCCCCTAACGCCAACATCAAGAGCATTTACCGACCACGAGAGTACTGCAGATGTCCTTGGTGATGAAATGTACCAATATGTGTCTTCTTTGATTACTAGTGTAGTGTTTGTGTGTCAACAGCTCGAGCGCACGCGGGGCGGGTCTAACAGCGATCAACAAGAAGACGCGGATAAAGAATTGGGAAAGGAAAGACTGTGCAAAGTTGCTAAAGGTAACCACGTACTACTTCGCAATTTCAACAGAAAGTGGAACAGCCCACGTTTCACTGGCCCCCATCTGGTAGAGGAGGTATCAACGAGAGCAGTAAAGCTACCTGACAAATGTGCCTGGAACCACCTACACGACGTAAAGATCTACAAACTCCAGACCCGCCCCAGCGCCACCGACAGGGCCACTGAAAGAACAACAACAGCGTCACCAACGGAGGAAGAGACTTCTACCGCAACTAACGGCCTAAGTGTCCCCATACCCTGCCACCCCCCAGATTCCCCAGAGACAACTACTAGACAAGAAAGGGGTGACCCCCATACCGCCCACCCCATGGTTACATGATCAAAGAGTAAAGAGACTTCTGCCAGTTGAACCCCAAACCCTCTGCCCATTGACCCCCTACCCACTGTAGTAATAACTGAACTGAAGGACATTGTCTTGCACATATACACATGTAAACACCTGAAGGTTCTCTTTCTTTTCTCTCGCACATGCAGGTACAGCGTATTATTGTACTACTAAGGAAGTAGATAACTAACCAATTCACTGCCCAGGAGTAGATGGTACCCTCAGACGATAATTACCTGGAAGAATTGTCACACCAATTTGTATATGAAATAAAACGGCCAACATACCTGAAAAGAAGGTTGGTACGCGTCTACTACACAGCATTCCTCTTGGCCATAGAACATTCAATGCCCCACCTCCAACCATACTTGCCTGCCCTAAGAGATAGATTGCTTAGATTGGCGTGGGAACAGCTCTTCGCCTGGGCACTGAATGACTACTTGATAGGGAGAGCTTAAAAACGACAACTAACACTAATAACAAGCATATTAAGAATTTTCAGGCGGGCAACTGTAACGTCGCAAGAATAAGCTGCCGGACTGCAGCAAGGTAAGAGCAAAATGCCGGTGAAATTAGTATCTGTAATAAAATTGATAGGGATTTTAACGATCACCGGGTTCTTGGCTGCCTCTGTATGGCAGTACAGCTATGCTATCGATATTATTGCTGTACCCAAACCTAATACACCCCCACCCCCAGCTGCAACAGGTGTTACGTCAGGTGATACTAGTAAAATCCCACACAAGGAAAATAGAGTTAAACGCAGCACATACTCAGATAATAAAGGTATTGACAACTACATACACGATTCAGCACACATCTCAAACAACATATGGTACCAACACATGACCCACATAAGTAAACAGACAACAGAAGACAGCTGCTACGTTTGCTCATTAATTCCATACGCCATGAGCGCTTCTCGAACATTTGTTGCCACGGAGATAGATGGGAAAATAGCACGATGTATAATATACCTGGCACTGTTCCAGACGAAAGGAAGATTTCAAGGGACAGTGGTGCAACTGGTGTGGAAAACACGAGATACATATCCATATGAAAACAACTTCCTCAAGACTTATTTGAGTTACCACAAGAGCAGTTTACATGCTGAAGGATTCAGATACATAACAAGTGGTCCTGAAAAAGGAGAAACAAAGAAAGTAACACTGCAGTACCTACCATGTGATTGGTACGCCACTGAAGTCCCTGGTAAAAACGGATGTTGGGAAAGACCACTGGTGATAATAACAGGGAAGGTGTACATGAACAACAAATGGGACATAGGAGTGGTTGGCAGCAACATGGTAACAAGAGAAAATATTTCAACTATTGATGGACACAACCATAAATGTTGGATGACTTGGGTCAAGTACGTACCCATGCTCACATGGATGGAGAAGGATGAAGACCCAATAACAATACTGCCGCTAACTGCGCCTAAGGTATGCTACCAACATAAAGGAGAAGTGGACGTAGGATACAACACCAACTGTGAAAGCGTGATGGAGTTACCTGAAGGGGGAGCAGGAACAGCAGTAGTAATGGACCATTACTGGGCCTGTGGAGACAAGGCATACCACACACTGCCCCCTCTGTGGAATGGTGTATGCACAATGGTGCACGTTAATGTACCATCACTAGTGGTACCCCAGAAACATGTCAATATGGCGAACTTCCCCAAAATGGATGAAGGGAACAAAAGGAAGAAGAGATCTGTACAACCTCAGAAGGGGCCAGAGAGCAGAACGGCAATAATACTGTCCTGAATAGAAAGAAAAGACAAGGAGAACCTCCGACAGGAAATTACCTATGGGGAAGGTCGGAAACAGCACTAACTTCAATTCCACCAGAGCACAGACTATTCAGCAGAGCAGCAATGTTCTTCTCCTCGATAATACATCCAGGATTACAGGCTTACACAAACGCAAAATGGCTCCAGATAACTCGATGGGAACTAATGATGACTATTAATTCTACGGTAAATGGATTCAATGCAATAAAAGAGGAACTGCGAGCTGTGAGGATGGTAGTACTACAGAACAGATATGTACTGGACCTCCTCACAGCAATGGAAGGAGGAGTTTGCGCTAAGATAGGACAATCATGCTGCACATTCATCCCTGCCAACGATGCTGACAATGGTACACTGACAGAAGCAGTTTTACAATTGGCCCAGATGCACTCAAAAATGATGGATGAAAGTAAAGGTGTGAAAAAGGATGAGAGCTGGTTTTCAATATTATGGTCATGGATGCCATCTTGGCTGTCAGATGGACTGAAGATTATAGTTGGATGTACAATTTTGGCTGGAGCTACACTGATCATAATAAGATTTTGGAAGGCCCGGAAGGCACGCACCACAGACGAGATGATCAAAATGGTTGGTATGCACCTCTTGATGCCAACAGATGACGGCTAACACACAGGCACAATCATAAAAGAGAGAGAGAAGTTGCGCAACCAGATCATCACCAACCACCTGGACCCACCATCTGTGAAGCTCGAAAACCCAAGAAACCCAAGGAGCTACATAGGGAAATGGGTATACTGCACTCCTGGAGGAACCTGTGCATATATGTATTGGTCATTTGAAGACCATGTTAACCACTATAGACATTTGGGAGGAATAACTAAAATATGGAGAGAAAGAGGAGATAAAGAAAAGGATATGTTTGTGGTCGACAAGTCGACCAGAGGGGGGACTGAAGTGGGAGAATGGAAGAACAGGCTCCCGCCCTTCCCCTCTCGCGCTTGGCCTAGAGGATCACGGCCTAGACACCCGCCACGAGAAGAGTTTGCCTATCTACCAGACGACCAAATACCCTGGTACAGGAACATACGGATTGGCCCATCTACCTGCCCAGCAGCCCGCCCTGTCCATGCCGACACCTGCGGCACGGATCAACTCGACTAAACCTACACGTCGTTAGAGATGCCATGACGACCTAGCCAACGGTCAGCACACCTGTGCAAACATGCACACCGGATACTCCCACACCAATCCACACGAAGAACATACTCAGTGCTATGACGTAGGCGACAGACATACCCACAGACGTGCATCTTTATTATTTTCCACATAGGCTCTCAAAATGCAGAAACGCAAGACGCATAATGAACTTATCTAAAAAGGCTTGCTCATGCTTCTTCTAAGAACTATGTACCATAATGAAGAATATAATGGAGACACGATACTGAGGATAGAGCAATATGATACCGCAATCTAAAGCGCTCTGCATCAAACGGTTCCACCTATGCACCAGGCCCAAGTAGGCCGCAAGCAAAAGCTTCCATGAACATTGAATAAGCAAGAGCTCGGTTGCTGACCCTGCAGAATGAGCCCGGCGAAAGCACACCGCCAAGGGCACGATGTTGCAATCTCGCACGCCGCAAGCCGACGCCAAGGTCGCACCTGCAAGATAAACCAGGCACACAGTGGGAAAAACAATATTAATTGTGCTGAATTTTGCCTCAAACACGGTCCCACCTCACGTGACAAAGCCAAACCTGACAGGATGCCAAGCCCAGGAGGAAGGAGACGCCTGAATCCCACGTTTCAAGACACAGGCAGATACAATTAAAAGACTCATTGGACATCTGCAGCAGTGGGAGTAGTCGACCTCCCAACATATGAATAAATCCTCGCATTGTTTACACCTACCCATAGTGAAACATTGTTGCAAATGACAGGTGCACCGCGAGCTGGGAACAGCGATGGTCCCTGACTGGGAGGCTCGTGCGTGGACCAATCAGAACATGGGGCTCTTATCACTGACGCCATTAACATTGACCAATCCTCAGAGGTCTCCATGTAACAATTTTCATGTATCAATTTGAAGGGACAACCCAAATATATCACCTGACTAACCCTTAACCACTAATGATGCGCTCTATATGTATGCTATACTAACCCTACCACTCGAGTAACCAATCCAGAGTGGAAATAGGTTTTTTGCTAAACTTTCAAGGTGACGCAAGTAGCGCGTCATACTAAGGTAAAAAGGGCCTGCGAGCCCCACGATTGTGTGTGTGTCAGGATGGACGCGTGCGATCCTTGACCCATCCCTGCCGTTTTGTCTAATAAACAGCAGAGTCACCTTGCTTCTTGCATCTGTCTCATACTCTATCTCTTTTGGGATATACGGGAGGAGTTGGGGCCTCCCTGCCCGGAGGTCTACGGACGGCCCGGCCGACCCCGGCAGGATTTCCCCCCGACATACTGATTCACCTTTTCTGTGTTATTGATCTGAAAATTGGACCCTGTATGCTCCACTTGGAGCCAGACGCTCAGGAGACTTGAGAAACTCGCAAATTTCAGTATCCGCACTCAGTGTCTTTCTGGCACATCCAGCCTGGTGAGTGTGCACCATTGTTTTTTGCTATCTTGGTGTTGTTTGCTAAGTTCTACTGCAACTGGGACATGTGCTAAAAATCACCTTCCAAGATGGTGGCAAGATCTGTCTATCCCCTTTGTCCCTACCAACCACAGGTCCTGCTGCAATGTGATTGGCCTGTGAGTTTCACTTAAGGCCCAATCCCTACGCCGGCAGGTGGACACCGGCCCACCTCCCCAAGGCCCGCCTTCTAAGGCCCTGTTTGTTTCCCTGCACTTCCACTCTCTATTCTACCTCCTACGGACCTGTTCCCTACTTTTCCTGGGGACTCCACTCTCTTCATGAGGCTGCGCTCGACTTAGAGCAATTATGCTGCTAAATTGGACCTTACATTCTCCACTTGGAGACAGATGCTCACGAGACTCGAGAAACACGCAAATATCAGTATCCGCACTCAGTGTCTTTCTGGCTTGCACATCTAGCCTGGTGAGTGTGCGTCATTATTTTTTGCTATCTTGGTGTTGTTTGCTAACCACCCCCGCTTCACCCCCTATGCATGAGCAACACCCCCGCCTCACCCATATGCATGAGCAACCCCCCCACCCCCCCACATGCCTGAGTAGCCCCCCGCCTCACCCGTATGCATGAGCAACCCCCCACCCCCGCCTTACCCATATGCATGAGTAGCCCACCCACCCCCGCCTCACCCGTATGCATGAGCAACCCCCCGCTTCACCTCGTATGCATGAGCAAGACCCCCCACCCCCTGCCTCACCCCATATGCATGAGTAGCCCCCCAACCCCCTGCTTCACCCGTAAGCATGAGCAACCCCCACCCACCCCTGCTTCACCCCGTATGCATGAGAAACCCCCCACCCCCTGCCTCACCCATATGCATGAGTAGCCCTCCCTGCCTCACCCATATGCATGAACACCCCGCCTCACCAGCATGCATGAACAATCACCCCCCCACCCCTTGCCTCACCCGTATGCATGAACACCCCCCACCTCACCCCGTATACATGAGCAACGCCCGCATCCCACCGCCTCACCGGTATGTATGAGTAGCCCCCCCACTCCCGCTTCACCCATATGCATGAACAATCACCCTCACCACCCCCTGCCTCACCCGTATGCTTGAACACGACCCCAGCCCCTGCCTTACACCGTATACATGAGCAATCCCCGCACCCCCCGCTTCACCCCATATGCATGAGCAATCCCCGCCTCACCCCATATGCATTAGTAGCCCCCCCACCTCACCCCGTATGAATGAGCACCCTGTATATTTATCTAACCCCCACCCCCTCTGGACCTCTGGGTCCATCCTCACACCACCCTACCCCGGTAGTGTGTGTAGCTGCCCATAATACCCAAGACCTGCAGTACGCCCGTCGATCAACATATCTAATAGTATGCGCTTGACACCCCGCACCCCACGGCTGGCCCCAGGCTATTAGAAGCTGATTTGTGCCCTGCATCCTTGCATGCCTCCTCTGGTCTATTATGCCTGGCACCACATTCCTACCCATTGATTATGACTTTGCATACATGAGTCGCTGCCGCCATACAACATATGGTTGACACCTCGTATATGCTCAACTATCTATGTCAACAAAAATGCCTGTTGCTACCGCCATATAAGAAATGTCGGGCACCATGCTTTCGCTCACTGTATTTGACCACGTAAACTATTTAGACCTTGCAATGTAATATGTATTTGCACCTTTGTGGTTTGCACACACAACCAGCTGATCTATGTCATGCACTTTATAACCTGTGTGAAGCAACATGTTTGTATTCCTTCAAATGTACTTATGTAACCAAGTAAGCTTTCTTAACAGCACCACGATGCCTCAGGGCAGCAGGCGCTTTACAAATTCAAATTAATAAAGCCGATGTCCCTTTGATCCTCCCCACTCCAGGAACTCTTGTAGATTTGCCCATTACCAATGAGCCAAAGCCCCTTGTGTTGTCTCCTCATAGTAAAGCTGCTTTAGAGTTGTTTCCATGGGCCGCAAACATTCTGTTAGGGGGACAAAGGAGGAGTGCAGAGGAAGAGAATGATAGGTTAAACACTTATCACAATGTAGTACAGCAAAACTGGGTAATAACATATGGTACCAACACATATAAAAGGTGGGAGAAAGAACATCTAAGGAGAGTTGCTACATCTGCACTCTCATACCTTATGCCATGGAAACTTCGAAATTATTCATAGCTACTGAAGTATCAGTGAAAAAAGCTCATTGCCTGACGCATCACACACTCTGCATGACAAGAGGACAGTTCCAGGGTCAAACAGCATCCTTAGTGTGGATGAATGACGCAACCAGATCATTATGTGCAAGATTTGAAGACACGAGAGCAGCCAGAAATGAGACATCAAGTAGTAAGAAATGAACAACCTGAAATGGGTGGAGCAGGAATCAGGATTGAAGAAAACAAGCTGTTAAATTGCCAAGGCAAGAATTAGGAGAACATACAGATATATTGAAAAGAGGCCAACTACAAATCAAAGGAACAGTGTTGATTCGCAAAGGATGGGCTGAAGGGTTGTTGTGTGTAGAGCAGCAGCCGCAACTGGACAGTGGGAAGAAGTTGTGTTAATTGCAGAAAAGGAATGAAAGGATCAATGGCCAAAGATTACAAAGTTGCTGACATGGGTCGACGATAAGGGGGGACCATAGCATATAATGCCTCTAAAAAGTGCGTCCTTATGTTTCAGAAATAATAGAACGAGAAAGGTTGGAGAGAATCGCCAGTGTGGATGAATTTTTGATGTACCAGGAATGAAAGGAGGAAAAGCTGTCCTGATGGATCATTACTGGGCTTGTGGGTCCAGAGCCTACATGAAGCTGCCTAAGGACTGGGGAGGGATGTGCTCTATAGCTCTTATCCATGTTCCAGCATTGGTGATTCCTAAAAGTGACCTGAGAGTTTCCAAAAGTAGATGCTCATTTGAGGAGAAGATCACTCACATTTCTCAACCGAACAAAGAGGGAGAATTACTTTTCAGCTACATTGATAGAACCCTTTGAGGCTATTCCATAAGAGCACAGGTTGTTCAGCCAGACTTCAGCAATATTCACTACTACATTTATGCCTGGAATCCAGACAATGGTCAATGCAAAGCCGTTGCAAATCACTCGATGGGAGCTCTTGCAGACAATCAACACTACCATAAAGGGATTCAATGCTATCAAAGAAGAAATAAGGCCATAAGACTGATGACCCTCCAGAACAGATATGTCCTTCATATAATCACAGCATTGGAGGGAGGAGTATGCGCCAAAATCGTCCATCATGTTGCACATCTCATTATAAATAATAATAATAATAATAATTTAGCATTTATATAGCACTACGAACCCTCAGGTATCTGAGCGCTGCTTATTATTACCCACGGTGTGTGGTGCTCATTTATCGACCTCGGAAGGATGAAAGGCTGAGTTTGGCCCCGCCGGGATTCGAACCTGCGTCAGCAGGCTCTGCACAGATGTCAAAGCGAGCGCTCTACTCGCTGTGACAAGAATGGGACCTTGGCAGAGGCCATAAAATTGCTAACAAAACTGCACGATCAGATGGAAGATGAGACAAGAAGACATTGCAGATGATAGTTGGTTGGCGTCTATCCTCTCATGGGTTCCACAATGGATGGCGAACATTTTCAAGCTTCTTGGAGCAATACTAGTGATGGGGATGTTTGGATTCTGTGTCATCAGCATAATTACACAGTGCAAGAAGACAGCAAAGAAGGCAGTCGGAATGAAGATCATGATCAATGTTGAATCAGGGTTCAGACCCAAGTAGTTGACAGATGAAGAGATCTGAAAACATATAGAGGGCAGCATCTTAGCACCTGAGGGAACAAAGTTCCTGCATACAAGAAATCATAAAAAATATGTAGGACGATGGGTCCATTGTAGTCTGAATGGACAGTGCAGCTACATGACCTGGAGTGTTGATGAACATGTAAAATCAGCAGGGTCCCTGGAAGGAGTGATGAAGATCTGGGCGCTTCTTCAAGAGAGGATACCAAGATGTGAAGACTGATGAAGGAGTGGTTGATGAATCAACCAGAGGTGGGAGTGTAGAAGAGCAGCTGAATGCCTCTTCAGGAAGCCCCACCCTCATACTTCATACACACTGAAAACCAGAAATCACACCATGCAGGACACCAGTGATTGTGTCAATTCTACAGAGAGCCTTCAAGAAAAGGCATCCATTGAGAAAACCCTATATGATGTATCCCCGCAGAGATGACAATCTCAAATGCTGCAAAACAAGCCAAAATACAGTCTCCTCTCACATGGGCTATGGATAGAAATAGAACGTGGGCATGCTGCTCTAGACTTAAGATAGCCTGTGCTTGCACTTCCTTTTATTCCCAGGAGCAAGGATACTTGCAAGGCCAAGTTTAAAGACAATCTGAATGGCTGTCAAATCCCGATGGACCTTCCCGGTCCTCCTCCTCACCTGTGTCTTCAATTGTGCTGTCGTACGTCTCTGACTCCTTTTTGCGACGAGGTTTTCGTAGATCCTTGGATTTTCTGTCTTTCTTGTGATGTAGATGGGGACGAGCTCTGTCGGAGGCCACCTTGAACTGAATGATAACCAGGACTAGAGGAACCCCGAGGAGCAAGCTCCCAAAATTCAGGGAAAAAGCCACGTAGGCGTAAAAAACCCTGAGAGACCGAGTTCAGAGAATTCCCTGTTGTAATTTGAAGATGAGGAATGATTCTTGCTCTTGGAGTATTTGTAGATCACAACAAATGTCTGTGAGGTGATAGAGAAAGATGAATAATAATTCTGACGAAGGCTGAACACTGAGCTTGACTGCAAAGTTAGGAAGTAAGCTTCCCGAAATTCAGGAGGTGGATGAGTACTGGATGCCGGGAATACTGAAAGGGTGATGTCCTTGGAGGTGAAGGTGGAGAGAACAGGATGCGGAAAGCCGCTGAAGTACGGGAATGGAAAGGAAGAAAGAAGGAGGAGGAGGAGCACCAAGCGACATGTAGGTTTGCAGGTAAGAAGTACCGTAAGGATAACAGCCGAATGACAGATGTACGGCAGATGGGGAAAAACAGGGGAAAGTAGAAGGGAAACGAAGGCAGCAAAAGAAACTAGGCAGAGTCACAGAGAAAGAAAAGGGTAGAATGGAAGCACATAATTAGAAGGCTGTGAAAGAAAAGGGAATCAATACGCGTGTAAAACACTTACCTGGCACCGTAGAAAGAAAAGCTGCAGAGGAAAGAAAACGGGAGCACCTACAGGAGAGAAACAGAAGGAAAGGGTAAAGGGGATACCGGGCGAGACCGGTACACGAGCAGATAGTAAGGAAGGCAAGAGACAAGGCAGAGGAAGGTTCGGGTGAAGCCGAAAAGGCAGCAGGAGGAGAAATTCTCCAGGGCAAAAACACAGCAGGAAGCAAGGGAGCGTCACCAAGAAACGGATACAACGCTCAGACCCAGGGAAAAACACACAGGAAATAGAACTAGCGGCCATATTGGAAAAACACTAGACCGTCAAGGCGGAACACCAGCCACCATATTACAAGTATTTCCATCTTTGCCATACTTTTCAGGAGTGTGGCATGACAATGGCAGAAGGCATGAGCGATGCAGGATGATGGACTAATTGGGTGGGGAGACACGGTCAAAATCCACCCACTGGCACCTGGGGTACTAGCTTACGTGCTGCTTGTTAGCCAAATGTTCCACAAAGGTACAAGCGTGCCAACCAATTATAGAGGACCATGTAACAAAGGGCCTTATATTTTGAGAGCCAATTATATATCGTGTATATATAACTGATGAAGATGACTTGCACTAGAGGTGGGCATAAGTTGTCCACCTGACCGTAGAGATCCAATGACAATCCGTCCGTATATAGAAAGTATACTTAGATGTTCCCCTTGAGCGTATCACCCGTAGGTTTCTCTTATTTGCCACATAATATGACATCATGTATGACACATTTTTAGTATATAAATGTTTATGCAAAATATTTGAGAACTCGAGCAAATGTCCGTTGATGTCTGTTGTAATTCCCTGTTTTAGACAATTGATAATGAAACAGTTGGATGAGACTTTTTGCCACTTCCTGAGTCGGTTTTATTATTTGGTGTAAGAGTTATTCTGCATCTCTGTTCTTAAGCATAGACTTTAATTGCTCAAGAAAGGTTGAGAAAAAGGTTTAAGTTACTTACCTGTAACTATTGTTCTCCAGCATGGGTCTGGCATGGATTCACACGCTTATGAATATTCCCCGTCATCAGGCTGGGAATCCTCACTAAAAGAAAAAACAGTTTCACGTTAAAACTGTATTTATCCTCTAAACCAATCACTGTCCTCTGCGTCATACTGCCCCCATCCAATGACAGTCCTCTCCCTAAGCTCCACCCCTGGTGGCCATCTTCAGATTTGGTAAGCACGTAAAGTGGCAGTATGAACCAAGAAGAGGCCCAAAGGGGAAGGCAGGAGTGTTCACATGTGAATCCATGCCAGCCCCATGCTGAAGAACAATAGTTACAGGTAAGTAACTTAAACCTTCTCCAGTATGGGGTCTGGCATGGATTCACATGCTCATGAATAACAATTAAACAGCAGTACATATACACAACCATAGGAGGGGGCAAGATTCAACAGAAGCAATAAACACCTCTGGATCAGACTCACCTCAAACAAACAGGTTGCATAGCACCATTTGGCAGACTCGAGACTCCTCCCTCGAATCTCTGTTGATGCAGTAGAACCTCATGAAGGTGAGTGTGAACCTCCACGTAGCAGCCCTGCAGATGTCGAGCAGGGGCATGCCAGAGAAAAATGTTGTTGTTGCTGCAATGGCTCTGGTGGAGTGAACTCTTGGCTGGCCTAGCAACAGCCTGCTATCCAGTCGAGGACAGTGCATGATTCAGCCGAAGAGCCACCTGGAGATGGAAGCCTTCGACAAGGCTTTTCCTTACTTCACAGGTCCAAAGTTGACGAACAACTGAAGTCTTTCGAAAATTCTTTGTTCGTACCACATTTAAGACACAAGCAATGTCCAGTGAATGCAAGGCCCTTTCCGCTGGTGACGATGTATTCAGAAAGAAGACAGGTAACACCACAGGAACTCCAACAGCACCTTTGGCATAAAGGTGGGGTGCATGAGCAGTACCACCTTTGAAGGGTGGAAAGACAAGTAAGCCTGCTTGCAAGACAGGGCCTGAATCTCCCCAACCCGCCTGACTAAGGTGATAGCCACAAGGAAAGCTGTGTTCCAGGAGAGAAACTTGAGCAGGACCTGATGCATAGGTTTCGAAGGGCGCTCCCGTGAGCTTAGTTAGCTCAACATTGAGCTCCCAAGCTGCAGTAGTAGCCTTCAACGGCAGGAAAGTCCTGAAGAGTCCCTTGAGGAACTTCTTGAAGAGCCTGTGAGACCACAGCAAAGGTCTGGCCGGAGACCTGTTGTACCTGTACATGGCGGTGAGATGCACCTTAATAGAGGCATGAGCCAGTCCCGCTTTAGCCAAGGAGAGCAAGTATGTAGAAGTTGCGGAGCCGTGACAGGCAGAGGAGTAATCTTCTGAGT
Source organism: Ambystoma mexicanum (assembly GCF_040938575.1). Taxonomy (NCBI): domain Eukaryota; kingdom Metazoa; phylum Chordata; class Amphibia; order Caudata; family Ambystomatidae; genus Ambystoma; species Ambystoma mexicanum. Next base: position 292,075,118 of record NC_090932.1, on the reverse strand, counting down.
CCAGCACCACACAGAGAAGTGTTTCCATTTATGTCCGTAGCACTTCAACGTTGATGAGGCTCTGGCCCTAGCCAGGATGCCCTTACATTCTGTTGGTAAAGCATAACCTCCAAACTCTAGGGCTGCAGGTGCCATGCCTCAGGTTCAGAGACTCTGGGTCGTGATGCAGAATCGCCCCTCCTCCTCTGGTTAGAAGGTCCAGGGACAGCGGCAGCCGGAGGGACAGGGCCACTGACAGACTTACTAAGTCCGGATACCAGATTTACCTCGGCCACACCGAAGCCACGAGTATTAACCTGCAGTGGCAGGTTGATCAAACGTAAGAGGAGTGGAAATGGAGGGAAGGCGTACAGGAACCGTCGCTCTGACGAGAACGCATCCCCCATGATCCGCAGTTTTGGGAGCCTGCTGGTGAACCTTTGGCACTTGGTGTTCACCGCCATCGCGAAGAGATCCATCTGCGGCTATATGCCAAACAGAAAACCCACCTGGACCGGCTGAAGTCCCAACTCGTGGCAAGAACGCAGTTCCCTGTTGAGCATGTCCGCAATGGTGTTCTTGACTGCCACTAGGTGAAACAGGACGAGTAACATGCCTTGATGAACTGCCCAGTGCCAAAGGTCCTGGACCTCCTTGGAAAGTGCTGGTGAGCGAGTACCCCCTTGTTTCCGGATGTAGAACATGGTGTTGTCTGTGAAGATCCTCACCACCTTGCCCTACAACGATAGGAGAAAAGACATGAGGGCCCAGACTACTGCCTGAAGTTCCAGAACGTTGCTGTGGAGGTCCTTTACCTCCGGTTTCAAGAGGCCTCAGGCGTGCAACTGTCCGGTGTGGGCTCCCCATCCCTCTAAAGAACCGTCTGTAGCGCCCGTCTCCTGGTAAAGAGAAACCTGAAATGGAGTTCCCTGGACGAGATGTGGCCATACGCCCCGCCACTGGATCGCCCAATAGAACTCCTCGTTGAGCGAGATCTTGTCTGCAAAGTTCCCAGACACCTGCATCCACCTCACATCCATGAACTCCTGGAGAGGTCTCATGTTAAGCATGCACTGGCGACCAAGGCTGATGCAGGAGGACATCATGCCCAGCAGCGACTTGATGGACCAAACCGACACCCCGTGAACCGATGACAAGCTCTAAACTTTGCCTTGTATGGCTCTCACCCTCTCCCCTGAGGGTGGCGCCAAACAACATCACTGTGTTGACTCAGGCACCTTAAAACCTTATAACAGCGGGTCCTGAGATGGCATCAAGCAAGACTTTGGATAGTTTATGGAGAACCCTAACACCGTCAGCAGACGTAATGTCTTTGATGTGTGCTTGCCTGTCAGAGCGTGTGAGCGGGAACACACCGGCCAGTTGTCCAGGTAGGGGTATACGTGGATGCCTTATAGACAAAGATGTGCCACCACGCTGACCTTTAACTATGAATCGTAGGAACTTGCAGTGTTTCTAGTGAATGGGGATGTGGAAGTAGACGTCCTTCAAATCCAACGATGTCAGAAAATTTCCTTGCTGCAGCTGGCCGAGGACATGTTTCAACGTGACCATGCAGAACTTTTGGGACTTCAAGTACTAGCTGACTGTCGTAAAGGCAAACACTAATAAAGGAAAGCATAAAGTTGTTGCTGGAACAGGTGTGGGTAAGCCATTAAGTAGATGTCATTTGTGTCCAGGTTGCAGGTGTGCTTGGTGTAAAAGCAGGACAATTCAAGGCAGGAAGAGGCTTGTAGCAGGACTTCAAATCCCAGCAGCCTCCGGGCATAGGACCACACCTCCAGCTGCCCAGCCGACTCTCTGGGGGAACAAGCCAGGCACACGGGACCTGCAAAAGGCCCAGGCAACGCCCAAGCCCACGCCCAAGGCATCGCGCATGCGCAAGCGAGCTACCGCGCATGCGCAACCCGCGAACGCTTGTTCGCGCTTGAGATCGCATCGGACAGGACGCAGTCAGCTGAGCTCCGGCAAAAACTCCCTCGCGGGGCCCGTCCTCGCCGGAAAAACACCATCCTTGGCCCCGCGCCTCACGAGATAAGTGCCGCTCTAGTATCACTGCTACGGAAGTTTTCCGGAGCGGGTTTCTGACCAGTTTTGAAAACTAACTTCTGGGAAGCAACCACGAGTGAATAGCGGAACGCTTCACCAAACTAACTCCTAACTGCATGCTAGGTTATGCTCGCCAGTTGCGGGCATTGTTTGGGCTGATTGGGAGACAGGATCTACACACTTCTGGGGGGCACGTGCTAACAGTTTCCTTTTGTGTGTGTCAGGAACGGAAACGCCTCAGCCCTAGCAGCCTACGCCTCAGCCCTAGCAGTCTACAGAATCAGTCCAAACCGCAATGGAGCAGGACGCTTGGCGAAGCCAGAGCTAAGTGCTAATAAGTTATTTGCCTATGCATGAAAACAGTCTGTCTTGTTGTGCACGTGCAGGAGTGCTCAATTCAGTATTTAGTTTTATTTTCATGAACAACTGGAGACACTGACTATTATCTGTTATGTTATTGTTTCTAATCTGCAACTCGAATTCCACCTCTGTGCTGATTATAACAGAGTGTGGGGCTGCGACACCAAGTGGGTAACGCATGCATGAATGTTGAATGCATGTCTTGGTCTCAGAAAGGGTAACGCATGTATGAGGGTATGCATGTGATGTGGAAAAAGCCGTGAAGGCTGCAATACCTCTGCCTATGTAACAGCTAGCCGAGGACAGAGCAAAGGAGCATGCTTTTCCTAGAAATCCCCTGCCTATCCATAACCGCTCCCTAAACCTCAACCCGGTGTACCTAATAACCCTCTACCCATCCAATCCAAGGACCCCAACCCTCTTTCCCCGTGGGGGTCGCGGTGACCTGCGTTTGCCTAATCCAGGCACCAAGACCGCCAGGGGAGGTAGGAGTTCGTGCTGCTTCTACGTGGAACGGAACTCGCCTTGACAGAAGCGCAAACCCACGTATATTTATACGCCCAAGTAGCACGAACTCCGAAACAAGACAATGGAGGACATAGCTCGTGTTTTAAACGACCTGCAGGCAGCACTAGACCTTACTAGGCAGGACTATGCTACCTTGACCACTCGAGTGCAGGAGCTTACCGCACAGGGAAGGCCCCTCCCAGGGGGGCTCCCACCGACCCCGGTGCAGGTCCAGGTGACTACTGAGCCACCTATGCCCTTGGCTGCCCCAGAAAGGTACGGGGGGGACCCACACAAATACTCAGTATTCATGACACAATGCCAGTTGCACTTCCTCACAAAACCAAGTATATTTCGTACCGCGCAATCCCGGACCGCTTTTCTTATTTCTTATCTTACGGGGGATGCCGCAGCCTGGGCAACCCCGTTAGTGCAAAAAGATGATGCCGTTTTGTATGATTGGGGGGAGTTCCAAGAAGAATTTGGGAAAATATTCAATAGGAAAGCAGCCTCATTGGTACGGGATCGGGAACTCCTCACTTTGTGACAAGGAAGCAAAGATTTGATTTCATATGTAACTACCTTCAATCGTCTGGTAGTGGAAGCCGAGTGGCCACACGAGAAGAGAATGGTTCTCTTCTATCAGGGACTTCGGGAGGAGCTAAAAGACTTGATAGCACAAGTAGATCCCCAACCGACCACGTGTACAGCAATGATAGACCTGGCCTTACGCTTAGATCACCGTCAAAACGAAAGAAGGCAAGACAGAAGGAGATGGGAGAATAAATCAAACTCGGCTAGGCTGGACTATCAGAAAGGCCCGATCAGTTCCGGTAAGGCAGAAAGAACCCTAGAGTCAGAACCCATGCAGATAGGGTCAATTAGAGGACCGATTTTCAAAGAAGAAAGAGAGAAGCGGCGGCGAGAAAAGCTTTGCTTGTATTGTGGCAAAGCAGGACATTTCGTAAAGGAATGTGGAGTAAAACCAAATAAAATGTCATTGCAGGGAAGTTCCGGCACGCCTTCGGGAAACGCCAGTGCTCGCCAGTGAGAAGGGCAAATCTGTCGAGCCAAAACCATCACAACGCCCCTAAGCACACATTGGGTAATGTAACTTACAGCAGTAAAATACACATTACCGTCACAGGGATTCTACAGACACGTCAAGCTGATCAGCCCGTCACTCTCATGGTGGATTCAGGAGCCACGGGCAATTTTGTGGATGCAGCTTATGTTCAAAAGATGGGCTTACCAGTGCAACTTAAAGATGTACAAGAAGCAGTCTGTTCAGTCGATGGGTCTCCATTGAAGTCCGGGCCTGTGACGAAGCAAACGGGTGAGATGGTATTGGACATTCGAGGTCATAAGGAACTAATCAGATTTGATGTTATTGCGGCCCCCCAATTTGGATTCATCCTTGGTCTGCCTTGGCTCATGTTACACAATCCAGTCATTGACTGGAGTTATGGCACGGTTCGCTTTTCCTCAGAATATTGCAATACGCATTGCACCAAGAAGGTGAAACACGTGGTGCAAGTGTTGGGGGCCACAAACGGAGATGACCGTAGCCTGTTAGGGGACTTGCCCCAAGAATATGAAGACTTCTGCGATGTTTTCAGCAAGGCAGCCGCCGAGACTTTACCACCTCATAGATCCTTTGACTGTAGGATTGATTTGGAACCCGGAGCCACCTTACCGTGCAGTCGGATATACGCCCTCACTGAGGCAGAAAACCGGCATCTTAAGGAGTACATAGACACCAACTTGCAAAATGGTTTCATCCGTCATTCTGACTTCCCCAGTCTCCTCGCCATTATTCTTCGTCCCGAAGAAGACCGGAGACCTTAGGACGTGCATAGATTATAGGGCAATAAACCGGATCACGATTAAGAATCGATACCCACTCCCCCTGATACCAGTCTTATTGGACCAAGTACGTGGAGCGACAATCTACACAAAACTGGACCTACGCGGGGCCTACCATCTGGTGCGGGTGCGTCAAGGAGATGAATGGAAGACCGCCTTTAGGACGAAGTTCGGACTCTACGAATATCAGGTCATGCCATTCGGTCTCTGTAACGCACCCGCTGCCTTTCAACATTTTCTGGATGAGGTTCTGCGGGGATTTCTAGATATCTTCGTCGTGGTCTACATCGACGATATCCTGATTTACTCCCGTAATGAACAGGAACACATAGACCATGTGAAATCTGTATTACAACGTTTGCGTGAGCACCATCTATACGCCAAATTGGAAAAATGTACGTTTCATTGTACTACGGTGGAGTTTCTCGGGTTCATTCTGTCACCCGACGGAGTCAAGATGGATTCGCATAAAGTACAAGCAATTCTGGATTGGCCGGCCCCACGAAACGTCAAAGAAGTGCAATCCGTACTGGGGTTCGTGAACTTTTATCGAAGATTTATCCAGGGATTTGCGCAAAAAAGCTTAGCCATCACTCGATTGCTGAGGAAAGGAAAACCATTTGTGTGGGGGCCTGAGGCGGAACACAGTTTTCAACAATTGAAAGAAGCGTTTACTTCAGCGCCTGTTCTTCTCCATCCAGATCCCACGTTGCCTTTTTTGGTGGAAACAGACGCTTCTAGTTACGCATTGGGGGCTATATTGTCGCAACGGGACCAGTCTGGACAATTACATCCGGTAGCCTACTATTCAAGAAAACTCAATTCTGCAGAACAGAACTACACCATCGCTGACCGTGAACTACTTGCTATCAAAGCCGCCTTTGCGGAATGGAGACACTATTTGTTAGGAGCAAGGCATACAATAACCGTACTAACGTATCATCGTAACCTTCAATTCTTAAAATCCGCACAAGCCCTTACCCCACGTCAACTACGGTGGGCCATGTACTTCGCGGACTTTGATTTCGTGGTAACATACCGCCCAGGTCAAGAGAATAAGAAAGCGGACCTGTTATCTAGGTATCCAGAGCCACCAAGCTGCCCTAACACTGATGTGGAAGCAAAACCTATAGTACCCTCAACTAAATTCATAGGAGGTACAACCAATACTTTATTGGAACAAATTGGTGATGCAATGACGGCACAGGAATTGCTCCAGTGGGAAGATCCGACACAGGAACGACAATTGAAAGAAGGGATACCGTATCAAGGTAAGGTCGTGTATTTACCAACGCAAAAACTGCGAACCCAAGCACTCAACTGGTGCCATGACTCGCCATTAGCGGGACATCCAGGCATTAATAAAACTCAGGAATTGATTCAACGACATTACTGGTGGCGGAACCTTCATAAGGAAGTTCAAGAATATGTAACACAATGCGAAGTGTGTGCCCGGAACAAGACAGATCATAAGAAACCCATGGGTCTGCTTAGACCTTTACCAACACCATGTCAGCCATGGCATACCGTGTCACTGGACTTTATTGTGGAATTGCCTCCGGATCGGAATTACACAACTATATTAGCGGTAATAGACTCATTCACTAAACTCGCTCACTTTGTTCCTTGTCAAGGCCTACCGTCTGCGGGTGAGTTTGCAGACTTGTTCTTGCAGCACATAGTTCGATTGCATGGAGTACCACAACACATCATCTCAGATCGGGGGTCTCAGTTTACGTCCCAATTCTGGCGTCTCTTCTGTAAAAAGATTGGTATACAGTTACAGTTGTCCAGCAGTTACCATCCCGAAACAGACGGACAGACCGAGCGCTTGAATCAAACTCTCGAACAGTATCTTCGTTGTTTTACACATGGGGCAGAAGAAAGTTGGCTGGACACCCTGTGACTTGCAGAACTAGCATACAACAACGCACAACATACTGCCACTGGGTACTCACCGTTCTTCGCAACATATGGGTATAATCCACATGTGCAACCGTCTACCGCAGTACTTCCAGATACTTTACCATCAGTGCAGACAAGAATAAACTTGTTAACAGAAACTTGGAAAAAGGCTCATCAAAATTTGATAGAAGCTAAAATCACGAACAAACAATATGCTGATAAAAAACGTCGAGCCAACCCAGACTATCAAATAGGTGATAAGGTGTGGCTGTCAACCAATATTTACGTATAGCAGGCCCACAAAAGCTAAAACCTCGTTTTATTGGCCCATTCTGCATCACACAAGTTGTAAACCCAGTGGCCATGCGACTGCGTTTGCCTTCCCACATGAAGGTCCACCCTGTTTTTCATGTGGCTCTCTTGAAGCCTGCAGCCCCTCACATACGAATGCAAAGACCACCACCCATTGTAGTCGAGGGGTTTCCAGAATATGAGGTGAAGGCAATACTTAATTCACGAATACGGGGAGGCCAGTTATCTTACTTCATAGATTGGGTGGGTTTTGGCCCCGAAGATAGATCATGGGAACCCGCCTCTAATGTGCATGCTCCGCGGCTCATGCGCCTGTTCCATCGCAACCACCCCTCTAAGCCAGGCCCTTCGGTGGGGAGGGGGTGTACTGTCGTAAAGGCAAACACTAATAAAGGAAAGCATAAAGTTGCTGCTGGAACAGGTGTGGGTAAGCCATTAAGTAGATGTCATTTGTGTCCAGGTTGCAGGTGTGCTTGGTGTAAAAGCAGGACAATTCAAGGCAGGAAGAGGCTTGTAGCAGGACTTCAAATCCCAGCAGCCTCCGGGCATAGGACCACACCTCCAGCTGCCCAGCCGACTCTCTGGGGGAACAAGCCAGGCACACGGGACCTGCAAAAGGCCCAGGCAACGCCCAAGCCCACGCCCAAGGCATCGCGCATGCGCAAGCGAGCTACCGCGCATGCGCAACCCGCGAACACTTGTTCGCGCTTGAGATCGCATCGGACAGGACGCAGTCAGCTGAGCTCCGGCAAAACCTCCCTCGCGGGGCCCGTCCTCGCCGGAAAAACACCATCCTTGGCCCCGCGCCTCACGAGATAAGTGCCGCTCTAGTATCACTGCTACGGAAGTTTTCCGGAGCGGGTTTCTGACCAGTTTTGAAAACTAACTTCTGGGAAGCGACCACGAGTGAATAGCAGAACGCTTCACCATACTAACTCCTAACTGCATGCTACGTTATGCTCGCCAGTTGCGGGCATTGTTTGGGCTGATTGGGAGACAGGATCTACACACTTCTGGGGGGCACGTGCTAACAGTTTCCTTTTGTGTGTGTCAGGAACGGAAACGCCTCAGCCCTAGCAGCCTACGCCTCAGCCCTAGCAGTCTACAGAATCAGTCCAAACCGCAAGGGAGCAGGACGCTTGGCGAAGCCAGAGCTAAGTGCTAATAAGTTATTTGCCTATGCATGAAAACAGTCTGTCTTGTTGAGCACGCGCAGGAGTGCTCAATTCAGTATTTAGATTTATTTTCATGAACAACTGGAGACACTGACTATTATCTGTTATGTTATTGTTTCTAATCTGCAACTCGAATTCCACCTCTGTGCTGATTATAACAGAGTGTGGGGCTGCGACACCAAGTGGGTAACGCATGCATGAATGTTGAATGCATGTCTTGGTCTCAGAAAGGGTAACGCATGTATGAGGGTATGCATGTGATGTGGAAAAAGCCGTGAAGGCTGCAATACCTCTGCCTATGTAACAGCTAGCCGAGGACAGAGCAAAGGAGCATGCTTTTCCTAGAAATCCCCTGCCTATCCATAACCGCTCCCTAAACCTCAACCCGGTGTACCTAATAACCCTCTACCCATCCAATCCAAGGACCCCCACCCTCTTTCCCCGTGGGGGTCGCGGTGACCTGCGTTTGCCTAATCCAGGCACCAAGACCGCCAAGGGGAGGTAGGAGTTTGTGCTGCTTCTGCGTGGAACGGAACTCGCCTTGTCACTGAGACAACAAAGATCTAGAATTGGTCTCCAGTCCCCAGTTTTCTTTCAAACCAGAAAGTATCTGGAGTATACTCTGAAGTCCTGGAGACACTTGGGGAGTGGGTTCTATTGCCCCCTTCTGTAGCACAGCGCGCACCTCTTGCAGAAGCTGTGGTCTGTGTTGTTCTTGTCGCTGAATCAGTGGAATACAAGGACATCTGCATTGGAACTCCAAGGTGTGCCCCTGTCCGAGAGCGTCCAGCACCCATCTGTTCATTGTGATCTTTTCACACATGCTGATGAACTTAGCCAGCCGGCCTCCCATCAGGTTGCATAAGTTGAGGCCCGAGGCCAAGGGTGGTTCAGGCCTGCTTGGGGGTCGGAGCTCTGCCCTGTGGGCAGCGCCTCCGATGTCCTCTGTTGGCTTGAGAGCAGCCCCAGTACACTTCCTGAGAGGAGGAACATGAAGGCTGCCGGTACGGGGCATTATAACCCTTGGAGGATCTTCCTGGTTTTCCTCTAGAAGAGCGAATTGATGACAGCCGACGCTGGTGGAATGTTCCCAGGGTGCAGTCTCCGTGACGGTCTTTATCGCCTGTAAAGACTTGTCGACTGTCTTTCCGAAGAGGTTCTCCCTGTTGAACGGCATGTCCAGCACCTTAGCTTGAACTTCCTTATTTATTTATTTTATTTACTCATTTGTAGAGTGTTAGAGCCTGCAGGCATCAGGGCACAGTAAGAGTGAGAAAAAGGTCCCGGTGGAAGTTTGCCCCCTTCAACCGACCTTGACAATGCATGGACACCCCGTTCCCCATCTGGAGGAAACCCGTGTCCACAATGTCCTCTGCCTCCATGATGGCGTGATCCGAGGCCACCCCCCTTCCTAAAAGAGCTCTAGCACCTCAACCTTCTCGTCTTCGGGCAGGAAGTCCAGAATAGGACCCAACCTGAACCATAGATCCGGGTCATATTGGGACAAAATGGCTAGGGAGTTAACTGCCTTGATGTTAGAGGCTGCTGTATAAATTATCCTCTTGCCCATTTCATCCAGCTTCTTCCCCTCCTGGTTCGGAGGTAGCATGGCTGCCAAAGACGGGTTTGCCGATCGCTTCCTGGCTGCGGCCGAGACCACCAAATCAGGCAAGGGCTGAGACTTTAAGCACCTGGCACCTGAATCTGGAACCCTGTACTTCTTCTCCAACCTATCCTGCTTGGTCTGGGCCTTACTCTGGTTTCTCATTAGAGCTAGGCCTTCCCCCCAGATGTAGTTCAGGAAGGGAATAGACATGATGGTCTTTCTTCTCGACTCACGCCGTTGGTACACGGAGCCTTCTTTCTTGGTCTCCTCAGGGACTAACTGAAACTGTTCAGAGGCCCTTGATATGACGGAATTGGGGAGGCACTATGGGGCTCACCCGCGTTCTCCTTCAGCCGCAATGAAGTAGTCGTCCTCGTCAGTGCCCATAGCTGTGTCTGTGCCCATGTCCGTGTGCAGGTCCAAGGCTCCGGGTGGGGTCTTTTCGCAACGAGGTGGTGGAGGAATCAGATTATGCCGAGGACCACTGGCCCCTATGGCCTTTCTCTTTCACAGGGCGAGCTTAGCCCAGATGGCTCTTGTGTGTCCTGTGAAGGTGTAGGTCCAGGTGGCGGCATCCTCTAATGGATTTCAGAGACCAGTGTGTGCAGGGTCATTGAATGTTCAGCGACACACGTTCCTATGCCGAGGGCTGAAAGGTACAAGTGGTGTTGGGTCTGGGCTGGCAAGCCTCCTCTTGCGAGCAGGAGACCCTTTGTGATCCGTGTAGCAATCGTCCTGCAGATCATTGTCCTGGGCCACTTCCCGGGGGAGTTTCAGCGCAGGGACCGTCTCTCTTTCCTTCTCAGGAGGTTCCTGGGTTTAGGGACTTTCTCTTTGAAGAGGCCCCTTTCATTGGTAGGCTCACCGTGGATGCTGATGGTGATCAGCTTTTTTTTTTTTTTTAACTATGGTTTTATTAGCATTTTCTGCAAACAATTGGGCCAAGATAGACACAAATTAAACACATTCATTGGACCCTTGAACCCAACTCCATCAACCCCCAACCCCGACCCTCCACCCCAAATAAATTGACCCTTAAAACCAGTAACTTTAAGAGCATCCATAATACGTCCTTTCCCCGGTGCTTGGGTGCTGAATTATTCGTCGCCATCTCCGTCAGCTTTGTAACGCCTGCTGTGCCCCGGACCGTAGGTCACCACTCTTGGAGCAGGCACCACACATTCCCTATCCCACCCCCTGGTGCATTAACATCCCCTCGGTGACATTAAATCTCCCATTCCCACATCTGTTGCACCCCATACCAGTTCGCTTGGAATGCACTTGAGTCATTATTAACCATGGCCGTCAATTTATCCATGAGGAACATGTTCTTTAATTTATTCTACCAATCGTCCTTGGAGGGGGCCACGGGCTCTTCCATTTCTGCGCCAGGGCCACTCTACCTGCCCTTGTTAGGCAGAATCCAGTGCAGTTCCCTTAGGGAGCACTACACCAGATTAGGACTACAGGTGAGAGCAATAAATCCCCTTTGGTATCAGTCTGTACCACAAAGATTTAGTTGGTAGCTGTGGCTGAGCAGTCAGACCCATCTCAAGAGGGAGATGAGCAGTATTCAGGGTTTACACATTAGGCCTACAGTTCTATGGCACAAGAAAACACCGACCAAAGCTTGGTAATTAAAAAGTAGTTATATATTTATTTTACACACTTCTAAGAAAGTATGTGTATAACAAGTATTAAGCAAGTTAAATGAAGTCAAGTAAAAGTATTATACAACTCCCTACTCAATGTTAGACAAGTTTGCGGTAGAGTGAAAACTGAGCAAAACGGCACAGTGAAAACCAACTACAAATGGCACTCTAACAATTCAGCGAATGGGAGGGAAAGTACAAGTTAAACCAAAATACCTTCAGACACCCTCTAGCAACACTTCCCTGAAGTTTTGTGAACAAGTAATGCACAGTAAAACTTTAGCAGAAAGATAAGTGAACGAAAACTGAGCAAAATGGCACTCCACAAGTTAAAACAGTAGGAAGGAAGAGGGATTCAGAAGATTTAGGTGCATCAACACATTTCTTATTGTAAAGCAATCTAGTGAGAGCAGATCTAACAAATCAGCCAGAGTCAATGGGCCTGAGCCAGAGTCAGTGGTACAGGACCAAGAGCTTAGGAGCAAAAATGTTCTTGTAGCTGCAGTCAAGTCTTTAGTAGAAAAATATTGAAGAGGTAGATGCGAGGTGAAAGACAATGTTAAGAGATAGGGTGGCCAACCCAACAAGTAGTCAAAGGATTTAAAACACCTTTGGGGCTACCACGGCGAAAGGGCGGCCTGGCGGAACAATGTACCTTAAACGTGGAGAAGTGGCTCCTATGGTGGCGGTTGTTCCTGGTAGTCTTTGCAGGTCGAGGGGTCCAGCAGAGGAAGAGAGGCTCTCGTCATGGAGGAAGGTTCGAATCGCTGCACTACCCAGGGAAGAGACCAGCCGCGGTGCTGCCAAACGAAGTTTAAAAGGTACGCTCCTTTTAATCGTGGTCCAGGTCGATAGCTGCCTGGCTATCCGGTCTCCAAGTGCTGTGCACTGTCGATTCGACCAAGGCAGGTCAGAGGAAGCGATAGGTGAACTGGTTGACCCCACCAGCTCAAAGGAAGAAGACTCTTTCGATGCAGATCTCCTCTCGTCGTGTGGAAGAAAAGTGGTGAGACGATCCGGCAGGGCTTCACTGGTGGTGTAGATGCTGAAGATATCTGTGGCTTCTCTCCCCTTCAGTTCCGTAGTTCCAGTGGTGACGTCTTGCTCTTCCAGTCCTCAGGACCCTGCTTTTATGCAGAAAGAGACCCATTCATACAGCCTAGCTGTCACTCACACAGTGGAGTGGTCTTCTTGGCGGGAGACCCTCCAGCCAATCAGGTTAGAGTGCGACCTGAGTTGATGTGGCAACTCTGTCCAGGGTTTCTACTCCCCCTCCCAAACAACAGACCCACCCCAGACTCAGAGGCGCCGAAAGGAGGGGTTCTTGGCAGAAGCCCGCCAAAATAGCGAACAAAGGATCCCCGACCTGGGTTAGGAGTTTAGAGTAAGACACGCAAAATAATTTATATCAAAGTTCTGGCAAATAAAACGTACCGAAGTAAAGTTTTTTTTTTTTTAACTTTTATTTTTGAAGGCATAGGTGAATAGCTTACACAAACATCAGAGCAGCCAGGAGTGGCAAAATACATATTCAACTGTATACAGTGGTGCATATGAACGATAACGTAATGGAAGTCAAGAGTGTGGTATCACGAGGCGTCCAGAGCTCTGGCACTTTACAGAGATGATTGCCATGAGTTGTCTCCAGAGGAGGGTGTGTCTAGGCTGTTAAGATAGCTGTTAAAGGGAGACCACATGTTTTTAGGCCGGGAATGGGCCGGGAGAGTAGTGAGGTACTCCTCCTCACAGTTCTGAGACCATGTTAATAAGTTCAGCCATTTCTGGAATGTGGGGGGGAAGGAGGACTTCCAGCTCTGCAATACACACTTCTTAGCAATTATAAAGCTGACATTTAAGAATTTAGCGGCACTTCTGGCTCCCTCAGCCCCCCACACCCCAAACAGCACCCCCAGTGGGTCAGGGTCTATGACAGTGTCACAAATTTCTGACAGAGTTTTCAGGATCTCGTCCCAGAATGCAGCTAGCCTTGGGCAAGCCTAGAACATATGCAGATGGCCAGCATCCTCTGCACCGCAGTGAGGACAAAGCCTTGGGTCGGAGCGAGCAAACCTGGAGATCTTGCATGGGGTGTAGTATAACCTGTTCAACAGTTTGTACTGAATGGTACGGTAGCGGAAGTTCAAGGAGACTATTAGTGTGGGAGCACATTTTCGTCCACAGTTGGTCGGCGAGTTCCAACTCCAGTTCGGATGCCCAGTCGTCACGGGACCCAGAAGGCTGTGGTGGGGAGGAAGTTAGGAGGAGTTTGTATAGTGAGGATACCACCCTGTGGGCCCCACCCGAGTTGGCGATGTAGGAAATCCCAGGAGGATCGGGGGGTTCAGTGGGAAACCCAGGCCAGGCACCACGGAAGGCTGCGCGAAGCCTATAAAATTGTAGAAGCTCCAACGGTGACCCCGAGAGGCCCGGCTTCTAGGTGTGCGGTGCTATGAATTGCCCTTCTGGATAGAAGTCAGTCAGGGCTAGGTATCCCAGGGACTGCCAATGTCGTGCCAGGGCCATGTCGTTTGTGGGTTTCAGCCCAGGGAAGTGCCAGGCAGGGAGCCATTTGTAATATGGGTGTTCCTCGGCACCCGTGGCGAATATCCGACAGCCTGACATGGGGGCGTGGAGGGGGTCCGGGGTACCAGTAGGAAGCGAACTGTGCCTGCGCTGCGATCCAGTACCGCAGCATATCAGGGGCAGTGAAACCACCTTTTTCGTAGGGAAGTGTGATAGCAAGCCATTTTTGCGCACTGCCCCTGAGTGCCACAGTAACTGAGCACACAGTTTGTGGAGGTCTGAAAAATATTTCTTACCCGGCCAGATAGGTACATTTGAGAATATATACAGCAGCTTAGGGAGTTGCTAGGGACAGTGGAAGAGGGCGCCAGCACGTTATCTTGGATTCAGCCTGTTCAGCCGCGGCCAGGTAGTTGTCAGCCAGGAGAGTGTCTTTGGTCAGGGATACGTGGATTCCCAGATATTTAATCCCATCGGGGACCAACGGAGCGGGTACTCAGTATCAGGGCGCGCTGTGGAGCTCGTGAGAGGGAAGAGTTCAGACTTGGCATAATTTATTGTGAAACCAGAATATGTACCGATGCGGGTGATGTCACGCAGGATAGGGTCTATGTGGTCATGGGGGTCTCTGACAAACAGCAGCACGTCATCCGCGTAGAGGGAGATAATTTCAGGGGTATCCTGTAGCCGTATCCCTTTACGTGAGTGACGTTCCCTGACATAGTCCGCCATGGGTTCGATAGCCAGGGCAAATAGGATCCAGTAAAACAGGCATCCCTGACGGGTGCCTCTGGAGAGAGGGAACAGATCGGAAGTTTGGGAGTTGACACGGACCCTGGCAACCGGGGAGGTGTACAGTAGCTTAGTGTATGCGATCATCCTGGGTCCTACGCCCATGGTCTCGAGGACTAGCCACATGTACTTCCAAGACACCATGTCGAAGGCCTTCTGGGCATCCAAGGTGATCGCAACCGCACTCACACCCTGATCGATTCGTGCCATGATGTTGAGAAGCCTTCTGATATTGTGGGAAGTAGATCTCCCAGGCACAAAGCCTGACTGGTCTTCATTTACCATATTGGACATGACAGGTAGGAAGTGGTTAGCGATCCCCTTAGCAAAAATTTTAGTATCCAAATTCATCAATGAAAGGGGCCGGTAGGATCCACATTCATTGCTAGGCTTACCGGGCTTGAGCAGGACCCTGATGACGGCCTCACCGAGTGTCGGGGGAAGGGATCCTAGCCTGAGTGACTCATTCCACACCTCGAGCGGTTCGTGGGGGCCAATATTGCCACATGCTCCTGATAAAATTCAGCCGTTAGCCCGTCGGGACCCGGTGCCTTACCTTTAGGGAGACTGGATACAGCCTCCACTATTTCATTCAATGTGATAGGGGAATCCAATTGGTCTCTAGTGGCAGGGGAGACTAAGGTGGTGGGTATTTGATGCAGGAGCTCCCGCATCTGGGAGTCAATATGTTCAGTGGGCTGGGAGTATAATTCCAAGTAGAAGCCTGTGAAGACTTCAAGGATTTGCTGGTCGGACCACTGTATAACCCCTTGACTGTCCTTGACTCAGGTTATTTGGGCTTTGCCCCATTCCCCCCTTGCCAACGCGGCTAACGTTTTGCCGGGTCTGTCACCCTCGCCGTATTTACGTGCTGCCTGTGGACGACTGAAGTACTGGACTTCCCCAGTGGCCTGTTCATTAAAGATTTTGAGCTCCTCACTGATCTGGGAGAGGACACTTGGGTCGATCGAGGCCGGCTGGGCACGTTCCAGGTCTTGTAGTTTAGTTTTGGAGTGGGATAGGGCGGCTCTTAAAGTTTTGAGGACTCCCGACTCTCTAGAAATGGACGCCCCCCAATGAAGGCTTTGAAAGAGTCCCAGCGGACCCCTAAGGTGGTGGACTGAGGCAGATTGTGTTCAAAATAAGTTTGAATGTCGGCAAGGATGTCCGCCTTGAATACAATGTCCTGCAGAGCGGATGATTTGAATCGCCATGTGTTAATAGTAGGGGCAGGTATCCCCAATTCCAGGGTTATCAAGATTGGTGAATGGTCAGACAGTGTGCGTGCGAGTATCCGCGTTTCCAAAACCCTGCCCAGCATGGGGCCAGATGACAGAAACATGTCGATCCTGGAGGAACTGTCGTGGACTGACGAGTAATACGTAAACTTGCGAGCTTGCGGATGCAGGGCGCTCCATGCGTCGTGGATGTCAAGTGTCGCGATGTGGGTCAGCAATCTATGCGCTGCGCCAGACAGGGGCCTAGGGGCTGTACCAGTCCTGTCCATCACGGTATCCAGTATAAAATTCATGCCCCCCCCCCCCCAAATGATCTGCACTCCAATGTATCCCAGCAATATGGATACCACCTGGTCAACAAATTCAGGAGAGTCAACATTGGGGCCGTAGGTATTCACTAGTAAGTAATCCCTGTTGGCTATGGCGCAATGTAACACAGTATATCTCCCCTCGGAATCTATATAGCTCTTGTGGAGGACAAACTTAAGTGATTTGTGGATCAGCGTCAAAGCCCCTCTAGCTCGCGTGGAATATGAGGTGAAATATCTGTGTGGACCCCATGTTGGAGCAATGCTTTTGGACAAGGGGCCCGTTGAGCGAGTCTCCTGCAGGAGCAGTATTTTACACCCGTGTCTGTTGGCGTACGCCATGATTCTACGAGCCTTGGTGTAGTTGCTCAAGCCCCGCACATTCCAGGATATCGCCGTTACTGGCATGTCAATGGTTTAAATAACATCCCAACACCGTTGTCGTAGAGTGAATCCTGGACAGAGGCCACCCCAACAGGGGATCCCTGATGCACTGTGGTCTGCCAAACAGCTTCTGCCATTTTTTCTGATAATACACAACAAACCCACTCCACCTCCCTCCCACCCCACCCACCCCCAACTTGCAGTGTGACCCCCCCCCCCCGACATGAGTGTCAACATTCTTCCAGGCCCAGGTGGCTTCATTTAAGTCAATGCCACCATTCCACCGTAGCTCGGCGGCCAGCACCCAACGGGCGTGCCCCTTCCACGGTCCAACTTGGGCCCAGGAGTAGTGGCAACGAAATAGAACTAAACAGAATTGTTGCAAATGCAGCGAGGTGCGCTGTTGCCGTGTGGTCGGCATCTTGAACATCAAAGACGGACAACGGATGCTGTCTACAGTAGGTTTCTGCGGTGGGCGGATCCAGCGCTTGGCCCCCGGGCCGACCATAAGTACCATGAGGAAAAGGATGGGGATGTAGGAGAGTTCAGGACAAGCGGCCGGTCATAAGGATCAAGAAGAAGGGGTGATGGGTTACTCCAATTCCAGGGCATAGTTGGTGGCCGGACCGCTTGCAGCAGGGAGGCATCATTACTGGAAAAAAAGCAGCGTTGCCATGGTCGCGTTGTGAATCAAGGATCACCAGGTAGTGTGGGCATCTTCGAGCAGTCTGATCTGAGGCTATACGGCGTCAGCGGGGTCATCCCTTGGATTGTTTAGTGGTATTTGCGACTCAATAAATTTCACCGCCTCGTCGGGGACCGTGAAGAAGTAGAGTTTTCCATTATGGGTAAGTTTAAGTCGAGCCGGAAATAGGATGTCATACGGGACATTGCGCTCCCTGTGCAGTTTTTTAACACCAAGGAATTGGCGTTTCTCCTGTTGAACCGCAACTGAGATGTCGGGGAAAATCCTGATGATGTTGGCATCTAAGCTCAAGTCCCCTTTCTCACGTGCCAGGCGGAGGATGAGTTCTCTGTCCTGATAGTTAAAAATTCTGGCGATGATGGGTCTAGGAGGGTCGCCCGGCTTGGGGCGAGGGGACAAAGCGCAGTGGGCGCGCTCGACTGTAAAATATGGTGACAGAGACGGATTGCTGAGGAGCTCTTTGAGTAGGCTCTCGACAGCGTCCTCCATGCGCCCCTTGAGGGCGTTCTTGGGAACGCCGATAATGTGTAGATGATTTCTGCAGGAGCGGGACGCCAAGTCGTCGCACTTGGCTTTCACTGCCTTCATGTCTCGTGACAGGGATGCAACAGTGGTCTGCAATGTGTGTATTTCATCCTCATTTGTAGCAATTCTGCTTTCAGCCTCTGTAATTCTGGTCCCGGCTTGGTCTACACGTGTCCTGAGAGAGGCGACATTAGCCTTTATGTCATCCAGTTTCTCGTGGAAGGAGGCGAAGTCTTTAGCCATTGATTCCATGAGGGTGGTAAGGTCCGGTCCCGATGTTCCAGGGTGGGAATTGGCCTCAGATTCCTCTTGCAGGGGTGGCGGCGGACTCGTCTCAGCCCTCGAGATGGCTCTTGCAGATTTATCCATGGCTCCCCCCTTGGAGCCCCCCCTCTGCTTATTCGGCATCCCTTTTTTTTTTTTGCCCACGCCAGCTCGGGGGAGTCTTTGAAGGGCTCCCCCGAGCTGGCGTACCGGGAGAATGCCCGGCATGCAGGCTTTTAATATCAAAGGCACCCACGGCGGTGGGCTAAAGTGCCCCTCAGCCGCGGGTGCCTTTGGCAAAAGGCGCCGTTAGTCCCCCACCACGCCAGCTTGGGGGAGTCTTTCAAGGACTTCCCCGAGCTGGCGTAGCGGGAGAAGGTGCGGCATGCAGGCTGTTAATGTCAAAGGCACCCACGGCGGTGGGCTAAAAGCGCCCCTCCGCCACGGGTGCCTTTGGCAAAAGGCGCCATTAGCCCCCCACCACGCCAACTCGGGGGAGTCTTTCAAGGACTTCCCCGAGCTGGCGTAGCGGGAGAAGGCGTGGCATGCAGGCTGTTAATGTCAAAGGCACCCACGGCGGTGGGCTAAAAGCGCCCTCCGCCGCGGGTGCCTTTGGCAAAAGGCGCCATTAGCCCCCCACCACGCCAACTCGGGGTAGTCTTTCAAGGACTTCCCCGAGCTGGCGTAGTGGGAGAAGGCGCAGCATGCAGGCTTTTAATGTCAAAGGCACCCACGGCGGTGGGCTAAAAGCGCCCCTCCACCGTGGGTGCCTTTTGGCCAAAGGCACCATTAGCCCCCCACCACGCCAGCTCGGGGGAGTCTTTCAAGGACTTCCCCGAGCTGGCGTGATGGCAGAAGGCGTGGCAGGCGCCGCATTGTCATTGAATGCACCCGCGGCGGCAGGCTCATTCAATGACAATGGGCTGCTGACGCGCCCTATTCCTATCATTACCTCCTCGCCGGACTATTTCTGAAACTTTAAGATTCCTACAGATTTTTGGTCACAGAATGTTGGCATGTATGGTAAAGTTAATAATAAAATAAACAGGCAGTATGTTAGAGGCTGTCAGTAAAAGTGGTAGCCTCGAACAATGGGAAAATCCCATAGGAAAATATTTGCGGTCGAATATAAAAGGTAGTAACCACTGCCACCAGCCAGAAACTTTGTAGAGAGGGACTTTAAGGTAACCCTCGAAAATGAAAATAGGGGGAAAAACTATTAACCCCTTCCAGTACTTCCATATTAAGATGGGGGGTAATGGTTAAGTTCATAACAATTGACTAGTAAAGTCAATGGGGACTTTACATGCCCTGGGAGACAGTAGTCAGTCCCAGGGTATGGAGTCTATTTTTGGGGGTCGCTAAGACACCCCTGTGTCACTGCACAGAGGGTGCTGTGTAACACATGTGCACAAAGATGGTTCCTATGGGTGAGAGAAAATCCCACAGGCATTAAATACAAAAATAGCCTAGAACACACATAACAAAACAATGCCTAAGAGTGGGAAAAAGAGTCTCACTCTTGGCAGGTAAAAAGAAACAAACCCTTCAAATCCAGCAAAGCTGCTGGGGGACTCTATAGGTAAGGGAAATTAGCCATAGAATGTGAATTCTCCCTAACAGCCCTCGGCATTGTTTCCCACATTCTTGGGTACCTGTTTATTTCCGCTTCCTCCGGGGGGAGGCCTAGCAGCATCGTCAGCGGATTATGTTGGAGAACTTCCTCAGTCACCTCCGCCATCCAACCCCTTACTCCTTCCAGAACTTCTGGACTACTGGGCAATGCCACCACATGTGGTCCCTTGAGCCCACCTGGCTACACCCCCTTGGACATCTGGGTGACACCATGGAGCGCTATTTTAAAACTCCTTGCCCAATCGTCCTCCGATAGGGTCCCCTCTATTAACCCATTTCAGAACCTGCAGAATCCCCTCCTTTCCTCTAGGTTGTTGGTGTTCAAAATTTTGTGCATCTTGGACACTGACCCCTTTCTCGTCGTAGCCGTGTCCAGTAGTGTTTCAAATGGAGTCAGCTTTCTTCTCAGATTTTGCCCCATGAATGATCACAAAGAATGCCCTTCAACCGAAGGTACTCGAAAATGGAAATAGATCCCCGCCCAAGAGCCTCCCTCATTTCTTCATACGAAAGAAATTCACCCTCTTTGAACATTTGCCCTGCCCATTCCATTCCCGTGTCCGACCAAGATTGGGCATTACGAAACCCCCTGCTCCCGAGTTTGAAGGGGTGTCCCCAAAGTGAGGTCGTTGGGGAGGGCCACGAAGTTAGGTGAGCAGTCAAGGGTCCCTCTTTCCAGGTCGCCCAGAGCACTCCCAGGGTTGGATGTGCCTTCAACCTGCTCGGAATGAGCCTACGTTGGGCCCACAGGAGATCGCGTACCTTGAGGTGGTGGGCATCCATGTCTTCCAGATAAGACCAGTAAGTTCCCATCCCTTCTTTCATTTGTTCCAACCGAACTCGCAATTGGGCAGCGTGGTAATAGAGAAGAAAATCCGGTAACCCAAAACCCCCCCTCCTTCCTGGGGAGAGTCAGAGTAGCCCACCCGATCCTCGGGGTCCTCCCCTGCCATTTAAACTCTCGCACCACTTTCTGTAGGCCCCTAATGGTTCGGTCGGGGACAATCATTGGGAGCGCTATGAAGAGGTACAGAAGTCTAGGCAGGATATTCATCTTTACCGCAGTCATACAGCCGTACCAGGACAGGGTCATCCCTCCCCATTTCTTCAGATCCGACATGATCCCTGCCACTGTGGGGCCAAAGTTGGTTGAAGCTAACTCAGAAAGGTCCCTAGTAACGAGAACGCCCAGATAGCGAACAGAGTCTTTCCCGACCACTACTCCCTTATACCTGTCCAGGGGGTCCAGCCTCGGGTCCCGGGCTCTCATGGGGAGTATCACTGACTTTGCCATGTTAATTTTCAACCCTGAAAATTGCCCGAAAGTGGTCATCAAGGATAGGAGGGGAGGGAGCGAGGAGTCAGGCTGCACCAGGTATACCAGGTTATCATCTGTGAACAGAGATAGCTTGAACTCCACTTCACCTCTTCTAATCCCTTGGATTTCCGGGTGGGCTCTCACCGCTGTGGCCAGGGGTTCCAACGTTAGAACGTATAACAAGGGGAGAGTGGGCATCCTTGCCTCATTCCCTGCGAAAGGGAGAACGAGTCTGATAACCCTCCATTCACCTGAACCCTTGCCGTTGGGGCCCTATATAGTGCGGCCACCCAGTTCCTAATGTTTACCCCGAAGCCCATTCTTTCGAGGAGTAGTTCCATATATCTCCATTTACCCTATCGAAAGCTTTCTCCGAGTCCAGAGAAAGCAAACTCACCTCCAGGTCCGATTCTTGGGCATAGTAGATCAGATCTATCGTCTTGCGGATATTGTCCGACCCTTGCCTCCCCCTAATGAAGCCCACTTGATCCCCATGGACCAGCTTTGGCATTATCCCTTCCATCCGTTTCCCCACCACCTTGGATAGGATCTTTACATCTATATTAAGAAGCGATATAGGTCGATAGGAGGGGCATTCCGTCGGGTCCTTCCCTTCCTTGGGCAGCACCACTATTACAGCCCCCATCATGGATTCTGGCAGGAGTCCCCCCTCTAACACCGCATTAAACACCCTCGCTAGATATGGAGCCAGGGTGGAGCGGAACCTTTTGTAAAAGTATACAGTGAAGCCATCCTCACACGGTGACATTCCCCCTCTCATCCCACTAATCACTTGCTCCACCATATTCCGGTACAGGCCCTTCCAAACCCTCCGCCATCTCTTCTGTCAGGGACGGGACCTTAATGGCGTTCAGAAACCCCTCAATTTGGGCATCCTCCCTTTATATTCAGACGAGTATAGCTTCTCGTAAAATCGACAGAAGGCCCCACCTATACTTGGGGTATCATAGACCATCACCCCCCCGATCATTTTTCACTGCCTTCACCATTCTACTTCTCTGGACCTCCCTCAATTTCCAAGCTAAAGTACTATCCGCCCTGTACCCCTTCTCATAATATTTTTGCATCACTAGCTGGAGGCTCCTTTCTTTTTTATGTATGAGGAGATCCCTCAACTGGAGCCTGTAATCCTCCAGGGTGACCACCCGCTTCCGGTCTAACGGTACCTCTGAGGGACCCTCCCAGCTGGAGATGAGCTATTTTCTCTCTCAAAGACCTCTCCAGGGCCTCCCTTTCCCTTTTTTTCTGGGCTCCCATTTTAATAATGACACCTCATATGGTCGCCTTGATGGCGTCCCATAGTGTGTGCATGCCTACCTCACCATTATCGTTCAGTGCGAAAAAATCCACTATGGCATCCGAGATCTCCTGGGCCAACACATTATCCTTCAACAGGGAGTCATTACACTTCCAACGCCCTTTGCGGACCCCCGCCATGGCAACCCGGACCATATCATGGTCAGACCAGGGGACAGGGTCGACCCTGTGGCCAGAGACGTGCGGGCGCAGGAGCTCATCAACCAGGATGTAGTCTATTCTTGAGTACGATTTGTGGGGTGCAGAAAAGTATGTGAAAGAGGGGTCTCCGATCCTGGGACTCGGGGTTGCGTCCACCAGGCCCAACTCAGCATTAACCTTCTGCAAGGTTCGTGCCATGGCTTCGTCCACCGCCCTAGTAACCTGAGGTCCCAGCCGTTTCCTGTCTGTGGATGGGTCCAGACCATGTTAAAATCCCCCCCCCACCACCACCGAGCCTTGAACAAACAACTTTAGCCGGTCCACTATTTCCTCCCAAAATTGTCCCTGGCCTTCATTTGGACTACACACCACAACAAGAGTTATTGGAGAGCCCTATAGAGACGCCATAACCATTAAATATCAGCCCTCCGGATCCGATGCGCAGAATACATCCCCTTCCCCCCCTGCATTGTGGGTTCCTTCCCCCCGTGTCCAGTGCTTCTCTTGTAAGAAAAGTAGGTCGAGTTTGGCCCTTCTAAATTCTCTGTAAACCAAAGACCTCTTGGTAGGGGTGTTCATGCCTCGTACGTTTAAGGAACCGATACCCAGGGCCGGCAGACCATCAGCCATTGTCTAAGATACCTTTTCTCTCGGTCAGCACCCTCACCGCACCTTCTTCTAACAGCTCTTGGTACTTTCCCCTGTGTGCCCCCTCCCCCCCTGGGTGGGCCTTAAAAATTCCCCCAACTGCCCCCCAGCCCCCACCCCCAATTTAACAACCCCAACTCTCCCCCTCCCCCTTTTTCCCCACCCTGGGCTCCAGCCAAATAGTTCCACCATCGCAGGTGCATGGCCAGACCACCAGCTTTCCCACCTCTGCTGGGCTATCATCGACGTGTTCACCGCTGTGAGCCCCCTCCCTCCAGCTCGTCGCCCCCCCAGGATCCCCTTATACTTGCTGTTCAGGGGGACCCCAATCTTGCAAGGACCCCCGGGTCCTCTCCTCTCTTCCATTATTGGTAGGGGCCTTCCACCCCTCCTCGTTCTTGGTCGGTGAGGGGGTATTCAGTTTTTTTAGTTTTCTTGAGCCTGTCTTTTTTTCTCCTGTTTCCCGGGGACCCGTGACCGCTCGCACCCTCCGCGATCGACCCTATGGGCCCCCTCCGGGGGATCGACTCCATTACAGAGTCCTGGATTGCTCCCTTTATGTCTTCCTGTGTAACCAAAGTCATACGCTGCCCCATGTATTCGAATGAAAGGGAGAAGGGGTAGCCCCACCTGTAGCGCACACCCTTCTCCTTCAGCAACTGCGTGAGGGGGCGGCACATCCTGCGCTTAACCAATGTGTACGCTGAGAAATCTTGGAAGATTGAAACTTGCGCGTTGTTATATGTGATCTCCCAGGCCTTCCTAGCCTCCTCCAGCACCTTGGCCTTCTCAGTGTAATAGTGGAACCGGACCAATATGGACCGGGGGCCTCCCGCTCTGCCCCCCGCCCTATGAATCTGGTCGAACATCGGCTCCGGTGTCATCCCATCCGCAAAGAGGAGGTTGATAATGTCTCTCACCACTCGACCCAACTCTCTCTCTGTTCCGCCCTCCATTTCCGGGACACCAAAAATTCTGAGATTATTCCTTCTTTTCCTGTTTTCAAAATCGTCCAGTTGCCTGGCCCTTTCCTCATCCTTCTTCCCCAGGGCCCTCAGCCTCAGGCCCATTTGTACTTCCTGAGTCACAGAAGAAGTTTGGTTGGTCTCCAATTGCAGCAGCCTGTCCTCCACTTTGCTCCCCCACTGGTCAATTTTTTCCATTTTTTGGGCAATGTCTGACCTCATGTCCCTGATTTCCTGCAGGACTGCAGCAAAACCCCTTTCCATTGCAGAGACCGACTGCGACGAAGACTCCGGCTGGGCCATTCCGTGGTCTCGATAATGATATTCCTGAAGGTTTTTGCGCCAGCTCATCTGATCACCCCGTGTGCCTCACTGCTGGATCTGCCGCCGTCCAGGGGACCACAAGGCACCCTCCCAGGCCCTGCCGCAAGACCTCTTCACCACTTCAGCCGTTGGGTTCCTGAAGAGGGGTTGGACCGTCCTCCAAGGTCACATACACCCCTGGGTGGGCACACGCCCCACCGACACCGGGCGGGGGCCTCACACCCTGTTCACACCACAGCAATAGTCCAGGGTCCTCTTTGAATTTCGGGGGAAGAACCTCCTACCTACCCCCCTGGGCGGGCACACGCCCCACCAACAGCAGGCGGGGGCCTCACACCCTTTCCACACCACTGCCGCGTTCCAACGTCCTCTTCGTACTCCGTGAGGAAGACCCCTCACATACCCCGCTGGGCGGGCACACACCCCACCAACAACGGGCAGGGGCCTCACACCCTTTCCACACCACCGCGGGGGTCCAAGGCCGCCTTCTTCCTCCAGAAGGAAAAACACCAATCAGATCTCCCAGTCCTCTCCCAGGGATCAGGTTCCCCCCCCCTGACACTCGTGGGAGGGCGCTCGTTGCGGTCCCAGGCCCCGGGGCAATCACCCACGCGGAGTCAGCTTGCCCATTCTCTGCACCCTCATGGGGGCTTAGCAGACACAGGCCCCGCGGCCATTCAGGTACCCCTCTCCACTCCCCGGGACCCGACACCCCCTCCAAGGCCCCAGTCCAATCAAAAATCCTCTTGTGAGGGGGTCACTGGGCGAGGGGCCACCGGGGGAGGGACCGGAGGGCCTCCAATCTACCGCTCCACGGTCGTTCTGTCTCCCTACCTCCGGGCCCACCTCCCCACTCAGGCAGGTGATCACCCGGGGGGGGCTTGCCCTCCTCCGGCCCCCCGGGGGGCCGTGCGCAAGATTTGGCCAACACTCCACACGGCCGCCCCCTTGCCCCCGTATCCGAGCTCCGGCGCCCGGCAGGGCCGCCTGCTACCACTCTCCCCCGGACAGGGGAAGACTCTGCTCCCGCTCCACCAGCTGTCCGGGGGCAAAGGCTTCTCCCCCGGGGCATCCCGCACCCACAGGCGGGAGCCAGAAAAAAGGAGACAAGCCCGACAACGGGAGCCCGCAGCCCCGGGCTCGGACGGCTCCTGTAATGCCTCCCGAGCCGCAGAGACTTCCACCGATCCCACCAGGCCCAACGTCTTCCGAACTTCAGCTTCCCGGGGTCCCGGATCACCGCTCTTGCTCTCAGGGGATCCCCGGGGGGGTCACCTCACGGGTCCACAGGATTGCTCTCGCAGGGGGAGTCCACGGAGGGGGGGGCTCACACCCCTGTTTGGCCCAGCTTCAGCGGAAGCATGGGATTCAGGCAGCCATAGCCTGTGCGCCCCCTGGTGGCCTCCGGTGATCACCTTTTGCCCGACTTGTGACCCGCAACATCAGCAAACCCAGTGGCGCTAGCGTCATGGAGCTTGGCATCCTCAAAGGATCTCGACCTCCTCCCGGAAGGAGTTTGCTCCTAGAACCGGCCGGTCCTAGATAAGGCTTGACCCTGCCTCACAGCTGAGTCAGTGGCCTTGCTCGACTTGAACCACGCTGACAGTGTGCTGTAGCTGTCTTTTTTGGTTTTCTTCGAGAAACCACGGCTCAACTTGCATCCCTCCTCATCGTGGTCCGGATGCAGGCAATGTAAGCATTATGATGCTGGTCTGCCACGAAAAACGTTTCTTAATCCACAATTCGAGCAGAGTTTGAGGAGGCTTCACCTTTCCTTCTTCTCTTCAGTAATGGCTGAAAGGTGCAAAGTACGCCCAAGGTCTGGCCTTCTCGAAACTTCAATGACGATCAGACAGTGGATGAAGATCTTCGCTGGTAGCAGATCCCCGCCACTGGCTTCAGTCCTTCGTCGAAGATGATCAAACAAAAATAAGTCAAAATTTGAACAATTTTGGACAAAAGAAAATAATAATTCACTTGGAGAGCAACTTGATGACTCCCAACAATGAAGCGTGCGCAAAATATCTGAAGATGGAGGACTGACATTGGATGGGGGCAGTATGACCCAGAGGACAGTGACTGGTTTAGAGGAGAAATACAGTTTAAAAGTGAAAGTGAAACTGTTTTCTTTTACCGAGGATTCCCAGCCCAACAGGGAATATTCATGAACATGTGAATCCGTGCCAGACCCCATGCTGGAGAAGGACTCTCTATCCCTAAATCTAAGAGGGGTTTCACTGCCTCAAAAGAACTAGTGAAAATAGTCAGGCTGTCCAAAAGTAGGTCTGTCCCAGTCACATCCCCAAACCCTATTTCTGCCCCTCGCTCTATAAAATAAAATAGTGCCGGGATGATCTCATTCAAAGAAAATAGTGTTCATCAAATCAACAAAACAAATGTCCTCAGCCAGTCAGGCTTCAATTCAAAAAGTTTTCAAAACAATGTTCAAGAAATAATGTTCCAATATAAGGCAGTAGCGCCATTCCCCTAGACTTCAAAAGGAACAAATGTATTTTACAGTCTTTTCTCAAACACAAAGGATCTTGCACAGATACTACACGTTTCTCAGCTTCACAGTTCTCGTTTAGTTCCAGGATTCTCAACCTATTCATATCAAAACTCTCATGAGATGTGGGTCCCAGACTTGCGGTATGCTGAAGTGCTTGGTTTACTATCCTGCCAATCAATGACCATTTATTTATTTATTTAGCATTTTTAAAGCGCTCACACAGCCCACGGGTGTCGAGGCGCTGTTACAGGAATTGTTTTTGTTTTTTTAGTTGCGCAATTGTTTTTTTTCTCTTAGTTGCGTATTTATAACGCGTTTAAATACCCAGAGGTTTCTAAGCGCGGACCCGGGGATCAAACCTGTGTTGCTTCGTGTCATCTTGCTTCCAAGGCGAACACGTTGCTGCTGAGCTATCCTCCCGGGACCTTTAACAGGCTGTCTTCCATTCTCTTATAGGTGAGTTGCTTGGTTTACTCTCCTGCCAAGCAATGTCCCTTTCGCAGGCTATCTCTCTTACTGTTGAACTGCTTGGTTTACTCTCATCAAGCAGTGGCCCTTTCATAGGCTGTCTCTCTTTGTCTTACTGGGACCCAGACCCTCTTATTCCTGATCACTGTAGGCCCTTGCATTCCATATGGGTGTGGGTCCCAGACTCGCAGTGATGAGCCTAGTTAGTTTCACTCACTTCTCTGCCAAATGTTCCACCATGAAAAAAAGGTCTTTCTCATTGACTCCTATATCTAAAACTAGACAAACCCCAACAATAAGCCTTGAGTCCCATCAAACCTAGGACCTCTCCGGGCCTCACCTAGTAAATCCAACGTTAAGGCAAGGACCCCTGGGGTACTCCCCCAACAGAGTTCCCACCCTCCCCCACAACCACCCAACATACCAAGCCATAAGACCACCCAAAGCTAAACTATCACACCTACAATCGCAAACGTAAGGAAGCCAAGAACCGACACAATCCAACCAGGAAAGAGTTGCATGTAGGCTACAGCCCCTGCAACCTAAAAAGAAAGCAACACGCAAACAAACTTACAAACCAATGAAACCAACAAGATCACAACACCGACAACCCAAACGCAAAGAAACGCCTAAAACAACCTAATACTAAGGAACGCAACATGCCATGAAAACGAACGGGACAACGTGAAAGACAACCAGGCGTAGGAATGAACCAAATGGAACCACACCACATAATCACAACTGCGGAACATCCCCCCACAAACACGGTCGACAACAGAACAAACGCCAGAAGAAGAGAACAGACCCCTTTGGTTCCTTTCTCTTGGGTCCCAGACCCATATAATTTCTTTCTCTCGTGTTCTAGGCAGACCTGGTTTTCCAACCCATCAGGGGATGCCACTGTGGTATTAGCTTCTTTCTCTTCGGTTCCAGAACTCTTTGGTTTCTTTCTCTCATGATCTAGGAAGCCCTGGTCTTCCAACCCGCCAGAGACTGCCACGAAGAGGATGGCTCTGGAGGCCACTCCTTATTGGATGTGGGTCCCTGACCCGTGTCCCACTGCAGTATAGTCTCTCTGGGTTCCCAGCAAGCCTCCCAGTTTCCCAACCCTCCTTTGGTTGCTCACCAGTCTCTGTCAGCTACTTCTGGGTCTCTCGACTCTGCTCAGAGACCTGCTCATGCGTCCGAGCTCTGAGGTGGGTCCGCAGTAGCTTCCTGCTTTCGGTCTTTCTGTCCCAGGCAGACCACGCTCTCCAATTCTCTCGATCAGCTGGCACTTCATCTTCCTGCTTCCGGATACGGTCCGACCACGGCACAACTCTCCGGAATATCTCTGCTGATGGGTAAGCGTCCTGTCATCTATTGCTTCATTCGACTCCTGATGCGAGCTCCACAGCTCCCGGTTCCTCGAGGGAGAATCTCTCCCTGTGTTTGAATTAGGGATGTACCGAATAGTAGATTTCAGTATTTGTCCGAATAACGATTAGTTGGACAAGTATTTGTCCGCAGCCGAATAGTTGCCTTTTTAATAAAAGTTATGTGGACAAAAAAAACTTTGTAAATTAAAAACACACTTTAAAACATGAGTATCCATTCTTTATTCCATTTCTTTTCTTTGTCGTCTACGGAAGATTTTTGTATAAACCCTGAAAAGAATACATTATCAGAAAACAAACTTTTCAGTTACAGCACAATTTGTATTTTTGAGCGCTCATAGGTGTTGCTTGTTGGGCAGGGCAAAAGTAACTAAGACTAGTCCAAAAGTATAGTATGCATGTATGTGATCACTGCGAGGGGAGACTGGCATGTGTCTTTCAAATGTGCCTTTTGAGCCTGCCCATCTTTAGCCTTCTGGCTTCAGTAAGGCACAGTAAGGCACGGAAACACAAAAGGAGTGAGTACATCAATTAGCACCCTGCTGACTGCTGAAGCGCTAGTAAATAAAAACCTCTGGGATGCTATAGCCATGCTTTCTACCTGTGGTACTGAAAGGGATGATGTATTTGAAAAATGCCTTCTCATTAACAGATAGTATTTTCTTGGGTGCAGTATGGTTGTGGTAGTTTGGGACATGGTAAAAGACACAAGACAAAAATATATAGTGAATGCTGCGTCCTCCATGGTTCTCGGCTGGCCCTATAGTGAAGGGGCAGTGTCAATTTTCAGATCTTTAATGGGCATGTATATTTTACTTATTTTTTCACTTGTACATCCATTTGTAATAGTAAATAGTACATTTATATCACCTCTTTATTACACAAATATTCCTGGGTCATTTTGGTTAAAAGGTAGTCACGTTGTTTAGTAACATCTGTCACTTTTACTCAATTCAAAGGGACTCATTTTGACAACATGAGAAAGTTGGAATGCAGGAATTGTAACCTATGTGTCGATACTATAAGCATCTCTCTGTCACAGACACATTTTCCACTGAGCCATCTTACTTGTTTTATAACCTTAGCCTGCCGGCAAAATACAGTTAGACACTACCTCCTGAGCTATTTTACTCAGGTTTTGGAACTTACTGGTATCTCTGCAACAGCTATATTAATCCATGTAATTATATTGTATGGATTGGGAATTGGTGGGATTGGATGCTGTAACTTTGATTTCCCACACAGGTCATCAGAAAATCAAAAGCACCTAAATAAAATAAATGTTTTAATAACTACTGGTTTAGCTCAATGGGTTTCAACTGCAAAATACAGGGGAGACCAGAGATACATTCAAAATATTGAGTTTTGCTTCAGCTCACTCCTCCCAGTAAACTACCAGATGAAAGTCTGTACCTCCAGCAGATGAAGGGCAACGCCTTTGTTTGCACTTTCACACCTCTGCTCTGCCTGTACTCCATCAGAAAAGAAACAGCAGCATTTGTTGAATGATCCTTTTAAAGGATAAACATGACATGCCTGAATGATTCTAGGTATGCAGTTAAAGCAGTAGTTAATGTATTTTGTAGAGCAAACTATTCAGCATCTATTAAGAAAGTAGTTAGCAGAATCTGAATATTTCAATTTCAGCCGGAATTCAGCTGAATACTTTGTCGAAGCCGAATTTCGATACACACCTAGTTTGAATTTAGCTCTTCTATTTCAGTTGTGCCTTGGCCAATAGGAAGTCTATAAACACTATGGGGGTCATTCCGAGTCAGGTGGTAGGGGATACCGGGCACCGGTAAGGAGACCGGTGCCGGTAATCCCCTATCGCCCGATTCCGAGGTCCCCTAACGGGAACCGTAAGGGACGTGTGGTCGGGCCACACGTCCCTTGCGGGTCCCGTTAGGGGACAAGGGCGCAAATAACGGGCTTGTCATTCATGAGCCCGTTATTTGCACCCTCCCCATTTGAGCCCTATGGGGGCTCAAATGGGAATGGGGAATGGTATGTTCAATGGGGACTTACCGGTCCCTCCAGGGTCTGAATGGACCGGTAAGTCCCCATTGAACCACACCGGAGTTGGTACCGGTATGGGAGGCAGCCATGGAGCTAATTGCTCGATGGCTACCACCATACTCGGTATGACCCCCGATATCTGTTACACCTCGTTTTCACCATCAATCGATTTGGCACCGCTGAAGGCAGCTTCATACAATATCCTGTGGAACTCCCAAAATGGCATCCAATGTGCCACGTGCAGTTCTAGCGTCACACAACACGACATGCAGCGCCGTCTGTGCGCACCCACAGTGATGATGGACTGCAAGGGAAGACTAAAAGAACTCTGGAACCTGGAGCCCTGATGCGTCGCTTCTGTTCCATTGACACTCCGTGATTTCATAATCTAGGAATCTTACCTCTTCTCCTGAGACTGATGCTATCTACCTGTCCCTCTCTTCTGCATACCGACTTGTTCTTGTGTTTCCTTCTCATTTGTCTCCTCCCACTTTCCTTTCGAACAACAGCATAGCCCAGCTTCAGCGCTCCCTGGCAGTAACTGAGTCATCTCTGGGTAATTGCTTTTCTCGACTGAGGGTCTGGATTAATTTCCACATTCCCTCTTCTATCATACCACCCGTGTTTATGCCCCAATACTATAGCTTTTTCTCCAGGTTAGTCACTTTTTAAACTTGCCTAACTTTGTACTTAACAAGAGCGCTCAGTATGGTAAATGGAGGTACTCTTTATGCATCCACACTTCTTCCTCGTCTCAGGAATGATTTTGTGGATTTCCCAGCAAAGTCAGTTGGTCTCTTCCTCGTCACATTACTGATCTTGAGGATTCCCAGCAAAGTCAGTTGGTCTCTTCCTTGTCTCAGTACACACGGGATATACATCCCTTGAGGAGTTCACACTCTTCCTCGTCCCAGTACTCCCAACCTTACTGGTTTTAAGAAAACAGATAGGAACACTAGGGATGGTGTTGTAAGGGGTTAGTGAGGACGGTTGGCTAGGGTTAGGTAGGCTATGGTGATACCATGTTCTCCCCAGGTCATCACTACCCCATGGGGGGCTTCCTTCCCCATGAGATCCACCCAATGAGTACCACCCCCAGGGGGACTTTCGGGTAGGGGCCTCACCTCCCTGACCTCCTGGCCCTAGGGTGAAAGTGATGAGATCCAGGGATTCGTCACAGTTGATTCTGATCTTTGACGCCCCAAAGGCTGTGGATTTCCCAGTTCTGAGTACTGCTCCCCATCCCGCCAAGGAAGCGTACGCTGCAAGTTCCCACGTAGGCAGTGGTGGCTTGTACCGTATACCAGCCGAGAGGTTCTCCTCTGTCATCCACTATAGTAGATCTGCATTTAGGGAAAATGGAACACCAATCTCCCCTGACTGCGGTTGGGTGTCTTGACTCCAGTACATTTTTAGATGAAGTTGCAAAAGTCTCATGTGCAACCTGGCCAGATGGATCATGCGAATGAATGATGCCATAAGGCCTAGGAGTTGCTGAAATATTCTTGCTTTTAAAGATATCTGCTTGCAACATTTGCAGCATATTGTTTTGATGATCTGCAGCCTCTCTAATTGGGAATAAACTTTCCCCCTTGTGCAGTCCCAGATGATTCCTATGAACTGCAATCTTTGTGTTGGGGTCATAATTGATTTCTCCAGATTCAGACCCAGCGCATATGCCTGTCGCATGACCTGTGACACTGAAATCACCTGCGAAGGCGTCGAATCTCGAATCAGCCTGTCGTCCGCATAGGGGTAGATGTGTACTCCCTGTAAGCAAAGCTGCGGCATAAAGGCAACCATCACTTTTCATGAAAACCCATTGTGCGGAGTTCAGACCAAATGTAATTATTTTGTACTGGTGGGGAGTCCCTTGCACTGAAAATCAAAGGAATTTCTGGTGCGGATCCCTGGTATGTGCATGTATGCATCCTGAAGATTCAAGGCACATAACCGGCCCCCCTCCAGCAAAGCTGTCAGGATCTGTCCAGGAGTCACCATTCGCAAAAAAAATCAAAAAGCATCCCTGCACCACACTCTCCAAAAGACCTATCTGTATGGTGAGCAGCTAACCGGTTTGATGAAAATTGTTGGGTAGGGGAGGTAGGAGGGGATGATCGGATTGGAAGGTGAATGCCTGAATGCACTACTGACTAGGTCCATTGTTCCCGAGTTATGGCAAAATGGAGGTAAATCCTACCGCATATAGGCATTGCATCCGGCTGGGCCACTGGAGAGTCAAACTTTAGGCTTGTCCATCTGTGATAGTGCTGTTTGTAAGGTTTTTCCGCCCTCATTTTTTTCTTGGGTGGGGGGGTTGGCCTGAGGCTTGGGTCCTCCTGTCCCCACCTTGGTTGCTGGAGAGAAATCCTCTGAAACCGTTATTAGTATGTTGCTGTTTCTGTTGATACACAAACGTACCAGTCTTCTGTGCAGGCATGTCGCTTTGAGGCTATGAGACTTTTCCTTTGCCAACTCTTTATCAGTGGTTGCATGGAAAAGGTTTATCCCATCGAAGGGCAAGACCTGCACATTTTCCTGTACGTCATTGAGTAACTTTGTGCTTTTCAGTCCGGCCCCTCTATGCAGATCAATCCCCAGGTACATGCCTCCTGAACCAGTGTCAACGTCAGCTGTTGCCTACTCTAGTATATTTCTGGCTACTACTTTGGCATCTCGAAGACCGCCCAAAAATTGCTTTCTCTCAGGCGGTAGGTCATCTGCAAACTTCTCCATCTCACGCACAGCTTCTTGCTGCGAGGATGGCGTCTGCGTTTTCTTGTCTAAGGTGGAGTGCGCGGATTAAGTATACTTTCTTTCACCGTGTTTCCTCAAAGAGTTATGGATGTCAAGGAAGCTCTGGTAGATGCTTTTCCCTGCACTGTGCCAGCACTGTGAATATCACTGCAGAGTGCGCAGTGGGGTTGCCAATTAAGCAAAGTTGTCCTTTCGGATTCTACTTGTACCGAGAACCCACCTTCTTGTTAATATGTTGCACATTATGTAGTTTCTCCCAGAGATTTATGGCTGCTGCCATGATATCCTGTTGCATTGGGATACCCATTATCTCGGCTTGTCTACTTAGTACTTCTGCGATTACCACAGACTCCACCGTAGGGGTGTCTGGTATGGGAAGTTGTAAACATTTTACTATGACCAAGACATTCTAAGTGACAAGGGCGTTTGTTCTTGTTGGGCTCTGCAGGGAGGCAGAACAGTGCAGTGGTAGAAACCACACAGACTCATTGCTTTTTAGAAAAGGTACGGCCACATTTATTTCTTAAACACATCAAAATCCTCATCAAACTCTGAGGTATAATTGTGACCCTAAAATTAAAAAGCATACTTATTATTCAAAACACATTAACATTGTATGTACACATCATCAGTGGTTTCCCCTGCGACAGGTTGTCCAGGTGGAGCCGTACACTCTGCCCCCAGGGGCGATGTACAGCGGTGAGGTCCCCGTTTCATCATGGACCTCCACACCATACCCTAGGTTGGGGGACGATTCCAGGCAGCACCCTTCCTTGTCAGAAACAGTTCGCCTCGTGACCCTGTACCCCCTACCCCCTCTTTGGTACTGTCCCTGCTGCATCCCCACTGGCCCAAAACCCCCATTAAGAGGCAGACCGTGCCCTCGCCACTGCATCCTACCGGCCCAGGGTCCCCCGGGAGGGGCACATCAATGACCACATGGTCCTCCCCCACCTGCCACAGGGTCCACCACCTGCAAGTCTGCGGCACACACCCTAAACCGTGTGGAGGGCATTAATGCCAAAAAGTTCTCAAGTAACACATCAGTTCCTTTGTTTGACAGGTGCACTCCATCCTGATGCAGATTCTCTGTTCCTCTCACCAAGCCAATGGCCACCACTTGGAGCCGCCCCGCTCGCCTGCCAGTCTCGCTAGTTAATTGTTTCATTTTCATGCTGAAATATGCAAGGGCCTACAGGGCCTGGCACACACCATCTTGTCCTCAGGATAATCTGTCACCAAGCGAGCAGTGCTTGCGGACAGAAGTTGCCCATCCAACCGAAAAGTGACACTGGTGCCAAGCACAGTTCCATCTGCCCCATGGGTGCATAATCGTTTCCTCCCACATGAAGGATCACCAGATCCGGTTCAGGCAGCTGATGTTCTGCCTTGCATCTGGTCACGCACATTGCTAATCCGCATTTCCCCTTTATTGATCCAGTGCACCGATCTCCCGGGACATCTCATCACCCCCGGGCAGTCCGTCACCGCGTTTTCCATCCACCTTACAAAAGAGTGACCGATCAACACCACTCGCAGCAGCAGCATCCTCTGCAAACACCTGAAGAAACATGATATGTTATGCATGGTACATATGTCAGGCATAAGCCATCCGGTGCCACTCCTCCACCTCCTCCCATTAGTTCCCGCTGACCTCATGGCCTAGCAGAACAGATGGGGCCTGATATACCCCTTGTAAGCCCTTGACTTTCATCTTCCTATTCTCATGATTTAGTCCATTTGTAAGCCCCAGCCGGCTGCCGTTGTTGCAGCCTCTATTCAAAAAGAGTGTGGCGCGTAGGCCTTGCCTCTGAGGCTAGCTCCCTCAGCAGCCTTTTGAAAGACCATGATGAACTGCAACCTGGAGACTCCTGATCCATCTAAGTGTCTGAAGAGGGGGCCCTTAGCTCCCCCCCCCTCTTACCGCCATTAACCTCCCTTAATGCTGCTACTGGTTGTCTGTGTTACTTGCGAGGTTGAGTTTTGCCCACTTTCCCTCCTGATCAGTCTTCGATTTCCTTACCCAAATGAGTACCCAGCCGCCCCCTCCCCCAAAATGTACATCAGAGACGGTCAGCCCTCTAACTTTGTCGCCCCTCGAGGCCTAGACTATTTCCCCTAGCCTGAAAGCCTCAGAGAAGGCTGTCACAAAAGCAGCCCGGAACAGTGCCACCTTGTATGCGTCCTGCAAATCCCCTCCAGTGCCGAGACCAATTTCCTCTGTCTTGGCGTGTCCAAGGGCCTCCTGGAGTCCCCTCTTCCTTTGCCAATCTTTGCCAACCTGCCAGTGCTTTTATAACGGCAAAGTCATTAGCAGGGATATCCATCCCGATAAGGCCTACCACAAACCTCACAGCTACCACCTTTCCTTTAGCGGTCCCTGCTGATATCCCTGTAATATGCCATTGCCCTGAAAACAAGATCAGTGTATCCCTGTGGAATAGGACACCCATCACCCTGTCCCAGCAGAATCCCATGTATTGTCCAAGAGCTTTCTCGTAAGATGTCTTTGTCTTCTTGTTCAGGATGCTTGCATTCAATGTTGCTATAACGGGGCAACAGGACTCCAGAGAGTATCGGGAAAGGAACAAGTTACTTACTTGTAACTGTTGTTCTCCAGCATGCGTCTGGCATGGATTCACATGCTCATGAATATTCCCCATTGTCATGCTGGGACTCCTCGATAAAGAAAAAATCAGTATCAGTATCGTTTTTGATCTGTCTTTCTTAGAAGTAACCAATCACTGGTCTCTGGGTCATACTGCCCCCAGCCAATGACTGCCCTCTCCCTAAGCTCCTCCCCTGGCAGCCATCCTCAGATTTGGTAGCACGTAAAGTGGCAGTATGACCAAGTGAAGAGCCGCAGAGGGGAATGAGGGAGGGTTTGCATGTGAATCCATGCCAGACCCATGCTGGAGAACAACAGTAACAGGTAAGTAACTTGTTCCTTCTCCAGCATGGGGTCTGGCATGGATTCACATGCTCATGAATATAAGAATACATAGCAGTACACACATGCACAACCACGGGAGGTGGCAAGGCTCAACATTAAGCATTACATAAACTCAACATTAAGCAACTCTTACCTCCTCACGAGGCCCACCTTCAGGCGAACAGGTTGCGCAGCACTGCTTGGCCGACTCTGGACTCCTCCCTGGAATCCCGGTCGAGGCAGTAGAATTTCGTGAAGGTGTGCGTCGACCTCCACGTAGCAGCCCTGCAGATGTCCAGCAGGGGCACACCAGACAAGAACACCGCAGTAGCAGCGATCGGTCTGGTCGAATGGGCTCTTGGATGGCCGGGCAACAGTCGGTTTGCCAACCGATGACAGTGCATGATGCAGCCGGAGAGCCATCTGGAAATTGAGGCCTTCGAGAGGGCCTTCCCTTGATTCACAGGTCCAAAGTTCACAAAAAGCTGTGATGTCTTCCGAAAACTCTTCGTGCGGTCCACGCAGAACTTCAGCGCTCTAGCTACATCCAGCGAGTGCAAAGTCCTCTCGGCCGGCGACGAAGGCGACGGGAAGAAAACTGGCAACACCAAGGGCTTGTTGAGGTGGAAGTCCGATGGCACCTTGGGCATGAAGGAGCGGTGCGTCCTCAGCACCACCCTCGTCTCTTGGAAAGTCAAGTATGGAGGCTTGCAGGATAGGGCCTGGATCTCTCCCGCTCGTCGTGCGGAGGTGATGGCCACAAGGAACGTTGCTTTCCACGACAGAAATTTCAACGGTGCCGAATGCAGAGGCTCAAATGGCGGCCCCATGAGCCTGGTCAGCACCACGTTGAGCTCCCACGCCGGGGCCGGAGCCTTCACCGGCAGGAACGATCAGAACAGTCCCATCATAAATTCCTTCACCAGGCGATGAGACCACAGGGATGACCATCCCGTAGTTCTGGTGTAACGAGAAATTGCTGCAAGATGGATCTTGATGGAAGCATGAGCTAGCCCCGCCTTGGCCAGCGACAGCAGGTACGACAGCACTTGAGGAGCCGTAATTTGCAGAGGGTTAATCTTCTGTGCACAGCACCAGACAGAGAACCTCTTCCACTTGTGTCCGTAGCACTTGAGAGTTGAGGACGCCCTGGCCTTTGCAAGAACCTCCTTGCAGTCCGCCGGCATATCATACCCTCCAAACTCTAGTGCTGCAGGAGCCAGGCCTGCAAGTTCAGCGACTCCAGGTCGTGATGAAGGATGGCACCTCCTTCTCTGGAGAGAAGATCTGCGTCCATCGACAGTTTGACTGGTGGTGACGCTGACAAGTCCAGAAGGTCCGGGAACCAGATCTGCCTCAGCCACGCCGGTGCGACGAGGATGATCCTGCCCCGGGACCTCTTGAGTTGGTTGACGAGTCGCAGTAGCAATGGCAACGGAGGGAACGCATACCAGAAACAGGCCGTCCCAGGGGAACGAGAAAGCATCGCCCATGCTCCTCGGCTGGGGAAACCTGCTGGCAAACCTCTGGCACTTGGAGTTCGTCGCCGTCGCGAACAGGTCATTCTGGGGTTTGCCCCATCGTTGGAAGAGTCGATCCACTTGATCCTGGCATAGTTCCCACTGGTGGCACAAGCGCAGCTCCCTGCTGAGTGTGTCGGTGATGATGTTCTTTATCCCTGCTAGATGAAAGGGTACTAGAAACATCCCCTGGGAAACAGCCCAATGCCACAGATCCTGGGCTTCCTTGGATAGGGCTGGGGAGCTGGTTCCTCCCTGCTTCCGGATGTAGAACTTTGTGGTGGTGTTGTCCGTGAAGATCCTAACCACCTTGCCCCTGAGGGACGGGAGAAACGACCTGAGGGCCCAGAACACTGCTCGGAGCTCCAAGATGTTGATGTGGAGTGGCCTCTCCTCCGGGAGCCAAATGCCTCTCGTGTGAAGATCTCCGGTGGGCGCTCTCCACCCTTCCAGGGAGGCATCCAACGTCACTTGGTGTGCTAGGGTTTGAAAGTCTGTGCCCGCCGCGAGATGCGCGCGGGTGTCCCACCACCGAATTGCTTGGCGGAAACCCTCGTTGAGAGGGATCTTGTCCTCGAAGCTGCCCGCCGCTTGCATCCAACGGGCCTCGAGGAACTCCTGTAGGGGACACATCCGAAGCCTGCATAGGCGCACCAGGTAGATGCATGAGGACATCATCCCGAGAAGGGACTTGATGGACCTCACCCTGGCCACCACTGTGGCCAGCAAACGCTGCACCTTGCCCAGGATGGCCTTGGTCCTTTCCTCCAATGGCAAGGCCAGTCGCGCTACTGTATCGAGCCGGGCTCCCAGAAACAGTGTGACCTGCGACGGACCAGGTGGGATTTGGGGAAGTTGATGGAGAATCCCAGGTCCGTGAGCAACTGGACGGTCTTTGCTGTGTGCTCGACGGCGAGTTCCCCTGTTCTTGCTCGGATGAGCCAATTGTCCAGTTAGGGGTAGATGTGGATCCCCTGCAGGCACATCCGCGCCGCCACTGGTGCTAGGCACTTGGTGAATACCCTGGGCGCTGACTTCAATCCGAATGGGAGGGCCTTGAATTGGTAGTGCCGTGCTTGGACTATGAACCTGAGAAACATTCGGTGTCCTTTTAGAATGGGGATGTGAAAGTACGCATCCTCCAAATCCAACGACGATAGGAAGTCGCCTTTCTCCAGCTGGCCCAGCACGTGCTGGAGGGTGGCCATCCGGAACTTCTGCGCCTTGATGTATTTGTTTAATGGACGCAGGTCCAGGATGGGACGCCATCCTCCAGTCTTCTTTCTGACGAGGAAGTATTTTGAGTACACTCCGGAGCCCTGGAGCCTCTTTGGGACGAGCTTGATGGCTCCTTTCTTGAGCATCGCCCTTACTTCTAACAACAGTTGAGGGACGTGGTTTTCCTTCCTGGCCACGGGAGGAATGCGGGGGCACTTTTTTAGAAATTCGAGAGTGTGCCCGTGGGCCAGGGCATCCAGCACCCAACGGTCGGTGGAGATGGACTCCCACACGCTGACGAACTTCGCCAGCCGGCCTCCCACCGGGGTGCTCAGGTGGGGGCCCGATGCTACGACCAGTTCAGTCTTGCTTGGCAGAGGCCTTGCCGCCTTGGCCTCCCTGGCGACGACGGCGAGATCCACCTGACTTGCCTCGTCCTCTGTAGGCCTCTTGCGACGAGGAGCGGGCTGCCTGACGGTACGTCGAGGAGCCACCACCAAATCCTTTGGAGGCACCTTGCTTGCCTCCGAAGTTCCGAAAGGGCGGCCGTCGTTACTGCAGAACCCCCAAGGCCCGAGCTGTCTCTGTGTCGGCCTTGATGGCCTGAAGTGACTCATCCACTGTCTTTCCGAATAGATTGTTCCCGTCGAAGGGCATGTCCAAAACTTTGGTTTGCACGTCTTGGCAG
Organism: Ambystoma mexicanum; assembly: GCF_040938575.1. Classification (NCBI taxonomy): domain Eukaryota; kingdom Metazoa; phylum Chordata; class Amphibia; order Caudata; family Ambystomatidae; genus Ambystoma; species Ambystoma mexicanum. The sequence goes on along the minus strand of NC_090932.1, from coordinate 292,035,090 downwards.
AAATCTGTCGCCTTGAGCCACCCCCGCCGTCGAAGGCAAACGCTGTTGCCCAACTGGCAGAACCCGGTGTCGGCAATGTCCGTGGATACCGTTATGGCGTGGTCCGACGCCACCTCACTGACGACAAGAGGGCAGAGGACCTGGAGATCCTGCAGGAAGCAGGATCTCCAGGGCCTCTGCCCTCTTGTCGTCCGGTAGGAAGTCCAACAGGGGGGCGATCTTGTACCACAACTCCCTGTCGTAGCGGGCCACGATCGCTAGGGTGTTGGCCGCCTTAAATGTTGTCGCCACCGACGAGATGACTTGTCGTCCCATGGCGTCCAGTTTCTTTCCCTCGCCGTCCGGTCGGGAAGTTGAAGCCGATGCTCCCGCCGCTTTCTTCTTGGCTGCCGCCAAGACGACCGAATCCGGGGTCGGCTGTGCCCTAAAGCACAAAGGGGCGGTGTCGGGGACCCGGTACTTCTTCTCGTACCGGTCCCTCTTGGCAGGCGTCGTGGACGGGTTCTTCAGAAGAGCAAGTCCCTCGTCCCAGATGTCATCCAGCAACAGCACTGCGGGACCATCTTCCTCTTGGGCTTGCGCCGTTGGTAGAGGAAGCCTTCCTTCTTCTTCGGGGCAGAGCTGGAAAAGCTTGGATGGCCTGGCAATCATGGCATGGAAGGAGCCAATTTCGTTGGGCGGGAGGCCCGAGGGGGTGGTGATGGGAGGCCCATCCCGTCATCACCACCGTCGTCATCCGTCCCCGTCATGGCCGTATCTGTTCCCGTGTCATCCCCAGGGACAGGGGAAGGAGATAAAGGCTGAGAGGGCCGTGAGAGCTGGAAGGGCGGGGGTGGATGAACTCTCCTCCTCTTGTTTGGAGGGCTTCCCGATGGGCCCGGTTCTGCTGGGTCGTCCGTTGGGGGTAGGGGCAATCTCGTCCTTATCTCCGTGCATGAGGTTTGGATTGCCATCAAAATGGCCACCGAGTTGTCCTGTGGCTCGGGTTGCGATGGTTGCTCCTCCTCAACGGAAACCTTGTCGGCGCCACCATCGCTCTCTTCGTCGTTGTTAGGGAGAATTCTCTTTTTAGGCTGAATTTCCTAACCTAGTGAGTCCCCCAGAAGCTTTGCTGGATTTTTGGGGTTTATTTTTTTCTCCTGCCAAGAGTGAGACTCTTTCACCCTCACTCTTGGACATGATTTGAGTGTGTTTTCTTTGGATCTAGAAGTGTTTAATGGGGCTATGGGGTCTTTTACTCCATAGGGTTTCATGTGTTTTTGTGATATGTGTTACACAGCACCCTCAGTGCAGTAACACAGGGGTGTCATAGTGACCCCCCAGTATAGACTCCATACCCTGGGACTGACTACTGTCTCCCAGGTCATGTAAAGTCACCATTGACTTTACTAGTCTTAAATTCTGAACAGAACCAGTACCAACCATCATATTGTGGACGTACTGGCTGGGGCAATTCGATTGCCCCAGGGTCTGTTAGTCGAGGGGGCACGTCTCCGTCCCCCTTGATCGAGTTTTGGCTCGTGGCAGTGGATACTAGTTTTTATATTCGACCGCAAATATTTTCCTATGGGATTTCCCATTGTTTTAGGGTACTACCTTTATTTAATTATTTACGGTAGCCTCGAACATACCGCCGGTTTATTTAATTAATATTAATTCTCCGGTTGGTATTTTTTGCCAAAACTTGATTCTAAAATGGCGTTTGTGTTCTCTTCTGTGACTCCAACCCAAGTCGAGCCCTTTTTTCCACTTTTTGGCGGGCTTCTCCACAGAAGCCCTCCAAGGTGGTGCCACTGTGTCTGGGGTACTTAGGAGGGGTGGAGGGGAATTTAGGCACCCTGGACTGAGTTGCCTAGGCAACTCAGGTCGCACTCCGTCCTGATTGGCCCAAGTGTTGAGCCGGCCGGCTCACCACTTAGCATGTTTGAGTGACAGCTAGGCTGAGTGAATGGGGGTTTGCTGCATAAAAGCAGGGCTTTGGGCACTGGAACTTCAGAAGTCGCCACAGGACCCAAGAATCCGACGAGGGAGAAGCTGAGCCGACCTGCCACAACAGCACCACCGGTGGAGCCCTGCTGGACCGTCTCACCACTTTTTCCCAACGACAGAGGAGATCTCCCGCCGGAGAGTCTTCATCCTTTAACTGGTGGGGATAACCAGTTTCACCGTCTTTTCGCTTTCCCGACGTATCTCGTGGCCGCCTTGCCCGTGCCAAGCACCCCGGCAACCGGGATACCACGTTTTACCACGACCACGAGACCAAGTTACCACCTTTAACCGGAAAACTCTGCGGCTGGTTTCTGCCCTGGTAGTGCAACGACCTTCATCTTTCCTCCAAGTCGAGATCTTCTCTTCCCCTGGACGACGATGCAACTTGCACCCACTACCAGGAACAACTGCCACCGCTGGAGGATCCTTCCCACTTAAGGTACCGTGTCCCGTCTGGCTTCCCTTGCTACCGACTGCACGGGGTAGATTTAGCCCCCGCCTTTCGAACCTGGGTTAGCTTGGGACACCTTGGCTAAACTTTTCTAAGCCTCTCTAAACGCTTTTCTGAACCCTCTGCAAGACTTCCTAAGCCTAGTGTAACTGTGTGATCTTGGGCGCATTTGTGCTCTGCTCTCTCTAAGAGTGGGCCCAGCCTTGGGACTTTGGCTCACCAGTGACTTTTTGCTCCCTGCCTTGCTAACAGTGTTCTGGAATCGTAGAGTGGTGTACCTTTTCATATTCTGTCCCCCCCCCCCAACCCCTTTTTCACAAACTTATTAGAGTGCAATCTAGTTAAGCGCTCACCTCTGTATGAAAATAAGTGGTGTTTTACTGTGATTTTCTAATAGGGAAAAAGGGGTGTATATATCATAATGGTAACTGTGTTTAGAATATTTTACAATAAGAGTGCTGGAGTGTTTCAACTGTGTGTTTTTAAATAAATAAATATATACTTTGATGCCAAAGCTCTGGTCAGTGTTTGCTTGTATTATTGTATCGGAGTGCCTATTGTGTATACTTTGCATACTGCCTAACTCTTCTTGAGGGAAGTCTGACTGCTCAGCCACAGCTACCAGGTAAATCTGGGTGGTACAGACTGCTACCAAGTGGGTTTACTGCCAACACCTGTAGTCTTAAATCTTTTGCAGTGGTCCCTAAGGGAATTGCACAGGTTTCTGCCTAACACTGGTGTACAGCGGTGGGATTTGTATTGAGTATACACTTTAGAGTGCTTGAGGATACCTTAGTACAACTAACCACAAAGCTTAGCACTGAAAAAGTAATCTTTCTAACATGTCAACTATGGAAACTTATAGTCAAGAGTCCCTTGCTACAAAAACTGCCGATTGTTTAAGAGTTTTGTGTAAGCATAAGAACCTCCTGACTAAAGGCAAGAAAATGGAGTTAATAGAAAGGTTGTTAGCTAACCAAAGTCTGGATGATGGGTCTCAGGAACCTCCCATGCCAGAAAATGTAGGTAACAGTATAGAAATTGATATTGATCCAAATGTTGATAATCTTGAGGAAGAGTCAGAAGAGGAGGGTGAGGCTGCTGTGACTGTCCCCCCTAGGCCTCTGTCTGCTCTACCTGCTGTACCTACTGGGCCTTTACCAAGTCCCACACTAAGTCCTCAATATCTCGAATTAGAGAAAATGAAACTTGAACTAGAGTTGAAGAGACTGAATAGACACATCAGGACATGAATCAAGAACTAAGGCTAAGGTAAATGGAGCTCAAGCATGAGCTAGAAATGAAGAAATTATCTGTCGAAAATGCTTCTCTCTCTGGCTCCTCTAGAAGTTCCAGTCCTAAAAGACCCTGGATGCCTAAAGAATTGGTTGGTATGTATGAGCCTAAGTTGGATGTGTTGGATTGGTTGTCTCTGTTTGAATATAATCATGGGCTCCAGAACATCACAGGAAATGACTTACTCGCCTGGTTGTTCTCTAGGCTTCCCCCTGTTGCGACTGATGTGGTAATGGAGTTGGGGGAGGAGGATAGGAAAGAGTATGAATGTGTAAAACTAGCTTTGATAGCTAGGTTTTGGAAGACCCCTTCCCAGTATCTTAAGAGGTTTAGAACCCTCAAAAAGCATGATGGTACCCCTTGTGCTACCTGGGTGAGTGAAGGGTTGAAAAACTTAAAGGGATGGATTAAGGGTTACAAAGTGAACACTTATGAAGGTATGAAGAATCTTTTTATGTTGGAGTCAATTTATGATGCCTGCTCTCCTGAGCTCAGACAGCACTTGGCTGATTCAAAGGAATTAGATTCCCAAAAGCTAGCGAAGGCTGCTGACTTGTGGGTTGCCAACAGGGCCACTCACAAGGATTCTGGGGTAACTCAGAAAAAGGATGAGGGGAAACAGCCTAAAAAGGACTCCAAAGAGAATTCTAATACTGCAAATTCCAAAGAGGGCCCCAAACAAAACCTGAAGGGTAAGCCACCAGGGAAACCACAGCAGAGTAGTGTCTCCTCTGGTGCCAAACCAAAGGGTGGTCAGAACAAGCCTCCATTCCAGAAGGCATTTGGTAAATGCTTCGTTTGTGGCTCTACTGACCATTTGAAAGGAGATCCCAGATGCAAGGGTAAACCTTCAGAGATCCAACTTGCCTCCTTAGCCTTCGCTCCAGAAGAGGAAGTCCCAATGGCAAGTGGAAACGTTCTACTGCTGGCTGATGAACCCATTGGAGTGTCAGCCAGTGTTTCTTTAGTATCTCTGGGGTTGTGGGAACAACAGAATTTAGATGTGTATAATTCTATCCCAGATAATACTAAAGAGTATTATAAAGACAGTGTCCAGGTAAATGGTCAGGAGACTCCTGCCATTAGAGACACTGGGGCCAGCATAACTGTGGTGGATGAATCATTTTTCAAGGCAGAGGATGTTGCTAAGGCACCCAAATGCCTCACCAAGTTAGCTGGAGGGCCTGTGCAGATGTGTCCCCAGGTCTCATCCAGTGTAATGACATGGCTGTAAAAATACCTGTCAGTGTACAATGTGAAGTGCCAGGTAGGGTTCTGTTGGGTAATGACCTGAAAGCTCTTGGAGTTGTGTCACATACCCCCAGACTACCTAGTAAAAGGTTACAGGAGCTCACAAAACCTGCAAGAGATAAAACCCTGCGAGGGTTATCTCAGGAGATGATGACAGAGATCACTCCTTTACCACTGGAGCAATTCACTGCAGTAACTACCAGATCAGGAGCAAAGGGGCAACCCAAGACTCCTAGGAAGAAGTCAGCAGCAAGCACTCCAGTGCTTCCAAAAGTTACACCTGTAACTCCCCCTCCAGCTGAGGCTGAGAAGGAGGCACAACCCTGTATGGTTGAACTAGACTCTGAAGAAGAGCTAGTGGGAGGCCAAGAACTTATTGGAGATCTAGACCCTGAGGACCACCCTGAGCTGCAGTCTTTACTGGCAGAAGGTGGGCCCAGCAGGGCAGCTTTCCATAAGGGACAAAGAGAATGTCCAACTCTGGAGGGTCTTCGCCAACAGGCAGCTGCTCAGGCTGATGGGCAAGAGCCTGGGAAGTATAGGTTGCACTGGGAAGATGGCCTCTTGTACAGTGAACCAACTGAGTCTGAGCCTGGAGACTACAAACGCCTTGTAGTACCTCAAGAAAACAGACAACAGTTCTTGCACTTAGCCCACGAGATCCCTTTGGCTGGTCACTTGAGTTTCAAGAAGACCAAGGAAAGGCTCTCACTCTACTTCTACTGGCCAAAAATGGGGGCCGAAGTAGATAAGTTCTGCAAGAGCTGCATACCTGCCAAACTTCTGGTAAGGTTGGCGCCAAGAATGTGGCACCATTAGTGCCTCTCCCAGTTGTGGGAGTCCCATTTGAGAGGGTAGGGATTGACATTGTTGGTCCCCTTGATCCCCCTACTTCCTCAGGCAACAGGTTCATCCTTGTTGTAATAGACCATGCTACTAGATACCCTGAGGCAATACCTATGAGAACTGTTACAGCTCCGGCTGTGGCTAAGGCCCTCCTTGGCATTTTTACCAGGGTTGGGTTTCGTAAGGAAGTGATATCCGACAGGGGGTCAAACTTTATATCCCACTACATGAAAGCCATGTGGAAAACCTGTGGAGTTACTTACAAGTTCTCAACCGCCTACCACCCCCAAACCAATGAGATGGTGGAAAGATTTAACAGAACCATGAAGAGCATGATATGTGCTTTAGAGGAACCCCTGAAAAGAAAGTGGGACCTTCTACTGCCATGCCTTCTCTTTGCTTATAGAGAAGTCCCTCAGGAGGGAGTAGGTTATTCTCCTGTTGAACTTCTCTATGGCCATCTGGTCAGAGGTCCATTGGCCCTGATTAAGGAGGGGTTGGAAGGCGCTCCTCCCCTCAAGCCAGTCAGAGTGACTGACTATGTGATAGGTCTCCGAAGGAGAATGTCACACATGATGGCAGAAGCTAGTGATAACCTGAAAGCTGGACAAGCTTTGGTCAAGCATTGGCATGATCAAAAGGCTGACATGGTTGAGTTCACTGAAGACCAGCTAGTTCTTGTTATGCTCACAACAAGGCAGAGGGCCTTGCAAGACAAATGGACGGGACCCTTCAAAGTTGTGGGAAAACTTGGAGAGGTCAACTATCTGGTGGATCTGGGCAGACCCAGGGAAGCTCCTAGAGTCTTCCACACCAACCGACTGAAAGCGTACATCTCCAGACCTGAAGTAGGAGCCTTGCTTCTAGCTTCAGCAGCAGAGGAGGAAGAGAGTGAGTCTCTCCCTGATCTCCTCAGGGGTGTACCTTTAGATGAAAAAATGGAAGGAGTCAATCTCTCTTCAGATCTGACACCTGAGCAACAAGAGGAGTGCAAATCTATGTTAAATCAGTTTGCCTCCCTGTTCTCACTCTCACCAGGCTTGACCCCTTGGGGACAGCATGAGATACTCACTGGTGACTGTCTGCCAGTCAAAAGCAGAGGATACCGAATGTCAGAAAATGTGAGAACCCACATCAAAGGGGAGGTCAAGAAGATGCTTGACCTCGGGGTAATAGAACCCTCTACTAGTCCATGGTCTAGCCCAGTTGTGTTAGTACCAAAAGCAGGATCCAAAGACTTGAGGTTCTGTGTGGACTATAGAGCTCTTAATGCAGTCACCAAGACTGATGCCCACCCTTTACCAAGGACAGATGAGTTGGTGGATAAACTTGGTGCAGCCAAGTACCTCAGCACATTTGACCTGACGTCAGGCTATTGGCAAATAGCCTTGACAGACCATGCCAAGGAGAAAACTGCATTTTCCAACCCAGTTGGCTTGTACCAGTTTAAGGTCATGCCTTTTGGATTAAAAAATGCACCTGCTACATTCCAAAGGATGGTAAACCAAGTTCTGGCTGGGATGGAGGGCTTCTGCATGACATACTTGGATGACATTGCAGTCTTCAGCCATTCCTGGGAAGATCATGTGAACCACCTAGGACATGTTTTGCAGGCTCTTGGACAGGCCAATTTGACTATCAAGGCAAGTAAATGCCAAATAGGTCAAAGTAAGGTGGTCTACCTTGGGCATGAGGTAGGAGGTGGAGAAATAAGGCCTTTGCTCAGCAAGATTGAAGCTGTGCAAAATTGGACAACAGCTACTACTCAAACCCAGGTGAGAGCCTTCCTAGGCCTCACTGGGTATTACAGGAATTTCATTGAGAACTATGGGACCATAGCTTCTCCACTGAATAATCTCCTCTCCAAAATTCCCTAAAAAGGTCAAATGGAATGAGGAGTGCAATCAGGCCTTTGAAAAACTGAAGAAAGCTCTTTGCTAAGCTCCAGTATTGAGAGCTCCTGACTACCACCAAACTTTCATTGTACAAACTGATGCATCCAATGTCGGTATAGGTGCAGTTCTAAGCCAACTGGATGAGAAGGGTAGGGAGCACCCCATTTGCTTCATCAGCCGTAAGCTGAAGGCTCCTGAGACAAGGTGGACAACAATAGAAAGAAAATGCTTTGCTATTGTGTGGGCACTGAAGAAGTTTAGGCCATACTTGTATGGTTCTACTTTTGTCATTCAGACTGACCACCAACCCTTGAGATGGTTAATGCAAATGAAGGGAGAAAATCCAAAACTATTGAGATGGCCAATCTGCCAGCAAGGGTTTGATTTCACCATTGAGCACAGGTCAGGGTGTCACCATCAAAATGCTGATGGACTCTCTAGGATGTATGCCATCGACTAGAGGTATGAGGTTCATCCAGGAGTGGATTAAATCCTCCTGTCCCTTAGTCTGGGGGGGGGGCGAGTGTTAGGGAGAATTCTCTGTTTAGGCTGAATTTCCTAACCTAGTGAGTCCCCCAGCAGCTTTGCTGGATTTTTGGGGTCTATTTTCTTCTCCTGCCAGGAGTGAGACTCTTTCACCCTCACTCTTGGACATGATTTGAGTGTGTTTTCTTTGGATCTAGAAGTGTTTAATGGGCTATGGGGTCTTTTACTCCATAGGGTTTCATGTGTTTTTGTGATATGTGTTACACAGCACCCTCAGTGCAGTAACACAGGGGTGTCATAGTGACCCCCCAGTATAGACTCCATACCCTGGGACTGACTACTGTCTCCCAGGGCATGTAAAGTCACCATTGACTTTACTAGTCTTAAATTCTGAACAGAACCAGTACCAACCATCATATTGTGGTTTGTTAGTCGAGGGGGCACGTCTCCGTCCCCCCTGATCGAGTTTTGGCTGGTGGCAGTGGATACTACTTTTTATATTTGACCGTAAATATTTTCCTATGGGATTTCCCATTGTTTTAGGCTACTACCTTTATTTAATTATTTACGGTAGCCTCGAACATACCGCCGGTTTATTTAATTAATATTAATTCTCCGGTTGTTATTTTTTGCCAAAACTTGATTCTAAAATGGCGTTTGTGTTCTCTTCTGTGACTCCAACCCAAGTCGAGCCCTTTGTTCCACTTTTTGGCGGGCTTCTCCACAGAAGCCCTCCAAAGTGGTGCCACTGTGTCTGGGGTACTTAGGAGGGGTGGAGGGGAATTTAGGCACCCTGGACTGAGTTGCCTAGGCAACTCAGGTCGTACTCCGTCCTGATTGGCCCAAGTGGTGAGCCGGCCGGCTCACCACTTAGCATGTTTGAGTGACAGCTAGGCTGAGTGAATGGGGGTTTGCTGCATAAAAGCAGGGCTTTGGGGACTGGAACTTCAGAAGTCGCCACAGGACCGAAGAATCCGACGAGGGAGAAGCTGAGCCGACCTGCCACGACACCACCACCGGTGGAGCCCTGCTGGACCGTCACCACTTTTTCCCCAACGACAGAGGAGATCTCCCGCCGGAGAGTCTTCTTCCTTTAACTGGTGGGGATAACCAGTTTCACCGTCTTTTCGCTTTCCAGACGTATCTCGTGGCCGCCTTGCCCGTGCCAAGCACCCCGGCAACCGGGATACCACGTTTTACCACGACCGCGAGACCAAGGTACCACCTTTAACCGGAAAACTCTGCGGCTGGTTTCTGCCCATGTAGTGCAACGACCTTCATCTTTCCTCCAAGTCGAGATCTTCTCTTCCCCTGGACAACGACGCAACTTGCACCCACTACCAGGAACAACTGCCACCGCTGGAGGATCCTTCCCACTTAAGGTACCGTGTCCCGCCTGGCTTCCCTTGCTACCGACTGTACGGGGTAGATTTAGCCCCCGCCTTTCGAACCTGGGTTAGCCTGGGACACCTTGGCTAAACTTTTCTAAGCCTCTCTAAACGCTTTTCTGAACCCTCTGCAAGACTTTCTAAGCATAGTGTAACTGTGTGATCTTGGGCGCATTTGTGCTCTGCTCTCTCTAAGAGTGGGCCCAGCCTTTGGACTTTGGCTCACCAGTGACTTTTTGCTCCCTGCCTTGCTAACAGTGTTCTGGAATCGTAGAGTGGTGTACCTTTTCATATTCTGTCTTACCCCCCCCCCTTTTTCACAAACTTATTAGAGTGCAATCTAGTTAAGCGCTCACCTCTGTATGAAAATAAGTGGTGTTTTACTGTGATTTTCTAACAGGGAAAAAGGGGTGTATATATCATAATAGTAACTGTGTTTAGAATATTTTACAATAAGTGCTGGAGTGTTTCAACTGTGTGTTTTTAAAAAAATAATTATATACTTTGATACCAAAGCTCTGGTCAGTGTTTGCTTGTATTATTGTATCTGAGTGCCTATTGAGTATACTTTGCATACTGCCTAACTCTTCTTGAGGGAAGTCTGACTGCTCAGCCACAGCTACCAGGTAAATCTGGGTGGTACAGACTGCTACCAAGTGGGTTTACTGCCAACACCTGTAGTCTTAAATCTTTTGCAGTGGTCCCTAAGGCAACTGCACAGGTTTCTGCCTAACAGTCGTCCTTGTCGGGATTCCTCCCGTGGGACCGGACCTCCTCAAACTTCTTGTAGAGGCCCTCCACGACTTCAACCAGGTCCTCCTCGGCGGCTGTTTCCGTGTCCGTAATGGCCACTGCCCCCCCCCCCTCTTTTTCCACCTAGGTCTTCACGGGGGTCTTCTCGATGGGCTGAAAAGAGGACTCCCTCCTCTGGGCCCCGAGGTCGCCTCCACTGGGGTAGCCTACACAGGCTTCGCCAGGGCCGTCGCGACTACCTCGATAGAGGCCTTAGCCGGTAGAATCAAGCCCTTCACCACCTTGTTGCGTGCTTGAGGCCTTCACCTTGGGGGGAGGGTCACCGCCTCGCTCCCCCTCAGCTGGTTCCTTCGAGATCGACCGGGGCCTCTCCAGAACCTTAGCCGGGTTCTCGGATTTTCTCTTCCACGAGCCAGAGTGTTGGCTCATGGTTGATGGCACCGGTGAAGGCGCTCCCGGTGCCCGCGGACTCGCAGTGCTTTGCCTTTGCCTTATGCTGGGCCCCCGTCGCCAGAGCACCCTCACAGGACTTAGAAGACCGCTCGGACTTCTTCTTCGCACCTGCTGGGCTCTTTCCTTGCAGCCAGTTGGCGAGATGGGTCCGATGATCCCTCATAGTCCGATCCGTCATGTTCATGCAAAACGCACAGTCCTTCTCCATGTGCGTCTTGTCTTCGTGAAGGCAGTAGAGGCATCTAGAATGCTCGTCCTCCTTGAACACATTCTGTAATCCGCATCCAGGGCAGTTCCTAAACAGCTTTGATTCGGGTGTCGAGCTTCCCTTTTCCTGGACAATGTCCACGGGGTAGGCCTCAGAAACGTCTGGAATCCTCCAAGAAGCCTAACTCAACGAAAACTTTGCCCTTGAGGGGTGTAGAAAATTCCGAAACGGGTCCCCGTTGATCGGAAGTAGAAACAGTGGAGCTTGAGTCTCGATTGCCCGAAAAAATGAGATAAAACTCTTAGAAAAAACGCAAAACGCAGTAAAAGCTCAATAGCTATAGTACGAGGACTCCCAACACTTGAACGTGCGGTAAAAATCTGAGGATGGCTACCAGGGGAGGGGCTTAGGGAGAGGGCAGTCATTGGCTGGGGGCAGAATGACCCAGAGACCAGTGATTGGTTACTACTAAGAAAGACAGATCAGAAACGAAACTGATACTGATGTTTTCTTTACCGAGGATTCCCAGCCCGACGACGGGGAATATTCATGAGCATGTGAATCCATGCCAGACCCCATGCTGCAGAAAGGAGTCATCCTCACCTCCTCCCGAGGTAGGTATCTCTGAAATTCCAGCATTTTAAAACAAGACAAAGCGTCTGCAGCATTATTGGCACCCCCGGGACGTGTTGCACCTGAAAATGCACTCCCCCTGTCAAACATACCAGCACCATATGCTTCAATAGCCTAAGTACCATGCAGCAAGATGCCCTTTGATTGTTAATCGCCATCACTACCGACATGCTGTCAGACTTAATATCACGTTTCCTTGCAACCCTTTACCCCATATTGTCAAGGTCACCACAATGGGGAAAAAGCTCAAAAGATTTCAAATGTTTTGTTAACACCCTGCTGAACCACCCTTCCGGCCATTACTGAGCACACCACTTGTCTCCCCAGATGGCTCGAAAGAGGAAAGTTACTTCTTACCTGGCAACATTCTTTCAATGGGATGTTCCGACGACGTATTCCACATCTTTGACGCTCTGGAGCCAGCGTGCGAACGGTGGCTCTAGAGCGTCAAAGATGTGGAATACGTCGGAGGAACCAATCCCTTCGAAACCCACATTCCCTGCCTTGTCTGTGTACAGCCCTACCACTTCTTTTGGGTGGACTATTTCTGGCCAGATCTGCACAGAGAATGGGCGCACCATAGGTATGATCCTAATTGCGAAGTTCAGTTGTCCCACCAAGCACTGCAGCTGGCCCAGCGTAACCTTCTTGGCCCGCAAGCAGGCTGCTACGGATTCCTTAAATTCCTCCACTTTACCTGCCGAGAGCCTGCATATCCCTTGTATACAGTCAATCTCACTAACCAAGAAAGTAATGGTTGCGACAGGTTGTATCTGTACGTACGTATCTGTACGTGCACGTTTGCCTTCTGAGATTGTTTAACCTCCACTCTTGTTTGAGGAAGCTACGAGAGAAAGAGCAGAGGAACGTCCTTCCCTGTAGCTGACGTTTTCTCAAATCAACAGATGGCATTGTCATTACTCTGAATAAAGCACCATCTCGAGCAACATCGTGTGGGTTGCTTTTTCCTTTCAATTTTGTCACAATACTAAAATATTACAGATACGGTGAATTAACTCACACTTTATGCCCGGCATCCGCCAAGGAGCCAGACGAAAATATTTATAAAGTTACCTAAAACGAAGAAATAGAGAAAAACTCAGATAATCAACTAATGGGAAAGTATGAATTACTGAAAATATTAGATCCTTATGTCCTGAAGACGGCCACTACCTTCATCAGAACCAACGGCACCGAGACAGTGCACCGTATGAGTCAGAAAGGCCGAAACATATGTCGACTTGCCATAGGAAGCCCGTACACCTTGTTTCCTATCTCTTACCCCAACAACCTTCTATAGGGTACTTGGTGTGTATAAAGTAAACCCTGTTTGCCCTACATCAACGTGGTAATTTAGAACAGAGTGGTTAGCAAATGAAATATAGAATCATATGAACGATCAACCTCTCTTGTTAAACCTATGAGGTACACATTATTGTTGGGAGGATTAAATATGTCTGATCCTTTGCCTTGATTATACCTGTCTATGTTTGCAGTAATATATACTGGTTTTCCCGTTCTCCTTTCTCTATGTACACTGGCATCATGAAAGGTCTGGTGTGTAAACACCAGTTAGAGTGTAAGTGAATAGCACAGATTGTTCTCTATGTGTTTTTTATATACACAAGCTCTAGTGAGCCCTTTTTTACTCTGGGCATAAGATGCTCGAATAATAAAATGTATTTTTCCATGAACGTGTGGTACCAGTAATCTTAAAATTGTACGAGATTCCCTTGGATCTAAACTAGTGCTTCTCAGGGACTTAAGGTATGGGTAGTCGACCTATTATTCTTTGTTCATCCTTAATAGCCTCCCACTGATAGTGTCGTCCCCCCCGATAACAAAAACAGGGAGTACCCAATCTTGAAATCCTTCTATACAAACAGGACATACCGTCCGCAATCTGTAGCCCTAGAGGAGAAGCTGAATGATTGCTTGGCTGGCTGCTGCACAGCTAGACACAGTGAATTGCCAGCTAACTTGGAATCTGAATTGCTCCAAAGACTCGCTTGCTTTCATGCCGAACAGGTGCTCACCATCAAAGGAGAAATTACTCACTGTAATTATCTTTCTATGGATTCTTCCGCCGCAGATTCCTCATCTTGATAGCTATCCACCATCCAGCTCTGCTGTTCAGAAAATTTTCGACAGGGGGTGTGATGGACCTCGACTTGGCTATCTATCCTCGACCAGTCTTGCTCGGCGCTCGTTCGTCGGCTCCGGAAGGGACTTCAGGAGTCGTGTATACATAGCATGTCAGTATGCCCCATGCCTCCGTTCCTCCATTTTTCCCCCTGCGCTTGAACGCTGCAGAAGGAAAAACCACAGGAGGAGGCTAACCAGACGGTAAAGAACTTTAACATGGATACATCCCAACAGGATTATCCCACACAACAATGAGTGAAAACAACTTTTTTTAATTTATTTTAAAAATAGGACCAAAACGGTAATCCAAGAGTCATCACCAGATGTCTTCTGTTTGGACAGAATCGACAAGCCAAAAAACTTTGTGAGCGGGGATGGATGGGAGGCTCGATGAGGAATCTGGAGGAGAAGAATCCATATAAAGATCATTCCTGTGAGTAATTTCTCCTTCAATGGATTGCTTTTCTCCTGCAGATTCCTCATCTTAATAGTCTCACCAAGCAGTTAGACTAAAGGAGGAGGGCAGAAGTTTTAAACAAGTAGATTCTGAAGAACCGCCCTAACAAACCGTGCATCAGCTCCCCGTGCAACATCCAAGGCATAGTGCTTGGTGAATGTATGCAAGGATGACCAAGTGGCTGCCCGTCATATATCAATAACAGGAATCCCTCTCTGGAGGACATTTGAGACCGAAACCCCCTCTGGTTGAGTAGGCCCGGATGTCTGCTGGAATCTCACTGCCTGCTGATTGGTAACACTCAGATATGCACAAAATAATCCAACGTGACAGGGTTTGTTTAGTGATGGCAAACCCTTTTCTAGACAAGGAATGGGCTACAAACAACTGGTCTGACTTCCGATACTCGGATGGGCGAGCAACATAGAAACTTAACGCTCTTTTGGATCAAGGCGGTGGATCCACTCTTCCCCTTTTGAAGGATGTGGAGGAGGGTAAAAGACAGGTAAATCAATAGACTGGTACAGATGGAACTCTGACACCACCTTATGAAGGAATCCGGGCCTGACTTTGAGAGAAACTTTCTCATGAAAGAACTTCAGAAAAGGAGGTTTGCAACACAAGTCTTGCAGCTCGCTAACCCTCCTGGCAGATGTGATCGCTACTAAGAAGGCTGTTTTAAGGGATAACGGCCGGAAAGAACATGAGTGCACAGGCTCAAATGGAGCCACCATCAAGTAGGTCAAACAAGATTAAGATCCCAATCTGGGACAACAAACGGGATTGGCGGAAACGTGGCGAGAAAGCCCTTCAGGTACTGGGCCATGACCGGAATAGTAAAAAAGGAACCTTGGTCTGGGGACCTCTTGAACGCAGACAGGGCCGCCAAATACCCTTTCACTGTGGAAACCTCAAGGCCTGAAGAGGCCAGTGACAGAAGGAAGGAACCAACTCCATCACTGTGGTGGTGGGGCAAAAGATGGGGTCAGTCACACTGGCTTCCCTGCAACACGCCTAAAATCTTCTCCACCTGCACATGTACAGCGATCTTGTAGAAGGTCTGCGTGCAGCCAGTAACACCTCAAGTACCTGTTACGCTCACCTGGTATCCACTGGGACGCCACCCAGCCCTGGTTGCATGATTTGCACTCTCGAACCCTCTCCCTGTCCCTTGGTAAGGCCTCTGGTTAAAGATGGGTCTGCAATAGAGGAGAGTTGGATTCAATACCAGATTGTCTTTATGTTTTCCCACCTCCCTTGGCCTCAACTCCTTCCTCCCCCTTGGGCCTTCTCCTCACCTTAATATTGTAAAAGGTGGATTCTCTGTCCTGCTCCTCGTGGCAGGGGCGCGTAGATGTGAGGGGCGAGCAGCGACCAA
Organism: Ambystoma mexicanum; assembly: GCF_040938575.1. Lineage (NCBI taxonomy): Eukaryota > Metazoa > Chordata > Amphibia > Caudata > Ambystomatidae > Ambystoma > Ambystoma mexicanum. The sequence goes on along the minus strand of NC_090932.1, from coordinate 292,019,461 downwards.
GGTACTTCACTGGTGCAAGCCCCCCTGTGGGAATCCAGGCCTGCTGCGACTCCGTAGGTTTGCTGCTTTACAGTCTTTATATGCAGTTCTTATGTTCCTCTTTGTTCGAATAATAATGTCTTGCTTCTTTCCTTTTAGGTATGGAAAGGTATTTTGGTGTTGTCATGCAGTTTGAAGAAGAGCATGGGCCGGTAGGTGAAAGCGCGGTGTGCACGATGCTTTCCGGTGACTAATGCACGATGCGCATGTTTCGCCTTTTATATTGCTAACCTGTGTCTTTTCTCTCCTTGCAGGTCGCAATGTTCCTCGCCGAGTGCCGTAATGTTCCAGCGATGATACTGACCAGAGAGGACTACCAAGGTAAGAATTGTGTGGCTTTCTTCGATCGGGAGGAAACGTGAGTAAACGCTTACTAATGCTGTCTTGTTTTCTCCTCTTTCCAGGTTATGGTATTCCAGGATGCATGCAGTGCCAGATGATGGAGTTCATACCTTCAGGTGAGTGGAACTGAAGTCGGCGATGGATTGAAGACAGGATACAATCCAGGTACGTTTCTTAGTGTTCTTTCTCTCTCTGCAGGTCCTTGGTTTCAGGTAAGCTGGCATCAAAGAACTGGACATGGTGAGCGTTATGCTGCCCACAGCAGAATAACGCAAAGCATGTTCTGCCGTTTGGGCGCGGTTTAAATAGTCTCAGGTAAAGTAGTCCAGGTAAAATAGTCCCAAGCCTGCCACACCCAAAGTAGTCCAGATAAAGTAGTCCCAGGCCTGCCACACCCAAAAGACTAGACCGTATTGCTCAGTTCCTTGTAACTGAGCTATGCGTGTGCCTCCATGTTGGCTGAACCCCCTCCACCCCAAGTTAAATAGTCCCAAGTAAATAGTCCCATTCTAATGTTGGTCTTCATGATGGTTATGAGCCTGGCGCCAAAGGTGCCAGGACTGACTCCAAGAGAGTCTTGGATGACGTTATAAGGCCTTTGACCTGGCTCTAACTGGAAGGCTGACTTGCCAGTGAGGGCCAGGGGTAAGGGTCATGACAGTACCTCCTCCGAGAGGTCCCAGTCATCGTACCTCATCCTCTCAAGAGCCACGCATGTAGGTTTAGGGAATCCGGGGTTGGGTGGAGCACTCGACCCTCTGTCTGGATTAGGAGATGCGGATGCCGAGGCAACCGGTGAGGTGGCCAGATGGTTAGAGCCAGGAGATCAGAGTACCATGTTCTCCTCATCCAGTCAGGGGTGATCAAGGTCATGGTTGCCTGAAATCTCTTCAACCTCCCTAGAACCCAAGGAATGATGGGAATTGGGGGGAGGCAGTGTAGTGGAGAGGGAACGTCCAGTCTACCAGAAACAAGCCCTCCAGTGCGCTGTTTGCAGGGAATTCCCTCGAGCAAAACTGCTTGCACTTCCTGTTGGACTCTGTGGCAAACAGATCCACGGTCGGGGTACCCCAGAGAGAGAAGACCTTCTAGGACTTCCTGACACACTTCCCACTTGTGTGAGACTGCTCTCTGCCTGCTCAGAGCATCCGCCAAAGTGTTCTCTGTCCCTGTCAGATGAACTGTAGGGATCGAGATTTGGTTCTTCAGTAACCAGAACGACAGCTGTATCGCCTGCGTGCAGAGGGGATGGGAGGCAACGCCACCTTGCTTGTTAAGGTAGTGCATGGCCACCATGTTGTCAGTTAGAATTAGGACATGTTTACCCTTGAGAGAAGGAGTGAACGCTCTCAGGGCTAGCCTGATGCCTCGCAACTCCAGCCTGTTGATGTGCCACCTGGCTCCCGTCCCTGACCACAGGCCATTCACCTACAAGTCCTCGTAGTGAGTGCCCCATCCCTTCAGAGACGCTTCTGGGACCACTCGGGTCCAAGGCCAAGGAGGCCAGAAAGGTTCCCCTGCCATAAGATTGCTGCGGTTGGTCCATCAGTCGAGATCGCAGACCACTTGGTTGGACACTTCGAAAGGATCTGTGAGCGCTCTCAGGTATTGAGACCAGTGACCCTTTAAGAGGCATTGTAGGAATCTCATGCGCAGCCTGGCCTCTGGCACTAGAAAAATACAGGAGGCCATGAGACCTTAGAGGCAGAGGAAGGAAGCTGCTGGTAAGGTGGCATTGTTCCAGACAAATTTACCATCTGTGTTGTGCTGTCGGCTCTCTCTTCAGGGAGGGAAGGCCTTCCCCACTCGTGTGTCTAGGACTGCTCCGATGAACTGGAGCCTCTGGACCAGTTTCACGTGGGACTTCAAGTTCAGGGAGAAACCCAGACTGTGCAGTAGCAGGCAGGTGTCCGCCAGATGAGACAAGACTTGCCCTGCTGACTTCCCCCAGATCAGCCAGTCGTCCAGGTAAGGAAATACATGGACCCCGGATCTCCTGAGGTGATCTGCGACTACCGCCATGAGCTTGGTGAAGACCTTTGGAGCGGAGGTCAACCCAAAGGGAAGCACCTTGAACTGATAGTGCTTATCCCCTATGAGGAACCTTAGGAACCTACTGTGCTTTTGATGTATTGGCACATGGAAATAAGCATCCTGTAGGTCTATTGACACCAGCAAGCCCTGAAGTTCGAAAATGTGGAGAATTTCTCTCAACGTCACCATCCAGAATTTGTCTTTCCTCATAAACTTGTTCCACGCCCTGAGGTCCAGAATTGGACAGAGACCTCCTTTCATGGGCACCACGAAATACCAGGAATACCAGCGCGACTCTCTCTGATCAGGAGGTACCTCTTCCACAGTGCCCTTCGACAACAGGGCTCTCAGTTCTTCCTGGAGCTCCTGTCCCGGTTGGATTGGGGACAGTGGGGGTCTGTCCGGTGGTTTTATTAAGAAGGGCAGACAAAGACACCACCAAATTAACAGCAGGGCCCAGGCATCAGAAGTAATCTCCTGCCACTGGGGCCAATGTCCTGCCAACCATCCACCAACCAGTAAGTCGTCGGAGGGGAATTCAAAGTGGCTTACAGGGCGTAGTTGCCCCGTGCTGTTTGTTGGCCTCTAGGAGCCCCTCTGCCCCTTAGGGGGTATGAGAAACGCCTCTGCCCTTGCCTGGCCTCTCAGAGCTGCGCTCTCCTGCCACAGGGTACATAACGTCTATAGCTCTGCCTTTAGAGGCTAAATTGAAGGCAGACTTGTCCGGCTGTGCAGCTAGGCCGAGCAATTTAGCTGCAATTTTAAACGTTGCATTTTTCCAAAGAGTCATCAACCTTTTCGCCAAGATGTAAATCTACCTCAAAGGGCATGTGCAGAAGATTGGGCCTGTTCTGAACATTTGGGGAGAAGCCAGAGGTTTTTAGATAGGCCTGTCTCCTCATCACTATCGCCGACCCCATTGAACGGCCAATAGAGTCGGCCAAGTCCAGGCCCGTCTGCAACAACTGCTTGGCTACCTCCTTCCCATCCTCCACCGGCCATATAAAACCATTCTGCTTTTTGCCTTCTGGTATGTACTCAGTAGGCTGCAAGACGGCTTTCCATAGGGCAAAAGAATATTTGTCATAAATATCCCCCCGTCTCACCTGGGATCGCTTCTTGCTCTGTTCCGCGGGAGGATTCCTCTTGTGGACGGATCGGGTCTTGTATAGACTCGCTCGAGTCTCGTCCGGCTGCAGAGCGCGTTCAGAGTTCTGGGAAGGCCGCTGTTCCAGGATGTCCAGGAAAGTAGGAAGCGGTCGCTAAGAATGGGGATTCCAGGAATCGAATAGAGGGTAAGGGAGAAAGAAGGAGGAAGGAAATCAGGATCTTGGATAGAAGATTCGCCGAATTGTACACACACGTCAAGTCACTACCTAATGATAGCGTTGAGACACGCTGGGCCGTGGGGGCGTGGCCAATTTATAGGACGTGCCGTGTGCGACGTGAAAGCTGGTGTGAGGCAAGTCGCTTGTTGCGGCCATGTTGGGAGTAACAGGGAATACAAGCCCTGGCGCAATAAGGACCAGGAGGTCCAGAAGGGGCAAGTTCTATGGGTCATGACAATATTTGGCAAATCTACAAGCCCTTCAAGGCCATGCTGCCTCAAATACAGACCTTCTTGGCCAATGCATCTTTACCCTCTCTATCCGGAGGCAGATTGGAAATGTATTGCGCAGGTCTGGCGGTGATAGTGGTAGCTTGTACAACAAGCCTTTCTGAAGGGTGAGTTGTGAGGAAAAAAGGATCTCCTCTTCCCGGCCTGAACTTCCCCGCGAAGTTGGAGTTAACCGGGGTGGGGGATTGTTCAAGGATGCTGCATAAGGAGGCTAAGGAGTCTGCTATAGCCGGATTAAATGGTATGTTAGGCTCAACTGTAAGACCATCAAGTAGGTATGATAACTCATACCCTTGAACGGGTGCAGAAGAAGATTACAAACAAAGGGTGTCTACCACCCTTTCAACCAAGGCTCTGAATCTTGCATGTGTATGCATGTAGGGTTGACCTTGCTGGAGTTCGAGCTCTGTAGACGTATCCAGGCCACTGGCGGCGTGCAACACCTGGGCTAGAGCCAACAAATCGGCTTGGTCGTCGAAAGAATCTACACTGCCGGTACCACAATATATAGGATCAATATTCCCCTGGTTATTGGGCTGGCTGGCGTTGAAGATCGACTGCATGGATTCAAAGAATCCCGACCTTGAAAGTGGGTGGAAAGACCTTTCGTCGATTGTTGGCGTCAAGGGTTTTTGTCACGATGCCCGCTCCCGGGGAGCCGGCTCAGGCCCTGCGTCCCCGAAAGCGGACATCAAGTCCCCGGGGAAGGTCCCAGCAACCCCTTATAGGGGCCCTTTGGACAGCGTCCTGGCGCCTATGGCGCCAGGCTCATAGAAAACGCCAGTCCTGGCGCCATAGGCGCCAGGCTCATTATGAAAGTGTTTGGGTGCACTTACCTGATGCAGACCATGCTGCAGAACCCCGGCCTCCTTGAGGCCTGAAAGGAACTACTTTACCTGTGGGACTCATTTACCACCCGGGCGTGGTCGGGGAAGGATACATACCTGATTGGAGGAAGGACACATTCTAGGAACTTCTTCCAAGGCTATTTAAACCACACCCGATCAGCCACACGTGCTTCGCGTTGTTCTGCATCTAGCAGCTGGACGCTCACCGTGTCTGCTCCTGCATCTTGACTTCTGCCACACCTGCCAGCATACTGAATCACCTGCAAAGGAAGGGAACAAGAGAACAGAAGGAGGAAAAGGCCTCACATTTCGCCGACAATCCTGAAAAGGAAGACATTTATTTTTAAAAGCACATCGCATCGATCGCTGCAGCGCCGCATTCTACTCACCTTTACAGGGCGCCTCCATGTTCAGCAGCGACCATCCGGATTCGCAGTCGCGCCCCCGCCCCTAGGGAGAAAAAGACAAGAACAAAGGTGAGAGAAAGAAGGGAAAAGGGAAGCTAAAACTCCATGTCAAGACTTACCTGTTGGGTCATTCCCTTTTCATTTCGGGACCGCGCCGCATCCAGGCATTTTCGGACCCCGGCCCCTAAGGGGAAAAAGACATCAGCGTTAATGAGTGAATGAAAAGACATTACCAAAACACTCATTAAAGACTTACCTGATTTCCACAAGGATTTCACCGCTCACCTCGGGTCGGTGCCTGTTCCCCGGCATTCCGTACCCCGGCCCCTATGGGGAAAAAGACACTAGCATTAGAACATTAATGCATGGACACAAGGGGAACCACTTATAGAAAAACTTACCTGGAAGCCAAGCAAGTTTGGTTCTTACCCATCCGAAAATCCAGTGACGTAACTGGATACCAACGCGCCCCTGCATCAGAAGCAGGATGGAGAGCTCGTCCTTCCAGACCTTAAGGTGAGACGCTACGGGGAAGCACAGAAGGGTTTTGAGGAGGGTGAGAGGGTTATGGGGGAGGCCGATTGCATTACCCCGCAGACAGTTAACCCCCTATTCTCACCTACAGAAGGATACTTCTGCGAGCAGACCAGCCAGATCTGGGGCCTGGTCCAGTCCGTCTTCCGAACCCTGCGCATCACCTTAGACGAGATCACAGCAGCGCGAACCAGGCCAGCGCCCCCGTGGGAGTCAGGTGAGCGTTACAGATTTCCCGTGGAGGTCGATGGAACAGTTTTCGCCGCCGATGGAACGGCTTTATGTGCCGATGACGGCTTAGACGACAAATGGACGGTGTGAGCGTCATAAACAGCCGACAACGGCTTATGCACTTTTAAAGGGGTTGGGCCCTAAGGCTTAATCGACGTCGATAGAGTAGATGGAATGGCTGGCGTGGGGTTGGGAGTACCGCTTTTGCCGCCAAAGCTTGCTGGTTGGGCGGGGTGGAGGTGTGGAACCACACTTACAGCAGCTTCAGCTTTGAACATCTCGAGCATTTGTGTTTTTAAAACTTTCCCACTCTTCCTGAGTGGTCGGCTCAGCCAAGAGCTTACCTCTTTCTGACGACGAACTACAGTTGTGTCGATGACGGTGGTGCTGCTTCTTCTTTCGGGAGTTACATGAAGAAGAATGGCTTCTGGAATGTGATCACTTCTTTGTTTTTTGGCAATGCTTTTCTTTCCCCTTTTCGGGGGTGTACTCCTCCATCTCTGCCTTGGAAGACCGGACGAGTGACCGTGCCGGGTATTTGGACGATGGTTGACCCAAAGCAAGTTTCGCAGCTCTCTCATGGATGGATTTGGACTGCATTTTGGGGCATGACACACAGGCCTCTGTGTTGTGACTAGCACCCAAGCACCACAGACAAATGTTGTGGGCATAGGTCATCAACATTTTGGACTGGCAATCTGTGCACATTTTGAAGCCCGATACCCGGGGAGTAGACATTGCGGTTGAGGTTTTGAGAATAAAAAACATTTTTGTCAAAAATCGTCGAGTCAAGACCAGAGTCGTGTTCCAGATGAAGAGTGCAAGCACGCAGAAAAAAGGAACTGAAGCATGGGATGTAGTGACATGGTATATATACGATGCCTGACATGTCCGTAGCAGACGATAGAGCACCGAGGAAGGTGGATCGACGGCCAAGTTGAGGTCCACTACGCCCCCTGTCGAAAAGGTTTCGGAGCAGCCAGCCGAGCTGGATGAGGATATCTATTAAATGAGGAATAAATCAGATGAGGAATCTGTGGGAGAAAACCAATCCATTAAAATGTTCTCACTAACGCATATGTTCCAAAAAGCAGCGTGGTGAGTGCGCAGGTAAAAGGAACTGTGGTACAGGAGAGCAGTGTATAGTGTATATACAGCTGACATCACGTCCAGAGTAGAAGAATGGCACTAACGAGTCAAGAGGAGTCAGCGGTCCTTGTTGAGTCAAACTGTGCTCTTAGTGAAAAAGTTGACAAGTAGCTGACGCTGGAAGGATATCAGATGAGGAATCTGTGGGAGAATGCAATCCATTGAATGTTAGCCTGTATTGCTGGAAGGATTAAGACGAGGCTCCCAGACATAGGGCCTCAACCACCTTTTCTTAAGTGCAACCAAAGTCTATATTTGGGTGAACATAAGAAGACTCCATGATGTCTAAATCCGGGGAGTTGTCAGTCTGTTGGCCTTTGGAAGGTCGGCAGACAGATGGAACAAGTTATTTACCTGTAACTCCTGTTTCTCCAGCATGCTCATGAATATTCCCGTCGTCAGGCTGGCAATTGTTGATCAAAAGAAAAGCAGTTTCACTTTAGCCTGAAAACTGTATTTCTACTCTAAACCAATCACTGGGCTTTGGGTCATACTGCCCTCATCCAATGACAGTCTTCTCCCTAAGCTCTCCCCCTGGTGGCCAACTTTAGATTTTTACAGCACTTTTCAGTGTTGGGAGTCGTCTCATCTTGCTCTTAGAGTTTTTTGCTTTTTGAGTTTTTTCGTATAAAGTTTAGGCTTTTTCTCTGATTTAGTTAAATGTTTTAGTCTATCGTCAACAGTCATTCGCCTACTGGCAGAGGGGATCCATTGTTGGCGAAGATCCACTTTCATCCCAGATTTTCTCTTTGAGTTTTCGGAAGGCCCAGGCTTGGCCCTACTCTGCACCTTGACGATGTCAGAGAAGAGTCTCTTCAAACTCTGCACGAAGTGTGGACTATGGAACGTCTATGTCGAGGATCGGCACCTCAAGTGCCTGTATTGTCTGCATCCAAACCACAATGAGGATGGATGTGAGATTTGCCGCAGATTCTCGGTGAAGACGAAGCAGGACTGCTATCAAAGGTTAGTGGCCTGGCTCAAAGAGGAGAAGGCCTCTGGCTCAGCCTTCGGTCTTAGTCATGCCTCGTCCAGTACCAGCTGTTCACACAAGCGTGCTCCCTCTGCGATAAAGAGGTTGAGATCCTTTTGAGGATGCCCCTTCCCAGGGGATCTAAAAGAAAATAAAGCACTACGCTGTAGAGTCCTCGTGGGTCACCACGGCTGCCGGACCTAGCCCAGGGCGGACCTGATCCCAGTCTCCTTCTCGGTCCATGGTGAGCGTACCGGTTGGGGCAGTGCCTTCTGCCAGGAAGTCCCTGACCCCTTTGAAGCACAGAACTTCATCCAAGGACAAGGCTATGCCATAGGGAACCAAGCTGCACCTCACTGAGGAGGCTCACATGGCCCAAACATGTCTGGGGTTGCTTGTGTTTCCATGCAGAGGGGACCTGTCCTAGCAGATCAGTCTGGGCTGATACCATTGGTGGCAGTACCTGACTGATTTGCATATGGCTGGACCCCTTTTGCAATGTGGCAGACGGGCTAAAAAACAGTGGTGTGGAAGGTTGCCCAAAGCAATGCCAGTGGTTCAGATTCATTCAAAACCTTCCACCCACCACTTTTGTGGTTATAGTTTGTCTCACTATGTGAGAGAGGGTATGCCCAGACATGGGTCCCTTGCTCACTGCGCCATAGGGAACCAAGCTGCACCGCACTGAGGAGGCCCAACAAGGCCGAAACATGTCTGGGGTTGCTTGTGTTTCCGTGCAGAGTGGACCTGGTCTAGCAGTTTTGGCTGGGCTGGTACCATTGGTGGCAGTACCTGACTGATTTGCATATGGCTGGACCCCTTTTGCAATGGCGCAGATGGGCTAAAAAACAGCGGTGTGGAAGGCTGCCCAGAGCAATGGCAGTGGTTCAGATTCATTCAAAATCTTGCACCCATCACTGTTGTGGTTACACACTTACCCAAACATGACATTGCAACCACAAAATGCACACCTAGGATAAATAGCAGAGCTTTTTCCCCATGATCTTTGCTGCCCATGTGAAGTGCTGGATAGCGCAGCTGATATAAAATACATATGTTCATGTGTTTGAAGTACAGTGCGCAGGACTTTTTTCAATTCACTTTTAAATACATGTTTTTTTCTTCACAAGTCTTCATTATGTTGAATAATTTAAGTATGCGTCTTAATGTTAAAACTTGCCTAGATGCATGTGCATATTAATAGGGCATTCAAGTCACACATTAACAATGATGGCTGAAATAGTCTGTGAACATCCTGCACCAGTAAGCTGTCGCATTTCAAGCATACAAACTGTCCTCTTCTGAGCCAGTGAACTTTGCCCTCCTTTTATTTTGAGCTGTCCCTTTTGGGCCTTTGAAGTTTCTTCTTCTACCAGTGGGCTGACACCTTTTGTGCCTGCGAGCTCGGCCCTAGCTTCCTTACAACATATATGTGCTGTCATCATTAAATCCATTCACACAATCTCAGTCTCCTTAGATACTTAAAAACCCTGTTCCGCATTTCTTTTGTACAGTCTGATATATATGATTGTGACATTATATCAAGTGTTTCGGTTTGCGAAAGTCACGAGTAGTGAACGCAATACAAAGATTCATTAATTCTTTAAGCAATTCTATATTCCAACTAATCAGCAAGAAAATACCAAAGTGATACAGAAAATTAATATTTTATTTCCGCAGACCCCCTGCATTATCTGTAACAATACATTTTACAAGGCATTTGACAAACAAACAGTAGGAATATCACATTCTAAGGTACAGCAGACCCTCGACCAGTGGGGCAGTGGACACCTTTGGGCATAACCAATCTTCAACAGCACTCTCAATTGAACAGTTTGGTATAGGTTAGACTATATGTTAGTGGTTTTGTTTGCACCAGCCACCTGCTCTTCAATAAAAAGCAATGCATCTTTAAGGTCTCTTGCTCGGGGTGTTGACAAAACTCTGCAGCCGTCACATAATTAAACAAATTACGTGATAGCCGATTTCTGGCTGGAGTGGTGGTGTTACCAATACTGGCCATCAGATAAAACACAACTAAGGATTCAAACAATACATTAATAAGAAATCTTTGTTTAGCTGTGTCATGCACTCATTAAGCTTGTGCATATTCTATACTTTATACATAGCATAAAGTGGCTCTTAAGCCACACACACGTGCCCACTCAGATTCCATGTTTCCTAGGGCTACAATCAATTATAGTTTAAGGCCACCAAATGCAAACTGTTGGGTCAATGTACCGAATGGCACATTAACCTTTGGGCAAGCCAAACAGAACAATTGGGCTTTCCAGTAAAGAACTCTAGAAATAAATCCCATTGCCATCTATCCTGTGTGAGTTTGGAAGTTGGACAGTGTTCTCTGGGAATGTAGCTTTAATATTCTAAAAACTGCCAATCATGGGGACTAACTACAGAACAATCAAACTATTCTTTTATTGGACTTGTTTGATGCTTCTTATACTACATTAAAATGTGTCATTCCTACCCTGAAGAAGTTTCTGGACAGGTTAAACAATGACAGCAACAGCAGCCCCGGTCAAGGAAGACTAACACAAATACTCCAAGTGGCCTGTCGACACAGCTATTAAAGTAACCAGCATCTAATGGGCACAGATTGGATTGACACACAGAATCCATGAATGTATGTCCGAGGGACACATTAATTCACCCAGACAAAGAAGCTCGAGGGGGTGTATAACATTTTAAAAAAAAATGAATTATTTTTAATAAAAAAAATGTTTTAAGAACTGTAGTAGCAAGAATGACTTTGGTGACAGGCACTGCCTCTCCATCAGTGGCCTGGTGTGGTGAACATGGTTCAAGGCAATGGCTTTACCTGGAGAAATAACCAAATAGCAATCTCGTATGTGGTCGCTATGAGGAGAGACAAAATGTGGGTTCTATTTGATTTTACCGGAAACACATTTTCGATTGATTTTTTACCAAATAAAATCCATTGAAAAAAAAAAAATCACTGATTTCTTTTCTTTTCTTTTTTTATTTAGGGGGAGGGGCAAATCCCCTGTTTCCATATGTTTTTAACCCCCAACCTCCTCCCCACCCGTTTTAACGCCTTACCCCCCCATTTATATATTTCGTTAAAAATTCAATGTTTTTGTGCAGTAGGTGACTGTTACGAGGAAGATGGGATACCACCTGCTGGGGAGGAGAAGGCGCTCTGTTGAACAAATCATCAATGTAAGGAAATCTTTTCTCTCTTGAGAGTAGGCACCACCACTGACATCGTCTTGGTGAAGACTCTCGGGCAGAGGTTTGCAAAACGTAGCATGCAACACTGGTAATGTGAGTGGCCCATCATGAACCACAGGTACTTCCTAGATCTTGGATGGATGGGCACATGAAAATAAGCTTGATGTTCCATTGACACCATTGTGTCCTGGAAGTCTAGGGCCTGAAGGATCTGGGAAAGTATCACGATCTTGAACAGTCTTACCTCAGAAACTTGTTTACAAGGGTTGGGCCCAAGATGGGACGAACACTGCCTTCCTTTTTGGGAATCAAAAATTAGTGGGAATACCACCAGTTTTCCTGTTATCTTCCGGTAATTGGCTCCAAGTCAGCCTTCAGGAGGATGTTATCTCCATTAGAGAAGGATCTGGAAGGGATATTATCTGAGGCAGGCACTGCTCTGGGGAATTCTTAATGGACTGAAGGTAATACCCCATAGGAACCATTGTAATGGCCATACATCACATGTATTGGCGCGCCACTTAAGATTGTGGAGATCACCCCTCCACACCGGCACCAATTGTGTCAAGGGCACTTTGCAGCTGTTTCGGAATGGCTGGTGCGGAAGGCACAGAGGAACCTTGGAACTGGTTTTTTGAGCACCCCGGCCTTTCACCGGAAAATGGGTCTTTCCCTTATGTCGGAAGAAAGAGCAGACACCTGGCAAAGAACGAAGAGAGCATAGCAAAGGCAGTGCCGGTGACTGTTGGGTCGCTAGTCCCAGGGAATTTGCTGCTGCCTTAGGACCCTTGAATTTAAGAGACCTCAAGAGTTATATGCTATCAAAGGACCGCGCTAGAAGCTTCGCCTGCACATCAGGCGCAAAACCAGACATTCTTATCCTGGAGTATCTCCTGGCTACAGATGCTTTCCCCACAGCCCCAGATGCACAGACCGCCAAACCAATCCAGTCAGCAGGGCCTGAAATGCTGCTCCTTTTGACATATGCCACAATGGGAGTAAAGGCAGTTTCTCACCTGCTCGTCCGGCAAGTGCTCTTTTGCCTCTGATATACATTTCTAGGGGACATAAGTCTTCGAGGACATGAGTGTATTTCGCTCTACAAGACATGTTAATGGCTTTGAGTGCTGCATTGATCTTTTGGCTTTCTTGGTCCGGGGAAAGCAAGGGAAAGGTGTTCTATTTAATTCCCCCACAACTGCCAGGACCACCAAGCTCTCGGGATGACATGCATGGACAAATAAGCAGGGTTTAAGGGGATGGGGGGGAAGGCCTGTATTTCCTTGCCATCTTCTTATCCACCATAGCAGTGAAGCTAGGGTGTTGCCACACATCCAGTACTAGATCGGCGACAGCCTAGTTAAGGAGGAAAAGACACTCCTTCTTTGACTCCTTATCCAAAATGTCTGTTAGGTTATGCTGCTTAATGGGTCTAGATGGCAGTTTCAGGTCTAGGGCCTCCACCACATGCGCCTAAAGGCAGAACTCAGATGACCATAGGTATACGTTTCCATAATATTCAAAAATGGAAAGCCCACTGGTGGCTCTGTGCTTGTAAGTAACCAGGACCTCAGAAATATGTTCCTAAATGCTCTGCATTGACTCCAAACCAAAAGGTATAAGATCCCCTTCTTCATTGTACACTCCATGCTTCGTATTGAAGTAGCTTTCACTCGAGGCAGGAGTGTAGAACATCAGTGTCCCTTGGATACAGGAGGGGGAAGTCCCCTCAGCATGGTACAGAAGCTGTAAAGGAACTGGGATGCAAAGCCACCATGCTCACTTTGGTGCTGTAGCACTCTAAAGAAGATTCTCCATTGAGAAAGGATACAATGCTTCCTGTGCAAGGATGACACTTTTCCATGGAACCCTCCAATCCTTCTGCTGCACAGTGGGACTTTACTCCTTGGTCCGGTTTGAGGTGCTGCCTACACTGAAGCTTGAAAAAAGTATTGAGCACTTTTTGCCTGAAAGCCTCCCAGTCTTCGGCCAAACCAGCAACAATGGAGCATCAAACCTTTTTCCTGAGGAGTTCTCTTTTTTTTGTTCCGCAAAGTAGACGATGATTGGACAAAGCTAGCCCCAGAATAGGAACTCTTGCAGGGGTTTATATAGATTCTCCTACCAGCCTCCCACTCTGAAGAGACCCTGGTGTGAGTTGTTCCGAAGAATGATTTTTGGAGGGGGTCTCTCACAATTGTGCTGTGGGCGGTCTAGAACCACCGTTGATGCACATTCACAAACCTCCTTTGAATTCATGGCCTGGCAGGAATTTCGAGACTTTGTGATCGGTCCCAGACACCAAATATAGGTGTTTTGGGGATCAGTTATAGACATCTTAGAAGAGCAGTCCATGCACTGCTTGAATCCCGAGGCATTGGCAGAACCCGGTATCATTTATGATAATGAGACAGTCTTGAGAAACAATCTCTGACAGAAGTGCATTCCTGGTACAGTGTGCTGAGCGAGAGCAAGTGGTCAAAGGCATGGTGTGCCCTATATATGTGATGGACACCGTCCCTTCTGGAGCAACTGTAGAGGAGTCTGTGCCAATGCACACCTCATCCCTGCTGTTGCAGCCTATAGTATATCTAAGATAAGGAGGACACAATCAGTAAGAAGGAAAGGATTACATACTGTGGAAAAATAGCCAGAGACGAGGATTTAGGAGAGAACATTGAAATCTGCAGAAATATTCAGGACTAAATGGCTTCCAAAGAAATTAGTGAGTAGTTGAAATTCGAGGGTGAACATACTCAGTAGAAAAAAACAGATCAGGGGGATTCAGACTAAATCTAAGGGATAGTCTGGGGTTTTAGAAGAACACGATCAGAGAAGCTCAGATTCTGAATGAAATTAGAAGTTCCAGGTTTTAAATGAAATCGAGGGGTCAGAGGATTAGAAGAAATATGAGGGTTGGATGCTTCAGGAGAGGGGATCCAAGATTAACGGATTCAGGAGAATCCATGACAACTTGAGTCACAAGAAATCTGGGGACTAGAAAAGAAATCAGCAAGTCAGTGGCTCCAGAATACTACACAACTGTCAGTGAATTCAGAAGAGATCAGGAGCACAGTGAAAAGAACAGAATTCGGACATGGTGAGGACGCTAATAAGGAAATTAAGAGTACTAACCACAGAGAAGGATTAAAGGGGGGTGGGCAAAGGTTAGTGTAGAAAACATGGCAAATAAGGCAAATTAAGAAATTGTGGATCGGGAAAGGCTAGATCAGAATTCAGAATTAGAAGAATAGTAAGACATCTGAGATGAGGGTGTCTCTTTAAGAAAGAAGAGGCAGCAGAAAGTATCAGTATATCAGAGGATTTGATGGAAATTGTAATGATTAGGGGAGTAGGCAACATAGAGACCTGCAAACTGGAAAGGATGGCCTTTTGATTTGGTGGCCTCAACATTGCCCCCCCCTGGTCATTGAATATTAAAGAAGCAAACAAATGAACTCATTCACCAGAAGCGTTTAGTTATTCTTGCGGGGATGAGCGCCCTGGGGGTGACACGTGAGAGGAGCTTATGGGAGATAGGGAGCATATAATAGAGATTGTATATGAATAAATCAAACACATCTAATTGGAATCAAACATCTCCAAACATATCCCATGGAAGTTCCTGCATTGAAGAAAACAGTGATAAAACATTGAAATTGGGAGAAATTCATTTTCAAGCAAGTAAATAAACAGCACGTGACCTTGACAATTCCAAGAGATCTATAAATCAATAAGAATATAAAAAAAGAGAAATTATGTAAAATATGTTGAAGTCCTTACAGTACATTTCAGGGGCATCAGTAAAAAGGAAATAACAGAAAAATGGGAGGTCTGAGATTCAAATAAGAAGGTGTTGTGCAGGAAACGCATGCATACCGCTAAGGCCAATTTAGGTTTTCAGTGGCCTCGCTGGTGGAAGGCTGTTCAAAATGATGAGCCCACAACATCAAGAAAAGAATCGACACAGCAAGCAATAGCAGCAATACAAAAAAATCAATTTTAACAAACTGATCACAGGAATGTAGGAACAGTCTTGCAGTTTACTTCATAGTGCTAGATTCACCAAAACCAAAGCAGAAAAAACTATTTCCTTGGTAACATGTCCTTCCATGTTGTTGAGCTAGACGTTTGCTGATGCAGCCTCAGTGTTTCTATCATGCTAAAGTCTTTTCAAGCAATGAAGAAGAGCAATACATGAGCAAACCCAGAACGTGAAGCAAACCTTCTAATAAACTGTTCTAAAGTGAGCACGTGTATGCAGTGCTTCCGAAGTAAAATTCAGATGAGGGCAGACTGCCCACAGCAATCGATAAAAACTCCATGATGGTGCTAAGAGTACATCCTTCCAATGTGGAAATCAAGAGAACAGATCTGGAGTGACACTCAGCTTCAATTTTCCAGCATACTGTAAGTGGCGACCCACCAACAACATCAGTACGTTTGAGTCTACAATATGTCCATCTTGGAAAAACATTCATGGAAGGGCACTCGGGTTACACATTTCAATTTTTTAACCAATGTACCAAACCATACAATATGGTTGCATACATCAATATGCTATTTTAGCAATTGGCCCAATACAAAACACAAATATCTTCATATGCACCCTCCTTCAAATCCTACCCCACACACTGATCATCATTTCCTCAAATGTAAACACCTG
The DNA here is from genome assembly GCF_040938575.1 of Ambystoma mexicanum. NCBI lineage: Eukaryota > Metazoa > Chordata > Amphibia > Caudata > Ambystomatidae > Ambystoma > Ambystoma mexicanum. The sequence goes on along the minus strand of NC_090932.1, from coordinate 292,003,407 downwards.
GCAGTGTCTGTGACATCTACCCTTCCAACAGTACAGCAGGTTTCAGACATACGTGAAAAGCAACAAAGAAACCCAAAGTAAAAAGTCCCCATCATTCGATATAAAAAATTTCTTTTAAATAGTCTTCAATTCTTTGTTGACAATCATAATTCAGAATGCTCTTTGTGACCTGCAGAAAGAAAATAGAAAGGGAGAAAACTTGTGTTAAACATTAGCAAACAAAACTAACAAAGCTACAGTATAGTGTATTACAAACAACAGTCATTAGATCGCGCTAGAAATCTTTTTTCCCTTCGGCCTTGTCCATCCCACTTTTAGCCATCCCCTGCATTGACTTTCATGACATGAATGGTGTCACCAGCAGAATAGATGTTTACGCTGTAAACAGAGCAGCAAGAGCACCACGAGCTAGATTCCACTCACTTTTCCCCTCTTTAAAAGGCCAAGGACAATACAAACCTGTCACATTAGCTGGCTACATGCAATCTAACTGAAGGGAGGCAGGGTTAATGCTGAATCTATGGAGGTAATACTGTATCCAACAGAAAGAACATTACTCCCGGTAACCAAATTGTTCTTCGGATACCCTACTCCTATGGGTTCCTCATCTCTTGAAAGAATCCCAAAGCAGTAAACATGACAGGAAGATCGAATGGGGGGGAATCGGAACATACAGGCGGAACCGATGGGGAAAAAGGGAGGTCAAGGGAGCATCCTACCCCTGCTTGGCAATCCAGGCAATGCATGGCAAATTTGTGTCATGAGACCAAAGTCCATGCATGGGAAACATCCAGGCCAACAATGTGTACTGAATCGAAAAATCGCATGGTAGAACCACAAACACAGTTTCCACACAATCAAGTAGGCCCACATATCAACCTAGCATGTTACCTCAATATAGCTAAACATAGTAAGGACATATACACGGTAAATGTACCAAAACCTGCTTAAGGTGCATTTGAAAATGAGGATTAATTAATCAATGTGTGCATCCACAGGCCAAGATATAAGAGAGGATGATGTTCTGTAATGAGGGATGATATTGTCTTTTGCTCTAGACACCGAAATGAGAGAGGGGAAACCACAGATTATATCTAAATGGGTCTTAGAAGCAATTACCTGGTGGAAGGTATACTTGCGATCGAATATAGATCTTTCTCGCCAAGCGATGTCCAAATCAAACTGAGACCCAGGTTGCCCATATGTATGAGCAAGGATCAGACCATGACCAAAATAAACTCTGACCATAGTTCGAGAACCTAGTACTGTAGAGCACGGTTCTCACCAGATACAAGAAATGTCCATCGATATAACCTCCCTAGCTGAAGCAACACCCAGTGCTGAGAACCTAGATGAAGTCGATTGACGGCAAGAGCAGATTAGGATTGAAGATTCAATCTGTCCCCCTATAGCAAATAGTATAACACCTCCCATGATATAATGATTTCATCTTGGAATATAGCAGGCCTAAATAAAAACTTATCAGATTCGTTCTGGTGTCGTTTTGTTAGCTCACAGGACATAAATTGCTTCCAAGAAAGTCGGTCTATTGAAAATAAGCACCGACAAGGCCTAGCCTCATATTCTATCCCCACAATTAAGGGGAAGTACGGCACACCAAGTGGAGGACTTCTGACACTAATTAATCCAGTATTAAATGATTTGATTGATATAGTAGAGATATCCAAATACTATGCCTCACCTTTATGTCGGGCATGAAAGAAGAAATTACTTAGCAGTAATTTTCTTTCTATGGATTCTTCTCTCACAGATATTTCTCATCCTGGTCTATAGTTACCCAGTGTCGGCTGCTTGGAAACTTCTTCAACAGGGGGCATAGTGCCACTTAATATCATCACTCCCTCGTATACGGCCGTGCCACTGCCATGAGCTCCCCAGCCCTTCAGCAAGGCGTCCGAGACAACCTGCTCCTCTGGCCACAGCGCCCAGAAAGGTTTTCCCACCAATATGTTCGGCCTGTCACTCCACCAGGTCAGGTAGTTCGCCACAGACCTCAAAAACTGGAGGACATCTAAGATCTTGCCAAAATACTGCGACCACTAGCTCCTGAGAAGCCACTGAAGGGACCTCATCCGGAGTCTCGCCTGCTGCACCTGGAAAATACAGGATGCCATGGGGTCCAGCAGGCGCAGGAAAGCAGATACCGGAAGACAGCTGGAATTCTGGAAGAGCCTGATCATGTGTGCCACGTTGGTGACTCTCCTTGTAAGGAAAAGCCTTCACCTCCCGGGTATCCAAGATCGCGCAGATGAACTGGAGTCTTTGCGCTGGTGAGGTCTGTAATTTCAGTGAGAAACCCAAGTTGTGCAGTACAGAACAAGTGTCCTTGAGGTGCCTAGAAACATGTTCGAGACTGTGCTCGGATCAGGCAATCGTCCAAGTATGGAAACGCAAAGACGCTGGCTTGTCTGAGGTGGGGCGCTACTCCTGCCATCAGCTTGGTAAAGACCCTGGAGGCAGAGGTCAAGCCAAAAGGGAGCACCTTGAATTGGTAAGGTTCATCCCCGATGACTAACCTTAGGAACCTTCTGTGCTTCCTGTGGATAGTCATGTGAAAATAGGTGTCTGGAAGGCCCAGTGACACCAGCCAGAGCCTGGAGAATTTCCATCAACGTCATCATTCTGAATTTGCCCTTCCTCAGGAATTTGTTCAAATCCCTTGGGTGCAGGATGGGACAGAGTCCTCCCCCTTTCTTGGGACCAGGCAGTATCCAGTGCACCAGCCCGAACCCATTTCCTCGGTTGGCACTTCCTCTACTGCTCCCTTCAAAAGAAGGGTTTCAGCTCTTCCTGGAGCTCCCGTTCCAGCTGTCGGGAGGGAGGTGGAGGTCTGTCCGGAGGTCTCTTCACAAACGGTAGGCAGTAGCCCCACTCGATCAACCCACTCGACCCAGGCGTCGGAAGTGATTTCCTTCTATTTGCCCAAGAGCACACAGACTCTACCTCCAACCGGGTTAAAGGGGTTTGTGAGGAGCCGTTGACGCAACAGCAGTAGTCAACTGTCTCGACCCTCCTCTACCTCTTCATGGCCACAGGAATCTAAATTGCCCCTGCTGGACCTTAGGCACTTCAGCCCTTCTGAGAAAGGTAGAGCGATGTGTATGATCCTGCAATGACATTGTCTGAGTGGGTTGATCAAACAGAATCAGCAAGAAGGGATACAGGAAGAGCTCCTCCCCTGGGAACGAGAAGGCATCCCCCAGAGCCCTTAGCTGAGGGAACCTGCTGGTGAACCTCTGGCACTTGGAGTGAGCTCCCTGCTGAGCGAATCTGCAATGGTGTGCTTGGTGCCCGTCAGGTGAACATGTCCTGAAGAATGGCCCACCCGGTTTTCTGATGTAGAACATGGTGATGGTATTATCCGTGAAGATCCTCACCACCTTCCCACACCATTGAGGCAGGAATCATTTGAGGGCCTAGAAGGCTGCCCCAAGTGCCAGGACATTGATGTGAAGGTCTTTTTCCTCTGGGAGTCAGAGGCCTCTGACATGCGACGGTTTGGTGGGGGTCCCCTAGCCCTACAGAAAGGCATCTGTGGTGACCATGGCCTAGTACAGTGTGATCTGAAAAGGAGCTCCTTGAGTCAGATGTGTGTGCACTCCCCACCATCACAGAGCTTGTTGGAACTCCTGGTTGAGGGCGATCTTGTCTGTCCAAGAGCGCGTGACTTGCAGCCACTGCACATCCAGGAACTCTTGAAGAGGTTTCATCCGGAGCCTGCAGAACGGAACGGGATTGATGCAGGAGGACATCATACCCAACAGCGACTTGATGGCTTGCACAGTTGTGGATTGCGCCGATGACAGGCGCTGCACCTTCCCCAGGATGGCGGTCACCCTCTCCTCCGAAGGGGTAGTCAGGCATGCGACCATGCTGAGATGGGCACCCAGGAACAGAACGTTTTGCAACGGCTTCACGCAGGACTTTGGATAGATGGAGAATCCGAGTTCCGAGAGAAGGCAAATGGTCTCTGCAGTATGCTGGATTGCCAGCGCGTGAGAGTGGGAGGGGATGAGGCAGTCGTCCCGATAAGGGTATATGTGAATGACCTAGAGATGTAGATGTGCTGCCACCGGAGCCAAGCACTTCGTAAACACCCATTGGTGCCGATTTCAGGCTGAAGGGCAGGGGCTTGAACTGATAGTACCGTCCCTGGACCACAAACCGCCAGAACTTTAGATGCTTTGGCTGAATGGGGACGTGAAAGTAGGCATCCTCCAGGTACAGGGTCGCCAGGAAATCCCCCTCCTCCAGCTGGTCGAGCACATGCTGCAACATGACCATCCTGAACTTCTGGAATTTCAAATACTTGTTGAGGCACCTTAAGTCCAGGATCGGCCGCCACCCTCCTGACTGTTTCGTTATCAAAAAGTATCTGAAGTACACTATGGAGCCCCAGATGCGCTGAGGGACGGGCTCTGTTGCTCCCATTCTTAATATGGCCTGGACCTCCTGCAGCCGCTGGGCCACATGTAGTTCTTGACGCGCCCCACGAGGAATGTGAGGACAACAGCGTTGGAATTCCCAGGTGTGCCCCTGATGGAGAACGTCCATTTGTCAGTGGTGATGGCCTTCCACTTGTCGACAAACTTTGCTAGCTGGCCGCCCACTCGGGTGCGAAAGTGGGGGCCCAAATCCACGTCCAGTGCAGGCCTGCTTGGACATCTCCGTCCTGGCCTGCGGGCGACAACGCTGTCCTCCGCTGTCAAAGGGTTGCGAGCGCCCCCTGTAGGCATCCTGGGTGGTAGAGCAGGAGGGCTGATGATAGGGTGCAGAGTACCCCCTTGGAGGACTTGCCCAACTTCCCTCTTGAGGAATGAAATGATGATGATCTCCTCTGTCTCAGCATCCCAAGCGACCGTGCCGTCTCTGTGTCGGTCTTAATTGATACAAGCGTCTCGTACACAGCCTTTCCAAACAAATTGTCCACGTCGAAAGGCATGTCCACCACCTTGGACTGTACGTCCGCCCTGAAGTCTGTAGCCTTCAGCCAACCTTGGTGCTGAAGGGCCACCCCATTGCCCATCTAGCAGAAGCTGTAGTCCGCAATATCCAAAGCCACCTTGATGGCATGGTCCGAGGCCACCTCGCCCTCCTGGAACAGGGCCAAGGCATCAGCCTTCTGTTGTGGGGCAGGAAGTTCAAGATTGGCTCGAGCTTATACCAGAGCTCCCAGTCATACCGGGACAGTATGGCCAGGGTGTTGGTGGCCTTGGCGGTGGATGCTGCAGTGTGAATGATGCGCTTTCCTACTGCATCAAGTTTCTTCCTCTCCTGGTCAGGAGGCACCATCGACAAGGATGATGGGTTTGTTGAGCGCTTCCTGGCGGTGGCAGACACCACAGGGTCTGTAGAAGGTTGCAATTTCAAGCACCTAGGGGCAGAGTCCAGGACCCTGGACATCTTTTCCGCCCTGTCTCTTTTGGGAGGGGTGTATTCTGTGTCTTCATCAGGTCCAAACCCTCCTCCCAATCATCGTCTAGCAGAGGGATTGACATGACTGTCTTCTGTGAAGACTCCAGACGTTGAAAAAGGAACCCCTCCTTCTCCACCGGGACCAGCTTGAAGAGAGCAGCTGCCCTCGAGATCATGGCATGAAAAGAACACAACTTGGCCGGAGGGAACGCCTTTGCAGGCTCATCTGCACCAAGCGGCTCCCCATCATCATACTCATTTGTATGCGTTGCTGTAGTGTCCAAGTCAGTACCTGTGTCTGTGCGTGGCGGCTCTTAAACCACCAGGTTTAAAGGCCTCTGAGGGGGAGATGTCGCGTGCAGTGGCGCTGGACGGTGCTTCAGCCCTGCAGGGCTAAATTGCCGCTTTGGTCTTGGAGGACTCAGCCTGGGAGGACTTCTAGCCGGTGGCCTAGAAGGGCTATGGACTGTCCCAGGCACATGGGCTGCTGGCAACCTCTACTGTATCTTCGACACTAACGTGTGGAGGGTAGTCAGAAAGTCCCCTGACATGTCCCAGGGCACTGGTTGAGGTATGAATGGAACCACTGGCAATGACTTCGGGCTTAAGCACCTATGTGATTCAACTGGTAGATAAGGCTCCCTCCTGGGAGACTCCTCTCAGGACAGGGGACCAAGACCTGCTTAATGATCTGAATAGTAGCCTTCTGGCAAACGATGATCATATCAGATTGTATAGATGTACAGGGTACAGACTAGGGGACCCCATCAGCATTGTCAGCAACATCCTCACCAGCCTGGAGAGGAAATCAATGGGAGGCAGCAGGTCCTTCACCTTGCCTGAATCCTTCAGGAATGAGGCGACAGTGGGCACCTGTACCCTTATAGGCTCGTCCGCCGTGGTCGTTGACAGAGCCGCTGCAGCAGCCGGAGGCCGTGGAGGCAGAGCCACCCTTGGGGTAGCCGTCGTCTTGACTGTAGACAAAACAGTAGTGGTAGACTCTCCCCACTACCAAGTAGTGATGGTCGTTGATGGAATCATCAACAAATCAGGATCAGGCGAGGTCGCTGACGGACTCGTGGTCGTCGACGGAGCAACCTTCAACGAAGATGGTGCCCTGGAGGAAAAAGTAGTCGTCGACAGGGCTGTGGTGCTGGTTGACGAAGTTGTCATTGACAGGGATTTCGATGGCCCACCTAAAGACCTCTCCTTCATAGCCTTGTCTTTGGACGAAGATCTGTGCTTCAAAGGGGTCAAAGACTTCCTCGCAGAAGGCACCTCACCAACTGACAGGCTCACTGTGGACTGAGAGGGAGACAGGGAACGGGTCCTACCCCAACCAAGCCCAGTAACCACAGCGACCGTAGCTGGATCATCAGCGCAGTGTTTAATCTTCTTTTGGCTACCCTGCGAAGGGGCATCCTCAAAGGACCTTGACCTCTTCTTGTTAGAGGGAGCATGCTCATGGGACCAGCCGGTCCTGGACGAGGCCTGGCTGCACACGGGGCAGAGTCAGAGGCCTTCCCCTCTTTGAGCCATGCCACCAACCTTTGATAGCGGTCCGGCTTTGTCTTAGCTGGGAATCCGTGGCAAATCTCGCATTCGTCCTCGTCGTTGTCAGGATTCAGCTAATATAGGCACTCCAGGTGGCGATCCTCGACGTAGACAATCCGCAGTACACATTTAGTGCAGATTTTTTAAGAGACTCCTTTTCTCCTCCGACATCGACGAGGTGTGAAGTAGGCCCAAGCCTGGGCCTTTGGAAATTCAATGAGATGATCTGCCGATGAAGGTAGATCTTCGCCGCCAACGGGTCCCCGCTGCCGGTAGTCAATCGGTCGAGGATGGCAAGATCCAGAGAAAAAATAACAAATGTACCCGAAAAAACACAAAACAAATTGCAAAATACTCAGACAGCAAGACGAGAGGACTACCAACACTGAAAGGTGCCGTCAAAATATGAAGTTGGCCACCAGGGGTGGAATTTAGGGAGACGACGGTCATTGGATTGGGGCAGCCTCCATATTTTCCCACAGATAGAACCAAAGTAGGCCATATGATTTCAAACCTTGCTGGAGCAGCTCTTGCATGAGCAACCCCTCCGGTTACCACCAATAATCCCAGTCTTGATTCATACCCGGGATTCACCAATAGCATTCGAGCAATGTTCAGAAAACAGGAAAATGTCATATCTGCACAAGAACATCTACTAGATTTCAAGCAAGGGTTCATGGACACTAACCTTTATCACCCAATTCAAACAAATGGCACATGAAACAGCCTGGTCTGATGATGCCTTAATTACTTCAGACGAGGACTAAATGAAGAATTGAAGGATGAGATTTCCAGAATGCCTCGTCCTGGAAACCTAGCAGAAATGATTACTGCTGTTATGCAACTGGATTATAGATTGCAAGAGCGACATGCTGAAAAACGACAAGTACAAACTCCTCGACCCTCGGAAAATCTCTGATTTAATCTAAAATCCCATAAGGAGGATGAGCATATGCAAATACAAGCCGCCAGAAGTCCATTAACACATGAAGAGAGATCTAGATGTAGTAATTTAGGTCTCTGTTTGTATTGTGCATCAAAGGAACATGATCTTAAATATTGTCTCCTAGTTCCTCCCAGGCATTCGGGAAACGTTGCCTCTCGGTCATAAAGGGGATGATGGTCCGGGAAGGAACTGTAAGTTCCCTTTCTTCTACCCAGATGGTTGTTGTGAAAATCTCCCTATCATTCGCCAATCAAGTTCTAGAAAATGTACCTGCACTGATTGATTGTGGTGCTGCTGGAAATTTCCTTGACAACGAATGGGCACACAAATATAAAATTCCACGTAGATCTCACTCTACATTTATTCCGGTGGAAGGAGTAGATGGAACCCCATTATCATCCAGATTGATCAAAGAAGAAACACCCATTGGTAACGTCCATATTGTCCCATCAAGAAAAAATAAGCCTTTGATCTAATAAAAACAGCACATTATCCTGTCATACTAGGACTTGCATGGTTGCAACTCCACAACCCTTATATCAATTGGACAGCAGGATCTCTTTTTCTCGGGTCAGAACACTGTATTAACCATTGCCTGTCGGAAGGATCTGTGGGTCTTCATACTTCAACCTCCACAATGACCCTACCCTCCAGAGCCAAACCCATAGAGTTAATTGTAACCTTACCCAATCACTACAAAGATTACCAAGAGGTGTTTTCAGATCTCGAATATATAGAACTTCCTCCCCATCGTCGAGATGATTGCGCAATTGATCTAATACCAGAAAAACCAATCCCCTTTGGGCAAATATATAGCAATCACAAACGGGGAAAAAACGCCCTGCAAGACTATTTAGAAAGCAATCACAGCGATGGACTAATCATGGAATCTCCTGCGCGGGCATCTTTGTTCTTCATTCCCAAGAAACAAATCACAGTACTAAGACCAAGCATAGACTTCAGTGGGCTGAACAAAATATTGATTCTAGAACAATATCTCATGCCCCTTATTACCGACATCTTGGAAGCAGTTAAGGGAGCAAATATCTTTACTAAGCTAGATTTAAGAGGAGCACAAAATCTTATCCACATTCGCCAAGGAGACGAATGGAAGACTGCCCTCAGGACCCCTTTTGGAAATTACGAATACAGAGTCATGCCCTTCGGTCTCACAAACGCCCCGGCAGTCTTCCAAAGGTTTATGGACCACGTCTTTTCAGATCCCCTACTTCATTCAGTAGTGGTATACATTGAAGATATTTTGATCTTTTCAAAGAGTCTCCCAGAACACATACTCCATGTACGAGAGGCACTTCGTTGTTTACAGCAAAACCATTTATTCGCCAAATTGGAAAAATGTGTGTCCACCAAACAAACACAGATCCCATATTTGGAATATATACTCTCGGCCCAAGGAACACAAATGGATCACACAAACGTACAAGCAGTTTTGGACTGGCCCATTCCCCAATCAGTAAAGGAAATTCAAAGCTTCTTGGGTTTCTTTAACTTTCATCGCAGGTTCATTCCCCAATTTTCAGACTATCCTTCCAATAACTCAACTGTTAAAGAAAGGACAAAAGTTCCTTTGGACAGACGAAACACAAAAAGTATTTTTAGATTTAAAAAGGGCATTTAGTACTGCCCCTATTTTGAGACTACCAAATCAAAACCAGCCCTTCATTGTTGAATCAGATGCTTGAAACAATGCTCTAGGAGCAGTGCTCAAACAAACTGATAAGAAAGGAATTGAATATCCCATTGCCTATCTTTCCAAAACCCTGACCAGCCCCAAAATTAACTAAACGGTTCTTGAAAAAGAGTTGTTGGCCATTAAGAGAGCATTTCAAGAATGGAGACATTTATTGGTTGGTGCCCAATTCCCAGTAGAAGGAGCGACCACCACAATTTAAGGGTTTTGCAACACACAAACTCAAAACAGTAGACAGGCTCAATGGGCTCATTTCTTTTCCTCGTTCCGAATCAACTTCGACTTTGTCCCTGGAAAATCCAATATCATGGCAGACGCTTTATCGCGCAAACCTATCAACAACAAAACCACCTTTCTCACAGAAAGAATGTTTCCTGATTCCTCTTCCTTATATCTAGTGACAGATTACCTAACTTCCCTCAGAAAGGCGACTTTCAAATTGGATGCGGAAATAGTCAAACACAAAAAAGAGCTAAATATATCACTGGAAGATGGCCTGCATTTTTATTAACCAGAATTGTATTTTCCAACAGAAAGACTTAGGGAAGAAGCCCTGCGAATGACCCACGATACCGTCATCGCCAGTCATAGAGGAGTCAAAGCAACCCTATTGTTGATCAATCGTAATTTCTGGTAGCCAGAGATCTCCCGAGATGTCAAAGACTATGTGACGACCTGTTAGATCTGTACTGAAACAAAAATGTCATGCCATCACCCATTTGGATTGTTGGTACAACCAACTCTTCCTACCCAACCGTGGCAACAAATCTCCACCGATTTCATTGTAGATCTTCCTCCCTCTAATGGACACACAGTTATTATGGTCACTATTGATTCTTTCACCATACTGGCTCATTCTATTTCAATACCAAAATACCCACTGCTTCCCAAATGGCTACATTATCCTTACAATTCCTTTTTTCTAAACACGGTCTTCCTGACACTATAATTTCGGATCGTGGTTCCCAATATACTTCCCAATTCTGGACTCTGGTCTGTAAAACCTTGGGCATAAAACGACCTTGAGTTCTGGATTCCATCCACAGACCAATGGACAAACAGAAAGGCTTAACAAAACTTTAGAACACTATTTACGTTGTTTTGTATTAGCCCTTCAAGACAATTGGAAGGAGCGACTACCTCTTGCGGAATTTGCATACAATAATTCCCACCACAGTGCCATTAACACTTCTCCCTTCCATTTTACCTACGGTTATCATCCTTCCAGCATACCGAATGTAACGCACACCATCTCACCGAACCCTACCGTGGATACTTTGATGGATTCCATCCAAAAAGGACATACTGAAGCCCTATCTGCTTTGACTCACTCCAGAGAACTTTAAAAGAAACAAGCAGATAAGAAACGATATGCAGCACCTGTATTGCATATCAGAGACAAAGTATGGTTAGCCTCCAAGTTTCTGCCTCGCCATTTGTTACCGTCCAAACTGTCTCCACGATACTTCGGCCCCTTTCCCGTTCAAGCTGTAATCGGTCCAGTGGCCTATTGTATAAAGCTCACAAGGTCAGTCTCGAATACACCCAGTCTTCCACATATCCCAATTGAAACGCTATGTACCAGATTGTTTTCACAGAAAAACCAATACTGCACCCCCACCTATTGACACTCAATAAGACGCTGAATATGAAGCCGCAGGAATATGTGATTGTCGATACTATAAAGGCTAACTTCAATATCTAATTGATTGAAAGGGATATGCTTTGTGCGATCGCACTTGGGAACCAGCTTCAGAGGTATCTGCATGCATCTGACGTTTCCATAGATCACGTCCTTGGAAACCTGGTCCCAATCTCTCACAACGGGGGCATACTGTCATACAACGCTATTCTTTATGGAACAAATGGAAACTTCATAAATAACCTTTTCCTCCTTCGAACATGCTTTCCAATAGGTCTTCACTTTCCATTCACCTTCTACGGTCTAGTTGTTTCAAACATGGCCGCCGTTACTCCACCCATTTCTCTCTTTAAAAGCACTCCTCTGTTTGCATTCAGCAGTTGCTACAACCTTGGCTGCGCTGCCAGAATTTCCTTACGATTAAGTTCATTCTTCTTTCTTCCTTCCTGACTCACTCTTCCCAGCTTCCTTGTGTCTTTCTCCACCTGCCTTCTTTGTTTGATATGCCATCTTGGCACGGTCACTCGTGACTGTTCTGCTGCGGCTAAAAGTGATTACACATGCCACTTCCCTTCCTACTGGAACATAGTTTCGCTTTTGACCTTATCACAGGCTTTGAAGATTCTGTCTCTGTTGCTTTGTAATCCAACTACCAGAATCCAATTTAACGCTAAGCGTTCCCCAATATTCTCTACCGGTAGCTTATGATCTCCATATCGTTCCTGTTCATTCACGAAAAGAACACTAGTCGTGGAATGCACGGGAGCGTGCTTCCTCCTCATTTCTAACTCGAGTTGCTGTTAAACTATCAACGCAACTCATGTCTCAGTGCCTACAATGCAACTCGTGCATCAGTGTTAACTTACACAACTCATGCATCATTTTCAACCAATGCATCAGGTGCATCGATCTTCATATTTAAACATGGTGAAAGTTTTCATCCGGTAAGAATTTCTTGTCATTTCACGTTCCTCTTACCTGATTAACGAGATTAATTTCCCTCATTATATATGCCTAGTGAACATTGCTTACACCCTCAGCCACATAAACTCTCATCCCTTTTTTCTCTCTGTTTCCTATGTGGGTGCTGTACTGAAAACTGGTTATTAGAAGACCTTCATCATCACGCTGAAAAGTTGTCAAGTCTACCTTAGAATCTACTGCTGAATCTCTACAACATCCTTTCCCTGAACCCCAGTACTCCCTACTATCACAAGTTTTCTTCCCCAGGAGGGTTTCCCCGGTTCTACACCTGTCTTACCACCTCAGGCCAGGGGTGGAGTCAGGAAAGCTCCCCTTCATTCTACAAGAATCCACTTGCCATCAGGTAAGGGTTCCGTGAACCAACATATAATTAAAAGTTGTACCAAATGTCAAATTGCTCTTAAAAGGTCATAACAGCGTAGGTACGAGGATAGGCATGGCGTGCACGTTAACCACGTCTGACTGGGCACACCCCAGTCCCTAGTAAAGTGCATCCGTAACAACTGCCTAAATACACATTAGTACCTATTACAGGGGGATGGAGGGTTGGGGGTATGGCGGAAAGGGGACTATGGACTAGGAGTACAGTAGTCACTACGGTAACTTGTTCTTACTTCTTCATCCGGTCCCTTTCCCTCCATACCGTATGGGCGATTCCAACACAGAATGACTTACCGGGAGGGGGAGAACCCCTATAACCTTATGTAATTAAATTCCTGAGCACCACCTGGCCAAAGGCTGCATCCTCCTTTGAGCTAATGTCCAGACAGTAATGCCGGCAAAATGCTGACGGGGTAGTCCAGGTCGCTGCCTTGCTCATCACATCCTACAGGACGTGTCTCTGAAACACAACCGTGGTTGCCTTAGCCCTCACCAGATGAGCTCAAATACCTTCCGGAGGCGACTTTTCTTGCAATTTATAAGCCTCCAATATGCAACACACTATCCATCTAGCGATGGAAGCCTTGAATGCCTGACTGCCTGGAGCTGTGCCACCAAATGTTATGAACAGTATGTCTGGCTTTCTGGATTGGTTTGACCTGTCCAAGTAGAACTTCACAGCCCGCTGACATCAAGACAGCGCCTTACTCTGTCCGCCTGCAACTTTGGCAAGAAAGTGGGTAACATCAACGCTTGGTTTATATGAAACTCTGAGATGATTTTGAGTAGAAATGAAGGATTAGTGCGAAGCACAACCATATCCTTGTAAAACATGGTAAACGGTTGCTTTGTTGGCAATGCTTGTATTTCACTCACTCGTCTGGCTGGCGTAACTGCTACTAATAGAACTGTCTTAAAAGTAACCATTTTAATGTCTGCCGTGGCCATGGGCTTATGTGCCAAATCTGCTAGTGTTACTTTGAGATCACAGGAAGGCCATGGTCTTCTGGTGGGAGGAAATAATCTAGAGAGCCCTTCCAGGTGCCTCTTGACCACTGGGTTTGCTGAAGAGAAAATCAATTGATCCGAATTCCTATACCCTCCAATGAGCGCTGCGTACATCCTGCGTGTGTCTACATGAACTCCAGACTGAGCCAGATCGGCCGGGAATGACACTACATCATCTAGAGAGCAACTTAGCAGATCCCTCTGTTTTGCCCAGTGATAAAATTGTGTCCACTTGCTCCTGTACTGAGCCCTTGTAGAGGCTTTCCATGCAGAGAGATTCAGATGGGCCAACTTTAGGTTTTCAGGAACCAGGCCGCTAGGTTAAATTCTTGCGGATTCGGGTGTAGGACTGCTCCTTGCTGCTGTGATAACGTCCTTTCCGACATCCTCACTGTTAGGGGATTGTAGCAGGCTAGTGTCCCAAGATTGGAAAACCATGCCCATTATGGCCACACAGGAGCTCACAGGCTCTGCCTGCAATTCTTGGCCTCCCTGACCTCGTGGACCACTTTCTGTAACAGCGGGGTCAGGGGAAATGCATAACATTTCTTGTTCGACCAGTCTATCTGGAGCTCATCTCCCCCAGATCCCTCTCCTTGGCCCTTCCTTTGCATTTGGCATTGCTTCTCGTGGTGGACAGGTATATATCCAGCTGCTCCCACATCTGAAACAACTCTTGAAAGATCAGCCTGTCCATCTCCCACTCGTAAGAAACGGAGCCCAGACGGCTGAGCCGGTCTGCTTCTGAATTGTCCTGGCCTTGGAGTTATTCAGGAGTTCTGCTGTACCATCCACTCCCACAATTGTATGGCTAGGCTGCAAATGAGGGGGGACCTGGTGTCCCCTCCTTGCTTACGTAGAACATCAATGTCGTGCTGCCTGTGAAAAGTAGCACCACCCGGGCATCTCTCTCTAAAGACAAATGCCATGCCTTCAGAGCTAGGAAGAAAGCCTTCAATTCTAGGTAATTTATGTGTCTCTCCTTGTCCATTCCGGACCAAAGCCTGTGAGCCGAAGAGTAAACCCAGTGTCACTCCCCACCCTTCCAGTGAAGAATCCATGGTCATCTCTATCGTATGAGGAAGTGGGTGAAATGGAGCTCCAGGCATTAAGTTGGACTACTCTCTCCACCACAGCAGGTCCTCCCGAAGTGTTGGAGGAATGACCATCTATGTTGACTGCGACTCAGTCTCCTGATCCCATGAGGCTGCCAGGTGCATTTGAATCCTCCTCATCTTGCACCTCGCTAGCGAAACTGATCAAATACACGTAGCCAGCAGCCCCCGAAGGTGCCGATACCACCACACTGTTGTGAGACTGTTCGTCAAGAAGTGCCTCACCATAGCCCCTATATCTCTTCTCCTTTCCGGGGTAGGGAAAATCCTGGCCTGCAATGGAACCCAATGAAGATAATTGTCCAAGTATGTGAGAACTCTGACTTTTTCGCATAGATCGAGAATCCCAAATGAATAGAATGTCGATCAATGAATGCATCGTCCTCAATGCTTCATTAGGGGAGTCGGCCCTGACGAGCCAGTCATTGAGGTAGGGGTAGACATGCTGACCCCTGTCCCTAAGCAGAACGGCTACTACATTCATGATCTTTGTGAAGTGACTGGGTGAAGCATTAATGCCAAATGGGAGAACCCTGTTTTAGAAATGCCTGCCCATGATTGAGAATGGTAGGAACTTCCGATGAGGGTGCTAACTCGGTATGTGTAGGTATGCATCCTTCAGGTCCAGGGCACATAGCCAGTCTCCTGGACAGAGGCATTCTGCAATTTGAGCTGGTGTGACCATTTTGAACTTTTGAAGGGGTAGGTAGAGATTAAGGAACGATAGGTCCAACACCACTCTCTGGCCTACATGTTTTCCTTTTGAATGGCAAAGAACCTGGAGTAAAATCCAATGCCTGTTTCCATTACAGGCACCTCTTCCACTGATGGGATTAAACTAAGGACTCCACCTCCCTGAGCAGTGCTGAAGACCCTATTTGTAGAAGGAGGGGGTAGTGGCAGGGAGGATGAGCAACAGGGAGGGAGCCGGAAGCCTCCTGAAACCACAGAAAGCATCCAGCAGTCTGGGAATAGGTAGCATCCTTGCTCTTTGTGCAGTGTGACTGCCACCCACCGGAGACCCATGCCCCGTCGCACACGTCACTGCTTCTTGGGCTCTGAGGCTGACGCAAAGGAGGGGGGCGAATAGAAGGCCTTGTTGCCCTCCTCTGCTGCTTACGCCTGTGCACACTAGGCAACCTGTCAGGCTACCTGGATCTCTGTTCCTGGAAACCCCTAAAGCCCCCAACGGAGCATGCCCTGCTGTCCTGTATTCCCTGGGCATGAGCAAACCCTTTCCCTGTTGGCTTGCTAATGACTTTGCTATCTGCGTGCTGGACTTTTTCTTGGTGAGCTCCTCATCTGTGGAGGAATGTAAAAGCTAGTTTGCCTCAAAGGGAAGGTCTAAGAGTCTATCCTAGACATCAGTGGTAAACCTGGTGGCATGCATCCAGGCAGTCCTCCTCAGGTCAACTCCTATGCACATGCCTCTGCTGGCTGTAGCATGAGCCAGAGGTGATTCCAGGAGGTCCTGAAAGATGATCTTGTCCTCTGTGAGACAGGCATGGTATCAAGAGAGAGACAGACTCAAAGGTGTTCATTTTAAAACTTTTATTTACTAAGGTTCTTGGGTTGGTGTAATGCCTGACTGGCCCCAACTCTAAAGGGATGGTTCCCTTAACTGATGTTTCTAAGGGACGTCGATGTCTAAGAGTTCAAAATAAAAATCGGTTGTGTCTAAACCTATACTTGCCCTCACTCTTTGATAGAAATATGTTAGGAGGTCTTTCAAAAGAAAAAATGGTTGATCAACAAAAATAGGAAACCAGTATTGGTTTCAAGTGGTCTTCTCAGCAGGTGTAGGTTGGTCAGCTTCAAAAGAATGAGTTCAATCAAAAGGGACTGTTCATAGGACGTTCTCCATAGTTCAAACAATGTCAATGTCTTTAATGCCCCGGGGTTCCCTTCCCCAAGCTTTAGTCCTTAGAAGTTCAAAACATAACCCAAAAAAAACCACAGTTCTTCTTTAAGCGTCTCGGGGTTCCCTTTCCCAAGCTTCAATTCTTTCAGTAACACAAAATCAAGATTCCACTTTGATAGGCCTTTTAGGGTTCCCTTCCCCAAGCTTAGTCCTATTCCAAGTTCGGTTTGTCAGGATGTACCTTTCTTTCATATACAGTTCTTGAAAGGGATAGCATCAGAGTCTTTTGAAAGCATCAGAGTCTTTTGCTTGCAACCTTCTCTCTCGTTTTCCGTTGCTCGTGCCCTCTTTATAACAGTTCTCTCACTTTGCGCCCATTGCATGCTCTGTGTTTCTTCCTTCCTCTTACTTTCCCTTGATCTTGTCACTCGTCTTACATTCTATATAACTTCACTAGTTCATTTAATTTCTTTCCTCTTTTACGCTCTGTGCTGCTTTATGCATTCCGTTCGTTCACCTGCTCCGCTTCAGTCAGCCGCATGCTCCCGAGTCTGTCTCTCTTACTTTCATGAGACTCACCCGGGGAGCAGCGCGCTGACAAGTGGTCCTGTCTGGTTGCGCGGGCATGATGTCACGGTCTCACCAACTGCCCTTCAGACACCCTTGGGGCCAGCACAGGTCCCAAGGGAAGGAGGAATGTTCAGACCGCCGATAGCAACCTGCACGGTGCTTCGCTCTGGCTCTCTGGAGACACGACTCCCTAGACACACTACATCCCCTCACAAACACTGGGCCTGCCTCTCGGCACGGTGTTCTTCTCTGGGCCATAGATCCTGCTACTCTCTGCTCCTTGGCTTCTCTGGTCCAGACTACGTCCCGAGCTAGTTCTTTCACCTGTGTAAAACCACACCTTTTATGGTTGGAAAAACAGTCAAGTGGAGTCAAGTGTGAGTGATAATTAGTAAATGCCTGACTATCAATGGGACAACTTAAGTTCTTTCTACAGCCGGGCTTCCCTTACACGCCCCATGTTATTCTTATGGGACATCGTCACTAATCCTCTTGCCTCTTGCTCGTCCCAGTATTTGTTGGAAATGCGGAGGGGAAGATGGAATGGGTTTGGAAATAACCCATGAAAGCTGAGGGGAAAGGGTTTTGAGGTAGAATGGAAAAGAGGGGAATACCATGTCTCGCCCTTCGATGTTCTCCCAATCCCCCGTGACCTTCCACTCAGGTGATCCTCCCTCGTTTGTCCACCCCCAGGGTCTGGATCCAGTAGTGATGGCCATCCCCTGGCCACCTGAGAAGAGGATCCATAGGGGGGAATACCCTCCAGTTTCTCACACCTAATACAGACAGGACATAAACGCTGCCTGCCTTTCCAGTGCAAAATCCCTGATTTCCCGCCAGAGTCACTGATTGGCTGCTGCCAACAATGCGATCGCATTGGCTTGACGGAGATGCAAGGCTGCATTGAGATACACTTTCTTGCTGAAAGATTCCAACGTCTTGTCCTCCTTGATAAGAGCTGCCATCGAGGATGTAGCCTGACCAGAGAAACCTGCCAAGCCAGTCTGGAAAATAGTGATGCTGCGGCCACAACTGCCGAGTGGTGCTATGGGTGGCAAGCAAGCAGCAACCCCCTTGCTGCCTAGTTGTATGTACCGGGCATCAAGCTTTCGGCTAACTGCTTGGCACAAATGCGGTTTGGCCCATAGCTTTTTGGCAACTTCCAGGACATCCCTTTGAAGCAGATGCCAGACCTGGATGAGCTTTGGAAAGCCAACACCTGTGCCAAAAAACCTGCCTCTGTTTGTTCCTGAGGAGACAGTGGTAACCATAAGAACTTGGCGAACCCCTGTATCCTCTCATGGAATGCTGTGGCCGAAGAATGGATATCAGATTCCTCCTCATCATCATCATCCGTGTCCTCCCCTTTGCCAGACACGCTTAGCTGGTCCTTCAGGTCCTGACTAGGCACAGGGTCCCTAGGCTGTCCAGCGCCGGCAGCTTGAAGTGGTGCTCGAGAGTGTAGTGGAGGGGGAGGAGGTGGTTGAGGCATTGGCACAGTGAAAGGGGGAGCCTGTTGCCCAGAAGGCTCTCCCTGCCGTTGCCAAGAACCTCCTTGATGAGCCCCTTCATTAATTGCAGGAATCTATCGGCGAACCTGTCCTCACAGGCTGGCGAGGCTTGTACTGAGGCGCGTGCCCTTTCCGCCATGGGAGTCCAGATAGACGCGACTGGAGTCTGAGGGCTCTGCCTGTGCTGCAATGCCTGTTCGGCATACCTTAAGGAACTCATTGGAATAGGGTATGAGGTGCACCAGGGAATGTAGTCACTAGACCAGTCAACCGTGACCAATGGCTTCATAGCCAGCCCTGAACCAGCCTTTGAAGGCCTGGTAAGCTCTGCCGCTCTCTCAGACGGTGATGAGTCCACCTAACATGGACCCTCGACTCGCTGACAGTTTGTGACCTTGCTGCCGCAGAGTCTGACCCAGAGCGTGCAGGGATACTGTGCCCGGCGTGCCACTCCTAAGAGGAGGCCCTGATGGGCCCTCGTTACTTACATCGGTTCTCTTACGGACCTCGGACTCCAGTACGGGAGGCGAAACGCCCTCAGCCAGAACACTGGTAGTCCTGGCCAACGGTGCACCGTCTGGCCAAGTCACGGCCTAGGAGCCAACTGGCCCCTCAGACAACTGTCCTGTAGTAGGGCTTTTGGGCCACTTGGTAATAGGACAAGTAGGATACTTGGACCCCTTGGTGCAAGCACTGGTAGCCTTATGAGCCTCTGGCCTAGCAACGGTACAAGGATCCTTACAACCCGTGACAGTCCAGGCGCTCCCCGAAAGGGAGGCCCCTTTCTGAGGTGCCTTAGAAACTGAAAGATCACTTACCTTCTCCAGAGACTTGCAGTTTTCAAACTTTTTGAGATGGTCCAGCAGAGACTTGAAAAAGATTTCTCCCCAACATGCAAACCTGTTTTTCAGGGAACGCAGTGTCACTGCGCTTCCAGAGTCCCACCTATGGTCAGGGTCCAGACACTGCAGAGTGAATGGGTCATCTGACGCAGGAAAAGACGTGCCACATGATTCACACTGACTGAAACCAGGTGAACTCGACATGTGCCAGTGGGCCGGGGGGTGCTGACGGTCGGGGAACTTTGTAAAATTATCTGTAAAATTATCTGAATGAAAGGAAGTGCACAGCAAAAAAATATTGCTGCTGCGGTAAAGATGTTGTTCCTGTCATGCGGAAAAAAGGGACTGTGATGTGTGCTGTAGGGCATGGTTAGCATATGCGTCACGCCTATCCTCGCGCTTACGTGCCCATAAATGAAATATATTTAAAGGGGAAGTGCTATTTTTCTGAAGCAAAAACGGAATAGGCGGGATCCTATTTACAAGGCCTTTCAGTAACCGAGATCGTGAAGAAGGATCCTTGATCCGGGGACATCTTAAAAACAGACAAAGCTGCCAAGTAATCTTTGACTGTGCCTATCTGAAGGCCTGACGAGGCCAGTGACAACAAGAGGAACACCAACACTGTAGTGGTGGAACAAGCGGTACGGTCTATCCTGCGCTCCCTACACTGTGCCTTGAATTTCTCCAAGGACTCATCAGCCTGGGGGCAGAACAGGTACTCACTGTCAAAAGCTATATCCAAACGTTTAGCCTGGACATTCGGTAAGAATCCTGAGCTGTGAAGGTAGGCTGACCTCCTTAACACAGTGGACGTCCTCATTGCCAGGCATATGCAATCTGCTGTTTCCAGATCCAACTGCAGTGCTTGGCATGCCACCTCCTTGTCATCATGATTCGCATGAACCCATCCCTCATTTCACTATCTGGGATGTGCTCCGCTGCCTCTGCCATGAGTCTCCACAGCCACGTGAGAGTACTTAGCGAAAACGCATTATGCTTTGACTGCCTTCAGGGCCATGCTGCCCGAGGCAAAGCTCTTTTTGGCCAGGGCATCAGTTTTCTTGGATTCCCTGTCTGTAGAGGTGGAGGTTAGAGTTTATTGTAGGAGTTTGCACCATAAGCCTTCCTGCGTGCGATGGGAAGACAAAAAAGACAAATCCCCACCCCCCCCGAGCTGGCTTGTATTTCTTGGTAAGCTCTGTATCCACAACTGCCATGGAGCAAGGTCTCAGCCACAATGGGATCTGAGATGGCCGCATTAAATGTCAATGCCCTTTCTGTCTATGGGCCCCTTATCTAAGATGTCCGTTAGATAATAGACCGACAGGGATTTTGCTGGAGTGCCTAGACCCGAGGCCTCTACCACCTCCCCACAGTCCTTCGGTACTGTGCATTAGGGTGACAATAAGGAGCGGCCTACTGCATATCTAGATCAAGAGACACATGCAAGCCACCTGCGTCATGCAGCCCTTTCGCCAGAGCAAGAAAATTTGATTGGTCAGCGAAATAATTATCTCCTCCCGACACCTCCTCATCGAAAATCGACCGTATTCCTTTGAAAAACATTAATCTGGTTTCGGGGACAAAGGGACGGTCGATTGTTGGCGCTGACAGCGTAATTTCCCCAAAGACTAAAGGCACCGGTAACACAGTGCCCTTTGGCGCTAGGGACAGATTGCTGGTCGTCGTGGACAAGCACAAGGGCGTGGGACCAGACTTGGCTACCTTGGTGCTGGAACCTCCGGGCGCAACTGGCGGCGTACTGACCTGCAGTGTCGAGACCGGCTATGGCTGTCTTAAACATCTGGAGCATTTGCTAATTGAAAGCCTCCCACTCTTCCTTCAACGCACCTTGGGTCGGGCAGACCTTACCGTGATCCTCTGACGAATCAAGAGTCGTGTCTACATCAATGGTGTCTCTTTTTCCTATGGGAGGACAAGGATGACTGGCTTTGGGAGCGCAAACGCTTCTTCGCTTTCTTATGTTGCCTGTCCTCTTTTTCGGCTGTGGGGCGTTCGGTCTCGTGTCCCGATGGCCTGACGGTCTAACAACCCAGAGACTTCAACACAGGCCACCCGAGCGCTAATTTAGCCGATCATTCCCTACGGGATTTGGGAATCTTTCGTTGACACGAGCCGCACTCTTAGATGTTGTGATCTTTTCTGAGGCACCATATGCAGATTCCATGCGTGTCGGTGATCACATCTTAGAGTTGCAGTCCTGGGAACGCTTGAACTCTGATGATCTTAAGGGACGACATATCGCACGAAAGTCTAACTAAATTTGACAAATTGAAATGTTTCTCTCACGAGAAACGTTACGAATAGCAGCGTGCAGAGAAAAGGAACTTAGGTGCAGGAGCATAGTGACATAGTAAAAATGTGTCCGAAGTTGCGTCCGGAGCCGACGAGTGGCACGTCGAGTCAAGAGGAGACGACAGTCTATGTCGAGTCGTATTACGCCCCCTGACGAAAAGCTTTCCGAGCAGCTGTCACTGGAATGGGTATCTATCTGATGCAGATTCTGTGTGGAGAAAGCAATCCATTGAAATTGAGATTGAGATTAAGGCATACCTAAATTCCTCAGCTAGAATTGACAATCTTTAGGCAAAACAGGAGACTGGGGAAATCAGGAATGTGTAGTTTGAGATTAAAGATAGGAAAATAATTGAAGGAAAACAAACAAAACAGTAGTACAAATTGGGCAGAAATAAATTACCTCCTATAGTCAGTGGTTTTAATGGGCTGAATGTGGGACTGCTCCGATTTTCCTTTTCTTCCAAGAACTGGCTATACACCTGTTTAATCTCCTTATCATAGTCCTGCCACTCTGGGACAATGCGCACTGCTGCTTGCAGTTTGGGCTCCTTTGTCATGGGATTATTACACTGTAAAAAAAAGACAGAACAATGATTAGTCCCTCATTATTTTTAATTGTTGATGTACAATAAGATGGAGTGACATAGGGCCATAGCATTTGAATAAGAGCGTAGCATGCTAGGGAAAGTTGGGGCACTGGGGCAGGAGATGGAAGCATTATACCAAATACAAAACAGATCATGGAAATTAAATGCATGTGAGTGGAACCCACGGAAGTGTGAAAGGGGTACAAAGCAGAAGGCATGCATGGGAGCTAATCCAGACAAAAACAAAACCCATAGAAATTAATTACTTGTAATGTTCCTTTTATGTATTCTTCTCCCGTGGAATCTTCATCCTGATAGATATCCTCGTCCAGCATCAGCGTCGACAGTGTAGCTTGCATGTCCTTTCGGCCTCTGCATTGCTCAACAGCCACGGGGAGGATTCCATAACGGATATCAATGATTTATTTTTTTTAAACTAAGGATGAATGGCCCACAGTATCACAATGGATGCTACTCTCTTTTATTACATGTTTTATTTAAACTTAAAGTAGCGCCTACCCATTAATAGTCATTCCACAAGAAAAGGGATATACTGAAAGAAAAGTTAACACACACATTCCTAGCGGGGCAGTCTGAAGCGGCGATGAGGAATCTGCAGGAGAAGGATCCATTGAAAGAACATTCCCGGTAAGTAATTTCTTGTTCAAATGATTGCATTCTCCCGCAGATTCCTCATCTTTGGTCACCTCTGCGACTCCCTCGCTCTTTCTATTCTCCCCTGTGGCACGGCTCACTCTGCAGGGCACACTCTGGATGTTCTGATCCCCTCAGAACTCCCCCTCACCACTCCTCTCTCTTGGAGTGACCACTTTCTCCTTTCCTCCCATCTCTCCCTCTCTATCCCTCAGGCCAAGCCAACTCCAGCACTGCCACCTACCTTCTCGGTCATCCGACCCATGAAGCGTGTGTCAGTTGAGGCTTTCGCCGCCACTTTCTCTCCCCTTCCTCCTCCTCTGGCTGACGCACATCCTGACACAGCAGTTTCCATGCTCCACTCTTCTATTTCTGATACTCTTGATGTTCTTGCCCCTGTAATGAGGATCTGCTTGAAACCCAAAGCTAAGTGCAACTCCTGGTATGACTCTGATCTCGTCACCCTTTAAAGCAAGTGCAGGGAGGCTGAGAGGAAATGGCTAGCTTCTAGTGCATCCTTTGACAAACTGGCCTGCCGCCTGCTCCAAAGAAGAGAGCCCACATCCAAGCCTGCATCTCTGTGGCATTTAAAAAACTCGGCTGAACTCTTTAAAAATGTGCAAGGAGCTGGCCAATCCTGCTGCAGTCTCTAACACTCCTGTCCCCTCCCAAGCCCTCTGCATGGCCCTGGCTTCTCCTTTAATCTCTAAAACCCAGGGCATACTGTCCACCCTCTCGTCCTCTCCTCCTCCTCGTCCTCCTCCTCCTTCTCCCTCTACTCTCTCCTCTACTTCTGGCGACCTCTCCTCCCTCTTTCTCTTCCTTTCCTCTCTTCTCCCCTGACGAGGTTTCTAGACAAGTCCGATCTATGAAAGTCTTGTCAAAAAAGGTTCTTCCAAAACCATCAAGGACCACATTGACAACCTTGCTCCTGCCCTGGCTGACATCTGCAACCACTCCTTCGCCACTGGAGCCTTCCCTCCCCCCCTGAAGCACACTCTTGTGCACCCTCTTCTCAAGAAACCCTCAGCTGACCCCTCCTGCCCGGCTAACTATCGCCCGATCTCAAGCACTCCTTTCCTGGCCAAACTCCTTGAAAAGCTGGCCATCTCCCAGCTTAATCTTCACACTGTATCTTTGACGATCAGTCTGGCTTCAGAGCAGCCGGAAGCACGGAAACTTATCTCCAGAACATCCGTGAAGACCTGCTCTCTAACCTTGATTCTAATCTCCCCTCTGTCCTCATCTTACTCGATCTATCTTCGGCCTTTGACACGGTCAACCATGCCATCCTGCTCAATCGTTTCCGTGATAACCTGGGTATCACTGATCAGGCCTTGGCCCAGCTGACATCCTTCCTCTCTGATCGAACCTCCAAGGTCCAACTTGGGTCCTTCCTTTCCTCTATCTCACTCTGTACCTGTGGTGTTCCACAGGGGCCTAACCACTCTCCCTGACTGTTGAACCAATACCTGGCAGCTCTCGCCCACTCAGTGGTCGAAGTGTACGAAAAGAAGTAGTGGAACTGTGTTCTCTGCTGGCCTGCAATTGCAAGAAAAAGTAAGGTAAAAATACCGTACTTAAGACTGGTGCTTCTCAGTTGACCTTAAATAAGGTTGCTCAATCATATAAAGTTCTTGCGTGAAATAATTAAATGTCAAACAAAATATACTTCCAAATGATACAACGTTTTCCAAGAAAAATGTTTAATTCACATTCCTTGGTTTTATATTTCTGATATTACGAGGCAACTCAAAATCCATAGGTCAATTATTCACAATAGTACATATGCCAATGCATTTCGGTCTGAGACCATCTTCAGGGCTGTACTGAAGTGAGTGCAGAATCTGCATAATGTAAACATTAAACATTCATCGCAATACACATAGATATAGATACAATCGAAAATTCAAAATAAAGCAAAACACATACCCCAAATAGATCCAAAAAGATGTTGAACATGTAGGGAAAAAATATAATGATAATAAATTTAGAAATATGTCAACACACGTCATATCTCTAATCAATCATAGTGTTTTAACATCTTTGTATCCCGTGCACTGTACCTGCTAATTGTGAGTTGTCCTCCCCTGTGAAATGCGTTCGTAGAACGTCTCCAATATTCCTGTTAATTATCAGAGGGGTAATAAGTATTACTATTACTATCGCTATATCCAAGAATATGACTATTTGAGCCAGAGAGGTTCTTACCTGCTCACGTATGTTTCGCGCGCAGGACCGATCGCGCTCGCTGTGAAGGCGAAAGTGAACTACGCGCGGCCAATAATGCTTTTAAGGGTAGTCATGGGAACCTAGGCGGGGCGTCGGGCAGCAGCACGTACGCCCGTACGCCTCGGGACCCACCGCCCTACGTAGGCGCAGGGGGGCGGGACTGTTCCCATGGCTACAAGGTGTGTGTATGTGGTGTGTTACTAATGATGAAATTAACTTGTGTGGAATGGGGAGGAGAAAGTCTAAGCAATTAGTGAAACAATACACGTGACTTCATTCTATAACCATGCACCTGTTCTGTAAATGTCAACACATATAAGTATTCAATTAGGTTAGAACCTGGTTATATGGAGTGGATCATGTGACCCATACACGTATTTTTATATATTCATTTGATAATGTGCAATTAGTGCATGTTTATGTAAAATACAGAAAACAAAACAAAAATCCGTCATCAAGCTCAATCACATATTTGCCATGTGTCCTCAGTTGTGTCTAAATATCAGTTCATAACGCTTCTCCATCCGAAGAAACCATGAATCTAACTTTTTTAGAGAAAACACATATAATTAATCTCTTCGTTGATTCCCTTTGGTGTGAGGGAACTTAGTCTGTCTATCCAGAACGTTTCTCGTTGATCAATTCTTTTCTGTAGATCCTCATGTCTTTCTCTTCTTTGGACTCTTTCCAGGACTACAAATTTGATCTGTGCCAGATTGTGTTGTTTACTCTGCCAGTGTCTTGCTACTGCAGAGCTTGCAGTCTTGTTCCTGATGCAAGATCTGTGTTCGTTCCACCTGATCTTTGCTGTACGTTGTGTTTGTCCGACGTAGTATAAACCACAGGGACATTTAATTCCATATATAATTCCTGCCGTGTCACATGTGGCATAGCATTTCAGTTTAATTTTTTCTCCAGTATATGGGTGATTTATGGTTTGTCCTTTCATGATATATCCACAGTTGCTGCAGTTGAGGCATGGAAATGTACCTATGCGGTCTGTGCTTCTCTTCTTTTGTGGGGGTCTAGTGTGGACTAATCTATCTTTCAAATTGGAACTTCTCTGGTAAGCAAATGTTGGGGGTTCTTTAAACAGGTGTTCTACCCTCTTGTCGCATGTTACAGTGTTCCAATTCTTCTTTATGATTGACTTAATCCGATTACTTTGGCGTGAATATTTCGATACAAACACCAGTGGAGGACAAATATCTTGTTTGTGTATTTTGGGTTTGAGTAGCTCTTCTCTATCCTGTGAAACCGTGCGTATTTCTGCTGATGTAACTTCCTCTGTTGAATAACCGCGGGCCAGAAATTTCTTACCCATCTCTTTTACAGCTCTTTCGTATTCACTCTGGTTACTCACAATCCTTTTCACTCGAAGCAATTGACTGTAAGGTAAGTTCTTGATCAGACTCGGTTGATGAAAACTTAGTCTGTGTAGCAGACTGTTCCTATCTGTGCTTTTCCGATAGATAGTAGTTTGATATTCTGTTTCTGTGACAGTGATCTCAACGTCTAGAAAGTGAATGGATTCACGTGAATATTCGTATGTGAACTGTATCCGCGGGTCTATGTTATTGATATATCCAAAAAATTCTAATAGTTGTGATTCTGTGCTCTTCCAGATGCCAAAAATATCATCTATGTACCGGATCCAAATGATGAGATCTTGATTCCATAAGTTGTTTGTCAGGACATGATCTGTTTCGAACTTGTGCATGAAGGAATTTGCATATGAAGGGGCCATGGTTGCTCCCATGGCAGTGCCTGCAACCTGTAGGTAAAATTCGTCTTTGAATTGGAAGTATGAATTGTTACTAATGAATTCCAACAGTCCCATGATGAACTCTTTTTGTGCAGCTATTTCTCCTTCCCTCAGGAGCATCCACTCCACCGCTTCTCTGCCCAAGTCATGGGGAATCGATGTATATAAGCTTTTGACGTCTATTGTGAAGCAGATATTGTTGTTGTTGAATGGAACAGTTCTTAGGTATTGTAGGAAATGAGTAGAATCTTTAATATAGGAACTTGTTTTTTGAATCAAAGGTTGTAAAAAATAATCGATGTATTTACCGAGTGGTTCGAGGATGCTGTTAATTCCGGCTACTATAGGTCTTCCCGGAGGTTTCTGTGTATCCTTATGTATCTTCGGAAGAGTATAAAAATGTGGTATTTTTGGATGAGTATTTGTCAGAAATTTCTTTGTATTATGATTTATCCATTCCAATTCTTCTGCTCTTTCCAAAAGTTTGTCCAAATTGCCCCGAATCTCCTCTGTAGGATCTGTGTCTAATAACGCATAGGTGTTGATGTCCCCAAGCTGTCTATAACATTCTTCTTCATAATCGCTGGTATTGAGTAGAACTAAGCCTCCTCCTTTATCAGCAGACCGTATTGTTATCTTGTCGTCTCCATATAAGTTTTTAATGAGTTCTAACTCATGAGGTTTCATGTTCTGATTTCTCGAGTGTCTGAATTTGATTTTCTCAAGGTCTCTTGTGACCTGTTTCTGGAAGATGTCCACCGAGGGGACTGTTATTGGAGGGATAAAGATGCTCTTTCCTCGGAATTCTTTGAAATCTGAATCTTCTATGTCTCTAGGATTCTCTTCTTCTAATTCACTAAAGAAGACTTTCAGTTTCATTTTTCGCACCAATTTATATAGTTCAATCTTAGAATCAAATAGGGTGCTGTCGTATGTAGGCACAAAACTGAGTCCCTTTTGTAATGTTTTGATTTCAGACAGGGTTAGATTTCTGGAGGACAAATTAATCACTATGTTCTCCTCTGTTGTTGTCTCGTATTCGGCTTTTGCCTTCCTTTTCCCCCTTCTTGTTCTCTTCTTCCTGATCCTAAAAAAGGCTCCCTTTCTCTATTTAATGTTTCCGTTGTGCCTGCTGTACTTGATGTTCCTGGTGTAGCAGCGAGCGCGATCGGTCCTGCGCGCGAAACATACGTGAGCAGGTAAGAACCTCTCTGGCTCAAATAGTCATATTCTTGGATATAGCGATAGTAATAGTAATACTTATTACCCCTCTGATAATTAACAGGAATATTGGAGACGTTCTACGAACGCATTTCACAGGGGAGGACAACTCACAATTAGCAGGTACAGTGCACGGGATACAAAGATGTTAAAACACTATGATTGATTAGAGATATGACGTGTGTTGACATATTTCTAAATTTATTATCATTATATTTTTTCCCTACATGTTCAACATCTTTTTGGATCTATTTGGGGTATGTGTTTTGCTTTATTTTGAATTTTCGATTGTATCTATATCTATGTGTATTGCGATGAATGTTTAATGTTTACATTATGCAGATTCTGCACTCACTTCAGTACAGCCCTGAAGATGGTCTCAGACCGAAATGCATTGGCATATGTACTATTGTGAATAATTGACCTATGGATTTTGAGTTGCCTCGTAATATCAGAAATATAAAACCAAGGAATGTGAATTAAACATTTTTCTTGGAAAACGTTGTATCATTTGGAAGTATATTTTGTTTGACATTTAATTATTTCACGCAAGAACTTTATATGATTGAGCAACCTTATTTAAGGTCAACTGAGAAGCACCAGTCTTAAGTACGGTATTTTTACCTTACTTTTTCTTGCAATTGTATTTAGAGCGATCCGGATGCCACAGGATCACTTATAGACTGGTAGCTCCAGGTTAAAACATCACACATTTTCTCTGGGTGAACTTTATTTATATAAAAAGTCCCAACCATTGTGGTGCCCACCTTCACATTGTATCTCTGCTGGCCTGCACCCACTCTCCACAAACCCCATCACCACACCGCCACCCACACACAATCCAAACTCCCAAATACACGCACATGCTGTTTAAGGGAACGTTCAGTGCAGTGCACTGAAAGTGCAAGTTTCAACTTTTTCCTATGCTGTTATTTTAAAAACAAAACCGTTCCGGAACGGTTTCTTTTTAAAATAAAAGTATAGGAGCAGTAAAACTTAATTTGAAAAAGCACAGGAGCACCACTCCCAACCTCTCCCGCTCACTTCGACCACTGCATTGCCACTCTCTGCTCCAACTTTCAGTGCTTTCAGTGCTATGCGGATGACACTCAGCTTGTTTTCAGGCTCCTCTCTGCCACCTCTTCTTCTCTCATCTCTGGATATCTCTCTGTCTGCTAACCAGGGGTGGTGTGCGGCCAACAATCTCTGCCTTAATGCCAGTAAAACAGAGATTCTCCTCATCGGCACACCTGCACCCTCCATTCCTGTCACTCTCTGGCTGGCCTCCCTTGGCCCTCTTCCTGCTCCCACCTGTGAGGCTAAGAACCTCAGGGTCATCTTCGACTCCACACTCTCCTTTTCATCTCACATCTCTGACGTCTCTAAGAAGTCAAACTACCAATTGCACCTCCTCAGAGGTATTCTGCCTTTCCTCTCCTTAGCCCAGAAGCTCACTGTCTCTAGAGCTCTGGTTCTATCTAGGCTGGACTACTGCAACAGCCTCTTTCTAAATCTGCCCGCTTCTACTCTCTGCCCTCTTCAACTCATCCAGAACAGGACTGCGAGACTTGTCCTTGGCCTCAAGCCCAGAGATCGTATCTCTCCAGCACTGAAATCTCTGCATTGGGTCCCAGTGGCTGCAAGGATTAAGTTCAACACCCTCTGCATTGTCCACAAGGCCTTCTGGGGCCTGGCTCCTCAATACCTCCAACTCGCTCTTTGCAAATACCTTCCTACTCAAGCTCTTTGCTCCTCCACCTCCAGCTCCCTCAGGGTCAGTCACTTCTCCAAGCAACAGGTTAGTGGTAGATCTCTTTCTTCGGCTGGGGCCTCCCTCTGGAACAGCCTAGCCTCCCTCCCTGCTTCTCTGAAACATGAGAACCACCTCAAGACCTTCCTCTTTACTTCTCCCTTCCTCTCCCCTGCTGATTTCTTGTCTGATACTGCACTGGTCACCTGGCTACCCTCTGATTTCGGGCCCAGGTCCCCGTCTGCCCAGTTGCACATCTGCACTGCCTCCCGGCAACTCTTCCACTTGGATTTGTATCTCTAACCCTACAGTCCCCCTACTTGCACTTTTGGACACCTGCTGTCTGCACGTACCCTTGCACTTGCCACCTGCTGGCCGCACTTTGTGTTATTGTCTTGATCCCACGTACAGCACTGCACCCTTCCCCTTTCCCGTGGCACTTTTCCCCTTCGACCTTCCCCTGCCCTTGCGCGATCTCAATGTCACTTGGCCTAGTAAGATCGTTGTCTCTGTCCTCCCTATGTTCCCCCTTCCTTGCCTCGTCGTGCCTTGAAACACTTGTATATAGGTGTATTTCAAACGCCATATCATATTTTATCTTGGTAGACTTTCAAAGCAGTAGGGCACTAGGTGGGATGAAAGTTGAAACCAGAAACCTTTGCTCTCCCAAACTGTGCATCAGCCCCACAGGCTACATCCAGGTTGTAGGGCTTCGTAATGTGTGAAGGAATGACCAGTGTGCAGGTTGGCAAATCTTCACTGGAACTCCCCTTTGCAGTGCAGAGGAAGTAGACATACCCCTAGAGGAGTGCGCCCTAATGCCTGAAAGCACTTTCTTCCCGGCCTTCTCATAGCACTCTCCAATACAGAGGACTAACCAGCACGATATGGTTTGTTTTGTCATCACCAATGCTTTCCTTGACTGTGAAAAGGCAACAAATGACAGCTCGTCACGTCTGAAGTCTGCCGTCCGAGCCAGATAGATGCTCAGTGCCCTGTTCGGGTCAAGCCTTTGCAGCCTCTCTTCTTTGGAAGGATGAGGCAGTGGGTAAAACACAGGTAACTATGCCCTGTGGAGTTCTGAGACCACTTAGGGTAAGCAGACTTTCAGTGAGACGTTCTCTGAAAAACCTCAACAACAGCAGCTTACAGGAAAGAGCTTGAAGATTTCTTACACATCTTGCCGATGTAATGACTATTAAGAAGGCAGTTTTTAGAGAACGTAGCCTAATGGATGTGTAATGTAAGTTCTCAAACGAAGCCGCCATCAAAAAAGTGAGAACTATATTCGAGTTCCAAGCAGGAACCACAAAAGGCGATGGGGGGAACCTATTTACAAGGCCTTTTAGGAAGTGGGCCCACAACGGAATCGATAAGAAAGAACCTTGATCCAGTGATTTCTTAAACCGGGATAACACTGCCAAATAGCCTTTGACTGTGCCTATCTGCAGTGAAAGAAGGAATTCCATCACAGTCGTGGTGGGACACGAGATGGGGTCCACTTCTCTACACCACGCCTCAAATCCTTTCCAGCTACATGCGTAAAGGGACCTCGTGAAAGACCTACGTGCAGCCTGTAGCACCTCAAATACTTCCTCTGAGAGGTCCCAGTCTTCATACCATAGCCTCTCAAGAGCTACACATGTAGATTGAGGCACTGTGGATTCAGGTGGAGCAGCCGATCTTCCCACTGGGATAAAAGATCTGGCCTCTGAGGAAGCCGACGAGGTGGGCAGATGGACAATTCTAGAAGGTATGAGTACCACATTCTAGCCCAATCTGGGGCAATTAAGATCATGGTGGCCCTGAACCTCCTCAACATCCTGAGCACCCATGGGATGATGGGTATCGGGGGAAACGCATAATGGAGCTTGAAGATGCACTCCACCAGAAACTCAAATCCTAACCTCGCAGGGAAGTCCCTCAAACAGAACTTTATGCATTTCCTGTTGACCCCCGTGGCAAACAGGTCCACAGACGAGGTTTACGCACTGGGCGAAATTCTATGCAATGACCTCTGGGCATATCTCCTGTTAATGGGTGGGAGACCATGCTCTGCCTGCTCCAAGCATCTGCCAACTCGTTCTCTGCTCCTGCCAGATGGGCTGCAGAAGAACAAATTACTAACCCCTGATAATGTTCTTTCTGATGGATGTTCCTCCCACGGATTCCTCAACTTAGATATATTTGTATCCTCCTTTGCAGTCGCACAACACAATTCGACAGCAGGGGGGCACTGTACGTCATCTATGTTGATATCCCACAACGGTTACCATTTCATTGTCTAAACAGCACACACTATGCCAGTTGCCTCAGTTCCTAGTTATTCGCTCTTTTTGCTCTGCTGTCTTGAGGAGTTAAATAACCTGCATGGGCATTGAAAAAGCAAAGTACAAAAATGGGAGGGCGATGAGCAAGCCGTGGGAGAAACATTCATCAGAAAGAACACCAGAATGAACATTAACAGGGGTAAGTCATTTGTTCTTCTAAAGAATTGTGTTGTCCCACGGATTCCTCATCTTAGATGGACTACCATAGCTGTTTTCGAGATGGCGGTGGGAGAAGCAGATTTTTGTGCAATTTTGATTAGCACATAATATTGTGCAGAACCGCTTTTCCAAAGCAAGCATCCTGGCCCGTCAGAGTGTCTTAGCAGTAATGCTTTGAGAAAGTATGGAGTAAGGACCAAGTTGCAAATGGCTTGTACACCTCTTTGCAGCGCCTAAGTAGTTGGCACTTCTCGGGGGGAATGGGCTCTTATGTTCTCAGGGACATCCTTTCCAGCAATGGAGCAGAACTCAGAAATGCATAAAATTATCCACTGTGAGAATTTGCTTGGCCTAATTAGAGACCAGTGTAGCCATTAAATAGTTGGTATTCCTGTCTGATGGCTAACATTCTTGAAATGTAAAGAGCCCTTTTTGGGTCAGGCCCATGTAACCTCTCTTTGCCATTGGAAGGGTGAGCAGGAGGGTAAAAAGCTGGTAAGGTAATGTTTTGTGTTAAATGAATTTCAGATACCACCTTTGGAAGGAAGGAGGTAGGAACCCTCAAAACTACCTTCTCTTTAGAGATTACAGTAAAAGTGGTTTGCATGATGAGGCTTGTAGCTCAATCACCCTAGGACCAGAAGTGATGATTAATAAAAAAAAATGGTCTTCCATGTTAGTAACCTAAGAGGACACGAATGAAGCTGCTCATATGACGTTCCCATTAAAAATGTAAGTACCAGTGTTAGATCCCATGACAGAACAAGAAAAGGGACCAGTAGAAATGTATTTGTCAGAATTCCAAAAAATTGTATTACAATAGGCATATTAAAGTAAAAGCCTTGTTCTGCCGTGCTTTTAAAAATAGATAATGTCACCAAGTATCCCTTAATGGTAGCAACCTGCAGCCCCTGCTGGACTTAAGTGCAGTAAAAAAGAAAGCACTGCAGGTGTATTGCAAGAAAAAGGATCTATATCTTTAGCTCTACACCACCTGCAAATCGTGTTGCAACAGCAGCGGTATAGGCCTTTTGTTGCTGGTCTTCTAGCCGAAAGCAAGATCTCCATAACGTCTTCCAGGATATCCCAATCTTTGGATCTTAGCCTCTCATACACCAGGCATGAATGTTCAGTGCTCTGATTCCTGGGTGAAGAAGACAGCCTCTTGTAAGAGTAGATCTCTTGGGGACAAGGAAATATGTGCATGACCAACCCTGGTTTTACTCCGCTAAAAGGTACCTTCTCCACAGCACCTTTCTACAACATGGAAAATATCCCGTAGGAGGAGCAGATCTGGATCCCAAAGAGATTGTTCACTCAGGACAGTCTGGGAGACTCTGCAGAAATGGGAGATAGTACCTTTGAGTCACCGTTTGTAGAGCTCATGCATCTGAAGTAATAGGATGCCACTCTTGCAGATGTTGGATCAACCTCCCTCTTAATGGGGTCCTGTGAGCAAAGCGCTCAGAGCGGTTTTTGGGCTGTGGCTGCAGCTGAGGTCAAGTAGGAGGTTGCTGACTGAGCAGTGTTTCCTCCACGGCCTTGTCGGACCTCATTCCCTTTGGCCAAAGGAGGAGTAATAGCTAAAGGACCACCCTCACCAGGTCTGTGAAGGTGGGTGTTGTTGCGGCTGATGAGTGGCTGCCCTTAAAGAGTTTGCTGCAGCCATTGGAGAGTGTAGCTTCACTAGGCTGTCATCTGCCTTAGGGCCAAATAAATTGGACCCATCAATCTAGGAGGCTTGATTGAATATCCAGGGCAAACCCAGATTTACATAGCCAAGCAAACAACCCCATTACTGCGCTAGATCCCATGCATCTGCCAACACAATCTGATGCGTCAAGGCCTGATTGAAGGGACTGACAAGAAGCTTCTTTTCCATTATTAATAAAAAGTTATTAAACACTTCTCAGATCTCACCTTCAGGAATGTTTTCCGCAGCTTGGGCAATCCCATTCCACAATGTATAACTGTATGTTGCTAATGCACAAGATGTGTTAATGGCTTTTAATACCATTCCTCCAACAGAGAATACCCTTTTTGCGAGACCGTCATAACGCTTATTGAACAGATGGATGGTTGGATAAGCTGCGGC
This sequence comes from Ambystoma mexicanum, assembly GCF_040938575.1. Taxonomy (NCBI): domain Eukaryota; kingdom Metazoa; phylum Chordata; class Amphibia; order Caudata; family Ambystomatidae; genus Ambystoma; species Ambystoma mexicanum. Next base: position 291,968,731 of record NC_090932.1, on the reverse strand, counting down.
TTTTGAAGTTGCCACCTGTACAAATAAGCTCTCTGGTATTGGATGTCTAGGGAGGAAATCAGAGTCCACAGAAGGTGGTCTCTACTTCTTCACCAACTCTTTATTTACAGATGGAAATGGTGACTGTTTTTTCCCATATTTCCATAATTGGGTTCTTTAGTGCTGTATGAAAAAGCAGCACAGGCTCCATAGGAGGGCCTCCATTTAAGATGTCTGTCAGTTTATCTTGGGTAATGTCCTTTGCAGGACAAACCCATCCCAAATATTCTATCACCCTGTTCATGACAGTCCAATAGGCTGCATTTGGGTGAAAGTGGATCTCTGGTGTGTCACATTTAACCTCAGGGGAGGTATCCAAACCACTGGCAACCTTAAAAACATGAAGTCAGGTCTTCTAGATGGGATTGATCTGAAATCAATTCCTCTGGAATATTAGGAGTTCCAAAACTATCATACCCGAAGGGGATGATGTCACCTTCCTCATAAATGGACCCAAAGGATTTGAACAAACACATTTTAGACTGGGGTTTGTATCTCAAACTAGACTCTGAGGTCGCAGTCGAAGGTCCCCTCGACTTCCAGTCCTTCGATGCTATCTCAGTGGTCGACGCTGCTCAAGAAGACATCTCAGAGGCTTTCCGACTCAGGCTTTTGGGCATGTGGGTCAAAGCCTTACTTGATTCCCTGTCGGACTTGGATGATGCAGTGGGATCAGTAGCCTTCTTTGGCTCTTTCGAGGGACCAGGAGGGGCTGCTTTAGAAAATGCTTCCATCATTTTCTCACAGAAGGCCCGTTTCCTGCTTTATTGAGCACTGCAATCAAGCCCCTGCACTTTGCCTTGCTTAAGGGGGTAGTTCGGTCAGAAATGTTATTGGCCCAATCGATTGGGCATCTATTTTAGAGCATACATCGATTGTTCTTAAAAATATTTCCAATGCAACTTATTTGAGTTTTTTTCACTTTAGCACATGCGAAAACGACAGGTCGGGTACCACCATCTTGTGCTAATCTTATCTGTTGATCCATCACACTAAGTTCAAGTGCCCTTGCAGCACTAATTCAGATCACCCGCTGCCAACGCTGACATCACTAGATGCCAACCCCCCCATTTCACAACACCAATGCATTTCTCATGTGAACGTCCTCTGTGCGCAATTTATTGACGTGTCTCCATGGAAATGCCAAGACGTTCCTCGTCAAGCGTAAACTAACTCTTTCTGATCACGTTGGAGTTTCTTTTTCCTTTGTGTCAGTGTATTTCATTTCAAGCTTCCCTGACTTGCTTCTGCTCTGTTCAGGTATCTGCCTGTTAGGGAGAATTCTCTGTAATGCTAATTTCCCAAACCTAGTGAGTCCCCCAGCAGCTTTGCTGGATTTTTGGGGTTTATTTTTTTCTCTCCTGCTAAGAGTGAGATTCTTTTGCTCCCACTCTTAGGCATGATTTGAGGTGTTCCTTTAACTTTCCATGCGTTTTATGGGCTATGGGGTCTTTTACTCCATAGGGTCTCATGTGTTTATTTGATGTGGGTTACACAGCACCCTCCGTGCCGTAACCCAGGGGTGTCGTAGCGACCCCCCCAACATAGACTCCATACCCTGGGACTGACTACTGTCTCCCAGGGCATGTAAAGTCACCATTGGCTTTACTAGTCCCAAATTATGAACAGAAACCAGTACAAACCATCATATTGTGGACGTACTGGTCGGGGCAATTCGATTGCCCCAGGGTCTGTTGTTCGAGGGGGCACGTCTCCGTCCCCCCTGATCAAGTTTTGGCTGGTGGCAGTGGATACTACTTTTTATGTTCGACTGCGAATATATCTCTATGGGATTTTCCCATTGTTCGAGGCTACCAACTTATAGCCTCCAACATACCGCCGGTTTATTTATTTAATATTAATTCACCGGTTGGTATTTTTTGCCAGAACTCGATTCTAAAATAGCATTTGTGTTCTCTTCTGTGACTCCAACCCAAGTCGAGCCCTTTGTTCCACATTTTGGCGGGCTTCTCTACAGAAGCCTCCAAAAGTGGTGCCACTCTGTCTGGGTACCACAGGGGTTGTGGGAGGGGGTTTAGGCACCCTGGACTGAGTTACCTTGGTAACTCAAGTCGCACTCTTGTGTGATTGGCCAGCATGTTTGAGTGACAGCTAGGCTGAATGAATGGGGTTTTCTGCATAAAAGCAGGGCTTTGGGGACTGGAACTTCAGAAGTCGCCACAGGACCTAAAGAATCCGAGGAGGGATAAGCCGAGCCGACCTGCAACGACGACACCACCGGTGGAGCCCTGCTGAACCGTCTCACCACTTTTCCCGACGACAGAGGAGATCTCCAGCCCGGAGAGTCTTCTTCCTTTGACTGGTGGGGATAACCAGTTTGCCCGTCTTTTCGCCTTCCTGGACCATCTCGTGGCCGCCTTGCCCGTGCCAAGGACCCCAGCAAGGTACAGGGTGGTACCTTGTAACCGGGAAACTCCACGGCTGGTTTCTTCCCTGGCAGTGCAACGACCTACAGCTTTCCTCCACGTCGAGACCTCCTCTTCCTCTAGGACAAAACACCGACTTGCACCTGCTGCCAGGAACAACTGCCCCCGCTGGAGCATTCTTCCCATTTTCAGGTACTGTGTCCCGCCTGGCTTCCCTTGCGACAGATCGTTCGGGGTGACAGTAAATCCTCGACTTTCTAACCTGAGTTAGCCTGGGGCCTGTTAACTAACTTTTCTTGACTTGATCTCAATCTTTTATGAACTATCTACAAAGACTTTTTGGGCATAACCCCACTGTGTGATCCTGGGCACATTTCGCTTGCTCTCTCTAAGAGTGGGCCTGGCATTTGAACTTCCTTGCTCTCCAGTAGACTTTGCCTAACCTGCCTCACTATGGTTCTGTGAAAAGTATTGAAATTTGTGTGCCTTCATAACTTTGCCTTTTCCCTCCATTTTTAAATAAATTATTAGAGTGCCATCTTATGTTAAGCACTCACCTCTGTCTGAAAATAAGTGGTGTTTCTCACTAAGAATTGTCTAATAAGTAATCAGGGTTGTATATATAAAATAGTGAATGTGTGTTGGAATTACTTACCCCTTTGTGTGCTAGTGTAATTTACAAGTGTGTCTTTAAATAAATAATTATATACTTTTACACCAAAGCTCTGGTCAGTGTTTGCTTGTGCTACTGTATCTCTGTACCTATTGCGTATACTCTATATACTGCCTAACTCATCTTGAGAGAAGACTGACTGCTCAGCCACAGCTACCAGGTAAATCTGGGTGGTACAGACGGCTACCAATTGGGTTTACTGCCAACACCTGTAGTCCTAAGCCTTTTGCAGTGGTCCCTAAGGGAAATGCACAGGTTTCTGACTAACAAATGTACTGTGGTTTGTACATTTTGAACTTTAGATTACCTTGTATATTCCTACATTAGAGATACTCGAATAGTTCAGTGCAATGGGAGCCTTTCCAAACACACACTCACAAAGCGTCCTTTAAAAAAAGGGATTTTTTAAAAATGATAATGTCTGTCTTTGAGTAGAAAGCACTGATGGAATTATAGACCGTTACCATGGAGGAAACCACAGACACGTCCAACATCCTAATGGTGAGACCAAGCACCTTCCATACAAACGTTCCTTTATTGTTTTAGATGTGGTCTACATTATAATACTAATGTCCATTTTCTATTGAACAATGGCATGAATATTTACATCAATTAAAGGACTGTGATGCAACATTGACCACTATTCCGGAGTCAACAGCAACCTCCCTCACCTTTCGAGTAATTGTCTTAGAATATTCCTTCAGATGTGACTATACAAAATATGTATTGGTTCAAGTACAACTTGAATTATATTGATTATTGTTATGTATAATAATAGCTTTTGATACAAACTGGCTTGTAGGCTTCTTTGTCAATAGCGACCATCTTCTACATGTATTTTTTTTGTTGATGTTTCATCTTAATTATTACAATTACGATTATATAGGTCGGAGCCTGGAACTTCCACAATGTACTATTCTTATACTGCAACTGGTCTAGAGGATGAGGTATGAAAAGTGGTAATTTATTGATTTATGCTAATAGTTATTGATTAACAATTTCTTTATTTACATTTAAGATAACTTACTTTTTTGATAAGTCCCTGAATAACAGGCCCTTTCACTATATGAATGATGTATTTTTTTGTTCATAAACTTTAGCTGCTTAGTGAAAAATAGAATGGGTGAAACAAAATAACATTACAACGCATTAAAGGGACAACCGTTTAATCAATATGTTTTGCGGGATGGTCTTGCAAAAAACTCCCTGCAACATCTCTGAAGGTCATCAGGTACAGTTTTCAGATATGTCTTTAAAATGTTGCATGCACACAGTGTTTGACTATATGTCAATACTAATTAAAAAAGTGTAACCAGACTATTAATTGTCTCTTTTTACATAGTTTAACTGATATTTTAAGGTTGACAAGCATTGAATCAACTTTCTCAAGATGTACTTTGTGAGATTAAAGATTTTAACATTAAATTGTTTAACAATGTAATCAATGTTCTTTGAATTCGTTATGTAAAAGGAATGTAATACTGAAGCGGTCAAAATTGAAGAGACATGAACAAGAGGCATATATAAGATATTGTAAAATATCAGTTATCCATTTAAACTGTAATGTAATATTTAATATGTTTGAATGGTTTCCATATTGACATTTTGTTATACATGTATTTGTGTATATATGATTCTTTAAGTGGAAGAGCAAATTTCAAGGTTTACACAATTTCAAAATGCTGTTTTTTGGCTTTGTTTGCTGGTCCACAAATCCAATTTGACTGTTTCAAGTAAAATTCGGAAAACACGGTTACCTAACAGAAATGTTCTTTTAAAAAATAAGTTCATCAGTTATTTCATTGATATTACATTTTCATGCTGTAATTCATATATTATGTGTTCTTTAAATTAAGCATGTTTTTTTCCCTTTGATTAGAGGCCTAGGAAGAAGAGGAGCATAAAAACCCAGACAACTACACAAACTAATGATGTTGCTCGCCAAACCTTTGTCACTTGGCAACAGTTTGAGGCTCAGCATGGTCCTCGCAAGATTCAGTGTCAGGATGCCGATGTCCAGTGGCCAGAATTTTAATTAAATGTCAACAGTGACCCATAGAAAATAACCATTGATCATTGTTACAGCACATAACGTCCTCCAGAAGAAAACAGAAGATGTTTCAGAATTGCTTTCGGTACCGTTCACACAATCCACACCGTCTAAAAATTGCTAGCTAAGAAACAGAAAATGTTCCCCATTTCCCCAATACATGTGGACAAATCGGAAATATCACACACAGAAATAACTGAAGCATCTTTGCTACTGATTGATGATTGTGCTTATGATGTGGACTTCACACTCTTCCTAGTTTTGAGGTCTTATCCACCACCATGAAATCGCAAACCATTATACTTCTGGACGGTATCTATTAAAGCAATCAAAATACGTTGTATTCGGCACATTGTATTCGGCTGCTGCCTCATCTAGATTATGAAAATTATTAAATGTGATCATAAATTGCATAGGAGGATTTGCGGGGAGCCATTGGTGAAGTTTACCTGTGTAGTCAAAGGCACCAACCTGAAGATCAAGGGTAGCTGTGTACACCACCATAACACATTTTCATGATCTGCTCAACCTATACTTTGAAAGTGTCTGCTGGAAATTTACTTTGTTCATCTGCTTTGTTGTTTAGCGGATCAACATACAGTACAATTTCAGGTTTTCTAACTTTGTGGGACTCTAGTTACTTTCAAAAACCCAGTACTACAAATATCAGAAGGATTTCTTGTTCCCCACTATTAGCCAGGCATGGACACTCAAACAGATGTCAATGGACAATGCTCTCGCTGGCAAAAGGCTCTGGATTGCTAGTGATGGACCATGTGACAGGCAAGGTTTTTCTGCTAAATACTGCACTTACTAATTCCAAGACATGGAAACCAAAATAATAGTGAGTTCAGTCATCATGCAAGTATCTGAATGTACATCTTCTATTGCCATGGACAAATATGGTTTCATTAAATCCATTCAACTTCTGCAATCCAGAGGAATGCAAATAGACCTGATAGCCACTGAGAGGCACGTTTCAATAGCCAAGGCCATGCAAGAGCAGTTCCCAGACATAAAGCATCAATATGATGTATGGCATGTCGCAAAAACAATTTTAAAAACAATTACAGCTGCTGTGAAGAAAAGGCTACAGAAAACATTTTAAATCGGTCCCAGTCCATCAGCAACCATCTTTGGTGGAGCTCAAAAACCTGCGATGAATCTGTAGATAAAATGCTTGAAAAATGCTTGAAAAATGGCACCATTGATCCAACATACACTGTTGGAAAGAAAATGAACATTTCCACGAATGTGCATATGGACCATTGAGCAAGGAGCAGGAGCGTACGAAAAGGAGGTTGGTTCCAGGCTCTGCTCCTCACACAGCACTTGAGAAGATTGTGTATGACAAAACGCTTTCAAGAGACATGAGGGGACTCTTAGAGTTCTGCCACACTGGAGATTTGGAGGTTTTCCATAATATGTGCCTAAAGTACCTGCGTAAAAGGTTGCATTTTTCCATAGACGGTATGGAGACCAGAACAAAAATGGCTGTACATGCACACAACGAGAACGTTGGAAGGGAACAAGCAAAAACTGCAGGAATTTTCAGGATGCCTTGTTACAATAAGGAGTTTACCAAAAGAAGCAAAGCCAATCTTCTAGTAGAGTGATTTTGTGAAAGATCGGACATTGAATGTGCTGGCCATGCAAACGCATGGAATTGATCCAGATTTTGTTTCCAGGGCCCAGTCTACGCCACAGAACATTGCAAAAGATGTTTGCCCTGCCAAACTTGAACTTGTTGAAAAGTTGACTACAAGATTCAAATTACGTGTGGCTCTCTTCACAATGATTAACAAAGCCAGTTTCAAGCTTTTGCACAGTGTTTGGAAACTGTTTTTATTATACAATAAATGGAATAGTGTGTTACTTGAGATGTAATTGTTAAATCATGTATTTTTTATTAATTACTGTTTGTGAAGTAATATCACTAGATAGGCTTTACAATTTCAATTTTTATAGTTGCAGTATAATTGATGTATATTACAATAATACATTTCAGTCTGATTATTTCAAGTATGTGACTCAAATCAAATGTAGAAGAGACTGGTGAGCTTTAAACCAACAGTTACGAGGAGCTACTTTTGTCACCCCAGGGCAACTAATGTAATGCTAGAAGTAGCTCCTTGTTGCCTAGTGGTAGCTCCTGGTGCCCAGTTACTGCTGGATATCCAGGCACTGCTTGCAATCACTGCTTAAACAAACTTAATTGTGTGCCCTGTTTTTCATGGTTTCACAATAGTTGAAAAATATAAGCAGAAAATTGGAGCAGAAGACAAACAGAAACTCAATGTCTCCAGAGCTCTGGTCCTCCCCAGGCTGGACTACTGCAACAGTCTCATTTTCAATATGCCTAAATCCTCCCTTCGATCCCTTCAACTAATCCAGAATAGGACTGCAAGACTTATCCTTAGCCTCAAGACCATGGACCGCATCTTTCGCCCAAAAATATCTCCACTGGCTCCCGGTGGCTGTAAGGATCAAGTTCAAGACCCTCTGCATCACCCACAAGGCTTTCTGGGGTCTGGGACCCCACTACATCCAACTCTTTCCCTCAATACCTCCCTCTTACAGACCTTTGGTCATTTAGCTGCAATTCTTTGGAGATCAGACGATATTCCAAGCAGAGAGAGTGGGGTAGATCTCTTTCCTCAGCAGGAGCATCCATCTGTAAGGGCCACCCTGCCCCTCTCAGGCTTCTTCCTGATCTCTAGGTTCTGGAAGATTCTCAAGACCCAACTTTCTCTTCTTCATTACCACCACCACGCTAATGTCCCCCTCTGTCACATTGACTGGCTGCCTGGTCCCTTCTGAGCTCCACAGGGCACCAGGCCCTCCTCGCCCAGTATACCCCCAGAACCCTCTCTTCCTGCCCCCCCAACAACCTGCATGTGCCCTTCTGGCCCCTTTCCCCTGACAAGCCTGATGGGGTCTGCATCCCTACCGAGCCTGGCCCACCCCCGTCCTTGCTCATCGCATGTGGCCCTCACTCCCCGTTTCCCCTCGCACTTGCCCACCTAGCCTTCCCTTAGCACTTGCCTAGCCCCATTGGCCCCTTCTCCCCCCCCACTGAACTTGTACACCTCCTCTTGCCCCGCACCTCCCTTCCACCCTAGCATTTTCCATTTGCCCCGACATACAACCTCTCTCCACCCCTGCACTTCTTGTTACTGCTCCTGCATAATCTGAATGACATGGCCTAGTAGGACCGTTATTGGTTTTTTCTTCCCTGCCCCCCCTTTTAAGTCTTGTGGTGCATTGAAACACGATTTCTTTTATAGGCGCTTTACAAATAAGCAATAAATAAATAAAATAAATGAAGTCTAACCTCGCTGGAAAGTAGGAATCACGATAAGTGGCTGCAGATAGCAATAGACCAAAGGTTTATTTGCCAGTGTTAGCCAACATTGAAATAACCAGTGAAGGAATAGGTCTTGCCAATGGGCACTATGGACATGTGCCTGTGGCCTTTGCACATTTATAACTTACTGTGCAGGCCCACATGCGGAGGACAACCAGGTGCGCATGCATCAATGCAGAAATCAATATGATTGCTGGAATAGATACACACAGAAACCAGTAAGTCTTTCAAAACTGCACTCATTCGAGGCATGCTGACATTTTAGTGGTTAACTTTTCTTTCTTTGTATTGTTGCTCATTGCACATGTTGCCCTGGGTGCAACAGTCCACCCAGCCTGGTGCGACGTCAACCCCCCTACCCCCATCCCCATCCCCATCCTTCCTGGTCTGTCCGTTTCGTCTCTATATATTACCCCACCACTTTTCATTCATCTATATCCATGAATCTGTATTTAATGCTGTAACCATCTCGATATGTCAAGTATGATTACTGAAATTAGTTTGTATGTTTTTAATCTGCACTGATGGTGCGTAGCGAATAACTACTTAGCTAAGAGCAATACATACTTATCAGGTGTTGGGTACTAGGTGCATACAGTACTGTTGAAATAGGTTGCATAGTCCCAACAGTCAAATTATTTAAGCAATTGACAGAATTGCTGAAGTCGTCGTATTGGGCTCAAATGCAAAAGCCTATTTTCCTGAAGTGTATTTGAATTCTGTTTATTTAATAAAAAAAGTGGCCCACTTGGGCCCAAAAAAGTGCCCCAGGGTATTAATTTGGCTTTTTTTCGGGTATTCTCCTATTGAAGTACAGGGAATCCTAGCCTGTCTTCTCCTCGCCTACGTTCATCTTTGAAAGAATACGTAAATGTTGTGGGAGCAGGCGCATTGATACATTTCAAAAGGAAGTAAATATTTTCATATGTGGGATACTTTAAATATTTTGTTGTTTTTCACTGCATAACTTGCCATTAATTTTGTTTATTTTTGTGGCATGTGTTCCCAAAACGAAACTCTCTGACACGCTGTGAACGCTGGATGAAGGGCTGCATAGTTGCTTGTCCTTGAATCCACTGCACCAACAATTTGAAGGACAAAATGTGTCCAATATCCATAAAGAATAGATAAGATTCAGTATATTGAAAGCTAAAGTAGGAAAGTAAAGTTTCTATTACTGAGATCTGTCTTTTGAAGCGGTTGGACAGCGGTCACATAGGGAGATTGGAAAGACGAGACATAATGTAAGCAAAGTTTTAAACAATATTTATGCAAGTGAGGATGGCAAGTGTGCTGTATGCTACATGATTAACGTTGCGATGGATGAATGCTCAATTAGATGCAAATAACAGACATTGTACTTGTTAATTGTAACTTAAATTGATAGTTAACATAAATATGTACTGTGTATATACAATTATAAATTGGGTTATGAAATATATTTTTGCATTCTCAATTTTACATAGTTCTTTTATACTGATGTACGCCTGTCATGGGTACAGTTCACTGGTCAACAGCTTCTTCAACCGTAATTGGATAATAATAATCAACTACGCATCAGTGATAACCATTATCTGGGACGATCGCCAGACACCAATCTGTCCTTTTACGGTTGCAGTAATAAGGAGCAACATGGCAGCCTATAGGTTCTGAAAACGTGCAGATGTGAAAGTGTTGCATTTGAAATCTAAACCACTCATTTTTTCTCTGTAATGCAAGGCCATGTGCGTCAATCAGAAATCGGTGATGGAATATAATAACTTTCTATGAAGAACGAAAAGACTGGGATTAGTCAATCGATGAACGGAATCAGCACTATAAGATCACAGTTCACAGTTAAACAAAAAATGAGAACAATGCGATTTTCGCTAGCTATAATCTCGATTAGAAAACGTTACACATGTTTTGGTGGACTTAATTACCTCTTTTTAGCGTTATGTCAAAATTAAAAGTACTTGTTACGCTCCAGACTATTGCTTTTATCATTTTTGTGAAAAGAAACAAAAGTTTTGCATCTATTGTGGATGTGTGTGTTCATGTTCCTGGTTCTGCGTTAGATAACGTTATGACATTGGTGACATTTCTTTTAAGAACGATCAATTTATGCTCTAAAATAAATGCCCAATCGATTGGGCCAATAATATTTCTGACCAAACTACCCCTTTAACGCACATCCAGTGCTCCATTCGGCCCGCTCCCCCTCCCCCGCATTCCCATCCCTGCCTCGCAACTCCCTCTCCCCATTAGATGGCTGCCTGACTGGCTCAGGACTTGAACGAGAGCACCAGGGCAGCCATGCCCAGGCAGCTGGCTAAGGAAAAGGACGCTGATCGCCCTGGGTGCCACCAGCCCCCAACAGGCCCTGACCCCTATCTGCTGCAACCATCAAGTAAGGGATGATGGTTTGTATGTACTTCGTTGTACTGCTGTAGACTGTGTTTTGAATCTAGCTACGCTTGAATCCAGCCGTGTTTTGAATCTAACCATGTTTTGAATCTAACCGTGTTTTGAATCTAACCGTGTTTTCAATAGCTTTTAACTGCGCTTGAATCTAGCTTATGTTTACATTATAGCCGTTTTTATTCTAGGTGTGCTTGAATCTGTGTTTTGAATCAAGTGGTGTTTCTCAGATCTAGCTGTGTTTTGATTCTAGCTGCACTTTGATCCTAGCAACCTTTATTTGCCACTATCCTGCATCTTTTCTGATAGGGATAGTTCAGTTGGCCTGTGATTTGATAGTTTCCGGTATTGCGATTCTAGTATCTGTTTAGTACCACTAGCCTGCATCTGTCTCATAGGGATAGTGCAGCAGGCCAATAAGGTTTAAGTTACTTACCTGTAAATCCAGCATGCGTCTGGCATGGATTCACATGCTCATGAATATTCCCCGTCATCAGGCTGGGAATTCTCGGTAAAAGAAAAACATTGAAATTCCTCATCTCCATCTCTTACTCACAGCTTCTTGCTGAAAACAGACCTCCTGGCTACAACAGAAATGTTGCTGATACCCTCAGCGACTCTCTAGCAGACATCCTGGTCACTCACCCCTTCCTCACCATGCAAGGAGATCTCAACATATGGTTTAATGTCCCGCATAGTCCCATGGCACACTACTCCTGGACAACGGAGGCCCTCCACATAACTCAAATGGAATCAGGTGCCACACACTCCACAGGACACACCCTAGATGCAATCTTCAGCTCCTTCAAACTGATCTCCACGCTCCCCTCAACAACTTATCTGGAGGGACCACACTGCCATCCTCTTCATGCTCTCGACAACAGACCTTCCTTCTCACTTGACTAACCCTGGACCGTCTTCCCATTATCCTATGTGGAACAAGGTCAAAGTAACTCTGGCAGACTCCCTGGTTGCCTCCCAAGGCTCCCTTCATCCCTAAGGAGATCAGCCCTCCATCAGCCACTTTCACCAATGGCTCTCTAAATCTATTGGACCTCTCACCCCCTTCAGCTCTTCTTCCATCAGACAAGGCCTCTACCCCAGAGGGTTCACCTCATCTCTCAAATCTCTCAAAACACAAAACCACGCCCTGGAATGCAGATGGCAGGTTGACCATTCACCCCAGAATAGATCTGCATATAACCAACAAATCAAAGCCTACAAGGCAGAAATCCAGGAGGTCAAGAAATCCACCTAGTGGAAAAGATTCCCCAATGCCCGTAAAACCATAGGGAATTCCACAAGATTATGTCAGAATCCAAGGCCACTGCCTGCACTTCCTCCCCTCTCTCTCTATCCCAAGCAGTCTGTGATGCTCTCTCCGACTACTTCCACAACATAAACATGGAAAGAAACTGCACCATAGGCTCCAAATTAATAGCACCCCAGCCTACTCCCTTGCACCCTAGTCCAACCACACAGACCATGAAATCCACCCGCCCACTCTTCTATTCCTTCTCTCCCATCTCACCTCCTGAATTCCTCAAGGTACTCACTCTCCGGAAGCTGCCCTTCGGGTTCCCGGGAGATCCGTACCCTCCTGCTCTCCTCAAAGACATCCTTTACTCAACCTGTGCAGGCAGCATCACAAAATCTATCATTAACTAATCTCTCACCTCAGGCAAATTCCCAGCAGCTTTCAGGACTTCGCCAAACCCCTGGTCAAAAATCCCCCTCTTATCCCCCCCTACCCCTCCTACCGGCCAATTATAGCTCTATCTCAAACAACCATCTCATTGCCAAACGTATAAGTTTAATTGCTGTTTCACTGCCAAACTTATTGTTCAAACAGCCTACTCCCAGTTATGCCTTTTCACTGAATCAAACCTGCTCCTTGACCACACCCAGTCAGGCTTCAAACCCCCTACGAGGAACAGAAACTTCCCTAGTCTCCATCTGGGATGATCCCAAAAGAACCTCAGACTCGAAAGATTGTGCCGCACTTATCCTTCTACTCCTCTCAGCGGTCTTTGACACCATTGATCACCACACCCTCACGGGCAGACTCAACTCGCTCGGCATCAGTCATACAACAGTTAAGTGGATATCTTCCTTCCTTCCCAACAGATTGCTAATTACTCACATGCCTCCTTACTCCTCTTCACCACACCCAATCACCAACAGAGTACCACACGGCGCCTCCTTATCACCCCTGATCTTTAACCTCTACCTGAGCCACCCCGCTCACATTGCCTAACTAGCTACAACTATGCAGATGCCACTCAGATCAACTTCAAGATCCCCAAGACCACCTCAAATCCCTTGCGACTTTGTCACATGCCTCGCAGAAAGTGACCACTGGTTGATGGCTAATCACCTCATTCTCAACCCCGGAAAACCTGAAATCATGATCTGTGGAAAGACCGGCCCTCTTTGCACAACCCGCACCTCTGGCCGTCCTCCCTAGGCCATCCTCCTGCTCCTTCCAACAAGTAAAGAACCTTCGGTGTACCATGGACGCAGATATGACATTTTCACACCACAAAAGTGTCTAAATCAGGCTACCTATGCATTCTCAGACCTCTGCCCCTACCTCACAGAGTCAGTGCTATCATACTCTCTCGCATAGACTATGCCAACACCCTATACCTGGGCGCTCCCCTGAATCTCAACTCAGAAAACTCTAAAGGGTCCAAAACACTGCACCCAGGCTCCTCCTAGCCCTAGGCCCAGAGAACATATCACACCAGCCCTCTGTGTCCTTCACTGGGTCTGTGTCGGGCGACATTGCACCTTCAAAGCTATGTGCATCACTCAATGTGCTCTGCACATGACAGGCACAGAATACCTACAACACAAGCTCACCCCCCTACAGAACGAGCAGAAACAGGCGATCAGGCTGCGCTCGCCTCCTAGTCATCCCTCGATCCAAATCGGCGAAAATAGGGGATCTTCCTTTTCAGTCCAAGCACCTACACTATGGAACGCCATTCCTTTCAACATCCACCTCGCCTTCCGAAAGACACTCAAGACCCGACTACTCCTCTGTGCCCTGACTGACCCAATCCGCCTCTCAGGTAAATTGCGAGCTGCTGACGGACTGGCGGGGGCATCAATGAGTGTTAGGCAGAATCCTGTGCAGTTCCCTTGGGGAACACTGCAAGAAGATTAAGACTACAGGAGTAAGCAGTAAACCCAATTGGTAGCAGTCTGTACCACCCAGATTTAACTGGTAGCTGTGGCTGAGCAGTCAGACTTCTCTCAGGAAGAGTAGGGCAGTATACAGAGGATACACAATAGGGCTAAAAATACATTTAGAGCAAGCAAACACTGACCAGAGCTTTGTATCAAAAGTATATAATTATCTATTTAACACACACTTAATACACTAGCACTATAAGTCAAAGCAAGTTCAATCACACTCAGGAAAAGTATACACACCTCCCTTAATAATTATTAGACAAGTCTAAGTCAAAACACCACTATTTGTCAAAGCAGATGTGAGCGCGTAACTTAGATGGCACTCCATTTAGTTCAAAAAGGGAGAGAAAAAGGCAGGTCATGAAAATAAACAGTTCCCAACACTTTTATAAGACCTCAACAAGTTAGTGAAGGCAGAGTCTACTGTAGAGCCAAAGTTCATAGGCCAGGTCCACTTTAAATGGAGCAAAGCGAAATGTGCCCAAGATCACACAGTTTAAAAAGCACTCAAGTCTTTGTGAAAATATTCAAAAGAGGTTGGGTTGAAGCAAAAGGTAAAGTTAGAAGGTCTGGGGCCAAACCCAGTTCGAAAGCCAAGGATTTAAGGGTCACCTTTAGAAATCCGTAGAAAGGGAGGCCAGGTGGAACACAGTACCTTAAAGGAGTGGAAGCTCCAGCGGTGGCAGTTATTCCTGCCAGTGGATGCAAGTCGTGGTTTCGACCAGGGAAGAGATGATCTCGGGAAACTTGTAGTCGTTTCACTGCCCAAGAAAGAGACGCGGAGTTTGTCGGTTAAAAGGTGTGTTCCTTTTATTCGTGGTCACAGTGGTGAAGCTTGGCTATCCGGCCGCCGGGGTGCTTGGCATGGGCGATTCGACCAAAAGATGTCATGGAAGGCGAAATGGCGAACTGGTTGATTCCACCAGCTCAGAGGGAGAATCCACTTCCAGCAAAAGATCTCCTCTTGTCGTTGGGGAAGTGGTGAGGTTGTTGCAGCAGGGCTCCACCGGTGGTGTCATCGTTGCAGATGGCTCAGCTTCTCCCCTCTTCAGATTTCTTAGGTCCTGTGGCGACCTCTGAAGCTCCAGTCCCAAAAGCCCTGCTTTTATGCAGAAAAAAACCCATTCAACAGCCTAGCTGTCACTCACACAGGCTAAGTGGTGAGCCGGGCGGCTCACCACTGGGCCGGGCGGCTCACCACTGGGCCAATCAGAATAGATTGCGACTTGGGTTGCTAAGGCAACGCAGTCCAAGGGTGCCAATTCCCCTCCCCACACATCCTGTGGAACCCAGACAGAGTGGCACCATTTGGAGGGCTTCTGTGGAGAAGCCCGCCAAAAAGTGGAACAAAGGGCCCGACCTTGGTTAGAGTTACAGAGACGGACACAAACGCCATTTTAGAAAGGAGTTCTGGCGAAAAGACCCAACCGGGGATTTAATATTAAATAAATAAACCGGCGGTATATTTAACATTGCACCAAAAAGTGGTGCGTTTACAACCAATGGGAAAATCCCATAGGAAATATTCCGGTGGAATATTTAGCGTGGTAACCACTGCCACCAGCCAGAAACTCGACAAGGGGGGGATAGACAGTGCCCCCTTGAAAACAGACCCAGGGGCAATCTAATTAACCCCTTCCAGTACTTCCACAATATGATGGTTTGTATTGGTACTGTTCACAATTTTGGACTAGTAAAGTCAATGGTGACTTTACATGCCCTGAGAGACATAGTCAGTCCCAGGGTATGGAGTCTATGTTTGTAGGAGAAAAAAACAAACCCCAAAAATCCAGCAAAGCTGCTGGGGGACTCACTAGGTTTGGGAAATTAGCCTTATAAGAGAATTCTCCCTAACAATGAGTCCCTCAAAGAAAGTACTGGGCGACACAGAGAAAGGACTCCAGCAGCCTCGCTGGACAGGACCGCCGTCTCATCAACGAAACAAGAAATCAAGCATGACCCACGGGTATGTTTCACACCCCATCTGAATGGAAGATAGCCGTATCACTCCAAAGACACAGCCAACCACTTGCACACATATGCAATCATCCGCTACTTGTGGACACATTGCACGACACCTCTGAAACTAGAATGCAGTCCCACAACAAATAATTGGCCTAGCTGGACACATAATCAATCTCCTTGACTCGCATACCCTCCCGACAAACGTCATAGCACCCATCCACAAGGCAGCTCTACATGGGTCGCTTGTAGGGACTTGGCCACCCCTACGTACCTTTGTATTGGCTAAAATGCACACACGCATTCAAAACTCCTCTGACCATTTTCTCACACCGTGGACTTCGGTCCAACAAGGGCATTCACCCACAGTGCTTTGAGGCCATACCAATGGGAAAAGGCGCTATACAAATGCCATATTACATTATATTCGGACGCAGAGGTGGACTTTTGGGGAAAACGTACTCGACTTGTGTCCGGCAATGACTCTGAAGACAAAACATGGCGTTGTTTCTTATTATTCTTCATCAGTGACAAAGAAGGAGAGTGACCGGAATCACTCCTGGAACTCGATCGCTTCCAATGTATGGAGCATTGTTTGGGCCATTCTGGGGACTTGTCTCCGGTTGAACTCATACCTTCGGAAGATTTTCTTTTCAAAGGTCTGGTAATCGGAGATTTTGAAACCGACCCAGCGGAGTGTGGACTGAGTGTGCTCCTGAGTAACGTTCTTGGCTGCAGCTTTGGTTGAAGCAGTCTCTTTTTTTCCACATCCATTGTTGGAGGCGGACCTTGGAGAACTTGAGCGAACAGTCCTACCATAAAACCTTCACTCTCAAACAGAGTCTGGACTGAGTGTGTTCTTGTGTTCTGTGGCTCGGTTTAAATTCTTGCTCCATTCGCTTGCTTACTTTCAAGACTGCTTTTTTTGCTGGCCATTACATCAGCCAGATGGGTCATTGAGCTGCAGCCCCAATTGTGCAAGCTACCATATCTCTGCGTTTTCCGGGAGAAGGTTTCTCTTAAAGTTCGACCAGGATTTTTATCCAAGTTTGCATGAGTTTCATCTGTCCCAGGCTGTCGACCTGTCCGTTTCCTACCCAGCTCCTCATCCCTCAAGGAGGATGAGCAGTTCCATAGGCTAGATCCATAAAGGGCTCTCAGCTTTTATGTTGCGAGAATGGCAGAGTTTAGGAAAACGGACCAACTATTCGTAGCCTTCTCGTTGGCATTAAAGGGTTTCCAAGAAACCCATATATAGGTGGATCACACACTACATTTCAAAATGCAGGAAAATAATTCAGAGCCCAATCCACGAGGGGTGTGGCAGCCTCTTCGGCCCTACAGAGGGGGCTGCCAGTGAGAGACTTCTGCCGAGCGGCGACTTGGTCCTCACTGCATACCTTCACCAAACATTACTGCTTGGATGAGGCCTGCGGAGCAGACACTCGCTTTGGAAGAGTGGTTTTACAGAGTTTCCTAGTGTGAGAACTCTGCCTCCTTGGTACATACTGCGCTCAGGGAGTCTATGTGATGAGGAATCTTTCGGAGGAAGTCAATCCATTGAAGGAGAAATTACTTACTGGTAATGTTATTCCTATGGATTCTTCTCCTACAGATTGCTCATTACCCTCCCATCCAACACCACTGCGAAGGTGCCTGCAGTTTGATATATGCCTTCTTTACTTAAAGGTGGCAAGCTTCTTTATCAAGAGCTTTTTATAATTCCTTGTGTTTTATTAAATGTCTTATGGTTCCTTTCATCACTTAAAAAAACTAAAACAATAATTGGTTTAATCTGTTCCAGATGTGACTATTTTCACCCAAATCATTAGATTCTTCCTCTGTAGCATCTGAGTTTAGGGGAAAAAAGATGAGCAACAGGGATGTAGTGACGTGGTATATGTACGACGACCGGCGTCACGTCCTCTAGTCGACGACCGCCGTATCAGGTCAAGAGGAATCGACGGCTGAGTCGAGGTGCACTACGGCCTCGGTCGAAAAAGTTTCATAGCAGCTGACGCTGGAAGGGATACCTATCTGATGAGGAATCTGCGGGAGAAGAATCCATAGAAACAACATTACTGGTAAGTAATTTCTCCTTCTATCGAGTCTTCTCCTTCAGATTCCTCATCACTCTCCCATCCAACCCCGCTATGAAAGTGCCGGCAGTTCTGACACTGATTTCTTTGTGAGAGTCGGGAAACTTCTATCAAGGGGCTCCTATGTATTTCATGTGTGATCCTCTACAAATTCTTATGGTTCTGTTCATCAAACAAACAAAAAAAAATAATCCAGGTTAGGGTTTTGGTTTTAGGTTTTTGTGAGTTGTGGCTGGTTTTAGTCAAATCTTTAAATTTTTCCTCCACAGCTGTGGCTGGGGGGCTAGGGGGGAACTGAGGTACAGGGGCATAGTGACATGATGCAAGTATGACGACCGACGCCACGTTCGGAGTTGACGACTGCCACAGAGCCAAGATGGATTGATGGCCGAGTTGAGGTGGGCTACAACCCCTGTCAAAACCCAATTCACAGGAAGTACCCGAGATTCAGTGTTGGGAGCTGCCACTACCAATTCGAGGTCTTGTCGTTCTGCCTTTCTTCACCAAGCTGCTGGCAGTGGTAGCGGCTCGACTCAGAAAAAATCCATGTCTTTCCTTATCTGGACGACTGTCTCTTCCAAGCTCGCTCCCCAGACCAGGCGTTGGCACATTTGTTTCGGACATGCAACCTATTGCATAGCTTCGGCTTCTCCCTGAACTTCAGGAAGCCTCATGTTTTTGACATCCCAGTCCGTCCGGTTCATTGGGGTGGTCCATGACACTTGCCTGGGCGGGGCCCTACCGCTTGAGGCTCGTGTGGCAAACATCCCCAAGATTGTTCATGTCTTCCAATTGCAGGAGAAAGTTCCTCCCTCAGCTTTTCTTTGCATGATGGGCCTTATGAGCTCCAGCATTCATGTGTAGCTGGACCTCGGGGACTACAAGGAGTCGCTTCAGTGGCTTTGCAGTTGTCATTGGTCACAGTTTCATGGGGGCACCTCAGTTCTACACAAGTGTCCATGGACCTAGTATGGTGGTCCCAGTGAAACAACCTGCTGAGAAAGGGGCATTAGTTCGACAACCCTTGCCCCAACTGACCCTAGGGCCAGTATATATTGAGGCACTGTGCCCTTAGTTCCTTTTTGCCACGCACTCTGCTCACTTCAGGAACACTGCTTCAGTTGAAGTTCTCTTCTTCTCGTTTCGTGACATACCGAATACTTTAAAGTCCTCAGGTTTTAAACCCTGTTTCAACTGCGGATGCCAGATCTCTGTCTCCTATCCTCACAGGATCTGTATTTAATGCCTACGAGAGGAGCAAGACACGCGTGACTGCGGGTTGTGCCAGTTTGATGCACTCCAAGGCACTTTGTGAGTGGGTGGCAAAACCGTTCACTTTTCTCCACAAAGAGAAGAGTGCCAAATTGACTCATTCAAGGTCGCCCAGTGTAGAACGTTGAACCGAAGAATGGTCGTCGGTATAAAAAGGATGAAAAGCACCACAAGAGGTCTCATTCCACCCGGGGCATCTAAAAAACATAATTCTTCTTCTTCTTCCTCCTTGAGGAAAAGGAGCCGCCGCTGCAAAGACTCGTCTGAGGAACATGCACTGCAAGTACCTTTGCCTATTTAATCCTCTGCCTCTAAGGAATCAGAGGCCTTTCAGCTGAAGGTGCCCTTAGGCTCCCCCATGGCAAAAACCGGACAAGAATCCATCTCGAGGTAGCAGCACTCAGTCTTTTGATGTCTGTATTCAGACCCTGACCCTTCTCTGACGTGCACCTGCAGTGCCGGGGTTCCTTAGGAGTATGTTCCGTTCCCTAGGAGCGCAATTTTATGTCTCGAATAGAAGAGTTTATGATGAGGAAAGAGATGCCATCCCCCTCGGGTTGGAATCCCCATGCCCCAGGGAAATTGGGGATTTACCAGAGAAATTATATGGAGATAGAAGGTGGACCTTTCTGCTGATTTGCAAGAGGTCTGGACAACTCACCAGAATTCGACATGCTTCCTGCTCCTACCCGGGTAAGGCTCAGGCCATGTTTCAACAACTAATAGCCAAGGCAGTTGATATCCTAGGGTTTATCAGCCCCTACTAGACTCAAGATGCAGCACAAGCTGACAGACATTCTGGATGAAGGTTTACAAAGAAGGACCCTACTGACCTTCAAGCTAGCAGTGGAAGCACCAGTTCTAAAATTATGGTAAAAACTGGCCTCAGTCCCAAGTGTTCACCGAACCAACATGTAGTTCAATGGTGCTAACCACTTTGGCACAAAAGCAGATGAATCACATGAGAAAATGTAAGTCTAAGGCCACAGCAAAGTCCTTTGGTATGACAGTGCAACAAACCACCCCTTAGATGTCTCTGTGTCTTCTTCCTCTAGGTGTCAGGGCTTCAGACATTTCACATCCTTTGCCCTTTGAGGATGGCCGCATTTCACTTCTACAAAGACTGGTTAGAGGATGTACACTTGCCCACTCAGAGGTAGGAGAGTGCAGAAAGGACAATTTTGGGCAGCCTCTGTTCCCTCAGCAACTTCCTTGGATAAGCTTCTTTGAGGTTCACACTCTGTATACCTTTCCCGTTCGAGGTTGTGACTCCGGGAAGACCTTGTTCTGTGTGTTTTCATAGACACCTTTTTAAATGGGTGCACTTTGCGCAATTTTTCTCAAAATGAATTTGACCTGCTGTTTTATTAATGGAGGGGTTCCACCATGCCCCTTGTGTAACCCACAACCCCATCTCTTCACACACCCCTACAACAGACTCCCACAAATCCCCCCCTTCCCTGCTACCTCCACATACACATATATGTGTATATGTATTTGTTCAAAAGTGCACACATGTAAAAATACTTCTTTTAAAAGACATGTTAAGTAGGCCACAACTTAGCACACTTTAGTGTTCCATGTGGTGATGGGAGGATAGTGCAAGGCATACAATAACCAGCATCACATCGCAAGTCACTAGACAATAATGATTAATTGCTTTTCATTTTATAAATCATGTCGCACTAACTGTGATGTAATTTCAGAGAAGATGAGCATGTTTATTATTCTTTGCACCAAGCTCCAATACAGTACAGGGCTTTTACAAAGGAAAGCAGAGATCCAGTCTGCAAGCAGACCCCAATGTTTACTTTTAATGAGCACTTTGGCTTATGGAAACTGTAGATAAGGGCCACTGTGTGGGAGATTGTCTGTTTACCACTGTAAATATTGGGAAGGAGTCAGGATGGTACTAAATGAGTTAGCCCTTCTTTCTGATCTGTCATTTCTTCCACCTCTGCCCCCCAGCATTTTTCATTTCATAATTTCTTTGCTCACTTTTGTACCCTTTATTGATGGTGTTCCCCTTTTTTGTTAACTTTTCTCTCATGTATCCACCAGACCCTATAACTTCCTCTCTTGCCCATCTCCCTTCATCTCTTCTTAGAGACTCTTCTTCCATGTATTTCATTCTCACACATTTTGCCTACTAAATCAAGTGTCTTCTAATTTCCCTCACTTTGCTGCCCACCTTTGCGGAGCTCTATATTCCACTCAGACTGCAATGCCCTTAAATATGGTAAGCTTTCATGTGTGCATGCAAAAGGCTATTGTGTGCATGCATCTGAAAGAATGTGAAAGGCTGAGTGTGCACATGTGCATTTTTGGTGTGAATGCATGTGAAAGGCTATGGTGTTTTATCTTAAAGGATAGTTCCAGGACTTTTTTTTTTATTGTCCCTACGGTTCGGCCATGTGTTTTTAAGCATAACTCGGTAGATCGTAGAAAACTTTCCTATGGACCTTACCCGACTTTTCGTCCATTAACGCACTCGAAATCAGCTGCCATTTTCTGATAATCCTATCATTTCCCCCCATCGACCTTGCTCACCTGCTTTTGCGGCACTAAATCAAATCCCCCGCCCCTGAGCCTGACATCAGCAGACGCGTACCGCCCATTTCCCAACGCCAAAGCACGTTTCGTGTCAACAATCGCTGCGCCTCAGCTAATGAAGTGCCGCCATGGAAAGTATAAACACACCGTTTCACAACACACAGCAGCAGATTTCCGATTCCATTACTCTCTCTGTGTTACTTTGAGTATTCTGTGACTCGTTTCTGTGCTCTGGTCAGCTACATTCGCCGCTTCTAGGCCTTGTGAACACATGTACCATCTCTGTAAATTATTTTACTTTCTTTACCACACAATGGCTACAATAATGCCGTATATGTACGAGCCCAAGTACACCGAGGAAGAACTACTGGAAAGGCAAGCACGCTAAAACGATGGGGATTCTGACGGCAGTTGGGAGGACCAGTCAACGGATGAAGAGCCTGGACCATGTCGCATGGACGGCGTCTCCACCTGGTGCACGTGCAATCGGTGCAAGCTAATGCCAACTGAGGAGGAGAACTGCTGCTGCCGTGAAAATTCCGGGTGCTTGGCCTACATTTCGGAAGGCGAGCCAAGTCCGCAATGCATCACCGAGCTGCCAGAGTTCAGGGAAGCCTGCCTCTCACGGACCGTGTTGAGGCTGATGATGGTGCTTATGCACGAACTTCGCGGCACTGTTCGTCCGCGTAATCCGAGTATCGAGTAAGTATACTCTGGTTTTGATGTCAGTGATGCCACTACTATGTCATGGTCGTCTCCCACATATAAAATGACATCTACATATCATTCGAATGCATGTAAATTGGTTCCATATTGTGCATTTTCTAGATAGATTTTTTTTCAAAGCAGAATGACATTTTTTACCTGAATCGACAGTGATAAGAAAGTTTTGTCATTTTAATACAGTTTGCATCTTTCATTTTCACAGGTGGTACAGGCTTGTGGCCTATCGTTGCTTCACTTGGTGGCTTCACGGGAGGCTCGGACACCGCGTTCAGAGAGTAATACCTGCCTGTGCGGTACTTGCCATTAGACAACATTTCCCCAGCGACAGTGGACAATACCGCGGATTTTCCCTGGATGTGCTGCAACCGGAACTTTACAATGTGTAATGTTTATTATTTATGTTCAATTGAAATTAAGATCTAAAATAAAACCCAACATATATTTTAACAATGGTTGTTTTGATTTTTTAAATGAATCTAGTGTGTCTCCATTGAATAGTCTTCCTGTGCCTTGTCTTGTCACACCACATGTCTCCGGCCAGCATCCTCCCTCACGCTGGCCGCCCACCTTCAATCCACATAACCTTTGAACCCATATGCAGCAGACATACATATGTTATTTTGCGGGTTGGCATCAAGCCTCCCGGCCTTGCCTCCTCCCCCAAAAATACTTACCACACCACTTTGTTCAAGCGTTGGCAATAAAAGGCCGTTGGATTTTATTGATACAAAACATGGTTATAGGTAAATAATCAATATGGTTGATCATAATAAATCATCCTTTTGGGCACCGGGTACAGAGATGACCCCCTCTGGCCCGTGCCGCCTTGCCACCACAGGCCAGCCTGCTGCTGACTAACTGCCTAGGCATCCAGGGTCCCCAGGGTGAACTGCACCCATATATTATCCTGGGAGGGTGAGGTATTTATAAACTCACCCCCCTGCCTTCCATGTACTAGATCCTGCAGCCTGCCTCTTACATGCAGTTAGATGGCCTCTCCTTGGTGAGGCCCTGCGGCAAACGAGTCTTCTCTGCACGACCACTGCCCCAATCCACCCCCCCCGCCCTATCAAAGGCAGTTCGCACCGGGGTACTTGTGCTGCCAAGTGGAGCTGTCAGGGAGCGATAAAGGCCAAGAGGTGCCAAAGACCATGTACACTTCAAAGTGGTCTATAGAGCATGGGTTGTTGTTCCCATGTCTACCTCCAGACCCCGTGTCTCCTGCCAAGCATCCCCCCTCACGCTGGACGGCCCCCTGCAAACCGCATAATGCCACGACATATACACGTCATTCATTCACAAACACACCCCTGTTTTGAATTCTTTATAACCCACTTCATATTTCTAATGAGAACTTCTTTGCGCTTTGCTAGTCAACCCGTGAAGGTGCTGGTTATCTGCTCTTCGTCTCTGTGAACTTCCGTGACCACTTCGAGGAAACTCGTCAGTTTGCAACCTGTGAACTGCTCCCTGTTCTACGACAAGAAACTACTCTGATCCCTGCATCTAACTGTTTGTTCGTCAAGGTAAGGCCATGTACCATAATCATTTTGCGTCCAATTTCTTTTCGTTCAAGACAGAACATGCAAGGAACTAGTCACATGTTCTGAGTTTAGTCAAATTATTTTTCTATTTTTTTAATGTTATTCAAATACTTATCCGCATGTGAATAACGTGTATAGTTCCAAGAACCAAAACGAACCTTGCATTGAACCTTTTATGTGTCATTTAATTTTTTTAACACATTGGTATTCATAGAGAATTGTTGATCTTTACTTTTCAGAACTTTCCACAATGCCTGCCTGTTCCATTGGCGGATGCCCTTCGAAGACCCATAATAAATCTGAAGGTACTATAATGCATGTTTTCCCTAAGACAATATATCAGATAAGAGAATGGGTCCGATATTGCGGATATCCACCGTCTGAGCTTGAAAGTAGAGTCCTAGAAGTCATTGCGGACAAGAGGGGTGATCGATACCGCATCTGCAGCAGGCACTTTAGCTCAGACATGTACTCCACATCATTGCTAATAAAGAAGAACACACCGCGAGCGAGGCGAAAATTGCTCTCAACCACTATTCCCACTCTATCCGTCCACATCCCTCCACTGGTGAGTCAAGTTTACGTATTTATCTCTCGGCCTTGCGGTAGTGTGTAGCATTAGCTAACAATAATTTCCCCATTTATGTATCCACTCAATATGAAGGCGGAAGATTATCCATCCGTGTCGTTATTGCAGTCTTCAGCCACTTCAAGCGCCTATCGGGTAATCTTACTTGGCTATTCTGCCACTGACTTGTTTTAGGCATGTAAATCAATAGTTTTAATTTATCGTGTAATTATTTTACCTAATGGTACACCCTTGTACTCGTCCTCTAGTCTTTGTTTTCAGTTATAATTATTGTTATCCAAAATAATGCAAGTACTGTCTTTCAGGGAGATGCTGAGGAGTCCAACGCATTGATGACAACCGTTGATGTCACTCAGATGCTCGAGGTACGTTTCCGGACAGTTCCATCGATGGAGATCATCAGATCTTGCATTCTTGTAGCGTGATTGTTACACACAATGTTTCTTTCGTTTTTAGCCATTGATATGTCCTTCTGTCGTCGCTCTCCTATGTGTCTTCTTTTTTCAATATTGTGTTCATTACTAATGAAAGTCCTATGTTTCAGGGAGTCGATGGAGCATTAGTCCAAGAAGAAGGGGGAGCATGCAGTTACGGGTCGGCGCAACAGCTTGCAGAAGTGTGCACCGCAGTTACATCGTCCCTTGATGTTCTTATGCATTTCGAGGTATGGATACTGACAGTTCGATCAAGCAAAATCATATGACGTGATTACATCCGCTATACTTCCTTCTTTATTAACGCAAGTACTATGTTTCAGGGAGATGACGGAGCTTCTTCTACAAGAACATCACCCCTAGTAGTTGATGCAGATTTCTGGGTGGTGACACTTCCAACGATCGAGCAAATCGAATCATATTTAGATATCCATTATTTATTTTAGACAACTGATCATTTGTGCAGGTCTATTTAGATGAGCCGTTGACGCCTGCACAAAGTGTATGTTCTTTTTAACAAAATAGAAAACCATACTAATGCAATTACTGTGTTTCAGGGAGTTACTGAAGCATCATCTTCAATAATATCATCAATGGAAGTCTATGAGGAGCCCGAGGTATGGATCTTGACAGTTCCATCTAACTAGATCAACAATGCGTGAATAATTGTCGTTTGAATGTTCTACACAAAGCGTTCATTCGTGTTTTACTATTGAGATGTACGTGGGTATTGGTCCCCAAGTACATTTTGTGTTTTCAATATTATTATACATACTAATGAAAGTTCTATGTTTCAGGGAGTCGATGGAGCGTCAGTGCGTGATGGATGTGCTTATCATGAGAATATAGTCGTTGCAGCGCAAGAGGAAGTGGAGACATGCACACATGAGTCGGAGCAACAGCGTCCCGATGTTGAAGTTCGAGGCAAGAAAGTTTCAAAGAAAAGAAAGCAAAAGAAGGTTACTGTCCTGGTCACTATATTATGTTGTTTTTCACTGTTAATAGTTCAATACTGTAAGTTGTGTTTAAACTGAACATCCCTTTTCCAATCTGTCCTCTAGTTGCGAGTGGGTGTACGAACTAGATCTACACAGACAGTGAAGCGAACGAGAGATGTTGCTTGTCAAACCTTTTGGCAGGGACTTGAGACTGGAGATGCATCGTGCCAATGGGAGGAATATGAAGTGATTGACAACGGAGCTATACCACATCCAGCCATCGATTGTGAATGTCCTCCTGGTAGTTCGGATGCAGTCGGAGATCAATTCGCAGAATCCACACCCGCAAAAACTAAGACCGCGAGAAAGTTGAAGAAATTGTTTTATTCACCCATCGCCGGAGAAGGAACAGATGTTGCAATGGAAGAGAATGAAGTGGACGACAATGAAACACCATCAATATCACTGAACATAGCGGAAGACGATATCAGAGATTCTACCTTTCATGTGAGTGACATGTCCTCAACGTTACAGGCCGAACCAGCTGGGATGCAGAGTGACAGTATAAGGAAAGAGGCCAAATTCATTGTATTCGATAGTTGTTTGATTGATATTATTATTCGGATGAAATGTGGGCATTCGGTTGGTGGGGAAGTATGTGGGGAGCCATTGATTAATGTGACTCGTGCAATTCGAGGCACTAACCTTAAAATACATGCCACCTGTACAAAATATCATCCTTTCTCATGGTCTGCACAACCCATGCTGGGGCAACTGCCAGCAGGCAATCTACTTTGTGCAGCGGCTGCACTTTTTAGTGGTTCAAGTTTTAAAAAGTTAGAGTCTTTCTTTCAGTTTGTGGGAATCCATTTCATTGCGAAAACTCAGTTCTACAAATACCAAACCGATTATCTATTTCCAGCCATTAGCGAAGCTTGGAGAGTGGAAAAAATGTCTATTGATAGTACATTCGCGGGCAAACGGTTCAGGCTAGCCGGTGATGGACAGTGCGACAGCCCAGGATTTTCAGCCAAGTACTGCACCTACCACTTTCAGGACATGGAAAGTAAGAAAATTGTGAGTTCGGTGCTCGTGCAGGTGTCACAAAGCACATCCTCAGTGGCCATGGAGAAAGTTGGCTTTGTAGCATCATTGCAAGAACTACAATCGCGGAGAATGGTGATCGACCTGATAGCCACGGACAGACACGTTTCAATTGCCAAGACAATGAGAGAAGAGTACAAAAATATAAATCACCAATTTGACGTTTGGCATCTTGCAAAAACAATCAATAAAAAAATGTCGGCTGCAGGTAAAAAAAAAGATATGCAAGGTATTTCACAGTGGTCCAAGTCAATCAGCAACCATCTTTGGTGGAGCTCAAAAACATTTGGAGGGTCGTTGGAAATTCTACTGGAAAAATGGCGGTCAGTAATGCTACACTGTAGCAACGTTCACCGCTGGACCACAAACCAACATTTCCACAATTGTGAACATGGCCATTTGTCCACAGAGGAGGCACGGAAGAAGAAGTGGTTGATTCCTTCATCACCCACTCACAAAGACATTGAAAAGATTGTATTTGATAAAACTATAACAAGAGATTTGAGGGGACTCACGGAATTCTGCCACACAGGAGATTTGGAGGTGTTCCACAATATGTGCCTAAAGTACAGGCCAAAACGATTGCATTTTGGCATGGAGGGCATGATAAATCGGACTCTTCTAGCGGTCTTGGCACATAACCATAATGTTGGCCGTCAACAAAGTAGGACGACCGGAACTTTAGGGACGCTTCGCTAAAATAAGGTCTTCACTAAAAGAAGTAAACAATGGGTGATCAAACCAGTGTTTGAGGATATGCAATATGAGTTTATTGAAAGACTTATTGTTGATGTCCTAGATAGGCACATACATGGAGTTGTGAACGAACCTGTGCAGGGGACAACTGCATTGCCACCCAACATTGCCTCTGTTCCATGTCCACCTAAAGCAGAGCTCATTGAGAAATACACATCACGGTTTAAATGATTGTCATTTGATTGTCTGTTCTCTCGAGTCTCCTCATGTTGCAGGCCCATTGAATATGTGTATCTATGTATTGTGTAAATAAAAGTGATTGCTCAGTGTACATGCAATGTGTCTCTCCACCCTTGCCCCTCCCTTCACCGTGCAGTAGTGCGAACCACCCGGGTGTCACCTGTGACTTTGCTCTCGAGTCTCCTCATGTCGCAGGCCCATTGAATATGTGTAGCTATGTATTGTGTAAATAAAAGTGATTGCTCAGTGTACATGCAATGTGTCTATCCAACCTTGTTCATTTGCGCATTAAATTAAACCAAACAGTAATATAAATCATTTTTCAAAAAATATAGAATGTCTCCGTATTTATGGTTCTCTGGGGCTGCAAAGCACGCAGACAAAATGCAAAGATGGAGTGTAAATTTCAAGTCCTGTGAGATGGCCTTACACTGAATGTAGCTAACTAGGAATGTGTGCTCGTTCAAAGTGAAGGTCAGCTGCTTTGATTTTTTGCTTGGGTGCCGGAATGGCCCACGACTCAGTATAAGGTTCTATTGTTATTTGACCTTGACAGGCCGGGACCATCTCGAAAGACTTCTTTTTGGGGGTGTGGTGCAATAACGTAAGAAACGATAATGAATAAAATTTCAGAAACAATAGCCATTTAATGTTCGTTCATTAGAAGAAATAACGTCGGCATAGAAGGAGTGGTATTTCGGGGCTGCCCTACGCACAGACACAATGGAAAATGCAAATATAATGTAAGTAACTCTTTAGATGAGTTTATACCGCAATTTTATTACTATACAGTAGCTTTAAAGACGGGTTAAATTGTACTTGTTCGTTCTATGTGGCATATTGTTTTGTACCACGCACTATCTTGAGGAGAACCATCTCCTTTTACGGAAGCACCTCAAAACCTTCCTCTTTGCTTCTGCTTTCTCTCTCCCTCTCCCCTGCTACAACTGGTCCACTGTCTGCGACCTCGGTCCTGGGCCCTTCCACTCTCCACCTGCACTGCCTCCCTGTCAACCCCTGCACTGGGGGACTGTCTCAGTATCCTACAGCCCCCCCTTCCCAGCACTTGTTCTGCACTTACCTTGCACTCGCCACCAGCTGGCCCTATGTATTTATTATTTTATGCTACTTACCTTGTACTCCACTTCCCCCCCTCCCCTTCCCCTTGCACTTTTACCTTCCCCCTACCCCTGCACTTGCGTGATCTGAATGACACCTGGCCTAGTAGGATCGTTGTCTGTCTTCTCCTTCTCCCCCCCCCTCGCCACGCCTTGAAACACTTGTGTATAGGCGCGTTGCAAATGCCATATTATATCATATCAGTGACGAAGGGGTCCACTGGCGCTCAGGCGGCTCTGAAAAAGGCGGAGGAGAGGGTGGGTTACTGCAAATGACGTATAATACCCAGTTGCACTGTCCTATCTATGAAATAATTTCCCGACCTAATATATAAAATGAATAATTTTAATAAAGATCTGATGGTGAGACTAATTTCATTTTTTATGTTTTTAAAACAGGTACATCCTTCATTATTGTATGTGTCACGAGTACCAGACACCGGCGGATGGCTTTTATAACCGCCAGTTGCTTCTCCGCGTGAACAACGTTACCACCCTGACCATTTTATGGGACGATCGCCAAGTACAAGTATGCCCTTACGCGGTACTAACGGCTAGATGCAACATACAGACCGTTGTGGTGGCCTAGTGCCTCGTTGTTGGAACAGCCATGCGATTATCAGTGCGACCGAAAAGCTTGTTTTATCGTACACCAACACCCTGTGTACTGCACACGAACATCGCTTGCCTCAAGACGAACTATTTTGGATCGAGAGCAAAGAAAAATGCAAATCGCTGAATATTCTCTAAACATTTGATGTCCAATAAATGTACTTTGCCAAATGTACAATCTTGCCGTTTGCTTTTAAACCACAGTTTCATATTCCGAATTGTGGCGCTGTATTGTGAGATGATCTAAGACCCTGTGTACAGCAAAGGAACATCGCGTGCCTCAAAACGAACTTTTGGAACGTGAGCAAATAAAAATGAAAATCGCTGAATATTCTCAAAACATTTGATGTCAAATAAATGTACTTTACCAAATTTACAATCTTGCGGTTTGATTTAAAAGTACAGTTTCATATTCCCAATTGTGGCGCGCTGTGTTGTGAGCTGATCTGTGTTGATTTCCGGGTTCTGTGTGGAGTCGCGTAGAAGACGCCTAGGCGCGTTTGCCTACGCAGCACAGTCACGTCACGGATAGAGGCGGGGAATATGAATGTTTTGATAAAGTCTGTTTCAGGGGCGGGGGATTTGATTTAGTGCCGCAAAAGCAGATGAGCCAGGTCGATGGGGGGAAATGATAGGATTATCAGAAAATGGCGGCTGATTTCGAGTGCGTTAATGGACGGAAAGTCGGGTAAGGTCCATAGGAAAGTTTTCTACGATATACCGAGTTATGCTTAAAAACACATGGCCGAACCGTAGGGACAATAAAAAAAAAGTTGCGGAACTATCCTTTAACTTAAAGAAACTTGTAGAGCACAATTTACACCCAAGGGCATCATGGCGCTAAGCAAAAGGGAGATCTATCCAATCCAAGACACTAAAACAGAAAGGTCTTATGCGCTCGACGGAACAATAAGTGTGACTCAAGAGGAGAGGAAGCGGATTCCAAGCCTTCGCAGCCACCACCAAGAATGCACGGCTGCCAATACGGGCCAGCTTCAACCTCAGGGGCTGTATAGTTTTCAAATCCTGGGAACGCAGTGGCCTGGCAGGTACATACAACCCAAACTTCTTTTGAAGAAATTCAGCACCCAAGCCGTAAAAGACCGTGTGTACTATGCCCGAAGCCTTGAACCTAATGCGGTGCTCCACTGGAAGCCAGTGAAGCTGCCACAGCAGTGCAGTCATGTGAACTCCCCAAGGGGGGCAAATAACTGCTCTGGCCGCTGAGTTTTGTAGCAGCTGGAGACGCTGCATGAGATGCTTAGGGAGAGCCAGGGAAAGAGAGTTACAATAGTCAATGTTGCTAATGACTAAGGAGGAAACAACAGGGGCATGGAACTTCACAGGAATACATGGCAGGGCTTTCCGAAGTGTCCGTAACTTAAAATGGGCTTTTTGGCATACCAGGGAAGCCTGGTCAGCCATGGAAAGAGAGGCTGAGATTTTCACGCCTAAATCTTTCACAGAGGAGGCCGGCTGAGAAAAGGGACCAACACTCTTTGGCCAGAACACCGGAGTCCAGAACACAGAGGGAGTGGTCGTACCCACTACCAACACCTCTGTTTTTTCACCATTAAGTTTTAGCCAATTCTTTTACATCCACTTCCCAATGGCTAGCAGACATTTTTTTAATTGAGCAGCAGATTCAGCTTTGGCAAGGTCCAGCCGCACAATGATTTCGGTGTCATCGGTGTAGGAATAACATAGCAGCATTATCATTATTTTATACGAGTGAGCTTTTTTGAGTTGAGTACACCTGTCAACTGAATGGCTTTTGGGCACTTCTTTTTATATTTTAGTTAATTGTGAAGCCGGATTTGAGATCAGTCTGCAACATAAGCCCCTTAACCAAATATCTTCCCAGCCCCTTAACCAAATATCTTCCCAGCTTTAGTTGGTAGAAAAAGCTCTTTGGTTTCAAACAAATACTCTGTATTGTAGAGATGTTTCAAAACTTACAAAAAATCATCAGCCAAGCTGAAAAATATATAAATCCATATTTAGAACAAATAATATGGTTGTAGCTTTATTTACCCATTCTTGAATGGAAAACTACAAGAACGCAAAGTAATGTTAAACTAAAAAACATCCTACGAGTTTGGAAAATGTACATTTAAGACTTGCAAATTAAAAGGTATTGTATGATAAGGTCCCCGTTTTGTAGTCATTGTTTGACAGAATCATGCTTGCTACTGCATATCATGTGAAGGGAAAGTGAACACTTGTCAGAGACAAAGGTTCATCAATAAACCACCAGTAAAAAGGAGCTTGCCATTTAAATGCTCTGCCGGTAATAAGTTTGTGTTGACTATTTGCGAGGGACTAGTGCGAAGCCCTGTTGAATTTGCAAGGGTAGGGGTGTCCGGTCACATGTCCAACAAAAGACATCCTCATTAAGGCACCAGTGACAAAACAAGCCTGCAAGATCCCTAGGCCCTCTCTGCCGTACAGGAGAGCATGTCTTGCATTGGCCTGATTGAAAGTAAGGATATACAAATTTGCTATTCATGTAATTTGAATTGCAAATCAAAAAATATTTTTATTTCTGAGTCTCGAGTAAGACTAATTTATGACTTGTACTGCCAGCCCTTCATCAACAAACAGCTCCTTCCCCCCAATCATTATTGAACACTCCTTGAGCTCCTCAACTAGTGCTCCTGGAGGAATTGGCCTCCCTTCTGGCCAAAGGGGCAGTGGAGTTGTTGAGAAAAGACTGCCATTCCCATCATTTCCTCATTTTGAAAAGGGAAAAAGTTACAGGCCACCCTGATCCCAAGGGACTTGAACAAGTTCCTGAGGAAGGACACATGCAGGATGGTGATGTTGAAGGAAATACTCAAGGCTCTAGAGGGCTGGATTGGTTGGTGCCATTGGACCTTCTGGATTCCTTTTTCATTTGCCAATCCATCCAAAACACAGAGTTCCCAAGGTTCATTCTAGGCACCAGCCAGTACCAGTTGTGGGTGCTACCTTTTGGGTTGACCTCTGCCCGAGGGTCTGAACCAAGTTGATGGCAGTAGTGGCAGGCTCCTCTCAAGAGAATGAAAATTCATGTTTCCCTACTTGAACAGCTGGCACTTCAGGGTTGCTTTCTAGAACAGGTGCCAGCCATATCGAAGACACTTCCCAGCTAGTGCACAGTTGGGATTTTCCCTGAACTCTAGAGAGTCACATTTGACACCTCTACAGATGCTCCAGTTCATTTGAGCAATCTAACATTTGGGAAGGGAAGGGAAAGATCTTCCCCCCTGAGGACAGTCGGCAGCATAGGATTCTCCCGCAGATTCCTCATCTTTAGAGATCATCCCCTTTGCATTAGCTGCTTAGAAACATTTGACAGGGGCGTAGTGCATCTGAATGTAGACTCCTCGACCTCTGCAAGTGCCAGCCGCGCCACTCTTAGACCCTGGACGTGATGTTGGTTAGAACATATATAGCATGCACTACACCCCCATCTCTCAGGTCCTTTTTCTGCAATATACCCTGTGTAACTACTTATCAGGCAAAATCTAGAGGAAAATGAAACTTAAAAATTCAGAATTCCAGTGCACACCCAGAAAAACATTACGATAATATTTTCTTGTAATATAAGTGTGTTACATTACTTATATTTAACTATTTAACAGATAGATCACAGTGCTTCTGATGATGAAGCAACAGTTACTCCCAAAATAATACTTTGAGTTAATCAACATCTGAATGAATACTTTTTGTTAAATTTCTTTTTCTATATGATTATTTTGAAGTAATATGATATGATATGGCATTTATAACTCGCCTATACACAATTGTTTCAAGGCGCGACGAGGCAAGGGAAGGGCAAAAGAGGGAAGACGAACAACAATCCTACTAGACCAGGTGTCATTCAGATTGCGCAAGTGCAAGGGAAGGGGGAAAAGGAAAGTGCGGGGGAGGGGGAAAGTGCAGTACATGGGATAATAAAATAACAAGATAAATAAAAGAATGGCCAGCTGGTGGCAAGTGCATGGTGAGTACAGACATAAGTGCTGGTGGGGGGACTGTAGGGATACAGAAAACAGTCCAAGTGCAGGGATCGCCACGGAGGCAATGCAGGCGTGCAACTGGCAGGGCTTGGGCCCTAGATCAGATGAGGGGCCAGGTAACCAGTGCAGTCTCAGTATCTGCCAGGACTTCAGCAGGGGAGAGGGGGAGAGAAAGCAGAAGCAAAGAGGAAGGTTTTAAGGTGCTTCTGGAACCGAAGATGGTTCTCCTCAAGTTTCAGGGAGGCAGGGAGGCTGTTCCAGAGGGAGGCCCCAGCCGAAGAGAGAGATCTACCACCAGCTCGTTGCTTGGAGAAGCGACTGACCCTGAGGGAGTTGGAGGCGGAGGAGCGAAGAGCTTGAGAGGGAAGATATTTAGGAAGAGAGAGTTGAAGGTATTGGGCCCCATGCCTCAGAAGGCCTGGGGACTCAATACCTATGAATGCATATTTCATTCATTTATTCTGGAATACTGACTGTGTTTTCCACTATCAGTATCCAATATGTGCCGGTGTCAGGGGTATCTTTAAATTTAGGTAACACGTTACCTCTCTAAACCCTAGAGAAAGAGCCGGTTTCACATAGGGACTCTTTCATCTCTCAATCATCTGCCCTAAGATTTCTCATACCTCTCCTCCACATTTTTTTGAGTTCATCAAGTGGGTTTGCCATGAATGCCACAATGGCCATATGCAGCATAGAGCTAGATTTTATTGATATCCGGATTGTACTACATCTGTCTCTTTTGGAATTTCTCTGTAAGCCCAAGGACTTCAGACACTTGGATACATAAAGTGTGTCTTAACTGCAAGTATTTATAGACGTTTGTGTTTTTTATTATGAACTTTGTTCTAAATTCTTGAAAGTTATTTGGAAAAGTAGGTTTAATCGCTTTCCACAAATTCACACATCTCCCCAAGAGACTTTGGTCATTTTGCTTCCTGATACAAGTGTCAGGATAAGGCCATTCAGGTGCTGGCTGCCCTTCAGCCACAGTCAAACTCATCAGATAAACCTAATTTCCATCCAAAGAGGGGAGCAGCACAGTTTGCTGCATTGCTTCACAAATGTTTTTTATTTCCGTTCACTTAATAAAAGTCTATGGCCCACACCAATGTGTGTTTTGGAACACCATCATTTCTCAAGGATTAATAGGGTTTTTATGCTGTACATATAAGCAATGCATCACTCTATAGATAGAATGTTTAAAAAAAAAAACAATGTAAATGATCAAATTATTGCAATCGTGATCCTTTCATTCATCACATAATCATACATATTTCCTATTACAAACATATTACAAACAAAATGTACTCACCAAATGGAAATCCTGACTATCCTGCTCAACTAAGACTGTATGTAACGTGATTAATTGCACTTTTTTAAAATGCATTTATAGAATGATTCATTGTGGGTAGGTGCAGTTTTGCCAGTCCTTTAATTCCTCAACAAAGGTTAGAGATCAGAGATACACTGTACAGGTAGTTCCACAAATTTGCTCCAGATATGAGTAAACATGTACAAGGCCTCCTCCAAAGATAAGAGACACACTACTAAACAGACTGTCCCATATTGGACAATGTTCCCATGGGGCAGAGGCGCGAGACCCCAGCCTGGAAAGTAAATAAGAGAAATATTTATTTTTTCTTTAAATAGAGGAAATGGGCTGGGGCGACTCACAGGGTCAGACTGGAACATAAAAAAAAGTGGCCCACAGTTGCAAATGGCAACTCATTCCTTTAGTGACAGCGAATAGTACCCAAGGGGGTTTTTTTTGGTAAAACGTAAGCAAATTGTAATATTTAAAGAATATTTATTCAGCAACAATGGTTAAAACTACTAGCTGCATAGTAAAGTAACTCATTAAACTGGCCCACATCGGCCAAATAAAATTGGCACACACTAGCATTTAGCATTTTTGGTTCAGGCATTGCCCTATAGACCAGTCCGAGCCCGGCCGCTCATCTATAATGGCTGAGGGGGTGTCGAGCAGCTGAGGGAGTGCTCCTGTGCTGGCATGAACTGTCAAAGGGAAACACTGTTCAGTTCCCCAGCTGCACATGTTCACTGAGCCATGCAAGGCTGAGGTCGTTTTGCTACGCAAGCCTTGCATAGCTCAATTGCAAATGCTGGCTGTGGAACTGCATGCCTGTATGTATGAGAGGGAGCTTCTGCGCCTCTTCGCACATACGGACAGAGCAGCCTGGAGTCATTTCAGCACCCACACACAGGCCACTGTTGCTTCCAGATTCCTGTTCATGATGCAGGAGCTGGAGCGCTGGGGAGGAAACTTCAGGACCGGGGCAGAAGGTACGTTTATGTTCATTTTTAAAAACAAATATGTGTTTGAATGCGTGTATGCTTGTGTTATGAGTGAGTGTATGATGATGGGTGCTTGTGTGAATGATAAAGTGCTTGCTGTGTGAATGTGTGTTTGTACGTGGAGCTGATTCTGGCGAGTGTGGGGGGGCGGAGAGCAGGAGGGGGGGTCGGAGACTTGTACAACAAAGACACTTTAAATAGGCCTTTGTTGTACAATCTCCCTACCCACCTGCCAAAATCAGCTCTCCTTCTGAGGCGCTGTGGAGCCCAGGAGCCAGGGGTGGTATTTTATAACTGACATCTATCACAGATGTCCAGTAAAAAATATCATGACTGCCCCCTCAGACCCCAGCACCAATTGCAAACTGTTTGGCTTTTTACCCAATTTTCTTTTAAAGTATGCTCTAACATTATTATTTTTTTAAAACTCCCAGGGAGGTCCCCTCCCCACCACCCCTCCTACCCCAAAATCCCAGGGAGGACCCCCCCTGCACCCCTCCCCCCTGAGCTCCCCTTCATTGGCTTGGGTTCCTTCGCTATGCCCGGTTGCTATGGCATAAGTGGGGGAAATATTTATGCCCCTCCACTTAAACCACTTTAAAAATTCACCAGTCGCCACTGGCCCTGTGACTGTGCTGGGAGCAGGGTGGGGGAGCCCAGAGACTGGTGGGAGCAGGGTGGGTGGGAGCCATGGGATAGTGGTCGGAGCAGGGATGGGAGGGCCCAGGGTCTGTGGTGGGGTGGGAAGAGCCCAGCATCTGTGGTGGGGTGGGGAGAGCACAGGGACTGGGTAGGAGTGGGATGAAGGAGCCCAGAGACTGTGATTGGAGCAGGTGGGGGAGCCCAGGGACTATACTGGGAATAGGGTGCAATGACGGCATTCAATAGTTCATAGCCATTTGGACTTACTATCCTTTTGGCATTTTTGGGGGGGCCTGACCTGTTCACATTTTGCTCGTGGGGGCCCAGGTGACTATTGGAAGAACTCATGTTTTTTTGGATTGGCATGACATTTCTCCTACAGATGCCTCTTGGCCCCTTCCTCCATTCCTTCAAATTGTAAAATGTTGGTCACCCAGGCTGTTCTACTGTTTCATCGCCACTCTGAGTGAGTAAACTTGGGTGGAACCGAGGTCTGGTAGCATGCACGATTGGGCTAATAGATATTTGGTGCCAATGTTGTCATGATGAAGCCAATGAGGAGCTGAGCTGTGCCCCCTATGGTCTGTGAAATTTCTGATCCCAGTCTGCACCTACAGCCATTTCCAGAAATGAGGAATCTTTGCATAGAATAACATGCCATCATAAAGTACATTTCTGTGTGTTTCTTCCGAGACCCACTATTGAGGACTGCATAATCACTGTTACAATATCCCCAAACTATATATATAAAAGTGATATTCAATGGATGGCATTTTCCTGCAGATTTCCACATACAACGTCAGCTGCTCAACATTTATTTTACACTGGGCGTAGTGCAGCGTGGCATCATCCCTTAGACTGTGCCACTGGACGTGAAGTAGGTGGTACATATATCACATCACTACGCGCCCATAATTAAGTTCCTTTTTTCTGCATGCTCAGGAGGCTGTTCGGAACACTATCTTTGCCTGCCGACGAACAGACACTCTCCCATCTGACAGAATCCGGTGTCAGCGATGTCTAATGCCACTGTGATGGTGTGGTCCGAGGCCACCTCCCCCTCTTGGAACAGCTCAAGTGCTTCCGCCTTCTTGTCTTCAGGTAGGAAGTCAAGAATCTGGCCCAGCTTGTACCAAAGCTCCCGCTCGTAGCATGACAAAATGGCCAGCGCATTTGCAGCTTTAATGGTACTGGCAGTCGTATAAATAATTCTCTTCTCCATAGAGTCTAGTTTCTTTCCCTCCTGGTCCGGGGGTACCATGGACGAGGAAGATGGATTTGCAGAGCGTTTCAAGGCTGCGGCTGAGACCACAGAGTCAAGTGAAGGCTGGGACCCCAGGCACTTGGGCGCCGAGTCCGGTACTCTGTACTTTTTCTCAAGCCTGTCCCACTTGCGCAGGGCGGTGCTTGGGTTCTTCAACACTGCTAGGCATTCCTCCCAGATATCGTCCAGCATAGGAACAGACATGATGGTCCTCCTGCTGGACTCAAGGAACCCTTCCTTTCTCATCTCCTCAGGCACTAGTTGAAAAAGCTTGGAGGCCCTGGACATCATCGAATGGAAGGACCCAACCTCATTCGGGGAAGAGGCCCTGCGCGTTTCATCCACACCTGCTTGTTCTCCTTCGGCCGGAAGGAAGTCGTCAGCCTTGTCCATAGCTGTAGCTGCCATATCCGTGCCTGTATGATGTGTGGCAGGATCCACCTTTGGGGTCAAATCCTGTGGTGGAGGTTGGTGATGGTAGTGTTGGCTGGCGCCTTGGACCAGCAGGGTGCTTTCACTTGCATTTGTGTGGTCTTGGAGGACTTGCAGATGGAGCAGGGCCCCGTGGGAGGCAGCCTCTGCTGAATTTCTGTTACCAGCGTGTTCAGAAGGTCCAAGGACATGTCCCTGGATTGAGGTGTAGCAGAACGGGAGGCAAAGCCTTCAGGCGGTATGCCACAGCTGAACCAGTAACTGACAGGGATCACCCTGAGGCGCACAACCTCCCTGAACCCCCTTCATGGTCTCAATAGTAGCCCTCGGGCAGGTCGTCACGCTCATCAGAGCTATGTGCCCCGGGACACTTGGCTCAGCTCCCATTTCCATACCCCTCTTATGGGGTGGCAGGGTTCTACTCCTTCCACTTTCCTGAGTCTTCGGGGAGAGGGGGGGAGGGGCGCATCTGTCCCCTTTACGGGAGGCTTCGCCATAGCCGGGACAGTAACCTCCCACCGTGCCGACAATGACACCCATGGAGTAGCTGCTGCTGCGACTGAGCACCGTCTTTGTGGTCTGCCCGCCCTTCAACGAAGTAGTGGTCGTTGAGTAGGTCGTCGACAGGGCCGTCAACATGGCAACAGCAGTTGTCGTTGAGGTGGCCCTTGATGACGCACTTGTTGTACTGGCTGAATGAGATGGCACTGGAGGTAGAGAAGGACCCAACTTGGACTTTTCCTTCATTGCCTTATCTGACGATGGTATGCGTAGTTTCGAAGGGGTCAAGGATTTCCTCTTCGAAGTGCATGACTCTTGCTGGCAGGCTCACCGTGGATGTTGTCAGTGATGGTGACCTCGCCCTTCCCGAGCCAGGAACGGCAACAGTGGCGAACCCGGTGGGATCTGTGGCCTATGGCCTTGTCTTCTTTTGGACCACCGCAGGCGGAGCATCCTCAAAGGACCTCGACTTCTTATCTGAGGGAGTTCGATCGTGGGGCTGGCTGGCCCTGGAGGAAGCCCGATCATGCTCAGAGGTCAGGTCAGAGGCCTTGCCCAACTTAAACCCTGCCGCCAACCTGCTATAGTGCCCTTCTTGGTCTTCTTCGAAAGCCCACAGCAGATCTTGCATCCTTCCTCTTCATGGTCCGTATGCAGGCAGTAAAGACGTTTGTGGTGTCGATCTTACACGAAAACATTTCTTGGCCCACATTTCACGCAAAGTTTGAGGAGGCATCTCTTCTCCTCGGTCATGGTGAAAAGGCGCAAAGTAGGTCCAAGCCTGGGCCATCCGATGAAGATCCTCGATGAAGCTTGATCTTCACCGACAACGAGTCCCAGCTGCGGATAGTCGACCTCCGGTCGAACAATGAATTTATAAATCAGTCAAAAGTTGAAATTTTGCAATGAAAAATTTGAAAAATAAGGACAAAAGCTCCGACAGCACTAAGAGGACTCCCAATACTGAAGTGTGCAGTACAAATCTGAAGATGGCCACCAGGGGTGGAGTTTAGGACAGTCATTGGTTGGGGGCAGTATGACCCAGAGGAGAGTGATTGGATTAGAGAAAAAATACAGTTTAAAAGGGAAACTATTTTTTCTTTAACGAGCATTCCCAGCTTGACGAGAGGAAATATTCATGAGCATTTGAATCCATGCCCAACACCATGCTGGAGAAAAGATATAACTTTTTTGGGAGGGGCGAGCTCCATGTTCGTTCGGTTCTACGGGACTGTCTCATACTTTTGCATGTAATAAAACTTTGTTTTCCTTGCAAAAAGAGCATTCATTATTTGGCCTCTTTGGGATTGTTTTTATGGATCGGGTTTTGGGTCATTCACCCTACACTGGTCAAGTTTTCATGATAAGACGAGAACTTGGAGACCACAGAAAAGATACGCTGCATGGGTAAAGATCTAGTGGACAAATCCATCGGAGCTGGAAGAGGAAAAGGACTCTCGAGTGGCAAAACGGGTGGTACGGGTAAAGGTTTGAGTTGGCTTAGTTGCTGGTCTACAGGCTGTTAATAGCCAGTGCTTCTGTGTCATTAGGCTGTTGCCTCTTTGTAGTCATAGTAAGGACCATGTCCAGCAAGTCTCTGAGAGAACAAAGTTGATGCTGGTCCAATCAAGCGAAGGAAAATCAACACCATTCTGGTTTCACAATTGTAGCTGTAAGTCCTGTCACCAGTAGACTTTGCCCTCAGGAGAGTCCTGGAAGTTGCAAGCTTTGACAGGCCCAAAGTCTTCATACGATCACAGCACTTCTTCCAGTTAATGCAAGACGAACCTTCTCATTTATGGAGAATCTGGGCCATGGTAATTGTCCCAATCCCCAATAAGAGGGTCATATCCAATCAAACATGTTGGTGCCCTCAAAGTGGTGGGGCCACCACATGCATAGTTTATACGATTTACACTGGGCAAATGTAGATTCAATCTTGAATTCCGAAATCCACTTACACAAGTTATATCTGGTCTTGTCCTCTGCATTCCCAAGAAACATCAGACTGGCCGGTCTTTTACTATATATAGATGCATCTGTTTCATACATATTTTCTCTCAGGAGCAGAGACTGGCTGTAGCAGTTTGCGCATAATTTTAAAAACTTGTGCTAAAGCACTACTTATGTGCAAAAAGTAAACACTGAACTTGTCAAGTATTCCAGAAAACGTAACTGATTTAGACATAAGACTGAGACAGACAGTAGTTGTTTTACTGCACCACAAACCCACATCATCAAGTAAAGGGAGGGCATGCTCGAACAAAAACACTTAGGGGGGTCATTGGCGGAGTGGCATGTAAAATCAAGACGCAAAGCCGTTTATACCTTGTTATACTGCTCCACTAGAATTTACAAAGGTTATACAGGTGTACTGGGGTTCGGTAGGGGAAATATTTCCATCTTGTACTTCTGACTCAGCCTGCAATAAACGTTTAGCTTTATGCAAGCATAAGATTTTCATGCTGGTAAAACTAATTGATTCCTATGACATCACCTGCAAATATCGCCTACTAAAAGTAGGCCAATTCCATAGGGATGCATTTTAAATGCTGTCCGCAAAGCATAATTTGCAGATAGCATTTTCTTTCTTTTAACACAACAGATTAAAATGGAATAGTAAAGGCGATTTTGCTTGTTTTTACTATTCCATTTTCCAATCCATTTTGTAAATGTGGTCAGCTGTATGCAGTGTATTCAAAGCACATACGAAATAACATTGGTGGTCCCCTGCATGCAATTACCTTTTTTAATTTGACAAAATGAACCTCTTTGTGCTTTGGAAATACAATTGAAAGTGTAAGTGCCTGATGTTGTCTGGTGAGTAGAAAACTATTCAGGGGAATTTATTAAAGATTAAACAAGCATAGGACCTAAAAGTATGATAGCAGATTGACAAATTACAACCAAACAAGTCTCATCAGAAAACATATCTGCCTTACTGTCAATTCTCTACAGATAAAAACTCAATGGGGGAGCCTTGTTGCCTTGAGCAGTTGCGCATACATCGTCATGAAACATTACACTTTTTGTGAGAGAAGAAATGACATCTTTGTCGAAGCCTAGAATCCCAAATGGATAATGGGGTCTGTTGAACTGAAGTACATTTTTGTGAAATGACTGACAGTCGGGTTTGCTGTCCTACCAGATCTATAGTCTTTGCTTTCTTCTTAGATTCCTCGTCGCACCATGTCTCACACCACAGCCACTCCTGAGGAAGCGATTTGATTGGCACCTGATGTATCATGTTGTTTGGCAAATCCTGATTGCAAGAAAGAAATTAGTGATTTGATAAAAGTTTTATAGTAATATTTTCACAAGCAAGTCGTAAGAAAACCATCTAGGGTCAAAATTACAGACACAGTTTGAACCAAGCAGGATCAGATGTTGAAAGGTCAGAAGAAAAGCAGGATTGGGCAAATTAATTAACTGTCCCACTGAGAAAGCACCTAACAGATTAATAAATACAAATGAAAGAGGGGTGAAAACCATATTGTTAATAATATGCAGGCCGGTAGAGTTAACATTTGAATGGTCATGTTGATGCAGAGAGCATATCGCGGAGAGACTTTAAGCCAGGCCATTTGATGAGCAGAATGCCAGGTAGGTTTTGCAGGTATACCCTAGACAGAGGGTGGGAGGGTTGGAAATAAAGATGTGAGGTGGGGGAGGAGGGGACACAGGCCTATATAGTGTAATCCACTACAAAGATTACAAAGTGGGAAGAGCAGTGGCCAGGGGAAAACCAGAATGCAGAGTGTGGGTCAGAGCAGCAGGTAAATTGCCATACACAAAGCAGTACATTTAGGAAGGTGAGGGCCACAGAGAAATGGTCAGTCAGAAGAGGGTCCATGAGCGATAAACATGACTGTCATTACCCAAAACAGTGAAAACTTCAGAAACCAACACTCAAATAACTGAAATTACTTTACAAATCAACATCGTAAATAACTACAGGCCTGAAGTGAGTGAATACTATGCTAACAATTGTAATTAAGACAGCTGTGCTTTGGAGAAATTACATACCGGTAATATTCCATCTATGAATTCTTCTCCCACAGAGGCCTCATCTTGATAGATGTCCATCCAGCGTCAGCTGCTGGGAAAATATTTTGACAGGGGGCGTTGTGCCGCTCAAGATCAGCTCTCGACTCTCTCGTATTCAGCAGCTCCACTAATCGACATCTAATGTGACGTCGATTGTCGTATTAAAGGGATGCACTACGCCCCCGTACCCCAGTTCCCCACTTTCCCCCAACCCTCTGGGCTCAGCCTGCGAGAGGGAACATGTACTAATGGGGAAGGTCAATCTAACGAATCCAAATAATACCGAACAACTTGTAGCATGCTTATGTTTTTTAAAGGAACAAATCAAGAACAAACAAGTCAACTTGGATAAAGAACTGCTGTTGTACCCTTTAAAAAAAAATAAGAAAAACAAAACATCTCTTCCTCAGGTCATCTGCACACAGAAGTGTGACAACAGACCGCAATGGAGACACATGAACTTCCATTCGGGGTAGGATGGGAAGGGGATGAGGAATCTGTGGGAAAAGAATCCATCGAAAGAACATTACTAAGAAAGTCATTTCTTCTCAATGGATTGCATCCACCCACAGATGCCTCATCTTGGTAGACTCCCAAAGCAGTGTCCATGATGGTAGAGAGTTGGAAGTCACACCAAGAAATGTTGAGGGGCCACTCTCACAAAACGAGCATCAACCCTCCGGGCAATATCTGAGCTACAATGCTTGGAAACATGTGTAACCAAGACCATGTCGTCGCTCGACAAATGTCCCTAAACGGCACTCAACTCTGGAGGGCAAAGGAAGCTGCAACCCCTATGGTTGAGTGGGCCCTAAGATCTGATGGTAACTGCTTACCTGCGTTCTGGTAGCACTCAAATGCACAGCACTATCCATCGAGAGATGATCTGTATGTTAACAGCTCGCCCCATCCAGGATTGCGATAACACAACGAATAGTTGGTCATCCTTCCTGAAAGAGCCCCGTTCTGGCCAAATAAACAACGATCGCCCTCTTGGGATCCAACCAGAGGAGTCTCTCCTCAGCCTTAGA
Organism: Ambystoma mexicanum; assembly: GCF_040938575.1. Taxonomy (NCBI): domain Eukaryota; kingdom Metazoa; phylum Chordata; class Amphibia; order Caudata; family Ambystomatidae; genus Ambystoma; species Ambystoma mexicanum. Next base: position 291,924,487 of record NC_090932.1, on the reverse strand, counting down.
CGGGTGAGGTGGAAGGTAAAATGCCACAGGATCAATACTCTGGCTCAAGTGGAATTCTGACACCATTTTTGGTAAAAATTTAGGGTGAACTTTCAGGGATACCTTCTGCTTGAAAAACCTCAGGAAGGGGGGCTTACACGAGAGTGCCTGCAACTCACTGACCCATCTTACGAATGTGATTGCCTCCAAAAAGGCAATCTTAAATGTGAGAAATCTGATGAAAGTAGAATGTAAACGCTCAAACTGAGCTTGCATTAGAAAAGTTAGAACCATGTTTAATTCGCAATTAGGGACCACAAAAGGCAAAGGAGGGAAAGAATGATCAACGCTGTCCAGGAACGGGGCCACCACTGGAATGTTAAAAAAATAAGCCTTTTTCTGGAGTCCTTATAAACAAGGAAAGGGCTGACAGATACCCCTTTACCATACCTCTTGTAGGTCTGATTTGGATTAGACCAACAAAATCTCCATCACTTAAAAGTGGGGCACGGTATTGGGTCCACTCCCTTCATCTTACACCATGCCACAAACTTTATCCATCAACACACATATGGGGACATAGTGGCCGGTCTGTATGCAGCCAACAACATCTCTAGCACCTCCTCGTTGAGGTTCCAGTCCCTGGAACTCATCCTCTCAAGAACCACCTCAGGCGAACAGGTTGCGCAGCACTGATTGGCCGACCCTGGACTCCTCCCTGGAATCCCGATCGACGCAGTAGAACTTCGTGAAGGTGTGCGTCGACCTCCACGTAGCAGCCCTGCATATGTCCAGCAGGGGCACACCAGAAAGGAACGCAGTGGTAGCTGCGATCGCTCTGGTGGAATGGGCTCTCGGACGGCCGGGCAGCGGTCGGTTTGCCAACCGATGACAGTACATGATACAGCCGGAGAGCCATCTGGAAATGGAAGCCTTCGAGAGAGCCTTCCCCTGATTGACAGGTCCAAAGTTCACAAAGAGTTGTGATGTCTTCCGAAAACACTTCGTGCGGTCCACGTAGAACTTCAGCGCTCTAGCCACATCCAGCGAGTGCAAAGTCCTCTCAGCCGGCGACGAAGGCGACGGGAAGAACACAGGCAACACCAAGGGTTCGTTGAGATGGAAGTCCGACGGTACCTTGGGCATGAAGGACGGGTGCGTCCTGAGCACTACCCTCGTGTCGTGAAAAGTCAAGTACGGGGCCTTGCAGGAAAGGGCCTGGATCTCTCCCACCCGTCGTGCGGAGGTGATGGCCACAAGAAACGCTGTTTTCCACGACAGAAACTTCAATGGGGCCGAGTGCAGAGGCTCGAACGGAGGTCCCATGAGCTTGGTCAGCACCACGTTGAGCTCCCACGCCGGGGCCGGAGCCTTCACCGGCGGGAACGATCTGAACAGTCCCTTCATGAACTCTTTCACCAGACGATGAGAACACAAGGATGTCCGTCCCGTGGTTCTGGTGTATCGGGAGATCGCAGCAAGATGAATCTTGATGGACGCGTGTGCCAGTCCAGCTTTGGCCAGCGTCAGCAGGTACGGCAGAACTTGGGGAGCCGTAATCCGTAGAGGGTTAATCTTCTGTGCGTGGCACCAGACAGAGAACCTCTTCCATTTGTGTCCGTAGCATTTAAGAGTCGAGGACGCCCTGGCCTTTGCAAGAACCTCTCTGCAGTCGGCCGGTATGTCGTATCCTCCAAACTCTAGCGCTGCAGGAGCCAGGCCTGCAAGTTCAGCGATTTCGGGTCGTGGTGGAGGATGGCGCCTCCTTCCCTGGAGAGCAGATCCGCGTCCACCGGCAGCTTGATTGGCGGGGACGCTGACAAGTCCAGAAGGTCCGGGAACCATATCTGCCTCGGCCACGCAGGTGCGACGAGGATCATCCTGCACCGTGACCTCTTGAGCTGGTTGACGAGCCGGATTAGCAGTGGCAAAGGAGGGAACGCGTAGAGGAACAGGCCCTCCCAGGGGAACGAGAAAGCATCGCCCATGCTCCTCGCCTGGGGAAACCTGCTGGCGAACCTCCGGCACTTGGAGTTCGTCGCCGTCGCGAACAGGTCGATCTGGGGTGTGCCCCACCGTCGGAAGAGGCGATCCACCAGATCCTGCCGTAGTTCCCACTCGTGGCACGAGCGCAGCTCCCTGCTGAGTGAGTCGGCGATGGTGTTTTTTATCCCTGCCAGATGAAACGGCACCAGAAACATCCCTTGGGCGACTGCCCAATGCCACAGGTCCTGCGCCTCCTTGGACAGTGCTGGGGACCTGGTTCCGCCCTGTTTTCTGATGTAAAACATGGTGGTGGTGTTGTCTGTGAAGATCCTCACCACCTTGCCCTTGAGGGACGGGAGGAAGGACCTGAGGGCCCAAAACACTGCACGGAGCTCCAGGACGTTGATATGTAAGGATTTCTCCGTTGGGAGCCAAAGGCCCCTTGCGTGCAGATTTTCGGTGTGCGCTCCCCACCCTTCCAGGGAGGCATCCGTGGTCACTGTCTCCTGGTGGGCTGGGGTCTGGAAGGCCATGCCCGCCGTCAGATGCGAGCGGGTGCCCCACCACCGGATCGCTCGTCGGAAACTTTCGTCGAGTGTGATCCTTTCCTCGAAGTTGCCCGTCGTTTGGATCCAGCGCGCGTCCAGGAACTCCTGCAACGGGCGCATCCGGAGCCTGCACATGGGAATGAGGTAGATGCAGGAAGACATCATTCCGAGGAGGGACTTGATGGACCTCACCTTGGCCGCGTCGGCCACCAACATCCGCTGTACCTTGCCCAGGATGGTCCTGGTCCTCTCCTCCGACGGGGAGGCCCGAAGGGACACTGTGTTGAGCCTCGCTCCCAGAAACAGAGTGTCTTGCGCGGGTACCAGGTGGGATTTGGCGTAGTTCACGGAGAATCCCAGGTCCGTGAGAAGTTGGACGGTCCTTGCCGTGTGGACCACGGCGAGCTCCCTTGTCTTGGCTCGGATGAGCCAGTCGTCCAGGTAGGGATAGACGTGGATCCCTTCGCGGCGCAGCTGAGCCGCCACCGGTGCGAGGCACTTGGTGAACACCCTGGGTGCCGACCGTAGACCGAAGGGGAGGGCTTTGAACTGGTAATGCCGCCCTTGGACCACAAACCTGAGGAATTTTCGGTGCCCCTTCAAGATGGGAATATGGAAGTAGGCATCCTCCAAATCCAACGACGACAGGAAGTCTCCTTCCTCCAGCTGACCCAGGACGTGCTGGAGGGTGACCATCCGGAACTTTTGCGCCTTGATGAACTTGTTCAGACGTCGCAGGTCCAGGATGGGGCGCCATCCCCCCGTCTTCTTCTTCACGAGGAAGTATCTCGAGTAGACTCCGGAGCCCCGCAGCCTCTTTGGGACGAGTTCGATGGCGCCCTTCTTGAGCATCGCTTTCACCTCCAGGAGGAGTTGAGGGACGTGAAGTTCTTTCCTGGCCACGGGGGGGACGCGCGGACACTTTCTTTGAAACTCGAGCGCGTGCCCCCGGGCCAAGGCGTCCAGCACCCAACGGTCGGTGGAGATGGACTCCCACACGCTGACGAAGCTCGCCAGCCGGCCTCCCACCGGGGTGCTTCGGTGGGGGCCCGACCCCCCGGCCGGTTCAATCCTGCTTCGACGAGGCTTTAGCGCCTTGTCCTTGGCGACGACGGCGGGGTCCGCCAGGCTTGCCTCGTCCTCTGTAGGCCTCCTGAGATGACGAGCGGGCCGCTTGACGGTAGGAGGAGAAACCGCCGCCGGAACCTTTGGAGGCGCCCTTGCCTCCGCTGCTCCGAAAGGGCGTCCGTCGTTGTTGCAGAACTCCAAGGGCCCGGGCCGTATCGGTGTCCGCTTTAATGGCCTGAAGGGAATCGTCCACCGTTTTTCCAAACAGGTTGTTCCCGTCGAAGGGCATGTCCAGGACTCTGGTCTGAACGTCTTGACGGAAGTCCGTAGCCTTGAGCCATCCACGCCGCCTAAGGCAAACGCCGTTGCCTAACTGGCGGAACCCATTGTCGGCGATGTCCGTCGCAACGGTGATGGCGTGGTCCGAAGCCACCTCACCTTCCTGCAGGATCTCCAGGGCCTCCGCCCTCTTGTCGTCCGGCAAGAAGTCCAGCAGGGGAGCCAGTTTGTACCAGAGCTCCCTGTCGTATCGGGCCACGATAGCCAAGGCGTTGGCAGCTTTAATCGTCGTCGCTGCAGACGAGATGACTCTGCGTCCCATAGCGTCCAATTTCTTTCCCTCGCCGTCCGGTGGGGAAGTCGAAGTGGAGGCCGCACCCCCCCGCTTTCTTCCTGGCCGCCGCGGAGACGACGGAGTCCGGGGTAGGCTGCGCCCGGAGGCACAGGGGGGCCGTGTCCGGGACCCGGTACTTTTTCTCGTACCGGTCTCTTCTAGCTGGCGTCGTGGACGGGTTCTTGAGGAGGGTGAGGCCCTCATCCCAAATGTCGTCCAATAGAGGCACCGCGAGGACAGTCTTCCTCTTGGCCTTGCGCCGCTGATAAAGGAAACCTTCCTTCTTCTTCTCCTCAGGGCAGAGTTGGAAAAGCTCGGATGCCCTGGCGATCATTGAGTGGAACGATCCAATCTCGTCGGGCGGAGAAGCCCTGGTGGGAGGCGACGACGGTAAATCCTCGTCGTATACCTCGTCGTTCGTACCCGTCGCTGCCGTGTCAGTCCCCGTATCATCCCCTCGGGTGGACGGGGAGGAGGGCTGGAAGGGGCGCGACGGCTGAAAAGGAGGTGGAGGGTGGATCCTTCTTTTCTTGGTAGGGGGAACAACAGAAGGTCCCGGTTCTGGGTCCCCCGACGGGAGAGGTTCCGTCGGCAACGGTAGTCTCGTCCTTATCTCAGAGCATAAGGACTGTATAGCCAACAAAATGGCCACCGAGTTGTCTCGCAGCGCTGGCAGAGGGGGATCCGACGGGCGATCAGGGGAAGCCGTGGCTTAAGACCTCGACCAGCTCCTCCTCCGAGGTTGGGGCCGAATCTACGACGACGCCCTGCCCCCCCCTTTTTCTTCCCCACGGGGGATTTCACGGGGGTCCTATCGATGGGCACAAAAGAGGACTCCCTCCGAGGTGGCAGGGAGACTGAGCCCCGAGGTCGCCACCACTGGTGTAGCCTCCACAGGCTGAGCCAGGGCCGCCGCGACAGTTTCGATAGATGGCTTGGCCGGATGGATTAAGACATTCAACACCTTAGGTGCACTCACCGCCTTATCCATGAGGGGGGGGACACTGCCTCGCTCCCCCTCCGCCTTCGAGCTCGACCGGGGCCTCTCCAGGAGCTTCGCCGGGTGCTCGGCCTTCCTCTTACCCGACCCAGAGCGTTGGCTCGTGGTTGATGGTGCCGGGGAGGGTGCGCCCTGCCTGGCGCCCGTAGAGCCCGACCGTTCGGCGCTCCCGGTGCCAGCGGACTCGCGGTGCTTGGCCTTATGTTGGACCCCCGTCGCCGGGGCGTCCTCAAAGGTCTTAGAAGACCGCTCGGATTTCTTCCTCTTCTTCTCGCCGGACGGGCTCTTCCCTTCTAGCCAGTTGGCGAGACGTTGATGGCGGTCCTTCATGGTCCGCTCCGACATGTTGCCGCAAAACGCACAGTCCTTCTCCACGTGCGTCTTGTCCTCATGTAGGCAGTAAAGACAAAAAGAGTGTTCGTCCTCCTTGAAGACGTTCTGCAGCTGGCATCCAGGGCAGACCCTGAACAGCTTTCCGGGCGTCGAGCCTCCCTTCTCCTGGGCCATAGCCGGGCCTGAGAAACTTCTGGAGTCCTCCAAAAGCGTAGCTCGACGAAATCTTCACCCTTGAGGGGCGCAGACGAATCCGAAACGGGTCCCCGTTGATCGGATGGAAAGTCGGTGGAGCTTGAGGCTCTTTTGACCGAAAAAAACGAAGTTTTTGAGAAAAAACGTGAAAAAATAGCACTAACGATCGAGAGCAACGGCACGAGGATCCCAACACATGAACGTGCTGTAAAAATCTGAAGATGGCTGCCAGAGGCGGTGCTTAGGTAGAGGGCAGTCATTGGCTGTGGTCAGTATGACGCAGAGACCAGTGATTGGTTATTACTACGAAAGACAGATCAGAAACGAAACTGATACTGGTTTTTTCTTTACCGAGGATTCCCAGCCTGACGACGGGGAATATTCATGAGCATGTGAATCCATGCCAGACCCCATGCTGGAGAATGTTCTCTTTTCAACATGTTCATCCTTTCGCTCCACCAAGCTAGGTGGTCGACCACAGACCTCGACACTTGTAGCACATCCAACATCTTGCCGAAATACCGCGAGCACTGGCTTCAGAGAAGCCATTGCAGGGATCTCATCAGGAGTCTCACCTGGAGCACCAGGAAAATACAGGATGCCATGAAGCCCAGCAGACGCAGGAAAGCAAATGCTGGGAGACTGCTGGAATGCTGGAAAAGATCGACCATCTTTCCCACGTTGGTAACTCCCTCCTCGGGAGGAAAAGCCTTCCCTTCACAGGTGTCCAAGACCGCTCTGATGATGGCGCCTCTGTGCTGGTGAAATCTGTGATTTCTATAAGTTCAGGGAGAAACCCAACTCGTGTAGCAGCAAGCAAGTGTCCTCAAGGTGCCTCGAAACTTGTCCTGGTGACCGAGCCCAGATAAGTCAGTTGTCCAAGTATGGTAATACGAAGACGACGGATCTCCTGAGATGGGTCATTACTGCTGCCATCAGCTTGGTAAAAACCAGGGTGCAGAGGTCAAGCCAAAAGGCAGCACCATGAACTGGTAATGTGCATCCCCAATGACTAACCTCAGGAATTGCCTGAGTTTCCTGTAGCTAGGCAATCGGAAATAGGCATCCTAAAGGTCAAGTGACACCAGACAGTCTTGGAACTGTACAGCCTGGACAATCTCCCCTCAACATCACCATCCTGTGTCTTTCCTCAATAACTTGTTGTTAGGGAGAATTCTCTTATAAGGCTAATTTCCCAAACCCAGTGAGTCCCCCAGCAGCTTTGCTGGATTTTTTTTTTCTTTTTTCTCCTGCTAAGAGTGAGGTGAGACTCTTTTACACACACTCTTAGGCATGATTTGAGATATGCCTTTGACTTGTTATGTTCTTACGGGCTTGCTTTTTACTCCATAGGGTATCATCTGTTTTTGTGTATGTGTTACACAGCACCCTCAGTGCAGTAACACAGGGGTGTCATAGAGACCCCTAAACATAGACTCCATACCCTGGGACTGACTACTGTCTCCCAGGGCATGTAAAGTCTCCATTGACTTTACTAGTGCTAAATTGTGAACACCGGTTGGGTCTTTTTGCCAGAACTCAGTTCTAAAATGGCGTTCGTGTCGGTCTCTGTAACTCTGACCAGGGTCGAGCCCTTTGTTCCACTTTTTGACGGGCTTCTCCACAGAAGCCCCCCAAATGGTGCCACTCTGTCTGGGTTCCACGGGAAGGGTGGGAAGGAGAATTGGCACCCTGGACTGAGTTGCCTTGGCAACTCAAGTCGCTCACCACTTAGCATGTTTGAGTGACAGCTAGGCTGTTGAATGGGTTTTTTTTTGTTGCATAAAAGCAGGGCCTTTGGGACTGGAACTTCAGAAGTCGCCACAGGACCTAAGAATCCGAAGAGGGAAGAAGCTGAGCCATCTGCAACGACGACACCACCGGTGGAGCCCTGCTGCAACAAACTCACCACTTTCCCAACGACAAGAGAAGATCTCCTGCTGGACGAGTTCTCTTCCTCTGAGCTGGTGGGATCACTTTCGCCTTCCAAAGATGTCTCTTGGTCGAATCACCTGTGCCAAGCACCCCGGCAGCCGGATAGCCAAGCTTCACCATTTTGACCGTGAATAAAAGGAATGCACCTTTTAACCGACGAACTCCGCGGCTGGTTTAATTCCTGTGCAGTGCATCGACTCCAGGTTTCCTCCTCGACGAGATCCTCTCTTCCCCTGGTCAGGACAACGAACTGCAACCACTGCCAGGAACCATTGCCACCACTGGAGCTTCCTCTCTCTTTAAGGTACTGTGTTCCACCTGGCCTACCTTTCTTCGGATTGCTAAAGGTGACCCTTAAATCCTTGGCTTTCCAACTGGGTTGGCCCCAGACCTTCTAACTTTGTCTTTTGAACCACCCCAACCTCTTTTGAACATTTCTACAAAGACTTGAAAGCATTGCTAAACCGTGTGATCTTGGGAACATCTCGCCTTGCTCCATTTAAAGTGGGCCTGGCCTATGAACTTTGGCTCTACAGTATACCCTGCCTTCAATAACTTGATTTTGTTTCCTAAAAGTGTTGTGAACTGTTTTATTTCTATGCTCTGCCTTTTTCTCTCCCTTTAACTTAACTATTGGAGTGCCATCTAGGTTACGCGCTCACATCTGTTTTAACAAATAGTGGTGTTTTAACCCCGACTTATCTAATAGTTATCAAGGGAGGGTTTGATACTTTGACTGACTGTGTCTTAACTTGCTTTTGATTTAGAGTGCTAGTGTATTGCTTAAAGTGTGTTTTAAATAAAGAATTATATACTTTTGATACAAAGCTCTGGTCATTGTTTGTTTGCTCTACTGTGTTTTTGGCCCTATTGTGTATACTCTACACACTGCCCTGCTCTTCTTGAGAGAGGTCTGACTGCTCAGCCACAGCTACCAGGTAACTATGGGTGGTGCAGACTGCTACCAATTGGGTTCACTGCTTACTCCTGTAGTCTTAATCTTCTTGAAGTGTTCCCCAAGGGAACTGCATGGATTCTGCCTAACACTGGTGTAAAGCGGTGGGATTTGTATTGAGTATACATTTTAGAGTGTTTCTAAATACTTTGGTTCAACTAACCACAAAGCCTACCACTGTAAAGGTTATTTTTTTAACAAGTCAACTATGGCAAGTTACAGCCAGGAGTCCCTTTCTGCAAAAACTGCTGATTGTTTAAGAGTTCTTTTTAGACATAAAGATCTTCCTGTAAAAGGCAAGGAAATGGAATTGATAGAAAGATTGTTAGAAAACCAAAGTCTGGGTAGTGGTTCAGAGGAGCCTACCTCCCCAGCACATGTAGACAACAGTGATGAAGGTAATATGGATCAAAGTATTGATAATATTGTTGTAGAATCAGAAGAGGAAAGTAAGACTAATGTAACTGTCCCCACTGGCCCTCTGCCTGCTCTAGTACCGCAGCCTGTGTCTACTGGGCCTTTGTCAGGTCCCACACTAAGTCCTGCATTCATTGAACTAGAAAAAATGAGGCTTGAATTAGAGTTCAAAATAATTTGTGCCCAATCTGAACAAAAGCACTAAGAACTAAGGCTCAGGGAAATGGAGTTCAAACATGAGCTAGCTTCTCTCTCCGGATCCTCTAGGAGTTCCAGTCCCAAAAAGACCCTGGATGCTTAAAGAGATTGTGGGTATGTATGAACCTAAGTTGGATGTGTTGGATTGGTTGGCTATGTTTGAATATAATCATGTGCTCCAGGACATCACAGGGAATCAGTTGCTTCATTGGCTGTTCTCTAGGCTCCCTCCTATTGCATCTGATGTGGTAATGGAGTTGGGGGAGGTGGATAGGATGGACTATGAATGTGTGAAGCTAGCTTTAATAGCTAGGTTTGGGAAGACCCCTTCCCCGTACCTTAAGAGGTTTAGGACCCTCAAAAAGCATGATGGTACCCCTTGGGCTACCTGGGTGAGTGACAGTTTGAAGAACTTAGAGGGATGGATTAAGGGTTACAGAGTGAACACTTATGAGGGAATGAGAAATCTTGTGATGTTGGAGTCAATTTATGATGCCTGCTCTCCTGAGCTCAGACAACACTTAGCTGATTCAAAGGAATTAGATTCAAAGAAGCTAGCTAAGGCTGCTGACTTGTGGGTTGCCAACATGGCTAGTCACAAGGATTCTGGGGCAACTCAGAAAAAGGATGAGGGGAAACAGCCTAAAAAGGACTCCAAAGAGAATTCAAATAATTCCAATTCCAAAGAGGTCCCCAAACAAAACCATAAGGGTAAGCCACAAGGGAAACCAAATCAGGCTAGTGTACCTTCGGTCCCAGACCAGAAGGAGGTCAGAGCAAGCCACCATTTCAGAAAGCATTTGGAACATGCTATGCTTGTAAGGCTACTGGCCATGTGAAAGGGGATCCCAGATGTAAGGGTAAACCTTCAGGGGTCCACACTATCTCCTTAGCCTTCGCTCCAGAGGAGGAAGTCCAAATGACAAGTGGAAACTTTCTATTACTAGCTGATGAACCCATAGGAGTCTAAGCTAGTGTTTCTTTAGTGTCCCTGGGGTTGTGGGAACAACAGAATTTAGATGTATATAATTCTAATCCAGATAATACTAAAGAGTATTATAAGGACAGTGTCCAGGTGAATGGTCAGGAGACTCCTGCCATTAGGGACACTGGGGCCAGCATAACTGTGGAGGATGACTCTTTTTTTCAAGGCAGAGGATGTTGCTAAGGCACCCAAACGCCTGACCAAGTTAGCTGGAGGGCCTGTGCAGATGTGTCCCCAGTTACCAGTTCTCATTCAGTGCAATGATATGACTGTGAAGATACCTATCAGTGTACAATGTGAGGTGCCAGGAAGGGGTCTGTTGGGAAATGACCTGAAATCGCTTGGAGTAGTGTCACATACCCCCAGACCTCCTAGTAAAAGGTTACAGGAGCTAACCAGACCTGCAAGGGAGAAAACCTTGAGAGTTCCTCCCAAGGAGATGATGGAAAAAGAAATCACTCCTACTCCACTGGAACTACTTACTGCTATAGCTGAAAAACCAGAAGCAAAGGGGAACCCCAAGACTTCTAATAGGAAACCAGCGGAAGCACTCCAGTACTTCCAACAAGGACTTCCCCTAGGTTGTCCAAAGTTACACCTGTAACTCCACCTCCAGCTGAGGCTGAGAGGGAGATACAACCCTGTGTGGTTCAACTAGACTCTGAAGAAGAGCTAGTAGGAGGCCAAGAACTTATTGGAGATCCTGCTGACCATCCTGAGCTGGAGTCTTTACTGGCAGAAGTTGGGCCCAGCAGATCAGCTTTTCGTAAGGGACAAAGAGAATGTCCAACTCTGGAAGGTCTTCGCCACCAGGCAGCTTCTCAGGCTGATGGGCAAGAGCCTGGGAAGTATAGGTTGCACTGGGAAGATGGCCTCTTCTACAGTGAACCGACCAAGTCTGCACCTGGAGACTACAAACGACTTGTAGTACCTCAAGAAAACAGACTTCAGTTTTGCAAAAAGCCCATGAGATTCCTTTGGCTGTTCACTTGAGTTTCAAGAAGACCAAGGAAAGGCCCTCACTCTACTTTTATTTGCCAACGATGGGGGCTGAGGTAGATAAGTTCTGCAGGAGCTGCCACACCTGCCAAACTTCTAGTAAGAGTGGTCCCAAGAATGTGGCACTTTTAGTGCCTCTCCCAGTGGTGGGAGTCCCATTTGAGAGGGTAGGGATTGACATTGTTGGTCCCCTTGATCCTCCAACTTCCTCAGGCAACAGGTTTATCCTTGTTGTAGTAGACCATGCTACTAGGTACCCTGAGGCAATTCCTATGAGGACTGTTACAGCTCAGGCTGTGGCTAAGGCCCTCCTTGGTATTTTTACCAGGTTTGGGTTTCCTAAGGAGGTAATCTCTGACAGGGGGTCACATTCTATGTCCCACTACATGAAAGCCATGTGGAAAAACTGTGGAGATACCTACAAGTTCTCGACCGCCTACCACCCACAGACAAATGGATTAGTTGAAAGGTTTAATAGGACAATGAAGAGCATGATAGGTGCTTTAGAAAAAACCCTTAAAAGAAAGTGGGACCTTCTACTGCCATGCCTTCTCTTTGCTTATAGTGAAGTCTCTGAGGAGGGAGTAGGTTATAGTCCCTTTGAACTTCTTTATGGCCATCCAGTCAGAGGTCCATTGGCCCTGATTAAGGAGGGGTTGGAGAGTGCTCCTTCCCCCAAGCCAGTCAGAGTGACTGCCTATGTAATAGGACTCCGGAGGAGAATGTCACAGATGATGGCTCAAGCTAGTGATAACTTGAAGGCTGGTCAAGCTTTGATCAAGCATTGGCATGATCAAAAGGCTAACATGGTTGAGTTCACTCAAGACTAGCTAGTTCTTGTTATGATTCCAACAAGGCAGAGGGCCTTGTAAGACAAAGGGATGGGACCCTTCAAGGTTGTGAGGAAACCTGGAGAGTTGAACTATCTGGTGGACTTGGGCAATCCCAAGGAGGCTCCCAGAGTGTTCCACATCAACAGACTAAAAGCGTATGTCTCTAGACCTGAAGTAGGAGCCTTGCTTCTAGCTTCAGCAGCAGGGGAAGAAGAGAGGGAACCTCTCCCTGATCTCCTCAGAGGCTTACCTTTGGATGAAAAGATTGAAGGAGTTACTCTCTCTTCATATCTGACACCTGAGCAACAAGAGGAGTGCAAATCTATGTTAAATCAGTTTGCCTCCCTGTTCTCACTTTCACCAGGCTTGACCCCTTGGGGCCAGCATAATATACTCACTGGTGACTGTCTGCCAGTAAAAAGCAGAGGGTACAGAATGTCAGAACATGTAAGAGCCCACATCAAAGGAGAGGTCAGCAAGATGCTTGACCTTGGGGTAATAGAGCCCTCTACTAGTCCATGGTCTAGCCCAGTTGTGTTAGTACCAAAGGCAGGATCCAAAGAATTGAGATTCTGTGTGGACTATAGAGCTCTTAATGCACTCACCAAGACTAATGTCCATCCTTTGCCAAGGACAGATGAGTTAGTGGATAGACTTGGTTCAGTCAAGTACCTCAGCACATTTGATCTGACATAAGGCTATTGGCAAATAGCCCTGACAGACCATGCCAAGGAGAAAACTGCATTTTCTACCCCAGTTGGCTTATACCAATTTAAGGTTATGCCTTTTGGACTGAAAAATGCACCTGCTACATTCCAAAGGATGGTACACCAGGTTCTGGCTGGGATGGAGGACTTCTGCATGGCATACTTGGATGACATTGCAGTGTTCAGCCACAACGGGGAAGAGCATGTTGACCAGCTAGTACATGTTTTGCAGGCTCTAAAGCAGGCCAATCTGACCATAAAGGAAAGTAAATGCCAGACTGGACAGAGTAAAGTGGTCTACCTTGGACATGAGGTAGGAGGTGGTGAAATAAGGCCCTTGCCCAGTAAGATTGAAGCTGTGCAAAATTGGACAACACCTACTACTCAGACCCAGGTGAGAGCCTTCTTAGGTCTCACTGGGTACTACAGGAATTTCATAGAGAACTATGGGACCATAGCTTCTCCACTGAATGTGATCTCCTCTCCTAAATTCCCTAAAAGGTCAAATGGAATGAGGAGTGCAATCTGGCCTTTGAAAACCTGAAGAAAGCCCTTTGTCAAGCTCCAGTGCTAAGAGCTCCTGACTACCACCAAACTTTCATTGTACAGACAGATGCTTCTAATGCAGGTATAGGTGCAGTACTTAGTCAACTGGATGGGAAAGGTAGGGAACACCCCATTTGCTTCATCAGTAGAAAACTGAAGGAACCTGAGACAAGGTGGGCAACCATTGAAAGAGAGTGTTTTGCTATTGTGTGGGCTCTGAAGAAGTTTAGGCCATACTTGTATGGTTCTACTTTTGTTATTCAGACTGACCACCAACCCTTGAGATGGTTAATGCAAATGAAAGGGGAAAACCGAAAACTATTGAGATGGTCAATCTGCCTTCAGGGGTTTGATTTCACCATTGTGCACAGGTCAGGGTGTCACCACCAAAATGCTGATGGTCTCTCTAGGATGTTTTTAACTGACTAGAGGTAAGAGATTAATCCAGGAGTGGATTCAATCTCCTCCTGTCCCTTAGTCTGGGGGGGGGGGGCGACGGGGTGGGGGCGAGTGTTAGGGAGAATTCTCTTATACGGCTAATTTCCCAAACCTAGTGAGTCCCCCAGCAGCTTTACTGGATTTTTGGGGTTTGTTTTTTTCTCCTGCTAAGAGTGAGACTCTTTTACACCCACTCTTAGGCATGATTTGTCGTATGTCTTTGACTTGTTATGTGCTTATGGGCTATGTGGTTGCTTTTTACTCCATAGGGTATCATCTGTTTTTGTGTATGTGTTACACAGCACCCTCAGTGCAGTAACACAGGGGTGTCATAGTGACCCCCAAACATAGACTCCATACCCTGGGACTAACTATTGTCTCCCAGGGCATGTAAAGTCTCCATTGACTTTACTAGTCCTAAATTGTGAACGGAACCAGTACAAACCATCATATTGTGGAAGTACTGGAAGGGGTTAATTAGATTGCCCCTGGGTCTGTTTCCAAGGGGGCACTGTCCAGTCCCCCCTTGTCGAGTTTCTGGCTTGTGGCAGTGGTTACCATGCAAAATATTCCACCGGAATATTCTCTATGGGATTTTTCCATTGATTTTAAACGCACCACTTTTTGGTGCAATGTTAAAGATACCGCCGGTTTATTTATTTAATATTAAATCACTGGTTGGGTCTTTTTGCCAGAACTCGGTTCTAAAATGGCGTTTGTGTCCGTCTCTGTAACTCTGACCAAGGTCGAGCCCTTTGTTCCACTTTTTGGCGGGCTTCTCCACAGAAGCCCTCCAAATGGTGCCACTCTGTCTGGGTTCCACAGGAGGGGTGGGGAGGGGAACTGGCCCCCTGGACTGAGTTGCCTTGGCAACTCAAGTCGCACTCTGTTCTGATTGGCCCAGTGGTGAGCCGCCCGGCTCACCACTTAGCATGTTTGAGTGACAGCTAGGCTGTGGAATGATTTTTTTTGTTGCATAAAAGCAGGGCCTTTAGGACTGGAACTTCAGAAGTCGCCACAGGACCTAAGAATCCGAAGAGGGAAGAAGATGAGCCCTCTGCAACGACGACACCACCGGTGGAGCCCTGCTGCAACAAACTCACCACTTTCCCAACGACAAGAGAAGATCTCCTGCTGGACAAGTCTTCTTCCTCTGAGTTGGTGGGATCAACCAGTTCGCCCCTTTCGCCTTCGAAAGACGTCTCTTGGTCGAATCACCCGTGCCAAGCACCCCGGCGGCCGGATAGCCAAGCTTCACCACTTTGACCGCGAATAAAAGGAACGTACCTTTTAACCAACAAACTCTGCGGCTGGTTTCATCCCTGTGCAGTGCATCGACTCCTAGTTTCCTCCTCGACGAGATCCTCTCTTCCCCTGGTCGGGACAACGAACTGCAACCACCTCCAGGAACCACTACCACCGCTGGAGCTTCCTCTCTCTTTAAGGTACTGTGTTCCACCTGGCCTCCCTTTCTTCGGATTGCTAAAGGTGACCCTTAAATCCTTGGCTTTCCAACTGGGTTGGCCCCAGACCTTCTAACTTTGTCGTTTGAACCACCCCAACCTCTTTTGAACATTTCTACAAAGACTTGAAAGCATTGCTAAACCGTGTAATCTTGGGCACATCTCGCCTTGCTCTATTTAAAGTGGGCCTGGCCTATGAACTTTGGCTCTATAGCATACCCTGCCTTCAATAACTTGATTTTGTCTCCTAAAAGTGTTGGGAATTGTTTTATTTATATGCTCTGTCTTTTTCTCTCCCTTTAACTTAACTATTGGAGTGCCATCTAGGTTACGCGCTCACATCTGTTTTAACAAATCGTGGTGTTTTAACCCTGACTTATCTAATGGTTATCAAGGGAGGTGTTGATACTTTACCTGACTGTGTTTTAACTTGCTTTTGATTTAGAGTGCTAGTGTATTGCTTAAAGTGTGTTTTAAATAAAGAAGTATATACTTTTGATACAAAGCTCTGGTCAGTGTTTGTTTGCTCTACTGTGTTTTTGGCCCCATTGTGTATACTCTACATACTGCCCTACTCTTCTTGAGAGAGGTCTGACTGCTCAGCCACAGCTACCAGGTAAATCTGGGTGGTGCAGACTGCTACCAATTGGGTTTACTGCTTACTCCTGTAGTCTTAATCTTCTTGCAGTGTTCCCCAAGGGAACTGCACAGGATTCTGCCCAACACTTGTTCAAGGCTCTGAGGCCCATGATGGAAGGCCCCCTCCCCACTTTCTTGAGAACCAGGAAGTATCAGGAATACCGGCCCAAGCCTCTTTTCTCAGCTGGCACCTCCTCTACTGTTCCCCTCATAAGAAGGGCTTCCAGCTCCTCCTGGAGCGCCCATTCCGGCTCTTGGGAGGGTGTTGGAGCTTTGGCATGTGATTGTTTTACAAATGGTAGGCAGTAGCTTACCTCGACCAACTGATGAGACCCTTCCATTTGTCATAAAACCGGGAGATTCTTCCTCCAAACGGAAATGCATTGGGGGGTAGGTGTGGTGGAGGGGGACCTGAAATAGGTTTTTGTGGCGCGGGTGTCGTCAAACTGACAGCTGGAGTCGTCTGCCTCAACCTTTCTCTGCCTCTCCTTGGCAATGGGTATCTACGCTGCCACTGCTTGACCTGTGGAAGCTGTGTCCTTCTTGGGAAGTTGCAGTAATAAATCACATCTCTCTATTAACTACTCAAGGCGGCCATTAGCATAAATATGATAAAAACATTTGCTTAGCCATGAGAAGATTAAGAGGAGTCATCCGGATACTGTTAACTAGAACTTCTGATCGGTCTACAATCGCAGGGCTACTTAAGGAAGAAAAGCAACTGTTTTCTGTCTGGTTAAAGCAATATCACAACCACAAGAAAAAAGAGAAGTGGCAGAATCACGGTTCACACGGGGGATAATAAACGATTTTGCCAACTAGTCAGGTCTCAGGCAAGTCTTTCGCTAATGTTTGGTAATGTGACCTCTGATAGCTGGGCTGTACTATTAATAATACACTGGGGTAAAACCCTGGCTGCTACTTTTACAGTTGATTTGAGTGCGGAACGTCAGCACTTTATCTTACCTTTGAGAGACTTGGTTAATATCTTAAGATGTTTGAAGAACTCCTGTACCCCTGGCCCAGATGGCACTTCCAAATATCTAATAAAAAAGATGACCCTGAATGGTGGGGCAAATTATTCTTCTGCCTAGTTTACTCTATTAGTCAGACTAATTTGATCCCTTTGACCTGGTGTGAAAGTGTTGTAGTGCCCATTCATAAAAAGGATCTAAATCAGACCCAAAAAAACTACAGGCTGCTGGTAATGCTTGAGGCACCTGCCAAAATATTCGACAGGGTCCTGCTATTAGGAATTAACATCTTGGGCAGAAGAGGCTAATCTGATACCCATGTACCAGACAGGTTTCATGAAGGGTGCTGGGTACATTGACCAACATACTCACGCTAGTTGACATAATTGATTATAACTGGGTGACGCTGATATCGGATTAACATATGTATCTTTAGTCGACTTATGCACCTAGGAACTTATTTTGATTAAAATCTTACATGGAATAATCATGCAACACAACTTGAAGTAAATGTGCAACAACTTACTGGGGCCATAAAACGATTTGCCAAAGATGACCTTTATTCTCTGGCTTCTTTGATCCACTTATATAAAACCAAGATGTGTTCCATCATTCTTTACGTTTCTGAGATTTGGGCACTTAAGCACACTGAGCAGTGAAAGGAAGTGTTTAAAAATCCTTATTTACTTGTCTATGTCCGTTTCAATTGAATTTGTACATCGTGAATTTTATCTGCCTATTATTTATAGTGCCATTCAAGTCAGTAGACCCAATCTTATGTTAAAAATACTTTTTGCCCCTCCAAGGACATTGCTGCACTGCACTTGTCTGTTAATCTGGAGTGTGACATCAGGTGGTACCACTTTAGTCATTCAGAAATTGTACAAAGATCTGTGCATTGGGTTTGAGCGGTTTGGCATTATATACTCTGAGTATCATTTTAGTAAACTTACAGCTAGCCTTAATGTGCAGATATACGGTGCTGACCTTGAACAATCTCTGGTGAATATATCCACCAAAACATTAGCTTGTGATTACATACATTGTTATTTGAATTTTCCATGCCTGGGATCTTATTTTGCATCATACCCGATAACCGAATTATACATAAATACTTAGGTATTCAATTAAAATTGGTCAGCACGATGAAGGTTTATGGGGACGGCAGACCATTGTAAGAACACACAGGCCTGTAGGATCTGTAGTTAAGAGGTCTTAGAATCTGTTGGGCATTTAATGCTAGTCTGTAACGCCTTAGCTGCATGGAAAAGATGTGCCTTATTAGTGAGTGTTATCAACGATATTCATTCAGATCCAAGTAGTGTTTGGGCTGAATATTTAAAAGGGAATAATATTAATTTGATCTACCATCTTACCAAAATGTGGGAAAGAATTTAACATTTTTGTACTTTCTTATGTTGAATATTGTAATCATCTCTCAAGTGGTCAATTGATTTTATATTATATTTGATGATTTTTTGTATTTACTGTGGATTTTTAATATGTGATTATTTATTGATGGCATTTATCACGTCTGACACGTGGTCAATTTTTATATTACAATTGATATATTGCTAGATTTACTGCGGATAATATTTTGTTATTTCTTGATGGTCTTTTCTAGGTCTGGATTTTAGGTTGTGCAACAAGTTTTTAAAATGCTATATTGTACTAATAAATAAAAATGACTGTATAAACTGGCATAAACCAGAGGGCATATGTATCATGATACACACCAAAGACCGATGGTGCCGATCCAACGAAGACATCTGCCACTAGAAATCTGAGCAAGGCTTGAACCCCAGAGTGTTCAGGAAGAGAAAGTTACTAAGCAATCGGTGAGAGGAAGGCATCCATTCGAAAAATGTGGCAAAAGCAAATCAAAACACACACACACCTGATCAAGATTGGAGAGACTGTTGGGGTCTTGGCTCAGCCCTTGGTATTGCCCTCGAAGTCGATCACCCGCTGCTATCTTACGGAACTTCTTAAGATCCACAACATACAGAGCACTATGACGTAAAAAAGAAATAGAGGTTTGCAAAACAGCAGCAGGTTGATTTACATGTTACTAGATACTTACCATTCTCACAACACAGTGCACACAATGTGGGACAATAAGCTGTGACAAATTCTCATTTTTCATAGACTTTTTTTAAACCAACAGATTGCAAATAATTTTTGCCATGAGAGAATTTCAAAAACTAGTAATCTGTGACAAAAACATAGCTTTGGATGTATTCTGTATTGTCCCTAATGTAAAGGGTGCAGCTTTACATATAGCTTTAAAATAGAATTGTCACAGGTAGAGAGAGAGAGAGAGAGAGTAACTCAAGGGTACACTGTGGCACGAATCAGACAATGAAGTGCAACTGAGGGCATAACAGTCTTTGAAGACAAGCATGTTTCAATTCCTCAAACCTTCTCTCCAAAAGTGTTCAGAGGCTTAATGACAACTCTGCAGAGGAAATAGTTTCCTGGACAAACCTCATCACTGCCTATAAAATGACCGAATGGGTGCATGTGCCTTTTACAATGATCTGTGTTTAGCCCAAAGGTCAAGTGCCGCATCCAAACAGGGCTGACTGAGTACTTCACCCTTTTGAGGGCAATACAAGGAACACCACTAAATTGGGGATCACAGAACATTTTTCAAACGCCTGTCTGTAGCTTTGAGGATATTTCTAAGATGAGGAATCCGTGGGAGGAAGGACTAACCCATCATAAAGAATATCACCAAAGAGAAGACGTTTGTTTTCAGACACAAGGAGGCACACTGCGGCTCCACTTGGTGTTATTGGTGCGCACACATCTCGATGTGATGTCATGGGCGGTGTAGATGTGGAGCCAGCTGCACCCCATAACCTCAGTTCCACCCACACTCAGCGGTAGGAGATAAATTCAAGAAGTTCTCAGTTATGTGTCATAATGGTGTAGATTGGGAGAGTGAAGCGCAATCTGTTGGAGGAAGGACTAACCAGAACCAACATTACTGAAGGTAAATAATGTGTTCTTCTAATGGATTCCTTCTTTCGACAGATTCCTCATCCCAGAAAGTCTCCCAAAGCAGCACATAACCTGTAGGAGGAAAGAGTGAATGGCCATCACCTACATTAGGAAGTTCTACAGCAATGCTTGACCAATGAGGGCTCCCAGATCCGACAAGACGTACAAGCAGTGATGTGTCAACAACCGAGAAACCACATTGCAAGGCAGAGGTTGCAGCCAGGCCTCTGCTAAAATGGGCCTGGCAACCCCCAGGCATTTGCGTGTTGGCCAGATGGTAGAATTCAAAAATAGAAATGATGATACACCTGGAAAGCATCTGTAACCACCATGTCATCCAGAACACCAGCAAAACTGGAAAAACATGCTCACGATTCCTGATGTTCCTTGTCGGAGATTTAAAGCATGCGGGGGTCATTTTAGGATCCACAGGTCTAAACCTCTGCTCTGTCTTAGAAGGGTGAAGCAGAGGGTAGAAACCTGGAAAATACATCTTCTGTGACAGCTGAAAGAGTAAGACAATTTTTGGAAGCAAAAACGGCCTCAACCTCAGAGTCACTTTCTCATTGGAAAAGAAGAAGTAAGGAGGCTTAAGAGAAAAGACCAGGAACTCACTTACCCATATCGCACAACCAGGAAAAACACCTTTAAGTTGAGCCGCCTGAGGGCGAAAAGGCTGAAATTGAGTTGCCATGAGAAATCTTGGAATACGATTTAAATCCCAGGTAGGTACAACAAAATGGCATAGAGGAAAATTATTTTTCAATCCCTGCAGAAATTGCACAGGAGTGATACTGGAAAAGCCCTGCCTGGAAGTCCTTTTAAAACCTAAAATAACAGCAAGGTACCCCTTCACAAGAATGATCCGAAGGCCCCCTTGAGCAAAGGAAAGCAGAAAATATAGAACTAAGACGTGGGACAGGGCAATGGATCCATATCCATCTGAAAGCACCAGGCAAATAACTTACATGCTAAAAAACCATAGGCTGCATTGGTAGTCGGCCTCCTGGAGGAAAGGTTGTCCTATGACAGGACTCAAGCCTTGTACCACAGCGTCTCTGCAGAAAAGCATGGCAGTTGAGCCTGCTCAGACTTCAATAGAGAAGCAAGCCTTCCAACTGGGGGAGTAGATACATCCTTGCCAGCAGGTGCCAGGGAGGACAAATGGACATATGCATAAGGTTCAGGCACAACATCCTCTGGAATCAGTACGAGGCTGACGACAATGATGTAAAATATTTTTCACCAGAATTCACTGCAGAGAATGTTCCATGGTGCATAACAATTCAGACATACAGTTGACTGTGGAGGCAAAGACGGGTCACAAAAGAGGCAAAGATTTTGTCAAAGACTTCTGACAATATTCCCACCTCTGGGAGACCAGTGAATGCCTGCTCAAAGCATCTACGGCAACCCTCTCAATTCAGGCAAGAGGGTCCGCCAAAAGGGAAATCACTCTATAAAGCCCAGAACCTCCGTTGCATCACTTCCCTGCACAGAGATATGACCCCCCACCCCATCTCTCTTTTTGAGATGATGCATGTCCAGTGTGTTGTGTGTCAGAATCTAGAAACTCTTGCCTCACACAGAAGGGATGTGAGCAACTAGGGTCAGCCTTAGGGTTGGCAGTGCAGGAGGTTGATGGGAATGTTTTCCGTAACTAATGCATCAGCATCCTTTTCCAATCTGAGAAGGAAGCACTCAATCACATTTTAGGAGTATAATCAACATTATCGAGTTATCCCCTCTAGCATTGTGTTTCTATTTTGTGTTTCGACTGAACTTTGCCTCAACTAGCAGTAGATTTTTGTAGCTCCATCTTGAAGGCCTTAAAAATCTCGGAATTGACGGAAACTAGACGGTGGAGCATTTTCCTTATGGAGACACTCCTCTGCGCCCCTCTACTTAAATGAACAACAGTTTTCCCTCAAGAGTGTGTGCTTCTCTAAGCTAGTGCTTCCAAAGATTCTGAGTTTTATTGGGCCGAGTAGCTGGAGGTTACTTCAAGCGAGCATAAGGAAATGCAAGGGAGTTGGGCTACTACCTCATCAAGCTTAATACCTTGTATTAGGTTCAATTCGCTTAATAACAACTAATGATGATTGGAACACAAGGGTGATCAGCATGCATTGGTCAAAGACAAATGACACTAGCCCTAGGTCAAAAAAACGAAATATTTAGACAATTATTGGCCATTTGTGCTACACCCAAACTTATGAAAAAACGGTGCTCCGTTTCTATCCTTTGCTAGTACTTTGATACAGAACTAAACACAGAGACAGCGCTCAACACTTTGGTGCATATACTTCTTTACCAAGTTGCCGCCAACACGTGTTTTGACCTATACAGACAGGTCTTCTTCAGGGCTTTTGTACCATTGATCCAATCCAATGTTTAACATTAATACCACAGATATTGATTACAGACACATAACATATTCCATATTATACATTAGGAATCCATATGAATATGAACAGGTACATCCATAATTGTTTGCAAAAAGCAGATCAAATACAAATCCCAGCATAGGTTACAAGGAGCAGGGAGAAAGCATACAATAGATTCATGTTACTTTTCTGTGTCAGCATCACATAATATAAAAACACAAGGCATTACCCAGGTTTTGGCCATACCTAACAAAAAGACACCCTATTCTACTAGTGTCTGTCTCCACCACCATGGACATGTGTCCACCACCAAGAAAACAACCCACAGGCCTTTTTTGAAAAAAGACTATTAGTGTGGTTCCTTATCCTGTTTCCTTAATGTGTCTAAAGGAAAATCATTATCTATAACTCTGATATTAGTTGTTTGTACAACCTACAGTAAGTAATTAAATGTTACGGTAATCATTAAAAAAAAAATGGAATAATTACTGTTTGTAATTTTTTTTTTAAAACAATTATTGTCTCTTCAGTATCCTATTCACATTTCGAAGTCCTGATTGGCATCATGCCCTGCAAAAATAATCGTTCATAGGCTTAATGACCTACCCATAGAGGGTTATGTCCCAAAGTAAAATGGTGCTCCATGTGAGGTAATTACCTGAACTGCGTTATCATAATCTCATGATACTCCTCTACTCTCTCTGACAATTAGCTCCATTAGCTGAAGGTCACCTGAAATGGTTTAATAAAGGGAAACTTATCTATGCGCCTTCCTAGGATATGTGGGTGCACCACCACCATAACACCTACAATAGATTGGGGTGGTCCTTACCTCCTAATGCAGATATTCCTTGAATTCTAGACTAGTATCCTAGTCTTGATACAACCAGTGACCCTTAACTGTAGAGACCAATATTCAGGATAATCCATAACAAAATCACCACAATTCCACCTACTTATGATATAGTACATGGCTGCACTACCACAAGAACACCTACAATTACTTGGAGTGGTCCGTACCGCCTAATACAAATATTCTTCAAATTATAGACTATGACCCAGATGTGAGCGAGGGTAGTTCAGACAGCAGAGAGGCACGAAGGAAGAAGAGTTTTTTTTTAGAACTAAGGAGAATCAGGAAAGGCAACCTCATGGCATCCAACAAAAGGGTCTGGTTTCAAGACCCTCCAGTCACAAATATTTTAACCAATTCAGGACAAGACGAGGAACAAGGTGGAAGAAGAGGGAGACGATCTAAATTCAAAGACAAGAGTGACGAGATATTAGACTCAAAGGCAACACGTGAGAAGACAGTAAATCGTGTAATGAATTTGTCAGAAAGGAATCTGAATACCATTGAAAAAACAGTTTTGAATAAAGGATTATCCTTTGCTCCATCTGTAGGGAGCGATTGGATAAACACGCAAATTGATCTTTATAAGTTTGTTAGAAAACTAAAGTTAAAAAAAGTTCCTTCATGAAAGAAATTCTGAAGTCTTTAGAGAAACTAGACGAGAACCAGACAGTGAGAACTGACAGTCGCAGATATCACTAACACACACTAACTGATGACCTTGTGACCTTGAAGGATTCTGAAAACATCCAAAATATTTATCTTTTGAAAGATTTAAGAGATAGATCCCAAGCACCTCACTAATACTGAGATGAAGGGCGAATCAAGAGTTACTATATTTTTTGGCACAAAGAATGCTATAGATCTGTTTCATGAAGCAGTTGTTAATGACATTCATAGGATGATGCATAAGGATGAGGGTAAACCTATGTATAATAATTTGACAAAGATCGAGCAGCGAGCATTGATTACACTCGAGAATGATGACTCAATAGTCATTAAACCAGCTGATAAAGGGTGGAATGTGGTAGTGATGGATAGAAAGTACTACATATCCATGGTTGAAACCCATTTTAATGTACCCGGTTGTTATGAAAAATGTAAAACTAACCCCATTAAAGAAATCATGAATGTGTCTGCTGTTTTGATTGATAAAAGGGCAAGGACAGGACTTCTGATTGAGGACAAAAAATGCCTAGTAACAGAAAACCCTAGAATACCTACGATATATTTCCTGCCTAATGTCCACAAAGTCTTTCATTTTACACCAGAGGAACGGCCCATTGTGAGTGGAATAGGATGGATAAGAGAAAGATATTCTAATGATATTGATGCTATTATATGTAAAGAAGTCCCTAAATTGCCAGCATACTTAAGAGATACGATGCATTTATTACAACTTTTGGAGAATTTTGAATGGGCAGAAGATGATTGTTTTGTAACTTTAGATGTTAAAGCATTATATACATCTACTGAACATGATATGGCACTGAAGACTCCAGAATACACATATGCAAATAGTTCTGCCTCTTACTTTTTACATATGCTTATGCTAAAGGAATTGTTGGAATTTACTTTACAGAACTATATCTTTCTATTTGATAACCCTATGTACAATCAGACTAAGGGGGTGGCCATGCGGGTGAACTATGCCCCTTTCTTGGCCAACCTTTTCATGGTTTAACAAAAAATAACACACATCTTTGTATACTCTGAAAATGAATTCACTCAAAGGGTCAAACTATGGGGTTGAAACACAGATGATGTATATATGATCTGGCAGAGTAAAGAAACATCACTAACGGGGTTTGTACAATTATTGAACAATGACTTTGGTATACAATTCACTTATAATGCATATCATACAGAAACTGACTTTCTGGGCGTTCCCTTATATGCTAAAGGTGATGGAATCATTGTCAAATACCTTTAGAAGGCCAACTCTGTGCTGCTAGTGCTTAGCTGCCATAAACACACTGTTAATAACATTCCAACTAGAGAATATATAACGGCGTGTAGAAATTGCAGAGAGATGGCAGAATTTGAGAACGAATGTGCAGTTTTGGATGAGAGGTTTGGTGAAAGGGGGTACAACAGAGATGCACTGTTGAATGCAAGAAAGAAGAGTCTAGCTATGAATAGATGTGATCTACTTAAAAGTCGGTAAAAACACAGGACATGAAGACTGTTAGAATGATAATACAATATTCTGTTGGAAATACCAAACTGTACAGAATCCTACTTAAACATTGGAGCATTTTGACATTACATCCAGACTTACAATTGTACATAATGAATAGGCCCAATGTGGTCTATACAAAAGCACCTATACTGAAAAGGGAAGTGAGTCCATCTTTTCTAAACCCATTGGAAGCACCCAGAACTTGGTTAACTCATAACATTACTGGGTTCTACAAATGTGGGATGTGTAAGATGTGCCAGTACGCTAAAGAATGTAAAAACATCAAGATCAATATTAAAGACGAATTAAGAATAACTGATTTTATTAACTGCAGAACAAAATGTGTTTACACTATAGTGTGTCCATGTGGACTATATTACATTGGTAGTACGATCAGTGAGCTTAGGATCCAGATAAGGGAACATTTGTGTGCATTGAACAAGGAGGACCCCAAATTGCCCCTATCTGTTAATTGGCAAGAGTGCCACCAAATGGACAATAAGGCTTACATAAATTCACAGGGCTGAAAAAAATACCGAAAGACCCAAGGAGGGAGGACAAGGGCAGAAAACAGGTAACTAAAGAGGGCAGAATCCAAAACAAACTGCAAATACAGAACTGTGAGTAAAGGTTTGAACACAGATCCTGAAATGAGCTCCTTTGAATGCTGATACTAGATGTATGTGAGGAATATAATTTCGAGAATGTGGATCTCCTCCTTTTAGTGGATAGTAGGTATATGTGAATAATAACAACTATAAAATGCTAGGGTGTGTTGACAGACTTAGGGACTTTTTTGTTTGCTGTTCTGCTGAAGTATTTAATGATGTCAAGGCATTTTTGACTTCGGTAATCTTGGTTAAAAACGCAATGTGCAAGGGTTCATGAAGTAGAGAAATCATATCCCACTAGAGGATCTTGAACATTAATGAATGGGAATAAACCTGTTTTAAATAAGGAAACAAAATGTTCTAGATGAAGCAAACTAATTTTAATAAAATAATGGATAATCAATTCAGAGAGCAAAGAAGAGTGTCATATTTGGCTGTCTGGCTCATGTGTCCACCATTGGGTCATAATACCGTGAATGAGGTTTCGGTCCCTTACTAGTCTAAGTCTAAAAGGACCAATGCCAGACACTACATTGCTAGCAGGCTTTTCTGGCAATATGACTTAGTATGTGGATTCAATGATAAGGTGTCACAAGCAATATTACCTTTGGTTGTTGATCACCATCAGAAAATGTATACTAACAGGTGAGGCAATGGCAATGTAGCATAGGACAGGTGGGGAAATGGCACTGTAGAAGATGGCAAGGAGTAGAATTGTGAAGAATGTATTCAAAATAGGACAAGGATCCTCTTCGAGAATAGAGTTAGGAGTATCAGAATTACTTTAAGGATAGTAATCAACTTGCGTGAGATGCACTTTGGTTACCCAACTCTTTAAGAGATAGTGGACATGGTGAAATATCACAAATGTCGTATCACAGCAGGCACGAACACCAAGATTCTGTCATTAATGCATGTGGATAATGGTGGAAAACTTTTTTTCCTTCACGGTATAGGTATAATATACAATTCTGCAATATGCTATTTCAATAAGGAGGGCCATCAGGAAACAATGATATGCACATTACCAATGTAAGTGTGAGCTAGTTTGTTTATTATTATGGAACGCGTATTACGCTTCATGTCTCTCGAAGAAACGCCATGAACGTTAGAACGTCACGCGGAGCACTTAAACAAGCATTTTCCAAAACGGCAGAGCTGGTACCAACGCAGATTGCCACAATCTAGTGTAGCAGGGGGAGAGAGGTTCAAAAGACTCTTCTAAACTGTACGTTTTTTGGGAAAATAATGTACTGGAGTATGATTGATGAAGCTGACCATGAGTAGATCTAAAGAGGCTACTTGTAACCTATACTATAAATATAGATTATTTTCAGGTAAATTTACTGTTCATATCAAGACCATCATTCTAGTCTATAATTTGAGGAATATTTGCTTCAGGAGGATAGGACCACTCCAATTAATTGTAGGTGTTCTGGTGGTGGTGAACCCACATACTATATCATGTGTATGCGGAATGAGGCAATTTCTAACGTATTATCATGAATATTGGTATTTAAATGTAAAAGTCACTGGTTGTATCAAGACTAGGACACTAGTCTAGAATTCAAGTAATATCTGCATTAGGAGGTAAGGACCACCCCCATCTATGTTAGGTGTTCTGGTGTTGGTGCACCCACGTATTCTAGGAGGGCGGATAAATAGGTTTCCCTAAATTAAACCATTTCAGGTGACCTTCAGCTTGAAGAATATTTAAGTGAAAACTATTTCAAATGGAGCTAATCATCAGAGAGAATAGAGTGAGAACATGAGATTCTGATAACGCAGCAGTTCAGGTAATTACCTCACATGGAGCACCATGTGACTTTGGGACATATCCCTTTAAGGGTAGGTAATTGAGCCTATGAACGATTATTTTTGCAGGGAATGATGACAATCAGGATTTCGAGGAATGAATAGGATTCTGAAGAGACAAGAAATATTTTTGGGAAATATTATAAACGGTAATGATTCCATTTTATAAATGATTTACCATAAAATCGAATTACTTAGTGTAGGTTGTGCAAGCAACTAATATCAGAGGTATAGGTAATTATTTTCATTTAGACACATTAAGGTAACAGAATAAGGAACCACACTAGTAGACTTTTTTCAAATTAGACCTGTGGGTTGTGTCTTGGTGGTGGACGCATGACCATGGTGGTGGAGACATACTCTAGTAAAATAGGGTGTCTTACTGTTAAGTATGGGTAAAACAAATGCCTTGTGTTTTTATAGTATGTGATGCCGACATGAGCCTTTTGTGTGCTTTCTCCCTGCTCCTTGAAACCTATGCTGTGAATTATAATTGATCCGCATTTTGCAAACAATTATGGATATACCTGTTCATATGGATTCAAATTTCTAAATTGGTGGTAATGTATAATATGCAATATTTTATTTTGCTGTAATCAATATCTGTCGTATTAATGTTAAAAAAAGGATTGGATCAATGGTACAAAAACCCTGAAGAAGTCCTGTCTGTATATGTTGAAACACGTGTTGGCGGCAACCTAGTAAAGAAGAATTTGTACCAAAAAAGTTCCGAGCACTGTCTCTGTGTTTAATTATGTGTCAAAGTACTAGCAAAAAATAAAAATAGAGCACAGTTGTTTTTTCATAAGTTAGGGTGTAACGCAAATGGTCAATAATTGTCAAAATACTTCAAGAGCGCATATCCTGTGTAGAAGACATTGCTGCAGCAATCTCGATATTTAAAGGAGTGGCCCAGTCATTGTTCAACATCTAATCCTGTTCTTTGGATTATAACAAGTAAACAAAGACACACCGAAGAGGGGTCCATAGCAAAGGCACACCTTGGGCTGGGAGTACAGTATGTATTAGCAGACCGAGGTAGAGGGGATTTAATCAGGCAAATCATGGGTGAGAGGCAGTAGGGCAGCTCGCTGCTTAGCTGGTGATTAGGGTCTCCATTCATAAGGTTGCTGAAGGCCTTTCTGATTTATACATACATTTACAGCAATAGTTTGGTAAGACATGTCCTGGATACAAATTTAAAACATTAAGGTCTTTTAAGACACAAAAATGCAAAATAAACTCAAGAAAAATAAAATGTCAGAAGAAGCATACCTCATTTCTTCAGAATGAGATAGCAATCAATCAATCATCAGCTGGGTATATCTTGGCCAGGAAAACTAGGAGGGTCCACAAGGTGAGGAGTGTTCTTAGGGAGAGGGTGGATTTAACTAAATTGAAAAGCAGGCCAATCTAACATTGTACTTGTATACCCTTTCCTCTCTCCAGCTGCCAAGCCAGGAGAAGATTAACTATGTTAGTGTTTTTACTGTTATATTCCATCTTCACTTAAATGCTCATTGTAGGTAGTCTTAGTTAAAGTGGATGCTGGCACCGAGTCGTAGGAAATTGGTGGGGAAAGGCAGCATTCCCTGTGGTTCAACAGAGTCTGAGAAACAAAATATGCAAGACATTATCCATCTAGCTTGGGTTGTGTCTTGGATGCTTTCTTTGCTGGAGTAAGACCTGCATGTATGAAAAACAACAGTTTTATCCTCAATTAAATCTTGTATTTTTGAAATTGAATAAACACATCCAAACTACATAATGCCTAACACAACAAAACACTTCTGACATGAATGCAACCAAGACTGACATTTTGAAAGAAAGGCGCCTTAGACAACATGAGTGCAGAGCCTCAAAGTGTGCTGCATTCAAAATGAACAGGCTTAAATCCCACGGTATAACTACAAAGGGAGTAGGAGGAAACATAAAGAATTGTAAAACTAAGGGTACCTTAAAAGAGTCCTGTTCGCGTATGCGCTTGACTATAGAGGGAGCTGCTACTAGCCCATGACCGTATTTACATCTGGCTTATTTGGCCATGGAGAACAAGAACTTAAGAACATCTTGCCGAAAACATTACACCCAGAACCTCATCGGAAAGATCCCAATCCTTGTACGTCAACCTCTCAAGAGCCAGGCATAAAGGCTGCGACTGGGGTTGAGTAAAGTACCTTGCTGCCTGACTAGCTCAGCAGATCTTCCCTCAAGTGATATTTCAGGGAGGACATAGCAGCATGTCCAGCATCAGAGGCGTTGCTAGGGGTGGGCTGAGGGGGCTATATCCCCGGGTTTTTTGGTTGTAGCCCGATAGAAGCTCATGGGTTACAACCAAAAAGGCTAGCTAGCCCCCAGTCCCGACAGTCCCATAATTAGCATAGCTCTGGATCTTGTCCAGATCTAGCGACACCCCTGTCCAGCATGACTGTGCACCAAGTCCTCTGTGCCTGGTCCGGTGCAATCAAGATTCATGGTTGTTCCGTTTCCTCAGTACCAAAGGAATCAGAGGAAAAGGAGTGAATGTGTAAACCAGTTTGAACTCCCAGGGTATCACCAACACATCGCCTAGCAAGGTCCCCTGAGGAAAATATGCAGAAAAAGCACTTGCTTTTCCCGTTTGAGTTTGCTGCAAAAAGGTCGACTTGGGTTCTCCCCATATGGAAGAAATTCCCTCCACAAGCTTGCTGTTCAACGCCCACTTGAGCCACACTGCCTAAAACTGACTCAATGCTTCCGCTTGGGCATTACGATTGCCAGCGAGGTGCAAAGCAGTTACTGACACTCCATTCTGGATGGGCCAAAACCATAGAAGCATTGCCCCTATGCAAAGCCGGAGCCATCCCACACCGCCCACCATTTTGTTCCAGTAAGTTCATGTGGAAGGACATCTCCGGGTCTTCCCACAGACTGCTCACTGAAAGATCCTGCAGATGAGCTGCCCACCCTTTCAAAAGGCGCATTAGTGACAATGGTAGAATTGGATCATGACTGCCGCAATGAGGCTCCCCTGAAGGAGGTTGGTCGTGGATGCACACCAAAGCATGTCTTGGGAGACCCTTCAGGGGATCTGAATAACATCCTTCATGTCCTTGTTGAACTGGGACCACTGGCTTCTCAGGGGCCACTGTAGAGACCGCATCCACAATCTTGCTTCTGGGATTATGAAGATGCAGGGGGCCATGACACCTCGCATTCTCCAAAAAACGCTTTGGTTGGAAGAGCACTACTGTAGTTTGACTTGTCACTCACTCAGATGGTGCGAAAGCTTTACCTCTCTACATATCCATAACTGCCCTATAAACTGTAAGCACTTTGAGGGGGCCAGAAAAGACTTCAGGTTGATGGAGAAACTTAATGTGTGAAGAAGATTGCGCGTTGTCTCCAAGTCCTTCAAGGAAGCCTCTTCCGATCTGGCCAGCAAGAGCCAGTTGTTGAAGGGAAAATGTGCACCTCTTTCAATGAAGATGAGCCACTACCACCGCTATAACCTTTGTAAGTATTCTCGGGATGAAGCGAGGCTGAACGTGAAGAAAACAAACCCAATCACGGCTTTAGATGAAACTAGGACATTTAGCACTTTACTTGAATTTGGATGGAAGACAATTTAATTTGTTGCCAGTTTAGATTGTGAATCAAGAGGAGTATCTTGTTTAGAACCCCATTGAATTGTTTATGACATTTATTTGATGTAATCTTTGGTACTTGTGTGTATTGTTCTCAAACCTTGCATATCTTTTACTTCTATTCCTTCCAC
This sequence comes from Ambystoma mexicanum, assembly GCF_040938575.1. Lineage (NCBI taxonomy): Eukaryota > Metazoa > Chordata > Amphibia > Caudata > Ambystomatidae > Ambystoma > Ambystoma mexicanum. Next base: position 291,893,065 of record NC_090932.1, on the reverse strand, counting down.
TATTCCCTGTACCTTGTGTTGTATGCAATTTGTGTTGACCATTTGTTTTTTAAACATGTTATGTTAAAGCCAGCGACTTGCAGCAATTTGTAATTATTAAATGAGATTTTTTGATCATTGACTTGTATGAAACCTACCCTCATTTCCTTTCTTTTGTTGGATTGTAGTTATTTTGAACCATAACCCTTTGAAGAGTATGATCCTGGCCCCCGCTGAAGACTTGTGATGCACTATCAAGGATAATTTAGAAGGGTTTTGGTGCCTGTGATTCGGAGCAGAGCGGGAAAGGAGGTTTTGGCCTCTGAGCTCCTCCCACCTCTGGATAGTCTGAAGAAGCCCCTTTTTTGAGGTAGTTGTCTCTGAGTGAATCCCCACAACTGCTCAATGGAAAAGTGTAAGATGTGTTGGGAAGAGGGTAGACAAGGTAAGACCCAAGGATGGAGCTGCTCATTTTGATATTTTACATTTTTTAAGGCTTTTGCCCACATTTGAACCAAAAAGATCAGAGCAGTCAAATGGCATGTATAATCATTTAGACTGAAGATCCAGCTGTTAGCTGTATGTATCCAAGAATGTGTGCACACAACTCTTGCTGTGATCCATCAAGGCATCATGAAGTAAGACACAGAAATCAAATTCAAAGTTCAAACAAAAATGGTTTAGTAACTTAAATGTCAGGATGGTTGAAGGTCTAACTTGCCCTATGCTAAGGTGGGATTTCCCTACCTAAAGAAACTAAGGAAAATCTGAGTCAATAAGTTAAACTTAAAAGTCTGTCTCCTGTCCAAAACATATACTTGCCCTCACAACTAAAGCTAAACAATGTGTAGGAATGTCAGCAATAAAAGAAATGGTGTTCAAAATAAAGTGCTAGCTTCTTCCAGCCCCAGGCTTGCTTTCCAGCAGCCCTTGCCCAAGTTCAAGACAGATCCACAAAGTCCTGGGGTTCCCTTCCCAAGAAGACAACAAAGTTCCAAAAAGGGCCTTGAGGTTCCTTTCCTCAAGACAGTATCAAAGTTCATAAAGTATCTGGTTTCTTTTCCCCAAGTGTTCAGCTTGCCAACTTGTACTTCGTCTCAGTCTCTCAATGTTCACAACCAGTTCCTGGTCAACTGTACACTACTTCTGGTCTATTAGCAGTTCATACAGATTGTTGTCTTCTGTTTCACTTGCGCAATCTCTTTCATACACTTGGATTGATTCTCTGTATGTTTCTTTGGCTTTCACAGATACGGTATCCCCGCTCTAGGCGCAGTTGTCGGACATCACGGTCCACCCATTACAGGTCACGGAACTGGTAACCCCTAGGCTTTCTTGCCCACACAGGTTCTTGTGTAACTGGACATTTCTAATTTACATTCACTTGGCTTTCCTCCTTGCTAGCCTTTTCACTTTGCCACACTGCGTTTTCTCATACAGTTCAATTTGTGGTGCTCTTGTTCCATTACCACATTGCTTTCATACTCATTTTCCATACTTGCTTTTCACTGTATTCATACAATTTGCTCTTTGCTTTCAATTCACTGTATGTGTAAATTCACACAACCGTATCTGTTCATAGCGTTGTCAAAATCTTTCATTTAATTCGGTATTCAATTATTTGGATCTTTTATTCTGCTGCTCACAGTTCACCTTGTCCGTATTATTCCTCACAACCCATTGCTGAGTGGGCATTTACAGATTTTAGGTGGGCCTTGCCCGCTCAGGCCCTACTCTGTCTACGCCTCTGGTGCTCTCTTCTCTTTTCCAATCACTGGTCCATGGCATCTCCTCCAGGCGGCTGCTGTCTCTGCTTTGCCGACATCTTTTCTTCAGATTGTGAGCCCCGCTCGTTCTTTGCATTCTCTCTGTGGGTTGCCGGCAGCTCTGCTCAATTCCCGCAGATGCTGCTGGTAACTTGCAGATGTTGATCTCTTCCGTGCCTGCAGCTCCTGCTGCTGACATCCGACCAGTAAAGGTTTATACCTCTGTGTCCCTCTCGCAGTCAGCCCGGGCCTCGGCTGCCTAGCTCCTTGGTGGTACTTGCTGGCGAACTGGCTGTTTAGCAGGACCCAAATCAGCCACCTCCTTCCGCACAGGATTCTCTACCCAGGCCCACAATGCTCGGCCCGGCTTCTCTCCTGCTGGTCTCTCTCCTGCTGGTTTCCCTTGTTGCTTTGTTGGCCCCACCTTTCATACACATTGCAGGTGTGAGTCCTTAGTTCCAATAACCTGACTATAATTAGTGGAGCACCCTGGACATGCCTGACCTTTACAACAGTCTGCAGGCCTCTTCCTCATCTCAGAATTAGAGTGACAAATTACATGTTTGTCTGCACTACTCCTAGTCACCACTTCCTCGTCCCAGTGCTATAATGGTCTGAATGAGGGGAGATGGTTTGCAACAGCATTTAGAGGAAGGGGAGGGCGAAGTTGGTTCACACAAGGAAAAAGGGGATACAATGTGTCACCTGTGTATATCTTCTCCCCAATCCCCAAGGAACCTCCACCCAGGTCATCCTCCCTCGCATCTCCACCCCCCAAGGTCAGGATCCAAAAGCGATGGCCTTTCGCTGGCCAACTGAGAAGAGGATCGATGGGGAGTAGGTGTGAGGACATTCAGGTTTCTCACAGTCCATAGATGGTCCTATGTAGTCCGTTGTGTCTAACCTCACCCTCCAGGATGCTCATGAGAGGGTCCTTACCATCCTGAACCAAATGCCTGAATGAATCTTGATATATGATATGGCATTTATAACGCGCCTATACACAAATGTTTCAAGACACGACGAGGCAAGGGAGGACAAAGACGACGATTTTACTAGGCCTAGTGACATTGAGATTGTGCAAGTGCGATGGAGAGGGGATGCGAAAAGTGCCGGGAGGTGGGGGTGTTATACTGTAAAAGTAATTACATAACCCGAATGATATGAATAGTATGTTGGCCATAAATGAATCGCATCATGTGACAAACCTCACAAACCAGGAATAGTCAATGTGACCATGGGAAGTCCATTTTGTAAATATAGGCCATTTTTTTGTCTTCTTTTTTTTAGTAAAAACGCTTTGCAAAGTATAATATATGCCTTTGCCGGCGCCGTTAACCCCTTACCGCCCACCTCGTAATGAGGCCCTAAATGTAGACGTGTCATAAACCGTCTATTACCGAACCCTAGCCTGAATGACATGTATAAGGGCGGGACGTACCGCATTAACAAATGATGATGTATTATGTACATATATGACTTCTTTAGCGCTGCCCGCTTTCTCTCGCATCTCACGGTGTCTGGGAACACACGTCGTGAGGCGTTGAGACCGAGTCAGCCGACTGAGATACTTTGAATGAAACCAGACTTGTTTGGAAATCGAACTTCATGACTGTCGTGTCATTGGGTATATGGTTATTGTGCCTTATTTCCATTTATGGGCTAACAAAGATGGTGACCAAATAGGGACCCTCTCTGTGATGTGCCATCGCATACGTTGAAGGCAGTGATGTGGTTGAGGACGGAGCTGTCGGACCGGGATCAGCAGGCGTTCGGGGCGCCCCTGCAGAAGTGATTAGAGAGTCCTCCGCAGATCTGTACACATCCGATTCCCGATCCACGGCCAGAGAGCATCGAGGCGAGGGTCCTGGAAGCGAGGCAAATTGAGCCAGACACGCGGTCGTGACGATTCTTGGTTGTTACCTGTATACGGGCAAATTGCATCCTGAGAGATGAATTGGTTGATCAGGTGAGTCGTGCCCCGATTCTTTAAAGTTCTGATATTGGTCGAAAGTTGTACTTGCAAGTACGAACTCCCCGGGTAAGAAAAGGGTAAACGTTAACCATGCCTGTAAAATTGTCTTCCTGTTTAGTGAGATTTTATCACTGCGGCAGACAATCTTTGGAAACTGGCCAGGTCACGCCACCTGAGTGGTTGATGGCACATGATATGTACATAAAATACGGAATAGGCGCAATAGTGTTTAATGCGGTTTGGCATAGGCAGACCAGACGTGTTTCAGACCTTCAGTGGCCGAATATTGGGAGTTTTGAATTAGCGCGTATAGAACTTTTAGAATCTGTTTTGCTACGGAAAAGGCTAGACCTGCAGCGTTCAACGTTGTAAGAGACTGGAGGAAGGAAGCGAATCGACGCTTGAAAAGTAGAGCAAAACATGCACGTAGACATAAATCAAATACAGAAAAAGCACTACAGCATGATCAGCAGAAGCATACAGATGTTATTAGGAACATGGATAGGGCCTTCCAATTAGACGTACAGAACATATATCCTTCACAAGATTTGCATACATCAGATGAACTGACAAACAAGATATTAAATGAGCGAAGGAATTAACATTTAAGCACTGACCCAGTTGCAGCCTCCTTATGTATCCCCTCCTGTTGCTATTCCCACGACCCATCTGCACCTGCAGTAGCCATCCCATCTGTACCCATGACTTCATTTCCTCCACCTCCTCGACAGCATGAGTTGTACGCTTTAGCTGGTAGTTCTGCATCAATGGGGCCTGAAAAAAGAAGTGTTAGACTGACTCGAAATACGATTAGCAAGGGACAGAAAGACGAACTGAAACAGTGGGCTGAGACCTATATTGATGATAGCGATGAAGATGCAGTGCAAAGTTCCATATGTGATCATAGAGGCCTTGGCGAAAAACAGGTATTGTCAGAATGTATGGGGGATTATCTTGTTAAAATATGGAGTGGTTTGACTAATCCAGTGGTACCACAAGAGTTGCGTGATTTCATTGTCCTTTCCAATATACGAGATAGTGCGGCAAAAATATGAGAACACATAGGGCGAATATTTGTGTTCAAGCGACAACTTGATCGATTGCATAAAGAAATAATGAGTAAAAGTGAACTGCATATGTCATATGTTCAGCAACGGTTTCTCCTGCTGTTAAAAATCCGTCAGTGAAGAGATGCGAATTTGTACGCGAGACGCACTCAGATGGATTACGGATGCTGCCATTTCGCCGATTGAAGTGCATGATACGTTTAGTCAGTATACACCAGAGATGCAGAGAAAGGTGTTACAAGTTATGGTGGATTATTTGCAGGATGAATGCAAGAAGAAAAATGCGTGTTGTCCTGCTGATTTAATGACGATTTATAGAAGAGCATTTTCACCTGACACCGGAACAACTGCTTTTTCTCTTGATTTGGCTTTGCTGCTTAATAGACGAACAGAAGTAGAATCCCCTACTCTGCAATTACCCATGAGGGAGGTGCCTCCCACTTTTGTCCAAAAGTAGAGGTTGCCACTGATGGGGCGAGTCCATCGCAAACGATAGAAGCCCATTATATCGCACAGTTTGTACATGTTCCCTTTTCTAGGCAAGAAGTGAATACGATAAAACAGACCGTCCATGACATTAGAAAAAATCTGGTGGGATTTTATAAAGAAATTGAATTAAATTTGTCTGTTTATACGCTAAGTGACATTGATTTATTGTTCCCTGTGATTCTTCCTGGAGACATATGGAAACTTTATAGAAGTATAAATGATGCGCCGATGTTAGGCGATACATGGGAGAACCTGATTAGAATTGATAGCGAAAGAAAGGTGTGGGAGAAGCCTCCGTAAGTAATTTTGACTTCGCCTTTACGGATAGTGGAGAAATTTAAAACTTTAGTGCTTGAGAAAAGAATAGTTTGGGATAAATTGACTGCTTGCTTAGAAGGCAAATCTGAAGGAGTGACAGATTATTTTAACCGATTTGAAGATGTATTTGCAGACTTTAGTGGTCAAGATCTAAGTACTGAACCTGGGAAGAGATTGTTTGTTGATAAGTTTGTGCGAGGATTGTTACAGAAAATTCAAACATTAATAATGACTTCTGAAAGTGCATGGCAAGCAAAATCACAAAGCGAAGTATTACATAGGGCCCAATATTATGAGAATCGAGTAAATTCAGAGAAGGATAAGGAAATAAGGGAAAAAGGAGATTTGAAAACCAGAGTGTTACTGCAACAAGTAGCAAACAATAATAGAGGAGGTTGGAACGCACCTTCTAGAGTTCAATTTGCCTTAACATCCAACATGCAAGGGGGTCCAATAGGTATAAATCAATGTGCCTATTGTAGACAAAAGGGCAATTGCCGAGCACAATGCCCGCGCTTGCAGAATAGAAAAGGGACAATTTCAATAAGACCATTTAGAGGTAGGACAGGAATAGCAATCAGTTGAAGCCACAATTTCAGGTTAATCAAAATCAACAATGGAACACCATGAATGGTGGAAATGTTTTTGATAATCCCTCCAATGCATATTACTCTGGAGACTTTCAATCTGATGATGTATTGTTCCATTAGGACAGCCCGAAACAGGGGTTGGAACCAGTGCCTATTCCCGTTGACCAGAAAGGGCCCTTCGTAGAAATGAAGGTTGGGAATAGGGAGCACATTTTTCTAGCGGGCACAGGTGCACAAAAATGTTCGATTGATCATCAGCGGGTTCCAAACATACCACTGTCAGGGCATAAGAATGTCTCAGTAGGGTTCTCAGGTACACCAGTAATTAGTTCAGTTTCACAACCAGTGCCAATTACACTAGGTCCATTTACTGAATCATGCCCGTTTCTCTTGACGACAAATTGCGGCGAACATTTGTTGGAATTGAATCTATTGAAAAAGTTGAATGCAGTAATTTATTGTTTTCCTGATGGAGTGTACTTGACGACTTCGCCACAAAAAACTCCTGTATCACAATTTGTATCCATGCCATTGCCGACTGAATTATGTGAAGTACCAGCTTGTATATGGGCGGTGAACGATAATGATGTTGGATGTTTGAAAGTAGAACCAGTAAAATTGTTTTGAAGGAAGGAATTACATTACTGCGTATTCCACAATACAAAATTTCGAGTGAAGGTGAAAAGGCATTGAAATATATTGTGTCGGATTTAATTGCTGGAAATGTAATTGAAGAAATTTCTGGTAGTGTCTGTAATAGCCCGATTCTTCCAGTTTACAAAAAAGGAGGTAATGATATTCCTTACCGTTTTATAATTGATTTACACGCCGTTAACAAAGTAGTTGATCCCCAATTCCCGTTAGTCCCCGATGTAACCACGATTTTGATTCCTGCTTCTGCATAGCACTTTAGTGCGATTCACCTGAAGAACGTGTTCTTCAGTATTCCCGTACATCCAGACAGTAGATATTTGTTTGCTTTTTCATTAGGACGGCGCTCATTTACATTTACACGTATACTACAAGGCTACACTGAAAGTCTGAGTATTTATAGTAGAGCATTAAAAGAACAACTGGATATGCTTGAATTACCATCAGGATGTATATTGTTACAATATATTGATGACTTGCTTATAGCAGCAGACTCAGAGGACATTTGTAAAGAAGGAACTATCGCATTATTGACACATTTGGCAGCACAAGGTCACAAGGCATCATTGAAGAAATGTCAGTATTGTCGAGAGGAGGTGGCCTATCTCGGCTACCTCCTATCGAAGGAGGGAAGAAGATTGACACCAGAACGAGTAGAGAGCATCTCAGATATGCCTATTCCAAACACGCAGAAGGAAGTCAAGGCTTTAATTGGCATGGCTTCATATTGTAGGCAGTAGATAGCTAATTTCTCAATGATTGGGAAACCCATAGTGGCATTGACGAGGAAGGATGTTACCTTACCTTTGCAATGTAACATGGAGTGTCAAAAAGCTTTTGACCTGCTCAGAGCTACGCTATGTTCAGCTCCAGTTTTGGGCAAGCTAAATTATGAGAAGGGTTTTATGTTGTTTGTGCATGAAAAGGATGGATGTGCTTTGGCTGTTTTGATCCAGGAACACGGGGGGCAGAAATAGACCATGCGGTTATTTCTCTTCCACGCTGGATCCTGTTGCATGTGCTTTGCCACGTTGCTTGCGAGCTGTTGCTGCAGCATCAGTAAGACAAACCAAGGGGATGGTTTTAGGTTACGCTTTAACCGTGATCCTACCCCATTCAGTAGACATTCTTTTAAATAGAACACAAAATCTCACATCCGCCCGACTAACGAGATATGAAATTGTGCTATTTGCACCACATATTCAAATTAAGAGATGTTGCGCTTTAAATCCGGCCGAGTTATTGCCCTCTCCCAGTGAAAAACGGAGTGAGAAACGTGTATCACATGATTGCTTAATCACTACTGAACAAGAGACAAAATGAAGGATTGATTTAACTGATGCCCCCCTCAAAGAATCAGATGGAAAACTGTTTTGTGACGGTTCTTGTTTTAAATTACTGAATGGCACATCAACTACTGCTTATGCCATTACTGCACTGAAAACTATTGTAGAGAGCAAACGAATCCCATATAAATCAGCACAAGCTGCGGAAATAATAGCGTTAGCTAGAGCCTGTGAAATTTCTGCAAACCTTAGTGTAAACATTTATACCGACAGCCAGTATGCTTTCGGGGTGGACCACAATTTTGGCCGACTATGGGCTGAAAGGGGCTTCCTGACGTCACATGGAACTAAGATTCAACAAAGCACTTTGATAGTGAGACTGTTGTCAGCACTTGCACTTCCTAAGCGGTTATCATGACGTCAGGATTATCAATCTCTTTTTCGTGTGTGCTGCATGGATCCAATGCTTTCTGCCATTCACTCGGACTGCAGTCTATGTAGCCAGCAACACTTGATAGGGCCCCTTCCACCGTGGTGCAAGCAAAGATTTTCTTTCAAAGTTCTTAACCAGGGTCCAGTCTCCCGGTTGCAGACAATTTCCTGGGCCTGTATATCTGACAGGAAGAGCCTCCTGCACCTGCTGATGAATCAAATGCAAGTTTTGAGTCAACTGTTTACAATAGTCAGTGAGCAATGGATATTCAACATCCCTCCATTTTTTTGGTCGTGGCACATTCCAGACACCGAAAAGTTTATGACAATAACACTTTATTGCTGATTATGAATATGACCCATGCTATCTTGAATAGATCCAATTGCTGGTTTTCTCTCATTTATCCCAGCACGGGGAAAGAGGAATGGGTTGGTATATACATCCTTTACCGCTTAATACTGCCTGTTATGCATCATTAAGAGCTTTATTTTTTGGAAAATGGAACAATAGTGTCACTGGAAACTTTGATGGAACAAACTTAAATGAATTTGAAAGATTGGTATTAACGTTGCTAGGTTGTTCTGTGTTCACAAACCAAAGCAAAATGAACACTGCATCGACTAATCCTATAGATAGACTGTTTAGGCCTTACCCATCCATGATTACTTTAAAAATGGCTCCGGTTTGAAACAAGGATGCCATGCCTCCCTCCTATACTATTAATCATAGTCCACATTCGGTTCCATTTTGCTTGCGGAAAAAAAAGGCTCCCACCCGGTGGGAATATTTACTAGGTGTATGAATACTGCTGTACTTGAGCAAGAAGAGAAATCATTATATATAGGAGGTTCTGTTGATTTTGTCTGTGGAGAACAAGCTTAACCATGGTTACCTAGACATTGGGAAGGTACCTGTTATTTAGGGCGACTTTTACCTGGTGTGTTCTTTGCCAAAACCTCTGAAATACCAAAGATATCTAGATCTCGGCCACGACGAGATGATACTGCTGGGCAAATCTTTGGGGACATAGCAAAATCATTTATACCTTTCTGGGGACAAGCAATAAACTCATCGAATATAACAAAACTATCCAGGGTATTAGAGAAAACAATAAATGGAACCACCGACATACTTTACAATATGACATTGGAACAAAAAGCAAACAGACTAATTGCCCTTCAGAATAGAATGGTTCTTGATATTACTTTAGCTGACCGTGGAGGTGTATGCAAATTAGTGGGGTCAGCGTGCTGTGTATTTGTAAGTTACTCCTCCCCTACAATATTTGAAGCAATTAAGAAATTACATGTCCTAAATTCAGAAATTCATGTCCCCGCGGGTGGCCGGAATCTAAACATAGGTTCATGGTTCTGGGAACTGTTACGATCCTGGGGATGGAAACTAATTTCAATTTTGGTTATGATATTCGGTATCCGCAAATTCTGCTGTTGTTGCATACAATGCTTGCCAGACATTTGTTCTATAGTTTTGAATGCATGTGTACAAACAATTAGTACAACGATTGTGAAGCCTTCTCCCAGAATGATAAATGATCATCTGAAACACGAGAATGAAATTATTAAGGAATGTATGGCGATCAATATTTCTGATGATGATAGTGACATGGGTAGTTCAGAAAAGGACACCTGGTCTGACGAGGATGAAATGTTTGGATAATGATGCCACTGGCCAAAAAGAGGGTTTGTTATACCGTAAAAGTAATCACATAGCCCGAATGATATGAATAGTATGTTGGCCATAAGCGAATCGCATCATGTGACAAACTTCACAAACCATGAATCGTCAATGTGACCATAAGGAGTCCATTTATTATGTAAATATCAGCCATTTTGTTTTTCTTTTAGTAAAACGCTTTGCAAAGTATATTATATGCTTTAGACTCACACACAGTGCGAGGCCACAGCTTGAACTCTGAAATACTAACGTAGGCAGGAATGTAGAGCCATGCAGAAATACATTGTTTTCCCTCTCACTGAGGCCTTGAAGCTGCGCAGAAGAGGCGCCTAATCAGTAGTACAGGTGCCGGCTTGTCTTGCAAGAGCTGTTGTAAAAGGCAGTTAAACATGAATTATATGCAACTAGCTGCTCCTTCACAAAGAATGGTATTTCTGCCTCAGAACTGTCTGACCCTTAGCTCATGAGCTGCGGCAAACAGATAACGTTGTATGGAATGTTTCTCTGCTAAGAACAAGATATCCTTCCTGTGCCAGCTCTCCATGTTCCTCATAACAGAAAAGTCTCTCTGCAGCCTTTGCTAGAATAACTAATGTTTAGACTAAATGTAGACGTGTCATAAACTCAATTACCGAACCCTAGCCGGAATGACATGTATAAGGGCGGGACGTACCGCATTAACAAATGATGATGTAACTGCTTGAGTGCTGCCAGCTCTCTCTCACATCTCACCGTGTCTTGGAACACACGTCGTGAAGCGTTGAGACCCAGTCAGCCGACTGAGATACTTTGTATAAAACCAGACTTGGTTGGAAATCGAACTTCACGACTGTCGTGTCATTGGGAATATGGTTATTGTGCCTTATTTCCATATATGGGCTAACAGGGGGGATGGTCAAATTCCGGACACGGAATCACAAAACAAGTAGTGCAGCCAACAGGTGGCAAGAGCGATTGTTAAAAGTGCAGACAACAGGTATCAATAAGTGCAGGTGAGGGGACAGTAGGGTTGCAGATACAGACCACAAGTGCAGGGGATGCCAGGAGTCAGTGCAGGACTGCAACTAGTCGGGCAGGGACCTGGGCCCGAGTTCAGAGGGTAACCAGGTGACCAGTGCAGTATCAGACAAGAGATCAGCAGGGGAGAGGAAGAGAGAAGGGAGAAGGGAGAAGCAAAGAGGAAGGTCTTTAGGTACTTCCAGAACCGGAGATGGTTCTGCTCAAGTTTCAGAAAGGCAGGGAGGCTGTTTCAGAGGGAGGCCCCAGTCGAAGAAAGATCTGCCTCCAACTAATTTCTTGGAGAAGCGACTGACCCTCAAGGAGTTGGAGGTGGAGGAGCGAAGAGCTTGAGTTGGAAGATATTTCTGAAGAGAGAGTTGGAGGTATTGCAGTCCTAGGCCCCTGAGGGCCTTATGGACAATGCAGAGGGTCTTCAACTTGATCCTTGCTGCCACAGGGAGCCAATGGAGAGATTTCAGCGCTGGAGCGGTACGATCCTTGGGCTTGAGGCCAAGGACAAGTCCCGCAGACCTGTTCTGGATGAGTTGTAGAGGACGGAGAGTAGAGGCAGGCAGATTTCGAAAGAGGCTGTTGCAGTAGTCCAGCCTAGCGAGAACCAGAGCTCTGGAGACAGTGAGCTTCTGGGGGAAAGTGAGGAAAGGAAGAATACCTCTGAGGATGTGAAGCTGGTAGTTTGACTTCTTAAGAGACATCAGATATGTGAGTAGATAAGGAGAGTGTGGAGTCGAAGATGACCCAGAGGTTCTTAGCCTCAGAGGTGGGAGCAGGACGAGGGCCCAGAGTGGACAACCAGAGTGACAGGAAAGGAAGGCGCAGGTGTGCCAATGAGGAGGATCTCCGTCTTACTGGCATTAAAGCAGAAATCATTAGGGCACACTACTCCTGAATTGCGGACAGACAATCCGGGATGAGAGAGGGAGAGTAGGTGGCTGAGGGGAGCCTAAAAGCGAGCTGAGTGTCATCCGCATAGCACTGAAAGTTGGAGCAGAGAGCAGCAATGCGGTGGGCGTGAGTTTTATTTATTTACTTATTTGTTTGTATCACACCTGTCACTCGCGGGCATCAGGGCGCTATAAAGAGTAGCAAAGCAATAGACATTTAGTGACAGGACAACTGGCAAGCCAGAGTGAACAGAGCAATTATATAAGGTGGTGTCTGTATCCCATTTACTTGAAAAGATGGGTTTTCAGTTTTTTTCGAAAGCTCATGAGGTTGGGATCTAATCTCAGATTTAGTGGTAGATTGTTCCATTTGCAAGCGGCAACTGTTGCGAAAGCTCTACCTAATACATTTGCTCTCTTGTATGTAGGTACCACAATTTGGCCAGTTGTATCCGATTTGAGGGTTCGGCCTAGCACGTATCGGGAGATTTTGGATTTAAGATAAACCGCGGCTTGCCCATGGAGACACTTGTGGACCAGTGTCATTGCTTTAAACTGGACCCTGTCTTCCACCTTGAGCCAGTGCAATTGTTTCCTGGCATTGCTTATGTTTTTTTGGTTTTAGATTTCTGCTTAATGATCCTAATCGCATTGTTCTGAATGTGTTGGAATTTCGTAATATATTGTTTACTTGCACCGAGCATTAAAGCATTCCGAGCATTAAAGCATTCCCATAGTCGAGACGTGAGAGGATGATAGCTATGGCTAGGGTTGCACAGTTCTCCTCACTCAAGAGCGGTTTAATTGCTCTTATGAGTCTTAAATAATAGGAGCAATTCTTGCTCACATACGATGCCTGAGCATCAGTGCTCATGGAGGACTCAAGATACATTCCCACGGTCTTGACCTTGCTCATTACTGATATCGGGAGACCTTTAATGAGGAAGGACTTGTTTTGCTCATGCTTGGGTGGATCCGAAAACCATCAGCTCGGTTTTTATTGCCGTTAAGGTAGAGCCAGTTATGGTCCAGCCAAGATTCGATGTTGTTGTAGAGTGTCTTAATGGAGTCGCTGTCCTTCCCACAGTCTCAACTCGGCTCCACTACCAACTCGTTGGCGTAGTTAGCGAAATAGACATTGATGTTGTCAAGGATTTCGCAAAGAGACGTAGATACAGATTGAAAAGACAGGTGCACCCGAGGAGGAAATTGAGGCACTGATGAATCTGCCAAAGGGAACGAGAATACCTAGCTAGGGTGAAGGTAGCATTAACAGTCCTTAAGCAAAGACTACGCGCTGCTAAATATTTTCTACCCTATGAACCTAATGTTTTAGGATCTTCAGGCCAAGACTGTCTTGGTATGTATGATGTTAGCTAGAAACCTGAGTGAGGCCTCATCATCTTGCTCTTCATAAACACTATCATAAGCCCTTATGTGTGACACCCTGTCTGTGGACTTGTAGAAAGAATTGTCCCATTACAAAGGTCTGTAGCAGAGCTCTTCAATTGGTCCTCTCCAAAGCAGAGCTTTCTCTCATGATATTGGGGGCTAGCGTCATCGTCGCTGAAGGGGTCTTCTGCACAACTTTCAACAGCATCAGAACCGTAGAAACCAGGGACGCTGATGTTGGAGCAATGGAGCCTTTCCCATTTTATTCTTTTACACAAGTACCTGAGCTCAGATGAGCAAAAGAGGTGACAATTCATTTTGTTTTTTTGTATCTCCTGATGAAAGCATCTTAAGTACACTTTCTGGAGCCAGTTGGAATTCTTTTTTGCATGGCAGCCCTAAACACCTCCCTTTCCTCCTTATAGAAGATAATGTGGGAAACTATGACTTACTCAGTACCTGGGACAGCACCTTTTGTGTTTTCTTCGCAGGAAATGAAGAATGTGTTCAGGCATGAAGAACGACTCCTTGAGTGGCTTCCTTTTCTTTTCATCTGATCTAGCATGATGATCAGAAGAGTTGGGGACACAAGATTGTTTAGGAGTACTCCTCTTTGGCGCATCAACTTCGATTTTATCAGGGTCGATGTCGACAAGGTCATGGATAGCCTGACAAGCCGTTCTTTGGCACCATTGTCTGACTGGATTCCTGTGAATCATGTTCCTTCTGTCGGCAGAATAGACACTAGGAGAGAGGATTGGTTAAGACATTGACCAATGACATGTTTTACAGGCTATTTTTCCATTTGATTATGTTAAGAACGCGGTGCGTTGTCCTGGAAAAAAGAACAGAAGAAAATGGTGCTGATGGCTCCAAACTTTCACGCCAATGATGCCACCTTGGCAGTAGAAAGAACCAGTGCGAGGATATGGTCAAGGACGGAATAGAGCGTCGCAACCTGCTGGCTGCAAAAAGCTTTTCAGTGCCGACTGCGATATTTCAAAAATGAGGAATCCGTGGGAGTAATGTGTCCATTAGGAATGTTCTACTGATTTGTGGAAGCCTTTGGCTATGGTTTATAACGTTTTAATTTCCTCTAAGGCTATAATTGCTTATTAGATGTGCCTTAATACATATGCCCTTGGAATCCAAATGATTGTGGATTTATCTCATAGAACTTAGAGATCTTTAACATATTTTTCCCATATACCATATAACACCTTTCCCTTTTTATTCCATGCACTTTCATGTGTGTTAGGTGCCAACCATCACGTCTAGGGACTTCAAAATGTATTAGGGTTTGGTTATATGCAACAACTTACTTACCAGTTACTCCTGTTCTCCAGCATTGGTATCTTATGTATTCATATGCTCTTGAATATTCCCTGTCGTCAGGCTGGGAATCGTCGAACATTAAAAGTAGTGTGCCTTTACATTTCGAAACTGCCTGTAACTTCAGTGCTCTATTAGAGACATTTTGGGTCATACTGCTGCCCAGCCAATTAGACAGGTCCCCTTAGCTCCATCCCTGGTGGCCAGCTTCAGAGTTGACATTGCATGTAATGTGGCAGTAGGAACCAAGAAGGGCCAGAGTGGGGTAGGTGGGAGGGCTGTATGTGAATCCATAAAAGATACCAATGCTAGAGAACAGGAGTTACAGTTAAGTAACTTGTTCCTTCTCCAGTATTTGATCTTTCATAGATTCACATGCTCTTCAATAAGATTATACAGCAGTACACATACACAACAAAAACAGGCTGAGGCAAAGCTCAACAGAAGAAACCCACTCACCTATTGAATACTCCTCTCATGTGAATAGGAGACAAAGCACTACCTGGCCGACACAAGACTCCTCCCTGGAATCCCCATCGACACAGTAGAACCTAGTGAAGTTATGGACAGACCTTCAGGTGGCTGCCCTGCAGATGTCGAGAAGGGGAACACCGAACAGGAATGCCAGGACTCTCTTCAAGAGTGCTATTGGTCTTCCTGGAAGGGGACTGTTGGCCAGACTAAGGCAGTGGCAAATACATGCCGACAGCCATCTCGCAATGGAAGACTTTGAAAAGGCATTTCCCTTGCCGACTGGTCCGAATGCAACAAACAATTGTGATGACTTCCAGAACTCTTTAGTGTGAGCCACATAGAATTTAAGGGCTCGGGTGACATCCAGGGAATGTAAGGATCACTGCACCAGAGAAGGAGAGCCAAAGAACACTTACAGGATCAAGGGTTCATTGAGGTGGGATGCAGAAGGAACCTTTAGCATAAAGGAAGGGCTTGTACAAAGGACCACCTTAAACTGATGAAAAGTCAAGTAGGGAGGCTTGAAGGAGAGGACCTGCAGTTCGGCCACCCATCTGGCTGAAATAATGGCAACTAGGAATGCTGTTTCCAGGAGAGAAACTTCAAGGAGGCTTCTTTGTAGAGGCTCAAAAAGAGGGCCCATTAGCTTTGTGAAGACCACATTGAGTTCCCAAGCTGAAGCAGGACCTTGGACAGTGGGAAAAATGCGAAAGGGTCCTCCAAGGAGTTCTTTCACCAACCTGTGTGACCAAAGTGAAGGTGTACCTGAGGCATGCGTGTAGCATGAAATGGCTGCTAAATGCACTAAATCAGCATTTGTCAAAGACAGGCGGTATGGCAAGATGTCTGCAGCTTGAACTTGTAATGGATCTAAGTTTTGATTTGCACGCCATATAGTAGTAAAGCACTTCCATTTGCTTCTGTAGCAGGACAATGTAGATGGCGCTCATGCACTAAGATGTTTCAGCAGTCTGGGGGTAGCAGCATGTTTCCAAATTCTAAGGAGCCAGGGCGTCAAGGTGAGGGACACTGGGTTGTAGTGCAGGACAGACCCGTCGTCTCTGAAGAGAAGGTTGGAGAGCGCAGGCAACCTGATGCAGTGAGCCACTGACAGGTGAAGCAGGTCAGAGAACCAAATTTGCGGTGGCCAGGCCGGGGTAACTAGGATCATCATAGAGCAGTTCGGTTTGAGTCTACTGAGAACTCGAGCATAGCAGAGGCATTGGGGGAAAGCGTAAAGGAACAGTCCTTCACATGGGAATGAGAACCGGTACCCCAGAATCTCCCCTTGTGGAAACCTGCTTGCAAATTTGGTGCATTCCTTGTTCAACACTGTAGTGAATCTGTCGATCTCCAGATGACCCCACTCGGAGAAGAGACGGAAAACTTGCCCTTGATGGAGTTCCCATTCATGGCAGGACATGTGCTCCCTGCTGAGCGAATCCGCTATGGTACTGTGGATCCCTGGCAGATGGAAGGGAATCAGGAGCACCTCTGCAGACAGAATTGGAAAGAATGCCCCTTTTTCTTGCAGATATAGAACATGGTGGTGGTGTTGTCCGTGAAGATGCAAACCACTCGGTTCTGCAATTCTGGCTAGAAGGACTTCAGGGCCCAGAACACTGTCCTCAGCTCCAGAACACTGATGAGTAGAGCTTTTTCTTCGGGCAACCACAGGCCTCTGGCGTGGAATTCTCCCATGTGAGCTCCTCACCCCTCTAGGGAAGCATCCGTGCTGTGACTTGATCTGATGGAAGGCGAATAGAAGCTCCCTGTGTGAGGTTTAGACGACAACTCCAGCATTGGAGGGCGTTTCTAAAGGAGTGCATGAGGCGAAGTGTGTCCTCCCAAGACCCTGATATCTTCTGCCAACGGGCATCTAGGAACTCCTGAAGTGGCCTCATAGTTAGTTTGCAATGTGGTATCAATTGAATGCAAGAGGACTACATTCCCAGGACTTACTGGAGAGAGTGGACAGAAGCAATCGGTAGGCTTGACAGCTGCTTGACTTTGATCAGGATGGTCTCCTCTGAAGGTGTAGCGACATGCGAGAATGGTGCGGTGTGAGCCCAAGAACAGCGAGTTCTGAGCAGGATTTAAGCAAGACTTTGCAAAGAACACAGAGAACCCCAGTAATATTCAGCATAGGATTGTCTCCTTGGTGTGTTGCCTAGCTAGTGGAAGTGATGGGACGCACACCAACCAGTCGCCCAGAAATGGGTAAACGCCAAAGGTGGCCCACTACTGGAGCTAGGCATTTGGTGAACACCCTTGGTGCTGATTTTATCCCACAGGCAAGGGATTTGAATTGATAGTGTCTTCCTGTGACCTTGAATCGGAGGGAAAAGCCTGTGCTGCTGATTAATGGGGATATGAAAGTATGCATCCTCTAGTTCTAGAGAGGAGAGGCAATCCCCTTCTTTCCGTTGGTCCGGGATGTGTTGCAGTGTCACCATGTGAAACCTTTGAGATTGGATGGATTTGTACAGCCTTCTGAGGTCTAGTATGGGTCTCCACCCTCCCGATTTTTACTTTACTAGAAAGTATTGGGAGTACACTGCAGTGCCTCGCAGGTGTTCTGGTACAAGCTCCATCGTCCCTATTTGTAGGAGGGGGCCAGGCCTCTTGTAGCAGCAGATATTGGTGTTTTTCCGCCTTTGGGACAGGAGGAATGGAGGGGAGTGGTCCAATGAATTCCAGGTTTGGCCTTGTTGAATGATGGATAGCACCCATTTGGCGGTGGTGATGGATTTCCACTATGTGACAAAGATGGCAAGCAGCCCCCGTACCGGGGTGAAGTGGGGGTTGGGAGGGCTGGAAAGAGGCCTGGTCAGGCCTGCTTTGGCACTTCTGGAGGAAACTCTGCGTCATTGTTGGTTCCCTCAGTAAGACTGTCCCTTCCCTTGTAACTCTCGTGGGTGGTGCCAGTGCGGGACGTATGTGAACGGTAGGAGGATCTATAATCCCTGCAAGTCCTTGAAAACGCAGCTTTTCCTCAGCAAAAGGACTGGCAGACTGTTGCAGAGTAGCCAACGAACGATCCTTCACAATATCGACGTTGATGCCTTGAAGGGTCACATCAACCTTTTTTCCAAATAGATCAATGCTGTCGAACAAGGCATATCAACAACCTTGGGCTTGTAAATTGATGACCTCAAGCCAACATTGACTGCTTAGCACTGCAACGTTATCCCATCTAGCGGAATCCTGTGTCCGTGATGTAAACCGCAATAGAGATAGCATGATCTGATGCAGCTTCTCCCTCATGCAGCAGTGCAAGTGCCTCATCCCGCTTGTCCCCAGGAAGAAAATCCAGGATTGGCCCCAGTTTAAACCAGAGTTATCGGTCGTAGCAGGAGAGGATTGTCAATGAGTTAGTCCCCTTGATGGACATTGCGGCTGTAGAGATGATCCTCTTGCCAAAAGCAGCCAGTTGTTTGCCCTCCTCGTCTGAGGATACCATGCAAGGGGACAAAGGATTGACAGAGCGCTTACGGGCGGCTGCTGAGATAACCAAGTCTGGCCAGGGCTGTGTGCATAGACATTTGGGTGCTGAATCCGGGTCCCTGCATTCTGATCAAAGCGGTCTTTCTTGGCTGGCACTGAGAACGGATTCCTCATCACTAGGAAGCTGTCATCACAAATATTGTCTAGCACTGGAATGGTTACTACTGACTTTATGGCTGACTCCCGCCTTTGATAAAGGAATCCATCCTTTTTCTGCTCCTCTGAAAGGAGATCAAAGAGCTTTGCTGCTCGTGACATGAGAACATGAAAAGAAACCACATCGTCTGGAGGCGAATCTCTTGGAGGTAGATCTGCTGGCTCACCGTCACCTGGCACTAGATCCTCAAACTCATCTGTAGAGTGAATATGTGGTGACCCGTCCGTTGGATAGTCATCAGTATATGTAACTGTGAGGGCTACTGGTTGCAAAAGTGGAGCCCATGAAGGTGCACTGGAGGGTGGTGAAGAAATCAAACCTCCTTGTGCTGGAAAAACACAGGGCTGTGCAGGTGAAGGCAAGGGTGCTAGAAGCCGCTGCTGGAGCTCCAAAACCAGCGCCTGTAGCGTGGACAAGATGTCCATAGATACGTCCCTGGAGCCTGTGGGTGCAGGAGTTGGATGAGGCCCGGAGGGCACATCCACTGGACAGGTGCAACTGGATATGGTTGAGAAGGGCCTTGCTTAGGTAGAGAAGGACCTGGCTTTGGTAGAGCCAGTTGCGACATGTCAGCAAGAGAAGGCATTGCATCTTCCTCATCGGAGAACACTTGCTCCGGTGCATCCATGTCCGAATCAGCACTCTAATACAGCAGTTGTTCAGGTGGGGCCATGTACAGACAGGACTAGAGGTGGTGCATACAGAGCCGGTGAAAACAGTGGTTGAGCACAATGCTGACGTAACATCCCTGTCCACCGCGACTCCCTTTCGATGAGAGGAAGCCAAGTGCCTTTGAATAGACGCTGTGGGCGACATAGACGTTCTTGGTGATGGAGCAGGTCCAGATGATGAAGTAGTTGATGTAGAGGACTAAGACGATGATTTGGTCACTGATGAGGTGGTCGACGTAATGGATTTGATCGCCGAGGAAGTCGATGGGGTGGATGACAGAGTCGTCAGTGGGATGGTCATTGAAGAGGACTTGGGCCATCTTCGAGGATGGCTTAGATAGAGGAACTGTAGTTACTTCTCCCAAGAGTTCATATATGAAGAAGCTGTCGAAGAAGGCATTCTCTGAGCCGTGGTAGTAAACGAGGTGACTTTAGGCGTAGATGTCAACAGCGTCGTCAACAAGGGGCAGCCCGAGCGTGTAATCCATGTCCCTTGTTTACCTTCTTCCCACAGGAAGATTCTTCATGGGACCTCGACCGCTGATGAGGGAGTGCGCGCTCTAGGGGTCTGCTGTGTCTGGCAGAGAGGTACTGGAGACAGAAGCTGAGTCAGAGGCCCTGGCACCTTTACCCAACCAAGCCACTAACCTCTGGTGGCGATCTTTGAGGGTTTCAGACGAGAACGACTGGCAGATGGTAGAAGTTGTGGTCTGAATACAGACAGACATTGCTCAAGAAGATCCTCAATGTACACGTTCTTAAGGTGACAAGTCGAGTAGGCCTTGAACAGGCTTTTCTTCCTCTGGTCTGTCATGTCGTCCATGGACTATTGAAGGACTCAGACGGAATACAGCAACCCTGGAGGCGATGCAATGGGCCAAAACATCACACCAGTCAGTAAGAAGCGACAGGGCACAAAACAAGATGATACAATGGAAAAAAACGTATCAAAAATGGACAAAATTGTTGCGGTAAAAGATCTGAAGATGATCACCAGGAGTGGAGCTACAGAGACCTGTTCAATTGGCTGTGGACAGTAGGATCCAAAATGACTAAAAGAGCATTAAAGGGACAACTAGTTTAGAAATATAAAGATAAACTGCTTTAATGTTGCCAAGGATATCCAGCCTGATGACTGGAAACATTCAAGAGCATGTGAACAAATGAAAGATCAAATGCCGGAGAACTATAGGACACTACATTATTGAGCAGGCCCATCCAGAACTTCCCTGCTAGCTAGGTTTTATGGTTACCTGGGTCTCCCGACCACCTGATCTTTTATGTTGGGTGCTCGCCTCTGGCAGAAGGCTGACATAGCCATTGGGTTTAGGAGAGCCCTTTTAGAGGTTTACCGTTTTTTGTATAAATAGGCACACAATATTTTAATTCTGTTATTACCAGAGTACTTATTTGCCTGATAATGTTATATGTGTTACTTAAATCAAATATTTTCTCAGTATATCAGTGTGGTGTATTTTATAGAGATACGGGGGTGGACTAATACTATCTTTGTGTCGGCCTACTACCCCTATCTGACAGTTAAGCCTTGGTCGCTCAATCCATGTTACCTACCTTAAGAGAGGTTTAGCTTCCCTTTCTTATCAGCTGTGTCGCCGTCCCCCTAGGGTTAGTGGTTGTAGCATTCTCAGAGGGTGGTTGAGAGCAGACATTGGTTCATTTGCATGAATTGCACGAGGGCTTTAAATCCATTGTCTTCTATGTGCTACCTACCTGTATATAAGCAGGGCTAAAAATGCAGCAGAGGCTTTGGCTTCTGGGCTCTACCCAGGCTATTCACCTGTCTGGACACTGGAAAAAGATCAAACCATCCATGGCATCCCATCTAGACCTGGAAGGCGACTGTGGTTATCGCAGGACATCTGTAAGGCAACTCAGATGTTGGGTATTGCTGCCTCAGTTCTCCACTGGTCCAACGTGGTCAACACTGGTCGCTGTCACAACCCTCAGCCCTGACCCCCACTGGCAAGCCCACAAGCCAGGTGGAATCAGGGCTTGGATCTTTAATAAGGCCAGACTTCCACTTTTCAAGCCCTCTTGGGGCCAGGCACATCAGTTGGGAGAGGCATCTGCTTAAGGGACTACTTTATTAAGGCTTTCAGCCAACATGGAGGCATCCACATAGCTGGGTTCCTGGAATGAAGCTATGCGGTCTAGTGCTTTGGATATGGTGGCCTAGGGATTACTTTACCTGGACTACTTTACAGGGGCTATTTAAACCACACCCGAACAAGAACACACGCTTCGCGTTACTTTGCTTCTAGCAACGTGACGATCACCGTGTCCAGCTTCTCGCGAACCCGACGAATTCCGGACCTGCAGAAAAAACAAAGAAACATTGTTAGCAGCAAAATCTTACCTGCAATCTTCATCCATCTCTGCTCACAGCTCCTGGGCATCTCTGTTGGAGGAGTTCGCCGCCCGGATCGAGGGACCGGAGAAAAGGAGAAAGACATTATTAACTGAGGTACCAGAGACATTACAACCATAAAAGCGCTGAAAGACTTACCTAGCTGGTTACTTCTCGACCTGCACTGCTCCGGAAACCCCATCTGCGCTGGGTACTCTCCGCAACTTACGAAAAGGGAAAAACACAGGTCAGTGAGGACAAGGCATTGCTGCGCTACGCAAAGCGCCTCCTTAACGCATCATAGCGCTATAGCGCGCCATCATCTCCTGGTGAGAACCAGCACATCCCGTTCTCCGAGTGGACACTCCATGCCCCTGGAGGAGATAAAAGAGACATTAGAACAGACAAGAGGCATGCAAGAAATACGCCATTAATTGCAATAAGACCTACCTGAAAGACACTACAAGGGCCGCAGTCAGTGAAGTAACTGGACCGCCAGCACCCACAAAAGCCATCACGCCCCTGCCCAGAGAGCAGGACGGAGAGCCCACCGATTCCGGCAACCAGGCAGAATTCTCTTGACCCCGAGACCACAGGGGAACCATCAGGAAGGGCATCAGCGACCAGCTGGCTGCGTGGCGTTCCCGTGGATACCAGGTGGGCATAACGGTCATCTGCAAGACCATGCACACTTTGCTCCCTGGGATATCAATGTGCCATAGTTCTACGCTAATCCAATCTGGCTTGGATTCCTCACTGGAATTCTTTAAGTTTTGTACTTTAGTGCAGTGGCACGCTGAATTCTGTGCCACTTGACTTGTGGAGTTCTGGAACACTAAACCATGAATGATGGCTTCTTAAAAACTCTAGTGGCTCCCTTATCCTTGGCGTTTTCATAATAATGATATGGTGTAGTGTACATGCTTCCTACTGACAGTTGCATTCATGCTCGTTTCTTAATTTAGGAGTGCGCTGTGACTTCACAGTTTAAAGTTTGGTTACCACGTTTGCATATTCTAATGTAAAAATGTACATGTAACAATTTAATCTTAACTGAACTTTTATTTTGGTGGTTTTGTGTGCTGAGTTGTGTGGTGTTCCTTGGATATTAGTCTGAACTCAGTGATGTAAAAGACGATCTAAGGGGTTTAAGAAGGAAAAGCATTTTGAATTCTGACAGATGGAACAGCCACAAGAAATACGGTTTTCCAGTACAGCAAGTCCAGGTCGCAGAGTTCAGACATGTGACCTGAACTTCTGAAAAGCTCTCTGGACCAAAGTAATCAAATGAAGGCATAGAGGTTCTTGTTCAATTAATTTGGAAGGAGACTAGCGGCAGAGAACCAGACGGGACATGTATTGGGGCCACTGAGAATTCTGTTTGGAAAACAGTCTATTTGTGAATGTCCCAATAGGTCAAAGGCCCTCTGAGCCACTGTAGGTTCGAGGGTCAACTTGTGCAGGGAATGCTGCTCTTTCCTTCTAAATAAAGGGCCAGGAATCATTAGGTGATGTTGGCAAGTGCAGTCCCAAATAACTGTTGATCAATTGTAGGAAGCTGGTATCTGCTTGTTTGCTGATATAGGACACTAGTCATTTTGGCTATGACCACCCACTTAGCAAATCTTGCTTTTCTGATAAGATGATAAGGACATTTGTGCCCTGTAAAACCAATGTACTTAAAAAAGTGTACATCTTGGAGTTTGTTCTGGGGATCCCAGAGACAAACAAATAACTTAACGCTTGATAATATTCTTTCTAATGGATATTCCATCAACAGATTCCTCATCGAAGATATTCTATATCCAGCGCAGTTGTCCTTCAGAATTGTGTTCACCACCAAGGAGTGCAGCAAGCCCTGCTCAATGCCTTTACATGCCCTGCTCCGGACAGAACGTCTGGGCTAGTTTATTTCAAGGTGCCTGCCCAAAACCTCAGTTTTGCCGCTTTCCCTGGAGCTCAGCCACTGAGAGACCACAGAACTGAAAAGGTGTACAACCAATCTGCCAATTGAGGCAGGTTGGGAGGGCGATGACGAATCAGATTGAGGAACAACCATCAAAAGGAACACAACCAAGAGGTAAGTAATGTGTTCATCTAATGGATTGCTTCCTGCCATATATTCCTCGTCTATGATAGACTCACATAGAAATATGTGGATCTGGAGGAGGGAGGCGAGCGAAAGGACAACACCTATAGCAGAAGACTCTGGATGACTTCTCTGCTTAAGCGAGCATTCCTGCCCCGACAGTGAATCCAACCAGTATTGTTTGTAAACATGGGCAATGAGGCCCAATCGTCCAAGACAGGACCCCCACCCTTTGCAGGGCAAAGATGGCAACTAGCCCTCTGACTGAATGAGCCCCAAGACTCACAGGAACATTATTTCCAGCAAGATCGAAGCGTTCAGACATGCAGAGAACGATCCAACTAGACAGTGTGTTTATTCACAGCTTTGCCAGCACAGGCACCAAAATAACCCCCAAAATGCTAGTCATCTTTCCTGACTTCCCTCCTCTGAGAGATGTAGTATTTGAGGGCCTGTACTGGGTCTACCCGATGGAACTGCCCCTCTGCCTTAGAAGGACGATGCAGAGAAAACAAAGAGGAAGATGGATCTTTTAAGAGACATTGAAATCTGAGACTACTTAGAAGGAAAAACTGTCTCACTGACAACGTCACTTCCCTTTGCAAGATATCAAATAGGGAAGCTCAACAGCTTGCTAACCTGTCTCGCTGAAGTTATGGCTACCAGGAATATCACTGTAAGGATGAGCAATCTTTATGATCATGAATGCAGTGGCTAAAACAGAATGCCCATTAAAAAAGTCTACACTAAATTTAAATCCCACACCGGAACAAACAAATGGCATGGGGGAAATTGGTTGCAAAATCCCTCTAAGAACTGCAAAATAGGGATTATGAAGAAAGATATGTTCCAGTATTCTATTATAGACTGAAATAGTGGCCAAGTACCCCTTCACAGTGCCGATCTGCAGGCCTGCCTGGGCCAGAACAAGCAGATCATACAAAACAGAGGAGGTAGAACAGGCAAAAGGGCCCAGATACCTTTCCCGAGACACAGCTGAGAAATTACAAGTTACTCACCGGAGTGACTAACATAGTCCTAGCCAATAGTCCCCTTTCCTCCATACTGTGTGGGAGTCCCTCGCTAGGGACTGGAACAGAACCTTTTTCATCAGAGGAAATGGTCTCGCCCTTTAAATTTAGTTGCGCGTGGGGGAGCCTACCGGTGCCACACCTCAGTCCCCTTCGACACGTTGGCTGAATTAAACCACCTATGGATGCTGCTATTTTTTAGGGGGAAGGATGGTGGGACATATGGAGGAAAGGTGACTATGGAGTAGGAGTATGTTAGTCACTCCAGTGTGTAACTTGTCATTAGTCCTATGTCCCGTCCCCTTTCCTCCATCCTGTATGGGCGATTACCACTGATTTAAACCCTGGCGAGAAATGCTGTAGTCAAGTCTTGGCGAATAGATTTAGCAACATCGCCTGGCCGAAAGGCTGCGTCAGTCCACGCACTGGCATCCAGCTAGCAATTTTTGCAAAAGGCTGATGGGGTGGCCCATGTGGCCGCCCTACTAATTGCTTGCCATGGTACAAGACTTTGGAAAGCAACTGTTGCTGCCTTGTCCCTGACCGTGTGAGCGTGAATGTTGTTTGGAATCCCTTTACACCGCACCTTATATGCTTCGTGAATGGATGAGACCATCCATCTGGCTATTGAAGCCTTGGACACTTGCCCGCCTGATTTAAATCCGTCAAAGGTGACAAACAGGACATCCGACTTGCGGAAATCCTTGGTCCAATCCAGGTAGAATTTCAATGCTCTCCTGATGTCAAGACAGTGAAGCACTTTCTCTGCCTCTTCTGTGGGATTAAGGAAGAAAGTGGGAAGTATCATTTCCTCATTGAGGTGGAATGATGAGACCATCTTTGGGAAAAAAGAAGGTTGAGTGCGGAGCACCACCTTGTCTTGATAAAAAGTAGTGTATGGCTCTGTAGCCACTAGAGCTTGAATTTAGCTAATTCTGCGTGCCGAGGTGAGGTCCACCAGGAGCGCTGTCTTGATTGTGACTAATCTGATATCTATAGCTGTCATGGGCTTGAAAGGTTTATGCGCAAGAGCGCTGAGGACTACGTTGAAGTCCCAGACTGGGTGCAGGCACCCGACAGGCAGGTACATCCTTGTTAACCCCACGAGATGTCTTTTCACCACTGGGTTGGAAGTAGAGAAAGAATTGCAATCCGAGTTTCTGTAGGCGCCTATGACTGCCAGGTATGTCTGGCATGTGTCTATCTGGACCCCTGACCTAGTTAGATGTGCTGAGAATGATAGCATCTGGTCTACAATGCATGTTAGGGTATCCGCTCCTTCCTCTCTGGCCCAGAAGCAAAATATGGTCCATTTGCCCTTGTATTGCCTGCGCGTGGCATGGCTTCCAGAGCCTTGTATGATTTCTAGAGTGTTCAGAGACAGATTGAAGTGTTCTAGAGTTAACAGCTCAGGGACCAGGCTGCTGGGGCTAACCTCTCTGGGGAGGGGTGAACCACGGCCCCCCCCCCACCCCAGCTGCACCAGGAGTGGGCCTGTCCCTAGATGGAGAGGGGAACAGGAGCTTGGTCTGACATCTGCAGGAGGTCAGAGAACCAGGGGCTGGCCGTCCACTGTGGCGCTATTACGTTCAGTAACAGTTGACAAGCTTCTCTGATTTTGTGAATGGCTCTGTGAAGCAGGGGGGTTGGAGGGAATGCATAAGCCCACATTCCGTCCCACTGGATCTGCAATGCATCCCACATAGAGACTTTGCCCTGGCCTCCCCGGGATGCAAACTGTTGACATGTCCAGTTTTGCTCAGTCTGGAACAGGTCTATGTGAGGGTGCCCTCACCTGTTGCAAATGCCAAGGAGGATCTTCTTGTTCAACTGCCACTCGTAATTGTCTGAACCCAGCCTGCATGTAGGTTCGATTCCCATGGGAGATGGACTGCTGAGATCCATATGCTTTGTGCGATGACCCACTCCCATATGCTGATGGCAAGCCTAACAGGTGCTGTTAACACCAGGCCACTGTTACTGCTCTGCTGAGGAAGTACCCCGCCACCGCCTTGATTGCAGCTGCTTTTTTCCCTTGTGGGGAATATCATCTGCCTCTGTGTGTCCCACAGGAGTCCTAAGAGCAGTAGGGTTTGTGTAGGCTGAGGAAGTGACTTCTGGAAGTTGATTGAGAAAATCCCACCTCTTGCTGTGGGATTGGGACCTCCTCCACTGCTTCGCTAGCAATAAGCAATTGCAACTCTGCTAGGAGTTAGGGTGTCCCGATCTGGGGGAGGGAGGGGAGGGAAGGGAAGAGGAGGGGTGGGATGGAATGGGAAGATGGAAGCATTGAGAGACTACCAAGATAACCCATGGGTCATCAAACAGTGTCCACCAGGACTGACTGTGGAGGGCTAACCTGCCTCCCACTGGGGTGCTGTGGATCTGAAGCAACCCATCATTGTTTCTTAGCTTCTCAGGCTGGGGCTTGGGAGGGGGACTGGAAGAACCCTTTATGGGATCATTTCTGTCGTTTCCGCCAATGCGGACTGGGAGACCGGTCTGGTTGCCTGGGCCTGGAAACCCCAAAAGCTGCCAACTGTTCAACCTCTATCTGCTCGAGCCTTCCCCTGCCCAAAGCTTTTGGCTGCTGGCTTCGTAAGAATCGCCAGTCACTTGGCCGCATGGGCGGGCCTCCCTCTCCCGCTCCTCGTCTGTGGTGAAGTGAAACAAGTCACCCCGTTCAAATGGGAGATCGAGGATTCTTTCCTGGACATCAGGATTGAATCTGGTTGCTCTAAGCCAGGCCATCCGTCTCATGTCCATTGCTACAGATATGGCTCTACCTGCCGTATTGATGTGTCTGACTGAGTCTTCCATCAGCCAAGTCGGCAATGAGGCATGCTTGTGGGCCGGCAGGTCCGGGTGGAATTCAGTGATTTCCCACCACAGCCTTTACTTTATTTCATTTGTATCGCGCACCAATAAACCCGTAGGCGTGAGGGCGCATACAGTACAAACAGAAAATACCAACAAGATATACAGAGAACATAAAAAACAATCAGCAAGGAAAGAAAACAAACAGAAGATAAGTATAAACCAACACCATAGGAGATCGAGAGAGGCTATGAAAATCAGTTATGCATAAGGAAGAAGGCGTCCAAAGTGGAATAGATCAGAGAATTAGATTACAGTTTGATGACCCTCTAGGGAAATATTTGCATAGTCTTAAAAAAGCAGGTAAAGAGCTGGACCCACAGCCCACTAGAACACTTTGATTCGCCATGGCCAGTATGGCGTCGGCATTGGCCTGCCTGAGGTGAAGTTCTGCGTTATAATACACCTTTTAGCTGTATGCTTCTAGGACCTTCTCTTCCTTGCCTAACAGCGCCAATGTGGATGTATAGACAGAGGATGCTTGGGTTTGGCATACAAAGACGCCGCCGCGATGTCAGCGGCTGAGGGTGCACGGACAAGAGTAGCCTGTCGCCCTTAACTTGCCTATACTTGGCATCAAGCTTTTTGTTGACTGGTTGTGTGGAGTGTGGCCTGGTCCATCCCTTTCTAGCCAGGGTCTCCTTGTCTTTTTGCAGTGGTATACCAGATCTAGCATCTGTGTGGATGGTGAGGACCACCGCCAAGATCTCCTGAGTCCGACTGCTCCTTCTGGGGAATGCCAGGCCAGCGAGTCTGACGTGAAATGCTCTTGCCAAGGAAGGCATGCCTTGCTCTTCTTGGTCAGTGTCTTGATGATCACCAGGGTCTGTAGGGTCCACTGGCGGTTTGCTGCCAGCCGACGTCAGAGGAGAGGCCGCTGGAGGCGGAGGCAATGCTGTGTCAACAGGCGTGGCCGGTGGTGGCATAAGTTGGGGGAGCAATGGCTTCCACTTGGAGCTTGCGGTTGTACTGGCGCTGGCTGCGGCGAGAGCATGGGAGGGATCATGTCCTGGATGATACCTTTAAGAATGCTTCCCATCTGTGGGGACAGCATGAGGGTCAGGAACTTATCGAAAAAACACTCCTCACAGGCTTGTTGAGCGAGTTATTGCACTGGCACCTGAGTAGGGGGAGTCATGTATACTTGCTGTCTACCCCCGCTGTGCCTGTCGGCTGTGTATGAAGCCTCTGTGTAGCGCAATTGCCACGTTGTGGTCGGATAAGTGGTGTACCATGTGCCCTGTGGCATAGTTACCGGAGACCATTCGACCCTGGCTGTGGTTTCCCACCTTTGGGATTCCAGCCAATTCTTCATGGACCAGCGATTAAGTGCGTTACATGCCGAGCAGCCTTCCCATCCGTGGTCGTTGCCAAGGCACTGGAGGCAGAGGGCATGGAGGTCCGATGTGGGAAACAAACCGTTGAATAAACGGGCACCTACTTAAGGCCGCCGCAGCCATATGCGCCGGGGACGGTGGGGCACCCGTGGACGGTGTCCTGTAAAAATGAAAGAATAGTTAAGTCTACAAAATGTTGATAAGAAGGAAAAACGCATGGAATTATGGGCCACAAGGACTTAACCACGAGCTCTGGTGAAGTCGGTCCGCTCCCGTCGACGCGGCAAAGAGAAATTGGGTGTGGCACCAGTGGGAGGGGTCAAGGGAGCGCATGCCCTCAGGGCTGCACCCTTGCGTGCAACTAAATTTAAAGGGAAAGACCGTTTTTTTCTGGTAAAAAAGATTCCGTTCCCATCCCTTGTGAGGGACGCCCATAAAGGATGCAGGAAAGGTGATGGGACGTAGCAGTATTTACGCCACCTGCAGGCATTACTCAGTTTCGACAGTACCACATTTAGCTCCCACGCAGGGGCAGGAGCCTTCACCAGAGGGAATGTTCTGAAGAGACCCTTTAGGAACTTATTAATGAGCCTGTGCGACCACTGGGAGAGCTTGCCTGGAGCCCAGGTGTTTCAGGACATGGCGGCCAGGTGGACCTTGATGGATGTGTATCCCCGAGACGAGCAAGGAACAAGTTACTTACCTGTAACTGTTGTTCTCCAGCATGGGTCTGGCATGGATTCACATGCTCATGAATATTCCCCGTCGTCGGGCTGGGAATCCTCGGTAAAGAAAAAATCAGTATCAGTTTTGTTTCTGATCTGTCTTTCTTAGTAGTAACCAATCACTGATCTCTGGGTCATACTGGCCCCAGCCAATGAAAGCCCTCTCCCTAAGCCCCGCCTCTGGCAGCCATCCTCAGATTTGGTAGCACGCAAAGTGGCAGTATGACCAAGTGAAGAGCCGCAGAGGGGTAGGTGGGCGGGTTCGCATGTGAATCCATGCCAGACCCATGCTGGAGAACAACAGTTACAGGTAAGTAACTTGTTCCTTCTCCAGCATGGGGTCTGGCATGAATTCACATGCTCATGAATAAAATAATACATAACAGTATACACATGCAGAGGTGGCAAAGGCTCAACATTAAGCATTACATCCAAAACTCAACATTAAGCAATTCTTACCTCCTCACCAGGCTCACCTTAGGTGAACAGGTTGCGCAGCACTGCTTGGCCGACCCTGGACTCCTCTCTAGAGTCCCGATCGACGCAGTAGAATCTTGTTAAGGTGTGCGTAGACCTCCATGTAGCAGCCCTGCAGATGTCCAGCAGGGGCACACCAGACAGGAATGCTGTAGTAGCAGCGATCGCTCTGGTCGAATGGGCTTTCGGACGGCCGGGCAGCTGTCGGTTTGCCAACCGGTGACAGTGCATGATGCAGCCGGAGAGCCATCTGGAAATGGAAGTCTTCGAGAGAGCCTTCCCTTGATTCACAGACCCAAAGTTCACAAACAGTTGTGACGTCTTCCGAAAACTCTTTTTGCAGTCCACGTAGAACTTCAGCGCTCTAGCTACATCCAGCGAGTCCAAAGTCCTCTCGGCCGGCGTCGAAGGCGACAGGAAGAAAACCGGTAACACCAATTTGAGGCGGAAGTCCGATGGCACCTTGGGCATGAAGGAGGGGTGCGTCCTCAGCACCACCCTTGTGTCATGAAAAGTCAAGTATGGAGGCTTGCAAGATAGGGCCTGGATCTCTCCCACTCGTCGTGCGGAGGTGATGGCCACGAGGAACGCGGTGTTCCATGACAGGAACTTCAAAGGCGCCGAATGCATAGGCTCGAATGGGGCCCCCATGAGCCTGGTCAGCACCACATTAAGCTCCCACGCCGGGGCAGGAGCCTTCACCGGCGGGAACGATCGGAATAGTCCCTTCATAAATTCCTTCACCAGGCGATGAGACCACAATGACGCCCGTCCCATAGTCCTGGTATATCGGGAGATGGCAGCCAGATGTATTTTGACAGAGACGTGAGCCAGTCCAGCTTTGGCCAGCGACAGTAGGTACGGCAGTACTTGAGGGGCTGTAATCCGCAGAGGGTTAATCTTCTGTGCACGGCACCAGACAAAGAACCTCTTCCACTTATGACCGTAACACTTAAGAGTTGAGGACGCCCTGGCTTTTGCAAGAACCTCTCTGCAGTCAGCTGAAATATCGTACCCTCCAAACTCTAGTGCTGCAGGAGCCAGGCCTGCAAGTTCAGCGACTGTGGGCCGTGATGGAGAATGGCGCCCCCTTCTCTGGAGAGAAGACCCGCGTCCGCCGGCAGCTTGACTGGTCCTGCCGTAGTTCCCACTCGTGGCACGAGCGCAGCTCACTGCTGAGTGAGTCGGCGATGGTGTTTTTTATTCCTGCCAAGTGGAAGGAAACCAGAAACATCCCCTGGGCCACGGCCCAGTGCCACAGATCCTGGGCCTCCTTGGATAGGGCTCGGGATCTAGTGCCCCCCCCCTGCTTCCATATGTAGAACATCGTGGTGGTGTTGTCGGTGAAGATCCTCACCACTTTGTCCTTGAGGGACGGAAGGAACGACTTGAGCGCCCAGAACACTGCTCGGAGCTCCAGAATGTTGATGTGGAGAGACCTCTCCTCCGGGAGCCAAAGGCCTCTTGCGTGGATATCTCTGGTGTGGGCCCCCCAACCATCCAGAGAGGCGTCCGTTGTCACCGTCTCCTGAAACACCAGGGTTTGAAAGTCTGTGCCTGTAGTGAGGTGAGCACGGGTACCCCACCATAGGATCGCCCGACGGAACTCCTCGTCGAGAGGGATCCTGTCCTCGAAGCAGCCCGTCGCCTGAAACCAGCGGGCGTCAAGGAACTCCTGTAGCGGACGCATCCGAAGTCTGCAAAGGGGTACAAGATAGATGCATGAGGACATCATCCCGAGGAGGGACTTGATGGACCTCACCCTGGCCACGTCCGTGGCTAGCAGGCGCCGCACCTTGCCCAGGATGGTCTTGGTCCTCTCCTCTAACGGGGAGGCCGATTTCCCCACTGTTTCGAGCTTTGCTCACAGAAACAGTGCTACTTGCGACGGAACCAGGTGGGATTTGGGGTAGTTGATGGCGAACCCCAGTTCCGTGAGCAGCCGGACAGTCCTCACTGTGTGTTCGACGGCGAGTTCCCTTGTCCTTGCCCGGATTAGCCAGTCGTCCAGGTAGGGGTAGACGTGGATCCCCTGCAGGCGCAGCCGCGCCGCCACTGGTGCCAGGCACTTGGTGAATACCCTGGGTGCCGACTTTAATCCAAACAGTAGGGCTCTGAATTGGTAGTGGCGTCCCTGAACCACGAACCTGAGAAACTTCTTGTGCCCTTTTAGAATGGGGATGTGGAAGTAAGCATCCTCCAGGTCCAACGACGATAGGAAGTCACCCTCCTCCAGCTGTCCCAGCACGTGCTGGAGGGTGACCATCCTGAATTTCTGCGCCTTGATGTATTTGTTTAACCGACGCAGGTCCAGGATGGGGTGCCAACCGCCTGTCTTCTTTCTGACGAGGAAGTACCTCGAGTACACTCCGGAGCCCCGGAGCCTCCTAGGGACAAGCTCGATGGCACCTTTCTAGAGCATCGCCCTTACCTCCAAAAGCAGTTGAGGGACGTGATTCTGCTTCCTGGCCACGGGAGGAATGTGAGGGCACTTCTTTTGGAATTCCAGCGAGTGCCCGTTGGCCAGGGTGTCCAGCACCCAATGGTCGGTGGAGATGGACTTCCACACGCTTACGAACTTCGTCAGCCGGCCTCCCACCGGGGTGCTTCGGTGGGGGCCCGACGACACGGCCGGGTCAGTCTTGCTTGGAGGCGGCCTTGGCGACGATGGGAAGGATCCCCCTTGCTTGCCTCAACCTCTGTAGGCCTCCTGGGAAGAGGAGCGGGCCGCCTGGCTGTATGTGGAGGAGCCACCGCTGGATCCTATGGAGGCACCCTGTCTGCCTTCGGAGCTCCGAAAGGGCTGTCGTTGTTGAAGTACCCCTAGGGCCCGGGCCGTCTCCGAGTCAGTCTTGATGGCCTGGAGAGACTCATCCACCGCCTTACCAAAAAGGTTGTTGCCGTCGAACGGCATATCCAACACTCTGGTCTGGACGTCCTGGCGAAAGTCTGTCGCCTTGAGCCATCCTCGTCGTCTGAGGCAAACTCTATTGCCTAGTTGGCGAAATCCGAATCTGCAATGTCCGTTGCCACCGTTATGGCGTGATCCGACGCCACCTCGCCTTCCTGCAGAAACTGTAGGGCCTGCGCCCTCTTGTCGTCAGGTAGGAAGTCTAGCAGGGGAGCTATCTTGAACCAGAGCTCTCTGTCGTAACGGGCCACGATCGCTAAGGCATTGGCCGCCTTAATCGTCGTCGCCGCCGCCGACGAGATGACTCGTCGTCCCATGGAGTCCAACTTCTTGCCCTCGCTGTCCGGCGGGGAAGTGGAAGTTGAAGCCGCCGCACCCGCTGCTTTCTTCTTAGCCGCTGCTGAGACGACAGAGTCCGGCGTGGGCTGGACCCTGAGGCACAAGGGGGCGGCATCGGGGACTCGGTACTTCTTCTCGTACCTGTCCCTTTTGGCGGGTGTCGTGGAAGGGTTCTTGAGGACAGCAAGCCCCTCGTCCCAGATGTCGTCGAGCAAAGGCACTGCGAGGACAGTCTTCCTCTTGGCCTCTCGTTGTTGGTAAAGAAACCCTTCCTTTTTTTGTTTTTCAGGGCAGAGCTGGAAGAGCTCGGATGCCCTGGTTATCATGGCGTGAAAGGAGCCAATTTCGTCGGCTGGAGAAGCCCGAGGGGGGGGTGATGACGGGATGTCCGCTGTGTCATCGCCGCCGTCGTCGTCCGTCCCCGTCGCCGTATCCTCTCTAGGGCCCGGCGAGGGGGATGAGGGGTCCACAGGCCTTCTGGGCACGAAGGGCAGAGGGGGGTGGACTCTCCTCCACTTGTTCGGAGGGTTTCCCGATGGGCCTGGTTCTGGATCCTCCGTCGGGTCCGTGGTAATCTCGTCCTTATCTCGGTACATAATGATTGGATCGCCAACAAAATGGCCGCCGAGCTATCCTGGGGCTCGGGTAATGGCTGCGACGGACGGGATGGCCGCTCCACTGGGCCCTCTTCGTCGCCATCTTCAATCACGTCAGCGGGGATCGTCCCCTGGGATCGAACCTTCTCGAACCTCTCGTTGAGGCCTAAGAACCTCTCGTTGAGGCCCTTCTCGGTTTCCACCAGCTCCTCCTCAGAGGCTGATTCCGAGTCTGTAATGGCCACCGGCCCTCCCCCCCACCTCTTTTTCCGCCGGGGACTTCACGGGGGTCTTAACGATGGGCTGGAAAGAGGATTCCCTCTGCGGTGGCAGGGATACTCTAGGCCCAGAGGCCGTTTCCACTGGTGTAGTCTCAGCCGGCTTCGCCAGGGTCACAGCGACCACTTCGATAGAGGCCTTTGCCGGCTGGATCAAAGCCCTCACCACCTTAGGTGCGTCCTGGACCTTCGCCTTGGGGGGAGGGTCAGCACCTCGCTCCCCCTTCGAGATCGTCCGGGGCCGCTCCAGCAGCTTACCCGGGTTCTCGGACTTCCTCTTCCCCGAACCAGAGCGCTGGCTCGTGGTTGAATGTGCCGGGGAAGTCACGCCCTGCCTGGCAGCCGAAGAGCCCTACCTTTCGGCGCTCCCGGTGCCTGCAGACTCGCGGTGCTTGGCCTTCTGTTGGGCCCCCCGTCGCCGGGACGCCCTTACAGGACTTAGAAGCCCGCTCAGACTTTTTCTTCGCCTTCTCACCTGCTGTGCCCTTCTCCAGCCAGGAGGCGAGGCGGGAACAATGATCTTGTTTGGTCCGTTCCAAAAGGTTCTTGCAGAACGCACAGTCCTTCTCCACGTGCGTCTTGTCCTCATGAAGGCAGTAGAGACATTGCGAATGCTCGTCCTCCTTGAAAACGTTTTGTAATCCGCATCCAGGGCAGCACCTGAACAGCTTGGATCCGGGCGTCGAGCTTCCCTTGTCCTGGGCCATGACTGTTGAGGTAGGCCGCAGATCTTCCGGAATCCTCCAAGAAGCGTAAACTCGATGAAAACTTCACCCTTGAGGGGCGTAGAAGAATTCCGAAACGGGTCCCTGTTATCGGAAGTAGAAACGGTGGAGCTTGAGGCTCGATTAAACCGAAAAAATTAGAAAATCTCCTGAAAAAGCGCGAAAACGCAGCAAAAACTCGAGAGCTAAAGCACGAGGACTCCCAACACTTGAGCGTGCGGTAAAAATCTGAGGGTGGCTTAGGGAGAGGGCAGTCATTGGCTGGGGGCAGTATGACCCAGAGATCAGTGGTTGGTTACTACTAAGAAAGACAGATCAGAAACAAAACGGATACTGATTTTTTCTTTACCGAGGATTCCCAGCCTGACGACGGGGAATATTCATGAGGATGTGAATCCATGTCAGATCCCATGCTGGAGAAATATAAATCTTTCTACCACCTATGACATAAGGCAAGGGTGGTTGGGTCAGTCCCAAAGTATCTGATTAAGTTCCCAAACAGTTATTATAGTGAACAGTTAATAAAAATGTGCCTAAATCTGCTTCCGACGAACGAGATCAGGTGTGTTAGAAACGGGGAGGGAGTGGTAGATTGGCAATGCTGTTATTGCAGAATAAACTGTGTGGTAGACTCTTTACACCATATTTTCTTAGTTTGCATGCGGTTAATGGATGAAAGAACAAAACATTTAACACATGTTTTTAGGCAACACAAGCACCATAATGCCAGATGAATGGTGGGTGCTTTTATTAAGTGGGGAAAGGACTTTGTTGGTTTTAGCTACAGTAAAATATTTTAAGATTGTCTTAGCTGATGGATTTTAGGGACCTGGGTCATTTTTAGAAGAAGTTTTATTCTAGTAGTTATTGAAAAATGTGAATATGCTCAACCTTGCAATAGATGGTTGTTGACCTAGTTCTAATGATGATGATGATGATGATGATGATGATAATGATTTTCCTTCTGTTCTCTTGACATACTTGTAATGAACCATAATGCATAATAATGTTAAAGGTATTTGTATCGTGCACAGTCGCTACTGGACTGGTCACCAGGCGCTCTGGCGGCTCTGAAAAGGAGGGTACGAAAAAGGGTTGGAGTGGGTGGGTTGGTGAATAGGGTGTAGTGGGGATAGTAAAGTGAGAGTTGTGATTTCCTGTTAGCAGCTTCAGTTCGGTTTGTACTGTTTGCTGAGTTTAAGTGCGGTTTTCGGGTCGGTGTGACTTCTCATGTGCTGTTGTTAGGGGTTATGTGTTGTTAGTCTGTTGTTGTAGTGTTGTGAAGTGCGTGCATATTGCTGTGCAGAGATGTGGTTGTGGGGGTTTCTGTATGGGAAGCGTATGCAGAAAGGTGAGGTTTTACAATTGGGTTAGTGGGTTTTCCTTCCCTCTTTGTCTTTGCGTTTCTGTGCTTAACATCTATGCTTGTCCAGTGTGTTTGGTGTGGTAGTTTGTCCGCTTAGTTGGCGCGCATGTTGTGGAGTGACAGTTTTCCTCTGTGTTACTCTAGTGTTATGTTTACCTGGCTGATGCTGGCGTGATCAACGGCCTGGGTTGGCGAAGATTGTGATAGAGGTTTCTGGTCACTCCCTGATCATCCCTTGGGGGGTCCTTACTTACCTATGTTTCCTATGTGGACATGGGTTGTTGGGGTGTCCTTCCCCCGCCCTCCGGTTAGGGAAGATTACGTTAGGGCCATGGGTTACTCCTCAATGTTCCTGTTTCGCATTGGGTGCATGCTTCCTAGTCGTTTCCTTCTAGTTCTGGAGCAAAGAGCCAAGTTTTAAGTAGTTTCCTGAATTCCAAATGATCCTTTGTGCTGCGTATGTTTTTTGGTAGGTCATTCTAGGTTATTGCTGACAGTTGAGAGAAAGATGATCCTCCAAATTTTATTTTATTGTATGGTTTTGGTTCTAAGCAAATGTTGTTGCTTGATCTGAGTGGTCTTGTCAGACTGTAGACAGTTATTTTCTCATTTGGGAACTCTGCTCCTTGTCCATGGATTGTTCTGTGAGTTATGCACATTGTTTTGAACTTTATTCGCTCTTTAATTGTTAACCAGTGTAGCATTTGCAGCGCTGGGATGTGTTCTCTTCATGGTAGTTTGAGCAGGGGTCTGGCTGCAGCGTTTTGAATGTGCTGAAGTTTCTTTTAATAGTCTTTGTGGCATTCCTAGGTATAGGCTGTTGGCATAGTCTACACTGGACATGAATGCGATGATGGTGAGTGTTTTGTGGGTGAAAGAAAGGAACGGTAGGATCCCGTTTACCGCGTGTAGTAGGAGGACACATTTCTTGATTACGGCGTTTACTTGTGGCTCAAGTGTTAGTTTGTTGTCCATCAAGACACCCAGGTTTTTTACTATCGTTGATGGATTTGGTGCTGTTGCAAGTTCTGTCGGCCATGAGATGTAGTGATTGTTTTCCCAGCTTTTGCATATAGTCATTATTTCCGATTTGTCCAGGTTGAGTTTAAGGCTGTTAGTGTTCATCCAGCCGTAGAGTTCTTGTAGGCAGTCTTCCAGCGTTGTGTTTCCTTCCTGTGTATCTTGTATTTTGTAGACAATCTGTGTGTCATATGTGTAGTTGTAGCATGTGAGGCCGTGTTTTTTGAGGAGCTTGATTAGTGGCGCCAGGTAGATGTTGAAAAGCAATGGGGACCTTGTGGTACTCCGCAGGTGGATTCTTAGGGGTTGATTTGGAAGGCTTGATCCATACAGTTTCTGTTCTGTTTTTTAGGAATGATTTTATCCATAGTAGGGCTAGGTCAGTGATTCCTATTTCTTCCAATCTCCCGATTAGGATGTCATGGTTGACTGAGTCCGCATTAGTCTTTAGATCATCCCAGATTGAGAGAAGTGTTGTTTACGTTCCTCTCATTGGTCTGAAGTATACTTGTGCTTGATCCAGCAGTCGGTGTTCTTCTATGAATTCTTGTGTTAATATGTAGATGTATGTTTTCGAGTAGTTTCGCTGGGTACAGGATGTTTGAGATGGGTCTGTAGTTGGACAGGTCTCTCCACGTTTCCAGCTGTGCCCTTTTGGAGCAGCTTGATGTTTGCTGATTTGAATGATCTTGGTAATTTCCCTGTTGAAAGTGATTGGTTGAAAAGGTTTCTGTAATATTTCATCGGTGTTCCTTGTGTAAGAATTGATTGGTGCATCTGGAGGGCAGGGATCCATGGTGGAGCCAGCTTTGTTGCTATTGCTTACCAGCTTGACAAATGTCTCCACTGATATCTGGGAGAAGCTTCATAGTTTGTTCTGGGGATCCTCGGATGGCTGGGTAGGTTGCATGTTGTTGTTGGTTGGTCTGCTTTGAATGATTTGTTGGATGGTGCTGATTTTGTTGTAAGTAGTCTGAGAGGTTGTTACATCATTTCAGTGAAAGTATTGGTGTGTTTCTGCAGCCAGGGGGGTTTCTCATTTCGTTTTTTGATTTTAAGCAGTTCTTTTTGGGGGTTGGCAGCTTTGGTGATTCTGTTGTCCTAGCATTTCAATTTGACCTTATGGAATACATTTTCTTTAAAATTATATGCGTGCGCAAGGCCAGCCTTGGCCAGTGACAGCTGGTACAGGAAAAGCTGGGGCGCCGTCACGCGCAGAGTAATCTTCTGTGGCTGGCAGCACACCACAAAAAGCTTCCACTTATGTTCTAGGGCTCGAGGAGCCAGTCTGTGAGGTTCAGACAGTGGGTTGTGGTGCAGAATTGACCCTCTTCTTTGGAGAGCAGGTCTGGAAGTGGAGGCAGTTTGATGGCTGGAACCACTGACAGATGGAGAAGATCTGAGTACCAGAACTGCCTGGGCCACGCAGTTGTAATAAAGATAATCTTGCAGCAGCAATGTCTGAGTGGGTTCATCACTCATAGCAACAGAGGAATTGGCAGGAAAGCATACAGGAATGAGAAGGCGTTCCCAAGACTCCTTGGCTGAGGATACCTGCTGGCAAACCTTTGACACTTGGCGTAGGTAGCTGTAGCAAAGTCGTCGATCTGAGGGAGAACAGAAGACACACTTGTCCTTGCTTGAGCTCCCATTTGTGGCAGGACCACAGCTACCAGCTGAGAGAGTCCGCAAAGATGTTCTAAATGCCTGCCAGGTGAAAAGGGACGAGAAACATCCATTGAGCGATGGCCCAGCGCCACAGATTATGCGCCTCCAGAGAGAGAGCGGGGAGCGTGTCCCGCCCTGTTTCCTGGTGTAAAACATGGCACTGATGTCCATGAAGAACTGCGTCACCTTCACCCTGGAGATGAGGTTGAAAAGACTTGAGAGCCCAGAAAACTGCCCGCAGGTCCAGGACGTTAATGAGCAACCCTTTTTCCGGGACCCAAATGCCTCTGGTGTGAGATTTGCCTGTACAGGCCCCCCAGCTTTCCAGAGAGGCATTGGTTGTGACTGTCGCCAGATACGTGGGGACCTGAAAAGGAGCGCCCTGTGAGAGATGTGGGCAAAACTGACCACCAGTGCAGGGGCTGACGGAATGCCTGATTGAGGGCGATCTTGCTGTTGCATGCGCTGGTGACTTGCTGCCATCTGGCCTCCAGAAACTCTCCAGGGGGTCTCATCTGCAGTCTGCAAAAGGGAACTAGATGGATGCAGGAGGACATTCTCCCCAACAGGGACTTGATGAACTGGACTGTTGCAACGGAAACCATCGATAGCTGTTGGATCTTCCCCAGGATGGCTTTTACGCTCTCTTCCGTGGGAGTCGCTAGACACGAGAGTGTATTGAGGTGGGCACCCAGAAATAGCGAGTTCTGCGATGTCGCAATGCAGGACTTCTGATAGTTTATCAAGAGTCCCAGAGAAGTCAGGGTCTGGAGGGTCTTTGCGGTATGCTGGATTGCCAGCGCATGAGAGCAGGATTGGATGAGTCAATCGTCTAAGTAAGGATAGACATGGAGTCCTTTGCGGCGCAGATGCGCTGCCACTGGGGCCAGGCATTTGGTGAACACCCTTGGGGCAGATTTCAGGCCGAAGGGCAGGGCCTTGAACTGGTAATGGCGGCCAAGAATGACAAAAGGCAGGAACTTCCAGTGTTTTCAATGAATGGGGATGTGGAAGTAAGCCTTTATATGTGATTTTGCTGAAGAATAATTCAGAGTGGTAAGTTTTACTGAGGTAAAAAATACAGAAAAATATTTTTAATTTGGCGGTTGGGGGGACCCCCGCCTCAAGCACCGTGTTTTCCTACCCTTTTAACCTCTTACCCCACTATCATATATATATTTAACATTTTCTGTATTTTTTTCGTTATTTTTTACTTCGGTACTTCAGTCTGAATTTTATTAGGTAAAATTACTGGATACCAAGTAAGCATTTTCCAAGTCGAGGGTCACCCGGAAATCTACCTCCTACTGTTGGTCCAGCATGTGCTGCAACATGACCATCCTGAACTTTTGAGATTTGAGGAACTTGTTTCATCGCAAGTCTAGAATTGGTCTCCATCCTCTGACTTCTTCCATCTGAAGTACACTCCAGAGTCGCTTTGGGACCGTGCTTAGCATGGCTTGAACCTCCTTTACCAGCTGTGCTACATGCAGTTTGTGTCCTTGGACGGAAGGAGTGTGAAGGCATTTGTCCTGGAATTCCACAGTGTGCCTCTGCTGAAGGTCATCGAGCACCCATTTGTCTGTGGAGATCTTGTGCCACTGATCGACAAATTGCGACAACCAGCCACCCACTGGGGTGGGGGTGCATGTCCTAGGCTAGTTCAGGTATGCTTCGGCATCTGCGTACTAGATGGAGGACGACGACGCTGGCTGCCACTTCCGTAGACCTGGGAACGTCCCCTATATGCCTCCTGGGTGGTCTAATGCATGGGCTGGCGATAGGGGGAGGTGAAGCCCTTTGAGGATCTTGAAACTCTCCCTTTAGAGGAGCGAAAGGAAGGTCTTCTCTCTGCTGAAGAGTAGGCAAAGAACGTGCCATCTCAGTGTCTGTTTTTATTACCTGTAGTCTATCGTCGGCCGCTATTCCAAAGAGGTTGTCACCATTGAATGGCATGTCGACTACCCTTGTTTGCACATCCGTGCAGAAGTTGGTGGCCTTCCTTTTGCTTTTACTGAGGCACGAGGTTGAATAGCTTTGTCGCCTTTGAGATCAAAGAGTGGAACAATCCAATCCCATCTGGCGGAGAGGCCCTGCAGGGCACATCGACATCAGGACGTGCCCCATCTGTGGTAAGTTAGTAATCACTCATCCATGCTTTGTAATGGTTGTGGCAGTATGAGTGTCTGCATCTGTGTGAGCTGCATCCTCCACCAGAGGGGGCCATGCAACTGGCAATGGGTAACCGGCACTGGATAAGGTGGCGTCGGTTGAGCTTGAGAAGGCCTCGGCAGACTCTTTGTTAGAACAGGAATGGGAGCAGCCGGTAGGTGCTACTGGATCTCATCCACCAGTCTGTGCAAGGTAGTCAGAATGTCCAAAGACATATCCCTTGCTGCAGGTGCTGGGAACTGAAGCAAAGTGCTAAAAGGCTGAGGAGGCTGGTGAGATAGTGCCCCTTGCTGAGGTACTGGCACCATGGGATCAGGCTCCCCTTTACCCACCCCTCCTGGTCAGAGTAAAAACGCTCTGGCAGGTCCTCCTCCGAACTGGTGGAGTGTGGTGGTGACATCCTGGGAGACCCCAGGGTGAAGAGCAATGTAGCCATGGAGGGTTTAGGCAGGCAATCCTGAGCTGGAGGCAGGCCTCTCACCAAATCTGATCCTTTAAAGAAAGAGGCGATGATTGGAGCCTGCAGAGCAGGAAAAGGTGCAGTCGTTGACGGGACTGTCGGTACCGCTGACAGAGGTCAAGGCAGTAAGGGTACTCTAGGCGTGGTAACCATCGTAGTGGCAATGGTGACGGTTGTGGACGAGCCCCTTGATGGGATCAAAGCCGTCGACGGAAGACCAGTCTTCGTAGACCAAGTCGACAATGAGGTACCGTCAATGGGGCAAAGTCCCTGATGCATAAGGTCGTCGACAAGGCTCATGTCGACGATGGAGACAATGATGGTCAAGCTGCTGACGGGTCCTTGGCCAATTTGCCCTGTGACGAGGTCTTAAGTTTGGCCGATGGCGCCAGTGATTTCCTTGTGGACTAAACCTGTACGCTTGCTGGTAGGCTAACCGTTGACAGAGCCGGTGATGGCGACCAGTCTCGCTCTGATTAGGGTCCCGCAGTCGAAGTGACCAACGTCAAAGAAGGCGTTGGAGCGCGGGACAATGTCAGCTCTTTTTGGATCTTCTCTAGGGAATCATCCTGAAAGGACCTCATCCTCTTTTTGCCAGAGGGAGTGCACTCTTTGAACCTGCCGGCCCTGGAAGAGGCCGGACTATGCCTAGAGGCCGTGTCAGAGGCCTTCCCCTTCTTCGATCCATGCCACCAACCTCCTATGGCTGTCCTTCTGTGTCTTGGAGAAGTCCTGGGATATTGAACATCCGTACGCATATTGGTCGGTATGTAGGCAGTAGATGCACATAAAGGGCCGATCTTCGACGAAGATGTTCTTCAGGCCACAGTTTTCACAGGGCATGAAGAGACATTACTTTGTGGCATCTGCCACGGTGTTGAAGCAACCACAAGTCGGATATCCGACGATGGATAAGGATCTCCTCTAGCAACGTGTGCCCACTGCCAGTATTCACAACATGACCGAAGAAGATGAAGAATCTAGACAAATTCTCACAAAAATAGGTTAAAAAAAACTGCAAAAAGGTGTAAGATTTTGAGGAGCGAAACACGAGAACTGCCAACACGAGAAAGGTGTGGTAAAAATCAGATGATGTCCATCAGGGGTGGAGCTTAGGAGGACAAACGTCATTGGCTGGGGCAGTATGACCCAAAGTGACAGCAATAGGCTATAGAAGCGACAGGTTTTTTTTTAGCTTACAGCTAAACTGCTTTAATTTGACTGAGTATTCCCAACCTGATAACAGGGAATATTCATGAGCATGTGAATCCAGCCTGTATAACCAACGCTTCCGGGAAAGGGTGTGCAGCGAGGAAAGAAGGGTCTCCTCTTGCCGGCCTATACTTCCCTGTAAAATTGCCATTTACAGGGGGAATAGTACAAGGGTGCTGCTATAAGGAGGCTAAATGGTCTGCAATGGCTGGGTTGAATGGCATGTTCGGCTCAACTGTGGGACCCTCGTCCAAAATGTCAGTGAGCTCATTCCCCTGAAGAGGTGTGGTAGACGCCTTCAACCCAAGGGTGCCAACACCACTGTGAACCAGATCCCTGAAATTGATATTAGCATGGGCATAGGGCCGGTTTTGTTCTAACTGGTCTGGGGAAGTATCCAGACCACTGGCGTCTTTTAGGCATTGAGCTAGGGCCAATAAATAGGCC
Source organism: Ambystoma mexicanum (assembly GCF_040938575.1). Lineage (NCBI taxonomy): Eukaryota > Metazoa > Chordata > Amphibia > Caudata > Ambystomatidae > Ambystoma > Ambystoma mexicanum. The sequence goes on along the minus strand of NC_090932.1, from coordinate 291,849,284 downwards.
TGGTTTTATTTTATTTATTTATTTTAGTGTTTAGATTGTTACAAAACTTTCACATACATTTCAACATCAAAACAGAAAAAAATGCAAATAAATTAAGTAAATTTCCCATCCAATCTAGTTGGTTAAAAGGAAAACTCAATTTACGCTAAAAGGAAAAAACAAGAAGCTGAAGACACGTTTCATTTTTAGTTAAAAAGCATAGTTCAATACATCAATAACTGTGTGCTTATGAGTTTACAGTTGGATGCTATTTCCTTGCTCCATCAGAATACACAGTAAAAGAGGAAAGGGGGGTAGGCGGGGGTGGGCAGGGGTGGGGACGAGTTATCCGTAAATATGTTATGGGAGTCCGGGGGCTGGGTTTATTTCCCTCCAGAATGTTATCATGCTAAAGATTATGTTATTATGTTCCCCTAATAATAACAGATTCCACCATTCATCCGCCTCCAATGTTAATGGACCACCTATGAGGCGCTCCCGGAATGTATTTCTTATAGCGGTCAAGCTGGTACGGTTAATCATCAAATACTTTGATGTTTCAATTTGATCTAGATCCTTGCAAAAATGACAGGTCACAGGTTGACCCTTGATATGATATGATAAGGCATTTGTAACGCGCCTATCCACAAGTGTTTCAAGCTTCAGCTGTCTTTGCTGGCTTAAAATTTCCCTCGTGGGGAGGAGGTTTAGTCTTAGCCGCAAAAAAAGGTCTGTAAACATTGAACAAGGGAATTTGACTAAATAGCGAGGTAGCTGATTTATTGAACGTCTTTCATCTGAGAAATTAATTGATAGTTTGAATAGAAGTTTCTCTCCAATCGTTCATCTGTATTTAAAAAAATAAAATCTTAACAGGCTTTATCTTTAGGACATCCATTGTGAAGCCAAGCAATTGCATCCAACCCCTGCATTCTGCTTTCCAAAAGTCCAAGAGCCCATTGTGGGTCCCGGTCTGCTTTGACCTCAATATATCTATAGGAGGAAGATCATCATCTTTTATTGTTTTCCGATATCGATCCAGTGATTTACACAACACTTTGGACTGGAGCGACAGAAGAGCCAGTTCGTACTTAATCATAACTATTGGGAAGGAAGAGGGCAGACAGAGGACTTTAAACCAGAAGATGGCGTCCAAAATATCCCAAATGTCCAATGCTAAATTAAAAGCTGTTTCCACTCCAAATGTAAGGATTGGAGTCACCTTCTGTAGGTAGAAAGTGACCACCGGAAGCAGTAAGAACTTTCCATACTTCTTATGTAAGATCGACCCTTGACGGGCCAAGCTCTCTGTGCTGGTTCTTAGAGCTAGTTCCCATTCATGTTCTCTAATATTCGAGTTCACCTGAACTCGAGATATTTTATTGAGTGGACTCTAGTTTCTTCGGCCCCAAGAATAATTTGAACTTCCCTTTCTGCTTCCCATATTGGGCACAGAAGGACATTATTTCGGTTTTTGTGACATTAATTTTCAAGTAATTTTCCAAGATATAAATCTCAAGGCTTTTCAGTCTTCTCTGAAGGCCAATCAGTGTCTTATCGAGGAAGAGAAGGTCATCGGCATACATGATCCGGGGAACAGGCTCAGCATTAAAGATCGGGGAATGGGCTCTTATTTTCTCTCGACTCATTTCAAGCCCCGACATACAGAGATTAAAAAGAATTGGCTCCAAAGGGCAGCCCTGTTTAAGGTAGTGAAAAGTTTCAATTTTTTCAAAGAGTGCTCTTAGTCTAACCTGGACCAATGTTGCTGAATATAGGGAACGAATAGCGTCCACTAGGTCAAGAGGGCAGTTCCACAATAGAAGTTTTTGCCACAGCTTTTCTCGGTCTACGCTGTCGAAAGCCTGTTGAAGATCTATGAATACCAGATGTGTTTTAGTTTTGGTCCTTAGGGCTTCCAGCTTTAACAGGTTGAGCAGTAGCAAATTGATGTTTGTACATACCCCGACAAAGCCGGCCTGTCTATCATCTATCCTCTTCTTAATTGTCGCCCACGCGGTTAAACAGCGCAAAAGGATCGAGGCAAACCGCTTTACCAGAGGATCCAGGAGGTCAATGGGTCGATAATTTGCCGGGAGGGATCGATCCCCCTTCTTGAATATAGGCACTAACAAAGTGTTTTTCCAGGTAGAGGGAACTTCTTTGATTTCCATGATGTTTGAGAACAAGGGGAAACAAACATCTGGCCAAGCCTCTGGGTTAGATCTCAAGATGTCATTAGATAAACCATCAGGACCCGGTGCTCGGAAGATTTAAATTTTTTGATCAGCATTAGACTTTCATCTCTATCCCATTCGATTTGCCATCTCTGTGCTTGATTATCACTTGGCCCCTCTCTCCTTTTAACTCCTCTCACAAATAAGAGTAGAGAAGTGGCAGGCCCACACCTCTTCTGCTAAGGCTGTCGTCAATAGGTCGTGCTGTCTAGATTGACCATTTAAAACAGCCCACAGATTACGAGTGTTCTGGTTATATATCGCCTTCAGCATCGTTTCCGCATCCAGTTGCAAGCGTTGAGCTCGCGAATTTCGCAGCCAATTATATTTGTTTCCTTTTTTTTGATTGTTGGGATCTGCTTTTCTACCAGGAGGGCTTGCAGTTTTTTTTAAATCAGCGCGATAGATTTGACTAACGGCCAATAGTTCTTTATTATACACATGATCGTTTATTGAATTTATTATAGGCACTTTACGGTCTTGGGACCTATATGGTGTCAAAACCCAATCGTATTCCTCCGACTGGGTCCCAATTTCCAAACTTGCTGTGAGTTTTGATGCTATTCCTGGGACATCATCAGGACGGATACACAGATTGTTTTTCCCATTGGATGGATGTCATTTTGGAAGATTTGTGTTTTTCCGACCTTGTTGTATCCCTTTTCACGTCAGAGTCACTAACCGATGATCACTATTGTCAGTAGGTGAGACAGACAAAAGTCTTGAGGGAGGCAAAGATATAGTCTAGATGTGCTGTTGATTTACCTCTTTGTCAAGTCGGAGTAGCCGGAACATGCCGTTCAGCAGATGGATGGAACACATTTGAAGTTCTTTTGACCATACAAGAGCTTTCCTTAAAATTAGATGGTCTGGAACTCGGATACCATTCTCCTCAAAATACCGGATATTCAAATCACTGCACAATATTAAGTCCAAATCCTTAAAATGATCACACAGGTCATCTACACAGGCCAAAGTTGTTCAATAAAAAGAGTGTCATTGATTCCCTCAGAGTTCTAATAGAGGTTAATAATTGCCACAGGCTTAGACCCACTCCGTATTTGCTCAGTCCTATCCAATAGGACAATCTGGATAAAAGCAGCAATGTCTCCTGAAAACATAGGATATCATAGTTTCGTAGCTCAAGAGTTCCCCTCCATAAACAAATGGATACACCCTCCCATGTTCCGACAGCACAGTTTCAGAGGAGTCTCCCCATCTTTTCCTTGTTGGTAATTTTCTTTTGGGCACATCCACAGAGTTAGAGCCTGGAAGTCATTCTCAATGGTTCTCGGGACTGGGGATTTTCTACTATACGTCTTGATGTTTCTTACTGGATTCGATTCCAAAATATCGAATCACTGTTATCCGTTGACAGTCTTCTTTCTCAAAGTGCATACCATTCCATTTTGGGGGTGCAGCTGAAGGCCCCTCTATCGCTTTCGGAACTGGAGCATTCGGTTTCCCTGCTATTGATGTTTTTGCTTTTAAGAGAGGATTATCCTGTGCACAATAAGATATCAAACCCAAATGGTCATTATCTAATTTGAATCCCAGTGGTAGAAAGGCAGAAGTCATCTCCGAAAGGGCAGCCTTAACCAATGGTGAAAAGAGGTCTAGGATGACCCAATATGTTCGGCTTTCTTTCACAAATTGAACAATTTTTATCTCATCCAATTCTAAACCTAAGCTTCGGTATGTAGTGGAAAAGCTTTAAAACTTTGGCTCGATACAGAATGAGTCCGTCCTCAGATATCCGAAGGAGTTCAATCACTACAGTATGTAGGTCCAACCTTTTTCCCCAAAAATTGGAAGTGGGTGGCTTTAAAGAACTCTTTTTTAAATCCCCTCTGGTTGAATTTTGATCTGGCCCTTTAGTATGGTTACTCAAGGTTAAATGACGTTTTTGCTCCAATGTCAAAAAGGGTTTTCCTCAGGAGTTTATTAATTTGGCCTGATGGGCTAATTTGCGTGTTGTGTCTGGGGAACGGGCTTCTTCATCATCAGTGTCTCCTCCTGAAATATCCAGGATGGAATCTACTTCGAAAGCTGCCTGGGAAGCCCCATCTTCCTTCTCATCCTTGAACATATAGACAGAGAGGTTCAGAAGCGTATTCCTAAATTCAAGTTCTGAATCATTCAATACAATAGGTTTAGGGCTTCGCCTTTGATTGATTGATTGTGATATTGTTGTGAATGCCCTTCCCCTTCTCATTTACAGAGCTTGACGGATTCGCTGGTGGAGTTCTTACATTTTGTAGAAATGTTCTTTAACCGTTTCACTTAGGTTTAGGCCCACGTGGCCTGTTAGATTTTCTTTGCTGAATCCCCAAGTACTTGTGTCTGTGTGTCAAGTGGTCAAAGAATGGGAAGTTTTTTTTCTATTTTGGACCTCTATACTGTCAGTTCTGAGCTCCATTGTTGGGGACGTCCCCTGCCCCACTTGAATGGATAGGTCCACAGACAGTTCACTCATTACTGTTTCATGATTACAGGGCAGATATTGATCAACCAATATCCGAGTTGATAATCAGTCAATACTGGAGCACACACTGAACGATTTCCCTGGAGAGGATCTCTGAAAAGTCTGTTGATGTTTGTTCTAGAATTTCTGTAGACAGTTCTCGAGTACTTTGCTCATGGACCACTGATAGAAGTGACTCCTTTGAGGAGGCTTTTGTTGACTTTGGGTCCATGGAAGTTAGTCCCTGCACATCCTGTGTATCATCAGGATTAGATTCGAGGAAACTTGAGGGGGCACATGTTCTCTGGTGCGAGCATTTCATCAAATCAAGGATTGAAGTCATCATAGCTGTTTTATCATATTGTTCGCCTCTCGCCAAGTCAAACGTGCCTGCCACTGGGCTGACGCATCCGCCTCCTTGTCTAGTCTCGTTTGAACTGTTGACATAAATAATTCTTCAAAGATCTGCTTTGAAGGTATCATTGCTAACAGTGTAGACTGATCTTTTAATGTATGTCTGTTTGCTTGGTAAAGTTTTGTGAAGGGAGTTTTAGCGAGATATATAGGGCAGCCATGAGATTATTCTGCATTTCCATCAAACATTCGAGGGTAGAGTTTGGCACACTTTAGTTCCTAATTTTAATGATTGAGATGACCTTCCACTGTGTCATCCAAGCTGCTCACATCTGAGTTGCTATCAGGTCGGCCAAAGATCAAGGACGACACCTTATGGGCTATCGAGAATACAATCAGTGAAAGATAGAAGAGACGCTGGACCTCTCAATGGTAGTAGAGTGGCAAAAGAAGGAAGGTGCATTGGTCTAGGCGTCAACATTGATGCTGGGCTTCTACTTTCCCGGGGTCTCACTGCAGGGAGCAAACTCCCAGAATTTATTGTGACAGGAGTGTACTGGGTAGCCAGAGATGGAGAAGGTGCACCGTTAGCAGGTATTTTGGCAGCCTGAACTGATTGTTGGCCAAAAACATAATTCTGTCTCTTTTGGCTGCTTATTAGAGACTGAATTTCCTCTATATCACGGGACAGTCGGGCTGCCAATTCTGAAGTACGTTTTGTTGGACTCTTCTTAGTCTTCCCTTGCAATTTGGGGTCAGGGTGGAGGTTTATGGGATCCAGCAAACATTCTTCACCCCGCCCCACTTTACTCACTTTGTCTACTTCACTGGTTTTGCATTCCTTTGTAATTACTGGAGCGGAGAACAACGTTGAATTAGGGATCTGAGAGGTTAAGGTGAGGGGAGCACTACCGGTCATTGTGGTGAGGAGCAGCGGCCCACCAGCAGACCTAGTAGGCATGTCAGACCAACCCTTTCCATTCCTGGGCAAGGCACCACCCTCATCCTCACCTTCAAGTGGAAAGTCTAGACTCCATCCTAGTCCAGTATACCTGCTCTTGTCACTGTTTGATGGAGGTTGTGAAGTCTTGGGAAGTAACTCTCTATTGACGTTCACCTCAATTCTTGGGGCAGCTTCCATTTCCAACTGCACTTAAGGATACAAGAGTGGGTCGGGCCATGGACGGGTGCTAATGCTGTCTCATGGCGTCGTAGTTGGTGCCTGGTCTTCGGACCGGCAGATTCCATAAGGGCAACACACTGCTGATCAAACTCCGATTCAACTCCTTTGCCAACTCTTGCGCCAGCGCTTTGCGTCTGGCTGGGTTTTTAAATGTTGTGATGTCACGTTAAAGGCACAGAACACAGTGCAGAGAAAAGTGAGAAAGCACAGCTCTTCCTTCAGCAACTCTGATTCAACTCGCCCACTCTCGGTGCCACTTCTTCGGCGAGGAAGACAAGAAATGAGTCCTGAAGTGGGATTGTTTTAGTCTTCTTGCAATGTCGTTCCTTCCCTTTGTCAGGGGTGGGCTCCTCAGTCTCGGCCTACGAACACCGGACGAGGGACTACGCCAGAAATGTTGTGACCAGTCGGCCCAAAGCCAGTTTCTCAGCCCTGTCACATAGGGACTTCGGCTGCATCTTTGCGCACGAAGCGCAAGCCTTTGTGTTGTGGCCAACACCTAGGCACCACAGAGACACGTCTTGGGGTTCAGTTATGGACATTTTGGCCTCGCAATAGCAGCATCGCTTGAAGCCCGACACCCTGTGAGAGGACATTGTGTCAAGGTATTCTGAGAAAAACGTACAACTAGGTAAAAAAAAGCCGTGTTCCCTTTGCAGTGTGAAAGCACCTGGAAAAAGGGAACTGAAGCATGGGGCGCAGTGACGTGCTATATACAAGATGCCTGATGTCACTTCCGGAGCCGACAATCAAGACGGATCAACAGTCAAGTCGAGGTCCACTACGCGCCTGTCAAAAAGTTTCTGAACAGCAGAGCTGGATGATGGATATCCATCAAGATGAGGAATCTGCGTGAGAAAATCAATCCATTGAAAGTAGCTGGGCAATAGGGCGACGGGGTAGGGGATTTACGGCATGCTTAAATTGAGATAATCAGCTCGGGGACGTTTTGGTGTTCCTAGGGTGCAATATTGTGAGGTGTCATCATTGATGTCCGCGGGGCACATCATTGGTCAGACTCTGTGAGAAGGTCTTGCTTCATGCCATCTCAGGATGCCATGTCCAATCAGTACGCAGCAGGTTATGCATTTGTATATTGAACAGTGCGAACCAATAACCTTTATAGGTTTTTTGACCTATCAGCACAATAACATAACTGCAGGGTGGTATGGGGTGTCAATATAATTTTGTTCCAAAAAATGTTTCATTCAATGTAAACATATGTACAGGGGTCTGATGTATGTCCGCCAATCAGCTCCTGTGACCTGCCCCAAAGTTGCAACTAATGTTGTATGGTCATTTCATAATTTCTATATAAAAAGTTCAGCCGCAGTGGGTGGCTTTGAGAGCTAATTTCATTCAGTTCAGTTCCACTGACCCGCGTTACTTCTTGCTTGGTGTACGTTCCTTCCTTGGATTACTTAATCTTCCCTGGGATTATGTTTGACGGAGGTCCCGTGGTACACCCGTACGGCACTGATGGATAGGGGTACACCACTGTACCCCTAGTGTGTGTTGTTGGCCAGGTGTGTTTCCCACAAAGCAGGGTATGGGCTGTTGGCAGCTACATGCTGATTTGACAGTGGCTTTGGGTTTCCTCCCTTTTTGGGACACCCAGGCCCTGCCATAGGAATAGATGGATTCATGGACAAACGCAAGATGGCCACTGGTGGCCTCTTGGTTTCCTTTGCCTTTCCCCCTGGTTTCTCAATGTCCTGAAAAACTGTGTCAACTGTGTTCCCTTCCCCTGACTGGATGTTGGTTGGAAGGACCATATTTGGAACTGGGGCTGCCACTGCAAGCCTAGCAGGAGCCGTCCCAGGGATTGCTGTTGTGGGTACACCCCAGGGGTGGGCGCCCTACCTGAAGTGAGAGAGGAGTGAAATCGCATTCTGTGTTGTGGGTGTCTGGTTTTGGTTGTGTGTCACAATACTGGGGGTCATGCCTGAGCCTGCCCTGACTGAAACCGAGTGATTGCAGTGAATGCTCTGAAAGGCTGGGTGTTGCCTCCAATACACATACTGTGTTATGGGTGTCTTGTTTTGGGTGAATCGCCTGAATGCCTGGGAGCATGATTGGTAGCTTCAAGAGTGCAATTTGTGTGATAAGCTGGCTGAGCTTGAGTGAATTGGTTACATTTGTGAATGTTAGGGAGAATTCTCTAAGAAGGCTAATTTCCCAAACCTAGTGAGTCCCCCAGTAGCTTTGCTGGATTTTTGGGGTTTGTTTTTTTCTCCTGCTAAGAGTGAGACTTTTTTCCTCCCACTCTTAGGCATGATTTGAGGTATGTCTTTGACTTAGTATGTTCTTATGGGCTATGTTTTTTTTTCTCTCCATAGGGTATCATCTGTTTTTTTGTGTGTGTTACGCAGCACCCTCAGTACAGTAACACAGGGGTGTCATAGTGACCCCCAAACATAGACTCCATACCCTGGGACTGACTACTGTCTCCCAGGACATGTAAAGTCACCATTGACTTTACTAGTCCAAAATTGTGAACAGAACCAGTACAAACCATCATATTGTGGAAGTACTGGAAGGGGTTCATTAGATTGCCCCTGGGTCTGTTTTCAAGTGGGCACTGTCGAGTCCACCCTTGTCGAGATTCTGGCTGGTGGCAGTGGTTACCACGCAAAATATTCCACTGGAATATTTTATATGGAATTTTCTCATTGATTTTAAACACACCACTTTTTTGGTGCAATGTTAAAGATACCGCCGGTTTATTTAATATAAAATCACCGGTTTGGTCTTTTCGCCAGAACTCGGTTCCAAAATGGCGTTTGTGTCCGCCTCTGTAACTCCAACCAAGGTCGGGCCCTTTGTTCCACTTTTTGGCGGGCTTCTCCACAGAAGCCCTCCAACTGGTGCCACTCTGTCTGGGTTCCACAGGATGTGTGGGTGGGGGAATGTGCACCCTATACTGCGTTGCCTTGGCAACTCAAGTCGCACTCTGTTTTGATTGGGCCAGTGGTGAGCCGCCCGGCTCACCACTTAGCATGTATGAGTGACAGCTAGGCTGTTGAATGGGGGTTTTTCTGCATAAAAGCAGGGCTTTTGGGACTGGAACTTCAGAAGTTGCCATAGGACCTAAGAAATCCGAAGAGGGGAGAAGCTGAGCCATCTGCAACAATGACACCACCGGTGGAGCCCTGCTGCAACAAACTCACCACTTTTCCGACGGCAAGAGGAGATCTTCTGCTGGAAGAGTCTTCTCCCTCTGAGCTGGTGGGACCAACCAGTTCGCCATTTCGCCTTCCAGGACATCTCTTGGTCGAATTGCCAGTGCCAAGCACCCCGGCGGCCGGATAGCCAAGCTTCAACACTGTGACCGCGAATAAAAGGAACGCACCTCTTAACCAAACGAACTCCGCGGCTGGTCTCCTCCCTGGGCAGTGCAACGACTCCACGACGAGATCCTCTCTTCCCCTGGTCGAAACCACAAACTGCACCCGCTGCCAGGAACAACTGCCACCGCTGGAGCTTCCTCAACTTTAAAAGGTACTGTGTTCCACCTGGCCTCCCTTTCTAAGGTTTGCTAAAGGTGACCCTTAAATCCTTGGCTTGCCAACTGGGTTGGCCCCCAGACCTTCTAACTTTATCTTTTTCTTCAACCCAACCTCTTTTGAACATTTTCGCAAAGACTTGAACGCTTTTTAAACTGTGTGATCTTGGGCACATTTCACCTTGCTCAATTTAAAGTGGGCCTGGCCTATGAACTTTGGCTCTACAGTAGACTCTGCCTTCACTAACTTGCTGTGGTCTTATAAAAGTGTTGGGGACTGTTTTATTTTCATGACCTGCCTTTTTCTCTCCCTTTAACTGAATTATTGGAGTGCCATCTAAGTTACGCGCTCACATCTGTTTTGACAAATAGTGATGTTTTGGCTTAGACTTGTCGAATAATTATTAAGGGAGGTGTGTATACTTTTCTGATTGTGTTTGAACTTGCTTTGATATATAGTGCTAGTGTATTTCTTAAAGTGTGTGTTAAATAAATAGTTATATACTTTTGATATCAAGCTCTTGTCAGTGTCTGCTTGTGCTACTGTGTTTTTGGCCATATTGTGTATACTCTACATACTGCCCTACTCTTCTTGAGCGAAGTCTGACTGCTCAGCCACAGCTACCAGGTAAATCTGGGTGGTGCAGACTGCTACCAATTGGGTTTACTGCTTACTCCTGTAGTCTTAATCTTCTTGCAGTGGTCCCCAAGGGAACTGCACAGGATTCTGCCTAACAGTGAATAACTAGGGACCCCCGCAGTTACCTCCTTGTCCGAAGCTGATGCCTCAAGAAGCTTGTAACCTGAATCAAGCTGGAGGAAGAAGTACGAGTCTGCAACTCTTCATCAAATCCAAAAGCTGCTTTGCTGATTCGAGGACTGAACCACAGAGGAGACCTGGATAGGTGTCCTCGTCCCATAGCTACAAGGAGAAATCGTGCAACTACTGCTCTTCACCCGAAGTGTTCTGGAAGCCAGTGCTCGGATCCTGCCATCCCAAAGAGGTGCTTTCGTGGGTCCAGAAGAGGAGTGCCTAGACATCTTGAGCCCAAGAAGTCCATCTGGCATAGTGCTGCTCAACGCCCGGAGCTGCCAAAGTTCCAAGTAACGCAAGGAAACAAACTTCAAGTGGCACTGCAGCCAGGACATCTCTCCACTTTCCCGCCCCAGAGAAGATCCAGGGTCACCACCTGTAGAGGAGTGCCAGCCGGTGGGTTTCCCACTACCAACCACAGAAGAAAGCATACCGAAGGTCCAGACTTGGTGAGTGCCTGGCAGAAGTCACCCTGTCATCTGTGCTGCGGCTGCAGCACCGAAGAACCGAAAGTCGGCCAACTGTGAAATACCAAAACCCGCACCTAATACTGGCACTGCACCCGTCGCCACCGAAAGTCATTGACGACCACCAAGGGACTTATCTTCATCAACCAAGCTTTGTCGACGTCCACAGTAAGTTTCATCTTTGTGGGAAATCCATAGCTGGCATAGCAACCTGACAATGCAGACCACTGTGAACAGACCTACATTGAGGCCTTTCCAGCACTGCTTGGTTCCCTTCTCCTGTTTGACACAGACATCCCAGCGACTCCTTTCAACGTGGGGTCCCACCCTCGAGGGGCATCGTCGAATAAAGCAGAGGGACTCCACCACTTTGTCTGCCAAGACACACAAGGTACTGTGACGAGCAAGAGCATCTTTCATCCTCAGGATTCATCCAGTGGTCCCAGATTCGTCTTGGAACCTGTTCTCCTGTGGTGTCCCAGGTACCATAGGGTGGTGGGGTCTTTAAAAACAGAAACATACTATTAATGAACATATCAGGACTGTGCTGTAATATACAACATAAAGTACACCTTAACTTTTCTTTACTGTTTGCCAAGGTGGGGGATCCTCTCACAATTTTGTCTTTTGATACTAAAGAAAGCATTCTGCCTATTTTCTAAGTATTACCTGCCTTACAACAGTAATGTTTATGAGGTTAACCCTTGCCTAATGATTTAAATGATTTTTAGTAACTGTCAGCAGTTGGTGCATTACAACTGAACTTAAAGGCAACATTGGTATCACATGGAACTATATATATTAAGTTAAGTTGCCCGATTAGATTTCTAGTACAAATTGAGTCTTATTTATTTGTATATATCCAACTGACTTTTTATCCTTTAATAAAAAGACTTATCACCCAACTGTGTGTAGACATTCCATTGTGGGCAGCTTGGGGATGCACTGTCCCTAGGAATCAGCTTGCATCACCTCCCCTGAGTCTCAACCTTGTTTGCTCGTCCTTAGCTACCATTAGAGAACCTTGGCTGGGGTGCTCTGTGCTCCTACGCCAACCATATAGTGGGCAGAAATACAGATACCCGCCACCAGTCCTTACAAACACAATGGTATTCCAATGTACCTTTTTGGTTGCCTTTGGGCTACCAATGTATTTTGTATGTCTTGCTCTCTGCTATTTTGTTTTAGGGGATACCTTTGTTTAGGGAAACCCAGAGGTAGATCTACAATGGCAGTTCTGTCCAGGTGGGTTCTTTGTGAGCCCAGTGAGCCAGCATCCATACTGGTTTAGAACAGTCTATGTCCCTGGGCTGGCCGGATCACTTCCTGTGTGGGGTGGTCTGGGTTGAGCAGCAGATTCAGGGGCCAATCCCGAATGTGATTGGTGGGCTTGATTTGGCTAGCCCTTATGAGTGGTGGTAATTCAGGGGAAACAACCTCTTTCAGCTCTCTTGCAAGTGGAATTTTCAGAAGAGCAGGTTTACTTACCTGCTGCAGGATTTCGTGCTGTTTGCTACCATTGCTGCAATGGGACTACATTTGATCATACTAGCGCAATGCAGAGTCTTGAGGTGAGCTCTGGGTGTTCTGCTACTGGACGTCCATCCTGGGCCTCTGCAGTCATCCTGCTGGCCACACTTGCGTGCTTGGTCAGGCCTCCCATGCTGAAACCAAACCTGGGACATTCCGACATCCTCTCACTGATGTCATCACACCTTGGAGCGGGAACCTGCCACAGCCCGGAAATGTGTCGAGACGCCCAACAGCCCAGCTCAGTGGCTCTTGAGGACTGTCCTGGGTCCTCCCCACTGTCTCCTTTGAGGGACTGTCTTTTGTGGCTTGGCACCCTCTCCTCCTCCTTGTAGATACTGGATCCTCCTTTGTCGGGTTCCCTCACCTTCCTAGAGTATTTCTTGCCATTGCTTTCACTTCTGGCTTGAGGGGCCCCCATCATTGGAAGGATGGTTAATCTTCTTGTCTGCCACTGTGGTCGTCCCTGGATCAGGGTCTCAAGCACTGGGAAGTCGCATTCAGCAAAATCCACCTAGGAAAGAAGACTTTTACTTATAGGTATGTTTCACCTCGAAGTAACTCTCTCGTGCCTCGAAACACTTGAGTATAGGCGCGTTATAAATACCATATCATATAACTATCTTTTTGGAAGCAAACCCTGTCAATACTTGCCTCTAGGCGGAGGGTGGAAGGTTAAGCAAGAGAATGACTCTCAAGGGTGCCCCTGTGGTCCTGGTTCGAGGCTAAACTGCATTTTCCCATTGGTTTACACTGGGGCTTTGCTTGCTGTGATGCAGATTTCTTCTGGTTCTCTAACCTTCCACAGGATCTCTTTATTGGAGTCTTCCTGTGTCCTCCTTGGGGTCATCTGCTGGCAAATGCACACCTGTGGGGTACTTAACTGTATTTACTCCATACATGCAGATTGCCTATTGACTTTGTCTCACCTATTTCTGTGGCAGCTTTCCACTCACCCGAAACTCATCTAAATTGACTTTGGGGCGCCTGCCTGCCCTTGAATATTTTTCCTGAATGCACTTTAGGTCCAGTGAGTTTATGGCCAAATATGAGAACTTTTGCACCTCCCCATGATTTATAATGCATTTGTAAAGTCATACTATCCATTTCTACATTGGGAATGCATATGTACTACAAAACTATTGTTGGTGACACTAACTATTTCTCCCTGAAGTGTGCCGACTGGGTAATTCTTGCTAACAATGTTTCTTGTCTTTTAGTGGCCTTTGGCTGTGTTTTAAAATGGTTTGCCCCCTCTGAAAATGTCATTAACAATGGTGTGTGTGTTTTATGTCCCAGAGGCCCTGAAATACTGTGACTTTGTTGGCACTAGGGATCCTGGGTGACTATTAGCTATGTTTTAATCCCTGGTTCCCTTCTTTTACCATCCCTAGCATCTATGCTACACAATTGCTATGTATAATGTTTTCCACTTGTAACACTTATGTATTCTCCATGTATCTAAGTCGTCTTCTTATAACAGCGCCTCGATGCCCCAGGGCTGTTTGTGCGCTTTATAAATTAAAACAATAAAATAAATGCATTGTCCATCACCAGAGAGTGGACCTAAACTATGATACAGGAATGGGTTGTCTACTGGGACAATGTACTGCATTTTACAGTCACTGGCAATTTTAACTGTACTGTGTGCCTCCCCCACTTGTCACTGTATGTTGTGTGCCCATCCTTAGACAGTGGACACACATTTTCACATAGGGGTGTGGAGTATCTCAACATTGGCTGTTTTTGCAATACATTAGGTATTTGTACTGTGTTAACTAATATATTCAGTGTCGTGTATTTTCTATGAAGTAGTGTATGGACTAATTGTAACTTTGTGTCAGCCTACATGCACATCCTGGTGTTAAGCCTGACTGCTTTGCCATGTTTACCATTTTAGGAGTTTGACTTCGCTTTTGTGCTGGGTGTGTTGCTGACCTTAAAGTTAACGGTTATACATCCACATCAGAGGCCTGTGCAAAAATGACCATTATACACCTGACAAACCACAGGACTGCCATTCCTAAATGGATCTTGTTGCCCAAGATGGGGTTCCCTTCTGTGCTGTACCATGGGTTAACATATCAGGCTTGAATGGATGGCCTGTTGATGCAGGATCTTAGGTCCAAGATCCAGGAGACTTCCCTACAGTAGGTATAACCTTGTGTGGTTGCCCTGGCTGGTGTCCCCTAGCTGGGCGGTGGAAGGCCACCGATGGGATTGGGAACGCAAATACAAACCCTGAAAGACACTGTCACTTTTGGGCCCGAGTCCCCGTCCCCTCCTCCCTCACCGCCCAACCTTATTTATGTCAGACAGCTTATGAACCTCCACAAAGTTGACAGTAGCTTGTTGTACCAGTGCTTCTACTGGGCTTTAGCAGAGATCATTCCCTTAAAGAGTTTGGTGCTTATCCGCAGCAAATACCACAGGCACTCACTGCATGGATAATTGAGGTACATCATGTCACAGAGGAACGTTCAGGTTCAGCCATAGAGGAGAAATTACTTACTAGTGATTTTCTTTCTATGGATTCTGTATTCTTCTCCTGCAGATTCCTTATCAGATATCCATCCAAGCATCAGCTACTCGGAAACTTTTTCACCAGGGGATGCAATACAACTATACCAACCGACGACTCGTCTTGACTTGACAGTGCCAGCCACTTGTTGACTCTGGATGGGATGTAGGAAGAAGTATATATATTATACACTATGCTCCTGTACCTCAGTTCCCCACATTCTCGCCCCCCCCTCCTCACCCCACTAGAGCTCAGCAGCCGCGGAGGAAGAATCCATAGGATTCGGCCAGGAAACAACCAAAAAACGAAGGCATTAAACTGTGCCTAACACCTTATCACCATAACCACGTCCCATTAGAAGTGGACAACCAGATATAGACAACAGACCACTATCACAGAGGCCGAATGGGAGAGTGATGACGAATCCATAGAAAGAATATCACTGGTAAGTAATTTCTCCTTCGATCGATTGCATTATCCCACAGATTCCTCATCAGATAGACTCCCAAAGCAATACAGAGTGCACTGGGGGGATGAAAGCACTCAGACAAGGATGGTCTGCAAAACCGATTTGCCAAATCGAGCATCCGAACCACAAGTCAACGACCAAGCAGTAATGCTTGGTGAATGTGTGGACCGACGACCACGTCGCTGCTCGACATATTTCCTTCACTGGCAAACTCCTCTACAATGCAGATGATGCCGGCACACCCCTGGTGAAATTTGTCCCGATGCCTGGGGACAGATTTTTACCTGCTCTCTGACAACACTCTGCAATGGAGAAAGATATCCAGCGAGCGATTGTCTGTTTGGATACACAAGATCCTTCCTGGAAAGAGGGAAGCCCCAAAGTTGTTTGTCATGCTTAAATTCCGCTGTTCTAGCCATTTAAAAGTTGAGTGCCCTCTTAGGGTCCAGACTATGCAGCCTCTCCTCATCCTTAGAAGGATGCAGGGGAGAATAAATAACCAGCAATTCAATGCTCTGTGACGTATAGAATTCAGAAACCACATTCGGCAGAAATGTTTGGCACACCTTGAGTCAAGCCTTCTCCTTGAAAAATCTTAGGAAAGGTGGCTTGTAAGATAGAGCCTGAAGCTCACTTACAAGTCTTGCTGTTGTGAATGCCACCAACAAAGCAGTTTTCAGGGTAAGCAGCCTGATAGGGCATGAATGTGTGGGCTGAAACGTAGCCGCCATCAAATAAGTCAAAACCAAGTTCAGGTCCCAGTCCGGAACCAGCAAGAGAAGGTGGAAATCTATTTACAAGGCCTTTCAGAAATTGAGTCATTACCAGGAGCGTGAAGAAAGATTCTTGAGCCTGAGACCTCTTGAACAAAGCTGCCAAATAGCCCTGACTGTGCCTATCTGAAGGCCTGCAGAGGCCAGCAACAGAAGAGACTCCATCACCTTAATGGTGGGACAAGCGTTGGGGTCTATACTGCGTTCAATGCACCACAACTCAAATCTTCTCCTCCTGCACACATACAAAGATCTTGTAGAGGGTCTGCGTGTTGCCAGTAGCACCTCAAGTACCTCTTCAGAGAGGTCCCAGTCATCAAACCTCATCCTCTCAAGAGCAACACATGTAGGTTGAGGGATACCAGGTTTGGATGGAGCAACTAACTGTTCGACTGAGATAGGAGGTCCGTCCGTTGAGGCAACGAGGCAGGTGGGCTGATGGTCAAGTCCAGGAGTTCCGAGTACCAAGTTGTCTTTGTGCAATCCGGGGTGATCAAGCTAATGGTGGCTCTGAATCTCCTCAACCCACTGAGAACCAACGGGATGACGGGTTTCGGAGGGAACGTAGAGTTGGGGACGAAGACCCACTCCACCAGGAACGCATCCCCATAGCACCATTCGCTGGGAATTCCCTCGAGCAAAATTGTCTGCCCTTTGTGTTGGTCCTCGTGGCAAACCGATCCACTGTCGGGATACCCACTGAGCGGAGATCTCTGAGAACTTCCTGGCACACTTCCCACTCGTGTGAGACTGCTCTGCCTACCCAGAGCGTCTGGCAGCCAGTTCTCTGCCCATGGCAGGTGGGAAGCTGAAACAGAGATCCGGTTCTTCAGTAACCAAGGCTTCCCTGCATAGGGGCAGAGGTCAAACACCCTCCTGTGTATTGGGATAGTGCATGGCCACTGTGTTGTCCGTCACAATGAGGACATGTTTCCCCTTGAGGAAGGTAGCAAAGGCCATCACGGCCAACCTGATCGCCCACAACTCCAGCCTGTTGATATGACACCGGCATTCCATTTGTGACCAAAGGCGGCTCACCTGTAGGTCCCTGTAGTGAGCGCAACCACCACAGGGCCACAGAGGCCAAAAGGGTAGCCCCATCATCATGTTCTACCTGCTGGCCCACCAAAAGAGGTTGTTGGTTACTGACCTCAACACCTTGAGAATGTCCTTCATGGCATCGAAGTACTGGGACTATTGATCCCTCAACAGTTACTGCAGAGATCACATTCGTAGTCTGGCCTCCGTCACCAGAAAAATGCAGGGAGCCATGACACCTAAGAGGCAGAAGCAGGAAGCAGTTGGTAGACTGTTGTTGCTATGGAGGAGCTTGATCATTTGCCCAAAACTGGTGACTTTGTTCAGAGAGAAAGCCTTCCCCACCCATGTATCCAGGACTGCTCCAATGAATTGGAGCTTTTGTTTTGGTGTGACGTGAGACTTCTGGAAATGTAGGGAGAAGCCCAACCCATGAAGCAGAGGGCAGGTTTCCTCGATCTGCATCAATACCTTCTCCGGAGACCTTCCTCAGATCAGCCAGTCATCCTGGTATGGGAATATGTGAACATTGGTTCTCCTGATGTGCATCGCCAACACGGCCATCGGCTTGGTGAAAACCCTGAGTAAAGAGGTTAAGCCAAAAGTGGGGGGGGAAGGAATTGATAATGAGGATCCCCCATGGCTATTCTCAGGAATCGCCTGTGCCTCTGATGAATCAGCACATAAAAATAAGCGTCCTGAAGGTGCAGCAACAGCAACTAGTCCTGAAGTTGTCTTACCTCGGGAACTTGTTCAAGACCCTGAGGTCCAGGATGGGACAGAGTCCTACCCCTTTCTTGGGTACAAGAGTGCCAGCCTGATCCTTTCTGCTCTGGTGGCAACTCTTATAGGGCAGCCTTCAATAACAGGGCTCTCAGTTCCTCCTGGAGCTCCAGTTTTGGTTGTTGTTGTAGGAGGTGCGGGGGGACGAGATTATAGGTTTTTTAAAAATGGCCGACCGTACTCCCATTTGACGAGTTGCAAGGCTCAGGAATAGGAAGTTATTTCCTTCCACCTGTCCAAGTGCAAGGAAATTCTCCCTCCAACTGGGAGAAACATGTGGGGGGAACTCAAAGTGGCTTAATGAGCGCTGTTGCCCATGCTACTGCTGCCCCTAGAGGCTGCATTGCCCTGCCAGGAGGCGAGAACCACTTCTGACCTTGCCTGGCTTGCAGGAGCTGTGCCCTCTTTCCAAATGGAATCTACCGCCTGGAGAGGGGAAGCCGAAAGACTGCTTTGCAAAGCTAGGCCAGGCGACTTGGCAGCCAATTTAGAGTCCTTGAACTTCTCCAAGGATGCATCGGCCTTTGGGCCAAACAGGTGCTCACCGTCAAAAGCTATGTCCAGAAGCTTGGCTTCTACATTTGGGGGGAATCCAGAGCTTTGAAGGTAGGCTGACGACCATAACACAGTGGTTGCATTCCACGGCCTATGCAAACCGCAGTGCCTAGGCCAGTCTGCAGTGCTTGGCATTCCACCTCCTTACCATCATCAAAGAGACTCAGGAAACCATGCCTCATTTTGCCTGCTGGGATGTGTTCCACAGCTTTCCCTAGGAGTTTCCACATTCCATGATGCATTGATCATTTTCAGGGCCATGCTACCAGAAGTGAACATTTTCTTTGGCCAGGGCATCCATCTTCTTGGATTCCCTGTCTGTAGGGAGATTAGAGGTAGATGTGGTTGGTCTATAGCACACTGTAGCGGCTTGCGCCAGTAAGCCTTTTGGCTTGGGGTGGGAAGACAGGTAAGGTAAATCCCACTAGCCGGCTTGTGTTTCAGTATCCGCGCCTCGCATGAAGCAAGGCCTTTGTAACAATGTGGTAATGGGGTCCGAGATGGCTGCATTAAAAGACAATGCCCTTTCTGTTTGCAGTCCCTTATCTAGGATGTCTGTCAGTTCATAGGCCGACTGGGGCTTAGCCGGAGAGCCTAGACCAAAGGCCTCTACTACCCTCTCCAAAGTCTTCAGTACGGTGCATTAAGGTGCCCATAAGGAGCGCATGTTGCAGATCCAGGTGAGGAGACTTGTCTAACCCACTTGCGTCATGCAATCCCTCAGCTAGAGCAAGCAAACCTGATTGGTCAGGGAAACAAAATATCTCAAGTCACTCCGCCCATAGGCTAAAAGCCAAAAACACACTTGATCCATTTCATCGTCGAAGATCAACCTCATTGAGTTGAAAAACTTCCAGCAGGATTCAGGGATAAAGGAACCTTCGACAGTTGGCGCTGATGTCTACAGCGCCTTTCCTACCAGGCCCAACTGTAAAAGAAATATGAAGAAAATTCACTACCCTGCAAGTGTCAAAAGTTGACCAACAGGCAAAGAAAATTGGAGTCGTTATGAGACAGCAAATCTTTAACAGATGCCTTTGGGCCGGTTGGGAAAGGGATCAAGCAGAACTATATAGAGCAATAACTATTTTAAAATCAGAAGCATAAGCAAGAGACAACCTTGTACATGCAAAGACATTGCAAGCATTTTCGACTGTTCATACACATTTGATGAGGTGCAGAACTTCAGCCAGATCCTATGGCATAATTCCTGTTTTGGGAGATTTTCACAGCAGCCACTCCCTCGCTAATGTAACTCTTCCTCTGAAAGCTTAGTTCATAGCCACAGTGTTGTGCGATAGTTAAAACAGAAAGAGTTAAACAGGGGTGCCCTTTGGCCCCAGCACTCTTCATCTCTTTCCTTGACGATTTCAAAGACTCACAAGACTTGATCAGATAATTTCCACCGAAAATCGGAAATACAAGGGTCATTAGACTTTTATATGCCGACGATCTAATCATCTTGGATCATACACAGGTGGGCCTTCAAAGCCAACTCGACAACCTCGCCTACTAAACCAAGGAGAATAATCTTGAGATTAACAAGTCAAAAACAAAAATACTGATTCTCCAGAAACAGGGGAACAAAAAGAAAGAGACCTTGAAGTGGTACCTTGACCAGTCAAAAATAAAAATCGTCTCAACATTCAAATATTTGGGAGTTGAAATCGACAGCTCGAAGAGAGGCTTGAGCATGCAGAAAGCCCTGTGGTTAAAGACCAAAAATCTAACGGCTCATCTACGTGCAGTTGACAGAAAATACAGCAAATACAGCCTCCTGCCGGCTATTCAAATCTACAAGTCTAAAGTAATCCCATCACTAACGTATGGCATGGACGCTACCCCTGCAATTCCATCTACTTTATGGACTAAATTAGAAGGCTTCATTTGGAGAGCAGTACTAGACCTACCCAAATCCACAGCCGTAGCAGCCATAAGACGCAAACTTGGTTTACTCTCCCTAGAGGCAGTGGTGGCCCAGAGCACAATCCAACTCTACAGAAAAATCCAGAACCCGGAAAGCCTAGAAATATACAGGATGATCGCTGTGGAAATATCTAAAGGGAACAATACATTTCTTAATGACTGGGTCAATAGACAAAGGCTCATATTGCAAGAGACAACTTGTTCTGAAGATGAACTAATCCAAAATCCCCTAAGAATAAAAGCAAAAATGGAATGGCTCGACTGGATAAAAACTAATGACAAAGCAGTTTCGAACAAACTTCTAGCTCACCTGCCACCGGTTTTCAACAAACTCAAACAGCCAATGGGAAACTGCATAAAATACCCCAGCAAACACCTCATGAAAACTCTACTGAAAGCCTGTTTAAACCTCCTGCCGACTCATGAAATTTTAGCAATTCGCACAGCGTCCGAGGAAAATTCCTGTAGACTCTGTAAAGATCCGCAATCTACAGAATCAATCAAGCACCTCTTGATGGTTTGTCTTACCATAGACCAAGAAAGAAAAGCCTTCCTCGGTCCCCTGTTCATAACCTCCTACGTCGTTGACGAAAACACTTGGTGGAATCGCCTTATTACAGGAGCCCAAACCAGATGGTTAATAGCAGCGACCAAACTCATAAACATCGCCTTGGAGAAGGCTTCGCAAACGCAACAGAAACAGCCCACGGAAATAACCACGCCTCCTTCGGAAGCATCTATCGTTTGAAAAATCTTTTCTTCCATTCTTGGTCTTCGTCGTGAACCTCATGATCGCTTAGTAAAATATCAAACATCTCTCTTCAAAACCAAAAGATCTTTGTAAAAATCTAAATTGAATACAAAAAAAGAAAACCCAGAAATTCAAGTTCAAAGAGTGGTAATGAAAGGTCTTAATAATATCTTTAATCCAAATCTGTTTAGAAGGAACTTGCCAACACATAGGCATGATTAACACACACAACTATTAACAGAGCTATCAAACTTTAAAATAAGTTACATGGTCAGAGGATAAATTAAAAGGTTGCAAGATATGTTTGATTGTTTCTTCCCATACCTGATGTGGTATTTCCTGCCTGCCAGATGACTGGCCCAATATCCAGATTTCCAGAAACGGTAACCATCCATCTCTCTGCGGCTTTCACAGAATGGCGTGTACCCATATGGCGCACCATCTAAGTTAAAGTCTCTCAATTCTTTTAGGTCTGTTCGTACAATCTGTGAAAAGGGACATAGAGTAGCACATGATAAAAAACAAAGCTGAATTGCTCAAACATACAGACGTTTTAGTAATAAAAAAAAAAACTTGAAATGCCAACGTAGGTACTATTGCTGAAATTGGGCCATATGACTCCACTTTCATTGTGCAGTTAAACATGTGACTATCTTTTGTAAGCAAACTAGCTTTGTTTGCAAACTTTGTTTTTGCATTCTTGCACCTAAGCACCATACCTGATCAGCATCTACAAACAGGAACTTGTCGACTGCCAGTGGGAAAAGCACATCTAGAAATAGGATCTTGTAGCCCCAGATCATTCGCTGCTTCTCAGTTTGCTGGTGGAGCCATCGGGGCCATTTGTATTGGACAAGTTCATACTGAAAGTTGTACTTCTGTGCCATATAAGGGATGAATTCCTGATGGACAAAAGAAAGGTAAACATTTTCTTTGAGAATCTATTAAAAGAGAGGGTTCCAACATCTTAGCAGAAGCCAATCGCCTTAACTAGTTTTAGGATAAGTAGAGAGATTATACCCTTCACCCGAAAGAGGCCATAGTTACATGGATTTTAAACTTCAGCCATTTGCCTTTTTTTAAATGAATTTTTATTAATATTTGTTTAAGCACAAAAACTGTAAATCACATTTTGCAAAGTTCTGAAACTTGACATTCAAACTTGACCACCCCCTACTGTGCCCCCCCCACAACCCTGGGGTTCCCGTAGAATCACAACACCCACAACCCAATAATGCAAAACTGTACATTTTCAATCCTGTGCCCCACTGCTCGAGCCCCTCCACCCCCAACATTAACCAAGTTCCATCTCTGTATTTTGCCTATGCAGTATAGGCACACTCAATTCAATGTCTCAGAGGCCTTATATTTGTCGTAATTCTGTTTTAGTAACTCAGATCCCTCAATAAAGAGCAATAACCCCTCCATTCACTCATAAAACTTTAGGGCTCGCTGGATCCCATCCATCTGTCTCCCACCTATTTAGAAGCGACCCCAATCTATTGTTCACCACTGCTGTTAATTTATCCATCACCATCATGGTGTGCACCTTTCGCTCCCAAGTCTCCTCCTACAGGAGTTCCTCATCTTTCCACCCCTGCGCAATGGCCAGCCGTCCCGCTGTGAGCATTGCTTCCCACATCCTGGGGAGCCTATGCTCATCCTTATCTTTTGTGGGGACCCCCAAGAGCATCTGAAGTGGATCCAAACCTAACTGCACCCTGGTGATTTCCTTCATCCAACTTAGTACTTCATCCCAAAACAATGGTACCTTCGGGAACCACCACCACATATGGGAGAGGGAACCCACTTGGCCACATCCCCCTGGACAAAGGGGCGAAGGTCTGTAAAAACTCATCAATATTGTATTATAATGTTGGCCTAAGCACACACACATTGAACCGCGCTATCACGGTTTCCCAAAAATGCCATCTTGGTCGTTTTGCTCGCATTTCCGAGTTTTCACTCTGAACGCGGTAAAGATTCACAAATTCATCGCTTTGGGAGCTTCTCAAAACATGCCCCTGCACAGGAATGCCAAATCTGCTGAACACATTGATAGAACAGATGTGATTATATTAGCCGAGGTTTGGGGTGATTTGACCGATTCAGCTGTACCGCATGGATTGCAGGATTTGAATTACTTGTCCTGTACTAGAGATACCGCACTGAAGGTGCGCGAGCATTTATCAAAATAATTTTTCTTTTAACATGAACTTGATCATTTGCACCAAATAGCATTAGGCGAGCGTACACAACAACCATCGTATGTGCAGAAAAGATTTTTGCCTCCATTGAAAACAGTTAGTGAAGAGATGCGCACATGTACGAGAAACGCTCTTAGATGGATCTCATATGCATCCATTTCATCTATCGAAGTTCATGACACATTTAGACAATATTCTCCTCCTATGCAGAGAAAGGTATTACAAGTTATGGTAAAATATTTGCAGGATGAATGTTTGAAAAGGAAATTGTGTTGTCCTGCTGATAATATGATAATTAACAAACACGTGTTTTCTGTCGACACCGCGCTAACTTGATTGTCACTCGCTTTGGCTTTTCTCCTCAAACGCTCAGAATTTCCTACTGTACAATTGCCTATGAGAGAGGTTCCTCCGACTCTCGCACCGAAAGTAGAGATCCCTGGTATAGATGGAGCAGCTGCCACAACTATTCCAGCCCATTATATTTCACAGTTTGTTCATGTTCCTTTCTCACGACAAGAGGTAAATACTCTCAAGCAGTCTATTCCAGACATTTGAAAGAATTCTACAGGGTTCTACAAAGAAATAGAATAAATTCTGAATTAATCGGTTTTCACCCTAGGTGACATTGACTTATTATTCCCTGTGATTTTGCCAACAGACTTATGGAAGCAAATTAGGACCATAGACAACCAAGCTGCAACGGGTGATACCTGGGTTGCCCTGGTACTAGCTGATACATCTAGGAAAGCTGGAGAAAAACCGCCTCAGACCATATTAATGTTACTGAACCACATTGTGACTAAACCAGAAACTGTAGTACCTGAAAAGAGAATTATTTTAGATAAATTAACAGCGTGCATGCAAGGGAAGATCGAGGGAGCAACCAAGTTTTTCCAACAAGTTTGAACAGGTATTTTCAGCTTTCAGTGGTCAAGATTTGAGTACGGAACCTGGAAAGTGATTGTTGACAAATTTGTGCGAGGATTATTGCCTGACATTCAGTCGCAGATCACTGCGTCTGAAAGTGCATGGCAGGCCAAGTCGCAGTCTGAAGTCTTACATATGGCTCAGTCTTACGAAACCCAAGTCAGCAATGAGAAAGAAAAGATAGAGAAGAAACAGGGGGATTTAAAAACTAGAGTACTTTTGCAACAGATCGCAAGAGGAGCACGGGGAGGGAATGGTGGGATTGTACAACCGAGAGGCCAGTTCATACTGAAAATAGTGCCTGTTCACATGGATCAATCTGCATATTGCAGGCAGGAGGGTCACTGGAGGGCACAGTGTCTGGTCACTGGAGGGCACAGTGTCCGACCCTCCAGCAGAGAGCAGCGAATGGTACGATTGGTAGACAATCGAGAGCATGCAATGGCATGCCTGGTCCAAATAGGAATCAGTTTTCTCAGAATCAACAGGCACAGCTACAATATAGTAATGCAGGTAATCAGGGAGGCCAGCAACAGAATACTGGGAATACAGACACTTTTGACACCAATTTGCACTCGTATTTCAGTGAAGATTTCACATCTGATGATGTTTTTTTTCCGCTAGGACAGCCCGCAGCAGAGTCTGGAACCTATTCCTATAGATCAGAAAGGACCCTACATAGAAATGAAAGTCGGGAATAGTGCGCATGTTTCTCTAGTAGACACCGGGGCACAGAAGTGCTCCATTGACCATCTGCGAGTTGCAGATATCGCACTGTCAGGCAGAATAATGTTTCTGTAGGGTTTTCTGGTACTCCAGTAGTGAGTCTGGTTTCTCGACCGGTGGCAATATCTTTGGGTCCATTTACTGACTCATGTCAATTTTTATTGACTACGAATTGTGGTGAGGACCTGCTGGGATTAAATTTGTTAAAGAAATTGAATGCAGCGATTTACTGCTCGCCAATTAGAGTGCATTTGACCATTTCACCCCAGCTAAATTCCACTTCACAATTTATAGCTTTGCCTTTACCGAGTGAATTAAAACAAGTGCCTACGCATTTATGGGCAGTGAACGACAACGATGTAGGGATACTAAATGTTGAACCTGTACGAATAGTACTAAAATCTGGTATTACGTTACCACGCATTCTGCAATATAAAGTATCAGTTGAAGGTGAACAAGCACTTAAGAGTATTGTGTCTGATTTAATGCATCAAGGGGTTATCGAAGAGATTTCTGGTAGCACATGTAATAGCCCAGTTCTGCTTGTTTGTAAGAAAGGTGATAATTATTACCATACTGTTTTGTTAATGATCTTCGTGCAATTAAAGTAGTAGCACCACAGTTTCCCATTGTCCCTGACATCACTACCATTCTGACTATGATTCCTGTTACGACTACACATTTTTCTGTCATAGACTTGAAAAACGCATTCTTTAGCATACCCCTCCACCTAGATATTAGATACAGGTTTGCATTTTCCCTTGGTGGACGCTCTTTCACTTTCACACGCATCTCACAAAGATACACAGAGTCCTAGTATTTACAGCAGAGCCCTTAAGGAACAACTCGATATGCATGTATTGCCTTCCACTTGCACACTGATACAGTACATTGATGACCTACTTATAGCTGCCAATTCAGAGGGCGCTTGCAAGGAAGGCACTGTTTTATTACTGAATCATCTAGCTGAGCATGGCCATAAAGCACCTTTGAAAAAGTTCCAATTTTGTCAACATGAGGTCGCCTATTTAGGCTATCTCCTGTTGAAGGAGGGTAGGCACCTTGCGCCCAACGGATAGAAAGCATCTCTGGCATGACTGTGAATGGCTTCATATTGTAGACAATGGATTCCACATTAATTAAGCCAATGTTGGCATTGACGATGAAGGATATAACCTTACCGTTACTTTGGGATACGGATTGTCAAGAAGCTTTCAATTTGCTCAAAACAGCGTTGTGTTTGGCGCCAGTTTTGGGACCACCAAACTATAGAAAAGAGTTTGTCTTGTTTGTGCATGAACGGAATGGATGTGCTTTAGCTGTTTTGACACAGGAACATGGAGGAAGAAGAAGACCATGCGGCTATTTTTCCTCCACGTTAGACCCTGTTGCATGTGCTTTGCCAAAATGTCTCAGGGCTGCAGCTGCCGCCTCAGTAAAACAAAGTGAGGGTACGGTTTTGGGTCACTCTTTAACCATAATGGTACCTCACTCAGTAGATATTCTGTTGAATAGAACACAAACTCAGCATCTCACATTTGTTCAGCTCACTAGGTATGAGTTGATCCTATTTGCACCTCACATCAAAATTAAGAGATGTTGTTCTTTGAATCTGGATGAACTGTCGCCTCCTCTGAACGAGGATAGCACTGTTAATGCATCCCATGACTGCTTGTACGTTACTGAACAGGATTCAAAAGGCAGAATCGATCTGAATGATACACCATTGACATCTCCTGATGGAGAACTATTCTGTGATGGCTCTTGTTTTAAACTACCTGATGGCAATTCCACTGGTGCCTATGCAATCACCACTTTAGACAACATTATCGAGAGTAAGAGAATTCCACACAACTCCGCCCAGGCTGCAGAGATAGTCGCCTTCACTAGAGCTTGTGAAATATCCCATGGGTTTAGCGTAAATGTTTATACTGATAGCATGCCTTTGGAGTAGCTCACAACTTTGGAAGACTATGGGCTGAAAGGGGATTCTTAACATCTCATGGTACAAATATTCAGCATGGTCCCTTGATAGTGCAATTGTTATCTGCATTAGCCCTTCCCAAACTAGCTATAATGAAATGCCCAGCACACCAGAGGGTGACTGACGATATTGGAAAAGGAAATGCATTTGCAGTCAAAATAGCCAAGCAAACTGACACTGACCCGCACTCACAAATGTATGGGTTAGATTCTGCTAGGTGGGTTGCTGAATCTGGGATGATGGAGGAAGGCATTAGTAGTGTGAAAGAAATTCTGGAATGAAGCCACAAAGGAAGAAATTCAATTTTGGGCTTCTGGACCTGCAGGGTTGGATAATGAGGGTTGTTGGGTTGATCGGGAGAAACTAGAGATGGATGCTGCCCGTTACATATGTAACCGCTATAGTTACTATGGCACATGGACCAGCACACATCAGTGTGAAGAGCTTTTGTAAACACTTAGACCCAGTTTGGTACAATGATAATATTCTCAAAATTGCAGAACGATTAGTTCAGAACTGTATGATTTGCCTACAACACAACATTGGTAAGGGAACACCAGCACCCAAGGGTAGTTTTGGACCTCCCTCTATGCCATTTGAAGTGATTCACTTTGACTTCATCGAGATGGAGCGATGCCAAAACTACAAGTGTGTGTTAGTGGTAATATGCGCCTTTAGTAAATGGGTTGAAGCTTTCCCTTTAAGAGACAACATTGCCATATCCACTGCAAAAGTAATGTTAAAAGAGTATTTCCCTATATTTGGGCTACCCAGAGTAATTTGGTACGATAATGGACTGCACTTTATAGTGGCTATCATACTACAGGTATGCAAGGCGCAACAAATAGATGAGATTTCATTCCGTGAGGCATCCGCAGAGGCCCCGTTTGGTGCAACGCCATAACAGTATCCTTAAGAATAAACTAGCAAAGGTGTGTGCACATAGTAAACTGAAATGGCCTGATGCCTTACCATTAGCCTTACTGTCAGGGACTTTCTTCCTATGAAATCGTAATGGGGAGAACTGCTAATATATGGAATGCACCTAGACCTAGAGTACCCATTATTAATTGATTACTGTGATCAATTGACTCAAAACTTGTGTTTTATTCACCAACAGGTTCGAGCTGCTTTGCCCTAGAAATACAAAGGACCCGGTCATCACATTCGACCTGGGGACTTCGTTTTAGTAAAGGACTTTGAGAGGAAGTCCTGCCTTGCAGCATGTTGGAAAGGACCCTATCAGGCGCTACTAGCTACTCAGATAGCTGTTAGAGTAGAAGGCAAAAGACACTGGATACCCGAAGCGCACTTGAAACGAGTACCCTTGCCTTTACCCTACGATAAGTGGGTTAAGGAGGGGGTTAACGATCCTGAATACAAGAGTGTGTCTTTTAATAAGGGCACCCATTCTAATCCCGAGCAACATTTTGAGCCCAAACAACTCAAGAACTCTTCACCTTCTTCAAATTCTGTTCCTTTGTTCACCGACCACTCTGTACCTGGAGTCACAAGGTACAACCTTCAACCAAGGAATTAGTTAGCGAATGACACTTTTATGGACTAGGAAAGTGTAGTTTGTATACTGCACCCACAAGAAACCAACAACCTTCCCTCCAATCCCCCTAAAGACGGTTCAAGGAGTTCCAGAGGGGGGCAGGCAAGAAGAAGACTACAATCAATTTTGGCTACGTGGTCAAGTGTCACCTCCGGATGAACTTATACAGCCTGTTTCAGTGAGGCTTCTTAATGGACACTGAAAACTATGCCTTTATTTGGGGCACATAGAATTGAGGACATGGAAAGCATTGCCACTGGAAAGCCCATATCTAGAGGGATATGGTCCAAGAAAGAGAAGTTGATAATAATAACAATTGTAGCCTGTGTTGTAATCACATTAATACCTGTATTATGGTACTTGGGGAGTTTGCATTCGCTTAGTGTACTACTGCCTACTGCTAGCACCACTTTATATCCTCTCTATGTACACTCTTCGTCCACTTGATCTGAAACACCAAGAAGTATATCATAATAATACACTCATACAGATAATGGATGCTACACATGCAATCTTGAACAAAACTAACTGCTGGGTATGTTCTCACCTACCACAACAAGGTGAGAAAGGTCTGGGATGGCACAGCTATCCACTCCCAGCATCGACTTTTTGCTACGCATCTTTTAGAGCCCTATTCTTTGGCAAGTGGAATGATAGTGCCACTGGCAACTTTGATGGAACAAACATTAATGAATTTAACTGACTAGTTCTGTTACCCCTAGGTTGTTCTGTCTTTGCAAATTAAAGTACAACCAATACTGCCCCCACTAAAAGTACTGATAAGCATGCTAGACCCTACCAATCTATGATCTCATTTACAATGTCACCAGTAGGAAACAGAGAAGCAATTCCTCCGTCTTATACCATTAATCACAATCTAGATATAGTTCCATTTTGCTTGCAGAAGGAAGGTTCCCGGTATATGGGCACATATGATAAATGTATTAACACTGCAGTTCTGGCAAACGAAAATAGGCCCTTATACATTGGGGGACCTATTTACTTTATTTGTAGAAAGGAAGCCTATCCATGGATGGCAAAACATTGGAAAGGGGCATGTTATCTGGGGATATTATTGCCAGGAGTTTATGTTACACCCACTGCAGACATACTGAAGCATTGCCCTAGACTGGGAATAGATGATACCACCACCCTCCAGGTACTGGGAGATGTAGCAAAAGCCATGACTCCTTTTTGGGGCCAAATCATAAATTCACTGTATATTAGGGGACTGGTTAGAGTGGAAAATACTATCAACGAAACAACTGACATTCTGTTCAACATGACATTGGAGCAAAGAGTGATTAGGTTAGTAGCTCTTCAGAACAGGATGCTTTTAGACGTCATGTTAGCTGAGCGTGGTGGTGTATGCAAAATGGTCGGGTCCGTGTGTTGCGTGTACATACCTGACTCCTCCCCTACAGTGTTCCAAGCAATCAAAAGGTTACATATATAGAGTACTGAAGTTCACGTTGTTGAAGGGGATGGGACATTGAAACCTAGGGCTGGAACATGCTTAGAACTTGGGTTTGGAA
This sequence comes from Ambystoma mexicanum, assembly GCF_040938575.1. Taxonomy (NCBI): domain Eukaryota; kingdom Metazoa; phylum Chordata; class Amphibia; order Caudata; family Ambystomatidae; genus Ambystoma; species Ambystoma mexicanum. Next base: position 291,818,995 of record NC_090932.1, on the reverse strand, counting down.
AATATTCTCAGCACTCGCTGTTGTCATTGGGGTAATTCTGTTCTGCTGCTGCAGCATACAATGCTTGCCTGTCCTAGGATCTGCATTGGACAATTGTTATTCCAAGTCTCTAATGCAACTGAGACCTAGTCCTCATCTTCCTGTAAACATGACTAATGCCTTGATCATGCAAGATGACACTATCAAACAGTTTATGGCTATCAATGTCTATGACAGTGATGATTCTGGTGGTTCTGATAACGATGATACAGGGTCACATGATACTAGCAATGTGTTGGCTTAGGCCAAAAGGAGGGTTTGTAAATACACATCAATATTGTATTATAATGTTGGCCTAAGCGCACACACACATTGAACCGCGCCATCACGGTTTCCCTAAAACACCATCTTGGTCGTTTTGTTCTCATTTATGAGTTTTTTTTTACTCTGAACGCGGTAAAGATTCACAAAGTCACCGCTTCGGGAGCTTCTCAAAACAAGCCCCTGCACAGGAATCCAAAATCTGCTGAGCACATTGTTTATCTTTAGCTCAGGGCCTTGAAGTACTGGTACGAACAAAGCTAATCTGCAAATTAGGTGCCTTCCTGGGCTCTCTTGCCCTCTCCGCAGCTAACTGTGAATGTGCATCTAGACTATTAAAAGGAAGCACAATTCATGGCATATGTTACTAGCTGAAATACAGACTGACCCTTTAGTCTAGAAATAAAGTAGAGTGAGGAATGTTACCTTGTGTTAGGAACACAAAATAAACCTACACCCCACACCGCTCTGTTTCCCCAGACAGTAAATTGTCTGTGAGATGACGCTGAGTGTTCCAGCATATGTTGCTATGGTAAACTGCCCACGTCTGTAGGTCATGAACCCTCATCACGTGATGGGTTAGCACGAATTCGCCATGATGTGGTAGTGTATAAAGTATGCTCACTCCCCCCATGTTTTAGCTCACTTCCTCTATGCCTGTACACACGGATTGACGAATTTGGGTCCGCTTAAGCGATAATAAATATTTGTTCCTCGTGACTGGTATGTCTTCCTTTCTTTGCCTCATATTTTTGGACTCATAGCTCCTGAAAACAGCCTGGATATCTTCAGGGGATCTCTGTGCCAACCCATTAACATTTTATAATTATGTTCCATCGTAGAGGTGAACAGATCGCTATGGAAGGTGACTTTATAAACTTTCGCCCATTCTTCCTTTGAAATGTCTCCACAGAACAGGTCCACCGACCCAGTACCTCTGAAACGCTTGTCTCCCCATCAGGGACGCTAGGTTCATAGCCCTGTATAATTTGGATAAAAGGCCCTGCCTCATGGGTGATGAGTCAAGAACCTTTTCAAAGCTAATAAGCTCCCTTACTACCAACCCTCCCCACTTTGGGTCTGACAGTATACCTTTGACCTGAATGTACTCGAAAACGGAGACCAAATCCCTCCCCAATCTCTCCCCAATAGTCTCCAGGTCTAAGAAAGCCCCCTCATTGAACAACTGACCCACCCTCTCAAGGCCAAAACCAGAACACCTTTGCAAGAATCCCAGTCCCTGCGACGAGAGGTTGAATTGGGGACCCCATACCGAGCACATTGGTGAGGGCTATGACGATAATATTCGGTTAATCCCACTGTTGTGCCAGACCGACCAGAGGACGCCCAATGTGGGGCGAGTCCTGAGTTGCTCTGCGATGGATTTGAGTGGGAAAAAAAGATAGTCTCTCACCTTTAGCGGGTGAGTGGCCAAGTCCTCCAAATAGGTCCAGTAGGTCCTCAATTCATCTTTCATGTGCTCAAGCATAACTCGCAGTTGGGCAGCCTTATAATACGATCGGATATCGGGGAATCCAAACCCAACCCTGTCCCTCGTAAGCATTGTCATTTTCACCTACTGTATCTTATTTTGCAAAATAAATCTACGAGTACCCCCAGTAGTTTGATAAAAAATCTCTCCGGAAGCTGACTCGGGATGGCTGTGAACAAATAAAGAAGTGGAAGGAGAACGGTCATTTTTACTGAGGTCATACGTCTGTCCAAGTTAAAACTAAAGCATCCCATCTTTTTAAGTCCAATTTCAGCTTCTCAAGGAAGTGATAATAATTATCCGTTACATTCTCTCCCAACACCCTTGAAACTTGAATCCCGAGGTATTGTATATCCTGATGTTCAACCCTCATACCAAAGTATCTCCTCTGTGGGTCCAAGAGAGAGCTTTGTTTTTGAATGGGCATTGCACATTACTTTTCCACATTAGTTTTAAGATTTTACACTCAATCCCTCCACCAGTTATGACCTTGATGCGTTGATTCTCACGAATTAAGATTTCCAGGAGTTCCATCATCAAAGCATAAAGTAGTGGAGAGAGGGGACAACCCCGTCGCGTATCCCTTGTTAGTTGGAATACCTCTGAAAGCACCCCATTTATTTGTACCATAGCCCGGGGGCCATTGTGGAGTTCCCTCACCGAACTCCAAAAATGTGCACCAAACCCCATTTTGGCTAAAACCTTCATCATGAAGTGCCACTCCACCCTTTCAAAGGCCTTTTCTGAATCGAGAGAAATCAAACAGGCTTCCAGGTCTTGCATTTGGGCACAGTGCATCAGCGCCATGGTCTTACTTACGTTGTCTACTCACTGCCTTCCTCGGACGAAGACTACTTGGTCACCGTGTCTCAGCATTGGCAGCCCAACTGCCAGTCCGATTCCCAGGATCTTTGCTAAGATTTTTACATCATTATTCAGGAAGAAAATGGGTCTATATAATAAGCATTTAGTGATGTGCTTCCCCTACTTGTGAATGGCTATTATTTTTCCCAACAACATCGTAGCAGGTAGAGCGTCCCCCTTCAAACATGCATTATAAACTCTCACCAAATAGGGGGCCGGCAGTGATCGAAACAATATATAAATTGTGATCGAGAACCAGTCTTCTCCTGGGGCTGTCCCGGACTTCATATTCTAGCTGTGCATCCTCTTCTGTAATAGGGCGGTCAAGGCCCTCTACCATATCGGGGGAAAGACCTGGAAGGGGGAGCCCCTCTAGGAAGGAATCCATCCGTCTCTCCTCACCCTTCCATTCCGAGGCATATAAGTCAGTGTAATATCGAGTTAACTCCCTCCCTATGCCCTTGTGATCATCCACAAAGCCGCCTTTCTCAGGCTCAACGCCCCCGATAATTCTCAGCTTCCTTTCCTCCCTCAATCTCCAGGCCAAGAAAGATCTTATCCGCCTTGTCCCCTTTTTTGTGGTATCGCCGCTTCAGAAATTTCCTGAATCCTGAACTAAGATGGCATTCAATTGCGTATTATATTGTCAAAGCTAACTCACACTCCCTGGGGACAGACACCCACCCCGGGTACCCCCTGGCTGTAATTGTTCTATCTTCTGGCAAAGCTGGCTTTCCAGTTCTCCCCTCTCTCTTTTCTTTTGGGACCCCCATCTTTATCAGCACATCCTGGATGGTCGCCTTGAAACCCTCCCAGAGAGATTGAACACCCACATCCACATTGTCCTTAAAACCAAAATAATCCTTGATTGCCAATAACAATTCCTGTCTCACCGCTTTGTCCTTGACAGAAATCGTTCCCATAGAGCCTCCATGGTGGAGTTTTCCGGTATTACAGGTGCCTGTAATACCAGCTATTTTTGCCGGTAAGGTGGCGGAATGACCTCCAGCTTTCAGTTGAAGCTAATTCCACCACATCACCAGCAAACTCTGAGTTGTCCGATGTAGTAATGTGCCGTTATACGATAATACCAGCACGTTGATTCTGCACTGGCCAACTTATGAGGCCCTATATCTTTGAAATTCTCTCCATGAAACTAACGAATGGCCATTGTACAGCATTTTGAATTTAATTACACACAGTTTATTTAATTACAATTTGCACATAGCCACTGATTTACTTTTGAGCAATTTTCTATTTGGAATTATTTGTGCACTTTTTGATAAAACAAAGAAAACTAGATGAAGATACAATAACGTACATTTTCAGAAGTCTAGAACAAATAATAAAGCTGTATTGCAGTCGAGTGCATCAGGTTGTGGTCTGTTTAACTTAACAGTAGTACATTTGATAGGTTTAGCCTGCACCCAGTGGTGTATTTGTGTTTTGTGCTGCCTTAGGCCCAACAAAGTGCATGCTCCCCCACATTTTACTCTGCCCTCTTTGCCAGATTCTCGCACCACTTATTTTAAATGCAGAGAAGCAGAAATATTAAAAATTGGATTGGAAAAGTCATTCTATACCCTTTATTAGATTTTCATCTTCACTGTGCTGAGCAAGTTTGGATTTTTTTAAATTGACGTTTAATTGCTGCAGTTCCCAGTAAATTGTGTGCTCTCCAAGATTTTCTGAGGAAATACATTTTTGCTCGTAAATCAACAGTGAACCCCACTAGAAATAAAGGCACATAACTATGGTTGAACTGGCAGATCAGTAACCACCTTATGAGCATTAACGTCACACCAAGGATTCAGCCTATATTATTGGACATTTATACATCTTTCATAACTTATCTGTAATACGAATTGACATCACTTTAGTACCTATGTAAAACGTTATATAATAATATTAAAGTAGTGTGGTTACATCACAATGGTTGAACCAGGACAGAAAGGAAATTCCAGCTGTTACTAGAGCACCAGATTAAATTAGTGACTAGTTTTTCAGATCCTCTTTTTCTGAAAAGCATTTATGTGATGATTTACAACCGTTAATTGATAAGTTGCATTTTATGGCAGTATTTCTTTGGGCACTGCTGGAGTTTAGCAAAGGACAACAAGAATCCAATTGCATGTTATCTCATATTTTAAACCATAACAAAGTTTTTAAGTGCAATATATTAAACTGCTTAAATGTATTTTACGACACAATGCAAGCTGCACGTTACTGATTCTACATTGATTTATGCATCACGATCAACTATTAGCTCCATTACATTAGATTAGGCAAGAGATCAAAGGAGATGACAGTGCAGCCATGCAATTGAAGCAGTAAAATACCTCAACTGTATATACAAAAGGATATTGTAAGCCAACTCAGGGTTCATTGACCTTACAAAGAAACACTGCCGTTGGCCTAATTCATTTATTTGGTCACATCACTCCACTGGGACTTGCAATATTCTTATAACGTGCACAGTACTTTTCTCCCCATTTATAATATAGGCATCATTTATTTTAGGCTTAACTATAATGCACGCGTCATGTCCATGCATGGGGTGAGATATCGCGAGGAACAAGCCCATGTCCACCCTGGTGGTTGAGGGGTATTTATAGATCATAATTATAGTGATGTGTGGCGGTGGAAATGCCTGTTTACTTCGTTTTGTGGCTGGATAGTGGGTCACATGCTGTGCAGCAAGAGACAGACCTTTATTGAAACAATTAAACTGTGTGGTATGGTAGAGAGTATATTATGCCTTTTAGATGACAGTCATGATATCACTACAGACAACTAATCTCCTCAAAGATTCAAGGAGCTTCTATAATTTGGAGTGTAGTTCTTTACCTACCCTCATCCAACTCCAACATGTGCCTTTGCATTTTATAAAAGCAACACAGGGCTGTCACTGTGAGGCATGCTAACAGTCTTCCTTTTTAAAACACAATTAATACCTGCAGAAACCCAAGGAAATCGATGGTGGTCATTAGTAGCCAACTACAAGGAAACCACGGACTGTCTATAACTGGGTTGTCATTGATCATACATTCAAATATTGTACAACAACTCTGTGATTATGCCCACTTTTAGGGTTTCATCTTTTTCAATTGAAAAGGGGCTGCGACTCTGAAAGCAGAATAGCTTTTCTTAAGAGGTCAATTAGGGTGTCAGTGCCGGATGCCTTTCTTTGCTCTGTCATGCAGAGGTCAATAAACCTACCCAGTGATCATTTGCTGCCCTTAACCCCATAACCGCATTGCCAAATCTAGGTTTTTGACACATACTGAAGCGATGTGTTGTGGTTAGCGTTTATTCCCTCAAGTATCAGCTCACAACTAAAAGGTGTCACTTTAAATTAGGGGTGTACCAAGAATTCAGCTTCGAGTAAGTAGTTGGCCGAATTTTCGGTGGAAAATAAGCTACTAGGCTTCGGCCGAATATTTAATTTTCACTCAAAACTGAATAGTTTCCCCTACAAAATACATTAAGTACTGCTTTGACTGTCCCAGGAAACATTCAGGCACGTCATGTTAATCCTTTAAAAGGATCATAAAAAAAATGCAGCTGTCACTTTTTTGATTGACTGCAGACAGGAGTGTGAAAGTGCAAACAAAGTCTCAGCCCTTGATGTGCTGGACAGACCGATTATAATCTGGTGGTCTGCTGCGGAGGTGTAAACTGAATCAAAACTTGCAATATTTTTAATGTGCAATGAGATGTCTCTGGTCTCACTGTATTTTACAGTTCAAAACCACTGAGCTGGAACAATAGTTTACAAAGTCGCTTTTGCAAAACTGTATTTCCTTTAGGGCCTTATTAATTTGCCGATGATCTGTGTAAGTAATCTGAAAGTTACAGGTTCCAATCCACCAATTCCCATCCAAGTAATATAATTAAGTGGATTCATAGAATTGCTGCAGAGATCCCAGGACATTCCAAACACTGGGTAAAATAGCTCAGGGGTAGTGTGCTTGCAGCAAAGAACTGTATTCAGCCTGCAGGCTGAGGTTATGAAGCCAGTAAAATGGCTCAGTAGAAAATGTGCCTGCAGCATAGATGCGCTTGTAAAATTGAAACATAGGTTACGATTCCTGTCCTCCAATTGTCTCATATTGCCAACATCAGTCCCTTCTAATTGGGGAAAAGTAGTTAAGTATGTGGCAATCCAAAGGATAGGGTGTTTTACCCCAAAAAATGTCAAACCAAAATGCCCCAGTCTGTGGCAGCAGAAATATTCCTCCCAAAATTAAAGTGTTAAAAGGGAGGGATATTTTTGCAATAATGAGGAGGAGATACAAGTTTACAATTTATAAACACTGGACCAAATAAATATACAAGTGAAACAAATAAGTAAAACAAACATGCACATGCCAATTAAAGATCTGGAAATCAGCACTGTACTTTCCATGTAGGGTCAGCTGAGGCTCAGCATACCCTCACTTTCTGGCAGATTCCTTGGGTACCCTCCCCTCAACCACCTGTGAGGCAAACGGATTTTGGGATCAACTTTAGACTCCTCTCTCTCCTTCTCTCCACACATCGCGGAACTTGCCAAGAAGTCCAACTTTCAGCTCCATCTCCTTAGGGGCATCCTACCTTTCCTCACCTTCCACCGGAAGCTCAATGTCTCCAGTGCCCTGATCCTCTATAAACTTGACTACTTTAACAGCCTCTTCCTCTATCTTCCTCTTTCCTCCCTTCGCCCCCTCCAACTAATCCAGAATAGGGCTGCAAGACTTATCCTTGGCCTCAAGCCCAGGGACAGCATCTCTCCAGCCCTAAAGTTTCTCCACTGGCTCCCGGTGACTGCAAGGATCAAATTCAAATCCCTCTGCATCATCCACAAGGCTGCCTGGAGTCTGGGACCTCTCTACATTCAGCTTTCCATCCCTAAATACCACCCAGCCAGAACCTTCGGTCCTCTGGCTCCAACTCTCTGCAGGTCAGAGGTTTCTCCAAGCAGAGAGTGCATGGTAGATCCCACTCCTCAGCTGGCACCTCCCTTCGGAACATCCCCCCACCTCCCCATCAGACTTGAGCCGGATCTTCTTAAATTCCGGAAACTTCTCAAAACCTTCTTTTTCTCCTCCGCCTTTCATCTCCCCTTCCCCTTTTAGCTTCCACCTGCCACTGCGACTGGGGCCTGGTCCCTTTCTGAGTCTTACAGGGACCAGACCACCCCTCTACTAGTCACTACCAGCATCCTTCACCAGCACTTGCCCTTGGGCTCCCTCTCCCAGACTATCCCTGCCCAGTACACCTGCTCGTTGCATTTTGCCCTTCTCTTCTCCCCTAGCACTTACCGCCCCTGCCTGTTGCAGCCCTTGCCTCCCCACCCCTTGTGGGGTCCCCCCACTATTGCACTTTTCCCTCCACTCCTCCCCTTGCATTTAACCTAAAGTGCTTGCACGGAAGAATTGTCACAAGGTCAATATAACTCTCTTTTTTGTTGTTTTTGCTTTTTCGTATTATATCCCCTGTTCCACCTACCTCTTTCTTATCTTGTGGCACCTGGAAACACTTGTGTATAGGCGCCATACAAATTTCCAATGAATATATTTTTGTCTGGCATCTTTTACCATGCCCCAAAACACCACACACATACCACATCCAAAAAACAAAGAAAAATACTATCTATAAATGAAAATATATTTTTCAAATGTCTCCTCTCAGTACCACCGGTAGAAAGCAAGGCTTCAGCATTCCAAAAGTTTGTATTCAGTAGCACTTCAGAAGTCAGCAGGGCGCTAATTCATGTAATCACTGCTTTTGTGTTTCAGTGCCTTGCTGGAGCCAGAAGGCTAAAGACGGGAAGGTAAAAAAGGAACATTCGAAAGTAGAAGTAGACACATCCCAGTCTCCCCTCTCAGTGATTGCATACATGTATACTACACTTTTGGGCTGGTCTTAGTTACTTAGGTCCTGCTCAACAAGCAACACCCATGAATGCAAAAAAAATACAAACGGTGTTGTTATTGAACTGCTTATTTTCTGATAATGTATTCCTTTCATGGTTTAAACAAACATCTTCAGTAAACAACAAAAAAGAGAAATGCAATAAAACATGGATGTGCATATTTTAAAGTTTGTTTTTAGTTTACAAAGTGTTTTTCTTGTCTACATAACTTTATTCATTGAAAGGCAACTATTCGGCTCCATATTTGGCTCCGGCCGAATACTTGTCCAACTATTCAGTATTCCGAGTGGTCTAACTTCACCTCTTCTCGCTTCCACCTTCAACGTCTCCTACTTGGAGACTTCAATATTCACCTCGTCTCTTCTGTTTCGACCACTGGACTCTTCAGCAGCCTCTGTGACTTTCTTTCCCTCACCATTCATCCCTCCAGTCCGACGCATTCAGCCGGACATACCTTGAATGCTCTCATCTCAGCAGACATCCCCATCTCCAACCCCCTTACTACACCTCCCTCCTGGTCGGACCATGCTCTCCTGTCCTCTCGTCTGGATCGCTTAGGTCCCCCGGCTAAGCCTCTGCCTGCACTGTCAGTCTCCTTCTCTGGCATTCGACCGGTGAAGCTAGTGTCGGTTGCTGCTTTCGCCGCCACTTTCATTCCCCCTCCCACTCCTACCATGGACTCACACACACTGACTCTGCCCTTGCTAATCTTCACCTCCCTATCACCAACACCTTGGAAATCCTTGCCCCTTTAATGAGGATCAGCATGAAGCCTGCCTCCAAGCGCAACACCTGGAATGACTCTGACCTAGTCTCTATGAAGAGCAAGTGCAGAGTTGCTGAGCGGAAGTGTCAAGCATCAGGCACATCCTCTGACAAACTGGTCTGCCGCCTGCTCCAAAGGCATACAGACTCCATCTGCTCGAAGAAGAGGGCCCATATCCAAGGCTGCATCTCTGAAGCCACTAACAAAATGGGTGAATAGTTTAAAATCTGCAAGGAACTTGCCAATCCTACTGCAATCTCCACTTCCCCTGTGCCATCCCTGACCCTCTGTACTTCTCTGGCCTCAGACCTCTTAACCAAACTCCCTTGGTCCTCCTCTCCCCTTCCCTCCTACTCTCCTCTTTCTCGTCCATAGCACTGGATGAGGTCTCTAGACAAGTCCTCTCTATGAAGGTTTCCTCCAAACAGGTGCTCCCCTGCTCCTCTAGAACTCTCAAGGACAACATTGCCTCCCTTGCTGCAACCTTAGCCAATTTCTGTAATCACTACTTTGTCACTGGCTCCTTTCTGCTACCCCTCAGCACTGCCTTGGGCATCCTCACCTCAAAAAGCCCTCTGGTGATCCCTACTGCGGGATACCTACTCCCCTAACTCCATTGCCCACTTCCTGGGCAAACTCCTGGAGAATCTGGCAATCTCCCAACTGATCCAACACACTGAATCTGTTAGTTGTCTCCACGACCACCAGTCTGGCTTCAGAGCAGCCAGAGGCATGGAAACTGCTCTAATGAAGACCCATGAAGACTTGCTCTCAAATCTCAATTCCAACTCTCCATCTGTTCTTATCCTTCTGGATATTTCCTCTGCCTTCGACACGGTCAATCATTCCACCCTGACAAATGGGCTCTGCGACACCCTCAGCATCATGGGCATATCACTGGACTGTTTGACCTCTTTCCTCTCTGATCGATCTTCCTGTGTTCAATTGAGCCCTTTTCTCTCCTCTGTCACACTCTTCACCTGTGGCGTCCCTGAAGGCTCTATCCTCGTGCTGTGGCTCTGCAACATCACCTTGCTCCTCTGCCCACCTGATCTCCTCACTTCCAGTGTTATGCAAACAACACGAAGCTCTCATTCAAGCTTCCCTCTCTACTGCCTCCTCTTCATCCTCTCTCATCTCTAACTGTTTGACTGCTATTCAGGCATGGTGTGCTGCCAATGATCTCTGCCTTAATGCCAGTAAAACTGAGATCCTTCTAATTGGGACACCTGCTCCCTCCTTCCCTCTGGCCATCCTCTATGGGTCCCCTTCCCTCATCCTACTGTTTTCAGTAGCACTTCCCTCCCCTCTCACACTTCTTGTTACTGCACTTGCACGATCCGAATGAAAATGCAGAGCAACATAGGTTTGAATACTGGTACCGAGCTTAGAGACTGGTCGACGGTATTAAGGGGGTTATAAAAGATGAATAAATGCTAAAGCTGGGGAAAATCACTGACTGCAATATGTGTTAGAAAATATTGCAAAGGATTATTCTATGAACCACATTGCTGCCTCCCCAATGGAATTATTTGACCTTGGTTGCATGCTTTCTAAAGGAGCGCATTGGGTTCGAAGTGAAATGCAGCCCAGACCAAAGACTGCAGCTTTGCTCCTTGAAGGAGGAGAGTGCTGCTTTCTCACTCTCTGTCGAACCATTGGGGGGCGATAGAAGACTATTGCTGCTAGTGCTTCCTATGGTGCACGCACTAGAACAGAAAATGTGAAATGCTGTTATGTCAAAAACATATCATGACATCTGGTCTGCCAAAAAGACTCCCAAAAAAAGTCGGTGAAGTGCCTTTTAAAAAAAAGAGAAAGTAATAATCTATGTGAAAATGTGGTGCTTCCCTGTAAGCTCTAATGAATATAAAAATATGCCACTGCCCTTGAATCTGCCGCTCCAGGCCGTAGCCTATTCGGCCGAATTGTAACTACGGCACTGCCTGCACCATTCAGTATAAATGCATAATGTTTTTTTTACAGATCGGTAAATCCATATTAACCAAAAACAAATGTGGAATTGTTTTTTTTTAAATATGTTTATTAGTTTTAAACAACATAAACCAAACTGTTAACATTATCAATGCATTGTTCATGATTTTGCCCATGTAGTTCCCTTCCCTGGCCTCCCCATTCCATATCTTCAAATTCCAAGCCCAGTTTATTTTCCCATTTCGCTTTACATTCGAGTTCTTGCTTGGTTGTGCTGTCTAGTAACGCTTCATAACGCTGTGAGGTTTCATGTCCCCCCTCAGCTGCGTTCAGCATGTTCTCGATAATCTCGTGTTCTGCTTCCGGGTTCACAGCCTCTGGCCATCTGTCCTCAAGCCTTTGCACCACTGCTCTATGGAGCAGGAACTGCCCTGTCGGCACTCCCGTGGCCTCGTTGAGCTCAGCAAACGTTAAGATCCCCTGATCATTCACCAGGTCTCCCAATGTAGCCACACCATAGGGTACCCATTTACTTCGTATGTTTCTTTTTGCCCCCACGGTCTATTTACCATGATTGCTGCTATAGGGATCTCTGGGGAGTACGGGTCATCTATCTTCACTGTCTTGCAAGCTCGTTTCCAGAGCTGGGTCCCCAGCCTTTCCAAGTATGGGCTGTTTTGTGTTGCGCTTGCTGGGACCCAGAGTAAATCCCTGAGGAGCATCTGGGGGATGGCCGGTTGCAAGAGTCGGGTGTCTGTCGTGATCTCATCCACCATCCATTTCACTATGTGTTTCAGTTCACCCGCCAGGTAGTATAGTTCAAAGTTGGGGATTTTCAGGCCCCCCTTTTCATAGGGTCTCTGTAACACTTCTAGCGCTACTCTATGCCTTCCTCCCTGACAAAGGAATCGTCTGCAACGCTTATTTAAATCCCTGAAGAACTGAGGGGGGATGTTGAATGGGACGTTGGTAAAGTAGTGTAGAAGCCGGGGTAGCGCCACCATTTTAAGAAGTCCAGCCCTTCTTGCCACTGAAAACTGTAGCTTGCCCCAGAAGTCCATCGATTTTTGTAGGGTGCCCTGGCTCTTACCGTGTTTAGGGTATGTTCAGTTTTGGGGTTGCGATGGATGGTAATTCCCAAGTATTTAAAGGAGGTGGTCTTCCACTGGAGGGCCATGGTAGGGAGGCTTCCGGCCTCATCCTCGCTCAGTGCAGCCAGAGGGTAGAGAAACGATTTCTCTTTATTAATCTGGATCCCAATGTATCTATAAAACCCTTCTAGTGTTTCCAGGATATATGGCAGTATGTGTTCCGGGTTATTTAGTTGTAGGATCGTGTCGCCGGTGTACATTCAGATTAGATGGGTCACCCCGTCTATCACTATGCCCCCATCCCCATATTCCTGTCGTAAGTAAGCCGCTACGGGTTCAATGGCCATAATATATAACATGGGAGAAAGTGGGCATCCTTGGCGCGTGCCCCTATAGAGAGACCATTTATCAGAGTATGTTTTGTTCGTGCGCACTCTGGTCGTAGGGTCCGTGTAAATGAGTTGAGTCCATTTCAAGAAGGCTGGCCCTATCCCCATTTTCGTCATGGTGGCATACAACCATTTCCACTGGACTGAATCGAAAGCCTTAGTGGCGTCTAGCGATGCCACAGCACATTTCTCGGGCCAGTTATTGGTGCTATATATGACATGGTGCAGCCTACGCAGGTTCTCAGTAATGGTGCGCCCTGGCACATAACCCGTCTGATCTTGGTGGATCAATAGGGGGACTACTTTGCGCAGTCTCCTCGCCAGCAGGGCCGTTAGGATCTTGTTATCTGCATTTAACATGGATGGGAGCCTGTACGAGCCACACTCCTCGCCGTCCTTACCAGGTTTTAATAGTGGGACGATTACAGCTTCCCTCATGGTTTCTGGATGGGTACCTGTCTCGTATGCCTCGTTATACACTTGGGCTAGTAGTGGTGCTAGGACCTCCTCATATGTCTTGTAAAACTCCCCTGGGAGACCGTCCGTTCCTAGGGTTTTCCCCAGACGGTAGGGATCTGATGGTTACCAACACCGCCTCTGGGGTAATGGGTTCATCTAGGGCCTCAGCCATTTGTGTGTCTATTTTGGGCAGCTTAATGATGTCTAGGACGTCTTCTATTTCGGTGTCTGTGGGCGACGTGGTGCTGGCATAGAGGTCCTGATAAAACTCAGAGAACACCAAATTTATTTCTGTCTGCGTGTGTACTATTCAGCCATCCGTTTTTCGGACATGGCAAATGGGTTTCCTGGGGGCTTCTCACTTGTGCAGCCAAGCTAGTAGCTTCCCTGGTTTGTCACCAAGGGCATGGCTTCTTTCAATATGTTTCGCGTAGCTGAGTTTCCCCAGTATGTTAGGCAGGCTTGTCTGAGCTCAACCTCCTTTTGCAAATGTTCGGGAGTTGTATCGGCCCTCGCTTCTAGCTCCCCCCAGCTCTTTTTCAGTGAATGCTAGTGAGGCTATGATGGATATTTGGGCTCCCTCTACAGCCGCAATCATTTCACCCCCTCATGACTACTTTGTATGCTTCCCATACCGTGCCAATGTGTCATACACTATTTACGTTCGTCTGCCAGAAGTCTAGTGTGCTTTCCCTCATCTGTTCACGTAAGGCTGCGTCTAGCAGAGCCTTGTAGGTACAGGGGGTCTATATGGAAACACCGTCCAGGTGACTGCTAGTCGGGAGTGGTCAGATAACACTCTGGGCAGGTACTGTGCGTCCCCAAACATAGCTTGTTGCTCTTCACTTATAAGTAATCTAGTCTGGTATAGACAACATGCAGTGGGGAGTAAAAGGAGTACTCTCGTTTTTCTGGGTGCTGCTCTCGCCATACATTTTTAAGTTTGAGCTGTTGTGTTAGTGCAGCTAGTATTTTAGCAGGCGGGGATGGACGGGTGTGTTTATTGTCTGATCTGTCTTTGCGTCAAGGGTGCAGTTGTGGTCCCCTCCCCATATCAGGGTGCTAGCTCTATAAGGGCTGAGCCGTATGTATAGTGAATGGAAGAAGACTGTAACGTCATGATTGGGAGCATAAGTGCTGATTAAACATACCTCCTTTCCTTCTATAGTACTGTGTACCAAAGCCATCCTGCCTCCGTCATCTGTTTTCGTGCCCATTAGTTTGAGGGGGATGGTTGGGTCAATCCAGATCAGGACCCCTCTGGCGTAGATGGAGTAAGTGGATCCTTATCAGTGTCCCTCGTCAGGTTTTGACTAATGCTTCCCGTTTACGTGCGTCTAAGTGAGTCTCTTGCAGCAGAGCGATTCTGACCTTACTCTGTTTTATATATGTGTGGATTCGGCGTTGCTTGACGAAGCTGTTCATGCCCCTGACATTCCATGTTATGATTCTGATTTTGTCAGCCATAAGTGTTGGATGGCCAGGTATTTGAGGGTGGCGTCTCTGGCGGCTGCTCTTTTGGTTTGGCAAGTACTAAAGCTCTATGTGGTCTTGTTGTTTCCCCTCGTAGTTCCCAAACTATAACACCAACTCCCATGTTCCCTCCCCACTTTAACTTCAAACTCCCCGTACTAAGAAACTGTCCAGTGAGGTTTCCCCCGTTATGACTACCCCGTTTCTGCTCCATTTGACCGTGCACTGGTCTCCTGGCGCCCTACGGGTGGGTTTAATATACCCTAATAACTTCTGGGGACGGAAGGGTAAGCGGTCCATCTTCGGCACGGCTCCTGTGAGTAATCATTCTTGCTGCGCTTAGGTGTGGGTGCAGTTCGTTTCTGTGTGTGTGTGTTGATGGCAGGCCCTATATGTGGCCACCCTGGGTGCAGGTCAGCGTGATTTGCACCCCTTCTCTTCAATGTCTTCGATCTGTTCCCCGTCCATCCATTCTCGAGCTTCGGCCGGAGTATTGAACAGAAGCGCCTTGTTGTTACATAGCACTTTCAATCTTGCTGGGTATAAGAGCATGTAGCGCAGTCCCGCTTTTTTCAATCTGGCCTTCGTGTAGATGAATTGTGCTCGTTTCATTTGAACTTGGAAGGTGTAATCGGGATATATGGCTATCTCCGCGGAATCTCTTTGAATTTGGCCACCCGATCTAGAGAAAGCTAAGATTGTCTCCCTGTCTTTGTAGTTGAGCACTTTTACTGTGGCCTAGGCGGAGCCCCGGGGGGCGGTCGTTTGGTGAGAGATCGGTGGGCTCTTTCGATGGTGAAGCCTTGTGAAAGTTTCTCTGCCCCAATCTCCTGTATCAAAAGATTTTCAACATAATTCGTGAGGTTGGATCCCTCGATGTCCTACGGCAAGCCTAAAATCCTAATGTTGTTCCGGCGTGCTCGCCCTTCGGCTTCTTCAGCCCCATCTTCCAGGTGCTTCACTCTTTGTTGTAGCTCGTCGACGTCTTTCAAAAGCTGTGTTTTGGCCTCTGTATTTTCTCGGACCTGGGTTTCAAGTACTTCAGTCCTGCTGGCTATGGAACGGACATCCTGTCGCAATAGGCCCAGGTCTATGGCCACCGCGTCAATATTGCTCTCCATCGTCGTTTGGAGCGGCTTGATAGCTTCTAGGATCTGCGAACTGCCCGGTTCCACTGCCGTTGCAGACGGGTGGGGCAGCGCTGCTGCAGCACTTTTGGTAGCGGTTTCAGGTCCCGTGGACCCTCCGGCTGCGTAGGTCTCCATGGTGGTCTGTCATTGCTTGGCTCTCGCCCCCTTCAAGGACATTACACTAGAGCTGGGGGTTCCAGTTGTTTTCAAATGGAGATCTGCATTTGCTGTGGGTGCTGCACTATTCAGGGGTAGCATGATTGCTTGTGCACGCTGTTGGTGCTATCGTAATAGTGGCGCTGCGTAGTACGTTTTACATTTCACAGGCGCTGGGCCTCTTCATATGTGTTCGCCCTGGGGCGAGTTGAATGATGGCGTGGGTCTATTATGCGATTACTGTTCACCCTCTTGTGTGCATTTGTCGTTTTCTTCCTCTTTCCTTTTCCTGATTGGTAACCCGGGCTGATGGCTGTGCAAGCGCCTGCAGGGTGGACCACGTCCGCTGTTGGGGCTAGCTCCTTAGCCACTAGAGCAGAGCCCGGTTCCAACCGGGTGCTCTGCGTGTCCAATGCCTTGGGGCAAGAAGTTCAAGCCCCAGCACCAATGCGTGCTGTGTTCGCTCCCTCGCCGCTTCACTGCTCCCCAAGCAGGGGTCCAACTTGTTCGCTGTGCTCTCCCTTTGCGCTCTGCTGCGATCTCGCGCCACTGGCGCCGAGGCGTTCACCTTCTCCGTGAGAGGTGGATCGGGGGGGGGAGGAGATGCCCAGCTCTCGGAATACAAGAGTGCGGGTGACTGACTGGGTCTTCCCTCCCCACCGTCCCTCACCTCGTGTGGCTTTCACAGCCGGTCAACTCCGTCTGCGGTCTCCGGATTCGTGCTCCACTCTTCTCTGCTGTGCCTTTGCCGTTCAGGTCTCTCCTCACTGGTGCCGCCGCAGTCACTATTCCAGGGGCCGACTCCCCGCTCTCCGTGGCAGTGCTGCTGTTCCCAAGTTTTCTCACGTCGCTGCAGGCTCCACACACGGCAGCCAGGGCGCGACACCGCTGCCTCTCATCCTGCTTACCAGGCTTTCCTAGAGGGCGATCCTCGTATGGGGATCTGGGGCCGCCAGAGCCTCTCGGCGTCGCCAGGCATGCTCGCTTCTGTTCTCCGGCTGCAGCAGTCTACACGCCTTTCCCAGCCTCCGACCGTGCTCGGGGGCCTTCGGTCCGCTCCTCAATTCTTCTGGGATTGTCAGAGTTCAGATCGCTGCTCAGTGTCGGCGGGCACAGTGCTGTGTGAATTTTCGTATGGCGAGCCCCATTTTCTGCTCGGCCCCGTGGCGCTGCGTTCGGCGGTGTCCTGGTCAAAGTAGGGCACACTTCATCTCCAAATTCGGGATAGACCCTCTGGATGTGTTCGGCAGCGGTTGTAGCGACCCTCGGATGACTCGTGCGTCTATAAAGCGTATTTTGCAGCTAATTGTGAGCACATCATGCAGAGCATGCCAAAGATGCGTCTTCCCTACATGGCAGTTAGCCACGCCCCCCACAAATGTGGAATTTTTTTGTCATATTCCTTATCTTTCTAAAAATCCTTGGTCAAATTACATATGCAAGCACCTAAGAATCAGGCTACCATTTTATCTTGCTGCCTTCCTTGCTCTCTTCCCATCAACTTAGCCCATCTAACCATACATTTGTGAGGCACTTAAATTTCAAGTCACTACTAGCCGTGCACGACTGAAACAGACACGGAAACACAGCCAGGTTTAAATATCCAGGTTAGTTACATGTGCATGCTGACATATGTGGCCTCCTACTAACGTGCAATCTAATTTCATTAAGCCACAGCCTCTCTAGGACTTGAGTTAACGAAGCAGTATTTTGAAGTATTTTGTGCCTTCAATGTGCCATGGTTTCCATGTGGAGACATTCACTGAGCTTGCATGCGTTCTTCAAAGCTAGATCATTGTCCTGTTGAAACATCCGGCCAGGGTCTATGCACATCTCTCTCAAATCGGCTGCTTAGAGTACATCGTTCCCCTACGATCTGAAGTCCAGAGTAGAGTTTGTCCTAGAAATAATGTCAGGGTAAAATGCACCTCCCAAAATGTGTACAACGCTACACTGAATTGTGTTCTTAATTCAAACCATCAGCCCCTATGAACATTTTCTCTCAAAAGATCAAACAAGATTAACACCTCTGAAACCAGTAGCAAACCTCTGTATGCAACCTGCAGTCACAGTATCGAATACAATCAGACGCGACTCAAGCCTTTTGTCCTTACGATTGTTACAGCGCAAAGAGGCGGCAGGGATCTGGCATGAAGCACTGTATCAAAACTGATTATTTTACTGAATACATGAGCCCAAATATAATGGTAGTACCCAAATTGATCATTTCTAATTGACCGTATGGTAAATCTGGCTGAGGTTTGGAGGCGGGGGACAAAACAATAAAAATAAAAGTGGACCCTGCGACGTTGGATCTGACCCACGTAGGAGGGACGGATCCAACCCTGCAGGGTAAGAAGAAGAGCAGACGCCGAAAAGGTAAGTAGGGGGTGTTTTTTTTTCTTAGTTTGGGCAGATTTAGCCGCGGCAAAATTGGCTTCACGGCCAAATTGACTATAGTCAATTTGGCCCCAAACAATTATGCCACGGCCAAACCGTTTACATCCAATATAACAGCATACTTTAATTTAACAGATCTAGTAAATAAAACCTAAAACAAAACAAGAACTTTGATTTTGTGTAGGCATATGATTAGCATTTTCCTAGCACTGTCATAATGGTGCTACCTGACTATAAGATGGTAACAGCTGCAACATTGTATTAGTGTGTGAGCATATGAAAAGACTTCCTGGCAAAGGCCTGCCTAATAGCTTATAGACCAGCAAAAACAGTTTGTTTTTAATAGGACTTCATTGCATGGACATCCATACGGCTTATAAATGAAGTGGCTGAAGGCACACTTGGTTAAGAGATAGAGATCCTAGGAAGATGGGTTTGGGGTGGGGAGGGGCAGGTAGTGGAAATGAGCATAGGAAGTAGCATGATCCTAGGCAGTCAATAGGTGGGTAAATAACCAAACACCCACAAGGTGTGTGTCCCTCCTCACATCCCATCTCCCTCCTAGCTGTACTCCAATGCAATCATTTTCTCCATATAAGTGGCACTTTAGAGCCATGTAATACCCAAAACGAAGGAGCATGAAATCACATAAGTCACTTCAACAATGTGGCAGATGCCCACAAATATTTGGGATGCCAGGGAGCTCAATTTATAAACGAAATAAGGTAAATACCTGCATCATAGTGCCAACGTTTGCCAAAATACATTAAAAAGGCATGGCTTGCTGCCTGAATTTGGGTATGATACACTGGGACTGACAAGTTACATTTTGACTTCTACCAAAGAGAACAGAGGTTATTTGGGAGAAGAGAGAACTTGTTTTCAGTACGCTGAATACATGGAAAGATCGATTCATTTAAATAGAAATGGGAGAGGAAGCGGATTTACAATTAAGAGCTCGAATGACTAAAATATGGCAACTCTACATTCAAGCAAAGCACATGCAGATAAATCCCAACACATAAGTGAAAAACACTCCACAATATGAAAGCAAACTGGAGTTTTGCCAACAGGGAAAGGTTTCTGGATCAACAACAAACCTTGAATGTAGGTGACAAATAATTCTTCAGGAACCAGAATTTCACAGGTGTCTTTGTATGCTTTAAAACCGATAGCATCATTATTCTGTTAAAAAAATAGAAATGAACAAAAACATTTATTTCTGAACAAGATTATTAATCGTCCACGAAAAATACTGTCCTGGTAACCAACCAAACTGCCCGATTATCAGAAACATTTTCAAGTCATTGGTTGCCAACTTAGGAAATAAAGTTCAGGGCCCAGAAAAAGATAATCGTCCAAAAGCTAGATAACATGGATTAACCAAACTGATAGTTTTTCATGTTATGTTGGCAATCAGCCAAATTGACTGGGACTGTTGTCAGACAGCCCCAGTAGTGATTCCATAGGAGCTTCATCAAGATCTGCAGTAGCAGTAAGCCACCCTACATTTATTATGTAGGAGTAATCAGATTTTATTTGTGTAAGGCCTCTACTACAGCGCCTCTACATAAGAGTTCAAAAAACCTTTCACCGGTTTACAACGCTGTAAATCGTGGCTCTTTGACTTAACTCTCTCCTAAAGTGGACAATAGCTTATATACATACAGTAATCTTCAAAGACAAGTGTGATGCAAAGATAGAAAATATAGGAGTGTTTTTTATTATAGTGTTGTTTTGGTTAAGTAAACCTTTCACACTAAGAAAAAATTAAAAATTATACATTACATATAATAAAATACACAAGTCAAATTGGAAACACAATAAAAGAGCACAAAATAGTAATAAGATGCATTTAATAACTCATTACATAATAATAATAATAATTTCACATTTATATAGCGCTACGAACAATCAGGTATCTGAGCGCTGCTTATTATTACCCACGGTGTGTGGTGCTCATTTATTGACCTCGGAAGGATGAAAGGCTGAGTTTGGCCCTGCCAGGATTCGAACCTGCGTCAGAAGGCTCTGCACGGATGTCAAAGCGAGCGCTCTACTCGCTGTGCCACTTGACCGGCTAATAATACATTTCATCATAATACAGTACAGTGTCGGCTACACAAAATCAATACAAATCTAATCACGTCCTCTCAGTCCTTCTAAGGGGAAAGGTAAAAGTTGCTTTAAAATGTCTTTCCACATATAATATAATGTAAAATGTATAACAAGATTACTGGCTTGATAAATTCTACTCCAAAATAGATCACTTTGTATAAAACCGAGATCCATGACCAGTTTGTCAAATCCCTTAAAATATATCTCAGTTAGTTATTTACAATTAGTGAGCAAGTGTTGCAGCGTCTCCAACTGTTGGCCACACAATCTACATAGGCGTTCTGGTTCGACATGGTAGAAAGTTGGTTTAACCTGAGTCGCAGAATAAATCTGACTTTTAGGTCTTGGACATTGGGGATATAATGGCAAGGTGATACAATAAAAAAATGATTGCGTTGTAAACTCCTTATAGGTAGGCATGCAACTCCGTTTAGTTGAACAATGACTGCGATCCCAATCAGCTGTGTTTTTCTTAATCTCCCTTTCCTTCAATGAGATAATGTTGGTATCTGAAATTTCGCAACCAATCTCATTTAAGAAAGCAGAGGTGTCCACAATCCAAGATTTTAACGTAGAGTGGGGGGTTGTAGGATCTATTTGAGTTGACAAGTATGAATAAATGGAATCGCCATTGTCACGTTGGCCAATAATTTTTAAATACAATAAGCAGTTTGATATAATTTTTCGCGTCTGTGGAGAAGTAAGGCCCAATTCAAGGCAGATTGTGTCCACAGGCACACAGTTTGGGAGACTCAAGGCTTTTCTCCATAGGTTCCCCCTCCAGTCTTTTAAGCAATCCACTTCACCCGCTGTAAAGATTTCCAGGCCATATAGAATTCCTAGTACAATACAAGGCTTATACAGTTGTAAAAGACCTTCAGTGGACACTTCACCACTTTTGTATATAAAAGAGCGGACTGCCAGAATTTCACTACAGCTTTGTTTATGATAGCGTCTGCAAGTATTACTTTGCTCATACTATTTTGGATCAGTATGCCCAAATAGATATATCTAGTGACTTCTTGTATTGGTGTTTTCTGAATATGCCAACTGAATTTCTTTATATTTTTTCTATATTGCTTAAATGTCATAACCTTGGTCTTACGAAGGCTAATTTCCAATTCGTTAATAATGGAAAATTGGTTTATAGCTTCAAAGCTACATTATAATCCAAGGGCAGTCTGATCCAATATCACTACATCATCTGAATAGCTTAACCAAGATATTGCTTGCCGCCCAATTCGAGGTGGGTTATTACCACAATTCTCAAAACTGCGACCCAGGTCCGCCATATAAATGTTATATACTACAGGGGCTAACATACACCCCTGCTTCAGCCCATGGTTAACCCCCAGATAGGGTCACCTAGTACCCCATCCTTGTTCGTTCTAATCTGTATGCGAGTATTCATATACAGGCTCTTAACAAAATAGAGGATCTGTGGATGTAAACCCCAGCTATCAATTTTTGTCCATAAAATAGCACGATCTACTGTATCAAATGCTTTTGTATAATTAGTAAAACAAATAAAAAGGGATTTGTTCTTATTGGTAACAGTCGAACACATAAAATACATCAACGTCCACAGACAGGTAACCATTCCGAAGCCTTTTCTTAATCCTAGCTGCTGGTTATTAAGTATGTTATGCTCTTTCATCCACTTGTTAATATAAAATAATAGCAGTTGAGAAAAAATCTTAGTGCTAGAATCTAGCATAGCCAGCAGGCGATAGTTAGATAGGGAGTCTTAAGGCCCTTTTTTGTAGATTGGAATCAGTATTGCACTGTTCCAACTTTTAGGAATCAACCCTGTTCTAATGATTTCAGAGCATATCACCATTAATACACAAGCTCATTTTTTCAGATCTTTTTTTGAACAAGGCATTCGGTAGCTTGACCGGGCCAGGGGCTCTAGATGGTTTTAGACTAACAATGATCCTCTGTATCTCAAGCTCTGTTATTGTAAAGAAAGCTCTATCTTTAATTGCCCGATAGTCCAAAGTGACTTCTCGCAGGTATAATTTGTAATACAATTTCAAAATATAATCTTCCCATTTATCATTTTGAATGGGATTAATTTCCTGTTTGGACAACTTTAAGGAATGATATTTATTAAATATATACCAAAATGTTTCTTTTTCCTTAAGTGAAAAAATAATTCCTTAAGTGCTCTGTACATAGTCTTCCACTGAATTGAAGTTTTGGATCCTCTATGAAGTCTATGCCAGTTTTTAAATTACATTTTTAATTTCTTAGTATAGTTCATCTGTTGCAATCTCTCCAAAGGGCCTTTCTTTATTATCCTTATATTTTTTCTCCTGTGTACCACCACTGAGTCATACATTTTTGTCTTACTATCGCCCTGTATCATAATCCTATTCAATTGTCAGCTTACATACTGTTCATAATGTACAATCACCATCTCATTATACTGATCCAAGTTTGAGAAGTTGAGGGATTCATTATTAATTAGTACTGCCAATAAGCGGACACCAAATTTTTGCAAATTACAATCAGTCCACCCGAGACAAGTATCAGTGTTGTTAACCCATAATTCCCCAGCCAGGCATTCATGCTTTCCCAGGGTGGCATTTATCATGCTGAATTCCAACACAACATGGTCAGTTAATTCATTTGGAATCAAATTGAATTTTTTGCAGCATTCAAAGCCAAACGGGTTAGTAATTACATTGTCAATCCATGAGCAATTACTGCCTTTGGACCAGGTATATAAAATCCCCTCATCATCCAACCCAATCAGTTGTAACAATTGGTAGGAATGTAGAAAGGTCAACCAGACATTACTGTTTATAATTATCTCAGTTTTTGCACAAGCTAAAGCTTGTAGTTCAAGATCATTTTTCCCCACTCTGAGGTCTTTAAAGAAATTCATCTTACTACCGGCATCAGTAAATCTATGGAAATTAAGGTCACCAATGATAAAATACTGGTCACTCATGTTTGGAAGACCAAGCTTCCACCAATGCTTCCACCTGGACTTTAATGATTTCTGTGTTTGCCTCACCAGGAGGTTTATAAACATCGATAAAAAGAGAACAACATTCCGTAGCCGCAGTATGCCACTTGACAAAAATAGCTTTAACATACTGACTTTAGTGAAGGATTCATAAACTCAGCAGATTTCAAATGCGAAGCAATTCCCTTGATTAGTCCGCCTCATCCTGTATAGGATTGACTACTCCCTCTTTGCAGGCTCTAACACCAGAAACATCAACAAACTACAAATCATCCAGAACAATGCTGTTAGAGCTGCACTCAACATACCTAAAAAAGAACACATCTCCTCCGCCAAATATCCACTGGCTACCTGTGCAGGGTCCTGTCACATTCAAAACCCCCTCTCTAACACACAAATGCCTGTCAAACAGCGCCCCGTTCTACCTAGCCAGACAAATATCCAAAGTCCAGTCCAAGAGACCCATCCGATCTGCATATACCCACTGCCTTGCTATCCCTAGATTCAGATGCCAAAAAGCTGGAGGATGCAGCTTCCCTGTGATTGCGGCTAAACAATGGAATTCCCTTCCTCCAGCAGTGAGATCAGATACCTCCCTGTGGTCCTTCCGCAAAGGTCTCAAAACCTTGCTCTTTACCCAAGATAATTAGAACTGCATCTCTACAGCTACCTGTAACCATGTATTTGCATCCTAACTATACTTGCTTCGATTTGTATTCACTATGCTATTTTTGCCAGAGACACTCTCTCAAATTCTAAATAAATGTATCTTGTAACTACTGTAACCCAATAAGTATCCTAATGTAACATGCAAACATTGTAACCAACTTCTTCTGCAACAAGCGCCCAGATGCCTCTGCGTTTGGCGCGCTTTACAAATGTCAAAATAAAGTCAGACAGTATAATTTATTTGGGCATAAATCTGATGAATTTCCCAGCCATCCAAATAAAAATTATTCATTAGCCATGTTCCCTGGAGAAGGAAGATATCTGCTGACATCAGATAATTTAAACCCTTAGGCTTATCGACGAAGGACCTAAAGCCCCTCATATTCTAAGATCTAATAATCAGTCAGGTATCCTCCTTGTCCAGTCACTCAATTTCGTCAGTATCAGACTTAATGAGGTAGCTAGAAAGAGGGTTTTGGAAAAACTATTTATAACAATATGGAAAACAATGTAGACGATCAAACCTCAAGGCCACCAAATGAGGGCTTTGGGTTTTCAAGGATGACCATTGTAGATACCATAAATATATTAAAAACAATGCATCTTACTAGATGTCCAGGAGAATCTCTCCCATCTAAGCTGATTTTAGAACATTAGGAAATGTTTGCCCCATTTTTATGTAAGTTTGTAAATGCTACTTTTAATTTGTAAGATCCCACAAGTTCATAAAGATGTGGCGGTGACCCCTCTTTTAAAAAAGGAAGGCCTAGATCCCAAGGATGCGGCTATCCTGCCCCCTATTACCAATAATCAATTTTTATTAAAATGTATAGACAAAGTTGCAACCATGCAGCTCCAACTCCACCTGGACACTTCAGGTATCCTACACAACAAACATTCAGGATTTAGACGCGACCATGGGACTGAGAGTGCATTGCTGGATCTCCAGACGCAAATGTTGACCATGTGGAGAAGAGCCGATCGGGCCTCCTGGTACTACTGGACTTATCGGCAGCATTCGATCTGCTCGATTACAAAATGTTGCTGCACAGATTGCGCCTTGTGGGTGGCCTCTCTGGAAATGCCATTAGCTGGCTAAAATCATTCTTGGAAGGCCGCAAGTCAAGAGTTTACTGGGGCGACTCCTCATCAGACATGGAAATCATTTTCTGTGGGGTTCCTCAGGGGGCCTGTTTATCCCCCTGCTTTTTAATATATGTATTGTCCCCTTGTGAGTGAAATTGGAAGAACTTGGTTTCTTTTTTACAAATTACGCTGTTGACTTCCAAAGCCAAAGATGCATTTAGTGGAGCTGAGTGGAAATCACGAAATAGACCAAAATAAATTGAGTAAGGTCTACCAGTGCATACAAAATTGGATGTCACATAATTGGCTGTGTTTAAATGCCACAAAGACGGAACTTATGATTTATGGCTCCCAACATTCCAGAAAGAGCATGGACCAAAAAGTTTTAAACTTTAATATTGAAGGCAGCCAGATAAAAGTGCCACCTAAAGGTAAAAACATCAGGTACCTACATGGAGGCAAGTCTGGATGCAGGGGTCCATGTAGACCAATTAAAAGTTTTAAGGCAAGTAGCTCCGCTAGTTTCCAAAGAAAACTGGACTAAACTAATTAGAGCCATAATACTTCCTTGTTTGGATTATTGCAATGCTTTACTGAGTGGAGCCAACAAAGAAAATGCAGAAAGTGCAAAATGCGGCTGTCCGAGTAGTTAATCAACTGGGCCGAAATGAACATACCTCTGCAGCACCAGCACGGAGGGAGCTGCATTGGCTCCCAGTTTCCGCACGAATATCCTTTAAAGTTTTGACAGTTTGTCATAAATGCATCTTTGGCTTTGCCCCTCAATACCTTAAAGAAAAGGTAAGTACCCACAAGCCAAGTAGAACTCTTAGATCGGCTCAGGCTTCCTACCTCAAAGTTGACCGAATAAAAAAGGCAGGGGAAATGGCCATGCATTTCCATTACAGGCAGCAAAGATTTGGAACAATCTGCCGGAGAGTCTTCGTAAGGAGGAAAATCTCTCGGTTTGCAGAAAATTGTTGAAAACTAGACTGTTCAAATGAAAACACTGCTACTCTGTATGCGTCCTCTCTGTACAGCGCCTGGATGCCCTCGGGCTTTGGTGCTTAACGAGTGAAAAAAATAACATAACATCCAGATAAGCAATATTGTAGGCATGAGTTTTGGGCACTACATCAGAATCCAAACACAATGAGGCACAGACTTTGGCAACAATATTAACCAATGCATCCATAACTTGAGTCATGGCCATCCTGGATTTACTTTGACCATTTTGCACCACCTTACCACTAATGCCCGCCATTTTTTTTTTTTTAAACTTCCGTTTTTATTGGCATTTTAAATTTTACAAACAGGCAAAACAAAGAAAAAGAACAGTGGATCCCCCTCCCTCCCCCCCATCCTCCCGCCCCACCCCTGGATCCCCCCCCCTTCCCCGTGTCCAGTTCAATGTGTTCATCTAGGGAGACTCACGGGGATGCCGCCGTCTCCCTTGTCGCAGAGTTGTTGCGATGCATAACCACTACATCAGTTGGCTGGCTCCTGCCATTCCCCAGGTCCTGGGGCCCCAAGTTTGGTTGACCTTCAAAAGGGAGTCCATCCCCTCGTCTCCAGGGTGGGGGGTCTCTCGAAGGGTTCAGTGCACATCCCATCCCCAGGATTGCTGGACACCCGACCAGTCCGTGAGGAATGAGCTAGTTTTGTTATTTACCATGGCCGTCAATTTGTCCATCAAAAACATATTTTTGACCTTTTTCAGCCAGTCCTCCTTCGAGGGAGCCTCCGGGCTTTTCCATTTTTGGGCCAAAGCCACTCTTCCAGCCCTTAACATAGTTTCCCACATCCTAGGGTATCGATGCACCTCTGTGTCCTCTGGGGGGAGGCCCAACAGCATCGTCAGGGGATTAAGTGGTATACGGACCTCAGTCACTTCCTCCATCCAATCCCTCACTTGCTCCCAATATGTTTGGACCTTCGCACAGTGCCACCACATGCGGCCTCTGGTCCCAGTCTCCCCACACCCTCTCGGGCACCTTGGTGACACTCCTGGGAACATCTTGGATAGTTTTGCGGGGTCTCTGTGCCATCCCTGCAGTATCTTAAAATTATGTTCCATGTCAGCGGTGAAAAGATTTCCATGAAATGCAATTTTAAATATCCTGGCCCAATCATCCTCAGAGATTTCGGCACCTGCCAGACCTTCCCAGAACAAGCGAAAACTCCTCCTGCCCTGAAGGTTGTACGAGTTAAGGACCCTGTACAAACTTGAAACCGCCCCTTTCCTGGAGGCCGCCAAATCGAGGAGCTTCTCAAAGGGGGTCAACTGTCTTCGCAGATTGGTGCCCCAAGATGGGTCAGAGAGGATGCCCTTCAGGCGAAGGTATTCGAAGATAGATATTGAGTCACGACCCAGTGCCTCCCTGAGCTCCTCATAAGGTAAGAATTCACCGTCCCTGAACATTTGCCCCACCCATTCCATCCCCCTATCTGACCAGATCTGGGAGTGTCTGAACCCTCTTCCTCCCAGGTTGATGGGGTGTCCCCAGAGGGATGACATTGGAGACAGCCATGTGGTGAGGTGAGCGGTCTGAGGGCCTTCCTTCCAAATGTCCCATAGAACTCCCAGGGTCGGGTGAGCCCGTAGACGCCCTGGTATTTCCCTGCGAGGCGTCCACAGGAGGTTGCGGACTTTGTGGGGATGGGCGTCCATGTCCTCCAGGTAGGACCAGTACGTTCTCAGCCCCTCCTTCATGTGCTCCAGGAAGACACGCAGTTGGGCAGCACAGAAGTAGAGATGAAAGTCTGGCAGCCCAAATCCCCCCTCCTCCCTTGGTAGGCTCAGGACGGCCCTCCCAATTCTCGGGGTTTTGCCTTGCCACACGAAGTCACGGACCCCCGATTGTAGGTCCTTGAAGTTCTGTGCCGGGACCCTGGTCGGGAGAGCTGTGAATAGGTACAGGAGTCGTGGCAGGACATTCATTTTGACAGCCGTCATTCGGCCATACCACGAGAGAATCATTTTACCCCATCTCCTCAAATCCGCGGTGATCTCTGCAATCATGGGACCGTAGTTGGCGGGGCCCAGATTCGACATATCTCTGGGGAGGAGAACCCCCAAGTACCGTATAGCGACCTTCTCCACCTTGATCCCCTGGAACCTATTCTGGGGGTCGAGCACCGGGTCTATTCTTCGCATTGGGAGCAGGACTGATTTTGCAGTATTTATTTTTAGGCCCGAGAATCGACCAAATGCTGACACCAGGGCCAGGAGGGGGGGAAGGGAAGAACCCGGATCCACTAGGTAGGCCAAAATGTCATCCGCAAACAGGGAAAGCTTAAATTCTATCTCTCCCCTTCTTATTCCCTTAATGTTCGGGTGCGCTCTGACCGCAATTGCCAGGGCCTCCATGGTGAGGACATAGATCAGGGGGGAGAGTGGACACCCCTGCCTTGTTCCTCGGGAGAGGTGGAATGACCCAGACAGTGTCCCGTTTACCTGAACCCTCGCTGTGGGGGCTCTATAGAGTGCAGTTACCCAGCTCATGATGTGGGTCCCAAAGCCCATTCTTTGAAGGAGAAGCTCCATATAGCGCCACTCGACCCGGTCGAAGGCCTTCTCCGAGTCCAGTGAGAGGACGCAAGCGTCCAGTTCCGATGATTGGGCAAAGTGGAGCAAGTCTAGGGTCTTGCGGATGTTATCCGAGCCCTGCCTCCCGCTTATGAAGCCCACCTGGTCCCCGTGAATTAGCTTCGGCATTATGCCTTCCAGCCTTTTCCCCACCACCTTGGCCAGGATCTTCACATCTACATTTAACAATGATATGGGCCGATAGGAGGAGCATTCCGAGGGGTCCTTCCCCTCCTTGGGCAAGACAGCTATCACGGCTCCCATCATAGACTCGGGGAGTATGCCCCCGTCCAGCACTTCATTAAAGACCCTCACTAAGTATGGGACCAAAGAGGACCGGAACTTTTTGTAAAAGAAAACTGTGAAGCCATCTTCCCCGGGGGAGGTTCCCACCCTCATCCCAGAGATCACCTTGTCCACCTCATCCTCTGTGACCGGGCCCTCTATCCCTTCTGCCATTTCTCTTGAAAGGGATGGAATCTGTATTGAGTCAAGGAAGGTTACTATCTGGGCATCATCTCCATCAAATTCTGAGGAGTAGAGAGCTGTGTAATATTGGCGGAAAGCCTCACCGATATGGGGGGAGTCGTTGCCAAGAAGCCCCTGGGTGTCCCTCACCTCCCTCACCCTTCTATTCCTCTGGACCTCCCTCAACTTCCAGGCTAGGATCTGGTCCGCCCTATCCCCCTTCTCATAGTATTTTTGTTTAGTTAGTTGGAGGCACCTTTCTGTCTTATGTAGGAGCAGGTCTTTAAGCTGTAGCCTGCAGTCTTCGAGGGCGGCCACCTGTTCTCCCGCTAATGGGCGCCCCGGAGAGCTCGCCGGTTGGAGGCGGGATATCCTATCTCTCAGAGCCTTCTCCTGTATCCCCCTCTCCCTTTTCTTTTGGGCCCCAAGTTTTATAAGGGCCCCCCTCAGGGTAGCCTTGAAGGCATCCCACAGCGTGTGAGTGGCGACCTCCCCGTTGTCATTTAGATCAAAGAACTCTGTTATGGAGTCCAAGACCTCCTGAGAGAGGGCCTCATCCTTTAACAGAGCGTTGTTGCACTTCCAGCGCCCTCTGTGTTCCCTGCACCACCCCATCGCTATTGTGACTTTAACCAAATCGTGGTCAGACCAGGGTACGGGGTCTATTCTGTAGCCTGACACATATGGGCTGAGTGATTCCTCTACCAGGACGTAGTCTATTCGGGAGAAAGAGTTGTGTATAGCTGAGTAATAGGTGAAGGAAGGGATTCCCCCTCTGGGGAGAGGAATTGTATCAGTTAGGCCCAGTTCCACGTTTACCCTCTGAAAAGATTGTGCCATAGCTTCTTCTGCAGCTCTGGGAGTAAGGGGGTCTACCCTTTTCCTATCCATAGTCGGGTCGAGGACCATGTTGAAGTCCCCCCCTACCACTAGCGGGCCTTGCACGAATAGTCTGATCCTGTCTCTCACCGTTTCCCAAAATAAGGCCTGTCCTTCGTTGGGGCCATATACTACAGCCAGAGTGAGGGGGGAGCCCCGTAGGGTGCCCCGGACCAGCAGGTATCTTCCCTCCGGGTCTTTTAGGATATCCGCCTTCTCGAACCCTGCATCTCTAGCTACCAAGATGGCCACCCCTCTCTTTTTGGTCCTATGGGAAGCGTGAAAGACCTCCTTGATTCCCCCCCCCCCCGCAACCGGGGCTCCTTTCCCCTTGCCCAGTGTGTTTCCTGTACAAACAGAAGGTCCAGTTTAGCCCTCCTAAACTCCCTGCAGATTAGGGATCTCTTCGATGGGGTATTCAAGCCCCGAACATTCAGGGTGCCCACCCCCAGGGCCGGCAGACCATCAGCCATTGTCTATGAATTCCATTCTAACGGATGGGTGCCTCGCAACAATTCTCATCTCTAACTCCCCATGAATTGACTTATGGACACTTTTGACGTGTTTCCCCAACTGACCCCCAAACCTCTTCCCAAACAAACATCCCCCAACTTGTTTCCATCCCCCCACCCCCTGCCCCGGCGTCCAGCCAGATAGTTCAGCCATCACTGGCGCTTTGGCCGGACCACCAGCCTGCCCCTCTCGGCCAGGCCATCGTTGACAAGCACAATATTATGAGCCCCCCCCCCTTGATCCCCTCCCCGATTTTGCTCACCCAACTTGCTTTGCATGGGGATTCTAGTTTCCACCTCTTCTCCTATCTTTCGCCGGACTTCTCACCCTCAAGTACACCCATGTCCTCCGGGATCTCCAGAGGCCACGTTCACACTGGGACTGCCCGGCCCCTGCCCCTCAGAGGCGTTCTGCTGCCCTTCATTCCTTGGGGAGGGCGTATTCATTCTCCTGAATTTCCTCGCTCCTGACTTTTTCCGTCTTTCTCTCGGCGGGTCTGGGTCTCCAGCTCCGACCCTGGCCGGCCCCCGTGGCTCCCGACGGGGCGCTGGATCCGAGACATAGTCCTGGATAGCCCCCTTGATATCTTCCTCCGAAATCAATGTCGTTCTCTGGCCCAGGTACTCGAATGTTAGGGAGAAGGGGAAGCCCCATCTGTATCGCACTCCTTTTTCCTTCAGCAACTGCGTGAGGGGGCGGCACATCCTCCGTTTGGCCAGGGTGTATGCTGAGAGGTCCTGGAAGATGGAGATCTGAGAGTTGTTGTATGTGATCTCCTGGGCCTTTCTGGAGGCCTCCAACACCCGTGTCTTCTCCAGGTAGTAATGGAACCGCACCAGAATCGACCGGGGGCCCCCTGCTCGGCCTCCTGCTCTATGTACCCGATCGAATATGAGTTCAGTAGTCATCTCTTCTTCGAAGAGGAGAGCAATTATGTTACGAACCACACGGGTCAGCTCCCTCTCCGTTTCCCCCTCCGACTCCGGGACCCCAAAGATCCTGAGGTTGTTTCTCCGCTCCCTGTTCTCGAAATCGTCCATCTGTCTTGACCTCTCCTCCTCCCTTTTTTCCAGGGCAGCTAGCCTCATGTTTACTTCTACTTCAAGGGTGGCCGCAGAAGATTGGTTGGATTCGACCTGAAGGAGTCTGTCCTCAACTTTATCGACCCGGTGGTCCATTTTTTCAAACTTTTGGGCAATGTCCGCCCGCATATCTCGGATCTCTTGCAGTATAGAGGCAAATCCCCGCTCCATTGCGGCCGTGGAGGATGCTGGGGGTTCCAGATGGGCCATTCCCTCTCCGTGGGGTGGTTCTATAACGGGGGGTACCGGATCTCGGTACCGATATTTTTGCAGGTTCTGCTGCCAGTCCATTAGGTTGGCCCCCCGGGCACTCCGTCAGAAAGGTTACCTCACTTCCCAGTGGGCTCACCTCGTTGGACCGTTGGTTTCCCTCCGGCGGTGGGGCCCCACTGTCCTGCTGCGCGCCTTTATTCAGTCTTGGCGGTTGTCCCCGGGCAGGCACTCGCCCCACCAGCGTCAGGCGGGGGCCTCACTTCCCGGGCCGTCACCGCAGCGCCTCCGGTGCACCTCGATTATATTTCCAGAAGGTTGATACCCCTCTAGAGTGGGGGGGGGTGCTATTGCCTCCGCTGGGTGGAATGCTGCTGTCTTTTCGTTGGGGGTCTCTCCTGGCAAGGTATGCCGTCCCCACCCTTTCCAAGTGGTCTTTCTGGGCCTTGATTGGTGCCCCCCAGGCGGGCACTCGCCCCACCAGCCTCGGGCGGGGGCCCCACACCCAGGGCGGCCACCGCAGTACCTCCCGTGCACCTCGGTTTTATTTTTGTCACTCGGTGTTCCCCCTCTGGAATGGGTGGGGGGTGCTTTTGCTTCTGCAGGGTGGTGTGCTGGTGTCGTTTCGTTGGGGTCCTCTCCCCCCCCCCCTCCTGGGAGGTCTGGTTGCTCCTTGTGAGTTGCCCCCGGGCGGGCACACGCCCCGCCTGCCCACAGCGGGGGCCACACACCCGGGGGGGATGAAAGCGGTTCCCGCCGAGCCCCTCAGGAGCCCAATGGGGTGGGGGGAGGGGCGCGTTGTGCTATCACTAGGCGGCGGCCTCTGGCGTCCTGCCCACGGCCTGCGCAGGGTCCTGCTGGCGGTGGAGGGGAGCGCGGGGGGGGTTCAGCGGATCCGCCCCCCCTCCGTGTCTCGTACCTGTCAGGCCGCGGCTTTCCTTGGTGCTCCTGTTGTGGCGGGAGTCCCCTCACCCCGAGGTGTCCCGGCTCGCGCCTCCTAAAGGGGGAGGCGAAGGCCAGCGCCGATGGGTCCGCTCGCTCCTCCTCTGGCTGTGCTCGCGGCCTCCTGCGACGATCCCGCCACAGCCGCCGCGCTCGCGGATCTCCGTCGTTCGGCGGTCCTTGGATCCCGTTGTTTCGCCCCGCGGGGGCACTGGGGGGTCTCCACTCTGGTCGACCCGCTTGCGCTCCGTGGGGGGGTTTCGGGGGGGGCTCAGACCCCGTATCGACCCGGCCTTAGGAGGAGCTCGCAGATCAGGCTGCCATTGCCTGTGCGCCCCCTGGTGGCCTCCATGCCCGCCATTTTAATAAGTTGGTAACCCATGTTTAGAAAATTGCCAGATTGAGACACAATGATTTTACTGAGTATTGGATCCACAAGAGTCTCACAGCAATTCAACCAAGGCTATGTCTTGGGAGGAGACTATTTCTAAACACAGTACTTGATGTAGCCGTTCCAAAACATTACTGCGGTTCAGAGACAGACTCGCCATAGTGGCATAAAGGTCCAGAACGTTGATGCTTTTAGAAGCGCCATGGGAATTTTAGTAAGCCTAAATAAAATAGCATTTTATCCTCATTTTCCAGCAAAGCATTTGTGAATTTTGAATGGAGATAAAGAGGTGCTTGACCATAGTCTTTATTCTCGTTAGGTCTGTTGTTCAGAGCTTCAGGCAGGACCAGCTCCTTACAGATTAATTCTTGGCTTTCCGATATATTCAGGATGGTTTGGGCATAAGCACTCTCCTTCTTTGCTTTGTGGTTAGTATTTTCAGCCACGTCGGTGCTTTTATATGTTTAGCCTTAGGTCTTTTGCTTTTACCATTCCGCTGTTTTTTCTTATTCTTTGCTATGTGCATTGCAGATGGAATGATTTCAAAACTGTTGATGGTTTCCCGGCAAAGCATATTCTTTGGAAAAGAAGACCCCAGGGCTTGAGATGGAGTAGTGAGGATCACCTCGAGATCACCCTTCCCATCACTTCGCTTGGTATTTTTTCTCTGTTTTCTGATTTTTCTTTCCAACCAATACTGAGTCTATTTGTGGGGCTGGCTTCCCATTTTGAATAGCAGTCTGTCAACTTAGCGACGGAACACACAATGTTCCACTCTGGCTGTTGGTTGCTGTCATCGCTATCCACCAACACCGGTGCATGTGAGGAGAGGACATCATCAATCAGTTTTGTCAGGCCTTTCATGATTACCTGTTGATCTCTATATAACATGTTACAAAGTGAGAACAGGGCCTTAAGGATAATTAGACTGAGTCTGGACAAGGATCAACACACAAAATCTCTGCATTTGTCAGCGTGAAATTACATCTAGAGAAAGATTAATAAACATTCCCCACAATTTATGTAAGA
This sequence comes from Ambystoma mexicanum, assembly GCF_040938575.1. NCBI lineage: Eukaryota > Metazoa > Chordata > Amphibia > Caudata > Ambystomatidae > Ambystoma > Ambystoma mexicanum. Next base: position 291,784,670 of record NC_090932.1, on the reverse strand, counting down.
TTTGGAGTTCCATATAGATTAGTACACAGCATGGTAATAACCTCTTTGTTAGGTGTAACACCATTCAGAGCAATGAGTTGCGCATTCCCAGCGGTAGCTTAATTTTGCAAGCTTAGCAGTAATTTCAGTAGGGAATTGATATCAATGGGGATTTCATCAGTACAGTCCAGCTCAAGGCCAGTGAGGTCAAGCACAGTCAGTATAACATTAGATGAGGAGGATACTGCCTCTGCAATCTTCCTAGGGGTGCCCTTCACAGTGGCTTTTAAAAAGGCAGTTATCTTTCCTTGCACCCAACTTTCGTGCTTTTTTGAGTTACTATTACAATTCTTAGACTCAAACTGTTGCTTGAGAAAAAATCTTAGAACTTCTTTTTTCAGATTACGAGAGTGCACAATCGACCGTGGGCCGGTGGTGCGTTCTTTACTGCGCAGTGAGTATTTACGACAGGATGCTAGCATGGCCTGACAGTCCTTTTCAATGGCACAGTGAGGGCGGGACTAGTTTTAGCCGTGGCAGAATGGAAGAATGGGGACCAACTCAGTGTGGAATATCCAGTAACTGGTCTCAGTCAGTGAATTTTGTTTCTCATTCCAGGTTAAATACCTTATGTCCTTGTGACCGCAGTGGACCACGCTTCACTCTGCCCCACTCCGCTCTGCGGTATACTGAGGCTGATAAGGGTTCCACAGCAGTGCACTGCAACAGGCTCAGCCTCGACACAAATGATACTGTAGGGTTACTGCGCAAGGTTACACCACGGCACACCACGCTTCACTCTGCCCGACACTATAGGAGATGAAAAATGACACACTGATACATAACAGCGTCGTAAAAAACGATCTGAGTGTACAGCAAATACATGGGAATATGGAGGGGCACAGGGGTTCTGAACCAATGGAACAAACCTAATCTCCTCTATGGCATGGAGCTTTCCCCACCTAATAACGGCTTCCTTGGGTGGACTTTCCTTCCCACATTTGGTACTTTTCTAATGTCATACAGCTAAAATGTAATGAGTCTATGCCAATGCAATCGTACTACAATCTGTACTGCACTTTCTGGCTGGACCATCATGTAGAATACTTGAAAGTCAATCTATGGCCCTCTGTCATAAAATAAACTTCAAAACACTTAATGCACAAACTTTTGGCATGCTATGTCAGGTCAATGGCCCTCCAGAACCCGGTGAGAGCAGACAAGGGACAGTAATGTCAACCACTGCAACATTCTCAAGTTGAAAAGGGTAGAGCCACTCCAAAATGCACTTTCCGAATGTGAAGCAATATTTTTGTTAGGTCACAAGATGTAGACGAGATATTAAAACAACCCAGTAGCACTTATGTTAAAGGTTTTTTTATACCGCACACTATCACCATCTGCGTGGTCCCTTAGCGCTCTGGCGAACCTGTAAAGCAAAAGTAAGGAGAAGGAGGTAAGTTAGTAGGACTGAGTGGACAAAATAGCAAGAGAGCTGTGATGTGCAGTTGGCAGCGTCAGTTCGGTTTACACTGATCGCTGAGATTTGGGTTGAAATTTAGGTCAGTAGCCGTCATGTGCTGTTGTGTGAGACTATGTGTAGTTTGCTGCATTGTTACGCTGTAGTGAAGGGTGTGCGGTTTGTTGCGGTGTAGAGGTATGGTTGTGTTTAGTTCAGAGTTTGACAGGTGTATGCAGAGGGATGAGGTTGGTTAGTGGCGATATCTTATCTTATCGTGCCTGGGGCACATATCCCTTCCAATGTCGTACATTGTACAGCGCTTCAATTCCCACTTCTATTTTCTGTGCAAGGGTGTGGGTCGTTAACAGGGCTGTTTAGTGGTGGTAGATTCTCCACACCCCGCCCCTGCTGTGTTCAGACTAATGGATGTCCACATCACTTTACCCCCTGGCACATTTCGGAGTGCAGCAGCCATCGCCTCAGTCCCCAGATGCTCTTGGGACTGAGTGGCGCCTCAGACTATCTGGCAAGAACAGATTGCTGGACAGCCATCTCAAAGGCATAAAATAAGCAGTGTCACATAGCAATTTTCTATGCAAATCTGTAGGCTTGCTACTTAAATTGACACTTGCGTAGCACAGCCTGCTATTTAAATTACAATGCTCAATGAAAGCAAAGTTCACTCTGCATTCCACTCTTGACCTTAATACTCTCTCCACCCGCTTTTCTCTGCTCACTGGAAGGTCAAAGGTGTTAATGGAGAGAGCGCTGCAATAATCATCTCCTACAATCTGGAAAGTGCCATAGGCCTGTGTGAGAGTGCTAGGCAAGAGAAGTTCTTTCTTTTTTTTTTTAAACAATTGCAAAATCTAACTATATCCTGCTTTCTAAGCCAGTTCAGCAAATCCATTCTTAAACATTTAAGTTGCGGTAGGGGGATTCAAGATGGCCACTGGACTGGGAGCACTGCAATTAGTGTGCTCTTACCTCCCGGCACCAAACAATCTGGAGAAATTGCAATTAAGCTCTCTCCAGGTAGAGAACCAGTGCGGATGGTGCATGTAGTTGTGATCTTGTGGTGTGTCAGCCGATAGCAGGTGATTCAGAGACGTCCCTCCGTGCTGATCTCTGGGGGTGTGTTTAGGCCCCAGCGGGAAGGCGGTGGTTGGAGCCTCCATACCACCCAGGCCATGAAGGTAGTCCAGAGCAGGCTACGGAGGTGGAAGCAGCGGGGAGTCGCGCCTCGAATCCGAAGAGGTGGGCAAGTCAAGGGGATAGTCACTGCATCATATGGATCCCCTACTGGGGATCTGGAGTGTCCCGCTGCAGGGATGAGGATCTGCATAGGGGAACCTCTTGCAGTATCCACAGGGAAGGAAGGTGGCAAAGAAGCGAGAGGGCAAAACCAAACCCCTCCATCCCCGGTGGAGTATGAACGTGCGCAGCGGCAGTGAGGAGAAGAGCTGAGAGGAGCCCTGCAGGCATCCGGTGAGCGGCGGGAAAGCATGGGCCTGGACCTGCTGTGTGCACAGCCCCAGCAGTGAAGCAGAGCCGAATCCTGTGAGAGAATGGGAGCGGAGCTGGCGAGGGGCCCTGCCTCTCTCCCATCAGTCAGTGTATAGGGGAGCTGGTCTTTGGCATTCAGAGGAGGCCAAATGACCTTGAGGAGCCGCAGTGAGATGGAGGGATTGGTGGCCTGAAGGTGGGCATATCAAGCTGCCCAGGGCAGGTGAAACGTAACCATTGAGGCCCGCAGGAGGAAAGGAGAAGATCAAATAGTTGAGGACGTGGTTGATTCTGCTATACACTTAAGTGCAGACCGTCTGGAAGCCTGCAGCCCTTTGCATGCCTCGCAAAGGTGGGGAAGGTGCCTGGATTGGGCCACAGGGGCCCCAAGGAAGAGGCAGTATCCTGGCAAGGATGCACTGCACAGAGCTCTTAGATCCTAAAGGGCAGGGGGGTGAGGGGCCTGCTGGGCTACAGATGAGCAGTGTAGGGGCCCACAGGCGCTAAGGATAATGCTGGGGAGCCGACGGGAGTTGTACGGTTCCAAAAGGAGGTTGGCACATTGGCCCCAAGGAAGCAACAGTGAAGAGGTAGGGGGATCGGGGGGGAGGGGGCTTCAGGCAGTGCTTCCAAGAATACAATTGGGTGAGGGGCCTGCCCGGCTACGGATGAGCAGTGTAGGGGCCCACAGGCGCTAAGGATAATGCTGGGGAGCCGACGGAGTTGTACGGTTCCAAAATGAGGTTGGCACATTGGCCCCAAGGAAGCAACAGTGAAGAGGCAGGGGTGCCGGGGGGGCTTCAGGCAGTGCTTCCAAGAATACAATTAAAAAAGAAATCCCAATCCCAGCTAAGCATTATACAAGTAGAACTTCCCAGTCTCTGCAGGAGGTGAAGAGTGACATAGCTACTCTAGGGGAAAGGACCGATGCAGCGGAAAATGCGCTACAATATCTAGCGAAAGACACTCGGAAAATGGATGTCTTGGTTGAACAGCTAGCGAGGGTCATGCAGAATTTGGAACTACAGAGCGAGAATTTGGGAATTCGCTTGAGAACATCCAATATATGAATAAGAGAACTTTCGGAGGGAGTAGCGGATAAGGACCTGCAGGAAATAACAGCAAGTTTTTGAAGACTAACTAGAAATGGAGAACTGGACAGGCATACAGCTTGGCTGAGTGCACAGAGTGGGGTCGTCCAAGAAGGGAGAACAGAGCGCCAGGCCATGGGACGTGGTAGTGGCTCTACAGTATGGTCAGAAGGAGCGGATACTACTGGCAGCCCGGAGGACCAGTCCAGTAAAGATCAATGGGTCGGAGATTCAGTTATATCATGACTTGGCACAGTCCACATTGGTGAAACAAAGGAAGATGGGCCCGGTGGTTAGGGCCTTGGTGAAATCCCATGTGAAATACAAAGGCCATTTCCTTTTGGCCTATTATTTTCCTGGGAAGGGCGGCAACATTGGATCACCACATATGAGCAGGGGCTGAAGATTTTGAAAATGGAGGATGAGAGGGCCCTGCACCAGATCAGGGAACTGTGAGAGAACCCATCAAGAGGAAGCTGTGGGAGTGGATATCGGTCGAGGCAAAATGTCATAAGAAAAGGGCCCAGAGTAGCCTCGATCGACTGGCTGGAAAGGGAGGTGTCCTCGAAGGGGCGTCCGAAACCCCACAAGGGTTCCCCCATGAGGACAGAGCTGACGAGGGGCCCATTGAGGTTACCTGTTTGGAGGGGCATGGTGGGGCACCGGGAGGGGGCGAGAAGAGGTACCTTACATCTTGGATTTGTTCTTATGGGTCTTAGCGTACTCGTACAGTTTACCCAAGGGTTATTTCGAAGGCTCAATTCCCATGGATGTTGCTTGGGGTATATGTAGGATGGTAGAGCCTGCCCGGGGATTGTTGGGGGAGCAGTTCAAGGAGGGTGTGGGAGGGTGGCCGATATCTGGCTCAAATGGGGGTATTAAATCTGGAGGGGTACAGGCAACAGTGCGACTTTCAAACTAATTACTCTTTAAGTCACGGGGCTAAACTCCCCTGTTAAAAGGAAGAAAGTGGAGCAATTCTTGGGTATGGAAAAGCCTGATTGTGTGACACTACAGGAGACGCATAGCCAAAAGAGAGATGAACATAAGCTCAAAATCCGAGGATATCCACATATATTTCAGGCCAATGACCAGGGAAAGCAGGGAGGGGTTCTCATAGCCACCCGGGGGTTGCTTGGCTTGCTTGTTACTGACACTGAGGGGGATACCGAAGGCAGGTATATCATGGCAAACATCAGGTGGGGTGGTGGAACATACACTTGATTTATGTGCCAAATACAGGGCAGGATGGGTTTCTGCGGCCTATTCTGGACAAACTCGAACGGTTTGCAAAGGGGAAGATAATTATCACGTGGGGATTCCATTTGGCATGGGACCCTCTTACAGATAGGCGTGCACGGATTTCTCATAACCAAGGGGCTACCTCTAAGAAGTTGAAGAAGCGCATGTCACAGTGGGACCTAGTGGCCCTCCTGGAGGGAGACACATGGGGAAGGCAGGGGAAACACATTTTATTCCCATGTCCATAGGTCCTTCTCAAGGATCGATTACATTTTGCTGTCTAGTACGTTTTTGGAACAAGTGAGGGATGTGGACATGGGGGCTATAGCGCTATTGGATCATGCACCCATCACACTTAGTTTGCCCGGAGAGGGGCTGGCCGAGGCTATGGAAGTGGAAGTTCCCAGAACACCTCCTCAAGTATAGGGTGATTTGCGAGGAACTGCGGGGCAAGATTAAGGAATTCATTCAAATTAACATCACACAGGGCCACATTGTATAGGACACATTTAAGGCTACCATGAGGGGGGTAATTAATTGCTAAAAAAGCTCAGAGACAAACACATCTAAACTACCTGCAGCAGGTGATGGCCAAAATGGAGAATTCTATTTATTTGAATTTGTAGAGCGCGCTACAGCCCAGAGGCATAGAGGCACTGTTACATGTGAAAGTAAGTAGGTTTGGTTCAGGGTTACATTGAGAGCGGCCCAACAGTAGGTTTCTTAGTTACACATTACAATTGATAGTTACAACATTAGTAAGCAGAGCAAAATCAGGTAAGTTCAGTACAAGTTGTCGCAAACTGGCAGAAAGCAAATTAACATATGTTGCTAGTACGAGCTCAAATACCATACAAATAACCTAGTTTTGGTTGCTTTGCGGAAGGCTATGTGCGAGTCAATCATCCTAATGTGGGATGGGAGGGCATTCCAGTGAAGGGCAGCCATGGATGGGAAACTGGTTCCTCCTGCACAAATTCTCCGGGTCTTGGGCAATGAGATTCTATTGGCATAGGCTTTCCTAGTAGGCCTAGATAAGGTGGGCTTCGCTATTCTTTGGACCAGATAAGGGGGTGCTAGGTCATGGAGGCACTTATGCGTAAGGGCAAGGTTTTTAAAGAACATTCTCTCTTTAACTGGGAGCCTATGAACCTCAGATATGCGGTCCTTTTTAGAGGTCCCGGTGGCGGCCCTGAGAGCGTTGTTTTGTACCAATTGCAGTTTGGTGATATTCTTGCCAAAGGTTCCTATAAAGAGGGCGTTGCATTAATCCAATCTTGAACCAATTATAGCCCTCGCAATAGTAAGGCAGTTTTGTTGAGATAGGAAAGGTCTGGCTCCATTAAGCAATTTGGAGTAGTACGCTGAGGATGAGGCAATGGCATTCACCTGTCTGTCCACGGTAAGATTGGAATCAAGATAGATGCCAAGCGTCTTGACAGTTTGAGAACCTGAGATAGGTATATTGTCGATGGTGAAGGATTTGTCCTTTTATCAAGTTTACCCAGGGTGACTGGAGATCCAATTAATAGGAGTTCAGTTTTCTCAGTGTTGAGGCAAAGCCAATTTTCTGCCATCCAGGATTGGATCGTTGAGTAGATGGAATTGAGGGTGTTCAAATCGGCCTTGTAGTCCCCTGAGAGGGGGATAAGCACCTGTGTATCATCTACATAGTTGGTGTATGAGATTCCCAGTGCGTCTAGAAGGTTAAACAGTGGCCTTGTGAATAGGTGATATAGGGTGGGCGGAGTGCACAAGCCCTGTGGGACTCCGCATTTGAGGAGACTTGGAGTGACAGAGGCTGAGTCAGAGAAGACTTTCATAGCCCTATCCTGTAAGAACGAGGTGATCCAAGCACAAGCCTTGGGGGAGAAGTTAGCCGCAGTAGAGAGGTGGTGGCATAATGTCTTGTGGTCCACCAAATCAAATGCAGCGGATAAGCCAAGGAGCAGGCGCGCAGATTTGCCTGTGTCTCTGATGTCGTCCATTTGATTTTTCAAGTCTAATAAAGCTGTTTCAGTGCCATGTCGTGGATGGAAGCCAGACTGCGAAAAAAGGCCAAGGAGATGGTTGTCTTCAAGGAATTTCTGGAGTTGCAGGTAAACTGCTTTGTCCGGGATTTTTTGTACCCAGGCTTCGTTAAGGCCGGTCGGGGCATGACCAGACTGGAAGGATGAATTAATAAAGGGAGTGAGGAAAGGGGCAAGGGTAGGGGCGCATTCCTTGATGAGCTGAGACGGGCAGACATCCCCCTTGCAATTGGAAGGTTTAATAGTTTTGAGGAGGGCGATGACTTCAGGTTCGCTCATGTCCTTAAAGTCAAAGGGCGGTTATTCATCGGCAGTGGTGCCTGGTGGCCAGTTACTGTGAAGGTTGTCTATTAGGAGAGTAAGAGCCTGTATATGAGCTAGGATTTTAGTTTGCAGGATGTTTAGTTTATCCAGCATGGCAAATTGAATGTTATTGCACCAGTTTACATCTTTACAAATAGCGGAGGGCGGAGTGGCTGGGTTTTCCAACTCCCTAAAGATGGCAAAAATGTCTTTCGTCCATGATTTTGAATTACCTATCATTGTATTGAAAGAGGCAGCTTTGGCTTTGATTATAGCAGATTTGTACTCCCTAGAGATAGCCTTAAAGGTTAACTTAGAAGCGTCATTGGGGTTAGCTTTCCAGGTCGAGAGTGCTACTCTCTTCTTGGAGCGAAGTTCAAGAAGTTCCTGAGAGAACCATGAGTTAGAGTGCTTAGCTCTCTTGGCTTTCCTCCTGGTAAGTGGAGCAATAGCTCCGACAGCTTGGGTGATGGCCAGTTTAAATGCACTTGCAAGAGTTTCAGGGTCCTTGGAAAAGAGTGGCTGGAATGCAGGTACGTTAAGATAAGGCGTGATCTTTTCCTTGGTGAGCTGACGGACACTTCTCGTAAATGCAGCCGGCATTGGGATCACCGGCTTGGGAAGCTCTTTAGAAATATCGAGGTCGAATTGGATGTAATGGTGGTCAGACCATAGTATGGGGGTAACATCAGTGACCTGAATGGTGCAGTTGTGGTGGCTGACCCAATCCAGCGTGCCACCTTTAATATGGGTCGGTTCTGAGATTGCTTGAGAAAACCCTAAGGTGGGTAGGGCCTTATTCAAGGGGATGCATGGGCATCATTAAGGTCATTAAGACCTAAATTGAGATCTCCCAAGAGCATAACTTTAGACGTTTTTTTCAAGTTGCCAGAGAGAGAGGATCAAGGCTTCATGGAAGTCTGCGACTGGACTGGGAGGTTGATAGACAACGTGGAGAAAGATGGTATAATTAGGGTTAGGACTTATTTTGAGCAAAAGGTAGTCAGAATTATGGCCTAGTTCTCTGTCAATCCTCCTGATTGAGATAGACCCTTTGGCGATGAGAGCTACCCCCTCCACCTCTATGCAAGGTACGGTCTTGCCTGAAAATGGTATAACCAGCTGGAATGGCAAGGGCGGGGCCAGAGGTTTCACTAAGTATGAGCAGGTCGAGGTTGTCCCTGATAATAAGGTCATGCACGTCTAAGGCATGGGCTGGGAAGGAACGGGCATTAACCAGTGCACACTTAAGGTGACCATTAGGCGATGGGGCCTGGGCGTTATGTGTCCCAGCAGGCAGGACAGGGGTAACAGGCAAAGGGAGTGTGGCACAAGCCGCCCCATGTGGGGGCATATGCTCAGCGAGGGACACAGGCAATAATACATCATCAGCATCATGTGGGGGCATACGCTCAGCGAGGGACACAGGCAATAATAAATCAGCATCATGTGGGGGCGCTTGGTCAGACCACCACAAGATTACCTTTAATTTCAAAGCCAACAACCAATGCCCCAAACAGGACATTGCTCCCCCTATTCATACCAGAAAGAAAAGGGACATAACGAGGGAAAAGCTACTCCCTCTTATTCTACCTATACTGAACAATGCGTCATCCTCAAGCACTGACCCCACAGTTTTAATTGATACCTTCAACCATACCATGCTCCAAGCCTTGAACGCCATTGCTCCAATCAAGCTAAGGAAGCCTAAACCACACACACACGTTAACTCGTGGTTCACGCCACACTTAAGAGTGCTACGCAAAGAAAGGCAAACCACTGAAGCCCGTTGGAAAGGTCACTCCTCTGACACCAACAAGGACAGTCTCACCTTAGCATCTTTAAACTATAAAGAAGCTATCTGCCATGCAAAAAAAGACACCTATAATAAGCGTATTTTGCAAACGGAGTCTAACACTAAAGAGCTTTTCAAGATTCTGAAAGAACTTGAATCTCCTGTAACCCCGCCAGACACCTGTAGCAAAGATAGCATGTGGTGTACGAATATACAAAGAGCGCTCTTAGGTAAAATTGCTACACTCCAATCCAAAATCAACGCCAAACATACTAGCCTCCAGACCGATTATCTGCTCAACCCCCCCCCCACACGCAGTACCACCACCCTTCCTCATACTCACAAACCCTTCAGTTTCTCACTGCTAACTATCACAGAGGTTGAAAACATTATCAACAAACTCAAACCCTCTATCTGCCAAGGCGCCTCGTGCCCAGCCCCTACTATCAAGGAGGGTTCACATGAACTAGCCCCTTTTATCACTGCCCTTATAAATGTGTCATGCAGCACAGGCATCGTCCCCGATAACCTTAAAGACACTTGGGTCATCCCCCTTCTCAAGAAGCCCAACCTTGACCCTAACACACCTACCAATTACAGGCCCATTACCACAGTACCATTTCTGCTTAAAATTCTGGACTGTGCTGCCTACTTACAGATCCAGGAGTATCTGGAATATAACAGACTTCTCGGTCTCAGGCAATCTGGCTTCAGACCTAGGCACGGGACCGAAACTACCCTCATTGATTTGAAAACGCAAATCGAGGATCTGAAAGACGAAGGGAAACTTGCCATTCTACTGGTTTTAGACTTATCAGCAGCTTTCGACTTGGTCAACTGCAAAATCCTCTGTCAGCATCTGAAATCAGCTGCCCACTTCTCCGACTCTAGAATTGGAAGATTTGAAAAAACTTTCCTTCAATCCAAGGAAACATGGGAACTTCTCGCACAATGAAAGGCAAATATTGAAGAACTTATTGGTTAACAATACCATTATCTTCAAACTTGCTGACAAAGGTGGAGCCTTAGTTCTTATGGATAAAGCAGACTATATCGAAGAAATTGAGAGGCAATTAGCTGACGTGGAAACCTATAAAGAGATCCAAAGAACCAGTGGTTCGGGGAGTAACAAACTGTAGTGCGCCAACCTTCCTTTGGTCTATGAGGCTAACCGAAGCAGATGCAACACGCGGGGTTCCTCTAGGACCCCAGATATATTACTAGACATAAACGTGTGTGTTGACAAACAGCGCAGAGATATCTGTGGTATAATGTCCAAATTCCAGAAGGTTCAAATCCTGTAAGCGTGATAGAAATCAGCTAAATTATCGTCATACCAGTCATATAGGAAAGTTGTATTCTTGTTACAACCGACACGTGTTTCGACCATTCGGTCGTCCTCAAGGCAAGTAGTTCTTGCAAAATGCCCCCAGCCTGAAATGCTATGTCAAAGGATACTTGGCGGCCTTGTCTGTGTTCAAAAGTTCCCCAGATCAAGGTGCTTTCTTTACGATCCCGGTTCGATAGACGGCCAAGTCGAGGTCCACTAACGCCCCCTGTCGAAAACTTTCTGGGCAGCAGAGCTGGTTGAGGATATCTATCAGATGAGGAATCTGCAGGAGAAGAATCCACAGATACAACATTACGGTAAGTAATTTCTCCATCTGTATGGAGTCACTTTGCAGTGTCACAGGTGGAAGAGGGGAGGAACTGATCTTCGGGGCTTTTTCACATTTTGGTCAGATAAGGAGAGGGAGAAGTGCAGAGGCACATTCTAGTGCTAACAATGCTGTAACACGGGGAGCCAGGGGATACATAGATGAGGCACCCTGGGACAACAAAGCAGAACAGCAAGTGGTGAGGGACAGCCAGGGCCAGGGGATCAATTAGAGCATGTTGTAGCGGCATGTTGATGTCGGGTTTCCATGGTAACCACAGCGGCAGACATCTTGTGTTTTCTACGAACCTCGTGGCATGCAATGGGCGCAGGAGGCTTCCTCCAGCATGCCTGTGTGTCGGAAGACATCCGAGCAGTTGAAGGAGCATTCAACTGCTGTAGTGGCACGGCAGGCTTCTTGGAGCACTCCTTAGCTCCTTCAGTAATACCAACAGCTGAGATAGCAGTCAGCTGGAGATTCCCTGGCAGCGGAGCTGCAGAGTGTGAGCTTGGCTTTTTCTCCTGAATGGCTCAGGAAATGCACTTAGAAGAGAATATAGGCAGATTAAAGGCCAATTAGAGGTGTTACAAACCAAGAGGGCCGAGCATGCTCGGGCCTCTTGGTTTGTAACACCTCTAATTGGCCTTTAATTTCCCTGTTAAACCTAAAACAAAAGTATTATATTAAGGCAAATAAGCCAGACCATCTATTGGCGAGGCAGAAAGAAGCGTCCAGGACTACCCTCAATATTAAAATGGGGCACGGAGGGGATAGCCCTTCCTCCAGGGACATTATAGAGGCCTTAACGAAATTCTATAGAGCCTTGTACACTTCAGAATCGCCCGCTGAAAATGCTCAGGGGGGGAGGGCCTGTCTAGATGTACCCTGCAGAAGATTACACAGGGGGAGAGGGAGGAACTAGAAGGACATTTCTCCCGAAGAAGTGAGGGCTGCGATCCTATCTTTGCCAGGTAGCAAGGTCCCCGGGCTGGATAGCTTTCCTGGGATCTTTTATAAAACATTTAAGGAAGTGTTGGTACGATATTTGTCCCCTTTTCAACATTGGAGGAGGCAAAAGTGGTGCTGCTTCCTAAGCCGAATAATGACGTCCCATTGCCCTGATTAATATAGATCCGAAAATATACATTAAGATATTGGCCTCTCACCTGGAAAAGCTTCTCCCTAAACTGATCGCCCCAAATCAGTCAGGATTTATCAGCCATCTGCAAACATTTGACACCATGCGACGAGTCTGTCATCCAATGGAGAAAGCCAGCATAACTAATACCCCGGCGGCGATAATTACCTTAGATGCTGAAAAGGCATTTGACCACAGAGAGTGGTCGTTCCTTTTCACACTGGAGGTCATAGGCTTCGGGTTAACATTTTTACAGATGGTAAGGGCAAACTATCAGCCTCCTACCCTTCGCCTGGCAATTAATGGGCAACTCTCCCAGGGGATAGGGTCTCTTGAGGCACTTAACAGGGGTGCCCACTCTCCCCGCTTCTCTATGCGATCCATTTGGAGCCGCTGCTAGCACGCATAAGATCGACACCTGACATCAAGGTGAGAGCGATAGTAAGCACCGTCACCGTCACCGTCACAAATACCTGCAGGCAGCAAATAAAAAAAATGCACTGATATTTCAACATGCTGGAATCACCCTGGGGACGCCCTTTACAACTAAATATTCTGCTTCCTACATACTATTGTGGTAAAGGGAGGTGGGAGCACAAAACACTAGCTTTTGCTGCCTGTAGAGCAATTATGAATATCTATGGAAATCTGTCTCTGTTGCCCAACAAACAGAAGAACATGGAATGAGGATTATGGTGGATATCAAGGAGAGGAGCAGTTTGGTATAGACTTCCAAAGTTATCCCTCTGCAATCTCTTTATCAACATAAATCCACCCTGATTAGCATGTCATCTCAAGGCGCAAGCCTTCATCCTCCAGTCCTTTCTTGCATGTTAAACCGAAGCCATTAGTTAAAATGCACTGTCGAGGATTAGAGTGAATTCTTGGTGGGGATTGGAACACTTAGTCATTAACTGATTTTAAATATTGGAGTGAGCAAACCCTTTGCGTGGCAACAAGTGGCGTATTGTCGGGGTTCCCTACTGTCCTCTTTTACACATTTCACAGCACACTGTGCACCACATGCTCGACTGACAGGTGCAGGTTGCAGATCCAGGTTTATTTACCCTTAGACAGACAGTGAAATTTTGAGATGTAGGGTGGTGTCTGCTGCATTGCACTACCTGAGGTTTGGGAAGGAGTCGCTCATTTGGTACCTCATGATGATCAAACAATATTACTACAGTATTTCCAAAAAAGAAACCACTTCAGTGTAATTTAAGATAACGGAATACCTTTCTTGTTCTGTTCCACCGTTCCCCAAGAGTTAATAAAGCGTGTGATTACCTGAGGAATCGCTCATAGAGGTGGCCAGAAGCCACAGAGAAGATATTCAGCACGTCCTCTTTGTCCTGCTTTACTTCCTCAGGATGCGGCCCTCCACTTAGCCCCCTGAAAGAATACAATTCTGGTTACAAAGTGCAACAAAATGTGCTTAACTTGCATGAAACCTTTATCAGCAATCTCCCACTATATAGATGACTCATAATATGAGGATGCCTGTGAGCAGAAATTGTAGTGAGCATGCATGTGTTAGTGACCAGCCCCATCAATGTCAAACAATGGCTGGTTAGCAACAGGATACCAAAGTGTGATGCTGTAACATTGAAATTTCTGTTCAGTATAAATCATGCACTACAGTGACACCTGCATTGATAGGCTGGCCTACTTTCTCTTTAGACATGTCATGACTGCAGTACAGCTTAATGTATTGTGCATGTAGCACCACCTGGTGGTCGAGTCATGATATGGCACCTATTTTTCTTTTTAGTTTGGGCTCTTAGGTGTCGTGACACCTATAAAGCCCAAACTATTGCATTGGAGTACTGATTCAAGTACAGCTAGGGAGGAATGCATATGACGAGGGACACAGAGCAATGACATTTGTGGAGGTACACAGTGTATAGGTGTTGTTGGGTTATGAGCCCACTAATTGCCAGCCCATGGCCACACTAAGCTCTATGGCCATTTCCACCCATTCCTGCTTCTCCCCGCCCAATACTCCTCCTCATGGGAACTCTTTGAGCTTGCAAGCTCGCTTTAAGGTGCAAGTTTCTTACATGTAACTCTTGTTCTCCAGCATGGGTATTACATGGATTCACATGCTCATGAATATTGTCTGTCGTCAGGCTGGAAAATCTCGGTAAAAAAGAAAGCAGTTTAGCTTTAAACTAAAACTGCTTGTCTCCTCTAAGGCCTATCACTGTCCTTTGGGTCATATTGACCACAGCCAATGGCACTCACCCTGGCGGCCATAGTCAGAATTGGTAGCGCACATAAAGTGGCAATATGAACCAAGAAGGACAGAGGGTTTGCATGTGAATTCATGCAAGACCCATACTGAAGAACAAGAGTTACAGGTAAGTAACTAGTACGTTCTCCAGCATGCGGTCTTGCATGGATACACATGCTCATGAATGCGATTACACAGCAGTACATATACAGAACCACACGAGGTGGCAAGGATGACAGAAGCAATACACTTCAGACTCACCTCAAACAAAAATGTTGTGTAGCACCGCTTGGCCGACCTGGGAATCCTCTGAAGGTGTGGGTAGAGTTCCATGGAGCAGCTCTGCAGATGTCAAGAAGGGGATCACCAGAGAAAAACGCAGTCATCACCTCGATGGCTCTGGTGAAGTGGACTCTCCGCCGACCTGAAAGTGGTCTGTTTGGCACACAATGGCAATGCATGATACAGCTGGAGAGTCACCTAATGATGGAATCCTTAGACAGGGCCTTCCCCATGTCCTACAGGTCCAAATTGATGAAAAGCCAAAGTTTTATAAAAAGTCCTTTGTGCGTGCCACAAAGCTTCAGGGCACGCGCAAAGTCCAGTGAATGCAACACCCTTTTTAGCAGGCGAAGAAGGCCTCATGAAGAAAACTTGCAGAACCAAAGGCTTGTTGAGATGAAAGTCAGACGGAACCTACGGCATGAAGGATGATTTCGCACAACCACCTTAGTGGTGTGGAAGGACAAAACTGAGGCTTCCAGGAGAGGGCATGTATCCCCCCCTACCCGCCTGGCCGAGGTGATGGACACCAGGAAGGGGGTTTTCCATGACAGAAGCTGCAAAGGGGCACGATGCAGTGGTTCAAACGGAGACACCATCAGTTTAGACGGTACTACGTTCAGTTCCCACGCTGGTGCAGGAGCTTTTACCAGTGGGAATGTTCTGAAGAGACACATGGGGCACTTCTTAACAAGCCTGTGCGACACAGGGAGAGCTTGCCTGGAGCCCATGTGTATCAGGATATGGCTGCCAGGTGGACCTTGATGGACACAAGGGCAAGGCCAGCGAGAGCAGGTATGGTAGGAGCTGCGGGACAGTCAAGCGCAGCAACAAAATGTTCCAGGCCCGGCACCACATTGTAAAGCGCTTCCATTTGTGCCTGTAGCAAGTCAACTTAGAGGGTGCCCTGGCCTTAGCAGGATCTTCTTGCATTCCAAAGGCATCAAATAGTGTCCAAATTCTAATGCTGCAGGAGGCAGGCTGCGAGGTTCAGCGACACTGGGTCATGGTGCAGGATTGAACCTCCTTCTCTGGAAAGGAGGTTGGGAAGAGGAGGCAGTTGGATGGCCGGAACCACCGACAGATGGAGAAGGTCTGAGTACCAGATTTTCCTTGGCCAAGCCGGTGCAATGAGGATCATCCTGCAGTGGCAATGTCTGAGGGTTGATCACACGTAGTGGCAGCGGAAATGGAGGGCAAAGCGTACAAGAAGAGACCCTCCCAGAGGAACGAGAAAGTATCCCCCAGGCTCCTCAGCTGAGGATATCTGCTGGCAAACCTCTGACATTCGGAGTTGGCAGCAGTGGCGAAATGTCGATCGAAGGAAGACCCCATTTGCTGAAGGGGCACAACACTTGCGCATGCTGAAGCTCCCATTCATTGTAGGACTGCAGCTCGCTGCCGAGAGAGTCTAAGATGGTGTTCTTGACGCCAGTCAGGTGCCAAGGGACGAGAAACATGTGTTGAAGAATGGCCCAATGCTATAAAGACTGTGTATCCAGGGATAGGAGCGTGTCCTGCCCAGTTTCCTGAAATAAAATTTGGTGGTGGTGTCCGTGAAGACCCACACCGCCTTTCCCTGGAGCCAAGGCTGGAAAGAATTGTGGGCCCAGAAGACCGCCCGTTGTCTTCCGGGAGCCAGAGGCCTCTTGGCGTGCAAATGTCCTGTGTGGGCTCCCCAACCTTCTAGAGAGGCATCGGTCGTGACTAGCCTGGTACGGAGGGATCAGGAAGAGAGGTCACTGAGTGAGGTGTGGATGAACTGACCACCAATGCAGGGTTTGACGGAATGCCCGATTGAGGGCGATCTTGACTGTCCATGTGCCCGTGACTTTCTGCCACCTGGCATCCAGAAATTCCAAAGTCTGCAAAACAGGACCAGATGGATGCAGACATACCCAGCAGGGACTTGATTGACCAGACTGTTGCAATGGCCGCTGCCAACAGCTGTTTGGGCCTTCACCCTCTCTTCTGACAGAGATGCCAGACACAAGATTGTGTTGAGTCGGGCGCCCCGGAACAGAGCCTTCTGAGACTGCACTAGGCAGGACTTCGGATAGTTGATCGTGAAGCCTAGCCACGTCAGAAGTTGGATGGTCTGTGCGTTGTGCTGGGTTGCCATAGCATGGGAGCGGGACCGAATGAGCCAATTGTCCAGTTAAGGGTAGATGTAGATTCCCTAGCAGCATAGATTCACTGCCACCGGGCCCAAGCATTTGGTGAACACCCTCAGAGCCGATTTCAGGCCAAAGGGAAGGGCCTTGAACTGATAATGCCGCCCCTGCATGACAAAAAGTAGAACTTCCGGTGCTTGTGATGAATGGCGACATGGAAGTACACGTTCTCCAAGTCGAGAGTTGCCAGAAAATCCCCTTTCTCCTGCTGGTCGACATTTGCTGCAAAGTGATCATCCTGAACATTTCAGATTTGAGCAACTTGTTGAGGTGCCGCAAGTCTAGGATTGGTTGCCATCCTTCTGATTTCTTCTTTACCACAAAGTATCTGGAGTACACTCTGGAGCCCCAGAGGCACTGAGGGACTGGTTCTACTGCCCCTTTGCGAAGCATGGCTTGGACCTTCTGTAGCAGCTGCACCATGTGCAGCTCTTGACGTGTAACAGAGAGGAATGCAGGGGCACCCATCTTGAAATTCCAAAGTGCGCCCCGGCTGCATAACATCTAGCACCCATTTGACTGTGGAGATCTTTCGCCACTGATTGACAAAGGTTGATAGTCGGCCTCCCACTGGGGTGCAGAAGTGGGAGCACAGGTCTTGGGCCAGTTCAGGCCTGCTTCGGCATCTGCATCCTGGATGAAGGCAACAATGCTGGGTGCCACTGCCGTAGGCCTGGGACCGCCCCTATAACTCTCCAGGGTGGTGGAGCGGGAGGGCTGGTGATAGGGGGTTGTGCAACCCTTGGAAGAGCTGGAGACCTTTCCTCTTCAGGGAATGAAAGGATGGCCTCCTCTGCTGCAGGGACCCCAGAGAGCTCGCCGTCTCCTTTTCGGTCTTGATGGCCTGGAGAGTGTCATTGACTGCTTTTTCAAATAGGTTGTCCCCATCAAACGGCATGCCGATGACTCTTGGTCTGCACATCAGTGTGGAAGATCGTAGCTTTTAGCCAACCATGGCGTCACAGAGCGTCACCATTCCCCAATCTGGCGGAAACAGGAGTCTGCAATGTCAAGAGCGACACTGATGGCTTAGATGGAAGCCACTTGCCCTTCCTGAAACAGAGCCAAGGCTTCAGCCGTTTTATCATCAGGAAGGAATTCAAGAATGGGCCCCAGCTTGTACCACAGCTCCCTGTAGTACTTTGACAGGATGGCGAGGGCGTTGGCGGCCTTGAGGGTGGAAGCTGTCATGGTGATGATGCGCTTCCCTGCAGCATTGAGCTTCTTGCCCTCCTGGTCTGGAGGCACCATGGAGGACAAAGAGGGGGTTGGAGGACCTCTTTCTGGTGGTAGCCGATACCACAGAGTCCAGAGAAAGCTGAGACCTGAGGCACCTAGGGGCCAAGTCTGGAACCCGGTATTTCTTCTCCAAGCAGTCAGGCTTAGCAGGCAAGGTTTTAGGAGCCTTCATGACTGCAAAGCCATCCCCCCCATATGTCATCCAACAAAGGGACGGATCCGATGGTCTTCTTGGAGGACCCCCCGTCGCTCAAAGGGGAAACCCTCCTTTTTCCACTGTTTTGGCACCAGGTTGAACATTTTGGCAGCTTTCAAAATGGAGTGGAAAGAGCCAATTACATCTGAGGGATAGGCACTGGCAGGCTCATCGACATACAGAGGTTCCCCATTCGCTGGAATTTGGTTGTCAAACTCATCAGTATGAGGACCAGTGGTGTCAGTGTCCATGCTACGTCAGTTTGAACTGGCTCTTCCACCATGGTATGCAGAGCCACGGGCGCAGGCCGAGGACTAACAGGGCCCTTGTGAGGCGGTGTCGGCTGATGCTGAGGGGGCCTTGTAGGATTCATGCCTGGAGCAGGGACAGGAGCAGTGGGCAGTGAGCAGTCTCTGCTGAATTTCTCCCCCCAGGGTGTGCAGAGTGGTTAAGATGTCCAAGGACATGTCTCTTGGTGCAGGATCAGGTGCAGCCGGTACAGCAGGGCAGGAACTGGGCATGAGCCCCTCGGAGGGATAATCGGCTGGGAGAGCCCACTGGTCGGTGACCCTTCATGAAGAATGGGTAGAATGGGGTTGGGTTCCCCATGCCTGCCTTCCTGGTCTGAATAAGAAATCCTCAGTCAGGTCCACTTCAGAACTGGTGTAGATGGCTAGAGACTTTCTGGGGAACCCAGAGGAGCCAGAGTAAAGAGTGGGACCGCCTTGGTGAGCCTGGCCAGGGATTCCAGAGCCAAAGGCATATCTCTCACCAGATCAGAGCCCTTTGGAAAGGAGGCGACAAGTGTAGCCTGTGGAGCAGGAATAGGTGTTGACGGGATCGTCGTAGGAACCGAGATCTAGGATGCAGAGATACACTGGGTGTGGTGATCGTCGAAGAGGTAAAGGTGACAGTCATTGACGAGCCCTTTGGGGTAGCAGCTGTCGAAGCAAAACTTGACTTTGCAGACCGAGTCGTCGACGAGCATGTCGATGGGGCAATGTTCTGGATGGATCAATCATCCACGAGACTCATGTCGACGACAGTGGAACCTGTGCTTGGATGACGAGGCCAGTGATTTCCCTGTGTACAGAGGTAACCCACCAGCTGGTAGGCTAACAGTCGACTGAGTCTGTGACCAACCAGTCTCAGAACTGGGTCCCTCAGCCGTGGAGACAGTTGAGGAATGTTGATGGAGCGTGTGATTTTGCCTTCTTTTGGATCTCCGCCAGGGAAGCATTCTCAAAGGAACTTGACCTCTTCCTACCAGAGGGAGTACACGCTGAGTGAACCTGGACTACAACCGGAGGCCACGTCAGAGGCCTTACCTTCCTCGATCCATGCCACCAACCTCTGGTGGCGGTCCTTCTGAGTCTTCAATGAAAAGAATTGACAGATTGAGCATCTGTTTGCGTTGTGGTTGGGATGAAGACAGTAAATGCACTTGAGGTGCCAATCCTCAAAGATAGTCTTCAGACGATAGCTTTCACAGGACCCGAAGAGGCTTTTCTTGGTGGCATCCGCCATGGTTGAGGTGAAGACCCAAGCCTGAGCATGTAGCGCCACTTGCTGAAGATCAGACGTTGGATTAAGATCTTCGCCGACCGGTCGCTGCGTGACTACTGATGATGAAGAGATGGAAGATTTCTTCACAAAACTGCAAAAACTAACGTTTTTCAGAGAACGAAGCACGAGGACTCGCAATACTCGAAATGTGCAATAAAATCTGAAGATGGCCACCACAGGCGAAGCTTAGGAGAACAAGTGTCATTGGCTGGGGGCAGTATAACCCAAAGAACACAGATAGGCTATAGAGGAGACAAGCAGTTTTAGTTTAAAGCTAAACTGCCTTCTTTTTTTACTGAGGATTGATTCCCAGTCGGACGACAGGGACTATTCATCTATTAATGTGCATGTGAATCCATGCAAGTCCCCATACTGGAGAATGAAGGCTTTCGGTTCATGCAGTATACTGACGTGAGGTGCAGGCTGGCTCGGTTTTCTTTCGTGTTGGGGGACGAAGGAAGCGATTCGAGGGTGGAAGGAGTCTGGTCTTATCTTATGTTAGAGTGCAGCTGCAGTGTTGCATTGCTTGATCAGCTCAAGTTACAGTGTCTGAGATTTTGAGAGTGCTTCTGTTTTTTTTCTCATGACGAGCATAAAGAATCACACGTGCAAACACGGCCTTGCAAGGTGAGAGTAGCTGGGCTGTAAAATGAAGCCGCTTTTGAAGATGCTGCCTCGGACAAGGTTGAGTTCTTCAATTTGTTCCAGCACTAGAATCTTAATGTATTAAAATAGCACGGGATCCCTGTGTCTTCAAAATAGTTGCAATCCTTTAAAAAAGTCTCCTCTGCTGCTATCACAAGTAGCATATTCCACATAGATTGACCACATTTTCAAAACCAAAAGCCTGATGGAAACACACTCAAAAAGTTTTTTTGCAGTCTACTTCGATTCATAAGCACTCTGCGAGTCCTTCACTGATGTCCTGTTAAAACCAAGCATTGACAAAGCCAGAGGTTTTGGCTTGTGTACAAGTATTAGGCATTTGCCAGGCACTGCTACTAGATGCCCAGGTATGCGCACCATTTTGCACCTGCTATCATCAATGGGCAGGTAATACTACTACGGCTGTGTCTGGCAAGTGCTTTTACCACGCCTACACAAAAGCCCAAACAGTTGGCATTGCCAATGCGTGTTTCAAAGCAGTTTTGACAAGTCTACCAGACACCCACAATATCCATTCAAACACAGAAGGGCAGTTTTGACAAAACAGCACAAAGGGCAAAATACTAAAATTGCACCCCGGGTGCAAATGGTGTCCCATCATAAGAAACAAAAAATTCACATCACTATAAATAAAAGCTAAAATGTCCTGCCTCACAAGGGTCAAGAACTGGATGTTTGAGACCAACCATTACCTTAATGCTGCTAAAACTAAAATAATATACTTGGGCTCTCCTATTCCTCCCATCTACCTTTCACTTGGCTGCCACTCTAGGCCCTGCCCCAACAATAGTTCTGTCTACTTGGAATCTGGGAGTTCTCTTAGCCAGCTCTCTCCTCCTCACAAATCCTTGAACTACTTAAGAAATCTCCATTCCAACTACACCTTCACAAATGTTTCCTGCCTCCCTGGAACATCCTGCACAGGGTGCAGCTCACCAGAGCCCTTTTTGTTTCGAGGCTGTGGTGGCCTCTACTTGGACCACCCAAACCCAAAGTAACTACTACTCCTACTCCGGGTCATCCAGAATAAGGAGTCCAAGATCATTTTTGGCCTCAGAGCCATGACCCACCTAGCCCTGCACTGAAAACTCTAACACTGGCTCCCAGTTGAAGCTAGGAAAGCCTTTAAAGCCCTTTGGACCATCCGCTGGGCCTAATGGGCCTGAGAATGCAACAAGATGGCGTCCAAATGCTGCCCCTTCCGTCCCCTGAGATCTGCCTCTTCTAGTTCTCTTGCGGTGTGGCAACCTACAAAAATAATGTTAGGGGTTCAGGTCCAACAGAGCTGCCCTGGTATCCCTTTGGGATGCCCTGCCACTGCTGCCCAGTGAATAAAGTCATATCTACCTCAGAAAAGGACTAAAGATTCTTCCTTTTCTAGGAACACAGACACTTAGGATGGCGTCCGCTGCTTTTGGCCCTACCAGAGCCATACTCTTCCATGGCTGCCTGATCGGTCTCTGCATTCCCTTGCTATTGAGATTGCTGCCGTCGGTCCACCAGCAGAGGTCGACGACCACTGAGCTGGACACCCTGAGGGAATCCGTGAGGGCTCTGAGGTACTCTGTGACCACTGACTTCTCAGGAGCCACTGTGGGGATCGCATGCACAGCCTAGCCTCTGGCACTAGAAAAATATAGGAGGCCATGAGATCTAAGAGGCGGAGGAAGGAAGCCGCTGGTAAGGTGGCGTGGTTCTGGAACAAGTACACCATCTGTGTGATGCTGTCCACGCTCTCCTAGGAGGGAAGGCCTTCCCCACCGGGGTGTCTAGGACTGCTCCGATGAATTGGAGCCTCTGGACTGGTGTCACCTGGGACTTAAGTTCAGGGAGAAGCCCAGCTTGTGCAGTAGAAGACAGGTGTCCTCTAGATGAGAGAAGATCTGTCCCGCCGACTTTCCTCGGATCAGCCAGTCCTCAAGGTACGGGAATACATGGACCCAGGATCTCCTGAGGTGAGCCGCAACTACTACCATGAGCTTGGTGAAGACCCTTGGAGCTGAGGTCAAACCAAAGAGAAGCACCTTAAACTGATAGTGCTTGTCCCCTATGAGTAACCTCAGGAACTTCATGTGCTTCTGATGTCTCGGCACATGGAAATAAGCATCCTGCAGATCTATTGACACCAAAGTTCAAGAGCATGGAGAATTTCTCTCAATGTCACCACCGTCCACTTGTCTTTCCTCAGGAACTTGTTCAAAGCCCTGAGGTCCTAAATGGGACAGAGACCTCCTCCCTTCTTGGACACCAAGTAATACTGGGAATACCAACCCGATCCTCTCTGTTTGGGAGGTATCTCTTCCACAGGAACCTTCAACAACAGGGCTAACAATTGTTCCTGGAGCTCCTTTCCTGGATGGATTGGAGGAGGTGGGAGCCTGTCCAGTGGTTTTCTTAAGAAGGGCAGGCAATAACCTGACCGAACGAGCAGCACAGCCAGGCATCGAGGTAACCCCCTGCCACGGGGGCCAATGCTCTGCCAACCATCCAACAACTGGCAAGTGGTGGGAGGGGAAATCAAAGCGGCTTGTAGGGTGGAGCCACCCCCGCTGCTGCTGCTATTTGCTGGTCTCTAGAAGCCCCTCTGCCCCTTACAAGGCGCAAGAAATGCTTCTGCCCCTGCATGGCCTGTGCCTTCCTGCCGTAAGGCACATAGCACCTGTAGACTCTGCCTCTAGGGGCAAAGCAGAAGGCACATTTTGACTCCTTAAACTTTTCCAGAGAGCCATCCTCCATCAGGCAAAAGAGGAACTCTCCCTTGAAAGGCAGGTCCAGTAGCCTATTCTGGATGTTCAGAGAGAAGCCAGAAGTTTTGAGATATGTTTGTCTCCTCAAGACTACCACCGACCCCATTGAATGGCCAACGCAGTTGGCCACGTCAAGGCCCGTTTGCAACGACTGCTTGGCCACCTCCTACCCATCTTCCACCAGCTGTGAAAAACCATCCTGCATTTCACAATCAGGGATGTATTGAGCTGCCTGCTTCACACCTTTCCATTAGTCAAAAGATTATTTTGCAAACCCACAGACTACATTGGTTGCTTTCAATGCCATGCTGCAAGAAGTAAAGACCTTCTTGGCCACTGCGTCCAACCTTGCAACCTCTCTACCTGGGGGCAAATTAGAAGTGGAGGCCGCAGGCCTGGTGGAGATTGTGGCTGCTTGCATAACAAGTCCTTCCAGCGAAGGGCGAGGAGCCAGAATGAGCAGGGATGCTGCCACAAGGAAGCTAGGGCATCTGCTACCCAGTCAATTTACCGAAACTAATTCAGAGTGGTACATTTCACTGAAGACCATAATACACGAAAACACTGAAAATATAAAATAAATATACAAAGGGTAGTGGGGTAAGGGGTTAAAATGAATAGGGATGAAGTCGGGGAGGTGTTGTAAGGGTAGAAAATCAGGGGGCTTGGTGCAGGGGACCCACACAAATATAAAAAACAAACAAAAAAATGTGTGGTTTTCGGTATTTTGGTTGCGATTAAATGTACCACTCTGAATTTTTGCATTGGTAAAATCACATCTAACCACAGGATCCTCATCCAATATGTCAGTTGGTTCATAGCCATGAGTAGGCACTGACGTGGACTTCAAACCTACAGTGTCTGCTACCCTTTCCACTAGGGCCCTGAACTTAGCATGGGTGTGCATGTAGGGTTGACTTAGCTGGAGTTCTACATCTGGCGACGTGTCTCGGTCGCTGGCATAGTGGACCCCATGAGCCAGTGCTAGCAGGTTTGCCAGTTGGTAAAAAAAAAAATCAACGCCTCCCGACCCTGTTTATATGGGATTGATGTCCATCTGGTCATCACCCTGGTTGACGCCGAAGATAGACGCCATGGATTTGAAGAATCCAGACCTGGAGTGAGGGGCAAAAGATTAGTCAGCGTCAAAAATGCCTCATTTGGTGTCGACGGAATGGCAGTCAGAGCCGATCGGGGCTTGGGCACTGTGACATCAGGAACGTCAGCTTCTCAACGCTCTTGAGAAGGAACGGGCATCAATGGCTTCTGCGCCTTTTTCGGCGTCAAGCCCGAGGGCTTCTCCGATGGCATTGACTGTGGCGTGTGTGGGGTCAGGAGTGCCAAGTGCCACTTTCGCCGCTGAGGCCTGCTGTTGGGGGGGCGCACCCGCTCCTTCAGCAGCCTGTGACTTAAACATAGCCAGCATTTGGGTCTTGAAATCTTCCCACTCCTCTCGAGTGGTCAGCCCAGCCAATGGCTTACCTTTTTCCGATGACAAGCTAGACTCATGTCAATGACGGTGGCACCTTTTTTCTACTGCGAGGAAAGTGGCTCCTCGAGTGCGACCACATTTTGGCCTTCTGCCAATGCTTTTCCTTTTCTTTTTTGGGGGTGGGCCCTTCAGTCTCGGCCTTGGAGGACTAGACGATCGACCGCGCTGGGGATTTCGGAGCACCACACACATTCCTCCGTGTTGTGATCCTTACCCACATACCACAGGCAAATGTTGTGCGGGTCGGTCATCAACATTTTGTAATGGCAGTCTGTGCACCTTTTAAAGCCTGAAATCTGGGGAGCGGACATGTCGCAGTCGGGGTTTTTAGAAAAATATTTGACGAATGTAGTCAAAATGCAGAGTCGAAGACTCAGTATCGTGTTCCTCACAGCAGCGAATCGAGCGTGTCAAGCATGCAGAAAAAAGGATCTGAGGTATGGGGCGTAGTGACGTGGCATATATACGACGCATGACATAACTTCTGGAGCCATAGAGCTGGATGAGGATGTCTATGAGATGAGGAATCTGCGGATGAAAAGCAATCCATTGAAGAAGCATTATAAATCAACAGTTAGTGTTAAGTAGACAACAATATTAAAAAAGTATTCATTTTTAGTATCCCGGGTTTATGTTCACAGTCTAAAAGTATCTACCCCTAAAGTTACTGCTGAATAATCTACTGTTTCAATTCTTTTTCTCGCAATTAAAAGTGCATTTAGCCAATAAAGATCATATATAGGTTTTTAGCAATATTCATTTACTGAAACACCCCAACAATCGGCAACATCAATATGAAATGTAACCAAGATTCTCAGGACCCACATATTTGGAAATAAATATTTCTTTGTATGATATTACACAGTTTTTGCACTAAATCACAATCGTAATATTTTCAGAGAGCCTAGGCTTGTCTAGAAAAGGGTGTGTAATGACCTAACCAGAATGGAAGAGGATGAGGCAGGGGTATCTTACAGGAAGGGCAGCCAAAAGAGTTCCCCAGTCCAACCACTTACTTGTAATTATTGTAAACAAGAGAGCCACTGGAAGAACAAACACCCAGATAGACCGCAGCAGAACAATCTGCTTGCACCCCCAAAGAATGGCATCTTCCCCAATCCAAACATCCCCATATTCAGTCCAAGTAAGTCAGCACACACACATTCAGGTGCAGAACAATACTGATAGACCTTGTGAGAAGACCTTACCATGAACTCCCTAATCCCTACAGATTAAGACAGACTGTATGTTCATTGTGAAGTCAGCGGACAGACTATTTCATGTTTAGTTGACACAGGAGCCAGTAGATAAGCAATTTGTTCCCAATGGTTCTCAGACATTCCCTCATCCTCTGGGACCATCAACACTGTGGGCATTACAAACACCCAAATGCCATACTTGGTCACTGAGCCAGTGCCCATTACCATAGGGATCTTGGAGACAAATATGCTATAAGAAACAAGCTTTTACCCCTTCTAGTGCACATGAATCAGATCTTTGGGCAACTTTGCAGATGTTCAATTCTTCCTGCACTTAAATACTATCTGGCCAAAATCGAGTCTATACTATTATATGGGCTAGACATGGCGACCATAAATCTGGGCCCATATCTTGACTCTCTACAGGGCCTCATTTGGAAGAACGCATTGTGCCTCTCTACTGCCACCCCTAATGCCGTCATACACCATGAACTGAATCTAATATTGCTGCAGGCTCGGCTTTACTGGCGCCAACTATTCATTTATTCTACAATACTGTTTCCCCCGTCTAACTCCCTCTACACAGACCTGCATCAGATCTGGGAAGAGGCTTCTGCAAAATCATGTATCCTTTATACTGA
The DNA here is from genome assembly GCF_040938575.1 of Ambystoma mexicanum. Taxonomy (NCBI): domain Eukaryota; kingdom Metazoa; phylum Chordata; class Amphibia; order Caudata; family Ambystomatidae; genus Ambystoma; species Ambystoma mexicanum. The sequence continues at coordinate 291,758,031 of NC_090932.1, read as the reverse complement.
CACTATGCATGGCCTACTGGTGCAAATATATTCATCAGAGTCATAATTAATAGGTAACCCTGATGCGACCAAATGCAAACCATTCAGGGATGACTGGAGGTTGACTCTTGAAGCTATGTCTGCTGATTCCTCTTCCCTCGAGTAAGCTAGGTTTCCACATAAGGGAGGTCATCTATCTGCGCACCTGAGATGCTTTCCATGTAACAAGGCTCACAACGCCTACTTGCGATTCAAACGGAACCAAATCCATACCAAGGAAAGAACCAAACATCGGTCGTCGGTTGCTGTGGAAGGGATTCAGTCAACCTGTCGCTTCTGTAATTCCGCGTCATCAATTGAAATGTTAAGACACTGGATTTTGGAATGCCCTGCTTTGTTTTCAATTTATGCTGTCTCCTTTCCTAAAGAACTGAACAGCTTTAAATCAAATTATGCTCAGGAATTGGTATGGGCGAGACTCATGTGGGGGGACAATATACCCTTAATCATTGCCTTGGTTGGATTCTTGAATGAAATTGATCTTATTCTGTAAATTGTATGAATTATTGTATGAGATTTAATTCTTCTTTTGTATGTTGATATTTTCATTTCTGTTCTAATAATTTGTGTAAGTGTTAGGCAGAAACCTGTGCAGTTCCCTTGGGGACCACTGCAAAAGATTTAAGACTACAGGTATAGCAGTAAACCCACTTGGTAGCAGTCTGCACCACCCAGATTTACCTGGTAGCTGTGGCTGAGCAGTCAGACTTCCCTCAAGAAGAGTTAGGCAGTATGTAAAGTATACAGCATAGGTACTCAAATACAATAGCACAAGCAAACACTGACCAGAACTTGGTTTCAAAAGTATATAGTTATTTATTTATTAAACACACATAAGTTGAAATCACTCTAGCAAAAATATAGTAAAAAAAACTCTTCAAACACAGTTATAATGAAAGCAGTTTCAACCCTTACTCCTATCTAGACAACTCTAGGTTAACACCACCTAATTTAAACAGAGGTGAGCGCTTAACGTTAGATGACACTCTAGTAGGTTAAAGAAAGGGGTAAAAAGAAACAGAAATGGGTTAAACACACCACTCTAAGGTCCAGAACACTTGCAATAGGCTCAAAGAAGCACAAAGTCACAGGTGAGCAAAAGTCACTAGGCAGGGCCCACTCTTAGAGTAGCCGGAGCGAAAATGTGCCCAAGATCACACTGTTATTAGGGATTCAAAGTCTTGCAAAAGAGTTCGGAAAAGGGCTAGAGAGGCCCAGAAAGTTTAGCCAAAGTGTCCCAGGCAATCCCAGGATCGAAAGCCGAGGGCTAAAACTACCTCGTACAGTCGGTGGCAAGGGAAGCCAGGCGGAACACGGTACCTTAAGCGGAAAGGATCCTCCAGCGGTGGCAGTTGTTCCAGGCAGTGGCAGCAAGGCTCGACGTCGGTCAGGGGAGAAGAAGATCTCGCTGAAGAGCAGAAGAAGAAGGTCGTTGCACTGCCCGGGAAGAAACCAGCCGCGGAGTCCTCCGGTTAAAGGGTTGTACCGACTTTCGCGGTTGGGGTAAGAGTGGTGGGGTTCCGGTTGCCGGGGTGCTTGGCACTGGCAAGGCGGCCACGAGATACCTCGAGAAGCGGAAAGAAGGTGAAAACTGGTTGTCCCCACCAGTCAAGGGAAGGAGCCACTCCGTTAAGAGTTCTCCTCGGTCGTCGGGAAAAGTGGTGAGACGGTTCAACAGGGCTCCACCGGGTGGTGTCGTCGAAGCAGGTCGGCTCAGCTCTTCCCTCGTCGGATTCTTGGTCCTGTGGCGACTTCTGAAGTTCCAGTCCCCAAAGCCCTGCTTTTATGCAGTAAACCCCCATTCACCCAGCCTAGCTGTCACTCAAACATGCTAAGTGGTGAGCCGGCCGGCTCACCACTTGGGCCAATCAGGACGGAGTGCGACTTGAGTTACCAAGGTAACTCAGTCCAGGGTGCCTAAATCCCCCTCCACCCCTCTTAAGTACCCCAGACAGAGTGGCACCACTTTGGAGGGCTTCTGTGGAGAAGCCCGCCAAAAGTGGAACAAAGGGCTCCACTTTGGGTCAGAGTTACAGAGGCGAACGCCAACGCCATTTTAGAATCAAGTTTTGGCAAAAAGTCCCAACCGGATTTGTAATAATAAATATATACCGGCGGTATGTTTAAGGCTACCGTAAATAAATAATTAAATGTGTTAGCCTAAAACAATGGGAAATCCCATAGGGAAATATTCGCGGTCGAATATAAAAAGTAGTTTCCACTGCCACCAGCCAAAACTCGATCAGGGGGGACGGAGACGTGCCCCCTCGACTAACAGACCCTGGGGCAATCGAATTGCCCCAGCCAGTACGTCCACAATATGATGGTTTGTACTGGTTCTGTTCAGGATTCAAGACTAGCAAAGTCTTTGGTGACTTTACATGCCCTGGGAGACAGTAGTCAGTCCCAGGGTATGGAGTCTATGTTGGGGAGTCCCTAGGACACCCCTGGGTCACGGCAGAGGGTGCTGTGTAACCCACATCACAAAAATACATGAGGCCCTATGGAGTAAAAGACCCCATAGCCCATTCAACACAAGGTTTAACCAAGAAAACACACTTCAACAGGCCCAAGAGTGAGGGTAAAAAGAGTCTCACTCTTGGCAGGAGAAAAAAAGAAACCCCAGAAATCCAGCAAAGCTGCTGGGGGACTCACTAGGTAGGGAAATTCAGCCCAAACAGAGAATTCTCCCTAACACTCGCCCCCCCCAGACTAAGGGACAGGAGGATTTAATCCACTCCTGGATGAACCTCATACCTCTAGTCGATGATATACATCCTAGAGAGTCCATCAGCATTTTGATGGTGACACCCTGACCTGTGCTCAATGGTGAAATCAAACCCTTGCAGGCAGATTGACCATCTCAATAGTTTTGGATTTTCCCCTTTCATTTGCATTAACCATCTCAAGGGTTGGTGGTCAGTCTGAATAACAAAAGTAGAACCATACAAGTATGGCCTAAACTTCTTCAGTGCCCACACAATAGCAAAGCATTCTCTTTCGATAGTTGCCCACCTTGTCTCAGGATCCTTCAGTTTTCTATTGATGAAGCAAATGGGGTGCTCCCTACCCTTCTCATCCAGTTGGCTTAGAACTGCACCTATACCTACATTGGAAGCATCAGTTTGTACAATGAAAGGTTGGTGGTAGTCAGGAGCTCTCAAGACTGGAGCTTGGCAAAGAGCTCTCTTCAGTTTTTCAAAGGCCTGATTGCACTCCTCATTCCATTTTACCTTTTTAGGGAATTTGGGAGAGGAGATTACATTCAGTGGAGAAGCTATGGTCCCATAGTTCTCAATGAAATTCCTGTAATATCCAGTGAGGCCTAGAAAAGCTCTCACTTGGGTTTGAGTAGTTGGTGTTGTCCAATTTTGCACAGCTTCAATCTTGCTGGGCAAAGGCCTTATTTCTCCACCTCCTACCTCATGTCCAAGGTAGACCACTTTACTTTGACCAATCTGGCACTTACTGGCTTTGATTGTCAAATGGGCCTGTTTCAGAGCCTGCAACACATGTCCTAGGTGGTTCACATGTTCTTCCCAGGAGTGGCTGAAGACTGCAATGTCATCCAAGTATGCCATGCAGAAATCTTCCATTCCAGCCAGAACTTGGTTCACCATCCTTTGGAATGTGGCAGGTGCATTTTTTAGTCCAAAAGGCATGACCTTAAACTGGTACAAGCCAACTGGGGTTGAAAATGCAGTTTTCTCCTTGGCATGGTCTGTCAGGGCTATTTGCCAATAGCCTGACGTCAGGTCAAATGTGCTGAGGTACTTGGCTGCACCAAGTTTATCCACCAACTCATCTGTCCTGGGCAAAGGGTGGGCATCAGTCTTGGTGACTGCATTTAGAGCTCTATAGTCCACACAGAATCTCAAGTCTTTGGATCCTGCCTTGGGTACTAACACAACTGGGCTAGACCATGGACTGGTAGAGGGCTCTATTACCCCGAGATCAAGCATCTTCTTGACCTCTCCTTTGATGTGGGTTCTGATATGTTCTGACATTCTGTACCCCCTGCTTTTGACTGGCAGACAGTCACCAGTGAGTATCTCATGCTGGCCCCAAGGGGTCAAGCCTGGTGACAGTGAGAACAGGGAGGCAAACTGATTTAACATAGATTTGCACTCCTCTTGTTGCTCAGGGGTCAGGTCGGAAGAGAGATTGACTCCTTCAACTTTCTCATCTAAAGGCACACCTCTGAGGAGATCAGGGAGAGATTCACTCTCTTCTTCCTCTGCAGCTGAAGCTAGAAGTAAGGCTCCTACATCAGGCCTGGAGATGTATGCTTTTAGTCGGTTGGTGTGGAAGACTCTAGGAGCTTCCCTGGGTCTGCCCAGATCCACCAGATAGTTGACCTCTCCAAGTTTTCCCACAATCTTGAAGGGTCCCATCCATTTGTCTTGCAAGGCCCTCTGCCTTGTTGGGAGCATAACTAGAACTAGCTGGTCTTGAGTAAACTCAACCATGTTAGCCTTCTGGTCATGCCAATGTTTGACCAGAGCTTGACCAGCTTTCAAGTTGTCACTTGCTTCTGCCATCATGTGTGACATTCTCCTCCGGAGACCTATCACATAGTCAGTCACTCTGACTGGCTTGAGGGGAGGAGCACCTTCCAATCCCTCCTTAATCAGGGCCAATGGACCTCTGACTGGATGGCCATAGAGAAGCTCAAAGGGAGAATAGCCTACTCCCTCCTGGGGGACTTCTCTATAAGCAAAGAGAAGGCATGGCAGTAGAAGGTCCCACTTTTTTTTAAGGGGTTCCTCTAAAGCACCTATCATGCTCTTCATGGTTCTGTTAAATCTTTCAACCAACCCGTTTGTCTGAGGGTGGTAGGCTGTTGAGAACTTGTAAGTAACTCCACAGGTTTTCCACATGGCTTTCATGTAGTGGGACATAAAGTTTGATCCCCTGTCAGAGATTACTTCCTTAGGAAACCCAACCCTGGTGAAAATACCAAGGAGGGCCTTAGCCACAGCCGGAGCTGTAACAGTCCTCATAGGAATTGCCTCAGGGTACCTAGTAGCATGGTCTACTACAACAAGTATAAACCTGTTGCCTGAGGAGGTTGGAGGATCAAGGGGACCAACAATGTCAATCCCTACACTCTCAAATGGGACTCCCACAACTGGGAGAGGCACTAAAGGTGCCACATTCTTGGAACCAACCTTACCAGAAGTCTGGCAGGTATGGCAGCTCTTACAATATCTATCTACTTCAGCCCCCATCTTTGGCCAATAAAAGTAGAGTGAGAGCCTTTCCTTGGTCTTCTTGAAACTCAAGTGACCAGCCAAAGGTATCTCATGGGCTAGTTGTAAGAACTGTTGTCTGTTCTCTTGTGGGACTACAAGGCGTTTGTAGTCTCCAGGTTCAGACTCAGTCGGTTCACTGTAGAAGAGGCCATCTTCCCAGTGTAACCTATACTTCCCAGGCTCTTGCCCATCAGCTTGAGAAGCTGCCTGGTGGCGGAGACCTTCCAGAGTTGGACATTCTCTTTGCCCCTTACGAAAAGCTGCCCTGCTAGGCCCACCTTCTGCCAGTAAAGACTGCAGCTCAGGATGGTCCTCAGGGTCCAAATCTCCAATAAGGTTGGGGCCTCCTTCTAGCTCTTCCTCAGAGTCTAGCTCAACCACACAGGGTTGTACCTCCCTCTCAGCCTCAGCTGGAGGTGGAGTTACAGGTGTAACTTTGGACAACCTAGGGGAAGTCCTTGTTGGAAGCACTGGAGTGCTTGCTGCTGGCTTTTTCCTAGGAGCCTTGGGTTGCCCCTTTGCTCCTGCTCTGGTTGATACTGCAGTAAGTTGCTCCAGTGGGAGAGGAGTGATTTCTGTCATCATCTCCTGAGATAACCCTCTCAGGGTTTTCTCTCTTGCAGGTTTTGTGAGCTCCTGTAACCTTTTGCTAGGGGGTCTGGGGGTATGTGACACAACTCCAAGAGCTTTGAGGTCATTACCCAACAGAACCCTACCTGGCACTTCACATTGTACACTGACAGGTATTTTTACAGCCATATCATTACATTGGATGAGAACTGGTAACTGGGGACACATCTGCACAGGCCCACCAGCTAACTTGGTGAGGCATTTGGGTGCCTTAGCAACATCCTCTGCCTTGAAAAATGATTCATCCACCACAGTTATGCTGGCTCCAGTGTCCCTAATAGCAGGAGTCTCCTGACCATTCACCTGGACACTGTCCTTATAATACTCTTTAGTATTATCTGGGATAGAGTTATAGACATCTAAATTCTGTTGTTCCCACAACCCCAGAGAGACTAAAGAAACACTAGCTGAGACTCCAGTGGGTTCATCAGCTAGTAATAGAAAGTTTCCACTTGCCATATGTACTTCCTCCTCTGGAGCGAAGGCTAAGGAGGCAAGCTGGACCCCTGAAGGTTTACCCTTACATCTGGGATCTCCTTTCACATGGTCAGTAGCCTTGCAAACAAAGCATGAGCCAAAGGCTCGCTGGAATGGAGGCTTGTTCTGACTTCCTTCTGGTCTGGGACCAGGAGGTACACTAGCCTGATTTGGTTTCCCTTGTGGCTTACCCTTATAGTTTTGTTTGGGGCCCTCTTTGGAATTTGTAGTATTAGAATTCTCTTTGGAGTCCTTTTTGGGCTGTTTCTCCCCATCCTTCTTCTGAGTGACCCCAGAATCCTTGTGAGTGGCCCTGTTGGCAACCCACAAGTCAGCAGCCTTAGCTAGTTTCCGGGAATCTAATTCCCTGGAATCAGCCAAGTGTTGTCTGAGCTCAGGAGAGCAGGCATCATAAATAGTCTCCAACATAAACAAATTCTTCATACCTTCATAAGTGTTCACCTTGTAACCCTTAATCCATCCCTCTAAGTTTTTCAAACATTCACTCACCCAGGTAGCCCAAGGGGTACCATCATGCTTTTTGAGGCTCCTAAACCTCTTAAGATACTGGGAAGGGGTCTTCCCATACCTAGCTATCAAAGCTAGTTTTACACATTCGTAGTCCTACCTATCCTCCTCCGCCATCTCCATCACCACATCAGTTGCAACAGGGGGAAGCCTAGAGAACAACCAGGTGAGTAAGTCATTTCCTGTGATGTTCTGGAGCCCATGATTATATTCAAACAGAGACAACCAATCCAACACATCCAACTTAGGCTCATACATACCAATCAATTCTTTAGGCATCCGGGGTCTTTTAGGACTGGAACTTCTAGAGGAGCCAGAGAGAGAAACATTCTCAACAGATAATTTCTTCATTTCTAAGTCATACTTGAGCTCCATTTCCCTTAGCCTTAGTTCTTTGTCAGTTTGAGCATTGAGTTTCTTATACTCCAATTCTAGTTTCATTTTCTCTAGTTCAAAGTACTGAGGACTAAAGGTGGGACCTGGTAAAGGTCCAGTAGGTACAGCAGGTAGAGCAGGCAGAGGCCTAGGGGGGACAGTCACAACAGCCTCACCCTCCTCTTCTGACTCTTCCTCAGAATCATCAACATTTTGCTCCATGTTAACTTCAATACTGTCATCTACAGTTGCTGGAGTGATAGGTTCCTCTGAACCATCACCCAGACTTTGGTTAGCTAACAATCTTTCAATCAGCTCCATTTTCTTGCCCTTAGTCAGGAGATCCTTATGTTTACAGAGCACTCTTAAACAATCAGCAGTTTTGGCTGCAAGGGACTCTTGACTATAGCTTTCTATAACTGACATGTTAGAGGTTTACTTTTATAGTGCTAAGCTTTGTGGTTAGTTGCACTAAGGCATTCAAAGCACAATAAAATGTATACTCAATAGAAATCCCACTGCTGTACACCAGTGTTAGGCAGAAACCTGTGCAGTTCCCTTGGGGACCACTGCAAAAGATTTAAGACTACAGGTATAGCAGTAAACCCACTTGGTAGCAGTCTGCACCACCCAGATTTACCTGGTAGCTGTGGCTGAGCAGTCAGACTTCCCTCAAGAAGAGTTAGGCAGTATGTAAAGTATACACCATAGGTACTCAAATACAATAGCACAAGCAAACACTGACCAGAACTTGGTTTCAAAAGTATATAGTTATTTATTTATTAAACACACATAAGTTGAAATCACTCTAGCAAAAATATAGTAAAAAAAACTCTTCAAACACAGTTATAATGAAAGCAGTTTCAACCCTTACTCCTATCTAGACAACTCTAGGTTAACACCACCTAATTAAAACAGAGGTGAGCGCTTAACGTTAGATGACACTCTAGTAGGTTAAAGAAAGGGGTAAAAAGAAACAGAAATGGGTTAAACACACCACTCTAAGGTCCAGAACACTTGCAATAGGCTCAAAGAAGCACAAAGTCACAGGTGAGCAAAAGTCACTAGGCAGGGCCCACTCTTAGAGTAGCCGGAGCGAAAATGTGCCCAAGATCACACTGTTATTAGGGATTCAAAGTCTTGCAAAAGAGTTCGGAAAAGGGCTAGAGAGGCCCAGAAAGTTTAGCCAAAGTGTCCCAGGCAATCCCAGGATCGAAAGCCGAGGGCTAAAACTACCTCGTACAGTCGGTGGCAAGGGAAGCCAGGCGGAACACGGTACCTTAAGCGGAAAGGATCCTCCAGCGGTGGCAGTTGTTCCAGGCAGTGGCAGCAAGGCTCGACGTCGGTCAGGGGAGAAGAAGATCTCGCTGAAGAGCAGAAGAAGAAGGTCGTTGCACTGCCCGGGAAGAAACCAGCCGCGGAGTCCTCCGGTTAAAGGGTTGTACCGACTTTCGCGGTTGGGGTAAGAGTGGTGGGGTTCCGGTTGCCGGGGTGCTTGGCACTGGCAAGGCGGCCACGAGATACCTCGAGAAGCGGAAAGAAGGTGAAAACTGGTTGTCCCCACCAGTCAAGGGAAGGAGCCACTCCGTTAAGAGTTCTCCTCGGTCGTCGGGAAAAGTGGTGAGACGGTTCAGCAGGGCTCCACCGGGTGGTGTCGTCGAAGCAGGTCGGCTCAGCTCTTCCCTCGTCGGATTCTTGGTCCTGTGGCGACTTCTGAAGTTCCAGTCCCCAAAGCCCTGCTTTTATGCAGTAAACCCCCATTCACCCAGCCTAGCTGTCACTCAAACATGCTAAGTGGTGAGCCGGCCGGCTCACCACTTGGGCCAATCAGGACGGAGTGCGACTTGAGTTACCAAGGTAACTCAGTCCAGGGTGCCTAAATCCCCCTCCACCCCTCCTAAGTACCCCAGACAGAGTGGCACCACTTTGGAGGGCTTCTGTGGAGAAGCCCGCCAAAAGTGGAACAAAGGGCTCCACTTTGGGTCAGAGTTACAGAGGCGAACGCCAACGCCATTTTAGAATCAAGTTTTGGCAAAAAGTCCCAACCGGATTTGTAATAATAAATATATACCGGCGGTATGTTTAAGGCTACCGTAAATAAATAATTAAATGTGTTAGCCTAAAACAATGGGAAATCCCATAGGGAAATATTCGCGGTCGAATATAAAAAGTAGTTTCCACTGCCACCAGCCAAAACTCGATCAGGGGGGACGGAGACGTGCCCCCTCGACTAACAGACCCTGGGGCAATCGAATTGCCCCAGCCAGTACGTCCACAATATGATGGTTTGTACTGGTTCTGTTCAGGATTCAAGACTAGCAAAGTCTTTGGTGACTTTACATGCCCTGGGAGACAGTAGTCAGTCCCAGGGTATGGAGTCTATGTTGGGGAGTCCCTAGGACACCCCTGGGTCACGGCACAGAGGGTGCTGTGTAACCCACATCACAAAAATACATGAGGCCCTATGGAGTAAAAGACCCCATAGCCCATTCAACACAAGGTTTAACCAAGAAAACACACTTCAACAGGCCCAAGAGTGAGGGTAAAAAGAGTCTCACTCTTGGCAGGAGAAAAAAAGAAACCCCAGAAATCCAGCAAAGCTGCTGGGGGACTCACTAGGTAGGGAAATTCAGCCCAAACAGAGAATTCTCCCTAACAGTAAGGTTTTATGCAAACCAAATCACAATAAAATAAATATTATGGCTTCTTCTTGAGCCCTTGAACCCCAGTCAACCTATTAGGTAGGTATTTTTTTATTAATGAGTATAGTTTTAGTTACAAAACTTTTTTCATTTGACGAGTCCAAATCTTATGATTTGACAATCTAACAGGGAAAAATAAAGGTAAAAGATGGTAAAATACAGAATACAATTATGAAGCTATGCAGAATTAGAGGCATGTCCAAAAAGTTTTGTTTATAGAAGTTTCCAGAATTACCAGTTTTAGTTAGGGAAAGGTCTTCTTTAGATCTAAGGAGGGTCCAGAGAGGACTGGAAGTCCTTCCCAAACACGTGGGACCAGAATTGTACCATTCTGAATGTCAACTTATTTGTGCCCGTCATCAATGATGTCCATCGTTCTTGGGGTGTCAGTTCAACCAGTGCAGTTGGGAGCATGGCCGCATATAGTCTTATCTCATTCAGAGCTTTGCAGTCCATGATAATGTTTCGCAATGATTCAGTTTCATCTTTGATTTGGCAGGAGCGGCAATCTGAATGAGTCAGCCCATCACGTTTCCTTAGTGCTAATACTTTGTTGGTCGGGAGTATGCTTAGTCTTATTCTTAGGAAGAGATCTTATTTGCCGACAAGGAAACTGGGCAAGATACGTGGGAAGCTGATTTAATGCTCTGGTTTAGATGAATCCACGTATTGCAAGTTTATATAAAGATTTTTTCTCCATTGTTTCGATCCAATCGGATCTTTGGATTTTCTTTTTAACTTCCAATGGTCGCTGAATTAGTGTATCTCTTGAGCAGTCCAGGCCGTCCAGAATTTGACTGCAGCCTTCTTTTCATAATTTCAATAGGGAGTTGTGAGAGGAAGTTGTTCTGTCTCTTAGGATCGCTATAGATGGAATAGTTTCGTCCAGTAGCAGTTTCCTGTAAAGATCCATGGTTTTCCACGTTACAATCGATCTTAATGATTGCAGCGCCAATTCGAAGCGGATGCAGAGAATCAGTAATGATTTTGGTAAACCGAGGCTTTTCCTCCAAAATGTCACTTCCAAAATATCCCATATGTTCCAGTGTAGATTTAACATCGATTCTGCTCCGTAGGTGAGGATTGCCACTACTTTAGATCTGTAGAATGTGATAATCGGCTTTATCGAAAATGTGCTGTACTTCTTATGGAGGATTAATCCTTGCCGGGCTAAGGCTTCTGTTTTTGTTCGGAGGTGGACGGCCCATTCCTTTTCACCTTTGCTTTGATTTAGCCATACTTCCAGGTATTTGACACATTTAACTTATTCTAGTTTTTGTGAATGTAGGAATATTGTGTTCTTTTTCTTTGATTGTTGAATTAATGACATGTAGTATGATTTTGATGTGTTGATTTGATGGCCATTTTCTGCTATGTAGTTCTCAAGCGCCCGGAGGCGTTTGTATAACCCAACCTGAGTTCTATCGAAAAAAATGAGGTTGTCCGCGTACATTAGATATGGAATCGGTGTTCCATTTAATATCGGGAGATTTGCTGTTGGCAGGTTCTGTGTTGGTTTGATATCTGAAGTATAAAGATTGTATAGAGACACTGCCAAGGGGCAGCCTTGCTTTAGTCCATTCCATGAAGGGACAACATTTGATAGCGTGCCATTAGAGGCTAGTCTAAATATTACTGTTGGGTTTGAATATAAGGCCTTGATGGGCTCCAGTATTTCCGGCTGGCATTACCACAATGTTAGTTTTTGCCAGAGTTTCTTCCAGTTGACGGTATCGAATGCTAATTTGAAGTCTTTAAAGACCGCCATAGTTTGGGTTTTATTCTTGATGGCATCCAACTTAAGTAGATTTAGGATCAGGAGGTTGATGTTGGTTCCCACTCCTTGTATAAATCCAGTTTGTCTGGGATCTCGTCTATTATTGTTATGAGGTAGCTATTAATTATACAAACAACAGTACAATACACTGTACATCAGAATGTTTAGATGATCCGAGTAGGCATGCAGAGGGAGTATTAGCAAAGATATTGCACAGAAAAAACCTGCACAGAAGAAACCTGCAAAAGACGCATGCACGCTTTGGTAAGCACATTTCAAAAAGCTACTTCGTTCTGCCTCTGACACACTTTAGTGTACTCACGACAATGAAGTAGAGTAATCAAAAATTAATAAGTAGTTACGATTAAAAAAGATCTGGGCAACCACTTAGACTGAATACCATAATATCCATTTTGCCCAAAAGCTGAAGACGGTATAACACCAATAATAGACTCCCTGTTAAAGCAAGGAAAAATAATACCCAAAAGTAGCCCTTGTAATGCCCCGATACTTGCATTCAAGAAACCAGGAAAGGATGCATACAAGTTTGTTCTGGACATTCGACCTGTTAATGCAGTAGTTATAACGGCTGTCATCGTAGTCCAAACCCGGCAACCATAATATCTGTGCTCCTCCAACCTGCCACTCCTTATAGAGAAGTAGATCTGTGTTGAGCTTTTTTTTCTTATCCCAATAATTCCAAATAGCCAGTACATGTTGGCTTTTTCCTATCATGGAATGTAGAACATGTGGACTAGGCTCCTACAGAGGTACACAATACCCTAACACTGTTCTCAAAATAGCTAAAGGAGGACTTTGATAATATTAGATTCCCTGGAAATCCACCATGGTTCAGTAAGTAGATGATATTTTACTTTTTCTTCCTCATAAAACCTGCAAACCAGACACACATATATTACTATTACTAACAGCATTAGCTAATAAAGGACATAAAGCATTAAAACAAATTGCAGCTATGTATGGAGAGAGTTCACTATTTGGGAAGAGATATTACATTAGGCCACAGGTTTGCACCTAAACCCCAGACCATAAACAAAAAATACAAAATAGGGCTGTGAGAATCATCAAAGGAAAAAGGAAAACAGAACACATCAGTGAAGATAGGAGAAATCTACACTGGCTTACTATTGAAGATAGAATACAGTTCAAAACCCTGACGCTAGCTCACAGGTGCGTCCATGGGAAAGCCCCAGCATACCTCGAGAAGAAACTGGTTACATATATACCGAGATGGGCATTCATGTCTGAAGCCCAGGGCAACCTCATAACCACCAGTTTCAGGAAAACCAATGGACTCAGCAAAGCATTTCACACCAAAGCTGCGACCTTATGGAATAACCTCCCACCACAAATAAGACTGGAGCTCTCATACATTACCTTCCGAAAGATACTCAAGATTAACTGTTTTAGATAACTCCCTTAATCTAAGGTAAAAACCCGCCTGAAAATTTGTAGATTCATGTTGTCCCGTGACTGGTTTGTATAATGTGACTCTGCGTGTACATGTGGCGCCCTGATGCCTTCGGGCTCTGGCGCAGTAGAAATAAATAAATAAACAATGGATATTACGATATGCATGAATAGTGAAGCACTTAGAGCAGTATATTAAGATGAACACGTCAGAACCCTTAAACTGGACACAAGAAGCAGAAGAAGCATTTTGCATATTTAAGCGTGCATCATCATGTGCATCAGACTACAAGAAGAAATTCACGCTCTATGGTCATGGAAGGAATGGATTTCCATCAGCTGTTTTCACACAAGCAACAGCCCATTACCTATCATAACACAGCCATAGATCCAGTGGTGGCAGGACTACTCCCCATTCCCCCCATGTCTTAGGGCAGTAGAGCAATGCAAGAACATTGTATTAGGGTCATAATTAGAGGTAGCAGTTTCACATGCCTAGTTGTCCTGTTGATGAAATCGAAAACACAGCACATGTTCATGTCACAACCCTCCAAATACGAGATGTTAAATTCATCCAACGTTACCCTGACCCGTTATTGCCTGCCCCATTTGTCAGAAATCCCCATGACCGCGAGGTGCACGCCAAACATTTGCAACTGCTAAAGCACTGGTTTGACAGGCCCATTCAGAACGTAGAATAGTTCTACTTTGTGAACTGATCTCATTACAGAGATAAAAGTGATCAATAGCTGGGTATGTAGAATGCTCCCAGGTTTGCATCAAAGAAAATTGTAGATTGCCCAATGTTACTTCTACACAGGCAGCTGAGTTAGTAGTGCTAGCATGAGCATGTAAATTAGTTGAGCAGCAGTCAATATTCACTGATTCCTGATATGCCTTTTGGCATAGCACATGATTTTGACCAGCTAGTGAAGCAGATCAGGGTTTGGACGTCATCTAGTTCATCAATTGAAAAACGTGAATATTTAGCAAACCTTGTAAAGCTCTGATGTTGCCCTGAATGTAAAGCTCTGATGTTGCCCTGAAAGATTGCAATAATAAAGTGTGCAGCAGAACAGTACCTAAATGATAAGGTCTATTATGGAAAAGCATTAGCAGACACAGTTGCTAAGCAGGCAAACATTTTTGACTGTCAGACTGAATATGTTTTAAGTGCAACACAAGCGCATCCTATGAATACACTACAAGTAGTAAGCATTCAAGATGCTACTCCAGAAACAGAAAATAACTCCTAATTAAGGAGAGATTGTATTTTGCACTAAGACACTTTGGGCTGAGACTGGCATGGTCAGTCACTTCGAAAATGATTTGGTCCTACTTGGCTTATATTTATTGCAGGCTTGCCCACATAGGAAAAGAGATAAGAATGCAACTCTCGACCAAGACTCGTATGTTCTGGACTTTACTGTCACGGCAGAGTTGAATTGCAGACAGTGTGCCATCTGACAGCAAAACAATGTGGGAAAGACTGTTGAGACAACACCAAGAGCGCACCCATGGCCCTATGGGCCCTTTGTGAGCTTGCAGGTTAATTCTATACAGCACCCGAAACAAAACAATTTCCAGTACACCCTTGTAGTATCAACACCTTTTCAGGTTAGAAACCTTTCAGTGTAATGGAGCAGACACTGACTGTAGCAAAGATCCTGATATGGGATTTTATACCAAGATTTGGAGTGCTGGTCAGCATAAATAGCGCTAGAAGGACACAATTTTATGGGACGGTTAACACAGGAACTGTTTTATGCCCTGAAAATCCAGCATAAGCTCCATTGCCCAAACCATCTACTACTACACACCATCCAGTCTGCAGGGGCAACGGAGAGGCTAAATGAAATTTTGAGAAAGAAAAGATAGTTTTTTAATCGCCTGGCAAAGCTGTGTTATCAAGTAGGCAGAGGCACTGCCGCTAGTGTTCTTTAGCATGGGCAGTGCTGTTAACTGGCAGGCGGTACTTAGCCCCCATGATATGCTCTTTGGATGTACAGCGAGTCTTCCCTTATCACCGCCTGTGAATAGCACATTTAACTGTGTCCATCTGATGGGGACTATTTTATAAAGGATTGTCAGAAACTGATTGCGTCTATTAGGCATGTTCACACACAGGTAAGGGATGATTTACCGAAGGAACCTAAGGCAACTTCATCTAGCCCAGGGACTTGATACACATCAGAGAATTCCAACGCAAGACAGGGCCTGCACCCATGTGGGGTGGACCTTTCCAGGTAATGCTATTTACATGGACTGCTATCAAGGTTAGAGAGGTAGCCACCTGAGCGCATGATTCACACTTAGAGAAATGTTACATAAGAAAATGGAGCACAAGCTAATGGTGGTTAGTGTGAGAACTGGACTTTGGTATTTCTTTGAGATATTGAATGACGTGTCGCTGGCTGGAATAGGTGCAGCAACAGAAGCTATTGAGATCGCTAAAAGGAGCTAATCTAACCAACATTATCACAACATCAGACTTGAGATTTGGAGGGCACAGGGAAGTGCAAGGTAGACATGCAACTAGGATTCATTCTCTCATCTGCAAATTGTAAGGAGGGACAGGTTGAACACCCACGCCATGCACATCCCAACTGATTGCCTGGTGTGGACTATGCTAAAGCCTTAGCAGCAACTGAACCATAGCTGAGAGCTGCTCAGATTCACCAAACCCAGACCCCCAGCACTGTTGTTACCATGTCAACTGCCCCAAATGAACTAAACTTTCCTAAGCCATCACGTTTGTCTAATCGGTTTCCTGTGACAATTCCAGGGAATTTGTCCCTTCTCTGTATCGGGGAGCCATTATTGGGGCTAGTGAGGTGAGCACACTAAGCAATACCCTCCCCTAGGGGACAGAAAAAGCAGGATCCCACTGGGGGTGACCCCCTGCCATCCACAACTCCCTTTGGGGACTAGGAATGCCCAAGACAGGGTTCTATTTTACCTCCCTTTGCTCCAAAGTCCCAAGTGTTTCTTGGTTATATGGGAGTTGAGAAAGGCAATCATACACGGCCCTTTTAAAGAGGATGGCTTGGTGTCTCACCTGTATATGTTGCCACTCTCTCGTAAAACCAGTACCAATTGAACCTTCACTTCCATTCCAGGGAGGTACATAAAGACACTTGGATGCCAACAGAGAAGGACAGAATCAGCAAGGAATGAGAAAATGCTGGCTTGCGCAGCTGCGCAGAGGAGGGAGTCTCTCCTTCACAGAAGTTAACAGAGCGTAAAAGCCACGCATGCTGGGTGGAACCCCAAGACAGCCCGTGGAGGCGGGAGCCTGACAAGCTTGAACTGCCGCGGAAAGAAGCAAAGCCCCACCCGAGAAGACATATCAGCATGCTACGTATCCGACACCAGAATCCCAGGGAGGAAGAAGGGACTCAAGAGGCCCGACCATACAGACCGGAGACAGGCCAGGGACGCGGGTTGAGCTGTCTGAAGAGACTGCCTCCCCTAGCAAGCGCCATCAATGGAAAGCAGATATGCAGCAGCCTACAGAGAGCGGGTGGGAAGGCGATGAGGCCACAACACAGCCCACTCTGGGATGAGAATTTGCATACCCCATGAGAGGGGGACCAAACTGAGCAACAAACCAGGGCCGAGTAGGCTTGTACCCCACAGTGTTGTGAGAAGTTGCATATCCAGGTAAGGATGAGGAAACAGAACAGTAAAGTAGGGTTGGAGAAGCCGGTAGCACCACCCTGGGCTGAGAATCCAAAAACCTAACAAGAGGTTGATCGAAGCGACAACCAGAACAGGGCTAAAGAGGCCCATAGCCCACCAGATGCTGAGAATATGAATACCCCACAAGAAGGAAAGATTTATATTTTTGTTAATACCGAGCAATCCAGGTCAGCAGAACCTGTTACTTCCAACAAGAAGATTACATCTCAAGAGACGGGATAAAGTAAGGACTCTTCAAACTGCCTGACAAGGTCGCTGTTTTGGTCAAAAGGAAAACAGAGACATTTTATTCTTTATGTGAACTACTTCACCAGGCCAAGCCCTAAGAAATACTTTTAGAACTCTTTGGTGGGGGTCAGATATCCAGCCACTACTACTACAGCTAAGCATGAGGAAATTCTAGCCTGAAATTAGGCTTATACTGTTTTGATTTTCATAGTGGTAGGGCAAGGTTAGGATAATTTAGCTTTGAACGGAGGAGAGAATTCCTTTGTAAGACGTCCTAACTAGCATCCTTTCATTGTTCTGTAGAGTATGGAATTCACCTTAGAAGTAGGTAGGGCTCAGAGGAGTCCCTCTTTTCTTTTAAATTAGTCTCTTGTTCAAACAGGTTCGTTTTCCATCACCTGTATCTAGCCTACCACATTTTGTACTGTGTTTTCACTCTGTAGTTTACAGATGGTGGTCGATATAAAGAGAAACTCATCAAATGTTAGCAGAAAACTGAGAACGAGACTTGATTTCCCTGAAGCAGTGATACCTGCATCCTGCGATGTAGAGAGGGAGAAAATAGAAGTCAGTGGGGTGGTTAATAAGTACAACTATGATTATTTGGCAACTCTCCTAACCAAAGAGAGCAGGACGCCAATGCAGAGGATGTACACAAATAGGCTTTCTCTTTGCTGTTACGATCAGGTGAACCCAGGAGATTCCTCTGGGTCTGTAGTGCAGGCATCATGCTATGAATCAGACAGAGTTTAAAGGTACAACAAATAAGTCGCCACAGTCATCATGGTATGAAAGCGTTAGTGAGCTACATCGGTCTAGGTGCAAGTATACTCTTGTTAATGCATCTTTAGGAACTATCAATTTTATATTTTCTGCCTTTCAGGTGACCTCACAGTTTCCCAACTGCATGAAGGGTGCTGCCATTTGTCTAGCTCAAAAGAGGAAAGTATTATTGTCTAGGATAAATAGAAGGGATCTAGGGGATAAAGTATGGGATGGAGCAAACTCAGCCTTTGCTCTTAGTCAATATTTCAATCACTGTTTAGGTTGGCTAGAGTGAGCCACTGGGCTCATCACTGAAACACAGCTAACAAATAATGAAACCAATATTGATGAACTGAGAATCATCCCTCACCTCAATTCGATAATAAAGGAACCACTGGCCAACCTTTATCTAGAGCATTAGAACACAGGAGCTGCCTTAGAATTTTGCTTGTGCAAAAGTACATGATTTATCAAAAGATCAGCTTGTGACCACCTGTAAAGATGTGCGGCATCAAGCTGTGTTGCGAGAGCTTGGCTTGAATTCCAAGATCTTTGAAGGTCTTAAGCCTTGAAGGAAGATGTGGAGATACAGCACCTTGGGATCTCGAGGAAATGTTGTGCATCTTTCAAGCCAGAGGACCAGTCAGATCTTACCCGATTCATGGGCTGGCTGTAGCTGGGACTAGGTGACTCACAGAAGTGTTTGGAAAGTTAGAGCCCCCGGATAACCTCAGATTTCAGGATACGGTTAGGCATTGATTGTTCGCTATGGCCCCTTCAGCCTCCATAGTTTCAATGTCTTAGCAAGCTAGGTAGAGGACAGGTAATGCCGATAGATAGCATGATATGTTGGGAGGCCGGCAACAGGCACCACCCTACAAGTCGTAAGTGGATACTAAAACTTAGCTAGCTAGGATACTAGCTGCATTATCCGAAAGACGCAGAGCAAGAGATATATGGACACCGGACCGTGACGGCAGGGACATGCCAGGTGTCATGGGCAACACAGGCAGAATCCAGCCCAGTGCACACCAACGGAAGCGCGGCAGTGAATGGACATAACTTGGTCACGCCTCATACCCATTGGTCCCATACTCACCATATTACAGATTCTGCAACTGTGAACAAATTCCCCCCACAAATTCAGATGCTGTAACGCGCCAGGATTAGGTGCCATTAACATACACGGGATCGTGTATGCACCAGACGGGTGGTGCCAAACAGACATGCTAGTAAAATGTGGCATCGGCTCATGCGGGTTGCTATGAGCACTGAGACCCAAATGAGAGCCGATGCCACATTTACTAGCATGTCTGTTTGCGCACGAAGAAAGAAACTGTTAAACAGTGTGATATAAAACCTGGTGATTGCGCACACAACCAGATAAATAATATAAAAATGCTAGAGGATGGTAGAAAATTGTTGAGATATGCTTCCATGGCGTTCTCTTATGCTCTCACTTTTTGTTTTTAAATGTTCTCATTAATGTTGGTCTACTTTGTGTTTGTTTTTGTCATGTGGCCTGCATACACTTGAATTTCCTATTGAATTCCTATACTGTTGGTATATGTACTGTGTTGTTATGTTGACCTGGTAACTTTACCACATATTTTCACCTTATTTGTGGTTTATTGATAACTGTGTGTGTGTCGATCAAACTGAATAGCAAAGCCCTGATGAAGGATTCAATACAGTCCAAAATGCATTGGCATTTTGTTTGCATCCGTTAATAAAAAACATATATGTTTGTCGTCAAGAAACTAAGTATGATTCTAATCCAAGCACTACATTAGTATTCACGGATGAATACACCAAAGTATAAGAAAAAGTTTAGGGCTGCAGAGACGGGTTGCAAGTTCTGTGAAGAGTAGGAGTAATACAGATTGCCAGCGGAACAGAAGCATAAGAACCCCTGTCAGACGTGGATTGACGAGGGAGTGTTCTTGGTGTGAGGCTAGCAGCGTTTCTTGGACTGATTCCAGTTTTCTCTTTCCATACTGTGAGGCGGAGCAGAAGCATAAGAACCCCTGTCAGACGCGGAGTGATGTGGGAGTGTTCTTGGTGTTCCTGGTGTGCATGGTGAGCCGCCTTGGTCACTGATGGAGGTGAAAGGAGTTTGCGGTGCCGAGAAAACCGCAAACACAAGTTTGCCGGTGACACGCTCGCAACTTAAAAGATGCAGCTCCGTCCCAGCATATGCATATGCATCATCTCAAGGAAGAAGAGGGGTAAGAAGTAAGTGAAAAAAAAGGTGTGGATGCCTCTATAAATAAAACCTGTGATTTAACTGTCTGCTGTAATGAAGCCGTAATTGATGGCAAATGGGTATAGATGGAGGTACAGAGTGTGACTTGGAAACACAAATTAAGGAGGCCCGCATACTTGCTGTAGCCCACAGCCGACACCCATTGAAACTTCGATCACGGGCGCTAGTGTCGACATCAGAGGTTATTAAGCAACGGGAGAAAGGCGACGGGAGCGGGGATGTGCCTTATGCTGGTAACCATAATGGCAGTGATCCCAGGATTAAGGCGAATGGCCAATATACTGGCAACAACAAAGACTGTGCAACTCAACCTCCGCCCCCGCCTCCTCCTAGAACCCTGTTGTCGTCGATCTACTTGACACCTGCTGGAACTCAAATTTGTATACATTTGAATATGGTGGGAATGTAACAGGAGAAACGTTACAACTGAAAGAGCTGGCACGGAGTGCTGTGGAAAAACAACGTAACTGGCCTATGGGACTACCAAGAGGCTGAAGAAGGGAGGAAAGCAGAAAAAAGTAGAGGTCCCTAATATCGCGCACGTGGAAACGATAATGACAACGATACACCAATCCTTGCAAGATGAACAAAACAATGGGAAGGGTGCATATAACATATCAGCCCCTCCTACCAGCAAATACATATGAAGAGTGGCTCTCGGATGAGGACGAGGAGGTTTTCCTCATCCGACAATGGGAATGCCTGTGAGCCAGAGATCACGGCGAACCTCGCGACTCAAATGTCTGAGGTAGACATTGCCCATGAGCTGAACTGGGAGAATGATGGCTGTCGTGATTCTATTGCGGTCGCAGATTAACTGCTCAAAGATCTGATACAGCTGAATGCAAAAGTAAATAGAAGCATGGCAGAGGTGGAAGGAGACAGCAATAAGGAGGCAAATAAACTGACAATGCATGAAAAAAGTAGGCAAGAAGCTGTATTCACAGCAAGACAACACAAAATTATGGTGGAGCCAACTGGTATAAATAAACAAACACAGTCACAAAAGAGAAGGAGGGTGGCGATTAGCCCGTTGGACTCGAACTGCTCATAAAAAGATCACAAAAAATACTAAAAGATCTCCTTAAAAATACAGGAGAAGACAAAAGACTCTTGGCTGAGGTTGCAAAAGAAGCACTGGCAATCTTGAAACGGGAGCAAATATGGAAGGAGAAACAAGAGGGGGGCCGTGTGGAAAGTGATAAAGTGGGGAACACAAACAAGGTTGACAATCTGGCTCTTCCGAATAGTCCCTAAAAAGCATCAGATTTTACAGGCACCGGCCCCCAGTTGGAGGCAATGGAATCGCGAAATGGAGGGGCAGTCCAGGACAAGATTTGTGACAATAATGAAACAACTGAGGTGCCCGTTGCATCGACCCAAACCAGAAAATCAATACAAAAGAGACAACGGGTGGTAAACCCAGTGGCAATTTCAATTTTCTTTTGAGATATCAAAGAAGGAAGGTCCCAAAAAGGTGGTCCTGAACCAGGTGAAACAAGGCAAGTGCAAAAAATTAAAACATGTTGCGTGCTAAAAACCCTAATAAGAATTTGCGTTCCCGAGAAACATCAAGGCATTTAATGTGACGATTCAAATTGAAAATAATAACAGCACAAGGGCTTGTCAACAATCAATACCACAATCAAACTTGGAGGTGGGGGACTTGAACAAAAGCACCCGAGAAGAGAGTAAACAAAAGGAAGTGGAGAAAGAAGGAGTGATTACTGAAGAGGACTTGTTAAACCTCTCAGTATATGATGAAGAAGAATATGAAGAGTTACAAAAAAGTGTTGTTTTGCTAGAAAATCGAAGGATTTGGTGTTCAGAATCAGAAGATGAAAACGAATCATCTCCAAAGATTGAAGCACGACCAAACATACAGACCTTAGTGGGAAAGCACACATGTATAATTGAAACAACTCCCAAGAAACAGTGTAGTAAAAATCACGTGGCTGGAGGTGAAAAAATAGAGAGTATAACATTCAGGACGTTTGAGGATAAAAGAAAAAAGATGGTAGCGACAATGAATAAACCACTAGGAAATCAAATGGGACAGATAAAAAGTTAAATGAATCTGTTATAGGAAAGCAAAGGAAAAGATTCAATGGAAGATAAGTCCCGAAAGAATGATAATAAAAGGAAACATCAAAATGAAATGAAAAGCGAATGGAGGGTCGACAATCGAGTAAAGGTCCGAAAGGACAGCCAAAAAGCAAAAAAGACAAATAGGAGTGGTTACGGTTTATTATTAGAAAGAGGAGATCCTAAGGACGATGGTCTGGTGCTAAACAGATATAATGTTCTACAACTCCTTCACTACATCCCACACTTGAAAACGGTCTCATCAAGCGATATAAAAACTGTGGAATTTCTACAAGAGAACATTCTGGATCGAGTCCTCATACATCTGTATTCCAAAATAATCAGCAATATTCTGTTGGAAAGTACAAACGAGCTGAATGAGCTAGGATTTGATTTAAGAGAAGTCAAAGACCTAGGGCAACAGAAGAAAGTAAGTGAAAAAAGATGGGATATGAACATGGACAGCAAAAAGCAAACTGACTGTAGAGCCAGGAATGAAGAACTAAGACAAAAAGGGAAGAGGGTTAATGAAGCTAAAGTACAAGCGGAGGAGAATAAAAGCCAAACTGTGGACAATTATAGTCACCAAAAGAAAATAAAAATAACCTTCAGATGTGATGCTTTTCATACAAGAGACAACTATGCACAAGAGAGGGATACAGATCAGAACAGAGATGGTGAGAAATGGGGCTGGTTAGCTGGAGCATTGACGACATAGGCATTCAGCTCTCGTCCAAATGTATCCTTCTCTATCAATTGTAAGGAACTCATTGTGGCAACAGTAAAGACAGACACAAGTGAACACAGCTCAAGGGTGGGAAAAACGCCTCAACTAAACCTAAATCTAAGATGGGAACAAGCATTGTTATGGAGAATTCTCATTTTATGGCTAATTTCCCTTACCTAGTGAGTCCCCCAGCAGCTTTGCTGGATTTCTGGAGTTTGTTTTCCACTTGGTAAGAGTGTACCCTTTTTCTCCACTCTTACCTGTGTTTTGCCATGTGTATTTCATCTGTTTTTGTGATTGTGTACTCTGGATTACACCACTTCAGTAGCCCAATTCTTCTGTGTGTTAAAAAGCACCTTCAGTGCAGTGACACAGGGTTGTCTTTTAGACTTCCCACCGATTCCATTTCTGAGGCCGACTACTGTCCCCCAGAAAAGGGTAAAGTTGCCATTAACTTTACTTAGTCATTTAACCACAGATCCAGTACACCCCATCTTACATGGAGTACTGGAAAGGGTTAATCCTTAGCCCTTTTTATCTGTACCTCCCAGAGCACTGTTTCGCTCTTTTAACATTTAGACTTGGCTGGTGGCAGTGGTAACCACCCTAACTTTTCTACCGCGATTATACTAGATAAACGTGGTATTGTTTTAGGCTATTATATTAGCCTCGAACATAAAACCGCTTGACCAAATAGTCTTTCTTTTGACTCTGGTCGGGTTTATTCTCCATTTCTTTTTGTTAAAGTCCTTGTTGTGTTTTACTTTGCGCGGCAAACCAGGTTTGCCTTCTTTGTTCACTGTCTTTTGGCGGGCTTCTACAGAGAAGCCCCCCTCTTGGCACCTGGGTGTCTAGGTGGACTGAATATGAGGTGAGGGTGTAGTCACCCCCTGCACAGGGTATCCTAGGAAACCCAAGTCGCACTTTGCCATGATTGGCTGAGGTGGTTGTCTGGCCTGGACAACCCCCCTGCTGCGTGATTGACAGCCAGGCTGTGTGAATGGGGAATTTTCGCATAAAAGGCAGGTCTCTTGGGCTGGAAGTCAGAGAGTCGCCACTGGAACTACAAGGAACCGAAGAGAAGCGGGGAAGATCGACTGCTGCAACTATCCCGTACCGGTGAAGCCCTGCTGCAGTCCTGAGCTATCTACCCTTCAACGACTAAGAGGAGATCCAGTCCGGAGTCTTCTTCCCTTGAGCCTGGTGGTGAAAACCAGCTCGTCTTCTTCAGTCAGAGGAATCCCTTCGTGGTCGAAATCGCTGCACACTGCTGTAGTGGTCCGGATAGCCACCTGAAGAGCCTCTCCTGTTCTTTTAAGGAGCGCACCTTTTATTCATCGTTGCTGCTGCCGGCCTCATCCCTGCGTGGTGTAGACCCCTCATCGTCCTCCATGCCGAAGCTCCAGGAATCATGGATCTGCAGGAAACTACCAGGAACAACTGCCTTGGCACCAGCTTCATCGTTTGAGAAAGGTACTGTGTCCTGCTTGAGGAATTTGGGTGAATCCCTATTTCTCTTACTTAAGGCTTGTCCTTAATCTTCCCTCCTTCTTATAACTTTTGCTTCCAAACATTGACAATATCAAAGTACTCTTGGCTACGTTGAATCGCAAACTAACTGTTTGATCCTCAACAACAGGAACCGGTTTCACTTGACACTGGCTCCGGCCCTTTGACTCTTGAATTCCTGTCTATGAGTGTTCTTCGATTCTGTCTGCCTAACTCATTTATTGCCTATGATTTTTGCCCCCAACTCTCTCTGGGTATCTCAGGTGCTAAGTGTGTTTTTGCCCCGGTAGCATTTCTTGTCATGGATACGCGTTGATTTAGTAGACCGAACTTTCAAAAAGTGATCGCAATTGTATTAACGGTAACGTGTCTTCTTTCGTAACACCGGTCCATTCAAACACAGGGTACTTAACTTGATATATACCGTACAAAGTGAATTGGTTAGTTGTAGTGTATTTTACGTGTGGTTTTCAATTTAATAGAAGTGTTGTGTTTATAACAAACAGTTTAAAAATAAATGTACTTATATTTTTCTACCTGAAACCTTGAGTCAGTGTTTGCTTGAGTCACAGTAATTGTGGTCCCTTTGTGTAATCTTTGCTAGTGCTCATATACTCTTGAGATAAGCCTGGCTGCTCCGCTACTGCTACCACTTTAACATAGTAGTACAGGCTTGTACCAAAGGTAAAACTTGTATTACCACCTGTGGTCTTAATTGCGTGTAGTGGTCCCTAAGGGCACTGCACAGGATTCTGCCTAACAAGCATCGACTATCAAATGAAAAATAAGGCAGTCCTAGAGGCGTTGTGTCAAAATAAAAGGGCCTATACTAAGAAAAACCTATTGCCAAATCCTTACAAATAATTACAGAAAGAGTGTGGGATAAGGTATCAAAACAAAGGCAACGGTAAGTCAGGATGTGATTGCTTTGATGTCTCCCCTTGCCCACGTTTTTTGGCAAAGGACAAGGTGGGACTTTGGAGCACAGCATACGCTCGAGCCTTCCCAGTACGAGATAACAGTTCCATATCAGCTATCAGGTTGTTCGATGGTAAAATCTCTTTTCAATAAAGGTCTCTCGCCTTCGAGACCTGATGTTCTCAACAAACACAAAAGTTCTGTTCTACAAACACTTTAGGTGATGGCTTCACCACTGGGTCCTCCTCTTCTGGGCGCTGACCCCTTCAGAATACCGTGGGTGATGTCTTCACTTCTTGGTCTCCATCTTCGGGGCGGTGAGCCTTCAGAACACTTTCAACTAATTAACAAGACAGTTCCTTTTTCAGCGAACTTTGGGCAGTAACTTTCCACCACTGGTTCTCCCTCGGCGAGGATCGGATCCCAAATGACAAGGGGGACATTTCCCTTCCCTTTGTCTTACAATACTTCTTGCTTTCACAAATCTTAATGTCTTTTTGAAAAGTTCCTTCCGGATTGCACTCAAGATGAGGATTCGTAACCCCTGGGCAACCCTGTTCCGGGCGCAGACCCCTTTCGAATATTTGTCTCTGTTCTCAGCCTCCCTCTTCCGGGTTCACTATGGCTTTGCACATAGACGATTTACCTTTTAACATTCAGCAGTCTTAATGTCATTTCAAACAATTCTCCTGGACATCCCTCTGCCGGGTTCACTTTTGTCAACACACTGTTTCTTGCAACTTTAGACTTTGTTCCTCTCGACTGGCATCCCTCAACCGGGTTCACTCTTGCAACTACTCAATTCCCTTTTACTTTTAAGGATTGCGGGATACACTTCCCTTGCTTTCTCTTGGTACGTGATTCAGAGGTATTCTTTCTTTCATCTCCTTCCACAAGAAGCTCACTTTCTCTAGAGCTCTGGTTCTCTCTAGGCTGGACTACTGCAATAGCCTCTTTCAAAATCTGCCTGCTTCTACTCTCTGCCCTCTGCAAGTCCTCCAGAACCGGACTGCAAGACTTGTGATTGGCCTCAAGCCCAGGGATCATATCTCTCCAGCACTGAAATCTCTGCATTGGCTCTCAGAGGCTGCAGGAAATAAGTTCAATAACCTCTGCATTTTCCACAAAGCCTTCTGGGGCCTGGGTCCTCAATATCTCCAACTCTCTCTTCGCAAATACCTTCCTACATGAGCTCTTCATTCCTCCAGCTCCAACTCCCTCAGGGTCAGTCGCTTCTCCAAGCGACAAGTTGGTGGTAGATCTCTTTCTTCGGCTGGGGCCTCCCTCTGGAACAGCCTTCCTGACTCTCTGAAACTTGAGGAGAACCATCTCCAGTTCCGGAAGCACCTCAAGACCTTCCTCTTTGCTTCTGCCTTCTCTCTTCCTCTCTCCTGCTGATTTCCTGTCTGATGCTGCACTAGTCACCTGGCTACCCTCTGATTTCAAGCCCAGGTCCCTGCCCGCCCATTTACACCCCTGCACTGCCTCCCGGCAACGCTTGCACGTGGGTCTGTATCTGTAACCCTACAGTCCCCCTACCTCCACTTTTGGACACCTGCTGTCTGCACTTACCCTTGCATCTGCCAACTGCTGGCCGCACTTCTTGTTATTGTTTGAATCCCATGTACAGCACTAACCCCCCCCCCCCTGGCACTTTTCCCCGCCCCACTCCCCTGAACTTGCGCGATCTCAATGTCAGTTGGCCTAGTAAGATCGTTGTGTTCGTCCTCCCTCTGTTCCCCCTTCCTTGCCTCGTCGCGCCTTGAAACACTTGTGTATAGGCGCGTTACAAATGCCATATCATATATTATACCATATCACTTCCCTTCCTTTCCTTTCCTTTCTTTGGGTTTGCCGGTCAAAGACTTTCGATTGTACAGGGATTTTGCTAGACCTCCTGTTTGACCAATTTTCACCTCTTCCCAAGGGCTTCTAGATACGGTTGTTTCTACCATCGGGTAATCACCCAGAGTTTCCTGCTTGAGCACCACGCGGTGTACTCCTCTGTTGCTGGCTTTTCCACTCTTTCTTCAATCATATCTTTACAATTTCAAAGCTCAAATTAGCAATTGGCTACTTTTCATTCAAGACAGTTCGGTTTCTTATTGATTCTCCCCACGACTCACCGGCTGTGATGAACGGCTTGCCCTTATTTATCTTTGAAGACCAGGTTGGTAACCTCAGAGAGCTGCCTCCTTCCCGGCTTGGTTATCAGCAGAGGAGGGTCTCACGTACCGTAGACATCTGCTGCAACACACACTGGCTATGTTCACTGTCTTATATTTTCTACTGAGGTTTCACAGTCCTTGGTTGGAAAGGGCAAGGTCGCTTCTCTCCTTGTCACCCTCTCTGTCTGCACCTTCTTTCTCCTCCTTTTGAACTGCCATGCTGAGTTGGCTCTCATGGCATGCAGTGTTAGGCAGAAACCTGTGCAGTTCCCTTAGGGACCACTGCAAAAGATTTAAGACTACAGGTGTTTGGCAGTAAACCTACTTGGTAGCAGTCTGTACCACACAGATTCACTTGGTAGCTGTGGCTGAGCAGTCAGACTTCCCTCAAGAAGAGTTAGGCAGTATACAGAGCTTACAAAATGGGTACAGAAATACAGTAGCACAAGCAAACACTGACCAGAGCTTGGGTGTAAAAGTATATAATTATTTATTTAACACACACTTATAAAACATACTAGCACTAAATTGGTAAGATAAGTTCAAAACACAATCACTATTATCATAGGTACATCCCTGATTCCTTGTTGGACAAGTCTTAGTTAACACCACTTATTTCCAGACAGAAGTGAGCGCTTAACGTTCGATGGTACTCCAACAAGATCAATAAAAAGGGAGGGAAAAGCAGAATTATGGAAGCATACACACTAAACACTTTTTAAAGAACCACAGCAAGTTTAGGAAGGCACAGTCTACTGGTGAGCAAGGAAGTTTAGGCGCCAGGCCCACTTTCAAGGGAGCCGGGCGGAAGATGCCCAAGATCAGACAGTTGCACAGAGTCTTCGAAGTTTGTGGAGGTAGTTCGAAAAAGGTTTAGTTCAGTGCAGAAAAGTTAGCTAAGGTGTCCCAGGCTAACCCAGGTTCGAGAGACAAGGATTTAATACACCCCGTTCAAACAGTTGCAAGGGAAGCCAGGCTGAACACGGTACCTTAAATGGAGAGGATCCTCCAGCGGGGGCAGTTGTTCCTGGCAGCGGGTGCAAGTCGCAGCGTCATCCAGAGGAAGAGAAGATCTCGTTGTGGAGGAAGAATGAAGATCGTTGCACTGCCAGGGAAGAAACCAGTCGCGGAGTTCTCCGGTACAAAGGTACTACCCTTTCGGTTCGCGGTAGTGGTGAAAACGTGGTATCCCAGTTGCCGGGGTGCTTGGCACCGGCAAGGCGGCCACGAGATGCTCCAGGAAGGCAAAAAGAAGGTAGACTTGTTATCCCCACCAGTCGAAGGAAGAAGACTCTCCGGGATGGAGATCTCCTCTGTCGTTGGGAAAAGTGGTGAGACGGTTCAGCAGGGCTCCACCGGTGGTGTCGTCGTTGCAGGCCGGCTCAACTTCTCCCTTCTCGGATTCTTAGGTCCTGTGGCGACTTCTGAAGTTCCAGTCCCCAAAGCCCTGCTTTTATGCAGCAAACCCCCATTCACTCAGCCTAGCTGTCAATCAAACATACTAAGTGGTGAGCCGCACTTGGGCCAATCACACAAGAGTGTGACTTGAGTTACCAAGGTAACTCAGTCCAGGGTGCCTAAACCCCCTCCCACACCCCCTGTGGTACCCAGACAGAGTGGCACCACTTTTGGAGGCTTCTGTGGAGAAGCCTGCCAAAAAGTGGAACAAAGGGCTCGACTCGGGTTGGAGTCACAGAAGAGAACGCAAACGCTCATTTTAGAATCGAGTTCTGGCAAAAAATACCAACCGGCGAAAAATATTAAATAAAGAAACCGGCGGTATGTTCGAGGCTATAAGAATTAAATAATTAAAGTTGGTAGCCTCGAACAATGGGAAAATCCCATAGAGATATATTCGCGGTCGAATATAAAAAGTAGTATCCACTGCCACCAGCCAAAACTCGATCAGGGGGGACGGAGACGGGCCCCCTCGAACAACCGAGCCCGGGGCAATCGAATTGGCCCGACCAGTACGTCCACAACATGATGGTTTGTACTGGTTTCTGTTCATAATTTGGGGCTAGCAAAGCCAATGGTGACTTTACATGCCCTGGGAGACAGTAGTCAGCCCCAGGGTATGGAGTCTATGTTGGGAGGTCGCTACGACACCCCTGGGTTACGGCACGGAGGGTGCTGTGTAACCCACATCAAAAAAACACATGAGACCCTATGGAGTAAAAGACCGAATAGCCCATAAAACACATGGAAAGTTAAAGGAACACCTCAAATCATGCCTAAGAGCGGGAGCAAAAGAATCTCACTCTTAGCAGGAGAGAAAAAAAATAAACCCCAAAAATCCAGCAAAGCTGCTGGGGGACTCACTAGGTTGGGGAAATTAGCCTTACAGAGAATTATCCCTAACATGCAGTCTGCCCTGCTCGTCTTGTGCTCTTTTGCGGCACCTTTTAGTCCCTGTGAGGAAAGGAAAGGGCTGTCAGGTGTGTGTGAATTTGGTCAATTGTCTGACTTTACCTAGCCCTTAGGTTGAGACATCTCAGGTGAACAGTTCTAGAATTAGTCAGTTGTCTTTCGTGTTGTGCGAAGGTGTTCGTGTGGGAAAGGGAGGAAGTTAGAGTGTTCGAATATCCTACGGGGTATAGAGAGAAAGAGGTGTTCTTTGGGATTATAGTTCTCTTTCTAGGGGTTTGGGTAAATTCGGAAGGATGAGATTTGTAGGGTGTGTGGAACAAATAGGCATGAACAGGATTATTGTTGGAAAATAAAAAGAGGGGTTTGTGGCAATGATAATCAGAGAGACTGTTACGCTCACCTGGTCTCTACGGGGGTGTCGCATGAAGCTGAGCAATGAAAGTCTGCACGTGTCTTCTTTGTCTCACTACTTCTTTCACGATGTGGCGTTTGCCTAGAATGTTGAATGGAGGTGTTAACCAGGTGCGTTGGACAGGCTAGACTCCCACCTCCCTTAACCTCCTCGCGCTCCCCTCGTTGCTTTGCCTCACCTTAGGTGTTTTAATGGTGGACACTCCGTCCTGCGTCTGCATGCAGAGGCGCGTTAATGTTCATGGGCCTTTCTCTGGATCTAGTTGCATCACTGATCCTGCGGCTTGTAGCGGAGTTCTGAACAACTGTGACTCCGTAGGCAAGTCTTTACACCAATAGATTCTTGGTATCAGTTTGCTTAAAAGTTCTTTGTTGCCACAGTTCTCAATATTTTGCTTATTCCTTTTCAGGTGTGGTTTTGGAGGTGCCAGATGAAGGATTAAACTCCTCACTACGACGCTGAGCAGAATTCCTGCAGGTGAGGGTTAGCGCGAGAGCGCGGCGTCGAAATGTATTTAGAAATGTTCTTTTTTCCTTGCGCGACTAACCTGATGTTTTCTTTTTCTGCTCTGCAGGTGCAGTGTGACTCCGGAGCTGCGGTCGCGTGAACCGCTTCGATGGGTTGCTGGAAGACTGAGCCTCCGGGTGAGTATTAGCTCTGTCTACTAGTTTCTTTCTGCAAATGCAGTGGTTCCCGAGAGCGGCTGAAGAGAAAGCCTTTCAGATGGACAGGTAAGAATGGAACCGCTGTTCTTCTCCTTGTTCTCTCTTCCCTTCCTTTTCCCCACAGGTGCTGATGGTTCGTGGTTCCTGAGGCGAGCGTGGCTGAAGACCGGTAAACTGGAGCTGAGCAGACACAGTGAGCGTTACGCTGCAGGAGTGCAGAATAACGCGAAGCGTGTTCTGTCCTTTGGGTGTGGTTTATATAGTCTTGAACAAGTAGTCCCAGGTAAAGTAGTCCCTCCAGCCACACCCTGGAAGCTAGACTGTATGGCTTAGTTCCTCCAGGCTGGGCTAAGTGTGCCTCCATGCTTCCTGAAACCTGGTTCACATGATGGAATAATATGAGCCTGGCACCGGACTGACTCCAGGAAGTCTTGGGGCAACATTTTGGGGCCTTAAAAGTTCCCATGGGTGTCTGCAACTGGGGTAGGCTGGTCTGTTCCTGACGTCTGGAAGAAAGCACCATGACAGGGACGGAATTGGTAGGATTTTGTGAAGATAGATTGGGTGTTCTGTAAAGAATAATCATGGGGGCATGAAGAAGAATGACTGAGTATTCAGGTAGGAAACAAGGAAACAGGGATTCTGGGGAATGTGGTTTCTAAGTACAACAGAATGTCTAATGGATTCACCAGATGCGGAGGGGACGGTGGATTCAAGAAAAGGAGATTAACTGGGTGGAAGGGAGGTCGAATTGATAGAGCCCACAAAAGCCTTGAGGACCTAGTCTTCCTCGTCCCTTTCCGCGGTATAGTACTGTGTCTCACCTGGGATATTCCCCTGAGCATAACCCCGGGCCCCCCTACCCAGGTAATCCTCCCTCGCTCATCCAACCCCAGGGTTGAGATCTAAGAGCACCACCTGAATAAGGGATTCCCGAGGTCTACTTGGGAGAATACTCTCAGGTTTCTCACACAACCTAAAGAAGTCCTTTCTGCCCTCCTCAAAAGGTTTTTACAGTTCACTGGGGAAGTCCTGGGTACGAAGAGGGGGAAAGCTTTCCCTTCACCAGAAAGAATCACAAGCATACAGACCACAGTAGCGCTCTTCTAACCGAAAGGTGGACTCCCAGCAAGAGTTTTTTGAGAATGCTGGGGCATATAGCATCCTGCATCTTCATAGTATCAGAAGCAAGACTGCGGATGCAGACTTTACAGTGGTCTCACTTCAATGTGGACATGAAGGATGTGCTCCAGGCCCCAATACATCACAAGAAGTGCTTTGGTCTGCGTCCAAGTCCAACCTCCTTTAGGAGGTGTGACGAATCGAGGGAATTTGTGCCTTCTCCCCATGGTGGGCGGGGAGGCCTCCACCACCCCTTTGAGGTTTGGGAGGTGACCCTGCTCGTCCCAGTGAAATTGACAAAACCCTGAATATGAAATTGAAGGAAACTCGCCCCAGTAAGATTGACGAAATGCTGAATGTAAAATTGATGAACTTGAACTATAATAATCTGAGAAGGAGAACCTTCAGTACACCAGTGAACAAGTACATTAAAACTGGGGTTAAACTACCATGGGAAGAGAGACAATAACATGAAGTGAAGGCAAGAGTAGCCCTGGTCATACTTTAAGAGAAACTTTCTCCATGAAAAAACAGAGATATGGTGGCTTGCATGATAGGGCCTGCAACTCACTGACCCGTCTGGCTGATGTAATGGCCACCAAAAAAGCAGTCTTCAGAGTATGTACGCGAATGGAGCAAGAATGCAAAGGCTCAAAGGGAGCCAACATGAGAAAAGTGAGAACTCGGTTAAAGTCCCAATCTGGGACAACAAAAGGAAAGGGCGGTAACCTATTCACAAGGCCTTTCAGGAATTGGGCCATAACAGGGATCACAAACAAAGACCCTTGATCCGAAGACCTTTTGAAAACAGACAAAGCCGCAAAGTATCTTTTGACTGTTGCAACCTGAAGGCCTGACAAGGCCGGCGGCAGAGGAACTCCGTCACTGTAGGGGTGGGCAAGAGATGGGGGACATTTCCTGTTCCCTGCACTATGCCTCAAAATCTTCTCCACCTACACGCATCCAGTAATTTTGGTGATGGTTTGCATGCAGCCAGCAGCACCTCAAGTACCTCCTCTGAGAGGTCCCAGTCATCATATCTCATCCTCTCAAGAGCCATGCATGGACTCTGGGTTTGGGTGTAGTACCGGACCTTACAACTGAGACAGGAGAGTCGAGACAACCAAAGAGGTTGGGCAGATGGCCAAGACCAGAAGTCAGAGTACCATGTTCTCCTTGCCCAGTCCGGGTGATCAAGATGAGATCGCTTAAAACCTCCTCAGAATTCTGAGAACCTACGGAATGACAGGAATCGGAGGGAAGGCATAGTGGAGGTGGAAGTCCCACTTCACTAGGGACGCATCCCCCAATGCGCCTATGACCGGGAATTCCCTTCAACAAAACTGCTTGCACTACCTGTTGGACTCCTTGGCATACAGGTCCACCATCGAGGTAGCACAATGAGCGAAGTTCCCCTCTCGGACTTCGTGGCACACTTCCCACTCGAGTGAGACTGTGCTCTGTCTGCTCAGAGCGTCCGCCAATACGTTCTCTGTCCCTGCCAGATGTACTGCTCAGACCGAGATCCGACTCTCCAAAAGCCAGAACCACAGCTGCATTGCCTCTCTGCAAAGGGGAAGGGAGCGCACACCTCCCTGCTTGTTCAGGTAGTCCATGGCCACCATATTGCCCATCATAATCAAGATGTGGATCCCTTTGAGAGAAGGAGCAAATGCTTTCAGGGCCAACCTGATCACTCGCAGCTCCAGTCTGTTGGTGTGCCACTGGGCTTCCCTTGTGGAACAAAGGCCGCTCACCTGCAAATCCTCGCAGTGAGCTCCCCAACCTATCAGATACGCATCCTTGACCACATTAGCCTTGGGCCACAGAGGCCAGAAAGCTTCGCCTGCCATCATGTTCTCGGTGCTGGCCCACCAAGAGAGATCACTGCCCACCAACCTGGACTCCTTTACAATGTCCTTTAGAAAGTCCTTTAAGGTATCCTAGTAATTGGGACCATTGACCCTGCAGGAGCCATTGTAGAGACTGCGTTCACAGCCTGGCCTCTGGCACTAGAACAATGCAGGAAGCCATGAGACCTAGGAGGCAGAGGAGGGAAGGCTTGCAAGGTGGTGTGGCTCTGGAACAGTTGAAACATCTGTTTGACACTGGCGACTCTCTCTTCAGGGGGGAAAAGCTATCACCACCAGAGTGTCCCTGACCGCTCTGAACTGGAGCCTTTGTGTTGGCGTGGTATGGGACTTCTGTAAGTTCAGGGAGTAGCCCAGCCTGTTGAGTAGTGAGCAAGTGTCCTTGAGACGGGACAAAACCCGCTCTGTCGACTTCCCTTGGATCAACCAGTCACCCAGGTATGGGACCACATGGACGCTGATCTCCCGAGGTGGGCTGCGACTACTGCCTTTAGCTTGGTGAAAACCCTTGGGGAGGAGGTTAAGCCAAAGGCGAGCGCCTTGAACTAGTAGTGCTTGTCCCCTATAAGGAATCTCAGGAATTTCCTGTGCTTTTGGTGGATCGGCACATGGAAATATGCGTCCTGGAGATCTAGCGACACCATCCAGTTCTGAAGTCTGAGAACGTGGAAAACTTCTCTCAACATAACCATCTTGAACTTTCTCAGGAACTTGTTCAAGGCCCTGCGGTGCAAGATGGGACGAAGTCCTCCAACTTCCTTAGTACCAGGAAATATTGGGAATACCAGCCTGATCCCATGCTCAGGAGGTACCTCTTCCACAGCACTGTTCAAAAGCAGGGCTCGCAGTTCTTCCTGGAGCACCTGTTCCGGTTGCTCAGGAGGAGGGGGTTGTCTGCCCAGAGGCCTTTTTAGGAAAGGCAGACAGTAACCCCACTGGATCAGCTGTAGAGCCCAAGCATCAGAGATAATCTCCTGGCATTGGGGTCAGTGCTCACCTATCTGTCCTCCAACCAGGGGGTGAAGTCTGCTGACCTAGGGAGGCCCCCTAACCCTTCCGGAGCACGGGAAACGCCTCTGCCCCTGCCTGGGTTCAGGAGTTGAGCTTTCCTGCTAAGTGGGACATATCGCCTGTATCCTCTTCCCCTTGAGGCGAAGCCGAAGGCAGGTTTAGACTGTTGCTGGACAGCTCAGCCCAGAGACTTGGCAGAAAGCTTTGACTCTTTAAACTATTCGAAGGACTCGTCGGCCTTAAGGCCAAACAGTACCTCACCAGCAAAGGTCATGCCCAGTAACTTGTTCTGGACGTTGTGCGAGAATCTGGACGTGCACAGATATACCCGTCTCCTCAAGACGGGTCGCCGACCCCATAGACCTTTTGACGCAGTCCGTGACATCCAGGTCCATCTGCAACAACGGCCAGGCCACCTCTTGACCATCATCCACAATTCTCAGAAAGGCCTCCCGTATATCCCCTTGAGGAACATACTGAGAGGCCTCCCCCAATAGCCTTCCACAAGCCAAATGTGTACTTTGTAAAATCGCAGGATGCGTTAACTGCTTTAAGGGCCATACTGCCTGATGAAAACAGCTTTTTGGCTAGGACGTCAACTTTCTTTCCTTCTCTATCCATAGGGAGTAAAGACGTGGATGTGACTGGCCTACTGTTAAGAATAGCCACCTGTACCACCAACCCCTCAGGTGTTGGATGAGTAGAGAGGTAAACTCGGTCTCCCCTCTCCGGCCTATATTTTGGGAGTGAATTCATCCAACATAGGGTATCCACCAACCTATCTGCTGTGGCATGGTATTTTGCATTAGAATGCCCAAATCGGGAGAGGTGTCCAGGCACTGGCATCATGGAGGCACTCAGCCAAGGCGACTACGTTTGCCTGGTCAGCGAAAAAAAAATCTCTGCCTCCAGAGCCAGTATAAGCAGGTTGGAGGCCCAACAACATATGGTCGTTATAGTCACTTATGAATGTTGCCAGTGTTGAAAAACTCTGTTCTCGATTGAGGGACGAACAAACGGTTGGATATCGGCATAGATACCGACGCTCCCGCGCCTACCGGCGCTGTAACTGGCTTCGGTGCCGTGGTCGCATTGGCAACAATTGGCGTCGAGCCCAAGAGCTTCGACGATGATGTGGTCTGCGTGGGACTGAGGTTACCGGCACCACTGGAGGCACCAGAGCCTGCTGCTTTGAGGCGTCCACCGTACCCACAGCTGCTTTCTGAAACATATTGGGCATCT
This sequence comes from Ambystoma mexicanum, assembly GCF_040938575.1. NCBI lineage: Eukaryota > Metazoa > Chordata > Amphibia > Caudata > Ambystomatidae > Ambystoma > Ambystoma mexicanum. The sequence continues at coordinate 291,721,756 of NC_090932.1, read as the reverse complement.
GCTGTTTGAAAGTTTCCCACTTGGCCCTAGATGTAGGCCCTGCTGACGACTTACTGGGTTCGTCCGACCAATTGGATCTGTACCTGCATCGATGACACATTTTCTTTTTATGGGAGGACGACGAAGAGGAGGATGAGTGGCTCCAAGATTGTGATCCCATTTTTGATGTTTTCCAATGTCTATCCTCCTTTACAGGAGTGGGCCGGGGATTTAGGTGAAGACACTGCTCTCCAAAATTAAGCGTCAGCCCCACGGGCCACATCCAGGTTGTAGTGGTTCATGAATGTGCAAAGGGATGACCAAGTCGCCGCTTGGGAGATCTCGGTCACCAGCACTCCCCTTTGATGAGCAGAGGAGGTTGCTATGCCCCTAGTGGAGTGCGCCCCGATGCCTTACGGCAATTAATTCTATGCCATTTCATAGCTTTCAGTGATACAGAGGACTATCCAGCAGCAAACTGCTTAGTCACCGCCGTCCTTTCCTCTACTGCAAGAAGGCAATGCACAACTGATCATATTGCCTGAAATCAGCTGTCCTAGACATATAAAAGCTCAGCACCCTCTTCAGGTCAAGCCTGGGAAGACTCATCTTCCTTGAAAGGGTGAGGTGGAGTTTAGAACACCAGCAATTCAATTACCTGTGCGACGTGAAATTCTGAAACCAATTTAAGTATGAAATTTGGACATTCAGTGAGATTTCTTTCACTTAAGAATTGCAAGAATGGCATCCTACGTGAAAGAGCCTGCAGTTCGCTTACAAGTCTTGCTGATGTAATGGCCACCCAGAAAGCCGTCTTTAGGACGTGAAGTGCTTGGGATCAAACGAAGCCACCATCAAAAAAGTGAGAACCAAATTCAGGTCCACAATAAGGCACTGGCCAGAACTTATTTACAAGGCCATTCACAATTTGGGCCATCACCAGGATCTAAAAGAACACCTTGAATCTGAGACCTTTTAAAAAGGAAAAATGACGCCAAACAGCCTTTGACTGTGTCTAACTATAAGCCAGAAGAAGCCATAGAAAGAAGAAGCCCAAACTGTGAAGCAGGGAACAGGCAACCTCAAGATGCTTCGATACCTGTTTTTGAGACTTTCCTTGGCCGTGAACTAACTGCGACAGCCTGGACCACAATGCCCTCAGTGGTAGATTAAAAGGGCAAGTCGCTCCGGGTTGGAGTGCATTTCTTGGTCAGCTCGGCATCAACTGCAGATGGCGAACATGGTCGTTGCCATAAAGCCTTGATGGGATCAGATATAGCTGCATTTAAAGGCAGGGCCCTTTTTGACCGAGGACCCTTATGGAGGTTATCAGTTAGGTCGTAGGACTGCAGGGGTTTGGAAGGGGCCCCAAGACAAGGAGCCAGTACTACCCTCAACTGTTTTCTAATAGTGCCACGCGTGTAAGTGACACAGTCTGAGCATCCTGGACTATATGATAGTAAATAAAAGTGCTCATTCTTTGGTACAAGACATGGCAATTGGTAGAAGAGAGGAAAGTGATCATCTGCTAATGCCACTGGTATTGCTGATTCTCAGTTAAATGGTGATATTGGTGTAACCATTGCAGGAAATAAAATAACGTGGAATCCAACTAAGCTAGCAAAGGGTAAAACCATAGCTGAATGTGAACTCATGAAATTCATTGCTATTAGTCAAACTATTCCAATTGAGCTGCAGAGTTCCCTGATAAGTAAATTTGACCAATTGACTGAAGCGATAAAAGCTGCTACAACAATGTTATGTTATTTGTTATGTTATTTTATCTTATAACGCGCCAAAGCCCGTAGGCATCCAGGCGCCAAGAGAAAGAACATGCAGGCTAACTATAAGGAGAGAGAAGTACTGATGGAAGAGATAGGTCTTGAACGGTTTCCTAAAAGCGAATAGATCCTCGGTCTTACGCAATGTAGCCGGTAACGCATTCCAGGCCATAGCACCTTGGATATGAAACGCTCTGCCAAGCCCGCAGGATCGTTTCACACGATGTTGGACTAGTAAGAGATCTTCCGCTGATCTGAGTCTTCTTAAGGGTTGGTAAACACTTATAACATCCTTCAGATAGATCGGTGCAGTCCCAAAGACGCATTTGTGACAGATGGTAAGTAGCTTAAACCAAATTCGGGCCTCAACAGGAAGCCAGTGTAGTTTTTCCCTAGCAGCGGTAATTGGTTCTGAATATTTCATGTGGAAGATGATGCGGATAGCTTTATTTTGTACTTTTTGGAGTTCAAGGATGTTGGCTTTACTTGCCCCACATAGGAGAACATTACAATAATCCACACGTGGTAGAATAACAGCTCTCACCAGTTTAGTACGGTTTTCGATGGAAACAAGTGGGGCAACCTGTCTGAGCACTTCAAGATGGTAGTTGGTGCTCTTTGAGATAGCAGCGACATGAGCGTCACAATCTAAGCTACTCTCCATGAAGGTACCTAACGTTAAAATGTAATTATACGTCAAATAGTGAACGTTGGAATCTAACACATGGGCAAGATAATACATATGATGCTGCCATACATGCAGCGAAAAAAATGCTTAGGGCCACTATTAGAGAGCATCAAAATGATAAATGTATGGCAGCAAAAGATACCATAGGGAACGCTAAAACATATTATAAATCAAGGCTGAGACACCATCGTAAGAATAAACGCGAAGAGATCTGGCGTACATTGGCGTTTTAATCTAAGAAGAAAAATAGTCAAGAAATGTGGGCTACCATAAATAACACGAAAAAGAAAATACTTCGTATTAATAGTGTTCCTGAAAGAGACTGGATTTCACACGTAAAAAAAAAGTTAGGCTCTGCAGATAATGAATATACCGGTAGCCCTCCTGAAGCGATGGTATGGCGTGGCACTTATACGCAAAAAAATGTAACTCAGCTGATCAAGACGCTCCCTAATTTGAGAGTGGTAGGCCCGGATGGCACTGCCTTGTTGCGATTATATTCTGACAAATGGTCACAAACTTTAGATATTCTATTTCAATGGACTGGAGCTAATGGAGAGATTCCAGATTCATGGCGGCGAAGTATAATATTACCGGTGTACAAAAAAGGAGTGTAGAATGATCTGGCGAACTATAGGTTGTTGGCGATGTTAGACATCCCCGCCAACATTTTCGCCAAAATATTATTAGGAGAACTTAATTAGTGGATCTCCTCCAATCACATCCTACAATCATTTCAGTCTGGTTTTAGGGAAGGTTCAGCGACTTCACACAATATTGCTATTTTAGTCGCTGCTATTGAGTACTCTTGGAACAGCCGTGGGCTACCGGTATATGTAGCATATATGGATTTCACGGTGGCTTTTGATACAATTGTGCGCAGCATCTTGTGGGCTAAATTAAAAGCATGGGTATCCCACCAGGTCTATTATACACGATTCAGCTATTGTACAATGACACCTCTGTGAAAGTTTGCTTAGATGCTAAAGGCAGATTGTCAGAGTACATACCCACCAAGTGTGGAGTCAAGCAAGGCTGCACATTAGCTGCCACGCTTTTTGACCTTTATCTTGCTGACTTCATGCGCGATAATCTAGAACGTAGCACAAATAACATCAAGATTGGAACAGCTAGACTGGGATTAACCAGGTTACTCACCGTAGTGACCACCTTACTCCTAGTTCATAGTCCCGTTTCCTCCATACTTATGGGACATCTCTCTGTCCTGTGGGACAGGACAGGAGCGCTTTGCAAAAACATCAACAAAAAAAAAGTATTTTTTTTAGTCCTTCCTCTCTTTCTACGCGGGGCCCGGTACGCGGCCGTAACCCCGCCCATCTCGGCTCCGCCCACACTTCGCCCATCAGTCCTTTTCTATCGCCAGGTCAGAGACCTTTTAGCAATAACAGAGGAACTTTATTAGAGGGGACGGCCGAGGCGGGCGTATGGAGGAAAGGGGACTATGGTCTAGGAGTAAGGTGGTCACTACGGTGAGTAACCTGGTTATACTCCTACGTCGCCTTTCCTCCATACTTATGGGAGATTCCCAAGCACTCCTTACAGGAACTATGGGTGGATGGAAAAAAAACCTTACTGAAAAAGGTTCTTCAGCACAGCCTGACCAAACTGAGCTTCAGCTCTTGAACTCAGGTCTAGGCAATAATGTTTACAAAAAGCTGACGGGGAGGCCCAAGTAGCTGCCTTTGCGATGGTCTCCCAGGGGACATATTTCTGAAAAGCCACTGCGGCTGCCTTGCCCCGCACCAGGTGTGCATGAATACCTTTAGGAGGCTTCAGCCCTTGAACGGTGTAAGACTCCGTAATGCAGGCCGCGATCCATCGGGAGATGGTCGCCTTAGAGGCCTGCTTACCTTGTGGATTACCAAAGGTGACAAACAGTTGAGAAGAGCTCCTAAATTCAGAAGTTCTGTCCAGATAGAACTTAAGAGCCCTTCTAACATCCAGACAATGCAGAACCCTTTCCGTCTCTGAAGCGGGGTTCGGGAAAAAGACTGGTAGGGAAATAGACTGATTTAGATGGAACTCAGAGACCACCTTCGGCAAGAAAGCAGGGTTTGTCTGTAGGACCACCTTATCCTTGTGAAAAGCCAAGAAGGGATGTTCCACCAACAAAGCTTGGATTTCACTCACACGCCTTGCCGAAGTGACGGCCACCAAAAAGGACACCTTCCATGAGAGGTGCTTGAGTTCCACCGTGGCCATTGGTTCGAAAGGCTTATGGCACAACCCTGTCAGGACCACATTTAGATCCCACGCCGCGTGCGGACTGCGAATCGGAGGAAAAAGTTACGTCAAGCCTGCAAAATGTCTCTTAACCACTGGATTAGACAGAGTAAGATCATTGGTCCGTAGATAGATAGGGGGAAACCGCCGAAAGATAATTTCTACATGACAGAACGTGAACTCCCGACTCCGCTAAGTGGGATACAAAGGACAGCACTGTGTCAATTGTAGCCCACCTCGGGTCCATCTGTTTGTCTAAACACCAATGACAGAACCTACGCCATTTGCTTTTGTACTGGGACCTAGTCGAAGGTTTCCTGGCTGCCTGGATAATGCGCATGTTATCCGCGGACAGGCCAAGATGTTCTAAAGACCTGAACTCAGGCACCATGCCACCAAGCTGAGCGATTGTGGGGAGGGGTGCCAAAGTTGTTGTTCCCCTTGGTGAAGAAAAGATTGGGGGTCACCGGTAACCTGATCGGCGGATACACTGACAGGTGTTGAAGTTCTGAGAACCAAAACCTGGACGGCCACCACGGAGCAATGAACAGAAGAGAACAGTTCATCGAGTTCTTCAATTTGCAAATTGTCCGATGGACTAGAGGCAGAGGAGGGAAGGCATACGCCCTCATGTTGTGCCATGGAATTTCGAGAGCATCCCCTAGAGAGGAGGCTCCCAGTCCGTTCCTGGAGGCATACAGAGGAAGCTTCTTGTTTGCCGCCGTAGCGAAGAGTGCCCCAGCGCAGGAAAATCCATGAGAGGACCTCCGCCTTCAGCTCCCACTTGTAGCTGACTATCGTCCGCCGACTGAGGGCATCTGCCGTGACATTCAGCTGGCCCGGAATGTGTACTACCAGTAGCCAAATTCCATGCTGAACCGCCCACTCCCAAATCTGGATGGACAGTTCCACAAGTGGGGGAGACTTGGTGCCCCCTTGCTTGTTGATGTAAAACATTGACACTGCATTGTCTGTGCGAATCCGGACCACCTTGTTGGCAATGATCGGTCTGAACGCCTTGAGCGCTAGGAAGATCGCCAGGAGCTCCAGATGATTTATGTGGAGGAGCTTGTCCTGAGGCGACCAAAGATCCGAGACCTGAAGAAGATCCAACGTCGCACCCCACCTGAGAAGGGAGGAGTCCGTTGTGACCGTTACTGCCCGTGCCAGGTCCTGAAACCCCGCCCCCACCGACAAGTTGCTGAGAGACGACCACCAGACCAGGTCCGCTGTCATGGAAGTCAGAATCGTTATCAACTTAGAGTCCGGATCGACAGCCTGAAGCCAAGAACTCCGAAGAGCCACCTGAGTCTGCCTCATCTTGAGGCGAGCAAGAGGAAGCGCCAAAACACACGACGCCACAAGGCCTAGAAGCCTCTGAAACCACCAGGCCGACATGCTCTCCGACTGCGCAAACATCTGACACGTGGCCAACAGATCCGCCATTCTGTCCCCGGTCAGGTACACTCTGCAGTCGATCGCGTTCCAGCGAAAACCCAGGAAGATCAAGTCCTGAGAGACCGTCATGGAAGATTTCCGCCAGTTCATCGACAGCCTGAGGTGGAACAGGAGCCGGAGGAGAGACTGAAGATTGCAGGCCGCTTTCAGCGGACAAGGGCTGCGCAAGAGCCAGTCGTCCAAATACGGATTTACATGAATAGCCTGCAGACGAAGATAGGCCGCGATCACCGACATCATCTTCGTAAAGACACACAGTGACGAACTTAGGCAAAAGGAAGCACTCGAAACTGGAAATGCTCCTCTCCCACAGAGAAATGGAGATCTCTCCTGTGTGGACCCCAGATCAGGATATCCATGTAGGCATCCTGAAGATCCACCACACTGAGCCATTTGCCCATCTGCAGGGAAGACCGTATCTGGCCGGGCGTGATCATCTTGAATTTATCTTGGGGTAGGAAAAGATTGAACTGGGAAAGGTCTAGGATGGTGCGCAGGCCAGCCTGGTTGGGTTTCGGCACCGTAAACAGCCGGGAGTAAAAGCCCTCCCCTCGCTCCCCAAGAGGAACGGGTTCCACAGCTCTGAGGACCAGCAGTTTCTGCACCTCGGCTTTTAGGGAGGGCGATCCCGACAGCTGGAAAGGAAGGGTGAAGGGTAGAGTAGAGGTTAGGGGTAAGCGGAAGCCCGCCCGAGCGACGGACAAGACCCACCTGTCCTTGGTGATGATCTGCCATGCCTCCCAATGAGACACAATGCGTCCTCCCACCGGGGTCTCGTGCGAGCGAGGAAAACCCTCATTTCGCAGGCTTTTCAGTGGAGATACCACCTGAACCTGAAGCGGAGGCTGAGGAGCGGGAGAAAAACCGAGTCCGTTGCTGCCTCTGGCGGTTATTACCCAAAGGGGTATCTACACTGCGGGATTTCCGGTCTAGGAAGCCCCTGAAACCAGAGGAGGGCCGGCTCTGCGACAGCGGTCTCTGGGACCTGAAAGGGGTTATAACCAGGACTGACAAGGACTTAGCTGTCAGGGTGCTGTCCTTCGTTTTGGTGAGCTCCACATCCGTTGTGGAATGAAAAAGCTCCTTACTGTCAAACGGCAGGTCCAACACCTTGTCCGGTACCTCCTTCGAGAACTTGGAGGCATGCAGCCACGCCTGCCGAGAGGTGGTGTCAATACCCAGCATAAGGCCCCGAGCCGACGTGATGAGCCGCAGCCTCAAGCAGATCCTGGGCCAAAACTCTGGCGTCAGATAAACCCGCCTTAAAGTCTTCCAGGTTCTCGCCCAGGATGAACTCCTCGAACTCTGACAGACATTTCCACATTTTCATGTTCGCCCCCGCTAACACCAGTTCCGCGTTGGCATGCAGGAGCTGCAAGGCCGAGTTAGCGAAAATCTTCCTTCCAAGGGAGTCCAGGAGTTTGTCCTCTTTCCCCAGAACCTGAGTCGCTGTCGTAGAAGAGGACGCTGCAGGCCTGGACTGCAAAGTGGCCGCGGCCACCACTGTGGAGGAGGGGGGCGGACAAGATGACAGGGCCACCTCTTCCAAAGAATGCAGCCTGTAATGCGCGTCAATTTTCTTATTGACGACGAGTCCAGAGTGTGGCTTTTCCCGGACCCTGCGGACCTCGGCCAAAACGTCCTTCTGCAAGAACAGGCCGGTGCGCTCCGAAGGAGACAAGGGCCCTCATTACGAGGTGGGCGGTAAGGGATTATCAGCACCGGTAAGGGCACCAGTGCCGGTAATCCTTCCTTAATCCTGAACGCCTGTTTTTTTCAGGCGTTAAGGATGGGACCCACAAAGGGACTCGGGAGCTAATAACGGTACCGCAATTTGCGGTACCGTTAATAGCGCCTTCCCCATTCCCATTGAGCCCAATGGGGGCGGGCCCTGGTGAATGGGGAATTACCAGTCCCGCCAACCTTGGAATGGACCGGTAATTGCTCCATTCACCAGGGCGGAGTCGGAACGAGTTTGGAGGCAGCCATGGCGCTAATAGCGCCATGGCTACCTCCAACCTCGTAATGAGGCCCAAGGTGAACGCCCCGAAAAGCACCCCCTCCTGAGGAGCGGGTGCCTCGGGCACTGGGACATCCAATAGACACATCATGTCCAGTACCCGGTCGTGAAAGGCTCTGATAGAGCGGGGCTGGTCTTCTATGTCCTGCTCGCCCTGCGCATCATCTGACAGGTCAGGATCCTGCTGAACCGTGTCAGGCACCGTCTTGTGCACGGGAGACAATGGAGGCAAGGGCAGAAGGGTCGGTGGAGGCACCGTAGGCAAGAGCGGCGCCAGCGGAACCACTGGTAGAACGGGTGGAGCTGGAGTCGCAAATGGGTATATCTCCCGAAAAAGACCCTTGAAATACTCTCTCATGGGGTCGGTACGCATGAGCGTCTGGAATTTGCCAAAAAAGGCGTCCTCCGGAGACGGTTTTGGAACTTCCGGAGAAGGCCTCTCAGGAGTAGAATAATTCCAGGGACGCAGAGGGGAGGGTTGCCACACAGGCCCATCCCCCGAAGTGTCCACAAAAATTAAAGGTTCCGAACCCACAGGCAACGAGACATTGTGCGGAAGGGGCATCTGGGCGTTCCAATCATAAACTGGATGAAACGGATGCGCACAAGGAATTTTATGTTCACCCGCGAAACCAACTCCTACACCTGAGGCCGATGGTTTAGTTGTAGGCTGAGCACCCAAAATGACCGCCATGGTCGTGGCGGGAACGGCCGCCATTTTGCCATCACCTGAGGGGAACTGCGGCATGTGTGGAAGTGAGGCAGGGTCTCCATCGGTGGATCAGTGGTCTTAATTTTAGCCTTTACATAGGGAACCTCAGCCGAGCTGGTACTATGAGGCCTGGAATGTTTCTGCGACATACCAATAGCTGAACTAGCCTTCACAGGAAGGACCTCAGCACTGCCGGTAAAGGAAGAACTTTCACTCCTTTCCCCCTCAACAGTTCTGGCGTTGCCACAACAGCGGGAACAGTGAGGAACAACCTTCACCGATAAGGCCTTGGCGGGCCTCTCAGAAATGTTTGTTGCTTTAGCCTCTGCACGAGGGACCTTGCACCCAGGTCCGGTAACAGCCTTACTGGCGTGGGCCTCGAACATCCGTTCGGAAACACCAAGCCCAGCCGAGGCCTCGGGGCGCACCCCGGTACTTTTGAGGGAAGCCGATAAAAAGGCCTCAGAGCGAGCTCCGGTACCCCATGACTCAGTAAAACAGGGTCTACAGGCAGCGCCCAGAGGAGTGGCCTCGGCGCATGCTCCGGTATCCACAGGCACCCTACGGAGACTCTCGGAGAAAACTATGGTACGGAGAAAGAAGGCACCTTGGGGCAATCCCCGGTGACAGAGCGATCAACGCTCCTCCCGGCTCGGGAAGAGCCCGGAAAGGTATCTCCCGGCAGGAGTGCTCTGAAAAGTAAAGAACTTACCGGGCGTTTTTTCTTTTCGTCGATAAATGCTTGAAAATGCAAGGGAGGAGTCCGTTGAAACACCTCCTCCCACTGCTCCAACCGACATTGAAGTGCCCGGACCGAAAGGGAGTCGCAGTAAAAACAGGAGTCCCAACGGTGATCCGGACCCAAACACTCTAGACAAAGTGGATAGGGATCCACCCTCGCAAAGCGACAGTGACACGATGAACAATCTGGAAAGTCTAGTTTGAACGACATAGACAGACTAGTACACGATCGCTAGCGAGAGACAGATATGAGGAAAAAGGAAGAAAATCTTCAGAGGATGCAAGCGCGTCGAGTCTCGATCGAGCGGAAAAAAGGACTGATGGGCGATGCGCGGGGCGGAGCCGAGATGGGCGGGGTCACGGCCGCATGCCGGGCCCCGCGTAGAAAGAAAGGAAGGACTAACAACAACAAAAAAAACACATTTTTGGGAAACGTTTGCAAAGCGCTCCGGTCCAGTCCCACAGGACGGAGAGATGTCCATAAGTATAGAGGAAAGGGGACGGGACGTAGGAGTAGGTTGGGTTACGCTGATGATCTCCTTTAACTAGTCTATACACCGAAAGGCCTGTAAGCTAAATTAGATGCTCTTGCAGGATTTGCTGAAATGAACCAACTCATTATCAACATAGGACAAATTTAAAATTATGAAATTTCATATACAAGCAAAAATAAGAGATCAAAATGCATTAAGTGGTATATTAATACCCAATTGATTGAGGTCGTAGAACAATATCAATATTTGGGAGTTATTATCGATAATAGACTTAAGTTGAAAACATCATTGGCGTGCAACAAAGAGAAAATGTATGATAGCCATGATGGCGTTGAGCAATTTTATAGGTAATCAAAGTAACTTGTCTATAAGTACCATCATTATGCTGTACTCGGCAAAGATAGTGTCAGGTCTACTTTACGGAGCCGAGATCTGGGGAGGCCATTTCGCTGGATATCTTGAGAATTTTTAAGCCAAAATACTGAGACTATTATTGTGAATGCCTAAACATCTCCCCTGGGAATACATTCTATTGGAATGTAACGTAAATAGTGTAAACAGCATAATACAATACATGATGGCTACGCTATATGTGAAATTGCTAAGATTAGACAATGATACATTTATTGTTGAAATGATAGCTCAATATGACAAGTTGAAGAACAAACAAGATACAACTCTTTTATACATGGCATCGAACATTTGTTAAATGGGCACCAGAATTTAGTGATAGCTGCCCATTATATTCAATTAATAAGATAAAATGGCTATTGAAACAGTCAATATATGTTTTGGGTAGAGAGCAAAATATGGTCAACTTGTCGACAAAAGCTAACAGTGGGCTATATATAGAATTCGGGTCTGTTATAGCATACAAACCGACATATCAGTTGGCATTCCTGGATAGTAAAACTATTTGCAGACATTTATTATTTAAATATGATATGTGTGATGTATAAGAAATTCTAGGTCCTAAAGAGGAAATCGTAAAAGCAGAGAGATATTGCAGACTATGTGGTTTAAATACAATTGAGTCAGCCAACCATATCTTATGTGAGTGTGAGAGTCTGCTGCATTTGCGGCAAAAACATTTCCTTGCTTACGATAACACTAAGAATATGTGCAATTTAAGTGAAATATGGGAAAACCTGTTGAAGGGTAATGATGATAGTTTGAGTTTCCATATGATGCAATTTTATGATGTAGTTTTATCGACCTTAAAATAATTGTCTTGTGGTATACTGTTTTTTAAACAGTGATTTTAATAGTCTGTCTTTTTAGTATAACATTTTAGATTCTTGTTTAAGAAGTAGAAATGTGTATTTTAAAGTATGTATATGTGTTTATATGTAAAGCCTTGCAGGTTGTATGCATTTATTAATAAATATATTGAGCATTGGGATGGGTGTAGGGTGCTGCTTGCTGCATATCGAGGTCAGGCAAGGTGTCGAGCCTGCTTGCCTCGTGCAGCACTTTGGCCAAGGCAAGGAGATCAGCTGGTATGTAACTAAGTCAACACTTCTTTCCTACTCTCATTGACTTCATTACATGAGGGACTGGGTCCCCATCCTAGTCAAAGATGGTTCTTCAAGAACTCTGCTAGCGATTCCTGTAGGAAACATTGATCCATCATGAATGTCGGCAGAACTGCCCCGATGGGGCCTCTTGACGCCTCTGGGACAGCAGCACTGTGGTTGGCTTTCGAGAGCATTGATGTCGAACCTGTGGGTGTAAGACACAATGCAGCTACCTTGGCACCGGAACCTCTGGGCGCAACTGGTGTCTGAATCACTGCAGAGTCGTACCCACCGTGGCTTTCTCAAACAAATGGCACCTTTGGCTCTTAAATGCCTCCCACTACTCTCTCGGGCCACTGACACAGAAGAACAAGTTACTTACCACTGGTAACGTTCTTTCGACTGGATGTTCCTCCAATGTATTTGTTATCTTTGACATGTAATGTCCAGCTTCTGCTGCCTCGGGAAAACATTTTCGGCAGAGGGCGCTGTGCGTCGATGGCATCAAGTTGATGTCCCTCGAAGGCCTCCATCGAGGGTGACATCATCGGAGAGCATATAGAGCATGCGCGGCGCCCGTTGGCCTCAGTTCTGTTTATCCTCCTACCCATGCAGCAGAGATGCCCATAAATATGGCCATGACAGTACTCAACCTTGGTGAAGTGGAAGCTGTAATAGCATGGGAAAATTCTAAAGAGGGGTAGGCATGGGAGGGTGATGAGGAATACGTTGGAGGAACATACAGTCCAAAGAACGTTACCCGGGGTAAGTAACTTGTTCTTCGAATGGATTGTGTCCGCCAACGTATTCCTCATCTTTGACAGACTCCCAAAGCAGTGTTTATGATTTGAGGAGAGAGTAGAATTCTATATAATACACATTTTCAAGGTTAAACCAAAGTAGTGCCTTGCAAAAGCAAGATCTTGAGAATGGGAGCATCTAGAACATAATGTTTTGTAAACGTGTAGATTGATAACCACGTTGCAGCGTTCCAAATATTCCTAATAGGAACTCCCCTTTGAAGGGCTTTAGATGTGGCCATGCCCCTGGTGGAATGAGCCCGCAAACCTTCAGGAGGGTCTTTCCATGCAAGCCTGCAGCACTCAGAAACTTCCAATATTATCCACCTAGATGAACAAGTTACTTCTTACCTTGTAACGTTCTTTCGATGGGATGTTCCTACGACATATTCGTTATCTCTGATAATTAGTCTCCAGCTTGCTGGCCTCGGAAATCTTTTCAGTAGAGGGCGCCGCGTGTCGATGTCCCTCGACGGCCACCGTATCCGCGCCGACGTCACCATGCCCATAAATAGCCTCGCGCGGCGTCCGTTGCTCAGTTCCATTTTGTAGTATAAGAAAAGTCATACCTGAATTGGTTATTGACCTTGAAGGAGCGTAAGATGCGACCGCAAGGGAAGTATTACTGTGGGGATGGATGGGAGGGGCGATAAGGAATACGTCGGAGGAACATCCAATCGAAAGAACGTTACAAGGTAAGAAGTAACTTATTCTTCCAAGGGATTGTGTCCTCCGACGTATTCCTTATCTTTGATAGACTCCCATAGCAGTGGCATGCAATTGGAGGTGGGAGTAAGAATGTCATGCACCCCTTAGGGATGAACCGAATGTAATATGGCTTTGCCAAATCTGGTCTCTTGACTAGTGGAGGAATCCAGGTTGTAAAATTTTGTGAATGTATGTGCCGACGACCATGTGGCAGCCGCACATATGTCTCTAACCGGTACCCCTCTCTGGAGGGCCGAAGAGGCTGCGATACCCCTGGTTGAATGAGCCCTAAGATTTTGGGGTGGCTCTTTCCCTGCCAGTTTGTAACATTCCAGAATGGCCAAGATAATCCACCTGGAAATGGTTTGTTTTGTTATGGGTAATCCCAACTTGTGACCCGAGTATCCTACAAACAGTTGGTCTGCTTGTCTGATCCTAGCCATTCTGCTGATGTAAAAGCTTAGAGCTCGCCTTGGGTCCAGCCTACGTAGTCTTTCTTCCTCTTTCCCTGGATGGGGAGGAGGGTAGAACGAAGGTAAGGTAATTTTCTGAGTAATATAAAATTCAGAAACCACCTTTGGGAGGAAATTAGGCTTCACCTGTAGGACAACTTTGTCCTTGTGGAAAATTGTATGTGGGGGTTTACAGGAGAGAGCTTGTAGCTCGCTCACCCTCCTAGCAGATGTTAGCGCTACCAATAGAACAGTTTTAAGAGTGAGAAATCTCAGCGAACAAGAGTGGAGTGGTTCGAAAGGAGTGCCCATTAGGAAGTTTAAGACTAAATTTAAGTCCCATAAGGGAACCTGGAATGGTTTTGGAGGATAAACATTAGTCAATCCCTTGAGAAATTGTAACACTAGAGGTAGTTTGAAATAGGATGGTTCCTCCGCAGTGCGCTTGAAGATTGAAAGCGCTGCGAGATAGCCTTTTACAGTGCCAACTTGAAGGCATGAGTTTGCCAAGTAAAGTAGAAACGATAACACTGTTGGTGTACCACATGAAAAAGGGTCGATATTCTCTTCTCTACACCAGCTGCAAAATTTGTTCCAATGGCAGCGGTATAAAGATTTTGTTGCTGGCCTTCTGGCCGAAAGCAACACCTCCATGACGTCATCAGGGAGGTCCCAATCCTTGTACCTCACCCTTTCAGAAGCCAAGCGTGAAGGTTGAGGGTTCTGATGTCTGGATGGAGAACCTGACCTCCCTTCTGCGAGAGAAGATTCTCTTTGAGTGGAAGACGGATTGGAGGGCAGATGGACATATCTAGAAGGTCCGGGTACCACGTTCTTCTGGCCCAGTTCAGGGCAATTAGGATCATGATTTTCCAGAATCTTCTCAACCTCCTGATCATTTGAGGAATAACAGGGACTGGTGGAAACGCGTAGAGGAGTGGAAACTCCCAGTGCACTACAAACACGTCTTCTAGAGCTCCTCTCGGGGGAAATTCCCTTGAACAGAACAGATCGCACTTCCAGTTGGTGCTTGTGGAGAACAGATCCACCTGAGGGGTTCCCCAAAGGGCGAAGATCTCTTGAAGGACTTCCTGAGCTAGCTCCCACTCGTGGGAGACTGTGCTCTGCCTGCTCAGAGCGTCCTCTGTCAAGTTCTTCTCTCCGGCTAGGTGGACTGCCGATAGAGAGATTCCTTCCTGAATTGCCCAAAACCAGAGCTGCATTGCTTCTCTGCACAGTGGCAGTGATCCTACGCCTCCCTCTTTTGTTGAGGTAGTGCATGGCCACCGTGTTGTCCGTCATTATCAGGACATTTATTCCCTGTAATGATGGCAGGAAAGCTTTCAGCGCTAGTCTGATCGCTCTCAGCTCCAATAGGTTTATGTGTAGTCTGGACTCTGATGGAGACCAACGACCGCTGATGGTCAAGTCGTTGGCATGGGCTCCCCACCCCATGAGTGAGGCGTCTGTGACTACTGTTATCTCCGGCCATGGTTGCCAAAACAGTTCTCCTTTCAAGATGTACTCTGGATAGGCCCACCATTGAAGGTTGCGGGCTACCTTGTCCGGAATCCGGAGGAGATCTGTCATTCTCCCTGAGAATTGCGACCACTGAGTTCTCAGTGCCCACTGAAGAGATCTCATTCTCAGGCGAGCCTCTGGCACAAGGAAGATACAGGATGCCATGAGGCCTAGCAACCTCAAAAAGTCGAAGGCTGGGAGACGTTGGGCATTTTGAAACTTGTTGACCATCTGCAGAATATCTTGAGCCCTCACCTCTGGTGGCGAGGCATTTCCCAGGGAAGTGTCCAGGACCGCTCCAATGAACTGGAGTCTCTGTGATGGTATCATCTGTGACTTCTTTAAATTGAGGGAGAAGCCCAGTTTGTGAAGGAAGTGGCAGACATAATCTAGCTGGACCTGGGCTTGTTTCGAAGATACAGCCCTGATCAGCCAATCGTCCAGGTAGGGGTAGACGTGGATCCCTTCCCTCCTTAGACTCGCAGCCACTACCGACATTAGCTTGGTGAAGACCCTCGGGCGGAGGTCAGCCCAAATGGCAGAACTCGAAATTGATAATGAGAGTCGCCAATTGCGAACCTCCGGTATTTCCTGTGTTGGAGATGGATTGGCACATGGAAATAAGCATCCTGAAGGTCCAGAGATACCAGCCAGTGCTGGAGCTGTAGGGCCTGAAGGATCTGAGAGAGAGTTACCATCTTGAACTTGTCCTTCCTGAGGAACTTGTTCAATTCTCATAAGTTCAGGATGGGTCTCAGTCCTCCGTCCTTCTTTGGTATGAGAAAGTAGGGGGAGTACCAGCCCTTGTTCCTGTCCGCTACAGGTACCGGTTCTATGGCACCTTTCTCTAGCAGGTCTATAATTTCCTGCAAGAGGAGCGGATCTGGAACTTTTAGAGAGCTGTGCCCCGGTGGATGACTGAGGGATGTGTAGAAAGGGTAGGCAGTAACCCTGGGCAACTGTCTCCAATGCCCAAGCATCTGACGTTATAGCCTACCATTCCGTCAGATGGTGAGTTAACCTGCCCCCTACAGGTGTTTTGTGTGGAGAAACCTCAGAGTGGTTTGGGGGCGGCTGATGCAGATGCCGAGGGTAAAGAGGCACCTGCTGCTGCTGCGGCTTTAGTACTTTTGACCCGTCCACCTCGGGTAGGTCTCCTTTGGCCACTTTGAGTCGGCTGTCCTCTGCCTTTCCCGAATGCGGAATAATAGCGAAAGGACTTTCCTCTTCCAGAGGTTCCTGAGGGGCGAAAAGGAGTTTGGCGGATTGCAGCTCCTAACGATTTTGCCACTGCTTTAGATGTCTGCAACTTTTCCAGATTGTCATCAGCCTTCTTTCCGAATAACGAAGAGCCGTCAAAGGGCATATTCAAAAGTCTGGCCTGTACATCTGGAGCAAAGCCAGACTTTCGCAACCACGCATGCCTGCGGATTGTTGTACTTGCTGCCATGGCCCAGCTGATACTGTCAGCGGAATCGATGCCAGTTTGAAGTGATTCGCACATGGCATCTTTGCCATCTTTAATAATGTTAAGGAAGGCTTCCTTTTCCTCTCCTTCGGGTATGCAGTCAGCCGCTGATGAAGCACACTCCCACAGTGTGTGACTGAACCTGGCGAGCGTACAGGTGGCGTTGATGGACTTCAACGCCATACTACAAGCAGAGAAAACTTTCTTCACCATAGAATCGTACCTCTTGTCATCTCTATCCTGTGGGACAGTAGGGTAAGCGGTCCTACTGCTAGATGAAGTTGCCGCTTGGACCACCAGGCTCTCTGGAGTCGGGTGTTTTGATACGTATTCAGGGTCAGCAGCTGCTACCCTATACTTGGCTGACAATCTTTTATTGACCGCAGGGATAACTTCAGGAGTTTCCCAATTAGATGTAATTTTCCTTTGTAAGGCTGCATGGAAGGGGACCACAGGATCCTCCTGTGGACCTTTGTCTAATATGTCTGTCAGGTCATCCTGTTGAAAAACAGGCGAAGGAGCAGACCAACCCATAAATTCAATAATTCTTGCCATAAGGGTTCTATAGGGTGTTTCGGCATGTTCCCCGCGGGTCTAGCTTAACAAATTCCACTTCTGGGGAAGTGTCCAGCCCACTTGCCTCATGTAGTGACTCCTGTAGGTCCTTCAACCTTCTTTCCTCAGAGGTGAAATCCTCTGAAACAGGCAGTGTAGTCCTCTGCAACCCAAAGGTTTCCTGGTCAGAATCTTCCCCCTCTTCATAGATTGAAGATAGTCCAGGGTACTCTGACCTCTGAAATGGTGTAAAACCCATCTCTAAGGCAGAAGGAGCCAAACTCGTCATTATTGGGCGAGAAAACGTCAATGTCGTCGACGCTGATGTGACAGGCTTCAAAGGCGCCGAGAACGGCGTTGAGAAAACTGGAAGAGGTCTCGAAGAACTCGAGAGGATCGGGATCCTACTCAAGGATGTCGACGACTGTCTCGGCGTCGTGCCGGAGGCCCTTGGAATCACTGTTGGCTGTGGAGTAGCCTTGGTCTTCTCTTTCATCGGCGTCGATGTCGGCGTCGACAATGGCGTTGAGCCGATCGACCGATGCGTCGAAGAACCCTTCGACAACGGCGTCGATGGCGCCGATCCATGCGTCGAAGGAATCTTCGACGACGGCGTCGAAGATGGTGCCTTATTACCTGATGGCTCGTGGCGCTCTCGGGCGGAATGTTTCGCCGGGTGCAGCAACTCGCAGCGTTTTGATTTTTTGGGTTTTTCACCCGTGGTATCACCCTCAGCTGTCTTCGAGAGGGTCGAGGCCGCTTTCTCGAAGACGCTTAACATTTTCTTTCTGAATTCCTCCCACTCAGCCTGAGAGCTGTGTTTTTTGGGACAGGAAACCCTTTCTGGGGAAACAGAAGACGACGAGGAAGGGGATCTTCAACGTCTCTTCTTTGAGTGTCTTGATCTCGACGAATGGTGGGGGCTACTTCGAGATCTAGAATGGGAATGTTTTCGACGACGAGGAGACGAATGCCTCGACTCAGCCGAAGAAACTTTCGAGGAGGTTTTGACTGACTTACCTCTCTCGAGCTTCCCATTGTGCTACTTCAAGGCTTTCGCCGTCATGGACATGCAGAAATCACACTCCGAACAATGGTGCTTGGCTCCCAAGCACCACAAGCAGATCCTGTGTGGATCCTTTATCGACATTTTTTTACTGCAGTCTCGACATTTCTTGAAGCCGGATCGCTGCGTCGTCGGTTCCGATGAAGATGCCATCGAGAACGAGTTGGTATATTCGAGTAGATTTAGAAGGTTATTCTGACTGAACTGAGCAACGACGTTCCGAGGCCCCACGAAGCGCGGAGAAACGGAACTGAGCAACGGACGCCGCGCGCGGCTATTTATGGGCATGGTGACGGCGCAGATACGGTGGCCGTCGAGGGACATCGACTCGGTGGACGTCGACGCGCTGCTCCCTCTACTGAAAAAATTTCCGAGGCCAGCAAGCTGGAGACGAATTATCAAAGATAAGGAATACGTCGGAGGACACAATCCCTTCGAAAAGGTCTGTTTGGTAACAGCTTGACCTAGTTGTGTCCTGTATACACTATGAACAACTGATCATCAAACCGTATTTTGGATGTTCTTGAAATGTAAAAGCTTAATGCTCTACTAGGATCTCACCTATGAGGACTTTCTCCCTCCTTACCAGGATGTGGTGGAGGGTAGAAGGAAGGCAGGACAATTTTCTGGTTCAAATGAAAATCTGAAATGATTTTCGGTAAAATGAAGGTTTGACCTTCAAGACAACCTTGTCCTTATAGAAGACTGTAAAGGGTGGCTTTACTGACGGTGCCTGCAACTTGCTCACTCTGCGTGCTGATGTGAGAGCAACCAATAAAATGGTTTTAAAGGTTAATAACCTTAGAGGACACGTGTGCAGGGGTTCAAAGGGTGCAGACATTAAGAATTTTAAACCAGATTTAGGTCTCAAACTGGAAACTGGAAAGGAGATGGAGGATACACATTAGTGAGTCCTTTCAGGAATTGAGTCACCAGAGTGATTTTGAAATAAGAGCATTCCTCCAACTAGCGCTTATGAATGGACAGCGCCGCCAGATAGCCTTTAATGGTACCAATCTGGAGCCCCAAATTGGCTAAGGATAGAATAAAAGACCGTACGTCTGGTGTTTTATACAGAAAAGGATCTACATATTTCCTTCCACAAGTTGCAAAACTTGTGGCAACGGTACAAAGATTTTGTTGCTGGTCTTCTAGCCGAAAGCAACACCTCCATAACGTCATCCAGGAGGTCCGAGTCCTTATATCTTAACCTTTCAGAAACCAAGCGAGAAGATTGAGAATATTGACCTCTGGATGGAGAACCCAACCCTCCTCTCGTGAAAGAAGATTGTCTCTCTCTGGGAAAGACGTATCAGAGGACAGATGGACATGTCTAGAAGGTCCGGGTACCACATCCTCCAGGGCAATTAGGATCATGTATTTCCTGAACTTTCTCAATCTCCTGATCACATGAGGAATGACGGGGACTGGAGGAAACGCGTATAGCAGCAGAAACTCCCAGTCCACCACGAATGTGTCTCCTAGAGCTCCTCTTGGGGAAATTCCCTGGAGCAAGTACTGTTCGCACTTCCGGTTGACATCGGTCGCAAACAGATCCACTTGAGGAGTTCCCCAAAGGGTGAAGATCTCTTGAAGGACTTCCTGAGCTAGTTCCCACTCTTAGGAGACTGTGCTCTGCCTGCTCAGAGCTTCCGCCGCCATGTTCTCCTCTCCGGCTAGGTGAACTGCTGATAGGGAGATTCCTTCGTGAATTGCCCAGTACCAGAGCTGCATTGCCTCTCTGAACAGTGGTAGTGACCCTACACCTCCTCTCTTGTTGAGGAAGTACATGGCCACTGTGTTGTCTGTCATTATCAGGACATTCTTCCCCCTTAGGGAGGGCAGGAAGGCCTTCAGAGCTAGGCTGATTGCCCTTAGCTCCAAAAGATTGATGTGTAGTTTGCACTCCGAAGGAGACCAACGACTGCTGTCAGATCGTTGGCGTGGGCTCCCCACCCTGTGAGTGAGGCGTCTGTCACTACTGTAATCTCTGGCCATGGCTGCCAAAAGGGTCCTCCCTTCAGAGTATTTTCCTTGCAGGCCCACCACAGAAGATCCTGTGAGACCTTGGCTGTGATCTGAAGTTGGTTCGACATCTTTAGAGCCCACTGAAGGGATCTCATTCTCAGGCAGGCTTCTGGCACCAGAAAAATGCAGGATGCCATGAGGCCGAGCAACCTTAAGAAATCGAAAGGCCGGAATATTCTGGGCACTCTGAAATTTGGATACCATCTGAAAAATGCCTTGGGCCCTCACTTTGGGTGGCGAGCTCTATCCCAAGGATGTGTCTAATGAAGCTCGATGTACTGGAGCTGTTGAGAAGGTGTCAAATGGGACTTCTTGTAATTGAAGGAGAAGCCCAATCTGTGAAGAGAGTGGCAGGTGCCTTTGAGATGATCCAGAGCCTGCTTGGGAGAACACGCCCTGATCAACCAATTGTCCAGGTAGGGGTAAAAACCCTTGGGGCGGAGGTCAGCCCCGAAAGGCAGAACTCGAAACTGATAGTGAGAACGGCCAACTGCAAACATCCAGTATTTTCTGTGCTTGAGATGGATTGGCACATGAAAATAAGCATCCTTGAGGTCCAATGACACCAACCAATCCTCAAGTTGGAGGGCCTGAAGGATCTGAGAAAGTGTGACCATCTTGAACTTGTCCTTCCTGACTTGTTCAAGTATCTCAAGTCCAAGATGGGTCTCAGTACTCTGGCCTTTTTGTGGATCAAAAAATATGGAGAGTACCATTCCTTGTTCCTCTCTGCCAAAGATACCAGTTCTATAGCATCTTTCTCTAGCAGGGTTAAAACCTCCTGCACAAGGAGCGGGTCCGGAACCATCAAAGAGCGGTTCCCCGGTGGATTGTTCTGAGGTCGTGGGCTACGGTTTTCAGAGCCCAAGCATCTGAAGTAATGTCTCGCCCTTCTTCAAGATGCTGAGACAGCCTTCCCACCCACCGGTGAGCTGTGAGTCAAGACCTCAGAGTGGTTTCGTAGTAGCTGTTGCAGAGGCCAATGGTAAAGAGGCTGCTGTTTGAGCTGGCTAGGCACTCTACCTCGTCCACCACGAGGACATTTTTTCTCTGGCCTCTTTGACTGGCCATTCCTCTCACCCTTCCAACTGAGGTGTAGTAGCGAAAAGATCTACCCCTCCAAGGTTGTCCACTAGTACGAAAAGGCTGAGGTTGCCTATTAGTGGTGCCTAAAGACTTGGCTGCCGTCTTCGAGGTCTGCAACTTCTCAAGGCTTTCGTCAGCTTTGCTGCCAAAAAGTTGTGACCTGTCAAAAGGCATGTTGAGAAGCCTAGACTGCACATCCGGTGCAAAACCTGACTTCCTCAACGTGCATATCTGCGCACTACAGTGCTGGTAGAAGTGGATCTGCTGACACTATCTGCAGTATTCAATCCTGACTGAAGGGATTCACAACTAGCTTCTTTGCCATCCTTAATTATAGCCAAGAAGCCATCCCTTTCTTCCCCCTTGGGAATATGCTCTGCCGCCATAGATCTGCATTCCCACAGAGTGTACGAAAATGTTGCCAGGGCACAAGTGGAGTTGGCATATTTCAGTGTCATACTCCCTGCTGAAAATACCTTTCTTGCCCATCCATCTACACGCTTATCGTCCCTATCAGGAGGGATGGTTTGGTACGCTGCCTGTTTCGAAGTAGCAGTAGCTGCCTGCACCACCAGACACTCCGGAGTGGGGTGTTTTGATAGGTAGTCGGGGGAGTCACTACTAGGGGGGCAGTATTTTTTTGTCAGATTTTTATTAACTCTCAGATTGGTCTCCAGAGTTTCCCAATTTCTAGCCACCCTTTTTTGTAATGCCATACGGAAGGACAAAACAGGGTCATTCTGGGGACCCTTATCCAAAATATCGGTTGGGTCATTTTGTTCATAAGGGAGTGGTCTGCCCCATCCCATGTACTCAACAACTTTAGACATGAATTGTCTGTATGAAGAGTCAGCGTGTTCGCCAGGCTCAGGTCTTTCAAACTCCAGTTCGGGTGAAGTATCAACTCCACTCACAGACTGCAAATTATCATATAGGTCCTTAATTCTGGACTCCTCTGATATTAGACACACTGGAACATTTGGTGTCCCATATTGCAACCCAAAAGGAGCATCTTCCTCATCAGAGCGTTCCTCATCTTCATAAATTGAAGATGGACATTTGAAAAACTCCTTTCTGGGAAGAGGAGCTTACTTTTTCTGAGGAATGGAAGATACAGGCTTCGATAACGTTGAACGCTTTATCTCGATCTTGATTTTTCTCTGTGCTCGTCATCGGATGAAGGCCTCAAGGGATCCCGATATTTGTTGGGCCATTTCCCTGGGCTCGTTGGATTTCAAGCGAGACCCATCCTTACCGGCTTGCTTAGAAGGCTTGGTAGGAGCATGACCTTTTTCGAAAGTTTTTAACATTTCCTTACGGAAAGCTTCCCATTCAGCTCGGGTACATTTTTTCGTGGGACAGGCAACCCTTTCGGGAGAGTCGTCTGGACGAAGAAGTCCACGAAGGCGACCTCTGGTGCCTTCTCTTCGACTTCTTCATAGAAGACGATGAGTGGTGGGAGTGGTGGGAGCCACTCCTAGATCGTGTTTCCTTCTTTCTTTGAGGAGAGTCTCCTCTCAAATCTTTTGTCAAAGGTCCAGCGGGTCGGGGCTTAGGAGATTTGGATATTTTCCCTACCTGGAGATTCCCCTTCCACTCGCTCAAGGCCTTTCTTGTCATGGACTGGCACTTGGTACAACTGGACGTGTCGTGGCCCTTGCCAAGGCACCATAAGCAGACGCGGTGTGGGTCGGTAAGAGACATCTTGGACCTGCAGTCACGACATTTTTTAAAGCCGGTCTTCGGTGTTGATGGTGTCGAAGATGAAGACATAATGAAGGATATTCGAAGAATTTCTTGAAAGAAATCGTCAGACAATGAGGCGCACCGAATTTTGTGGTTGAAGCAAATGCTGTCACAGAAAAACTGAACTGAGGCCAATGGACGCCGCACGTTCTATATATGATCTCAGATGACGTGACTCAACGGACGACATCGAGGGACATCGACTCGACACCTTCGACGCACAGCGTCCTCTGACGAAAAGGTTTTCTGAGGCAGCTGAAGCTGGACATTACATGTAAAAAATGAGGAATACGTTGGAGGACACAATCCATTCGAAATATGTGACTCTAATAGTGAGACAAAGGAAGAGATTGATGCCCTGATGTGAATTGGAGTTAAGAGTGAATTGAGGCCATTAACGACGGTATGGCTGCATAGACCCAGTTCCCCCCAAAACAAATGTTTGGTAATTTACCAGGGACAAGGTATGTAATAAAACGTTGTGTTGCACCGCAGTTCAAAAGGGAGGAATGTGGATGAACATCATTTTCATCAGTTCTTTCTGTTTTATATTACTATGAAATATTGCTTTGCCCCAGAACTAACAGTCTTTCCTTTGTAGCAACTTATTCAAAATGTTACATTATATGTTGCTCTTCTTACTTTTTGCTTCATATCTTTATTTTTCATGTGCCGATTGGAATTTAAAACAGCAGTCTGGCACATGTCCATGCCAATAACTTGTGTAAGCTTGAGGTCTGCATTTATACAAACTGAAATGTTTGGAGTGGACATCAAGAGAGGCAGCTGGTCTTACATGGGGCAGGCTTTGCAAGCCCTATTGGCAATGCATGCAGAGAGAATGGTCATGTAATCTGTTCAATGATCATCTGAGTTGACAACCAACCGTTACAGAGACTGTACCCGTTGCAGTGGGAGGCCATCTTCCCGCTGTGTGGACCTAAACATTTGATTTTTAGAAGGTTCCTGATAGGATTCACATTGGTCACGTGGTGGTGACCTATAAAGACAGAGTACTGTGAAGATTCATCTGGTCTTTTTTTTCTTTCAAGACAAATAAAGGTGCTTCTGTTTATTCCTACTACCTTAAACTGATGTGCAAGCTTGGTTTCTCTGACATTAGGGGGTACTGTTGCAACCACATGTTGAGTCTTGCTTTTGGGACTCTGAAGAAGCAGGATGCCATGAGCCCAGACTTAGCTAAAGAAGACTCCAGCTGGGAGGCATCTGTTCAGTTGGAATACGGCTACTACGGTCAAAATCCTTGCTTCTATCTCCATTGCAGGAAAAGCTAAGCCTTGTCTCAACATCCAGGGCTAACCATATAAACTACAAGTGTTTAGAAAGGGTCAAAATAGACTTCTATAGGTTGATGGAGAAACCATACTTGCAGGGAATAGTGCACGCTGCTTGAAGTCTTCAAGGCCAGCTTCTTCTGATCTGGTCCCCAAGGAGTTAGTCTTCGATGTAGGGAAAGGCGTGAACTCTCCTCCTAGAAGATAGGTCAGAAAGGACGGCCATGACCTTCATGAATACTCTCGAGGCTGAATGGGAACCTTGCAAACTGCTATTAAGAGCCTTGTTATGCAGAAACCTGTGCAGATCCCTTAGGGACCACTGCAAAAAGTTTAAGACTACAGGTGTTAGCAGTAAACCCAATTGGTAGCAGTCTGCACCACCCAGATTTACCTGGTAGCTGTGGCTGAGCAGTCAGACTTCTCTCAAGAAGAGTTTGGCAGTATATAGAGTATACATAATAGGGCTGAAAATACAGTAGTACAAGCAAATAATGACCAGAGCTTTGGTATAAAAGTATATAATTATTTATTTAAAAACACTTGTAAAAATACACTGGCACTAATATGTCAAGCAAGTTCAAACACAGTCACTAGAAATATATACACCTCCCTAATTAATTATTTGACAAGTCTAGGTTAATACACCACTTATTTAGTAAAACAGAGGCGAGCGCGTAACCATAGATGGCACTCCAATAATTATTTAAAAAAGGGAGAGAAAAGGCAGAAATAGGAAAAACACACAATACCAACACTTTTAAAGAACCACAGCAAGTCAAGAAAGGCAGGGTCTACTGTAGAGCCAAAAGTTCATAGGCCAGGCCCACTCTTGGAGAGAGCAAGGCGGAATGTGCCCAAGATCACACAGTGAAAATACACTAAAAGTCTTTGCAGGAAAGTCAAAAAGAGGTTGGATCAAGTTAGAAAGGTAATGTTAACAGGTCCGAGGTCACCCCAGGATAGAGAGTCAAGGATTTACGGGACACCTTGGACAGTCTGTTGCAAGGGAGACCAGGCGGGACACAGTACCTGAAATGGTGAGAAAGCTCCAGCGGAGGCAGTTGTTCCTGGCAGCGGGTGCAAGTTGGTGCTTCGTCCAGGGGAAGAGAAGATCTCGACGTGGAGGAAAGCTGCAGGTCGTTGCACTGCCAGGGAAGAAACCAGCCGCGGAGTTTCCCGGTTAAAAGGTACTACCCTTTTATTCGCGGTAGTGGTGAAGCGTGGCTATCCGGCCGCTGGAGTGCTTGGCACGGGCGATTCGACCACGAGACGATCCAGGAAGGCGAAAAAGGCGAACTGGTTGGTCCCACCAGCTCAAAGGGAAGAAGACTCTCCTGGAAGAAGATCTTCTCTGTCGTCGGGAAAGTGGTAAGTTTCGTACAGCAGGGCTCCACCGGTGGTGTCGTCGTTGTAGATGGCTCAGCTTCTCCCCTCTTCGGATTCTTTAGGTCCTGTTGCGACTTCTGAAGTTCCAGTCCCCAAAGCCCTGCTTTTATGCAGCAAAACCCCCATTCATCAGCCTAGCTGTCAATCAAACATGCTAAGTGGTGAGCCGGGCGGCTCACCACTGGGCCAATCATACAAGAGTGCCACTTGAGTGTCCAAGGCTACTCAGTCCAGGGTGCCTATTCCCCCCTCCCACACATCCTGTATACCCAGACATAGTGGCACCACTTTTGGAGGCTTCTGTGTAGAAGCCTGCCAAAAGTGGAACAAAGGGCTCGACTTGGGTTGAAGTTATAGAGGCGAACACAAACGCCATTTTAAAACCGAGTCCTGGCAAAAAGAGGCAACCGGGGAATAAATATTAAATAAATAACCCGGCGGTATCTTTAACATTGCACCAAAAAAAGTTCTGCGTTTAAAATGAATGGGAAAATCCCATAGGAAATATTCTGGTGCAATATTTCGCCTGGTAACCACTGCCACCAGCCAGAAACTCGACGAGGGGGGACTGGACAGTGCCCCCTTGAAAAACAGACCCAGGGGTAATCGAATTAACCCTACTAGTACTTCCACAATATGATGGTTTGTACTGGTTCTGTTCACAATTTAAGACTAGTAAAGTCAATGGTGACTTTACATTCCCTGGGAGACAGTAGTCAGTCCCAGGGTATGGAGTCTACGTTTGGGGGTCACTGTGTTACTGCACTGAGGGTGCTGTGTAACACACTTACCAAAAACACATGAAGCCCTATGGAGTAAAAGACCACATAGCCCATAAAACACATTACAAAGTCAAAGGACATTCTCAAATCATGCCTAGGAGTGGGAGAAAAGAGTCTCACTCTTAGCAGGAGAAAAAAATAAGCCCCCAAAACCCAGCAAAGCTGCTGGGGGACTCACTAGGTTTGGGAAATTAGCCTTTACAGAGAATTCTCCCTCACAGCACAACATTAGCATATTTATTTCTTGTTTGTTGACTGGATAGGGACATAAAACTATGTGTCTTGTATATGTAAAGACACAAGCCAGTCATGCAACCAGAGAGCTTGGAGGCTCTGCACCAAAGTGGCTATCTTGCATCAGTCCTTTCAAAAGTGCATGTTCACGAGTCACAGATGGAACATAGGCGCAAGCCTGTCATTCTTTTTTGCTACTACAGAGTAACAGGAATACCAGCCTTTACAGACTTTCTCTGAGGGATAATGTTTCACACCTCCGTTCAGCAGACGTTGATCTATTTCTTGAAGCAGGAGCAGTTCCAGAGAAGGTGAAATCAAAATAGGGGGCGTTTTTTGTAGGATGACAATAATGGCAGACAGTATTCCTGGTTCACGTCTGCAAAACTCATGTGCATGAAGTTCTTTCCTGCCATGCCTGCTTGAAGAGCTGAAACCTGCGCCAAACATTTGAACGTTGAGCGAGTTTTCCCCCAAATGGCAGTTTCACCAAATTTGTTCCCACTGATTTTGTTTTAAAAAAAAACAGTGAGGGGGGGGGCGTGGTGGAGGGGTGCTCTCCCTCTAACACCCACACATTATATTCCTTACCCGAACTTAGCACATACCTGTTTGTGGTTTAAAATAAATACATAATACAAATCAACACAAAAAATGCAGTGCAGCCTAATTTGTCATAGTTGCCATTTGGGAAAAGTGAGCAAAACCAAACACTAGATTAGAGTTGGCCAAAGGGGGACATTGTTTTGCAACTGCAGTACCCACAGACACTGTAGCTGAAGTCTTTGGCTTTGGGGTCGGCCACCCATTTCATAAGATAGTGGAAATCCTGTTTCCCTTCCTGTTGGGGAGTTTGTGGCTGCTGCAGGAATCCTCACCTTCTAGAAGAGAAAGAACAGAGTCCTTACCTTCCTGAATGAGGAAGGACAATATGGAACCGCATAAGGATTTAGTCGCCTGGGGACGGATTACATTTCTGTAGGCTCTCTTCAGCTTTGGTGCCACATAAACCAGAGCTGACCAACAGCATGGTTAAATATTTTGTCTAAATGTCAGCTCTATAAATGTCAATTATAGTTCAAGAATGGCATCTTAGTGTAACTCCTAGAACAGTAGCTCCACCAATACAATCAGTGCAGTCCAAAGCAGTTTGCAGGATGTGCTTGACCGTATCCTTGCCATCTTGTAACTTTTACCAATCTCTAAAAACGATTGAAAGTCAGCCCGAAGGTGATTGCCAAGCACATCAGTTGGTTCTGTAAGGAACTCATGGTGGCAACAGTAAAGACAGACACAAGTCATCATAGTTCAAGGGTGTTTATTAAACTGCATAAATGGG
Source organism: Ambystoma mexicanum (assembly GCF_040938575.1). Taxonomy (NCBI): domain Eukaryota; kingdom Metazoa; phylum Chordata; class Amphibia; order Caudata; family Ambystomatidae; genus Ambystoma; species Ambystoma mexicanum. The sequence goes on along the minus strand of NC_090932.1, from coordinate 291,693,653 downwards.
TGAGAACACCACCTAACCTAAACCTAAATTCAAGATCGGAGCAAGCTACGACCATCAAAAAATAATAAGGCTGTCGTAGTGGTGTCTTGTAAAAATAAAAGGGGCTATGCAAAAAATCATATTGCCAATCCTTATCACGAAGTTACAAAACAGTGTGGGATAGTGTTCACAAGAAAAGAAAGAAGTGTTCACAAAATGATAAGTCAGGATGTTATAGCCAGGGTCTCCCTTCCCCATGTTTTCTAGCATGGGACAAAGGCGGGACTCTTCAGCACATCACACTCCTGGGCTTCTCCAGTACGAGGTTACAGTTCCTTTTAATAATGGCTGAACCTTCTGTGTCCAAGACTTCTTTAAGCAACGTCTCTTATTTCAGAGGGCCTGATGCCTTGTAATCGATAATAACAAAGTTCCTTCTAATTTCTCTTCACGTCGGGAGATTACTTTTCACCCGTGGATCCCCCTCAGCCGGGCTTTGATCCGGCTCTCAACGTTAGTCTCCCTCAGTCGGGCTCAGAACAATAAGTCACTGTGGACATACCTCAGTCAGGTTCATGCTTTCCACAGTTCACAATTTCTAAATCTTATCAGAAAGCGGGGGTTCCCTTCCCCCTAGCTTTCTCTCAGACCCCAGTCAGGCATTCTCATTGCCCCCAGTCGGGCATTCTCCTTGCCCCCAGTCAGGCATTCTCGTAGCCCCCCCAGTCAGGCGTTCTCCTAGCCCCCCAGTCAGGCGTTCTCCTAGCCCCCCAGTCAGGCGTTCTCCTAGCCCCCCAGTCAGGCGCTCTCTTAGCCCCCCAGTCAAGCGCTCTCCTAGCCCCCCAGTCAGGCCTTCTCCTAGCCCCCCAGTCAGGCCTTCTCCTAGCCCCCCAGTCAGGCGTTCTCCTAGCCCCCCAGTCAGGCGTTCTCCTAGCCCCCCAGTCAGGCGTTCTCCTAGCCCCCCAGTCAGGCGTTCTCCTAGCCCCCCAGTCAGGCGTTCTCTTAGCCCCAGTCAGGCTTTGCACAGTTCACACGGTGTTCCCATCAGGCAGGTGCAAGCGCCAATTTCACAATTCTTTGTACTTTAAGTGTCAAGGACTTTCGATTGTACAAGGGATTTGGCCGGACCCTTGTATGACCACCTTGACACCTCCCATCAGGCTTCCCTGTGGCCTCTTGGTATTTGTAGTTCTAATACAATTTCTAAATCTTCTTTCTTGTTGACACAGTCCGGCTGCTATCAGGTTCCCTGCTACTCACCGTCTGTGCTGAACTCCGTTTCTTTTGCCGCTGGAGTCAAGGACGGTACTGCGATGGTAACCTCGTCTCCCCGCCCTGGATTCAGTGCCGGAGAGTTCCATGTACCGCTGACATCTGTCACACCATCCGTCAGCTGCGATTCCCGGTTTTACGTTTCTTTGTTTAGAGATTTCGCGGGTCTGGGCTAAAAAGGGCAATTCCCTCCTTGACTCCCTTTCAGGTAGCGCCGCCTTTCTCCTCTGTTTGAACTGCCGTCCTGGAATCACTGCTTCCTCGTAAGGTCCGCTTCGCTCAGAGTGTGCTCTCGTGCTCCACCTTTTATCCTTATGCGGAAGGTAAAGGGCATAAAGGTGTGTGAAATTAGTGGCAATTGCATGACTCTGCCCGACCCTTGAGTTGGGACATGTCAGGTATATGGTTCTGGTGTTAGTCCATTGTCTTTCAGGGTAATCGGGCTGTGAGAAAATGTTCGTGTTAAGAAGGGGGCAAGTTTTTAAGTAGGTTTGGTGGAAAGGTGTTGTAAAGAAGGGGATACCACGTCTCACCCGTCAGTGTCGCACTTCCTCTTCCGAGGACCCCCATCCAGGTGATCCTCCTGCACGTGTCCTGGCACCTGGATGACAGATCCCTGGGGACTAGTAAGTGAGACACCTTCAGGTTTCTCACAGTTCCCAGAAGGCATGAGAGTACCTTGCCAAAGTGCAGGACCGCAGTCAACGAAGTAAGGACCAAGCTAACTAGAGCAAACATTTTCATCCCCCGGTGTCTAATATTTTTGACTCCCTATCCAGGGGGTGCCACAGGAAAAGCTGTGACTATGAAAGCTGCTGCAGCAGCCTGTATTACCAGGCTGTCAGGGGAAGGATGCAAGGTCAAGAACATAGGATCTGTAGCCACTCTGCTTCTGTGAAATGTCGTCGTCAACTAATGAGAAAGGTTGTTTTACACTACACTTGCATTAGCTGATCTTTTTGTTCCCACTGACGAACAGCAGGAGGGGGACCTCTGGTATCTTTGCCTGAAGGATATCCATAATGGCATGATAAGAAACTTATTCAGAGGGTATCCAATGTTGAGATAGATTTCTAAAATAAACCTTGGTGGGCAGATTTTAGCAGGCCATCCTAGTTATAGTGAACAAAGAGAGAAAGAATTTAGCCAAACCCCAATCAAGGTAGTGTAGAGAGCAGTCAAGGATTAATGTCAGGAGAGTGTGAATGTGGTCAGGGGCCCCAATGAGCCCACACAGAATAACACAATAATTCAGCTTAGTCAGTTATAACGATAGAGTTATTTATTTAGGCCTTTAAGAACACACTAAGAAAGGAAACTAGCAGGTAGGAATATCACACAAACCCAAACAACAACAAAATATAAAATCACCAGTAGGTTCATTTACAATACATCACAAAATAACTAACCAGATGAAACAGTAAGTACTCAGATGTAGGTAAAATGGTAAGAACCAGTCACAAGTACAATTCCCTTTTACTCCAGAATCCAGATCTACGGGGCTCGGTGCCCAAAAGTCACAGGATCCAATACAAGGTTTTGCTCAAGAATGTATTCTCTACAAGGATGCAATGGACTTGTGTTGGTGATTCAAAACAGTTCCAAGCTATTTCAAAGTTCAATAACAATTTGTCAGAAGATAGGCAAGTTCTCTCTCTTCCAGACCCAAGGCTAACCGGGTTCAACAACTCAACGACCAAAGGACGATAGGAAACAAAACGCCCTGTACCCATTGTTTTCCTATTGAATACAGGGGCTGGGGGTAGGGACAGGCATGTTTGCTTACCTCCCAGACTCAGATTTTCCTATGGGGTCACAACAAATCGTGTGGGGCTTGCTGGGAGTGCGGTCTTCGGTCCTTTGTTTGGGTGAGAGGTGCCCTGGGGTTGCAGATTCAAATGCTCTTCTGGTCGGGTGCAACATCCAAGCCCAGTCGATGAAATGAAGACTTTCACGATACAGACCTTATTCAGGACACTTCACGGGATGGAGGAAGGTGCGCTCCAGCGACGATCACAGTTTCAGGCGACGACAGGCATCCTTCCAGTCACGGTCAAAGTAGCAGCTCCGGGACAGGGTTCCCTTGATGATAGGAAGCTGAAAATTGGGAGACAGCACCTTCTAGCACACACTGGAAACCACTGAAGTCCTGGGCTTGGACGTTGAATGGCAACTCTTCTGGCGAGGAAGCCCACAAAGGAGCTGGTCAATCTACCAGTGTGGAGAACCAGTTGAAGGACTAAGATGCGTTAGATTTTGATGTTTATTTAAATTAAATTAAATGCCCATTTTTTTTTTTTTAAACTTTTATTTATTCAGCTCGGTAACACAGATACAGGTGAGTAGACATTAAGCATACAAGATTAAAGTTGGTCAGGTAGTATGAGTACACACAGTTTGTATAAACAAAGTATCAAGAGTAAAAAAAAAAGGGGTCGATACATACACATGTGAGGACATATGGGGGGTCGGACCATACACAAATGAGGGAAAATAAAGAAAAGGGATCACAAGGTCAGCATGGGGGTGGGCTAGGTGAGGGGGGGGAGGAGATACGGAATCCGAATCAGAGTCAGTGGCAGACATAAATAAGCGAAACTGCAGCCAGATATCTCTGGGCCTGGAACGGGTGGGTTGTTGTATCGCCCAGGCTTCCTCCGTGTCAGAGGCCCACGTCACTGCCCTGAGCCATTGTGCGTGGGTAGGGATGGAAGGCCTAAGCCAGCAAAGCAGAATTGTGCGCACAGCAAGTAGCATGCAGAGGCCGGCAAGTTTTCTGGAGTCACGGTGGAGGTCGGGGAAGTCATGGAACAAACATGTCATTGGGGATGGGGAAATGTGGGAATCAAGGATAGAGGACATAGTAGAGCACACTGAGGTCCAGAACTGAGCAAGTCGGGGGCAAGACCACAACATGTGGAGATAGTCAGCATTCTCACATGCACATCTAGGGCACCCGGGGGAGGAGTCGTTAGAAATATGATGTAGTCTGGCCGGAGTGTAGTGGTACCTGTGGAGCACCTTGAATTGAATTAGTTTAAATCGGGAGTTGAAGGAGACATCCCGGGTGCGTGCGCACATATGAGCCCAGCGCTCATCAGTCACCTCAAGTCCAAGATCGATCTCCCACGAACGCCGTAGTTTGGAAAATGTGGGGGGCAATCTGGATTGAAGAAGGGTGTATAATCTCGAGATTTTGCCCCTCAAGGGGGCGGGAGAGGTTAGTTCAGTAATTGCAGGTTCGTCGGGAGGCAGCGCTGGGAAGCATGTGTACTTGTGCTTGAGTACTCTACGGAGTGAGGAATATTGAAGCCAGACAGAAGGTCTCTGCCTGAGAGAAGCCGGGAGGTCAGGCCACTCGATGAAGATGCCTTGTTCAAATAGGTCACGCAGCAGTTCATACCCCGCCTCGGCCCAGGAGCGAACTACGGAGGGAGGGACCCGTGGGACTTCAGGAAGAAAATTCCAGATTGGGAGATTACCATGAAAGGGGTGAGTGATGCCCAGTATCCGCCACGATTTGGACAAGGCCAGAGATGTGCATGTCGCTGGGTCCATGGAATCTAATATCATAAGCATAGGTGTGATTACAAGAGATCGAATGTCGCGGTCGCTGACTGATAATCTCTCAAGCCTAACATGGGGGGGGGATCTAGGGTAGTGAACCAATGCGCAGTATGTTGGAGTTGTGCCGCTAGCCAGTACCTAAGAAAGTCTGGTGCACCAAAGCCACCAGCTTCCATGGGAGCGGAAAGAGTCTTGAGTTTTAGGCGGACTGCACCGGAGTGCCAAAGGAAAGAGTTTAGGGTACGAGTCAGCGCTTGGAAGTAGGCTGTTCCCGGCCACTGAGGAATATTGGCAAATCTATATAGTAGTTGTGGAAGTACCACCATCTTCAGAACCCCTATCCTGCCCGCCAGTGAAATCGGAAGTTTGTCCCAGCCCTGTATTTTTACTGCAAGGTTGACTAGGTATGACTGATAGTTTTCCTCCAGGACCCGTTCGGTGTGCCTGGACACCACGACACCTAAGTAAGTAAATTTGGTTTGAGCCCATGTGAATCCCATGGTGTCGGGAGGTGGAAGTGTGCTGGGAGTGAGCGGGAAGAGGGTTGATTTGGAACAATTCACCGTGAGACCAGAGATACGACCAAATAGGGCGACATCTGCCAGTATAGGGGCCAGATTGACCTCAGGGGAACGGATATAGAGGAGAGCGTCATCAGCATATAGAGAGACTATATCTGAGGAGCCAGCTGTGCGCAGGCCCCTATGGGAATGGTTCTGGCGCAGCATGTCAGCGAACGGCTCCATCGCTACGGCAAAGATTAAGGGTGAGAAGGGACAACCCTGTCTAGTGCCCCTGGCAATGTGGAAGAGAGGGGAGCAGCGGCCCTCGGTGCGGACCCTGGCCACCGGGCTGGAGTAGAGCAGCTTAACCCAGGTGACAAATGTGGGGCCAAATTTGCATTTGTCAAGTACCCGCCAGAGGTAGTTCCATGAGACCGAATCGAAGGCCTTTTGCATATCGAGGGCCGCGGTCACCGCATGTATGTCAGGGCTCACTCTACTTATAATGCTGAAAAGACGTCTCAGATTCAAGGAGGTGGAGCGGTTCGGGATGAATCCCGACTGGTCTGGATGAATTATGTGTGGCATGAAGGGGATAAGCCGCAGAGCGAGTGACTTGGCGTAGATCTTAACATCACAGTTGATCAATGAGAGCGGTCGATAAGAACCGCATTGGGTAGAGGGTTTATTAGGTTTTAGCAGGACTGTGATGGTGGCTTCGCGGAGTGAGGGGGGGAACTGACCCGCCTCCACAGACTCCTCCCATAGTGCTGCCAGATGAGGGAGCAGGAGCGATTTAAAGTGTTTATAAAACTCGACAGGTATACCATCCGAACCCGGGGACTTGCCTGAAGATAGGGAATCTATGGCCTCCGAGAACTCCTCAGGGGTGAGGGGGCTCTCGAGGGCTCCGATAGTGGCGGGAGAGAGGGCCGAGAGGGGGAGTTTGTCAAGATAAGCATCTATTTCGGCCGTAGTGGCAGTGTCGGAGAGAGCGTACAGAGATTGGTAAAAGGAGAGGAATTCGGCATTGACATCTCCAGGGGAGGTGGCCAGGGTTCCATCAGGTCTCTCAATTCCGGGAATAGGTGAGGCGCCGAACTCCCGGCGGAGAAGTCTAGCCAGAAGACGGCTGGGGCGTTCACCCTCACCGTATCTTCTCGCCTGACCGGGGTTATCAAGAAACCTTAGCTCGCGGTCCGCGAGCGAGCGGAAGGTGTCCAACTCCGTGCCAATTAACGCAAGGGTTTCCGGGGTCGGATCCAAAGCGTACTGGGCCTCCAGTCTAGATAATGTGGCCTCGCTTACAGCGATTTCCCTCCGGATTGTTTTGAGGATGCCATTCTCCTTGGAGAGAGCGATGCCTCTGATATAGACCTTGAAGGACTCCCATAGGGTGGCATGTGAGGGAACAGAGTTGGTGTTGATCTCAAAGAATACCTCAATTGCCGAACCCATCTCCGAACAAAAGACCGGGTCGAGGAGAGAAAGCGGTTTCATTCTCCAGTGCCTGGTCCGATCCCGGTCCAGGCCCCAAGACAGGGTGACAGTCACCGGGGAGTGGTCCGACAGAGTCCTAGGGAGAATCGCCATATCAGTCACGGTCTTTATTAGATCGCCAGATAACAGCCATCTGTCAATCCGGGAGAAGGAGTCATGGACCGAGGAATAGAAAGAATAAGAGCGGGAGTCGGGGTAAAGGAACCTCCAAGTATCAAACAGGGATAAACGAGGAAGCGAGGAAAGTGCGGTGTATGCTGCTCTGGAGAGTTGACGAGGTCTGGAGCCGGATCTATCAAGATCCACGTCGAATATCGTATTAAAGTCACCTCCCCAGAGTATCGGGATCAGGGGGGAAGCCTACTAGGAGATTTATGAGATGTGTATAAAAGTCGGGGTCGTCAATGTTAGGGCCATATATATTGAGTATGATAATTTCCCTGTTTTGTTGAGTACCATGGAGAAGAACGTACCTGCCCTGGGGATCGATTAGCGTAGTAGTGGGGACAAATCTAAGGCTCCTGTGGATAAGGGTCATGACTCCGCGGCTCTGGGTGGAGTATGTAGTAAAGTATCTTTGTGGGCCCCACGTTTTAGCGAATTTGTCACAAAATTCAGTGCATGCATGCGTTTCCTGAAGGAACAGGACTTTAGCCCCGTGACGTTCGGCCTGAAGTTGTAGTAGTCTCATCTTCTTGTGGTTTCCTAGCCCCCTCACATTCCAGCTCATAAACGTCAAAGGGTCCTCACTAAGCCCTCCCGTAGTAGCCATCAAAGAATACGGGTGGATGGAAGTATGCACCCCATGGTCGTCGCCCCGTGCGGGCAAGTCTGTATCGCCAATGGGGTCGTAGTATATCGGACTCAACCTTCCCTGTGAACACCAAGCTTTTTTTAACATGAAACCCCATACCCCCCTCCCCCTCCCACATTCCTCCCCCAAACGGAGGGATGATCACCCTATAACCCAACAACAAAAACCAGGACAGTGGCATCAACGCCTGGGGGGCCTGCGAAGTGGCCTGGCGGTAATGCTCCGAACCTTGAGGCGATAGACGGATAACAGTACTTGCCCGATACTAATAGCGATGCTAATAGCGATACCCGTTCAAGAGAGGTCCCGTGGGGGAAGGGGCAAACATGGCAAGCATAATACAGATCAATCTGTCGGGGTAAGCCGACTATATAGTATAAGAACAATGTGCAGGAAGCAGTGTCCTAAGCAAAGAACAACAAAGATAGCAACTGAATTAGTTATCGGTGCAGCCAAGTGTTCTCGTCGGAACCACATTAGGTAATGACAGAGTGCCGACGGACCAGATGAGTACTGAAATAGGATAGAAAGGTATCCGCTGAACAGATGTCTTAGACTATGATGTGCCGGTGATGGCATCTGCTGGCATAGTACTTCAGCCGGGAAAGCGTTCATCTATGAACCTGGAGGCCTCCTCGGGCAGCGTAAAAAAGTAAACGCGGTTTGCGTGTTCAACGCGTAGCTTAGCGGGATATAACATAGAATATTTCACCTGTAGGTCGCGTAGTCTCCTCTTCACTGCCAGGAAGGTCTTACGTTCCCGCTGAACCGCTATCGAAAAATCCGGATAAAGATGGACCCTAGCCCCGCCTAGGAAAAGGTCTCCCTTGGCCCTCGCCGCTCTAAGGAGAGTGTCTCGGTCCCGAAAGTTTAAGACCCTGGCAATTATCGGGCGTGGAGGCGCACCAGGTTTGGGTTTCGCCATGAGGGAGCGATGGGCCCGCTCGATCGCAAACTGCGGGGAGAGTTTCGGGGAATCGAGGAGCTGAAGCAGCATACTCTCCACGTAGTCCTCCATAGGTTCCTGCATACCGTCTTCCGGCACCCCGACAATGCGGAGGTTGTTGCGCCTCGAGCGAGATTCCAGGTCTTCGTTCTTTTTCTCCACTTCGGCAACTCGGGCGGGTAGTGTGGAGACCTCCGCACGGAGGGAACCCAGGCCGTCCTCGGCAGTGCTCACCCGCTCCTCAATTTCGGTCACCCGACCATCGGTTTTCTCCAAGTGCGCTTTGATGGAAGATATTGTGCCGTTCATATCGTCCAGCTTGCTATGAATAGTGGTGAACCCCTCACGGATAAACTCCAACATCTTCTGGGAATCGGGTGATTCCGGTGTGGGCAAAGTGTCCTGTGATGATGTCTCCCCCCCGGGGGGGATCGAGGGTTTTGCGAACATGTTGATGGAGGATTGCTTCTTGCCGGTCCGTGTCGACATGTCGCCGGTGTAGGGGTAACCCCACGCCAGACCAAGGAGCGGGTATGTCAACCCATGTAGGATCAAGGAGGCCGAGAAGAGGAATCCAGCTGGAGATCAGGTTCCTACATGAGGTACAAAAGACCAGTGTCGCAGTTGTAGGGAGGCAACCCTATGCGTAGTCGATGGGTCGATGGCACTCGGTATGGGTCGTTGAAGGCAGGCGGAGAGAATCAAGGCGCCGGATCAGTAGCAGTAGTAGGTCTAACGGCCGGATGAATCGACCGTCTCCACGACCGTGGCCGAGGCGGTCAGCTCTCAGGTGGCTGAAGGAGGGGAGAGGAAGCAGGCCTCCAAGGTCCAGGCGGGCGAGGGATAGGGCCACTCACCCCCCGAGACAAGCGCGGTGCTTACTCGGGTCTCGGACAGCACACCGCCCTGGGTGGGGCAGCGGAGCGAAATTAAATGCCCATCTAACCTTACTGCTATGAGTGGAATTCCTTACCTAACAAACTAAAAAATAAGGGTGCTTGTCAAAGTTCTAAAGAAATAGTCCTTAGTCCAAATCCTATTAGCCAACTACTCCCTAGCACTTAAGAAAAATATAACAGAAAAAAGGAGGCTGGAGCAATAGCCTCGTCTCTGGCTTCTACCTGGCCCAGTTACTTGGATTCCTTTTCAAAGAGGTTTTAAAAGTTTATCAATGTCTCTCAAAACAGTTCACAACCTCTCTGCAGTTTCTGTGTGCCAAATTGTAATTCTATACAATTCTCTCTCTCCAGGAAGAAAAGGTTTTCTTAATTCAATTACGCCATTTATTACTTGTTATTAATTTTAATATTATTAGGGTATTTATTGAGCACAGCACTAGCTTCGGGAAGCAACAAAGCATTTTACAATCCCAGGAGGAAGAACACAGTGAGGGAAGGAGAGAAAAAAGGAGCAGAGCTAAAAAGGACAGGGCAAGGGTGGGCAACTGGCAGCAAGGGATTTGCAAGCAACCAAGGGGCGAGGGGGGCGGTGGAGAGCACTTCCCCCGAGTCTCAGGCATGGTGGGGAGTGCAGGTTGTGTAGACCTAGGTGTTAAGGAGGAGCCATTCCTTGAAGAGGAAGGTCTTGAGCTTATTCTTGAACTGTAAAAGTGATGGGGCAAGTCTGATGTAGTCGGGAGGAGGTTCTAGAGTCTTGTAGCATAGACAGAAAGAACCAGAAGACAGGCCTGTCTTCTGGTTCTTTCCTTCCTGCACCGTCGTAACTCAAGTCTGCACATTTCCTTACTTCTGGTGGATCACAGGCCTCCGGAGATGCTGAGTTTCTCACTGAGTTAGCTTGGGACCGCAGGTTGACAGCCTTGTAGATGATGCAACAGGATTTGACGATGATACAGGCTTGTAGTGGTAGCCAGTGCAGTTCAATAAGGGTCAGGGTGATGTGGTCAAATTTGGGGAGCCCTTTAATTAGTCTTGCTGCAGCATGCTAGCCACATTTCAGGGTACACAGGGTAGTTGCAGAAAGGCATTCCAAAAGGGTATTGCTGCCATCCGGGTGGGAGAGGACCAAAGGAAGGACAGCGGATCTAAAGTTTTCTGGAATGAAGACTTGGCACTTGACACGGTTCTTGTATTGTACTTAAAAATGGAACCCTACAGGCTCTCTCGCTCTCCAGTTCTTTTCATTAAGTTTCATATTTCCTGGACTACCAACGTCCTCTGACAGACTCACTTTAGCGGGGCCTTGGTGAGGCATCTGCCTGCTCAGGTTTATCTGGCTCCCGTAAACCTTATAGCTTCTCCAGCCTCGAACATTAATGTCTTTCGCTTTCTTGGGGCTCCCCAAAGCCCTTTGGTCCACTTATATGATTGCTTTAGCTTGATTTCGGTAGGCAGTCTGCCTGTTCGGGTTTATCTGGCTCCACTTACCCATCTGGCTTTGCCAGCCTCAAATGTCACTGTTCACCCCTCTTAACGGCGTTACATCTTCGGGAGCGTTCACTTCGCTTCCACTGCTCACCTTGGCAGCTAATGCACTTCTCGTGTAGAGCTCGGAGATCCAGTTTCTCGTTTGCAGTCTGGTGTCTGCATCAGTTAACAGGCCCCAGACCCACCACGGCTTCCGTCTGGTCGCACCACCAGGCAAGACGTTCACTTTACCATCTTTGTCTCTTAATTGGCTTTCTAGCCAGTCAGGACGCTAGCCTTCCAGCGTCTTGCGAGCGACTCGCTCACTCTCCACGCTACCGCTGGGTCTGCGGTCTAGCATGGCTCTGCCCCTCCAGGATGTCTTTCTGTCAGAGGCTCACCTCCGTGTCCGATTTTCTCTCCTCTATTCAAGGTTGCTCGTCTTTTGAGGTACGTCATCAAAAACAAAAGGGTTGTGTCGTTCCTCTTTGACTGTGGAGCTTTTACAATTGCCTCTCCAAGTAACCATGCCCCCGATATACCAAAGTTATTTTTCTGTGAGCAGTAACAAACATATTTCCGTTTTCAAAATATAGCGGTTTAATTCACAGACCTCTAAACAAAAACAATGAGGAAGTAATCTACATCAAAGGACTGTCTTAGCCTTCAGGGGACAGCACATCCCAATCCTTATGAGTAGCACGGCAGAAAAGACTCACTAACCTACCATATTAATGCTTGATACAAATTTGAATGAATACAAAAGAATTCTTATTTTTTTTACAAAAAAATTATAAATGTAACCCTAGGCAGATAAAAGGAGAAAGGCCTTTGTATATTAACTCTATTGCTCTTACCATTTAATAGATTCCCAGAATCCTGTTTCAGCCTCGCTGCTTCCATCGCTTAGCAAGTCCTCGCTCACTTTGTCAGGCTTCTTCTGAACCTGCAGAAACAGAAAATATTGCACTATGATTTTATATACCAGTATTCTTCTTCAAGTGGATCTGTTTACCTTAATGCTCGCAATGCGTAACCTGGAACTCTTTTAGAGCAGGACCTGCCCAATTTAGTCCAGCTTTGTTAAATATGGCATTTATTCCTCCAACAACAGCAACAACAAAAAAGCCTTGTTGTCCTCTAAAAGAGGAACACACCCTGACATCTTAAAAAACCTGTCCAGATCAATGAGCTCCTAAATGCAGATTTAAAGAAACACATTTTTAAAAAAAATATGCAATCCAGAAATGTAATGAAGGCAAATAACTAAACTATTATGCTGCAAGATTAGTTTCTTGGGACTGCAGCAAAGTGATGGGTTCTGTACATAGCTATGCAAGTCTGTTTGCAGATGCAAGTGGTTGGCCAAGCCAATGTTTTATTCTGGGTGAACCCAACTCCTTAGATCTACAGAAAGCCAGTGACGTTTAAAATTAAGGTCTTGGGTTCAAAGCCATGTCTATATTCAAGTAAGTGTTCTCACCAGCTGAGGTTATGAATAACAGAGGCATCAGTTTCCTCCTTTTTTGCATGAACGCCATAGATAAGTTGATTATTCACGGGAAGCTCAACACACTGGGGCATACTGCCAATTGAGCTGAATATATGAAGAGCCAATGGAGATTTTTAGAATGGCCAAACATTGCAACATTTTAGGGAATTGTCTCAGTGCTTTTAAAGGGCAAAGGATGTAGAAGTTTGCAAAAACCAAAGCAGCCTTTGTTTTGTGATAGTAATGCAATTAATAATGGCAGAAAATCCTTCCTATAATTTGCAAAAGACATACAACACAGGTCGTAATACAAATTTACTCTTGATGAAAGCAGCACTCAACGGGCAAAGTCTAAGAAGTTACCCTGTGCATATGTCTTTGCCCAACCTGAAAGGATGAGGGGATAAATTCTGCTTCCAATACTGTTTTGGCAGCCCAGGAAGCTTACATTCCCTAATAGGAAGGGCCAAATATAGTGGCATGATCATTAGAGAGAGCAACAGAGGAAAGATAGACAACTGAGTGGCATATTACATCAATCATAAACCAAGGTCCAATGTTTCTCTTAGGAGTGCTGAATATCTGTACAACGCATGCTTGCAAATACAGAGGACACTCTTTTGAAGATTTGGACAGGCTCCCTTGCTTACCTTGACTTTAATTATTTTACTCTTCAGGTTGTTGATCACAACAATTACATCATCTGAATCAGGTAGCGAGTCTGTGCCATCATGGCTAAAAATAGTGAGAACAGGGAAATCTTGTATTAGAAATCCAAACATTGAACCCAAAAGCCATACCATTAAAATGCAACTCATTTCCAAACCGAATTACTGCAGGATCACTTCATTCTCAAAAGAGGCTAGGTTTTTCATGAATTCTTTACACCAATAAAATGCTCATCCCGTATTACAACACATTTTCTACACAGAGAAAGGCTTTTTGTCTTTTTATGAACATGAATAGGGACAGCCACTGATATGACTTGGTTTTCATTGAAGGAATGGCATATAATATGTGCAAGGCTGTTCTTTGACCACTTTTGTTTAGGATCCTGATAGAGTACAGAAGTAGCTAAGGTCAGAGTCAGCATGTTTTTAAGATCCTCCACAAACAAGCCATTCAAAACAGCCTGATGGAGTCTTAGACATTTCTAACTCCAGAAATCTTTGCAATTTAATTAGATACAGGCCCTTCCCCGATCATCCGCCATCACCCATTTCAAGAGAAAACACTTTAAACTGACTTTTTTTTCATTTACTGCACTGTCTTTGCCCCATCTTTTTGCCCTACCATTAAGTAAGTTTAAAAAGATATCCTGTGCAAAGCACCTGTGCTTGACTCTTTGCCCTTCTGTCTTTACAATCTGCCCCTTGCTTGAGCTCCTCTTCCTTCTCCTCTATCCCTGCTCATTCACAATCTGTTCTGAGTCTATGTCTCACCACGTGTACCTGCCCCTTCTAGTTCCATTATGTGTCATCAATGTGGGAATACTCTACCAATGAAGCTGCTTCATTTCAAATGAAGATTCACTCCCGGGGAAGTGCACTCAGCCAATCAGGTGGCTGGAACAGCATAGAGAATACACATTCTCCGCCCTCTGATTCCAGCCACTCGTGGCCGTTCCCCAGGTGACACCATTAAAAAAAATGTTTTTAATGTGGGGAGGTAACTGGGAGCATCTTCCTGTTGCCTCAACATCCCACCCCTCCAAAAACAAACCATACCGCTTGCCCACCCCCTTCATCCCTCCCCACTTACCTGCCGGTCAGAGTTTTGTGCTCTGGTCCAGACATTCCTCCCGCTCGCCATAGAAATGGAAAAGGGACTTAGTCTCCTTACCCTATTGTGGCGGCCATCTCCCCCTCTGCCCCCTTGGGAGATTGGCATCGCTTGCGCAGTCAATTTCCAGAGGAAAAAGACAAACCATTTGCACAACGGATAAACCCTGGGGTGAGAATGGCTTTCACCCTGCTGTGGGGATGTGGGGGAGTGGAGGGGTAGCGTCCCCAGCCCTCGCTGAGGTGCTTGTGACTACCTAGGCTCGGGCTGGCGGGCCGTTACCAGCCATGTACGTCCTCCCCCACCCCCCGGAGTGGGGGTGAAGGCCATAATCACTTAAGAGGCCTTTTAGTGTTGTTTTGGGTTATGTGGCAAACCAGAAGGAGGACTCGGATGAGTGTGATTCATAGTTCAAGGGTGGGTTTTATTAAAAATAAAAAGGATCAACACCTAAATTGCTTTATTTCTATCAGGGAAGTTCCCTACCTAGCAAAACAAAACTAAGGATGGATGTTACAGTCCAAATTGAAGTCTGAATCCTATCCAACTAACTGGTCCTATCACTTCAGAACTAAACACCTTACAAAAAGGACAAAGGGAAGGCTTTGTACAGCAGCCTCAACATGGCTTCTGTCTGGTCCAGTTTATGCGCAGATAAGTTCATAGTCTTCAAGGGTTTCTCGTTTCAAGCAGGTTATTTATCCTGGTCTCAAACTCAAAGTAAATATTTCAAAAGAAACAGTTTCTTGATGTCAAAACAATCCCACCCCTCCAAGATGATTTGAAAACAACAAAAAGAATACTTGGGCCTTTTCTTGCTTCAAAGTGTTGGGATTCCTCAAAGTTCTGTAGTTTTGAGGCTTCCTTAGCCTCGTTTCAAATATATGTGTCTGTTTCTTTCGCTCCTTTCATAGGTTATTTACATCCTCTGGTTTCTCAGGCTCCCATAACCTAGTTAGGTTTTCTCAGCCATTACACACAATATTAGTATTTCTCTCAGCCCCTCTTTCATAGGGTTTTCTTACTCTCAGGTTTCTCAGGCTTCTGTGACCTTGACAGCTTCCTTAACTCTTGTTCACAATTCTTGTTTTACTTCCAGCCCCCACTCTCCTCAGGATTTTACACATCTGGGTTTCTCAGGTTCTGTAACCTTGATAATTTTAGCAATCATTAACGACAAACTTGTATTATTCTCAGTCCCCTTTTTATAGGGTTTTTTCCACTTCCAGGTTTGTCAGGCTCCCGCAACCTCAATAGCTTTCCAAGCTGTTATTAAACATTTTCATATCTTTCTTGATCCCTCTTTTCATAGGGTGTTTGTACACTCTGATTTCTCAGGCTCCAGTAACCTTGTCTCTCCCCATTGCTACTTGGCTTGGTAGCCATGGTCCGACGTGTGTGTGTGTGAGGTGCTTGGGGACCCAGGCTCCCTCAGGCAGTCAGGTCTCAGCATTCGCTACGGGTCCACCACAGCTTCTTCGTGGTTGTGCCACCAGATTAGACGGTTGAGATTCCATCTCTGCCTCTCCGACATTGGCTCTTAGGTCGGGTAAAATGCCGACCCCCAGGCATTCTGCTAGCACTTTGCTCGCCCTCCTTGCTGCAACAGGCTCCACGGCCCAATTGTCTCTTCCCCTCCAGGACGTCAATTCTGGGGAGGCTTGCCTCTGTCTAACCGTTCTCCTCCCTTGGTAGGAGTCTCCCCTCACCCTTACAGTCCGTCCTCTTCTTATACACATTGCAGGGAAACATTGAATAGTGTCCTCCTTTGTTGACCAGGGAATTCAGGCTTTGTTCAGCATTGCCTGAAGCCAAATAGTTTAAGGAAACGTCACTATTTGGTGAATCCAAAATAATATCTCAGGTATGAAGGTTCTGTTGATGCTCTTTGACAGTGGCATTCAGGCGAAATTCAGCATTACCTGACAGCAAAGAGATAGAAGAAGCATCACTGTTTGGTGGTTTCAAAATAGGAGTAAGAAAAATGGATGGGTATCCCCTATACCATGGACCTGGGGAGTAAAATACACAAGAACCAAAAGGAGGCAGTCACAAGGAGAAGAACTGGAGTAATTTAAGTACTCAAGTCATAGAATGAAGATGAAAGGAGAAGAGGTTCAGACAGGTAACCAGTTACAACTTCATACACGATTCTTCTTATTAGCATTAGGTCAAGAAATGTGTAAACTTTAAACATTCTTTTATAAATGTTTTTTGATACAAGCATTTTGCACTACTATTCCAAATGATTTTTAATGTTGATAGTTTGAGAAGGTATTATGTACTTTTATGATGTTTTTGATTAATATTAAAATATGAAGTTGTAACTGGTTACCTGTCTGAACCTCTTCTCTTTTCATCTTCATTCTATGACTTTTGGGAGTATTCAAAACAGAAGTAACAGTCTTTCCAGGTCTCGTATATGCAGATAATGTATGTTGCACAGCCTCAAAAGGGGTGGCTTCTCCCTGGGTAGAAGGGACGAATACCCTGTATTCGTCACAGTCATTTACCACTCAGCCAATAGACAGAACATCATATAATTCCTCTCCTGCAGGCTGTCTTCAGATTCACAAAACGCATATGACAGTATCAAAAATGAGTCAACATGAGCCACATGTAGGGTAGGCAGGAAGGTCATGTGAATCCGCGAAAGACAGCAATTCTGGAGAACAGGAGTTACTGTCATATATTCACATGCTGTTTGAATAGATTACAAAGCAGTACATCCATATCTATCTATGCATACAATGCCAGATTAAGAAGAGGAAAGAAGGCTTACCTTCAGGACAAATCTCACCATAGATAACAAGATGTTCAAGGACAGCTTGTCCAACTCTGGATTCCTCAGTTGAGTCCCTGTCAGTACAATAAAACCTGGTGAAAGTGTGAATAGACCACCAGGTTGCTACCCTGCATATGTCCAAAAGGGGGACACCAGAGCGCAAGGCAGTGGTAGGCGAGGCAGCACTCATGGAATGGGCCTTAGGGTGACCGTGAATCAGCCTTGTGGTCAGTTGGTGAAAAGGAAATGCAAGTCGAAAGCCATCAGGTTATGGAGAAATTGGACAGCCCAGTGCAGATGGCAGTAGCCCCAAACCAGACAAACAGCTCCGAGTACTTTTGGAATGGCTTGGTACGGGCAACATAGTACTTCAGCGCTCACATGGCATTCAGAGAGAGTGAAGGGAGCGCTCAGCAGGTGTGGAAGGAGAGCCGAAGAACACTGGCAGTATTAAAGGCTCATTGAAGTGAAACGATGAGGGCACTTAAGGCAGGAAGGTAGGCTTTGTCCTCAACAGGACCTCAGACTTGTGAAACACCAGAGAAGGCAGCGTGTCAGAGTGTGTGGATTTCGCCTACACTCCTGGCTGAAGTGATGATGACTGCGAAAGCAGTCTTCTACGGCAGGAATCTGATGTATGCCTTATGTAGAGACTCCAGAGAACGTCCCATCAACTTTGAGAGCACAACATTGAGTTCTCAAGCTGTAGCTGGTGTACGCACGGGTGGAAAAGCACTGAACAGGCCTGAAAAAATTCCTTAAAGAGTTAAGTCCACAAAGATGGCATAACAGGACTAAGAGGGGAATCGGGGCAAAGCAAACTTTGATAGAGGTATGAGCCAGGCTGCTTGCCAAGCCAAGGAGAGTAGCTATTGCAGAATTTGTTGCGGTTGGAGTGGAAGGCATCCCCTACATTTTAGCACATCATACTGAAAAACATTTCCACTTGCTGTTGTAGCAGGAGATTGTATCAGGAGCTCGAGTCTTCGCTAAGGTGTCCCTGCAGTCTTGGGCTATATCACCATGGCCGAACTCTAATTAAGCAGGAGGCTGGCCATCAGGTTAAACAAGGCCTGGTTGTTATGAAGGACTATTCCCTTGATCCAGGTCACAAGGTTCTATGTGGGCGGAAGCGTGATGGGTAGAGCCGATGACAGAGCGAGGAGTGCCGAAAAACAAAACTGCCTAAGCCACCCTGGGGCGAGAAGAATCAGTCTGCATTTCAAGATGGACTGGACTCGCAGCACGAGAGTAAACAGTGGAAAAGCATACAGAAACGTGCCCATCTATGAAATCAAAAAGCCATCACCCAGGCTGCCTGGCTGTGGGAACCTGCTTGTGAATGCTTAGAGATGCCCTTGGTGGCAAATAGGTATATGTTCTCTGTTCCACATGTCTGGAATAGAGCTTGGCTATGGAGGTGCTCCCTCTTGTGGCAAGAAAGGAGTTCCCTGCTGAGGGAATCTGCTATGGAGTTGTGGATGCCTGGCAGGCGGAAAGGAGACTGGAACTTCCCATGAATGAACATCCCATGAGAAAGATCCCATTTCCAGAGGACTTGCACTTTGGTAGACAGGATAGGAGATCTGGTGCCACCCTTACTCCGGATATAGAACCTGGTGGCTGTTGTGATTGTGAATACACAAACCACTTTTCCTTGCAGATAGAGACGAAAGGATTTCAGAGCCCAGAACACTGCCCTCAAATCCAGGACGTTGATAGGCAAGGATTTTCCTCTTCCAACCAAAAGCCACTGCTGTGAAGACAGTCAGTATAGGCTTCCCAACTCTCCATGGTTGCATTGGGTGCAACCGTGGCCTGGTGGCTGGGTGTCACAAATGGAGTTCCCTGTTTGAGGATGGTGCCTTCCGACCAACAACAAAGAGCGTTGAGAAATGGATGCTTGAGGAACAACTGGTCATCCCAATGGTCAGTGACCTGTTGATAGCGGGCATCCAGGAACTCCTTGAAAGGTTGCACGCGAAGCTGCCAGTGCTGTATGAGAGGGATACAAGAGGACATCTCTAAAAGGGATTTCAGAGTCCAGACTGATGTGACCTGTCGCCGTGACAGCGAGTGGGCCATTGAGAGCATGGTCTTGACCCTGTTGGCTGACGCGGTAGAGGTGTGCAAGAGACTGTTCAATTGCACTCCTAGGAAAAACATCGGTTGAGAGGGTGTCACAAAAGACTTGCCATAGTTGGAGAATACCAATCAGTAGAGGCAGGTCATCATGGCCTATGTTTGTTTCTACGCCTAGCTCGCAAACACACAAATGACTTCACCCTGGTAATGTTCTTTCTACTGGATGTTCCTCCCATCAAAAAAGAAAAAAATAAACAATAAAAAAAATAAACAATAAACAAACAAACATGGATTCCTCATCTTTGATATACCAATATCCTGCTTTGAGCTTAGGAAACTTTTTTGACAGCAGAGGACCCTGTGCGTCATCGAGTCAATGTCCATCAGCGGCTTCCATCCCCGCGCTGGACGTGAGATTGATGTTGTTATAATAAATGGCACGTAATACACCCGTTGCCTCAGTTCTAGTTTTTCCCTCTTTCTGCATAGCCGACTTGAGGATACATAACGCATATAGGCATTGAAAGAGACAAGTATATTAAAAATTCACCCACAATCAGAGGGGTAGGCTGGGAGGGCGATGAGAAATTGGTGGGAGGAACATCCAGAAGAAAAAACATTAACGGGGTGTATTGCTCGCCCAGAGTGCACGGACAGTCATTAATCACCAGTGCAATTACAGAGCCAATACTTTAAACGCAGGTAGACGCAATGACTTGCAACCACACACACTCTTAGAAAATAATGAGCACTTATACGGCTATTTATTCAAAGCTTGGAAGCAACAAGTGATAACAGTAATAAATCACAGAAGAAACAGAGAATTCAAAAGAAAATACATCACCGTGGGCGTAACTGGATCCCTCATCTCGCCAGAAGCGGCTGGAAGACCCCGATGACAGCCAGGCCGAGAGCACAACAGCCCACAGGTATGCCGGATGGAAGCGCCCCCCCTCCGACTGAGGTCTCGTTTGACCGTTAAGGGGTTCCGCATATATGCACTCCTCAAAAAGGGGTGGTAATTTCTCGAACCTTCTGGCAACGCACTTGCGCATTGATAGGCAGCCATTGGTTGCCAGCTGGGTCAACCGACAGTAACCTCAAGGAGCAAAGTGCTTCCCTCCTCTAAAAACAAGCGCCACGGAAACCAGTCCCATAACAAGACATAACAAAGCTAGCTTTCCCAGCCAAATGTCCTTGACTGCATACCAGGTTTGGAAAGCATGTTTTCTTCAGCATAGTAAATCTAGCTCTCAGCAAAATGAGTACAACTTTTCACTGCGGCATGAAGTAAATATCCATTATGGCTCTGAGTGCTCCCAGAATACACTGCGCACCAGTGCCATGTTTTAGCTCAAGCATAACACGGGGTAAGTAATTTGTTCTTCTAATGGATTGTGTCCTTCCACGGATTCCTCATCTTTGATAGACTCCCATTGCAGTTATATAGAATGTGTGACAATTGTATTTTTGTTACTGGTTTATATTGTGTAAAACAGCTTTCCCAAACCTAGGGTTGTGACCCGATAAGGTGTCCAGACAGTAATGTTTTGAGAAGGTGTGTATCGAAAACCAAGTTGCAGCATTACAAATGTCTGCACCGGTACACCTTTTTGCAGAGATGAAGTGGTTGCCGCCACTCTGGTGGAATGTGCCCTTAGATTTTCAGGGACATCTTTTCCAGTCAAATAATAACATTCTGAAATACACAGAATGATCCAGCGCGATGAGGTCTGTTTAGTCACGGCTTGACCCAGTCTGTGTCCAGTGTAAAGAACAAAGAGTTGACTATCTTGCCAGACATTTGCCAATCTGGCAATATAACACTCAGAGCCCTTTATTAGGTCCAGTCTGTGCAACCTCTCTTCATCCTTGGAAGGATGAGGTGGTGGGTAAAATGTCGGCATGGTAATCTTTTGTGTCAGGTGAAATTTTGACACCAATTTGGTAAGGAAGTAGGGGCGAACCCTCAAGAATACCTTCTCCTTCAAAAATGTGGTGAAAGGAGTTTTAAATGAAAGAGCTTGTAGCTCACGTACTATGCAACCAGAAGTGATGGCCACCAGGAAAATGGTGTTGAATCTCAATCTGAGCGGGCAGGAACGGGGGCCCAAGGTCAACAGGGAGGGACATGGGAATGAAAGGCAGATATAAAAACAATCAGGAAGAGAGAGGCGGTCCTAATAGGCCTTGTGAGCATTCAGAATGTGCAAGTGTTATGTCGAGAGGTTTTTCCTGGACATTCAGCGAGAAGTCTGATCCTCGGAGGTACGAGGTTTGGCACAGCACAGTCGATATACCCATCAACCTTCCGACAGTCTGCTGCGTTGAGGCTGGTCTGCAGGGTTTGGCATGTCATTTCCTTACAATCCTTGATATCTAGGAAGCCGCCACTGACCTCCCATTTGGGGAAATGTCCAGCCCTCTTCCTATATAGTCCACCAGGGGATATGGGAATATTTGGAGAATGCAAAAGAAGCTTTGATTGCTTTTAGCATCATACATCTCGAGGCAAGGTTCAATGTCTAGGTCGAAGGCCTGCACCACCAATCCCTTGGGGCTCGGATGAGCCATGAGGAAGTGAAGATGAACCCTTGCCGGTGTGTATTTTTTTCATGAGATTGCCGTTGACCACTGGCGTTGGGAATGGTCGGTGCCATAACTACATGATCAGGTCTGCTATGGCTGCATTGCAGCCCCTTGTCCGGAATAGGAGTTAATTTCTGCTGCAGGAGTGGCTTAGAAGTGGTGCTGAGGAAGACATACACTTTCTCGACCGCCTTGTGGTACTGTGAATACGGGTGTGCGTATGGGGACACCTGCAGAAACAAACTGGGGATGAGGATGTATCCAGTCCACTTGCATCGTGCAGACCCTCCCCTAGCTCTAGTAAGGAACAAGTTACTTACCTGCAACTCTTGTTCTCCAGCATGGGTCTGGCATGAATTCACATGCTCATGAATATTCCCTATAGTCAGGTTGGGAATCCTCGGTTAAAAACTGTATTTCTTTCTTAAACCCATCACTGTACTCTGGGTCACACTGTCCCCACACAATGACAGTGCTCTCCCTAAGCTCCACCCCTGGTGGCCATCTTCAGATTTGGTAAGCACGTAAAGTGGCAGTATGAACCAAGAAGAGCCACAGAGGGGAAGGAGGGAGGGTTCACATGTGAATCCATGCCAGACCCATGCTGGAGAACAAGACTTAGAGGTAAGTAACTTTTCTCCAGCTGGATCGTGGTGCAGAATCGCCACACCTTCCCTGGTGATAAGATCGGGAAGTAGAGGTAGCCTGATGGACATGGGCACAGACAGACGTAGCAGGTCAGGATACCAGATCTTCGTGGCCACGACAGAGCAATGAGTATCATCCTGTAGTGACACTGCTGAGTGGGTTGATCACTTGTAGCAGGAAATGAGGGAAGGCACAGAGGAAGAGTGCCGCACACAGGAACGAGAACGCATGTCCCATGCTCCTCCATTGCGGGAACATGCTGGCAAACCACTGACACTTGGAGTTTGTGCTGTTGCAAAGAGGTCGATCTTGGGCTGACTCCACTTGCGGAACAGAAGAGCCATTTTATCCTGGCAAAGCTCACATTCGTGGCAAGAACGCAGCTCCCTGCTGAGAGAGTCGGCAATGGTGTTCTTGGTGCCCGCCACATGAAAAGGGACAAGGTACGTGTCCTGAAGAATGGCCCACAGTCGCAAGGCATGAGCCGGAGAGCGCTGTAGAACATGGTGGGGGTGTTGTTCGTGAAGATCCTGACCACCATCCCCATCAGTGAAGGCAGGAATGACCCAAGGGCCCAGAAGACTGCCCAAAGTTTCAGGATGTTGATGTGAAGGGTCTTCTCTTGCAGTAGCTGGAGGCCTCTGGCATACAACTGTCCGTTGTGGGCCCCCCAGCCTTCCAGGGAGGCGTCAGTGGTGACCGTTTCATGGTTACGGAGGGAGCTCCTTGCGTGGGGCGCACGCCCCACCAATGGATCACCCGCTGGAACTCCTCGTTGAGGATGATCTTGTCCGTCTAAGAGTCTGAGACATGCAGCAACCTTGCGTACAGGAACTCCTGGAGAGGCCTCATCTGCAGTCTGCAAACAGGCCCGAGGTTGATGCAGGAGAACATCATGCCCAACAGCGATTTGACTGTTCATGCTGTAGCCAACCACGACGACGACAGGCACTGCACGTTCCCCAGAATGACCAACAACCTCTCTTCCGAGGGGGACACCCGACAAGCGACCTTGTTGAGTCGGGGACCCAGAAACAGAGCGTTCTGCGATGGCTCCAAGAAGGACATCCGATAATTTAAGGAAAAACTGCAGATCCATCAGTAGACGCAAGTTCCTCGCTATGTGTTGGCTCGCCACTGCGTGGGAGCAGGAGGTGACGAGCCAATCGTCCAGGTAATGGTAGAAGTGGATACCCTTGAGACGAAGATGCGCCGCCACCAGAGCCAATCACTTCGTAAATACTCTTGGAGGCGATTTCAGGCTGACTGGAAGCACCGTGAACTGATGGTGTCGTCCCTGGACCACGAACCGCAGGAACTTCCTGTGCTTCTGGTGGATGGGGACGTGAAAGTTGGCGTCTTCCATATCCAGGAATGCTAGGAAGTTGCCTTCCTCCAGTTGGCCGAGCATGCGCTGCAACGTGACCATCCTGAACTTCTGGAATTTCAAGTACTTGTTGAGGGGCCTCTGGTCCAAAACAGGCCTCCACCATCTTGACTTCTTTCGGACCAGAAAGTATCTGGAGTACACTCAGGAGCCCTGCAGGCAGTGGGGGACGGGCTCTATCGCCCCCTTCTTTAACATAGCGTGGGCCTCCTGCAGCAGCTGCGCACGCCACACGAGGGAAACACGGACACCTGTGTTGGAACTCCAAGGTCTGACCCTGCTTAAGAACATCCAGCACCCATATGTACGTGGTGATGGTGTTCCACCCGCTAACCAACCTCGCCAGCCGGCCTTACAATGGGGTGCACTAGTTTCGGCACCCGACGCTGTTCTCCGCTACCATACACCTGTGAGTGACCTCTGTACAACTCTTGAGTCGTGGAGTGGGACGGTTGTCAATAAGGGGCAGTATACCTCTTGGAGGACCTGCCGGACTTCCTCTCACGGAACGGACAACGACCAACGTTGCTGTAGGGTCCCTAGCGAACGTGCAGTCTCTGTATCCATCTTTATAGTTTGCAGAGACTGGTGGACAGTTTTGTCAAATAGGTTTTCTCCATCAAACAGCATATCCACCACTTTGGACTGAACGTCCAGTCTGAAGTTGGTGGCTTTCAGCCATTCTCGTCGACGAAGAGACACTCAGTTAACCATTTGGCGGAAGCCTGTGCCTGCGATTTCCACTGCCACTATAATGGCGTGGTCCGAGGCCACCTCCCCCTGCTGAGACAGTGCAAGGGCTCTGGCTTTCTTGTCCTCGGTAAGAAGTCCAGAATAGGGCCCAATTTATACCATCGCTCCAGATCATAGCGGGACAGAATGGCCAGGGCATTAGCTGCCTTAATGGTGGCGGTCGCAGTATAGATGATCCTCTTTCCCTTGCGTCCAGCTTCTTGGTCCGGTGGCACCAAAGACAAATCAACGGGTTTGGCGAGCGGTTCCGGGCTGCAGCTCTGACCACAGAGTCGGGAGAAGGTTGAGAACTTAAGCATTTGAAGGTCGAGTTCGGGACCCTGTACCTCTTCGAGTCTATCCCGCTTGGGAGGAGCGATGCGCAGAGTCTTCATTAGGGCCAAGTCCTCTTCCCTTCCCCTCGTCCAGCAAGGGAACAGACTGTCTGAACTCACATCGCTGGCAAAGGAATCCTTCCTTTTTAGTCTCCACAGGCACCAGAAGAAAGAGGTCCGAGGCCCTGGACATCATGGCATGAAAGGTGCCAACCTCATCCGGTGGAGAGGCCCTTTGGGGCTCATCCACGCCCAACTGTTCCCTGTCAGCTAGTACGAAGTCATCGGCTTTGTAAGTGTCTGTCGCTGTAGTAGCCATATCTGTGCCTGTGTCCATCTGCGGGGCCGGTTACCCAGGCGGATCAAATCCAGAAGCAGAGGTGGTGGTGTTGGTTGATGCCTCGGGCCGCTGGGTCCTTTGACTTACGCTTGCTCCGGGGTGGGCTCCCGGCTGGAGTCCTTGGGGTGCTCAGAGGTGGGGGCAGGGCCCGGCGTAGGGGGCAGTCTCTGCTGGATCTCCAAAAATGGTCAGTGCAGCATCGTCAGAATGTCTGATAACATGTCCCTTGGTTGAGGCATGAAAGGAGCGAGCAGCGTTGGGTCTGGACTGTCATGCCTCATCTGGCGAGGGGGGAGGACAGGGCTCACCCCGTGGGGACCCACCTACAGACATTGGTCCATGACTGCCCCCCCTCGTGGTCCGAAAGAATAGTCCTCAGGCAGATTATCAACGCCCTCCTCGGTGCTTGTATAGATCTGCATCGGCTTAGTTGGGGCAGCTTGTGGTCTTGAACCCTTCTTAGGAGTCTACCCTTTTCCTTCTCCGGAGACTTCTGGGGTTGGATGGTGAGGGAGTTGTCCCCATTCCAGGAGCCTTAGTAGGTGCTGCCACAGCTGCTTCATGCCGTGGTGGTAGGGGCACTGGAGGAGTGGCCGCCGTCGTGACAGTGGACACCACCTTCGTGGCCAGGCCCCCCCCTTTGAGGAAGATATGGTGGCCGTCGATGGGGTGGTTGCAGGAGCCTTCGTCAACAGGCTTGTGATCGTCAATGATTAAGTTATTCTGGAAGGCTGAGCAGTCGATGGAGTCGTCAACCTGGATGATGGCATAGCCGTAGGGGACAGCGAAGAGCCACATTTAGATCTCTCTGTCATCTTGTCCACTGGTTAGAGGGAACACCCCTCACAGGAAGGCTTGCTGTGGCAGTAGCTGTGACGGCGACCATGTCCTCCCCGAGCTGGGACCCGCAACTGCGGCGAACCCAGTGGGATTAGCATCATGAAGCCTGGCCTTCTTTTGGACTCCCAAGGGTGGGGCGTCCTCAAAGGAAAGCAACCTCCTTTCTGAGGGAGTTCGTCTATAGGACCGGCTGATCATGGGAGAGGTACGACCATGCCTAGAAGCAGAGGCCTTGCACGACTTGAGCCATACTACCAGCATGCTGTAGCGATCCTTCGTTTTCTTCCAAAAAACCCACAACAAACCTCACATTCCCTCCTCATTATATTCCAGATGCAGGCAATCCAAACATTTATGGTGTTGATCTTTGACATACACATTCCTCAATCCACACTTCATGCAAAAATGTTGCTGAAAACTCAAAAGATGAAAAAATAGCTCTGAGATCAAGAAGAAGACTCCGAGCACTGAAGCGTGTGGTAAACATATGAAGATGGCCACCGGGAGTAGAGCTTAGGGAGAGGACCGTCATTGGATGGGGGCTGTATGACCCAGAGTGCAGTGATTGGTATAGGGGGGAAATAGTGTTGTCAAGCTAAAGTAAAACAGTTTTTTTCTTTTATCGAGGATTCCCAGCCTGACGGGGAATATTCTTGGGCATGTGAATCCATGCCAGACCCCATGCTGGAGAATTTTGCCATCTAGGTCATGAAATTAGGCAGTCGGTCCACATCTGCCCCTACCAAAGGCTTCATCCCAAAGGGAATGGGATCCCCTTCCTCATTGAGTATCGTCCACATGGACTCAAAACGTCTGATTTGAACTCCGCTGCAAAGCCTCAGTTCAACGTCTGACCTCAATGCAGAATATCAACGCTTCTGCCGAAGTCGTTGGGCACCGAAGCAACCTTCGTTTTGGTCAAGGTGGAGCTTGAGGGCGATGAACCTTTCTTCACTACCTTTGTGCAAGACGGACCAGGCACGGTCGGCCACATAACTGCTGCTGGAGTTGAGACCAGAGCTCTACCTATTGCGTCTTTCTAAATAATATGCATAATTTGGGTTTTAAATTACTCCCACTCCTCCCCCTCAAAGCCCTCTTAGAGTAGGGTTTACCCCGTTCACCAGAAGAGTCGGAGTTGCGCCGGTGTCTGCACTCATCTTTATGGGAAGAAGAGGAAGAAAAGTGGTGGTAATCGCTCTGCGACCTTTTTTTAAATTTTTTACAGTGCCTAGTCTCCCCGTCTCTCTTCTCGGAAGTAGGCTCTTTGGTATCCCCCGAGGACTTCATAGGCGATCTAGCTAGAATCAAGTTCCACTCCCAGGAACCACAGACATTGTGTGCAATTGTGAGGGACATCTTGGCATTGCCGTACCTTCAGCATTTGATTCTCGACGCCTGGGCCCTGACATTCTGACAAATAAAAATGAAAAGATTTGAGCCGTGCTCCGAACACTGTGCTAAGTCAAAAAAGGAACTGAAGTAAGGTGGCATAGTGCATGCCTTAAGAGTGATCGTCACATCCTGAGTCGAGGAGTGAGACAACGTTGAGCCACACTATGCACCCTGTTGAAATGTTCTGAGCAGCTGACACTGAGGAGATAATTAATCAAAATGAGGAATCTGTGAGAGAATGGAATCCATTGAAACCAGTATCAGCAATGTCAACTGACGCTGAGATGGTGTGGTAGGACAAAGCCTCACCCTCATCAAATAACGTGAAGGCTTCTTCCTTCTCAGTGTCAGGCAAGAAAAGGGGAATGAACCACATTTTGTACCACAGCTCCTGATCTTACAAAATGGTGAGTGAGTTTGAGGCTTTGCTAGTGGTTGCTGCAGTATAGATGGTTTGTTTGCAGAAGGCATTCTGTTTCCTCCCTTTCTTGTCTGAAGGCACAGCAGACGGAGAAGAGGGATCTCTTGCATGCAGCAGCAGACAACAGAATCAGGACAGGATTGGGTACTGAGACGTTGGGGGGCAGTGCTAGTTGCCACATATTTCTTGTCAAATCTGTCAATTTTAGAAGATGCACTAAACAGGTTTTTTATTGTAAGCAAGCCGTCCTCCTAGATGTCATCCAGAATATACACCATAGTCTTCAGACCCTCTTGCCTGCGTTGATAGAGGAAACCCTCCTTCCTCTGTTCTGTGGGGAGGGATCAAAGGCAAAATCACTGAGCGTAATAATCTTTCTATGGATTCTACTCCCGCAGATCCTTCATCATGATAGATATCCATCATCCAGCTCTGCTGTTTGGAAACTTTTCGACGAGGCGTAGTGGACCTCAAATTGGCCATTGATACGTTTTGTCTGGGTTTTGATCGACGACTTTGAAGTGACGTCAGGTGTCGTGTATGTATAGGTTTATATATATATAGTTCTTCACTACGCCCCATGCTTCAGTTCCACCATTCCCCCGCGTTTGAACGCTGCAGAATGAAAAACTACAGGAGGAGGCTAAACCAGCCATTAAAACTTAAACAAAGATACATCTCAACAGGGTGATTCCACACAATGATTGAAAATGATTTTTTATTTTTTAACAAATGAGACAGAAACGGTCATTCCAAAGTGATCACCAGATGCCTTCTCGTTTGGACAGAAGCGACAAGCCACAGAACTTCCTGAGCGGGGATGGAAGGGAGGGTCGATGAGGAATCTCTGGGAGAAGAATCCATAGAAACATCATTAGGGTGAGTAATTTCTCCTTCAATTGATTGCTTTTCTCCTGCAGATTCCTCATCATGATAGACTACCCGAAAAGTTAGGAGAACAGAGGAGGGCAGAAAGATTTAAACCAGTAGGTTCTGTAGAACCGCCCTACCAAACCTTGCATCAGCTCCCCGTGCAACATTCAAGACATAGTGCCTGGTGAACGTATGCAAGGATGACCAAGTGGCTGCCCAGCATATGTCCCTAAAAGGAACCCCTCTCTGGAGGGCTGTAGAAGCTGAAACCCCTCTGGTTGACTGGGCCCTGAAGCCCGCTGGAAGCTCCTTGCCTGCCGATTGGTAACACTCGGATATGCAAAAAATAATCCAATGTGACAGTTTGTTTAGTGATGGCAAGACATTTCCTAGACAAGGAATGGGCTACGAACAACTGGTCTGATTTCTTAGGGTCAAGGCGGCGGAACCTCTCTTCCTCTTTTGAGGGATGTGAAGGAGGGTAAAAGACAGTTAAATCAATAGACTGGGACAGATGAAACTCTGAAACCACCTTAGGAAGGAGTCCTGGTCTGACTTTAAGAGACTTTCTGTCATGATCTCTGCTTCCAAAAGGTCAGGGTTTTCCCAACTCCCTTGGAAGCAGATCCATAACCCAGGTTCCGAGTGCCAACCAGTCCCAATTGGGACCTTTTGGACCCAGTCCTGGCGCCAGTGGCACCAGGCTCATAAATATGCCCAGTCCCAGCGCTGGAAGCGCCGGGCTCATAATGCTTGGGTGGACTTACCTTCAGCAGACCATGCTGCTTACTTGCCTGCCAGTTGAGCCTCTGATCCTCTTCTGTTTGGAACTACTTTTCCTGTTGGGTGGGGCTGGAGCCACTCCCTAGATTCAGAACACTGGAACTCTTCTGGAAGGCAGGAACTCTTTTCTTACCAGGAACTCTTTTCTTACTTAGGCGTGGCTGTGGAAGGAGACACCTAAGCACTACAGGAGGCTATTTAAACCACACCCGGTGGATGAATCTTGCTTTGCGTTATTATGCAACCTCTGCAGCAGAACGCTCATCGTGTCTTCTGCATCCGGTCCTGGGCCTAAGGAAAAAGGCTTACCATCCTGAATCCAGTCTTCAGCAACACCTATAAAGACAAGAAAGAACAGGTAAGCATTCCGGCATCTGAAAGGCAAAGGCTTACCATCCTGAATCCAGTCTTCAGCAACACCTATAAAGACAAGAAAGAACAGGTTAGCATTCCGGCATCTGAAAGGCAGAAGTTTACCAACTCTTCGCACGCTCCGGAGGCCTTCGGCGCTGCATCCCGCATCTGAAAGACAAAACAAGGTGCGTTTAAAGACATTGGGGAACTTTAATACTCACGTGCCATTACTCCTTTCCACATCTAATCCAGTGGGTATTCCGGCACCCTGCAGCCGCTCCGAACTCGTACCTGCATAATAAAAAGACAGTTAGAGCGCATAGTGAAGCAGGCAACAAGCGCTTACTTACGTGCTTCCAGGCGCTTCTATTCATCACACAGGCTCCATCTTCAACTCACTTCAGCCCGTCATCCGCCATCGCCGGAACCCTGCAAAACAAGAGACATCATTACTAAAGACTTTAAAGACATTTGAATGACTCGAAACTTACCGTTCGTGCAGTAAACGACGGACAGCAGTCCTCTGAAGTCAAGAGGCCTGTGCTACCTATCCAGTGAAGAAACTGGTTACAGCACCCTGCCCCGAGGCAGATGGAGAGCTCGGCATTCACTTACCTAAGGTGAGAGCGTTAACCTTTGGGGGTCTACAGGAGAGGAGAACAGGAAAGAGATAGGGACACCCCAATAACCCCAGTTCATTAACCCCATACTTTCTATCTGCAGACATCTTACTCTACACGTCAGGCATACAGTGTACAGAGGTCCAGCCCAAAGAGCCAACCGGGTGCTACACATCACCTTTGAAGATACGGTAGTCGCCCAGTCAAGACCGGCGCCTCTGCGAGAATCAGGTGAGCGTTACACTTTCTCACAAAAGAATTTCATAAAGGGAGGTTTGCAGCACAAGACTTGAATTTCGCTAACCATCCTGGCAGATATGGTCACGAACAAGAAGGCTGTCTTAAGGGATAAAAGCTGCAAAGAACATGAATGCACAGGCCCAAATGGAGCCGCTGTCAAGTAGGTCAAAACCAGATCAAGATCCCAATCTGGGACAACAAATGGGGTTGGCGGAAACTTGTTGAGAAGGCCCTTCAGGAACTGGGCCATGACCGGAATAGCAAAAAAAGGAATCTTGGTATAGGGACCTCTTGAACACAGACAGGGCCGCCAAATACCCTTTAACTGTGGCAACCTGAAGAGGCCAGTGACAGAAGGGACTCCAGCACTGTGGTGGTGGGGCAAGAGATAGGGTCAGTCTCGCGTTCCCAGCATCACGCCTCAAATCTTCTCCACCTGCACGTGTACAGAGATCTAGTAGAAGGTCTGCATGCAGCCAGCAATGCCTCAAGTACCTCCTTCCAAGAGCTACACATGTAGGTTGAGGGAATCCAGGGTTGGGTGGAGCACTTGACCTTCCGACTGGGTTAGGAGATCCAGACGCCGAGGCAACCGGTGAGGTGGATAGATGGTCAGATCCAGGAGATCGGAGTACCACGTTCTCCTCGCCCAATCTAGGCGATCAAGACCATGGTTGCTTGAAATCTCTTCAACCTCCTGAGAACCCAAAGCGATGACGGGAATAAGGGGGAAGGCGTAATGGAGGGGGAAGATACAATCCACCAGAAACACGTCCCCCAGTGCGCCGTTTGCTGGGAATTCCCTCGAGCAAAACTGTTTGCAGTTCCTGTTGGACTCCGTGGTGAACAGAAGCACTGCTGGGGTACCCCAGAGAGCGAAGACCTCCTCAAGGACTTCCTGACACCTCCCATTCGTGTGAGACCAAGGTGTTCTCTGCCTGTGCCAGATGAACTGCCAAGACCAAGATATGGTTCTCTCGCAACCAGAACCACAGCTGAATTGCCTCTGTGCAGAGTGGAAGTGAGGACACCACCTTGCTTGTTAAGGTAGTGCATGGCAACTGCATCGGGAAGAGGGAATGCTTCCCTCTGAGAGACAGGGCAAAGGCCCTCATGGCTAACCTGATGGCCCGCAACGCCATCCTGTTCATATGCCACTTGGCTTCTGATGGAGACT
The DNA here is from genome assembly GCF_040938575.1 of Ambystoma mexicanum. Classification (NCBI taxonomy): domain Eukaryota; kingdom Metazoa; phylum Chordata; class Amphibia; order Caudata; family Ambystomatidae; genus Ambystoma; species Ambystoma mexicanum. Next base: position 291,661,828 of record NC_090932.1, on the reverse strand, counting down.
AGAGGCCGCTCACCTGCAAATCCTCACAGTGGGTGTCCCAACCCTTCAGGGACGCATCCGTGACCACTTGGGTAAAGGTTGCCAGAAGGATTCCCCCGCCAATGGATTGCTGCGTGTGTCAAACTAGACAAGTTCGCAGACTACCTGGCTGGACACAAAGGCGATCCGTGAGTGCTCCCAGATACTGAGACCAATGGTCCCTCAGGAGCCATTGGAGATCTCATGCGCAGCCTGGCCCCTGGCACTGGAAATACAGGCAGCCACGAGTCCCAATAGGCAGAGGAAGGAAGCAGCTGGAAGTGTAGCGTGGTTCTGAAAGGTTTATTGTCATAATGTCGAAAAAAAAATGTCGACAGACAAAAATGTCGAAAAAAAAATGTCGAAAATAATAATGTCGACATCCTATACTTATAATGTAAAAAGTCATTTTTTCGAAAAAAAAATGTCGACATTTTTTTTTTGACATTATGACTATAAACCCTTAAAACTATCAACACCTCACCCAACACCCCCCTGCCACCCCCCCCCCCACACCCCCCAACCACCCTTTCACCCCTCATACTCAACACATACCAATTATTTATTTATTTATTTATTTATTCAATAAATAAATAACCTAAAAAAGGATCATTTACTATGGGGGGGGGTCCCCCCCCAACCCCCCCTCACCCAACACCCCCCTGCCACCCCCCCACACCCCCTCAACCACCCTTTCACCCCCCATACTCAACACATACCAATTATTTATTTATTTATTTATTCAATAATTAAATAAATAAAAATTGTATTTACTATGGGGGGGTCCCCCCCCAACCCCCCCTCACCCAACACCCCCCTGCCACCCCCCCCACCACCCCTCATACTCAACACATCATATATATATTTATTTAATTATTTATAAATACACTAAATTAAATTTCGAAAAAATATCGAAAAATGTCGACATTTTTGTTTGTCGACATTATTGTTTTTCGACATTAATTTGTCGACATTTTGACTGTCGACATTATTGCTGTCGACATTATGACTGCACACCGTTCTGAAACACATGCCTGATCTGTGCTATGTTGCTTACTCTCGCCTCGGCTGGAAAAGCCTTCCCTACCCAGGTGTCTAGGACTGCTCCGACGAACTGGAGCCTCTGAACTGGGGTCAAATGGAACTTCAAGTTGATGGAGAAGCTCAGCCTGTACAGTAGTAGGCAGTTGTCTTGCAGATGAGACAAGACTTGCCCCGCTGACTTCCCTCGGATCAGCCGGTCGCCCAGATACGGAAATACATGGACTCCCGATCTCCTGAGGTGAGCCGCAACTACTGCCATGAACTTGGTGAAGACCCTTTGACGCAGAGGTCAATCCAAAGGGAAGCATTTTGAACTGATAGTGCTTGTCGCCTATGAGGAACCTTAAGAACTTCCGGTGCTTTTGGTGTATTGGTATATGGAAATAAGCATCCTGTAGGTCTAACCAGCCAGTCCTGAAGTTGGAGAGCGTGGAGAATCTCTCTCAGCGTCACCATCCTGAATTGGTCTTTCTTCAGGAACTTGTTTCAAGGCCCTGATGTCCAGGATGGGACAGAGACCTCCTCCCTTCTTGGGCACCAGAAAATACCGGGAATACCAACCCGATCCTCACTGATGGGGAGGTATCTCTTCCACAGCACCCTTCGACAACTGGGCTCTCAGTTCTTCCTGGAGTTCCTGTCCCGGTTCGTTTGGGGGGGGGGGGTGGAGGTCAGTCTGGAGGCCTTTTCATAAACGGCAGACAATAACCCACACCGAATGAACTGCAGAGCCCAGGCATCGGAAGTTATTTCATGGCACTATGGCCAACGCCCTTCAAACCGACCACGAACCGGTGCATCATGGGAGGGGAAAATCAAAGCTGCTTAGAGGGCGCGGGTGACCCTGCCGCCGCTGTTGCTTGCTCACCTCTAGAGGCCCATCTGCCCCTTTCCAGGATGTGAGTAGTGCCTCTGCCCTTGCCTGGCTTGCGGGAGCTGCGCCTTCCCGCCATAGCGCACATAACGTCTATAGCCTCTGCCCCTGGAGGCAAAGCTGAAAGCAGGTTTGTCCGCCTGCGCCGCTAGGCCCAATGATTTAGCACCCAACTTGGATTACTTTTTTCTATCTGATACTGAGGCGGGGCACTGAAAAAAATAACTTGTGTGCAGCCTTGTGTTGCTTGCGCCGTTATTGGCTCAGAGACCTGTCCGGTTGCCTGGACCGTTGTTCCTGGAAGCCCCAGAAACCACAGAAGGACCGACCCTTGTCTGACCGCTGCGTCTGGCTGTATGTTTTCTGGGTGGTCTAAGTGAGGATGGACAAACATTGGCAGTCTGCAAACTGTTTTTCTTCTTATCCAGTTCCTCATCCGTAGTGGAACGGAACAGGTCGCCACCCTCAAAAGGAAGATCCAGTATGCGCTCCTGGACGTCCGGGTTGAACTAGGTCGCCCGTAGCTAGGCTGTCCTCCTTATGTCCGTAGTGATGCAAATCACACAGCCTGAGGTGTCAATGTGCGCCACAGTGGACTCTAATGTCCTGCACTACAATCTTGGCCTCGGTTAGCCCCGCCTTGAAGCGTGCCTGGCTCTGTACCTCAAGTTCCGGAAGGAAGTCAGCGATTTCTCGCCACAGCGTCTGGTTGAAAGGAGCGAGCATAGCGTCTGCATTAGACTGACGAAGATGAAGGTAAGCGTTGGAATAAATCTTCTTCTCATATGCTTCCAGGATCTTCTCCTCCTTACCCAGGAGTGCAGAGGCTGAGGTAGCCGAAGACTATTGTGGCTTGGAGTAGAGCTAAGCTGCGCCGATCACAGAGGAGTGTGGCTGAGGGTGCGCCGACAGCAAGAGCGGATCCCCCTCCATCTGCCTGTTGGTAGTCTACGCCGAGTGAGGTTCAAGCCATCCCATCTTGGCTAGTGCCACTATGTCTTTTTACATCGGGATCACCATTCTAGCCGTGGGGCGTAGAGTGAGGACCTCTGCTAGCACCCCCGCCTCCGGTTCTTCCACCTCAGGCTAAGGAAGCCCCAAGTATTCGGACAAGCCAAAGAGCCGTTCATGGAAGGCTTTGGCCAATGATGGTGTGTCTGGGTCCTACTCCTAATCCGTGTCCACCAAGGTGTTCTGCTTGTCTGGAGAAGCTGGAGGAGTGCTGGGCGCCTGTGGCTGTGGCGTACTGATAGGGGCCTGCGGCTGTTGTGGTGGGGAGTCGGCGTGGGAGCTGGCGTGGTGGGAGCTGGCAGTGGCAGCTGGGGCTGTACCATGGGTGGTGACACAGGAACGATGGGCGAATTGGCCATGGGTGCTGGCGGCAGAACTGGAGGGAGCATGTCCCTGATCACATCCCTGAGGATGATGGCCATCTGTGCAGACCTCATGAAGGTCATAAATCTTTCAAAAAACCTGTCTTCACAGGCCGGTGCAATGCTTGGAGGCGCGGTCATGGGATGAGACCTGGGCGCACCCTGCCTTACTGTCTGCGGGGTATATCTACCCATCCCACCTGGAAACTCGTTCCCCTACCTGTTCCCCAGAGGGGCATGGTGTTGGGCTGCGCGCCACGTGCCTGCGTCGTGGTGCTTGCCGCACTGGGCCCGGCCTCTTCCAAGGCTCTTGGAGGTGGAGGCCTACCCTGCACCTCAGGACGAGGCCTGGTAGGCTGTTTGCCCTCAGCTGAGTCGCCAGTAGTGCTGCGTACAGGCGCTCCCTCATACATTTGTCCGAGACTAGGGCGTAGCCCCTCGGGAGTAGACCCGGTAACAGAACCTTGCGGTGCGTCAGTGCCGTCACCAGTAGGATCTCGTGACCACTCAGTACCCACCCTGGTACAAGAACCTGAAAGATCCCTCCCGCTGGTGTGCTTCCTGGGAAAGGAGTCGCCTTTGCAGGGTGCAGATGAAAGAAGTGCCCCTACCTTGGGCCTGGACTTGTGCTTGACGAATTCCTTCAAGTCCTCCCGAGGTGACCTTCTGAAGAGCTCCCTCCACCAAGCTAGCCTGTTCTTCAGAGCATGCGGTGTAAGCTTGTCGCACACAGAGCAGCCTGAACTTCGATTGAGATGTTTTGAAGGTGGCAGGTAGATCATGCCTTCAAGAGTCTTTTTCAAGTCTTGGATTCAGCCATGGTAGGGCAAGAAGAGACTCTACAAGGTGAGCAACCCTGGTGGAACACAGGGATGTGTGCTCAATAGGGCAGCACCTAATGGGCGCAGGAGGTCAAACTCCCCAAAAGTGAAAGTTCTTATCTCAGCTTTGCAATGGTGTGAATGACTTGTATGATGTCAAATTCTCATGAAATTGTTGAATGAAGCTAGATATCTTGAAGGGGGCTCCTAGCACACGAATGTGCAGTAAAACTGAAAATGGCCTCTAGGGGAGGAGCTATGGGAGTACTGCCAACTGGCTGAGGATGATGCACATCAATAAAAAGGACACTAAAGTGATTTCAGTTGCTTCATTCCAAATTAAGCTGCTTTATTGTTACCATAGATTCCCAGTCCAACAACAGGGAATATTGCTGATCCTCATTAGAGGGTGATTTAGCATAGGTGTCTCATAGCTCTACAACTCAATTCCTCCACAGTGTGCCACAGTAGGTCATCAGTCATAACTTAAGCGGCTGAAAACACATTCAAACCAGGCTGTGAACACTTGCTAAATAAAAGACTGAAAGATACCCCCACCACCACCCTCAGAGTGTATAGGTTGAAAGCCAATCCGAAATCAGATAAAAGAATCTACTACACCTTGAAAACATTTCAATTGTTGGTTAATGAGCTTTCTCTCAGCCAGCAAGTGGCACTGGGAGGCTCAAACAGAGGCCCTTGGCGTCAGCAGCGACATAAGACCCATATCAACTCAGATGAATCAACTCAGATGAAAAGGGCTTGGCAGATCCTTTTGAAACTGCTCTGCCAAAATCTGGAACAGTCTCCCTATAACTCTGCGCCCAGACATGACCATCAGAACTTTTTTTTTTTAAACTGAAGACATTCCTCTTTGAATAATCCTAGACCCGCTCCCTGGCCCCGTCCTCCTGTCGCAATGTCCTGTGGATCTTTTTATGTTGTCTTCTGTGCATATGTGCGCCCTGATAACATTGGGCTGCGGCGGGGTATAAATAAACAAATAAATACAAATAAATACTATTGCGTTTGAGTACAGGTAGGCGGGAGATGACATGCGAAAAGGCACACACAGCAGCTCATTTTTGGTTATTTACTCACCCATTGACTGCCCATGGCCATGCTAATCCCTATGGCCATTCCCAACCACTACCTGGCCATTGCCCACCTTTAAATACATTCCCATGGGATCTCCGAGAATGCTCCTTCGAGCATTAACATCATATGTTATTATTTATTTATTTTTATTTGTAATCAGTTATAAAACTTTTACAAAATACAATTTGCCTAAAACATAAGGAATACAAATCACAGTCAATGACATATAAATTAATCTATAACATTATCCCAAATATAAAAAATTCCAAATTGGACATTCACGTAATTGGCTTAACTTTAGAATGATACATTTTACAGTCTGGTATTGTACAGAAGAAATACATGCATGATACTAAACCATTTGAAACAATAGATAATATTAAGAGCTAGTCCATAGTCTAGACATCATATTTTAGCCTGACACTTTTTTCTACGCAGTCTGCTGAGGGTTAATAGCTTGATTCAGCTGTAAATGTCTGCTGGTGTACTAAAAATTTCTAAACTAAGCGTACCTTCAACTGCTAGATTTATATGTCTTTCCTACCCTGGAATCCTGTTAAAACAAGCAATGACAAAGCCAACAGTTTTGGCTTGAGTTATTATAAAACATTTGCCAGGTACTGACATCATATACCAAGGTAATCAGTCAATTTTCCAGCTGTTATGTTACTATGGCCATCCAGTACATTATATCAATACTGTGCAAATGCCTATCCCATACCTACACCAAAGTGCAAATTGTTGGCTTTGCCAATGCTAGTTTCTCTCTTCTGAGGGATGTCTTCACCTAAAATAGGCTTCAATGCCTGCACAGAATGTCACTATCGGTGATGGATCCGCACTCAGTGTGACTTTCCTGACTTTGCAAGGATACCGACACTGAGAAATGCACATCCTGTCAAATGATGATGCAGAAAGCTGTTAGGGAGCACATGGCGAGAACCTCTTTCAAGACCTACCCCACTGAACCATAGTTTGGTTGGTCTTGCTCTAAAGGGAGGGATAAAGGGATATAAAAAAAAAAAGAAGCGACAACAGAACTTTAGAAGTGAGTCAACGTCTTTGCACACTCACTCTTCCCTCGTCAAGAAACGGTGCTGGTAAAGGAATCGTTTTGACTGTGAAACGGCGGTGCCATGCCGCAACTTCTGAACATTAAATTCGATCCCAGCCTTTCCTGCATCAGTGCTGCAGGACTGGGTGGCTTTTAGAAAAGCCATGGAAAACGCCTTTCAAGAAGTCACAGAAATATTAATCTGGCCAAGGCAAAGAAATGATGTGGTAACATAGAACTAGAGCAAGGAACAAGTTACTTACCTGTAACTGTTGTTCTCCAGCATGGGTCTGGCATGAATTCACATGCTCATGAATATTCCCCGTCGTCAGGCTGGGAATCCTCGGTAAAGAAAAAACCAGTATCAGTTTTGTTTCTGATCTGTCTTTTGTAGTAGTAACCAATCACTGATCTCTGCGTCATACTGACCACAGCCAATGACTGCCCTCTACCCAAGCCCCGCCTCTGGCAGCCATCTTCAGATTTGGTAGCACGTGAAGTGGCAGTATGACCAAGTGAAGAGCCGCAGAGGGGTAGGCGGGAGGGTTCGCATGTGAATCCATGCCAGACCCATGCTGGAGAACAACAGTTACAGGTAAGTAACTTGTTCCTTCTCCAGCATGGGGTCTGGCATGGATTCACATGCTCATGAATAAAGAATACATAGCAGTACACACATGCACAACCACGGGCGGTGGCAAAGGCTCAACATTAAGCATTACATCAAACTCAACATTAAGCAAATCTTACCTTCTCACCAGGCTCACCTTAGGCGAACAGGTTGCGCAGCACTGCTTGGCCGACCCTGGACTCCTCCCTGGAATCCCGATCGATGCAGTAGAATTTCGTGAAGGTGTGCGTCGACCTCCACGTAGCAGCCCTGCAGATGTCCAGCAAGGGCACACCAGATAGGAACGCCGTGGTAGCTGCGATCGCTCTGGTGGAATGGGCTCTCGGACGGCCAGGCAGGGGTCGGTTTGCCAACCGATGACAATACATGATAAAGCCGGAGAGCCATCTGGAAATGGAAGCCTTCGAGAGAGCCTTCCCCTGATTGACAGGTCCAAAGTTCACCACGAGTTGTGACGTCTTCCGAAAACCCTTTGTGCGGTCCACGTAGAACTTCAGCGCTCTAGCCACATCCAGCGAGTGCAGAGTCCTCTCAGCCGGCGACGAAGGCGACGGGAAGAAAACAGGCAACACCAAGGGTTTGTTGAGGTGGAAGTCCGACGGCACCTTGGGCATGAAGGAGGGGTGCGTCCTGAGCACTACCCTCGTGTCGTGAAAAGTCAAGTACGGGGCCTTGCAGGAAAGGGCCTGGATCTCTCCCACCTGTCGTGCGGAGGTGATGGCCACAAGAAACGCTGTTTTCCACGATAAGAACTTCAACGGGGCCGAGTGCAGAGGCTCGAACGGAGGTCCCATGAGCTTGGTCAGCACCACGTTGAGCTCCCACGCCGGGGCCGGAGCCTTCACCGGCGGGAACGATCTGAACAGTCCCTTCATGAACTCTTTCACCAGACGATGAGACCACAAGGACGCCCGCCCCGTGGTTCTGGTGTATCGGGAGATCGCAGCAAGATGAATCTTGAAGGACGCGTGCGCCAGTCCAGCTTTGGCCAGCGTCAGTAGGTACGGCAGTACTTGGGGAGCCGTAATCCGCAGAGGGTTAATCTTCTGTGCGTGGCACCAGATAGAGAACCTCTTCCATTTGTGTCCGTAGCATTTAAGAGTTGAGGACGCCCTGGCCTTTGCAAGAACCTCTCTGCAGTCGGCCGGTATGTCATATCCTCCAAACTCTAACGCTGCAGGAGCCAGGCCTGCAAGTTCAGCGACTTCGGGTCGTGATGGAGGATGGCGCCTCCTTCCCTGGAGAGCAGATCCGCGTCCACTGGCTGCTTGATTGACGGGGACGCTGACAAATCCAGAAGGTCCGGGGACCATATCTGCCTCGGCCACGCAGGCGCGACGAGGGTCATCCTGCACCGGGACCTCTTGAGCTGGTTGATGAGCCGGATCAGCAATGGCAATGGAGGGAACGCGTATAGGAACAGGCCTTCCCAGGGGAACGAGAAAGCATCGCCCATGCTCCTCGGCTGGGGAAACCTGCTGGCGAACCTCCGGCACTTGGAGTTCGCCGCCGTCGCAAACAGATCGATCTGGGGTGTGCCCCACCGTCGGAAGAGGCGGTCCACTAGATCCTGTCGTAGTTACCACTCGTGGCACGAGCGCAGCTCCCTGCTGAGTGAGTCGGCGATGGTGTTTTTTATCCCTGCCAGATGAAACGGCACCAGAAACATCCTTTGGGCGACGGCCCAATGCCACAGATCCTGCGCCTCCCTGGACAGGGCTGGGGACCTGGTTCCGTCCTGTTTCCTGATGTAGAACATGGTGGTGGTGTTGTCGGTGAAGATCCTCACCACCTTGCCCTTGAGGGACGGAAGGAAGGACCTGAGGGCCCAAAACACTGCACGGAGCTCCAGAACGTTGATATGGAGGGCCTTCTCCGTCAGGAGCCAAAGGCCTCTCGCGTGCAGATTCTCGGTGTGCACTCCCCACCCTTCCAGGGAGGCATCCGTGGTCACTGTGTCCTGGTGGCCGGGGGTCTGGAAGTCCATGCCCGCCGTCAGATGTGCGCGGGTGCCCCACCACCGGATCGCTCGTCGGAAACTCTCGTCGAGTGTGATCCTCTCCTCGAAGCTGCCTGTCGTCTGGATCCAGCGCGCGTCCAGGAACTCCTGCAACGGGCGCATCCGGAGCCTGCACAGGGGGATGAGGTAAATGCAAGAAGACATCATTCCGAGGAGGGACTTGATGGACCTCACTCTGGCCGCGTCCGCAACCAGCATCCGCTGCACCTTGCCCAGAATGGCCCTCGTCCTTTCCTCCGACGGGGAGGCCAGAAGCGACACTGTGTCGAGCTTCGCTCCCAGAAACAGTGCGCCTTGCGCGGGCACCAGGTGGGACTTGGCGTAGTTTACAGAGAATCCCAGGTCCATGAGAAGTTGGACGGTCCTTGCCGTGTGCTCCACGGGGAGCTCCCTCGTCTTGGCTCGGATGAGCCAGTCGTCCAGGTAGGGGTAGACGTGGATCCCCTCTCGGCGCAGCTGCGCCGCCACCGGTGCGAGGCACTTGGTGAACACCCTGGGTGCCGACCTTAGTCCGAAGGGAAGGGCTCTGAACTGATAGTGACGCCCTTGGACCACGAACCTGAGAAACATTCGGTGTCCCTTTAGGATGGGAATATGGAAGTAGGCATCCTCCAAATCCAACGACGACAGGAAATCGCCCTCCTCCAGCTGGCCCAGGACGTGTTGGAGGGTGACCATCCGGAACTTCTGTGCCTTGATGAATTTGCTCAGTCGTCGTAGGTCCAGGATGGGACGCCATCCTCCCGTCTTCTTCTTCACGAGGAAGTATCTTGAGTAAACTCCGGAACCCCGAAGCCTCTTTGGGACGAGCTTGATGGCGCCCTTCCTGAGCATCGCCTTTACCTCCAAGAGAAGTTGAGGGACGTGAAGTTCTTTCCTGGCCACAGGGGGGACGCGCGGGCACCTTCTTTGAAACTCGAGCGCGTGACCCTGGGCTAGGGCGTCCAGCACCCAACGGTCGGTGGAGATGGACTCCCACACGCTGACGAAGCTCGCCAGCCGGCCTCCCACCGGGGTGCTTCGGTGGGGGCCCGACCCCACGGCCGGTTAAGTCCTGCTTCGACGAGGCTTTGCCGCCTTGACCTCCTTGGCGACGACGGCGTGGTCCGTCTGACTTGCCTCGTCCCCTGTAAGCTTCCTGCGACGACGAACGGGCCGCTTGACGGTAGGTGGAAAATCCGCCGCCGGAACCTTTGGAGGCACCCTTGCCTCCGCCGCTCCGAAAGGGCGGCCGCCGTTGCTGGAGAACCCCAAGAGCCCGGGCCGTCTCCGTGTCTGCTTTAATGGCTTGAAGGGAATCGTCCACTGTTTTCCCAAACAGGTTGTTTCCATCGAACGGCATGTCCAAGACTCTGGTCTGCACGTCTTGACGGAAGTCAGTAGACTTGAGCCATCCACGCCGCCTAAGGCACACGCCGTTGCCCAACTGGCGAAATCCAGTGTCGGCGATGTCCGTCGCAATCGTAATGGCGTGGTCCGACGTCACCTCACCTTCCTGCAAGATCTCTAGGGCATCCGCCCTCTTGTCGTCCGGTAGGAAGTCCAGCAGGGGGGCCAGCTTGTACCACAGCTCCCTGTCGTAGCGGGCTACGATAGCCAAGGCGTTGGCCGCCTTAATCGTCGTCGCTGCAGACGAGATGACCCTGCGTCCCATCGTATCCAATTTCTTTCCCTCGCCGTCCGGCGGGGAATTCGACGTGGAGGCCGCACCCCCCCCCCGCTTTCTTCCTGGCCGCCGCGGAGACGACGGAGTCCGGGGTCGGCTGTGCCCGGAGGCACAAGGGGGCCGCGTCCAGGACCCGGTACTTCTTCTCGTACCGATCCCTTCTAGCCGGCGTCGTGGATGGGTTCTTGAGGAGGGCGAGGCCCTCATCCCAAATATCGTCCAGTAGAGGCACGGAGAGGACCGTCTTCCTCTTGGCCTCGCGCCGTTGATAAAGGAAACCTTCCTTCTTCTTCTCCTCCGGGCAGAGCTGGAAGAGCTCGGATGCCCTGGCGATCATGGAGTGAAACGATCCAATCTCGTCGGGCGGGGAAGCCCGGGTGGGAGGTGACGACGGCAGATCCTCGTCGTAAACCTCGTCGTCCGTACCCGTCGCGGCCGTGTCAGTCCCCGTATCATCCCCACGAGTCGTGGACGGGGAGGAGGGCTGAACAGGGCGCGATGGCTGAAAAGGAGGTGGAGGGTGAATCCTTCTTCTCTTAGGGGGAGGGCTCCCAGAAGGGCCTGGCTCCGGGTCCCCCGTCGGGAGCGGTTCCTCCGCTGGTGGTAACGGCAGTCTCGTCCTTATCTCCGAGCATAAGGACTGTATAGCCAACAAAATGGCCGCCGAGTTGTCTTGCGGCGCTGGTTGAGGGGAGTCCGACGGGCGATCAGGGGCCCCGTCGGCACCCTCGACGATATCGTCGTCTCCTACGTCGGGATCCCTCCCGACGGGCTGGTCTTCTTCCACGCCAACGCCGTGGCTTAAGACCTCGATCAGCTCTTCCTCAGAGGTTGAGGCCGAATCCACGACGACCTCCTGCCCCCCATTTTTCTTCTCCGTCGGAGGTTTCACGGGGGTCCTGTCGATGGGCATAAAAGAGGACTCCCTCCGCGGTGGCAGGGAGACTCTGAGCCCCGGGGTCGCCACCACTGGTGTAGCCTCCACAGGCTGAGCCAGGGCCGCCGCGACTGTCTCGATAGAGGCCTTGGCTGGATGGATTAAGGCTTTCACCACCTTAGGTGCGCTCACCGCCTTCTACTTGGGGGCGGGGGACACTGCCTCGCTCTCCCTCCGATGGGGCCTTCGAGCTCGACCGGGGCCTCTCCAGGAGCTTCGCCGGGTGCTCGGCCTTCCTCTTACCCGAACCAGAGCGTTGGCTCGTGGTTGATGGTGTCGGGGAGGATGCGCCCTGCCTGGCGCCCGTAGAGCCCGACCATTCGGCGCTCCCGGTGCCAGCGGAATCGCGGTGCTTGGCCTTGTGTTGGACCCCCATCGCCGGGGCGTCCTCAAAGGTCTTAGAAGACCGCTCGGATTTCTTCTTCTTCTTCTCGCCTGACGGGCTCTTCCCTTCCAGCCAGTTGGCGAGACGTTGATGGCGGTCCTTCATGGTCCGCTCCGACATATTGCCGCAAAACGCACAGTCCTTCTCCACGTGCGTCTTGTCCTCATGTAGGCAGTAAAGACAAAAGGAGAGTTCGTCCTCCTTAAAGACATTCTGAAGCTGGCATCCAGGGCAGACCCTGAACAGCTTTCCGGGCGTCGAGCTTCCCTTCTCCTGGGCCATGTCCGAGATGGGCCTGAGAAACTTCTGGAGTCCTCCAAAAGCGTAGCTCGACGAAATCTTCGCCCTTGAGTGGCGTAGACGAATCCGACACGGGTCCCCGTTGATCGGATGAAGAATCGGTGGAGCTTGAGGCTCTTTTTGACCGAAAAAAATCGAAGTTTTTGAGAAAAAACGTGAAAAAATAGCACTAACGCTCGAGAGCAATAGCACGAGGATCCCAACACTTGAACGTGCGGTAAAAATCTGAAGATGGCTGCCAGAGGCGGGGCTTGGGTAGAGGGCAGTCATTGGCTGTGGTCAGTATGACGCAGAGATCAGTGATTGGTTACTACTACGAAAGACAGATCAGAAACGAAACTGATACTGGTTTTTTCTTTACCGAGGATTCCCAGCCTGACGACGGGGAATATTCATGAGCATGTGAATCCATGCCAGACCCCATGCTGGAGAACTGGTAACTTGCTCGGCAGATAGTATATTAGATGGTTGTCTAAACATCTCCATGGTTTTATGCCTACTGGTGGGAAGATGAGGCCGCACAAGAATGGTATGAGTAATATGAGAGTATATGACAAGGAAATAAGGGACATGAAAAGAGATGCGCAGGAAACTGCGGATATGTGATTGTAGTGCCCTTAACCCTGAGCTGATGTATAGGACCAGAAGAATGATAAGGAAAACGTGCCTTAATGAGATCAGACGGTATCGGGCCTTCAATAGTAATACCACATGGCAACATATGGTGCGGATACTAATTGAAGTTGATACCAGGAAGTTCTGGGCTAGCTTTAGATCGATCAGCAATGTGGGCAACCCAGAGCTCCTGATCCCCATTGATAGCTGTACCTGGGTCAAGTTCCTCACTGATAAATTGAAACGGGAAACAAATAAGTTAGATATAAAACCCATATCTAATCTGATCATATGTAGGGAGGATCTATTACGGATAATTAAGAACTTAAAATCCTCCAGAGCTCCTGGACCCGATGGGTTATGTTACGTCATGATAAAAGAAAATCCTGAAGTCTGGGCAGACATACTGGCTGTTCTATTCCAAAAGGTTATTGATACAGGTATGATGCCTAACTCCTAGAAGATGTCCAATATCATCCCAGTCTTTAAGAGTGGACCTCGTAATCTCCCTGAGAGTTATAGGCTTCTGGCACTCCCAGATGTGCTGAGTAAGATCTTTTGTACCCTTATTCTTCAGGAAATAACAAAATCGATCAATAGTGATAATATATTGGATAAGGCTCAAACTGGTTTTGGCAAAGGTTGCTCCACAAAGGATATCTTCATTGTGAATAGATTAATTGAGCAAGACAATGGTGATAAGCTACCTTTATATATGCTTTTTGTTGACTTCTCCTCAGCGATCGACTGTTGAGCGTAAGAGGCTTTGGGCGAAATTGGAATCCTTTGGTATGCCCTCCAATCTTTTTTATTTCTGCATGATGATATATGATGAAAGTGTGGCCAGGATTCAATTGGACAACATGGGTGCGTTGTCTGACGCAGTCAATATCCAAAAAGGTGTCAGACAGGGAGGTGCACTAGCACCCACGTTGTATAACTTATTCATGTCAGACTTTGGTGGAATATTCAAGGATACAATGAATGCCTTCCCCAAAATTGGCTCTCACAAAGTGGGCTGGATCTGTGGTGCAGATGATATTATTGTCTTTGATAATACATTTATCAGAATCTGCAACAGTGCCATAGCCATTTGTGAATATGCCCAAACCAATGGGCTAAAAATCAATCTGACAAAAATCCAATTTATGGCGGTCGGCCTCAATAATTGTAAAAAATCTGGTATCCCATGCCCGCTGGGCGTTATAAGGAAAGTCACCTGCTACAAATACCTGGGTTATGAGGTCTGTGGGGAAAGAAGGAAAATTAATTGTATGGTCCAACAAAGTAAAAGATCGAAAGTGATGGCTACATTAACAGCAGCCATGTGCTTCTCAAAGAAAATTGCGGGCTTCAGCCTGTTGGGAGTAACTAACACACACAAACAGAAGATGGCCGCAATTTTCTTGTATGCTCTAGAGACATCATTCTCAGCTTGGTCGGACTGGGCAGATGTGACTGAGGGAATGATATGGAGGAGACTGCTAGGACTCACCAACTATACACCTGTCCTGGCAATCCGACTTGAAATGGGTTTGACTTCCTTATCTGCTCAGATTGAGCATAATAGAGCTAAACTCTATGTAAAAATCAAAATTGCCCGTCAGGATACCCTGCTGCATATCCTCCGGGAAGGACTGAAGGGTGGCAAAATGGATGCCTTAAATACATTTCAGATGAGCAACCTCCTACTATTTGACAGAATTGGTTGGTCTCCGAAATGGGAACATGGTGAGGGGGCAGTACTAAAATCTCTGAAGAACTCTACTGAAAAGTGGGATTGGGTTGCCAGCTATGATAAGGTAGCTACTATGAGTTTCCTGTGTACGTTTGCCAGAATGCCTTTTATATATAAAAAGCCCCAATATTATCTAAAATTGATGCTTCCTGAGGCTAACCGAAGAATATTCTTGGATATTAGACTTAATCGTCTAAATGTACTAGGGGCCCGGGGAGCGTAGATTGGTATTCATGAGGAGAGAAGGTTTTGTATACTTTGTCTGGATGATAGAAGAAGTGGAAACTGCAAGGCACGTACTTACATGCTGCAAAAAGATGAGCACTACATATGATAAATGGTTTGCCATATTTGAGTATGATCAGACCTATATTGCATGGGATGAATAAGAGTCTGGTCATTGCTATTACACAGATCTGGAAGGTGGTAAACTGCTGAAGGATCTAGATATATAGCATCATTTGCTGATGTAGTTTGCTGTGTTCCCATTTGACTTTGTAGTGGGGATTTAATCTCAGACTTTCGAGCCTTGTTGTCTAATGATCACAGTGTGATTTGCTCCTTCTCCCGATAGATACAATTCAGACTCAGTGTATATGTCTGCTGTGCTTATGTAATATACATAAGCAAAACAAAAGAGGTGATGGCTGGAAGGTTTAGAATAAATCTTAACCTCTGGCATTGCTCTGGGCAACCCTCCAGACCATTGTTCTTCACCTGCCAAGCCATTACCAAAAGGGAAAAGACCATATGCAATCAGGCTTGGTCCTACCCCCAAAGAGGTAGTCCAGCCCGAACTGCTAGGTCCCATCCCTTCTGCACGAGACCACAAGCATGCCCAGACATGTTTCAGCCTTGTTGGGCATCATCAGTGAGGAGTAGCTTGGGTCTCTAGGCCCAGCAGGCACGGGACCCACGTCTGGGCATACCCGTCCCACTCGGGGTGACAAAAGCAAAACAAAAGAGGTGATGGCTGGAAGGTTTAGAATAAATCTTAACCTCTGGCATTGCTCTGGATACATGTTTTCTTTTCTCTCTTTTTTTTCATCTGCTTCTCACTGAGAGTGAGGTCTTGTTTCCACCCTCCTGGCCATCTGTTGTTCTCCTGCACATGTGGAGTTTGTGCATGGCTGCTGACCATTCCATGAGGTAGGTGCACTTTCTGTGCATTACTGCACCTCCAGGGGAATTATTGATCCTGAAAAATCGAAATTGGAAAAAAAAAAGAAAAAAAAAGAAATGTGCATAAAATTGCTGGAAAGGACTGTGTTATTTATCATTTTCATCGTGCTGACATTTTTTGAGCTTTTTAATACCTGCAGCTGCATTGCTATTTTGAAAGCACAAGTTTTTTCCCACTACTGCCTGCTTTTTGACCGTTTTTTGGCCCTTCCAAGATGGCCGCTGTGGTTTTCTTTGTTGTGTAGGCAGGCTGTGCTGAACCACCTCTCCCTGTGTTGCACTCCCATTGGTTGCTGAGTGTTTTCTTCCATCCAATCGGGGACCGGCAGGCTTCAGCCAGCCCTCTCAGCAAAGGCCCACTTCTAAGGCCCCTGTTCGCTTCCGGAACGCTAATTGGGGTCCTCCATGCACCTTAACCACAATGATGCTGCCACCTCACTCCTCTAAGTAATCCGGACTGCCTTGTCTTTGCCTCCTCCAGAACTATGGGTTAGTTCCCTCCTTATGGACTCACTCCTACCGCCTTTGACTATCACTGTTCTTTCTGCTTGTTACTCCCATGTTGCCATCCTGATGCACAGTGCTTACTAAAACCCTTTGCTAACATCCGATTCCAAGATTGAAAAGTCAAATCTTGCTGTTTTTGCTTTGTGCTAAAAAGTCAAATCTTGCTGTTTTTGCTTTGTGCTAAAAGGTCAAATCTTGCTGCCCATTGCGAAATTCTCTGTATTTTGCTTGTATACTGTTTCTTCTCTGTAACTTGCCAGCCCAGTGACCTCACCACTCTCTTTTGTCCCACACCTACCTGCCTTAGCACCCCCAGTAACTCCATCCTCTCCTCGCTTCCACCCCAATGGCGCTTTCGGTTTCTCCTATCTTTTCTAACTGCTTCTCCATGGACTATCCTTCCCTTCTCACTAAGTCTGGTAGGAAGAAGTTCAAAAAGGATATCTTGGCCTCTAACCCTGGTCTTCCTATCGTTGACACCTACTACAATGCTTCCGCCAGACAGACCCTCACAGACATCCTCTTTGTCGTTCCTTCGCCAGATCTATGGACTTCTCATATGCTCTGCCCTATCTCCTTCTCTCCCATTAATGGTGGCGCTCGCTGGAAGTTCTCATGGCTTCCTTCGACTCCTCTAAAGTCATCATTAATGTCTACCTCAATGGTACTGTCATGGTCCAAGGCCTTCAGGCCAATCTCCTCCTCTTTGATAGGCGCTTCCCTCGCCTAATCAATTTCCTCTCATCTCCTGCTGTCCCCTCCTCTCCCCCCTTGGCTACCTTGCCCTCTCTCTCCTCCTCCTCTTCTGCCCCTCCTAGGGCTCTTTCTCCTCCGCAGGGTGTACCTATGATCTGTACCCCTCCCCGGAAGGTCATTAAGGCTGGCAACCTTCT
The DNA here is from genome assembly GCF_040938575.1 of Ambystoma mexicanum. NCBI lineage: Eukaryota > Metazoa > Chordata > Amphibia > Caudata > Ambystomatidae > Ambystoma > Ambystoma mexicanum. Next base: position 291,644,672 of record NC_090932.1, on the reverse strand, counting down.
TCATATTGCCACTGTCAACTCTCGCTCTGCTGTCAAACTCTCCTCTGACATCTGCCACCTCCTTGAAGAACTAGACCTTGAGGTCCTTGGTCTTACTGAGATATGGTTCACTGCCAGCTCTGTCACAAGCTTTGACACTTTCCTCCCTGATGGCTACAAGATCCTCTCAGCACCCAGATCCTCCCGGTCCAGTGAGGGGGTAGCCCTGATCTTTCCTGAGTGGATTCCTGCCTCTATCATTCCCACTCAGACCTACTCCTCTTTTGAATGCCTTGTCAGTAGGCTTTCTCTCTCGTCTACCCATTGTCTAACTGTGGTTACCATCTACCGGCCTCCTGGTCAAATCACCTCATTTCTATCTGAGTGGGCAGACCTCTCCTCCTCCCACCTGGCCTCTACCACTCAACTCCTCCTCCTCTGTGACCTCAATATACATTTAGACCCTACTTGCTCCTCCTCTGTACTCTTCCGTGACCTCTGCGACTCCCTCTCCATCCTCCCCTCTGGCCCGACTCACTCTGCAGGGCACACACTCGATGTCTTGATCTCCTCTGACCTCCCCCTCTCCATCCCTCTGACCACTCCTCTCTCCTGGAGCGATCACTCCCTCCTCTCCTCTCATCTCTCCCTCTCTTCCCCCCAAACCAAGCCTACCCCAACACTGCCACCTACCTTCTCGGACATCCGGCCCATGAAGCGTCTGTCAGTTGAGGCTTTTGCCGCCATTTTCTCTCCCCCCCTTCACCTTTGGCTGTTTCACATCCTGATGTGTCTCTACTCTTGAATTTCTGATACGCTTGATGCTCTTGCCCCTGTCATGAGGATCCGTTTGAAGTCCAAAGCCAAGTGCAATTCCTGGTATGACTCTGACCTAGCTACACTTAAATGTAAGTGTAGGGAGGCTGAGAGGAAATGGAGGACTTCCTGTTCATCCTCTGACAAACTGGCCTGTCGCCTGCTACAAAGGCAATACCGACTCTCTGTCCTCACCAAGAAGTACACATTCAAGCTTGTGTCTCTGCGGCATCTAACAACTCAGCCGAAATCTTTAAAATCTGCAGGGAGCTGGCCAACCCTGCTGCAGACTCTACCCTGCCTGTTGCCTCCCAGGCTCTTTGCAATGCCCTTGCCTCTCACTTCATTTAAAAAACCCAGGACATCTTGTCCACCCTCTTCACCCACACCCCTCCACTCCCCTCCCCATTTGTCCTTGCTGACCCTCCTTTAGCCACCCCCACCATCCTTCTCGTCCTTTCCTCTTTTCTCCCCTGACGAGGTCGCTAGACAAGTACGATCCATGAAAGCCTCGTCAAAACAGGTTCATCCCTGTTCCTCTAAAACCATCAAGGACCACATTGACACCTTCGCTCCAGCTCTTGCTGATTTTTGCAACCACTCTTTTGCCTCGCGATCCTTCCCCTCCCCTCTGAAGCACTCCTTTGTGCATCCTCTTCTCAGGAAACCCACAGCTGATCCTTCTTGTCTTGCTAACTATCGCCCAATTTCCATTACTCCCTTTCTTGGCAAACTCCTGGAAAAGTTGGCCATCTCTCAGCTTAACCTTCATTCTTATTTTGTTGGCTGTCTCCATGACCACCAGTCTGGCTTCAGAACTGCCAGAAGCACGGAAGCTGCTCTCCTGAACATCCGTGAAGATCTGCTCTCCAACCTTGACTCGAACATTCCCTCTGTTCTCATCCTCCTCAATCTCTCTTCTGCCTTTGACAAGGTCAACCATACCATCCTGCTCAACCGTCTCCATGAAAACCTGGGTATCACTGATCAAGCTCTGGCCTGGCTGACTTCTTTCCTCTCAGATCGACCCTCCCAGGTCCAACGTGGGTCCTTCCTTTCATCTATCTTCCATCTCTTCCCCAGGGGTCTAACCTCTCGCCTGGCTTTTCAACCAATACCTGGCAACTTTCGCCCACTGCATTGCCACTTTCTGCTCAAATTTCCAGTGCTACGCTGACGACAACTCATTTTCAGACTGTCCTCTGCCACCTCCTCTCCCTCTCTCATCTCTGATGGCCTAACTGCCATTCAAGAGTGGTGTGCCGCCAATGATCTTTGTGTGAATGCCAGCAAGACGGAGATCCTCTTCATCGGCACACCTTCACCATCCTTTCCCCTCACTCTCTGGCCGGCCTCCCATGGCCCTCCTCCTATTCCCACCTACGAGGCTAAGAACCTCAGGGTCATCTTTGACTCCACCCTTTCCTTCTCTGCCCACATCTCTGAGGTTTCTAAAAAGTCAAATTTCCAACTGCACCTCCTCAGAGGTACTCTGCCTTTCCTCTCCTTCCCCCAGAAGCTCATGGTATCCCAAGCTCTGTTTCTCTCTAGCTTGGACTATTGTAACAGCCTCTTTCTTAATCTACCTGCCTCTACTTTCCGCCCTCTGCAACTAATCCAGAACAGGACTGAGAGACTTGTCCTTGGCCTCAAGCCCTGGGATCGTATCTCTCCAGCTCTGAAATCTCTCCATTGGCTCACAGTGGATGCAAGGATTAAATTCAAAACCCTCTGCATTGTCCACAAGGCTTTCTGGGGCCTGGGTCCAAAATACCTTCAGCTATCCCTCCGCAAATACCTCCCCTCTCGAGCTCTTCGCTCCTCTACCTCCAACTCCCTCAGGGTCAGTTGTTTTTCAAAGAAACAAGCTGGGGGAAGATCTCTGTCTTCGGCTGGGGCCTCCCTCTGGAACAGCCTCCCTGCCACTCGAAAACTTGAGGAGAACCATCTCCGGTTCTGGAAGCACCTCAAGACCTTCCTCTTTTTCTTCTGCCTTTGCTCCCCCTCTCCCGAGCTGATCTGTTCTCTCTTGGCACCGTGCACCAGGCCACCCTCTGTCCTCCGGGCCCATGTAACTGCTCACCCTGCCACGCTCCCGCACTGCCTCCGGGCCACCCCTTGCACTGGGGTCTGTATCTGTACCCATACAGCCCCCCCTTTTTCTTCCTGCACTTATCAGACCTACCCTGTCTGCTGCCTTAAACCTAGCACTTGCAAATTGCTGGCTGCACTAAAACTGTTTGTTGCCTTTATTATTTATGTATTGTTATTTATCTGTTTCTCCTCTGCTTCACACTTTCCACTTCTCCCCCTTCCATGCACTTTTCCCCTCCCCTTCTCCCATGCACTTGAGTGTTCTCAATGTCACTGGGCCTAGTAAGATCGCTGTTTTGATCTCCCCTGTTCCCCTCCCTTGCCGCACTCTGAAACACTTGTGCACGAGCGCGATACAAATACAATATCAATATCAAAATATCAATATCTCTTCTTGACCTAAACTCTGGTTCAATTATTATTATTTTTTTCTTTTTGACCAGAGCAAAATTGTTTTATCTTAAAAAACAAAATCCTGGTTTTCCCCAGAGTCTTGGTACTGATTTCATATTGGCATGCTTCTTAGCCTCACTTTAGCAGTAGGAAAGGACTCAAGGCTAATATCATATAAAGAACAGAGGAGGAAGAAAACAAAGATTTGAGCTTTTCCTATTTCTTTTTAGATGCTAAAAAATCGTTATCGTAACGAAAATACTTTTTTCCTGCTATTGCGTATAAAATAGGTTCTGAATCCCTATATGTCTGTTTGCGTTCTTTAATGCTACGCTCATTTTTTAGTTTGATACTGTGAAGGGTTGTGGTTCTTCTCGAGATGTGGAAGATCTCCTTTGGGCCTTTTCTGGTTCAATTCTAAAGTATGTTTGATATCTTTTTTAGTATATATGTATTTTGTTTTTAAGTAGATGGTTGTATAATTCTATAATGATAATGTGGTTTAATTTTGTTTGCCATGTTTTGATATCAATTTGTGAAAAGTCCAATCAACTATAACACAACAAAAAAAAAAGGAATCGTATTGACTGTGAAGCGGAGGTGCCGTGCCTAAAACCAATTCTAACCCTTGCCCTACCCCTTACCCTAACCCAAAATCTAACCCTTGCCCTACCCTTACACTAACCCTAACCCTAACCCTAAATCTACTCCTTACCCTAACCTTAAATCTACCCCTTACCCTACCCCTAATTAAAAAAAAAAATCCATCGGATTTACATCAAATTATATTCAATGAATTATATTATATTTCGATGGAAATGCTTTTCATTGGATATAATGTGATGGTAATGCATTAGACGAAACTGATTTCGATGGAATGACCAGATACCTTAGACAGTAAGTATAGACATGCACTATTAAGCCTCAACACACTCTCAAGCAATGTTAGGGAGAATTGTCATAAATGGCAGAATTTCCTTACCTAATGAGCCTCTCAGCAGCTTTGCTGGATTTCTAGGGTTTAATTTTTTCAACTAGTAAGAGTGTGAGCCTTTTTCCCACTCTTACATGTGTTTTGTTGTGTGTGTTTTTACCATTTGTGTGATCTTGGGCTCTGTAGTCTCACCTACTCCATGAGCATCATGTTTATGTGCGTTACACAGCACCTTCAGAGCAGTGACACAGGGTTGTCGTTTAGACTTCCCACTGACTCCATTTTTCTGGGACAGACTACTGTCTCCCAGAAAAATGTAAAGTTGCCATTAACTTTATGTCGTCTCTTTAAAGCACAGACCCAGTACACCCCATCTTACATGGAGTACTGGAAAGGGTTAATTCTTATGCCTTTTTGTCTGTTTCTCTTGGAGCACTGTTTCGCTCCCTTTACATCAAGACTTGGCTGGTGGCAGTGGTAACTATCCTATTTTTCGTACCGCGATTATCTTATATGAATGTGGTACTGTTTTAGGCTATTATATTAGCCTCAACATAAACCTGCTTGACCAAATACATTTTATTTCGGCTCCGGCTGCGCGCCAAACCATGTTTGGTCCCTTTGTTGGCCGTCTTTTCGCGGGCTTCTGCACAGAAGCCCTCCTTAAGGCGCCTGAAAGTCTGTGTAGGCAGGATGTGAGGGAGGGGTCTTAAGACCCCTGCCATGGGTGCCCTTGGTAACCGAAGTTGCACTCCTGTTTGGTTGGCTGGGTGACTGTCCTTGCCAGGACAGCCACCCTGCTGTCTTATTGACAGCCAGGCTGTATGAATGGGGGAAAACTGCATAAAAAGCAGGTCTCTGGGACTGGAAAGGCAGAGTCGCCAATGGAAGAACCAATGAGGAGCTGATGGAAGAGGACCCCTACAACGATTGAACTGCCCGGTGAAGCCCTGCTGCAGGTCTGAATCTTCAGAATCTGACGACAGACAAGATGCTCCAGGAAACCTCTTCCCTTGAGCTGGTGGGACCAACCAGTTTGCCCAAACTGCAAGCCAGGACCCCTCCTCTGGTCGAATTCGCTGTACAGAGCTACAGTGGGCCGGATAGCCAGGAAAGTCGGACCCTGCTTGGGTTTTAAGGAGCACACCTTTTATTTGTTGCTTTGCTCTGCTGCTGGTTTCTTCTCTGGGTAGTGCAGGACCCTCCAGTCTTCCTACATCTTGTCAGTCCGACAGTCGCTTCAGGAACCATGAGCCTGCAGGAACTACCAGGAGCTTCCGCCTCAGCTACAGCTCTCTCTCCGTTTTAAGGTACTGTGCAAATCCGGTTGTTCGTTTCGTTCAGCCGTGGTGAAAGTGTTCGAAATCTTTCTCCAAATCAAGGGCTTGTCCTCCTCTTCTCTTTGGACTAACTTTTCAGCCAACCAACCTCGTCCGGAATCCGTGGCACAAACTTTACCGCTAACTACCCTGAACTGTGTGATCTTGAGCAAAAGACTTTTGACCCATTGACTTTGTCCCTAAGCCTTTTCTACCTGATTCTATCTCTGTAGTTCCTCTTGTTCAATTGCCCTGAGTACTTATCTGTTGGTGTGATCTAATTTCTATTAACTTTGTCTTTTCCTCCCTTTTAAATTACTGGAGTGTCATTTTGATCCCACTTCATTTTGTGAGCTTAACTTGTCTGGAATTTAAGGGAAGTGGTGTGGCATATTAAGAGTGTGGTTTTTAGACTGCTTATAATAGTGTACTGTTATACAACTGAAAAGTGAAATAAATGTATATTCTTTTACTTGAAAACCTTGAGCCAGTGTTTGCCTGAATCATAGTAATTGCTGTCCTTTGTGTGACTATTTGATACTGCTCACTTACTCTTCAGATAGGTCTGGCTGCTCCGCTACTGCTACCACTTTAACTGTGTAGTACAGGCTTGTACCAAAGGTGAATTTGTACTGTCACTTGTAGTCTTAATTGTGTGTGGTGTTCCCAAAGGGTACTGCATACAATTCTGCCTAACAAACAATGAAAATCACAGGTAAGTAGTACTAAATCAATGTTATAAACACATATACATTCACGGTTGGTGATCCTAGAGATCATTCACACTTTGCTTTTAAAACATAACTGATTCAGATATGAAACATGAACACTATCATTAGTAAAGCAAATTAAATACTGTTAAAGTAGTGCAAAGCAATTGTAAGTCAAGGAATCAGTGTAAAAGCAATGGAAACAGTTTACCCTGCCTCACAAAGTAAGGCCCCTAATACTTAAGAAGCATTTCCCTGCTACAGTAGGGTGGCCTAGTGCCACTACGAGTCAAGTCTGTTGGAGACAGTTGGTAGTATGTAAAGTTTAAAAAAAAGTATTGTCAAAGCCCACATGTAGGTAAAATGTTCCAGTGGTGGAGAAACAAAGGTAAATTCAAAGAATTGGGTGACCTCTCCCAATCCCACCACTCCAGAGAAAGCCCAAGGGGTATCCTTCCCCAGAACTCCAATCACAACCAGTCAAGGGTGACACAGGGTGAAGACTTTGCACAAGCACACCGGTATTGCGTGCAGGGGTGGTAACAGGTATGCAAATTCGCCCCCTTTCTCCGATTTCACTTGAAACCACCTATAGGATTCCTAGTTTCGCTGGACCCACTTACTTCTATTGTTGGTTCCATTGTAAGGGTTCCAGGGGGTGCGGGCGCAAACGTTGCTTTCAGGTTTGCAATTGTGCTTGGCTAGACAGCCTTTACACGCTCCAATGAGGCGGTTCCTGAACTGTTGCCACGCGACCACCCAGGCACCCAGAGATGCAGACCGCCACATGTCCCATGACAACAGGAGACCCTAGTAAACTATGGAAGTAGGCATCGAAGAACACTGCGATCAGGTAGCGACAGGTGACTCGTGCGTGAGAACAAAGACACTGTTCCAGCATGTGCAGCAGCTACAGGAGGCTGATCTTCTGGGCCACTAGCTGAGATCTGCGAAGTTCCAAGCTGAAACTCAGAACAGGGACTGGTGCACCAAAGATGCCCTGAATGAAGCTAGTAAGCCCATTGAATAGTTCCAGGATGTTTCCGCCTGCCTCTTCCGGGATCTTATTGCAACGGTTTGGACTGCTTGCTCCCACAAGCCCGAGGGTCTTCAGGAGACCGATCCAGAGAGCAGGGTCTTCACCAGGACTTGGCTGGAAGCAATGCTGGATGTCTACAATAGTCCTTCTCTCCTCACATCTCTGACATCTCTAAGAAGTCAAACTATCCGCTGCACCTCCTCAAAGGAATTCTTCCTTTTCTCACTTTCCCCCAGAAGCTAACTGTCTCCAGAGCTCTGGACCTCTCTAGGCTGGACTACTGCAACAGCTTCTTTCTAGAGGTTCCTGCCTCTACTCTTCGACCTTTACAACTTATCCAGAACAGGACTGCAAGACTTGTCCTTGGCCTCAATCCCAGGTATTGTATCTCTCCAGCTCTGAAATCTCTTCAGTGGCTCCCCGTAGCTGCACGGATCAACTTCAAGACCCTCTGCATCATCCACAAGCCTTTCTTGGGAGTGGGACCGCTCTACATCCAACTTTCTCTTCCAAAACATCTTCCTTCTCGAGCTCTCCGTTCGTCCACCTCCAACTCTCTGAGGGTCAGACTATTCTCCAAGCAGAGAGTTGGTGGCAGATCTATCTCCTCGGCTGGGGCCTTCCTCTGGAACAGCCTCCCTGCCTCTCTCAAACTTGAGCAGAATCACCTCCAGTTCCGGAAGCAACTCAAGACCTTCGCTCTTCCTCTCCCCTGCGGATGCACCTGACTGCTCCACGCGCTGGTCACCCTCTGAACTCGGGCCCAGGCTCCTGCATGTCCAGTTGCCCTCGCACTGCCTACGGACTCCCCAGCACTTAAGGTTCTGCATCTGCAACCCTACAGTCCCTCTCTCTGCACTTATGAGCCACCCTCTGGCTGCACTTGTAAATTAAATGCACTTCCACCTTCCCCTCCCCCCTGGCACTTCTCTGCACTTGCACAATATGAATGACACAAGGCCTCGTAAGATTATGTTGTCCTCCCTTTGTTTCCCCCTCCTTGTCTTGCCGCGCCTAGAAATACTTGTGTACAGGCGCGTTATAAATGCCACATAATATCATATATCGTAGTCGCCCTCAGGTCTTCATCGGCTGCAACTCTTGGTTGAAGTCTTGGCTCTAAAGGACGATCCAAAGAACGGCTCCAAGCCGCCTCCTTTTATCAGTATACACGCATTTCGTCGACCACTTTTTCATCGTGGGACTTTTCATCACCGACCCTTTCATCGCCCACATTTTTTTTTTTTTTTTTAATGTTTAGGGGGGTTGTGGGGACCTGCTTCTGCTGATTCTCCATCAAGCCCTACTCCAATAGTGATAAAAGTAGTGGCGGCAATGCCAGAAACCTTACCACCCTCAGGAGGGAAGAGGTGCTGAGAAAACCAAGTCAACAGCTTCTGTGCTCTGAGGGTCAGCAGGTCCAAAAAACACTTTATATTGTCCCTGTACAGCGCACTAGTCTTTTGTAGGGGGGGGGTACAATTAGACTCTTCAGAAAGGCTTGGCAGGAAATAACATTGGGCAAATGGGTCCTGCTCCTGCAAATTCTGGACCTGGTTACTACTTTCCATTTTTATTTTGAAACCTTGCTAAAATCCCCCCTATTTTTCCCATGCCTTTGGAACACCACCTGTGGAAGAAAATCTTTCAGCTGTTAATGAAAGGAGCAGAGGAAGTTAAAGGCTGGTATTCCCATTATTTTGTGGTTTCAAAGAAGGACGGATGGCTCAGATCCATCTTCAATCTGAGAATCTTCAACACGTTCCTCCGAAAGCATGGATTCAAGATGGTCACCTTAGCACAGATACTCCAGACTACGCCCATCTACACCAAGAAACAGAAATACTTTGGATTTGTGATGGGAAGCACTCACTGTCAGTCTGCAGTGCTTCCATTCGGCCATGAGAGTATTCATGATGTAGTGCATGGCAGTGTTGTGGCATATCTACACAGGCAGAAAGTGCTAGTCTTTCCCTGCCTCAACAACAGGCTCCTGCGGGCCAGATCAGAAGAGGAAACCTGCAGGATCAATGGACGACATGTACTCATTCACCATCAGTTAGGTTTCACCATCAACCTACTGAAGTCCTTTCTGACCCTCCCTCCATACTTACAGTTTATTGGGGCATTTCTGGAAATGGAGGGAGGCATGGCTTCTCAACTGTCAGTGACAAGCATTCAAACCCTGATAGCCCTCTTTCAAGGGAATTGGGACTCCCTCCTTGGGTTTTCTTGAGTATGTTAAGATTTATGGTGTCTTGCATCTGCACAGCACACAAGTAAGACTGAGAATGCAGGCGCTACTGTGGTCCCTGCGAAGCTAATGCTCCCAGTTCAACAGGGACATGAAGGACGTTAAGAGCCTCCTGTACCCTTCTGGTTCACAAGGACCTCCTTTGGTGGGCATCGACTACCAACCTCCTTCTCGGGCATCCCTTCCGACAGCCATCATTGGTGGCCATCTTGGTAACGGATTCAGAATCTTTCAATGAGTGTTCTAAGAAGGGCCAGAGAAATCCTTCCACATCAATTTACTGGAATTTATGGCAGTTCTTCTGGCAATGATCATTCCTACCATCAATCAGGGATATAACTGTCATGGCCCCCCATGGAAAACACCACCATCATGGTCTACTTCAACGGATGGGCAGTGTGGGATCCCTCAAGCTGTGCAGGGAAGTCATGCTCCTTGCCTTTGGGTGAATTGGAAAAAGGGGTGACGACGACAGCATCTCACCTCACCAGTACTTTGAAAGTACAGTCAACTCTCAGGGGTGTCACATGAGTGGAATCTAAAAGGGCATAATGTGGAGATCTTCTCCATGTGGGGGCTTTCCCAGGTCGACTTGTTCACAACAAGCTCAAAGAGGAAGTGTGAGATCTTGTGCTCCAGCAAGCTCACAGAGGGGTCTCTTTGGGCAATTCACTAGTAATACCCTGGGCATTAAACCATGAGTATGCCTTATCTCCATTACTACAGATTCCTTTGGCGCTAAGGAAGTTTAAGCGGAGCAGAACAATGATGCTGATCGCACCAAACTGACCATGGAGGACCCGTTACCTAGTCATGCTGGAAATGCGCTACTGTCTCTTCATTGGAGGATCCCCCTGGAGGGTAGAACTACTGACCTTATCATGTGGCAGGGTGATTCTACCCAAACCTATAACTCTGAACCTTCATGTCTGGTTATTGAGAAGCTGTGGTGCAAGGATTGGGATCCCTCCAAGGAGGTTATTAGTCTTATGCACTCAATGGGGGCTGTCCACCAAATCCATCGATGCTGGTCGCTGGAGAAAATGTGCTTTTTGGTCCCGGGATCAACAGCTCGACCCGCTGTTGTGCTTTGCCAGTCCAGTGTTGGAGTTCTTGCTTTCCTTGGCCTTGCCTAATTCTGTCCTTGGCTATCTTTTCTCCCTCTCCATTTTCAAATGAACACAAGAATATGATTTCTTTACTACAGTACCTCTAGTTTCTTAAGGGGCTCACTAACGCTTATCAACCCAGACACTTCATTGTTCCACAGTGGGATCTTAATTTGATGCTAACATTCTATTCTTGATGACTGCCTTCATTCAAACCTATCCATTCTTATCCATTATGCTAGCCATCTTTTAAAGTGGCCATTCTTGTTGATATTACTTCAGCACGTAGACCGTTGGAGTTGGAGGCTTTTTGTTTTAGTCTCCTCTCTTTCTCTTCATCAAAAACAGGATAATGCTTCCAGTTAAACCCCATTTCCTGCTGAAAGTGGTATACTAATTTCATCTGCAGAATAACAAGTATTTTCTAGTATTCTTTCCATCCCATTTATTAATCCAAAGTAGAAGAGCGGTTTGAGCTCTGAAATGTTACCTATCCAGGACAAGCAAATCGAATACAGGCTTGACAACCTGATATTATTTTTTTTAACAAGTCAATCACCCCGCAGACTATTTCCAGATGGATGGTCCTGTGCATAATAAAATGTTATGAGTTGGAAAGAAAGAGGCACCAGAAGGGCTTCATGCCAATTCTACTAGGGGTTAGGCAGCAACTTTTGCATTACAGAGAGGTGTCTCACTGACAGATATCTGTCAGGCAGCAACTTGGGCCTCCCCTCACACATTCATAAGAAATTACCTCCCAGACCTTGAAACTGGTGAGGAAGCTAGGGTGGGCAGGTTGGTGCTGCAAAGCACACCTTCTTTTGCATTAGGGTACAGATTAGGGAGTCTTTCAAAGATGAGGAATCTGTGGGAGTAATGTAACCATTAGAAGAACAAACTTGCCTGCTGATATTCTTTCTGATGAATATGTATCTTCCTCTTACAGATTCCTCATCACCCTTCCTGCCTGACCCACTAAATTGGATGACTGATGAATGTTTACACGTGCTTTTTATTTTTATCCTCAAGTGACGAACCGGCATGTCCCTTGCAGTCTCTGCTTCAAATTATAAAAATGAGGAAATGGTGCATCACAGTCCTGATCCCGCAACTTGCGCATATCGTTATCAAGGGAACATGACAGAGCCGGTCTCTGAGTCATGTGGTGCCACTTGCAGAGAGAACGTTTTCCGGAGCACACTGTCAGGGTAACCATCAAAGATGAAGAATCTGTGGGAGGAATATACCTATTCATCAGATCGAACATTACTGGAATACAAGTAATTTGTTCTTCTGGACTGAATTCCGGCTGTGACATGCAGCAAAGCCACCAGTTTAATGTGTAAGGTTGTTCAATAATCTTTAAATGAAAACAAATAAACATCAAATGTTGTATGTGCGAATTCTCAGACTTGCTGACCTGTAAATTCTGTATATATCCTCAGATCTTCCCACACGTAGTCTCAGAATCGAGGCACCAGGCTTTGCTTTTAATTGGAAATAACCCTAAAATGACAAAATGATATAGTTAGGAAAGGAAAGACAAATAATTCAGTTTATGTGCTTACCTGCCTATCAAGCAGCTAGGGCATTTTTGAAGGCAACTAAGCTTATTAGTCAGACAGTCCTTCTGCATGATGCAGGTGCAACTCCACTTTTTTTATTTTGGGTATGCCAATGGCGGTGCTACATGACCAATGTAGAAGACCAGAGTTAGAATCCTTGATACAATTCCCCTGCCAGAAGGCAATGCCCAGAACAGTGCCCCGCACACACGGTGACATGATTTGACCGTGCTTCCACCCACTTAATAAAGGGCAATATAACTTTACAATGTTTATCTAGGCAATTAAGGGCCTCTCCCACACAATCCAGTAATGACCAAGGATGTGACTTGTTTGCTTTATTTATTTCACGTGAGTCCTTGAAGTTAAACAACTATAAAATAACACTGATAGCCCATATACATATTAAGAGTGGATCCATAAAATATTAGTGCATAGATTGGTTAAAAGGTTGTATACACACCAAGGTGAATTATCTACCTTAAAGATTATTTGCTCTATTTACACCCAAACTGACCCTTAAACCTTGGATTTAATAAAATTTAGAATCCAGCCTATTCCCGCTGACCATTACCCCCAATCAAAGTAGTGGCTTCAAATAAAGACCCTTTATGTTTCACCTTGCACCTCTTAAGACACACAGGATTTCTGCTGCAGTATGGATATTATCAAGTGGGCTACACATGGGGCAACCCTGTCGTATGTCCTCCTGTTCATTGCCAGGATATACCCCCAAAATTCACTTGATCGGATAAGGGGCTTATCATAAAATATCAGTCAGTTTCCCACATTTGCGGCCCATTCAGCAACACACCACTTCTACTCACAGAGGAACACATGCAGAGATGCACCTTGGACAAAGTGACCAGCTGCCACTAGCATTTCCGGTCCCTTAATGATCCATAGTACTCCAGTCATAATTTGCCCTGGAAGGCACTAGAAGTCAGTGGTAACAGATTTCTGCAATCTTTGACTAGCTTTTTTCACCTATTAATATTTAGATCTGTGCTGAATCGAGGGATTCAGTCTCTTCCACCAAGAAGGAGCCCATTCCTGTGAGGTTAGGGAGGTGAGCCCGCTACGCAATAATCTCCCTAAGGGTGGGGTAAGTAGGACCTCACAGGGAGAAACTCCCCTCTTGGGGATAAGGACTCCCCATCCCATGAGGAACTCCCTTCATACTATCCCCCACAGTCCAACATTGCATTACTGACTAAGAAATGTCCTGACTCCTCTTACATATACTGCTGTAATATTATATCAGAAGAAAAACCTGGCACTCTGATGAGCAAGAACATAGAGGGAATAAGCAGTGATTGTCTATTAAACACAGAGACGAATAAGCTGACAAGAGGTATGATGAATGTGTCAAACACAAAAGGAAGGACTTTCCTGAGAAGCCCCAGCAGTGTGTCAATAAAAAAAAAAAGAGGTGGCCTCAGAGAAGCAGGAAGTGAAGCCCAGGAGTTTCAAACTGGCCAGATTAAAAAGGCTGGGAAATCAAGGGAGACACTGCTTCATGCTCTTGAAAGCTGCTACAGAGAAGAAGTGACAGTGGTACGCTGTCCAACCAACTAAGAGGACTAAGTTGGTAAATGTCCCTCGAGGGACGTCCAAGCAGGGCCGAAGAGCTCTCTCCTGTCGGCATGCCATAGTAGCCGCAAGCCAGGAACTGATCCGAGGTTGTCTGTACATAAAAGTTGACCGCAATCCAAGGACTGAAGGAAGAAGGTGGTAACGTAGAAGGCAAACAAGGAGAATCCCCTTCTGTCACCAATAGCGCAGAGACACAGCGAAGCGTATCGGAACCAGAGAAGAAGAGAAACCAGAGAAACAACCTGACCGAGTACGGAAAAGAAGAAAAGAACGGTGATCCGGTGAAGCAGACCCCTGACAATACAGGTAAAGGAGAGAGTGTGAGACAGTGATCCTTCATACTAATCCTAGTGAGGGGCAAAGATATAAGAAGAATAAAGACCACTCAGGGGCCCTGCATACTCGTCCCAGTGAGTGGCAAAGATCTAAGAGTGAAAATCACTCGGAAACCCTACATATTCATTCGTGTGAATTGCCAAGGTATAAAAGAAGAGTGAAGGTCACTTAGGGGCCCTGCATACTCGTCCCAGTTGGCAAGAGTATTACAAGTGTGGGAGTCATACAGAAGTTCATCATAGTCCTAGTGAAGACCAAGAGTAAATAATAAGCATGAGTCAAACAGAGACGTTATCTACATTTCTCAGTGTTAAAAGGAAAAGACTGAAGAGTGCCAAGGGGCTGGGAAGTTCCCTTGAAGGAACTAAATAGGCTATTAGGAAGAATACCCAGAGGCTATTTGAAGATACCTTAATCAAAAGGATTGGAGGTGAAATGCATCCCAGGAGAACGGATTTATTCTCCTGGTCTTTTGTTGTTTTTGTCTTAGTGGTAGGGGCTTGGGTAGCTTAGCTTTTTTTGGATGGAGGACAGACTATTTAGTTGGGGCTTTACAACTTATGACTAGCACCCTAGTAGAGTTACGTTGGGTAGGGAAACCCTTAGCATAAGGAAAGTTGGGCATTTTCTTTATTATTTAAATAAAATTCTTGTGAACATTGGAACATCATTTTCTGCCTCCTTCTTCTGACCTACCACAGATCTCATACCAACATTCTTATTAATCAGTCAGTTTGTCATTAATACATAATGTTAATTTTCTTTCCTGGGCGCCTCACCCATGCATAAATGCATGAACTAGCACCTCTCCAGGGGCCTCTGTCATTATATTATGACCCTGTTAGGGGGCCAGGGATCCTTCCCAATCTGGGGCAAAAGGCTCACAAGGAAAAAAGTCAGATCCAGTTCTGTCCCAAACGGAAGGAGTGGGCCACAGTTCCTGAACCTCTTCACCATGTGCCACGAATGACATCAATTGACCAATGTCATAAGATGCCTCAAGGTGCTCTTTCTGGCCAATGCCCAGAAAGGCACCTTGGAGAAACTAAGAAAACATGGAAAGGAGCAAGAATGATGGAATCAATAACAGCCAGGAATGGACTAGGAACATCTTTGCCAAAAAGATCTGAGACGCCAACCGCAGACGGATCCCACATGAATGGTGGGGCAAAATAAAATGCACTGGGAGTGACGCGAAACTGCATGGCAACAACAGACATAGAAACACTCTCCAAACCGAATTGGCAACAAAACTCGCCAGCACCAGAGGAAAGCCAATGGGAGAAGGAACAACTTACTTACCTGTTACTACTGTTCTCCAGCATAGTTCTGGCATGGATTCACATGCTCATGAATATTCCCTGTTGTCATGCTGGGAATACTCATTAATAAGTAAAGCAGTTTCTCCTTAGCCTGAAAACTGCATTTCTCCTTCAAACCAATCACTGTCCTTTGGGTCATACTGCCCCCATCCAATGACAGTCCTCTCCCTAAGCTCCACCCCTGGTGGCCATATCCAGATTTGGTATAGCACGTAAAGTGGCAGTATGAACCAAGAAGATCCATAGAGGGGAAGGCGGGAGGGTTCGCATGTGAATCCATGCCAGACCCATGCTGACGAAATTAAATGTCTTCACTGCAGTGACTAGAGTACTCCAAGTCTATAATCCCCTTTCCTCCATCGTTGTGGGCGCCCCCAACATGGGATGGTACCGGAACCCTTGGCAGCGAAAAATTGAGTTTCCTCTTTAAATTTAGTATAGCGAGTGGGGGCAGAGCCTGGGGTGTGGGAACACCCGCCAAGGCCCCGCCCTCCGGTGCCTCACCTCAGTCTCCTCTGAACACATCAGACACTTAGATATCTGATATCTGGCTACCCATAGTACATATTAGCCCTTGACAAACTAGCGGGGGGGGGCGGGGCGGTGGGACGCTTGGAGGAAAGTGGACTACGAGTCTTCTAGTCACTACGGTGAGAAAACTTAATTACTCATACGTCCCGTCCCCTTTCCTCCATTCTTATGGGTGATTCCACTGAACAAGAACATGGGGTGGAGCTGTGATAACCTGCCTCATATCTAGGACGAGGCAAAAAGGTTCTGTTAGGGGAGTTTTCCTAAAGTCATAGGGCCTCATTACGAGTCCGGCGATAACCGAGGCGGTAAAACCGCCTGGTTACCGCCGGACTCGTATTACCATTCCGTCTCCGTGATTCCCGGAATTACTGGGGCATTACAACCCCGGTTTTCCGGGAATCACGGAGGCAGAATGGTGTTAATCCCCATTCCCATTGAGTCCTATGGGACTCAATGGGAATGGGGATCATGGAAACACCGGCAGCATCTCGTAATGCTGCCGGTGTTTCCTCGTCCGCCTGCAGGCGGGCGGTGTTAAACCCGCCAGGTCAGACCTGGCGGGAACATCACCTCCTGCCTGCAGGAGTTGTGATCGCCCGGCATGGAAACAACAGTGGCGGCGGGTTTACCGCCACCCTTGTTTCCATACCGGGCGATTTGTAATGAGGCCCATAATGGTAGTAAGACTTTAGTAAGCTATCCCAGTGGTTTGTAGATCTCCAACTCTTAGTATCCGTCTGTACTAACTCAGGACCTTGGTAGAGTGGCAGAGCAGTCAGGCTTATATTAAAAGGAAGATGTGAGCTGTAGGTGAGTACACTGAACCTTAATTTCATTTTAATTTAATTTTGCATTTTTAAAGCGCTCACACAGCCCGCGGGCATCAAGGCGCTGTTAGAGGAATTAGTTGTATTTTAGTTGCGCAATTGGTTTTTATTTTCGTTTTGTTTGTTGCGTATTTATAACGCGCGCGGACTCGGGGATCGAACCTACGTTGCTTCATGTCATCTTGCTTCCAAGGCGCGCAGGTTACTGGTGAGCTATCTTCCCGGGACAAGACTTAGTTAGACAGAGACCAAAGAAACCCTTACACTTATAATTTATACAAAAATATACACCAGAATCACTTTAAATACTTTAGAGCGTTTACACTAGAACACTTCGGAATACTTGAGAGTACACTTCAAAGGACACTTCCACTTTTGTGTTTGTTCGGGGTTACATTTTTAGCAACATTAGAAAGGAAAAAGACAATGTTATCGTATTATCGGTTTTTAGGCGCACCTGCGGTTTATAACAGTTTATAGAGATATACATTTACTCTGCAAACACCTATATTAAAGTTACTTTAAGGGAGGAAAATGGTTAGTGTAACATTAGCTTGGTTCAAGGTTCTAGAAAGGGTTTCTTCACACAGCAAGTCTTTTGAACGCAACCCTAGCTACAGGTAGTTCGGAGAGGGTTTAAAGTCTTGACAAGCAGCAGAACACGAAGAGTTCCAGAGGACATCTTCCAGTCTCTAGTGTTATAGAAAAAGCAGCAAGTTAACAACTAACAAGGGAGACCTGTGAAAGGACTTGATGAAGGGACACAAGCAGCAGCTTGAGTCGAAGGTAAGAGGGAATGACCATGGACACCTCTAGGTGCACTTCAACCCTCGGGAGTGACTTCTTGGAATCAGGTAAGCAATACCTTTTTCCACATAGTACCTTAGGTTAGAAGAAAATGTTTGTGCTGGATGCTCCGTGATGTTGCAGCTCTGGACCCAACCTACGGATTCCTTGGTCTGATGACTGAAGGCAGGACAATGGACGAGATCTCTCAGCAGCAGTCTCGAGGGAGGACCTGCGGCACGACTTTCAGCAACTTCTTGGTTCACTCTGCGGTTTTGACACCTTTTCGGCAGCACCAACAAAGGACATGGATCGTCCGGTCAATCTTCTTCGCTTCCTGCTGTTCCGCACTCTGGTGACGGGGTCTTGGCGAGTTGGATCGGATCTCTGGAGTGTCCTTACGGGTTCAGCAAAGATTTGGACGGATTCGCCATTTCCACAATGATGCACTCGAAATGGGCAGCAGTTCTCCTGGTATTGGGGTTCGGAAGCTCTGGAAACTACTAGGACCTCGGGAGATGGCTCAATTCAAAATGAGTCCTGGGACTGGTTGTTCCCACCAGCCAAAGGGAAGGAGTCCTTTTTGGAGCTCCTCGGTTGCATAGAAAACGGGGTCAGGACAGCAGTGGCCGCTTCACAGTGTTGCAAAGGGTCTGCAGGCGTCTCTGGTTGTCTTCTTCGGTTACTTCAGCTTCCAGTGGGCGGCTTGCTTTAACACTCCAGAAGCCTAACCTTTTATACAGTTCCAGCACAAACTCCTCTGCAATCTCAGCATTTACTGAAAGGCACGTTTGGCTGTCCAATCAGGGCAGCCAGACCCCCTGGGGGAGCTGGTCTGATTCAGGCATTCTGGCAGACAACCAACAGAGGGGTGGAGGACTCCTCCCCCACTTCCTACCTGCCCAGACACTCTGGAGCCTAGGCCGGGATACCCAAGGGTTCTCGCCAAAGGCAAAACACACATACTGACCTCCCCCTCCCAGAGTGGTAGAAGGGCCAACAAAGAACAACCGCGCTAGTAATGGCGAAAAAAGAAAGGAGGCCCCAAGTTAGTACTTGGGTGTCCCTATTGTGCACTAACAAGGCTATGGACATAGCCTGCGGTATAAAAATTACACAATAGTTGGTAGAACACGTCCACTGCCACCAGACATAACTAGGAGATTATCCATGTGACTAAAAAGTCACTCCAGTAGAGAGAAGGGGGATACTAGGTATCCCTTTGGTACTCCACTGAAGGTGTTGTGTGCCAATCTCTCAGACTAGGTTTTGGGAGAGGTACTAAAGGCTACAGATAAATAATCTTAAAGGAGGACCCTGAGGGTATAGCCAAGCAAAACTGGGCTGAGCTGTGTGCTGCAGTAGTAAAAACACAGATGCCTTTAAGAGCTACGGAGCAGACAGACTCCATAGTATAGGCAGAATACAAAGACTAGAGTTCCAAAAGACAAAGCCCACAAGAATGAATGAGTGGAAAAAGGCTCCACTCATTCAGGATTTAAAGAAAAAGGTTCAGCAGTCCAGCAAAAAGTGCTGGGGGTCTCACTAGGAGAGGGGATGAAGCATACAAACGATAAATCTGCCCAACAGGTTCTTCAGAACCACCTGACCAAATTCTGCATCGCGCTTGGAGCTGGTGTCCAGTAAGTAGTGCTTACATAAGGCTGACGGTGTGGCCAAGAAGCTGACTTTTGATGACATCCCAAGAAGCATGTCTCTGAAACACAACAGCCATGGGCGGAGCTCTGACCAAAAGGGCATGAATTCCCTCAGGAACAGGTTTGCGCATGGCCGTTTACGCCTCCGAGATAGCCTGAACCATCCAACGGGCGATGGAAGCCTTGGAAGCCGGAGAGCCGGGAAGAAGTCACCAAATGTCACAAACAATGCCTTGGGCTTCCTGAAGGGTTTCGTCCGAGAGAGAGGAAACTTGAGGACCCTCTTTGACGTCCAAAGAATGCATGGCTCTCTCTGCCTCCGACTGCCGGTTCACAAAGAATACAGACAGGCAGATCGCTTGATTCAGAGGAAATGGAGACACCAACTTGCCCAACAAGTTTGGTTGAGTGTGCAAGATGACCTTGTAATTGTGAAACCTGTTGAAAGGCTTACACAAGGACAATGCCTGCAGCTCACCAACCCTGCACGCAGAGGGGAGAGCTGCCAGTAAAACAGTCTTCAGTGTCACCAAGCAGATGTCCACAGAGACCATTGGCTCAAAAGGCTTACGCTGCAAAGCTGCAAGAACCACACTGAGATCCCAGACAGGGACTAGCCTATGCACTGGAGGAAAAAGTCTCGCCAACCCCATAAAATCCTTAACCACTGTGTTGGCCGCAGAAACCACATGGCTCAGGAATTCTTGTAAGCCCCCAATGGATGCCAAAAATGTGCAGCACGGTATGTTTATAGTTTTTTTGTTTGTTTCGTAAGTAAAAAAAAAAAGGGTTTAAAAAAAACGGGGGGGTTGGGCAGGGAACCCCTCACCCCCATTAAACATTTTTTTTTTTTAAAAAGACATTCGAGATTTATTTTAGGCAAAATGTTTTCGACTTAAGGGCATTCGAAAAAATCACTATAAAGCGTGCAGCACGTATCCACTTGAGCTACAGACTGAGCCAGGTGTGCTGAAAAAGACATAGGACAGGTGACAGGGTTCAGACATTTGTTACAAGCGCAAAGGCAGAACCGAGTCCATTTACTCTTATACTGGGACCAAGTCGAGGGGCTCCTGGCCTGCTGAATGATGTCGCAGTTGTCATCCAAAAATTGAGCATGCTTAAGCGTCAGTTGGTCGGGTACCAGGCCGCCAGCGCCAGCTTGGCCGAGTCCGGATGTTTCACCACCGTGTCCTGCTGCATCATGAATCCCATGCTGGAAATCAGGAGGTGGACGGGACTCTGGGAGCACAACTGCAGCAGATCAGAAAACCAGGGCCTCGAAGGCCATTGGGAGGCAATGAGGATGAGGCTGCAAACCACTGAAGCCCGAAACGTGCGAAGGGTCTGCTGGAGCAGAGGGGTGGGTGGGAACGCATAACACCTGCGGCCATGCCAACAGATATGGAAGGCATCTCCCAGAGAACCCCTACCCCGTCCTATCCATGAAGCAAACTGGGGGCACTTTGAATTCAGAGGGGATGCAAACAAATACAGGGCCGCGAACCCCCAACGCTGAACAGGGGCAACAAGGTATGAAATGCCCACTCATAGGTGTTGAACCCAGGCAACTCAGCTGATCTGCTTCTGCATTGGCGTCCCCCGGGAGGCGCACTGCTAAAATCAAAACTCCCTCCATCAGGGCCCATTCCCAAATCGAGACTGGAAAGGGGGGGGGGGGGAGGTGTGGTTGCTACCCTGCTTGGTCAGGTAAAACACTGTAGTACATTTGTCCATCCCTGTCCTGACCAGAACAGACTTGTCCCTCATGAGGGGCAAAAATGCCTTGAGGGACAGGCCCACTGCTCTGAGCTTGAACAGATTGATATGCAGGAGGGCTTCCATCCTGGACCATGCTCCATGAATCGCGTAGCCCTCCAGAGAAGCCCCATAGCCTGAAAGAGAGGAGTCCGTTGTTACCACCAAGTTGGGCTGCGATCGGGTGAAGGGGTCTCCCACTGAAACACTGCCATCCGTGAGTCACCAGCGAAGATCGGGCATCAGGATCAGAATGTTCTGGAACCACCATGATGAGGTGGTCATGGAAACACCTGTCGAAGGGTAGTGTTCCAACACAACCCTAGGAAGACCAGTTCCTGAGATGGGCACACCTGTGACTTCATCTGGTTGAGGGAGAACCCTAGCTGATGAAGGAAATCCACCAATCTCTGGCTGGAGAGCACCACCCCTTCGGGTGACCCTATCCTCACCAGCCAGTCGTCCAAATAAGGGTACAGATGACGGCCCTCTAAGTGGAGAAGGCCTGCCACTGCATTCATCAACTTTGTGAAGACACGAGGTGTCGAGTTCAGGCTGAAGGGCAGCTCCTTGTACTGAAAGTGGTACGGTATCATTGTGAAACACAGAAATTTCTGATGTGGTTGGTATATGGGAACATGCAGGGCCTCATCCTTGAGGTCCAGGGAACACATCAAGTCCCCTGCACACAGAGACAGCAACAGTAATCATCTTGAAGCGTTCCAGCGGTAAAGACAGATTTAGGTCTGCGTTACCTGCCTTTGACGTCACTGCATTTTGACATCAGAAGTGGGAGCAAATGAGGGGGGGGCGGAAAAACCTGCATGATGTCCTCTGCTGCTTTCTCCTGTTGTCACTGGGTGACCTGTCAGGCCTCTGTGTACCACAGTCCTGGAACTCTTTGAAGCCAGAGAAGGTGCAGCGCTTGCACTCGGTCCTGCCCTGGGAATGAGAGAAGGATTTCTGACCTGGTTATGTCAGGATGGCCAAGGACTTGGGGGTTTGAGTGAAAGTTTCCTACTTTGTCAACTCATCGGTTGATGAATGGAAAAGGTCCACACGCTCAAAGGGCAGATCCAGGATCCAGTCCTGCACTTCAGAAGAAAACCTAGTGGCGTGCATCCATGCCATCCTTCTCATATCAAGCCCAAGGCACAGCCCTCTGCTGGCTGTGTCGATGTGGGAGACCCACGCCAAGACTCCATGAGGTCCTGTGCAATGGCCCAGGCATCTGTCAGCCTGTCCTTGAAGGATGCCAGCTTGTCCGAAGGTAGGTCGGGCAGAAATTCCCTGATCTCCGGCCACAGCTTCTGGTTAGCCGTGGCCAAAAGGGCGTCTGTGCTGGCTTGTCGCAGATGCAGTCCTGAGATGGAATAACAATTTCCCAAAGACTTTGTCCTCCTTGGAGAGGCAACTGGAGGTGAATCCCGTGGAGGAAGACGACGAAGATGATGGTTTAGAATACAAGAATACAAGGCCACAGCCACCATAGAGGAATGGGGCTGCGGATGGGAGGCAATGAGGATTGGCTCCTCGTCCATCAGCCTAAACATGCTGTCCAGCTTCTTGATCATCTGGGCGTTGGCCCTGGGCTTCTCCCAGACCTTCCACGCCACCTGCACGAAATCCTTCTGGAGGGGCATGCCAGACCTGATCATGGTGCGTTTCTCCAAGACCTCTGGCTAGCATGCCCGACTCCTGGGGGACCATCGGGAAGAGGGACCCCCAAGAACTCCACCAAACCGTGAAGGTGGTCATGAAAGCCCTTAACAGATGCTGAAGGCTCGTTGTCCTGGGCATCATTGTCATTGTTGTCATCGTCCCCCAAATCTCCTTTTTCACAGGCCGAGGGGAATCCGGGCCCTGGGACATAGGTGCCAGTGGGGTCCCCCCAGGTCCAGAGATGCAGACAGGTCCAACAGCTGTTGAGGGAGAGGCGTTGGTGGTTCAGGAGGAGGTGGAGGGGTCAGAACGACGGAAAGGGCCTGAACCGGTGGACGAACGGGAGGAGTACCCAGAGGAGGGTGCCGGGGCGGCACCTCCTGCGAGATTACCTCCTTCACAATGTCCTTTAGGAGCCCCTTCATCTGAAGGCAAAGCATGAGGAACCGCTCAAAGAAGCGGTCCTCACAAGCCACTGGGTCGTTGGGCCTGGCCCTCCGAGGTGCTGGGCCTCCACTCCTTGTCAAAGCGCTGAGGCACCTCATGCTTGTAGCCGCATGGCTGTGATGGGTAGATGTCTTCCTGAGGGGATCAGAAGCCTGTACCGTAGGATCCACTGCTGCTTCCAGAAGGAAGGGGGCTGGGATAATCCTGCAAAGCCCATTCGATGGGGGAAAGCACTGGCGGGCCCTGAGCTGGATCCAAGAGGGACGCCTGCCTGTCAGGCTCTGCCACATGCCGCTCCACCATTTAGAAACCTTGCGCCACGCCCTGGGCCAAGAGAGGCCAGAGACGAAAGGATACATCAATACAGCTCGAGTCTTGCACCCGAAGTGGAGGCGTCCACCTCAGAGATCACACTGGTAGGCGTAGAGACCTCAGAGAGCTCCGTTAAGCTGGACGCCCTCGGCACCTCTGCTGGTAGCCGTGCTGGATCTAGCCGAGGACAGACTCTTGGAGGTGGCACTAGACGATCCCTTACCGCCTGGGGCAGAAGAGGAGGATGAACTTTATCGTGCTTCCGAGGACAGCTTAGGAGCCGGGAGCCGGGAGCCGGTAGCCAGGATGGCCTCAGGTCTGTCCCAGGAGCACCCAGAAGAGCCCCGGGGTTCCTCGGCTTGGGAGCCGGTAGCCTTTAGAGGCCTTGGGCCTGCCAGAATCTGAATCGGAGGAACCCTGATCCGGGGGAACCCCGGGGAAGGAGTCGCATGCTGAACAGAGGGCCTACCTTGTCTTGACGAGAGGTACTGGAGACCAAGTCCTTAAGGTGAGGGGAGGAGAAGTGTGGAAGATCTCCCTCCAATGCAACAAACGATTCGTCAATGCCCTGTGCCGAACATGAGTCGCAGCGGTGGTCGGGCCCCAAACACTCAAAATTAAACTAGCAGTACCAAAGGCTCATCGAAATGGAATTCTGAAGAGACCTTCGGCATAAAGGTGGGGTGGGGCCACAGCACCACCCTTGTAGCGTGGAAAGACAAATATGGCTGCTTGCAAGAGAGGGCCTGGATCTCCCTGACCGAGGTGATGGCCATCAAAAAAAGCAGTCATCCACGAGAGAAACTTCAAAGGGGCTTAATGCATTGGTTCAAAAGGGACCCCCATGAGCTTAGTCAAAACGACATTGAGCTCTGGAGCAGAAGCCTTCACTGGTGGAAAAGTCCTGAAAAGGACTTTGAGGAATTCCTTGATGAGCCTTTGCGACCACAGGGATGGCTTACCAGGTGTCCTGGTACAACAGGATATGGCAGCCAGGTGCATCTTGATCGAGGTGTGAGCCTTGGACAGGGAAAAGCAGCTATGGGAGTAGCTGCAGAGCGGTGACTCGCAGCAGCGTAATTTTCAGAGTCCTGCACCACTCTGATAAGCATCTCTTCTTGTGGCTGTAGCATGGCAACGAAGAGGACGCTCTGGCCATGGCCAGGATCTTCATGCATTACAGCGGTAGTGAATAGTGCCCGCACTCTAGGGCTGCCGGAGCCAGGCCATGAGGCTCAGCGATGCTGTGTCACAGTGCAGTATTGTTCTGTTTTCTCTGGAGAGATCGGGAAGTGGAGGCAGCCGGATGGATGGAGCCACTGGCAGAGAGCATCTGGGTACCATTTCTGCCGTGGCCACGTCAAAGCTAGGCGTATTATCCTGCAATGATATTGTCTGAGTGTGTTGATCACATGTAGCAGGAGCGGGATCGGGGGAAAGGCATACAGGAAGAGCCCTCCCACAGGAAAGGAAAAGCGCCCCCTAGACTCTTCGGCTGAGGGAACCTGCTGGTGAACCTCCGGCACTGGAGTTGGCCGCCGTCACAAATAGGTCGATTTGGGGTTGACCCCACTTGCTGAAGAGAAAGGATGTTTGATCCTGACAAAGCTCCCACTTGTAACAGGACCGCAGCTCCCTGCTGAGCGAGTCTGCAATGGTGTTATTGGCACCTGCCAGGTGAAATGGAACATGTCCTGAAGAATGGACTAGTGCCACAGAGACTGAGCTTCCAGGGAGAGTACCGGAGAGCGGGTCCCGCCCTGTTTCTGGATGTTGTGGGATGGTTTGACCCACTTTTGCCCGGCTATGCGGCATCACTCTGTTACCATGGTGCCAAAAACATCAAAATGGCTGCAAAACCCTTGTGCGTGCCACAATCCCAGAAGATCGCGCTTTGCAACACCCAAAAAGATGGCTGCCCAATCTGCCATGCATGTTGTCAGTGGTGGAACAGAGATATCATTCCTGAAACCATGCCACTGGGCTCCACAACAAGTGAAAATGAAGCACAGAAGGAAAAAGCAGTGCTTTGCTAAAGGAAACCCCCAAATCTTGCTTTAAATACTTTTTTCTTTGTTGCTGAAACTGCAGAATGCCGGTACAAAACACCCGCAAACATCCAAAATTCTTACTGGGTCCTACAATTCACTTAGTTTAAGAAAACATTGTGAACTTGCAAGGTCCTGAACTGCTGAATGCATAAAGAGATTTCCACAGCAAAATTGGCCTGCCTGTGGATCTGTCAAAATCTGGGTGCAGTACCCTGGGCCGCCTGAATGACAGCTGTCAGGAGCCTGCCTGATTAAACTTTAAACATGTATAAACTGAAATCAAATGTTTGCAATCTAAGAGGCCCGTCTTGTAATTGTTTTGATTCCATGGTTTAAAATCTTGAATAAGTATTTAGCTGTGATTTGATCCAACAAGTTTGTTGTATGCTAAGGGAAAATTAACAATTAAAAATAAGCTTGCCTAAAGCTACCAAACTGGAATAACAGCTTTCCTCACAGAGGCAAGGCCTTTCCCCCCACCAGGAAATCACACCAAAGCGATGATTATATGGTTTGTAAAGAACCTGGACTGCAATGGGCAAGGAAACAATGACGAACATCTACATCAGGAGAGGCAGGCAGGAACCTGCTCTCCAGCGCCACGAGGCTTGCCCAGCACATGGGGCTCTGCAGGTACCATTTTACATCGCAGCAGCGAGTCGCGGTGCCGACCCTCAAATTGCGGCCGACCGCGATCTAAAATCATCTTTTGCACCCTGCAAGGCAGCTGTGCAAGATCAGGGCACATATATACCTTGTTGTCCCTGCCACGACCTATTTTGCCCAGTGCCACCATTGCCTCTAACGTGGTTATGGCCGCCACGTCCATCGCAGTACTTTCAACTGCATTTGCCTGACCAGCCTGTTCTTGATTCAGATTGGCTGCCGCGTACTATTTCCGCCCGCCACTGCCACCGATAGGCGTAAGCCAGAGCACAGAAGCTACTCACAGAAGGGCCACGCAAAAGGGCCGCGCAAAAGGGCCGCGCAAAAGGGCCGCGCAAAAGGGCCGCGCAAAAGGGCCGCGCAAAAGGGCCGCGCAAAAGGGCCGCGCAAAAGGGCAGCGCAAAAGGGCAGCGCAAAAGGGCCTGTCCTATGCCTGCGATAGCCACAGCTGCATCTACATCGGGAAAGGCAGGCAGGAGCGTCCTCTCCAGCGCCACGAGGTGTTAGGCAGAAACCTGTGCAGTTCCCTTGGGCACCACTGCAAAAAGTTTAAGACTACAGGAGTAAGCAGTAAACCCAACTGGTAGCAGTCTGCACCACCCAGATTTACCTGGTAGCTCTTGCTGAGCAGTCAGACCTCTCTCAAGAAGAGTTAGGCAGTATATAGAGTATACACAATATGACTAAAAATACAGTAGAACAAGCAAACACTGGCCAGAGCTTTGGTATAAAAGTATATAAATATTTATTTAAAAACACACTTATGAAAATACACTGGCACTAATATATCAAGCAAGTCCAAACACAGTCACTATAAGTATATACACCTCCCTAGTTAATTATTTGACAAGTCTAGGTTAAGACACCACTTATTAGCAAAACAGAGGTGAACGCGTAACCTTAGATGGCACTCCAATAATTCATTTAAAAAGGGAGAGAAAAGGCAGAGTATGGAAATAACACAGTACCAACAATTTTAAGAAACCACAGCAAGTCAAGAAAGGCAGGGTCTACTGCAGAGCCAAAAGTTCATAGGCCAGGCCCACTCTTGGAGAGAGCAAGGCGGAATGTGCCCAAGATCACACAGTGGAAATGCACTCAAAGTCTTTGCAGAAGAGGTCAAAAAGAGCTTGGTGAAGTTCAGAAAGGCAAAGTTAGCAGGTCTGAGGTCAACCCAGTTGGAAGGTCAAGGATTTACGGGACACCTTGGACAATCCGTTGCAAGGGAGACCAGGCGGGACACAGTACCTGAAATGGGGAGGAAGCTCCAGCGGTGGCAGTTGTTCCTGGCAGCGGGTGCAAGTCGTGGCTTCGACCAGAGAAAGAGATGATCTTGACGAGGAAGAAAGCTGGAGGTCGTTGCACTGCCAGGGAAGAAACCAGCCGCGGAGTTCCCGATTAAAAGGTACAACCCTTTTATTCGTGGTCAGTGGTGAAGCGTGGCTATCTGGCCGCCGGGGTGCTTGGCACAGGCGATTCGACCACGAGACGTCCAGGAAGTCGAAAAAAGCGAACTGGTTAGTCCCACCAGATCAAAGGGAAGAATACTCTCCTGGAAGAAGATCTCCTCTGTCGTCGGGGAAGTGGCGAGTTCGTACAGCAGGGCTCCACCCGTGGTGTCGTCGTTGTAGATGGCTCGCTTCTCCCCTCTTCGGCATCTTTAGGTCCTGTGGCGACTTCTGAAGTTCCAGTCCCCAAAGCCCTACTTTTATGCAGAAAAACCCCCATTCAACAGCCTAGCTGTCACTCACACATGCTAAATGGTGAGCCGGCCGGCTCACCACTGGGCCAATCACACAAGAGTGCGACTTGAGTTGCCAAGGCAACTCAGTCCAGGGGGCCTAATCCCCCTCCCACACATCCTGTAGACCCCAGACAGAGTGGCACCGTTTGGAGGGCTTCTGGCAGAAGCCTGCCAAAAAGTGGAACAAAGGGCTCGACTTGGGTTAGAGTTTCAGAGGCGAACACAAACGCCATTTTAAAACAGAGTTCTGGCACAAAGACCCAACCAGTGAATTAATATTAAATAAATAACCCAGCGGTATATTTACCATTGCACCAAAAAGTGGCGCGTTTAAAATCAATGGGAAAATCCCATAAGAAATATTCTGGTGGAATATTTTGCGTGGTATCCACTGCCACCAGCCAGAAACTCGACAAGGGGGGACTGGACAGTGCCCCCTTGGAAAACAGACCCAGGGGCAATCGAATTACCCCTACCAGTACTTCCACAATATGATGGTTTGTACTGGTTCTGTTCAAAATTTGAGACTAGTAAAGCCAATGGTGACTTTACATGCCCTGTGAGACAGTAGTCAGTCCCAGGGTATGGAGTCTACGTTTGGGGGTCACTATGACACCCCTGTGTTACTGCACTGAGGGTGCTGTGTAACACACATACCAAAAACACATTAAAAATCCTATGGAGTAAAAGACCCCATAGCCCATAAAACACATTCACAGTCACAGTCAAAGGACATACTCAAATCATGCCTAAGAGTGGGAGAAAAAGAGTCTCACTCTTAGCAGGAGAAAAAATTAAACCCCAAAAATCCAGCAAAGCTGCTGGGGGACTCACTAGGTTTGGGAAATTAGCCTTAACAGAGAATTCTCCCTAACACAATGTTTGCCTAGCTCATAGGGCTCTGCAGGTAACCTTCTACACTGCAGCAGCGAGTCGCGGCGCCGACCCTCAAATTGCGGCCGACCGCGATCTAAAATTATCTTTTGCACCCTGCAAGGCAGCCGTGCAAGATCAGGGTACATATATACCTTGTTGTCCCTGCGCCCACCTATTTTGCCCAGCGCCGCCATTGCCTCTAACGTGGTTAATGGCCGCCACGTCCATCGCAGTACTTTCAACTGCATTTGCCTGACCAGCCTGTTCTTGATCCAGATTGGCTGCCGCGTACTATTTCCGCCCACCACCGCCACCGATAGGCGGAAGCCAGAGCACGGAAGCTCCTCGCAGAAGGGCCGCGCAAAAGGGACTGTTGTATGCCACCGGCCAGGACCCCTGCCCGGGACCTCCTCTGAACTTAACCTGTGAGTACTGTGCCCCCTAGAATCCAATTGACTGGTCATGGCCATAATAGCCCGACCCCTACAGCCTTTGTGTATACAAGTAACTGTACATTGTCTGTTATAGCGGCACCTTGCTTACATATGTTTTGCCATAGTCACTGAATGTCCTCTTACTAGACTAAGCTCGCTGCACTACACTTTGCTATTTATAACACTTGCCACACTGTACTATGCCATTTAATGCCAATTATGTATGGTAAAATCTATCTGCCTGACCACCTAAACAATTGTTTGCATACTGCCTGATGTACGCTTAGCTTCCCATTTAAGCACGGCTTAAAACCTCCCACTGTCTGCTATCTATGTTATATGTGCTTATACTGCTATGTCAGACCCACTACTCATAGGATGATCTAACTTCATCTATCGTCCCTCTCCTTTTCACAGTGACTAATACTGCAGTTACTGCAGTTCGTTGCCTAGTCATTAGCAACTTTGGACTATGCGTCTAGGGCGCCCCAGTTAGCTATTCAAACGATAATCAGCCGGATAGTGGTATCCAGCCCACAAGTACTCTGTTATTCAAACTGCATTTAGTTTGATAGTTGTATCTAGCCCCCCTACATCTTTCTATTCTAAACTGAACTCTGCTATATACGTGTACCCTGCTACTTAAAAATTGCATTTAGCTTGTTAGTTGCATCCATCCTACTTGTACCCTCTTACTTAAAACTGCATTCAGCTTGATGGTTGCATCTGGCCTACGTGTACCCTGCTACCTAAAATTGCATTCAGCTTGTGAGTTGAATCCCGCCTACTTGTACCCTCTTACTTAAAATTGCATTCAGCTTGATAGTTGCATCTGGCCTACGTGTACTCTGCTACTTAAAACTGCTTTCAGCTTGATAGTTGCATCTGGCCTATGTGTACCCTGTTACTTAAAACTGCCTTTAGCTTGATAGTTGCATCTGGCCTATGTGTACCCTGTTACTTAAAACTGCCTTTAGCTTGATAGTTGCATCTGGCCTACGTGTACCCTGTTACTTAAAATTGCTTTCAGCTTGATAGTTGCGTCTGGCCTACGTGTACCCTGTTACTTAAAATTGCATCAAGCATCTAGCTTGATAGTTGCATTTGGCCTGTTAGTACTCTGCTAATTACAAACTGTATTAGTATGATGTCTATCACTCACTCATATTTCTACTGCAACTTCATACTACTAGGAATATCACTTGTAGGTAAAGTTACCAACCAGAGCCACTGACCAGAGATTACCCACAAAACACCTTCACATGGTGCTTTGGAATCAGCCGACCAGCAGCACATCTGGTTCATCCTGAATAGCCCACTGCTCATACACCAGAATGTACTTTCTAGCTCCAGGCAAATTCCTAACAGGTACCATCTCCATGATAGCCTGGCCACCACTTCTCATAGCCTCCTCCTGCTCACTAGCATTACAGACCTACAGCCTGCCAAATAAAATTAGCACCTTGTCCTTATGCGCCTTGACCTCTTCTAACTACTGCACGAGCCTAACTGTGCGAAATACTCAAAAACAGAATATCGCACACAAAACGAACCAGCATCTTGAATACCCTATTATACAAACACCATGTAAAACCACGGATAGAAATTTAACACTTCGCGCCCGCCTATCCAAACTACATGAGATACCAGCCAGAAAAATTGAACAATTAAACCTCTTAAAAAGACAGTCCTAGCAAAACCCACCCCACGCCAGAAAGTCTCCTACCTAATCTTAAAGGAGCTCTCATAAACGTCAGGTCTCTAGTTGCCCACGCAACTGAGATATAAGATATTATTCTAACAGATAATCTTGACTTATTAGCCATCTCAGAATCCTGGCTACATGAGGCAGCTGGCCCAGCCTTTTCGCTGGCAGTCCCTGACAACTACACAATCCTGCGAGCAGATACACACCTCTCGAGGCGGTGGAATAGCAATTATAGCCAAGTCCACTTTAGACATGAGAATTGTCTCATCCCCTACTATGAAATCTTGTGAATGCCTCACGGTTAAACTGGCCACTGCCAATTCACAAACATTAAACATCTTTCTCATCTACAGACCACCAGGTCCCATCGGATCCTTCGTGGAAGATATCTCTCCAACCCTATCCAACAATCTAAAAAATACCTCCCAATCGTTAGTACTAGGTGATTTTAATTTAGGTTATAACGACACCAAGAACACCTATGCAACTGCCACTGCCATGACTCTGAAAGAGTTGGGCTTCTCCCAGAAAGTTAGCTCACCCACGCATAACAAAGGTCGAATTCTAGACTGGATAGTAGATTATAATTGCGAAGTAAGGATTACTGATATTATAACTCGGATGTGGACCGACCACCATCTTCTACTATTCACACTGACAACTAACCTAATTATGGCTCAGACCCTACTCGCCCCACCTGTGCCCACGAGAAACAAAAAATGTATGACAACTGAAAAACTGCTGCCCCTCGTAATTCCTATACTTAATTTGGCCTCAGACGACTTCGACCCTAATTCACTAGTCGAACAATATAACAAAGCTATGAACTCAGCCCTTGACCAGATCGCTCCGCTCAAATTAAGAAATAGCAAACCTAAAAACATCTTAACTCCTGGTTCACCCCTCATCTAAAAACCCTCTGGCTAATTAAAAGAAAATGTGAAACGGCTTGGAGACTCTACCCTTCAGCTGAAAATAAACTTAACCTAACTAAGGCCTCAACCTTCGCCACTAAACCTACCCCTAACCAACCGTGCCCTATTCTCATTAGGAACTACAAGCTCTGTTCGCACCTGTACCACTTACGCGGTACCCAATCCACCATTCCTAACAATTTAACATCACCACTCACCCTTAACATTGTACCTGCTACAGCCCCACGGTACCTTGTTACTAGTCCACGTTCCTCCCCATCATTGGACAACACTATTGCCAATATAACTGGCTTATCTCGACCGTCAAAATTGACCCCACCTAACTCACCAAGTCAACCGTGTTCTACCTCAGTTAGAAAACTCAGATTAGCATCTAGATGTCAACACTGGTCCTATCACCAGAATATCACCTCTACTGACAAAATAACCAACCCTAGTTTGATTAGCACCACTGATCTTCCAGCAACCAAAACTATCACGGTCCTCCATGCACATAAGTCCAGCTCTGACACTAAACTCAAAGGTGCACTCATTAATGCTCGCTCTGTCCCTGCTCATGCACTAGACATTGCTGATCTCATATCATGTGAAAACCTTGACTTTCTCGCAATCACTGAAACATGGCTGCACGCGGCCTCAGGCCCTGCTCTATCCTTGGTCATTCCCAACAACTACTCCATCATTAGATGCGACAGGGACACTAATCAAATCAAGGGGGACGGCTTAGCCTTTATATTTAAAAGTTCGCTAAACATCAGAGCTGTTAACAACCTGCAATTGCCATCAGCGGAACTCCTCTCTGTCAAAATACCAATCTCACCTAAACACACCGCGTCAGTGCATCTTATATACAAGCCACCGGGACCCACTTCCTCCTTCGTGTAGGACATCTCGTCTATACTAGCCACAAGCACCAAGCCGAACTCTCAAGTCATTTTAATGGGCGACGTTAACTTAGGTTACCTAGACACCAATGATGCTAAAGCCACTGACTTGACCGACTTCGGCCTTACCCAACATATTAGAGAACCCACCCACATCAAGGGGCGCACCCTTGACTGGGTCTCCGAGATAAACTGTGCGCTCAACATAACTACTATCTCTCCTTGTGCCTGGTCTGACCACCACATAATACTGTTAACCATTAACTCTAGTCCACCCATTGACAAACCAGACCTGGCCCCGCCTACCTATACTCGCAACAAGAAGGATATCTCGGCTGAGAAATTACTCCCACTTATCCTCCCTTTACTGAACGCGGCTACATCTATGTGCTCGGACCCTACTGTCCTAGTAGATACCTACAACCGTGTTATGTTAAAAGCTTTGAACACCATTGCCCCTCTTAAACTGCGCAAACAAAAACCTTGTAACCATCTTAATTCGTGGTACACCCCTCACCTTCATGAATTGCGCAAAGATAAAAGAAAAGCGGAGGCCCACTGGAAAAGCTCACCCTCGCTATCCAATAAAAACATCCTCACCACAGCTTCCCTTACATACAAAGAAGCTATACTAACAGCCAAAAAAGAAGTGTACAACAACAGGAGTTTACAAGCACAATCGAACACCAAGGAACTCTTTAAGATCCTCAAGGAACTTGAGTCTCCAGTTGCCCCTCTTGTCACGTGCACCCCAGACGCTGAGTGGTGCACTAACATCCAAAAGGCTCTATTAGAGAAAATTGCCTTGTTGCAAACTAAAATTAATTCTAAAAAAAGCCACCTTGCAGACTCAACTGGCTACCCCTCCTCATACAAAACTCCCCCACCTAAGCACTCCATCAAACCTTTTAGTTTCACCCCCCTTTCCATTAAGGAAGTTGAAAATATCATTCGGAAGCTCAAGCCTTCCAATTGCCAAGGCGATGCGTGCCCTGCTCCGGTTAGAAAAGAAGCGGCACATGACCTCGCTCCTTTCATTACTTCCTTCATCAATGCCTCATTCAAATCTGGATCGGTACCGGATAACCTCAAGGATGCATGGGTCATACCTCTTATCAAAAACCTAACCTAGATCATAGCAACTCGGCTAACTACAGGCCCATCACCACAGTGCCTTACTTACTTAAAATTCTGGACTGAGCAGCCTATCTCCAAATCCAGGACTATCTTGAAGCGAACAACTTATTAGGGCTCAGACAATCCGGTTTCCGTCCTAGACACGGTACGGAGACTGCCCTGATTGATCTGAAAACCCAAATTGAGGACCTGAAAGACAAAGGTAAACAAGCACTCTTGCTCCTCCTAGATCTCTCAGCTGCTTTTGATTTGGTTGATCACCAAATCCTTTGTCATCATCTCAAGATTGCCGCTCACTTCTTGGACTCAGCGATATCCTGGATTAGCTCTTTCCTTGCAAACAGATCCATGAGGGTCTTCTCCGCGTTAGCAGCAGCTAACCCAGCACATGGTCCCATGTGGAGTACCGCAAGGCTCTTTTGCATCTCCCACGGTTTATGACGTGTTTACTAAACCGCTCTTTGATATATTGGACTATCTGGGTGTCCCATACACTAATTATGCGGATGAAACCCAGATACTCATCACTATCATTGGCGATTATGTAACTGATGTTAAAGCACTAAATGCAGTCTATACCGTCATCCAGGCCTGGATGGCTCATCACAGGCTTTGCCTCAATGACGAAAAAACCGAGCTACTCATCCTAGGCTCGCAGTCCAAACTTGCTAAACTAGACCCCAACTACAAATCCTTCATTATCGACTGCAACATTATCAAAGTCACTAATGTCACCAAAACTCTTGGGATTTACCTAGACTCCACTCTCTCTCTCAACCAACAAACTAACTCAGTTACCTCAGTGTCTGCATATACATGTAAAATGATCACAGCGTGCCGTCCTTTCTTGACATCGGGCAACTGTTTAATCCTTGCTCAAACCCTCATGTCCAAAATCGATTATTGCAACGCCCTATATCTAGGGACGAGCCAAAGAAATATCGATAAAGTCCAAGTCACGCAGAACAATGCCATAAGGGCTGCGCTCAATGTTCCCAGGCACTCCCACATATCTTCCACCAGACGCAACTTGCATTGGCTACCCATCACGCACCGCATCTCCCTCAAAGCACTCAACTTAAACCAAAGCTCAGAATAACGCGGCTCTGGCCTACCTGTCCTCGCTCTTTACACAACACACTGCAACCAGACTATTGCGCGGCCCAGGCTCACACCCTAACCATTCCCAGCTTCAAGATGCAGACAGCCAAAGGCTCAAGCTTCCCAGACCTTGCAGCCAAGCTGTGGAACTCCTTACCGAATGCTCTCAGAAATATTCCTGCCTTCCAATCCTTCAAAAATAAAACTAAACTATGGCTTTATGATCAGGATGCCCTGGCCACCACACAGTAAGCTAGCAATTGTCAGCAGTAAACTATCTGCACACTGTACATATGGTATATTATGAGCTGTTCTGTTCTCCCTGCAATTGTCCTATACTTGATGTAGATATGTATAAATGTAATGTACCTATTTTTGTAACTTGCAACCGCATTATAAACATGCACCCTGATGCCCTTGGGCAGGGTGTGCACTATAAATAAACAAAACACAAATACAAACCCAATACAAGAAAGACATTCTATTAGCCAAACAGGAAACTTACAACAGAATCTCTCAATCTAAATCTAGTGTCAAAGAATTGTTTAGTATTTTGAAAGAATTAGAAACACCCATTGTACCACAAGAACACTGTACTAAAGACAAAAAATGGTGTTCCAGCATCCAACATGCCCTAACAAATAAAGTTGCCAACCTACAAACCAAAATTGCACTTAAGAAAGCCTCTCTAATGCCCCTAACCCCACAGAGTACAGCTCCACTCCAACATCCTAAACAAGAAGCACGCTTTAGTTTCTCTAAAGTATCGATTATCGAGGTGGAAAGGGTTATATTGGGACTTAAACCATTCAACTGCAAAGGTGACCAATGCCTGGCACAACTCATTAAGGATGCTGCGAGAGCACTCTCCCCTTTTATAACCAAACCTATTAACTCCTCATTCACTACAGGCTCCGTCCCTAACAACCTGAAAGAATCTTGAGTATTGCCACTATTAAAGAAGCAAACCCTTGACCCGGCCATTCCCACAAACGTCAGGCTTATCGCAACCGTGCCATTTCTTCTAAAATTTTTAGACAAAGTGGCATATATTCAAATACAGAATTTCCTCGAATCTAACCGTCTACTTGGATCCCAGCAATCAGGATTCCGCCCCCAACATGGCACGGAGACGGCCCTGATTGACCTTAAGGCCCAAATAGATGAGTGCAGAGATAAATGCCAAGCTGCCCTACTCCTCCTGCTAGACTTCTCGGCTGCCTTCGACTTGGTCGGCCACACAGTCCTGTGTATCCACCTAGACTCCGCTGCCCACTTCTCGGAGGATGCCATAACTTGGATCAAGTCCTTCTTGAGTAACCGAGCCATGAGAGTCTTCTCAAAATCGGCCTCAGCAGACCCGATCCCTATAACCTGTGGCGTACCACAGGGATCTTGTGTGTCACCCACTCTATACAATGTATTTACTAAGCCCCTCTTCGTCGAAATGGACCATCTGGGTATCGCCTACACAAACTACGCAGACGATACCCAGATCCTCCTTCCACTTTCAGGAGATTACGCCATGGATCTGGCCTTAGTGAATAAAATCTACAGTATCATTCAGGCATGGATGGCCACTCACGGGTTATGCCTGAACGACGACAGAACTGAGCTTATTATCTTAGGTACCCCAACTTACATATCCAAACTTAGCCTTCATTACGCTAACTTCACCATCGATGGCAATAACATAAAAGTAGCTAAGGAAGTGAAGACCCTAGGTTTTTACTTAGACGCCACCTTGAACTTCTCTAAACAAGTCAACTCCCTAGCCTCTGCTACTGCATACACATGCAAACTTATCAGAGCTAGTAAACAATTCCTTTCCACAGATAGTTGCCTTACGTTGGCCAGGGCCCTCATACTCTCCAAATTGGATTACTGTAACGCACTCTACATTGGAGCGAATAAACATACCAGCCATAAATTACAGGTTCTCCAGAACAATGCCCTAAGAGCAGCCTTTAAAATCAACAGAAATGAACACATATCCTCGCTAAGAAGAGAACACAAGTGGCTATCCACTTTTGATAAAATTTAACTTAAGATTGCCTCCCTCACACACAAGTACCTTAACAACAACGCACCGCCATAACTCATGGATAGAATTTGCAAAAAAACCTCACCCAGACCTACAAGAATAGCCAACTTGAACTGTCTCCAAGTTCCACGATTTAGACTCTCTACCAAAGGAGGACATAGCTTCCCAGTTAAGGCTGCGCAATTATGGAACTCCCTACCACCTGCCATTAGAGAACCCCAACCCTTCTTTAAATTCAGACTGCATATAACCAACTGGCTAAAAGAGAATGATAATTAATTACTCTGACAACGACCTTTATCCTGACTCACCCTTCTTTGTTCTTTGAATCGCCATCTATGTGTCTACTTCTGTGAACTGCCTCCCGGATGTATTATGCCTCCTTAACAATATGCTACCGGATTATGTAATTCTACTTTGTAAGGTATGAATGCTACGTATCCTCCTGTACTCTGTAGTATGCCTAAGCTCTTGTATATTTGTCATGTATATCTTGTACGTATGCACCCTGTAACTAAGTTGAACATATTCTTATCTTCTGCGCCCTGATGCCCCGGGGTATGGTGCGCATTATAAATAAAGAAACAAACAAACAAACAAACAAACAAACTGCAAAGCAGGAAATGCTAGGTGTGAGGATAGTCGTAAATGGCCTCTGCCAACAGCCAACAGGGAGGAGACTGCTTCTGAACTGAAGAGAGACAGAAAGAGGTGGACCACAAGAACCATCTGTGGCTGAACATTCACAAAGAACGTTTTATTTAAAAATGTATAACTTGCCACGTAAAATTGCAAAAAATACAAAAGTAACAGATTTGTGAATCTAAATTTTGGCTGCACATTTTAAGAGGCGGCAAAATCGTGTGACATGTTCTGGAAAGAAACGGCAGAAAATTTGATTTTACACAAAATGTATTTCTGCTAGAAGTATGAAACTTTATACACTTATGCCCATGTTATACGCACACACTTGTAGAAATTTGCTGATAAATTGGACATTGTGTTCCTGACGAAAAGGGAAAAATTCTGTGAAAAGCGGACACAAGATCCCACAGCTACGGGATTTCGGGGAGTAGCTGCCACATAAAATATGTAATCTGTATATGCGATTGTTATAGAGGTTGCACATGTGTAAATATGGATTGTGCCAAAAGTAGATTTTGTGTTCAAGAACCCACACCATAAAGGTGACACACTGTTTCTCTCCTCCTATCAAGGCAGAGGGGAGACTCTGACCAATCACCTGTCAAAGGGGCGAGCTTAGGCTAAACCAGCACACAAACCCACTTTATCATTGTTAGGTAAGATTTCCACAGAGCTGGTAAATCTTCCTTTCCTGGTTCAACTACAGAACGTTTTGCTTTTCTAGTGGGATATTTTTCATTAATACCTCAGTGAGTGGGACCTTTTTGCATACTCACCTAATCTTTAACTCTTTTTATGGGCATCATTTCTAAGACTCTCCATAGTGTCTTTTTAAAGTTATCATGTCTAACAACTTATTGGCAATAAGTGCCTGTTGTTGCTGGGTTGCTCTAGAGGCTCCCCATTTAACTTTCTTGTGCTAACTTTGAGTGAACTACAGTTCCCAAGGGTAGAAAGGATCTTTGGATCCCTTTTACATTTTATTCTGTGAAACCAGCACACCCCACGTTATGTGGAGTGCTGGGGATATACAATGTATCCCCTTTCACATTTAAACTGTAACAATTATGTTACAGTGACAAGATTACCTTTAATGGCTGGTGGCAGTGATACCTTTTACTAATTTGGTGCACCTTTACCGCAGGCTGTAATCACAGCTGCAGTAAAGGCACCTAAGGGTGCTCATTTTACCAAAATGGCCCCCGTCGTCTTTTTCTGCCATTTTAGTGTTTGTCGTTTCTTGTACCTTCCCCTGACATCCAGGGTGGGAAATTCCTTTGAGTTTTGCCTTTGGCGGGAGTCCCCTGGACACCCCGCCCAGGCTCCAGTCAGTCTGTAAGCACAGGGAGTGGGGGAGGAGTCCAAAACTTCCCCCTCCTTTGTCTTATGCCTTCCTTCAACTGGGCCAAATCCCAGTGGGGGGGCTGGATGTCCTGATTGGACAACCAGACCCCCCTTTCTTGTAAAATGCGGGGAGAGAATGCAGAGGTTGTGCTGTAGTTCCTGATAAATACTAGAAACCTGGAAGCTGAAGTCATGTCGACCGCTGGAACAGAAAAACGAAGAGGATGACGAAGGAAAAGTGGCGGAAATGATTTCCAGCGACCGGAGAGCCTGCTGTGTAACCGGAGCCTGCTGCAGCCCTTCCTTCCGATCGACCTGGGGTCTCCGGAAACGACGACCTGAACCCAGAGCCTGGTGAGACTCACTAGACTCAAGACGACCTGCATCTTGAGCCATCCCACGGGTTGCTGTGATCTTGCGTTCTTGCAATACCCCAATACCCTGGGACCTCCAGCCACTGTGCGGTGCATGGTCTTCCGAATTCTGAATCTCGCTGAAACTTTGTGGGCATCCTGGTGCATCTCCAGAGACACGAATCGAGTCCAAAAAGTCCCCTCAGAAGAGAGCTGGACCTTTTAAACGACGAGAATTCAACCGCAATTTTCTGTCTTCTTCTGTGCTCCTTGAAAAGGCGGCAAACCCGCAGAACCGCATTCAGCCGTGAGAGAAATCTTGCCTAGAGCCTTCCTCATCGATCCCTGCTGCAAAGTCCCCTCTGAGGTCTTGTGTTCAGTCTCCAGGACAAGGAATGCTGGGGTGTCTTATGTGAAGCCCCTGGACCCTCTTCTAACCCTACAAGTAAAGTTCTCACCTGTTTGCCCAGTTTTCCTAAGGCACTCGGACTTTTGCGACTAAATAACTTATTTAACACTGCCTGTTGGTCACTAGTCCTAGTGCCCCCCCCCCCCCTTCTGCCACTGAGAACACTCATGCTCTAAGGGAAAGACTTTGAAGGGATTGGGACTTCTGCCTAGAAAAGAAATCAAGTGTTTTACTTACTTGTAAAGAGTTGGTGGGTAACTGTAATTCTCAGAGTGAACAGTTACTAAAGTTCTTACTGATCTTGAATGTGTGATGCACTATTCTTAAAAGTATGGTTAACATCTTTTCTTCCTTAGCCACTGTTTTACCAGTCTACAAGAAAGTAGATGTGAAGGTATTAGGTTGTGCCTCTTTACAAAGGTAATGTGTTGGTTCCACCAGATTATTCCTGTAGGGTAATTGTATGAGTGTCCTCCAACTGTTGGTATCACCAGGTTAGTCCTGTTAGGATAACTTTATTGTCATGAACTACAGATCACATCCCTTTTGTACTTCCTGGTCCTTGTCACAACGGGGCTTGCACTCCATAATACTCCCAATGTGGTCGTTCAGCGTGAAACCCCTTTCTCGCTCCATGCGCTGGACGTAACGTATTCTATTAATAGACCACGCCTTCCGCGGCTCCACGCGTCTCAATGCTATTGCAAAGTAGTGATCCGACGTGTGTCCCGTAGCTAGCGGTATTGTTTCCTTGTACCTGTCTACCCGTTCCTTGCCCCTTCCTTTCCTCCTATTTCCTGGACTCGTGTGCTAGTTGCACATTTCCTAGTTTCCCGGATTCCTGGACCCGCGTCCCGGAAACTGAACACACTCTGGAGTCGGAAGAGACTCGGGCAGCCTTGTTCAAAACCAGGTCTGTCCGCAAGAAGGCAGCGACCAAGGACTCCAGCAAAGAACGGACCCAGGTGAGAAGGGGGGAACTCCTTGACATGTATGAGTGTCCCCCAGCTGGGTCTTGCTTCCCCTGACTTGCTGCTAGCCTGTCCTTAATAAGTCTACATTATGTTGTTGCCTACCTAGAATAACTATTCAGTAAAGTGTGACATTGGGTTTTACTTTCCCCTTCATTGTGAAGTTAAAATAAGTGGGTTTTACTTACCTTGTGTTAGCCGTGTGCCATCCAAAACAAGTTACCAGAGTTATTGCTTACCTCAATCTGGGGTTCCCTGATTTCCAAAGCATCTGTAATTGTATATTACATCCTTAGGTTTTACTTACCTGGTATAACTGTGTGTTATGACAAAAGTAGTTATAGGTTTTTACTGCACCTAGAATAAGTGTTTCACTATTCACCAAAAGTATATTGTCCAGTTCACTCTTTATGTGATCTGTTCCAAGAGTCACTATACAACCGGAAGGGCCTACTGTCCTTGTATTACCAAAAGTAATCTAAAAGTAACCATTGGTCTTTTACTCCCAAATAATAGGCTTGACCTATACTAAATGTGTATAACAAGGGTTTTACTTCCCTAGAACTACTGTTAGGTGTTCCAAAAAAGGTTTATACTTGGGCCTGTGTGCTTTGAAGTATAGTGTTGTGTTTTATATTGTGATTTCATATAATGTGTTAGTACTTACTTAACCCCTAGATTTATCTGGGCCTACCTGTATTTAAATAAATCCTTTATTTTTACAATACCTAGTGTTTCAGTGTTTCTTTGGATCATTTGTATGACAATTTCATTTGTACTGTATCTACTGCCCGCTCTCCCTCCTAAGATAAGCCTGGCTGCTCTGTCTACGCTATCCCGAACTCAGGTGGTACAGCCTTATACTAAGAGTGGAGTCTTGTACTGCCTCAGTAGAATGGTTTTGCTAAGCCCTTAACTGAACTTCAGAAAAACGGTCCTAACAATCATAGCATAAATAGAGACAGCAGAGGGCAGATAAACAGACAGATTCACTCACTATCCTGATGCTGGCGGAGCACCCTGCTGCTGAACTCTACATATTCCTTGCTCCAGACTCCATAAACTTGGCAAAGCAGAAACCCATTGCATAGTTGAACCATTTTCAGCTAGGCCTTAAAATTCCAGAACCAGAACCGCACAAACCTAAGGGAACCAAAATACAGCCGGGCTGCGCTGTACTGCTTGCCTGCTGGAAATAAATGTCATCATAACCAATAAGGGCAGATCCAGTCCAATCCTCTGCCGTGCTGTGACCAGAGTGCCTTGCAGATCCAATCCAGTCCGGTCCCGTGTGGTGACCAGTGCGCCTTGACGATGCCCAATCCGATGTGCCCAGCTGTCTGTCCTAAAACCACATCCAGTTCCCTGACCAGAATCTTGACGGACCAGAATCCTGACAGTTCCGTTTAAAAACATATCTAGTAAGTATCTATAGAAAGAACTATGTCACTAGCATATGACCTTGCTTAGTCTAATCCCTATCTTAAACCCATTGTTAGGGAGAATTCTCTTATAAGGCTAATTTCCCAAACCTAGTGAGTCCCCTAGAAGCTTTGCTGGATTTGTTTTTTTTTCCTTTCTCCTGCTAAGAGTGAGACTCTTTTTCTCCCACTCTTAGGCATGATTTGAGGTATGTCTCTGACTTGTTATGTGCTTATGGGGTTTCTTTCCACTCCATAGAGTATCACCTGTTTTTGGTATGTGTGTTACACAGCACCCTCAGTGCAGTAACACAGGGGTGTCATAGTGACCCCCAAACAGACTCCATACCCTG
Source organism: Ambystoma mexicanum (assembly GCF_040938575.1). Classification (NCBI taxonomy): domain Eukaryota; kingdom Metazoa; phylum Chordata; class Amphibia; order Caudata; family Ambystomatidae; genus Ambystoma; species Ambystoma mexicanum. The sequence goes on along the minus strand of NC_090932.1, from coordinate 291,602,143 downwards.
GGACTGACTACTGTCTCCCAGGGCATGTAAAGTCACCATTGACTTTACTAGTCCTAAATTGTGAACAGAACCAGTACAAACCATCATATTGTGGAGGTACTGGAAGGGGTCACTTAGATTGGCCCTGGGTCTGTTTTCAAGGGGGCACTGTTCAGTCCCCCCTTGTCGAGTTTCTGCTGGTGGCAGTGGTCACCACGTGAAATATTCCACCAGAATATTCTCTATGGGATTTTCCCATTGATTTTAAACGCACCACTTTTTGGTGCAAGGTTAAAGATACCGCCGGTTTATTTATTTAATATTAAATCACCGGTTGGGTCTTTTTGACAGAACTCGGTTCTAAAATGGCGTTTGTGTCCGTCTCTGTAACTCTGACCAAGGTCGAGCCCTTTGTTCCACTTTTTGGCGGGCTTCTCCACAGAAGCCCTTCAACTGGTGCCACTCTGTCTGGGTTCCAAAGGAGGGTTGGGGAGGGGGAATTGGCACCCTGGACTGCATTGCCTTGGCAACGCAAGTCACACTCTGTTCTGATTGGCCCAGTGGTGAGCCGCCCGGCTCACCACTTAGCATGTTTGAGTGACAGCTAGGCTGTTGAATGGGGGTTTTTCCTGCATAAAAGCAGGGCTTTGGGGACTGGAACTTCAGAAGTCGCCACAGGACCTAAGAAACCGAAGAGGGAAGAAGCTGAGCCATCTGCAATGACGACACCACCGGTGGAGCTCTGCTGCAACGAACTCACCACTTTCCCAACGACAAGAGAAGATCTCCTGCTGGACGAGTCTTCTTCCTCTGAGCTGGTGGGATCAACCAGTTCGCCCCTTTCGCCTTCTAAAGACGTCTCTTGGTTGAATCGCCCGTGCCAAGCACCCCGGCGGCCGGATAGCCAAGCTTCACCACTTTGACCGCGAATAAAAGGAACGCACCTTTTAACCGGAGAACTCCGCGGCTGGTTTCATCCCTGTGCAGTGCATCGCCTCCAAGTTTCCTCCTCGACAAGATCCTCTCTTCCCCTGGTCGGAACAATGAACTGCAACCACTGCCAGGAACAACTGCCACGGCTGGAGCTTCCTCTCTCTTTAAGGTACTGTGCTCCACCTGGCCTCCCTTTCTTCGGATTGCTAAAAGTGACCCTTAAATCCTTGGCTTTCCAACTTGGTTGGCACAGGATTCTGCCCAACACCCATCCTATCTTGTATTCAGAACCTGTGTTGTTAGGAGTAATTTTGAATTGTCTGAACTCTCCATCCAAACCATCCTATCTTCCTCCTGTACGAATATTGCTAAAACTATCTTTGCGCTGATATTTTTCATCTGAAGAAGGCGAGCTTCACTGCAGGCAGTCATTCTGATCAAGTGGCTGTGTTCCTGTGTGGTATTCGTTTATTCATAGTCATCCTCTAGTGTAAGAAATCCCATTTGTCATTTTAAAAGTGCATTCCCGTTTTCCATTCTTGCGCCTATCTCGAAAACAAACGACCTCCACTAAAACGTCCATAACTCCCTCAGTTTTTGTGCTAGAAACAAAATTTCAACTTCAACATCTAAAGCCGCATCCCAAATCCATACGGTTCTCCCATTATTGCGATTATCGCGCCGTGAAAAGTTTGCCGTGAACTATCATTTTGGGGAAATTCTTATGCGTGTAAAACAGCTTTTGATTGCTCCCGACCTTAATTTTAAGATTTCAAATGTTTTCTTGGTATTAAATCATTGCTTGTGTTTGTGTGCAACTATCCAAAGCGGCTCCCATAAGAATTATAACAATTTCAGCAATTTAGACCATATTTAGTGTTTTTGCACAGTCCATTCTAAAATAACTTTAAAAGCCATTCTGACAGCTTGACAGTCCATTCAGTTTTCTCTTGTGTTTGCTGGGGGAAAGTGGGATTGACATTCTGTTTGAATTCTGCCATATCTGAATACCTGTTCTCTCCTATTTCTTTACATTGCCTATTGGGGTTGAGGGGTGTGCAGGGGGAACTAGCAACCACAGTGCTATCTAAATTGAACACACACAAACATATTATTTCTGTGCTGAATTGTTTTGCTCACTACTACTCCTTGTGTATTAAAGAGATTATTCATTGTTACAGCACCCCATTGGTGATCATTGGGTATCCATGAAAACAGTGTCATTAAATTGTGAATACATAAATAAATATTTAACCTTGCAAACCAGCCCGATTCCTGGTTCAGTGTGACCAGAGGGAGGGTTCCAGGAGAAGGGCGTGATATGAGTGGTATATCGTTCAGAATAAAGAACTTTTAGACTAAAATAAATAAGGATTTCAGTTGTGCACTACATGCTAGGCGTTGACTTAGGTGTATGCCGGATTGAAATCACTTATAATGTAGAAAATGGTGATAGTGTTGTCCAAGAAGATCCTCACCACCTTCCCAGCGCAGTTGAGGCAGGAATGATTTGAGGGCCAAGAAGACTGACAGTAGCTCCAGGATATGGATATGAAGGTCCTTGTCATCTTGGAGCCAGACCCCTCTGGCGTGCAACTGTCCAGTGTGGGCTCCCCATCCCTCCAGAGAGGCTTCCATTGTGTCTGTTAGGGAGAATTCTCTGTAAAGGCTAATTTCCCAAACCCAGTGAGTCCCCCAGCAGCTTTGCTGGATTTTTGGGGTTTATTTTTTTCTCCTGCTAAGAGTGAGACTCTTTTCCTCCCACTCTTAGACATGATTTGAGGTGTTCCTTTGACTTTGTATGTTTTTTATGGGCTATGGGGTCCTTTACCCCATAGGGCTTCATGTGTTTTTGGTATGTGGGTTTCACAGCACCCTTCGTGCCGTAACCCAGGGGTGTCGTTGCGACCCCCAAACATAGACTCCATACCCTGGGACTGACTACTGTCTCCCAGGGCATGTAAAGTCACCATTGGCTTTACTAGTCTCAAATTGTGAACAGAAGCAGTACAAACCATCATATTGTGGACGTACTGGTCGGGGCAATTCCATTGCCGCGGGGTCTGTTGTTCGAGGGGGCACTGTCCAGTCCCCCCCCACCGAGTTTTGGCTGGTGGCAGTGGATACTACTTTTTATATTCGACCGCGAATATATTTCTATGGGATTTTCCACAGGCTACCAATTTTTAATATAGCCTCGAACATACCGCCGGTTTATTAAATTAATATTAATTCACCGGTTGGTAATTTTTGCCGAAACTTGGTTCCAAAATGGCGTTTGTGTTCACTTCTGTGACTCCAACCCAAGTCGAGCCCTTTGTTCCACTTTTTGGCGGGCTTCTCCACAGAAGCCTCCAAAAGTGGTGCCACTCTGTCTGGGTACCACAGGGAGTGTGGGAGGGGGTTTAGGCACCCTGGACTGAGTTGCCTCGGCAACTAAAGTCGCACTCTTGTGTGATTGGCCCAAGTGGTGAGCCGCCCGGCTCACCACTTAGCATGTTTGATTGACAGCTAGGCTGAATGAATGGGGGTTTTCTGCATAAAAGCAGGGCTTTGGGGACTGGATTTCAGAAGTTGCCACAGGACCTAAAGAATCCGAGGAGGGAGAAGCCGAGCCGACCTGCAACGACGACACCACCGGTGGAGCCCTGCTGAACCGTCTCACCACTTTTCCCGGCGACAGAGGAGATCTCCAGTCCGGAGAGTCTTCTTCCTTTGACTGGTGGGGATAACCAGTTTGCCCGTCTTTTTGCCTTCCTGGACCATCTTGTGGCCGCCTTGCCCATGCCAAGCACCCCGGCAACCAGAATACCACGGGTTACCACTACCGCGAAGAAAAGGGTGGTACCATGTAACCGGGAAACTCTGCGGCTGGTTTCTTCCCTGGCAGCGCAATAACCTTCAGCTTTCCTCCACGTCGAGACTGCCTCTTCCTCTGGACGAAACACCAACTTGCACCCGCTGCCAGGAACAACTGCCCCCGCTGGAGCGTTCTTCCCACTTTCAGGTACAGTGTCCCGCCTGGCTTCCCTTGCGACAGATCGTTCGGGGTGACAGTAAATCCTCGACTTTCTAACCTGGGTTAGCCTGGGACCTGTTAACTAACTTTTCCTGACTTGATCCCAATCTTTTTGTGAACTATTTACAAAGACTCTTTGGGCAGAACCCCACTGTGTGATCCTGGACACATTTCTCTTGCTCTCTCTAAGAGTGGGCCTGGCATTTGAACTTCCTTGCTCTCCAGTAGACTTTGCCTAACCTGCCTCACTGTGGTTCTTTGAAAAGTATTGAAATTTGTGTGCTTTCATAACTCTGCCTTTTTCCCTCCCTTTTTAATAATTTATTAGAGTGCCATCTTATGTTAAGCACTCACCTCTGTCTGAAAATAAGTGGTGTTTCTCATTAAGACTTGTCTAATAAGTAATTAGGGTTGTATATATATCATAGTGACTGTGTGTTGAATTTATTTACCTCTCTTTGTACTAGTGTAATTTACAAGTGTGTCTTTAAATAAATAATTATATACTTTTACACCAAAGCTCTGGTCAGTGTTTGCTTGTGCTACTGTGTCTCTGTACCTATTGTGCATACTCTATATACTGCCTAACTCATCTTGAGAGAAGACTGGCTGCTCAGCCACAGCTACCAGGTAAATGTGGGTGGTACAGACTGCTACCAATTGGGTTTACTGCCAACCACCTGCAGTCCTAAATATTTTGCAGTGGTCCCTAAGGGAACTGCACAGGTTTCTGCCTAACAGTGTCCGTGGCCGGGTACGGTGGGACCTGAAAAGGAGCCCCAGGAGTCAAATGTGGGCGCACTCCCCACCATCGTAGAGCTTGCCGGAACTCCTGGCTGATGGCGATCTTGTGTGTCCATGCACCGTTGACTTGCAGCCATTGCGTATCCAGGACCTCTTGAAGAGGTCTCATCAGGAGCCTGCAGAATACAAGGTGGATGCAAGAAGACATTGTCCCCAGCAGCGACTTGACGGCTTGCACTGTCGCCCAGGAACAAAGCGTTTTGTGATGGCACCCTGCAGGACTTTGGATAGTTGATGGAGAATCCGAGCTCCGTGGGAAGACAAATTGTCTCCGTAGTGTGCTGGATTGCCAGTACGTGGGAGAGGTAGTGCATGAGCCAGTGTCCAGTTAAGGGTAGACGTGGATGCTCCTGAGACATAGATGCGCTGTCACTGGAGCCAAGCCCTTTGTGAACACCCTTGGCGCCATGTCAGGCCGAAAAGCAGGGCCTTGAACTGATAGTCCCGCCCTTGGACCACAAATCGCAGGAACTTTCGATGCTTTAGATGAATGGGGACGTGAAAGTAGGTCCAGCTGGTCGAGCACGTATTGTAAGGTGACCACCCTGAACTTCTGGGATATCAAGAACTTCTTGAAGCACCTTAAGTGTAGGATTGGCCGCCACCCTCCTGACTTCTTTCGAACCAGAAAGTATCTGGAGTACAGTCCAGAGCCTCTGACGGACGGGCTCTATTGCTCCCTTTCCTAGCATGAGCTGAACCTCTTGCAGCAGCTGGGCCATGTGTAGTTCCTGACGAGCCACAGGAGCAAAGCGAGGATACCTGTGTTGGAATTCCAAGGCCTGAACCTGATGAGGAAACGTCCAGCACCCATTTGTCTGTGGTGATGTTCTTCCACCTATCGACAAAGTTTGCTGGTCGGCCTCCCACTGGGGTGTGAAAGTGGGGGCCCTGTTCCCCGTCCGGTTCAGGACTGGGGCTTCTGTGTCCTGGCTTGCAGGCGACGATGATGCTGTCTTCCGCAGCTGTAAGCCTGTGAATGGCCCCGGTAGGCCTCATGTGCCATGGAACCGAATGGTTGACTATAGGGGCTGTTATACCCCTTAGAGGACCTGCCGGACTCACCCTCCCCGCCCCCCTTGAGGCCTTAAAGGACGACCATCCCCTCTGTTGCCATGTCCACAGCGAGCACACTGTCTCTGTATCCGTCTTGATGGTCTGGAGGGACTTGTCCACAGTCTTGCCAAATAGATTGTCCCCATCAAAAGGCAGGTCCACCACCTTGGACTGGACATCCGCCCTTAAGTTAGTGGCTTTCAGCCAGCTTTGGCATCAGAGGGACTCCCCATTGCCCATCTGGCAGAACCCGGTATCTGCAATGTCCAGAGCTACCGTGATGGCGTGATCCGAGGCCAGCTCCCCTTCCTGGAATAGGGCCAGGGCCAAAACCTTCTTGCCCTCCGGGAGGAAGTCCAGAATTGGCACAAGCTTATAACATAGCTCCCTGTCGTAGCGGGCTAAAATGGACAGGACAGCAGCTTTGACAGTGGAGGCCGCAGTGTAAATGATGCGCTTCCCCATTGCATAAAGCTTCTTCCCCTCCTGGTCTGGAAGCAGCATGGCTGAGGTTGATGGATTCGACAAGCGCCTCCTGGTGGCGGGAGACACCAGAGAGTCCGGAGAAGGCTGGGAGCTCAAGCATCTTGGGGATGAGTACGGGACCCTGTACTTCTTCTCCAGGCCGTCTCTCTCCGGGAACCCGGTACTTGGTGTCTTCATCAAGGCCAAACCTTCCTCCAAGACATCATCCAGCAGAAGAATCGGCATGAAGGACTTCCGCCTGGACTCCCGGCCTTGGAAGAGAAACCCATCTTTCTTCATGTCCTGCGGTACCAAGTTGATGAAGTGGAGGCCCTCGAGATCATGGCATGAAAACAAATGAACTCTTCCGGTGGCGAGACCGTGGGGGGCTCGTCGGCACCCAGCGGCTTCCTGTCTGCCAGGACATAGTCACCCGACTCGTCGTTATGCGTCGCCATAGCGTCCGTACCCGTGCCAACGTGTGGGGACTTTGGCGGTGCAGTGGTGGCGTTGGCTGACATCTCAGGCCTGGAGGGTCTCTTGGCTTATGCTTTGACCTAGAAGTGATTCTGGCCGCTGGCCTCGTAGGACTATGGGCCGGGGCAGGCGAAGGAGGAGCAGGCAGCCTTAGTTGTATTTCCGACAGCAAAATGTGGAGAGTCGTCAGTATGTCCAATGGCATGTCCCTAGGTGGTGTCCGAGAAGTGAGCGGAACAGCCGGCAGCGGCTCTGGACAGGAGTGCCTCCTTGGGCTGGATGGTTAATCAGGCTCCCCCCGCGGATATCCCTCCATGGACACCGCTCAAAGCCCCCTTCGTAGTCCGAGTAGTAGTCGTCGGGTAAATTGTATTCATCTGAGCTTGTGCAGATCTGGGCAGGCTCCCTCTGCAAATGCCTTGGCATAGTCAGGGACATCCTCACCTGCCTAGGGAGGAACTCCGTAGGCGGTGATAGCAACGCGGGGCTACCCGACTCCATCGGGAAAGAAGCGATAATGGGTGCTTGAGCAGCCATGCCAAATGTGGTTGTCGGTGCAGTCGCCCCAAAGCCGTAGGTCGTGCAGGCAAAGACATTTGCTGGGTCATGGTCATCTTGGTGGCAGAGACCACGGCAGTAGCAAGGCCCCCATTCGATGTCATAGTGATGGTAGTCGACGGGATCGTCGACGAAGTGGATGTCCTAGATGTCGTCCGTGGGACCATGGTCGTCAAAGGAGTCGTGATTGTCGATAGGGTGGGTGTCCTGGAAGACGAAGTAGTCAGGGATGATGTTGTGGTCTTGGTCGACAAAGGTATTGTTGGCAGTGGACGTGAGGAGCCACCTTTGGACTTTTTCTTCGTAGCCTTGTCCGGGGATGGCAATCGAAGCTTCGAGAGGATCAGGGACTTTCTCTTGGAAGGAGCACCCCTAACTGGCAGGCTTAGAGTGGACAGAGACAAAAAACAGAGACAAAAAACGTGTCCTTCTCAAACTGGGCTCTGCAGCCGCGACGCCCCTAGCAGGATCTGCAGCGTGGTGCTTAGCCTTCTTCTGGACCCCCTGTGGAGGGGCATCCGCAAAGGACCTTGACTTCTTCTCAGAGGGAGCACGCTCATGGGACCGGCCTGTCATGGATGAACTAGGACTATGCCCAGAGTCAGAGGCCTTCCTCAACTTGAGCCAGGCCACCAACCTGCTGTAGCGGTCCTCTCTTCCTCGAAAAACCACGGAAAATCTTGAATCTTTCCTCATCATGGTCCGGATGCAGGCAATGCTGCTTGAGGTGCTGATCCTCGACATAGACATTGCATAGTCCACATTTTGTGCATATCATGAAGAGACTCCGCTTCTCTTTAGACATCGTAGAAGCCACGCAGTAGGCCCAAGCCTAGGCCTCCGAAACTTGAAGAAGAACTGATGATGAGGCAGATCTTCACCGACAACGGATCCCGCTGACGGTAATCAATCAACGATCGACAGAGGAACAATTGTAGAAAAAACTAAGCAATTCATCCCAAAAATCTCAAAATAGTCAGACTTTAAGAGAAAGATGAGAGGACTCCCAACACTGAAACATGCCATAAGGTCTGAAGATGGCCACCAGGGGTGGAGCTTAGGGAGACGACTATCATTGGATGGGGGCAGCATGACCCAAATGACAGTGATTGGTTTAGAGGAGAAATTTAGTTTTCAGGCTGTGATGCTGGAAATGCCTTATGGAGGGACAGGGCCTCCTAGTCCTTGTCCTACTACTTCTCTGTATGAATTTTCTCTATGTTTTCTGCCATTCGGGTCCAGCCTGAACCTCTGGCAGTGCAATTCTTCATGTTTTCCTTTTGGTGAACAACACCTGTGGGATACCCTTATGGCACCTATGGGTTGGGGTACATCCTTGTACCCCTTATGTGTGTTTTGTGGGACCCTGAATGTTGCCCACAGAGCAGGGTATAGGCTGGTGGCAGCTACATGCTGACTTGTAATTAGCCCCGAGTATCCTCCATTTTTGGTACCCCAGGCCCTGCCATATATGAATCAATGGGTCCTGAAGAAAGGCAAGATGGCCACTGTGGCCTCTTGGTTTCCATTGCCTTTTAACTTGTTTCCCAAAGTTCTGTGAAGCCCGGACGCTGTCCCATCCTCCTGACTGGCTGTTGGGTGGAAATACCATATATGGCTCTGGGGCTGTCTCCTGTCAGACTGACTGAAGCCTTCTCAGGGGCTATGTGTTATGGGTACACCCTAGGGGTTGGACCTGTGTGAATGGAGTCTGAAGTGAACTCACATTCTGTGTTATGGGTGTCTGGTTTGTGTGGGCGTCGAAATGCCTAAGACAGCCCTGACTGAAACTGATATGAATGCAGTGTAGTAGTGTGCTGAAAGGCTGGGCACTTTCCCCAATCCACATCCTTTGTTATGGGTGTCTGGGTGGAGTGAATGGACTGAATGCCTGTAAGCTTGATTGGCTACCTGCCTGCCTGAATGCCCTTCTGTGTGATTGGTTTACTGAGTCTGGCTCAGCCTGAGTGAATGTGAACCAACGTGTATAACAGGGAACCTCTCATTCGCCAATTTGTTCAGAAGCTGATGCAAGAAGAAGCTGTTCCTTGAATCCCAGCTGGAGGAGAAGTCTGCTGCTGCATTTTCTTTGTATAATCCAAAAGCTGCTGTGTTCTTCCAAGGACTGATCAAGAGAGGACCTGCAAAAGAGACCTCTCCCCGAGCTACAACGGACCATTGTGTAACCTGCTACTCTTCATTCGAAGTGCCCTGGAAACCAGTCCTGTGTGCCTGCCATAAGGAGAAGGAGTCTTCGTGAGTCCTGAAGAGTAGTGACATCTCGAGTCGAGGAAGTCTATCGGGGTCACCCAGGGTCCGGAGGAGTGTTTGTGACCACTGGAAGCCCCTTGCTGTCTACCACCCATAAGGGGGGAACACTGGCATAGTGCTGCTTGACACCTAGAGCTGCGAAAGTTCCAAACTGCCTAAGAATACTTCAAAGGACATCCTTGCCATCATCATTGAGCACATTTTCCTGCCAGAGAAGGTCGAGGGTTGCCGAGTGCTGAGTAAGGTTAGGCAGTGGGTTTCTTGCCACCAGAATCCAATAAAAACGTTCTCAGGGTCCAGACTTGGCCAGGGTCCGTGGTCCACTCAAGTGGTTGAGTCCAGGTTGCCAGAAGCCGTCCAGACGTCTATGCTGCGGTTGCAGCACCGAAGACCCGAAAGGTGGAAAACCACAATATTCCGAAACCCGACACCTAAAGTGACCTATGCACCCGTCGCCGCCAGAAGTCATCGAAGGTCCCCAGGGGTCTTGTTCTCATCTCCCAAGCCTTTAAGAAGCTCTCAGCAAGTTTCATCTTCCTAGGACTTCTACAGTCAGATAAATCGTCGACCAACAGAAAGCACCATGAAAAGCAAAACCTCTGCACTTCAGAAAGACTTTGGCTCCATTTTTCTTCTTGGACTCAGCATCCCAGTGGCTCCTTCTTCCAAGGGGGGGGTCCATCCTCAAAGGGAATCGTCGAGTGAAACAGAGAAACTCTGCCACTTAGCCCGCCAAGGCACCAAAGGTACTGTGATGAGGTAGAGCATCTTCTAGCCTCTGGAATCGTCTTGGATTCTGTTCTCCTGCGATCTCTCAGGAACTTTGGGGTGGTAGAACCTTTAAGAGGAAAGTAGAGGGTTATTGAACATTTTTGGACTGGGCTGTAAAAGACGAGATAACTTACTCCCTAACTTTTCCATTACAGGTTGCCCATGTGGGGGATCCTCACACAGAATTACTAACCTAGTTTAAAGAAAGCATTCTGCCACGGGTCATAACTAACCTGTCTTTCTTTCCTAATCTATGCTGTTACACCTCACATAAGAATTCACATGCCTATTTAAAACTGTCTGCAGTTAGTGCATTTATTACTGAATTTAAGTATTGTGTGGTACCACATGGAGTGTATATATTTGCCATTCTTTGAATAGAACTGCCTGAGTACAGTGTTATTATTTATATGTGTATATATTACTGAAGAACAAGTTACTTCTTACCTTGTAACGTTCTTTCGACGGGATGTTCCTCCGACGTATTCCTCATCTTAGATATATCCTTCCAGCTCTGCTGGCCTCGGAAAATTTTTTCTCCAGAGGGCGCTGCGCGTCGACGTCCCTCGAGTCGATGACCCTCGACAGCCGCCGTATCGACGCTCGACGTCATCCTGCCTATAAAGGCCGCGCGCAGCATCCGTTGCTCAGTTCCGTTTTGTAGCCCACAGTATTACTGTTTGGACTAGACTAATCACCCTGAAGGAGCATAAGCTGCAACAACAAGGGAAGTAAAACTGCGGGGATGGATGGGAGGGTCGATGAGGAATACGTCGGAGGAACATCCCGTCGAAAGAACGTTACAAGGTAAGAAGTAACTTGTTCTTCGAAGGGATTGTGTCCTCCGACGTATTCCTCATCTTAGATAGGCTCCCATAGCAGTATTCTATATTCGGAGGAGGGAGTACTGACTTCACGCTGTCTTCTATTGGTGAATAGAATGCAGTACAGCCCTTCCAAACCTAGTCTCTTGACTAGAGGAGGAATCCAGATTGTAAAAACGTGTAAAGGTATGGACAGACGACCATGTAGCGGCCGCACATATGTCTTTAATCGGCACGCCTCTTTTGAGGGCCGATGAAGCTGCAATACCTCTGGTCGAATGAGCCCTAAGGTTTTGAGGGGGCTCTTTCCCTGCCAGTTTATAACATTCCAGAATGGCTAGAATGATCCATCTGGAAATGGTCTGCTTAGTTATTGGTAACCCCAGCTTGTGACCTGCGTAGCCTACAAACAGCTGGTCTGCCTGTCTTATCCTGGCTAGTCTATTAATGTAAAAACTTAAAACCCTCCTAGGGTCTAGTCTGTGTAACCTCTCTTCCTCTTTCCCCGGGTGAGGAGGAGGATAGAAAGATGGTAGGATAATCTTCTGAGAGATATGGAATTCAGAGACTACTTTTGGGAGGAAATTAGGCTTCACTTGCAGGACAACTTTGTCTTTGTGAAAGATTGTATGAGGGGGTTTACAAGAAAGAGCTTGTAATTCGCTCACCCTTCTAGCAGATGTAAGTGCTATTAATAAAACAGTCTTAAGGGTAAGGAATCTTAACGAACAAGAATGGAGAGGTTCGAAAGGTGTCCCCATCAGGAAAGTTAATGCTAAGTTTAAATCCCATAGGGGAACTTGGAATGGTTTTGGGGGATAAACATTGGTTAACCCCTTTAGAAACTGTATTACCAAGGGTAATTTGAAATAGGATGGTTCCTCCACAGTACGCTTAAAGATAGATAGCGCTGCGAGATAGCCCTTAATGGTGCCAACTTGAAGGCCTGAATTTGCTAAATATAGTAGGAAGGACAAAACCATTGGTGTACCACATGAAAATGGGTCGATATTCTGTTTTCTACACCAGCTGCAAAATCTGTTCCAACGGCAGCGGTATAAAGACTTTGTTGCTGGCCTTCTTGCCGAAAGCAACACCTCCATAACATCATCAGGGAGGTCCCAATCCTTGTACCTCAGCCGTTCAGAAGCCAAGCGTGAAGGTTGAGGGTTTTGATGTCTGGATGGAGAACCTGACCTCCCTTCTGTGAGAGTAGGTTCTCTCTGAGAGGAAGTCGAAATGGAGGGCAGATGGACAAGTCTAGAAGGTCCGGGTACCACGTTCTCCTGGCCCAATCCGGGGCAATTACGATCATGGTTCGCCGGAATCTTCTCAACCTCCTGATCATTTGAGGAATGACAGGGACCGGTGGGAACGCGTACAGAAGCGGAAACTCCCAGTCCACTATGAACGCGTCTCCCAGAGCTCCTCTCGGAGGAAATTCCCTTGAGCAGAACAGGTCGCATTTCCTGTTTAGGCTGGTGGCGAACAGATCTACCTGATGGGTTCCCCAAAGGGCGAAGATCTCTTGAAGGACTTCCTGAGCTAGCTCCCACTCGTGAGAGACTGTGTTCTGCCTGCTCAGAGCGTCCGCGGTCAAGTTCTTCTCTCCGGCTAGGTGAACTGCCGATAGAGAGATTCCTTCTTGGATTGCCCAAAACCAGAGCTGCATCGCCTCTCTGCACAGGGGTAGTGATCCTACGCCTCCTCTTTTGTTGAGGTAATGCATGGCCACCGTGTTGTCCGTCATTATCAGGACGTTCTTCCCTTGTACAACTGGCAGGAAAGCCTTCAACGCAAGTTTGATGGCTCTCAGCTCTAACAGGTTGATGTGTAGTCTGGACTCCGATGGAGACCAACGACCGCTGATGGTCAAGTCGTTGGCGTGGGCTCCCCACCCCGTGAGTGAGGCATCCGTGACTACTGTTATCTCCGGCCAGGGTTGCCAAAACTGTTCTCCTTTCAGAATGTTCTCCTGACAGGCCCACCACTGAAGGTCTCGAGCCACCCTGCCGGGAACCTGAAGAAGATCTGTCATTCTCCCTGAGAATTGTGACCACTGAGTCCTCAGTGCCCACTGGAGGGATCTCATTCTCAGGCGAGCCTCTGGCACAAGGAAAATGCAGGATGCCATGAGGCCTAGCAACCTCAAAAAGTCGAAAGCTGGGAGACGTTTGGCAAGTTGGAACTTGGTAACCATCTGTAGAATATCTTGAGCCCTCACCTCTGGTGGCGAGGCTTTTCCCAGGGAAGTATCCAGGATCGCTCCTATGAACTGGAGTCTCTGCAATGGTATAATTTGAGACTTCTTTAAATTGAGGGAGTAGCCCAGCTTGTGAAGGGAGTAGCATACGTGATTTAGCTGGATCTGAGCTTGCTCCGGAGAAACAGCCCTGATCAGCCAATCGTCCAGGTAGGGGTAGACGTGAATCCCTTCCCTCCTTAGACTTGCCGCCACTACCGACATTAACTTGGTGAAGACCCTCGGGGCGGAGGTCAGCCCAAAAGGCAGTACTCGAAATTGATAGTGAGAGTTGCCAATTGCGAACCTCAGGTATTTCCTGTGTTTGAGATGGATAGGCACATGGAAATAAGCGTCCTGAAGGTCCAGAGTTACCAACCAGTCCTGAAACTGAAGGGCCTGGAGGATCTGAGAAAGAGTGACCATCTTGAATTTGTCTTTCCTGAGGAATTTGTTCAATTCTCGCAAGTCCAAGATGGGTCTCAGTCCTCCGTCTTTCTTTGGAACGAGAAAGTAAGGGGAGTACCAGCCCTTGTTCCTCTCCGCTACAGGTACCGGTTCTATGGCACCTTTCTCTAGCAGGTCTATAATTTCCTGCAAGAGGAGCGGATCTGGAGCTTTCTGAGAGCTGATCCCCGGTGGATGACTCTGAGGTATACGTAGGAAAGGTAGGCAGTAACCTTGGGCAACTGTTTCCAATGCCCAAGCATCTGACGTGATAGCCTGCCATTCCGCCAGATGTTGAGTCAACCTGCCTCCTACAGGTGTCCTGTGAGGGAAGTCCTCAGAGTGGTTTTGGGGCGGCTGATGCAGATGCCGATGGTAAAGAGGCACCTGCTGTTGCTGCGGCTTTAGAATATCTACCCCGTCCACCTCGGGTAGTTCTTCTTTGACCCCTTTGAGCCGGTCGTCCTCTACCTCTTCCGAATGAGGAGTAGAAGCGAAAGGACTTGCCCCTCGCAGAGGTTCCTGTGGGACGAAAAGGAGTCTGACGGATTGCAGCTCCTAGGGATTTTGCTGCTGCTTTTGAAGTTTGCAGTTTCTCTAAACTGTCATCCGCCTTTTTCCCGAACAAAGAAGAGCCATCAAATGGCATGTTCAAGAGCCTGGCTTGCACATCTGGGGCAAAACCCGACTTTCTCAACCAAGCGAACCGCCTGGTTGATGTACTTGCCGCCATTGCTCTGCTGATACTGTCAGCCGAATCAATGCCCGTCTGGAGGGATTCGCACATAGCGTCTTTACCGTCCTGTATAATATTCAGGAACGCATCCCTTTCTTCTCCCTCCGGGATGCAGTCAGCCGCTGTAGAAGCACACTCCCAAAGTGTATGGCTGAACCTAGCAAGGGTGCAAGTAGCATTAACAGACTTTAACGCCATGCTACATGCTGAAAAGACTTTCTTAGCCATAGCATCATATTTTTTATCGTCCCTGTCCTGTGGGACAGTAGGATAAGCCGTCTTGACGTCGGTAGAGGATGCTGCTTGTACCACCAGACTTTCTGGGGATGGATGTTTAGACAAGAACTCTGGGTCTGTGGAAGATACCCTGTACTTTGCAGACAGTTTTTTATTTACTGCTGGTATTACATCTGGGGTTTCCCAGTTTGTCATGATCTTTCTCTGAAGAGCTTTATGAAAGGGCACCACTGGATCCTCTTGTGGGCCTTTGTCAAGAATATCCGTGAGGTCATCTTGCTGGAAAGATTGTGAAGGTGTAGACCACCCCATGAACTCTGTAATTCTGGCCATTAAGGCTCTGTAGGGGGTTTCAGCATGCTCCCCCGGGTCTGGTTTAGCAAAATCCACCTCAGGGGAAGTGTCTAAACCACTTGCCTCATGTAAAGAATCATGAAGATCCTTTAATCTGCGCTCTTCAGAGGAAAATTCCTCTCTAACTGGGGTTACAGGTCCCTGTAACTCATCTTGTTCTGACAAATCACCCTCTTCTAAAATTGAGGATATAGTTCTCAATTGTTCTGAATTAATAAAGGGAGTAAGTCCCATTTCCAAGGCAGAGGGTGCTGAACTTGTCATTATTGGCCTCGAAAACGTCGATGCCGACGTCGAAGGCTTCGAGCGTGGCGTCGAAAACAGAGGTGGAGGCCTCGAGGACCTCGACAGAATTGGAATTGTACTCGACAATATCGACGCCATCGACGTCGAGGGCCTGGGAATCGTCACTGGATGTGTGGTCATCGTGACTTTTCTCGGCGTCGACGCCGGTGTCGAGGCCGGCGTCGAGTCGACAGACCTGTGTGTCGAAGGTCCCTTCGACAACGGCGTCGAAGACCTCGACGTCGACGGAACCTTCGAGGAAGGTTTGGAGGTCATAGTCCTACTCGAGGGTTCGAGACGCGCTCGAGAGGTTTCTTTCGCCGGGTACTGCGACTCGCGGCGTTTTTTACCTTTGGGTCTTTCGACCAGAGCATCGGTCTCGGCAGTCTTCGAGGGGGTCGAGGCCGCTTTCTCGAAGACGCTCATCATGTTTTTTCTGAATTCCTCCCATTCAGCCCGGGAACTAAGTTTCGTGGGGCAAGGGATTCTTTTTGGCGAAACAGAGGAAGAGGAAGACGGAGAAGGGGATCTTCGACGTTTCCTCTTCGAGTGTTTCGATCTCGAGGAGTGATGAGACCCACTCCGAGATCTGGAGCGTGAATGGTGACGAGGAGACGAATGTCTCGACTTCGTCGAAGAAGAAGAAGCTTTAAAAGTCTTACCTTTTTCCAGCTTCCCCCTACGCTCCTTCAGGGCCTTAGCTGTCATGGACATACAGTCCTCGCACTCCGAACAATGGTGTTCGGCTCCCAAGCACCACAGACAATTTCTGTGAGGATCGGTCAACGACATCTTTTTCCCACAATCTCGACATTTTTTGAAGCCGGATCGAGGGGTTGTCGGTTCCGACGAGGAAGCCATCGAGTACGATTCGAATAACTTGAAGTAAATATTACTAAGAACTGAGCAACGGTATTCCGAGGCACCGAGTAGCGCGGAAAAACGGAACTGAGCAACGGACGCTGCGCGCGGCCTTTATAGGCAGGATGACGTCGAGCGTCGATACGGCGGCTGTCGAGGGTCATCGACTCGAGGGACGTCGACGTGCAGCGCCCTCTGGAGAAAAAATTTTCCGAGGCCAGCAGAGCTGGAAGGATATATCTAAGATGAGGAATACGTCGGAGGACACAATCCCTTCGAACATTATTTTATATAAAGAAGCTGTGCTATCACCCAACATAGTGTGGGGCGTGCCTTTGTGTGGCTTGGGTACTCACTGTACTTAAGAACCTGTCTACATCACCTCCTGAGTGCTTAAACCTAAGTTGATCATCCAAGATACAATGTAGAGAACCTTGGCTGAGGTTGCTCAGTGTCTTTGTCCCAACCATATAGAGGACAGAAGTACACATACCCCCTCCAGTCTTTACAGAGGCTAAAGTGAAATTGATTTTCTTTTTACAGATGATTCCCAGCCTGATGACGGGGAAAATTAATGAGCATGTGAATCCATGCCAGACACCATGCTGGAGAATAAACAGCCTTAGCCCCTGGCTGGAACCAAACCGTCAGACTGCAAACAAAACCATGCTGTAAAAGGGGTCTCTCCCATATAACCCAGCGTCTGGGGACAAGACAGGCACAGATTGGTTCCTACATCAGATGAGCGCTACAGCCAATGGGAGGGGGAGAAAGAACTAGCAGGACCAAGAACCACAGTATAAAAGGTGGTAGAAGGTGAGGCAGAGTGTAGGTTTCAGGAGTGTGGGCAGGAGGTGTGAAGGTGGACCAACAGACCAGGCAGAAGACCAACGGAGGAGAAGAGGGCAGAGGAGATAGTTGTGAGAGAGTGTGATACCAGTTGCATGCAAGTGTGTGTTGTGCAATGTAAGAATGGGGGCTGCGTAAAACATCAATGAGCGAGATAGAGAGGGAGAAGTGTGGGGGGAATTGGAGGGTAAATGTGAGAGAGAGGGAGAGAGAGAGAGAGAGAGAGAGAGAAAGAGAAAGAGAGAGAGAGAGAGAGAGAGAGAGAGAGAGAGAGAGAGAATAAAGGGGGAGGGGTAGCGAGTGTGCCAGGTGGTAGTGAGAGTAGTGGTGAGGGCAGATTGAAGCAGGGAGGTTGATGTAGGGATAAGAGGAATCGTACCAAAATGTCGCCCTCAAAATTACGACGGCCGAAAATGCCGATTTCTTTTTGGCGCGGTGACAGGAAACAAGAGGCAGAGAAAAAATGTGAGAGAAGGAGAGCAAAGTTGTGCAAAGACTGGAGGGAGTAAAAAGGGAGACAAGGTGAAAGAAACAAAGGTGGTAGTAAGATCAGGGAGAGGAGTAAAAGGGTGTGACTGAGGGGAGAGGGAACCAGATCATGTGAGATTGTTACTTGTCCCATCAAGGCACATTGAATATCCTAGAGAGTGTTACGATAGGGCATCTATAGAAAATCCCCAGAGGGAGCCAGATAAATAAGGATGTTGCATTTTGGACATCATTACCAGCTAACACTAGATCGTAGTGGTTACCAAGCACTAGCAGACAACACTGGGATCATTGGGCTAGGGAGATGGAAGACCACAAAGAGAGAGAGGGCAAACTAATAGTGTAGCCACCCCTCAGCCCTCTTCTCCAGCCCTGTGAGTTACATTGAACATTCACATATCACATCCGACAATCTGAACATTGTAATATTGAATAATCTTAAACTCTCTTGAAGACTTCGCAAATTCCACATGATGGCAGTTTTCCTGTCTTTATGTGCTCAGATTCTACCCTGCCATTGCAGGAGATGGGGGAATCTGAGGAAGTCCTAAGTGGGACTCCTTCTCCATCAGGAACTCTGGTTACACCATCACTCACCTGAAAAACACTGTGTTCCCTTTTTCTCTGCCTCACACAAACTTACCACAGACAACTCCTACTTCACTCTCCGATCACCTGTCCTAATAGTCATTGGCTCAGTTGCTTGTGAGTCATTCAGTCGCTGGGATGCAGCTGCTACCTTCCAGCCTCCATGGAGACAACATGAAGCCACCTACTTTTAGTCACCTGTCACACAGTACAGAGTCACACAACCATCGAATCAACAGCATGACATCACACCAGGAAATATTGATCTGAAAGCTTGTGGCTATGTCCTGGGCAGCTTTTGATCCACTTACTTGCCAGTTGAAATGGAAAACAGCATTTTGAACTAACTAAATGACATGGGGTTACACAGACAAAGCATACATTATCTGAAACATCAATGTGCCATTCTCTACTGTTATGAATTGGTTGGAATTGTTTAAGCTTGTGGCTTACAAGCTAGCTTTTAATGAAATTCAAAGTTTCTCTCTCAAAGGAATAAAGCCTAAAGATCTGCATCCATGCTGCTGGGACATGCAGTGACCGAGTAACTTACCAAGTTAGCCATGACGATGGTATCAACAATGATGGGGTTTCTTGAAGTTCCAAGGGTAAACTGCAGTCCTCGCGGAGGCTGCCCAGTTGTTATGTCATAGCAGTGCCCCTCCAACAGCAGATACTCCAGCTCATATTCAGCTGCCACAACACTATCAACCTGTAAATTTAATCCAGAACAACAATTACAGGAGAGTACACTATCACACAAACAAACACCTGCGAGACGAAGGAAATCCTACCAACAACGGAAATAAGGACGAAATAAGGTCTTAAACCTGGACTGACAGAGGCTGAAAAGGGGATAGATGCACTTTGAAAGATGAATAAAGTAAAGGGTACTAACTTCTTCCATCACAAAGCAGGGAAAAACAGTGCACTTTGTATCTGAATTAGATCCTTTTTAGTCTCATTTAGGTCCTGAGTAACTTAATAATTATTGACCATCATGAATGTATTACAGATCAAGCCCCACTGCCTGAAGACATCTTCCCATGTGTGCATGGCAGGCCCTTCTGAATTTGAGCCCATGACAATGCTGATGATAGTTTGACCTCCTTTGCTTAATCTTCTGTTGCTTACTGGTTCATTTCCCTGTTTTCATTTTGTAACTCAGATTGAGAAATTACCTACCAGTAATATTCTTTCAATGGATTCTTGGCTCTATGTGAATAGACCTCATTTTAAAGCTCTGAGGAGAAAAAGACTGATTTACAAGAATCTATGTGATCACTGCACCGCCCGCAATTCCGCCGATGAAACTGTCGACTGCCATTACGGTGCAACGCAGTGATCAGATAGCTCACTGTGGCCTGCATCCCCCCTACCCCGCCCGCCCCCTAGCCACTTACCTTAGTCGCGGGACACACAGAAGGGACACCCCTGCTTCGATTAGTCGCAGTAATGGGGGTCAGCATTCTCTTACTGTGCAAAGGCACAGTGTTGGACCCGGGCGACATTCTAGAGTCGCAGTAAACGTATGGTGCCATTTACAATGCCCGATTTTATTTTGATCGGAAAAACCGCATTGTATAGGTCTTTTTCTCTTGAGATCTTTAAAATGTGTTTTTGGGAGCCCCCCATTGTCCCATTGTTCCTAAAACCACCCTCACACTCACACTCTCCTGTAGGATTTCAGCCCCAGCACCCAACCAAACCAAAACACATGCATACACAAAACACACACACACACACACACACACACACCAACACACTTACCCATTCACCTCGTCCTATGCTTCCGGGGCCCTGATGTGCCTGTAAGTCTCTTTGCGCACTCGTGTACGCCAGGTGTGTGACAGTTCCATTTAGAAGGAACGCTCCATGCAGTCAAGGAGCAGCCTTTTAAATCAATCTTTTAGGGAAAAGATCTTTTTAAAAAAGATCCTTTCACTTGGAACTGAATTCTTTTCTCACAGATTCCTCATCTTGATAGATGTTTATCTAGCATCAGCTGCTCAGAAACTTTATCGACAAGGGGCGTAGTGCGGCTCGACATCATCACTTGACACCCTCGTGTTCAGCTGCATCACTCCTAAACTATGGACATTGAGCAGCGTACACCTACACCTTCTTAACTCAGTTTACCACTTTTTCCGCCCAGCTCAGCCTTCAACAGAGAACATGTACCAATGCAGAAGGCCAAACGAACTAACCTAATATACCAAAAACATTTATTTTTTTTTGTAAGGAACGAATCAAGAATATAAGGTCAACTTGGGAAACTAATATCTTCCTCTCGTCATCTGCATACAGAAGAGTGATAACAGACTGCAATTACGACCCATGAACTTTCAAGTGGGGTAGAGAAATGAGTAATCTATGGGTGAAGAATCCATAGAAAGAACATCACTGTTAGGCAGAATTATATGCAGTACCCTTTGGGAACACCACACACAATTAAGACTACAGGTGACAGTACAATTACACCTTTGGTACAAGCCTGTACTACACGGTTAAAGTGGTAGCAGTAGCGGAGCAGCCAGACTTATCTGAAGAGTAAGTGAGCAGTATCAAATAGTCACACAAAGGACAGCAATTACTATGATTCAGGCAAACACTGACTCAAGGTTTTCAAGTAAAAGAATATACATTTATTTCACTCTTTAGTTGTATAACAGTACACTATTATAAGCAGTCTAAAAATCACACTCTTAATACACCACACCACTTCCCTTAAATTCCAGACAAGTTAAGCTCACAAAATGAAGTGGGATCAAAATGACACTCAGTAATTTAAAAGGGAGGAAAAGACAAAGTTAATAGAAATTAGATCACACCAACAGGTAAGTACTCAGGACAATTGAACAAGAGGAACTACAGAGATAGAATCAGGTAGAAAAGGCTTAGGGCCAAAGTCAATGGGTCAAAAGTCTTTTGCTCAAGATCACACAGTTCAAGGTAGTTAGCGGTAACGTTCGTGCCACGGATTCTGGACGAGGTTGGTTGATACAAAAGTTAGTTCAAAGAGAAGAGAAGGACAAGTCCTCGGATTGGAGAAAGATTTCAAACACTCACCGCGGTTGAACGAAACGGACAACCGGATTTGCACAGGACCTTAAAATTGGAGAGGGAGCTGTAGCTGAGGCGGACGTTCCCGATAGTTCCTGCAGGCTCACGGTTCCTGAAGCGACTGTCATACTGACAAGAAGTAGGAAGACTGGAGGGTCCTGCACTACCCAGGGAAGAAACCAGCAGTAGAGCAAAGCAACAAATAAAAGATGTGCTCCTTAAAACCCAAGCAGGGTCTGACCTTCCTGGCTATCCGGCCCACCGTAGCTCTGTACAGAGAATTCGACCAGAGGAGGGGTCCTGACTTGCAAGTTACTGGAGGATCTTCTCTGTCGTCAGATTCTGAAGATTCGGACCTGCAGCAGGGCTTTACTGGGCAGTTCAGTCGTGGTAGGGGTCCTCTTCTTCCAGTTCCTCGTTGGTTCTTTCGTTCCAGTGGCGACTATGCCTTTCCAGTCCCAGATACCTGCTTTTTATGCAGTTTTCCCCCATTCATACAGCCTGGCTGTCAATCGCACAGCAGGGTGGCTGGCCTGGCAAGGCCAGCCCCTTTAGCCAATCAGACAAGAGTGTGACTTGGGTTACCAAGGGAACCCATGGTAGGGGTCCGAAGATCCCTCCCTCACATCCTGGCTACCTAGACTTTCAGGCGCCTTAAGGAGGTCTTCTGTGCAGAAGCCTGTGAAAAGACAGCAAACAAAGGGATCATCCCCAGTTTGGCGCGTAGAGAATAACACGAGAAAGACTTTTACAAAATGAAATGGCGAATAAACGCAGCCGGAGCCAAAATAAAATGTATTTGGTCAAGTGGGTTTATGTTCGAGGCTAATATAATAGCCTAAAACATTATCACGTTTATATAAGATAACCGCGGTAGAAAAGTTAGGGTAGTTACCACTGCCAACAGCCAAGTCTTGATGTAAAGGGAGCGAAACAATGCTCCAAGAGACACATACAATAAGGGATAAGAATTAACCCTTTCCAATACTCCATGTACGATGGGGTGTATTGGGTCTGTGGTTTAAAGTGACTATCGTAAAGTTAATGGCAACTTCACCTTTTCTAGGGGACAGTAGTCAGCCCCAGAAAATGGAGTCAGTGGGAAGTCTCAAAGACAACCCTGTGTCACTGCACTGAAGGTGCTGTGCAACACACATGAAAAATATGAGGCCATGGAGTAGGTGAGGCTCCAGTGCCCAAGATCACACACAAAGTGAAAACACACACAGCAAAACACATGTAAGAGTGGGAAAAAAGGCTCACACTCTTACCAGGTGAAAAAAATTAACCTTAGAAATCCAGCAAAGCTGCTGAGGGACTCATTAAGTAAGGGAAATTAGCCATTTATGAGAATTCTCCCTAACACTCTCCTACACCAAGGCTTCTTGGTAACAAATTATCTACCCCTGGTAATGTTCTTTCTACTGGCTGTTCCTCCCACAGATTCCTCTGTGATATATTCCTTAGTCTGCTTGCAGCTTCAGAATCTTTTTTCATAGTAGAGGACGCTGTGCGTCGTCGACTTGTGGCCCTTGGCGGCCTACGTCCTGCTCTCAACCGTGACATTGACACTGGTATAAGTAGCTTGCACTGCGCCTGTTGCCTCAGTTCATGTTTTTCCCCCCATGTTTTAATGCTCAGCCCCCTCTAAGTTTATCAACTAGATGTTGAAAGGGAGAAAGATGTCACAATGGAATTACTCGCTAATTAGAGGGGGAGGCTGGGAGGGTGATGAGGATTCCGTGGGAGAAACATCCAGTAGAAAAGAACATTACCAGGGGTAAGTAATTTGTTCTTCTAATGGATTGTGTCCTCCAACGGATTCCTCATCTTTGATAGACTCCCAAAGCAAATATGTTAAAGGCAGTAGGAATCAATAATTCATTGTTGGTTTCTACTGTGAAGCACAGCTTTGCCAAATTTAGTCTCCTAGCCAGACATAATACAGGCAGTAAGGCTTGCTAAATATGTGTAAAGAAGAACAAGTTACGACAATGCATATGTCTTTTACAGGCACCCATCTCTGAAGAGCCGAAGAAGAAGCCACTCCTTGGATTGAATGCACTCTCAAACCATCGGGCAGGTCTTTGCCCACCAAACCATAGCTTTCAGAAATGCATAAAAAATCCATCTGGAAATTGTTTGCTTGGTTACAGCATGCCCCAATTTGTGAGCCGAATAGCCCACAAAGCTGGTCAACTTGTCTGATTTTTAGACACCCTGCAAATATAGAAGAGTAAAGCCTTTTATGGTCTAAACGGTGCAACCTCTCTTCTTTAGAAGGATGAGTTGCAGGATAAAAAGCAGCTAACAATTTTTTGTGCCAAATGTAATTCCGATACTATTTTCGGCAAGATAGAGGGACAAACCCTCAATACCACCTTATCCTTAAAAAAGGTTGTCAATGGGGGGGGGGTGTGGCTTGGAGCCATGACAGTCGGAGCCAAGAGCTCCCGGCTAAAGCCACGCATCCAGCCTAAATGCACCGGTGAAAGAGGGTCCCCGAGCGATCCAATCGGGGTACCTGATGTCCAAAGCGACGGGGCAGAGAGGGGGTCTAACCCCCAGCACTCTACGACGCCTAGAACCCGGGATAGACCGAGCTTGTAGCGGAGCCGTGAGCAGCATTAGCCCGCTTCCAAAATGGCGGGCGTCATCTCCAGACTCATCTGATGGCGGCGGGAGGTGCCAAGGGGAAAACAGCCCCTGAGCGGGGGAACCACTGGCCTCCTTCGTGAGGGGCCACCACCGCCGCAGCACTGGGAGGGAGGCGAGCACAGGCTACTCCATAAGAGGAGCCCCAGCCGGACCAGCGGAAGGCGCTGTCATCCCTCGGTCGGCGGTGGAGCTGGACCCGACGCTGCACACCATCGTGGAGCTAATGCATGGACCGGGTGCAGACACCCGGAAGAACCCCAGGAGGGCTGCCAAACCAGCAGCAGCAAACCGGAGCACGGAGGAGCCCCCACCGCCACGAGAGGAGGGGAGTGGCAAGCGGCACCGAGCTCAGCCGCAGCGCTCCATGGGAGCCGACAGCAGCCCGCGCAGCACCATGCTGAAGAGGTGAGGAGCGGGACAGAGCTGGAGTGACCCACTCCCCCTTACAGAGGGCTAGAGGGCTAACAAACTCTGGACACTTGAGCGCCACAGGGGCAGAGGATACTCAGGGAACAGGTAGTCCCCAACGCGGAACGGGCCTAAGCCTGCACCACACAGCGCATTCCGGCCCAGTGAAGAGGCCCACCACCACAGCCCACGCACCCGCTCCCACCACCAAAGCAGTTCCAGACTACCCACTCACTGACCGGGTCGCCACCCTCCTCCCCCAGGGGGGGTAGGGAACTCCGGCCCACAGGACACGAACACTGGGCGAGCGAGGACCTGGGGGCCCAGAGGCCTCCAACAACGCGACAGGGGAGGCAACTCTATAAGAGGTGCCCCAGCCGGTCCAGCAAAACGACACAGTCATCCCTCAGCAGGAGGCTGAGCTAAACCTGACGCTGCACATCACCGTGGAGCCCTCGGACGGTCAGAGCACAGGCACTCCAGAAGAACCCCAGGAGGGCTGCCAAATCAGCGGCAGCAAACCGGAGCACAGAGAGGCCTCCACCGACGCCCAGTACGGCCGCACGCTCCATGGGAGCCGACAGCAGCCCACGTAACGTAGCACACCGTGCTGAAGAGGCGAGAAGCGGGAGAGATCTGCAGCGACCCATCCCCCTACAGAGGGCCAACATACCCTGGGCACTTGAGCACCAAAGGGGTAGTGGAAGTTCGGGGGAACAAGTAGCCCCCAACGCGGAGGGGGCCGCAGCGGTCTCAGGCCTGCACCAGAAAGCGCACTCCAGCCCGGCGAAGCGGGCCACCTCCCCAGCCCAAACACCCACTCCCACTACGAAGCAAAGCCAGACCCACTTGCTGCCCGGGCTCCCACCACAACGCCAATGTCAGAGAACCCTTGCCTACAGGACACAGACACTGGGGAGCGGGGATACAGGGATCTGGAGGCCTCCAACAATGAGACAGGGGAGAGGAGGCCCCGGGGCGCCCGGCCACCAGCGACTCCCTAGCCCCAACAAAGCAGCGTGCCGGTCAGCAGGGAGAGAGCAGGGGGACTGCTTAACAGCACAAGTGGCCTGGGCACCCTCGCAGCAACCCAGACCGGAAACATTGGACCTCAGCAGCACTCCGTGAGGGGACAGAAAGCCCCCCGAACACCTACCAGTAGGCCCCAAGCCACACACTACAATCTAACCCGAGGAACCAGGACACATCGCCACCCTCTCTGCAAGGCCCATGGAGGAGACTCCACCCCAACAGCACTCCGACAGGGCCAAACCACCCGCCAGCGGCCATACCTAAGCCCACCAGGCAATAACGCAAACGACAGCGGCCAGAAGAAGAAGATCCAGGCCATCCCTCTGGGAATCCAGCCCACCGGGCTGGTCCTGCTTGACGCCAACGGGTAGGATCTAAATGAACTTTCTCTGACAGAGTCCGACGCCAGCAACACGCAAACGCACAGGGGAACCGCAGATCCGCCTGCACACCGGAGTGACCCACAACCCGGGAAGCAAGCCGCCTGTGGCCGATCCCCGGCCCAGGTCATCTGCACTAGCACCACAGGGAGGAGCAGCACCCAGGGAGTCCCAAGGGGCAAGCAACCTTCTCACACTTGCGAGCCTCCCAACTGAGGAGCGCCCAACCAAAGGCAGCCAGGCATGCCCGGACAAAACCCCCCGCCCTGAAGCCTGAAAGCAAATACCCGCCCATCGCTCTGACCTGCAACAACAGCTCACGGCATTCCAACCAGCGTGACAGCCCAGAACTCACCATGGCTAAAAAGACAACCAAACAAGTGGACATAGCAACCCTGCTATCCACCCCGGCATCAGACAGATCCAGAAGAGGGGACCGCCCGGAGCCAAGGAAAACGAGCAGTGCGGGCTCGCAATCGGAACCAACCCGGGAAGCCCCGGCCCAGTCGGTCACGAAAGCGGACCTCCAGGACCTTCTGGCAGCACTAACCAAGGAATTCCAGAGCGGCACCGAAGAGGTTAAGAGCACCATCACGGCCCTGGAAGCGAGAGTGGGGGAACTGGAGACAAGGACAACGGATGTGGAAACAACCTTATGCGAGCACAGCTATGAGATCGAGAAGGGAACGGACAGGCTAGCCGCGTTAGAGACCTGGTGCGAAGCCCTTGAACTTAAGCAGGAGGACTCAGAGAACCACTCCCGCCGCGATAATATACGCCTGAGAGGAATTCCCACATCTATCCCATAAGCAGGCTTGGAACATTACGTGAGAGACCTCTTTCACTTTATCCTAACTCTACCAGATGACTCCCCCCTGGTGCTCGACAGGGTCAACAGAACCAGAGTGAGATCCAACTCCTCAGCCCCGCCAGATGTCCTTGCTAGACTACACTATTTCAAAGTCAAGGAAGAAATTTTGCTGTAAGCAAGAAACCCCCTGCGAATACTATTCAGAGACGCCTCCATCTCCCTATACCAAGATCTGGCCTCATCCACATAGCTGAAAAGGAAAGCACTGAAACCAGTCACAGAATGGCTGAGGGAGAAAGGCATACCGTACCACTGGGGCTTCCCCACAGCCCTAATCTTTACCTGGAACGGGAGCGTCCGCCACGTACGAAAAGTGCACTAAGCGGAGAAATTGTTGAAACCAGATGCGGGATCAGGATCCAGCAACGAAGAGGCCCCCTCAGAACAGGAAGAACCACAGAACCCCAACCGCTCATGGTCGCGAGTTGAGAGGCGGCGCTGGAGAATCAGGGGTCCCCCACTCAGAGGGAAACTCCCAAGTAAAGATGACTAAAGCGGGGCGATACAGACGGCCCAAACCCTCGGAACCAACAAGCACCACCAAGCTCCAAACGCCAGCCACGGCCGCTGGCCACATTCTGCACCCCCGAAGCAAGACAACACTCTAATCTCACATTTAACTTTCACCGCCATACAGCAGAGGCCTAAGCGCCCCACCTTCAGCAGGATGCGTTTGCCCAGCCGGAGTCCCCGTTGGTCGAAGGCTGACCAAACGACCATGTTTTGTTCTGTAAGGGGGGTGGGGGGGAAGGGGTGGACACCGTAAGGGGCACTCATCACCATGACAGAACCAAACTCAATCGAAGGACACCCACATGGGCCGGTGGAACAGAGAGCACAGTAGCACCCACCATCCACATCCAAATCACCCAAAAATGGGGTCACCCATTAAAAATCTAACCATGATTACCTGGAATGTCCAGGGCCTAAATTCCCCCAGGAAACGGAAGTCCGTGGACCATCGCCTAGCCCAACTGGAAGCAGACAGTCTGCATACAAGAAACCCACCTCTTGGCCGCGGATGAACATCGCATCAAATACCAAAGATTCCCGAAAAGGTATTTTGCATCCTCTGGACAGAAGAGAGGAGGGGAGGGGTGGCGATCCTGCTCAGCCAATCAGCGATTCTGTCAAGGGTCACAGTCAAGAGGGACCCGAAGGAAGGTTTTTGCTAATCAGGGGCCTCCTGCTTGAACTCCCAATAACCATCATAGCGATTTACTGCCCAAATGAGTGTTATAATCAAGACAACCTAATTTTCGGAAAGATTCAGCCTTTATATATTGCAACAAAATGGAACGTAGAATCTCCTACCTGAACCTGGATGAATGGTTGGATCCTCCTTTCCAATCGGGTATAGGAGGTTTTCAGAATGAAGTGTGGAATATCAATCGGTTTCTCAGCAGATTATAGAAATCCCCCTGGAAACCCCTCCGGAGCCCAGTTTAAACACTTGGCTACCAGAGGGATAACAGGGAAACCCCTCACGGGGGAAAAAACCCTGGGAAGAGCTGCTGGGGAGCGTTGTTTAACCGAGATGGGCAGGAAGGGACTGGAGATCCGTCTCGAATTTCTGATGTTTCCTTACTTGCTGTTTTGATGCTGAAGAGGTATTGAAAATAAAGACACAGGAATCAGCTTCAGGGTGGAAAGAGTAAAAGGACACAGCCAGGAGTACTAGTGTACTGAAAAGATCGAAAATTACCATAGAATGTCTAGACAGAAACGTCTAGTATCAGGGAATGAAGAGTCCGTATGTTCTCAATACTGTAGAGGTAAACACAAGATTAGAAAGGGTACAGGTTGGCGGAGAATAAGACAGAAAAAGAGGATATGTCCCTTACGTGAAGGCATTCAACTGTCTGAGGCAAAGAACCGGCTTTTCGAATGTAGAGGACTGAGCTGTAATAACAAGTACGATACTTAAACCGTGTAGAATATAATGGATGCTGGCAAGAGAATGGAACTAGATGGAATGTCTACCTGCCAAGGGAACGTAAGAAGAAACTGCGATAAGTCGCGCACAAGGAGGGCGTGTCTTGGAGATTTCGGTTTCAGATGCCTCGATTTGATTATTTGCTGAAGGCTGTAGGTAGACAGATGGAAGAACAGAAAACGGAGGTAAGGATGGATAAATGACTAATAAGGAGTGGAAAACAAGGATAGATCGTAAGCCAGGATCGCTAAACTCACTAAGCGTTTGGGTACTCCTATGAGAGTAGCAACGCACTGATCCTCAGGATCTCCCGGCTGATATACCGAAGAGGAAGTGACTTCCGGATCCTGCGTTGCTCGAAGAGGAGGAACAACTAGACCGTTACTGGGTCTTCTGTCACACCCCGGTGCGGCCATCTTGAAGAAGGTAAAAACGGGATGATTCGTCTTCCCGATCATAACAGTATGCCCCCTTTTAGGTCCAGATCCTCCCGGCTTGTCTGGGTGTCTGTGATGGAATTGTTTTAAGAGGCGAGGTGCATGTACCGCATCTTCAGGTTCCCAGGTACGGTCTGAGGGAGAATATCCCTTCCAATCAACCAATTATTGTAGATGACCTCGGTGAATGCCAGAGTCACAAATTCCTTTTACCTCGAACTCAGGTCCTGATGAGACCAAAATTGGAGGAGGGCGAGTGGTTACAGTTGGATGAAAAGAACTTCGATTGTCTGGTTTCAATTTAGACACATGAAAGACAGGGTGAATACGCGAGCAGGGGTTAGGGAGAATAAGTCTGAAGGCCGCACTGCCAATGGGAGTAGCCACCCGGAATGGACCGAAATACCTAGGTGAGAGTATGGATGGAAACAAGGTGTTTAGGAAGATACCGTGAGGATAACCACACCCAGTATCCTGTTTTGATACTAGGTGCTGGGGTACGAGAGCGATCAGCAAATTTTTTCATTTTCTCCTGGGACTGCAACAAGGTGTTTTTTGCCATCTTGTGGCCTTGCCGAATTTGATACATTAAATGATCGACGTCAGGAAATTTGTGTTCCGACCTTTTTAATGTAGGAAATGATGAAGGACTGAATCCATAGGAGCAAAAAAAAGGAGAGGTGTGAATGGCGGAGTGGTAAGAGTTGTTATAAGCGTACTCTGCCAATGGAAGTAGGTCTTTCCAGTTATCTTGAGCCGCAGAAATGTAATTTCTAAGGTATCCTTCCAGAGTCTGATTGAGTCGTTCTGTCTGCCCATTGGACTGGGGGTGATAACCAGAACTGAGAGCTCGAGAAATCCCGAGATGCCGACAGATGTGTTTCCAGTAGAGAGATGTATATTGTGTCCCACGATCAGATATGATTGTTTCTGGCAAGCCATGTAATGAAAAAATGTGATTAATAAAGACTCGTGCCATCAGGGCCGCCGAAGGAACCCCGGCGAGGAGAACAAAGTGAGGCATTTTTGTAAATGAGTCTATCACCACCATTATAGCTGAACATCCTTTTGAAGGTGGAAGGTCAACGATGAAATCCGTTGAGATTATCTGCCAAGGACGGGAAGGTAGAGGCATCTTGACCAACAACCCTAACGGTGGTTTTCGTGGTGATTTATTTTGCAGGCAAACAGGACAGGACCCAATGTATTTCTTTATGTCCTCCCGTAGTGTGGGCCACCAGAACCAACGTGAAACCATTTCTAGTGTGGAAGTGATTCCACGATGTCCTGCCACCTTGGACTTGTGACATAAATTCATACGCGGGTTGCCCCACACTACAGTGATAATCCCTCCTACACAGTGGGGATATAATATCTATTTAATCAAAAAAAGGAAGGGACATGTCCATATTACTTAAAACACAATATGTTACCCACAACAATCTGAAACCTACTTACATAGCCCATTAACCAATTCAAGGTTATGTTAAGTTTAATGAATGACATGTATTCAATATTTAAAATATCATATTTAATTAATTTGCTAAACAGCACAAGTATCAAAAAACATTTTCGTAAAAAAATGCATTATATCACATAAAAAATATACAATTTAATAAAAGTGGTGATAACACAGCACATATTCAAGTTCAAACAACTACTAGAACATTCTCAACAGTAGCTAATTCAACTGTTCTTCTTTCCTACTGTGCGTAACAACGTAGCCCGACTTATATAAGTTTCTGTCCTGGATGTTGCTATTAACTGGACATTCTTCAGGGGCAGAAAATTGTCTTGTGCTTCTTGTAGACTTCTCTCTATGATTCCAGTTTCTAGAATTGGGGGTACATATAATACAAAAACATATTACTACATTGACAAAGTAGGTTATTTTACTTAGCCTAGCTCGTCCTAATCACCATTAGGATGCATCAAGTATATATTTAATCAAATACTGGTGCTTAAAACTTGTATCCATTTAATGTTGTACAAATTTAAAAGACAATCACAATTTTGTCCTTCACTGTTCACAGTGTTAGAGAGAGATATCTAGCACCTATCCCACCATGTTCTCATCAAATCATGCTTCCCGATGAATGGTATACTCATCGAGTACACACATCTATTCTGAACCCTAACTAAAGTCCTCACACAATCTAATAGAGTATGGCCTCACCTCCATTCCAAAACTGATTTTTCTCTCTGTTGGGCAAGGTTCCAGGGTTTTTCTCAAACCCAATTTAGATAAACAGTTCTGTTTAAAAAAACAATCAGATAAGACACTCTGTGAGTTCCTGAATGTACAAAAGGTAGACCACACAGTAATAGACAGGAAGGAAGGTTCATACCTTTGAGACCCTCGATTTAGGATATTATAAATTTATGAGGTCTGGAAACATATCCAACACTTCCTGGGCCAAAATTCTATTTTGCTTTGTAGCATTCCATGGGAAACAAAACGTCTTCCCTAGAGTGTAACAAACAAAAAGCCTCACTTTAGTAAGACATTTCAACAGAAATGTACTTTTCAATCAAGAATTACCAAGCATAAGTACCCCTGCTTACCTTTGCAGTAGCTCAAATCGAATTCCATCAACAGCGTATAGTTATTTTACCGCTAACCTGCTCGAAAAAGCGAGCCTCTCCATTTATATTGAGCGCTACATTTGTGCGCACATTGATGACGTCATCACGTCGAAACGTGACGCGATGACGTCACACATTCCGCGCCACCCCATGCCGTCGCCACAACAAACGTGGTTACCAAGGCAATCCACGAAAATGTCAATAAACATGGCTGCACGCCCCTCAATTGGGCACAAACCATATATTTTTTTAAAGAAGGGAAGAAGGAAAAAAGAAAGAAAACATCCAAAAATACCTTTTCTATACAAATGCTAAGGCCGCACAGCTGGTTTCTACCTACCCAGAGACTGTCTCAAGTTTAAAGATATCTCTGCTGATAGAATATGCCAGATTTCATAAGAGGCACAGTATAATGATACAAAAGATCCAACACTAGGATTTAATCATACAGTAAACATGGGTTCATAAAGTGTTATCATATGCATTCCCGCATATGTGCCTCTTATGAAATCTGGCATATTCTATCAGCAGAGATATCTTTAAACTTGAGACAGTCTCTGGGTAGGTAGAAACCAGCTGT
Source organism: Ambystoma mexicanum (assembly GCF_040938575.1). Classification (NCBI taxonomy): domain Eukaryota; kingdom Metazoa; phylum Chordata; class Amphibia; order Caudata; family Ambystomatidae; genus Ambystoma; species Ambystoma mexicanum. The sequence goes on along the minus strand of NC_090932.1, from coordinate 291,569,947 downwards.
GCGGCCTTAGCATTTGTATAGAAAAGGTATTTTTGGATGTTTTCTTTCTTTTTTCCTTCTTCCCTTCTTTTAAAAAATATATGGTTTGTGCCCAATTGAGGGGCGTGCAGCCATGTTTATTGACATTTTCGTGGATTGCCTTGGTAACCACGTTTGTTGTGGCGACGGCATGGCGTGGCGCGGAATGTATGACGTCATCGCGTCACGTTTCGACGTGATGACGTCATCAATGTGCGCACAAATGTAGCGCTCAATATAAATGGAGAGGCTCGCTTTTTCGAGCAGGTTAGCGGTAAAATAACTATACGCTGTTGATGGAATTCGATTTGAGCTACTGCAAAGGTAAGCAGGGGTACTTATGCTTGGTAATTCTTGATTGAAAAGTACATTTCTGTTGAAATGTCTTACTAAAGTGAGGCTTTGTGTTTGTTACACTCTAGGGAAGACGTTTTGTTTCCCATGGAATGCTACAAAGCAAAATAGAATTTTGGCCCAGGAAGTGTTGGATATGTTTCCAGACCTCATAAATTTGTAATATCCTAAATCGAGGGTCTCAAAGGTATGAACCTTCCTTCCTGTCTATTACTGTGTGGTCTACCTTTTGTACATTCAGGAACTCACAGAGTGTCTTATCTGATAGTTTTTTTAAACAGAACTGTTTATCTAAATTGGGTTTGAGAAAAACCCTGGAACCTTGCCCAACAGAGAGAAAAATCAGTTTTGGAATGGAGGTGAGGCCATACTCTATTAGATTGTGTGAGGACTTTAGTTAGGGTTCAGAATAGATGTGTGTACTCGATGAGTATACCATTCATCGGGAAGCATGATTTGATGAGAACATGGTGGGATAGGTGCTAGATATCTCTCTCTAACACTGTGAACAGTGAAGGACAAAATTGTGATTGTCTTTTAAATTTGTACAACATTAAATGGATACAAGTTTTAAGCACCAGTATTTGATTAAATATATACTTGATGCATCCTAATGGTGATTAGGACGAGCTAGGCTAAGTAAAATAACCTACTTTGTCAATGTAGTAATATGTTTTTGTATTATATGTACCCCCAATTCTAGAAACTGGAATCATAGAGAGAAGTCTACAAGAAGCACAAGACAATTTTCTGCCCCTGAAGAATGTCCAGTTAATAGCAACATCCAGGACAGAAACTTATATAAGTCGGGCTACGTTGTTACGCACAGTAGGAAAGAAGAACAGTTGAATTAGCTACTGTTGAGAATGTTCTAGTAGTTGTTTGAACTTGAATATGTGCTGTGTTATCACCACTTTTATTAAATTGTATATTTTTATGTGATATAATGCATTTTTTTACGAAAATGTTTTTTGATACTTGTGCAGTTTAGCAAATTAATTAAATATGATATTTTAAATATTGAATACATGTCATTTATTAAACTTAACATAACCTTGAATTGGTTAATGGGCTATGTAAGTAGGTTTCAGATTGTTGTGGGTAACATATTGTGTTTTAAGTAATATGGACATGTCCCTTCCTTTTTTTGATTAAATAAATACCTTGGACTTGTGACACATATCCAAGACCTCCTTCTGAAGGGGGGTTGTAGGAATGAATGCCCGATTACCATAAAAATAACATCCATCTTCCTTGACCAATGCTGGTTGTGTACATAGTGGTGATTCAGATCCAGATGTTCCTACTTATTTGGATTGAGTCCTCAGTCGAGATAAAAAAATCAGGTACGATATGTAAACCTAAAGCCCTTCTGGGAAAAATTGGTTCTGATCTAAAGGAATCATCGGGAAGTTGTTCCTTGCGGGATAGAGCATCAGCGATAAGGTTATCCTTCCCAGGTATGAAAGTGAAAGTAATTCTGAATGGAGAGAAGAAATGAGCCCACCGTGCCTGGCGGCTGTTACACGTCTGGGCGTACTGTAGAATACGAAGATTGTGATGGTCTGTTCGTACTTCAACTGGGTACTTAGCTCCAAGTAACAGATGACGCCACTCTTCAAAAGCCCGTTTGATGGCTAACAATTCCTTCTCTAACACAGTGTAATTTAGTTCAGCAGGTGCCAATGTCTTTGATAAGTATGCCACGGGATGTTCTTGCTGGTAATCATCAGTTTGAAGAAGAACAGCTCCTAAAGCATATTGTGATACATCAGTCTCCATGACAAATTGACGATTTTGATCAGGTGTAAGCAGGATAGGAGCTGATGTGAATAGATCTTTGAGCCTTCTAAAGACTTGGTCAGTCTCCTCAGACCAAGAAAAAGCCATACCTTTTTTTCAAAGGTTAGTCATAGGTTGGGTCAGGCTAGAAAACCCAGGGATAAACCGCCGGTAAAAATTGGCGAAGCCAATAAACCGCTGGATATCTTTCCCGGAGGTAGGAACGGGCCAATCCTGTATAGCAGAAATCTTGTCAGGATCCATAGCTATACCCTTGGAAGATAGAACGTAACTTAGGTAGGTGACCTGGGGTTGGTGAAAAGAGCATTTCTCCAATTTACAAAAAAGGTGATTCTGATGAAGACGACGGAGAACCTCTTCCACATGGCTGACGTGATCCTGTAAGGAGTAGGAGAAGATCAAAATATCATCCAGATATACTATTACGTTATGTAAGAGTAAATCAGCGAAGAGGTGGTCCATAAAACGCTGAAATATGGCTGGAGCGTTTGAGAGTCCAAAAGGCATAACCCGGTATTGGTAGTGACCAAATGGCGTCCGGAATGCCGTCTTCCATTCGTCTCCTGCTTTTATTCTTATCAGATGATATGCTCCCTTGAGGTCCAATTTGGTGTATATATTAGCCCCCTTAACTGCCTCCAGGATATCTGGTATAAGGGGCATCGGATATTTATCCGTTATGGTGATTTTATTGAGGCCCCGGAAATCTATGCAGGGGCGAAGTTCAGTTGAGTTTCGTTTGGATACAAAGAACAGGGAAGCGGCTGCAGGTGATGTAGATTCGGTGATTAAACCATTCATAAGGTTTACCCTGAGATATTCACACAGCACATCCTTTTCAGAATTAGACAGAATATACATTCGGCCAAATGGTAGCGGCTGGTCAGGTATCAGCTCGATTGCACAATCGTCCCGCCTATGGGGTGGTAACTGGGAGTATTCTGAGGAGGAAAATACATCTTGGTATTGATGATAAATGTTGGGAAGGCCTGTGATTAGGTTGAGTGTTGTAACCCCCTGAGCTCTTGGGGAGGCAGAATCAGTATCTAACTGAACCTTCTGTTGACTCTTTATGCAGTGTTTTAGACAAAATTCAGACCCCAAAAAGAAGGACCCTGCTGTCAATTTGATGAAGGGATTATGTTTCCTGAGCCATGGTAGGCCCAAGATAATCGGGTGATGGGCTGCTCGGATGATGTCTAAAACTATAATTTCTTGGTGGGCCGAGATAGACATCAGTATGGGACCGGTGTGGTCGGTGATGTGTCCTGAGATCAAAGGACTCCCATCCACACTTTCCACGGGAATGGATTCTGTCTTGCAAGACCGTGGAATACCGTGAGAAGAAGCCCAGTGATTGTCAATGAAATTCCCGGCGGCACCACAGTCAATAAGAACCGGAATATCTTGTAGGATTTGCTCCCCAAAGGCTAGAGATACCTTAAGCACCACCATGGTATTATCCAAGGGATTAGTACATGTAGAGGAGTGGATAATTTGTGAGGAACCTTGCTCTATCTTAGGATCCCAAACCGTGGTTCCCCTTACGGCCGGGCGCTGGCGTTTCCCGATCTCCTAGGTGGTGTAATTGGGCACTCCTGTACGGTGTGGGTATTGGAACCACAATACATGCATAGACCAAGGGATCTCCTTCGATTCCGTTCTTCAGGAGAAAGGGGAACCCTGGCCGTGGTACCCAGTTGCATAGGTTCCTCAGCAGGAGGAACCCGTGGAGAGGAAGGAAGGCTAGAACTAGAGGAAAAATGAGGCAATCGTCCTTTCCTTCTTTCACACATGCGTTCCTTCATCCGATAGTCAATTTGAAGAACCAAAGCGATGAACTCAGTCAGAGATGTAGGGCGTGGGACCCTGGATACTTCATCCTTTAATTCTTCTGACAACCCTCTCCTAAAGATCGTTATCTGAGCGTCGTCAGACCAGGTAGTTTCACTGGCCATCTTTTTAAACTTGGTTATATAGGCCAGTATGTCTAAATTCCCGTGCTTCAAGTCCAGTAAGTGTTCCTGGGAAGCCACTCTGATTTCTTGTCGGCCAAACATCGTACGTATACTATTACAAAAAGCCGTATAAGAGTCTAATATGGGATTGTTGCTGGTAATTAGAGGTGTAGCCCAGGCTAATGCTGGACCAGTCATTTGGGATACCATGTAACCCACGCGGTCCCTATCAGTATGAAAAAAGGCATTTTTGAATGCAAATTGTACGGTACAGGAATCTAAAAATTCCTTCACCTTGTGTGGATTCCCATCGAATTGTCCTCCTGGAAGGGGTCCTGGAGGGACCTCAGAACAGTACAGTAAGCTACTTGCTGAGCTACCTGTTGTGCAGTCTGTTGTGCTGCCTGCTGTTGATTTTGCCTTACGGCAGCATTCTCCTGCTGGAGTTGCTGAACCTCAGTGGTTAAGGATTGAACAGCGGCAATTAACTGTTGGATCTGCTGTTGCTGTTGAGGATCCATTTAGAGAGATTCCTCGGCTCTTTGCTGCAATACCTAAAGGCAGTAGCTTCTGAACTTTTCTGGCGTTGCTAACTGTTATAATCAAGACAACCTAATTTTCAGAAAGATTCAGCCTTTATATATTGCAACAAAATGGAACGTAGAATCTCCTACCTGAACCTGGATGAATGGTTGGATCCTCCTTTCCAATCGGGTATAGGAGGTTTTCAGAATGAAGTGTGGAATATCAATCGGTTTCCCAGCAGATTATAGAAATCCCCCTGGAAACCCCTCTGGAGCCCAGTTTAAACACTTGGCTACCGGAGGGATAACAGGGAAACCCTCACGGGGGAAAAAACCCTGGGAAGAGCTGCTGGGGAGCGTTGTTTAACCGAGACGGGCAGGAAGGGACTGGAGATCCGTCTCGAATTTCTGATGTTTCCTTACTTGCTGTTTTGATGCTGAAGAGGTATTGAAAATAAAGACACAGGAATCAGCTTCAGGGTGGAAAGAGTAAAAGGACACAGCCAGGAGTACTAGTGTACTGAAAAGATCGAAAATTACCATAGAATGTCTAGACAGAAACGTCTAGTATCAGGGAATGAAGAGTCCGTATGTTCTCAATACTGTAGAGGTAAACACAAGATTAGAAAGGGTAAAGGTTGGCGGAGAATAAGACAGAAAAAGAGGATATGTCCCTTACGTGAAGGCATTCAACTGTCTGAGGCAAAGAACCGGCTTTTCGAATGTAGAGGACTGAGCTGTAATAACAAGTACGATACTTAAACCGTGCAGAATATAATGGATGCTGGCAAGAGAATGGAACTAGATGGAATGTCTACCTGCCAAGGGAACGTAAGAAGAAACCGCGATAAGTCGCGCACAAGGAAGGCGTGTCTTGGAGATTTCGGTTTCAAATGCCTCGATTTGATTATTTGCTGAAGGCTGTAGGTAGACAGATGGAAGAACAGAAAACGGAGGTAAGGATGGATAAATGACTAAAAAGGAGTGGAAAACAAGGATAGATCGTAAGCCAGGATCGCTAAACTCACTAAGCGTTTGGGTACTCCTATGAGAGTAGCAACGCACTGATCCTCAGGATCTCACGGCTGATATACCGAAGAGGAAGTGACTTCCGGATCCTGCGTTGCTCGAAGAGGAGGAACAACTAGACCGTTGCTGGGTCTTCTGTCACACCCCGGTGCGGCCATCTTGAAGTAGGTAAAAACGGGATGATTCGTCTTCACGATCATAACAATGAGGCCCAGGAACGCTTCCTGAGCAGGACTCCCCCCAGTAATAACATCCTTCACAGAAGGCAAACTACTGATTGGTGGCGACTTGAACCTCACCCCGGACCCAACCACGAAAAAAAAAACTTCCGCCCACTGGAACAGACTTCTTGAAGGCACTAGGGCTCGCAGAATTTCTGAGAGAGACGGGAACGGTGGATGCGTGGAGGTTGGGGAATGACAAAGCTCGCGACTACACCTTCTTCTTGCATGTCCACAGGGGCCTCTCCAGAATAGACCTCATACTCGTATCAAGCAAGCTGTTCCCTTGCATCGCGGACATCTACATCGGGCTATGGGTAATCTCTGACCATGCCCAAGTTATTGCGCAACTCCAGACAGAGGGTCTACCAACACTGCGACAAAGGACCTGGAAGCTGCAGGACTACCTCCTAGTGGACATAGCAGACAGTCAGGAACTTTTAGAAGCTTTAACCAACTACTTCAGAGAGAACCTAGGCAAAGGACCCACAGAGGCTACGGTATGGGATGCCATGAAGCCAATGATTCGAGGGGTGGCCATGAATTGCTCAGCGGCACACAGGCGCAGACACCAGCTCCGATTAGAACTGGAAACGGAGGTGGCACAGAAAGAAGCAAACCACAAAAAACGCCAATCGACAAGGTCATGGAATGAGCTACGCAAAGCAAAAGTAATCCTGGAAATGCACCAAGCAGACAGAACAGCTCGAGCTTTAACATACACAAAGGAGTACTACTATAAACAGCAACAAGGCCAACCGCCTGCTCGTGCACAAGCTCAAGAAAGTGCACACCAGAAACATCGCAGTCCTGCGGGACCGAGATGGGATCCCCCGTTGCTCGGACCCCGAAAAGCTAACCATCATGACCGAGCACCACAGGAACGTGATGTCAGGGAAGCCCACAGAGGCGGTAACACACGCCACCTACCGGCGAACAGCCCCAAAGCCGCCCCACCATCCGCAGATCGACACCCTGGAAGACCCCATATCCCCAGAGGAAGTGTCGGAAGTGATCCACTCAATGAAGAACACAGTGTTATGCTTTGATTCAAGACAATTAAACAAAATGAACACCAGAGAATAAATCAAGGTTTGTAAAGGATACAGGCTGGTAGTAGCAAAGGATACACTCGAAGACTTCTTCCAACGGAGACGTCGGAGGTAGAACGTAGCGTATCAAAGAGAACCTTCTAACTAATGTCACTCTCTGACTAGTAAAACCTACAGTCAGATAGAGCTATTAGTGGGAAGGGCATGGGTGGACCAAGATTCACCAAGCTGTAGAAAAAGAGGAACTATTTAGAATGCTGTTTGAGAGGTAGGACAAGATGAACCTACGTTGTAAGCACTGACCTGGATATGCAGCCAAGGAAGTCCTAGGAAGACCAAAGAATCCAAGGAAACAACGGCAAGGGAAGGGTAGTGAGGGTTCTAACCCGAGCGGAACGAGGGCCGCACTAGAGACGGGTTGGTGCACACGCAGGAAAGCGTCCAGAGTCCCGTGCACATGTAGGAGATGTGAGGAAGGTCTTGATCCAGGAAAGCACGCCCAAGCAGTAGGAGTTCGGTAAGTAAGGCAGTGATGGTTGACTGAGGTAGAGCTGAGTCTTGGTAGATTGGAGCGGAGTGGAACGCAGAGTTGGCCTCTGCAAGGTCTGAAGCAGAGCGGTATGCAGAGCGGAACTCTGCAGGGTCTGAAACAGGTAGAGGCAGAGCGGGTTGAAGGTGTAGTCTAGAATAAGGCTGTGCGGCGACTCCGTTTGGAAAGAGGAGAGGAGTGCCGCTTAGAGCACGGAAAGGACCGAGCTCGAGAAGGAACTGGAGTTGCGGGAAATTGCGTCAGAATGCAGGAAGGCAACCGTACCCTGGTAAGTATGGCAACTGCAAAGAAACAGCAGCAGAAATCTCCGAAACAAGTGCCTTGGAAGGCAGGCGTCTGCGAGGAACAGCAGACAAGCTCCGGAACGCGAGGATCACAAACAACGATCAGAAGCGCATGTGTAAAGTTTCCGCTTCCTTAAATGGTGTCAGCTGACATGCGTGCGTACGTACGTAGACGTCACTGCGCTGGTCATGTGATACGTGATTTTAGCAATAGCGTTTCCCGGACAGCTTCCACTGAGTATAGAATGGTCTAGCCGTTCTCAAAGCTGATGACACCGGGAAACAGGAAAGTGTAGGTGTAGCAACGGAGCCGGATGGGGAGGCAGGTATGACAGTGCCATCCCCCAAAGAGCGCCTCACCCCTCTTGCCGCATGGAAGCGACGTAACAAAACGGGAGCATAGATATTCGACAAAGGCTCCCAGGACCGATCTTCCGGACCGTAGCCTTTCCAATCAATGAGATAGTGAGGAATTCCGGATCGCATTCTCATACCTAGAATAGCACAAACCTCATTCATCGGTGCCTTTCACAGAAACCGCCAAAGGTCGGACAGGCAACCGGGTTCTTGACGCACACGGTTTGACCAATAATACATGAAACACCGGGTGTACCCGCCAGCGTGCGGGCAGATCCAACCGTACAGCAACAAGGTTGATAACCTGTGTGATTCTGTATGGCCCAATAAAACGAGGCAGCAGTTTTCTTTTCCCTGGGATCCTTAGATTTCTGGTAGACAACCAGACAGGCATACCAGCTGTGTATCGTGCGGCAGCCGTACGGTGCTGGTCAGCATAGTATTTTGCCCTGGTTTGGGCCTTCAATAGATGCCCCCTCAGACTGATATGAAGGGAGGCCAGGGCTTTCAATTTGTCAGTCGCCTCAGGCACTGTGTCGGTCAGTTCCAAATCCATCGGAATGGATCGCGGGTGTTGTCCGTAGAGAGCATAGAACGGGGACATACCCATGGAGGAATGGCAAGAGTTATTGTAGGCGAACTCAGCTGCTGGCAACATTGAAAACCAAGAAGACTGGTATTGAAGACACAGACAGCGTAAGTATTGTTCCATGGTACCGTTAGCCCGTTCTGTCTGCCCATCAGTTTGAGGATGATAGGAACTGGACATGCGATCCTCCATGAGCAGGGCAGAAGTTAGTGCTTTCCAGAAACGGGATGCAAATTGCGAGCCCCTGTCTGTGATAATAACCGAGGGCAAACCGAAAAACCGGAAGACGTGCTTTAGGAACATATCGGCCAGATCCTTAGCAGTAGGAATACCTTGACTAGTTATGAACAAGGCCATCTTAGTGAAGTAATCGACTACTACCCAGACCGTGTCGTAACCCTGGACAGAAGGCAGTTCGACTACAAAGTCCATGGAAACCATAAACCAGGGTCTGTGAGGAACCGGTAACGGGTGTAGTAATCCCATAGGTTTACTCGGTGTGTTTTTACATTGTGCACATAGGGCATACGAGGAGACGTAATCCACAACATCTCTAGTCATCTTGGGCCACCAGCACCATCGTCGTAGAAGTTCCAACGTTTTCCTTTGACCCGGATGTGCTGCGACCAGAGAATCGTGACCCCAATGCAAAGCCTTGGTACGTGTTTCCTCTGTCGGTAAGTACAGGAGTCCGTTCATGAACGGAAGACCTCCTTTGACATCGAGATGAAGGTCATGTATCTCCCGGGGATTATGTTTAACCCACTCCAGTATATCCTTCTTTAATGAAGGTTGAACAGAACAACCACAGACTACATGGTCTGCCAAGAGAAGCGGTTTAGTGTTGTCTGAGTCGTCCACCCCAGAGTGCAGACGGGATAAAGCGTCGGCTTGGTATGTTCTCTTGCGGGTGTGTAGGAGATGCGGAAGTCAAACTGGGCAAAAAACGAGTGCCAACGGGCCTGGCGGGCCGTAAGGCATTTCATGGTTTTGATGGCCTGTAGATTGCGGTGATCAGAGTAGACAGTCACCGGGTGTTTTGCACCAAGAAGGTGGTGACGCCATGCGAGCAAAGCGTCTTTGATGGCCAGCAATTCTTTCTCGGTCACCGTGTAGTTCTTTTCGTATGAGGCTACCTTGCGGGAAAAAAACGCCACTGGGTGTTCCACCCCGGAGTCTTTGCATAACTGAGAAAGGATTGCACCTATGGCCAAATTAGAAGCATCCGCCTCGATGATGTATGGCAGATCAGGATCCGGGTGCTGCAGGATCGGAGCCGTGGTAAAAGCCTCTTTGAGTAGATCAAATGCCCCCTGAGCTTCTGTTGTCCAGCGAAATGGAGCCTTAGGACTGGTTAGCGCGGTAAGCGGTGCACCACTCTTGAGAAAGAGTGGATAAAGCGTCTATAAAAGTTCGCAAATCCAAGAAAAGACTGCAAGGATTTGATAGAGACAGGTACCGGCCAGTCCAGGATGGCTTTTACCTTGGATCGACTCATTCTGACGCCATGACTGGTAATATCATACCCCAGAAATTCCACGTCCTGTGAGTGGAAAACACATTTCTCTGCTTTGACAAAGAGATGGTTCTCTCTTAGTCGTCGAAGTACCTTGGATACATGCTGTATGTGTTCCTGTAGGGATGTTGAGTATATCAGAATGTCATCCAGGTAAATGACCACAAATTGATCTATGTAATCACTGAATATATCGTTCATAAAAAACTGAAAGGTCGTGGGGGTGTTGCACAGGTCGAAGGGCATGACAAGGTACTCATATAAACCATGTCGGGTTTTGAAGGCGGTCTTCCACTCCTCTCCTGCCCTAATCCTTACAAGGTTGTAAGCACCTCTCAAGTCCAGTTTAGAAAAAACCACTGAAGAGCCCAACTGATCCAACAGGACGTCAATCAAAGGTAGGGGATACTGATTTTTAACCGTTATAGCATTAAGAGCCCTGTAGTCAATGCAGGGTCTTAAATCCCCTTCTTTTTTAGGGACGAAAAACAAAGGAGACGCGGCCGGGGACTGAGAAGGGCAAATAAACCCAGTCTGAGGTGCTTTGTTGATGTATTCCTTCAGGACAGCGTATTCCTGTTTGGTAAGGGAATAAAACCGACCGGTAGGAGTTCTGGCTCCAGGAATTAATTTGATAGGACAATCGTACTGGCGATGTGGCGGCAACACCTCAGCCTTGCCTTTGTCGAAAACATCGGCAAACTGTCGATATTCCGGAGGTATCGGTGATTTAGGTGATGCCATAGCATTTATTCTGGACAACCCTTCAAGAAAAGCCAAGACAGGGGTACTATGAACCCCACCGGAATCCAGAAAGCAGTGTTCGTTACAATGGTCCGAAGGGTACTGGATATGACCGGTGACCCAATCAATCACAGGATTGTGTAGCTTCAGCCAAGATAGACCCAGAATCACTGGATATTGGGGTGCCGTAATTATGTCAAAAACCATTTTTTCAGTGTGACCATCAGGTAAGGAGACCGTTATAGGCATAGTTTCCTCTGTTACCAGACCAGAAGACAGTGCAGAACCATCGACCGTTTTGACTGACTCGGGTACCGGTTTAGTGGTCATAGGAATGGATGACTGTCTGGCAAAAGCAATATCCATGTAGCTATTAGTTGCACCGGAATCTATCATGGCTTGGGTCTGAACAGTGATGTCGTTGAAGTCTAAGGATACCACTACGGCAATGGAAGCATTAAGTGACAAAGCGGAGTCCGTTTTGGTACTCGGCATAGGGACTCCCACTATCGCCGAGCTCTGGCGTTTCCCGGCTTTTTTGTTGGCTTTTTAGGGCAAGCAACCAGTAAATGCTCCGCTGAACCGCAGTACATGCATAGGTTATTCTTGCGACGGTTTTCTCGCTCAGCGGTGGATAAACGACCCCGAATAGCACCTATTTGCATGGGCTCAGGTTCGCCAGAAGAGGGCTGAGAAACTCCTGGAAGATTTGGTGCGGACAGGAAGGGTTTCTTTTCACCTTTTCTGGTGGTTCTCGAGCATCGATTTGTAGAACAAGATCGATCAACTCCATGTATCCTGAGGGTACAACAGGGACTGTTGACAAAGCGTCTTTCAATTCCTCAGAAAGTCCTTTATAGAAGACTGCAGTCTTCTTATCGTCTGGCCATTGTGTTTCTGCTGTCAACTGGTTGAATCGTGCAAGATAGGCCACTAAAGTTTGGCTACCCTGTTGTAGATTCAACAGTTCCAAATCGGTGGCCTGAGTAGAATACCTCATGTCGAAAACCCTGCTCATGGCTGACAACAGTTCATCGCAGTCATATAGCAGAGGGCTGTTGGTCTCCAACAATGGATTCGCCCATGCAGCGGCAGTGCCCCCCAAATGCGACAATACGAAAGCCGCTTTGGTTGTCAAATCCGGAAACGAATTGGGTCTACACAATAAGTGGAGACGACACTGATTAACGAACGTGCGATAGTTCTTTGGGTCTCCAGTAAATCTTTCAGGTGGAGCCAGAGGGAATTGGGTTGGCATCAACACCTGGACGGTTTCCCTTTGCGGTACAGACGCGCCTGAAGTAGAGGCAACGGGAACTGGGGCAACCCTTCCTAGTGAGGAAGTATGTATGGCGTCTTGCATTACGTCCATACGATGGCGCATGGTGTCCTGAGCAGTGATCATTTCTTGCCTTAAATCCGACACCAATTGGGTGAGAACAGACAGAGGATCAGACTCCTCCAACATGGCTTCTGATTCTGTTATGCTTTGATTCAAGACAATTAAACAAAATGAACACCAGAGAATAAATCAAGGTTTGTAAAGGATACAGGCTGGTAGTAGCAAAGGATACACTCGAAGACTTCTTCCAACGGAGACGTCGGAGGTAGAACGTAGCGTATCAAAGAGAACCTTCTAACTAATGTCACTCTCTGACTAGTAAAACCTACAGTCAGATAGAGCTATTAGTGGGAAGGGCATGGGTGGACCAAGATTCACCAAGCTGTAGAAAAAGAGGAACTATTTAGAATGCTGTTTGAGAGGTAGGACAAGATGAACCTATGTTGTAAGCACTGACCTGGATATGCAGCCAAGGAAGTCCTAGGAAGACCAAAGAATCCAAGGAAACAACGGCAAGGGAAGGGTAGTGAGGGTTCTAACCCGAGCGGAACGAGGGCCGCACTAGAGACAGGTTGGTGCACACGCAGGAAAGCGTCCAGAGTCCCGTGCACATGTAGGAGATGTGAGGAAGGTCTTGATCCAGGAAAGCACGCCCAAGCAGTAGGAGTTCGGTAAGTAAGGCAGTGATGGTTGACTGAGGTAGAGCCGAGTCTTGGTAGATTGGAGCGGAGTGGAATGCAGAGTTGCAAGGTCTGAAGCAGAGCGGTATGCAGAGCGGAACTCTTCAGGGTCTGAAACAGGTAGAGGCAGAGCGGGTTGAAGGTGTAGTCTAGAATAAGGCTGTGCGGCGACTCCGTTTGGAAAGAGGAGAGGAGTGCCGCTTAGAGCACGGAAAGGACCGAGCTCGAGAAGGAACTGGAGTTGCAGGAAATTGCGTCAGAACGCAGGAAGGCAACCGTACCCTGGTAAGTATGGCAACTGCAAAGAAACAGCAGCAGAAATCTCCGAAACAAGTGCCTTGGAAGGCAGGCGTCTGCGAGGAACAGCAGACAAGCTCCGGAATGCAAGGATCACAAACAACGATCAGAAGCGCATGTGTAAAGTTTCCGCTTCCTTAAATGGTGTCAGCTGACATGCGTACGTACGTAGACGTCACTGCGCTGGTCATGTGATACGTGATTTTAGCAATAGCGTTTCCCGGACAGCTTCCACCGAGTATAGAATGGTCTAGCCGTTCTCAAAGCTGATGACACCGGGAAACAGGAACGTGTAGGTGTAGCAACGGAGCCAGATGGGGAGGCAGGTATGACACACAGCCCCGGGCCCCGACAGACTGCCTGCATCATTTTACAAGCAATATAACCATATCCTGGCCCCACATCTAGCTTCACTTTTCAACTACTTCCTGGAAATGGGCTCCACATCCCGAAACCTGGAGCAAACCGAGAACTCTGCTCGTCATACCGGCCCATCGCCTTGATGAATGTGGACTCCAAACTCTCTTCAAAACTATCAGCACGCAGACTCGCCAGACTCCTCCCAGACCTCATCCACCCGGACCAAACGGGCTTCATCCCAGGCTGCAACACCCTGGACAACATCAGGCGCACCTTAAACATCATAGAGACGGCCAACAGAACTGGAGGGGAACTGGCAGTGGTATCGCCCGACGCACATAAGGCGTTCAACATGCTGGACTGGAGCTACAAAGAAGAAACTCTGCAACACTATGGGATCGGCCCAAAATTTTGAAAATGGACAATGGTAAATTATAAAAACCCCACTACAAACCTGAGAATCAACGGAGCCATATCCTCCAGGATCTAAATCACCAGAGGAACCCGTCAAGGCTGCCCCCTATCACTTCTCATCTTTGCCCTGACAATGGACCCGTTCGCCGCCAGGATCCGACAGAGCCCCGTGATCCAGGGACTCAAGTATAAGAACGACACCTACAAAGCGGCCCTGTACGCCGATGACGTACTGCTGACTCAACCAGGCGCATCCCTGACAGCGCTTTGGGAAGAGCTGAACAGCTTCAAAGTGGCATCCGGATTCTCGATCAATCTCAAAAAATCAGCAGCACTGGGGATCAACATTCCGAAAGCAACGCTGGATTCACTATCAGCCAGTCTCCCGATCCCTTGAGCCAGATCCCACCTAAACTACCTTGGCATCCACCTACCCAAGTTAGCAGAACATACCTATAAACTAAACTTCCCGCCCCTGCTGAAAGAACTGGAGTCGGACATGTCTTGCTGGCAAGATCCAGAGATATCTTGGTTGGGGAGAAGTCACGACACTCAAAATGAACTTGATACCCAGACTGCTATACCACTGCCAAGCCCTCCCAGTAGCAATCCCTAAAAAAGCCAAGCAGAAACTGCAAGCAAACATGCTAAAATTCGTTTGGGGGGGGCAAAAAACCCTGGGTGACGAGGAAGGTCATGCTCAGGAGCCCCGCGTCAGGAGGCATGGGAGTCCCCGAGGTCGAGAGGTACTGTCTAGCCGCCCAGCTCTCAGTGGCATTTATGTGGCAACAGGACACCGACAGACCCCGCTGGCTGAAGCTGGAGGAAGATTGGAGCCAATACCCATTGGAATTCCTACCACACATCACATGGCCCAAGTTCCCCCCAAAAGCCGGACCTTTATCGACCACCAGGAACACAGTAAACAGTTGGAAGCAGGCGGCCAAGAGGTGGAAATGCAGAAGCCCGGTAGGCGCACTCTTGCCGGTCTGGGAGAACCCGGAATTCACCCCAGGTCAGGGGCAACATACCTTCTCCAAATGGAAGGTGGGAGGCCTGAAGCACGTGGCAGACTTCTACGAGGGGGACACCCTACTTACCTTCGAGGACTGCAAAAGGAAATTCCAGGTGCCAGAAGGCGAGAGGTTCCGCTACACCCAACTCCGACACTGGCTGTCCCACGACATGATGAGGACGCACAGGCACAAAGAACGCACGCTAGTGTTAACCCCTCCCAAGGGGAAGGTATCGAACCTGTACAGGGTACTGGACAGAACAGACCCTGAATATAAGGAACCCTACATGAAACGGTGGGAGAGAGACCTGGGTAGAGAACTAGATATGAACAGCTGGGAACGCATCTGGACAAAAACCCACAAGACTTCCAAATGTGTGACAAATAAAGAGGGAGCCATTAAGGTTTGCTACAGGTGGTACATGACACCAGAAAGGCTACACAAATGCAACCCCGCCATACTGCCGAACTGCTGTAGAGGCTGCGCAGAGACAGGAACGCTGTTTCACCTCCTCTGGTCATGCCCAAAAGCGGAAAGGTTCTGGAGGGAGGTCCTGGAACAGATCCGACAGATCACAGGCCTATCGATCCCGTGGGACCCAGGCATTATTCTATTGGGAGACACAGGAGAAGTACAGTTCCCGATGACTGGTAATTTGGCGGATCTCTGCACGCACCTGCCAACCGCAGCTGAAATCTCAATCGCCAAGCTATGGAAACTTCGGGAGGGCCCAGCGACCCCGGTGTGGTGGGTAAGTGCTGGGACATCACCGCAGCCGAGAAAATAACAGCCATCCGCCTGGGCAACAGTAACACGTTTCACAATACCTGGGACCCTTTTTTCGACTTTGTGCAGAGATTTCCAGGCGTGGCATCTCTCCATTGGCTGAGCAAAATGGACTAGCAGACTAATCGCCCCCAGCCTGACCACATAGCGGTCTAACCAACCACATTAATTGAACTAAAAGCCCTGTAACACTGATACGAGACAGTTGTATCCCCCTCCAGTCCTCCAGTGAAAAAAAAAAGGTTGTCAATGGTGGTTTGTAAGGAAGAGCTTGAATCTCACTCACTCTGTCGATGTAATTCACGTTAGAAAGATGGTCTTTAAAGTCAGCATTGTCACTGGACATGAATGCAGAGGCTCAAATGGGGCTCCTATCAGGAACTTCCGCACTAAGTTCAAATCCCACACCAGTACTATAAATGGGACTGGAGGAAATAAGTTTGTCAGGAACTGAACCATAACAGAGATTTTGAAAAAAGAACCCTGTTCAGGCTAGGACTAAAAATGGAATTTGGCACTTGGTATCCCTTTGCAGTAGAAAAGTGCAACCTCTGATGGGTCATATCTAGTATGACGGACAACACCGATGGAGTGTTGCAGGTAAAAGCGTCAATGTTCTCTGTTCTGCACAGGCTACAAAAAGATTTCGAACTGCAGCGGTACAGAGCTTTCGTTGCTAGCCTTCTGGCCAAAAGCAACACCTGCAGTAGTCTTCCGGAATGTCCCAATCTTTGTATCTTAACCTTTCAGAAACCAGATGAAAGGTTCAGGGTTCTGATTTCTGGGTGAAAAAGGCGACCTCCCTCCTGCAAGAGCAAGTCCTCTCTTTGTGGAAGACGAATTGGAGGGCAGATGGACATATCCAGAAAGTCTGGCAACACGTCCTCTTGGCCCAATCCAGAGTAATCAGGGGTTTCCCGAACTTCCACAACCTCCTGATGACATGAGGAATGATGGGAGGTAACGCCTACAGGAGAGTAAACTCCCAGTCCACTACGAATGTGTCCACCACAGCTCCTTTCTGAGGAAATTCCCTGGAGTAGAACAGATCGCATTTCCTGTTGACACAGGGCGTAAACAGATCCACTTGAGGGGTTCCCCAAAGGGCAAAGATCTCCAGAAGAACTTCCTGAGCCAAAACCCACTCGTGAGAGACTGTGCTCCGTCTGCTCAGAGCATCCGACGCCATGTTCTCCTCCCTTGCTAGGTGAACAGCCGATAAAGAGATTCCTTCTTGAAGAGCCCAAAACCAGAGCTGCATTGCCTCTCTGCACAGTGGTAGTGACCCTGCACCACCTCTCTTGTTGAGGGAATGCATGGCCACTGCGTTGTGCGTCATTATTAGTACATTCCTCCCTCGCACGTAGGGCAGAAAGGCCATCAGCACCAGTCTGATTGCCCTGAGCTCTAAAAGGTTGATGTGTAATCTGGACTCCAATGGGGAACAATAACAGCTGATCGACAGATCGTTTGAATGAGCTCCCCAACCTGTGAGGCAAGTGCCCATAACTCTTGTTATCTCCGCCCATGGCTGCCAAAAGGGTTCTCCCTTCATAACATTCTCCTTGCAGGCCCACCACAGGAGATCCTGTGCAACCTTGATCGGGACCTAAAGATGGTCCGTCATCCTGCTGGAGAACTATGACCATTGGGATCTGAGGGCCCACTTAAGTGATCTCATCTTCAGACAGGCTTCTGGCACCAGGAAAATGCAGGGTGCCATAAGACCGAGCAACCTCAGAAAATGAAAGTCAGTGAATGTTGGACATTCTGCAACTTCATGACCATATGCAAATATACTGATCCCTTACCTCGGGTGACACAGCTTTTGCAGGAGGAAGCATCCAGGACAGCTCCAATAAATGGAAGCTTTTTGGAAGGTGTCAAGTGAGACTTCTTGAAATTGAGGGAGAAGCCCAGTTTGTGCAGTGAGTGGCAGGTAATACTGAGGTGTTCCAGAACTTTTCGGGAGAGCAAGCTCTGATCAGCCAATTGTCCAGTTAGGAGTAGATGTGAATGCCTCCCCTCCTTAGATTCGCTGCCACTACTGCCATCAACTTGGTCAAGACCCTCGGGGCAGAGGGGAGCCCGAATGTCAGAGCCCAAAATTGAAAACGAGAACAGCCAATGGCAAACCTTAGGTACTTCATGTGCTTGGGATTTATGGGCACATGGAAGTAAGCATCCTGAATGTCGAGTGACACCATCCAATCCTGGAGCTGAAGGGCATGAAGGATCTGCTGCGAAAGAGTGGACATTTTGAACTTGTAAGTCCAAGATGGGTCACAGTCCTCCGTCTTTCTTGGGATTGAGGAAATAAGGATAATACCAACCTTGATTCCTTTCCGCTACAGGTACTAACTATTGCATCTTTCTCCAACAGGGTAATAACTTCCTGAAGGAGGAGCGGATCTGGATCTTTCAAGGATTGGTCTCCTGGAGGACAATCCAGGGGCCTTTTTAGAAATGGGAGGCAGTAGCTGTGAGCTACTGTTTGCAGTGCCCAAGCATCAGAAGTTATGCTTCGCCAATCATTCCAATGCAGAGTCAGCCTGCTTCCCACCACAGTCCTGTGGTCTAAGGGTCAAAGGGGTTTTGGAACTGCAGATGCTGCACTGGGCAAAGAAGTGGCGCCTGCAAGTGTGGTCTTTACACCCTCGCCATCATGAACTAGGGTGTTCTCTTCTTTGACCCCTGTGACAAATCTAGCAACATTGTCACTGATTCTCTGGAAGGAAGCTTCTCTTCCGTGGCCAGGGAAAGGCAAAAGCTACCCGACTCCGTAGCTGGAGGGTAGGCATCTGTAGGAGGATCACGTAGGGGAATACAAACTCCAGAAAGGCAGGAAAACACTGAATCAAAATAAACCTTCAGATGTTTTTCGCAATGACACCCATGTGCCTTTGCAACATGCCTGTATGGCTTATTGTGAGGCAGATAAAGAATTCCCAAGTTTTCTTTACCAACAACCAAATTTAATCCCCACCCCCCTTTTTATAGGCCCTGATCCAGGAGAAGCACTTGGGTGAATCGGAGTGACCGGTCTAGTCTTTTCTCATTATGGATTGGCCCTGGGAAAATGTAGAAGAGAGAGTAGACTTCCAGTTGGGAGGTCTGAGAGATGCTGATCAGCTGTGCAGTGGGCCACAGTGGAGGACACCGTGCTTGAAGGCAAGAGTGAAAGGCAGAAACTGCAGCTTGTGTTGACGCGGGTTGGAACGCCGGAGGCAAACACCCTATCGAAGGCAGCACAGAGGCGGATGAGAATGGTGTGTAGAGAGACCGAGCCAAGAGCACCTCACTGCTTTATTGCTATAGGCAGCTGGAGCCGCCAGAAGCAAAGTAAGTTAAAGCGGGAGTGAAACGGCTAACAGGACGAACCCCCAGTCAGCAAACCGAAAGTGAAAAAGACAGAAGGACGCGAGCAACACCAAAGCTGCGCCCGGTAAGCCCCGAGAGAGCGAGTAGTTTACTGGAGAACCTGAGAAAGAGTGCAATATCATTAACAGAGCGAGAAAGAAAGCCCAATGAAAGTAATTGGATGAACTGATAGAAATACAAACAGTGTGAAGAAAGGGTCTGTGAACCAATGCTTGGGAAAGGACATTGATACGAATACGACCAGTGCCAAGAAAGGGTCGGTAATCCAATATTTGAAAAGAGGAGTTGATACCAATAAGAACTTTGCTGAGTAAGGGTCGGTGACCCAATACTGGAACAGCATTATTTCTTGGATAAAGAAAGAATGAGCAGAGAACGGAAAAGCCCTGGCAAGGTAGTGAACCAGGGAAACAGTGAGTCTGGGACTCTGTAAAGACTGGCGGGGGATCTGTATTTCTGCCCCCTATACAGTTGGGGTGGAAGCACAGAGTACTCAAGCCAATATTCTCTATATAGTATCAACGGACAAGCAACCAGGGCTGACACTAAAAGGAGGTGATGCAGGTTGGTTCTTAAGTACAGTAAACCACCAAGCCCCCTGAAAGGAATGTCCACACATTTGTGGTAACATAGTTCTTTTATATAAAATATAAAGTTCAGATAAATGTATACATTCATAAATGACACTTTCCTAATAATGATAAATATATACACATCGTTGTGTTACCACAATATACTTTAAATTCAATTTGGAATGCACCAACTGCTGACAGCTATTAAAAAGCATAGGAATCATAAAGCATTGGATAAATGCAGAGACATTACTGTAGAAAGGTATGTTAGATTAGGAACATAGGCAGAATGCTTTCTTTAAAGTAATTAGGCAATACTGTGTGAGGATTCCCCCCCACCTGAGCAACCTGTAAGGGAAAAGTTAGATGTACTTTTTATCTTGGGCAAAATGTCCCCTTGCTGCCCCTAGTTACTTCGCTGCCACCTTAGATGTCTGTAGCTTCTCTAAGCTTTCATCAGCTTCAGAGCTGAAAAGCTGACAGCCATCAAATGGCATGCCCAACAACCTTGCCTGGACATCAGGAGCAAACCATGACCAGAGTAAACACGCAAATCTCCTAGTGATGGTACTCGCCACCATGGCTTGACTTACAGAGTCGGATGAATCCAAGCCAGACTGGAGAGACTGACACATGGCATCCTTTATGTCTTGTACAAGACTTAAGAAGCCCTCTCTCCTCTCCCTTGGGAATGTGCCAACGCTGTCACATCCTATAAGGTGTGTGAGTTGATGGCCTTTAAGGCAATGCTGCCTACAGAGAACACCCTCTTCACTAAAGCGTCAAACCTTTTATCATCCCTATCTTGAGGGATAGTTGGCCAGGCAGTCACATTTGTAGTTGACATGGCTGCCTGAACAACCAAGCTCTCAGGGGTGGGATGTTTCGATTGAAACTCCAGACCTATGAAAGCTGGCCTGTATTCCTCTGAAAGATCCTTATGGACTGCTGGGGTTGTATCCGGCTTTAACCAGTTCTTTAGGATCCTGGTTTTCAAAGACTGACATTGGTCTACCCCAACCCAGATATTCAGTGACCTTACCCATAACTCTTCTACATGATGGGTCAGCATGTCCAGCAGAATCTGGAGTGGCAAAGTCAGTTTCTGAAGAGGTATCTAAGCCACCAGCATCCCTCAGAGAAGCTACAAGATTGTGCATCCTAGATTCCTCCGATATCAATTCTTGGGGCACATGGGGAGTGCCAAATTCTAGGCCAAAATCGGACATCGTCTTCCTCCTCCTCCTCCTTCTCCTCAAAAAAAGGACCCCATAGACTTAAGGAAGTCTGTCCTGGGTTAGGGCTTATTCGCCTTCGAGCTTTCCTTCGTAGGTGTCAACGACTTCAACAGCTTTCACGCCAATGGGATAGCTGCTGGCTCCCTCGAAAGAGTCAAGGAGGGGGGTTTTTGCGTCGATTTGATACGAGACGAAGCCTCCTTTGACGAAAGTCGAGGAACCTTACCACCCAGGCTCTTAGGCGCACGAGAAGTGGTCTCTGAAGAAGCCCTGTCAGCCCTACTGGGTGCAATGGGGTCTAAAGCCTTCTTATGTTATTTCAAAGGGGCGGTTGGAGCCCCCTTCTTAAACACATCCAGCATCTGGAGGTGGAAATCCTCCCATTCAGCACTAGATGCCGATTTGCTGGGAAAACATACCTGTTTTTTGTAGGGTGAGGTTCTCGGACACAGACGAACAATGGTGTTGCTTCTTTGACTTTTTGTGAGATGATGAGGACGAGTGTCGAGACTGCGATCTCGAGTGCTTCGAGTGTTTGGAGCGCTTACTAACTTTCAATGGAGAAATATCCCTGGACTCGTCCAACAATCTCCTTTTTGAGGGGGTAATCTAAGGAGACTTGGATAGGGGCCTACATAGGGTAAGTTTCCCCTTCCTCTCCTTCAAGGCCTTCACCGTCATTGAATGGCACAAGCTGCCGTCGTCGACTATGTGACCAACCCCCAAACACCAAAGACATATCCGATGTGGGTCCGTAATAGGTATTTTAGCTCCACATTCGGAACATCTTTTAAATCCGTTTTCGAAGTAGACATTTTTGAGAAATATCTTATACCAATGTCAACGTCACAGCCAAGTTCAGGACGGAGGCCTTTGAGGGCCACGAGTCGACGACGCACAGCGCCCTCTACTATGAAAAAAGTTTCTGAACATGCAAGCAGACTTACGAATATATCAAAGATGAGGAATCCGCAGGAGGACGAACCATTAGAAAAGTATTTTTTAGACAATGGCTTAAAAGCAGTCGATGGGTCCAAATATGATGTCAATTGCTTCGACGTCTAATGCCTCAACGTCGAGTCCTTCGACAGAGTAGGAGGCGGCAATGGCTTTGATTTTTCTAGTGTCCATAAAACTGTCAACGCCACTTGAGGAGACTTTTCTGATAAATGTACAGTGCTCTTAGGCGCGCAAGAAGTAGTCTTAGATGACTCCCTACCGGCCTTGAGAGAAGCAATGGGTTTGGACGCTTTCTTTGGCTCTTTCGAGGGACTGGCTGGGGCAGTCTTAACGAAAACTTCCATTAATTGAAGACGGAATTCCTCTAAATTGGCTTTAGAGGCAGACTTAGTTGGGAATCTTACCTTTCTCTGTCGGGCAAGGAATCTGATGACGAGCAATGACGTCTCCTCTTTGTTTTTTGTCGGGAAGAAGACAATGAAGAGTGCTGTGAATCGTTCCTGGTCCTGGAGAGCAACAAGCGCTTATTGGGTCTCTTGAGAAGAACTGTCCCTCAACTTTTTTCTTCAGATGATCTTCGCTTTGAGAGAGTGAATGAAGAAGATTTGGCTGCCGACTGACTTGCAGTGAGTTTTGTCTTCCTCTACCTCAAGGCCTTGCTCGTCATGGATTTACACAACCTTCAATATTCAACATCACACCAGAGGCACATCACAGTCCGCACACCTCTTAAAACCTGTTTTTAGAGTCAACTTACTCGTAAACGTGAACTACGCAATAGAAGAAAATCACTGAGGAGATAGAACCGTTCGAAGCGTGCTGTGCATGCGGAAAAACCGAACTGAGGCAATGGGCGCCCTGTGTGCTATTTATACCAATGTCAGCGTCATGTCCGAGTGCGGGGATGGAAGTCGGCGAGGGACCTCGACTCGACACACAGCGTTCTCTACTGTCGAAAAGTCCCGAAAGCTGCAAGCAGGAAATCAGTATATCAAAGATGAAGAATCTGCGGGAGGACACAATCTTTTAGAAGTGGGTGAATCCAGTCCACTAGGAAAGAGTCCCCCAGTAATCTTCTCAGTGGAAATTACCTGAAGCAGAACAGCTTGCACTTGTTGGAGCTAGATGCGAACAGATCTAAAAGAGGGGTTCCCCAGAGGGTGAATACCTCTGTAAGGACTTCCAGGCAAAGACCCCACTCATGGGAGATAGAACCCTGGCTGCTCAGGGTGTCCGCCAACATGTTCTCCTCACGAGCTAGAGGAATTGCTGACAAGGAGATTTGTCTTTGCAACGCTCATAACCAGAGTTGCTTTGTCTCTCTGCATAGTGGTAGTGACCCTACGCTGCCTCTCTTTTTGAGGTAGCGAATGGGCACTGTGTTGTCCGTCATGATAAGGACCATCTTCCCATGTATTGAGGAGAAAAAGGCCATCAGCACCAGTCCGATTGCCCTCCACTTTTGATAGTATATGTTGGGTTTCTCTTCTGATGGGGACCATAGTCTGCTCACAGTGAGTTCATTCAGAAGCGCGCCCCAGCCCTTCAGTGAGACATCCGTCACTACTGTCACAATTGGCCAGGGTTGCCAAAAAAGTTCTCCTAGCTGGACCACCACATGAGGTCCTGTAAAATACTGGTCTGGGCCTGTAATAGGTCTGTCCTGTTGCCTGGGAACTGTGACCACTGGGCCCAGAGGGCCTCTTGTAGGGACGTCATCCTCAGTCTGGCTTCTGGCACCAGAAAAATGGGTGTCCAGTTAAAGGCTCGAAAGCAAAAGGGTCGAGTGCATTCGACCAAAAACCAAAGGATCGAATTAAAAAAAATATATGGGATACATTACTCACCGTAATCGTATTTCTGATGCTTGTATCTGCTTAGATTCACATGCTGTGCATAGGCCGACATCTAGTGGAAGCTGCGGAGTATTACAGTTTGTTTTTCGAAAGTCGAAAATGGGCGTCGACACAGGCGTGCCAGTAATACTATCCCTAGTGTGACGTCCACTGTACCCAAGATCCCTCACGCGTGTAGGATCCTCAGATTGTATTTTTTCTGACATGAGGAAGCATGAGGAGTAGCGTGAGTACAGATAATCCAAGCAGATAGACAGAAAAGGTAAGACTACAAGCAATCATGCGCCTTCTCTCGGAGGGGAGGAAGGGTGGGTCGCATGTGAATCTAAGCAGATACAAGCATCAGAAATACGATTACGGTGAGTAATGTATCCCTTCTGAGGCTTGTGGAATCTGCTTAGATCACATGCTGTGCATAGATTAGCGAGCAGTACCAGAAGAAGGAGGTGGGATGTGAGAAGGGTCATGAGCAAACAGGTGTCTTAGAACCGCTTGTCCCACTTGTGTATCTGTCTTGGAATGAGTGTCAATGCAGTAATGCTGAGTAAAAGTGTGAATAGAGCTCCAAGTAGCCGCTTTGCAAATGGTGTCGAGGGGAACATTTGCAATGAAAGCCAGAGTGGCACCAATGCCTCTAGTAGAGTGGGCCCTTGGCGTAAAAGGCAGAGTCTTGTCAGAAAGAGAGTAACACAGCTGTATACAGTTGATAATCCACTTCGAGATAGCGCCCTTAGAGACGCGATCCCCCTCTCTGCCTGTAGCTACGGAGACAAACAGTTGATCTGTTTTCCTTAGCGGTCTGGTTTTATTTACATAGTATAGGACCGCCCTACGCACATCTAGGGTGTGTAGTTTCACCTCAGCCGAGCTTTGCGGGTTCTGGAAGAAAGCCGGAAGCTCGATGGACTGGTTTACATGGAACTTGGATATGAATTTAGGTGAGAACCTAGGGTGTGTGCGTAAAACCAGTTTGTCCTTGTGGATAGTAAAGAAAGGATCCTGCACTGACAGAGCCTGAATTTCACTGACCCTTCTTATGGAGGTAATGGCTACTAAGAAGGCCGTTTTATAAGTCAGGTGTTTGAGACTACTTTTATGCATGGGTTCGAATGGGGGTCCCATGAGCTTAGCTAGCACCACGTTGAGGTCCCATCCTGGCGGTGGGTTCGAAATAGGAGGGTGAAGTCTCTTTACTCCTTCCATGAAGGCTTTAACCACTGGTACTTTCCACCACGAGACCTTGTTATGGGATGTGGTGTAAGCCGAGAGGGCTGCCAGGTGTACTTTCAGCGAGTTAAAAACCAACCCTGCATCCAGCAGGTGGAGCATGTATGTCACAACGTTGGAAGGAGTGCAATCAACCGGGTTGATTTGTTTATTCTGGCACCAGATAACGAATCTTTTCCACTTATCAAAGTAACAGTGCCTTGTATTTGGTTTCCTGGACTCCTTTAGAATGTCCATACACCTCTGTGGTAATTTGAGATGTCCAAACTCTATGACTTCAGGAGCCATGCTGCTAGGTTCATAGAGTTGGGTTCCTGATGCACTGTTTGACCCTGTTGCTGGGACAGTAGGTTGTACCAGGCTGGGAGTCTGATGGGTTCGCACACCGCCATCCTGCGTAGGTGTGGAAACCATGGTTGTCTCGCCCACATGGGAGCAACTAGGATGAGCGTCATAGATTCCTTGTTCATCTTGTACACCACCTTCCTGATGAGAGGAGTTGGTGGAAAAGCGTACGCAAACATCCCTGACCAGTTCATCCACAGGGCATTCCCTTGGGAGTCCGGCTGGGGGAACCTGGATGCAAATCCTGGGCATTGTTTGTTTTCGCTTGTGGCGAATAGGTCTATAGTGGGGAAACCCCACTGAGAGAAGAGATCTTCTACTACGTCTCTGTGAAGGACCCATTCGTGTTCTTCTGGGAGGGAGTTTCTGCTTAGAGCATCCGCTAGGGAATTGAGCTCCCCTGGAACATGTTGCGATGACAGGAAGATGTTCCGTCTGAGTGCCCATATCCATATTTTCTGGGCAAGCTTGGACAGATTTGGCGAACGAGTCCCCCCTTGCTTGTTCAGATAGAACATGGCTGTCGTGCTGTCCGTCCTGATCTGCACCGACAAGTTCAGTAGATGGGGCTCGAACGCCCTTAGCGCTCGGAATACTGCCAGAAGCTCTAGCAGATTGATGTGGTTCTTGGCTACTGAGTGAGACCAGAGACCCTGAGCTGTGTGGTGGAGATGGTGAGCTCCCCACCCAGTCAGGCATGCATCTGTAGTCACCACGGCTTGTACTTCGGGATCGTAAAAGGGTTTCCCCTTTGCGAGATTCTCTCTTGTCCACCAGTGTAGGCTCTGTACGAGTGTTGGCGAAACGACCACTAGATCGTCCCAATGACCACTTGCCTGAGACCACTGTTTCGCCAACCATTCCTGCATGGGACGCATGCGCAGACGCGCGTGGGGGACCAGGTAAATGCATGACGCCATCATGCCCAGTAACCGCATAGCTTTGCGTACTGTTATCTGTTGACCTGACTGATAATGCGGAATTTGCAGAAGTATATTCCGAATTCTCTCTTCCGAAGGGAAGGTCAATCCTTTCTGAGTATCTAGGATAGCTCCTAGAAACTGTTTTGAGGTGCTTGGCACCAGACTTGACTTTTTCTCGTTGATGGAGAAGCCTAATTCGTGGAGGAGGTCGATAGTCCTCTGAATGTTTGACCTGCAAATTCCTGGGGTTTCCCCCGTTATGAGCCAGTCGTCCAGATAAGGGTACACCGGGATTGCTTCCCTGCGTAGGTGTGCAGCCGCCACCGCCAGTACCTTGGTGAATACCCTTGGTGCTGAAGCTATCCCGAAGGGCAGTACCTTGAATTGGTAGTGGCGACTGTCCACCTTGAAGCGCAAGTACTTTTTGTGCGCTGGGAGCATGGAAATATGAAAATAAGCATCTTTCATATCCAAGGTTGCCATGTAATCCCCCTTTTTTAGGAGGGGGATTACCTCTTGTAGCGTGGTCATACGGAATTTTTGGGGCTTGACATATTTGTTGGCAGGCCGTAAGTCCAATACTGGGCGCATTGTCAAATCTTTCTTTGGCACAAGGAAGTAAGTTGAATAGATACCCTTGTTTACCTGGTGTCCTGGGACGAGTTCTATCGCGTCCTTTTCTAGCAGAATGGCGATCTCCTCGAGAAGGATCCTTTGATGCTCTAGGGAGTGCACTCTTTGTCGTGGAGGATGATTCCGGGGACGCTGCAGTAGTTCTATACAATATCCTGCGGATACTGTTGACAGCACCCATCTGTCTGAGGTGATCCCTTCCCAAGCCTGGGTGAAGGTGGAAATGCGTCCCCCTACTGGGGTTGCGTGGCAAGGGACCCTGAACTGAGCGTCACTGTTTTGGTGGAGGCGTGCCCCCGCCCTTGTTGGGGCTGCCTCTGCCTCTTCCACGACCTCTCTTGTTACCCCTGCCGTAACTCTGGGTAGACTGCTGGTTGTTATTCCATTGTGTACCTTGTCCCTGGGCATAGTTGCCTCTTTGTGAATTTTGGCCGCGTGGGCGACGAAAATTATTGTTCCCCCTCTGTTTAGGGGGTTTGTTGGTAAGCTGGCCAAGGGATTTGAGAGTCTCATATTCATCTTTGGCATTTTTAAGTGCGTCTTCGACCGCTTTCCCAAACAATAGGTCGGGTTCCACTGGCTTGTCTATTAAAGAAGCCTGGGTTTCTGTCTTGAATCCCGACTGCCGTAACCACGCATGTCTCTTGATAACAGTACCTTCTGCTATCAATCTCCCTGCGTTGTCAGCGGCGTCGAAAGTTGCTTTTAAAATGCAACCAGACACGGCTCTCCCCTCTGCCGAGATCCGAGCCAGCTGGCCCTTTAACGGTTCTGGAGCAGAGGCAATGAGCGCCGCGACTTCTTCCCATTGATGGCAATTGTAACTAGCCAACAGGGTGGTGGAATTCGCAATCCTTGCTTGGTAGGCGGACGTTGAGGCTACCTTTCTGCCAAACCCGTAAAGTTTTTTGCTCTCCTTGTCGGGAGGAGCTTCTGATGAAGATAAGGGCGTGCCAGCCCTCTTTCTAGTGTTGGTCACCACTAGGGAATCTGGTTTAAGATGTCCCTTTATATACAGAGGGTCAGACTGGGCTGCCCGGAAAATCTTTTCAATTCTGGGGTTGACAGCTCTGGTGAGGTTAGGATTCACCAGGGAAGGATCTATTCTTCGTTGGATGGATTTGAGGATAGGGATGGTCTGAGCGACCGGTCTTCTCTCTCCTACAAACTCCTCCGCGAAGTCCCTTTCCTCCTGTACACCGTGGGTGTCGATGTGGAAGTGTTCCGCTGCTCGAGCGAGAACCTCGTTAAGGAGGGGCTGGTTATCAACTGGAGAGTCAGTAACTGGGGCTTCGCTTTGTACTGGGGAATCTACTCTGTAAATTTCCTGCTCATCTTCTCCCTCCTCCAGGTCCTCATCCTCTGCATAGTAATCTGTCCCGGTTTGTTCTTCCATAAATGCAAACTCCTGGTCCTCTTCAGGGAAAACTTGTCCCTGATAACTGGGGAGTGGAGTAGAATATGGAGTGGAGTAAGGCTGAACCTTGAAGGGTTCAGGTCTTTCGACCCGGGGCTCTTTACTTAGCGGGATAGGATCGGAGGAGCCTGAGGGTGTGGCCCCTTGAGGGTTATATGAAAGAAAGTGTTCTGGGTTCTTATCATAAAAATCAGCCAAGGAAGACATCCTAGACATAACCCTGTCTATGTCTTCACTGGACCATTCCCTGGAACAGGGTATTACTTTAGCAGGTGATTTATTTTCAAGGGTAGACTTGTGTTTGCTTGTCTGCTTAGGCTTTACAGGGGTGGAAGGCTGTGCTTTCCGCTGTTTCCCCCCTTCTCCGTGCGTGGAAAAATGTTTTCCCTGTCCCTTGGGGGCCCCAGAGACTTTCGACGCCTGGCGTCGAGGGTCTGGAGAGGTATCTGTGTGCTTCGGGTGTGGGGCCTCACTGATGTTAACCGCGGTCTCGGTATCTTGGAGCGCGGCCTGGGGGTGGAAGTCGTCTTCGTCTCCCGACGATCGAACTTCCGTTAGTGTGTGTAGCGAGGCACTCTTGGCAAGAGTGGATGATTGCCTTGCGTCGTGAGGCGATCTCGATCGAGAGCGCCCAGAGGACACCGAGTCGGACCGTTCTTTTTGTGCCTCTTTCCGGGAAGTCGACGTCGTCGAGGTCCGGTTGGTCTTAGTGTGTTTAGTGTGTGTTAGGTGTGTAGCGCTTGCGTCGCCGGGGGTCTTCCCCATAGCCGCCTTGCCGGACGACCTTCCGAGGTCGGGGACCTGCGCTCGTCGGCTGTCTTTCGACGCCGTAATGCCCTCGCCGTCCGAAAGTACGGCGTCGCTGCCATCGCTGAAGGCGCCCTCCGCTGCCATGGCCTCCTGCCTGGCGTGGTGGGCCCAACGCTTTGTCGAACGGTCCTTAAGTGTCTTAGGTTTAAACCTACTACACGCTCTGCAGTTCGCTTCGGGGTGATCCCTCGGCAAGCAGAGATTGCACGTGGCGTGCCTGTCGACCCAAGGGTATTTGCGATTGCACTTGGGGCAGAATTGAAAAGGGGTACCCTCCATACGCACCTTAAGGCAGCGGGCTGCTAAGTGTAGGAATATATATAAATGTAACTATATATCAAGAGTGAAGAGTATGTACCACCCCCCACTCTCCCTACTTGTAAGGGCCGAGGCCAGCGGCCTACTAGGCCCGGGCCGAGGCCAGCGGCCTACCGAGGCCCAGATCCGTCGTGCAGCAGTCGACGGTCGATGACTTCTCCAGCCGTCGTCGAGGTTGAGGGTCGACGTTGGGGTGGGGAAGGGAATGAATAAGAATTAAAATTATAATAACAGCAAAAGTATGGCTAAGGCCAGGGAACTCCGCAAGATGCTTCCGACCAGTATGGCGGAAAAAAACAATCTGAGGATCCTACACGCGTGAGGGATCTTGGGTACAGTGGACGTCACACTAGGGATAGTATTACTGGCACGCCTGTGTCGACGCCCATTTTCGACTTTCGAAAAACAAACTGTAATACTCCGCAGCTTCCACTAGATGTCGGCCTATGCACAGCATGTGATCTAAGCAGATTCCACAAGCCTCAGAAATATATATATATATTTTTGCTCTAGTGTAGCTTTAAAAGGGTTTTTTTACCCCAAAAACAGGGGTTTGGGGGTGGGAGGGGGACCCCCCCAAAAAACAAAAAAAATTGTGATCCTTTTTTTCGGTCGAATTGACTCGACCCTTTTGTCATTCAACCCTTTTTTACGATCCTTTCACCTATAACCGAAAAATGCAGGATGTCATGAGACTAAGACACCTCAGAAAGTAGAGGACCAGCAAAGCTTGGGCGTTATGAAATGTGGAGACCATCTGCTGGATGTTGGAATCTCTGGCCTTGGGCTGAACCACTTTCCCCTTGGATGGGTCCAGGACCGCTCCAAATAACGATCATTTATGAAGATGTCATCTGGGACTACTTCAAGTTGAGGGAGAAGCCCAGTTTGTCCAGCAAGTGACAGAAACAGTGTAGGTGATACTGGCTTTGCTCTTTTGACTGGGCTCTGATGAGCCAGTAGTCCAAGTAAGGAAAAACATGAAGTTCCTCCCTTCTTAGACTGGCTGCCACCACAACAACAGCTTGGTGAAGACCATCAGTGTGGGACAGTACTTTGAACTGGTAATGCACACTACTAATCATGAATTTCCATGTACTTCCTGTGCTTGACATGTATCAGCACATGGAAGTAAACATCCTGAAGATCCAATGGCGCCAGCCAATCCTGCAGCTCCAGAGCCTGGAGGATCTGCGAAATAGTTATCATCCGTACACAAGACTTACTTCTTACTGTTTGCCTCCCTATGTGAGAGAGGGTATGCCCAGATGTGGGTCCCTTGCTCACTGCGCCATAGGGTACCAAGCTGCACCTCACTGAGGAGGCCCAACAAGGCCGAAACATGTCTGGGGTTGCTTGTGTTTCCGTTCAGAGAGGACCTGGCCTAGCAGTTTGGGCTGGGCTGTTACCATTGGTGGCAGTAACTGACTGATTTGCATATGGCTGGACCCGTTTTGCAATGGCGCAGAGGGGCTAAAAAAACGGTGGTGTGGAAGGTTGCCCAGAGCAATGCCAGTGGTTCAGATTTATTCAAAACCTTCCACCCATCACTTTTGTGCTTACTGTTTGTCTCCCTATGTGAGAGAGGGTATGCCCAGACGTGGGTCCCTTGCTCGCTGCGCCATAGGGTACCAAGCTGCACCTCACTGAGGAGGCCCAACAAGGCCGAAACATGTCTGGGGTTGCTTGTGTTTCCGTGCAGAGAGGACCTGGCCTAGCAGTTCGGGCTGGGCTGCTACCATTGGTGGCAGTACTTGACTGATTTGCATATGGCTGGACTCCTTTTGCAATGGCGCAGGCGGGCTAAAAAACGGTGGTGTGGAATGTTGCCCAGAGCAATGCCAGTGGTTCAGATTTATTCAAAACCTTCCACCCATCACTTTTGTGCTTAATGTTTGTCTCCCTATGTGAGAGAGGGTATGCCCAGACGTGGGTCCCTTGCTCGCTGCGCCATAGGGTACCAAGCTGCACCTCACTGAGGAGGCCCAACAAGGCCAAAACATGCCTGGGGTTGCTTGTGTTTCTGTGCAGAGAGGACCTGGCCTAGCAGTTCGGGCTGGGCTGCTACCATTGGTGGCAGTACCTGACTGATTTGCATATGGCTGGACTCCTTTTGCAATGGCGCAGGCAGGCTAAAAAACGGTGGTGTGGAATGTTGCCCAGAGCAATGCTAGTGGTTCAGATTTATTCAAAACCTTCCATCCCATCACTTTTGTGCTTACTATTACTAAGTAACCTTATCCAGATACAGAATTGTAATAAACCCAATATTAATACTCCTGTGATGTATGAGAACCCTGATGAAGTGCTACGCTCGAAACACGATGACTCATAATAAGTGAACTAAAAAGAAATACATGTGTAAATAGGATGCTAACAAATAGCTAATTTTATGAAGACGATAAATATAGTGAATATGTGAACAGACCATATGTGTTCTATCTGATCTAATGCCTTTTAAATATAAAGATTGTCAAATTAAAGTGACAAATTGATTTTCATCAATCACCACACACTTATGTAAAGGAGGTGCAATGGGACCAGATAATGTATTAGTGTGTGTATCTTAACCGTCTTCCACTTTAAGTTGATTTGTGCAGTGTAAAAGTAACAGGAATTCCACAAAGGGAGATCGGGTTTCCCAGTACTGGTAATTTTATGGACTGATCAGTTTCCCCATAAAAGTGAGCAAAAAAGCAAGGGAAGTAAAGCTAAGGGCGTTATTTGCTACCTAAAGGCAGGCCAGGAAGCAGTGAACAGAAAAAGATACGATAACCCATTTAAGTTTACAGGAGGAAAGCAGCAAAAAGAAATTCTTTCCCAACACTACAATGTGAAATTGTTCTGCAAATGTGGGACTCAAGAACACTTCGGTTGTCAGGGAAATTAGGAATGCATAAGGCATGAGCATATTTTTTAGAATTCTTGTCCCCACAGGAGGAATATTTGACAAAAAGTGACAGTGTATTCAGAACAGAAGAAAGGCTGAAGTAAAAAAAAAGTGTTAAAGCAATGCTACCCTGGGTGGCCCACAGTGAAAAATGTCAAGTGAAAGCTAAAATTCTAATTTAAAAAAGTTTTACACCTCAAAAAAAAGCTGAGAGTGTGTTCCCAGTTCTTTTCTCACGAGAATGGTAAAAAGAATTGACTGCAATCGCCACTAGGGTGCAAGATTGGGGAAGAACATGATTTAAACTGCCTATTACTGTTCCAGTGGTTGCGGTTACTATGAGTGTTATGCAGGAACCCTGAAAACTGACTGAACAGGTCTCGTTTCAGAAGGCTTCATATTTTGCAAAATGATTTTTAATTCTAGTTTTAGAAAAGCAAGGTTATGCGCGATGATAAAAAATGATTTGTCCTGACCCAAGGCAGAGAGTTTGCAAATTCAATGAGCATCCCATCATGGAGATTAATGTATACATATCAAAAGTAAAAGTCCCAACAAATACAGTGAGCAGCAACAACTGATTGGCAAAGACGTGTTACATGTTTTGCTATACAATTTGACAAGAAAGCAAGTCACATTTATTCACTGCGGAAAAATAATGTGGCTCTAGTGGCCAATATAATGGCAGGCCCACACTTCTAAATGAATAGCTAAAACAGCTGAAAAGGACAGATAAACTAGATACTCTAAAATGTAAAACATGTTCTAAAAATGTTTTGGTGCAGATTGATACCTCTTCCAGGTAAATGTTATCCAGATCGTATGGAGTGCGGACAGACTCAACCATCCAGCTGTCCGGAGTGATCAGGTTCAGTGTAAAAAGCGGAGAATGAGGCATATCCAGAAACTTCGCAATAGGGCCAGGAGCAAAACTGTCGTCTGATGCAAAAGAGATTTCAGGCTCAAGAACGTAGCGATAAAAGCTAGGAAACAGCAAAAAAAATGTTATTAGTTGACATTCTCCTTTGGAGTCTCTTAAAAACTTTTAAACAAACACTATTTGTTTTCCAGCATGATTGAAAGAGCTTGAAGGTCCTCCCTGCTATACATTGTACGCAATGTTTTTATGCTCAGAGTTTGAATCAAAGACCGTCAGCACTCAAACATTTCTATTTGTTTTTTGTGATACAGTTTAAAACCTTTCACAATTAAATGAAAACATTCATACAAAAATAATTCATACAAGTAAAGAGATTTAAAAAAAATGTAAAGAGATTTAAAAAAAATGTATTGAAATATTAAAACATTCCACTTTGTTCATGATATTAATATCTAAAATTAACCGTCATAGCAGTTTTCACCTAACAATTCGTGAACCATGTTCGGAAAACAAATTAGTGCTATCGTCAGAGAAGGGAGGTCCCCCTCCATTAACTGTGACCACAGCAACTCTGTGTTTACCACACTAATATTGCGCACACATTTCCCAATTAAGAGAAATCTCCAATCTAAAGTTACATTGCACACAAGTATCAAATGCTTAAGAATCTCATCTTCCATGAACTTTCATAATCAACAATGATGTTCATCTTGTGTAATACCTGTAATTGGACATGACCTGTCCAGTAAGCTCAACAATTTAAAGTGGAAGCGCATATAGATATCACACTTTTTTTCTACCCGGCAAGTGGAGAATGTATTTAAGTAGTGATCCCAGGGTTCTATTAGGGTTACAATATTCCTTTAAAAGTTTACGTCTGGAAATGTGGGTATGCTGGATATGTCAATCACTGCTCAATTTATTTTATATTAAAACTTGATTCTCCCATGTTAGCCTCCCAGAATTAAGTTGATCCAAAATGGTCTCACAATGCATTACAAACTTAGATACAACCTGGGAGGTGTTTAATAACATTTCAGTTGACATATAGTTTTTTTTTTGGATGATTCAAGATTTTGTTAAGGATAGATATCTTGTTCCAATCTATATTTCTATTTGAAGCTGATAGAGAACTGTAAAGCCCAAATAGCGCAAGAAAGCATGTTGGTTGTATTCCACTGAAATTAAACATTCAAGTGGATTATTATTTGCATTATAAACCTTGTTTTGAAAGTATAATCTTCACTAGCATAAAAAGTATGTTGCAAGTAGTTAATTGCCAGTTACATTTCTGTCTTTCATAAGCTGATGTGGCTGCACTGGGTGTTTAAGTGCATCGCTCCTATGTAGTCACCTTTGGTGTTTCTGAGGTCTGCAGCAGTTGGGTTTCTTCTCAGTATCTACCCACTTCTGCAGTTTCCAAACTGGTGCTGCTCAGCTGTCCTCATTCGCTTCTCTTCTGCACAGACAGCAGCACCTCGGAGTCCAGCCAGTAGCCTTAAAGCAGATCAGATTCGGAAATTGGATAGAGACAGCCTAAACAACACACGGATCATTGTTTCCAACACAAAGTGTCAGTATGCCAGAATAAGTAACAGAAGAAGACCATAGAAGACAGAGCCCAGACTCTACAACTGAGAGGTGGTGGCAAAGAGCTATGACTAGAACAAGATTAGCAGTCCAATGCTAGGAGTGTAGGGAGACATGAACGTAATCCAAACATTCAGCTGGATTGGGTACTAGAGAAGGTAGAAGGACTCAGATGATGGACTACACATGTAGTTGGGTAGGTTGCAAGAGCAATTTATGGTGTTGACTAGCAGATTTATAATTATGTATGCTAATAATGTCAGATGGTGTTATCCCAAGCAGTGAGCATGTTAAGTTTATTGTATAGCTGTTCATTCACAGAGATGGTCCATCCTGCAGGTTTAGGAAAATACATGCTGCAATGTGCCCCATGGAGAAACCTGCTGCTCTGCAGCCTTTGAGATGCTTCTCTGTTCAATATGGTGGTGACTGTGGTCCTAGGGTCTTAGACCTGAGTCACAAGAAGGGCGAGGAGCTGGTTTACCACTGGGAGCCCGCCTGAATGTCTGGCTGTCCCTACAAAAGCAAACAAGGACACTGATGCCACAAGTCCCTAGTAGGTGTTGTGCACCTGAAGCATGATCATCCAACAGGCTGTTGGTCGGGAAGACAGAGGGCCAAGAACAGAGATGCCTGGCCTTTATAAAACCAATTCATATACTGCAGTTTGGTAAAACATATTGCCATTGGCCCAAAGAGTTTGGCCTGACCTTGCAAAACTGTTGATACATTTCGTTGTGACATGAGTTAGAGGGTCTCGTCCCTTGTGTCAAGAGAGAAAATCCCGCCCCCATACCCAAACGAAGAAGTTACAAATAAGTTCCCATTTCTACACCTATGCTAAATACTCATTGGATGAATACATCCATGTACTTGTGTAAGATCACACCAGGAACTTGGGTGAATAGTACTGGGATTAGGAATAGTAAAAAGGATCACACAGAAAAGCATATCCAACGTTCTAGTCTTTTTACATTCACTGAAACTGAATTGGGAATACAAAATGAAAACAGATATGTCACTAGAGTTTTGAGAGAGAAACAGTCCAAGTTGGAGAAGCAGTAGTGGCATACATGCAGAGAGAGAACACAAGAGGGATTCTGGCCACCCTGCAGCCAGTAGAAGAAACGGGAGACCGCTGGGAAAACACAGAAGGCATTCCCTACGAGAACCCGTTGGAGTGAAGGTGCCGACAATGTCAGGTGCAACGTCCAAACCTAACAACCAGCACAGTCTCAGACTCCCGTGGGGGAAAGGCAAACCGCTGACAAGAGAATTGGAGAAACACAGCAAAGACTCTTTTCAAACAATTCAGTTGCCTGGAAGCGCCGCCAACCGGCACTTATAAAACAGAGCACTGCAACAAGAAAAGACGTCAGCAACCAAGCCTAGTATATGGTACAACGGAGGAGAATATATTCCTCAGGTGAAAAGCACTCCTCAATTCAGAGGGATTAGTGGCAGACCGGGTGGGGAGAGCAAATCCCAGAAAGAGAATTTGGGACCCCTATCAGGAAGTCTGGAGCTCCTGTGTACACTGACAACAGTGCTCTTCCTCATCACAGTGTTTGGAAAGAGAAAGTAGCTCTTGGCAGGTGAGTAAACCAAGTCTAATAAAAAGGGTAAGAACAGAGGGAAGCTGGAAATGTATACTGGGCCTGGTTGTGAAAGAAACCAAAAGGTTAAGAAGGTACCTTGAAAGGTATTGAATGGATCCATGAGTCATCTTCCTTATTACACCTACAAACCGTACATTTATGAATTTGTTATCATTTAAAAAAGGGAAAGAAAAAAAGGAAAAGAGCGGGATTTGGCTCTTGCTCTCTTTTTTCCTTGTTTTTGATTTAGTGAATCTTTTATCTCGATGAGATTGTTTTTGTTTGGTTAGTGGGCCAGCCCTGCCCATCCTTGGCACCCTTATCTTGTTGGGATTCACTTTTCTGTACCTTCTCCCTGTGGACTATTCTCCCCTAGAATGCTGCGAAAGGGACTCCGGAGCCATTTGACTATTGATGACACAATGGATGACAAACAAGATATGGCAGCTACTGAAGACACTATTATTGCTTTGCCTCCGGCCATAGACCCTTTAGAGGATAATCAAATGGGGGTTGTAAATCACACAGCCGATCTTCAGGCCGTTGATGAAATTTGCTTCACTCGCCAAGAAGAAAATATATTAACCGCTCAAATGCATAATGTAGGGACTA
The DNA here is from genome assembly GCF_040938575.1 of Ambystoma mexicanum. NCBI lineage: Eukaryota > Metazoa > Chordata > Amphibia > Caudata > Ambystomatidae > Ambystoma > Ambystoma mexicanum. The sequence continues at coordinate 291,532,803 of NC_090932.1, read as the reverse complement.
GGGATATCAACCTGACTGCCCCAGTCCACCATTTAGAGGCAAGCTCTTGCTACTAGACTTCTCATTGTTATGTCCGAGATGGTGCATCCAGACCAGTCGGGATTCATACCCTCCAGGTCTGCGGTCCTGAATCTGAGGCGCCTGTTCTTTGTGATGGTGCAGGTGAACCCCCCAGGCGAGAGCAGTGGTGGAGCAGTGGTGGCCGCACTGGAAGGTCTTTGATTACGTCTCATGGAGCTATCTATTCTCGGTGCTGCAGTGTTTCGGGGTGGGCCCATACTTTTGGAGCTCTGTCCGGTTGTTGTACTCTAGCCCAGGGGCAAAAGTCCTAACTAATCATACTCTGTACGCTCTCTTTTCCCTTGGAAGGGGTACCACGCAGGGTTGCCCATTCTCCCCGCTATTGTTTGCCCTCACAATCGAGCCAATGGTGGCACTGGTCAGACAAAAGCACAGCCACAGAGGAATTAGAATAAACAGACCCCCAGAGATAATCGCTCTGTATGCAGACGATACTCTGCTACACGTGCGAGACCCTGAAGTAAATCTAGCTCCAATTATGGAGGATATTCATGCGTTTTTTTCCCTAGATACTCTGAGTACAAAATAAATTATGCAAAATCAGAATTGTTTCCCATCATGCCAGCCACTGCTCAGACCCTGCAGTCCATGAGGTTCAGGTGATCTCTGGGTTCACTTTAAGTACTTGGGTATCATGGTATCGACTAACCGTCACTCGCTATATAGGGAAAACCATGATTCCTACTTGCAACAATTAGCCAGCAAGCTAAAGGTATGGGCTTGGCTCCCAATCTCATTGTACGGTCGGGTGGCCCTATTGAAGATGGTGGTGCTACCGAAGTTACTGTATTTGTTTGGCAACGTCCCCTCATGGCCTGGACAAGCGTTTTTTCCCACATTAAACTCACTAGCCTCTTCGTTTGTCTGGGGTCCCGGGGCGGCGAGAATCAGCTGGCAAAAACTGTCTGAACCATATGAACAGGGAGGCTTAGCAGCACCTGATTTTGAATTATGTTATCTGACATCGCAGGCTCAATTGGCAGGATACTGGTACAGTGGCGGGGACACAGTTGAACATATACCCTTAGAGAAATATGGGGCATCCCCGACTAAGATTCATATTTAATGATAGGTACAACGACTCTTGCGTCTTTGACCCTGTGAGAACAACCGTTGAGGCATGATCAAGAATGTTCAGGTAAATTCGTTTAGTGGTTCCCTACAGCCGGGAGAGTCCACTATGTGCATATCCGGGCATTTTCCCCACATTTGACAAAATGCTACACAGATCCTGGGATCACCTAGGGCAAAGGAAGATTGCGACATGTACCCAGAGAGACGATTTGTGTCCCAAAATGAATGTATAGATACCTTGGGGGGGAGGCCAACTGATAGTACTTCAATTTAACCAAATGCAAGCTGCCTTCGGTAAGAGATGGCCATCATTTTTGGCAGAGTCACATAGCTGTATCAATGCTTTGGTATCAAATGATGGCATGAAATGCAGAATGTCTAGGCTATATAAATTGATACAAACACACCTGCCCACGCATAATACTGTCAAGGGGAAATAGGAAAAAAAAGGGGGACTCACAATAGGGGACGAGAAATGGAGTAGATATTGTCTATTAACCAAATCTATATGTCTGAATGCTGGGCTACGACTGATCCAGTATAAGGTTCTGAACCAGTTAAATTATACAGCCCCACACCCCCGCCAGAATGGCCAGGTTTGTTCCAGGTTGCAAGGGCAAATGCCTGAAATGCGTTTGACCACAGGCGGATGCCTTCTACATGTATTGGGTATGTCCCCCGGTCTTGACATTTTGGGGTAGAGTTGCCGAGGCCATTGAGGGTACAGTGGAAATCCCATCTTCGCTCTCCCCACATAAATATCTGTTTGGGGATATCGGGAAAGCCGCACAGAGTACTAGGAGACTGTTCAGTTGGGAAAAAGTGTATCTTAAAATGTTGGATGTCGAAAAATGCTCTAAAGTTTGAGGATTGGCTGTGCGAACTAACATATGTAAATGAGTGCGAAGAAAAATGTATTTTCTCTGTATCTTCTATGTCCCGCCCTAAGCACATCTGGGCTCCATTCAGACTGTATCTCCGCTAAATGAACTCTGAAACCGAAAGTACTGTGGCCACTGATGTTGCAGCCTCGTAAACGTAACAGCAATTATATGAATGAGAATATGCCATGCACTGTGTGTTTGTAAATGTATATGTATGTGATGAATACATGACCGTTGAATAAATAAGGTTTAAAAAAAATAATTATTTAACACCAGGTTAAGATCCCATACAGGGACTTTGAATGGGACTTGTGGAAATACGTCTGTAGGACCCTTTAGGAATTGAACAGTCAGAGGGATTTTAAAATATGAGTCCTCCTTGGAAGAGCGCTTGAAAATAGCGCTGCCAGGCAACCTTTAATTATTCAAATCTGGAGCCCCAGAGTCGCCAAATGTAATAAAGAAAGCACAATAGGTGTCTCACATAGAAAGGGATCCACATTCTTGTCCCTGCACCATCTGCTTAACTTGTTCCAACGGCAGTGGTACAAAGATTTCATTGCTGGCCTTCTGGCCAAAAGCAAGATCTCCATTACATCATTCGACAGGTCCCAATCCTTGCATCTCAACCTCTCAGAAACTGTCACGCGCCACGTTACCTGGCGTCTCTGGCCTCACAGGCAATTGTATCGCCGGTAGGTTTTCTTTTTCCTTCCTGGTTCGGGTGCGGGTCTAGTCTTTCTATCCACGTCCCACTTTTAGCTCCTCCCTTTCCTGCCTGGCGTTGCGTTGCAACTCACTTCATTTTCTTCGTGAGTCTGACGCTTCGCTGCTATTTTCCCCATAGTCCGCTTCTGTCACCCACTGCTGGGTGTATTTTCTCTTTTCTTGCCTTCCGTCTTCTCTTCTCATTGCGGCCCCTTTATTTTTCCCGTTCGCTACTCTCCTGGCTTTCCTCAGCTGTTTACTTTTTCCCTTTACTCTCGTACTTTCCCGTTCCTCATCTTTTCTTCCTGTTTCTGTGTCTTTTCCAGCGCTGGGGTTCTTTCCCTGCTCCTTTTGACCTGCCTTCCACCGGAGATTTCTACCGGGGCACCTTCCCCTTTACGGAGGCTTCCTTGGACCCTTCTACTTACCTGCAAGAACTCGTATTCCAGAGACTTCATCCACCGGAGCTGTCACCTATTCTTTCTGCTTCATTTTGGAGACCGGACTGATTCAACATACATACCCCTGCTGTCCTCGAGTCTACCATCCTCAAGAGGTTTTATCTGCCTGCAGGCTTTTTCCTCTTGTCTGGGCTCCTATGGAAAGGGGCCCCTTCTGCGTGCCGTCATATGATAGGCTGCAGAGTGGCTTCCAACCGAGGGAGACCCTTTCTCTTCGACCGAAGACACAAAGACAAAAAGAAAAAGGAAAGAGAGTAAGGACACTGCTGTTGCTTCAGGTGAGGAGGAGGAGGAGGAGGAGGAGGGGGAATTAGACTCCATTAACAGTACAGAGTACAGTACGGACTCAACTCCTGACACTAGGCCTGACCTTTGTGAGAGAAACCATGCATGAAGGTTAAGAGTCTTGACCTCTGGATGGAGAACCCTGACCCTCCTTTCGCAAGAGAAGGTCCTCTCTTTCTGAAAGATGCGTTGGGAGGACAGATGGACATGTCCAGAAGGTCCGGGTACCACGTCCTCCTGGCCCAATTCGAAGCAATTAGGATCATGGATTTCCGGATCACATGAGGAATGACTGGTACAAGAGGAAACGCGTACAGGAGTGGATAGCATACCCTCACATTTCTCACAGACCCTAGAAACATTGTTAACTCTTTCCTCTCAGGAGAAGGACAGACACTGCTTGCAGACGCGTCCATAACGAGGATGGATGGGAGGGGTGTGATGAGGAATCTGCGGGAGAACAATCCATAGAAAGAACATTACGGCTAGTAATTTCTCCTTCAATGGATTGCCTTTCTCCCGCAGAATCTCCATCAGATAGATTCCCAAAGCAGTAATAGAGTTGGAGGCAGGATGAAATGTTTCACAGCAGAAGATTCTGCAACACTGCCATTCCAAAGCGAGCGTCAGCCCGCCGAACAACATCCAAGCTGTAATACTTTGTGAATGTATGAAGTGAAGAACAGGTTGCGGTCCGGCAAATGTCTTTACCCGTACTCCCACCCCTCTGCAGCGCCCCATAGAGGTACTAACCCTTCTGGTGGAATGGGCCCTATGGGGGAAACTCCTTCCCTGTGCTGTTATAGCACTAAGAGATACGCAGCGCGATCCACCGTGAATTGTTTAGACACTGCAAAAGCTTTCCTGGCTATGTAGAAGGCCACAAACAATTGGTCGACTTTCCTGTACTCACAAGTCCTGGGTACATAAAAGCTCAATGCCCTCTTTGGATTCAGTTTGTGAAAGCGCTCCTCCTCAGAGGGGTGCAGAGGCGGATAAAATACAGTAACATTGACTGCCTGGAATAGGTGGAATTCAGACACCACCCTAGGCAGGAATCCAGGCTTCACCTTCAGAGAAACCTTCTCATCATGTAAGAAGCGATGGAAAGGAGTCTTACAAGATAGGGTCTGCAGCTTGCTGACCCACCTGGCTGAAATGGCCACCACGAAAGCAGGTTTCAAGGTTAGCAACCACAGTGAACAAGAATGTAATCGCTCAAACAGAGCTGCCATCAGAAATGTGAGGACCAAATTCAGGTCCCAATCAGGAAGTAGGGGTAGGTGGAAACCTATTCACAAGGCCCTTCAGGAATTGGGCTACAATCGTGATCAAGGACCCTTGATTTGGAGACCTTTTGAACACAGACAAATCCGACAAGTATCTTTTGACTGTGGTGACCTGAAGGCCTGAAGAGGCCAGTGACAGAAGGAACTCCATCAGTGTAGAGGTGGGGCAAGAGATCGGGTCAATCTCCCATTCCCTGCACCATGCTTCCACTCTTCTCCACCTGCACGCGTACAGCGATCTTGTTGACGGTATGTGTGTAGCCAGCAGCACCTCGAGTACCTCCTCAGAGAGGTCTCAGTCACATCTCATCCTCAAGAGCCACGCACGTAGGTTGAGGGATTCCGGGTTTGGGTGGAGAACCCGACTTTCCGACTGGGATAGGAGATCCAGATGATGAGGCAACCAGAGAGGTGGGCAGATGGTCCAGCCCAGGAGGTCAGAGTACCAGGTTCGCCCAGCCCAGTCTGGGGCGATCAAGATCAGGATGCTCGAAACCTCCTCAATCTCCTGAGAACCCACAGGATGACAGGAATCAGAGGGAAGTCATAATGGAGAGGGGAAGTCCAAATCCAGGGTAGGAATGTGTCCCCTAGCGTCCCGTTTGCTGGGAATTCTGAGCAAAATTGTCTGCACTTCCTGTAGGACTCTGTGACAAACAGACCCATCTCTGGGGAACCCCAGAGAGAGAAGACCTCGTCCAGGACTTCCATCTCATATGAGGCTGTGCTTTGCCTGCTCAGAGCATCACCCAAGTCATTCTCTGTCCCCGCCAGATGAACTGCAGAGAAGGAGATTTAGTTCTCCAGTAACCAGAACCACAGCTGCATCGCTTCTCTACACAGGGGGAGGGAGCACACGCGACCCTGCTTGTTCAGGTAGTGCATGGCCATTGTGTTGTCTGTCAGTATCAGGATATGCTTCCCCCCTTAAGAGAAGGTGCAAATGCCTGCAGTGCCACCTGGTCTCCATCGCCGACCAAAGGCCGCTCACCTGCAAATCCTCGAAGTTAGCACCCCAGCCATTCAGGGACGCATCCATGACCACCCTGATCTGGGGCCACTGAGGCCAGTAGGGATCCCCTGCTAGCATGTTGCTGCTGCTGGCCCACCAGGAGAGGTCGTCGAACACAGACCTGAACACTCTGAAAACATCCCTCAAAGTGCCGAAGTCCTGAGACCAGTGACCCCGCAGGAGCCATTGCAAAGATTGCATCTGCCGCCTAGCCTCTAGCACCAGAAAAATGCAGGAGGCCATGAGACCTAAGAGGCAGAGTAAGGAAGCTGCTGGTAAGGTGGTGTGGTTCTGGAAAAGCTGGACCATCTGTGCAACGCTGGCAACTCTCTCCTCAAAGGGGGGGGGGGGGGCTGGGGGAGGTGTCCAAGACTGCTCCGATGATCTTGAGCCTCTGTGCTGGTGTCGTGTGGGACTTCCCCAAGTTCAAGGAGAAGCCCAGCCTGTGGAGTAGTGAGCAGGTATCTCCGAGATGGGACAAAACCTGCTGCGCCGACTTCCCCCAGATCAGGCAGTCATCCAGGTATGGAAACACATGGACGCCGGATCTCATGAGATGAGCCACGACTACTGTCATGAGCTTGGTGAAGACCCTCAGAGCGGAGGTGAACCCAAAGGGGAGCACCTTGAATTGGTTGTCCCTGTCCCCTATGCGGAATCTCAGTAACTTCCTGTGCTCCTGGTGGATCAGCACTTGAAAGTACACGTCCTGAAGATCTATGAACATCAGCCAGTCTTGCAACTCGGGAGCGTGGGGAATCGCTCTCAACGTCACCATCTTGAATTTGCCCTTCCTCAGCAATGTGTTCAAAGCCCTAAGGTCCAAGATGGGATGGAGACCTCCCCCCTTCTTGAGTACCAGAAAATACCGGGAATACCACCCGACCCTCTTTGCTCGAGCGGCACCTCTTCTACGGCACCCTTCAACAGCAGGGCTTGCATTTCTTCCTAGAGCTCCTTTTTCGGTTGGCAAGGAGGTGGTGGAGGTCGGTCCAGCAGCCTTTTTAAGAAAGACAGACAGTAACCCCAAAGCACAAACTGAAGTGCCCAGGTGTTGCAGGTAATCTCCCACCATTGGGCCCAGTGCTCGGTTGACCATCCACCAACCAGGGAATTGTGGGAGGAGAAATCAAAGCGGCTTTGAGGGCGGAACCAGCACAGGCGCTGATGCTGCCGTCTGCTGTCTTCAAAGGCCCACCTACCTGTTCCGCAGCACAGGAATTACCTTTGCCCCTGCCTGGCTTGTGGGAGCTGAGCCTTCCTGCCATAGTGGACAGTGCTGATAGCCTCATCCCTTGATGAGAAACTAAAGGCAGTCTTGGCTGGCTGTTGCACAGCTAGGCCGAGTGACTTTGCAGCAAGCTTGGACTCTCTGAATTTCTTCAAAGAGTCGCTGGCCTTCGTGTCGAAGAGGTCCTCACCATCAAAAGCATGTCGAGTGGTTTATTCTGGACATTGGGTGAGAACCCAGAGGAGTGCAGGTAAGCCTGCCTCCTGAGAACTGTGTCCGACCCCATTGATCGTCCCACACAGTCTGCCACGTCCAGGCACATCTGCAAAGACTGCCGGACCACCTCTTTGCTGTCGTCCACCAGCTGCTGGAAACTGTCTGGCATCTCCCCCTCCGGGACGTATTTGGCAGCATGTTCAATGGCCTTTCACAAACCGAAACAATATTTAGCGAAGCCACAGGAGACTTTGACCGCCTTCAAGGCCATGCTACCCGAGGAAAAGATTTTCTTCGCCAAGGCATCCACTGCCTTCTCTGTCGGTGAGAATATTAGATGTGTAATTGGCTGTCGTAGTGGACACTGTGGCCGCCTGTACCACCAACCCCTCTGGGGTTGTAGGATGTAGGATCTCTCCTTGCCGGCCTATATTATTTAGTGCACTTTGAATTGTCTGGGGTATGGTGTAAGAGCGATGCCACGGGGTGGCAATTGGGTCGGCGATAGCTGCGCTGAAGGACATAGCCCTCTCTGTGGCAAGTCCCTCATCCAAGATGTCTGTCAGGTCAGAAACTGCTGCTGGCTTGACTGGAGCATCCCACCGCCCTAAAAACGAAAGCCCTAAACTTAGCATTGGTGTTGGCTTGTTGCATCTCAATGTCCGGAGCCGTGTAAAGGCCGCTAGCATCATGCAACCCTTTAGCCAAAGCCATGAGGACTGCCAGAGTGTTAGTCGGTTCTGCCAGAGTATGTGGGGTCTCCTTGATTTTCATTGTCATTGGAGCATAAGATATCCATCATGGCACAGAAAAATGTGGATCTGGATTTTGGCACAAAAGACTACGTCGACGGTTTGGCGGATGGCGCCGACAGGGTCTTGGGCACCGAGGGCGCGTCTAAGAGACCCAGTGCCTGGGGCGCGCAGGAAGGTCCAGGCGCCCAAGGCGGCACAGTCTTGTTTGGTGCCAAGCCTGGAGGCTCTGCTGATGCCTATAGAGCCGGTTTTGCTCTGGGGCCGGAGTCACCGGACACAGCTGAAGCTACCGGGGCCTACTGTATCGGGTGCTCGACGGCACCCACAGCTGCCTTTTTGAACATTTCCAACAATTGGGACTTGTAGTCCACCCATTCGGCTCTTGACGCTGGCCCTGCCGATGACTTACAGCATTCGGAAGAAGAGTAGAGTTGCACCGTTGTCGGTGGCATCGCTTCTTCTTTTGAGAGGAAGAAGGGATTAGTTTCCTACCTGTAAATCCATTTCTCCAGCGTTGGTATTTTTCATGGATTCACATGCTGTGAATATTCCCCGGCGTCAGGCTGGGAATCCCTGGTTACTTTGATTTAGTCATTTTCCTATGAAAAAACTTGACACCTTGAGTGTCCCATCGACGTCGTCGTGGGCGCTTTTGGTCCCCACCAATAGGACATCGAGTGTATAGCTCTGCCCCTGCAGCTTCCCCTCTGCTTTTAACCACTCCAGCTGGAGGATAACCCCCTGTAGAGGATGATTGCCTGGAGAGGGGAGGCTGGAGGACGCATGTGAATCCATGAAAGATACCAACACTAGAGAAATGGAGTAACAGGTAAGAAACTACTCCCTTCTCCAGCACTGGATCTTTCATGGATTCACATGCTGTGAATACATTTTATAGCAGTATACATGTTAGGAGGAGATAAACCAGGCAAACAAAGAGTAGAAACTTTTGCATTTTCTGCGCTCATGTGAGAAGTCTACATACTGAAGAACAAGGAAATACCCTGGAAGCTGCGGGGCTTACCTTACTGGAACAGCCGTTTAAGGACTGCCCGTCCCATCTGCATGTCTTCAGCATGCTGCTGTTGTAGGCATTAATGCCTGGTAAATGTGTGAGGCACTGCCCATGTTGCCGCTAAGCAAATGTCTTTGATGGGCATTCCGGACCAGAGAGCTGCTGAGGCGGTTGTGGCCCTTTTAGAATGTGCTCTAGCTGCAGTTTGCAGAGGCCTGTTGGCCTTTGTGTGGCAGAAACATATCGCTGAGGAAATCCACCATGCAAGGCCTTGTTTTGTGATGGCTTTTCCCTTGATTGAAGGTCCAAAGGTGACAAAGAGCTGTTTTGTTGTTCTAAATGATTTTGTCTAGTCCAGATAATATTTGAATGGCCTTTTCACGTCCAGAGAGTGTAGGGCTCTCCCCGTGGGGAAGTGGCGTTTTGAAAGAATGTAGGCAGAGTTATGGTTCCATTCTTGTGAAATTCTGATGGCACTTTTGGGATGAAGTGAAGATTGGTGGAAATGTTTACTTTGTCCTTCGCGCATCGTAGATACAGAGGGTCCACCAGTAAAGCCTGTAGTTCCGAAACTCGTCGAGAGGATGTAACAGTGATTAAAAATGCCGCTTTCTAGGTCACAAATTTGATGTGTACGTTTGATAGAGGTTCGAAAGGAGTTTTCATGAGACCGGCCAGGACGGGATTCAGGCTCCATACCGGAAGAATACTTTTCTTTGGAGGAAAAGTACAAAAGAGTCCTTTTAAGAAGTGTTTGAGTAGCCGGTCACTGTAGAGGGGAGGTGATGCTTTTTTCCTTGTGAATCTAGAGATTGTGGCCAAGTGCACCTTTATAGAGGAGATCGCTAGACCTTCTTTTGCCAATTTGAGAAGGCAGGGAAGAATCTGTAGAGGTTTTATGGCCAGTGGTTGAAGGTTGGGCTGCTGCGCACACCATGTACAGAACCTTTTCCATTTGTGGCTATAGGAAATTTTAGTGGACAGAGCCCTAGCTGCAGCTAGAATGCGCTGGCATTCTTACGGCATGTATAAGTGGCTGAAATCAGCATTATCACGAGCCACGCTGTTAATTTGAGGGAGTCTGGGCTGTGATGAGATCCTAGATGGAAAGGATTGTCCGCCGTGAGTTGAAGGAGGTCCGAGAATCAGGTTTGTCTGATCCAGTAAGGTGCTATCAGAACTACTTTGCAGTGATATTTGCGTATCTGGATTGTTTTCCTGATGAGAGGGAGTCGGGATGTAGTATCCTCCTTGCAAATTTCTTGCAATGCTTGTTGCTCTGAGTGGTGAAGAGGTCCGGAGGAGGATGACCCCATGTCGAGAAGATTTTGGATACTTGGTTGTTGTGTAGTTGCCATTCGTGGGACTGTGACGAATGCCCGCTGAGGGTGTCCGCTTGTTTGTTGTGCATCTCCGGGACGTGGAAGACTTGGAGCAGAATGTTTCTGTGAATGGCCCAGTGGCAAATGGTCTGTACTTCTTGAGACAGGGTGTTTGATCGTGTTCCGCCTTGTTTGCACAGATAGAACATTGTGATTCTGTTGTCCGTGAGGACTCGCAAAACTGAATTCCTGATTAGCGAGAGGAAAGACTTTAGGGCCCAATGTACAACACAGTTCTAGCACATTTATGTGGAGGACGGATTCTTCGGGAGTCCACAAGCCTTTGACTTGATGTTTGTCTAGGTGAGCTCCCCACCCCACCAGGGAAGAGTCGGTCACTATCGTGAGATGGTAATTGGGTTCCACAAGGGGCAGCCCCTTCGAGATGTTGTAGGGGACTGTCCACCATTTTAGTGTGTTTGAGAGAGTCAGAGTGATGGCAATTTTGTCTGACCAGAACCTGTGTGTGTTTGGGACCCTCCGGTAGCTAGAAACCTTTGTACTGGCTGCATGTTTAGCCTGCAGTTCTGTATTAGTGGAATGCAGGACGACATGGTCCCTAGTAGAGCCACGTATTTGTGCACCGTGGCTAGCTTGTTTGGAGTGAAAGAATTTGTCAGGGTTATTAATGCTTTCACTCTGTCTGATGAGGGTTTGATAAGGCTTTGGTCTGTGAGAAATTGAGCGCCCAGGAACACCAAACGTTTTGAAGGAACTGTGCAAGATTTGGTGGAATTGTTAGGGAGAATTCTTATTTTATGGCTAATTTCCCTTACCTATAGAGTCCCCCAGCAGCTTTGCTGGATTTGAAGAGTTTGTTTTTTTCTCCTGCTAAGAGCGAGACTCTTTTTCCCACTCATAGGCATTTTTGCTATGTGTGTTCTAGGCTATTTTTGTGTTTAATGTCTATGGGTTTTTTTCTCACTTCCATAAGAACCATCTTTATTCACATGTGTTACACAGCACCCTCCGTGCAGTGACACAGGGGTGTCGTAGCGACCCCCAAACATAGACTCCATACCCTGGGACTGACTACTGTGTCCCAGGGCATGTAAAGTCCCCATTGACTTTACTAGTCAATTTTTATGAACTAAACCAGTACAACCCATCTTACTACGGAGGTACTGGGAAGGGTTAATAGTTTTCCCTGGTGTTCATTTTCGAGAGGGTACCGTACAGTCCCTCTCTCAAAGGTTTCTAGCTGGTGGCAGTGGTTACTACCATAAATATTTGACCGCAAATATTTTCCTATGGGATTTTCCCATTGTTCGAGGCTACAACATTTTCTGACAGCCTCTAACATACCGCTGGTTTATTTTAATTTAACTTTACTCCAGTAGGTTTTATTTGCCAGAACTTTAATATAAATTCTTTCTCGTGTCTTTCTCTAAACTCCTAACCCAGGCCGGGGATACTTTGTTCGTCCTTTTGGCGGGCTTCTGCCAAGAAGCCCTCCTTTCGGCGCCACTGAGTCTGGGGTGGGCCCATTGTGTGGGAGGGGGAGTAGGACCCCTCGACAGGGTTGCCTCAGCAACCGATGTCGCACTCTATCCTGATAGGCTGGAGGGTCTCCCACCAAGATGACCACTCCACTGTGTGAGTGACAGCTAGGCTGTATGAATGGGGATCTTTTTGCATAAAAGCAGGGTCCTGAGGACTGGAAGAGAAAGACGTTGCCACTGGAACTAAGAAGCCGAAGAGGAGAGAAGCTAAAGACATCTGCAACGACTGAACCACCGGTGAAGCCCTGCTGCAGCGTCTCACCACTTTTATCCACACGAGAGAAGATCTTCATCTGCAAGAGCCTTCTTCCCTTGAGCTGGTGGGGCCAACCAGTTTATTCTATATACAAAAAGAAACCTTATAGCTTATTCAGGTTTCGCCCTTCACTCTTCCCACATCAAGTGGAAACTTCCAAAAGATTATCACAAATTATATTAATCATCAGTTACCATATTTTCTTAAAAACACAATCATAAAAATGATAATAATACATCACACACATACAAAGTACTAAAACAACACAAGTAGAAACACCATAAGTGAATCGTAGTACAATACTTCTTCAAAGGATCAAACATGTGTAACCAACTGACACTTTGATTCCATTGCCTTCCTACTTTCAGCTTATTCCCTGTAAATATATCAAAACCCTAATTGCCAATCACCTTCCTGGACCTGCCCTGGTCGAATCGCCAGTACCCTGTACTCGGAGACCGGATAGCCAGGCACCAGTCCACTCGGACAGCGATTTAAAGGAGTGTACCTTTTATTCGTCGGCCAGCACCGCGGCTGGTTTCATCCCTGGGTAGTGCAGTAACTCTAACCTTCCTCCACGACGAGAGCCTCTCTTCCTCTGCTGGATCACCCGAACTGCAGGAACTACCAGGAATAACCACCACCGCAGGAGCCACTTATTCATTTTAAAAGGTACATTGTTCCGCCAGGACGCCCTTTTTGCATGGTAGAGCTAAAGGTGTTTTAAATCCTTCACCTACTTATTGGGTTGGCCGCCCCTATACTCTAACATTGTTTTTCACCTTCTGCATCCACCTTTTCGAATCGTTAACCAAAGACTTGACTGCAGCTACAAGAACATTTTGCTCCTGGGCACTTTGCCCTGTACCACCGACTCTGGCACAGGCCTATTGACTCTGGCTACATTTGTTAGAACTGCCTTCTCTAGATTGCTTCTCAACTAGAACTGTGTTGGGGCACCTACATATTATAACCACCTTTTTCTTCCCTTTTTTAAAACTTGTGAAGTGCCATTTTGCTTGGTTTTCATTTGAGTGTTCTCTATACTAAAGTACTGCCTTGCCTAAACTTGTTCACAAACTTATGGGAAGTGTTACTAGGGTGTGTAAGAAGATATGTCTGTATAACTTGTGCTTTCCCTCCCTTGTGAGAAACTGCTAGTGCCATTTGTGTTTGGTCTTCACTGTGCCGTTTTGCTCAGTTTTCACACTGGTTCACTTGGTCTACAATTTAAATAGGGGGTTGTGTATACTTTCCTTGACTGAATTTAACTTGCTTAATAACTGTGATGAATGTGTTTAACTAGAAGTGTGTAAAATAAAAATATATATTATTTTTAATACAAAGCTTTGGTCAGCGTTTTCCTTGTGCCATAGTACTGTAGGCCTATTGTGTAAACTCTGAATACTGTTCATCTCCCTCTTGAGATAGGTCTGACTGCTCAGCCACAGCTACCAACTAAATCTTTGTGGTACAGACTGATACCAAAGGGGATTTATTGCTCTCACCTGTAGTCCTAATTGTCTGTAGTGCTCCCTAAGGGAACTGCACAGGACTCTGCCTATCAGTAATTTATTGCAAATCCCAATTGTTTGAGAAGAGCTTGCGTTTGTCTCAGATAATCCGTAGTTTGCTAACATGTTGGCCCGCAAACCAACCAGTCGTCTAGTAATGGGTAGCTGTGGTGGCCCTGTTTTCTGAGAAAAGCTGCCACTGGTGCAAGGCATTTTGTAAACGTCCTGTGGCTGATTTGAGGCCGAATGGAAATACTCGAAACTGGTAATGGCTTTCGCCGACCTTGAATCTGAGATAATTTCGGTGTCTTTCTTCCACATCAGGATGTGGAAGTACGCATCTTTGAGGTCTAAAGCCGCCAGATATTCGTGGGGTTGTATGGCCTTTATGACGTCTTGAAGTGTCACCATCTTGAACTTTTGCTTTTTGATGTTTTTGTTTAGCTTTCGCAAGTTCAGAATTGAACACCACTTCCCGTCTGGTTTCTTGACGACAAAGTACCTGGAGTATACTCCTTTTCCCTTTGCCGAATGAGGAACTCTTTCGATTGCCCGTTTCTTTAACATTTGACGTATGTCCTGTTGTAGAATTGGAAGGTGCAGGTGTGATACCTTTATGGGAGGCAACGGAATCTGTGCGTGTTTGAATTCTAACACGTGGCCATGCTGGATGGCATCTAGCACCCATCTGTCTTTTGTAATTGTTTGCCACTTGTTGAGATAACACGCCACATTTCCCCCCACCTGTGTGCCCATGAGGCAGTCCTTGTTGGGCCTTGTTCTGTCTACCTCTTTGAGAGGTGGCTGATCCGCGTTTGTGCTGTCCCTGGCGATACTCCCTGCGGCATTGGGAGGACTGGTAATTTCTCTTGTATCCCTGAGAGTAGTATCCAGATCTGCCGTTATTTTTGTTGTCCCTTGAGGATGAGAATCTAGAATTACCTGAGGCACCTCGAAAACAAATGAAGACCTTTCGCCCTGTAAGGTTGTTAGGGATCTAGCAGTCTCGGAGCCTTTCATTGTTTTGAGGGCCTCATTGATCTCATCACTTAACAGGTTTTCTCCCTCAAACGGCATGCCAACCACCTTATGCTGTACCTCCTGAAGAAAACGGTGAAACGTAGCCATCCTTGCCTTCCGAGGACTACCCCATTGCCACTTTGTTTGAATCCTGTTTCAGTACGATTCACAGCGTTGTTAATACTGTAGTTTGAGGCCTCCTCACCTTCACGCAGCAGTGTCATGGCTTCTTTCCTCTGTTGCTCTGGAAAGTGCTCTAAAATAGGAGCCAAACCATGCCACATTTCTCGATTGTAGCGAGCATGGGCATTGGCTGCTTTGACTGTTGTTGCTCCGATGGTGAGCACTTTTTTACCTAAGGCATCAATTTGTTTGCCTTCATTGACTGGGGGAGTGGTGCATTTGTGCTGCGAACGAGCCTTGTGACCCACTGCCGCTGACACCACCGACTCTGGAGAGGGTTGTGAGGTGAGACATTTTGGTGTTGTATCAGGTGCCTTGAATCTTTTGTCCAGTCTCCCTTTAAGTGTCGGTTCAGAAAACAGATGTTTTAGAGTGCAAAGGTCCCCCTGCCAAACATGATCTAGGATGGGTACAGAAAACAGCCTTTCTGCGCTTACACATATGGTAAAAAAGAAAGCAGTCGTCCTTTTCTTCTGCAGGCGTTAAACCGAATTCCTGGCACGCCTTAGATACCATGGAGTGGAAAGCCCCAATGTTATCTGGAGGAGAGGGTTGAGCAGAACTACTTTGTGCATCTTGGTCTGGGTCATCCGTGTCCCACGTATTGTCTCTGCGAGGAGATGAAGAGGCGGTAGAGCTTGTGTCTCTTGGACCAGTGTCTTGGTCTGTATCTACTAGCTACCCCTCTTCCTGTTCGCGTATTCGTGGACTATCCCTTCATGGCGGTGGGGGTCTAGGAGGCGGTTGTGCTCTTGGACGTCTGTCTTCGTCCCTGGAAGAATGCCCTGGATCGTTTTGTTGCTGCTGACCTGGCGTACCCTGGTCTTTCCTGCATAGATGAACTGCCTGCGGCTGAGGAGGTGGAAGCCTGGCATTGAGTTGTCCCGGCAGTGTTTGTAAAGTGGAATGCACTTGCAGGGAGAGCAAGGATTACAGGTTTAGAAGGGGGTGTTGTGGGGTCATAACTCCCATTCCGAAGGTGTTGATGGAAGAGTAGGTGGTATGTTAAGTATTCCTAAAGGCGTTTCTTCTCCTCTTGATGGTAATGGTAGGCGATTAGAGGGTTTGTCCTGAATATGAGGCTAGGAGCTGTCTTCCGCAGGATCGGAGTCCATGACCCCTGGGCACTCCTCTTCTGGAGGCTCGAAATCTAAAGTGATTTCATGCTGTAACATGTCCTCTGGCATGATGTCGGGGTAGCTTATAGGAGAGACTCCTAGAGGAAGTTGTCTGTGAGCTACAGGATCCCTTGTCAGGGTTTTTAGTCTTTCCTTTGTCGGATGATATACTGTCCTGTATAGGTAATTCTGTGGTTTCAGTCGTGAAAGTGGTTGTCAGGGTTGATGGCAGTGCAGCCTTACTCCCAGACGATTTGTGTTTTTTGGTCTTTTGACGAGGGGGTCTTTGACGAGTGATGTCCTGATGTCCACGATTTTGTCGTCGGAGTGGGTGTCGATGATAATTTGGTCGTCGGAGGGTGCTTCGTGGACAACTCTTGTCCAGAAGAGGATCTGCGAGACTCCGAGGACGAATGGTGTTTCTTTTTTGCAGACGAAGACTGGGTCTTCGTGGACGACTTGGATTTGTGTTTGTCCGTCGTCGGAGAGGACCTTCTCGACGAATCGGACGTGGTTTCAGTCGACGGGCGTGAGCCTTTATCTGCAGGTTTTTCCGATGGCGTTTTCATCGACGGGACTTTGGACAAGTGCTTAGACCCAGAATGGGACCCCTCAACATTACTTGGTGTTTTTTTAACAGGAAAAGAGTGTTTGGCCTTATTGTGGCCCGTGGGCAATTTTAGCTCACCTGTTTTTTGTTTCTTCGTTAAAGGTTCTTTAGACTTGGACCCGTGACCTGATGGCGACCTCTTGTCAGAAAGAGTGGTATCCCTCCCACTCCATGACAAACCCGCTTCCGATGCCGGGTATGCTCCTTCATTAAGCCAACAAATTAAGCAACGGTTTCTGTCCTTAAGGGTTTTGTGTGAAAAACCCTGGCAGATCTCACATTCCTCCGGGAATGGTTAGGGTAGAGGCAGTATAGACTATCTCTATACCTGTCACCTTAGTGTACGTTTTTTAGGCTGCAAGTGTCACAGGGCCTGGACAAGGACTCTTTCGGTCCATCGGTCTCCATGTTCGTAAATGGGACCGTAGATGAGTCTTCGGTTGCTCCAGTTGGAGAAGAAGTTGAACAAATGTTATTTTTGTTTGGAACGATATTTTCTCTCAGAAGAGAATAACTCGAGGAATCCCTGCAGCTCGAAAGACGGTTGAAATCTGAGGGGAAACTGCAGGGGCGGAGCTATTCATTTGACGCAGGGGTGGACTGGCCTTTAGGGAACCCTGGAGATTTCCCGGTGGGCCTCTGCCCCCTGGGCCTCTTTTCTGTGGTATTTCCAAATTTTCTCATAGGAAAAGCATTGGGCTTGCTGAAAATGTGTCATATAGGGCCACTTTGAACTTTATTTCCAGGGCCTCTTTCGGTCCCCAGTAATTATTTCCAAGGCCTCTTTTAGTTCCCAGTCCAGCCCTGATTTGACATCCTATTGGTGGGGACCAAAAGCAAGAACAACTACGTCGATGGGACACTCAAGGTGTCAACATTTTTCATAGGAAAATTACTTAATCAAAGTAACCAGGGATTCCAGCCTGACGACAGGGAATATTTACAGCACATGAATCCATGAAAGATCCAATGCTGGAGAAAATGATGAGTGGCTCGGGGAATGCAACCTTTTCTTGGCCTTCCACCGATGCCTTTCTTCCTTCTTGGGGGTAGGCCCTTCCGTTTCTGCCTCCGAGGACCAAACAGTTAACTGTCCCGGGGACTTGGGAGGCGGTCAACCCAGCGCAGGCTTCACCACCCCGCTCCCTTAATGACTTCGAGTAAATTTTACCACAAGTTGTACAGCTCTTGGTGTGGTGGCCGGTGCAGAGGCACCACGCGCATATATTGTGTGGAGCAGTCCCCGTCATTTTCGAGTTGCAGTCTTCACAGCGCTTGAGACCCGATACTCGAGGCGCATACATGGTCGGCTTGCGTGAATCAAAAATAAAATAATAATTTTGAAGGATTCAAATCGCAGTGCTCCTCACGAGGAGCATGCTGATTGTCAAAAAAAAGGAACTGCGGTATGGGGCGTAGTAATGCAGTATATGTACAATGACGACCGTCTCATTCGGAGCTGACGATCAAGCATCGAATTAAGGTGGATCGACGGCCGAGTCGACATCCACTACACCCACCTGTCAAAAAGTTTTCTGAGCAGCTGAAGCTGGAAGGGATATCTATCTGATGAGGTATCTGCAGGAGAAAGGCAATCCATTGAAATCCATTGAAATGTAGTTCCAAGCTCCAGTCATGAGCAGGCCAGGTGCAATCACAAAGCACATCCGGGACCAAGGTAGCCCCTGCGTATAGAGTTGTAATGGCAACAGTGGTCTGGGGTCGGGGGCGCAGGTGTGTCGGGTCAGCCGTCAGTTGCCGCAGAGCAGGCCACCATCTCACGTAGAGGCACAGACGGCCGAGTCACTGATGCTGTCAGGCACACCCGGGGCCTTCACACAGGCCTCGACTCTCTGCCCCCTCAAGGTCTTACTGTCCCCCATAGCAAATAGGGCCTTGGGATGGCCCAGGACCGGGAAAGGGGCGGGGGAGCGCTGTGCATCAAGGGCGGCCCCCCCCTTCCCAGAAGCAGGATATCAGCCAGCGTGGGCCGAGGGGTCTTCTGTGTGCCTCTGCACGCCCACCACACTCGCTCGGCGCTGGGGTGAAGAGTGGAGCCTCTCTGGTGTCCTAGAGGGGGCTGCGCTGGGCCTGAAAGCGTACAGAGAACGCCGTCACAACAAGGCACACGGTCGGTGGCCTCCACTTCAATCCGTCTCAGGCCATCTGGGTGAACTGCTCCAGTCCACTCCGGGCTGGATTGTCGCCAACTCCCTTCCATTAACAGAGCAGATCGCAGACTACTGCAACACCGGTTGAACGCACCCCTCTGCTCCCGGCCACGCCCCTCCCACCCCCCCATGACTGGCAGGCCCTGGAGGTCAGGAACAATCCAGCCCCCCTCCTCGGATGCTTGATTAAATATTGCTAGAGTCCCCGACCCGTCTCACATCATCAATGGGCTTATAGCTGCCACTGCGTCGCAGAAGTTCTCTTTGGATGCTCACGCCACCCTTCCCAATAGTTTTGTTGTTACTACTGGGCCAGGGGAGAGCGGCTCGAGCCTGCCTCCCGTCCACCCATGTGTCCCCACCGGGTCTCTCGTACCTCCCATTACCTACTTTGGGACTTCGGTATGCCACTGAGGCTTCCTGGGCCTGGGTCCGCCTCTCCGGGCTGCTCTCCTATCCATTTGCAGCACCGGGGCGGCTCCGCGCTCTACTGTACTGCTCATTCTCTTTTCCTGCTTCATGCTCGTTCTGCTCCAGCTGGATCCACGGAGAACTCCGTCAGCGATTCACCTGCATCTTCCGCTCTTCTATTCCTCTGGTCTGCCGACGGGATTTCAAACTCCCACTTTTAATGGTTTCCAGATCTGTTACCTCTGCCAGCTGGGCTTTAAAACTTTAGTCTATCGTTTCTTCTTTTACATTGTTGCCAGTCCCTCCACTGGCTGATTCTCAAAGTGTTTCTTTTGATACCTTGATCTTTATGCCTCATGTCTTCTGTGCTCTTCTTCGTCCTAGTACTTTCTGTTTTGGCTGTATCCCATGTACTACAGTAATACATTGGTCTACTCTCAAAGAAGTGGTTTAAAATGGAGGGGGGTTGGGAGGCTAGGCTATGTTGAGGTGTGACGTTCAATGTGCTGTACCCCAGGTGTTTGTCCTGACCCCGGGGGGGGGGGGGGGGGTTGTCCATCCCCATGAGGTTCTCCCACTTTCACCATTCCTAGGGGGACTACTGGGTAGCGGCTGCACCTCCCCATACTCATGGGAAAGGGCTCTCCGCTGAGAGAAGTGACAATATCTGGTGAATCATCACAACAGCGTTCCATTCTGGAATGGGAGTCCTTGTCCCCAAACGATGAGCCACTCCCAGTGAGGTCTCACTTGCCCAGACCCCTCGGGAGAGTCTTTCATCACGGGCTCACCTCCCTAGCCTTAAAGGGTGTGGCTCCCCTATGGGGAGAAGGGACAAATCATCCTGATTCATCACACATCCCTCATGTCACTTTCTGGGATGTGTTCTGCTGCCTGCGAAATCGCAGACCAGAAACCAAATGAAAATTTGGCTAGGTCACAGGAGGCATTAATGCATCCCAAACCAAGGCTCACAGAGCCAAATACCTTTGGCATCCAACCTCTTTATCCCGATGAAAGGAGGGGAAAGATGCTTTCAAGTTGGATGTGGCAGCCAGGTAATGGGTGGGTGGACAGAAACACAGTCAGACTCTGCTGGTCTGTGCTTTTGTGCCAGGTATCGGTCACTTGTCAGAATGGAGGCCAGCTTAGACCACAGCTCAAGGACTTTTACTTCCAGAGTCTGATTGATAGGCAGGAGGGTCTCTTTTCGGCCCCTCATCCAAAATTTCAGTTAGCCTGTACTGTACCTTGGGTCGAAAGGGGGCTGATAATCACAGGGTATCTACCACTTAGGAATCAGGCACTGAAAAGATGCCTTAGGCTTA
Source organism: Ambystoma mexicanum (assembly GCF_040938575.1). Classification (NCBI taxonomy): domain Eukaryota; kingdom Metazoa; phylum Chordata; class Amphibia; order Caudata; family Ambystomatidae; genus Ambystoma; species Ambystoma mexicanum. The sequence continues at coordinate 291,512,297 of NC_090932.1, read as the reverse complement.
CCTGAAGTGGCAGCAGGGAGCATGTCCAGTTCTGGGGAGGTGTTCAGACCACTTTCATCCTAAAGATCAGTAGCAAGGTTCACCAAAACACGTTCTCCATAAAATTCCTCTGGAAAGTCCCCAACTTCTCTGGTTTGCAGAGGATCCAATTCAAAGGGAATGGGGTCCCCCTCCTTATCATAAATGTCATCCATTCAGGACATGAATGCACCCACTAGGCAGCAGAGCATACTCCTGAGGAACTCCATCCTTGCCAGTGTTGGTCTGGTGCTGCTAGCGCCATGGAAGTAAATGTCAAGGCCGTAGGACTATCATCCGAAGACAGAACTGTGTGACCTCAAAACAGAACCTTGCCTGTCTTCAGCACGGCTGAGCCCAAAAGGTCACGTGCCTTTGAAGTGTCTGTGCCGGCTCGAACGACTGTGGTGGTCTACAATGTTGCCGACGGGGTCTAACTGGCTGGTGCCTTGGCAAAGATGCAGATGGAAGGCCTCAGAGTCATCGGGATTAGGGAATTGGGTAGTGAAAGGTACCCGAGGCACCTTGTCTTCCGGGCTGTCCCTGGAAAAGTGGCTCCTTTTCCTCTGACAGGAAAAATAATGATGCTTAGAAGACCTGCAAGGTGAACAAGACCTCTTACTGTGCTGCTTCTTGTCTTTGCACACCGGGGTCCCTTCTTCGGTGCCACGTTCAGTGCTGGCCAAACTTCAAATGAGTCAGTTTGCCACCTTTCTCTTTGTGGACGAAGGTGAACAGTTTTGCCTTCGGTTCGAGAAGCACATTGGGGTGCATCGACTGACCCAGCCCGAAATCTTTAGTGTAGTGTCACTCACCGACGGATCATGTAGGAATGCAAAACTGACATTTAGCGTCTGCAATCACTTAGGGGTTTAAAAAACGGAACCTTTCACGCATTCAGCATATTGCCGACAGATTTGAAGTGGCAACACTTCAAAAAATGAACCAGTGTTCCTGAAGCGAGCAGAGTGTGCAGAAAAGAATTAACTAAGGTCACAGCGTGCAGTGCCGCAATATATACTGGCCCCGATGGACAAGTAGCAGGGTCGGGTGGAGCCGTGCTGAACCCTCCCTGGCAGCAGAAACATTTCTGAAGAGCAGCTGCGCTGGCAGATAGTTATCAAAGATGAGGAATCCGTCAGAGGAAGGAATCCATTAAAAAGCTTGCTAGAGCAGAAAACATGTATTTGGCACAATTACATGTTATCAAGAAGCATCCATTTGGTACAGCTTTATAACTTTGCACAGTCAAATGCAAATTATATTTGTTACAAAAAGTTGATTTAAACACATCATGGAATTGTGCATGTTTACTGGCCTCTGTGGCATGTGATGAGATACTACTATAATTGATTCAACCATATTTGAATCCTACTGGAATTAGCATGTATCGCAGGGAGACCCCTCTTATGGACAGAGGCATTTTTTTAAAAATTTAGAAGGTTAATGACAGGCATGTAGCGACATGCAAGCTTCTGTCTATTAATCCCTGCAGCAGGCCTCAACACATATTTAGAAGCTTAAGAGATATTAGGGTAGAGTGCAGAAGACAATCACCAACTCCTTCATCCCCAATAGTAAAATGCATTGCTATTCTATCCTAAAATGCGTATACAGTGTATGGTCTGCACCCACGTTGACAAGTAACATGTATGGTTGGTCTCCACATTGTGCAACAACACACATTGCTATTATCCACATGCCCTGCAGCAGATACCAGGCCCCACACGCCCATGGAATGACCAGTCACAAAATGTTAAGTAAAAGCCATGTTTCAGCTCTGAATGTTCAGTAACAGAAATGGCCAGTATCTATGTGACCAAGAGGGGCGTGCGCTGTTGAACACAGCTTAACTGCGTACAGTGGGTGATGCTCCAGATGGCATGCTTACTTGGCAAATTATTTCCTCAGTTGCTGGGTGCAGTGCAGGTTGTGCTTCAGTCTTAGATTTGTTATGTTTCGGGAGGATAGCCCTGGGGCAACGTGCTTGCCTTGGCAGCAAGACGACACGTACCACCACAGGTTCGATCCCCGGGTCCGTGCTTAGAAACCTCTGGGTATTAAGCGCGTTATAAATAACCTATCATATCATATCATATGTTCAGTACAGTTCTGTCAGTGCTACTACTGCTGCTGTCACAGTAGTCCTATTGCCACTCCTTGCTTGTCCATTTTATCTTATTAAAAGATGTATTTATAAATAAATTCCACGGAATACACGTTTCAGCATGCACTTACCTGTATTAAACAGTAAACATGTAAAACTTGCAGACCTAGCCTTAACCTACACTTTCACCTCCTATTTGGAGTCTAAGAAATCCCCAGCTCTTTCTCTTATGTAGGCTGGCTTACCTTTTCAATGGCATGTCTGAGAGCTTGGACTGGCAGTTCATGAAGACTCGCAGATTCATATTTATAACTTGACTCAAAACCTGAGGGGACAAAAAAGCATTGAAAGGTTTATGCACTGCATTATAAATCTAGACAGTGTGCCCAAAGAAGCCACCAAGATAATCCAGAACTGTAACCAGTCAGCTGCACCTCAGACACTAGCAGGAATTGTCATTAAGTATTGAAGGATGTTGCAATAAATAACTACCACCTTTAGGAAGGTTGAGGAATGATATTTGCTCCAAGGGAAGGGCGCTCAGCTAAACAGGTGGCTTGGACAGCGGACGAGAATACAGAATCCCCTTCCACTGTCCCAGCCACCCGAGGAACATCCCCGGGTGGCGCCTTTTTTTTTCTTCCAATGCAGGGAGACAACCCGCAGCTCGCTCTCACTAAATACCATCCTTCCAGATCCTTTCGTTCTTCTTGTTCCAATTCTCTGCTGGTCAATCACTTCTCCAGCAGAGAGCTGGGGCAGATCTCTATCCTCCGCTGGCTCTCTCCTCTAGAACCGTCTCCCTCTCTCTCACCGTCTTGAACCGGTTCACCTCAAGTTCCGCAAACACCTCAAGACTTTTCTCTTCTTCTCCTCCTTCCCTGTCTCCCTCCCGTGCTATCCCCACAGTCGCTGAGATTGGCGGCCTGGCCCCTCAAGAGTCCAAATAAGGTCCTGCCCATCTGCCCAATCGCCACCATCATCTGCCCCCCCTGCACTGGCCTCTGGGTCCTCACCTGCCTGTTGGGTGGCTTGTCTCAGGTATGCACTTAATTGATGGGTGGTAGACCCCCCATCCCCCTCCTCGTTGGGGCATCTCCCCCTTTGCACTTCCCCCAGGGGACCCTCTAGCGCTTCCCCCTGGGGAGACCCTCTAGCACTTAGGAACAAGTTACTTACCTGTAACTGTTGTTCTCCAGCATGGATCTGGCATGGATTCACATGCTCATGAATAATCCCTGTCGTCAGGCCGGGAATCCTCGGTATAGAAAAAATCAGTATCAGTTTCGTTTCTGATCTGTCTTTCTTAGTAGTAACCAATAACTGGTCTCTGGGTCATACTGCCCCCAGCCAATGACTGCCCTCTCCCTAAGCCCCGCCTCTGGCAGCCATTCTCAGATTTGGTAGCACATAAAGTGGCAGTATGACCAAGTGAAGAGCCGCAGAGGGGTAGGCGGGAGGGTTTGCATGTGAATCCATGCCAGATCCATGCCCATGCTGGAGAACAACAGTTACAGGTAAGTAACTTGTTCCTTCTCCAGCATGGGGTCTGGCATGGATTCACATGCTCATGAATATAAGAATACATAGCAGTATACACATGCACAACCACGGAAGGTGGCAACAGGCTCAACATTAAGCAATACCAAAACACTCAATTAAGCATCTCTTACCTCCTCACCAGGCTTACCTTAGGCGAACAGGTTGCGCAGCACTGCTTGGCCGACCCTGGACTCCTCCCTGGAGTCCCGGTCGACGCAGTAGAATCTCGTGAAGGTGTGTGTCGACCTCCACGTCGCAGCCCTGCAGATGTCAAGCAGGGGCACACCAGAAAGGAACGCCGTGGTAGCAGCGATCGCTCTGGTCGAGTGGGCTCTCGGACGGCCGGGCAGCGGTCGGTTTGCCAACCGGTGACAGTGCATGATGCAGCAGGAGAGCCATCTGGAAATGGAAGCCTTCGAGAGAGCCTTCCCTTGATTCACAGGTCCAAAGTTTACAAACAGCTGTGATGTCTTCCGAAAACTCTTTGTGCGGTCCACGTAGAACTTCAGCGCTCTAGCTAAGTCCAGCAAGTGCAGAGTCCTCTCAGCCGGCGACGAAGGCGACGGGAAGAAAACTGGCAACACCAAGGGTTCGTTGAGGTGGAAGTCCGACGGCACCTTGGGCATGAAGGAGGGGTGCATCCTCAGCACCACCCTCGTGTCGTGAAAAGTCAAGTATGGTGGCTTGCGAGATAGGGCCTGGATCTCTCCCACTCGTCGTGCGGAGGTGATGGCCATGAGAAAAGCTGTCTTCCACGACAGAAACTTGAACAGTGCCGAATGCATAGGCTCAAAAGGGGCCCCTATGAGCCTGGTCAGCACCACGTTGAGCTCCCACGCCGGGGCAGGGACCTTCACCGGCGGGAATGATCGGAACAATCCTTTCATGAATTCCTTCACCAGCCGATGAGACCACAGGGACGCCCGTCCCATAGTCCTGGTGTATCGTGAGGCGGCGGCCAGATGTATCTTGATGGAAGCGTGAGCTAGTCCAGCCTTGGCCAATGACAGTATGTACGGCACTACTTGAGGGGCCGTAATCCACAGAGGGTTAATATTCTGTGCACAGCACCAGACAGAGAACCTCTTCCATTTATGTCCGTAGCACTTGATAGTTGAGGACGCCCTGGCCTTTGCAAGAACCTCTCTGCAGTCGGCTGGGATGTCGTACCCTCCAAACTCTAGTGCTGCAGGAGCAAGGCCTGCAAGTTCAGCGACTCTGGGTTGTGATGAAGAATGGCGCCTCCTTCTCTAGAGAGAAGATCCGCGCCCGTCGGCAGCTTGACTGTTGTGGACGCTGACAAGTCCAGAAGGTCCGGGAACCAGATCTGTCTCGGCCACGCCGGTGCGACGAGGATCATCCTGCACCGGGACCTCTTGAGCTGGTTGATGAGCCGGAGCAGCAACGGCAACAGAGGGAACGCATAAAGAAATAGGCTGTCCCAGGGGAACGAGAAAGCATCGCCCATGCTCCTCGGCTGGGGGAACCTGCTGGCGAACGTCCGGCACTTGGTGTACATCGCCGTCGCGAAGAGATCGATCTGGGGTTTGATCCACTTGATCCTGGCGTAGTTCCCACTCGTGGCACGAGTGCAGCTCTCTGCTGAGTGAGTCGGCGATGGTGTTTTTTATTCTTGCCAGATGAAAAGGCACCAGAAACATCCTTTGGGCGATGGCCCAATGCCACTGATCCTGGGCTTCCTTGGATAGGGCAGGGGATCTGGTTCCGCCCTGCTTCCGGATGTAGAACATTGTGGTGGTGTTGTCGGTGAAGATCCTCACCACCTTGCCCTTGAGGGACGGAAGAAAAGACCTGAGGGCCCAGAACACTGCGCGGAGCTCCAAGATGTTGATGTGGAGAGACTTCTCCTCTGGGAGCCAAAGGCCTCTCGCGTGAAGATCTCCGGAGTGCGCTCCCCAACCTTCCAGGGAGGCATCCGTCGTCACCGTCACCTGGTGAGCTGGGGTCTGAAAGTCAATGCCCGCTGAAAGATGAGAGTGGGTACCCCACCACCGGATCGTCTGACGGAACGTCTTGTTGAGTGGGATCCTGTCCTCGAAGCTGCCCGTCGATTGGACCCAGCGGGCGTCGAGGAACTCTTGTAAGGGGCGCATCCGAAGCCTGCAAAGGCGCACCAGATAAATGCAGGAGGACATCATCCCGAGGAGGGACTTGATAGATCTTACCCTGGCCATGTCCGTGGCCAGCAGACGCTGCACCTTGCCCAGGATAGTCCTGGTCCTTTCCTCCGACAGCGAGGCCAGCCGCGCCACTGTGCCGAGCTTGGCTCCCAGAAACAGGGCGACTTGCGACGGGACCAGGTGGGATTTTAGAAAGTTGATGGAGAACCCCAGATCCGTGAGCAGCTGGACGGTCTTTGCAGTGTGCTCCACGGCGAGCTCCCTTGACGTTGCCGGATGAGCCAGTCGCCAAGGTAGGGGTAGACGTGAATCCCCTGCAGGCGCAGCCGCGCCACCACCAGTGCAAGGCACTTGGTGAACACCCTGGGTGCCATCTTCAATCCGAACGGGAGGGCCTTGAACTGGTAGTGCCGCACTTGGACCACGAACCTGAGGAACTTTCGGTGTCTTTTTAGAATGGGGATGTGGAAGTACGCATCCTCCAAGTCCAACGACGACAGGAAATCGCCCTCCTCCAGCTGTCCCAGCACGTGCTGGAGGGTGACCACCCGGAACTTCTGTGCCTTGATGTATCTGTTCAGTCGTCGCAGGTCCAGGATGGGACGCCATCCTCCTGTCTTCTTCTTTACGAGGAAGTACCTTGAGTAAACTCCGGAGCCCCGAAGCCTCTTTGGGACGAGCTCGATGGCACCTTTCTTGAGCATCGCCCTTACTTCCAACAGTAGTTGAGGGACATGATTTTCCTTCCTGACCACAGGTGGAACGCGAGGGCACTTCTTCTGGAACTCGAGAGCGTGCCCTTGGGCCAGGGCGTCCAGCACCCAACGGTCGGTGGAGATGGACTCCCACACGCTGACGAACCTCGTCAGCCGGCCTCCCACCGGGGTGCTTCGGCGGGGGCCCGACCCCACGGTCAGTTCAATCTTGTTTGGAGGCCGCTTTGCCTCCTTGACCTCCCTGTCGACGACGGGCACCACCTGACTTGCCGCGTCCCCTGTAGGCCTCCTGAGACGAAGATCTTGCCGCTTGGTGGTACGTCGAGGAGCCACTGCCGGATCCCTTGGAGGCACCTTGTCTGCCTCCGGAGCTCTGAAAGGACGGCCGTCGTTGTTGAAGCACTCACAGAGTCTCTGTGTCTCTCTTGATAGCCTGAAGGGGTTCATCAACCGCCTTCCCAAATAGGTTGTTCCCGTCGAAGGGCATGTCCAAAACTTTGGTTTGTACGTCCTGGCGGAAATCCGTCGCCTTGAGCCATCCTCGTCGTCTCAGGCAAACGCTGTTGCCCAACTGACGGAAACCAGTGTCGGCGATGTCCGTTGCCACTGTGATGGCGTGGTCCGAAGCAATCTCACCTTCCTGTAAGATTTCAAGGGCCTCAGCCCTTTTGGCGTCCGGAAGGAAGTCCAATAGAGGGGCGATTTTGAACCACAACTCCCTGTCGTAGCGGGCTACGATAGCCAGGGCGTTGGCCGCCTTGATAGTCGTTGCTGCGGATGAGATGACCCGTCGTCCCATCGTGTCCAGCTTCCTGCCCTCACCGCCCGGCGGGGAAGTTGATGTCGAGGCCGATGCCCCCCCAGCTTTCTTCTTTGCCGCTGCTGAGACGACCGAATCCGGGGTAGGTTGCGCCCGAAGGCACAAGGGAGCCGTGTCGGGGACCTGGTACTTCTTCTCGTACCAGTCCCTCTTTGCAGGCACCATGGCAGGGTTCTTGAGGAGGGCGAACCCTCAACCCAGATGTCATCAAGAAGTGGTACGGCGAGGACCGTCTTCCTTTTAGCCTCGCGCCGTTGGTAAAGGAACCCTTCCTTCTTCTTCTCTTCGGGACAGAGCTGGAAGAGCTCGAATTCCCTGGAAATCATGGCATGGAAGGATCCGATTTCGTCGGGCGGGAACGCCCGAGCAGGGGGTGACGCGGGACACGTCCCGTCGCCGCCTCTGTCGTCATCTGTACCCGTCGTAGCCGTGTCCGTGCCTGTATCATCCCCGTGGGTAGTAGACCGGGGGGAAGGCAGAGCAGGCCGCAGAGGTGGCGGAGGATGCGTCCTCCTCTTCTTATGCGGTGGACTTTCCGAAGGTCCCGGCTCCGGTTCCCCCGTCGGGTCTGGCTCAGGTACCTCCATCGGGGGGAGGGGCAACCTTGTCCTTATCTCCGAGCATAAGGACTCGCTGACAAAATGGCTGCCGAAGTGTCCTGCGGCACCGGAAATGACGGGCGCGAGGGCTCTTGAGGATCCTCGTCGGCGGCACCATCGCTCTCGTTGTCGCCCTCGTCGGGATCCCTCCCGATGGTCTGGGCCTCCTCCACGACTTCGATGAGCTCTTCTTCAGAGGTCACGTCCGTATCCACGATGGCCACCTGCCCCTCACCCTCCTTTTCCAACGGGGACTTCGTGGGGGTCTTCTCGATGGACCTGAAAGACGACTCCCTCCGCGGTGGCAGGAAGACTCTGGATCCTGAGGTCGCCTCCACTGGCGTAGTCTCAACAGGCTGAGCCAGGGCTGCTGCGACACCCTCGATCGAGGTCTTAGCAGGGTGAATTAAGGCCATCGTCACCTTCTGTACGCCTGGGGCTGTCACCTTGGGGGGAGGGTCCGAGCCTCGCTCCCCCTCTGCCGGAATCTTCGAGATCGACCGGGGCCTCTCCAGAAGCTTCGCCGGGTTCTCGGACTTCCTCTTACCCGAGCCAGAGCGTTGGCTCGTGGTTGATGGCGCCGGGGAGGATGCGCCCTGCCTGGCAGCCAAGGAGCCCGACCGTTCGGCGCTCCCGGTGCCCGCGGACTCGTGGTTCTTGGCCTTTTGTTGGGCCCCCGTCGCCGGGGCGCACTCACAGGACTTAGAAGACCGCCCGGACTTCTTTTTCTTCTTCTCGCCTGACGGCTCTTCCCTTGCAGCCAGTTGGCGAGACGGAGGTGGCGATCCTTCATGGTCCGCTCCGACATGTTTCCACAAAACGCACAGTCCTTCTCCACGTGCGTCTTGTCCTCATGGAGACAGTAGAGGCATAACGAATGCTCGTCCTCCTTGAACACATTCTGAAGCTGGCATTCAGGGCAGGTCCTGAACAGCTTCCCGGGCGTCGAGCTTCCTTTCTCCTGGGCCATGTCCGGGGTAGGCCTCGGAACTTCTGGAATCCTCCAAAAGCGTAACTCGATGAAATCTTCACCCTTGAGGGGCGTAGAAAACTCCGAAATGGGTCCCCGTTGATCGGATGTAGAAACGGTTGAGCTTGAGGCTCAATTTAACCGAAAAATGAGAAAAATCTCCTGAAAAAGCACAAAAACGCAGCAAAAGCTCGAGAGCTACAGCACGAGGACTCCCAACACTTGAATGTGCGGTAAAAATCTGACGATGGCTGCCAGAGGCGGGGCTTAGGGAGAGGGCAGTCATTGGCTGGGGGCAGTAAGACCCAGAGACCAGTGATTGGTTACTACTAAGAAAGACAGATCAGAAACAAAACTGATACTGATTTTTTCTATACCGAGGATTCTCGGCCTGACAACGGGGAGTATTCATGAGCATGTGAATCCATGCCAGACCCCATGTTGGAGAAACACCCCGCACCCCTTCTCTCTCTTTGCACTTTCCGAATGTCACAAGGCCTAGTAGGACCACTGTTTTAATATTTATTGTCATTTCTATTGGTTATTTCTTCCCTGGTTCCCCACTCTTTTGCCCTGTCGTGCTTTGAAAAACTATCTTGTTGTATAAGCGCCAATAAATAAAATAAATAGGGAGCCTCTCTGTTGCCCCAAGCACCCCTCCCCAAAATTACCCAATTTCGCCTCCCCTCCGGGACTAGAGCATTTTCATTTTTCATTGGGAGATCGGATGCGCAAGCAGTGCGGATCTCCCGATGAAAAACTGTAAAAAAACATTTGCATTCCCAGATGAATCCCGGGGTGTGAATGGCTTTCATGCCCTGCCAGTCGGGGGCAGCAAGGCTTAGAACTAGGAATTGTAAGAGTGGTGAACGGTTTCAGTTAAGCATAGACACAGCACTCTTAATACAAGTTGGGCAGAATGTATAAAAATACAATCATTTATTTGGGCCTTCGATAAACTCTTACCAATGAAAAACCACAGGTAGGTAGGAAACACTAAAATATTCACTACTATTATTCACACATTCACTTCGATGTGCTCAGCTAAGACTAATAACACTTTACTGTTGGAATACAGTTAGTTCACTTTCAGAATACTGTAGGATAGCAAAGTAAATGAATAAAAAGAACCAGGTAAGTAACCTATAGCAAACTGATGTGTAATATAAAGTTAGAAATACCATACAAAACGAATAAACTAAGGCACTACACCTTAAACAATCCTTTCCTAGCTGTAAAAAAAGGGGGCCTAGTGCCATATAGTCACAGGCCCCAATCCAGTTCCCTCAGGAGATTAGGAGGCTTTTTTAGAGCCTGAATAAGTGTTGGCAAAGCCAACAGGCAGTTTGTAAGAGGCTCAAGAAACATACAAGACGGTAGAGCGAAGTTGAACTGTGGAAGGAAGAGAAACCAGATGACATTGACCCTGGGCATTCAAGGAGAGGAGTGACTTGAAAAGCGCGCGTCTCTGATTGCACTGCAGGTGTGTATCATCCTGCTCCAGAAAGTGGAATTTACCAAAGACAGACAGGTTAAGCTCTAAAGAAGGATGGTGAATGGACAGCAGCAGAGGATGGACCAATTTGTTGGATCTAAAGTCAAAAACAGCACACAGACCCAAGACAATGAAAGAGGGGTAGCACAACAAAGCTCCGAAGACGGGTCAGCTACCCTGGAGGGACTGTTTGCTGTCAGAGTATTCTAGGGCTTCGCTGGACTTGAGGAAGGCCAGCGAGCGGGTCACTGAGGCAGATCAAAGGGTGAGCATACTGGAAAACATATGCATGGATATGTAATGTAAGGATAATATGGTTACCTGGAGGAGAGAAGCTCCACAGTTTGGAATATTCTAGGAAAAATTGCTTCTAGAAACGTTAAAAGTGAAGGGACTCTCAAAGTTTTTCACCACAGAGAGAGCACTAAGGGTCCTGGGTAGGAAGTTGTCTCAGGCTTGCTTCACAGGGCATTAGTGGCCACATTCCTACATTTTAGAAACAAACGCAGTTCCATAGGATGCTAGGGGAAAAAACTCCTATGTGATTGGGGGAGAAGCACTGAATATCTTTCCTGATGTAACGCAAGAAGTACAGAAACAACAGAAATCCTTTGAAGCTGCAAAAAGGAGACTCTGGGATTTGAACTATACATGTCTGATGTTTGAATCCAGCTAAATTGAAAGTTCTAGCAGATGGCAAAGCATACTTCTTTGGCTCGTCAAAAGAGGTATGGCAACGGATGGATAGTAAATCTCAATACGGGTAGTGATGAATCCTGCGGAATCTGCAGAAAATCCCAGCCTAAAATCTCCTCCCAGGTGCCAGGGGAAGGCAGCCGCTACCTGATCTTAACTCGGTGGTGTTATTAGCCAGGTGGATCACTTGGGAGAAGGCCCCCAAAGGAACAGGAGGAATCAGATAGGAGAGACGCAGTATTAACTTTTTTTAGAGAGGGACATTTCTATGGTGCTAGAATATGTAATGGTTAGGTGTCGGAGTAAGACCTCCCTCCACAAAGCTACCCACATTGATGGTAGTGAAAACTCTTGTGATCAACAGGGGAACAATATATGTTGAAGTCAGAAATGTAATACCTTGACTTCTGATGAATATAACTGTCCCTTAAATCAGGACCATCTATTGACCCCTCTAAAACCATTCTATGGAGGTCAACTTAATATCCAGAATAAATCCATTAAAGTTGAAGGAGAAATTACTCACCGTAATGATCTTTCTATGTATTCTTCTCCCGCAGATTCCGCCACTTGATAGATATCCTTCATCCAGCTGTGCTGTTAGTAACTTTTCAACCGGGGGCATAGTGGACTTCTACTCTGCCATCGATCCGTCTTGGCCGGCTCTCGTTCGTCGGCACCGGAAGTGACGCCAGGCATCGTATATATCGCACATCACTACACCCCATGCTTCAGCAGTTCCTCCCTACCCCCTGCGTTTGAACGCTGCAGAAGGAAAAACCACAGGAGGAGGCTAATCAGCCACTAAACAATTTTAACAGGGTGATCCCTCACAACAATGATTTAAACAATTGTTTTAGTAATTTTTTTTTACTTTTTAAAGAATGAGACAGAAGCGGTCATTCAAGAGCCATCACCAGATGACTTGTCGTTTGGACAGAAGAGACAACCCACAGAACTTTCTGAGTGGGGAGGGATGGGAGGGTCGACGAGGAATCTGCGGGAGAAGAATCCATAGTAAGATCATTACGGGGAGTAATTTCTTCTTCAATGGATTGCTTTTCTCCCACAATTCCTCATCTTGATAGACTCCCCAAGCAGTTAGAATAACAGAGGAGGGCAGAAAGATAAAGATGTAAACCAGTAAATTCTGTAGAACGCCCTAACAAACCGTGCATCAGCTCCCCGTGCACATCCAAGGCATAGTGCTTGTTGAATGTATGCAAGGATGACCAAGTGGCTGCTCGGCATACATCCCCATTAGGAACTCCTCTCTGGAGGGCTATAGATGCTGAAACCCCTCTGGTTCAGTGGGTCCATATGCTTGCTGGAAGCTCCTTGCCTGCCGATTGGTAACACTTGGATATGCACAAAATAAATCGAACCGGACAGGGTTTGTTTAGTGATGGCAAGACCATTTCTAGACAAGGAATGGGCTATGAACAACTGGTGCGGTTTCCGAAACTCTGATGTGCGAGCAGCATAGAAACTGAACGCTCTCTTGGGATCCAGGCGGTGGAACCGCTCTCCCTCTTTCGAGGTATGTGGAGGATGGTAAAAGACAGGTAAATCAATAGAATGGGACAGATGAAACTGAAACCACCTTAGGAAGGAATCTGGACCCGACTTTAATAGAGACTTTCTCATGAAAGAACTTCAGAAAAGGAGGTTTGCAGCTCAAGGCTTGCAGCTCGCTAACCCTCCAGGCAGATGTGATTGTGAACAAGAAAGCTCTATTAAGGGATAACCGCGGCAAAGAAAATGAGTGCATATGCTCAAACGGAGCCACCATCAGGTAGGTCAAAACCAGATTAAGATCCCAAACTGGGACAACAAATGGGGTTGACGGAAACTTGGCCATGACCAGAATAGAAAAAAAAAGGAACCTGGGGACCTCTTGAACACAGACAGTCCTGCAAAATACCTTTGATTGTGGCAACCAGAAGGCCCAAAGAGGTCACTGACAGAAGGAACTCCATCACTGTGGTGGTGGGGCAAGAGAGAGAGTCAGTCTCGCATTCCCTGCACCACGCCTTAAATCTTATCCACTTACACGCGTACAGAGAACTTGTAGATGGTATGCGTGCAGCCAGCAGCACCTCCTCAGAGAGGTCCCAGTCATCACATCTCATCCTCTTAAGAGCCACACATGAAGATTGAGGGATTCCTGGTTCGGGTGGAGCACCAGACATACCGACTGGTTTAATAGATCCGGGCGGCGAGGGAACCAGAGAGGTGGCCAGATGCTCAAGTCCAGAAGGCCTGAGTACCATGTCCTCCTCGTTAAATCCGGGCAATCAAAATTGCTCGAAACCTGAACCTCCTGAGAACCCATGGAATTACAAGAATCAGAGGGAATTCGATCGAGCAAAACTGTTTGTACTTCCTGTTGGACTCTGTGGCAAACAGATCCACCATTGGGGTACCCCAGCGAGACAAGACCTCCTCTAAGACTTCCTGGCACACTTCCCACTCGTGTGAGACTGTGCTCCGCCTGCTAAGAGTATCCGCCAAACTGTTCTATGTACCCGCCAGATTAACTGAAGAAACCGAGATCTGGTTCTCAAATAGCCAAAGCCATAGCTGCATCGCCTCTTTGCAGAGAGGGAGGGAGCGCACGCAACCCTGCTTGTTCAGGTAGTAAATGGCCACCGTATTGTCCGTTAAGATCAGGACATGCTTCCGCTTCAGAGACAGAGCAAACACCTGTAGGGCTAACCTGATGGCTCGAACTCTAGCCTGTTAATATGCCACCTGGCTTCCATTGCTGACCAAAGGCTGCTCATCTGCAAGACCTCGCAGTGAGCGCCCCAACCCTTCAGGGACACATCTGTGACCACTTGAACCTGAGGCCACAGAGGCCTGAAGGGTTCCCACGCTAGGAAATTGCTGCTGTTGGCCCACCAAGAAAGGTTGATGACCACAGACCTGGACACTCTGAGGACATCCTTCAGGGTTCTGAGGTACTGGGACCATTGATCTCACAGGAGCATTGCAAAGATTGCATTCGCAGCCTGGCCTCTGGCACTAGAAAAATACAGGAGGCCATGAGGCCTAAGAGGCAGAGGAAGGAAGCTGCTGGTAAGGTGGTGTGGTTCGGAAAAAGATTTACCATCTGCGCAATGCCGGTTACTCTCTCCCCAGGTGGAAAAGTCTTCCCTGTCCACGTTTCCAGGACTGTCCGATGAACTGGCGCCTCTGAGCTGGTGCCGTGTGGGACTTCTGCAAGTTCAGGGAGAAGCCCAGTCTGTGGAGTAGTGAGCATGTGTCCCCGAGATGAGACCAGACCTGGTCCGCCGATCCCTCTCGGATCAGCCAGTCGTAAGGTAAGGAACTACGTGGACACTGGATCTTCGGAGGTGAGCCGCAACTACCACCATGAGCTTGGTGAAGTCCCTCAGAGCGGAGGCCAACCGAAAGTGAAGCACTTTTAATTGGTAGTGCGTGTTCCCTACGAGGAACCTAAGGAACCTCCTGTGCTTTTGATGTATCGGTACATGAAAGTAAGCGTCCTGAAGATATATGGACACCTAACAGTCCTGTAACACGAGAGCGTGGAGAATCTCTCTCAACGTCACCATCCTGAATTTGTCTTTCCTCAGAAATTTGTTCAAGGCTCTGAGGTCCAAGATGGGACGGAGACCTCCTCCCTTCTTAGGTACCAGGAAATAACAGGAATACCAGCCCAACGCCCTCTTCCACGGCACCCTTCAACAACAGTGCTCGCTGTTCTTCCTGGTGTTCCTGTTATGGTTGGCACAGAGGCGGTGGGGGTCTGTCCGTGGGTTTTCTTAAGAAGGGCAGACAACCCCACTGCATGAGCTGCAGGGCCCAGGCGTCAGAGGTAATCTCCTGCCACTGGAGCCAATACTCGGACATCTGTCCTCCAACCGGTGAGTTGTGAGAGGGGAAAGTCAAAGCAGCTTTGAGGACAAAGCCACCCCCGTCGCTGCTGCCGCGGTCTTCTAACCTCTAGGGGCCCCCCTACCACTTCCAGAGTGTGAAAAACCCCTCTGCTTGTGCTTGGCTTGCAGGAGCAGAGCCTTCCTACCGTAGGGGACATAGCACCTATAGCCTCTTCCCATCAAAGTGAAACTGAAGGGGTTTGGCTGACTGTTGCGCAGCTAGATCAAGTGACTTTGCAGCAAGCTTGCATTCCTTGAACTTCTCCAAGGAGTCATCGACCTTCGGGCCGAAGAGATTCTCCACATCAAAAGCCATGCCCCACAACTTACTCTTGACATTGGGGGAGAACCCTGAGGAGCGCAGACAGGCCAAACTCCTAAGGACCATAGCGGAACGCATCCTCCAGCCAACACAGTCCGCCACGTCTAGGCCTGTTTGCAAGGACTGTCTGGCCACCTCCTTCCCGTCATCCACCAGTTGCAAGAAACCGTCCCGCAACTCACCTTCAGGGATGTACTGAGCTGCATGCTCAACTGCTTTCTACAGTCCAACAAATATTTTGCAAAGCCACAGGAGAGAGTAGCCTTTAAAGCCATTCTCCCCGAGGAGAACACTTTATTTGCTAGGGCATCCACTTTCTTGCCCTCCCTGTCAGTCGGTATATTGGACGTGGAAGAAGTTGCCCCAGTAGACAACGTGGGCACCTGAACATCCAAACCCTCTTGTGTGGGGTTAGTGGAGAGAAAAAGAGGGTCTCCTCTTGCTGGCCTATACTTGAAAGCCAGTTTCGGATTAACTGGGGGAATGGAGCAAGGCCATTGCCGCAAGGAGGCGACTGGGTTGGATATCGCCGGATTGAATGGCATATACCTCTCCATGATGGGACCCTCGTCAAGGATGTCCGTGAGCTTATAGTCCTAGACAGTTAAGCAGAAATATTCAGCTCCAAAGTGTCCACAAGGGCCTTAAACTTTGCAGGAGTATGGGCATACGGGTGGGCCTGCTGCAATTCGACATCTCAAGAAGTGTCCAGCCCACTGCGTCATGCAGTCCCTCTGCCAAGGCAATGAGGTCTGCCTGGTGAGCAAAATAGCCTGCCTCCAGGCCCCGAATAAATGTGGTCAACATCACCCTGGTCTCGTCTGTCAGCGCCAAAAATGTGCACCATCAACCGGAAGAAGTTGGATCGAGATAATGGTACAAAAGACTGAATGCTGATGGTTGGCGTTGAGGGCTTGTCTGTCGATGTTGAAGGAATGGCTATCGGCACCGACAATGTTATTGACCGGTGGCGCATCGATAACGATCAGGGCCTGAGGCACGCAGGAAGGTCCCGACATCGCAGACTGGCCAGACTTGCTCGGCGCCGATTCCGAAGGCTTCCCTGACATAATCAGTGCTACCCCAGTGCTGGAATCACCGGGCACCCCTAGAGCTACTGGGCCTGCTGTTCCTGGGCCTATTCCACACCCACAGCCACCTTCTCAAACATGGCCAATATCTGGGACTTAAAGTCCTCCCATTCCTGCAAGGACGCCGTCCTAGCAGACGACTTACTGCATTCCGTCGATGACTTGGAGTCACGCTGGTGTCGGTGATGCCTCTTTTAATGCGTGGATAACGAGTGGCTTCTAGAGTGGGATGTCATCTTCGTCTTGCGCTTGCTGTCTACCTTTTCAGGTAGGAGGCCCTTCGTTTCAGCCTAAAAAGACTGAACAGTCAACTGCTGGTTACTTGGATGGCGGATGACCCAACGCAAGCTTGGCTGCCCACTCCCAAAGGGACTTCGGGTTCAATCTGCCACAGGATGCGCACCCCTCCGTGTCGTGGTCCGTGCCAAGCCACAACATGCAGATGTCATGGTCGGTCACCTACATCTTGGAGCCGCAATCTGAGCAGTGCTTGAATCTTGAAATGATCAAAAACGTTGAGTGAAATTCGAAGATCGCTAGCGTTCCTCAAGCGCAGCGTGCAGAGCACGCAGAAAAAAGGAACTGAGTACTGAGGTACGGGGTGTAGTGGCAGTCTATATACGATGCCCAACGTCATGTCCGGAGCCGACGATCAAACACCAATTCAAGAAGAATTGATGATCGACAGCCTATTCGAGGTCCACTACGCTCCCCATTGACGTTTATTCCAAGTAGCTGGAGTTGGAAGGGGATATCTATATGATGAGGAATCTGCGGGAGAAAAGCAATCCATTGAAAAGCTACATTCCCGATCTGTGTGGGCCGCAGGAAAACCAAAGCAGTGTGCTATGCAGGAGGTAGCAGAAGAGGTAGAACGAGCAGTGGCAGCAGGATCGCACAGACGTGTGTGCAGAAATTGGCGAGTTTACCATTGTCGGGTAATCCAGGTATGCTCGGTAGGCGAGCACAGACTACTGATTGCAATTTTAAATACCGAACTAATATACAGAAGTCACATTGGCGACATAAGAACTTCGTAGAGGCAATAAGAGAGAGAGATTACAATCACTGCTATAAAAGCCGACACCATTGCTAAAGTAAAGAAAGGGAAATACTGAAGCAAGCTAACCATAACCACCATTGCCAAAGTAAGGAGGGGCAATACTTCAAAGAGCATATAAAACACGTTGGCTAAACAATAAGAGGACATTGTTGTAGGAAGATTGTGTCCATTGTTGCCAGAGTGAGGAAGAGGAAATAGTTAGGCAAAACATCAGCAAGCATTGCCTAAGCCAAAGAGAGGCAAGTGTAATAAAGAAACATTGTCAGCAGTTAATTGTTGCCAAAGTGGGAAAACAAAAGTGACAAGAGAGAGGCCCTCCGGGTATAAAGTATCAAGGATCAGACAATCATAACCTGCATTGCCTGTGGCAAATAAAAGAGTAAAACAAACAGCACCAATGTGTATCATGTATTTCCAAAAGAAGTTGTGAATTTTGATGCTGTTGAAAGTTAAAGACTTTTCAAAAGGTTTGAAGTAAACCTCACCACACAGTACTTGTAGTAGTGTTCGGAGGTTTTGTACCAGGATAAGGACCTTTTTGGTGGTACTCCTGGCAAGTTAGTAGACCAGGAAGACATCCGTGAAGTACTGCATTGTTTGTTGTTTTGTTTCTTAAGAAGAAGGTGTGTTGAACTCTTTCTATAGATGGAGAGATAAAGACTTGTCGTCTGGTTGAACTGTTGGTCCAAGTAAAAGACTTTTGGAGCAAGAAGAACTTTATGATCAGAACTTGGCTACAAAACAGAACGTTCTTATTTGAACCTTTGAAAATCCTGCTTTGAATCTGGGGAAGGGGATCTGATTAGGTTTACATGGATATACAGTTATTAGGTTTATGTTGAACATAACTGTTATTTCTGTTACATTTCGATTGCAATATATTCCCTTTATGAGTTTGATGTATGTATAAGTGTGAGGGACAGATTCCTTTTGTTAGATTGTTTTCTTTTAATTTATTTTGATAGGCAGGGAAAATACTCGTTAGGTTAGGGATAATGAGGCGTTTATCAGATCTTTATGAGTTAATAAAATGGCTTCTTGTGAAAAACCTTTACCAAGTTGTCCGCCTCACATTTCTAACCCCAAACAGTATCTGTACAGTTGAAAGCAGTTACGTTGCAAGCAGCTGGGAAAAACACTATGAATGGAAAACAAAAAGGTGCGAGTACACACAGAGGTTATGTCAGTGCCTCAATCTTCTGCTACCAAGGTAGAGTCCTGGTGAGCAATGATGGTACGCTCACAATGGAAGACTCAGAGTCGCAACATAGCAAATCGAGGTGCACTTAAGCTTGAAAACCAGAATATGGAGGTGAAGATGATCATCATGTGTCATTGTGGAGCATCAAAAGATATTAAGAATCGGATACACAAACAAGGGGTAGTTGGATGAAGTCAGAAGAAAGGGTGGGGGGAAACGGATGAAACAGTGAAGCAAAGTACGATATGTAACAGGCAATGTAATGTTAAGCAACAGAAGGGTTGAAATTTCCCAGGAGAAGAAACTTAGCAAACATGGGGGCAGTGGAGCATAATAGCACAAAGTAGCTCAGCAAGCACATGTGCAAAGACTTGGAAAGAACGACCCCAGAGGTCTACCCTTATCCTACTGGTTGGACACACACTAGTGGTATCCACTTGGGCGGTTAGAGTGGAAGGACTTAGGCATAAGGAACAAGTTACTAACCTGTAACTCTTGTTCTCCAGCACGGGTCTTGCATGGATTCACATGCTCATGAATATTTCCCGTCTTCAGGCTGGGAATCCTCTGTAAAAATTAAAGCAGTTTATCTTACAAACGGCTTGTCACTTCCACAGCCTATTAGTGTCCCTTGGGTTATACTGCCTCGAGCAAGTGACACCCATGCTACTAAGCTTTACCCCTGGTGACTATCTTCAGATGTGGTCATGCAAGTAAAGTGGCAGTATGAACCAAGAAGAGGAAGAGAGGGGAAGGAGGGAGGGTTTGCATGTGAATCCATGCAAGACCCATGCTGGAGAACAAGCGTTACAGGTAAGCAACTTGTTTCTTCTCCAGCATGGGGTCTTGCATGGAATGCATAACGACGGGAGGTAGCAAAGCTCACAGAAGCAATACACTTACCCCTGGAATAGAGTCACCTCAAACAAACAGGTTGCACAGCACTGCTTGGCTGACTCAGGACTCCTTGCTGGAATCCCAGTAGACACAGCAGAATCTTGTGAAGGTGTGGTTAGACTTCCACCTAGCAGCCCTGCAGATGTCGAGGAGGGGAACAACAGAGAGAAACACAGAATTGCTGCAATGGCTCTGGTGGAATGGGCTCTTGGCCAACCTGGAAGCAGTCTGTTGGCCATTCAATGGCAATGGGTGAAACAGCCAGAGAGCCAATTGGAGATGGAAGCCTTGGACATGGCCTCCCTATGCCCAACAGGTCCAACATTGACAAAGAGCAGAGACGTCTGAGAAGGCTTATTGAGATAACTTCCGACAGAACCTTTGGCATGAAGGAAGGATGAGTTTGCAGTACCACCTTAGCGGTGTGGAAGGACAGAGGCTTACAGGAGAGAGCCTGAATCTCTCCAACCTGCCTGGCTGAGGGGATAACCACCAGAAGGCGGTCTTCCACGACATAAACTTTAAAGGGACTTGATGCATTAGTTCAAATGGAGGCCCCATTAGTTTAGACAGCACTACGTTCAGTTCCTATGCCCGGGGCAGGAGCCTTCACCGGAGGAAATGTCCTGGAGAGTCCCTTGAGGAACTCCTTGACGTGCCTGTTCGACCATAGGGAGAGCTTGCCCGGGGCCCAGGTCTACTGGGATATGGCGACCTGGTCTACTAACCTTGTACGGCCGGCACCACACTGTAAAGCGCTTCCATTTGCACTTGTAGTTAAGATAGAGGGAGCCCTGGCCATGGCCATGATCGTCTTGCATTCCAAAGGCAGCAAATAGTGTCCAAATTCTAAGACTGCAGGCGCCAGGCCGTGAGGTTCAGCAACGCTGGGTCGTGGTGCAGGGATTGTTCGTCCTTTTCTGGAGAGGAGGTCGGGGAGTGGAGGCAGTTTGATGGTCGGGGCCACCGACAGATGGAGAAGGAGAAATGACTTACCGTGATGTGTTTTATATAGATTCTTCTCTCACAGATGCCTCATCTGAGAAATATCCTCATCCAGCTCTGCTGCTCGGAAACATTTTCGACAGGGGGCGTAGTGGACCTCGACTCTGCCGTTGATCGTCGATCCGTCTTGGTCGGCGCTCGATCGGCGGCTCCGGGCGGGACGTCAGATGTTGCACATATACCACGTCACTGCGCCCCATACCTCAGTTCCTCCCTTTTGCCCCGTGGTTGAACGCTGCAGAGGAAAACGATGGGAGGCAAGGCTAAGCAGCCTGTTAAAAAATTTACAGGAAACTTCCCAAAGGGGAGACTCCGCAGAATAAGAAAATTGAAAGATTTTTTTTAAAAACCAGCGACTGGGTGTTAGGCAGAATCCTGTGCAGTGCCCTTAGGGACCATTACACACAATTAAAACTACAAGTGGTAATACAAGTTCACCTTTGGTACAAGCCTGTACTACTATGTTAAAGTGGTAGCAGTATTGGGGCAGCCAGGCTTATCTCAAGAGCATGTGAGCAGTAGCAGAGATTACACAAAGGGACCACAATTACTGTGACTCAAGCAAACACCGACTCAAGGTTTCAGGTAAAAAATATGAGTACATTTATTTTAAACCATCTGTAAAACACAACACTTCTATAAATTCAAAATCACACGAAAAATACACTACAAACAACCAATGCTCTTGGCACAGAATAACTCAAGGTAAGTACCTTATGTTTTGGCAGACCGGTGTTGTGAAACAAAAGACGTTACCGGGCATACATATGCGATCACTGTTTGACAGCTCGGTCGTATTAAAGAAACGCGTATCTGCGGTAAGAAATGTTAACGGGGCAAAAACACACTTACCACCTGCGCTAACCAGAGAGAGTTGGGGGCAAAAATCATAGGCAATACTTTTGTCAAGGCAGACGGAATCAGAGAACACTCGCTGACAGAAATACAAAAGTCAATAGGCCAGTGTCAAGTGGAACCGGGTTCTTGTTGTCGAGGATCACACAGTCAGGCAGTTCAAGATTCATCGTAGCCAGGAGTACTTGGATATTGTCAACAGAGGAAGCAAAAGTTATAAGAAGGAGGGAAGACAAGGACAAGCCTTGGAGGGGGAGAAAAGGGATTCACCCTGGTTCCTCGAAGCAGAACACAGACCTTATCCAAAGAAGAAGCTGGTGCCACGGCAGTTGTTCCTGGTAGTTTCCTGCAGACCCACGGTTTCTGGTGCTTCGGTCGTGGAGAAGGAGGACGTCTGGAGGGGTCTGCACCACACAGGGATGAAGCCAGCAGCAGCGACGGAGAATAAAAGGTGCGCTCCTTTAAAACAGGAGAGGCTCTTCAGATGGCTATCCGGACCACTACAGAAGTGTGCAGCGATTTCGAACATGAAGAGGATCCTCTGGCTGTGGAAGATGAGCTGGTTGACCCCACCCGGCTCAAGGAAAGAAGACTCCGGACTGGATCTTCTCTGGTCGTCGAAGGGTAGATAGCTCAGGACTGCAGCAGGGCTTCACCGGGACGGGGTAGTTGCAGCAGTCGTCTTCTCCGCTTCGGTTCCTTGTAGTTCCAGTGGCGACTGACTTCCGGCCCAAGAGTCCTGCCTTTTATGCGAAAATCACCCATTCACACAGCCTGGCTGTCAATCACACAGCACCGGGGTTGTCCGGCACGAACAACCACCTCAGCCAATCATGGCAAAGTGCGACTTGGGTTTCCTAGGATACCCTGTGCAGGGGGTGACTACACCCCCTCCCTCACATTCAGTCCACCTAGACCTAGACACCCAGGCGCCCAGAGGAGGGCTTCTTAGCAGAAGCCTGCCAAAAGACAGTGAACAAAGAAGGCAAACCTGGTTTGCCGTGCAAAGTAAAACACAAGAAGGACTTTAACAAAAAGAAATGGCGAATAAACCCAACCAGAGCCAAAAGAAAGAGCATCTGGTCAAGCAGGTTTATGTTCGAGGCTAATATATTAGCCCAAACAAAATCACGTTTATATAGTATAATTGCGGTAGAAAAGTTAGGGTAGATACCACTGCCACCAGTCAAGTCTAAATGTTAAAAGAGCAAAACAATGCTCCAGGAGGGACAGATAAAAAGGGCTAAGGATTAATCCTTTCCAATACTCCATGTAAGATGGGGTGTACTGGATCTGTGGTTATTTGACTATGTAAAGTTAATGGCAACTTTACCTGTTTCTGGGGGACAGTAGTCCGCCCCAGAAAAAGGAGTCATTGGGAAGTCTTAGAGACAACCCTGTGTTACTGCACTGAAAGGTGCTGTGCAACACACACAAAGTGGTGTGCTCCAGAGCCCAAGATCACACAAAAAGTAGAAATACACATGACAAAACACAGGTAAGAGTGGGAAAAAGAGGCACACTCTTACCAAGTGGAAAAGCTGCTGGGGGACTCACTAGGTGAGGGGAAATTAGCCATAGAATCAGAATTCTCCCTAACACTAGGCAGACTAAAGCAGTCACTGCAGTGCCATCACCAGACGTCCCTTCGCTTAGGCAGATGCGCCAAGCCGCAAGCACTTTCTGAGTGGGGATGGATGGGGGGGCAATGAGGAATCTGCGGGAGAAGAATCCATAGAAAGAACATTACAGTAAGTAATTTCTCCTTCAATGGATTGTTTTTCTCCAGCAGATTCCTCATCTGACAGACTCCCTAAGCAGTTAGAACAATGGAGGCGGGCAGAAAGTGCTATAGTAGCAGATTTTGCAATACTGCCCTACCAAACCGTACATCAGCCCTGCGGGCAACATCCAGACAACAGTGCCTGGTAAGCATGTGCAAGGACGACCATGTGGCCGCACGATAGATGTCCCTAATGGGAACTCCTCTCTGTAAGGCTGTAGAAGCCGAGACCCCTCTCGTGGAGTGCGCCTTGATGCCGGGAGGAAGCTCCCTGCCTGCAGACTGGTATCATTCTGCGATGCAAAACATAATCCAACGAGACAGTCTGCTTAGTTACAGCCATACCCTTGCGGGATAATGAATAGGCCAAAAATAGCTTGGCAGATTTTTGGAACTCAGCCGTCCTAGTGACATAAAAGCTCAAGGCTCTTTTGGGATCTAAACGGTGGAACCGCTCTTCCTCCTTAGAGGGGTGTGGAGGAGGGTAGAAGACCGGTAAATCGCTGGATTGAGAAAGATGGAACTCAGAAACCACTTTCGGGAGAAAGCCAGGTCTGACTTTAAGGGAAACATTTTCCTGCAAAAAAAAAAAACAGGAATGGGGGCTTGCAGCACAATGCCTGCAACTCACTAACCCACCTGACTGACGGGATTGCAACCAAAAAGGCTGTTGTCAAAGGCAACAGTCTCAAGGAACAGGAATGCATGGGCTCAAACTTAGCTGCCATCAAGAATGTTTGAACCAGATTAAGATCCCAATCTGGGACAAAAAAAGGAGTTGGCGGGAACTTATTCACAAGGCCCTTCAGGAATTGGGCCATAACCAGGATCGTAAAGATAGAACCTTGATCCGGGAACCTTTTGATCTCAGACAAGGCCGCCAAGTCTCCTTTGACTGTGGTAACATGAAGGCCTGCTGAGGCCAGTGACAGAAGGAACTCCATCACTGTAGTGGTGGGACAAGAGATGGTGTTGATCTTGCGTTTCCTGCACAACGTCTCAAATCATCTTCACCTGCACGCATACAGAGATCTTGTAGATGGTCTGCGTGTAGCCAGCAACACCTCAACACCTCCCCTGAGAGGTTCCAGTCATCATACCTCATCCTCTCAATGTAGGTTGCAGCACTCGGGGTCGGGCGGAGTAGCCGCTCTTCTGACAGGGATCTTAGTGAACGCACTTAGTAAACTTGTGGTGGATCCCAGATCCTTGAGCAAGAGTATGGCTTCACAAACTAATGCATCTTTTTGCCTACATGCTGGAACTGGGACATACAATCTGGATAAGGGCTGTCAAATCATCCTTCAAAACAAGCTACTAGATAAGGCCTTGCAATCGGACCACTGCAGTAAGGTAGCTCAGACACCATTTAGTATTCCGATAAATAAAAGTAGCTTAACTACAAAGTCCTTCACTGTCATTCCTACATTGGAACCAGCTGCTGCTATCACAGCAGTGGCACAGAAATCGGGTCAAGAAGCCTACAATCAACTGAATGCCCCTCCAAAGCTGGGCTCCTCCCAGAACCTGCGTATTAGAAAAGGCCGGATGCCTAAGATAGAAGACACGAACACTCAGGATTTTGTCTTAGACCCGAGAAATTTGATCATCACTAATATTAGCAAGGTTAAGGGGCATGAACCCAAAGAAGCCCTACGACTCCTAGCCTGGCTTAGACAAAGAACGCGGCCGGGTGTGGTCAGGTTATCAGATCTTAAAATCCTCAGTAGGATGGACCTGAGAGACTGGAATACATATGACAAAGACTGCGTCTTGGTGGGGTGTGGGTCCAGTTCCCTACCTGCCTTCTTAAGACTGTGTAGATATATGCAGAGGTGATCCACTTGTTGTAATTTGATTATCTGACTATTTATCCGGCTTTAGGCGGTTTCTCCTACGTTATGCTTTTTTGTTGCTTGTTTTGTACTGTGTTGATGACACATTCCCCTGCTGATCATTTTTGCTCTTGCTCTAAGAATTGTTTTTATTGTTTGTTTCTTAGTTGTATGCGCCCATAAGATTTTGGGTATTCGTGAGCAATAGAAATAATAAACATAAACATAAACCGAGGCAAACAGTGAGGTGGACAGATCCAAGAGATCGAAGTATCACGTTCTCCTTGCCCAGTCTGGGCGATTAAGATCATGGTCGCTCCTAACCTCTTCAGCCTCCTGAGAACACAAGAAAGGGCGGGAATTGGGCGTAAGGCATAGTGGAGAGGGAAGGTCCAATCCAGCAGGAATGTATCCCCCAATACACCATTCGCTGGGAATTCCCTCGAGCAAAACTGCCAGCACTTCCTGTTGGAGTCTGTGGCAAACAGATCTACTGCTGGGGTACCCCAAGGAGAGAAGACCTCTTCCAGGACTTCCTGGCACACTTCCCACTCGTGTGAGACTGTGCTCTGCCTGCTCAGAGCATCCGCTAAGCCGTTCTCTGTCCCCGCCAGATGAACTGCCGAAACCGAGATCTGGTTCTCCAGCAACCAGAACCATAGCTGCATCGCCTCTCTGCAGTGGGAGAGGGAGCGCATGCCACCTTCTTGTTCAGGTAGAGCATGGCCTCTGTGTTGTCAGTCAGAATCAGGACATACACGCCCTTGAGCGACGGGGCGAAAGCCCTCAGGGCTAGCCGGATGGTATGCAACTACAGACTG
This sequence comes from Ambystoma mexicanum, assembly GCF_040938575.1. Lineage (NCBI taxonomy): Eukaryota > Metazoa > Chordata > Amphibia > Caudata > Ambystomatidae > Ambystoma > Ambystoma mexicanum. The sequence continues at coordinate 291,486,415 of NC_090932.1, read as the reverse complement.
TTGATGTGCGGCCTGGCTTCCATTGCTGACCAAAGGCCATTCCCCCGCAATTCCTTCGCAGTGAGCGCCCCAACCCTTCAGAGATTCATCCGTGACCACTCGGGCCTGAGGTCGTGGACCACTTGGCTGGACACCATGAGAGGATCTGTGAGCTCTCTGAGGTACTGTGACTTCTGACCTCTTAGGAGCCATTGCAGGGATCTCATGAGCAGCCTGGCCTCTGGCACTAGAAAAATACAGGAGGCCATAAAATCTAAGAGGCGGAGGAAGGTAGCCGCTAGTAAGATGGCGTATGTACCATCTGTGCTATGCTGCCGGCTCACTCTTCGGGTGGTAAGGCCTTCCCCATCAGAGTGTCTACGATGGATCCCATGAACTGGAGCGTTTGGTCAGGCGTCACATTTGACTTCAAGTTCAGGGAGAAGCCCAGCCTGTGCTTTAACAGGCCGGTGTCCTCCAGATGATTCAAGACCTGCCCCGCCAACTTCCCTCGGATCAGCCAGTCGCCCAGGTACAGAAATGCATGGACCCCGGATCTCCTGAGGTTAGCTGCGACTATCGCCATGAGCTTAGTGAAGACCCTTGGAGCGGAGGTCAACCCAAAGGGAAGCACTTTAAACTGCGAGTGCCTGTCCCCTATGAGGAAGCTCAGGAACTACCTGTGCTTTCGATGTATCGGCACATGGAAATAAGCATCCTGCAGATCTATTGACACTAGCCAGTCCCGAAGTTCGAGACCATGGAGAATTTCTTTCAACGTCACCATCTTGAATGCGTCCTTCCTCAGAAACGTGTTCAAGGCCCTGAGCTACAAAGTGGGACCGAGACCTCCTCCTTTCTTGGGCACCAGGAAATACAGGGAATACCAACCCGACCCTCGCTGATCAGGAGGAACATCTTGCACAGCACCCTTCAACAACAGGGCTTGCAGTTCTTCCTGGAGCTCCTGCCCGGTTGGATTGGAAGCGTGGGGGTCTATCCAGTGGTTTTCTTAAGAACGGCAGAAAATAACCACACTGAACGAGCTGCAGGGCCAAGGCATTGGACATAATGTCCTGCCACTGGGGCCAATGTTCTGCCAACCGTCCACCAACCGGAATGGCGTGTGAGGGGAAATCAAAACAGCTTAGAGAGCATTGTCCCCCTGCTGTCTGCTGGCCTCTAGAAAACCCTCTGCCCCTTCCAGGATACGAGAAACGTCTCTGCCCCTGCCTGGCCTGTGGGAGCTGCTCTTTCCTGCCATTAAGGCACATAGCGCCTGTTGCCTCTGCCCCTAGAGGCAAAGTTTAAAGCAAGTTTGGTCAGCTGTGCAGCTAGGCCCAGCGATTTTGCGGCTATTTTAGACTCTGAACTTTTCCAGACAGTCATCCGCCTTCTAGCCTAAAAGAAACTCTGCCTCGAACGGCATGTCCAGTAGCCTATTCTGGAAGTTTGGGGAGAAACTAGATGTTTTGAGATAGGCTTGCCTTAATACTACCACCGACCCCATCGAACGGCCACCGCAGTCGGTCACGTCAAGGCCCGTCTGCAATGACAGCTTGGCTACCTCCTTCCCATCTTTCACCAGCCATATAAACCCATCCTGCATTTCTCCCTCGGGCAAGTACTGTGTTGCACTTTGGTGGCTTTTAACGCCATGCCGCCAGAAGTAAAGACCTTCTTGGCTATTGCGTTCAACCATTTACCCTCTCTGTCTGGAGGCAGATTTGAAGTGGATGCCACAGGTATGGTGGTGATTGTGGCTGCCTGCACCACAAGCCCTACCGGGCGATAAGCCAGGAAAGATGGATCTCCTCTTGCCGGCCTGTACTTCCCAGAAAGTTAGAGTTGACGGGGGAATGGATCAGGGATGTTGCCACAAGGAGGCTTGGGGGTCTGCAAATGCCGGATTAAGTGGCATGTTATGCTCCGCTTCATCCAAAGATTTCAGTCAGCTCGTAGCCCTGACCAGGTGCTGAAGGGGACTTCAAACCTAGGTTGTCTACTACCCTTTACACCAAGGTCCTAAATTTGGCATGGGTGTGTGTGTGTACAAGGCTGACTCAGGCTGCTGGCATCATGTAACCCTTGGACTAATGCCAACAGGACAGCTCGGTCATCGAAACAAATCAACACCTCCCAACCCTATGAACATGGGATCAATGTCCCCCTGGTCATCGCTGAAAATTGATTGCATGGATTAGAAGAATCTCGACCTGGAGAGCGGAGCGAAAGATCTGTTGCCGATAGTTGGCGATGAGGGTTTTTCTTTCGATGCCAATGGAATGGCCGTCGGTGCAGGTTGAGGCTTGGGTAATACATGGATGTCGGGACCTCAGCCTCTCGACGCTCTAGAGAAGGACAAGCCGTCGATGGTTTACGTGCCTTTTTTTGGCGTCGAGCCTGAAGGCCTGTCTGACGCTGGTGGCATTGACAGATTGGCAGGCGTGGGGTCGGTAATGCAGAGTGCTGCTTTTGCTGCTGAAGCCTGCTGTCCGTGGGTGAAGGGGGGGAGGGGGACACCTGCAGAAGCCTGACTTTTAAACATTTCCAGCATTTCTTTCTTGAAGCTTTCCCACTCTTCTCGAGTGGTCGGCCCAGCCGAGGGCTTATGTTTCTCCGATGACAAGCTGGACTTGTGTCGATGGCGTTGCTTCTTTTTACATGACTAAGACGAGGAAGAGTGGCTTCTCGAGTGTGACTGCTTTTTGCCAATGTTTTTCCTTCTCCTGTTCGGGGGTGGGCCCTTCTGTCTCGGCCTCGGATGACTGGATGAGAAACTAGCAGCAGATTTCGGGGACGGTCGGCCCAGAGCAAGTTTGGCGGGCCACACACAAATGGATTTCGACTGCATTTTGGAGCACAACGCACATCCCTCTGTGTCGTGATCCGCACACAGACACCACTGACAAATGTCATGCTGGTCAGTCACCGACATTTTGGAATGGCAGTCGGTGCACCTTTTAAAGCTGAAATCCAGTGAGTGGACATCGCCGTTCAGGATTTATGAGAGAAATTATGACTATTTAGTCAAAAACGCAGAGTCGAAGACTTGATGCCATGTTCGTGAAGGGGCGTAGTGGCATGGTATTTGTGCAACGACTGATGTCACGTCCGGTGCCGACAATCGAGCGCCGAGAAAGACAAATCAACAGCAGAGTCGGGGTCCACTACACCCGGTCTGGAAAAGTTTCTGCGCAGCAGAGCTAAATAAGGATATCTATCAGATGAGGAATCTGCGGGAGAAAAGCAATCCATTGAAGGTCTGTGCACCAGAACTGCCCTCGGCCATGCTGGCGCAATGAGGATCCTCTAGCAGTGGCAACGTATGAGTGTGTTGTGTAAGGAAGGCATGGCATCAACAGTAAGATGGACACAAGTGACCAGAGTTCAAGGGTGTATATTCAACTTCAAAAAGGGTATGATAAAGGCCTATCTAAACCTAAATCTACAGATGGAAGCAAGCTACGATCATCAAATAATAATAATAACGCAGTCCTAGTGGTGCCTTGTCAAAATAAAAGGGCCTATACTAAAAAACCTATTGCCAATCATTGCCTCTAAAGACAAATAGAGTTATGAAAAAGAAAGAAGTGTTCAAAATTATATGTCAGGTTTTCAGGCCTTTGGCTGCCCTTCCCCACATTTTCAGCACAGGATAAAGCGGTTCACTCGAGCGTAGCACAGTCTCTGGCTTCTTTGGCACACGGTTACAGTTCACTCATCAGCATCAGGGTCTTCGGAGCGTAAATCTCCTTGCTCTCTCAAAGCCTCTTAACTCAAAGGGCCTGATGCAACCAAATAAACAAGTTTTCTTTCCCCCCTCTAGATTTTCACAAGTAATCACAACGGGTGAGTCACTATCAACCCCCATGCCCCTCAGCCAGGCTCAGATCCTTTTTAGTATAAAGTTCTGCACAGGCTTCCCTCTGCTGGGCTCGAGCTTGCCTTTCATTTTTCACTTTATCGCACAATGTTCGTAGGTTCTTCTTTTACGGATGACTCATTGTTCACCCCGGATCCCTCTCTGCCGGGTCCAGATCCCTTCAACACATTTAGTTTCCCTCAGCCGGGTTCGGATCAATGTCAATTTTACATTAACTATCAAAGACTTTCGAATGGGCACAGGGTTTGGCTTGACCCGTTGCAGAACTACTTTGATTTCACAATACTCTTTCTTTTAAAGTTTGCACCCTTTCAGTGGGATACCCAAGAGAGACTTTCAAATGAGCATCCATGTGATGCCGGACCACTCTGTTTACAGTATCTGTTCTTAGCTTCAAAGTTCATTCACTCATCTGCTGTCTTAATAATCTTCTTTATACAATGTTGCAGCTTGCAACTTTGGTTTCCACACAGACCTGTCTGGTATCAGTCTCCCCAACTCACCCGCTGTGCTGACTTCACTGGTGCTTCTCTGTTGTAGCAGTAAAGGACAGTACCACGGTGGCAAACGCCTCTCCCCTCCTTGACTATTGACACGGGAGAGACCCGGGTACCTCCGACACACAATGTAGGATTCTTCAGCTTTAATTCCAGGTCTTACGTTTATGATCCTGGAAGGCTCATGAAAGATGAAGTCTTTCGGTGAAATAAGGGTACTTCCCTCCTTGCAATCCTCTTCGGTCTTGCCGTCTTTCGCCTTGTGTTAAACTGCCATGTTGGAACTGCTGCTTCCTCGTGTGCTTTGTCTTGCTCAGGGTGTGCTTTCGCGCTCCGCCTATTATCCATGTGGGAAAGTGTGAAGGAAGTCAGGTGTGTGTGTAATGATCATCAATTGCCTGACCCTGCGTGACCATTGTAGTGGGACATGTCAGGTATACAGCCTGGGTGTTCGTCCATTTTCCCTCACAGGGAGTTGTCCGTGAGGAAGTGATTGTGACGGAAAAGGGGTGGGGTGGAGGGGAATTGATTCCCTATGTATCCTACCTGGTAGGATGTGGAAAAGGTGTTACAGGGAAGGGGATACTGTGTCTGGCCGTCTGGTGTGCCACTTCCACTCCCCGAAGACCCCTCATCCAGGTGATCCTCATGCACTGGTCCACCCCCAGGAATTGGATCCAAAAGCGATGGCCGTGTCCTGGCCACCTGGATGACAGATCCCTGGGGACTAGCGGGTGAGACACCTTCAGGTTTCTGACAGTTGATGACACGTCGCAACGGAGGAATTGCAGGGAAAGCATACAGGAAGAAGCCCTCCCAAGGGAACGAGAAGTAGCCGCTCAGACTCCTCAGCTGAGGGTTACTGCTGGCAAACGTTTGATACTTGGAATTGACAGCTGTTGCGAAGAGGTCGATCTGAGGGAGACTCCACTCGCTGAAGAGGCACAACGGTTGCGCCTGCTGATTTCCCATTTGCATCAGGACCGCAGCTTGCTGCTGAGTTGGCAAAGGTATTCTTGACCCCCACTAGGTGATACGGGACGAGAAACATGCGTTGCAGAATGGCCCAGCACCACAGTGACTGTGCCCGGTTTCCTGATGTAAAACATGGTGGTGGTGTTTTCTGTAAAGATCTGCATGACCTTCCCCTGGAGCTGGGGCTAAAATGACTTGAGGGCCCCGTAGACTGGCCGAAGTTCCACAACGTTGAAGTGTAACTCCATTTCTTGCAGAAGTCAGATACCTCTGGCATGAGAGTGCCCTGTGTGGGCTCCCCAACCCTCCAGAGAGGCGTTAGTTGGGACTGTAGCCTGATACTGAGTGACTTAAAAGGAACGCCCTGTGAGAGATGTTGACACACTGACCACCATTGCAGGGCGTGACGGAATGCCCGATTGAGGGAAATCTTGTCGGTGCATGTGCCCGAGACTTGCTGCCACAAGGTATCCAGAAATTCCTGAAAAGGTCTGATCAAAAACCTGCAAAAGGGGACCAGTTGGATGCAGGACGACATCATCCACAGCAGGGACTTGGACCAGACTGTTGCAACAAATGTTGTTGACAGCCGTTGGACCTTCCCTAGAATGGTCTTCACCCTCTTTTCCAAGGGAGTCGCCAAACACGAGACTCTGTTGAGTTGGGCACCCACGAACAGGGCATTCTGAGATGGCACCACGCAGGACTTCAGTTAGTTGATCGAGAATCCTAGCGAAGTCAGATGTTGGATAGTCTCTGCAGTGTGGTGGGTTGCCAGTGTGAGGGAACGGGACCCGATGAGTCCATCGGCCCAGTAAGCGTAGACGTGGATTCCTTTGTGGCGTAGATGAGCTGCACTGGACCCAAGCATTTGGTGAATACCCTCGAGGCCGATTTGAGGCTCAACGGAAGGGCCTTGAACTAGTAATTCAGCCCCGAAATGATAAAAAGCATGCTTGCGATGAATGGGGATGTGGAAGTACGCTTCCTAAGTCGAGCCTTGCCAGGAAATCCCCTTCTTCCAGCTTGGTCGATTGAGTGCTGCAACGTGACCATCCTGATCTTTTGGGATGTGAGAAACTTGTTGAGGCGTCTCAAGTCTAGGATTGGCCGACGCTTTCCGGACTTCTTCCTTACTAGAAAGTATCTGGGGTAAACTCCAAAGCCCACTAGGCGCTTAGGGACTGGTTCTATTGCCCTTTTGTGTAGCATGGCTTCAACCTCCAGCAGCAGCTGCGCCATGTGTAGCTCTTGTTGCGGGACAGGAAGAATGCAGACACTTGCCCTGAAATTCTAAAGCGTGCCCCTGTTGAAGAATGTCCAGCACCCATTTGTCCTTGGAGATCTGTCAGCACTGATGGACAAAGTTTGAAAGTCGTCCTCCCACTGGGGTGCAAAAATAGGGACATGGGTCCTGGGCTGGTTCAGGCCTGCTTTGGCATCTGCATCCTGGATGGGAGGGTGATATTGCTGGGTGCCGTTGGCCTGGGATCATCCTCGATAAGCCTCCTGGGTGGTTGAGCGGGAGTACTGACCGTAGGGGGTGGTGTAACTCTTGGACGCGCCAACTCAGTGTCGGTCTGGACAGTGTCATCAACCGCCTTACCTAACAGGTTGTCCCCACTGAACGGCATGTCGATCACCTTGGTCTGCACATCTGTGCGGAAATACGTTGCCTTGAGCCAACCTTGGTGCCCGAGAGCCACACCATTCCCCATCTGGCTGAATCCGGAGTCTGCTATGTCGAGAGAGAGATGGCGTGGTCGGAAGCCTCACCCTCCTTGAACAGGGGCAAGGCTTCAGCCTGCTTATCGTCAGGGAGGAAGTCGAGGATTGGCCCCAGCTTGTACGACAGCGTCCTGTCATATCTTGACAGGAAGGAAAAGAGCATTGGCGACCTTGATTGTGGCAGGTGCAGTGGTAATAATGCGCTTTCCTGCAGCATCAAGCTTCTGGGCCTCCTGTTCCGGAGGCACCATGGATGATGAAATTGGGTGGGAGGACCTCTTTCTGGCAGTGAACAACACCGAGTCCGGCGAAGGCTGGGACATGAGGCACCCAGGGGTCACGTTCGGAACTCAGTAATTCTTTTCCAACCGGTCACACTTAGCAAGCTTCATGATGGCCAAGCCATCCAACCAAACGTCATCCAATAAAGGTACCCAAAATGGCCTTCTTGGAGGATTCCTGCAGTCCAAAAAGGAAACCTTTCGTTTTCTTCTCTTCAACTACCAGGTTGATGAGTTTGACATCTTTTGATATGATAAGAGTGGAAAGAGCCAATCTATCCGGGGGGAGAGGCCCTGCCGGCATATCGGCAGTTGGAGATTCCCCATCTGCGGGAATGAATTCATCAAACTAATTTGTGTGAGTAGCACTGGTGTTGGTGCCAATGTCAGTTTGAACTGCCACCTCCATCACAGGGGGTAGACCCCCCCTGGCACAGGCTGAGGTGTCACCAGGGCCCTATGAGACAGTGGTGGCCTAGGAGGCCTTAGAGGACTCTGCGCCGGAGCAGCGGCAGGAGTAGTGGGCAATCGCAGCTGAATTTCAGCCACCAGGGTGTGTAGGGTTGCGAGTATGTCCAAGACATGTCCATTGCGCAGGAGCAGGTACAGCAGGTACAAGAACCGGGCCTGAGCCCCTTGGACAGCCAAATGGCTGTGAAGGTTCATGGGCCGGTGACCCCTGATGATGTACAAGCAGAATGTGGTTGGTTTCTCCTTGTACCCCTTCCTGATCCGAGTAGAAATCCCCTGAAAATTCTTCCTCAGAACCGGTGTAGATGGCTGGTGACTTTCTGGGGTACCCCAGAGGAGCCAGAGTAAAGAGTGGCACAGCCTTGTTGGGTCTGTGGACGAAGTCCCGAGCTGGAGGCATCTCCCTCTCCAAATCAGAGCCCCTCTGGAAAGAGGTGATGACTGGGGCCTTTAGGGCAGGAATAGAAGCCGTCGTCGACAGGATCATTGTGGAACCGATGACGGTGGTCTAGGAGGCAGAAAGACCCTGGGCGAGGTGACAGTCGCAGAGGTAAAGGTGACTGTCATTGACAAACCTTTCAGTGCAGCCGCCGTTGAAGGAAGACTTGACTTCGTAGACTGACTAACAGTCTTGATGGATGATGTTGTCGTCGACAAGAGTCGTGTGGACGACAGAACCAATGACGGGTCCTTAGATGACCTGCACTTCAATGACAACTTGTGCTTGACAGCCAAACAAAGCGATTTGCTCGCGGATGGAGGCAACCCGGCTGCTGGTAGGCTAACCATAACCACCATTCAGCCCCGCAGCCGCAGAGACCGTTGATGAGAAAGAAGATAGAGCATGCGATTTTGACTTCTTTTGAATCTTCACCAAGGAATCATTCTCAAAGGACCTCAATGTCTTCTTACTCTAGGGAGCACGCTCTTTGCACCTGCCGGTCCTGGAAGAGGCAAGACTACACCTGGAGGCCACGTCAGAGACCTTCCCTTCCTCGATCCAAGCCACCAAGCTACGATGGTGGTCCGTCCGTGTCTTTAACGAAAAGGAATGACAAACTGAACAGGCGCCCGCGTCGTAGTCGGGATGAAGACAGTAAGTGCATTTGAGGTGTCGATCCTTGATGGAGATATTCTTCAGACCATAGTTTTCACTGGCCCTGAAGACGCTTTACTTTGAGGCATCCGCCATGCTTGAGGTGTAGGCCCAAGCCTGGGCCTGTGGCGCCACAAGCTGAAGATCTGATGATTGAAGATCTTCTCCGACAATGGATCTCTGCTGCCGATAGTCGCCGCATGACAGCTGACAAAGAGACAAAGAATTTCTTCAAATAACAGCAGAAAACAGCAAAAAATTAATGATTTTCGAAGAGCAAAGCACGAGGACTCCTAAACACAATGATTTGATTAAAAAAGGTTAAATACTTAGAGAGAGGAATCTCTGATTGCGTCTAACTGAGTTAGGAGTTTCAAGCAGCACGTTGCAACTCGCCCGTCGCAACTTGGAGGTTGAAAAACAAAATGCTTGGAGATGTGGCATTCAATGATATGAAGGCAAAGAGATTGTACACTTTTGGCATTCCAATTGGGAATCAATTGAATTTAGATACAGAATGGGAAGCACGGGAGGTATAGGATGGATCTGTGCGATTACTGCGCAAATGAAAATGTCAATACTTTTTCTTTTTTACAGCATTTCGTAGCATTTGTAAGACTCCCCCCGCAGGCCCTCCAAAACCGTCCACATATTTAATATGTAACTTTACCCCTCCCCACCCCCCACACATAAATCATGCGGTGAAATGAGGGTTCTGAAATTAGATGTTTTCGTTTGCGCAGCAAGTGGATGCGCAGTAATGGACTAATACCTAAAAGATTAGGGGGATTTCCATGACTGCACGGTTTGTGGTTCCATAGATATCTTTCCAACACTGCAAAGGAACTAAAAAAATAGATGACTGAGTTAGATAGAAGAGAGAAGAAGCAATACAAGATGAAAATCAAGATACAAGTAGAGAGCTATTTGTATCTTAGGAGAGACTGGGCAATTACGATTATGCAGAATATGTAGCGAGGCAAGACTCTTAGCGTGATACAGCTGGTAAACCTTTGGGCTGGCTCGTGAACAGAGAGAAGGATACACAAGTGATAGTAGGTGTTAAAAATAAGGATGGGATTCCAAGATGGTGGCCGGCGAGGGAAGACGTGTGATCGCTTCTCCTCACCGGGCCGCAACCTCAGACAGACAAAGCCAGCGATATGGGATATTGTCCCAAGTGAACAGAATAGCGACTGCGGCAGTGGACCAATAGCGGACTCCAACGGGCTCGAACACGTGGAGACGCGTGAAGGGAGGAGGCGTGGTCAGCACTGAGGTCCATTGCGGAGAAAGCAGAGAGGGACGGGTGCTAGAGACCAAGCGAGCGCGCATCACAGTGGAGCAGCATCGCCAGAAGCAGGATCGGGCACGGGTCGGGGTGACCAGCACAACCACGACACACAGAGGAGATCCCCGGAGCTCGAGACCACACACTGCTGGTGCTGAATCTCGGGGGCAGAGGAAGAGCAGACAAGCACCTGAGGGTAAGGTGGCCAGGGAGGAGATCAAGCCGCCACCGCAGGGAGTCAGAAAGCTGGAAAACTCCAATCCATTGCATCAAGTAAGTGGGCGACACAGAACAATTAAACATATAAAAACGCTCCGATCCTCCGAAGGGAAAGATACATAAAGAAGCCTGAGCGGGACTACAATATGCTCATTGGCCCACCCCCGGGACTGCAAACAAAGACGCAAGAGCTTTATTCCGGGTGAATAAAAGAACCAAACTGCTTGTTACAAGAGCAGATAACAGGAAAGCCATTACCCTCACAAGCCTAGGATAACTAAATAGGGTGGATATTAGGAAGCATAGCCTTTACCTTAGAGGCCACAGCACCAGTTGGAAGGGCCCGCAATTGGGAAAATCATTGCAGCAGCTAGCCTGATTAAAAAGAAGCGAACTGAGTCGCGACGGAGAACAAGTAGGATCTCCCAGAGAGGCATATACAGAAAATCAGCCCATCCACCCGCCACCACGCTCCGTAACCCTGCAAAGTAGGGGAGAAAGCAAGATAAAGGGCACACAGCGCCCAAAACGATAGAAAAGGTAACCATTTAAGAAAATCTACAAAGGAGGTGGCACGCAGATAAAGGGGAACCCAAACAGAGAAACCAGCACCAATAAGAATAGGGGATCCCAAAACAAAAACTATCGGAAGGGGGTGGGAGGACAGGGGGGAGAAACAGTGAGAGAAAACCACTCAAACCAAATATAAAGGTAACACCCCACCCTGAGGCACAGAAATGACACGCGATACAGACACACAATGTGATCTCAGCACTAAAGCCCACATGTCCAAGACAAGGGGGAAAGCGGCACAGACGACTCCAATAAATCCCCCTGCTAGACAAGATTCCAGCATCAAACAGCTGTGGAGTGGGGACACAGCCACACATCAGCGAAGCAGGGGACTAGGGCAAAAATCACAAACTCCAGACCCACGAACAGCTCTGACAATGGCGGCTACCAAAGAAGACATGCAAACATAGTTCAAGGAGTTTCAAGAGCAGTTTATGTTCTCCTTCCACAATCAATTTGAGACACTAAAGGAGGAAATGAAACAATCAGTGCAAGAACAGAGGGTGGATATTGCTAAACAGGAAGAAAGAACAGACATCTTTGAAAAAGTGGTACAAAACGTGGAGGAGGAAGCATTACAAAACAGCGTGACCCAGGAGCATCTGGTCCGCCTCACACACAAGTTGGAAATCCAATGCGAGGAACTCGAAAACCGCGCCTGCACATCCAACTTCAGAATTAAAAACATGGTGGAATCAGTGGAGGATAAAGATCTAAAAGGAGCGGTCCAGCAAGTATTCATGGACATCCTGGCAAACAATGGGGAAGAAGAGAGCCTGGAAAACAATGGGAAGAAGAGATCCAAGTGATATGATAGGATATGATAAGGCATTCCTAACGTTCCTATATACAAGTGTTTCAAGGCGCGACGAGGCAAGGGAGGGGGACAAAGGTTTCGACGGACAACGATCCTACTAGGCCAGGTATCATTCAGATCGCTGGAATGCGATGGCCGTTGCTTTGGCACTGACTGCGTGGGCATGCATGTTGGCCGGCAGCGGCTTGTGTTGGCCCTCATACGCTTCTCTGATTGCCGGGACCATCCAGCGGGATATGGAGGCCTGATAGCCTTGTCTTGAGCCTCTGAAGATGACAAACAGGGCATCCGATTTGCGGAAGCCCTTGGTCCTGTCCAAGTAGAACTTCAGGGCACGCCTGACATTCAGGCAGTGCAGCGCACTCTGTGTTTCGTCCTTAGGATCGGCAAAAAACTTAGGAAGGACTATGTCCACGTTCAAGTGGAAAGCCGACAGCACCTTGGGCAGAAATGCTGGGTGTGTCCGCTGGACTACTTTTGTCCCTGTGAAAGATAGTATATAGTTCCGAAGCGACCAGCGCCTGGATTTCGCGGACTCTATGAGCTGAGGTGAGGCAGACCAGTAAGGCCGTCTTGATGGAGACTAGACTGATGTCCACGGACGCCATTGGTTCAAACGGTTTGTGCGCCAGTGCGCCCAAGACTATGTTAAAGGTCCCACACGGGTGCGGCCTCTTGATGGGCGGGTAGAGCCTTGCAAGCCCCGTCAGATGTTTCTTGACGATGGGACAGGAGGAGGAGAAGATGCTTTCCCCCGAGATCCTGCCCCAATGGCTGTGAGATATGTGCAGCAGGTGTCCACCTGCATGGCCAAATGGCCGAGGTGCGCCGAGAAGTAGAGCATGTCGTCCAAAGTACATGCCAGGGAGTCGATTTCCTTGGCGTTTGCCCAGTGGCAGAACCTGGTCCATTTACTTTTATATTGGTCCCTGGTAGCCTTGCTCCTTGCGCCCTTTATGATTTCCAGGTTAGCCTGGGAGAGGCTGAGGTGTTGCAGTGTTACCTGCTCAGGTACCACGCTGTGAGGGTTAGTTTCTAAGGTGCAGGGTGGATGACCCTGCCCACTTGCTGCGCCAGAAGATGTGCTGGGCCCGTCGGGAGGTGAATCAGAGGCATCTCCGAGAAGCTGAGCAGCTCCGAACACCATGGCCTGGCCGGCCACCATGGAGTTATTAGAATGATGTTGAGTTGGCGAGACTCCTTGATCTTGTAAATCACCCTGTGAATAAGCGGAGTGGGTGGGAAGGCGTAAGCCGTCATGCCGTCCCACTGAAGCCGAAATGCATCGCCCAGGGAGCCGGGACCCTGTCCCTGCCAGTGGACGAACTGAGGGCACATCTTGTTGTGGCAGGTGGCAAAGAGATCAACCTGGGGATGACCCCACCTGTTGAAGATCTCCTGACCAACGAGGTTGTTTAGATGCCACTCGTAATTGTCGGCTCCCAACCTGCTGAGCCTGTCCGCCTCCAGGGTGGATTCCCCCAGGAGGTGGACTGCCGTGAGGTAGATGTCGTTTTCCAGGACCCACTCCCACATGCTGATTGCCAGTCTGCACAGCGGAGGGGATCTGGTGCCTCCCTGCTTGTTGACGTAGTACATGCTGGTCAAGATGTCTGTCTGGATGAGGACAACCTTGCCCCTGAGAAGTGGGAGGAATGCTCTGAGCGCTAGCCAGATGGCATTCAGCTCTAACCAAATGATGTGGTATTCCTGCTACTGTCGAGTCCAGGTGCCGTGGACCAAGAGGTCATCCAGGGTGGCTCCCCAGCCCTCGAGGGAGGAGTATGTGGTGATGGTGGCCTGCGGGATGGGCAGCCGAAAGGGCTTGCCCGTCCGCAGGTTGCAGTCCCTGGACCACCATGCTAGGTCTGGGTGGAGAGATGCAGGAACGTTGATCATCTTGGATTGGGAGCCTTGCTCCTGGTTCCATGAGGACGCGAAGTGCAGCTGAATCTTCCATCTCGTGTGTGGAACGGCTAATAGGACCACCGCCAAGAGATCCAGGAGATGCTGGCACCACCATGCTAAGGTCACCTCTCTGCTGAGGAAGTGGGTGGTGGCCCTCTTAATGGCCGAGATCTTGTCCTCCGATGGAAATACCTCCTCGGAGCACGTGTCCCCGATGAGGCCCAAGAATGTCCGAGTCTGCTTCACCTGCAGATGCGACTTCTTGAGATTGAGTGAGAAGCCTAGATCATGCAGTGTGTTCATAAGGGCATGGGAGGAGTGGTGAACCGCGTAAAGAGATGTAGCCCTGACGAGCCAGTCTTCGAGGTATGGGAAGATGTGGAGGCCCTGCGCTCTGAGGAGGGCAGCCACTGTATTCATGAGCCTGGTAAGACCCTGGGGCCGAATTGAGGCCAAAGGAAAGGACCTTGCATTGAAAAGGGTAGCCCATGATCCTGAACCGTAGGAAGGAACAATGGGCTACCAAATTGGGACGTGTAGGTACGCTTCCTTCAGAGACAGGGAGCACATCCAGTCTCCCTTGCACAATGTCTCCGCTATAAAAGCTGGCCTAACCATCTTGAATTTTTTTAGGGTTAAGGAGAGGTTGAGGGTGGAAAGGTCCAGCACAACTCTCAGGCCCGCCTGGTTTTCTTCTGAATGGCGCAAATCCTGGAGTAAAAGCCCAAGCCTCGCTGAGAGGCTGGGACTTCCTCCACTGCCTGGCTCTCTACGAGCGACCAGATCTCCGCCAGAAGAGTTGCTGTCCCAACCTGAGGGTGTGGAGGGGAGGAGGGAGGAGAGGCTGGGATGGGTAGGCAGTACCCAGTGGATTCTACAGAGAAGATCCAGGGGTCCGCGAAATTCTGGTGCCAGAAATGTGCACGGAGAGTAAGCCTGCCTCCCACCGGAGACACGTGGACCTGAAGGAGCGTGTCATGCCTTCTTTCCCTCGGAGGCTGCAGCGGAGGAGGGGGACTGGAAAAAGCCCATACCCCCCTTTTTGTTGCTTGCGCCGGTTTTGAGACGGTGAGCGTCCGGCTGCCTGGACCTCCGTTCCTGGAAGCCGCAAAACCCTCCATACGTACGCCCCCTGTCGGAGCGCTGCTGTGACTGGGTGTACTACTTGGGCATGGTCTTTGTCAAGATGGATAAAGACTTGGCAGTTTGTGAGCTGTTTTTCTTCTTGTCCAGCTCTTTGTCCGTGGTGGAGTGGAAGGGGTCCCCCCCCCTTCAAACAGTAGATCTAATATGTGTTCCTGGACTTCCGGGTTGAATTCCGTGACCCGGAGCCAGGCTGTCCTTCTCATGTCCGTGGCGATACAGATGGCACGGCCAGAGGTGACAATATGGGCCACGGTGGATTCCATGAGGTCCTGCACCACCAGCTTGGCCTCAGCCAGCCCCGCCTTAAAACGTAATTGGCTCTGCATAGGGAGCTCCGGGAGGAAGTCGGCAATTTCCCGCCATAACCTTTGGTTAGCGGCAGCCAGCATGGCATCGGCGTTGGCCTGACGAAGATGCAAGGTAGCGTTGGAATAGAGTTTCTTCCCGTACGCCTTCAAGATCTTCTCCTCCTTGCCTAGCAGAGACGCAGAGGTGGAGGCTGAGGACGACTGAGGCTTAGAGTTTAGTGATGCCGCAGCGATCCCCGAGAAGTGTGGCTGAGGATGGACCGAGAGCAAGAGTGTATCCCCCTCTATCTGCCTGTACTTGCCGTCCAGGCGTCGATTGACTGGCTGGACCGAGTGGGGCTTGGCAACATCGGTCTCCAGAGGAATCCCCGTTTTGGATGAGTGGCGTCGCGTGAGGACTTCAGCTAGAACCCCCTCTGCCGTCTGCACAACGTCAGGTTGGGGTAGGCCCAGGTACTCCGCCAGCCCAGCAAGAAGTCCGTGTCAGGCCCTGGCTGACTATGGCGTGTCCTGATCCTCCTCCTCATCCGTGTCCTGCCGATCAGGAGGATCCTGCGGAGGTGGATGAGTAGCTGGACGGCCGGAGGCTGGTACGGAACTGCCTGAGGAGTCGGCTGGGGAGCCAGAGGCAGCGGCTGCACCAGGGCCGGGGGCGCTTGCAGAGGCGCTTGTGGTGCCACTGGCATAGTCAGGAGTACTTCCCTGATGGCGCCCTTGAGGATAGCCCCCATCTGAGGTGACTTCATGAGCCTGAAGAACCTCTCGAAGAACCCCTCTTCACTGGCCTGAGAGGTGGTAGGGGGTACTGACAGGGTAGCCGAGGGCTGCTGGAACTGCTGCATACCCTGCCCGTATGGACACAGTGGGAAGCTGCCCTGCGCATAAGAAGGATAGGCTGTAGGCCACGTACCTGGTTGAGGCCAGTCCCACCTTGACACTCGTTCTTCGCCGAACTGCTGGAATGGCGTCGGACGGGTGCCTCTGTCTGGCACGGCTGCCATCTTGTCGAGCTGCCTGCCACATGCCTGCGACGTGTTGCTCGGCTCGCTGGGGCCAGCCTCCTCCAGGACTCTTGCGTGTGGATCACGAGGCCTACCCTGCTCCTCTGGCCTAGGCCCTGTAGGTGAGACACCCTTGACCTGGGGGTCGGTAGAGCTGCGTTTAGGCGCACCCTCAGACGTATTGATGGTACTAGGGCGTAGCCCCTGTTACGCTCACCTTGTCTCTGCAGGGACGTCGGGGGCTGCTGCGCGTCTTTTGTTCCCTGGACTGGCCATGGGTCAGCTCCTTGTGTATTTGGTTGGTGGGCTCTCCTTACTGCTTAGTCTCAGCAGGGGCGCAATGTCCTGTAGGATCCAATCACTTCACTGAAACTTGAAGTCTGGTGGCAACCCAGTACTGCTGTGGTCGTAACTCGTGTTGCTTGTGTTGCTCTGCTTGTTATTGTCCGTGTAATCCGTGGTATTGTATGTTGTCTGTGTCGTGTTATCTGTGTTGTCCTTTGCTGCGTGCCGCAGTCCGTGTTCATTTCACTGTTGTGGCTTGTGTCGCTGTTGTGGCACTAAGCCCTCCTCGGTGTGCGTTGGTTTGGTGCAACGCGTGCGAGCGGCTGAGCCAGTGGGTCAGGGTGGCCTGCCTTGTGTTTAAGGGGCAAGCACGAGCTCAGGTGCGGTTTGCGTGATCTAACCTGTTCTTTCCTTCTCTTTTCCAGGTATCTGTGAACCGGCGGGATGAATGAATACGGTCGATGGTGGCGGAAGCGGTGAGTAATGCGCGGCAATGACAGGGCGTGATGAATGAGCTCAGCAGTTAACCTCGTTTTCCTTCTCTTGCTTCTGCAGGTGCCGGCGACCGATGAAAGCTGGAGTCCTCGTCGAACAACGGGGTCGTTGCTGGAGGCACAGGTAAGTCAGAGCAGGTGAGTATGCGAGGCTCGATGGTCTCCGGCTTTTCTTTGCAAGTTTGTGGAAGATTGCTGGCAGGAGTTCCTCGCAGAGCGTTACGCTGCTAACTGCAGAATAACGCAAAGCATGCTTTAGGGCTTCGGTGGGGCTTATATATCCAACCACGCCCTGCCACTCCCATTGTGCAAGTCATTCCAGAAGCTCTCTGCCACACTGATGATTGCAGACTAATGCAAAGGCTAATGGGTCAGAGCCACGCCCTTAACTGCAATTAGCACAGAAGTCAATCACTCAGTGGCAGACCGATTATACCTGTGTTTTCCTTAAGGTTAGCTCCATGAGCCTGGTGCCAGAGGCGCCAGTACTGGGTCCAAGTGGCCCTCCTTTGAGGCTTGATCCAGTCAGGGCCCTTAATGTGCCCCAATGTTCCCACTTCTGCTGGGCTGGGGCGATCTGGTCTGCTCATCGTGACAGTACTCCCACCCCCAGGCCCCTCTCAAAGGCGGTTTTCTCCCTGGTACTGGTTTGGTCGGGTGATTGCGATGAAAGTGCTTCACCAACCGTGGAGCATGGACTTGGTCGCTGGGTTCCCATGTCCTATCCTGGGGTCCGTATCCTTTACAGTCCATGAGGTAGTACAATATGGACTTTGTCACCTTGGAATCCAGGATGTCCTTGACCTCGAATTCAGGTTCGCCATCGACAACCACTGGAGCTGGAGATGGTGTAATCCTTGTCCCTGGTGGCACTGGCTTTAGAAGTGAAACATGGAACACCGGGTGGAAGTGCATGTTGGAGGGTAGGGATAGTTTAATAGCAACAGGATTGATGATGGCCTTGATGATGTATGGGCCTATGTACCGTGGATGACATTTCTTTGGTCCCTTCAGGGGTATGTGCTTAGCTGCTAACCCTACCTCATCCCCAACCTGGTAAGCTGGAGCTTCCTTTCGGTGTTGGTCAGAAAACTTCTTTTGTCTTACCTTGGCCTCGACGAGGTGTTCAGTTGCTTACTTGAAAGCATGAGTGATCGTGGAGTGCAAGGTTGTTACTGCTGGCATCTCCAGTGTATCAAGTGGATCGAAAACAGATGTCCGTGGGTGTCGCCCGTATACGGTGCAGAAGGGGGTCTGTTCGGTGCTGGTATGGATTGAATTGTTGTATGCGTATTCTGCTATCCACAGCACGTCTTTCCAGGTGTCTTCCGTTTGGTGCAGCATGCACCTCAGGTATTACTCCAGTGTCTGGTTTGTCAGTTCGGTTTGGCCATCTGTCTGGGGGTGATGGCTTGTAGATAGGCGAACGTCGATTTGTGCGAGTTCGCAGCTCTTTCTCCAGAACTTCGAAACAAACTGGCTACCTCGGTCTGATATCAGAATCGATGGGAATCCGTGTAAGCGAACAACTTGCTCCAGAAACACCCTTGCCATGGTTGACGCAGTCGCAGTCCTTTCAGTGGAATGAAGTGGGCCATCTATGAGAAAAGGTCTACCACTACTAGAATGGTTTTGTAGCCCTTGTGGGGAGGCAGGTCAGTGATAAAGTCGAGCAACAGCCAGGGGACAAAGTAGACCCCCAGGTCTTTGTTTTTGGGATTTGTTCTGTGCACAGATCCCGCAAGTTAACACGTATTGGGCCACATCCCTCCGCCACGCTGGCCACCAGTAGTTCCTCTTGATTTTGGCCATCGTCTTGGCGATTCCCGGATGTCCCTCGGTTAGTGAGTCATTGTAGCTGCCGATGACTTGGTGTTGCAGCCTTTTGCTTGGGATGTAGAGACGTCCCTGGTAACAAGGTAGCCCTTCCGTGATCGTATTATTCTGTCCTTTCGTCACCCAGGCTTGTTGGGCTTCCTGGTTCATTAGACGTTGAACTTCGGCTTGCAGGTCATCCCGAGGTAAAGCAGTGACAAGAGCGCCCAGAATCCTTTCTTCCGGGATGATAGCTACAGGGGCTGGTATTGCGTATGCATCTTCACCCATACCCATGCGGGACAGTTCATCTGCTTTTCCATTGCGCACCCCTGGCCGGTACGTGTCGTATTCCGCTAAGAAGAGGGCTCAGCGAAGCTGACGAGAAGACTGTGCTTTGGCTGATTTCAAGTATTGCAGATTGCGATGGTCTGTAATCACTGTGACCGTCTGCCTGGCTCTTAGGAGGTAGTGTCTCCATGCCTTGAACGCTGCTTTGATGGCTAGGAGTTCCTTGTTGGTGATTGCATAGTTTAGTTCTGGTGCTGAGAACTTGCGTGACCAGAATGCTATGCTGGAGGAGTCAATTTCTACCACATACGGGAAATCAGGCAGAGGGTGTTTCAGGACCGGGGCTGTGGTAAACCTTTGCTTCAGCTCCTGGAAGGCCTCTTCTGCTTCTGTGGACCAACTAAAGCGTTTGTTCTTCCAAAGTAGCGAGATAATTGGATGGACGATCTGGGAGAACCCTGGAATAAACCGCAGTAGAAGTTTGCGAAACCGAGGACGCTCTGAACTCCTTTTACAGATGTTGGTGATGGCCAGTTTAGAATGGCGTCCACTTTGCGGGTGTCCATTTGAATGCCACGCAGTGCGAGGATGAAATCCAAAAACTCAACTTCGGTAACGTGGAAGGAGCAGTTTTCTAGCTTGGCGTACAGATGGTGCTGCTGGAGTTTTTGGAGGACCGCTCGGACGTGGGCGAGATGATCTTGCCTTGAAGTTGAGTAGATCAGGATATCGTCGATGTATACTAAAGCACAGACATCAAGCAACTCCCGGAGCACATCGTTCATAAAGAATGGAAACGCTGCTGGGGCGTTGCATAGCCCAAACGGCATGACCTGGTACTCGTACAGACCATACTTTGTACGGAAGGCAGTCTTCCATTAATCTCCCTTTTTAACCCTTACCAGGTGGTAGGCCCCTCTAAGGTCTAGCTTGGTGTACATCTGGGCATCCTTGACTTGGTCTAAGAGTTCTGTGATAAGTGGCAAGGGGTATCGGTTATTTACCGTGATCTGGTTCAGGGACCTGTAATCTATGCAAGTCCTCAGGTCTCCTTCCTTTTTGGGCACAAAAAAAAGGGGAGAGGCTGCGGGCGACTTGGACGGGCGGATGAAGCCGTTTGACAGGTATGTCTTTAGGTGGTTGTTTTCTTGTTCCGTTAGTGCATAAATCCGGCTACCAGGAATCTGTGCCCCAGGTAGAAGGTCGATTTGGCAGTCGTAGGGCCGGTGTGGAGGAAGCGTGTTTGCTTGTATATTCTGGAAGACATCTTGATAGTCTAGATATTCTGGTGGCAGTGTCCCTATCATACCAATCGTTGCTCTTCCCTTCAGGAGGGACTTCACCTGTTCACCCGAGGGGGACGTTTCTTCATAGCAAGTTTCTGCGCAGTCACCAGAGAAGGTGAACACTCATAAGCGCCAGTCGATTCGAGGATTGTGGGCCTCCAGCCAGGGTATTCCCAGGATCATCTGGAATTCCGGAACGCTGATGAGATCAAAGATCATGTACTCCCGGTGACCATCCTGGCAAAGAAGCGTCACTTCTTCCGTGCAGCGTGTTACAGGACCTGAGGACAATTGGGTGCCGTAGACTGTAGTGATGTTTTCCTTTTGTTAGGCAGAATCCTGTGCAGTTCCCTTAGGGAGCACTACAGAAGATTGAGACTACAGGTGTGAGCAATAAATCCACTTTGGTATCAGTCTGTACCACAAAGATTTAGTTGGTAGCTGTGGCTGAGCAACCAGACTTATCTCAAGAGGGAGACTAGCAGTATTCAGGGTTTACACAATAGGGCTATAACGTCATGGCACAAGGAAACACTGACCAAAGCTTTGTATTAAAATAGAGAATATATATTTATTTTTTAAACTTTCAGTTAAAACACATTTATCACAATTATTAAAGCAAGTTAAAATCAGTCAAGGAAAAGTATACACAACTCTCTAGTAAATTGTAGACAAGTTTGGCAAGAGTGAAAACTGCGCAAAACGGCATTGTGGAAACCCCACACAAATGGCACTCTATCAATTTCTCACAAGAGAGGGAAAGCACAAGTTATACAGAAATATACTCTTAGTCACCCCAGTAATACTTCCCATAAATTTGTGAACAAGTTTAGGAAACACAGTACTTTAGCATGTATGATGCTTAAATGAAAAACAAGCAAAATGGCACTTCACAGTTTAAAAAGTGGGAAGGAAAAGGTGGTTATAAGAAGTAGGTGCTCCAACACAGTTCTAGTTGAGAAGCAATCTAGAGAAGGCAGTTCTAACAAATTTAGCCAGAGACAATAGGCCTGTGCCAGAGTCAGTGGTACAGGGGAAAGGGGCCCAGGAGCAAAATGTTCTTGTAGCTGCAGTCAAGTCTTTGTTAAACGATTCGAAAAGGTGGATGCAGAAGGTGAAAGACAATGTTAGAGTATAGGGGCGGCCAACCCAACAGGTAGGGAAAAGGATTTAAAACACCTTTAGGACTACTGGACGAAAAAGGGAGGCCTGGCGGAACAAAGTACCTTAAAATGTAGAAGAGGCTCCTGCGGTGGCGGTTGTTCCTGGCAGTTCCTGCAGTTCAGGAGATCCAGCAGAGGAAGAGAGGCTCTCGTCGTGGAGGAAGGTTCGAGTTACTGCACTGCCCAGGGAAGAAGCCAGCTGCGGTGCTGCCCAATGAAAATAAAAGGTATGCTCCTTTAAATCGCGGTCCGGGTGGACAGGTGCCTGGCTATCCGGTCTCCTAGTGCTTGGCACTGGTGATTCTACCAAGGCAGGTCCGGGAAGGCGACTGGCAAACTGGTTGACCCCACCAGCTCAAGGGAAGAAGGCTCTTGCAGATGAAGATGAAGATCTTCTCTCGTCGTGTGGAGAAAAGTAGTGAGACGCTGCAGCAGGGCTTCACCGGTGGTTCAGTTGTTGCAGATGTCTTTGGCTTCTCTCCTCTTCGGCTTCTTAGTTTCAGTGGCAACGTCTTGCTCTTCCAGTCCTCAGGACCCTGCTTTTATGCAAAAAGATCCCCATTTATACAGCCTAGCTGTCACTCACACAGTGGAGTGGTCATCCTGGTGGGAGACCCTCCAGCCTATCAGGGCAGAGTGCGACATGGGTTGCTGAGGCAACCCTGCCCAGGAGCCCTACTCCCCCTCCCACACAGTGGTTTCACCCCAGACTCAGTGGCACCAAAAGGAGGGCTTCTGGACAGAAGCCCGCCAAAAGGCCGAACAAAAGATCCCGACCTGGGTTAGGTTTTCAGAGAAAGACACAAGAAAGAAATTATATAAAAGTTCTGGCAAATAAAATAAAATAAGTATAGTTAATATAAAAATAAACCGGCGGTATGTTAGAGGCTGTCAGTAAAATTGGTAGCCTCGAACAATGGGAAAATCCCATAGGGAAATATTCACGGTCGAATATTTACAGTAGTAACTACTGCCACCAGCCAGAAACATTTGAGAGAGGGACTGTACGGTACCCTCTCGAAAATGAACATAAGGGAAAAACTATTAACCCTTTCCAGTACCTCCATAGGAAGATGGGTTGTACTGGTTTTGTTCATAAAGATTGACTAGTAAAGTCAATGGGGACTTTACATGCCTTGGGAGACAGTAGTCAGTCCCAGGGTATGGAGTCTATGTTTGGGAGTCGCTACGACACCCCTGTTTTACTGCACGGAGGGTGCTGTGTAACACATGTGGATAGAGATGGTTCCTATGAGGGTGAGAAAAACCCCACAGACATTAAACACAAAAAATAGCCTGGAACACACATAGTAAAAATGCCTAAGAGTGGGAAAAAGAGTCTCACTCTTAGCAGGAGAAAAAAACAAACCCTTCAAATCCAGCAAAGCTGCTGGGGGACTCTATAGGTAAGGGAAATTAGCAATAGAATGAGAATTCTCCCTAACACTTTTGCCATTTTTTTCCGGAGGGGTAGACCCATCCTTTCTGCCAAGTCTTGATCCAGGTAATTGCCAATTGTGCCGCTGTCCACGTACGCTTCCAAGGCGTGCATTTTGGACGGCTAGTCGTGGCTTATCGGGATGACTGGTACGACTAGGTGCGAGGTCTGAGGTAATTCCTTCTCCTTGCTTGACAAGTGGACCCCTACGATTGCCGGGCATTTGAGTTTCCCGAATCGGGTTCTATGTCTTTGTCTGTGGCCCCCACTGTCTTTCTGGGTGGTTTCACTGGGCACTCACGAAGAAAATGGCCTGGCTTGCCGTAGTACAGACATAGTTGCTGTTGCCTTCTCTTTTCTCGTTCAGCTTTGGTAAGAGGGCTCTGCAAGCCTCCAATTTGCATTGGTTCGGGATGGGTCTCGGGTTGCCGAGGTTGTGCTTCTTTGGGTCGCACATACACTGTTCGTCCTTCTGACCGAGCTCGATCGTTCTTCCGGTCCTGCAGCCTGTGTTCTAGTTGCACTGCCAAGTCAATGTATTCCGCACACCCTTCAGGGGGATTCACTACCTGAGCCAACACGTCCTTTAACTCTCCTCGCAAGCCCCGGTTGAAGAGGGTGGTTCTTTTTTCTTCTGGCCAATTAGTTTCAGCCACTAGCCTGTTAAAGGTGGCGATGTACGTTAATAGATCCTGGTTACCTTGTCGGAGAGACAGCATCTTGTTATCCAAGGCTTGACATCTGGTGTGCCGGGCGAATAGCTTCTCAAGCTCGTGTTGGAAACCCCTGAAATCACGAAGAAATGGATCATAACAGGTGACCAAGGGAATAGACCAATCTGCAGCACTGCCTCCCAGATAAAAGCACAAGCACGACTCTTGACTGGTCGTTTGGGAAGGCCCCTGGTCTGCACAGAAAGTGCAAACGGCACTGATTCATGAATACTGCATATGTGAAGTGTTCAGGCGGGGCTAGGGGTACAGCTCCAGGGAGGACAACCTGCACAGGCGTGGGCTGCCGAGGTGCGGGGTGCGGTAGATGGAGCAGATCCAGGCAGTGGGCTTGCCCTGCCTGCGTTTGTAGTAACTGCCGGGCTAGTTGTTCCATGCGATCACAGTTTACAATGAGTTCTCTTCCCAAGGCATTGGTTTCCTGTCGGGCGGAGTGCACCTCGGCACGCAATTCCCCCAGTAACTGGGCTAATTGGTCGGTGGAGTCTGAGGCTTCCATGATGCCCAGGCAGAGGTTTGGGAGAGGCTTTGCATTCTGTTACGCTCACCTTGTCTCTGCAGGGACGTCGGGTGCTGATGCGTGGAGTGTCTGCTTCCCTGGTTTGAGGCGCTGCGCATCTTTTGTTCCCTGGAATGGCCTTGGGTCAGCTCCTTGTGTATTTGGTTGGTTGGCTCTCATTCCTGCTTAGTCTCAGCAGGGGCGCAATGTCCTGTAGGATCCAGTTACTTCACTGAACCTTGAAGTCGGGTGGCAACCCAGTACTGCTCTGCTTGTTATTGTCCGTGTAATCGTGGTATTGTATGTTGTCCGTGTGCCGTTATCTGTGTTGTCCTTTGCTGCGTGCCGCTGTCCGCGTTCGTTTCACTGTTGTGGCTTGTGTCACAGTTGTGGCACTAAGCCCTCCTCAGTGTGCGTTGGTTTGGTGCAAGGCGTGAGAGTGGCTGAGCCAGTGGGTCAGGGTGGCCTCCCTTGTGTCTAGGGGGCCAGCGCAAGCTCAGGTGCGGTTTGCGTGATCTAACCGTTCTTTCCTTCTCTTTTCCAGGTACCTGGAAGCCGGATTGATGAATGAATCCGGTCGATGGCGACGGAAGCGGTGAGTAATGCGCGGCGGTGACAGGGCGCGATGAATGAGCTCAGCGGTTAATCTTGTTTTCCTTATCTTGCTACTGCAGGTGCCAGCGACCGAAGAAAGCTGGAGTCCTCGTCGAACAACCGGGTCGTTGCTGGAGGCACAGGTAAGTCAGAGCAGGTGAGTATGCGAGGCCCGATGGTCTCCGGCTTTTGTTTGCAGGTTTGTGGAAGATTGCTGGCAGGAGTTCCTCAGAGAGCGTTACGCTGCTAACTGCAGAATAACGCAAAGCATGCTTTAGGGCTTGGGTGGGGCTTATATAGCCAACCACACCCTGCCACTCCCATTGTGCAAGTAATTCCAGAAGCTCTCGGTCACACCCATGATTGCAGACTAATGCAAAAGCTAACAGCTTAGAGCCACGCCCTTAACTGCAATTAGCACAGAAGTCTATCACTCAGTGGCAGACCGATTATACCTGTGTTTTCCTTGAGGTTAGCTCCATGAGCCTGGTGCCAGAGGCGCCAGGACTGGGTCCACGTGGCCCTCCTTTGAGGCGTGATCCAGTCAGGGCCCCTAATGTGCCCCAATGTTCCCACTACTGCTGGGCTGGGGCGATCTGGACTGCTCATCGTGACAGCCCCTCAGCCATATTGCTGGTACAAGGGCAGAGCACCTCGAATGATAATCCGGTACAAGAACCTTCCGGTCCCTCAACACTGCCACCGGGAGGATCCGAGGATCCCTCGGCCCGAAGGCCGGTAGCTGCAGCAGCCTCGGTGTACGTGATGGTACAAGGACCTGAACGGTCCCTCCTGTGCGCGAGTCCTTACAAAGGAATGTCCTTTGCGAGGGGCGATGGAAAATAGCGGCCCCTCCTTGGGCCTGGCTCAGTGTTTCACAAAGTTCTTCAGATCCTTTGGAGGAGACTTCTGGAAGAGCTCCCTCCACCTGGCTAGTCTGTTCTTCAGTGCTTTCGATGACAGTGAGCCACACGCCGTCGCTGGTCAACCGTGGTGTGGGCCAAGGCAATGTAGGCACAGGGCGTGAGGGTCTGAAGTTGGGAAGAGCCCGTTGCAGGATGGACACCTGCTGAACCCTGTGGAAGTCGACATGCGCCGGGGAGGAGCGTGGCGCCTGGGGACCGAGTACCTGAATGATAAAAAGACAAAAAAAGACAAAGAGAAGAAGTATCCATGCGTGGAAGTACATGGCCGAAGCCAAACCCAACAGCGCTGGTTAATTCGGCCCGTTCCCGTCAGAGTGGAAAAGGGGACTGAGGTGTGGCGCCGGAGGGCGGTGTCAGGGCAGCGCATGCTCCCTGGGCCGCACCCCTGTGCGCCTCTAATTTTAAAGGGGAAGAAGGTTTTTTTCTGGTGAAAAAGGTTCCGTCTCCCGTCCCTTGGAAGGGACGCCCATGCAGTATGGAGGAAAGGGGATGGGAAGTAAGAGTATGAACTGTCTATCTGAAAGGTTGTCGAGAGTGAACTCGGCAGAGGGAAACCGACAACGAGGGGCAAAGCCTGAAAATTGTTTAAAAAGACATTAAGATTTGTGAAAGCAAGAAGTATTTCAAGACAAGAGGATGGGAAGTATTCACCTTGGGATCCGAGCCCGGCCGAGGGAGATCCAGGGGTGGAAAGCTAACACCCAAATTTCACTGAGAATGGAACTGTCTTGTGAATTTGTTGAATACCATTTCTGAGAGTTCTGGGCCCAGAGGAGGGTGATCCAGGGGTGAAGCCATCACCCAAAGTGTTTGTAGAACAGAACTTTTGTGTTTGTTTGTTGAGCGTATCAGACCTCGAAGGCGAGAGACTTTTATTGAAAAGACACTTAACCAACAAAGAACCTGATAGCTGATATATAACTGTTAGCTTGTGCCGGGAAGGCTCAAGTGTGTGCTGTGCTCCAAAGTCCCACCTTGTCCCGTGCTAAAAACGTGGGGAAGGGAGACCTCAAGGCAATCACACCCCGACTTATTATTTGAACACCTTTTCCTTTATTTCAACACCCTATCCCCCAATCTCTGTGATTAGTTGTAAGCAATTTGCAAGTTTTCTTTTAGTATAGGCTTTTTACTTTGACAAGACGCCACAAGGACTGCCTTATTTTTCATTTGATGGTCGACGCTTGCTCCCATCTTAGATTTAGGTTAGGTGTTTTTCCACCCTGCAATTAGTTTAATAAACACCCTTGAACTGTGATCACTTGTGTCTGTCCTTACTGTTGTCACCATGAGTTCCTTACAATAAGCAAAGCAAAAGCAGTTGCAAAATATGGAGCATCGCTCTGGGGCTATAGGAACACACGAAACATCCAAGTCTCTAACAACCATTTCCTAAAACTCATCCTTGGTCTCACCCAATCGGCCCCAAACTATGGCACCCATACTGCTGTTCCTGGGTGATGAAATGGAGTTGGAGCCAATCCTGCACTGGCTCAGATTATGGGCAAACCCGAAAGCTGGGATAACACACTGATTAAAAATCTGATATCAAGAGGTGGATCTGATAGGTTCTATGTCATTTCATCGACGGCCCTTTTTAAGACGGGTGTTTTTACGTTGAGTATTTGCTTTTAACATTCTCTTTGGGGGTCCCCAACGAAACCTTTTCCAACTAAAATTATCCATCGAAAAAATATGCATCGAATGCATATATGGGTGGGGTAAAGGGTTAATATTCGTTGGGGTGGGGTTTTAAGGGTAAAAAACAGGGGGTTAGGTGAGGGGACCACCAAAAAAAGAAAATCCAAAAAAAGGCATTCAATTCAGAACATTTCGATGGATAATTTTCATTGGAATAGGTTTTGTTGGAAACCTTTTCGATGGAAAGACCATAAACCGTTATTCCCGATTCCCCCAACCCTTTATATGTCCTTTACCACCCCCTATAAAAAAATACTTTTTTTGGCAAAAACTTGTCATAAAAATGGGTGTTGATGAAAGGACGTAGTACCATCTAAGAAAATTCCATTGCTGTCAAAGGTAAGGAAGTGGCTGGTAAAACTGAATGCTGAACACTACCTGATGAATCCAACACTAATCACCGAAGTTGTTGTTACCCAGCTCAGGCTTCAGGCATTCTCTATTTCCAGGGCTGAGAGAGAACATATGGAATTAGAGAAGGGAACCATCAGAAATCTTAACCAGAGCATGATTTAACTGCCTCCCAATAAGATCAACATTGTCCCGTTGGACAGCGGGCAGGGAGGGCAAGGCGTGTCCATTTGGTTGTAAAACAGTGGAGGATACCTTTGCATTTTGTGCTGTTTTGTCAAGTCTTCAAGGACATTAGAGCAAGAACATTGGCTCAAGTCTTTAGAGACAGACAATTTGCACAATGTAGACCAGCCTTGTTATATCTTCTCTGGGAAGAAAACCCATTTGTGAGCTTATCGTTGTTATCTTTCTTGAGACAAGCTATAGCTAGGAGGGCATTTGTGTTATCCCTCATAGCTAGCGGATGAGTCTCCAATACCAGTCTAGCCCATAACAACAGATAGGGCTGACATATGTGACCGTGTGAAAATCAAGGTAACATGTCGGAGATGCAAAAGATTTTATTAAATTTACATAGTTGTCTCTTTTTATTTATTTTTGTATTGACAGATGTATTTTTCACCTTGTTGCACTGGAATGTATATGCAGAGTTTGTATTTTAAGATCTGTGGAATTTTATTTTGTCTTTGAGATTTGTACTACTCTTAACCTTTGTATGTACAGCATCTAGATTACTATCGCAGCACCGCTACGTGTGACAACCGACGAATGAGAGACATGGAACGCAGATTATAGCTGATCGAGACAGCAACGGCAACAAGACTCGTGTGCAGGACCTTGGTTAGAGGTTAGTGAAGAGGCTTAGCACAGGAACGGCACAAGGACAGTGCGATACCAAGCTAACCACCCTGTAAAGATCTCCCCTCGTGGGATAAGATAAGGGCCGAGTAAGCACACCTCAGACGCTGAATTGAATAGGACACCTTGAAGCCCCAAGTGAGAAAAAGGGACCACTAAGGTGGACCTTTGGGTTTGATTCCCCCCATCCAACAGTCACAGTAAAAGTTGAACGACAACATAACCATGAAGAGAAGCAAATCAGATATCCGAATATTACACCCACATAACAGGCAAACTAGGACCACAATGCAGTCCTTCTATAACCAAATCATATGTTGTACGCCCCCACAAGAGTCAGCCAGATGCCAGCCAGGCACCCCGAATAGGAAGCAAAATTGTATAATTCTCCTGAAGAATGTTCAATATTTGGTATCCAAAGAACAGAAACATGTTGAGATTGTGACCTATGGACTAACACATAGGAGAAAATGCTAAGATAGTATAGAACAATAACGTAACTACTGTGTTCGCAGATATTGCGTACCCTACATACACTTGGGTTAGAAAAATGACAATTCAGTGTCTGTTAAATTCCTATTTTCATATACACAAATGATTGCACCCTACCTTTTAATTAACAGGATTGTGGGACTAATGTACTTTGTTTGTTTTAATGTTGTGATTGATTTATATTAACATTGTTTTTAAATGATGCTAATGGATGATTAAGCCTTCCCTTTGTAACTAGACCTGTCAGCATATTTTCTCTATCTCAAATGTCAAAGAATGTATGCACATTTATACATGTTTTTATTCTTTTATGGTAATTTGTCAAAATAAAGAGATTTGATTGAAAAAGGTAAGTTATCCACATAGTCTATTTTGTAAAATGCACCAAAGTGTGTAGACCCACCGGTGTAATGTTGTTTATTGGCAGACTGACATCGTCAATGTGACCAACTTCCAGAAAACCCATATATGGTATACATTACTCACCGTAATCGTATTTCTGATGTTTGTATCTGCTTAGGTCACACGCTGTGCATAGGCCGACATCTAGTGGCAGCTGCAGAGTATTACAGTTGTTGTTTTCGAAACTCGAAAAGGGACTTCGAATAGGGCGTGCCAGTAATACTTTGCCTAGTGCGACGTCCCCTGTACCCATGATCCCTCACGCGTGTAGGTCCCTCAGATTGTATTTTTCTGACATGAGGTAGCATGAGGAGTAGCGTGAGTACAGAAGTGTCCAAGCAGATACGATAGACAAGCTCCATGCGCCTTCACTCAGATGGGAGGAAGGGTGGGCTCATGTGAATCTAAGCAGATGCAAGCATCAGAAATACGATTACGGTGAGTAATGTATACCTTCTGAAGTTTGTGAATCTGCTTAGATCACATGCAGTGCATAGATTAGCGAGCATTGTTAGTAGAAGGAGGTAGGATGTGAGAAGGGTCATGAGTGATCAAATTTCTTAGAACTGCTTGTCCCACTTGTGTATCCGTCTTGGAATGAGTGTCAATGCAGTAGTGCTGAGTGAAGGTGTGAACCGAGCTCCATGTAGCGGCCTTGCAAATACTGTCCAGCGGGATATTTGCGAGGAACGCCAGAATGGCTCCTGTGCCTCTTATAAAGTGAGCCCTGGGAGTAAAAGGCAGAGTTTTATCTGACAGGGAATAGCACAGTTGGATAAAACTGACTATCCACCTGGAGATAGCAATTTTAGAAAGGCGGTCGCCCATTCTGCCTGGCGCTATGGAGACAAACAATTGATCTGGTTTCCTTAGCGGTCTGGTCTTGTCTACGTAGTAGAAGACCGCTCTCCTCACATCTGGTGTGTGGACTTTTATCTCAGCCGAGCTCTTGGGTTCTTGGAAGAAAGCCGCCAGATCGATAGACTGGTTTACATGAAACTTGGAAATGAATTTAGGTGAGAACCTAGGGTGAGTACGTAAAAACAGCGTATCCTTATGTGCTGTAAAGAAAGGATCCTGCACTGACAAAGCTTGAAGTTCACTCACTCTTCTTATGGAAGTAACAGCCACTAAGAGCGCAGTCTTAGAAGTCAGGTGTTAAAGGGCTAGACTTGTGTATAGGCTCAAAGGGGGGGACCCATGAGCTTAGCAAGTACCACATTGAGATCCCAACCTGGCGGCCGGATTGAAACTGGGGAGAGAAGTCTTTTTACCCCTTCCATGAATTACTTGATAACAGGTATTTAACACCACGAGAATTTGCTCTGTGAAGTGGTGTAAGCTGACAAAGCCGCCAGATGGACTTTTAGGGAGTTAAATATTAACCCTGAGTCTAACAAATGGAGCATATAGGTTAGAATGTGAGATGGAGTACATTCTAAGGGATTAATAAGTTTAGATTGGCACCAGATAACAAAGCGCTTCCATTTGTGAAAGTAACAGTGCCTAGTGTTGGGCTTTCTAGCTTCTTTTAAGATGTCCATGCATCTTTGTGGAAGGTTGAGGTGGCCGAACTCTATGACTTCAGGAGCCATGCTGCCAGGTTCATTGAGTGGGACTGCGGGTGCAGTTAGCCCCTCGTGCTGGGAGAGTAGGTTGTACCGGCACGGGAGTTTGATGGGGTCGCACACCGCCAGTTTGCGCAGGTGCGGATACCATGGCTGTCTCGCCCACATAGGAGCAACTAGGATGAGCGTCATCAATTCCTTGTGGATCTTGTTCACCACCTTCCTCACGAGAGGGGTTGGTGGAAAAGCGTAGTCAAATATCCCTGACCAGTTCATCCATAGGGCGTTCCTTTGGAGCCTGGCTGGGGAACCTGGACGCGAAGTCTGGGCATTGACTGTTTTCGCTTGTGGCGAATAGGTTTATATTGGGGAAACCCCACTGAGAGAAGAGGTGTTCTACGACATCTTCGTGTAGTCACCATTCGCGTTTCTCTGGAAGGGGATCTCTGCTCAGAGAGTCTGCTAGCGAGTTGAGTTCCCCCGGAACACATTGGGATGACAGGTAAATCTTCCGTTTGAGTGCCCATTTCCAAATTTGTTGGGCAAGCCTGGACAGATTTTGAGAACGAGTGCCCCCCTGTTTGTTTATGTAAAACATTGCAGTTGTGCTGTCTGTAAGGACCTGCACTGACTGGTTCGATAAGAGGGGTTTGAATGCCCGAAGCACTCTGAATACTGCTAGAAGTTCCAGCAGATTGATGTGGTTCTGAGCAACCCTGCGAGACCAGAGACTCTGAGCTGTGTGGTGAAGGTAGTGAGCTTGCCACCCTGTTAAGGAGGCGCCTGTTGTGACGACGGCCTGAACCTCTGGGTCGTAGAAGGGTTTCCCTTTAGTTAGATTCTTGCTCGTCCACCAGCAAAGATTCTGTACTAGTTTTGGCGAAATGACCACTAGATCGTCCCACTGACCACTTGCCTGAGACCACTGTTTCGCCAACCACTCCTGCATGGGTCGCATGCGCAGACGCGCGTGGGGAACCAGGTAAATGCAAGACACCATCATGCCTAGCAAACGCATTGCTTTGCACACCTTTATTTGGCGACCGGCCTGATATTGAGGAATTTGCAGCAACACATTTTGAATTCTTTCCTCTGATGGAAAGGCCAACCCCTCTTGAGTATTTAGGACAGCTCCTAGGAACTGTTTCGAGGTGCTTGGTATCAGGCTCGACTTTTTCCCGTTGATGGAGAAGCCCAATTGAAAGAGGAGGTTGATGGTTCTTTGGATGTTTTGTCTGCAAATTAGGGGGTACTCCCCTGTAATGAGCCAGTCGTCCAGGTAAGGGTACACTGGGATTGCCTGCATGCGCAGGTGCGCTGCCACCACCGCCAGTACCTTGGTGAATACCCTTGGAGCCGAGGCTATTCCGAAGGGCAGCACCTTGAATTGGTAGTGCTGGTTCGCTATCTTGAAACGCAAGAATCTTCGGTGTGCTGAGAACATTGAAATATGAAAATAGGCATATTTCATATCCAGTGTTGCCATGTAATCCCCTTTTTAGTAGGGGGATTACCTCTTGTAGCATAATCATGCAGAAGTTTTGTGGCTTAACATACTTGTTTGCAGGGCACAAATCTAATACTGGGCGCATTGTGAGATCTTTCTTTGGCACAAGGAAGTAGGTTGAATAAATACCCCTGTTTATCTGGATACTGTGGACATCACCCTGTCCGAGGTGATTCCCTCCCATGCATTGGTAAAGTTGGTAATCCGCCCCCCTACTGGGGAAGCACGGGAGGGGACCTGAAGTGCAACGTCACTGTTTGGAAGGTGGGGTACCACCTCTAGCGGGGCTGCCCCTTTACCGCCCACGACCCCTGCGCTGCCCTCTCGGGTAGCCCTGGGAAGACTGATTGGTTATTCCCCCATAATGAGCTCTGTTTCGTGGCTATAGCTAAACCCTCTTTGGGAATTTTGGCCTCGAAAGCGGCGAAAATGACAGCTTCCCCTCTGTCCAGAAGGTTTGTTAGTGAGTTGACCAAGGGATTTTAAAGTGTCATACTCATTGTTCGCCGTTTTGAGGGCATCTTCGACAGCTTTGCCGAATAATAAGTTGGGCTTGGCCGGCATGTCTATCAGTGTTGCCTGTGTTTCAGGCTTAAATCCCGATTGTCTCAGCCATGCATGCCTTTTAATGATCGTACCCTCAGCGATTATTTTACCGGCATTATCAGCCGCGTCGAAGTTAGTATTCAGGTGGCAGCCAGACACTGCCCTCCCCTTGGTTGACACTTGTGCTACCCGGGTCTTTAAAGGTGTGTGTGCCGAGGAGAGTAAAGCAGAAACTTCCTCCCACTTGTGGCAATTATAACTCGCCAAGACGGTGGCACTGTCTATCTTAGCTTGATAAGCCACAGAGGAGGCTACTTTCCTACCTAGGCCATACATCCTCTTGCTTTCTTTATCCGGGGGAGCCCCTGAGGAAGCAAGTGGGGTGCCCACTCTCTTCCTAGTGGTGGTGACAACTAGGGAATCTAGTTTTAGTTGTCCCCTAATATATAAAGGGTCAGAGGGAGCGCCACGAAATAACTTCGACACACAGATTCACTGCACGTGTGAGGTTAGAGGTTTGTAGACATGGCTGAATCCTGCACTGAATTGATTTTAGTAGCGGGATGGACTGAGTTACTGCCTTCTTGTCCCCCAGGATTTGCTCTGCAAAATCCTTGTCTTCTTGAACTTCCTGAGTATCAATTTGGAAGTGTTCAGCAACCTGGGCTAACCCCTCGTTGAGAAGGGGTTGGTTATCAGACTGGAAAATCATTTACATGAGGGTCCTTAGGAATTGGGGAGTCTAAGGTGTAAATGTCAGCCTCATCTTCACCCTTCTGTTCCTCATCATCCCCGTAGTAGGGGTCTGCATCCTGGTCCTCATCGAATAGAGGATCAGGGTCTTCATGGTAAGAAACAGGGTCATAAGGCTCCACAACAAAGGGGTCCAAGACTAAGCCCTGGCAGGGGGTCTCAGTGCGAGACCTCTTAGGAGGGGGTTGAGGAGACACAGGTGTGGCTTTGGAACCAGATGGAGCTGAGGTGGGAGGGGTGTTCCTATAACTTTGAAAATAATGTGGATCTTTTTCATAAAAATTGGCCATAAAGGTCATCCTCTTCATTACTCTGTCTATATTTTCAGAGCTCCATTCCTTGGAGCTTGGTATAGTAACAGCTTGAGGGGTGAGGCCCATGCCCACATCTGTGGGAGGTGTAACCATGGTTTTAGGGGCAGGCTGAGGTTTTTTAGATTTCTTTGCAGCCTTGTCATCCCCAAGCTTCTCCTTAGGAGTGTGGAGATCTTTAGAGGACTTTTTATGGTGTTAGCCCCTCCCCCATGGCCAGAAGTGGTCTTTCCAGACTTCTTGGGGCCTTCTGCCTGGTCCAACGCAGCGGGTCTACTTTCTGGTGGTGGATCCGACGTTGAGCGTCGAATTTCGGATGGGGGCTTAGACACGGAGCATCTAGTCTTGGAAGTCGGTTGGGACACAGCATCGTCGT
Organism: Ambystoma mexicanum; assembly: GCF_040938575.1. Lineage (NCBI taxonomy): Eukaryota > Metazoa > Chordata > Amphibia > Caudata > Ambystomatidae > Ambystoma > Ambystoma mexicanum. The sequence continues at coordinate 291,451,849 of NC_090932.1, read as the reverse complement.
CAGACGACCGGGTCTCGATGGTAGTTTTATGGGCGCCACCTTTTCCGTCCGAGGACGGCTTGGCCCTGCCGTGAGGCGACTGCGAGCGGGAACCGGCCGGGGCTAATGTGTTTGGTGGTGGGTGTACGTGTTGTGCTCTTGCCGTCGGGTGTGGTCCCCACAACATGGACACCGGCCTCTCCTATGGGGTCGGGGGCCTGTGCCTGGGTAGCCGAAGCTGCACCATCGCCCCTCGCCGTCCGATGGCGTTGCTGCCATCGGTGAAAGCGCCCTCTACGTCCATGGCTTCGAGCTGCCTGGCATAGTGGGCCCAGCGCTTCGTGCAGCTGTCCTTTAGGGTTTTAGGCTTGAAGAGCCTACAGGGCCGATAAGATGCCTCATTATGATCTCGAGGGAGACACAGATTACAAGTTAAATGTTTATCTACCCAAGGGAACTTTGTTACATTTGAGGCAGAATTTAAATGGAGTACTCTCCATATGGTTAAAGTATGGCAGCGGGGCGAAGAATATGTAGGATAAGGGGAATATAACCTATATGACCTTCCCCCCCACTCTACCTACTGACTGGGCCGAGGCCCAGCGTGGCGTGACCTTCCAAGGCCAAGGGTCCGTTGCAGCAGTCTCTGACGGAAGTTTCTCCGATCCTCACCCGTGTCGTTCTTAGGCGTTCGGTGGACAAAGGATAGAAAGAAATGCAACATAATTGAAAGTAGATAAAGGCTTTACGCCGAAAGAAACTCTGCACACATGCGTCCGACTAGTATGGCGGAAAAAAACAATCTGAGGGACCTACACGCGTGAGGGATAATGAGTACAGGGGACGTCGCACCAAGGATAGTATTACTGGCACGCCCTATTCGACGTCCCTTTTCGAGTTTCGAAAACAACTGTAATACTCTGCAGCTTCCACTAGATGTCGGCTTATTCACAGCATGCGATCTAAGTATATTCACAAACATCAGAAATATATATATTCATTAACAAAAACATTGTTAAAAAGACGTTATGGTTAAGTTGCGCTACTAAAAACCTATCTCCTTTACTGAAAAACCTATGCTAATGCTAAAGGAAGGTTCTGGTTACAGTGCCCTAATAACAACCTATCAAATTCAGTGAAAAAACATTGGTAACAGGACGTTATGCGTCAGTTGCCCTAAGAACAACAAAACAAATTCAGTGCAAAAACTTTTGTTACAGGGACGTTACAGTTACTTTGCACTAACAACCTATCCATACTATGGTTACAAGTAAAACCGAAAAACCCTGGAAATTCACCAGTTATGGTAAGCTAAGCAACCATAACTCGCACCACCACTGTGCACTGCGAAGACTAACACCCATGACATCAAAGATGACATCACAAATGTCATTGATGACATCACTGATGTCTGGCTCCCTCTTTTTTTGTTCACTGACATATGTAGGGCAGGTGGTTTTCTTCACTGACAACCAGGAAGTAAACATGATATGATATATGATATGATATGGCATTTTTAACGCGCCTATACACAAGTGTTTCTAGGCGCGACGAGGCAAGGGGGGTACAAAGGAAGACTGACAACAATCCTACTAGGCCAGGTGTCATTCAGATCGCGCAAGTGCATCGGGAGGGGGGAAAGGAGAGTGTGGGGGGAAGGGGGAGGTGGAGGGGAAAGTGCAGTACATGGGAAGTGGAATAAATAAAGATAAATAACGGCCAGCTGGTGGCAAGTGTAAGGAAGTGCAGACATAAGTGCTGGTAGGGGGACTGTAGGGATACAGAACAGCGATCCCAAGGTGCAGGGGTTGCCAGGGAGGCAGTGCAGGTGGGCAATTGACGGGGCCAGGGCCAGAGATCAGAAAGGGGGCCAGGTAGCCAGTGCAGTTTCGGTCAGGAATTCAGCAGGGGAGAGGGGGAGAGAAAGCAGAAGCAAAGAGGAAGGTTTTGAGGTGCTTCTGGAACCGGAGATGGTTCTCCTCAAGTTTCAGAGAGGCAGGAAGGCAGGAAGGCTGTTCCAGAAAGAGGCCCCTGCCGAAGAGAGTGATCTGCCACCAACTCGTTGCTTGGAGAAGCGACGGACCCTGAGGGAGTTGGAGGCGGATGAGCGAAGAGCTCGAGAAGGAAGATATTTAGGAAGAGAGAGTTGAAGGTATTTCGGCCCCAGACCCCAGAAGTCCTTGTGTACAATGCAGAGGGTTTTAAACTTAATCCTCGCAGCCACTGGGAGCCAGTGAAGAGATTCCAGTCCTGGAGAGATACGATCCCTGGGCTTGAGGCCAAGGACAAGTCTCGCAGTCCTGTTCTGGATAAGTTGCAGAGCGCGGAGAGTAGAGGAAGGCAGATTTAGATAGAGGCTGTTATAGTAGTCCAGATTAGAGAGCACCAGTTCAAAATATTCAAAAGGTACTATGTTTGCAGACCCTACCCTTCTCATTTGTTCCTACACTACTTTCCTAAGGGTCCAGTCACAGCATATAAAACATATACATAAGGGAAGAAGCAGGCTTGAAACACAGCAAGCAATCATTTGTGTGCATGAGTGTTAGGAAAGATTTCATATTGTAGGTAATTTTCCTTCCATGTGGCAACCCCCAAACTTTTTGCTGTTGTTTTACACCCTGATCTAGACTTTGCCAGAGAAGCGCAGCCTTCCGCCGCACTCCTCTGGGCTTTCGCTCCATTCTTATGGGAAAACTGACATGCCCTTAAAACAGTCAGTACCGGGAAAAGTTGTTTTCCGTAGTTCTTTTCTCATGTTGCAGCTTTCGCACAACATGACAGAAGAGTGCACCGTAAATTACACTACCGCGCTCTTGGTTCTCTAGTCATTCTACAGGCCCTAGTAACTCTCGATGGATTTATAACGAACTGTGCAAGTATGTCACGGACGGGACTGGTGGCAGCGATCGTTTCTTTGTGTTTTGAACTCCCTTTTGCCCTGTTAACCGCGCTTCTCGCGTTTGGCCAAAATGGGTGGCCTGGCTTCCAAAATGGCCATGCCACGAGGTTCTTTGTCCTGTCCGCTAAACGTCTTGCCCCTTCACCTTCCCCAGGTCGAGCCGACCTGGGGCCATCCTTATTTGGGCATGTACTTTCCCGCGAAATACAGATGCTTTCGCGGGCTTCTGCATGCCTTGTGTGTGCCTCCAGGATGTGGGCTGGGATGTCTGGTCCCAATACACATCCTGGGTGCCAGAGAGTCTAGTGTGTCTTGAATGCATGGGACCACCGTGGTCTGTGATAGGTCCACGTATGGTGTGAGTGTTTTGTGAGCAGATCTCCCATTGGGTCCTCTCCGTTTTGGCACGAAGGGAACTCTGGATAAGAGGAGGCTGGAAACGCCACTACCATGTCGATCTCCTGAGTTCTCACGAACGACAGATACAGGAGCCAAGTATCCTGCAACTAAGAGGCTGAACCGAGGAATCGCTGGTGACCCGCTGAAGGACTGCTCCTCTGCACTGCTGTCGCCCTGTGAAACCATTCTGCCTCTGATCGAACGAGAAGGCCTGTACTGGTACTTCGACCCTTTGGAATAGTGGGAACAACTATTCTCGGCATCTTCATCATCTCCTGCACGTAAGCCTTCGGAAGCGTCTCTGGGCCATCCAGTGGACTGACCAGCTTGCCCAGGAGTCTTGCTCTGTCACCGCCGTCAGGTTGCTGCTGTATTCCGAGTGCTTGACACTCTCACACGATTCGTACACTTGGCATTCCCAGGTCTGAAGTGAGAAGTGTACATTGGGCTGAAATACACACAGCCGCTTCGTTGCCCTGCTGTGGTAACAAACTATGCGGGTTCACTGCGTTTGGGACATCCTCAACTCTAACTTCTGCTGCCGCGGAATCTACACGACGCTGAGACGTTCCCCTGCTCGTATCTGAACCTGCCAGCACTGAAACTGACGTGGAGAAGCCTGGGTCTGCCTACATCGGGGACCGGTGAGTAGCAACTCTAGGAACCGGTCGCCCTCCTGCAGTAGCCCGTAGCTTTTCCCCACTGTGTTAAACAGCACGCCTTTTTCGCACTCGCGCTCTGCTTATGCCCACAAGTGGAGGCCGCGCTTGAGTAGCGGAGATCTGTTCGTCCTCCTTTGTTCACCACTCTGAACTGCCCGATTCCCTTGAAGAGACTCCCCTTGGCCCATTGGCACCAGCGTGTGTAGGTACTTTTGAGCACAAGGCTCCACTCTTCGTAGGGCTCGGACTTCCTTCTAGTTAGGTGGCCTTGAAGGCAAACTGGGTCTAACGATTACTTGCACTGCCTGTTTTCCTCCCCATTTAAATGCTCTGCATATTTCGTGCTTCTAACTCTTTAGACCCTTCGGTAATTGTATATATATTGTATTTGATTGTGATGTGTTGGTTTACTTGAGTTTTACCGTGATTCTTTACTATGGTCAATGTTACAAAGGCCTTGTAATAAATGTGCCTATATTTTTAATATAACACCTGCTTGGAGTAATTTGTAAGCGTCCTGGCTTTGTGTGCTCATTGCGGGCTTTCAGTCACCCTCACCCCTCTTGAAACCTAGTCTTGACCGCCGCCATCGCTACCCTGATTGGTCTGGCTTGTCCAGAGGTTACCCTGTTCCAAGAAACTAGGCTGGCCTTCTGAACCTCTGCCTCTCCAGGACAGAGTTCAGAAATCCATCTTAACAATGAAGATGACCAGTTAGGTTATGAACACTTTCTGGTAATACTGCTGCTTTTTTGCCTACTTTACTTTCCCTGTATATGGGTTTATTTGTGTGCATTGTGGTCTCTATGTTTTGTGTGTAGTAGTACAAATTTGTAGTAAGTGAGGCGTTGTTAGCTACTTATTACATATTTCACAGTACGCAAAACTCTGACACTAAAGCATTCATCATTTTACTATCGAACATAGCAAAAATTTGAATACTGCACCTCTATGGTGCATGCTGCAGACAATGCCTACATTTCTTCACGAGATGGTTCCTATACTGAAAAGAACTCTGTACTGCAATGGTGTTTATAGCAATGCATTGTGTAATGAATTATGTATCTCATGATAGTTCTCCCAATGACCTCTGATAGTTTTGTGCCAACATTATATTGACAATCCCTTGTGTAGGCTTTTCATGAAAGGTAAATGCAAATGTGATGTCATCAATGACACTTGTGATGTCATATTTGATGTCATGGGTGTTAGTCTTAGCAATGCACGGTGGTGGCACGAGTTATGGTTGCTTAGCTTACCATAACTGGCGAATTTCTGGGGGTTTTCGGTTTTACTTGTAACCATAGTATGGATAGGTTGTTAGTGCAAAGTAACTGTAAAGTCCCTGTAACAAAAGTTTTTTCACTGAATTTGCTAGGTTGTTCTTAAGGCAACTGAAGCATAACGTCCCTTTAACAATGTTTTTTCACTGAATTTGATAGGTTTTTAGTAGGGCACTAACCAGAACCTTCCTTTAGCATTGTTTTTTCAGTAAAGGTGATTGGTTTTTAGTAGTGCGACTTAACCATACTGTCCCTTTAACAACGTTTTGTCACTGATTCCTTGGCTGCCTTCATGATGAACTTGTTGAAAGCCGATATTCCCCTGTGTATGTATCCATTTGTGCTACCCCTTCCCTTTCCCAATAATGTCGGTGTATCTTAGAAATTAAAGGTGTACATGTTAAGTGTTGGTGAGTGTGTGAGTGGATTTTCTTTTTGTGTTAACATTGCATGGTGAGTCTGTGCCACACATTACTGTCCGAGATTTCTGCAGGTAAGCATTATGCAATCACAATGCAGGTATCCGTAGGACTCCAGTACTGGCCGCATCTTCTAATGCACTTTTAATTAGTTGTGGGAGCGCACGTCTGTCCGTTGCACAGTTATGTGCATTCGTAGGGCATCCTCTGTGTGCTGGTAACACCGCCCCTGTCGCCAGCCCTATGGATTCATACGGTAGGCTACCGCATTTCATATAGTCCTGGCGACCAGGTGAGTTGCTGTGAAAACCTACCAATTTATGGCTGCAGCACGCCTGGCTGTATGATGCCCACTGGAAAACAAGGAACAGCAACCTCCAGTGTACGGTGGGCGTGTTAAATGTCGTATTAATTTGATTGATCTACTGCTTGCCTTTCCATGACCCATGAAACAGACACTGTCTCTGCACTGAGCACTGTGATGTAAAGTGTCAAGGGTTCGCCTGCGGGTCGTAGAGTTGGACAAAACATTTAACTGAAGCCGTGATAGTTTGTAGTGAGTCTAAAAAATGGCTAAGCTGGTGCAGCCTGGTCATTCACATACTAGGGCATGTAGAGAGAAGTAAGCAAACAGCAGATTCTTCGGAGCGCAAAGAATATCAGTGGTGGCTACAAAAGTACTGTAGCTGCATGGGACTCGCTGAATATATATCTTCCTGCTCCACGTAATGAAGCAGCGTTTCTCGATGCTGTAAGCATTCTTGTATTTCAGAATGTATTCATCTCCGTGAATCCTGGTACTACGCCTAATGCCGTACCATGAAGTGTACGTCCTGCATGTGACGAGAACTGAAATCTAAGCACAAGGGACCAGTGGGCAGTAGGGTAATTTCATTTACAGCATTCTCCACATCTGCTGCGGCCAACAATAGGGCATCGGACCTGTAGGGCAGCGGATCATTAAAACATACTTGCAGACCATATGCTACGCTACAGACCCTTACCTGGCAAAGGGCATTGTATTGTGCATGTACTATGACTGCCACCTATTTAAGTGAGCGTCACCCAACATTTTCCTCTCTCTGCACGTCCTCTATGTTATCCCTGTAGGTGCTGCCCCTTCCGTACCGGCCCTTGCCTTCCGTTCCTTCTGTGTCGTGTGTTACAAGACCAAAATAAATAGAAATGTACTGGAAAAGGAAAAAAGTAAAATAAAGAAAGTTCCTTTTATAGTTGAACAATGGAATTGCTAATGAACGGATGCAGGGCGCCGTGCATCGTACACGCTCCACATGGCATTGTGGAAAACACTGCAGTGGAATTGGGTAGAAAGGGCTTGCTGTAAAAAGAGGTTTTTTTTACGTGTTGTCGTGCGTTTTGAAGTGTTTAAGTGCGCAGCACCTACTACAAAAAATTATTCCTGTACTCCCAAGAAGGGCAGCAAGGCATTTTTGATAGGGCGTGCAGAAATTAGAATGGCAGGAATAGTAAGATGAACGCTATTTGTGGGAAAAAGTCTTTGTGTTGTGAAACGTCATATTCCCATTTTTGAAGTACGACATTGGCAAATGTCGTAAAAAGGCACAAATAGACTTCTTCACAATGTACGGCGCTTTCTCCATTTCCTGACCAAATGAAAAATAACGCAGCCACATCTGTGTCTGCGTAATGTGATAAAAAAATGATGCAGGAGATCGAAGACGCATGACCTGGGCAAGTGCCTCCTTCATCGCAAACAGCACTGAAATTCGTGTAACATGTTCTGAAATTTTCCCTCCACAATGAAGAACAATAATGTTGGCATGATCGCGCGTCACCAAAGTCTCACAAAGACAAACCAAAATCAGTCACTTCATTGCAGATACTCCAAACAACTACAAATCCACATGACAGAATCCAAAAGTAGCAGCCTCTGCACAGTGTTTTCCATTCACTTTCAATCAATGTATTCAGAACTCCCCCAAAAACCGTACACTGTGGCTTGTGAAACACAGAGCCATAACTACACATTCTGCATTTCTGTCGACAAATACATTGTGTACCACAGTCTGTGCATACAAACCACACCCAGAAACCTTATTGAGCAAATCCGTAGGCTCCCAGGCCCATTTCTATGGCCGCCATTTGCAAAAGGGCCGTATGTGACATGTGCAACCCTGCAACTATCGCAATGTCCGCAGACTTTTTGTGCTGTGCGCGCACAGGAGTGGGGGAATACATTTCAACCAGGGTTGTGGACTTCATTAGTAGTGGTGGCTCTGAAAAGAGCCTTAAAGGTGCTTCCATAGAAACACCTTTTTTCCGGGTTTTTATAAGTATTTTTGTGTTTTGTAGTTCAGCTCACATTCTTACAATAGGGTCTTCAGTGAAGCCTGTAGATTAAAAATATCTAGATTAAAAATATCATTGCCACTGGTCGACAAAGAAATGCCATTTGCATTGAAAAGGTGTTTATATCGAGAACTAATGTCATTCTCACACGAGAACATCCCATCATCACTCAAGAAGTCACACATGCTTCTGTTGATAAGACCCCTTCTGGCCTCTGGCTGGCAACAACAATCATTCACTGCTTTCATCAACTTCTTCAGCTGACGGTACACATGGCAACAAGGCATGGAACCCACATGCAAAGCTCCATAGTGCACAACCACACCATGTACAGTAGCGAAAGTGGCCACTCGTCGACATTCTGCAAGCACAATGCCGAAACTGCACACAGCACCACAAAGCCTCCACTCCCTCCAAATCGAAATTGCCATAAAAGCCTTTTTTGAACGGCATTCTGGAACAGATCTTCCACAAACGCATCACTGACTATCAAAACAGTGTGCCTCTCCATCTCTGCCTGTCACCCTCACTACACAGAGTAATGAAAACAAATATTGCTGCACTTTCCTGTGACGCCCACCCTGAGCACCTGATTGGTCAATCCCCACAGTCCCATTTCCTTTGGCCAGCATGGTGAGCAGCGCAGAATGTGGCACGTGTGCTTCCCCAAGTACTGCGAGGGCCGCGTCCCAGTAAAGCAGTAGCAGTCCTCCTTCCCTTTCCACTATTTTTTGTCCATCACTACCTCATTGGGTACTGTTAAATAGTCACACACGCAATCACCAATGTCATCCAAGACGTTAGCATCTAACACTGTCACTTCTGTACAATACTTCATATGTACCGTTGCACATTAAGCGTCCAAGTGTCGTGTCATTGGAAAGCATGTCCAGTAGAAAGTTCAGTAGAAGAATGCAAGATTTGTGCATCAACATTCATCCACATGAGCTCCCATAACCACAAAGTGGAGGTATGAAAACTTTTTCTGCAGTATGTTTACAACTCCGTTATAAGTGGCTGTGCGCACGGTATCTTCAGGTAAGCGTCCATTACGTTCTTAAAAAGGTTACTTTTTTTTCTCCCATCCACTACCGTCAAGTGGCACGTGAATTGTATATGCTTGCAATGTTTCCATTTACCCATATCACCCATTGTAATATCGAAACAGGAACTCTCTTCTTTCCTTCCGACAATACCACAAATTTGTTTCCCCACTAACGCATCTCCTACATAAATCGTAAAAATATGGCACCATAACCAGCACTGAATGTATGTTACCAACCTAAAGCAACGTCCCAAAAGCTCACCGTCTCCACAGCTGTGGATCTCTCTAGGCTAGACTATTGCCAACATCCTCGTTGTAAATCTGCCGACTTGTACTCTCTTGCCCTCTGCAACTCATCCAGAAGAAGACTGCACGCCTTGTGCTAGGCCTCAAGCCCAGGAAAGGTATCTCTCTGGGACTGAAATGTCTGCATCGGCTCCCAGTAGCTGCGAAGAATGAGGTCAAAACCCTCTGCATTATGCACAAGGCATTCAGGGCCCTGTGGCCTCAATACCTGCAACTCTCACTTCCGAAATATCTCTGTGCTCGAGCTCTTCCTCATCCGCCTCCAACTCCCTCAGGGTCACTCACTTCAACAAGCAACCAGTTGGTGGTAGATCTTTCTTCTTGAGGAGAACCATCACCGGTTCCGGAAGCACCTCAAAACCATTCTCTTTGCCTCTGCTTTTTCTCCTCCTATCCCCTGCTGACTTCCTGGCTGAAACTGATTCTGCACTGGTTACCTGGCCACCCTCTGATCTCAGGGCCAGGCAACTCTCCCCTCCCCCGCCAGTCGCACCCCTACACTGCCTTTCTGGCAAACCCTGCACTTGGGGACTATTTTCTGTATCCCCAACAATTCCACCACCACCTGATGTCTGCACTTATCCTTGCACTTGCCACCATAGGCCCGTATTTGTACTTATTATCATTGTTCCTTCTTCCCATGTAATGCACTTTCTCCTTCCCTCCCCACGCACTTGGGCGATCTGAGCGACTCCTGGCCCAGTAGGTTCATTGTCTCTGTCTCCCCTCTGTTCCCCCTCCCTTGCCTCGGCGTGGCTTCTAAAACGTGTTTATATGCACAGTATAAATGGCATATCATACAATATCACACCATATGATATTATACACGCATTGCATTCATACCCACAGGATGCCTGCCACTTACCTTGTATACTTCACAAAATATAATGTATGATAGCAACTTCAAACAAGTACATACAGTGCATACATACAAACAGGATGTCTGCCCCTTAGCTTGCACACTTCCACCATAGTCTTCTGCATTTCTCTGTACAAAGAGACCTTCTGCCACAGTTTTCCCGTACACACCACAACCAGAAACCTTACACAGTCCCATTTCCATGGCTACGATCCTGCAAAGGGCCGGATGTGGCACTTTTAATCCTGAAACTACTGCGGAATTCGCAGAGTTATTGTGCTAAGAAGAGGGGTGGGAGGTTGGGGTGAAGAAGTGTGAAAAAGGTTAGGGGATTCCGTCTTTATTGGTCCCTCGGAAAAGATGCTTTTTTTTAATTTATTTTTTTACAAAGAACCTTTTTTGTTTTTGCTCTTCATCTGAGTTTCTCTTTTCTTTGCCTCCTTACATTGTTACAGGATTGTCTTCAACACTTTTTGCACAGTGTAAAACAAAACAGCATTGCCAATGTTGGTGAAAAAAATGCCATTTGCATTGAACCAGTGCACATTTTGCTCATTAATGATGTCATAGTTAGTGGAGAACATCCCAGCAGTGGACATAAATTGACACATGCTTCTGTTAATGAAACACCTTCCGACCTCTGGCTGGGGACAAATTACACCGGTGTGGTCCCATGCTCCTCTTGGTGGTATGCTTGCGAAAACCACCCTGGCAGTGGGAAAAATCTGCATCACTTCTTCCATCAACTTCTTTAGGCGATGGAGCAAACGTCCACACGACATGTACTCCAAATGTATAGCTACATAATGCAGTACGACAACATCAACAGTACCGACAAAGGCCACACATCTGCAAAGGTCAACCATACCGCTGAAACTGCCCTCATACACAGTACCCCAGAAAGCCTCCACTCCTTCTAATGTAAAATTAGCAGCCATGCCTCTTTGCGCAGCATAACTGTACAGATCTTGCACAAAGGTATCACCCACTATTAGGACTCTGCGTCTCTCCATCGCTGCCTTCCACCCTCACTAGACAGACTGATGGGGAAAAATAGTACCGGCCCTTCCTGTGAGGCACGCCCTCCACACCTGATTGGCTAATTCCCACAGTTCCATTTCCATGCCCACCATGCTTAAAAAGGCCGGATGTGGCACGTGCGCTTTCCCAGCTACAGGGCCAGTAAAGCAGGGACTGTCCTCCTTCCCTTTCCACTGCAGCCATGCATTCAAGGCGCTAGGCGCTCACCACAGAGAACCTACCATAGTACACCCCATTTTTAAATGCTCATGTCATGTGCAATGCACTCCCCATCTGCAATTGAGCCTGCCAGCTTTCACCCTGGCCACATATTTGCATGCATGGCTGCATAACGTTGTGTTGGGTGTGCTGAACGGTATGTAAGTGCCTGTGTACACTGGCCATATTTTACATGTGTGCTGCTGAGCACTTCCTTTCATGCCGCAATATCTTAAAGCACTTCCTAACAGGTGCAATGATCTGCACCATATGCTAATCTACGCATTGCATCTCACTTCTGCTGTTCTACCAAGTCTACAATGTCCTCCTCAACCATTGTGTAAAAGTCACCAACTTCAAATACATGCAGAGTTACAACTGCACGCCTGCATTATGCTGTGGTGGCTGTGGTGAAGGCCTAGGCTGTTGGGTGCATGGCCTATGTCCTACGGCCTTTGGCCATGCACTCAACAGTTTAGGCCTTGCCAACACCCACCACAACATAACACAGCCATGCAGGCGAACATGTAACCAGGTTCCAGAATTCACAAAAGCAACATAGACCGGCACTTCTACCCAACCGCCGCCCCGTAATCCAGCGATGGATGCAAACATGTTCCAGTTGCCATAATCCACAAACATACCACACTGGTTGGCACCCCTTCCCAACTTCCATTCACAAAGCATTCTATTACTGCCAACCAAACAACAAAATATTGACACCATTGGTCCTGCTCCCAACACTCTAGTAAGTGCAGAGAACCAATATTGCATAGTGCATGACAACACTTACTAATCTGCGTAATACAGACTACCCAAGCACATATAAGAACCAGTTCAACCGTACCCTCTTCTAAATGGACACTATTCCTGCATCCAGTAGACACATTGCAGGACTGCTCAATGCAGCATCTCCACCCATACACCGACAACTGTAGGATGTTCTAACAATCACCACACCCATGCAAACAACAATGGGTGCAATGTAGCCAAACCACACACACACAAAGTAACAATGTGACACCTACTTGCAACCAGTGGACATACATTTTCAAGCAGTGGACATACTTTTCTGTGCAAGGGCTCCAGCCATGCATCGAAGGGGCTACGGACTTACCACACACAACACACCATAGTACACGCTAATGCACTCCCCTTCTGCAATTCAGCCTGCCACCACTCATCACAGAAAGAGATCGCCGTTAGAGCTGTCATGCCATAACGAAGGCTGCCTGCAATCACCACACAAGGATGTTGCCTGTTGAGGTAACCGCAAATTGGCGTAGTACGCACGGATGCCACTGGCACACCACGGTTTTCTTCTAATGAGGTATATCAGATGAAGCACTTCCCACTCCCCACCCTTTCCATCCCTTCTTCCCACCACCAGATGCCGTAAAGTATGTTTTCCAGGCCCTTTCGCCGCAGCATTGTCCTCGGATACAACATGCCAGCGTTATCGAAAACTTATAGCGCACATCACGTCACCACACACTGCAATGCAATCACATTTTTGACCGTGCAGCGAACAGGGAAATGGGACGCCGGAGCAGAGCCAGATATGACTAATTTTAGTGGCCATACTGTTACATAAAAGAGCCCCAGCCATGCACACAATGCCTTAGGGGCTTGGCACACACACCACAACACTATCCTCCGATACACCATTGTGGCATTTCCCAAAAACATTGATGCACAGCACGCTTCCCTCCAGCCAACCACTGGCCGCGTCCAATGTTCGCTGACATCACGGCGTACTGCAAGCCAATGAACCTTCTGTCCGTGGACCGAACAGGGAAATGGGTCCATGGAGCGTAGCCAGATATCACTAATTTATTGAGACGCACATTTCAGTTCTTTGCAACAAAAGTACTGGTCGTATTTCCACCAAACGCACAAAAGCACGCTTTCTGAACCAAACCCCCACTCCTGCCGCAAATTTGGTTAAAATCCGTCGAGCTGTTCGGCCTGTAGCTGTGCACAAAGTATTTCCCCATTAAGTCTATGGAGAAAAAAAATGTTTGGGACCCTCCCCCCCTATAACTTTGACCCCCTCCACGAAACCTCACCCAACTTTACAAAATTCAGCGGGACCCATATACTTTTTTAGCAAAGTTTGGTGAAGATTCGTCCACGGGGAGCATAGTTATAAGTCGCTGAAAAGTGGTCTTCCTATGGGTTTAGCAACTTAACCATAACTACAGCGGGCAGTGTAATTAATATATATTACATGGCCCGCGGTAGCACTGTGTAGTTATGGTCAAGTTGCTAAACCCATAGGAAGACCACTTTTTGGGCAGCTTATAACTTTGTTCCCCCTGGACGAATCAAACTTTGCACAAAAAGTATATGGCCCACTCTGAATTTCTTTGCAAAGTTTGGTGAGGTTTCGTTGAGGGGGGGCAAAGTTATAGGGGGGGTCCCACATTTATTTTCATAGACTGAATGGGAAAAACTGCTTACGCCTACAGCCCAAACCGCTGGATGGATTTTCACCAAATTTGCAGCATGAGTGGCTGTTTGGTCCCGAAAGTGTGCTTTTGTAAATTTGGTGGAAATCCATCTAGTATTTTTTTTTAAACAACCAAAAAGTAGGTCCAAAAGAATTGTGATATCTGGGTCCGGTCCACGGACTCATTTCGCTGTTTGTTCTGCAGACAGGACTCTGATTGGCTTAGAAGACTACGTGCTGTCCGCAGACATCAGATCCATCCACTGATAGGATGGTAAAAAGCGCACAGTGCGTCAGATTTTTGGAAAAGGCCGCCATCTTGGATTCGCGGACTTCGGCCTCTGTCCGCGGACATTGCGGTAAAAACATATTAAAAAACACAACATTGCACTGGTCAAACTTATCAAATAATCTCTGGGGAGGTGATGGGTGAGGAGGATGGGATGGGATGTGACTGCAAGAAGCAAAAAAACTGGCGTGTTTCGCCGTAAAAGTCCGCGAACAGTCTGGATGTTCGCAGACAGTCCTGTGAAGTTCGCGGACACCTCTGCATTACAGGGTTGGTGAAAAGCAGTTCTAGGATGGCTTATAACTTTGGCGCCACTTAATGAAACTGCATGAAAATTTGCAATTATATTTATTTCGGACACGATTCCGAATGAGTTTGCAAAAGTCCCTACAAGGGGTTGTGTTTATATTGTTGGTAACTAGATGTCAGGGGTGATCGGGAGACCCATCATGAACTACTTAATCTATTAAAGAATGTACTCATCTAAAATCATTGTATTGGAGTGTTGTTAATACAGAAACCTAATCATATATAAACATAGGCAATGACAGCAGCATGCACCATACAAGTACAATATTTATAATCTTGTCATTTTGGATAGTACAAGAATGAATGCTACCTTATCCGAGTTTTGAGTAATGTTAAACATGTAATAACTAGCTAACAATTCAAGACTTACAACACTTGTGCTAGTACAAACAATAAATATGAAGAACAACAATGAATACAAATCAGAGGCACATACAGGGAAACTAATGTAAGGAAGAAAGAAACAGCATCATCGGAAAATGTTAATAACATTAAAGTTGATCTTCATGTATACAAATAAATTGTGTGTTTGAGGCCTGCTCATTTCCACATGTATGTGCACCATGAGCTGAGACCAAACCCCAAGGAAAGTACTTTAAGAACATATGACAAGGTTAACGTCTAGATATATAGCACCTTTTCAATTTTAATATTCTGACTGTCAGTAAACAAAACCACCTGGCCTATATATGTCAGTGAACAAAAACAAGTGGCCCAGATGTGTGATGTCATCAATGACATTTGTGATGTCATCTTTGATGTCCTGGGTGTTAGTTTTAGCATTGCACGGTGGCGGCGCACGCTATGGTTGCTTAGCTTACCATGACTGGCAAATTTCTGGGGGTTTTCGGTTTTACTTGTAACCATTAAAGTTTTTTCATTGAATTTCATAGGTTTTTATTAGTGCAACTTAACCATAACGTCCCTTTAACTACGTTTTTTCATTGAAAATAATATATAATATAAAAACTGACACCGATTAGTTTTATATGAAAAGGGGGTTTAACATATGTAAACCTCAGAATGAAAATAAATTTAACTGCGTATTATAAATGATCATTGCGCAGGTTTTATTATTGTTGAGAAATGAGTAACAATGCGAGTTCATTTGACGCTTTCATTGAATGTATTTTAGTGTATTTAACACGAGCCATGAAGGTTTGTAACACGTTCAAACATGGCGGATTTTGTCAAATGAGCGTATAGGCAAATGCACGTTACTCTATCCATGAATACCATAGAGAGCACGCTGGTTTAAATGTCCTTCCTTTGTGTTTGCACCCTAAACGTGACCAAGCGGCCAGTCTGCCGCGAAACTCGTCGTTTTCGTGCACTTTTCTTTTGTCCATGACATTTATCTATTAAAGTATATTTTTTGATGCTTGGAGTTTCTCTTTTTTTTTTTTAACTCTGGGTTCGGTGTGGAACAGCCTCGCTGGACTGCTTTTTGGAGTGCACTCCATCAACTTTATACCAAGGTATAAAGCAACCCTACATACATATATATATATATATATATATACATACATACACATACATACATAACTCCAGTAATGATAGGAAAGATGACTAATGACAAAGATATCACATGTTGACGATATGGTAGGGAGGGGGCCACCTGTATATCCGTATGGGGTGGGAATGCCAGAGTGTTGGCATTTTGGAGAAAGGTTATAGATAACCTAAAGGATATAACAAATAAGAGGGTAAACGTGACTATTAGGCACTGCCTCTACCGGGCCTAATACCATCTCAGAAAGGAAGAGAGAAGATAATGTGTAAACGAACCGCATTGGGTCTACTGTTAGCAAAAAGGAAAGTAGCAACGGCAGCGTGGAAATCTTCTGAGGGCCCGAAATTCGAGATCTGGTTGACAGACTTAAGGAAACGGCTATGGGCTGAACGACTCACAGATACGTTGTTACGGCAGCAGAACGAGTCAGGGGACTAAAGTATGTGGCATTAAGTACTTGCCTTATTACATGAACCATCTGATCTAGACACCTTACCCTCTGAAAGGGCGCCTCAATGTCTAGAAACGGTACTGATAAAAGGGAGGCATACAAGGACAGGAGTGTGCATGTGTGAAATGTGATTGAGCAGCGGAAATATAGTAGGATTGCTCGAGATAACGTGATGAACAGTGTGGGGAAGTTACCCCTGAAAAACCAAACAGCAGGAGGTAATGCCAGTTTGAAATATACCTAAGGGGGGAAACTATATGAAAGAGGGTGGACTGCAATGTGTCTACTAAAGAGAAGATTTAAATGTGTACGGAACAAATATAAACTTCATATAAGCAGATGTCTATCCATGTGTTTTTTGTTTTTGTTATTATAAATGAAAAATCACAAAAAAGCGGATTGGGAAGGAAAAAAAAAAAAGATTCTCTTGTTTAGCATTTACAATTCAGATCTCTCAGAGACACCTGGCAGGCTTCACCCAATCGTATCAGGGTCAAGTGGCAGGTAGCTTCTCCAGCAAAGGGTCAATTTCATACCAAGTGGCAGTCTCCCAGACTCTGTAGGAAGTGGTGAGGAGCACATCCTCCTGGTCTGATGCTGCTTCTTCTGCTGGACTCTCCCAGCCCCTTTTATAGGACTTCCATGGTGTATGTCTGTGCAGCCCCTTGTGATTGGCTGAGGTTGCTAAGATGTTGTATCGTGCACTGGGATTTGGCTTTCCCGAAGAGATTAATTGGGCCTTCAACTTTTAACAACCACCTTCTCTACATTGGTTTATGGTAAGAACATCCTCACCTGACGGTTATGCGGTGGTACAGATGCAGCGTGACATTGCCACCATCTTGGATTTGCTCTTGCACTAACTCTTTGCTCCGCAGCATTCTGCATCCACCTAGGTTCAGGGAGCGAATGGCTGCAGCTATCCTTGCTCGACTGCTCAGTTTGACGTCCCCTTGATTTGCATATTTCTTCATCAAGTAAGTTCAGGAACTATCAACATGGAAGTTTGTGGACTTTGTGGATGTGGGAAAGGAAGGGGACTGCTTCTTTGAAGCTCCCCACTCTGCCTCTTGAATTATTACTGCAAGATTTAAAGGGGTATGTTAGCTATGCTCCCCTTTTAATGCTGGGACCCTGGTGGGACAATACCACATCATTAAAGGAGGCAGCGAACCCATGGGATCACCCCCATCTATCCTGATAGAGGCCCATCAGGTAGTGGCTGGGCCAGCACCATCCCTTGTGGCTCGTCTCCCTCGCACATTAGAATGGGTGTTCTGCAGACTGACCTCCCTCCAATGTTGGCCCCAATCATATCTTATTGTTGGCACAGTCAAAGTCCACTTAGACTTGGCGGTTCACAATTAAGTAACCCTGAAGGGAACTATGATACAAATAGGACTCAATAAGTCGACCAATAGTTTTGAAAACGGTAAGAGACATGATCATTGTCGGATCGATAAGTAAAAGATTAGTATTTTTCTAAACCAGCATGTCCCTTCCAACCCCTTCTGGGCTTTAGGCGGTAACATTTAAAAATGTATTACATTTAAATAAAAAGTAAACTAGCTTGAACCAAACTTACCACATTTGGCCAACTGTATTCCCTGTAACCACGACCCATTCCATGATTAAAGAATGTATCTATCACCCACAAATTCACAATTAACTATCCAGTGAAATTCAATGAGACACCATATTGTCAGGTAATCCTTACCATAAGTAGCGGAGCAAGTCTCTGGGCTTCTCTGGTTACAGGGTCAACAATGGCCACTACATCAAAGTAAGTCTGCCCTTCTTGCGGTCTGAGTTTTATTGCACTACAATGGAAAAGAGCAAATTGTGGACTTTTCAGGATATATGACAGATCAGTACACAATACATACCCAAGACCCACCCCCCCCTCCCAGTCTTCAAACAGTCACATCCATAGACAGTCAGGTGCCAAGAATTCATACACCTTTGCCTTGGTCTCTTGGTGGAAAGGGCATAGTAAGAATTATGGAGTGAAGGCCTTGGTGAAGTCCTTATGTATCAAGACAACAGTATTTGCAATGTTGCTTGTAACATATTATCCAGGAACCACCCCAAATACCATCATGATACTGAACTATAAACAAATTATAAGTTACTCACCGTAGTGACTGACGTACGCTTAGTCCATAGTCCCCTTTCCTCGATACTGTATGGGCGTCCCTTCTAAGGGATGGGAGAAGGAACCTTTTTCACCAAAAAAAACATTTTTCCCCTTTAAATTTAGAAGTGCGGCCCAAGGAGCATGCGCTGCCCTGACTCTGCCCTCCGGCGCCACTCCACAGTTCCCATTGACACGTCGACAATAGATTTAACATTGCCTAATGACACCAGTATTATTAGGGGGGAGGTTGGTGGGACATATGGAGGAAAGAGGACTAAGGACTAAGTACGTTAGTCACTACGATGAGTAACTTATAATTACTCTTACGTCCCGTCCCCTTTCCTCCATACTGCATGGGCGATTACAACTGATTGTAGCCCCAGGGATGAGAGGAGACCCTCCTTAAGCAAATAGGTTCCTGAGAACCGCCTGTCCGAAGGCTGCATCAGATCTAGAGCCGGCATCCAAACAGTAATGCTTGCAGAAAGCCGAGGGAGAGGCCCAAGTGGCCGCCCTGCTTATGACTTGCCAGGGAACATGGCACTGGAATGCGATGGCCGTTGTCTTGGCCCTGACTGTGTGAGCATGCATGTTGGCTGGAAGCAGCTTGTGCTGGCCCTCGTACGCTTCTTTGATGGCAGACACCATCAAGCGGGATATGGAAGCTTTAGAGGCCTGATAGCCTGGTCTTGAGCCTCCAAAAGTGACAAACGGGGCATCCGATTTGCGGAAGCCCTTGGTCCTGTCGAAGTAGAATTTCAGGGCATGCCTGACATCCAGGCAGTGCAGCACTCCTGTGCCTTGTCCTTGGGATCGGGAAAGAACATAGGAACGACTATTTCCTCGTTCAGGTGGAAAGCAGACGGAACCTTGGGCAGAAATGCCGGGTGCGTCCGCATGACTACCTTGTCCTTGTGAAAGGTGGTCTATGGCTCCGAGACGATCAGCGCCTGGTTCTCGCTGACTCTACGAGCCGAGGTAAGGCCGACTAGTAAGGCCGTTTTCATGGTGACCAGCCTGATGTCCACGGCCGCCATTGGCTCGAATGGTTTGTGCGCCAGTGCGCCCAAGACTATGTTAAGGTCCCACACAGGGTGCAGTCTCGACGGGCAGGTAGAGCCTAGCAAGACCCGTCAGATGTTTCTTGACGATAAGGTTGGAGGAGGAGAAAATGCCTTCCTCAGAGTTCTTGTAAGCCCTGATGGCTGCAAGATATGTGCGGCAGGTGTCCACCTGTATGCCTAAATGAGCGAGGTGCGCCGAAAAGGAGAGCACGTCGTCCAAAGTGCACGCCAATGGGTCAATTCCCTTGGAGTCTGCCCAGTGGCAGAATCTGGTCCATTTGCTTTTGTACTGGGCCCTGGTAGCTTTGCTCCTGGCGCCTTGTATGACCTCCAGATTGGCCTGTGAGAGGCTAAGGTGCCTAAGCATTACCTGCTCAGGCACCACGCTGTGAGGGCTAGTTTCCCTAGTGCAGTGTAGATGACTCTGCCCCCCTGTTACGCCAGAAGATGTGCTGGGCCCGTCGGAAGGTGAATCGGGGGCACCTCCAAGAGGCTGTGTAGCTCCGAAAACCATGGCCTGGCCAGCCACCGTGGAACTATCAGAATGATGAGGAGTCGGCGAGACTCCATGATTTTGCAAATTACCCTGTGAATCAGGGGAGTGGGCAAAAAGGCGTAGGCTTTCATGCCGGTTCACTGGAGGTGAAATGCATCGCCCAAAGAGCCGGAGCCCTGACCTTGCCAAGATGTGAACCGGGGACACTTCTTGTTGTGCCAGATGGCAAAGAGATCCATGTGGGGGTGACCCCACCTGTTGAAGATCTCCTGAATAACGAGGTTACTTAGTTGCCACTCTTAATTGTCTGCTCCCAACATGGTGAGCCTGTCCGCTTCCAGGTTGGATTCCCCCGGGAGTTGAACTGCCGTGAGGTAAATGTCATTTTCCAGGGCCCACTCCCACATGCTGATCGCCAGTCTGCACAGAGGAGGGGATCTGGTGCCTCCCTGTTTGTTGATGTTGTACATGCTGGTCAAGTTGTCTGTCTGGATGAGGACAACCTTGCCCCTGAGAAGTGGTAGGACTGCTCTGAGCGCTAGCCAGATGGCGTTCAGCTCCAACCAATTGATGTGGTATTCCTGCTCCTGTCGAGTCCAGGTGCCGTGGACCGAGAGATCGTCCAGGGTGGCTCTGCAGCCCTCGAGCGAGGAGTCTGTGGTGATGGTGGCCTGCGGAGAGGGCGGCCGAAAGGGCTTGCTCATCTGTAGGATGCAGTCCATGGACCACCATGTTAGGTCCGAGTGGAGGGATGGAGAAACGTTGATCATCTCAGATTGCGAGCCACGCTCCTGATTCCATGAGGCCACGAAGTGCAGCTGAATCCTCCTCATCCTTTGTCTTATGTGCGGCACAGCTAATAGGACTGCTGCCAATAGACCCAGGAGATGTTGGTACCACCAAGCCAAGGTCACTTCTCTGCTGAGGAAGTGGGCGGTGGCCCTCTTGAAGGCTGAGATTTTGTCCTCCGACGGGAAGACCTTCTCGGGGCACGTGTCCCAGATGAGGCCTAGGAATGTCAGTCTGCGTAGGCTGCAGCTGTGACTTCTTGAGATTGAGTGAGAAGCCCAGATTGTGCAGTGTGTTCATAAGGGCATGGGAAGAGTGGCAAACCACTTCCGGAGATGTATCCCCCTGACAAGCAAGTCATCGAGGTATGGGTAGATATGGAGGCCCTGCGCTCCGAGGAGGGCCGCCACGGCAGTCATGAGTCTGGTAAAGACCCTGGGGGCTGAGTTGATGCCAAATGGAAGGACTTTGTATTGAAAATGGTAGCCCATGATCCTGAACCGCAGGAAAGAACGATGGGGCTGCCAAATCGTGACGTTTAGGTACGCGTCCTTCAGGTCCAGGGAGCACATCTAGTCTCCTTTGTCCAATGTCTCCGCTATAAAAGCTGGTGTAACCATCTTGAATTTTTGCAGGGGTAGAGAGGTTGAGGGTGGAAAGGTCCAGCACAACTCTCAGGCCCGCCTGGTTCTTCTTCTGAATGGCAAAAATCCTGGTGTAAAAGCCAAAGCCTCGCTGGGAGGCTGGAACTTCCTCCACTGTCTGGCTCTCTAAAAGCGACCAGATCTCCGCCAAAAGAGTTGCTGTCCCAACCTGCAGGAGTGGAGGGGAGGAGGGAGGAGAAGCTGGGATTGGAAGGCGGTAGTCCGTGGATACGATGGAGGATCCAGGGGTCTGCAAAATTCTGGCGCCCGAAATGTGCATGGAGAGCAAGCCTGCCCCCCACCGGAGAAACGTGGACCCAAAGGGGAGTGTCATGCCTTCTTTCCCTCGAAGGCTGTTACTGAGGAGGGGGACTGGAAAAAGGCATTACTCCCCTCCTGCCCCTTTTGTTGTTGCACCGGTTTTGGGACGGCGAGCGGTCTGGCTGCCTGGATCTGCGTTCATGGAACCCGCAGAACCCTCCATATGTACGACCCCTTTCCGAGCGCTGCTGAGATTGGGTGTACGAGTTGGGCGTGGTCTTTGTAAGAATGGATAAAGACTTTGCCGTTTGTGAGCTGTTTTTCTTTTTGTCCAGCTCCCCATGGAAGAGGGCCCTCTCCCCCCTCAAACGGTAGATCTAGAATGCCCTCCTGGACATGTGGGGCTGTCCTTCTCATGTCTGTGGCAATACAGACGGCACGGCCTGAGGTATCGATATGAGTCACTGTGGATTCCATGAGGTCATGCGCCACCAGCTTGGCTTCAGCTAGCCTCCCCTTAAAATGTGATTGGCTATGGGTGGGGAGTTCCGGGAGGAAGTCCGCAATTTCCCAACATAATCTCTGGTTGGCAGCAGCCAGCATGGCATCGGCGTTGGCTTGACGTAGATGCAAAGAGGCGTTGGAATAGATTTTCTTGCCATATGCCTCCAAGATCTTCTCCTTGACTAGCAGCACCGCAGAGGAAGAGGCAGAGGACAACTGTGGCTTGGAGTATAGTGATGCCGCAGCGATCACTGAAGAGTGTGGCTGAGGATGGGCTGACAGCAAGAGTGTATCCCCCTCCACCTGCCCGATTGACCGCCTGGGCCGAGTGGGGTTTGAGCCAGCCCTTCTTGGCCAGGGTGACTAAATCGGTCTGCATAGGAATAATTGATTTGGCAAAGGGGCATTGCGTGAGGACTTCAGCCAGAACCCCCTCTGCCGGCTGCTCCACCTCGGGTTGAGGAGGCCCAGGTACTGCGCCAGACCAGCAAGACGTTCGTGGAAGGCCCTGGCTGAGAATGGCGTGTCCAGATCCTCCTCCTCATCCGTATTCTGCAGATCTGGAGGATCCTGTGGAGGAGGAGGAGTAGTTGGCGCCTTGAGGCTGGGGTACAGAGCCCGCGGCCAGAGGCTGAGGAGGCGGCGGCAGAGCTCCCTGTGGCGACGGCTGGGGGGCCTGAGGAGGTGTCTGCACCGGGGGCTGGGGCATCGGCGGAGGCATCTGTGGTGCCACTACCATCGCGGGGAGGACTTCCCTGATGGCGTCTTTGATGATAACCCCCATCTGAGGTGACTTCATGAGGCCAAGGAATTTCTCAAAGAGCACTTCCTCACTGGCCAAAGAGGTGGCAGGGGGTGCCGACGGGGTAGCAGGGAGCTGCGGGAGCCACTGCGTTCCCTGACCATATGGACGCAAAGGAAAGCTGCCCTGCACAAATGAGGTGTAGACAGTAGGCCACATACCTGGTTTAGGCCAGTCCTACCTTGAGACTCGTTCTTCGCTGCATTCCTGGAATGTTGTCGGACGGGTAGCCCCTTTCTGGCATGGCAGCCATTTTGTCGAGCTGTCTGCCACGTGCCTGCCACGTGTCGCTTGGCCCGCTGGGTCCAGCCTCCTCCAAGACTCTTGCGTGTGGATCACAAGGCCTACCCTGCTCCTCGGGCCTAGGCCTGGTAGTTGTGACACCCTCGACCCAGGGGTCGGTAGAGCTGCGTTTAGGCACCCCGCAGACGTATTGCCGTTATTAGGGCATAGCCCCTCGGCCATGGTGCCGGTGAAAGGGCGGAGCCCCTCCGGTGTGGACCCAGTAAAAGAACCTTCCGGTCCCTCAACACTG
The DNA here is from genome assembly GCF_040938575.1 of Ambystoma mexicanum. Taxonomy (NCBI): domain Eukaryota; kingdom Metazoa; phylum Chordata; class Amphibia; order Caudata; family Ambystomatidae; genus Ambystoma; species Ambystoma mexicanum. The sequence continues at coordinate 291,428,179 of NC_090932.1, read as the reverse complement.
CACCCGGGAGGATCCGAGGATCCCGCGACCCGAAGGCCGGTAGCTGAAGCAGCCTCAGTGCACGTCCTGGTCGAATGACCCGGCCGGTCCCGCCTGTGCGGGAGAGTCCCTGGAAAGGAGTCTCCCTTGCGGGGGGTGGGAGGAAGCGATGGAAAATATCGGCCCTACCTTGGGCCAGGTTCGATGCTTCACAAAGTGCTTGAGATCCTCTCAAGGCGACCTCTGGAAGAGTTCCCTCCACCTGGCTAGTCTGTTCTTCAGCGCCTTCGAAGACAGCGCATCACATGCCGAACATGATTGCCAACCGTTGTCTGGGCCAAGGCAACCGTTAGGGAGAATTCTCTTCTAAGGCTAATTTCCCTTACCTATAGAGTCCCCCCCCCCAGCAGCTTTGCTGGACCTGAGGTGTTTATTTTTTAACTCCTGCTAAGAGTGAGACTCTATTTCCCACTCTTGGACATATTGCTGATGTGTGTTTTAAGCTATTTTTGGTGCTTATGGTCTAAAGAGTTTTTCGCACCCTCATAGGTATCATCTTTTTACATGTGGGTTACACAGCACTCTCAGTGCAGTACCACAGGGGTGTCACAGTGACTCCCAAACATAGACTCCATACCCTGGGACTGACTACTGTCTCCCAGGGCATGTAAAGTCCTTGTTGACTTTACTAGTCAATAATTATGAATAAAAACAGTACAACCCATCTTAATAAGGAAGTACTGGAAAGGGTTAATAGTTTTACCCTGGTGTTCATTTTTCGAGAGGGTACTGTCCAGTCCCTCTCTCCCAAGTTTCTGGCTAGTGGCAGTGGTTATTACCATAAATATTCAACCGCAAATATTTTCCTATGGGATTTCCCTATTGTTCGCGGCTACCACTTTTACTGACAGCCTCTTACAAACCGCCGGTTTATTTTATTATTAACTTTAATCCGGTGTTTTTTTTTGCCAGAACTTTAATAATATTTCTTTCTTGTGTCTTTCTCTGAAATCCTAACCTGGGTCGGGGATCCTTTGTTCGTCCTTTTGGCGGGCTTCTGCAGAAGCCCTCCTCTCGGTGCCACTGAGTCTGGGGTAGACAGGGTGTGTGGGAGAGGGAATAGGCACCCTGGACAGGGTTGCCTAAGCAACCCAAGTCGCACTCTGCCCCGATAGGCCCCACTGTGTGAGTGACAGCTAGGCTGTATGATTGGGGGTTTTCTGCATAAAAGCAGGGCTCTGAGGACTGGAGGACAAGACGTTGCCAGTGGAACTAAGAAACCTGAAGAGGAAAGAAGCTGTAGACATCTGCAACGACTGAACCACCGGTGAAGCCCTGCTGCAGATCCTCACCACTTTCCTCCAACGACAAGAGAAGATCTTCACCTGCAAGAGCCTTCTTCCCTACCAACCAGTTCGCCAATCGCCTTCCAGGACCTGCCTAGGTTGAATCGCCAGTGCCCTGCACTCGGAGACCGGATAGCCAGGCACCCGTCCACCATGACCGCGATTTAAAGGAGCATACCTTTTATTCAGTTTCGGCATCACCGCAGCTGGCTTCTTCCCTGGGCAGTGCAGTGACTCGAACCTTCCTCCACAACGAGAGCCTCTGCCAGGAACAACTGCCACCGCAGGAGCCGCTTCCACTTTTCAAGTACATTGTTTCGCCAGGCCTCCCGTTTCGCGCGGTACTGCTAAAGGTGTTTGAAATCCTTTACTTACCTCCTGGGTTGGCCGCCCCTATCGTCTAACATTGACTTTTACCTTCTGCTACTGCTTTTTCAATTCGTTAAACAAAGACTTGAATGCAGCTACTAGAACAGTTTGATCCTGGGCACATTGCCTTGTACCACTGACTCTGGCACAGGCCTATTGACTTTGGCTAAATCTGTTACAACTGCCGTCTCTAGATTGCATTTCATCACAAAATGTGTTGGTGCACCTAAAACTCTTATAACCACCTTTCCTTCCCTTTTAAACATTGTTGAATTGCCATTTTGCTCGCTTTTCACCTAAGTATTGCTTATGCTAAAGTACTACCTTGCCTAACTTGTTCACAATCCACTTGGGAAGTGTTGCTGGTGTGTTTTAGAGTTTAACGCAGTATAACTTGTCCTTTCCCTCCCTTTTGAGAAATTGTTACGAGTGCCATTTCTGCTTGGTTTACACAGTGTGCCATTTTGCTCAGTTTTCACTCTGGCTCAAACTTGTCTACAATTTAAATAGGGAGTTGTGTATACTTTTCTTGACTGTTTTAACTTACTTCGATGATAGTGATTTGTGTGCTGATTTAAGAGTGTGTAAAATAAATATATATATTCTTTTTGATACAAAGCTTTGGTCAGTGTTTTTTTGTTCCATAGTACTGTAGTCCTATTGTGTAAACCCTGAATACTGCTCTTCTCCCTCTTGAGATAAGTCTGACTGCTTAGCCACAGCTACCAACTAAATCTTTATGGTACAGACTGATACCAAAGGGGATGTATTGCATATTCCTGTAGTCTTAATCCTTTGTAGTGCTCCCTAAGGGAACAGCATAGGATTCTGCCTAACACCAACGTAGGCAGAGGGCATGGGGGTCTGAAGTTGGGAAGAGCCTGTTGCAGGATGGACACCTGTTGAACCCTGTAGAAGTCGACATGCGCCGGGGAGGAGTGTGATGCCTGAGGACCGAGTACCTGAATGATAGCGAAGACAAAAAAGACAAAGAAGAAGCATCCGCGCGTGGAATTACAAGGCCGAAGCCAAACCCAGGAGCGCTGGTGAATTCGGCCCGTTCCCGTCGACGCAGAAAAGGGGACAGCGGTGTGGCGCCGGAGGGCGGTGTCAGGGCAGCGCACGCTCCCTGGCCCGCACCCCTGTGTGCCTGTAAATTTAGAGGGGAAGAAGGTTTTTTCTGGTGTAAAAGGTTCGGTCTCCAGTCCCTTGGAAGGGATGCCCATACAGTATGGAGGAAAGGGCACGGGACGTAAGAGTATGAAATGAACAAACAAATCAAATGCTAATATTTGCCAAAATAATAAAATCAATATTATCACTAGCATTTTCGGAGGCTTTCGAGTTACTGAGCAAAACCAGAGCAGACGTAATCAAAAATCAACCTATTTGCATGAAGGAATTGGAGATAGCAGAACCAAAATGAGGAGATAAAGCCCTACTAATGTGGTTCGCCAACTAGTACTCGTCATGTTGATATTGCGCAGGTGAAAAACTTTGGGAAAGGGTGGAAATGTTTAAGAACGTCTTTTTTTCCACCACTATAGGTCAAAAGGAAGGCAGACATGTTTGTCCACTATAACAAATGGAGTTTGACACCATGGGTTCACCTACTAGAGGTGGGACAAAATTAGTTTGGGGGTTTGTCTGACACTACTTTCTTCACTCCCACCAGATGTACACCGATCAGAAAGAGCACCATTTTACACCAAGCACATTTTGGGCAGAGAAGGAAAAATTAATTTACATAAATGTTCTTTCTATAGATTCCCCATCTGGCTAGATATCCCCAGTTCCAGCTGTTCTCCAAAAAAGTCCCGGGGGTGCAGTGCAACTCGACAACCGCTCAACCAAAACTGCTGTTCCTACAAGCTAACAGATCAAGGCAGTAATATCAGTAAAAGTAATGCTACGTAGACCATGTTGCAGAGCTTTACACATTTATTTTAATGAGGCCCCTCTCTAAAACCAACAACTCCTTTATTAGCACCTCTCTGCCTGCCTTGTCTTAGCACTCTGAAATACAGAGTACTAACCTGCGGGACAAAGTTTGCTTGGACATTGCATGTCTGGGAGAGGGGAGTGTAGAGCCGATGGTGCCTGAGAAACGCAACTATTCTCACTACATAAAATCTCAATGGCCTCATGGGTTTCAGCCTGTGCAACCACTCCTCCTCTCTTGGGTGGATAGGGGAAAGAACACCCACTGGGGAGTCAATTTTTTTATTTATATGAAATTCAGTAAGAAATTTAGGCAAAAATGAGGGCCAGACCTGAAGAGTAACTTTCTCTTAAGAAATAAAGAAAGGGAGCTTTGCATGAAAGTACGTGCCTTTCGCCAACACATTGGCAGACGTGATTGCAACTAAAAACGCAGTTTCAAGTCAAGAGCCAAAGAGAATACAAGTACAAAGGCTCAAAGGGAGTGCTCATCAGAAACAAAAGGGCCAGATTGAGGTCCCATTAAGGAACCACAAATTGCTTAGGTGGGAAGATGTTTGTTAAGCCCTTCAGAAACTGGAAGACCAATGTAATCGAAAAGAATGAACCTTGCTCTGGGACCCATTGAAAATTGACAGGCCAGCCAGGTAACTCTCGATTGTGTCCACCTGCAGTCCGTGCCTAACCAAGGACCCAAAAACTCCAGAACCACTGAAGTAGGGCATGACATGGGCTCATCCCCTCTGCCTCCTCAGAATTCTTACATTTGTACGGATAAATAGACCACTAAGTACGTCATTGCACAGCTAGCAACACCTTGATGAGTGTCATTCAAATCCCAGTCATCATACCTCATCCTCAATAACCACACATGAAGACAGAGACATAAGGTTCGCGTGAGGCCATGTCATGATTCCCCCAACAACCCCCTCAAAAATGCAGCTATAAAGTATGCCCTCTGAGGAAGGCACCAAGGTGGGTAGATGGCTCACCAGAGACGGTCCACATCCTCTGCGCACTGTCCATGGCGATCTGAATCAAACAAGACCCAAACCTCTGAGAACCAAATTAATGACTAGAATCGGCAGAAATGCGTAATGGAGCTTGAAGGTCCACTCCTGTCTTGACTTTTGTAGGCAAGTAAAGCCTTTTTACTTCACTTGCCTTGCTAAGCTTATCTGTTTCGGGGGCACTGATCAGTCCTTATGACTATCAACGCAGGAAAACTATGTTCCCCATTGTGGAATTTTCTTGGTTATTTTTACGGTGTATTCTTCACCTCACAGTGAGGTGAGGCAAGGATACTTTGTGTCCCTATAACTTTATTATTCGAAACGCTGTGGTTACTTGCATGATGACTCAAAGATTGGTGGCAGTAGATTTTTTTTCTACTTTTTTCTTTAAATTATCTTGTGCACCTTGGCATTTTACCACTTAATGCCTTGTAAAGTAGGATACATTCTTAACCTTAACTAGCCGTGCCATGAGATCTTGCCTAGTCCTTTGGCCATCTTGTATTTTGGCCTTCATCCCGACCTCCCAGGACTGTATTTGGCATCTATGGTAAACCACTTTCTGAAGAAAGCGCTGATGTGTGTTCACATCCATGCCAAAGTGTGTCTGTTGTTGAGTAGATGATATGGCCGTAGTCTGCCCATGACTGGACAACCCCAGCCAGTTTGAACGGTGCAGATACTTACCATTGGTGGGCTTGGGCAGTGGGGGGGACTCTAGCACAATTTCTGGATAAAGAGAGGCCTTTTTCAGCCATTCAACAAAGTCGCGGGAGTCAAGACCTCTAAGAAGAGGATCATCCCATTGAGGACCTGAAGAACTGCAACTCACTGTTGCAGCCAACCAGCTTTGTCTTCTTAATCTATGTATGTCCACCCATGTATTTTCCCCAATGAGCTCTCTGCTCACCGCTCCCCGTCAAATATGATTACTTATCTATTGCATGTTATTTTGTGATCAAAAGAGCATTGTTCCTCCCTGTAATTAAATAATAATACAATTCTTCAAATATCCAGGAAAAACCTTGCTCCTTTGCTGATCTACAGAAAGCCTTCATCAGTGCTCCAACCCATAAACCTGTGGGAACAACCAGTCTCGATCACTGTTTGAGAATACTGCCCTAGGAGTCACAGAACCATCCTGTAGGCTGACCAGCTTCTCCCTGGGCTACCTAGTTGCATTGGTCACCGACCAGAGTTCGGATTTGGGACTCTGCAGAGCCTTGACTTGTGTAACAAGTGGCCTCCCTCTGCAGTTGCAGCTCTCCAGCAAAAAGAGGAGCCTTTAAGGATCAGCTTCTTCCTTTCCACCACAAGGGGAGATTTCCATTATTTTCTTAAAGTGCCCTTTGATAATATGTTTATACATTTGTAGTGCGCTCCCGGTACCCTAGGGCTTAAGGGTTCAAACAGGACAACATACAGGATACAGACAATACAATACATATCATAGGACTATAAGAGACTGATGTGTTAACCGCAAAAGGAGTCTAACAGAATAGCAACTTCTTCAGTTTTTTCTTAAAGACTTCTGTGGATTCAGTACTTCTAATCTCTGGGGGCAAGGCATTCCAGGCTGCTGGAGCTGCAAAGTTAAATGCACCATTACGGGTTTTTGCTAACTTACACTGTTAGGCAGAAACCTGTGCAGTTCCCTTAGGGACCACTGAAAAAGGCTTAAGACTACAGGTGTTGGCAGTAAACCCAATTGGTAGCAGTCTGTACCACCCAGATTTACCTGGTAGCTGTGGCTGAGCAGCCAGACTTCTCTCAAGAAGAGTTAGACAGTATATAGAGTATACAAGATAGGTACCAAAGTACAGTTGCACAAGAAAACACTGACCAACGCTTTGGTATCAAGTATATAATTATTTAAAGACACACTTAGAAATACTCTAGCACTATTATTGTAAGCAAAGTTCAAAAACACAGTCACTATTAATATATACATCCCTTATTCCTTATAAGACAAGTCTTAGTTAACACCACTTATTTCCAGACAGAGGTGAGCGCTTAACTAAAGATGGCACTCCAATAAGTTAAGAAAAAGGGAGGGAAAAGGCAGAAATTAGGAACAGCACACAACACAATACTTTAGAAGCACTCAGCAAGGCAGGAAAGTCAAAGTCTATTTGTGAGCAAAAAGTTCAGAGGCCAGGCTCCCCTCTTGGAGAGAGTAGAAGACCAATGCGCCCAAGATCACACAGTTTAAAAGGCTTGGAAAGTCTTGCAGAGAGTTTAAAAAGGAATCAGTTCAGCTCAGAAAAGTTCAGTTAGCCAGCCTAGGGCCAACCCAAGTGGTTAGATGAGGATTTACGAGACACCCCACACAGACCGTTGTGAGGGAGGCCAGGCGGACACAGTACCTTGAAAGTGGAGAGAATCCTCCAGCGGGGGCAGTTGTTCCTGGCAGTGGATGCAAGTCGCGGCGTCGTCCAGAGGAAGAGAAGATCTCGACGTGGAGGAAAGATGAAGGTCGTTGCACTGCCAGGGAAGAAACCAGCCGCGGAGTTCTCCAGTTAAAAGGTACTACCCTTTTATTCGCGGTAGTGGAAAAACTTGGTATCCCGGTTGCCGGGGTGCTTGGCACAGGCAAGGCGGCCACGAGATGATCCGGGAAGGCAAAAAGGCGGGCAAACTGGTTATCCCCACCAGTCAAAGGAAGAAGACTCTTCAGGATGAAGATCTCCTCTGTCGTTGGAAGAAGTGGTGAGACGGTTCAGCAGGGCTCCACCGGTGGTGTCGTCGTTGCAGGTCGGCTCAGCTTCTCCCTCTTCGGATTCTTTGGTCCTGTGGCGACGTCTGTGCATGGGGCAGAGCAGCGGAGGTGCGCCAACCCCATAGTGGGGACCGGACCAAGGTGCCCACTTAAGTCAGAAGGCCTGCAGTGCCTGGTTAAGCACACATGCCCGCTGGGCTGCTAGCAGCCGTCCAGGCAAGCTGGCACAATCTTAAAGAAGGGTGCGGGGGTCTACTGCATCAGAGCGGGCTACCCGATTCTGCGTACTGGTGAGTGAGAGGACATCAGACCAGTCGGACCCTCTTGCACTTGCAGGATGAGAGAAACTGGCTGGAGGCAGGTAAAAGGAGGGGAGAACATCACAGTAGCGCCTGGGACTCTCTGGAATCTGGTGAAGAGTACAGCATGGGAACTCTGCCACCGAACATGGTGCATTGGACACCGATACAGAACACTCTGTGATACAGATGGGTTAGACTAACAGGACATTTACCCAGCGTAATGGTTAAAAAAGCTGGAACAATGCCTGGGGGGAAAGCCAAAGCAACCCAAGCCCAAAGTGCCCTAGGCGGAGGAGTGCATGGACCTGGAGTCGACAGAATAAAGTGACATTGGGTCAGCTCTTAGAGGCTATACAAGACCCCAGAACATCACTGGAAACCAATACAAGCGGTCGCTGTCAACATCACACTGGTGAGAGCAGACTTCCTGAAACTGGGTGAGCGTGTGTCGAAGGTGGAGCAAAGAGTAGGGAAACGGAGGACACGCTAAAGATGTTGCAGAACCGCATTAATGCGCTCTCATCGGCCACGAGAGCGATTGATCTCCGAGCAGAGGATGCGGAAGGTCGTTCAGGGCACAGTGATATCTGTGTACTGGGGGTCGCTGAGGGTTCAATCGTGGAGCTGTACCTGCATCAGCGTTTTGTAGATGTGCTAAGATTAAGGGGCTATCGATGTGGTTACTATTGAGCGAGCACACAGAGTACCTGGGAGGAGGCCCCCGGTCAGTGTTCCGCCATAAGCAATAGTGACAAAAACTACTCAAGAAGAAGGTTGAGGGAGCCGGGATAGAAGTAAAGGCTGCTCTTTCTGGCGAAGTTGAAGGTTTCAGCGGAGGGTCACTCTCTCTTCTTTCACTGACCTAGCAAAGTATGGGATTGCGAGAATCCAAGCTCTAAAAGAGGGAGTGGAAGGGGGCAACAGGAAGAAACACACCCAGGCCAACAAGAGCCTCTTTATCTGGGGCATGCACGGGCAGTGTGCGTCAACAAAGACAGCATGCTTGCTGTGAGAGAAGAGCAACACCACGAAATACTGCGGGTGATGACAGGGTGAACGTGACTCATACTGCTAACAGGGCTACTTCTGAATTTGAGGAGGATGGTGAGGAGGATGTTGGGAATGTTATGGTTCCAGGTTGATTTCTCAAACACATACAGGTGTTGATACAGGTTCTGGGAAGGAACAACACAGTGAAAAGCAGACAAAAGTGTATCCATGGCTATGCTTAATCTTCTTAGAATGTCAGAGGATTAAACAATGTGGTCAAAATGGGCAAGATCCGGTTCTACCTCATTAGACACAAACTGGATGTGGCAGTGTTACAGGAGACTCATCTGTATGCCAAGGGGTTGAATGCATTGTGGAACAGCTGGAGGGGGTAAAGTGGATAGCACAATGTTATCATCTTACTCCAGAGGGGTATTGATATGGGTCAGGGATACAGAGAAATTACAGGTTGCTCACGTCATAATTGATATGGAGGGACAGTATGTTGCAATTGTGGTGGAAATGATGGGGCATACTGTGTTCCTTTTGGGCATGTATGCTTCCAAGGTAGAACATGTAGAATGTTTTCAACTGATGCAGGAGCTTATACTGGGCAAAAATGTCCTGGATCATCTGGCTGCGGACTTCAATTGCGTTTTGGACCACACACGGGATGAGGAGTTTGCAACACTGACCGGCGAGTACAGCAACTAAAACTCTAGCTCAAGTAGTCGCAGTGCTGAGCTCATGGGACGCGTGGTGGGTACCGCATGGGGAACCACACAGCTATTCCTACTTCTCTGTGGTGCACCAGACATAGTCACATATTGATTATGCTGTGGTGGGGAAGAAGGGCTTCGAACTGGTAGCATCAGCAGAGCTTCTCGACCGAAAACTTGTCTGAACATGTACCACTGATAATAGGACTGGTTAGGAAAATGAATAGGCCTCTGATACCTAAATGGAAATTTGATGATCAGATGCTCCTGGACACGGCCTTTCGGACAGCACTGGGGGATCGGGTCAGTCCGTTTCTAGAGGACAACTGGAGGTCCACTGCGCATAGGTTCATGGAGTAGGAGGCGGCGAAGGTATTTATTAGGTGGGGGTCTGCATCTCAGCGAGGGTAGGTGTGCGCAGGGTCTTGACACAAGAAGTGAAAGGTTTGGAAATGTGGGTAGCCATGTTGGAGCAGGAATTAGCAAGAGGGGAAATACTGGGTGAAACTCTGGCCGATGCACTGAGTGACCTCTATGCAGCGAGAGAGCGCCTAGACTCATGGATATATGCTAAGTACGTAGCTCAGCAGCATTCTGAGGGGGCCTAAGCAGGGAAGTTACTGGCATGGCTGGGGCACAAGGAAGGAAGGGAGACAGCAAGGTTGCGGGAAGTGTGGGATTGGCAAGGGAAGCTGATCACGGACAGGGAAGCTATATGTTCTGTATTCAAAGAGTTCTATTCCTCTCTGTATGCAGAAAGGGATGGGTTTAACGCTCATCTTGCGGCTCGATTGCTGGAGCAGGCCAGACTCAAATGGATTACAGGGGAAAGAGATTATAGCTGGAGGGGTACAGAGTCGTTCATGGGGTGAACAGGTAGTCAGGGGATTGAGTAATGTTAAGACTCCAGGAAAGGATGGCACAACAGTTGAAGTATACAGGGCGTACGCTGCGCTGCTGATCCGTAAACCCGTGGAGTTCTATCGGGAGGCAAAGGTATGAGGTGGGTTTCCCCAATCAATACTGGAGGCCCTGGTGATACTCCTGCCTAAGGAAGGCAGGGGCAGCAGAGATTGTGCCTCATACTGTCGCCTATCAATGATAAATGTTGATATCAAGATCCTGTGTAAAATCTTAGCAGGGCATCTGACAGCGGTCATGCAGGGGTTGGTACACCCGGATCAAACTGGATTCATTCCTGGAAGATGCACTCACACAACCTTAGAAGGCTGTTTTAGATTATAGATAAATATATAAGTAGGGCGGAAAAGGTGGCAGTGGTGAGCTTAAATACCTACAAAGCCTTTGATTTGGTTACTTTGAAGTTCGAATGGATGGTGCCGAGTCAGATGTGATTGGGGGCCCAATTCATGGAATGGGTACAGCTACTATATGGTGGCTCCACCTCAAGAGCACACATCAACGAGGTGGTATCTCAGCTCTGGATGGTGCAGCGTGGCCCTCGTCAGGGTTGCCCTTTGTCTCATCTGTTTTCTGCATTGGTCATCAAGCCGCTGGCTCAGGAAATACAAAGATATGAACCTAAAGGACTACTGACAGGGGGGTGGGAGGGTGTGATAAGCACTGTATATCATTTTATGAAGACTACGTGCCAATATATTTTAAAGATCTGCAACTAACTTGACCCAAGTTACGGCAATGGTAGGTCAGTTTGGGAAACCCTCTGGGTTGTTAGTGAACTACAGGAAGTCCGCAACCTATGCGTTAACGGCAGAGGTAGGGAACTGGTGCAGCATGGGATGGAAATCCTTAAGGGTGTATTTCGGTATCCGGGTGTCAATGAGGGTGAGGACAGGGTAATGACCATCTTCTAAAAATGTGCAGATTTCTGGGTGTGTTTCCCCATCTCATTGCTGGTGCGTGCAGCACTTGTGAAAATGATAGTCCTATCTAAGTTACTATATGTGCTCCATTTGATGCCCATGGTCATCGCAACAGCCTGCTTCTTCATCAGATTATGACCAGATTGTTTTGGAAAGGGGAAGCGCAGAGGATCGCACTGACTACCTTGCAGCTGCCGGCGGGGAGGGGCTAATAGGGGCACTGGATTTTAGATTGTATTATAGGGCATCCATACTGAAGCACACAATGGACTGGCTTGTCAACCCACATAGAGATCGACTTACGAATTGGATTATGGCTGAAGAATAGAAATTACTCACCATGATGATCTTTCTATAGATTCTTCTCCCACAGATTATTCACCTGATAGATATCCTCATCCAGCTCTGCTGCTTCGGAAAGCTTCAACAGGGGGCGTAGTGGACCTCGACTTGGCCGTCAAACGTCAATCAGTCTTACTCGGTGCTCGATCATCTGCTCCAGACATGATGTCAGGCGTCGTACATATAATACGTCACTACGCCCCATACCACAGTTCTAGCATGGGGAAAAAAGGGAGAACGCTGCAGAGGAAACGATGGGAGACAAGGCTAATAAGCCTATAAAATCTTTAAAAATGTAAACATCCCAGAAATGAATAAGCTTTGAAAAGGCTTGGCACGCGGAACAGGATGGCCTTCTGGAAGCTACAGAATTTCTATGAGAAAGGGGGTATAAAGCTGCCTAATTATGAGGTCTATTATGTAGCAAGCCAACTGCAATACGTTACTAAATGGCTCTCAGATGAAGTGTCCTATGAATCCAGGTTGTTTGGACAAGATTGTGCCCCATTTTACTTGAAAGAGATGATGTGGTTGCCCGAGGCAGAAATGGAAGGGCGGCCCAAGATGATGGTACATGAGTGGAAGATGTGGCGTAGGGCATGCAAGATGATGGAGAACCCATCCCCATGTTCCCCGCAAGTACTACTAGTTGCACTGGCAGAGGGAGAAAAGCAACTAAGGATGATAATCATAAACCACTGGGAACTGGTTGGGTTAGCAACAATGGGTGATATTTGGCAAGAGGGGACTATCATAGATTTTGAAATGCTGGGTGAGGAAACTGGGTTACACACGGGCCAGTATATTACGTATTATAGAAGGGTGCAAAGAATTAAGAAAACATGGCCCGAAGTGGTACTGGAGGAAGAACCAGATGCTACCATAGATATAATATACGATATAGCGGAGGGGGGACATGAGATATCTAGAATATATGAGACGATGATGATTAAAGTTGGGAAGGAAGTAATACAATTGAGGCAAGACTGGGAAGCGGAAGTAGGTGCCCGATGGAGGATGGAATGTGGGAACGAGCCCAGGGGTATCATAAGAAGGTGTCGAGGAATGAGAGATTAAAGCAGATACAACTGTTTATAATGCATAGGACGTATATGACACCCCAAAGGATATCCAGGTTCAAAAATGCAGGACGGCAAGCATGCCCTAAACGTGATGAAGAGAATGCGGGTATGGTGCATATGTTTTGGTCAAGCCCGGTCATTGAGCGCTTCTGGAGCGAAGTGGCACAAAAACTAGCAGAGAAAGGGATTCAGATTGCGGTGGACACAGTGCAGGCCTGTTTCTTGGGCGGGTTCCCGAGATCACGGAAACTCAAGCATGTGAGTAAACTTAAAGATCTGGCATATGTGCTTGCAAAGAGGAGAATTTCTATGGGGTGGAAGACATGCCACAGACCGCGAGCAGAGGTGTGGTAGAAAGATTTGCAGAAATGGGCGGAGGCAGAAACCATGGTATGGCAAGAAGCGCTCAGTGCTGGAGGGGAGGAGGAGACAGACCCTGATGGCCTGGAAATTATTAATAGCAGAGTTGTTTGGGTCAATACAAGACCCAACGGAACCCATGGAAAGGGAGACCCTATCACAAAATGCAGGAACAGAATGAGATAAATATTAGGCTCGGAACGGGGGGTGGGATAAGGGAAGCAGTGATCACAACTGAGCGATGTATAATTGGAATGTTATTAAATGCACTGCATGTTTGGTTTGTATTGTTTTTTTTTTTTCATTTTTAAAGCAAACTACTAGCCAGATAGGGGCGGTCACATCAGAGCCATCACCAGGTGTCTCTTTGCTTAGAAAGGTGCGCCAGGCCATAAGAACTTTCTGAGTGGGGATGGACGGGAGGGGCGATGAGGAATCTATGGGAGGAGAATCCATAGAAAGATCATCACACGAGTAATTTCTCCTTCAATGGATTGCTTTTCACCCGCAGATTCCTCATCTGCTAAGACGCCCCAAGTGTTAAGATGGATTTCTAAACTCTGACTTGGTGGGCAGAAGTTGAGGAGGCCACCATCGGTTTAGTGAAATGGGGGAACCTTCTGGACAAGCCAGACCAATCTAGGTAGCTTGGCAGGCAGTCAAGACTAAGTCTCAGGAGGGGTGAGAGTGATCGGAAGCCCACAATGAGCACACACAGCAACAAACCACACATTACTCTTAGACGAGTGTACATGAAAAAGATCTACACATTTATTGTCGGCCGGACCAATAGACACAAGTTAAGTATATATACAATACATTTCCTAATGCGACAAATGAGGAAAACACAGCCACAACCTGTAAAGGAAAGGGTGAATTAACACAAGGGAGCATTGGGCAATTCTGAGTCGTTCCTGAGTCCAGCCCTAAGAAGTGGGGAGCCTTGTGCTCAACAGTATAGTTGTGCGTAAAAACGCAAGATTGTGCAAGTGAAGCAGAAAGCGGGTTTTCTTGGGAGAGATGTAGCAAGTGAGGAAGGGGCTTGAGGCAATGAAGAAAAGCTAGGGAGCGCAGGCTAACCCAGCAAATATCGAATACCTTTAGGGGACATCCCTGCGCAAAAAGGATCAGTTATGCAAGGGGGCCACTGCTAAGTGATGCAAGTACTCACGGACCCTCGGCACAGTCCGGACCAAACTTTGACAGTATAGTCGAGGTCGCTAGTAGGTTTGAGTCGTGCAATTTTGCGGTGCTCTGGCTCTCATCAGCTGCGGGACAGAACGATTGTCTGTGACGGGACATTTGCCTTTCCTCAGCTTCCGAAGGAGGTATGAAGAAAATTCTGGTGCAGCAGGCATCAGGGCACAGGAGAGCAGAACAGCAAGGCACCTATAGGGAACGTTACAAACAGGTAGTGACACAGGAATCTCAGATGGGGCCCGCGTTACGCACCCTCATAATTCAGGACCCAGAGGAGCTAGGCCTGCGAAATTTGGTGGGGGAGGGCACGGGACCACAAGCAAGCAATGTTCCAAGTCTCGGGTTTCAATTCGAGATGACGGCGGTTCTGCGGGTTACCCTGAGGTAGAGCTGGACAGTTCACTGAATAGCCCAGAAACACATCCGAAGGGGCTCGTTCCGTGGGTAAGCAGAGGGCGTCGAGAGTAGTTGTTACCATTACTCAAAAAGGGTGAATCGCCTTGGCAGGCCTTCTTGATCGATGAAGAAAGCAGGGTCCGACGGTACAGCAATGGGGCAAAGGGTGCCAAAACCTACTAAAGCTCCTCCAGCGGTTTCACAAGTCTGTTTCTTCGTGCAGGAGGTTTGGCTCCTTCTATAGTTCTGGAAGAGCTCAGGTGATCGACCTGTAATGGATGCAGAGCCCCTTCTCTTATCCAAGATTAGCTTTGTACCAAAATCGAGGACTTCCAATCAAAGATCTGCTCTCATACAGGCATCCCAGTCGTAGACCAATCACGGTCCACAGTGGTCTCAATCATTCAGGCACTCCAGACATCCTGGAACTGGTAGTGTGGATTGGGATGAGATAGTCCGAACGCGCATCCTGGGCATACAAACTTGACAGGCAGAAGCCTGAGAAAGAGATTGTTTTTTGCTGGAGGCTGCATGTCCAAATAAGGAAAAACACGGGTTACTCGACCTGGGTGAAGGCAAGCGACAAAATGGCCATGGGACAGAATAAAAGACTTTGTGGCTCAGCCATTTTCAGACCGGACCACAGTCTTGAACCAAATGCGGTAAACGCGAGTTGATTCAGTAAAAAGAAGTAAATCATTATAAAAAGTAACTGCTGCCACCAGCTCGTCCCAGGCACACTCGTACAATCACCAAAAAATCCTTTGAGGGTGTCTAGGGCCATAAAACAAAAAGGGACAGCGCACAGTACTGGATGGTACATTGTGCACTGTTGAAAAGTTAATAAGGAATGGCAACATAGTCGAAAAACGAAGGGAAAAATAGTTTCCCAGTAATGACAGCCTGAAGGACATGTCAGTGTCCCCGTAACAAGTTAGCAAAAAGCACAGGGGAGCACAGCTGAAGGCTGGGCTCCACTGGTAAAAGTCAGGGTAGAATAGCCAAACAAAATCAAAAGGTTTGGGGATCCACAAATGGAGGGAAAATTGCACCTAAATGAAATCTTTCCTAACACTCCCCCCTCCCAGACGAAGGACAGGGGGACCCTGGATAGGCCTCATGTTCAGGTCGGTTAAACATTCTGGACAACCCATCAGCATTGCTAAATTGGACACCTGGCCTGTGCTCAATGGGGAAGTCAAATCCTTGCAGGCTTATGGACCACCGAAGCAACTTGGGATTCTCTCCCTTCATGTCCATCAGCCACTTTAAGGGTTTATAGTCAGCTTGCACACTGAAGTAGGTCCCATAGAGGTAGGGCCTCAGCTTCCTTAGGGCCCACACGACAGAGAAACATTCTTTCTCCACAGTGGACCACCCGAGCTCTCTGTCCTTAAGCTGGCGACTAATGAATCCAATCAGGCGTTCCTCGTCTTTCTCATCTATCTGGGATAGTACAGCACCTATCTTAGAGTCAGAGGCATCTGTCTACACAATAAAAGCATGCTGAACCTTGCACAGGGATTCTTTTAAGCAATTGAAGGCCTTCTCACCCTGCTCATACCAAGAGGCTTTCTTAGGCTTCTTTGGAGTAGTGAGAGCAGTCAGAGGGGCAGCTATGGTGCCATAGTCTGCCATAAACGTCGGTAGTACAGAGTGAGTCCTAGGAAGGCTCTCATTTGAGTTTGTGTAGTGGCGGTATGCCAGTCTTGTACAGCTTCTACATTACTGGGTAGAGGCTGAATCCTCCCTCCACCTACTTCATATCCAAGGAAGACCACAGATCTGTGACCAATCTGGCACTTGCTATGCCTTTATGGTTAAGTGGGCCTTCTGAAG
The DNA here is from genome assembly GCF_040938575.1 of Ambystoma mexicanum. Taxonomy (NCBI): domain Eukaryota; kingdom Metazoa; phylum Chordata; class Amphibia; order Caudata; family Ambystomatidae; genus Ambystoma; species Ambystoma mexicanum. The sequence continues at coordinate 291,411,738 of NC_090932.1, read as the reverse complement.
AGCCTGCAACACTACGCTAAGGTGCTCCACATGTTCTTCCCAGGTGGCACTGAGAACTGCATCATCCAGATATGCTAAGCATAATTCATCCATCCCATTTAGAACATGGTTTACAAGCCTCTGAAAAGTGGCAGGTGCATTTTTCAACCCAAAGAGCATTACCCTGAACTGGTAAAGGCCTTCTGGAGTTGAGAATGCGGTCTTCTCCTTGGCATGTTCTGTTAGGGCTATTTGCCAATACCCTGCAGTGAGGTCAAATGTGCTGAGGTACTTGGAGGCACCCAAGGTATACGCAAGCTCATCAGTTATTGGCACGGGGTGCGCATCTGTCCTGGTGACAGCATTCAGAGCCCTGTAATCCGCACAGAACCTAAATTCAGAGGTACAAGCTTTTGGCACTAAAAGCACAGGACTGGACCAGAGACTACCGAAAGGCTCAATCACTCCCAGATCCAACATCTTGTTGACCTCCGCCTTGATGTAGGATCTTAACTTATCTAACATTCTGTAACCCCTACTTTTGATAGGTACACCATCTCCAGTGTCTATCTCATGTTTGCACCAATGTGTCAAACCTGGAGTTGGTAAGAACAAGGAGGTGAACTGCCTCAGCAAAGTTCTTAGTTCACCTTGTTGGTCAGAAGTTAGGTGAGGGGCCACTTGGACACCCGCTATGGAGTCATCTGAAGGACCATTCTGGAATAAGTCAGGGAGAGTTTCTGATTCCTCCTCTTCCATATCTGAAGCCAGTAGCAGTGCTGTTATTTCAACCATAGGGATGAAAGCCTTCAGCCTATTTATGTGAAACACTTTTGGGACCTGTCCAGGACTTCCAAGGTCCACCAAATAGTTAACCTCACCCAGCTGCTCCACAACTGTGTAAGGGCCTAACCATTAATCATATAGGGCTCGAGGCCTTATAGGATTCATGACCAGGCCTTCTTGGCCTGGGGTAAAGTGAACAAGTGAAGCTTTCTGGTCATACCAATGTTTGATCAACACCTGACCAGCCTTTAGCGTGTCACTGGCCTGAGCCATCAGGACCAACATCCTCTTCCTTAACCCCAGCACACAGTCCACTACATTGGTAGTTACAGGAGGAGTGGGGAGCTACAGGAGGAGTGGACAGTGGTCCCCTTAAAGGGTGACCAAAAAGAAGTTCAAAGGGGCTAAAGCCAACCCCCTCATAAAGTACCTCTCTGTATGCAACGAGTAAGCATGGTAACAGGAGATCCCATTTTCTCCTTTGGGGTTCTACCAGAGCCCCAACCATGCTCTTGAGAGTTCTAGTAAACCTCTCAACTAAGCCATTTGTCTGTGGATGCTAAGCTGATGAAAACATATTAGTGACCCCACACTCCTTCCACATGGCTTTCATATACTTGGACATAAAGTTGCTGCCTCTGTCAGACACAACTTCTTTAGGGAAGCCAACCCTAGTAAACATGCCAAGCAAAATCTTTAGCAACAGACTTGGCAGTCACTGTCTTCAATGGGATGGCTTCAGGATATCTGGCGGCATGGTCGACCAGCACCAAGATAAACCTATTGCCTGGGGATGTCTGAGGGTCAAGGGGACTAACAATGGCAAACCCTACCCTCTCAAATGGCACTCCCACAACATGCAGTGGCACTAATGGAGTCTGGATTGTTGAGTCACTTTTTCCAGAGATCTGTCAAGCGGCACAACTCCTGCAACGGCTTTCTACTTGCACCCCCATATCTTGGGCCAGTAAAGGTGCATGGATTATGCTTTGCTTGGTTCTTTTGATCCCAAGGTGACCAGCAAGGGGGACTTCATGTGCCAATTGCAGGAAAAAGGGTCTTACTTGAAGGGGGACCACCAACCTCTTATGGTCTCCTTCAGTAGACTGTGGCTCACTGTATAGGAGCCCACATTCCCAATAAATCCTATGCTTCCCAGGAGGTTCACCCTCAAGCTGGGAGCAGGCCCGTCTCCTTAGGCCTTCAAAAGATGGGCATTCACGTTTGCCCTAACTGAACTCTTCCCCATCAGGCCCACCTTCAACCAACAAAGAGTTCAGGATGGTCATGTGGGTTGAGTATTTCAGGCAGCACCTCTTCCTCGTCAGGTTCAGATGCTTGGACAACTACATCCACCTCAGTGGTAGGTGAGTTTGGGGGAATGTTCTTTTCCCCTCTTTTTGTTTTTCTGACTCCCTTAGCCTTGGGATTCCCCTTTGGCCTTGTCTCAGCCAGAGAGACCCTGCACAGGGCAGCCCTTGCTTGTGACCCTGTGCAGGGTCTCTCTGCTGTATCCCCCCACAAGACCCAAGTCTCTGAGGTAATTTCCCAGCAGGACCTTTCTACAGACTTGCCTCTGTATGCTCACAGGAATCCTCACTACTATACCATTCATTCATAGTCAGATTTACAGGAATTACTGGGAATCTGAGAGGGGGGCCACCAGTTAACTTGATGGGTATCAGGGGAGCTCTGGCAAGCTCCTCCTGGTTGACCAGTGTGGCATCTACCACAGTTCTGCTGGCTCCAATATCCCTAAGCGCAGGAGTTGGTTACTCCATTGATCAGCACACTGCCTTTAAAAAAGTAGTGCTTGGTGTTGTCTGGTATCTCAACAAGCATACGCTTCTGAAACTCTTGGCTCCCAGGCACCCAGGGAAAGGAAGACTACCTCGGATTCTATCCCACTGAGGAAGGAATCGGAGGAGAAGGATGCTTCTGTGATCATTTCTTCCTCCTCATAGGAGGGGAAGGCCAGAGTGGACCCCTGTTAGGGAGAATTCTCATAAATGGCCGATTTCCCTTACCTAATGAGTCCCTCAGCAGCTTTGCTGGATTTCAAGGATTTTTTTTTTCACCTGTTAAGAGTGTGAGCCTTTTTCCCACTCTTACATGGGTTTTGCCATGTGTGTTTTTACCATTTGTGTGTTCTTGGGCTCTGGAGCCTCACCTACTCCATGAGCACCCCTTTTTGTGTGTGTTACACAGCACCTTTAGTGCTTCACTACTCAAAAGGGTGAAGCGCCTTGGCAGGCCTTCCTTATCGATATAGAAAGCAGGGGTCCGATGGAACAGCAAAGGGTGCCAAAACCTTATAACGCGTCTCCGGCGGTTCCACAAGTCAGTTTCTTCGTGCAGGAGGCTTGGCCCCTTCTGTAGTTTGGTAAGAACTCAGGTGATCGACCTGGAATGGATGCAGAGCCCCTTCTCTTGTCCAAGATTAGCTTCCAGCCAAAATCGAGGAATTCCAATCAAAGATCTGCTCTCATTCAGGAATCCCAGTCGTAGTCCAATCAAGGTCCGCGGTGGTCTCAGTCATTCAGGCACTCCAGACATCCTGGCACCAGTAGTGTGGATTGGGACGAGACAGTCCCAACCCGCTTCCTGGGCACAGGCAGAAGCCAGAGAAAGAGATAGGTTTTCGCAGGAGGCTGCATGCCCAAATAAGGAAAAACATGGTTAATCGACCTGGGTGAAGGCAAGGGACAAAATGGACATGGGACAGAAATAAAGACTTTGTGGCTCAGCCATTTTCGGACCTGACCACAGTCTTGAACCAAATGCGGTTAACACAAGTTGATTCAGTAAAAAGAAGTAATATATTATAAAAAGTAACTGCTGCCACCAGTTCGTCCCAGCAACACTTGTCCAATCACCATAAAATCCTTCAAGGGTGTCTAGGGCCATAAAACAAAAAGGAACCCCAGCGCAAGGTACTGGAAGGTACATTGTGCACTGTTAAAAAGTTACCAAGGAATGGCAACATAGTTGAAGACTAAGGGAAACAGTTTCCCAGTACTGACAGTCTGAATGACCTGTCAGTTTCCCCATAACAAGTGAGCAAAAAGGCCAGAGGAGCACAGCTGAAGGCTGGGCTCCACTGGTAAAAGTCAGGGTAGTATAGCCGAAGAAAAGCAAAATGTTTGGGTAAAAGAGTGAGAGGAGGGAGTCTACAAATGGAGGGAAAATTACACCTCAATGAAATCTTTCCTAACACCAAGCAGTTAAGATGATGGAGGTGGGCAGAAAGTGTTACAGTAGCAGGTTTTGCAGAACTGCCCAACTAAAACGTGTGTCATCCCTGCGGGCAACATCCAGACAAAAGTGTCTAATAAATGTGGGCCAGGATGACGAAGTGGCCGCATGACAAATGTCCCTAATGGGAACTCCCCTCTGTTAGGCCGTAGAGGCCGATACTCCTCTCATCGAGTGTGCCCTGATGCCTGAAGGAAGCTCTTTGCCTGCAGATTGGTAGCACTCTGCAATGCAAAGGATTATCCACCTGAAACACCTGTGTATAGGCGCGTTACAAATACCATATCATATCATATCATATCATATCACCGCAATAGAGTCAGCTTAGTTGCAGGCATACCTTTGCGTGATAAAGAATGGGCCACGAACAGCTGGTCAGGTCAGATTTCAGGAACTCTGAGGTCCTAGCAACATAAAAACTCAAGGCTCTTTTGGGGTCTAAGCGATGACCCGCTCCTCCTCATGTGGTGGAGGGCAGAAAACCGGTAGGTCTATGGCCCATGAAAGGTGGAATTCAGATACCACTTTAGGAAGAAAGCCAGTTCTTACTTTAAGGGAAATCTTTTCTCAAAAGAACTGAAGGAACGGGGGCATGCAACACAAGGCCTGAAGTTCGCCAATTCCTGGTAATAGCGACCAGAAGGGCGGTCTTCAAGGATAGCAGCAGTAATTAACAGGAACGCATGGGCTCAAATGAAGCCACCATCAAGAACGTTAGAAGCAGATTTAAATCCCAGTCTGGGACAACAAAGGGAGTTGGCGGAAACCTCTTTACAAGGCCCTTCAGGAATTGGGCCATAACCGGGATCGTGAAGAAGGAACCTTGCTCCGGGGACCTTCTAAATGCAGAAATGGCTGCCAAATATCCTTACACTGTGGTGGCCTGAAGGCCTGCTGAGGCCAGTGACAAAGGGAACTCCATCACTGCAGTGGTGGGACAAGAAATGGGGTCAATCTTGCGTTCCCTGCACCACGCCTCAAATCTTCTCCACCTACACACATACAATGACCTTGTAGATGGTCTGCGTGCAGCCAGCAACACCTCAAGTACTTCCTCAGAGAGGTCCCAGTAATACCTCATCCTCACAAGAGCCATGCATGTAGGTGTGGGAGGACTTAAAAACCCACATCCTGAGCGAAGCGGTGAGCGGAGTTGTGAGGAGAGTTGGAGTCTGCAGGAGTCCGCGGGATCCGCGAGGATCTAGCGAGGTATGGAGCCTAATGGGAAATCCTTAAAGCATCAAAAGCTCCCAGAAAAGAAAAACGCAAGAGCGGAGCAAGAGCAGCGCGATGACACAGTCACAACCATTGCCACAGATGTGGACAGGGACTCAGAGGCGGAGAGGGACGCAGAGTTGAGTCCTCGCCGACTCAGAAGTACCAAACACACCAAAAACACGATAACAAACTTTAACACAAATTCGACCGCAAAGACAAAGTCGCGAAACGTGAAAGACTGCTTTACCCACAGCCAACCATTCAGGCCAGGGGAGGCTTCTAAAATCTCGCCCCAAGGAGAGCAAAGGGCGGATGAGGATAAAATTCAGGATAACATCCGAGAAATTCAAGAACAACAACAAAGAAATCGGAATTTAGCCCCTCAAAATAGAAAAGAAATCAACAAAGCAAGCAGCAGGGCCCCTACTCACTCACCCTCCCCGTTGCGAGACGAGTCTGACTCTGCGGGCGGCGCACCACTGACCGCCGGCATGGCGAGCGGGTCCCCAGCGGGGGCAGCCGGAGGACGGCTCCTGCTGGGCCCTGAGCGGTGCAGCGCGCCGGTCTCGAACGTTGGGGAGGGCGCGGGTGCGGGAGCGTTCGCTGACACCGTGGCGTTCGCACCGCCCGAGACGCCGGCCCTCCTGGCCCCCCAGGAAAGCACGATGGCGCGGACGCCGTCGGCTGCAGACATGCTGCCTGAGGGGGTGGAGTCGGCCCCGTGTGTGAGCAGCACTGGAGCCGGCGCTCCAGGAACGGCGTCGCAGGGGGCGGGGGGCGGAGGCCGGCCTCTGAATGGGGAACAGGCCGGAGATGCAGGCCTGAACAAACAAACAGAGAGAGAGAAGACATGCATCACGGCCACAGTACACAGGGAGCCCAGTCTGGTAAATAAGATTCCCATCCAAACCACTGAGAAGGAAAGCAGAATTCCTAGACAAAAACCTGAAAACCTGATGAAATACAACAACAAAGGGTCTCTTAGACCGATAAACCAGAAAAGTGATGACGATATGGAAGCAAATGAGAGCGAATCTACTAACACAGAATCCGACGAAGAAAAAAATTCAGAGTCGGGTTCAGACTTAGAAGACAAACAACTGCTGGCTAACGCCAAAACAAAAAATGCGGATAAACTAAGAACAAAAAGAAAGGCTCAAGCGGGCATGACAAAGCTGAAATCACAAAAAAGAAATCAAGAAAAGGAAAAATTAAATCAAGGGAAAGGGGCGGTAAGCAAGCAGCAATAACCGCGGAAAAAAAAGTGAGGTGCAACTGAAATGGCTTCCCACACCCCTGATGTCGGGCACTCTAAAATCTTTTTTCTGTAAACATCAGAAAAGAAAATTAGACACAGAAACAGAACTGTCAGACGCAGAAATTTTGGAAGCTGTCCAGGAAATCTCGCCGGTCAGTAAATTGCGTAAAACCAACGCAGTACGATGGCATGCTGCAATCCCACCGACAAAGGATCCCGGCTCACCTCAAATCGCAGCAAGCACAGGGAAAAATACAGAAAATAACCAAGCACCTAAAGACACCACCACATCAGATGCCATGGCAGGGAACCAAATCCGTGGGGAGAAACAAGGCGAAGAGAGTAATGCGGTAAAAGCTGCTTCACAACAAATTGTAAAGGACCTGTCGGGAGAGAGAAATAAGACCCCACAAGATGAGGAAAGAGCCGACAGGACCAGTCATCAAATATAGAAAGGCCGCCAGGTACACAGGTGGACGGCACAAAAGCACTACAGATAAATTATCACTGCCTGGACTGGACCAAACATCACATCAGCAGGAATCAAGATTCTCTGACCCCAACTAGATCAGGGGCCCAAGACCCAAATGCCCATCTAGGGCACAGGAACAGAAGATCCACGTCAGCAAACAGGTCAGACCAGGACCAATTGGGAAAGCCTCTAAGGGAGAACGCATTGAGGGAGGGGCTCCGAAACGCCGACAGACAAGCAACACTGACATCATCCCCGAAACCCAGACGGACCAGTGAAACATCTTCATCAACCTTGAAAGAATTTCCTAGCAAAAAATCGGATACAGAAACGGTCATGTCAGCCATGATGATCGCCCTAGCTCCTTTTTGCAAACTGTACGAGGCGATAAAAGAAGGAGTACAAGATAACACCGCAATACTGGCTAATTTAACAACAAAAATGACCTATATTGAAGGATACACTACCGCCCTAGAAGAGAGAAATAACAACCAACAACAATGCTGGGAGAAAAAAGTAGAAGACCTCAAAAAAGATCTTAAAAAATTAGTAGACTCGCTCCAAGCTGAGAAGAAAAGACAGTAACAGACCAAACACAACGGAATCAAAACGACATCAGAGAAAGGCTGAAAGAACTGGACGCTTGGCAAGAGTCAAAAGAACAGGCAAAAGAGAAAAACAGGGTCTCTTCAAGAACCACCGATGCGGCAGCACCGAATTTGGGAGAACCAAGTCTCCTAGCCGCAAGCGACCCAAGGGTCATCAAAACATCAGGCAAAGACTTGAAGATCATGCCGCCTCGTTCACCCACAGGAGCGAAGCAAAAACCAAAGAAGGACTACACAAAGAACCCGATTCAAAAAAAGGAATCCGTAGAAACTGTGGGATCACTGAAACAGAGGCCCCACAACCAAGGCTCCCCAACTGCAACCGAAGAGTTTTTGGAGGACTCAGATTTGATGAATCTCTCGCAACATTGGGAAGAAAACCCTGGGGACATAGACCAGGAGGTATTTATCATCGAAAAGGACGAAGAAATAAAAACTGCAGTCAAGGAACAATCAGCAAGCAGAAAAGAAGTAAAGGAAGCAAACGGAAACAAGGAACGGCCAGGCCTAAAAGATCGTCAGGAGCCAAACGCAAAGGAAAATGAAAACAAGAAGCGACGCTGCAGCAAAAGAGACAGCAAAGAGGACAGGGCCAGAACAAGAAGGCTAGCAACTCCAGAGCCAAGAAGAGAGGACAAAAACGCAAGCAGACAGCAAAGCAAAAATGTAAGAACAGATGATGCAGAACGCACATTCAAAATCGAACAAACTTAAGCAATCAAAGACTACATAGTCTTGAATAGGAGAACTATCCTTCAAATAATAAGCAAAACAACGACGTTAAAAAGCATCAAGTCGGAAGACATCACACTAGTGGAGCCGTACCATAGAGGGAATACAGCAAAGGCATACCCTCCATGTCAAGGCGGTGGGAATTCAATACATTAACCCTATCGCAGTGAGAGAATTGGAAAAAAGTGGCTTTACATTAACAGAAATAAAAACCATAAGTTACAGCAAAGATACAACGAGGAAAGTACAAGACAGGGAGGAACGAACACAGCGATACATATCTAGAACGGAAGAGCGATATAAAGCAAACCGACTGGGCAAAGAATGGCATGAAAAAAGGCGCTTCAGTCCTAACAGATATACCCGCCAGGAGGACCTGGAGCACCGGTATAACCACCGCAACAATACCTCCGAAAACATGCCCCCCGGTGAAAAGAGAGAAAAAAGAGAGAAAGAAAGATACGAGAGTAATCAGCAAAATTATAACTCACGGTTGAACAGAGAGGACCCTCAAAGGGCAACAATCCTTAGCCCAAGAAGAAGAACGCGTAGGAAGTCACCAGAGGTAAATCAAATGAGAAACTTGGAAAAAATAAAGGCAGCTGCAACACCACAAGGTCCTTGGTCTTGGTTAAAAGCAACACTAAACCCGAAATCTCAGAGATAGCAGCGAAATTTGTCTACGGCACAATTGCAGACAGGAACAGTCAACACACAGAGAGGCAAGCGTTGAAAGAATAACCCTAGGTTCATGGAACACGCGAGGTCACGCTCACCTGACAGTGGCGAGCGACGTGGACCTAACTAGCATGGATATCGTGTGTCTCCAAGAGACATGGCTTTTAGAGAAAACGTCACTAGATGGATTTGAAGTGGAAATATCACCAGCCATAAAAGGCTTGTTGGGTCGTCCATCGTCGGGCCTGTTGACCGCAATAAAAATGGGCTCCGGTTTGTCTTCGCCAAAGAAAATAATGGAATCTTACGAGTTGCTGGTGACAACCACAACGTGGAGCAAACAAATGACACTGAGGGAACAGGAAGACACTATTCACCTAGCAATAATAAATACATATTGGAACCCCCAACGGACAAACACAAAAGCATATTGTAGAAAGATGGGTGAGACAATAGACTGGATCTACGCGGAGTTCGAAAAGATTGAGATTATCGTCTGTGGCGACTTGAACGCTGATGGTGCAGAACCACAGTGGACCACAAAAGACAAGTCCCTACAAGGTAACACAGTGAAACGGGGAAAGGCCTGGAGGGCGGTCGCCAAATCGCGAAATTTACATAACAGCGAAACACTATTCCCTAACCAAGTGAACATCCCGACCTGGGAAAACCTGTCCTCCAAAGCCACTTTGGATTACATCTACGCCTCCCAGGGTCTTCTGACGAGTATCCTGGAATTCAAAGTACAAAGAACCATGCACAGTGATCATAACCTCGTGATGTGCGCATGGAATGGGAAGCAGCCGGCCAACCCAACATATCAGTTTCAAGTGGAGGTGAATATCCAGCAAACCCGATTGCGCCTGACGGAAACAGATATTATAAAGATTTCCAGAAACTATGGGTGGCCGACTGAAGTAGACGCAACTAATGGCGGCGCAGAGCGTCCAAACTATATACCGATGTTGCTTCCATTTAGAAGAGTAGTCGCTGGTAAACAAAGACAGGCGACGCATCCTAAACATACCTATGACAAACTGGTAGTCGAAAAGAGGAAAATTGCTTGCAAAGCGAAGAGAAATGCGAAGAAAACAAACACCAAAGAAGCATGGGAGCAGTGGCAAAAGGAAGCAAAAAAGTACAAACATTGGTTAAAACATCAAACTCCAACTGTACCAACAAGATGCCGAGAAAATGTTGAGAGCCCTCAACACAAAAAATTCAAGCAATTTCTGGGCACTAATTAAAACTACGAACTCGAACACGGCCACAGAAATCGCAAACTCAGTGTCAGAGGAGAAATGGGTGCCATATTTAACGGCCCAATTCGACCTACCGCAAGAGAGAGCACTGGAGAGTGACGAAGATGCCACAGCAGAGTGGGTAAACGTGTCGAACGTGGCGGAAATCGAAAACGCCATCCTCAAACTAAAAACCTCAAGAGCTCCCGGTCCGGATGGATTGACCAACGCAGATCTGAAAAAAAAATCGCCAAAAGCATGGGGGGGCGTGATCAGCAAAATCTTCTCCCACTGTAGGAACACTAACATGACCCCGAAACCGGGCTGAAGGCTATAATCATCCCCATTTACAAAAAAGTTGGCAGAGAAAATCCAGAAAGCTATAGACCGATAGCCTTGTAAGATATCGTGGGGAAGATTTTTGCATCACAGTTATTGAACCACTTTAGAACCTGGGCCAAAACGGCTCGATGCAACGATGCCTTTCAAACAGGGTTTCAGAAAAATGGGAGCACCTCTATAAACATCCTATTGATCAACATACTAAAGGCCAAAGTGAGAGAAGGCGCCCCAAAAGTGTATCTTACATTTGTAGACCTGTCGAAAGCCTTCGATAAAATAGATCGGGCAAAACTCTGGGATAAGTTAAATCATTGGAATTGCCCCCCGGCAATCTTGAACCCGATCAAAGCACTCCACGCCGACACGAAAATCAGGGTGAAACTGAACAAACAAGGTGCCCTGTCAAAGGAGATCCAGGTGAAGCGTGGCGTTAAGCAAGGCTGCCCCTTAGCTCTGGCTTTGTTTATCACGTTTTTGGGGGACTATCAATCGGAGGAGGAAAAAATCAGAGCCTTCCCCCGCAGGATAGGTAAAGCACAAATATCACGACTACTCTATGCAGATGACGCCATCATCATCATCGACCAAACGCAAATTGGACTCCAGCGCAAATTAACAAACTTGGAAAAAAATATGGAAACGAACCATTTGGAAATCAATATAGCAAAAACAAAAATGCTAGTTTTCGACAAATCAACAAAAAAGTTGGCGCGACCACCAAAATGCTACCTGAACAAAACAAAAATTGAGGTGGTGAATGAGTTTAAATACTTGGGGGTGATCATTGATGGTTCAGCAAGAGACAAAGCAATGCAAGAACACCTATGGAGCAAGGTGATATTGTTAACAGCACAGACGAGAGCGGTGGACAGAAAATTTGGAAAATTCTCTATGCTACCGGCCATCAACTTTTATAAAGGGAAGGTCGTCCCATCGATCATTTACGGCATGGAAGCTTCATTAAACATCCCCAGAAGCGTGTGGCAGAAGCTGGAAGGCCACGTCTGGAAGTCTGTTTTGGGTTTACCGAAGTCAACTACCATGCCCGCGATCAGGCGGGAACTAGGCCTTGTCTCGCTAGCCTCGCTGGTAGAACAAAGCAAAATGAGATTATGGAGGAAAATCTTGATGTCGGACACCCTACCAATTTACAACATTATCGCAGAAGAACTAAAGAGTGGCTCATGTAAGGCTTTCAAGATGTGGGCTACAAGACTCCAACTCATCTTGACAGAAATAGCCTGTACAGAAGAAGATCTGATATCCAATCCGGACAGGGTGAAACGGAAAATGGAATGGAGGGACTGGATTTCGACAATTGAAAAAGCCAGTACTAACAAACTACTGGCCCACCTCCCGCCAACATTTAACAAAGTCAAAAAACCGCAAAACTATTGCCTGAAATTCCCAAACAAAGGCATGCGATGTATGATCTTGAAGGCTAGACTCAATCTACTAATGACTCACGAAATCTTAGCCATCCGCAGTCCTGCAATGGACAACAGCTGCCGCTTATGCAAGAACATGGACAAAGTGGAAACCTTGAAACATCCGACGCTCCAATGCCCGATGACCAAACAAAGCAGAGCCACATACCTTCAACCTCGACTCCAATGGGTAACAACAGTAGAGGAAGAGGTTTTGTGGAACAGGCTAATCTCAGGAGAGACAACAGGTTGGTTCTGACATTGGTGAAACTAATAGAAGCAGCCTTTAGATTGATAAACCAGCTAGGTTCAGCGAGAGTCAATGAAATCAGGAGACTAAAGCTCAAAGGCAAAGAGGGAGGCATCTGCATCGCTTAAAAACCAAACAAGAAAAGAGACTGTGAGGAAAGGAATCCGGACTCAGAAGCACTCGTTTTTCGCTTCGGGATTCTCTAAATTGGGAAAACCCTTGTAAAAATAAAAAAATTCTTTTTAATTAAAAATTCAAGTAAAAAAAAATAAAAAAAAATAAGATGACACTCTAATAAGTTGTAAAGAAAGGGAGGGAAAAAGGCAGAGTTAAAGAAGCACACAAGTTTCAATACTTTTTCAAAGAACCATAGTAAGGCAGGATAGGCAGAGTTCTACTGGAGAGCAAGGAAGTCAATTGCAAGGCCCACTCTTGGAGAGAGCAAGCAGAAGGGGTCCAGGTTCACCAGTGGGGTTATGCCCAAAGAGTCTTTGTAGATAGTTCGCACAAAAAGGATGAAATTAAAGTCAGGAAAAGTTAGCTAGGTTGTCCCAGGCCAGCCCAGGTTAGAAAGTCGAGGCTTTACTGTCACCCCGAACGATCTGTCGCATGGCGGGACACAGTACCTTAAGTGTGAAGGAAGTTCCAGCAGGGCAGTTGTTCCTGGCAGCAGGTGCAAGTCAGTGTTTCGTCCAGAGTAAGAAGAGGTCTCGCCGTGGAGGAAAGATGAAGGTCGTTGCACTGCCAAGGAAGAAACCAGCCGCGGAGTTCTCCGGTTAAAAGGCACTACCCTTCTCTTCGCAGTAGTGGTAAACCGTAGTATTCCGGTTGCCGGGGTGCCTGGCACGGGCAAGGCGGCCACGAGATGCTCCAGGAAGGTGAAAAGAAGGCGAAACTGGTTATCCCCACCAGTCAAAGGAAGAAGACTCTCCGGACTGGAGATCTCCTCTGTCGTCGGGAAAAGTGGTGAGACGGTTCAGCAGGGCTCCACCGGTGGTGTCGTCGTTGCAGGTCGGCTCAGCTTCTCCCTCCTCGGATTCTTAGGTCTTGTGGCGACTTCTGAAGTTCCAGTCCCCAAAGCCCTGCCGGCAGGCTCACCACTTGGGCCAATCACACAAGAGTGCGACTTGAGTTACCAAGGTAATTCAGTCCAGGGTGCCTAAACCCCCTCCCGCACCCCCTGTGGTACCCAGACAGAGTGGCACCACTTTTGGAGGCTTCTGTGGAGAAGCCTGCCAATAAGTGGAACAAAGGGCTCGACTTGGGTTGGAGTCACAGAAGAGAACACAAACGCCATTTTAGAATCGAGTTCTGGCAAAAAATACCAACCGGTGAATTAATATTAAATAAATCAACCGGCTGTATGTTCGAGGCTATAAGAATTCAATAATTAAAGTTGGTAGCCTCGAACAATGGGAAAATCCCATAGAGATGTATTTGCGGTCGAATATAAAAAGTAGTATCCACTGCCACCAGCCAAAACTCGATCAGGGGGGACGGAGACGTGCCCCCTCGAACAACAGACCCCAGGGCTATCGAATTGCCCCGACCAGTACGTCCACAATATGATGGTTTCTACTGGTTTCTATTCATAATTTGGGGCTAGTAAAGCCAATGGTGACTTTACATGCCCTGGGAGACAATAGTCAGTCCCAGGGTATGGAGTCAATGTTGGGGGGTCGCTACGACACCCCTGGGTTACGTCACGGAGGTTGCTTTGTAACCCACATAAAAAACACACGAGACCCTATGGAGTAAAAGACCACATAGCCCATAAAACACATGGAAAGTGAAAGGAATACCTCAAATCATGTCTAAAAGTGGGAGCAAAAGAATCTCACTCTTAGCAGGAGAGAAACAAATAAACCCCAAAAATCCAGCAAAGCTGCTGGGGGACTCACTAGGTTTGGGAAATTAGCCTTACAGAGAAATCTCCCTAACACTTGTCCCAAACACTTTCCAGCGTAACCAATGAAAAGTTTATCGTCCACTCTGACCCGGGACATGCGCGAAATATAAAAGCTCAACGCTCTCCTAGGATCAAGTCTATGAAGCCTCTCCTCTTCCTTACCAGGATGTGGAGGAGGATAGAACGCCGGAAGAACAACCTTCTGGCTCAAATGAAATTCCGAAACCACTTTCGGAAGAAAGGAAGGACGAACTCTAAGGACAACCCTGTCCTTATGAAACACAGTGAAGGGTGGTTTAACTGAAAGCGCCTGTAACTCACTCACTCTGCGAGCAGAAGTAACCGCAACCAAAAACACAGTTTTCAGAGTTAACAGTCTCAAAGGGCAAGAATGCAAAGGCTCAAACGGAGCACCCATAAGAAACTTAAGAACAAGGTTCAAATCCCAACCGGGCACCAGAAAAGGTGACGGAGGGATCACATTAGTGAGCCCTTTCTAAAACTGAGAAATTAAAGGAATCTTAAAATAGGAACATTCTTCAGACGAGCGCTTAAATATGGACAGCGCCGCCAGGTAACCTTTAATGGTCCCCACTTGCAAGCCCCTGTGGGCCAAGGAAAGCAAAAAAGACAGAACCATGGGAATGTCACACTCAAAAGGATCCACATTCTTAACTCTGCACCATTCGCAGAACTTTCTCCAATGGCAATGGTAGAGAGACCTTGTTGCCGGCCGCCTGGCCGAGAGCAACACCTCCATCACGTCTTCAGGGAGGTCCCAATCCTTATACCTCAACCTTTCAGAAGCCAAGCGTGAAGGTTGAGGGATCTGACCTCTGGATGGAGAACCTGACCCCCCTCCGGTGAGAGCAGATCGTCTCGGTAGGGAAGACGACGTGGAAGGCAGATGGACAAGTCGAGAAGGTCCGGGTACCACGTCCTCTGCGCCCACGCCGGAGCAATGAGGATCATCCGGGAACCGAACCTCTGTAACCTCTGCAGTACTTGCGGGATGACGGGGACTGGAGGAAACGTATACAGCAGTGGGAATGACCACTCCACCACGAACGCGTCCCCTAAGGCTCCTTTTGGAGGAAATTCCTGCAAGCAGAACCTTTCGCACTTCCGGTTGACACTGGAGGCGAAGAGATCCACTTGAGGGGTCCCCCAAAGGGCGAAGATCTCCAGAAGAAACTCCTGAGCCAGCTCCCACTCGTGAGAGATCACGCTCTGCCTGCTCAGAGCGTCCGCCGTCTCGTTGTCATCTCCGGCCAGATGAACAGCCGAGATCGAAACTTCCTGCTGTATGGCCTAGAACTCGAGCTGCTGCATCGCCTCCCTGCACAGAGGAAGTGACCCTGCCCCCCCCTTTTTGTTGAGGTAGTGCATGGCCACCGTGTTGTCCGTTAGAATCAGGACACTCTTTCCTCGCACAGTCGGCAGAAAAGCCTTCAGGGCTAGCCTGACGGCCCTCAGCTCCAACAGATTGATATGGAGTCTGGACTCCGACGGAGACCAACGACCGCTGACTGTCAACTCGTTGGCATGAGCTCCCCATCCCGTGAGGGATGCGTCCGTCACGATCATCACCTCCGGCCAGGGCAGCCAAAATGGGGCCCCCTTCATCAGATTGTCTTCGACGGCCCACCACAGAAGGTCCTGGGCGACCGAGGGCGGCACCTGAACAGGGTCCGACAACCTGCCGGAGGACTGAGACCACTGGAGCTTGAGTGCCCATTGCAAAGATCTCATCCGCAACCTGGCCTCTGGCACCAGAAGAATGCAGGATGCCAGGAGGCCAAGCAGTCTCAAGAACTCGGACGCTGAGAGAGTCTGGGCAAGCTGAACTTGTGCAGCATCTGCTGAATGTGAAGAGCCCTCACCTGGGGAGGAAAACACAGCCCCAGGGATGTGTCGAGCACTGCTCCGATGCACTGGAGCCGCTGCGTTGGTGTCAAATGAGACTTCTTTAAATTGAGGGAGAAGCCCAGCTTGTGAAGGGAGTGGCAGGTGACGGACAGATGATCCAGGACTTGCTCGGGAGAGCTCCCCCTGATCAACCAATCGTCCAGGTAGGGGTAGACGTGAATCCCCCCCTTTCCTGAAATGCGCTGCCACCACCACCATGAGCTTGGTGAAAACCCTTGGGGCGGAGGTCAATCCCAACGGCAGGACCCGAAAATGAAAGTGCGAGTCACCAACCACGAACCTCAGGTACTTCTTGTGCTTGGGATGGATCGGCACATGGAAGTAAGCGTCCTTGAGGTCGAGAGACACCAACCAATCCTCAAGTTGAAGGGCCTGGAGGACTTGAGAGAGAGTAACCATCTTGAACTTGCCCTTCCTGAGGAGTTTGGTCAAACCGCGCAAGTCCATGATGGGTCTCAATCCCCCGTTTTTCTTCGAAATCAAAAAATAAGGGGAATATCATCCCTTGTTCCTCTCCGCTACAAGCACCAGTTATATGGCGCCTTTCTCCAGCAGGGCTTGAATTTCCGGATCTGGACTCTTCAAAGAGAGGTTCCCAGGTGGATTGTCGTGAGGCCTCTGCCGAAAAGGAAGACAGTAGCTGTGGGTTATGAGCTCCAGAACCCACACATCTGAAATAATGGCACACCACTCTACAAGATGCTGCGCAAGCCTTCCCCCAACCGGCGAACCATGGGACCTGGCCTCATGACTGAGTGGTAGTGGCTGCGGCGTTGCCTGAGGGCAAAGAGGCAACTGCCCGAGCGGCCTTGGCTCCTCGAGTACCTTGTTTTCCACCTCTGGCACTCTTACGGTGGCCTCTTTGACTGACAGCTCCTTTTGCTTTACTGAAGGACAAGTAATAGCGAAAGGAACCTCCCCTCCATTGTTGTCCCCTAGGACGAAAAGGCGGAGGTTATCGAACTGCAGCGCCCAAAGACTTCGCTGCAGCTTTGGAGGTCTGCAACCTCTCAAGGCTCTCGTCAGCCTTGCTGCCAAAAAGATGTTCACGGTCAAAGGGCATGTTGAGGAGCCAAGACTGCACATCAGGAGCGAACCCAGACTTCGGCAACCACGCAAACCTGCGTATTACGGTGCTCGCCGCCATGGACTGGCTGACACAATCTGCCATGTCCAAACCCGACTGAACTGCCTTGCACATGGCATCCTTGCCATCCTGAACCATAGCAAGGAAACCATCCCGTTCGTCCCCTTCGGGAATATGTTCAGCCGCTAATGCAACACAGTTCCACAGAGTGTGTGTGAAACGAGACAAGGCACATATGGAGTTGGCCGCCTGAAGCGCCATACCCCCTGAAGAAAACACTTTCTTCACTCAGCCGTCAAAACGTTTGTCATCCCTATCCGGAGGGATGATAGGATACGATGCCTGCTTTGCCGGGGTCGTAGCCGCCTGCATCACCAAACTCTCCGGAGTGGGGTGCCTGGACAAGTAGCAGGGGTCGCTACTGGCTGGACGGTATTTTCACGACAAAGACTTGCCCACTGCCGGGAGACTCTCCGGAGCAGTCCAAGCCGCCGCCACCCTTTTCTGCAGAGCCGTATGAAACGGCAGTACCCGGTCAGTGGGGGGGACCAAGATCAAGGATGTCCGTGAGATCATCCTGAACGAACTCCCCTGGGGGAGCCGACCATCCCAAGTACTCGGTGACCCGAGACATAAGGCGCCGGTATGAAGAATCAGCATGAGTGCCAGGCTCCGGCCTACAAAACTCCACCTCCGGAGAGGTGTCCAGTCCACTGGCATCATGCAGTGACTGCCTCAGGTCATCAAACTGGCTATGGCCCGAGAGAAGCTCATCTGGTACCATAACTGGAACCAAACCTTCATCAGAGCCTTCATCACCCTCTGAAATGTACTCCAGGCGGTGAGAGGAAGACACCTGGGGATCAAAGCTATGCCTGACCTTAGCCAGAGCCTTTCTAGAGGCTAACCCTGTGCCACGGGGCCCCTCCGACACCACCGCCTCGAAAGGCGTCGAGGGCGGCGAACGAGTCGGCGCCGAGAGAATCGGCGTCGACGTCAGCTGCAGCGCCGCCAGCATTGACGGCGTCAACACAGGCCTCAAAGCCGGAGCTCCGAGCGTGTCTCTCGACGACCTAGGTGCCGACAGCGTCGACGACCCCCTCGGAGGCGGAGCCTCGAGAGAAATCGTCGATGACCTCAGCGCCACAGGCATCGACGTCTTCCTCGAAGACGGCACAGGATCACGCGGTCTCGAGCGCGTCGAGGACTGGGACCTGGAACGGGCATTGTGAGAATGACTACCCTTGTCCGAGCGGGACATTTCCCGCGAGCCGTGCTGACCACCCGAGCCCGAAGGCGTACGAGCGGTGTCTCTCGACCGGTGCCGACCGACCCCACTCGGAGGCGCGGACGGACCGGTGCCCTGCGATTCAAGAATCGCTAACATCTGCTTCCCGAAGGAAGCCCATTCCTCCGGTGTCGCTTGCATGGTGGGATAAGCGACCCGCCGACGGGCGGAGTCCTCGGAAGAGGACGGGGAAGGCGACCGATGCCGGCGCTTCCGGGAAAGCCTCGAAGAGGCGGAGGAGTGGCGAGACCTACTCCTGGAAGGAGACCCACTGGACTTCTGACGATGACGCAGAGAGTCGCCTCTCGAGTCATCCATCGAAAGCCCCGTAGACATCGACTTCCGGGGCTTAGACACCCGACCTACCGACAGCTTCTTCTTGCGCTCCCGCAAGGCCTTGGCCGTGAGCGACTGGCAGTCGACACAGTCGTCCGTATCGTGGGCCTCCCCAAGGCACCAGAAGCAGGCGTTGAGCGAGTCCGTGACCGACATTTTGGACCCAGTCCCCGCATTTTTTGAAGTCCGGACGCGGGGTTGAAGACGAAGTAGACATCGTCACAAACAGGTTTTCACAAAAACCAAACAGGTTCAACAAACCGAGAAGAATACAGCAAACTCCAAAGAGTCGAGGCGTACCGAGATTCACGAAGCGAACATGTTCGCAGAAAAAACGGAACTGAGGCTACGGGCGTCGTGCATCCTACTTATCACATCGGGTGACGTTGGCTGTCAGAGGAGGTCCTCGGGGACGGCGCATCGACGTCATCGACGCAGGACGTAGACGCCGAAGATTTTCCAAAGCAGCACAGCTGTGGACATTACCTGTCTTAGATATGGAATACATAGGAGGACCCAATCCCCTCGAAATGGTGGATGTCGGTTGGGATCGAAATGCCATAGCGTCGACATCCTTGGATGCACGGGTTGATCCAGCCTCCATTGGATCTCTTTCAGTGTTTAAAGATTTATCGGCACTGACAATTGTCAGTACCGCGGTAACTAGAGGGGTCGGGTATACTGTGGGCCGCTCTTGGCTCCGAAGCCTGCTGTGTGGGCAGGGTTAGACGCGCCGATTGCAGCATGCTTTCTGAACATGTCAAGCATCGAGGATTTGAAATCCTCCCACTCTTGGCGGGTGGTAAGCCCAGTCAACGGCTTACCTGAATCCGTCAATGATTTAGAGTCCCGACGGTGGCAGTGACACCCTTTCTTCTTTTGGGACTATGAAGAGTGGCTCTTCCAGTGGGACCATTTCTTCTTCCGCTTATGTTCTTTCTCAGCGGTGTGCACCTCGGTTTCGGCCTCCAAAGACCGAACCGTCGACCACGTCAGTGATTTTGAAGGCGGTCGATCCAGAGCGAGTTTAGCAGCTCAATTGCATAGGGATTTGGGTTGCATTTTGGCACACAACAGACACCTGTCAGCCCTGTGACCCATGCAGAGGCACCAGAGACACAACTTGTGTGGGTCTGTGATGGACATCTTGGTGTCACAATCAGAACACTGTTTGAAACCTGATACCTGAGCGACCGATATCTCGTGTGGAGGAATATGACAAAAAAAGTATGTTTTCTGATGAAAACGTTGTGCGAGTCGAAGCTCTGTTTTCCCCGCAGCATGTTAGCGTATGGAAAAAAGGAACTGACGTATACAACCCCTGATGCCACGTCTGGAGCCGCAGACCAGACGCTGAGCAAGATGAATCGACGGTTTACGGCCAGGTCGAGGTACACTACACCCACTGCCAAAAAGTTTCCAAAGCAGTGTAGCTGGAGGGAATATCTATCAGATGAGGAATTTGCGGGATAAAGGCAATCCATTGAAGCCTGAAATGATGGGTCTCCTCTCACCGGCCTGTACTTCCCCGTAAAGGTAGAGCTGACCGGGGGAATGGAACAGGGATGCTGCCACAAGGAGGCTAGGAAATTAGCAATTGTCAGATTGAGTGGCATGTTGCGTTCTGTCCCTTAGCAAATATGGGCTGTGTGGTGGAAAAACTACTTTTAACATTGTATACTTTTATGTGGTGTATATGTGTTTTTTTTAATGTATTTTGATACTTGTGCTATGAATAAGTAAATGAATTAAAAAATGATATTTTTAGTAAATGGCTTACACATCTTATTAATCATATTATACACAGCCCATATTTGCTAAGGGGCTGTGACAGTGTTTCGTATTTCCGAGGGTAACATGTTGTGTTAGTGATCATGTATGTGTCCCTTCTTTTGGTTAAATAGATTTATTGAATCCTCACTTGGTAGGAGGGATTAATCACCACAGTGTGGGGCAACCCCTGGGTCACAGGTCCCTCGTTCAGTATGTCCATCAGATCGTAGCCCAGAATAGGCACCTGCGCCACCTTAAAACCTAGGGTGTCTACCACCCTTTCCACTGGGGCCCTGAACTTAGCATGAGTATGAGTGTATGGCTGGCACTGTTGGAGCTCTAGCCCTGGAGACATGTCTATGCCAGTGCCAAAAGGTCCAACCTGATCTTTGAAATAATCGACTCATCCTGCCCCAGTATATATAGGATCGATGCCCCCTTGATCTGCGTGGTCAGCGCTGAAAATCGACATCATGGACTCAAAGAATCCAGACAGGGAGAGGGAGACAAAGAACTGGTGACCGACAGTCGGCAGAAAACTGTGTATTTTTCAGCACTGACGAAATAGTTGCCGGCGTCGATCGGGGCTTGGGTACCACTGTGACGTTCGGAACATTAGCGTCTCGATGGCCTCTGGAAGGACCCGGTGTGGAGGGCTTCTGTGCCCGTCTCTATTCGTCGAGCCCAAAGGCTTCTCCGGCGTTGATGGTGTTGACGGTTTGGCGCATGAGGGGGTCGGGAGTACCAAGCACCGCTTCCACTGCCGATGCTTGCTGTTTGGGGGGGGTGCACCCGCACCTGCAGCAGCCTGCCTTTTAAACATAGCCAGCATTTGGCTCTTGCAATCTTTCCACTCTTCTCGAGTTTGATTTCGGAGACAGTCAGCCCAAAACAAGTTTGGCAGACCACTCATGCAGGGACTTAGGGTGCATTTTGGCGCATGACCCACATCCCTTTGTGACATGATCCTTACCCAGACACCACAGACAAATGTCATCGACATTTTGACATGGCAGTTGGTGCACCTTTTAAAACTAGAAATCCGGGGAGTGGACATCGCGGTCGAGGTTTTTAGAAAAATGTGTTCGAATTTCTAACAAAGAACAGAGTTGAAGACTTGTGTCATGTTCTTCATAGCAGCATGTCGAGCGCATGGAAAAAAGGAACGGAGGAATGGAGCGTAGCGACCCAGTATATGTACGACACCTGACGTCACGTCTGGAGCCGACGATCGAGCAAGACCGAGGTCCTGAATGCCTCCTGTCGAAGTTTTGCAAAGCGGCAGAGCTGGATGAGGCTATCTATCAGATGAGGAATCTGCGGGAGAAAGCAATACATTGACTTTGTTACTAGGGACTTCAAGTCCCATAATTCCCCAAGTACTGGGACGAGGAAGAGGGCTTCAGAGGTGCTGCAGGAGTGGTCCATTCATTAATGTAAATGACCCACACCTGATGGAGACTTAAAAAGCTCCCTCAAGTGCAGACATTAGAAGAGAGAGAGAAGGAGAAGGAAGGAGCTGCTGTCAGAGCAAGCAGGAAGAGCAGTGCAGACTGGGTGTGCAGCCTAGGTTGGGGCCGGAGGAGAGAGAAGACGCCGGGACCATTGAGAAGCCAAAGACAGTGGCTGGTCCAAAAAGGGTCTATGCCTCCAGTTGTCCCAAGTGCAGAGGCGTTACGCTCACCTGGCTCCCACAGAGGCATCGATCTGAACTGGACAGCGGCGGTCTCCACCAATGTGACGTGTAGGGCCGAGATGACGGACTGGACTGGCCCAACTAGCTTCGTTTGCTTGGCCCGTAGGAATATACTTCTGCAAATGGAGAAAGGGAATTAACCACCCCCGTGGAGTCGAGTGTAAATTCCCCCCACCCCCGCTGTTCTTCCCACAGATCACCTTTGATTTCCCCTCCTATAGTCTCACCTGATGGTTTGAAAAGATGAGCTCTCCATCCTGCATTGAGCGCAGGGGCGTGTTGATAACCAGTTGCTTCACTGGCTCGAAGGAAGCGGTGAGTTCCAGAACAATAATGACTCCAAAAAATATGTAGTTCGCAAGAGTTTACATGTCTGACTTTCACTCTTGTCCGATTCCTTGCAGTTTGCAGCTTGACCCCAGCGAAGAGTTCCTCGTGGTAGCTGACGAAGTTCAGGTAAGGATTTGGCTTATCCTACACAGTTCAATAAAATAAGGCCAGAATGTAAGCTGCCTGTTCCCTTATTCAGGTGTGGCGAGAAAATATGAAGTTCGAAGAATTATGCCTCCGGCTGTAAAATTAGGTAAGTCTATTGCGGTGAGAAGAGTTCCCTTTATTGCCCCGTTGTCTCACCTTGTCGTCCTTTTGTTCCCCTTAGGGGCCGGGGTGCGGCGAGGATGCAATGGAGACTGCGCCGACCCGTGAAGAGGAATAGTACCCCCGGCGGTAATCAGGTATGTCTATGGGGGTAGTTACTACTGCCTCTGTTCATTTCCTTGGCTCACCTTTGCTGTTCTTGTGTTCCCCTTAGGTGCCAGAATGGGGCGGAACGTGCAGAAGGATGCGGTGGATCGTGAGGATGCTGCGAGGGCCGGTGAGTTCAGTGCGGCGCTGCAGCAGGCGAGGCGGCACGCGTAAATGCTTCTTTCTTCCAGTTCGAAGGTGTGGTGGATCCGGAATCCAGGTAAGGATCGAAGGTTTGCTCTTATTCTAACCTTTCTCCTTCTGTTCCTCCCTTTTTCTAGGAGCTGCAGACTCGAGGCGGGCGTGGCAGAAGACTGGATGCAGGCTTACAGACACGTTGAGCGTTACGCTGCTGGATGCAGAATAACGCGAAGCGTGTGCTGCTCTTCGGGCGTGGTTTAAATATCCTGCAAAGTAGTCCCAGGTGAATATCCTTCCCCAGCCCAACCCGAGTAAAAAAATAGTCCCTAGGTAAAATAGTCCCTTCAAAGCCTCATTTGGCTTGGAGCTCTGCAGCATGGTCTGCACCAGGTAAGCTTGCAGCATGGTTTGCATCAGGTAAGTTTACTCTATGAGCCTGGCGCCTATGGCGCCAGGACTGACTCTCCATATGAGCCTGGCGCCATAGGCGCCAGGACCGCACACAAACAGCCCCTAACAGGGGCTTTTGGGCTTGCTCAAAACAACTTGATGCCTGCTTCCGGGGTTGCTGGGCCTGGTCTGGTTCCCCGGGGGTAGGCATCATGACAGCAGGTCATGCAGCGGGAAGCATGTTAAAAGAACGCTTGTCCTTTGAAGGCCTTGTGTGCAGAGGCTGCGCAGAGGGAAGAAAAAGCAGCAAGGGAAGTTTTCCCTCTCGAGAGGTCTCTGGTGGCTGGCATGCACCAGAGACTCATGAGCAAAGGAAGCTCCAATAACGAGTGGCGCGGGCGAAAGCAGACCAGGAGGAGCTGTTTGCCGAGTCGTGAGGAGCCACTGCAGCAGAAGAGCTGAACGCTGAGAGGATCGGGAAAGTGCGACTTAGCCTGTAAGTTCACAATTTTCATGTAACTCCGGTGAGCTGCGAGACTGCTTGCGTGTTCCAGGCAGGCAGTTTCAGTTGCCTGAGTGGAAGAAGTGTTAGTAGTGCTTCTGCATACCGAACTAACAAAAAGCAGCGAAAGTTGGATTCAGTGGAACCAAATGACTGTAAATTTAAGCATGTGAGTTTATGAAAAATCCAACAACCCGGTGGGGCAACATTGTTAAAGGCTAATGCATACAACCATTACCGAAGCCAAGAGAAACTAAAACCTAAGCAAAACAAACCCAACAGATATTGCCAAAGGTGAGAAGGGAGTAATGGAAGTCCCAAGGGTTGTAAAATTTGCTATTCATGTTTTCTGAAACATAGTACAGCTGATATAAAAACACATTGCCAAAGTCAAGAAAGGAACAGAAAAAGACTCTTTCCTTATCAGTATTTGATTACGTGTGCAGTGGGGGAACGAAAGTGGCAAAAGAGCTGCCCTTCTGAAAAAGGTCATTCAGAGAGAGAGGAGCATAATTTGCAGAGGAGCATAATTTGTAGAGGAGCATTAAACAGCACCAAAGTGTATCCAGTTTCCCTGAGAAGTTGTTAAAAATGTAATGCTGTAAACCAATGAACATTGGGGAGCTGTTGCAAAGCCGTTATAAGTTGAAAGTGACAAAAAAAGGACGTTCCGTTTGTGAAAGTCTGTTCCGACAGGGGAGTATACTCGGATGGCAAACCTTTCAAGAAGTAGGCCTGGCATGGCAGTAGAGCAGATGGTGGTTGATGAAGTGCTGTTATGCGGCCCCAACAAAGATAATTTATGCTTGTGGTGCTGAAGGAAGAACTGTATAAACCTACTGTAGAGGAGTTACATGTCTTCACAAGTATTCAGTCATCGTAAATCATCCTGATAAAGACAACTATTGTTGCTCATGTGAAGAAATGAATTCGGAGGACAGAAAGAACATTCTATTTTGGTATGTCATTAAAGTGGCTGAACGTACTGTTGTCAAGTTGACATTACAAAGAACTGTGCTGAGATTTTGCTACAAATCAGGATTTCCTCATTTCATTTTGAACTGTTTAGCCGAATACACCCAGATCATAAGAAGGAACTGTGGTCATATTCTGACTTCAAATTGTTATACTATATTTTGTTGAGTTGAACTGCCATGCATTTCCTTACTGCTTTGTTGAATGTGTAAGTATTAGAGACAGATATCCTTTGTTTGAATGTTTGCTTTAGTTTTTTTAGGCAGGGAAATCCTTGTCAGGGTAGGGATAGTGAGGAATCGTTCAAACCTTTTTATTAAAAAAATGAACGTTACTCACTGTAGTGACTAGAGTACTCATACACCATAGTCCCCTTTCCTCCATCCTTGTGGGCGTTCCCCCAACATGCTGGGGGACGGTATCGGAACCTTTGGCAGCGAAAAACTGAGCTTCCCCTTTAAATTTAGTACAGCGTGCGGGGGTGCAGCCTCGGGCAGGGGAACGCCCCACCGAAGCATCGCCCTCCGGCGCCTCAACTCAGTCCCCTTTGAACACATTGGACATTTAGATACCTGGCTACACTCATTACATTATAGCCCTTGGCATACAAGCAGGGGAAGGTGGGTGGGACATATGGAGGAAAGGGGACTGTGGACTAGGAGTACTCTAGTCACTACGGCGAGTAAGGAACAAGTTACTTACCTGTAACTATTTTTCTCCAGCATGGGTCTGGCATGGATTCACATGCTCATGAATATTTCCTGTCATCAGGCTGGGAATCCTCGGTAAAAAGAAAAACTGTTTCACTTTCACTTACAAACTGTATTTCTCCTCTAAACCAATCAGTGTCCTCTGGGTCATACTGCCCCCATCCAATGACAGTGCTCTCCCTAAGCCCCTCCTCTGGCAGCCATCTTCAGATTTGGTAAGCACGTAAAGTGGCAGTATGACCAAGAAGAGCCACAGACGGAAAGGAGGGAGGGTTTGCATCTGAATACATGCCAGACCCACGCAGGAGAACAATAGTTGTGGGTAAGTAACTTGTTGCTTCTCCAGCATGGGTTCTGGCATAGATTCACATGCTCATGAATAACAAATACATAGCAGTACAACATTACACAACCACAGGAGGTGGCAAGGCTCAACAGAAGCAATTAACTCTTACCTCTGGAAAAGACTCACCTCAAGCAAACCGGTTGAGTAGCATTGCTTGGCCGACTTTGGACTCCTCCCTGGAATCTCTTTCGAAGCATCAGAACTTAAGGTGTGCGTGGGTCTCCATGTAGCAGCCCTGCAGATGTCCACAAGGGGCAAACTAGCTAGGAATGCCATAGTCGCATCGATCGCTCTGGTGGAGTGGGATCTCGGACGGACGGGCAACGGTCGGTTCGCCAACATGATGCAGCCGGAGAGACACCTTGAGATGAAAGCCTTGGACAGGGCCTTCCCATGATTCACAGGACCAAAGTACAGGAACAGCTGTGAAGTCTCTCGAAAACTCTTTGTGCGTGCCACATAGAACTTCAGGGCACAAGCAACGTCCAGCGAGTGCAAGGCCCTTTCAGCCGGTTACAAAGGTTTCTGGGAAAAACAGGTAACATCAAAGGCTTGTTGAGGTGGAATTTCGACTGAAACTTTGGCATGAAAGAGGGGTGCGTCCGCAGCACCACTCTCGATTCATGGAAAGTCAGGGATGGCTGTTTGCGGGAAATGGCCTTTATCTCACCCACCCTCCTGGCGGAGGTGATAGCCACAAGGAAAGCCGTCTTCCACGAGAGGAACTTGAGAGGGGGCTGATGCATAGGCTCAAAGGGGGCCCCCATAAGCCTCGTCAGAACCACATTGAGCTCCCATGCCGGGGAAGAAGCCTTCACCGGCGGGAAAGATCGAAACAATCCTTTGTTGAAATCATTGACAAGTCGATGAGACCAAAGTGAAGATCTTCCTGGAGACCTGGTCTAGAGTGAGATAGCCACCAGATGTACCTTGGTCGAAGCGTGTGCCAGTCTGGCCTTGGCCAAGGATAGCAAGTATGGAAGAATCTGCGGGCCGTGATGTAGCAAAACACTTCCACTTGTGACAGTAGCACTTCAAAGTCGATGACGCCCTGGCCTTGGCGAGAACCCCCCTGCAGTCTGC
The DNA here is from genome assembly GCF_040938575.1 of Ambystoma mexicanum. NCBI lineage: Eukaryota > Metazoa > Chordata > Amphibia > Caudata > Ambystomatidae > Ambystoma > Ambystoma mexicanum. Next base: position 291,384,583 of record NC_090932.1, on the reverse strand, counting down.
AGGCAACTCATATCCTCCAAACACTAGGGCTACAGGAGCCAAGTCCTCATGTTGAGCGATCCCGGGTTGTGATGCAGGATTGCACCTCCTTCTCTAGAGAGAAGATCCGGGACCACTAGTAGCTTGATCGGAGGCGATGCCGACAGGCTGAGAAGGTCTAGATACCAAATCTGCCTTAGCCATGCCGGGGCGATGAGTATCATCCTGCACTGACACTGTATGAGTGTATTGATGATTCGTAGCAGGAGAGGAAATGACGGGAATGCGTACAGAAACATCCCTTCCCACAGGAAGGAGAATGCGTCCCCCATGCTCCTCGGTTGTTGGAATCTGCTGGCAAACTTCTGGCATTTGGAGTTCGCCACCCTCTGAAACAGATCGATCTGTGTCCTGCCCCACTTGGCGAAAATGTGGTCCATCTGATCGTGACGAAGTTCCAACTCGTGGCAGGAGCATAATTCCCTGCTGAGGGAATCTGCGATGGTGATCTTGACTCCGGCTAGGTGAAGAGGGACGAGGAACATTTCTTGTACGAAGGCCCAGCGCCATAAGTCCTGCGCTTCTCTGGAGAGCACCGGGGATTGAGTGCCCCCTTGTTTCCTGATGTAGAACATTGTGGTGGTGTTGTCCGCACCACCTTGCCTTTCAGAGACGGAAGGAAAGACTTGAGGGCCCAGAACACTGCCCATTGCGCCAGGATGTTGATATGAGATCCAAATCCTCCGGCAGCCACAGGCCTTTGGTGAGCAGAAGTCCGGTGTGGGCTCACCAGGCTTCCAGGGAAGCGTCCGTGGTGACCGCCTCCTGGAATGGGGGGGTCCTGAAACCCTGTGCCCTCGGCAATGTTAGAGCAGACGCCCCACCACCTTATCACCCGACTGAATTAGTTGTCCAGAGTGATCTTGTCCACGATTGATCAGGACACTTGTACCCAGCAAGTTTCCAGGAACTCATGGAGAGGTCGCATCTGCACCTGCAGAGCCAGATGAGGTAGATGCAGGACGACGTGCCGAGCAACGACTTGATGGTCCGCACCTTGGCCATCTTCATCGACAACAGACACTGCACCTTCCCTTGAATGGCCACTAACCTCTCCTCCGAGGGAGATGCCAGGCAGGATACTGCATTGAGTCTGGCCCCCAGGAACAGCGCGTTTTGCGATGGTGTCTAGCAGGGCTTTGGATAATTGATGGAGAATCCTAGATCCGTCAGCTTGATGGCCGCCACCATGTGTCCGACGGCCAACACTCGCGAGCAGGCCCGAACGAGCCAGTCGTCGAGGTATAGGTAAACATGAATCTCGCGTAGACGCAGATGGGCCACCACCGGTGCCAGGCACTTCAAAAGAGGGGTGGACTGTAGACCACGTACCTGGTTGAGGCCAGTCCCACCTTGACATGGCGTCGGATGGGTGCCTCTGTCTGGCGTGGCAGCCATTTTGTCGAGCTGCCTGCCACGTGCCTGTGACGTGTTGCTCAGCCCGCTGGGCCCGGCCTCGTCCCAGAAATCTTGTGTTTGGATCAAACGGCCTACCCTGCTCCTCGGGCCAAGGCCCGGTATATGTGACACACTCGACCCGGGGGTCGGTAGAGCTGCGTTTAGGCGCCCCCTCAGATGTATTGCCGGTATTAGGGCGTAGCTGCTCGGCCATGGTGCCGGTACAAGGGTGAAGACCCGGTAAAAGAAACTTCTGGTCCCTCAACACTGTCACCGGGAGGATCCGAGGATCCCTCGGCCCGGAGGCCGGTAGCTGCAGCAGCCTTGGTGCACGTGCTGGTAGAAGGACCTGACCGGTCCCTCCCGTGTGGGAGAGTCCCTGAGATGGAGTCTCCTTTGCGGGATGCGATGGAGAATATCGGCCCTACTTTGTGCCTGGTCCGATGTTTCACTAAAATCTTGAGGTCCTCTGGAGGTGACTTCTGGAAGAGCTCCCTCCACCTGGCTAGTCTGTTCTTCAGCGCTTTCGAGGACAGAGAGTGACATGCTGAGCAAGCTTGCCAACCGAGGTCTGGGCAAAGGCAACGTAGGCAGAGGGCGTGGGGCTCTGAAATTGGGAATAGCCCGTTGCAGGTTGGACACCTGCTGAACCCTGTAGAAGTTGACATGCGCTGGGGAGGAGCGCGACGCCCGAGGACAGAGTACCTGAATGACAAAAAGACAAAAAAAGGAGACAAAGAAATATCCGCGCATGGAATTACATTACGTTCCCGTCGACACAAAAAAGGGGACCTATGCGGAGTCAGGGCAGCGCATGCTCCCAGAGCCGCACCCCGCGCAACTCTACATTTAAAGGGGAAGAACGTTTTTTCTGGTGAAAAAGGTTCTGTCTCCCGTCCCTTTGAAGGGATGCCCATACAGTATGGAGGAAAGGGGATGGGACGTAAGAGTACGTGGGGTTTGAATTTGGTCCTGCCCCAAGAAAGAGGGAAGGATTTCTGGTCTGGCTTTGTGAGGATGGCCAAGGAGTTGTCGTTTTGAGTGGAGGTTTTCTTCTTTGTCAACTCATCACTGGTTGACGAATGAAAGAGGTAAACACCCTCATAGGGCAGATCTAGGATCTTCTCTTGCATCTCAGATAAAAACTTAGCGGCATGTATCCACGCCGTCCTTTTCATCTCAACATCCAGGCACAGCCCTCTGCTGGCTGTGTTGATGTGGGAGACTAAAGACTCCATGAGGTCCTGCGCAATGGCTCGGGCATCCGCCAGACCAGCCTTGAATGAGACTTGCCTCGCCAAAGGGAGGTCAGGCAGAAAGTCCCCGAGATCCCGCCGGAGCTTCTGGTTAGCTGCGGCTAAAAGGGCATTGTTAGGCAGAAACCTGTGCAGTTCCCTTTGGGAACACTGCAAAAGATTTAGGACTACAGGTGTTAGCAGTAAACCCACTTGATAGCAGTCTGTACCACCCAGATTTATCTGGTAGCTGTGGCTGAGCAGTCAGACTTCCCTCAAGAAGAGTTAGGCAGTATGCAAAGTATACACAATAGGCACTCAGATACAATAGCACAAGCAAACACTGACCAGAGCTTTGGTATCAAAGTATATAATTATTTATTTAAACACACACTGTTTGAAACACTCCAGCACTCTTATTGTAAAACACTCTAAACACAGTTACTATTATGATATATACAACCCTTTTTCCTTATCAGACAAGTCTTAGTTAACACCACTTATTTCCAGACAGAGGTGAGCGCTTAACTATAGATGGCACTCCAATAAGTTCATGAAAAAGGGAGGGAAAAGGCAGAATATGTGAAGATACACCACTCGATTTAGGAACACTTTTAGCAAGGCAGAAGAGCAAAAGTCACTTGTGAGCCAAAGTCCATAGGCTGGGCCCACTCTTAGAGAGAGCAGAGCACAAATGCGCCCAAGATCACCCAGTTACACTAGGCTTTGAAAGTCTTGCAGAGAGTTCGAAAAGAGTTTAGAGAGGCTCAGAAAAGTTTAGCCAGGGTGTCCCAGGCTAACCCAGGTTCGGAAGCCAGGGGCTAAACCTACCCCGTACAGTCGGTGGCAAGGGAAGCCAGGCGGAACACGGTACCTTAAGTGGGAAGGATCCTCCAGCGGTGGCAGTTGTTCCTGGCAGCGGGTGCAAGTCTCAGCGTCGTCCAGGGGAAGAGAAGATCTCGACTTGGAGGAAAGATGAAGGTCGTTGCACTGCCAGGGAAGAAACCAGCCGCTGAGTTTTCCGGTTAAAGGTATTACCCTTTATTTCGCGGTCGTGGTAAAACGTGGTATTCCGGTTGCCGGGGTGCTTGGCACAGGCAAGGCGGCCACGAGATGCGTTCGGGAAGGCGAAAAGACAGTGAAACTGGTTATCCCCACCAGTCAAAGGAAGAAGACGCTCTGGCGGGAGATCTCCTCTGTCGTTGGGAAAAGTGGTGAGATGGTTCAGCAGGGCTCCACCGGTGGTGTCGTCGCAGCAGGTCGGCTCAGCTTCTCCCTCCTCGGATTCTTAGGTCCTGTGGCGACTTCTGAAGTTCCAGTCCCCAAAGCCCTGCTTTTATGCAGAAAACCCCCATTCACTCAGCCTAGCTGTCACTCAAACATGCTAAGTGGTGAGCCAGCCAATCAGGACGGAGTGCGACTTGAGTTGCCTAGGCAACTCAGTCCAGGGTGCCTACATCCCCCTCCACCCCTCCTAAGTACCCCAGACAGAGTGGCACCACTTTGGAGGGCTTCTGTGGAGAAGCCCGCCAAAAAGTGGAACAAAGGGCTCGACTTGGGTTGGAGTCACAGAAGAGAACACAAACGCCATTTTAGAACCGAGTTTTGGCAAAAAATACCAACCGGAGAATTAATAATAAATAAATAAACCGGCGGTATGTTCGAGGATATCGTAATTAAATAAATAAAGATAGTAGCCTCGAACAATGGGAAAATCCCATAGAGAAATATTCGCGGTTGAATATAAAAAGTAGTATCCACTGCCACCAGCCAAAACTCGATCAGGGGGGACGGAGACTAACAGACCCCAGGGCAATCAAATTGCCCCGGCCAGTACGTCCACAATATGATGGTTTGTACTGGTTCTGTTCAGAATTCAAGACTAGTAAAGTCAATGGTGACTTTACATGCCCTGGGAGACAGTAGTCAGCCCCAGGGTATGGAGTCTATGTTGGGGGTCGCTACGACACCCCTGTGTTACTGCACTGAGGGTGCTGTGTAACACACATCACAAAAACACATGAAGCCCTATGGAGTAAAAGACCCCATAGCCCATTAAACACATCTAGAGTCAAAGGAACACACTCAAATCATGTCCAAGAGTGAGGGTAAAAGAGTCTCACTCTTGGCAGGAGAAAAAATAAACCCCAAAAATCCAGCAAAGCTGCTGGGGGACTCACTAGGTTAGGAAATTCAGCCTAAACAGAGAATTCTCCCTAACAGGCATTGGTGTTGGCTTGCCGCAGATGCAGTCATCAAATGGCATAACAGCATTTGCCCAAAAAACTCAAAGACCTTGTCCTCCTAAGAAAGACAATTGGAGGTGGCTCCTGTGGAGGAAGACAATGGTTTAGAATACAGTGGGGCCGCAGCCACCACTGAAGAATGTGGCTGCGGGAGGTAGGCCAGGAGGATTGGATCCCCGTCAGTCAGCCTGAACCTGCTATCCAACTTCTTGTTCATCTGGGCGTTTGCTTCTGTAGAGGGATGCCAGACCGGATCGTGGTACGTTTTCCCAAGACCTCTGCTAGCACTCCTGACTCCTGGAGGGCTTACTCGGGCAGTGGGACCCCAAAGAACTCTGACAGGCCCTGAAGGCAGTCATGAAAGGCCTTAACAGATGCAGAGGGTTTAGACAGAGGGGAGTCCGGACCCTGGGAAACAGGTGCCGGCGGGACCCCCTCCCCCCTAGGTCCGGAGCCGAAGACAGATCCAAAGGCTGTTGAGGGGGAATGGTTGGTGGTACAGGAGGAGGTGGAGGAATCTTAACAACCGACAGGGCCTTGACCGGTGGAGGAACCGGCACTGGCATAGCTGGAGGAACAGGCAGAGGATGCAGAGGAGGAGGCCGGGGAGGCACCACCTGAGGGATCATCTCCTTCACTATATCCTTCAGGAGCCCTGTCATCTGAGAGGAACGCGTGAGGAGTAGGAAGCGCTCGAAGAAGTGTTCCTCAGTAGTCGCCGGATCCCTAAAGGCCCGGCCCTCCGAGAAGCTAGGCCTCCGCTCCTGGTCAAAGCGCTGTGGTGCCTGAGGCGTGTAGCTGTAAGGTTGCGATGGGTAGATACAGCCCTGAGGAGACCAGATGTCTGTACCATACAGTCCAATGCCGAGGGAAGGGGACTGGAATCTTGCCAGTCAATGGGCGAGAGCACAGGAAGGCTCTGGGACTTATCCAAAATGGCCCCAGCCTAGCAGGCTCCACCACGTGCCTGTCCGCCATTTGGGAACTTTGCGCGACGCCCGGGGCAGGAGGGCGCAAATGCTCCAAGACAAGAGAGGTCTCAGACATGGGAGGATACAGCTTGAGCTTTGCACCCAAAGCAGAAGTGTCGACCTCCAAGATCACTCCGGTAGGTGCTGAGCCCTCGGACAGCTGGCCGGTAGTCAAAGCCCTGACTCACGAACTCAGAGAGAACTCTGGTAGGCTGTACACCCATGCAACTGTAGTCGTTCTGGATCGGGCCGAGGACAGACTCTTGGAGGTGCCACCCGACGATCCCTTACCCCTTGGTGCCGAAGAACAGAACAAACTTGATTGCCCTTCCGAGGACAGCCAGGCTGCACCCCTGAGCACCTTGGCTTGGGAGCCGGTAGCTTTGAACGATGCAGGTCTGCCCCTGGAATGCCCGGAAGAGCCCACAGGACCCTCGGCTTGCGAGCCAGAAGCCTTAGAGGCCACGGGTCGGCAGGAACCTGAATCCGAGGACCCCGTGCCTGTGGGAATCCCCTGGAAGGAGTCGCTGCGCTGAGGAGCCATGCTAAACAGAGGGCATACCTTGCCTTGACGAGAGATCCTGGAGACAAAGTCCTTAAGGTGCGCCAGAGGAGAAGTGTGTAATATCTCCTGCCAACGCGACAACCGATTCTTCAATGCTCTGTGACAGAGTGCTGCAGGCCGTGCACGCGTGCCAGAGGTGGTTGGGCACGAGGCACACAAGACAGAGTGCATGAGGGTCCCAGTCTGGGAACGAGAGGTGGCACGAAGCACAACTCAATTATTCTGCTGCCGACATGCCCCGGTTGCAAGGCACCAAAGGGAGGTTAAATACGAGAAAAAGAAAGAAGGGGAGCAAGCGGAAAGCTAAAACTGTCTCTTCACTGCTTGCCAGGTCCGAAGCTGTCCAAATTGAAAAAGGGACTGAGGTGAGGCACCTGAGGGTGGGGCCTCGGCAGGGCGTTCCCACAGCCGAGGCCACACCTCAGTGTGCTGTACTAAATTTAAATGGGAAGCTCACTTTTTCACTGCCAAAGGGTCCAGTACTGCCCCAGTGTTGGGGGACGCCCACAAGGAAGGAGGAAAGGGGACGGGACGTACGAGTATGGCGAATGTTGAAAACCTTTTACAAAGTTGTCCGCCTTACATTTCTGACCCCTCAGAGTACCCTGCGGGCCTCAACCGACGCAGTGTGACCCTGCGACGCCTTCATCACAGGCACAGAGGCCATAGCCGTCTGTGCTTTGGTCAAGATGTCCAACATCTTCAAGGAGAAGTTTCCCCATTCCTCCCGAGTGGAAGATTGGGTTGGAAAAGGTACCTGTGTCGGCCACTGGGGGTAATCCCTGGAACAGTGGCTCTTCTTCAAAAAGGAACACAAAAGTTTGTGTGAGGAGTCACTCGGGAATCAGGACCTCTACCTCTTTTTCCCCTATTACTTGTGCCGAGCCACCCGTTCTTTAGAGTGCCGTTCCATGTGACCGCAACAAGACCGCAAAGCCTCACCCTTTGCTTTGTGGAGGAATATGACGATCTTCACCGCCCTTACCCGGAAGGCCTTCAGGTGCATGGACTGCCATGACCTGCAATCTTTGGTGTTGTGGCTCCTTGTCCAAGCAGTAGAGGCACATCCGGTGAAGATCCAAGACCGACATCTTCTGGTCGCAATTCGCCCACGGCTTGAAGCTTGATGCATTGGATCGAGTAGGCATGGCACTGGAGAAAAATAGAAAGCTAGACGAGTGTGTTCCCAAGTAGCACACATAGTGTGCAGAAAAAAGGAACTGAGGTCACGGGGTGCAGCGTTGCTGTTGTAGATGGGGGACAGAACCTAACCCTCATACTCCAACACGATCCGCGGCACCAAATAAGACAAATGAATAGATGTGCCTCACTTCTAGGCCCATCACCACAAACTTCAATGTATCGCAGGTGTGAGAAATGTTATTCACTCAGACAACCGTTCAGACCATACCCTATTGGATGATATGGAGTTGACCAGGATAGAACAAGTCGACTGACTGCAAAGCCAGAAATCAATGACATCACCACTGACATCACGATGTAGCCCTACTATAAATGAAGAACATATGCATCCATTCATGAAGTGTATAAAGAAATTCCACTTAGAACAGCTACCCGCCTACACACGTCCTGGGTGTGTCTAGTTGCAACAAGCGCTATGAATCATGCAAGTCAATCAGTCAAAACATGAAAAATAGAGATGAACATATTTTAATAAGTATAAAAAAACACTCAAAATATTTTATAAAAAAGACAAAAATGCATTTTGTTTACACGAAACATCACATAAAAAGTACACAATTTATGAAAGTCGATATTTTCTAACAAACCAACCCTAACAAGATTATTAAATTGAAACAATATTATGGGGTTAGTAAGGGTGTGAGGTAGACATGTTACTATTACATATATCCTCAATTAATCATTAATTTGTCCTTGACTCTGTCGACACAGAAAAATTTGTTTCTGGGTTCTAGCAGCAATTTTGGACAACACTCTATAGCTGGCTTAGACTGCTATGGGATGTGTGCTGGACCCGTCTTCAGGATGTTAAGTAATGGCATCAAGCTTTAGATGACAGAATGAAATTCATTGGTTGGCCTTTCACAGTGTAGCAATCTAAAAACCAAAACAAACAAAAAGTATTTGGTGACATGGTTAAAATCTAAATGGAAGTGTCATATCTCTATCGGTGTGCACATGCAACTATTAACACTAACCTTTTCATTGCTTCTTTGGCGTGTATGGCATCAAATTAGGTCGGCATCTAAACCAAATTCAATTGTGGGAACTGTGGGATCTCACAGTTGTTGGAACTGAAAGGAAAATATGAGGCAGATCTTAGCTACTCATATTAAAAAATCCTTGTTTTTACTTTTTTTGCAGCTTAACTGTTCGTATTGAAAAGTTGTTTGTTTTTTGCTTTTTTATGCAACTTAATGCATGTATCCTAATTACAGAAAACAAAAGCATGAACATTTAATTCCATTTGAGGAAAAAACATGAGGGCGGGCTACTGTAATTTATAATGCTATATAACTGTAGCCACTATTTAGAGGACTTTTAGCCAACTATATGGTTTGTTATTGTTGTTGTAACCAAAATTTACTTATTCAATTGCATATGACACGCAAAACGGATTTTACCTTAAGGCGCAGTGGAAGTTATAACTGTGCGAGGCTTTTGGGTCTCTCGTGTTGTATCTGGCACTTGGAAGATTTATGGACATACATACGGTCTGTGGAATATAAATACTTAGAATGAGTGATTCAAAGCGGCACAGGTGCATCTAAAAAGTTTTAAATGCCCCATGAACACTCGTTCGCTTACCTAATCGGTATACTCCTGTCAGTGGCTCACTGCCCACCGCACTGTGAATCATTCACGGCGGCTAGTTACGCTTGCCGGAAGTAAATGCTGGAGTATGCTAGAGACTAGAACGTTGTTGGAATAGCAATGCGGTATCGTTGCTACGCCATCTTAGAAAGAAACATGGCGGATCTAACAGATCAATGCTGTATTTCAAACGGCGTCAACTAGACGTGTGAGAAGTGTTGCAATGCATATAAATGTAACCTGAATGCTGGAAAACGAGTGACCAGTGTAGACTAATAAAACAACTGTGTGAAAAGGTTCCAATGCATATTGATATAACACATTACTATGATTTATGCTAATCCCAAAAATGACAGCAGATTTTGTCAAGTTAATATTAGGCCTATATCTTGTAATTAGAATCACAAAGAAACAATACAAAAAAATATATATTGTAATGGGCAATATTGAAATTGCCATCCTTTCCAAAAAGATGAAAGCCAATTTTATTTCCTGAAAAACAGGGAAAAAGAGGCCCTGCAAGGAAAAACTTTTTTTGATTGATTGAAAGGGGTCTTCAGTGGATTATTTGTGCAAAAACAAGCTCCATTCAATACCAATGTTTAAGCCAGCCTGTACAGTGTTCAGATTATAAATCCATTTTTGCTCAAGTTGTCTCAGTTTGCGGTCTCTATCTCCCCCACGGAGGTGAGCTGGAACTGTTTGTATTATAAACCACTCTATATCTTTGGCAGTGTGTTTGGCTTTGACAAAGTGAGCAACTAATGGTTTATCGGGCACAGAGTTTTTTTTACACCGGAGCGATGCTCACAAATCCTTTGCTTAATAGGTCTCTTTGTTTTGCCAATATAAATCAGCCCACATGGGCAAGTGATAGCATATATTGCCCATGGTGTATTGCAATTTGTGAAACTATTTAAATACCAGGTGAGGCCATTTAAATTAACAGACTTAAGATTTTTCGTCAAGTCACAAACCGAGCAGTTTCCGCATTTGAAATACCCACTAACTGGTTGTAAATGCCATAATGTCTTTTGTTGTGGAATGGGAGATTTCTTTGGAACTTTGTACGTGTGTACCAACTTATCACGTAAGTTGGGCATACATCTGAATGCAAAACGTGGTTTCTGAATTAAAAAGTCTTCAGTTTGGATCAGGGACCAATTTTTCAAAATGCAGCGACGCAAATCATTACTAATAGGGGAATAAGTGGAGACGCATGTGATTTTGTCTTCATGAACCCTGTCTTGTTTCTCCAGGCATTGAGGTCTATTAATGTTGTGTGCCCTTTTCATTGATCGACGAATAATATGTGGTGGGTATCTCCGTTCTTTCAATTTGTAAGACAGATTTTTACTGTTGCTGTCGAAATCTTCCTTTGTTGAGCAATTGCGTCTAATTCGCAAAAATTGGTCAAAAGGAAGGTTTTCTCGTAGAGATTGAGGGTGAAAACCTTTGAACGACAGCAATGTGTTTTTGTCTGTTGGCTTCTTATATAGAGTAGTGTTGAGTTTGCCCAAAGGTGTTTTGTAAATCTCAAGATCTAGAAAGGTAATTTTCTGATCACAAAAATTCATGGTGAATTTTATGCATGGGTCTTGTGAGTTTAACCATACAAGAAAGTCTGCTAAAGATGTTTCACTACCATGCCATAGCAAAATCAAATCGTCTATATAGCGATGCCAAGCTTTTATTTGCATTTTGAAGGGGTTTTCCTCATGGTACACTGATCTTTGCTCTAAATTGTCCATGAATAAATTCGCTAGATCGGGAGCAAAGGTGGCACCCATGCTTGTCCGTGTAGCTGTTGGTAAAAAGTGTTTTCCACCATGAAATAATTGTTGACCAATGCTATTTTAATGCATTCGCATATAAAATCTGATGGAACTGTCAGATCTTCTCTTTTTTCGAGATATGTGTGTATAATCTCGATGCATTGCATTTTTGGCAGTGTGTTTGGCTCCTCACTTTGTCAAAGCCAAACACACTGCCAAAGATATAGAGTGGTTTATAATACAAACATTTCCAGCTCACCCCCGTGGGGGAGATAGAGACTGCAAACTGAGACAACTTGAGCAAAAATGGATTTATAATCTGAACACTGTACAGGCTGGCTTAAACATTGGCATTGAATGGAGCTTGTTTTTGCACAAATAATCCACTGAAGACCCCTTTCAATCAATCAAAAAAGTTTTTCCTCGCAGGGCCTCTTTATCCCTGTTTTTCAGGAAATAAAATTGGCTTTCATCTTTTTGGAAAGTATGGCAATTTCAATATTGCCCATTACAATATATATTTTTTTGTATTGTTTCTTTGTGATTCTAATTACAAGATACAGGCCTAATATTAAATTGACAAAATCTACTGTCATTTTTGTGATTAGCATAAATCATAGTAATTTGTGTTATATCAATATGCATTGGAACCTTTTCACACAGTTGTTTTATTAGTCTGCACTGGTCACTTGTTTTCCCGCATTCAGGTTACATTTATGTGCGTTCCTTGATTTATCCATTTTTGTGGATGAAGGATGCTTACAAACAGAATTATATAGAAAACCTACAGAACGCAATACAACTTTGCAATTCAAAAGCCAACACCCAAAAAGCCTACTACGGAATTTACCGTATGGTATGTTCTTACGGTTACGACGTAATTGCACTAATATTTCCAATTTTGACAAACATGCAGATGTACTACAAACCAGATTGTTACTTCGGGGTTACCCCAAAAAATTGATCAAACATTCCAGAAAAAGAGCGCGGTATACCAACCGGGATGCCCGACTTAGTGTACGCCCCAAAAACAAAGAGAGAGAACAAATTGTCTGTGTTTCTACATTCTGCAAATTCAGTGAGTCTATTAAGGGGATCATCCTTAAAAATTGGAGAATTCTGAATTCTGCTGAGATTAACTTGCATAAACCTCTTTTTGCCTTTAAAAAGGGCAAGAGCCTGGCGCAGAAACTCACGAGAGCCAACAGGTTACCATTACAAGGTAACATGGTTAGGGATGTTAACCTTCAACCTGTGGTAGGTCATTACCCTTGTACCTCTTGTATGGCCTGCAGATTTTCCCAAAAAATTACACACTTTGAGAATGCTGGCAGAAGATGGGACTTGCGTACATTCACCACTTGTAAAAGCAAGAATGTTGTATATGCCATTCAGTGCCCATGTAATCTGTTCTATATAGGCAAGACTTCCAGGGAGGTACATGTGCGCATCAATGAACATCGTTCCAAGATCAGGATGCGTTGTTTTACTGCCCCCCTGGTTTCCCATTTTTTCGAGATGGGGCATGATGCAGATTCACTAAGATGGTTTTGCACCGAAAAAATCACAGCAAGTGGCCATGTGCATACTGCCAACAAATTGGCCTACAAAGAACAAATGTGGATTTTTAATTTAGGCACCCTCCACAAAGGCCTGAACTCCATGGAAACATGGGAGTTCAATAGCAGATAGATAATTTCCTTGTACAGAGATTGTATGGTGTACATAGTTTCTATTCTAGTTCTATGTCACCTCTATGAGTCACACTGCCCCTTCTTGTATAGAGTTTTTAAATTGGGCGAGTTTTGGGTTCGTTACGCACACGCAACACGTTCCCACTGAGGATACGTGATCTTCCACGTGACTTACGTCCACAGCAGCGACGGCTTCAGTCGGCTGCTTGCACACGGCCGATGTAGCATGGCCATTGAGATTTACGGCTAGGCTGTGCTCAGTAACTCCAGCCGCCCACGCCAATCCGGGTGTTAACTTCAAGTAAGTACGAATATGATCTGCCGCTCTTCACACTGCCGCTTTAGTATTGTACTATCCTTGTTCTGAGACGAAGTTTTGTCGTCTGTATGAATATACATATTCGGCTGAATTCGTATATGAAGATTCGTGCTTTACTTAGCCTGCAGTATCATAGACACTTCTCATTTACGTACTTAAGTCTGTGTATACAGTTCGTCTGTCAGACTTCTGCCAGCAGCCAGCTAATTTTTTAATTAGTAGCCACTTTTTAACTGTATATGACTTTATTGGGATATCTTTAGTTTGTTTTTGTCATATGCGGTTTAGGCTAATATTATTTTTTGTTTGTTAGTACACTAGGCGTACATCTGCTGACACGATTTGCTTCGTTACATCACCCTTCAGAAAGCCACCGTACCATAATCCTTGAAGGGGGCTACTGAGAGCAATGTCATGTTAACTACAGGTAACAATTGACCGCTCGCATTTGATTTCTTTGGTTGTTGTAGTCACTTTTTTACCTTATGTGTGCTTCAATCAATTTTTCATTTTCCACTAGTCATAACTCCATTGGCTATACGATTCCAGCATAAGATCCATCCTTGGCATTTTGCATATTAATGGCTACTTATATAAGGTTTGTTTAGTCTAGCATATTGCATCTATTCAGCCATGATATTTTTATGCCGCATGTGGGGGTGTCTAGTGTTTTCCTGCCTGGGTTATTTCGACCTTTGTGGCCCCTATGGTGCACCTTATTAATTTTAATTATAATTTTTACACTCTCAGGGTCGGTGCCTCGCCTCTGGCTTTTCTAAATAAAATCCTGCTTCTGGGGTTGTTCTCATTTAGATATACTTCCCCAGCACAAATGTCTAGTTTTATTGGTTCGTAACAGGTGGCACATGGTGGCTATATACAATCTATTGTTGAGTTTAGTTCATGTGATGGGACACTGCCGCATATTTATGTAGTAATGTTCTTTTTCTGCAGCTTCTCGCTTTGTATCTCCTGATGAAGACGTTGTTTACTACACACTCTACGTCGAAACCGGTTGAGTTTATTCTTTTAGGGATGTGATCTACACAACACTTCTCCTCAAAGATCCGCCCTTGTGATAGATTGTTTTTAATGAATTCTATTGCTGTTTGTCTAATATATTTGTAAACATTAAAATATTCAAATGGGATGTGATGAATGTTTGTCCCACTCCCAATTGGCAAATAATGTTAATTAATTTAGTTATCTTTTTAGCCATTGTTGGTTGGTTGAATGTCACTATGTATGATGTATGGTTTGGATGCTGCACTATGAATGTTTGTTGAGATGGATGTATTTTAGTCACAGTTATTTGTTCATCTAGGCTGTTGTGTTACGTGATTTATTGATGCTCTACAAAGTAGAATGCCATTAATTGACTTGTTTAAATTTTTGTATCATGATAAATAAAATAATTTGATACTTTTGTAAATAATAGTGTTTTGCTCTCTGGACATCTCTTCAGTTTCTCGTTACATTTATGTGCATTGCAACACTTCTCACACGTCTAGTTGATGCCGTTTGAAATACAGTATCGATCTGTTAGATCCGCCATGTTTCTTTCTAAGATGGTGTATCAACGATACCGCATTGCTATTCTAACAACGTTCTAGTCTCTAGCATACTTCAGCATTTACTTCCGGCAAGCGTAACTAGCCGCTGCGAATGATTCACAGTGCGGCGGGCAGCGAGCCACTGACAGGAGTATACCGATTAGGTAAGCGAACGAGTGTTCATGGGGCATTTTAAACTTTTTTAGATGCACCTGTGCCGCTTTGAATCACTCATTCTAGGTATTTATATTCCACAGACCTTTCTTATGTCCATAAATCTTCCAAGTGCCAGATACAACACGAGAGACCCAAAAGCCTCGCGCAGTTATAACTTCCACTGCGCCTTAAGGTAAAATCCGTTTTGCATGTTATATGCAATTGAATAAGTACATTTTGGTTAAAACAACAATAACAAACCATATAGTTGGCTAAAAGTCCTCTAAAAAGTGGCTACAGTTATATAGCATTATAAATCACAGTAGCCCGCCCTCATGTTTTTTCCTCAAATGGAATTAAATGTTCATGCTTTTGTTTTCTGTAATTAGGATACATGCATTAAGTTGCATAAAAAAGCAAAAAACAAACAACTTTTCAATACGAACAGTTAAGCCGTAAAAAAAGTAAAAACAAGTTTTTTTTTTAATATGAGTAGCTAAGATCTGCCTCATATTTTCCTTTCAGTTCCAGTGAGATCCCACAGTTACCACAATTGAATTTGGTTTAGATGCCAACCTAATTCAATGCCATACACGCCAAAGATGCAATGAAAAGGTTAGTGTTAATAGTTGCATGTGCACACCAATAGAGATATGACACTTCCATTTAGATTTTAACCATGTCAAATTAAAATATGTTCATCTCTATTTTTCATGTTTTGACCGATTGACTTACATGATTGATAGCACTTGTTGCAACCAGACACACCCAGGATGTGTGTAGGCGGGTAGCTGTTCTTAGTGGCATTTCTTTATACACTTGTTTACACCTGGTCCTCAGCCACACAGCCCCCTAAAAAAAGAGGACTCCCTAGCTCTAACTGCTTTTTCTACTTCCATTCATGAAGTTACACGAACATGCACTAGTTTATTGGATATAGGCACAAAGCACATGCTTATGACCCCTGTAGGAAAGAGGACAAATACATATACATATTGTGTGTTCACACCCATTGCTAAAGCTGAAACCGCAAGATTCAAAGAGTTCATACATTTAGCTCGCATATGCTTGACTGCTATTAATACAAAGGAGCCATAAGGAGTGATATAGAGGCTATAGGTTCCTGAAAGGGATGGCAGAGAGGAGACAGGCTTCGAGCACATAGAAAGGCTGACGCGATCGCCGCAGCCAGATGCAAGCAGAACCAAGGGACTCAGCCAAGGACAAGTGAAGACGGAAACGTTCCAGTTACCAATACAATAAGCCACCTACGGAAAGTCAATCCTCATAATTACAGGCAAGAGGGCTTGATTTAGTGGTCTCGGCACACATGACCCAGCTGAATGACAACACCCATTCAACCAAGGCAGATACGGAGGGCCGTTCCCATCAAACTAAGGGAAAAGAAGCTACAAGTGCTACAGCTGGATGTTCAACTGAATGCGCTCTCACAGGCCTAGGCGATCAGAGAATAGAAACATTAGGGAACGCTTCGCACCTCCATGTTCATTCCCACTGCCTTAAAAAGGTACACTCAGACTGGTCACTGTCCAGGGTCCCAGGGATGGGAGGACATGCTCTGACCAATCCGGATTCAGTTTTCAAAGGGGATAATTTGTTGCAAGTGCCAATGGTCTCTCTGCGACCCAACAACATTATAGACTAGCACTAGTAGTGGGGGTCTCAAGAGGGGCTCCCAGATATGGTTCTCCAATCGTAGGACTAACCTATAGATTCTCTGTATGTAGCCGTCTCAAACCGACGAATGTAGTCAGCCGATAGGTCTTTGGGCCGATACCTTAGTTATTGACATCACAACTGTATAAAACCACGCGACACAGGCTCAAAAGCTGAGAGCTCTGGTGGATATCTGTTTTACAGTGTGATCCCTTGTCTATTTTGATTGCTAATAAACAACAGTAGTTTTGTCCCATGGCTGAGTCTTCCATTCTTGTGGCGGGGTAAGTTTTGATGGGCCCAAGTGTTCTCTGCTAGTAATTGGGGTGAAGTATAGAAACCCCTGCCCACCTTCAACAAGTTGGTAGCAGAGGACGGTTCGCTAGGTTTTCCCGGTGAGCAGACTGTCTTGTCCCGCAGCATTCCAGAAGGGCTGTGTGGCGACCTGCGGTAACAGACGTCTAAAGCTCCACGCGTGGATAAAGAGGAGGCCGACAGGAGCCGCCTTAAAAAAAATCCTAACCACTTCCTGTGGGACGCCTAGCAGACCAGACAGCAGAGTGGCAGGTTGGAGGAGAGTCAGTATCTGAGAGATCTCAGCGGATCACGGAGTGTAAGTATGGACTCAGCTATCTGGCAACAGGGCGAAGGGAAAGTCCATGCGGTATTGGTGTTTATGTAAAGATACCCGTTGGTTAGGCAGTCAGCTTAGACAGTCAATTTAGCTTACAGATGAATGAACTTGACAAAAAAATACTCATGAAAAAACTAAAAGACAAAAAATATATTGGGCTACCTAGACAGTTAGCTTATTTAATGGATGATTATATAATGGTATACCTGGGTATATTGGTTAGCAGAAGAGGCTACCTTATATCGCGGAATGTGATTTCCTGGTTAAGTCTCGCAGAGAAGTTTTATCTAGAAGGCAATGCTATAGGTACAGATCACGTGAATTGTGGAAGACAGGAAGGCGGCTGTATACATGTTATATTGTCTTTGTCATTATGTTCCGGGAAGTTCAGAAGCGGACACATTGTGGGAAGGTTGGATTTCTTTTGTCAGCTCACTGCTCTACGGTAGTGGTGACGTCACCAGTGAAGTTGAGTCATAGGTCTTGAAGCATATAGAATGGGACGAAATGTGGTAGGTAGGTTGTCGACTGTTATAGAAAACCGGTGTTGGGCCATTTGGGTGGAGCTTTGGAAGCTCACGAGTGGAATTGTCCTTTGAGGATCTGGGGAGGAAGAGCGCTGAGAAAGTGGCGGTGTGTGGAGCACGCATGTGTTTGGTGGTGAGCCATAGAGGCTACCGAGAAAGTCCTGTTATATTGTATTGATTAATGGTAAAAGTGTCAAAATCCCGACTTGAGGTCAAGTAAGTATTGGCAAAGTATTGCACTAAAGTAACAGAATAAGAGAGACACCTCTTCAGCATCTATGCAAGTCCCTCCAGCGATATCAAGATAAGAAGCGCAAGTATAGTGCGGAATGGACTATCGATACAGAGGGCAAATTGTCAAAGCCATGGCTCAAAGACGGCAGCTTTTCCAAATGTGTGCAGCACTACCTGATTACGTTTGCAGGCAACCAATAAAGGGGATAAATTGAGTAAACGATTAGCCATATTAGAACTCTGGAAAATGTTACAGCAAGAGGACAGGAACCCGGTTCAGCGACATTGGATGCTGAGCAGACAGGGGACCAACAGCCCCTTGCTCCTGCTCCCCGTCCTTCTCCTCCTCAAACAGCAGACGTAGACACTACAGCAGAATATCAAGGATTTGACCCCATGAAAGAATTAAAAGTAGCGGCAGGATAAACCAATCCCACTTTCACATCTCCAGCGTATAGTGGCGAGGGCGCACCACACATCGCAAGACAAGCGACTAATGCAGCGTGAGCAGCAGCAGCGAGCGAAGGGAGCGCAGCGGCATGCATGCGAAGGTAAATGAGAACGACTTGGGGAAACCAGGACTTAAGGAAGGCCAAGATCAGGTAGTACCAAATGAAGGGGTAGGCGGACAAATACTGCTCAAACTAGAGGTCAACACAGTAAGTGGGATAGGACGCAAAGGGAATGCCCAGTGGTAAGGAGACAGAGGAAGATGCTGGGCGATGATAATGGAGTAAGTAGAAATAAGGGCAAGGGAAGAGAAGGGGGAAAGTGAAAGGGTGTGGAAGGAAAAGGAGCGAGCAGAAGTGCGGGAGAAAGAGAAGAGAAGACTGAGGACATAGCAAAACGGAGGGCTTAAGAAGAGCGGGAAAGGCAACTGCAGATAAAGGAGGAGAGAAGGAAGTTAGAAGTTGTGCGGCTCTCTAATGAACGCCGACATGCAGAAAAGGAAGAGCACAGGAAAGAGCGAGAAGGAGACGGGAGTAGAGAAAGGCATGCTTGAGGGGTGACAGAAGTTAAGCTGGGCTGGCCACGTTTAAGGGATGACGAGGGGGGAAGGTATACGAAGAAGGGTGGAGGATCTCTACAGAAGCAGGAGAAATAGCGTGGGAGGCACACGGACGGGCAGAAGTGCCGAACCCTCAGTGAGGGAGGAGCGCAATGTCACAGATCTTACACGGGGCAAAAGACGGGAAGAAACGACATTAAAAAGGCTTAGTTTCAACGAGGATAGAGACAAGGACAGGGACGATAGCCTGGGGACTATAGGGTCTGACAGCGATTCACTGGGAAGCGAGAATGAAGAGGAGGGAAGATATTCTCAACACTCTACAGTACAGCGTACTCTGAGTACAGACAGAGATACATTGTGGGGGGCAAAGAAAGCATGGGTAGATGAGAGGGGGACATTTTGGGACAGTTATCGCACGCTGAGGGTGGGGCAGGAGATGGAGGGAATATTATTCTGTATGCGCATAGGCGCAAGGCCCGGCCAGGATGGATGAAGGCAGAAAGGACAAGGGCATTGACCACCACTAAGGAGGGAGGGGGTGAAAGCTCCCATTACTGGAAAAGGGTGGGGGGGCGACCTCAATATATACGGTGGCAACAGATGGATAAGGATATTTTGAGATGCAAGCTGCCTTCACTAACTGATGGGGCTGGCAAGTGAATTTATGAGATCAAAAGGCAGACAGCAGGGATGACGTTGGCGGTAGAAGACATGAAGAGTTTACTCTCAGCTATTCTTGGAGAGGTAGCTGACGATGTGTGGAGAAGAGCAGGGTACCCCGGAGTGACTGCACAGAACATAGCACACAATGGTGTGCCGTTTAACAACTGCAGAGCGGCCGTGTGGCAAGCTCTAAGGGTACAGTACCCAGACACGTCAGATATAAGTGTGATCATGGCACGCAAGAACCACTCGAATACATTCAACCGATTCAAGAGAAATGGCGCCCAAAACGAAGGAAACGTGGGACAAAACCGTGGGATTATTTTACCACATTTTGTGCCAAGGGCTACCAGATCAGATGCAAAAGCAGCTTAAAAGGTTAGTAGAAATTCACCTCATCATAGTGCACTATTATGGACTAATGCAAGAGAATACTCGCAAGAAGCCTGAGGCGGGAAAGAAGAAGGCAGCAAAGTTAGTGCAGAAGAAATTGTATAAGTAAACAATGGAAGGGGCGATGTTGATGAGCGGAAAAGGGCTGGTTACTCAGCAAGCACAGAACTGACCACAAGTGACAGGGGGAGGGTTTGCAAGACAAAGGGCCCCATTACAACTCGCCCGGTATGGAAACAACGGTGGCAGTAAACCCGCCGCCACCGTTGTTTCCATGCCGGGCAATCACAACTCCTGCAGGCGGAGGTGTCAAACCCGCCAGGTCTGACCTGGCGGGTTTAACACCGCCCGCCTGCAGGCGGACGAGGAAACACCGGCACCATCACGAGATGGTGCCGGTGTTTCCATGATCCCCATCTCCATTGAGTCCTATAGGACACCAGTGCAGCACAAGCCTCTATTGGGTAGCTCATAGACATGCTCCAAATTCCACCATGTTGACACGATGCAGGTGTGTAAGGGCTACCGCTACATGATAGTGGTTATGTGCCCATTCTGGGTATTGATCGAGGCTGGCCCCTGTTCACACCATGATGCCCTTAGCGCAGACCAATTCCTTGTCCGGGAAGTATTCCCACGATGGGGGTGGAGGGGGGGTGACCATTTTGTGAATGAGACGTTTGAGCATATCACGACCCTGCTGGGGATACAGCACAAATTCTCCTGTACTGATCACCCGCAAGTGAATGGGGTGTGTGAGCGCCTTAAAAGCCTGCTCAAAGAAAAAATTGCCAAAATAATAGCGACTCAAAGAAGGATTGGCTCTACTGTTTACCCTTGGCCGGGTTTGCATTGCGCAATCAGTATCAGTCCTGATCCAACCACCACTTAACGCCCTATGAGGTGGTAACAGGACAGCGCATGTGACTACCCCTGGCTCCTCCTAGAAGGGCACTTACAGATGAAAATGCAGCATTGAATGTGAAATGTATGAATATGACACACAAGAGTGTCTAAAGTAATTCTCTCTCGCAATTCCGCCCTAAATATCTACTCTCCCCAGCACCGTTTAACATTATGCATTACTCTGAACTATCAACAGAACTGTTAACCTATACCTTACCACGCTCGTATGTATGTACTTTTTTTTGCTGTACTCTCAAAAATAAAGAAAAACAGCGCCAAGATTCCTCAGGGTTAGGTGCGCTTTACAAATGTCAAAATAATTGTGGCTTCTTTGATGGCTACAGCATCTTTTTTCTCGCCAACTGCAGATGCATGGGGAAGAGGTCAAAGAACAGCGAGGAAGACCCAACGGCAAGGGACAGACTTAAGCAAACGCTACTTTATTCTGGAGACAGTGTTCTGCTCAGGAACTTTGTGCGTCCCTAGTTTAAAGCTAGGTTTGAGAGACCTTATACATTCGAGCAAGCTATAGATCATGCTGTCAAACTGATAGGAAAGAAAAGCTGGAACTATATCAGAGACTTCAAGCCCTGTCAAGGTGAGACCTCTTCCCGGTTGAGAGGCGACCATTTGATGCAAGAAGAAGGCAAGGACAAAGGAGAAGAACCACACCGCAAATGACCAGACCTAGAACAAGAGAATTAAGGATGGAAACTGCAGACACCTAGACTAGACACACAGGGCCTCATCACGACTTGGGCGGTAACGGTAACGCTATTAGCGCGGGCGGTATTAGCCCTACCGCCGAACTCCCCGGCGCTAATAGCGCCGGATCACGAGTTCGGCAGTAATTTAAGTCCCCATTCCCCACTGAGCCCATTCGGGAACGCCCCATTCCCCATTGGGCTCAATGGGGAATCTTCGCGCTAATACCGCCGGCGGTAATAGCGCGAATTTTCGGCGGATTTCCCCCCAGCTCAGAGCTGGGGCGAAATCCGCCGAAGCCCTGATTCGGCAGACCCTTAAATCCGGCGGTAATAGCGCTACCGCCGGATTTAAGGGTTACCGCCGAAGTCGTGATGAGGCCCACAGTCTCTTACACTAGGTATTCATTGAGAAAGTAAGGACTATTTGAGCGATATGGTCTTTAATGGACATCACACTTTCTAGGACAAATTTGTACGGTTTGTACTATGAAGACAGAGGGAGAGGATGATCCCTCCATGGTTGTTTTTTCATGCTTTTTTGCTCTATTTAGCCCAAACGTACCCACAGTTAACTCATGGACACCCATCTGTAATCCTGTTCCTCAGTGATTCCAGAATACATATAGTGTGGAAGAGATTGCTCTTCGCAGCACTTGTCCAATACTACCGGTGCAGGGCTTAATCTATCATACACTGACACAATAATAACGCATTTCTTAGCATTTAGAGGCGGGTTACCCAAGCACTTGGATCAACACAAATGAGCGCCCAAGCATACAAAATGGGGGGTGTAATTTGTAATATTGTGATCATATTTTGAGTCTACTGCTGTCTTTACACGCCTTGTTTTACGAAGGTTGCTATTCGTAAATGCACAAGCTTTGACACTTATTAACGTAACCCTGATCCATGCTGTTACGGAAGCCATGTATGGGCAGACAACAAGCACTGCTAAAAAAGTAAAAAGAGCTAGGCGCAGTGCAGGGGTAGACTTTAATCAGGTAAATTCCTACATAACTGATTCGGCCCGTATATAGAATAACATGTGGTACAGCCACATGGCCAAAATGGGGAAGCAAATGACAGAGCTGTTACGTGTGCTCTGTCGATCCCCTATGCCATGAGCGCATCCAGAATATTCGTAGCATCTGAAATCCCAGCGGCAAGAGCACAATACCTCATGTTTTTATCAATATGCACCACAAGAGGAAGAATTCAAGGGAAACGCACTACACTGAGGTGAATGTTCAAGAAGACAGTCCCATAAGAAGATCATTTTCTGCGTAAAGGGGAGGTACAGACAGTGACACAGAAGGAGTTACAGTGTTCCAAGACAGGACCTGCCGAGATAGGAGGAATGCCAGGATATTGGGGAAGATCGCAGATGCTCTTGGTATGGACAAGCATACACAACAGGCAGATGGAAAAAAGGAGTTGTTGGGAGCAAAGCCCATGCATTCCTAACAGTACCAGAGGAAGTATTACAGCAAAATAATTACAGGTGCCTCAAAGAATGGGAAGCAAGTGCATAACTGCTCACATGCGTAGAAAACGATAGAGGGTCCGTGCCCATCATACCACTCAAGGGAGCAGCTTTATGTTTCCAGAATGATGGTGAAGTAGGGGTTGGGGAGAATGAAAGTTGCAAGCAGATTTCGAGAATACCTGGTATGAAGGTCGGAACAGCAGTGCTGATGGACCACTTTTGGGCCTGTGGGTCAAAGTAACACCTGCAGCTGCCATCTGACTGGGGAGGAATATGTTAACTTGTACATCTGAACACTCCAGCACTAGCAGTGACCCAGAAGGACAACAACAAAAAAGAGGTCTGTAGAACTGACCAGAGTAAAGAGGGGAAACTATGCCTCATTAGACATGGAAAAGACATTGGATGCGATACCACCAGAGCACAGGCTGTTCAGCAGAAGTGAAATGTTCTTTGCATCCATTGTTCCAGCAGTATAAACAAACACCAATGCAAAGTGGCTCCAGATTACGAGGTGGGCACTAATGAAGCCAATAAACTAAACCGTGAAGGGGTTCAACACCATCAAGGAGCCGCCGAGAGCAGTGCGAATAATGGCCTTCCAGAAAAGGTACATTCTGGATCTCCTCACAGACATCGAGGGAGGCGTTTGCCCCAAGATCAGGTTTTCTTGCTGTACATTCGTTCCTGCCAATGACAAAGGCAATGGAACGTTGACAGAGGCCATCAGCAGGCTCTATGAACTTCACACGAAGATGGAGGCAGAAACAAAAGTTGTTGGGAAAGATGAAGGTTGGCTGTCTTACATATTCTCATGGATACCAATATGGATGGCCAATGGGCTGAAGGTGATGGTAACAGTAATTGATATTAGTGTTGCTGACAGCTTTTGTCGGCAAGATAATAATTATAGAGTGTCGCTAGACAATTGAAAACACTTTAGGGATTAAGGTACTAATAGACAGAAACTGAAGACAATGAAAAAACGAGGGCGCAGAATGCACTGAAGACGCAGCTCGCACAGTGTCCCCTGTTCCCAATAGGAACAGTGTTCCAATGGCCATACAAGACCCGTGACTGCTGGAGGAAATGGGTATAGTGCAATTCGGATGGAAACTGCAGCTATGTGACATGGAACCTGGATGACCACGCCAGATTCTATGGACATCTTGGGGGGATAAAGGTCGGGCTCCCAAAACTAGAGATAAACAAAGATATTGGTATGGATAGTGTGGTCGACAAGAGGAGGGATTGTAGATGGGGGACCAAACCTAACCCTCATGCCCCCCACCCGATCCTCGTCACAAAGGCAGAGAAACAGCAGATGTGCCTCACTTCTAGGCCCATCAACACAAACTTCAATGTATTGCAGGTGTGAGAAACGTTATTTACTCAGACAACCGTTCAGACCATACCCAATCGATGATAGAGTTCACCTCGATCAAGCAAGTTGACTGACTGCAAAGCCAGAAATCAATGACGTCACCACTGACATCACAATGTAGCCCTACTATACATGAAGAACATATGCAACAACTCATGAAGGCACACGAACATGCACTAGTTTATTGCATTTAGGCACGAAGCACATGCTTATGACCCCTGTAGGTAAGAGGACAGATACATATACATTTTGTATTTTCACATCTAATGATAAAGCTGAAACCGCAAGATGTAAAGATTTATACATTTAGCTTGCATATGCTTGACTGCAATTAACACAGAGAAGCCATAAGGAGTGAAATAGAAGCTATAGGTTACTAAAAGGGATGGCAGAGAGGCAACAGGCTTCAAGCACATGGAAAGGCTGACAAGGTCACCAGAGGCGAGCAGAACCAAGGCACTCAGCCAAGGACAAGTGAAGACAGAAATGTTCCCGTTACCAAGACAATAAGCCACTTGCAAAAAGTCAAACTAAAATCCTCATAATTATAGAGAGGGCTTCATTTTGTGGTCTCAACACACGTGACCCAGCTGAATGAGACAATGCCCATTCAACCAAGGCAGACAAGGAGGGCTGTTCCCATCGTTCCAAGGGAAAAGAAGCTACAAGTGTTTGAGCTTGATGTCCAAACACAATAAATATAAATACAAACTGAATGCGCTCACAGGCCTAGGTGATCAGAGAATAGTAACATTAGGGAACACTTCGCACCTCCATGTTCATTCCTGTATGACCTTGGTAAAAAAAAAAAAAGCAGTCAATGTCTCCTGTGGTTTTGCTAAATAGGCCTTCGGCTTGTGGAATGCGGTTGAGCAGGCTGCCCAGTACATCCCTGGGGGGAAATGCTGGAGGGTTTCCTGCATTTGGTGGACAACAGAAAGAAGGTGGCCAGATAGTCGTTGCAGACGGGCCTGGACGTGGCTGACTGTGTTGGACGATCAAGGGGTTTGGCCACGGTTCTCAGGAGGCAGGCTTACCTGCACTCCTCGGGGTTCAAGATGGTGACATTGAGCGAGATTCTCCATGTTCTTGAATTACAAGACTGGCTGTTGTCCATAGATCGGGCTAGCCTTATAGACAAAAGGGGGAATCTCATCTGGTCCTGCTGCTTTAGAGTGATTAAGCTGTCCAATCGCCCACTGTTAGGCAGAAACCTGTGCAGTTCCCTTAGGGACCACTGCAAAAGATTTAAGACTACAGGTGTTGGCAGTAAACCCACTTGGTAGCAGTCTGTACCACACAGATTCACTTGGTAGCTGTGGCTGATCAGTCAGACTTCCCTAAAGAAGAGTTAGGCAGTATACAGAGCATACAAAATAGGTACAGAAATACAGTAGTACAAGCAAACACTGACCAGAGCTTGGGTGTAAAAGTATATAATTATTTAACACACACTTATAAAACACACTAGCACTAAATTGGTAAGAGAAGTTCAAAACACAATCACTATTATCATAGGTACATCTCCGATTACTTGTTGGACAAGTCTTAGTTAACACCACTTATTTCCAGACAGAGGTGAGCGCTTAACGTTTGATGGCACTCCAACAAGTTAAATTAAAAGGGAGGGAAAAGCAGAATTATGGAAGCATACACACTAAACACTTTTTAAAGAACCACAGCAAGTTTAGGAAGGCACAGTCTACTGGTGAGCAAGGAAGTTTAGGCGCCAGGCCCACTTTCAAGGGAGCTGGGCGGAAGATGCCCAAGATCAGACAGTTGCACAGAGTCTTCGAAGTTTGTGGAGGTAGTTCGAAAAAGGTTTAGTTCAGTGCAGAAAAGTTAGCTAAGGTGTCCCAGGCTAACCCAGGTTCGAGAGACAAGGATTTAATACACCCCGTTCAAACGGTTGCAAGGGAAGCCAGGCGGAACACAGTACCTTAAATGGAGAGGATCCTCCAGCGGGGGCAGTTGTTCCTGGTAGCGAGTGCAAGTCGCAGCTTCGTCCAGAGGAAGAGAAGATCTCGTCGTGGAGGAAGAATGACGGTCGTTGCACTGCCAGGGAAGAAACCAGCCGCAGAGTTCTCCGGTACAAAGGTACTACCCTTTCGGTTCGCAGTAGTGGTGAAAACGTGGTATCCCGGTTGCCGGGGTGCTTGGCACCGGCAAGGCGGCCACGACATGCTTCAGGAAGGCGAAAAGAAGGTAGACTGGTTATCCCCACCAGTCGAAGGAAGAAGACTCTCCGGGCTGGAGATCTCCTCTGTCGTTGGGAAAAGTGGTGAGACGGTTCAGCAGGGCTCCACCGGTGGTGTGGTCGTTGCAGGCCGGCTCAGCTTCTCCCTCCTCGGATTCTTAGGTCCTGTGGCGACTTCTGAAGTTCCAGTCCCCAAAGCCCTGCTTTTATGCAGCACACCCCCATTCACTCAGCCTAGCTGTCAATCAAACATGCTAAGTGGTGAGCCGGCCGGCTCACCACTTGGGCCAATCACACAAGAGTGCGACTTGAGTTACCAAGGTAACTCAGTCCAGGGTGCCTAAACCCCCTCCCACACCCCCTGTGGTACCCAGACAGAGTGGCACCACTTTTGGAGGCTTCTGTGGAGAAGCCCGCCAAAAAGTGGAACAAAGGGCTCGACTTGGGTTGGAGTCACAGAAGAGAACACAAACGCCATTTTAGAATCGAGTTCTGGCAAAAAATAGCAACCAGCGAATTAATATTAAATAAAGAAACTGGCGGTACGTTCGAGGGTATAAGAATTAAATAATTAAAGTTGGTAGCCTCGAAAAATGGGAAAATCCCATAGAGATATATTTGCGGTCGAATATAAAAAGTAGTATCCACTGCCACCAGCCAAAACTCGATTAGGGGGGACAGAGACGTGCCCCCTCGAACAACAGACCCCGGGGCAATCGAATTGCCCCGACCAGTACGTCCACAATATGATGGTTTGTACTGGTTTCTGTTCATAATTTGGGACTAGCAAAGCCAATGGTGACTTTACATGCCCTGGGAGACAGTAGTCAGTCCCAGGGTATGGAGTCTATGTTGGGGGTCGCTACGACACCCCAGGGTTACGGCACGGAGGGTGCTGTGTAACCCACATCAAAAAAACACATGAGACCCTAAAGAGTAAAAGACCCCATAGCCCATAAAACACATGGACAGTTAAAGGAACACCTGAAATCATGTCTAAGAGTGGGAGCAAAAGAATTTCACTCTTAGCAGGAGAGAAAAAAAATAAACCCCAAAAATCCAGCAAAGCTGCTGGGGGACTCACTAGGTTGGGGAAATTAGCCTTACAGAAAATTCTCCCTAACGCCCACTCTGTGTTTTGTACTGACCAATAGATTGCATTCTCTTCTATGCCTAAGGTAAGCCCAAATGTACAATCCTCAAAGCGCTCGGGCATACGATATCTGTTCGTTATATGTAGTTCCCAATCCTCAGCAGAAATTGTATTTGGTGTTAAGTTATTTGCCATTGAATATGGATGCCTGAGAGTTGCCCAAATACGCCATGAGTCATGTTTACAAATTGATCTTCTAAGATCATAACTTTCTTGATTGTATGCCAAAACTTTGATACCTCTGATTTTATTCTTAAAGTCTTGAGAAATAGCTCTTTTTTTATCAAGTTTAAAGATGGTATTAAGTTATCATGTTTCAATAAACGCAATGCTCTATTTCTTAGACGCTTCGCGCGCATCACTTTGTAATCAAACTGCTTATTCAGCTGTGGTTGCCTATTTTCTTGACTTGCCATTAATTCCAATAAAGAAGTCTTTAGGATATCAGACATAATTATTTCTTTATGAACAAGACTAAGTCCCGATGCATATATCAGGTCATGAAATGTCACAAGTTCACACTGAACCAAGCCTACTAGCTTTTGGCAAAGGACCGGATTCCATCTTAGGGATATATTTGGTCAATCGATTTCCGTTAATTGTAATATCTCATTTACTACATGATATGAGTACTAAATACCAATGCACATTTCGATCAGTGCGTGATCGCTATGTATTATCGCTTCTACAATCACTGGTTTAATTATCTGAACCAGTGAGTGTAACACACAAAGTAATCAATCATTGAAGTCAACGATCCTCTAGACCATGTATATTTAGGAGCTGTCGCTGCACAGTTGACAAAACACAAACCCAATCCTCAAAGAATTTGACCCATTTCCTCCATCTCATCCTGGCTATCTTTGATATTTCATTCACAGAGTCAAAGCAGTATGAATTAAAATCCCCTCCTAAAATAATATCAGAGTAGAACTCATATGCGCATGCCGTTTCAAGACACAAATCCACTTCTTCAAACATTACTTCTATATCTATTTTTTGAGGATTCCAGTATAAGTTGACTAAAAGAAGAGGTTTCTGTTTGCTTGCTTAAAGGGTAATACCAACAGCCAGTATAGAATTTGATGCATAGATAAGCTTGGAATCACATTCAAAACTATTATTGACTGCAATCGCCAAACCTCCTACTGGTCTCCCCTCTTATGCCTTAAGTGCACTTGAACAGAAAGTACGATATCCTTGTATTACGAGATTGTCGACTTTCACAGTTTCCTGAAGTAACAAAAAGTTAGACTTTTGCGAAGTCGAGAATAGGGCTAGCCACTTAGGAATATTATTAAAACCACAGGAATTCCATGAAAACATAGACAACTTATAACTCAATTGCTGCTAATTGATAGTTTTGCCACTCTTATTGTTGAATATTGCTTTCAGCATGGGCTCAATCCAAGTGAGCTCCTTATTGTTCGATGCAATAGACATCAGTTGGATTATCCACATTTTCTCATCAGAATTAATACCCTGTGTTCCAGTAGTGGACCCCTCGTCCTTACCTCTGCCTGGGGAAGATAATGCAAAAAGTCTTGTGCAACTGATTAGTCGTTAAATGTGTGTAGAGTGAAACCTAATTCCAACAATTCCGACCTGTATGCCCAAATAAATTTTAAAATACTCACAGAAGGGACATAAGTAATTCTGTAATTATTTTCACGTGGTAAAGAAATACCATCAAAATCGGTCGTAGTCAACATTCTTAGGGGAGGAATCCGGCTAACAGTTCCAACAAATATTTTCGGTTAATCCGAGCACCAGCTAACATTTCTGCTTTGCCCTCCAAACCAATCATGTTAATGGATCTACCGCAACTGTCTCCTTGATCATTCAGATTACCTTTTGATTTATCATTGCCAGAACCTCTGGATATTTTTGCAGCAGAGGGAGCAATACCTATTTGGTCTAAATGGGACGAAATTTCAGCTAATTGCACCACAGTTCCCATATTCGTCACACCACTACATTCAACTCCTTTATGACTAGGTTGCCTTTTCTCGTAGTTGGTAACATTCCTCTCTAGCTCAAGTTCCTTGATCAATACTTTTAAAAAAAAAGTTTTTTTTAATTGGTTTTTCACAATCAACATAAAACAACAACTTGCAGTGCATGCCATAATTTCCAACATTTTGCATTTATTGTTCAATATCTACTGCCTATCCCTTACCCTCCCCCCAACTCGAGCCTACTCCACTTCGCAGTCAACATCCGCTCCTTGTGGAGGGGTTTCTTTTTCTTTATCCTCGGCAGAGTCCCAGTCTGTCGGGCTATCCTGGATGGGCCCGTACAGTGTGGCCGCTAAGTGTTTCCAGGCCATCAGGGTTACTGCTGCTTCTTCCCCTCCCTTATCTCCCACTTCCTGCCATACCTCTGTTTCCGCTTCTGTCTATTTCTGAAGGTGTCTCCACCAGACTTCTACGCTTGGTCTGTTAAATGCCTTCCAACCCATGGCAATTCTACGCTTAGCTAGTACACATGCCAAGTCCTTTAGCTTGCTTACGTGTTTCAGTTGACGTAGTCTAGGGAACCCTCCTATCATACATGCCCACACTGATTCAACATTTAGCTTAATCCCCTTCTCATCTAGCCGATTAGCTATTTCCACCCAGAACTTCCCAATTTCCGGACATGCCCAAAATCTATGCGTCATCCCAGCGTTTTCCTCCCCACATTTGGGGCATGTTTGCCGTTCTGTATTCCTGAATTTAGCTATTCTTTGGGGAGTCATATATGCCCTCTGGGTTACATATAATTGTATTTGCTGTAACCTCGCATTCCTTGACACTTTCTTGTGGTACCCCTGAGCCCGTTCCCACATTCCAAAACTCATTGGTGCCCCAACTTCTTCTTCCCAGTCATGTCTTAATTGTGCCACTTCCTTCCCCACTCTGGACATCAATAGCTCATATAGTCTGGAGATCTCATGCCCTCCATCTGCTATGTCATATCGTTTCTATTTCCAAGTCTGGTTGCTCTGCTAACTTTATTTCAGACAATGTCTCTCTGATCTGCCGTACCACTCTGTTGTATGTGATATATTGCCCTGCATGTAGTCCTGTTTCCTCCACCAACTTTCCGAATTCTATTATTTCCCCCTCTCTCCATATGTCTCCCATTGTTGTGACCCCCACCGGTTCCCAATGCCTTTGGATCGTCTTCAATAATTGTCCCTCTTCTCCCGTCATAGCCACTTACGGCACCTGCAGAGAACACAGGGTTGGGTTCTCCATAGTCTGACAAACTTTATGCCATAATTTCCAGCCCAGTATCAAAATCTCTGGACGCCCTTTCAATTGCGATTTGGGAAGCCATAAAACTTCTTTCAGAAAGAATGGAGCACACTCCAGTCTTAACAATCTTGATTCTGAGGTCGGGTCTTCTGATGACCATTTGGCTACGTATTGAAGTTGGCTAGCCAACTTCCAAAGGGCAATTCTGTTCCTAGTTCTGTGCCATAGGAATTCCCTACCTATGCTTGGTGAAAAACCATCTTGGTATAAGGTATGGTATGTTCCCAAAATAATGTAATAATCTCGGCAGCAATACCATTTTTAACAGCGCCCCTCTTCCCATCATTGCTAAGGGGAGCTTAGCCCAGACCTCATGCTGTTATCGATGCTCTTTACCGCCTTGTCACTGTTGTGCTGGTGTTCTGCTTCCACTGTATGATAAATGTCTATTCCTAGGTATCTAAACGTGTTTGTTTCCCATGGTATTGGTAAAACTGGAAATTGATCTCTTCGGACCCCTATGTACCTCCCCAGGGGGAATATACATGATTTTTTAGGATTCACTGCAAGGCCAGATAGCAGTGCAAAGCGCTCCATAAATTCCAGGATAAATTGGAGGTTTTCCTCAGGATATCTTAGGTACAGCAGCATGTCATCTGCATATAGAGAGACCAAGTGCGGTTCGTCCTTTATGCTTATCCATATTACTCCATACTGCTGTCTCAGATATATTGCTATGGGTTCTAGTGCTAAGATATATAATATCGGAGACCACAGACATCCTTGTCTAGTGCCCCTGCTTAGTTGCCATCTCTCCGAAATGATAGCTCCTGTTTTAACTCTGCCTAGCGGTGCACTCAATAGTAATTTAACCCATTTAAGGTATCCAGGTCCTAATCCATAGTTAGTCAAAGCTGCGCTCAGCCAGGGCCATTTGACAGAGTCAAAGGCTTTTATTGCATCCAGCGATACAATTGCAATCTCGCTCAAGTCTCCTTTCATATGCTCTATGACCCGATGAAGGCGTCTAAGGTTATCGGATATGCTCCTACGTGGGATATATCCGGTCTGATCAGGGTGTATCAATTTATCTATGACCCGCTTCATCCTATTTGCCAGCACCGCTGTGAGCATTTTGCTGTCTTGGTTCAGCATCGATAGCGGCCTGTACGATCCGCAGTCCTTGCCTGGCTTTTTGGTTTTAGGGGGTGGTATGATTATTGCTTCTCTCAGGGATTCAGGTAACCTCCTAATTTCGAATGCCTCATTTAACATTGCCAACAGCGGGGGAAGCACCTCCCTTTTATACATTTTATAAAACGTACTGGGGAGTCCATCGGCCCCCGGGGTCTTACTAGTGGGTAGACCTACTACCACCTCTTCTAGATCTTCCAACGTAATCGGGTCATCTAGTCCTTCCCGCTCCTCGACGCTTATTTTTGGTATACCTATGTCTTCCAATGTGTCCATCATCTCTTTGTGGTCGCTCCCTCCATCGTCCCCATATAGTTGTTTATAATATTCAAGGAACTCCATGTTTACTCCCTCTTAGGTGTCCACTCTATGCCCATTTTCCTTTTCTATTACTGTGATCGTTGATCTGGGAGTCTCACTTTTGTACAACCATGCCAGCATCCTCCCAGGTTTGTCTCCCCCCGCATGCTGCCTCTCTACATATTTTTTATAGTTTAAGTTACACAATCTCTCCCAGTGGCTTGCACATTCCTGTTGTAGTTGGCTTATGGTTTCCGCTTCCTCCTCAGTGCTGCCTCCCCTGCTCAGCACTGACTCTAATTCAGTCTCTGCCTTTTGTAGCTCTCTGGCTATTCCTCCCTGCAGCCCTTTAGATTTGGCTATAGCTATTCCTCTCACCACCACTTTGAATGCCTCGCATAGCGTACCTGCCGACTGAGCACTCCCAGTATTATTTTCAAAGTAGTTTATAATTTCTTCTCTTAGGTCCTCTCTGAATATTATATCTTTTAGTGCTTCCGCTCTAAGCCGCCACATTGGTATCCTGGCCCTTGGGGGTCGGTATTGCCATATTAAAACCAGTGGCTAGTTGTTCCGATAGGACCCTCGCCTTGTAGTCTGTCTGTATTATTTCCACCGTGACCTCCTGTGTAGTGAACATGTAATCTAGCCTCGTGTACAAATTCTGTGGGGCAGAGTAATGCGAGTACTGCCTATCCTGCGGGTGGTGCGTTCTCCACGTGTCCTCTAACCGGAAATCTGTCAGCAAGGTTTGCAGGGCTCTAGCTGCCGGGGCAGCTCTGTCTAATCTTTTATCTGACCTGTCTACTCTTGGGTCTAATGTACAGTTAAAATCACCACCCCATATCATCGCCTTCCTCAGGTACTGGCTCATTTTATCATATAGGGTCTTGAAATATGTTACAGTGTCTTGGGTAGGGGCATACGTATTATGGATATCTCTTTATTTTCAGGCCGTCTCTGCATTATGTCACAAACTTATATTATGATTTGATTATGCATCTTGTACACCGCAGTCACTTCTATGTATATTTTGTATATTTCAAAGTAATTATTGCACCTGTAACTATGTACATTTGTTATATCCTGTATATCTCATAGTAATTTACTGTGCCGGTAACTACGTACATTCTGCATATTTCAAATTAAATATTTTTATGTATATAATTTGTTTTAAAAAACTAAGTATATAACTTGTCCTGTAACTAAATAATGCGCCCGGTTGCCTTTGGGCCTTGCGCGCTATACAAATAAACAAAATACAAAAAACACAAATGTTCCACTAGCCCTCTTATTGCCACCATCCTACCATCCGCTTTGATTGTGGACTGTAGCAAATGGAATGGGACATGCAATGCCACCCAGGTGATCACCCCCCTGGCATAGGCTCAGTATGTTGCTCCTATGACAGTCCCCTTCCACTTCTTCTGGATCATCGCTAGCTTTTCTTTTGTGAGGTGAGTCTCCTGTATTAAGGCGATATCTACTTTCTGTCTTTTTAAGTACAGCATGACCTTGTTCCTTTTTAAATAGCTGTTGAGCCCCCTGACATTCCAGGAAATTACTTTAAGGTCCCGCCATCTTCTAGTCTCTCCCCAACTGCCCCTTGTGCCTCTCCGTCCGCTGCTTGAAGCACCAGCGCTCGTGTATGTAAGCTTGTTCCCTGTTCTGTTTAGGCTGAATTTCCTAACCTAGTGAGTCCCCCAGCAGCTTTGCTGGATTTTTGGGGTTTATTTTTTTCTCCTGCCAAGAGTGAGACTCTTTTACCCTCACTCTTGGGCATGATGTGAGTGTGTTTCTTTGAATATATATGTGTTTAATGGGCTATGGGGTCTTTTACCCCATAGGGCTTCATGTGTTTTTGTGATGTGTGTTACACAGCAACCTCAGTGCAGTAACACAGGGGTGTCATAATGACCCCCCCAGTATAGACTCCATACCCTGGGACTGACTACTGTCTCCCAGGGCATGTAAAGTCACCATTGACTTTACTAGTCTTAAATTCTGAACAGAACCAGTACAAACCATCATATTGTGGACATACTGGCTGGGGCAATTCAATTGCCCCGAGGTCTGTTAGTCGAGGGGGCACGTCTCCGTCCCCCCTGATCGAGTTTTGGCTGGTGGCAGTGGATACTACTTTTTATATTCAACCGCAAATATTTTCCTATGGGATTTCCCATTGTTTTAGGCTACTATCTTTATTTAATTATTTACGGTAGCCTCGAACATACCGCCGGTTTATTTAATTAATATTAATTCTCCAGTTGGTATTTTCTGCCAAAACTTGATTCTAAAATGGCGTTTGTGTTCTTTTCTGTGACTCCAACCCAAGTCGAGCCCTTTGTTCCACTTTTTTGGCTGGCTTCTCCAAAGAAGCCCTCCAAAGTGGTGCCACTCTGTCTGGGGTACTTAGGAGGGGTGGAGGGGGATTTAGGCACCCTGGACTGAGTTGCCTAGGCAACTCAAGTCGCACTCCGTCCTGATTGGCCCAAGTGGTGAGCCGGCCGGCTCACCACTTAGCATGTTTGAATGACAGCTAGGCTGAGTGAATGGGGGTTTTCTGCATAAAAGCAGGGCTTTAGGGAGTGGAACTTCAGAAGTCGCCATAGGAACTAAGAATCCGACGAGGAAGAAGCTGAGCCAACCTGCCACGACGACACCACCGGTGGAGCCCTGCTGGACCGTCTCACCACTTTTCCCAACGACAGAGGAGATCTCCCGCCGGAGAGTCTTCTTCCTTTGACTGGTGGGGATAACCAGTTTCACCGTCTTTTCGCCTTCCCGACGTACCTCGTGGCCGCCTTGCCTGTGCCAAGCACCCCGGCAACCGGGATACCACATTTTACCACGACCGCGAAACAAAGGTACCACCTTTAACCGGAAAACTCAGCGGCTGGTTTCTTCCCTGGCAGTGCAACGACCTTCATCTTTCCTCCAAGTCGAGATCTTCTCTTCCCCTGGACAACGACGCGACTTGCACCCACTGCCAGGAACAACTGCCACTGCTGGAGGATCCTTCCCATTTAAGGTACCGTGTCCCGCCTGGCTTCCCTTGCTACCGACTGTACGGGGTAGATTTAGCCCCCGGCTTTCGAACCTGAGTTAGCCTGGGACACCCTGGCTAAACTTTCCTAAGCCTCTCTAAACTCTTTTTGAACTCTCTGCAAGACTTTCTAAGCCTAGTGTAACTGTGTGATCTTGGGCGCATTTGTGCTCTGCTCTCTCTAAGAGTGGGCCCAGCCTTTGGACTTTGGCTCACCAGTGACTTTTGCTCTTCTGCCTTGCTAACAGTGTTCCTGAATCTTACGAGTGGTGTACCTTTCCATATTCTGTCTTTTTCCCTCCCTTTCTCACAAACTTATTGGAGTGCCATCTAGTTAAGCGCTCACCTCTGTATGAAAATAAGAGGTGTTTTACTGAGACTTATCTGATAAGGAAAAAGGGGTGTATATATTACAATAGTAACTGTGTTTAGAATATTTTACAACAAGAGTGCTGGAGTGTTTCAAACAGTGTGTTTTTAAATAAATAATTATATACTTTGATACCAAAGCTCTGGTCAGTGTTTGCTTGTATTATTGTATCGGAGTGCCTATTGAGTATACTTTGCATACTGCCTAACTCTTCTTGAGAGAAGTCTGACTGCTCAGCCACAGCTACCAGGTAAATCTGGGTGGTACAGACTGCTACCAAGTGGGTTTACTGCTAACACCTGTAGTCCTAAATCTTTTGAAGTGTTCCCTAAGGGAACTGCACAGGTTTCTGCCTAACATTCCCCAACTTAAACCTTGATCAATACTACATGAGTAATCTGACCTTTTTCAAAGGAAAATATCAAAGATCCTATCAGGTCAGATGGGTGCCCAGTCATAACCGGACCACATATCTGAGCAATCCGTAACTCCTGCATGTAACCAGTTCCATGAGTACCATTAGAGGGCGCCATTTGTTCAATCCGGTCTAAACTGTCCCCATAAGCAATTTGATTTATAATGGGCAATCCACCCATTGCCAGATGGAAAGAGGTTACGTGAGGACCAATTATCTGATTGTGCTGCAATAGACTATCGCTCCGTCAACTTTACACCATCTAATTACCTAGATTTAGCGGAACCAGTGATTACAGTAAACCCTTTTTAACTCCAAAGGGGTCCTCCCTACCTCTGTCCAAATCTTTCCTCTCTATATTTGACTTAAAATGGATTCCTTACCCGTTTCCAAACCACAAGGCAATACATTGGAATCGGTTGGTTGACCGGACTCCCTGTAAGTGCTCTGATCTACCTGCGCAAACATACTTCCTCTGCTAAATTTCATAGTTTTTCCGGATCCAGATACTATGATAAAGCCCTTTTGTACATTAGATTGGCATTCAGTGGCTTTAATTACTTCCCCCAGTGCATATTGCAGCATAAGAACAGCCTTTATTATTCCATATTGATGAACATTCATGCGCCTTGCTTTTAGCCATAGTATAAAATTGGGAAGATACATCCACAGAGCTAGTCACAGGAGCAGTGAACGTACGTTTCCTTTCTTCCTTACTAAAATAGTTGTTTAGATGCATTTGTTTTTTCTCCACTTCTAAAAGTGCTTCCTTTAAGGTAGTCAGAGACAACTTTTTAATAAAACTATCGTTCATCCCAACTTCACTCGTAATTCTACCTATTTCTGTAGGTATATTCACTGATTGACCAAGAAATTTGTGAAGTAATACTGCCTGACTCTCTTCACTGAGTTGTTCTACGTCAATTATATCATCCTCAGTAGACGTGCAAGTATTATTATTTGCTTTTTTTTAATTGATCTTCTTTTAAGCTTTCAGCATTCATTTTTATAGTTTTTTTTTGTTTTTTTTTACTAATTCCTTTGCAGCTTTCTGTTTTTTCTCTGCTTTTTTAATGGCACGATTCTGGAGTTTCTTAGTATGTCTTGACATGAATATTACCTTTTAAGGATTAGAACTTACGATGTCTTCCTCTGCCTCAATTTGTTCTATTATTTTCGTGAGCACAGTTGGACTATCCAGCGACCCATTCCCATCCTGCGGGATCTGGGACATTGGGTCAGCCGTGTTCTGTTGAACCGTATGTCTAATGTCCTGTAACATAGTTTTCATTTCAATTATATCGTTGGCAATCGTGGAAATGCTACAGGCACTGGGCACAGAATACTGCGTGCCTTTATCTTTCAGATTAGGGTTTCGCTGTGGTGTCGTAGGTAACTTGGATATTTATTTTACTTTTTCGTGACAAGTCTCCCTTCCAATGACAAATCCCTCAAGTCTGTTTATTTTGGCAAGAATTTCAGCCATAGAGGCTTTAATCGTCCTAATCTCATAGTGGGTATAATCATAGTGGGTATAATCATGACCCTTGTCAAGCAGGTCAAGTATACGTATAATTACAGGGAAGGTAAATGGATCCTCTGATGGGACAGGTGAAGACATATTAGTATTTACTTCCACTCCATTTGTCATAATATCACTTCTATCCTCTCTACCCATCAATGGATATATCCGATTAACTTTATTATACCCTGACTTGAAACCACTCTGTTAACAAGTGGCAATCACTGTCGTGTTTATCGGAGGTGTGTAAATGTGCCTGACCGGTGTTTATATCCCCACCTTCAAAGCACCACGGAACATTTAAATTAGGGTACCCCAAGGATTCAATACAATGGGTATGTGGTACTAATGCGGTCAAAATTCCTATGGATAACCTAACACGTTTGTCCAGTTCTGCCATCTTATCTGGGCCAATCATTGAAAGACCTTTCATACAATCGTTAGGTCCTGTGGATATGTTTGTAGTATTCAATATAAAATCCTCTACAGGTTCACAGCCATGGGCAGCTTCTTCATTCATTCATTCATTGAATATGGCTCTGGCTGATAACATAGCGCTTTTAAGTATACCTCTTGGCTCTGACCTTGTTCTCCAGATTTTTCCTCAAAGGTGCCTATATTCAATGCAGAATGATGAACCTGAACTAAGTGAGCAATCTCCTTACCTTGTCCCTCATCGCCCTTTTCATTAGTTTTGGGTATGAATGGAGCCAAAGGAGGTTCTAATGCATCACACACCGCTTCTTCAAGATAGTTCATGTTACGATTAGAGGAAGGCAACGTTTCATTGTAACTCATATCTGTGTAGGTACTCTTACTAGCACACACCATTGCGTCAACATTTAGATTGCTGGTAGAATTACATAACAGTGGCGCCCCAGCGCATTTACCTCTACGCAAACCGATTGCCATTCTTTTGGGAACTACCACCATTAATCTGTCAGCTGCTATTAACTTCATGGAAAAGCACTATTCCCTTACCTGGGTATGGTCCAGGAATAAGAGCGGACTCAGACGTTCCGTCTCCCAAAAGCACGACAGCACACACAAGTCACTCTGCCGTACTACCCCACATAGACCAGTGCGTCCCGGGGAGCCAAGTAGAGGGCAGTAACCTACAAAGTCAAAACTAAACCAGTACTCTACAAACAGATCTATGAGAAGTACTTTCCATGGACGATTCCGAATGGAGGCAGTTTGATAATACGCAGAGCTGAGATTTATGGAGCACGACACTTCTAACGGGAGCCTTCACCAGCAACCAAAACCTGAGTATCAAAACAAAACAGTGCAGCTAACAAACCGCAAACCACTTAATCATCGTGACGTTATAACGGCATATGTTACCAGCAAGCAAGAAGCTTTAACTAAGGCCCGCACAGGCGCCCCGACACCTAACAGCTCAACAGCCCACTTGTTGCCACTTGGATGTGCGCGAGTAAGTGGACAGTTGTACGCTTGCTGGGTAGTGAGGGGGCAGAGCCAGCAAGAAGTGAAACTGTAGTACAAAACAAAAAAAATCCTGGTAAGCCAAAACAGTCTACAGCCAAAGTTCATAGGTAAAAGTCCACGTGTTCCTTAAAGTCCACAGTTAAAAAGTAAAGTATTTAGTTGAAGTAGTAACCAGTATTTAGTTGAAGAAGTAACCAGGCACCGCTGGAGCCACCGGGGCCTGCTGTATCGGGGGCTTGGTGCAAACATATCCAACATTTGGGAGTTCAAGCCCCTCATTCAGTGCTGGATGCTGGCTCTGCAAACAATTTACTGCGTTCGGAAGAAGAGTCAGAATTGTACCAGTGACGTTGCTTCTTCTTGTGAGAGGAAGATGATGACTATTGTCTCCGGGACCTTTGTCCCTAGGGAATTTAGGAATATTGGAAGACCCTGAACCATTCACTGTCTTGGAAAGGTTGGAACCTGATACCCATAAGCTCGGTTTTATTTATTTATTAATTGATTTATTTGAATGGGTGTGCATTCTTTTGGTCTCCTATCGACCATTTCTTGTGTCTTCTGCCAATGCCCTTCCTCCTTCTCAGGGGGAAGGCCCTTCCGTTTCGGCCTCCAAGGACCAAACAGTAAACGGCACCGGTGACTTGGAAGGTGGCTTTGCTGCTCGGTCCCTCAACGACTGAGATTATTAGTGCAAGGCGTGCAACCTTCGGTGTTGTGACTGGAGCCGAGGCACCACACTCATACCACGCGCAGTCTGTGTAGCGCTTGAAACCTGAGATCCGGGACGCGGACATGGTCACTCGCGTGAATAACAATTCAAAAAACGTGGAGTGAAAACAGATTTTCAACTTCGAGTCCTTAGAATTTGACAAACGTCAAGTGAAAAATCAAATAATCGCTGTGTTCCTCACGAGCAGAGCGCACAGAAAGAAGGAACAGAGGCGTAATGAAACTGTATATGTCCATTGACTGACGTCACGTCCGGAGCCGATGACCGAGCATCGAGTCAAGGCATATCAATGGCTGAGTCAAGGCCCACTAGACCCCTTGTTGAAAGGTTTTTCGAAGTAGCTGATGCTGGAATGGATATCTATCTGATGAAAAGGAACTGATGAGGAATCTGCGGAAAGGCAATCCATTGAAGCTGTGATTAGAAAAACATTTGTGGGTGGGGATTTAGGGTTCCATCCACAAAGTCCTGGCCAAACTCTTGAACATGATGTTTGACAGAGTCAATCTTTTTGGCAGCATGGCTGTTGACAGCTCAAAAAAGCTCTACACCTTGCATTTTGCCTTTTAATGCCAAAGAGTTGGTATTGAAAAGGGCACAACTTCGTGCTAATGAAAAGGAACATGGCTCAGAACTGAAGAGATCAGATGCTGAGCTAGGAGACCAAATGAATGCACACCCATTCAAATAAATCAATTAATAAATAAATAAAACCGAGCTTATGGGTATCAGGTTCCAACCTTTCCAAGACAGTGAATAGTTCAGGGTCTTCCAATATTCCTAAATTCCCTAGGGACAAAGGTCTTCATTCCGAGTGTGGCGGTCAGGAAACAAGGGTGCCGGTAATCTTACGGCACCCTTGTTTCCGGATCGCCACACTATGAGTCTGCCTGCAGGGACCGTTTGCACCCAGCAGGGCAGGGTCAGACCTGCCGGTGCAACGGCCCCTGCAGGCAGACTTTCCACGGAAGCACCAGCACCGTTAGCAACGGTGCTGATGCTTCTGAGTCACCGTACCTGTGGAGTCCTTGAGGACTCCACGGGAGTGGGGATGTCGCGCTCCGACAGGACTTTTAATGTCCGGTGGAACTGGGAAGTCAGGCGGCAGATTCAGTGCTTTGAAGTCAGGCGGCAACCTGCCGGTAGCACCAGCAGGTTACCGCCAACCTCGTTATGAGGCCCATAGTATGTATGACATGGGGAATGATATGTTGCTTGGGTACGTTTATTTGAGAAGAGTTGCCAGTTTAAGTGGCATGAAAGGGAAGAATCAGGCTATGAATCTTGTCAATAGGTTCCCCCAGCAAGGTTGGTAAGCATTTCAAGTATTGGCGGTGTGTGAGCAAAAGCGGTATGATAGTTTTAAGAAAGCCTTGGCCGTTAATTTTGAGAAGACACTGGTTCCCATAATTAGGAGGTCACAGGGCCCAGAAGGGTATACTAAAACCAAGGAGGAA
The DNA here is from genome assembly GCF_040938575.1 of Ambystoma mexicanum. Classification (NCBI taxonomy): domain Eukaryota; kingdom Metazoa; phylum Chordata; class Amphibia; order Caudata; family Ambystomatidae; genus Ambystoma; species Ambystoma mexicanum. The sequence goes on along the minus strand of NC_090932.1, from coordinate 291,343,132 downwards.
AACAGTTGCATCATAGTGAAACAATGTATATCCTATGCAGGAGTCTAATACACAGATTTTCAAAATACTTAACACATCAGGGAAAGTCTCTAAAAATCCACGGCTTAGGGGAGAACGCCATGGACCCTAGAAAAATGGCACAGCCAGGTAAGTACCTTTCAGAGTCACTTGGAGCAGTTAAGAGTTGAAGAAAGTAGTCTATAGGACACAACAGGCCACATCTGTAGACTTACCTGTGGTTATGCTAAAAAGCATGGCATGTCGCATTGCCTCCTGTAAGGAACTCCTGGTGGCAACAGTAAAGACAGACACAAGTGATCACAGTTCAAGGGTGTTTTTTAAATTATAAACGTTGGGTGCAAAAATGCCCCACCTAAACCTAAATCTAATATGGCAGCAAGCTTCGACCATCAAATGAAAAATAAGGCAGTGCTTGTGGCGTCTTGTCAAAGTAAAAGGCCTATACTAAAAAAAAACGATTGCCAAATCCTTACAACTAATTACAAAAAGAGTGTGGGATATGGTTTTCAATAAAGAAAGAAGTGTTCACAAATAATAAGTCAGGATGTGATTGCTCCCTTCCCCACGTTTTCAGAACAGCACACGCTAGAGCTTTCTCAGCACTAGCCGACAGTTCTGTTACAGCTATCAGCTTCTTCAATGGTTAAGTCTCTTTTCAATAAAAACTCTCTTGCCTTCGAGGGCCTGATGTATTCAACAACAAACAAAGAGTTCCTTTCCAAACTGACTTTTGGGTGAGGACTTTTCACGCCTGGATCTCCCTCGACCGGGCTCGGACCCACTTGACAAGGGGGGACAATTCACTTCCCTGGTCTTCCAATACTTCATACTTTCACAAGTTTGAATGTCTTTTTAAACAGTTCTTCAGGTTTCGCCCCTTTGTGTCAGCTTCTCTATGCCAGATTCACTCTTGCCAACTTCTATAGACAGTTCACTGAATTTCGGGACTTTAGACTTCGCACCTTTTTGTTAGCATCCCTCCGCCGGGTTCACTCTAGCCAACCTTTACAAAACACAGTTTATATTCTAGTTTCAGCAAGCGAGACTCATGTCCCTTTCCTTCACCATCATCTGTGGGTCAAAGACTTTCGACGGTACAGAGCATTATTTTACAAGACCCCTGTATGACCACTTTGACCTCTTCACGCCTTTTCCCAAGGCCTTCTGGTTAGGTTAGTCTCTACCATCGGGGAATCTCCCAGAGTTTCTTGCGTGAGCACCCACGTGGTGTCGGCCTCCTCTGTTGATGTTTTTCCCCCTCTTTTTTCAATACTTTCTTTAAAACTTTCAAAATTCAAATTAGCTGCTTGCTACATTTCGTTCAACACAGTTTGGTTTCTTATTGACTATCGGCTCACCGGATGTGATTAACCGATTGGTTTTCTTCTCATTCGAGTCAAGGTGGCTATCATGGAGGCCAGCGTCTCTCCCCGGATTGGTTATCAGCGGAGGAGGGTCTCATGTACCGTAGACATCTGCTGCAACACAGGCTGGCTATTGTTTGCGGTTTTATGATTCCTTTTGTGGAGGATTCACGGGCCGTGCTTGGAAAAGGCAAGGTTGCTTCTTTCCTTGTCACGCCTTTGTTTCTCCTCCTCTTGAACTGCCGTGCTGAGTTCGCTCTGACGTCGTGTGGTCTGCCTTGCTCGTCCTGTGCTCTTGTGCTCCACCTTTTATCCTTGTGGGGAAGGGAAAGGGCCGTCATGTGTGTGTGTGTGATTCTGGTCAATTGCCTGACTTTGCCTGACCCTTGTGTATTGGGACATGTCAGGTAAACAGCTCTGGTGCTAGTCCGTTGTCTTTAGTGTTGTGGGAAAGTGTTTGGGTGGGAAAAGAGGGGTGGGGGCAGTGTTTTGGAATATCCTATGTAATAGAATGGGGAAAAGTTGTTGAAAGAAGGGGGATACCGCATCTCACCCGTCAGTCTCCCACTCCCCAAGGCCCCCCCCCCATCCAGGTGATCCTCCCTCACTGGTCCACCCCCAGTAACTTGATCCAATAGCGATGGCCGTGTCCTGGCCACCTGGATGACAGATCACCAGGGACGAACAAGGGGGAAACCGACAGTTTCTCAAACTCCCCAAAGGTATTCAAAAGAAAGCAATCGATCAATCCAAGGGGATACCAGTGGAGACCTAGAAGAAGAGATCCAGATGAGGGTTCAAGACCCAGCAGCCCCAGGAGCAGAGAAGCAGATCATGATTCAGCCCCAATGCTATGAAATGGAGAAATGTGGTAGAAGGGGACCTGTGGAATCTAATGACCAATGACCAAGGGGACCCCTGAGAGGGAGTACATTGAATAACCTGCTAACAAAAGCTCAGTGTTAAGCGCTTGCAGTGGTGGTTTCTGAAAACACAAAATAACCCAGCAAGAAAAGGCTTAATTTAAAGGACAAAATGTAGCATTCCGTTTCACCCAGAGACTTTCAACTTGAGCCAACGGTGACCCAGACTGCCCACAAAAGGAACAATCATCCGCACAGGAGTGGGACCCACCATCCTGAAATGGAATCAACAACACAGATGGCTGCAGGAGGATGGAGGCACCTGCCCATGGCAGTCCCCAGCGGCTCAGCAGGCAAATGTGGATGGCACACCAGCAAAAGCGATCCCTGCAGCAGGTTAACAGTGGTGGCGACCAGATACAGGCCAGACAAGCAGATTTGGCTGGGTGCTGATTACCAAAACCTTTTCAGGCGGCGGCAGCTTTCAAAGGCAAGGATGCCGACCCTGGCTAGAAACAGCAGTAAAATGCAGTGAAACGTTCCAGAAAACGGTCCCAGTGTGGAAGGACTAGCCCCAGCACATGAGGAGGACAAATAGCAGAATGAGGAAAACTGGGGGAAGGAAACCAAACAGACAAACACCCAAACTAGAGATGTGCACAGACCACTGCATCCAGTCAGTATTGCCAGAAGAGAGCTGTGATGAATCTGGACAATGTGTCCCCTCTCCCCAGAGGGGAACCACTCACTTTGAGGCTAGGGAGATGAACCTGCTATATAAGACCCTTCCTAGGGGTCTGGGAAAGAGGGACCTCACTGGCACGACTCCCCTCTTGGGGACAAGGACTCCCAGTCCAAACCACTGTGTCTGCATATATGGATGTGGAAAAAAGACTTCATTATGTCCTACAACAACTATATTCCACAAAGATCCTTCTTTACATATCTTGGCTACAGGCAATGCTGAACACAGAACGCCAAAGTCAGCGAAGGAGGACACTTCTGTTTATTCCTGTGACGTGTATAAAAGAGTTAACTACTATGGAGGGTAGAGAACTGCTATGCAGAGGCGAGCCTCTGCATCATTGACCTCCTGTAGGGGATAGAGCAACGCTGGGCTATGCAGCTAGTGGCAGCGAGCAGAGTGAGCAAACCACGAGCCAAATGCTGGAGAGTTGGCGTTAAACCCAACCGAGGAGCAGAGGTTGGAGAGGGATTCAGAGACAGGAATGCTCCCATCTCATCTAGTGGCATGACCACGTACAAGCTGTGATGGGCTGAGAGGCCGGTAACGGATGCCGAGACCAGATCGTATGAGGGAGCGTAAGTGCCTGAGCTCTGCACAAGTCGGACCATAGCTACAGAGACAAGTAGCCACAGGGAAAGCCGACGCGGTTACGGGACCCAGAGAAACCGCACTGAGAGCAAACCGTTAAAAGGTATGAAAATTGTGATTAAAGGCTGTGAAGGCTATCAAGGTTACAGGATCCTGAGAAACCAGAGCGTGCAGATACACTATAAAAGGGGGATAGATTATGAATAACAGACGGAAAAGCTATCAAGGTTACGGGAGCCTGAGTAACCATAGTGTGCAAAAACTCATGAGAAAGAGATATGAACACTTTGAATTAAGGCGGAGAAAGCAACAAAAGCTGCAGAGCTCTGGCAGGACAGGGTGGACAGTCACCATATGTGAAACAAATTGGGTGGAAGAAAATAATCACCAGACTCTAGGGGAAACCCAATGCCACGAAGAAGGAATTGTTTATTTTGTTTGTTTACAGGAAATCCTGGAAAAATAGAAATGTTTAAAACAAGAGAGGTATCTCTGATAAAAGGAGAGAGTGAAACACATAACTTATGCTTTTCACTGCCTGGAAAGCTATATTGGTTGAATGGAAAGCAAAAACCCCACCGAAGCGACAGGAGGGCTTGTTGTCCAGATCGTACTACCAGGAAAGACGGAGGTACACAGGTAGTCGTGGCTCTGCCAAGATAGACTGACTATGGGAGGTGTTTGAGCACTATGCTTGACATGACACGCTAGAAACGCACAAGGCACTTTCTAGAAGCTTTGTTAAAGGAATGGTTCGCCCAAAAGATTTTATTGCCCAAAAAGATGGAATTTTGAGCAATTCAAGCTCAAAAATTGGAAAAGCAAGCGCATGGGCGCATCCATTTTGTGAAATGGATGCCCGCCTGTGCTGGCTTTTGCGGCACTAATGAAGGAAAAGCCAGCCAGCTGTAGTAAACAAAAGCTACCACTGGGTGGCTTTTCCTTCATTGGTGCCGGGACTCAGAGGACGCGGACCGGAGACTACAGGCAGAAAAGCTGCAGCTGAATCTCGGTAAGTGCTATTTATTTATTTTTTAAAAATAAGCACTAGCTGCGTTTTTTTTTCTAAGTTTTCCGGGCTGGAGGAGCCCGGAAAACTTAGAAATAAAACCGCAGCTTTAAAAACGTATTTATGTTTGTGGTAGATTTTGAAGCTACCGCAAACATAAATACAACGTTATTGTGTTTCAAAACTCTGCGGTTTTTCTTTCTAAGTTTCTCAGGCTCCTCTGAACCTGAGAAACGTAGAAAGAAAAACCACAGTGTTTTCAAACACAACCGCGTTGTGTTTCTGCCTAAATCTGCTTTCCCATTTGGGGCTCTCAGGCTGCCCACGGGGATTTAGGCAGATTTAGGCAGAAACACTGTGGCCTGCCTTGGCTTTCACTTTGGGTCTCCGGTGCTCCCGGATAGCCACGGCAGGCAGAAACACAAGGCGGTTGTGTTTGAAAACGCTGCAGTTTTTCTTTCTAAGTTTCTCAGGCTCCTCCGGCTCGGAGGAGCCTGAGAAACTTAGAAAGAAAAACCGCAGCGTTTTCAAACACATTAACGTTGTATTTATGTTTGCAGTTGCTTCAAAAGCTACCGCAAACATAAATACAACGTTTTTAAAGCTGCAGTTTTATTTCTTAGGCTCCTCCAGCCCGGAAAACTTAGAAAAAAAAACGCAGCTAGTGCTTATTTTAAAAAGAAAATAACAGCACTTACCGAGATGCAGCTGCAGCTTTTTCTGCCTGTAGTCTTCGGTCCGCGTCCTCCGAGTCCCGGCACCAATGAAGGAAAAGCCATCCAGTGGTAGCTTTTGTTTACTACAGCTGGCTGGTTTTTCTTTCATTAGTGCCGCAAAAGCAAAAGCCAGCACAGGCGGGCATCCATTTCACAAAATGGATGCACCCATGTGCTTGCTTTTTCAATTTTTGAGCTTGAATTGCTCAAAATTTTACATAGGAACTTTAAAAAAAAAAAGTGCAAGTATATTTGTTTTATTATTGCCCATCTTTTTGGGCAATAAAAGATTTTGGGCGAACCATTCCTTTAAGGAAGTACGGTCACTACTTTAGTACTTATGCATATACCTCTTTTGATAGAGAGGGAGGGGCTGGAAGGGTACGTTTCTTACCTGTAAATCTATTTCTCAAGTATTGGTATCTTTCATAGATTCACATGCTATGAACAATTCCCTGTCGTCAGGCTGGGAATTCTCGGTTAACTTTTACAATAGTAAATAAAGAAAAACTTTAGGTGTTTATTTTGTATCCTATTGCCCTTCTTTGGGTGCTTTTAGTCCCCATCAATGGGACGTCGTGTATGTAGCTCCTCCCCTGCAGCCTCCCTTCAGATTCTACCCAGAACATGCTGGATTTAGGTGCATCTGAGAGTGGCTTTTAACCATATGGGATGCCGGAGGGCACATGTGAATGTATGAAAGATACCAATGCTGGAGGAAATGGAGTTATAGGTGAGAAACGTACACGTTCTCCAGCATTGGCTCTTTCATAGATTCAAATGCTATGAACAGATTTCAAAGCAGTATGCAACTTAAATGATGGTAGGACAACGTTGAAAAGCCCAACTTATTTGAATAGATGCTGCAGGATTGCCTTTCCTGTTTTTGCATCAGCATCATGTTGTTCTTGGAGGCAGTAATGCCTAGTGGAGGTAAGCGGCATGGCCCATGTGGCTGCTTGACAAATTTTAGTGACACCCGTGAACACATTGCTGCGATGCCGCTGTGGCTCTTGTTGAATGGGCTTTAGCGGGCCCAGTTAGTGGCTTGTTAGCTTTGGTGTGACAGAAGGATATGGTAGAGGATATCCACCTTGCAATTCCTTGCTTGGAGATGGCCTTTCCTTTGTTTGGACGCCCGTAGGCTAGAAACAGCTGAGTGGAATTTCTTTAGGATTGCATTCTGTGTAGATAGTATTTTAGCGCTCTTTTGACATCTAAAGAGTGCAACGCAACCTCTGCCGGGGTCTTTGGTTCTTGGAAGAAAACGGGCAGCGTAACTGATGTATGTTTATGGAATGCCAATGGTATTTTGGGTATAAACCACGGGTTGGTTGTCAGGACCACTTTGTCTTGAATTTTAGGTGCGCTGACGCTAACGGTTGAAACAGCGCTCTTATGAGTCCCACCAGTACAATGTTGAGACTCATTTTTTTTGTAAAACTATTATTTAACAACACTTAACCAAAACAACAACAAACAAAACATAACAATCACTCTGGCACTTCTTTGTGGATTCCGCCTTACGTCCTCATTCGTCTTGGCGTGATTCTGTGGCCGTGCTGCCCTGGGCGATGGCCACCCATCGGATCCAATCTCAAGTCTAGATCACCTGTACTTCTCCTCATCGGCGGCTGGGGGGGGGTGGGACCCTGCTCGATTGCAAATTCTCCCGTTAGTGCTCTTGCACCCCTCCAAATTCATCTGTGCTGCTTGCTTCCATTTGTCCAAATAAGTCCTGTATCAGAGTTCCACGCAAGTATCTTATGTCCGCTCACCCCCTCTCCCCTCGGCACCGCCCTTGTCCACACTGCTGTCTCTGCCACTGACCATTTCTTAAGATCTGTCCACCATGAACCTATGCGTGGCTCCAAGCTGGAGTTCCATGCCATTGCTATGTGTCTTTTTGCCAAAATGCACACCAGATTCTTCAGCTTGGCCAGATGTGTTCTTTGCCTGTCTCCTCTAGGGAAGAGGCCCAATAAGTACAACTCTGGGGGCCATGCTTGCTTGTGGATTCTGCCCTCCTCCGCCCTTTCGTTGATTCCCTCCCAAATGCTCTTTATCACTGGGCAGGTCCAAAACATGTGCAGTACGTCAGCATCCTCTGCGGCGCAACGTGGGCAGCCCTGAGGCTCTCCGATCTTCATCACAGTCATCTTCCTAGGTGTGAGGTATGCTCTATGGGTGAGGTAAAGCTGTGCTTGCCTAAATCTTGCATTCCTGGACACTTTTAGGTTATCTCTAGACTCTGGACCATTCCTGGTCATTGAAGGGCCTCTGGAGCTCCCTTTCCCAGCGGTCTCTTATTTGCAGCTCCCGTTCATTGTTAGATTTCAGCAATTGTTCGTTCAGTCTAGAGACTGTGTGTCCCCCTTCTGATACATTGTACCACACATCGAGCATGCCCCTCGAATCCTTTTAATCCGGCAGTTCCGGCCATCTTTTCCCAATTGTCTGAACTATATTGTTGTATAGAATGAACTGACCGCTGTGTACATCGTGCTCCTCCATCAAGTTTCGGAATTCCACCCATTGTCCTTCCTTCCACAGATCGCCTATCTGAGCTACACCCTTGGCTTCCCAATGGGACCGGAATATTGCGAGGGTCCCTGTGTCTGCACGGACGAACCCTGAGAGGGAAATCTGTGCTTTGTTCTTGGTTAGGGGCTTGTCGATCCATAACAATTCCCTTAGATAATATTGCTTCAGAACCGGCTGGAAGAGTAGTGAGTCTATTGCCGTTTCAACCCCTAGCCATCTAACCACAAATTGAAGTTGCCCTGCAAGATAATATCGTTCGAAGTCCGGTAATCTGATGCCCCCTGCTTTATAGTCCCTTTGCAGAGTGTCTAGCGCCATCCTGTTCTTCCCCCCCACCCCACAGGAATTTCTATTCAATTGTGTGAAAAAAGTCTTGGGTATAGCGTGTGGGATATTTGTGAAGTAGTATAGCATGCGTGGCAATACCGTCATCTTCAGAAGGGCCGCCCTCCCATCATTCCTAACAGGAGTGTCTTCCAGAAGGTCATGGCCTTCTGTGTCTTATCGAGGGCTACCAGTGTGTTGAATTTGTGTCTCCTTGGTATCGTGGTGCACCTTTATCCCCAAATAACGGAAATATTCCGGTGCCCATGTGAGTCCCAGGTCAGGCAATTGGTTCGAGGGGACCCATCTTAGATCGGCCAGGGGAAATAGAGAGGACTTGTCTTTGTTGATGGCTATTCCTGAAAGTCTGGTATATGCATCTATTGCTTCCAGTAGGCATGATAAGTGCACCCGCGAGTTTCCCACGAAGAGGAGCATATTGTCTGCATATAGCAAGGTTTTGTCTATGATCCCATCTATATCTATCCCAGTGTCCCCGTATTCCGCAATTAGGAAGACCGCCAGCGGTTTGAAGGCCAGTATATACAACATTGGTGACAGTGGGCATCCCTGCTTCGTGCCTCTATAAATCCTCCATACCGCTGAGATCTGTCTCCCAGTTTTGACCTTCGCTCTGGGATTTTTATAAAGCAGCCTAACCCACCGGAGGAACCCCTACCCCATCCCGAAGTGGGCAAGGACTCTCAACAGCCACTCCCAATTCACGGAATCGAAAGCTTTAACAGCATCTAGTGATGCTATGGTGCATTCGCCCCGTCTATGGTTCGTCTATTGTAACACATGGTGGAGTCTCCGCAGATTCCACGCTGTGTTCCTTCCTGGGACATAGCCCGTTTGGTCGGTGTGGATTAGCGTGGTTATCACCCTTTTAAGTCGGTTGGCTAGCACCGCTGTGAGAATTTTGGAATCTTGATTAATGAGGGAGATCGGCCTATAGGAGGTACACTCTAGTGGTGATTTCCCCGGTTTGAGGATAGGTATAATGACCGATTACAACATACTGTCAGGCAGCTGCCCCCTTTCATATGCCTCTTGAGATGTTTCCAACAGTATCGGTGCTAAGGTGCTCTTGTATTCCTTTTGGAACTCGCCTGGGAGCCCATCGGGTCCAGGGGCTTTGCTGGATGGAAGCTCAGAAATGACGATCTCTAGTTCTTCCACCGTGAGGGGAGCTTCAAGTATTTGGAACTGCTCTTCCGCTAACTTTGGTAGTGTAATCCCAGTCAGGGCGTCAGCTATATCACCCGCTTCCACCGCTGTGTTGGGAGCATACCATTTCTCGTAGAATTGTGAAAATATGTTGTTGATGCCCTCTTGGGTCCTGACCTCCACCCCTGCTCCATCTCTTATTGCATTGATAGGGTCTCTACTATTTTCCTGCTTGGTAAGCCAGGCCAAAAGCTGGCTGGGCTTGTCCCCCTCTGCATGCAATCTCTGTATGTACCTTCCGTAATCCAGCCTCCCCAGTCTCTCCCAAAGTTCGACACGTCGCAGAGTCAACTTTGTCAGTTCCTCAGGTTGCTCCCCAGTTATGCCCGCTTGGCAATTCTATCTCCCTTTCCACCTCCCCTAGTTCCGCCAGAGCGCTTCCTCTTAGTACCCCCATTTCCCTATTGCTGCCCCCCTTATCACCACTTTAAAGGCATCCCAGACCATACCAGTGCTCTATACACTTCCCACGTTGTGGTCAAAATCTCCTATTGTGTCTTGCATGTGGTCCTGGAACTCGCCCTCCTTCAATGCCTCTGCCCTCAGTCGCCACATAGGTATAGGGGCCTTCCTATAGGTGTGTGCCCATGTTGCAAGCAATGGTCCATGGTCTGATATTTATTTATTCATAAAAACATTCTTATATCTTTGCGCCACACGCCCGAAGGCCTCAGGGCGTGCACAACGAAAACAACACAGAAACAACTGAAATAGATAGCATTAGAGGGGGTGCGAGGAAGAGAATCCAAGGCAAGACTCAGATGTACAGGCAAAATACTATTGGCACAGATCCCTAATCGGGCACGAGTTTGAACAAGAGTGTCTTCAGCTCCTTTTTAAACTTAGCCGTGTTATCTACAGCTTTGAGCTCAGGCGGAAGCAGATTCCAGAGATCGGGACCTTGTACATTAAAGCTGTGACCACTAGCAGTTACCAGTTTAAATCTAGGTTTAACCAGCCTCATGTGGTACTGGGGGCTGAGTGGACGGGCAGAGATCTGGAGTTGAAGGCGGGTTCCCAAGTAACGGGGTACCGTATTCGTGACACATTTATGTGCGAGGGTCAGAACCTTGTGTCTTATTCTCAGCTTTACCGGGAGCCAGTGTTGACTGCGCCTAACTGCCGTAATATGCGCTGGCCTGGAGAGCCCTGAAACGGCCTCACTGCCCTGTTCTGGGAGACCTGCAACGCTGCTATGGAGGAGTGGGCACAGCCACTAAGCAGGCTATTGCAATAATCTAAGCGCGTATTGATGAGAACAGAAGACAAGGTGACTAGTTTCTCCTGCGCAAGAAAAGGGCGGATGATCCTGAGAAGCTTAGTGATCAGCCCACACGCAGACCGGATCAGAGCAACCTTGTGTGTCATGGACAAATCGGAATTCAGGACAACACAGAGGATTTTTACCCTCTCGGCCACTGGGACAAGCGTACCTGACCACGCTGATCGAGTCTGTGCCTTAATATTTATCCCTGTGAATTCCCTCAGAGATTCACTGCCCGTGAATAAGTAATCTATGCGTGTAAATGCCCAATGGGGGCGCTAAAGTGTGTATACCCTCTCCTCTGTCCATGTACCATCCTCCAGACGTCTGCCAGGATCGTTTGTAGGGCATTCGCTGGCAGTGCGGTTTTCTGTGCTTGTCATCAGACCTGTCTAGGAGTGGGTCCAGGGTGCAATTAAAATTGCCTGCCCAGATAAAGGTTGTGTCCCTGTATTCGGCCAGTTTGGGTGCAATTTTCTTGAAGAAATCTGTTGCATCATGATTCGGGGAATTTGTGTTTATCAAGCATATTTCTTTGTTCTCCAGCATTCCATGCGCTATCACAAGTCTGCCTTCCTGGTCACTTTCTTGATTTATTAATTGAAATGGGACCCCCGGGGCAACCCATATCAGGTCTCCCCTGGCATAATTGGAGTATGTCACCCTGTACATTTGGCCACCCCATTTCTTAGCCACTATGGCTTGCTTCTCAAGCGTTGAGTCTCTTGTAACAAAGCTAATTTTGGCCTTCATATATACTCTGAGTCTCTTGACATAAGTAGTGAGTCCTCTGACATTGCAGGTTGGAATGGTCACCTCATCCAGACCCACTTTTGAGGTATACTACAGAAGTATGTCGGCCCCTTCCATGTCCTTCTGCGGGCCCGTGTTCCTAGTGCTCATCGTCCTGTCCCTAGTCCATGCTATCCCACCTCTCCATGAGCATGGACTCTTCGTCCCCTCAGTAATATCCTGCTGTGATGGTGTCGCCCCGGGGACCTCAGACTAGGGAATTTGTCCCGGGCTTGCTTAATTTGATCCATGTCAAGTCCATCACCACACACGCCCCTTGTGCTTCTTCGTATACTGCTTCCTCCACTATTCGTGCCTTTCACCAACCAACCACACACCTGACTAACTACAACTATTAAACAAATACGCAGCCACCCTCCCCATCCTCGGGCCCCGCTGCTTCTCTTGCACCGCCCACCGAGGTGGGACCGGCCCGCCGCAGTGTGATGCCTTAAAACTGAACTCCAAATTAATCGAACTCTTTGGGGTTTTGTGTCCTGTTGTGTCCTGTTGTCCTCTGCGGCAGAACTGAAGCTCGTCACTCCGTCATGAATTCCTTCTGGCTTGCATAATGTCTATGTTCGAAATATTTTCTCCCCTGTTAGGTTCACCAGTGTCTTCACCGGTGTTGGGGAGAATTCTCATTCTATAGCTAATTTCCCTCACCTAGTGAGTCCCCCAGCAGCTTTGCTGGATTTATGGAGTTTATTTTTTTCCACTTGGTAAGAGTGTGCCTCTTTTTCCCACTCTTACCTGTGTTTTGTCATGTGCATTTCTACTTGTTGTGTGATCTAGGGCTCTGGAGCACACCACTCCATGAACCCAACTTCTCGTGTGCGTTACACAGCACCTTTCAGTGCAGTAACACAGGGTTGTCTCTAAGACTTCCCAATGACTTCTTTTTCTGGGGCTGACTACTGTCCCCCAGAAACAGGTAAAGTTGCCATTAACTTTACATAGTCAAATAACCACAGATCCAGTACACCCCATCTTAAATGGAGTATTGGAAAGGGTTAATCCTTAGCCCTTTTTATCTGTCCCTCCATTGTTTTGATCTTTTAACATTTAGACTTGGCTGGTGGAAGTGGTATCTACCCTAACTTTTCTACTGCGATTATACTATACAAACGTGGTATTGTTTTAGGCTATTATATTAGCCTCGAACATAAACCCGCTTGACCAGATACTCTTTCTTTTGGCTCCAGTCGGGTTTATTCGCCATTTCTTTTTGTTAAACTCCTTCTTGTGTTTTACTTTGCACGGCAAACCAGGTTTGCCTTCTTTGTTCACTGTCTTTTGGCGGGCTTCTGCTAAGAAGCCCTCCTCTGGACGCCTGGGTGTTTAGGTGGACTGAATGTGAGGGAGGGGTGTAGTCACCCCCTGCACAGGGTATCCTAGGAAACCCAAGTCGCACTTTGCCATGATCGGCTGAGGTGGTTGTCCGGGCCGACAACCTCCCTGCTGCGTGATTGACAGCCAGGCTGTGTGAATGGGGGATTTTCGCATAAAAGGCAGGACTCTTGGGCTGGAAGTCAGAGTCGCCACTGGAACTACAAGGAACCGAAGAGAAGCAGAGAAGACGACTGCTGCAACTACCCCGTCCCGGTGAAGCCCTGCTGCAGTCCTGAGCTATCTACCCTTCGAGGACCAGAGAAGATCCAGTCCGGAGTCTTCTTCCCTTGAGCCTGGTGGGGTCAACCAGCTCATCTTCCACAGCCAGAGGATTCTTTTCGTGGTCGAAATCGCTGCACACTGCTGTAGTGGTCCGGATAGCCATCTGAAGAGCATCTCCTGTTTTAAAGGAGCGCACCTTTTATTCTCCGTCCCTGTTGCTGGCTTCATCCCTGTGTGGTGCAGACCCCTTCAGACGTCGTCCTTCTCGTCTCCACGACGAGAAGCACCAGGAACCATGGGTCTGCAGGAAACTACTGGAAACAACTGCCGTGGCACCAGCTTCTTTGAATAAGGTACTGTGTTCTGCTTCGAGGAACCAGGGTGAATCCCTTTTCTCCTCCTCCAAGGCTTGCCCTTGTCTTCCCTCCTTCTTATAACTTTTGCTTCCTCTGTTGACAATACTCCTGGCTACGTTGAATCTTGAACTGTCCGACTGTGTGATCCTCGACAACAGGAACCCGGTTCCACTTGACACTGGCTCCGGCCTATTGACTTTTGTATTTCTGTCAGCGAGTGTTCTCTGATTCTGTCTGCCTTGACAAAAGTATTGCCTATGATTTTTGCCCCCAACTCTCTCTGGTTAGCCCAGGTGCTAAGTGTGTTTTTGCCCCAGTAACATTTCTTACTGCGGATACGCGTTTCTTTAATACGACCGAGCTGTCAAAAAGTGATCGCATATGTATGCCCGGTAATGTCTTTTGTTTCACAACACCGGTCCGCCAAAATATAATGTACTTATCTTGAGTTATTCTGTGCCAAGAGCATTGGTTGTTTGTAGTGTATTTTTCGTGTGATTTTGAATTTATAGAAGTGTTGTGTTTTACAGATGGTTTAAAATAAATGTACTCATATTTTTTACCTGAAACCTTGAGTCAGTGTTTGCTTGAGTCACAGTAATTGTGGTCCCTTTGTGTAATCTCTGCTACTGCTCATATACTCTTGAGATAAGCCTGGCTGCTCCGCTACTGCTACCACTTTAACATAGTAGTACAGGCTTGTACCAAAGGTGAACTTGTATTACCACTTGTAGTCTTAATTGTGTGTAGTGGTCCCTAAGGGCACTGCACAGGATTCTGCCTAACAACCGCTGTCGGTTTTCAGCGTTATTGGCGTTTCTGAGTCTCTGCTGAGGGATGCCCTGCTGGTCCATCCATGTGTGGGCCTCCTCCATTGTCTCGAAGAAAGACGATCTGCACTCCTGTATCACCTTCAGCTTGGCAGGATATAGCAGCATGTACCGTATACCTGCCACTCTACGGCGTTCCTTGGTGGCGACATCGGTGGTGTTCTGCTGTACCTGCTGTTCCGCCGTACTCACTCGTTCACTGAGCTCGTCGAAGCCATGTCTGCGTTTGGTGGGGTGGTTCGTCTAGCAGACTTTTTGGTAAAGGAATCGATGCTGGTTTGCCTGCCTCTTCCTCTTTTTGTTCTACTTGGCATTCTTCACTTCGAGGCTTTCTGCGTCGTGTTCTCCCACTGTCCCCCTTGCGGATTTGTGTCAGCATCAGGGCGTTGTTACCCTCTTCCCCCTGAGGTACGTTGGCCTTCCTATGTGCCTCTGCTCTGGTGTTTCGCCCCGTACACACAGATCACATTTGGGAGAGATGCGAGCCTCCTTTGTACTAGACACTCCTCAGCGCCAATGCGCCATAGGAGTGGGTGGATTGTGTCCACCCCCTTGTTTGTGTTACTGCGAGGGCCGCCTTCTGTATGGTATTGTGTCCTTTCCCCGCTGCCCTGATGGCCCTTTGTGGATATCTATTTTGCTTATGTAGACGGGTTGCCGTAACTGCAGGGGAACAATCCAACCTGCTTCCTCTCGGGTCCAGAAGGCCGGTCTCCCTCCAGTCTTATATTGTCTCTGCCCTCGGGTTGTTCCTTTGTTGGCCTTGTTTTGTAGGTCCACATTGGAGGCCAGTGGCTGCTGGCTGTTGTTAGTCCTTTGGATTAAGCGGCCCTACTCACCCAGATACCTACACCTGCGTACTCCTAAAATTGGGCCCTCTCACGTATCAAGTTCACAGCGTGCCTCGCTCACTCCTGATCTGCTGCGTGGCTTCGCCCCATGAGGCACAGTCCCCAGGTTCACTCCTCTGCTCTGCTATTTGCTATATTACTCCTCGAGTGGGTTGTTTTCTCCCACGTTGAATAGTCTTCCTGTTTGTTTCTGCATTCTTTCCTGTTCCTTGCAGCGCTCTTTCTCTCTCTCCCTCACTCTAGGGCAGAGGTCCAGTCTTTACTCAGGCTTGTCGTCCTCGTTTTGGGGTGTTTCGCACGGTGTCTGTGGCTTCTGTCCCACTTTATCTCTGAGCGAGTGAGTTATGCTCTCCCACGTCGATCCTTGTCATTGCTGCTGTCATTGCGGCTTATCACAGTGTGTCCGGCCAGAGGGGCGGCTCCCGGCAGGACTGCCTCCCCTTGGGGTGTTGGATGCCCCTCCGCTGACCCTCCTCCCCTGTCGTCTTCCTACAGGGGTGGTGGCTTGGGTGTTTTGTGCTGGGGAGGGTCTTGTTTCCACCCCTGGTATGACGAGCCTGGGGGTCCCTCAGGTTCCAGTAGTCCGCTCAAGGTGTGTACCTGGGTCTCGAAGTCGACTGTGCGCCTCAGGTGTCTCATCTGGTGGCCCTCTGGCTGCTTCAACAGAAAACGTTCTCGAGCTGATCCGTTACGCTCCTTATGCTAGCATTGGCGTTGTAATCTAGTGTTTTTTGCTATGGGGCCAAATTTTTCTGTAAGGCGTAGCAGGGCCGCCAGCCTCCTCCTGGCCTGTTTCAAGCTTCACTGCTCAGTTTTCTGCGATCCATTGGGGAGGATGTGGGGAGGGGGTCGGCCCTCCGTCCATCTCTCGCTGTTTCGTCCCCACTTGGCTGTCCGCTTGGGGTCCCCCTCCGATGGTCATCGGGGCCCCTGTCCCTCTGCTGCCAGCCCAAGTTCGTATTCAGGCAGCACAGCTGTGCTGTAATACTGGGGCAGAGTGTAACCCACTACGTCTCCGGGTGCACTCAGAACCGCTCAGCCGTGTATTCCACTAGTTACAGGCCCCGGACGCCCCCGGTGTCTGTCCTCCTCGCTCCGCTCACCTCACGTGGGTCCTGGCAGGCTCCCGTGGTGCTCCATTCCTCTTTCCCGCTTGTCTCCTATTCTCAGCGACCACGGGAGTGAGGCAGGTCCCCCTCCCGAGCCTTGGGTGGGATAGCTCCTCACTTGCGCCGTTCGTATGAATGCCGCAGCATCCTTACTGTCGTGGCCGGAGGATCGATCTGCACTCGCCCCGAGGGATGAGGATGAGACTGGGCCTGGTGTCTCCATCCCTTCTGAATCAGTTCGGGCTACCGTTGGCCCCACTAGGGGAGATTATTGGGGGGGGGAGGCGGAAGGACCGCTTGCCTCCAGTTCCACCGCCGTGGGCCTTTGCTCTACCTCCGGCCACGACAGTAAGGACGCTGCAGCATTCATACGAACGGCGCAAGTGAGGAACTCTAGCAGGTGGCCTGATTGGACCACTTGCAATACCCACTTGTCCGTTTGTTATTTGTTGCTACCAATGTAAATGGTGTGTCACTCCCCCCCCCCCCCCACAGGTACTGTTTGGGCTGCGCAGTCAGGCCTTAGGTTTTGCTCTACCTCTCTGGAAGCCTTAAGATCCTGTTGCCTGTATTCTCTGGTAGCCTTGGGATGATTTTTTGTATCCCTGTGAATAATGCAAGGCTTTCCAGCACTGCTTGTTTTTTTTTAGGGTAATGAGAGAGCAAACCTTGTCCGTTTGAATTGTTTTCAGTGCCTTATCGATTTTGGGCACGAACAGGCTATCGCCTTCGAAAGGCATGTCCAGCACCTTCTGCTGTACATCAGCTATAAAATATGTACAGTGGAGCCATCCTTGCCTCCTGAGAACTACCCCAATATTAATGTATTTAAAACCAGTCTCGGCTAGGTCAACTGCAATGCTAATACTATGGTTTGCAGCCTCCTCTCCTTCCTTCAAGATGGCGATTGCTTCGGCATGCTTCTGTTCTGGCAAGAGTTCCAGAATGGGTGCCAATCTATGCCACATTTCACGGTCCTACCTGGACATGATGGCCAGCGTGTTGGCTGCTTTTACTGTAGTGGCTCCCAACGTAAGCATCTCCTTTCCCAGAGTGCCCATCTTCCGACTCTCTGCTTCTGGTGGCACAGTACATTTCCGTGACTAAGTGTACAACTTTCTGCTGGTTGCCACTGAGACAACCAACTCAGGGGACGGCTGCAACGTAAGACACTTGGGAGTGGTGTATGGTGCCTTGAACTTTTTTCTCTAGCCTGCCTTTAAAAGCTGGTTCTGTAAAAGGGTGTCTCATGGTACAGAGTCCCTCTTCCCACACGTGGGCAAGGATTGAACTGCCACCACCAATTTTCTTCTTTTATTTATATGATTGAACAAAAACATATATTTTTTCACCTAAGAGGGGATGAGGCTAAACTCCAGGCAAGCTTTTGCCCCAATCGCATCTGGCGATGATGGTTTTGGGGCTTCCTCCGGCTGGTCATCCAACTGATAGTCGCCTGTGTCCCACTGGTCATCATCCTGTTGTGGCGATATAGTGGTGGATGTTGTGTCTTGCAGGCCTTGATCTGTACCCGTAAGCTCCCCTTACTCCTGCTCGGTGCAGTGCATTTCTGCTGAACCCCTGGATGTCGCTTGCCTTTAGGGCTCTGATGATATGGAGAGAGCAATCTCTCTGTTTTCGTTTCTTGATTGCTTTTCGCGGGGAGAGACAGTTATTTGAGGCTAGTGACTTTGTGCTGCTACAGGTGGTTGTGTAGCCACTGGGGCCTGCAGTCCAGCCAGAAGTCTAGTATCCAGTTGAGTGAGTAAATTCTGGAGTGTTGACAGGACCTGAAGTGAGAGGAGAGATTGCGGATTTAGCAGGGGTTGTTGTGGTTGTGCCACAGTAATATCCCTTTGTTCTCTGGCTATATCGTGGACGTTGCGGGAGACACGGCAATCTTAATGGTGGAGGCAGTTGCAAGAGCCTTCCCATGATTGTGGTCTTGTCGAAGAACACTGGTGATGCTGCGTGAGCTTCAAACTCAGAATCCACTTCGTACTACAAGATGGAGAGACTGCAGCCATGATGGGATGGTGCTGGATTGCTTCTCGCACCCCTTATTGGTCCAATTCTGCCTGTGGAAATTGTGTGGTTTCTGCATTAGCCGGCTCCTGCCTGCGCTTTTCTTTTTACCCGGTTGACAGGTCTTTTACCGTTTCCAGTGTTATTTTCCCTGTAGACAGCTGTTTCTTGGCCACCGCTGGTGGACGGATTTGTCAGCCGACGAGCGGCTCTTTTTCTCGTTGAGTGTTTCGTCAACGAGTGCTTTTCCGTCGTCAAGCTCGTCAACGGGGGAAGACCCCTTTTCGACGTGTTCCGTTGTCGCCGGTCCTTCCGTGGACGGGCCCCCCTTCGGAGCTGTCGACGAGGACATTGGCTGTCCCGCAGCCTCCTCCATTGACGATGAGGCCTGGCCTTTAACAGTGATTCGTTTTATCACCAATTTAGGCTGTTTTGCTGGCCTTTCCTCAGATGCTGCCCTTTTTGACCCATATTGCCTTTTATCTGGGCGTTTTGGGACAGTCCGGCTTCTTGAGGACTCTGCCTCTGAAGGGGTGTGGGGGTGTGGGTGATCTTTTAGCATTTTAGAGCTGAAGGTCTTACGTATTACACATTCTGCAGCAGAGTGGTGTGGGTGAAGGCAGTAAATACATTCCTCATGCCTGTCTCCCTCAAAAACGTTTTTAAGGCCACAGGTTGAGCATTCTCTAAAAAGGGACTTTCTTCCCTCCATATTCACTGCCTGCCCACCCCCTTTTAACTTATTTGACAGAAAAAGGTCAAGCTCTGAAGATAGAGTTTGATGGTTTTCAAAAAACCTCTCTGGAGAAACACACAAGGACTCCTTAGAGCATGACATGCAGTTAGAATCTGAAGGGAGGCTGCAGGGAAGGAGTTACATGCTCGGCCTCCCATTACTGGGGACTAAAAGCATGCAAAAGGAGGGCAATGGGATACAAAATAAACACCTACAGTTTTCATTATTTACCAAGGCATAAAATAACCAGTATTGCATCGCAAATCACTAGACAAGAATGATGAATTGCTTTTCATTTTATAAATCATGTCCACTAACTGCGATGTAATTTCAGAGATGGTGAGCATTGTTTATTATTCCTTTACCAAGCTCCAGGACAGTCCCGGCCTATACAAAGAAAAGCAGAGATCCAGGCTGCAGGCTGACCCCAAAGTTAACTTTTAATGAGCACTTTGGCTGATGGAACCTGCTGATAAGGGTGACTGTGTGGGAGCTTGTCTGTCTTCCACTGTAAATATTAGGAGGGACGCAGGATGGCACTAAACAAGTATGCCCTTTTTCTCTGATCTGTCATTGCTTCCACCTCTGTTGCCCAGCATCTCTATTTCATAATTTGTTTGCTCACTTTTGCACCCTTAAAAGGCCTACCCCTTTTTTCGTTCACTTTTCTCTCCTGTATACACCGACCCTATAACTTTCTCTCTTGCCCATCTCACCTCATCACTTCTGAGAGGCTCTTCTTTCATCTATTTCTTTTTCACACATCTTGCCTCCTAAATCAATTGTCTAATTCCCCTTTCTTCGCTGTCCACCTTTGCTGAGCTCTATATTCCACTCAGACTGCAATGGCCTTAAACAGGATAGGCTTTCATGTGCGCACGCAAAAAAGGCTATTGTGTCATGCATCTGAAAGGATGTGAAAGGCTCTGAGTGTGCACATGTGTAATTTTTGGTGTACATGCATGTGAAAGGCTACAGTTATTTGTGCCTGAAATGCTATACTGCATATGAAAGCCTAGGTGTGCACATGTAAGGCTGAGGTCTGTGTGCATGTGAAAGTCTGCATTGCTCCTGCAAAGATGCAGTGCCATGGTATGTCTTGCTGTGGGTATTGTACATGGTACCATTTGGACACCATCTTAATTCAATGACCGCACCAAAAGCTAAGATTATGTTTAAACCATCTATTACTAGGTTCTATAGTCCGAACCAAGTATGCGAAGCATAGGCTAGTCTTTTTTAATGAATGCATATGCCATGTGATGGGAACTTGATCTGCATGCTGGCATTGAACTCATGACGAATGTGAACTTTGCTTTCCATTGAAAGTTGCCAGGTTTATAATTTAAGTGGCTCTGCAATAAATGAAGCCTCCCCTAATTTGCATATGTATTGACATCACTGGAAGCGATACCACAGAAAATGAGCTTGTATGTAGCCTTGGATACTAAATGTGATGATGGTAAGTTACATTACAAAATGTTTTTATAAGTAAGCCAAGAAACAAATAACTTTTCTGTGCAGATTAAGTGGCATTATCATTATTATATATGAAGCAGTACCTTGAGTGAGCTTTTTTGTGTAGCATACACATGTCAACTGAATGGCTTGTGGGCCTTTCTGTGAGATCAAATAATTTGCCAAATATCACACACTTTAGTTCATTGTGAAGCCGGGATTTGAGACCAGTCTGCAACATAAGGCCCTTAACCAAATATCTTCCCAGCTTTAGTTGGTAGAAATAGTACTTTGGTTTTAAATAACACAGTTTTGTAGAGATGTTTTGAAACTTACAACAAAAAAAAGCAACATCCAAGCTGAAAAATATATAAATCCATGTTGAGAACAAACACCATGGTCGTAGCTTTATTTACTCATTTGAATGGAAAATTACAAGAACGCAAAGTATTGTTAAGCTAAAAAACATCCTAACAGTTTGGTAAATGTACGTTTAAGACTTAGACACACATAAAAGGTATTGTATGATAAGGTCACCTTCTTGTAGTAATTGTTTGGCAGACTCATGCTTGCTACTGCATATCATGTGATGGGAATGTGAACACTTCTCAGAAACAATGGTACATCAATGAACCACCACTAATAAGGAGAGTGCCATTTAAAGACTCTGCCGATGGATATGTGTGTGTTTATTTTATTTATTTTTACATTTGTTTAGCGCACTAAACCCAAGACCATCAAGGCACTGTTGCATGACCAGTTACTCAGAAATGTACAGACATTGGGATAAGCACAGTGTAATAGTTGTTCAGTAAAGGTTACTGTAGGTTCGAAGTTCTGACCAGGTAAAGGGCCTGTGTCGAGCATTCAGGCAAACAGTAGTGTTTTTAGAGTATTTCCGAAAGTCCAGTAGGAGAGTTCAGCACTTAGGGTCGGAGAGAGGAGGTTCCAGTGTTTGCCAGCTGTGGCTGGGAAACTAGAACCTTCAGCTTTGGTCTTCTTGAATTTAGGCAGAGTGAGGCGGTTGGCGCAAGCAGCTCTGGGAATTGTTGACTATTGTTGACTATTTGCGAGGCACTAGTGGGAAGCCATGTTGAATTTGCAAGGGTAGTGGTGTCTGGTCACATGTCCAACAAAAGGCATCCTAATTCTAGCACCAGTGGTGAAACAAGCCTGTGAGGTCTCTAGGCCCTCTGCTGCCGTACTGGGGAAACATGTCTTGCATTGGCCCTGATTGAAAACAAGGATATACAAATTTGCTAATCATAAACATTGAATTGCTAATCAAAATATTTTTATTTAGCAGTCTCGGCTAATCAATGTTGCAAGACTAATTTATGCCTTGATTTACTATTGTAAAAGTTAACCGAGGATTCCCAGCCTGACGGTGGGGAATTATTTATAGCATATGAATCTATGAAAGTTCCAATGCTGGAGAAATATACAGAACGGAGGGTGGATGGAGACAAGGTTTGTTTCATATAAGTTGAAAACCTTGTCAGGTTTTATCAGCTATTGGTCATGACAACACTGTGTACGTATTGCTCTGGGACTGTTTTTTGTATTTGTATTCTCGTTATTTTATTTATTCTTTTTGTTCTGGACTAAGTTGTATGTTTTAGATTTCATTATTGATGTTCTAGTAATACTTGGGTTTCTCATTTGTGCATTAATTCCAAAACGCTAGAACTGAGACCCCCAGGACCACAGGGTATTCCTACAAGTTGGATGCAGATGTATGTCGGATTATGATATATGTTTTTTTGGTTGTGGCTATATTCAATGGAAAATCATTTATACAGAGAAATAAAAAACAAGCAATTTTCTTTGTAATTCTCACAATGATCTTAGTCACGTACAAATGGCCTTTTGCTGTCATTCAGATCCATGTTGCAAGGACAGTGCACCATTAAAGCCCTGCCTATGTGTTGCTCTTCAGGAATTAACTATGTGGACAATCCCAGAAGGCCCTGCAGGACTTGGAATCAAACCTTCCTCTTCGACCCAGCCCCCAAGATCCATGCTGCCTAAGCCAACCACCCAAACCTGCACCTCAAAGGGACTCTAACAGAAGGACCAGGACATGGCAAGCCTTGAACAATTCCCTTTTTATCCTCTTTAACCATCTTCCTTTGATAAGCAAATAAAAGCAGAGTGCACAACATGTAAACAAGTTTCCGGATACGATGCACACTATCATCTCCCTTCTACTTCTTCTTGTACAGTGCATGGCTATTCATCAGCATTACACATCATTTCAAACCGCTCATGAAACCGACTGTAGCCAGTCCCCCTAAAGCAAGTCACACTTCCACTGGAGCAGATCCTTCCAAATGCCAATCACTCAAATTAATGGACTGGCTACTCCCCTTAATGTTATGATTGCTCTGTCATTACGTATGCTCTCCCAGATTCCCATCTAAAGGGAAGTTTGACAGGTGTATTAACATCAACAAACACTAGTCAGCGATTCAAGGACACACTGTGGCAGATTACATACTAACATCATACATGAAATATACATATTGCAGATAGAATCCATACCTGTGTCTGTCTTCAGGAAACTGGTACTCTATTCTTGCTTCTCCTTTCGGTTCGGCAGACAAAAGGGCATCCACTTTCATTACCAGGTCACTTATGCTGAAAAACATTAAAAAAAAAACACTTGGCATATTTGAATTTCTAAGTGTCCATCCATCATCACATCTATCTAGACAATGTAAATAATTAGATTTCGTAGAGGTTTTTGCATATAAATTAGCTAGCCCTCCAACCACCACTAGATGTCCCTCGTGGGATGAGTAGCCCTAGCCGGAGCCGGAGCTGGTGCACCACGTATCTAGGTTTAGGGGACAGACCAGAAAAACTGTACCTGTTTTAAGATTCTCAGAAGAGTGCAATGAGATTGGTAGGAAAAAAAGTCCCACACTAATCTAAAATCCAGAAAGGCAGGAATACAGAGCACAGAAGGGAGTCAACAATTAGGTATTACTCCCTACCTATTTGCTGACATGTAAGGTATAAAAGCACATAAGCGATTTCACCAGGATGTATGGTTAGTGTACAGACATTCCATAACTTTAGGGTAGACCGGTTTCAGTGGATTATCTATTCCTTCTTTCCTACTTTCTTCAGAACCCAAACACATTTAAAATTCTACAAGTCATAAAGAAGGCTCACGAAAACAGACTTCTGCACGTCTGCCCTTGCTGGATACCACGGAGATGGTGATAACTTCTTGGGAGTTTTTCGGGTGTGGTCCCCTCATTTGCTGCTACCTGGTTCCCCAATTATCTGCCAAGTTCCTGTTCCTGGCGGCTTCTAAGAGCGTCTGTCATTGTGTAGAATGCTGTAATACTCGGCAGAATGAATTTCTTTCTATAAGAGATTTTTCAGAGAGCACTCATGGCAAAGCGTTTGAGCATAAACTTTGCTTTGCGTGCTCTCTGAACAATCTCCTATTGTAATACAGCAGTCTACACAATGACAGATGCCCTTCCAAGCCCCTAGGAACAGGAACTCGCCACAAAATCGGGGAACCAAGTAGCAGTGAATGAGGGACCACACCCGACCTCCCTTTCTCATCTTCTCTGGTCGCTCTTCTCTCTTGGTCGGAGCACTCTCCTCTACTCCCACCTGGCTACCTTTGGCACTCTCACCACACCCCACAAAAGCCCTGACAACCTTGTTCACGAACCTCTGCCCGATGAAACGAGTGTCAGCTGCTGCCTTTACTTCCACCTTTATCCCCCTTCCCCCAACTCAGACTCTACCATGGACACTGCTCTCAGCAATTTCCACCTATCCGTCACCAACACTCTTGACATTCGAGCCACAGTCATGAGGATCCGCCTGATACCCGCCTCTAAGCCTAACAACTGGTACGACTCCGAGCTTGCAACACTGAATTCGAAAGTGCAGAGTGGTGGAACGGAAGTGGCAAACTTCAAGATCACCCTCGGACAAACTGGCCTGTCGCCTGCTCCAAAGGCAATACAGACTCTCCACCCGTGTCAAGAAAAGGGACCACATTCAGGCACGTGTATGTGGTGCATCCAACAACACTGCTGAATTTTTCAAAATCTGCAGGGAACTAGCCAACCCTTCCACAGTCTCCTCCTCCCCTCTTCCTTCTCAGGCCCTCTGCAACACACTTGCCACTCACTTCGCCACCAAAGAACAGGACATCCTGAACAGCCTTGGTACTCATCCTCCCAACCCATCCCACATCCCCTTGCCTCCCTTGGCCCCTCACCCTCCTCCTTCGCCCGTGTCACACCCGAAGAAGTCACCAGAGTTGTCCGCTCCATGAAGGTCTCTTGCAAACAGGTTTTCCCTTGCTTACGCAGAACCATCAAGAACAACATTGGGTCTCTCTCCCCCACACTTGCAGATCTCGGCAACCACTCCTTTGACACTGGATCTTTCCCCTCCTCCCTTAAGCACTCCCTTGTGTGCCCCTCCTTAAAAAAACATCAGCAGACACTGCCTGCTCAGCCAACTACTGCCCTATTTCCTTCACCCCCTTCCTGGGGAAACTTCTGGAGAAGTTGGCTTTGCCCCAACTGAACTCTCACATTGAACTTGTTGGAGGTCTCCACGACCATTAATCTGAATTCCGAGCATCCAGAAGCACAGAAACTGCTCTTCTGAACACCTGTGAAGAACTGCTCGCATCTCTGGATTGCAACTACCCAGCTGTCCTCATGCTACTTGATCTCTCCTCTGCCTTTGACATGGTCAACCACTCCATCCTCATACAAAGGCTCCACGACAGCCTGGGTATCGCGGAACGGCAACGGACTGGCTGACCTCTTTCCTAACTCACCGCTCTTGCCAAGTCATCTTGGGCACCTTCTCCTTTCCTACTGGTGTCTCCCAGTGTTCTATCCTCTCCCCTTGGCTCCTTAACATCTACCTTACTCAGCTGGCACTCCTCATCTCCTCCTTCTCCCCAACTACCAATGTTACGCAGACGACACACAACTCTTTTTCAAAGACCCTCTTGCACCTTCCATCATCGCTGACTGCCTATCTGCCATCCAGGCCGGGCACACTTCCAATAATCTCTGCCTCAATGCCAGCAAAACGGAGATCCTCCCCATTGGGACCCCTGCTCCGCCTTCTTCCCTTCACTCTCGCCTTCCTCCATGGGCTCTCCCCCTGTTCCTTCGTCTGAAGCCAGAAACCTTGTAGTCATCTTCAACTCCTCTCTCTCCTTCCTCCCTCACACTCAGGACATTGCCAAGAAGTCACACTTTCAGCTCTTCCTTCTCAAAGTAACTCTACCTTTTCTCACTTTTTCCCCAGAAGCTCAAGATTACCCGAGCCCCGATTATCTCCAGGATTGACTATTGCAATAGCCTCCTCCTGAATCTACCTTCTTCCACTCTGCGACCCCTCCAGCAAATCCAGCATAAGTCAGCAAGACTAATCCTTGGCCTCAAGCCCAGGGACTGCATCTCTCCTGCCCTAAAAAGTCTTGACTGGCTCCCGGTTGCCTCACGGATTAAATTCAAATCCCTCTGTATCATTCACAAGGCTTTCTGGGGCCGGGGACCACACTATCTGCAACTCTCTCTTACTAAATATTCTCCCTATAGACCTCTGCGTTCCTCTGGCACTAACTCTTTATGTGTAAAGCGTTTAGCTAAACAGAGGGCAGGAGGTTGATCGCTTTCTTCAGCTGGCTCCCTTCTATGGAACAGCCTCCCCCTCCCACTGTGTCTTGAGCAGGACTTTCTTAAATTCTGTAAGCTCCTCAAGACATTCTTATTTACCACCTCCTCCTTTCCCCCTCTACCCCCTCACAATTGCTTTGATTGGCTACCAGGGCCAGATAGCATTCAAATGTATTTTTTATTTATGTTTATAAAGTGCATGCCACTTGGCCGGAGGCATAATAGCGCTAACAGGACGTACAACATATAATCATAACATATAAAAACAGGGACTATGCCTAGGAAAGGGCAGACAGTCCACAGGCCAAGCCTGGCTGGGGCGCTGTAGTTAGACTAGGGTTCATCCAAACAGCCTGGTTTTCCGATCCTTCTTAAAAGTAGAGAAAGATTGGCACAACCTTAAATCGAGAGGCAGCGCATTCCAGCTCTTAGGGGGCAGCATAGCCAAATGACCCCTGGTTGACCCCTACCAATTTGGACCATGGCGTGCCGAGTAGCCCCGTATTGTTCGATCTTAGGGTTCTCCTTGTTGGCAACCAAGAAAGGCGATTCGAGAGATATGCTGGACTTTATCCATATAAACATTTGTGTGTAACACGCAAGAGGCGGAAGGTCACTCTATTTGCTATTTGTAGTCAGCGCAGATCTCTCCTAGCATCAGAAACATGTTTGCGCTTCTTCAGCCCTTTGACTGTTCTGACAGCATTATTTTGGATCACCTGGAGATGCATAATTTCTCCTTTCCCTATGCCCTGCAGCAAACTGGCCCCATAATCCAACTTGGCTCCAATAATGGCCCTCGCAATAGTGGCATAGTTATCTTGATACTGAAATGGTCTCAACTGCACAAGTAGTTTAAGATAGTAGGAGGAAGATACCAGAGAGCTCACATGGGCCTTCATGTATTGCTCCTGATCAATCACCATCCCTAATGTCTTTACTTTCAGAAGTGGAGATATGGTACATCCTGCAATGACCATCTCCTTGTAAACTGGGGATCATTTCCGCAGGCGAGAGGCTGTCCCTATCCTCATTACCTCTGTCTTTGCATCATTTAGCGCAAGATTGTTCTCCAGCATCGAGGATTGAATCAAGGAGCAAACCCTATTGATGGACTCAGTGTCCCTGCTGTAATCCCCTGACAGGGGGATGAGACACTGAGTATCATCTGCATAGTTGGTATACAGAACCCCATTAGCGTCCAGAAGTTGAAAAAGCAGAAGTCTTCCTTGAAGACTCCAAGTCCAAATGTGCCCCTTATGTTCTACTGCCGTTGCTGCCACAGGTGGAGTCCCACTGGGTTTGAGCCTCTCCCTTCTGTAGTGCAATATGTACCTGGAGCCATTATTTAACACTGTGAGGAAATTTGCAGTCTATTAACAGTACTACACAGATAGCATCCAAATGTATATTGTGGTCACTGGAGCTGAAGAGAAATTCGCAATTCAGTGCAATTGTCTTCTCTCCGTCCAATCCTAGACGCCAAATCAGCATCTACAACCGAATAGCTCAAAGACAGAATGTATTCTCTTTGCAGTGAAAAATGTGCAAACTGTCCCTGACCCCACTCTCCTCGGCAAGCTAGTACACCCACACTTACTGGGTAACAAAGTAATGCATCTGGACTTTGTTTGATGTTTAAAGGTCTCTTACACCTTGGGAGATTTCCGTTGTGACAATGCTTCTTTCAACACTATCCCAGTGGTGGGATTAGAGATTAATTCAAGACTGGATTATGCCAACGACCTCTATGCTGGTGCGGTAGGTCAGACATAGAAGATGGACAAGGACATGATTCAACAACTTTTTATTAGTAAACATGAAGGAGAAAAAAAGCCAACTCTAATCCCTATATCTAACATGGTTTCCCCAACTTAAAGAAGAAAATAAACCGGTGCACGTCAGGAAGTCCCAAAGGCGAAATTATTTACCAGTAATGTTCTTTCTATGGATTATTCTCCGCAGATTCCTCACCAGATAGATATCAATACCAGCGCCAGCTGTGCAGAAGTCTTTTCGACAGTGAGCATAGTACGACTCGACATGGACTCCTCTTGACTCAATCCTGCGACTTGTCAAGTGACATCGGTTGCATATATACTACGTCACTACGCCCCGTACTTCAGTGCCCCACGTTTTCTCTCCATCCCCATCCCCCTTAGCCGCAGCGGAGGAAGAATCCACAGGTTTCGGATTTAAAATTGCGTGTGTTGGGAACATGTTAGGGAGAATTCTCTTTTAAGGCTAATTTCCCAAACCTAGTGAGTCCCCCAGCAGCTTTGCTGGATTTTTGGGGTTTAATGTTTTCTCCTGCTAAGAGTGAGACTCTTTTTCTCCCACTCCTAGACATGATTTGAGATATCCTTTGACTTTGTAATGTGTTTTATGGGCTATGGGGTCTTTTACTCCATAGGGTTGCATGTGGTTTTGGTAAGTGTGTTACACAGCACCCACAGTGCAGTAACACAGGGGTGTCATAGTGACCCCCAAACATAGACTCCATACCCTGGGACTGTCTACTGTCTCCCAGGGCATGTAAATTCACCATTGACTTTACTAGTCTTAAATTGTGAACAGAACCAGTACAAACCATCATATTGTGGAAGTACTGGTAGGGGTAATTAGATTGCCCCTGGGTCTGTTTTTCGAGGGGGCACTGTGTAGTCCCCCCTCGTTGAGTTTCTGGCTGGTGGCAGTGGTTACCACGCGAAATATTCCACCGGAATAGTTCCTATGGGATTTTCCCATTCATTTTAAAGCACCACTTTTTGGTGCAATGTTAAAGATACCGCCGGGTTTTTTACTTAATATTTATTCCCCGGTTGGGTCTTTTTGCCAGGACTCGGTTTTAAAATGGCATTTGTGTTCGCCTCTGTAACTCCAACCCAAGTTGAGCCCTTTGTTCCACTTTTTGGCGGGCTTCTGCACAGAAGCCTCCAAAAGTGGTGCCACTCTGTCTGGATCTACAGGATGTGTGGGAGGGGGGTTTAGGCACCTTGGACTGAGTTGCCTCGGCAACTCAAGTCGCACTCTTGTACGATTGGCACAGTGGTGAACCGCCCAGCTCACCACTTAGCATGTTTGAGTGACAGCTAGGACTGATGAATGGGGGTTTTCTGCATAAAAGCAGGGCTTTGGGGACTGGAACTTCAGAAGTCGCCACAGGACCAAAGAATCCGAAGAGGGAGAAGCTGAGCCGACCTGCAACGACACCACCGGTGGAGCCCTGCTGAACCATCTCACCACTTCCCAACGACAGAGAAGATCTTCATCCCGGAGAGTCTTCTTCCCCTGAACTGGTGGGGATAACCAGTTCGCCCTCTTTTCGCCTTCCTGGATCGTCTCGTGGTCGAATCGCCCGTGCCAAGCACCCCGGCGGCCGGATAGCCACGCTTCACCACTACCGCGAATAAAAGGGTAGTACCTTTTGAGCGGGAAACTCTGCGGCTGGTTTCTTCCCTGGCAGTGCAACGGCCTCCAGCTTTCCTCCACGTCGAGTCCTCCTCTTCTCCTGGACGAAGCACCGACTTGCACCCGCTGCCAGGAACAACTGCCCCCGCTGGAGCTTTCTCACTATTTCAGGTACTGTGTCCCGCCTGGTCTCCCTTGCAACAGACTGATCAAGGTGTCCCATAGATCCTTGACTCTCTATCCTGGGGTGACTTGGGACCTGCTAACTAACATTTTCTGAACTGATCCAACCCTTTTTTTAACTATCTGCAAAGACGTTTTAAAGTATCATTCAACTGTGTGATCTTGGACACATTACGTCTTGCTCTCTCCAAGAGTGGGCCTGGCCTATGAACTTTCTTGCTCCAACAGTAGACTCTGCCTTTCTGACTTGCTGTGGTTCTTTTTAAAGTGTTGGTATTGTGTACTTTCCTAATTCTGCCTTTTTCCTCCCTTTTTAACTAACTTATTGGAGTGCCATTTTAGGTTAAGCGCTCACCTCTGTCTGAAAATAAGTGGTGTTTTAACTAAGACTTGTTCAATAAGTAATCAGGGATGTATATATATTGATAGTGACAGTGTTTGAACTTGTTTGCCATATTAGTGTTAGTGTATTTTACAAGTGTGTTTTTAAATAAATAATTATATACTTTTATACCCAAGCTCTGGTCAGTGTTTGCTTGTGCTACTGTATCTCTGTACCTATTTTGTATACTCTATATACTGTTTAACTCTTCTTGAGAGAAGTCTGGCTGCTCAGCCACAGCTACCAGGTAAATCTGGGTGGTACAGACTGCTACCAATTGGGTTTACTGCCAACACCTGTAGTCCTTAGCCTTTTGCAGTGGTCCCTAAGGGACCTGCACAGGTTTCTGCCTAACACTGGTGTACAGCGGTGGGATTTGTATTGAGTATACATTTTAGTGTGCTTATAGATACCTTAGTGCAACTAACCACAAAGCTTAGCACTAAAAAGTTTATTTTCTAACCTGTCAACTATGGAAAGTTATAGTCAAGAGTCCCTTGCTACAAAAACTGCTGATTGTTTAAGAGTTCTCTGTAAGCATAAGAATCTCCTGACTAAAGAACATAACCGTATTGAAAGTCACTGACTGACAGTACTACCACAGTAAGTCATCAAACTGTGCCTAACACCTAATCATCACCTCGTCCCATTAGAGAAGGACAACCAGATATAGACTGCAAACCACTTTCATAGCAGGGCGAGATGGGAGGGTGATGAGAAATCTGCAGGAGAAGAATCCATAGGAAGAACATTGCTGGCAAGTAATTTCTCTTTCACTGGATTCCATTCTCCTGTAGATTCCTCATCAGACAGACTCTTAAAGCAGAACGGAGGCGGGATGAAATCCCTCAGACAAGGAAGCTCTGCAATACCGCTCTGCCAAACCAAGCACCCAAACCACGTGCCACATCTAAGCAGTAATGCTTGTTGAACGTGTAGAGTAACGACCAAGTCACTGCTCAACATAGTTCCTTTACTGGCACCCCCCCCTCTGCAATGCAGATGATGCTGCCACACCCTTGGTGGAATGAGCCATGATGCCTTGTGGTAAATCTTTACCTGCTCTCTGATAACACTCTGTGATGCAGCGAGTTATCCACAGAGAGATTGTGCAGGCACAGCCAGTCCCTTCCTGGACAAAGAAAGCCACAAAGAGTGCCTATATTCTGCTGTCTTAGTCACATATGAGCTGAGAGCACTACTAAGGTCCAGTCTGTGCAGCCTCTCCTCATCTTTAGAAGAATACGGAGGAGGAAAAAACACTGGCAAATCAATGCTCTGGGACACGTGGAATTCACAAAGCACTTAAGGCAGGAATGAAGGACACACCTTGAGTGAAGCTTTCTCCTTGAAGAATCGCAGGAAAGGTGGCTATCGGGACAGTATCTCGCGTACACGTCTTGCTGATGTGATTGCCACCAGGAAAGCCATTTTCATGGTAAGTAGACTGATAAGACATGAATGCATGGGCTCCAGCAGAGCCACCATCAAGAATGTCAAAACCAAGTTGAGGTCCCATTCTGGAACCAGTAACTGAATAGGCTGGAACCCATTTACAAGGACTTTCAGTAATTGGGTCATAACCGGGATTGTGAAGAAGGATCCTTGATTCAGGAAACTCCTAAAAACCGACAACGCCGCCAAGTAGCCTTTGATGTGTCTCTCTGAAGGCCCCAAGAGGCCAGTGACAGAAGTAACTCCACACTGTAGTGGTGGGACAAGCGATGGGGTTTATCCTGCATTCCCTACACCATGCTTGAAATCTTCCCCATCTGCATGTGTACAAAGATCTCGTAGATGCTCTGTGTGCAGCCAATAGCACCTTGAGTACCAATTCTGAGAGGCCCAGTCATCATACATCATCCTCTCAAGAGCCACACATGTAGGATGATGGATTCTGGGATCAGGTGGAGCACCCAATCTTTCGACTGAGATAGGAGGTCCGGGCGTCAAGGCAACCGGAGAGGTGGGCAGATGGTCAAGTCCAGGAGTTCCGAGTACCATGTTCTCCTCACTCAATCTGGGGCGATCAAGATCAGGGTGGCTTGAAACCTCCTCAATCTCCTGAGAACCCACAGGATGACGGGTATCCGAGGAAACACATAGAGGAGGTTGGAAACTCACTCAACCAGGAATGCACCCCCCAGTGCACCCTTTGCCGGGAATTACCTTGAGCAAAACTGTCTGCAATTCGCGTTGGACCTCATGGCAAACAGATCAACAGTCAGGTTACCCCACTGAGCAAAGATCTCGAGAACCTCCTGGCACACTTCCCACTCGTGTGAGATTGTGCTCTGCCTGCTCATAGCGTCCGCCAGCCCCTTTTACGTTCATGCTAGATGGACAGCTCAAGCAGAGATCCGGTTCTCCAGCAACTAGAACCATAGCTGCAGCGCCTCTCTACATAGGGGCAGAGATTGAACACTGAGAAACCTGAAGGTGTCTCCCTAGCTAGTCTCTGGGAATCTGTCATCCAGGTGGCCAGGACACGGCCATCGCTATTGGATACAGCTCCTGGAGGTGGACCAGTGAGGGAGGATCACCTGGATGGGTGCCCTTGGGGAGTGGGACACCAACAGGTGAGACGCGTTATCCCCCTTCTTTCATCACCTTTTACCCATTCTATGACGTAGGATATTCCAAAACAATGCCCCCCCCCCCTTTTCCGACACGAACACTTTCGCACAACACAAAAGACAATGGACTAACACCCGAGCTGTTTACCTGACATGTCCCAATACAAGGGCGTCAGGCAAAGTCAGGTAATTGACCAGAATCACACACACACTTGACCGCCCTTTCCCTTCGGCACCGGGATAAAAGGTGGAGCACGAGAGCATAGGACGAGCAAGGCAGACGGCATGTCATGAGAGATAACTCAGCACAGCAGTTCAAAAGGAGGCAAAAGACGGCGCATACCGAGGGGGTGACAAGGAGAGAAGCGACCTTGCCCTTTCCACCAAGGCCCATGATACCTCCGCAGATGGAAACCTAAGTCTGAGAACAATAGCCAGCGTGTATTGCAACAGATGTCAACGGTACACAAGACACTCCTTCGCTGATTACCAACCTTGACTCGAAGGAGAAGAAAGCCAAGCGGTTCATCACAGCCGGTGAGTCAAGGGGAGAGTCGATAAGAAACCGAACTGTGTTGAAAGAAAAGTAGCAAGCAGCTAATTTGAACTTTGAAAGATTTAAAGGAACTATCGAGAAAAGGAGGGAGAAAACCAGCAACAGAGCCGTCTGGCACCACGTGGGTGCTCAAGCAGGAAACTCTGGCCGATTACCTGATGAGAGACTACCGTAATTACAAGGCCTTGGGAAGAGGTGAAGAGAGGTCAAAGTGGTCTGTGAACATATAATGGCAAGACAGTCTCTGACGCTAACCCAGTCAGGAGTGCCAGCCGTATCACAAACGAAAGCACCTGCGGTAACAAGGTCCAAGAAATCTACCATGTTGAAAGTTCGGGACAGACCGGAAGAGACACGAGGAAAACAGCCAAGTCATCCAACGGAGCTAGCCCCGAAAGCCGCAAGCCTGACTCTGACTTGACAACATCAGAACACATGGGAAAATCGCCCAGAGGCTTTTAGGAACGTAGAACTGAAAGTGCAAAGCTGCAAGGAAAATGAACGGCGTCTCTGGGGTCCGTTCAGCAGCATTAGCGGACAAACAGAAACAGACGCTGAGCAAGGCGAATTATACCTACCCGTTCCTTCCACTTGCATGGCAACAAGCTCCCCGGTGCTTCAGTGCGACATCGATTCCTGTGGGGATGAGAGGCAGGAGAGTCCCGGGAAGGCAAACACGGGCTCTTTACCCGGGACAGTGGTTGAGACATCATGGCGGCCTTCTCTCAGAGAGGGAGGGGGCGGGGCTTATGGGGGTATTTGTGGACATACCAAGCAAGTCCATTCTGATTGGCCAAGAACCCGCTATACCCTATTTAAAGGAGAAACTGACAATGGACTCAGTGTGTTTCGTCTGATCTCTTTCAGAACACCGGAGCAGAGAGAGAGCCACACAGGAGCCGCTCTAGGCCTATGAAGCCAAAGAAAACTCAGGTCCATCCCTATAAAGGAAGAAGGACTTGAAATTCTGTTTTAAAAAAAAAAAAATTATTGAATACCTGAATAAAAGGATATTTAATTTCCGGATTACTGCCTTCCAGTCTTCTCCTTACAAATTTGGTGGCAGCGGTGGCATAAGGCAGCACGCCATGGAGGCCATCATAAAAGCCCTAGCTGAGGGAGAACAGCAGCTTCAACAAGCAATCCAGGTACAATCACACCAGGCTCAGACCGATCGCCAATCCATACAACAAGCATTGCAGCTGCAAGCCGCCAGTCAAGACGTTTTGAAGAAGGTAACGGAGGCTGTCGTGGCTAGAGGGAACCCCATGGCCCCAACGGCGGTCCTACAGAAGTTCCAACCTGGGGAGGATCCGTGCTACTTTTTTACCAACTTTGAAAGGGTAGCCCGAAACGCACAGTGGTCCATGGAGAAATGGGGCCACTTCATAGCTCCTTTGTTAACCGGAACCTTACAGGGGGCTTACCAGGTGGCGAATCCAGCAGGGGACACCTCGTACACTGATATAAAAAGGACCATACTGGAACGTATGGGAATGGACGAGGAAGCTTACAGAATCAGACTCAAAGACACCAAACTAAAGCCCGGGGAAACGCCCAGGCAGTTATACTATCGCATTCAAGACCTAACGGACAAATGGCTAAAACCAGCTAACAGTACTATTCAAGATGTAGTAGACAAGATAAAGCTGGAGCAGTTTACAGAGGCTCTACCCCCACAGATGCAAAGGTGGGTAAGACAACACCATCGACCCACGTTGGCAGAGGCCATAGACATTGCCTCCGCCGTCCAGAAGGCAGGTGCAGTACGTGGAAACAGGCCTGAGCTACCAAGAACAAACCAGATGAAAGGCCCAGTAACAAGTGAACCAAGACAACCTCGACTAGAACCAAAGACTGTAACTTGGCCAAGCATAAGCCGACAGCCGCAGTGTTTCGACTGTGGGGACTGGGAACATATTGCAAGGTTCTGCCCAAAGAAACCCAAACCGGCCGAACCAATGGAAATTGGGTTCATCCAAGGGAAGGAATTCCGGCGAAGCAGAGACCCATACTTCCTGGACGTGAGAGTGGACGGGACGTCCAGACAAGCCCTACTCGATAGCGGAAGTGAACAGACGGCAATCAGACCGGAAGTAAGTGGGACTGGGGGAGGGACAAAGTCTGAGATACCTATAAAATGTTTTCATGGTGATACTAAATCTTATCCATCGAAAGAAGTTACCATAGAAGTGAAAGGGGTTGAATCGAAGATGAAGGTCGCCATCATGCCTCATTTACCGACCCCTGTATATTAGGGACAGACCTTCCCTCCTTCAGAGTTTGTGTAAAAGACGCGGAATGGCTACAAACTGCCCCATTTTCCCAGATAGAATTAAGAGATACATGTATAAAAACCCACAAGAAAAGCAGAAGTGAAATCAGAAGAGGTAAAAAGGAGTGGGCTGAAGGGAACAAATTCACAGGGTTGATAGACTGGATACCAGAAGCCTATCAACTTACCTTTAGAAGCGAACTAAGAACAGACCCTATGTTGAGAAAGGCATGGGAACAGGCCATTATTCATCCTGAGAAGGGCTCAACTTATCCATGGTTCAAGTCAACAAGAGGTCTTTTGTATCGAGTGACAAAGAGTCAAGCAAACAAAGAAGTAGAACAGTTGTTAGTACCCATAAGTTTTAGAACAACTGGGGGGGCGTGTCTTGGCAGCCATGGACTAGGCTGCTCTTCGTGTGAGCTCCTCGATCCGCAATTCGATCCGGAGCAGCGCACGCACATTGAGACGGAATTTCAACTATAAAATAGGATCAAAGCAAGGGGAACATAAGGAAACCCCAATGCAGGCAACTGCACG
The DNA here is from genome assembly GCF_040938575.1 of Ambystoma mexicanum. Classification (NCBI taxonomy): domain Eukaryota; kingdom Metazoa; phylum Chordata; class Amphibia; order Caudata; family Ambystomatidae; genus Ambystoma; species Ambystoma mexicanum. The sequence continues at coordinate 291,307,086 of NC_090932.1, read as the reverse complement.
AAGATTGAACAGGCAGAGCAGAAGTTATGGAACCTCGATGCTCCCCACGAACATCACGGAGCTGAAAGCAAAATGGCGGCGACACTCAAACAAAGAATCCCCCTGACGTGAGATCGGCGATCGAGGTGAGAGTGGAAGAGGACGGTCGGGCAGACACCCCTTGCAGGCGCTAATCACAGCCGATTGGCATAGTATATACGGGGTGAAAATGACGGTGCAGCGGCTGGACAGAGTCACCTGCACCAGTGTGCCCACGGGATCGCGGCTGCAGTGCTGTGACTGGAGGGCACCTGTGAAGACCAAGAGAGGCCCTATAGATGCGTGAGGGAGACGGCGCTCCGGAAGCCAGAGGACCTGGCACTGAAGGCAAGGTGAATCCGGACATGCCCCCTGCAAATCTGAGCAGAGCTGGAGGACGCAGCGTTAGCCTGGGAACAACAGGTGACCACATTTGAGCAAACGAACGCCACAGAAGCAGGCGCAACTTCTACGAGCCTGCAAGAAGGAAAGGTGTGTAGTGAGTGGGCTGGCTGGAACCCTGTTGGCCCTCATTGAAGAGCTAGAAGTGGAGTCACTGATGCTGGCCACAACCTGTGGACAGGGGCAAGACACGCAAAAGGTGGACGGGCTCTGCCAAAAGGAGAGCTTAGTGGAACACTACTGCAGTGCCCCCCCCCTTTTTGTTATCTGGGAACAACACGAAAGGACAGAAACTAACCAACCGGAGCATGAGACGGGTGCAATGCCACAGTGCAGGAGGAAGGAAGTACTAAGCCCCACACAGGAGCGGCCGAACAGCAAGCCCTGAAACATCAGGAGGCCAGTGCTAGAGGATGCACCTCCTCCAATTGAAAGGCAGAGGCAGCAGAAAGGTTGCAGGGATGTGAATTAAACCTCCTCTGTAAAGCACGGGTGAAGCACTGGGCTGCCCAGAATAGGTGACGTTCCACAGAGTGGCACAGGTGGCCCTGTGAAAAGCCATTGTCAGCTGAGTCAATACCGAGCCCGCCCTACACTGGCAAAGCAGCACCCAGTCCAGGAGAGGAGACTGGGTGCACTGCTCAAGCCAGTGCGCATCGCCGCCGGGGTGCAGGGGCGCATATTGAACATATGTGAACAAGCCAGCTAGAATTGGTGTTGGCAGCTCAGCCATGGCACAACTCACCGGATCCATTGAGAATGGAAAGCAGACAAGTGTGGGGACTGTGCACTGAGCACGAATACTGGAGAGCACGAGGCACAGGGCCGAGCTGGATGGCGGATGGTGCAGGGGCGGCTTCAGTGAACATAGACAGTGGTGCGCAGAGTATAAGGAGTCCAAGAGACGGGTGGTCTGACCGGGACCAATAGCAATCTACAAGAAGCGGTAAGGACAAACGGAAACATGGGAAGACACAACCCACCCGAAGATATAGCGCAGCGCATGTGAATCCATATGGGGTACTTCAAGGATAACAGCCCAGAGCTGGAGTACCTCACAAGCGACACGGCGGGACAGTGAAACAGAATTGCCACACCAGGAACAAAGCAACCACAGATACTTGACCAAGATTGCAAGATGGCAGGGAGAGTAATCAAGGGCAAAAGCAGACAACCCACGATGGAAGCGTTTGCCGAGACACAGCAGTCCCCAGCGGCGTTGTCGCACAGTGGTACAAATGCACCCACGGAAAGCTCCCCAGGGACCGAAAACCAACAGATACTAACGGCTATAACGGAGCTAAGAGACTCATCGGGGATAGCAATGGCGGACCTGCAAACCTCCCTGGAGGCTAAAATAGACGCAGTGGGGATAGAAGTCAACCTGCTGAGACAAGACGTCAGGGCGCTGGCGGATAGGACAAGCAGTCGGGAGAGTACGGTCAAAACTAACACGGACACCAGCACTAGTAACGCAAAGGAGGTCCACATACTAAAGCAGCAAGTGGCTAACCTGGAGAATCGTGCGGAGGAAGCCGAAGGAAGGACGAGACGGAATAACATCCGTGTGGTTGGCCTGCCGGAGAGAGAAGAAGGCCAGGACCCTACGGATTATGTTGAGAACATGATCCTGCAGGAAATAGGGGCCGACAAACTCTCGCAGGGCTTCACAGTGGAGCGTGCGCATAGAGCCCTAATGAGAAAACCGAAGCCTGGAGCCCCTCCCCGCGCAATAATAGCTAAGATATTGAACTATAAAGACTGTGAGAAGATTTTGGAGTACTTTCGGAAAGGAGGAACGATCGAAAGAGCCTTGGCTACTATAACAGCGTATCCTGATTATACTATGCTGGTCCAGAAGCAGCGGTACAGCTACGCGGCGGTAAAGAGGAGGCTGCGCACGGCTGGCATCAAATATATGCTTCTGTACCCTGGAAGATTGAAAGTACTGCATAAAAGCAGAATGTTCTTCTTTGACACACCAGAGGAAGCCGCGACATGGCTGGACCTACAGGGCTGTCCGGAACGAGATGCGGAACAGACCCAAGAAGAGCACGATAAGTGATTTGGATGTTACATGTACAATGGGGTAACACATAGCGGGGTATCCCAGTAGAGACTTGGTAAAGACACTGTTAGACGGGAACGGATGGGTAGTGTTGAAGCTAGAATATGGTATCCTAGATTTTGTTGAAACTTGACGGACTGGAATAACACATGAGTAAACTGTATAGCGATGCGTGATTGAATTGAAGCAAATAGGAGCGACAGGACACGGGCCCCTTATCCCCCGAGCAGCAGTAGAAGTAGCAGGATAGCCATTAGGGCGACCTCACCCTGCTGAGCTTCGAGTACAGGCCATTGCCAGAAAGAGCTAGATGTGGGGGTGCCTGAGATCCAGGGATGGAGCTGGGCAACAGTTGGGGTGGGTAAAGATGGGGAGGGCAAGGGAGGCGGGAGGGAGAGGGGTGGGGGTGTCGAAAGAGAAAGTATATTGTGCCTCCTATTTTTATAAATATATTAATATTGGCCTACGCCAAGCTGCTCGAAAGTCGCTTGCCAAAGAAATACGTGTTGCAAGGTCCTGACCTTAAATCCATGTAAGCCGCCATTTTAGGATTCGTTGTGTAAAAGTCACCCTGTGAGTTAAAATGGTGGACGATGTCATTCCAGAATACAACATGGCCGTCTTGACCTCTTTACATAGCTAATGTGTACCTTGCCTGCAGGCCACTTGTTGAGGTTGTGAACTGAGACCTTGTCCTTCGTTGACCTATGTGTAGAAGGATTACTTGTGTAATGAAACTAATCCACGAGCACATGTTGAGACAATGTATTCAAATACTGAACGAAGAACATCTGTTTAACTACATTGTATTAATGTTTAAGAAGGCCTGTATGAAAAATCTTCGAATACAAAGTTATCGCGTAGGCTTGTTAATACATGTATTAAAGGCAAACCAGTTATATGCAATTGTTTGAGACTTGGCACGAACCCTTGATTGGTGATCTATTAAATGGAATATTAACCCGAAGTGGGGCTGGACTTCGCGCCCACCAAGTGTATAAAAAGCAAATGCATTCTAATGTACAACGTCTCTCACTGAACACACTGAACCACGCTGGAGTTCGTTGTGTTGTACTGAAGGCAGATAGCTATCTGATTTTGCTCTGTTTTTGTAACTGGATTCAGTATAAAATAAAGTACTTTGTATGTTCCTTTGTAACCTGTGTTCGGTGTATTTCCTTTTGGGGTACTCAACCTCGATATTTTGATTCTGTTTTCACAGTTGGCGCCCGAATAGGGACCCTCAAGATTGATGCCGGATTGTTGAAGGTTGACGCACGCTATCGGTCCGGGATCGGACGGTGTGACATAAGGGGCCCCCTGAACGAGGCGCGATACCTCAGCAGCGCTGCACGACCCGATCCTTGGACGATAAGCGTGTGGTCCGAGACGGCATCTTGACGAGGGTCTACTTATCGAGGTGGGCAGATTTGCCGGAATCACCATACACGAGTTAAGATTAGTTAGGTAAGATTCTTAGAAATCCGATCGGACCTCCTTAGGTTTGGTCAGGTGAGTCGTGTCCCGATTCTTAATTTAACCCTGACAATTTGAATTTTGGCGCATTGTATCTGCAGACACAATTATTGACCAGGTAACACCAAGAATTTGAGCTATGCCTGGGAAATTGTCTACCTGCTTTAGGGCATTATTCCGCAGTGATAGACAATCTTTGGAATTTAGCCGTCCCGCACCACAGGAGGGGTCGCCGGCATGTACTATGTACTGTAAGCATGGCATTGGAAGTATAGTATTTAATGACATTTGGCACAGACAAACCAGACATGCCTCTGAACTTCAGTGGCCAATCAATGGTAGTTTTGAAATCCCTCGTATTGAGTATTTAGAGTCAATTCTATTAAAGAAAAAGGCTAGACCTGCAGCATTTGATGTTTTGCAGAATTGGAAAAAAGAAGCGTTGCAACAACTTAAAAGTAGAGAGAAACATGGACGCCGTCATAAAACGAACGCTGAAAAAGCATTGTTATATGATCAGGACAAACAGTCTGAGGCGACTAAAAATATGGATAGGGCTTTTTCACTCGGTATTCAGAAAATCTATCCTTCTAAAGATCTTCATGTTTCTGATGAGTTTATTGACAAAATATTAAATGAACGAAGGCCTGGTTCTTCTGCGCCACCTCCGTATGTTCCTCTTCCTGCTGCTTTGCCTCTTCCTCCTGTTATTCCTGCTCCGCCTGTTGTTCCCCTTGTTCTTGCTCAGCCTAATGTTCCCCTTCCTCCAGCTCCCCCACCTCTTTTTATCGCACCGGTTATAGTACCTCCATCACATATGCCTGCTCCCTCTCTTCCAAGTGGTCCTGAGCCGCTTGTAATCGATCGAGGTACAGGAACAAAGGTTGTAACTCACAATACCGTACCACCAGAGAAGAAACGTGAGTTAATTGCATGGGCTAAGCATTGTATGGAGAAGGATGATCAAGCTAGCGTTTTTGCCACACTTTGTAATACGATAATTTTCCTGAGAAAAATGCTTTTTATTGAAGATTTAGGGATTCAGTTATGTATAATGTGGGGAAGATTAAATAATGTGGATTTTCCGCAAGGGTTAAGGCATCTAAATACTCTAGCGCTTTCTAGAGACACTGTGGAGAAGGTAAATGAGCATGTAGAGAGGTTGTTTGGGTATAGAAAGGAGTTAGAAAAGTTACAGAATGAGGATGACGAAGAGGAAAATATGTATGTGCAGAAACGGTTCCTTCCGTGTCGTAAACCGATATCGGATGAAATACGAATTTGTAAGAAAGACACGGTTAGATGGATTTCAGACATATCGATAACTCCAGTTGAGGTATATGACACATATGATATGGCATTTATAACGTGCCTATACACAAGTGTTTCAAGGCGCGACGAGGCAAGGGGGGGAACAAGGGGAGACAGACAAACTATCCTACTAGGCCAGGTGTCATTCAGATCGCGCAAGTGCAGGGTGGGGGGAAGGGAAAAGTACAAGGGGGAAAGGGAGAGGAGAATTGCAGTACAGGTTTAGTAGAACAAGATAAAGGAGAAGAGGAGGCCGAGGGTAGCCTGAAAGTGAGCTGGGTATCATCCGCATAGCACTGAAAATGGGCGCAGAGAGCGGCGATGTGGTGGGCAAGAAGTGCCAAGTACTGGTTGAACAGCCAGGGAGAGAGGTTAGATCCCTGGGGGACACCACAGGTAGAGAAAAAGATGTCAGAGAGGAAGGACCCCAGTTGGACCCGGGAAGGTCGATTGGAGAGGAAAGAGGACAGCCACGCCAGAGCCTGACCAGTGATACCCAGGTTATCACGGAGACGGTTGAGCAGGATGTATGGTTGACAGTATCAAAGGCAGAGGAGAGATCAAGCAAAATGAGAAAACAAGGAGTGTTTGATTCAAGGTTCGAGAGCAGGTCCTCACGGATGTTCAGGAGAGCAGTTTCCGTGCTTCTGGCAGCTCTGAAGCCAGACTGATGGTCGTGAAGACTACCAACAGATTCAGCATGGAGATTAAGCTGGGAGATGGCCAGTTTCTCCAGGAGCTTGCCCAGGAAGGGAGTGATCGAGATTGGGCGATAGTTAGCCGTGCAGGAGGGGTCGGAGAAGGGTTTCTTAAGAAGGGGGTGCACAAAGGAGTGCTTGAGGGGGGATGGGAAGACTCCAGAGGAGAAGGAGTGATTGCAGAAGTCAGCCAGGGCAGGAGCCAAGGAGTCCATGTGGTCCTTGATGGTTTTGGAGGAGCATGGGTGGACCTGTTTTGACGAGACTTTCATAAATCGGGCTTTTCTCGAAACCTCGTCAGCAGAAAAAAGGGGAAAGGCAGAGAAGGAGGGAGGAGGGGTGGCTGCAGAAGGGCCAGAGGAAGAGCAGGGAAAAGAGGGGGGGGTGATATGAGGAGAGTGAGGACAGGATGTCCTGAGTTTTTGAAATGAAGTGAGAGGCCAGTGCCGTGCAGAGGGCCTGGGAGGGGACAGGAGCGGTAGAGAGCAGGGTTGGCCAGCTCCTTGCAGATTTTAAAGAGTTCGGCCGAATTATTAGATGCCGCAGAGATGCGGGCTTCGATAAGGGCTCTCTTCTTGGTGAGAACGGAGAGCCGGTATTGCCTTTGGAGTAGGCGGCAGGCCAGTTTGTCAGAGGATGCACATGAAGCACACGCCATTTCCTCTCTGCCACCCTGCACTTGCGTTTAAGGGTGACGAGATCCGAGTCATACCAGGAGTTACATTTGGCTTTGGGATTCAGGCGGATTCTCATGACAGGGGCAAGGATATCAAGAGTATCAGATATAGCAGAGTGAAGCGTGGAGAGGGCTGTGTCAGGGTGGGAGTCAGCCGAGGGGGCGGGGGGCAAGAAGGTGGCAGCGAAAGCCTCAACTGACACGCGCTTCATTGGTCGGATGACCGAGAAGGAGGGTGGCAGTGATGAGGGTGGCATTGCCTGTCGGGTAGGGAAGGTGAGGTGGGAGGATAGGAGAAAGTGATCACTCCAGGAGAGAGGAGTGGAGAGAGGAAGGTCAGAAGAGATCAGAGCATCAAGAGTGTGCCCTGCAGAATGAGTCGGCCCAGACAGGAGAATAGAGAGTGAGAGAGCGTTGCAGAGGTCGCGAAAGAGTACAGAGGGGGGCCGGAGGCATCCAGGTGGATGTTGAAGTCTCCAAGAAAGAGGAGTTGAGTGGTTGAGGACAGGAGTGAGGAGGAGAGGTCCGCCCACTCAGAGAGGAAGGAGGAAATTTGACCAGGTGGTCGAAAGACAGTAGCCACGGTAAGGGACTGGCTAGGAGAGAGAGAGAGAGTCGGCAGACAAGGCATTCAAAGGAGGAGTAGGTTTGCGTAGGAGTGACAGTGGCAGGAATCCACTCAGGGAAGATAAGGGCCACACCCCCCAGTACGGTTGGGCCTGGGCACGGAGAGGATCTTGTAGCCGTCAGGTAGGAGTGTGTCAAAAGATGGTGACGGAGCTGGCTGTGAACCATGTCTCGGTGAGACCGAGGACATCAAGGTCCAGTTCCTCGAGCAGGCGACAGATATCAGAGGAATGTTTGACGGCAGAGCGAGAGCTAAGAGTGGCAATGTGGAAAAGATTGCCAGCCTTGAAGGATTTCCGGGGAGGGGTACAGATCAGAGGTACACCCTGCAGAGGTGAAGAAGGAGCACAAGAGGGGGCAGGGAGGGAGGGTGGAGGCAAGGTAGCCGATGACAGAGGAGGGGGGACAGCAGGAGAGGAAAGGAAGTTGATTAGGCGCGGGAAGTGTCTATCAAAGAGGTGGAGGTTGGCCTGAGGGCCTTGAACCAAGACGGTCCCATTAGCGTAGACATTAATAATGGCCTGAAGAGTGGAAGGAGGCCAAGAGGACATCCCAGCGGGTGCCACCATTAATAGGAGAAGAGGAGAAAGGAGAGAGCACAGAGACCATATGGAGGGTCCATAGGTCAGGCGAAGGCACGAAAAAGAGGATGTCAGTGAGAGTTTCCTTGGAGGAAGCACCGGTGTAGGTGTCAGCGATAGGGAGGCCTAGGTTGGAGAACTTTTTCCTGCCAGATTTAGTGAGGAGAGCAGGATAGTCAATGGAGAAGTAGTTAGAGAAGATAGGCGAGATAGAGAGCACCATGGAATAGGAGGGGGGGGGGAATAGACGAGAGCAAGCGGAAAGGAAGTGAGCGGCAAGCCCCAGTTTACCACATATCAGAGCACAATAACACAGTATTGCGTATTTGGTACCCAGTGGAGAGGCCATCTAAGTTTGAGAATCCTGCGAGGGGAAAAAAAGCCCTAGTTTACCACATATCAGAACACAGTAATGCGTATTTGGTACCCAGTGGAGAGGCCACCTAAGTTTGAAAATCCTTCGAGGGGGGGGGGGGAAAGCCCTAGTTTACCACAAGTTTCAGAACACAGTGGATGTGGACACCAACCAAAAAAGAAAGTGAACATGTGTGGGTGGGGTGGGCCGGGGAGCAGGTGGAGCTGACAAGAAGGAGCGTCGGAACGGCGCCTGGCCTCCCCTGCGGTCACCAACAGGAGCCGCAGCCGAGGGAGCCGCCCTTTGCCTAAGGGGCCCTTAGCCGTGGGGGCTGCCGGGCAGGGGGCTGCCCAGGAGGATCAGTATATTGGGGGGAGGTGGGCAGGCAGGGAGGCGGGATGGGGAGGGCACCAGGAAGAGGCTGCAAGGGGAGGGGGAAGGAGGAAAAAACACCACGCGCTTGGAGCACTGGAAAGGAATTTCTTTTTTTTTTTTTACAAATTAAACAACTTGAATTCACTCGAGGCCCTGGATGGGCTGGCAGGGAGTCACTCCTGCACTGGGCTGCCCGGCGAGCTGCTCTCAACCCCAGAGCTCTGCACAAAGAGGCGAGCGGGGAGAGCAGCAGTCGGATAGTCCAGAAGGGACACCTAAAGGAGCCAATCGGGGAGGGGGGGCGGGCAGGGAGGCGGGATGGGTAGGGCATACGCTACAAATGCAGAGGAAAGTGATACAGGTAATAGTAGAGTACCTACAGGATGAATGTGTAAAGAGAAAGATTAGTTGTCTCACAGAGTTACTGGGTATTTATAAGAGGGCTTTTTCACTTGACACTTCGACTGCTTTAGCGCTCGATTTAGCTCTGCTGCTTAGTAAGCATTCAGAGTTCCCTACATCTCAGTTGCCTATGAGAGAGGTTCCTCTTACATTTGTCCCAAAGGTTGAGATTGCGGCCGATGCTGCACGGGGTATAGTCGCTGTGGACATTCCCGCACATTATGTATCGCAGTTCGTTCACGTCCCGTTCTCAAGACAGGAAGTGAATACTATTAGGCAATCTATTCCTGATATTAAGAAACACCCGACAGGGTTCTATAAAGAGATAGAATCCGTTCTGCTGTCCTCAGTGTTCACCTTAGGTGACACTGATTTGTTGTTTCCTGTACTCCTGCCCCGTAGATTTATGGAAACAAGTTAGAACTATTGACGACGTACCCGGGTTGGGAGATACATGTGTGAATATAACTAGACTTGATGGGGAAAGGCCAGCTGGCGAAAGACCGCCTCAGGTGATATTAACTCTGCCTGATAGAAACGTTGCTAAATTAAAAACCATAATTCCCGAAAAGATAATTATTTGGGACAGGCTTATGGCCTGTGTCCAAGGAAAGTCTGAGGGTGCTACCGAGTCCTTTAATCGGTTCGAACAGGTATTCTCGGATTTCAGTGGACAAGACTTAGACACAGAGTCTGGGAAAAGATTATTTGTGGACACATTTGTACGTGGATTGCTGCCTGACATCCAGTCACAAATGATGTCTTCTGAGAGAGCTTGGCAGGCGAAATCACAATCAGAAGTACTGCACATGGCTCAGTACTACGAGAACCGTGTCAATAATGAAAAAGATAGGATTGAAAAATGGAAAGGCAATTTAAAAACTAAAGTACTATTGCAGCAAATTGTTAGGGGCCCCAGATGGGGTAGTTCTCAGGTTAGAGGTCAGTATGTCCCACAGGGGAATGTGCCCTTGGGTCCTGTGAACATTAACCAGTGCGCATTATTGTCGTCGAGTCAGTCATTGGCGAGCACAATGCAACGTCCTTCAACAAAGGTCGAATAATACATATGGGAATATATATGAAGGCGATCCAGAGGTCGCCCGGGCGTAGGGGGCCCTGGTAGAGGTCAGTTTACACAGGACCTGTTAGGGAGAATTCTCTCTTTAGGCTGAATTTCCTAACCTAGTGAGTCCCCCAGCAGCTTTGCTGGATTTCTGGAGTTTGTTTTTTTCCTCCTGCCAAGAGCGAGACTCTTTTTCTCCCACTCTTGGACATGATGTATGGCGTTCCTTTGACTGCTTATGTGTTTTATGGGCAATCGGGTCCTTTACTCCATAGGGTCTCATGTGTTTTTCTTATGTGCGTTACACAGCACCCTCCGTGCAGTGACACAGGGGTGTCATAGTGACCCCCCACCATAGACTCCATACCCTGGGACTGACTACTGTCTCCCAGGGCATGTAAAGTCACCATTGGCTTTACTAGTCCCAAATTATTAACAGAAACCGGTACAAACCATCATATTGTGGACGTACTGGTCGGGGCAATTCGATTGCCCTGGGGTCTGTTAGTCGAGGGGGCACGTCTCCGTCCCCCCTGATCGAGTTTTGGCTGGTGGCAGTGGAAACTACTTTTTATATTCGACCGCAAATATTTTCCTATGGGATTTTCCCATTGTTCGAGGCTACCAACTTTAAATATTTAATTCTCATAGCCTCGAACATACCGCTGGTTTATTCAATTAATATTAATTCTCCAGTTGGTATTTTTTGCCAAGACTCGATTCTAAAATGGCGTTTGTGTTCTCTTCTGTGACTCCAACCCAAGTCGAGCCCTTTGTTCCACTTTTTGGCTGGCTTCTCCACAGAAGCCTCCAAAAGTGGTGCCACGCTGTCTGGGTACCACAGGGGGTGTGGGAGGGGGTTTAGGCACCCTGGACTGAGTTACCTTGGTAACTCAAGTCGCACTCTTGTGTGATTGGCCCAAGTGGTGAGCCGGCCGGCTCACCACTTAACATGTTTGATTGACAGCTAGGCTGAGTGAATGGGGGTATGCTGCATAAAAGCAGGGCTTTGGGGACCGGAACTTCAGAAGTCGCCACAGGACCTGAGAATCCGACGAGGGAGAAGCTGACGACGACACCACCGGTGGAGCCCTGCAGAACCGACCCACCACTTCCCGACGACTGAGAAGATCTCCCGGCTGGAGAGGCTTCTTCCCCTGACTGGTGGGCACAACCAGTTTAACCTCTTTTCTTCGCACCCCAGACTGGTTTGTGGTCGAACTGCCCGTGCCAAGCACCCCGGCGTCCGGATAGCCACTCACGACTGAACCGCAAATCAACGGACCGCTCCTTGTACATGAGAAACTCCGCGGCTGGTTTCTTCCCTGGCAGTGCAACGGACTCCTGTCTTCCTCCACGACGAGATCCTCTCTTCCCCCGGACGAAGCACCGACTTGCATCCGCTGCCAGGAACAACTGCCCCCGCGGCAGTGTTCTCACCACTTTAAGGTACCGTGTCCGCCAGGCCTCCCTTTCTAAAGATTAAATAACTCCTTAACCTTCTGGACTGGGCTGGCCGCCTTGACCCTCTAACTGGTCCCTTTCTTTGGTCCAACTCCTTTTTGAACCATTACAGGACTTTTTTTGTGCACTGCAACCGTGTGACCTTGGACACATTTCGTTTCGATCCTCTTAAAGCGGATCCAGCCTACTGACTCTGAATTCACGGTTTTACTTTGCCTTCCTCTCTTGTTATGTTCTTGTAAAAGTGTTGGGATCTGTTCAATTTGTTCTCTGCCTTTCTCTCCCTTTTTAAAACGAACGATTAGAGTGCCATCTACGTTAAGCGCTCACCGCTGTCTGAAAATAAGTGGGGCTTTACTTAAGACTTGTCTAATATTCTTTTAAGGGAGTGTATATCTTTTAGTGACCGTGTTTTTGAATAACTTACTATTAGTGCCTGTGTGTTTTTCTAGATGTGGTTTTTAAATAAATAATTATATCTCTTTTACACCAAGCCCTGGTCAGTGTTTACTTGTTCTATTGTGTCATCTTGACCTATTGTGAATACTCTGTATACTGCCTAACTCTTCTTGAGGGAAGTCTGACTGCTCAGCCACAGCTACCAAGTGACTCTGTGTGGTACAGACTGCTACCAAGTGGGTTTACTGCCAAACACCTGTAGTCCTAAATCTTTTGCAGTGGTCCCAGAGGGAACTGCACAGGTTTCTGCCCAACAGGACCCTCAGCAACCTTTTTCGCAGGACAATCAGACTCCGAGTGTGGACACCAGGAACATATTTGATCATCCTTCCGCTGCATATTTATCTGAAGAACTTCCTTTTGATGATATTCTGTCTCGTTAGGATTGCCCGAAGCAGGGTTTGGAACCTACACCTATTCCCGTCAATCAGAAAGGTCCCTATGTTGAAATAGTGGTGGGAAATAGGAAACATCCGTTTTTGATAGACACTGGAGCACAGAAGTGTTCCATTGATCATTCGCGGGTTCCAAACATTCCACTGTCAGGGCAAACCCATGTTTCTGTAGGGTTTTCTGGTACATCAGTTGTTTGTCCGGTTTCTATGCCGGTACCTATTTCTTTGGGTCCCTTTACAGACCATTGTCCATTTCTGTTGACTTCGGATTGCGGAGAGAACTTGCTGGGGTTGAATCTGTTAAAAGAATTAAATGCAGTGATTTATTGTTCTTCTGATGGAGTGTGCTTGACGATTTCATCACAGCAATTTTCTGCCTCGCAATTCTTGACTAGACCTTTGCCTCCAGAATTCATTGATGTACCAGAGAGTTTGTGGGCTATCGACAACAATGATGTCAGTGTTTTACAGATTAAGCCTGTCAAAATAGTTTTGAAACATGGAATTGAGCTCCCACGCATTCCCCAGTATAGGATTTCGGTTGAGGGCGAGCAAACTTTGAAACGTATTGTTTCCGATTTTGTGCATCGCGGGGTGATTGAAGAAATTTCAGGAAGTTTGTGTAACGGTCCGATTTTACCTGTGTACAAGAAATGCGATAATGTAATTCCATTCCGTTTCATAATTGATTTACGTGCCATTAATAAAGTCGTGGCACCACAATTTCCAATTGTGCCTGATGTAACGACAATCCTAACCATGATTCCAGCTACAGCTACTTACTTTAGTGTTGTGGACTTAAAGAATGCCTTCTTTAGTATTCCTATACACAAGGATAGTAGATATTTGTTCGCGTTCACCTTAGGGGGACGCTCGTTTACATTTACTCGTGCACCTCAAGGGTACACAGAGAGTCGTAGCATTTATAGTAGGGCTTTGAAACAACAACTTAATACCCTTGAATTGCCCTCTACCTGTACTTTGCTTCAGTACGTTGACGATTTACTTCTAGCTGCTGACTCTGAGAGTGCCTGTAAGGAGGGCACTGTGTCATTACTTATCCATTTAGCTAAGCATGGTCACAAAGCTTCGCTTAAAAAATGTCAATATTGTTGTCAGGAGGTCACCTATGTAGGCTATCTCCTGTCAAAGGAGGGAAGAAGATTGACACCTGAAAGAATAAAACACATTTCCGGTATGTCTGTCCCAAATACACAGAAGGAAGTTAGGGCCTTGATAGGTATGACTTCTTACTGTAGGTTCGGGTTTCCCGAATTTCTCACTAGTGATCAAACCGATGTTGGCTTTGATGAAGAAGGGCATTTCTTCGTCAATGCCATGGAACACGGTACACCAGCAGTCGTTTGACTTGCTTAAGACTGCATTATGCTCTGCACCAGTTTTGGGCCCACCAAACTATGAAAAGGCCTTTGTGTTGTTTGTGCATGAATGTGATGGATGTGCTTTGGCTGTATTAAAGCAGGAACATGGAGGGAAGAATAGGCCGTGCGGTTACTTTTCTTCCGCCCTTGATCCTGTAGCATGCGCTTTGCCAAGATGTTTGCGCGCTGCTGCTGCCACGTCTGTAAAACAGAGTGAGGGAATGGTCCTAGGCCATGATCTATCCCTGATGGTGCCTCACTCTGTAGATGTTCTACTGAACCGAACTCAAACGCAACACCTCACTTCTGCACGGTTGACAAGATATGAATTGATCTTGTTTGCTCCTCACATTCAAATTAAGAGGTGGTGTGTCCTTAATCCAGCTGAACTCCTACCTTTCCCGCAAGATACTACTTGCGGCGATGAAGTGCCACATGATTGTTTGTATACGACTGAACAAGAGACAAAGGGTAGAATTGATTTGAAAGATACTCCCTTGGATAATCCGCAAGGAGAGCTGTTTTGTGACGGCTCCTGCTTCAAACTTCCGGATGGTACATCCACAGCTGCTTATGCGATCACTACATTGAGCACGGTTGTGGAAACTAAGAGAATCACGCATAATTCTGTGCAGGCCGCAGAGATTATAGCATTGACACGAGCTTGTGAACTTTCCGAAGGGCTTGCAGTAAATATATATACTGATAGTCAGTATGCCTTTGGAGTGGTCCACAACTTTGGGAGACTTTGGTCAGAGAGAGGGTTCCTAACTTCGCATGGCACCAAAATTCAACATGGCTCCCTAATAGTACAACTACTCTCAGCGCTTGCGCTCCCTACTCAGTTAGCAGTTATGATATGTGCAGCACATTGAAAGATTACAGATGATATAGGGAAAGGGAATGCTTTCGCTGATCAGATAGCTAGGCAAACTGCTACCGATCTCCTTACGGAGATGTATGTTTTAAGGGAATCTGTAGATGCTTATACAATAGATGAGGGTGTTGGGTCTGTACGGGATATCCAAGCTGATGCCACGTTAGAAGAATCCAAAAGGTGGGCTGAAGGCTTGGGGAAACTTGATGATGACGGGTGTTGGGTGGACATAGTAGAAGGGAAATGGCTACTCCCTGACGTGTACGTCATGATGATGGTCATCATGGCCCATGGTCCTACGCATATATGTGCCCAGCAAATGACAAAAATGTTAGAGAAGGTTTGGGTAAATGACAAAATTTCGAAAATTGCCCAGCGCTACGTCGGGAGTGCATGATTTGCCTGCAACACAATGTGGGAAAGGGGACAGTAACTCCAAGGGGTAGTTTTGGGCCACCCTCTGTCCCCTTTGAAGTGATCCACTTCGATTTCATTGAAATGGAACGATGCGATAATAAGAAATATGTACCGGCGGTTATCTGTGCTTTTAGTAAATCAGTTGAGGCTTTCCCTGTTAAAGATGCTACAGCTATGACTACTGCAAAAATCATGTTAAAAGCATACTTTCCACGGTGCGGTTTGCCAAGAGTTATCTGGTCGGACAATGGTCCACATTTTGTCGTCGCTGTAATTCTACAGATTTGTACAGCATTACGAATTGACAAACGGTTCCATTCGGCCAGACATGCTCAAAGCGCCGGACTAGTGGAAAGACACAACGGTATCATCAAGAACAAGCTCGCTAAGACGTGTGCCGGCACCAAACTAAAATGGCCGGACCCCTTACCGATCGTGTTATTATCTATGCGCACAACCCCTCAAACTAAGACTGGGCTCTCTCCATTTGAGGTGGCAATGGTGAGACCTGCCAATATTTGGAACCTTCCTAAATGTAACTCGTTAAGAAATGTCGAAAATGTACTATTTTAAGATTATTGTAGCCAATTGACTAAAAACCTGTATTTGATTTATCACCAGGTATGAGAAGCTTTACCTGTGCGATACGAGGTCCCGGGCCACGGCATACGGCCTGGGAGTTGGGTGCTCGTCAAAATCGTTTGAGCGCACCTCCTGCCTCGCGCCTCGCTGGCGTGGGCCATTCCAGGTCCTGTTGGTCACCCAGACAGCGGTGCGGGTCGCTGGCCGAAAGAACTGGATCCACGCGTCCCACATCAAGAAACTTCCACACCCTGTGCCGCACGTTACAGAAGAAACAGAGCCCCTTGCTGACGCTGCAACCAATGATCCCAAAGCAGTAAGCAGCACTGGGAGTGTGTCGGAGAATCTCTCTGAGCCTGGGAGGCTTGGGGAAGCTGCCATTTTGTCTCTGCACTCTCCACAAATTTTGCACCCGGGAACGGCTGTTTCGAATTCAGCCCCTTCACTTGCCTCCGACACGTTGCTTCCAGCAGGAAGTGACGACATATTGTTTCCGGATCAATCAGTACCAGGAAAAGTACGATATAATCTACGACCACGAAGATAGACTTACGGCACGGTTTTGCTGTGCATCTGATAGATTTACGGCACGGTTCAGGGTTTATAGTCATAATGTAGAAAAAAAAATGTCGACTTACAAAAATGTAGAAAAAAAAATGTAGAAAACAATGTCGAAAACCTATACATATAATGAAAAGAGTCAATTTTTAGAAAAAAAAATGTCGAAAAAAAAATGTCAATTAGCACTATCAATAAATAAACAAGAGTATCATTTACTAGGGGGTCCCCCCCCCAACCCCCCTCACCCACCACCCCCCGGCCACCCCCCCACCACCCACCACCCTCTCACCCCTCATACTCAACACATTTTTATAATATATATATTTATTTTTTTCCAAAAAAAAAAAAAAAATCGACATTTTGACTTTCTACATTATTGCATTCTACATTATGACTGACCACCATGGTTCGGCTGTGCATTCAGAGAAGGAAAAGAGTCGAGGGCTTGCTTTTTGCCCAAATTTGAGAAAGGGGATTCAGGTGGCTTGGGTTGTGGAAGGACTAAGTCGTCGCTCAACCGGGAGGTCACCAGCAACAAACTTTGGAGTGTCCGTTTGAAGACTACGATGCCCGCCACCGCTCGTATGGGACTTGTAAATAAGGGGGTGACCAACCGGGACAATGGACAAAATGCCTGGGCCCCGAAAATGTATTGCTGTATTCTTATAATGATATTTGGGTTTTTAATAGTCGCTGCCTTAGGATTGTGGTACCTCGAGGAAACACACTCCATGGAACTTTTGTTGCCTACTGAAAGTGCACCCATTGTTCCTACTCCCTTTGTACATTTGCATACTTTATTCCCTCGGGATTCCCAGCACAGACAAAGGTACCACAATAACACTTTACTGCTTATCACGAATGCTACACATGCCATTTTTAATAAATCTAACTGTTGGGTCTGCTCACATTTACCGCAACACGGGGATAAGGGGCTAGGTTGGTATATTCATCCTTTACCGTTGACAACTGCTTGCTATGCTGCTCTTAGAGCACTGTTTTTTGGCCGATGGAATGATAGCATCTCAGGGAACTTTGATGGCACCAATTTGAATAGTTTTGAGAAACGTATTTTGACTCCCATGGGATGCTCGCTTTTTGCAAATAGGAGTAAATCGAATGTTGCTTCTATTAGGCCTTCTGATAAACTGTCTCGTCCTTTCCAATCTTTGATTTCCTTTAAAATGGCTCCGATAGGCAATAAGGATGCCATGCCTCCTTCTTACACTGTTAACCATAGCCCCGATTCAGTTTCTTTTTGCATACAGAGGAATGGAACTCAGTCAATGGGAAATTTTCTAGGTTGTGCCAACGTTGCAAATGGGGAGAACAGACCTTTGTATGTAGGCGTACCTGTCTACTTTGTGTGCGGTAATGTAGCATTCCCATGGTTGCCTAGGGATTGGCAGGGAACCTGTTATTTAGGGATCCTGTTACCTGGGGTGTTTATAGCTAGTACAAAAGAAGTTTCAAAGGCTCGTTCCCGGGCGGGATGAGAATGGTGATACCCCAGCACAAATCTTGGGAGATATAGCTAAATGAGTTGTGCCATTTTGGGGGCAGATAGCGAATTCAGAAGAGATCAGAAAAGTAGCGAAAGTACTGGAGAGAACCATCAACCGGACCACGGACACACTCTATAATATGACGTTAGAACAGAAGGCGATAAGATTAGTAGCACTTCAAAACCGAATGGCATTAGATGTCATTTTAGCTGAGCGTGGTGGAGTGCAAATTAGTGGGGTCCGCTTGCTGTGTTTTCGTACCAGGTTCCTCCCCAACTATCTACAAGGCAATACAGAATCTGCACGTCCTTAGTTTCAAAGTGCATGTTCCGGAGGGAAACTGGGATCTAAGCGCTTGGTTCTGGGACTTCTTGCGATCTTGCGGTTGGAAGGTACTTCCGGTCTTATTAATTATTTTGGGAATCCTGTTGTTTCTTTGTTTCTGTATTCAGTGTCTACCTGGTATGTGTTCGATGCTAGGGTGATGTTGCGCACAAGCAATAGGTTCGATAGGACATAAAGTGTATGCCCCAGATAAGACTTCCAAAGAATATGTGTTGAAGGATATTTTAGCAAATGGCCTGATGGCGATATTTCCGACAGTGATTCAGGGTGCATGGACGATGATGCATGGAGTTATTTGAAAGGAGACCCAAAGTAGTTTTTAGCACTTGGCATAGGCCAAAAGGAGGGTTTGTCGAAAGAGAAAGTATATCGTGCCTCCTATTTTTATAAATATATTAATATTGGCCTACGCCAAGCTGCTCGAAAGTCGCTTGCAAAAGAAATCTGTGTTGCAAAGTCCTGACCTTAAATCCATGTAAGCCGCCATTTTAGGTCAAGCAGCCATTGTAGGATTTGTTGCGTAAAAGTCACCCTGTGAGTTAAAATGGTGGACGATGTCATTCAGGAATACAACATGGCCGTCCTGACCTGTGTACATAGCCAATGTGTAACTTGCCTGCAGGTCACTTGTTGAGGTCATGAACTGAGACCTTGTCCTTCGTTGACCTATGTGTAGAAGGATTACTTGTGCAATGAAACTAATCCACGAGCACATGTTGAGACAATGTATTCAAATACTGAACGAAGAACATCCCTAACTACATTGTATTAATGTTTAAGAAGGCCTGTATGGAAAATCTTAGAATACACAGTTATCGCGTAGGCTTGTTAATACATGTATTAAAAGCAAACCAGTTATATGCGATTGTTTGAGACTTGGCACGAACCCTAGATCGGTGATGTATTAAATGGAATATTAACCCGAAGTGGGGCTGGACATCGCGCCCACCAAGTGTATAAAAAGCGAATGCATTCTAATGTACAACGTCTCTCACTGAACCACGCTGGAGTTCGTTGTGTTGTACTGAGGGCCGATAGCTATCTGATTTTGCTCTGTTTTTGTAACTGGATTCAGTATAAAATAAAGTACTTTGTATGTTCCTTTGTAACCCGTGTTCGGTTATTTCCTTTTGGGGTACTCAGCCTCGATATTTTGATTCTGTTTTCACAGGGGTGTTTGGGGTGTTTGTAGTTAGGGGAAGTTTGAATTGGGGAACAAGCCTATATAGATTGAGACGGAAGTGGGATCTGGACTGCACCGGTGGGAAGGGAAGGGAAGGGGAACTCTAATGGGCCATGGGGACCTTAAAATAATTACGTGGAATGTCAGGGGACTTAATAGTTATCTAAAGAGGAACAAGGTCATGTTGTACCTGCGCAGACAAAAGATAGACATTGCACTGTTGCAGGAGACTCACCTGACACGGGAAAAGATGGAGATGGTTGTGAAGAAATGGAAAGGGGTTGTGGTGGGCTCGACATATTCTGCTTATGCAAGAGGAGTGCTCATCTGGGTGGGGCGGCATGTCCCGTTTCAACTGTTGCGAGAAATGGTGGAAACGGATGGGAGGATGGTCATACTGAGGGGATTGGTGGAGAATAGGGAGATAAGCATTGTAAATACATAGGCCCCCAATCAGAATACGGTAGCATATTTCAGAACTCTGTGTACTAACCTTAGCATGTGTATGGGGAGCGCAGTGATTTGGGGCGGGAATTTTAACTGTGTATTAAACCCCAGGGTGGATAGATCAGACGGAAAGATTGATAGACCCGCCTCTGCGGCTAAAGCGTTGCAGACACTACTAGACGATTTTGGTCTGGCAGATGTGTGGAGAATGAGACACCCCCAAGAAAGGCAGCACTCGCACTATTCCGCCCCGCAGCAGTTGCATACGAGGCTGGACTATGTCTTTGCTACGTCAGAGATTACTCAGGCAGAATATAAAGCAAGGGTCCTCTCGGACCACTCACGCCTGGTTCTCGGATGGCAATATTGCCCCCCGAGAGCAAGGATTCCGACATGGCACCTCCGGGCAGAGGCACTTAGGGATCCCTTTGTCAGGGAAGATATAAGGGAGGAGATTACAAACTACTTTGAGATGAATATGAGTAGCGTGGACTCGGCAAGCACATTATGGCAAGCCTTCAAGGTGGTGATGCGAGGCGTAGCCATAGCAAAATCAAAAGGCCTGCAAGGTGGGATCTTGGCTGACCTACAAGAAACAGAAAGGGAACTGGAAAAGGCATTGAGGGGAGGAGGGGACACGGAGAGAGACATGGAGCTGATACTTAAACTCCAGCAGAAATGTGCAGAGCAATGGGAAAGACTGTGCAACCTCAATTATAAAAAATATATAGAGACACAGCATGCGGGAGGGTATAAAACAGGAAGGCTTTTGGCATGGTTATACAAGAGCGAAACCCCCAGACCAACAATTAGAATGATAACGAGAGAAGATGGAAGTGTGGCGGACACCCAAGAGGGAGTTAATCCGGAGTTTGCAGATTTTATAGGTTACTATATGGGGATGAGGAGGGAAGTAGCTATGGGGAGATAACAGAAACACTGGAGGACATAGGGTTGCCTACGATAAGTGCTGAGGAAAGAGAGGAGCTGGATGCACCGATTACTTTGGAGGAGTTAGAAGAAGTGGTGAGGCAGCTGCCTAATAGTAAGACTCCGGGGGCGGTCGGGTTCGCAAGTGAATTTTATAAAGTATATAGGGTGGAAGTGCTCCCCCCAATGTTAGAAATGTTAAATGAAGCGTTTGAGGCGGGACGGCTGCCAGAGTCACTTAGAGAAGCGATCATAATACCACTACCCAAACCCAACAAGCCTGGGCATAGTTGTGGCTCCTACAGACCTTTGTCGATGTTGAACCAAGACAGCAAGATATTGACGGCCGTCTTGGCAAACAGACTGCGGAGAGTTATTGGCAAACTAATACACCCCGACCAGACGGGCTATGTCCCAAATAGAAATATAACTCATAATCATAGACGACTTCAACGGGTTGGTGAATGGGGGAGCGTGAGCGAGGGAGAGATGGCAATTGTGTCCTTGGATGCGGTAAAGGCTTTTGATTCGGTCAAGTGGCCATGGCTGCTGGCGGCCCTGGCGGGCTATGGAATGGGGCCTGGATACATAAGGTGGGCGAAGATGCTATATAGTGAACCGCTGGCCAGGGTCAGAACAGGATCAGTGATATCTGAAAGATGGCAACTTAGTAGAGGCACCAGACAGGGGTGCCCATGGTCCCCAATGCTCTAAATACTGGCCCTGGAGCCCCTAGAAATATACCTTAGACAACAATACAACACTATAGGTATTGAGGTGGGACGGGAATGACACTTGATCTCCTTATATGCGGACGACTTGCTGCTGTACTTGAGGCACCCAGAGGAAAATCTCCAGTATATTCTGGAGGTGATGGAAAGATATGCTAGGCTGTCTTGTATAGCGGTAAATCCCCAAAAATCTAGTATTTTCCCGCTAGGCAGTTATAAGGGAATCCCTGTGGAACGGTTACCGGTGTTACAAATACCATGGGCGGTTAGTACTTTCCGGTATCTTGGGATAGATGTGTACCATACGGTGGAAGAGGAGCACAGGCACAATACCGAGGCAGCCATTGAGAAAATAGAGAAGTGTATGAAATTCTGGGTGAAGTTGCCCCTAGCAATGATGGGACGAGGGGCAATGCTTAAGATGGTGGTCCTACCTAGGCTCCTGCATTATTTTGGGAATATTCCATACCTGATACCCAAGAAGTTTTTCACTAAATTGAACAGCATGTGTAGGGATTTTCTGTGGCATGGTACCCAGAATAGGGTGGCACTATGGAAGCTGCAGATCTTTTATGAAAAAGGGGGGATAAAACTGCCTAATTATGAGGTTTATTATGTAGCGAGCCAACTGCAATACATCGCTAAATGGCTCTCAGATGAAGTGACCCCCGAATCCAGGTTGTTTGGACATGATTGTGCCCCATTTTATTTAAAAGAAATGATCTGGCTGCCCACGACAGAAATGGATGAGCGTCCTAAGATGATGACACTTGGGTGGAAGATGTGGCGCCGGGCATGCCAGATGATGGATAACCCATTCCCATGCTCCCCGCAGATACCACTAGTTGCACTGGCAGAGGGAGATAAGCAGCTGAGGATGATAATCAGGAACCACTGGGAATCGGTGGGGTTAGTAACGATGGGAGATATCTGGCGAGAGGGGACTATCGTAAATTTTGAAGAGCAGGAGGAGGAAGTGGGGTTACACATGGGCCAGTATATCACATATCACAGAATGGTGCAGAGAATTAGGAAAACGTGGCCCGAAACGGTTCTGGACGAAGAACCAGATGCTATAATAGATATAATATATGATGTAATGGAGGGGGGTGGGGCATGAGATCTCTAGACTGTACAAAATGATGATGTCGAAGGTCGGGAAGGAATTAACACAATTAAGACTAGACTGGGAAGCGGACGTAGGAGCCCCGATAGAGGACGGGATGTGGGAACGTGCCCTGGGGTACCACAAGAAGGTGTCAAGGAATGCGAGACTAAAACAGATACAACTATATATTACGCACAGGGCATATATGACACCCAGAGGATATCTAGGTTTGAAAATGCTGGCCGACAAGCATGTCTCAAATGCGACGAAGAAAAGACTGGCATGGTACATATGTTTTGGTCATGCCCAATAATTGAGCGTTTCTGGGGTGAAGTAGCGCAGAAACTAGCGGAAAAGGGGGTCACGATTATTATAGATACAGCCTGGGCCTGCTTGCTGGGGGAGGGGGGGTTCCCCAGAGCCCAGAAACTTAAGCATGCTAGTAAACTGAAAGATCTAGCATATGTGCTTGCATAAGAAGGATTGCCATGGGATGGAAGACATGTCACAGGCCACGGGTGGAGGTGTGGTGGAAAGATTTGCAGAAATGGGCGGAGGCAGAAACCATGGTGTGGCAAGAGGCGAGCAATGTAGGGGGGAGGAGGAGGTGGGAACCCTGATGGCATGGAAATCATTAATAGCAGAATTGTTTGGAACGATACAAGATCTGACAGAATCCACGGAAAGTGAGACCCCACTACGCGAGGCAGATACGGAGTGTGTGGAATAAATAGGCTCGTAAAGGGGGGTGGGATAAGGGGAGCAGTGATCGAAATTAAGCAATGAACAATTGAGCTGTTGATATATGCACTGCGTGTTTGGTTTGTATTGTTTTTTTTGTTTGAATAAATCAATAAAATTGTTTTTAAAAAAAAGTTGTAGAACAACTGTGATAAAACTAGCCCACGACGAACCAACAGGTAGCCACCTGGCCAAGGATAAAACCCAAGAGAAAGTGCTAAAAAGGTTTTATTGGCCAGGGGTGTATCGGGACGTGGGGAAATATTGTGAAGAGTGCGTGGTCTGCCAGAAGACGAGTTCCCACCTTCCCACCAAGGCTCCATTACAACCAATGCCACTAATAAAATAACCCTTCTACAGAATCGGGGTGGATATAGTGGGACCCCTGGAACCTAATAGCCACGGCCATAATAGCCATGGCCATAATAGCCACGGCCTAATAGCCATGGCCAATAGCCATGTCCACCGAAGCCACTGGCTCAAAGGATTTGTGCTGCAAAGCGGCAAGAACCATGTTGAGGTCGCAGACCGGATGAGGCCTGTGCACCGGAGGAAAAGGCCTGGACAACCCCTTGAGGTGGGCCATAACCACCGGCTTGGCTGCTGAAAAAGCATGCTCTGGGGAATTCTTGTAGGGCCCAATGGCCATCAGATATGTGCAACAGGTATCTACCTGAAAGCTAGATGTGCGGAAAAAGCTAGCACGTCGTCCAGGGAACAGATAACGGGGTCAAGCCCCTTGTCGCAAGCCCAGTGGCAAAATCCTATCCACTTGCTCTTGTACTAGGCCCGCGTAGACAGCCTCCTAGCCTCCTGTATAATCTCCCAGTTGTCCTCAGAGACTGAGTATGGTGGAGTTTCAGCTGGTCAGGAACCAGGCCGCTAGGGCCAGCCTGGTCGGGTCCATGTGCTCCACCGCCCTGCCCTGAAGCCCCTGCTGGGGATCGGAAGGTGGAATGGTCCCTGGGAGCACAACTGCAGTAGATCCGAGAACCAAGCACTCAACAGCCAGTGCGGGGTGATCAGGATGAGACTGCAGCCCATCAACAATGCAGGAGGATCTTGGCCCTGGACTATGCGCCATGAATGGAGTAGCCCTTCAGAGTGTCCCCCCCCAGCCGAAAGCGAGGATCCGTCATCGCCACCAGAGTTGGCTCCAGCCGGGAAAAGGGGGCTCCCACTGACACATTGCCATCCATCAACCACCAGCGAAAGACCTGGAGGAAGAACAGGGATATTGGGATCCTGTGCGACTGAGACGTCGGCTCCTGGTCCCAATTGGCAGCCAGATAAAGCTGGAGGCATCTCATCCTGAGGCGGGAGTGCTGAACCGTGATAATGCAAGATGCCATTAGCCCCAGAAGGTGCTGGAACCACCATGACTAGGTGGTCAAGTTAGCCATAAAGTGCCCTATCACCTTGCAGAGGGAAAGGAGCCTCTCAGGCGTGGGGGAAACCCGCTGCACCGCTGTGTCCCAGCGCACTCCCAGGAAAACCAGATCCCGGGAGGGAGTCAGCTGTGACTTCTGCCGGTTGAAGGGAAAGCTGAGCTGGTGAAGAATATCTGCCAGCCGTTGGCAGTAGTGCACCAGCCCTCGTGGGCAAGCTGGCCGTGACCAGCCAGTTGTCCAGGTAAATTTGCTGTGCATCGTCTCCTTAAGCCCAGTTTCAGCTGGAAAATTGTGGGCATCCTGCAGTGTCTTTACCGCGCGGAGACGTCTACCCTTCCAGTCGGGGAACGAGAAACGGAGAGAAGCCTGCCATGTGACAACCATCGCTGAACCGAAGCCTGTGTCGAGTCCCAATGAGCCAGTATCATGAAGATCACCTGCTGGGTGTCCCATTGCAAGAAGCAGACCATCTGCTCCTGCCAAAAGTTACTGCTTCAGTCTCCAGGCCAAGAATCCGATCAGGAGTTGCTGTCACCTCACCTGGGGACCTGCCAGTGACACTGTCTTCTTTCTTCATTAAAATGTACTTTCCTGCTCCTAGGAAATTACCTGGGTGCTTGCTGTGTTGAATCAGAAGCCTCCTGAGCCTTCTGAGACACATTGGGGTGGACATCCCAACTGTATTCTTCCAGGCCTAAGGACACTGGTACTTTGATCTACAGTTCTTCAGGGGGTCTTCCCTAACCTCCCTGAACCATCATTTACCCAAGCATTTTATTTACTTGCAACGTTGAAGATTCCTGCTTATTTGACAACTGACAGTCTGCCTTCCTTTGTTCTGCCACCCACAGGCCTTGGCCACCCAGTGTCCCACTGACTTTGAGACTCTCGTCCCCAGATAGGGCTGGACTTTATAAACTATGGGCTGCCTAAAAGCTACTAAGCAGAAATCCTGCTGCATTACCTGAATGTTGGTTAAAACTGATTTGCTACTCAGACTACTTACCTGTACTCATCTCACGTTTACTATTGCCTTGAGTAATGCTTAAATGTCTTGCTGTATAACTGTGAATAATTGTTCTTACCTGTGATTCTAATATTGTGTTAGTTGCCTTAGCACTTATAATAAATAACCTTTTTTTTCCTTCATTCCACCAGGCTGACTTCCATTTCCAGACCTGCCCGCATCACTGCATGTTGTAGCCTGCACTTTTGGGCCGGCGAGGGCTTTCTAACATGGCCGCTCTGCTCGGCCTCCAAAGAAGCTGACCCTTGCTTCTGGGTATGGGTCCGGCTGATGGGCTGGGCCGTGCATTTTCTCCCGGCTGACCCCGGAGCCGGCAGGCGATTGCCGGCCCCCTTAAAGGGCCACCAAAAAGGGTCTTGCATGCCCCTGTCTGGGCCTCCTCGCAGGCTGAAATTGACTCCGTAGTGCCTACGACCCTGAAATCTCTTGATCCCTGGTAAGCAATGCTTTCAACTTGCCTCTTGTTTCTGATCGCACCTACCATGAGCCTGTGACCTGCGATGTACTCCCCACTGGTAAGCCCTCTCCCTTGATGTATACCATGCTCTCTAATCCCTGCATCAATGCATCACCATGCCCAGTGTGCCGCTCTGCTCGATGACCCCCATTCAACAATCAGGGAGCCCATCTATGTTAGAGTCTCCCCGGAAGTTCTGCATCCCTCCTACGCATTTCAGTCCTCGCCGGTAACTTGACACTCTTTCGCTAACGCCAGGTCCCTCTGCACTGGGTTACCGTCTTATTACCTTGCAGATGAACTACCTCCCACCTGCCCACCAAGTTGGTATCTTGCCAATGACTTCAAGACTCCAGGCTGGCCTTACCTATGTTTCCACTGGCTCAGCCTAATTGCTGCCCCACAGCTGTATTTCTGGACCTAGATTCTTGTGTTTTTACTCCATCTGCCTGTTGGCTCCCTTGATTGTTGACTCTAGCTGTGCTTTACAAATCTACCGACTCCACTCAAACGCTGCCTTATGATTGTAGTCTTGAATTGTTGCTCTAGCTGTGCTCAAATCGGCCTGTTTCACTCACACTGCTATCTTTCAAAATCTAACCTGTTTCCAACTGCCCCACTAATTTTCAATCTGCTTTTGCCTAGCACTGGCTCACTGTGTATTCAGCTGCCCTGCTAATTTCGAATCTGCTTGTGCTTAGTGGCTCACTGCGTATTCAGCTGCCCTGCTAATTTTGAATCTGCTTGTGCCTAGTGGCTCACTGTGTATTCAGTTGCACTGCTAATTTCGAATCTGCTTGTACCTAGTGGCTCACTGTGTATTCAGCTATCCTGCTGTTCCTGTCTTGTTTGTCACCCTGCCTACCCCCCCTTTGTTTGTTTCTCCCCTAGTGTCACCACCTACACTTCCTCCTCTGCCTCTTACCCTCACCCAACCCTCTTCTCTCCTCCTCCACTTCACCAATGGTGCTCATTGTTTCTCCTATCTTCTCCAACTGTTACACTATCGACTATCCTGCCCTCCTCACTAAGTCTGGTAGGAAAGTTCAAAAAGGATATTTTGAGCTCTAACCCTAGTCTGCCTATCGCTAACCAGCGCATCCTCCAGACAAACCCTCACCGACATCCTTTTTGTCGTTCCTTCGCCAGACCTTTGGACTCCTCATATGGTCTCTGTGCTCTCTCCTTTCTCATCTTCTCCCATTAATGGTGGCACACAGTGGGAGGCCCTCCTGGACCCCTTCCACTCTAAGGTAATCAATGTCTACATGAATGGCACCGTCCTGGTCCATGGCCCTCAGGCCAACCTTCTCCTCTTTGATAGATGCTTCCTGCGCCTCATCAACTTCCTTCTCCTGCTGTGCCCTCTCTTTCCACACTGGCTACCCTGCCCCCCCTCCTTCCCCTTCTGCCCCCCCCTCAGGCTCCTTCTACACCTCCACAGGGCGTACCTCTGATTTGTACCCTTCCCCAGAAGTTTTTCAAGGTTGGTAACCTTCTCCATATTGCCACTCTCAACTCTCGCTTGGCAAAAACACTCCTCTGACATCTGCCGCCTCCTTGAAGAACTCACAGAGACATGCTTCACGGCCAACTCTGTCACAAGCTTTGACACTCTCCTCCCTGATGGCTACAAGATCCTCTATGTGCCCAGATCCAACTGTCCTGGTGGGGGTGTAGCCTTGATCTTCTCGGAGTGGATTCCTGCCTCTGTGATTCCTATGTAGGCCTAGTTCGTGTGTTGTTGTGTTTTCTCGTTTTCTCCCTCCCTTTTACGTTCACCTGGTCTCTGCGGAGGCGTTGGGGCACAGTCGCTGGCCTCCCAGGGATGAAACTCCTCTCGTCTGTTCCTCCTTCTGCATCTGTGTGGGGAAGTGCAGTGATGAGCAGTGCGCTTCCTGCGTGAATATAAGGGGGGTCGTATGAGTATGCAGCCTGTGGTCCCTGACCCCTTCTCCAGACCTCTTCTCCCTGGATGTGGCTTCCCTGGGGTTGCACTACTCTTGAGGCTCACCTGCTAAATGATGATGGTGAGCTCTCCGTCCTGCTGCTTCTGGCAGGGGCGCTCGTTGAAGGGAACCAAGTTCCTTCACTAGTCCCTTGTCGTGGAAGTCCAGGCCAGCTGTGACTAGTCCACTTCTCTTGTAGGTAAGTGTTTCCCTTGTTTCCACTTGCCCGCTTGTCATCCGACTGTTGTAATTGTATTTGTAAAGTTTGTTCTCTGTCCTTTGTGTGTAATGTCTCTTTTCTCTGATCTCTCCCCTTGCAGGTGGTGTAGCGGTGCCGGCGGTAGCTGCGGTAGAAGAAGCGGAGCCGGCTGTATGGAGGAGCAGGGCTGAGATGGTCCGACAGCTGGGAAGTAGCCTTTAATGGTGCCTTAGGGTGGATGTTGGGTTTTAAATGTGGCGTGACCCTGGGTTGGGTGTTTTCATGAGTTTCATGAGTTCTAACCTTGTCTTGTCTTCTTTTCTCGTTTCAGGAATTTGGCTTTGTGGGACAGAGAGCGCAGTTGCTGCGACATCGATTCGGGATCTGCCAAGAAGATGGAGCGTTGCCGTGAGATTCGAGCCAGGGTCCAGGTAAGGATGCTGTTGTTGCAGGATCACGAGTTAAGTAGCTGGTCCAGGCGGCAGTGAGCGTCACGTTGCCAGGAGGTGCAAAGTAACGCGAAGCTTTTGCTTGAGGGATCGGTGGGTTTATATAGTCTTGTTCCCGGCCACGCCCAGTAGCTCTGGCCTGCCTGCAGCCACGCCCTGCCACACCCGATGAGTCAGCACATTGGGATGTTCTCTGGAATAAAGGCTTTCTGCACCTGGAAAGTTCTTGTAAAATAAGAGCACACCAGCACTGAAGTAAAATAAAAGCACTCCTGCACTGAAATAAAGTGTTCCTGCTCACATCTCTATATGACCCATTGCCCAAGTCACTAGATGGTGTGGTTTTTGTGTTCTGGGGCCCGTGGCCATGACAGGGGGCAAGTGGTGCATCCATCAGTACAAAAGGCACACTGTGCTTTCTTACCTGCTGCAGTGTTCTCCCTGGAATGGGAGGTTGGTATGGTGAAACCAAAGAAACGGGCGAGGATGGAACAGTTTGCAAAATCCAGACAGGGCCTGGCACAGGTCGACGTTCCTTCCTGCTCCCAAGCCATGGATATCTCTCTCCTGAATCAGACCCTCTTAGCCCTGAAAGATAGCACCAGTATGCTGGGCACCAAAGTAGATGCCCTTACCTGCGGTTACATGTCTTTATAACAAAACATTTTATGAAGAATGCACTTATAACAAAACTTTTAGAACGAAAAATATAACAAACTCTTTTTTTGGGGTGTGTCCCCCCCAACCCCTGTTTTCACCCCTAAAAACCCACCCCAACCGTGTCCCCACAAGATTTAACCCTTTACCCCACCCTCACATACATTTTCGAGATATTTTCTGTTATAAAAGATTCGATATATGTGCAATCTTCATAACATTTTCGTTATAAAGACTGCATACCATTACCTGCAAGGTTGATCTGTTGGCTGTTCAGACTGACAAGCTGTTAGGCAGAATGTCAGCGAATGAACAGAATATTAGTGATGGGGAGGATAAAATCTCAACATTGCAGAAAGGTAGCAAACCTCCAACAAACAGTAAAGAAAGTTGCAGATAAGAATGACTATGTGGAAGGGAGATCCAGAAGAAACAATATACAAATTCTGGGTGTACCGGAAACAATGGCCATTGATAATATGGAGAAATTTGTGGAGAAACTGCTAATGGATCTATTGGACGGATCCCCTGTCTCTTCGCTGTTTATGGTGGAAACAACGTACCATTCTTTAGCTCCGAAGCCCCCCTCCCCCGGGGCCCCTGATAGATCTATCATAGCTTGAATATATTGCTACAGAGACAGGGACATGGTGCTGAGAAACTCCAGGGAGAAGCGCAACCTGAAATGGGGGTCCGCAGTGATTAATATTTTACCGGATTTCAGTCCACAGGTTCAACAACAAAAGAAGCTCTTTCAAGACGCTAAGATGATCCTGCACAAAAATGATAGATGACATGCCATACTCTATCCAGTGAAACTAAGAATTGTGAGTGAAGGGAAGACTATGCTCTTTACGGACCCTTAAACTGCAGTGAGATTTGCGAACGACTTGCCAGATAGGGGTGGATCACAGCCGAGATCCCCTCAAGATTAGATGTCTCCTGGGTGTTCAGGTTCAATATGATCCCGCTGGGCTGCTCATACTGTTGGGCATGGCTGAATTATATTGACGAGCTGAGATCAGCTTTATTTTGCTGCGAAGAGAAGACTGTGGAGCTGCTGCCTGGCATAAGGAGTCTACTACTGGTCGGCACTCAAACACGCCTCAAAAACCCCGACCCCAAATACAAACACTTCCTAATAGACAGGAATACTATCTCTGTCAAAACGCTGGCCGTGTATCTGGACTCCTCCTTAACCTTATCCAGACAAGTCAACTCAACAATCTCGTTGGCAGCTTATACTGCTAAGCTCATCAACTCTTGCAGACCCTACTTGTCAACTGACAGATGCCTGACCCTAGCAAGAGCCCTCATCTTGTCGAAACTTGACTATTGTAATATTCTCTTGGCTGGCTTAGCGACCAGCAGTTTAAAAAAACTTCAGGTCACTCAAAACAGCGTCCTACGGGTGGCCTTAAACATACCCAGAAGAGAGCATATCTCTGAAACCAGACGCAAAGTGCGATGGCTGCAGTTTCAGGACAGAATCAGATTCGAAACAGATTCGAAACGATGGCAATCAACCATAAATGCCTCACCAATACAGCGCCCAAATATCTCACCAACTTGATCACTCCAACCCAAACCGCTAAGCCCACACGCTCCGCTTCAGCCTTCCTTCTCACGGTACCCAAATTCAAAAGAACCAAGGCCAGGGGACGCAGCTTCCCAGTTGTAGCAGCAAAAGGTTGGAATGCTCTGCCTCCCACTCGTCATTCCGCAAAAGACGCAAGACCTGGCTCCTCACACCCAACCTCTAGTCCTCCCACAGTGAGAGTATTCGCCAGACCCTTGCTTACTATTGCTCTGCACGAATGACCTGAGCACTGTGAACCTTATCACTGTATAATGTTACTGTATATGTCAATATTTAATTGATTACTGTATCTGCAAATACTTACTGATTGTAAAGATGCATAATCTTGCTACCGGTAAATCCTATGTCTTACGTTGTTGCCTCTAGTAACACCTGTACATTTTATTACCCTGCTTTCCAGTGCCCAGATACCTACAGGTGAGGCACGCTCTACAAATGTTAAATAAAAATAGCGGCTGACAGTTGTTCCCCCATCTACGCAGGAACAGGGTGTGTGCATTTGTTTGACTGTTGGGCTGTAAGTAGGGGGATTGGGAAGATAGTTGGTATGTTTGTGTTTCTGGCGTGGGTGGGGGTAGGATTGGAAAGTTGGGGTTTTGTTGTATTGATTTACGCACAGTATTAGTGATGGCACTTGTCATGATTCTCATGATCTCTTTGTGGATCCCCCGACTGTCAGAAGGAGGCAGTGAGAAGCTGGTATCTTAATGGGACGCTTGTGGAAAAGTGTTTGGGCTGAATACATTTATGATGTATATTATATGTGAGACCAGGTGAACAGATCACGCTGATGACTTGGCATGTCCTTGGGTTTACCAACAAGAAGTTTTGGCTAATAATGAACCAGCCGAAAAGACATCAGGTGAACATCCTTCAAGAGACTCACCTGAGCGTAGGTAGTAAACACCCGGTTGCAAATGGGTGGGGGGGTTCAAAGATACGGCTTCTCCTTCTCGTCCCATTACAGAGGCATAGCCACATACATACACAGGTTACTGGACCTTCGCTTACATCACCAGATTGGTGATGTAGTGGGGTGCTTCATTATCTTAGCAGGCAAACTGTTGGGGATGCAGATTCTAATTAACATATACGCTCTAACTATTGACTGGCCAGACTTTTTCCAGACATGTGCGAACTATGTTCAGAAATTCCCTGCATACAAGATTGTTTGGGCTGGGTATTTTAATATCTCCATGTCACTAGACCTAGACAGGTCATCCTCTGCTCAACACGCACTCCCAAAGGCTGCCACGAAGTGGGGTAATATAGCAGAATATCATGGGTTGATAGATGCTTGATGGCTCATGAATCCCGAAGTGGGAGTATACTCTTTATTCTGGGGTACACAATAGCGGATCTAGAATAGATTGTGTTATGGTAACAGCTGATATAGCAAGTTCACTTACCAAAACTAAAATTCTTCCCTGAATGTTGTCCGTTTCACTCTCCAGTGGTGATCTCCTTCGTTAGACTAGCGCAGGCTCCTAGAATACAGAGATGGCGGTTTACGGGGCGTGCATTGGAGGATGCTGTATTTAGGGATGAAATCGAGCAAGAAATATAATCCTTTTTTCACAACAATGTGGTCTTTGTTCAGGATTCGAGAATAATGTGGAAAATGTTTAAGGTTTATAGAAAGGGGTGCTTTATGACTAAGCAGGGGGGGTCTTTAAATCTCTTCGGGGAGCTCGGACATCGAGAGGATGAAATTAAATGCCTGGAACACCAATAATTGCAACAAAATAATCCAGAGATTGAGATTCTGCTTCGAGCAAAGAGGGGGTAATTAGTTATGATGGCTAATAGAAAGAAGAAGTTTTGTGGTGATCCGATGGTGACAGCTGCATATTGGGAGGGTGATAGGCTCAGTGGTTAAACATGAGCAACGACAGGGATCTATCCTCGAGGTCGAGGTCGAAGACACTTCCGTGGCGCTAGTTAAGAGACCCTAAAGGGATTAACTCAATTTTCTGAGATTATTATGACCGCCTCGAATCTTCCTATTCTCAAGTCGATCGGTGCGAGAATGGTCAGTTTCTTGACAGGCTGGCACTAATGTGGCTTGGCCTAGAGCAGGCTGGTATTTTAAACGAACCTCCAGCATCTCCCCAGATGGAAAGGCTGCGGGGTTAGACAGCATCACAGCCAAGATGTATAAAGAATACTTCGGCAGCTGCGTAATATGTATGAAACTTCTTTAGCATCTGGCTTGCTACCCCCAAGTCCACTAGGTCTGCCCTGGTAACAGTTCTATTGAAGGATAGCAAAGACACTCAGAGATGTGCCTCCTACAGGCCCCTATCACTAATAAATATGGATAATAAGATAATCGCTAAATTATTAGCGGATATATTACTGCCACACATGCCGGCTCTGATCCTTCCAGGCCAAACAGGATTTATACCCGGGAGGACGACCCAGAACAACTTACGACAACTATTTACCCTGATGCATAACGTTGATGCCGAGGTTCCAATCATTATGGCCACGCTCAATGCAGAGAAGGCTTTCGACTCCCTGGGGTGGAATTTCCTGTTCGAGGTGTTGCGTATATCTGGGTTGGGTTTGGCATTACTCCAATGGGTCAAGCTCCTTTACACTTCCCCTAGGGCTGGAGTGCTAACCAATTGGTTGGTTTCAGACTATATCACGCTGAAGTGAAGAAAAAGGTAGGGATGCCCTCTATACCCCATCTTGTTTGCCCTAGCTGTCGAGTTATTAGCTTGCTACATAAAAGACCATCATGCCCATAGGGGAGTTAAAATCTATTCTCGCATTTGAACCATTTCACTCTATGCAGACGACATGTCATGTCATATGTTAAGAATCCCAAGCACAACCTACAGCCCCTGATACAGGAGGTATGATACTTCAGCGACCTTTCAGGACTAAAGATCAACTGGGATAAATCGGAGGTGATGCCTTTGACACCGGGGTACAGCGGTGACAACTGCTCCCTCCAACCTCTATACCGAGAACTATGTAATGGCTCTTGAACAGCTATAACACAAAGTAGAATCATGGATCCTCCTTCCATTGTCGCACGCTGCTAGGATTTCGCTCGCTACAACGGTTGTAATTCCTAAGCTGCACATCTTTAATAACATACCAATAGTACCCCCAACTAGGCTTTGGGCACGTCTCTGAAGTATGATAAGGTTAATTTGGGCTGGGGGACAGGCAAGGATGTCATATGACATCCTGACTGAACATTTGAGAAAGGGGGCTTATAATATCCCGAGCGACATGCCTATTATTTAGCGGCACAACTACAGTATGCACTTTGGTGATGGTCCCCTACTCCGTTCCGTCCGCATGTAAAATTGGAAAGAGCTGCGACCTTCCCGGATGACTTCAGGGGGTTATTGTGGAGGAAAAGAAGAGGTAATGGGAGGAAAGAGGTACAGTCAGTGCATACCACGTGTAAAGCGTGGGCACGGGTGATGCATAGCCTCCCTGTCCTCAATAGCCTCCCTGTGAATTAGAAGTCTCTGAAAGTGCATGAAACCCATCATATCTCACCAACACGCTTACTCTCTCCTTACATCACCACTCAACTAGAACACAGAGATACTATGACACCATTCGGTATAACTGTTCTCATATCAACATTCGCTGCTCACCCCACATCATTCTAAAAAATCACTGCTGGCTACACACCTCCCAGCAAGGCGTTCTCCTCAGGCCTAACGCAGCCACATCCGATCTGGATTAATCCTGCCAGAACTAACACATACTCCTGACCTCTCAACCACCACACCTACTGCTAGAAAGCAGCTATTACACTGATACTGCACGAGCTGTACACATACCTGGTGCTCACACGCACCTTTTGACTCTCTCTACTCTCTCTACTGATATGAACTTCGGTTCCCAAGGGCGTTCAACCTACCAGCGCCTTCAGACCATACCAATGGTATATAAGGCGCTATATAAATGCAAAATAACAATAACAATTTGGTGGGGACGAAGAGTTGTATGCTCAAGGCTTTGCCATCTAGATGGTGCACGGGTGGATATTACTCAAAAAGGTATTCAGGCTCCACTTTGAGTACACTCACTGGTAACTATGCTATTGTACTTTAGACTTAGAGAAACGTTACACACCATGTGGCCTAGCTACACAAACACACCAGCAATATCCACTTTAGTTCAATGTGTTGCAGATCCTCCAAGGTTTACAAAACTGGTGTACTCATTGTATAAGATTATACAATTATATAAAGTGGACAAGAAGATTACTTTCAGAGAAAGGTGGGAGAGGTCACTGGGAAAGGAGTTGTCCGATTCGCAATGGAAACTAGTGTGTATGCAAACTCGGAGACTGTCATTGAAAAACCGGTTTAGGCTGATTCATTTTAAGGTTTTATATCAGGTTTACTATACTCATATGTGCTTTAGCTGTGCTGGTTCTTTTTCTTGCCTCGTGTTGTTTGATGTTTGTATCGTTTTGCCATTGTTTCTATTTGGAATTAAAATAATACAAACAAAAAAAAGAACATCCTGAATATTGACCACTACGGTCGAAATCTGGCTTGTAATAGACAGGGGGACAAAAGGCAGGATCCTTCTCCAACTAAACTCCTCAGGGACTTCCTAACGGCTCCTACCCAATCCAGATGTTAGTGTGCTATAGGGATTTGCGCCATATAGACACCCTGTTAGATGAAGTCCTGTTTCTACCATGCTCACGTTCTTGTCTACTGTCCTCCAACTACACACTCCTCCCACTTCACACACCTCTATTATCTGTTCCCTCTACTCTTCTACCCCTCTAATATATCTCGCTTGTTCTAAGGCTCATCTCCACCCTTTGATGTTGCTCCACCATTGCGGGGGCTGGGGCTATCGGGTCCCAGTCTGGATCTTGGCCAAAGTTTGTCTGTTGCTGAGAAGATGTGGTGGCCAGAGGCTCTCCATTACTGGACAGCCCCTGCCTGTTTGAATGGTCCAGATCCTTATCATTGGTGGGCTATGGGGTGACTCCAGTTTGAATCAGAGAGCAGAAGTAGCATCCAGCCTTCTGGGCGAATGGGTTCCAAGGCTTTCAGGCAATTCCTTTCCTCCAAATAACTAACATTCGACAATGCAAAGCACAATTCAATGAGGTAAGATTTGTTTTGTTACAGCTTTACCCAGTTTAAGGCCAGTATAGCCAACAGAAAGATAGTTTTCCTACCTGAATTCCCTAGTTCTTGATAGCCAAAATCTCAAGGCACTTTTAGGAAGAAGTGTGTGGAACGTCGCCTCTTCTTTAGGTTGGTGAGGAGGGGGATAAAACACTGGGAGTTTCATTTTCACGGATAAATCTAACATACAACTTTGGGTAAAAATGATGACCTCACTCTGAGAGTAATCTTTTCTCTAGGAAAGATGATCTAAGCTGGCTTGCAAGAAGGTCTGAAATTTGCTTACTTACCTTGCAGATGTTATAGCCACTAAGAAAAGAGTGTTCCATGGCAGCAGCATAAGAGAGCATGAGTGCATGAGCTTGAAGGGTTACTCTATTAAGAACGTTAGAACCAATTTTAGGTCCCAAGAAGGAACAGTGCATTGTACTGGTGGGAACATTTCACCAGTCCTCTTAGGAATTGCATGAACTTAGACATAGAAAAATAAAATCCCTCTTCAAGTGTGTGCTCAAACACTAAAACGGCTCCAAGGAAACCTTAAACGTTGGGATCTATAGGCCCTGCTGGGCTAGATCCAGCAGGAAAGATAGAACTGATTAAGTGGTGCAAACAAAAAAGGTCTAGTTGTCTGCCCTGCACCAACTGGTGAAGTGTTTCCAGCGGCTATTGTAGATTGTCTTTGTAGCCGGTTTTGTGGCCGATACAAACACGTCCATGACGTCATTCGAGAGATCCCAGTCCCGATACCTCAGCCTCTCAGCAGCCATGCATGATGGCTGAGTAAGACGAGGTTCGGGTGAAGGACTAGACCCCTGGCTTCAGAGAGCAAATCCCCCTCTTAGTGGAAGACTTCAAGGAGGGCAATGCTCATGTCGAGAAGATCTGGGCATTATTATTATTGTATTTATTGAGCACGGATTTAGCTTGGGGAAGCAACTGAGCGCTTTACAATCATAGGGGTAAGGTTAGGGATCTAACAACGGGGGGCAATAGGCAGCAATGGATCTACAAGTAACTAGCAGAGGAAACAGTGGGGATCAGATAACTCAGACTAAGATAAGGTAGGGAGTGGACAGTGTACGGACATAGGTGTTAGGGGGGACCCATTCCTTGGGTAGCAAGTCCTCTTGGGACAATCTGGGGAATTAGAATAACAGTGATTCCACTACTGCTCAACCTCCTGAGAACATGGGAGATAATGGGAACAGGTGGGAATGCATACAGTAGTGGTGAGTGCCAGTCTACCAAAAACACATTCCCCAATGCACCTCTCAGGGGAAAGTCCCTGAAGCAGAACAAATTGCATGTCCTGTTGACATTGGATGCAAACAGTAACCAACTGTAGGGTTTTCCAAAGGTTGAAGATCTCCAGAAGAATCTCTTGGCACAGCACACCCTTGTGGAAGACTAACCTTGACCGTTCCGGGCATCCGTCACCATGTTGTCCATCTCAGTCATATGGGCTGCAGAGTGGTAGACATTCTCCAACACCCAAAATCAGAGCCACATCACTTCCCTGCACAGACGTGAACTCTTCCCCTTGATGGCAGGCAGGAAGGATAACAAAAGAAGTCTTATTGCCAGTGGCTCCAGCAGACTGATAAGCAGTTTTGATTTAGGGCTGATCGTGAACTTGCCATGGTGACTGTCACAGACTTTCAGGGATGCATTGTCACCACAGTCACCTCTGGACACCAGTGAATCAGGGAGATGCCCAATCTTTGTAAGAGATGGCAGGTTTGGCTCTGCTGGTCCAGAACTTGCTCTGGGGAATACATCTAGATGAGCTAATTCCCTAGGTAAGGGAATACCACCCCCTCCCTCCTGAGACTCAACTCTATCATTTGCAACTTCTTGGTGACAAGGTGAAGACCCTCAGGGCAAAGAATAGACCGAAAGACATAATGCAGAATTGATAACGAGTGCTGCCAATCATGGACCACAGGTATGTCCTGTGCTTGGGAGCATCAGCACATAAAAATAGGCATCCTAAAGGTCCAGTAATATCAAAAAATCGTAGAACTCCAGAGGATCTCCAGCAAGGTTACAATTTTGATTTGCTATTCCGAAGGAAATAGTTTAAATGCTCCAGGCCCAAAATTCTACATCCTTCGGCACCAGGAAGTAATGCAAAAGCCTCCTTGCCCTATTCCTGCTCTGGGCACCAGCTCTATGGTTGCTTTCTCAAGCACAGAGCAAATCTCTTGCAGTAACAGCACATTTAGTTGCAGAGAAGAACCTGATGGGGGCAATTTGGTGAACACCTTAGGAAGGCAATGCAGTACCTTTGCGTCACCATAGGCCGGACCCATGCATCAGAAGTAATGGTGAAGCATTCTTTGGAGAAGTGCGCCAGCTTCACCCCCACCATGGGGACATGTGAGAACCTCTCACAGTAGTTTTCTTTTATTCTTTATTTTCATTTTCAAAAACAAACATCAAACTTATTCTAACAATCCTCCAACCCCCCTCCCACCCCTTTAATTACAATAGACAAAATCCAACTTAAGCATAAGTAAAACATCAGAAATGATTCCCCAAACAAGGTTAAAAATATTCCTCTATCCTACCCTTCCTAAATCAATTATTTCTACATAACTCCCCTGACCCCCCAGTCCTAATCACCCGAGTTAACAGAGCTAATACATATCCAGGAATTTCCCCCAAATCTTTTCAAATATGGATAGCTTTTTGTCTGTACCAAAAAGTACTCTTTCCATATCTGCCAACATCATCATCTCATCCGTCCAAACCTCCACCCATGGTGACAACCTCGACTTCCAACCCCCTCAATATACATTTTTTAGCAATAGAAGCCCCTCTAAATAGCCATTTCCTTTGTGAGTTGCATAAATCATCCTGTAGTTCATCATCCCCTAGAATTAAGGTGCAGAAACCATACTCTAACGTTTTACCTAACTAATTATCTATTATTTCACATATTCCTTTCCAGAAGCCACTTATTTGCATGCACTCCCAAAGCATGTTGTACCAATGTCCCACATCTGTGGACACAACCCCAACAATCATTTGTATCCATTTTGTGCAATCGCTCCGGAGACCAATACACGCTACTCAAAATGTTTATCTGATGTGATCTATCGCATAAAATTAAAGAACACAGGCAAACATTCTTACACATGGTCTTCCATGACAATTTTGTAATCTCACACTGTAAATCTCCTACTCCACTCTTACAACAATAAACCATTGTCCTTCAATCTAGAAACAATCAACGTAATATCTACTCACCAATCCATCTCGACCTGGCCTGTCCCCATTGGATAAAGGTACGAAATAAGTTCCTTTCCTAGTATCAAATTCATCAATTTTTTTTAATTTCACTGTGCTTCTATTATTGGAGTTTTTAAAACAGATTGTGATGTTGCACAAGCAAAACAACTTATGACATCACGTCCAGCGATTTCCCGAGAGTCAAAGGTTAAATGATTACACTTCCCTCTGATGCAATCAGGTGTGTGAAGTCACTTCCGATACCCCTGGTATTTTGGTGACTTTCCATCCCTGGTTTAAGGCATGTCCAATCGATTTTCCATGTTTAAGAAACAGAATAACCATGATAGTTTAGAAAAAATATCAAAAAGGAGTTTTGGTACAAAAACAAAAATAAAGAGAATTGCAAAGGCAGTGAAGGCAAAGGACAAAGACAAGCTTACGAGAGCATACTTTGGAACAATCTCCATCAATTGAAACAACTGCTTAGGATAGAAAGCTGTAAAAGTAGATTCTGGATGATACAATCCCTAGTGGGGGTCTGAGCGCTGGCAAACTGCAGCCCCACGGCTAGGATATGATCAAGGCTGAATAAAGTGGAAACGGATGAAGCAATACTTTTTAAAGCATCGCACTAACATTTGACAGCTAAAAAGCGCAAAGGTGGCCATTTCATTGCAAATTCATTCTACATAGTTAAGTCCTTTTTGATTAGTGTAAACAAAAATAACTTGTATTTTGTATCTTGCTATCCCCTTTTCACCTGCCCACTAGCATTAATAGATTATATGATATCAGAGGACGCTTACACCTTTGTGACAAAAAGGAACAATTCTCTGATGCTGCAGTCTGTGTTATAGACTGGCCACATTTTGGTGGCCCATGAATACACTAAGGTTGTAAAGACTATTAGCAATTCAACAGTGGCTTTAACTTACTGATCATCTTCCACACTCAGAAGTTGAACTTGTTCTTTGATTTTCTTCCCAGACGTCTTGAGAATAAGATTCTCCAGGAGGTGGAAATCATCCTGATTAAAAATCTCCCCATCTTCCAAGGGGCCGATAATCTACACAGGAGCCGACAAGAATAAGATTTAATTAATGTACAGTACTCACTGTCAACTGAGAGAAAGGTTACCACATCCATGAATTCACCTACTCAAATTCAGTTTGGGCAATAAGGCATAATCAAAAAAACAATTAGATGACTTTAATGCACAAATCAACAATTTATTTTACCAACACATTACAGCATTATTCCTTTGTATGTATCATTGTTGGAACCACACTAGTAACAACTTCAGACAAAACTCCTTCCTACAATTTTTAAAAGGAATCCATTTTGGACCCGAGTGTCATTGCACCAGGTCAAGTCAGAGGACTTTTCACAAGTCAGTGAAGTCCTCTGATCACATTTTTGGAAGGAGGTCAAATTTGTGGCTACTATTCTTCCAGAGGTAGATGTCTAACTCCAAACAGATAAGAAGATAGATTTCTGTTATGCAGATTGTTACATCCATGTGTTCATGGCGAGAGGAAACCTGCCAAACAGACTTTGCCTAGCTCACATGCTATGGAAGCCTTCCCCAGTTATGCCTGTACCAGGCCTTTCCCACAGAACTCAGCATAGGCACCGGGTGGCCTGCCATCTCCAATCTGGGATACTGGCAGCCAGTATGAACCCAAATACAAGGCTGCGCATCAAGCTATTAGCGCCATGGTTGCCTCCAAAACCTTACCGACTCCGCCCTGGTGAATGGAGCTATTACCGCCCCATTCCAAGGTTGGCGGGGGCGGTAATTCCCCATCCACCAGGGCCCTTCCCCATTCCCATTTGAGCCCCCATAGGAGAAGGCGCTAATAACGGTTCCGCAAATTGCGGTACCGTTATTAGCACCAAAGTCCCTTTGAGGGTCCCGTCCTTAACGCCTGGTAAAACAAGGCGTTAAGGGAGGACCCGCAAAGGGAACTCGTAATAGGGCGGTAAGGGATTACCGGTACCGGTAATCCCTTACCGCCCACCTCGTAATGAGGCCCACTGTCTGCAAACAACTCCTCCTTCTCTGCCTACTTCACCATCCCCATGATTGAAAAGGGTGTCCCTTGGTCCTGTCACTGTCAGAACTGCAACATTTGGGTGGATTCCACAGAATCTCATGTCTGTCCCTAGTGATTTACCTTCCGTCTCTTGTGGCTATTCGAGGAAGATAAGGGCTAACTAAGCAGTCTGGGTATATGTTTTGCTTTGCTCTTGGGAATGTTTTGCAGGTAATCCCAGTGGATCCTAGCAGACTGCAAAGACCATTTGCTTGCCCTCCAGAGAAAAGGATAGCATATTAAAGGAAATGTAATTTTCTATCCAGAAACTACTGAGGGGGTTTGCCACCTCTAGGCAGGAGAATGCAGTGTTGCTTCAGTCGCTTACAGCATTACAGGCAAAGCTGTTCAAGCCGGATCCCCAAGGCCATGCGGTAGGGAGTCCCTGAAAAGGTATTGTGGCAGGCACAGGCACCTCTCTATCTCAGGGATCCACGCAAGATATAAGTATAGTCTGCTCGCAACACAACTCCTTTCTGCCTAATGGATTTTAAACCCCAAGAATCAGCCCCTCATCATTGCTGTTGGGTGGGCTGGGGGGGGTGGGGGTATTTATGGGGCAATCCCAAGGGTTAATAAGCCTTCATTATTCAATTAAAGACACATTTTAGGTGCACACCTCTGTTATATGACACAAATGGATGAGCGCCCACACAGAAGAAGAAAACAGCGTGCTGAAACAGTACATTAATGAAAAGCTGGCCTGAGGTAACATTTGCCATTAGTACCTTGGATGGAATGTTGCCGCACCGGCAGTCAATCAGGACAAAGGGAATGCAAATATGATTTGCGGGAGCAAGCATTTGATCTCCGACTGCCTCAGTGCATCATCCACCATTTTCCCTTCACTGCCTTTTACCTGGAGCCTACCCTTCCCGCATGCATGCTCCCACCACATCCTGGTAGTGCCACTGCAACTCGCCTCTCTGCCCCAACATACCTCTGAAAGTCTCAACTCCCAACCTCCTTCTTCATATGGCATTCTGTCTGGTTGCAGTCTGTCTTCTTTCCAGCATTTTGCACACATCCAGGGATGTGACAGCCCTGCACTTCATGATGTCTTTTTTGTCTTTCCAATGCCATTACAAAACGACTGGTGCTAATGGCAATCGTAAACTAAGGGGGTGGCTGTACTGTGTGGTAAAAGCCAACCACCCATTTGTCCTTGCTTCAATGAAGAAGGGGCTGGGAGTTGTGCTTACAGAATAATGACCAATTCCACCTCGCTGGCAGATGCCTGCTCTTTTTTCATACCCAAGAATCAGGAGCACAAGCTCAGGACATGCATTAGCCACAACAGTTCAAAGCCATTACAGAAAAACAAAAAAAGTAACCCTTACCCTGTTCTATGTACTGATAAAGCAAAACATGCTACAAATTATACCAAACTGGATCCCAAGTGAACATATGCTCTGGTCAGGATATATAGAGGGATTCATGGGAGACTACATTCCTCACATGTTTTGGGTATTCAATACGAGATGCTGACACACAGAGGCAAACCCTTTACTCTTCATAAAATCGCTGAAAACCATGCTTTTTACAAGTCCAAAACTTACATACTAGCATGGCAGTTACAAACTGACAATTGAATACTGGACAAATCTCAACCAATACCTTCTCAGTCTTAGACCGCAAAATCCACCGGAATCAAACGAAAATGGACACGAAACACCAAACGCCAACCACTTTGACATTTACAAGAAATATCCCTCAACGACCTGGACCCAAAAGATGATCAAAACAAACAACTGATCATAGTGCTACCTTGATAAACCGGAACGAAAAAGGGTAACGCTTTCGCATCAGCTTTTCCAACGCATGCTATACATAGACACAAAACACTTAAATCCAGAAACTGGAGATCGGACACAGTCTGGTCACTTTCCACTGCTCTTGATCATCACGCATACAACTCAACACCAACCAGAATCATCATGACATGGAACTCAAAACAGTACAAATTTTGCATTCCAAAGGACTACAAACCAGCAATGTGTACCACTCTCGGGTCAAAAGCAGATGGCAGCTAGAAACAAATCAGTCTAGCATTAAACTCCAATAGCCAGAGCCATCATTAATCCCAAATCTCCGGTCCTTGCTCCAATTGATATTGATTCACCTCTCCACCTTATAGCACTAATATGTATATATATATATATATATAAATATATATATATATTTGTATACACACACAATGAAAAAACTTGGTTAAAAGGGACGTTCTGGTTAAGTTGCGCTACTAAAAACCTATGAAATTCAGTAAAAAAATGTTGGTAATAGGACGTTATGGTTACAAGTAAAATTGAAAAAACCCTGA
This sequence comes from Ambystoma mexicanum, assembly GCF_040938575.1. Classification (NCBI taxonomy): domain Eukaryota; kingdom Metazoa; phylum Chordata; class Amphibia; order Caudata; family Ambystomatidae; genus Ambystoma; species Ambystoma mexicanum. The sequence goes on along the minus strand of NC_090932.1, from coordinate 291,263,387 downwards.
AATTTGCCATTTATGGTAAGCTAAGCAACCATAACTCGTGCCACCACTGTGCAATGCTAAGACTAAAACCCAGTACATCAAAGATGACATCACAAATATCATTGATGACATCACTGATGACATCACACATGTCTAGCCCCTTCTTTTTTGTTCACTGCCATATCTAGGCCAGGTGGAATTATTTACTGAAAGTCAGAAACTTAACATTCAAAAGGTATTACAATTATAGATATTGCTAGTCTTACATGTTCTTAAACTACTTTCCTTAGAATTTAAATCACATCTCATGATGTACATATATAGGGGAAGAAGCAGGCCAGCAATATTTTTTGTGCGTGAATACAATCATTTAGGTTATACACAGTTGCTAATGATACTGCCTCTTGTTTGCTTACTTTACTCTTCATATATAAGCCCCATATTTGTATGCATTTTAGTCTATTTATGTTTTGTGTGCATTAGTAGAAATATGTAGTAAGTGATGCATTATTAGCTACTTTGTGCATGTTTCACACTACGGAAAAGTCTGATACAAAAGCATTCACTGTTTTATTATATAACTTTGGAAAATTACAACTATTGCACCTCTATGGTGTATGCTGCAGCCAATGAACAAGTTACTTATTTTACCTGGTAACGTTCTTTCGATGGGATGTTCCTCCGACGTATTCCACATCTATGACAGTAATGACTACAGCTGTGCGGCTTGGGAAAATTTTCGGCGTAGGCGTCGATGACGTCGATACACTGTCACTCGAGGGCCTCTGTCGAGGGTCGACGTCACCGGATGTTATATAGGACGCACGGCGCCCGTAGCCTCAGTTGTAGTTTTTTCCCCAGAACGTGTGGCACCAATCTCCTGCCAGCATGACTGCAGAAAGCCTTGCGGAAACGTAGGCTGCAATCGCATAAGAAATTCTGTAGAGGGGCAGGCTGGGAGGGTTCGATGTGGAATACGTCGGAGGAACATCACATCGAAAAAACGTTACCAGGTAAGATAAGTAACTTTTTCTTCGAGGGGATTGTGTCCCCCGACGTACTCCTCATCTATTACAGACTCCCAAAGCAGTACCAACGTATGGAGGTGTGAAAAGATTTTACAAATTTAGAATTTTAGAATGCCCAATCAAATTGCTGAATAGAGAGGACTGCCTCACCAAAGGCCAAATCCTGCCCATGGATGGAGTCCAAGGAATAGTGTCTCACAAAAGTGTGGACAGAAGCCCATGTGGCTGCTTAGCAAATACTGCAAATCGGAACGCCCCTCTGTAGAGCCGTGGTGGCAGCCACACCCCTAGTAGAGTGAGCCCGTAAGCCAACTGGAGGGTCCTTACCCACCAAACGGTAACACTCAGAGATCGTCAAAATGATCCATCTGGACAAGGTCTGCTTGGAAACAGCCTGACCTAAACGCCTTCCACCATAACCAACAAAGAGCTGATCGTCCACTCTGACCCGGGACATCCGTGAGAGATAGAAACTCAAAGCTCTCCTAGGAGCCAACCTATGGAGCCTCTCCTCTTCCTTACCAGTATGCGGAGGACAAAACGCCGGAAAAATCACCTTCTGGCTTAAATGAAATTCCGACACAACCTTCGGAAGAAAAGAAGGACGAACCCTAAGGACAACCGTGTCCTTATGGAATACCGTGAAAGGTGGCTTGGCAAAAGGTGCCTGCAACTCACTTACTCTGCGTGCGGAAGTAACCGCAACTAAAAATCCAGTCTCAAAAGACAACAGTCTCAACGCGCAAGAATGTAAGGGCTCAAACGGAGTTCCATTAGGAACTTTAAAACCAAATTCAAATCCCATCCCGGCACCTGGAAAGGCGACGGTGGAAACACATTAGTTAGCCCTTTTAGAAACTGAGAAATCAAAGGGATCTTAAAATAAGAACATTCCTCAGACGAGGGCTTAAATATGGACAGCGCCGCCAGGTAACCCTTAATCGTACCTACTTGCAGGCCCTTGTGGGCTAAAGAAAGCAAAAAAGACAAAACCAAAGGAATAGAACATTGGAAAGGATCCACATTCTGTACCCTGCACCAGTCGCAGAACTTTCTCCAACGGTACAGGGATTTCGTTGCGGGCCTGCTGGCCGAAAGCAACACCCCCATCACGTCTTCAGGGAGGTCCCAATCTTTATACCTCAGCCTTCCAGATATCAAGCATGAAGGCTGAGAGACTTGACCTCTGGATGGAGAACGCGACCCCCCTCATGTGAGAGCAGATCGTCTCAGTAGAGAAGACGACGTGGAGGGCAGATGGACATGTCTAGAAGGTCCGGGTACCATGCTCTCCTGGCCCATGCCGGAGCAATGAGGACCATCCGGGAACCGAACCTCCGTAACCTCCGCAACACTTGCGGAATGACGGGGACTGGAGGTGTTAGGTAAGATTTCCACAGAGCTGGTAAATCTTCCTTTCCTGGTTCAACTCCAGAACTTTTTGCTTTTCTAGTGGGATATTTTTCATTAATACTACCTCAGTGAGTGGGAACCTTTTTCCACACTCACCTAATCTTAAACTCTTTTTATGGGTGTCATTTTTAAGACTCTTCATAGTGTCTTTTTAAAGTTATCATGTCTAACAACTTATTGGCAATAAGTGCATGTTGTTGCTGGGTTTCCCTAGGGGCTCCCCATTTAACTCTATTGTGCTAACCTTGAGTGAGCTACAGTTCACAAGGGTAGAAAGGATCTTTGAATCCCTTTTACATTTTATTCTGTGAAACCAGTACCCCCACCTTATGTGGAGTGCTGGGGAGATTCAATGTATCCCCTTTCACATTAAAACTGTAACAATTCTGTTACAGTGACAAGCTTACGTTTAATGGCTGGTGGCAGTGATACCTTTTACTAATTTGGTGCACCTTTACCGCGTGCTGTAATCACAGCTGCAGTAAAGGCACCTAAGGGTGCTCATTTTACCAAAATGGCCCCCGTCTTCTTTTTCTGCCATTTTAGTGTTTGTCGTTTCTTGTTCCTTCCCCTGACATCCAGGGTGGGAAAGTCCTTTGTTTGAGTTTTGTCTTTGGCAGGCGTCCCCTGGACACCCCGCCCAGGCTCCAGTCAGTCTATAAGCACAGGAAGTGGGGGAGGAGTCCAAAACTTCCTCCTCCTTTGTCTTAGGCTTTCCTTCAACTGGGCCAAATCCCAGTGGGGGGCTGGCTGTCCTGATTGGACAACCAGACGCCCCTTTCTTGTAAAATGCAGTGAGAGAATGCAGAGGTTGTGCTGTAGTTCCTGATAAATACTGGGAACCTGGAAGCTGAAGTCATGTCGACCACTGGAACAGAAAACCGAAGAGGATGACGAAGGAAAAGCGGCGGGAATGATTTCCAGCGACCAGAGAGCCTGCTGTGTAACCGGAGCCTGCTGCAACCCTTCCTTCCGATCGACCTGGGGTCTCCGAAAACGACGACCCGAACCCATGGGTTGCTGCATCCTTGCGTTCTGGCAATACCCCAATACCCTGGGACCTCCAGCCACTGTTCGGTGCACGGTCTTCCGAATTCCAAATCTCGCTGAAACTTTGTGGGCAATGTTAGGGAGAATTCTCTGTTTAGGCTGAATTTCCTAACCTAGTGAGTCCCCCGGCAGCTTTGCTGGATTTTTGGGGTTTATTTTTTTCTCCTGCCAAGAGTGAGACTCTTTTACCCTCACTCTTGGACATGATTTGAGTGTGTCTCTTTGATTCTAGATGTGTTTAATGGGCTATGGGGTCTTTTACTCCATAGGGCTTCATGTGCTTTTGTTATGTGTGTTACACAGCACCCTCAGTGCAGTAACACAGGGGTGCCATAGTGACCCCCCATTATAGACTCCATACCCTGGGACTGACTACTGTCTCCCAGGGCATGTAAAGTCACCATTGACTTTACTAGTCTCAAATTCTGAACAGAACCAGTACAAGCCATCATATTGTGGACGTACTGGCTGGGGCAATTCGATTGCCCCCGGGTCTGTTAGTCGAGGGGGCACGTCTCCGTCCCCCCCTGATCGAGTTTTGGCTGGTGGCAGTGGATACTACTGTTTATATTCGACCGCAAATATATCCCTATGGGATTTCCCATTGTTAAAGGCTACCAACTTTAATTATTTAATTCCTATAGCCTCGAACATACCGCCGGTTTATTTATTTATTAATTCTCCGGTTGGTATTTTTTGCCAGAACTCGGTTCTAAAATGGCATTTGTGTTCACTTCTGTTACTCCAACCCAGGTTGAGACCTTTGTTCCACTATTTTGGTGGGCTTCTCCACAGAAGCCCTCCAAAGTGGTGCCACTCTGTCTGGGGTACATAGGAGGAGTGGAGGGGGATTTAGGCACCCTGGACTGAGTTGCCTAGGCAACTCAAGTCGCACTCCGTCCTGATTGGCCCAAGTGGTGAGCCTGCCGGCTCACCACTTAGCATGTTTGAGTGACAGCTAGGCTGAGTGAATGGGGGTTTTTCTGCATAAAAGCAGGGCTTTGGGGACTGGAACTTCAGAAGTCGCCACACGACCTAAGAATCCGACGAGGGAGAAGCTGAGCCGAACTGCTACGATGACACCACCGGTGGAGCCCTGCTGAACCGTCTCACCACTTTTCCCAACGACAGAGGAGATCTCCAGCCCGGAGAGTCTTCTTCCTTCGACTGGTGGGGATAACCAGTCTGCTTCCTTTTTCGCTTCCTGGAGCATCTCGTGGCAACCGGGATACCACGTTTTACCACTACCGCGAAATAAAGGGTAATACCTTTAACCGGAAAACTCTGCGGCTGGTTTCTTCCCTGGCAGTGCAACGACCTTCATCTTTCCTCCACGTCGAGATCTTCTCTTCCTCTGGACGACGCCGTGACTTGCACCCGCTGCCAGGAACAACTGCCCCCGCTGGAGGATCCTTTCCACATAAGGTATCGTGTTCCGCCTGGCTTCCCTTGCAACAGACTGTACGGGGTAGATTTAGCCCCCGGCTTTCGACCCTGGGTTAGCCTGGGACACCCTGGCTAAACTTTTCTGAGCCTAACTAAAACCTTTCTGAACTCCCTGCAAGACTTTTTAAGCCTGTTGTCATTGTGTGATCTTGGGTGCATTTGTGCCCTGCTCTCTCCAAGAGTGGGCCCGGCCAATGGACTTTGGCTCACAAGTAACTTTTGACTTTCCTGCCTTGCTTAAGAGTTCCTAAGTATTAGTGTGGTGCATTTTCCTACATTCTGCCTTTTTCCCCTCCCTTGTTCGTTAACTTATTGGAGTGCCATCTATAGTTAAGCGCTCACCTCTGTCTGGAAATAAGTGGTGTTAACTAAGACTTGTCTGATAAGGAATAAGGAGTGTATATATAAAAGTCACTGTGTTTTATAGTGAATTACAATAATAGTGCTGGAGTGTTTCAATAAGTGTGTTTTTAAATAAATAATTATATACCTTGATACCAAAGCTCTGGTCAGTGTTTGCTTGTGCTATTGTATCTGAGTGCCTATTGTGTATACTTTGTATACTGCCTAACCCTTTACGAGGGAAGTCTGATTGCTCAGCCACAGCTACCAGGTAAATCTGGGTGGTACAGACTGCTACCAAGTGGGTTTCCTGCCAACACCTGTAGTCCTAAATCTTTTGCAGTGGTCCCCAAGGGAACTGCACAGGTTTCTGCCTAACAGGCATCCTGGTGTATCTCCAGAGACACAAATCAAGTCCAAAAAGTCCCCTGAGAAGAGTGCTGGACCTTTTAAACAACGAGAATTCAACCGCGATTTTCTGCCTTCTTTTGTGCTCCTTGAAAAGGCGCCAAACCTACAGAACTGCATTCAGCCGTGAGAGAAATCTTGCCTAGAGCCTTCTTCATCGATCCCTGCTGCAAAGTCCCTTCTGAGGTCTTGTGTTCAGTCTCCAGGACAAGGAATCCACTGACCGGGTATTTGGCTGCAGTCCCTGAAGTTCTCCTGCTGCAATCTCTTCTTCATTGCTGAGGGACTGTGTTGGCTTGGGTATATACTTACCTTAAGCCTGTTGGGATTTCTGTGTAGCTTTGGGGTGTTTTCTGTGATTGGGAGGTCCCTCATCCAGTACACCCAGTCCCACTGCTAGAATCCTGCTGGGGTGTCTTCTGTGAAGCCCATTGACCCTCTTCTAACCCTAGAAGTAAAATACTCACGTGTTTGCCAGTTTTCCTAAGGAACTCTGACTTTTGCTACTAAAGAACTTATTCCAACACTGCCTGTTGGTCACTGGTCCTAGTGACCCCCCCTGCTGCCACTGAGAACACTCATGCTCTAAGGGAAAGACTTTGAAGGGATTGGGACTTCTGCCTAGAAAAGAAATCCAGTGTTTTACTTACCTGTAAAGCGTTGGTGGGCAACTGTAATTCTCAGAGTGAACAGTTACCAAAGTTATTACTGATCTTGAATGTGTGATGCACTATTCTTAAAAGTATGGTTAACATCTTTTCTTCCTTAGCCACTGTTCTACCAGTCTAAAAGAAAGTAGATGTGAAGGTATTTTACTCTCCTGTGATTAGGTTGTGCCTCTTTACAAAAGTTATGTGTTGGTTTCACCAGATTATTCCTGTAGGGTAATTGTATGAGTGTCCTCCAACTGTTGGTATCACCAGGTTAATCCTGTTAGGATAACTGTATGAGTGACCCCCAACTGGGTCTTGCTTCCCCTGACTTGCTGCTAGCCTGTCCTTAATAAGTCTACATTAGGTTGTTGCCTATCTAGAATAACTATTCAGTAAAGTGTAACATTGGTTTTTACTTTCCCCTTCATTGTGAAGTTAAAGTAAGTGGGTTTTACTTATCTTGTGTTAGCTGTGTGCCATCCAAAACAAGTTACCAGAGTTATTGCTTACCTCAATCTGGGGTTCCCCGATTTCCAAAGCATCTGTAATTGTATATTACATCATTAGGTTTTACTCACCTGGTATAACTGTGTTATGACAAAAGTAGTTATAGGTTTTTACTGCACCTGGAATAAGTGTTTCACTATTCATCAAAAGTATACTGTCCAGTTGACTGGTTATGTGATTTGTTCCAAGAGTCAATGTATAACTGGAAGGGCCTACTGTCCTTGTATTACCAAAAGTGATCTAAAAGTAACCATTGGTCTTTTACTCCCAAAGAATAGGCTTGACCTATGATAAATGTGTATAACAAGGTTTTGACTTCCCTAGAACTACAGTTAGGTGCTCCAAATAAGATTTATACTTGGGCCTGTGTGCTTTCAAGTATAGTGTTGTGTTTTATATTGTGATTTCATATAAGGTGTTAGTACTTACTTAACCCCTAGATTTATCTGGGCCTACCTGTATTTAAATAAATCCTTTATTTTTACAATACATAGTGTCTCAGTGTTTGTTTGGATCATTTGTATTACAATTTCACTTGTACTGTATCTACTGCCGTCTCTCCCTCCTAAGATAAGCCTGGCTACTCTGCCTACGCTACCATGTACTCAGGTGGTACAGTCTTATACTAAGAGTGGAGTCTTGTACTGCCTCGCTTGAATGGTTTTGCTAAGCCCTTAGTTGGACTTCAGAAAAACTGTCCTAAAAGGAGGGAACGCATACAGCATTGTGAAGGACCACTCCGCTACGAAAGTGTCCCCTAAGACTCCTCTTGGAGGAAATTCCAGCGAGCAGAATCTCTCGCACTCCCGGTTGACACTGGTGGCGATGAGATCCACTTGTGGGGTTCCCCAAAGGGCGAAGATCTCCAAAAGAACTTTGTGAGCCAGCTCCCACTGGTGAGAGACCGTGCTCTGCCTGCTCAGAGCATCCGCGGCCGCGTTTTCGTCTCCTCCGGCCAGATGAACTGCCGAGATCAAAATTTCCTTCTGGATGGCACAGAACCAGAGCTGCATCGCCTCCCTGAACAACGGGAGTGACCCTGCCCCCCCCCTTTTTGTTGAGGTAGTGCATGGCCACTGTATTGTCCGTCATAATCAGGACATTCTTCCCCCGCACAGTCGGCAGAAAAGCCTTCAGGGCTAGCCTGACAGCCCGCAGCTCTAACAGATTGATGTGGAGTCTGGTCTCTGACGGAGACCAACGGCCGCTGGCTGTCAGCTCGTTGCCATAAGCTCCCCAACCCGCGAGGGATGCGTCCGTCATGATCACCTCCAGCCACGATTGCCAAAATGGAGCCCCCTTCATCAGATTGCCTTCGACGGCCCACCACAGAAGATCCTGGGCGACTGAGGGCGGAATCTGAACGGGATCCGACATCCTGCTGGCGAACTGCGACCACTGCATCTTGAAAGCCCACTGCAGAGATCTCATCCGCAGCCTGGCCTCTGGCACCAGGAAAATGCAGGATGCCATGAGGCTGAGCAACCTCGAACTCGAACCCCGGGAGACTCTGGTCACGTTGAATCTTGTCCACCATCTGCAAAATGTGATGAGCCCTCACCTGGGGAGACGAACACAGCCCCAGGGATGTGTCGAGCACTGCTCCGATGTACTAGAGCCGATGGGTAGGTGTCAAAGGGGACTTCTTTGAATTGAGGGAGAAGCCCAGCTTGTGAAGGGAGTGGCAGGTGACGGACAGATGATCCAGGGCTTGCTTGGGAGAGCGCGCCCTGGTCAACCAATCGTCCAGGTAGGGGTAGACGTGAATCCCCCATTTCCTTATATACGCTGCCACCACCACCATCAGCTTGGTGAAGACCCCCAGGGTGGAGGTAAATCCGAACGGCAGGACCCCTGCCGAAATGGAAGACAATAGCCATGGGTTATGATCTTCAGAACCCACACATCTGCAGTAATGGCACGCCATTCTCCAAGATGCTGCGCAAGTCTGCCCACAACCGGTGAACCATGGGACATGGCCTCATGACTGAGCTGACACGGCTGCAGCAGTGCCTGAGGGCAAAGACGCAAATGCTCGAGCGGCTTTTGCACCTCGAGTACCTTGCTTTCCACCTCTGGTACTCCTACATTGGTCCCTTTGACTGGCAGCTCCTCTCGATCTACCAAAGGAAGAGTAGTACCGAAAGGAACCTCCCCTCCATTGATGTCCCCTAGGACGAAAAGGCGGAGGTTGACGTACTGCAGCACTCAAAGACTTTGCTGTAGCTTTTGAGGTCTGCAACCTCTCAAGGCTCTCGTCAGCCTTGCTGCCAAACAGATGGTCACCATCAAAGGGCATGTTGAGAAACCGGGATTGCACATCAGGAGCAAACCTCGACTTCCGCAACCACGCAAACCTGCGTATCACGGTGCTCGCAGCTATGGACCGATTGACACAGTCTGCCGTGTCCAAACCCGACTGAACGGCTTCACACATGCATCCTTGCCATCCTGCAAAAGGGCTAGAAAACCATCCCTTCCCATTCCCTTCGGGAATATATTCTGACGCCAACAATGCACAATTCCACAGAGTGTGAGTGAATCTTGCCAAGGCACAAACGGAGTTGGCCGCTTTCAAAGCCATACCACCAGAAGAAAATCCCTTCTTCGCCCAACCATCAAAGCGCTTATCGTCCCTATCAGGAGGGATGGTAGGGTACGCAGCCTGCTTTGCGGGGGCCATAGCCGCTTGCACCACCAAACTCTCCGGAGTAGGGTGCGTTTACAAGTAGCAGGGGTCACCATTGGCTGGACAGTATTTTTCAGAAGTGACTTATTCACTGCCGGGAGGCTCTCTGGAGCAGTCAAAGTCGCCGCCACCCTTCTTTGCAACACCGGGTCAGTGGGTGGACCTTGGTCCAGGATATCCGCCAGATCATCCTGAAGAAAATAAACAGGTGGAGCAGACCACCCCAAGTACTCAGTCACCCTCGACATGAGACGCCTATATGAGGATTCGGCATGCGTACCAGGCTCAGGTCTGCCAAACTCTACCTCCGGAGTGGTGTCAAAACCACTGGCGCCATGTAAGGACTGACGGAGGTCTTCCATTTGACTGTGACCAGACAACAGGTGAATCAGGAACATCAGGAGGCACAACCCTCTCCCTCATCAGACCCTTCTTCCACCTCTGAAATATAATCCAAAGGTTGGAATAAATCCACTCTGGGTGGGAGAACAGAGAAAGGCTCAAAAACAGGCCTCACAGACTTACAGAGAGCCTTCTTTGGAGTTTTCACAGCCCTCCGGGGCACCTCTGGCAAATCCTCCTCAAAAGGCATTGAGGGCGCTGACGACTTCCACAACTGCTTCGTGGCCAGAGCCCCGAGAGTGTCCATCGACGGCCTCTGCGCCAATGGCATCGACGACTTCTTCGAAGCCAGAGCTTCGAGAGCGTTCCTCGACGGACAGGGCGCCGATGGCGTTGATGCCTTCTTGGAAGGCCTTACAGGCTCCGACGGTCTCGACGGCGTCGAGGACCGGGACCTGGACCTGGCACGGCTATGGTGATCAACCTTGTCTGATCAGGACCTCGATGGCTCCCGATAATCGCGCCAACCGCCCGAGCCCGAAGGCGTGCGAGTGGTGGCCCTAGCTCGTTCCTTGCCGGCTTCTCTCGAAGGCGCGGACGGAACGGTGCTTGCGATTCGAAAATCGCCATCAACTGCTGGCGGAATGCGTCCCAGTCGGCCAGCGCCGAAGACTTGGTGGGACAAGTCAACCGCCTTCTGGCAGAGTCCTCCAACGAGGACGGGGAAGGCGACCGGTGACAGCACTTCCGAGAATGCCTAGAAGAGGCAGAGGAATGGCGGGAACCCCTCGAGTCGTCGGTTGAAAGCCCAGCAGATTTCGACTTATGGGTTTTAGATACCCTACCTACCTTTCATTTCTTCTTCCGCTCCCGCAAGGCCTTTGAAGTCAGGGACTGGCAGTCATCGCAGTCGTCGGTGGCGTGGCTTTCGCCGAGGCACCAGTGGCAGACGTCGTGTGGGTCCATGATGGACATTTTGGAACCGCAGTCCCCACACTTTTTAAAGCCCGACTTCGGGGTAGAAGAAGATGAAGACATCGCAATCGAAGTAGAAGAACCGAGCGTGCCGAGATTCCGAAGCGAATACGTTCGTGGAAAAAACTGAACTGAGGCTACGGGTGCCGTGCGTCCTATATATAGCATCCGGTGACGTCTACCCTCGATGGAGGCCCTCGAGGGACAGCGTATCGACGTCATCGACACAGGACGCCTATGCCGAAAATGTTTCCGAAGCAGCACAGTTGTGGTCATTACGGTCATAGATGTGGAATACGTCGGAGGACACAATCCCTTCAAAACCTACATTTCTGTATGAGTAGGTTCCTGTACCAGAAAGAACACTGCAATGGAATGTTCTTTAGAACACTACATTCCGTAATGAAGTATGTAGTTTATTACACATCTCCCGATCATCCCTGATACTTTTTTGCCAACATTACATTCACAACCCCTTGTATGAAAAGTAAATGCACATGTGATGTCATCAATGATATTTGTGATGTCATCTTTGATGTCCTGGGTATTAGTCTTAGCAGTGCACGGTGGTGTCGCGAGTTATGGTTGCTTAGTTTACCATGACTGGCAAATTTCAGGGGGTTTTCGATTTTACTTATAACCTTAACGTCCTTTTAACAAAGTTTTTTCATTGAATTTCATGGGTTTTTATTTGTCCAACTTAACCATAAAGTCCCTTTAACAACATTTTTTCAGTGAATTTCATGCGTTTTTACTAGTGCATGCTATTTTCCTACAACTTACTAATATCATACTTACCCAATATAAGAATATTTGTGTCCAATTTACAAAGTGTCACCTTAAAACTCTGCCATTTCCCACCTTCTAGAATCATTTTCAACACTTCTATACACTTTTTGCAACTATTTCAACTAGTTTTGCATCCTTAGTTGTCTACGAACATCTGACTTCATTGCGGACCTTCGAGACAGTGCCATATGACCATACACTGGCGCGCCGCATGAGGACGTGTCCGAGAACCCGTCCGCACGTCACGATAAAATCCGTGCTTCGTGTACAGTTCAGAACTGCATTTTCTACTGATCTAGGAACTTTTAACTTCCAAATTTCCCTTGCACAGTTCCAACACCTATTCCTACTCATTATCCATTAACAATCTAGTACACAGTACATACTTTTAGCAAAACTGCTATTTATCTTAAAATGGCATCAGCTAATGCCATCCCTCCTCCCCAAGAGCCACCACCACTGTTGTAATCAAGGAGCATGAGAAACACTGCCCCCTACCTTAGAAATAACACACGCGCAACATTTTCCACTGTCCACCTGCCCCTCCATATTAGTGTTTGGTGCCTCTTCCCTTCCCACCTTTCGTTCTTCACTCGCCTGCTAAAAAATAATAAAAAAATAAAAATAAAAAAAAGACATCCAAAAACAACAAAAGAAATTTTCCTTTAGGAACCACCTTTCACAGTTAAAAAATAGAACTAAAAAAAAAAAACGTATAGACTCCATCTACTTTATATTTCTCAGTAAAGTACATAGACTCAATAAGAATATTGTGGCGTTGAAAGCAGATTCACACCCCACACTTCTAGCCGACCTCAGAGAACAGCCCAAGTTCACTCCCTCTCCATACCTAGGTTCAAGCTGCAGAAAGCGGGCAGGGTTAGCTTCCCGGTCAAGTGTGACTCCGACCTTGACACCCTTAAACGCAAGTATAGGGTGGCTGAGAGGAAATGGTTGGCATCTTGTAACACCCTCTGACCAACTGGCCTGTCGCCTGCTCCAAAGGCAATACTGACTCTCTGTCCTCACTAAGAAGAGGGCTCACATCCAAGCCTGCGTTTCTGCGGCATCCAACAACTCTGTCGAACTCTTATCTGCAAGGAGCTGGCCAATCCTGCCGCAGTCTCTACGTCTCTAGTCCCTTACACCAAGCCCTCTGTACGGCCCTGGCTTCTCACTTCATCTCCAAAATTCAGGACATTCTGTCCACCCTCTCGGCCTCTCCTGCTTCGCCCCCCACACGCTAATCTCCCTCCGCCCCCCCTGCAGCCACCCCCATCTCTTCTCCGCCTTTCCTCTCTTCTCCCCAGATGAGGTTTCTAGACAAGTCTGATCTATGAAAACCTCATCTAAACATGGTCTTCCCTGTTCCTCCAAAACCATCAAGGACCACTCGGACACCCTCGCCACAGCCATGGCTGACTTTTGCAACCACTCCTTTGCCTCCGGCACCTCTCGCTCCCCCCTGAAGCACTCTCTTGTGCACCCTATCCTCAAGAAGCCCTTAACCGACCCCTCCCTTCCAGAAAATGATCGCCCAAACTCCCTCACTCCATTCCTGGGCAAACTCCTGGAAAAGCTGGCCATCTCCCAAAGTAATCTTCAGACTGAATCTGTTAGTTGTCTCCATGACCATCAGTCTGGCTTTAGAGCAGTCAGAAGCACGGAAACTGCTCTCCTGAACATCTGTGAAGACCTGCTCTCTAACTTTAATGCTAATCACCCATCTCTCCTCTGCCTTTGACATGGTTAACCATGCCATCCGGCTCAACCGGCTCTGTGGTAATCCTCGTATCACACATCAGGCTCTGGCCTGGTTAACATCTTTCCTCTCTGACCGACCCTCCCAGGTCCAACTTTTGTCCTTCCACTCTACTCTCTCGCGCTCTCTCTCTCTCTCTCCACCTGCAGTGTTCCCCAGGGGTCTGACCTTTCTCCCTGGTTGTTCAACCAATACCTGGCATCTCTCGCCCACCGCATTGCTGTATTCTGCTCCAACTTCCAGTGATATGCGGATGGCACCCAGCTCGATTTTAGGCTCCCCCTGCCTCCTCTTCTTCTCTCATTCCAGATTGTCTCTCTACAATCCAAGATTTATGCACCGCCAACGTTCTCTGCCTGAATGCCAGCAAGATGGAGATACTCCTCATTGGCACACCTGCACCCCTCTTTCCCCTCACTCTCTGGCCGGCCTCCCTTTGCCCTCCTCCTGCTCCCACCTGCGAGGCTAAGAACCTCAGGGTTATTTTCGACTCCACACTCTCCTTCTCTCCTCACATCTCAGATGTCTCTAAGAAGTCAAACTACCAACTGCAACTCCTCAGAGGTACTCTCCCTTTCCTCACCTTCCCCCAGAAGCTCACTATTTCTAGAGCTCTGGTTCTCTCTAGGCTTGACTACTGTAACAGCCTCTTCTTAAATCTGCCTGCCTCTACACTCTTGTCATGATGCCTACCCCCGGGGACCAAGACCAAGTCCAGCAACCCCAGAAGCACGCATCAAGTTATCCAAAGCAAGCCCAACAACACCTGCTAGGGGCTATTTGGGTGCAGTCCTGGCGCCTATGGCGCCAGGCTCATATGGAGAGTCAGTCCTGGCGCCATAGGCACCAGGCTCATAGATTAAAACTTACCTGATGCAGACCCATGCTGCAAACCTACCTGATGCAGACCATGCTGCAAGAGCTCCAAGCCAAAAGAGGCTTGGAAGGGACAACTTTACCTAGGGACTATTTTTTTACTCGGGTGGGGCTGGGGAGGAATACTTACCTGGGACTACTTTGGGGGCTATTTAAACCACGCCCGAAGAGCAGCACACGCTTCGCGTTATTCTGCATCCAGCAGCGTAACGCTCACCGTGCCTGCAAGTCTGCATCCAGCCTTCTGCCACGCCTGCCTCGAGTTTGGAGCTCCTAGAAAAAGGAATAAAGAAGGAGAAAAGGTTAGAACAAGAGCAATACCTTTGATCCTTACCTGAATTCCTGATCCATCGCGCCTTCGAGCTGGAAGAAAGAAGTTATTTTATGCGCGTCGCCTCGCCTGCTGCAGCGCCGCGCTGTACCCACCTGCCTTCGCAGCATCTTCACATTCCACCGCATCCTCCTGCATGTTCCCGCCGCACTCCGGCACCTAAGGAGAAGACAAGAACAGCAAGGCGAGCCAAGGGAATACACAGAGGAATATTAGTTAGCCCCCATAGACTTACCTGATTTTACCGCCAGGGGTACTATTCCTCTTTACGGGTCGGCGCAGCTTCCACTGCATCTTCGCCGAACCCCGGCCCCTAAGGGGAAAACAAAAGGACAGCAAGGTGAAACAAAGGGACTAACAAGGGGAACCCTCCTCACCACAATAGACTTACCTGATTTTACCGCCGGAGGTATTATTCCCCGAAACTTCATACTTTCTCTCAGCGCCTGAATAGGGGAGAAAGCAACAGGTTACATATTGACATTATTTTATCGAACTATGTTGGATAATACAAATCCTTACCAGAATATTACCGGTTGCCACGAGGAACTCTTTACTAGGGTCAAGCTGCAACCTGCAACCTGCAAGGAATCGGACAAGAGTGAAAGTCAGGCATTTGAACTCTTACGAACTACATACTTACGGTGTCTTGCCGGGAATCTCGGAGTCAATATTGTTCTGGAACTCACCAATACCTTCGAGCCAGTGAAGCAACTGGTTATCTACGCGCCCCTGCTCTCAATGCAGGATGGAGAGCTCATCTTTTGAAACCATCAGGTGAGACTATAAGAGGGGACATCAAAGGTGATCAGTGGGGAGAACAACGGGGGTGGGAGGATTTACGCTCTACTCCACGGGTGGTTAATTCCCTTTCTCCATTTGCAGAAGAATATTCCTACGGGCCAAGCAAACGAAGTTAGGTGGGCCAGTCCAGTCTGTCATCTCGACCCTACGCGTCACATTGGTGGAGACCGCAGCTGTCCAGTTCAGATCAACGCCTCTGTGGGAGCCAGGTGAGCGTAACAACTCTGTCCTCTGCAACTCATCCAGAACAGGACTGCAAGACTTGTCCTTGGCCTCAAGCCCAGGGATCGTATCTCTCCAGCACTGAAATCCCTCCATTGGCTCCCAGTAGCTGCAAGGATCAAATTAAAGACCCTTTGCATCGTCCACAAGGCATGGTAGAAATGATGCAACAATGGAATATTTGAGCGTGACGAAAGGAAATTGTGCTCCTTGACTATAAGGCATGAGCAGAGCAGAGTTTGAAAACTTGATATAAATCCTATGCAAGCAAACAGCACATTTCTCTCCTAAATTAGCTGTGGCCTAAGTTGAAATACATGTGCCAAAAGAAGTGCATTCCAGTGAAGGGGGTCATTTGAACTTGTGATTTTTGTTGAAATGCCCTTGTTTGTCCTCCTCACTCCCTTGCCCCGCATGTTAAGCAGGATTTCTTACATGATACTACTGTTTTGTTCCTTTTATAAACCGTCTGACCTTCAAGCAAACTGCTGACTATCAGATGTGTGGCAACACCCCGACTTTAGGGGGTGTCGGAGCACATGTACAGCTAGACAGCTAGAGGGCAGACCTCTCATTGCAAAACAAGATTCCAGCATTCCTAAAGGCTACCACATGACTTGTGTGCCATGTCCCAGGCATGCAGAGGTCAACTATGTGCCTGCAGCCATTCTTGGAATAACAGAGCACAAGGAGGTGAGATGTAGTAGCACATTAGGGAGGGGAAGAGAAGGAAGCTGCTTGCTAACCTCTTTTGCAATTATCCAATATATTATCTGAGGGCCCTGTGGCCTCAAAATGTGTCAATTTGTTGCCGCCTTGGAGCAAGGACAGTAATTTCCATCTAGTACCTAATAACCATTGTACAGTGGCAGGATAGGACTGATGCAAATTCTTAAATATGACTCTAGTCACTAGAGTGCGACTCTTTTGCAGTCTTGGCAGTACATCAGCTAAATGCTCTTAAGGACCAGTGCACTGTCAGGATGATGATAAGCAGGTTGCAGTGGGACCGCACCAATGGCCCCTCAGGTAATGGCGGCACTAATCCCCAAAGCATGTGACAGGAGGACTGTAGATGCATTAAAATTCCCATACCGCACTGCAGCAGTATCGAAACAGAGCACAATCTTGAATTTTCCAGCTCTAGTCACCGGAGAAGCCTGCCAAAGTTTAAAGCAATAAATTACCAGATAGCATTGCAGCAAAATTAAACCAGCACTACAGTCTAATGCATCAGTTTAGCCTCACTATTTATTTTACAAAACACTGGCACAGGATAACTCTGCCTCGTGCTTTATTAACAGCGTAGTTAAACAGCGATCACTGATGTAGGGCTGTTCCTGTGCCAGGCATGCATAACTAAAATTAACGCATTCTCGATGGGGGCACTATGCATTTAGCCAATACAGTAACTTGCACTGTAGTTCTGTAAACAGCACTTGTGATTGTACAATTGGGGGGGGGGGGGGCGAATCCTGTTTGAACTGACTCTATTGCCTCCAGCAAGGCCTGTATTGAGGGTTTTTCTAAGCGTGCATAACAGTGGTGCTGAGCTGCAAAAAGTCTAAGTGTTAGACTGATTTTCTATTCTGGGGCCTGGGACCTAATTATCTCCAGCTTTCTCTCCTGAAGTATCTTCCTACTCGAGCCCTTCGCTCCTCCACCTCCAACTCCTTGAGGGTCCAGATCTCTCTCTACGGTGGGCGCCTCCCTCTAGAGGTTCCATGTGTTAATATCCCCGCAAAAATATTCCCATGTATTTGCGGCGATATTGACCCATGGGGCTGTATCTGTAACCCTACAGTCTCCTACCTGCACTATCACTTGTTGTTCTGCACTTAACCTTGCACTTCCAACTGTTGGCCACACTTCTTGTTTTTCTTATGTGTAGATCCTATGTCCTGCACTTGCTCCTTCTTTCCCTCAGCACTTTTCCCTTTTTCCTCTCCCCTGCACCTGCACCATCTCAATGTCACTGGGCCTAGTAAGATGGCTGTCTTGTCCCCCACTTGTTCCCCTGGCTCATCACGCCTTGAAACACTTGTGTATGGGTGTGCTATAAGTAAAATATATCATATGGATGATAAAAAAAATACAATACGATTCGTCACTACCTTTAGCCGACAAGCACCACAGGTATATTTTCCTAAAACATTGGTCTATTCTTCAAGCTGACAAAGATTTGTACAACATAGTAGGGACTAATCCGCTGCTTACTTTTCTAAGGCTAAATCACTTAATGGCATGTTATCACCAAGTATGTTAAGAACTGAAGAATACAAAGAGAATTGGTTAAAGAAAATAGCTTCAAAGAGAGGGTTTGGAAAATTCAAATGTTGTCAAATGTGTAGATATGCAGAAAGTAAAGAAAAAATACATTTTGGTAACAATCAACAAAAACAGTGGTAATTCATACACAAGATCAATTGTCTGACCAAATTTGTTGGTAAATGCAATTATTTGCCCATGTGAACAGATGTATATAGGCTCTACTATCTGCCAACTAAAGATACGTATACTCCAACATTATCGGGCTATTCTTTATAGGGATGATAATTATCCCATGGCAATACACTTTGCAGAGAAACAACAGTGATGCCACACAGATCAGATTCTTTGCACTTGCACATATACCAGTACATAAAAGAAAGGGGAACAGAGAACGCAAATTGTGCAAGCTGAAATCAAAACTTATAGTAGAATTAAATACAAAAAAGCCTATGGGACATAATTTTGATGAGGAATTGGTCATACATCTACTACAAGATTGAGTAACCAATTATGATATCTAAAAATAATGCATACTATGGTTACCAGTTAAAATATACATTTTGGAAGAAATGAGGATTGCATTACATGTGAATGTGCTGTTTTGTAGAGAATCCTAATAATGACAAACGAATCAGATAGCTATACAACTTCAGTATCAATAAGAGTCTATATAAAAATTTGTTTTTAAAGCACATTAATTGTATTTTTATAATGTGTTGAAACCAATGAGTTAATTGGTTTTAATCAAATGAAACATGAAGTTATCAGAAGTGTGAAGATGTTTTTTAAAACAATTAAAATCAATGTATTCATTGGTTTTATATGCGAAAATGATTTTAGAGAATTTAAAATCAGACAAAATAGACATATTTTAACAATTTATATTTGAAGGTTGTTGAGATTTGACCTAATTGAAAAACAGAATGATTTGCACACTGCATTTGTACTAAGCACAGAGCACTTTGTATCATATAGAAATTATTGTGCTATTTGTACATAATCCATGCACTGAATATTTAGCACCTTAAGCCTAAAGAAGAAACACCTAATTGAATGATATGATATGGCATTCATAACGCGCCTATACATAAGTGTTTCAAGGCGTGACGAGGCAAGGGAGGGGAGACAGGGAGGACAAAGGACAAAACTACGATCTTACTAGGCCTAGTGACATTGAGATGCGCAAGTGCAGGGGCAAGGGGAGGGGTAAATGCTGAGGGTGTGGGGGTGGAAGATAGGCAAGTGCAGGGCATGCGATCAACAATAAGTAGTGCAGCCAACAGGTGGCAATTGCAAGTGATACAAGTGCAGACAGGAAGTGTCTAATAAGTGCAGGAAAGGGGAATGTAGGGTTACAGATACAGACCAAAAGTGCAAGATATGCCAGGTGGCAGTGTGGGTGTGCAATTGGACGGGCAGGGACCTGGGCCCGAATTCAGAGTTTAGTCAGGTTACCAGTGCAGTATCAGACAGTAGATCAGCAAGGGAGAGGAAGAGAGAAGACAGAAGCAAAGAGGAAGGTCTTGAGGTGCTTCCAGACCGGAGATAGTTCTGCTCAAATTTCAGAGAGGCAGTGAGGCTGTTCCAGAGGGAGGAGCCAGCCGAAGAAAGAGCTCTGCCCCCAACTTGTTGCTTGGGGAAGCGACTGACCCTCAAGGAGTTGGAGGTGGAGGAGCGAAGAGCTTGAGTAGGAAGCTCTTCCTTCATTACAGAAACATTACTCCCTCAACGAGTTCTCTAAGTTATTCAGGTCAGCTAACAACACTGTATTTGATATGCTCGCCCCTCTTAAACCAACAAAATGTAATAAATCCACTAATCAGAACAAGTGGATTTCAGAGGATAGTCTAACAGCCAGACGTATCAAACAGACAGTTGAAAGAACTTGGAGAAAAGCTCCATCCACTGAAAATATGATGTGTTATAAACAGGCTGTCAAAGGTTATAAAGAAATCATCCAGAACGCGAAAGCTAATCACCTAAATGATAAAATTCATCATGCCAAATCCCATACTAAAGAAATCTTTTCCATTTTGCAAGAATTGAAAAATCCTTTGCCTATTAACCAGACGCAAGAAAGCGATGCCTGGTGCCAAGCCATCCATTACGGCTTTAACAGCTAAACCGAGAAACACCAACAGGCTATCAAAGAGCAACTGCTTACTCTCACGAACCATCTCCCGACGCTAGAGAGACCTGACCAGGGTGCTAAAACCTCCCTTGAATTATTCTCTTTTGAAAGGGTATCAGAATCAGAGGTTCTCGATATTATTCATAATATAAAACCTTCCTCTTGCAAAGGGGATGCCTTCCCAGCTAAACACTTTAAGGACTTCGCTGATACTTTGGCCCCTTGTGTCACGCACTTCGTTAATCAATCCTTCGAGGAATCCTACGTACCCAATAACATCAAATTGGCCTGGAACACTCCTCTCAAAGAAAGATAATCTTGATCCCTCAATACCTGCCAACTTTAGACCTATTACTAATGTTCAGTTTTTGCGAAAGATCATTGATAAGATTGCGTACGTACAATATCAAAAATGTGTTGAAAGTAACAACATTCTTGCCGAAGGAACAATCTGGCTTTCGTGCCAATCATGGCACTGTGACGGCCCTCTTGGACCTTCAGAATAATATTGCTTCCATTATAGAGAAAGGTAATCCTGCATTGCTTCTCTTGTTGGATCTTTCTTCAGCATTTGATCTGATTAACAATGGACTTCTCGCCGAAAGACTCACCACAGTTGGTAGATGCTCCCAGTCTGCGGCTGACTGGTTTAAATCTTTCTTAGGTCCTAGATCTGCAGCAGTCGTGAATGGGAATTTCTCCTCCCTAATAATTCCACTCTTATGCGGAGTTCCTCAGGGATCTTGTTTGTCACCACTTCCATTTAACATTTTCTCCAAATTACTGTGCGACATGTTATGAACTAAGGGTGTCAGGTTTACAAATTATGCCAATGACACACAGTTGGTTTTTACTCTATCTGGAGACTATGAACAAGATGCTTACAGAGTAGAAGTCTTTTCAGCTATACAAATCTGGATGTCTTCTAATTCTTTAGCTCTTAATGAGGCCAAAACCGAGCTTATGATAATCGGTACACCCCAGCGATTAAAAAATGTAGATGACTACTATCGAAGCTTCAAAATCAACAACAGCAACATCTTGGTTTCTGATCATGTAAGAACGTTAGCCGTTTTTATGAATTCTCATCTCTCTTTTAAAAAGGCACGTCTCATTCCTTAAGTCTACCTGTGCCTTTTTCTCCAATCTTCTCTGGCAAATCCGCCCATATCTTTCTAAGCCCAATCTGGCTATTATAGGAAGCGCTATAGTTAATTCTAAACTTGATTATTGCAACAGCTTGCTGATGGGCACCTCTAAATCGAATATAAGAAAACTCCAAACTGTTCAGAATGGAGCGGTTAGAGCAGTCAATGGCCTTAGTAAGTATGCGAAGATATCGGCCGAGAGAAGGAATCTTCACTGACACCCATATGGTCAAAGAATTAAATTCAAAAGTGCTGTAATGATTTTCAAATGTCTATCTGGTAGGGCTCCCAAATATCTCTCTGACAAAAAAAGAAAGCACCTATTAGAAGAAATCTGCGATCCAATAATAATCAAGAGTTGGTTCAACCTCGCCAACTGCTAAAAAGAGTTGGTAGCATTCATTTTAGCTTTTGGGCTCCCAAGATTTGGAATTCACTGCCTTTGTCTATAAAGAACTGTGGATCCATTAATTCCTTCAAAAAGCAGCGCAAGACCTGGTTATTTCATGACGGCACGGAGTAAACTTTTCCTTCTCTTTCTTTCTCGTCTCATGCTCTGGTCCTCCGATTCGCTAGCGTTTTTTTGTCTGTCTCTGCCCTTGTGAGCGCTCTGAGGCCCATGGGCGATTTAGCGCTATACAAAAAACAAGATAGATAGATAGATAGATAGATGGATAGGAAGATATTTACGAAGAGATAGTTGGAGGTATTTCGGTCCCAGGCCCTAGAATGCCTTGTGGACAATGCAGAGAGTCTTGAGCTTGATCCTTGCAGCCACCGGAGAGATTTCAGGGATGGAGAGATACAATCCCCGGGCTTGAGGCCAAGGACAAGTCTTGCAGTCCTGTTCTGAATGAGTTGTATAGGACGGAGAGTAGAGGCAGGCAGATTTAGAAAGAGGCTGTTGCAGTTGTCCAGCCTAGAGAGAACCAGAGTTTTGCAAACAGTGAGCTTCTGGGGGAAGGTGAGGAAAGGAAGAATACATCTGAAGCGGTGCATCTGATAGTTTGACTACTTAGAGACGTCAGAGATGTAAGGAGAGAAGGAGAGTGAGGAAAGATGACCCTGAGGTTCGTAGCCTCACAGGTGGGAGCAGGAAGAGGGCCCAACGTGGGTGGCCAGATAGAGACAGGAAAGGACAGTGCAGGTGTGCCGATGAGGAGGATCGCAGTCTTACTGGCATTAGGGCAGAGATCATTGGCGGCACCCCACTTCTGGATTGCAGACAGACAATCCGGGATGAGAGAGGGAGAAGAGGCTGCTGAGGGGAGCCTGAAAGCGAGCTGAGTGTCACCCGCATAGCACTGAAAGTTGGAGCAGAGAGCAGTGGGCGAGAGGTGCCAGGTATTGGTTGAACAGCCAGGGAGAAGGGTTAGTCACCTGGGAAACACCACAGGTAGATAGTGAGATTCAGGAGAGAAAGGACTCAAGTTGGACCTGGGAGGGTCGGTCAGAGAGGAAAGAGGTCAGCCAGGTCAGGGCCTGATCAGTGATACCCAGGTTATCATGGAGCTGGTTGAGCAGGATGGCATGGTTGACCATGTCAAAAGCAGAAGAGCGATCAAGTAAGTTGAGGGCAGAGGGGTGGTTGCCATCAAGGTTAGAGAGCAGGTCTTCACAGATGTTCAGGAGAGCAGTTTCTGTGCTTCTGGCTGATCTGAAGCCAGACAGACAGATGGTCATGGAGACAACCAACGGAATCAGTGTGAAGATTAAACTGGGAGATGTCCAGCTTTTCAAAGAGTTTGCCTAGGAAAAGAGTAATGGAGATCGGGCTATAGTTAGCCGGACAGGAGGGGTTGGCTGAGGGTTTCTTATGAAGAGGGTGCACAAGAGTGCTTCAGGGGGTAAGGGAAGACTCCAGCGGCAAAAGAGTGGTTGCAAAAGGTGGCCAAGGCTGGAGCGAGGGTGTCAATGTGGTCCTTGATGATTTGGTAGGAACAGGCAAGAACCTGTTTTGACGAGACTTTCATTGATTGGACTTGTCTAGAAACCTTCTCAGGGGCGAAAAGAGGAAAGGCGGAGGAGGAGAGGTGGCCGCAGGGAGGCCAGAGGTAGAGGAGAAAGTAGAGTGAGAAGGAGGAGAGGACGAGAGTGTGGACAGGATGTCCTGGTTTTAGAGATGAAATGAGAAGCCAAGGCTGTGCAGAGTGCCTGGGAGAGGAAAGGAGAGGTAGAGACTACAGCAGGATTGACCAGCTCCTTGCAGATTTTAAAGAGTTTGACCGAGATGTTAGATGCCGCAAAGACGCTGGCTTGGATGTGGGCTCTCTTCTTAGCGTGGACAGAGTCGATATTGCCTTTGGATCAGGCGGCAGGGCATTTTGTCAGAGGATGCACAGGATGCCAGCCATTTCCTTCTCAGCCACCCTACACTTGCGTTTAAAGGTGATTAGGTCTGACCGTACCAAGAGTTGTACTTGGCTTTGGGCTTCAAGCGGATCCTCATGACAGGGGCAAGTACATCAAGAGTGTCAGGGATAGAAGAATGGAGGTTAGAAAGGGCAGTGTAAGGATGTGAATAAGCCAGAGGTGCATGAGGGGGAAAGAAAGTGGTGGTGAAAGCATCAACTGACATGCTTCATGGGTCGGATCACCGATAAGGTGGGTGGCAGTATAGGGGTTGGCTCTGCCTGAGGGGTAGAGAGAGAGAGAGATGAGAGGAGAGGAGAAAGTGGTCACACCAAGAGAGAGGAGTGGCGGGAGGGGGAGGCTGGAGAACAGGACATCCAGGGTGTGCCCTGCAGAGTGAGTTGGGCCAGAAGGGAGAATAGAGAGAGATAAGAGTCGCAGAGGTTGCAAAAGGGTCCAGAAGAGGGACAGGAAGCATCCAGGCGGATGTTGAGGTCTCCGAGGAGGAGGAGTTGAGTGGTCGAGGCCAGGAGGGGAGGAGGAGAGGTCATCCCACTCAGAGAGGAGGGTTACACCTAACCAAGTGGCTGGCAGATCGTAGCCACAGTGAGAGAGCGGCCAGGAGAGAGAGAGCGAGCCTGCAGACCAGGCATTCAAAAGAGGAGTAGGCCTGCATAGGAATGATAGAGGCAGGGATCCACTCCGGGAAGATCAAGGCTACACCCCCACCAGAACGGTTGGGTCTGGGCGCAGAGAGGATCTTGTAGCAATCAGGGAGGAGAGTGTCAAAACCTGTGACGGAACTAGCTGTGAACCATGTCTCGTGAGACCGAGAACATCAAGGTCGAGTTCTTCCAGGAGACGGCAGATGTCAGAGGAGTGTTTGACAGCTGAGCGAGGGTTGAGAGTGGCAATGTGGAGAAGGTTGCCACCCTTGAGACTTCTAGGGAGGGGTACAGGTCAGAGGTACTCTCTGACGAAGTGTAGAAGGAGCCCAAAGGGAGGGCAGAAGAGGAAGGAGGAGAGGGCAAGGTAGCCAAGGATGCTGGTGAAGGCGCCAGAGAGGAGACAGAGGAAGGAGGCAAGGATGCCGGTGAAGGCAGAGAAGGGACAGCAGGAGTGGAAAGGAAGTTGATATGGTGTGGGACGCATCTATCAAAGAGGAGGAGGTTGGCCTGAGGGCCTTGGATCAAGACAGTGCCATTTAAGCACACATTAATGATGATCTTAGAGAAGTGGAAGGGGGCCAGAAGGGCCTCCCGAAGGGAGCCACCATTAATGATAGAGGAGGAAAAAAGAAAGCGCACAGTGGGAATGAGCCCACTGCGGCGGAATTGAATGTTATCTTATGATGATCAATGCTAGTGTTAAATTGTTAGCATGATAAACTAGAGGATTAGGCAATGACATTTGCCGCATTATTCAGCCACTTAGAATGTGAATAGTCCCTAAACATTCGGCGCAGGATTATACTGTTGTGGCTATTAATAATGGAGATTGTTATGCCACATAGCTAAAGGGGCAAAAATTCAAAAAATATTTTAGAACATACACACAATAAGTTCAAAGAAATTGAGAATATTGAATGTTCATTTAAAACAGACAATACGAATTATCAACAAAATGTGAGCACAAATGTAACTATTATGAAGCCAGGCTAAGAAGGCTGCTGGCCTTTCCTCACGTTCACCATTGTAATTGGAGCGAGTCACATGATCACAAATAGGTGACTCATAAGTGTGTAGAAATAAAAAATGCCCAGGAAAAATACCATGTAATTTCGCCTGAAGAAGTCCCAGTGTTTGGGGTGGAACGTGTGGTGTGTCGAACAACGTTGGGGACTACTCACACTGTAAGTCCGTGTTGGCTGAATGAATTGCGATTTCTATATTCATGAATGATTAAAATAATAAAGATATTTTTAAGCACGTGAATCAAGACCGAGTGCTCTAATGATTTTTTCCATGCAAGTGTCACTGGTTCTGGATATTTGAATCAGAGTTCAACTGGAATAGTTGTTATGGGATACATTACTCACCGTAATCGTATTTCTGATGCTTGTATCTGTTTAGATTCACATGCTGTGCAAAGGCCGACATCTAGTGGAAGCTGCAGAGTATTACAGTTTGTTTTTCGAAATTCAAAAATGGGCGTCGACACAGAGCGTGCCAGTAATACTATCCCTAGTGTGACGTCCACTGTACCCATGATCCCTCACGCGTGAGGGTCCTCCTCAGATTGTATTTTTTCTGACATGAGGTAGCATGAGGAGTAGTGCGAGTACAGATTATCCAAGCAGATAGACGGAAAATAAGACTACAAGCATCCATGCGCCTTCCCTCAGAGGGGAGGAAGGGTGGGTCGCATGTGAATCTAAGCAGATACAAGCATCAAAAATACGATTACATTGAGTGATGTATCCTTTGAATCTGCTTAGATCACATGCTGTGCATAGATTAGCGAGCAGTGTTAGAAGAAGGAGGTGGGATGTGAGAAGCGTCTTGAGCGAACAGATGTCTTAGAACCGCTTGTCCCACTTGAGTATCTGTCTTGGAATGAGTGTCAATGCAGTAGTGCTGAGTAAAAGTGTGAATAGAGCTCCAAGTAGCTGCTTTGCAAATGGTGTCAAGGGGTACATTTGCAATGAGAGCCAGAGTGGCCCCAATGCCTCTTGTAGAGTGGGCTCTTGGCGTAAAAGGCAGAGTTTTCCAGAAAGTAGTTGGATACAATTGACTGTCCATTTGGAAATGGCACCTTTAGAGACGCAATCTCCTTCTCTGCCTGTAGATAAGGAGACAAACAGTTGGTCTCTTTTCCTTAGCGGTCTTGTCTTGTCTACATAGTAGAGGACCGCTCTTCACACATCTAAAGTGTGTACTTTCACCTCAGCAGAGCTCCTGGGTTCCTGGAAGAAAGCCGGAAGCTCGATGGACTGGTTAACGTGGAATTTAGAAATAAACTTAGGTGAAAACCTAGGGTGTGTTCGTAAAACCAGTTTATCCTTATGACGGTAAAGAAAGGATCCTGCACTGACAGAGCCTGAATTTCACTGGCCCTTCTTATGGATGTAACGGCTACTAAGAAGGCAGTTTTGTAGGTCAGGTGTTTGAGACTGGCTTTATGCATGGGTTCAAATGGTGGCCCCATGAGCTTAGCAAGCACCACATTAAGGTCCCAACCAAGTGGTGGGTTTGAAATTGGAGGGTGAAGTCTCTTTACTCCTTCCATGAAGGCTTTAACCACTGGTACTTTCCACCACGACACCTTGTTATGGGAGGTGGTGTATGCTGACAGAGCTGCCAGGGGTACCTTTAGTGAGTTAAAAACCAACCCTGCGTCCAGCAGGTGGAGCATGTATGTGACAATTGTGGAAGGAGTGCAATCAACTGGGTTGATTTGCTTATTCTGGCACCAGATAACAAATCTTTTCCATTTGTCAAAGTAGCAGTGCCTCGTGTTTGGCTTCCTAGATTCTCTTAGGATGTCCATACATCTCTGCGGCAAATTGAGATGTCCAAACTCTAAGACCTCAGGAGCCATGCTGCCAGGTTTATTGAGTTGGGTTGAGGATGCACTTTCTGACCCTGGTGCTGGGACAGTAGGTTGTACCAGCCCGGGAGTTTGATGGGTTCGCACACCGCTAGTCTGCGTAAGTGTGGGAACCACGGTTGTCTCGCCCATTGTTAGGGAGAATTCTCTCTTTATGCTGAATTTCCTAACCTAGTGAGTCCCCCAGCAGCTTTGCTGGATTTCTGGAGTTTGTTTTTTTCCTCCTGCCAAGAGTGAGACTCTTTTTCTCCCACTCTTGGACAGGATTTATGGTATTCCTTTGACTGGTAATGTGTTTTATGGGCTATGGGGTCCTTTACTCCATAGGGTCTCATGTGTTTTTACTATGTGTGTTACACAGCACCCTCCGTGCAGTAACACAGGGGTGTCATAGTGACACCCCACCATAGACTCCATACCCTGGGACTGACTACTGTCTCCCAGGGCATGTAAAGTCACCATTGGCTTTACTAGTCCCAAATTATTAACAGAAACCAGTACAAACCATCATATTGTGGACGTACTGGTCGGGGCAATTCGATTGCCCCGGGGTCTGTTAGTCGAGGGGGCACGTCTCCGTCCCCCCGATTGAGTTTTGGCTGGTGGCAGTGGAAACTACTTTTTATATTCGACCGCGAATATTTCCCTATGGGATTTTCCCATTGTTCGAGGCTACCAACTTTAATTATTTAATTCTCATAGCCTCGAACATACCGCCGGTTTATTTAATTAATATTAATTCTCCGGTTGGTATTTTTTGCCAAGACTCGATTCTAAAATGGCGTTTGTGTTCTCTTCTGTGACTCCAACCCAAGTCGAGCCCTTTGTTCCACTTTTTGGCGGGCTTCTCCACAGAAGCCTCCAAAAGTGGTGCCACTCTGTCTGGGTACCACAGGGGGTGTGGGAGGGGGTTTAGGCACCCTGGACTGAGTTACCTTGGTAACTCAAGTCGCACTCTTGTGTGATTGGCCCAAGTGGTGAGCCGGCCGGCTCACCACTTAGCATGTTTGATTGACAGCTAGGCTGAGTGAATTGGGGTATGCTGCATAAAAGCAGGGCTTTGGGGACTGGAACTTCAGAAGTCGCCACAGGACCTGAGAATCCGACGAGGGAGAAGCTGAGCCGATCTACCACGACGACACCACCGGTGGAGCCCTGCAGAACCGACTCACCACTTCCCGACGACAGAGAAGATCTCCCGGCTGGAGAGGCTTCTTCCCCTGACTGGTGGGCACAACCAGTTTACCTTTCTTTCTTCGCACCCCAGACCGGTTTGTGGTTGAACTGCCCGTGCCAAGCACCACAGCGGCCGGATAGCCACTCACCACTGAACCGCGAATCAGCGGACCCCTCCTTGCACCTGAGAAACTCTGCGTCTGGTTTCTTCCCTGGCAGTGCAACGGACTCCTGTCTTCCTCCACGACGAGATCCTCTCTTCCCCCGGACGTAGCACCGACTTGCATCTGCTGCCAGGAACAACTGCCCCCGCTGGAGTGTTCTCACCACTTTAAGGTACCGTGTCCGCCATGCCTCCCTTTCTAAAGATTGCTACAAGGTAATAATAACTCCTTAACCTTGTGGACTGGGATGGCCGCTTGACCCTCTAACTGGTCCCTTTCTTTGGTCCAACTCCTTTTTGAACCATTACAAGACTTTTGTGCACTGCAACCGTGTGACCTTGGACACATTTCGTTTCGATCCCCTTAAAACGGATCCGGCCTACTGACTCTGAATTCATGGTTTTACTTTGCCTTCCTCTCTTGTTATGTTCTTGTAAAAGTGTTGGGATCTGTTTCAATTTGTTCTCTGCTTTTCTCTCCCTTTTTAAAACTAACTATTACAGTGCCATCTACGTTAAGCGCTCACCGCTGTCTGAAAATAAGTGGGGCTTTACTTACGACTTGTCTAATATTCTTTTAAGGGAGTGTATATCTTTTAGTGACCGTGTTTTTGAATTGCTTACTATTAGTGCCTGTGTGTTTTTCTAGATGTGGTTTTAAATAAATAATTATATCTCTTTTACACCAAGCCCTGGTCAGTGTTTACTTGTTCTATTGTATGCTCTTGACCTATTGTGAATACTCTGTATACTGCCTAACTCTTCTTGAGGGAAGTCTGACTGCTCTGCCACAGCTACCAAGTGAATCTGTGTGGTACAGGCTGCTACCAAGTGGGTTTACTGCCAAACACCTGTAGTCTTAAATCTTTTGCAGTGGTCCCAGAGGGAACTGCACAGGTTTCTGGCTAACATCCACATCGGAGCAACTAGGACGAGCGTCATCGATTCTCTGTTCATCTTGTTGACCACCTTCCTGATGAGAAGTGTTGGGGGAAAAGCGTACGCAAACATCCCTGACCAGTTCATCCACTTGGCGTTCCTCTGGGCGTCTGGTTGGGGGAACCTGGAGGGAACCTGGATGCGAATCCTGGGCACTGTCTGTTTTTGCTTGTGGCGAATAGGTTTATAGTGGGGAAACCCCACTGAGAGAAGGTATCTTCTACGATTTCTCTGTGTAGACACCATTCGTGTTCCTCTGGGAGGTGATCTCTGCTCAAAGCGTCCGCCAGAGAATTGAGATCCCCTGGAACATGTTGAGATGACAGGAAGATGTTCCGTCTGAGTGCCCATATCCAAATTTTCTGGGCAAGCTTGGACAGATTTGGCGAACGAGTCCCTCCTTGCTTGTTCAGGTAAAACATGGCTGTAGTGCTGTCCGTCCGGATCTGCACTGACAGGTTCAACAGGTAGGGATCGAACGCTTGAAGCCCTCTGAATACTGCCAGAAGCTCTAGCAGGTTGATATGATTCTTGGCCACTGAGTGAGACCAGAGATCCTGAGCTGTGTGGTGGAGTCCGTTGTGACTACCGCCTGTATCTCGGGATCGTAAAAGGGTTTTCCCTTGGACAGATTTTCTCTTGTCCAATAGTGAAGGCTTTGTACAAGTGTTGGCGAAACGACCACTAGATCGTCCCACTGACCACTTGCCTGAGACCACTATTTCGCCAACCATTTTTGCATGGGACGCATGCGCAGGCGCGCGAGTGTGGAGGTCGGGACTCGGGAACAGCCGTCACGCGGTCTGCTGATGCCGACTCCTGGAGTGCGACTTGGGGATAGAGGTCGGCTTCGTCTTCCGATGATTGAACCTTTGTTACCTTAGGGAGTGAGGCACTTTTGGCAACAGTGGATGGCTGCCTGGAGTCATGCGGCAATCTAGATCGAGAACGCCCAGAGGGCACCCATTCGGTGGACCGTTATCTGTGTGCTTCTTTCGAGAACTCGACGTGCGTGTTGAGTCTCGGTGGGACTTCGCGTGTTTGATGGAAGTGGTGTGGGTAGCGCTCGTGTCGCCGGGGGTTTTCCCCATAGCTGCCATGCTATACAACCTTCCGAGGTCGGGGACTTGCGCTTGGCTGTCTCTCGACATCACATTGCCCTCGCCGTCCGAAAGCACGGCGTCGCTGCCATCGCTGAAGGCGCCCTCCGCTGCCATGGCCTCTTGTTGCCTGGCGTGGTGGGCCCAACATTTGGTCGAACAGTCCTTAAGGGTTTACGGTTTAAACCGACTACACGCTCTGCAGTTGGCCTCGGGATGGTCCCTCGGCAAGCAGAGGTTACACGAAGCGTGTCTGTCAACCCAAGGGTACTTGCTGTTGCACTTGGGGCAGAATTGGAAAGGGGTACCCTTCATACGCACCCTGTGGCAGCGGGCTAGTGTGTGTAGGAATATATAAGAAAAAGCTTATATATATTTAGAGTGTAGAGTATGTACCACCCCCCACTCTCCCTACTTGCAGGGCCGAGGCCAGAAGCCTTCCAAGGCCCGGGCCGAGGCCAGAGGCCTTCCGAGGCCCAATTCCGTTGTGCAGCTCTCAACGGTTCTTTTTCTTCTCCGACGGCGTAGAGTGTCAGTGACTCGACGTTGGGGTGGAGAAAATGTTGAAATATAACGATATTTTGCAAAATTATGGCTAAGGCCAGGGAACTCCGCGGGATGCTTCCGACCAGTATGGTGGAAAAAAACAATCTGAGGGTCCTAGACGTGTGAGGGATCATGGTTACTGTGGACGTCACACTAGGGGTAGTATTACGGGCACGCCCTCTGTCGACGCCCATTTTCGAGTTTTGAAAAACAAACTAATACTCTGCAGCTTCCACTAGATGTCGGCCTATGCACAGCATGTGATTTGCAGATTCCACAAGCCTCAGAAGTATCTATTTCTTGTCCCCCTTTCCTTTCCTAATAGTCACTATAAATGTGTGCCAATAAATATTGCAATGTTAATTTGTACAGATTGTGTATGTCCCTTTTCTTTCTTTCCGTTTAACAAGGCCATTGTAAGTGAGAAGGGCACAGCAGTAGTGGGGATGAATACAAGTGAGAAAAATGGAGGAGGCGGACGACCGCCACACCTGGCTGCCCTATGCGCAATCACAATACAATCATCTGTAGGACGCCTCTACGGGCCGCATGTTTGCATGCACACATCTGTCTGGAAATAGTAACAGCAGCGTCTGTTTATCTGTGGCTCAACTGTGCACATACACATATCGTGCTGTGACGACTGGTAACACTTTCCCTGGTGAACATAACCGAATAAACGTATGGTGTAGTCATAGTAGCTGGAAGCATACACGCGTTTTTTTCCACATAACCATCCCACCTACTCTACAGTGCTCACAATAAGCACAGGTAGAAATGTGCAATGTACGTGAACCATATGTTTAAGTAGGCCGGGGTGGGAAACAATGTCGATGTCACCATAGTAACGTATCAACATTGCGCGTCTCTTATTTGGCGGACACGAGCCAGATCCGTACACATCGAAAGAGAACATTTCTCTGCGACGTACAGAGTGTTACAGTGATAGTGCACCCTTACAGCGATCCTCCACTCTTCCTTCTAACATGTAGATATGGTAGGGAACGTGCTCCACATGAGCCCTATAAAAGAGCCCACCCTACAATTGCTCTGTTTAACTTTCTGGTGCGCAGTGCTTGGGGCAGAAATACCTTTCTCACCAAACCTTTTTGAAGTGCTTTTGAGTCAGCAGTCCGGGACCATGGCAAACACTGCCTCCTACCCAAGTAAGGTGCACCTTACATTTTCTACTCTCCACTTAACATTTCTTACCCATGTGGTTGGTACACTTTGTGAAATCTCCCTTTCACTGCTGTCTTTTCTGGCGTCTCTTATAAAAGGAAAAATGCTACACAGCCAGAAAGTGTGGCGAACAAAAAGGCTCTTTTTAGAGCCACCTTCCAGTGTTCAAAAATAGAACTTCAAATGAAGCATGCAGGCGGTGACCCAGCCTATAAGCGCTGCGTACAGAGATGGCAACAATTAGCGGCGAGACACCCTCAAAAGCACTGTATACGCATTTCCACAAAAAAAGCAGTGGATCTGAAAAGAGCCTTTTTGTTACTATTTGTATTTTAAACGTTACAATTGGGGAAGGACTACTGGGAAAATTCATCCTACACTTGCAAGAAGCGCTGTACGGCATTTTGGATATTACGCAGAAAGATCTCATTGCCAGCATCAGTCAGATGAACTCCATCTGAACGAAAAATGTTCCTACTACGAAAGGTAATGTTTTCATTGTGGAAGGAGAACATGCTAACGTTGCGCAGAAAAGTGAACCCATCCTTATTCACATTGCGCTGCGCTTTCGCCATTTGTGGACCACAGAAGGAAGAACGCAGCCATATCTGCCTCTGGGCAATGCGAGAAAAGATTATGTGTGAATTTGGAAACATTTCCATTAGTTGGCAAAATGTCTCCTTCATTGCAAATTGCAGTGAAATGCCGGTAACGTGCCCTAAACTGTTCCCCCCACAATGAACAATAATAATGTCTGGATGAGGAAGCGTCACCAAACTAGCACAAAGAGGACCCACATGGACCCACTGCATTCCACGTATTCCGTACCAGTGCAGAGCAACATTATCGAAACCAAGGTGTGCTGCTAGTGCACAACGCTCTGTGTAAAGTTGTATCCAATGTATCCACGAGGCGCCCAACAGCCATATATTCCACCTACTTAACGGCACACCCGTCCCCGTAGCCATGTCCATTCCTATTGGCAAAGAAACATTATGCCATAATCTGTTCCTACACACCACACCCACAAATTCCTATTGACCAATCCCAACTCCTGCATAGTCCCATTTCCATTGCACCCACCCTCACAATACCCGGATGAGGCATGTGCGCTCCCCCAAAAGGCACAGCTTTCGCCAACATATTGCCCTGTGTACGGGGCTACACAAACACATTTTAAGCGATTTAAAAAAATCAGTTATGCAAAGTGTTTATTTCTAATTTTGCTAGAGAGATGTGTCAAACAACACCTTCTGTGCTCCTTGTTATGGGTTGCTCTCGGCTTGTCATCCATATATTACTACATGCGTGTCTGCAGCGTACATAGTATGTACTTGCAACAGATTACTAATTGTAATAGGGGAAAAAATAATTTGCTGCCACTAACAAACGTCACACTACAAGCACCAACGTTATCATGGCCACAAAACAACATCCTACCATGGAACACAAAAGCATACATACACGTGAATCGCTCAACCGTAGTCCCATTTACATACCAAGCACATTACGAAAAACGCCATTTAGCATCTGCGATTTCCCCTACTACAGCGAGGGCCGTGGCCCAGTAGAGCAGGGCCAATCCTTCTTCCTTTTCAAGCAGTCTTTCAGCAGCACTCCCTGATTGGCTACTGTTAAACTATTACATACGCATAAACCAATTACAACCAAGAAGTGTGCATTTAATTCTTTCACATCTAATGAACAGTGCAAACATGTCTTCTAAATGAGAAATTACGGGGGAACGATCTACGCGTTCTGCTCCCATAAACATCAGCATCACTACCCATCAGCACACCCAGTAGGTATTACTATTTTTCTACAGTACAGTGCCAAATGTGTTATACGTCCGCATACCTATCAAATCACACGCTTTTGGCGGCTGTCACTCGCCACTTATGCAGCTGTCTCACCCGCCAAGCTCCCTAACCGGCCATAACAATCAATGGGCTTTCACACGCCAATTACATCAGTTGTTTTCACCTGCCGAAGAGCCATGAAAGGTTGAAAACTATACACCATGCGTAGCAACAGAGTACCTAGGTCTCAATCTCCATAACATACTCAAAACCTGTACTATTGTGCCTCCCATCACATGCCATGAAATTGCTCCTCCAGTGGTAGGTGGTGGCAAAAGGTTCAATTTGGCCGCAACACGCATTGGTAGACGAAAAAGGTTACTGTGTTCTTTTGTTGCGTCTTTTTTACAATTGCTTCCCCCATTACACCACCTCCTAGCTCTTTTGTACAAATTGCGAACACAACTATCAGGCAGCCTTTCCGACAAAACTATGCAAACTGCATACATTTCAAGCATAACGACAGTTTCCACCCGTACGTCATACATAACAAGAGCAGTTGAGCAATAAAAAAAAGTTATCGCCACTTTCAAAACAGTAACATAGCATATTCAAATTAAAACCCCTAAGCAATCCCTGCACTCAGGTACTGAGCATACATAGGCACAGAACTGCATGCAAATGGACACCCAAAAACATTGTACTTTCCACACCTTTGTCTCATCCTCCCACACTGCACAGTACTGCATTTGTCAAGTAAATAGGCCTACACTTACACACACACACACACACACACACACACACACACGTTTTTCATAACCTGTTACACACTAAGCTCCCAAGTAGGCCACCTACTCCCTCAACAAACATGCTTTTACTCCCAACCGACCATCATATTGTAGACCTTCCATTTATACAAACACACTTCGTCTTGCTGCCAAGACATCCCCCCTACAGTTCTCAAGAACGTAATGTAAAAATATAAGCAGTATGTCATTAGCCAACATATTTTCTTACCGTCTTACACAGGAGCAGTACCCACCAGTCTCTGGGAAGCTACTGCAGTGTACACTTCAAAATACAGCCTAGAAGACACCTACTCTCTGCAATCAACAAAGTAAGTACAATACCAGCATACTCTTGTATGTCTTATTAAACCAGTGCACTAATATTCTACTGTAGAATATACATGTGTGCCCATCCAGCAGTATGTACTTCATTGTTACTAATCACACCTCTACAGGTGCTAGGTCTTTCTTATGTTGCCCCCATTACAATAATACCCACATAGTGTCCCCAACCTAACCTTACACACCCACACCCTTGCACTTAAATAGCTGCCTACCCTCCCATTCACCCACTGACGCACTTTGTACACATATACATGGGAAAATGTGCACACCCACACTTCCCTTTCTTCACCAACAGCTGCTACACAATGCCTACCAAACGGCAATTCCGTAGAAAGGAACGCAGAAAAAGAGCCACACAACCTACAAACACAGCAAGTACCCACCCACTGCAATCTGAAAGGTTCAGAAGAAGAGTTAATTCAGTCATTAAGGAAAACTAATCCATCTACCTGTAAAGACAGTGTAGGTGATCTGGCAAAATGTGAGAATGTACAGGAAACAACAAAATACAGTCCAACGCAGACTAATCCTAAAAGAGCACGTAGAAATAGTAGTGTAATCACAAGCAAGCATTCAAAAAAACGAATTATACAAAACATTTTCCACCACAACCTTACAAGTAGAGGACAGAAATCACGCTCAACACTCAAAACCTATTGCAGAAAAGCCATCCTAGAAGCTCTTGTAGGCACTTCTATAAGTGTGAAGCAGAAATTGTTTATAGTAACTTTAAAGAGAATTGAACCACTAACAAGATTAATTGGTAAATTACAAGCAGTACTACGAAACAAACGCAATGTCACCATAGATAACTTTGGCCACATATATGCATGTGAGTGGAGTCACAAAACCAACACAGAGCCATACTTCAATGAAGAATCCTATAAACAACTAACCAACCAAATTGCCTTACATCAAAGTGGACGAGGATATGAAAAGATAGCCAATACCGTAATGGAAGAACAAACACTTCTTTCTCAAATATCCCCATCAAACTTAGATGGCACTCTCCAATCCACCATACCAACACGCCTCACGTACAAATGGCCTTGCACATCAATGTGCAAAGTTCGCACATGCCTAATCAAACATTTGCAGCAATTCCTCAATCAGTATGTCAAAGGCACTAACAAAAGAAAAATGAAAATTCTACAAAGTATGGACTCCTATCCAGTGCGCAAGTACACTGGAATACACAGACATACCTTAGCCTGAATTTGTGGAGCAGCTTGCAACAGCACCTTCCACCGTATTAAAATGTTAGCAACCCACCATTCAACAATCAGAAATCTAGTCTACAAACTGTACTATGCAAAAACTCCAGCTTTAGCACTCCAACATTTAAATGATATTCTCCTACACGGCACAGCCAAACAAGTGCGCATTGAAATTGAGCACATCTTTAGGAAATGCTGTGAAACTGAAGAGCACTTATCCACTGCAACTTTGTCAGCCAACAATACTGACAACAATGCAGCTATCAACATTTTACATCACACATACACAAGAGAAATACAAAAGTTCAAAAGCACTTCTGCTGAAATGCCAAACTAAGTATGTGTGTGTTGTCTTAGAACTTTCTATAAAAATAGCACCAAAACTGTTGATATAATTCAGAAAATAGAAGGCAATGAGGAATCCCAATGGTTTCAATTAGCTCTGTACCTTCTAGCAGAAAACAAGTACGACATTACCAACACCTCCATTCTACGCACATAGTGCACTTCAAAACTTGACAATAACCAAAGGCCTTCTTGTGCAATTAGTAATAATTTGGAACCGTTTCCAGTGCCAAATGCTCTGCAGCAGCTTAATTTGTATGAGAGCATTATAATACAAACAGTGCAACCATTTCAAGCAATAACACGTCTTCAAACAAAAACTGCAAAATTACCTCCCACCAAATTACTCAAAGGCATTCGTGGTAAAGTAGTTTATTTACCAATAGATCTGAAAGAAAATGTAGACACTCTACGAGTGCAAAGGCCAATACACAAATCTTTTATTATCCTGGTAAATGGTGTACCTACAAAAGACAAACAAATTGTCAACACCTAGTGGACTTAACCAAAGTTAGAGAGGCGTTGCAGTACCTTAAAGAAAACAATGAATACTACAAGGAAATAAACAATGAAGAAAACCTGAGAGAAACAACCAAAATAATGCAGGACTTCTCAACAAGTGGCCCATTTCAATGCCTAGATCCTAGTGCAGCCTCCAGTATTTTAGACCACTATACAATTCACCCGCTGCACTCCAGAGACACCATAGACGATGCACTAGAAACATATCAAATGCGGCAAGCCAAAGGAGTCCCAATCAGTATATGGGAAAAAAGTGTGGAAGCACAAGCCTTTCCTCTACTCTTGCCCACTGGAAAAGGTGGAAGATATGATGATAGAAGCACACAAATAAAACAGCATGCCAATACCGCTGTATACGAATGTATGCTGAAGACTCAAGATTTAGACAGAAAGTGGAGTACATATTCCATCTGCTCTTTGAAAGTGAACTAGCAACCCTGTGCTTATGGAGTTGCCCACACATTAAAAAGAGGTTCACATTTCCAAAACATGTCTGCTACAGAACTACTTCAAAAGGTGCAACAAAAGGACAATGTTTTACAAAGTAGTGCTACACATGTCTTGGTAAACCTGCATGGCACCAAAGAGTACTGGTTCCGATGGCACGCAGATGTACAGTGTAGGCTACGCAACCTTGGCCCACAAACAGTGTTTGTCACTTTAAGGTGTGCCGAGTATGCATGGGAAGACCTGCACACTTTCCTACGCATAGCAAACAAAAACAAAACAGGTATAGACATGAATTCCAGGAGAGCTGTGCTCTCTCGATCCAGTAAATGTTTCAAGCTACTTTCATCATCACTTCCTTACAATGCTGCACTTCATTTGCAATAAAAGACTTCCTCCCCTTGGAGAAGTACAACACTTCTTTTGGAGAAAAGAATATCAAGCCAGAGGAGCACCACACATCCACATGCTTTTGTGGATTATAAATGCTCCTCCATTTGGTGAGGAGAGTGATGAAACTGTTTTGGAGTTCATTCACAAATATGTCACTTGTGAAATCCCTCCGGAAAGTACCCCTAGTGACCTACGAGCAAAAATGTTGCAATTCCATTGACACAAGTGTGGCAAGTAATGTCGACGCAAATACAAGAACAGAGGCAAATACTACACCAAAAGCCGCTTTGGTTTCCCTAGAGCAGTTTCAATAACAGGCCAAGTAAACAGCTTCATGTCTTCAGTTCGACATAGTGTCAAAGGAAAATCTCCTAAAAACACATACTACATAAAAAGGAGCGAAGCACCCAGGTACATCAATGATTACAATGCAATTATTGCCCTCTTATGGAATGCCAATGTTGATGTACAGTACATTGCAGACAATTCCACTACGGTTGCACGATATGTCACCACCTACTTAACCAAAAAAGAGAAAGCAGAGCTCAAAGACCTCTGCAATGACATATCCTCTGAGAAAACACTAGCACAAAAATTGTAGAGCTTTGGCATTAAAATGCTCTCCCATAGAGAATGTGGGAGCCACGAAGCCGCTGACCGCTTAACCGGCATAGCCTTATATGGGAAATCTGACAACATAGTGTGGCTAAGCCTTGGGCCTGCATCAAGAAATAGAGTACTTAAATCGTATGAAGAGAAACAAAGAATAGCCAAAAGTGATCCCAACAGCCAGGACATTTTAAAGAACAACTTATTGGACACATACTTTTTTTAAATTTTATTATTTTATTTGTTTTTGGTAGCAAAAATTAATTGACACCTTGACAAAACTTTATCAGATAAAATAAGCACTTTCCATGTCAAAATTAAAATATTCATTATATAAAACATGGTATAAAACAAGATTATACATCACAACATAACAGGCAAAATTTACAATCATCAACAATTCATCACACAATATTGGTCGTATCACAATATAAAACAGATTTCAATTTCATTTCAATTTCTAGCGGCGCTACGGTGAATTCATCAATTCGACTATATCGTCCACTTGGAAGAGACACCCAGTTCACGTGTGTTCGCAATTATTGCTAAATCTTAATAGATGCCACAGTCGCTTCAATTTACAAAGTGCAATAAAATACAAACCAAGGCTCGTCCATCAGGAGGAGGCGTTACGTCGCCTTTATGATACCAGACTCCATGGTGCCAATCACGCTATCTTCGGTGGCGTATATGCTGTTTAGGTACCTACTTCACATGGACATCCTTCACGGTATGCAAGGTATCATTTAATAGCAAAAGATCATCCTCAATCATGTCCACAAGTCTCACAGTTGCCAACATAATTAATAATTAATAATCTTAGCTTTTTCAACTTCTGTTACCCTTTTTACTTCTGTAAAAAAAGAAACACCATTTACAGCCCATAACCGCCTTACAATGTTAAACAAACGTTCACACAAACTGCTTACCTTTCCTAAACAGTAGCCCCAAACAAGGTCATGCAGTGCACCAAACTGCGTACTATGGACCACCCACCCAGGTGGTCTCAAACAGCAAACACAGTGTCACATAACCCACTGTTGCCTCATGACACAGTGCACATCTAACTTTTCCTTACACACTGTAAAAACACATTTTATGTATTTTGCCATCTGTGCATTCACGGACCATTTGTACAGCACCATCATATCTACTTGTATGTTGCACTACCTTCACCGTAATGACACGACAAACATTCGTAAGGAACATGTTACTTACCTGTAACTGTTGTTCTCCAGCATGGGTCTGGCATGGATTCACATGCTCATGAATATTCCCCGTCGTTAGGGTGGGAATCCTCAGTAAAAGAAAAAAATCAGTTTCAGTTTCGTTTCTGAACTGTCTTTCTACTAATAACCAATCACTGGTCTCTGGGTCATACTGCCCCCAGCCAATGACTGCCCTCTACCTAAGCCCCTCCTCCAGCAGCCATCTTCAGATTTGGTAGCACGTAAAGTGGCAGTAGGACCAAGAGAAGAGTTTGCATGTGAATCCATGCCAGACCCATGCTGGAGAACAACAGTTACAGGTAAGTAACTTGTTCCTTCTCCAGCATGGGGTCTGGCATGGATTCACATGCTCATGAATACAAGAATACATAGCAGTACACACATGCACAACCATAGGAGGTGGCAAGGCTCAACATTAAGCATTTCAAAAACTCAACATTAAGCATCGCTTACCTCCTCACCAGGCTCACCTTCAAGCAAACAGGTTGCGCAGCACTGCCTGGCCGACTCTTGACTCCTCCCTGGAATCCCAGTCGACGCAGTAGAATCTTGTGAAGGTGTGCGTCGACCTCCACGTAGCAGTCCTGCAGATGTCCAGCAGGGGCACACCAGACACAAACGCCGTAGTAGCAGCAATCGGTCTGGTTGAATGGGCTCTCGGACAGCTGGGCAACGGTCGATTTACCAACCGGTGACAGTGCATGATGCAGCCAGAGAGCCATCTGGAAATGGAAGTCTTGGAGAGGGCCTTCCCTTGGTTCACAGCGCCAAAGTTCACAAACTTCTGTGATGTTTTTTGCGAAAACTCTTTGTGCGGTCCACGTAGAACTTCAGCGCTCTAGCTACATCCAGCGAGTGCAAAGTCCTCTCAGCCGGCGACGGGAAGAAAACAGGTAACACCAAGGGCTTGTTGAGATAGAAGTTCGACGGCACCTTGGGCATGAAGGAGGGGTGCGTCCTCAGCACTACCCTTGTCTCGTGGAATGTCAGATATGGAGGTTTACAGGAGAGGGCTTGGATCTCTCCCACTCGTCGTGCGGAGGTGATGGCCACAAGAAACGCTGTCTTCCACGTTAGGAAATTCAGCAGCGCCAAATGCAAAGGCTCGAATGGAGGGCCCATGAGCCTGGTCAGCACCATATTGCGCTCCCACGCCGGGGCCGGAGCCTTCACCGGCGGGAACAAGCGGAACAGTACTTTCATGAACTCCTTCACCAGGCCCCGCTTTGGCCAGCGACAGCAAGTATGGCAGCACTTGAGGGCCGTAATCCATAGAGGGTTGATATTTTGTGCACGGCACCAGACAGAGAACCTCTTCCATTTCTGTCTATAGCACTTAAGAGTTGAGGATGCCCTGGTAGCTTCTGAACTCTAAATCGCGCCCCCTTCCCTGGCAAGAAGATCTGCGTCCGTCGGCAGCCTGACTGGGAGGGGTGGGACGCCGACATGTCCAGAAGGTCCGGGAACCATATCTGCCTTGGCCACGCTGGTGCGACGAGGATCATCCTGCACCGGGACTGTCTGAGTTGACTGATGAGTCGCAGAAGCAACCGCAACGGTGGGAACGCATAGAGGAACAGGCCGTACCAAGGGAAGGAGAATGCATCGCCCATGCTCCCCGGCTGGGGAAACCTGCTGGTGAACCTCCGGCACTTGGTGTTCGTCGCCGTCATGAAAAGATCTATCTGGGAATTGCCCCATTGTTGGAATAGGAGATCCACTTGATTCTGCCGGAGCTCCCACTCGTGGCACGAGCGCAGCTCCCTGCTGAGTGAGTTGGCGACAGTGTTCTTTACTCTTGCCAGGTGGAAGGGTACCAGGAACATCCCCTGGGCAACAGCCCAGTGCCACAGGTCCTGCGCTTCCTTGGATAGAGCTGGGGATCTGGTGCCCCCCTGCTTCCGGATGTAGAACTTCGTGGTGGTGTTGTCGGTGAAGACCAGTACCACTTTGACCTTGAGGGATGGGAGGAAGGACCCGAGGGCCCAGAACACGGCCTGGAACTCCAGGACGTTGATATGTAGAGACCTCTCCTCCGGGAACCAAAGGCCTTTTGCGTGGAGATCTCCGGTGTGCACACCCCATCCCTTCTGGGAGGCGTCCGCCATCACCGTTTCCCGATGCGCTGGGGTCTGGAAGTCCATGCCCGCCGCGAGATGCGCACGGGTGCCCCACCACCGGATCGCGTGCTGGAAAGTCTTGTTGAGGGAGTTCTTGTCTTCGAATCTTCCCGTCACTTGTACCCAGCGGGTGTCGAGGAATTCCTGCAGCGGCCGCATCCGCAACCTGCACAGTCGCACAAGGTAGATGCATGACAACATCATGCCGAGCAGGAACTTGATGGACCTCACCCTGGCAACCTCTGTGGTCAACAGCCATTGTACCTTGCCCGGGATGGCCGTCATTCTCTCCTCCGATGGTGAAGCCAGCCGTGCCACTGTGTTGAGTCTGGCTTCCAGGAACAGGGCATCTTGCAATGGCACCAAGCAAGACTTTGCAAAGTTTATCGAGAACCCCAGTTCCGTGTATAGGCGGACGGTCCTCGCTGTGTGGTCGACGGCGAGTTCTCTTGACTTCGCTCTGATAAGTTAATAGTCCAGATAGGGGTAGAAGTGGATCCCCTGCAGGAGCAGCCGTGGCGCCAGGCACTTGGTGAAGACCCTTGGCGCCGATTTCGAACCGTAGAGCAGTGCCTTGAACTGATAGTGCCGCCCTTGGACCACGAAGCGCAGAAACTTTCGATGTCCTTTGTGTATGGGGATGTGGAAGTAGGCATCCTCCAAGTCCAGCGACGGCAGCAAGTCGCCTTCCTCCAGTTGTCCCAGCACATGCTGAAGCGTGACTATCGGGAACTTTTGGGATTTTATGAATTTGTTGAGGCGGCGGCCGTCTAAAATGGGCGCCAGACGCTGGTCTTCTTTCAGACGAGGAAGTATTGTGAGTATACTCCAGAGCCCCAGAGCCTCTTTGGGACGAGTTCTATCGCGCCCTTCTTCAGCATTGCTCGTACCTCCAGAAGCAGCTGTGGAATGTGGTTTCTCTTCCTGGCCACTGGTGGAAAATGGGGACAACTTTTTGGGAACTACAGAGTGTGCCCGTGGGCCAGGGCATCCAGCATCCAACGGTCGGTGGAGATGGACTTCCACACGCTGACGAAGTTCGCCAGCCGGCCTCCCCACCAGGGTGCTCGGGTGGGGGCCCGAAGTCACGGCCGGTTCAGTCTTGCTTCGCCAGAGGCCTTGCCACCTTGGGCCCCTAGGCGGCGACGACGGTGTCCACCGGCCTTGTTGCAGCCTCTGTAGGCTTCCTGCAACGAAGAGCGGGCCACCTGGTGGTATGAGGAGCTGCCACCGAATCTTTTGGAGGCACCTTGAGACTTGCCTCCGGAGGTCCGAAAGGACGGCCGCTGCTAATGGAGAGAACCCAAGGCCCGGGCCGTCTCGGTGTCCGCCTTGATGGCCTGCAGCGACTCGTCCACTGCCTTGCTGAACAGGTTGTTCCCGTCGAAGGGCATGTCCAGTACCCTGGTCTGCACGTCCTGACCGAAGTCGGTGGCCCTGAGACAACCGCGCCGGCGGAGGCAAA
The DNA here is from genome assembly GCF_040938575.1 of Ambystoma mexicanum. Lineage (NCBI taxonomy): Eukaryota > Metazoa > Chordata > Amphibia > Caudata > Ambystomatidae > Ambystoma > Ambystoma mexicanum. The sequence continues at coordinate 291,219,935 of NC_090932.1, read as the reverse complement.
CGCTATTGCCCATCTGGCGAAAACTGGTGTCCGCAATGTCCGTGGCCACCGTGATGGCGTGGTCCGATGCCACCTCACCCTCCTGAAGGATTTCAAGGGCTTCCGCCCTCTTGTCGTCTGGGAGAAAGTCCAGGAGGGGAGCGATCTTAAACCACAGCTTCCTGTCGTAGCGGCCATGATCGCGAAGGCGTTGGCCGCCTTGATGGTCATCGCTGCCAACGAGATGACCCGTCGTCCCATGCCGTCCAGCTTCTTCCCCTCGCCGTCCGGTGGAAAAGTGGAAGTTGATGCTGTAGCCCCTGCCGATTTCTTCTTGACCGCCGCGGAGACCACCGAATCTGGGGACGGCTGTGCCCTCAGGCATATGGGCGCAGAGTCTGGGACCCAGTACTTCTTCTCGTACTGGTCCCTCTTCACAGGGGCCGTGGACGGGTTCTTCAGAAAGGACAGTCCTTCGTTCCAGATGTTGTCCAGTAAAGGGACTGAGAGGGCGGTCTTCCTCTTGGCCTCCCGTCGCTGGTACAGGAACCCCTCCTCCTTCTGCTCTTCGGGGCATAGCTGGAAAAGCTCCGATGCCCTGGCGATCATGGCGTGAAAGGAGCCAATTTCGTTGGAAGGGGAAGCCCGGGCAGGGGTTGATGGGAGATTTGTTCCGTCGTCACCCCCGTCGTCCGTCTCATCCCTCGGGGGGTGGGTGGAGTTGAAGGATGGAAGGCTGGGGGAGGATGGACTTGCCTCCGCTTTGGTGGAGGACTCCCCCCGACAGTCCAGGCGCCGCTGGATTGTCCACTGGAGGCAAGGGTAGCCTCGTCCTTATTTCGGTGCACAGGGTTTGCAGTGCCAGCAAAATGTCATCCTGCCTGTCGGCGTTGGCATTGGTTGCGACGGGAGCGCCGTGGTGTCTGGTTCCTTGTCGATCTGCCGTTCTTCGTCGGCTCCACCCTCGCTCTCTAAGTCTGCCTAATTGGGATCCTTCCCGCGGGCCCTCTCCTCGAACCTCTTGCCCAGGGTTGCCTTGACGATAGACCGCTCGTCCTCGGAAGAGGTATCTCGCCCCCCCACTTTCTCATCCTGGGGTTTCACTGGGGTCCTTTCGATAAGCTGGAAAGAAGATTCCCTCCGGGACGGCAGGGAAACTCTAAGCCTGGAAGTTGTCTCCACTGAGGTCGCCTCTGCAGGCTTCGCCAGATCCGACACGACTCCCTCAATTGAGGCCTTAGCCGGGTGAATCTGGGCCTTCACGACCTTGGGCGCATCTGAGGCCTTCACCATGGTGGGAGGGTCACCACCTCGCTCCCCCTTGGCTTTCTCTGTCGGGACCTGCCGGGGATTCTCCCGAACCTTACCCGGGTTCTCAGACTTCCTTTTCACCGACCCGGAGCGTTGGCTCGTGGTTAACGGCGTCAATGACATTGCACCCAGCCTGGTAGCTGAGGAGCACGAACCAACGTCACTCCCGGTGCCCGTGGACTTGCAGTGCTTCGCCTTCTGTTGGGCCCCCGTCGCCGGAGCGCCCTCAAAAGGTCGTAGAAGACCGCTCTGACTTCTTCTAACCTGCTGCTGGGCTCTTCGCCTCCAGCCAGTTAGCGAGTCGTGTATGACAGTCCTTCATGGTCCAGGCAGACATGTTCTTGCAGAACGCACAGTCCTCCTCCACGTGTGACTTGTCAGCGTGAAGCCAGTAGTGGCACCGGGAGTGCTCATCTTCCTTGAAGACATTCTGTAGTACACTTCCTGGGCAGATCCTAAACAGCTTGCATCCAACGGGCGTCGAGTCTCCTCTGTCCTGGGCCATGTCCACGCAGGGTAGGCCTCAAAGATCTTCCGGAATCCTCCAAGAAGTTAAATTCGGCGTAGAAATTTCTGAAACGGGTCCCGTTAATCGGAAGATGAAACGGTGAAGCTTGAGGCTCGATTTGACTGAAAAATAAAGAGTAAACCCTTTGGAAAAACGCAACAACTAGTAAAAGCTCGAGAGCTATAGCACAAGGACTCCCAACACTTGAACGTGCAGTAAAAATATGAAGATGGCTGCCAGAGGAGGGGCTTAGATAGAGGGCAGTCATTGGCTGAGGGCAGTATGACCCAGAGACCAGTGATTGGTTATTAGTAGAAAGACAGCTCAGAAACGAAACTGAAACTGATTTTTTCTTTTACCGAGGATTCCCAGCCTGACGACGGGGAATATTTATGAGCATGTGAATCCATGCCAGTACCCATGATGGAGATACATGCTACACTCGAAACACATTCCCGGCTAATTCCTTCATTTTTTTCCTGCCTCATCTCCAGAAATCGAAACCTAACATACCTCTCCTTAAGCAGAACACACGCTCATTGTAAAACAGCCTTGAGGGGGAAGCAAGTTTAGCTCCAGGGTCATATATTGTATAGAAATCTAGCAAAAAAAATACATAACTTGCACTGCAGTTCCTCTGTCCATGTGCCCCAAATGTACTCTGCAACCATCTCGTACGCCGTACACTGCAATTTAACGGCCTCCCAATAGAAGGATGGAATTTGCCGAAATTATGCAAGTACACCTTTACATCACATGTGTATTACGATTAACAGTTATTTACGTTCTCCTCAGTATGCATATTTACAAACTTGCTCTACCGCTCACTTTCTCTCCATACATTACACGGACCTTTGTGACGGCAGTAAAAAAACGCTGTCACACTTCCATGTCTCCACCATTCCCAGTAACTTGCAACTGTCATTGTACTTTCTTTTGCATCCATTCGTCCCTACCCCCTCCAAATGCAGACATACAAGGCTCCACGAACATGGAACGCAAGCACCTGACCTTCTACGCACTCGTACACTGCTACATTCCCTGTTCTCATCTTTGTATGCCCTTTCACACAATTACTACGTCTACGCACCCTCAGTGTAGTATATGTTATAACCGACACAGGTGCATGCAGCGGTCAACTGGCACAAATATGTACAACTCACATTTCTTTCACACGCTTCTTATCGAAGCAGCTACTCCATTCTCCAGCAATCCAAGGTAACCTCCATTACATTTCTTATTGTATTACTTTCTTTGTAAACACACTGACACATTGCGCCCTGGATCCAACTACACTCGCTACCACTGTGAACTTTTGTAAAAAAGCAACATGTGAAAACATCCTCTTGTCCCAACGGTTCCAACACATTTTCTTCTGTGCACCCGTACAATCACTGTATTACTTACAAACCAGACACCAAGGCAGTGAGTTCAGATATGGCGCTACGCACTAACACACAAGTCATTTTTCCTCAGCCATTCAGCTATTACCACATTATCCTTCCCGCAAAGTTGTGTCCTGTAGGCTACAACTAATACCCGCTACTTACATCTACTCTTATTCCTCTTTCTAATCAGATATCTGGCACCCTACTGCGTGTGCCACACATTCCACATTCCAATAGACGGCTGGTGGACCAACCATTGGAAGATTACCATAAGCAATGTCTTTTCCATCGCTATTATCTGGGCCAACCACTATGGGCCGGTATGTCCACTTGCGGTTCCTGCTATACGAACCAACCTACAAAACTTAATTCCATAAGCCATCCCAGAGGCACTGCATGCTACCTTCGCTACCTTTCAAAGACAATGGGCCTCATTAAGAGTCCGGTGGTAGGCATGCCGGAAAAACCGGCAGGCTGCCGCCGGACCGGTACTACCATTCTGCCTCCGTGATTGCCGGAATCACCGGGGCATTACAACCCCGGTGACCCGGTAATTCTGGAGGCGGAATTCTGTAAATCCCCATTCCCATGGAGTCACATAGGACTCCATTGGCATGGGGACCATGGAAACACTGGTTCCGTCTATGACAGAGCCGGTGTTTCCATGTCAGCCTGCAGGCAGGTGGTGTTACTCTTGCCAGGTTAGACCTTGGCTTGAGTGACACCTCCCGCCTGCAGGCAGACATGGAATCAGCCGGTCCGGAAACAACGGTGGTGGCGGATTTACCGCCACCGTTGTTTTCCGGACCGGCTGACTTGTAATGAGGCCCAATGTCTTCTTCCACACGGACCACAGAGCAGCACTGCGTACTCCTTTTCCCACTGTGCTACACGAGAACAGAAGAACATGCACAGACAGAATGGGTCACTGTATTTTGTTTGCAAAATAAAAGAGTGCTGAATCCACCAACTGCGTTTACATTCTGTGGCAAAATAAAGCACTTCCAACCACTCACTGTATTATTATTAAAGTATGGAATGATCTGGCACTGTACACTTTGTCTGCGCAAGTCTTCTTTTTCTTTTGTTTATGGTGTTCCTTTCCAGAGCTAGGTGCTCACATGACAGAGTGTGATACGCTTGGCACGCACATAAAATAAATACCTGGAGTGCACACCGTGAGGAACGACTGTCCACAAGTAAAGTCCCTGATGCCAGTGACTGCTGAGATGGTGTATGTGGCACACAGGCATAGCTAACGGAAGCGATGCACACATTACAATTGCATACACTTCAAGCTCCACTGGCTTCCTTTCGCCATCTGAACAAGTACGCCAAACAAAGGTAACAGTCAGATGGCGTGCCATTATGTATAAAGCTCCACTTAACAGCGTTCATCATGTTGCCGGCTGCAAATGTATGTTTGTTCGAACTTACATTCTCCATAGTGTTCATATGTAATACTTATTAACTTGTGTCATGTGCACTGCCTTCATTCTCTCTCAACGTACTAGGTATTATGAGAGGTGTACCATACTGTACATTAATTGTGTCCTCTCAGTATGTGAATGGCAACAAGGCCAATAACGGTCACCATATTCATGTGCTGTCACTTCACACAACCTCTAAACAAATGAATGTACCCTTACTGGTGAGATATGCTCTAAGCAATGTGTTTACATGGACAGATGCAAGACTTTAGGGCTCGTCCACAGATTTTGTTTCTCTTTTTCAAAGGTATGGTCTCCTAAGTAGGGGATCCAAAACAGGGAGTCTGTAAATACTAGACGCTCACTGTGTTGGAAATATACACAAATACAAAAGCAATAGTTTATTTGCTAGTTACATGAATACATATAGTGCAGAAGAAAAATGTTAAAACAATATTTAAGAATTGCAACATACATGAGAAGAGTAACAATTAGCAATGACTTTAAATGCAGAGTGAAAATTATAACATATGCAATAGAGTGAAAAAGAATTAATATATACACTTGTGTGAACACAAAAAAAATGCTTTGTGGTAAATCCAAAGATCAAAGTGGAAACAAAGGGGCTATAGATTCACCCCAGTTTCTAAAGGATGTCCTAGTTGGGAAATAATTCCTTATATGTGTTGGGTATTCCTTCTAGGTATAACAATAAATGTTACAGGGTCATATGGAAAACAAGATATCTTATGGCCTATAGCCTACATGACAGAGACTGAATAGACAGAGTCTGGGACAACTAGGAACCGTTATACTCCGCTGTTCCCAGTTGGTATCACGTTTCGGCGGATTTTCAATCAATTGCATCTGCCTTCATCAGGGCTCTTTAGGGGCGACTCTGCCGGTGCTGATTATCCCAAGTCCTCGGTTCTCGATCACTAAGAGGCATATAGCTGAGCATGGAGGATCCTCACAGCGGGTCCCATTATGATATACTGGTACCCGGACAGTGTTGGTAAACCACACGGTGATTCTGCTGGTAGGGCGACAACCTCTACTCGTATGGCACCTGCAACATTTCCTCCACAACCATGCTGTGACAGTGAGCACCCACAGTAGACATACATATTTCCAGCCCTGTACGCTGGACTTACATATCAGTGTAAGAACTGACCCAAAGAAGGGAACATTGTTAAACCTACTTCCGAACCATGTCCACATTGTTACGTAAAACGCCCGTAGCCATCCATACACGGCAGTACACGCTTGCCACACCCAACACAACATAGTACACTGATTAGAACAATCCCTATACCATCTGCAATACACTCCCCAACCCCAATAGCCTCTCAAGGTTGTCACCTGCGCATCTACCCCACAACTGTTACGTGTTAGCATCTGCGTACAGGTGGTATGTCGCAAATGTTACTTACTAAAACAAGCCTTGCATTTCCCACTTTCTTACTGCACTCCCTGAACAGACCTCTGTTCACGTCCACACCCCTCCTTACACAAATGATGTCTTATCTCAGCAATTCCCCTTTATGACCTGCATCATATCCTCCACATTAATTCTGCAAAGGCGGGGATCTTACGTCACTTGCATATTTACCAGTGTATTATATAGCACAAGGTAAGCTTATAATTTACTGCATACGTATAGATGCAACAACATACTCAAACAAGGCAACATTCTCACTCTTACTTCCAACCAGTGCCCACACTGTTACAGCCAAGGGACGTACCCATGCACACAAGCCAGTATGGGTTTTACAGGCACAAGACAACATGGCACTCCACTGCAAATATCCTCATATTGTCTCCAATGCACTCCTCATCCCCAATAGAGTCTGCCTGCACTCACCAAAAAATAATAGTCACCTCCACAACTGCCCACCAATTAACTATCTGTGAATACCTGCATACAAATTCCTTCCATCTGCCCATGTCTACCTGCCCTCCCTAAAGCAAGGCTGTGGCCAAGCCCTACGCTCTTGTGTACACAGGCGAATACACCCATGCATGGAAACATGTCAGCACTTACCCTTTCTGTCCACAGGTACATATCAGTTCAGAAAAAAAACCATCAAGTCAACTTTGTTACCTACTTCCAACCACTGCCCACCCTCTTATGTGCCATGGCTCCACCCATGTACACCAGTCAGTATAGGTTTTGCAAGCACAATACAACATACCACTAATACTGCAAATATCCTCATTCTGTCCAATGCACTCCCCATCCCCAATGGAGTCTGCCTGCACTCACCAGAAAATGATAATTAGTGGGCAGTTGTGGAGGCGACTATCTGTGAGTACCTCCATACAAATTCCTTCCATCTGCCAATGTCTACCTGCCCTCCCTTAAGCAAGGCTGTGGCCAATCTCTAGGCTGTTGGTTACATAGGCGGAGGCGGCATGCACCCAATTGCCTAGTCCTACTATACACCCACTAGAAACCAATAAAGTCATGCATGGTAACATTTCCCACGGTGCTTTACTGCCTTCAACTATGTATAGATACAACAGACTCAAACAATGCAACATTCTGACACCTACTTCCAACCAGTGCTCACACTGACGGTCAAGGGCCGTACCCATGCACACAAGCCAGTATGGGTGTTACAGGCACAAGACAACATGGCACTCCGACTGCAAACATCCTCATATTGTCTCCAATGCACTCCCCATCCCCAATAGAGTCTGCCTACACTCACCAAAAAATTATAGTTGCCTCCACAACTGCCCACCAACTAACTATGTGTGAGTACCTCCATACAAATTCCTTCCATCTGCCAATGTCAACCTGCCCTTGCTAAAGCAAGGCTATGGCCAAGCCCTAGGCTCTTGGGTACATAGGCGGAGGCAAAGCACCCAAATGCCTAGTCCTACTACACACCCACTGGAAGGCAATACAGGTATGCATGCTAACATTTCAAACAGTGCTTGCCTGCCTACACGTACATATACCTACAGTAAAGGAGCACACCAAAATAGCATTCGCACACCTACTTCCAACCAGTGGCCACACTGTTACGGCCAGAGGCCATTGCCATGCACACAAGGCAGTAGGGCCTTTGGAGGCACAACACAACATAGTACACCAACTGCTAATATCCTCATATTATCTCCAAGGCATTCCCCATCCCCTATACAGACTCCCTACAGTGACCAACATATCATACTTCCCTGTGCAACTACCCACCAATCCAGTGTATGTCAATAGCTGCAGGATTGGTGCATATTATGACAGTGTGCTGCCAAATAATCGTTTTTCTCTGTGTCGTTATGGACTCCCTTGCAATAACGGTGTAAGCAAACTCGCCCGCCTACCTAATTGCTAAGTGCCTCACTGCTCTCCCATACATTCAGCCTTACATTGTACCCCAGCTGGACGCTTTTTCTACATGGCATGGCCATGCAGTCAAAAGCCTACGCCTTACCCAGACCCACAGCAAGCGAAGTAAAAGAAGCAGGTTAATATTTCCTCACAAACCCACTGCAACAAAATCTTCGCTTCCCCCTCTTTCACCCAGCGAATCCTGCAAAGCAATCTTTCCAGCGCCTTTTCGGCGCACCACTATCCTCCGATACACCATGGCGGCTTCTCCCAAAAATGTTGACACACAGCACGCTTCCCTTCAGCCAACCACCGGCCGTATCCACTGTTGGCCGACAGCACAGCGTACCGCGACCCAATCAGACATCGGTTTGCGGAGCGAACAGGGAAATGGGTCCGTCGAGCGGAACCAGATATCACATTTTTTGGGACGTACATTTCAGTGTTTCGCAAAAAATGTACCGGTCCTATTTCCACCAAACACACAAAAGCACGCTTTCTGGCCCAAGCCCGCATATTTGGTGAAAATCTGTCCAGCCGTTCGACCTGTAGCCATGCACAAAGTTTTTCCCCATTCAGTCTATGGAAAAAAAACATTTTTGGGACCCCCTATAACTCCTCCCCCCACCCCTGCACGAAACCTCGCCCAACTTGGCGAAAAGATTCTGAGCCGCCCATATACTTTTTTTTGCAAAGTTTGTTAAGGATTTGTCCAGGGGGAGCGAAGTTATAAACCGCCAAAAAATAAGTGCTCTTCCTATGAGTTTAGCAACTTACCCATTACTACACTGTTAAGTTGCTCAACCCATAGAAGGAGCACTTTTTGGGCGGCTTATAACTTTGGCCCCTCTGGACGTATCCTCACCAAACACAAAAAAATAATATGGCCCCCTCAGATGGATTGATTCTGCAAAGTTTGGTGAGGTTTCGTCTGGGGGGTTGGGGGGGAGGCTGGGGGCAAAGTCATAGCTGTGTGTCCCAAAATGTGTGGTTTTCCTCAGACGGATTGGTAAAAATATTTGCTCATGCCTAGAGCCCAAACCGCTGGAAAGATTTTCACCAATTTTGCATCGAGACCTTTTGTAAATTTGGCGTAAATCCATCCAGTATTTTTTTTTAAAACAGCTAAAACGTATGTTAGTGAGAATTCTCATTCTATGGCTAATGTCCCTTACCTATAGAGTCCCTCAGCAGCTTTGCTGCATTTGAAGGGTTTGTTTTTTTCTCCTGCTAAGTGTGAGACTCTTTTTCCCACTCTTAGACAGATTGCTGATGTGTGTTCTAGGCTATTTTTGTGTTTAATGTCTATGGGGTTTTTCTCACCCTCATAGGAACCATCTTTATACATGTGTGTTACACAGCACCCTCGGTGCAGTAACACAGGGGTGTCATAGTGACCCCCAAACATAGACTCCATACCCTGGGACAGACTACTGTCTCCCAGGGCATGTAAAGTTTCCTAAATGTGACTTTACTAGTCAATAGTAATGAACTAAACCAGTACAAACCATCTTACAATGGAAGTACTGGAAAGGGTTAAAAATGTTTCCCTTGTGTTCATTTTCGAGAGGGTATTGTACAGTCCCTCTCTCAAAAGTTTCTGGCTGGTGGCAGTGGTTACTACCGTAAATATTCAACCGCAAATATTTTCCTATGGGATTTTCCCATTGTTTGAGGCTACCACTTTTACTGACAGCCTCGAACGAACCGCCGGCTTATTTATTAACTTTAATCCGGTATGCTTTTTCTGCCAGAACTTTAATAATATTTCTTTCTCTTGTCTTTCACTGAAATCCGAACCCAGGTCGGGGATCCTTTGTTCGTCCTTTTGGCGGGCTTCTGCCAAGAAGCCCTCCTCTCGGCGCCACTGAGTCTGGGGTAGACCCACTGTGTGGGAGGGGGAGTAGACACCCTGGACAGGGTTGCCTAAGCAACCCAAGTCGCACTCTGCCCTGATAGGCTGGAGGGTCTCCCGCCAGGATGACCACTCCACTGTATGAGTGACAGCTACGCTGTATGAATGGGGGATTTTCTGCATAAAAGCAGGGACCTGTGGACTGGAAGAGCAAGACGTTGCCACTGGAACTAAGAAACCCGAAGAGGAGAGTAGCTGAAGACATCTGCAACGAATGAACCACCGGTGAAGCCCTGCTGCAGATCCTCACCATTTTTTTCCAACGACTTGAGAAGATCTTCAGCTGCAAGAGTCTTCTTCCCTTGAGCTGGTGGGGCCAACCAGTTCATCAATCACCTTCTAGGACCTGCCTTGGTCGAATCGCCAGTGCCCTGCACCCAGAGACCGGATAACCAGACATCCGTCCACCACGATCGCGATTTAAAGGAGCGTACCTTTTAATCTGTTACGCCATCACCGCGGCTGGCTTCTTTCCTGGGCAGTGCAATAACTCAAACCTTCCTCCACGACGAGAGCCTCTCTTCCTCTGCTGGACAACACGAACTGCAGGAACAGCCAGGAACCACTGCCACCGCAGGAGCTGCTTCCACTTTTTCAGGTGCATTGTTCCGCCAGGCCTCCCGTTTCGAGGGGTACTTGTAAAGGTGTTTGAAATCCTTTACTTACCTCCTGGGTTGGCCGCCCCTATCGACTAACATTATCTTTTACCTTCTGCACCCTCCTTTTGAATCGTTAAACCAAAGACTTTGACTGCAGCTACTAGAACAGTTTCATCCTGGGCACATTGCCCTGTACCACTAACTCTGGCAAAGGCCTTAAATCTGTTACAACTGCCTTCACTAGATTGCTTTTCATCCTCAACTGTGTTGGTGCACCAAAAACTCTTATAACCCCTCTTCCTTCCCTCTTAAGTATTGCTGAAGTGCCATTTTGCTTGGTTTTCACCTATGTATGACTATTGCTAAAGTGCTACCTTGCCTAACTTGTTCACAATCCACTTTGGAAGTGCTGCTCGTGTGTTTAAGAGGTTAACCCTGTATAACTTGTCCTTTCCCTCCCTTTTGAGAAATTACTAGAGTGCCATTTTTGCCTTGTTGACCCTGTGCCATTTTGCTCAGTTTTCACTCTGGCTCAAACTTGTCTATAATTTAAATAGGGAGTTGTGTATACCTTTCTTGACCGTTTTAACTTGCTTTGATATTTGTGATTTACGTGTTAAACTAGAAGTGTGTAAAATAAATATATATATTCTTTTTAATACAAAGCTTTGGTCAGTTTTTCCTTGTACCATAGTACTGTAGTCCTAATGTGTAAACCCTGAATACTGCTCATCTTCCTCTTGAGATAAGTATGACTGCTCAGCCACAGCTACCAACTAAATCTTTGTGGTACATACTGATACCAAAGGGAATTTATTGCATATACCTGTAGTCTTAATCTGCTGATGTGCTCCCCAAGGGAACTGCAGTGGATTCTGGCTAACAACGTAGTTCCAAAACAATTAGTGATATCTATGTCTGGTCCGCAGACTCATTGTCCTATCCGGTCTGTGGATAACCCACTGGACCAATCAGGGTCTGGCGTGATTGGACATGTCCGCTGACTGTATTGTGAAAAACGTAAGCTGCGTCAGATATTTTAAAAAGGTCGCCATAATAGATTTGTGGACAGCGGCAGTTGTCCGCAGACATCGCAGTAAAAACATATTGAAAAACACAACATTGCACTAATGAAACAATCTCTGGGGTGATGAGGATGGAATGTGATGTGGCCATAAAAAGACAAAAAACTGATGGTTTTTCATGTTCGTAGTCCGCAAACAGTTTGGGGACAGCCCTGTGATGTTGGTGAAAAGCAGTTTTTGGATAGGTTATAACTTTGGCACCACTCAATTAAATTTTGTGATGATATTCTAAATCTGATCTTGAATAGTTCTACAGAGAGTTCGGTGCTATTTTGCAAAGAGGGAACAAATTTAGAGAGAGGGTCCCAATATATTTGAAAGGCTTATAGATTTGGTGCCATTTTACAAATCTGCACAAAAGTTTGCAAAAAGATTTAAGATTTTAATTTGCAAAGTTTGGTGGGATTTTGTGAAGAGGGGGCAAAATTAGGGGTGGGTTGGAACATATTTAGATGGATTACAACTTTGTTGCCGTTTGCCGAATGTGCACAAAATTTTTTAGAAAGATTATAGAGCCAACCTTGAATGTTTGTGGAAAGTCGGAATGGATATTGTGAAGTGGGAGCGAAGTAATATGACTATTTTATGTACGTACATTTTGACACTTTTCAAAAAGTAAAACCGATGGATTTGCAGCAAAGTTGTTTAAGGAGCACTGACTATGATCTGAAAGCATGGTTTTGCAAATGTGTCCGTGTTTTATTTTTGATAAGTGTCATAATGTAGGTACAAAAAATTGTGATATACCTTTGGTGACTGAGGTATAGCCTGTGGCCATGGGCAGTGGCCAAAGGCCATGACACGGACAATCTGGCTACAGGTCATGGCCACGAGGGACTAGCAATGGGGTTCACCAGGGACTGGCTATCTGGTTAAGTATTTGAAAATCGTGATAGGTTTGCATGGGAAAATACATTCTGCCTGTGACTAAAATTCCGCCTGTGGCTACAGCCCAAATTGCTGCACTGGATTGTATCAACAGATCGCAGTGACTACCGCTGTATACACTCGGAGACAATGCTAATCAGCTTATAATTACAGAGCACGCCAAACCAGGTGCCCATAAGGTCACCAGGCCAACCCTTAAAATCATAAATCACCCTTATTTGCGATGATCCCGGGACAAGATATTGGGATTGAATGGCGGACTCATTTCCACAACCTCCCAGCAATGACTGGCCCACAATCCAAAAGCCTTGAGAAAGAACGAAAAACATGTCAGCTGACTTATAACATTAAATATAGAAACAAAAATGGTTTTAAAGACTGCTTTATTACGACAACAGTTACCTGTTGAATAACTCAGCACTCAGGTGAACAGGGCTAACTCTCCTATTCGAAACCTAACACTTGAACAAGGAAGGGCACCTTCACAAAAGAACCCCATCACCAACAGCGGGGTAATCCGTTTAAAGTACTAGATGAAGCACAGTGATCTACCCATTCTGCCACCCTGGAATTACTTCATAATTGTGGACTCTGAATTGATTATTGGGGCATGCAGCATGGCTGAAGCCCTAGGTTTGAATGGGAAATAATATTTTGCTTACAGCTACAGCCTGAAGTACTGTACTGAATTACAACAAACCTGTGCGAGAAGCATCAGCACAGACCTGAAAGCATGCTTTTGCAAATTTGTTTCATGTTTTATTTTTCCAAAGTGTCCAAATGTAACTACAAAAAATAGGGATATGAGTTTGGTGCATGGACAATGGACCTGGCCCTTGGCAAGGATGAATGCCTCCTCTGATTTACTTATTGGGGCATGCAGCATTGCCAAAGATCTAGGTTTAAATGGGAAAAATAATTCTGCTTGTGGCTGCAACCCAGAGTGCTGGAATGTCCTGTGTTTTACTTTTTTGAAAGTGTCAAAACATAAGTACATAAAAATAGTGATATAACTTTTCTGCTGTGGGCACTGGGCCTGGCAAGGATTTGCTCTACTCTGATTTGCCTACTGGGGTATGCGGCATGGCCGAAGCCCATGCCCCATGGATTGTGGAGACTGGCCATGCAAGCCATGAGCACTGGCCATTGGTTACATTATGAGGGTATATTGGACACTGAACTAGGATGCTGGGTAGGTGCAGTGGATACCGGGGGTGGTTTTGTGGGGCTGGGGTCATGGTCAAGCCTCATGCCCTAGGCAATTGAACAATGACTTGTATCCTCAGGATACGCTGCTGATAACGAAACACATAAGTATGCGTTGCAAAAAATATTTTTGTTAAAGGTTTATAGTTCATTCATATATGTTAAGAGAAATTATTAATAACTTATATACAATGATGTAAAATTACGAAACATTTTCATTTATAAAAGCCTATTAAATTGACAGAAAAAACATTGTTAAAGGAATGCTACGGTTAAGATGTACCCCACCCTTGGGACTCCTGTGCCCCACCAGTTAGCTAGTGGCCTCGCATCTTGGAATCCTTTGGCACTTCCCTCCTGGGCTCCCATGAGCACTTGTTCATCCGTACTGCCCCTTTTATTTATGCACTTCTGTAACTGCACAATGCATACATGCATTTATAGGAGCACTATGTACAATGTTTTGGTATACGTATCGGAAATGCAGATGCAAAAGATTTGTAGAACATTGTTAAGTGGCAGTTGGTAGGTGGAAGTTTAAGATGTTGATAGGCTATACGTGGAGTTGTTTTAAGTGATTGGTGGTTTAAAGCAGGCAATGATGGAATGTTACAAACATAACAATAAAAAGAGTAGAAGGGCTGTCTTGTGTGATGGTGTGCATGTGCAATATAGGTTTTCTAATATGGCATGGGCTAGACAGGGGAACGCAGAGACTGTGGGTAGTCATAAAGGGCAATGGATTATGGTGTATATTTCTATGGTAGAGAGAAGAATTTCGGACGGAAAATTGTGCTTTTTTTCTTTCTTTCTAGTATACAAGTGTCCATTATTTACATTAGCATAGTAGAAAATGCTAATGGGAATGTTGGAGAATCTTACTCAATCTAACTACTTTGCTGAAAAATGTAAATTAGATGGCGTCTATAAGCTTAGTCTTTAGTTCTATTTTTTAACTGTGATTTTTTAAATGCTTTTTTTTTGCATGAGAGGTCAGAAAGTAAGGTTGAGAGGGAAATGAGAGAAGGGGCACCAACCACATATATAGAGGGGCAGGTGGATAGGGGAAGATGTTGCGCATGTTTTAAATCTAAGGTAGGGGGCAGTGTTTCTCATGTTCCTTGATTACAGCTTCAAAAAGCACTATATAATTGCTCCCCCCTGCAGAGTGGTGTGTTGCAGTATATACAGAGTACTGTTGTCTTTGAAAAATATGGATCAACGCCATTACCCAATTTGATAATATCAAATCGATCGAAAGGTACATTCAAGCGAATTTCAGCCTGTACCATTCGATCAATTTGATGCAATCAAGTTGGTTAAAAATACTGAACATGGGTAGCGGGGACTGCGGGGGTGTGCCCCTCCCCCATGTTCAGTAATTAAACATTGGGGGGATTGCGGGGGTGTCCAATTCCAGAAGATTGGAGGCAGGGGATGAAAAATGAAAAAAAGTTTTTAAAAAGAAAAGAAGACCCTGCGGCATCGGAATCCACCCGGGTTGGAACTGACGCTGCAGGGTCAGGAGAGGCAGCGGACGAGAAAAGGTAAGTGGTGGAGTGGGGCGATGTATTTGGGGGTGGGTTACATGGATTGGGCGAGTTTGGCTGCTGTAAAATTGTTTTCGCTGTGAAATGGACTATGGTCAATTCCGCCACAAACAATTCTGCGACGGCCAAACTACCCAGATCCGGATCAACAGCCACTTTTATCGCTTGCAAGGTAGCTGGTGGGATGTTGTGTCCCACAGAAGTAGGCTGTGTGGTTACAGTATTGGTTGAGGAAGACGAGGTAGAGGAAGACAGCCAACTACTTCCTAAGAAAGGAACATAGTTTCCTAGAGCATTGTGGTGGTTGGATTTGGTGTGGCAGCGCATGGAGAGTGGTCTCGTTGGGAGTACTGCCCAGGTTGTCCATGACTGAGTACTGCATTTCACTTTCGTAGATTTAGCCTTTGGTACATTTACAACAGTGGTAAAGAACTGCCACACCCATGATTCTCTCTTTGGGGGCTAGAGGTAGACACTTCCTCTACCTCATCTTCCTGGTCCTCTTCATTGTCTTTTGAGGTATTGCGCTCATTTCGTTGTGTAGGTCCTCCAGCTCGTGGTGGTGGTGACTCTTAGGGAGGGATGGGAATAGCTGATGCGATTCTTAAGATCAATGGCAGTTTTGCTAATATTCTTTGTGCTAGATTATTATGGACAATGAGTAAGAATAGGTGTAGAGCTGTGTAAGGGTACATTTTCAGTTTAAAACATCCTAGATCAGATGGAAATGCAGTTTTGAAGTGTTCGCAAAGCCATCTTTACGATGCATCTTTCATGTACTGGGTGTTTGTCCTAGCAGTGCACGGTGGTGCGTGAGTTATGGTTGCTTAGCTTAACATAACTGGCGAATCTGTGGGGGCTTTAGGTTTTACTTCTAACCATAATGTACGTTTCATTGAATTGCACTGGTTTTTGTTAGTGCAACTTAACCATAACGTCTCTAGTTTTTAATTGAATATATGCTAACAAAAAACATTGTTAAAGGGACGTTATGCTTCAGTTGCAGTACTACAAACCTATCCCTTTACTGAAAAAACGATGCTAAAGGAAGGGTCTGGTTACAGTGGCCTACTAAAAACCTATCAACTTCAGTGCAAACACGCTGGTGAAGGGACGTTATGCTTCAGTTGCCCTAAAAACAACCTAGCAACTTCAGTGCAAAAAGCTGTGGTACAGGAACGTTACAAATACTTTGCACTAACAACAACCTATCCATACTATGCTTACAAGTAAAACCGGAAAACCCCAGAAATTCGCCAGTTATGGTAATGTACGCAACGATAACACGCGCTACCACTGTGCACTGCAAGGACTAACACCCATGACATCAAAGATGATCAGTGCCGAGGGTACTTTCAGCGCAGAGGGCTGCTCAGGCAACCGAGAGATATCAGGAGCCTCAGCCCTACGGCCTTCCTGGCAATGTAAGCCTAATGGGTGTAACACCCAAAGATGCTTTCGACGCTGATGAAGTCGACGGAGTGGGCAACTTGGGGTCGGGAGCACCGAGCTCTGCTTTAGCTGCCAAAGCCTGCTGGTCGGGGGCCAGAGCCGCACCTAGAGCCACTTGCTTCTTAAAGATTTACAGCATAGAGGTTTTAAAACTGTCCCACTCCTCCGAGTGGTCGGCCCCGCCGAGAGCTTACCTCGATCTGACGACTAGCTGGACTTGCGACAGTTACGGTGATGCCGCTTCATCCGCGAGGAAGACGAGGAATGGCTCCAGGAATGGGACCGCTTCTTGATCTTCTTATGATGTCGGTGCCTCTGACTCGCCCTCCGAGGACTGGACGTGCGACCGCGCCAGAGACTTGGCAACAGGTAGACCCAAAGCCAGTTTCCCAGCTCTCTTGCGCAGGGACTTTGGCTACATCTTTACGCATGATGCGCATCCTCTGTGTCGTGACTAGCACCCAGACACCACAGAGAGACTTTATGGGGGACAGTCAAAGACATTTTGGCTTCGCAATTGCAGCATTGCTTGAAGCCCGAAACCCTGTGGGGGGACACTGTATCAAGGTTTTGAAGAAAAAACTTACAAAGTATGGTAAGAATGTTGAGTAAACTCAAATCGTGTTGCGCAAGCGCGCGGAAAAAAGGAACTGAGGTGTGGGGCATAGTGATGTGGTATAAGTAAGACGCCTGACGTCACATCCGGGGCCAATGTTCGGGAGCCTGTCAAGACGGATCGATGACCGAGACTCGAGGTCCACTACGCCCCCTGGTGAAATGTTTCCGAAGCAGCAGAGCTGGAGATGAGCATATATCATGATGAGGAATCTGCGGTAGAAGAGCAATCCATTGAAAATGACTTACCTCTCAGTAACTTTCTTTCTGATGGGTGTTCCTCCCCGGGATTCTTCATTTATGATATCCCTATCCTAGCGCAGCTGTTCTTTGTAAACTGTTTCGGTGCAAGGGGGGGGGGGGGGCAGCTTGGCTCTGCCTCAGGTCCACCCAATGCCTCTACGAGCCAGACAAGATGTCAGGGCAGTATATATTAGGGTTTCGCACCTCGTGACCACAGTTGCACTCACTTTCCCTAGCACTCTGAAGCAGAGGTATGGTAGAAATGATTGTAAACTAGCTATCTGCCACGAGGAGCAGGTAAGGAGGGCAATGAGAAATCCATGGGAAGAAGATCCATCAGAAAGAACATTACTGAGAGGTAAGTAATTCGTTCTTTTAATGGATTCCTTCCTCCCACGGATTCCTCATCTATGATGGACTCCCAAAGCAGTATGTAAACCTGGAGGAAGGAAGCAAGAATGCCACCTAGACCAGAAGATGGATCTTCTGAGCAAGAGGGAAATCCAAGATCAGTTTCTGTAGAAAGGAAGGCCTCAATCTCTAAGTCACCTTCTCTTTGGAAAAACAAATAGGGAGGTAAAACGGACAATACCTGGAGCTCACTCACCCATCCCGCGGAAGTTATGACAACCAGTAACATCACCTTAAGGGTGAGTAATCTAATACAACAGGAATGAATGGGCTCAACTGGAGTGCTGATAAGAAAGTTTATAACTAAGCTTTCCTGTGTTAAGTGAAATCCGATAAACACTGGAAATCCCTTCCACCGGATGGAAAACTGCCCCCTAGGCTGAAAAACACTGTTTCCTCTATCCCAGTGGTGCCTTGGTGTGAGCAGGAATGGGATTAAGTTTGAAGGCGAAGGGGTGGCTGGAGAAGGGACTTAGCAGACAATAGGAAATGGGCCCTACTCTCCCCCATGTCTGCTTCTTTGCTTTCTCCCATTGCTTCCCCCCTCCTGTCCCCTGACCTTTCTCAAAAACATTGCACATTCAATGTTACATTGATTTCTTTGTAAAAAACAAATATATATATATATATATATATATATATATGTATATATATATAGGATACATTACTCACCGTAATCGTATTTCTGATGCTTGTATCTGCTTAGATTCACATGCTGTGCATATGCCGACATCTAGTGGAAGCTGCAGAGTATTACAGTTTGTTTTTCGAAACTCGAAAATGGGCGTCGACACAGGGCGTGCCAGTAATACTATCCCTAGTGTGACGTCCACTGTACCCAAGATCCCTCATGCGTCTAGGATCCTCAGATTGTATTTTTTCTGACATGAGGTAGCATGAGGAGTAGCGTGAGAACAGATAATCCAAGCAAATAGATAGAAAGGTAAGACTACAAGCAACCATGCGCCTTCTCTCAGAGGGGAGGAAGGGTGGGTCGCATGTGAATCTAAGCAGATACAAGCATCAGAAATACGATTACGGTGAGTAATGTATCCCTTCTGAGGCTTGTGGAATCTGCTTAGATCACATGCTGTGCATAGATTAGCGAGCAGTACCTGAAGAAGGCGGTGGGATGTGAGAAGGGTCATGAGCAAATAAGTGTCTTAGAACCGATTGTCCCACTTGTGTATCTGCCTGGGAATGGGTGTCAATGCAGTAATGCTGAGTAAAAGTGTGAATAGAGCTCCAAGTAGCTGCTTTGCAAATGGTGTCAAGGGGTACATTTGCAATGAAAGCCAGAGTGGCCCCAATGCCTCTAGTAGAGTGGGCTCTTGGCGTGAAAGGCAGAGTTCTTTCAGAGAGTGAGTAACACAGCTGGATACAGTTAATAATCCACTTCGAGATGGCACCTTTAGAGACGCGATCCTCCTCTCTGCCTGTAGCTACGGAGACAAACAGTTGATCTGTTTTTCTTAGCGGTCTGGTCTTATTTACATAGTAGAGCATCGCCCTACGCACATCTAGGGTGTGTAGTTTCACCTCAGCCGAGCTTTGAGGGTCCTGGAAGAAAGCCGGAAGCTCGATGGACTGGTTTACGTGGAATTTAGATATAAACTTAGTTGAGAACCTAGGGTGTGTGCGTAAAACCAGTTTGTCTTTATGGACAGTAAAGAAAGGATCCTGCACTGACAGAGCCTGAATTTCACTGACTCTTCTTATAGAAGTAATAGCTACTAAGAAGGCTGTTTTATAAGTCAGGTTTTTGAGACTGCTTTTATGCATGGGCTCGAAAGGGGGTCCCATGAGCTTGGATAGCACCACATTAAGGTCCCACCCTGGTGGTGGGTTTGAAATAGGAGGGTGAAGTCTCTTTACTCCTTCCATGAAGGCTTTAACTACTGGTACTTTCCACCAAGAGACCTTGCTATGGGAAGTGGTGTATGCCGACAGGGCTGCCAGGTGTACTTTCAGTGAGTTAAAAACCAATCCTGCATTTAGCAGGTGGAGCATGTATGTAACAATAGTGGAAGGAGTGCAATCAACAGGGTTGATTTGTCTACTCTGGCACCAGATAACGAACCTCTTCCACTTGTCAAAGTAACAGTGCCTTGTGTTTGGATTCCTAGATTCTTTTAGGATGTCCATACACCTCTGTGGTAAATTGAGATGTCCAAACTCTATGACCTCAGGAGCCATGCTGCCAGGTTCATTGAGTTGGGTTGCTGGTGCACTGTTTGACCTTGGTGCTGGGACAGTAGGTTGTACCAGGCTGGAAGTTTGATGGGCTCGCACACCGCCTTCCTGCGTAGGTGTGGGAACCACGGTTGTCTTGCCCACATGGGAGCAACTAGGATGAGCGTCATCGACTCTCTGTTCATCTTGTTCACCACCTTCCTGATGAGAGGAGTTGGTGGAAAAGCGTACGCAAACATCCCTGACCAGTTCATCCATCGGGCGTTCCCCTGGGAGTCTGGTTGGGGGAACCTGGATGCAAATCCTGGGCATTGTTTGTTTTCGCTTGTGGCGAATAAGTGTATAGTGGGGAAACCCCACTGAGAGAAGATATCTTCTACGACCTCTCTGTGTAGAACCCATTCGTGTTCCTCTGGGAGGGAGTCTCTGTTCAGAGCATCCGCTAGGGAATTGAGCTCCCCTGGAACATGTTGTGATGACAGGAAGATGTTCCATCTGAGTGCCCATATCCAGATTTTCTGGGCAAGCTTGGACAGATTTGGCGAACAAGTCCCAACTTGCTTGTTCATAACATGGCTGTTATGCTGCCCGTCCCGATTTGCACTGACAGGTTTAGTAGGTGGGGCTCGAACGCTTGAAGCGTTCTGAATACTGCCAGAAGCTCTAGCAGGTTGATGTGGTTCTTGGCCACTGAGGGAGACCAGAGACCCTGAGCTGTGTGGTGGAGATGGTGAGCTCCCCACCCCGTCATACATGCATCGGTAGTGACTACTGCCTGTACTTCGGGATCGTAAAAGGGTTTTCCCTGTGCAAGATTCTCTCTTGTCCACCAGTGAAGGCTTTGTACTAGTGTTGGCGAAACGACCACTAGATCGTCCCACTGACCACTTGCCTGAGACCACTGCTCTCCCATACATTCAGCCTTACATTGTACCCCAGCTGGATGCTTTTTCTACATGGCATGGCCATGCAGTCAAAAGCCTACGCCTTACCCAGACCCACAGCAAGCGAAGTAAAAGAAGCAGGTTAATATTTCCTCACAAACCCACCGCAACAAAATCTTCGCTTCCCCCTCTTTCACCCAGCGAATCCGGCAAAGCAATCTTTCCAGCGCCTTTTCGGTGCACCATTATCCTCCGATACACCATGGCGGCTTCTCCCAAAAATGTTGACACACAGCACGCTTCCCTTCAGCCAACCACCGGCCGTATCCACTGTTGGCCGACAGCACAGCGTACCGCGACCCAATCAGACATCGGTTTGCGGAGCGAACAGGGAAATGGGTCCGTCGAGCGGAACCAGATATCACATTTTTTGGGACGTACATTTCAGTGTTTCGCAAAAAATGTACCGGTCCTATTTCCACCAAACACACAAAAGCACGCTTTCTGGCCCAAGCCCGCATATTTGGTGAAAATCTGTCCAGCCGTTCGACCTGTAGCCATGCACAAAGTTTTTCCCCATTCAGTCTATGGAAAAAAAACATTTTTGGGACCCCCTATAACTCCTCCCCCCACCCCTGCACGAAACCTCGCCCAACTTGGCGAAAAGATTCTGAGCCGCCCATATACTTTTCTTTGCAAAGTTTGTTAAGGATTCGTCCAGGGGGAGCGAAGTTATAAACCCCCAAAAAATGAGTGCTCTTCCTATGAGTTTAGCAACTTACCCATTACTACACTGTTAAGTTGCTCAACCCATAGAAGGAGCACTTTTTGGGCGGCTTATAACTTTGGCCCCTCTGGACGTATCCTCACCAAACACAAAAAAATAATATGGCCCCCTCGGATGGATTGATTCTGCAAAGTTTGGTGAGGTTTCGTCTGGGGGGGGGGGCCGGGAGGCTGGGGGCAAAGTCATAGCTGTGTGTCCCAAAATGTGTGGTTTTCCTCAGACGGATTGGTAAAAATACTTGCTCATGCCTAGAGCCCAAACCGCTGGACAGATTTTCACCAATTTTGCATCGAGACCTTTTATAAATTTGGCGTAAATCCATCCAGTATTTTTTTTAAAACAGCTAAAACGTATGTTAGTGAGAATTCTCATTCTATGGCTAATGTCCCTTACCTATAGAGTCCCTCAGCAGCTTTGCTGCATTTGAAGGGTTTGTTTTTTTCTCCTGCTAAGTGTGAAACTCTTTTTCCCACTCTTAGACAGATTGCTGATGTGTGTTCTAGGCTATTTTTGTGTTTAATGTCTATGGGGTTTTTCTCACCCTCATAGGAACCATCTTTATACATGTGTGTTACACAGCACCCTCAGTGCAGTAACACAGGGGTGTCATAGTGACCCCCAAACATAGACTCCATACCCTGGGACAGACTACTGTCTCCCAGGGCATGTAAAGTTTCCTAAATGTCACTTTACTAGTCAATAGTAATGAACTAAACCAGTACAAACCATCTTACAATGGAAGTACTGGAAAGGGTTAAAAATGTTTCCTTTGTGTTCATTTTCGAGAGGGTATTGTACAGTCCCTCTCTCAAAAGTTTCTGGCTGGTTGCAGTGGTTACTACCGTAAATATTCAACCGCAAATATTTTCCTATGGGATTTTCCCATTGTTTGAGGCTACCACTTTTACTGACAGCCTCGAACGAACCGCCGGCTTATTTATTAACTTTAATCCGGTATGCTTTTTCTGCCAGAACTTTAATAATATTTCTTTCTCATGTCTTTCACTGAAATCCGAACCCAGGTCGGGGATCCTTTGTTCGTCTTTTTGGCGGGCTTCTGCCAAGAAGCCCTCCTCTCGGCGCCACTGAGTCTGGGGTAGACCCACTGTGTGGGAGGGGGAGTAGACACCCTGGACAGGGTTGCCTAAGCAACCCAAGTCGCACTCTGCCCTGATAGGCTGGAGGGTCTCCCGCCAGGATGACCACTCCACTGTATGAGTGACAGCTAGGCTGTATGAATGGGGGATTTTCTGCATAAAAGCAGGGACCTGTGGACTGGAAGAGCAAGACGTTGCCACTGGAACTAAGAAACCCGAAGAGGAGAGTAGCTGAAGACATCTGCAACGAATGAACCACCGGTGAAGCCCTGCTGCAGATCCTCACCATTTTTTTCCAACGACTTGAGAAGATCTTCAGCTGCAAGAGTCTTCTTCCCTTGAGCTGGTGGGGCCAACCAGTTCATCAATCACCTTCTAGGACCTGACTTGGTCGAATCGCCAGTGCCCTGCACCCAGAGACCGGATAACCAGACATCCGTCCACCACGATCGCGATTTAAAGGAGCGTACCTTTAATCTGTTACGGCATCACCGCGGCTGGCTTCTTTCCTGGGCAGTGCAATAACTCAAACCTTCCTCCACGACGAGAGCCTCTCTTCCTCTGCTGGACAACACGAACTGCAGGAACAGCCAGGAACCACTGCCACCGCAGGAGCCGCTTCCACTTTTTCAGGTGCATTGTTCCGCCAGGCCTCCCGTTTCGAGGGGTACTTGTAAAGGTGTTTGAAATCCTTTACTTACCTCCTGGGTTGGCCGCCCCTATCGACTAACATTATCTTTTACCTTCTGCACCCTCCTTTTGAATCGTTAAACCAAAGACTTTGACTGCAGCTACTAGAACAGTTTCATCCTGGGCACATTGCCCTGTACCACTAACTCTGGCAAAGGCCTTAAATCTGTTACAACTGCCTTCACTAGATTGCTTTTCATCCTCAACTGTGTTGGTGCACCAAAAACTCTTATAACCCCTCTTCCTTCCCTCTTAAGTATTGCTGAAGTGCCATTTTGCTCGGTTTTCACCTATGTATGACTATTGCTAAAGTGCTACCTTGCCTAACTTGTTCACAATCCACTTTGGAAGTGCTGCTCGTGTGTTTAAGAGGTTAACCCTGTATAACTTGTCCTTTCCCTCCCTTTTGAGAAATTACTAGAGTGCCATTTTTGCCTTGTTGACCCTGTGCCATTTTGCTCAGTTTTCACTCTGGCTCAAACTTGTCTATAATTTAAATAGGGAGTTGTGTATACTTTTCTTGACTGTTTTAACTTGCTTTGATATTTGTGATTTACGTGTTAAACTAGAAGTGTGTAAAATAAATATATATATTCTTTTTAATACAAAGCTTTGGTCAGTTTCTCCTTGTACCATAGTACTGTAGTCCTAATGTGTAAACCCTGAATACTGCTCATCTTCCTCTTGAGATAAGTATGACTGCTCAGCCACAGCTACCAACTAAATCTTTGTGGTACATACTGATACCAAAGGGAATTTATTGCATATACCTGTAGTCTTAATCTGCTGATGTGCTCCCCAAGGGAACTGCAGTGGATTCTGGCTAACAACGTAGTTCCAAAACAATTAGTGATATCTATGTCTGGTCCGCAGACTCATTGTCCTATCCGGTCTGTGGATAACCCACTGGACCAATCAGGGTCTGGCGTGATTGGACATGTCCGCTGACTGTATTGTGAAAAACGTAAGCTGCGTCAGATATTTTAAAAAGGTCGCCATAATAGATTTGTGGACAGCGGCCGTTGTCCGCAGACATCGCAGTAAAAACATATTGAAAAACACAACATTGCACTAATGAAACAATCTCTGGGGTGATGAGGATGGAATGTGATGTGGCCATAAAAAGACAAAAAACTGATGGTTTTTCATGTTCGTAGTGCGCAAACAGTTTGGGGACAGCCCTGTGATGTTGGTGAAAAGCAGTTTTTGGATAGGTTATAACTTTGGCACCACTCAATTAAATTTTGTGATGATATTCTAAATCTGATCTTGAATAGTTCTACAGAGAGTTCGGTGCTATTTTGCAAAGAGGGAACAAATTTAGAGAGAGGGTCCCAATATATTTGAAAGGCTTATAGATTTGGTGCCATTTTACAAATCTGCACAAAAGTTTGCAAAAAGATTTAAGATTTTAATTTGCAAAGTTTGGTGGGATTTTGTGAAGAGGGGGCAAAATTAGGGGTGGGCTGGAACATATTTAGATGGATTACAACGTTGTTGCCGTTTGCCGAATGTGCACAAAATTTTTTAGAAAGATTATAGAGCCAACCTTGAATGTTTGTGGAAAGTCGGAATGGATATTGTGAAGTGGGAGCGAAGTAATATGACTATTTTATGTACGTACATTTTGACACTTTTCAAAAAGTAAAACCGATGGATTTGCAGCAAAGTTGTTTAAGGAGCACTGACTATGATCTGAAAGCATGATCGGTAGTGACTACTGCCTGTACTTCGGGATCGTAAAAGGGTTTTCCCTGTGCAAGATTCTCTCTTGTCCACCAGTGAAGGCTTTGTACTAGTGTTGGCGAAACGACCACTAGATCGTCCCACTAACCACTTGCCTGAGACCACTGTTTCGCCAACCATTCCTGCATGGGACGCATGCGCAGGCGCGCGTGGGGGACCAGGTAAATACATGACGCCATCATGCCCAGTTAACGCATTGCTTTGCGTACCGTTATTTGGTGACCGGACTGATAATGCGGAATTTGCAGTAGTATATTCCGAATTCTTTCCTCTGAAGGAAAGGTCAACCCCTCTTGAGTATCTAGGATTGCTCCTAGGAACTGTTTGGAGGTGCTTGGCACCAGGCTTGACTTTTTCTCGTTGATTGAGAAGCCTAACTCGTGGAGGAGGTCGATAGTCCTTTGAATGTTTGTCCTGCAAATTACTGGGGTTTCCCCCGTTATGAGCCAGTCGTCCAGATAAGGGTACACCGGGATTGCCTCCCTGCGTAGGTGTGCAGCCGCCACCGCCAGTACCTTGGTGAATACCCTTGGTGCCGAAGCTATCCCGAAGGGCAGTACCTTGAATTGTTAGTGCCGACTGTCCACCTTGAAGCGCAAGTACCTTCTGTGCGCTGGGAACATGGAAATATGAAAATAAGCATCTTTCATATCCAAGGTTGCCATGTAATCCCGCTTTTTTAGGAGGGGGATTACCTCTTGTAGCGTAGTCATACGAAACTTTTGGGGCTTGACATACTTGTTGGCAGGCCGTAAGTCCAATACTGGGCGCATTGTCAAATCTTTCTTTGGCACAAGGAAGTAAGTTGAATAAATACCCTTGTTTACCTGGTGTCCCGGGACGAGTTCTATCGCGTCCTTTTCTAGCAGAATGGCGATCTCCTCGAGGAGAATCTTCTGATGTTCTAAAGAGTGCACTCTTTGTCGTGGGGGATGGTTCCGGGGACGCTGCAGTAGTTCTATACAGTACCCTGTGGATACTGTTGACAGCACCCATCTGTCTGATGTGATCCCTTCCCAAGCCTGGGTGAAGTTGGAAATGCGTCCCCCTACTGGGGTTGCGTGAGAAGGGACCCTGAACCGAGCGTCACTGCTTTGGTGGAGGCGTGCTGCCTCCTTTGCTGGGGCTGCCTCTGCCTTTACCACGACCTCTCCTATTACCCCTGCCGTAACCCTGGGTAGACTGTTGGCTGTTGTTCCACTGTGTACCCTGCCCCTGGGAATAGTTAGATCCTCTTTGGGAATTTTGGCCGCATGGGCGACGAAAATTACTATTCCCTCTCTGGTTGGGGGGTTTATTGGTTAACTGGCCAAGGGACTTGACTGTCTCGTATTCGTCCTTGGCATTCTTCAGTGCATCCTCGACCGCCTTACCAAACAGATCGGCTTCCACCGGTTTGTCCAACAATGATGCCTGGGTTTCTGCTTTAAAACCAGACTGCCGTAACCATGCATGTCTCTTGATAACAGTGCCTTCTGCTATCAATCTGCCTGCGTTGTCCGCGGCGTCAAAGGTTGCTTTCAAAATGCAACCAGACACGGCTCTGCCCTCTGCGGAAATCCGAGCTAATTGGCCCTTTAAGGTCTCCGGAGCAGAGGCTGTGAGTGCCGCGACTTCTTCCCACTGATGGCAGTTGTAGCTGGCCAACAGGGTGGTGAAGTTTGCAATCCTTGCTTGATAGGCGGATGATGAGGCTACTTTCCTGCCGAAACCATATAGTTTTTTGCTCTCCTTGTCGGGAGGTGCTTCGGACGATGACAAGGGTGTTCCAGCCCTCTTACGAGTGTTAGTGACAACTAGGGAGTCTGGCTTCAGATGTCCTCTTATAAAGAGAGGGTCAGACTGGGCTGCCCCGAAATGTTTTTCAACCCTGGGATTGACTGCTCTGGTGAGGTTCGGGTTCACCAGGGACGGGTCTATTCTTCGCTGAATGGACTTAAGGATAGGGATGGTCTGGGCAACAGGCCTCCTTTCTCCCACTAACTCCTCTGCGAAGTCCCTCTCCTCCTGGACACCGTGGGTGTCAATATGGAAATGTTCTGCTGCACGTGCGAGAACCTCGTTTAGGAGGGGTTGGTTATCGACAGGGGAGTCGGTAACCGGGGCTTCGTTTTCTACCGGGGAATCTACTCTGTAGGTTTCAGGGTCTTCCTCTTCTTGGTCCTCATCATCCCCATAGTAGCCCGTCCCGGTTTGCTCTTCTACCATGCCAAATTCTTGGTCCTCACCAAAGGAAGCCTCTCCTTGATACAGTGAGTATGGTCGTGAGTATGGTTGTACCTCGAAGGGGTCTGTAGACCTCATCGGTGTCTCAAACCAGGGCTTCTTACTCAGGGGGATAGGATCGTTAGAGCCTGAGGGTGTGGCACCTTGTGGATCATACGAAAGGAAAAGGTCTGGATTTTTATGGTAAAAATCAGCCAAAGAAGACATCCTTGACATTACCCTATCTATGTCTTCACTCGACCATTCTTTGGAACTGGGAATGACTCTCTCAGCAAGTCTCGGAGATTTATCTTGAGTAGATTTGCTGGTTTTAGACAAATCAGCAGACCTGGTCTTGTCTGTCTGTTTAGGGGGAGTGGTGTGTTTCACAGGTGTGGAAGAGTGCAAAGTCTGCTTCTTCTGCTGTTTTCCCCCCTCCCCGTGAGTGGAAAAATGTTTTCCCTGTCCTTTTGTGGCTTCGGAGGTTTTCGACGCCTGCGTCGAGGATCGGGGTAGAGTCCCTGTCCTTCGAGCGCAGGGCCTCGCTGATCTTGTCTGCGGGCTCCGACTCCTGGAGCGCTGCCTGGGGGTGGAAGTCGTCTTCGTCCTCCGACGATCGAACTTCTGCTAGCCTAGGGAGTGAGGCACTCTTGGCAAGAGTGGATGATTGCCTGGAGTCATGCGGCGATCTCGATCGAGAACGCCCAGAGGACACAGAGTCGGACCGTTCTGTTTGTGCATCTTTCCGAGAACTCGACGTCGTCGAGTCTCGGTTGGACTTCGTGTGTTTAGTGTGTGTGTGGTGTGTGAAGCGCTTGTGTCGCCGGGGGTCTTCCCCATAGCCGCCCTGCCGGACGACCTTCCGAGGTCGGGGACCTGCGCTCGGCTGTCTTTCGACGCCGTAATGCCCTCGCCGTCCGAAAGTACGGCGTCGCTGACGTCGCTGAAGGCGCCCTCCGCTGCCATGGCCGCCTGCCTGGCGTGGTGGGCCCAACGCTTCATCGAACGGTCCTTGAGTGGCTTAGGTTTAAACCTACTACACGATCTGCAGTTCGCTTCGGGGTGGTCCCTGGGCAAGCAGAGATTGCACGTGGCGTGCCTGTCGACCCAAGGGTATTTGCGATTGCACTTGGGGCAGAATTGAAAAGGGGTACCGTCCATACGCACCTTGAGGCAGAGGGCTGTTAAGTGTAGGAAATGTATAAGGTGTACCTATATACCAAGAGTGTAGAGTATGTCCAACCCCCCACTCTCCCTACTTGCAGGGCAGAGGCCAGAGGCCTTCCAAGGCCCGGGCCGAGGCCAGAGGCCTTCCGAGGCCCAAATCTGTCGTGCAGCAGCCGACGGTCGATTTCTTCTCCAGCCGGCGTCGAGTGTCGAAGTTCGACGTTGGGATGGGGAAGGATGTAAATAAATTAATATTTTAGCAAAAGTATGGCTAAGGCCAGGGGACTCCGCAAAATGCTTCCGACCAGCATGGCGGAAAAAAACAATCTGAGGATCCTAGACGCGCGAGGGATCTTGGGTACAGTGGGCGTCACACTAGGGATAGTATTACTGGCACGCCCTGTGTCAATGCCCATTTTCGAGTTTCGAAAAACAAACTGTAATACTCCGCAGCTTCCACTAGATGTCGGTCTATGCACAGCATGTGATCTAAGCAGATTCCACAAGCCTCAGAAATATATATATATATATATATATATATATATATATATATATTCATATGCGGTCATAGCTATTTTGGGGAATTGTAGACAAATTTGAGCCATATTTGTGGTTGCCGATTCACACCTTAAAAATGGCTAAAATTCCTCAAAATAGCCCTTCACCACTGATAAATATTTGTATTTACAAAACATTGTTTAACATTGCTTTTTCAGTGTCTGTGGCCACAGAGCCTCTGTGTATGTGTATCTGTCTGGAGGAGAGCTGAGAAGTGTCAGCTCCCCATCAGCTTTAAAAGGAAAGCCATGTGAGGCTTCCATGTACGAGGCTTGTGTGAAGCCACAGTGACCTGGTCACCTCCCAAGCTCCTGTGGCTCTCTAGAGTACCCGCACCCAGCGGCCCATAAGAAGCTGCAGGCCACTTAATTGCTGCAAAGCACTTTCTTTCATCAAGGACAGTTTTTAAATTAGAAGGTTAAAATTCGATGTTAGCCTCTGCACTTTAATGTAAACAGTTTTCTCAAATTTCTTTCTTCAATCATTTTCAATGGACACTTACAAGTGAATAAAACTTATCGGTTTAATTCATTTGTTTCAGTGTATTTATTCACAGATTTAATAACAGTTTTGAGCCTAGGTCATAGGTTGTGCATAGAGTGGTGCCAACATAATTCCTCTAGGAGGCATGTGAATGTGTTTCGTCCCCTTCCTTGGGCTTTTTCAAGGCACTATTACATTAGCTTATTGTATAGTTTGTTGCTCATAAAGATAGCACAGTTTTACATTATATAAACATTACAATCACATAGTAACAATCAAAGTGTTCTCTGTTCTTTTGTATTGATGTTTCTGACTGAAAGAATTTCTGTTGTTGTTCTATTTAGGCAAGTGTTGTTCACTTATGGGGGGTCCTGTTGGGGTTAAATATCCTGCAATTCCTGCAGTCTAATTGCAGTCTCTGCCAAGTTTGGTCAGTTAGTCAGAGTTCTGATTACTGGTGATATGTATATTCTTCCCTATTGGGAAACTGTTCCCATTCTGCTCGGTGCTCCATACGTCCACCTGTTCCTTGTACAGAGCACCGAGCGGAATCTGTGAATAAATACACTGAAACAAATGAATTAAACCGATAAATTGTATTCACTAATACGTGTCCATTGAAAATTATTGGAGAAAGAAATTTGAGAAAACGGTTTACATTAAAGCGCACAGGCTAACATAGAATTTTAACCTTCTACTAAAAAAAACAGACCGGTCGGTGAATACCGGTCTCTAAGTGGCCATGCAGCCACTGACTTCCACATAGCTTGGAACAAGCAGAAACCAAAATAACTAACAAAAACAAACAAGGGGATAGAGAGCACCGGCTAAAATAATTCACCAAACTCGAATACAGTTTTTAATTTAAGAGCGATTTATAAATGATGACTCATTTAAGGGACCATTGTTTTGGACAAGAGGCGTGTAACCTTTCCGTGTGAGGAAATTCAAATAACATTTTATTCTGAAAGCACAAGTTAGTTGCTTAAATCTACGCCGTCCTCCAGGCCAATATCACACAGAACAGTTTTAAACTACCCAACTACATTATTATCAGATGTTCATATTTAACACCATCAAGTGTTCATTTTTGATGGAATGTAATATTTTCATCATATAATGAATGAACCCTGCATTTGTCCAACACAAACAGGTAACTCTTCACACTTGCCATTTTGTTATAAGCCTTTCAAAACCCGAAGGCCATTTTTTGCCTTTTGCTGAAATGCATTCTGGTATTTGTAGTCTCCCAGTCAAGATATGGAGGGACAGGAGGGAATAATGCCACAATTGTACACTTTTTCCGCCAACATAGTTCTATGAGGATTTATATATTTGTGTGAGGACCTTACTAGGGTATGTGTCCTTTTCAAGTTAAAGCAGGGTATTGTTAAAAGACAGATATGGGGGTGAGGAGGGGAAATGATGAGAGGGCAAGGGAGCCATGAATATTTGCCCAGGATGTGGAAAGAGGTTGCAATCCTGGAAAGTGATGCAGGTAGAGGGCGGACGCAACCCCCTTGTGTTTGGCAAGCTTGCTCAAGTATTTGTCAATCATTTTACCCTGGTTGTCAGGTTCCCAGTGCAGACGCTTATCCACAAGAAAACAAGGGTATCCCTACAAAATATCCCCACCAAAAATATTGCCGTACATATGGCCATTTTTTCTCGCCATAGGAGATATGTTTGGGGGGATATTTTGTGGGAGCGGGGGTAGCGGGCGTGTCCCCCGCACATTTTAAAATAATGCAGAGGTTGCGGGGGTGTCCCCCGCAGGGTCCATGGGTCAATATCGCCACAAAAATATGGCAATATTTTTGTACTGCAATATTTTTGTGGGGGTATTAACACATGAAGCCAAAACAAGCACTTCTCTCGTATTAGGATTTTGTTTTACGGGGAATATTTCACTACAGATTCCTGGGTTTAAAAGGTGAGCACCTTTTATACTTTGCCAGCATATTTATTTATTTCTTCTCAGGTTACTTTTCTGGTGTTCATGAAAACATTTTAAAGTCCAATGCTCTTTTTTCTTGCACACTTTCTGCGAAGGGGAAGGTCAATTGAACTACATTTGTATATTTAACTTTAAGATATGTTCACTTGCTGTGTGCGTATATTCATGGGTGCCAGATGTTGATTTTTGCTATGGGGACAAGCGTTCACACACAGATTGAAGCGAGAGAGCCATGCTCATCTCCAGTCAAACCAACACATTTTACAGCACATGTTGCAGCAGGAATAGGAAAAAAAGCCATATGATTTACACAAAGGTATAAACATATAACATCTGAGCAACAATTACCTAACCTCCTTAGTTGCCTTTGCAACATCTGCTATGGGATCCCCGGATATTCCTGCACCCGGCAAACCATTTTGGCCTGCTCAACTCCTCTAATCAGGCCTCAGGGGGTACATTAACGAGACTCCCTACTCAGTTTGTAGTGAGCAGCAATTGATAAAAAGTTAGTGCTTTTGACAGTCAAAATAACCCTCATCTCCACCAAAGTGAGTGCTGCCGGGCAAATCCTTTTATCACACTATGCCTTATCTGCTAAAATTAGAAGTCTCTACAATGTGGGAAGGTTGTTTTCACAGATCAAAGTCTTCAAGAAAAGAAAGGGCAAGGATGGACAAAGAGTCCTTGAAAAAGTATTGCATGATTTACTATAATACTTTTGACTAGTAGACATGTTACATATTACTGGATTAACACATTCAACCTTCTGAACACAGAAATAGCGGCGAGGGATCCTTTAAAGTGCACCAATCTGCAGGCCTGCTTGGTCTAACGATAGCAGAAGATCCAACACAGGGGATACCAGACAGGATAAGGTATCCTGATTCCTTTCCCGGCACCAAATCGAAAATGTACACCGCCTGCAGCAATAAATGTGTTTTGTGGTGGGCCTCCTAGCTGAGGAGCACATTGAGGGCGTTTTCTAACTAGTTCCACTCCTTGTATCTCAGCCTTTCAGTAGCCAAGCATTAAGGTTCAGGCTGCTCAGGTTTGGGTGGAGGTCCTGTCCCTCCAAATGGGAGAGCAAATTGCCTCTCCTCGGAATGCACAAGAGAAAGCAGATGTCATGTCCAGCAACTCTGGATAACACGTTCTCTGGGCAAAGTCTGGACCGATCGGGGTCAGCATGGTTTCGAACAGGCGCAACCACCTAAGAACCAGCGGAATGGCAGGGATCGTCAGGAATGCATAAAGGAGGTTGAAATTCCACTTCACTGCCAATGAGTCCCCCAGAACTCCCTAACAAGGAATTTCCCTGGGGCAGAACAACTCAAACTTCCTGTTGACACTGGAAGCGAAGAGGTCCACTTGAGGAGTCCTCCAAAAGATTATCTTTTTCAGAACTTCATGGCAGAGCTCCAAATCTAAGCCTTAGTCTGTCTGCTCAAGGCATCCGCAGTGACATTCTCTTTTTCGGTCAGATGAGCTGCCATCAGCGACACCGCTCTACAGAGCCCAGAACCAGTCGCATTGCTTATCTGCACAGAGGCAAGAACCCTATACCACCTCATTTGTTGAGGAAGTGCATGGCCACTAGGTTGTGTTTCAGAGGTGAGGAAAGCGATCAGAACCAGCCTGATTACCGTCAGCTCCAGCAAGCTGATGTGTTCCCGAGACTCTGTGGGAGACCACAGTCCGCTCACAGTCAGGCCTGACAAGTGAGCACTCCAAACAGTCAGAGATGCGTCGGTTAGCACGGTCAACTGGGGCCAAGGTTGACAAAACGCACTTCTCATCAAGTTGTACCGTGTGGCTAACCCCAAGCAATATCCTGAGCCACCTGGTCAGAGACCTGCAAAAGATCTTGAATCTACGACCATTGGCAATGGAGAAGCCACTGAAGCGATCTCATGCGTGGCCTAGCCTGCGGCACCACTAGGATGCAGGAGGCCATGAGGCCCAGAAGGGGCAGGAAAGCAGAGGCTTGGACTTGTTCATGAGATTGGAGGACATTGACCACCCAAAAGATGTCTGCAACTCGGTCTTCGCATGGGAAAGCCGTGCCCAGGAGAGTGTCCAATACTGCTCGATAAATCAAACGGACTGGAACGGTAAACCAGAGACTTTTTGAAGTTCAGGGAAAAGGACAGGCTGTGCAATAGTGTGCATGCATGTGCAGAGTAGATGATCCAACACTAGGTCTGGGGAGCAAACTTGGACGAGCCAGTCGTCCAGGTAGGGAAAGATATGAATGCCCTCCCTCCTGAGGCGAGCCGTCACCACAGATTAGTGGCTTTTTGAAAACCCGGTGGGGGGGTGAGGGGGGGGTGGGAGCGGGCAAAGAAAGACTGAATGGCAGGTCTTTGAAATGGTAGCGATGTTGCCCCACCATGAACCTTAGGTACTTCCCGTGCTTTGAATCGGCACAGGGAAGTAGGCATCCTGAAGGTCTACCAACCACTTCTGCATATCAAGGGCTTGAAGGAACTGAGCCAGTGTAACCATCTTGAACTTGTGCAGGAACAAGTTCAGCAGCTGCAGATCCAGAATAGAACTCGAGCCTCCGTCCTCCTTTGGCACCAGAAAATAGGTGGAGTACTACCCGCTGCCTCGCTACAAGCACAGTGCCTTCTTGATCATGCTTTTTGAAAAAAGCTGGCTGACTTTCCCCAGGAGGATGCGGTACAGAGACAAGGGGTTGGCCTGAGGGCCGGACGGTTTTGTAGGAACGGGAGGCAATACCCCTGTTGGATGACCTGCAAGGCCAAAGCTTTGGTCATGGTCCCTTGACCATTCCGGGCTGAAGAGGGAAAGCCTCCCCCCACCGCTGTTGATTGGCATAGCCTGTCACTGTGGACTTGTGCCTTGGGTTGCCACAGGGACAGTAGCCATGGCTGTGCCATCCCTCTGGGCACCGTTACCTCTCAGGAAGAACCTGCCCTGCATTCTTCCTGGGGCAGACTGACCATGGTCTCTTGGGGCATAGGCGGGGGCAGGAATAAAACTCCTACCCAGACATGACGGAGCAGAGGCCTGTTGCACAGCAAGCCCCCACGAGTTTACAGTCACCTTCGATGATTGGACCTTCTGGAGAGCATCATCAGCATTAGCTCCAAAGAGATTCTAGCCATCGAAAAGCATATAATACAGCTTGGCCGGGACATCGGCTGCAAAACCGGACATCCTCAACCAAGAGTGACGTCCGACCACCATACTCCTTGCCATCTACCTGCCCACCCAATCTGCAGCGTCTAGTCATGACTGCAACATCTGGTGAGCAGCCTCCTTGCCGTCAGTAACTAAGGACTTCAGGGACGTGCTCAGCCGCATTGGCCACAGCAGCCCAATGGCCGAAGGAGAACTTTGCCATGGCACAAGAGGCTTTCACGCCACGCAGGGCAAGACTGCCCAACGCAAACGCTTTGTTACCCCGGACATCAAGCCTCTTACTATCCCTGTCAGGTGGAAGGGAAGGTGGAGGAGTCTTCAGGCTAGCCGACAAATCCAGAACACCAAACTCTCTGAGGCAGCACGAGAGGAGACAAACGTCTGGTCCGATGGAGCAGGATGGTGCTTCTTTTCTGCTGTAACAGAAGCATGTTTCTCCCACACTTCCAGCACGGGGGCCTCCACTGCCAATTTGAAGGGCAGGACTGTCTCCCTTTGTGGGCATTGTCCAGGATATTGCACAGTTCGTACTGAACTTGGATCTGGATGGAGCTGAAAGCCCCATAGTATTGGTCACATTAGCCATCAATCGCTGAAAAGTGGCTTGAGGCTTTCCTGGGGTGGGAGCCAGCAAAATTTTCAACTCTAGGGAGGTATTGAGGCCACTGGCGACCTTGAAGTCTTCGGCCAGTCCCAGGTACATCCTCACCTTCCCCGTATAACTCCTCAGGGAAATCTCTCACCTCCCTAGAAACCAGGGGTT
The DNA here is from genome assembly GCF_040938575.1 of Ambystoma mexicanum. Taxonomy (NCBI): domain Eukaryota; kingdom Metazoa; phylum Chordata; class Amphibia; order Caudata; family Ambystomatidae; genus Ambystoma; species Ambystoma mexicanum. Next base: position 291,184,317 of record NC_090932.1, on the reverse strand, counting down.
CAAACACAAAGGGAACCTGGTCACCCTCCTCGACATGAAGGTGTCCATAGGGAGTGGATGTTACGCTCACCTGTTATCCACAGGGAAGCCACCCAGCTGGGTTACTCGCTGGTATGCTTCTCAGCTTTGCCCTGATGCGGTCTGCGGGGAAGGTTCTGCCTGAAAATACAGGAGGACTGTGTTCAAGACTAACCGACTGGGGTAAGTATCCTCCCTCCACCCCCGTATGCTTTCAGTCTCTCTGGCGCCCTCTCCTCACCTTGTGGTAGAATTAGGCGTGCTCTCTGTCTGCCTTCTTTGCAGGGGCGCGTTGTCTTTCATGGGCGAGTGCGGTCCAGTTACTTCACTGACGCCGGCCCGTTTGATATTGTTCAGGTAGGTCTTATAGCTGCTCTTTAGTTTTGTTGCTATCCTGCATGCATTTCTTTGTTTAAAATGTCTCTTTTTTCTCCCTTAGGTATGCAGAGCTTCAGCGCGGCGAACTGGCTTGGTTGAGCCCCGCTGGTAAATGATGGTGCATTAAGAATTAAGAGCGCTATGATGCGGTAAGTAAGCGCTATGCGCAGCGCTGCGAAGTCTTGCCTTTGCTAACCTGTGTTTTCCTTCCTTGTAGGTCGTGGTGTTCTTCAGGACGAGTGGAATGTCCGGAGTGGTGCCAGCCGAGAGGCGACCAGCCAGGTAAGGCTTTTGAGCAGTTCGTAATTTGTAAATGTCTCTACTGCTTTCTTTAATGTTGCCTCTACCTTCCTCTTTCAGGTCGTTCTGTCCGGGAGGCGTGCAGATTCGACAAAGCTGTTCTCAGTAGCTGCGAGTGTTTAAAGATGAAGACTGCAGGTAAGATGCTGCTGCTAATGATGTTCCTTTTGTCTCCTTGCAGGTTCTGCTTCTCCGAGGGAGGTTCGAGGGAATAGCTGGACACGGTGAGCGTCACGTTGCAAGCTGCAAAGTAACACGAAGCATGTTCTGCAGTCAGGGTGTGGTTTATATAGCCCAGGTAAAGTAGTACCAGGGAAAGTAGTTCCAGGCCTGCCACACCCAAAACACTAGACCGCATAGCTTGGTTCTTAGGAACCAAGCTATGTGGATGCCTCCATGTTGGCTGACAATACAATAAAGTAGTTCCCAAGCACATTGTTTTCATGGTGTATGAGCCTGGCGCCATAGGCGCCCGGATTGGACCCATGAGGGCTTTTGAAGAGGATGCCAGGCTCTAGAGGCCCGAGTCCTGACTCCACCTGGCCAATGTGTTTGCCAGAGGGGGCTTTTGTCGTGACAGCACTCCCCCCTAAGGCCCCTCCCATGGTGTTCCTTCTGTCTGGCCCAGGTTTGGTTGGGGAGTTCCGATGGAATTTCCTGATTAGAGGTGGTGCGTGGATATTCTCACTGGGCTCCCAGGATCTATCTTGTGGTCCAAATCCTTTCCAATCGACGAGATACTATAGCTTGGTCCTAGAGTATTTAGAGTCCAAGATATCTTTGACTTCGAATTCTGGTTCTCCGTCAAAAAGTATGGGCTTAGGTGGTGTCCCAATCCGTGCGCCGGGTTGCATTGGTTTCAGGAGGGACACATGGAATACCGGGTGGATGTGTAGATTAGATGGTAAATCCAGTTTCAAGGCTGCTGGGTTGATAATTGCCTTAATGGTATAGGGTCCTAAGAATCTGGGATGAAAGGTCCGGGTTCCCTTTATGGGTACGAATTTAGCGGCTAACCAAACTTTGTCTCCTACTTGATAATCAGGGGCCTTTTTCCGGTGTTGGTCGGCGAATCTCTTGTTTTTCTTTGGCATGAATAAGGTGTTCCTTTGCCCTTTTGAAAGCCTGAGTAATGGTTGTGTGTAGAGTCTTTACCGGTGCCATTTCCAAGCTGGCTGGAAATGTCTAGTTCAGAGGTACGTGGATGTCTGCCACGAAGGGTATAGAAGAGCATTTGTCCCGTGCTTGAATGCAAAGAATTGTTATATGCATATTCGGCTATCCATAGTAGGTCTTTTCAATTCCTTTGTTCATGGTGCAGCATGCACCGTAAATATTGCTCGAGTGTCTGATTGGTTCTCTCGGTTTGGCCGTCCGTTTGGGGATGGTGACTGGTAGATAGCCGAACGTCGATCTGCGCCATTGCACAGCATTTTTTCCAGAAGTTTGAAACAAAATGGCTGCCTCGATCAGAGACCAGAACCGAAGGGAAGCCATGTAGCTAAACCATGCCCTCCAGGAACACTTTTGCTAAAGTGGCTGCATCTGGGAGGCCTTTGAGAGGAATAAAATGGGCCATCTTCAAGAATAAGTCCACAACTACAAGGATGGTGTTGAACCCTTGGCTTGGAGGTAGATCAGTGATGAAGTCAAGGGAAAGAGTGTGCCATGGAACTGGAGGAATGTCCAATGGTTGTGGGAGACCAGATGGTTTTTGTTTCTGTGATTTATTTTGTGCGCAGACACCGCAGGACTGAATATACTGAATGATGTCCTTACGCCAGGTAGGCCACCAAAAGTTCTCTTTCACCTTAGCTAGGGTTTTGGAGATCCCAGGATGCCCTTCGATCAGTGAATCGTGATAGTTTGAAATAATATGCTGTTGTAATTCCTTCTTGGGTACATATAGGCGATCCCTAAAAAAGGATAGGTGGTCCTTGATGGTATATTGTTCTCCTTGAGTTTGCCATGCGAGGTAGGTATCAGGATTCATTGTCCGTTGGATTTCTTTTCGTAGTTCTGCTTGTGTTAAGGCTGTTGTGATACCCAAGAGTTTGTCTTCAGGTATAATAATAGGTACTGGGTCTGGAGTTGTATGTACTATTTCATCTATGCACATGCGAGATAAGGCATCCACCTTTCCGTTTCTGACTCCTGGTCGAAATGTAATTGCATAATCATATTCGGCGAAGAAAAGGGCCCACCGTAATTAGCGCAAGGACTGGGCCTTGGCTGTTTTGAGATATTGCAGGTTTCGGTGGTCTGTGATGACTAATGGTGTGTCTGGCCCCCAGAAGGTAGTGCCTCCAGGATTTAAAGGCAAATTTGATAGCCAGGAGTTCCTTGTCCGTGATGGCACAATTAATCTCTGGAGGTGAGAACTTTTTCGACCAGAAGGCCACAGGATGTAGCTGGCTGGTTTCCGGGTCTCTCTGTGAAAGGACAGCCCCCATTGCGAGACTGAACGCATCAGTTTCAACTACATAAGGGAGGTCTGGACAAGGATGTCGCAGGATTGGAGCGGAGGTAAACCTTCGTTTAAGTTCCTGAAAGGCTTCCCTGTCCAAGCAAACTTTTTATTGTTTTTTCGTAATAGTACTGTGATTGGGTGCACAACATGAGAGAAGTCTGGGTTGAACCGGCGGTAGAAGTTCGCAAAGCCCAGCATGCTTTGTACCCCTTTCCGAGACGTCGGTGAAGGCCATTTCAGAATGGCATCTACCTTGTGCACGTCCATTCTGATGCCTCCTGGAGTAAGGATAAAACCAAGAAATTCTACTTCGGTGACGTGAAAAAAGCATTTTTCAAGCTTTGCAAACAAGCAATGTTGACAGAGCTTGGTGAGGACTGAACGAACATGCCTGACATGATCTTGTTCCGAGGCTGAGTATACTAAGATGTCGTCTATGTACAGTAAGGCGCACACATCAATGAACTCCCTTAGGCCGTCATTCATGAAATATTGGAATGCCGCAGGAGCGTTGCATAACCCGAAGGGCATGACTTGATATTCAAAGAAGCTGTATTTAGTACAAAAGGCGGTTTTCCATTCATCTCGTTTTCGGACCAGGTGATACGCTCCCCGATGGTCCAATTTGGTATAAATCTGGGCATCTTTAACTTGGTCTAGCATCTCAGGGATAAGTGGCAAGGGGTAGCGGTTCTTCACAGTGATCTGGTTCAATGCGCGGTAGTCAATACAGGTTCTCAAGTCTCCTTCCTTTTTCGGTACGAAGAACAAAGGACTGCCTGCCAGGGACTTCGAAGGACGGATAAATCCGTTTGCAAGGAACTGGTCTAAATAGGATTTCAAATGAAGGTTTTCTAGTTCTGTGAGAGCGTAGATCCTGCCGCAAGGGATTTGTGCACCAGGAACAAGGTCGATCTGTCAGTCATAGGGCCTGTGCGCCGGCAATGTATTGGCTTGGTCCTTTCGGAAAACATCCTGGAAATCATGGTATTCACTTGGCAAGGTATTAGTTGCTCCCAGGGTTGATACTGTCGCTCCGGGAGTCATGGGGATACGGACGTCGGGTTTCTCCTCTTGGTAATAGCAGACAGGGGAGCAGTCACCGGGGATGGTTAATTTTCGTGCCCGCCAGTCTTTCAAAGGGTTGTGAGCAACCAACCATGGTATCCCTAGCATTAGCCTGAACTGAGGTGCCATGATGAGTTCGAATGAAATAGACTCCCGATGTCCGTCCTGACACAGCAAGGTTACCCTGGCTGTGCACTGGGTTACTGGTCCGGAAGCGATTTCAGTCCCATCCACGGAGGTTACCTTGTCCATAGTTGGCTTAGAACACAAAGGAAGCCCCATCTCTGCTGGCAGTTCTTGATTAATATAATTTCCAACTGCTCCGCTATCGATGTATGCTTCAATGGCATGCATTCTTGACGACTGTTGGTGGTTAATTAAGATCACTGGTATTGAAAAGTGCGAGGTCAGCAACTCTTTCTTCTCACTCGACAAACTGACCTCTACGTTTGTCGAGCTTGGTAGTTTCCCGATAACTTAGCTTCATCCTTCTCTGTGGCCCCGGCTGTTCTTCTTGGGGGTTTTCCTGGACAGTCCTTCAGGAAATGTCCTGGTTTCCCACAATACAAACAAAGCTGTTGTTGTCTTCTTTTCTCCCGCTCTTGTTTTGTTAATGGAGGCCGTATCCCTCCAATCTGCATGGGTTCTACAGCATTTTCAGGGTGTGTTTTCCCTTGGTCGAACATACACGGTCCTAGGGTCCGTCTTAGACCGGTCTGCCTTTCGGTCCTGCAACCGGTGGTCTAGCTGCATGACCAGATTTATGAATTCTGCACAGTCTCTGGGTGGATCAACCACCTGGGCTAAGACGTCCTTTAATTCGCCTCGTAAGCCTCGATGGAATAACGTGGTTCTTTTGTTTTCTGGCCACCTAGCTTCGGCAACCAGTCTGTTGAAGGTAGCAATGTACGTTAACAAGTCCTGATTCCCCTGTCGGAGGGACAGGAGTTCATTGTCTACTGCTTGTTCCTGGGTATGGCGAGCAAAAAGTGTTTCCATTTCTCTCTGGAACCCCCCAAAGTCATGTAATAGAGGATTGTCATGGGTTACCAACGGCACCGACCAATCTGCTGCACTACCACTCAGGTATGATAAAACAAAGGCTACCCGAGCTTGGTCGTTTGGAAATGCTCCAGGCCTACAAAGAAAATGAAGGCGGCACTGATTGATGAATGCCGCATACTTCCGTGGTTCGCCTGAGAACCTTTCTGGTGGTGCCAGGGGCACTGTTCCAGGAAACGTGATCTGTACCGGAGTGGGTGGTATGGCGGGGTTTTGCATCGTTGGATTGCTTCCAGGTAGAGGCGTCTGTCCTGCCTGTGATTGTAAGTATTGCCTGCTAATCTCTTCAGTGCGTTCTTTGGGAACTATTAGGTCTCTCCGGAGGGCATTAGTCTCTTGTCGGGCAGAATGAACCTCAGCACGAAGCTCTCCTAGTAATTGGGCCAATTGGTCCATTTCTGATGTCTCCATGGCGCCCAGGTGGATTTGTTATGGTAGGCTTCGTGTTCTGTTACGCTCACCTGGTATCCACAGGGACGCCACCCAGCTGGGTTACTCGCTGGTATGCTTCTCAGCTTTGCCCTGATGTGGTCTGCGGGGAAGGTTCTGCCTGAAAATACAGGAGGACTGTGTTCAAGACTGACCGACTGGGGTAAGTATCCTCCCTCCACCCCGTATGCCTTCAGTCCCTCTGGCGCCCTCTCCTCAACTTGTGGTAGAATTAGGCATGCTCTCCGTCCTGCCTTCTTTTCAGGGGCGCGTTGTCTTTCATGGGTGAGTGTGGTCCAGTTACATCACTAACACCGGCCCGTTTGATATTGTTCAGGTAGATCTTATTGCTGCTCTTTAGTTTTGTTGCTATCCTGCATGCCTTTCTTTGTTTAAAATGTCTCTTTTTTTCTCCCTTAGGTATGCGGAGCTTCAGCGCGGCGAATTGGCTTGGTTGAGCCCCGCTGGTAAATGATGGCGCATTAAGAGCGCTATGATGTGGTAAGTAAGCGCTATGCGCAGAGCTGCAGAGTCTTGCCTTTGCTAACCTGTGTTTTCCTTCCTTGTAGGTCACTGTGTTCTTCAGCGCGAGTGGAATGTCCGGAGTGGTGCCAGCCAAGAGGCAACCAGCCAGGTAAGCCTTTTGAGCAGTTCGTAATTTGTAAATGTCTCTACTGCTTTCTTTAATGTTGCCTCTACCTTCCTCTTTCAGGTCGTTCTGTCCGGGAGGCGTGCAGATTCGAGGAAGCTGTTCTCAGTAGCTGCAAGTGTTTAAAGATAAAGACTGCAGGTAAGATGCTGCTGCTAATGATATTCCTTTTGTCTCCTTGCAGGTTCTGCTTCTCCGAGGTTCGAGGGAATAGCTGGACACGGTGAGCGTCACGTTGCAAGCTGCAAAGTAACACGAAGCATGTTCTGCAGTCAGGGTGTGGTTTATATAGCCCAGGTAAAGAAGTACCAGGGAAAGTAGTTCCAGGCCTGCCACACCCAAAACACTAGACCGCATAGCTTGGTTCTTAGGGACCAAGCTATGTGGATGCCTCCATGTTGGCTGACAATACAATAAAGTAGTTCCCAAGCACATTGTTGTTCATGGTGTATGAGCCTGGCGCCATAGGCGCCAGGTCTGGCCCCATGAGGGCTTTTGAAGAGGATGCCAGGCTCTAGAGGCCCGAGTCCTGACTCCACCTGGCCAATGTGTTTGCCAGAGGGGGTTTTTGGCGAGGGTCGTGACAGCGGAGCGTATGCCCACAGAGCCATGGTGTCAACGACGCCGATGTCAGAACTAGCAACAAGGCCTCAATGCCCAAATGATTCTTTGGTCCAGGGCCGTAGGTGTGCGTGGTTGCTCCCAGTAAGGAGATAATCTACTACTTGCGAAGCAGGTTGAGAACAAAGGGTGGCCTGATGAGAGGGAGGAAGTCTAGCAGGCGCCATACAAAGGGAAGGCAGTACCTTGTTTGGTTTGATAACCAAACAATAGGGCAAAATCTACAAAGTTAACAGGGTATTGCCCTTAGTAGATAACGTTCACACAAAAAGAGTGGGCAACACAAATCTGTGTTATAGGCTAAAAGCAGCCGAGAAAGACCCAAGAGCGGTCCAGTTGGTGAAACCAAAACCAAGAGTAACTGTGGTGTGGACTCCGATTATTAATGAAGTCAAAAACAAGGCTGTGGCAGAAGACAGAAGGATAGAGCGAAAAAAGGGGTACTATCCCTGCCTACTGTGCACTCTCAACTAACTAGGTTGCGGTGTTACAACGCCTGTATAATAGTGAGAGAATAAGAGTGAAATTACCAACTTCTATGGTGTGTAATACATTCAGCCTTGTATGTTCAGTACCACTCGCCTCCAGATTAATTGAAATCGGAAGAGACTACGAGTAAGAGAAGAAGCACACAAGGGAGGGAAAAAAAGGATAGATTTCTTCCTTTTCAGAAAAACTCATGTGGCATCTGATGGGATAGACAATCCTTTAATAACCCATTGATTGTCACACTGACCCTGGGTTGCTAGAGTTAAAAATTACACAAACATACAGGGAGAGGATAAATTCCTATTCCAACAACACAAAGACAATACAGTCACCGCTTCCCATGCAGGGCTTGTTTTTACAAACAGGAAGTGGGACAATATAAAACGGTTTGTTCAAGCTAAAAAATTAGGCAAATTGGTGCCTTTTTAGATGTAACAAACACCGTCGACCGGTTTCAGTAGCCTAACTTTGATAAAGCCACATTCATCAGGACAGTCTAAGCTTCCTCAAACGCTGGTATATTGCGTAAGTCGAAGACCAGTTTGTGAGAAATAAAAAACAGTAGATGGATAGTACGTTACCACCTTGCCGTTGGTGTCATAGAACTGGAACAGTCTGGGAAGGAGCCTGTGGGATCAAAACAAAGTAAACCACAGTCACAAGACGGCTACTCGATTCCATGTTGGATTATGGATTGACACCACAATACGTGTCATCCATGTAATACAGTCAGAGGTTGTCTCTAGACACCACTTCATCTTTTAATCTTAATATGTAATTCTCATCTCCTTGCTAAATAGCAAAACACCTGTGTTCAATATACACCATACCGTAAATTGGAAATAGGGTGTTGGATTGAAAATGTTCTAACACCCATGCAAGATACTCATTTACGGTTCTCAGAGAACGGACTCGCCCTCAGTTTTCCTTCCCCTCAGGTTCAATGCAGAGTATGCCTCAAAATGTGGCACGGCTTAGCTGACCAGTCCACATGGTGTTCATCTGTAGATAAATACAGGGTTATGATCAGATATTGGGCACTAATTTCTCAAGTGTGCCAGTGTGTATCAGACACTGATCATAGTGCCACTGCTGAATTTAGGAGTTCTGCTTAAATTGGACAGATTTTGACCAAAAGCAACACACTGGGAGACATAGCCTGGCAGGATTTCAGCGGTTCCCCAGCACTTACTTGTTGACACCCTCCAAGGACATCTTTTGGATTACAACAAAAACGCCCAACACGAGCGCGTCCACGGCCGTGTAATGCTCTCCCTGTTATGAAGGAGAGAAGGGGAGGAGTGAGCCACTCTTCCGCGTCATGTGACATGTACTAACAAGTCACATGGACGCGTTTCACCACACGCGCATTCTGTCCCAGAGGGAAGCAAACTCCAGGGCTCCACATCGTTCACAGCCGACACGCCCACCCTGTCACGTGACACACTGTGGCTTGTGCACGTCCTTGCCAACGCAAGGGTCAGGCAACACCCAGCCTCGCCGGGTGCTGCGCGTTATAAATTGCACCGGCACAGTCACCAGTAACATGTAGATGGATCTAGATGCTAATAATGCATCAGGGTGTAATTATTACAGAGAATGGAAGGCTTGCATTTGAGGAGGAGGCACATTGCGGGTGGGGTCCATCAAACAACCGGCCAATAAGTATTACTGGCTATTGAACAGGTATATTGTGTAAGACCCGGGCTAAAAAAAAGGCATAAAAAATGGCACATAAAAGCCTGATCGTGTGGGCTAATGTGTTTACATCTGGTCTATCTAATATGGAATCAGGATGGGTCCAGGGATATGAGATATTTAGTTGAAATCTCTCTGGCCATCAATTGATCAGGACGAGTACTACTGATGACACTGAAAGAATGGCTTAGGTGATCATAGCCAAAGAGTGCCAAGGCATACTCTCATTAAGACCAACCTTATCAGTTTTTAAACAGAAAACCCATTTTTGTTCGCGTTTCAGTAGGAGATGGCTCATGTCTCCTCCCCTCCTGGGGCATCTAACTTTTTCTATGATTGTCCACTCAATATCGATGGCCTGATGGTTTAGCCTAGTAAAGTGGTCGACCATAGGAGCATTTTCCTGATGGGTCCTAATACATGATAAGTGCTCCTGAATACGTTTCTTAATTGGCCTTGTGGTCATGCCAATATATCTTTTGTCGCAGGGGCACTTTATCATGTAAATTACATTAGGTGTATTGCAATTGGTCAGAGCCAGTTTTTTCCACAGTGTTTTTAAACCAAGGTCTAGAGTTTTAGTGCGTTTGATAAATATGCACACGTTACACTGGCCACATGGTGTGTGTCCCTGTGGCGCGGTATTACTCCACAAGGTAGTCTGCCCAGTTGCCTCCTGGGCTGGCGTGTATGAGTGTATCAAGGTGTCCCTCAGGTTTTTTCTTTTTTTTCATAGCAAACCGTGGTAGTGGCAGATTAACTGGCCCTACATTGAGTATAGGCCATAGCTTAATGATTTCCCTTTTTGATGAGGTTGATTTTGTTTGAGTAGCTGAAGACTGCTGTGATGGTATTTTCTCCAGCTGGTCGTTTTTATTGTTGCAGAGTTATATCCCGAGGGATATTTCTTGCTCGTTTCCTTGCTGTTCTCACAGTTTTATTTTAGGATATCCACGTTCTAAAAGACAGTCTGTGAGTCCCTTTGCCTGTAAATCCTATTCCTGCGTCGTTGAACAGTTAAGCCTGTATCGCAAAAACTGTCCAAACGGCAAGTTTTCGCAAAGACTCCTCCGGTGGAAGCTGGTATAATCCAAGAGAGAATTACGATCAGTAGGTTTTCGAAAGACAGTGGTGACTACCACACCCAATCTAGGTTTGATTTCTACATCGAGAAAATGTATAATCTCTTTTGAAATGCAATGTGTAAATTTGTCAAAAATTCTTTGAAATTGTCTTCCGTTCCTGTAAAAATGGCCAAAACATCAATATACCGCGTCCATAAAGTGACCTGTGTCCCAAAAGGATTGCATGGCTGGTATATACGAGTCTCCTCGAATTCAGCAACATACAAATTTGCCAACGACGGGGCAAATGTAGCCCCCATTGCAGTGCCTGAGCATTGTTCGTAGAACGACTCATTATGAAGAAAAAAATTCTTGGTAAGTGCTAGCTCAGCTAGTTGGATTATGAGTTCGATAGGCACCTCTGGGGGGTCACTAGATCTCTAAGTACTTTTTCCACTATCTCCAGGGTTGCTGCCTGGGGAATGTTCGTGTTAAGTGCTTCTATGTCAAGTGTTACCAGAAATTGAGTGGTTGGATCGAATGTCAAGCCCTGAAGTGTATTCAAAATACTCATGGTGTCCTTAGTGTATGAGCGCATTTTAGGAATGAGTGGCATCAGGAAAAATTCTACAAATTGCGAGAGTGGCTCCAAAATGGAGTCAATACCAGCAACAATAGGTCTCCCAGGAGGGGGTCAGCTAAGCCGTGCCACATTTTGAGGCATACTCTGCTTTGAACCTGAGGGGAAGGAAAACTGAGGGCGAGTCCGTTCTCTGAGAACCGTAAATGTGTATCTTGCATGGATGTTAGAACATTTTAAATCCAACACCCTATTTCCAACATACGTTATGATGCATATTGAACACAGGTGTTCCGCTATTTAGCAAGGAGATGAGAATTACATATTAAGATTAAAAGATGAAGTGGTGTCTAGAGACAACCTCTGACTGTATTACGTGGATGACACATATTGTAGTGTCAATCCATAATCCAACATGGAATCGAGTAGCCGTCTTGTGACTGTGGTTTACTTTGTTTTGATCCCACAGGCTCCTTCCCAGACTGTTCCCGTCCTATGACACCAACGGCAAGGTGGTAACGTACTACTCCATCTACCGTTTTTTATTTTTCACAAACTGGTCTTCGACTTATGCAATATACCAGCGTTTGAGGAAGCTTAGACTGTCCTGATGAATGTGGCTTTATCAAAGTTAGGCTACTGAAACCGGTCGACGGTGTTTGTTACATCTAAAAAGGCACCAATTTGCCAAATTTTTTAGCTTGAACAAACCGTTTTATATTGTCCCACTTCCCGTTAGTAAAAACAAGCCCCGCATGGGAAGCAGTGACTGTATTGTCTTTGTGTTGTTGGAATAGGAATTTATCCTCTCCCTGTATGTTTGTGTTATTTTTAACCCTAGCAACCTAGGGTCATTGTGACAATCAAAGGGTTATTAAAGGATTGTCTATCCCATCAGATGCCACATGTGTTTTTCTGAAAAGGAAGAAATCTATCCTTTTTTTCCCTCCCTGGTGTGCTTCTTCTCTTACTCGTAGTCTCTTCCGATTTCAATTAATCTGGAGGAGAGTGGTACTGGACATACAAGGCTGAATGTATTACACACCATAGAAGTTGGTAATTTCACTCTTATTCTGTCACTATTAGACAGGCGTTGTAACACTGCAACCTAGTTGAGAGTGCACAGTAGGCAGGGATAGTAACTCTTTTTTCGCTCTATCCTTCTGTCTTCTGCCACAGCCTTGTTTTTCACTTCATTAATAATCAGAGTCCACGTCACAGTTACTCTTGCGTTTGGTTTCACCAACTGAACCTCACTTGGGTCTTTCTCAGCTGCTTTTAGCCTATAACACAGATGTGTGTTGCTCACTCTGTGTGAACAGTACCCGTGGGTGACCACCTGCCATACCAATGCGTCAGTAGTAATATTGCATCATTCTTAGGAATGATGCATTAGAGGCCCCCCTACTGATGTAGGATAAGCAAATCTCTCAAAGCAGTAGCCGGAGACGTTTTACCTCCTCATCCTCTCAAAAATCTTCTTTGACCTTGCATGGTGGTTGATGGTTTTCCTTTTTGGTCAGTGTAGCTGTGGTAGCGAAACGGATTTCCTTTTGATTGGGTTGTGGGCTGAGTGGGTTGTGCCTTTTCCAGCGATTTTGCTGCTGCCTTAGATGCCTACAATTTTTCTAAACCATCGTCCACCTTAGGGACAAACAATTGACAACCACTTGGATTGCACATCCTGGGCAAATTCTGACTTTCTGAGCCAGGCAAATCTTGGATAGTGAGCCTGAACCCATGGCCCTCCTCATGCAGTCTGCAGCAAACAGACCAGACGGGGGAATTTAGCACATGGCCTCCTTACCATCTCCTACTATACTGTGGAAGATGTCTCATTTTGGCCACTGGGACATGCTCCAAAGGCTCCGATATAACTGCCAATAACGCGTGGGTGTATTTGGAAAGCATCCATGATGCATCATTATGGCCTTCAGAGCAATGCAGAAAGAAACATAAACCTGTTTAGACTGGGTCTCATACCTCTTGTCATCCTGATCCGGAGGCAGGGAGGGATAGGAATATGCCTTGTCTTTTAATGACACTGCCTTTACCACAAGGTTGTCGTAAGTGGGAAGCCATCATCCTTCTGCAAGTAGCATTAAGATGAGCATGAGGTTCCGGCTGCTGACACGCCATCTCTCGAAAGGTGTCTAGGCCACTAGCATCTTTGAGATTTATGTTCAATTCAGTCAGCCTGTCCTCTTCTGTTTGAAACTCTTCTGGGGCCCCAGATTTGAACGGCTTGAATCCACACACAATCGAGTCACCGTCCTCGAAGATGCTTCTAAAAAAAACTGAAAAATACTTCTTGGTTTGTAGTGTAAACCTTGACGCAGAGGATATTCGACGTCGAAAAGCCTAGGGCACCGCGTCGAAGAGTGCTGCGGATGATGGGGTTGACGAGGGCATCAAGGCCTTTTGAAGTTTAATCAAGGATTTAAGAATCCACGGGCTCTTAGACTTATGAGAAGCAGCAGACTCCGAGACCCTGCTGGATTTGTCTGGTGCAGTTGGTTCGAAAGTCTTATTTCTTTTTCCACCAGAGGAGAAAGCAGGAGGACCCGATTTCTTGAAGATTTCAAACTTATTTTTGTCTGAATTATTCCCACTTTTCCACTGAGGTGGATTTGGAGGGGAAACTTACATATGAGGAGTCTGATCATTAATATCTTCATCTTCTCCTCTTCTTTTCCCCACAAAGAGGAAGACTAATATCTGAATTCACTCCTTAAATCTTTTCTTCGATTTCCCCAGCGATCTCCAGACACTGAGCTTTTTCCAGCATTGAACCTCCGTTTTGAAGGGGTTGTACTAGGCGACTTTGATGCCGAACGCCCTAAAGCTCATTTGGGTGATTACTCCTTCAATGCCTTCAGTGTCATTTTTTAGCATGAACCAAAGTGGATGTCGCTGTGATCGGTTACCGAGGCACCACAGACAAACCTTGTGAGGGTCCATCATGATCATTTTAGTGTATCAGTTTGACACTTCTTGAAACTAGAAGGTTTCTGAGTCAACACATTAGTCATGTACATGAAGAATTATCCAGTGCATCAGAGGAAATTCTCTTTGGCAAATATAGTTCTGAGAAGCATGCTGAGCATGTAGAAAAAAGGCACTTCGTTCACGAAGGGTGGTGTGGGCTATCTGTACCGACGTCACATCTGGACTCGATTATGAAGAGCATCAATGAACCATAACGCCTGAGCTGCACAGTACCCTTGGATGACAAATTAATTCCAAGATCTGCTTCCGCAGGAAGAACAAATTACTTCTACTTTTGGGTGGATGTTCCTCCTTCAGATTCCTCAACTTTAATATCTATATCCCAGCACAGTGGTTCTCTGAAACCTTTCTGCCACCAGGTGGCTCAGCATCGGCTCCACCCGATGTCGCCTCGCACCCCACACTGCACATAATGTTGCTGCCAATATATATGCGGTTGCAGCGCCCTGCAACCTCAATTCCACTCTTTTTCCAAAGCACTCTGCCACTGAGGGACCAGAGAACAAAGGTTTACTAGCTATCCGCCAAGAGGGGCAGGAAGGGAGGGTGATGAGGAATCTGTGGGCGGAACATTTAATCAGAAAAAATATCACTGTGAGGCAAGTAATTTGTTCTTTTAATAGATTCTTTCCTCACATGGATTCCTCATCTTTGATTATTATTATTATGGTATTTACTGATCGCGGACCTATATTGGAGAAGCAACAGAGCGCTTTACAGAGGCATACACCAATACAGATACATAACTGAGCGCTGTACAGAGGTGTACAACATAACAGAGGCATAACGGAGCGCTTTCATTGGTAACAGAACAGAAATACAGCGAGGCTAGGTTACAGAGGTGGACAGAGGAGGGTTACAGCTGTACCGGGTGGAGGGGAGGGGCAGGGGCGATTAGCAAGTCGGGTGGTGCGAAGGGAGACGTTATGGCCTAGGTGTTGAGTAAGAGAGACTCCTAGGAGAGGTGGGTCTTGAGTTCTTTTCTGAATTGTAGGAGTGTGAGTGCGAGTCTGATGCTGACGAGGAGGAGGTTCCATAGTCGTGGGGCGTAAGCAGAGAAGGCTTGTTTTCTGGCCCTTGCATTTTTGCAGCGGCAGATTTCAAGCCTGCACGTGTCCTAACTTCTGGTGGAGTGCGGTCTGCAGGAGATGCAGAGTTTCTCTGTGAGGTATCTGGGTGACATGAGGGCAAATGGCTTATAGATGATGCAGCAAGACTTGAAGGTGATTTGTGCATGCAGTGGGAGCCAGTGAAGGTCGATGAGGGCCGGGGTATCTGCGTAGACCCTTGATGAGGCGCGTGGCCACGTGTGGGACACTTCTCAGGGGCACAAGGGAGGATGATGGAGGCCTTCGAGGAGTGCATTGCCCCCATTCAGGGGGGATAGGATCAGTGCTTGAATGGTGGATCTAAAGCTGTCCGGATGGAGGGAGGAAGAGCTTGACTTTTCGCAGGAGGGAGAGCTGATACCAAGCTGTCCGAGTTTTCTTAGCTATGCGTGTCTTGAAGGAGAGGTGTTTGTCGATGTGGAACCCAAGGGATTTGGCGCAAGAGGTGAGCTCGCGTGTGAAGCCCTCAGAGTTCATGGTTGATAGTCAGGTCTGTATGCCTGGGTGTTTGGCGTTCTTGGTGAGGAGTAGGAATTCAGTCTTGGAGGGGTTGCGCTTCAAGTATGCACTGGACATCGAAGACTGGATCAGCGAGAGGCAAGATTTGAGCCTATGGATGTACTTGATGGAGTCGATCTTGATGTCTATAGCTGTGTGTTGTCGGCGTATTGGTGGATGTGGATGTTTTGGGTGGCTACGAGGGCTTCCAGTGACTCCATGTATGGATTGAAGATCACCGGGGAGAGAATGGAACCCTGTGGGATTCCACAGGTGACAAGTAGCATTGACAAGATTCCTAAAGCAGTACGTGGACCTGGAGGAGAAAGGATAGTAAGGACACCACCTAAGCTAGAAGAGGGGCAGCCCTGCCAAAACAAGCATCCTGACCATACATACAATCCAATCAGTAATGGTTAGCAAACTTGTGCAAAGAAGCCCATGTAGCCGCTTAGCAGATATCCATAAACAGGAATCAACGTTGCAGATCTGAGGAGGTGGGCATCCTCCTGGTGGAGTGAGCATTACAGGTACCAGCATAACCAGCAACAAGCTGGTCATCTTTCCTTTCCTTTCCGACATTTATACCACGCATCCTTGGACGTTAGGACGCAAACATAACAAAGACAGCAACATAAAACACAGAGAGAGGAATCCTAATAGAGAGATCCAGAAGATAGGAATCAAAGTAGGATCTATGAAAAATGCCAGGTCTTCAGTTTTTTCTTGCAGCTAGTAAGCTATACTTGATCCCGCAGATGTGGAGGAAGAGCATTCCAGGCATTTGGGGCTGCGGTAGAAAAAGCTCCCTTTTTTTCTATCTTTTTAGATTTGCTTCTGGGAATGGTCATTAGATTCTGAAAGCTGGATCTAAGGGGACGGCTATTTGATTTATTCAAAATCAGGCTTTGAAGTTAATTTGGCATTAAGCCAAGCCTGCATTTCATGGTTATTGTTAATAACCGAAAGTGAATTTGGGATGCTACGGGGAGCCAATGCAAGGACCTACTTGCTTGAGAAACATGATTGCGGCGGATCAATCCGACTACTATTCTAACAGCCCCATTTTGCACCACTTGAAGTCTATTAATAGCATTTCTGCTAGATCCAATGAGAAGGCTGCCACAATAGTCCAGCTTTGATCCCATAATGGCTCTAGCTAGGGTCTCGGCATTTGCTTGAGTAATAAAAGGGCACAAATGAGCGAGCGGTTTAATGAAATAGATTGCTGAGGAAACCAAACTTCTCACGGGAGCTTGCATAGCTAGATGTTGATCAAACACTACACCTAGAGTGTTCACTTTCTTCTGTGGTTTGAAGATAATGTCGCCAAGATGAAATTCAGAATACCATGATCCCAACTTCTTGATCATAGATTGTGTGCCAATCAACATTAATTCAGTTTTATCCCTGTTGAGGGCTAGGTTGTTTACTATCATCCACTCTTCAACTAGGGAATACACTCTATTGAGTTCCTCCTCATCACAAGAATGGAAGCCTGTCAAAGGGACAACGCACTGGGTGTCGTCAGAAAAATTGGTGAACAACACACACACCCTCTTGTTCTAAGGTGTTGAAAAACGGGGCAGTAAAGATGTTATAGAGACAAGGGCACAGGCAGGCCCCCTGGGGCACTCCAAACGATACAGTCACGGGGTGTTGCCTCATCTATGAAGACACGGCTGATTTGATTGCCAAGAAACGAGATGGTCCATTGAATTGCTTCAGGTGAAAAGTTAACTACTTCCCCTAGCCTGTAAGTCAAGATTGCATGTTTGACCAAATTGAATGCGGCCGAGAGGTCCAGGAGCACGGGCATGGAGGCTGCACCCTTATCCATTCTTTCCAAAAGTCGTGATTTAAATTCTAGTAAAGCAGTCTCTGTACCAAAGCCCTTTTAAAATCCAGATTAACGAGGATTTAAAATGGGATATAAATCGAGATGTTGAGAGATTTGATTATAGGCCTTACGATCTATGATTTTTAATAAGAAAGGTATATTCGTTATTGGCCTATAATTCAAAGGATTGTCAATAGCCATGCCTGTTTTTTTCAGGATTGGCGAGACCCAAGCTTGCTTGATATTGGAGGGTACTTGGCCTTCTAAGAATGAGGCATTAACAAAGTTGCAAATAGCTTCCAAGAGAGGCGTAGGGCAGGTTTGTATGATTAAAGCAGCGCATGGATCTTCTTTACAACATGTGGTTTTAAGTTGTTTGATAATATGGGACAGATCCTGCACTGATATACAATTAAAATGAAATTGAGGTATCGATGGGCATCTTTCGAATAAAGCCTTCTCTGTGATGGTCTCCGACATAGCCTTTTTTGGGTCTATATTTTCCCTGATGGTAGAGAGTCTGTTTTGCATAGAATCCTCTATATCTTGGCACCAAGAGGTGCCTGTCTTTGTAGGGTGAACTCTGGGTTTAATGCCAGTTTTGTTTTCTTTGAACATTTTGAAAAGTCCTTTAGTATTAGACTTGGCGTTTGTTATTCTAGTGTTATGAAAATATTTTTTTGCCATCACAATCGCTAGCTTATAGGCTTTTGCCATTGCTTTGTAAGTGGCCATATGCTCAACTAGAGTTTTTTTCTCCAAATATAGTAGGATTTCATCCTCAGGGAGTTACTCTTGTAGTTCTGGTGTAAACCAGGCTTTACTAGTACTTTTGACAATAGTTGTAGGTTCTTTTAGGGGTGACAATGTGCTAGTAATGTGAGTTAGGTTAGCAGTGATAAACTGGGACATATATGCTGCGGAGTCCTCCTTAGAGAACTGTAACCCTAGAGCTAACAGCACCAACATAAGTTTATATTTAGCTGCTCTGGTAGTAAAATGAATGAGCGATCAGACCATGGGCTTGATAGTATCTCAAGGTCCCTGCTCTCAGTGTTATTAGTTAAGATCCAATCTAGGGTATGGTCCAAAAGATGTGTGGGAGCTCGAACTCTTTGTGCAAAGCCCAATTCCGATAAGCCTTTTTCCATATCTGTAGCCCGAATATCATCTGGGTGATCCAACCACAGGTTAAAATCACCGATCAATAGGCACCTGGAGTTAGGTTTTAAGAAGGGCAATACAAAATTTGAGAGCACTGAAAGGAAATCCACCGTGAATGATGGAGGTCTATAGATCAGAACAAGGTTAAGGGTAGTTTCTGCATTCATGCCCAATTTGACATAAAGGGATCCTGGCTTCTCTCGTCCAAGAGCTGGGGCATTTAAGGGGCCTTCACTGGAGCCAGATGATGGATTGAAAGAATGAGGCAGAGAAAAAAAAGACAGGAAGATGTATCTTTTGAGAGAGATGGAAATTGGAGAAAACTTTCCAAACAAAAGATGGCCTCACTTTCAACATCACCATCTCTTTGAAGAAAACCAAACAAGGAGGGTTAACTGACATCGCCTGGAGCACACTGACCCATCTAGCGCAAGTGATTGTCACCAGGAAAATCAGCTTAAGGGTGAGCAGTTTTAAAGAACAAGAATGAAGGGCACAAACAGAGCACCCATCAGAAAGGTCAACACAAAATTCAAATCCTTAGCCGAAAAAACAGACTGACGTGGGGGAAAACACATTACTAAGACCGCTCAGGAATTGCAGGATCGTGGGGATCATGAAAAAAGAGCCCTGCTCTGGGTTCTCTTGAAAACCGAAATGGCAGCAAGACACCCCATCACAGTTCCAGTATGCAGGCCTGTCCGGGTCAAAACAACCCAGTACAGAGGAAGTGGAGCAGGTAAAAGGATCAACGTCCCTCTCTCAGCACCAACCCAAAAATGTACGCCACATATAGGCAAAAATGGAGTTGGTGGCAGGCATCCTAGCAGAGAGGACTACCAGGACATCCCCCGACAAATCCCATTCCTTATACCTCGACCTTTCAGCGGCCAAGCAGGAAGGTTGAGGCTGTGGAGGTTCCGGCGCAGGACCCGTCCTCTGAATGAAAGAGCAGGACTGCCCTCTACGTTAATCGACAGCGAGGGCAGATGGCCATGTCCAACAACTCTGGGTACCACATCCTCTGGGCCAAATCTGGAGAAATCAAGATCACCATGGACCAAAACAGGCATAGCCTCCTGAGAGCCATCAGTATGACAGGAACTGGTGGGAACGCATCGAGCAGGTCGAAAACCCACTAGACTGTTAAAGCGTTCCCCCAAAGCTCCCTGCCCAGGAAATTCCCTGGAGTAGAACCGCTTGTAGTTCCTGTTCACACTGGAAGTGAAGCAATCTACTTGAGGAGTACACCAGCAGGAGAAAATCTCCAGGCAGATGATGTACTTGTGTGAAGGCGATGACTGTCTGGTGAAGGCATCCGCGACCACATTCTCCTTGCCGGCCAGATTAGCTGTCATCAGAGACTGTTTTGTACGAATGGACTGAAAAAAAAAGGTCTGACTGTACAAAACGGCTGAAAAATGCTACCACCAAAAGTTCGAACCTTTGGTTGGAAGCATTGCAGGTAAGTAAAAAAAAAAGACTGCAGGGGCTGCGGGGGTGTCCCCGGCAACACCCTGATCACTATACTGTGTGGCATAGTGAGCGGGGTGTTGCTGGTGCACCCCCGCAGCACAAAATAAAAACGGGGGCTGCAGGGGTGTCCCCCGCAACACCCCGCTCACTATACTTTACAGTATTGTGAGCGGGGGTTGCTGGGGAAACCCCTGCAGCCCCTGTAGTATGTAAGTGTGTTCGCATGAGAAAGGTGCAAACTTTTGGTGGTTCGCACCTTTCTCATGCGAACTTTCCGGCCGCGGCAAAATCAGCTGCGGTCGGATCACTTAGAATCATCAGAGACACATTGTTCTGCAGAGCCCAGACCCACAGAGCCATTGCTTCTCTGCACAGAGGCAAGGAACCCACAAACCCCAGTTAGTTGAGGTAGTGCATGGCCACTGTGGTGTCTATCCGGACCGTCGCAATCTTGCTTCATACAGAGAGAAGGAAGGCGAACAGGGCCCGTCTGATTGCCCTCAGCTCCATCAAATTGCTGTGCTCCCGGCACTCCAACAAGGACCACAGGTCATTTATCTTAAGGTCTTGGAGGTGAGCACTTCAGGCACACATCTGTGACCAGAGTCAATTGGGGCCAAGGTTGTTGAAAATAAAGCCCACGCAGCACATTCTGTCTTCTCTGAGACCTGAAGAATATCTGATGTTTGTCCCTGAATTAGAGACCACTGGAAACTCAGAAGCAGCTGAAACAAACTCATGCACAAACAGGCCTCCGGCGCTACAAGGATGCAAGAGGTCATGCGACCCAGCAAGCACACAAAAGATGAGGCAGGAACATTTTGCTGTGAATGGAAGACATGAACCATCTTGGAGATGTTCATCACTCTGTGCTCGGGTGAAAAGATCGAGCCCAGCCCAGGCAAATGCCCAAGACGCTCTTACGAATCAGACTGGGACGGCGAAAACTGAGACTTCTTGAAGTTCAGGAAGAAGCCCAAGCTGTGCAACAGGCTGTACGTCCTGCAAAAGCGGGCTTTGAAGAGCCAGTCGTCCAGATGCGAAAACACATGAATGCTCTCCCTTCTGGTGTCCTTGAGCAGGTACACGTTCAACAGCCACAGATCTAGGATCCTCCATTGGCACCAGAAAATAGGTTGAGTGCCAGCACTTGCCTCGTTCTGAGCAGAGTAACAGGTCTATGGCCCCATTGCCAGAAGCTTATGGACCTCCTCCAACAGGAGAGGATCCAGAGGCAAAAACTAGTTGTCCAGCCAGTGGTCAAGAGGGCGAAGAGCGAAAGGGAGTAAAAAAAAAGTTGCTGCACAGTCTGTCCACAAGCGATTTTCCAGTCACCTTTGAGGCCTGGAATTATTTTTCAAATGGCATGTCCAGAAGCTTTTTCTGGACATCCCGGTAAAAGACGTACGCCCTCTGCCGTGAGTACCTTCCGAAGACTGTGCTGGTAGCCATCATCCTGTATACATACTTTGTCGTGTTCAGGACAGACTGAAGGTTCTGGCGAGAGGTCTATTTGCCGTCATGGAGTCTCAAAGTCATCACTCATCTCAGCCTCAGAGATTTGCTCTGCCACCTTCGACATAACGTGCCAAAGTTGTGACAGAACTTGGTCAGTGTACAGGAGGTGTTGATGAAACTTATCCCCAGGCTAGCAGAACCAAAGACTTTGCTGCCACAGGCAGCCACTCGTTTGCTGTTCCTAACTGAAAGTAAAGAGGGAAGGAAAGTGGTTTTTAGACTGGCCATGGCAGCCTGTACAACCAAGCTCTCCAGTGATGCATGGGAAGTTTGGATCAGAGGGTGCAGGCCTGCATCTTTTCAACAGGTCATGGTCAACAGTCACAACTGAGACTGGATTAGACGAAAGCGCCAGGACCACTGCCTGGTTGAAAGGCAATAGGGTTTCCTTCTTTGGGCCTCTATCAAAAACATCAGTCAGCTCGTATTGGAACATGGGCTGTGAGGGTGCCAACAGAGCCAAGGTATCCACCACGTAGCAAAAAGGTGCAAAAAGCTGCCAGAGACTTTCCCAGGGTAGGAGCCAGAAGCAGAAGCATGTCCACTTCTGGTGAGGTGTTCAGGCCAGTTGCATCCTCCAAGTAGGCTGCAAGGTCTTCCAAGTCCACCTGTTCGCTGAAGAACTCTTCGGGAAGTCCCCAATTTCCATAGGTTAGAAGGGCTCCATGCCAAAGGGAACAGGTTCCCCCTCATCATAATTATCTTCTAGGTGAGACATAAATGCACCACTAAGGAGCAGAGCATACTCTCAAAGATCCCCAACACTGGCTATGGTGCCTTCGAGGGAAACATATACGATGGAAGACCAATGTCTGAAGACAGTGCAGTGCGGCCACGAGACAGAATCTTGTCCGTCTTGCACGTGGTTGGCCTCAAGGCGCACAGCTGCAGGATATATTTGAGTCTCTGCTGGCTCTTCCGAGCACAGTGGACACCGGCAGGGCCGCAACCAAAGCCATCTGCGCCCGAGCAGTCGGCACCGAAGCAGCCAGTGCCTTGGCAAATGTGTTGAGCATCTTAAGCCTGAAGGCCTCCCATTCCTCTGGAGTAGAGGATTGGTGGGGAAAAGGGCGTATGGGATATTATCCTGAAGAGGATCCCTTGGGCATTATAGGATGAAATATGGTGTTTGGAAGAAACAAGTGTAGCCTGGGATCACTTGCTGTGCTTTATCTTTTTGTCCTTTTGGACCGGAGACTGTTCTTCGGGTTTGACGATCTGCACCCGGTATCCTCAAACTGGCCTGCTCATCAGTCTTCTCCTTGTCAAGAAAAGTGGAGAACTTTGTCTTGCATTCCTGAAGTGCATCGACTGACTATGTGCAGTCCTGTGCTTCGTGGCCCTTATGAGGCAGGCATAGGAAAACCAGAGGAGGATCCGAAAAGGACATAAAATCTTCAAAGAAGCAGTGCTCCTAAAACGAGCAGAGTGCACAGAAAAAAAGATCTGAGGTTGCGCAGCACCTCTATACATACTTTCCCCTTAGTCATGTCTGCCATGGGGCGCATAGAGGCGCACAGCCATTGCAGAGCCGTACTGCGCACCTTGCCGGTGGAAATGTTGAGCAGCTGCACTGGGAAATCAATATAAAAGATGAGGAAAGAAGAGGAATCAGAGTGAGGAAAGAATCCATTAGAAGAATAGTGGTGAGAAGATCGAAGGGTGGAGAAAAGCCATAGGAAGAGAGAAAGAAAAGCAGTCCATCAAAGGGACAGTGCAGCCAGCATGACGGAGGGAGAGGAGAGAAGGTTGGTGGAGTAGGAAGAAGGAGGATAGGAGATGATGGCAAGTGTAAGAGAGACTCAGGGAGAGGAATAACAGAACACAGAAGGAACAGCAAAGGTGACTAGCAGAGTCTCTGCTGGGGAAATCATCAGATAGGAACCCGGAGATTGTTCCGAGGAAGTTTCGGTAGAAAAGGCGTTAGATTTTAGGCCATCACCAGAAGACATATCGAGGCTCATTTTATTGAGCCGTGGAATTAGGCGGCGGGTAGCAGTTACGTGTAGACATAGGCAGGACCCGGTGTCGAATTTTGATCATTTGCATGGAGAAATGCAAAAGTGCAGGGCGAAAAGTGGCATGAGAGTGCGGACTCTGCCTTTTACTCAGCACTTTTGACTCCGTTGTGAAAATCAAGTAATCGACTCATCCCATGAACGCATGACAAGCAGCATTTAAAATGGATCCCTATGGAGCCCGCCTGCTTTTTGCTAGCGCATAAAGCCAGCAGACACAGAGATCCCCAGCATTTGCGCTGGCATAAAAATGCATTCTGTCGTAAATGCTGGTGCATATGTCTGGCAGAGAGGAAGGGAAGCGGTAGCAGAGGAAGGGAAGCAGCAGAAAAGCAAGTTGTGTTCCGCCCTCCTCTCCACCATACAAATGGACGAAAATGAGTCATGACAGGTATCAGCAGCGTAAAAGCCTTATGCAAGGATTTTACGCTGCCGATTCCTGTTTCGCAGTCCAAAATGAGTTCTATCATTTTTTAGCAATAGAGGTTACCGATTTCTAGTGCCAGTCTGGAATCTAAGGATGACTGGGTTTATTATCTTGTTGCCTATACTAAAGTATAATAATAGATGTTTGCAGATAAAATAAGTTACCATATCTCAGAAACATGATTTGTATCCCTCACACTATAAAACTTAATAGTAAACAAAGCCAAAGTTCCTTCTTTAAGGATCGTTGCTCTTTTCTCCAGTTTCTGGATTGTTGCTCAACCAAAATGTCCCTTCAAACATAAGCACCATGGGCAATGACTCCCTTCCCCCAATTTGCAGGTTTAAAAACATTTTTTACACATCGTCCTCTGCAGGAGAATGGCTCCCATCTCCTGGTGCGATTCTGTACAAGTGCCAATATAACCAGGGCGAATGACTCCCTTGTCCCAGTATGTCTGTATCCCATTCACAAGTCTGGGGGTGAGAGGGAACGACTCCCTTCCCCTGGTGTTACCAACTTGACTTCTATTCAGGACCAAGAGAATGCCTCCCTTCTCTTGGTCTGCTCTTGATACACAAAGCCAGGGAGAATTACTCCCTTCTCTGGTATCACTTGATATTCAGAACATTGATTGATACACACTTTGCAACTTGCTTTCAACAATGTTCAGAGTCTTCTTAGGATCCCAGATCCTTCTCTTGAGACTAGTGCACTTATCTCCACCACTACGATGAGCAAGCTTTCCTCCCTGCTTTAATGCCTCTTTGCTGGGGCCCCAGACCCTTTTTCTATCACCTAGTGGTTTCCTCTTCCCAACTATTTATTTATTTTATTTTTTATTTACTGGGTATTTATAATGCGCTTATACAGCCAAATGGTGTTTCAAGGCGCATCAAGACAAGGGAGGTTGAGGTACAGGGAAGAACATTTTTACAAAATAACGTTCCTACTAGGTCTTGAGACAATGCGCAGCGTGCAAATGCAGTAACAGAAAAGAGGGGAGCGGGCGTGTACCATCAACATGCCCGGGTAGCCCAGTCTATCTTGAGCTGGGCTTAAGGCAAATTCAGAGTTATGTCATCCTTAAACCGGTACTCTATTGGCTTAGATTATGGTCAACTCCGGAACTCATAATATACCGTGAGGCACTAACATACACACTGAATTCAGAGGGCAGCAGGTGTTTACCATGGTTAATGCATGTAAAAAAATATTTGTTGGTAATGAACCTGGAAGACCTGTGGTAAACCCTCAGAGAATAACTTTGGGAGATGCGGGCAAAGTCAAGGCAACCCAACGGGCGATAGCGGAGGCCGAACTGGTTAATGCTTGTAATGGGCTGTCTATGGGAGTTAACTACCTGTCTGACACACTGGCCCTGGGGTTTGAAAAATACTCAGACCTGCTTAAACCCCCTCTAGCTTGCACCTTGAGTCTGAGGTACAGGTTTTCCCAGCTGAATCTGGCGTATTGTACTAAACAATGGGAGCCTGCTTGTAATGGCGCTTGTTTGTATTGTGGCTCAGCTAAGGAATCTATAAGTCATTTTTAGTTCTTTTGTCAGGGTATCTTTGTAGCCAGGTGCAGGTACCTAAAGACAATATGTAATACATATGGAGAACAAGTGATGCCCTCTTGCTTTTTAGGCGTAGTAACAACATAAATGTTGTGTCCTTTGTCGCAAGTTCTATCCATCAAGCATGGCGCATTAGAATAAGAACACTAAAAACTGGAGGATTGGAGATCCATGACGTTGTTATTGTAAACTGCGATAAAATGATCTCGTAACCCTCACGTGAGCATTATACCCGACCTTAGATCCGTACTTATGCAATTCTGTATGCACTTTATTGTGATCTTTGTACCCACATTTTTGCTAAAGGCTGGGGACAAATATGTACTAAGACAAAAGGTTTTAGCTGGTTTTAGAGTTGCTTGTATTTTATTCTCTCTGCATAGTACGATGCCATTATAAGTAGTTTAATATGATATATTAGTTATTGTATTGTGAATTGTATTTTTAAATCGCATAACATCAAATGTTCTTTTTTTTGGCAAATGACAAAATTGTTGAATAAAAGCCATATGAAATGAGAAAATAGGGAAGAGGGCTTGATGAGTCGAGGACTCAATGAGTAACTCGCTAAGTTCCTCAGGAGCAGCGTGTCGAGCGTGCAGAAAAAAGGAACTGAGGTAAGGTGCGTAGTGATGTAGTATCTATACGTCACATCCGGAACTGATGATCAAGCACTGAGCAAGACGGATCGACGGCCGAGTCGAGGTCCACTATGCCCCCTGTCGAAGAATTTTCTGAGCAGCAGAGCTGGATGAGGATATCTATCTAATGAGGAATCCGCTGGAGAAATGCAATCCATTGAATTGTCTTTTCTCTCAAGCTTTATGCCCCTACCAGTCCCCGCGTTACCCCCGTTACCATTGCTGCCTTTGGGACGCTCTGCCGGTTCTTCCTTCGTTTGGGGGCCTTGTATGGGCCTTACCTCGACTTCACGGTTTCCTGATCTTCATTCCTGCTTGTCAGTTTGCTGTGTAGGCGCTGTTGCAGAACAGCACGGTCCACCTTCTGAAGGTCGCGCCATCGCTTCTCAGCCTCCTGCTACATTCTCGACCAGCTCCACATCACAAGGCAAAGGACTCTTGCCATCTGCTTCCTCCAGTGGATGACTGCTTTCGGCTTCCATAGAGCGTTCTCCGCTCCACCCTTGATTCTCCTGGGATGGACTGTCTCCCGTGTTGCATTCCTTTTCGATTGGCCGGCATCCAGGACAGTTCCCTCCATCAGTGAGTCTTTCATTCCTTTTTACAGTGTTTTGGTGACTACTTCCCCGTGGACCACTAGAACGTTCTCTCATTTCATAACTCTTCATGGCTCCTTGGGGCCCCCTTCTCAGAACTTGCATAGGGGTTGACCTTGCTTTTCGGACGATCTTCGTCTTAGATTAAACTGACATTATGTTACCTTTTTCATCTTGGATGATCTTGGTCTCAGAGGGTGAAACTGACCAGATATTGCAATAGCCCATGGTTGTGTCAGTCGGAGAGGGGGTGTGAGAGGGTGCTAGAGGTTTAAGGTAGGTTTGGGTTCGGGTGCTGTGCCGTATATCACCCAGCTTGGTGTCCTTAACCCCCAGTAGAGTATATCACCCATGTGGTTGTCCTTATCCCCAGTAGAGGAGTCCCTCACCATGAGGTCTTCCCGCATTAAGCAGCTTCACCACCCTTGCCTGAGAAGGGGCTCCGTCCTGGGGAAAACTGACAACACCTAGTGAATTGTCCTTAAGTACCTTTCACTTCACAAGGTACTTTTTTTCAAATGTATTTGTATTACATTTTGACATGTAAACATTAACGAGAGCAAAGCGCCCAAAATGAGAAGACCCAGTATCGTGTGACCCACCAATTATACATCAACATGTCATTGAAATAGTGGCACTTCTCTAGTAGTCCACTTCATTCTAGGGGGGTGTTGGATTGCTCCTCAAAAACACCAACCACTTCGGGCTACAATGATGCAAACTCACTGGACGGCATAAGAAAGTCACCCCTCAAGAGTCTTCCGTAAGTAAGTGTAATTATTTGAACCCCTCATGCTCTTGGGTGCCCCCAATAACCATATCGAGGCAGACTGCAATTCTCTTATTCAACTATCCCAAGTATTCCCATCCTCGGTCTGCTGTACGAGTGCAGAAGTAAGACTCTTGACACAAGGGGTCATGGTGATTATTAGAAACTTTTATTTAGGTGCAAAAAGGAAAAAAGAAACCTATCTTGCCCTAACTAAGACCAGTTTCCCTGCCTCAACTGAAATAACTAGTGTCAGAATGCCCAAAGCAAAAGTCCCAATGTTCAAATGTCAGAAACCTAACTCTGTCCCTCACATCTAAGTTTAAACTAAATGAAAATAAGGTCTTTCAACACCACGGGGAGTAGCACCCTTCACCTGAACAAAAGATAGTTCTGGAATCTTCAGACCTTGAAGTATTGTGGACTATCTCCCTCCCCATCCTTGTTCAGGCGTATTGCAAAGTTCAACAACGGTTGGGGAAAACTCGGGTCCCTAGTTGGCCCTTCTCTGGCTTCTTTTCTGTATCTGGGTCCCCGACTGGCAGACCTGGTTTTCTGCCACCAGGCACTGGCACTAAGAACAACAACCTGGATGCACTCCCAGGCTTTGGGGTTGCATACAGACTTGGTTTACTCGCCTGCCATGTATTGTATTTATTGATGATCATTCTCACAGTTATTTGTATGGGTGCGGGTTCCAGACTCTCACTGCGGGTTTCCACCAGTACCCCACTAAACTTGGTTCACTGTTCCACCAAGTATTCCTCCCTTGATTAGGGTTTCTGAGTGTCTTATCGAGTCCTAGACCTGTTAATGTGGCTCGATTAGCTTACTTGCCCCCTCAGATTATCTCTGCCACTTTACGGTGGGGCTTCCCCCGCTTCCTTTCTCGCGCCTCGAAACACTTGTGTATAGGCGCCTTACAAATACCATATCATATCTTCCTTTTCTCCAGAGATTGGCGACTCTGCCTTTGTTGCTTCTTCCTTGTCGGCGTTGGACCGTTCTTCCACAACTGCCGACCTTTGGGGATGTCTGAAGTGTCTTCCTTGCTTCTCACCGTCTGTCCCTGCACACCAGACCAGCTTCTTCACATAGACCTTCTCCTTGTTCAGATCCCCGGTCTGCCTTTCTTCTTCCCTATGCACACTACGCCCCCGGCTACACCAGAGCGGGCTTGACACTTTATCAAGCCAATCCTTGCTTTTAACTTGAGCCCTTCCAATCGGCATTCGAGAACCGCAGAATGGGCCAAGTGGTTCTGGAAGGCACTCTGTACTGCTCTGCGCCTCTTCCTCATCCCAGTACTGATCGAATGATGGTGTTGCAACTAAGAGATCCTTCCTCATCACAGTACTCTTTACTTCTTCTGTATTACTACAGAAATATATGGCATAGGAGGGTTGGGGTGGAGAGGTGGGGGTTTTCTAGGGATACCGCTTTCTCCAAACATGGTAGTCACTGGTCATCACTGGCCCCAGAGAGGGTTTCCCACTCCAATTAGGTCCACCTGCTGAGTACCACCAGCTGGGGGAATATAGGGCAGCAGCCTTACAACTGGTCCTCATGGGAAGGGGCTCCCATTACATACTTCCTCCTGCAGATTTCTTCTGTGAACCACCCCTGGGCTAATGGAATATCCTGTTCCGTTCCAATGACCCAAACCCACAAAAAGCAAAGTAACACACAACCCCTTTAACTACCTCCTGTAAAGCATATCTCCTTGGCTACCTTACTTTAATATATTCCCTCTGAACGGGAGAGAATCCCCCATACAGTCAACCCTTTCCCGTATCCGCTTCAACCACTGCAGGGATGGATTTCAACAATTTCTCAGCACCTTGCACACGAGCACAATGTATTCCTTCCCCTTTCAAGGAACTCTAAGTGTGGCAGGCTGCCATAACGCTGCCTTAACCCCACGCGCAATGAAGGCTTTCTTAAGCAAGTTCAGTTTCCCGTTTTTTTCCAGTTGCCGGTGCCATGTCACCAAAAATCAGGGTCTTAAGATGTTGATATTCAATGGTTCCTTTCGCATTTACGGCTCTTAGGATTCTTTCTTTCTTTCTTTATCTCAGGCATACAAAACATTGTTTTTAATTGCGTATGGTTTATTCAGACAAACCTTTACAAGAGAAGATATAAGCCACAAGTTAAAAGCTCTACATTTTTTGCATTACAATACAAACAAAAGGCTAAAAACAGAAAATTTAACATTGTAAAAGAAAAAATTCAACAATATGGAGAACTTCATTTTTCATATGGAGAAAAAAGGAATGTATAACCTACATATGCACATCAACAACTTAAGACAAATTCACATAAACTAATAAAAAAGAACACTATCTTCAAATACATAAAATACAGTAGTGCAATGAAAATAGTTAGTTTAAACAGGTCAAATTTGTTACGCTCGCAGTAACACCTTAATCAATGTGGGTAAAGAGTAAGCCCAGCCACTCAAACACATTAAAAAAATGACCATGCTACAAGGTGCAACACAATGTGTGTGCAAAATAAATATTCGAGTGTGCATGTTGTATGCTCTGCAATTACCCAAGGGAACATTTAAGATACATTTCAAAAGGGCAATGGAGCCAATCATTAAAATCGTGAAGAATGAAAATCCATTTTACGCAACCCCAATTGGGATAAATTCCTTGTCTATTAGCATAAGAAAGTTGTTAAGTGAAATAATTAAAGAGACATTTTTGCCCCACATACATCTCATCCATAAGAAATTTCTCGAAAAACCGGTATCACCAACATTTATCTTACCAAAGAACTTAATTCTTTCTGCTTCAAAGTAACTACATACTGTGACAAGATGTCACAGTGTTTTCACAGTTAACATCAGAGCTCAAGCGACAGAGTCCAACCCTCCTTTAGAGAGTTTTATCCCAATTCTTGATCCGCTCTCTAGTGTTTGTTTGTTTGTTTGTTTATTTATATGTATTGCGCGCCAGACCCAGAGGTACCAGGGCGCAGTGGTTACAAGAAGGCTCTCAGCTTAAACAAATAACATTTAAATCTCATATGTAAACATTGCGCTTTGTCGCAAGGGAACTGCTGCAACTACGCACACCTTCTGGCTCTTTTTTTTTTATACAGCAAGCGTATTCCCGATAGAGACAATATTTACCTAATGCATCAATTGTGTCTGCCAAATCCAAGTAGTAAAGCTTTTTTTTTTTTTTTAACATTGCCTGGGCATAAAATCAATTCTTGATAGTTGGCACCAATCTTTGCCAGGATATGTGTCATTCTTTCCCGAAATTTAAGCAAAGTCTGTGGAGATGCTTCATTTAACATTTGACCAAGATTTTCGTACAGTGAATTACTAGGAGGATTGATAATTATTGCATAATTGTTTACAAGTCTCCACTGAAATTTAGAAGCTATGGAATTCAATCCTAGTTCATGCCTAATGATTGGGTTGGGCAAAGATTTGGCAAGACCCAATGTCTCCTCCCATATCTTACCCTGTAAATGATTGAGAAAATCATCCATGTCAACCAAACACATGTCTAGTCCATAGAGTAATATGGATTCCATTTTAAATGATAAAATTAGATTGCTGGAGAGAGAGAAAACTTACAGAGTTTTCTCTACATCACTTTTATTTGTGAAAGAAGTGGTCTAAGCTTACGAGTAAGTGATTTTTTCCACATGACTGATGGGGAGAGATCACAGAGATTGTATCCAAGATAGCGCATATGTAATACACGTTCTACTGCAAGCCCCCTCCATCGTCCACCTCATAGTTTTAATTTAACTCTGTTCTGCAAATACTATTTTAGATTTTTCAGCATTCAGATGTAAGTTATTGTTAAACGCATATTCCATAAAAAATCTGCAGTTTACAATGTAGGCCAAAAGGCCTTTTGACAAACAAAATTAAATCGTCGGCAAATGCCATCCAATTAATGCCTAGTTTACCTAAATTTACAGGAAATGTATTGTGATTCTGCCATAGCTCATCTAGGTCACTCAGGTATCGGTTAAACAAGGTTGAAGCAAGACTACAACCCCATTTAACCCCCATGGACGTGGGGATGGCTTCCGTTAAGGCACCTTCTTGCGTTATACGCACGCGATAGAAGGTGTTTTGATGAAGCATCACAATGAGCAAGATTATTGCGATAGGAGATATCCCATGCATAGCCATTTTACTCCATAAGAGTGCTCGAATCACACAATCGAAGGCAGAATTCATGTTGAGCGATGCCATATAAATCGGACCACTTTGCGATGTTTTTGTGGTTTCAAGTAAGTGAGACAAAAAAGTTGCATTAAGTGCAGTGCCCTTGTTCTTACGAAAGCCTATATAAAACCGAGAGAGGGTATGATTGGCCTTAAGAAATGTCTCCAAATCATTCAGTTTACGAATAGAATTTATTTTTTAGAAGCAGCCTCCATATAGGCCTGTAACTGGCCAGATCTGAGATGTTACCTTTTTTAAAGACTGGGACGATCAATGATTGTAACCATCAAACTGTAATACATTTAGTCTTGAAAATGTGATCATATTTATTTTTCAAAATAAAGGGCCGTAGCGTAGGATCAGATTTAAGGACGCAAGATGGAATGCCATCAAGACCCGCCGCTTTTGAGTAATTCAACTTGTTAATAGCCCACTCTACATCTTCAAGGTTCCATCGACAACAGCGGACCCACCTGGGAAAATTATATACATGTATATATATATTTCAAAAATATATCAGACTACAAATTCCTGATGGTTATATGAAGGCAGAAAAAGTTAAAAGAACTATGTGTTAAAAAGCAAAGATAAAGTGATTAGATTTATCACAGGATATAATCAACAGGCGGAACAAATCAAGACCATAATGCAGAAGCATTGGAATATATTAACTACGGATACAGACCTTAATGAAGTATTAAGTGAAAATTCTAGTGTAACGTTTCGCATGAGCACCAACGCTTAAGAACATTTTAGCACCAAGTACGGTCAAAACAAAAAAGAATGACTCCAATTGGCTTCAGAATAGGGGCTATCAGGTGGGCTTCAACAAACGTGGACATTGCAAAATGTGTAATCATGTAACCAAAGTACCGTTTGTGAGTAGTAAAGGGATATCATGGAAATATAAACACAAGATAACATGCATTACCAAGTATGTAGTATATGCCATTACATGCAGTTGTGGACTACATTACATTGGATCCACAATAGGTCCCTTAAAACTGCGCATTTTGCAACACTATCGGGCCATAAAAAACAAGGACCAAACCTATTCACTACCAATTCACTTTGAAGAAAAACACAATAGTGATGTGAAAGCAATGTCTTTTGTGGGTTTGGCACATGTTCCCCAGCATCAAAGAATGGGAAACGGAGAACTCAAATTTGCATTCCAAACCATTCATGTATGTCGCGCACTTCTATGCTCTCCGAAACCGTTCCACGCACTCCGAAACCGTTCCACGCACTCAGATCTGTCCATGCACTCGGATCATTTCTGCGAATTCTAAGTTGTTTTATGCACAATTCTAAGTTGTTTTATGCACCCCATCCACATTTTCGTGTAGCGAAGTTTACTGTTATCTCATGGAATTCATGCGGATTGAATACTTTTCAGAAATGGTTCTCGCAACTGGATAAAAAAGCAATTCCTGATGTCATTTCTCCAAGAGACTATGTGTATAGCTCTGTTTGAAATTGAAGGTTACCATTCATGTGTACATCCAGCAAAAAGTCCTGTAGGTGGGATGGCTATATTAATTAATGTTGCTTGCCATGCATCTGCCACCGTGATTTATAAATCTGATCACATTTTGGTAGTGGAGTTGTATATAGGCTCAGAGGTTAAAACTTGTCTGTTGCTAGTATGTATTTATTGGAATAAGAATGCTATTGATTTCATTCACTTGCAAGACACCCTAAGCTTAATATTTGAAGAGGCACTCTCCTGTAATCCACTTACAAAAATAATAGTCAGAGGTGATTTTAACTCCTGGTGTTATGTGTTACCCCATGTCTGTAGGGAACAAAAGGGAAGCTACTCCACTCTGGCGGTACAAAATGGCCAGAAATTGATAGATTTTTTCCTCTAATGGGACGTACAAATGGTGAGAATAGAGGAGGGTTCATATCAATATACATGGTCTCGTGGAACTAGCACTTCATTTATTGATTATTTTTTCGTGTCCACTAAATTGTACATTCATCTTGAACCCATTCATATCCTAGCTCTGGCGTTTAGTGATCATTTGGCTATACTATTGGTCATAAAGCTTTGTCACAATAAACTTAAAGGAAGACCCCCATGATGGTTCTGGTGAAATCAGACCGTCATTTGTTGACAGTAAGGCGGATTCCTGCCACCTGTGCACAATTTACTAGAAGCATTGGGTCTGATTCTGCGTGTAGCTGGGGTAGTATGTATGAGGGGCATTCACCTATGGAGGTAGAAGCACGACTTGACCAACTCATTCAATTTCACCAGTGCATTGATTTCTGCCTCCAATGGGCCCAAACCTGCACGTACACCCCGCCAACATTATTATCATTGTGAGCTCGCATTACATAAAAAAGAAAAAACTACGCTGTTAGATACATACTGAGGCAAAAGCTCCTTCCGCTATTTAGTCATGAGGAAATAAGAGTTATTAACCAAGCTTATAAAAATAAAACTAAGTATTTGAGGAAAGCACTTGCAATTATAGATTATCAACAAATGATTTACCAGCTATTAAATGATGACACTCACCAGGTATGGGCAACGTTAGGTATGATTTCCACCCAC
The DNA here is from genome assembly GCF_040938575.1 of Ambystoma mexicanum. Lineage (NCBI taxonomy): Eukaryota > Metazoa > Chordata > Amphibia > Caudata > Ambystomatidae > Ambystoma > Ambystoma mexicanum. Next base: position 291,150,077 of record NC_090932.1, on the reverse strand, counting down.
ATTGAAAGACCAATTGAACCAGCCATCTCTGTGGAGGTGTGGACTACATACATACTAAAAAAATATCGTTTGCCTGAGAAATGTATCTCGCAAGGCAAACTGGTGTCTGATATAATGGAGGATGGAATGCCCCCTTGGACTAGTCAAGACATATGCTATGCAATCCATAGGATGAAAAATTCCAAAGCCCCAGGCCCCGATGGGTTACTGGCAAAGCCGATCCGGAGTTATGGGCTCATTTATTGAGAGCGAAGTTCGATAACATCCACAGATATGGGATTATTCCTACTTCATGACATTCCGCAATAATAATACCGGTGTACAATAAGGGACCGGCTAATAGTCCAGAAAATTTCAGACCTATTTCCCTTACCGATGTGTCATCAAAAATGTTCTCCTTTTGCTTTTAAAGCAAATCCAATGCTTCATTGACCAACATAATGTGCTGTCCCCCAATCAAGTGGGATTTTGTAAACAAATGGGTTACCCTTTAAACACAACCATTCTTAAACATCTACAAACACAAATAAAGCATTCAAAGCTTGGACCTGTATATATGAAGGCCCTAGATTTAACAGCAGCCTTTGATAGTGTAATTAGAGCGGTATTATGGGAAAAAATGATTGGAAGGGGCTTTCCCAAATACTTGGTGGCAGTGATCGCGAAACTGCCCCAGAATACTAGTTATAGGATCAGACTCAACGTGGAGGGAGTGCTTACTGATTCCATACCAACCGAAATTGGGGTGAAGCAGGGCTGCAACATGGCGGCAGTCCTGTTAAATTTGTACATATCGGATTTGGATGAGGCTTGGAGCAACTTAATTATATATCCTGTAAAGCTTGGTTCACTGAACCTCAATTGGATGGCTTTTGCAGATGATTTATTGTTCTTCGACAAAACTCCTTTCGGGCTGCAGCACAAATTAGATCAATTTGCAGTGTTTGCCTCAAATCACAATCTGGAGGTAAACCCTGCTAAATCAAATATAGTAATATTTGCAGATGGCAAGCGCAAATGGACAAAATTTTTGTGGATATGGAATGGTGTTTTTATCACCTATGCTCCTGTCATCCAATACCTAGGCTACACTCTTACTGATGGGTATTCGATGTGGAGGAAGTTGTTGAATCACAAATTAAAACCTTTAACATCGCAAATGAGAATAATCATGCCTAAGTATTGCATGTTCTCCCTCCTCCCCCAATATAACTTTACACTCTTAAAGTGGAACCAATTATTCTATATTGCTTAGACATATGTGGAATTGAGGTTGACGCACATTTGGACGTCTTGCAGGGCTGCCTTTCGAAAAACGTGTTGGGCCTTGCATCATCGATTCCCAATTCAATCATATGGCATGAGCTAGGATTACTTCCTCCATCAGTAAAAAGAAATTGGCGCTTGCTGATGAACAATACTAAAATAATGAATCCGCCTAAACAGTCATTATATGAAGATCTTTATCGAATAGCAAAAGAGAACCACGTCCCGTCCCTGAGAAAATCATGTGCCAAACTGAGTTCCATTCTCTATTACATAAATGTTAGTATAGAGGATTTATGTGCACATTTACCAAAAATACATTTCAGGAATATTATTGGTGTATTCTCTCAGACAAAGTAGGTAGCTACCAGTCATTTGCAGAATACAGCAGTTACTGCCGAAAATGGGGTGATAGACCTATGTACCTAATACAATTTCCTTGCCCGATTGCAAGAAGAATGTATTTACGCTTCAAACTTAATCAGCTACCTACATTAGATAAGATCAGATATTGGAAAAATTTAGGTGGGGTAGACCAAAGTGGTTTATGTCGATTTTACGAACAAATGTAATAGTAAAGAAACCCTGAAGAATGTATTATTGTATTGTCCACACTTTGAGAAGGAAAGACGTAAAATATTGAAGATATATCTAGACAATGAAGGACCGTTTACTCGAGATTTAATATGCAACCGAGGTATGTGGGGAAATAGCACAAGACTTAATGTAGGTATTGTGGAACTGCTGTATTTAATAGATGTGAAGCTCTGTGCAAAGGTGGTGGAGTATAAAGGTCTGTGATGAAACAAAAACAAAGTCAGATTGCATGATCTTCATAAGTCGGAATTGAATTTAGTATGGTCAAAGTATGTAATTAACACAGAAATATTGCCATTGCAAAAAGAAATCTATGATGTCTGTTCCAGAGGTCTGCAATTGCATTAATGAATTGAATTAGTTAATTTTAAGTAGAAATGTGTCAAGGGAAAATGAAAACGAATTGCATGTAGCGGATTAGTAGAAATGAAACAATGAGTTGATTTTAATCGGTATATAAGTAGAAAGGTACAACTTAAACGGTATTAAATGTTGGTTTTATGTCAAGGTTTTATGGTGAGTTATAGATAATGGTGAATGTTTTAGATCGAATTTATGAATTTATGAATTTAGAAATTGAATGTGTGGAATTTTATAAAGGTTTTAATGGTGATAAACCAAACACAATAAAAAAATAAAACTACCCTTCCCTCTTACCCACACTTGCGCAATCTGATTGACACAAGGTCTAGTAAGATCGTTATTTTGTCCTCCCTTTGTTTCCCCCTCCTTGTCTTGTCGCACCTAGAAACACTTGTGTACTGGCGCATTATAAATGCCACATATCATATAATCAGAGGCCATAAAAACACTCATCGTTTTCTTCAATCTGATATCACACACAAATCCTGTATATGGGTATCACAATGAATGAGTTTTAATTATACAAATATATGTTAAACTTTATATATGAATACACTTTAGCTGCAATAGCTAAGGCCTATCAATCCCTAGCACAAAGGTCTTACCCGCCCATTGCTAATGACAGCCCGTTGTCCTTTCTTCAGCTTGAGAATATCACGGCAGTACATCGCATGTGACAGGATGAAGTTCACATTGGGGGATTCATAGACCTCCTTAAAAAGATTGACATCCATTCCCTAGATCCAAAATAAGGCATGTCAAAAACTCAAAATCAATCGGAAGCACTCAAACACATCACTTTACATCTTTCACAATACAATTTAAGTCTGAATTATTTTAAAACCTTGTACAACACAGAGTAAGGATTAGTTGTGCACCCTGTCAGAAAACATGGGTGATGAAAAGTTCTATAACTCAGAACAAAAAACAAAACACAATTACCCCACATATAGGTTCTGTTGATTTGACTTCTTCAGTGTCCTACTTAAACATTGGCAGGTTACAAATAGAGAAATTACTTACCGGTAATGTTGTTCCTATGGATTTTGCTCGTGCAGGTTCCTCATCAAATAGATATCCATTCCAGCATCAGCTGCTCAGAAACTTTTTCGACAGGGGGCATAGCACGACTCGACCATGCCACTTGTCGCCTCCGGACACATCGGGTGGCATATATACCAAGTCGCCCTGGTACTTTAGTTTCTCCACGGCCCTCCTCCTCCCCCCACAAGCTCAACAGCCACAGAGGAAGAATCCATAGGATTCAGTCAGAAAATAGGCTAAAGACAATTTATTTTGTTTGAGTAACAGTACTGTACGGAAAGTCAGTGACTGACAGCATTAAACCAGCAAGGTATCAAACTGTGCCTAACACAACTAGTCATAACCTCATCACAGTAAAAGAGGATAACCAATTATAGACTGCAGACCACTTTCATAGCGGGGCCGGGTGGGAGGGTGATGAAGAATCTGGGGGAGAGAAATCCAGGGAAAGAACATTACACACAAGTAATTTCTCCTTCAATGGATTCCATTCTCCCGCAGATTCCTCATCAGATAGACTCCCAAAGCAGTACAGTGTGCATAGTCAGAATGAAACCACTAAGCAAGGAAGCTCTGCAAAACTGCTCTACCGAATCGAGCATCTGAACCATGTGCTACATCCAGGCAGTAATGCTTGGTGAACGTGTGGAGCGACGCCCACGTCGCTGCTTGACTTATTTCCCTTACTGGTACACCCCTCTGCAATGCAGATGATGCTGCCATACCCCTAGTGCAATGTGCCCTGCCTGGTAGCAGATCTTTACCGGCTCTCTGACAACATTCTGCAATGCAGAGAGTTATCCACCGAGGGATTGTCTGTTTTGACACAGCCAGACCCTTCGTGGATAGAGAGAAAGCCACAAAGAGTTGGTCATTACACCTGAATTCCAAAGTCCTAGCCACATAAAAACTGATAACTCTTCCTCTTTGTAGACAGTAGACATATATACTGTTAATAAGGTAGAGTGTCTCAAAGTTCTTGAAAGTACTGAGACAAAGAAGAACGACAGGAACCTAGGTAATCCAAGTACTGGGACGATTTGGCCTCTTTGAGCAAAGAAGATGAAACCGGTGAAAGAGACGAAGGACTTATACAATGGGCTCAGACACTGCAAAAAAGTCGACAATGGACAATCACTTCGTCTCGGGCAGCTGCGGAAGACTGCAGGTGTGCTGCGCACCCCACCCAACGCGGGAGATTCAAACCTGCGTTGCTGATCCAGAGGGAGACAGCTCCAACGAATCTGGCAGTCCGCTGTGTCGGATGATCGGAAGGTCCGCAGGAGCAGACCCCTATACAGCAGTGTTGAGAGGGAGAAGGAATGCAGACGGCAGCCAGGAACGCAGTTGCACAGCCGCAGGGGAAGCAAGACGCTGGAGAAGCCAAAATGAACTCCCGCCACCCCAGGAAGCTCCAGTGATGTGCCGAGAACCCCAATAAGGTAAACGGTGGCACGGGAGATCCGGAGGGGACGCAGGTAGTTCACCAAAAGGGTGCATGCAATTGTCCCTAGGCTCCTTTTCAACCATAACACTTGGGTGGCATGGCAGGGGAAGGAAGCCTACAAACCCCCTCCTCACCGCAGTAGTGGAATGAAGCCTGTTGACCACCAGGGAAGGGCAGAGAACTGTCTGAGGGGTCAGAAATGCGAGATGGACAGAAAGGTATTATTCTCTCAATGTTTGCCATTTTATTAAAAATAAAAAGGGTGAGATAAACACCTATATTTCCCTATGCTAACAAGAATGTCCTACCTAGCAAACTAAAACTAAAGAAAGATGACCTAGTATCCGACCCTCACACTAATACATACAACACAAATGTATATGGAATATTTGGCTATCTTCAGTTCAACAAACCAGTGCAAAGCTCAAACTTATACATTTTAGGAAGTACTCCTTGTGTGACCAGGGTTGGGCTCCCTTCCCCTGGATCAATTCAGGGATACCCTTTGACAAGTTCTGATTTAACAAGGATCTGTTCACTTCAGCATAAAAATGTATTTTCCATCCTCTGCGTCTTCCACTTGGCAAAGCACATGTCTTTTCCATAAACACTTGCTTAAAACTAAAGCAGTCGTTCTTCTCCGAAATATCCTTCTTGATAAGGCCAATGACTCTTTCATAAACAATGGGCCTCATTATAAGGTTGCCGGTCTGGAAACAACGGTACCGATAAGCTTGCCGGTACCGGTGTTCCCGGACCAGCAAACTACAAGTTCTGCAAGTGGGTGCCTTTCGGCCCGCCAGGTTTGACCTGGAGGGCGGAACGGCACCCGCTCGCAGACCTTGACGGATGGATGCACTGGCACCATTCCTGAATGGTGCACGTGCATCCGTCCTCCCTGTTCCCATTGAGCTCAATGGGACCCGTATGGGAATGGGGAGTAACATTTTACAGTGCCCGGCAATAGGCATTTACCGGGACCGCCGGGGCTGTAATGCCTTGGTAAGTCCCCATTGCTGTGTGCCGGAAAAATTCATGACTCCGGTGAAAGCTGTGCCGGTATTTACCGGCATGGCTACCGCCGGACTCATAATGAGGCCCAATGTCTTTCTCATGTTTCAAAGTAAATCACAAGTATTCTTCCAATGGTATGCTTTTTGTCAGGATAGCATGCCCATTACTTTTGAGGATGAAGCACTTTGTAAAAATGATATAGTTATTAATATCTCTCCACAACACTTTTTTACCACAACCACATTTCTTTCCTTCAACTGTCTCTTTCCTGGTCTACTCGCCTGCAGGGGCTAACTAGAAATGGTCAGTTTCCTGGTTGACTCTCCTGCCAGGAAGACAACTCCTACTACTACAGTTAATCTCTTCTTTAGTGGCAACATGGGTTACAGATCTCCCCAAACTGGTGTCTCAGGAAGGGAGAATTGCGCCCTTGTTGCACTTTTACCGCTTGGTTTTAGTGTCTGCACTGTTGGAAAGGTGGGTTACAGTTTTCTCCAATGACATCTCATAAATGGAGATTTGTGCCCTTCTTGCACTTTTACATCTCGCCAATTAAGGTGTTTGATTAGGCATTTATCCAGTTTTCTTTGCCACCCGCTCCTTATGTCACTTTGTACTCAGACTTCCCATAATTCAATTGCGGGAGCCGTATGCGCTACGAAGTGCCCGATGCCCTGTGTCTCTTCCGAGGCTCATCGGTTATTGTTGGCAGCTTCGGCGTCTTATCCAGGTGCTGCAGGGCTCAGCGATTCCTCTTTCCGGTATCTCGGGAGTTTCTTTGGTTCTCTCGCCGTCTGGGTCCCTCTCTCTCTAGGAGCCTCTGCTGCTCCACCTTCAGCGACCACGGCTCTCCCGGTCTCCTCGGCCGTATCCGCTTCATCGCCACTCTGCACACCTGGTTCTCTGTATGCAACCCAAGCCACAGCCTGGGAGAGTGACGTCTCTCTTGCTCCTTCTCCCACCTCCCCCACACAGGTGTGGTACACTTCTGGATTCAAATGTTCGGCTCAGGTGCTTCGCCTCTCAACAACTAGATGGCACATTTTCTTCAGTGGCACTTTTGATCCTCATTAACTCCTGGTCCTTCTTCCTTGTCCCAGTACCACAGGCATTATGGAACTTGGAGTCCATTACGAAATTAAATCTTTCAGATCTATTAATTTCTGTGTTTGTTGAATTGAATGTTATTAAAGTTAAGAGATGTTATATGAGGGATGTGTGACTTATCATTGTGCTAAGATTTCTACCCAAGACAGAATCATGGGCAGCAAAGGATGCCACATCTAATTCAGGAATTCCCAAAGTATACAACTGATTCTACCTAGATGATTATTGACAGAAAGTTCCTTGGGTTTCTTCAGGAGAGGGACTTTTACAATGACGACAAGCCAATAGATATTGGGGAATTGTAGGATTCTCATCCTCACAAAATGAATAACACGTCTCTCCCAAAGGAGACACCACTTTCACCTGAAAGCCATCTCCTTCCATGCCTCATAGTACCATCAGGTAGCGACTGCCTTCCCCTGGTCACATGGGAGGAGATCTTAGGCTGGCGTTCAATGATGACTCTGCAGGATTCAACACAACCCTAAGCACCATAAAGAGAACTTGAGAGGGTTGAGAGGGAGAGTCTCTCACGACAGTGGCAGAGATAAGCCCAATGACAGCCAAAGGAGGGTCAGGGGCCGTAAACAAGATATGAGTTATATTCCTCGTGGCAGCACTTGGCAGGGAAGTGAACCAAGTGGGCCAGTTCAAAGATGAGTAACCAGGGTGTGGGGCCGAAAGCAAGAGTGCAATACGAGATATCTTCCCTGTGGCAGTACTTGGCAGGGAAGTGAACCAAGTGGGCCAGGTCAAAGAAGAAGAAAAGCCAGGGTCTAGGACCCTCCTAACACTTAGAAGTGGTTGTTGTAAGTGTGAAGCCTAATGAAAAGAGGACTTGGGGAAGGTAACCTGGACCAGCAGAAATGTTCAAAAAGGCCTGGGGAACGGAATAATTCCCCCAGGCTATCTGAGACCAGACATCAGGAGAAGGGAGACATTCTCCTGGCCCACCAAGAACGTATTGTTTGGAACTTTACCATCAGGGGAAGGGAGCCAATCCCCTGACAACATGTGAGACACAAGACTGTTCTAAGATTTGGGAACTGTCATCAAACCAGGAGCCATATCCCAGGAGAAGGGAGTCATTCTCCTAGAAACAGAACAGTACTGCCTTATTCTTTAGTTTCTAGTGTAAGGGACAGAAGTAAGGTTTTCTTGACACAGGACAGTGGACACTTGAGTTGACAGACATCCTGACAATCATGTTATCTCTTTAGTTGAGGCAGGGAAACCCCTTTTAGGAATAGGGATAGATGGGTTTTCTTTATCTTTCCTAGTCAATGAAAGTCTTTAGCCCCAAACATGCCACCCTTCTGTCAGCCTCCTTCTTCTGGACCCTTACAGCACCTAGTCTGTTTCCTGGGCGGGTGATCTGTCCCCTTATTTTTCTCTCTCACACGGAGTCTCCCAAGGCTCTGTAATTGGTGCTCTCGTCTTCATACTCCAAACCCCACCCCTTGCTGCTGTTAGATCTTGGTTTGGTCTCTCGCACCATTTCTATGCCGATGACACAACTCTTTCTATCCTTTTCCATCTTTTCTCCACAGTTCCACACCACTCTCTCGTCCTGCCCGTCTGACATCAAATCCTGGATGTCTGGACACTATCTGGAAATTAACTCCTCTCAAACAGAGGTTCCATTCTTTCATGCTTCTACTATTCCTTCCCTACCCCTCCAGCTTTGATTGCCTTTCCTCCTACGCTCTTGTCGATTTCTTCTTATGCTCGTAACCTTGGTGTTCAGTTGGACTCTCTGCTTTTGTTCCCTTCTCAGATTTCTTCTCTTTCTCGATCTTGTCAGGTCCATCTCTTTAATATTCACAAAGCTTGCCCTTTTCTTACCTTAATGCCACTAAACTCTTGATCTCTTCTCTTACAATATCTAGACTTTTTTATTGCACTTCTGTGATCTTTCGGTCTTCCTGTCTCCCACTTATCTCCACTCTATCCAATTTATAATTCTTATATTCGTCTTTCTTCACTGTCCGCCCGTGAGTCTATTTACCCTGCTCTTTCTTCTCTTCATTGGCTTCCATTTCACACTCGACTCAAATCCAAGTGCTTATGCTTAGTTTTTAAAATCACTGCATACTCCCTCTCCTCATCTCTCTTTACTGCTTTACTTTTATTCTCCTGCTCGCTACCTCAGCTCCCAGTCACTTACTCTCCTTACTGTCCTCATCTCCTATATGTCCAGTCCTGCTTTCAATATTTGACTGTTTTCAGGGTAAGTAGTGAGATAAGACATGAATGCACAAGCTCAAACGGATCCGCCATCAAGAATGTCAAAACTAAGTTTAGGTTTCAGTCTGCAACCACAAACTGCGTAGGCTGAAATTTATTTTAAAGGCCCTTCGGGAATCGGGTCATAACCGGGATTGTGAATTAAGATCCTTGATCCGGAGAACTCTTAAAACAGACAAAGCTGCCAAGTAGCCTTTGACTGTACCCATCTTAAGGCCGAATGAGGCTAATAACATAGGGAAATCCATCACTGTAGTGGTGGGACAAGTGATATGGTCTATCCTGCGTTCCCTGCACCACGCCTCAAATATTCTCCATCTGCACACATATAGAGATCTCGTAGATGGGCTGGGTGCAGCCAGAAGAACCTCAATCACCTCTTCTGAGAGGTTTCAGTCATATCTCATCCTCTCAAGAGCCATGCATGTACCAATGTCCCCCACCACCCCAATCCGGAGTGATCAAGATCATGGTGGTTCTAAACCTCCTCAACCTGAGAACCGACGGAATTAAGGATATCAGAGGGAAGGCATAGTGGATGTCGAAGATCCACTCCACCAGGTATGCGCCCCCTAGAGGACCTCTTTCACCAGGAATGCCATTGAGCAAAACTATTTGCACTTTGCGTTGGACCTCGTGGCAACCGGATCTACTGTTGGGGTACCCCACTGAGTGAAGATCTCCTTGAGAACTTCCTGGCACACTTCCCACTTGTCTGAGAATGTGCTCTACCTGCTCAGAGCATCCGTCAACCCGTTTTCCAGCCCTGCTAGATGGACAGCTAAAGCGGAGATCTGATTCTCCAGCAACCAGAACCACAGTTGCAGCGCCTCGTTGCATAGGGGCAGTGACCTAACACTAACCTGTTTGTTGAGGTATTGCATGGCCACTGTGTTGTCTGTCAGAACAAGGATGTGTTTCTCCTTGAGGGAAGGTGCAAAGGCCATCAGAGCTAATCTGATCACCTGCAACTCCAGAGCCTGTTGATATGCCACAAGTATGTCATTGATGACCAAACACAGCTCACCTGCAGATCCCCGCAGTAAGTGCCATAACCCTTCAAAGACGCAGCCGTTACCACATGGGCTTGGAGGCCAAAAGGGGTTCCCCGTCTTCATGTACTCTCTGCTGGACCACTGAGATAGGTCGTTGGCGACTGACTTAAACACCTTCAGAAGGTCCTTCATGGCCATCAAAGTATTGGGATCACTGTTCCCTTTATAGCCTTTGTAGGGACTGCATGTGCAGTCTGGCCTCTGGCACCAGAAAAATGCAGGAAGCCTTGTGAGAAACCTGAGGCGTTTCTCCCAGGTTATTCCTGAGGATTCTTTGTACAGGTGGCCAGGGAAGGGCATCGCTCTTGGATCCCAACCCTGGGAGTGGACGAGGGGGGGAGGGGGGGAGGATCACCTGAGCAGGGGGTCCTTGGAGACTGCCAGCGGAGCACCCTTGGGCGAGACGCACTATCCCATTTTTTACAATGCACCCCTACCCAATATCCCATCAGTCTTCATGCGATGTTGTACCAAAATTCCCTGCCCCCAGAACTTTCCCTTACGGAAAAGACAGAGAAAACAGGGGAACTCCAAATTACCCCAAAAACCCCCCAAAAATGTTTCTCTCTCCACAACACTACAACTCCCATAATCCCATTCCCCCATTGAAATCCACAAGGACTGGGACGAGGAAGAGGCAGAGGGGAGTCATGAGGATTACCCATAGGAATCAATGAGCAATGAATTCCTATGGGCAGTCTCCATGTTGTCCCGATAACAAAGTCAGGCAGTCAGACAGGGAGGGGCAACTATTCACATCCGACTCCAATTAACTATAGCTGGGAGTATAAAAGCAGCTGCCAGGAACAGCATTGTGAGCAAGTCAGGGATGCTCCAAAGCACTGGAGAGCAGGAGAGAGCCCTAGCGAGCTGTAGAGACCTTCCGAGGTCTGGAGGAGGAGGAGAAAACCGCCCAAACACTGGCCCTGCTACCAGAGAGGAAATTGCAGTGTGGAGGAGGAAACTGTCCCTTCAGAAGGCAAGACCAGAGGCATTTGGGTTGTCTGACGGTAAGGACAGTTAAACTCCTCCCATGGGCTTTGCATGCAAACCCAGGTCTCTGAGGGGCAGAGGGAGAGACCCTGACCTCCTACAGACATCCCTTTTTGGTTACTGCAGTTCCCAAGGACAGAAAAGGCCATTTCGCAGAGCAACGAAGTGGGAGCAAAATCAGTTCAATGCATTCTGGGACTAGTAGTCCCAAAACGTTTTTGGTTAAAATTGTGACTTTTGGGAAGCAGGGTCTGAGCCCAGCAGAGGGAGTATCCTTGAAGAACATCAAGAAGGTTCTGAGCCTGACAGAGGGAGACCCAGTGGTGAAACTACAAGACGCAAATAAAACCTTCAAGACCAGCTGCAGAATGTTCCAGCGCCACGTGGGTGCTCAATTGAAAGACTATGGCCGATGCGCCTTTTTTTTGTGTTGAAACAAGAACCAGAAGTCTGTGCGAGAGCTGCAAGAAGAATGTTAAAGTGGTTCTACAGAGGTTGAGCAACATCCACTGAACAGTCTTAAGTCTTTGACCGGCAAATAATTGAAAGCTAAGGGAAACGAATCCCGCATGGTGAGAGAGAAGATTGGCAAGAGTGAACCCTGCAAAGGGATGCCATCGAGAGGAGTCTGCGCCCAGAAGAGGGGGACCCAAGGGCGAAGAACCATCACCCTAAAATTGTGTATAAAATGGGCGGAGTTTGATGCCTCAGTGAACAGTAGTGCGGACAAGGGTGAACCCAAGAAAGAGCTGCTCACCGTGACCTGGTTAAAAGGACATTAAGAATCGTGAATGTAACTGAGAAGATTGGTTACAGAGCAATCTTGGAATACAAGCCAGAGTGAACCCAGCAGAGTGAGGCTGACATCCAAGACGGGTCTAACCCCAGAAGAGGGGGACCCAGGGGTGAAGGCATCACCCACCGAACATTTGAAAGGAATGTATTATTTTTTTGTATTTTTTTTTTGGGAACCCATCTTGTCCCTGGAGGCAAGAGACATTTTATAGAAAAAAGACTTACTCAAGGAAGAACCTGATACTTGACAAGGAACTGTCAGCTCATGCTGGGAACGTTCGAGCGTGCGCTGTGCACAGGACTGCCACTTTATCCCGTGGTCAAAACGTGGGGAAGGGAGACCCCTGGCTAAAGCCCATCCTGACTTATAATTTGAGAACACTTTCTTCTTTACTGAAAACCCCATCCAACACTCTTTCTACATTAGTTGTAAGGACTGGCAAAAGTTTAAGTATAGGCCTTTTTACTTTGACTGCCTTATTTTTCCTTTGATGGTCGAAGCTTGATCCCATTTTATATTTATGTAAGATTAGGCGTTTTTCCAACCTGCATATTCACTCTTGAATCGTGATCACTTGTGTCTGTCTTTACTGTGGACACCATGAGTTCCTTACACCCATGATACCCAAGAGGCGGAGGAAGGAAGCCACTGGTAGGCTGTCGCAGCTCTGGAAGAGCTCGACCATTTGCCTGACTCTCATGACTCTTCAGGGGGAAAAGCCATCCCCAAAAGTGTGTCCAGGACTGCTCCAATGAACTGGAGCATCTGCGTTGGTCTGATGTGTGACTTCTGGAAATTTAAGGAGAAGCCCAATCTGTGAAGCATCAAGCAGGTTTCCTCAAGCTGCGTCGATACCTGCTCTGGGGACATTCCTCAGGTCAGCCAGTCCAAGTATGGGAATACGTGAACACCGGATCTCCTGAGGTGTGCTGCCACCACTGCCATCAGCTTGGTGAATAACCTGGGCGCGGAGGTTAAGCCAAAGGGGAGCACCTTGAATTGAACTCTTCTTTTCTCAAGAACTTGTTCAAGGTGAGGTCCAGGATGGGACGGAGTCGTCCTCCTTTCTTGGTTACCAAAAAGAAGCAAGAGTACCAGCTTGATCCTCTCTGCTCGGGTGGCACCTCTTCCACGTCACCCTTCAATAACAGGGCTCTCAGTTCTACCGGGAGCTCCTATTCCGGTTGTTGCTGAGGGGAGGGGGGGGGGTCTGTCTGGCGATTTGCTTAAACATCGTTGACAGTACCCCCAATCGACAAGCTGCAATGCCCAGGCGTCTGAGGTTATCCCCTTCCATCGGAGCAAGTGCCCGGAAATTCTCCCTCCAAGCGGGGAAATGGGTGGGGAGAACACAGAAGCTTAGTGGGCGCTGATGCCCCTGGTGCAGCAGCTGCTGTACCCTAGATGCCCTGCTGCCACGTCCAGGATGCAAGAAACATCTCTTTTCTTGCCTGCTTGTGATAGCTGTGCACTCCTTCCCAATGGAATGTACCACATGTAGCCTCTTCCCATAGAGGAGAAGTCAAAGGATTGCTTCGCAGGTTGCTGCACAGCTAGGCTGAGCGATTTTACAGCTAGCTTAGAATCCCTAAATTTCTCCAAGGATTCATCGGCCTTCGGGCCAAACAGGTGCTCGCTGTCGAAAGCGATGTCTACTAGCTTAGCCTAAACACTGGGCGAGAGCCTGGATTTGTGAAGGTAGGCTGACCTTCTCAACACAGTAGATGACCGCACTGCCCAGCCCACGCAATCTGCAGTGTCCAGGCTCGACTGCAGTGCTTGGTAAGTCCCCTCTTTGCCATTCTCAACGATTCGCAGAAACCCATTCCTCATCTCACCACCTCGGATGTGCTCTGCTGCTTCTGCTATAAGCCTCCACAGCCCGTGGGAGTACTTCTTGAACACACAGGATGCATGCACTGCTTTTAGGGCCATGCTGCCCGAGGCAAAAATCCTTTTAGCTAGGGCAACAATTTTTTTAGATTCCCTAGCTGTCAGCAAATTAGAGGTAGACATGGCTGGTCTGGAGCTCACCGTAGCGGCTTGTACGACTATGCCTTATGGAATTTGGTGAGAAGATAGGAAAGGCAAACCCCTTTTGGGGTTGTATTTTTTGGTAAGCTCCAAATCCACAGGTGGAGTGGAGCAAGGTCACAACCACACAGTAGAAATGGGGTCTGCAATGGCAGCATTAAAGGGTAATGCCCTCTATGTGTGTGGGTCTTTGTCAAGGGTGCCTATGAGGCAGACAGGGGCTTTTGCAGAGGCGCCCAGTCCCAAGGCCTAAACCACCCTCTCAACAGTCCTTCGGTACTGAAAATTAGGGTGTACATAAGGAGCGGCTTGTTGCATGTCAAGGTCAGGAGATGTATCCAGACCACAGGCATCATGGAGCCCTTCAACAAGGGCAATCAAATCTGCCTGGTCGGCAAAATAATCTACCCCCAGACCCTTCGCCCATAGGCTCAAAGCCAAAAGGCACCTGGTCCTCGTAATCATCGAAAATCAACCGTGTAGTGTCAGAAAAAAATCAATCGAGAATTGGGGACAAAGGAATGATTGGCTGTCGGCGACAACGTCGATGGCGTAGTTCCCATCAAGCCTAATGGTGCCAGTAACTCGGGGCCCTTCAGCACTAATGCCGGTTTCCCGGTAGTCATGGTTGAGCAAGAGGGCGTTGGACCAGACTTGGCAACCTTGATGTCAGAACTTCCAGGCGCAACTGGTGCCATGGGAGCCACCAGCAGCGAGACTAGAATTGCACCAGCTTCGGTAGTGTAACATTTGGAGCATTTGCTCCTTGAAAGCCTTCCACCTTGCCTCCGATGCGCACTGATTCAGGCAGTTCTTACCGCACAAATCAGATCGTTCCTTCTTACGGGAAGATGAGGATGATGAATTGCTTTAAGAATATGACAGTTCTTTCGCTGTTTTTGATGCGGTTTTTTTTTTTAATTATTTATTTATATTATATATAATATATACAACATATCAGCAACAGCAATATTATCCAAAACCAAATACAGAAAGTACATAAAAAATAATTAAAAATATAAACACTCAAGACAATTCAAGAACTAACCTAAAAGAAATCATTAAACACATTCCAGATCTTCTCATATGTAGAACATTTACCTTTCAATTTGTAAATCATTTTCTCTGTCCGTGACAGGCTATGCATTTCCTGTATCCACTCCTCATAGGAAGGTGAGACCCGCCCCTTCCACCCACGGAGAATCAGTCTCTTGGCCACAATGAATGCACGAAAAATCAACTTTTTGTGTGCAGAGCTGACATCGTCCAACCCGGAAACATCACCAAGGATTACCGTCCTAAAATCAAGGGCCAGCCCACCTCCTGCAATCCTATCACACACATTACAAACTTCACTCCAAAAATCTCTGACTCTCACACATTCCCACCACATGTGTTCCAATGACCCGACTGCATGAACGCACCCCCAACAGTTAGAATTGTCAGACATACCTCTTTTATGCAATGTTTCAGGGCACCAGTATACCCTGTTCAGGATCTTGATCTGTCGAGACCGTTCACCCAGATTCAGGGAGCACAAAGATACATTAACGACACATATTCTGACAGACATCCAAATCAATCTCTGATCCGATTTTCTCACTCCATACTCTCCGCAAATTGTCATTACTCCGAAAATTTGACACCATTAGTTTGTAAAGCCGACTGGCCAGACCGCCACACTTCCCACTCGAATCTGTCAGCAGCGCGCACACATCCAAAGAGTCGGACCAATCAACCTCGCCAACCGCTCTCTTAAGCCGTCTGTATGCAGAGTCCGATAAACCTTCAAAGTTCCATCTCTCTCTCAGCTCCGCAGCAGTCAACTATCGATCCTCATTCCCCAAATCAGAAACCTGTTTAATATCCATCAGAACCATTCAGGCCAAAAAACTGTCCTCAAATTGTCCCTAATCTTAGGATTCAACCAAATAGAGGCACTCTTACACTTAAATGCATCTCGACCAAGCCATGATAAAACTGCAGTCCATGACTTGCGCAAAAATGACGTTGCTAACAAATCACCACCCTGAATCTTGGTATTAGTGGTCAACAAGGCTGTCGGTCCCAGCGGCCCATAGGCACTCGATTCTGCTACCGCCCAGTTGTCCAATTCACTAGTTAAAAATGGAACAAAAGAATGAGCGGAAAAGGCCAAATGATATGCCCGAAAATTCGGTACTCCCAGTCCACCTAAATGAACTGGAAGCTGCAACTTCCACAGAGTAAGTCTTGGTGGCTTTTTGTCCCACAAAAATTCCTGAACTAGGCGGTCCAAATCATTCCAGTAACTGCTCTTAATACTCAGAGGAAGCATATTAGATATGAAGTTGATCTTAGGAGTTGTATTCATCTTCAGGGCATTAACTTTACCCCATAAAGAAAGATTAAGCAAAGACCACCTTTCTAATTCCGATTTACATTCTCGAATAACCACACTCATGTTTTCATCTACCATCTTGGAAAGAGGATACGTCAGCTATACCCCTAAATAACGCATGCGAACCTCACACCACGTAGATCCCTGCCCCGTAACCAGGGTCTTATCGCATCTATTCGTCAGAGGCAACACTTCAGATTTCAAACGGTTAATTTTATAGCCTGAACAATCATGAAATTCCGACAAAAGCCTCATCAAACTGGGTATGGTCACT
Source organism: Ambystoma mexicanum (assembly GCF_040938575.1). Classification (NCBI taxonomy): domain Eukaryota; kingdom Metazoa; phylum Chordata; class Amphibia; order Caudata; family Ambystomatidae; genus Ambystoma; species Ambystoma mexicanum. The sequence goes on along the minus strand of NC_090932.1, from coordinate 291,133,460 downwards.
TGCAAATTCTCCAATACCAATAAAAGGTCGTCCGCATAAAGCCAAGCCTTCTGAGTCACCCCCCAACAACTCACTCCATGCAGATCTGGGTCATGTTTGATGCGAACAGCTAAAGGTTCAATTGCCAGAATGAACAACATAGGCGAGAGCGGGCAACCCTGACGCGTGCCGCGCTCCAAACTGAAAGGTTCTGAAATTACTCCATTAGTCCTAACCGCCGCAGTTGGTCTTGAATATAGAAGATCAACCCAAGAGATGAACTCCTCACCCAAATTCATCCTCCTCAGTACAGAATATAAATAATCCCAACTCACTCTGTCGAACGCTTTCTCTGCATCAAGCGACAGGACCGCGGCATCACAGTTCGTCCTATCCGCCATTTCCATAGTAAGCAATAACCTCCTGATGTTACTAGATGTACGCCTATTTCTCATGAAACCAGATTGTTCCTCTCCAATCAAAGTAGGCAATAAATGCACCAGGCGTATAGCTAGGGCCTTAGCAAGTATCTTATTATCAGTATTGATTAGGCTAATCGGACGGTAACTGGCCGGGAGATTACGATCTTTACCCTTTTTCAAAAATACCGAGACAGACGCATGATTAGTACTTTTAGGCAGCGTCCCAGTCTGTTTGCTAGAAACAAACACGTCTCTCAAGAGTTCCAAGGCTGAATTTGGAAGAATCTTATAAAACTCACTAGGGAGGCCATCAGGACCCGGGGATTTACCTGTATTCAGCACCGAAATCGCCCCTTTGATTTCTTCCACCGTAATCTCAACACCAAGTAGATCACGATCGTTATCGAAAACCTTCGGCATCGGCAAATTACCAAAGAAGTTCTCACCCTCACCGGTAATACCCGCCTCATTGCTATATAGATTCTCGTAGTAGTCTCGAAATGTCAAGTTAATTTTATTTGGATCAAACGTAATTCTACCATCCTTGTCAATAATAGACGTAATTGCAGATTCCGAAATCCTTTTCTTTAACCTGTATGCCAACCATCTGTCACAACGCTCCCCCTTCTCAAAATATGTACATTTAGAATAGAACAAGCCTCGTTCAGCCCTCATTGTCAAAAAGTCCTCCATTTCTTTTTTAAGTTTCTTCAAAGTTGCCAAGGAAACAGAATTAGTCGGATCAAGCATCAGATCCCTCGAGATCCCACTAATACGCTGATCTAAATCACGCCTCATACGCTCCTCCTTTTTTCGTTTACCACACGACAGTCCTAAACAGACACCACGCATACAGCATTTAAAGGCTTCCCACGTGTTCTCAACACTGATCTCTTCCGAGCGATTCTCCAAAACAAAGTAATTCGCTTCCGAAACAATTCGTTCTAAAATGTCATCATCTAACAGGATGGATGTGTTCATCTTCCATGAGAAACTACTTTTACACTGAAATTTAAGTCTCAAATGCATCTCAACGGGGGCATGATCACTCAGTAAAATATTACCAATACCACATAAAACGACACTTTCTGAAACATTCCCACCAGAAAAAATCATATCCAATCTGGAGACACACCATACGCACTGGAAAAGAAGCTGTCTTGCCGTTTATCCGGGTTCTCCAAACGCCACGTATCTTTCAGATCATGTTCCTCTAAGAGTGAGTGAAGTGCTTGATGGTGATAATCACAACGCAACACATGCCTGACTTGACTTCTATCCTGATCAGGATCAACTACTGTATTGAAGTCACCCCCAAGCAGAATATTAGGATTATTCAAATCTAACAGGGTCTGTGCCACCATTCTAAAGAAGGAGCCATCGTCAATTGTGGGAGCATATACGTTGCAGAGGGTCAACAACTCCCCTTGAATCTCTACCAGCAATGCAATCATCCTGCCATCTTTATCCGCACATTTCTTCAAAACTTTAACAGGCAGTTTCTTACGCAACAAAATGGCCACTCCCCTCGACCTTGACGAGAAGGAGGATCCATAAGCTGTTCCCACCCACTCCTTTTCCAATTTAGGGATCTCATCCTCCAAAACGTGAGTTTCCTGTAAAAAACATATGTCAGCATGCATATCTTGTAACATTTGGAAAACCTTCTTCTTGTTTAACATATTATTGACCCCGTTCACATTCCAAGAGACAACACACAGGTCATTTGAGGTCCCACTTGTGCAAGAAGTCATTATAACTTGAAAGTCAGGAGCATCCAAAGCAAAAAGAAAGTAAAAAGAAAATGAAAAAAAAAACAGAGAAAGAATACAAACATGAAACTAAGCCAAAAACACAAAACAACAAACTAAAAGAATAGATAAGACTGTGAAGTCCGTTCAGCTTAAAAAACAAATGAATCCACATTCAGAACCAATCGCAGGACCCCTCCCAATATCCAATAACCAGAGCAGGCTTACCCTACTTATATAAATAAAACAGTGCATAAGTAAAATCCCTACAAGTAACATTAGTGCACCCCTGACCCCCACCACCAATGACAACACCTAAATGTGTAAGAGAATTATAGCGCCGGACATAAACCAGAAGCCATAATCAATCAACCCACCCACCAGCAACTACCATAATAACACCTTCCAAAACTGAACTTTGAACTGCAAAACAAGATGTATGGTGTCATGCCTGGGAACTAGTCAACCATTTAACCAGAGTGATCAAGAAAACCTTCAAGAAATGACCTGTAATGAAGAGAAAGTTGCGCCAACATGTCTTCATAACAGAATACACTCTCACATATATGCGTAGAACCAAATCGAAAGAGGCCAATACTGTGTGCAAATGGCCAAGGTAACATGTCTTTCTGCATAAAAATTATTAAAACATGTAATGTCATATGCACACAGACTAAAATATCGGTGCGTTCCAATGTGTGGAGGAAGCAGATCTTACACAAACTAACTCAATTGTTAGAATGAGACAATGCACCACCAAGTATGAATCTGCCTAATAGTCCTGGCGTAATGGTAACACAAGCACATAGCCAAAAGTCTTAATATGAACCTTAGATGGATAATCAATGTATCTGCGTTCAGGAGGTAGGATACCGAGGGAACCACGGCTGGAACCATGATCGATCAAGGTATGTGCATCACCCCATTAGACAGGATAGTCATACACATCAGATCAGTCCCACCATGTCACCCGCCTCGGTAACGGGCACTTCAACTTCACCCTCTGCCTGCAGGAAGACGACATCCCTCAAAGGCAGTGATAGCAGGGGAGGGTCACTCCGTAATCCAGCATTCCGTCCGTCACCAGATATCGTTCAGATGATCAGCTCCACACGGACGTCGCATCACTAAGCGAGCGATGCCGTCCCCCTCCGGCAACTGAACGCTGACAAGTCAGCTGACGGCACGCCACGTACGCATGCCGCTAGGTGCTTTCCTCAAATAAGGCCATAGACTCCTTAAGCATCGTACGAAGCGCGGATCATGGCGGTGGAATCCAATTAAGTCACGCAGAATACTCAGGTATGCCAGTAATCCAAGCCTTTTTCAAAAACGTAAACTGTCATATCCAGCCGGCGCCATCTTGTGAACCCATATGTGCTAATAAAAAGTAAATAAAAATGAAAAATAAAGTTAAGTCATGGTGGGGGGTGGAAGGCAACCGAATCATGCAATGGCTACCGTGGGCCTAGGAAGACCCCTTTTAAATGTATCCAACCATTCTAGTGCCTGAGCAGGATCAGATGTAGATTTCTCCCCATCAGGAAACACAATAGTCAGGACACAATTTCTGCTGAGAAAAGACTTCAGAGAGAGCTGTTTAGCCAAGTCTTTGGCTCCCTTAAACGATCTCCTCATGAGTAAGACTTCCTTAGGGTAATCAGGATAAACAAAAACGGATTTACCTTTGTAGGAGGCATTTCCAATCAATCTTGCAGCTCTCATCACGCTTTCTTTTGATCTTAGGTTCATAAAAGAAACCAAAATATGCCTAGCTTTGCCCCCCAGATGTTTACCAATCCTGAAGATATTGTCAATGTCTTCAATCTTGATGGTATCACAATGAAAACAGTCTCTAAAAACCTGAAACACCAGGGCAGGCAGGTCCTCATCCTCTCCAGAGTCTTCCAAACCGACCAATCTGATGTTTCTTGCTCTTATCCTCAGCTCCAAATCTAGACGTTGGTCTCTTTCCTTTTTCAAGTCAGACTTCAGACTCTTGTAGGCTTGGAAGCTGCCAGCTATCTCAGAGCTCATAGATGTGGAAGATTTCTCCAGCTCTGTGACCCTGCCATCTAGTTGTCCAGTCTTCAAATTGAGCTCAGCCATAGTCAGCTTAATCTCAGTAACATCTTGCGCCACCAGAAGAATGGTCTTGTAAACATCACCAAGGCTTGGGGTTTCTTCCATCCCGGGACCTGCTTGGATTTCTTTGAAGCAGGGTTATCAGCTTCACCTATCTTTTTCTTAGAACTCATTTACAATTTCTCTATAAATGTCTTCAGGGAGAGGTCCAGAGCAGTTGAGTTAAGCTGCTACTCCGCTGCCATCCATTCTAGAATCCCGATGCCAGTCTTCTTTCAGGCGTGGGGCCCTCGATCTCTTGCCCTGATGACCTGGCTGTCGAACAGGCTCGTTATTATGACAGGGGGCGCCCAAGTCCTAATTTACCCAATCGCTCCCTCAACTACTTGGGATTCATTTGTTGACAAGAGTCACAATCCTCGACATAATGATCTTTACCGAGGCATGACACGCAGATGCTGGTCAGTGGCCGAAATCTTAAAGTTGCAGTCTTGGCAACGTTTGAATGCGGAAGCCTTAGAGCAGACATACCAACAAAAGTCGCTCGAATCTGACAAATTTGTTGAATTAAAAATGTTTAGCACAAGAAGCGTTCCGAATAGCAGTACGTGGAGCGCACAGAAAAAAGGAACTGTGGTGCAAGGGCACAGTGACATAATATATATGGCAGCCGTCGTCACATGCGACGAGTGGCAAGGTCGAGTAAAGAGGGATTGACGGTCGAGTCATACTACGCGCCCAGTGTTGAAAAAGTTTGAGCAGCCGACACTGCAATGGATATCTATCTGATGAGGAATATGTGGGTGAATGCAATCCATAGAAGGGGTTACTTCACAGCTATACATTTTCTCCATATCCAATATCAAAGATGTGATTTTGTTTATCATGAACATGCTCTATTAAAAGCACTCCAGAAATGTTTCCACCTTTCCAAAGCTTCCTTTAAAGAAATGGGTAGCTGTTGAAATCTAGCTACCTCAAAGTAATCTGCCTCTACTCTCACCAACAGCTATCGTAGTTTCTTTGGGTAACATGGCGGCACACATTTAGGGTTGTATGACAAACAATGGAGACTAATGTTACATGAAAGTGACTTTCTACATTGGTGTAGAGTTGTATTCTAGTAGACCGGGGGGAGGGCAGTAAACACACTCAGAAGGATGGTAGCAGTGAAATAACATTTACACATTTTTAGGCAGTTTAGTAAAAAAGTGTACTAGCTAACTAGCTATAGAATCACAATACAAGCAATGAAGTTTACAGAACGTGTGAACAGAGTTTAGGGTAGCTTCTTTTCATTTATCAACAATAGAGTATGATAGACTATTTCTGTTGCAGCAACATTATTTTTGAGTCAGCCCAGAAGAGAGGAAACAGGGTCAGGCATAGGTGGTACCAAAGACATTATTCTGCATAAACTGCTTCCATTTACATCATGGATGAGCAGAGGAATCAGAAAACAACCACATGAGATAAGTTACCAAATTAATTGAAAAATAAGAAACAAAGCTGAACTAAAAGTTTTATTACAATAGCCTCCATATTTATTTAAAAAACAATAAATGGTTATTAGGCAAAGGAATGTAAGTAACCTTTACCATTACCCCTTTCGTCGTCCTTCCCAACCCTTGCATGTGTGTCTGGGCCCCCTGTCTGACAAGCAACCTGCTACCAAAACAAAAAGCAACTAACTCCTTTGCCATGACAAGGGATTTGGCCCTCATTCACCTTGACACAGCTTGTTTGCCAGACTCTCACAGAGCAATGACAACATCTGGTAATACCTATTGATCAGATGGCAGATAAATAAGACTTAATGGGCCTCATTACAACCCAGGCGTTAAGGGTTTAACTGCGCCGTCGGCGCCGTTAACCCTTAACGCCTGATTACCATTTTAACGCCTGCTATTAGCAGGCGTTAAAATGCAAGGCGCTAACCCCGCCTTGGTGCTAATTACGGCACCATAATTTACGGTGCCGTAATTAGCGCCTTCCCCACTCCCATTATGCCCTATGGGGCAAAAATGGGAATGGGGAAGGGTAAATGGGGATTTACCGCCCCACTCACCTTGGAATGGGGCAGTAAATCCGCCATCCACCATGGTGTAAACAGAGTTTACACCATGGTGGTAAAGTAGGGAACTTACCGCCTGGGTTGTAATGAGGCCCAATGTCTCTCTTCTTTTCCTACTTAAAAGTAATCCTGTGTAGTCCTGAGAGGGGCCTAGCTGGCCCGACTATTAGACATGGCCCAGCCCTGGGAATGTATGTGCCAAGATCGCCCAGATAACAGACATATATATTTCAACTATGAAACAAGTCAAACGTATTTTCTTGCCTAGCTAGCGCCAATCTTATCTGACCCCATCTCTATGCCATCCCACCACTTCCTGTTCAATCATGTTTTTAGGATTTATTGACCGTTTCAAGCCCTATTACACGTTCACTCTGCCCTCCACTTTTTACTGTAAATTGTTTCCAATCCCTACACATTTAAATTCCACTTTCTGTGTCAGGTCATTAGAGCTATTCAAAAGTCTCTTAACCAAAAATTGTGTTCTCATCTTTGTTTACTCACCCCTTCCAAGTCTTCCGAGATTCCGTAAACATGCAATGAGTTTATTCACACTTTCTTAGGTTTCACTCCGAGCACTCCAAAACTTGGAAACCTTTTGTGTCGATGTGATCTCTACAAATCCCCTTTGTGCCTAGCGTTCTTTACCTCAGTCCTGGATGAGTCAATTACTTTCATCATTTCAATTAGATGCATCTAAACCACTCAAGAAGAATAAATTACATTACCCATAATGTTCTTTTTACTTGATATTCCTCCCACGGATTCCTCATCTTTGACATACTGATCTCCTACTTGCAGTCTTTGGAAAAATGTGACAGCACAGGGCAGCATCGAGCCGATGTCCCTCGACGGTACCCACACACATGCTGGGACATGACATTGATGGTATAAATAGAATGCGCTGCGCCCGTTGCATCAGTTCTAGTCTTACCCTCTTTCTGCACAGGTGAATTGAGGATTACGAAAACCTGCATTGGCATTGAAAGAGAGAGAGAGAAGTGTATTAAAAGATGCACCCACAGTCAGAGCGGTAGGCTACGAGGGCGATGAAGAATCTGTGGGAGGAACATCCAGTAGAAGAACATTACTAGGGGTAAGTAATTTTTTCTTCTAATGGATTGTGTCCTCCCACAGATTCCTCATCTTTGACTGATAGACTCCGATAGTAGTTTCATAGAAGGAAGTGGGACCAGTGGATTTATTTTTCTTACTGGTTTATATTGTGCAAAAGAGCTTTCCCAAACTTAACGTCCTGACGCGACAAGGAGTCGAAATAGTAATGTTTTGAAAAGGTGTGCATCGAAGATGAAGTTGCAGCATTACAAATGTCCTGCACTGTTACACCTCTTTGCAGAGTCGAAGTGGGTGCCACTCCTCTGTCGGAATGTGCCCTTAGACTTTCAGGAAAGTAATTCCCAGCCATAGAATAACATTCCGTAATACAAAGAAAGATCCAATGTGACAAAGTCTGTTTAGCCACGGCCTGTACTAGCCTGTGTCCAGTATAACCAATAAAGAGCTGGTCATCTTGCCTGACATTTGCCAATCTGAAAATATAGAAATATAGAGCCCTTTTTGGGTCAGGTCTATGCAACCTCTCTTCCACCTTGGCAGAAGGCAAAGTCATTTTTGTGTCAGATGGAATTCGGACACCACCTTCGGAAGGAAGGAGGGACACCCTCAAAAATACCTTCTCCCTGGAAAATATAGTTAAAGGAGGTTAATATGATAGAGCTTATAGCTCACTCACTCACTCTGCAAGCAGAAGTGATGGCTATCTGAAAGATTGTCTTGAAGGTTAATAACCTGAGGGGACAGGAATAGAGAAGTTCAAATGGAGCATGCATCAAAAATGTTAGTAACAAGTTAAGATCCCAAGCCGGGACTATAAAAGGGACAGGTGGGAAAATATTTGTCAGTCCTTTCAGGAACTGAATTACAGTGGGTATTTTAAAATAAGAGCTTTGTGTGGCGGGCGTTCGAGAACCCGAGCAAGATAGCGGTGGGTTAGAAGAGCTCCACTGATAGTCGGAACATATAACCGACTCTCACCCTAACTATTGCCGAAATTAAAGAAAAATTACAGACCGGAATTGAAGAGGAGCCGACAGTGAAAATTCCATGAGAAATCGCACACTGGGTACCAAGATAACTGGCAAAGAAATAACGGGTACACCGCACCATGAAAGGCAACGGCACAGGGAAATAGCGCGAAGAGCAGATCACAGTGAAACGGACGGTCCGGCCCCCTGTCACAACAATATAGCGGAGTGCCTCTGCGAGGTATCACAGACGACAAGGAGAGAACAAAGCGAACCGAATGCCGTGAAGCAGAAACTGACAGAACCTGCCCAACGATACAACCCAACGTAGCAGGAGAGCGGCCAGGGAGTACCAAAGAGCCAGCTCGGAGGCGAGGGCATCCCGCCAACGCTACGCTGCTCAGGGTAGGAAGGCTCGGCTGGAGAGGCTCACAGAAGGAACCACAGAGCATACGAGGCACCCAAACCAATATGAACGAAGGGGCAGTGGCGCCCAAGGGAGCCGCCACTGAGCCGAGCCGGAGCCCTCAACCTCTCAAGTAAGTCAGCGCACTGCGGGGGCCACCTGGCAATAACACAAAATTTGCCCCACAGACACGGGATGTGGCTCGCAGCGGGACGCACCTAACTCCCTGAAGCCCAAAAACACTGGGCACAACAAGCGCCTGGACACTGCACTTAACGGAGGGCAACCCCCACCTGCGCCTGTCCCCCGAGGGGGCCCACATAACCGCAAGATAAGGCCCAGACGCACACTACCATAGGACCTGATGCCCAGAGAAGAAGGAGCGCCCGCGGATAAGGTGCAGGGACAGCCCCTTTGAAGACCATATGACCACTCGCAAGGACAGAAAATAACTAGGGGCACATCTGAAGCAACGAAACCAGGTGGAAAAGGGGAAGCAGACCATCAATGGGAAAAAAAACCTGCGACCGCCCAGCGACCCCCACACACAGCCCTGGGGAGGTACATCAGACAGCCACGACATAAAACGAGACCTCCAAGACGTACAAAGCAGACTGGCGGCCCAAGCAGAGCGAACCACAGACAACGAACAATGCATCTGCGTCCTGGAGGACAACCAGACGACCACGGAAAGTGAGCTGGACGGGGTCCTACTGGATGTGCAGAGACTGGGAGAGAAAATAGAAGACCAGGAAAACAGATCCCGGAGGAACAAACTTAGAATCATTGGGGTCCCGGAAAACGCTGAAGGGACGGACATGGAAAAATGAATATACAACCGTCTACTGAACGCCTTACACCTAGCCAATGGCAAGAACCTCATCATAGAATGTGCACACAGGGCTCTGATCCCCAAACCAGCACCAAACGAACGCCTGAGGGTGATCACCATGCGCCTGTTAAATTTCCAACACAAAGTAGCCATCCTGAAGGCATACAGGGCGGCAACACCAGTGCGCCTGGACGGATCCAAGATACACATTTTCAGCGACTACTCAATAGAAGTGTCAAGCAAGCGCAAAGGCTTTCACCCCATATTTGAAACACTCAAAAAACATTGAGCACAGGCACTACCTAAAGTTCCTGGCAGTGTGGTGCATATAAATATACAGACTGACACTCATTCGAAGTTCCAGAAACAGCTTGGCGATTCCTACAACAATAGAAGATCGTTTCAAAGGACTTTGAGAGCACACCAACAGGGCCGGCAAGATCAGATAGCCCTCCCCTGCCCTAACATGATCGCTCACAGACAAAAGGGAAGTGGCAGAAAACAGGCAGAGGACCCAGGGGGTGGGACCCGGATCAGAGGAAACGCACCGGGAAGACATGAAGCCGGACCGCCTCTAAGAGGCTACCCGCGCGGTACAATTCACTGAGGCCTACCACTAACATGCGACATGAAAATAACACGCCTCGATCAAGGCATAGCAATATGCCTTAAGAAGACGAAACAAACAAACTGGGTTGAGACACAAGAGGATCGCCAGGTCACCCCCCTGCCGCACCAGGTGTCAGAATGCACCAAAGTATCAACTGAAAAGGATACAATATTCAAAAGGATACAGGAGGTAGGGTCTTCCGGATCCCTGTTCACCCGACTTGATAGTCGTGAAGTCAACAAAGACCTTCCAAATGATACAACCCTCTGGCTGATAAAACAGGCAGAGCGATGGATCACTGGAAAGGGCGTGGGTAAGGTATAGTAATCCAGCCTAGGACAAATTAAAGTATCATGAATAACTGCTCCAACCTGAGTATGATGAGTTAGATAATGACAGGAATGATCACACTGACCTGTATCTCTGGGTAGAACAATCCAGAAGTCTCTTGATGGATTTGAAATGAAGAACAAAACGACAGGGAAGGGAAAATTAGTAAGGGAGACTTATCCCGGACGGAACGAGGCTCACGCTAGATACGGGTTGAATTCACCACAGGATAGCGTCCAAAGTTCAGTTCAAAGTCACTTCCAATAATCCTTGAAAGGCTTCCTTCCCACTTAGGGATCAATCCTTCTGTTAATTCTACAGATGCAGGAGTTAGAAGAAAATAGCGTTTGAAGACAACGTGAGCGTGTGGATTTACACGCGGGCAGGAATCGCGCAGCCTGGGCCAGCCGCGTGTGAAGACAACGTGCGCGTGTGGATTTACACGCGGGCAGGGTTCACGCAGCCTTGGCCAGCCGCGTATGAAGACAAAGAGCGCGTGTGGATTTTACACGCGGGCAGGATTCACGCAGCCTTGGCCAGTCGCACTTGAAGACGAAGAGCGCGTGTGGATTTTACACGCGGGCAGGATTCACGCAGCCTGGGCCGGCCGCACTTGAAGACGAAGAGCGCGTGTGGATTTTACACGCGGGCAGGATTCACGCAGCCTTGGCCAGCCGCGTATGAAGACAAAGAGCGCGTGTGGATTTTACACGCGGGCAGGATTCACGCAGCCTTGGCCAGCCGCGTATGAAGACAAAGAGCGCGTGTGGATTTTACACGCGGGCAGGATTCACGCAGCCTTGGCCAGCCGCGTATGAAGACAAAGAGCGCGTGTGGATTTTACACGCGAAGGGATAGCTCCAGGAATCAGCGTGTGGCGGAACACACGCTATCGAAGGCCCAAAAGTAGCTGTAGGAATATACCAGGATGTAGATCAGAGGTTCAGCTACACGACGCCAATAGAGACGATCAGAAGCAGCGAGTGAAGTTTCTACGCTGCTTAAATACGTGATACCGTAGTTCACGTGACGAAGCAAAAGTCACGTGAAGTTAGCGACGTGAAAAGTGTAAACGTCGTTTTCCCGGTAACGTATCGAATAGCTTCCATTTGGAGTAGAACGGTCTAGCTGTTCTACGAGCGTAGCGTCCAGCATGCATGACACCAGGGCCACCAAGGCAGGATATATGGGAGGAGGTGGCAACCCACAGTTTGCACCCACCAACCTCATATATGGGCTTTTCAGCCATGTATTGGGCTAGGGCTGACTGTTTGGCCCACCCAATGTTACACAAGTTATGTTAAGTAGGCCCACAGTTGGTCCCGAGTTATACTATTTTGTTCAAGAATTTAAACTACAGGTTGAATCATTTGGGAAAGAGTACAGAGACATGCTCAACACAAACAGCACACTCATAACTAAGACAGACATGAACCCCCGAGGCCCGACAACAAAGCATCCCACACAACCACTCAATGGCTAAGCTCACTCTAGTGACATTAAACATCCAAGGTCTGGGCCACCCCAAACGTAAGCAACTGCTCAACTACATGAGAGATCTCCGAGCGGATGTAATATTCCTACAAGAGACCCATCTCAACGGCACTGAAGCCGAAAAGTTAGCACACGGCTGGATAGGCACTGCAGTACACTCTCCGAGCCACGGGAAGCGGGGAGGATCTATTCTAGTGCACAAACGGGTTCCACTGCAGGTGCAACACACACACACAACGATAAGGAAGGGAGGGCGGTGCTGATACAGGGGCAGATACAACAACATGGAATCACTCTACTCAACCTCTACGCCCCCACAACAGACACGCCAGCCTTCTTTAATCACACATTCACCAGCTGCGCCCAGTATATGCAGTACTTAACAGTGATCGAGGGGCACCTAAATATAATCATGGACCCAGCACTAGACCGACAGGGGACCAAACTTGACAACACATCCAACAGCAGATAGAGGATCACTCTAGAAGCCCTAATGTCCGACCTACAATTGATAAATGTATGGCGGCACACCCACAAGAAACGACAGGACCACACACACTACTCTCACCGCCATCACAGCTACTCAAACTGGACTACTGGCTGATGCCGGCCAACAAAATACACACAGTGTCCGACTGTAAAATCCTACCGTCCACAATATCAGACCACGACCCGGTTACAATGCACCTTACACTCCCCAACACGGCCCTGCAAACCCCCGGCATGACGCCTTAACATACGTGCCCTACAATACCCTGACATAGTAGAGCATCTACAGGACGATATCAAAGGGTTCTGGGAGGACAACGTTACGCCAGAGTTCACCCCATACAGGAGCTGGGACGCATTTAAGGCATGCCTCAGAGAGCAATGCATATCACGCTGGGCATACAAACAAAAAAAGTGGGGGGAAAAAGAGGCTTGCCTTACTGCACAGCTTAAAACACTGGAGACACCACAAAGTGGTCAGGGGTGAGTAGGTCCTATATCAAATCCGGAAAATAAGAGCGGAAATCAAACAAATCACCACAGACAGGGCACAAATGTCATACAAGAACTGGTAACAAGTATATTATCTAGAAAATGACAGACCACTACATCTAATGGCACTGACACTGAAGAAACAGCAAGCCGCGCAAATGATCACAGCCATCACAGACAAGGCAAACAACATGGTAACAGGGGACGAACCAATAAACGCGAGATTTGCAGAATTCTACCAGGCATTATACACCGCAACCGACACAGTCACACCCCAGGACATCGAAAACATCCTGGACCCAATACCTATCCCAAGAATATCTATAGAGCAGACTAACCCACTCAACACCCACATCACTGAAGCAGGAATCGCGCAAGCAATTCTATCCCTCTCCCACGGGAAAGTGGCCTGCCTGACGGGATCCCAATAGATCCATATAAATGCATAGCAGAAGACATTTTGATTCATCCATTTTGATTCCCCAAGGCCGGAAGGGCAGGAGCCCATCCCCTCGGTTCCTCGTGCCAGCATCGGAGGTCTGAGGCACCAGAGGACTACTGCTAACAAAGTTATGCTGCACGCTTACCGCAATGTAAGCTGAATCCAGACCCTTCGCCCCAGCACCCTGCCCTGCAGATCATCTGCTACGAAACATCCGCTCCTACAACCCCTCAACCAGCTGATCAAATGGGAGCCGAACCGAAAAACAAAAACAAAATGGCCGGCGTCATGGTTGCCTAGCAAGAAAGGCCGACGCTGGGAAGGCCACGATTGGCCGCCGCTGCTATTTTCGGGTGCGCAGTGCACCGGAAGACGAGAGCCGGCTAAACACCCAAGGGACCTATAAGTAGCACGAGCCTACTTGCACCCAGATCCATTTTGATTCCCCAAGGCCGGATGGGCAGGAGCCCACCCCCTCGGTTCCTCGTGCCAGCATCGGAGGTCTGAGGCACCAGAGGACCACTGCTAACAAAGTCATGCTGCATGCTTACCGCAATGTAAGCTGAATCCAGACCCTTCGCCCCAGCACCCTGCAGATCATCTTCTACGAAGCATCCGCTCCTACAACCCCTCAACCAGCTGATCAAATGGGAGCCGAACCGAAAAACGAAAACAAAATGGCCGGCGTCATGGTTGCCTAGCAACAAAGGCCGACGCTGGGAAGGCCACGATTGGCCGCCGCTGCTATTTCCGGGTGTGCAGTGCACCGGAAGGCGAAAGCCGGCTACATACCTAAGGCACACATATTAAGGCACGAGCCTGTCTAAGCCTGCCTGGAGCCGTATGGGCCATGGCCTCTACACGCTGTTGCTAAACCGGTAAGATCCTGCAATCTCTATCTACATATTGAGTTCACAGTTCATGGTCACATTCTTCTCTCATTGCCTTATCTAACGCTGCCTGCAAAAGCCAGTATCCACCTCCACCCCACGTGAAGCATACCGCATTGCTCAAGTTCTACTTGTACTCACATGCACGCGCTCGGCTACCTGAGACAACGTAATCCCACGGCTGACCACCCCACACAATTTACTCAAGCAACCTGATACAAGACATTCTGGTTGTGGTGGCGCCTATCTCTCCCGACCACACGCTGCCCGCTGGTGAACTTAGCTCCTTACAAACATGTACTTACTGCTTCGATCACCCGAACACAGCTGCAACGCTAAAGGTCTGTTATGCTATGCTCTTTGACCAATTTATAGCCTTACGAATGTATCCTCACTGTGTGCTTGTAATAATATTGTTTGCTGTACCCATAGTCATCTGTACTCGCCTGTATGCCTACCTCCTTACCTATACATCTATGCTTACTCTGTACCTCAGCCCCGCACCCTCCACAGCCAACCCATAAACTGTTTGTACACCACACCATAGTACACCAGTTAGCTTTGCCATATTTACACTGCTCGCTGGCAATCTCCCTCATCTTGTCTGCATCATTATGCCTCAAAAGTTAGAAATGTTAATGTCTTCAGATGGTGTTGCCCCACTGCATTTTAGCTACTGTGTATTATTCTGAATCTAGGTGTCGCCCCACTGAATTTTACCTAAGTGTATTATTCTGAATCTAGGTGTTGCCCCATTGCATTTTAGCTACTGTGTATTATTCTGAATCTAGGTGTTGCCCCACTGCATTTTAGCTAAGTGTATTATTCTGAATCTAGGTGTTGTCCCACTGCATTTTAGCTAAGTGTATTATTCTGAATCTAGGTATTTTGCCCACTGCATTTTAGCTATTGTGTATTATTCTGAATCTAGGTGTTGCCCCACTGCATTTTAGCTGAGTGTATTATTTTGATTTCAGGTGTTGCCCTACAGCCCTGCCCCCCACCCTAGCTATCTGTTTGCCCTGCCTGTGTTGCTCATCCAACAAGTTCTACAACTCCGGCCACCAGCACTGCGTAACCTTGTAGCCAGACCATGATCACCTGGTTCTCTCTTATCATGTTCCCCTTCTGTGTCACGCTGGACAACGTATCTTGCAGCGGTAATAATTACATAGCCTTCAAGGACGGCCTTGCCAAATTTGGATGTCCAAGACACTAACCTATACCCTGCCCCACGCCCTTCCTACCATCCCTGCCCCCCTTCCCACCCACCTACCACTCGCCTTCTACCTCCCCCATAAACACCGACTTCCCAGCCAAAGCTGACAAAACCCTCAGCTACTTGAGACCCAGTGTTCCAGACAGCGCCTCACCCATTACTAAGTCTAGCCCCACCAAACTGAACACCAAGCCCTCCGCCCCACCCAAGCCTCCAGGACCTACCCCCACTATCACGCCTAACCTCACAGCCCGCCACAACAGACCAGGCACTAGACTCCCCATTACAACTAGCAGGTCCACTGCCAAATCCAACACCAAAACCAACAAGAAGCACAAGGCACCTAATAAGCCCAAACTACTCCCACTAAAAGGAGCCTTACTCAATGTCAGATCCCTTGCTGCCCACCCCACAGAAAACTCTGACATTATTCTAACCAATGATCTTGACTTCCTAGCCTTAACTGAAACCTGGCTTCATGAAGCGTCCGGACCATATATATCGCTAGCCATCCCTGACAAATACTCTATCCTCAGAGCTGATAGACGCCAGGGGAGGAGGCATTGAGATCATCTCCAAATCCTCCTTAGATCTTAGATCAGTCTCCTCAGTGTCACTCAAATCCTGTGAGCTACTCACAGTCAAGTTGCAAATGTCCCCCACAAGCACAATCACCTTTCACCTCATATATAGACCCCCAGGCTCCCCTGGGGTCTTTGAAGACTACATCACCTCTCTCATTGCTGAAAACTCCAAGCCATCAGCACAAATCATTATCATCTGAGACTTTAACCTTGGTTACCACGACCCCAATGACGCCCCTGCTGCATCCTTAGCCAATGCCCTAACAGAACATGGCTTTGCACAACTGAATGCCCTCCAAACCCACCGGAAAGGTAGAATTATCGACTGGGTAGCGACTTACAATTGCAACACAATCTGTAAGGACCCCCAACCTCTTGCATGGACGGACCACTACTTCTTCCCTCTTGAAGTTAACATTAATCATGTACCACCCAAAAAGTGCCCCATGGCACCAGCCTGTCCTACCAGAAACAAACGCAACATTACTGCCAAGGCCCTACTACCCTTGGTCCTACCCACACTTAATGCACTTCCAGCCAACGCTGATCTAAACTTACTGATTGACACCTTCAATGGCTCCATGGCCAATGCGATGGATACCATTGCCCCTCGGAAATTGCGCAAAGATAATCCAAGAGCTCATCTGAACTCGTGGTACACCCCCGAACTCAAGCTACTCAGAAAAAAGAAAGCTAAGACACAACTCCTATGGAAAACCAATCCCTCTGCGGAAAATAAATCAAATCTTACGTATATATCTTCTTTATACAAAAGTGAGATAATTCGCAACAAAAAGATGCATGCAACGTCAGGATTGATCAGGCAGGATCCTGCACAAAAGAATTATTTAAAATTCTAAAAGAACTAGAAAATCCCAATCCACCTATAGACACCTGCTTGAAAGACAAACCTTGGTGCACCAGCATCCAAAACGCCCTTAACAACAAAATCGCAGGACTCCAAACTAAAATTGAGGACAAACGTCAACAACAAGTTTACCAACCCTAACTCACCAACGCCCATCTCCACCAAATCAGTCTTCACATTCAAGAAAGTAACTACGATAGAAGTTAAAAAAATCATCACCTCCTTAAAACCCTCGAACTGCAAAGGCGACAGCTGTCCCGCCCAGATCATAAAAGACGCAGCTAGAGATCTATCCCCCTTCATCACTAAACTTATTAGCCTATCATTCATCAATAACTCCGTCCCCAGCAACCTTAAACTCTCATAGGCTCTCCCACTCTTAAAAAAACAATCACTAGACCCAGCCATACCCACCAATTACAGACCCATCACCACAGTCCCATTCCTATTAAAAATCCTGGACAGAGTCGCCTACCTCCAAATTCAGGAATATCTGGAATCCAACCAATTGCTAGGAATACGTCAATCTGGCTTCAGACCTCAACATGGAACAGAAACTGCCCTTGTTGACCTCAAAAGTCAGATTGATGAAATCAAAAACAAAGGTAATACCGCCATCCTTCTCCTCTTAGACCTTTCAGCGGATTTCGACCTGGTCGACCACAAAATCCTCTGCAGCCACCTAGCCACCGCAGCTCACTTCTCCTCCTCTGCCGTCACATGGATACAATCCTTTTTGGCGAACAGAACCATGCAGGTTTTCTCTACAACAGCTGCAGCAGACCCCATCCCTATCACATGCGGGGTCCCACAAGGCTCCTGTGCCTCCCACACTTTGTATAACATATTTACAAAGCCACTATTTGACCAACTGGACCGCCTGGGTGTCACCTACACAAATTATGCAGATGACACCCAGATACTGCTCACCATCACAGGCAACTACCATGCGGACGTCACCCGGATTAATGAAATCTACTCCATCATTCAGGCATGGATGGCCTCTCATGGCCTTTGCCTGTAGGATGAGAAGACGGAGCTCCTCGTCAGCTCTCCCAGTAACCTGCCTAAACTGAATCCTAACTACAACAACATCATTATCGATGGTCACACCATCCCTATTGCTAAAAGCGTGAAAACTCTCGGCTTTTACCTTGATGCCAACTCTAACCTCACCAAACAAACTAACATGATCGCCTCAGCCTCCGCCTACACAGGCAAGCTAATTAGGGCCAGTAGACCCTTCCTATCATCTAATAACTGCCCCACTCTTACTAGAGTCCTCATACAGTCCAAATTGGACTATTGCAATAGCCTGTACCTAGGTGCTAACCAATCTATAATTAACAAATTACAGGTACTTCAAAACAATGCACTACCTGCTTAACATCCCCAGGCGAGAGCACATATCCACTGTTAGGAAATCGTGCAAATGGCTCTCCATACGACAAACAATTGATTTGAAAACCATTTGCCTCACATACAAGGCATTAAACCACCTAGCCCCACCATCTCGCCAATAAATTTACCTTGAAACCCGCCACCAGAACCACCAGATCCGCCAACACTCTATGCTTGACAGTGCTTAGATTCTCCTTAAAAAGAGCTGGAGGTGCCAGTTTCACAGTACTTGCCTCCCAACTCTGGAACACCTTACCACTCAACATTAAAACTATTGAGTCCTTCCAGATCTTCAGGAAACATGTTATCGGCTGGCTCCTGAACAAAGAGTAACACATACCCCCTAGATATGTGTGTGTACACCTCCCTCTGCTTAATTATGTTTGTAAACTCTGTAAATTGTTGTATATTGAAATTGTATATATCACAATATGTAACCTCTGGGTTTGGAGCGCTATACAAATAAATAAAATAAAACAAACAAACAAAACAAACATTGCACCAAACCTGGAAGCAGTGTTTAAAGAAGCACTTATCCCATAAAGGCCAACATCATAGTGTTCCGGAAGCATGTGGCTCATATAGGCCGATTTCACTAATAAACTCTGATGCTAAGATCTATATGTCTGATGCTAAGATCCTGCCTCACCCAAAGAATCGAAAACACCCTACCACAACTGATACACAAAGACCACACAGGCTTCATTAAGGGCAAACACTCCAACAATAACATCCGCAGGCTACTACACATAATAGCGGGTACCAGCTATCTCCAAGACGCCATTTTGGCAGTAGACGCAGAGAATGCGTCCCCCCCGACCCTCACCCACCAGATCAAACACTTATACACTGGCCTAACCGCCTCGGTGGTCACCAATGGGGTGGCCTCCGCCGAATTCCAGCTTCAATCGGGCACACACCAGGGCTGCCCGCTATCACCCTTACTATATGCCCTATCCATCAAACTCCTAACTATTAGGACGCGCACAGACGTGAACTGGACAGGCATACACCAAGGATCGGAAGAACATTTAGTATCGCTGTACGTAGACGATCTACTTATATACACCAGCAAAACTAGAGCGACCCTCCCCTACATTAAATCACTCCTACAAGACATAGGCCCAATGGTGGGGTACAAAATAAACTGGAGCAAATCGGAGGTCATGCCCCTAAAATAAGCTGTACCTTGGGATCCGGGCGGGATCGCACCATTCCCCCTCCAGCCCCAATCCATAAAATACCTGGGGATCCACATTAGAAACTCTATAGGGGAACTACACGACCTGAGCTTCCCACCGGTCATCCGCAGTATAAAGGCGGACATGGAGCGGTGGGACACCCTAACACTATCCTTGACAGGGAGGATCATTGCCCTTAAAATTAATTCTTTCCCTAAACTAATATACATAGCCATGATGCTCCCAGCTAGTCCAACCGCAAGTATGCTCAGAGAAGTAGTCACTGCCATCATTAAATTCATTTGGTGAGGGAAGAAAGCCAGAGCACGCCTTCCCATGTCACAAGCAAGCAAAGCCAACAAAGGGCTTGCGGCCCCCTCACTAAACGCTTACTACCAAGCTGCACAAATATGTTGGATTAAAAAATGGCTAAATGCACACAAGGACACCAGATGGCGAAACATGGAAGTGACCATGATGTCCCCACTCACACCCATAGAGATAATGGCCACACCGCTGCCCCAGCTCCCAACGACGCTTAAAACTCACCCAATCATAGGGCCAACCATCCAGCAATGGCACAGACTACGAGCAACACAAGGGGCCCCAACCAAAGCCGCACCACTATGGCCAAGCTTAAGATCAGTACTGGCCTATGGACAACGGTAGACGATCCATAAAAACCAGACAACAGAATGGGCAAAAATAAGGGTGATGGACATTACAGAAGAAGGATCACTCATAAGCTTCCTAAATGCACAATGCCCACTAGGGTTGGGGGAAGGAGACTGGCTCTGCTATCACACCATCCAAGCTACTATTCTTAGACACACATCAGCTGAATCCCACCAATGCCCCCCCTACAGTGCGAGAGAGAAATGGAACCAAACGTGGAAACATTCCAACAACTCCACACATTTTATGCCATGTCCTTCCCAGATAACAAATATAGAATGCAAGGACTAGCTGTGCTATGTGCGGAAGATCTAGGAACCCCAATTATCAGCCCCGGTCAAGCTCCACAAAATGGGCCTTCAACCATCAGATATATGCTGGAGGGGCTGTAAGGGAACAGGAACAATGGGACACCTAGTCTGGTCCTGCCCCGTGATATTGATATTTTATTACTATCGCGCTCGTACACAAGTGTTTCAGAGCGCGACAAGGCAGGGGAGAACAAAACAGCGATCTTACTAGGCCCAGTGACATTGAGAACGCGCAAGTGCATGGGAGAGGGGGAGGGGAAAAGTGCATGGAAGGGGGGAGAAGAGAAAGTGTGAAGCGGAGGAGAAACAGATAAATAATAATAAATAAATAATAAAGGCAACCAACAGTGGTAGTGCAGCCAGCAATTTGCAAGTGCTAGGTTTAAGGCAGCAGACAGGGTAGGTCTGATAAGTGCAGGAAGAATAAGGGGGGGCTGTATGGGTACAGATACAGAACCCAGTGCAAGGGGTGGCCAGGAGACAGTGGGGGAGGGCGGTGGGTGAGCAGGTACCTCGGCCCGGGGGACGGAGGGTGGCCAGGTGCATGGTGCCAAAAGAGAACAGATCAGCAGGGGAGAGGGGGAGCGAAGGCAGAAGAAAAGGAAGGTCTTGAGGTGCTTCCGAAACCAGAGATGGTTCTCCTCAAGTTTTAGAGTGGCAGGGAGGCTGTTCCACAGGGAGGCCCCAGCCGAAGACAGATCTACCCTGAGCTCGTTTCTTTGAAAAACAACTGACCCTGAGGGAGTTGGAGGTAGAGGAGCGAAGAGCTCTAGAGGGGAGGTATTTGCGGAGGGATAGCTGAAGGTATTTTGGACCCAGCCCCCAGAAAGCCTTGTGGACAATGCAGAGGGTTTTGAATTTAATCCTTGCATCCACTGGGAGCAAATGGAGAGATTTCAAAGCTGGATAGATACGATCCCAGGGATTGAGGCCAAGGATAAGTCTCGCAGTCCTGTTCTGGATTAGTTGCAGAGGGCGGAGAGTAGAGGCAGGTAGATTTCGAAAGAGGCTATTACAATAGTCCAACAAAGAGAACCAGAGCTTAGGATACCATGAGCTTCTGCGGGAAGGTGAGGAAAGGCAGAGTACCTCTGAGGAGGTGCAGTCGAAAATTTGACTTTTTAGAGACCTCAGAGTTGTGGGCGGAGAAGGAAAGGGTAGAGTCAAAGATGACCCCTAGGTTCTTAGCCTCACAGGTGAGGGTAGGAGAAGGGCCAAGGGAGGCCGGCCAGAGAGTGAGGGGAAAGGATGGTGAAGGTGTGCCGATGAGGAGGATCTCAGTCTTGCTGGCATTCAGACAAAGATCATTGGCGGCACACCAATCTTGAATGGCAGTTAGGCAATCAGAGATGAGAGAGGGAGAGGAGGTGGCAGAGGGCAGCTTGAAAATGAGTTGAGTGTCATCAGCGTAGCACTGGAAATTTGAGCAGAAAGTGACAATGCAGTGGGCGAGATTTGCCAGGTATTGCTTGAAAAGCCAGGGCGAGAGGTTAGACTCCTAAGCCTGCTGTGTAACTGGAGCCTGCTGCAGCCCTTCCTTATGATCGATCTGGGGTCTCGAAAATGACGACCCGAACCCAGAGCCTGGTGAGACCCACTAGACTCAAGAAGACCTGCATTTTGAGCCATCCCACGGGTTGCTGCGACCTTGCGTTCTTGCAATACCCCAATACCCTGGGACCTCCAGCCACTTCATACGAATTCCGAATCTCGCTGAAACTTTGTGGGCATCCTGGTGTATCTCCAGAGACACGAATCGAGTCCAAAAAGTCCCCTCACAAGAGTGCTGGACCTTTTAAACGACGAGAATTCAACCGCGATTTTCTGTCTTCTTCTGTGCTCCTTGAAAAGGCGCCACACCTGCAGAACCGCATTCAGCTGTGAGAGAAATCTTGCCTAGAGCCTTCTTCATCGATCCCTGTTGCAAAGTCCCTTCGGAGGTCTTGTGTTCAGTCTCCAGGACAAGGAATCCATTGACCGGATATTTGGCTGCAGTCCCTGAAGTTCTCCTGCTGCAATCTCTTCTTCATTGCAGAGGTACTGTGTTGGCTTGGGTATATACTTACCTTAAGCCTGTTGGGATTTCTGTGTAGTCCTGGGGTGTTTTCTGTGATTGGGAGGTCCCTCATCATCCAGTGCACCCAGACCCACCGCTAGAATCCTGCTGGAGTGTCTTCTGTGAAGCCCCTGGACCCTCTTCTAACCCTAGAAGTAAAGTACTCACCTGTTTGCCCAGTTTTCCTAAGGAACTCTGACTTTTGCTACTAAAGAACTTATTTAACACTGCCTGTTGGTCACTAGTCCTAGTGACCCCCCTTCTGCCACTGAGAACACTCATGCTCTAAGGGAAAGACTTTGAAGGGATTGGGACTTCTGCCTAGAAAAGAAATCAAGTGTTTTACTTACTTATAAAGAGTTGGTGGGTAACTGTAATTCTCAGAGTGAACAGTTACAAAAGTTCTTACTGATCTTGTATGTGAGATGCACTATTCTTAAAAGTATGGTTAACATCTTTTCTTCCTTAGCCACTGTTTTACCAGTCTAAAAGAAAGTAGATGTAAAGGTATTTTACTCTCCTGTGATTGGGTTGTGCCTCTTTACAAAAGTAATGTGTTGGTTTCACCAGATTATTCCTGTAGGGTAATTGTATGAGTGTCCTCCAACTGTTGGTATCACCAGGTTAGTCCTGCTAGGATAACTGTATGAGTGTCCGCCAACTGGGTCTTGCTTCCCCTGACTTGCTGCTAGCCTGTCCTTAATAAGTCTACATTAGGTTGTTGCCTACCTAGAATAATTATTCAGTAAAGTGTGACATTGGGTTTTACTTTCCCCTTCATTGTGAAGTTAAAGTATGTGGGTTTTACTTACCTTATGTTAGCTGTGTGACATCCAAAACAAGTTACCAGAGTTATTGCTTACCTCAATCTTGGTTTCCCCGATTTCCAAAGCATCTGTAATTGTATATTACATCCTTAGGTTTTTTTTTTTTTTTTTTAAATATATTTATTGATTTTTCAAAGAAACTTATACAACCAGCATCATCCACATAGCAATCAGTTATATATCCACAATAACTTCCCATTCCCTCCTCCCCCCATGCGAACCCGGACCGGGGTTGCGCGGTCTGCCATTGGTGTTAGGGTGAGCCCGGGCTGTCCAGGTCCTCACCTGAGGTACTGACTTCTTTAGGACGGAACAGGGCTGTCGTGAGGGCTATCCATTGCAAGAGGTCTTCCGAGTCACCTGTTTTCTGCTGTCGCTGTGCCAGCTCCCAGGCCCCGGTTTCAGCCACAGACCACCTACGGAGGTCTTCCCACCATGTCACAAGTCTAGGGGCCCTGGGGCACTTCCAGGCCATTGCGATGCGCCTTTTTGCGAGGATGTACATCAAGTCCTTGAGCCTATTGAGGGGTTTGTTTTTTTTGCCTCGCGGATATGAGCCCAATAGACATGCCTTAGGGGATTGCACGTCTAGCGTTATGTCCTCCTCCGCTATCCTGGTCTGAATTTGCGACCAGAAGGTTTGTATATCCGGGCAGGCCCAAAACATGTGGGTCAGTGAAGCCGCGGGTTCTTGGCACTTGGGGCACGGCACTACGCAGGCGCCATTGAATCTCGAGATGACAGCAGGGGTAAGGTAGGCCCTGTGGATGATGTAGAATTGGATAAGCTGGAATCGGGCATTCCTGGAGACTTTTTTTATGGTAGTGTGTTATTGTTTCCCACTCCGTGTCTCCGAATAGCGTGTTTAGCTCGGCTTCCCATTTACCCTTGCATGTGAGTTCGTTATGTGTGGTGTTGTCAATTAGGATCTCATAAAGCCTAGAGGTTTCGTGTCCCCCCTCTACAACGCCCACCAAGTTCTCAATGGTCTCGTGTCCGGCGCATTGGGATTCCGCTTCCGGCCATCGTTTCCTAAGCCTGTCCATCACCGCCCCATGCAAAAGGAACTGACCCAGTGGAACCCCAGTGAACTCGTGCAGTTCGGGAAATGTGTGAGTGCCCTGGTCGTCTATCAGATCGCCCAGGGTGGCAACACCGGAGGGTTCCCACATGTTCCGGATCGCCTTCCGGTCCTCCGGTCTAGTGGACATGATGGCGGCTATAGGGATTTGTGGGGAGTAGGGGTCGGTCAACCTGACCGATTTGCAGGCCCGACTCCAGATCTGAGTGCCTAGGCGGATGAGGTGTGCATCCAGCGTTTTAGGTATTGGTCTGATCCAGAGGAGGTCCCTAAGCAACCAAGGTGCGTCTGGGGGCTGCAATAGGCGTGTGTCCGTCGTGGCATCATCGGCCATCCACTGGATCACGTGCTTAAGCTGGGCCGCTATGTAGTAGAGCTCAAAGTTAGGGGTTTTCAGGCCTCCCCTCTCGTACGGTCTTTGAGTTATGTCTAGGGCAACTCTGTGCCTCCCCTCCCGCCATAGGAGTTTCCTACATAGTTTGCTCAGGTCTTTGAAGAAACGTTGGGGGATGTTGTAGGGGACGTTAGTGAAGAAATGTAGAAGACGCGGGAGTGCAACCATTTTAAGGAGTCCCGCCCTGCCAGCCATTGAAAGGGGCAATTTACACCATAGGTCAATTGATTTAGCCAGTCCATCCTTAGCCCTGCCCGTGTTTAATGCATGTTCGGCTTCGGGGTCCCGGTGGATCGCGACGCCCAGATATTTGAACGTGGTGGGTTCCCATTTCAGGGCCAGAGGGGGGAGGTGTTCTTTCTTGGTTCCACTAAGTGCAGCCAGGGGGAATAGGCAAGACTTGCCGTGGTTAATCTGGATCCCGGTGCATCTGTGGAACCCATCTAGGGTTTCGAGAATGTAGGGGAGAAGAAGTTTGGGATCCCTTAGGTAGAGGAGCGTGTCATCCGCATACATGGAGACAAGGTGGTTCACTCCATTTACCACTATCCCCCCGTCTCCATACTCCTGCCTAAGGTATGCCGCCACTGGTTCAATCGCCAGGATGTAGAGGAAAGGGGATAGGGGGCACCCTTGCCGAGTGCCCCTGGCCAGGCTCCATTTTTCCGAAAAGGTGTTGTTGGTTCGCACTCTGGCTGTGGGATTAGTGTAAATGAGTTTGACCCAATTCAAGAAAGCCGTTCCGATCCCCATCTTGGCAAGGGTGGCATAGAGCCATGTCCATCGGACCGAATCAAAGGCCTTAGAGGCGTCTAGGGACACAACTGCATATTTACCGGGCATGCCGTTTGTGCTCTGTATCACATGATGCAGCCTTCGCAGGTTCTCAGACATGGAGCGGCCCTGCATGTAGCCTGTCTGATCTTGGTGTATAAGGTACGGGACGGCTGTACGCAGCCTTCTGGCCAGTAGTGCGGTAAGGATCTTATTGTCTACATTCAGCATGGATAAGGGGCGATATGAGCCGCAGTCAGAGCTTTCCTTGCCGGGCTTAAGTAAGGGGATGATGGTGGCTTCGGTCATGGAGTCGGGGAGGTGGCCTGTTTCATACGCCTCGTTGTATACTTTGGATAGTAGGGGGGCCAGTATGTCCTCATAGGTCTTATAAAATTCGCCCGGGAGACCGTCCGGTCCCGGCGTTTTACCGGAGGGCAGTGACCTAATGGTGGCTGCGACCTCATCTGGGGTGACGGGGCCTCCGAGGGAATCTGCCAAATGGTCCTCCAGGCGAGGGAGCCTGATGGCGTCCAGGGCGTCTTCGATCGCGTGGTCTGGGGGCTGGGCTGGATCGGAGTAAAGGGTTTGGTAATATTGCTTAAACACTGCGTTAATACCCACTTGTGTGTGAAGGGTCAAGCCGTCTGTATTACGGATGGAGCATATGGGGTGTCTGGGGGTTTCTCGTTTATAAAGCCATGCAAGAAGTTTCCCGGGTTTGTCGCCCAGGGCGTGGTTCCTTTCCATGAATTTGGTATAGCTGAGCCTCCCCAGCGTCTCCCAGTGTGTTAAGCATGTTTGTTTAAGTTCAATCATTTTCTGCAGGTGGGCGGGATCAGGGGATGGGGTGGCTTCGAGGTCTTGGAGTTCGGTCTCAGCGTGCTCTAGCAGGGTCGTGACGGATTTCAGGGCCCCTCCGGCCGCGGCTATCATTTCCCCTCTAGTTACCACCTTGTAGGCTTCCCATGCTGTGCCCAAGTATCTGACGCTATCAATGTTGGTTTGCCAGTAGTGTGTGGAGCCCTCCCTGATTTGTTCATTGAAGGCTTTGTCTAATAGCGCTTCGCTTCTTAATTTCCACGTCGGGATGGGGGGCCTGGGGGCTGTGGTCACCCACGAGGTCATCAGTGGGGAGTGGTCTGAAAGCACCCTGGCCAGATACTGCGTATCCTCAAACCCGGCCACGTGCTCTTCGCTAATGAACAGGCAGTCTATCCTGGTGTGGACCTTATGTGGGGGGGAGTAGAAGGAGTAGCCTCTGATTCCGGGGTTTTGCGCTCTCCACAGGTCTTTCAGAGCATATTGCTGTGTGAGGGCGTTCAGTATCTTGGCGGGTGGGGAGGGGTCACCATGCTTACCATCCGATCTATCTATGCGAGGGTTTAAGGTACAGTTGTTGTCGCCTCCCCATATCGTTATGCATTCGTTACTCGGGGACAGCCGGGCGTACAACGAACGAAAGAAAGAAAACAGTGGCATCATGATTCGGGGCATAGGTGCAAATCAGGCGAACGTCACGCCCCTCTATGGTGCCCTGAATTAGGGCCATCCTACCCTTCATTGTCCGTTTTGGTGTGGATCAGCTTGACTGGGACAGAGGGGGCAATCCATATCAAGACTCCTCTGGAGTAGGTGGAGTAGGAGGAACCCACTAGGGTACCTCGCCAGACCTTAGCTAGCGCTGCAAGCTTAGGGCCACATAAGTGGGTCTCCTGAAGGAGAGCGATTCCCACTCTGTGGCGCTTCATGTAGGCGTGAATGCGGCGCTGTTTGATGTAGCTGTTTAGTCCCCTGACGTTCCAGGACATGACTCTGATCCTCTCAGCCATAGTCTAGGTGTGGTCGTGTGGCTGTGGGAAGCCTGAGGTTGAGGTGTTCGGCGAACTTGGTCGTCCTGGTAGCAATTCCGCTGCGCTTGGTCCCGGTCCGGTTTATGTCCGATTCAAACTGTGATCCCAACTTGGGGTTCAGACCCCCATGAACAACAACGTCTAACTTAACTACAAACACAACTTCAAACACAACACGTCTAGCGAGGTTGCCCTTGCTCTGACATCCCCGTTTCTGCCCCATCAGACCAAGGTCTTCCGGTGCCCTACGGGCGGGTGAGCTCACCCAAATTATCCTGGGGATAGGAGAGGGGCTACCTCTGAGGGTGTTATCAGGAGGTGCGCCACGACCAGCGCGGCTCCGGTACCATCAGTGTCGCCACTCTTACTGGCATATTAATGTACGATCGGCTACTGCAGCCAGTAAGTGGTGAGAAGAAGTCCCTTTGTTACAGGCGGCTAGGGCCCGCGCTGCCTCCGTTCAATGTCTGGGATCTGTTCACTGTCCATCCATTCGCAGGCCTCTGCGGGAGTGTCAAATAAGTGTGCCTTATTGTTGTGCAGGACCTTGAGTCTGGCCGGGTAGAGGAGTAGGTAGCGCAGGCCTGCCTCCTTGAGTCTTGCCTTGGTGTGGTGGAACTGGGCTCTGCTCCTTTGAACCTGCAAGGTGTAGTCGGGGTATATTGCAATCTTCGCGGCGTCCCTCTGTATGGAACCGCCCATCCTGGTAAAGGCCAAAATGGATTCCCTGTCCCTGTAGTTGAGGACTTTGGCTATTATGGGTCTGGATGGGCTCCCCGGTGGCGGCCTCCTGGCTAGGGAGCGATGGGCTCTTTCTATGGTGAAGCCCTGCGACAGTTTCCCAGCCCCAATTTCCTGTATGAGCAGGTTCTCGATGTAGTTAGTGGGGTCGCTGCCCTCGATACCCTCGGGCAGGCCGATGATTCTGATGTTGTTCCTGCGGGCCCTTCCTTCGGCCTCCTCGGCCCTGTCTTCCAGATTTTTCACTCTTTGCGCCAAAATGTCCACATCCTTTAAGAGTTGAGTTTTGGCATCTGTGTTGTCTCGGACTTGGATCTCAAGAGCGTCCGTTCTGCCGGCGATAGAGCGCACATCCTGCCTCAATAAGTTCAGGTCGATGGCGACCGCGTCTATTTTGTCCTCCATGGTTTTCTGGAGTGTCTTGATGGCCTCTAGCAGTTGGGAGTTGGCCGGCTCGGGCCTCTCGGAGCCCGACGCCTCCCCAGGGGCTGGAGCCTCCCTGGGTCCGGTCACTCCAGCGGCCGCGAAGGACTCCATGGTGGTTTGGCGGTGTTTGCTTCGGGCGCCCTTAGTGGTCATGTCCTGTCCGCGGGATCCGCCAGGCCTCGGCGGGCACTATACGGTTCACTGGCGCCGGCGGGAGATGCGGGGGGGTTGTGTGTCGTCCGGGCAGTGTCAATGGGCCGCTCGGCAGGGCGGTCGGGCACAATCCTGCCGTAAGGCTCTTCGCTCCGGGCCCGGCGGGGGTGCAGTTAAGGCCGCCCCAGGTGCCCCCCCCTCCGACTCCTTACCGCACTTCTTCGGGACGCAGGAGCGTGAATCTCAGCTTAGGCCACCGCCGCCGCTTCAGTTCGAGTTCCACTAAGGCAGATCCCTGGTGGGCTCCTCTGGGGTCGATCACAGGGCTCCGCTACAGCACTGGGCCGGGGATCATCATGGCCGCCATTTCCTGCCTTCGCATGGCGTTCTGTTTCTTTTCACTGGTGCGGGCCAACAGAGGGACGTGAGGTTCCCAAACTTCGACAGCAGGCGGGACACACCTTCACACGACCGGTGTTCGTTTTTCAGATGACTGCAGTCAAGTTAAGCGATGGTTGGCGGCGGATCCATAATCGTATCGAGCGGAGCTGCGCCGAACACGTCTCTCCTACATGGCGGTTAGCCACGCCCCCCCTACATCCATAGGTTTTACTCACCTGGTATAACTGTGTGTTATGACAAAAGTAGTTATAGGTTTTTACTGCACCTAGAATAAGTGTTTCACTATTCACCAAAAGTATATTGTCCAGTTGACTGTTTATGTGATGCGTTCCAAGAGTCACTGTACAACTGGAAGGGCCTACTGTCCTTGTATTACCAAAAGTAATCTAAAAGTAACCATTGGTCTTTTACTCCCAAAGAATAGGCTTGACCTATACTAAATGTGTATAACAAGGTTTTGACTTCCCTAGAACTACTGTTAGGTGTTCCAAATAAGGTCTATACTTGGGTCTGTGTACTTTCAAATATAGTGTTGTGTTTTATATTGTGATTTCTTATAATGTGTTAGTGCTTACTTACCCCCTAGATTTATCTGGGCCTACCTGTATTTAAATAAATCCTTTATTTTTACAATACATAGTGTTTCAGTGTTTCTTTGGATCATTTGTATTACAATTTCACTTGTGCTGTATCTACTGCCCTCTCTCCCTCCTAAAATAAGCCTGGCTGCTCTGCCTACGCTACAATGTACTCAGGTGGTACAGTCTTCTACTAAGAGTGGAGTCTTGTACTGCCTCAGTAGAATGGTTTTACTAAGCCCTTAGTTGGACTTCAGAAACACTGTCCTAACAGTGGTCATGGAGACAGCCAACAGAATTGGAATGAAGGTTAAGCTGAGAGATGGCCAACTTTTGCCCAGAAAGGGAGTAATGGAAATTGGGTGATAGTTAGCTGGACAAGAAGGATCAGCTGTGGGTTTCTTGAGAAGAGGATGCACAAGGGAGTGCTTCAGAGGGGAGGGGAAGGATCCTGAGGCAAAGGAGTGGTTGCACAAATCAGCAAGGGCCAGAGCGAGGGTGTCAAGGTGGTCCTTGATGGTTTTAGGGATGAACCTGTTTTTACAAGGCTTTCATGAATCGGGCTTGTCTAGCGACCTCGTCAGGGGAGGAAAGAGGAAAGGACGAGAAGGATGGTGGGGGGTGGCTAAAGGAGGGTCAGCAAGCACAGATGGAGAGGGGAGAGGAGGGGTGGGGGTGCAGAGGGTGGACAGGATGTCCTGGGTTTTTTAAATGAAGTGAGAGGCAAGGGTATTCCAAAGAGCCTGGGAGGCAACAGGAGGGGTAGAGACTGCAGCAGGGTTGGGCAGCTCCTTGCAGATTTTAAAGAGTTCGGCCGAGTTGATAGATGCCGCAGAGATACGAGCTTGAATATGGACTCTCTTCTTGGTGAGGACAGAGTCGGTATTGCCTTTGTAGCAGGCGACAGGCCAGTTTGTCAGAGGATGAACAGGAAGTCCTCCATTTCCTCTCAGCCACCCTACACTTACGTTAAAGTGTAGCTAGGTCAGAGTCATACTAGGAATTGCACTTGGCTTTGGACTTCAAACGGATCCTCATGACAGGGGCAAGAGCATCAAGAGTATCAGAAATTGAAGAGTAGAGCAGAGACAGGGCTCTGTCAGGATGTGACAGCAAAAGGTGGAGTGGGGGGGAGAACGTGGCGGCAAAAGCCTCAACTGACACATGCTTCATGGGCCGGATGTCCGAGAAGGTAGGTGGCAGTGTTGGGGTAGGCTTGGCTTGGGGGGAAGAGAGAGAGAGATGAGAGGAGGGAGTGATCGCTCCAGGAGAGAGGAGTGGTCAGAGGGATGGAGAGGGGGAGGTCAGAAGAGATCAAGACATTGAGTGTGTGCACTGCAGAGTGAGTCGGGCCAGAGGGGAGGATAGGCAGGGAGAGGGAGTCGCAGAGGTCACAGAAGAGTACAGAGGGTCAACAAGGAGAGTCTAAATGTATATTGAGGTCACTGAGGAGGAGGAGTTGAGTGGTAGAGGCCAGGAGGGAGGAGGAGAGGTCTGCCCACTCAGAGAGAAATGAGGTGATTTGGCCAATAGGCCGGAAGATGGTAGCCACAGTAAGAGAATGGGTAGGCAAGAGAGAAAGCCTACAGACAAGGCATTCGAAAGAGGAGTAGGTCTGAGTGGGAATGATAGAGGCAGGAATCCACTCAGGAAAGATCAGGGCTACCCCCACCGGACCGGGAGGATCTGGGTGCTGAGAGGATCTTGTAGCCATCATGGAGGAGTGTGTCAAATCTCATGACAGAGATGGCCGTGAACCATGTCTCAGTAAGACCAAGGACATCGAATCTCCCTATTGGATCCGGATACACCCTCAACTCACTAACAGAGGGGGCAGACGTAGCCTACACACCCAGCGCCATGATCCTGGGGTCTGACAGTGCAGACTGGCATGGAGACGCACTCACTTGCAAGCTTATAAACCTCATACTATTCACGGCACGCAAGCTCCTAGTCTCACACTGTAAGGCACCATTACCACCCTCCTACAAAGAATGGGCCACAATCCTCTCCAAGACATGCAGACTTGAGTGGGCTGCCTTCAAACACCAATCACGGCTCAACCCGGAGAGGGGGGGGACAATATGGAGAGCTATTGGACGCGTACATCTAAAAAGGGACAACCCACTAGAGACAGCCCGACACCGGGCCAACCGACCCAATGTCCCAACAAGCGCATCACCAGCACAACAGCATGACAAACACAATATGAGCACGTCTCAGGGAAGGGGGCAGGGGGAGAAGGACGCTCTGGGGAAAAAGAGGATCGAAAGGGAAAAGGGTATATAATCTCATTTTGTTTGCTTGATTTCTTGGTTATAACGAACTGCCTGACTCAGACTATAAAACGGCATAACTACTACAAGACTCTGATGCCCAAGCATTTCTCTATGTATACCAGTTACATGTAGAATGCAACAGACAACCTGTGACATTAATGAAAACGAATAAAAAAAGAGTTTAAAAAAAATTCTTCCTCAAGATGCTAGATGAACAAGTGGGGGAACTATTGTGGAACTCAGGGAGGAGGTTCTCACTAGCAACACTACAACGTTCACGCCAAGAGGGGATCTCAATTTACCAAATTACGAGCAATATTTTATGGCAGCCCAGCTACAGGCAGTGTTAATGTGGACGGATCCTGAGGGGAGCTCCTGAAGGGGCTATTGGAGAATCTACCAACTCATTGAAGTGGAGTGGAATTACTGTGGGGAGAGGAGGGGGAAGGGGACCACACATTTTCCAGCTGGTGTGCGAGATCTGGAAAAAACTTTTGAGAAGTAAGCAGGTATTGGGACTCTGTAGTGCAAACTTACTGTGTTGCACAGATCAGCGGCTCTGGTGGGCAGTACGGAGGATGGGGTTCTCGGGGGTTGATGCAGAAGGGGTGTGTCTCGGTAGGGGCCTTATTTGAAGGAGGTAAGGTGATGCCATCCGAGGAATGGAGGCAACGATATGGGATTCGCAGGGGTCAGTTCCTAGCCTATGGGACACTGGTTTAAACACCTAGCAAAACTGTGGGTGGACATCTCAGAGGAACCAGCTACAAATCCATGAATGCAAGTGCTGCTGACGCAAGGACAAGGGAGAGCTAGGGTTGCTCATATTTATCAATCAATAAGGGAACTATTCCCTAGGGAGGATCTAGCATTTAAGGCCAAATGGGAAAGAGATGCAGGGGAACAAATCTCTGAGGCAGACTGGGAGAAGATGTGGGAGCAGATCTGGAAGACCTCGCGAAATGCTAGATTTCAATTGATACAATTTAATGTCCTACATAGAGTACATGTAACACCCGTGAAACTATACACGATGAACACCCTGAGTGCAGAACGTCCGATATGTGGGACTGGGCAGGCAGGGATTTGGCACATGTTGTGGGGATGCTCGGTGATCATGGACTACCGGCAAGCAGTAGTAGCAAGAATCAATGGGCTACTGGGTCGAGTTTTGAGTGTGCTCCAAGGGTGTGCTTATGGGGATTATTAGCAAGTGGGAAGCGCCACAAAACGTGGCGACGGCTGGCCCAATTTATGCTGGTACTGGCCAAAAGGAGAGTGGCCATAGCATGGAAGACGACCCAGGGGCTGTCCATGAGGCAGTGGATGGAGAAATTAGAAGTCCTAAAGAGGACCCGAGACCCGATGTTGGAAGACGGGGTGGAAGTGGATTGGAGTCAACTGTTAAATGAGCTGTACTCCTCAGTAGACTTGAAGCCCCCGTGAAGGTGGGAGGGGATGTTTACTGAAGAGGGGAAATGGTTGATGGGAGGGAGATGGGAGACACAGGGGTAGACAAATGGGATGCATGGGAAGGTGAAGGAAACAGGACATGGAATCTGCAAATTTGCGTCCCCGTTGGGCATGTGCACCCCTGAACTCATAGCAATGCTATGTGACAACTTCGAATTAGGATTCTTCCTGAACTCCATCTTGTAATTATATGCAGGCTGCTCGGCCTGGAGAAGGAGACGGAAATGATAAGGACGCATTGCTGCCTATGCTATATGTTGTAATTGCTCAGATCCATGCTATGCTAACTTGCTTAATTTAATAAAAAAATGTTTAAATATGAAAAATAAAAAAATAAGCGCTTTGTTCTGGCATGTGTTAAAAGATGGATAATGCCGCCACCTGCAGCCTCTGGTGGGCCAGGAGTAACAAAAAAGAAAGCACTGAAGGTGTATTTCAAGTGAAAGGATCAATATTTATTAGCTCTACACCAGCTGCAAAACGTATTCCAGCGGCATAATGCTTTGGTTGCTGGTCTTCTGGCTGAAAACACCTCCATCACGTATTCTGGGAGGTCCAATCTTTGTATATTAACCTCTCACAAACCAGGTGTGAAAGTTTAGAGTTCTGATTTCCGGGTGAAGAAGACAGCCTCCATCTTGTGAGAGTAGGTCCACTCTCTTGGGAAGACGGAATGGCGGGCAGATGGACATGTCTGGGTACCACGTCCTCCTGGCCCAATCTGGAGCAATCAGGATCATGGATTTGTGGAACTTCTGCAACCTCCCGATGACGCGAGGAAGACAGGGACTGGTGGAAACTCATACAGGAGTGGAAAATCCCAGTCCACCCAGAATGTGTCTCCTAGAGCTACTGTTTGAGGAAATTCCCTAGGGCAGAAAAGGCTGCATTTCCTGTTGATACTGGACACAAACAGGTCCACTTGAGGGGTTCCCCAAAGGGTGAAGGCCTCTAGAAGGATTTGCTGAGCTAACTCCCACCGGAGACTGTGCTCTGGCTGCTCAGTCCTCATTCTGTTTACCACTCTGCCTGCTCAGAGTATCCACCGCTGTGTTCTCGTCTCTGGCTAGGTGAAAACCTAATAGAAATTCAGTTTCGTAGCGGCCAAAACCGGAGCTGCATTGCCTCCCTGCACAGTGGTAGTGACACTACACCTTCTCTCTTGTTGAGGTAATGCATGGCCACTGTCTAGTCTGTCATTCTCAGGACATTCTTCCCCTGTATGGATAGCAAAAAGGCTATCAGCGCAGGTCTGATTGCCCTCAACTCTAAAAGGTTCATATGTAGTCTGGATTCTGAAGGGGGCCAAAAACCGCTGATGGTAAAATCGCTCATATGAGCTCTGCATCCCGCGAGAGAAGAATCCATGACCACACTGCTATCTCTGGCCAGGGTTGCCAAAAGGGTTCCCCCATCATCACATTCTCCTCGCAGGTCCATCACAGAAGATCCTGTGCTACCTTGCTCGGGACCTGAAGAAGGTCCGTCATCCTACCTGAGAATTGTGACCATTCGGATCTGAGGGCCCACTGGAGGGACCTCATCCTTAGGCGTGCTTCTGACCCCAGCAAAATGCAGGATGCTATGAGGCCCAGCAACCTCAAAAAATCAAAAGCAGGTAGATGTTGCATGTTCTGAAACCTCGTTACCATCAGCAAGGTGTGTTTGGGCCCTCAACTCGGGTGGCAAAGCCTTCTCAGACGAAGAGTCCAGGACTGCAGCAATGAATTGCAGCTTTTGGGAAGGTATCACCTGGGACTTCTTGTAGTTCAGGGAGAAGTCCCATTTGTGGAGACAGTGCTTGCAGCTGTTGAGATGTTCCAGAGCCTTTTCGGAAGAATGCGTTATGATCAGCCAATCGTCTAGGATGTGGATCCCTCCCCTCCTTAGATTCACTGCTACCATCGGCATCAACTTGATGAAAACCCTCAGGGTGGATGTCAGTCCGAAAGGCAGTACTCAAACCTGATTGTGAGAATTGTCAATGGCGAACCACAGGTACTTTCTGTGCTTGGGATGTATAGGCACATGAAAGTAAGCATCCTGAAGATCTAGTGACACTACACAAACCTCGAGCTGAAGGCCCTGGAGACTCTGCGAAAGAGTGAACATCTTGAATCTGTCCTTCCTGAGGAACTTGTTCTAATGTCTCTAATGTTCTGAGAACCATCCCTCATCTCTCCTTCAGTTATGTCATCTGCTGCCTGAGAAATTACACTCAACAGAGTGAATGTATATTTTGCTAAGCCGAAAAACGCATGAATGGCCTTAAGGGCTATGCTCCCAACAGAAAACACCCTTTTTGCCAACATGTCATTTTTTGTCTTCCATATCAGGCGGGATGGATGGATAAACAGCTCGGTACACCCCGTTTTGGCGCCGATGGTTCGGCGCGGGCCAGTTCACAGCGGCCAGTTCGGCGCTGGGATGTTTTGGCGCCGGATGTTTTGGCATGCTAGCGCCGAACCGGCCGCACCAAATCGCCCCGCACTGAATCGGCCAGGCCAAATCGTCCTGCTCCGTAAACCGGGGCCTTTTTATAGCAGCAGCATTGGGAGTGAATCAAATGCTGGAACACTGACATTCTGGAGGTGCACTCTGAGAAAATGCATGGCAAATTCTGCATTTTAAAGAGCATGGGGCCTGCAACATAAGTGGAATCTACACAGAAATGCAAGTGATCTACCGGCCCATACATTGGCCCTATATTCAGACCATACTGGGCTGCTTGGCCGACATTTTGATACTGCCTTTTTTGCACTACAATTTGGAAAAGTGATAATGCCATTGCCGCAGGACTTTACTCTGGATTCCCATGGAATCTGCCTGCTCGTAGCAAATGCGCAAAGCACGCAAGTTCCTTGGGAATTAACTGGTTTAATGCGAGCATGGAACTGTCTGCTCGTGTTAAACCGGACATTTTTCAATAGAAAAGGAACGTGTGAAAGACACTGATGAAATGGTGGGTAAGTGAGGGGGTGAAGACAAAAGGATGAAGTACGGCTGTCGGCGGCTTATTGGCGTAAAGCAAAGCAAGGATCAGGAATGGTAGCGTCTCAGGGAGACAGCAGAGCAAGAAAAAAGATAGAAAAGGCACCCAGAAACCACACAGATGAAAGGACTGCCGTGGTCATGGTACTAGCTGATGTAAGACACAGAAGCAGATACACTGGCAGTATACCGGCATCACTCCAGATTTAGACTTTCAGGCACACATATCCAGAGAACCGCCTGCTTTCACCTGCAAGAAAAGTGGCGGCAAAGGTGCATGCAGTATTAGCACAGTTTGGGGTTCTGTACCCCTGAAGGCTTTCTGCAGGATTTTAGTTGACAGAACTTTTTTGGCAAACATTTTCGGCCGATTCGGCGCGAGGCCAGTTCGGCGCGGGTTCTGTGCGGCCAGTTCGGCGCGGGCTGCCGCGCGGAACCGGCTCCCGTGACAAACCGGCCGCGCCAAATCATCTCGCACGGAACCGGCCGCGCCAAATCGCACCGCGCGGAACCGGCCGCGCCAAATCGTCCTGCTCCGCAAGCAGCTGCTCAAGGGGTCGAGGTAGCCGCCTGTACAACCAAACTTTCTGGAGTAGGGTGTATGGAGATGAAGTCGGGGTCAATAGACGAGGGTGCCTATTTCCTCACCAACAACTTCTTCACAGCAGGAGTGGTGTCAAGCTTTTGCCAGTTCTCCAAGATGGTGTTCTTGAGAGCTGAATGAAAAGGCAGCATAAGCTCCTTTGTAGCGACTTTATGAAGGATGTCTGTGAGGTCATATTGAACTATCTCCTTTGCTGGACACCCCCAGCCCAAATATTCAGTGACCCTGTTCATAACTCCATGCCACTATTGGATGAGCAGTTATGTCAGATGTGGCAAATTCCACTTAAGGGGAAGTGTCTAAGCAACTGGCTTCTCTAAGGCAAGTAGCCAAGACCTCCAAATGGGATTGAGGTAGTGAGGAGCCAGGTAGCTTTCATGAACTTTAATTTATTCTTCAAGTTTGTTTGTTTGTTTATTTATAGGGCGCCCGAAAACCCTTGGGTAGCTGGGCGCACAGAATAACAAGAATGCTTAGAACTTGGTTACAGGTTGCATATTACAGGTTGTTGGTAACATAAATTGTATACAGTAATTACATTATGTACATTCTTTACATGTAAGGGTGGAAAGGTAACAAATTATATACAGTAAATACATTATGTACAGTTTACATGTAAGAGTGGAGGGGTATGTGTGTCATCAGATCACAATGCTCAGGGTCACCGGTTTCAGAGGTCATTGCGACGAAGCCAGGTGCGGGTATGGTGCCTGAAGCTGTTGTAGGGCTGGTTCCTTCTTAGTTCAACTGGTAGGGCATTCCAGTACTGGGCTGCTTGCACAGGGAAGCTATTACCTCCTGTTTTTTTTAGTCAGAATCTAGGGGTTTGGAGGCAGAAAGAGTTGGCTGTTCTGGTTGGTCGTGCAGTGTTTTTTCTTATTAGTCTATCCCTAAGGTATGGGGGGGCTGCATTATTCAGACATTTGAATGTTAGTGTGACAATTTTGAAGGTGATCCTATCGCTAATTTTTAGCCAGTTGTATTTTCTCCGCACATTCGAGATGTGCTCTCTAGCTGGGAGGTTCAGGGCCATTCTGAGCGCGTTGTTTTGTAGGGTTTGAAGTTTAATGATGATGTATTTGTTTGTGCCTGCATAAAGTGCATTGCAGTAATCCAGTTTTGAGAGCATTAGTGCATTGGCTAGGATAATGCAGCTAGCTGGTGAGAGGAAGGGTCTGCATGCTT
Organism: Ambystoma mexicanum; assembly: GCF_040938575.1. Lineage (NCBI taxonomy): Eukaryota > Metazoa > Chordata > Amphibia > Caudata > Ambystomatidae > Ambystoma > Ambystoma mexicanum. The sequence continues at coordinate 291,095,063 of NC_090932.1, read as the reverse complement.
TAATAAGTTTACCGGTATGGGCTGTGGATGAGGCCAGGGAGTTCACTTGTTTCCTTAGGGACAAAGTGGAGTTCAAATAGAAACCGAGGGTTTTCACCTCTTTGGCGACGGGGATTATATTGCCATCGATATTGAAGGAGCTGTAGTTGGAATCAAGTTTTTTTAGGTTGTTGGGTGAGCCTAGAATGAGGATCTCTGTTTTTTCATCATTCAGGCAGAGGCCATGGGTTGCCATCCATGCCTGAATGAGGGTGTACATTTTGTTTACTAAAGCTGTATTCGTAGTGAAATTGCCCGAAAGGGGGATGAGGATCTGGGTGTCGTCTGCATAATTTGTGCAGGTGACACCCAGTCTGTCCAATTTGTTGAATAGAGGTTTAGTAAAGATATTATACATCGTTGGCGAGACACAAGAGCCCTGTGGGACTCCACATGTTGTCTGGATAGGGTCTGCAGAGTCTAAGGTGAAGAAGACTTGCATGCTTCTGTTGTCGAGAAAGGATTGGATCCAGGCTATGGCTTCACTTGAGAAGTGGGTGGCTGACGCTAGGTGTTTGCAGAGTACTGCGTGGTCCACTAGGTCAAAAGCCGCCGACAGATCAAGGAGGAGTAGCATAGCTGTGTTTCCTTTATCGTTGAGCTCGTCAATTTGGGCTTTGAGATCTATAAGGGCGGTCTCAGTGCCGTGTTGCGGTCTGAAGCCCGATTGACGAGTGCAGAGGACTTGGTCGGTCTCTAGGTATTTTTGGATTTGGAGATAGGCCACTCTGTCAATTATCTTCAGGAGGAAAGGGACAGTAGTGATGGGCCTATAGTTGGTGGGCATGGAGGGGGTCTAAGGTTTGTTTTTTAAGCAGGGGGAGAACCCAGGACTCTTTTAAGCTACTTGGGACGGTGCTAGATGAGAAGGAGGCATTGATGAGTTTAGTGACGAAGGGGGCAAGGTCTCTAGCGGCATCCTTGATTATCTGAGCTGGGCAGTAATCACCTTTGCAATAGGATGGTTTTAGTAAGGCAATGATTTCTTCAGTTTCATGTGTGAAAACTTTAGAGAATTTGAAGGGTTTTAGGCTAGGTTTGAGCGTGGGCGTGCTGGGAATTTCACTAAGAGGGAGCGAGGCCTTTTTTTATAGCAATTTTTGTTTGTAGTGTTTTTACTTTATTAGCGAGGGCATTTTGGATATTTGTACACCATTGCTTGTCTTTGGGTACGTTATCAGGTGGTGATATGGGGGATTCGAGTTCTCGCAAGATTGCGAATAGTTCCTTTGTAATGGAGCATGCTTTGGAAATTCGGTCGTTAGACTTCTTTTTTAGCTTGGATGATTGCTTTCTTATAATGTGTAGTGCACAATTTCAGTTTAAGTTTATTTTCAGCTGTAGGGGAGTGTTGCCATACAGTTTCAAGCTTCCTTTTTCCCAGTCTCAGTTCTTTTAGATGGGGGGTGAACCAAGTATTAAGGTGGGATTGTTGTTTACTTGTACAGTTTTTCAGTGGGGCGATGGTGTCCATGGCTATGGCCATGGTGTTGTTGTATATTTTAACCATGGTGTCTGGGTCAGAATCAAATGGCAAGGCGTTGATGGTTGGGAGGAACAGGGGTAGGATATTGTCTGGTGTGATGTTTTTTCTGGATCTAGTGGGAACAGATGGTGCCATTGTTTTTTCAATTCTGGACATCTTGTTAAGTGCTAAGTAGAAATTGATGAGGAAGTGGTCAGTCCAAGGCTGGGGTGTAATTTTAGTGATAGTAGTAGGGCAGTTGGAGGTGGCTACCCAGTCTAGTATTCTCCCTTTGTCGTGGGTGGGGGTGAGGACTTTTTGGGTGAGGCCATGCCCTTCAAGCATGGTAGAGATTGTTTGTGCTTGTTTGTCATTTGGGTCGTTAAGACCTAGGTTAAGGTCGCCAAGGATCATTGTCTGGGATGACTTTTTTGTGTTGCCTGCTAAGAGGCTGGATAATTCCTCTTCGAAAGGGCCTAAGGGCCCTGGTGGCCTGTAAATGAGATAAATAGTTAGGGTTTGGCATGGGGATATTGGTAATTTAGCGGCCAGGAGTTCACAGGATTTTAAGGTGGGCAGTGTTGTTAACCTTACATTCAGGTTGGATTTGGCAATGATGGCTAAGCCACCACCTCTGGCGTTAGGGCGGTCTAGTCTTAGTAGTTGGTACTCTTTGGGTATTGCTAGGGAGAGGGCTGGATCTGCTTTGTCATGTAGCCAGGTTTCTGTGACTGCTAGGAGGTCAAGGTTATCTAAGGTAAGGAGGTCAGCTATTTCAGTGGCGTGGGCCACGACTGAATGCCAATCAACAGCACAGCATCCTTCAATTCAGTAGGCTCTCTATCACAGTAATCACTGCCTTCCATTCCAGATCCGTCACCTGTCAACATTCCCTACCTTACATCATTGACACTGTACTTATTGGAATCAAGATACAATAGCAAAATAAACACAATGGACCAGTGGGATAGGGAATGGTACACGTTTCACATTTATCTTTTTACAAAAACCAATAAATGTCACTCATTAAATTCATATTCATTTTATTATCATAAACATCTATAAAAATAGATGATTTGTTGACCAAGGGGTTAACGAGTTACGTGTGATTTAGATTTTTTTTTAAAAACAACGAAAGAATGGTAGGAATGATTGAGAGAGAGTTGATTTGTGTAATAAGTATTTCGTGATTTGTGATTTTAACAATTGATAATTTGTATAGATGTTTATGATAATAAAATGAATATGAATTTAATGAGTGACATTTATTGGTTTTTGTAAAAAGATAAATGTGAAACGTGTACCATTCCCTATCCCACTGGTCCATTGTGTTTATTTTGCTACTGGAATCAAGATACTACAGGGATGTATCTGAAATCAACTCTTAAGGGACATTAGGTGTGCCAAAACATTTGTACCAGAAGGGTACAATGTCATCTTCCTCAAAGATGGATACAAAAGACTTAAAACTCTTTCTTCGATTGTGGCTTAAAAAACAAAGAACAATGTGAGCTCATATTTGAGGTCTTCGACGTGTATGACTTGGATGTTGAGTCCTTCGATAATGGAGTGACTGAAGCCTTTGGCTTTGATGCTGCCCCTGTGGTCGTCACAGTCAACGCTATTTGGGTAAACACCTCAGAGGTCATCTGACTCAGGCTTTTGGGCATGCGGGTAGAAGCCTTCAACAATTCCCTGCTGGCTTTTGATGGCGTGGTGGGATCGTTAGTGTTTATTGGCACTTTTGAGGGACCAGGAGGGGCCTCCTTTGAAAAAACTGATAAAATACTCACTATAATGTTCTTTCTCTGGATTCTTCTCCCGCAGATTCCTCATCAGATAGATATCCTCACCCCCCCAGAGAGGAAAATAGCGAGAGAAGAAGACCAAATGGCCAATAGAATGTTAATAAACAAGTATCCCATAGGAACAAAAACTTCAACAATAATATTTTCTTTTTCTTTTTAAGAAACAGAGTGAGAAGAGAAAGACATGCGGCTTGCTAGACAAAAAACTGTCACTCTAGGACCATCACCAAGTGTTCTCTCACCAAGACAGGCACGCACCAACTGCTAACACTTTCTGAGCGGGGATAGGAGGGGTAATGAGGAATCTGCAGGAGAAGAATCCAAAGAAGAACAAGTTACTTACCCCTGGTAACGTTCTTTCGACTGGATGTTCCTCCAACGTATTCCTCATTTTTGATATTCAATATCCAGCTTCAGATGCTTTGGAAAAAAAAAATCGGCAGAGGGCGCTCTGCATCGATGCAGGCGTCTCGATGTCCATCGAGGGTCTCTGTCTCGAGGATGATGCCATCGAAGGTATATATAGCACGCGCAGCACCCGTAGGTTCAGTTCTGTTTTTCTTACAGTAGAAACTCCCAGCATAACCACGGGTTTGACCGTACTCAACTTTGAAGGAGCGAAAGCTGTAATAGCATGGGAAATTTTACTGTAGGATAGGTAGGGTGATGAGAATACGTGGGAGGAACATCCAGTCGAAAGAACGTTACCAGGGGTAATCAACTTGTTCTTCAAATTGATTCTGTCCTCCCACGTATTCCTCATCTTTGATAGACTCCCAAAGCAGTATTTAATTTGGTGGGGGGAGTAAGAATTTTAGTTTTCAATGGTTTTCATGAACCCAATGGAGAACATCTTACCCAAAGCATCTATCCTGACCGAGGGAATACTCAAGGCAGTAATGCTTTGTGAACGTGTGAATAGTTGACCATGTCGCTGCCTCACAAATATTTTTGATCGGTACACCCCTTTGCAGGGCTGTAGAGGTAGCCATGCCCCGGGTGGAATGGGCCCTTAATCATTCCGGAGGATCCTTGCCCGCCAGTCTGTAGCATTCCCAAATTGCCAGAATGATCCACCTGGATAAGGTTTGTTTTGCAACAGCCTGACCCAGTTTGTGACCAGCATAGCCTATAAAAAGCTGATCGTCAATACAAAGTTTTGATAGCCTAGATATGTAAATGCTCAGAGCTCTGCGTGGATCCAATCTATGTAATCTCTCTTTCTCCTTGACCGGACGAGGTAGAGAATAGAAAGTGGGTAAAACAATTTTCTGCCCTACATGAAAATCAGAAATGATTCTGGGTGAAAATGAAGGTTTAACCCTCAGAACAACCGTATCTTGTGCGTGGGTGCACCAGATATGTGTACAGCTGATGTAACTGCCGGATGGTAGCTGCATCCTAGCGTTAGGTGTGGTGCTGAAGATATCAGTTGGTATAGCTGTGTTATAGTTGTATGATGGTGTATAGTAGAGAGTAAGCGTAGTGATGTGATATGATGGTTGTCTTTAAAGATCTCTGGATGGAGAACTGTGATGCTGGAAATGCATTGGAGGGACAGGGCCTCAATATCTTTGTCCTTTATTGCTTTAACATTTATGTTCTGTCTTGTTTTCCGCGCAGGAGATCATGTGGGACTCCTGGCGGTGCGGCTCTTCCTCTTTTTGGTTTGGTGAACAGACCCTTGGGATAAGCTTAAGGCACCCATGGGTGGGAGTACGACCCTGTACTCCTAGTGTATATCTCTGGGCACCTGTGTGTGGCCCACAGAGCAGGGTATGGGCTGGTGACAGCTCCATGCTGAATTTGACAGGTGCTCTTAGTATCCTCCATTTTGGGATACCCAGGATGGCAGAGTGCTTGCCCGAATCCACATTCTGTGTTGTGAGTGTCTGGGTGGAGAAGAATGGCCTGAATGCACTGTGAGCCCGATTGCCTGCCTGACTGCCTGAATGCCCTTCCGAGTGATTGGTTGCCTAAGTGTGACCCAGCAGAGTGAATGGGAGACCAACAGTATATCTGGGGGCCTCTCACTGCTAGAATTCGTTCAGAAGCTGAAGCTGATACTTGATGCTTAACCTTGAAGCCCGCTGGGAGAAGAACAATTGCTGCCGCTGTCCTTCGCTAATCTGAAAGCTGCATGACTGTCAAGGAACTGATCCAAGAGAACTGGCTAGGGGACCTCTTCCCGAGCTACGAGGGACCATCATGCACCAGCTGATCTTTGCCAAAGCTACCTGAAACTCAGACCCTCGAAAGGCTGCCGACCGGAGACGGGCACCGCCGCGGAATCACGAAGTGAATCGCCCGGACATTGAAGTCCATCCCCGTCGCCCATCAGAGCCGAAGTGCTTGTTTGCCTAAGAACATTGAAACAAGGACTTCCTTTGATCATCCTCGTCGACCGCTTTCATCCTGCTGGAGAAAGTCAAGGCCGCCGACGACGACCGAGGAGAATCCGCTGGTGAGTTTCCCGCCACCCGAAGACCGCAGAGAGGCTGATGTCTCGATGCCCTTGCTGGCCCAAAGTTCTTTATTAACTCTTTTGCGGCAAACACACACTCGTCGTCGAGGTGCACCTCATGCCTCAGCTTGCAGGACGTTTTCGACTGATCGTCAACGAGCACCGCAAGAACCAGAGAGGCTGGCCGACGGCTTTGGCACAGGGTGAGGTTTTTCCTGCAGGGTCTCGCTCAAGGGCATTCGACCATTCCTGCTTCCACTGTGCCGGAGGGACTGGGCACAGCTGGAGCCAGATTGGCCAGCAGCATTGAGGTGGAAGCCGTCACAGCAGAGGCCTGCTCAAAAACATTGAGCATTTGTTTAAAAAATCCTCCCACTTCTTCCTAGACGCACCCGTCGCAGGGTATGACTTACCCGTATCATCCGACGAGCCTGAATCGTGTCTGCAACTGTGCTTTTTCTTGTGCAACCATGACTATGAGCAGTGGTGCGATTCACGCAGAGTGGGAGTGTTTCTTCAACTCTTTATCACAACGTCCTTTTTGGTTGTCGGGTCCTCGGTATCATGCTCCGATGAACGTGGGATTAATTTTGCCAGTGATTTAGATGGCGAAATGCTGAGCGCCAGTTTCATCTAGCACTCGCTCACCGCTTTCGGGTTCATCGAAAGGCAAGAACCACAATGCTCTGTGTCATGTCCTTCTCCAAGGCACCACACACATAGTGTGCAGGTCTGTGAGGGACATTTTGGAGTTGCTGTCATTGCAACGTTTGAACCCAGGCGGTTTAGGCCCCACCATAATGACGCAGTTATTTGATGAGATCTAAAATGAGCACTTTCCAAATAGCGTGACGAGTGCATGGAAAAAAGGAACTGAGGTCTGGGGGAGCAGTGCATCCTTTTATACGACACCCAATGTCACGTCCTACCGAGGAATGTCATGGCCGGATACGAGGGAGCCATTCACAACTATTTCGAGCAGCACTACGCCACCTATCAAAATATTTTCTGAGCAGCCGACGCTGGATAGCTATCTATCAAGATGAGGAATCTGTGGGAGACTGCGATCCAATGAAGATTGCCCTTCGAACAGCATGTTGAACGCACAGAAAAAAAAAAAAAAGGAACTGAGGAATGGTGCAATCAAGGCATATGGAGATTGAGGGCCACCGCCGAAACGCAGAATGCCCCCTGTTGTAATATTCTGAGTAGCAGACGATGGATGTGGATATCTTTCAAGATCAGGAATCTGTGGGCTAAAGCAATCCATAGAACAGATTTTTTAGGAATATCAAAACCTGGTTGATTTTAAATTGGATGAGTGTGAATAGCTCGAAAATGGAACAATACATCTATTCCATTGATGCCACTTAACTGCCTGTTTTGTCTAAAATCAAAACTTTAAAAAAAATGTAACTCAACCATTCGTATGTCCGTTCACCTATTACCTGGCTTGTTCCAAAACAATATAGTTTCAAACTATATTTATCTTTTCAATCAATTCAACCCTATCTTTCTGAAATCTATCTTGGGTGATGTGGCAAGAGCTATCATTGGAGCCAAAATTGACTGCAATACTTATTGTGTCGGATGCACTCAACATCAACTATCGAGATTGCAAATACGTAACAAGAAAATTGCATGGATAGTGTCTAACATCCTGCCTATCCACCACATCACTCCAACTTAACGCAGATTGCACTGGCTTCACATTCAAGCCTGAATCAATTTCAAGACAGCAGTGCCAGTCTGTTTCAGACTAAACCTTCTTGCTTAAAATTTTGAATATCATTGTATATGCCTTCAATGAATCATAGGTCCACAAATTCCCATACACTGGAAGTACCAAGGCACCATCTTAGATCAGCAAACCGTAAAACGTTCTCTGTTTAGGGGCCTTGACTATAGAATTCCCTTCCTGAAGAACTATGAACTTAATCAAATATGGATCAGTTCAAGGTAAAACTAAAAACAAACCACTTTCTAACTAATTTCTGCGAAGTAATTTGGTGGTGTATAAATGTATTGTTACTCACCGCTGTTTGACCTTTCAAAGTGCTGTAATGCAATTGGGCAACCAGCACTATATACATTTTTATAACTGAACATTTAAAAAATGTCATTTGTGTATATCACTTTGGCACAGTAATTAAAAAACACAATAAATCATTAAGAACAGATTGGGCACTTATTTTTATTTTTTTATAGTTTTGTTTTATTGTTTAAAGCGCAGACCTAGCTCGAGAGCAGCGGAGCGCTATACAGTGTGTGGGTAACCGGCATTTGGGCTGGCATCTTTTAACAGTAGCACAGTACTGTGAGACCTGTGCAAGGTATGTGCATCCATTGGAATTAGACCTTGGTCAGGTGTTGTTGAAAGAGCCACGTTTTTAGAGATTTGCGAAATTGGAGAATTATGGGGACATTCCGAGCAGACACAGGGATCGAGTTCCAGAGGGTGGGGGTGCAGGACATGAGGATTGTTTGCGGGTCCTCTTTGCGGACGAGTTGTGATTCAAGCCGGTTGGTCAATTTGCTGCGTGAGGAGCATGTGCCACCAGATATGTGGACCTTAACCACCATGCACACTGGTGTGCTACTTGCAACTGCTTTGTAGATGATACATGCAGTCTTGAACAGTATCATGGCTTGGAGTGGAGGCCAATGTAGTTCACGTAGGATGGGGGTAATTCGGTCACATTTCCATGCCCCTGTAATAAAACATGCTTTCAGGGGAGCCAAATGAGCAATTGGGAGCCCTGTTAGGAGAGCATGTCCCCCATCGATGTGCGAGACCACAAGGCCCTGCACTACAGTCCGGAAGTCATGCGGCGGGTAAGGTTTGATTTTTCAAAGGGTAGACATTCAGAGTCAGGCTATTTGGGCCTTCTTGGCTTTGTGTTTCGGGTAGGACAGATTTCTGTCAATGGTAAAGCCTAAGCATTTTGCGGAGTCTGATAGTTTTTTTTTGTTTTAAATATTTTTATTACATTTTATGTATCACAACCAACACGCCCAATAGTTTTACTAACTCTACCCCAACCCTCCCCAACCCAGCCTGGACTACACATATCATGTGACAAATTATTAATCATCTGCACCTGATCCGCCTTGTGCGGTCTGTATGGCCACCCTTTCCACATCCCCTGCAAACAAGGTTACGATCAACTCTAGCCAACATTGAATATCCAGTCCCATCTCCAGTATTTGTTCATTCAATGCCCTTTCCCATGCTCCAGTCTCCGCAGTGACCCACTTTCCCAGCTCCCGCCACCAGCCACCTAAGCTCGGCTCTTTAGCATCTTTCCACTTAATAGCTATACTACGTTCAGCAAAGATATACATGTCTTGTTAAGCGGTTTATCTTTCGCACTTCTCTTGTACCTGCCCAACATGCAAGCCTCTGGGATGAGGATATCCAGTACTAAGCCACCCCTGTGTGCTTTTTGTGCTATCTCTTCCCAGAACCTCTGCACCACCGGACAACCCCACAACATGTGTACTAGCCCGGCATTAACCATCTTGCATTTAGAGCATTCTTGTCTCATATCCCCCTTAAAGGTTGCAATGGTGGCCAGCGTGAGGTATGCTCTATAGTTGGATTAGCTGTAATCTGGCATTCCTAGAAACTTTATGGTATAGCTTCTCCCCCTTCCATTCATCATCCCCAAACGCCCTCCCCAATTCAGTTTCCCATCTCTCCCTGCACTTCAATTCCGTTCTCGAGTTTCGGTCTATTAGCGCTTCATAGATCCTGGAGACAGCGTGTCCACCTTGAGCCACCACTAACAGAGTTTCAATGTCCTTGCTCCCTGGGCACTCATCATTACTATTCGGCCATCTCTCCCGCAGCACCTTTATCATTGTACTATGCAACAGGAACGGTCCCCCGTGTAAACCTGTGTTTTATTGCAACTCAGCAAACATCATCAGTCCTTTTTCATACTGCTGGTCCCCTACTGTGGCTATCCCGCACTCCTCCCATCTTGTTCTCACCATTCAACTACATCCCGGCCTGACCTCCAGGATTTATTCAAGCAGTGCCTGCGGCGAAAGGGGGTGTGCTAGTCCCATGAGTCTGCAAGCCCTCTTCCAAATTCGGATGCCCAGCTCTATCAGGTAAGGATAATCAGAATGTGTCCCAGGGGGAATCCACAATAGCTCTCTTAGATATGAAAGCTGGCTGCAACAGTGCCGTTTCTGTCGTAGCATCAATCGCCATCCATTGCAGCTGGCATGCCAGGAAATAAAGCTCAACATGTTGTGTGTTTAGACCCCCCTGCTCGTACGGTCTGTGTTGTGTGCTCAGGGCCACCCTGTTCCTTCCCTTGCGCCACAGGAACCCCCTGCATATCTTCTCCAGGTCCCAGAAAAACTGTCTTGGAATGTTATATGGGACGGTCCCGAAGCAATGCATTAATCTCGGCAGCGCCACCATTTTCAGCAGTGCTGCTCTGCCCATCACGGACAAGGGAAGCTTACTCCAAACCTCCATGGATTTCAGTAACCCACTTTTAGCCTTTACTGTATTGATTTTGTGCGCCTGTGCGGGATCTCGACAGATGTTGACCCCCAAGTATCTGAAGGAGTTCCAACTCCACGGTATTGGGAGTATTGGCAAATCCCTACCCTCCCTCTCCGGCATTGCTGCTAGCGGGAATAAACACGACTTCATGTTGTTTATCTTAATTACCGTAAGTGCGCTGGAGTTATCCAACATCTCGAGAATGTATGGTAGATTCACTTCTGGATTACTCAAATAAAGCAACATGTCATCCGCAGACATAGACACTACATGTCTCACTCCTTCCGCTACTATGCCTGTATCTCCAAATTCCTGCCTCAAGTACGCCGCTATAGGTTCTGCCGCTATAATGTATAGCATTGGGGACAGAGGGCAGCCTTGTCTTTTGCCCCTATGTAGTTGCCACTTGTCTGAATATGTGTTGCCGGTTCTGACTCTAGCCATTGGTTCTGAGTATATCAACTGTACCTACTTCATGTACTGTGGCCCTATCCCCATTTTCGACATGGAGGCGTACAACTAGTCCCAGTGTACCGAGTCAAATGCTTTGGTTGCGTCTAATGAGGCGACCGCACACACTACCGCATAGCCCCTGGTACTGTAGATCACCTGATGCAATCTCCTAAGGTTCTGCGTAATGTTCCTTCCCGGTACATACGCAGTCTGATCTGGGTGTATCAGCACATGGATCACTCTGCAAAGCCTATTTGCAAGGATCGCCGTAAGAATCTTGCCATTCTGGTTCAACAACGACAGTGGCTTATAGGAACTGCAGTCTGCGCTCATCTTGTCCTGCTTTAGTAGTGGCACTATCAGGGCCTCTCGCAAGCTGTTCGGGAGCATCTGGTCTGTGTATGCCTCGTTGTACACCTTAGCCAACAGTGTCGCCAGCGTCTCGCCATAGGCCTTATAAAATTCACTGAGGAGCACATCAGTGCCTGGGGCCTTGCCCGTAGGTATCGTTCTAATGGTGGCTACGACCTCCTCTGGGGTTATGGGTGCCTCCAGGGAGTCTGTCTGGAAAGCATCCATTCTGGGCAGGGCAATGAGATCCAGCACGTCTTGCAGGTCATTACCCTCACCTTCTGGGGGTTTCATGTAGAGTGCCTTATAGTATTCTGTGAAGACCTCATTGATCCCCCACCTGCGTGTTTCGCTCTTCCCGATCTTTGTTCTGGATGGAACATATGGGAGATCTGGTGTTTTCTCTTTTACAGAGCCAGGCTAACATTCTTCCCGGTTTATCTCCCTGGGCGTGGCTCCTCTCAAGGTATTTCGCATAACTGAATTTCCCCAATCTGTCCCATTGCTTGAGACATGCCTGTTTTAATCCTAATACTTCCGTCACTTGCTCCCTATGTACCTTCGCCTCCCCCTCTAATACCTAAAGCCTCTCTTCCATTTTCCGTAGATCATCAGCAATAACTTTCTGTATGCATCGTGATCCTGCTACCATTTCCTCTCTTATAACCACCTTGTACGCCTCCCATACCGTGCCCACTTTCTGCAATGTACTCAACTGCCCTTTTACGGATGTGCTCGGCAAATGCTTTGTCTAGCAGCGCCTCGCTCCTCAGTTTCCATGTAGGTATGGGCGGTCTGGGGGCCGATACCCGCCATCTCACTACCAACAGGGAGTGGTCAGACAGTACCCTGGCTAGGTATTCCGCCTCCGAGAACTCAACCTTGTGCTCCACGCCAGCGAACACACAGTCTATTCTTGTGTATACCTTGTGCGGGGCCAAGTAATGTGAGTAATCCCTGCTTTCCACATGTTGTGCCCGCCAGAGGTCCCGTAACTGAAAATGCTTTAGTAGTGAGTTTAGCACTTTGGCCGGAGGAGACGGCCGTTTGTGCTTCTCGTCCGATCTATCCACGGAAGGGTCTAAGGTACAATTGAAATCTCCCCCTCAGATCAATGTCCCGCACCTATAGGGCACTAGCCTAGCATACAATGATCAGAACAATACTGTAGCGTCATGGTTAGGGGTATATTTGTTTACAATACATATCTCGTGGTTTTCCAATATCCCATGCAACATTGCCATCTTGCCTTCACTGTCTGTCTTCGTGGTCAGCACTTTAAGTGGGACAGCTGGGTCTACCAATATAAGGACCCCTCTCGCATATGTGGAATATGCAGAGCCCACCATCACCCCCCCATGGCCTCGCCAGGTTTTCCTGCCTTGTTGCATCTAGGTGCGTTTAATGCAACAGTGCTATCCCAACCTTGTTCCTCTTAATATACATGCACACCCTCCTACGTTTCACATAATTAAGTCCCCGGACATTACATGTCATAATCTTAACGTTATCCACCATCATGATATTGGGTGCGTGGCATCAATACGGCCACCAGCCAAATGCCTGCCTCAGCAAAAGATCGATGCAACATTGTGTCACGTGTGTCAGGCTCCCCATTTGCACCCTCCCCCCGCCATCCAACCCCACACCAAAGCAAACAAACTCAACTCGTACCGCTATGCAAAGCATGCAGGGATCTCCCCGTTTCCACACCATTACGCTTAGCCGCTAGACCAAGCTCCTGGTACCTTACGGGCGGGCCCTGTATTGTGGCCCTAAACCTACTGCTACTCGGGGGGAGTAGTGGGTCTGCCTCCGGCGTTCCCACTACCGGGCGTCTGCGGCCAACTCGTAACTCCTGTACCATACTTAATATATCCTGTTGCTTCCATAATATTCATAAGTTCCAATTACTGTGTGGCGTAAGCTTACTTGGGCCCAGCTCTAACATCCCTTGCACATTATAGTCCTCTCATGATGACTTGCGCTCCCTCTTGCCAAGGTCGTCTTCCCTGTTCCGTTGCCCCAGGGCAGGCATGTTAATTAATGGCCGGCCTCGGCAGTCTGCGCTGTCTTGCCTGCTTCCCTTGCCGCACGCAAAGTCTCATTCACCCGGTCACCGCAAATCATTTCCCCATCTGTGCCTTCACACAGCACTAATCGTGGGTGCAATAGCTCCTAGGCATTTTCCTTGGGGCCTGTACGCAAGGGCATCCCGCCCGCAATTTACATCACTGGGGTCTCTGTTTTATTGCCTAACTTAATTATGCTGTTTTCCGCAGGGCCTCTGCCTGTTGCCTTTGTCCACTTATGGACCGTGCCCTGTACCTCTGTTCGCGGCTCCAGCAGTCCCCTGCAGGCTGCAGCCTCCTGCGTGCTTTCCGTTGTCCAGCCTCTCCGGGGGTCTGTAATGGCTCACCCTTCCAGGGTGCAACAGCCCACAAGCGCCCCAGGTATGGTCAGGCCCCTTGCTTACTGTGTCCCAAGGCCTATCAGCTATCGTCTGCCTTCAATGTAATCCTCGTGCTTGATCTGAGCCTCAGGCCCACGGTCGGCTCCCCTTTGTTCAGCGTCTTCGCTTCGTTTCATGTAAGAGGGATACATTCCTTTCGAATGGGGTCGGCCACTCCGGCATGCCGCCCCGTGATCTGTTCTTAATAGAGGCCCTGAGCATCCAGGGAAGCACGGGGGAGCCCCCTTTCCCAGCAGGCAATAATGATTTTCAGAGTTCTGGGCCCCCCCGGCCACTCCCCTCTCCTTACTGCCTTCTGCCTCGTTTCACATTTGTCATGCACCACAGTGTCGCAGCTCGGTCTGCATCCATGTATGCAGGTCCCCTTGTTCTAATGTCCAGCTTATCAAACATCAGGAAAGCGCTCAGGGGCCTTCTCCGGGTGGCTCCGTGGGGATGCCCTCATGTCTGCTGTTAGAATCCTCGCCGGCGCGGCTCCATCAAGCAGCTGCTGGCCAGCTGATCTCTTCGCTGCAATGCGGACCCTTGTGCCTGACGGCTCAGTGCCGATCTGCAGCTTGATTCCCTCGCAACCCAGTCTTGCCTTACATGCCAGCCGTGGTCAGTCTTTTTTCTGCCACAACACTGCTCCTTTCCATTAGGAGCAATACTCCCATGGCTAGTTCCTTTGGTCTTGGAACACCGCCATCTTGGTGGATCCGCCGTTAGGGCTCTGCAAACTTCTGCAGCCCACAGTTGACGGTGCCTGCCACGATCCTCACCGGAGTTACGCGCTGGTTGTGCACTGTGCCTTTGTGCACCCATTAGTTCCATTATTCCATCTCCCAGCCACCTCGGAGCATGGATAAGCTCAGGATCTATGTCGGATCAGCAGGAGAACACTGAGGTCGCGTCCTAACCCGTGGCCATGTAGCTAGGCCCCTGCTTTGTGGAGTCTGATAGTTGTGGATCAAATACTTCTAGGCGCATATCATTGAGCCATTGTTGGACACGTTTTTTAACAGGCAGACCAATGAGGACGAATCCAGTGTAGGATAAGTTTAGTTTGACGTAGGCAGTCGACATCCAGGACTGGATGATGGCTAGGTAAACGTGGACACAAATGATGTCCGGTGCGCGATTCACTCATGTACAACGAAGTATCGCCTGCTTATTGGTGGATGGCTATATTGGGATCTTTGAAGACAGTGCCCAGAGGCTCCACGTAAGGTTAATTAGGATTGGTGAGAGGATGGAGCCTTAGGGGACTGCGCAGGACACCTGGAGTCAGTTAGAACGCAACAAGTTCATCTGGACAGCCTGTTGTCTGCCTGAGAGGTAGGAGTCAAACCAATTCAGGACAGTGCCAGAGAATCCCATCCTGTCAGCAAGGAGGGAGAGAAGGATGCAGTGGTCTATGGTGCCAATGCACCTGAGAGGTCAAGGAGGAGGCATGAGTCGCCCTTATTCATGATTTGCAGAGCATCATCCACCACCTGGATGGTGGCTGTCTCCATGGTGCACACTTTGAGGGGAACCCTGACTGATAGTCATTCAGGAGGTGGAGTTGTTCGATTCCAACGATTAGTTGGTAGCAACGACTTTTTCCAAGATTTTGCCAATAAACGGGAGGTTCGTAATGGGCCTGTAGTTGGCCAGGTCACCTGGATCTAGGGTTGTTTTTTTCAGAAGTGGTCATATGAGACCAGTCTTGGGGGTGTCTGGGAATGATCCTGTGATGGAGGCATTGATGATGCTGAAAAGCGCACTGAGCGCCGGGCCCAGAAATTTTTTAATGATGGATGCTGGAATTATATAGTCACAGTAAAAATTAGGTTCGAGGGAGGCAATCATTTTTAGGTAATCTGAGGCAAAGAGGAGATATTTTGGTCCAAAGGGGCAGTGTGGATGCTGGGGGCAGGGAATGCTAATGCAGTGAGGTTGATTCGACTGTCTCTTACATTTTGTCTATTTTTTCAAAAACAAAATGTGTTGATTCTGTTGCATTTTTCTGAGTTGCTGGTACCTCGGGGTTGGGTGAGGGTTTGGTACAATGCTTTACTACTTCAAAGAGGGCTTTGCTCCTGTTAGCGGTTGCCACAATGGTGGTTGAGTAGTAAGCAGCTTTGGCCTCAGTAATCAGAACCCTATGGTTTGCATGCAGAGATTTGAGGTTGGTAAGGTCTCCTGAGTTATGGATTTTGCACCACCGTTTCTCTGGGGCTCTTATAACAAATACATCTTTGTATGGGGGAGTAATGGGTTTCAGTGACTGAGCGAGAGGACTGTAGGCTTTCTTTCAGAATAGACAGTGATATGAGGGCTGAAACCAGTAACTCATAACCATGACTGCATACATTTATGACAGTGCTTGGGGCAGCATTTAAATACTACCACCCCATCCTGTGTCTCAAGTGGTTCTCTGCACGAGAACAACTAGGCACATGTATAGGATAATTTACCAAACTTTGCCAGTTGCAGGCCAACCTATAGAGTGGATGCCTGACATTTTCTGTCTTAGAACAATGTTTCTGCCCAGGTAGATTAACTTGGGGGTTCAACATGGTCTTGAGTATTCAGAGTGGACGAATGAGTGGGGATGTTTAAAGAATCCTTAAAGCAAAGGGAGGTGGGGGAGACAAAACAATGAAAAGTAAGACTGCAGAGAAATGCTCAAGGGAAACTAAGGGGATTAGATATCTGGAATTCAAAAATTAAGGGTTTGACATCCATGAAGAGAAATAAGGAGGAAGAAGGGAGTGACTCATTTGCCCTGCTGGCCTTAAAGTCATGCCTTAAATTGGTAGATCTTCTAAAATACAGTCTCTGGAAGCACCTTGCACAACACCCAAGGCAAGTTCAGAAACAAAGGTATGCAGAGCACAATACATTCTGGCACATTTCTTTCCAACCCAATGTTTATTTCTCACTGCCTTATTTTATGGGCTACCTTCACATTATGTTCATTTTTGTCGTCCTATCCTGATGTGTCAACTTAAATTCAGATTTTTCCACCAATTAACACATCTCACTTCTATAACTTTCAGGCGATGACTTTATAATGTTTTTGAAATGAAGCAGGATCCTCAGGCTCACAGGTAAGTTCCAGCAGTTACTTTATTAAGGACACTTAAGTTACATTGAGATAGCTCAGTAAGGACACCACTGGCTCCCATCACCCAGGCAGGGGCTCTCCAACTGTCTGAGACTAGAACCTTTACTACAAGCATTCCTTCACTCACACCATAACATTCTCTCTTACATCAACAGGCTTCTACATACCTCCCAGGCACTACACAACTGTTTTATTATGCTTTCTTGGATTTACAGCGATCCAGGTATCACTTCAAGTCCATCTCTTAACCTCTGTCTCCTTTCTAATGTTACGCTCACCTGGTATTCACGGGGGCGCCACACGATACTGGATGGAGGTCTAAGCGCTACCCCGGACCCCTCTCTGCTTGGTTATTTGCCAGACGTTGGGTAGCGCCTATAACAGGAGAATGGAGGGTTAAGATACTGGTTCTGTGATGGGTGGACTTCCACCTCCCTCTGGTCCAAATCCCCTCCCTTGGGGTTATTGCTCACTTTAGGTTTTAGTGCGTTGAACTGTCCGTCCTGCGTCTCTGTACAGGGGCGCGTGGCTGATGCGGGCGTTCCGTGGATCTAGTTGCTTCACTGGTCCGTGTGCCCTTATCTCGGGTCCAGACCGGCTTTGACTCTGACTCGGCTTGCTGTCTTCCAGGTGAGTTATGTCTTTTCCGTCTTTATTCTGTCTCTTTCCCTCCATTTTCTCTGTCTTCTCGGCGTCTTGCTCCACTACGCTGTTCGCTAACAATGTCTCTCTTTGTTTTCACATGGATGGTTGCGATCTCGGAGTTGCCGCGCCGATGTCGAAGACCACAGTGAGTTATTGATGCGTGGAGCGCTGCGCTGTTTATTGGTGTTAATTGCTAACCTGTATTATCTTCCCTGCTTTGTACAGGTTGAAGTGATGTTCCAGCGTGATGAGCGATCGAAGCGCTGCTTGCCCAGGTAAGTGCTTTGTTAATGCTGACCTTGTTCCTTCTCCCTTGCAAGTTGCGGTGAAACCCAGAGATGGGCGAGGTAAGAGAAGCGCAGGGTGCTGCCAGGACTCGCTGCTTGCCCAGGTAAGAATTGTTATTAATGCTGTCCTTGTTTCTTTACCTTTGCAGGTTGCGGCGAACTCCGGAGATGGGCGAGGTAAGCGAAGCGCAGGATGGATTCAAGACCGGTTGCTTCACAGGCAAGTGTTCTTGCTCGCTAATGCTGTTCTTGTTCTTCCAGGTTATTAATGGAATCCAGATCTAGAGCTTCAGGATCGGGCCGCCGGAGAAGCAGATGAGCAGGAGCTGGACACGGTGAGCGTTACGCTGCAGGAGTGCAGAATAACGCGAAGCGTATTCTGCTATTTGGGTGTGGTTCAAATAGCCCAGGTAAAGTAGTTCCAGGCCAAGAAGTTCCAGGCCCAGCCACACCCAAAACCCTAGACCGCATGGCTTGGTTCTAAAGAACTGAGCTATGTAATAGGCCTCCATGTTGGATTGAGGTCCAAAACTGGTATTGCTTTATTCCTGATAATGAGCCTGGTGCCAAAGGCGCCAGGACTGACTCCATGTATGTTTCTAATTGAGTTGTAAGGCCCTTGGGGCCAGTGTGAAGGGCTTTAGCACCACTGCTGCCAGGGGGCTGTTATACCTGAGGGGATCAGGGGCATGGATCGTGACAGCACTCCCCCCTAAGGCCCCTCTCAAGGTATTTCCTCCGTCTGGCCCTGGTTTGGTCGTATGGTTCCGAAGCGTATTCTGCCATTTGGGTGTGCTTTAAATAGCCCAGGTAAAGTAGTTCCAGGCCAAGTTGTTCCAGGACCAGCCACACCCAAAAGCCTAGACCGCATGGCTTGGTTCTAAAGAACTGAGCTATGTAATAGGCCTCCATGTTGGATTGAGGTCCAAAACTGGTATTGCTTTATTCCTGATAATGAGCCTGGTGCCAAAGGCGCCAGGACTGGCTCCATGTAAGTTTCTAATGGAGTTGTAAGGCCCTTGGGGCCAGTGTGAAGGGCTTTAGCACCACTGCTGCCAGGGGGCTGTTATACCCGAGGGGATCAGGGGCATGGATCGTGACAGCACTCCCCCCTAAGGCCTCTCTCAAGGTATTTCCTCCGTCTGGCCCTGGTTTGGTCGGATGGTTCAGATGAAATCGTCTTAGCAGGCGTGGCGCATGGACGTGCTCGCTAGGCTCCCATGTCCTGTCCTGAGGGCCGTATCCCTTCCAGTCCACTAAGTAATATAACTTGGACCTGGTGAGCTTAGAATTTAGGATGTCCTTGACTTCAAATTCGGGTTCTCCGTTAACCAGTACCAGATTTGGTGGTGGTTTGACCCGAGTTCCAGGATGAACAGGTTTTAAGAGTGACACGTGGAATACGGGATGGATCTGCATATTTGGTGGTTAAGCTAGTTTTACTGCCACAGGATTTATAATAGCCTTGATGGTATAGTGCCCTAGATATCTGGAACGAAATGTTCGAGTTCCTATTATGGGCACATGCCAAGACGCCAACCAGACTTCATCTCAGACTCGGTAGTCTGGGGTTTTTCTTCGGTGTTGATCAGAGAATCTTTTCTGTCTTTCTTTGGCTTGTATCGAGTATTCTGCGGCCTTTTTGAAGGCTTGAGTGATGGTCGTATGTAAAGTCTTCACACCGGGCATTTCCAAGGCCATGGGGGTATCTAATTCGTAAGTACATGGGTACCTTCCATATACGGTATAGAATGGACTTTGTCCGGTACTGGTGTGTAGCAAGTTGTAGGCATATTCGACTATCCACAGCACATCCTTCCAGCTTTCTTCCACTTGATGTAACATGCACCGTAGGTATTGCTCTAGTGTCTGATTCGTCTGCTCCATTTGGCCAGCAGTTTGGGGATGGTGACTAGTGGACAGACTAATATCGATTTGGGCAATTGCACAACTCTTCCTCCAGAAGTAAGACACAAACCGACTCCCTCGATCATAAATCGGGATGGAGGGGAAACCATGTAATCGTACGATTTGCTCTAAAAACACCTTTGCCAGACTGGATGCGTTTGGTAGACCCTTAAGCGGAATGAAATGGGCCATTTTAGAGAATAGGTCAACAACCACTAAGATAGTACTGAACCCTTGACAGGGAGGCAGATCTGTGATGAAATCGAGGGAGAGTGTGTGCCAAGGTGCAGGTGGAATTTCCAGGGGCTGAAGAAGGCCCGCAGGTCTTTGTTTCTGGGATTTATTCTGTGCACAAATGCTGCATGACAGGATAAACTGCGTAATGTCCTTTCGCCAGGTCGGCCACCAATAATTTCTTTTCACCTTGGCTAGGGTCTTGGCAATTCCTGGATGTCCTATCAGGGGGTCATGATAACCAGAAAGGACTTGTTCTTGTAGTGCCTTATTCAGTAGATATAAACGCCCTCTGAAATACGGGAGTTGGTTCTTTGTTGTGTAATGTTCACCTTGAGTGGTTCAGTCTTGTAGAGCCTCGGTGTTCATTAGGAGCCAAATTTCCTCTTGGAGTTTGTCCAGAGATAACGTTGTTGTAAGTCCTAGTAGTTTGTCACCTGGAATAATGGCCCCCGGGTCTGGGGTTGCATATGCGTTCTCATCAATGCTCATGCAGAATAGGGCGTCGGCTTTTCCATTCTGGACTCCAGGTCGGTACGTGATTATGTAATCATATTCTGCGAAGAATAAAGCCCATCGGAGTTGACGGGATGATTGAGCCTTTACCGTCTTGAGGTAGTGTAGGTATGTCTGGCGCCTAGGAGGTAATGCCGCCAAGCCTTCAAGGCTGCCTTAATCGCTAGGAGTTCCTTGTCTGTTATTGCATAGTTAAGCTCAGATGTAGTACATTTTCGCGACCAAAAGGCCACGGGCTGTAACTGGCCTGTTTCGGGATCCCTTTGGGAAAGAACAGCCCCCATTGCCACGCTGGAGGCATCTGTTTCCACTACATATGGGAGATCTGGGTGGGGGTGTCGTAGCACCGGGGCTGAGGTAAATCTTTTCTTGAGTTCCTGGAAGGCCTTTTCCACTTCTTCTGTCCATTGGAACAGTTTGTTGTTTTTTCGTAATAAAGAAGTGATCGGGTGCAGAATCTGGGAGAAACCAGGGATGAATCGGCGATAAAAGTTCGCAAAGCCGAGCATACTTTGGACACCTTTGACTGAAGACGGTGATGGCCAGCTAAGGATGGCGTCTACTTTGTGCATATCCATCCGGAAGCCTCTGGGCCGGAGGACAAAACCAAGGAACTCGACTTCGGTGACATGGAAGGAGCATTTTTCAAGTATGGCGTTTAGCTGGTGCTGTCTGAGTTTTGCAAGGACGGAGCAAAAGTGCCTGACATGGTCCTGTTTAGAAGAGGAGTACACCAAGATATCGTTGATGTAAACTAGGGCACATAAGTCGATCAATTCCCGTAGGACATCGTTCATGAAGTACTGGAACGCGGCGGGAGCGTTGCAAAGCCCAAAGGGCATCACCTGATATTCATACATCCCATACTTAGTACGAAAGGCAGTCTTCCATTCGTCTCCTTTCTTTACACGCACAAGATGGTATGCCCCCCCTGAGGTCCAATTTGGTGTCAATTTGGGCATCCTTGACTTGGTCCAGCAGTTCTGGGATAAGGGGTAGAGGATAATGGTTTTTAACTGTTACCTGGTTTAGTGCGCGGTAGTCGGTGCACATTCTCAAGTCCCCCTCCTTCTTGGGTACGAAGAATAAGGGCGAGGCTGCCAGGGATTTGGACGGGCGGATAAAACCGTTTGCCAGGGATTGGTCCAGATATGATTTCAAGTGGATATTTTCAGGTTCGGTGAGTGCATACATTCGACTACACGGATTTGTGCACCAGGTACGAGGTCGATCTGACAGTCATATATATGGCCTGTGAGGGGTTAAGGTATTAGCCTGTTCTTTTTGGACAACGTCTTGGAAATAGGGGGGGAACAATAGGCCTCCATGTTGGATTGAGGTCCAAAACTAGTATTGCTTTATTCCAGATAATGAGCCTGGCGCCAAAGGCGCCAGGACTGACTCCATGTATGTTTCTGATGGAGTTTTAAGGCCCTTGGGGCCAGTGTGAAGGGCTTTAGCCCTACTGCTGCCAGGGGGCTGTTATACCTGAGGGGGTCAGGGGCATGGATCGTGACATCTAAACCATCAAACGAGATCTACCTGACCATGCAATGTAGATGATTTTCAAGGTGGGGGACAGAAGCGATGGGATATTTAAGGTTAGTGGTTCATTGTTGCGGATGTGTGGGGGCTGTGGGAGATAGTTATGTTGATGTGGAAAATGAAGTGGGAGTGTCACATGCCCTACTCGCATTGCCCTAGTCCCACCAAACTCAGGAAGGAGCTCAACTAGCTTGCTTGTCGGGGAATGCGAGGGAGTGGGGATAGTATTGATACTGCAGGAAGGGAAGGAAGTAGTGGAACATGACCTAGTCATTTCCCAGGCTAAACAAAATAGGGGCAGGAAAATAGTCACAGGGCAGGGATAGCTGTAGAGGTGGGGATGGGAGAATGATGGTGAACTTGGGAGCAAGGGCTATATGTGAGATTGTTAGTGGAAGGAGAGGAGTATAATGAGAATTACTTCGCAAAGTATATGTTGCAAGTGTTGTATGTGGGGGCAAGATAGATTGATGGTGGTGGCGATAAGGAAGGAATGGGAGCAGTGGGTGTTGGGAGGTAGGCGAGAGGTAAGGATGAATATGGGATAGAAGAACAAGTTACCTACCCGTGGTAACGTCCTTTAGACTGGATGTTCCTCCCACATATTCGTCCGTTTTGATATATTCAAGTCTGCTTGCAGCTTGCTTCAGAATTGATTTTTTCATAGGGTCAAGTGTAGTGCAGCATCAAGTCTTGGTCTTCGACAGCCTCCGTAGCATCCCTCGTCATGTCAATGCTGGTATTTGAAGCACATGTGCAGACCGTTACCTCCGTTTTAGTTTTTTCCTCCTTTAAATTGCATGGTGTGTCATAGCAGGAGACAATCTTGACCGTTTGAGAAAGGAAGGTCTAGGCAAGCAAGAGGGGATGGATAGGAGGGCGATGAGGAATACATAGGAGGAACATCCTGTCGAAAGAACAATACCACAGGTAAGTAACTTTTTCTTCAAATGGATTGTGTCCTCACACGTATTACACATCTTTGATAAGACTCCCAAAGCAGTTTAGGAGGTGGGTGCCAAGAATGTACTTCTTTGTTTATATTATTATAGAGGACAGCTTTGCAAAATGTGGCTTCCTCTCCTCAAAAAATCCACACAGTAAAATGTACTCAAAGTATGAAGGGACAAACAGGTTGCCGCTCTGCAAATGTCCTGCACTGGCACACCTCTTTCCAGAGCTGAGGAAGCAGCCGCCCCGCTAGTGGAAGCACCCTCAAACCTTGGGGAGAATCTTTACCTGCTAAAGAGTAACATTCTGTTATGCACATGACAATCCATCCAGAGATTGTATGTTTCATAAGCACCAAGCCTAATCTTTGTCCAGTGTAACCAATGAAGAGCTGGTCATCTTGACGAACACTTGCCGTCCGTGTAATGTAGTAACTTAGTACTCTCTTAGGGTCCAGACGATGTAGTCTCTCCTCTTTTGATGGACAAAGAGGTGGATAAAAAGGTTGGCAACATGATACGTTGTGCAAGGTGAAACTCCGACACAACATTCGGAAGGAAAGATGATTGAACAGGGCTTGTAGCTTACTTACCTTACGGGCCGACTGAAAACTAAAAAGGCTGTTTTCATAGTGAGCATTCTTAAAGGACATGAATTGAAGAGCTCAAGTGGAGCTCCCATAAGACATCTTAGTACTAGATTCAAGTCCCATGATGGCACAAGGAAGGGAGTAGGCGGAAAACAAATTTGTTAGGCCTTTAAGAAATTGTACAACAATCGGCACTTTGAAGTACAATCCCTCATCTGAAGATCTCTAAAGGATTGATAGTGCCGGTAAGTAGCCCTTCAGCGTGCCCACTTCTAACACAGAATGGGTTAGGTGGAGCAAGAAAGATAGAAAATGTTTGTATGTTGTATTTTGTTTATTTGTATGGTGCGCCAAGCCCACGGGCATCTGGACGCATTGCTTAAGGTTACATTTACATTCTTAGGTTACAATTACATCATTTTGTACAATAATTAGATAGACGATAGAAGACCACTGCAGAATATTTACATAATTATTAGCAGTGAGTAAAGATATATACAGGCTGAGTAAAAGGTATCCAGAGTGCAGTAGTTGGGGAAGTTTTCATGTAAAAGGATCAAGTTTCTTTTCCCTGCACCAGCTGCAAAACGTATTCCACAAGCAGCAGTATAGGGACTGAGTTTCTGGCTTCCTAGCCAAAAGTAACACCTCCATTACGTCTTCCGGAAGGTTATAATCTTTCTATCTCACCCTTTCAGACACCAGGCGTGAAGATTGAGAGTCCCGATCTCTAGGTGAAGAATGAGACCTCTCTCTTGCGAAAGTAGGTCCTCTCTTTGGGGAAGACGAATTGGAGGGCAAATGGCTATTTCCAGAAGGGTCAGGTACCACGTTCTCTTGGTGCAATCCGGAGCAATGAAGATAATGGTTTTTCTGAACTTTCTCAACCTTCTGATCATGTGAGGAATGACAGGGACTGGTGGAAGCGCGTACAGAAGTGGAAATTCTCAGTCCACCACTAAGGCGTCCTCTAGAGCTCCTCTTCCCTGGAGCAGAACAGCTTGCACTTCCGGTTGACACTGGTCGCAAAAAGATCCACTTGAGGGGTTCCCCAAAGGGTTACGATCTCCAGAAGGACTTCCTGAGCCAGTTCCCACTCATCGTGATCGTGTTCTGTCTGCTCAGAGGTTCCCCGTTGCGTTTTACCCAGCTATACGAACTGCCAAAAGAGTGATTCCTTCTCTCAGTGCCCAGATTCAGAGCTGCACTGCCCCTCCCCTCTGCACAGGGGCAGCAACCCTACGCCCCCTCTTTTGTTGAGATAGTGCATGGCCAGAAGGCCATCAGTGCTAATCTGATTGCCCTCAGCTCTAAAAGGTTGATATGGAGTCGGGACTCCGACTGAGACTAGTGTCTTCTTAATGAAAGATCTCTCATGTGCGCCCCCCATCCTGTGACGGGGGAGTCTGTCACAACAGTCATCTCCGGCCACGGATGCCAAAAGGATTCTCCTCTCATCAAGTTCTCTCGGCTGGCCCACCACAGGAGATCCTGGGCGACCTTTGTCAGGACCCGAATAAAGTCCGTCATTCTGCCGGAGAATCGAGACTACTGGGATCTGAGAGCCCACTGAAGGGATATTGTTAGGCAGAATCCTGTGC
Source organism: Ambystoma mexicanum (assembly GCF_040938575.1). NCBI lineage: Eukaryota > Metazoa > Chordata > Amphibia > Caudata > Ambystomatidae > Ambystoma > Ambystoma mexicanum. The sequence goes on along the minus strand of NC_090932.1, from coordinate 291,070,115 downwards.
AGTTCCAAAAGATTAAGACTGCATGAGTAAGCAGTAAACCCAATTGGTAGAAGTCTGCAGCACCCAGATTTACCTGGTAGCTGTGGCTGAGCAGTCAGACTTCCCTCAAGAAGAGAAGAGCAGTATATAGAGTATACACAATAGGGCCAAACACACAGTAGATCAAACAAACACTGACCAGAGCTTTGTGTCAAAAGTATATAATTATTTATTTAAAAAAACACTTTAGGCAACACACTAGCACTCTAAGGCAAAAGCAAATTAAAACACAGTCAGGTAAAGTATAAACACCTCCCTTGATAAGTATTAGACAAGTCAGGGTTAAAACACCACTATTTGTTAAAACAGATGCGAGCGCGTAACCTAGATGGCACTCCAATAGTTAAGTTAAAGGGAGAGAAAAAGGCAGGGCATACAAATAAAACAGTTCCCAACACTTTTAGAAGTTTAAAGCAAGGGAATAAAGGCAGTATACACTGTAGAGCCAAAGTTCATAGGTCAGGCCCACTTTAAATGGAGCAAAGCGAAATGTGCCCAAGATCACACGGTTTAAAATGCACTAAAAGTCTTTGCAGAAGGTTCAAAAGAGTTTGGGGTGATTCAAGAAGTAAAGTTAGAAGGTCTGGGGCCAACCCAGTTGGAAAGCCAAGGATTTAAGGGTCACCTTTAGCAATCCGTAGAAAGGGAGGCCAGGCAGAACACAGTACTTTAAAGAGAGAGGAAGCTCCGGCGGTGGCAGTTGTTCCTGGCAGTGGTTGCAGTTCGTTGTTTCGACCAGGGGAAGAGAGGATCTCGTCGAGGAGGAAACTTGGAGTCGAGGCACTGCACAGGGATGAAACCAGCCGCGGAGTTAGTCGGTTACAAGGGGAGTTCCTTTTATTTGCGGTCAAAGTGGTGAAGCTTGGCTATCAAGCCGCCGGGGTGCTTGGCACGGGCGATTCGACCAAGAGACGTCTTTGGAAGGCAAAAGGGGCGAACTGGTTGATCCCACCAGCTCAAAGGAAGAAGACTCGTCCAGCAGAAGATCTTCTCTTGTCGTTGGGAAAGTGGTGAGTTTGTTGCAGCAGGGCTCCACCGGTGGTGTCGTCGTCGCAGATGGCTCAGCTTCTTCCCTCTTCGGATTCTTAGGTCCTGTGGCGACATCTGAAGTTCCAGTCCCAAATGTCCTGCTTTTATGCAGAAAACCCCCCATTCAACAGCCTAGCTGTCACTCACACATGCTAAGTGGTGAGCCGGGCGGCTCACCACTGGGCCAATCATAATAGAGTGCGACTTGGGTTGCTAAGGCAACACAGTCCAGGGTGCCAATTCCCAGACAGAGTGGCACCATTTGGAGGGCTTCTGTGGAGAAGCCCGCCAAAAAGTGGAACAAAGGACTCGACCTTGGTCAGAGTTACAGAGACGGACACAAGCGCCATTTTAGAAAAGAGTTCTGGCGAAAAGACCCAACCGGGGATTTAATATTAAATAAATAACCCGGCGTATCTTTAACATTGCACCAAAAAGTGGTGCGTTTAAAATCAATGGGGAAATCCCATTAGAAATATTCCAGTGGAATATTTTGCGTGGTAACCACTGCCACCAGCCAGAAACTCGACAAGGGGGGACTGGACAGTGACCCCTTGGAAACAGACCCAGGGGCAATCGAATTAGCCCCTTCCAGTACTCCCACAATATGATGGTTTGTACTGGTTCTGTTCACAATTTTGGACTAGCAAAGTCAATGGTGACTTTACATGCCCTGGGAGACAGTAGTCAGTCCCAGGGTATGGAGTTTATGTTTGAGGGTCACTATGACACCCCTGTGTTACTGCACTGAGGGTGCTGTGTAACACATACACAAAAAACAGATGATGCCCTATGGAGTAAAATAGTCCATAAGCACACAAAAAGTCAGAGACATACCTCAAATCATGCCTAAGAGTGGGAGGAAAAGAGTCTCACTCTTAGCAGGAGAAAAAAACAAACCCCAAAAATCCAGCAAAGCTGCTGGGGGACTCACTAGGTGTGGGAAATTAGCCTTATAAGAGAATTCTCCCTAACAGATATCCTTCTCAGATGGGCTTCTGGCAACAGAAAAATGCAAAATTCCATGAGGCAGAGCAACCTTAGGAAGTCGCAGGTGTTAGGGAGAATTCTCTGTTTAGGCTGTATTTCCTAACCAAGTGAGTCCCCCAGCAGCTTTGCTGGATTTTTGGGGTTTATTTTTTTCTCCTGCCAAGAGTGAGGCTCTTTTACCCTCACTCTTGGGCATGATTTGAGTGTGTTTCTTTGACTTGAGATGTGTTTAATGGGCTATGGGGTCTTTTACTCCATAGGGCTTCATGTGTTTTTGTGATGTGTGTTACACAGCACCCTCAGTGCAGTAACGCAGGGGTGTCATAGTGACCCCCCAATATAGACTCCATACCCTGGGACTAACTACTGTCTCCCAGGGCATGTAAAGTCACCATTGACTTTACTAGTCTCAAATTCTGAACAGAACCAGTACAAACCATCATATTGTGGACGTACTGGCCAGGGCAATTTGATTGCCCCGGGGTCTGTTAGTCGAGGGGGCACGTCTCCGTCCCCCCTGATCGAGTTTTGGCTGGTGGCAGTGGATACTAATTTTAATATTCGACCGCGAATATATCTCCATGGGATTTCCCATTGTTCGAGGCTACCAACTTTAATTATTTAATTCCTATAGCCTCGAACATACCGCCGGTTTATTTAATATTAATTCTCTGTAAACACTGACCAGAGCTTGGTGTAAAAGAGATATAATTATTTATTTAAAACCACATCTAGAAAAACACACAGGCACTAATAATAAGCAATTCAAAAACACGGTCACTAAAAGATATACACTCCCTTAGAAGAATTTTAGACAAGTCTTAAGTAAAGCCCCACTTATTTTCAGAAAGCGGTGAGCGCTTAACGCAGATGGCACTCTAATAATTCGCTTTAAAAGGGAGAGAAAAGCAGAGTATAATATGAAACAGATCCCAACCCTTTTCATAAGAACAAAACAAGAGAGGGAGGCAAGTAAAACCGTGAAGTTAGAGTTCAGAAGGCCGGATCCACTTTAAGAGGATCAGAACGAAATGTGTCCACGGTCACACGGTTGAAGTGCACAAGAGTCTTGCAAAGGTTCAAAAAAGAGTTGGACCAAAAGAAAGGGACCTGTTAGAAGGTCAAGGCGGCCAACCCAGTCCAGAAGGTTAAGGGATTATTATTACCTTGTAGCAATCTTTAGAAAGGGAGGCCTGGCGGACACGGTACCTTAAAGTGGTGAGAATACTCCAGCGGGGGCAGTTGTTCCTGGCAGCGGATGCAAGTCGGTGCTTCGTCTGGGGGAAGAGAGGATCTCGTCGGGGAGGAAGACAGGAGTCCGTTGTACTGCCAGGAGTCCTCAGGTAAAAGGAGCGCTCCTTTTATTCGCGGTCCAGTATTAAGTGGCTATCCGTTTGCCGGGGAGCTTGGCACGGGCAATTCGACCACAAGACAGCCTGGGATGCGAAGAGAAGAAGGTAAACTGGTTGTGCCCACCAGTCAGGGGAAGAAGCCTCTCCAGTCGGGAGATCTTCTCTGTCGTCGGGAAGTGGTGAGTCGGTTCCGCAGGGCTCCACCGGTGGTGTCGTCGTGGTAGGTCGGCTCAGCTTCTCCCTCGTCGGATTCTCAGGTCCTGTGGCGACTTCTGAAGTTCCAGTCCCCAAAGCCCTGCTTTTATGCAGCACACCCCCATTCACTCAGCCTAGCTGCCAATCAAACATGCTAAGTGGTGAGCCGGCCGGTTCACCACTTGGGCCAATCACACAAGAGTGCGACTTGAGTTACCAAGGTAACTCAGTCCAGGGTGCCTAAACCCCCTCCCACATCCCCTGCGGTACCCAGAGTGGCACCACTTTTGGAGGCTTCTGTGGAGAAGCCCGCCAAAAAGTGGAACAAAGGGCTCGACTTGGGTTGGAGTCACAGAAGAGAACACAAATGCCATTTTAGAATCGAGTTCTGGCAAAAAATACCAACCAGCGAATTAATATTAATTAAATAAACCGGCGGTATGCTCGAGGCTATGAGAATTAAATAATTAAAGTTGGTAGCCTCGAACAATGGGAAAATCCCATAGGGATATATTCGCGGTCGTATATAAAAAGTAGTATCCACTGCCACCAGCCAAAACTCGATCAGGGGGGACGGAGACGTGCCCCCTCGAACAACAGACCCCGGGGCAATCGAATTGCTCCGACCAGTACGTCCACAATATGATGGTTTGTACTGGTTTCTGTTCATAATTTGGGACTAGTAAAGCCAATGGTGACTTTACAGGCCCTGGGAGACAGTAGTCAGTCCCATGGTATGGAGTCTATGTTGGGGGGTCGCTACGACACCCCTGGGTTACGGCACAGAGGGTGCTGTGTAACCCACATAAAAAAACACATGACTCTATGGAGTAAAAGACCCCATAGCCCATAAAACACATTGAAAGATAAAGGAACACCTCAAATCATGTCTAAGAGTGGGAGTAAAAGAATATCACTCTTAGCAGGAGAGAAAAAAATAAACACCAAAAATCCAGCAAAGCTGCTGGGGGACTCACTAGGTTTGGGAAATTAGCCTTACAGAGAATTCTCCCTAACAAGCTGTAATTGCTCCAACCCCCAGTGTGTCAAGCCCGGAGGAGTGACTGTCAACACTCCTTCCTACCCACGGAAGCCAAATGGGGTAAGACCCTCCCAACTTGGTTGGCACAGGTTCCTGATTTGTAACAGGTCACAACGAGCCAGCTAACAAGGGGGAAAAGGGTTAGGGAGAGGTGATGGATAGGATTGGGGAATCTGGAAAGAGGGTTAGAGAACTTGATTCAATAGGTAGGGGGAAGTAGGGAAACAATGCTGAAAGTATCCACCAATCGATCCGTAGACTGCATAAACATTAATGCACAAAACCACTTTAGCAACTGAGCATTACTGGCGCTTGTCAAACATGATACCTGACCGTAGTGCACAATTCTATGCTGTGCTACACTTGTTTCCTGACCCCTCATGAAATCTATTGTCTGCCACAACATAACATGAAAAGCAACATATGATGGTAGCAACACTTAGCCAACGTAAAAACATGAGCAGCAACATACAATGACAAGCAGTGAGAGCTCTGTTTACAACCACAGATACAAAAGAAAATGTAAGCAGACTAAAACAAACAAATGTTCTTGTCAGAGTTGTGGAAATCATGTGCAAAACACGCTGTCCTAGTGACATGACTGACTCATTAACGTTGCGACTCATGGTGCTTAAGGAAAACCCCTGTTCTTCTCAGCGGGCTACCGCACCAGCATTCAGTATATATATATATATATATATATATATATATATATATATATATATATATCTCAATCTGAACTGCCCTTTATTTGTGCAACATCCTACACATAAGCGTTGAACATAGTATATTCAAACGGTACTTATATCATGCCCCAGGGAGCCTCCCAAGGTCTCCACAGGCGTACTAGTGACAACGTGCAATTCCGCGCAACATGGCAGGGAATGCAGCAAAACCCTCAAACCGTCTCCTGGGCTTAAGCAGCACCCGGCACGGGCAGAGTTTTAGAGGCTGCTCCCGCTGCATACAAGACAGCACGCTACCCCTAGTCTTCTTGGGAAATGCAGTCCCAGAGCGGTCTGGGGCCCCTTCACAATACATCTCAAGGGCTTATCAGCCCGTTTTTGGTGGCTCCAAATGCAGACGCCCCCATGAAACCACACAACTGCCAAAATCCTGACACAATGGAGTTCTTTAGAGTCAATAATGGGGATTATCACCACTTCGAAACCTGGAGGATTTACTGCCAGTTCTGAGATGCAGCAGCAACAGATAAGAAGGATGGCGGATTTAACACTGGTAAATCTGTCAAACTCCAAGGGTGTCTCTAATAGACCATATTATGTGTTTGTCGGTAAAATCGACGGAATTACTGCCAAACATGTTTGCCATTACCACCACTCGGTCTGGTAGAATTACAACCAGATTATGAGTGGGACAATGGCAGAGTCAGTCCCCATGTTTGGATTCTACAGAACTCCACAGGAATTTTGGAAGATTCACTGTGAGCAGTATTTAAGGGTGTTGAAGAAGGAAGCGGACACAAACGGGGATGTTTTTGGTTAAATACTTATATTTGTATAAGAAAGATCCATCATTACCCCTAAGAGGGGTTACCCTGCCTCAAAACTAATACTAAAAGGTTTGTGAGAATGTCCATCAAATCAAATAACACTGTCCTGTGTCATTCCTACTTCTATGCCTCGCACTATAACTAAAGGATGATCCAACAAAAAGTTACTTTTCCAGGAGAATGTCTTCAATCTCCTGATGCTTGGATAATCTTCCAAAGAATGTTCTCTTGTAACATAAATATGGCAGGGGGAATGACTCCCTTCCCCTGGCTTGCGGGTTTCACACAGTTTTTCCAAATTCGGGAGAATGGCTTCCTTCTCCTGGTGTCTATCGGTACTGTTTCCAAATAAACCAAGGGGAAGGAGTTCCCTCCCCATGCATTTCTACAATTCTCAATTTGGTATCAAGAGAATTACTCCCTTCTCCTGGTGTTGCGTGGCACAGTTCACAACAAGGACAAGGGGAATGACTTCCCCTGGTGTCTCTACAACTCTCAGTTCTAAGAGCGTTGGCCCCTTTTCCAGGAGAATGACTCCCTTCTCCTGGTGTCTCGAATGATTTTTCCCACAACCCTCAGCGTGATTTATACTTTTGACACTCTGTTTTGTTGCTAGCAAAGTCCCAAAACTGTCTTTGGTGATCACTGGGGGCTCATTGCCACCACTGCGATGAGGAAGTTCTGCTTGCTTGTGCAGTTTCCTTATCTTGGGGTGCCAGACCCTTCTTTGATGACCAATGGGCTTATTACTGCCACTGTGATGAGGAAGCTCTACTTGGATGCTTGGGTTGACTGGTGGGGGTCTACGACATCTCTGGTGGGCAGTGGGCTTATGGTCACCATTGCAAAGAAGAAGTTCTCCTCAGATGCCTAGCTATCTTTTTTTTTTTAAAGTTGTTTTTATTGGCATTTTCGAAATTTAAAACCGAAACACAATCTCAATGCTCCAGCCATGTCCCACTTTCCGGGGCGTGGTGTTCCAGCATGTGTGCCCTGCTGTGTCTATTGATCCCTTCCCCCAAAGAACTTCCTCATGCTATTGTTGACTGACACCCAGAACTCCGATAGCTTCGGGCAGTTCCACCCACATTCTCGCCAGCAGCTTTGGGGTGACTTGGCATCGATTGTGTGCAGACGCGCGGGTTTATAGTGCCATTGAATCATAACCTTGTACCATATCTCCTGCGTCTGTATAGCCTGCGTAAGCTTGGGGACATCCCTCCACAACCTCCCCCAGTCTTCCCTCTCTATGCGCCCCCCCCCCACTGTTAACCTTCCATTGTTTCATGGAAGCCCTCCATGGCTGATACAAGGTTCCCATCATCCAGGCTTGTAAGGAGGTAGTTCTTGAAATGCGTAAGGGATCTAGTGGCCGTTCATTTGTTAGAGGGATCTATCAGCCAGTGTCTCAGTTGTAGATACTGCAGCCTGTCCCCTTACCCGAGCCCCAACTCATGTCTCAAACGATGTTATCTCTCGGCCCTGGAACAGATCACTCATATTTACACACCATGCTGCTTTCCAGCATGAGAAGACTCTCTGTGCAATTCCTGGGGTTAAATTGGGTATTGTTGCAATAGGGGAGTAAAGGAGGAGGGTAGGATGTAATCCCATGCGTTTTCACTATTCTGTTCATGTGTTAACCACCAGCCCAGTGGCAGTACTTCTGTGCATATTCAGAGGTCCGTTTTCCTTACTAAGCCTCATCTAGGGGCACGCATATACTGCCATGTCCATTTTTGCCCAGGTTTTCTCTGTAGTCCCGGTAAGCCACTCCCTAATGACACGCAATTGGGCCGCTCCATTGTAGCATTGGAAGTTCGGGAGACCTAGCCCCCCCTTTAGTTACAGGGGTCATCAGAGTTTCTAATGCCACCCGTAGGGTCCTATTATCCCATATGAATGCTGAAAGCCATTTGTATGTAGTCTCGAAAAAAGGATTGGGGAACCTCCACCCGGAGTGCCTGGAAATAGTAGAGAAGTCTGGGCAGGAACACCATCTTTAATGGATTCCATTTATGTAGTTGTATGGTGTCTAGCAGTGGACGGTAGTTTGCCCCATATAGTCCCTCCAGGGTTCTCGTAATTGTCACTCCCAGGAGTCTTATGACCCTGAATTCCAGTGGAAGGAGGTGCATTGTTTCGCCCGTGCTAGGGATTCCTCCATTACCGAAAGGATGAGGATTTCTGATTTGGTTATATTTACTTTTAGCCCTGCCACAGCACCAATTGAGTCTATTTCTCGGATAACCATTGGAAGCTAGTGTTCGGGTTCTGTGAGGGTGAGGAGCGTACAGTCGCCAAATGCCATTACTTTGTGGTCCTCACCCCCAAATAGAATACCTTGGATTGCCTATAGGGATCTGATGCTACTAAGAAATGGTTCCAGATGAACTGCGTAGAGGAGGGGTAATAGCGGGCATCCCTGTTTAGTGTCTCTCCTAAGTGGGATTTTTTGGGAGAGTTGCCCATTTATCAGAAGCTTAACTGTTGGATTGTTGTAGTTGGCCTGGATTTTTTGTATAAAGGATGACCCGGAACCGATAATTTCCAGAGTATGAAACAAGAAAGACCTTTCAACCCGATCAAACGCTTTCTCAGCGTCTAGTTAGAAGAGCATTGCATAGGGGCCCTTCCTGGTGTTTTTTCGATCAGGTGACCCTATGGATTTTGACGTAAGTTTGTCTCCGTTTTATAAACTGGTCAAGGCTAATAGGTTTAGGGAGGATGTTTTCCAGTCTGCTTTCTAGGATTTTCGTATATATTTTGGCAACAATGTTTATGATGGCGATGGGTCTATATGACCCGCACTGGGACAGGTCTTTAGCTGGCTTTGAGAAGAGGACCAGCTTTGCTTCCTCCATCGTGGGCGTTATTGGGTTGGGTTTGCCAAAAGATCTATAAAGCTTAGTAAGTCTGGGGGCCAACGATGTCTGGAAGGTTTTGTAGAACAATGCACGGTAGTCATCTGGGCCTGGGGATTTATTCAGCTGTAGGGTCTTGATCGCCCTCACTTCAACAGTAATGTCACTTTCAAGGTTTTCCCGTTCCATTGGGGTGATCTTTGGGAGTGGAACTGAGTGCAAATACAGATTTAGCAACATGTGGTCAGGGCTGTCGGACCTATATAGAGCGGTAATGAATGTTGTGAATTGCTCAGTGATGTCCTGCGTTGTGGTCAACATATCCCCTTGGGGCGTTTTTATCCCTAGGATCGTCCGAGATGCTGCTTTTTGTTTTAGTTGTTCCACTAGTATCCTGCCAGCTTTATTTGCTTGTATGTAATGTTTCTGTCACAAAGACAGGAGCACCTTTTCTGCATTTTATGTTTGAAGTAAGTGTCATTTGCTCCAGATGTTCCTATATTTCTTACGTAGTGTCACCCCAGAATCTGGTTCCATCTGTCGCATAACTGCCCGGAGCACATGTTCCAAGTTGGCTTCCAAAACCTTACACCTTGCCACCTTTAGTGGCCGGCATGGCTATCAATTCCCTCCGTAATACTGTTTAAAGGCGTCCCACAAGCACAAGCACTGCTCGATCACCCCGGAAGATGAATTAAGTGCAAATATGTCCTTAATTTTAAAGTCTGTAAAATTTACCAGCACTTTGTCTTTTAATGACCCCCTGGGGAAGGACCAAGTCCATAGTCCTCTCTTGTCTTTTGGAAGTTTTAGCGTGGTTGACAGTGGGGCATGATAAGTAAACCTCACTAATTGTGGCTAGTAGGGACGTTGAAACCCATATATAGTCAATACGGGAAAACAACCTGTGTGCATGTGAGTAAATGGTGTAGACTATTTCTGTCCCCGTAATGGAGGTCGATGTGTCTTTTAGATTCAAGTGGTCCAACTTAGTAGTAAGGGCCCGCAAGGGGGGGAAGTCTGCCCTTGGTAATTTATAGAACTTCTGTCCCTCTCTGGGTCCCATACTATGTTAAAGTCTTCCGTTAACAGAATCTCCCCTTTTGCAAACATTTCTAACTTGGCAAGCGTTACGCTAATAAAACCATGGTGCCCTGTGTTGGGCGCTTAAAGAGTGGCCACTGTGAGGGATGTCACCCCAATTTTCAAAATTAGGAACACGTACCTCCCCTCTTGGTCCACCAGCGATCCCAGAACCCAGATTGACGGGATCCCTGCCACCTTCCCTGGGGCATTTGCTTGGTAAACCTGGGGGTAGTATTGCAATTTGTATTTGTGCTTATCTAGCTTCCCTTTGTGTGTCTCTTGTATTTATTTATTTATTTGTATTTGTTGAGCGCGCAACAGCCCCGAGGCATCGTGGCGCTGGTTACAGACATTTTACTAAGTTGCAGATGAGATAAAAACAATTGCAATCATATATAGAGACAGGTTGGAGGCACACAAGAGGTCAGATGAAGAGGAGGGTTTTGAGTTTTTTGCGGAAAGTGAAAAGGAAGTTTTCTGTTTGGATGTCTGTGGGTAAGGCGTTCCAGAGTTTAGTGGCTATGTATGCAAAACCTAGTCCTCCCGCTTTGGATCTGTTGATGTGGGGAGTGTGCAGAAGGTTGGTGTAATGCGTTCTGGTGGGTCTGGAGTGAGTGGGTTTGGATAAAGTTTGTGCCAGTTGTGCCGGAGCTGAGAATGTTAGGCATTTGTGGGTGAGGGTTTTGAAGCGGATGCGTTCTTTGACAGTGAGCCAGTGGGCTGCCTATCTAGCCTGGGTGATGTGTTCTCTTTTGGGAGGCTTAATGCTTCTCTAAGCGCATTGTTCTGCGTGATTTGCAGTCTGTTTAGACTGTGTTTGGAAGTGCCTGTTAGGAGGGCATTACAATAATCCAGTTTGGCTCCAATAGTGGCTCTGGCAATTGAGAGGCAGTTGGGCTTGGATATGTATGGTTTAACTGAATTTATAAGTTTAGTAGTGTGTGCTGAGGCGGAGGTGATGGCGCTGACCTGTCTGGACATGGATAGTGTGGAACCCAGGTAGACACCTAGGGTCTTTACTGATGTGAAAACAGGGATGATGGTGTTAATGGTGAAGTACAAATTGTCTAGCTTGGCTAATGTAGGTCTTATGCCTAAAATGATGATTTCGGCCTTCTCTCCATTTAGGCAGAGGCCGTTGGCTGCCATCCAAGGCTGGATGGTGGTGTATATTGAGTGAAGTGCTTGGGCATCTATAGTGTATGAGCCAGTGAGTGGTAAGAGTACTTGGGTATCATCAGCGTAGTTGGTATACGCGATACCCAGTGTCAAGACAGTTGGAGAGGCTTCGTAAACAGGTTGTATAGAGTGGGTGCCGTGCACGAGCCCTGCGGGACTCCACATTGAATGGTGGTGGGGGCAGCATGGGCTATGGCTAAGAATACTTTCATAGCCCTGCCCTCGAGGAAGGATGTAATCCACTGTGCAAATTCTTTGGAGAAGTTGGCTGAGTGTGTAAGGTGTGATGGATCTTAAGGAGGAAAGACACCATGGTTATGGGTCGGTAGTTGTTGGGCTGTGTAGGGTCCCCACGCTTCTTTGAGGCTAGCAGGGATGATACCGGTTCTGAATGATGCGTTAATGAATGCTGTTATAAGTGGGACAAGGAAGTCTGCACAGTCCTTTATCAGTTTGGGAGGACAGATGTCTCCTTTACACATAGAGGGTTTTAGGTTTTTCAGCATGTTGGGGACTTCTAGTTCTGAAATGTCTTTAAATGTGAAAAGTGGTTTGGAATTGGTTGGTGGGGGAGAGGGGTCAGGTTGTTTAAGCCCCTGGGAGTGGGCTAGGGCTTTGTGGTGACCCTTAATTTTGCTTTGAAGGAGCTCGATTTTATTTTGCATGGAGGCTTGGATGCTGGTGCACCATGCTTCGTCTTTAGTAATCTCATCTGGTGTATTGTGGGGAGATATGAGTTTGTTGAAAATGGCAAAGATTTTTTTAGATTGCGATTTGGCATTAGTGATACGGACATTGAAGGAATTGGCTTTGGCGTTGGTGATGGTATCTTTATATAGTCAGGAGATTTGGTTACGTTTTTTGAGTCCTCGCTCGGGTGTGAAAGCCAGTTTTTTTTTAGCCTCCCTTTTACGGGAGCGTAGGGACTGAAGTTCATCCGTGAACCACGAGTTACTGTGTAGAGATTTTTTGCCTGTTTTGGGTTCAAGCGGAGCTATGTCGTTAATGGCTTTGGATAGAGTATCTTTGTAGGTGTCAGCTAAGGCGTTTGGGTCGTTAGAAAAAGGTGGGGCTTGTGCCGGAATGTTGAGGTGTGATCGAAGGATGTCCTTTGAGTTTTTTGGAGCTTCTTGCCAGTGGAGTAACTTTGCTGAAAATGTTGGGGGGGACATGACATCTGAAGAAAAGGTGCCCCAGCCAAATGAATGGGGACAAAATGGTGTGCTATGAAAGTTGGAGGGGACAAACACCCCTGTGCCCCCCTAAAATTACGCCCATGCTTCTTGCTAGTTTTGGGGGGCAGGGGTGAGAATTTTGGTGTTAGAGGAGGTAGGTATGGTGAACTTGATGCTGTTGTGATTGGTCCAGGGTAGCGGTGAGTTGGCGATGATGAAGGTGAGGCAGTTATGGTCAGCGACCCAGTCGAAGGTGCGGCCTTTGGTGTGTGTTGGGCGAGAGACTTTTTGTGTAAAGCCTAATTCGTTAAGTTCCTTAGTGAGGGAGCTGGCAGTTTTATCTTTAGGGTCATTGGACCCTAGGTTAAGGTCTCCGAGAAGTAGGGTCTTCGTGGAGCGTTTGATGTTGTTGCTTAGTTGATGCAGGAGGTGGCCCTTGAAGTCCAGTGGGAGGCCTGGAGGACGATAGTGTATGTGGATGTTGATGGTGCTTTTGGGGGACAGAGCAAGTTTAGCAGATAGCATATCTGAGTTGCTGTCCCAGGGGTGAGTGATGGGTCTAAGGGAGTGTGTTTCTTTGGAGATGAGAGCTACCCCACCTCCTACGCGTGCTGGTCTGTCTTGCCTAAAGGCGACAATGTCTGTTTTCATGGGGGAATTTAGCCCCCTAATTCTAAGTGTTAAGAGCTTGAACGTGCAGACCCCAGGTTATTGGCCATGTTCTGTAGGCCATGTTCTGTAACACATCTCACACCTTTGTCCCCCCCTCCCAAACAAACCCATTACCCCCTTCCTATTCTACTCCCACCTACCCTCCCATGACCAAACTGTGGGATTCCCCCCACCCCCGCCCCCAACTTCTCAAATCCCTGGCATGAGTCAAAGTTCCTAGAGAGTCCGTTGAGAGTGATTGGGCCCGCTCGCTGAGCTTCTCCAAGGATCCACTCTTTGAGGCTATACAACGTTATCAGCGCCACAATGTCCCTGGATTGAGCCCCCTCTACATTTCATTTGGGGCCAGTTCTGTGGATCCTGTCTATAAGTATATCTGCCTCGTTCCCGTCTCAGAGTAGGTCTGCAAAGACCGGCTGCGCTGTTGTTTTTAGATCTCGGTCTGCCACTTCCTCCGGTACATTCCGAATGCGGATGCGAGATCTCCTGGATCTATTATCTAGGTCTTCGGATTGGATTGCTAGTTGTGGGAGTGCCGGACCAAGTCTTCCAGGTTTCTTCAGTCTTTCTGGAGTCTTCCGCCATCTCCTGAAGGGCTCGCTCAGCGGCAGCGGTGCGTTACTCCAGCGACGCCACATTTCTTGGGTCTTGGATTGCTTGTTTCACCTCAGTTGTGAGAATGGAGAACTGGGCATGAAACTAGGCTGTCAGTTTGTCCTGGAAGCCACTGAAGCAGGGCTCCAGGTCTGCTTTGCTCATAGCCATGGCTCCACAGTCCAGGTGTATCCCGTCCCCCCGTTAATCCACGGGGTCCGTGAGTTGGCTAATGGCTCCTTTGCCCACTGCTGTTGTAGGGTGTCATTCTTGAGGTTTGGTTAGTGGACTGCTCTTGGTGGGGATGTTCCTCTGCTTGCCCCGTGGCATAGGGCAGGGTTTTTAAAGCTTTCGTAGCAGTTTAGAAGGATCTGCACCAAGCAAGGGTGGTTGGCTACCACAGTATCACTAGGCTTTAATCTCAGGTCGAGTGCTTGTAAAGCATTCTCACATCCACTCCGTTTGTTAAGGGCTTTGTTCGTGCCTTCCAAAAGCTGTGGGTCTCCTGCTGTGGTGTGCAAACACTGGTGGGGAGCAAGGTAGATGGCAGGGGACGGAGGGGAGATATGGGGTGGGAACACGCCCCAGCCCGACTCTGCCTGGTTTCGTTAAGGCCTTGTTCACGCACTTCTCACCCCAAACACTCCGCAAAGAGGGCTGCGTGTACTGCTACATGCCCCCACAGGAACGGCTTCTCCTGCACAATTAATTTCACTCGCAGGCGGGGTCCCGGTCTTCTGGTGCTCACATTGCAGCAGGCAGCACCTCACTTGCCAATTGGGACCCCAAGCACAACTTACCCTTGGCTCCTCACTGCTCTCCACAGAGTGTCTCCCTTCTCTTCAGTCAGGTGTTTCCGCACTGGTCCTGTCACCTTTCTGGGGCCTCTCTCCACGACCGGTCATGCTTCTTGGTCGCCTTTGGGCGATTGCTCACAGAGGTCACCTGGGATGTCTTTCCGATGTGGCGTGTGTGCTCCACTGTGTCTTCCCAAATGCTCGGCGGCCTTGTGTATCCCGGGACTGGCGAGGCAGATCCTGCAGGGTCTCTGCCCACAGGGGAAAAAATTGGCGGTGCGGAGGGGACTGCAGGCTGCTGTTGGTGCCGCAGCGGGAGGTGCATGGGTCTTGCTTCTCTGCGGGAAAACTCGAGGACGGAGCACCAATACTCACACCCGCCTTCCTCTGTCTGCCATCTAGGAATCTCGCTTAGCTTAGCTTGATTGGGGCCTCCAACACTTCTCTGGTGGTCAGTGGGCTTCTGGTCACCACTGCAATGAGGAACTCCTCCTCAATGTTTGGTGTGGCACTGTCCCTGACCCATCTGGTTTCCACCCCATGTCCTCTCTGGGTCTCCCACACCTTCAGTTAAATTTTAAGGGATATTGGCACGCCACCTGTAGCTTCCTAGGACTGGGGTTCTTCTCTTTGCCACACCAGTCTTCTCTCTTTGGTTTCCACAGCAGCACATTGGCTCCAATCTGCTGCTCGGCTCTTCCCCTCATGTTCGGGTCTGCGTTAGCTGCACCGGCGGAGAACTTTTTCCTTGCAGGCGTCCTCTGCTTTTCTCCGACTCTGGTCTGCTCACAGCCTTCGAAACTCCATCTGGATTCTGTGCCTGTTGCCTCCCCGAGCTGGGTTTGACAGCTTGGCGTGAGGGGTCAGCAACGTGAGGCGGACAACTGTTTGATGATTGTTCAAAACATGCCATTTTATTAAATGCCATTTTATTAAAGCAAAATTGATATTACATGCCTCACTATCCCTACTCTGCTGAGGACTTCCCTGCCTAAAAACTAAAGGGAAACATTAACAGAGGATGTCTGGCCCTCATACTTTAACATCAAATACAAAGAAAATATATGACAATTCAAATAACATTCACAGTGTCTTGATGACCTCTCAATAACCCGGGTAAGTACCCTTCCCCAGGATCCAATGTGAATTCACCTCCAATGTTCAATAAAAGCAAACAAGGAAATCCATGTAGGTAAGATAGTAGCAGATCAGTTCTTGATATTTCAATGTCAAGGTAAAGTCTTGTTAACCAAAGTTCCACCAATAGTAAATATTTTCTTCTTGGTGAAAAATTGACTTTCCACTTCCTCAAAACAGTAGCAATGGTATTCCTGGCGATAATGCTTTGTCACCACTTCCAATAATACAAGAAAACTTGCCACCGTTTAAAAGAAATGCACTATATAATGTCAAACATACTTCTTAGTTAACAGTTATTTTGTCAATATTCACGACTTAGTATTCATAGTAGGTTGGTCAGGATACCTTCACAATACTGCTGCTTCTACTTCAACAACTTAATTTCTATAAAAATGTACCATGAGGACATTCTCCTTAATCTGACAGTGCTCCACTTCACTTGTATTACTGAAGTTTGCATATACTGACAGCAAGACATACCACCACAGCTTCAGTACTTTGTGATTCAAAACATGTTTTAGTTCTGACAAGATTTACGTTAAGGCACTTCAAGACCTTCAAACAGGCAACTGCCTGTCACAACAACAACCTAGGTTTGCCCTTCATACCCACTTCTCTCTGATCTTTGGCAATATAGGTTGTATTAACTTCAAAGAATATGTATGAGCCGCAAGTTTCGCTTCCCTAACTTTGCCTTCATCTCTCTGCCAACTTTTAGCCAAATCAATTACCCATAAGCATTGGTGCCATTGCCTTGGCTTGGCTTCAGGTAATGCTTGCACACTTGTCTCTAAGGCAAAGTTAAACTTCTATTGGGCTCACAGTCTTGGTTGGATTGTTTTCTGGCTTTTAGAAAGGCTGCCTTCAATTTGAATAGGGGAATACTCCTGGCTTCGGCAATGCTCGCTCTCACTTCAACCGCAGATACAACGTTTAACCACTTAACATTTCTTTATAAGCAATTGTCTTTTTGGCTCGCAGTAAGGAATAGACGTTTCTGCGACGTCAGTGTTACAGTGTTTTTCGTTTAAAAATGGATTTTCAAGTTAACGTCCAGTTGAGAATCATTTTTAGCCGACTGCTGATTCATTATGTCTCAGGGTTTTAAATGTTTGACCCATGGACTCTCATTTGAGAATCGTTTTTTTGGTCACACGCAACCACAGTTTTCTTTAGATTTTGAAGTTTTAAGTGTTTGGACAATGTATTATATATTTCTCACTCGTACCCAAGTGTTTGGGACAATGCTCGTACACACACGAGTGTGACATTTCCCATCATCAAAAGTTCCACTAACCACTTCAGCTTGCTTCTGCTTATATGCGAGTGAAGCTTGAACCGGATACTGTTGCCAGCAGTGCTTACGCAAGGAATCAGAATGCCAGGTTTGACACACCGCCTTTTATGATCCTTGTTCCGCGGGTTGCACAACTTCCACTGCTTCTGGTGCAGCATCTGCTGCTTCTGGCTTCACAGGGACCCACACCCTTTCTCGATGATGGTAGTCTCCGGTCCAGCCACTCAATTAAGGAATATTTTGGTCTCGAGAGACCCGCCTCGGCCTCTGACACACTTCTGGGATGGCAATCTCCACAATCAGGCTCACACGAGGAAATGCAGCCTTCCAGCACGCCTTCCCTTGCGCGGCTTCTGGAACACAGACCTTGGTTAAACAGGACGCTCACAGAACAAGCAGGTAAAATCTGCTGCATCAACTTTCCGGTGTCCCTTTGATTCTCCCACTTCTGCCTGGATTGCCAACACTGTCTTCTTTCTGCCTCTGCTACTACAGCACGCACTCCAGACACAGCTCTAGCTCCTCCCTATTGCCTGCACCTTAGGGGGCCTTTTATGCCTCCAAGATTAGTTCAGGTATGGGCTGTTAGGCTTAATTAACCAACTACTGCTACAGCATGCCACTTCAGCCCTCTTCCTCGTCCCAGTACTCATGGCATTATGGGACTTGTAGTCTCCAAGAGCAAAGCTAGTTCATTTAGGCAGCTGCTTGATTTTAAGGGTAGACTTACTTCTTCAAAGATAAACCATTAGAGTTTGTTGTTACAGAGGAAGAACATTTACTTAAGGTAATATTTATAGATTTCTTTACAATATACCTTTGGGAGTAAGGAGGGTGTTTATCCTGAAATACCTCAAAGGATCTTTCTGTTGGTAAGGCGGACTCTGGTTTTGTGGTACTTGTGCCCAGTGCCACAGATCATATATGGGTTTCAGATACATCATAATGACAATATGCCATTACCTGTCCGGGAAACCATGAAGGGTTCTCCCTTTGAAAGGACAAATACCATGTCTCATGGTCTCCTCACCACTCTGGCCCTGGTCTCCGCCCAGGGGATCCTCTCGCAGTACACCACTCCCAAGGACAGGATCAGGAAGCGTCTGCCTTTTCCTGGCCAACTGGGAGGAGAATTTAGGCAGGGTTTCAGTGAGGGATCCGTAGGATTCATCACATTGGTTAGTCCGTCTTCCATACTTATACAGTGTTGCCAGTCCTGCCCTGGCTGATTGTAAAAGTCCTTTGGTCTTGTTGATAACTTAATCTGTATGCCTCCTCAAGGCCACCTCATACCAGTACTGGCACCGTCAATGACCTTCATTGACAGTGATCTTCTTCGTCCTAGTACCTTTGATTTCAGTTTATCCTGCGTATTACAGGAAAACATAGGTTTACTTTCCACAAAATGGTTCTGAACAACGGGGAAGGCTAGGGAATATTGAGGAGTGACGATATTCAACAAGCTGCACCCAGGGGTGATCGTGCTTGTCCCTAGAGTGGGAGTCCCTGCCCATGAGGTCCTCCCACATCCCCCCCCCCCAGGGGAGGCTATTGGGTAGCGGCTGCACCGCACTAGTCTCATGGAAAAGGGCTCCCCCTTGGGGAGAAGTGACGACACCTTGTGAATCGTCACAGGTAATTCTGCTGAACTGAACCCTCCACTTTTTGGTGATGAATTGGAGGAATTACCTCCAGCTTTATGCTGAAGGTAATCCCTCCCATTCAACACCAATTTTGGCAGTGAGGTAAAAGTAGCGATAAGAAGTTACTGCCAAAAAAAAGGTGTGGTAACGGATTTACCAACATTTGACTGCACCACCAAACTTAGAATGAGGCCCACTGTCTGGATTAATTGCAGGACCGAAATTTGCAACATGAGAATGGAGGATCTTCCCAAAAGGACCAAGTTGTGAGCAATGTTAGTCTCTAGGGCAGAAGCTTTGGTGGGGCTTGGAGGTTTAAATTGCTTAGTTAAAGCCAAAGGGTTAAAGACCCCATATCTTCCATTTTGGCTTGCATGAAGCCCATGAGTTACTAGACTGCTTGAATAAATAAGTGCAAGAGCTTGTGGAAGCAATGCATAATACAGCAAGCATTGGGTTTCCTGCTGCTTCTCTGTTGTACAGATGTCCATAATTAATGACTATTCCTGTTGTACTAGGAAAATTGTATTAGGATGTGTGCGATTACTGTAGATCTGCGTGTGTTTACAAAATGCAGGCTGCAATTTACCACAACAACCAGAAAGCGAGATAAGAAAGAAGAAAAGGGGCATCAGTAAATTTACTTCATGATAGTATGTTGGGCCAAGCCCTAGGAAAAAATATGGAGGACATGGTCTATGAGGGAGCCCTTGAACTTAAATACTTAGAGGTGACCGCCATTTTTGCCCACCTATTTATTGACATTAACTGACTATATTAGGCTGTTTTGTGCATATGATCATACATTATTCCATTATTGTATACGTTTTAAATTGTATAGTTTACTATTTTTTATGTTGTATAGTTCCTGACGATGCAATACATTTGTTTAATGGAAGTTACAACATATTAACTTGCCATTGCACTTCAAAACTTAAATCTGCATTGGAAACCTAATAGCAAGCTTTAAAAATAAAATTGCAAAGAGATTTATGCAAAAAGAGCAGCAACAATGGCAGCAGTTGGCAGACCCCTTCATTCATTATACAAAAGGCAGGGAGCTTCCAAACCAATTTCCTACTGAGACATGTGTGGACGGATATGCCTTTGTATACTTATTCAATGCATTTATCCAAAACGCTATGAAAATGTAATGAATTGTCCATACCCCAACAGCGAATTCCATGATATCTGCCCCAGAGTCCAGCGCCTGTGCCGTCTCCTCTTTGGCCATCTTGGTGATGAAGTTTTTGGCATTGTTGGAGCTCTGCGTCTGAAGGGCTGACCAAATGGCCCGGGCTACACGAGTGTTCTCAGCGGTTGCAGCCTCACTGGGGTTATTAATCATGCTAATTCGCACATTACTGCTGGATTTCTGAAAAAGAAAAACATTTTTTTTCCAGTTGTGCATTGAATTAAATATTAAAAGGGAAAATATTTTCCCCAAAGGTGGTCTTGCCTTTACAAGGAAATGTAGGAAAGGGCTGTGGGTAAGAAGGCAGAGGTGGACCTAATTCCATGTTCTCCCAAATACGTATATTAATTGGGATAAACATTAATTTAATGGCAGAGTAGGTCTGTTGTGTAGGTAATCTTCCATAGGAAGTTACACCTGAACAGGTCTTGGCTTCAAATACCGATTAAAAAACTGTTAAATGTTACTGGTTGACTAGGGCTACACAGTGAGGAATAGGGCTGGTATTACTCCCCCACAAAGCATACAATTTCCTTAACAGCAAAATTATGCAAACAACCTGCAATTAAAAACAGTAAATATAAGGTCTCATACACGATCGCTGTGGATATGCTGAAAACTTGACTAAATTCAATTTTAAAGTTTCACTGTGGAAATACTGAAAACTTTACTAAATTCCATTTTAAAGTTATTTGAGCCTGGCAATTCCAGTCCTATTCATGACGTGCGAATGTGTTAGGCCTAGATTTGAATTTGCCTCAGACAAAAACCATTATACCCAACACCATACCTCGCAATGGATCACTCCCCCGAGCATCATGTGACCACCAGAAATGCTAGACACACCAGCAGTATACCAGGACCGCACAGGAAAAGAGCAGAAACAGGCAAAAGGCGAAAGATGGGCAACAACACCTTCACTCCATACATCACCAAAGCTGAAGGTGGCCTACAGCAACGGCAACTAGACACAGAAGAGGAGCCAGAAGAAGTTATGGACCCAATAAGAAAGTCAATGACAAAACAGACTCAAACGAACACAACACAACCTACATCCTGAAAATAATGATCGCCAACAAGACCACACAAAGACGAAAGCAAGAAAGCACAAACAAAAATGGACACTATAAAGAAAGAAATACAAGGAAAGGGGTGGGCCCTAGTGTGGAACACTTCCAGCGCTTTGCTCTGAGATAGGGTGAGTTGGTTATGCAGCAGCAATGTCACGGATTGGTGGAGGTGGTGCCCTCACGTCCTTTAGTAATGAGTAGTAGGCAGAGTGCCGGATACCTTGCGCTTGTTTTAGAAAAGATGAATATCCGCGGGATAAGGGCACAGGGTGTTGGGTCCTGCTCCTCGCTGTTTTAGCCCAGGAGGGCCTCCATACTGCAACAAACCTTTGGGCACGCCTTCTTCTGCTCCACGCCAGGGTGAAGCCCGCGGGATAAGGATGCAGGGTGTTGGGTCCCGGTCCTCGCTGTTTTGGCCCAGGAGGGCCTCCATACTGCAGTGGACCTTTGGACAAGCCCCCTCTGCCTTCTTCTGCACCATGCCGTGCCCGCCAGGGTGAAGCCTGCGAGATAAGGGCGCGGTGTGTTGGCGTCCCACGGGGGTGTTTGCAGCTTCAGAGGGTGTTTCCTGAAGTGCGAGCCTGGACCATCTTCAACCTCCTCCAGCCTCCTTCAAGTAAGGTGAGGGCGAACGGAAAGGGGCGTTTGGTGAGTGGTGTACTATGGCCCATTGAGGCAGACTAATACGCCCCCAACAGGCTGCTGTAACTTTTAGAAAACATGGAACTTCAAGCAGCAAAACCCTCTCCACTAATGGAGCTCCCACCTCCTTCACCGTTTTCTCCATCTTTTTTGGCCAACTCTGTCCTTTTGTCCAGCATTCAAGTCATTCAAGAGTGTGAACCCAAAACCAAACGGAAGACCCTGGCGGTGAGACACAAGGGGAGGTTGGGGGGGGGGGCACTCACAGGGCCCTTCATGGAATCCCTCTGACACAGGACGAGAGGTGGAACTGTAGGGTCAGGAAGTCTGACACCCCCTGGGGGGTTGCCATGCTCGCTTAGGAAATATGCCAACAGCTCTAGACGCATGCCACTTGGGAATCCTGCTCAATCCCCAGCTGGAGACTCCCTGCCCGGGAGGGGGAACACTGGTCGAAACTTACGAAGTTTGTGCCCCTCCTGCTACGAATAGGTCTCCACGTTGTTCGGATACGGGAGCGGACAAAGGCGAAGGGGGACTGAGCCCTTCCATCCTCCTATGCTAGCCAGTATCTCTGGATTCCCAGGCCCCCCTTAATCTGCCTATTTTGTCCACCCTGCACTCGCCTTTCGATTCCCTATGTTGGGGCCTAGCGAACTCGCTAGCAACAGCTTTGGGGAACACTCCACCTCCGACACCCGTTGATAGCATCTTGCTACCTGGATCCATTTTATGGCACACTGGTATGGCCCCCGCTCCAAGTATGGCCTCCCATGGGGATCTTCCTACACGTACCAAGTCCCTAAGCGCCACGCACGAGGATATGTCGACGAGTGCTGCCACCGTCACCCTGGGCTCTGCGGGTTCCTCCAGCAGTGTCTGGAGTAAGCATCTTCCCTCCTCAAGTACTGGTTCCAGCTCTTATTTACACTTAACTCCACTTAGAGCTCCCAATCCAACTGACACTATGGCCACCTATGGCACCAACTCGACCGCCTTCAGGCCAACTGTTAGCTCTACTAAGGGATGTAAGTGTGACCGGGTGCTTGTTGAGCTAAAAGCCATTAGGAAAGTGCTCTTGACCCTAATAGAAAACCAGGGGAAGGGAGGTGTAACGCCACTGTGGGAACCTTTGATTGCAAGTCAGGGGGAAAAGGGTTCTGTCACCTTACCTCTGGAGCATGTTATGGCTATGGACTGTGCGCACCCAGCAACTCCCATGGCACATGGTGCCCCTCATGGTAGGGTACAGAGGAAAGCACCTCTCCTAAATGCCCCTCGAGAATGTAGAATCTCGTCCTAAGAGCATTGCAGTGAACCCAGAACCCCACCCCAAGAGCATTGCAGAGTGCCTCACACTAAGTTATTGCCCTCCCAAACTGTGGGGGAGTCCACCGGTCCTGCAAAGGGTCTAAGTGCGAAAGCCCCCATAGCTCACAACCCTTATTGTAGGGGGAGTATGCTCGAGCGACATGGCAAAGGTGGGACTGGTTCTTGCATAGTCTAGCTCCATGGGGCACCAAAATTGGCAGAGAGCAAGAAAGAACCAAGGGATGCCCTACAGAATACATTTTTGCACTGGCTGCGGTCCGCGAAAGGCGGTACATTTTTAACAAGAGAACTCTTGGAGAAATACCTAAGGATTAGTCATACTGGCTCAAGCCTCTATGACTCTGTGAAACTGACTTTCAGGAACTGGAGAGTGTCTAAGGGGGTTTTGGGAAGATCAGGGTGGCACGGTCGTGTTGACAAGGGTGGGATCTCAATGAGCCAGGATCCTCTGCAAGGCCACGATGATCGCCCAGTGGTATCCAAATTCATCCCATCCTACACACCCTTAACCGTTGCAAACCTTATCCCTCTAGGGCGATGAGATCAGGGGCCCAATGTAGATGGACACGCTGGACTTGCCACATTTCCGTATGGGGCTGGTTTTCTTTGTCCTTTCCGTTTGTTTTGCCTCTTCTTATTTTTTCTCTTTCCCACGGTATGCTGGGTTGTAACATGTCTTTGTTATTTTAGCTTCTGTATTAGGATGCACTTTGATGGCCACATGGCCAAATAATGTTTGTATGATGATGATGAATATCCACTCGATTGTGTGAAACCCAAATGGTTTTTTTAAAAAACAATTGGGTTTCACACAAACAGTCGAGTGGATATTCATCTTTTCTAAAAACAAGCGCAAGGTATGCGGCACTCTGCCTACTAAAGAAAAAAATACACTGCAATCTAATGAACGCAAGATCGATGTCCAAACACTCTACAGAAATCTACTCTACGGCAGTGGAATTTGAATCCGATTAGTCACAGAAACCTGGAAAGAATACTACAAAGTCACAGTATACAGCTGTCTACCTGACAACTTCAAATGCACAAAGGTAAACAGAAAAGGAAAAAAAGGAGCAGGAATTGCAGGAGCCCACAAAGAATTCCTAAAAATAAAAACAGCTGACCCACTGTGACATCGGATCCACAAACAAACCTCAAATTCATACTCTTCTATAGACCACTGACCTAAGTCGCAACCTTTATAGACACCCTCACGAACCTGACCATCAAACATGATCACCTGATCATCCTCAGAGACTTCAACATATGGTTTGAAAGAAGAGAACCGGAACTCGCAGAAATCACTGACTAAGCAGCGTGAAACAATGAGACTACAGCAGACGGTGAAACGAGCGACACACACGGCAGGATTCACTCTTCACCAACAAGAAACAGATCTAAACTGAGCCACCAATACAAATACTATGGAGCGACCACCTCATTATACCGTTTGTGATCCAATTACCATATAAAGCATCCAAACAGCCGCAAAAGTCCCATCCCCCGCCCTCAAGCTAGAAAAGAAACTGGAATACCACCAAAAGCAGTAACTTAGAAGAATGAGAATCCTCAAAATAATCTATTGCAACCTTGGACCCAACTGACCAACGGAAAAGCAGATCTAATACAGAAATGGATCGCCGAAACAATTGACTGCATCTCCCTGCGAAAAACCCTCATCCCATCACAAAAGAAAGCAGTGGCACGATGGTTCACGCCACATCCAAGTACAATGGAAAAAAAAACTGGAAACAAGAATGGAGGAAAACTACAACCAAGCCAAAAGAATACTTTATCAAAAACAAATCTGACCATTCAAAAAGGAAACTCTTAAAGCCAAAAAGAAATACGACGACAACCGGATCGCAAAAGTCACCAACCCTCAGAAAGAACTATTCAATATCGTAAAAGAGATGAGAAATCCCCATGGATGCAATAACACATTCGTACCTTCACAAAAATTATGCAATGTTCTTGCAGATCATTTTTATAATTAAATTGCTGACTTACACTGGATCATATAAAGTAAACAAATCAACCAGACCGTGCACCATCCCCTACCTTATCCCTGGACCGCAGAACAGGCTGAAAAGCTTCACACAAATGTCAAGAGAACAACTCTACAGCCTAGTGAAAAAAAGCAACATGGCAGGCTCCCCAATGAACCCCTGCCCAGCTGACATCTATAAATCAATCCTTACACAGGGCAAACCATCAGATTGCTACCTAAACATCTTCAACCTATCACTCTCAACGGGGAGGGTACCACAAGTATTCAAATCTGCAGACATCAAAGCACTCCTCAAGGACACAACGGGCAATGTGGAAGACTTCTCAAACTACAGACGGATCTCAAACATTCCCTATCCAGCAAAACTATTAGAGACCAATGTCTACGTACGAACATGCAGAAAATCGCCAACTATTGGACCAGGCACAAGTCGTCTCCAGACCCATGAGAGGGACAGAGATGGCACTTTTCTCTATATGGGACAACCTAAAGAAACACTTGTGTATAGGCGCGTTATAAATGCCATATCATATCAAAGACCAATGCAGACTGCAACACAAACTCGGCACTTATACTACTCAACCTGTCTGCAGCATTCAACACAGTCAGCCATAACATCCTCATCAAGAGGCTAGAAGAAATAGGGATCACTGACGCAGCACTGCTCTGGATGAAATCTTTCTTGTGTGAAAGAACAGTAACAGTATGGCTACAACCATTAAAATCCACTCTGAGGGAAACAACCTTTGGAGTACCACAAGGATCATCGCTACCCCCACTACTCTTCAACATCTATATGACTCTACTAAATGGTGGCTGAATCTTGATGTTTTGTTTCCTCAAGAGACCCACTGTGTGAGGGGTGAAGAACCCTCTTTAAAGACGCAGTCAATACAAAAGGTTTTCCATGCGTCATGCCAGGTTAAGAAAAGAGAAGTGACGATTGTGATCTCCCAGAAGGCTCACTTCACTCCTAAAGCCCAATGCAGAGATCTAGAAGGACGCTATATCATGGTCAAGGGGGAAATTAGAGGGGCCAAGGTGACAGTCTCTATTTATGGCCCTAACGAGGCCCAAGAACACTTTTGGTTGGAGGTGAAGCTCAAAATTATAACATTTACTGAGGGTGCGCTGGTGGTGGGAGGAGATTTTAACATGGTACTTGACCCGACTCGCGACAGGCTATCCATCCGCTCCGAAGTAGACTCTCGGTTGCAGAAGCGCATTTCAGCCTCTTTTCAGAATACTAATGAAGAACTTGGGCTTAGGGATTCCGACTCGGCCCGTAAAGGCCAGGAACCGTTATACACTTTTTTTTCGAAACCCCACGCATCTTTCGCTCGAATTTATCATATTCTTGTTGATAAGGGGCTTTATGAAAACATCTCGGAAGTATCAGTGGAGGTGACCCCATGGTCTGACCACGACATGGTTAGGATTCAATTAGGGATCCCCTTTAGAATTACGGGACCCAGGAGGTGGACTTGCAATGATCTCTTGCTGAAGGACTAGGAACTAACGCAAACCACCCTGGATGCCATAAAATAATTCTTTGTATTCAACGATGGGCAGGTAGGCTTAGAAGGGGACTGGGAGGCCTTTAAAGCAACAATCAGGGGTGTCCTTTTAGGACTGGGTGCAGCGAGGAAGCGGGAGAGGGGTAGAGAGGAGAACATTCTTAGAGATAAAATCGAAGCTCTCCGGCCGGGGGGCAAACTAAGATCTCAGATGTTCCCGGGGAAGTGGGCTGAACTTCAGCAACTTAAAGCAAAATTCGCAGCCCTTCTGGTCGGGCAAACTGAGAGGAAGCGGTCCTTCCTTAAACAAAAATATATGGAAAAAGGTGAAAAAGCAGATAAAATCCTGGCATGGAGGCTTCGAGAGCTTAGAGAGAGTAGAAGGGTGGATGCGCTTGTCCTTGCAGACGGGGGTGTTGCCGAGATGATCCCGGGATAGCAGAACAATTCCGGAGGTACTACGATCGCCTGTAGAAAACAGAATACAACGGAGATGGGGCGGATATAGACAGCTTTCTAGATGCGTTACCTGTCCCTTGACTCCCCCCTGAGAAAGCCAACCCTCTAGAGAGACCTATTTCTCCCCAGGAAGTGAGTGACACTATTGGATCTATGAAATCAGGTACTACACTGGGGGATGATGGATTTACAGTATTCTTCTTTAAAACATTCCGTCATGCCCTTGCCCCGTTTCTGTCTAGACTCTTTAATAGCGTTCTAGACTCAGGTCGTCTCCCCCAAACCATGCTTTCCGCTTGTATTGTTGTCATCCCCAAGGGAGGGAAAGATCCAAAAAAATGCCAATCCTACCGCCCCATTTCCCTGCTCAACACGGACGTGAAGATACTGGCCAAAGTTCTGGCGAATCGGCTAGCCCAACATCTCCCAACACTGGTCCATGGTGATCAGGTGGGTTTCATCTTGGGGAGGCAGGGAGGGTATAACATCAGGAAGTCGCTGGATCTGATGCACAATGTCGCGCTTTCAGGGAAGGAGGCCTATCTCTTGTCATTGGACACGGAAAAGGCCTTTGACCGTGTTGAGTGGGCCTATATGGGCAAAGTCTTACAGAAAATGGGGCTGGGAGTGAGATTTTGCAGCTGGATTGCAACTCTGTATAATGGCCTGACTGCCAAAGTGGCGGTTAATGGAGTGACCACGGCTCCGTTCTCCCTTTCTCGGGGGACCCAGCAGGGCTGCCCGATCTCCCCTCTGCTCTATGCCCTTGTGATGGAGCCCTTGGCTATAGCATTGAAATGACATCAGGGGATAGCAGGGGTCCGTTGTGGTGACCTAGACTTCAAGCTTTCATTATTTGCAGACAATGTCTTGGCATATGTTACCAACCTGCGGCACTCGCTCCCACACCTCCTAAACCTGATCCACGCCTTTGGTACTGTTTCTAGCTTGAAAATCAACCTAGCGAAATCGTGTCCGATCCCGATGGGTAGTGCAGATTCAGAGGTGAGGGACTCATGGGAAGGTATTAGAATCGAGCGGGAGGTTACTCTTTATCTGCAAGTGCTGATCCCGAGAGATTTGACTCGCCTCTTTGAAGTTAATTATCCCCCTATTCTCGCTAAAATTGTCTCAAATCTCCGGCACTGGGCCCCCCTGACGCTATCCTGGTTTGGCCGAATGGTGTCGGTCAAGATGAACATATTGCCTCGGTTGCTCTATCTCTTCTCCTCTCTTCCAATTGCTATCCCGGACTCATTTTTTAAACCTCTTCACTCAGAGGTTTTATGCTTCATCTGGAAAGGGAAAAAGCCGAGGGTGAAGCATGAGACTCTAACTCTCCCGAGATCACATGGAGGATTTGGCCTGCCCGACTTTCCGCTCTATCATAAAGCGGCTCAATTAAGAATGCTGTTGAAGCATTTGAGGGACGATATGAGGACCTACTGGTCATATATTGAAGATATCCATGTGCACCCCAGAAAAGTGAGAGATCTTGTGTGGGCCGCGGGTAAGAACCTCCCATGTGAGGTTAAAACGCACCCCACTTTGTCGGTGTTGTGGTCTCTGTGGAAAAAGAATAGAAGGAATGAGGTTTTTTCCTCCTGGCCCTCCCCTCTGTCTTCAGTGTGGGCTTCCCCGTTCGAGTTTGATAGGAGGAATCTCCGCCGACTCAGAGATGGTGAGACGGGGGGTTGGAACATGTGGCTCAATTGTTTCGGCATGGAGTATTTATTGACTATGACAGTTTGGTGGAGATCCTGGGAGTGGCTTCGACCTCGATTTTTGACTATATTCGAGTAAAGGGGATCATGACGGACCCCCAGTGGGCTGACAAACTAACCCGCCCCCTCACACCTCTGGAAAGAGTAATAGTAGACTCCAAATCTAGGAAGAGACCCCTCTCTAAGTTTTAGAATGCCCTGATCACAGAGAGCGCAGAGTCTAGACAGAGCTAGCTTTAAAAACCAGTGGGAGGGATGGCTGGAAGGGGAAGTAGATGGCTCCACTTGGTTGTCCATCTTTAGGGTTCTTTTCTCTGGCTCCCTGCACACAGCGGCTATGGAACACAATTTTAGGATGCTTCAGGCATGGCACCTTTCACCAAAGAAACTTTCTAAAATATTTCCAGGGGCTTCTCCGCTTTGCCCGAGGCGCTGTGTGCAGCTTGGGTCGTGGTTCCACCTCTTGTGGGGGTGCTTCGCCATCCAGCTTTTTTGGTCAGATCTGCGGAGCTGGATTAAGGAAATTTCTGGCGCTGAGTTGCCCTTGCTGCCCCTTGTTTTCCTCTTTGGTGTTCCGGCACCAGATGCGGACGAGAGCATCTTGCCGAGAGCGGTCCAGGCCATGTCACGTGCGGGGAGGCTTGCTCTTGCCCAAAGGTGGAAAAGTGCAGGGGTGCCTTCTAAAGCGGACTGGCTGGCCAAATTTTGGGCGATATTTACTTACGAAAAGCTTTCAGCCTTCACCCATGACACTATGAACTCATTTTTGAAAGATTGGATGGTAGTGCTACTCCATGAAGACTGTAAAGCAATGAGACTCTGAGGAGTGGGGGGCACGAGTACACAGTGATGCTTGTTGGCCGTCCCATGATGATAACCTCTTTTGAGGCGAGCCCACATTGTCAGCTTTATTATTTTGTCTGGTCCCGATTTGGTTCGATGATGGTCTCTCCATTGCCCTATTGGGTTTGGTTTTTCCATATGTGCGTGGGGTGGGAGAGGGTTGGGGGGGGGGGTTTGTCTGCTGTTCTTTGACAATGTTTTTTTTTTTCTAGTGGGTGATTGTTATGCTATGTTTTTGGAAAATGTTTAATAAAAAATTCATGTGGAAAAAAAAATTTAAATCAGAAAACGTCTAACTACCTGGCTCTTCAACTAAGAACAGGACAAAAACGAATGAACAACACCCACGCCCCATGAAATGAACACACAACTGAAAAAGACTGGGGAGTAAACCAGACTAGAATGAAGTGCAGGGAAGAAGAGATGTGTCTGATTGGGATGGAGAGGTATTGGTTTGAATAGCCCTGTTGAGGACCCACACCTCTGCACACAACATTGCAGTGGTAATTGTAGCACACCAGAATGTCTGACAGGGGAAGGGATATGTGCCGCAGGCAGTCAAAACTGAGGGGGTAGGATAAGGTATTGCCACTAACCAACCCTACTAAAAGCCTCATCCTTCTGCATACACCTTCCAAACTGTGAACTAAACAAAACCATACCCCTACAGCACAATAAACCTCACACACTTCACTACACCAAACCAATGAAACAAACCACACATAGCCTTGCCCAACAGCACATGGCAACTACCAACCAGCAAACGCACCTACACTCACCTAACGGTGTAAACCAAAGCTGCCAACAGCACATCACAGCTCTCTTGCTCCTGTTTCCCGCTCGGTCCTACTAACTTATCCCACCCACTCCCCCCTTGCTTTACAGGTCTGCCAGAGAGCCAAGAAACCACGAAGGTGGCAACAGTGTGCAGTACAAGAACCTTTAACATAGCATAGCTCTACAGTTTCAGTTAAGCATAGTACGTTTACCATATTGGCACAAGTACACATGGATGTAAATTAAGTGGGATTCATGATTTTAAAAAATTCATGAACTTTTTTTCAGTAAAGGATTACATACTGCATCAACATCAGAAACTATTATGTAAAATGGAAACAATAAGCCAGGTTGTGTATACTCTAGTATGGACCAAAACTTAGTTGACCATAGAAAGAGGGTCATTCATATAGCACACACTGCTTGTCAAGGTGACTCCAGATGCTCTGATAGATGATTTCACAAACAGTTAAGCTAATCCCGACCACAATAACCATAAAGAATAAACATGGACATTTGTTTTTTCACCAAAGGCCTTGGGACTGCTACAAATGGACCGTCACATGGGCAAAGAGTAATGGTATTTAAAATAAGCGGAGATGAACTCTGCGACAAGACCCTCAAACATGTGGATAACTACTGTTATAACTTTCCATTCTTTTAATGAAATTGCAAACATGTTCGTTCATTAGAGGCAACTCGTTACAAATCTTGTAAAATTCAAATGTTGAAATGTAAAACTTTTTCTCTAATACCCAGAGTTCAATCACGCTTTACAGAGGTAGGTCCACTGCATGTTTTGGCATGATGACATCGTGAGGTAGCTATGGAAGTAAACAAACAGGTATTAAAAAAAATGATTTAAACAAAGCTGCATATAGTATATATTAATTAACCCGTAATAACCTTCTCTGGCTTGTATTGGTTTAGTGAAATGCTGCATAGGCCTCCAGCTAGTGGTTGCTCTAGAGTACTACATTTTGTTCACTTCCAAAGTTCAAGAAAGGGTGCCAATAAGGGCATTCTTGTCACACTATCCCTACCCTCGGCGTACATGTATCCATGATCCCTCATGTATAGACGTCCTCATATTCCATTTCTGACATGACATGGAAAACAAAAATTGAGTAAGCATGCGTGTGGGTTGCTCATCTTCTATGTGGGGATACGGATTGGGCACATGTGACTCTAAACAGATAAAAGCCACAGAAAGGCATAACAGAGTAAGTAATATCTCCCCCCCCCAAAGCTTGTGGCTCTTTAGATTCACGGTTTGCACAGAGTAGTAAGCAGACCAGATGTAGATGAAGGAGAGCAGATGAAACAGTTGAAAAAGTACAGCCTGTCAAACCTGCGAGTCTGATCTTGCTTGTGTGACGAAACAATAGTGTTGTGTGAAAGCGTGGGCAGAACTCCAAGTAGCTAGCCTGCAAAAAGCATCCTACGAGAAATACGCAATGAATGCTAAAAATTTCTCCTGCCATTCTAGCAGAGTGAGCTTTAGGAGCGAAAGGTACAGGCTTGTTTGACAATATTTAGCAGAGATTAATACAGCGCACAATCCGCCTTGTAATGGCAGAATTTGTACTTTGTCCTTCTTTCTGGGCAAAGCGGACACTTTCCCAGGCAAAGTGGCGGTCTGTGTGCACGTCCGGATGATGGAGCTGAGTCTGTCTGGATTCAGTGCACATCCGATCCACAGTGTGTCTATTGCTGGGCATAATGTGTGGCCTGTGGCTGTCCATGATTGGATAGCCCTTGTGATTTTGAATGGTGCAGATCCTTACCATTGGTGGACCTGGTTGTGACTCCAGTCTAACTCTTGGATAAAAGGTTGACTCCTGCAACCTTTCGCAAGTTCATAGTTTGAGTGAAGACCACTACGAAGAAGTGCAGCCCTCCGAAGACCAGATGGCCAGCATGCCTACAGCCAAATCCCAGTGAAGCCCTGATTCCGTGTCCAGACATAAAGAAGGACATAGTCAGTGCTTCGACTCCTGGACTGCCGGGAACAAGCTCAAGGATCTGTGCCTACTGAAGTGTCCCTGGACCACCCAGTAGGCTGACCAGTTCTCTCCCGGGCTGCCTTGCTGCAGCCATCACCATTCCGAATGCATCCTTGGAACTTTGTGGATCTTTAGCTTGTGTAACAAAACACCTGGTCCTGCAGCTTTAGCCTCCTACACCGAAGAGAAGCTGTGCAGGGACTGCTCCTTTGTTTGTCATAGATTGTCTGTCACGACCTGAAAGTAGAGACTCCTGCTGAATCCAGTCTTCTTCGTATCCTGGAGGTCTCCTGAGGTTGCCTGTTACATGGAGGTCTGCATTCTATCATGCCAAAGTTGTCCAACTGTCCAGTCTTCAGAACCTTATCACCAGAGATGCCAGAACTGTGTACTAGCCGGACCCAATACAGACATGTAAAGTGATCTCTGCAGCCGTGGCCCCGGACATCCCTCGACCGGACACAGCACAGGTGTAAGTGGGACCAGCAGATGTAGGAACTACTGATGAGGTCCCTGGAAAAATCAGACTGGGGGGTAAGTTAGCATACCTATTCCTGCCACCGTACCGCCATAGGGTTGCATGTGTGTAAAGTCCTCACCCAGTATCTCTCTTACCGGACTATGATCAGGTGGTGGTCTGGTGACTACCCCTCCCTACCCCCCACTGGGCCTTTCCTAGAGTGGTGGGACTGGGATAGAAACCTTTTTGAACTGTACTTACCTTTAGAACACTTATCAAGCAGCCTGTGATTATTGGCTAGCTATTATTGTAAACCACTAGTAACCTCGCCTGAACAGTGTGACTAGTGAAGTGGTGACTTTTGGGCACTAGACTTCATGGTATCACACAAAAAAGGATCAAGACCTTCAGCTCTGCACCAGCTGTAAAATGTCTTTCTTTGGCAGCGGTACACAGCCTTTGTTACCAGCCTCGTAGCAGAAAGCAACACCTCCTTAACGTCTTCAGGGAGATCCCAGTCCCTTAACCGTAACTTTTTAGTAGCCAGGTTTGCAGGCTAAGTTTGTCGACTCTCTGGTGAAGAACTAGGCCTTCCTTCTGCAAGAGCAGGTTGGCTGTCTGGGGAAGACTAAGTGGTAGGCAGATTGCTATGGCCACAACATTCGGGATAGCACATCCTATGGGCTCAATCCAGAGCAACTAGGATCATGGTTGTTCCATACCTACTCACTCTCCTGATGACTTGAGGTATGATTCGGATCCGTTGAAATGCACACAGAAGTGCAAAGTTCCAGTCCACCACAAATACATCCCCCCAGTGCTTCTCTCTTGAGAAATTCCCTGGAGCATAACAGCTCACACTTACCGCTGGAACTGGATGCAAACAGATCCACCTGAGGAGGTTCCCTAAAGGGTTTAGATCTCCAAACGTACTTCTTGGCAAATCTCCCACTTATGAGAGGCCGAGCCCTGCTTGCTCATGGCATCAACCACCTGGTTCAATATCATAGCTAACTGGACTGGGAACCAAAAGAGGCCCTGGAAATAATTGTCATACGACACATTTTCAGCAAGCCCAACCCTTTTCCTATGGGAACATTTGGAAATACCACACAAAAGAGGCCCAGGGTGCAGCCGCCTACCAGAAAATCTCCAGAGTTCCCTATAGGCCAGTCCACCCCTGACTGCCGATAAGGAGATCTGTTGAGAAGGTGGGAGTATCACTCTTCACGTGCCCACACTGGTGCTATGAGATTCATTGTGAAATGTTCCTGGTGCATTTTGTGGATCACCTGGTTCAAGGAGGGGATCAGTGGAAAAGCATAAGGAAATATCCCCGACTAGTTGACCCATTGTGCATTCCCAAGGGATCCCTTCTGTGGGAACCTGGATGCGTAGCTCTGGCATTTTGCATTTTTTGCTGTTGCAAAAAGATCTAGGTCTGGTTGCCCCCATTCTGCAAAACCGTGCTGGAGAATGTTAGATATTAATTTCCATTCATTTTCTAGGGGCTGAGATCTGCTAATGGTGTCAGCTAGGTAATTATGTTCTCCTGGAACATGTTGGGCCTGGGGATGCATTTCCCTTTGGAGATACCATATCCATATTTTCTGAGCTGGCTTGGTCAACCTTGGGGTATGTGTTTCTCCCTGTTTGTTGATGTAAAACATGGCTGTTGTGCTGTCTGTTGTAATTAACACATTTATTCCCTTGATGTGTTGTTGGAAAGCATGAAGTGCTCTGCAAACTGCTAAAAGTTCCAGAACATGTATGTGTGGTTTTGCTAGTGGGAGAGACGATGTCCCCTGCACAGTGAGGCCTAGGCAATTGGCTGGCCCACCCTGTTAGTGATGCATCCTTTGTGATCTTGATGTGAAGTGGCAGGTTCACAAATGTTTTTCTTTTAAACATGTTCTCTTTTGTGCACCATTCTAAACCCAACACCAGTGTGTGCAAAACCTCCACTAGATTGTCCCAATTGCCCTCTGCTTGAGACCATTGGATCACTAACCACTCTTGTAATGGACGCATGTTTCGTGTTATATAGTCTGGGGAGCTTACATTTCACCAATGATAAAGAATGCACTGTAGTTTACTGTGTATGTAGAATGAAGGTTGTGTGGTTGGAGGGGTCATTTGGCTAAATGTTGCAGGTTAACCTCAAGCCAAGTTGGGAGCATAAATGAGTGACTGTGATGAGGATGACACTGAATATGGTGTTCATGAGTGTTTGAGAATTATTCACGTGATTAATGCAGTCAGGGGTTCCAAAATAAAGCCAGGACGTTGGTTGAGGTGAATGGGGTTGAAATCCTAATGCTGATTGACAGTGGGGCAGATTATACACTTATTGGAAAAAACATGTGGGACTCTAAGTAAGGGTGTTGTGTGCTTAAGGAAGTTAACGTTAAGGACAAAGCGTATGGAGACAACCCAAAAGAAATAGGTGAATTACATGCCAAGTTAGAATTTCAAGGGAAGAGTACCATGAGCAGAATATGTGTGTTAGCGGCAACCTATTGTCTTGGGGCTGTCAGGCTGCTTTGGGGATGAAGTCAGATCCCAATGCTGAAGAACAAGAGTTCATAGGACATGGGAAAAGCAATAGGAGCGTTAGGAAGTGTGGAGGAACAACAGCCCATTACAGAGAATATCATTTGTTTTTGGGTACTGTGTGATTGAGGACAAGGTAGGGTCTCTTAAAGGATTGATCCATAATATTAATTTAAGACGTGGGGCAAATCCTGTGGTGACAAAAGGGAGAAGAGTTCCATTGGCACTCAGGGAGGAAGTAGAATTGAAGCTTAATAGGATGGTGAGTGAAGCAGTGATTGAGCAGACAGATGTGTTTGAGTGGGTTAGTCCCACGGTTGTGAGAAAGACCAATGGAGCAGTAAGAATTTGCATAGATTTGAGAGAGATCAACAAGAATGTTGTTGCAGAGAGGTTTCTGTTCCCAAAGATTGAGGAACATATTTCTGATTTATCTGGTGCAAATGTATTCGCTCATCTTGATCTGAGGTCAGCGTATCACCAAATGAGACCACAGTCATCAGATGTGACAATATTTACCACGCATATAGGAATGCTCAAATGTGTGAGGATCAAAGTATTACAGAAGTGTGTCTAAGGTTGGAGAAAAATAATCATTTTATCCAATAATTGGCAAAGCAATTCCCCAAACACACATTTCATACATGTGCTAAGATTCATCTAATGCAAAAAAATTAACGAGAGCAGGATAACTCAGGGCCAACGTGCTCGCCTTGGAAGCAAGACTACACGGAGCAGCACAGGTTTGATCTCCGGGTCCGCGCTTAGAAACCTCTGGGTATTAAGCACGTTAAAAATAACCTATCATATCATGTAGAAATTACACAGGCAAGAAGCAGACTGTATCCAATTAGAAAGGTAACAGTACATTTTACATTCAAACCATCAGTCTTGATTGTAAGATTTACTGTTGAATCTATGTGTGGAATCACAAACTTAAAATAATTTGAGTGGTTCGAGTACCTGTTATGAATTTGTGATTAAATAATTCTAGAATTCAAGTGCATTTATGCTATATGTTTTTGTATTTTACTTTGTTACCTTTCTAATTAGATAAGGTCAGCATCTTGCCTGTGTAATGTATGTATGTATGTATTCTTAGTAATTTCTTTTGTATTGACTATTAGTACATGTATGATATTTGTGTTTGGGGAATTGCTTTGTTGGATAAAATGAGTTTGTTGACTAAAAAGTCTGTTGTGTATTTTTCTCCAACCTTAGACACAGTTCTGTAATACTTTATGATTATTAGCCCTAGTGTTTAAGGTTGTCAATGGGGCAAACCTACCTTTGGGTTTTACAAATGTGTGAGGATGCCATTTGGTTTGATATCGCTGCGAGTGTATTTCAGAAAGTTATGCACAGTATTCTTAGAAAGGTCAGAGCTGTTAAGTATTATCAGGAGTATATATGGATTTGGGGATGTGATGAAGTAGAGCATGATTTAAGGTTACGCACAGTATTAAATAAACTAGGAGAGTCTGGACTCACGCTGACTTTAGAGAAGTGTATGTTTCGTAGGTCTTACTTGGGGTATACTTTGTCAGCGACAGGAATCAAGCCAGAGAGTAGTGCTGTCAGAGCCATCAATTAAATGAGCATTCCCAAGAATAAGATGGAGGTGTCGTCTTTCCTAGGACTCATAGAATATTATGCCAAATTTGTGAAGGGTTTGTAGAGTGAACAACCAATTTAAAGCAACTTGCCAGGAAGGAAGTGAGATGTGTGGAAGATTTGTGTAAGAGTGTGACAATGCATTTAAAGAAGTGAAGGAGGACATTATGAAAGCTCCTTTGTTGAGAGTTTTCAAGGATAAATTGAAGACCATTGTATACACAGATGCTTTGGGAGCTGTGTTAATGCAAGAGGACGGTGAGAGTGAAAATACGTTAGCATTTGCGTCTAGCATGCTCAAAGATGTTGAGACATACTATTCTGTAATTTAACACAGGGCACTGACAGTAGTGTGGGCGTTCATGAAATTTAGAGTTGCTCTCTATGGTAGGTCTTTCAATCTTAGGACTGATCACAAGCGGTTGGTTGCCATATTCAACAAAAGAGGCTCAGATAGTGTTTCCAGGAGAATTGTCAAGTGGGTGACAAAGTTACAAGCCTTGGATTTTATTGTAGACCATATATCAGGGAGAAGCAATGCAGTGGCGGACGGTTTGTCAAGGAACGCAATTATGGATGAAGATGTTGAGGAAGCCAGTATGGGAGATGATATGAAGGATATTTTTAGTACTGAAAATGGTCTTAGAAAAGAGGAGTGGACTAAGAGGATGAGGTGTATCAGGAAGTCAAGGGTGAGGTTAAAAGGAAGATGGTGTTAAGGTGCCGAAGGAGAAGTTAAAATATGCAAGACAAAGACATTTAAGAGAGTGAAGGAGTTTTCAAAGGGAATATGTGTGTAGGGGAGAACGAGTTATGTCCAGACAGAATGAGAGAAGTGGTGAATTTAGGTCACAAAGGACATATGGGAATATCCAGGAGCAAATCAGTGATAAGAACAGATTTCTGATGGCCAGAAATTGATAAATGTATTGAACGTCAAGTGAAGGAATATACAGAGTTTAAGGACAGCAATAAAGTGTTGGAGACTAAAGTTCCCCCACATGGAGATACCTCAGGCACCGGAAGTTCCCTGTGAAACTATTGCTGTTGATTTGTTAGGCTATGAAGACCCCGTCGACACATTCCACAAGGCAAACAGTGCTACCTTCCATCCTGTTGACATCCTCGTCGAAGATGACTTACAGTTTCCACGGTGATGGCGGCCGCTTCCAAGGTGACCCTGCCTCAAAGGCCGCAGTCAGCCGCAGCTGCCGATGCTGGCATCACCTGGAGCCCCAGTGAATGACTCCTTCCCTTGGGGTTCTGGTATAGGGAAACAGTTGCCTCCTGCACTTGATTTTCTCCCTTGGCCCACCAAGCTTGCATTACCACGCGCCTTGTCTCTGGGGCAGCCTCCCAGGGTGTCACCCCCTGCTCTATCACTTCAGACATCCACTCTATCAGATGACTTCCCGGAGGATGCGTGAGGGACAGAAATGAAAGGCGGACACAAAAATGTCATGTTTTTGGTTAAAGACTTTAATTCAACTTAAATGAGTTGGGCAAATGCCTCATTGACCCTATTCTAAAGAGAGTTTCTCTACCTGGAACCAAAAACTAAGTATCTGTCTTTGTCAGGATGTCATAATAAGGGTACTCTGGGATGCCCTCCTTTCGGAAGTGTAGCAATACGACAGCCAGCACCTTTGTGAACACTGGAGGCGGCGAAGCAAACCTGAAGGAGAGAACCTTGAATCGATAGTGACGAGGACCTAGTTTTTACCTTGGGTACTGTTGATGTGTTGGCAGCATTGAAATATGAAAGTATACATCTTTCATATCCAGTGTTGCCATGAAATCCCTGTTTGAGGAGTGGAATTACTCTTGTGGCGGCGTCATCCTGAACTTTTGAGGTTTGACATACATATTTGCTGCCTTTCGTCTAGCAATGGCCTCTTTGTTTTGTCTTTCTTTGGAGCAAGGAAGTACACAGAATATATACCCATTTCCGTGGGGGGACTTGTTCTATGGCTTCCTTTTTGAACAGGCCGTGGATTTCTGCTTGTAGAATTTGCAGGTGTTCCAGCGGCATCCTTCTGTATTTTGGTGGTAGATTGTGCAGTTTTTCTACGAACTCCATACAATACCCTTTTTTGATGGTTGATAACACCTACTAGTCTGAGGTTATTTCCTACCATGCATAGGTAAAAGAGGTTATCTGACCCCCTATTGGGGCGACATGGGAGGGAACCTGAATCAGAATTTCATTGTTGAGAAGCAAACGCTGCTACTCTAGAGGTTTGGCTCATTCCTCGACTTCTACCTTTTCTGAATGGTCTTTGAAAGGTAGACTGTGATGTACCCCATTGACCTTGGGTAAACTAAGAGCTTAAACCTACATTTGAGGTAACCCCTTTGTTAAGATTTATTAGTAACCGATCCTAGAGTCTTCAGAGTTTCATGCTCTTTCTTCGAAGTTTCTAAGGCATCATCCACTGCCTTGCTGAATAAGACATTGTCCTCCATCAGCGTATTTAAAAGGGTGGCCCTAGTCTCAGTTCTGAAACATGAACCTCTTAACCAAGCCTGTCTCTTGACTAGGGTTATGCTAGGTTAAGTCGATTTATACCATGCACCGCTGCCATTTTCAAGGTCTCCGGGCGCTCACGTGGCCCTGTAAGGAAAGGTGGGTTGGTTAGTGGGGATAGAGGTATAGTATAGATGTGTTGATCTGTTGATGCATGCAGAACCAGGAGGAACTGGAGTATGTGCGCGTGAGCTTTCTGGGTGTGCTTTCGTTTTGTGCACTGGACTTGTGTCCAGAAGGGCAGTGTCCAGTTTTTTTGGTGTCAGAGGTTAATAGTTTTGTAGTTTGGTTATAGAGAGATGTGTGGTGGGGGCGTAGCCAGGAGATCATGGTGTAAGAGGCAGAGACGCCGAGCTCCGGCCGTGGCGCCGTATTCTGATCCTTTTTCGATGATTAAAGAAACAACACCGACTGGAAAAGACAGCTACGGGGGGGGGGGGTAGGAAGCGGCGCCTGTTGCGGTGCTGTAAGTCTGCAGAAGAATCAGACCCGCTGAGAGTGAGCAATCCCGGTGGAACCGAACCTCCCTCCCCCCCCCCCCCGGACGCATCCAAGATGGCGGCCGCACCCTGAAGTCGGCGCCACCCAGACCTGAGCCGCCTGCCACCTCCACCTTCAGAGGTGAACATCGTCGCCTGATCCAAGAGACCCGCCGAGACTGGAGGAGAATCCATCCTCCCCTGCGAGAAGGAACAGATTCAAGCCGGTGCTTGACTTTGGGAGGCCCCGCCAGGGAACGAGAAGGCTCTGAGCACTCGACCCGGAGGAAGGGAGTGCGACTCCGGCGCTGGGATTCGGCTGGAGCGCACACCAGAAGCTCTGATCCGGAGCTGTGAAAGACCGCAAGAGAGAGCCCCAACCAGGACGAGCAGCGCCGCAGAGAGGGGGGAAGACGCCCTCTGGGACTGCAGGGAAGTGGATCCAGCGCCACGAACCAACACCGACGAGTGAACGGAGGTGTCCCCTCCCACGCAGCCGGTGAGTGATTTGGCTCCAGTGATGAGCCTGCACTGTACACAAGGTGAGAGGGGCGGCAGGGAGAGCACACGAACAGCAACGGTGCTGGAACAATAACACCTGCAAAAAACCTTGGCAAACACCACCTGCACTACAGAGACCCCCCCAAATTTAATCAAGAAACAGACACAAGGCCCGGAGAGGCCACAAGCGAACGCCAGGCCCTTACAAAGGGAATTCCATGGAGCGCACAGAGGAGTTGGTGAGGCACTATAACTCCGAAAACACTGAACTACTGGAACTGGAGGGCATTGAGATTGGCCCCTATACAAGCAAAGATCTCCCAAATTACATCAGGGACATACGCTGGGAACTGAAATCCCGAACACAGGCTAGCACTGATAAACAGACCACACTGTCCCTAGACCAAACTGTGCGACATACCGCCAAAACCCCACCATGTCCTCCAGAAATAAGGGGAAGTCGACCACCATGGACACGTATGTCACTGTCAAGCCACAGGCCCAAACTCAGCCCCCCTCCTCAACTCCTGAACTTTTGAAGTTAAAAGAAGGGGAATCCAAAGACACCCAAGTGCTAGACGCTATAGCAGCGTTACAAACATTCATAGACACAAAGATAAAGTCAAGGCTGATGTGAAACTAATGCGCCAAGACACCCGGAACTTAACCGAGAGAGCAACTAACGCTGAGACAACCTTACAAGAAACAACAGAAGACACAGCAGACCTGAAGGCTTGAGTGGCGGATCTAGAGAAGAAAGTGGCCACTCTAGAGGCACGATCCGAGGAGGCGGAAGGGCGTGCCAGACGGGGCAATGTAAGAATAATAGGGGTCCCAGAAGGAACCGAAGGCTCGAACCCGACTGCCTACGTAGAGGCCCTACTACAACAAGAGGTAGGAGCGAAAAAACTAATACAAGGCTTTGCAGTGGAAAGGGCGCACAGGTCCCTCCAGAAGAGACCGCCGCCGGGATCGCACCCTCGCCCCATAATCGCTAAGATACTTCATTTTCAGGACAGAGAAACCATACTGAAATACTCCAGGGAGGGGGGAATCATAGAACGCGGCAATTCCAAAATCGCCATTTACCCTGATTACACTCCGAATGTTGAATGGGCAAGAAACTCATTTGTGCAAATTAAAGCAAGACTCAGACAACTGAATTTGAAATACATGTTGCTTTACCCATCAACATTGAAAGTAATTTTGTAATTTTCAAAGGTCGTGCGATATTCCTAGAGACTCTTGCAGCCGCCACTACGTGGATGGAACATAATAACCTGGCAGACGGCAAAGAGACCCCTCCCCAAGAAGGCTGAGTTGCCAACACAAAGCAACACAGGAGATGAGCGTATACCACATAACCAGCACCCCCAATGCAAACAAAATGCAATTACAAACCACGAATGCTAATTTCAAAAAGGAATGCGAAACGGATGCGGCCCACGCTCGGCCTCCCACCAAGAACACAGCACAACCTCCACGAACAGAC
The DNA here is from genome assembly GCF_040938575.1 of Ambystoma mexicanum. Taxonomy (NCBI): domain Eukaryota; kingdom Metazoa; phylum Chordata; class Amphibia; order Caudata; family Ambystomatidae; genus Ambystoma; species Ambystoma mexicanum. Next base: position 291,028,306 of record NC_090932.1, on the reverse strand, counting down.
CAGTACAGGCCAGTTGCCTGTACGACACCGCTCGCGCCCGATACCCGAGATGGGCCCAGACGGCGCGAGAGAGCCTGAGGACTGCAAGAAAAATGCAGTCGCTGGGCGCACCAGTTTCAGTTACGATACCTGTTTTGTTTGTTATAATGTCTTCGAAAAACAGAAAACAGGGAGGTGCAGGACAAGACAATCTCAAAACCAAAAGCCAGAAAGACTCAGGAACCCAAATAAGAGATCCTCCAGCAGGAAGCATAGACCACTCCGAAAAACCGATGGGGACCAGAATAATAGACCCACTACATTTACAAAATGGCAACACAACTTAAGGTGATGACATGGAATGTGAGGGGGATGGGTTTGTATCTACGAAGAATTGGATTCAATCATTTCCGCAGGAAGAAAGTCTCGATTGCAATGCTCCAGGAGACCCACCTCACAGAAGAAACCACGTCCAAACTGTCCGAACGGTGGGGAGGACTTGGAAGAGGGGCACATTATTCCAAATATGCACGAGGAGTCTTCACATGGGTGAATCCCAACGTACCATTCCAACTATTGGGGTTAGAGGCTGACAAGGAAGGCAGGTACCTAATAATGTGGGGGACAATTGAACACACTTAAATATGCTTGGTGAACTCTTACTTTCCACAACATGGACTACCCGCCCATATCGACACACTATATGCTAAGATAGCACATCACTGAGAAGGCACTTTGATATGGCGAGGCAACTTCAATTGTGTCAGAAATGGGACCACCGACAGATCTGTGCCACCCCAACAAACAAACAACGCCACTACACAAGCGCTGAACAACACAATTGAGCACTTGAACCTGGTGGATGTTTGGAGAGAGCACCACCCCACGGAGAGAAGTTACTCTTATTATTCAGCCCCGCACAAGTTACACACGAGGTTAGACTACCTGTTCGTTGACAGGGAACAACTTCCTCTGGCAGAGTCCACAGAATACCTAGGCAGGTCGACCTCTGACCACTCGCCCTTATTCATGCAGTGGAAACTCAAGGGGCCTCGGCCGCCAATCCCGATGTGGAGAATGCCCACCGCAGCACGCACCGACCACGAGTTTAGAGAGGCCCTCGGTCCTAAGCTCGAGGAATACATAGATACCAATAAAGGCACTGTGGCAAACTGGGGCACGTTATGGGAGGCCATGAAAGTGGTGACACAAGGAGAAGCTATAGCAGGAGTGGGAGGCTTCAGGAAGCAGCTGAAAAGAGCACGAGAGGAAAAGGAAGAGGAAATAACACACCTGGAAACCAACACCAACGACATATTAGAGGCTGAGGTGAAACTGAAGGAAATTAGAGAAGAATGCCAGTCGGCCTGGGAAAGACTAGCTAAATTTGACTTTGCAACATACACCACCAGAGCACACAAAGAAGCAGACAAGCCAGGCAGACTGCTGGCTTGGCTGTGTAAGCGGGAACACCCAAGACACCTCCCAACTGAAATCACGGAAGAAGGCGGAAGAGCGTACAGGACGTAACAGGAGATCAATAACACATTCACGGAATTCTACTCCAAGCTATACACCCACAACAAACAAGTACCCAGCGAAGAGATCAAGGCCACCTTAGAAGAAATAGGGCTTCCGAAAATGACCGCTCAGAAAAGGGAGGCACTAGATGAAGTGATAACTCCAGAGGACGTGACAGAAGCAATTGGATCACTTGCTACGTGTAAAAGCCCCGGCAGCGACGGCTTGCCGCCCGAATTCTACAAAGCCTATGAAGTAACCCTAACCCCAATATTGCACAAGGTTTTCCTGGAGGCATACGAGACTGGGATCCTGCCTAATACCATGAAGGAAACGATCATAATCCCCATGCTTAAACCAAACAAACCAGCCAACGATTGTGATTCCTATCGCCCATTAGCGATGTTGAATTACGACAGTAAGATCCTAACCACCATACTGGCCAAAAGGCTTGCATGGGTGGTGGGAACCCTAGTCCACGGAGACCAGAACGGTTTTGTTCCAGTACTCAACATCACAGCCAACCTGAGGAGGCTTCAACACATCATGGCGGAAACCCTCACACGAGATGAAGACCTGGCGGTGCTCTCACTAGATGCCATCAAGGCCTTTGATTCCATATTTTGGGAGTGGCTGGTCGAGGTTCTACTGGAATTTGGCTTCGGAGAAGGCTTTGTGAGATGGATCAAGGTACTATACAACACGCCCGTAGCCAGAATGAAAACTGGTGGCACGATGTCGAAACCCTGGGCGATACAGAGAGGAACTAGACAAGGATGCCCACTATCACCGATGTTATACATCTTAGGCCTAGAGCCAATAGCCATTTACTTTAGAAAACAGTACTTCGATGCAGGCATAAAACTGGGCAATGAACACTCTATAATATCACTGTACGCAGACGATGTACTCCTATACCTAAAAGTCCCACAAATTAATGCACAGGTCGCATTAGATATACTCGACAACTATGCACGCTACTCGGGGATCCGATTCAGCAAGCAGAAATCCTGCCCATTTCCACTGGCCAGACTCAGGGATTTGGAGGAAACCGACCTACCAGAAATAGAGATAAAGTGGCAACCCGAAATGTTCCGATACTTGGGGGTAAATATAAAGCATACTCCAGAGCTCACGCACAAATGCAACACAGAAGTTGTAATGAGAGGGCTGCGTAAATCCATGAAATTTTGGTCAAAGCTTCCACTCTCGATGATGGGCAGAGCATCTATGCCACTACATCAGACCCCCCTTCTTCAGGAAACTAGAGGTACTAATTAGGGACTTTCTATGGGGACCATCCAGGCACAAACTTCCCCTGGCAATCCTTACACTACCATGTAATGAAGGTGGGATCCAACTCCCTGATCTCCAGATGTACTACCTAGCGGCGCAGCTTAGCCACGTGACGAGATGGCTCCCAGACGATCCAACCACCAAGACTGAATTATTGCGACAAACACCTTCCTCGATGTACCCTAAGGAGATACTATGGAACACAAAGATCCAAACGCAAGATGGCCCTATGATCGCAAAACTAGGCAGGCAGATATGGTCCAAAACCTGCTCTACGATACATCTGAAACACCCCTATTCGCCTAATACCCCCATACTGGCAGACGTGTGCAAAACCTGGACAGATCTCCCAACGATGAGAAGCTGGGAAAGTGTTGGGATCTACACATGGGGAGATATGTTCAAGGATGGCAGATTCAGAGACTTTGAATCGCTACAAACAATTGAGGGACTCCCAAGAGGCCAGTTCTTGTGGTACCAACGAGTCAAACATATTGCCAAGAAGAAATGGAACGAATGGCCTGAGGAACCCACCCCAAACCCCCTCCTACAGGAGATGCATGATCTCACCGACGGCTGGAAACCGGTGAGCCGGTTATACATCCGGTTGATGGACAAACCCAACATCAGAAGCGCAGCACTAAAGGAAAAATGAGTGGCCAGCTTTAACAAACAGTTCTCCCCAAAATGCCCTTGGTGTGGCAACAACCACGCAGATCTAATCCATATGTTCTGGACCTGCAGCCGGATGACAACATTTTGGGCCAGGGTAAAACAAACTTGCACAAGCACGGGGATGACAAGATATAACTGGGTCCCGAAAGAGTGCCTACTAGGCACACACCCCAGAGTGAGCAAGTACAAACACAGTCAAATTGATGGATATATCCCACATCCTGGCAAAGAGAACTATTGCAATGGCATGGAGATCACCAATGGGCCTGAGGCACGAACGCTGGATCAGAGAACTGGAGAGATGGACAGAAGCCGAAACCAAGGCCTCGCAAGATGGGGCCACCGCAGGAGAAGGTACAAACGACACACTCTAATCAAAGAAGGCCCTCTTGAGAGACATGCACTTCGCTGCTGACCACAAGCCTCCTTGATTCACATATCCCTCCCCTAATGAGCCTGAAGAAATGCCCCACCAAACCACCAGCGACAACCCACGCAAGTTCTCCCACACCTGAACTGATAGTCCTCCACGCCTTCAGCTCAAAATGAAGGACAGATATAACACGCTATACTCGAAGACAGTTCTTGTTACCGGTTTGTTTTGTTGTTATTTCTAATTGTTGTTATTTGCACAAAAAGAAAAAGACATTTTGCTATGACTAGAACATAACGAATGATAAAGCCCAATTGTATGACTATAAGCAAGTGATAATAATAATATTTAAAATTTGGGTGTTTGTGGTAGGTGAGAGGTGTGGAAGGGAGAAAGGGGGTAGGTTAATCGGTTTTCAGTGGTTTCTGGGTATCGTGTGTGTATATATATTTATATTGCCTCGGCCACAAGTCTGCCAGATGTTTCGGCAGCATCTAGTGTGTTCTAAATCATGGCATTAGCCGATTGTTTACCCTCCGTTAAAAGCTTCAACATCTGAGATTCTAAGGGCTTGTGTGCGTCATTAACCCGCTTCTCGATGTGGTTCCACTGCACCCTATTAAAGCTAGCCATAAGCACAGTGTTATTGGCTATCCTAGTTTGGTATACTGCTGACTTAGCAACCATTTTACAGTGAGCATATATTTTTTTGCTCTCCTTGTCTTGTGGTGCTTCAGAAGAGGCTAAAGGTGATCCTGCTCTCTTGCGGGTAGTAGTGACTACTAGTGAGTCTGGTGTTAGATACCCTCCAATGTAAAGGCTGTCTATTGGACCAAGTTTAAACCTTTTCTTTATGCAGAGATTAACTGCTTTTATGAGTGTAGGACTGGTGAGAGGGAATAAGTCTTATTTTGACTGTCTGCAATAGGGGTATATATTTCCCAATTTGTTTAATTTCTTTAAGGATTTCATCCACAAAATCCATATCTCCCGCAGACTCGTATGGATTTTAAAATAGTCTGTAGACAATGTTTAAAAGGTCATTGTGTAGACAATTGTCATCTATGGGGGAGGATGAAACTGTATCATTGATAATGACAAGGGACAGAACAGGGAAGTCATCAGGAAAACTCTTCCATCTCAATGGTGACATCTATGAAGGCATCATGAAGCAAGACAGATAACAGATTCAAAGTTCAAACAAACATGGTTTATTAACTCAAATGTCAGGATGGTTGAAGGCCTAGCTTGCCCTAAGCTAAGGTGGGATTTCCCTACCTAAAGAAACTAAGGAATGTCTCAGTCAGTAAGTTCAACTTAAAATCCTGTCTGTGTCCAAAACCTATACTTGCACTCACAACTAACGCTAAAGAATGTGTAGGTATGTCAACAATAAAATAAATAATGTTCCAAATAAAGTTCTGAGCTTCTTCCAGCTCCTGGCTTACTTTCTAGCTCCCCTTCCCCAAGTTCAAGACAGATCTCATCAGCTCCTGAGAGCTTAAGCCTTGGTTGCTACCATATAGAGAACCTTGGCTAGGGTGCTCTGACCCTCCTTCGGTCTTTACACCATTAATTCCTTATATCCGCAAATATATTCAATAAAAAAGTACAGGGAGTAATAATAAAATGTATAAAACCCTCTGTGCTGGATGGACGGATCTCCACACATCTCCCATTCCATTTACATCAAGACAAGTTTGCAACCTTGTCCTTCCAGCCATGAAATAGGGCCTTACTTGGGGGTTCCCTTCCCCAAGAAGACTCCAAGTTCGGGACTGTTCTACAAAGTCTCGAGATTACCTTTCCGATGAAGGCAACGCTGTTCAAAAGAAATCTCAGGGTTTCCTTCCCCAAGAAGGCAACACAGTTCCAAAAAAGGCCTTGAGGTTTCTCTCCTCCTAAAACCTCATCAGACTTACAAGGCTTTGGGTTTTCCTTCCCTAAAACAACAACAAAGTTCACTAAGCCTCAGGTTTCCCTCCCCTAAGACTTCAGCTTGCCAGCTTGCACTTAGTCTCTGTCCCTCAATGTTCAAAACGAATTCTAGGTCAACTTTACACTCCTGGTTTCTTGATAATTCATACTGACTGTTTTTCACTTCAGCAATCATTCATACACTTGCTTTGATTCTCTCTATATTTCTGTAGCTTTCATAGATAGGGTATCCCCGGTCTAGGCGCAGTTGTTGGGCCACACGGTTCACCCATTACAGGTCACACAACCGGTAACCCTAGGCTTTCTTCCCCAGACAGGTTCTTCTGTACCTGTGTGCTGGTTCATATTAACTTGCCATTCTCCTTGACAGCCTTTTGGCTTTGACACAATGTGTTTTCCTCTTTGCCAGTCTCTTGACTTTGCCACAATGTGTTTTCACATACAGTTCACTTCGTGGTGCTCATGTTCCTTTCACCACATTGCTTTTATACTCTTTAGCAATGTTCCATACTTGCTTTTCACTGTATTTCTTACAATTTGCTCTTTGCTTTCAATTCACTGTACGTTTAATTCACACAAACCTATCTGTTCTTAGCGTTGTCACAAGCTTTCATTTAGTTTGGTATTCAATGATTTGGATCTTTCATTCTGCTGCTTATAGTTCATCTTGTCTGTATTATTCCTCACAACCTGTTGCTTTGGGTTCATTGCATCTTGCACATACTCGTTCATTCATTCAGCATTTAATGTGGCTTTCTAACAGCCCCCAGGAGCGCCCCGGTTCCAGTGCTCTCTCTTTTCCACTCACCAGTCTTTGGCATCTCCTCCGAGCGGCTGCTGTCTCTGCTTCTGCTCCGCCAACACGTTTTCATTGGATTGCGAGCCCCGCCCACACTTCGCTTTCTCTCTGTTGGGTGCCGGCAGCGCCGATCGCTTCCGCGTACGCTGCCGGTAACTTGCAGCATTAGGATCACTTCCATGCCCGCAACTCCTACTGCTGAAGCACGACCAATGAGGCTCCCACCTCTGTGGTACTCTCGCGGCCTGCCCAGGCTTCGTGTACACAGCTCCTTGGGGTTCTTTGGCGGCGTCCTGGCTGTCCAGCAGGACCCAACTTGGCCGCCTCCTTCTGCATAGGATTCTCCCCTCAGGCCCACAACGCTCGGCCCAGCTCTCTCCTGCTGGTCTCTATCTGTCTCGTCGGCCCCACCTTTAATACACCTGCAACCATTTGACAGGTTGCAGCTAGCTGCAAGTCCTTAGGCACAATTGCCGGACCAGAATTAGTGGAGCACTTTGGACATGCTTGACCCTTACAGCCGTCGGCATGGCTCTTCCTCGTCTCAGTACTAGAGTGGTGAAATGACATGTTAATCTGCGCTACTCCTTGTCACCTCTTCCTCGTCCCAGTACTATAATGGTTTGAATGAGGGGAAATGAAGGACGATGGTCTAAAAAATCCTATGAAGGCAGTGGGGAGGGTGAAGTTGGTTCTCACAAGGAAAAGGGGGATATCGTGTCTCGCCTGTGGCCCTCCTTTCTCTTCACCCTCTTCCTAGTGTTCCGATATTGATGTCTTCTGGTGGTATCCCAGGCAGAGGGAAAAGGGTAGCAATAGCCCATAAATGCAGCTGGAACTGAGGGTTCATCATGGAATGAAAATGGGGGGATACCGCATCTCATCCAAGGACACCCCCTACCATTCCCCAAGTCTCCCCTACCCATGTGATTCTCCCTTGCATCTCCACCGCCAGGGTCGGGATCCAAGAGCGATGGCCCTTCCCTGGCCACCTGAGCGGAGGATGATGGGGAGAAAGAAGTGAGAATGCCCTCAGGTTCCTCACATCTCATATGTAGGAGAGTGCCCTTGTATTGCCATTTTCTGTGGTGTAAACTCCCCAAAAATAAAGTGTTTTCTCTTAATTGGATGTTTATCCCAGAAATCAAAGGATGACATTTTGTTCATGATATGATAGTTTATGATATGATGGTTTATTTATATAGCTCCTATACACAATGTGTTTCAAAGCGCTTCAAGGCAATGGATGGAACAAGGGAAAATACAACATTTTTACAGGCCATGAACAGTAAGGATGTGAAATTAACTATCGTACTCGGCCTGACGACATTTCAGGTAGTGCAAGAGCTAAAACATAGATAAGGAAGGGAGGGGAAGAGTGGGAAGGAAATGGAAACAGACAGGCGACTACCGTACTAGGCCTGATGACATTTCTGGTAGAGCTGGAGAAAACCAAAGGTGAGGGAGAGGGGTGCAGAAAGGGAGGGGAGGAACAAAACAAGCGACTATCGTACTAGGTCTGACAACGTTTCAGATAGTGCTGGAGGTAGGGTGGGGGACAGTAAGGGGATGGGGGAGCGATAGACGAGGTTGCTATCATACTAGGTCCAGGGACAATTCTGATAGAGTAAGTGCATAGAGGGGAGGAGATAGGAAAAGGGAGAGGGGAGGGGAGGAGAGAACAGAGAGTAAGCAGTCAAAAAGTACTGCTCAAACCTGTCCTTTGTCCATGAGGTGTAAGATAATATAGGTGGAAAGACCACCTCCTCGCCCTGAGCCTCCTGCGTCATGAGGACTGGTTCCTGGAAGCTCTGGACTAGGTGGAGGATCCACCATGAACGTGCCGTCACGTTCCCCCTGTGGTGGTCCAATCTTTTTGCTGCATTTCCTACTTCTACCCTCTAGCCCCGCCCTCCGGTGGGTTGCAACTCTAGGAGTAAGTTCAACTCCGTTCCTGCTCGCTCCATGATTTTGCTATTGGTATCGTTCCTGCTACCACTTTCCTTCCTCTGACGGCATTGGCCTGCCTTTCCTTACTGGACTCTATTGTTTTATCTTGCCTGCCTTTGTTTAGTTATCCGTCAGCTGCTTTTGCTTGCCGGTTGCGAGTCTCGTCTCACAGCTCCTCTGCGGGCACCCTCTGCCTTTCCTTTCTGCGCTTGGTGTGTCTTTTCGTCCTTCTTTGGGCTTGACCGTTACTGGTGCTGTTTACAACCTTGCACGGTATCGGACCTCCCTTTCTCCTTTCCTTTGGGCATTTGTGTTTTTATGTCGGTTTACCTTTACACACGCATCAGCTGGCTGCGGCTCCTCCATACCGCTCTGCCTTTTAGCCTGCTGTTACGCGGTGCTCTGAACGGTTCTACTTTTTTTCCTGGCTCGATCCCCTTACCTGTTTCTTAGGCTTCTCTCTCCTGGGTTCTCCTGACCCCAACCTCTCAGGGATTTCCCCCCTTTTTCTTTTGGGCTTTGCTCTTCTGGGATTTGACCGTCAATTGAGTTCTGTGTTCCAGCTTTCCATTTTACTGCACAGACCTTGCAGCTTTGTCCGGCTTTCTGCTGTCATCCAGAATCTCCATTGACTCTTTGTTCCCCCCTGGAGTTATTTGCTACCGAGAATTCGCCTCTTTCCAGCTTCTTCTCATCCCAGCATAATCTCATCATATCTCATTCCGGAGGCACTAGACCACTGCATCTCATCATGGAGTCCCAGTATGCTACAGAATACCGATCAGGGCTTTTTCCCCTTCCAGGGCTGTGCAGGGAGTACGCCATTCTTGGTGGTACTGTTTTTCAGTCCAACGAAGGTGGCGAGTTCCCGGAACAGACCCTATCTCTTCAAAAAGAAGGGATCTCCGGAGGAAACCACCACTGCATTGTCAGAATCAGAAGTCTCCACCAGCGACAGCAACGTTGAGACCCAGGTGAGGCCCTCTTATAGTGACATCCTTCTCCTCACAAAGAGGGGTATTTTTATTTTATTTTTTAATTTCAATCTTTATTGTTTTTAATTCATGACGAGGAGAATACAATACCACATCATAACAGTTCAACAGCATTCACCATGACTCTCTTACCGATCCAAGAAGTGGTTAATTTCCGCCAGATCGACATCTCACTATACAGTTTCTGGAATAATGGTGGGAAATTGCCTTCAAATAACCCCAAAGTTCTAGTGAAGATCACCCCCAAATAACAAATATTCTCTGACCTTACCACCATCCCTAAGTGCTCAAGTGCCCCCAATATCTTATACTCATTTGCATCAAATGGAAACAGAAGAGATTTACTTTTGTTAATCCGAAAACCCGAATATTCCCCATACTGTGAAATCACCTCCACCGTGGCCGGCACGGAGGTGTGAGTTTTTTTTTGTTTTTTTTTACATGCAGTAAGAAATCGTCGGCATGCACACCTAACTGAAATCCCCTTGTTCCCACCCGAATACCTTCAACCAATTAAGCATTTCTTAAGTGTTCCGCCAATGGTTCCATGTACAATGCAAGCAGGGGGAATAGTGGGCATCCATGCCTGGTACCCATTTGCAACCTGAAGGGCCTTGAGAATCAACCATTAACCGCAACCCTTGCCAGTGGGTCTGAATACAATGCTTGTATGCCAATAAGGATATTACACCCAAAACCAAACTTCCCTAGTCCAAAACACCCGGTCAAAGGCCTTTTCAGCCTCCAATGCAGGAGTGTCGGGTTAGGAACAAGTTACTTACCTGTAACTGTTGTTCTCCAGCATGGGTCTGGCATGGATTCACATGCTCATGAATATTCCCCGTCGTCAGGCTGGGAATCCTCGGTAAAGAAAAATCAGTATCAGTTTCGTTTCTGATCTGTCTTTCGTAGTAGTAACCAATCACTGATCTCTGCGTCCTACTGACCACAGCCAATGACTGCCCTCTCCCTAAGCCCCGCCTCTGGCAGCCATCTTCTGATTTGGTAGCACGTGAAGTGGCAGTATGACCAAGTGAAGAGCCGCAGAGGGGAAGGCGAGAGGGTTCGCATGTGAATCCATGCCAGACCCATGCTGGAGAACAACAGCTACAGGTAAGTAAGTTGTTCCTTCTCCAGCATGGGATCTGGCATGGATTCACATGCTCATGAATAAAGAATACATAGCAGTACACACATGCACAACAACGGGTGGTGGCAACAGGCTCAACATTAAGCAATACAACAACTCAACATTAAAGCATCTCTTACCTTCTCACCAGGCTCACCTTAGGAGAACAGGTTGCGTAGCACTGCTTGGCCGACCCTGGATTCCTCCCTGGAATCCCGGTCGACGCAGTAGAATTTCGTGAAGGTGTGCGTCGACCTCCACGTAGCAGCCCTGCAGATGTCCAGCAGGGGAACACCAGATAGGAACGCCGTGGTAGCTGCGATCGCTCTGGTGGAATGTGCTCTCGGACGTCCGGGCAGCGGTCGGTTTGCCAACCGATGACAGTACATGATACAGCCGGAGAGCCATCTGGAAATGGAGGCCTTTGAGAGAGCCTTCCCCTGATTGACAGGTCCTAAGTTCACAAAAAGTTGTGACGTCTTCCGAAGACTCTTCGTGCGGTCCACGTAGAACTTCAGCGCTCTAGCCACATCCAGCGAGTGCAAAGTCCTTTCAGCCGGCGACAAAGGCGATGGGAAGAAAACAGGCAACACCAAGGGTTCGTTGAGGTGGAAGTCCGACGGCACCTTGGGCATGAAGGAGGGGTGCGTCCTGAGCACTACCCTCGTGTCGTGAAAAGTCAAGTACGGGGACTTGTAGGAAAGGGCCTGGATCTCTCCCACTCGTCGTGCGGAGGTGATGGCCACAAGAAACGCTGTTTTCCACGACAGGAACTTCAACGGAGCTGAGTGCAGAGGCTCGATCGGAGGTCCCATGAGCTTGGTCAGCACCACGTTGAGCTCCCACGCCGGGGCCGGAGCCTTCACCGGCGGGAACGATCTGAACAGTCCCTTCATGAATTCTTTCACCAGACAATGAGACCACAAAGACGTCCGTCCCGTGGTTCTGGTGTATCGGGAGATCGTTGCAAGATGAATCTTGATGGAAGCGTGCGCCAGTCCAGCCTTGGCCAGCGTCAGTAAGGACGGCAGTACTTGAGGAGCCGTAATCCGTAGAGGGTTAATCTTCTGTGCATGGCACCAGACAGAGAACCTCTTCCATTTGTGTCCGTAGCATTTAAGAGTTGAGGACGCCCTGGCCTTTGCAAGAACCTCTCTGCAGTCGGCCGGTATGTCGTAGCCTCCAAACTCTTAACGCTGCAGGAGCCAGGCCTGCAAGTTCAGCGACTTCGGGTCGTGATGGAGGATGGCGCATCCTTCCCTGGAGAGAAGATCTGCGTCCACTGGCAGCTTGATTGACGGGGACGCTGACAAGTCCAGAAGGTCCGGGAACCATATCTGCCTCGGCCACGCAGGTGCGACGAGGATCATCCTGCACCGTGACCTCTTGAGCTGGTTTATGAGCCGGATCAGCAACGGCAATGGAGGGAACGCGTATAGAAACAGGCCCTCCCAGGGGAACGAGAAAGCATCGCCCATGCTCCTCGGCTGGGGAAACCTGCTGGCGAACCTCCGGCACTTGGAGTTCGTTGCCGTCGCGAACAGATCGATCTGGGGTGTGCCCCACCGTCGGAAGAGGCGGTCCACTAGATCCTGTCGTAGTTCCCACTCGTGGCACAAGCGCAGCTCTCTGCTGAGCGAGTCGGCGATGGTGTTTATTTATTCCTGCCAGATGAAACGGCACCAGAAACATCCCTTGGGCGACGGCCCAATGCCACAGATCCTACGCCTCCTTGGACAGGGCTGGGGATCTGGTACCGCCCTGCTTCCTGATGTAGAACATGGTGGTGGTGTTGTCGGTGAAGATCCTCACCACCTTGCCCTTGAGGGACGGAAGAAAGGATCTGAGGGCCCAAAACACTGCACGGAGCTCCAGGACGTTGATATGGAGGGACTTCTCCGTCGGAAGCCAAAGGCCTCTCGCGTGCAGATTTTCGGTGTGCGCTGCCCACCCTTCCAGGGAGGCATCCGTGGTCACTGTCTTCTGGTGGCCCGGGGTCTGGAAGTCCATGCCCGCCGCCAGATGCGCGAGGGTGCCCCACCTCCGGATCGCTCGTCGGAAGCTCTCGTCGAGTGTGATCCTGTCCTCGAAGCTGCCCGTCGTCTGAATCCAGCGAGCGTCCAGGAACTCCTGTAACGGGCGCATCCGAAGCCTGCACAGGCGGATGAGATAAATGCAAGAAGACATCATTCCGAGGAGGGATTTGATGGACCTCACCCTGGCCGCGTCCGCAACCAGCATCCGCTGCACCTTGCCCAAGATGGCCCTCGTCCTTTCCTCCGACGGAGAGGCCAGAAGTGCCAGTGTGTCGAGTTTCGCTCCCAGAAACAGCGCGTCTTGCGCGGGCACCAGGTGGGACTTGGCGTAGTTTATGGAGAATCCCAGGTCCGTGAGTAGTTGGACGGTCCTCGCCGTGTGCTCCGCGGCGAGTTCCCTTGTCTTTGCTCGAATGAGCCAGTCATCCAGATAGGGGTAGATGTGGATCCCCTCCAGGCGCAGCCGCGCCGCCACCGGTGCGAGGCACTTGGTGAACACCCTGGGTGCCGACCTCAATCCGAAGGGAAGGACTCTGAACTGGTAGTGACGCCCTTGGACCACGAATCTGAGAAACTTTCGGTGTCCCTTTAGGATGGGGATATGGAAGTAAGCATCCTCCAAATCCAACGACGACAGGAAATCGCCCTCCTCCAGCTGACCCAGGACGTGCTGGAGGGCGACTATCCGGAACTTCTGTGCCTTGATGAATTTGTTCAGTCGTCGTAGGTCCAGGATGGGACGCCATCCTCACGTCTTCTTCTTCACGAGGAAGTATCTTGAGTAAACTCCGGAGCCCCGAAGCCTCTTTGGGACGAGCTTGATGGCGCCTTTCTTGAGCATCGCCTTTACCTCCAAGAGAAGTTGAGGGACGTGATGTTCCTTCCTGGCCACGGGGGGGGACGCGCGGGCACTTCTTTAGAAACCCGAGCGCGTGACCCTGGGCCAGGGCGTCCAGCACCCATCGGTCGGTGGAGATGGACTCCCACACGCTGACGAAGCTCGCCAGCTGGCCTCCCACCGGGGTGCTTCGGTGGGGGCCCGACCCCACGGCCGGTTCAGTCCTGCTTCGACGAGGCTTTGCCGCCTTGTCCTCCCTGGCGACGACAGCGGGGTCCGCCCGACTTGCCTCGTCCCCTGTAGGCTTCCTGTGACGACGAACAGGCCGCTTGACGATAGGTGGAAAATCCGCCGCCGGAACTTTTGGAGGCACCCTGCTTGACTCTGCCGCTCCGAAAGGGCGGCCGTCGTTGCTGGAGAACACCAAGAGCCCGGGCCGTCTCCGTGTCCGTCTTGATGGCTGGTAGGGAATCGTCCACTGTTTTCCCAAACAGGTTGCTCCCGTCGAACGGCATGTCCAAGACCCTGGTCTGCACGTCCTGCCGGAAGTCCGTTGCCTTGAGCCATCCACGCCGTCTAAGGCACACGCCGTTGCCCAACTGGCGAAATCCAGTGTCAGCGATGTCCGTCGCTATCGTAATGGCGTGGTCCGACGCCACTTCTCCTTCCTGCAAGATCTCTAGGGCCTCCGCCCTCTTGTTGTCTGGTAGGAAGTCCAGCAGGGGGGCGATTTTGTACCACAACTCCCTGTCGTAGCGGGCTACGATAGCCAAGGCGTTGGCAGCCTTAATCGTCGTCGCTGCCAATGAGATGACTCTGCGTCCCATCGTGTCCAATTTCTTTCCCTCGCCGTCCGGCGGGGAGGTTGACGTAGAGGCCGAGGCCCCCCCCCCGCTTTATTCCTGGCCGCCGCGGAGACGACCGAGTCCGGGGTCGGCTGTGCCCGAAGGCACAAGGGGGCCGCGTCCAGGACCCGGTACTTCTTCTCGTACCGATTCCTTCTCGCAGGCGTTGTGGATGGGTTCTTGAGGAGGGCGAGACCCTCATCCCAGATATCATCCAGTAGAGGTACAGCGAGGACCGTCTTCCTCTTGGTCTCGCGCCGTTGATAAAGGAAACCTTCCTTCTTCTCTTCCGGGCAGAGCTGGAAAAGCTCGGATGCCCTGGCGATCATGGCATGAAACGATCCAATCTCGTCGGGCGGGGAAGCCCGGGGAGGAGGTGACGACGGGAGATCCTCGTCGTAAACCTCGTCGTCTGTACCCATCGCGGCCGTGTCCGTCCCCGTATCATCCCCATGGGTCATGGACGGGGAGGAGGGCTGAGCAGGGCGCGATGGTTGAAAAGGAGGTGGAGGATGAATCCTTCTTCTCTTAGGAGGAGGGCTCCCAGAAGGGCCTGGCTCCGGGTCCCCCGTCAGGAGCAGTTCCTCCGTTGGTGGTAACGGCAATCTCGTCCTTATCTCCGAGCATAAGGACTGTATAGCCAACAAAATGGCCGCCGAGTTGTCTTGCGGCACTGGTTGAGGGGATTCCGACGGGCGGTCAGGAGCCCCGTCGGCACCCTCGACGTTATCGTCGTCTCCGACGTCGGGGTCCCTCCTGACGGGCTGGTCTTCTTCCACGCCAACGCCGTGGCTTAAGACTTCGATCAGCTCCTCTTCAGAGGTTGAGGCCGAATCCACGACGACCTCCTGCCCCCCCTTTTTCTTCTCCGTCGGAGGTTTCACGGGGGTCCTGTCGATGGGAATGAAAGAGGACTCCCTCCGCGGTGGCAGGGAGACTCTGGGCCCCGAGGTCGCCACCACTGGTGTAGCCTCCACAGGCTGAGCCAGGGCCGCCGCGACTGTCTCGATAGAGGCCTTGGCTGGGTGGATCAAGGCTTTAACCACCTTAGGTGCGCTCACCGCCTTCTCCTTGGGGGGAGGGTCACCGCCTCGCTCCCTCTCCGATGGGGCCTTCGAGCTCGACCGGGGTCTCCCCAGGAGCTTCGCCGGGTGCTCGGCCTTCCTCTTACCCGAGCCAGAGCGTTGGCTCGTGGTTGATGGCGCCGAGGAGGAGGCGCCCTGCCTGGCACCCGTAGAGCCCGACCGTTCGGCGCTCCCGGTGCCAGCGGACTCGCGGTGCTTGGCCTTCTGTTGGGCCCCTGTCGCCCGGGCGCCCTCAAAGGTCTTAGAAGACCGCTCGGACGACTTCTTTTTCTCGCCCGACGGGCTCTTCCCTTCCAGCCAGTTGGCGAGACGCAGATGGCGGTCCTTCATGGTCCGCTCCGACATATTGCCGCAAAACGCAGTCCTTCTCCACGTGCGTCCTGTCCTCATGCAGGCAGTAGAGGCAAAGGGAGTGTTCATCCTCCTTAAAGACATTCTGAAGCTGGCATCCAGGGCAGACCCTGAACAGCTTTCCGGGCGTCGAGCTTCCCTTCTCCTGGGCCATGTCCGAGATGGGCCTGAGAAACTTCTGGAGTACTCCAAAAGCGTGGCTCGATGAAATCTTCACCCTTGAGGGGCGTAGAAGAATCCGACACGGGTCCCCGTTGATCGGATAAAGAAACAGTGGAGCTTGCGGCTCTTTTGACCGAAAAAGAGAACATTTTCCTATGAAAAAAGCACGAAAAAAAGCACTCGAGAGCAATAGCACGAGGATCCCAACACTTGAACGTGCAGTAAAAATCTGAAGATGGCTGCCAGAGGCGGGGCTTAGGGAGAGGGCAGTCATTGGCTGTGGTCAGTATGACGCAGAGATCAGTGATTGGTTACTACTACGAAAGACAGATCAGAAACTAAACTGATACTGATTTTTCTTTACCGAGGATTCCCAGCCTGACGACGGGGAATATTCATGAGCATGTGAATCCATGCCAGACCCCATGCTGGAGAAACCCCTTTCCTACATGACCCATCAATCAAATGCAGGGTCTTGTATCGGCACCCTATCTACACTTAATGAAACCCACCAGGTCCGTATGTACCAACCATGTCATATGATCCTCGAAACGAGAGGCAAACACCCTTGTGAAAATCTTACCATCAATGTTGAGAAGCGATATGGGTGTGTACGACCCACAAAACTGGGGATTCCTTCCCTTTTCGAATTAACGAAATCAGGGCCTGACTAAGTTCTAGGGGCCTTCACGGTTTCATTGGTAAAATTAAATAACTTTGCCAGGTGTGGTGCCAAGAGTCCTCATCCAGAGCCTTTCCCGCCTGCATGTGTGTACTTTTTGTACCTAATGTGTATACTCTATAAATTGCCTAACTCTTCTTGAGAGAAGTCTGACTGCTCAGCCACAGCTACCAGGTAAATCTGGGTGGTACAGACTGCTACCAATTGGGTTTACTGCTAACACCTGTAGTCTTAAACTTTTTTGCAGTGGTCCCTAAGGGAACTGCACAGGTTTCTGCCTAACAATGAGCATATGAACCCATGCCAGACCCCATGCTGGAGAAGAGCAACTTTCTCCAGGGCAAATGAGATGCCAGAGCAAACTGAAGCAAGACTTGCTGACATGAGGACAAGCGCAACATCCTGTGACCCCACTCAATCAGGACACGGCAACGCTTGGTACCCCAGCTAGTTCCTTATTTACAAATACGAAAGTTGGTCCCCTGGGGCGGGGAGTAAAAAATAAAAACCCTCTCCGCTGGATGAAGGGACCTCCACACATCTACCATTCCATTTACATCAAGACAAGTCTGCAGCCCTGTCCTTCCAGCCATGAAATAGTGTATCACTGCCTGCCCAAGGGCCCATTTATCCTACTCTGGATTCACCCACATGTTGAGGTCACCACACCCAATATCAGAGACCCCTTACTTTCCCCGATTATAGATGTCAATGTGTTCTCAAAGAAAGCCATTTGACCCTGATTGGGGCAGTAAATCCTTGTGATAGACAACCATGCAGCAAGATTTCAAACCTTCCCCCTTTTCAACACTCCCGACGGCCAATATGTTTCCCCAATTGAAGCACATGAAACCAGATGTTGTTCTCCTTTTAGCAACCTTGTTTCTTGGACCATTAAAATATCCAGACCCGCTCTACTATATTCCCTGGCAATCAGGGAGCGTTTAGTCAGTGAATTAGCACCCATAAAGTTCAGGATACCTACAGAACAGTGCACCATGCAAGCCCTCCCAATACTCCCTACTGCTGTCATCAAAGAATCAGTCTTGGACTCACACACCTTAGACGTACACAACCCTCCACACCCTTTTCCAAGCCTCATCCAGATATCGCTCACCCCTGTATCCCCTCCATATTCTTCCCTCGTACCCAGAGTCCCCCAATATCTAGATGCCCATCAAATAACGGGCCACCAAAGATAACCCATGCCCCCCTCCCGCTCCCTGCTCCTCCAACACGAACCAAATAAAGTCATCAAATAAACCAACTGGACAGTGTCATAAAACGCAACCGATGGAACTTCAGTTTTCCATTGTCATAGAGTCCTGCACTGCAGCCTCACTTGACTGTCGATGGGGTATTTACCCTCTGAAATGTACAACCTCTAGGGACCCCTTCCACAGCATCAATTGCTGCAGTGAATCTAAGTGTCCCTGAGATCGTCCTCTTTCCCCTCTTTGTCACTCTCCGAGAGATCACAGCAGCTGCATCACCTCCTCCCCTTTTTGACCCTATAGTTCACACCTTTAATCTCAACCAGGGCAAACGGTATCATATGCCCTTTCCAAGTGGTGAGGGACCAACAATCTCAATACTGCTGCCATGTCCGAATACCAGATACATTTTACTACCAGTCATCTTGGGCCTCTACATCGGACCATACCTGCACGGTGAGCTCCCTCAAGTTCGACCTGCTTTCCACCTTCGCCCACTAATAGGATATTGATCAGCAACAGTATTTTCTTCTGTACCTCCAACAGTTTACCCTTTCTGTTTCTTCAGTCTGAAGACATACAAATGATTCTGCCGTTCTTTATTTTCAAGATCATCCAATTTCAGATTTTCATCCCTGGATTCCAAATCAGTCACTTCTGCCATCAAACTCATTTAAAAAACATCAGGTGGGTATTATCCATGGCTTCAAATGTATTCTAGAGCACTACCACATAAATCTGCGACAGAGGCGTGAACCTCTCCTCTCAAAGCACTAATTTCCTGCAATATGTACTGAATATCCTCCTTCGTGGTTGGAGGTTGAATATTCTCCTCTTTCTCTGTTCGGGACGGTCTGTTCTTCACCTCTCCTTCCAACTCCCCTCCACACCTGTATCACTGCAGGAAACAGATGCCAGTCAACGATTCCCTAGCCCCTGGTAATTCTTCCACCACAATGCAGATTTGATATAGCACCCTGCACAGGGCACCAATCTTGGGGAGAGTTCCCTGTAATCCTCAGGCTCTTATGCATGCCTCGGGCCAACCGATGAGTATACTTCTTGATGCCACCCTTTCACTTCCCTGGGGGTGGGTACTCCACCTTTCCAACCTCAAGGCCTCTAAGTCACTACTTAACCTACAATTACTACTGCTGCTCAACGGGAGGCATCACTGTATGCAAGTCTCTCAGGAAGGCTGGCACCCTTACCCCAAACTCCTTCAGGGCCCCGATATCATCCTCCAGTCCACCCGCAGCAAAGTCTCACAACACCCTCCTGGCAAAAATTGGGTGTGTCCCGAACTATTCTTACGGGCACAACATTGATCAGCGGGACGGCTCGATGAGCGGACCGCTTACCACCTCGTTCTCTGCTCTCTCAACGGAGCACTTCCTGCAAGTCACCGACCAGCTTTTCACTCCACCCCAGGGAGTCGCTGCACGCACTCCAAACTGCACACAAAGGCAAGACCCGCCACAGAGACTGAAGTCCTCCACAAGAGCGCCTCCACCGAATCAGCGTCCCATGATCGTCGAATCCAAAAATGACTCGCCATCAGGACGGTCCATCCCCTCCTCCACCTCTGCACAGTAGACCTAAAGGCCTCAGAGAACTGTAAAAAAAGGCCTCCAGTACCTCAGTTCGCCCTTTTCCCACAATTAAACACGCAAACGGGCCACAGCAATTTGCAGGAACACCTCCCATTCCAAAATCTACTGCATTGCACCGTCCATGCTTTTATTTCGGTTTGTGAAGGACAAGTTTCAGAGCAGGTGGTTATTTTTGGTGGCTGTGTCTGTTGTCGAAATGCAAGTCGAGTAAGAGCCACTCACGAGTGAGGATAGTGTTTCGGAAACTTTTCGACATATTCATCGAAACGCGAGT
Source organism: Ambystoma mexicanum (assembly GCF_040938575.1). Taxonomy (NCBI): domain Eukaryota; kingdom Metazoa; phylum Chordata; class Amphibia; order Caudata; family Ambystomatidae; genus Ambystoma; species Ambystoma mexicanum. The sequence continues at coordinate 291,008,551 of NC_090932.1, read as the reverse complement.
GTAGTGTTTTTGTGTGCCAGTGTGTTTTTCGACTTGCTCAGCGTACTTGTGTCAGATGCAGATCCCAGCCGGTCCCCGTGAGAATGTTTTATATGTTTGGCCTTGTCACCAGTGGAAGTCTTAATAATAGCATGTGATGCCTGCCCTTCAGAGTTGGGGGATGGCTCATGGGAATCGGAAGGTTCTATATTGGATGTTTCCTCTGTATCGCCAACGGAACAAGGGTTGTCCTGCTCTGCTTCGGAGTCCTCCGCTACAGCAGGAATTTCGGCAGATGCGTCAGCCTGCAGCACCAACGCCACCCAGGGTTTCGTTCGCCAATCTTTAAGCGTATTCGTTTTGATGAGCTTGCAGGCTCGACACGTATCCTCCTGGTGATCTCTACTGTGAGAAACCAGAAGGTGTCTCGCCCGCTGGTCCCCGGGGATCTGTCATCCAGGTGGCCAGGATCTGGCCATCGCTTTTGGATCCAGTTCCTGGGGGTGAACCAGTACGGGAGGATCACCTGGGTGAGGGGTCTTTGGGGAGTGGGAGACCGGATGGCGAGACGCGGTATCCCGCTTCCCTGGAACACATTTACCCCATCCTATCAGAAAGGATACTTAGGAACTCAAACCCCCCTTTTCCCCCAACACAAACACGTTCTCGCGGACAGCTCACTATGAGACAAAACTGACTAACACCCGAGCCGTATACCCGACATGTCCCAATACAATAGTCAGGCAGGGTCGGGCAGTTACTGACCATTACACACACCCGACTTCAATTACACTTGCCCACACAGATAAAAAGCAGAGCACGAGAGCACACTCTGAGCGAGGCAAAGCACACAAGGAAACAGCAGTTCCAAGATCGCAGTTTAATACCAGGCGAAAGACAGCAAAACAGAAGGGGATTGCAAGGAGGGAAGTGCCCTTGACCTTTTCGACGAGAAGAAGTTACTTTCATGAGCCTTCAAGAATAGAAAACGTAAGACCAGGAAACAAGGCTGAAGAATGCTGCATTGTGTGGAGGAGGTACCCAGAGCTCTCCTGTGTCGATAGTCAAGGCAGGGAGAATTGCTTGCCACCGTGGTACTGTCCTTGGATCCTACAACAAAGCAGCGCGAGTGAAGTCAGCACAGCCGTTGAGTTGGAGAGACTGATACCAGACCGGTCTGTGTTGAAGCCAAGGTTTCAAGCGGCAACATTGTATAGTGAAAGCTGCAGCGAACACTGTATGAAGCGTATGTGATCATCAGCGCGAGTAAAGTTGAACAACAGAAGAGTGATTGAACTTTGAAGCCAAGATACGATACCTTAGACAGAGTGGTCCGGCACTGCGTGCGTGCTCATTCGAAAGTCTCTGTAATGTATACAACTGAAAGTGGCAAAAGCGAAAGAGTGACAAAGAATTGTAAATCGAAATGGTCCTGCAACGGGTCAGGGAAAATGCCATGCATAATCGAAAATCTTCGATATTAAGAGCATAAAGAAAGTTAAATTGAAATTGGTCTGAGCCCGCGGAGGGAGATTAATTGAACATTGGATTAAAAAGAATATGAGCCTGGCTGAGGGGGGATCCGGACCTGAGCCCGGCTGAGGCGGATCTGGGGTGAACTGTTAATTGTCAGAGAAATTGGACACATGAAAAGCCCAGGAGCATTGTATTAAGAGGATCTGAGCCCATCTGAGGGCGATCCGAGGTGAATAGTGAATCACCTGAGAAACTGAGTACTTGTGAAATCTAAGACGAAAATATCTTATTGTTTGTTTGTTGCATCAGGCCCTCTGAAAGAATAGACTGAAAGACAAAGCGACTTGGGAACGGAAGGCCCTGATGCTAACGATTGAACGGTATCATTGTGCTAGAGAAGACAGAGACTGTGCTAAGCTCGAGTGTACCACATTGTTCCGTGCTGAAAACGTGGGGAAGATCCTGACATATCTTTTTATGAACACTTATTTCTTTTTCATAAACACTGTTTCTCACACCATTTGTATTTAGAGGTAAGGATTAGCAACAGGTTTATTAGTATAGGCCCTTTTATTTTGACAAGACCCCACTAGGACTGCGTTTTTATTATTTCAAGGTGGTAGCTTGCTCCCATCTGTAGATTTAGGATTAGATGGGCGTTTTTCAAACCCTTTTTGAAGTTCAATAAACACCCTTGAACTGTCTTACTGTCGATACCATGCCTTCCTTACACTATGGAAACGATAGTTACCCACTCTGGGTGTATTCTTCCAGGGGAGTCTTTTGTTACATGTGGGGTAAAATGTAAATGGATTATTTTCCATTGTCAAAGCTGGTGCACAGGGAGAATTTGTAAATTCAGGGGGAATTAAATTGGGACATTCTCCAATATAAAACTAAGGCGTATATGTCTTTCCACCACTCTCCCTTCTGTGTAGATTGTTAACCCTTCTCCGGTCGGGATGCTATCTCCTGCTAAAGTAGCGGGTCCGGAGCACAAGTTGGCTGGCTGGGTGGGGGCAGTCTGGCAGGCGTCACAAGAAAGGGAGGCAGTAGCCTTGGGTAACAACTTGTTTGCCACTGACGTCAAAGAGAACCATCTGGACATGCCCTTCGATGGCATGAACTTGTTCGGCACCAAGGCCGACGAGTTGATCAAGAAATTCGAAACCTGTAAGGCTACTGCCAAGTTGCTGGGGCTAGCAGTAATATTGTGCCATTCTTTTGAATGAGTCAGATGGCCCACTACCGCCGGAAAATGAGAAAAGATTGCAAAGCGGTTTTGGAGCCGCTGCCGGGCTAGAGGGGACTGAAGCGGGAGTGGAATGAGAGGTTTTTGCACTTCTGCCTGATGGTCTTGCAAATGTTCTCTGCCCTTGTTTTCCAGGTGTTTAATCTTTCCCTCTCTGCCTGTGACAGCTTAAGTAACGAAAGGGCTTTCCTTTCCCGGTTATGAGACACAGGCTGAGTGGATTGGTGTCCTGCCTTACCTAGTGACTTGGCAGAAACTGAGCCTGAAACTTCTCCAGAAACTTCTCCAGACTATTGTCTGCCTTTGGGCCAAAAAGATTAGAGCTGTGACGTGGCATATCTAGTAGTCTGGCTTATACATTGCGGACAAAACCTGATTTCCTTAGCCACGAGAATCTCTGACACAGAACTTGTGCCCTTGGCTCTATTGAGACAATCAGTCCATCTAGGTCAGACAGAATTGCTTGGCACATTGCCTCTTTCCCATCGGCAACAATGTTTTGAAGCAGTTACTCGTTACTCCCCTCTGGGAACGTGTCGTGCAGCCTCAGACATATAACTGCCCATAATGTATGTGTGTAATTAGCAAGGGACGATGTCGCACTGATGCCCTTTAAGGCCATACTGCCCAATGGAAAAACTATTTTTTAGATATGGCATCATATATTTTATCGTCTCTTTCTGGAGGCAGGTATGGATATTGTGAGGAGTCAGGGATGAACCTCGGACACAATATAGCCACGTCCTTGGTTAAATAGTTTTATTGAAATTAAAAGGGTTGGGATAAGGCCTCTCTGACCCTGCTCTAAGAGGAATTTCTCTACCTAAACCAAAACGAAGGATCGGTCTGTGTCAGGATGTCAAAATCAAACTGTCCTTATATCCAAAGGGAAGTCTTTAACATTTTGAAGCACTTGCAAAAGTGTTCATTATAAAGAGTAAGTAGTTGCAACACAAACAGTTCTTTATATCAAGTGAGCCCTTGCACCACAATGGGGTTCCCTTCCCCTATGTTTTCTCTTTCTTGCATACAACAATTCCTTGTGTCTTATATGGCCCACAATTGTACTGTCACAGACAAAGCTTCCTAGCTTCGTAATCCTTTTTGTCGGGACTAGGCTTTTCTTTATATGCTTTACACAATTCTGATGTTTCTGTACTTAGAAATTCTTAACACACTTGTAACTTGCCTGGTATACTCTCCTGCCCGGACCTCTTAGTTTCACACACTCCTGGTATACTACCCTGCCAGGGCTGTTCATATTCACAAATTTGTAATTGCCCAGTTTTTCTCTAGCCAGGGCTTCTTGCAATCACTTGCTTGGATATCGCATCCTCTTGATATACATTTTGTTTTGGTGCTCCCATGTATTTATATTCCATATATTCACACACCGACAAGGGTTTTACTTCTCTTTACGCTTTTACAGTCCGCTTCTTCATTTTCTCTCTCTGTGGTTCTTGTTACTGTTATTGGTGTTTAGCACAGTCGCCGATATACCCCGGGGTCCCTACTGCCTTAGGGCCGATTTACCAGCTCTTGCTGGCGTTCTCGGGCTCATTCACAGTCATTCGGCGAAGGGACACCGATTGGTTTCTCTTCTTAGCTGTTTCCTGCACGGCTTTTGTTTCCGGTGGCGTCTCTTGCACATGCCAGGCTTCCCTCTGGCAACGGTAAGCATGGGGTTGCTTGCGGCAGGCGGTGCACGCCAAAGAGTTCTCATCTGTCTCCTGGCGTCGCGTCACCACAACCCGTTCCGTCAGCATCTCCCCTCTTCTCTGCTGGTATACCACCCAGATCCACCACGCTTGGTTATGCTTTTCGTGTTCTCTGAGCCTCGCGGGTGGGTGAAATGTCTGCTGCCAACAGTAGCCTCTTGCACCTTGTTTCCGTCCTTTACATTTCCCGGCCACAGGTACTTGCGGGGAAAGACTAGAACGCTTGCTGGGCTTCTGGTTTCTCCCGCTCTGCGTTACTCTTTCCTTCTACTTCATACTAGTACTTATTCCACTCTGGGAAGCGAAAGAAACTTTTTTGCAACTCTGGCATTGCCGGAGTTCATTGGTGCCAGCGGCGCCTCCGGACATGGAACAGAAGTCAGGGGACCGACGATTAGAGACAGAAGAGTGTGCCCCGTTGCCGCTATCTTGTTGCGTCTCATTGCGGAGTTCCTGACGGCTCTTCCAGGCACGGTGGGATCCGTTGTCTTGGCCTAAGCCATCAGTGCAGATGCCGTGACCACTGGCATCAAGGCCCAAGCTGCGCCTTTGGCGGAAATGACGAGCATCTTCATTCTGAACTCCTCCCATTCCTCTGGGGAAGAGGACTGGGTGGGAATAGGTATCTACAAGGCCTCTTCCTCTCAGTCGCCCATGGAGAGGTGGCTCCTCATCTTCAATGATTAAGAAGAATGATGTTGCAAGGAACTGCCAGGAGAGCTCAACCTCTTGCAGTGTCTTCTTTCCGTCCTTTCAGAGAGAGGACCATTTCTCTGTGCCATAGTCCGCGCCCGGCGTCCTTGAAGGGTCAGCATATCTTTCTCCTTATGGGGAAAGGTGAAAAGATTTGCTTTACAATCTCAAAGGCCTCACCCAAGGCAGTAAAAGCATATGAACTGCAGGCCCGAAACAGACATCTGACAGTCCCCAATCCATGCAGGGTTCGAACCCCAAAGAGCGTGTTGGATTCGGCATTGTGACAAATTCGAGAGACGTAGAATCCAAAATTCAGTTAAACCAATAAGAACTAAGAGCAGTGTTCCTAGAGAAAGAGTGCAGAAAAAAGGAACAAGGTCACAGGCGAAGAGCACCTATATATACTGGCCTCCGAAGTCATGTCCGGTGCTGGCCGCACATAGGCGTTGGCCGGAGGCAATGCAGAGCCACACTGTGCCCCCTAGTGGCATACCAATTTTCCAAAGAGCAGCTGACACTGGGAAATAGAGATCATAGATGAGGAATCTGTAGTAGTAAGAAGTCCATAAGAAACAACTTGTGTTGCGAGTAAGTGTATGCTGCCAAGGTAGCTAAATGTACCTTGGCAAATTGAATACTAACCGTGAATGCAAAAGAAGAAGGTAGATAACAAGGTTTCCTGTAAAACAATCAGTGGATAGGTCTGTCTCGTTCTGCAAAATATTATAAACCGTTTCAATTTATTAAAAAATCAATGTCTTATATTTGGTTTCCTGGCCTCAAGTATTCTGTCCATGAATCGTTAAGGCATGTTCCATTGACCAAATTCTATGGTCTCAGGAGCAAGGTGGCAAGGTTCCTAGTTTGTGGCGTGCATTGTCTGATCAATATGTTTGGTCAACAGGTTGCGTACTGGAGGCAATTTGACTGGAGGTTGAAGCAACAAGTGTGGGAGGTGAGGGTACCACACTTTTTGTACCCGTGTTGGAGCAAAGAGGATTAGCATCAAGTTCTCTGGGAGTAATATGTGAATTACTTAGTATAGGATGGAAACAGGGGGGAGGGTGGGAGAGGCCTAAGCAAATCTCCCTGACCAATTCATCTAAAATGTTTTGCAGAGGAACCCTGGTTGTATGTGGATGCAGAGAAAGAGCATTTTGCATTTTTAGCGGTCACAAATAAGTCTGTATCTGGATGACCCCATGTTTGCGAATATCTGTTAGAGCCTTGTGTGTGGCACTGCCAGGAGACATGCCGCCATGGTGCCTAGGAGGTGTTGATACCACCACGCTGAGGTCACTGTTCTGCAGAGAAAATGCCCTGGGCCTCTTGATGGCTTTGATCTTGTCCTCCGAGGGAAAATCTCTCTCTGAGCTTGTATCCCATATGAGGCCCAGGAACGTTAGATTCTGCGTAGGCTCCAGCTGTGGCTTCTTGAGATGGATGGAAAATCCCAACTCGTGTAGAGTATTCATAAGGGTGGAGGAGGTGTAGTGTACTGCCTCCAGAGACCTTCCCCTGATGAGCCAGTCGTCTAGGTATGGATAGATGTGGTGGCCCTGGAACCTGAGAAGGGCCACCACCACATTCATCAGTCTTGTAAAGACCCTGTGTGCTGAATTGAGGCCAAAGCGTAGAACCTTGTATTGAAAATGAAAGCACATGACCTTGAACCTTAGAAAGGACCGATGGGGCTGCCAAATCAGGGCGTGTAGGTACGCATACTTCAGATCCAGGGAGCACATCCAGTCTCCCGGGATACAGTCTTTTCATCAAGAGATTTTTCATCTGAACATATTTACTGAAAGACCTTCATGAAGTAAATATTTTTAGATGAAAAAGCTCTTGAATGAAAATACTCGCTGACACTACACAAGTTAGAGGGAGCTGCCCAGTGCTTAACCAGACTGTTACTATTTATTTCAGCACTGGACAGCTCCCTCTGACCTTATGCATGTTTTGTCGATTTTTGTTTTTTAATATAAAGTGCAGTTACCGATTTTACATTCATAAAATGAAAAGTGTTTATAAACCAAAACTGTTTTCGTTAAAAGTGTTCCGATATATAAACTCTTTTCACTTTATGTATGCAAATTCAGTGAAACAGATTTCGGTACAAGAAATTTGGTAAAACATGTGCTCGATGAATATTTTTTACTGTAAAGACATGGAACCCAATCTCCCATGCACAGTGGCTCTGCTATAAGTGCCGGGGTAACCATCTTGGGCTTTTGAAGAAGAAGGGAATGGTTCAAGTTGGAAAGATCCAACACAACTCTCAGGCCCGCCTGGTTTTTCCTGTGTATGGTGAAAATCTGTGAATAGAATCCCAGACCCCGCTGGGAGGCTGGGACTTCTTCCACTGCCTGACTCTCTACGAGCAAGCGAAATTTCTGCCAACAGAGTTGCTGTCCCAATCTGTGGGAGCGGAGGGGAGAGGGGAAGGAGGGATGGGTAGGCAGTAGCCTGTGGACACTACTGAGAGGATCCAGGGGTCTGCGAACCACGTGCGCCAGCATTGGGGGTGAAGGGCAAGTCTGCCCCCCACTGGAGACACGGGGACCCGGATGGGCCTGTCATGCCTTTTTAGCGACTGAGGAGGGGGCCTGAAAAAAAGCCCTTGTGAGCAGCCTTGTGTTGTTTATGCTGGTGCTGGCTCGGAGACCTGTCCGGTTAACTGGACTGTCGTTCTTGGAAGCACCAGAAACCACCGAAGGACAGACTCTTGTCTGATCGTTGGTGTTTCTGGCTGTATGCTTTAGGAGTGGCCTTAGTGAGGATGGATACGGATTTGGCAGTTTGTGAACTGTTTTTCTTCTTATCCAGTTCCTTGTCCGTAGTGGAATGGAACCGGTCGCCACCCTCAAAGGGAAAGTCCCGTGTGCGCTCCTGGACATCCGGGTTGAACTTGTTTGCCCATAGCCAGTTCGTCCTCCTCACGTCCGCAGAGATGCAAATGGCACAGCCTGAGGTGTCAATGTGCACAACCATGGACTCCATTATGTCTTGCACTACAATTTTGGCCTCCGCCAGCCCCGCCTTGAAGCGTGCCTGGCTTTGTACCGGGAGTTCCTGAAGGAAGTGGGTGATTTTGCGCCAAAGCCTCTGGTTGACAGCAGCGAGTATAGCGTCTGCATTACACTGACGAAGATGAAGGGGGATCTTCTCCTTACCCAGGAGTGCAGAGGCTGATGCAGCTGAAGGCGATTGTGACTTGGAGTAGAGCGAAGCTGCTGCAATCACTGAAGAATGTGGCTGAGGATGTGCTGACAGCAAGAAGGGGTTCTCCTTCATCAGCCTAAACTTGGTATTGAGTCACCTGTTGGTAGGCTGCGCCGAATGGGGTTTAAGCCATCCCTTTTTTGCAAGTGCCACCACGTCTTTTTGCATCGGAATCCCCGTTCTAGCACATGGGGCTTAGAGTGAGGACCTCTGCTAGGAACACCGCCTTCGGTTGTTCGACCTCAGGCTGCAAAAGCCCCAAGTATTTGGCCAAGCCGACGAGCCGCTCATGGAAGGCCTTAGCTGACGACGGAGTGTCGAGGTCCTACTCCTCATCCGTGTCCACCAAGGTGTCCTACTCGTCTGGTGCAGCTGGAGGAGTGCTGGGCACCGGTGGCTGCGGCATACTGGCAGGGGCCAGCAGCTGGTGAGGCGGCTGTGGGGCAGCCAAGACTCTTGGAGGCGTGGGAGCCGGCATGGTGGGAACTGGCAAGGGCCATTGGGGCTGCACTGTGGGTGGAGTCGCTGGCACCATGGGTGGAGTGGCCCGGGGTGCCAGCAGCAGGACTGGAGGGAGCATGTCCCTGATCACATCTTTGAGGATGATGCCCATCCGTGGAGACCTCATGAGGGTCAGACATTTTTTTAAAAAAATGGTCTTTCCAGGCCGGTGGAGCACTTGGAGGCACGAGCATGGGCTGAAACCTGGACACAATCTGCCTTACTGTCTGCAGTGCGTATCTGCCCTGTGACGATGATGGGTATGCCGTAGGCCACGTGCCTGTTGAAGACCAGTCGCACCTGGAAACTCGTTGCCCTACCTCGTCCCCAAAGGGGGATGGTGTCGGGGTAGCCGCCGTTTTATCTGGTCCGGTAGCCATCTTATCGTGCTGCATGCCACGTGCCTGTCGTCGTGCTTGCCGCGCTGGGCCCGGCCTCTTCCAAGACTCTTGGCGGTGGAGAACGGGGCCTGGTAGGCTGATTGCCCTAGACTGTGACGCTGGTAGTGCTGCGTACAGGCGCGCCCTCATACACCTGTCCGGTACTAGGGCATAGCTCCTGCGGCGTAGATCTGGTAATAGAACCTTGCGGTCCCTCAGTGACGTCACCCATAGGATCTAGTGACCCCTCTGCCTGGTGGCCGGTAGCTGTAGCAGCCTTGGTACCCGCCCTGGTACAAGAACCTGGAAGGTCCCTCCCGCCTGTGCGCTCCCTGGGAAAGGAGTCGCCTTTGCAGGGTGCAGATGAAATAAGTGCCCCTACCTTGGGCATGGACTTGTCCGTGACGAATTCCTTCAAGTCCTCCAGAGGCGACCTTCCAAAGAGCTCCCTCCACCGAGCTAGTCTATTCTTCAGAACGTGCAGTGTCAGCGTGCTGCACGCGGTGCAGCCATCTCAACCGTGGTTGGCGCAAACGCAGCAGAAGGGTCAGACGTAGGGAAGAGGCCTTCGCAGGCTGGACACTTGCGTGGCGCCAGAGGATAGAGGTATATGATAAAAGACAAGAAGGAAGAAGACAAAAACACTTCTCTGGGGAAGAGAGCGTGGAATTACTAGGCCGGCGGTCTAACACAGGAGCGCTGGTGAAACCGGTCCATTCCCGTTGACGCGGAAAAGCAGACTTGGGAGGTTTGCCGGTGGGCGCCTCTAAATTTAAAGGGGAAAAAGATGTTTTCTGGTGAGAAAGGTTCCTTCTCCCGTCCCTCAGGAGGGACACTCATGCAATATGGAGCAAAGGGGACGGGACATAGGAGTATCTATATGAGTCTAACGGTTTTATGACACGGCACACTCCAGCCAGGGATTTCTTCCACTGACAATGAATTTGGCGCACAATAAAAACACTTTTTATTTTTATTTGAACCCTGGGTTCTTTATTGAGAAGGCACCAAACACATCTCACACCCACCTTGACAAATACCCTGTGTCCCAATGGACCATGAACCAGGCCGATGTGCAACGATGAAATATTTATATATTTTTAGAATTCAATGAAAAATCAGAGCACAATCAAACAATGGGGCAGCAGCCACCACTGTTGTGGCAATACAAATGCACAATCCTATAACACAGTGTGCAGGAGTGTTGCCCGTGTGGAGGTGCTGCCAGTTTTAGTCTGCTTTCAAGCTCTATTGCTGCAGGAGGAGTCTACCTGCTAAAACACCCGTACGGATGCGGAGCGTCGCGGAGTGTGCAGGAGTGTTTCCCATGTTCCCCGTGTTCTGCGTGGGTCGCGTGTTCCAAATGGAGAGAAGAACTGGAACAGGAATCCCACAGACGAGGGCACAAGTAAAGCGAGGAGGGACAGAGCCCGCTTATAGACTGCATCCCCGGATCAAGCAAGCCGGAAGTGCGGGTCCGTGTAACCCACGAAAAGAAGTTAGACAACAAAAACCCAAAGTAAGTGAACTGTGTGAATTGGGAGAGGAGGGTCGGAAAGGGACAGTGAGCCGCAGCAGTACTTTAATCGGCTTTAATGATACCAATGATACCAATGAGGCGATAACCGCGCAGTTACCCATGCCCCTCCCTACCTCACCACATATCGTACAAATAAATATGCAAGCATTCTATTGCACGTATCCTCTAATACAGGATGTGGTTGGAATGGACACTGCACATGCCGAGGAAAAACAGGTCCCGGGTACCCTGATGGGCCGCTGCTGTGACGGCGCTTGCAACATGCAGGCGCATGAAACCGGTAGTGGGGAAATGTCAATCATGAATAGCCGGGGGGCTTTAAGATCAATTGAGTGTAGTGCTGTAAAAGCTCATATGGAGCCGAGCTTTGAGACACAGCATCAGCGGTCCCACATCAGTAAATATATGCCAGAAAGTAGCCCATCCTACCGGCAGAAAGCAAACGCTATGGAGATTAGTGGATCAACTGCTTTACCCGATCCATGCCCCTCCCTGGAATTGAACAAGACGAGTGAAAAAGTAAAAACACTCAGACCTATAGACAAGGAAATACAATTGTTAAAAAACCTAGCGTGGAAACTGGTTGGTCCAACCAATAAGTCACTAAAGGAATTAAAAGGAAATCATTATAAACACCAAAGACGTGACATTATAGAACAAATAACACAACCAGTACGCAAAGCAAATGTAACAGAGATAACAGAAGAAACCTTGGAGTTAGGCTCCAACAAGACTCTAAAAGAGTTATGATGATGTCCTTAATACTATTGTAGATGAAGTATGGGAAGTAGGGATTCCAATTAATATCCCACCGAATGAGGACGATAAAAATGAGTCATCCCATATAATGCCACAAAGAGATTCGATTGCGATAGCAGATCAGCTCATCAGTGACCTGATGAAATTAAACGCAAAATTTGCAAATCGAGCTGCAATATTAAAAGACAGAGAAAATGGAACAGAAGACCACAATCCCAAAAATGACTCGATGGTCAACACGCCTGAGCTGGAAAAACCTAATAATGCCGAAAATAAACAGAGCATTGACTATGAGGAATGTGAAGAGGTCGGAAGGAAGACACCTGAACATATAAGACTCTTAGGGAAGCGTAGAAGAACAGGTAGAAGCTCAGACAGTGACTTTCATTACTCCCAAAAAAGATTGAGTGTGACGCCAAAACCTTGCAGTGAATTAAAAAAAGTTGCAGGAATTGAAATGAAGAAGCCTGGACAAAGTGGCAGAATTGTAGGTCTAAGACTGACATCCTCGGAATCGTCCTCATCAGAGACTGAGACGACAAGTGAAGTAGAGAGGAAAGTCGAACCAAAAATTACCAGAAAACGATCTGAAAAAGAATGGATGGAAAATACACAGATATACGGAATAATAACAAAGATGATTAATGAACTCCGCCCAAGGCTGATGTCTGCAACATCAATTGCAGTAAGTCCATTAATGAAACTATATGAACATGCACATGATAATTTGAAAGATCAAGCTTAAATACAAAAATTGAGTTGCTCGAGAAGAACATGAATGAAATGAGGAGACAAAATACAGCTGCGTGGAATAAGAATGAACTGGCGCTACTTGTCCTGAAAGAGGCCCTAAAAAAACAACAGAGAGGACAAAACACTTTTAGCCAAAGTTGCCAGAGAAGCGGTCGCTATCTTGGCAAAAGAGAGAGATTCAAAAGTAAGCACGGAGGAAAGGAACCTAGACCATCCAAGTGGGCTAAAACCTAGAATCCACTGCGATCAATTTGAATGTTGTTGCTGTTCCTTAAAGGGACAAATGGCAGATATAAAAGCTAACCTGTACTGGGCGAAATCTGAAATTACAAAAGGAAATGCATTCAGTGTACCGGAAAAACTAAGTGAAAGAGAAGTAAACGAAAACAAGACAACAGGGAACATCAGATCGGAAAATACAATAGGTGAATTAACACCTAACCAAGATGCAAGTAATAATACTCCTCAAACGAAGTTAAACTCTGTGGCACAAGAGGAAGACTGCCAGAGCGACCTAAGGACTAATTCAACATCGCACGAGTAGCAAAGTGAAAAAAGAACCTCAGAAAAAAGTATGTGTCCAACCGAGCACGTGCCACATAGCGCAAATAAAGCACCAGTGGTGAGAGAAGTAATACCACCTACAAAAGAGATTATACAATTGATAAAACCTCCAGTGAATGACCGACAAAGAGAAAAAACTACTGAAACCGCGAGCGAAGATCGTCCTGTAATAAAAGATACAGAATGGTATGATATATTCGAAAAGCAAGCGTTGCCACGAAAAGCAGTGAGCCCGATAAAGCTTGCAAACGACCTTAAGAAACAGGGCAAATGCAAAAAAAAGACTAAGAACATGGCGGCTCCGAAGACGAACGCAAAAAAAGTGTCAAATTTCTTCTGAAATCTCAAATCATTGAATGTGACGTTCAATAATAAAATTACGGATCAACCTGCTGAGAGTGTGGCAGAAAGAAAGTTGACAAGTGGATCACATGACATTCATACACGGATGGCAAAAGCTAACTCATGCACAAGCATAGATGAATCTTATGGGAGTGACATAGAATTAATGAATCTCTCAATCTATAGTACTCCGGATGACGAACACCAAGAAAGAAACAACTCACAAGAAATAAAAGTATCATCAGAAGAAAACGTTGAGGAACAGAGAGAGAAGTCAAATGCAAAAAACAAAGAAACAGCTAAACCAAGCACAGAGAAAGTGGACAATTCACAGCCAAGTAATAAAGAACTAGAAACCAGAGGGAAAAAAGGCGAATCGTCAGAAGTAGACAAGACAAAAGCCATCCCGAAAGACTATAAAGTAAGAGCAAGACGAGTAGAAATGTTGCCATCCCCGACGAAAAAGAGAGAGAGTGAAGATAATGACATAGTGGGACAAATACCAAAAAAAAGATTTCTACACTATGGAAGAGAAACTGAAAACAACGCTAGCGAAGCAGAGGAGTGAAGACCGAGCTGGCTTAGAATCGTCTAAGCGAGAGGGTGGGTCTAAGAAAAAGGAAAATGAGGACAATGGTGGAAAGTGTAAATCAAGTATAACGCCTGATATTCAAATCCCACAACCTATACCGTCTGACAGATGCTGGAATGCAGAGCAAGGAGTCAGGAACACAGTATCTATTGAGAATGAAAACAGCTATAGATTTTTGGTTGAACGAATAGAGAAGAAAACCAAAAATTTCATTTTAAATCGCAGTGTGATAATGCAAGTTTTCTACTTCATTCCATCCCTGAGAGCCATTAAAAGTACTGATATAAAAAGAGTCTAAATTCTCAACGACTCGAAATTAGACAGAATAATTTTGCACATTGAATCAATCAAAATAGCACAAACAGTGCTGAAGTGCGAGAGGCAATTATTAGAGGCCGGATTCCAGATTTATGAAATTGACAGCTTGCTAAATTCCACCTCCATTGGTGAAATACGCAAGAGAAATACGAATGTTGCTCCACCGAGACAACAAGAAAGTATCCGGCTAACATCTGTAAGCACTATTTAGGACGCAGGCTGCAGAATTCAGGGAAAGGATCAGTCAAGAACAACGTACGAAGAGAAAATTATTGTGAGTGAAAAAAGCGAGATGCCGGAATCTTTGTTGCTAAAAAAAATAAAAATCACGGTGGAAAATGTGGGAGATCGCACCGGGCGTATCTACATCTGAAGACCTGACCCAAAATTGTGAAGAAGCAAATCAATGGAGCTGGATAGGGCGTTCACTGAACGAGCCACGAGCAAGCTAATGCTATGAGGAGCGTGACCAGATTGCTATAGGATCCTGGAACTCACGAGGATACAGTCACCTATTGGGCTCGGTCACTGAGGAGTTAAAAAATCTGGATGTCATATGCCTGCAGGAAACATGGTTGGCAGCATGCCTATGTATTGAAGGATTTGAAATAGCTCTTAATCCAGCGATCCAAAAAAGCAAGGGTAGACCAATGTCAGGCCAGATGATATTAATTAACAGGAAAAGTGGATTATTGATTAAATCAACATGTAATCATTCGGCATACTTAATGAGTGTAAAGGTGGAAATAGCAAGCTGCCACAGTAGAAGAAAGAAAGGGTTTAATTTGTTAAATATATATTTAAATCACAAGGCAGTACCAAGTGATACGCTTATTCAAAGCGTATTGTCTCTAATAGACCTCATAATAGCATCTGAGAAGAACCCTGACATCGTCTTATGTGGTGATCTAAATATCAAACTAATCAAAGAAAGTAAACAAACGAGCAGCACAGTGAAGTTAAGTGAAAATGAAAAACAATTAAAACAATGCTGGTTGGAAGAAATGGATTCTAGATCCTTGAACTGGATGAATGGAAATACAAGTGGTGATATACCAGCACAAGAAACTTGGGAAAGAGGATCCCAAAAGTCCACTATCGATAATTTTTTGTATCGGAATCCATGGTTGGTAAAATTATAGCCTTAGAAGTAAGAAGGACCACAAGAAGTGACCATAATCTCTTAATTCTAACTTGGAAACAAGAAAATAAAAGACGGAGCGAGTACTGGAAATGTAACGTGACACTGGAACCAAACTGTACACGACTGCGACTCCATTAAGAGGACATTAGAGATATAACAGAAATTATGAACACCGTAAAACACAACCGAAAAGGTGATGCCATTGAATATACCCAGTTCATGGAAATCTATAAAATCAATCAAGTGAGAACAAAAAAGTTCACATACAGGAAACACAATTACGACCCGGAGGTCGCAAAAAGAAAGAAATAACTCAGAAAAGAGATTCGTAAGCTGAAGTTGAGTCCAAACATGAACTATAAGGAGATTAAGAGACAATTGAAAACAAATTACAGAAACTGGATAACCATACATAAAAAAATACTAGAGCAAAGAGATGCGGAAGCTATATTGAAGACGATCATTAAAAGAAACGCAAGAGGGTTCTGGACGCTAATTAATGAAATTGAAAATCCTCAGAGAGTGTCCATAACAAACATGGTCTCAGATGCTCAATGGTCAAAACATTATAGTAGCCTGTTTGCTAAACAAGGGGATACAAACCAGATTGACACCTCATGTCCTGGGGCATGCGATATCGCAAATGAAAAAGATGACATCAGAAGATTGATAAATAACTGCAGCTCATCAAGAGCTGCCGGCCCTGACGGATTATCAAACCAAATGCTTAAAAATAATCTCGATGAATGGACTGACCTTTGCGATGTGCTATTCAAAAAGATAATCCAGGAAAAACGCATACCGACGTCATGGAAAACAGCTATTATAGTGCCCATTTTTAAAAAAGGATGTCGTACTGAACCATCTAACTATCGTCCCATTGCCCTTCTAGACGTGATCGGCAAGATATTCGCCACAATCATTCTAGTACAGCTGAACAAAAAGAACAACAAGTATGATGTGAGACAGCCGGGTTTCGTAAAAAGTGTTGTATGCGGGCTGAATCTTTTCATCATTAATCTCCTGAAGATGGAGACGATCAAAAATCATCAGAAGATATATGTAGCATTCGTAGATTTGGCTCACGCCTTTGATGGAATAGATTGGGAACGACTGTGGATAAAATTGACCGAGCACGGATGCCCCCCAGGTCTAATAGCGGCAATAAAACAACTATACTCGGGTACAGAGATACGAGTAAGATTAGACCAAGAAGGCCACCTGTCAAACCTGATTCAAACCGCTAGAGAGGACAAGCAGGGCTGCCCCTTGGGTGCTACACTGTTTAATTTCTATATATTTGATATTTGTAAAGCAATGGATGAGGTTGTGTCTTTTTCACCAAAAATCAACGGAAAACACATTGGATGGGCACTATATGCTGATGATATAGTGCTATTGGACCGGACCCCCATAGGCCTGCAGAGGAAGCTAAATGCCCTTAAAGCTTACATCGATGAGATCGGGCTAGAAATCAATGGAGGGAAAACCGAGATTCTCATACTAAAAAGCTTGAAGGGTTCACAGAACAAACATGAAAAATTTAAATGGAGGCTCGGAAAAGAAGCTCTAAAACAGGTACAATGCAGCAGATATTTGGGAACTAACATCAGTGCAGGCATAAATGACGATCCGACAAAAAAGAAGATTGTGAGCCAATGTAAAAGTTTGACAGCGCAAGGTGTTTTAATTCACAAAAAATATGGAAAGTTCTCGTACACACCTGTGCTGAACTTCTACAAAGGCAAAGTAACCCCGGTCCTAGCATACGGTGCAGAAAGTATGTTCGGATGCACAAATGAGTTATGGAGAAGATGTGAAGGTATTTTCTGGAAGAAAATCTTACAGTTGCCCCAAGGTTTTCCAATGGCCTGTGTATTATACGAACTGAGTCTCTCCACTCTGAATGTGAGAATTATGTGGAACACCTTAGCACTGTATAGAAAGACCATTGCTGAAGTGAATATACCTCAATTTGAGATACTGTGGAAGCATGAAAATGTCAAAAAAATGAACTCCTACCAAAATGGAGAGCAGGATGTCGAGGCATCTCAAGACAACTGAACATTGATGAAACAACGCTAACGGATAACCCAAACGCAGTTATGAAGAAACTACTCCATCAAGACTGTATTAAGACGATTGGGAAACGAGACCAACACAAATGTATGAAAAACAGACCAATGGAAGCCAGAGGATTGAATACGCATTCTAAATATCTTGAAGTATTCCCTTGCAAACATCTCAGAAAAATATACATGAGACTCAGGCTCAATTTACTAGAGACCAAGGAGATTCAGAAATTAAGACATGCACCCGGAAGTGAAGACGATCAAAGTCGTTTCTGCACCAACTCTGAGGAGACATTGAAACACCTTGTACTAGAATGTCCCGAGATGAAAGACACAAGAACAAAATATCTAGGAGAGGAATGGCAAAATTTACGACAAATAGCTCCGAAGAATGGTGGATTAAATTCCATAATGACTCACAGAGACACACCGTAGCCCTTGCACGCTATTTAGAAAAACTACAGAAATTACTGATATAAGATAATGATAGTCATTGACTGTAATGATTGAAAGAATCTGTAGAAAAGAGAAAATTGTATGAAAGAAGAAATGAAACAATTAGAAGAATATAAAAAGTCTGTGTTTAGTACAACGAGCGCTCGTTATAAAAATAGGAAATATGTATGTAACAAGTTGATACTTAGTTTAAAGACAAAATAATGAGCGCTCGTGAGGACTTAAGAGTGAAAAATTTCTTTTTTTTTTTTAAAGTTTGTAACAAACTGTATTAAATAAAAAAATAAATAACACAGTTAACTCAACTTCCTAGCATAATCTACATAAACCTTTAATGGAAAACAAAAGCAAAATCGTTTTTCAGAATTACAGATAGCACAAAGGTTATGCACTCCCCCTGCAACACTTCCCCCAACCACCTGCTAATGAAGTTCTTTGTGGATGGAAAGCAGAGGCAAGGAGTCAGAAAAAAGCAGGAATAATCAGATTTTAAATTCAGCTCACCACCCCAAGATGGGAAGCCAGAAACAAAATTGAAAACCTTCAAAGGGACCAAAATGGCATACTTAGATTTTACTTGTATATCAGTTTACAGTTACAGTGGGATAGAAAGGACAGAAATGTGCGTGGCTGCACTTAAATGATAAGGAAGCTCCCAGACTACTGCAGAAGAAAACACGCAGCAGAATTCCAATTAGTTTTTCACACAGGGTTTAAAGTGACAAGCAGCTAAGAAAAAGAGCTTAGCTGGCAAAATTGGAAATCGAATTTTAAGATTAGAAACGCAGGCATAGAACAGATAGGATTCTGAGGGGAAGGGATGACTCTTAATGGGATTATGTATGGGCTTTTCTATGGGAAATGCAAATCGAAATTTATGGAAAAGCACAATACACGGGTAATTTCGGTTTCGTAAGCACAATGACTAGTTCTACTGAGGCTATATTTTATAGACTATAATTATTAAAGAAAGGCACTTGACATGAGGTGGTTGATTTCGAATGGCAACCAGCTCACCATGAATCTCTTTATAGGGGAATTAATTGATTTAATTGCAAAATGATACCAAGGATTTAACAGGCTATGGATGTATAATAAAAGTGTTAGAGAGA
Organism: Ambystoma mexicanum; assembly: GCF_040938575.1. NCBI lineage: Eukaryota > Metazoa > Chordata > Amphibia > Caudata > Ambystomatidae > Ambystoma > Ambystoma mexicanum. The sequence continues at coordinate 290,989,675 of NC_090932.1, read as the reverse complement.
ATTCTCTTATAAGGCTAATTTTCCCAAACCTAGTGAGTCCCCCAGCAGCTTTGCTGGATTTTTGGGGTTTGTTGTTTTCTCCTGCTAAGAGTGAGACTCTTTTTCTCCCACTCTTAGACATGATTTGAGGTATGTCTCTGACTTGTTATGTGCTTATGGGCTATGGGGTTTCTTTCCACTCCATAGGGTATCATCTGTTTTTGGTATGTGTGTTACACAGCACCCTCAGTGCAGTAACACAGGGGTGTCATAGTGACCCCCAAACATAGACTCCATACCCTGGGACTGACTGTCTCCCAGGGCATGTAAAGTTACCATTGGCTTTACTAGTCCAAAATTGTGAACAGAACCAGTACAAACCATCATATTGTGGGAGTACTGGAAAGGGGTAATTCGATTGCCCCTGGGTCTGTTTTCAAGGGGGCACTGTCCCGTCCCCCCCCTTGTCGAGTTTCTGGCTGGTGGCAGTGGTTACCACGCAAAATATTCCACCGGAATATTCTCTATGGGATTTTCCCATTGATTTTAAAAGCACCACTTTTTGGTGCAATGTTAAAGATACCGCTGGTTTATTTATTTAATATTAAATCACCGGTTGGGTCTTTTTGCCAGAACTTGGTTCTAAAATGGCGTTCATGTCTGTCTCTGTAACTCTGACCAAGGTCGAGCCTTTGTTCCACTCTTTGGCGGGCTTCTCCACAGAAGCCCTCCAACTGGTGCCACTATGTCTGGGTTCCACAGGAGGGGTGGGGAGGGGAATTGGCACCCTGGACTGCGTTGCCTTGGCAACTCAAGTCGCACTCTGTTCTGATTGGCCCAGTGGTGAGCTGCCCGGCTCACCACTTAGCATGTGTGAGTGACAGCTAGGCTGTTAAATGGGTTTTTTTCTGCATAAAAGCAGGGCTTTTGGGACTGGAACTTCAGAAGTCGCCACAGGACCTAAGAATCAGAAGAGGGAAGAAGCTGAGCCATCTGCAACGACGACACCACCAGTGGAGCCCTGCTGCAACAAACTCACCACTTTCCCAGCGACAAGAGAAGATCTTCTGCTGGACGAGTCTTCTTCCTCTGAGCTGGTGGGATCAACCTGTTCGCCCCTTTCGCCTTCCAAAGACGTCTCTTGGTCGAATCACCCGTGCCAAGCACCCCGGCGGCCGGATAGCCAAGCTTCACCACTTTGACCGCGAATAAAAGGAACGCACCTTTTAACTGGAGAACTCCGCGGCTGGTTTCATCCCTGTGCAGTGCATCGACTCCAAGTTTCCTCCTCGACGAGATCCTCTCTTCCCCTGGTCGGAACAACGAACTGCAGCCAGTGCCAGGAACAACTGCCACCGCTGAAGCTTCCTCTCTCTTTAAGGTACTGTTTTCCACCCGGCCTCCCTTTCTTCGGATTGCTAAAGGTGACGCTTAAATCCTTGGCTTTCCAACTGGGTTGGCCCCAGGCCTTCTAACTTTACCTTCTTGAATCACCTCAACCTCTTTTGAACATTCTGCAAAGACTTTTTAGTGCATTTTAAACCATGTGATCCTGGGCACATTTCGCCTTGCCCCCTTTAAAGTGGGCCTGGCCTATGAATTTTGGCTCTACAGTATATACTGCCTTTCTCCTCTTGCTGAGAACTCCTAAAAGTGTTGGGACCTGTTTTATTTATATGCTCTGTCTTTTTCTCTCCCTTTAACTGAACTATTGGAGTGCCATCAGGTTAAGCGCTCACATCTGTTTTAACAAATAGTGGTGTTTTAACTCTGACTTGTCTAATAGTTATCAAGGGAGGTGTGTATACTTTACCTGACTGTGCTTTAACTTGCTTGTGATTTAGAGTGTTAGTATATTGCCTAAAGTGTGTTTTAAATAAATAATTATATACTTTTTATACAAAGCTCTGGTCAGTGTTTGTTTGCTCTATGTTATTGGCTCTATTGTGTATACGCTACATACTGCCCTACTCTTCTTGAGAGAGGTCTGACTGCTCAGCCACAGCTACCAGGTACATCTGGGTGGTGCAGACTGCTACCAATTGGGTTTACTGCTTACTCCTGTAATCTTAATCTTTTTGCACTGTTCCCCAAGGGGACTGCACAGGATTCTGCCTAACAAAAAGGAATACACTAACAGGTATGGACTAACACAGATTCTTCTATGGAAAAGGTAAACAGATGATACTGGCAATTTGGGATTTTGGATGGGGTTTTAATAGGGTGCAAGGGAAAAAGTGGGATATGCAGTTTTTGGGGTACTGGGTGATACGATACTTACAAGGTAAGCTTGAGTTTAGTAATTTGGTCAGCCAGCGAGGTCTCTGGACAGCGGGCCAAAGAATCTGGTCACTGGGACAGCAGGGCCAAGAGATCTGGTCACTAGGACAGCTGGGCTCTCCTGAATGGGATCAGCTGGGCAAGGTCTGGTCACTGCCGACAGCTGGGCCCTCCTGAATGGGATCAGCAGGGCAAGGTCTGGTCACTGTGCTCTCCTAAAGGGGGTGGGGATCAGCTGCCTTTCCTCCTTTCTACCTGGCTTATTGGGTATGCCTGGATCTGGATAGGTGTTTCTGCCTGGATGGAGGGATGGCTCAGCTTTCCTGGAACTTAAATGGATTTCAGTGGCTTGTGTCCAGATGGAATCAGCTGCCTCTGGTTTTTGAGTTTTTGAATCTATCCCTTGTGTTTCTCCATCTCCTGCTTATATAGCCACAGTGACATCATAGAATTTTACAATCTGGAGGGAAGTACTCTTGAGTTGCCCCTCTGCTGGGATAGGGCAGTATCGCAGTGTGCCCTCATTTCCCTGGGCTGATTGGTTCAGGGGAAAATGACTTCATTTATGTGTGTGCATTTATGACTTTCTTTGTTTCACAAAGCCTATTTCTTGACAAAATGAGTTATGGAGCAAAACTTCAAATCTATACTAGTCACCATCATAAAAAACAGATATGCAGATTCCATATGTCACAGGGAATTGGACAGTCTGATCGCCAACTCTGTGTGATGTTGCATCGCCCTTTGGCACACTCATCATTTTCAAGAAAAGCATAATATTTACAATTCTGCAAATAGCTACACAAATGCCCACTAGTACTTGGCATCTTTTCAACAAGTTTTATGTCTGTGCCATTTTGTCATGATGCCTACCCCCCGGGCATCCAGACCAAGTCCATCAACCCCGGAAGTAGGCATCATGTTACCTGGAGCAAACCCAGCAACCCCTGTTAGGGGCTATCTGGGTACAGTCCTGGCACCTATGGCACCAGGCTCATATGTTAAAACTTACCTGATGCAGACCATGCTGCAAGGGATCCAAGCATCCAAGCCCATGTGAGGCTTGAAGGGACTATTTTATCTTAGGAACTATTTTGTTACTTGGGTGTGGTTGTGGAGGAATACTTACCTGGGACTACTTTGAAGGCTATTTAAACCACGCCCGAAGAGCAGCACATGCTTCGCGTTATTCTGCATCCAGCAGCGTAAGGCTCACCGTGTCTGCAGTCAGCATCCAGCATCCTGGCACGCCCGCCTCGAGTCCAGAGCCCTAGAAAGAAGGGAAAGAAGAAGAAAGGTTAGAACAAGAACTTTACTGGATTTCTTACCTGAATTCGGATTCAGCGCATCTTCGAACCAGAAACAGACTTCATTTTAAAAGTGTCGCATCGCCAGAAGCAGCACCGCGCCATACTCACCGTTCCTCGCAGCATCTCTACGATCCGGTGCTGTCTCCATCACCAGGTTGCCGCATTCCAGCACCTAAGGGGGACAGGAAAACAACAAGGTGAGCCAAGGGAACAAACAAGGACAATCTCTTGCCACCATATGGTTACCTGCTTTTACCGCAGAAGGTATTATCCATCAGCACGCCAAATCTTCCTACGCTGCACCTGCAAGAAAAGAGAAAGCAGTGAGTTAAACCTTGGCATCATTTACCGGACAGTGTTACAAAACACAGACTCTTACCTGAACGCTTTCAGCTGCCACAAGACGATCATCTTTTGGGTCTAAGCAGCAAAAGAAACAAGGAATTGGACAAGAGTGATTATTCAGACATTTTGAACTCATTAGAACTATATACTTATGGCCTTTCGCCCGGAGGTTTGGAGCCAAGATATGTCCAGAACTCTTCCAATATCCTCAAGCCAGTGAAGTAACTGGCCATCAACGCGCCCCTGCATTCTTCGCAGGATGGAGAGCTCATCATACAAAACTATAAGGTGAGCTTTGTGAAAGGGAATGTCAGAAGTGATAAGTGGGGACGCAGTGAGGTGTTAATACTCAAATCCACGGGTGGCTAATTCCCTTTCCCCGTCTTTAGGAGACTACTGTTACGGGTCAAGCAGACGAAGCTAGGTGGGCCAGTCCAGTCAGTCATCTCTGCACTACGCATCACGTTGGTGGAGACCGTGGCTGTCCAGTTCCGCCCGACACCCCTGTGGGAGCCAGGTGAGCATAACACATTTATAATTCACCCAGAAATGCATTTTTCCTGCCATTCCAGTTGACCAAGTGCCAGAAACATGCACTGGGTCTCTTTATGCTTGTCCACAAATCCCATGAAATACTGGCATAATATTGAATTATTGCTTATTTAGGGTGCTGGGCAAAATGTCCTAATGTACAACAGTCTTTAAAATCAATGGGCTGGATGAGTCATTGTGTGGGGGGGTCCTGCAAAACCCCCACAGCCAAATTGTCTCTGCCGGCTTGGTTTGCAACAAAAATCTTCCTGGGAGAGGGGTGCTGAAGGAGATCACAACTCTGGGTCAACACTGGGCTTCACTACCTTCCTTTGTCCTTTTTTTTTTTTTAAAGACATTTTTATTGCCATTTCTTTAAACATGAACATCAGGACTCAACATAGTCCCATTTCTCCCCCCATCCCTCTCCCCTCCCTCCTCACCGGTCATAATGTTCTTAGCTGTCCCACTGCTTCCCATTTTCTTGCTTCAGTCTTATCCTGTGAACATTTTCAGTATGCTGAGTTTATATGGGCACCATCGCAGCATATAGTTACTTTGTAGATATTCTATAGCATCCCCCCAGTCTGTTGCAAATCTGTCCCCTTGTAAGTTGTATGTGATTCTCTCCATTGCTACATATGTCCATATTCCTTTGTCCTTTTAAGCAGTCCTGCCTGCTTGACTAGCATAACCATCAATTATCACACTGTCAGTCCCAGCACATGTTCTTGCAGCCTCAGTTCACTTGTAGGTGCGAAAGTGGGAGGCAAGCCTTCCTGCCAAACTGGTTTGACTGTCATTCCTGGGCCTCAGCCAGGCTGATTTAAGTCTTTTTGGGGGAAAGAGCATTATGTACATGGCTTTGCAGCCCTACCACCCACATTCACAATCATATATCTGTGCAAGCACAGGGCGTCATTTAATATTTAGTTTTAAAACTTCATTTTCCTGATCTGCACAAAATCAGATCTACACGTGTATTTATTTCACTTCTTAATTTCCTCATGTTAGACAGAGGAAGAGGACAAGGAGAGCGAGGAGGAAGAAACAAAGGGATGCTAACAAGGCTGCAAACGAATCGGACTTAGTAGTCAATCTATCCAAAATAACTCTTCCTTTCGGGAGATACAGACTCTTGAGAAAGGCCTGAAATTTGTGCCCACAAATAGCACTAACAGATTTCAAACCCAAGTCGATTTATACAAACTTGTTCGCAAATTGAAATTGAAGACATTCTTTGCGGAGACTAGACCATCAACAATGACACCTGCAACAACCACTGAATACATTGAGTTCAAACCAAGTAGTACTTTCAGTCCACCAATAAGTGTACCTGGAATTGATATTTTCCAAAAGATGGTACTGAATGACTTGAAGAAGATACAATTTCACACACCTAAGAGACACAATCTAAAGAGAGGTGAACTATCACAAATAAAAGCTCTATTCACTGACGATTCCATCACCATCCGACCGGCAGATAAAGGTGGAGCTATAGTGATTCAGGATACTACTCAGTATCACGAGGAATGTCTACTGCAATTATCTGACACCAATACGTACGTGCAATTACAACATGACCCAACACAGGATATCAAGAAAGAATTAGAGGAGATATTAGACAGGGCGGTAGATGAGGAATGGATCAGTATGAAAACTAAATCATACCTGTTGACCACACATCCTGTAATGCCCCATTTGTATACCTTACCTAAAATCCACAAACGTCTGGACAATCCACCAGGGAGGCCCATAGTGGCGCCCACACAAAGCATCTTGCAACCCCTTGGGACCTACATCGACTTCTTCTTGCAACCCATCATTCAAGCAACATCTATATATGTAAAAGATACCACCCATTTTCTCAGAATACTGGATGCGATCACATTATCAACTGAGGACATACTATGCCCAATCAATGTTGTCAGCCTATATACCAGTATCCCTCACAACCTTGGACAAGAAGCAGTCAAGACCCTTTTACTACAAACAGGGGCAATCAGAACAAAAAGAATGTCTTATGATTCTTTTAGACTTTATTTCCAAACATTCTTGCTTCAAGTATGACCAAAAATACTACTCACAGATATCAGGGATGGCCATGGGTGCCACCATGGCACCAGCATACGCAAATTGCTTTATGTACCAGTTTCAAACCACTCGCGTGCTCAATAACCCAAGATGGAAACCTCATTTAAAAACGTGGGTTCGGTAGATAGACGATATTTCCGGAATATGGACAGGAAGTAGGAACGAACTGCAAGAATTCCTGGTGTTCCTCAATGAGATTGACAACCGCATACAATTTACATTGGTGATAGGAGATCCCAATATCCACTATCTGGATGTGCAAACAGTAATTACAGATAACAAAATAAATACTACTCTCTACACCAAACAAACAGATTGTAACAACCTTTTGCATCGCATGAGTTTCCATCCCCCCAATAACTTACGTAATCTACGACATGGACAAATGTTGAGAATAAAAAGAATTGTCAGTGACCCAGAGGACTGTCAAACACAGCTTCAGAAGTTACAAGAAAAGTTACAACTGAGGGGTTATCCAGAAGTAGATCTCACCATGGCCCGAGCAAAAACAGACACAAGAACGGGAACTTCTCACCAAGAAAATCGAACGTGCCAGCCCTGAGTTTGTGTGCGTAACCAAATTCTCTATTCAAAGCAAACAGATCGAAACCATTATCCAAAACAGATGGAACATACTTACCAGTGATGAAAAAACCAAATAATTGTTTCCGCAACCCCCAGTGTTCGCGTACCAAAAAAGCAGTAATTTACGCAACATGCTTGTGGATACCAGATGGCAAGGCACCTCTGCCCAAACCAGATAAAAATCCCGGCACGTACCCATGTATGAGTTGCGGGAATTACAACAACGTCTTTAAAGGCAACATAGTAACATCCACGAACAGGAGAAAAAATAAAATTGAAGCAACACGCCACATGTTTATCTGAAAACACCATCTATGCGATCAAATGCCCCTGTGGAAAGTATTATGTAGGAGAGACGTCACGCAAAGTCCGCATAAGGATGAACGAACACAAATCAAACATTAGAAACAATAACCAAACTTCGGCAGTCGCAAGACACTTCAAGGACTATGGACACTCAATCACGCAACTTAGGTTCATAATACTGGAAGTGATACCCACAAAAGGTCAAAATTGAGACATTAAGAAAGGGCGAGCACAGAAGGAAGCTTTTTGGATTGAAAGACTTGATTTGCTGTCACCAAATGGAATGAACGAAGAATTAGATCTCAGTTGTTTTTTATAATGGGGTTTACTTGAAACCTGTTATTGTCACTGTATAGACAAGGTCTACACTACACACTCATTCACTGTGACCAATTAGATCCAGAGAGTTATGGTAAAGAACATGATGTCTGAGTCGAGTATGCCATTAGTACTACCAATTTCAGACCTGTCTTTCTTACTAGTAATCCACGGTAGTATCGCACTGTGGATCTATACCTTTAGTGAGATTAACATGTTCGTACCAGGCATTATGTGTCACGAGTACATGTCCGGAGGAGGTTACTGCAATTCAAGTTGCTGTACTTAGGTTCATATTCCTAACAAGGATGCTATCAACATAGACAGGATAAAGTGAATACACCTTTAGCACACATGCCAAGAACCACTTCCCTGGTAGCCAGGTCAAGGACCTAGCAGTAACGTATGTATCAACAGGCAAACAGGTAACTATAACCGTACCCCAACATGTTTACTATCTAGAGACTTCCATCAGTTTGAAACAACTACCGGTATGTCCCATCAACAGCCGATGATAGCGAGTAAGCTTGAGTAGATCTAATAATCAGGCGATCAATACTTTGACCTTACATATCTTTTCACTGATATTACAGTGATATGCGCAAAAGATACACACTGACCTTTCAACACTTCTTTCTAAAACGCACCATTGAATCATTAGCTCTTTACTCCGAGATGCGAGCTAGGCATGACAGTGCAAGTAACACAAGAAGGGGTCGCTCTAGATCACAGACTGTTCTGAGGGATCCGAGTTACGACATCTCTCTATAGGCTATCACTTTGTCTTAACTTCGTATGAAGTTAATTATCCTTTGATCTAACCCGTAATGCAGTAACAAGTATTTCCTGCCAGGCATTGTAGCGGCACTTTGACGCTGTAAGCCTTTTACATTTACCTTTTCATTTTTTTAATGTTCATTTTCGTTCCATTTTACACTGGATTACTTTGGATTTATAAGTTATGTGGTCTCTCTATTGTTGGTACAGCATTATTAGTCAATCACATACTAGCATACTACAACCCCTGTTTTCGAGTTAGTCATGACTACTGAACACACCATTGTAACATTACCCCAACGTCAATATCAGCAGAACGAAGCGCAGAACGCGGCGTCTTCGTAGACCGGCTTCAGTGGTTGCTAGGTAAGCATCGTACGCGATATGCAGCACAGTAGCAGATCTTTTTGATCTTGATTAGGATTCTTTTTTGACCCGCATTTTTTACTTATTTTGCAGCGCCCACGTTGCGTTTGCAACCAACAGTAATAAGATTCCATAGTGCTGCTCTCTAAGTTCTAGGTAAGATTCACAACCATCCATCTACTACACCACACGCACAGTCAGCGTACTCCACGTTGACTGCTTCTATTTTCACTATATCCCTCTCATGTGTTTTAGGTTACACACTGGATACCACTAACACAGGTCAGTGCACGAAGTTTGCCCAAGGAGGTGGCAGTGTTCGTTTTAACTATGTATGCAATATACAATTATCTAATTTAGAATTTCTTTCTTTTCTGTTCTTTTTCCTACACTCATTTACATTCTGTGCTTCTCTGATTCGACACGTATGTATTGACCTGATTTACTGAAATCCTGCCTGTTTGTACATGCATTATGGTATTATTTATGCACACAGCGACGTGGTCAAATGTGATTATGACTTTGGGGTGACTTTACACTGTTTACTGATTGCGACGGGGCAACATGTGATCAGGATTTTGGGGTGGTTTTACACTGTTTACTGATTGTCCAATCCATGGTGTCTTTACGATATGTGTTTTCTAATGAAGACCCTGATGAATGGATTACAATGTGGAACTGATATCACGTATTATGATGCGCGCGTTTATTGAAAATATGTTGTATTCTGGTATACAGTGGGGCATTGATCCAACCAGTGATTGGTTAAGATATGATATTAACCAAGATGAGCTGGCCCTGAAGAAGGATACAGATCCAAAATGCATAGGCCAACTAGAGCTATAACTGTGTAGCACCAATGTGAAAACGAATAAACTTCAAATTCAAAAACTCTAAGAAATCGTTTGAAGATTAACTACTTACAAAGACGCAGTTAAGTGATTGTACCACATTGTGGTAACAGAGAGTGCAGCCCGCACCGCTGGCTTCACGGCCTTGGTCCTCATTTTTGCTTTATTTCATTTCGTGTCATTTTCACAAATGCGGTTTCTACTACACACAGGTTCTTGTAAATTAACCTTCTGGAGGGCTTTTACAGATAATCCGTTTCTGGCCTCAGAGAGATGCGGCCAAGACTTTCATTCATTTTGACAGGGAAACACAAGACTCTATGTCATTTCTTTTGCTTCATTCAATTTGAGTGCGATGGTTCACCGCAAAGGAAAACAAAAAGCTGCGTGGAATGAAAACACAGAATTCTTGGTACTTCAAGTATTTTATCCGTAACATAACACAGTTCTGGAGATGTATTGCCTTACTTCCGGGCAACCAGATGGACTACATGAGGAGGGCTGTGTTTCCATGGAGGGCATCATTTTGGAGTGTTTAAAATGAAAGAAAGAGCAAATTGTAATGCCATCTTGGCTGCTGGGCGCAGCTTTTAATTTTCACATGGCAGAACAGCAAAGGTAGCCGTTCTGGTCACTTTTCTTATGGTTTAAATGAAGCAAAAACAACTGCAGCCATTCTTTGGGTGGCCGTGTTTGAATCTCGCCACACATGGGCCAAGCAGAAAAAAGCACAGCCGCTGTTGCGGTCTTGTTTAATGCGTTTTTTGGTGAAGGGAATTTCTGTAAGGGCTGGTAAATATACCCCATACGAGGAAGGAATCCATTAAGGATTAGTCTTTCCCCCCACACATTCCTCATCGCCCTCCCAATGACCAGTCTTGTTTGACAGCTGGTACACATCATCTGTTCTGTGGTCCCTCATCTGTTAAGTGCTTGTGAAAACGGCAGGGCTGAGGTCATGTGGTGTGCTGACTCCATATAAACTGGCCCCACATCACGTCCGGTGTCAGGACGTGCAACCATGGTGGGCGGAGAGGACAAGGGGCGCCACTGAGTTTACAGTTTCAGCTGCCGCTGGCGAGTTTGAAAGCTTTTATTGAACCCGCTTCAGCCGAAATGACGGTTGGGTGTATCAGAATTACAAACAGAGCTTAAAACCAAATAACAAATGCAGGACAAAAGACAAAACATGAAACATAAACTGATTCATCATATGAATAGATAATGATAATAATGATGTGGTATTTATATAGCGCCTTTATCCAATGTGCTTTACAGAGCAAATTTTTATATACAATATCACCTAACCGAAACAGGTACTAGTTTATCGCCCGCTGAAGGATAAAAGGCTGAGTTGGCCTTGCCGGGATCTGAACCTGAGACCTGCATATCACGCTCCGATCACAGCAGCGAGCGCTCAACACGCTGAGCTCTTTTACCGGCTTTCATCATTGCAATGCAATGATCATTGTTAGAAAAGATTTTCTTTTTGCGCCTTTCCCTCCATAGATTCCTATGGGACCCCCAGTCGGACCCCCGTCTTTTTGCTTATGTTTTAACCATGTGCTGACTTTTGCAGGTTGGGAAAGACTTCTGCTTTACTTCCCTTGCCAGTCTTGCTAATTCTTATGGGGAAATCGACCAGTGCCCAAGACTGTCAGTACTGAGAGACCTACTCTTTTGGAATTCTTGCATTTTTACAATTTATACCACTGCACACATTACTACAGGATCTCTCGCACATACACTTAAGGACTTCAGTTTTACGCAATTTGTCTCCTCCCCTACTCGTGTTAAGGGACACATTCTTGATTGGATTCTGACTACTAATTCCACCATCAACATTTCTCTCATCAGTCCAGTCCCCTGGTCCGATCATCACCTAATTGAATTCAATCTCTCTCATAACAAACCTGTCTCTCTCACTGCACCTGGGCTCAACCACATTATGGTCAGACACACCAGGAAGCTCAAGCATGAGACTTTCAGGCCCACACTTCTGGAAATCCTCACTTCTGGCCCCATGTACGAAGGAACCGGAAGGACTCGCTGACCTCTACCATCAGAGCCTCCTTCACAACATTAGCTGGCATGAACCCTTAAAACGCAAAATGTCCAAACCACACATTCCAACCAACATCTGGTTCTCGGAGGAACTTATCAGCATCTGCAGAAAAAAAGACAGCATTGGAACACTTATTCAGAAAGCACCCCACACACGTTAAAGGAGCTAACGTCTCCAATGCCACTAAGACAGATAAGAAAGCAGTCCTCATACACAAAGCAAGATCCTACAACACTAGAATCTCTAATGCGAGTTCCAACTCTAAGGAACTATTTACCATTCTAGGAAAACTGGAAAACCATGTCCCATCAAATACCCAGACTAGTTCTGACAAAGCCTGGTGTACTACTATTCACAACACATTCTTTAACAGGATCAATCTCCCATGCAACAAAATCGATGCCAAAAAAAATACTCCTAAACTGCAAAGTCTATACTGCTGTCCACAACAAATCGCCCTGCCCTGCTTTCAGTTTTCCTTCGCACAGGTTACTCAATCTATTGTTTTGGACGTCATCCAGACCTTAAAACCCTTTAACTGCAAGGGTGACCCCTGCCCCACACATTGTCAAACTCTGCGCCTCCACCATAACCCTGATCATTACTGATTTTGTGAATGCATTGTTCAAGAGTAGTGTGGTACCTACCAGTATTAAAATGGCATGGGTGACCCCACTTCTCTAAACGCCATCATTGGACCCCTCCCTTCCCACCAACTACTGCCCTATCACCACCGTCCCTTGTTACACAAAATCCTGGACCGCATTGCCTACCAGTAAGTTCAAGAATTCCTTGAACACCATCATCTCCTGGGAGCTAGACAATCGGCTTCCGACCGAAACAGTACGAAAACAGCACTACCTGACCTTAAAATGCAACTCTACAGTATCCGTGACTCAGGCAATCTAGCCATCCTCTTTATCATTGACATCTCTGCAGCCTTTGATCTCATTGACCATGACTCCACTTGCACCTCAACTCCCACTTTCACTTCTCCACCGACGCTGTCAGCTGGGTCAAATCCTTCCTTGGTTAACAAACATCAAAACCTTTTTGATAATGCTGCAGCCAATCCCATTCCTGTCCCTTTCGGTGTCCCCCAAGGCTCCTGCCTTTCACCCACCCTACACCAAACATCTGTTCGACATGCTGGACGCACTTGGCATCATCTATACTAACTTTGCTGATTACACGCAAGTCCTTATCCCCTTTTCTCTGGCAACCACTAGGAATACTGTCACAATTAACAATGTGTGTAGCTCTAGTCAGAACTGGATGGCCACTAATAACCTCTGCCTCAAAAATTACAAAACAGAGCTATTCAGCCTCAAACTACTTGACTCTACTTATTCCTCCTTCTCCATTGATGGATCTGTTATTCCAGTCCTCAAGCAGGTTAACACCCTAGGGGTTTACCTTGACGCAGAGCATATCATGTCTAAGTAGATCAACACCATTGCCTCCTCAACGACTTATACCTCAAAACTCATTGCACCGAGTAGACCATTTCTTTCTACCAATAACTGCCTCATGCTCGCCAGAGCTCTGATGCTCAGTAAACTAGATCACTGTAATGTCCTTCTCAAGGGCACGTCAACTACCAACCTCGCCAATCTTCACCTTGTACAAAATCAAGCACTATGCGCAGCATTGGGACTTGTGCATTTACTTTAAAACCCTTTCCAATGCCCACTTCTGTATCTATAAAGAAGCCCCCCTTTATCTGAACTGAACAACAGCATCACCAAGAAACACCATGCACAATCCACCTGGTCATGCAACCACATATCCTTGGTTACACCTTGCTTCAAACATGCCAGAGCAGGTGGTGTGAGCTATTGAGTTAGTACCGCTACTATATGGAACTCTCTACTACCCCAAATCAGAAATACGCCCGCCTACAATACCTTCAAGAGACTTGTCAAAACGTGTCTATTCAATAAATACGACTAACTTTGAGATGCTGACACATCACTCTTTGTCTCTCCTACCAGATGAGCCGTACTACATTCTGGCTGTTTTATATGATGCTCTCCACCCAATTCATAGAATATTTGATGCCTACTGTTTTTGTACAAACACCGATACCCCTGGGTTTCGGCATTACATAAATGCTAAAAATAAATTAATAACCTTACAGTGAGGTGCAATTAGGATTATCTGTATTCTTGTAACTCTTTACCTAGTGGCTTTTTAGTTACTTTGACAATGCGTCCAAGACAAGCTGGTAGCAGCTGTGCAATTTTTACAATTTCTGTGATATTTTTCTCATGCACTTTTGCATTTACAGTGAATGGCTTACTAAAAGGTGGCTAGTACCCTAAGAAGGCCATGCCATGAGATTTGCACTTGTTCTTTGGCCGTATTATTCTTTGACCTTCTTCCTGCCTTCTCAGGTCACGAAATGCCATATTTGACAACCACTTTCCCAGGGAGAGTGAGTGTCTGAGTAAGAAGGTGTGAGTGAGAGAGAGAGTGTGTGTGTGAGTGTGTGTGAATGTGTGTGAGTGTGTGAGGGAGAGTGTGAGAGTGTTAGAGAGTATGAGAGCGAGAGGGAGTGTGAATGTGTGAAAGCGTGCAAGAGGGTATGAGTGTGTGAAAGAGTGTGAAAGGACAGAGTGCATGTGAGGAGAGCGTGCGAGTGAGGAGAGCGTGCGAGTGAGGAGAGCGTGCGAGTGAGGAGAGCGTGCGAGTGAGGAGAGCGTGCGAGTGAGGAGAGCGTGCGAGTGAGGAGAGCGTGCGAGTGAGGAGAGCGTGCGTGTGAGGAGAGCGTGCGTGTGAGGAGAGCGTGCGTGTGAGGAGAGCGTGCGTGTGAGGAGAGCGTGCGTGTGAGGAGAGCGTGCGTGTGAGGAGTGAGTGCGAGTGAGGAGTGAGAGAGTGTGAGTGAGAGAGTGAGAGAGAGTGAGTGCGAGAGTGAGTGTGAGAGTGCAAGAGTGAGAGATTGTGTGAGGAGAGTGTGTGTGTGAGGAGAGTGCGCGCGAGGAGAGTGCGCACGCGAGGAGAGGAGAGAGTGCGCGCGCGAGGAGAGAGTGCGCGCGCGAGGAGAGAGTGCGCGCGCGAGGAGAGAGTGCGCGCGCGAGGAGAGAGTGCGCGCGCGAGGAGAGAGTGCGCGCGCGAGGAGAGAGTGCGCGCGCGAGGAGAGAGTGCGCGCGCGAGGAGAGAGTGCGCGCGCGAGGAGAGAGGGCGCGCGCGAGGAGAGAGGGCGCGCGCGAGGAGAGAGTGCGCATGCGAGGAGAGAGTGCGCATGCGAGGAGAGAGTGCGCGCGAGGAGAGAGTGCGCGTGAGCAGAGAGTGCGCGTGAGCAGAGGGTGTGCGCGAGCAGAGGGTGTGTGAGCCGAGGGTGTGTGAGCAGAGGGTGTGTGAGCAGAGGGTGTGTGAGCAGAGGGTGTGTGAGGAGAAAGTGTGTGAGGAGAAAGTGTGTGAGGAGAAAGTGTGTGAGGAGAGTGTGAGAGTGAGTGTGTGTGAGATTGAGTGTGGAGAGAGTGTGAGTGTGTGTTAGAGTGTGAATGAGAGTGTGTGAGAGTGAGTGAAAAAGTGTGAATGAGAGTGAGTGAGTGAGAGTGAATGTGTGAGTGAGTGTGTGAGTGTGTGAGTGAGAGGGTGAGAGTAAGAGTGTGAGAGAGTGTCAGAGAGTGTGTGTGAGGAGAGTGAGTATGCAAGTGACAGCGAGTGTGTGAGAAACTGATCAAGAGTGTGAAAGAGTGTGAGTGAGTGTGAGAGGGTGTGAGTGTGAGAGGGTGTGAGTATGAGAAAGTGTGAGTGTGTGAGAAAGTGTGAGTGTGTGAGAAAGTGTGATTGAGAGAGTGAAAGTGATTGAGTGTGTGAAAGTGATTGAGAGTGAGTGTGAGTGAGTGTGAATGAGAGTGTGAGTATTTGTGTGAGGAGTGCGGAGAGAGTGTGAGTATGTGAGTGTGTGTGAATGAGAGTGTGAGTGTGAGTGAAAGAGTGAGTGAGAAAGTGTGAGTGTGTGACAGTGAGTGGAGAGTGAGTGAATGTGTGAGAGCGTGTGAGTATGTGTGAGAGCGTGTGAGTGTGTGTGAGAACGTGAGTGAGAGAGTGAGAGAGACTATGAGAGTGTGAGAGAGAGTATGTTAGTGTGTGAAAGTGTGAGTGGGTGAGTGTGAGAGAGTGTGCGAGAAGAGTGTGTGAGGATGAGGAGAGTGAGTATGTGAGAGCGAGTGTGTGTGAAAGAGTGTGAGTATGAGTGTGTGTAAGAGTGGGTGAGTGTGATAAGTGTGTGTGAGGAGAGAGTGAGTGTGTGAGGGGGTGTGAGTGTGAGAAAGTGGGTGAGTGTGAGTGTGTGAGAAAGTATGAGTGTGAAAGAGTGTGCAAGCCTGAGTGCAAGTGAGAGTGTGAGTAGAGTATGTGAATGAGAGAGTATGTGAGTGAGAGAGTGTGTGAAAGTGTGAGTGTGTATGTGAGTGTGAGTGTGAGTGAGAATGCGAGTGTGTGTGAATGTAAGAGAATGAGTGAGTGAATGTGTGTTCGAGTGTCAGAGTGTTGAGTGAGAGAGAGTGTGAGAGAGAGAGAGCGAGTGTGTGAGAGAGAGAGAGAGCGTGAGTGTCAGAGGAGGCGGCTGGGACCACCTCCTCTGGCACCCAAAAGTCTGTTACTGGATGGACGTAATGACCAGTGGTTCTTCAGGATTGGACTATGTCAGAATGTTGCAGATCCTTAGCATTGTGGGCTTGGGCTGACTCCCATCCTAAATCTTTGATAAAAGGAGGGCTCCTCTAGCTATCCGGCAGATCATCATTGGAACGAAGACATCTATGAAGAAGAACAGCCCAGTGATGACCAGAGGACGACTCCTGCAGCTGACCAGCATTGACTCCAATGATTGGCCCGGAGAAGCCCAGCACCTCTGATCTCAGAAGATCCTGGTCTGTGCTTCACACTCGGGCTGGTGGGAACAACCAGTCTCGGCCCCTGCTTGAGGATCTGTGCCGTGGACCAGCCGGTGGACTGCCCAGCTCTCCTCTGGGCTACCCCACTGCAGTCATTGTCGTTCCTGGAACTTGGCAGATCTTCAGCTTATACTACAAGTCACCTGTCGCCCCCTGACCATGGTGACCTTCGTTGGAACAATCCTCCTTCAATCACATGAGGTGTCCTCAAGAAGTCTGCATCTTTTCTTCAATTGGGACCTTCTTCTGGATGTTGATTTGAACCGTTAGCTGTGCAACGCGACCAACTCCCTGCTGATAAGTGACCTGTGTGCCCCTGATCCCCTGGGCCTCCCTCACCTGACCCAAGCACAGAAGATTCTCTCACAATAGATTCTGGAAGACCTTCAGTGCCATCTGGAAGAATCTGAGTCAGAGGATAAGTGAGCATACCTGTTTCTGCCCCCCAGCCCCCTGTCCTCCCATAGGGTTACATTGGGCATAAAATGTCCTTGTACCTGGCCTGGCCTCTGGTAATGGAACCTGTGCTGAGGTTACTTTTCTAGGTCTCTTCTAGTGAATAGGACAGAGTGAGTTACTTACCAGATTTTGGGAAAATAAATATCTAACTTTTGAAAACTTTACGTGCACTGCCACCAGCCCACTGCATCATTTTTATTTAGACACACCTCAAGAAGTTCTATCCGGGAACTTGTGACTTTTGGAGCACAAGTCCCATATCAATTTAGGATTGAGACTTATAAGTGAGGGAAGGTGTTCTTGTATTGGTGCCACTCACCTGTATTGCACTAGTTACTGAAATATACTTGTACATGAATTAAAGGATATATTTATATATATATATATATATCTCACCGTAATCATATTTCTGATGCTTGTATCTGCTTAGATTCACATGCTATCTAGTGGAAGCTGCAGAGTATTACAGTTTGTTTTTCGAAACTCGAAAATGGGCGTCGACACAGGGCATGCCAGTAATACTATCCTTAGTGTGACGTCCCCTGTACCCATGATCTCTCACGCGTCTAGGACCCTCAGATTGTATTTTTTCTGACATGAGGTAGCATGAGGAGTAGCGCGAGTACAGAAAATCCAAGCGGATAGATAGAAAGGTAAGACTACAAGCATCCATGCGCCTTCTCTCAGAGGGGAGGAAGGGTGGCTCGCATGTGAATCTAAGCAGATACAAGCATCAAAAATACGATTACGGTGAGTAATGTATCCCTTCTGAGGCTTGTGGAATCTGCTTAGATCACATGCTGTACATAGATTAGCGAGCAGTGTTAGAAGAAGGAGGCGGGATGTGAGAAGAGTCATGAGCAAGTAAATGTCTTAGAACCGCTTGTCCCACTTGAGTATCTGTCTTGGAATAGGTGTCAATGTAGTAGTGCTGAGTAAAAGTGTGAATAGAGCTCCAAGTAGCTGCTTTGCAAATGGTGTCAAGGGGTACATTTTCAATGAAAGCCAGAGTGGCCCCAATGCCTCTTGTAGAGTGGGCTCTTGGCGTGAAAGGCAAAGGTTTATCAGAAAGGGAGTAACAGCTGGATAGTTAACAATCCACTTGGAGATGGCTCCTTTAGAGACGCGATCTCCCTCTTTGCCTGTAGCTACGGAGACAAACAGTTGGTCTGATTTCCTTAGCGGTCTTGTTTTGTTTACATAGTATAGGACCGCCCTACGCACATCTAGGGTGTGTAGTTTCACCTCAGCCGAGCTTTGTGGGTCTTGGGAGAAAGCCGGAAGCTCGATGGACTGGTTCACGTGGAATTTAGGAATAAACGTAGGTGAGAACCTAGGGTGTGTACGTAAAACCAGTTTATCTTTATGAACCGTAAAGAAAGGATCCTGCACTGACAGAGCCTGAATTTCACTGACCCTTCTTATAGATGTAATTGCTACTAAGAAGGCCGTCTTATACGTCAGGTGTTTGAGACTGCTTTTATGCATGGGCTCGAATGGGGGGCCCATGAGTTTAGCTAGCACCACATTAAGGTCCCATCCTGGTGGTGGGTTTGAAATTGGAGGGTGAAGTCTCTTTACTCCTTCCATGAAGGCTTTAACCACTGGTACTTTCCACCATGACACCTTGTTATGGGAGGTGGTGTATGCTGACAGAGCTGCCAAGTGTACCTTTAGTGAGTTAAAAACCAATCCTGAGTTCAGCAGGTGGAGCATGTAAGTGACAATTATGGAAGGAGTGCAGTCAACTGAGTTAATTTGCTTATTCTGGCACCAGATAACGAATCTCTTCCATTTGTCAAGTAGCAGTGCCTCGTGTTTGGTTTCCTAGATTCTCTTAGGATGTCCATACATATCTGCGGCAAATTGAGATGTCCAAACTCTATGACCTCAGGAGCCATGCTGCCACGTTCATTGAGTTGGGTTGAGGATGCACTTTCTGACCCTGGTGCTGGGACAGTAGGTTGTACCAGCCTGGAAGCTTGATGGGTTTGCACACCACTAGTGTGCGTAAGTGTGGGAACCACGGTTGTCTCGCCCACATGGGAGCAACTAGGACGACTTTCATCGCTTCTCTGTTTATCTTGTTGACCACCTTCCTGATGAGAGGAGTTGGTGGAAAAGCATACGCAAACATCCCTGACCAGCTCATTCACAGGGCGTTCCCCTAGGAGTCTGGTTGGGGGAACCTGGATGCGAATCCTGGGCACTGTCTGTTGTCGCTTGTGGCGAATAGGTCTATAGTGGGAAAACCCCCACTGAGAGAAGATATTTTCTACGATATCTCTGTGTGGACACCATTCGTGTTCCTCTGGGAGGGGATCCCTGCTCAAGGCGTCTGCCAGAGAATTGAGCTCCCCTGGAACATGTTGCGATGATAGGAAGATGTTCCGTCTGAGTGCCCATATCCAAATTTTCTGGGCAAGCTTGGACAGATTTGGCGAATGAGTGCCTCCTTGTTTGTTCAGGTAAAACATGGAAGTAGTGCTGTTCGTCAGGATTTGCACTGACAGGTTCAACAGGTAGGGCTTGAACGCTTGAAGCGCCTTGAATACTGCCAGAAGTTCTAGCAGGTTGATATGATTCCTGGCTACTGAGTGAGACCAGAGACCCTGAGCTGTGTGGTGGAGATGGTGTGCTCCCCACCCTGAAAGGCATGTCTCCCTTGTGACTACCACCTGTATCTCTGGATCGTAAAAGGGTTTTCCCCCTTGGACAGATTTTCTCTTGTCCACCAGTGAAGGCTTTGTACAAGTGTTGGCGAAACGACCACTAGAGCGTCCCACTGACCACTTGCCTGAGACCACTGTTTCGCCAACCATTCTTGCATGGGACGCATGTGCAGGCGCGCGTGGGAGACCAGGTAAATACATGATGCCATCATGCCCAGCAAAAGCATTGCTTTGCGTATCGTTATTTGGCGACCGGCCTTATATTACGGAATTTGCAGCAGTATATTCTGAATTCTTTCCTCTGATGGAAAGGCCAACCCCTCTTGTGTGTTTAGTACAGCTCCTAAGAACTGTTTGTAGGTGCTTGGCACCAAGCTTGATTTTTTTCTTGTTTATGGAGAAACCTAATTCGAAGAGGAGGTTGATCGTTCTTTGAATGTTTATTCTGCAAATGACTGGGGTCCCCCCCGTGATGAGCCAGTCGTCCAGATAAGGGTACACTAGAATTGCCTCCCTGCGTATGTGTGCCGCCGCCACCGCCAGTACTTTGGTGAATACCCTTGGAGCCGAGGCTATCCCGAAGGGCAGTACCTTGAACTGGTAGTGCCGACTGTCCATCTTGAAGCGCAAGTATCTTCTGTGCGCTGGGAACATGGAAATATGAAAATAAGCATCTTTCATGTCCAATGTTGCCATGTAATCCCCCTTTTTTAGGAGGGGGATTACCTCTTGTAGCGTAGTCATACGAAACTTTTGGGGCTTGACATACTTGTTTGCAGGCCGTAAGTCCAATACTGGGTGCATTGTTAAATCTTTTTTTGGCACAAGGAAGTAAGTTGAATAAATACCCTTGTTTACCTGGTGTCCTGGGACGAGTTCTATCGCGTCCTTTGCTAGACGATTGGCGATCTCTTCGCGGAGGATCTTCTGGTGGTCTAATGAATGTACTTTCTGACGTGGAGGGTGGTTTTGGGGATGCTCTAACAGTTCTATGCAGTAACCTGTGGACACTGTGGACAGCACCCATCTGTCTGATGTGATCCCTTCCCAAGCTTGGATGAAGTTGGTAATGCGTCCCCCTACTGGGGATGCGTGAGAAGGGACCCTGAACGGAACGTCACTGTTTTGGTTGAGGCGTGCCGCCGCCTCTACTGGGGACGCCTCTACCCCTACCACGTCCTCTCTTATTACCCCTGCCATACCCCTGGGTAGACTGCTGGTTGTTGTTGTTCCATGGTGTACCCTGCCCCTGGGAATAGTTGGAGCCTCTTTGGGAATTTTGTCCGCGCGGGCGATGAAAATTGCCATTCCCTCTTTGATTCGGGGGTTTCTTGGTTAATTGGCCCAGGGATTTGAGAGTCTCGTACTCATCCTTGGCATTTTTCAGCGCGTCCTCTACCGCCATGCCGGTTTGTCTATTAACGATGCTTGGGTCTCGGGTTTGAACCCAGATTGCCGTAACCAAGCATGTCTTTTGATAACAGTGCTTTCTGCTATCAATCTGCCGGCCTTATCCGCGGCATCAAAGTTTGCTTTTAATATGCAACCGGACACGGCTCTTCCCTCCGACGCAACCCGTGCCAACTGGCTCTTTAAGGGTTCTGGGCGGAGTCTATGAGTGCCGCGACTTTTTCCCACTGGTGGCAGTTGTAACTCGCCAGTAGGGTGGTGGAGTTGGCAATCCTTGCCTGGTAGGCGGAAGTGGAGGCTACTTCCCTACCCAAGCCATAAATCTTCTTGCTCTCCTTGTCGGGAGGAGCTTCCGACGTTGACAGGGGTGTTCCCGCCCTCTTTCGGGTGTTCATAACTACCAGGGAGTCCGGTTTCAGCTGCCCCCTTATGTACAGCGGATCTGATTTGGCTGCCCTGAATAGTTTTTCAATCCTGGGGTTTACCGCCCTGGTGAGGTTAGGATTTACAAGGGAAGGGTCTATTCTCCTTTGTATTGATTTAAGGATAGGGATGGCCTGGGCAACAGGTCTCCTTTCTCCCACTAATTCCTCGGCAAAGTCCCTCTCTTCCTGTGCTCCTGGGTGTCAATGTGGAAGTGCTCTGCCGCTCTGGACAAAACTTCATTCAAGAGAGGTTGTTTGTCGACAGGGGAGTCAGTAACCGGGGGATCTTTGTCTACCGCGGAATCTACCCTGCAGGTTTCAGGGTCGTCCTCTTCCTCCTCTTGGTCCTCGTCATCCCCATAGTAGCTCGTCCCAGTTTGGTCTCCCAACGTGCCCAAATCTGGATCCTCAATGAAAGGTGGATCCTCAGTATATTGAGAGTAGGGCTGTATACTGAAAGGGTCCGAAGACCTTGTTGGTGCTTCAACTCGGGACTTCTTACTTGGGGGTATCGGGTCCCTAGAGCCTGAGGGTGAAGCCCCGTCAGGAGTCTATGAGAGGATGTGCTCAGGATTCTTGGCATAGAAGTCTGCCAAGGATGACATCCTAGACATAACTCTGTCTATATTGTCACTAGACCATTCCTTCGAGCTGGGAATGACTCTTTCCTGGGAAAGTTTCCCCGTTTTATCCTGACTGGACCTATGGGTTTGTGCAGGGGTCTTTAAAATGACAGAAGACTGAGACTTGTCTGTTTCTGTGGAGTAGAAGACTGTGACCTGTCTGACTGCTTCTGAGGTGTGGAAGAAGGTAGAGAATGCCTCTTTTGTTGTTTTCCCCCCTCCCCGTGGGTGGAAGAGTGTTTTCCCTGTTTTTTCGCCCCTTCTGAGCTTTTCAACGATTGGCGTCGAAGTTCAGGCGTAGTGTCCCTATCTCTAGAGTGTGGAGGTTGGGACTCGGGAACAGCCGTCATGCTGTCCGCTGACGCCAACTCCTGGAGTGCGGCCTGGGGATAGAGGTTGGCTTCATCTTCCGCACGATCGAACCTCCGTTACCTTAGGGAGCGAGGCACTCTTGGCAACAGTGGATGGCTGCCTGGAGTCATGCGGCAATCGAGAACGCCCAGAGGACGCTGATTCGGTTGACCGCTCTCTGCGTGCCTCTTTCCGAGAACTCGACATGCGCATCGAGTCTCGGTGGGACTTCACGTGTTTGGTGGAAGTGCTGTGGGTAGCGCTTGTGTCGCCGGGGGTTTTCCCCATAGCCGCCCTGCCGGACGACCTTCCGAGGTCGGGGACTTGCGCTTGGCTGTATTTCGACGCCACGTTGCCCTCGATGCCCGACAGCACGGCGTCGCTGCCATCGCTGAAGGCGCCCTCTGCTGCCATGGCTTCTTGACGCCTGGCGTGTTGGGCCCAACGCTTGCTCGAACGGTCCTTTAGTGTTTTCGGTTTAAACCTACTACACGCTCTGCAGTTCGCCTCGGGTTGGTCCCTCGGCAAGCAGAGGTTGCAAGTGGCGTGTCTGTCAACCCAAGGGTACTTACGGTTGCACGTGGGGCAAATTTGGAAACGGGTACCCTCCATACGCACCTTGCGGCAGCGGGCTAGTGTGTGAAGGAATATATATAAGGAAATGTGCAGATATATATGTTAAATGAGAGATGTGTGCCACCCCCCACCCTCCCGACTTGTAGGGCCGAGGCCAGAGGCCTTCCGAGGCCCAAGTCCGTCGTGCAGCTGTCGACGGTTGTCTTTTCTCTCCGGTCCGGCGTCGAGTGTCGAAGGTCGGTGACTCGACGTTGGGGTGGAGAAATGGTGAGATATTTAAGATTTTTCTTAAGAATTATGGCTAAGGCCAGGGAACTCCGCAGGATGCTTCCGACCAGTATGATGGAAAACATCAATCTGAGGGTCCTAGACGCGTGAGGGATCATGGGTACAGGGGACGTCACACTAGGGATAATATTACTGGCACTCCCTGTGTCGACGCCCATTTTCGAGTTTCGAAAAACAAACTGTAATACTCTGCAGCTTCCACTAGATGTCGGCCTATGCACAGCATGTGATCTAAGCAGATTCCACAAGCCTCTGAAATATATATGTTACATATGGTTTAGTTTGACAATGCTTACCTGTGATTTTGCTATGCTTAGTGTGCACCTAAAGGCCTAGTAAATATCTGTATTATATCCTTACTGTCTAACCTGAATTAAGCTTACTCTTTGTGGACTGGGTTTTGGCTAATCTCTCAGTTTCTTCCTGATTTACCATAAATAGGGTGGCCTCCCAAATCATCCCACCGGGGGCTGATGCTGGAAATCCATATTAACAATCATTATGTCCCTTCATAATTTACAACAAAAAGAGCCAATGCTAAGACACTTCTAAGACAAAGGACACAGAGGAAAGAAATATAATAATAATACATGGAAAACATGGCAGTTTAGCAGTTTTCACGATAAAGACATTAAATGGCTTCCAGATTTAGAAATACATTAGTTTGCTGGCTAGTGTTACAGGTTAAAAGACAACACCCAGCTGCCACTAAATGGTAATGTATGCTATCTGTAGTCAAAAACTGGAAAAAATAGGGTGTATGTACCCTATTTAGAACTGGTGCTCACAGTTGACCCTAATTAGGGTTGCACGAAGTAGTCGAATATACTTTGTAGACTTATTCTCAATTTATCAAACATGTAATTACAAAACACATATTTGCACGAGAGAAATGTTTTATTCACATTTCTATTCTCATATCTCGTTTTTACTCTTTTTAAATTTGGCATTCATGAATATGTGGGTAAATTTGTGACTTAGTACATGAGCCAATGCATTTCGGTCTATGACCATCTTCAGGGCTGTACTACTATCTACTTTTACAACACTGTTCAGATTTGTCAAGTAGGACAACACAACACATTTCGTTTCTATCAAAGATGTAAAAATGTATAAATGTGTAGCACATACCCCATGGAGGTCCGAAGTTATATGGTAAAAGGGAAAGAAACAAAAAACTGGAGCATGTATTATGGTTACGCTATTTCAAATGAACACGCTATTCAAAAACTGACAATCAGTAATATATGCTGTTCTGAACATTCTGTACCTTGTGTGTTGCTGCGAATCGTATTGTGGCATGTGTATGTACACGTAGCGTCCAATGCTGCTGTATGGTATAAGAAAAAGAAACTGTCAGCGTGCCGCTGAATGCACGGGCAGTTTTACACATCTGGTGTGTGAGAGTCTCTTACCTGTGTGCTTGTAGGATGCAGTCTAAACGCGAGCGCATTCGCATGGGTAAGCGAAATGCACACAAGCTACTATGCTTCGCTTAATGCCCATGGCAACGGGGGCAGGGCGCCGGGGAGCAGCGCGAACACTGCCGCACGTACGCCTTAAGCCCCACCTCTCCGTGCTAGCACGAAGAGGCGGGGTTGTTGTCATGGTTATGTCAGCGCATCTGTAGTGTTCGTTTGAGAAGTATTTCTTCTATATCGTATTGCTTGTATCGCTTTCTCTCAAAGGAATACTCGTGAAAAAGGGGAACAAATTCCTCGTCCTTACATCATGATGCGCTATATTGGCAACGGAGGGAGAAGTGTGGTGTGAGTGGAGTGAACCGGTAAACATTGAATGTGCATGACGTGGGGGAGTATGCATGAGTGTGGAGTAAATAGATATGTTCCTACTCTATAATGATGACCATCAGTGACCGTGGTACTCTCCATAATTGTCCTATATATGACAGTTGAGGTAAAATTGTGAAAATTACCTATTAGTTTGAGGATACCTATATTGCAAAAAAATCAAACAAACATATGATAGAAGAATTAAATAAATAAATCAACATATCCAGATAGTACTATCATTAACATTTCATCAAAAAATGTATCT
Organism: Ambystoma mexicanum; assembly: GCF_040938575.1. Lineage (NCBI taxonomy): Eukaryota > Metazoa > Chordata > Amphibia > Caudata > Ambystomatidae > Ambystoma > Ambystoma mexicanum. The sequence goes on along the minus strand of NC_090932.1, from coordinate 290,964,099 downwards.
AGAGGCTACAAAAAAGTTCTCAATGTTCTGGTTTGAGTAACCAATCTGTGCTCCCTCCAATCAGAGGAAACACGTGTAATTAATCTCTTTATTGATGCCTTTCGGTGTCAAGGAGCTCAGTCTGCCAATCCAATATGTCTCTCGTTGATCGAGTCTCTTTTGCAGATCTTCATGTTTCTCTCTTCTTTGGATCTTTTCTAAAATTACAAATTTGATTTGTGCCAAATTGTGCTGTTTACTTTGCCAATGTCTGGCCACTGCTGAGTTTGTGGTTTTATTTCTGATGCAGGATCTGTGTTCGTTCCACCTTGTCTTAGCTGATCGTTGTGTTTGGCCGACGTAATACAACCTGCATGGGCATTTGATCCCATAGATCTCTGGTGTATCACACGTAGCATAACCTGTCAGTTTAATCTTCTCTCCAGTGTATGGATGATTTATTGTGTCTCCTTTCATGATATACCCACAGTTACTACAGTTTAAACATGGGAATGTTCCTCTGCGATTAGTTATTTTCTTCTTCTGTGGTGGTCTGGTATGTATCAACCTGTCCTTAAGGTTGGCACTTCGTTGGTAGACAAACGTGGGAATTTCCTTAAATAGGTGCTCCACTCTTTTGTCACATGTGACAGTGTTCCAGTTTTTCTTTATAATGGACTTCATCTGATTGCTTTGGCGTGAATATTTTGACACAAAGACCAGCAGTGTTGCGGCCTCTTTCTCCTCTGAAGAAGTTACATCTGCAGAAATACGCACAGCTACGCAAAACAGGGAAGATTTACTTAAGGCACAAAAAAACCAAGAAAGAGGCCGCAATGCCGCTGGTCTTTGTGTCAAAATATTCACGCCAAAGCAATCGGATTAAGTCCATTATAAAGAAAAACTGGAACACTGTCACATGTGACAAAAGAGTGGAGCACCTATTTAAGGAAATTCCCACGTTTGCCTACCAACGAAGTGCCAACCTTAAGGACAGGTTGATACATACCAGACCACCACAGAAGAAGAAAATAACTAATCGCAGAGGGACATTCCCATGTTTAAACTGTAGTAACTGTGGGTATATCATGAAAGGAGACACAATAAATCATCCATACACTGGAGAGAAGATTAAACTGACAGGTTATGCTACGTGTGATACACCAGAGATCATCTATGGGATCAAATGCCCATGCGGGTTGTATTACGTCGGCCAAACACAACGATCAGCTAAGACAAGGTGGAACGAACACAGATCCTGCATCAGAAATAAAAACACAAACTCAGCAGTGGCCAGACATTGGCAAAGTAAACAGCACACTTTGGCACAAATCAAATGTGTAATTTTAGAAAAGATCCAAAGAAGAGAGAAACATGAAGATCTGCAAAAGAGACTAGATCAACGAGAGACATATTGGATTGACAGACTGAGCTCCTTGACACCGAAAGGCATCAATGAAGAGATTAATTACATGTGTTTCCTCTGATTGGGGGGAGCACAGATTGGTTACTCAAACCAGAACATTGAGAACTTTTTTGTAGCCTCTAGATACATTTTTTGATGAAATGTTAATGACAGTACTACCTGGATATGTTGATTTATTTATTTCATTCTTCTACCATATGTTTGATTGATTGATTTTTTGCAATATAGGTATCCTCAAACTAATAGGTAATTTTCACAATGTTACCTCGACTGTCATATATAGGACAATTATGGAGAGTACCACAGTCACTGATGGTCATCATTATAGAGTAGGAACATATCTATTTACTCCACACTCATGCATACTCCCCCACGTCATGCACATTCAATGTTTACCGGTTCACTCCACTCACACCACACTTCTCCCTCCGTTGCCAATATAGCGCATCATGATGTAAGGACGAGGAATTTGTTCCCCTTTTTCACGAGTATTCCTTTGAGAGAAAGCGATACAAGCAATACGATATAGAAGAAATACTTCTCACACTCACACGAACACTACAGGCGCGCGCTGACATAACCATGGCAACAACCCAGCCTCTCCCTGCTAGCACGGAGAGGTTGGGCCTAAGGCGTACGTGCGGCAGTGTTCGCGCTGCTCCCAGCTCCCCGCCCCCGTTGCCATGGGCATTAAGCGAAGCATCGTAGTTCGCACGCATTTCGCTTACCCACGCGAATGCGCTCGCGTCTAGACTGCATCCTACAAGCACACAAGTAAGAGACTCTAACACACCAGATGCGTAGAACTGCCTGTGCATTCAGCGGCACGCTGACGGTTTCTTTTTCTTATACCATACAGCAGCATTGGACGCTACGTGTACATACACACGCCACAATACGATTCGCAGCAACACACAAGGTACAGAATGTTCAGAACAGCATATATTACTGATTGTCCATTTTTGAATAGCATGTTCATTTGAAATAGCGTAACCATAATATAATATATGCGCCTGTTCCTTTTACCATATAACTTCGGACCTCCATGGGGTATGTGTTACACATTTATACATTTTTACATCTTTGATTGAAACGAAATGTGTTGTGTTGTCCTACTTGACAAATCTGAACAGTGTTGTAAAAGTAGATAGTAGTACAGCCCTGAAGATGGTTATAGACCGAAATGCATTGGCTCATGTACTAAGTCACAAATTTACCGACGTATTCATGGGATGCCTCATTTAAAAAGAGTAAAAATGAGATATGAGAATAGAAATGTGAATAAAACATTTCTCTTGTGCAAATACAAGTGTTTTGTAATTATATGTTTGAAAATTGAGAATAAGTCTACAAAGTATATTCGACTACTTCGTGCAACCCTAATTAGGGTCAACTGTGAGCACCAGTTCTAAATAGGGTACATACACCCTATGTTTTCCAGTTTTTGTATTGTGAGGTCCGAATGGCAAAGGACCTTTTTTAAACTTGTAGCTCCAGGTTAAAGCAATTTCAGATTCATCTCTACAACAGTTGAACATTTATACTATAGCAACCAACGTGGTGCCCACCTACCCACCGTTTTCTTGCTATCTGTAGTCAACCACAATTTTCAGGTTAGTTGACACATTTGCCAGGTTTTACTGATGCTTAAAAAAATGGGTAAGATTGCTTTTGCCACATCCCAAAACTATACAGTCTCTATTACTGGATGGACACCATTGCAATGTATAACATATGAAGAACTTTAGTAGTTATGCAATCCCCAAATCTATGGTGTAACTAATATAGAACCTTTCTTTCTTAGAGCTTCTCTTGGTTAATTTCACACTGGATTCTCCACATGGGTGATCATTATCGCTCTCTTTCTGAATTAGTGCTCTTATTTCACTGTTTGTGATCTATGGCATTCAATCTTTTCCTAAGCCGAGATCCATTGGAGTAGAACTTCTTTGTATCGGACTAGCAGATCTGGCTAGAGATGAATGGGGCTGTGCCAAAACTGACGGTCATACTACGAGGACAACGGATATGGGGGAGCACGCTCACCCTACCATTTGTCTCGGATTTCTGCTCCAACCACATTTTTGCTTCTGACTTCTGTTGAAGTAGTTTGATAGTGTTTGCTCACTGTTTGCTGAGGTACCTTGATCTCACCCTGTTCAGCCGTCTCAAGCCATTGCCATAACTAATTTAGGTTGTTGTCTGGTTGAATTTAGTTTTGATGCACTCCCTTATAGATTGACGGTCAGAAGAGTTTTTCCATTCAAAGATAGTTTTCTCCAGAGCTGATGTAGCACAACATAGGAGGGTCTGTGCTAAGACTCTTCCTGCCACCCTCGTTGAAGGCAGTTGTGTGATATTCTCTGTTGATATGGTGACTGCTGTACTTCTACTGTAACTCCCTCTCATGATGTTCCATCAAACGCTGAATTCTTTGCCATAGTTCTCCGGCTTCATATTTTCCTTTCCTATAACTCTTGATAAATCCAGTTCCAGGTTCAGGGAATTAAGTCAAGATCTGCTCCTGAGAAGAACAAGTTACTTACCAATTGGTAACGTTCTTTCGTCTGGATGTTCCTCAAACGTATTCCACATATTTGACATGTAATGTCCACAGCTGTGCACTTCGGAAACTTTTTTGGCAGAGGGAGTCCTGCGTCGATGACGTCGGGTCGATGTCTCTCGAAGGCCTCTGTCGAGGGCGATGTCACCGGATGTTATAAATAGGACGCACGGTGCCCGTAGCCTCAGTTTATGTTTTTTCCTCTAGAACATGTGGCACCAATCCAATGCCTGCTTGACTGCACATAGCCTTGCGGTAATGTAAGCTGCAATCACATAGGAAACTCTCCAGTGGGGCAGGCTGGGAGGGCGATGTGAAACACGTTGGAGGAACATCCAGTCGAAAGAACGTTACCAGTAAGTAACTTGTTCTTCGAATGGATTGTGTCCTCCAACGTATTCCACATCTTTGACAAGATTCCCAAAGCAGTACCAGAAAATGGAGGAAGGAAAAGAATTCAGAGTACCCAATCAGATGGCGGAATAAAGAACTGCCTTACCAAAGGCCATATCCTGACCATGGATCATATCCAGGGAGTTATGTTTAACAAAGGTGTGGATAGAAGCCCATGTGGCTGCATCACAAATATTCCGAATAGGAACTCCCCCGTTGGAGTTCTGTGGAAGTAGCCACGCCCCTAGTGGAATGAGCTCTCAACCCTTCCGGAGGGTCCTTACCCGCCAATCAACGGTAGCATTCAGTAATAGTGATGATAATCCACCTGGACAAGGTCTGCTTGGTAACAGCCTGAACCAAACGGTGTCCAGCATATCCCACAAAGAGTTGATCGTGCACTCTGACCCTGGACATCCTAGAAATATAAAAGCTCAAGGCTCTCCTAGGATCAAACCAATGGAGTTGCTCCTCTTCCTTACCAGGATGAGGAGGAGGATAGAAATAGAAAGAAGGAAGAACCACCTTTTGGCTCAAATGAAATTCAGACACTACCTTAGGTAGAAAGAAAGGACGTATCCTCAGTACAACCCTGTCCTCGTGGAACACAGTAAAGGGGGGCGTAGATGAAAGTGCCTGCAATTCACTTACTCTGTGAGCAGAAGTAACCGCAACCAGGAACACTGTCTTGAAGGACAATAATTTCAAAGGACAAGAGTGCAAGGGTTCAAACGGAGCACCCATTAGAAATTTCAAAACCAAATTGAAAACCCAAACCGGCACGTGGAAAGGTGACGGCGGGAACACATTAGTCAGTCCTTTAAGAGAAATCAATGGAATCTTAAAGTAAGAACATTCTTCAGACGCATGCTTAAATATAGACCGTGCCGCCAGGTAACCCTTAATGGTACCAACTTGAAGGCCCCTGTGAGCCAAAGAAAGCAAGAAAGACAAAACCATAGGAATGGAACACTGAAAAGGATCAACATTCTGTCCTCTGCACCAGTTGCAAAACTTAAGCCAACGGCAACAGTACAGGGATTTTGTTGCTGGCCTTCTGACCGAAAGCAACACCTCCATCAAATCATCCGAGAGGTCCCAAATCCTTCTATCTCCACCTTTCAGATATGAAGCGGGAAGTTTGAGAGTCCCGACCTCTGGATGGAGAACCTGACACCACCCCCTCTCGCGAGAACAGATCCTCTCCGTAAGGAAGACGGCGTGGAGGGCAGATGGACATTTCTAGAAGGTCCGGGTACCACGCTCTCCTGGCCCAATCCGGGGCAATGGGGTTCATGTGGGATCCAAACCTCCGTAACACTTGAGGAATGACGGGGACTGGAGGAAACGCGTACAGCAGTGGGAATGAGCAATCCACTACGAATGCGTCTTCTAAGGCTCCTCTCGGGAGAAAAATTCCCTCAAGCAGAATCTCTCGCACTTCCGGTTGGCACTGGTGGTGAAGAGACACACTTGCGGGGTTCCTCAAAGGGCGCAGATCTCCAGACTTCTTGAGTCAACTCCCCTCGTGAGAGACCGTGCTCTGCCTGCTCAGAGCGTCCGCTGCTGCATTTTCGTCTCCGGCCAGATGAACTGCCGAGATCGAAATTCCCTGCTGGATGGCCCAAAACCAGAGCTGCATTGCCTCTCTGCACAACGGGAATGACCCTACCCCCCCGTTTTTTGTTGAGGTAATGCATGGCCACTGTGTTGTCCGTCATGATCAGGACACTCTTCCCCCTCACAGACGGCAGAAAAACCTTCAGGGCTAGCCTGATGGCCCTCAGCTCTAACAGGTTGATGTGGAGTTTGGACTTCGACAGAGACCAACGACCGCTGGCGGTCAAGTCGTCGGCATGAGCGCCCCATCCTGTGAGGGAAGTATCCGTCACTACAGACCCCTCCAGCCACGGTTGCCAAAACGGCTCCCCCTTCATCAGGTTCCCTTTGTTGGCCCACCACAGAAGATCCTGGGAGACCGAGAGCAGAATCTGAACGGGATTTGACATTTTGTCTGAGAACTGTGATCACTGCATCTTGAGGACCCATTGCAGGGATCGCATCCTCAGCCTGGCCTCTGGCACCAGAAAAATGCAGGATACCATGATGCCAAGCAACCTTAAGAATTTGAAAGCCGGGAGACTCTGGGCATGTTGAAACTTGTCCACCATCTGCATAATGTGATGAGCCCTCACTTTGGGAGGCGAGCACTCCCCAAGGACGTGTCCAACACAGCCCCGATATACTGGAGCTGTTGAGAAGGTGTCAGATGCGATTTCTTCAAATTGAGGGAGAAGCCCAGCCTGTGGAGGGACCAGCAGGTGAGACCAAGGTGGTCCAATGCTTGCTCAGGAGAGCACACACGGATCATCCAGTCGTCCAGGTAGGGGTAGACGTGAATCCCCCCCTTGCCTGAGATACGCTGCCACCACCACCACCATTAGCTTGGTGAAGACCCTCGGGCAGAGGTCAATCCAAAGGGCAGGACCCAAAACTGAAAGTGCGAGTCGCCAGCCGCAAACCTCAGGTACTCTCTGTGCTTGGGATGAATCGGCACATGAAAGTAAGCATCCTGTAGGTTCAGAGACACCAACCAATCCTGAAGTTGTAGGGCCTGGAGGACTTGAGAAAGAGTAACCATCTTGAACTTGTCCTTCCTGAGAAGTTTGTTCAACCAACGCAAGTCCAGGATGGGTCTCAATCCCCAGTCTTTCTTTGGGATAATAAAATATGGGGAATACCAGCCTTTGTTCCTCTCCGCTACAGGCACCAGTTGTATAGCGCCTTTCTTCAACAGGGTCAATATTTCCTGCACAAGGAGCAGATCCGGAAGCTTCAAAGAGAGATTCCCCAGTGAATTGTCGTTAGGCCACTTTGGGAAGGGAAGACAGTAGCCGTGGGCGATAGTATCCAGAACCCACGCATCCTAGGTAATGGCTCGCCATTCTTCAAGATGCTGAGACAGTCTGCCCCCAACTGGCGAACCATGGGACATGGCCTCATGACTGTTTTGGAGCGGCTCCGACTCCGCAACCACGCAAATCTGCGTATAACGTTGCTCGCAGCCATGAACTGGCTAACACTGTCGGCCGTTGGCCCCAAAGGCGTTGCCGAGAGCATTAACTGCTTCGCGTCGAAAGCGCCGAAGGCTTTGGCCTCGACGTCAACAATGGTGCAGACGGCACCGAGGGATGATAAGAAGGCAAAGCCTCGATGTCCGAATCCGACGGACACGGCGCAGATGGAGTTAACACTGTCTTCGAGCCCTTAGAAGGTTTCTGCGGTCTCGCTGGGGACGAGTACCGAGCCGGGAAGCACGTCTCTTGCGACTATCCTGAACCTTGTCCGAAAGGGGACCTCGAAGGTCCCCAATGCGAGTCGCGGAGAGGACCCGAGCCCTAAGGCGTGCGAGCCACGTTACAAGACCATTCCGTGCCGGTTTCATTAGAAGGTGCGGCCGTAACCATCCCTTGCGATTGGAAAAAAGCCAACATTTGTTCCTTAAAGGCAGCCCATTCCTCCGGAGTCGAGGACTTCGTCGGGCATGCCACTTTCCTCGTGGCTCCATCCTCCGAGGAGGACGGGGAAGGCGACCGGTGACGGCGCTTCCTAGAATGCCGAGACAAGGAAGAAGAATGGCAGGAACCAGTCTGGGACCGAGATCCCCGGGCCTCCTCCCGATGCGGAGAATAGCCTCTCCAGTGATTGGTGGAAACCCCCACCTACCTGAAGCTTCCCCTTATGCTCCCGCAAGGCCTTGGCAGTCAGCAACTGGCATTTTGAACAGTCGTTGGTGTCATGACTATGGCCCAAGCACCGCAAACAAATGCGATGCGGGTCGGTGATCGACATTTTAGACTTGCAGTCCTGGCAAGACTTGAAACCAGACCGCGGAGTCGGAGGGGTTGAAGAAGAAGACCTCTCTACGATGAAACACAAGAGGCGCGCCGAGTTCTCGAAGCAAACACGTTTGCGGGAAAAACAGAACCGAGGCTACGGGCGCCATGCGTCCTATTTATAACATGCGGTGACGTCGCCCTCCACGGAGGCCTTCGAGGGACATCGACCCGACGTCATCGACGCAGGACGCCCTCTGCCGAAAAAGTTTCCAAAGTGCACAGCTGTGGACATTACATGTCAAAGATGTGGAATACGTTCGAGGACACAATCCATTCACACTATTGGGTATGCAGAGTTTTCTAGGGTCTGTGTCTTCTGCAACCTTTCCAGCATCGTCCCAGTCTTCCACTCTGTTCTCTCACTGCCAGTCTTCTCCTTGCACTCCGCCCCAAGACTTCAGAGAAACAACTTACTCTTGGTGATGGTGACAAAGGGATAGATGGAGTAATAGGCTCTAATAAAGGTTGCTTAGCTCCCTGGAGATCACGAGAGTTTTGAGGCCGTCTCCTGTGACCCAATATGTAAGTAATCTTAGGGGGGCTAGAAGATAAAACCTCTGCATGTGTCATGTTGTACGTATCCCCTCTTGATCTCATATGGGTAATTGAGCAGGTAGAGGTCAGCTTCACTTGATGGGCTGTGTAGTGGGCATCCCCCATCTCTTTCAGAAATTATATTTCAATGTGACAAGACAATGGGTGGGACAGAAATGCACTTGGAGATAAAAGAGGAACAAAGAAAAAAAACTCTCACGCATGCTCTCTTGTTGCACTTGCAGAGTCATGCCAACAGCTAATCTACGCTAAAACATAGCAAATCAGACATGCCACCTGCCTTGACACATGAATACCTTCAGACTGAACAATTACTTACTGGTAATGTTCTTTCTATGGATTCTTCTACCACACATTCCATGACCTTGATTGATTCCTATCCAGCGTCAGCTGCTCGTAATTATTTTTGACAGGGGGTGTAGTATGCTCGACAACGGCGTGGTCGACAACTCCCTTATAAATGGACGCACCATTCCTCGATCGGACGGGACGTCGTATAAAAGGTTTTGCTACAGTAAAGAGGAAAGGCATTGAAACAACATTAGCAAACCACCACAGGTTGCTTATCACAATCCTCAATAGTGCAGTCCTGGAGATGAAACTAGAAGAAAGGGGGAGTGGTGTAGTCAGACAAATGTCGCTGCTCCAAACTTTGCATTCCGCTCAAGTCATTGCACAAGAAAGGCGACAAAAGAATGCAACCGGACTATGGTCTATGGACTTCCAAGCGGGGGAAGGCTGGGCGGGCGATAGGAATCTGTTGGAGAAGAATCCATGGAAAGAACATTACGGGTAAGTAATTTCTCCTTCAATGTATTGTATTCTCCCACAGATTCCTCATCTTGATAGGCTCCCAAAGCAGTTGCCATGCTGGAGCAGGGATAGAAGTTAAATCAAAAAGCTATGGGAGAACCACCCAACCGAAGCGCGCATCAGCCCCGCGGGTCAAGTCTAAGCTGGAACGCTTGTCAAACGTGTGCAGAGAAGACAACGTTTCTACGCGACGGATGTCTCTGACCGGCAGTCCCCTCTGAAGAGAAGAAGAAGCAGCCACGATCCCTCTGGTAGAGTGGGCCATAAACCCAGCTGGAACCTCCTTGACCGCGGAATAATAGCATTCAGCATTGCACATCACTTTCCACCGTCAGATGGTCTGTTTGGTGACAGCTTGCCCCAACCTGGACTGTGAAAAGGCGATAAACAACTAGTCATCCTTCCTGAAGGAGCCCGGCATTGACAGGTAAAAGCTCAGCACCCTCCTGGGATCTAATCCGTGGAGCCTGTCCTCATCCTTAGAAGGATGGAGTTAAGGGTAAAATGCTGGCCTTTATGAAATTCCAAAACCACTCGCTAGAAATGTTGTGTGCACATTCAGGGAGACCTTTTTCTTAAAAGATTTGAAGAAGGGGGCTTTGTTAGAGAATGCCTGCAACTCGCTGACCCTTCTAGCGGATTTGATCGCCACCAAGAAAACTGTTTTCAACTTAACTAATCTGAGGCAAGCAGAATGCAAGGGGCCAAGTGGAGCAGTCATCAGAAACGTCAGGACTAGATTCAGGTCCCACTCTGGGACTACAAAAGGCAAAGGGGGAAACAATTAACAAGGCCTTTCAAAAACCATGCCACCACAGGAACAGTAAAGAAAGAGCCCTACTCTAGTGTCTCTTAAAAATGAACATAGGTGCCAGATAGCCCTTCACCATGCCCACTTGTAGAGATGATTTGGCTAGGGCAACAGAAACTCCATCACTGATGAAATGGGACATGACAGGAGATAGACCCCTTTTGCCTTGCATCAGGTCACAGACTTTCTCCATCTGCACGCATGCATGGACGTAGTGAAAGGTCTGCATGCAACCGACAGCACATCCAGTACCCCTTCATCGAGGTCCCAGTCACTGTACTTCAGACTCTCAATAACCTCGCATGTAGGTTGAGAGGGTCTCAGTTCGGGTGAAGCACATAGCCTTCCAACTTGGACAAGAGAGGTCTGGCCTCCAAGGAAGCTGGAAAAGTGGGAATATGGCCAGCTCCAGGAGATTCAGGTACCATGTCCTCATCGCCTAGTCTGGGGCAATCCGCATCAGGTGCGCTCTGAATCTCTGCAACCTCCTGAGAACCCAACGGATGACCGGCCATCGGCAGGAATGCATAATGGAGGTCGAAGACCCACTCCACTAGAAATGCATACCCTAATGCCCCCCCTGGGTAGAAATTCCCTCAAACAGAACCGTCTGCATTTTGTGTTGTTAACAGTCGTACAGGTGTCCTCGAGTGACTCGAAACTTATTCCGGCGAACGTGCTTGGATAAGCCAATCGTCTAAGTACAGGGATACAAAGAAGCCCACACTCCTGAGGAGGGCCCTACTGCTGCCATCAACTTGGTAAAGACACTGGGTGCAGAGATCATGCCAAAAGGGAGCACCTTGAACTGGTATTGTGATTCCCCAATGACAACCCTGAAATTGCATGTGCTTCCGATGGATTGGCACGTGAAAGTAGGCGTCCTGAAGGTCTAGCAACACCAGCCAGTCTTGGAGCTGTAGAGCCTGGATAATTTCCCTCAATGTCACCATCCTGAATTAGTCTTTCTTCAGATACTTGTTCAAGTTTCTGCGGTCCAGATTGGGACAGAGGCCACCACCTCCTTGTGAACCAGGAAGTACCGGGAGTACCAGCCGAAACTGAAATTGTGGGCTGGAACTAACTCCACTGTTCCCTTCAGAAGAATGGCCTGCAGCTCCCGCTCTTGTCGACGGGGAGGGGGATGGGGGAGGTAGGCCTGTCTGGGGGTCCTCTTACAAATGGAAGAAAGTAGCCCCATTCGATCATCTCGGGGACTCAGACGTCAGTGACTCCCTGCCTATTGTTGAAGAATCTGGATATTCTCCCTCCGACTGGTGAAGTATGACAGGAGACCTCAAAGAGGCATCAGAGGTGCCATGACAGTCGATGGACCACAGCCGCCGACTGCCTTGCTCCGCCCCTGCCTCTACCTGGTTGCGTGAATCTGCTGTAGCCTTTCTAGGGGAAAAGTGGAGTAACTTCTGTACCCTCTTCCTCTGCCAAAATAATACGTTTGATGTGGGAGCTGTTGCTGCACTGTATGTCCCAATGACTTGGGGATAAGCTTAGAGTCCTTAAATTTCTCCATGTACTCGTCCGAAGTGGGGCCAAACCGATGCTCAACATCGAAGTATATATCTAGCAATTTTTCTTGGACATTCGGGGTAAATCCTGATTCCCCTCAAATATGCCGACCTGCGTAATACTTTGGACATGCCATAGCCCAATCCATGCAGTCAACTGCATCAAAACCTGCCAGGAGTGCCTGACCTTTGCGTTGGACACCATGTCCATTAAGCCAGCTTTCACATCTACCTCAGAGAGGGGGTCAGCTGCCTCTGCCACAGTACTCCAAAGAATACGAGAGAACTTGGAGAAGGCACACATTTGCTGCCTTAAGGGCCATACTCCCCAAGGCAAAGACCTTTTAAGCCAATGCGTCAACCTTTTCGACTGTCAGTCGGAAGGTTCGCTGTCGATGGCCTTGACGTGACAGGCATTGCCTGCACCACTAACCCCTCTTGGTTCGGGTGGGACGTTAGAAACTGCAGGTTGCCTCTTGCCGGCTTAGATTTCTTGGTAAGCTCTGTGTCGACTGCCGTTGTTTAACACGGGCATTGCCACAAGGCGAGAACCAGGACAACTATCGCCGCGTTAAAGGGCAAAGTCTGTTCTGTTTGCAGTCCGCAGTCAAGAAAGTCAGTCAGGTCGTATTGCGACACCGGCTCGATGAAGCGCCAAGGCCACGACAAGCTTCAGGACCAGCCTCCGGTATTGCAAATTTGGGTGAGCATAAGGTTTGCGCTGCTGAAGTTCCATATCAGAGATATGTCCAGTCCACTTGTGTCAAGGAGGGCCTCCACAAGCTGATGCAACCCATCCTGATCTGCCATAAAAATGAGCAGTGAATCCAAGGCCAAATCAGCGCTAACTCGAATGGGATCGGGTCACCCTTTTTGTCAACATCGACCGCATTGAATCGAAGCACAGCGAACAAGAGTCTGGTACAAAGCTCTGATCTTGCAGTACTGCCTGAGGAGCTTCCTGGGCAGAGGGGGCTACCAACTGCTTGACCACAGGATGACGCTTTTCCTGCAGGGTCTCGCTTGAGGGTGTTCAACCCTTCCTGGCTTCCTTTATGCTGGATGGACCAGGTGCAGTTGGAGCCAGATCGGACAGCGGCGTCGAGGCAGAAGCAGTACCAGCCAAGACCTTTTTGAAACCCTTAAGCATTTCATTTTTAAAATCCTCCCACTCCTTTCTAGACTCACCCTTCGCAAGGTACGACTTACCCTCATCATCCGACGAATTATCAGAATTGCATCTGTACTTGTCCTTGTGAAACGATGATGAGGCGTAATGTGATTTGCTCCAAGAATAGGAGCGTTTCTTCAAATTTGACAACCCTCACAATGTTTTTTAGGCATCGGATCCCTGGTTTGGGGGTGTAGTGCAACCTTTTATACAACGCCCAACGTCATTTCCGATCAAGGAATGACGCGGACGTATACGAGGGAGCTGTCGACACCGGCGATGGACACTAGTGGCCAGAAAGGTAAGGCAGGCCAGTCCAGCAAGTCAAACTGCATGCATGCACAACGCCTCTGCATGCACGCTCTCGCCACAGCTGCTTCCGCCAGCCCTGTTATTTTTGAGCGACTATCTGAGATAAGGAATCTGCAGGAGAAATAATTAATCCATCAAAGAAAATTACCAGGAGGTAAGTAATTTGTTCACCTAAAGGATTAGTGTAGGCAACAACTGCTGTTGAGTATGAACCATTGTTACGCTATTGTACCACAACCCCTATGCAACATCTTATTCAGTACTCTGCAGTGGAGCAGTATTTATTTTAGAGAAATGTGCTCATTTATCACGGTCAAGTTAGACAGTTTGAAAATATATTCTAATTGTTAGAAAGTTCTTTCAAGAAACAAACCAGTTATTCAGTTTTTAAACCTTACCACACATCAATGTTTCTAACCTGAAATTGAATTTTTCTTCGGTCTTCCGCATTCGATTTTTCATGGATTCACATGCTTTTAATGCTTCCAAATTGTCAGACTGGGAATCTTGGTTACATTGATGCATTAATAGCATAATGAGAAACTCAAATTAGTAGCCCATGCACGCATTTTGGTCCATTTGCTCCCTGACCAATGCGATGGCTAGGTTGCCTCCAGAGATCATCTTCAGATTCTTGAACCATTTTGTGTGCTTTGGAGTCTCTATTTAATTTCCTAAAATGTGATCCAAACTAACTTTTATTTGAAGAAACAAAGACAAAAACTGAGGACAGTTATCTAAACGTTCATTCACTGATGCACTACAAGTTGTTACCTCCCTATCTCGAATGTATTAAAAATATTTAAATCAACTTACTACACATCACTTTCCCTCCCTAATCACTTTGAATGCATATCTAAAGTTACTTGTTTAGCAATCTGCAAATTTTAAAACAAAGTCATGGTTTCCCCATTTTCCTTTTTGTTCATAAATGTCAAATAATCTTAGGCACAGTGCTGACCAGAAGCAGTGCTCTACTTGTAACTTTTCCCAGTCCCAAGGGGACCTAAATATATTCTCGCTCTGGTACCAGGTTCTCTCCTCATAGGTCCCATCTTGTGTATTCAGTTGGAATTGCCACTTCAGGACACACTCCCAGGATTTCCCTGAAGATGTCTTGCACTGTCTCTTTCAAATCCTTGTCTTCAATGATCTCTGGTAGGTTCTTGAGTTGAACATTTGATCCCCGGGAACGATTCTCCAGGTCTTCACGTTGGATTTCTAAATATTGGGCTAATCATGAGAGGTTTTCCAGAAGTTCAGAATATTTTCTTGTGTCTTCTGCCAATTCCTGCAAGGCATTTTCTGTGGCATCTGTACGTGCTCCCAGGCTAGCTATTTCCCCCCTTCATCTCGTGCATGGTTTGGTTTATATTGGCCTTCAAGTCTGCAAATTGCGTTTGCAGGGATTCAGTCAGCATAGTTGGAAGATCCTGGAAGCATTGCAGTCTTTCTACCCTGCTCATCGCCATGTTTGGGGTACTGGCTGGTTCTTCCTGTGTCTCCCATGGGGTAGCGAGGCTGTTCCGTCTGCCCTCCTGCCACCGGCACCTTGGTAGGGTCCCTTCCTGTTGCCTTCTCGCACGTTTATGCCTGCAGACCCTTCTTTGGCTTTATTCCTGGGCATTGAAGACTTGTGGTGATTTCTTATGGACTGGTCTCCTGCAATTAATCACCTCAGCCTGGGGGATTGTCACCATTAACATGTTGCTCTCATTGCCACAGGTGGTGTGGTGCCAGAGCTGCCCCCACCTCATCCGTCTCCACAGCTCCTCAGGAATAATGGACAATGCTTGATGCATTTGTGCTTGATGTATTGGGCCTCACTTGCAGGGTGTGCTCCCTCACTCTTTCCCAGGTGCCCTGGGTTGCTAGTGCAGCCTTGGCTGTAGTCCTTGTGCCCTACTGTCCCCTGCGGGTACAAACTGGAATTCCCAAGCTTGCCACCACAGGTGCAGCTTTAGGCTGTAGCCACCCACCGATCGTGCTCCTCCAGTGGTGGTGCTCTCACCCTGTGTCTCGCGGGTCCTGAGCGCTACGTGACACTCCAGCTGTTACCTTTTGGACCACATGTGTGCGGCTGCCGCCTGGCGTCTTCAAAAGGACTGCGTTGCCACCCGGCGTCTCAAGTGGATCTGCTTCATCCCTGCCACCGCTTCCCTGGGCTCCATGCAAGTGGATCTACCGCTCTCACCGCTTCACCGGCCGTGTTACATTACAGGGCACCCGTGGCTGTCTCCCCAATGGTGGTGGACCTGTGCGGTCTTCCTCCACGGGTGCTAGAGGACTCTGCCACCTCCCGTCTTTCAAGTATTCTTGGGCCACTGCACTGCCCATGTCTCTGGTGCCTGGGGGTTCTCTTTCTGCCTGGGCTCTGGTGCTTCCAGGGCCCCTTCTGCCATGTCATGGGGTTCCATTGGAGAGGACCGCTTCAGTCCACAATTTCGAGCAAGGGCCATATGCTTTCCCATATTGATCGAACAGATTTGTTTTGCTGCTAAGCTAATTTGTTTGGCCCCGGGAGAGCAGAGCACTCTCTTTCCGCCCCGGCGGCCATCTTGGATTCCTTCTGGACGTATATATTCTCATATGTACTTGATTAAATCAAATCAGATGTCTGCTGGGACGTTGGGACAAAAAGCACCCTCAAAAAGTCTGAGATGATCTATAGCAGTGTTCACCATGGTTGACCACCAGGTCTTAATAGGTGGTTTTCAATCAGTGTTCACATGTCGGGTATTGGTTGTTATGATCTTTTTTGAGTTACATAACACCATGAGCACTACAGTTGTAAACCCTTTCTAATGGATACATTCCTGCCACAGATTCCTAACCTTTAACGTTTATCTTCATGCAGTTTGCTCTCAAAGTAAGTGTCGCCAACCAGCTCCAAGGCCAGCTATGTCACGGGCTCCAGGTGCAGATACGCAATCAAAGCAACAACAGAATCATGTAAACTCTGAGAAGCCAACACCATTTCCAAAGTTCTTTTTTTCTGCACAGCACTCAAGGATATTTTGACATGAGTAAGTCACTTGAGTTTTTTCCTCTCCTTTTTGAGACATGGCTCTGCCTAAATTAGCCTTCAAATCCTGTTAAGAATGCCAACCCTCCATCTTGGTGATGGTTCTGCACTCCACTCCTCGTCTTTTTTGTCTTGACAAAGGTCATGACACTGAAGAGTGCAGATTCTGTCAGACGATTATGCTGAAGGCTGTCGGTGAACGGGCAGCAAAGCTGTTCCTGGCCTCATCTAAAATCACTAAAAGTCCAACACTACCCACAAAATACTTACCTCTGGTATTGTGCTCTCTGATGGATTCTCCATCAATAGGTTCCTCATCTTAGATTCTGAAGTGCCAGCTGACGCTGCCAAATGAGAATCTAAGATGATAAAACTATGGTAGGATACAATCCATTTGAAATGATCAACTGAGAAGATACGTTTCCTCTTTTTGCACAATGCTCTGTTGCTTGACAGGTAATTGTGCGCTACATAAATCCTAATGCATACATACCTATGTACCTAACATGTTAATCCAAGTAGGTACTGCTAGTTGAATAAATCTACAAACCTGGTGCTTGATGGCATCATATAGCAGTTGCCTCCCAGAAGGTGCGTCAAAGTCGCCAACAATCCAGAAGGTCACCGGTCTCACAAAGGTCTCATCTGAAAAGGTGGATAAGAGCAAAGAAATAAGATAAATAAGGATAAAAGGTACATTTGCAGCCATACAGCTCTGCATTTAATATTAGCTACAAGTCATTTTTATGGAAATAATATTTGAAATCTATAGTAAGAGGAAAGCAGTGAACACCCTCCCTGGTAAGTAGTGCAGGAATGAAGATTGAGCTCAACAAAGGAGCGCCACTCTCTGACATAGCACTGTGGAGTTTTCAGGCTCTTTAAGTATTGGAAGTGAGGGAAGTGCCAAGTTATCCCCGACTTGTTTGATAAGAGCCAAATTAACTTGTTCTTCACAAGCCACATTTTAGACTAATGTGTGTGAGACTTCAGTGCCTTCAGATAAAGGAATGAATGTTAGAAGCCCCCGAGTTCTACAGTTGGGTATACATTTCCTAAATCTATGCTAACTGTAAGGGTGTAGGAGGAGGAGACTGACACACAGGTGGCATGCTTGTTGGTATACACTTATTTTTTAAAGAAAAGAGAAAACCTCTCTCTCCCTAACTCTAAGAGGGGTAATCTGTGACTCAAATAAGGAACTAAGGAATCTGTCAGAATGTCCAAGTAAACAAAAGAATCCACTGGTGTAAGTCAAAATTACTACTTCTATCCCTTACGCTATTAAGTAAACTACAGAGATACTGGGCCTTCTTGGTCCAGAAGGACTCCCCTCTTCTGGACACTGGGTTATAGTTTTAGTTGGCAGGTGGGAACTGTTAGAATGACTCCCTTCTCTAGGCCTATGTTCGATTCCAGGATATAACACAAAGGTCCAGTTTGAGGCTCTGTAATGTTCTCAGTTCAAACTCAAAAGTTCAAATTCAAACATTCCTTATTGCCCATAGTTTCCTCTCCATTGGGTTCCTGGAGAATGCCTACCTTCTCTAGGTATCTTGCTCTTAATATTTTAACTGTGCCAGAGGAATAACTCCCTTCCCCGGGCTTTCTTCTACTTGGTTTCATGGTACACAACAGGGGTAGGACTTCTTTCCCCTGACATCCCTTGGTTTCACAGTACACAACGCCAAGGGGTATGGCTTTCTTCCCCTGTCCTCTCTCCGGCTTTTGCCAAACTTCATGGGCGTTGGGGGAATAACTCCCTTCCACAGGCCCTTTCACAATGCCAGGGGAATGACTCCCTTCCCTTGGCCTTTCTCAGGCTTCTCACAATGTTCACAATTCTGGGGAGGGTTGAGGACACGGGGGGGGGGAGTGGTTAGCGGGGAATTACTTCCTTAACCCTGGCCTTTCTCAGGATGTTCACAATGCCAAGGGAATGTCTCCCTTCCCGTGGCCTTTCTCAAGTGTGTTGCTTCCTGTGAGCCTCTTCAGTGGCTAACGTGGGTGGACCTGCTATACTCCCCTGCCAGGTACTGTCCCAAAATCAATGCACAATGGATGCACTCCTCTCTCACTTGGGGGTGCTCGACCCAGTCTCTTTCACTCTGTATATTTCTTACTATACCCAGTTCACTCTCCTGCTGGGTATAGTACTTTGTCAAAATGTTCTTATGCTTGCACCCAGGATCCTACACCCTCTCACAGTGGTTTCTCTTTGCCCAATCTTTCTTATGCTTACATTCAGGCTCCAAGACCCACTCACATGGGCTTCTCTTATTCTCTCCATGGATCCGGCAGCCTCTGTACCTTCCATGGGAGCTCCGGGTCCTCTGAATTCGTCCCGTTCTTCCCACGAGACTCCCAATAGCTTTCCGTCTTGTTCGGTTTTCTCGCCGTTTACTTCAGCTCTGCAGCACTGCTCGGGAGCCTGCCTGTGCATCTCTGCTCGACCGCAGTGTTCAGCATGTTCTCACGCCACTGCTTTCTTCTCCCTCATCTGTTTTCGGTCTGCCTCTGCATGGCTGACCTCTGGGCCTCCGAGACCTGTCCCGGAGCCTGTCGGTGCGTCTTTGCTTGACCAAGCGGTTTGGCGTATTCTCACCCCACAGCCGCCTCCTTCTGTTCTTGGTCTGCCTCTGCACGGCGGGACTTTTAGGGACGCAGTCTCTTCTTCCAGGATGTCCCGGTCAGCAGTCTCAGCTTCTCCAGTCGCAGGACATGTCCTTCACTCGCCGTGCCTCCAGGGAGGGTCTGACAACTGCGTCAGTCCTTCCTGCATCTTTAAGCTACTCGGCATCCGAAAGCTAGAACGTTCATTCCAATTCCTATGAAGAATTGTGCTGGCTCTGCGCCGCCTCCTCGTCTCAGTATTGCAATGGGTATTCACTGGGGTCACCCTACTCTTTTTGTGTCACAGTCATGGGGTTTTGATTGATCTTACAAACATACATAGGAGAGGTTACCTGATTAGAGGAAGGTAAAGAAGGAGGTGTGAAGGAGGGGCGTGAATGTATTGGAAATACCCTGTTCTCCCCAAGGTTGTCACTAGTCCCATAGGGGGTTTCTCTCCCCATGAGATCCACCCTCTGTCTACCACCCCTAGGGAGACTATCGGGTAGCGGCCTCACCTCCCTGGCCTCATGGGAAGGAGCTCTCCCAACAGGAGAAGTGACACACATCCGGGGATTCATCACATAACATATCCCATATCTGACCTGGCTCGCTTACTGCTAGCTAGGGTCGAGAAATCAAAACAAGCTCCCATGAGATGTGCTTGGATGAGAAGTATATAGGGTATCTGTGACCAAGCTGGTACCCTGGTCTTGTCAGGAGAGAGCAGGAATCCTTCTCAGCCAGGGTTGGGAGACCTACCAGGGAGAAATCTAGTGCCCGTCCTACCCTGGAGGGAGGACGGGTCTCTCAATTGTGCCGCCTGTGTCTCAGCAGTCCACATCTAACTCTTGCAATGCCTCCAATACAAGGTGTGTGTCAGTGTTTCTCTGATGTATTTAGAGACATGTCATCCAAGCAAGAAGCAGCCTCAGAATTAAAAGTACAGCAGCTTCCACTCATGCCAAGAAACCTCAAATACTATCGCCCATCTAACACACTACAGCAGCCCGCAGTCGACAACCAGAAGAGAGAGAGCGGGTGAGAGAAAGCACAGCATGGACATCCCAACCCCTTGGCAATACAGTACTTTGTAATCAGCAGTGGAGAGGGAAAGATCCACAGACGAGAGCCGCAGCGTTCACATGTAGCAAGGAAAAAGGCTGTGCAGGGTTGCCACACAAGGACGGCAGACGCACAGTGCAGTTCCTAAGCCCACTAAACCAGACTAATACAGGGAATCTGATACCATAACTGTAGGAATTACTTTGGAGCCACTAAAAGAGGCTCAAACCACAAATTGGAACACAGCCTCTCAGGTTGTCATTTACTGATGAGAAAGCATGGAAGAAGAGGACAGGGTTTAGCGCTGTCTTTCTAAATTGCATTGCATAATGCTCATCCAGGATGGGGAAGGCAGGGCCAGATTGGCCAGGGAAACTGAACAAATCCAGCGACGTTGAGGGAGGGGGGTCTAAATAAGCAGGAAGCAGAAAGTGTGGGTCTTTTGGGTGAGGTCAGAATAGGTGGACGAACAACAGACCAGCTGGGGAGTTGGGGGAGCAGCATTGAGGAGGCATTTTTGAGAGAATGTGATGTATTGGCTAGTGAGTAAAAGTGGTACTGCAGTGCAAGTGTTTGTGACACAAGAGTGGTTAGGAGAGTTAGTGTAGGTATTGATTGTGAGGTTTAAGGTACACTCTGAAAGGAGGATTTCTGTGTAGTAGGAATAAGCTAATTACCTGTAACTCCTGTTTTCCAGCATTGGTATCTTTAATTGATTCACATGGTGGTTGAATATTTCCCATCAGGCTTGGAATCCTCTGTAACATGAAAGCAGATTACCTTTACATCTTTTAAACTGCTTGTCACTTTTGTGCTCTATTAAGAGTAACTTTGGGACATACTGCCCACAGCCAATTAGATAGCTCCACCTGTGGAGGCCATCTTCAGATTTGGCAGCGTAACATAAGGTGGCAGTTTGAGCTAAGAAGAGCCAGAGATGGGTAGGAGAGAGGGTTGGCATGTTAATCTATGAAAGATATAAATTCTGCAGAACAGATGTTACATGTAAGTAACTTACTCCATCTCCAGCATTACATCTTTCATAGATTCACATGCTGTTTGAATAAGATTAGACAGCAGTACCTACCTACACCCAAAAACGAGCGAGACATAGGTCAACAGAAGCAACAAGTCACCTCTGGAAAACTCATCTCATGCGAACAAGTAGTGAAGCACTGCCTGGCTAATGCGGGACTCCTCCCTGGAATCCCTATCGATGCAGTAGAACCTTGTGAAGGTATGGACAGACCTCCATGTGGCTACCCTGCAGATGTCGAGCACGGGAAAACCAGACAGGACTGCTGTAGTAGAAGCCACGGCCTTCGTCGAGTGGGCTCTTGGGAAATGCACAACCACAGCCATCTAGCAATGGAAGACTTTGAAAGGGCGTTGCCCTTGCCGGAAGGTCCAAAGGCAACAATTGTTGTGACTTGCGGAAACTCCTTAGTGCGAGCCGCATAGAACTTGATGGCTCAGTCGACATCCAGGGATTGCAAGGATCGCTCCGAAGGAGACCAAGGACAGCCAAAGAACACTGGAAGAATCAAGGGTTCATTAAGGTGGAATGCAGAAGGACCCTTTGTCATGAACTAAGGGTTTGTGCGAAGGACTACCTCAGACTCATGAAAAGTCAAGGAGGTAGGCTTTTCTGGAGAGGGCCTGCAGTTTGTCCACCTGTCTGGCTGAAGTAATGGCAATTGGGAATGTGATCGCCCAGGAGAGAAACCTCAAGGAGGCCCTGCCTGTGCAGAGGCTCAAAAGGGGGTGCCCCCATTAGCTTTTGGAGTACCACTTCGAGTTTCCAAGCAAGAGTAGGAGTTTGTGCACAGGGAAAGGCATGAAAGAGTCTTTTGAGGAATTCTTTCAACAGCCTGTGGGACCAAAGAGAAGGAGTCCCTGGGGAAATTGTGTAGCGTGAAATCGCTACTAATTGGACTGATGTGGCAGGTTTGCCCTGCTGCTATACATCACAATAATCACAATTATACATTAAGGGCCTTGACATACACATTAGACCTTGACATATTCATTAGGCCTTGCCAGATACCTGAGGCCTTACTCTCTCAACTTTGTCTCAGCCTAAAGCCTCCTGCTGCACCCTCTTCTGCCTTGCTCAAACCCCTCCTTAGCCCTGCGAGGCTCACACCCTGCGTCACCTTGCAAGACACATCAGTGACCAGCCCCAACAGCTTCTCTATAGCTGTGCCTAATATCACCTTATAAGGAGTATAAGAGTGTTGACGCCAAAGCTGCTTACTGTTATTTCAACGTAAGGTACTCTGCATGGAACCGCAAGGCTTTAGAACAACAAGCTGCTTTCTGTTATTACAAAATGTCTACAAGTGTCATGGAATCATTAGGAAACAGTAACAATATACTAGTGCTGATGCTTATGCCATGCTATATAACATAAACTCTGACCCATTAGGGGCAGAGCGCTCACTTTGGCAACTGATCCACGCACTTGTCATTCTCTCTCTCTATTGCAATTGCTGTATTGTATTTACCAATAAGAAACCTTTGATTTATCTTACAGTCTCCCGAGTATTACTTCATGCTGCGGGGTCCTTAGGGTGGACCTGCCCCGCCTTGAGGGGCAAGCTGGCCCAATTCTCCATCAGGACCTTGATAGAAGTGTCCTAAACTAGCTTGCCAAGTATGGCAAGGCATCTGCTGCCTGAACCTGTAACTGTTCCAGGCTTGATTTGTAGTCCAAAAAGTAAGGTGCTTCCATTTGCTTCTGTAGCAGAACAGTGTAGATGGTGCTCATGCCCTGGCCAAGATGTTTCTGCAGTCTGGTGGTAGTGGTATGCTTTGGAACTCTAGGGCTTCAGGAGCCAGGTCGTCAAGTTGAGGGACGCCGGGTCGTGGTGCAGGACAGACCACCATCTCTACAGAGGAGGTCGGAGAGCGGGGGCTAGCTGATGCCGGGGACCACTGACAGGGGAAGCAGGTCTGAGTACAAAATGTGTCGATGCCAAGCAGCGGCCACCAGGATCATTGTGCAGTGATGTTGCATGAGTGCACTGAGAACTCGAGGCAGAAGCATAATCAGGGAAAAAGCGCAGAGGAACATTCATTCCCATGGGAAGGAGAACGCGTCCCCTAGGCTCCCACCTCTGCGGAAACCTGCTTGCAAATTCTTTTTGCATTTCTTGTTGTTCGACGTCATGGAAAGATCAATCTCTGGATGTCTCTACTCGGAGAAGAGACAGACAATCTGGCGTTGGTGAAGTTCCCATTCCTGGCAGGACCCGAGTTCCCTGCTGAGGGAGTCTGCTATCTTATTGCGAATCCCTGGCAGATGGAAGGGACATGCAAACATGTGGGCCCGCCGCCGAGCCCAAATGCCTGGGCCTCTGCTGACAGAATCAGTGAGTGGGACCCCCACCCCGGTTTGTGAATATTGAACATGGTGGTGATCTTGTCCGTGAAGACACAGACTACCTGGTTCAGTAACTGAGGCTTGAAGGACTTCAGAGCACAGAACACCACTCGCTGCTCAAGAACACTAATGTGTAGAGCTTTTTCTTTGGGTGACGACAGCCCTTCGGCATGAAATTTGTCTGTGTGAGCTCCCCAACCCACCAGCAAGACATCCGTGGTGACAGTGATCTGATGAGCTGCGAGGCAAAAGGGAGCACCTTGAGTTAGGTTGAGACGACTCCACCCATTGGAGGGTGTCTCGAAAGGATTGCATGAGATGAAGTTTGTCCACCCAAGGCCCTGAGAATTGTTGCCAACGGGCACCCAGGAACTCTTCAAGTGGTCTCATTCGGAGTCTGCAGTGTGGAATCAAGGAGACGCAGGAGCACATCAACCCCAAGAGGGACTTGAGAGAGCGGACTGAAGCAATCAAAAGGCGTGCTAGTTGCTGGACCTTGTTGAGGGTGGTATTCACCCTGTCCTCCGACACCCTGTCACCCTGTGGCGACACACGAGAGAGTGTTGAGGCGTTAGCCCAACAACAGTGAGTTCTGAACAGGACTCAGGCAATTCTTTGCAAAGTTCAGAGAACCCCAGTGACGTTAGGCATAGGATCGTGTCGTCGGTGTGCTAACCCGCTATTGGAAGCGATGGTGCGTGCACCAACCAGTCTTCCAGATAAGGGTGTACATGAATTCCTGAATGTCTGAGGTGGGCTGCGACTGGAGCAAGACATTTGGTGAAAACCCTTGGCGCTGATTTTAATGCAAAGAGCAAGGCTTTAAATTGATAATATTTTTCTGCAACCTTGAAGCAGGTAAAACGCCTGTGTCGTCAATGAATGGGGATATGGAAGTACACATGCTCTACGTCTACAGAAGAGAGAAAATCCGCTTTTTTCCAGCTGGCCTGAAGATGTGAAGTGTCACCATGCGAAAAGTTTGAGACTTCAGGAATTTGTGGAGTCTTCTTAGGTCTAGTATGAGACTACAGCCTCCTGAGTCTCACCATCAGAAAGTATCTGGAGTGTAGTCTATGCCCCGCAGATGCGCTGGTATGACCTTGATTGCCCCTTTGTTAGGAGGGACTGTACCTCTTGTAGGAACAGGGACAGGTGTCTTTCCACTTTTGGAACGGGAGGAATGGAGAGGAAGGGCCCAATTAACGCCAGCGTATGGTTGTGCTGAATAATGGATAATACCTGTTTGTCGGTGGTGGTAGACTTCCACTGTGAGATAAAGTTGGCAAGCCTCCCCCTACTGGGGTGTTGAAGTGGGGGTTCGAGCTGGGGCCTGGTCAGGCCTGCTTCGGCACTTAGCATCTGGAGGAAACGCTGCATCGTCGCTGGTTTTCCCGATATGCTTGTGATTTTCCCTTGTAACCCTCTTGGGTGTTGCTGGTGCGAAACGTCTGCTGATGGTAGGAGGATCTATAATCCATCGAAGAGCTTGGAAATCTTGATTTCCTTAAGCAAAAGGACTGGCGTAGCTGTTGCAGAGTACCCAACAAACAAGTTGTTTCTGTATCAGCCTTGATGGCCTGCAGGGTTCCATCCACACATTTGCAAAGTAAATACATGCTGTCAAACAGCAGGTTCACTACCTTGGACTGGACTTCCGGCCGGAAGTTGCTGACCATAAGCCAACCGTGGCTGCATAACACCGCCCTGTTACCCATTTGTCTGAATCCTGTGTCTGCAATGTCCAAAGCAATGGAGATTATATGCTCTGATGCCACTTCCCCCTCACGCAGAAGTGTAAGCACCTCATCTTGCTTATTGTCTGGTAGAAAATCAAGTACTGGTCGCAGCTTGAACCCAGAGCTCCCAGTCGTAGTGGGAGAAGATTACCAACGAGTTAGCCATTTTTATGGTTGAAGCAGCCGTACAGATGACCCTCTTGCCAAAAGACTCCAGCTGTTTGCCTTCCTTGTCTAGGGGCACCATACAAGGGGACGAAGTGTTGGCAGAGCGCTTATGGGCGGCTGCAGAGATGACCAAGTCCGGGCAGGGTTGTGTGCAGAGGCATTTGGGTACTGAATCTAGGACCTTGCACTTCTTCTAGAAGCGATCTTACTTGGACGGCGCTAAGAACAGATTTCTCAAACTAGATGACCGTCCTACCAAATATCACCCAGAACAGGGATGGCTACAACTGACTTTCTGGCAGATTTCCACCATTGATGAAGTAATCCCTCCTTTTTCGGCTCCTCTGGGAGGAGATCAAATAGCTTTGCTGCTCCTGACAGGAGCCAATTTCGTCTGGAGGGACGCCTCTTGGAGGTAGATTCGCTGGCTCGCCATCACCTGGAACTAGATCCTCAAACTCGTACACAGAGTTAGTGGGTGGAGAATTGTCTGACGGATATTCACTGGCATTGGTGTCCATAGATGCGAGGGTGGCTGGTGGCAAAAGTGGGGCAGTACAGAGGGTCCGAAGGACGGTGGAGAAACCAAACCACCTTCCTCAGGAAAAGCATGGGGCTGCGAGAAAGAAGGCAATGGTGGAGCTGGGAGCCATTGCTGAAGCTCTGAAACCATCGCCTGTAGTATTGACAAGATATCCATGGTTATGTCCCGTGAGCCTAAGGGCGCGGGGGCCTGGTGAGGTCTGGAAGGCGTGTCAGCGTGGACAGGTGCCTGCTTAGAGCTTGCACTTCGAGACAATTGAGCAGGACCTTGTTTTGGTGGAGCCGGTGGTGGCATACTATTAGGAGGTGGCACACTACCCTCATCATCATCAGAAAATAGCCTTTCTGGTATGTCCATGTCAGAATCGGCACCCTGCTGTAGCAGTTGGTCAGGGGGTGGGAAGATAATGGGCAGGCAGGGGACAGCAGGCAGTGCATATGGTGCCAATGAGACTAATGGTTGAGCACGAGCAGCCTGGGAAAGTAAGACGGTGCTGGCTGGGCCTCCTGATCCACAGCAACTCCCTTTGGAAAGGATGAAACCAAAGGCCTGTGAACAGCCTTTGTCGTCGATCAAGCATGTGCTTGTCAACTCATTGGGTCTAGCTGACAAGGTAGTTGGTGCAGTTGACTTGGATGTAGACGAGGTTGACTTGGTCATCAACGAGGTGGTCGACTTAGTTGATTTGGTCGTCAACAGGGTGGTGGTCATCCGGAAGAGAACTTGGACCGCCCGTGGGCCATCGACAAGGATGGCGTAGAGGGAGGGACAATAGCCGTGGACGAGCAGCACTTCTTGAAGAGTGTTGTGAGGATTTTGAGGGCATTCTCATCGCTGTAGTTGTCATCGAGGTGACCATAGTCGTGGACGAAGCAGTCAACAATACTGTTGACGAAGGAGCAGCCAGAGTGTGTGACCCCATATTACTTTTTTGCCCTCTTCCCTCTGGAAGATTCTTTATGGGACCTCGACCTCTTTGATGAGGGAGTGCGCTCCAGGGGTCTGCTGTGCCTGGCAGAAGCATAACTGCAGACAGAGGCTGGATGCAGACAGTGGGGGCACTGCTCATGAAGATCCTCGATGTACACATTCTTAAAATGACAAGTCGAGCAGGCCTTGAACAGGCTTTTCTTCCACGTGTCTGTTATGTCATCCACAGTCTCCTGAAAGCCTCAAACATAATTCAAGCAGTACAGCAACCCTGGAGGCAGCTGAATTTATTTTTTTCTTCCATGAATGTTTCACGTGTCCATATATCTGCCCCACCTAGCCCCCCGAGACTTGCGAGTTGCCGGCGCAATAGAAAATAAATAAATAAAATAAATGGGCCGAACTTTCCCACCAGCTAGCGAGAAGCAACACGGTACCAAACCAGATGGATTTATCGAAAAAACGAATCAAAAATAGATAAGAGTGTACTCTGCCAGACCTGGAGAAACACTATGGTTTTGAAAAAAAGGACTAAAACGGCTATCTTAGTTGAAGAGTGCCCAGTGACGAGGCAGTAGCCGCATCTGTTTTGATGGATTGAAGAGAATAGTCCACTTCCTTGCCAAAAAGGTCTTCCCCCATCAAAGGTCATATCTAAAACATTTGCCTGCACAACAGGTCTGAAGTGTGTGGCTTTCAGCCAGCCTTCCGCTTTGTAGGACAGCAGCCTTGGCAATCTGGCGGAATACTCTTTCGGAAAAGTCAATTGTCACTGAGATAGAATGGTCTGAGGCAGATTTGCACTTCCTGAGCAGTGCAAAAGCTTCTAGTTTGTCAGGGAGAAATTCTGGGACTGGACGGATTTCGAACCACAGCTCAGGGTCATATCTGGTCATAGAAAGTCATGGCAGTAGGCCAACGAGTGGAAAGCAGCTCATCCAGGAAGTCGTCCAACAAGCCCCATTGCCTGCTCCCTTGGCCGCGCAGTAGAAATTGGAACTGGTGGTGGGTGTTTCCAACCAAAAACATCAGGTATTTCCTGTGCTTGAAAAGAATCCACACATGGAAGTTGCCATCCTTGAGTTTCAGGGATATCAACTTGGCCTGCAGGTTGAGGGCCTGGAGGATCTGGGTGACCATCTTTGACAAATACAAGCGCCTCCGATTTAAGATGGTAAATAAGTTTCCATCTTTTTCCAGGACCCAAAAGTAAACAGATTACCAGCCCATGCATAGCTCCAAATGGGGCACTCAGGTTATGGCCCCCTTCGGCAGAAGCTGATGGACCTCCTCCAACAGGGGAGTGTCCAGAGGCAGGAAGCAGTGAAGGGCTGGAAGGAGGGTGGTCCTGTGTGTGTTGAGGTAAAGGAAGGCACTAACCCAAAAACAGGACCTGTATGGTCCAAGCATTGCCAGTAGTGCAATGCCACTACGCAACAAACAGTGGCAGACGCCCTTCCCATCTGAGTCAAATGGACATTGGCCAATTCACAGGGACATAGAACTGGGGGTTTCTGCAAGGACAGTGCAGGCGACAAAACCCCCTTTTTCTGGGTCCTTCTGTCTCTGACTGGGAAGGGAGGATGGCGCTCTGACGGCTTGCCTAAGGGCATATGGCCCCTACCGTGGTGGGCATAGAAGGTGAAGTGCCAAAAAGAATGACCCCTTGGAGCAGAGGTAGGGGGGGCTGCTGTACAGTGGGGCCAAGGACGTGACCAAGACCTTGGTGGCTTGGAATTACTCCAGGAATTCTGCAGCCTCAGCCCTCAAAAGGCTTTTCGCCATCAAAGGGGATATCCTAAAGCTTCAACTGGACATCAGGTGAGAAATCCCCAAGTTTCACATCACGGCCAACCCACTGCCCATAGCACATGCTACACAATCCGTTGTGTCCAGGCTGGATTGCAACATCTGGCGCACAGCATCACTCACCAGAGAATCAAAACTCTTAACTATTCCATCAGCAGGCATTCAGCTGCACCAGAGATCACACTCCAGAGGTCAAATGAATACTTGGCTTGGATGCAAGGAGCATTGGCAGCCATCAAAGCCACTCCTACTGAGGCAAAGACCTTGCCGCCCATAGCATCCAACTTCTTGCTTACCTGGTCTGGGGCTTAGAAAGGAAACATCATGGACTTCAAAACTGCCTTGGTGGCTTGCACCACCAAACTCTCCGAGAAAGGATGTGTGGAAAGGAAGCCCGAATTTGTGGGAGCCGAGCAATGCTTCTATGCAAGGTCCCGGTCCACAGCAGCAGTGGTGGACTGGCCTGCAGGGAACTCTGGCGAGTTCATGGTGGGCTACTGCATCATGGGTCTCTTTTGTGCGATTACCTATTTTATTTCCAAATTGTTTTATGGGAAAGGGGTTGGGCTTGCTCACCTGGGGGATCATGGGGCTACTTTGAAAAACATTTCCAGGGCCAATGTTGGTTCCCAGACCGCCCCTGCACATTAGGTACCAAAGCTGGCTTTCCCCAAGCGGTAAAGACAGGGCCCACCAACGCCAGGATGAATGATAACAGGGTCTCCAGTTGGGGACCCTTGTCAAAGATGTCTGTAAGGTTGTACCATACCTTAGGCCTAGTGAAGGCAGACAATCTCAGTGGCTCCAACACTTTCACTAAGGTTTCTGAAAAAGAACCATGAGGCCTACCAGAGTAGAGGATTGCAGTGCCTGCAAAGTAGGAGCAGAGTCCTCGGAGGCATCGCTAGAGCGAGAATTATGAATCTGCTTGATAGAGGAATACTGAGAAGAGTTTAGTATAATAGAGTCGCTGTGGGAGAGGTACCTCTTCATTTGCTGCTGCTTCTTGTCCTATTGGAATGGAGAATATTCCTCCATAGACTCTTCCATTGCGACCTTCTTAGACTCTGCACTTGGGTACTTGGAAGGCATTCTAATAACATTTGTGGGTGTAGGTGAAGAGCTTTACTGCACGCTCTCCGGCAGCTGTAGCGACAAGGAATTAAGTAACTGACCAATTGGTGCCATAGGACCCCAGAAAATGTGCCCCCCACTACTTTGAATGTGAATACCGCAATGTGCAATTCT
Source organism: Ambystoma mexicanum (assembly GCF_040938575.1). Lineage (NCBI taxonomy): Eukaryota > Metazoa > Chordata > Amphibia > Caudata > Ambystomatidae > Ambystoma > Ambystoma mexicanum. Next base: position 290,934,125 of record NC_090932.1, on the reverse strand, counting down.
TCTACCACAACCTTGCTACCCACTGATGCAAATGCCACGTTACCTGTGTCTAGGACCCCAGAAAATGTGCCCCCCCACTACTTTGAATGTGAATACCGCAATGTGCAATTCTTCTACCACAACCATGCGATCCACTACCACCAATGCCACCCCTGAACCCCACCTCAAATGTGCCCTCATCAACGCCCGATCCATCAATGCTCACGCCCTAGACATCACGACCTCATCACCACCCTAGATCTAGATCTTCTAATGGTCACTGAGACCTGGCTACATGAAGCCTCAGGCCCCGCTCTATCCCTCGCTCTCCCACAAGGCTATGCCATCACAAGACAAGATCGCCTGACCACAGGAGGCGGTGTCGCTCTCATAGCCAAACACTCGATCACCATCAGAAAAGTAGACAAAACTATCAAAAATAACAGTGACTACCTTCAATTGAAACTCACTATCTCACACCATTGCACCATCACCTTACACCTCATCTATCGGCCACCAGGCCCCTTGGGAGACTTTCAGGCCTCCCTCACCCACCTCCTGGCTGACAACCTAAAAAAGTCATCCAAAGCCATTCTCCTCGGTGACATCAACCTAGGCTTAAATGACACCAAAGACCCTGCTGCCAAATCACTTGACGCAGCCCTAGCCACTCTAGGATTCGCCAACACCATCACAGACCCCACTCATGCCCTAGGCAGATCATTAGACTGGATAGCCCATCACAACTGCCCCCTCACAGTCACAGGCAATACCCCCACCCCGTGGTCCGACCACCACACCATCACCTTCAACATCCCCACCGCCACCCCATCCCCCCTCCCCCAACCCTTACCACCAGCCCTCACAAGAAGTGGCCGCCAACTAACCAAAGAAAGACTCTTACCCTTCCTACAGGGACCTGCCTTTAGACCCCCCCTTCTCCAACGACCCAGAAACCCTTGCCAAGAATTACAATTCTGCTATCTCGTCAGCAATCAATGCTATCGCCCCACTTAAACCGCGCAAAACCAAACCTACCAGCCACACCAATGCTTGGTTCACCCAAGACCTTCTCAAATTGCACACTGACAAACGAGCAGCTTTAGCCCAATGGCAATCATCCCATGATGATAAAGACAAATTCAACTTCAAATCCCTTGCAAATGATTATAAGAAAGCCATCATCAAAGCCAAAGCCAAATCCTTTGAAGATAGAATCTCTGAGGCCAAATCAAACTCCAAGGAAATGTTCGCCATATTCAGGGAACTTGAGACCCCTACACCCACCCCCCAAAACTTCACCAAAGATAAAGCATGGTGCGATGACATCCAAACAGCCATGCGAAACAAGATCAGCTCTCTCCAAACCAAAATTCTGAATACCAAACTAGCGCCCCCTACCCCCCCACCAACACCCCCCTCTCCTCAGCCACAGAGGCCCCCCCTACCTTCTCATTCAAAACCATCCAGGAGAAAGACATGATCAACATCATGAAAAATATCAAACCATCCAATTGCAAAGGAGACCCCTGCCCCGTCTCCATCATCAAAGACTGCACAGACATCCTTGCCCCTTTCCTAACAGCCTTCCTCAATGCCTCCTTCTCCACGGGGAAAGTCCCCTCATGCCTCAAGGAAGCATGGGTCCGACCTCTCATAAAAAAACCGACACTTGACCCCACCTCCCCTAACAACTACCGCCCCATAACCACAGTCCCATTCCTCCTCAAGATTCTAGACAAGGCAACCTACCTGCAGGTCCAGCACTTTCTCGAAGAGCATAACCTCCTAGGACTAAGACAATCTGGCTTTAGGCCTAGACACGGGACAGAAACCGCCCTACTCGACCTCAAAAACCAAATGGATGACGCAAGGGACCAAGGCAAACCTGTCCTGCTCCTCCTCCTCGACTTCTCTGCAGCCTTCGATCTTGTAGATCACGACATCCTTTGCCATCACCTCACCTCCACAGCCAACTTCTCCCAAGAAGCTACCACATGGATCACCTCCTTCCTCCAAGGCAGGACCATGCAGGTCTTCTCTGACCTAGCTACTGTGTCACCCACCATCATGCTATGTTTTGTGCCCCAAGGCTCCTGCCTTTCCCCTACCCTATACAACATCTTTACCCGCCCCCTCTTCCTTATCCTCGACGCCATGGGCATCTCATACACCAACTACGCCGACGACACTCAGATCCTTCTCACATTAACAGGTGACTATGACACTGACTGCGCAACTCTCAACGACATATATAACACAATCCAAATGTGGATGGCCATCAACCGCCTTTGCCTTAACTCCGACAAAACTGAGCTCCTACTCGTAGGTTCCCCAGACACCCTCAAGAAACTTGACGCCCAGTTTAGTCACTTCACCATTGACTCAATCAGAATTCCAGTACTGGACACAGTAAAAACACTAGGGGTCTATCTTGACTCTAACTTGTCCATGACCAGACAAGTAAATGCAATCGCCTCCTCTGCGGCTTACCATGCAAAACCCCTCAACGCAATCAGGCCATTTCTGTCCAAAGACACTTGCACCAACATAGCCAGAGCCATAACTGGTTCCCGGCTAGACTACTGTAATGTTCTCTTTCTAGGGACCTCTAACAAAAACCTCGAGAAGCTGCAAGTAATCCAGAACAGCGCCCTGCGTGCTGCACAAGGCATTGCCAAGAGAGAGCACATCACTGCTGCCAGAAAAGCATCACACTGGCTCCCCATAAAGGAAAGGATTTTATTCAAAGCGTTAAGCATCACCCACAAATGCATCCACCTCTCAGCCCCAGCGTACCTATCCCAGAGAATCCACCCGGTCGCCTCCACCAGACCTACCAGGACACCCTATGCCAATATGCTCTCCGTACCCAGGGTAAAAAGAGCTAGAGCAGGTAGCGCCAGCTTCCCCTACCTTGCTGCTCTACATTGGAACACCCCGCCCACCTCTCTGCGAGCTGAACCCTCATTAATTGCTTTCCGCAAAGCCATGAAAACTACCTTGTTCACCTAACCAACCCCACATGTTTAAACCTTCATGACTAACATGTATGATGTACTATGGTGTATGATGTATTATGGTGTATGATACTACTTATCGCTTAACACAGGATCTTGCCTTACTGTAACCCATGGCACAACCTGTACCTGTACCTGTAACTAAGTTCCCCTGCAAGTAACAGCGCCACAATGCCCCAGGGCTGCCTGCGCGCTATATAAATGTAATAAATAAATAAATAGTGGTCGCTATAGACGTTTAATAAGCAAAAACTAAACCTATCCATCCTTAACTCTAAGGGGGTTTTCCTACTCTGACGAGTCTTTGGTTTTCGTCCTGTCTCCCCGAAAGGGGGAGCATCTTCCCATGAGGCCATGCCGCTACCCAATAGTCCAACTGGGGTTGGTACTCAGCGGGGGGGGATCTAATGGGGAGGGATCCCCCATGGGGCTAGGGACGATTTCGAGGAGAGTGTGGTATGGTCACAACACATCCCACACTCCCTCATCCTCATTCTCTGAGCATAGTACATTAGTCACTCATGTCCATGTAAAGTAGATAATTGTAACGCTCACCTGACTCCCACGGGGGCGCTGGCCTGGTTCGCGCTGCTGTGACCTCGTCTAAGGTGATGTGCAGGGTTCGGAAGACGGACTGGACCGGGCCCCAGATCTGGCTTGTCTGACTCGCAGAAGTATCCTTCTGTAGGTGAGAATAGGGGGTTAACTGCCTGCGGGGTAATGCAATCGGCCTCCCATTTACCCCTCTCACCCTCCTCAAAACCCTGCTGTGCTTCCCCGTAGCGTCTCACCTTAGGGTCTGGAAGGACGAGCTCTCCATCCTGCTTCTGATGCAGGGGCGCGTTGGTATCCAGTTACGTCACTGGATTTTCGGATGGGTGAGAACCAAACTTGCTTGGCTTCCAGGTAAGTTTTTCTATAAGTGGTTCCCCTTGTGTCCATGCATTAATGTTCTAATGCTAGTGTCTTTTTCCCCATAGGGGCCGGGGTACGGAATGCCGGGGAACAGGCACCGACCCGAGGTGAGCGGTGAAATCCTTGTGGAAATCAGGTAAGTCTTTAATGAGTGTTTTGGTAATGTCTTTTCATTCACTCATTAACGCTGATGTCTTTTTCCCCTTAGGGGCCGGGGTCCGAAAATGCCTGGATGCGGCGCGGACCCGAAATGAAAAGGGAATGACCCAACAGGTAAGTCTTGACATGGAGTTTTAGCTTCCCTTTTCCCTTCTTTCTCTCACCTTTGTTCTTGTCTTTTTCTCCCTAGGCGCGGGGGCGCGACTGCGAATCCGGATGGTCGCTGCTGAACATGGAGGCGCCCTGTAAAGGTGAGTAGAATGCGGCGCTGCAGCGATCGATGCGATGTGCTTTTAAAAATAAATGTCTTCCTTTTCAGGATTGTCGGCGAAATGTCTCTGGGATGCAGATTTAGCAGGTGAGGCCTTTTCCTTCTCCTGTTCTCTTGTTCCCTTCCTTTGCAGGCGATTCAGGATGCTGGCAGGTGTGGCAGAAGTCAGGATGCAGGAGCAGACACGGTGAGCGTCCAGCTGCTAGATGCAGAACAATGCGAAGCACGTGTGGCTGATCGGGTGTGGTTTAAATAGCCTTGGAAGAAGTTCCTAGAATGTGTCCTTCCTCCAATCAGGGATGTATCCTTCCCCGAACACGCCCGGGTGGTAAATGAGTCCCACAGGTAAAGTAGTTCCTTTCAGGCCTCAAGGAGGCCGGGGTTCTGCAGCATGGTCTGCATCAGGTAAGTGCACCCAAACACTTTCATAATGAGCCTGGCGCCTATGGCGCCAGGACTGACGTTTTCTATGAGCCTGGCGCCATAGGCGCCAGGACGCTGTCCAAAGGGCCCCTATAAGGGGTTGCTGGGACCTTCCCCGGGGACTTGATGTCTGCTTTCGGGGACGCAGGGCCTGAGCTGGCTCCCCGGGAGCGGGCATCGTGACAATAATCCAGCCCTTATCAGAACCACCGAGATGAGGAACAGTAGGGAACACTTGACTCAAATATACTGGAAAACTGGGACGAGAAGAGCCTGGCCAACCCAATAAGAAGTGATCATACTTGTACTGAGACGAAGAAGATCTGCAGAGCCATGAAGATAGCCTAGCGGAACCACAGTAAGCATCCTAGCCTATATGGACATTGCACAAGTATAAAAACTGAGGAAGAACTCATAATATCGTCAAGCCCTCCCGGGATGAACCGCAAGAGCCAGCGCGGTTTAGGGAAGAGAAAGAAGGCAGACCAGGATGCTCAGATGGGAGGAAGCCAAAGCAAAGCAGGTCCAGTTTGGGAAGACCACTCGACGAGCCGAGAATAAGTGGCTGCTGGCATCCCTAAAGTCCGGCAAGCATGGGAAACGCAAGTCACACCAGCCAGAAGAAGGTTTCTGATGCAGAGCCATCACAGAACGGAGGGAAACACAGAGACGGCAGAAGCCCCACGGCAGATCGCAGGCATCCAGGAAGACACAGGACCACTGCAGACCGCAAGGAAAGGTAGGTGATTGGCAGGGGAGGTGCCGGGGCCCCAAGAAAGTGGTAGAGAAACTCAAGAAGATAAAGAAGCCGAGAATCTAGGGTCTGGCATCCCGATCGAGAGAGAAAGGAACTTTTGCCTATTGGGAAAAGCAAAATAGTACTTGGCAGCAGAGGGAACCAATTCTATCAGATAGAAGGAGAAAGCAGAAAGTGTGAGTCTGGGACCTGCACCCATAAAAGTGACAAGAAGCATACTCATTGTTCTTCATAGTCACAGTACCTGGCAGGGGAGTAAACCAGGTTGACTGTGTCTAGAAAGCTGAGAAAGGTCAAGGGAAGCAACCACCCCCCGACATGGTGAATTGTGAAATGCTGAGAAAAGCCTGGGGAAGCAGCCATTACCACAGGCATTTTGAACTGACAAAAGAATGCCTGAAAGGCACAGGGGAAGAGAAGTCTCCCCCTCCCCCCCGGCATTCAGAGTTGTGCTTTGTAAAGCCTAAAGAAATCAGGGGAAGGAAGTCATTCTTCCTAATACTGTGAGAGACCCCCCACCCCCACTCGGACCCCCAACTCTTTGGAGATACAAGACTTTCTTTTTCCACATGCATTGGTGGAGTGCCAAGCCAGGAATATTTCTGAGACTTTTGGTTTTGAACTTTTTGAAGAACATTTCCTTTTTACATCACCCAAAAGTGAACTTTGGTCCATTGTCCAGAAGAAGGGAGCCATTCTTCTTGACCAAGAAGATCACCCCTTTACTCAGTTTGATTTAGAGTGTAAGGGAAGGTAATAGGCTTTTGACACATGACGGCAGACTATTTGTTTTTGACGGACATCCTGACAGAGTCCTTAGTATTTGGTTGAGGCAGGGAATTCCCAGTTAGTAATAGGGCAAGATAGGGGTTTCTCCTTTAAATTTTATACAGTAAAAGTTTCTAAACAAAAATATGCCCTCTGTGTTAGTCTCCTATTTCGAGACCCTTACACTACCTGTGTGAGTCAAACAAAAAAGCACTGTCCCGGTCACAAAAAGTGCCTGCTCTATCCCCGTCACTACAACAAAACACCATTAAGTGCTGCTACTGTTCGTAATCCAGGAGAATAATTCCTTTCGCCTGGATGTAAATCATCAAAAAGCCTTTCAGTTTTCCTCAAAACAACAGTTCCACAATAGCTTTGGATTCTTCGTAACCCAATTGAAAAACAAACAGTTGCACAGAGTTCTCGTTGGGCTAGGAGAAGGACTCCCTTCTCCTAGCTGGTTCCCAATTTCTCTCACATTTCTCAACAAGGTTTGTAGCTCGCTTAGGGAGGTCTTCACGAGCCTTAGATTTAGAGTAACTCTCGATCCTCCTCCACAGGGACAATGAAGCTGTTACTGGAGTCCCATTTTCGACATTCCAGCACCACAGTTTTGTGGAACTGGCCTGGGAACTATTTCACAAAATGTTTGACGGCATTCTCTTTCTTTCTTTCTTTGCAGTTTACAGTCTTGTAACCTCCCGGACTTCTCCCGGGGAACTCTCAGCGGTTTCACTAGGGGTCCTGGGTCCAAACTTGTTAGTTCAACTTCTTCCTTCAGTAGGTCCCTGCATCTCGCCTTTCTGTACCTAAGGGTATTGTGGACCGCCTCTGCATAGCTGTCGGACCCCTCGGTTACACCTCCTTCGTGGTTTGCGCTCTCTCCGGATAGTTACCTACATTGTTTTGTTGTAGGCTAGGTTTGGTGGTCTCGGCACAGTTGTCGGATCGAAGGGTCCACCCACTAAAGGTCGTGCCACTACCTCTGGTCTCTACAAGTTTATCATGCCGGTTCATAACCGACTTGCAAGATGCTTCTCGGGTGTCCCGCTATTTCGCTTCTCAGCGTTGGAGACGAGCCTCACTGTTGTATCCCGAAGCCTTGCCCCAGTTCTCCAGGCTTCAATGCAGCCTCCTCTGCCACCTGGTTCTCTATCTGGTCGCATCACAGCTTCCAGCGGGTCAGAGAGTGACGAAGAACACAGTCCGTCTTTGCTGTTCAGTTTAAATAGCGGGAACGGCCCCAGCGTATGTCCTTCCGATTGACATCAGCAGCTATAGCCTTCCTGCTGCTCAAAGTAGCCGTTTTGAGCACTTCTTTGTCTCAGTACTTTTATAATCAGATGGATTCAATATTTCAAAATAACACAGTTTTGTAGGTGATCTTATGTTGATAGGATTTGGACGTTATAGTCAGCCTACTGGGTTGGTGTTTTAAGGGGCTGTGTGTTAGGGAACATTTTCTAAAGTCCCACTTGGAGGGAAGACTTTAGTAAGCTATCCCAGTGGTTTGTAGATCCCCAACTCTTATCAGTCTGTACTACTCAAGAACCTTGGTAGACTTTCAGCAACTTATCTGGTCATTCTGCTGTTTTGGCGCCTTTTCTGCAGCACCAACAAAGGACACGAATTGCCTGGTCAATCTACTTTGCTTCCTGCAGTCCAGCACTCTGATGGGGGAAGGGGGGGCTGGGCGAGTTGGATTGGATCTCTGCAGTGTCATTTGAGGCTCAGCAAAGATTTGGAAGGATTCAGCCTTTCCACAACGATGCACTTGAAATGAGCAGAAGACCTGCAGCAGATCTCTGGGTATTGGGGTTCTGCAGCTCTGGAAACTCACAGGAACTCGGGAGATGGCTATAATCAAAGTTAGTCTTCGGAATGGTTGTTCCCACCAATCAAAAGGGAAGGAGTCGTCCTCTTTGGAGCTAATCTATTGCAAAGAAAACAGGGTCAGGACAGCAGTGATCGCTTCACAGTGTTGCAAAGGGTCTGCAGGCGTCTCTGGTAGTTTTCTTCTTCTTCAGTTACTTTAGCTTACATTGGTCAGCTTGCTTTTCACTCCAGAAGCCTCACCTTTTATACAATGCAAGCACACACTCCTCTGCAATCTCTCTAAGCAATTTATAAAAAGTGGTGTTTGGCTGTCCAATCAGGACAGCGAGACCCGAAGTGGGAGCTGTTCCTATTCGGGAACTCTAGCAGACAAAGGACAGAGGGGGTGGAAAACTCCTCCCCCACTTCCTGCCTGCCCAGACACTCTGGAGCTTGGGCGGGGGCACACACAGTATCCAAACAAAGGCAAAACACACACACACACACACACCGGCCTCCCCCTCCCAGAATGGTACAAGGGCTAACAAAGTACAACCACGGCAGTAATGGTTGAAGGGAGGCCCCAGGTTGGTACTTGGGTACCCCTATTGTGCACTAGACATACCCTGCGGTATACAAAATCACACAATAGTTGGTAGAACACATCCACTGCCACCAGTCATAACTAAGAGATTGTCTATGTGACTAAAAGGTCACAGGGGCAGAGAGAAGGGGGATACTAAGTATCCCTTTGGCACTCCATATAAAGTGGTGTATGCCAATCTCTCAGACTATAACGTTTTAGGAGAGATAAGAATGGTGGTTACTTTAGGATAATGAAAAGAATATCCACAGCAACATTGTCCATAAGGAACTGTGTTCTGCAACAGAACAATACAGATGCCTTTAAGAGCTATGGCGAAAATTGGACTCCATAGTACAGGTAAAATACAAAGAATAGAGTTCCAGAGACAGAGCCCAGAAGAATGAATGAGTGGAAAAAGGCTCCACTGATTCAAGAGTTCCGGAAAAGGTCCAAAAGTCCACCAAAAAGTGCTGGGGTCTCACTAGGAGAGGGGATGAAGCATACACATGATACATCTCCCCAACACTGTGCCTCCCAATCGAATCCTCATTGTTAGGAAAGATTCACATTCATGTGAAGTTTTCCCTCCAGTTGTGTAACCCCCCCCCCAACCTTTTGCTGTTTAACACCATAGTCTGACCATGCCAGTGGAGCACAGCCTTCAGCGGCACTCCCCTGGGCTTTTCGCTCACTTTATTATGGGGAAACTCAAATGACCCTACAGTCAGTCAGTCAGTACTGGGAGACTGTTTTCCTTAGTCCTTGTCAATGTTGCAACTTTTCTACAACATGTTGCAAGTGCACAATGTACCTTACAGTACAGTGCACTTGGGTCTTCCCGTCATTTCTAAAGGCCCTAGATACTCTTAAAGGATTTTTAGGAAAAGTGCAGATGTGCCTTGGACAGGGCTGGTGGCAGTTTATCTTTTCACGCAATTTAAAAAAAAAACACTTTTATAACATCACCGTGATCACTACCCCAAAGAACCACCTCCTCCTACCCTCTCATTAGAGTATCCAGGTTGTGCCCTCCAGACCTCTCCAATCGTTGCATGGTTGACAGTGAACAATCCTTCGCAGTCTGTAATGTCCCTGCGACCCGGGTGGCTCCAAAGCCACTCCCTTGGTCCACATCCTCCCAATTCCCCTTTGACCCCACCACCTCCCGCGTCTACCTAGTCACTTTACACGGCAGACGTAGGTCATTGGCCTTTGACAAATCATTCAGCAGTTGGGACCAATGTATCGTCACTCCCTCCCCTTCCATCTCAGTATCTGCGCCTTCTGCAAAATTGTTAGTTCTGCCACACCCCACCTACGCACATCCGCCTGCCACATATTTAAGGCCGGGCCTTGTGGGAATTTCCATGCTATCGCCATTCAGCTTTTGGCTAGTATCAGCAGGAACCGGCCCATCTTGTTCCGTATTTTGTGTTTTTCACCCCTGGGAGCTTACCCCATATACATATACCCGGATCTTTTCATGTAAGTTTAACCCTTTCCTGCCAGGAAAACCATGCTTACTGCCTTTGGCACAAATAGGTGGCCTGGCTCCAAAATGCCCATGCCACGAGGTTCTTTGTCTGGTCCTTTGTCCATCTTGCCCCTTCACCTTCGAGCCGACCCGGGTCAGTCCTTATCTGGGCATGCATTCTCCCGTGAAATGCCAAGCTTTCGCAGGCTTCTGCATGCCTTGCGAGTGTGCTTCAAGGATGTGGGGTGGACTGTCTCGTTCCAATACACATCCTGGTGCCAGAGAATCTGGTGTGCTGTGAATGACTGGGACCACCGTGGTGTGCCTGTATGTGAGCAGATCTCCCATTGGGTCCTCTTCGTTTTGGCGCGAAGGAGATTCTGGATAAGAGAAGGCCCCAAACACCCATACCATGTCGACCTTGTGAGTTCTTACTGAATGAAGGATAGGATCCAAGTATCCTGAAACTAAGAAGCAGAGTCGAGGAACCGCTGGTGACCCGCTGGAAGGTTTGGCACCCTGAGCTCGATGTCGTCCCGGTGGACCCCTATTCATCTGATTGAACTAGAAGGTCTGCGAAGACGCTTTGACCCATTAGAATAGTAGGACTAACTATTTTTGGCACCTTCATCAAATCCTGCAAGTAAGCCTTCTCTGAAGTGTCCCTGGGCCAACCAGTGGGCTGACCAGCTTGCGCAGGACCTTTGCTTTGATACTTCCGCCGTTTCGATGAGGCCCTTGAAACTTGGTACATCGCAAGCTCTGTTTTCACAGCACTCGCACCGAATTTCGTACACTTGGCGTTCCCAAGTCTGGAATAAAGAGAGAGCGCCCGAACCGGAGTACATGTGTCGCCCAGCCATGGTGACGAACTTTGCAGGTGCACTGCTGCTGTGACTCTCTTGCCCCTGAAGCATGCTACAGTGAAACTGGCCTGATCCATCCACCAGGAGCAGAGAAATCGCCACTGTCCCGTTTGGGAATCAATGCTGTAACTTCGTCGCTGAAAGCCGCAGAGCCACAGAATTGCCACATTTGAACCTGCAACCGAATTGGCCTCGACTGCTGAAGTTTGGTCCGGAGTGCGTCAACAAGGGTTGGTGAGTAGCTACCTTTTTTTTTTAAACTATTTTATTTTAATCAACACATCAAACATTGCAATAATTACGTCAAATTCGGTGGCAAAACATTCACAAATTGCACTCCATAGTCCCGCTCCCACCCCGCCCTTAACTTGAGCCAATGTGTCTATGTCATCAGCCTGCGCTTCAGCTGGCAGGCCGGTCATTATCGTATAGTCCGTATCATCATCACCGTGATCGGGCAGGGGGGAGCCCACCATTGTTGTCACCAACTGCCTCCATTCTATTAAGGGTCCTACCTCTTCCTCCCCTCCCCTACAGACCGCATCAAACCAAGCAGCGGTTTCTGCCTCTGCCCATTTCAAGAGGTCTGCCCACCACAACTCCATCCTTGGTCTCTGAGCAGCCTTCCAGCACATCGCAATCCTTCGTTTGGCAAGGATGTATGCCAGGTCCTTCATTTTGATAATATGCCTTAGATTGCGCGGCCTAGGGAAACCTCCCAGCATGCATGGCCAGGCCGATTCTACCTCCAGCTTGATGCCTTTTCCCACCAAGCGTGTCTTCAGTTCTAACCAAAATCTCCCCACCTCCAGACAGGCCCAGAACATATGTAGCATCCCTGCTTCCTCCTCCCCACACCTGGGACATCTCTGAGTCGTCTAACCCCCCAAACCTGGCGATCTATCTAGGGGTGAGATATGCTCTGTGCGTGACATATAATTGAATTTGCTGGAGCCTTGCGTTCCGGGATACCTTTTTATGATATCTTTGGGCCCTATCACAGAGCCCGTCTGACATGGGTTCTCCCACCTCTTCTTCCCAGAGTAGTCTCAGTTGGAGCAATTCCCTCCCCACCTTAGATCCCAGCAGCTCGTATATCCGGGATACCTCATGCCCACCTTCTTAAATATCATATATCGTCTCCACAGCAGCATCCGGTTGTTCAGGTAGCACCACCGCCGTCCACTTTTCTCTCACTTGTTTAACCATTCTAGAGTAGGTTATGTACTGCCCCTTATGCACCCCGGTGTCTTCTATCAATGTCTGGAATTCCAGTGCCTCCCCCTCTTGCCATATATCTCCCAGGGTGGCCAGACCCATCGGTTCCCAGTACTTTCGGACCCCGTGTATCAATTGAGGGTCCCCTCTACATAGCGCCACCAGTGGCACCTGCATAGAAAACGAGGCCGGGAGTCCCACCATCTGCCATGCTCTGTGCCACAACTCCCAGCCAAGCACCAACAGCCTCGCCATCCTTACTACCCTTGGCTTGGACAGCCATACCACTTCCCTTAGGAAGAAGGGAGCAGGTTCCATGCACAGCAGCCAGGTTTCGGCCGTCTCCTCCTCAGACAGCCACCTCGCCACGTACTGCAGCAGTCCTGCCAAATAATATATCTCGAAGTTTGGCAGGTTAATTCCTCCCCTGTCACACAAATTCTGTAGTTTCCAGAGCCACCCTATTCCTGGAGTTATGCCAAATAAAGCCCCTGCACACACTCTGGAGACTAGCGAAGAAGCGCCTAGGGATCACATGCGGGATGTTTACAAAGAAATGTAACAGTCTAGGCAACACTACCATCTTTAGTAGAGCTGCTCTCCCCATCATGGCCAAGGGTAGTCTGGACCAAAATACCATACTGTTTTTGATGCCTTCTACCGCCTTTTCCGTGTTATGTTTATGTTCTTCTATCACAGTGTGGTATATATCAATCCCGAGGTATCGGGACGTCTTGGTGCTCCAGGGTATTGGTAGTGTCGGCAAGTCCCTGGGTGGGACAAACCTGTATCTCCCCAGAGGGAATATGCTGGATTTCTTGGGGTTGACCGCTATGCCGGAGAGAGCAGCGTACTGCTCCATTATCTCCAGAATATATTGTATGTTCTCTTCTGGGAAGCGCAGATACAACAGTATATTATCGGCATATAACAAGACAAGATGCGGTCCCCCTGCAGTACGGATCCCTATCTCCTCATACTGTTGTCTCAGACAGACGGCCACAGGTTCCAATGCTAGTATATAAAACATGGGCGACCAGGGGCAGCCCTGTCTAGTGCCCCTGCCAAGTTGCCATTTATCCGATATGGTAGCACCCATTTTAACACTAGCGATTGGGGAGCTGTACAGCATTTTAACCCACCTAAGGTACCCCGGCCCTATTCCATAGCCTCCCAAAGTCACCAACAGCCAGGGCCATCTTACTGAATCGAAGGCCTTAAACGCATCAAGCGAGACGATCGCCAGTTCACCCGGGTCCCCCTTTGTTTGATCTATAATATGGTGCAATCTTCTATGGTTATCCGTTATGTCCCTGCCTGGGACGTAACCTGTTTGGTCAGGATGCATCAGTTTACCAATGACCCGCTTAAGCCTGTTTGCCAGCACTGCTGTGAGGATTTAGCTATCTTGGTTGAGCATCGATAGGGGTCTGTATGACCCAGGGTCCGTGCTAGGCTTACCTGGTTTTAGGAGCGGAATGATCACCGCCTCTCGCAAGGACTCCGGCAGCCCGCCACACTCGTACGCCTCATTGAGCATAGCCAGCAACGGGGGGAGCAGCTCCTACTTGTAGGCCTTGTAAAATTCACTGAGGAGCCCATCTGACCCTGGAGCCTTACAGGTGGGCAGGTGCTGAATCACTAGCTCCAGTACTTCTATTGTGAATGGGGCGTCCAGGTCCACCCGTTCCAAGATGTCCAGGGTGGGCAGGCCTATATCCTCCAGCGTTTCCGGGATTTCATGGTCCCTTGATCCACCAGGGTCCTCGTAGAGGTGTTTATAATATCCCAGGAACTCCTCATTCACTCCCTCTTGGGTATCCCGTATCTGGCCTCCCTCCCCCTTAATTTCCCTGATCACCTGCTATGGCTCCTCGCTCTTATATAGCCAGGCCAGCAACCTGCCCGGCTTGTCTCCTCCCACATGCTGTCTCACCACATATTTCTTATAGCTTATTTTGCATAGCCTATCCCAGAGTTCCCCACTTGCCCGTTGCAGCTGCCCCATCCTGACCCTCTCTTCACCAGAGGTGTCCCCCTGAGCATGATGTCCTCCAACTCCTCCTCCAGTCCCCGCAGTTCCCGATCTATGTCCCCCTGGAGCCCTCTAGATTTCGAGATGGCAACTCTCCCGCACTACCACTTTGAATGCCTCCCACACGGTTCCCATGGATCTAACACTGCCAGTATTGATCTCAAAGTACTCCGTGATCGCCTCCCTCAAGTCCTCCCGGAATCCCGGGTCCTGCAGCGCCTCGGCCCTGAGCCTCCAAGTAGGACGCCACGCGCTGGGAGGCTGGTGTCGCCACTCCAGGACCAGGGGGGGAATGATCCGAGAGCACCCTGGCCTTATATTCCGCGCTTCTCATCTCTTCAGCTATTCCTGTAGTGGTGAACACGTAGCCCAGCCTCGTATACAGATCATGCGGCGCTGCATAGTGTGAGTATTGCCTAACAGCCGGGTGCAGTTGCCTCCAGACATCAACTTGGTCAAAGTCTTTCAGGAGGGCCTGTAACACCCTCGCAGCCGGAGTGGGTTTGTCTAGCTTGCTATCTGATCTGTCAACCTTAGGATTCAGCACACAGTTGAAGTCTCCGCCCCACAGGATCCCGCCACCTAATAGGGGGCTAATCTTGCCACAAAGAGTCCGAAAGTAAGCTGCTGTATCCTGATTAGGGGTATAGAAGTTTACAATACACACTTCCTGTTTTTCCAACATACCCCTCATCACGATCATCCAGCCTTCCGGGTCTCCCGTAGTTTGAAGCAACTGAAATGGCACGTGCGGTGCCACCCAAATGATAACACCCCTAGCGTAGGGCTAGTATGTGGCTCCAGCCGTGCACCCCTTACACTTCCTTTTAACAACCTCCAATTTCTCCCTGGTGAGGTGGGTCTCCTGCAATAGTGCAACATCAATCCTCATCCTCTTCAGGTACATCATCAACTCGTTACGCTTCAAATAACTGTTGAGGCCCCCGACGTTCCAGGTAGCCACTATAAGGCACCCCGACGCCATGTATTCGATGCCTCGCCCTCCGCCTCCCCCCGACCACCTACCTACTTAGATTCACATTTTGGCTCCTAACCCCTTCCCTCCCAACAACCATCCCTTTCCCCAACTTCCCAACTGCAAACCCCTCCTCAACTCCCCCTCGCTCCCCCCACCCTTCCCTTCCCCAACAAATGCCCAGCTCCATCCCTGAATCTCAGGCGACCTCGCGTTTGGTTCTACCTTGGTGTGCCGAGGACAGAAACCCGGCAGGGTGTCACTGGACTACCAGTAACCTAACTAAACTATTCTAAATGGGGGTTTGAGGACTAGCTCCATGAGGCTCCCTTAATGTGTTCGCAGTCTCAGTGCACACAGATCAAGTTCAGTTGTAAGCTAATCAAGCCCGCACATGGGCTACAGCTAGCATAATAATCAAGTCCCATAGTCTTAAGCTGCGACCACCACGGTGCAGCATGCACGGTTTACTTATCTCTTCCATCACCTTCTCCTGTCTGGATGGCAGATTCCTGGGGGCAGCTCTGCATGTCAAGCCACTCCATCGCCTCTTCTGGAGACTCGAAAAACAAGGTTCTGTTTTTGTAGAACACCTTCAGTCTCTCCGGATAGAGCAACATATATTTATGGCCTGCTTCACGCAACCTTCTCTTCACCATCCCAAAGTTCAGCGACTGCGCTGTACCAACTGGGTGTAATCTGGGTATGCAGTTATATTTGCTGGTCCCCTCTGTATCGTGCCGCCCTTCCGAAAGTGCTCAAGGATCCGTTCACGGACTTTGTAGTTCAGGATCTTGGCGATCACCGGCCTAGGGGGGTTACCCGGGGCCGGCCTCCTCGTCAGGGCCCTGTGCGCTCTTTCCACCGCAAACCCCTGGGATAACACTCCTCCAGTTATTTCCTGCAGTAACATTGTTTCGATGAACTCCGTAGGTTTGGGTCCCTCAGCTCCCTCCGGCAAGCCAACAATGCGGATGTTGTTCCTTCGGGCGCGTCCCTCCGCCTCTTCTGCCATGCTCTCTAGGTTGCCCACATGTTGCACGAGGGCGTGAAGGTCTGCTTTATGAGATTTACAGTCCGCTGTATTCGGGCCCACCTCTTTTTCCAAGTTTTCTGTGCGTTCCGCCAGTGACCTGACATCTTGCCGGAGAAGGTTCACTTCCTCCTGTACCGCACCTACTTTAAGCTCCAATGCCGCCTTCAGTTTGGTCATAGCCAGTCCCAATTTGGTCTCCCAAGCCACTTTCAGGTCAGCAATCGCCGCTAGGACCTCCTGATTAGTGCCCATGGTGGCTGCACCCCCGGTCGGGGTTTTGCCCTTACTTCTGGCTCCCTCTGGGCCCAACGGTGTCCTGGTGTATTCGTCTAGCGTGGGTTGCTTGCCCTTTGTTCTCAGAGGTTTGCTGGACATGGCGACGTGTCGCCGATTTGTGGGAAAGCCCTGCCTCCTGCCTGCCTCAGTGGGACCAGGCCTCTTTTACTGCTATGGCCCGGAAAGGCCACGCCGGGAGAGTCTTGTAGCGACCTATGCGCTGCTGGAGTGGGTTATGTCCTCCCACGTAGGCATATAAGGCTGCCCTCTGATCCGGCGCCCGCCCATGTCGTGGACCAGGCACCTTATGTCCAGAAGGCTGTGGGCCAACACAAGTTCACCCTCTCTCCATATGTAGTCTGCACGTGTCGCACTCTTTATGTCCGCCCTCCTCGTGTAGGGCACACTAGGTGGTTGAGGCCTTGTACTAGCAACCCTTACCGGTGGCCCTTAGCGCATTCAACCCTTTTTACGCACGCGTGTCCCCTGAGGTCCACTCTCCTTTTCCCAGATAGCCTGAGCTATCGAACTATTCCCAACTCTTGGAACCTGCTCTGCCCTGTTGGGGAGACCCTCCTCGAATAATGTGAACTTATTCTGCATCACCTCCCCTGCCTTCCTGAGCTGCTACAGACTCTACAAGAGACCCCATTTTTGCCCATCTCCACTACGTGCGCCAGCATTGCAATTACATTTGAGCAATAGGCTCCCCTCTTCTTAGGGACTGGACTGCCTTTCAGTTAGGATTGGGATTACTGCAGAACTGCCTAAAGACTAATTGCACTACCTGCTTCCTTCCCTTTCTAGGCTGTGGACCCATTTCGTGCATTAACCTTTAGGCCACTTGGTCTATATGTGTATTTTAGTAGGATTGTGTTGGTTTAAAAGTATTACTGTTGATAACTACAGTGTGGTGAACTTCAAAGGCCTTGAATAAATGTATTTGTATTTTCAATATGTATACACCTGACTGGGAGTGATTTGTAAGTGTGCTTTACTCTGTGTGCTCATTGAGGTCTTTCAGTCACCCTCACCCCTTCTGAGACCTAGTCTTGACCGCCGCCAATGCTACCTTGATTGGTCTGGCTTGTCCAGAAGGTTAACCTGTTCCAAGAAACTAGGCTGGCCTTCTGAACCTCTGCCCACCAGGTCAGAGTTCAGAAATCCATCTTAAGACTCATCCCCAGGAGAGGAGTCCCAGTCCATGAGATCCTCCTGCATGTTACCACCCCTAGGGGGACTAATGGTTAGCGGCCCCACCTCCCTAGCCTCTTGGGTAGGGATTCTCCCCTGGGAAAAGTGACACTATCTGAAGGATCGTCACATAGCCTCAGACTACATAGATTGGCAGGAATCACAATCCTTAGTTGTATAGTCGTCCCCGAGGCAATAGAGACATACCCTGTGTGGGTTTAACAGTCAGGGCAGGGCTTCAAGTCCAAATCTTTTGGACGGATAGGCATGACGTAGGTCAATTAGCAAAGCTATGTGGCATTCATGAAGTGTTATGAGTGTGATGGGAAAAAGAAACTGAGGTCATGGGGCATGGCAACTCCACATGTACTGGTCCGACAACACTCCAGGACTGGAGATACAATATCTAAAATGGGGAATCTGTGGGAGGTAGGAACGCATAAGAAATGTGCATTTACTCTGCAAACTAAATTCTTTGTACTCTGCCTAGAACAAAGTAGCATGCAGCTGTAAGGAACTCATGGTGGCAACATTAAAGACAGACACAAGTGATCACAGTTCAAGGATGTTTATTAAACTTTATAAATGGGTGAGAAAAATGACTAACCTAGACCTAAATCTAAGATGGGAGCATGCTACGACCCTCAAATAATAAGGGCCTATACTAAAAAATCTATTGGCAATCCTTACGCTAAGTTACAAAACAGTGTGGTATAGTGTTCACAAGAAAAGAAAGAAGTGTTCACAAAATCATAAGTCAGGTTGTTTTGGTTAGGGTCTCCCTTCCGCAAGTTTTCTAGCACGGGACAAAGGCAGGAATCTTAAGCACAGCACATTCTTGAGCTTCTCCAGTACAAGGTTACAGTTCTTTTTAATAATGGCCGGACCTTCTGTGTCCAAGACTCCTTTAAACAAAGTCTCTTACCTCAGAGGGCCTGATGCATTGTAAACGAACAAAAACCAAAGTTCCTTATAATTTCTCTCTACGTAGGGCGATTACTTTTCATCATGTATCCCCTTCAGGCGGCTCCAATCCGTCTCTCTACGTTATTCTCCATCAGTCGGGCTCAGACCAACGACTCACTGTGGACATCCCTCAGTCGGGTTCTCGCGTTCCACAGTTCACAATTTCTAAATCTTCTCAGAAAGCAGGAGTTCCCTGCCCCTAGCTTTCTCTTAGCCCCCAGTCAGGCTTCGCACAGTTCAACCGGCGTTCTCCTCAGCCGGGTGCAAGCGCCAATTTCACAATTCTTTGTACTTTAACGTGTCAAGGACTTTCGATTGTACAAGGGATTTGGCTGAACCCTTGTATGACCACTTTGACACCTCCCATCGGCCTTCCCTATGGCCTCTTGGTATTTGTAGTTTTAATCTTCTTTCTTGTAGACACTGCAACCTTAGGTTTAACACAGTCCGGCCCCTATCAGGTTCCCTCCCGACTCACTGACTGTGCTGAACTTGTTGGCAATTCTTTTGCTGCTAGAGTCAAGGACGGTACTACGATGGTAACCTCGTCTCCCCGCCATGGCTATCAGTTCAGGAGGGTTCCATGTACGGATGACATCCGTCACACCATCCGCCAGCTGTGATTCGCGTTCTTACATTTTTGTTTAGAGGTTTCGTGGGTCTGGGCTGAAAATGGCAATGCTCTCCTTGACGTCATTTGAGGTCGCACTGCCTTCCTCCTCCGTTTTAACTGCCATCTTGGAATCACTGCTTCCTCGTGATTCCGCCCCACTCAGATTGCGCTCTCGTACTCCGATTATTATCCTTATGGGGAAGTGAAAGGGCAGTGAGGTGTGTGAAATGAGTGGCAATTGCCCGACTCTGCCTGACCCTTGAGTTGGGACATGTCCGTTATGGGGCTCTGGTGTTAGTCCGTTGTCTTTCAGGGTAATCGGTCTGTCAGAAAGTGTTTGTGTTAAAAGAGGGGGAGGGTGTATCTTACGGAGCAGGATGGGGAAAAGGTGTTGCAAAGAAGTTGATGCTGCGTCTCACCCGTCTGTGTCCCACTTCAACTCCCCGAGGACCCCCATCCAGGTGATCCTCCCGCACTGGTCCACCCCCAGGTACTGAATCCAATAGCAGTGGCCGCGTCCTGGCCATCTGGTTGAAAGACCCACGGGGACTAGTCAGTCAGAGACCTTCAGGTTTCTTACATAGCACCTTGCTATTCCATTCATAAACCTATTTGCTCTCAAAGAATAGTGATTTCAAACCGAGCAACTCTTTGCCCCATTCAAATCCTTGGCACTTTATTTGCTCCCCTTAAGTGGCTTTGAAGCTAGGCCTTACCATGAGTTTAGAGGAAAGGAAATTTGGTTAAAAGAGTAGAAAAATCACAACGGTAAGTAACATGCATGGAATCTTAAACCAAAAACATTACAGACCAATTTGCAAAGCTTTAATTACCATAAATCTCCTTGGAGGACATTCCTAGACAGCAGCAGGGCCAGCAAGAAAGCAAGATGGGGAAAAAAGAGAGAAGCTTCATGTCAGCAAAGCACGTACACAGGACAAGTAAAAAAGTAATGAAAGGCAGTGTGAATATCAATGACTTGATGACACAGGAAACCATTGCCAGGAATAGTTTGATGTTTACAAGTCAGGAAAGGGCATGCAGATGGCACATTGCATCCTAGCAAACATTGGGAGATGATAGTTTCAACCATCATGCCAAGATACAGAAACAGCTTAAAGTAAATCTTGCTACATTAAGCAAATATTTGAATAGACGTACAAATAAATTACCTCACTGTAATGTTCTTTCTGATGGATGTTCCTGACACGGATTTCTCATCCAAGCTATCTATATCCCAGCACAGCTGTTCTCCGGAAACCTTCCCACCGGCACCGGGCGCAGCGCAGCTCTGAGCCTGGTCCGTCCGATGCCTGTACGCGCCTCGCGCCGAAAATGACATTGGTGCCAATATAAGTAGCAGCACCATGCCCTCAGTTCCACCATTTTTCTCCTAGCACTCTGATGCTGAGGGACTGTAGAACCAATAGTGTACTAGCTTTCCGCAAGAGGGGCAGGTAGGCAGGGCGATGAGGAATCCATGGCAGGAACATCCATCAGAAAGAACATTACAGAGAGCCAAGTAATTTGTTCTTCTAATGAATTCCTTCCTGCCATGGATTCCTCATCTATGATAGACTCCCAAAGCAGTACGTAATCCGGAGAAGGAAGGAAAACAAGGATACCACCTAAACCAAAAAAACTCTAAAGGACTAACATACCAAAACGGGCATCCTGGCCCCTCAGGAAATACAAGCAGTAATACTTAGCTAATGTGTGCAGAGATGCCCACATTGCTGCCTGCCAAATGTCCAGGATAGGGAACCCACCACTTTCTGCAAGACAGAGGTGGCAGCCACTCCTCTGGGAATGATCTCCGAGAACCTTAGGCACATCTTTCCCAGCCAGATAGTGAGATGCAGAAATTTATCCACCTGGACAGGGTCTGTTTGGTCGCAGCCCTGCCAGCACGAGCACCAGCGAAACCAACAAAAAGCTGGTCATCTTTCATAGCCTCTCTAGTACAAGAGACATAGAATTTAAGGGCCCATACCGGGTCCAGTCGATAAAAATATTCCTCAGGAATGGGGAGTTTGAGAAAAGAACACAGGAAGATGGATCTTCTGAGAGAGATGGAAGTCTGAGACCACCTTCAGCAGAAAGGAGGGCCCTCACTCTCAAAGTCAGTTTCTCTTTGGAAAAAAACAAAGAGAGAGTAAAACGGATAACCCTTGGAGCTCACTCAGCCATTTTACAGAAGCGATAGCAACCAGGAAAATCACCTCAAGGGAGAGCAATCTGATAGAACAGGAATGAAGCGGCCCAAACGGAATGCTCATGGAAGTGTATCAACTAAATTCAAATCCCACGCAGAGACCACAAACCTGCAGGGAGGAAACTGGTTACTCAAACCCTGCAACAACTGCATAACAGTGGGGATTGAGAAAAACGAGCCCTGCTCCAGGGGCCTCTTGAACATAAGAATAGCAGCTAGGTAACCCTTTAGAGCACCAATCTATAGGCCTGCGTGGGCCAAAGAAAGCAGAATGTCCAACACAGGGGATAGAGGACAGGATAAGGGATCCAGGTCCTTCTCCTGCACACAATGAAAATGTACGCCGCCTGCAGGCATAAATGGACTTTGTTGCAGGTCTCTGAGCTGAGAGGAGTACACCATCCAACAAGTTCCACTCCTTGTATTTCAGCCTCTCAGTAGCCAAGCATGAAGGTTCAGGATGTTAAGGTTCAGATGGAGGACCCGCCCCTCTGTGTGGGAGAGCAAGTCGACTCTCCTCGGAAGGCACCAGGGAGGACAGATGTACATGTCCAGCAACTGCGGATGTCACGTTTCGTGGGCCCAGTCCGTGGCAATCAGGAACAGTGTGGTTTCGAACAGACATAGTTTCTTGAGGATCAGCAGAATGACAGGTATTGGCAGGAATGCATTAAGGTGGTCGAAAGTCCATCTGACCGTCAGTGCATTCCCATGAGCTCTCTGATGAGGAAATTCCCTTGAGCAAAACAATTTGCACTTCTTGTTGATAGTGGATGTCCACTCGAGGAGTCCCCCATAGAGAGATGATCTCCTCCAGAACTTCCTGACAGAGCTCTCACTTGTGAGAGGCTGAGGTCTGTCTGCTCAATGCATCTGTGGTGACATGCTCCCATCCGGCCAGATGAGCTGCCGTCAGGGGGACACTGTTCTCAGAGCCCAGAGCCAGTCTCATTACTTCTGTGCACAGAGGCAAGGGCCCCACTCCACTTCGTTCGTTGAGGTAGTGCATGGCCACTGTGTTGTCCATCAGGATCAGCACAGTCTTGTGTTTTACAAGGAGAGGCCGGCGACCATGGCCAGCCTGACTGCTCTGAGCTCCAGCAAGTTCATATGTTACTGAGACTCCACAGGAGACCACAGTCCACTCACTGTAAAATCTGACAAGTGAGCACCACAAATGGTCAGAGATGCATCCATGACCACCGTCACCTGGGGTCAAGGTTGCCAAAACAAAACGCCTTTCAGCAAATTGTCTCACCCGGCCCACCATGCTAGGTCCTTAGTCACACCCGACTAGAGTCCTCCTGATGGTCTGGCATGTGGTCATGGAACTTCAACCATTGGTAACAAAGAAGCCACTGAAGTGATCTCATGAACAGCCTTGCCTCCGGCACCACTAGGATGCAGGAGGCCATGAGGGCCAGAAGGCGCAGAAAGGCTGAGGCTCGGACTTGTGTCTGTGATTGAAGGACATTGACTAACTGGAAAAAGTTTGCCACTCAGTCCTCGGGCAGGAAAGCGCTGCCCAGGCGAGTGTCCAAGTCTGCCATGATAAATCAGAGAGACTGACAGTAGAACCTGAGACTTTTTGAAGTTCAGGAAAAAGCCCAAACTGTGCAAAAGAGTGCATGTACATGCACAGAGTAAATGTTCCGACACTACCTCTGGTGAGCGAGCTTGGATGAGCCTGTCCAGGTAGGGACAGACATGGATGCCCTTGAGTTGAGCCAGCAGTTTGGTGAAAACCCTGTGTGCTGACAAAAGACCGAACTGCACCACCCTGAATTGGTAATGTTGTTGAGCCACCACGAATCTTGGGTACTTCCTTTGCTGCAAATGATCGGCACATGGAAGTAGTAAGCGTTCTGAAGATCCAGGGAAAACAACCAGTCCTGTAGATCGAGGGCTTGCAGGATCTGGGCTAGAGTGACCATCTTGAACTTGTCCTTGAAATGGAACAAGTTCAGTAGCCGCAGATCCAGAATGGTGTTAAGGCCCCTCCGTCCTTCTTTGGCACCTGAAAATAAGTGGAGTACCACTCCCTCCCTTATTCTGATCGCAGAACTATTTGGATAGCGTTATTTGCCAAAAGCTAATGTACCGCCTCCAGGATAATGGGGACCAAAGAGAGGGGGGCGGCAAGTGACCCATGGTCAGGGTGGGCGTTGAGGAAAAGGAAGGCAATACCCCCGATTGATGACTTGTCTGTGCCAAGCATCAGACGTTGTCTCTGACCTATCCCAGCTCAACTAGGATAACCTTCCCCCCCACTGGTGATGGGTGCCGTAGCCAGTGATCAAGGTTCGGTGCACTGGGGAGCAGAGGGGACAGCAGCTGCCGCAGTACCTCCTGCTGCAAACATCTCCCTCTGCCTCTTGGGAAGCGTCTGCCTTGGCCTCTGAGTGGGGCCGGTTGAACACAGCCCCTCTGGGGAAACGTGCGAGAGGGGAAAAAATCCCTGCCCCGTGATGAGGATTGCGTGGGGGGCTGCTGGATCGTGAGACAAAGACTTGGCAGTCACCTTAGACGACTGGACTTTCTGGTGGGCGTTGTTAGCCTTAGCTCCAGATAAATTCTGTCCGTCAAAAGGCATATTTAGCAGCCTCGACTGGACGTCAGCCGCAAACCCGGATGTCCTTAGCCATGAATGGCACCTGACCACAATACTAGTGGACATGGACCTGCCCACGCAGTCCGCCGTGTCTAGGCGAGATTGCAGAATCTGCACACCGCCTCCGTGCTGTCCTAGAGCAGGGACAGAAACATGCTCTGCCGCACCAGCTACAGCCGACCAGACGCCAAAGGAGAACTTGGCCCTGCACAAGATGCATTCATGGCTAGCAATGCTAGACTGTCCAACACAAACACCTTCATGTCCCACGTATCCAGCCTTTTGCTTCCCCTGTCCGATGGAAGGGACGGAAATGTAGAGGTCTTCAGGCTTGCCGTTGTGGCCTGTACCACCAGGCCTCCAGGTGATGTGTGGGCGGAGAGGAAAGCTGGGTCTCAATGTGCAGGACGGTGCTCCCTCGACACATCCCTCTCCACTGGAGCAACAGAGGCAGGTTTCTCCCATACTTCCAAGACTGGGGCTACCACCGCCACGGTGAAGGGTGTCAGCGTCTTTCTTTGGAGCATCATCCAGAATATCGCAGAGTTAGTATCGCACTCTGGACCTGGACAGCACTGAGAGACCGCCAGGGTATCATCCACCTTTGCCATCAAGAGCTGAAAAGCAGCATGAGGTTTACCTGGTGTTCGTGCTGGCAGAATGTCCATTTCCACGGAAGTGTCCACATCGCTGGCCCCTTGCAGTTCAGCTGCAAGGCTCAGCATGTCGCCACTCCAGTAGAACTCCTCAGGGAAGTCCCATTCTTCCCTAGGACCAATGGGTTCAAATCCAAATGGGACTTGGTTGCTTTCCTCGTCATAAAAGTCGACATAAAAGTGTCTCTAGGAAGTGGGACATATTCCTGTGGAGCTATGGAGTTCACAGTGCCGATTGGCGCCGACACCGAAGAGGCTGCCGCTGTCGATACCGCGGGCGCAGAGTGATCTCATCCTCCGCTTGCACCAGGCCCGAGCCCGTAAGCATGTAGGAGTGGTCGCCTGTGCGCCAGTCACAGAAGACACAGTGTGACCCATTGGCGCCACACCCGAAGCCAGTGGTGCCTTTGCCTGCGCCACAGGTGCCGGGCTGGAACCGCCGGTGCCTGGGCGAAGATGTCAAGCATCTTAAGGTGAAATCTTTATCATTCCTCCATTATGGAGAATTGGGTTGGAAAGGGTACCTGCGCCAACCACTCCGGAGAACCCTTAGAGCAGTGGCATTTTTTTATTCGATGAGGAAAAAGAGTTCCGGTGAGGGAACTTGCTCTGAGAGCACAACCTCTTACAGTGTTTCTTCCTCCACCTCCCTCTCGTCTGCGGAGCAGTTCGATCTTCAGAGCAATGGTCCATGACCTTGAGAGAGACCGCAGAAACTTTGCCTTGTGGATGAAGGTGAATCATTTTCCTGCCCACTCCCTAAGGGCCTTTGGGTACATAAACTAGCACGACCTGCAGTCATGGGTGTTGTGGTCTTCGCCCAGACAGTACAATCAAATAAGAAGCGGATCAGAGACAGACATCTGCCTACCGCAGTCCACTCATGGCTTGAACCCAGACGCTTTCGACTGAGTAGCCATGGCAAATCACTTTTAGAAAAGCTTGACAAGCACATTCCCGATAAGCAGAGTGCATGGAAAAAAGCAACTGGGGTCATGGGGCGCTGCACCGCTACTTATACTGACCCCAATGTCATTTCTGTCACGGGGCACGTAGAGGCATCGGATGGACCAGACGAGCAGCCGTGTGGCGGTGAAAGGGTTCTAGAGAACAGCTGCGCTGAGATATGGCTATCAGATGCGGAAATTGTGAAAGGAAGGAATCCATTAGAAAAGTTTACTTACGGGGGCGCTGTGACGCAGTGCACAAGATGGCCACAGCCTGAAAGCACTCCACTGGAGGCTAAGTTATACGGACAAAATGAACCCTAGTATCGTTGCAACTAGCTGTGATTCTGAAGCTAAACTGCGGCGGAGGGTGCTTGTCATCGCTGGGAGAGGTGGCAGCTCTGGAGGTCCGAGGATTCTGGCATTCCTGGAGGATCGGGCCCTGCGATCTGTGGCGCGCAGTCCTTCCCCCAACACTAGTGGCTTTGGCATGGTCCGGGGCGCTGGGAGCCGGGGATCCGAGTGAGCGTCCTCACGGGTCTGTGTTGGCTGGTGCGGGCGGTGCCTGGGCTGAAGCCGTGCCCGGTGTGGGTGGGGGCCCCCCGCCCTGACCTCGCGGCCTGCTTTGGAGCTGGTTGTTCCCGGGCAGCAGAGTGCGGACGTCCTGCCCGCGGAGCGTGGAGTTCGCGGCTTGGAGGTGAGCATCGGCGTGGGACCCCGGAGGTCTGGTGGGGGCCCGGGGGGATAATCTGAACTGCAGCAGCAATTTGTTCCCCCTGAGTTCCCGATCCGGTTACTGCTGGAGGTTTGCCCTTGTGGACCGGGGCCTCACTTCGTGTCGGCGCCCGGTGGGTCCACATCCCGGGCCCATACTGGAGGACCTCTTTTCTCCTGCATTCTGGACTGCAGATGCCAGTGGGTGGATCTCTGGTGCGGCGCCCTGTGGTCCCTTCTCCTGGAGCGCTCTTTGGGCCTGGTGCCTCTGTCTTTGGTGGTGTGGCGGGGGAGGTGCCGTATTTGGGCCTGGGCTGGTGCCCTGGGTCCCCTGGGGGGTCGTACGCCCCACGGGAGTCACTGGAACCTGCTCCTGTGGTTGAACTTGGGGGGAGGGACCGCCCGGCCTGTTCTCGCCCCCCGGCGGCCCTTCACGCTTGGCTGTGATTCCTACTTGTGGGGCGCAAAAGGGGGAGGTCTGGGCCATTGATGACTGAGATTTATCCGAAGCTGACACCTTAGTTTACACCACAGTCCTTCTCCATAGAGCTGGCTCTTACACGCTAAAACAATCCTTGTGGTGTCTGCCTGACATGGGTAATCAGAAAAAGCAATCCAGATGGAGCAATTTGCCAGGCAGGACAGTGATCCGCCACAGCAGGACAAGAGCTCTAGCTCCTCACAGATTGACATTGGGGCCCTTAACCAAACTCTGTCGGCACTGAAGGGGAGTACGGACAGTCTTGGTGTAAAAATTGACGCTTTATCTTGCAAGGTGGACATATCTGCGGTCCAGATTGATAAACTGTGTGGCAGAATGTCCGAAGCCGAACATAGAATTGGGGACGGTGAGGACAAAATAGCATCGCTCCAGCGAGAGGTCGCCTCCCTCCAACAAACGGTACGGAAGGTTGTGGCCAAGAACGAGGATCTTGAGGGGAGATCCCGGCGGAACAACATAAGGATTATGGGGGTGGCAGAATCCACCCAGATTGACAATATGGAACAGTTTGTGGAAAGGCTGTTGATGGAAATCCTCGAAAACACGCCGGTCACAAACCACTTCATGGTGGAGCGAGCACATCATTCATTGGCGACCCGGCCTCTGCCCGGGCGCTCCTGAGAGGGCCATCATTGCCCGCATTTTCAACTATAGAGACCAGGATACACTGCGGAGTGCGGCGAGAGAGAAGAAAACTCTGCGATGGGGCTCCGCAACAATACGGTTATACCCGGATTTCAGCCAGCAAGTTCCGGACCAAAGGAAACCGTTTCAAAATGCTAAGAACATTCTAAGGAAAAAGGCTGTGCACTACGCAGTGTTGTACCCCGTGAAGCTAAGGGTTGTGCACGATGGCAAGACCCTGTTCTTCACTTCATCAGATGCGGCAGAGAGATTTGCAACTGAAATTCCGGATCCGGATGAATCACCCTGGGGTTCCCCCTGATCTGAACGCTGGTTGTAATGCTTCATTATCATGTATGGTTTGGGGCCCCCGCAGGGGAACATAGTTGTCTGTTTACATTTTCTTGTTGTTGATGAAGGGGTAATATGGCTATGGTATCTACTTCAGGGGATATGGTATAGCCTCCGGACAGAAGGAGCTGCAGCGGCCACCAGCACCCCCCATGCCCAGCGGACCTGCTTTCTTGTTTGGTGTGTTAGGTATAGGGTTTTTGGGTGGGGGGTGGGATGTGTCAGCCGGTAGATTGGGGTTCCTGGTGTGGGTGGAGGGAGGGGTGGGAGTTCTAGTTCAGAGGGTATTCACGGTTGTACGAGAAGTACTGTGGGTTTTTTGGGGGGGGGGGGGTGGGCGGGTTCTCTCTTTCAGGTCTTTGAAATTATTGGCACCTTGGGGTTCCATTCCGTGTTCACTACGTTCAGTATACACATTCCATGCTAAACTAGCTGCCTCTATTTACTGTCGTAGTTCCCACTTGACGTAACCCAGCCCCGAGGGGCTGAAGCACTTTCTAACACGACACTCACCGTGGTCACAAGGAATATTCGGGGGTTCACTAACGGGAAAAAGACCCGTCTCCTTGCAAACTACTTGAGGAGCCATCGCGCCAATGTGTTATGTGTCCAAGAAACCCACTTGGGGCCGGAGCATAAGTGCCAGCGTTAACGGGCTGGGGAGTACATAGATATGCCTTGTCCTACTCTACCCATTCCAGGGGTGTGGCAATCTACATTCACCGTTCACTAAACCTCAAACTGCATAAAACACTCACAGACACAAAGGGCCGGTTTGCCCTGGTTGCGGGGGAAATTGTGGGTTGGTCTGTCCTATTTGTAAGCATATATGGCCCCAACTATGATTGCCCAGAATGATTTCAAACTTGCGCTATGCACTTACGTACGTTTCCAGGGTATGAGGTGGTCTGGGTGGGGGATTTCAATGTGGCTTTGTCTTTAACACTCGATAGGTCTTCCTCAACGCAGACCTCGCTCTCTCATGCGGCTAGCAAATGGTCCTCCATTGGTTCGGACTATTCCCTGGTTGACCTCTGGCACCTTCAACACCCGAACACCCGGGAATTCACCTTTTATTCGAGTGTGCACGAGAGCTCCACCAGAATAGATTACATCTACTCGTCCCCCTGAACTGTCCCGTGGCTCGTCTAAATCTTTGATATTACCTCGCACCTTGTCAGATCACTCTCCTGTCTTAGTCCAATTCGATGCCCCATCCATCCTCTCTAGACAACGCTGGTGGAGATTCAGAGCTCGAGCCCTGGAGGACCTAGCATTCCGCAAGAATACCCGCCAGGCTATATCCGAATTCTTTCTAATAAACGCTGACTCTGTTCCGGACCCTAGGGTGGTCTGGGAAACGTTTAAGGTGTTCATTCGGGGTTGGTGTATTTCTCAGGAGGGAGGGGTGGGGGGGGTCCTGAGGTGTATCCGTAGGGCCATTGTATCAAAGGAAAAGGAATTGAAGGAGCTGGAGCTGAGCTTGGCCATGAATAATTCTCCTGAAACCCAGGATAGCTTGGAAGTCAAGAAACAGGAAATACGTCTTTTATTGGCCGACAAGGACAGATTTTTGGGAGACCCGATTATAGCTGCCAGGTTCGTGGAGGGGGACCGTCCTAGCAGAACGCTTGCGTGGGCCATTCGACAGGAACGTCATCTACAACCTATAGTGGAAATCATGACTGCAGAGGGTGAGTCCATTAGGGATAGCGGCAGGATTGATGAAACGTTTCGGGGGTACTATGATATGCTGTATACTTCTAAATCTATGGCGTCTCATGATGACATCACACGGTACCTAGACAGGGTGGCGCTGGGTTGGCTAGACCCGGAAGTGGGGGCGCTGCTGAAAGTCCCTCCCACGGACGAAGAATTGCTTAAAGCTATTCAATCTCTTCCTAATGGTAAAGCCCCGGGAATAGATGGCATCACTGCCGAGCTGTATAAGGCATTTCCGTCTCTAATAATCCCCCATTTGCGTAACATGTTTGAAGCGTCCGCTTCGTCCAGGGTTCTCCCCGAGACTACTAGGACTGCTTTGGTGACTGTCCTGCTTAAACCAGACAAGGATTCCAGAAATTGTGCATCGTATAGGCCACTGTCGTTGGTGAATACTGACAACAAGATCATTGCTAAGCTGTTAGCAGATAGGTTTTTACCTCTTATGCCAGCCCTGGTTCTTCCGGACCAGGCTGGTTTTATACCGGGCCGTTCTACACAGAATAACTTACGTAGACTGTTCACTTTGATGCACAACATTAACCCAGAGGTTCCCATGGCAGTGGCAGCACTCGATGCGGAAAAGGCATTCGACTCAGTCAAGTCGCCCTTTCTCTTCGAGGTCCTCCGGCGGGCTGGGATAGGTACCACGTTCTTACAGTGGATTTGCTTGTTGTACACAGCCCCGAGGGCCTTGGTATATACTAATGGCATCCAGTCCGATCCCAGAACTGCATTTCAGAAGCATAAAAACATTTTTAGCAACGGATGGATAAAGGATTAGGGAATGTTTATAAGAAGAGCTATACAAACGGTAATTTAACATGATTGGCAATAGTTTTCTCCATGAATTTTATGGTTTCTGATGGAGGAGACAAACTAAAAGCAAAACATGAATGAATGAATGAATGAATGAATGAATGAATGAATGAATGAATGAATGAATGAATGAATGAATGAATGAATAAAGGATTTGAGGGAATAAATAAAGGATTTGAGGAATTTTTATATCGAGTAACCAAATAGTTAACTGCAGAAGCTGAGTAAGGTCCGCCAACCATGTTCAAACAAGGGCAGAAGGAGCAATCAAATAAGACTTGTTTCAATAGCTTCCTGAAACAAATGATATTGTGGCAGATTAAATGCCATTGGGCGTTCACTAATAATGGAAGCTGAAACGTGATTTAAAGTAGCCACGTGGAATTTGAAGACTAGTTACCTAGAGAGTCTTGAGACTTCCATTTTTATCAACCCAGTGGCAGGACATTTATCACGTACAGATTTTACGATAAGGCAGGTGTGTACTGAATCGATCCTTGACTTTCACTCAAAATAGGGCATAGATCTTAAGACATGATGCCATTTCTTCTGCCCGAAGGGCATGTTTCGTGTAAACTGACACCCCCTGAACAGGCAGAGCTGAGAAGAGACTACTGAAGCAATCAATTATTGAAAAACAAATTGGCTCTATTATTGATGTATAGAATCTATAGGAATTAGTGGGACAGTTTTCTGAAGATCATGTAATAAAAAATAAATAAAAAATGGAAGATTTTTGTCCCAAAAAACCCTCTGATTTGTCATTTCCTGACATCCTTCTTCCCAATTACGAAAGGCAAGGATTTTCCCTACAATCATTCAGTTGAATCCAGCCCTCCCAGAGTCAAGACTGCATGAGAGAGACAAACCCGGTTAATGCAAAAAAATATATCTGGATGGCTAAGGACAGATAAATCTAATTAGTTCCCGGCGAGGGACAATGAGCTTGTAACAAGCTAGCTCATTGACACTCGCCGGGTCGCTACCATCCCGACAAAGCCTTTGTCGGACTGGTCGCAGTCACGTCCTGGCCGCCATGGAAAGGGAGAAGGGATTACATATAGTCCCTTTTCCCCGTTCCATGGTGGCATTTTTTTTCTTCCTTTTTTCAGTTGTGAGACAACAGTGGCGTCTCGCAACTTTAAAAAAGACACTATTAGTACCCCGGTCTTACGGACCGGGTACTAATCGCAATAATCCCCTCGCTGAGGGAGCGGGGGGCATTACAGCTTCAGGTAATGCACCAGGGCCTGCATTAAGGCCCTCACGTATGGGCCCTGCGGCCTTACCTGAAGCGGTAATGGGCCCCCCAACCCCCAGCTCGGGGTTTATTGCTTAATTAACTGTCATTAGGGTTATAGCTCGATATTTCAGGCTAGAGAACATGAATACATCAATATAAGTTTTTAAAAAATGATTGGGGCACAAGAGAGTGATAGCTGAAGATGGCAGCTAAGTTCCGAGGCTCTGCCACTGAGGGACGTTGCTGAGGGCATACATTCCATATTTAACTCTCCCGGTGAACGTTTCCTGGCTTCACGATCTTAGTTGAAACCTATGACCAAATTAGCTCTCAATTCTGGACGGCGTCTTCCACCATCGGAGAAAAGCAACTCCTCAGCGGCCTGAAACTCCCACTGAGGGGGTTAGCAAGCCTGGTGCAGATCTCTGTGGCCGAACACAGGAAGCAATTAACGCAGCACTGGGGCCCTAGCAGACCAGAGCCATTGTTAGTGCTATGGGCCTACCTCTCCTGCTCGGGGCACTGCAATGCTCTGTATGGGTGCCTGGAAAACCACAGGCATTCTCTGCTGCGCCCAAGCCTCTCTGAGAAGGAGTGAAGGGTGCCAGAGTGAGACCAGAGCTGTAGAGACAGGTGCTGTAGAACTCACTTTTGAAGTTGTTATGGCCTCAGTGGTTGAGCTGTCGGTGGATTGGACCCCAAATTAGCTGAGGCATGGATTGTGGTGCTGTGGATCCAACATATCTACCAGCCAGGAGACACAAACATGGAAAACTCTCAGATCACAGAGCCTGCATGCCACAGTCTTGACACCTATAGCACTTACTGGCTCAGGTGAGAGTGGTGCCCTCATTTAGGATAAGAGGTGGTTAATATGCTCATATATGTTTCTCCTATCACACCCAGACTTGCAAGAATTGGATGCCGGACTTGGGTCATCAGCTACCATTTGATTTTACGGCAGGGCTGTTTATAGCATTGACTCACAATCCACGTCTAAAAGTACAAGACCGCCCAAGATTCACCTAGAGCTTTAGTAAAGCTGCATATTCTGCTTTTTAGTGGTAAATCTGCATATTAGAGAGACCAACCATTGATAGAGTCAGCGATCAGGTGACAAGAGCATTTGTTGCCCCTTCTGAACTCCAAGGGTGTGCCAATTAAGGGCGGAACAGTGAAGGGTGAAGACTAGCCATTGACCACCCTCTTTGCCTCTTTTCTTATGAGCCTTTGCTTTGCTGTGTCCTGCTACCCTCAATCTCTTCTCAGCTGTACCCTCGCCATGCACTTCTCAGGCCATTTCTTTCATTTCCCATCTACTTCTCTTCTCTCCCCGCTCAGAACCATCTCAACTTTCTCCCCATCTCTATCATCTCTTCACCTCAACGCCACCTATCTTCTCGCTCCACGACTCTTTCTAGTCACAAAACCTATTCCCATCGATGAAGGGTACATAATCCATCACGTAAAATATACCCTACATGCTCTCTAGGGCAGGGAGTCCAAAAAACATTTCACCACCATAAGAGGAAGATTATGGTGTACGTTAATGAATTCTCAAGATCTCCAGTCTTTAAAGACTGAAGAAAGTCACCTTATTCATCAGAAGCTACCTGGGATCAGTCCACCGACATAGACCATATCTATGTGTCAAGGGAAATTCTACAGCATATAACGTTCGAGGTGATCAGGAAAGCAAACAGTGACCACAACCTCCTAACCACGTCATGGACAACTGAACCGAAAGCAGACTAGCTAATCATGAAGGCCAAAGTGGAAGTGAGCAAGGGAGGTAATCGCTTAAGATTAAAGAGCCTAGACATCATAGCTTTAACAAAAGACTACACTCTAGTCGCAAAAGATGAAAACTGAGACAGAGAATTAATCTGTGGATTACATGCCTCTTTTGAAATGCTTCAGCGTTAAAAAACGAGGCCATGGAAAAGCAACAAACCAAGGACTCCATGCATACGACAAACTCCTAGTTGAAAAACAAAGAGAAATGAGGCAAACAAAGCGCCTAGCAGCTAAATCAAACTCAGGAGAACACAAAACGCAACCTGCCATGGTAGTTCGTGCCTAGAAAAACTGGGTAGCTGCCCGTAGGAGTGCAATACTCCAAAATGACTCCGAGCAAATGCTTTGCACAGTATGCGGTAGAAAGTCCAAAGAATTTTGGTCCTTGGTCAAATCTACATCAATGAAAACCGATTCCTTACAAAATAACGGCAGCGAAATAACATGGAAGGAACACTTTTCCGCACTATTTAAGGGCGTGATTGCTCCTTTGGTAACTTTACAGTCTAAAACGATTAAAGAATGGACGTCCCCCACGAAGTCGAAACCATTTTAGGAAAGATACAAAAGCTGAATACATCAAGAGCACTGGGCCCGACGGCTTAACAAACTCTATGCTGAAGGAACACCTGCATGTATGGGCCCTCTTTGTACACGAGGTGATTAAAAAAGCATCCCTAACTCGTTCAATTCCAAACTCATGGAAGACTGTGATGGTAGTTCCTATCTACAAAAGAGGGTGGAAAGAAGATCAGAAAGATTTTTGTCCAATGGGGCTGTTGGGCGTGATCAGAAAAGTATTTGGTTCCCTACTGCTGACGCAATTTCAGGAAAGGACAAGGACCGCAGGCTGGAACGACCACTTCCAAACAGGCTTTGTAAAAAACATCGGCTAACATCTCGCTGCTAAGCATTCTGAAGGGAAAAATCCAAGAAGGAAGACCTAGGATCTTTGAGGCATTTGTTGACTTGGTCCAAGCTTTTGACCAGGTCAACCGTGACCTTTTGTGGAAGAAATCAAGAGGTGTTAAGCAGGGTTGTCCATTGGCGCCCGCCATCTTCAATTTCTATGTGTCAGACTTCAAGAACTTTGAGCCATTGTTAAGATCTTTTCCCTCCAGTATTGGTGGAGTGCGCGTGTCACGCCTCTTATATGCCAATGACCTGATCTTGATAGATCAAACGGTATCGGGCACCAACGACAACTGGACAGTCTCCACTAAACAGAATAACATGGAGATAAATCAAGAAAAAAACTGTTATGTGCTTTGAAAAATCGAGAGAGAAACACAAATGGTCTCTGGGGCAGAAAGCGATTGAGCAAGTAACGCGGTTTAAATATCTGGAAGTTATCCTGAACAATAGCTCTATCGAGACCCAGATGCAGGTCGCTCTCCTAGAGAAAGCAAAAACCTTGGCTAGCCAAACTAAGTTAATGGACAGAAGATACGGATGCTTTGCCTTGGTTCTAATTGGCAACTTTTACAAGGCTAAAGTAGTGCCTGCATTAACTTATGGAGCAGAGGCTATGCACGAAATTGCATCAAAACTCTGGCTAAGGCTAGAGGGCTTATTTTGGAGAAGAACACAAAGTTTTCCAAACTCTACTGAAACAACAATCATACGTAGAGAATTAAGCTTTCTATCGCTGTATGTGACAGTGGAGTGGAAAAGTATGGCGCTATTATCTCGCCGACAAGTCCATTTATCTTTCAGATCATAAACAAGGAACTCCTGAGTGGGTCAAGCAAACGATTAACTCAATGGTCGATTAAAATCGGATCCAAGTTTGAGGAACCTGGTTGTTATGAACTAGATCTCAGGACAAACCCGACCAGAGTAAAAAGGAAACTCATGCACCACGACTGGATCTGCACCCTGGATAAGGCATCAACATGTAAGCTTACCGGTGGACATTAAAAAAGTAAACCAGCTCTGAGGCTACATGTTAAAATTTCCTAGCAGACCATACAGAGACACCTTTCTAAGAATGCGGCTCAACTTGCTCTCCACCAATGAGATCAACCCAATACGTGGTAAATCGGAGAAAAACACCTGCAGATTTTGTGACATTCCAGAACAAGTTGAATCTATCAAGGACTTGTTACTTTCCTGTCCTGGCCTAACCAAGGAACAGAAAAAGCATCTGGTACCACTGGTAGCAAAATTCCAGACCTACGACGAGGATGACTTGTGGGCGAACTTAATGAACGGGGAAAAACATTGTGGGTGATGGCGGCAGTCTCATTTATACGCAGCATCCTCACTCAAGGGACAGGGGGGCCTGGACCTCACATTCAAACAAGACAAGACTAAATAGTCAAACCACAACGTTAACTTTGTGTGAAGAGCGATTATTTGGTTTTCCCTCGCCTTCTCCTATCCTGTTTTTTTATTTATGGTTCTGGCCGTCTCATACTTCCTCCACTTTTGTTCTTTAACATCTTGACATGGAACTGAATCAAATCTATACGAGTGAGATGTTAAAGCTCACAAGGAACTAAGAGATTAAGGGAGAGGATGGGATCACTTTGTTGCTGTTTGTAAAAAATTGTAATCAATTAAACCGAATTAAAAATAAAAATGTAATAAAAAGATACAGACCACAAGTGCTAGGGGAGCCGAGAGGCAGTGCGAATGCAACTGGACATGCAGGAGCCCGGGCCCAAGTTCAGAGGGTAGCCAGGTGACCAGTGAGTGGAGCAGTCGGGACATCAGCAGGGGAGAGGAAAACACTCCATATCTTACTTCCCTTTTCAACTCCTCTTTTGACAATGCCACTTTTCCCCTCATCCTAGAAGACGGCTACTGTCATCCCTCTCCTTAAGAAACCTGGTCTAGATCCTAACTGTCATGCCAATGTTCACCCGGCCTCTCTTCTACCACCCTATTGCAAAATCCATGTGTGAGCAGTATTCAATAGACTCACTGAGTTCCTTGATACTCAATCTCCAGGACCCTTTTCAATCTGGCATCCGACCTCTGCATTCTACCGAGACAGCTCTCCTCAATGTCAGCAACTTCACCTCTTCCGCTCGGCTTCAAACCTTTCATCTACATAAACTCTCCTTGGCATAAGAGATAAGGCCCTTGCTTGGTTTGCTTCATACCATGCCCCCATAGACTTTCAGGTGTCCTGGAACAGCCATAGATCTCCACTTATGCCCCCCCCCCTTACTGTTGGAGTTCCCCAAGGGTATGTCCTTATGTACTTTTGCTCTTGGCACCCTGATTTCGTCTTACGGCTTCTCCCATTAACTCTTCACTGATGACACTCAGATCTTCTCCTTTCACTTATTAGCTATTGTAAAAAATGTCAAACCATCCCTCACATATTGGATGGCATCTCACTCACTCAGGCTCCACTCCACTAAAACTGAAGTTCTCTACTTCCAAGCCAAACAGGCCATCTCTTCTTCTCTTCTCTCCAGACTACATTCCTTACTCTGCTTCCTCTCGTAACCTTGGCGTCACCTTTGACCCATCAGACAAGTTCTCGCTCTTCATCTCCAAATCTGCCACTGGAGCCGGACTCAACCTCCTCAATATCAGAAAAATCTGCCTTCTTCCTTTCAATGCCGCTAAACAGCTACTCTCCTCCTTAATCCTTTCTAAATCTGACTACTGTGCCAGTCTCCTCTACACCCTTCCCAACTAAACATTTAACCCTCTGGACAAAGTCCTCAACTTCGTAGTACGCATCTACTGACCCTGACCGTGTGCTCTGCACACACTTCCAACAGATGGGTCTTTAACTCTGTCGCAAAGGAAAAATATGGGGCCGACTCAGGGAATTACAAACTCGATTAGCTGCTTTTTGAAGTGTATATGATGCAAAAGAGAATCGAGAAGGAGAGCGTTTGAATTTCAGAAACAGAAAACTGATTGATTAGAGGATGGCGAGTCTGAGCTACGTCGTATGGTCCAGGACCTAAAAAAGGTGACAAAAAGGGTGAAGGCTAAGAATGAGGACCTGGAAGCAAGGATCCGAAGAAACAACGTGCGGATCACTGGCATTATCCACCATTGCACTTCTTGGTAGAGAGGGATCTGAAAGATCTCTCAGCCCTACTTCACAACTTGGACAAAACCCATATACAACAATAGTCTGATTGCTTAACTACGGAGACAGGGGATGTAATTCTTCACCGAGCATCTGAACTGAGAGAACTACAATACCAGGAAGCCAAGATTTGCTTTTATTCCGACTTCACTGCTACTGCCAAGGGAGATTGCCAATAATTCTTAGCAGTCCAGTAGAAACTTTATTTGGAGGCATCAAGTATTTAGTGATTTTCCCCTCCACGCAGCACAGAGTGATGCATGATAACAAAAAAATGTCTTGCTACCCCTGAATTATCTCACAATTTGTTGGACATATTACAGTCAACATGAATGCGTGGAAACACTAATAGGTCACATTCTTGAATGATATTCTTTTTCTATTGAAATGCAGGCTTTTTTCTAACCAAACGTATACATTCACTATTCCTCCCTATACACAGGGGTTTGCAAATATGTACAAAAGAAACATGACAGCCCATGATTGGTTATGAAGAACTTAAGGTTTTGATCTCAGTAGCTATCCCTCTGTAAATGAATGGAGTTGTGTCAGCCCGACTGGCGCGCTCCCATGCATTAGCTCATAGTTAGGTTTCATAGTTTTACTGAATGTTTGGATGATTTTCTCTGCAAGTTGGAATAAGGTAGTGTGGGTGGGGAGGGACCTTGTAATCATGTTACTATTGTTGGAATGATGATGCCTAAAATGGTCACAGCACAGCCTTACAGCCATTCTATGTACACTAAAAGTGGCTGAATTCTTGCTACAACAGTATCTTTTGGTGTCCAATACCAAAGTCCAATGATACTTGCTGTAGAACATTGTACCTTAAATAGCTGTAATCTGCATGTGTTGAACAGCGTGGACAAAGCTTGGAAGATACAAGCATACTGTGAACGACAAGGTACCAAGATTGTGACGATTCAGGAGCCCATTTAGCCGTTACTAGTAATGATTCTTTCGTAAAAGCTTGGGCTCCTCTCGCTTTTATACTTTTTATTCTTCTAACTTACAAGGAATGATAACACTGATTCACAAATCACTCCCTTTTAGATTGACATTCTGTGAAACTGAAGCAATGGCCAGTATACGATGGTCTCTGGGATGTATGCAGGAACAAATGTAACAATAGTTGATATTTACGCCCCAAATATGGACAACCCCCAACCTTTTATGTATAGTAGCTAAACATTTTTGAAAATGTGTGGATACTCAAATTGTCTGGGCAGGCAATTTCAACACAATCCTGGACATTGTAAAAGATAGATTGGGGGAGCAAGCCGGGCCCTCGTGTTGGTGGTGCAAGAAATTCATAGATGTAAGAACCTTTTCAGAGTTGGCTTGTGGTAAATCATGAGTTCTGTGGCGTGCTGAAGTAAGGAGTCGGACAAAGGGGCGGCATGTTCACAACAATCTTTAAATTCATGAAAAAGGCCCATCTTCCCCTATCTCTAAAGGATTTTCCAAATCTAACTAAAGAAGAACTTGGGTGCTCATCATCAGGGTGGTTGTCAAACTTAAAATCTCTGTCCTCTGTCCAAACTAAACTACTCTAATCCTACCACTAACAAAAAGACAATAACTTAAACGGCACCAGGAGAATTACTTCCTTTTCTTGGTGCAATGAGATCAGCACTTCGAGAATACCAGGAGAATGACTCGCTACTCCCACAGTCCAACAACTGCCATCTCCTCCTGGTGGACTTGGTCAGTCTCCACGCTGCTGTTTAGTACCCCATTTGCCTTAGTTTCTGATTCAACAATTTAGATGAAAAATCAGAAGAAAAACTACCTTCTACTGGTTCAGCCATTGCCTAATTTTGGATAGTTTCCTGCAACAGTTTTCACCAACTTCTGCACTTCTTTCCAGGCTTCTCTTAGGGCTTGTTTAAAATGTAAACACTATGAATGGAGAAACTCCCGGAGACCTGCGCCAATTAGTTTGAGTAAACTTTAATTCCACATACAAGTGTGCCGAAACACGTGTAATCAGGAGGGGCACTGTGTGTAATGTGGAATTAAAGTTTACTCAAAGTAATTGGCGCCGGTCTCCGGGAGTTTCTCCATTCATAGTATTTACATGGTGGTTTTTGGCTTTTTGACACCCTAACTCCGGTGAGATGCGACTATCAATAATAATTCAGCTTAAACATTGAAACAGTTCATATATGAGGATAATAGGAACTTATGCAAAGGAGTCGCCGAACAGACCAACCTCAAAACAAAAGCCAGTCTGTGATTTAATTAAAATTTAAACACTCCTGTTGTTTCCAACACACACTTACTTCTCTTCTTTCTTTCCCCTCCTCTTGTCGGTGAAAACACAAGGAACTGTCCCCATAGTGTCCTTGACTTGCTTTAAGACTCTGACAAAGGAGATTATTCTCGTGGCATTCTCTAGCCTGAATGTCTCTTTTGACAATAGGGTGTTGAGAACGAGTACTCCCGATATGTTCTTCTCGTTCAGTCTCCAAAACAACTGAGGTGTGGAAGATCACTAGTGATGTAATCTTCACACTTGATACTTCTGTCCCAACCCTCGAGATGAGGGAGATTACTCCAGAGGCTTTCTTTCTTTTCAATACTCTTGATGCAATTACTGAGACGAGGGAGATTAATCCCGATATATTCTTCCCATTCAGTACTTCTGGCACCAGTACAGAGATGAGGAAGATTGGCCGAAGCTTTCTTTATATTTGATATTCTTGATACAGTTACTAAGACAAGGGAGATTACTCCTGATGTCTTCTTTAACTTCAGAACCCTTCACCAATCTTCTACTGGGTCTCCCGTGACTCCGATTACCTCTTCATCATTGGAGCCACGTCGCCGGTTCTTCCTGGGGAGTTGGGTTGATGAGTTCCCATGTAACTATATTTCTGCTTCTCCTTCTGCTTCCTACTGCCATGCTTTGGTTTTGGGGGGGGTCCCCATCCAGACGGTATCGGTGGAGCTAATGGACCACTCGGTCCGCCTCCTCGATGTCACATCACCGTCGGTCGGTTTCCAGCTTCCAGTCATGCCTGCTCTGGGTCGGCCTGAAAAAGACTCCTGCAATCTGCTGTCAGCGTCCTCCCGCTGGAGGCTTGCGTCCACAACGTAGCTTCTTGCTCCCAGGTTTGAAGTTCCCGATTCTGACGGGCTTCACACCTGCTTCAGCACCTCTCATTGGGTCCTTTCTCTATTTTCAAGGGAGTGTCACACAGTCCTTTGTTTGTGTCCACTGGGTATTCTTCATGCCTCCTTGAGGCCACCTCTTCCCAGCACCTTCTGTATTTGCCAAAGGAGAAGTTTGCACAAATCCATCAATCTTCTTCACAGTATTCCTTGAAGATGGCTTGAGAGCAGACTGTATGACCATTTTAGTCTTCCTGATATTGATGGTACAAATATTTACAGAATGAAAGGCGGGAGTATTGCAATAACCTACAGTAGTGCTTTCAGATGGCTTCTCAGCCGACTTTATAGATTTTATGGACTCAAGGGCAAGAGGGCTAGGGAGTTCCATCACGGAACGGGTGTCCGTTTTGAGGGGAGTCTCTTCCTGTGAGATACCGCTTTCCGCCACCCCTAGCGGGAATGTTGCGTAGCAGGCTCACCTCCATAGCCTCACAGGGGAGGGTGTCCCCTCTTGGGAGAAGTGACATGATCCTATGATTCGTCACAGTTATCAGGCTTTCGCCAATATGCTTCTCTTCATGCTATGCATTGACGCTGGGGTTCTGAGAGCAGTTAGCCGTGAAATATTGAATTTAGAAACCGACATTAAGACTCTGTAGCTAGGATAGACAAATGACAAGGCTTTTTTACTTCCTTTGAAGACTAAATTGGATCAATTTAGAGTAGCTGTGGAAAGAGAAGGTAGGCTCCTGTCTGCACTGGCTCAAGTTCGCAGGTATGGGGAGATAGATCACCCAGGGCAAGCTTTAGTTTGGCTGATCAGGGGAGAACGGGCAGCATAGGGATCACTTCTCTGAAAGACGTTTCTGTAACTCTTCAAATACCCACCCGAAAAAATATTTTGGATGTGCTGCAACAATATTAAGGAAAGCTATATATGATCAATGAAACAAAATCTCAGGCAGAATATTAAAGTTACTCACTGTAGTGACTAGAGTACTTAGTCCTTAGTGCCCTTTCCTCCATTCTTGTGGGCGTCCCCCAACATGGGGACGGTATTGGAACCTTTGGCAGCAAAAAATTGAGCTTCCCCTTTAAATTTAGTCCAGCGTGCAGCCCTGGGCGTGAGAATGCCCCGCAAGGCACCGACCTACGACACCTCAGTCCCATTTTTAACACATTGGACGCTTTAATACCTGGCTAGACTGAATACTTTGGCCCCTAGCATACAAGCAGGGGAAGGTGGGTGGAACGAATGGAGGAAAGGGGACTTAGGACTATGAATACTCTAGTTTGTTTGTTTGTTTGTTTGTTTTATTCACTTATAATGCGCACCAAACCAGACGGTAGCCAGGCGCAGCAGTACACTATATGTGAGGCTTAAGTTACAAAGTTACATATTACAAGCACGGAAAAGTGTATACAGACAGTCATTACAGATTACATTCAGGCCAAATATATACAGGCCATAAGAGGTCAATAACATGTTACAGGAGGACAGACTATATACAAGCACTGGCAGGACATCAAATCACTGGTAAGGGGGGGGGGATATGTATACATGGGCATTAAATAGCCAGGAATATAACATATCTACACTGGGAGGTCACGGCAGTGAAGTAAGAGCTAGTGAGCTAGTCATCGTCAGCCTTCAACAGATTGATGTAACTACAGTGAATAACTTTAATTGCTCATACATCCCATCCCCTTTCCTCCATCCTTGTGGGTGATTCCACCAAACAAGACATAGGTTGGAACTGTGACAACCTGCCTCGTATCTAGCACGAAGCAAAAAGGTTCTTCAGAACTGCCTGACCGAACACTGCATCTTGCCTGGAGCTGGTATCCAGGGAATAGTGCTTACAGAACGCAGACTGAGTTGCCCAAGTAGCCATGCTGCTGATAACCCAGGAAGCATGTCTCTGAAATCCGATGGCTGTGGCCTAAGCTCCGACCACGTGGGCATGAATCCCCTCAGGAACCGATTTGCCCTGCGAAATGGCCTGGACCATCCACTAGCGATGGAAACTTTGGAAGCCTTGGTGCCCTGAGACGTGCCTCTGAACACGACAAACAATGCCTCAGACTTCCTGAAGGATTTTGTCCGAAAAAGGTAATACTTGAGGACCCCCTTGAGGTCTAAGGAATGCACAGGAGGTGGAACGGGTGCCACCCTGCTTGTTCAGGTAAAACATTGTTGTGGAATTCTTGGTCCTGACCAGAACCTGTGTGTCCCTGATGAGGCAGAAAAGCCTTGAGCGCCAGGCCCACCGCTCTTCGTTCAAGCGGATTGATATGCAGCAGGGTCTCTGCCCTGGACCATGCATCTTGAATGAAGAAGCCCCTCCAGAGTAGCCCCCAGACCGAAAACGAGGAATCCATAGTCACCACCAGCGTTGGCTACGGCCAGGTAAAGGGGGCTACCACTGCCACATTGGCGTCCAACCACCAGCGAAGGTCCGGGAGAAGGAGTGGAGGTATTGGGATCCTGTCTGACTGAGAGCCCCATCTCCTGATCCCAATTGGCCGCCAGGTGGAGCTGGAGGCGTCTCATCTTGAGGCGGGCGTGCTGAACCGTGAGCATGCAAGAGGCCATCAGCCCCAGAAGGTGCTGGATCCACCGTGCTGAGCTGGTTGAGTTGGCCAGAATGTGCTCTATCGCCTTGCAGAGGGAAAGTAGCATCTCGGGCGTGGGGAACACCTGCTGCACGGCTGTGTACCAGCGCACTCCCAGGAACACCAGATAATGGGAGTGCACCTTCGACTCCTGCCGGTTGAGGGAAAAGCCCAGCTGGTGAAGAACATCTGCCAGCTTTTGGCAGGAGTGCACCGCCCCCTCGGGCG
Organism: Ambystoma mexicanum; assembly: GCF_040938575.1. Lineage (NCBI taxonomy): Eukaryota > Metazoa > Chordata > Amphibia > Caudata > Ambystomatidae > Ambystoma > Ambystoma mexicanum. The sequence continues at coordinate 290,890,550 of NC_090932.1, read as the reverse complement.
AGCTGGTCCTGACCAGCCAGTCGTCCATGTAAGGGTTTAAGTGATGAACTGAGGTTGAAATGCAGCACCTTGTACTGGAAGAGGCACGACAAACACGAACCGCAGAAATTTCCAATGAGGAAGGTAGATGGGGACATGAAGGTATGCATCCTTGAGGTCTAGGAATACATCCAGTCCCCTGCGCACAGAGACTCTTATGTGCGCAGGAGTAATCTTCGTCAAGCGTTTGAGCAGTAAAGGCTGGTTGAGAAATGACAGGTCCGGAACTATCCCCCTCAGGCCAGCCTGGTTGTTCTTGGGAACCACACAAATACTAGAGTAGAAGCCAGAGCCCCTGTCTGACTGAGGAAACGGTTCCACCGCCTGCATCTCCAAAAGAGAAAGGATCTTCCGTAAAAGGGCTGGGGACCCTATCTGACGAAGAGGAGGAGAGGATGGTAGAGGAAGAGGAAGACTGAAGCCTCTGGAGACTATAGAAAGGATCAAAGGACTCTCAAAATAACGCTTCCATCTGTCCTGGAATAGAGCCAGCTGGTCCCCTACAGGTTAGCTGTGTTCCCAGACTGTTACGTCACTGCTTTTTGGTGTCTGAGGCGGGCACGGCTGAGGCGGGCGCACAGGAGTGGGAGCGGGAAAAACCTTGCAAAGTCCTCTGCTGCTTCCTCCTGTGGTCACCGGGCGACCTCTCATGCCTCTGTGCACCCCAGCCTCGAAACCCCTTGAAGCCGGTGAAAGCGTGGGGGTTTGAAGTCGGCCCTGCCCTGGGACTGAGGGAAGTACTTCTGCTCTGGCTTACTCAGGATGGCCAAGGACTTGGCAGTCTAAGTAGAGGTCTTCTTCTTAGTCAACTCGTCATCAGTGGACGAATGAAAAAGGTCTGAGCCCTGAAAGGATCCGCACTTGCACATCTGATGAGAATTTAGTGGCATGCATCCACGCGGTCCGTCACATCTAAACCCCTAGGCACAGCCCTCTGCTGGGTGTGTCGATGTGGAAGACCGAAGACTCCATGGGGTCCTGCACAACCGCCTCGGCGTCTGCCATGCGGCCTTAAAGGTGGCTTGCCTCTCCAGGGGGAGATCGGGCAGAAACTCCCCAGCTCTCGGCACAGCTTCTGGTTTGCTGAAGGTAGGAGGGCGTTGGATGGCCACAAATGCAGCCGAGATGACATATCAACGTTTGCGAAAAGACTCAAGGACTTTGTCCTCCTTAGACAGGCACCTGGAGGTGGCTCCCGCAGACGAAGACCTCAAAGACGATGGTTTAGAATACAGCGAGGCTGTAGCCACCACTAACATGCGAGGCTGGGGGTGGAAGGGCAGAAGGACAGACTCCAGTGGTGGAAGTAAGCAGGAACAGTCGGGAGCAGTGCTCCTCTCCTTTTTTAAATGACCTTTTACAGCTCCTATACTTTCATTTTAAAAAGAAACCGTTCCGGAATGGTTTCGTTTTCAAATAATAGCGTAGGAAGAAGTTAAAACTTGCCCTTTCAGTGCACTGTACTGAACGTTCCCTTAAAAAGCAGTTTGGTGGCGTGTATTGTGTGTGGGAGGGGATGTTATGATGGAATTGGGGGGAGTGGGTGCAGGCCAGCAGGGAACATAGTTCCACTACTTCTTTTTGTACACTTCAACCACTGACAGGATCCCCATCCAAAAGCCTGAACCGGCTGCCCAATTTCTTGTCCATCTGGATGTTGGCGCTGGGCTTTTCCCAGACCTTTCTGACCACCTGCAGGACATCCTTCTGGAGGGGAATGCCTGAGCGACTCGTGGTGCGCCTGGCCAAAACCTCTGCTAGCACTCCTGATACTGCAGGGGGGCCTCCTCTAGCTGGGGACCCCCAAGAACTCTGCAAGGCTCTGAAAGCAGTCATGAAAAGCCTTTACAGATGCAGAGGGTTCATCGTCCTGGGTGTCGTCATCTCTGTCATTGTACACCCACATTTTTCTGGATGAAAGGTTGTCTGGGTGCTGAGACACCAGAGCCAGAGGGGTCCCCCCCCTTGATCCGGACCTGAAGATAGCTATGGATCCAATAGCTACTGTGGGGAGGCGTTGGTGGTACAGGAGGAGGGGTGTGAAGAAATTGTAGGGCCTGGACCAGAGGGGGACCAGGCAATGGCAGAACCGGCAGAGGGCACAGAGGTGGAGGCCTGGGACGCACGACCTGTGGGATCACTTCCTTGACTTTACCACCCTTGAGGAGCCCCGTCATCTGCGGGGGGCACATAAGGAGGAGAAAGTGCTCAAAGAAGCGATCCTTGCAAGCCGCCGGATCCAGAGGGTGCCTACCTTCAGCAGCACTGGGCTTCCTTTCCTGGTCCAAGCACTGAGGCGCCTGCGCAGTGTAGCCATAATGCTGCAATGGGTAGATGTACCACTGAGGAGACCAACCACTTGTAACAAAGTCTGCTGCCAATTCCGAGGCAAAGGGACTGGAACCTTCTTGTATGGCCCACTCAATGGGTGAGGTACCGGGTGGGCCCCGATCCGAATCCAAGATGGCCACTGGTCTAGCAAGCTCTGCCACGTGCTTGTCTGCCATCTTGGGGCCTTGCACCACACCCTAGGCGGGAGGGCGTGTAGGCTTTATGCTGGCTCAAACATGGGAGGACACTCCTTGGCCCTCAAATCAGAAACTGAAGCGTTAACCTCAGATTGCTCTGGTACGCTTACAACCCTCGGCCTGCTGGCCAGTAGTTGAATCGCCCTGGATCAGGACCTCGCAGGTGGCTTTGGTAGGCTGTGCACAACCAGCAACAGAGCTGGTAGTCGTGCTGGATCGTGCTAAGGACTGACTCTTGGAAGTCGAATGTGACAATTCCTTGCCCACCGGGGTTGAAGAGGACGATTAACTTGATCGACACTCTGTGGACCGCCCAGTAGAGCTCCTGGGCCCCTCGGCTTGGGAGCCGGTAGCCTTGCCGGCCTCGGGTCTGTCGACAGATCGCCCGGAAGAGCCACTCGGCTCAGAAACCGATAGCCTTAACAGCCTCGGGTCAGCCAGAACCAGAATACAAGGTACCCTTAACCGTGGAAGTCCTCGGGAAGGAGTCTCCGCTCTGAGGAACCATACTAAAACAAAGGGCCCACCTTGTCTTGACGTGGGGTCCTGGAGATGAACTGGAGGAGAAGCATGGAAGATCTCACTCCAGCGTGAAAGAGGACTCTTCAATGCCTGGTGACCAAGAGTGCTGCAAGCCGCGCACGCATCCCAGCGGTGGTCGGGCCCCAGGCACTCAAGACAGAGTGCATGGGGGTCCGAGGCCAGTAACGACCGTTATCAGGACGCAGATCTCGTGAATCCTCCTGCAGCCAACATGCGCGGGGGAGGTGAGGCACAGAAGGTAGGTGATGAAGATTAAAAATAAAAAATAAAGGGGAGCAAGCGTAAAATTAAAAAGTCCCTGCGTCTAGCTGCCAGGTCCGACACCGTCTGTGCGGAAAAAGGGACACAGGTGAGGCGCCGCTGGGAGGGGTGGGGGAGGTGTTCCCACACCCAGGACTGCGCCCCTGTGCACTGGACTAAAGTTTCCAACTAAAGGTTCTGATACTGTCCCCATGTTGGGGGACGCCCACAAGGATGGAGGAAAGAGGAAGGGACATAGGAGTATACCTGAATACCGGGCAGATGCGGGTCCACAGCAGCTGAGTAGTGAGGCTATACAGTCCATTCATTCCCCAATTGCAGTTCCTGAAATCCTTAATACAATCAGCGAGCTCCCAAATGTAAAAGCTCCAGGGGGTAATTGCTTGAGTGCCAAATTCTATAGAGTATGCACCTAACCCCACATTTGTTGAACGTGTGGGATGAGGCATTACATACTGGATGCTTACCTTTGACCGTGAATGAGGCGCTCATCACAGTACTATCAAAACCAAATAATGATTGGGAGCAGCGTGCCTCATATAAGACAATATTGCTTTTAAATTTAGACACTACAAAATTCCCAAAAATCGTAGCTGATCCTCTACTGAAGCATTCAGCATCCTTGATCCAATGTATACCTAGAGAATGGAGGACCTAGAATAATCAGCCCTGGCTATCCAGGGATTATATACAGGGCAAAACAAAAGTGAGCCCAGGGCTGGAATATTTATTAGAGACACAATGCCGTCATAATTTAACCCTGAACTAATTGCTGGTTTGCAGGAACGAATCATTGAGGGTTAGGATGTTTGTATAACAAAACAACCTTTACTTTTATTATATCTTCTTTTAGAAGAACAAGTTACTTCTAACCTTGTAACGTTCTTTCGATGGGATGTTCCTCCGACGTATTCCTTATCTTTGATAGATCATCTCCCAGCTTGCTGTTTTCGGAAAAATAATTTCAGTAGAGGGCGCTGCGCGTTGACGTCCCTCAAGCCGATGTCCCTCGACGACCTCCGTATCGGCGCCAACGTCACCACGCTTATAGACTCGTGCAGCGTCCGTTGCTCAGTTCCGTTTTGACGTTAACAGTTGTTTTATATGAATTGGTTATTGACCTTGAAGGAGCGTAAGAAGCAACCACAAGGGAAGTATTACTGCGGGGATGGATAGGAGGGGCGATAAGGAATACGTCGGAGGAACATCCCATCGAAAGAACGTTACAAGGTAAGAAGTAACTTGTTCTTCGAAGGAATTGTGTCCTCCGACGTATTCCTTATCTTTGATAGACTCCCATAGCAGTGGTGTGCAATTGGAGGTGGGAGTAAAACACCATGTTTCCTTTTAGGAATGAACCGAATGTAATACGGCTTTGCCAAACCTAGTCTCTTGACTGGAGGAGGAATCCAGGTTGTAAAATCTTGTGAAGGTATGTGCGGACGACCATGTGGCAGCCGCACATATGTCTCGAACCGGAACCCCACTTTGGAGGGCCAAGGAGGCTGTGATACCCCTGGTTGAATGAGCCCTAAGATTTTGAGGAGGCTCTTTCCCTGCTAGTTTGTAACATTACAGGATGGCCAAAATAATCCATCTGGAAATGGTTTGTTTTGTTATCGGTAGTCCCAACTTGTGCCCAGAGTAACCCACGAACAGTTGGTCTGCTTGCCTAATCCTAGCAAGTCTGCTGATGTAAAAGCTTAAAACCCGCCTTGGGTCCAGCCTATGTAGCCTTTCTTCCTCTTTCCCCGTATGGGGAGGCGGATAGAATGAAGGTAAAGTAATTTTCAGAGTGATGTGGAATTCAGAAACCACCTTTGGGAGGAAATGAGGCTTCACCTGTAGGACAACCTTGTCTTTATGAAAAATTGTATGAGGGGGTTTACAAGATAGAGCTTGTAAACCCTTCTAGCAGATGTTAAAGCCACTAATAAGACAGTTTTAAGGGTGAGAAATCTTAGCGAACAAGAGTGGAGTGGTTCGAAAGGAGTACCCATCAGGAAATTTAAGACTAAATTTAAGTCCCATAAAGGAACCTGGAAAGGTTTTGGAGGGAAGACATTAGTTAATCCCTTTAGAAATTGTATTACTAGGGGTAATTTGAAATACAAAGGTTCCTCCGCAGTGCGCTTGAAGATCGATAGCGCTGCAAGATAGCCCTTGATAGTGCCAACTTGAAGGCCTGAATTTGACAAGTAGAGTAGAAAGGGTAACACCGTTGGTGTACCACAGGAAAAGGGGTCGATATTCTCTTCTCTATACCAGCTGCAAAACTTGTTCCAACGGCAGCGGTATAAAGACTTTGTTGCTGGCCTTCTGGCCGAAAGCAACACTTCCATGACTTCATCAGGGAGGTCCCAATCCTTGCATCTCAACCTTTCAGAAGCCAGGCGTGAAGGTTGAGGTTTCCGATGTCTGGATGGAGAACCTGACCTCCCTTCTGAGAGAAGATTCTCCTTGAGTGGAAGACGAATTGGAGGGCAGATGGACATGTCCAGAAGGTCCGGGTACCACAATCTCCTGGCCCAGACTGGGGCAATTAGGATCATGGTTTTCCGAAATCTTCTCAACCTCCTGATCATTTGAGGAATGACAGGGACTGGTGGAAATTCGTGCAGGAGTGGAAACTCCCAGTCCACTTTGAACGCGTCCTCTAGAGCTCCTCTCGGGGGAAATTCCCTTGAACAAAACAGATCACACTTTCTGTTGGTACTGGTGGCTAACAGATCCAATTGAGGGGTTCCCCAAAGGGCGAAGATCTCCTGAAGGACTTCCTGAGCTAGTTCCCACACGTGGGAGACTGTGCCCTGCCTGCTCAGAGTGTCCGCCGTCAAGTTCTTCTCTCCGGCTAGGTGGACTGCCGATAGAGAGATTCCTTCTTGGATTGCCCAAAACCAGAGCTGCATTGCCTTTCTGCACCGTGGTAGTGATCCTACGCCTCCTTTTGTTGAGGTAGTGCATGGCCACTGTGTTGTCCGTCATTATCAGGACATTTTTCCCCTGTACAGATGGCAGAAAAGCGTTCAGCGCTAGTCTGATTGCTCTCAACTCTAACAGGTTGATATGTAATCTGGACTCCGATGGAGACCAACGACCGCTGATGGCCAAGTCATTGTTATGGGCTCCCCACCCCGTGAGTGAGGCATCTGTGACTACTGTTATCTCCGGCCATGGTTGCCAAAACAGTTCCCCCTTCAAGATGTTTTTCTGGCAGGCCCACCACTGAAGGTCTCGAGCCACCTTGTCCGGAATCTGAAGGAAGTCTGTCATTCTCCCTGAGAATTGCGATCACTGAGTCCTCAGTGCCCACTGAAGAGATCTCATTCTCAGGCGAGCCTCTGGCACAAGGAAGATGCAGGATGCCATGAGGCCTAGCAACCTCAAAAAGTCGAAGGCTGGGAGACGTTGGGCATTTTGAAACTTGGTGACCATCTGCAGAATATCTTGAGCCCTCACCTATGGTGGCGAGGCTTTTCCCAGGGAAGTGTCCAGGACCGCTCCAATGAACTGGAGTCTTTGTGATGGTATCATCTGTGACGTCTTTAAACTGAGGGAGAAGCCCAGTTTGTGAAGGAAGTGGCTGACATATTCTAGCTGGATCTGAGCTTGTTCTGAAGATACAGCTCTGATCAGCCAATCGTCCAGGTAGGGGTAGACGTGGATCCCTTCCCTCCTTAGACTTGCCGCCACTACCGACATTAGCTTGGTGAAGACCCTCGGGGCGGAGGTCAGCCCAAATGGCAGAACTCGAAATTGATAATGAGAGCCGCCAATTGCGAACCTCAGGTATTTCCTGTGTTTGAGATGGATTGGCACATGGAAATAAGCATCCTGGAGGTCCAGAGATACCAGCCAGTCCTGGAGCTGGAGGGCCTGAAGGATCTGAGAGAGAGTTACCATATTGAACTTGTCCTTCCTGAGGAAATTGTTCAATTCTCGTAAGTCCAAGATAGGTCTCAGTCCTCCGTCTTTCTTCGGTATGAGAAAGTAGGGGGGGGGGGGGGAGTACCAGCCCTTGTTCCTCTCCGCTACAGGTACCGGTTCTATGGCACCTTTCTCTAGCAGCTCTACAATTTCCTGCAAGAGGAGCAGATCTGGAACTCTCAGAGAGCTGTTCCCCGGTGGATGACTGAGGGATGCGTAGAAAAGGCAGGCAGTAAGCTTGGGCAACTGTCTCCGATGCCCAAGCATCTGACGTAATAGTCTGCCATTCCGTCAGATGTTGAGTTAACCTGCCCCCTACTGGTGTTTTGTGAAGAGAGTCCTCAGAGCAGTTTGGAGGCGGCTGATGCAGATGCCGAGGGTAAAGAGGCACCTGCTGCGCCTATTGTGTTTTTACCTCGTCCACCTCGGATGAATTTCTTCGGACCCATTTGAACCGGCTGTCCTCTGCCCTTTCCGAATGCGCAATAGAAGTGAAAGGACTTACCTCTCCACGAGGTTCCTGAGGGGCGATATGGTGTCTGACGGATTGCAGCTCCTAAGGATTTTGCTGCTGCCTTTGATGTTTGTAGTTTTTCTAAACTGTCGTCTGCCTTCTTACCAAACAAAGAAGAGCCGTCAAAGGGCATATTCAAGAGTCTGCTTTGCACATCTGGAGCAAAACCAGACTTTCGCAACCAAGCAAATCTCCTGGTTGTTGTACTTGCTGCCATGGCCCTGCTGATACTGTCAGCAGAATCGATGCCAGTCTGAAGGGATTCGCACATTGCGTCCTTACCATCTTTAATGATGTTGAGAAACGCTTCCCTTTCTTCTCCCTCCGTGAGGCAATCAGCCGCTGATGGAGCACACGCCCAAAGTGTGTGGCTGAACCTTGCGAGCGTACAAGTAGCATTGATGGATTTCAATGCCATGCTACATGCGGAAAATACTTTTTTGGCCATAGAGTCATATCTCTTATCATCCCTGTCCTGTGGAACAGTAGGGTAAGCCGATTTACTACCTGCTGAAGTAGCTGCCTGAACAACCAGACTCTCCGGAGTTGGGTGTTTGGATAAATATTCAGGGTCAGCAGAAGACACCCAATATTTAGCTGATAGTTTCTTGTTAACTGCCGGGATAACCTCAGGTGTTTCCCAGTTTGCCAATATTCTCCTTTGTAATGCTGCATGAAATGGCACTACAGGATCCTCCTGTGGACCTTTGACCAAGATGTCTGTGAGGTTGTCTTGCTGAAAAGCAGGTGAGGGTGTGGACCATCCCATAAACTCTATTATCCTTGACATCAAGGTTCTATAAGGGGTTTCAGCATGTTCCCCTGGGTCTGGTGTGGCAAATTCCACTTCTGGGGAAGTGTCCAACCCACTTGCTTCCTGTAGGGTTTCATGGAGGTCTTCCAACCTACCTTCCTCAGAGGTAAATTACTCTAGTGCAGGAGTTGCAGATCCCTGCAACTCAAAAGGCCTTTCCTGATCTGAATCCTCCCCTTCTTCATAAATAGAAGATAAGACCCTGGAGTGGTCAGGTCTTGAAAATGGTATAATTCCCATTTCCAGAGCAGAAGGAGCCAGATGTGTCATGATTGGCTGAGAAAACGTTGACGCCGTCGACGCAGACGTTAAAGGCTTCGAAGCCATCAAAAAAGGCGTCAAGAAAGGTAGTAGAGGCCTCGATGAACTCGAGAGTATCATGATTCTACTCGAGGTTGTCGACGACATTATCGTGCTCGAGGCTCTGGGTATGGCCACTGGCTGTGAGGTGGCCGTGGGTTTGTCCTTTCTCGGCGTCGACTCGACTGACCTGTGCATCGAAGAACCCTTCGATACAGCGTTGACGACGCCAATCTATGCGTCGAAGGGACTCTCGACGACGGCGTGAAGACGCAACTTTGCCTTTACTCGAAGGTTTGTGACGCTCTCGAATGGCTTCTTTCGCCGGGTACTGCGACTCGCGGCTTTTTGATTTTTCGGGTCTTTCACCCAGGGTATCACCCTCAGCAGTCTTCGAGGGGGTCGAGGCAGCTTTCTCGAAGACGCTTAGCATCTTTTTCCTGAATTCCTCCCACTCAGCCTGAGAGCTATGTTTAATGGGACAGGAGACCCTTTTTGGGGAAACGGAAGAAGACGAGGAAGGGGATCTTCGACGTCTCTTTTTTGAATGCTTAGATCTCGAAGAGTGATGGGAACTGCTTCGAGATCTAGAACGAGAATGTCTTATGATGGCGAGGAGACTAATGTCTCGACTCTGCCAAGGAAACTTTCGAAGAAGTTTTAACTGCCTTACCTCTCTTGAGCTTCCCTTTACGCTCCTTCAAGGCTTTCGCCGTCATGGACATGCAGTCCTCGCACTCCGAACAATGTTGCTCGATTCCCAGGCACCACAAACAGATCCTGTGAGGATCCGTCAACGACCTTTTCTTTCCACAGTCTCGAAATTATTTTAAGCCGGACCGTGGAGTCGTCGGTTTGGGTGAGGAAGCCATCGAGTACGAGTCGGTATTCATGAGGAATATATCGATATATTTGACTGAAGAACTGAGCAATGATATTCCGAGGCCCCACGAAGCGCGGAAAAACGGAACTGAACAACGAACGCTGCGCGAGTCTATTTATACGTGTGGTGACGTCGGCGCCGATACGGAGGCCGTCGAGGGACATCGGCTCGAGGGACGTCGACGCGCAGCGCCCTCTACTGAAAAAAAAATTCCGAGGCCAGCAAGCTGGGAGATGATCTATCAAAGATAAGGAAGATGTCGGAGGACACAATCCCTTGGAAAAATATTTTTTTAAATACCTTTACACATGGTATACAAACACAAAGTACATCCATAAAACACATTTCTACATTATCACAACACCAATAATTCATGATGTCCACCACGATCACACTAACAAAAGTGCACCTAACAAGAGTATTCGGTCATGACTCAACAGAATTCCACATATCCAGATTTGATAGATATATGTCTGAATAGCTTTAATGCCCTTTTCTGAGCCCGTTTTATGAACCTACTCTGTAGTGATATATGATATGAGAGGCACAGCTTCACCTCACTGATGAGGCCCAACAAGGCTGAAACACGTGTATGGGGTTGCTGTTGGTACTCTTGTTCAGAGAGGAATTGCCATAGTATTTCGGTGCTGGACTGCCCATGTGGGCGGGACAAAGAATGATATGCAAATAGATATTTCCCATCTGTAAAAGGTACAGTGAGCAAAAAGCGTGTGCTGCAAACTCTCAGCTCAGAACAGGTTATCATGCCATGTTCTTTGAGGAGAGGAGCGCCTACTACCTTTTTTGAGATATATGATATGGCATTTATAATGCGTCTATACACAAGTGTTTCAAGGCGCGGCGAGGCAAGGGAGGGAAACAGAGGGAAGACAGACAGCGATCCTACTAGGCCAGGTGAAATTGAGATTGCGCAAGTGCAGGGGAGGGGGAAAAGTGCAGGGGGAAGAAGGGGGCAGTGCAGTACATAGGATAACAGTAAAATAAATAAGACCATGAATAATAAATAAAAGTGCAGCCAGCTGGTGGCAGGTGCAAGGGTAATTGCAGACATCGGTGTCAAGAGCTAGTAGGGGCTGTAGGGATACAGAAACAGTCCCAGAGTGCAAGGGATGCCAAGGGGCAGTCCAGGTGTGCAGCTGACGGGGAGGGGACCTAGGCCCGAGATCAGAGGGTAACCAGGTAACCAGTGCAGTTTCAGATTCAGCCAGGAGATCAACAGGGGAGAGGAAGGGAGAATGCAGAAGCAAAGAGGAAGGTCTTGAGGTGCTCCCGGAACCGTAGATGGTTCTCCTCATGTTTCAGAGAGGCAGGGAGGCTATTCCAGAGGGAGGCCGCAGCAGACGAAAGATCTAGCACCAACTCGCTGCTTGGAGAAGCGACTGACCCTGAGGGAGTTGGAAGCGGATGATCGAAGAGCTTGAGAAGGAAGATATTTACGAATAGAGAGTTGAAGGTTTTGAGGCCCCAGGCCCCAGAAGGCCTTGTGGGCAATGCAGAGGGTTTTGAACGTAATCCTTGCAGCCACTGGGAGCCAGTGCAAAGATTTCAGACCTGGAGAGATACGATCCCTGGGCTTGAGGCCAAGGACAAGTCTCGCAGTCCTGTTTCGGGTGAGTTGCAGAGGGCAGAGAGTAGAGGCTGGCAGATTTAGAAAGAGGCTGTTGCAGTAGTCCAGCCTAGAGAGAACCAGAGCTCTGGAGACAGTGAGCTTCTGGCGGAAGGAGAGGAAAGGAAGAATACCTCTGAGGAGGTGCAGCTGGTAGTGTGACTTCTTAGAGACATCAGAGATGTGAGGAGAGAAGGAAAGTGGGGAGTCGAAGATGACCCCAAGGTTTTTAGCCTCACAGGTGGGAGCAGGAAGAGGGCCAAGAGGGGCCAAAGTGACAGGAAAGGAGGGAACCGGTGTGCCTATGAGGAGAATCACAGTCTTACTGGCATTAACGCAGAGATCATTGGCGGCACACCACTCCAGGATGGCGGACAGACAGGCAGAGATGAGAGAAGGAGAAGAGGTGGCTGAGGGAAGCCTGAACATGAGTTGAGTGTCAACCACATAGCTCTGAAAGTTGGGGCAGAGTGGCAATGCAGTGGGCAAGAAGTGCCAGGTATTGGTTGAACAGCCAGGGAGAGAGGTTAGACCCCTGGGGAACACCACAGGTTGAGATAGAGATAGAAGAGAGGAAGGACCCAAGTTGGACCTGGGAGGGTCGTTCAGAGAAGAAGTCAGCCAGCCACGCCACGGCCTGATCGGCGATACCCAGGTTATCACAGAGAGGGTTGAGCAGGATGGCATGGTTGTCCGTGTCAAAGGCAGAGAAGAGATCAAGTAGGATGAGGACACAGGGGGTGATGGAATCAAGGTTGGAGAGCAGGTTTTCATAGATATTCAGGAGAGCGGTTTCTGTGCTTCTGGCAGCTCTGAAGCCAGACTGATGGTCATGGAGCCAACCAACAGATTCAGAATGGAGATTAAGCTGGGATATGGCCAGCTTTTCCAGGAGTTTGCCCAGGAAAGGAGTGATGGAGATAGGACGATAGTTAACCTGGCAGGAAGAGTTGGCAGAGGGTTTCTTAAGGAGACTGTGCACAAGGGAATGCTTCAGGGGGTAGGGGAAGACTACAGTGGTGAAGGAGTGGTTGCAGAAATCAGCCAGTGCAGGAGCCAGGGTGTCAATGTGGTCCTTGATGGTTTTGGAGGAATAGGGGTGAACCTGTTTTGCCGAAACTTTCATAGATCGGACATGTCTAGAAACCTCATCTGAGGAGAACAGGGGAAAGGCAGAGAAGGATGGGGAGAGGTGGCCGAGGAAGGGGAGGAAAAAGAAAGAGAGAGAGAGAGAGAGAGAGAGAGAGAGAGAGAGAGAGAGATATGAAATGAGAAATCAGGGCCGTGCAGAGGCCCTGGGAGGGGACAGGAGAGGTAGATACTGCAGCAGGATTGGCCAGCTCCTTGCAGATTTTAAAGAGTTTGGCCGAGTTGTAAGATGCCGCGGAGACGAAGGCTTGGAAGTGGGCTCTCTTCTTGATGCGGACGGAGAGCCGGTATTGCCTTTGCAGCAAGCGACAGGCCAGTTTGTCAGAGGATCAACCCGAAGCATGCCATTTCCTCTCAACCACCCTGCACTTGCGTTTAAGGGTGACAAGGTCTGGGTCGTACCAGGAGTTGCACTTGCTTTGGGCTTCAAGCGGATCCTCATGACAGGGGCAAGAACATCGAGAGTATTAGAAATAGCAGAGTGGAGTATGGAAAGGGCTGTGTCAGGGTGTAAGTCAACCAAGAAGGTAGGGGGGGTGAGAAAGTGGTGGTTGCGAAAGCCTCAACTGACACACATTTCATGGGTCAAATAAGCGAGAAGGCGGGTAGCAGTGCTGGAGTAGGCTTGGCATGAGGGGTAGAGAGAGTGAGATGGGAGGAAAGGAGAAAGTGATCACTCCAGGAGAGAGGAGTGGTGAGAGGGATCGAAAGGGGAAGGTCTGAAGAGATCAGAACATCCAGAGTGTGCCCTGCAGGGGAGTCGGGCCAGAGGGGAGAATAGAGAGTGAGAGAGAGTCACAGAGGACACGAAAGCGTCCAGTAGGAGGACAGGAAGCATCCAGGTGGATGTTGACGTCTCCAAGAAGGAGGAGTTGAGTGCTCGAGACCAGGAGGGAAGAGGAGAGGTCTGCCCACTCAGAGAGGAAGGAAGAGATCTGGCCAGGAGGCCGATAGATGGTAGCCACAGTAAGGGAATGGCTAGGAGAGGGAGAGAGACTACAGACTAGGCATTCAAAAGAGGAGTAGGCCTGCATAGGAATGACAAAGGCAGGAATCCACTCAGGGAAGATCAGAGCAACAACGATCCGGAACAGTTGGATCTGGGCAGAGAGCAATTTGTAGCCATCAGGGAGGAGAGTGACAAAAAGCTTGTGACAGAGCTGGCCGTGAACCATGTCTCGGTGAGACCGAGGACATCGAGGTCAAGTTCCTCCAGGAGGCGGCAGATGTCAGAGGAGTGTTTGACAGCTGAGCGAGAGTTTAGAGTGGCAATATGGAGAAGGTTGCCATCCTTGAAAGATTCGCAGGGAGGGGTACGAATCAGAAATACGCCCTGCGGAGGTGTTGGAGCAGCCAGAGGGTGGGCAGAAGAGGAAGGAGGAAAGGGCAGGGTAGCCAAGGAGGAGACAGCAGGGGTAGGAAAGGAAGCTGTGAAGGGGAGAGAGGGGACAGCAGGAGAAGAAAGGAAATTGATGAGGCCGAAACACTGTCAAAAATGTCTTGAAAAACTGTAGGTGCTTATTTTATACATGCTTATTTCAGTAAGGCAATAGTGGACTCTCACATAGTGGCAAAGTAGGAGCTTAAATAAACTGACGGCAAATATATTGTCGCAGTCTTATTGAAGCATTTCAACAGGCCATTTGTTTGAACCAGTGCAGAATGATTAAGTTACCCTACTGTCCATTTGCCTTCCTGTAAGATGTCAAAGTTAGAGCTCCGCACAAAGCCAACCAACCCTTGTGAAAATCCCAATAGGAGCGCACAGTACTGCTAGGGACCTAAGTGATCTCAAGAGCTTAGACTCTGGGTCTGAGTGCATAGTCTATGACCAACAAGATAAACCAGTGGTTTCCTGAGGTTTGTGGGTGGGGCGGGCCAAGGCAATCAATGTCCATCATTAACCTCTCACAAACTACTTCTACCACAGCTAGCGGCACTAAGGATTCCTTAATCTGACCACCAAACTTGCCACACAGAAAGTTTACGGAAATTACCACGTTGAGCCAGTAGAAATTTGGCTCACAACCCGCTTCAAAAAAGCAGAAATCTCTGAGGTGTTACTGTGTGTAAAAGTCACTATGCCAGCTGCTTTGAGGCTTGAATAAAATGTGCTGGGGTCCGAGGGATATAACCATGCTCCGCTGGAATGGGCCTATTTTCACCTGCTGGACTTGCAAATCTCAGGGGCTAGCCTCATCCTCCTGATTAGCTTAGCACCTCCCTTATGCCTGCAACACAACAGCTACCCTAGCAATACTCGGTGCATGCTGACCCAGGTGACAGTTGGCATTGCTGTGTTGTCCTTGGCAACCGTCATTCTGATTGGGACAACACACACTCACCCTGTCTCCAAGGACCATTCATCACAACTTCAAGATTGCACCCTGCAATCATGGAATCTCAGCTGCTGAAAAGGAGTGCTAGCGCGGATATTTGCCTCACTAGGGGACTCCAGGAACATCTGCT
The DNA here is from genome assembly GCF_040938575.1 of Ambystoma mexicanum. NCBI lineage: Eukaryota > Metazoa > Chordata > Amphibia > Caudata > Ambystomatidae > Ambystoma > Ambystoma mexicanum. The sequence continues at coordinate 290,875,496 of NC_090932.1, read as the reverse complement.
GTTCCCAAGTGTGAGGGCCCTGAAGACAGGTCTAAGTAGATTTCTATGCATAGCCCAGACAGTGGGACCATCTTAGAGTTCTATATGGCCGCACCAGCTAATCAACCAATTTTAAATCTCGTGGTATACCGATCAGTCGCTAGGGGCGGTAAAGACTGTTCCCTATTAGCTCTACAAGCTAAACCAAATGTTGCGTAAGAAGCTGCTTCTCAAACACAGATGCAAAACTACAGATGCCTCAGCCGAGATAGGAAACATACATATTTTTAGGAAGCAGGTACTTTTTGACCAAAGTAAAAACAAAATTGTTCTTGCTCAGGTGGACACAGTTTTTTTTAATTGCCAAATAACCTTGCCGGTTACTGAAGTGATGTGCCCTCGAACGCATGCCCAAATAAGAATACAAATGCTTCAGTCCTGGATAAGAAGTAATGGTATTTGTTTCTTTCAAGACAAGCATCACTTTCTCTGGTAAAACCCGGTACACAGAAAACATTGTGCAATACTTTGTAGTTCAGTTTCCATTTCTGTTCATGCCACAATAACGTATGGCTTTTGAGGCTGCAGAATCAGGTGACATTAGGGATATTCAATCAATTTCTGCCCATGTAGTGCAAAATGTGCAGCTGTGGAGTTTCTCCATAACAGGTTTAAGCATGCCTACAGAGAAACCCAGGCTGGAAGTCTTACATGTGGCACAGACAGGGTCTTTGTAAGGATGCAACTAAGGACCATGCTAGGACAGCAGAGAATCTCTACAAGCAGTCTAATTTCTACGATGGCTTATTTTCTGCCGACAATACAGAAAAGCAAAACTTAAAAACCTGGATTCATTTTGCTACTTAATGTGTCAAATAATATCTCTAGGCTACAACTCTTCATTACAGGGAGGTCCAGCAGTTACACACATGGCAGTAGTTTAGTTCAAACACCTAAAGGAACATAGGGGAAATCTCTGCAAATAAGAAAAGGATGCTGTGATTGAAACAGTGTCAGTATAACAGGTGTAACCTTACTGATGGACCCGGTGGTGGTGCGGTTTTAGAATCAGGGATATGGGATCTATCCACTTAGGGGTGATGGTGCAACCCTCATTACCCACCTCCTATTGGCAGCTAAGATCACCTTGGTGTGAAACTAGAAAGCCCCAGATGGCCCGATTATATCGATGTGTAGGGTCGGGGGGGAGGGGTGGGAGATTCTGGCTTCAGAGAAAATCACAGCCTTATCACTGGGGAAATATACATTATATGTTGGGACCTGGCTCCCTTTTATTAATGATGTCAACAACTCACTTCCTGTGATATACAAACCGAACCTTCACAAACTTCTAGCCTTGCTGTAAGCAGAAACCTGGGAGTGGAGTGACTCAATATTTAGTTTGTGACCTCCTGTGATAATCTTGATCTAGTTGTTGTTTCATGATGTTACGAAGTGGGGTGATTTGGGGGTGGGGGGGGTCAAGATCAGGGAATGATCAATGGTCTATGATTTAAGTCACAATTCAAATGTGACTTCAGTAACTTGTTTTGCATCACATAGACGTCTGTCTCAATAAATTGATTACCAACAAAAACAAAAAAGTGTCAGGATTTGGAAAGCTAAGTTGGGTTTTCCTCAGGTGTCTACCGCTTATAGTGGAGTTGTCGTAAATCAAAGTTCAAACCTAATCTTGTAAACCCTTGTCTCTCCAGGGACTCGATCTAAAACACAACATTCAAAGGATATGGCGACCAGAAAGTTAGAAAACATACTCCAGTCCTCAGCCTCCCGGCTATCCGTATGCACAAAAAGAGGTGTTCTTATTCTTCATCAACAAAAAACTTTCACAATACTAATCTTATTACACAAAAGAAATATGCTTTGCCTGGGGAGACCGTTCCAGGATTACTTAAAGTTGGGACCCTCCCTGGTCTTCCAGCTTTCCAACTCTGTCAGACATCTCCCAAGTCCCAGGCTTCCTAGATCTCTTTTCAGTCTTTGCCTCTGGGTCTTTTGGCTTGGGCTGCTAGGTCTATATCTCCAACCTATGGTGCTTCTTTGAACCAGATAGGCTTCTTGCAGACCTTTGCATTCAATAAAGCTCTTTGATCTCAGATGTCCGGGTAGACATTACTTCAGGCTCAGGACTTTGGTCTTCAGTTCTCACCAAGGCCTTGGCTATCAGCATTCCCTTGTATTGTATCAGTGCCCAGGTAATCAGCAATGTGTACAACAGTATTCCCACCTTGTATAAGGCATATGTCTGGTTCCTGGCCTGCCATGATTCCTACTCTGGTTGCAGCACTGACTGGATTTTCCCATTCTCTTTTATAATGGGTGAGGGTCTTCATTTTTGTTTCAATTGTGATGATCCGTTGTCCTTTTAGGGTTGTCGCTTGGCTCGGGATTGGGCTGTTCCTGTGGCCTCTCATCAGATCTTGGAATTGAACCACTGTACATGGGTAAATCAAGGTCTATCATCTGGTGTTTCAGCATCTTTATAGTTGCTCTGCGACAGAGGCGCTATATTGGAATCTCTCCTGCACCTAATTTCCTCTCTGTGTTCGGGCAGTTGACACACTACCTCTTGCAGCATTCTGATCTGCCCATGTTGGTTGCTGTCACTTTGTTTCCTAAATATGAATCTATGGAAAGCATAGAGACAGTTTCTTGGCAAGCTTTCAAACTGTGTGTGTGTGGGGACTGTTGAAGGCGGGGAGTTCCAGCGTGCCAAACATTGGTGCAGTGCACATTGGGGCCATTACTTGGTCCTCCTGGTTGGGAGTTTTCCTTTTGGGTTTTGTACATCCTTAGTGGTGTAAGCCTATGGCTTGGTAGTTGTGGCAAGCCTGTAAGATCCCACTCCTCCAACCCTCTCAGAGGCACATCGAGTATTGGCTAGACCAACGCAGTCCCCTAGGCTCTCGCCCACCCCACAAAAAGTACTCAACCAAAGGAAATAAAACAAGTAGACAATTGTCTACCACAATCTAGGAGCATGTGGAGCCAATCAAACACTGGCTGATGCATGTTACTCTCAATGAAACAAGATGGTCTACTGATTAAAAAACACCTTTTCAGGGATAGTAAGAGTGGTATTGACTATTTGAGTTTTCTCTTCTGAACAGCTAATGGTGTGCAGTCTTGCATTGGTGCCCTTAAGAGGCAGCCATACAAGCAGATATAAGTTATTTAACATTTACTTACTACAGCATGGCATATTTCATGGAGTCTACAGGCAGCCTGGCCAACCTCAAGAGGGAAATTGATGTGCATTAACAGCTCAAATTACAGTTGAAGTCAAGGTTTAAATAGATGTATATGAACCAGAAATGCCTACAAGGGATCATTTCCTTATGTCTATTCTGTATTAGATACAGAACAGAAGTATGCAAGCATTTTAATGAATGAGCAAGACCAAGATGCAGAAATGAACAGTGCACAGTTGCACCTTGCTTTCAATCACGTACACTGCAATGAAATCGTATTTTAAATTTGACATCAGGTATTTAGCAGGGATGTATGTGATTTCACTGAATCTACTTCACCTAAAGGTGAAATCTTCGGAAAAATAAATAAATGTATTATGACGGGGGAGACCCCCGCCCCTTTCCCACCTCATCCTATCCCCTTACCCCACTCACCCATCTATGTTTTAAAATGTACCTGCTTACCCAACCAAATTCGAAGAAAATAAAATTTGAAGATTTCTCATTAGGTGAAAACGGATTCAGTGAAATACAGTAATACGATTTAGCAGACATGTCCGTTTATTATGTAAAAGCTACAATTCTGGGAGTAGTAATATCCCCACTCCCATCCGAACACAATTCCCAACAACAGCTTTCACCGGATTACCTTTCTTGGTTAGGTAGTTCATGCTGTTGGAGACAGCCGCAGTCTTCTCTTTCGAATCCAGGACACTAAATCTGGCATAATCATCCACAAAATGGTTATCTGATGGAAAAGGCAAGGAAATGAATGAATGATATAAGAAATTAACAGAAATACTATACAACATCTCCATACCAGCAAAACTGGGCCAAGGTTAAGTGTACACTGCACCCAGTTTTAGATCCTACTGGCATTTGGAGAACTAACCGTCTCTGCAAAGAATCTTTCACGAGTCAGCTAATGTTCCCATGCATCCTGTAATTGATGAGATTCTTTTTCACATTTACACAAAGGTTATTCAACATTATGAATACCGTACTCCCTGTCCATAGTGCCCTTTTCTCCACACTCACCGCATGCCATCCGGGGAAGAGGATGGGACTAGAGCTGAAGCAAGAAGTTTATTTAAAAAATAAAACTCAACCTCGAGCCCTGTCTGTTTGGACTGATTTTCTATACTCTGGCCTGGTGGAGAGCTGTATAGAAGGCCAACCTATATTGTGGCAGTGACAACTCTGGGGAGCTGTAGTCAAACCAGTTTGGGTAGCAGTGAATGGCAGTCTAGGCCTAGTTCTTCACAGGTAGTGAGGTTGTAAGGGGTCCACAATGAGGTCACACAATGGGAATCACAGATTACACTTAGACAGGATGTATAAAAATACAGGTATTATGTATTGGCCAAAACACACTATAGAGAAATGACTACTGGCAAGTAGAGTTATCACACAATGCTAATAAACATAGATGCATATATGCATTCACTTATTAAAGGACATAATATTCAATATAAACTCCTGCAACGGAAAGGTAAGATTAGATTAGTATTATGCACTCAAGGTCCACAGAGAATGGTCCCAAACTTAAATTGTCCAGCCCTAAGTTGTTTGGGACCTTTTTCAGGTAAGGTTCCACAGAATCCTTGAAGCAGGAATAAAATCCAGGTAGGGTCTCTGGGGTCCAGTGAAGGGTTATTATAGATAGAATGCAAGTTAAACTAGCTAACAAAAGTAGCCCCAACTTTCAGAAAGTCTTGCACATCAAGCAATGGCAAATCCAAAAGTGTTAGAATAAATTTTTATTATAAGCCCATTGACTTATAAATTACAAGTTACTCACCGTAGTACTCTTAGCTCATAGACCCCTTTCCTCCATACTGTATGGGCATCCCTCGCGAGGGACAGGAGATGGAAGATTTTTAACCAGAAAAACCTTCTTCCCCTTTAAATTTAGAGGCGCGTGGGGGCGCGGCCCCGGGAGCATGGGCTCTCCTGACTACGCCCATCAGCGCCACTTCTCAGTCCCCAATGAGGCGTTGACAATATTACAATTGCCTAAGTGACACCAGTTTTATTAGAGGGGAGGATGGTGGGACGTATGGAGGAAAGGGGACTAAGAGTATGTTAGTCACTACGGTGACTAACTTGTAATTACTCAATTGTCCCATCCCCTTTCCTCCATACTGTATGGGCGATTACAACTGAATGTAGCCCCAGGGTGGAGAGGTGACCCTCCCTAAGAAAACAAGTTGATTAATACTGCCTGCCGGAATGCCACGTCTGACCTGGCGCTGGCATACCAACAGTAGTGCTTGCAGAAAGCTGAGGGAGTGGCCTAAGCTGCCACCCTGCTGATGACCTGCCACGGTACGTGTCTCTGGAAGGCAACCGTAGTGGCCATGTCTCTGACTGCGAGGGCATACATGCTTGCCGGAAGTGGTTTGTGTTGCCCCTCCTAGGCCTCCTTGCGTAGGCCACTATCCACCTTAATATGGAGGACATAGAAGCCTGATATCCTGGCTCTGACCCACCGAAGGTGATAAATAGAGCCTCAGTCTTGCAGAAGCTCTTAGTCCTGTCCATATAGAACTTTGGCACTAGTCTACCATGAAGACAGCGCCACACCCTCTGAGCAAGGTCCTTAGGGTATGCGAAGAAAGTAGGGAGTACCACCACCTCATTTAGATGGAACGCAGAGACTACCTCAGGTAAGTACGTAGGAGCGTTCTAAGGACCACCCTGTCCCCGTGAAGGGTACAATATGGCTCAGATGCCCTCCCAACTTTGGATTTCGCCGACGGAGCATGCCGACGTACAACCCACCAAGAGGACTGACCTAAAGATTGCTAGCCTGATATCCGCTGATGACACTGACCCAATGGGTTTATGCACCCGGGCGCCAAACACTTTGTTGGGGTCACACTTGTGGGCTATTTCGACCCATCCTAAATGTGCCCCACTGCATCACTTTACAAATGGGGAAAGAAACAGCCAAAAATGGATGCGCTAACCCCTGTGTGCGTAAAAATCTGCAAAACTGTGTTTGGTCACAACCACAAAAGGCTGCGCACCCTGCCACACACAATCAAGGGGGGGCTGAAAACAGAATTCTCACTGCAGGAGCATGCCAGTGTGTTCTGTTACATTCAACATGGAGCAAGGCAGCAGAATTGTGCTAAAAACTGAAAATGCCTTTTAAAATGTAGCTTTGCAACCTTCAAAGTGATGTTTTGGATGCTAGATCCATTTATTTTCCTGTGAATCCTTGAAAGTAAAAGGGTTACAGATCATCCAGTGTGACTCAGAGGAGCCGGGCCTCATTGACTGACAGCAGCTAAGAAATGTATCTCATGAAAAACCAGCCCAACAACATTATTTTTCAGTTCCACAGGAAAAATGCAGTTGAAATTGCAACATGTAACAATTTCAGCTGTGCAAACAGAAACTCCAAACAAAGGCTGGATACATGTATCCAGGCTGCAAACAAATCCCAGCACTCAAGGGAAGAACTGGTGCTGAATAAAATGTGTGTGCTGCAGAGGAAAATCTGATTTAAAGGACTCAGTTTAATGTGCTTTTTCAGGAAGGAAGTTCAAAATTGCCTGTTTTTAAAGCACGTTTTTGTGAAATGCCTAATTCTGGAAGAAATGTCAAAGGATTGCTAATGTCAAAATCCACCTATAAACTTTATTCATTTTATATGTTTTAATGAAAGATATAGTTAACTTAAAGTTAAAACCCAGTCTTGAGTTAATTAACTATTTAATTCTGATCTGACAGCCTCAGCCTGGGAATGGTTGACACCTCACTGCTGGCAGGAAAGGACTAATTGCTGCTGGGAGGTTCTCATACTCATGACAAAGAATTCATCAGACTTTTGTCTGGGCCCTAACCAAAGACAATGGCAGCCTTGAACACTCATCCCTACATGGGAGGGGCAGCAAACTTCCCTCTCAAGGAAGAGGACCGCCACCCTGATTCAAGGAATTTGACAACTGTTGCCAGTTGAAAGAAAAGGACTTTTGGTGGTTAAATGCCTATTTGTAATTGAGCTTTAAAGACAATTAACTTTGCCACAAGAAGGAGGATTAATCTAAAAGTTGGTAGTTGTAAATCTAATTTTATGCTCTTTATTTGAAGACGTGACTAATTGCGCAGAGACTATTAATGCTGCAAATATAATATTGCATACCCTTGTTCTAGGGGTGATTGCACATATATGCACCGAATTAGGAATTGTTAGGTCAAACCTTTATGATTAAAATTGGCAAAATTCCACAGAAAAACAAAAGCCAGGTCTCACTGACGTGGGAGTTGGATGTAAATATAACCCACAAAATAAGTAATGTATGTGTCCGATTTTATTAGAGGGCATAATTATAGAAATGTGTATTTGTGGGAAAGTTAAAATTTTATCCAATTAACTGTGGGAGTTTCCCAAGTCACATCATAAAATAATACAGCCCTTTCTGTCTTCCAAACAGTGCCTTTGACCAACCATAGCCATGTGGGTGTGGGTTGTAAGCCTGCCCCTACCATAAAGTGAGTGATGTCACTGGGCAGGATAAATAAGGGACACGCACACGGACGGACGCACGCACGCAGGCACTCCCACACACACACACCCCTCCCTCCCTCCCTCTCTCCCCCTCCCCTCCATCCCGATTTCCGCGAGACACCCTTTTCCAGAATTCTTCATCTTGTCCTGATCCAGGCTACTTTGCAAAACCCAGGCCTCAGCATTTGCTGAACTCTTTTTCAGCTAGACCCAAACCCTGAAACCATCCCAAAAAAATTCATTCTGATCCAGTCTGGCTTGCTACCATTAAGGCTTACCTGCTGAAACTCGCCATCCCGCTGATCTACAGCAACCAGAAGGGCCAATCCAATCCAATCCAATCCAGTCCAGTCCAGTCTGAGGTGCCAGTCCAATTGACCAGAACCACCCAGCTGATCCCATTCCGCCAGAGGTGCCCTGCTGTCTGTTGACCTGATCCGTGATGACCAGAATCTGACGGCCCAATCTTAATTTACAGTGGACTGTAAGTATCAACAGGAATCATAGTAACCCATAGTATATTTGCCTTGTCCTATCCCAATCTATAACCCATCCACTCTTTAACTTAAGAACTTGTAATATTGTCACACCAGTCTTGAAACCTTGCTTTGATTCCTTGTGCTAGTGATAAATTCTTTAAAATCCTTTAGTCTTGTTAAATCCCAAACCCTTAAAATCATCCCACAGGTAATCCGACTGAGTCCTCCAAGGAGGACACGGAGGTGCTGGGGTTGGTTTCCGCGGACCACTCTGAAGATTACCGTGTTTCAAACTGGTAACCAGCCAGCCTGAATAGTTTAGAGCATAATTGTCATTGTAAAAACGGATGTTTTCATTTTCGCGCCTTTATTTTCAAAAACACCTCTCATTCAAACTCATATTACTTCCTCAATTTTATAGCTAGAGACTTAATTTCAACTCTGACTTAAACCTAAGACCTGTAGCTACATCCACAACCCAAAACCCGTTTTTATAAAAAAATCGCGTAGTGACATTTAGTCAGGAATGAGCAATTTTTGCAAAAGTTTTACACATGTGTTTTCCCATTCAAAGTATTTCCAAACACCCAATCTGATTCTAAGTGTGTATTGTTGCTCATATGATAGCTTATGTTTGTTAGAATCTTTGTAGTGTTGCTCCAATAGGAATTTATATCAATTTAAGGATTTTCGGACACTTTTCATTGTTTTACAAAGCCATTTTCGAGTGTCATTTTAAAAGTTCCAAAAACGTTTTCTCTCTTGTTTGGGGAGAGAAGATTGTATTCAAACCCCATACACTGTTCTATATTCCTCAATACCTGCTGCTTACTTACATCTGTGAAGAATTACTTCTTTGTGAGTTGAGAAATTTGCAGGGGGAAATCCCAATTTGAGCGCTATCTTTTCAACAAGCCAAAACTGTTCTTTTCTCTGTGTTTTACATTCTGTGTTGCTAAAGAGTGAACTCAATTGCCTTACCTACTTTCTGATTTGTATTGTCACCACATTGGTGATTACTGCTCCATATATTAAAAGTTGTGTTTGAATTGAATTTAAAAAAAGTAAATATAACCTTTACCAATCAGCCTGATTCCTGGTCCATTGTGATCTGGTGGTATTCTGAGAAGGGGTGTGATATGAGTGGTTTTAATTTAATGTGTGCATTGCATGCTAGGCTGAGACCCGGGTGTATTGCCCGATTGAAATCCTTAACACACCCGAGGTGTGTGATGAGAAAACATCCCTGGGGCCTCTGATGACTGGACTTGACTTTTGAGGGGAAATTTCTCCAGAGATCGTATCCCAGATGAGACCCAGGAAAGTTAGTGTCTTCCTGGGCTCCAGCTGTGAGTTCTTGAGATTGATGGAAAGTCCCAACTCGTGTAGTAGAAGTGCGGAGGCGGAGTGGGGGACTGCCTCCGGAGACCTTGTCCTGATGAGCCAGTCTAGGCCTGTGTAGGAGTGGTGACCCTGGGACCCCATAGGGCTGCCACGTGTTCATCCAACCTGTACAGACCCTGTGGTCCGAAGTGAGGCCAAGGGATAGAACTTAGTATGGGAAATGGAAGCCCCTGATCCTGATGTTACGAAAGGATCGATGGACTGCAGATAGACGCATGAAGGTAAGATTCCTTCAGATCCAGGGAGCACATCAAGACTCCCGTGAGCCATGTCCCAGCCATATTTGCTGGGGTAACCAATGTATGACGAAAATCAGTGAATAGGAGCACAGACCAAGCTGAAAGGTTGGGACTTCCTCCACTGCCTGCCTCTCTTCATACAAGTAAATGCACGCCCACAGAGTTATTGTCCCAATCTGTGGGAGGGGAGGAGAGGCGAAGGAGGTATAGGAGGCGGTAGCCCGAGGACACTGCAGGGAGGATCCAAGGGTCCTCAAACCTCGTGCGCCAGCATGGGCGTGCGTCTGGCTATATGCCTTAGGGGTGCCTTAGTAAGGATGGATAACGATTCCACTGCCAGGGGACTGTTCCGCCTCTTAACAAGTTCCTAAGCGGTATTGGAACGGAACAGGTCCCCAACCCCCCGAAGGGAATGTCCAGTATGCGTTCCTGGGCGTCCGGGTTGAAATTGGTTGCCCGTAGCCCAGCAGTCGTGTCGATGTCCAGCACGGTGGACTCCATTATGTCCTGCGCAACTAATTTTGGCCTACGGCAGCCCTACCTTGGAGCGTGCCTGGCGCTGCTCCGGAAGTGGCCGAGCAGTGAGGCAGTGAGAGCGCCACAACAAAGTGGGGCCCCTCCCGCTGTCTAAACTAGGCGTCGAGGCACCTGTTGGTAGGCTGCGCCGAATGGGGTCTAAGCTGTGCTGACCCGAGCCGGCTGTGGGGCTGCCAAGGCTGTTGGAGGCATGGGAGCCAGTGTTGTGGGTACTGGCATGGGCAGCTGGGGCTGCACAGGAGCCGGAGGCGCTGGAACCAAGGGCGGAGTGACCGTGGGTGCTAGCGACAGAACTGGAGGGAGTATGTCCCTGATCACCTCCCTGTGGCTGAAAGCCATCTACGGGGACCTCATGAGGGTCATGGTTTCTCAAGAAAACCTGTCTTCAAAGCCAGTGGAGCGCTTGGAGGCGCAGGGCCATGAAAGTGCTGCGGCCTGAACCCACTCTGCCTTCTGTCTGCGGGGTGTATGGGCCCAAAGACGATTATGCGGTGGGCCCCGTACTTGATGAAGACCAGTCCCAACTGGAAACTCGTTCCCCTACCTGTGCCCGAAAAGTGGATGGTGTCGGACGAGCCGCCATTTTGTCTGGCCCAGCGTTCGGGTGCCATACTGCGTGCCTGTGTCAGGGTCCTTGCCACATTGGGCCCCGCCTCTTCCAAGACTCCTGCGGTGGGGGTTGAGGCCTACCCTGCACTTCAGGACGGGGCCTGGTATGCTGATTGCCTTCAGGGAGGTCACCGGTAGTGCTGCGTACAGGCACCGCCTTAGACATCTGTCCGGTGCTAGGGGCTAGTGCTAAGGACCAAACACCGGTAATGGAACCCTGCGGCCCCTCCACTCAGTCACCAGTAGGATCTCACGACCCCTTGGCCCGGAGGCCGATAGCTGTAGTAGCAGCCTCGGTACCTGCACTGGTACAAGAACCTGGAAGGTCTCGCCCGCGCTTGTGCCTCTTGAACGGAGACAACTTTGCAGAGTGTGTGGTGTGTACAGGTGCCCCTTCGGACATCCGTCCGGTACAAGGGCGTAGCCCCATGGGTGTACAACCAGTTATTGAGCCTTGTGGCTCTTCAGCGCAGTCCCAGTTAGGATCATCTGACCCCTAGGCCTGACGGCTGGTAGCTGTAGCCGCCTTGGTAACTGCCCTGGTACCAGAACCTGAAAGGTCCCTCCCGTTCCTACGTTTCCTGGGGAGGGAGTCGCTTTTGCAGGGTCCGAAGTGCGTACAGGGGCCCCCTTTGACAACTGTCCAGTACTAGGGCGTAGCCCCTCGTGCGAAGACCCGATAATGGAACCTTGCAGCCCCTCAGTGCAGTGTCCAGTAGCATCTTGCAACCCCTCGGCCTGACGGCTGGTAGTTGTAGTAGCCCTGGTACCTGCCCTGGTGCCAGGAGCTGAAAGGTCCCTCCCGCTCCTGTGCTTCCTGGGGGAGGAGTCGCCTTGCGGGGTACGTGGTGCGTACAGGCGGCCCCTCAGAGGTGTGTTTGGTAATAGGGCGTAGCCCCTTGGGCCTAGGCCCAGTAATAGAGCCTTGCGGCCCCTCAGCAAAGTGTCCGGTAGGATCTGGTGACCCCTCGGCCTGACGGTCGGTAGCTGTAGCAGCCTCGGTACCTGCACTGGTATTAGGACCTGAAAGATCCCTCCCGCTCTCGCGCCTCCTGGAGGAGTCGCCCTTGCGGGGTACGTAGTGCGTACAGGCGCCCCCCCTCTGACCTTTGTCTGGTACTAGGGCATAGCCCCTCGGGTGGAGACCCAGTAATAGAGCCTTGCGGCCTCTCAGTACAGTCACCGGTAGGATCTCGGGACCCCTCGGCCCGACAGCAAGTAGCTGTAGTAGCCTCGGTACATGCACTGGTACAAGAACCTGCAAAGTCCTTCCCGCTCTAGGTGTGGATGAAAAAAGTGGCCCAACCATCGGCTTGGATGATGAATTCCTCGAGTCCTCTGGAGGTAAACTTCCGAAGAGCTCCATCCACCGGGCTATCTTCAGAGCGCGTGTAAAGGCGCGTCACACTCGATACAAGACTCCCAGCCGTGGTCGGGGCCAAGGCAGTGGAGGCAGAGAGCGCGGGGGTTAGACGTAAGGAAGAGCCCCTCACAGGCAAAAAACCTGCTGGAGCCCGCAGACATCAACCTGAACGAGGGAGGAGCATGGTCACCAGAGGACGAGGTATCTGCATAAAAACAAGAAAAAGACAAAAAGAAAACACTTCTCCGGGGAAGAGCACGTGGAATTACAAGGCCGGAGGCCTAACCCAGGAGCGCTAGTGAAAGCGGTCTGTTCCAGTCGACGCGGAAAAGAGGACTGAGGAGTGGCACCGGTGGGCGGAGTCAGGGGAGCCCTTGCTCCTGTGGGTGCACGCCTCTAAATTTAAAGGGGAAGGAGGTTTTTCTGGTGAAAAAGGTTCCGTCTCCCGTCCCTAGCGAAGGACGCCCATACAGTATGGAGAAAAGGGGACGGGACGTAGAGTATGGGAGTATAGGGGTAGTTCTGTAACTTCTCCCCCGTACTCCGATTCTTCCCCAGACTTGACAGGACAAAGGAAGAGGGTCCAAGGTTGTTTTTCCCACCGAAAGTTGCAGCCCTCGAATCGCAGGTTCTAGCTGATCTCGGGTTAGTGTATTTCACTGTTGCAAGGACTCGGTGGAAGAATGCTGAAAAACTCGATGCAGAACCCCTCTCAGGACTGGAAACGGGTCAGGTAAGCGATTTCGGATGGTGGTCACTGCAGCACGGTTACACAAGGGGACTCAACTGCTGCAGTCAGACTTTCCCTCCTATCTCAGGTCCCCTTGGTGCTAGGACACCGAAATCTAGCAGATGTCAGTCTCGTAGGGCCAGCTGAGGATCCTCAAAGTTCCAGGTCGAAACTCTGAATGGTGACGCCGGCAGCATGGTAGCCCAAAATCAGAGCTGGTCAGCCACAGGAGGGCACTGGGGCACTTCCGAAGGCTCACCTTTACAGGGTACCGAGCAGACGTCAGGAATGGATGTTCCCTCCACTCCAAGGGTCGCAGCTCCTTCGCAGGACTGCTAAAGATCTTCAGCAAGACAGGGCTCCTCCAGGACAGCAGCAAAAGTTGGTAACAAGCCTTTTTCCAACGGGTCTCCAGTTTCTTTGCAGATCTCGCAGCTGGATATGATTCTTGGCTCCTTCAGGTTTATCCAGGTTCACATCTCTGAGGAATGGGTGCAGGGGTCCTCTACTTATCCTAAAAGCCAGGTAAGAGCTGCTTCCCTCACTTGCCAATGACAGGACTAGCCCACACACACACACCCCAGCAGTGGTCCAATCGGGACCACTGGTGGGAAAACTCATGAATGACTCACACACTGAAACCAGTTTGTGGATTGGGACCACACAGTCCCAGCCCACATCCTGCCAGCAAAAAAACACAGTCCTCCAGTAGCCCGCCAAAAGCTTCTGCTTTCCCAGGCACTGGAAGTCCTTATAAGGATTTTCATGGCCTCTCAGGCCAGGAAGAAGGCTAAAGAAGAAGATGGCAAAAGGACAATCGAAAAATCTCGTGGCACGGCCATGTTTGACCAGTAGCCATAGTTACTAGTCAAACGCGGTAAAGCTAAAATGAAAATTCCCCAAAAGTGGAAAAAAGCCACTGCTTCCACCAGCTAATCCTTTTAGCACACCTAGAGTAACCAAGTATCCTCTGAGTGTTAGTCTAGGGCAACACAAAAAGTGTACCCCATTTTACTGCAGTGTAAGCTGCTTTGTACAATGATAAAAGTTACCAAGTGATACAAAGTAATCAAAAGTAGTAACACAGTAACACGACTAAGGGGAAACAAGGTTTCCCAGTACTGACAACCTGAAGGATATGTCAGGTTTCCCATAACATCTGAGCAAAAGCCAGTGCAGTGAAACCTTCACTGTACTGCAAACAGTACAGGTCAGAATCAAATATAAAAGCAAAAGGTTTGGGGGTTCCATAAAGATGGAAGGAAAGGTGCAGTAAACAAAAATCTTTCCGAACACCGTCCACTTCCCCCAAATGCGCCATCCCTCACAGATGTTCCCTGACCTCCATCACTCCTTTGTTCCCTGTGTGTGGGATCCAAGTGAACTGTGTTCCGAGCCCACTCTGGGGAAATCAGAATCAGTGTAGTCCAGAATTTGAGCCCATGTGAGAAGATGAGAAGAAGTGGAAACGGACAAAAGTCAATTAAAAACATGCTGCTTATTGCTTCTCTGAAGTAAATTCCCTGATCCACTTGATAGGCCCCCCAAAGATGAAAGATTTCCAGAGGAACCTAAAAGGCACCGCCCCCACTCATGGGAGACCAATCCCTATCTGCTCAGGGCACCCGTCACCACATTCTCTGTCTTGGCAAGATGGGTTTATGTTACCCAAGGCTCGGAACCAATCAGCATTTCTTCCCTGCAGTGCCTCTCTTGTTGAGGTAGTGCAAAGCCAATGTGCTGTCTGCCAGAATCATGTGCTGCGACCAAGTAGCGTGACAGATGCACTCTGACAAACTGATACCACAAAAAGGTACTGTTTTGAAATGTATTACTGTAAGTTTAGTCAGGTTTTGTGTTTGGCAACAGCCTGAAGGTATAGGTGTACTAGGGGTTCAACGAGAACTAAAAGAGGATTGCTAGAATAGAGTGAGGGATAGCATGGTAACCAATAGATTTAATGTGAATTGGTGCTCTAGCGCACAAACCATACATCCGGGTCCATAAAGTTGACAAATCCAAATCTTGTTCTGGACACACTTTCTACAAAAGAACACCAAAATGGTGGCAACAGAAAAGTCTCAAAACTTAACCCAAGTCCTGGCTGACCCTAAGCTGCGCTGGAAAGATTCAACAGTTTTTGCCAAAGTAAAATCGTAATCTGGCTTAAAGTCCTTCCCCATCTATTCCAGACATTGAGTTTCCTCGCCTTCATTCTCTTCAATTGTCTTCTCATACAGATCCTAAATTGGGCTTAGCCCAGTGGACAAGGGATTTTAGATTCCCTACTTCGTTAAGATACTGGGATATAGTACCCAACTCATTCTTCACCCTCTTGACTTCCCGTGGGGTTTCTGGTGGAGAGCCTCTCTGTCTTTTTATAGCACTTCAGGAGGGCTATGTCCACTCCTGGTTGGTGGTTGCGG
Source organism: Ambystoma mexicanum (assembly GCF_040938575.1). NCBI lineage: Eukaryota > Metazoa > Chordata > Amphibia > Caudata > Ambystomatidae > Ambystoma > Ambystoma mexicanum. Next base: position 290,859,999 of record NC_090932.1, on the reverse strand, counting down.
TTTCCTGGTTCTTGGCTCAGGATCACTTCTTAATTGGTCTATTCCCCAAATTAGCCCATTGGGCTCAGCTGGTGAGTAGAAGACTACATTATCGGCAAGAGGTGTACCCGACATCATAGAAGCATACCGTACAGGAATGGTCCTGCAATACTGCAGTACACAGAGATGGCAAAGTAGCAGTTTCCTGCTCCAGTAAGGCTTACCGGCCTTCCGCAGGTTATTGCATTGTCTAGGTTGGAGTAAATAAGTGCCATCAGACCATTGCATGGTTCGCACGGCCCCATGGGTGTATGTGCCCTTCTGTGAAAGGTGCAAATCGAGCATGGGGCGTTTTGGGGCTTGTTTGCCACTGGCTCTAAGCGTTTGTTTGACTGTTCGGTGAAGCCCAATTGGGGTTGGAGGGGGGGTTTGTCGCTAAGCAAACAGGTAGACTAAGCTGTTGGAGGACTAAGAGGATGTAAAAAGGGTAATGTTGTTCCATGTAGAAAAGATCCTACAAAAGGAGCAGGATTCCTACCATGGAGCGTTTGTGGGACAGTGGCTCCAGGGAGTCTGCTTGCTGCCACCAAATTTCTCCAGCCAACTAGAGCTCTGCTCCCCCACAATATAACCTGGAACGAAGTAAGGAAGGCCATCAGTGCTAGTCTGATGCGCTCGCCAGATGCACAATGTGGACTCTTCCAAGGCTCACAGCCCGCTCACCATGAGATCTCCCAAGTGAGCACCCCATTCTCCCAGTGATCACCGTTGCCGCTGAGGCTGGATTACTCATGTATTTATTCATGAGATAATCTCACCTTGCAAGCAGAGATCTAAAATGTGTAACCTCACAAAATCCATTAACTAATAAAGTAGTGTATAACTTGTTTTTCCTGATTTATCAAACTGTTATGAAGTATTGCTGTGCAAAGGACACATTTCCTGCTTATTGTGACATTTACAAGTCTCAAATTGCAGCCCTTTAAAATGGATGAGATACTTCCTAATAGAGGACGGAAGTAACATAACTCCCCCCCCACCCCCTTTCAGCTCAAACCTATGGACTATAACTTGTGGAATTCCTCAAAGATCAAGTCTTTCACTGCTTCTATTCTACGTCTATGTGGCCCCACAGATGAGGATTGTTAAGGTGGATTTCCAGAATCAGTCCTGTGGGAGGGTTCTGAAAGGTCACCCTAGTTAATGAACAGGGGAAATGACACCAAGGCCTCACTATCTATCAAGGTAGTGTAGCAGAGCAGTAGGGCAAGACTTCAAGGGCTGTGGAAGTGGTGTAATGGTACAATGAGCCACACTCCGATCACTGATATAAATCAAATTGGACAGAAGTACAAAAATATACTTTTTACTAGGCGCTAAACACTCCATATAGTTAAATTCTAAGGCTAGTAGATATCCCTAAAACTATTTGGCAATGGAAAAACAGTAAATGTAGGCAGTAAAGTGAGGTAAAACACAATGAAAAGCAATGAAGCATATACCCTGCCTTATAAATGCATGGCGTTCAGCACATAAGAAGCCTTTTGCTGCTAGGTAAGTAGGTCTATTGGCTCAGACAAAGTCAAAGTCACAGGTATGTACCTTTTGAAGGGAGCTGGGAGTCTTTAGAAGTGAAGAACACATAATAGCAAAGCCAACAGGTAGGTAAATGAAGTAGATTAGGGGTACTCTCCCAATCCCACCAGACGAGGGTCTGCCCAGAGAGGACCCTTGGCCAGAACTGCACTGATCATGATCAGGCAAGGAAGAGTTAGGGACTGGAATACACGCCCATACAATCTTGATGGTGGGTGTGGGGGTCGGTACAGGTACGCACTATCTCATCCCTTAACCCAATTCTCTGAGGGACTACCCTTATGATCATCAGAATCATTGGGCCTAACTCAGTTTAAGGTCTGGTTATAGGCAGTGCAGGGGCCGTGGGTGCAATGGTAGTTTAGAATTCAGGATTGGGGCTGGCAAAATGGTTCCATAGGTCTTAAAGCTGGATGGCCCAGGTACCACAGGACAACGACCACCACAGTGGTTGGTCCCACTAGCCTAAGGTTCAAAGCACTGATCAGGGTCTTCTGCAGATTGATGCAGAGAGGCAGGGCTTCGCCAGGGCTTGGCAAGAGGAAATGCTGGTCGTCTTCAAAGGCAGCCTTCAGAATGCCGTTTCTCTTTGTAGGGGTATTGGCCTGAAACGATGAACTGAAGAATGGCGGCAGGACTGCTCCTTTTATCACAAATTTGAGTTTGCCAGGATCTGCATCTTTCCAAACTCGCAAGGGATGACGACTCATTGACAGCCTCTTGCCTCCATTCTGTCAAGCAAAGACAACCCCCCGGCTGGATGTGGCATTCGGGCAAAACTGTTCAAACTATCACATCCGGCCAAGATGTAAACACCAGAAAGAGGCTTACCAAAAATGGCATTTCCTGACCTGAGAAGGTAGGATGATTGCCAAAGCACAAGATGGCCAAAAGACAGGGCGAAAAATACATAGCACGGCTATTCCGAGTACATGATACTGAAAAGGGCATTATGCATTAAAATGCCACATTGCATGCAGTACAAATGAACAAAAAAGTTAGAAAAATATCATCTACCACCATCTTGGACACATCGTGAAACTAACAGAAATGTCACAAAACTAAGGCAGCCATGCGTTGAAGACGTTCTCCTCAGAGCTCCTCCAGATCCGGCAAAATCCTCGCCAAATCAGATGATCCGCTAGACCCAAACTGATAGAACTTTGCGGTTTGCCCAGTGAAGAACGTCTCCACATATGGGCGAGGTCTGGAGCTGAATCGAAGGCGGAGAGCAGAAAACAAGACCTCCATCACGCCTTCACGGAAGAGTGCTCGCTCCCACAATATGGCGGTGGACCTATAAGCAACAGCTAGAACCGGTGCACCAAGCAAATGGCGGCATTGCCACAGTGACAGAAGCAGCGGCCAACTATCGAATCGGCACGCAGGAGGAAGCAAAGTGAGTGCGTAGCCTGACCAGAGGAGATAAGAGGTGGGTGGCTGTGATAGTGGCGGGAGACGCAGAGACCACCACGCGCCTCCGCTGAAACATGAGTGAAGTGCACACACAGTGACAGAAGCCGCACACACCCAGCAGGCAAGAATAGAAGCACGGCAGCCAGGATGACATCCAAGGCGGCTACTCATTTAATCACCAAGCCAGCCTTGCAATGAAGGCGGTGGAGCTCAAGCAAGCAGCGTGAGCGGGTAACGTACAAACATAACTCAGGCCGGCCAATCGCTGGAGGCAGTAAAACAACAGTAAGTGAGCGAGGCATGGGTGCTGAGCGAGCGCAGAGGGTGATGATGAAGCAGGACTGAGACACACCCCTCACCCATCCCCCCCGGATGAGTGTGTAAAATACCCTTCAGTGTGCACGCAAGCGTGTACATATTGTCAGCATGGTAATTCAAACCACTACACACACTAGTGAGGGACAGGCGAGCACAGCGCACCCCTCCCCCCTCGATCATTAACACAAGTTGTATATGGAAGACACCTTGCAGCCCTTGGTGCAGCACTCAACAGAGGCAAACTAAAGGCTACTAGCCCCCCCCCCCATTCACACCTCCCCATGAGGTGCAAGCATGTTGCATGCCGGAATAATAAGAGTTGATGAGCAACATACGACAGAAGAATACAAACAAGCAGCAGCATGAGAGCAAGCAACAGATAGGTGGCACAGGGTGTAATGTTGCAGAATAGCCCGAAGGGGCTCAAGAAAGGACATTCGTAGAGCTACAGCAGCTGCACCTGGACCAGGCCAAACCAATAAGGCATATAACTCGCCTTAAAGACAAGCAATTAGTAAGACCAGACAGCTATACGCCTGGTGCAGAGGGACAAAAGGATATGCTAGATCCTAAGAAACGGCGCAGAACAGACAAGAGAAACAGGACATGTCATCCAAAGCACCCAAAAACAAACAAACAGCCCACGCTACACATGTTTGCGTCAGCCATCAACACCAGCAAGACTTCTATGCCAGCACCCCTCATGCAACAAGGACATTCGAAACAGATGAGGGGGGACCAACCAGTACTAGCAGTGATAGTGTAGCAGCAATGAGGATTGCGCTGGAGATGAAGATGGACGCCATCAGCCTGGACATCAACCTTCCAAGGCAAGATGTGAGAGCATTAGCGGAATGCACAGCAACCCTGGAAAAACAAGTCACAGAAAACGCAGTCTGCCTTAAAGACAACACGAAAGACATATCGATCTTGCAACAACAAATGAGAAACCTGGAGAGCAGAGTTGAAAGCGCAGAAGGTCGAGCCAGGAGGAACAACATCAGGATTATAGGGCTTCCCGAGGGAGAGGAGGGAATGAATCACCCCATGAACTTTGTAGATAATATGCTGCTGCAAGAAATAGGCCCAGGAAGTCTTAACCAAAGCTTCAGAGTAGAAAGGGCACATAGATCACTGGCCTGGAAACCACCGCCAGGAGCCCCACCAAGGCCCATCATAGCCCTGATGCTAAATTTTAAGGACAGAGAAATTATCCTGGAACATTTCAGGAAAGGAGGCATGATCCCGGAGGGCATCAGTGACAATCACTGCACACACAGACTACACCCTACAGGTGCAGAAACAAAGGATGCACTTTGCAGCAATAAAGAGAAGGCTCTGTGAATCAAACATTAAATATATTCTGCTATATCCAGCCAGGCTTAAAATAATAAGTAATGGCCGAACACCATGTTTTTCGACACCCCGGAAGAGGCACATGGATGGGTAGATGCAGGAAACATACCAATGAGACCAGACAATCAAGCGGAGTAAAGAAGGACACATGATACAGAAGCCCAGAGAAGATAGTATATGGGCAGAAGCCCTGAGACATGACCAAACACGAGACGATGCCTCTGTAAGGAAACTACATTTCGAAACATGGAACCTAGAAAGAATAAGGAGCGACGAATGAGGACCCCTGATCACCACAAGCAAACGACCAAGAACGTTTTCAGCACAAGATCAGTTTTTGGTTCGCAAATACTACTAGTTGCGAATCCACCTGCTGCACCCCGCACACCAAGACACTGTATGCTGGTGCGGGAGTGAGAAGCAGGAATGCCTGAGCACAAGGTACACAGCTGGGCACATTTTGAGGGAGTTACAAAGGGATGTTGGGATAGGAGGGGAACAGCCTATTTGATCACACAGCGAGACAGAGTACCATGGAAATACACAAGACACTACACCTGCGACGGGAGACCTTAAGATAGCCTCTTGGAACGTCGGAGGGCTGAATAGCTACATCAAAAGAAACAGGGTGATGACATATTTGTGCTGACAAAAGATGGACATTGCAGTCTTACAAGAGACGCACCTCACAGACGAGAAGCTAGCTGCACTTGCGAAAAGATGGCGAGGCACCACACAGTGGGCTCACAGTATTCAGCATACATTAGAGGAGTACTGCTATGGGTGGCACCGTCTGTCCCAGTCCAGATACTTCAGATGGTGAAAGATAAGTTGGGCAGGATGGTCAAGATTTAGGTCTTCCTGGAAAACAGGGAGCTGTGCATTATCAACACATATGACCCCAACCATGACACAGCAGCTTATTTTCGCACGCTATATCCCCAAATAAGCTCACATAGAAACAGCAAACCAATATGGGGAGGAGATTTCAACTGCATCTTAGATCCCAAAATGGACAGGTCAGACAACAAATTCACGCACCCTACCCCCGCGGCCAAAGCCCTAAACACCCTGACACAGGCGTTTAAATGAACAGACATCTGGACAGCCCATCACCCACAACACCTCGGATATTCACACTACACCCTCAGAGGCCAGGAAAATCCTTATGAAGACTTCCAGTGCCTGGGAAAGCAGCAGCCTTTTGCGGGCTACCAGAGGGCTGTGTTTTTTTGCAGGCATGATGTGGGCTGGGTCAGTCTGACTTCAATCCACATCTTGGTTTCTGTGTGTCTGAGTGGTATGCATGAGTGTTACCACCAGTGGTCCTAATTGCTAATTGGACTACTGCTGCGGTGTGTGTGTGTGTGTATGTGTGCTAGCCCTGCTATTGGGAGTTTCGGCTCCTAACTAGCTTATAGGATAAGAAGGTGACCCCTGCATCCATTCTTCAGAGAGATCCTGGAAAAACCTGAAGGAGCCAAGTATCCTGTCCAGCTGCAAGATCCGTGAAGAAACCAGAAGCCTGACTGAAGGAGGCCTGGCAACCAACTTCTGCTGCTGTCCTGGTGGTGCCCTGTCTTGCTTTTGATCCTCAGTAGGCCTGCGAAGCTGCTACGACCCTTGGAGTGGAGGGACCATCCATTGCAGACGTCTGCTCGGTGCCCAGCACAAAAAACGCCTTTGTAAGTGCTCTGGAACCGTCCTGTGCCTGACCAGCTTTGTTTTTGGGCTACCGTGCTAACTTTGTCACAGCACCGACTTTCGGCCTGAAACTTGGTGGACCCTCAGCTGCAAGGCTCCCTCATGCGAAATGTCGGCTGTCTAGCACAAAGGGAACCCAAGATAGACTGGAAAGTCTGACCGCGGCTACTGAGTCCTGTTGCATCGCTGTGCGTGGCGTGCACCATCTGAAACCTGCTTACCTGACACAAGTCCAGTCCTGAGAGGGGTGCTGCATCATTTGTTTTGGCATTCCTCAACCGAGAGTCCTTGCACCAGCAAAAGACACCAACCAGAGTGAAGCTCGAACCTGCAACCCGTGAAAATCGAGGACTGCGGATTTCGGCGGGAAAAGCAACATAGGACACCCTTCCTTTCTTTTACCAAGTCTGGGGAAGATTCAGAGTATGGGGGGTACGTTATTGAGCTTTTAACCTACCCCTATACTCCCATTATACGTCAATGGGCTTATAATAAACCTATTTCGAATACTTTTGGCTTTGCCATTACCAGCCTTGGCAAGACTTCGGACTGTTGGGGATCATTTTGGGCATTAGTCTACATTGAACCCTAACTTCAAGAACCCTTCACTTGACCCCAGAGACCCTACCTGCATTTTTTCCTGCATCCCAAGTTCTGTGGAACTGTATCCTGAACAATAGGGCACAAGGACCCTGACAATTTAGGGCTGGACAATTTCAGCTAGGGATCATCTCTGTGGACCTTTTTGTGTATATTACTTGTCTATTCATTCCTTTGCAGGAATATTTGATTTGTAGTGTGCATTTGAACCAAGTGAATGTATATATGTGTTCAGTTTGATAGTGTTGTGTGTAAAGTCTACTTGCTTGTATTCATTTTTCTATAGTGAGTTTTGGCCATAACTAAATAACTATTTTTATACATCCTGTCTAAGTGCAATTTGTGACTCCCATTGTGTGACCTCATTGTGGACCCTTTACAAAATCTCCACCTCTGAAGAACATAGCCTAGACTGCCTGTCACTGCTACCTAAATTGGTTTGGCTACAGCTTCCCTATTCCTGTCACAATATAGGTTGGCCTTCTATACATCTGTCCACCAGGCCAGAGTATAGAAAATCAGTCCTAACAACCACAACCTCAAACAGGAACACACACTAAACACACAGAAAGCAGTAAACATTATGAAGAAGTCTATGGACTTCTGGGTGCAATTACCCCTATCACTAATGGGCAGTTGCTGAAGATGGTGTTTCTCCCTAGACTCCTGCACTACTTCGGGAATGTCCTGTTTAACATCCCGAAAGGTTTTTTTAAACAGTTAGACACAGTATGCAGGGGATTTCAGTGGTGCAAAGCTTGCAACCTATTAGGAGGTCAGATGCCATATTCTCCTCAAATCCCACTAGTAGCACTTAAGGCGGAAGACCTGCAAATCAGATTATATCTAAGGAAGCATTGGGAACCGGTGGGAATTGTGACAATAGGCAACCTGCTATGTGAGGGAGAACCAATAGAATTCAGCCCGCTCATGTCGAACACAGGATTACAAAAGGGACAACACATACTACAAGCCGTTTTCCTCACAGAGCTGAAACAGACGTGGCCAGTAACAACAAGAGAGTCGGAACAGACAGTAGCGATAGAAACATTGCATTACATTCCAGAAGGGGGGGCATGAAGCATCTAGGATATACAAACTTTTCGTTTCCCAGGATAAGGATGGTCAGGCTAAGACCCGACGCAGCTGAGAGGAAGACCTAAAAGAGTCAATGTCAGACAAGCAGTGGGGAAAAATAATGTCATACCATGAACAAGTGTCCAGGAACGCAAAACTACTGCTCATACAATTATACGTAATCCACAGAGCGTACCTAACGCCCAGGAAAATAATGAGGTTTGACAAGAGTGCAGAACAGAATTGTCCAAAATGTGGGCAGAACAAGGTTGACATGGTACATATGTTCTGGGTCTGTGCAAAGATATAACAGTACTGGGGCGACATAGGCCAAAAGTTAGTGAAAGCAAAGAGAATAATGGACATAGGGTCCCCCACGGCCTGCTTGTTGGGCATATTTGTGCACCCGGAGAAGAAGAAACATGTAAGCAAACTGAAAGACTTAGCATATATCCTGCGCTTTGCCAGGATATATGCTATGAGTTGAAAAGCATATAGAGGCCCGGATGCAAACTGGTGGTGGAAAAACCTTCAGAAATGGTCACTTGCAGAGACAGCACTGTGGCAAGAAACGGCCCGAAAGGGCCAGGAGGGATGAAACACAAACTATTATTACATAACCTGCAGGCCTCAGAACACACCACCCAGTCGACAACAAATGACCTGGAAACCCCTATGGTAGCAGAACAGTGAATACAGAATGGGTACTACCTGCACAAGAATGACAATATGCGGGGGCAATGTAGCAGACAGACAATATTTTCAGTGTGATGTACATATATGTAAGGTCTGCATTCTTTGTACCTTATTTATGTGGAAATCAATAAAAACAATTACAAAAAAAATGTACAAAAAGAAATGGCACAAAAGTAAAAAGGAAGAGGGATACAAATTACCACAGCAGCACTTCACTGTAAGGTGATGTGTGCTAGAGTAAAACAGAGAATCTCGCAAAGGGGACAGGGTCACCCTACACTTTTCTTTATATGTGCAGGCCAGTACCCTCAAAAGAGATGAGGGGAACAAGAAAAGTAAAGCAAAAAGTCTTTACTTTCCTCCAAAAGTCAGGACAGGGTGCCATAGCAAAAACTTAGAGATTTCTGTTGATGTCAATGGAGGGAAAGCTGGAAAAAAGGAAATCTTTCCAAATAAAGATTGTTAAAATACATGGGGTCACTTGTTATATCTATGCAGACGACACCCTAGTCCTATTTAAAATTACCAGCACAACCCTTGGTAAGCAAATGGATGATGACTAACAACCTAAAACACAATCCATAAAAAACAGAAATAATGATAGTCTCGCCTCATGCCACCCCTGAAACACCTCTAGCATGGCTTCCGGAAATGTGTTACTGCCTACGAATATCTACAGTGATCAAGAATCTCAGCATACCAATGGACAACACCCTCATACTGGAACCCCAAGTCAACACAACAGTCAAAACGTCCTTTTATCAACAGAATAGAAGAGATTATGCCCAAACTCCCTTTCCCACAAAGAAAGAGGATTGTCATTCCTCGAGTTATCTTAATAATTAATTCTGGCAACAGCATTTATGTAGGTATGCGATACTACCACATAAAAAATTACACAGATCTATAATACAACAGCTAGAGTATTTCTCTGACTCAACATTAGGGAACATTTCTTAGAGCACTGTGCTGGCTGCAGAAAAAAAACACTCCAGGGCCAAATGCATTGCCCACAGAGCCCTGCAAGTTCAAGGAACAGAATTCATACGTGGAAATAATCCCACATTACCAAACCACTAGAGAATTCAAATCCAGAAATGCTCTGCACATAAAAACAGGATATTCCGCAGAGAAAGACCTACAGGCTCTGCCATTTCTACTATACTAACCACATTTCTGAACACACTTATATGGAAAAACGCACAAATCAGGACCACTTGAAATTGAAAAAAAAATTAAAACAGGCTTTTAAACGCAACCAATGGAAATCCGCCATCACAAAGAGGAAACGGCACCTCTAAATTCAACCAACTAGCATATAGACGCACGGTAATGGAATGCCATACTTGCTCCCAACTGCCCAGTTCCAAAACAACTCTTAGCACTCTGAGCTGGATACCACAGACTTGAATATGGCAACAACCGCTAAAACACTAGAAAATCCCTCTTCTTCTTTAACTTCAAAAATGCAACAGGACATCAACCCACAACAAAAACACGAAGAAGCTCAAGACTTCTCACCACAACACAACCAACATTGGCATCGTGCATTTGCACCAACAAGGAAAACCTACGAAACTAACAACATACCCTACCAACGAACTATATTTCTCCACCACACACAAACTCAAACTAGTCACCTGCACACTACCTTTAAAACTAAACCTGTCCCCAGACTCCAAACACAACTCTACATCCAACGCCAACTGACACACTAACCCCGGGCCCCACCCACCCACACACTAACCCCGGGCCCCACCCACCCATCCCTACTGCAAGCACATGGTTCCCCCTCTGGACACAACGCCCTTGATGCTTCCAACACACCACACCTAGAAAGCTTGCACACACACAGAGCTTAGATTAATTCTGATGTGCACCATAAAAGTAAGGAAACACAATCTTGGATTTTCTGCCATTGTCTTAAGTAACCCAACCCAGCCACTATCCAGCCTGCTATGGTATCAGGTTGAACAGTACTGAAATTGACTGTGAAGGAACCAGGAATACATTTTTTATGAAGAGCAAACACAATACATGCAGTAATCCACACAAGCACTTAAACAACAGAAGTGCTACTCACTTGTTGCAGTTAGGTCCAAATACTGCCTCTCTGGCCCCAGGACTCTGGCATTGATTCTGGGGACCACGTTGGGCTGGCTCATGATGTACTCCACTACATCCTGCTCATTAGCCAGTTCGCCCTTTTTTAAAGAGAAACAACGTTAATTGGCATGTTCAATTAAAGCAGGTCACTAGCTGCTCATTTTCATTGAGGAGGTATAAAGAACCAAGTGCTTTTTCGAGAAACTAAAACTGCAGCTCTCTTCTATGAAGTTAAAGTGTCACATTTAATACATCTCAAATGCGCTGTTATTTCATTAAAACAGCAATACTCCCAATAAGATGGCACTTTTTTTTATAAAGCTTCACTGATCTAAAAAATAAAAAATAAAGAAAAACTACAGCCCTTTCAAAGTAAAGCCCACACAAAGTAAAGCATCACTGCTGGTCTATACTACTGCACCAATCTAGGGAAGCATTTTACTTCTTTTACTTGCAAACGCCTACCACTCCCCAGCAAAAGATCATCACTCTTCTTTTGCTTGCTGTCAATACTCACCAGGTAGACAGCCCTTTGAAACAGACTGGTGGTCTCCAGGATTTTGTGCATGGTGACTGTCTCCAACTCATCCGGGTCCAGCTGATCTTTCTGAAAGGGCATGCCATTGAACAGAGCAATGGGCAGTGGACCCACACCAGTCTGCATATAGTAATTCCTCCCTTCCTAAAACACAAAAGGATAGTATTGATTTGACAGTCGAGTGGGAAGCTTGGTAGAGGGGTCAAGGTTAAATAGAGAGGTTGTAGGACTTAGGTTGTGTAGCTAGGGTGAGGTCATACCCACGAATGGAAATTAAATGTTGCACAACAGCTTTAGTCACCTTTCTATTGCTGTCGTAAGCCGAATCACTACCAAGAATGCTGCTCACTTCCACGTATGGGTACTTCTTCTCCAGGACACTGATGACATGCTCAACCTTTAGCTTGTCCCCAGGCATCACCTTGTTGTAAACCTACAAAGAGGTAAAAAGTGCAATTCACTTTAGACAGCCATAAACCTGCGTGCAATATACAAATGTTGCATTTTCTGTATGTAGAGTGCTTGTTTCCTGTGGCCATGCATGAGAAGTTAGTCCACAGTTCTGTTTTTTGCTTGGAACTTGTGATTTATAGTTTTCCTAAATTTCAAATGTGAAAGAAAAAACCTACTGCAAGTCTCAGAATCAAAAGAGAAAAAACAGAGCTTGGTGGCATTCTCATGCATGGTGATAGGAAACTTGAGAGCACTGTGTGCAAGGCACATATTATGGGCATTTCCAGTATACCAGTAAAGCTGTTACTCCAGTGCTGTATTTGCTCCCCCTTTCTCTAATAACGTGTCTCTCTGCTACATTCACTACAAAGGCTGTAATATCAAGGACAATGTAATGCAGAGTATAGAAGAACAACAATTAGGAAAGCAGAGGAATTTGAGGCACGTGGGGGTTGTGGAAAAATACTCTTGACCAACGTGGGGTCTTAGGGAATGAATACATAAATGGTTGACATGCACTTCCCAGAAAAAGCCCCCCACCCACTTGTTTTTGTAAGACATAACAGATGGGCCTTGTTTTTTGGGAAAATAGAGTGAGAAAGAGGGAAAAGGAGAGGTTGTATGCATGTGAGGGTGTGCGCGATAGAGCCTAGAGCCGGCGTTTCGTTAGATCAGCAATGGCAGTACCGGGGGTGGGGAGGGGGGTGCTTTTGCATGAAATCATGTTTGGATCCGTTCTCGAGCTCCAGCAACTGAACCCGGTGCCGTTGCCGGCCTATATTTGCTTCCAAACTCAATTTATCTACAGGACACAAGGTGACGGGGGCTGCTGAACGTGCAGGCTGCGTCCCGAACCGACGACCATCAGAGAGAGAGACCTCTGAAAGGTGTAGCAGGCACCCGATGCAGCATCACGCCGCCGACCATGTGGCGATCACGGCGGCCAGAGTGTGAGTGGCGCTGCAGCAATCGTTCTGGCGGGTACAGTGCTGTTGCACCATCACAGGGTTGGAACGCGCAGCAGTGTGCGAGCCTGCGATGGCAGGGAGTAGAGAAACTCACTTGCCTCCGGCTACATCTGTGCTGACGGCGGAGGCCGGGACCGGCAAGTGTGCTGCAGCAGGCACACCAGGGAAGGCCCTGTTGCCCTGAGGGAGACGAGAGCGGCTGGCCTGAACAAGGGCCTTGCGGCCCCCGCCGACTTGTAAACCCACAGTGGAGCACCGCTGTCCCTGCATATCCCGCGGCGGTGAGTGTAAGCTGGGGGCCACTGCCCACCATTGCCAGTCGGACTGGGTGGTGCAAAGATACAGGAGGAGATTGCCTCTGAGCACTGGTGACTGCTTTAAATGGTACTTGTGGTCTCCTGCTGAGGCGCTACTGATAATTTACCCGGACTACACACAGATGCTGTGTAGAGTGGTTCCGGTGGGGGTATCACACTGCAGCCTGGGATTGACACACAGGGGGTCATTCCGAGTTTGGCGGTAAGTAACTGTCCTTAACGGCATGGAGAAAATACTGTGTCCGTGTAGGTAAGTAACTGTCCTTACTGGCATGGAGCAAATACTGTGTCCGTGTAGGTGAGAGCCCGCTAATAGAGGGCTATTATGACCTCGCGGGCACGAACTTTGCACCATGCCGGTAACGACATTACTGGCATGTCGCTAAAGTCCCGAAAAAGGCCCTTAGCGGCATCAAGTAAAGAGCAGATTGCACTACTGGCATGTAGCAAGACGTCATTAGCGGTCACCGCTATTAGTGGTGGCCGTTATTAGCGGTGACTGCTAATAACAGTCACCGTAAATAAGCGGAACCGGAAGTAGCGTCATCGCACAGGAACAGAAAAGAGCACGGCGGCCATCATTAAAAACACAATCCATTGCCATACTCAGTAGTGAGGACCTGTAGGATGTTGCTGTGTGTGAAATCAAATCCACAATAACACTACAATGCCCAAGGCTGTGAAAAAGGGCGCCTCCCGCCAGCGCAAGGAGCGCTTTAATGAAGTTGAGTTAACCATGCTTGCGAAGACCCTTGAAGAAAATGCAGATGTCGTGTTTGCCCAGAGCCTCAAGAGGGAGGCCATAACCAGAAAGGAGGAGATCTGGGCACTAGTGGCGCAAAAAGTAAGCGCAGTTGGCAACACCCCCCGCACAACAAAGGACTGCACCAAGAGGTGGGATGACTTGCGCCTGCGAGTCCGCAACATCCTCTCGGCAAACAGGAGCCAGGCCATGGCAACTGGCATAGGAGCAAGCTCTCCCATAAAGCTGTCCCGGTGGGAGGACATATGTGCAAGCCTGACCGGCATGGAGGCCATTGAAGGCGTGGGAGACATGGAGTGTGGCGCCACGTCATCGGCGGACGGAGGCGAGTGTCTTAAGAAAACACTGTAATGCAGAGTCTGATGATAGTCCATCAATATGCCTGTCTAAAGAGGCAAGCCATGGCCCAATACACACACATTCCCAGCATAGTTGTCGTACGCAGCACAGACACATGCAGATGCCTGCAGCAAGGCAATGCCATGCCTTACACAAAACACACTAAGATGTCAATAGCATAAGTCACATGCAGGCCACAACCAATATGCATGTCACATAGCAACATGAGTGACCCCGACGTATGCCTGCCAGTTCAGTCGGGGAGGCAGCAGCTACAGCAGCCTTGGCAGAGGAGGAGGCACAGGAAGAGGTGTGGTTGCCCGTGGAGGACAACTCCTCCGAACTGCCTCGCACACCAAGTCCAGCACCAACCCCCCAGCTCACATTGGTAGACTCCGACCACACCACCACCCCGGAGCAGTCTGGGAGGGTTGGGGGGTGGGGGAGTTCAACCAAGGGGCCATGAGTCCCATAGGGGAGCCAACAGAAATGGTGCATGACACCCAAGCACCTTCCACCTCCACAGGTGTACCGGCGGGGGGTGCAGCGGCAGGAGGAGCCAACTGCCCTGGTGCGACAATTTGTAAGTGACAATGCCCAAGCAAGGCAGGAGTGGCGCGAAAACACAGCCTCTCTGGGCAAGATCATTGCCGATAACACTGCCTCCCTGGGCAAGATCTTTGCCGAAAACACAAGTAGACTGTGCGAGGAGGTTATCAGCCCTGCGGCAGGTCCTCTGCCTGTGGCAAGGAAGTGGAGCACCGACACTACCTTCGGTAGAGTGGGGATGGCGGTGCGTATTTCAAGGAGGCTGACAATGTCGTCGTGTATCATGCCCACGATGGTGGTGATGGTGTCCCGTCCAGATGGTACAGGGTGTGGATCTGCTCAGGGGTTAGGTTGAAAGGACTGGCTCTGATGCGAGGGATTGGGGGCCGCCTGCGTGTTGCTGCTGGCTGCGCTGGTGGGGCATGCTGGGCCTGTCTCACCGCCTTCTCCTCCTGCGTCTCCTCTGTGGTGGCTGCTGCTGTTGTTGTTGCAGGTGTGGCAATACAAGCATGTCCTCCAGCTCCAGTATTGCTATCATCTTAGTGTGGGAAGGGGGGTGGTGTGTGGGTGTGCTCCTTTTGTACTGGCCCAGACTCCATTGCCTCCACCTGTGCTGATTGTGTGCACCTGTGGCAGTTGGGAACACTGCACATAGCATTTTACGGTTGGTTCACGATGACAGTATCCCCTATTAGCACCTTCATGGTGCCGGTATTTGCTTGTCCGCCTGACTTGTGATTTCCTCTCATTAGCGCCATTCCGGTTTTGCCGGTATGATGGGCTGCGAGCCCGCGCCCATGCCGCTATTAGAGGCACCGTTATTAACGGTGCCTCTAATAGGTGCCTCTAATAGCGGAGTCTTAGGTCGGAATAGCCCGGAGCCGTATGCAATGCTGGTAATCTTTTACCGGCATCGTTTTTCAATTACCTCCAACCTCGGGAATGACCCCCACAGACTTCAGTAAGGAGCACCTACACCACTGTTTGACCTGCCGCAGGGCCGAAACCTCACACAGTCTACTTGTGTTTTCAGCAAGGTTTTGTGGAGAAGTGGACAGATGTCTGGGGAGGAGCCATTGCTTGATCCAACCGCGGCTCTACTGTGCACGTTTAATATCTCCCATCGCAGTGTGCGTTCTTGAGAAACACTCCACTCGGGCTGCAGATATGACAAAGGGCAACACTAAGAAGCAGTGCTCTATGAACCTATATGCTAAAACCACCCCAGGGCTTCGTGGGCTCGACCACCACTACGGATGCTGCCATGGCACCTGCTGACCTCACCGAAACGCAGCGTATGATGGCCTGTATGCAGGAAAGGTTTTCGGCAATGAAGAGCAAGCTGGATGACATCACAAGCACAATTGAGTCAATTAAAGCACACCTGGAGAAAACTCATCAAAGGATAACTGAGGCAAGAGTGGGCACAGTTGAGGATGACGTATCCACTTTAAAGATGGAAATGGCAGCTCTGTCAAAGCAGGCCCAAGCGGTCACCAAGAAAAATTACAAGCTCGAATCGAGGTTACGCCACAACATATTCGGATTATTGGTGTACCCGAGAGCAACACTGAAACCTCGCTGGAGGGATTCATCAAACATACTCTCCTCCCACTTCTCAGCAACGTCAAGTTTGAGCCCACAGATCTTTGGCACCAAAGCCCAAACTGGGCGCACCACCTCGCCCGATAACTGCTCAGATCCTAAATTATTGAGACTGGGATGCTATCCTCCATGCCGCCTGAAGCAAGGAGACCTCACGCTGGGCTCGAGCAAGCTGTATATTTATCCTGACTTCTCAGTGGCCGTGCAACAGTCGAGGAAAACATTTCTGGCCGTGAAGAAGTGACTACATGATAGAGGCCTAAAATACGCTATGCTATACCCCCGCCAAACTGTGAATCGAATGGAACAGCAAGGTCTATTTTTTTACTATTCCGAAAGGAGGCAATGAGATTTCTTGATCAGAACTTAGCTGCAACATGATTTCATCATCTTCTAGCCAGAGGGATGCTTGGTGGTTCATCCCTCTCTCTCCTATGTTACGCCTAGATAGGTGCCTGTGCTTAAATAATGTTCTGAAAGGAGTTTTGAAGTGGCTGTGATATATCGTAATATATGCCTGAACATGTTCAAAGTTTGAATTAATATAGGAAGCATGTGAATACTTGCTCTTCTATGTACTGAAGTACGCTGTCTGGCCCGGGTTAGCGCCCGCGCATCAGTGGGTTTCCTTGAGAGGTGGCAAACTCATTCTAAATGAATGGAATCTGTCAACGACTGGTCCATCTACAAGTCAAAGGATATTGCCTGCTAAATCCATCCACAAGTATGTTAAGTTTTCAGCTAGATGTTGTGGTAAGTCAGACTCAGGAGACGGACAAGACGTGATGTTCCATAGAATCCTGTTCTGTCCCTACTTCTAGCGTTTTCTTTGACCAATATAGAAAATAAAGGGTGCCCGCCAGAGTGTCTCGCACAAAACTCAGTCCCCTCCAGAAAATCCCAATCTAACCTATGTTCTGTCCATACACAAACTTAACAGATTAACAATGACTCAAGAAAGGTCTGCAAACAAATTCACTCTCAACCCTTTTAAAGGTGGGTGGTTTCTGACCCCACCTAAATGTGTCTCAGATTTCTCTGAGGCCAAGTACCCATTTATGCATTTCAAAGTACCACTGATTTCGTCCTCTTTGCCTGGTGGTGGTTGGTTCCCAGAACTCCCCCCAAATGTCTCTCTCTCAGGCAATATGCCTCATTGTACAAAGAGTCTTTGCCATCAACTTAGTTAACAAGAAGGATACTCTCTGACTCTTGCAGTCAAGCTGGGACTGCCTCATCCCGGAATACGGCTGCTCTCAACCCACCTTGGGTTTGCAGTCCTCTCTCACTCTCTTGGGGTATTTGGTGCTCTCACCTAGTTTTGGGGTACTGTTTCTTCGCCCCCATGTTGGGGAAGGACTGTGTACGTCCCACCTAGGGATCTCAATTCTTACAATGCCTCGTGGAGTATTGTGGCTTCTAGCCTGCCCCAGGGTCCTGTTACTCACACCCAGGTCTGGAATCTCTCTCACCGTTATGTGATCTTTGCTCTTCTACTTTCTCTTGGGGTCATGTTCTCACCCAGCTCTGGGTTCTTGTGTTTTGGTCTTTCAGCCCATCTTGGGCTATAGACTTGTCTCAATGCCCTTCTCCCAACCGCATAACTTGTGTGCTATAGCAGTATTCCTCGTGAGCGCAGGCTCTGCAGCTCTTCCATGGCAGATACCATCTGCGTCAGGTTGCTGCTGCTGTGCCCCACCTTCCAGGGGGACGTCTCCACTCGTGGCTGACTCTGCAGTAGTACCTTCACTTGCGGCTGTGCCTGCAGGATTTCCTCCACCTGCGGTTGGCTCTGCTGGTGTTTTTCTCTCGTGCTGCTTGTCCGGCCTTTTTATGGCTCACCCAGGAATGAGATTGAACCATCGGTCGATTTTATGGTTCACATAATGCTAGAATTATAAAGGGGTCATAAACCATACCAGCCAGCTCAGAAGGGTCTTGTACACAATTGTCTTGCTCAATCCCCCTATAACCAAAGAATTAACGTCACAATGTGTCCATGAAACTGACAGCAGGTTCTGTAGTGCCCAGAAATGCAATAACGTTTTTTCTCTGCATAGAAGAGGTGAGCTAAAACCATCAATTTGCTGGCAAGGTCTGAACTTTCCTCAGATAATTAGGAGAAAGTAGGCCAGCGCAAGTCTTGTTTTTCATCACAGCGTCCACTGATCAAGCATACACTATCCCCGTCAGTGGCCTTCATCACTAGCCTAATCTGGACCAGCAACAGGTGAAAGTTTCCCAGAAAGCAGTTTTGGCTGTGATGTCCATGATAGCAGAGCTTGACTGATGTTTGTAGAGCAACCAGTTCCCGATTATCTAGACCGCTCACTAAATGTTTATTGCCCTACTCTACGAAATGTCGTAAGTCAGAATCAGTAGACGGGCACTCTGACATTTTGCTTTAAGGGTACTTTATTGTGAAGTAGCTCAAAATCTTAATCTATCCTTTGTGTGCTGAGCCCTACCGTAAAAAAAGATGTCTAAAAGGTTGTTTGTCAGGATATCCTACAAATAAAGTTCAGTCCATCGTCCAGAAATCTATTGTGTCCCTATCACTTTGAACAAAGGAAAAATATCCTAACAAAAACCCAATAAGGTTTCTTCCCCAAACATAGGAATGGTAACTGGCTTCTGACCACCACCGTGAGATCTCCTGATCAAAGGAAGAAAGGTGGCTCCTCGCCCTTTGTCGGAGTTCCAGTCAGTATATGTCTTTCTTCTCGTTCTTCCTCTTTTCACGAGGTTTTATAGGCTTCCATTCGTGTCTTGCTCATTAATATTTATCAGGCAGTTTGTGTTGGTCTCTAGTTTTCGAACCAGCCTGGGTTACTTGTGGATTAGTTAGTCCACACCAGTTATTTTCCCTGGATTCCCCACCCAGGAATCTGTTACGCTCACCTGGCTCCCATAGGGGCGTCGGTCGGACCCGGACAGCTGTGGTCTCCACCCACGTGATGCGTAGTGCAGTGATGACTGACTGGATCTGCCCTCCTAATCTTGTCTGCTTAACCCGTAGAAATATTCTCCTGCAAGTGGAGAGATGGATTTAGCCACTTGTGGATTCAAGTGATGGCACCCCCACAGTCCTCCCCAACTAATCACCTCCGAAATGCCCTCACAGCAATCTCACCTTATATTCTTGAAAGATGAGCTCTCCATCCTGCGTGGATTTGCAGGGGCGCGTCAATTCCAGTTACTTCACTGGTCTGAAGGCTCGGGAGAGTTCCGGAGAGTATTGACTCTGAGGTTCCTGGTGAGGACCAGTAAGTGTTAAGTTCATAGAGTTCAATATGTCCGATGTTCACTCTTGTTCCCCCCCTTCCTTTCTTGTCTTGCAGCTGGCTTGTGAAAAGATGCTCTTGTGGCAGCTGGTGGCGCTCAGGTAAGAGTCTGTATTACCCGGCGCTGTCCAGTAAATGTTGCACGAGGAAAACGTGTTGTTTTGTCTCTATTTACAAATGCGGCACGTGAAAATATGGAGAGTCACAAAAGGATGCCTCCGGTGGTAAATCAGGTAAGTCTATGGTGGTAAGAATTATATTTGTTGGTTCCCTCAGCTCACCTTGTGGTTTTCTTTCATCTCCTAGGTGCCTAAGTTCGGCGAAGAAATGATGGAGGCAGCGCTGACCCGAAGGATGTTGTGAAGACTGGTGAGTATGGCGCGGCGCTGCAGCTGGAGGTGCGGCGCGTGCAGAAATGATGTTCTTTACAGGTCCGTAGACAAGATGGATCCAGAATCAGGTGTGGAATAGAAATACGTTTGTTTTCTAACCTTGTCCATTTCTTTCCTCTTTGTTTTAGGAGCTCTGGATTCGAGGCGGGCGTGGCAGAAGACTGGATGCAGGTTGCAGGCACGGTGAGTGTTACGCTGCTGGATGCAGAATAACGCGAAGCGTGTGTTGCTGGTCGGGTGTGGTTTAAATAGCCTCAAAAGGAGTCCCAGGTAAGAAGTCCCTAGAACCACACCAGAGTAAAAAATAGTCCCTGTAGAAAAATAATCCCTTTCAGGCTTCATGTTGGATTGGAGTCATTTGCAGCATGGTCTGCCTGAGGTAAGTAATGACTATGAGCCTGGCGCCTTAGGCGCCAGGACTGATTCCTATTATGAGCCTGGCGCCTAAGGCGCCAGGACTGAACCCAGATAGCCCCTAGCTGGGGCTGCTGAGGTTTTGCTAAATGTCTAGATGCCTGCTCCCGGGGCTGATGGGCTTGGTCCGGATGCCTGGGGGTAGGCATCATGACAGAATCTTGTTCGGCTATCTCCAGTGAACATTACCCTTTTCTGGGGTTTTTGGTTTCTCAGCCCAGCTTTGACTTTGGGGTTCCTCTCGCCTCATCTTGGGTTCTGGTTGCTCTCACCCCACCCTGGGGTTAGGTTGCTCTCACACAACGCTGCAGTTCGGTTTTGTGCATCCGGCCTTGGGGTATGGAGTCTTTTGGCCAGCATTGGGCTATGGCTTCTCTCAGCCCCTACCTTGGGCTTGGCTTAGTCTGACTCTGTCTTGGCGTTTTCTTGGTAGTTACCTCCCACACCTCCTGGGTCAATGCACACCTTTAAATTCATTGCAGTCTTCCTCAGGCAGACGGGAATTTTCGCGATAGGCTTTGCCGGATCCACAGTGGCGTTTGTCTTCTCCGGCGATTAGATTTTTTTTGTTCTCCTCTCGCCCCCCCTTCCCACACCTCCACTCAGTTACCCACATTTTGGCCTCGCAATCGTGGCATCGCTTGAAGCCAGAGACCCTGTGAGATGACATTGAATCGAGATTTTCTGAGAAAACGTACAACTAGGTACAAAAAAACGTTGACTAAACTCGAGTCGTGTTCGCGGTGCAGCGTGCAGAAAAAAGGAACTAATGCATGGGGCGTAGTGATGTGCTATATAAATATATATGCAACGCTGACGTCACTTCTGGAGCAGACTATCGAGAACTGGACAAGACGGATCGACAACCGAGTCGATGCCCAATACGCCCCCTGTCGAAAAAGTTTCCGAACAACAGAGCTGGATGATGAATATCTATCAAGATGAGGAATCGACGGGAGAAAAGCAATCAATTTAAATGAGTGCTTCAAAATACAAATGTTCGTAAAATCCTGTATGGGACTGATGTGCAAGCATATATCAACTATTTAGCTGAGAACCTGGTGTAGTCCTTCTTGCACAAACCGGTATGCGGCCCACCGCGAGTACCTGACACTCAGGATGATGTTTTCCAGGCCGCAATGGTGGTTATACTGCCCAGCATCGTGTGAGGGGCTTCCAGGGGTGGGAATCTTTCACCACCTCGTATCTTGGCTTTCTTCTTGCCCTCTCACGGCCAGATGTGCCATATATGGTAATCCCTGTCTGGTCCCAGTCCACATCCTGACAAACTGTTTCTGGGCAGATGTTGAGGCTGTACACGATTGGACAGCTCTGTCCACTTTGAATAGAGTACCTGGAGACTGCCATCAGGTGGTAGCAGGGTGTGGTATTAATCAACAAAACATAAATCAGATCTTTACCACTGGTGGGCTCAGGGGAGAGTCCAGCATGTCGTCAGAGCCAAGATAAGAGGAGCATCCTGCTGAAGACCCAGATCTCATTGTTGCAGCCAACCAATATTGTCTTCAACCATCCCACTCGAGCCCTGCTCCTTTGCTGATCCAAGAATTCAGCCCCTGGAAGACTTCGGAATTATCCTGTGACCATTCTGGGCTACCTAGCTGCATCATTCCCCTTCCTGAGTTCCAACTTGAGATTCTGCAGACCCTCGTCCTGTAAAACAAGAGCCCTTTGTCTGCAGTTGCAGCTGTCCAGCATAAAGAGCGATCTTTATTTCTGCCATGAGGGTTGCCCTCCGCTGACTGAATGCAGTGGTCATCATTGTCAGACCATACAATTAAAGACCAACAATGGTGCTCTAATATTCAGAATGCCATTGCCGACAAAATCCCACTACAACGTAAAACTCAACAAAAAAAAATCTAAACTCAATCTTACCCAAAATTCATCAATCACATACTCTCCAACAGATACCCTCAAAGCATCCAAATTCTCTTTCTCCTCTTACAACCTCAGGCACGATAAATATCATCAAAAGCCTTAAACCTTCTAGATGCAAAGGATATATTTGCCCAGCAACTCTAGTAACTCTAGTAAAAGACTGTGTGGTTGAACTTGCTCCTTTTATCACCAGCCTCATCAACAACTCATTTGCCTCCAACACTGTCCCAAATGATTTAAAAACAGTCTGGGTTCTACCCTTGCTTAAAAAACCCACACTAGATCCTAATATTCCAACTAATTATCGCCCCATCACTACAGTCTCCTTCCAACTTAAAATACTAGATCGTGCAGTTTATCTACAGATTCAAAAACATCTTGAAGACAATCACCTTCTAGGCTTGAGACCATCAGGCTTCAGACCAGGCCACGGCACGGAAACGGCTTTACTTGACCTGAAAGCACAAATGGATCAATATGAGGATAAAGGAGAGTTGTGCATCCTCCAGCTGCTAGATCTCTCGGCAGCGTTTGATTTAGTCAATCATGATATCCTATGCCAACACCTTGAGACTGCAGCCCAATTCTCCCCGGACTCTTAAATGGATCAGATCATTTCTTTCCAATCGGACCATGAGGGTCTTCTCAGACACTTCAGCAGCCCTCCCTGTCCCGGTAACTTGCGGTGTACTGCAAGGATCGTGTGTCTCACCCACACTTTACAATCCATTCACTAAACTCCTATTCAACAAACTGGACAATATGGGCATCACGTATACAGACTATGCGGATGATACCCAAATTCTCCAAATTCTCATACCAATCACCGGCTGCTATGACACAGATTCTAAAAATCTAAATAAAATATACCTTGCAATCCAAGCCTGGAGTGACGATAAGACTGAGCTTATCCTCATAGGCAACAAAACGAAATGTAGCAACCTATCCCAGCATTACAAATCTTTCATCATTGATGGCAATACCATCCCAGTGGCTAATGAAATAAAAAATAAAAACTTTAGGGGTTTACATTGATTCTGCACTTACACAGGTCAATGCAGTGGTTTCCTCTGCCACGAATACAGCCAAACTGATCAGAGCGAGCCGCCCTTTTCTCTCCTCAGAAAATTCTATCACTCTGGCGAGAGCCTTGATCCTTTACAGGATTGACTATTGCAGTTCTCTTTGCTGGAACCAGGACCAGAAACATCAAGAAATTACAAATAGCACAAAACAACGGCATAAGAGCGCCATTAAATATCCCAAGTCACAATCATATCTCAACTACTAGAAGAAACATTCATTGGCTCCCTGTCCAAGACAGAATCAAATTTAAAATCCTAACAATGACGCAAAAATGTATTGCGAAAAAGGCGCCAAAATACCTTAGTAACCTCATCTGTAAAGTCAACTCCAATAGACCAACCTGGTCTGCCTACACTAACTTGCTTATTACCCCCAGATATAGAAGACAGAAAGCGGGAGGCTCGAGATTCCCAGCTATAGCTCCAAAATTGTGGAACGCCCTCCCTCACCAACTGAGAAATGACACTTATGGTCATTTAGAAAAAATCTAAAAACTCTCCTCTTCAGATCTGACATCCAGCTATAGTCTACCAACTTCGTACATATTACAACAAGGACATGTAACAATATATAAATATGCAAAATTGTGCAATTTTCTGCTTGAAATGTATGTTAATATTCCAATCAATGTATTATATGTAACAAAATAGCTGTTCTTGAAGCTTTAACCATAATCGTAAGAAGAAAGGAAACTTGTAACCATATCCTTAAGCAATAATTTAGCACCTAGGTGCCTCTCGGTTATGTGCGCTGTACAAATGAACAACTACATACATTAATAAATAAGATTGTATTCCACCTGGATAGTGCCCTGGGGGTCCTCAAAGGTGTTCAACCATGTGGTGGTTGGTCCTTTCTTCTTCATGCAACAGTCATCCAGCTTGACCTAAATACTGAAGCCAAACGTGTATCTGCACCTGCGACCCCAGGGCCTTCTCCAACTGAACCAAAGAACTGAGTAAGTGGGCCCACCAAATTCAGGAGGCCACTGAGAAAATTGGAACACAGGAGTTGAGTTTACATATCTGTTTCTACCCCTCGCCCCCTCACCCCCAATGCTCCATAGTGAACAGATGCAAAGTACTAACCCTACCTTTCCTTACCGTGATCTGTGGCATTATGGTCAAAGACCCCTCACCTGGACTTTGTAAGGACGCAGACTCTGACAAGGAGGGGTCATGGTGATTAGGAGAAACTTTTATTCAAGTGCGAAAAATAAAAGAAAACCCTATTTTGCCCTAAAGCAAATAGGGGTTTCCCGGGCTCAAGCAATCTCACTAGTGTCAGAATGTTCAAAGTAAAAGTCCCAATGTCAGAATCCCAACTCTGTCCCCCACAGTCAAGTTTAAAGTAAATGAAAAGAAGGCCTTTCTAGCGCAGAGGGAGTGCTTCCTCCTCCTCCTCCTCCTCCTCCTCCTCCTCTTCCTCCTCCTCTTCCTCCTTCTCCTCCTCCCCCCCCCCCAAAGAACTGAGCTATGCGGTATAGTGTTTTGGGTGTGGTGCCCTGGGACTACTTTACTCGGAGGCTATTTAAACCACACCCGAGCAACAGAACACGCTTCGCGTTATTCTGCAGCTTGCAGCGTAATGCTAACTGTGTCCAGTGTCCTTGATACCAACAATCCTTGGAGCAGCGAGCCTGCAGAGGGGAAAAAGAACATTGATATATAGAATTATGCGCCAGACGTTCATTCCTGCTTCTGCTTATTGCGGGCCGTCTATCCAGTGAAGTACGTCTTCTGGCCGGGCACCGCATGCTTACCGGAACGAAGCAACCTGAAAAGGAGAGAGAGGAAGAAAACATTAGTGAACGCACAGCTTTTATTAAACAACGGACATCACAAGAACCTCACCTGGCTAGTCGCCTCTTGGCCGGCATCGTTCCGGAAAACCACGCCCGCCGGAGAAGAATGTTGCGACCTGCAAAAGGAAAAGGAAAACACAGGATAGCATATACAAGGTGAAACAGCGCTGCGCATAGCGTATTACTTACCGGATTGCAGCACGCATCTTGCGCCATCCATTACCGGCAGGTGCTCACTCCAACCAGCACGAAACGCTGAATCTCCCGCACACCTAGGGGGAAAGAAAAAGACATTAACCAAAAGGAGAGTAAGGCAAGAACAGTATTGTATACAAAGACTGCTAGGCAGCAAGACTTACCTTAAAGACACTTGAACGGGCTCGCACCAGTGAAGTAACTCAGTCGCCCACGCCCACTGGAGACTACTTACCCTGCCAAAGAGGGCAGGACGCAGAGCACGCCTTATACCAAAACAAGGTGAGGAGAGGGCCTAAGGGTCAAATCCAAGGGAGGTGGGAAGAGTCCTTACCTGAGACAGCCAGTCTTCAACCCAGCCCTCCTGTAATTTCAGCTCAACTTCCATCGGAGACACCACCCGGGATCATGGAGAGGGTTCCAGGCGCATATCATCCAACCAGGGCTGAGTGGCGTCCCCGTAGATACCAGGTGAGCGTAACAGACCTGCCTTGAGAAAGACCAAAGTGGTCGAAACAGGTGTTGGCACAGAATGGGCCATTGACTGTGAATCAATAAACAGTCCTAAGATTATCCAGAAATGTGATAGTCTCATGTGATATTGGATGTATAACGGTGTAAAAAATCGTTTTCCATTGATTTTAAGGCGATCGCTTTCCCTCAGATCAAAAAGTTGTTGAGTTCCATTGTTTTTGGTAGGTCAGGGGTGACCTATGATCTGACAGGATTACAGCAGTCCTTGTTCAACATTATTGACCAGTGGCAGTAATATTTGCCCGTTTGAGCGCTCTCATACCTGGTTACCCAAACACAGTGGTCTTTTTGCTTAATTTCATATGGGTGCGGGTTACAGACTTCCACTGTGGGTTTTTTCGCCAGTACCCCACTAAAATTGCATCACTGTTCTGCCAAACATTATTATCTCGGTTTGTCTTTCTAAACATCTTTTGACTTCCATCAGGGTACCAGGTGCATTAGTGTTGCTCCTTAAGCTTACTTGCCCCCTCGAATTGTGCCTGCCGCTCTGCAGAGCACTCAGCGCCTCCTTGTCCATCAGCATACGTTATTTAGTTGTCCATGATGGTCTCTGGTCATTCAGTGCGCCTGCGGTCTGTGGTGGGGCTTCCCCTGCTTCCTACTGTTGCATCCGGTCACCGGTCTTACTTGTCAGAGTGGGACCGTTCCTCCACAGGTGCCGACCTTTGGGGATGCCAGGAGCACCTTCCTTGTTGCTCGCCGTGCTGTTCCCTGTACACTGGACCAGCTTCATAGCGACCTCCTTTCTCGGCTTCCTGGTCTGCCTCTCTCCTTCCCTGAGCGTACTCAGTTTTCACAGAGCGGGCTTGCCACTTTATCAAGTCTTTCTTCGCTTTTAACTTGGTTCTTTCCAATCAGCTGTCGAGAACCACTAGAATGGGCAAAGTGGTTCTGGGAGGTCCTCTGTACTGCTTTGCAGCTCCTCCTCACCACAGTACTGATCGGGTTAAGTTGTTGTGACTAAATAGAGATCTTCCTCGTCTCAGTATTCTCTACTTCTGGTTTACTACAGAAGTACATGGCATAGGAGTGAAGATAAAGGAGGTGAAGGAGGGTGGGGGTTTCATAGGCATACTGTGTTCTACCAATATAGTAGTCACTAGTCCCATAGTGAGTTTCCCCTCCCATGAGATCCACTCGCCGAGTACCACCCCCAGGGAGACTATCGGGTAGCAACCGCACCTCCCTCGCCTCATAGTAAGGGGCTCCCCCTACAGAAGCAGTGAAGACATCCTGGAATTCGTCACAACTTCTTCTAAGGTGGTCTGATTGGGAGAGGACCTCCCACGAACTTTGCTTCCTTTGTTTTTGCTTCTTGTAATGTACACATCATCCTTTCATCACGAAGCTCTGCGCGAGCTCCCCTCGTGATGAAAGGATGAATAGAATGCAGTGACGGAGAACGCAGAGAATGCTATATTCAAATGTGTGTTTACAGTTGCTGCCCACGGTCGGTGGGGCCTGTTCGCATTTACTTAACGTGCAAATAAATGATCCTTAAATCATACAAGCCTCCTTGCCTTACCTCAACCACTTCACTTCTTAAGACACTTAAAACGACCTGTTGGCTCTGCAAATCCTTGTTCAGCAAACCTAAAAGACTCCTAGCTCCCTGCAAAGGGTTCAATTGGGACGTTTTACTTTAAGGCACTAGACCTCATCTCTTCTAACAACGAAAGTATTTTTAAAGTGTAGGGTCTTATTTTATAAGGCTGTGTACATTGTTTTTTATATGTACCTATTAGACATATAATTGGTTTAATGCTTACCTTGCCTTTTTCTTGCCTATACTATACTACAATGTTTTTAGTCTGAGTTTACTGTGTTTAAAAGTGCTGCTTTTCTGTAGCCAGAGCATGTCAAAGTGAATGAACATATATTAGTGGTGTACGTTTAGTGATTTACTGATATGTGATTTTTGATTGGTAAGAGTTGTCCAAAGAAACTATTTTCATATATTTTGCCCAACTTGTATTATTAAGAGTGCTCTGTGTGTGCTTAAATGAACCGTTCACAACTCTCTCACTCTAAGTCTAAGCCTTCCTGCTCAGCCACACTACCTTGATGAAGTTTGGCTTAACGTTCAAGTCTTTCCCTGTTCACCAGAATAGGGTACTCCCTCAATCTGGCCACAGAGCTCATTCTGAAAATCTATCTCAACACTAACAATGACTGACAGTGGTGATTGCTTCCATGTACTTGACCTCAGCCCAATGGACGTAAGGACAAGTTACTTACCTGTAACTCCTGTTCTAGAGCATGGGTCTGGCATGGATTCATATGCTCATGAATATTCCCAGTCGTCAGGCTGGGGTTCCTCGGAAAAAGAAAAACAGTTTCACTTTAGCTTGAACAGTGTATTTCTCCTCTAAACCGATCACTGTCCTTTGGGTCATACTTCCCCCGTCCAATGACAGTGCTCTCGCTAAGTTCCACCGCTGGAGGCCCGCTTCAGATTTGGTAGCACGTAATGTGGCAGTACGAACCAAGAAGAGCCACAGAGGGGACGGCAGGAGGGTTTGCATGTGAATCCATGCAAGACCCATGCTGGAGAACAGGAATTGCAAGTAAGTAACGTGTTCCCTCTTCAGCATGGGGTCTGGAATGGATTCACATGCTCATGAATAAAGATTACATAGCAATACACATACACAAACACGGGAGGTGGCAAGGCTCAACAGAAGTAAAAACACTCATCCCTGGAACAGACTTACCTCAAGTGAACAGGATGCTTAGCACCGCTTGGCCGACCGGGACTCCTCCCTGGAATCCCCATTGATGCAGTATAACCTCGTGAAGGTGTGCGTGGACCTCCATGTAGCAGCCCTGCAGATGTAGAACAGGGGCACACCAGAGAGAAACGCTGTTGTTGCTACGACGGCTCTGGTGGAATGGGCTCTCGGCTGGCCTGGAAGGGGACTTTTAGTCAGCCGATGACAGTGCATGATGCAGCCCGAGAGCCATCTGTAGATGGAAGCCTTCGAGAAGGCGCTTCCCATGATTCATAGGTCCAAAATTGATATACATTTGAAAAGTCTTCCAAAACCCCTTTGTACCTGCCACGTGAAATTAAAAGGCACGAGAAATGTCCAGAGAATGCAAGGCCCTCTCCGCTGGCAACAACGGAATCGGGAAGGTAGACAACACCAAAGGCTTGTTGAGGTGGAACTCTGATGGCACCTTCGGCATAAAGGTGCGGTGCGTACACAGTACCACCCTAGAAGCGTGGAAGGACAAGTACGGCTGCTTGAAAGACATGGCCTGGATCTCCCTGACCTGCCTGAACGAGGTGATTGTCACAAGTAAAGCAATCTTCCACGAGAGAAACTTGAGCGGGGCTTGATGCATCGGCTCAAAGGGCACCCCCTCTCCCCCCATGAGTTTAGTCAAGACCACATTGAGTTCCCAAGCTGGGGCAAGAGCCTTCACCGGCGGAAAAGTCCTGAAGAGGGTTTTGAGGAACTCCTCGACGAGTCTGTGCAACCACAGGGAAGGTCTACGCAGTGTCCTGGTGTAACGGGATATGGCGGCCAGGTGCACCTTCATAGAAGCGTGAGCCAGTCCAGCCTTGGCAAAGGAAAGCAGATATGGTGGGAGCTGCTGGGCTGTGACACGCAGAGGGGTATTCGTCTGAGCCCGGCACCACACTGAGAAACGCTTCCACTTATGGCCGTAGCACGTCAACATTGGAGAGGCTCTGGCCTTGGTCAGGATGTCCTTACATTGCACAGGTAAAGAATAACGTCCAAATTCTAGGGCTGCAGGAGCCAGGCCCGTGGTGCAGAATAGCCCCTCCCTCACTGGAGAGAAGATCGGGAAGTAGTGGCAGCCTGATGGACGGAGCCGCCGACAGATGTAGCAAGTCTGGATACCAGACTTGTTGCGGGAGCAACGAGTATCATCCTGCCCTGCAGTGACCCCGAGTGTGTGGATCACTCGTAGCAGAAGTGGGAACGGAGGAAAAGCGTATATAAAAAGTCCCTCCCACTAAAACGCATCCCCACGCTTCTCTGCTGCGGGAACCTGCTGGCGAACTTCTCAAACTTGGAATTCATTGCGAAAAGGTGTTCTTGGTGCCCACCAGGAGAAAAGGTACAAGAAACATGTCCTGAAGAATGGCCCAGCGCTGCAGATCCTGGGCCTCCCTGAAGAGACCCGGGGAGCGTGTCCCGCCCTGCTTCCAGATGTAGAACATGGTGGTGGTGTTGTCCGCGAAGATCCTCATTACCTTGCCCCTCAGCGACGGCAGGAAGAACTTGAGGTCCCAGAAGACAGCACGAAGCTCCAGGACGTTGACGTGAAGGGTCTTTTCTTCTGGCACGTGCAGCCAGACGCCTCTGGCGAGCAACTGCCTGGTGTGCATTCCCCAACCTTCCAGAGAAGCATCTGTGGTGACTGTCTCCTGGTAAGGAGGGTCCCTTGGTTGATATGAGAGCGTTCGTCCCACCACTGAATTGCTCGTCGGAAATCCTTGTTGAGGGCGATCCTCTCTGTCTAGGCTCTAGAGACTTGCAGCTACATTGCATCCAGAAACTCCTGGAGAGGTCTCATCTTTAGCCTGCAAAGGAGGATGAGGTTGATGCAGGAGGAAATCGTGGGCCAGCAGCGACTTGACGACTTGCACAGTAGCTGACCGCGCCGACGACAGGGGCTGCAGCTTCCCCTTGAGGCAGTACTTGGCAAGAGAGTCAACCAAGTGGGCCTAGTGAGAAGGGAAGAGAACCAAGGGTCTGGGATACAAACCAAGGTGAAGTCGATATTAATACGAGTCATCTTCCTCGTGGCAGTACTTGGAAGGAGAGTGACCGGTGGGCCTGACAAGACAGGGTCTGGGACCCAAATAAGTGGGGAATAAGTGGGGAATATCTGAGGTA
The DNA here is from genome assembly GCF_040938575.1 of Ambystoma mexicanum. NCBI lineage: Eukaryota > Metazoa > Chordata > Amphibia > Caudata > Ambystomatidae > Ambystoma > Ambystoma mexicanum. Next base: position 290,829,131 of record NC_090932.1, on the reverse strand, counting down.
TGAACCTGCCAAACAGTAAAGAAAAGACCACTGACAGACTAAGGAGAGCCTGGGAATGTTGTGAAAGTTACCTAAAAAAACAAGGGAAGGGAGCCATTCCTCCTGGACACAATTGGAACTTTGGTGAAACCTTTTATCCAGGGGAAGGAAGTCATTACCCTCAGACCCAGCTTGAACATTACCAGAGAAGCTAGGGGAAGGGAGTCATTCCTCCTGGCCACATCTTGAACTGTGTGTAAACCAAGACCAGGGGTCGGGGGTTATTCCCCCTGGTATCGATTGGAGTGCTGAAGAGACTTTCTCTTAAGACACCAGGAGAAGGGAGTCATTTTCCTGGTAAGAGAACTATACTTTTGGTTAAGACTCTTTAGTTGTATGTTGTAGTGTGAGGACAGAAGTAGAGGTTTGACTCAGGATGGGGGTTTCAGTTTATGAACATTCTGACAGATCCTTTAGTCTTTAGTTTGAGGCAGGGAAACCCCTCAGAGTTAGGTATAGCTAGGTTTTTGAATTCAATAAGTCTTTATTAACCAATATGACACCTTCTGGTGAGTTGATTGATTGTTTATATAGCGTTGCCTTCTTCTGCAACTTACAATACGTTTCAAGGGGTGCGTGGTTTCCCAAACAGTACTGACAGACTTTAATCACAACAGCCAAGGTGAGGGTTAGCTCGGTTATTTTACTGCTCTTAATCTTTGTTCGTGTTCAGTTAACAGTTCTTTACACCCTCCTGGTGTTACTGGCACCCTCTGAGGCGCTCCCAAGTTTCTTTTGGCCCTCTCCCGGACTTTAGTAATTCACGTGACCTGCTACTTGGTGTCAGGAGTTTTCACTGGTTCGGCTAGGGTTTTCGTGATGGTCAATCGCCTTTCTTCACACTCGTCGCGGCTCACCTCCTGGGCCCTGTAGAGCTGGCTGTCGTGAAATGGACCAGGCACTCGACCATCCTTCCCTGTAAAGAACGTCCAGCTAGCACCTCTCTGGATACTGTTCAGGTCAGTGTAAGTGGCTGTGCGAAGGGGTGGGGTTATCAGTTTCGGTGTAGTTGTTGGACCACTTGTCCACCCACTACAGGTCACGCCAATACGACCCAATCTCCATCCGTCCGTAGGGCTGACTCTCGGCGAATGCTATGATGCTTTCCAAGCATCTCATGGACAATACACTTCTGGTTAACCGGGGTGTTCTGCCATTCCTCTTCTTGCTCGGCTTGACTCATCCACCGGCCACCAAGTTATATCTGAAAAATGTTTGGCGTTCTGCCTCCATGCAGGACACCTATTCCCTTCCTCGTTTCTTCTCTCTCCATGATCAACACCCCGTTGGACTACGATACATCCTTGTGCGTTCTCTTGAACCATACCCTCCATGTCTCTAGCTCGATCTTCTCGAGCCTGCCTCTGTGTTTTCTCTCACCTTCAAGCCTTCTCTGGTTCTCGATTGTTTTCTCCGTCCCATCTTCGCTCTCAAGTTCTGATACTCTCCCGGGTACTGCCCTCTGGTACTCTCCTTGGTACCCTTCTGCCTTTGTTTGTTCTGACGCCCTAATATAGTAGGGCCTGACCTGAAGTTATATGCATTCCATTGACCACAGCTGTTCCGGAACTTTCCCTGCAACATTCTTGTGTGCTTCTTCGTCTTAGTACCTAAAACATCAGGATGGTTTGATGTTTCAAAATAACACATGGTTTTGGACAGGAGTTTAGACCCATAAGGTTCAGGTACTATCGTCAGCCTACCGGGTTAGGGTTTAAAGGGGCTGTGCCTCCCAATAGCGTGCTTCTCCCCAGGGGAGTCTCTCTCCATGAGATTCTCCTACATGTTACCACCCCTAAGGGGACTATTGATTAGCGGCCTCAACTACCTAGCCCTGGGGAGAAGAGACACCATCTGAAGGATCGTCGCATATCCCAGGAGACTATTCAATATTGGGATCATCTGACAAACCTAGCTGGAGGAAAGCTCCTTCCATCACCACTAAAGAAAAATTCTCCCTGACAGCAGCCACATACAAAGGCGCTATTACAAACGCAAAAAAATGAGATTTTCAATACCAGAATCCACAACTCCAAATCTGTCACGAAAGAGTTATTCTCCATCCTAAGAGATTCGGAATCTCCTGTGCCCCCCACCGATGACTGTATCAAGGAGAAAACATGGTGCAACAACATCCAACAAGTGCTCTCTAATAAAATAGCTCTCATGCAGGCCAAGATGGAATCCAAAAAGGCAACCTCGCTTCCAAAGATACTCACAGCTCCCCCACCCCAAGTGCCCCCTCTTCCACTTCTCACTAGTCACAAAGGAGGAAGTAATTAACATCATTGCTAGCTTAAAATCATCCAATCGCCTAGGTGACCTATGTCCTGAATCAGTTATCAAGGATGGGGCCAAAGATCTAGCCCCCTTTATCACCACACCGATCAATTCCTTGTTTAAAAAAATGGCAGTCCCAAACAACCTCAATGAGGCCTGGGTCTTACCTCTACTCAAAAAACCCAACCTTGACCCCAATACACCCACGAACTATGGGCCCATTACGACCGTCCCCTTTCTCCTAAAAATAATAGAGTAGCATACCTCCAAATACAACAACATTTGGAAGTCAACAACCTTCTTGGTCTGCGACAATCTGGCTTTAGACCCAGGCATGGGACGGAAACAGCCCTCCTGGACCTAAAAATCCAAATGGATGAAGCCAAAGACAAGGGCAATTTGGCCATCCTGCTCTTGTTAGATCTGTCTGCTGCCTTCGACTTAGTCGACCACCAAATACTCACCAAACACCTCTCCTTGGCTGCTGCATTCTCCCAGGATGCCTCCAATTGGATTTAGTCATTCCTCTTGGACAGAACAACCAGGGTCTTAGACTCTTCAGGCGGCGCTGCAGCGGACTCTGTCCTTATCCAATGTGGAGTCCTCCAAGGTTCCTGAATCTCCCCCACACTCTACAATGTCTTCACCAAGCTAATCTTCGACCGCATTGATGACCTGGGGGTCACATATACTAATTATGCTGTCGATACCCAGGTCCTCATCGCACTCACAGGGAACTATGAGGAGGATGATGCAAAACTAAATGAGATCTACCTTAAAATCCAAGCATGGATGGCCACCCATAGCGTCTGCTTAAACGATGACAAGACGGAACTGCTGATCGTCGGTTCACAGGCCCATCTCAATAAAGTCGACCCTAGATACCAGTCCTTTGCCGTTGATGGCAACAATCACCGTTCTTGGCCCAGCCACTCTCTCCTGCACTGCCTCCACGGCAACCCCTGCACTACGGGACTGTGTCTGTATCCATACAGCCCCCCTTCCCAGCACTTGTCTGCACTTACCTCGCACTTGCCACCAGCTGGCCCTTGTTATTTATCCTGTATGCTGTATGCTAATAACCCTGTACTGCACTTTCCCCTCTCCCTTTCCCCCATGCACTTTTCCCTTCCCCTCTACCCTTGCACTTGCGCGATCTGAATGACACCTGGCCTAGTAAGATCGTTGTCTGTCTCCCCTTGTTCCCCCCCCCCCCCGCCTCGTCGCGCCTTGAAACACTTGTGTATAGGCGCGTTACAAATGCCTTATCATATCATATCATCATATCATTATAAAAGTGTCAAAAGAAGTTAAAACACTGGGTGTGTATTTTGACTCAACTCTCTCCCTCAAAAAACAAATTAATGCCACCATCTCATCTACAGCCTACACCAACAAACTTATCAATGCCTGCAAACGCTTCTTATCTACCAACAGTTGCCTCACATTGGCCAGGGCCCTCGTATTGTCCAAACTGGACTACTGTAACACACTCTTCCTTGGCTCCACGAACCAAAACCTGAACAGACTACAGATACAGATTGGACACCGGAGGCGCAGGAGCCCTCCCCACTGCAGGAGCAGTGTCCCCAGCAGCCCTGCTGGGCTTACCAGAAGCAAGGTAGGCTTCCAGACCTATTTTGCAGCTACTTTTGCAAACTATCTTTACTCTGCCACCTCACATGAAAACCGCGTGTTATTTACCCATTTGAGCACCAGAGCTGCTGTAATTGCTTTTTGTAACAATTTATGCAATTAAAAACGTGAATTGCCAACTACAGCCGAGTCGCCATTAGAACACACAAGGTGTTCCCTTTAAAAAATGGCCGTCGGCTTCAACACTGAGGACATCTGACCCTTCTGCTGAAAACCTCCTTCTCCGAGTCACCAGCACAACACAATCCGATTGGTTTGCCACCCCTTTTCAGGGCCAATCGTGAGCCGGCAGGCGAAGCTGGCCCTCCAACCAAGGATCTTCACACAAAGGATTAGTGCCTGTCTCGAGCCTGTCTAGAGGCTGCAGAGGCCAGGGCCTGGAACCCTGCCCATTCTCCACCAGCCCTCAGATGTTGTGTAACTGGGTAAGAAACCACCAATACTCACTACAGTGAAATTACTTTGATGCTACCTCTGACTTTGCCATAGCTCAATGCTCATAATAGAATTCTTTGTATTATGAATTCCCTTGCTTTGCCCATACTATACTCTCTACCTGACACCATGCACTACAGCAGTGCAATGCAGACTTGTTAACCTGTGCCCATCTACCCATTGTGCATTATCCAACCCTGCCTGCCCTGAGCTGCATATTGTGCACTAGCCTACCTGCCTGCCCTGAGCTGCATACTGTGTACTGGCCTACCTGCCTGCCCTGAGCTGCATATTGTGTACCTGCCTACCTTGCCTGCCCTGAGCTGCATATTGTGTACTGGCCTACCGGCCTGCCCTGAGCTGCATATTGTGTACTGGCCTACTGGCCTACCGGCCTGCCCTGAGCCGCATATTGTGTACTGGCCTACCTGCCTGCCCTGAGCTGCATATTGTGTACTGGCCTACTTTGCCTGCCCTGAGCTGCATATTGTGTACTGGCCTACCTGCCTGCCCTGAGCTGCATATTGTGTAATGGCCTACTTTGCCTGCCCTGAGCTTCATATTGTGTACTGGCCTACCTGCCTGCCCTGAGCTGCATATTGTGTACTGGCCTACTTTGCCTGCCCTGAGCTGCATATTGTGTACTGGCCCACCTGCCTGCCCTGAGCTGCATATTGTGTACTGGCCCACCTGCCTGCCCTGAGCTGCATATTGTGTACTGGCCCACCTGCTTGCCCTGAGCTGCATATTGTGTACTGGATTGTGATTGTGCATTAGCTTTTGAACCTGGATTTTACCTAAGTGTGCATTAGAATTTTTACCTACTTGTGCATCACCATTTGAGCATACTATCTACCGTTGTGCCGGTTCGCGCCCCAGCACATTGACACAGGATCACTGAAACCCCCTGGCCAATCCAACATCAGCTATGTTAACCTGGACCTTCCTCATCATGTTTCCATTCTGTTTGGTCCCTCATGACATCCCTTGCACAGGGCTACACTTCCGCTCCCACCCCAATGCCTTAGCAGACCAGCATGCCCAAGACATCATCCCATCCCCTGTCCTACCCCTTTCCTACCTAACATAAACCCTTTCCAGCCTGCCCCTACCACTGAATCTCACCGTATAGCAGATGCCTCCAGCCTCCAAAAAGCAATACAGACCACCCCCTGGCATTCCTACCCTCATGAACCTTACTACTAGCAACTCTTACCCCAGCATAGGCACATCAAGACTCGCCCGACTCAGATCTAGAACACACACCTCTTCGACCCTTCCCAATTCAGGCAATAAACAAAACAGCACCAAACCCAAACCTGCCATTCATCTCACACACACTATACCACCTACTGACCAGATCACTCCCTGCCCGAACGCCTCCTCCCCTCGCACCCTCATCAAAAAACCATGCCATACCACCGAAACAATCAAAGGTGCACTCATTAACGCAAGATCCTTAGTCGCCCATGCCTTATATATAGCCGACATCATCTCCCTCAATGAACTTGATTTCATAGCTATTACCGAGACCTGGATCCACCCAGCCTCCGGCCCTGCACTAGCGCTAGCTATACCCAATGACTATACTATCTACCGCGTAGACAGACAAACGGCCAAAGGCGGAGGAGTAGCCATTATCGCAAAAAGCACCCTCAACATAAGGCACATACAAAACCAATCCCTCCCATCCGCAGAATTACTCACCATCAAACTATCCACAACCCACACAAGCACAATCACCACCCAGCTCATTTACAGACCGCCAGGCCCCATACTATCCTTCAATGAAGACATAGCTCTCTTACTCTCTAACAATACCAAACCCAACTCACGTCTACTCATCCTAGGCGACTTTAATCTAGGTCACAACGACGAGAAAGATGACAAAGCAAACACCATCGCCAACACCATCTCAGAATTAGGACTCACCCACCACATCTCGCAACCCACACACAACAAAGGTTGCATCCTTGATTGGATAGCTGATCTTAACTGCAATACCACTATCCTCTCCAACACACCATGCGCCTGGACCGACCACCACCTCATCACTTTCACCATCAACAAAGGCACTCAAACAACTGTGCCTCCACGTAATGCTCCAAGCACACTCACAAGAAATAACAAAAAAATTACAGCAGAGAAACTCCTCCCTCTACTCCAACCTATCATCGACTTTTCACCCACCACTACTAACTCCACTGAACTAGTAGAGCTCTACAATACAACTATCCTTAAGGCCATAAACACTGTAGCACCACTTAAGCTACGGAAAGCCAAACCACGCGCACATCTCAATTCTTGGTTCACCCCTGAACTAAAAACGCTCCGGAAAAACCAAAAGACAAGCTGAATTTGCATGGAAACAGTCACCATCCACCAATAATAAGACATCCTACGCACTGGCCTCCAATATCTACAAGTCAGCAATCATCCAGACTAAAAAAAACATGTATAATGAAAGAATCTGCAACGCCAAATCCAATACCAAAGAGCTCTTCAACATCCTGAGAGACCTCGAATCCCCCTCACCCATTTCAGATACATGTAACAAAGACATCTCTTGGTGTACGAACATACAAGAAGCTCTCCTAGGCAAAATTGCCATGTTACAAGTCAAAATCGAGTCTAAGAAAGAAAGTCTCACCTTCGCTGATAACACCACCCCCTCCAATCACACCCACACCCCACAAAGGGATGACAATAACCTATTCGAATTTTCCACCATAACTACCAAAGAGGTTGAAGAAATAATCAACTCGCTGAAACCCTCCAAATGCCAAGGCGACATCTGCCAGGCCCCAGTCATCGAAGACGCAGCCAAACATCTTGCTCCTTTTATCACATCCCTCATTAACTCATCTTTCACATCCAACATAGTGCCTAACAACCTTAAGGACTCTTGGGTTCTTCCCTTACTCAAGAAGCCCACCCTAGACCCAAGTGTCCCTACCAATTATAGACCTATCACGACTGTACTCTTCCTCCTAAAAATCCTTGACAGAGCTGCCTACCTTCAGATACAGAACCACCTTGAGAAAAACAACTTACTAGGACTTAGACAATCAGGCTTGCACCCTAAACACGGCACCGAGACTGCACTGATTGATCTCAAGACACAAATGGACAACATCTAAGACAATGGCAAACTTGCACTGCTCCTCCTCGACTTATCGGCCGCCTTCGACCTCGTCAACCACGACATCCTCTGCAAACATCTATCCTCTGCAGCCAAATTTTCGGACAATGGCAACGCGTGGATCCAGTCCTTCCTGAACAACAGATCCATGAGGTTCTTTGCACCTACAGCCTCTGCCAAACCAGCCCCAGCCACATGTGGCGTCCCTCAGGGCTCCTGCGTCACCCCTACACTATACAATGTGTTTACAAAACCCCTCTTCGACATACTGGACCGCTTGGGTGTCATCTACACGAATTATGCAGATGACACTCAAATACTGATCCCATTAACAGGCGACTACTCCACACACAACACAGCACTCAACAACATTTACTCCATTATCCAAGAATGGATGGCCAAGCACAGCCTGTGCCTCAACGATGACAAGACTGAGCTTCTTCTCCTAGGCTCCCAACCCAGACTCAACAAACTTGACAAACTCTACCAGTCATTCACTATCGACGGCAATAACATCTCCGTCTCCAACAGCATCAAAACCCTAGGGATTTACCTCGACTCCTTCCTCACACTGACAAGACAGATCAACGCCATCTCATCCGCCACTGCTTACACTTGTAAGCTCATCAATGCCAGCAGACCTTACCTCTCACCCTCCAAATGCACCACCTTAGCTAGAGCGCTAGTCCTTTCCAAAGTCGATTATTGTAATGCTCTATACCTGGGCACCAGCCAGAAAAACATTAATAAGCTGCAAGTTATCCAAAATAATGCCCTTCGAGCAGCCCTGAACATACCCAAACATAATCACATCTCCGACGTCAGACGCTCATGCCAATGGCTATCTATACCGCAGAGAATTGAATATAAAACCCTCTCACTCACTCACAAATGCCTATCTAACCAAGCGCCCAGATACCTATCCGACAACTTCACTCACCACACCCCATCTCGTCCAACCAGATCAGCTCAAACACACTGCTTAAATATCCCCAGATACAAACTCCAAAAAGCAGGAGGCACTAGCTTCCCTGTGCTTGCCACTAAACTCTGGAACGCACTACCACTCGATCTTAGATCTGAACCGTCCTTTCATAGATTCAGATACAGTGCCAAAACCTGGTTACTGATCAAAGAAGCCTAGAACGCCCATCTCTACCCTATTATCGCACCTACTGCCTTGCAACCCATGTAAATTCTGCCTTGTTTGCAATACCTTGTACATTACCTGTAACTGTTTGATAATGCTCTAAACTTTCTGTGGTGTCCACCTACGGACCATGCTGTATTATATTGTTATGTTGTAATCAATTCAAGCTCCTGGATGCCCCAGGGCCAGGCAGCGCTATACAAATAATAAACTAAACTAAACATACTCCAAAATAACGCCCTTAGATGCGCCCTGGATCTCCCTCGCAAGGCCCACATCTCTTCCGCCAGAAAGGAATATCACTGACTCCCAATTCGTGACAGAATCAAACTTCGAGCACTGGTCATCACACACAAATGCCTATACCCGACAGCTCCACGTTACTTATCAGACAAATTTACGAGACAGAACTCTACCAGACCCACTAGATCCCCATACTTCCACCAACTCAACATCCCAAGGTTCAACCTGAAATCAGCTGGGGGAGCTAGCATTCCTGTGCTAGCTGCTAAAACCTGGAATGCGCTACCTATGATAATCAGAGCTGACACATCGTTCTGGTAGTTCTGAGCTAAGGTAAAGGAACTACTCTAAAGAATCAGCTCTATGGGTCACCTCCTTCCTAGAGGGTAGAGCCATGAAAGTCTTCTCGGACATTGCCAATGCCACTCCCACGACAATCCACTGCGGAGTCCCTCAAGGTTCTTGCAATGCCCCCACACTCTACAACCTGTTCACTAAACCTCTTTTTGACAAACTCGACTCCTACGGCATCACATACACTACGCGGACGACACACAAGTACTTCTACCCCTCTCAGGTTCATACCACGACGACGCAAAGGCGCTCCACTCGATCTACGCCATCATCTAGGCCTGGATGGCAGTAAACGGCCTCTGCCTAAATGGAGACAAGACGGAAATCATGATATTGGGTCAACAGAGCACCCTAGACAAACTGGACATACTGTACGCTAACTTCTCCATTGACAACTCCATCATCCCCGTCTCCACAGCGGTAAAGACTCTGGGAGTATAAATAGACTCCTCTCTATCCATGAACAGACAAGTCAGCGCTATCACCTCCTCATCTGCCCATACCACTAAACTCATAAACGCCATCAAGCCCTACCTCTCCAAATCCAACTGCCTCTCCATAGCCAGGGCAACCATTGGACCCAAACTGGACTATTGCAATGCCCTCCTAGCGGGCACATCAGCAAAAAACCTAAACAGACTCCAAGTCACACAGAACAATGCGCTCCGGGCCGCTCTCAGCATCCCAAGAAGAGAGCATATCTCCCATGCCAGACATTCAGCCCAATGGCTACTGGTTCAAGAACGGATCACACTCAAAATCCTCACCCTCACCCACAAATGCCTCTCTCTCTCTCCGCCCGTCCTATCTATCAGAGACCATCTCCAAACCCTCCTCCACCCGTCCGACTAGGACGCAATACACCAACCTACTCTGCATCCCACGCATCAAAAAAGCCAAAGCTGGTGGCCTAAGCTTCCCCTACATTGCCGCCAAGACCTGGAATGCTCTCCCTGCAGACATTAGAGCGGAAAACTCCCTCCAGATCTTTCGTAGGAAACTGAAGACCTCTTTCCTTGCACATTAATGTGACCCCTGCGAATCCATGTAAATATACTGCATGACTACTGTACAAATACCATATTTCCAACTGTAAATAATGTATTCCTTGTTAATATTGCTTTATTTGTATTGTATTATTTGTAACCAAGATATGTCTGTAACAAGCGCCACGATGCCCCCGGGCTGATGTGCGCTCTACAAATCTGAATAAATAATAATAATAATAATACTCACATCCCAGCAATAAATTGTCAAGGCACTCAGCTAAAACCTGCACCCCGTTTTCTTGGTATCTTATGTATCCTTTTTATCAGAGGTCTGCCACACGTACCCTGTATCTAATTTATGCCTCATCAAGGACCACTCCGTAACCTGGTCCCTCACACTATCCTTTGTATTGTATCATCCTCCTGCGTACACTGTATGTGCAACTTTCTGTAACCACTGCTGATCCTAAAGATAAAGCGCCCAGTTACCCCAGTGTTCGGCTGCGCTATACAAATAAACAAACTAAACTAAAGGCCAAGGCAAAGTAGGGTAATGGGACACATAAATCTACCTTGCGAGTGGTGGTCTGAAGTACACATTACTCGATGAACGTGTTCGGGAGCTTGTGATTTAGTATTAATCTGTTGACTGGACATTGGACACAAGGTACTTCACATCATGTTCAATCACAAAGTTGGCTGTGATCTTGAAGCTGGTCTGGTCGGCAACACCTTTACATACCCGGTTTTCTTTCAATATGAGATTTTGTGTATATTTTTTTATGTATAATTGAGCTGGTTCTTGATACTTGTCCCGTCTCAATGGGATTGGGCGGCGAAAGGCAAAAAAAAAAAAAACGCCAACAAAATACAATGAATGAAAACTCCCCGAGACCTGCGCCAAATATTTTATCATCCAAGTTTTAATTTCCACATTTCATATGGTGCCCTTCCTGATGACATGTGTTTCAGCAAACTTGCCTTTATCAAATCAGGGCACATTCATATGTCATTCGCAGTTCCTATTATTTTCGGTTTTAGTATGTGTCATGAGTCAATTCCCGTAACTGATTCCGTTGTCATACGCGTCGGCTCTTTTTACATCATGGACTTTTATATTCATCCTACATCACAACACTATTTTGTAGAACATCCCCATTTTAGGTTGTTCCCCAATCTCTCATAGGCCTTCCATTGCCTCCCTCAAGAGAAGCAATAAAGTTTTTGAACTAATCTGGTGACTAGTGTGTTCTGTGAACTCTGCCTAATGTCACCCAAGGCAGTGGTCTGGTACCTGGGTGTGGATACAACACATCATCCAGGAAAACCTTTGGGAGATGGGAGACCACTACAGTGAAGCTAGCAGGATATACATTATAAACCTTTACATATAAAGAAGCATCATCAATGAAACATAAACCCTTTCAACCAAATTAGTCTATATTTTTGGAATTCTAGAATATGTTTTTTCGGGTGTTTGGGGGGAGATTGGCAAACACATTATATGTAGACCTTCTGGTGGAAGTTAGAACAAGCATTTTGCTTGTGTTTCTTTCCACTTTCGAGCTGACTGAAGGGTTGTAAAAAGGCTTTTACCAGAAGGTTAGAAATGGTTCCGTTCTTACCTACTGTCAAGTCGGGAGAGACGCTTGCACACAGGACAGGGCAAAGATAACCTAATACAGACAGGCCTTCGTTGTCTTGGGCTTTTCCCTACAGGTGCCTAGTCCCAGAAAGGGTATGTTGAAGCCTCACAACCACACCTTCTAAGGATACAGAGGTACTCCCTTGGGTCAGAGGCCTCAGCTTGGACGAAGGCCAAGTCAGTGAAGGATGGGGTGGCATACGACCTATAACATATGGACACTCAATGGGAGAGATTTTAAAAAAAATTACAGTGCAAGCTATGAGGCAAAGCAAAAAGATTCCCAGCAGTCCATCCAGGATAGTATTTCGCCAAGCTCGGTAATAGGAGTGGGGCGCTCGCGCATACATTTTCTAAGTTAGTCCGATATTTTGTCATATCTGGGACTTGATTCAGACTCTGGTTATCCTGGCAGTGGCATTGTCTGTTAAAGAGGTTCTTCTCCCCAAAGAAATGAGACAGCCGCCTCAGACAAGCTGCACTGGCAAGACCTTACACCTACTTACCCATGGTGTTGTTTGTAGGGTTCACCTGGGTAGAATGCATTGGCCTGCATCTGTTAGGGAGAAGTCTCTCTTTAGGCTGAATTTCCTAACCTAGTGAGTCCCCCAGCAGCTTTGCTGGATTTCTGGAGTTTGTTTTTTTCTCCTGCCAAGAGTGAGACTCTTTTTCTCCCACTCTTGGACATGATTTATGGTGTTCCTTTGACTGTTAATGTGTTTTATGGGCTATGGGGTCCTTTACTCCATAAGGTCTCATGTGTTTTTACTATGTGTGTTACACAGCACCCTCCGTGCAGTAACACAGGGGTGTCATAGTGACACCCCAACATAGACTCCATACCCTGGGACTGACTACTGTCTCCCAGGGCATGTAAAGTCACCATTGGCTTTACTAGTCCCAAATTATTAACAGAAACCAGTACAAACCATCATATTGTGGACGTACTGGTCGGGGCAATTCGATTGCCCCGGGGTCTGTTAGTCGAGGGGGCACGTCTCCGCCCCCCTGATCGAGTTTTGGCTGGTGGCAGTGGATACTACTTTTTATATTCGACCGCGAATATTGTCCTATGGGATTTTCCCACTGTTCGAGGCTACCAACTTTAATTATTTAATTCTCATAGCCTCGAACATACCGCCGGTTTATTTATTTAATATTAATTCGCCGGTTGGTATTTTTTGCCAGGACTCGATTCTAAAATGGCGTTTGTGTTCTCTTCTGTGACTCCAACCCAAGTCAAGCCCTTTGTTCTACTTTTTGGCGGGCTTCTCCACAGAAGCCTCCAAAAGTGGTGCCACTCTGTCTGGGTACCACAGGGGGTGTGGGAGGGGGTTTAGGCACCCTGGACTGAGTTACCTTGGTAACTCAAGTCGCACTCTTGTGTGATTGGCCCAAGTGGTGAGCCGGCCGGCTCACCACTTAGCATGTTTGATTGACAGCTAGGCTGAGTGAATGGGGGTATGCTGCATAAAAGCAGGGCTTTGGGGACTGGAACTTCAGAAGTCGCCACAGGACCTGAGAATCCGACGAGGGAGAAGCTGAGCCGACCTACCACGACGACACCACCGGTGGAGCCCTGCGGAACCGACTCACCACTTCCCGACGACAGAGAAGATCTCCCGGCTGGAGAGGCTTCTTCCCCTGACTGGTGGGCACAACCAGTTTACCTTCTTCTCTTCGCACCCCAGACCCATTTGTGGTCGAACTGCCCGTGCCAAGCACCCCGGTAGCCGGATAGCCACTTACCACTGGACCGCGAATCAAGGGACCGCTCCTTGTACCTGAGAAACTCTGCGGCTGGTCTCTTCCCTGGCAGTGCAACAGACTCCTGTCTACCTCCCCGACGCGATCCTCTCTTCCCCCTGACGAAGCACCGACTTGCATCCGCTGCCAGGAACAACTGCCCCCGCTGGAGTGTTCTCACCACTTTGAGGTACTGTGTCCGCCAGGCCTCCCTTTCTAAAGATTGCTACAAGGTAATAATAACCCCTTAACCTTCTGGACTGGGCTGGCCGCCTTGACCCTCTAACTGGTTCCTTTCTTTGGTCCAACTCCTTTTTGAACCGTTACAAGACTTTTGTGCACTGCAACCGTGTGACCTTGGACACATTTCGTTTTGATCCTCTTAAAGCGGATCCGGCCTACTGACTCTGAATTCACGTTGTGACTTTGCCTTTCTCTCTTGTTGTGTTCGTGAAAAAGTGTTGGGATCTGTTTCAATTTATTCTCTGCTTTTCTCTCCCTTTTTTTAAAAAAAAACGAATTATTAGAGTGCCATCTACATTAAGCGCTCACCGCTGTCTGAAAATAAGTGGGGCTTTACTTAAGACTTGTCTAATATTCTTTTAAGGGAGTGTATATCTTTTAGTGACCGTGTTTTTGAATTGCTTACTATTAGTGCCTGTGTGTTTTTCTAGATGTGGTTTTAAATAAATAATTATATCTCTTTTACACCAAGCCCTGGTCAGTGTTTACTTGTTCTATTGTGTTCTCTTGACCTATTGTGAATACTCTGTATACTGCCTAACTCTTCTTGAGGGAAGTCTGACTGCTCAGCCACAGCTACCAAGTGAATCTTTGTGGTACAGACTGCTACCAAGTGGGTTTGCTGCCAAACACCTGTAGTCCTAAATCTTTTGCAGTGGTCCCAGAGGGAACTGCACAGGTTTCTGCCTAACAGCATCCTAGGTCTATTTTCACATATCAAAGCCTCTTATTTGGACTAGTGAACATGCTTTTCCACCCGAGACTTGACTATCGCATCCAGCCAACTGCTTTCTCTGGTACTAACAAGGTTCCCCCAGTCCCTGAGCCCTTGACCTTAAGCTGCTCCAAATAACCTGAATACTGTTGTTGGCTTTCCTTTAGCTATAGCTCCAGGCTTGTACGCCAGATTTGTAATTTGCACATTTTCACAACTTCCTGAAAATAATTACATTCTGGCCATTTTATTCTTTACAATTCCACTACTCGCAAACTTCTTCCCCTTTTTCTCATAACTCCACTTACCCCTCCTTACCACCCATATACAAGTTATAGTCAGAATGGAAATTCTGAAGACAGACAGTGTGATGAATCCAGGGAATTCGTCCCTTCTCCCCAAGGGGGAGCCACCCCCTTTGAGACTCGGGAGGTGAGCCTGCGTCAATAAACCTTCCCTAGGAGTTTGGGCAAACAGGATCTCACTGGGAGTTACTCCCCTTTAGGTGACCAGGATTCCAAATCTCAGAAAAAAACGAGATCTCCCTTAAATTCCATGTTTTCAGCCTACCTGGGAATTGGTAATTGTGATGGCCGAACAGGGCCTTTGCCCAAAACTATGTTTGTTGGACCCTCCCAAAACTTCACAAAACCAATAGGACAGTGTTTTTCATTGTAGAAACCTACAAATAACTATGCACGCAGCAATCAGAGAGAGCTGTAGCGAGTGCCAGCATGCGGAGAGCAAAGCTCCAAGGACTCACACAGAGAGCTCCAGCAGTAGCCTCAAGGAACAAGGCCACATAGACACAAGGGAGGCAGCCGTTGCCAGATGCAAGGCAAATGTGTCTTACAGAGAAAGAAGCAGTCACCACAGCAACCGCCCCTGCAAGGGGAGAAGACCGCAGAATCCCAGGTGGGAAAGTTTGAGAGGGAAGCAGAGGGTCGTCTTCTGCAGGACTGAAAGGGAAACACTGAACGCTTCGATTTAAAGATGCAGTAACGCACTAGAAACAATTAGCGATATACGTGAAGAAGGGGAAAACTGGTTGCAAAACGAATTTAAAAATGAAAGAACAAAACTCAAAGAAGTCCAGAAAAGGTGATTAATTAAAGAATTCTTTTGGAAACGTGAATGTGAAAGCTGCAGAGGAATACAGAGTACGTGTAAGGAATTGCCATCTGGCAAGGATGCAAAGCCCTGTCATTTTTGATTAGTAGTAGCTAAAATGATGAGGTCGATTCCTTTTCCAAAGGGGTAATCTACTAACCAGATTCCCCCTTTGTCGCAACTCCATGCCAAAACCATAGAGCACTTGTGCCCTGCTGCATCAGTAGCCTGATACACATCACTAGCTCTGCTTGTGGCGGAGAGCAGGTTCAAAGGTCACAAGATGTACACGCGGTGACAGGAAAGTCACTGCAGCACAGGGGCTATTATTTAACATATGTCCCCTGTACACAAACTACAACGATCATGAGTACCCAATGCTGGTGGCAGGGTAATCTCCAAGAATAAGCTATGCCCGAGTTTAGGCATAGTGCATGACAATACTTATGATCGTGGTCCCCACAAACCAATTGATATTGCACGTGTCCGCTCCTGTGAGTTAGCTCTGCTGAGGAAGGGAATGTGCATTTGGGTCAGATGGGCCGATACTGCCGTCTGGCAGGACAGAAAACTAGAGGGCCCAGCCTCTCTGATTCTCTTTGTGAGGGTTGGTAACTCCCTCCTGCAGAGACCGCCACACAGCAGGCAGCGGCCCTAGCTCGAGGTATCAAAGGATGTTGGGAACGTTTTCTCTTTTTGGCAACGTTCCCCCCATTTCTATGGAACCACAAACCTTTTGCTCTGTCCTGAGGTTTTCCAGTGAAGTGAAGCCTTGAGCTTCACTCCATTGCACTTTTGCTCATTGTTCTGCGGAACCTGACCAGTCCTTAAGGTTGTCAGTAGTTGGAAACTAGGTTTCCCTTTTCTTTATCAATGTTATCGGAGTATCGAGAGAGAGAGTGGTGATTGTAGCTTGTGGGGCTGGCACGTATAATGTTGGGAAAGCAGTATTTTTTCCATTTCTATTATCCAGGAGGTGTTTGCTCACCAGAGACCTTACAACAACTTTTGCTGCACGGAGTGGGGTGAGAGAGTGGTCTGTGGTGGTCCGTGGCGACTCCGGGTTGTCCGGGTCCCGGGTAAGTGCTCCATCTCCATCTATTTACTTCTGGCTTAAGCTAGTGAATACCCTCGATAACCGTTATTGCCTGAATTGCCAAAGGGTAAACCAAACACCGACCCTGGGCTCACCAGTCTATGACCCTTTGTGAAAATAAATTACTTGAGAGGCGTGTAATGAAAACCCATCTACCATGCACTTATGCGATAAGGAGCCGCTCAAAACGGCAGCACCCTGATGATTCGCTGGCTGGTAAACGCTGCCTTGAAGCTCAACCAACAACTCAAAGTGGCCATATTGGCATTGTGGAAGGGGACCGGGTGCCTTCCACCGCCATGCTAATGCAAGAAGCATGGTCAGTCGCACACAAGCCGGCAGAAGTACAAAAGATAACTAAATTATTCTCACCATCTAATCAAATGAATGCACATGTGCCAGTGGTGTCTGACATCACAAACGTGCCATTTATACAAGAATCGCCATTGTCAATGAACACAATTGATAATAACAATTCTCTACTTAATATGTGCCTTGATCTCCGTGGGAAGTTATTAGGAGAGTCATCAAGGCGAGACCCAGTGCTTACGGGCGTAACTGCAACTAATTGGTCAGCCAGTCCTGATCTCACAGGGATTGCAGCAGGGGTGGATAGCACTTCGGAAAGCTCTATACTTTCCGCCTCAGACATGTCGAGCAGAAGGTTCCTGGAAACACACAAATCATCCTTTTCACCAACGCTAAGTTCTACTGCAGTTACGGTCGATGCAGTTTCCGGCTTATGCTCTGCCATGACTAGCGAGCAGAATTACATCAAGCAGATATTGGCAAGGGTTGTGGACGTCATCCTGACCAACAGCACAAATTATAATTCAAATGGAGTCGTGACTAACCCAGAAAAAAAAGTGTTGGCAATTACTGCCTCCTTTGAGGACATTAGCATGCTAGACTCTCCTCTTGCAATTGTTGCTTCAACGCCGCATTTGGAAGAGTCACAAAATTCCTTGCCTGACTGTCTACCCATGTTGGTTAATGAATGCATGCATTTGCAACATACTCTGCACAAACAAGATCGAGGTTACTAATACGAGGCAATTCAGACATAGGCAGAAATAAGAAAAGAAAGATGTACCAACAGTAACTGCTCAACTACCCATTTCTTGCTCTCCTCTGCCTGATTTGGGGGTGTGGTGGGCCCATGGCAGGAAAAAATTCTGAAGCCGAACAAAAATAATCAGTGCAAGTCCATCCTTAATTTGAATGAGAAAAATAATAAACTACTTGGCGCATTGGATGACAAAGCATTACTTACCGTAAAAGCATTTCTGATGGTTGTATCTGCTTAGATTCACATGCTGTGCATAGTCCGACATCCAGTGGTCACTGCGGAGTATTGCATTTTGTTTTTTGTAGTCGAAAAGGGGACGTTGACAAGGCGTGTCTGTCACACTATCCCTATAGTGACGTGCATTGTACCCACAATCCCTCACGTGTCGAGGTCTCTCTGTATTTTTTCTGCCCTGAGGGAGCCTATTAGACGTGAGTGAGTACAGAAAAGAGAGAAGATAAAGGATGTCCATGTGCCTTCCATCCGAGCGGGGAGGAAGGGTGGGCGCATGTGAATCTAAGCAGATACAACCATCAGAAATGCTTTTACGTTAAGTAATGCATTGTCTTCTGATGTTTGTTAATCTGCTTAGAATCACATGCTGTGCATAGACTAGCGAGCAGTACCCGGAGTTGGAGGAGGGTTGTGAGAAGGAACAGTAGAAAAAAGATGTCTTAAGACTGCCTGACTCAACTGGGAATCAGAACTAGAGTGTGCATCTGGACAGTAGTGTTTTGTAAAGGTGTGTACAGAACTCCAGGTTGCCGCTTTGCAAATGGACTCCAGAGGGACATTTGCAATGAATGCTATGGAAGCCCCAGTGCCTCGAGTAGAATTTGCTCTTGGCTTGAAGGGTAGTTCTCTCTTAGCAAGAGAGAAACAGAGAGTGATGCATTGGACAATCCATCTAGATATAGTGGATTTTGAAACTGCATCTCCTTCTCTTCCTGCTGCCAGCGAGACAAAGAACTGATTAGTCTTTCTCAGAGGTCTCGTTCTTTCCATATAAAACAAGACGGCTCTGCTCACATCCAGTGTAAGCAGGCTCTCTTCTCCCAAATTAGAAGGGTTTTGAAAGAACGTTGGTAGTTCTATTGACTGGTTGACATGGAATTTTGAAATGAATTTACATGCAAACCTAGGATGTGTGTGTAGAACCACCTTATCCTTGTGAACTGTTACAAAGGGGTCTAGAATAGAGAGCGCTTGTAGTTCACTCATTCTCCTAATGGAGGTGATAGCTATTAAGAAAGCAGTTTTAAGAGTGAGGTTCTTAAGGGATGCTTTGTGCATGGGTTCGAAAGGTGAGCCCATAAGCCTGGTAAGTACCACATTTAGGTCCCATCCGGGAGCTGGGTTAGCTATAGAAGGGTGTATCCTCTTTACTCCCTCCATGAAGACTTTGATAACAGGGACTTTCCACCATGACACCTTATGTTGAGAAGTAGTGTATGCGGAAAGTGCAGCTAGATGAACTTTAATGGAATTAAAGACCAACCCTGCGTCTAATAAGTGAGTCAAGTAAAGAACAATATGTGTGGGAGAGCAGTCAACCGGGTTGATGCTTTTATCTCTACAACAGATGACAAATCGTTTCCACTTGCTAGAATAGCAGTAACGAGTGTTAGGTTTTCTAGCCTCCCTAAGAATGTCCATGCATCTTTGAGGGAGTTGTAAGTGTCCAAATTCTATGACCTCAGGAGCCAGGCTGCTAAGTTCAGGGTCTGTGGGCATGGGTGTAGGGTTCTGCCCTTGTCCTGTGACAGCATGTTGTACGGGCAGGGAAGCTTCACTGGAGGAGATAAAGACATCTCCATCAAGTGAGCGAACCATGTCTGTCGGGCCCACATAGGGGCCACTAGAATCATGGTGACTGGTTCCCGGTGCATCTTGTGTACTATCTTGTTGAGAAGGGGAGTCGAGGGAAAAGCGTAAACAAATTTCCCTGACCATGTTATCCAGAGACCGTTCCCTTTACGGTTGGTTCTGGGGGTACCTGGATGCGTAGTCTTGGCATTGGGAGTTCTCCAGAGTTGCGAACAAATCTATTTCTGGGAATCCCCATTGTGTGAAAACATTGAAGACAATGTCTTCTTGTAATCGCCATTCGTACTCTGAGGGCAGAGGGAAGTCTCTGCTGAGTTCGTCTGCTAGTAGATTGAGTTCCCCTGGTACATGTTGTGACAATAGGAACATGTTGTGTTGGGGAGCCCACTTCCAGATGTTCTGGGACAGCTTGGACAGTCCTGGAGAGTGAGTGCCCCCTTGCATGTTCAGGTAGTACATGGCTGTGGTGCTGTCTGTGAGGACCATAACTGTCTTCCCTTGCAGGTGTGCCTGGAAAGCCTTCAGTGCCTTGAAGACCGCTAGCAGTTCCAGCAAGTTGATGTGTTTGGAAGCTACATTTTGATTCCAAACTCCATGGGCAGTCTGATGGATAGGTGAGCCCTCCATACTGTGAGGGATGCGTCTGGTTAAAGTGGCTTCCACTGCGGGGGTGGCAAAAGGTTTCCCTATGTTAAGGTTTTCCTTCGACCACCACCGCAGCGAGAGAACCAAGGCCTGCGAGACCACCACTAGATCGTCCCATTGTCCGCTGGCCTGACACCACTGGCTGTTGAGCCACTCTTGCATTGGGCACATGCGCAGTCGCGCGTGAGGTACCAAATATATACATGACGCCATCATTCCTAGCAAACGCATTGCTTTGCGTACCGTCACCTCTCGACCGGCCACATATTGGGGTATCTGAAACAGCATATTTTGGACCCTCTCGTTGGAGGGGAAGACGAGGCTGTCCTTTGTTCGAATTAGAGCCCCAAGAAATTGTTTGATCTGGTTGGGGTCTAGACTGGATTTCTTCTCGTTGATGGAGAAGCCCAGTTGGAACAAAAGGTCTACAGTCTTTTGGGTATTTGAGAAGCCCCTGTTATGAGCCAATCGTCGAGGTAAGGGTATACTGGGATGGACAACCTGCGCAGGTGGGCCGCTGCCACTGCCAGTACTTTTGTGAATACCCTCGGCGCTTATGCTATGCAGAAGGGTAGCACTCTGAACTGGTAGTGTTTGCCCTCTACCATGAACCTTAGGTATTTTCTGTGTGCTGGCAACATTAAAATATGAAAGTATGCATCTTTCATGTCTAGTGTTGTCATGTAATCTCCCTGAGAGAGCAGGGGGGATTACTTCCTGTAAGGTCACCATGCAAAATTTCTGAGGTTTGACAAATTTGTTCGCTGGGCGCAGATCTAGTACAGGGCGCATGGTTAGGTCCTTTTTGGGTACAAGGAAGTACACTGAATGATACACTTGTGTATAGGCGCATTATAAATGCCATATCATATATCAAATACCTTCCGTTACCTGTGACAGAGGCACGACCTCTATTGCTCCCTTTAGTAACAGTAGTCCTACTTCTTGAAGAAGAATGGCGAAGTGTTCGGGTGACAGGCGTCGTCCCCTTGGGGGTCTGTACGTGGGGGACCGACTGAATTCTATGCAGTACCCGCAGGCTATAATTGACAATACCCAGCGGTCTGATGTTATTCCCTCCCATGCTGGTAGGAAAGATGTTAACCGGCCCCCGACCGGCGATGCATGGGAGGGGACCCGAACCTTCGGGTCATTTGGTGTTGGTAGCCGGGGAACCTCTAGGAGTGGGGCCCCGACCTCTACCCTTGCCACGGCCTTGTCCTCTCCGAGTGTATTGGCCACTGGTTTCCTGAGTAGAGGACCAGTTGCCTGTAGTGTACTGCTGCTGTTGTTGATGTTGGCCTCGAAAAAAGCGTTTGTTGCCAAATCCTCGCTTATTGAGAGGCCTTGAGATCTGGTCTAAGGTCTTCAGGGTGTCGAAATCCTTCTTTGCGGTCTCCAGAGCGTCGTCCACCGCTTTCCCAAAGAGGTTAGAATCCTCGATTGGGTTGTTTATGAGTGACGCCTGTGTCTCTGGCTTAAACCCTGAGTTCCGGAGCCAGACATCACGCTTCAGAAGTATACCCAGGACTAAAGAACGGCCAGCCGTTTCTGCAGCATCAAGTGTGTTTTTAATGATGCTCTGGTTAACCAGAGTCCCTTCCATTACGGTGGCTAACAGCCGAGTACGTAGGGGTTCAGGGACTTCTTCTATGTCCCGTCATAACTTTCCCCATTGGGCATCAGCATAACTTGCCAGTAAGGAGTTGTTATTGGAAATTCTGGTGGAAAAAGCTGCTGAGGCTGTAATTCTTTTACCCAGGGCGTAAAGTTTCTTTCCTTCCTTGTCCGGGGGTGCTTTGCTAGTTGATAGCGGAACCTCTGCCCTTTCCCTTGTGGTAGTGACCACCAAGGTATCTGGTATCAAGTGACCCTTAATGTATAATGGATCCGAAGGAGAGGGAGAGAACAGTTTTTCGATTCTAGGGTTGACCCCTCTTACCAACGCAGGTGTAGACAGCGATGGGATGATTCGCCTCTTAACTGAGGCGAGGAGGGGAATGGTCTGGCTAGTGGGAGGTTTTTCCTTAATGATCTTTTCTACAAAGTTGATATCGGGTGAAATCTCCAGTTTCAAAGTCCGCTGCTGCTTTGCGTAGTAGCGTGTTAAAGGTAGGTTGGTCATCTACAGGTGACGGGTTCCTGACCAATGTGGTCTGGGGAGAGGAAAGGTTTAGGATCTCAGGGTCTGTAGCTGTCGGGGACTGCCAAGGCTGAGAGCCTCCTTCATCTGGGTCTTCTTCGAAGCTCCCCCCACCTATGTCAGGGTTTTCTTCCAAACCCTCTTTTTCCAGGTTCTGTTATTCTTCACTAATTAAGAACTTCTCATCCGTTTGTCAGTGAGAGTCTTCTTCAGTCAGCTTATAAGAAGTATCCATTTGAGGTGGGTCAAATAGTCCAGGATATTTAGCCTTGGGGTCATCCTGGACTACCTCCCTTGGCCTCTTGGATGTTTTATTTTCAGGAATGGACATAAATCTATCCAACTTATCCATACATGATTGGAATCTTTCAAAAGACCAATATGGTAACCCAGAACGGTCTGGAGGCGAAAAAGGAGGTTCCTCTGCCTGTAGCTGTCTAGATCTGTCCCATAACGTCGAGGATAAGCTCCCTTCGCCTTCTGAGAAGCCTTCTCGCAGGCTAGGTCCTTCCTCCGACGGCGGGAGCGGTCCCTGCCTCCCTTCCGGGATCCTCGGCATCTCCCTGGCCTTGTGAGCGGGTCTCGGCTTGTCAGTCGCCGTCCGTCTGACCGTCATTGGAAACTATACGAGCCAAGCTCTCGACGATTAGTTCCTCCGTCGAGGGTACTTCTGGCGTCGTCTTGGGCGGTGCCAAGCCTCTTTCGGCAACGACCGCACTCTTACGAGGCGTGTCGCCTGGCGTTTTGGTAGTAGCGCCCTTGTTTGTATTAGCCCAGTCGCTAGTCGAATCTGCAGTGGCGGGGAGGGCTTGCGACCCCTGCGGTCGGTGGAGGTCACCGGTAGACCCAGCGTCTCCGTTGGCGCTAGGGCTTTCTTCGTCTTTGACGAAGAAATGCTGTGGGTTGTGTGCTTATGCCTATGTTTTTTGTGTTCGTCAGTGTCGCCGGGGTGTTCATCCCCATAAGCAGGGCGCGAGCCGAGCTTGTCGGGGCCGGCGACAGACGTCGAGGAGCGGGTATGCTCCTTAGAGGGGTTTACAACCTCTGAAACGGAGGTCGGGTTATCACTATCCTCGTCACACTCGGCGGCGGCGGCGGGTGAGGAATCAGTCCTAGACATAGCGTAGGCTGCCCACCTCTTGACCCTGCGGTCCTTTAAAGTCTTTGGGCGAAGAAGCTTACAGGCCGCACAGCCATCCTCGTTGTGGTCGAGGGGTAAGCAATGGTTACACCGCTTGTGCTTGTCTTTCCATGTGAATTTGCCCTTGCAGCGCGGGCAAAATCTAAAGGGCGTCCTCTCCATAGCGGAGGATACAGTGAAACGTAATAACGACCCCGAAGGAAAGGGGGGTGAAAGAGAAAGGCATTCTCAGAAAGAACAAGAAATGTTCCACAGCCCCCGCTCTCCCCACTGTTTTAGGCCGGCGAGGCCGGGCCACGTGTTCGGCAGCACCGAAGGATCGCCTCCATCCAAGTCACCGCCGTCGAGTTCTTAACCGGCGATGAAACAGCTTCGCCGTTGAACGAGGGATCAGATGTAATGTATAAGAAATAACGACCAAAGGGTCAAATAAATGTTTGCAATATTTTCTCTAACGAGCTCTGCGTTAAGGCGACCAATATCTGGGCAGAAAAAAAAAACAATCTGAGGGACCTCGACGCGTGAGGGATTGTGGGTACAATGCACGTCACTATAGGGATAGTGTTACAGACACGCCTTGTCGACGTCCCCTTTTCTACTACGAATAACAAAATGCAATACTCTGCAGTGACCACTGGATGTCGGACTATGCACAGCATGTGATTCTAAGCAGATTAACAAACATCAGAAAAGTGGTTACAGTTTCCAGAACTTGTTACTCCAGTTTTTATACAACCTTCAGAGAATGGGCAGCTGCGGTTGGCAGCCATACAACCAATTGTGAATTCTTCACTCTTTGTTGCGCCAGCAATGCACTGCAGTGGCCGTCAGGATTCTCTCCAAATTGCTCAGACCCTTCCCTAGCGGGGCAGCCATTTACGATCCCACACAGGGTTACATATTTGGCACCTCAAGTAACCAGGGGCAGGGATGGGCGAGTCATGGTACTTAACAGCCATTTGTGCCTGGTCCACCTTTAGCTTGGCATTCAATATGACAGCAGCAAGCTCGGGACAACCTACGGCTCTCGTCACCACACATGTTCAGTCCCCCCAAAATCCAGCAGGGGCAAATTGGAGGTTACCTCTGGTAAACCAACATACAAGGGATCCTGTAGAACTTGAAGCAAGAGATCTGATTGGAGGTCCCTATCCATTTATACCAGCCTTGGTCAACTCGACAGGGGACTGGTAACCATTATAGTGCACCACAAACAATGTACATGACAATAAGTAAAGAGCTTCTTCCAACAGACAATCTTAGGAACCGCCAAGTACGGTTTGAGGAACTGACACCCACCAATGAAAGCCCCTTTCTTAACCGCAAGACCCTAATGGCCTTTTTTTAGTAAAATGCAGGAACTACAAATCGTGTCACCTAGGGACATTGCATTTGTGGAACTTCCAACTCTGTACAGCTCCACTAATTGATCCATTGCATCGTTTGTATCATTGGTGGTGGTTGAAAGGGTCCTCCAAGCAGCACAGGAGCTTCACAACCTGGGTTTGTTTCCAGGTTTGCAAAGAAGAGGTGTCAAATGTACACCTAGTGTTTACCTCTGACTAAGGAGATGCAAGTTAGCGGTTCTAACTATAAACAGATCAAGGGGCCATCTTTCCATCTGTTTCAAGCTCAGCTAAAGACAAGTCACAGCTATACAAAACTTGATACATGGCAATCAATGAATGGTACTAGTCAGTATTGATGTATGGTTAATAGTTTGAATTGCTCCATATTATCTTGAAATACGCAGGGTCACAATTCTTTCTACTCACACACAGAAGAGATAGCAGCGCTAACATCTGCGGTCATATACCTTCTGCAAGAAACTTGGCTTAGGTCAGATATACCAAGGGATGGGTATACCATCTTTACTCAGGCTGCCTTAATGAACACTAGATGCCGGCCTATGGGGGGGCTTTGTATAGGAGTACGATCTAACATGGATGCTAATTTGATCAGTACTGACAAGAAATCAGCTAACTGTACGTTAACTTAACAAGTTTCCCCATGCCAATACCTGCACACAGATTGCCAACATACATGATCCCCCGGATGGCCATTTAACATCAGTCTTAAGCAGTGATATCAAAGACCTCCTCGAGGAATGGTATAAACTGCATCCAGGCAGTGAACTTTTAGTAGCAGGGGATTTCAATGCCCATTGCTTGCTACCCTGGGAGTTGCATTTGCTGGATAGTGATCCAACACAGTTTAGGAAACAATCAGTTGCGGCAAGTAAATATGCACTTGACTTGATAAAACGTGAGGCTGGCTGGATTGACATTATGTTAGTTTACCATCTAGAACCTCTGATCCCCACAGGGAAAAT
Organism: Ambystoma mexicanum; assembly: GCF_040938575.1. Lineage (NCBI taxonomy): Eukaryota > Metazoa > Chordata > Amphibia > Caudata > Ambystomatidae > Ambystoma > Ambystoma mexicanum. The sequence goes on along the minus strand of NC_090932.1, from coordinate 290,803,131 downwards.
CACTCTGATAATATCACGGTGCAGGCTGGTGTATGTACTTCCAGCCTTGATTGCATATTTGCTTCCAACACTTTAAGTTGCCTAATAAGTAATTATGAGATCACTTTTACCTCACTAAGCAACCATGCCATATTTAAACTTAATATACAAACAACAAGCATACCAGCATTGAGTAGGTAATCAATTAACGCCCAGAGTAATCGTATTATCTGGACGGAAGCCAATACAAAATATCGAGAAAACAGGATGGTCTTCCCGTGATTTACTCAGCAAATGTAATGGCAGACTGCAGTTTTTGCTACAGATAGCGTGGCCGCCTCTTCATAGGCCCAAGAGTGTTTTAGCAAGAATGGAGTTATGCCACATCCATTTGACATATGCATCCATGATACGAAGAGGGCTCTACGGCGTGAGATAGCCCGCATCAGGCGCAATAGATGCATTTCATTCTCCAACCAAAAAGCCAAAATTGCCTCTGTTAAATCCCTACACAAAAACTGGTCGGGCCAACACAAAAGCAGTATTTCATCAGTTAACTGGAAGCTGGTCTATAAACTAATCAAGACCTACGATTCCCAAAGGTTTTGCATCGTTATAGAACTTATTTGCCCGTGAAGTCTTCCATTAAATTGTGCGGGAGCACAGAACAGCAATGGACGCTATATTTGTGTGAGACCGGCTGAGACTCTAATGTAGAGGACACTACTGGTATCTCTCAAACACAGGGTGTTGACACACCTATTGATGCTATGAACAGCACAAACACTGTCGATATTATCACCAGAATGAAACCTTCCTATGCTCCAGGACCTGACAGGTTAGTGAATATCCTCCTGAAAGTGAGTCCCTTGTTCTGGGGGGGGGGGGGGGGAGGAATTCCACGTAATGTTTACTGAGATTCTGCATGGTGGAGGTATTCCAGAGAGCTGGCTGTATTCTATTCTGGTTCCAGCATTCAAAAAAGGGTCGAACAGGCACCCTTCTTATTATCGTTTACTTGCGGTGCTGGATTCCATTAGCAAAATCTTTGCTTCGATTCTCTTAAAACTTCTTGAGGAATGGGTCAAAACTTGCCATCTCCTTAAGCCACAACAACTTGGCTTTCGGAAAGGCTGTTCGAAAGTACAAGCTATGTGGGTACTTCAGGTGTTGTCAGCCGATGTCAGTAGCGGGGGCAGATGATGCACTTTACCTGTTTCGTGGACTACCCTACTGGTTTCGACTCTGTAGTCCCAGAACATCTTTGGAGAAAATGAACTGCCTGGGGCATTGACCTCAGTTATATTTCATCTCCCTTCTATATACGGATACAGCAGTCCTAATGTGTCTCTCCCAAGATGGAACGGGCACATCCCTCCCCATGCCAGTTGTCAGTGTAGCATCTAGTAGAGGCCTTAAGCAGGGGTGTGTGTTAGCACCCCTGCTAGTCAATCTATATGTGACTGATATGGGGGTTCGCACTTGCATAGTGTCGCAATTTTCCTCCACGCTTAGGGGTACTAAGACTGTATGGATTGGCTATGCAGACGACACTGATCTTATATCGCACGCCGTTGGGCTTACAACATTCGTTGGATAACCTGTCACCGTATGCAAAAAACAATATGAAAATCAATCTCCAGAAGACAAAAATCATACTGCTCCAGCACAAGGTCAAGAAGCCTGTGAATTATAACTGGTGGATTGACGGGGTCAAGTTAGAAAAGGTCAGCTCTTATACATATTTGGGCTGCCCATTTACTGGGACCCCTTTTGCAATGGCTTTTGGTAAGCCAGTGATTACAAAAGTATTTCTCAAATGACAGGTCCTGAAAAGTTTTATCAGTAGGTCAGGGGGAGAATCCGTGGAAGGATACTTGGAGGTTTACTCCACGTTGGCCATCCCTAGTCTTCTGTATCGGCTAGAAACTGCTCTGGGTGTTACCTCTTACTGGTTAAATCCGGTTGAGGGAAAACTATTCAAATCAATGTTGGGATTACTCAAAACTGCTCCGTTAGAGACCCTGAGAATGGAACTTGGGCTGGTATCACTTTCCACGTTATGGAAGCTGAAATGTTACAAACTGAAGATCCTTGCAGTAAAGACCAGTTCATCCCCAAACACTTTTTTGGCATTACTGGACGCCCATAGGTCTTACAAACCTAGCAACTTGCCAATTTGCAACTGAAAAACATGGTTACCAAGCATTTAAAGGACATCAGCCTTTCAATTGAGGAAATGGCTACTCCTGTGCCATTGCTGGCTGAGTTAAGAAAATAATTCTTTACGATGGTATGGGGAGATGCCCCTTGTTGCCCTCTCCTGTCGTAAGCGTTATGCAGAATATGTTAGACAGGGATTTTCCTGGTACGAACCCCGTAGATCTCACAAAATATTGTAGTCCATCATGACGTTTTATTTTATATCTTAAATTGAACATATTCCCTGTCCTGAGATCACTGGAGTGTGGGCTCAGAAGCCACGCGAATTGCGGCTATGTCGCATTTGCAAGACCAAGATGGGTGTCCAGCATGCATATCCTAACAGGCTGCACTGGGCTAATTGCCCACAACTATAAGGCTTATTGTAGATTTGGTGCAGTCGAGGGGGGCTATGAATTGGACCAATTTTGGGCCATGATATTTTTTGCTGAACCCTTGATTGTTGCTGCAGCTTACCATGTTTGGGAAATTTTGAAAACCCGATTGAATTTAGAGGTGACGGTAAGGTTGATTATTTGATATACAGTGTATTCTTTAGCTCTTTGTTAAATTAATATTCTTGGGGTACAAAGCTCATAGATCGAAAGTCATTTTTTTCGACGGGTCGTTGGCCGATTTTTCCCTTGAAAACCCCATCGAAAAACATGGGGGTGTGGAGAAAGGAATAGAAGGTGCGGGGGGTCAGGAATAGAATTACATTAATAGGGGAAGGGGAGTGTGGGGGGAACCCCCCCAAAAATAAACAATTTTCGATTATTTATTTTTAGGGAAAAATGTCAAAAAACCCATCGAAAAAATGAATGTCGAAAAATGTACATAGAAAAATTCTTAGTGATAATGATCGCCAATTGCTAATCATTTTATCTACTATATGGAGAAAGTCACATGTCTAAAGGTCTTTTTCTGTCAGTAGGAGGTAATGGGGCGGGAGTAGGATAAGCAGGACAATGAAAGAAGCCTTCTACCAACTTGTTTCTTGCTGTCTCTCTTTCCCTATCCTGTATCCTCTGCTTCCCCTGGAGCAAAGCACTTTTGGTGCAAGATCAAGACGGGACAGCTCGCTCCCGCCAGGAACAGGGATTGGTCCCCTACAACAGGCTAGCATTAGACCAATCACCTGAGGACTTATGCTCTTAAAAGCAGGAGTCTTGCACGCTTTCATCAGAATACCTTCAGTTCCTCGAGGATCCTTTAAGGCTGAAGAGACGCTCTGGGCACTCTCACCTGGACTTCCTTTGGGACAGTTGCACCGTCCAAAGCACTCCGCTGGAGCTGAAGAAGGAGCCGTACAGGACAGAAGTAAGATTTACCCCCCTAACCACTCCCAGAGACTATCGGGAGTGACCCCAGTGAAATGACACCAGCACCAGACCAACCCATCTGTAACAGATCTTCTGCGCCAGAAGAGCAGACCCTGAAGTGGAGTATCCTGTACTCGAGCCTTTGCGAAGGCCTCCCAGCGACCCGGAGGGCCCGACCGCCCGAAGCTCCTGGTTCACATGCAACGAACCAGACCCTCAGAGTTCCCCGCATCTTGAATGAGAGGGAAGGCACTGGTGCTGGTACCTGCGTTCCGCCCTTTATTTTAGACTGTGATACTGTGTTTGGGTCACTACTAGTTCACCTTCACACCCCTCTTAGGAGTATAGCCTACCCACAGACGGCATTAGGAAATCTGTCCCTGTTTTACCTTTATCATTGAGTTGTGTTTTGGTTTGTAGAAGTGTGAGGGCTGAGCGAGCCATTTTGTCCCTGCTCGCTCTTACTCCTGAGATGCAGAATCCAATTCATCACAGTACCCAAGAAGAGGGATAAAAGGAAGGGCTAGTGGGCCCGAAGGAGATATAACTCGCAGACAGCTACTTGAACAAACAGAGGTAAATGGGGAAAGTACCATGCTATATCCAGGAGGGATCTTGGATACCAACCTGAGAATAAATCAAGTGACATCCAAAACGGATAACAAAAATAACAAAGCGTAACTAAAATCCAAAAGAGGGATGCAGCATAAGTGTCTTTCCTTAACTTGAAAAAAAGGGACTAGTTGACCAAACAACACTTTAAAGAAAAACACACTCTTTCAAAGAAACAAACAGTTGAATCAAAACTGGGAAAATGTTTCTCCCTGAGGAAACCAGCCTCTGACCTGTGTAAGGAAAACTAATATTCCACATCCAGAAATGGAGTCAAAGAGAACAAGGGATAAAGCCAAGATCCCAAATGAGCAAATCAAACCAGCATATCAACAAAGTGGGTGAGAACCCGATGGAAGAGAAGGGAGCAACGAAACAGAGGGTATTTGAAAAGACTAGGCAGACCGACAAAAACCTAGGTATAACACACAAGTAATAACTGATCAGAGACCCCCGGGATCTCTGACAAGATGGGGGAGGGGGCCGTTGGGGCCAGATCAATTGATCCAGGAGGGACCGTCAGATGTTTCTCCTTGAGAAAGAGTAGCCATACTCAAAAGACAAATTACAAGACATAGGGGACTACACTTCTGAAGTTTTCCCAACCAACTTCGAAGAGACCCAGGAAATCACCATTGTTATTTCAGTGAACCATAACAAATGTTTACTTTTTTGACTGTTGAGACTAAGAAAACAACTTTTTTCTATAAGTACTGCGTAGGGGAGCAAGGCCAGTGAATAATATCCCCTCCATCGCATTAGAATTGAAGACTTTGTTAGACCCATGCGGGGAAACTAGTGAAGTTGGATATAAACATTTGTTTGGGGGAAAGAACTCAGCTACCAGAGCAAACCGAGTCGAACTGCTGCTTTTGTTCTTTTTTTTTCTCTAGTGGTAGGGCCAGTTTGAAACAGGTGTGGACAGATTATTTTGATGAGACATTCCGACGAGCACCTTAACTTTAAGTTGAAAAGCTAGGGAAGTCTCTCATAGTAATAGGGTGAGAGTCCTCTTTTAGGTCACCACAACAGTCAAAGTGGGTTCCCTGAATTTTGATTCAAATGTATGACTCATAACCAGCTTCCACTCTGCCAACGTTCACTTCTTTGGCTGTTAATTTTAAAAGAGCTTTTCCAAAATTGATTCCAGCACTGCCACCTCCTCTGCCTGTGGCACTCTTCTGCTCTCACTCTCTCTCAGAAATGCTATCCTATCTCCAAATGGAATACCCTCCAATTTATATGGGTCAGAGTTGGGAGATTGATTCAGCATGGCTCCCCATTGGAGTCTGTGAATGCCCCACTATAGGTGATAGCCTTCTGTGCCAGGTGTACTTTCTCCCCATGTGTTCCTCTTTCCCCAGGGATTATTCTCATGTGTTGCATGCCATCCCTCCCCATGCCAGTTGTCCCGTGTGCAGAAGGCTGAAAAAGTGCTAACTCCAGCTTAAAATCAAGGGGATCTGATATGGCAGTCATGCAGCTCCATGCTGGCTCTCCTATTCTCCTCTAGCGTGTACCAATTCCTGGCATGAAGAGTGGTTTGTTGCTCACAAGCCGTTAAGTGCTTCTGAAGTTCATCTCTCTCTCTGGGGAGTGGTTATCTTTTTTAAGTGAACCAAAGATTCAGTTTTTAGGCAACTTGCTCAGAGTTTGGGGAAATATGTTATGCGGCAAGTCTGACCCGAGATTCACCTCAGACTAATACTGCTTTTTTGCTGTTGTCCTCAAACAATGTTTTCCAGGACCAAAGGGAAGCTCTGACTGCTTTTTGGGACCACTTTGTTCTGCTCCATTGGCCCTGTCCAGATAACAATACTTTGGCCGTCTCCCATCACCATGATATGCTGGCAGCTGGGCCTCCCTCTACGAAGGACAGATCTCTGGAAGATTCCCCTTTAACCAGGATCAGAAACGCAGAGCGGGTGGCTATCCCTGCCCCCTACTGCTTCCAATCCCCCACATAAGACTGCTAAGCAGGTGCCGTTATCAAACTAATGGCTAGCAGCACTTCTTAACTAGTGTCACACTCCAACTAACCCCCCCTTCCCCCACCCCTTTTTATTTTTAAGAAGATGGCGTCACTAGGTGCAGTGTGATAGACTTGTGGGCTGGAATAGCTTACAAGAAAATGTGACTTCTGAGGGTTGAGTGTAAGGGCACAGGAACTTCTGCTCAGGCAGATCCCATTAAAAGCCCCCGTATCTCCAGATCCACAGAACTTGAATAATGCCTCAGAATCAAAGATCTGTTTTGCATTTTCAGAGCTTGCTGTCAGGTTTAATTTTCATGTTTGGTTTTCCATTGTGCCATAAACCAATGAAAAACTGATGCAGATTGAGTGTGAATATTTGTTTTAAAGATGCTTATCCTAAACCCGTACACATTTTAAAGGAGTGGGCCAGGACTCTAATTCTGGGCAACATTATTTATCAAATGGTTGTCAACTTTGACAAAATAAACTGCCAATGTTGTAAATTCATATACCAACATTTTTAAAATCTCTACTGAAGGACCATTGTGCTTTCAACTTTATTTCTTTCCCATGCCCTTTACAACCTTTTCATATAAAACTGTATATATTTATTATAATTTGTTTAGGTGTGCGGCCATGAACTTCTAATCTGACAGTTCATCTTTCATACTTATAGTCATACTTATGTTTACTTTATAATGCTTGCTATGATTTTACCATGATTTGCAATATTTTGACACTTTTATGGGTGTTTGTTGGGTGTACATTTGAATATGTTCAACAAATCGTTTAAACAAATATTTGACTTCTGCTTTTTTTAAGTTTGTGTTCCTTGTTTAATTAGATGTTTGTAATGCATGTCATGATTCAAGTAGATTTCCAATTATTGGCATAACTAGTTTTTACACACGCCAGCAATCTATTGTTGCTAATAGCAGAACTGTTATTCTTTGTTTGTTAGAACAATTTATTAGGCTACTCCACAAGTGACACTGCAAAGGTAGAGCTTTAGAGGAGTTGGTGGTGACTTATCCAACAAAGCGGACAGTAGTCCCCAATTGAAAAAACTAAGGGTGTTTTGCTTGGACCAGAAAATACATCCTAAAATATTCCTATGCCCTGATCACAAAGTACCAAGCAATAAGACTGTGACCCAGACATACATTTGGCTTTAAATGACGGATATGTAATTATTTCTTTTGATGAGATCAAAAGAGTGCAACAGTGCCAACCTTCCCCTAAGAAAACATCCATAACCTGACTTAAAGAATGTCTTTTAAGGAAGGTGTCACTATATTTTCATTAACAACTGAAAGCAGGATCGACACTGGGTAATAAGGTCGGACCGAGAAAGCGCCTAAGAAGACATGCTTCTTCCTTGCACCTAGCTCTGGGTCATGTTACCATTTTATAGTTCTAGTAAAGGGCTAGATACAGAGATCACGACAGCTTAATCATTAATACGTTTTTACCGATATCACAGTCTGGAAGGCATGGTAATTATCCATCTCTTCTGCAACATAATTAAATGCTCTGAGAAGAGCAACACCAGCATCCTCCAGTCCATCCACATCCTCCGAATCATCCACCACAAATACCAGGCCAACCCTGAAAAAGAAAAAAAGTGATAAGGAAAATCAGACGCTACCAAATTCATCAGCATGAGCAAAAGCCACACTTACAGGAGAATGAGAAATTGAAGCAATGGCCAGGCAATTAAATGATCTGGCAGAACATGTAAATGGAGAAAAACATCAAGTGGAGTGCAATACAAACTTGCTCGACTTAAGTAGGTCATTGACCTGCAGAAAGTACATGCTTCTTTTTTTTGTAAAGCGTGCATAGCAAACTTAATCATTCTTGGAGATAGAAATAACCTGTGACAGGAGAGGGGAGATCATGAATTGTGACAGTGTCAGGCTCAAGACCCTGTCAGAGAGAGAACGCTCTCAACATGGGATAGGAAGCCTACCAGGGAATTACCAGAGCCTGACCTACCTCAAAAGTGGTACCGCAGTGCCTGATACGCTAACGTGTATGGCAACGTGTAAAAGCCTTGGTGCCACTGCCCCTCAGTAATACCCACCAGCTTCTGTTCTGGTCAGATCTCTCCACGCCGAACTTCCACCTCACAAGCGAACAAATGCACAAACCAACACCACCTCCAGACGGGGCCCACATGAACGGGTAAAACCTGGACAGGGGTGGATAATGAGAAAAGCAAATAAAGACTGTTTACTGTGGCGGCCATCTGGTAACCACCACAGACCGAAAAGGGGTCAGCGCTAAACCTCCCACACTGGGTTCCAAACTAGGGGGGCGGGAAGCAAACCAACTATTGGGCCCTGCAGGCAGGTGATGGGAAAACCGATGGGGGCGAGGAGGAGACATAGGATGGGGTAAGCTGTACTTTAAAAGTCCAGCAAGGCAAGGTCACTTTGAAAGGTCTTCAGTGAGTTTGGGAGTGGAGTTGGTGGACTGAGAGAAAGGGCACGGACGGTGGACGGTGGAGATGAGGGGCAGAGAGACTTAGACAAGATTTTGTGAGAGCATGTAAGGTGTTGGGCGTGAGAAAGAGTGGTACCAATTAAGTTAGTGTCATGTGTGAAGTGTTGTGTTAAGATGGATTTCTAAACTCTGACCTGGTGGGCAGACGTTTAGGAGGCCACCCTCGGTTTAGTGAAACAGGGGAACCTTCTGGACAAACCAGACCAATCCAGGTAGCTTGGCAGGCGGTCAAGACTATGTCTCAGGAGAGGTAAGAGTGATTGGAAGCCCACAATGAGCACACACAGCAATGAACCACAAATTACTCTTAGACAAGTGTATATGACAAATATCTATACATTTATTGTCAGCCGGACCAATAGACACACGTAAACTTTAGCTATGCAAAGACAGTTACCACACAAAATACTCCACTATACAGCATATATACAATATGTTACCTAATGCGATAAATGAGGAAAACACAGCAACAACCGGTAAAGAGAAGAGTGGATTAACACATTCGGAGCACTAGACAATTCTCTGGAGTCATTTCCTAACTTTCGAGTCCAGCCCTAAGAAGTGGGGAGCCTTGTGCTCAATAGTACAATTTGTGTGTAAAAGCGCACAATCGTTCAGGTGAAGCAAAAAGCGGGTCTTCTTGGGAAGGCTGTAGCAAGTCAGGAAGGGGCTTGAGGCGATGAAGAATTGGTTCCCACCATTCGAATAGAATCTGCCCTTGGCAGCTGAAAAGTTTTCAAAAGGTGAGACTAGCTAGGAAGCGCAGGCGATCCCAGCTAAGACCGAATAATGTTTTAGAGATATCCGTGCGTAGAGGTGATCAGTTGTGCCAGGGGGCCAGTGGTAAGTGATGAAAGTACTCACCGACCCTCGGCACAGTCCGGACCAAACTTTGCCAGTTTAGTCGAGGTCGCTAGTAGGTTCTAATGCTGCAGTTTTGCGGCGCTCCGGCTCTCAGCGGCTGCGGGATAGAATGATTGTCTGTGATAGGACAGTTGTCTTTTCTCTGCTTCAAGGAGGTATGAAGAAAATTCTGGTGCAGCAGGCATCGGGGCACAGGAGAGCAGAAGAACAAGGCACTTCTAGTGACCGTCACCAAAGGTAGTTATGCGGGAATCACAGAAGCAGGCAAGTGTTACGCACTCTCCTAATTCGGGACCTAGAGGAGCTAGGCCTGCGAAATCTGGCAGGAGAGGGCACGGGACCACCATCAAGCGATGTCCCAAGTCTTGGGTTTCAACTCGAGACAACAGCAGTTCTGCAAGATACCCTGAGGTAGAGCTGGACAGTTCACTGGATGGTCCAGGAACACTTTCGAAGGGGCTCGTTCGGTGGGTAAGTAAGGGACACAGAGAGTAGTTGTTCCCACTACTCCAAAGGGATGAAGCGCCTTGGCATGCCTTCTTGTTCGATGAAGAAACAGGGGTCGGACCGGACAGCAAAGGGCGAAGGGTGCCAAAACCTTCTAGAGCGTCTCCAGCGGTTTCAAAAGTCTGTTGCTACGTGCAGGATACTAGGCTCCTTCTGTAGTTCGGGAAGAACTCAGGTAATCTACCTGGAATGGATGCAGAGCCCCTTCTCTTATCCAAGATTAGCTTTGTGCCAAAATTGAGGACTTCCAATCGAAGACCTGCTCTCATGCAGGCATCCCAGTCGTGGACCAATCACGATCCACGGTGGTCTGTCATTCAGGCACTCCAGACATCCTGGCACCACTAGTGTGGATTGGGACCAGACAGTCCCAACCCACTTCCTGGGCACACACACGTGACAGGCAGAAGCCTGCAAATGAGATCAGGTTTCGCGGGAGGCTGCATACCCAATTAAGGAAAACCCGGGTTACAAGACCTGGGTGAAGGCAAGGGACAAAATGGCCATGGGACAGAACAAAAGACTTTGTGGCTCGGCCATTTTCAGACCTGGCCACAGTCTTGAACCAAACATGGTAAACACGGTGTGATTCAGTAAAAAGAAGTAAAACATTTATAAAAAGTAACTGCTGCCACCAGTTTGTCCCAACACTTGTACAATCACCAAAAAATACTTTGAGGGTATCTAGGCCATAAAACAAAAGGGACCCAAATGCACGGTACTGGAAAGTACATTGTGCACAGTTAAAAAGTTACCAAGAAATGGCAACATAGTCAAAGACTAAGGGAAACATAGTTTCCCAGTACCGGCAGTCTGAAGGAAGTGTCAGTTTCCCCATAACAAGTGAGCAAAAGCCCAGGGGAGCGCAACTGAAGGCTGTGCTCCACTGGAAAAAGTCAGGATAGGAAAGCCAAACAAAAGCAAAAAGTTTGGGGGATCCACAAATGGAGGGAAAAATACACCTGAATGACATTTTTCCAAACCGTGTATGGAGAGGGTAGTAAGTGTCAGAGCGAGACTGGGAGTGGGGGCTAGTGTGATAGAAGAGAGGAGCTTTGGAGAGTAGGTGGAAGATAGTGATTGGAGTGAGGAGAGAGTGATTGCTAGAGAGTGAGAAGGAGAGGTAAGCAGGCAAAGTGGTAAAAGGAGTACACGGAGAGAATAAAAGAGGCAAAAGAAAGCAGGGGGTAAAAACTGGAACATGGACAAAGAGGAAGGGGAATAGGGAGCGTAGTCAGATTAGGGGATGGAGGAAAAGAGGTAAAGATGGAAGAAGTAGAGGAAGGGGGAGTGAAAGGGGCGATCAATAAGTCAGGAAGGGAGGAGTGGCGAGGTACAAAAAGGGACAGTAAAGAAAAGTAGAAATGTGTGAAAGGTCGTGGGGTGAGAGCCTGTAAAATTGACCGAATTATGAGGCAAAGTTTTAAGATAAGGAACCCCTAAGAAGTTTGGGAGGGAAACAGAAAATGCCACAGCCTTTAGGCCTCCCCTTTAGAGTATTACTCCCCAAGCCATGTAAGTAACACATATCAATCATCATATAAAGGAGACAGAAAATACATTCCCCACTCAACAGTGATCTTTACATATCGTGTGATGCTGAAAAACCCTATTTATACCAATAGTCTTGAAAAAATAGACCTAGTACTTATTTGTTTTTTTATAATATCAAAAATAGTTTATTTTCTTTTATGAAACTAACTCTAAAACAGTGTTTTCAGTAAAAAGGACCCCACAACACAACATACAGTGGATACATTTACAATACAAATTACTAGTTTCACTCACATCCATTCCTGTAACATGACAATACAATACATCAACATATAAAATTTATATAATGATTTAAACATTTCCAATCACTGAGTGTTATTAACTCAGAATAAACAGTCCCGACATGTTTCAGTTCCTCTTGGCACCAAATGCATGAACCTTCTTCAGGGGAAGACACTTTTAAATTTTTCTCCACCATGTAATCCAGGGCCCCAAAAGTACTCTTCAAACCGTACTCCTCACAAGTAGGATTGCTGCAGTGTAGGTGTGCCTCAGTGCACCCAAATGCCCTCCGACCTCTTTCAATAAGTCTGATCCTGTTCTATAAATGGTTCTTTGGTAACCATGAACCTGATTCCAGCTATTACGCCATGCCACTACTCCTGCGTGGTTGAAGAGATTGTTTACATATTCTTCGTCGCTGTTAAATTGTCCACAAAATTGTAACCCTGGATTTCTATTGCAGTTGCCTTTGGATTTCTGCAGGCCTATTTATCAAATGCATTTCTTCAACATTAAGAAAGCGATGTATCTTTTGGTTTAGTTCACCATATTGGATAGGTAGCAAACAGTTTTGCAAGCATCTAGGTGTTTCGAATGTACTATGATTTGATCGCAGCATATCCAAGAGATTGCGCTTGGCCCATTGCATTTGGGGTCCTGGTTCTGTCGCTGCACACATATCAAACCATTTTATTATCTAATATAACATTTACAATCACTTTAAAAAAAATGTTTACAATCACTTTTTTATAAATTCATAAGCACATTCCTTAAAAACTTTCACATCAGTATTTCATATCTGATGATATAAAAAATAAATGATCACGTTCATTTAAGACCAAGTGGATGCCGGCTATCCACGTAGGTGGGGGAAAATGTATAGAGAGTACAATAACAGATTGACCAGTGCATGCAGTAAAAGAAAAATCAGAAAAGATAAAACAGCGTGTCTAAATCTTATACACACCGCAATGGAAGTCATCATATTTAAAGTGCCACCCATGAAATAGAGGATCACGATGACGTGCCCTCCTTTTTCTCCGACAATTTGTGGTCAGAGGACCCACCTATGTTTAATCAAGTAACAAAGACTTGGTCTTAAATGAATGTGGTCATTTATGTTTTGTATCATCAAATATGAAATACTGATGTAAAGGTTTTTAATGAATGTGCTTATGAATTTATAAAAAAGTGATTGTAAACATTTAAAAAAAAAGGGATTGTAAATGTTATATTAGATAATTAAATGGTTTGATATGTGTTCATTACATGGCTGGGGAAATAATACCCTGTTAACTGATGCATGTGTTACCTGGGTAATGTGGATACACAGTCCTTATATGGTCTAGCGACCTTCCTTTTGTTGTTAATATATTGTCTTCCCACTGTGTAGGAGAGTGTAGGAGAGTGTTACATCCTGTAGTGGGCTGAGCCCTGATGAGATTAGAGGGCAGTAGGGAGTAGGTATGCCTGGACTAAGGTGGAGGGAGCCCCAGAAGGATGTGGGAAGTAATAAGGATTCCTTTAGTATAGCTATTCCAGAGATTTCCAGAACACTTGCTGTATATTATAAATGAAACCCTTGAAACAAATTCCATGTTGATTGGATTCTCATCGCCACCTGTGACAGAATCAACGTACTTTACAAGAGATGCAGTTGTAAAACTTGAAAGACTGTTACAGATCTACTTATATAAACAAAATCCCATTACCGATTTGGAGGAATGTTAGATAGCTCCTTGATGGGTTGATTTTGTGACTCCCAGACAGCGATTCCAGCAAGAGAAGAAGAGTCAGGATGAGTGCATGTAGCGGAGGAAAAGGCTAAGGAAGTGGTAGTGGGAGGGCCAGGTAGACATTAGAAACTGAATGTTTTAAGGCGCTACAAAGATCCATGTAATTACACATAAAAAGTGTCTTTACCCTTCGCTCCTGATGAAATATCAATGCCACAGTTTACAGGTAATGTAAAATGTGTTTTAAGAATGATGTTTAGGAAAGACTTAACATGTTTCATAAATATTTTCTGTTTAGTGTTGATGCCTTTTGCAACTCGCTTTAGATTCATGACAGCAAAAACCTTGGGGTTCATGGAGGGAAAAAATGATAAATAAAATTAATAAATAAATCAGGAAACACCCAGGGAGTGGGGCTAATTTGGCTGCCTGGGAGCTCAGCTCTGCCCAGCCTTGCCACTTACAGGATTATCTACCTGCATTAGCGTAAAAAGCATGTCAGAGAGTCAGAGGGACGATTGGTAGAGTCTACAAGAGGCCCTAAGGTGGCTTCGGAACAACCGCTTTGCTGAGGAGCAAGCAGAGGGCAAACACCTTTGGCCAGTGTTGGACCAAGATAGTGGAGTGGTGAACACAAACACAAGAAGCAATCCGCCGCTCTATGGCGAGCCAGAGGTGGAAATGGCACAGCATACAACCCTGTATAGAGGCACTGGAAGAGTCAGTAATAAGGCGACCAGCCCATCGGAACATTAGGGTCAGTTTTGGAGAAGCAGAAGGTGACCGTCAGATGAGAAAGTGCACCCAAGGACCTATGGCAGTAGACAGTTAGTAGGTAGAGGGGAGGCATTTTAAAGCCAAGCAGCCCCTCGGATAGGTGGGAGCAGCTGGAGGAAAGACGATACATGTTCCATTTGATTTAGCTGGATAGCGGCCGGAGAATGTGGGTTGAGAACAGGACACAACAAGGCTGGTGCTAGTGGAGGTGAGAGAATATTCGAAGTTTGAAGGTGTGCTCTGGCCGATACCCCTCAGGAGGAAGGGAGAAGTCCGCTCACATGACAGAGGAAGTGGGAAAGGCATAGTGGAAAGGAAAGCTACACAGGTTTGTGCTCAAAGTATCTCCCAGACCAATGGAGTCACCATCAACATTGCAAGGACAAGGAGAAAAGAGAAAAAGAGCCGGTAACAAGATACAATATTAAGGACATATTGGGGGAGATTAGGGTGATGAGAGCAGAAATCCTGTCCTTAAGTTGAATGATGTGGGGAATAGAGAGAGGAGATGCAATCTGCACATTTTCCGGGTGCCAGAGGTGCACCACGAGACCCCAGAACAGGTTGAGAGATGAGTGCAAAACTAAATGGGTGTTACATATCGGCCCCGTCCTGCAGTACCTCCCGTTTCTTGTGGCCACATACGGGGGCAAGCACGTTCCAGAACTTAGTTGTGGCTTCGGGATTGGTTGCCATGGCGTTTGGCCGTGCAGCAGAGAACGTCGCATCAGCTGAGACGTCCCGTGCGCAGAGAACGCGTAAGGAGGCTCCGCCCCCTGCACCATAAAAGCCGAAGGGACTCAGCGGCTTGTTGCTGCTAATTGTGGCGTTACGTTCCTTCGGTTTCATCCCGTTCCGGTGCTTATTCCCTTTTTTCCTCCCGATTACTTGACTTCCTGGATCTTCGACCCACCTTTGTCTACTTGGATTGTCCTTGCCTGTTCCTTCAACCTGACTTTGAACTCTGTTGCCGACTTCGGGTTGTCCTTGGATTGATTTGCTTTTCCCTCCAGTCTGATCCGTGAACCCTGCTGCCGACCTCGGACTGTCCCTGGATTTCCACTGTGCATTCGCCCCGTCTGGTGAGATTACTTTTTCTTGCCGCTCTACGCAATTCGAACTTCTTCCTACGCGGAGTACCACGCTGCACATTACAAGACTGCTTCGCCAACTTGCCCTGCGTTTGTGCAATTAAGGTAAAACTCATCCAATTCTACTGTATTGTTCATTACCTGAAAATCATCAGTTTTTCTCATATGTGTGGATTCCTGGAACTATATAATTTATTCTTGCCTTTTCTACCTTAACCGAGTGCATAGAAGTGACGCTTTCCAGTGTATGCACCAACCCGTCACTAGTGCGACCCTCGTGCCGCCCGGGTATATTCTTCCTTACTAACCTTCCCATTTGTTGTTTTGTACCTGCCGTTGTTTTCCTTTCAACTGGTACCCATTTTCCCTAGGAATTCCACTTATCCGGTCTGCTGGGTGTTGCATCAGTCATAGTGAGTTTGTGGTTATCACTTGTGCATACTCATAGTCTTGGGTTTTCTTGTAGGTTCATTAAGGTCCAACACCACCTCAACCATTGTCTAGGTACTTAGAGAAATATCTGATTGTCTAAATAATTCCATATTGCATGATTGCTTCTAATCATACTGTTTTCTCTTTGCAGCACTGGTTATTGGCGGTGTGTGTTCTCCCGCTCTTTTAGGCGATAGACATCTCTGCTGGTTTTTACTGAAACGGCAGAGAGGTACATCGTAGAAAAGAGCCCCTCTTAGAGGAAGCCTGAATCACAGAATTCCTACCTAGGCTCCAATCAGCATACGGAGCGGTAAGTAACAATGGGTGTACTGTTCAAAGATGAAGGCAGCTGCAATTGAAAATTGAACAAGCCCACAGCGGGGGGAAGCAGAGAGGATAAATGACTTACCGCTAATGTTCTTTGTATAGATTCTTCTCCCACAGATTCCTCAAGCACTAGCTGCTTGGAAAAGTTCCACAAGGGGCGTAGTTCGGCTCAGCGTGGTCTCCTCAACCTCTGCATGCCTTGACCGCACCACTCCGACTCCGGATGCGAGGGCAGTGATACATATACAGCGTCACTACACCCCCATACCTTAGTTGGAGAGAACCATTTAAACTTCCCATTTACACACATTTTATTGTGAAGAACAGGCACAGGTGACAGAGGGCCTAAACAACCAATTACAAGTCTCAACTCTTTCTTTTTAAACCAACGACAAAGCGTCAACCCTTCCTCCAAGACTCTCCCCCAAAATGAAGAAGAACAAACTCCCTCAGAGAGGTGCAAGTGAAATAAGCTTTCATAGAGGGGTAGATCTGTGGGAAAATAATCCATGGAAAGAATATTAGCAGTAAGTAATTTCGCATTTTGTGGAATGCATTCTCCCACTAATTTCTCCTTTAGATAAGGCTACAAAAGCAGTACCAATTTCTGGTGGTAGGAAGGAAGCGTAAACTAAAAAGCTCTGAAACAATGCTCTCCCAAACGGGGCATATCGACTCTGGGTCAAATACAGGGTATAGTTTTTAGCAAAATTGTGGAGGGACGACCATGTTGCAGCCAGACAAATATCTGTAACTGGCACTCCCCTCTGGAGTGCAGAGGAAGCAGCCACACCTCTAGGAGAGTGGGCCTGGGGTCCTTCTTATAACATTCAGTAATGCACAAAAGTATGCAATGAAAAATAGTCTGTTTCATTACTGCTTGCCACCTCCTGGATTGGGAAAAAGCGATGAACAGCAGTTTGTCTCGTCTAAAAGCTGCTGTCCTGGCCACATAAAATCGCAATGCACTGCAAGGGTTCAAGCCTATGGAGCCCTTGGTTGGATGAGGAAAAAATACTAGCAACTCCACCCTGTTGGGAATCCAAAACTACTTTAGAGAAAAATGTTGGTCGGACTTTCAACACCTTTTGAAAAACCTCAAAAAAGGTGGCTGTAAAGACTGGAGGGAGGTATTTGTACTTCTGACGCCCTCTATATGGTTGGGACAAAGGCACAGCACAACCCCCAGCCAAGGCTCTCAATTTGGTAACGTTGCACAAGCAGCAAGGCTTAAGCTTTCAGGAGGTGATGCAGCCAGGTTCTTAAGTACAGTGTGTCGCCAAGCCCCCACAAAGTAACGTTCAAACACTATGTTAGGTGATAAAACAGCTTCTTTATATCAAATAAGGTTCCTAACGGCTCGCTATATGAGGCGAACATTAGTCACAACCCCTCTAACATAATGGCCTGGCTGGAGGACGTGACACCCAAGACTTAGCCCCCAAGCGACAGAAGGATTGAGTGATCCCCTCACCGTGGAGGAACTAGTGTCAGTAATAAGAGATCTCCCCACTGGCAAGGCTCCTGGTCCTGACGGACTAACATCCGAGTTCTACAGTGAATACTGAGCTTTGCTGGCTCCCCGCCATTTAGACGTTTGGGAGGAGTCATGGATTAACTCTGTGCTCCACGAATACATGCAAGAGGCCACTATCTCAGTGCTACTGAAACCTGGGAAACCCAGTAATGAATGCAGGTCCTACCACCCCCTCTCCCTAATGAACGTGGACACAAAAATCTTTGCGAAAGCACTAGCAAACCAGAGCCTCCCAATGCTTCCCCATAAAGTCCACCAAGATCAGATGTGTTTTGTTCCTGGAAGGGCTACATCCTTTAATATTAGGCGATTGTTTAATGTGCTCGCAAGAATTGACCGGACCTCTGAAGCAGTGGCGGTAACGCTTGATGCCCAGAAGGCGTTTGATACGGTCTCCTGGGAGTACTTATATGTAGTTCTGGATAAAATGGGCTTTGGCCCAGAGATGCTCCGATTCATTAAACTCCTATTCACGGCCCCCCTGGCAAGGGTAATGGTCAACGTATGTTCCTCTGACCAGTTTGTGATAGGAAGGGGCACGTCAGGCTGGACCTCAGTTGCAGAAAACATAGGGAAAACACATACAGAGAAGTGGTAGGACAAGGACTAGGAGGCCCTGTCCCTCCTTAAGGCATTTCCAGCATCACAGTGGCTTACAAGAAAGCACCTGGCTTACAAGAAAGCACCTGAAGCTCCCTAACGCGCTTTGCAGATGTGATGGCCACCAAGAATGCAATTGTCAGTGTGAGCAGCCTAATATAAGTAGAATGCAAATGCTCAAACCGTGCCACCATGAGGGAAGTAAGAGTCAGATTAAAATCCCAAGATAGGATCCTGAGGGGCGTTGGAGGAAACCAATTTACAAGGCACTTAAAAAATTGGACCATCACTCGGATAGTGAAAAAGCCCCCTTGTTCCAGGGATCTCTTACACCAGAACAATAGAGCAAAATAGCATTTTTAACTGTGCCTATTTGCAGACCCGAATAAGCCAAAGATAAAATGAAGTATTATGCCAACAGGTTTCTGCGCACTGCCTGTCCAAAGGCCGCATCAGACCTGGCGCTGCTGCCCGGACCGTTGTGCTTGCAATGGGGAAGCCCATGTAGCGACTCTGCTGATAATACGCCATGGAACATGTCTTTAGAAGGACACAGCGGTAGCCTTTGTCCTGAAAGAATAAGCATGCAGATATGTTGTGTTGAGATTCTCCTGTTCTGGCCTTTGTAAGCTTCGGTGATAGCCACCACCATCCAGCTTGCTATGGAAGCTTTGGAGGCTTGAGAGCCTGGGTTCAACTCCTTCAAATGTTACAAACAAAGCATCTGACCTGCAGAACTCTTGTCCTGTCAAGGAAGAATTTCAGTGTCCTTTTGAGGTCCAGACAGTAGAGAACCATTTCTGCCTCCGACTGTGGGCTAGGGAAAGAAAGTTGGCAATACAATTTCCTCTTTTAAATGGAAAGCTGTGACCACCTTCGGTAAAAACCTTGGGTGTGTGCGCATCGCAACCATGTCCTTGTAGAATACTGTGTATGGTTCTGACACCAAAAGCACCTGTATCTTGCTAATTCTGCATGCCGATGTAAGCACCAGCAGCAACACCATTTTAATATTAACTAGCTTGATCTCAGAAGTGGCCATGGGCCTGAATGACTTATGTGCCAGAGCGTTACGCACCATATTTAAATCCCACATCAGGTGATGGCGCGTGACCGGTGGATATTATCTTGTTAGCCCCGTGAGGCGTCTTCACCACTGGGTTTGATGCGGAGTAAGAAGCAGAGTCTGAGGTTTTGTAAGCCCCTAACGCTGTCATATGGGCTTGATACATGTGCAACTGCACTCCCAACTTTGCTAGATATGCTGAGAATGATAGTACATGGTCCAAGGAGCAGGATATAGGGTCTATTTCCTGATCCCTTGACCAAAAGCAAAACATTGACCACCTGCTTTTATAATGATTCCTAGTGGGGTCCCTTCTTGCTTTCTGGGTAATTTGCAGACTGCCCTCAGATAGAGGTGTAGTAGTGTCACGTTTTCGGGTACCAAGCCGCTAGGGCTAATTTCTCTGGTGTCAGATGGACCACCACTCCTCCTGTGTTGTGAGAGGAAAGTGGTTCCCGCCAGTGGAAGTGCTACTGGTCATTCCGCTGCCAACCATCTAGTATGAGGAGTAGCCGCGGGGACTCCCGGACCTTCCGCATTACCCTCTGGATAAGTAGAGTTGGAGGGTATACATATGCCCAAAGGTTGCTCCAGTATAGGTGTAGAGCATCCCCCAGAGAGCACCTGCCCATCCAGGATGCACATTTATTGCATGTTCAGTTGCTTCCCATGGCAAACAGATCCACCGTTGGCTGCCCCATGCCTGAAATATTGCACTCAGAACTTGGGGACTGATTTCCCATAAATAGTTGCCCTCTCCCAGCCTGCTTACCCTGTCTGCCGCCACATTGCTGTCCCCTGGGCAGATGAACCGCCGACAGGTGGATGTTGTGGGAGATTGCCCACTCCCAGATCTGGATCATGAGCCTGCACAGGGGAGGGCACATGGTTCCCCCTTGCTTGTGGATGTAATACATGCAAGTGGAGCACTCTGTTTGAATCAGCACCCCCCTGTCCTTGATTAGGGGAAGGAATGCTCTTGGTGCTAGTTGTACAGTCCCGAGTTCCAGCATGTTTATGTGGTTCTCTTTGTCCAAGGTAGACCAAAGCCTGTGGACTGAGTAGGGTGCTGCCCCATTCCCCCAGTGACAAATCTGTTATAATTACAGTAGCCGTAGGCTGTAGAAACCGCATCCCCACTGAGAGGTTGGTCTCCTCTCTCCGTCATAATAGGTCTGGGCATAGATCCCCTGGTATGGTTATCCTGCACGACTGTGGATCCCTCTCCTGGTTCAAATAGCTTACCAGATGCATCTGTAGCCTTCTCATTCATAGCCTGGTAAAGGGAACTGCTAGGAGGCAGGCCACCATGATCCCCAACAAGTCTTGGAACCACCAGGCAGACGTCAATGTCCTGCTGAGAAAATGACCGATAGCCACCCTCATGGTCTTCATTCTGTCATGCGTCGGGAAGACCCTTTCTGCTTGCCTGTCCCACACTAAGCCCAGAAACACAAAGGACTGGGTGGGGGACCAGATGGGACTCGCTGGTTGATCCAGAATCCCAGCTTGTACAGGATGTTCATGAGATACTGGGTTGTATGTGGCACTGTACCTGGATACGTAGCTCTGATCAGCCAGTTGTCCAGGTACGGCTAGACATGGTGCCCTTGGGATCGGAGCCTAGAGGCCACCGTGTTCATTTGCCTGGTAAAGACACTGGGGGCGAGCTCAACCCAAACGGGAGCACTTTGTACTGGAAGTGATGGGCCATAACGGTGAACCTGAGGTAGTGACGGTGAGGCTGCCAAATAGGGATGTGTAGGTATGCATCCATGAGGCCCAGGGAGCATATTCAATCCCCCCCACACCGTGAAGGTGTAGGTAGAGGTTGAGAAAAGAGAGTGCCACTCTCAGACCCGCCTGGTTCTTTTTTTGAATGGCAAAAATCTTCAAATAGAAGCCAGATCCCCTCTGAGCAGGAGGAACCTCTGCCACTGCTCTGTTGTATACCAGAGTTGAGATCTCCACCAGGAGAGTGGGGGACCCAATCTGTAGAAGTTGAGGGGGGGAAGGAGGAAACAAGGGGATGAAAAGACGGAAGCCTGTGGTGACAACCGAGATGATCTGAGGGTCTGTTAAATGACAATGCCAGAACTGAGCGTGAGAGGCAAGCCTGCCCCCTACTGGAGAGGTGTGGACCCGGATGCCCTCATCATTGTTTCTTCCCATCAGAGGCGGGGGTACGGGAGTGGTACTGGAAGAATCCCTTATTAGATGACCGCTGCTGCTTAAGTCTATGCAGGCTGTGTGACCTATCAGGTTGCAGCGCTCTGCATTCCAGAAAAACGCAGAAACCCCCAAATGCTCTCCCTCTGTGCTCCGACCTGCCTTGCGTTTGCCCGAAGGCTTTATTTGTCGGTTTGACCAGTATGGCCAGCAATTTAACAGTTTGAGAGCTCGCCTTCTTTTTATTTAGTTCCTCATCTGTGGAAGTGTGGATTAAATTCACACCTTCGAACGGGAGGTCGGAATCTGCTCTTGGATGTCAGAATTGCATTTAGTGGCCCTCATCCGTGCAGAGCATCTCAAGTGTGTGGCTATGCAGGTGGCCCGCCCGCTGTATCTATGTGGGCCACTGCTGACTACATGATGTTTTGCGCCACCACCTTGGCCTCCGCCAATCCCGCTTTGAAAGCAGCCTTTTTGTGGACTGGAAGTTCTGTCGAGAAGTCAGAGATTTTCCTCCATAACTTCTGGATTGCAGCAACCAGCATGGGATTCGCCTGCCTGAGGTGTAGCCCAGCATAAAAAAACGCCTTCTTCCGGAAAGTCTCCACGTCCTATCCTCCATTGCTAAGATGTAGTGGTGGTGTACGAGGTAGACGCCTGGGGCTTCGTATACATGGAAGCCGCTGCGAAAACAAACGAATTAGGCTGGGGGTGCGCTGACAGCAGAATGGCGTCACCATCCACTTGCCTGTACTTTGCATCCAGCCTTTTATTTGTGGGCTGGGAAGAGCAAGTATGGACCAGCCCTTTCTGACCAGGATTTCCAAATTCCTTTGCAGGGGTATGCTCGATCTGGTTGTTGACCTCAATGTCAACACTTTTACCAATAGACCTGCCTCAGGTTGTTCCTGTTGAGGCTGTGGTATCCCCAAGAATTCTGCCAAGCCTGCCAGCCGGTCATAAAATGCCCTGGCAGACATTTATCCCTCTGCATCCTCTTCCTCATCCATATCTATGGAGTCTGTCTCCTTCTGATCAGAACCCTGTTGCTGGGTTCCCACTGTGGGTTCAGGAGTCTGGGCCACTGTGTTCGGCTGTTGCGGGACCAGCTGTGGTGGAGCTTCTGGGGACCCTTGAGGGGCTGGAGTGGCCCGAATAGGCGGCTGTGGTGGCCCTTGTACCAGTGGCTGAGCCAGGGCAGGCGATATATGATATGATATTTTATTTATACTGCGGTTATACACAAGTGTTTCAGAGCGCGAACAAGCAAAGGGAGGGGAACAAGGGAGAACAAAAACAACAATCTTACTAGGCCCAATGACATTAAGAACATGCAAGTGCATGGAAAAGGAAAGTGCGTGGAAGGGGGAGAAGTG
This sequence comes from Ambystoma mexicanum, assembly GCF_040938575.1. NCBI lineage: Eukaryota > Metazoa > Chordata > Amphibia > Caudata > Ambystomatidae > Ambystoma > Ambystoma mexicanum. Next base: position 290,780,269 of record NC_090932.1, on the reverse strand, counting down.
GAAAGTGCAGAGGAGAGAACAGAATAAATAATAAGTGCAATAAATAAATACATTCAGTAAAAAGTGATAGTGCAGCGAGTGGCAAGTGCATGATTAGTCAGATAGGGTATATCTGATAAGTGCAGAAGAAACATGGGGGGCTGTATGGGTACAGATCCCAGTGCACGGGGTGGCTCAGAGGCAGTACATGAGGGAGGCAGGGTGAGCAGGTACCTGGGCCGAAGGACAGAGGGTGGTCAGGTGCACGGTGCCGAGAGAGAAAATAGATCAGCAGGGGAGAAGGGGGGCAAAGGCAGAAGCGAAGAGGAAGGTCTTGAGGTGCTTCTGGAACCGGAGATGGTTCTCCTCAAGTTTCAAGATGGCTGGGAGGATATTCCAAAGGGAGGCCCCAGCCGAAGACAGGTCTGTCCCCAGCTTGTTTCTTTGAAAAACAACTGACCCTAAGGGAGTTAGAAGTAGAGGAGCGAAGGGCTCAAGAGGGGAGGTATTCATGGAGAGACAGTTGAAGGTATTTTGGACCCAGGACCCAGAAAGCCTTGTGGACAATGCAGAGGGTTTTAAATGTAATACTTGCATCCACTGGGAGCCAATGAAGGGATTTCAGAGCTGGAGAGATACGATCCCAGGGCTTGAGGCCAAGGACAAGTCTTGCAGTCCTGTCCTGGATTAGTTGTAAAGAGAGAGAGTGGAGGCAGGTACATTTAGAAAGAGGCTTTTATAGTAATCCGGCCTAGAGAGAACCAGAGCTTGGGAGACCGGGAGCTTCTGAGGGAAGGAGAGGAGTGGCAGAGTACCTCTAAGGAGGTGCAGTAAGAAGTTTGACTTTTTAGAGACGTCAGAGATGTGTGCAGAGAAGGAAAGTGTGGCTGAACTGGGACTGGGGGCTGGGGCCTGCTATGGCCTTGCCTGGGTTCCGTATAGTTTCCCTCCATATAGCTCACAGATATCAAAGGAACTGGGTATGCCATGCACCACGTACCTTGTGGTGTAAACCTAGGCGACCACTCCGCCCTCTCAGTGAAATCTTGTCTTGGCATCAAGGGTGTAAATCCACAAGGTCTTTCAGGCTGGGATAGGAGTGCTCCTTCATGCAGCACAATCTTGTCCCCCAAAGCAGCCATTTTATCTGATACAGCAGGAATGAGCAGGAAACTGGTCCGGTGATGAACCTGCACGAGTAGGCCCCTTATTGTCCTCAAGCTGCTGCTCAGTACTCGGTCGCATCTCAGGAACCGACGTGGAAGGCATTGTGCCCTCGGGATTGTGCCCTTGCTTGAAGGCGCCCCCTCAGGCCTGGACCCAGTGTGAGAGCAATGCCCCTCAGGAGTAATCCCAGCATGAGAACCTTGCAGTCCCTCTGTCTTGGACCTGATAGGATCCTGAGACCACCTCAGCCCTAGGGCTGGTAGCTACTTGTGCCTCTGGTCTCTGACTGGTAATAGGATCTGAACGATCACTCCCACTAGTGGGATTCCCCTGAAAGGAATCCACCTTGCGGGGTGCCTTGGTGTATGATATATTTACCTTAGGGATTGTCTTTTGACAAACAAAATCCTGGAAAAATCACTGGTGACCTGGAAAAATCCTCTCTCCACTTTTCTGTTCTCACAGAACATTGCTGTTCTCATCCCTAGCGAGTAACGCCCATGAAGTATGGAGGAAAGGGGTCAGGACATAGGAGTAAGGGGTATAGCACCTATGGCTTCTGCCCCTGAAGTGAAACGAAAAGGATTGCTGGGCAGGCTAGTGAACCCCCATCCTCAGCAACTTCGCTGCAGGTTGTGACCCCTTAAAGTATTCCAGAGACTCATCAGCCTTTGGTCCCAAGAGGTCCTCACTGTCACTGTCTAACAGTGCATACATGTCTAGTAGTCTATCCTGCACGTTTGGGGAAAACTTCAATCCTCAGATGCAGGACACACTCCGGGCCCGGTCGACGTTACCATCGACCTCCCCTTGCAATCTGCGCCATCAAGACCCGCCTGAATGGCTCGACACGCCACTTCTTTGCCGTCATTAACTCACCTTGTCTGCTGGGAGGTGGACAGCCTTCTCAGAAATGGTTCTCCACAGAAAGTGAGAATATTTTGCAAAAGCGCCATTAATCACCTTTAGCGCCATGCTCCCCAATGCAACAACTTTTTTCGGGAGGGAATCACGGGCCGGATGGGTCGTGAGAAATGGCAAATCAACTCTGCCCGGTTAATACTTTTTAGTAAGGTTGCCGACGACCACCAGCATCTGGGACAAGCGCCGATATAATGCAGCGATTGGGACAAAAATGGCCATGTTCAAAGGCACAGCTCTCGGGCTGTGATCCCTTGTCCAAAATGTCCGTTAGTCGTATGACTGTAGAGGCCGGGCCGGTGCGCCAAGATCGAGAGCCACAACTACTCTTTCAACCATTTTTCTGTATTGGGCATTTGGGTGAGCGTAAATTGACACCTGCTGTATCAAGATGTCAGGGGAGCTGTCCAGTCCGCTCACGTCCAGCAACCCTGCAGCTAGCTCAAACAGGTCAGCCTGGTCAGTTAGGAAATGGGACACGTAGTGCAAATCTACACCGACCATGGGCTCTATCCCAAAAGGGATAGGGTCCCCTTCTTCACCGAAGATGGTTCTCAGACTTTAACAACCCACAACATGCACTCTGGTGCATAGCATTGGTCCACTGTCGATGCAGACGGGGTAGACCCAACAGTGGCACTTGGCGCTGCAGCCAAAAGGATAGTGGGTGCCAGGGTCACACCTTCAACTTAGTAGCAGTTGAGCTCGAAGGGGTGAGACCTGACTGACAACTTGGTGTTAGAGTCTCCAGGCACAACTGGTGCTAGTGCTGCCTGTGGCATCAAGGCCGATGCCGTACCTTCAACAGCTTTCTCGAAGATTTGGTGGAGCATCTGCTGTTTAAATTACTCCCTCAGGCGCCCCTTCAATGGGAATGCCTTACCCCTTTTCTTACGAAGAGTCAAAATCATGTTTATGCCTATGCCTGCACTTCCTTCTCTTTAACTGGGAGGATGAAGAGGAAGAGTGGCGGGATTTGCTGCAGTGTCTTTTTTGTCTTTTTGCAATGCCGGTCTTATCTATTTTCTCAGGCGTGGGACCTTCAGTGTCGGCAACTGAGGATTTGTGGCTGACCGGGCAGGAGACTTTGAAGGGGGCCTCTCTAGCGCTAACTTGGCCGAGCATTCCCCCGAGAGCCTTGGGGTTCATTGACTGACTGGAACTGCATTGTTCTGCACCTTGCTCCACGCCAAATCACCACACAGAGTTGTTTTGCGGGTCCATGCTGCACATTTTTGAGCTGCAGTCCCTGCAGAGCTTGAATCCCGAAGGCATGGACCCTGTCATACTGACTGACAAAAAGATTTTCAAACTGTGTTCTGAAACAGCATGATGAGCGATCGATATGCATCAGTCACTCTTCTTCCCAGTATTTGATTGGTAGTTCTTTATTTTTCTTGGGATCTTCTTCTCAGTACCAGATCAATGTTTATTTTCAGAAGGAACATCGCAGTAGCATGTGTAAAAGGAGTTTGGTTGTCTGTCAGATGGCATGGTTTTAAGGGATTCTTTGGTGAGGTAAAAAGCGAGTTCCTCATTGGAAGGAAAGTCCTCGTCTCCAAGGAGAAAGGTGTCTCCCTTTGAGGTCCCGCTTACCACCACCCCTGTGGGCAATATCGCTTAGTGGGCTCACCTCCCTAGCCTTAAAAGTAAAGGCTCTCCCTTGAGGAGAAGTGACTGAATCCTTCGATTCGTCACCCTACCCTTTCTCGTTATCAAGACTGTGTACACCTCACATGTCACCCCACATTATCGCAACCATAAAACAAAACCCCCACCAACCTTGTCTAACAGCATAACTATTTACAGCTCATTTTTCTAATAGTGGCATGTTGTTTGGGTTCTACTTCCCAGGCCCTTCTCTCCAAATGTAGGCCCTGCTCCCCTAAATCTCTGACTCTCCATGGAGGAGGTAACAATCACTGTGGCTTTTCCAGTCTCCTTTGATCCTCTCAAGTATGTTATCTACCCTCCCACTTTTTTCAAGCTGGCATAGTCCCGTTTCATACAGTTCCGGGAGCCGGGTATCTTCAGTCTGGTGTCCTTTTGTCTGGCACCTGTAAACCTCCCAAGATTTGTTCTACCAGTGTCCTCAATCTTGTCTCTGTCTCGTGCCTCCACTAACATCTCGGTCACCGCCTTGATTTCTTCCGATTGTGCAGGCACATATTTTTCATCTACCATCTTGAAAACCAGTGCAAATTGATCTGCCCATCAATATTCGATCTATTACTGACGAAGCAATGCCATCAACCTTTATCATTCACTTTTTCTGAGGGTAAGTGGCAACAAGTCCTGGAGGTAAATTATCCTATGCCTTTGTATTCCAATGGTTACACTTCTCTAGCACTTTTCAGAACATTCTCCTCTTCCTTGAATTAATGACATAGTAGCACAATTGTACGTGGCCCTTGAATGGCTTGCATCCTCCCGCAGATTCGTCATCTTGATAGATCATCTCACTGCCAGCTGCTCAGAGGATTTTGACAGGGGGGGAAGCCTCCTCGACCTCTGCATACTTTGACTGTGCCCTCCTCGGCTTCGGCCATGATGTTTGTGAAACATATACAGCGCCCCTACAACCCATACTTCAGTTCCTTTTTTTAGCACTTCAGTTAAGAGAAAACAGGGGAAGCAAACCCAAGGCACCTGGTAAACCCCTTAATCAAAAGAATAAGGATCGATCCTTAACACACCCGTCTCTAAATGACCTCATTGCAATTATAAAACAAAATTCTAATGCCACGTACTTGAAAGCAAATTCAGCATCTCCAAGTCACGACCCTCCGATAATAAATGTAAATCATATGGTGGGGGCTAGCGATGATTTAGAGCATGAGGAAAGGTGTAGCGAGATCAAAAAGGTGGTGGATGCCTTTCTTGATTCGCGCCTCAAAGACAAAATAAATTCATCAGTAACCACAGCCTTGGATGACATTGTCCATAAAGATTACCTAAATGAGGGTATCTTTCCACAAGTGCTTCAATGCAGTGTCACAAATGACATCCGACGGCTTCCATCTGGCTAGAGTAATCAAGTTCTGTGCACAAATAAATCTGCCATAAATAGCAATTCAGACACAAGGTGAACAGGGGATGCCCATCCGAAAATCCTTAAGCGTGAAGGACAAACCTATCCCGCTCACAGAAACTCTCATTATGAAATGTCGCAACAATCCATATGCGAAATATGATTTAAGCAGATCAAGCATTATGAACATTTTTACTGATGTTCCGGCTCTGGAGGACATTTCATCGAGCGATGTCGAACAAGTGGAGTTCTTGAGTGATGACAATTTGTCGATTGTTAGGACTCTGGATTCCTTGAGCTGTAGTTTTGAACACGATGTGGAAGGCCAAGAGGGATTTATTCATATTGGGCTTTATTATAGCACAAGATCCTGACAAGAAAAATATTTGGCCAGTGAACAAAAAGAAGAATTCACTAACATCTAAATGTGTTCATTGTCAGCAAGTGGAATTATAACACCTGCCCATGCAACAGCATGCCAAGGCATAACCATCAGTGGAAAAGCTGTCTAAACAAAGGAGTTTGGCCAGCTGGAATACCTGCGGCCATACTCATTAACAATGCTCCATGGATAACCAGATTGATAAATTTGATATCATAGCCCTCCAGGAAACCTGGCTGATTGACGCACCCAGATGGGATAACCATGATATCATCCTGCTTCAAGCTAAGACTTCTTTAAGAGGCAGGCCCACTTCAGGCCTGCTTGTAGCAGTAAAAAGAAGTGCTGGTTTGACTATCCAATCGTGGGCGGCACCAAATAATGTTCTTCAACTGGTCAGAATTACACATCATGACTAGACCATTGCCCTGCTGAACATATATAGAAATCCTACAGGTATCTCAGACGAGAGCTTTTCTATTGCTTTAGCACTATTACTTGACACCATATCTATGTCCTCAGACATCACTGCCACCATCATTACTGGGGACATCAACTTAAATTGCCTGAACTTGGATATCAAGCCCAAACATTCAGACGTAAGCAGATGGATGGCGTTTATGTCTGAAAGAAACCTCAGGATGGCCAATGGCTCCCTGCCGGGTGACATTCCATCTCAATGCACATGGAGTAGAGGTCTATCTACGAGCATAATTGATTATATTTAGTTGGACGACCGCTTGTTCACGGCAGTTGATCACTTTGAAATTATTTAAAAAATGCACAGTGACCACCACATGCTTACACTATATTGGTCATGGAACTTTAATAACTCTATATCTAGCACGCAATGGTCAAAGCAGTCCTTACTTATCAATAATACCAATAATCATTTTCGTTGGTCGGAAACTAATTTAAACATTTTGAACAATCAACTTCTTCTCCAACAATTTAGTAGCCGTGACTTCCAATACAGAGGCGCCTTGAATTCTTTTAAGATCTCCATGATGATTACTGGGCTTACGGCATTCAGACACAAACACTATTATTATCCAGATCTTAAGCAAAAGCAAGCCATCTTTCACAAAGAAAAAGGAGATTGCCACTTGTTGACAGGCAAAGAGCCCTAAAAACAGCCAAATGCAGGTATCAAAATTGGATACGGGCGCAAAGAGCTATCATGTTCCAGCAAGATAGTAAGGCCTTTTTGATCTCTCTGCAAAATAAAAATACGGCCCAATCTTGGTACCTATTGAATAACAGTTTGCAAGGGGTGAGGAGCTTGGTGTCGGGACAGCCAGGTCCCCTGCGCAACAAGTCGTCTATGTTCAAGGTTAAGCCTGCAGCCTGGCACATGGTTTTGTCAGGGAACCAGACTCCATGGTTCACAGGAATTTGAGGAGAAATGGGTGGGTTGACAAAACAGAGTTGGTTGGTGGCGCTGGCAAGAGGGTTGGTACCCCTTTGTTGTTACTGGATGATTTGATGCTGGATAGTATATTCTGGGCCGGTGGTCCGGGTGGTTTCCACTGGAAAGGTTTCCAGTGGAAACCACCCGGACGCTTACGGACCACCGGCCCAGAATCTGCTATCCAGCATCGAATCAGCACCCTACTCAGGGTCTTTCTGCCTTTTGTTCCAATGGGAGCCCCCACCCCAACGCCTTGAGAAAGACTTTGGTTGAAACGCGCGTCGGCTGTTTTTTCTATTGTTACGGTTCACCAACCTGGTACATTGTGCCCCAGGTGTTATGCTGCACTTGAAATAATAAATATTCATGCATATACAACAACTCTGGACTGAATTGTGTAATATCCAGTAACAACACAGGGGTACCAACCCTCTTGCCAGCGCCACCAACCAACTTGGTTTTGTCAACCCACCCATTTCTCCTATTGAATAACAGTGCATACAATAAGCAGAGTAGTAGTCGTCAGATTAATGGTGTCATGGAACAGCAATGGCTTAAACATTACACTAACCTGTATGCCGACCCTGAATTTGATAAGATGATATATACAAGTCAATCCTTAGATCCATGGGCTAAATTTTTCTCTGAAGAAATCATTGAACATTTGATTTTAAAAATCCAGCACCTCAAGAGCAGCGGGCCCTGATGGCTTATACAATTTTATGTTTAAGTCACATCCACATAATTGGGCCATTGTACTGAATAACATCTTTCGAGACATAATAACAAAACGCCTTTTCCCAATCTCGTGGAGCAAGTCATTAATTGTTCCAAACTTTAAAAATGGCGATCGGTCTTCCCCAAACAACTACAGGCCCATTGCGCTTCTTGATGCGCCTGAGAAGATCTTCGCCCGGTTAGTCCTTCGAGACATTAATGCATGGACCCAAGCACAACAGCAAAGAGACCCCAACCAAACAGGTTTTGTAGTTGGCATGGGGACATCAACCATGTCTTACCGCTATAAAAGCTCAGGCGCACTCATGCAGACAACCTATCTACTTATCATTTATCGATTTCCATTCTGCGTTTGACTCTGTATCACGAGTCATCATGTCTAAATCTTAAGTGACATTATCTATGCTTTACACTCTAACACATCAGTCCAGATCTGATTAACCACAGAGGGATTACTCTCAACTTCCATCTGTATATCTAAAGGGATGAAGCAGGGGTGCATCCTTGCTTCAGCCCTCTTTAATTTCTTCATACATGATGTTAAACATGCTTTTGAGGATATTATCTCCGATTCGCCCAAATTAAAACAGCATTCCAATAAGAGCTTTAATGTATGCTGATCTCGTTCTCATCTCTAAAACGCAGATGGGTCTTCAAAAATTACTAGACTCATTAATACAATACATTGATGAGAACCAGCTAACAATAAATCTACAAAAAACAAAAATGCTGGCATGTACTCCAAACCAGTCTCCTCGTGGCAAAATGAAATGGACCGTTAAAAACGGACAGCTAGAAGTAGTTCCAAAGTATATGTATCTGGGGATTACTATTGATGGAGAAAGTTAGCTACAGCCATATCACAGACAAAGAAAATCCTAAATAGATACGGCAAGTTCTTATTAAACCCGGTCTTGACATATTACAATCAAAACGTCACAGCAGGAATACTATATGACATGGACACCAGGGCAATTTTGCCATTAACCTTCTTTAAAAAACCTGAGGGGAGATTCTGGAGACAAGATTTACATCCCCCACATTGTACTCCAGTATCGTGGCTGCGATGAACTGGGGCTCATTTCGCTCAATGCGCTATACCATTGGCGACTGTGCCTTATTCAGGAAATGTCTCATATCTACTGACCTGAATCTTGTTCTCAAAGTATTGTCCAATTATTTATTCTCTTCTAACCATATGTTTGACAAAGCATGGACAAGAGGCACTCACCGAATACTGGCTAATGCAGATGTCTCAGTTGAAGTTCTTTTCACAGATCCAGACAGGGCCAAACGGAAAATATACTTAGCCGACTGGATAGAGACAAGGAGATTGTGTTTGAACTACAAACATTTTGCAGATCACCGATTTGGTTACAAAAAAGTTTCCAATGTTGGAAACTTACTTATACAGGTCGCCCTCCCCATTTATTGGATCATCCATTATGCGACTTAGGTTAAATTTATGGCCGACGTGAGAGTTACTGGCTGAGCGAAAAGAAAATCAAAGCAGATAAAAACATCTGCCGCTTTTGTGAGGTCTCCACCTGCAAAGAAACACTACAACATTTGAGTTCCAAACTTTCTTTATTGAATTTCAACAAATAAGTACACATAACACCCCTGTTAACACAGGCTAACTAGAGCCCAACCCACCTCCCCTTTAGCCAAAAGAATAAGAGAAGAAAAAAAAAAATTCACGTTATTACAAACAAGTTCACGTGTGTTTCACTGCTGCTGGTCCGTGCCTCTCAAATCAAGAGGAAGTTCCCAATAAAACCATTTCCATTAACCTTGCTAACCACCGCTGGAATAGTCTTTATATACATCCGTGGGGTAAAGGAGAATAGAGGTGAGACCTCCTATATACGCTCTGGGGTAGATGCGGGGGTTTGGGAAGCCGAGGCATTATCCAACTGATATTGTCTGAAAGGGGGCCAGTAGTCAAATGGGCGGCTGGTGGTGGGGAGGGTGGAGGCTTACCTTGTTTCTCTCTGTTCAGACTGACTCATGACTTCAAGCCACTTCGAGAGTGTGGGGGGGTTGGACCTCCCCCAGGACCTGGCTACTAAGTATCTGGCCACTACTGAAGCCATACCCAGCAGATTTTCTTCGGTGCGGCTGCTTCCTTCGATCAGGGCTAAAAGCCATAGTTTCGGGGTGTATTCTCCCGGTGAGGACAGCATATTTATCATTGCATCTTCCACTCCTTTCGAAAAGGCCTAATGCGGGGGCAGCACCAGGCAACATGGTAAAAATAAGCCGATTGCATCCCACACCTCTTACAGCTCGAGGGACTATCAGGGAAGAATTTACTTAGGGCTACTGGAGAGTAGTAGATCTGATGAAGGAATTTGTAGTGAATCATCCTATAGCGGGAGTTTATAGATATGTAGCGAGACTGAATACAGATGGATTTCCACTGGTCATCACTCAATGTTTCCCACAGGTCCGTTTCCCATACTTCTTTGCATCTGTGGGACCCAATGCACCTTCAGTTTCTAATCAGTTTATAGATTGTGGATACTAGTTTCTGTGGGGATAGAGGCTGCGCGATGTAGCACTGGGCAGGGTGAGGGGTGGGAGCGTGCAGGAACTCAGGCCACTTAATTTTCAAAATACCTCTAATCCTGTAGTAGTACAGTAGGGTCAGGGCATTGAGTTCACTGTTTATCCTAAGTCCCTGCCAGGACACAAACAGGGCGTCCCGCACCACATCGCCGATAGACCGCACCCCCAATGCCCAAAAGTGTTCCTTAAAGGATTTTTTGTGAGTCAACGGGGTTCCAACAATGTTGTAAATTGCAAATGTAGGTAGATAGTATGGGGAGGAGTCTAACAAGCGCCCTACATCATCCCAGGTTCTTCAGGTTATAACCAATGGTTGAATCGCACCCCTGGGAGTGCTCTCGCGGGTACCCCATAGGAGGCCCATCAGGTCATGCGGTGCGCTTATAGCTCTGGCCAAATGGGAGTGAGGCGATTCAGGGTTTGGGGCAGCCCACCCCGCAATGTATTGTGTCTGGGCGGCTAGATAGTAAAGATACATGTCTGGGTACTCGAGGCCACCTTGATCATAAGGCCTTGTAAGAGTGGTGTAAGCTAGTCTTGGCTGTTTTCCGGCCCAGACCAGCCTTGTCATCATCTTCCGGACTCTGGACCAGTATTGCGCAGGGGGCCACAGGGGCACATTTCTAAATATTTACAGGAGTTTAGGGAGTATTACCATCTTTGCTAGTGCGATGCAAACCGCCTGATATAGGAAGTAGTAACCATGCCTCCACCTTCTGTTCTAGGGTCTCCAATACATGTAGAAAGTTGTCCCTGGTTGGGGACTTGCAGGGGATCAATGATGAATTTCGGACATACTACAGTAGGTTATATAAGTCCCGCATTAACACGGTGATGAGGTTGCCCTGGGCTGGTTGGACCCGGACCAGGGAGGCTCCCTAAACGTCCCTATCACTGAAGAGGAAATAAGGGAAGGTATAAGATCGTTCCCTAATGGGAAAGCACCCGGGCCTAACGCTTCCCAGGGTCCCGTCAGGGCGTTCAATCTCAGCGATGCTCGTTGGCTGCTGCTCCTTCTTGACTGCCCATGCTAGGGAGAAACACTACAACATTTCATTATCCACTGTCCAGCCCTTATTCGGGAAAGACAGACGTAATTTTCCAAGCATTACAAATACTTTGGAGAATTGAATACTAAACTTAGGTGGCCAGTGATTTTGTCTAATCCTTCTATTAGCATCAGAATTGCCACTGTAAACTTGACAGCATTAGCATTAGACAATGTTGGTGAACTGGAAATGATACATATGTAAACAGTATTTTGTTGAACATTTAAAATGAACTGTTTGATTTGTACTTGTATAAATTATACAAAGGTGAGCTTGATGAGAATTTACTGCACCAAGAATGGCTGTGTCATGCTGTTTTGGTTTGGCTCATAGAGCAGAAGATCTGTAACCCTGTTTGAAATTGACTACATTCAATGTTGTTGTCTAATGAATTTTTACTATGAAACTAAGCTTGTGATGCTATAAGTGGAAATTCAAGATTGCTATTTCTTGTGGTTGCTAACTCAAAGTGCAATCTTGGCAGAAGTCATGGTCCTTATGTAATGAAATTATAGTTTTTATGTTAATGTCATTCCTGTAATAACAGAACAATGGCTTTTAGCATCTTGCTGAGACTGACAACAAACATATGTGTTATTTTCTATTTTATGAAATATGATGATTAACGTTTCTTTTAAATGTAGTATGAGTTTGGTTATTTCATGTCATGTCATGTCTCCAAGATTAGGTTCTCATTTTATTATGTCGAACTGTATTGAAAAGTTGATTAATTTCAGCTAAATCAATAAAATATTTTTAAAACAAACTGCAAGAAAGACAATAAAAACAAAGATGGACTCAAACCTCACGTTGTCAACCTAGCGCATAAAGAACAGAGTGATATCTTAAGTAATGCACCATCCAAAGAGAATGTCACCTTCAATATCAGTAACCATATGGATATGCGACCTGATGAGGATGAAGTATTTGACATCTTCAAAAGACAAATGAAATCTGAGAAATCAAGTGTTCGTACAAACTGAGATTCCACCAAAGTGAATAATGTTAAAGCTCTTAACCCCATAAAGCCTTGCGACAGAAATCCAAAAACAAGGCACTGGTTGTGGCAATCGGGGAAATCAAGAAGAAAGTTGAATACTGACTTGAGAAAAGTTGTTTTGGGAAATATACTAACAGTAAAAAATGTAGTAAATCTAAATAGAAGAAACGTAATGCAATTACTGCACTGTGTACAAGCGCTAAGAATCATCTCTTCGGACGACATCGCAATCATAGAATATGCGAAAGAGTCTTGACTAGATTGAGTAATTCTGCATATGAAATCACGGCTGACAAAATACACGCTACTAGCTGCCATGGCAACAATTCTGCCATTCGGTTTTTAACTAAGCGAAAGGACAACATGGCATGCCAAATTTTAAAGTCGACTCAACTGCATGCAAAATCTCCCCAGAGAAACAACAAGAGCAAAGATCATCGCCAAATTGCGGCAGCAGACAAAAACCTCGACCGTCACCTTTGATAACCGATCAGACCAAAACAGGCAGGTGATTCAAAAAAGGGCGAGCTATAACACTGAAGAACAACCAGGCAATTGGAACTGGTTACCATGAGTCTTGTCAAATAAGTCAACTTATTAGCTTGAATGAAAATGGACCCAAAAATCTGGAACTCTTCTTTCTTGGAACACAAGAGGGTTCAAACATCTATTTGGAGACCATTCAGTAAAACTGGTAAAACACGATGTAATATGCATACAAGAGACATGGCTGCGAGAAACACCCACACGAGATGGATATGCAACATTCTTAAATCCTGTTTTAAAAGGCCTACGTGAAAGACCTTACGCAGGGCTGCTGACGATGATAAAGAAAAGCCCTGGCCTCACGATTGTGAAGAATGAAAATCTAAACCCCTTCATCCAGGTAACGATTTTACAACATACATACACAGATGTGGACTTTCTGGTGAATACAGTGATCCTATATACGTATTGGAACTCGACCATGATCACAACAAAAAAGTTCATCCCTCCATCTTCTAATCAGCGGTGACTTGAACACAAAATGTTTAGACCAGAATGGAAATCCTAAAACATTTATACATGCCAGGGCATTGAAAGTTGTGCAAATAAATGAACTGTGGCACCAAGAACTAACCCAAAAAAAAATGCTACATGCTCAATAAACAGACTACTGGGGATTATCCCTGGGAAAACAACATGGAAAAGACAGAAAACTGCTTCTACCATTGACTACATATGAGGTTTGCGCAATTTCATCCATAACATTGAGCGACTAGAGATATTACCCATGGTTGACTGTGATCCCGACGCAATGTGCTCGACATGGAAACTCTGGAATGAGAATCCAAAGATTCATCAACCGTCTGGAATGGCAGTAAATCAAGGAAAAAAAACTGCCTGAAGTTCACCCACAAAGACACTAAAACATGAATTAAAACATACCTGGAGCGTTTAAAAGAAGGAAATACAGGATCATGTTATCTCCCACTACTAACCTGTTATGAGGTGATTCAAACTGGATTCAAGCATTGCAACCTAAAACTCAAACATCAATATAGTAGTGTGTTAGCAATGCCTGAGAAAAGATCACAAAAAGATAAAGAAGTTGTATACCACATCGAGGGCTGTAGCCATTAAAAAAAGGAAACCGCGCTACCGTAATTGGGTGATTGCGTTTAGACTTATGCGTGATCTAGAACAAGGTGAGGCAATGCTTAAGGCAATCTGCCAGTGGAACTGAAGAGACACCTGATCACTTCTAAGCCAGACAACTTTAAATCAACAGGCCATTCTGAGCATCGGAGTTACTGAAGGACACAATGGGAATAACATTTCACCAGAGTCTTTGCCGACCTAAATAAAAAGACAGAGCTGCACAATAAAATCCCAGTCGGCTTGGCTAAGTAAAATCGACCAAACAGATATAAGTGATGCAATTAAAAATTAGAAATCATCAAATGCAGCCTGTCCTCATGAGCTAACAAACAATATTCTAAAAAAAAAGCCCTGCAAGCCTGGGCCAAGCTCATACATAAAATGTTTGTTCATATAACAAAAATTGGTGAACTACCATCATGGGCAACAGCCATCATTGTTCCAATCTTCAAACAAGGTGACAAAGCGGAACCAAGAAATTACAGACCCACTGCATTATTGGATGTAATTGGGAAACAACTTGCAGCAAACATCCAGAAACAGCTTGCAAGTTGGGCTAACAAATCAAAACATAATAGACCTAAGCAGACAGGATTCACAAAAGTATTAAAGATTCAAACAATAAAAACCAAAAACAAATCTACACCTGGCATTCATTGACCTCCAGCAGGCATTTGAAAGTGTGACGGATCTAAACTCTGGGATAAACTGTCTGCTTGGAACTGTCCAGAGGAGCGTCTTCAGGTCACTAAAACTTTCCACACATCCATTTGAATAAGGCTAAATAACCAAGGAGAGCTATCTTCCCAAATAGAAACGGATAAGGCTATCAAACAAGGTTGCCCACTAGCTTCCATATTATTCAACCTGTACCCTAGCGGACTTGCCAACAGCTCTTCGGAACGTGGACAAATTCCCGTCAAAAATCAATAGTCAACATATCGCATGGATCATATATGCAAATTATTTGGTCCTCATAGACAAACGCAAATAGGACTCCAGCGTAAACTGAATCAACTGAAAAACTACATGCAAACCAATGAGTTAACGATAAATAGTAAGAAATCCAAAATCATAAGCTTCTTACATGGACCAAGGAAGAAAAAAACTCCATTCAAATGGAGAGTAGGGAATTACATCCTTGAGAAAGTTGACTCTATCAGATACCCAGGTATTAAATTCAACAAAACATATGGAGAAGTAACAAGGACAGACACGCTAAAATCTCTAATCAAACTGCTGACTTCACAAGGGGCAATAGTACATGCTCAATACGGGAAATTCACAATGATACCCTTACTGATTTTCTACAAACTGAAAGTTGTACCAGCAAGGACATATGGTGGAGAAGCTGCCTTACGTGTATGATGTGGACTACTTGGAACCTATTTGAAGGAACCTTTTGGAAAGCAGTACTCCATCTACCTAAAGTGTACCAGTGAGTGATATCAGATGTAAATTGGGTCTCCAAGCCTTCCACTCGATAATATTATCGAAAAGCTTATCCCTTCTTAGGAAAATCTCCATGCAAGACTCGACACCTCCGTACCGAATTCTATTTAAACCAACAAATGGAATTTACGCATGGCCCTTAGATGAATGGCAGAAGACCGGTTTGAACCACCTAGAAGAGTTTGACACTGGCATGGAGGCCCTAATTTTGAACCCAGGTGCAGTGAAAAGAAAGCTACAAACTAGAGATTGGATCAAAACGCAAAATCGAAGAGCGCAATACAAATCTCTAATGCTGTTCCAAATGAACCAAGTAGGTTGAATACTTTACCGAAGTACCTTCAAAGGTCCCTAGCGGACCACATCACAATCAATTCCTACGTCTAAGGCTCAATTTGTACCTAACAAAAAAGATTATGTTTGGAAGGAAACAAAGACTGCCGAGATAACCTCTGTCATTTCTGTAACTAAGCTACTGCCATTGAATCGATCAAACATTTGTTAACTGTGTGCCCCGGGTTAACGACACAGAACTACATACCTAGGAAAGTACTCTGCGATACCAGCTCACTATCTATATACGAATGGTGGCGGCTAGTCTTGCTTGGTGGAAATACGACTTGTGTATGTGCAGGTATAAACTTTCTAGACAAAATACATCTACATCTGGCTGAAGAATCTCCGTTTGAACAGGACAGAAGAAAGAAAACACGCACTAGCTATGCATGAGAACATGAAATTAGGGAAACAAGAAAAAAGTAATATCCAGGTTGTGAATCAAAAATCGATAAAGATGAAACTTTGGATGATGCCTTCTTTTAAATGTGTAAACACAATAAAAAAATAAAATAAAAAATGCCATACACAGTCAACCAGACCTAGATGACATCTGTACTTTAGGACTGTAAGGAAGGCATGGTATCAAGCAGTGAAGACAGACCCAAGTAATAACAGTTCAAGGGTGTTTATTGAACTTCAATGGGTTGGTAGAACACCTATATAAGCCTAAATCTAAGGATGGGAGCAAGCTACGACCATCAAATAATAACGCAGTCCTAGTAGTGTCTGTGAAAATAAAAGGGCCTATACTAATGAATCTATTTGCAATCCTTACTTCTAAACACAAAAGGGTGTGGCAGTTGAGTATGCAAAAAGAAAAGTTTTCAGAACACAATATGTCAGAATGGTTGAGCAGTTGGCATCCCTTCCCCACATTTTCAGCACGGGATAAGGCGGCACATTTGAGCTTTGCACACTTTGGCTTCTCTGCAACGAGGATACAGTTCCAAGCAAAGCTATCAAGGCCTTCTGCAAAAGCTTCTTTTCCATTAACAGTATCTTACTGCAGAGGGCCTGTTGTAACAAACAACTATCAAAGTTCCACTCTTATCAGGATTTTCATATGTATAAGTTCTTGCTTTGAGTATTTATCATGGATCTCCCTCCTTCAAGCTTGGACCCCATTTTTACTACAATGTTCGCACTTGGTCTCCCTCGCTCGGGCTCGGATATCTTTTCCACAATATTCAAATTTTGGTCTCCATCGTTCGGCTCGGATCACGTAGTCTCACTTTCTACGGCTTCCTCTTGATATCAAAATTGAAGACTTTGCAATGGGTTTTGCTTAAACCGTCGCAGGACCACTTCCATTAATTCGTACAATGTTATTACAATCTTTTATTTTCGTTTCTACCACTTCTTTGCGGGATACCTTAGAGAGACCTTCGATTGAGCACATTCACAATGCCGCACCACTCTGTCAACAGTATATCTTTCCTTCTAAAGTTCAAACATTCATCAGTTGTTTAGTTATACTCGCGTCTTACATCACACGTGTTTAATGATGTTCGTTCCAGTGCTCGTTATACAATGTTGCTGCTTGCAACTTTGACTTCAACACAGACCGGTCTTGCATCAGTCTTCCCAACTCACCGGCTCTGTTCATCTCTCTGCGCTTCTTTGTTCTTGAAGCCAAAGACGATACCACGGCGGCTGCAGTTCCTCCCCGCCTTGTTCGGTTACGCAGGAGGGCATCTGGTATCTCCGACACAATACAGGATTCTCCAGTTAAGTTTCCTGGCTTTACGCTTTCTTGCTCAAAGGTTTCTTGAAAGTAATGGGTTTCTTGCCGAAAAGGTCAAGGGTATTTCCCTCCTTGTAAACGCTTCTTGGTTTGACATCTTTCTCCCCTCGTTCAGCTGCCGACTCAAAACTGGTGTTCCTTCGTGTGCTTTGCCTCGCTCAGAGTGTGCTCTCGTACTTTGACTTTTATCCGTGTGGGGAAGTTTAATGGAAGTCAGGTGTGAGTGATTGTCAGTAATTGCCTGACTTCGCCTGATCATAGTAGCGGGACATGTCAGGTATACTGCTCGGGTGTGAGTCTGTTTTCTCCCAGAGCGGGCTGTCCGTAAGTGTTTGTGAAGGGAAGGGGGTGGGGTGGAATGGTCCCACAAATCCTTGGGAATAGACTGAGAGAAACGCCTCAGGTTTCTCACCGGACATTATTAAAACCTGGTTGTTTACACAGCTTCAAGAAGGAACATTGGCTGATATGCTTCTTGGAGGGTTTGTGTCCTGCCGGGTCAGACTTGTTCCCATGCCCTTTACAGTGGCAAGACCATTCCTCAAATCCAGGCAAAAATCTAACATTCTCCAATGCCCAAGTGACTAATCACAACTTACAACCAGGAGCTGGGTACTGGCGCACTGGCAATGACAACTAGAATATGGACACAATTCCATCCTCTACAATCTCTTTAGAACTAAATCAAGGACTGTCAGTATCTATTCCCACTTGCATGGTCACTGTTGTTCTTTCCACCTTAAACTATAATACAATAGGGAAAGACCTACTAGTAAGCCTCCCAATTGTCCCACAATGGCCAGCTGAGCCGAAAACTGCAGAACACAGACAAATGCATCACATAAAGCACGCCCAGCAACAGACATGTGCTCCCTGGGCAGACTTTGTGAGCAGCAAATTAAGCAGGATACGGACATCTAGGGCTCCTCTCTAGATACACATACCACAAGTGCCATGATTAGAAACCACCCAAGAACATGCCAGTACACTCAGAATGGGTTGTTCCAATTTGCTCTCATCAACAGTTATTGCACTTACCATTCCCTCCTCTCCGAGTGCCTTTTTCTTCCAGCAACTGGAGCAAAGAGCCCAAATTTGCAGAAATCACAAAACTAGACCCCTTCACATTACAAGCCCCTCTACTGGAGCATTGCCAGCCAGCAGTTTACATAGCCAATTGTGAGTTTTACTATATTCGGCTTGCCTTTGGATAGGAATGCAATTGTTTGCATAGCTATCTCATCTCATTAACATTTAGGATTGTAGGTTTGCCTAGACTTCAAAATGTGACCTCAAAGACTGAATGCAGGGCTTGAAGATTCTAGATAACACCCATAATGTAGAAATACCCTTGCAAATAAGTGAAGGGACTTTCTTCAGCTC
Organism: Ambystoma mexicanum; assembly: GCF_040938575.1. NCBI lineage: Eukaryota > Metazoa > Chordata > Amphibia > Caudata > Ambystomatidae > Ambystoma > Ambystoma mexicanum. The sequence goes on along the minus strand of NC_090932.1, from coordinate 290,761,461 downwards.
AGGATCTACATTATTCACAACCTCCTATATAGAATGGCAAGCCCATCTGTGAAGAACGAGAAGGCGGGTAGTCAAAAGAAAAGGAATATTTGGGAAACCAAAAATAAATCTCTTTATTTTAATATATTTCTTAACCCCTTAAGTGCCAAGGGTGAGGTATCTCGCCCTTGGAATTACCTCCCCATTGCCAAGGACGAGATGGCACTTAAGGGGTTAATGAAACAGAAAACGTTAGAAGGCATTGAATGGCGAAATACCAAAATCATCAAAAAAGGCCTTGGCACTGGGGGGGACCCCATAGCAGTTAAAAGGCTAAGAAAGTCTGACCCACATTTAAAGTTTACTCTGACTTCTGGCAGTTTACATAGTAGTACACGAAAGACATTGCTTGAAAGACACTGGCCTTTTAAGAATGCATTATCCACTTATTAAGCTTCTGAGATATGATTTACATTTACTTTATATTCGGTGTCCTGATTTTGGATCAGTTTATTGGAAAAATTAAGATCTTTATCAATTTACTTGTAGTTCTCTTCCATTGATTTTACGCTGGCAAGCCCAATGTTATTTTAAATCGAACGCCATTCCACCATGATGGTCATGACACCATGGTGTCGTGGTCAGGTGACCAGACAATCCGAGATTAACAGGCCCCTTTGACAAAGCATGTACTATGGTGACAAACTAAGATTTCCCCTCTCCTACTACCTTCTCTATGTCCTCCCCTAGCGAATGGCTTTTTTCCAAGATGTATAAACATTTTACATATATGGAATTAAAATGTGTTATTTGACAAAAAAAACCTATTGTCCTAGTGTGCCTATTGAACCTGCTAATTTATTTCCTCTGTAGAAGTACACTCTTATCCGAAGTGGGAGGGCTGGTTTGCTTACAAGTGGGTGTACACCATCAGCGAAAACCTTTATTATTGGTTCCTTGCGCCATGTCAGACCTTGAGTGGAAAGAACCAGTTTAAAGGCTTTCATTGATGGTGTAAGCCTTTACTACTGGTTCCTTCTACACAAGGTGTGACATGATGGGTTCCATGTGTTAATATCTGAGCAAAAATATTGCCATATTTTTGCGGTGATATTAAGGCATGTAACCTGCGGTGGACACCCTGGCAAACCCCTGCATAATTTTTAAACGAGCAGGGGACACCCCCGCAACCCTTGCTCCCAAAAATATCGCCTATGGCCATTACAGACGACCATATATACGGCGATATTTTTGGTGGGGACAATATGTAGTGATACCACATGATGGAGGGAACCAATAGTAAAGGTTTTCATTGATGGTGTAAAGAGTACAGCCACCGGTAAGTAAAAAAACCAGTAAACCAGGTAAGGGTGGAATGAAAAGCTTAAAGAGGAATGTTTACTGAATTACTGAACTGTACTGGTCATCAACATTAGTATTATCGACAGACCCAGAAATCACCTTTTGGCGAGTTACAAGACATACTGTCTCAAGGAGTGAGCTCGTTTTTTTTTTTTTTGGAAACTTTATTTACACAACATCCATAACAAATCCCAATACAATCAGCGTATATCAAATTACACATGGAAGAAAAAAAAACACTAGAAAAGCACAACATTTTACACAGTACTATGTACACAGCGAGATATACAATACCCTAAATCGCCAACATCTCAAATACATATCTCAATTACTGCCCCCCACCAAACAACTATAATGTCAATTTAAAACAACTGCAAAAATCTACCCCATATTTTCTCAAACAAAGCCAATTTATCAAGTCTCCTATACATCACTCTCTCCATATTTGCCAATTCATGCATCTCAGACAACCACGTCTCCACATTCAATGTCAAAGCATTCTTCCAGTTCCTCAATATAATTCTTTTACCAGTCATCGCCCCTCTGAACAACCACTTCTTCTCACTTTGAGTGAGATCATCCAAAGACTCATCACTCCCCAATATGATCACACTAAAGTCCAAGACCGGGAGACCAACAATCACTTCATCACACACATGTCTAATGTCACCCGAAAACAGTCTCACCAGCCTACAATCCCATAGCAGATGTTCCATCGTACCAATCTCACATGAACATCTCCAACAATCTGCACTCTCCAACAACCCTCTGTTACACATTCTCTCAGGCGTCCAATAAATTTGATTAAGAATTTTAATCCGTCTCGATCTCTCCGTGAGTCCCAGCGAGCACAACTTCACATTCACACACATGTTTTGCCATAAGCCCTCTGTGATATCCAATCCGATTCTCCGGCCCCATTCCTCTCTTAAAGAAGCATTCCCCTGATAACACGACACAAATGCTTTATACAGGCGACTGGCCAGTCCCCCACCCGAACCCACCAAATTCCTTGCAAACAGATCCAATGCAATTTTCCTCTCCAAATCCACAACTCCAATCGCATGTTTAAGCTTCACAAAATCAGAGGGTCTAAAGTTTTCAATACCATATTGTTGCTGCAATTCCCTTGCATTCATCCAACGACCATTTGTAAACAGATCAGCAACCCACCTCACCCCACCCAGAAACCAATCTGCCCAAAAGACCACCTTGCCATCTATTTTGATAGCAGGATTTAGCCACACCTTCAAATAACGACACAAGCCCTTCCAGGCGCTCCTCATGTTATCCATCAGCAAATCATGTCCACAACTCTGTCTAGAGACCGACGTCAACACAGCTCTTGGAGTAAGAGGCCCATGGAAACTGGTTTCAGCCTCTACCCAGACATCCTACAAGTCCTCCACAAATGGAACCAAAAATTCTGAAAAGAAAGCCAGGTGGTATGCACTGAAATTCGGCACCCCAAGACCACCCCTATGCAATGGCAATTGTAACTTCCATAACTTCAACCTCGGGGGCTTCCTATCCCACAAGAACTCCTGCAGCATCCTGTCCAACTCTCTCCAAAAAGTCTCAGGGAACATCAAAGGGACCATACTCAAAACATAAGTAATTCTCGGGGTACACATCATCTTTAAGGCATTCACCCTACCTCACAAAGAAAGATTCAAAAGACTCCATCTCACAAGGTCCGTCCGCAAACCACTACACATGACCCGCGCATTTTCCTTAACCATGTCCCCTATCTCCGGAGTAAACCAAACCCCCAAGTACAGCAATTTATCTGGACACCACCTGAAGCCCAAATCCACCATAAACCTCCTATCAACTGAATGTGTCAAAGGCATAATCTCTGATTTCATCCAATTAATTTTGTGGCCAGAACAATGATGAAACTCTGCCACAACATCCATCAATGCCGGTATAGATTTCTTAAGATCACTAAGGACTAAGAGCATGTCATCCGCAAACAGCCAAATCTTCTGCGCTATCCCCCAGCACGAATGACCAACCACGTCCTCCGCCCTCCTGATAAACTCGGCCAGTGGTTCCAAAGCCAACACAAACAGAAGAGGTGACAGAGGGCACCCCTGCCTCGTACCCCTCTCCATTTTAATCCTCCCCAACCTCATACCATTGGTGACCACCTCCGCAGTCGGCTCACTATATGTCACTATATAGCAACCTGATCCATGAAATAAACCTCATACCAAAACCCATCTTGCCCAATTCACTCTATCAAACGCTTTCTCCGCGTCCAATGACAAAACAGCACTATCCCCCTCCTGACCACTCGCTTTCGATACAATACTCAAAATCTTCCTAATGTTACTGGAGGTCTTCCTACCCTTCACAAAACCAGATTGATCCACATGTATCACGGACGGAAGCAGACACTCCAACCTGCAAGCCAGCATTTTCGCCAGAATCTTATTATCAACATTAACAAGACTAATGGGCCTATAACTGGAAGGCAGAGTAACATCCCTCCCTCCTTTCAAGAAAACCGATATCAGAGAATGTCGAGTAGTCTCAGGAAGTAATCCGATGGTCAACGACTCCACATACATATCTAGCAACAATCGTAAAGCCGAATCCGCTCTGGTTGATTGCTTCCTTTTACTAAATCACTGAAAGACTTAACAAAATGTAACGTGCCTATCCATTCCCGCCACAATATGGCACTAATATGAAACAGCGCTGCCCATGTGTAAGGTTTTAGTGAAGCTGAGAGCATTGTCACCTAAAAGGAGTGGCTTAACACTCATCTACACTTCTATGGACTTCATGCAAATGATGTTAGAGTGTGAAGTGATTAGGATACTGGCCTGCAAATGAGACATGTCCAGGTTCAAATCCTACCTCTGCCAAGCCCTCTTTAAAAACGGACCACAAACTGTCACAGATATGTAGTAAAGAATTAAAATACCATGGTTCTTTGTTTGCCCGTTGTAGTACAAGAACATACACACTACATTGGTCAAAGCTTAGGTACCCGTTCAGCAGCAATTAGCCTTGAAGCTTGGTAGCCAGATGGTATGAAACCGTCTGTACAAAGAGGCTGGAGAGGTTTACATAGTCGTGCCACATTTCAAAGAGAACAGGTTTGCAACCATTCATCTCCAATACTGCTTTTCATTTGCTTCTCCGCAACCATCACTTTCTAGTTACAAAACCGGAGCATTTAAAAATGAAAAACAAAACATGTTTTTTCAAATGTGAACTGATTTTTCTATTGGTTTATTGGGTCATGACAACTTCATTAGCTTTGGACAATACACTTCGGAAAAATCTATACCTTTCAATATTCACATGCCTACTCCTGTTGACTTTTTTTTTTGTTGTGGTCTTTTTTTAACTTTTGGGTTGGGTAAGGGTCTGGACACCCCACCGGTTAAAGCGATGCCAATCTCGAGCAAACTGCCTAGTACAGCCTTTTGCATCTTCAAAGGTTTTCAGGCAGAATTCCTAGTTTTGGGGATTCTAGGGTCACTTTTTAGAGCCCCTCGTCATTTCCCTTTTCCCCCCTCTTTTTTTTGGATCACTAACTTTTTCTGGAGACTTTTCCTGAAGCACCTGCCATTACAACACTTTTTGACTTAAGGTATAATGGTTCTGGGTCGCCCTTAAAACGTCCAGTCCCTTGGTGAGCTCCTCAAGCACCCAATTGTTGGCCTGGGTTATTAGGTCACCCCACATTGGTTTTAGGGAGCAGGTTGGTTGCAGATGTACTTTCGTTTTGGCTTCACCAGTGGTGCAAGCATGGCTCCAGATAAATGTTTGAGGTAGGAGCAATGCACTCCCTATTTTTAAACTTTGATATTAAATGTGATTTCAGGGAGTAAAAATTCATTTTTTCTTCATAAAAGAGTAAAACGTATCTGGCATCCAGCAGACGTATGCAAAAAGTTAAAATTGTATGGAAATCATTATCATACAGCAGTGGTCCAGGTTAGAAAAGCATGCTCCCCTCACAATTAACAGATAAAGCAGAGTGTGCAGTAGAAAAAACACTCTCCTATCGATGGAACACAATAACACTGAGCTGCCCCTGCATACAAAGATGGGTAATACAGCAGCATAAGCCGTTTAACACGTCACTCAAACAGGCAACTTGAATAGAAGCCGCTCAGGCTTCCCTCACACAGACAAACAATGAATCTGGGCAACAGCAATAGAATCATTCATCATGTAGAAAAGGTGGAGTGGATCAGTGCAAGGTAAAGCAATGGTACAGATACCCACACACAGAACCAATAAGGAATAGGTCTCCGCAGTAGACACTTGCCTCACGAAGAACAGTTGCAACATTCATTTAGCTTAAGTATAGAGTGTGAGGGGCAGAGATAGGATTCTGACATTGGGACCTTTGCTTTGGACATTCTGACACTAGTTATTCCTGTTTAGGCAGGGAAACCCGGCTTTTCGTTTTTGCACTTTAATAAAAGTTTCAAATAATCGCCATGACCCTTCCGTGTGAGAGTCTTACTTCTGCATCCTTACAGCTATGTCATATTAGTTCAGGATTGTTAAAGTTTTACATCGGGTCCAACGGCAAACGGACACATGAAGTTACTTCTAGAGACACGGATTAAACCTGATCTTATATTGTTTCTGGCAGATTCACAGTATTTATTGATATTATTTATTAACTATGGAGGCAAATATTAATGAAATTGCCATCAAGTGAACTTCGTTATTAACTTTTAATGTACTTTTTTTATATTGCAAATTTAATTTTTTGCTTCCAACGTTTAAAAACACTGTTTAAGAATGATATATGACGGGGGCGTGGCCTGGAGCGCGACCGATGCAGCTGCTCCTGTGATGGCCTCCGTTCGAGACCCGCGGCAACTGAGAATAACTTAGCCTGAGAGGATCGGACTGCGGCTAACCTCGGTCCATGGGCAATGCGAACCTCTGAGGCGTCGGCTGCTGCCTAGGGGGGCTTCAATACTGCCCCGGGCAACTTGATCCGGTCCGCTTTCCCCTGCGCCCCCGCCTCCTGATGGCGCCTCCAAGATGGCGGGCGAGGAGAGGTGATCCCGCCGTTTCCAGAACAGGGTGAAGTGAGCCTCTGCTCGGGCGCTCTGGCGTCGGACTCAATCTGGCATGGGCTGGCAGCACCCGCATCGCAGCGGATGAGTGGCAGCCTCCTCCTCCCTGAGGCGAGTCAAGCAGAGGCCTCGGGACGGAGAGGCTGAGGCCCCCTGCCACCCTCCCCCCATACCTGCTGTGTAGCCTGCCGCCGATCCCCTACACCACCCCGCCAGGAGGCCTACAAGCTGAGAGTTCGGCGGAGTCCCCGGTGAAGCTGTTGTGGGACAGACGCTCCCTGAAGCGACGGGTGGCACGACCGCTGTGCCGAAGCTGCGTTGCTGGGGCCTCCCGGCACGCCCTCACTGGTCGCTGAGCAGCCTCCTCTGGGGTCCCCGCACGTGCCACTACCTGCTCCGCTCTGCCTCACCACCCCGCGCCAGTGTGCCGGCGCTGGCGTCGCCGTGATCCAGGAATCTCCTCACCGGCCCCTACTCCATCTGGCGGCCCGGCTCCTTCCAGGGGCGCCCCTGCCCACTCTCCCTCAACCAGCCTCCCCGAAGCCGGGCCCAACGCCATCCCTGGAGAACCGAAATGGGAGCAGCCGACGGACGGCTTTTGCCCCAGCACCTGAGGCCGGCCTGGCGGCGGGGTTCGGGATCTCCTGGGCCCCGGTAAGGTAGGTGCGTGACTGGGGCCTGAGTGGGTGCTGGCCAGGCCACTGCTGCCCAGGGGACCTGGCTGTGCCCCCGCCATCCGGACTGTGGTCCCCTGGTGCCTCTCTTGGACATCCTGGGGCGCCCCAGCCCACCCCTGCTGATCATCTTGCAGCCTGAGACCCGGCTCCGGGGGCCCACCGCCTGGTGCTACCCGCCCACCCTCCTTCAGTGCACGACGCTGGCAGCATCTCTAATACGGCCCCTTTCTAACGCTGCAGAGGCCCGGCCTAGTGATCCTCATTGCATCTAGCTGGCGGACTGTTCACTTGGGTCGCCCATGTCCATAATCTGCATTTATCCCCCCTGGGATCCCGCCCCCTGCCCCTTCCGACCAGGAAGTTCCACCTCGCCATCTCTGGTCGCTGTTGGTCTCGAACAGGGGTTGATCTCCACCCTCCCCCTCCTTGCGCTGCAATCCCGGGGAGTGGTGCGGTGGATTCTCTGGGGATCTCCCCCCTCACTCAATCCCTTCCAGGCAGCCGGAGAGCCCTGGTGCCGAGCGATCTCTCCCTGCACTCTGGTGGATCTCCCCCCCTTCTCTCCCCCGCTAAATAAGGGGACCCCCGAAGGCTGACAACCCATCTCAACCTAAGCATTGCAGTTCGGAGCCCCTAATCTCGGCACAATGACAAAGCCAACGAAAACAGCTAAATCTTCGGACATCTCCACTATGCTTATGGCAGCAGACAGGACAAAGAAGCCGGACCCTCCCCCTAAATTAACCCCACAAAAACCCCCCCGAGGAGCAAGGAAAATTAGCCACTAATGGAGACATCAAGGCCTTTATTCAGGACATCAAGGCGGAGTTCCGATCATGTATGGCAGAGCTTACCACGCGGATGGACCAGACCGATCAAAGACTTACTGAAGCGGAACAGAGGCTGGGCGAAGTAGAGGACCTGACCCAGAGTCATGACGCCACAATCCTAGACATGAGACGCGAGATCCTGGCGTTGCAGAGCAGGAGTGAAGTGCTAGAGTTTAAGCAGGAGGACCTAGAAAACAGGGCACGATGAAATAACTTGCGCATCCGAGGGGTCCCGTCGACCATCCCAGACAAAGAACTGCCAGAATACATTGGCAATTTCTTCCAAGCTCTCCTCCCAAATATGGATAAAACTCAACTTATCCTGGACCGCACTCACAGGCTGAGCCCGAGACGGGGGGTGGATTCAGACACCCCCCCAGATGTAATTACCAGGGTCCATTTCTATGCTACTAAAGAGGCCATCTCGGCTATAAGTCGCACCAAAGACGAACTTTCGTTCATGAGCACTCCACTGCAGATTTTCCAAGACCTCTCATTGACAACTTTACAAAAAAGAAGAACCCTTAAACCCCTGACCCTATTCCTACAGAACCAGCAGATACGCTACAGATGGCTGTTCCCCTCCACTCTTCAATTCACATTTCAGGGAACCCAGCGCAGAATCAGCCACCTAGAGGACGCCGAGTCCATCCTGCACCCACGCTCGCCAGAGGCCTCGCCCACTCATAGTCCTCAGCACTCGCCAAGGGAGTCAGAGCAGCTACCCCAGAGACAGCAGCAGCAACACTGGTCGAAGGCACAGAGACGCCGAAAGATAAAATGACCCTGCCCAAGCCGACGGCCGTGCGCTGACCGATCCTAGGATGGAAATGGGAACCAGTAACGCCGCGGGTCCCGAGCGGCCCATACCCCACTCCGAGGAGTATGTCACCAACTCACCCTTGGAGACTAACCAAACGTTGTGGTTGGATCCCAGCCCCGTTGGCTGGGAGAACAGTTACAGCCCAGTTGGCCGTGGGAAGGCCCGCGTTGGAAATGCCGGCCCCCCACTCATTTAAAAGTTTACCCTCCCATTGGAGGATACAGAAAACCCAGCCGCAGGAAAGCCACGCTGAATTTGAGTCACGAGATGAAGACTGAGTACCCCCATCCTCCCCGCTATGAGCAGAGCCCCATTCCAGAGGACGCCCAGGGAACTCCTCCTCCACACCAGAAACTAAAGTTCTTGACACTGAATGTCAGGGGCCTCAACGCCCCGCAGAAGCGGAAAGCGATCCTGAGACGCATCCAGAACGACAAGGCCTCCATTGTCTTCCTCCAGGAGACACATCGGACTCCAGCCGATTTCACAAGGCTCCGGGATCGGCAATTTCCACTGCAGTTCCTGGCATCTAACGGAACGACGAGGGGTGCACAGCAATCTTGATCGCCAAGGGCCTTAAGCCGCAAATCCTGGACTCCATGCTATGCCCGGAGGGCCACTTCGTGGCGGTGAAATGCCGAATGCTCGGCCAACTGTACACATTGATCTTGGTGTACGCTCCTAATGAAGAGCAGGAGGTATTCTACTCAGCCCTAGAAAGCGCTCTCCTACCATTTGCTGAGGGCCAAACCATCATCGGGGGAGATTTTAATGGTGTCCCTGATCCTTTAGCAGACATCGCATCCTCCAGCCCGCAGAGACTTTGGCTTGGTGACAGCGCTACTTAAACTATTCCGAACCTTAGATGTGGTGGATACCTGGAGAGTCCTCCATCCTGAGGAGGGAAGACTACTTGTGCTATTCTTATGTACATAGAACATACTCTCGCATCAACCTCCTTTTGGCATCCCCGCAGATCCTGGCATTCACAGAGGAGGTCCTCGATTCCTCTCAGACCACGCGCCCATAACGTTAACGCTCAGAGCCCACGATCCTGACCCGTCCCCGCGACGCAGATGGTCTCTCTATGACCCAATCCTAGAAGATATGGCCACGAGACGTGTTGGCTAAAGCAATAAAGCAGTTCTTTGAAGAAAATAAAAATGAAGATGCCTCCCCGGCGAACACGTGGGACGCGATGAAGGCTGTGGTGAGAGGGGTGTTAATCTCCCGAGGAGCTGCCTATCACAAACAAACATAACAGACCCGCCGCATTTTAGAGGACAAGGTACAGGAGGCGGAGACAGTGTGTAAGGCCAGAAACTGGTCCCCGAGAACCTACCGAGCCTTGCAGACGGCTCGAAAGAAATTGGAGGCCCACTACGCGGAGGACACTGCCCAGCTTCTAGCCAAAACAAAGTTACTACGCCAGAAGTAATAAAGCAAATAAATTCCTACTAGAAAAATTGACAAGAGTCAAGAGGAGGAATACCATTATGGCCTCCGGGGCCTCCAGGGTGCAGTCCAGTTTGCTGATCGGGATAAATTAAGAATCGCAGAGGCCCACCTGACCGATACAATGTCGGCAACCCCGAGATCTAGCGGAGAACAGCATTCATACCTGCAGGAGGCCACCTTACCCAATATCACAACCCCAAGAAGAGAAGAGCTGGAGGCCCTGATCACCAGTGAAGAGATCGCCGAGGCCATTAAAAGCTTAAAACCAAGAGCTCTGGGGCCAGATGGGTTCTTGCCTCGATTTTTTAAACTCTTCCGACCCCAGCTGCTGGCCCCCATGACGACTCTCTTCAACTCCTTCGCCACCTCAGAATCGATAACCCCGTCGATGCAAGAGTCGATTACAGTTTTAGTGCTGAAACCAGGAAAAGACCCCAGGGATATTGCGGCATATCGACCCATCTCCTTGTTAAACCTAGATGTGAACTTTTATTCAAAGGTCTTGGCAAACCGCTTAGATCCAGACCAGACAGGATTTATTCTAAACAGAGCCACCACGGACAACACACGTAGGGTCCTCAACCTGGTCGATATTGCTAGGCGAGACTTACGGAAACTTGCCTTGCTGGCCTTGGATGCGACCAAGGCCTTCGATAAAGTAGATTGGTCATTCCTTCGTCTTACCTTGGAATCGTTCCGCTTTGGGCCCTCCTTTTTGAAGCTCGTCTTGGCGAATTATCAAGCCCCGACTACTCTCCTCCTGGTGAACGGCCTACTGATCAGCCCGATCTCCTTAACATGCGGCACCAGACAGGGGTGTCCCCTCTCTCCCCTCCTCTTTGCCATGGTAATGGAACCCCTGGCCCAGCAGATTTGCCTCAGCGCCAGAATAAAAGGCCTCCAAGTGGGCCCCACCCAGCATAAGATTGCGCTTTACGCTGATGACGTGATGCTGACTATAACAGACACTTCCCAGTCCCCGAGAGCCGCCCTAGCGAAAATCCATAGATTCGGAAAGGTCTCGGATTTGCCATCAATTTTGCAAAATCTACAGCCTTGGGGTAGGCTTAGACCAGAGAGATAAGGAGTCCTTCAGATCTCATTGCGCAGTCCCACTAAGCGAAAAGTCTATCCCCTACCTCGGGGTCCAGGTCGCCGCTTGTCCTGAAGACACCTACCGGATAAACTTCCCGATTTTATTTAAAGCCTTAGAAAAAGACCTGGACAGCTGGCTCACGCAGGAAATATCGCTAATAGGTCGCATTACGGCCTGTAAGATGAACTTACTACCATGATTTCTTTACGCCTGCTCGGCCCTCCCCTCCATAGTTCCTCGCCCCCCGCTGCAGCGACTTCAGAGAAAGATATTCAGATTTATATGGAAGGGGAAGAAAGCCCGCATTCCACGGAAAACCATGCTGTGTGCCCCGAACCAGGGAGGCCTCGGGGTCCCTGACCTCCAAATATATCAGATGGCAGCGCAGATAGCTCATACTTGAGCCTGGACCATTGCATCAGGGCGCCCCAAATGGATGGACATAGAACAATCCCGATTACCTCTCCCCCTGCGCTTTCTCTTACACCTGCCTGCCTCACTGCGGCGGACGTGGCCATCCATCTCATCATCGACCAAGCAGACATTAAAGGCATGGGATTGGGCACGCAAATCCAGAGGCTTCCCGAGAGACCTGAGCCCGTCCGCCCCAGTATTCCACAACCCGGCCTTCTCACCCGGGACCTGCCCCTCGAACTTTAGAAACTGGATCGCTGGAGGCCTTAGCTCCCCGAGTCAGCTATTCGAAGGAACACAGCCGCTGACGTTCGCTCAATGTAAAAGCGTCTTTAATCTCTCGGAGTCTGACAGGTTCTCGTATATCCAAATCAGGCACTGGTGCTCACATCCCCAGACTCGTTTGGCAGCCACACGGGAGCTCGATGCCCTGGAACCCACTACGGCAGACCCTCCAGCCCGAGGACATATTTCAACGCTGTACAGACTGTTCCAGATGAACCTACTGGCAGCTAGAGCAACGTATATGTCGCAGTGGGAAAGAGACCTAGGACATCCGATCCAGGATCAAGCTTGGGCCGACATCTGGTCACGTACGCACTTGTCCTCTTTCTGCATTACCAATCGGGAATGTGCGCATAAACATCTCTTGAGATGGTATTACCCGCCGCTTCGACTACACCGCTTCAATCAGTCCCTGGACCCACAATGCTGGCGCCGCTGCGGCTCGCCGGGCTCTTACCTGCACATGTGGTGGACTTGCCCGATGGTGGCGAACTTCTGGTCCCAGTGTATTGCCACCATTGCAGACATTACCCAGATCACACTGCCACTGGAGCCGGAACCACTCCTACTGGGGACCCCGATCCCGGGCATCTTTCCGAGATCGGGCTCGCTAGCGGCCCTCATCACGCAACTGCTCCTAGCCGCGAAAATCACAATAGCCCGAGTGTGGAAGTCCCCGGAGGGCCCCTTGATGGTGCTGTGGTGGTTGAAGCTCTGGGATATCTTCATTGCTGAGAAAATCATGTTGGCAAACAGAGTCCGCCTCCACCGCTTCACAAACATTTGGTCACCTGTGATAGACTATGACCAGCGCTTCCCAGCCCTAACACATAAACCACGCCTGGTGACGGATGCCCGGCGGGCAGCAGGCTGGGACCGGACTCAATTAGTAGAGGTGCAAGTCCCGGAGGGTAGCCAGAATTGAGGTATGGGGGGTGGAAGATCGGGGGCATATGAAGAGGACTTAATGATGTAAGATATTCTGAAGGGATGTGAGGCGGGGATCGGACTTAAATGGCGAAGGAGCAGGCCTCGGGAGACAGCCAGAATTAATATGTGGGGGTTTATGATTATGAGTTAATGCTGTAAAAGTGTGTTGAATTGATGTGATATCTTGTTTTTCTGTGTGCTAACTAAAATAAACAAGTAAAAAAAAAAAAAAAGAATGATATATGACAAACCTCAGGTCAGAAAAAATAATCCGAGGACCTCGACGCGTGAAGGATCAGGAGTACAGTACACGTCACAATAGGGATCGTATTACAAACATGCCCCGCCGACGACCCTTTTCGAAATCTAAAACAAATCTTGTAATACTCTGCACCAGCCACTAGTTGTTGTCCTATGCAAAGCATGCAATTCTAAGCAGAGCCATATGCCTCAGAAATGAAATTATTTATATCTGTACTGTGCTGAAGGTTAATTGTTTAACCACAATACACTATGGGGCGAAGTGTGGAACTGCTTCTGGAACAGCTCATGCTTACCAAGCTCTGAATCAAGGTCCTCTCCAAATTGTTTACTATCGAGAGGGACCACAGGATCCCTGGAAGAAGGCCTCCGGTAGGTGCTCCCCAGGGGGTATCATCAACAAGTTCCTCAACTACTGGGATCGAGATGCAGTACTGCAGAGTCCCCGGCAGAGAACACAGTACGAGATTCTAGGATCCTTATTTTCCCGGACTTCACACAGGAGGTGCAATGACAGAGCAAAACCAACGATGAGGAAGAGGAAGTTTAGAGACCTTGGGCCTATGAGTTTGGCGGTAAGTGGTAAAATCTGCAGAAACACTGTTACCGCCAACTTTACCACTACTCCAAATTACATATGAACCAAAAATCAGCTGCATTTCCTCTGGCGGAATCCCCTCTAGCGGTAAATCTGCCAAAAATCTGCGGAAACAGCGCTGGGGCTAATTCCGCTGACAGAATCACTGCCAAATAACAAAAACCTATTACAGCAAGATTACAAGTACAAAAAGAGCAGAATTACCTAAAAAGAAAAAAAATCGGAGGTAATCCCTCCAACAACACAGCACAACTACCTCCACAAAAAAGGTGGATGTAAATGCATACAGGTGTCACAAAACAAGGCCCAGGTGTACCGTATCCACTCAGGTGGAGCATAAAAGGCCCACATCCAAAACACATCCTAGCAACATGCAGCCACAAGCAGACGTAGATTACGGGCTCCACAACCTGCTACTCTACATCGAGCCACAGCAGCATTCTGGACCACAGCAGGGAAGGAGACAGGAGCAACCAAGGTGAAGGAGACTCATGCTGTGGAGGGCAACCATACCACATGTCCGACCATCCCCATGGACACTCAGGGACATCCAACTAGTCACATCATACAGACGGGACCGACTGACCATCGCTGACCTGCTCACCCTGACACAGGCACAACTGCAGAGTGCCATTTACATCAGGACAGCCACCCCACAGCCTAGCTGAAGCTGGTCACAGTCCTACATTTCTGTGGAACAGGTGCCTTCCAGCACACAATAGGGACACTGCATAGCATGTCCCAGCCCACATTCTCCAAGGTGCTGGGCAAAGTCCTGGATGGCCTAATGACAAACTCACATATTCACATCTCCATGCCCATCACCCAGACACAGGTGCATACAGCATTGCCCATTTCCCAAACAGCATTGCGGCATCGGATTGCACCCATGTGGCGTTGGTACCACCCCAGGAAACAGAACAGGCATACCGCAACCCGGAAAGAATATCACTAGATGAATGTGCAGATGACCTGCAATGATGACCTAACCATCAGTCACTGCTGTGCCCGATACCCTGCCTGCGTACATGGAGAGGAACAGAGGACAGCACACCTAGCTCATGGGCAAGTAGTACTCAGACCTGACTGCCAAAAGCACGTGGTGGTAAATAAAGGGTGGTCTACATATGAGAATGATGAAGCTGAAAGGGGTATGGAGGTGGGGGATAACTGTTTATGGGGGTTATTTGGTAGGGGCTGGCTGACAGCAGTCCATGCTGGACTGGGGTGGGGCCTACCCCTGAGGTGCTTCACACCAAGCCTGGAGCTGCCCTATTATGGGAGGGGCCTGGAACGTGGAGGAAGAAACTACTGGGATGGGAAATGTTGGGCCTATACCCCTTATGTGGGGGTCTGGGAATGTGCGTCTGCGACTTGGGGTACCGGTGTGGGGGCACAATGTTCTTGTTTGTTTCTCTTTTTTGGTTTCTTTCCTGGTGGTTGGAACAATGATCAGATGGTGGTGGTGGTGGTCTGCTCTCTCGATGTGGCTGCTGGGGAGAATGGCTCTTATCATGAAAGATGCTTTGACATGACCACATTGACCATAATTAGTTGGAATGTAAGAGGGATTATCACAGCGATTAAACGACGTTCACTCATATCTGGTGAGGCATAAAGTGGGCCTAGTAGTTCTACAGGAGATGCCTCCGAGTCCGAACTGAGCAAGGTGAGAACTAGCTGGACAGGGCAGGTGGTGGGCACCAGGTTCTCCGCATATGCACAAGACCTGCTAATCTGGGTGAGGGGGGCCCTCCTCGATGTGTCATACCACGGTTGAAGGGAAATGCATGGGGATACAGGAGGCCCTCATGGGGAGGGCTGTGCTAATGCTTGGGGTGTATGCACCGAATTAATGAAGCTTAATTTGTTGACGCTATGAACAAGATCATTGCCCAACGAAGGGAAGACCAGGGGATAGGGATGGGGGTTTTTAACTGCATACTGGACAGGGGGATTGATGCCGCCAAGCAGAGCATCTAAGACGTTGCTCAGATTGGTATCTGAACTGCAGTTATGCAATATATGGAGACTAAAACATGGGGCTGAATACTGTTACTCTTATTACTCAGCGGTACACAATTCATACTCTATCATTGATTATGCCTTCACGAGTGAGGAGGCGATTGGCCTGGTGGGTCGAGCAGACTTCCTGGACTGGAGCATATCTGATCACGCTCTGTTGGTGCTGGAGCCAAAGTTAGGTACACATCGACCCCCAATTCTGAGGTGGAGACTGAACAATATCATGCTGACTGACTTAGCGTTTAAATCCTCATTGAGCGATGAAATTCACCAATTTCTTGACACCAACTGGGAAACTATAGCACAGACACACAGAATGGGAAACACTGAAGGTCTATGTGAGGGGGTTCTGTATTTTAGCGAGGGTGCAGGGTTCCGAAGGTCAATGCTGGTCACGGGTGTTGGGCTGGAGGGGGAAATGGCAGATGTCGACAGGAGAGAGGGGAGGACGTGCGAGCAGTTAAGACGGGAGTTGGGAAAAATTTGGTAGAGAAATGACAAGCTCATGCCTCCTTTGACTATGCAGGTTATGTGATGCTGCAATATGAGCATGGGGGTAGAGTTGGCAAACTTCTGGTCTGGTTGGTGAATAGGGAGAATTGGAAGCGCTCCTCCGACAGGGTAGAGGACTCTGGGTGAGGGAGGATTGGAGGTAGACGGATTCCCAATCAACAAGGTATCTGCGATGTGTTTTGGGAATTTTAAATCGGACACTATATGCCCCCACGCGATTCCTCTCATGGTGCTTCTGCAGCGGCATGGTTGGAGGAGGTGGGGTTGCATAACTTGTCAGAAGAGCAGAGTGAATCCCTGGGAGCCCGGGTAGTGCTGCAGGATGTGGATGGGCTATTGATAATCTCGGGTTGGGTAAGACAGTAGGGGTGGACGGCCTGAAAGTGGAGTGGTACAGAGCTCGGAAGACATTGCTGGCCCTTCAGCTATTGGAGGCGTTCACGAAAGCACTGGCTTTGGGCACACTTCCTGGCTCCATGCTGGAAGCTTTAGTGGTGTCCTTCCCAAGGCTGACCGGGACACTTGAGACTGTGGCTCATATAGACCTCTGTCCATGATTAACGAGGACCTTAAAATTCTGTGCAAGATACTCACAGGCTGCCTGAAACAGGTGATCGGGGACATAGTACATTCAAACCAGACTGGATTTATCCATGGCAGGAGCATTATACATAACTTACAGATGCAGTTCCTTATTCTGTACACCTAAAGGAATACTGACAAGGACTTGGCGGTGGTTTGCCTCGACTCATATAAGGCATTTGACTCAGTGGATTGGAATTTCCAATGATTGGTTTTAGAAAAGATCGGGCTGGGTACTAGATTTATAAACTGGGTACGGCTCCAGTACGAGGGACTACATCGTGGGTGTCAACAAGATTGTTTCCTTGTCTTGGAAAGTTGGTAGAGGGATGTCAGGGAAGTCCGCTATCTCCCCATGATTTTTGCATTGGTCATTGAACGCCTAGGGCAAGAGTGATGCGCAGGAGGCATGAAGCAGCTGGCCTACGGGTCAGACCTAGAACCCACTGCGTCTCTTTGTATGCAGATGATGTCTTAATATACTCCCATAACAGCCGAACCCCAGAAGGGATGAATGAAGATTTCAGCCTTAGTGTTTTTTTGTAATATCATAAATTGCTAAACTTTGTTGAAAGGGTATGGAATTCCCTGATTCTTTATTTCCTAAAATGAACAGAAACTGAGATTTAACAATGGTTGATGGGATACATCTGGGTAAACTCTTCATTACAAGTCACTACCTTCACACAATGAATCTCATGAATGGTCAAAAATGGATGCACAGGACTAGAAACAGGTTTACCTTACTTTATGTATCTAATGATATCTAATAAATTGTAACTTGAGAAATGAATAAGGATATGAATGAAAATCTCAATGATTGGAAAGGTTCACCAACTGGTTCATCTGACTTCTCACTAACGAGATTACTGATATGCTATGGCTAACAATTGCTTGTCGCATCAATCTTTATCTATTGGATATGTAACGCATCATGCTAAAAGATTGTAAAAGATTGGATAGGTTTACCAACTGGTTTATCTGACTTTTTGCTAACAAGATTACGAATATGCCACTGTTGACCATAACTTGTCGCATCAGTATTTATTTATTGACTACGTAACACATGTTAAAAGATTGTGAGCATGTACCCGATATTAGACATTGGGATGACATACTGTGGAAGAACTCTAAATATCAGAACTTTCAACATTTTAATTCTCCAATATTGAGTATATTGGCCAATCATGAATAGGAATTCATACATAGCGTAGTTGATAACCAGGTATTTTGATACCCACAAAGAGGGACCGACGACATGAGTTAAGCGCACATCATTGCAGAGTGGATTCTATTCATCGGTTAATAACTATAGAGGATGACACACATTAACAAATGAAATATGTTTTGTATACAAATTCATACATTTGGATATAACAGAGTATGTGATAATCATATCCCCACTTCGAATAATATCAAAATAATGTCAGTAAAACCCGGTGACGCATAGATACATTGAAAAATCAAAATGCATGAAAATAAACATATGACATCACGTGACTGCGTGATGCTGTGCGACAACAAAAGCGGTCATTTTGAATGCGGGCATCTTCCGGTTCTAGATCTGAATACTCAGCAACTCTGGGAAGACGTACTGAGGTAAGTTAAGGCCTGGGATAATGTTTAATCACCATGTAGACACTAATCTGCTTATCCAAAGGATTGAGAACCTGATTGAACGATCTTACTATTTCGATCTTATCTACAGGTCACAGATCTTACTGCATGAGCTAGTGGAACCTAAATAAACAAACAATGACGAGTCTCTGACATACAGACTACCACTAGGTAAGAATCTATAAAACAGTATTGGACCAAATTCCCTTTTTTTCCAAAATAATTTTGTGAAAGGTTTTGTAAAGTCTATGACATGGTTTCCCCACCTGCTTTACAGGAGGAATCTGAAGTAAATCTATAGGATTGTGTGAGTGGAAGATCCACAGCAATAGAATAAAGCCATTCTCTGCCAAAAATACAGTGGTATCTTGTTACGACAACTGACAGGTATACTAAAATTTGATTGAATTCTCTTAATAGCCATAAGCTAATTTTACATTAGCAGCATGTAGCTTCTTTCTTTAAATAGGATTGATATAGACTAACTTGAGGAGAACCATCTCTGGTTCTGGAAGCAACTCAAGACCTTCCTCTTCGGCTCTGTCTTTTCCCCTCTTCTCCCCCTGCTGATCTGTTCGCTCTCTCTCAGCACTGTGCACCTGGCCACCCTCTGTCCTTCGGGCCCAGGTACCCGTTCACCCTGCCACCCTCCTGCACTGCCTCCGGGACACCACTTGCACTGGGGTCTGTATCTGTACCCATACAGTCCCCCAACCACTTTATTTTGCACCTATCAGATATACCCTATCTGACTAACCTAGCACTTGCCACCTGCTGGCTGCACTACCACCGTCTATCGCCCGATTATTTTTACTTATTAATATTTTTTCTGTTTCCCTCTTCTGTTCCGCACTTTCCACTTCTCCCCCCCTCCATGCACTTTCCTCCTTTCCCTTTTCCATACACTTGCTCGTTCTTAATGTCAGTGGGCCTAGTAAGATCTCTGTTTTTTTTGTTCACCTCTGTTCCCCTCCCTTTGCATGGTCGCGCTCGGAAACACTTGTGTATGAGCTCAATATAAATAAAATATTTAATTCCATATAGTCCTTTCCTTTTAAACCCCTCTATCCATAGGAGAAAGCAGATTTTGCATTTAACTTATGCTAAAAGAACAAATGTGATTTGGCATACATGATTTGTACTAATCTACATGGAAAATTAATATACAAAAAAATTGTAACATTGCTTTTGTAAGGAATATGTTTGGTGTGATCATTCTATACAGTAAATAGTGGATCCATTGGTTGTTTTCACAACACACATTGGGTGTGCAAGGGACGGGGGTTCCACAATATTGTGGACATCTGCTGGTTCTTCATTGTTGACACCACCTAGCGGCACGGTTGGTTATCTCTCTTGCACCCCACGATCTATCTTTAAAACTCTAAGGACAAACAAGAATTGAGGGTGTGTTCCTAGTCTTTGGATAAATAGGTTTAATATGCGTCCGGACCCGGTTCGGAACTTGGGCTCACTTCTCAATGCACGTGTTTGGAGACTTGTACGGATTGGTGATTGTGCTAAATCGACAGTTTACTGGAAACGGTGGGTCATCGCCCCGTTGGAAATCATGACCAGCTTAACTCGGCTCACTCACGTTGATGTCCTCCATAATGCCATGTCCCCCATTTGGTATGTCATTGTGAATCCCTACTCTTATAATATGTATATGTTTATGAACTTTGCAGTGGGAACGCAGCTAGTTAAGCTGGTCATGACTTCCCACATCCGCTGAATTTCAAGGGTTTTGTTAAATCGGGTCAACCTAACTGCACTTTGACTAAAGTTTTGTCAGTGAATTTCGAGGGTTTTGTTATACCATTGTTTTTTTGTACAGGCCACTAGCATTCAGCCATGTCCACTGCATATGATTTTCGCCCTTTGTCTCAAAAGTTGTCACTGCTTAATGTTGCCTGTATGTATTTTTAAGATTTTTAGCCAAATATTTTTGAGCCATTATTCTTTTGCTACATGTATCTTTTTTGTTAATTATTGCATTAGTATGTACGTGCAGAAATGACTAAATTCAAATAAAGACATATGATGATGGTTTTTTGGCACAGGGGACACCATAGTCTCTGTTGAATATTTTAAAAACTACTTGATGGGTTTACCCCAAACCAGTCAAGAAATGTAAGTCAATGCTTTGTGACCAAATTGTTTCTTATTTCGTCCAAATGTGACCAGCGGTTTTCACGCTACGGCTGTTAAAAAACAGCCCTCTTTCTCTATGGATAAATGAATGGGTTGAAAACTGTGAAACTGTGGTATTTGCGTTATAATGTTTTCATTTTATAACGCATTGTTCCCAAAATGTGAAGTCGGCGGTGGGGGGCCTTAAACCTTTTGTATTAACTATTTCTTCAAAAACCATCCAGCAAATCCGAGGTTTTTAGCAATTGAACTTTGGGAAAAAATTGATGCTTTTTCATTTCTGAAAATCCTGTCAGCGAAATATCCTTAAAATGTTTGGAGAAGAGGGCCACAAGCCCCCCTCTCCCAGTCAAATATTTTAAATACTACTGGACGCAATGTCCCCAGAAACACCCCACCCCCACCATTTCCAGAAATCGAGTCAACGCTTTGTGCACAAGTTGTTTCATACCTGGTCCATTTCCGTCCATTGGTTTTCGCTGTGTGCTTGAGCAAAAATTTGACATTTTCTCTATGGGAAAATAAACGGGGATGACGCAAAAACTGTGCTTTTTTTCTTAACTATTTTTTAACTGATCTTTCCCAGAATTTCAAGTCTCGGGAGGCTTGTAAGTACAATTCGGTTTGCAAAATATCAGCCAAATCAGTAATGCGGGTCAAAAGTTACTAGCAATGTGATTTCAATCCCCTACTCTCTAGAAAATTCTCTACAGAAAGTACAAATAACTTGCTGCAAAGAAGGGGAAGCCAAAACACTGGAGAGCCAAGTCACCTATACTTACAGGAAGTCCTGGTAAAAACATATAATCACTAAAGCTTGTGAGAAACAAATGGCAGGTAACAAACCCAATATTACTTATTAGCATACTTGGCATATCTAGCTTTTCAACCAAAATAAAGGTTCAGGGAGGTAGGAAGTGCAAGTATTGGGGACACATCACCATGCAGTAATGTGATTTAGAAGGTAAAGCATTCCTAATCACCTTAGGGCTTTGTAATGGAAAAGCACAGGAGATGTAACATTGGAAGGATATCTCTGTTGATAAATACATACACCAGAAATGAAACCGTATCTACAGTGTGTAGGGCAGGTTATGCTACAACGGTAGTACATTTCTATTTTAAGTGTGGATTGTAGATTATGCATTTCAAATGTTTTGGTTTCAGGATTATATTTTCACAAATGAATTACTTAATAGACTACTCTACTACTACAGCCTATGGTTCGTCCACCCCAGACCTCCCCCTGCTGGGATGGTGACTGGGCAGTCAGCGTTTTACAGAAAACAACAAAGATTAATTTGCAGTACGCTAGGCAGCATTCCAGTGGTTTCTTTAATGACTTGCTCGTCCTAGTCCTCCAAATCTATATGCTCTCATCCCACTCATTGTTTTGCTTAAAGCCTCTTACAATCAGAAGGGGATTGTAGCAAAACAGGGAGCGACTGTGTATGCCGGGGAGGAGGGGATGTAAAAGAAAAATGCTGCTTTGAACATTACCCTTTTTGCAGACTGAACCTTTGTTGTTACTTGCACATCTTTCTCTGGTACCAGCTTTAATACAATCCCTCACTTTAAAATACTTCCATCCTTGTCCTAGTGTTTTTTCCAAGCCAAAATACGATGCTTGTTCATAATAGCAGCTGCTTGGATATTTGCTTTACAGAATAATTCTGATTTCTTGAACAGATGCCTACGGTATGCTCTATAACCTCAGGTGGAGGCACAGGAAATCACATCCACGTACAATACCATGGAGAAAAAGGCTTATAAAACATTGCTCCTAGAATGGCCCAGACTTTTTTTGAGGGCAGTAGGAATTCAGAAGGATCCCAGTAGCCTATTGCCTGGGAGCCAAGCATGTGTGCACCACCTTCTGATCATCGCCACCCTTTGACATGGCACAGAAATATACACTCAAACATATCACATTTTTTTAATGAACTGCAATTTGAAGAAAAAAATAAAGTGTTCAGAGGTCAGACTTGGAGGAAAGAAAGTCGGCCACTATTTTTGCATGTGGGGAACTATCCCTTGCAGGAGAACAAAGGATCAAGCTAAACTAAGGAAAAGGGTAGCTGAAGGGGAAAGGAGAAAAAGAATAAGAGCACACTTGGTTTAAAATAATAAAACATGAACAAGCAAGCCATGAATGAATTACACCAATTAAACATTATAACAAAAACAATTGGGAGCTGGAACAAGAACAAGGGTAATTTCTTTACCTCAGTGGTATGTGGTTACTTAAAAACATCTCTGCTACATTTATCAAATCCGCCGTGCTCTCATGGGCTGGGTCAATGAGGAGTACCTTTGAGAAACCAAAACAAAAAGTAGAACATCAACCAGGTTCTCAGATACATAATGGTAGGGCAAGACTAAGTAAAAATGTCGCATTCATAGTCAGTAAAACACTGTCGAAATCAAACCTCATTTCATGTTTCAAGGTCAGAAACACTTCTCAGGTCATAATTATGACTATCTTCTACATGTTTAATTGACCAAACGTAATCACCTCCAATGTCCAATTAGGAGCTCTGCTGTGTGTTCAAAAAGCCTCTTGTTTATGGGATAGGTCAGTGGGAGGAAACTCTGGTGATATCAGTGCTTCTCACACTTAAGTTCACATTGTAAGAGAAGCAACTCATTTCAAAATGGTTAATTCAGAGGGACAACATGTGTTAGAACAGTACCCTTTTCTGAAACACTAGTATGGTGGTCTTGTGCTGGTAATTAATCCACCTTAGTTTGTGTTACAATTGTGTCTATACAACAAGTTTAAAAGCATGGGTGGAACAGGCGATGTCAGGTGTCTACTTCTGGACAAACAGTATAGCTAGAAAGAGACAGATTTCCCTAGAACAGAAAACCCCACCCATAGATTTACAAGGTCAGTGAGATGCACATTTCATGAAATTCAATTGGTTTGGCAGAATTTAATGTGCTCAGTATAACTTTTTAAATTAGATGTCTATTTGCATGACGTACTTGTGATAAGATTTGCTGCGCCAATTAAGTATGTTAAGAGGTAAATCTATAAGCATGGGTCGAACACAAGTTTGACATTTGGAACCGCTATGTAGCATTAAACAACGTTGGGATTGGCTCCAAGGCACACCACAACCTCTTCTCCGGATTCAGTCCAAATGAAGGCCACCACGTGGCAATTGTTGTTTGGAACTCTCAGGCCACTCACATATTGAAGGGGTGTCCTCATATCTCTTGAGGACACAGGATATAAATATGTTACAAGAAAGCTGGGTTATAAATTAGATACATTTTGGGGGGATAAGTACATTATTTGAAAGTGCTTGAGGTAGGAAGAGAGGTGGTTAGTGTGTTCAAACTGTTCACAATGCAAAAACAATGAAAGAAACAAAAATATATTGATAGGACTGGGTATCAATCTGAATATCATGGAGGCATAGGAAACTGATCATCATTACCATGTATGAGAACTGGCTAATCAAGACAGGCATGACAGAGGCCCTCAGCCACTTCACGTGCCCGTGTCGGCCTTTCTGGTTCCTCGGGGTCAGGTCCCCACATTCTTCCTTTCCGGCCCTCCTTTCCTCCAGTCCCCCACCCACTCCCTTCCTCTGATTGGCTGAACACGCTGTCAGTTGACCAGGCCTCCATCTAATCAGCTCTTCCCCCAGGGCAGCCTTGCCCAGGGCCAAAGGCAAAGGGCCAAAGGCGCCTCCATCACCTGTTTGCCTGTTCCCCTGGGCGCCCTGCCAAGCCAAATTCTGCCTGGTGCAACTATCAGGTAATATGTGCAGATTTGCGTGCACAGCCATTGCAGAATTTCTGAAATCTTGCCACCGTTTCAATATTGCATATTGAATACATTGTTTTGCATAGTGAATGTAGCTACAGTCCTAAACCTAGTTGTGCTTCGAATTTGCCACTGTCTTAAATCTAGTTGCATTTTGAGTGAAGCCACTGTTTTAAACTAGGCTGCACTTTACATTTTGACACGGTACTGAATCCACCTGCATTGAGTGTAGCCATGGTCTTAAATCTAGCTGCGCTTGCAATTTGGCCCGTTTTAAATCCTGCGGGACTTCATATTTTGCAACAGTGTTGAATACAGTGCATTGCGAGTGTGCCACTGTTTAAATTAAGCTGCGCTTTGAATACTACCACTGTCTTGAATCTAGCTGCCCCCCTAATACTGCAACCGCCTTAAGCCAGCTGCATTTTTATGTTGCCACTGCCGTGAATCCATGCTTTGAATTGTACCACCATCTTTAATCTAGCTGCCATTGAGTGTTCTGATTTTGCTGCAGGCCCATAATCACAAATCTAGCTGCCAGAGCAGAGGCAGTGAACTATCCATCATGCCAAACAGCTCCAAGGTTAGAAGGGCACTATGGCGCACCAGAAACTTGGCCAACACCTCTCCCTTCTCTGTACCCCCCCCCCCACGTCCAGACCTTGGGGGGAATAACCAGACTCCAGAAACCTCCCTCTGCACCCCCTCACAGACTAATCCTCAAACCCTCCCAGCCCATCCACACCCACCCTTGTGCCCTCCCTGCCCTCTAAACCACTTCTCATCTAGGTCTTTGCATCCCTAAACACGGCCTGGAATACCCTTGCCGACCCTCACACAAGCCACGGGCACCAAGAATCCCTTTAAATGCAGAATCTGCCATAATCAGACCGTCTGATCTCTGCACACTTCATCGAATCTCCCCCAAGATCGCTGTCGCCACTTCAAACTTACACCATTACGACCTCCCGTAACTCAACTAACCTAGTGAAATCAATGTTCAACCCACCCCTCAACAACCCCTGTACTGACCTCTTTCAGCTCTCCCAACACACCTTTGGAAATCCGCAGATGCCAGCTCTGACCTTACACTGTGGTGTGTCAGAAGGATGAGGCACACTATGGTTCACCATTTGACGTTACCTAATCTAAGGGTTGCCCTTAGATTAGGTTAAAAACCAGAACTAGCGTGCTTGTCGTCAGTGTTAACGTCCAAAACAAGTGTCTGTCCTCAGTCCGAAAACTAACCTATACCACATATACGAACAACTAAAGACCAGGAGAACCACTCCCTTCTTCTGAGATGGAAAGATGGTTTTCCAATGAAAATGTTCCTTTTCAATATTGAACCTTCAGTGTGTTGACTGACTGACACACACACACACACACACACACACACACACACACACACACACACACACACACACACACACACACACACACACACACACACACACACACACACACACACACACACACACACACACACACACACACACACACACACACACACACACACACACACACACACACACACACACACACACACACACACACACACACACACACACACACACACACACACACACACACACACACACACACACACACACACACACACACACACACACACACACACACACACACACACACACACACACACACACACACACACACACACACACACACACACACACACACACACACACACACACACACACACACACACACACACACCGCCCGCCCCCTCTCTCTCTCTCTCTCTCTCTCAAGGCACATTATCAGCATCAGACTACAGTTCCCAGCCGCCCTGAGTCAGCACAAGCTCTTCACCAGGCTCCAGACACACCCAAGCCAGTGTGCATGCACGCATGCCTGCCGCGAGACCTTGCTTGCGCTCCAGACCTTCCACCACATTGGACATGTCTTCAGAGAGCCCCTGCATGCAAGCCACAGCAGGGCCCAGCACAATGCCCCACTCCACTCTCAGATAAGTGCACATTCCAAGATCATATTCTCTGAAACATAATACGACTACACGTTCCAACTGGCATAGAACTGCTCTGTGTTTTTGACTGCATATGTTGATCACAGGCCTTATATTCTGCTTGCCGACTAAGGGCGGATCGACGCCTATTGTGTTCTGAGCAGCGCTTCCGCTGCGCACAGATATTGTTTTTTGTTTCCTAGTTGAAGCTAATGAACTGCAGCAGAATTCTGCGCTAGTTTGAAGCGCATGAACGTCAGCACAACTCTGTGTGTTCGATGTGTATGATCGCTGTGTATGAAAAGGAAAAGACAACGCTACGTAGCTTTCTCTATTGATACCCCTTATATTGATGTCCTACTGATGTAGTACACTTTATGTTTCCTCAAACACAATGTTACTGTTATGAAGTATAAGGTAATGTAAAATCTGATCAACGCACAATATACTGCACAATATATTCTTGCATGAGGTAATAGAGGATTAATTACGCACAATGTAATTATCCAATTAACCAATATCCGAGGGTTTCAATGTTTTCTTAAATCTGGCTCCCAGAGGTGCAATGGGACGTTCTTATTCGGGCCTACTGACATTGGTGAAATTGGGACTGGTTTAACAGTGGTTGAAGAAAAGAATCCCAATCAATTCGCGCAAATGCTAGTTCCGAACTGGCTGCAACGCAGATTTTCTAAGAAAAAAGCAATCATCATCTTCAATTTATATTGGAACCCACTTAAAATTGGAGATGCCAATTTTTTGGGCACCGACACCTTTAATCAATGATGCTTACATTTGATGTACTGATCCCTTTGTCATCAGCAGTGGAGATCTAAATATTAAATGCTTGGATATAGATGGTATTAAGATCAACCAAACTGATCTAAAAACTAGAGCAGTCTTGTGGATCCGAGAATGATGTGCTCAGGATTTGTTCATGCTAAATGGCCAAGTTAAGGGAGTTATGCTGGCAAAAACAACCTGGTCTCGTAATAATCAGAAAGCTCATCTCGATTACTATTTTGTCTCTATGTGAGACTTGATTGCTACCTTAACAATCAAACAGAAATTAGTGACCACCATTTATTGACATTAATACAGAAACATGCTGAATCTTGTACTGATGTGTCTCCTAGTTTACCTGTGCAGGTTTCCTATGGTGGAAACAGACAGACTTATTTCTTCTGATATTTATGTCATCAGTGAGAAGCACCGTATTAAGTCTCGGTTTGAAGAACCAAAATTGGATTATGCTGCCATTGTATTGGCCTTTAAAGAACATTGTATACAAAACTGGAACCACTTTTACAAGATTGCATACTAATGAGGAACTTATCCATGTCTGCCAAACTTTTCAGGCTGACATGAGACAGCTTAACAAATTGCAAGGCACAGCAAAAATTGAATATACCGGAGAGCGACAATGCAGCATTATAAGAATTGATTAACTTAAGGCCTCCAGGTCACAACATGAGGCCGAAAAAATGCTTAAAATAATCTGTGCTAAGAACTCCTGTGACCTGTGGACAATGCTAAACAATAACTCAACAGTTCCATTAGCGTCGCTTCCCAATGCTGTCTCAGGAAAACTATGGCAATCCCATTATAATGCATTATTTGCACAATCATTCTTGAGTCCGTGAAAGAGCACTTTACAAATGGTCCTTGGCTAACTGAATTCCAAAAAGACAACATTGTAATCTTGCTAAAAGGATTAAGTCTTCTCGTGCCCCAGGACCCGATGGCCTTACGAATGCCATGCTGAAACAAAATCCACAAGCCTGGGCAGACTTTTGCATGCTAATGTTCACAGATATTATGACCACTAAAAAAAGGAGACAGAACAACCTCAAAATTATCTGCAAATAGCACTATTAGACACCGTGGGCAAAGTTGTTGGCACAATCCTGTTACGTCATCTGCAATTGTGGGCAAAGCAGTCGGGTCGACTAGACCTGAGACAGTCCGGCTCCGTTAGAGGCGTCAGCACAAACCTGAATCTCGTCCTGCTAAACCTGGTGAAATTAAAGGCCATCAAAACCAGATCTAAAATATACACGGTCTTTGTGGATCTAGAACAGGCCTTTGACAGTGTTAGCAGAGAGAGACTGTGGAACAAGCTTTGTTCCTGGGCATGCCCAAGAGATTTGCTGGAAGCTATAAAGGCTCCCTATTCAGCAACCTCCATCCCAGTAAGAATAAAAAAGTGGAGTGGATGCAACGGGAGGAGTGGATGCAACGGGAGGAGTGGATGCAACGGGAGGAGTGGATGCAACGGCAGGAGTGGATGCAACGGCAGGAGTGGATGCAACGGCAGGAGTGGATGGAGTGGATAGAACGGAAGGAGTGGATAGAACGGAAGGAGTGGATGGAGTGGATAGAACGGAAGGAGTGGATGGAGTGGATAGAACGGAAGGGGTGGAGGGAACGGAAGGGGTGGAGGGAACGGAAGGGGTGGAGGGAACGGAAGGGGTGGAGGGAACGGAAGGGGTGGAGGGAACGGAAGGAGTGGAGGGAACGGAAGGAGTGGAGGGAACAGAAGGAGTGGATAGAACGGAAGGAGTGGCTGGTGTGGATAGAACAGAAGGAGTGGCTGGTGTGGATAGAACAGAAGGAGTGGATGGGGTGGAGGGAATGGAAGGAGTGGATGGAACAGAAGGAGTGGAGGGGAACGGAAGGAGTGGAGGGGAACGGAAGGAGTGGAGGGGAACGGAAGGAGTGGAGGGGAACGGAAGGAGTGGAACGGAAGGAGTGGAGGGAAATGGAAGGAGTGGAGGGAAACAGAAGGAGTGGAGGGAAACAGAAGGAGTGGAGGGAAACAGAAGGAGTGGAGGGAAACAGAAGGAGTGGAGGGAAACAGAAGGAGTGGAGGGAAACAGAAGGAGTGGAGGGAAACAGAAGGAGTGGAGGGAAACAGAAGGAGTGGAGGGAAACAGAAGGAGTGGAGGGAAACAGAAGGAGTGGAGGGAAACAGAAGGAGTGGAGGGAAACAGAAGGAGTGGAGGGAAACAGAAGGAGTGGAGGGAAACAGAAGGAGTGGAGGGAAACGGAAGGAGTGGAGGGGAACGGAAGGAGGGGTGGAACAGATGGAACAGATGGAATGGGCGGAACAGATGGAGTGGATGGAACTGATAACTACCACATTACACTACCACGGTTACTTTCTCCTATACACCGACACGCAAGTAGAACATAGCGATACTATGACACATTCGGTATCGCTGTTCTCATACTAATACCCGCCACATACTCATCATCCTAATTAAACAGCAGCTAAGCACAATGCTAGCTTAAGCGTCTCCTCAGGCCTAACAGAGCCACAAATCAGTCTGGGCGTCATCCCTCCAGAATGAACACATATACCAACTGCTACACCTACTGCTAAGAAGCAGCTATCGTGCAACTACCACACCGGCTGCACACATATCCGGTGCACACACGCACCTTATGACTCTTTCTCTCTCTACTGACTTGAACTACGGTTCCCGAGGGCGTTCAACCTACCAGCGTTTTGAGATCATACCAATGATACATAAGGCGCTATATATATATGGCAAGTAACATAACATAACAAATATTGAAGGATGGCATACTCATAGAAAAAACTGAGACCTTCAAGAGATTAAAGCAAGGATGTCCCCCTTGGCTTCAGCACTGTTTAACATCTACTTATCTGACATGGGCGTGACCCAGAAGACTGTCAGGGCATTTCATCCTAAAATAAGCAATGCACTGCTCTCATGGATATTATATGCAGATGATTAAGTCATCATGGGTCAAACAGTGATTGGCTTACAGCAGAGAATTAACCCACTCGAAACTTATATGAAAGACAATGGGCCTCATTACAACTCTGGCGGTAGCCGTGTCCTTATTAAGGGCATGGCTGCCGCTGGAGTTGCATTTTTTTCCGGCACCCGCAAATGGTGCAAGAACCGGGTCATGCTGAGCTCGGTGGACCCAGTAATTGCCCATTTGCAGGTGCCGGAATCAAGGGGCTCCCGATCCCCATTCTGCCCCATAGGGCTGAATGGCGATGGGGACGTTGGATGCACCGGCACAACTCTGCATGTGCCAGTGCATCCGACGTGCTCTGCTCGCGGGTGCCGTTACACCCGCCAGGGAAAACCTGGCAGGTGAAACGGCACCCGCGAGCAGAGCACGTAGTATGGCGGTCCTGGAACTACGGTACCGGCATGCTTACCGGTACCGTAGTTCCCAGACCGCCATGGTTGTAATGAGGCCCAATGTGTTAAGAAAACAAAAGTCATGGTATTGGCCAATATGCGATTTAACAACAAGTCAAAAGAAAGATGGTTGTTGGGAAATCGGGAACTGGAAAAAGTACAGTCGATGACTTATTTGGGAGCTCGTGTGAGTTAGTATAAATGAGAGTGGATGGACAACAGTGTTAAGATCAAAAACCAAAATATTGGCATCAAATGCATTATTATTGAAATATAAATACTGCAGATTTACTATGTGCCCCATTATAACTTTTTACAGACAAAAAGGTTACGCCCATTTTCACCTATGGAGCAGAAACAGCTCTAAATCTACCATGGCACTTCTGGGACCTTCTAGAAGGGGCTTTTTGGTAGAGTTCTTCGGCTTCCCCTAAGCATTCCTTTTAAATCTGTGAGATTTGAACAAGGCTTACAATCCCTACACGCAATTGTATCATGGAAGTCATTAGCCTTATAACGCAAATGCTCAATGTGTAATGATTTACCACAGTTTCAAATCCTACAAACTAATATCCCTGAGGGAACCGACTGACTCCTTACCAGGTGGAAAGATTCCTGGTAAGACTGGTTGCACTGTCTAGAGGTCTCTGAAGAGCTATTAATAAAACCCAGAAAAGGTGCAAAACAATACCCAAGATCTGAGATGCAAGCATAAACTATCAATTCTGCTAACACACAAAAGAAGATCTATTGGCCAGCTTGCAACATATTTATCTACATTTCTGTGTGTCAAACTAAGAGACCTGCCCATGAGAATGCGATTGAATATTCTGCCAACACAAGAGGTATTGTCGACTAGAGGTCACATTTCTAAATCTGAAATATCTGCCAAATTTAAGAACGTAAGGATGTATAGAGTCTGGGAAGCATCTACTTCTTGAATGCCCGGCTCTAATCTTAGTGAGAACTAAGTTCCTGGCAGAGAGAAGCAAAAACATGAGAACTTTGTCGATGGATGAATGGTGGTCAATATTTTCAAGCAGTGAGAATTATCCAATGACAATTGCTGGATGCAAGTTTATGAAAGATTCTTAGTCTACTTGCTGGAGTGAGTGCTTGAAGGTTTATTTATTTATTTATATTTTTAAAGCGCTCACACAGCCCGGGGGCATCGAGGCGTTGTTACAGGAATATGTTTCTTAGTTGCATATTTATAACACGCTTAATACCGGTAGGTTTCTAAGCGCGGACCCGGGGTTCGAACCTGTGTTGCTTCCTGTCGTCTTGTTTCCAAGGCAAACACGTTGCCGCTGAGCTATCCTTCCTCCCATTAATTATTGATGGGAAACCCAAGAACAGCATGTTATTTGTGCATGATGATTTTAACAGTAAGGAAATTATGAATTGTTGTTTAAAAATGATGTTTATATGAATTGGAAATGTGAACATATGAAAAGTTGGTACTAAACCGAATCATAAATACAAAAAATAAATAAGCCAGAACTGACGAGGGTAAATGGCAAGAGAGATGTCACCAGGTAAACTAATGATAACTACGATACAGTCAAGGTCCCCATGTTTACGCAGTCCTCACTACCTGTAAGAAATAAAGATACCATCCTCTTGGCCTTATCTAGGCCCACCAGAAATAGAAGAAAAACGCATAAACCTCTGACCAAAAATAAATCCACATGGAAAGTCAGATCCCTGGGAAAGAAGCAAAAAGGAAACTTTAAAGCAGAAGGTCTTCATAACATCTTCCCTCACTCGAAGACTATTGGCCTGCTTCCCCCGTAACTTAGGAGAGCTTGCAACGCAAGCTGCCGGAGTCCTGTGCCTCCTACAGGCCTAGCTCCCTGATTAATGGAGAGGTTAAAATTCTGGTGCAGGTGCTGATGGAGCGCGTAGGTAGAGTGATTACTTCCAGGGTTCACCCGGACCAATGTGGATTTATGCCGACAAGCCAACCGGGTGAACATCCAGCGGTTATTTGCGGCCATATCTGAGTCACCCGAACTTGTGGATCTACTAGCTCTTGTCTCGGTGGATTTTGAAAAGGCCTTAGATACCGTAGAAGGGACAAGTTACTTACCTGTAACTGTTGTTCTCCAGCATGGGTCTGGCATGGATTCACATGCTCATGAATATTCCCTGTCGTCAGGCTGGGAATCCTCGGTAAAGAAAAAATCAGTATCAGTTTCGTTTCTGATCTGTCTTTCTTAGTAGTAACCAATCACTGATCTCTGGGTCATACTGCCCCCAGCCAATGACTGCCCTCTCCCTAAGCCCCGCCTCTGGCAGCCATCCTCAGATTTGGTACCACGCAAAGTGGCAGTATGACCAAGTGAAGAGCCGCAGAGGGGTAGGCGGGAGGGTTCGCATGTGAATCCATGCCAGACCCATGCTGGAGAACAACAGTTACAGGTAAGTAACTTGTTCCTTCTCCAGCATGGGGTCTGGCATGGATTCACATGCTCATGAATATAAGAATACATAGCAGTACACACATGCACAACCACGGGAGGTGGCAAGGCTCAGCATTAAGCATTACATCCAAAACTCAACATTAAGCAATTACCTCCTCACCAGGCTTACCTTAGGCGAACAGGTTGCGCAGCACTGCTTGGCCGACCCTGGATTCCTCCCTGGAGTCCCGATCGACGCAGTAGAATCTCGTGAAGGTGTGCGTCGACCTCCACGTAGCAGCCCTGCAGATGTCCAGCAGGGGCCCACCAGACAGGAACGCCGTGGTA
This sequence comes from Ambystoma mexicanum, assembly GCF_040938575.1. Taxonomy (NCBI): domain Eukaryota; kingdom Metazoa; phylum Chordata; class Amphibia; order Caudata; family Ambystomatidae; genus Ambystoma; species Ambystoma mexicanum. The sequence continues at coordinate 290,728,089 of NC_090932.1, read as the reverse complement.
GCAGCGATCGCTCTGGTCAAATGGGCTCTCGGACGGACGGGCAGCGGTCGATTCACCAACCAGTGAGTGTATGATGCAGCCGGAGAGCCATCTGGAAATGGAAGTCTTCAAGAGAGCCTTCCCTTGATTCACAGACCCAAAGTTCACAAACAGCTGTGACGTCTTCCGAAAACTCTTCGTGCGGTCCACGTAGAACTTCAGCGCTCTAGCTGCATCCAGCGAGTGCAAAGTCCTCTCGGCCGGCGTCGAAGTCGACGCGAAGGAAACTGGTAACACCAAGGGCTCGTTGAGGTGGAAGTCCGACGGCACCTTGGGCATGAAGGAGGGGTGCGTCCACAGCACCACCCGCGTGTCATGAAAAGTCAAGTATGGAGGCTTGCAAGATAGGGCCTGGATCTCTCCCACTCGTGCGGATGTGATGGCCACGAGGAACGCTGTCTTCCATGACAGGAACTTCAAAGGTGCCGAATGCATAGGCTCGAATGGGGCCCTCATGAGCCTGGTCAGCACCATATTAAGCTCCCACGCCGGCGCAGGAGCCTTCACTGGCGGGAACGATCGGAATAGTCCCTTCATAAATTCCTTCACCAGGCGATGAGACCACAAGGACGCCCGTCCCGTAGTTCTGGTATATCGGGAGATGGCAGCCAGATGTATTTTGATGGAGGCGTGAGCCAGTCCAGCTTTGGCCAGCGACAGTAGGTACGGCAGTACTTGAGGGGCCGTAATCCGCAGAGGGTTAATCTTCTGTGCACGGCACCAGACAGAGAACCTTTTCCATTTATGACCGTAACACTTGAGAGTTGAGGACGCCCTGGCTTTCGCAAGAACCTCTCTGCAGTCAGCCAGAATATCGTACCCGCCAAACTCTAGTGCTGCAGGAGCCAGGCCTGCAAGTTCAGGGACTACGGGTAGTGATGAAGAATGGCGCCTCCTTCTCTGGAGAGAAGATCTGCGTCCGCCGGCAGCTTGACTGGTAGGGACGTTGACAAGTCCAGAAGGTCCGGGAACCAGATCTGCCTCGGCCACGCCGGTGCGTCGAGGATCATTCTGCACCTGGACTTCTTGAGCTGGTTGATGAGACGGAGCAGCAACGGCAACGGAGGGAACGCATATAGAAACAGGCCGTCCCAAGGGAACGCGAAAGCATCGCCCATGCTCCTCGTCTGTGGTAACCTGACGGCGAACCTCCGGCACTTGGAGTTCGTCGCCGTCGCGAAAAGGTCGATCTGGGGTTTGCCCCATCGTCGAAAGAGCCAATCCACCTGGTCCTAACGTAGTTCCTACTCGTGGCACGAGCGCAGCTCCCTGCTGAGTGAGTCGGCGATGGTGTTTTTTATTCTTGCCAAGTGGAAGGGAACCAGAAATATCCCCTGGGCGACGGCCCAGTGCCACAGATCCTGGGCCTCCATGGATAGGGCTGGGGATCTGGTGCCTCCCTGCTTCCGTATGTAGAACATCGTGGTGGTGTTGTCGGTGAAGATCCTCACCACCTTGTCCTTGAGGGACGGAAGGAATAACTTGAGCGCCCAGAACACTGCTCGAAGCTCCAGAATGTTGATGTGGAGAGACCTCTCCTCCGGGAGCCAAAGGCCTCTTGCGTGGAGATCTCCGGTGTGGGCCCCCCAACCCTCCAGAGAGGCGTCCGTCATCACCGTCTCCTGAAACACCGGGGTCTGAAAGTCCGTGCATGTAGTGAGGTGCGCACGGGTACCCCACCATAGGATCGCCCGACGGAACTCATCGTCGAGAGGGATCCTGTCTTCGAAGCAGCCCGTCGCCTGAAACCAGCGGGCGTCGAGGAACTCCTGTAGCGGACACATCCGAAGTCAGCAAAGGGGTACAAGGTAGATGCATGAGGACATCATCCCAAGGAGGGACTTGATGGACCTCACCCTGGCCACGTCCGTGGCTAGCAGGCGCCGCACCTTGCCCAGAATGGCCTTCATCCTCTCCTCCGACAGGCAGGCCAATTGCCCCACTGTATCGAGCTTCGCTCCCAGAAACAGTGCTACTTGCGACGGAACCAGATGGGATTTGGGGTAGTTGATGGCGAATCCCAGTTCCGTGAGCAGCCGGATGGTTGTCGCTGTGTGCTCGACGGCGAGTCCTCTTGTCCTTGCCCGGATTAGCCAGTCGCCCAGGTAGGGGTAGACGTGGATCCCCTGCAGGCGCAGCCGTGCCGCCACTGGTGCCAGGCACTTGGTGAATACCCTGGGTGCCGACTTTAATCCGAACGGCAGGGCTCTGAATTGGTAGTGGCGTCCCTGAACCACGAACCTGAGAAACTTTGTGTCCTTTTAGAATGGGGATGTGGAAGTAAGCATCCTCCAGGTCCAACGACAATAGGAAGTCGCCCTCCTCCAGCTGTCCCAGGACGTGCTGGAGGGTGACCATCCTGAATTTCTGCGCCTTGATGTACTTGTTTAACCGACGCAGGTCCAGGATGGGGCGCCAGCCGCCTGTCTTCTTTCTGACGAGGAAGTACCTTGAGTACACTCCAGAGCCCCGGAGCTTCCTGGGGACGAGCTCGATGGCACCTTTCTTAAGCATCGCCCTTACCTCCAACAGCAGTTGAGGGACGTGATTCTCCTTCCTGGCCACGGGAGGAATGCGAGGACACTTCTTTTGGAATTCCAGCGAGTGCCCGTTGGCCAGGGTGTCCAGCACCCAACAGTCGGTGGAGATGGACTCCCACACGCTGACGAACTTCGTCAGCCGGCCTCCCACCGGGGTGCTTCGGAGGAGGCCTTGTCGCCTTGGCCTCCTTGACGACAACGACGGGATCCCCCTTGCTTGCCGCAACCTCTGTAGGCATCCTGGGACGAGGAGCGGGCCGCCTGGCGGGATGTAGAAGAGCCACCGCTGGATCCCTTGGAGGCACCCTGTCTGCCTCCGGAGCTCCGAAAAGGGCCGTCGTCGTTGAAATACCCCTAGGGCCCGGGCCGTCTCCGAGTCGGTCTTGATGGCCTGGAGCGACTCGTCCACCATCTTCCCAAAAAGGTTGTTGCCGTCGAACGGCATATCCAACACTCTGGTCTGGACGTCCTGGCGAAAGTCTGTCGCTTTGAGCCATCCTCGTCGTCGGAGGCAAACCCCGTTGCCCAGTTGGCGAAATCCGGTATCAGCAATGTCCGTTGCCACCGCTATGGCGTGATCCGATGCCACCTCTCCTTTCTGCAGAATTTGTAGGGCCTCCGCCCTCTTGTCGTCCGGTAGGAAGTCTAGCTATCTTGAACCAAAGCTCCCTGTCGTAGCGGGCCACGATCGATAAAGCATTGGCCGCCTTAATCGTCGTCGCCGCCGCCAAGATGACTCCTCGTCCCATGGAGTCCAACCTCTTGCCCTCTCTGTCCGGCGGGGAAGTGGAAGTTGAAGCCGCCGCACCCGCTGCTTTCTTCTTGGCCGCTGCCGAGATGACAGAGTCCGGCGTGGGCTGGACCCTGAGGCACAAGGGGGCGGCATCAGGGACTCGGTACTTCTTCTCGTACCTGTCCCTCTTGGCAGGTGTCGTGGAAGGATTCTTGAGGATAGCCAGCCCCTCGTCTCAGATGTCGTTGAGCAATGGCACTGCGAGGATCGTCTTCCTCTTGGCCTCTCCACGTTGGTAAAGAAACCCTTCCTTTTTCTGTTCCTCCGGGCAGAGCTGGAAGAGCTTGGTTGCCCTGGCTATCACGGCGTGAAAGGAGCCAATTTAGTCGGGTGGAGAAGCCTGAGGGGGGGGGGCGAAGACGGGATGTCCGTTGTGTCATCGCCGCCGTCTTCGTCCGTCACCGTCGCTGTACCCGTCGCCGTATCCTCTCTAGGGTCCGGCGAGGGGGATGAGGGGTCCACAGGCCTCGCGGGCACGAAGGGGGGAGCGGGGTGGACTCTCCTCTGCTTGTTCGGAGGGCTTCCCGACGGGCCTGGTTCTGGATCCTCCGTCGGGGTCCGTGGTAACCTTGTCCTTATCTCAGTACATAAGGATTGGATCACCAACAAAATGGCCACAAGCTATCCCGGGGCTTGGGTAATGGCTGCGACGGACGGGATGGCTGCCCCACTGGGCCCTCTTCGTCGCCATCGTCGCTATCTTCGATCACATCAGCAGGAACCGTCCCCTGGGATCGAACCTTCTCGAACTTCTCGTTGAGGCCTATGAACCTCTCGTTGAGGCCCTTCCCGGTTTCCATCAGATCCTTCTCAGAGGCTGATTCCGAGTCTGTAATGGCCACCGGCACCTCCCCTCTTTTTCCGCCGGGGTCTTCACGGGGGTCTTAACGATGGGCTGGAAAGAGGATTCCTTCCGCGGTGGCAGGGATACTCTGGGCCCAGAGGCCGTTTCCACTGGCGTAGTCTCAGCCGGCCTCGCCAGGGTCGCAGCGACCACTTCGATAGAGACCTTTGCCGGCTGGATCAAAGCCCTCACACCACCTTAGGTGCGTCCTGGGCCTTCGCCTTGGGGGGGGGTCAGCACCTCGCTCCCCCTCGGGTCCCTTCGAGATCGACCGGGGCCGCTCCAGCAACTTACCCGGGTTCTCAGACGTCCTCTTCCCCGAACCAGAGCACTGGCTCGTGGTTGAATGTGCCGGGGAAGTCGCGCCCTGCCTGGCAGCCGAAGAGCCCGACCTTTCGGCGCTCCCGGTGCCCGCGGACTCGCGGTGCTTGGCCTTCTGTTGGGCCCCCGTCGCCGGGGCGCCCTCACAGGACTTAGAAGCCCGCTCAGACTTTTTCTTCGCCTTCTCACCTGCTGTGCCTTTCTCCAGCCAGGCGGCGAGGCGGGAACGACGATCTTGTTTGGTCCGTTACGAAAGGTTCTTGCAGAATGCACAGTCCTTCTCCACGTGCGTCTTGTCCTCATGAAGGCAGTAGAGACATCGCAAATTCTCGTCCTCCTTGAAAACATTTTGTAATCCGCATCCAGGGCAGCACCTGAAAAGCTTGGATCCAGGCGTCGAGCTTCCCTTGTCCTGGGCCATGTCCGTTGAGGTAGGCCGCAGATCTTCCGGAATCCTCCAAGAAGCGTAAACTCGACGAAAACTTGGGCGTAGAAGAATTCCGAAATGGGTCCCCGTTATCGGAAGTAGAAACGGTGGAGCTTGAGGCTCGATTAAACCGAAAAATGAAAAATGAGAAAATCTCCTGAAAAACAACGAAAACGCAGCAAAAAACTCGAGAGCTAAGCACGAGGACTCCCAACACTTGAACGTGTGGTAAAAATCTGAGGATGGCTGCCAGAGGCGGAGCTTAGGGAGAGGGCAGTCATTGGCTGGGGGCAGTGTGACCCAGAGATCAGTGATTGGTTACTACTAAGAAAGACAGATCAGAAACAAAAGTGATACTGATTTTTTCTTTACCGAGGATTCCCAGCCTGACGATGGGGAATGTTCATGAGCATGTGAATCCATGACAGACCCCATGCTGGAGAATGGGAGATTCTCTGGGACATCATGATTCACATGGGCTTCATGCACCTCTTTCTGAGTTGGGTTTGCCTGCTGTATGCATCGCCTAGTGCAGAAGTCTAGATCAATGGAGTATCCTCCCGGTCTTTCCCCCTAGAGAGGGGAACGAGACAGGGCTGTCCTCTCTCTCCCCCATCTTATTTACGCTGGCCATTGTGCCCCTGGCAATCCGACTAAGGGCAGATTCGACCAGGTCAGGATTCCGCTGACTGCATGGGGACGAGGATAGGGTCGTGCTGTATGCGGACGAGCCGTGGGTTGCCTACGGCCAGGTCTCACACACTTTGCGGAACTTCCATGGGGTCAGTGGGTTGAGGGTGAATTGGGATACATCTATCTTCTGCCAGCTTCAGGGTGCAGACAGAGCTATCACCCCGGAACTGTCCATATTGGATGTCTAACGAGGGCTTCTAGTACTGGAGCTGCGAGTGGGTCCTGAGCTTAGAACCTTTGAGCGCTAATCTCCACCCTATTACTGATAAGTTCACCCGTGACTTGTCACCCACTGGCGGTCCCTTCCACTGACACTAATTGGGAGGGCAGCCTTGTTCAAAATGTTTGTTAACCCTACCTAGGCATTTATAAATATTTCAAAATTCCCCCTGCAGATCCACAAAGCAGAATTTGACATAATTTACGCCATTTTCTGGGGTGTAGGCCTGCCCACATTGCCCTGGCTATGTTGCAGCGTTCGGTGTGGGAAGAGGGTATCGGGCTGCCTAACCTGTGCAGCTACTACTGGGTCGGCCAGCTGGCGGTCGTCATCGACTGGCTACATGGTGAAATATCCCTGCTGCATGTTGGGGGCGGAAAGGAGGTGGATGCAGGGCCTGCCTCCTCTCCAGATTCTCTAAAGTGGGCCGGGAAAGCAGCTGCTTCCACCCATGATGCAGCACAATATACATGTGTAGAGAGACTCACATCGTCACACGAGATGGGGGAGGGCTACCCTGGTTCAATCCCTTTGGGGAAATGTGCACATGCCGGATGTCAAGATTGGCAGATTTGGGGTTTGGATAAGGTGCAATGTGTTACATCTCGCAGATGTGGTAAAGGAGGGTGCACTGGTCACATTTACTGATTTACACAATGCGTTTGGCCTTCCATTGACTGAAAGATAACACCACTTGCAGTTATCAAATGCTTTGCTATCTCAGTTCCAGACACTCAAGATGTGTCATCCAGCTAACCGCTGAAGGCTTATCTCCTCCCTGAGCGCATATGCACCAGGGTTATCTCCACCTGATACCAAGTCCTTACCGCCTTTGGGACCAAGGAGCTGGACAATCTCAAGGCCCGGTGCGAAAGGGATGTGGGCCCCCTAGAACTGGAGTACTGGGTGGAGGCTTAGATGTCTCCCAGGGAAATCAGGATCTCTGCCAGGATATGGTTAATCAAACTTAAAATACTCCACAGGGACTATAAATCTCGCAGAGCACCGTTCAGATGGGGCTTCACGGACCACCCTGAATGACTTTGGTGTGGGGGGATGGAGAGCACCTTCTTTCATATTATTTGGGAATGCCCTCAGGTTTGCTGCTTCTGGTGGAAATGTATCGATAAGGTGCACTGTGTCTCGAGAATGGTAGTACCCGGGGACCCGCGGTTGTTGCTTCTTGGCGTGTGAGGTGCAACAGCCTTCATTAGATATGAGAAATTGTTTGTATACAATGCTGTTGGACTGATGGAACTGACTATTGAATGAATATGGCAGGTGGTGGAATGCCCTCGATTCACTAAGTGGATCTCCGAAATGGACAAGTGCATGGCCCTGGAGAAAAAGATAAAAAAATTTGTACAATACACAGACAGGGCTGGCCGGATAAATGGTCCAGAATATGGGGGAAGTAGGAGGGTGAGGGTTAGGAGGGAGAGGCCTGATCATTTCTTGATGGGAACATAATTGGTTTGCTTTCTTTCCTTTGTGGTAATTATCCTAGTCTTTTGTTAGTTTTCCCCACAATGTTACCCAAATATGTTATGTTATTTCCTGTGTTGGTTTATTTTCTGTTTTAATTGCAAAACAATGAAATGTGTTCATAGGAAAAAAAAGCAGACGGTCAAGAAATGTCACCATTTGGACAGCAAATGCAAGCTCAGGTCCAACCAAGAAGGTTTACCAAACAATGCTATATGTAAAAAGAGAAGATCACAAAAGTCTTCCTAAAAAGGGAGGTGGATCACAGCTGTTTTCCACAAAGCATAAATGAAAATAAGGCAGAAATATCTTTGCTTGGAGAGAGGATCGAGGTATGTGAAACGGACATAGTGACTTGGCAGGAGATTGTTCAACCTATCTCAGACCACCAGGCTCTACAAGAATCTCTAGCAGCGTTATCTTAAAAATGCAAAGACTTACAAGATGAGTTTTGTTGGGAAAACCTCTGCGTACGATTCTTGGTAGAAGGTTCAGAGTACTTCCATTTGGAAGAATGCATTGAGATTTAGTTAATGGCGGTGTTAGGTAGGGGTGTATTGAACTTCGGCATAAAGTAAGTATCTGGCCAAATTCCGGCCTAAACTAAAAAACAATTTGGCTCCAGATGAATAGATTGTCTACTCATTTTAATGCAATGTAACTACTCAGAGAGGCAAACGGCAAAAGGAAATGTAATTGCACATTGAAAGCTTTCCTGATAACATAAGGCATTACATAACACTACATAACAAACATAAGACTAAAGTGCATATCTTTGTGTAGTGAAGAGGTAGTGTTGAGGATGAGTGAGAGCTGATCCTGGTTTGCTCCCATGGAAAATGCCTATATTGAAACTTGGAAAATGCACATGTACTGGAAAACAGAAGGGATGAGGTAATTCATTATATGAGAGGAAGAGCGACTTTCCCTTCATCTGAAAAACCGCTCCAGTTACCTTTTGGGCCAGTCTGCCAGAGGGAGTATAGAGATAGGTGTGAGGAATCTGCATGTATGGTACATAGTCAAAAATCTACGCTGTCTTTGAAAGAGGTAGGAGGAGAGGATGTTTGGAAATCAGTACACTTCCCAACAGGAGGACTGCCTCTTTCAAGTCAATAGGACAGTAGACAAGTCAGTTATATGTCCGGCAGAGCAAAATATGGAAATTTCCCAAACCATAGTGGCCTCTTTGCAGAACCTATTGATTGGAAATCTCTAGAAGGAGAAATGCCTTACCGGTAATAATCTTTCTATGGATTATTCGCCCTTATATTCCTCATCTTAATAGGACATCCCCTCAGCACCAGCTACTCAGATCCCAGCAGCTGGTGGTGAGGAGATATTCTATGAAGATGAGGAATCTGTGGAGGAATGCAATGGTTTTTACTTTGCCAACCTTGTCGTGTCAATGTGTACCACACTCTAACGGCTGCCCAGGCACTTATGTAAGTATGGGTGTGGAAATGTGATGGGAAAGAGGCGTGGAAGGTTGTAGGGAGGTGCTAGGAAGGGTTGGAGAACGTGAGTCTTAAGAGGAAGGAACAAGGCAGTGCGAAGGTGTCGAGAGCCAGGGTACACATGACTCAAGGGGGAGTGGAAGATGAGCCACTGTCATGACCCACACTCTGAAGACCCCCTGGCCAACCTATGGGCCAAGGAGAGTCTTGAATCCAGTCCCCACTAAACCCAAGAAATTGCAGCCTAGGCCTTCTTGGGGCCAGTGCTGACGCCTTTGGCGCCAGGCTCATGTTTGAATATGGATTTGTGCTTGGGAACTACTTTTCATTAATGCCAGTCATGTGGAGGCATCTTCATAACCTGGCTCCTTGAAAGCAGGCTTGTAGTGTAGTGTTTTTGGGTGTGGTACCATGGGGACTATTTTACCTGGACTTCTTTCTTGAAGCTATTTAAACCACACCCAAATAGACTGACACGCTTCTCGTTAGTTTGCATTTCTGCAACGTAACGCTCACTGTGTTCAGCTTCAGCCACGAACCTCGGAAGAACAGCACCTGCAAAGGAAAGGAGAAGACATTGTGAGAAAAGGCAGCAGCTTACCTGAACTTCATCGGCAGCGGTCCGCAGCTCACCCGACCATCATCCTGGAACTAGCGCTCTATCAGATCAACGGACCTGTAAAAGAGAAGAAACAAGGCATTAGACATTGTACAATTAACGAACTGTGCCGAAAGGCTTACCTCGCCAGCCGCTCCTCAAACAGCATCACTACGGAAATTCCATACTCCGGCCGAGTACCGCGACCTGTGGAGAGGAAAAGATAACAGGTTCGCAAAGGCAAGGCATCTTAAGCGCAGCGCATAGCGACTACTCACCGCATCAAGGCGCTCCAAAAACGCCTATACTTACCGGCGAAACACAGATTCCGCCTTGCCACATATTGGACTTCCGCGCACCTAGGAAGAAAAAGACATTGTTAAAAGGCATGCAAGAACAGCAATATTCACCGCAATAAGACCTACCTGAAAGACTCAAGACGGGCCGGCATCAGTGAAGCAGCTTGATCGCCATTGCCCACCAAGCACGACGCGCCCCTGCCAAGACAGCAGGACGCAGAACCCGCCAACATCTAAAACAAGGTGAGGAGAAGTCCAGAAGGGTCGTTGACCTACAAGGAGGTGGGAGGCCGTTTACCCGGTTGCCCAGTCCTGAACATAGCTTACCTGTATTCCAGGCAGAACTCTTCCGCTGGTCGCATCTGGGCATCGCAAGGAGGGACATCTGAACCCCAACTACTGGGTGGCGCCCCCGTGGAACCAGGTGAGCGTAACAGCTACACTCAAAACAATAGAATGTCGGATGGGCAGGAGGTAAAAAGGGGGACCCCTTCAAGGTAAAGAGGAGGTGGAAGCAAGGTGTAGGAAAACGTGAGGATGAAAAGGACCTGTGAGATTAGCGCAATGCATGAAAAGCATCGCACCAAAGACATGAACCCGTTCAAGATTTAGGCAAAAAGCTAGAGGTCCCATTAATGCCAATAGAAAGCAAGTTATAAAAAAAACTCTTAAAAGTGGCATTGCCCAGGGTACTATAAGCAGAAAAGTCGATGTTTATGTTAAAACAAGGTTGGGAAAAAGGTTGGCAGGACTACTAAAATAAGAACTACTAAAATAAGATGCATTGAGCATGGCACCTAGATTTAAGATAAAATATGTGCACGTGTTCATGAGATGGTGAATTCTGATCAGTTCCCTTAATGAAGAGGCAATAACATCAATAGGAGTATGAACAATTGCACAAATCATGACTGGTCATGCTGCTTATGATCAATTAATGAAGACGAATGATAAGAAAGTATACCTAGTCCCAAATGCAGGGCTACCAATGACAACCATGATAATCAATACTTTGTTATGCAGCTTTCCCTACTTAGAATGCTTAGGATGCTCGTCCAATGAATAGGTCTGTGAAACCCACATAATGCAGTTCCCTAGTCTTATCTAGGCAACAAAAAGATAAAGATATCCCTGTTCTGTACTAAATATGTGTGCTGTTGTGCCGATATATACAAAGTAGGGGTGTACCGATCTTCAGCTTTGAAGTATTCAGCCGAATTCCAGATGAAAAAACTATTTGGCTCTAGAAGAATGATGTCTTGTTATCCAGCTCCAGCCAAATAATCAGTCTTCTCATTGTAATGCTGTGTGACAACTCAGAGGCAAATATGGAGTGCAGGCTGCAGAAAATGGATGTACGCATTGTCTGAAAGCATTCCTGATAAAACACAAGATTAAGGTGCATATGTTTGTGCAGTGGAGAGAAAGAGTGGTGAGGATGATTGAGAGGTTAGCCTGGTTTGTTCCCAACAGAAATTACTATAGAGAAACAAAATCACAACAGGTAGTGGAGATCACAAAGGCAGACTAACACGCCACATCCTAATTGACCTTGCAGAGGAACTTTATGTTGAGAAACCTTTCCAGTTACCTTGTGGACCAGTCGGCCAGTGAGCGTTGTGTCTAACTCAAGGAGTTTGTTACATCTCCTGAATGGGGAGCCACCCCCTTTGGGATTAGGTAGGTGAGCCTTCTATGTATACTCTCTAGGGTACAGGGTAAGCAGGATCCCTCTGGAGGTGACTCCCCCTTGGGGACAGGGACACCATCCCTCCCCCCAGACACGAACACCATTATGGGGTATGTAGGAGAAAAGGTGTACGATAACCATGACCTCTTTAATAGCTGGCTATGCTTCTGATCCAAAGATTCCTCAGTCCTTACATGAAACAGCAACAAGGCGGAAAAACAGCCTCCAGGAGGAACATCATCTGAGGCACCCATCAGGAGAAGGTATGAGCGCAGCCCGAGGACTTAAAGTATATTGCAGCGCACACAGTTGGTGTGACCAATAGGCCTGCGAGACCGCCAGAGGAGAAATCCGAAGCCGCTGTGTGCCCTTGGTGAGTACAGCAAAGCTACACAGATGGGTACGTGGAACCATCCAACACTGCAACATGAGCAAGAGCAGAAAAGCTTGGAGGGCCGAGGAAAGTCCCCAAGAAGAAACAGCCCACCAGTCCTTGGACTGAGAGACTGGGAAAGGCAGTGGTCGAAGTGAGCGGGAGCGGTCTGGAGAAGTGCTCCTCTACTTTTTTTAAATTACGTTTTACAGCTCCTATACTTTCATTTTAAAAAGAAACTGTTCCGGAATGGTTTGTTTTAAAATAAAAGTGTAGGAAGACATTGCAGCTTGCAATTTCAGAGCACGGCACTGAACGTTCCCTTAAACAGCAGCTGCACGTGTTTGGGGGATTGTATTGTGTGTGATAGGGGCCTGCCGATGGGGTTTGTGGCGAGTGGGTGCAGGCCAGCAAGGAACATAGTTCCACTACTTCTTTTTGTACACTTCAACCACTGGGGAAAGGAGAGAAGCCACCCACTGACACGGAGTCCAGTTGAGTCGCGTAAAAGGCTCAGTGAAGAGAGAACACCGACAGACTGCACAATGCTCTCGAGGTGCACCGCCCATCAAAAGCAAGTACGTGGTGGTTCCAGCGGAATGGGAGGTGGGCGGCACAGCAATACAGAGACAAAAGCACCTGAGTGGGGAAAGAACTGGGGAGCCTGAGGGTGGGGAGATAGTCGAAGAACGAGCCAAGGAGTGAGGATGAGATCCAAGAAACCCCAGAGTGGGGAGAGACAGAAAGAGGAAAGCATCAAAATGGGGAAAACCCAGAGAAACCCCAGAGTGAGGAGAGCACCGAAAAGCCCCAGAGAATGGGGAGAGCACCGAAAAGCCCCAGAGAATGGGGAGAGCACCGAAAATCCCCAGAGAATGGGGAGAGCACCGAAAATCCCCAGAGCGGGGAGAGCACCGAAAAGCTCCAGCGTGGCAAGAGCACCAAAAAGCTGCACAGTGGGGGGAAAGACTGAGACAAGCCATGGTGTGGGAAGAGAACCAAGAAACCCCAGAATGGGGAGAGAGAAGGAACAGAGCCAAGAGTCGCAAAAGAAGAAAGAAACCCCAGGGTGCAGAGTGAGAAGGAGAGGAGCCCTAGAGTGGAAAAAAAGATACTGAAAGGGTCCCAGTTTGGAGGTGAGCCGGAGCAATGGAAAGGAAAGTCTTCCTTAAGGCAGAAAGACCAAGAAACACACTTAACGACTGGCTGGACAATGGGACGGAATTCCAGCAATACATGAACCATATGCTTTGATCTGTGAACTTGGGCAAGGGTCCATGATGCAGAGACACAGGGGTGGGGACTCAGAAGCCAGGAGCCATTCCTTTCATTTGGCAATGCCCAAACGTAGGTCTGTCGTGTTTTATGTTTTTCTTTTGAGTAGTAGGAAGAGAAGGAATACGTTACATACCTGTAACTACTGTTCTCCAGCTTTGGTATCTTTTAAAAATGCACATGCTGTTTGAATATTCTCAACCAGGTTGGGAATCCTTGTTAACATTAAGACAATTTACATTTACTTTTGAAACTGCAGTCACTTTAGTGTTCTCTTCCAGTCTTTTGGGTCATGTTGCCCAAAAAATTAGGTAAAGACATGCTTAGCTCCACCCCTGAAGGACATCTTCAGATGTTGCATATTGCTTGTGAACATGGCAACAAAAACCAAGAAGAGCCATTAGCAGGGTAGGCAGGAGGGTTGCATGCACATCTATAAAAGATACCAATGCTGGAGAAGAGGCGTTCCAGTTAAATAACTTATTACTTCTCCAACATTGGATCTTTCATTGATTTACAGTATTTCTGAATAGATTATAAAGTAGTATAAACAAGTATACTATGCAAATTATAGGCAGAGGCAACGGGCTCGCCTTCAGAGAAAAGGTCATCTTATGCAAACAGATGGCGAAGCACAGCTTGTCCAATCCTGTACTCCTGAGTGGAATCCTTGTCAACACAGTAGAATCTTGTAAGGGGTGGACCGACCTCTACATGGCTGCCCTGCAGATACCGAACAGTGAGACACTGGAAGGAAGGCAGTAGGAGAAGAGATGGATATCACAGTGTGTGCCTTGGGCTAACCAGGAAGCAGCTGTTAGCAATAAGTGGCAGTCAGACAGTCAGCGGGAGACAGAGGACTTAGACAGCCCGTTACGCACAGCCTTAGGACCAAATGTCAAAAACTGAGGACTTGCAGAGTTGTTTGGAATGGGCAACATAAAACTTCAAGGCATGACGTCCAGTGAATGCAGTGAGTATTCTGCCAGAGTAGATGTTGAGGCAAACTGCAGGAATGCATAGAGAAACCGGTCCGTCCACAGAAACGTGAAGGTTTCGCTCAGGCTTCCTGTCTGGGGGAACCTGCTGGCGAATTCACGGCAGTTGACTGCAGTTGACATTCTCCTTGTTCGCAAAGAGGTCTATCTCAGGAACAACCCACAAAGACGATGCTCGTCGTGAGGAGCTCCCACTCGTGGCAGGAGCACAGTTCCCTGCTCAGTTATCGGCAATCGAGTTGTGGATGACTGGTAGATCAAAGGGGGACAGGAACATACCTTGGGTCAGGGCCAGTTTCCAGAAAGACTGGGCTTCTGCTGTGAGTAGAGATGATCGTATGTTGCCTTGATTACTTGTAAAACATGTCAGTGGCATTGTCCGTGGACACCTGAACCACTTTCCCCTGGCGATGGAGGTGAAAGGACTTCAGAACATAGCTCTCAGTTTGAGAACGCAAATGTGCAGCAATTTTTCTGATGATGACCACAGGCCTCAGGCATAATAGCTGCCTGTCTGTGCTACCCAGCCTTTCAAAGATGAGTCAGTGGTGGCCATGACCTGGTGTGTAGGAGGGTAGAATGATGCACTCTGGAGGTTGGCAGGCACCGACCACCAGTGCAGGGTGAGGGGAAGGGGCATGGGAGTGACAACTTGTCTTCCCATTAGACCAGAGACTTTTCCAACGCGCGTCCAAGAATTACCGGAGTGCCCTCATCTGAAGGCAGTAGTATTGTATCAAGGGGATGCAGGAAGACATCATCCAGAGGAGATATTTCAATGCGTGGACTGATGTGGTCTGCTTCTGCAAGAGCAAGTTGGTCTTTGCCAGGATCGCTGTGACCCTGTAAGCTGACAGGGTAGCTATGCAGGAAACTGTCAAGTTGTGCCCTAGGAATAGCATCTGCTGCAAAGGAACGAAGCAGGACTTGCTATAATTGACGGAGAATTCTAGAGGACAAACAGTGCATCACCATCGCGGTGTAAAGTATGGTCTGAGGAAGGGAAGGAGCTCGGACCAACCAGTCACCAAGGTTTGAGTAGATGAGGATGCGTCACGAAGGTGGACCGCCACAGGGGTCAGGTATTTGGTAAAAACCCTTGTGCGTGCTTGAGACCAAAGGGAAGAACCCTGAACTGGTAGTGTTGGCTTGCTACTGTGAACCAGAGGAACTTCCGGTGGCGCTGATGGATCAGAACGTGGACGTATGTGTCCTCCCAGTCCAGTGAAGACAGGAAATCTCCCTGCAATTTTAGTGAGGACTGTACAAAGTGTAACCATCCTGAGAGTTTGTGAACGGATATATTTGTTCAATAGATGAAGGTCTAGAATTGGTCTCCAATCGCCTGGCTTCTCGTGTTTAGGAAAGTACCTCGAATAGACACTGTCCTCATTGAGCACGAGGAACGCATTCTATTGCTAAATTGGAGAGTACTGCATGGATTCACTTTGAAGTGTTGAAAGATGATGTTCCACCTTTGTGGTTGGAGGAACATTAGACTGTTGATTTTGAAATTCCAGGTTATGTCCATGCTGTAGTAAGGACAGTAACCATTTGTCCATAGTGATGTCGGACCACTATGAGATGAAGTGGGAAAGACCTGCTTACCAGCTTGACCTTGTCTCGGAGGAGCCACGTCGCTGATGGTTGCCTGTGACTTACCCCTTAAGGAGTCTCGGGATGGCTACGTGTTGGATCGAAATGACTAAGATCAATAAGACTGTCCCTGTTGGATCCAGGACTTTCCTGAACAAAACGACTGATAGCGTTGCTGTAGGATAAAGACTGGGCAGTGTCATTTTTGATAGCCTGGAGAGAGATCCTCGCATCAAAAGGCATATCCACGATCTTAAGTTCATTTCTGGATGGAAGTTGGTAGCCTTTAACCATTCGTGTCAAAGTAGCACCACATTGTTGCCCAATCAATAATAATAACTGTAGGAAACCAGTGTCCGTGAAGTCAACGCAACAGAGGTGGCATTGTCGGAAGCAGCCTCGTCCTCACAAAGAAGCTTAAAAGACAGAATAGGGCCCAGTTTGTACCACAGTTCTCTGTTGTAGTGAGACAGAATGGCCAAGGAGTTGACGTTTTTAATCGTTTTGGCAACAGGGGAAATAACGCACTTACCAAAAGAGCCCAGTTTTCTCCTTTCCGTATTGGGCGGAATGGCACACGAGGAAGAAGGGTTGGCAGAGTGTTTACAAGAACCTGCGGAAACCACAGAATTTGGAGGCACTGTCAGGGCCCTATACTTCTCGAACCTGTCCTTTTTTGGAAGGGCAGTAAAAGGGTTCTAAATAGTTAGGAGGCCATTCTCCCACCCATATATAATCGTGCACAGGCATAGAGACAACCATCCTCCATGCCTGTTCACTGTGCAGGTTACAGGAAGCCTTCTTTCCTCTGCTCCTCAGGCAGCAAATGAAACATTCTAGTAGTCTTGGGAAACGAGGCTCAACAGTGTAGTCGCTGTGCTGGGTCATTGTGTCACAGGTTTCAATGCGTTCACCACCAGGGGTCTTTATGTTATTCTGGAGACTTCAGACTGTAGGGGGGCACCCAGTTTCGATTCTACAGTGAAAGGGATCCTCACAGAGAGCTTCTCAGATGCACTTCTTGCATTGACCCAGACAGGGTCAGGGGGGCACTTAGCAAATCAGCGGTTGATCACCTACTCCAGCCGACATTCAGTCTTCAAAGATGCTTTGGGTGTGGCCAAGCCCTGTAACTGATAGCAGCCTAAATCCGAGCTCCAGTCTCAGCATATAATATTAACCTTTCCGCGTTAATTAGATGTAGCAGAATACTAAAAATATCTTAACAACTTTCTTCTTGGTATTGCTGGCGGTTTTCCGGTGGTTGCGTGAGCGCATTTCAGAGTCATTGGAGTACTCGGAGCTGCTGCATAGTTCCAAAGGTGCAGCCTGTGTGTCACCGGGTTCGCGTTGAAGAGGAAGCCGTGACGCTCAGTCAGCTGTTCGGCGGACGCGGTGAGGAGGCTCTGCTGACTTAGGGAAGCATGCTTGCTTCAACACAAAGTCCAACTTTGACACACAAATACAATACGAGTTGAAAGGCATCTTTTTTACATACGTGAGCTGCCACATATAAAAATAACACTTTTTATTAATATTTTGAGTATTTTACATAATAATTTGGGAAGGAAGATTATTTTTGGATACTAAAAACCTTTTTTCCATCATTGTGATGGTATCCAAATAATAACATATTCCCATTTCATTTACCCTGAACATTTTATGAGGATAAGACTGTCTGAAGGGTACATTTTTCAAATGGCTTTGATCCTTGAATAAGGCTGACAGGCTCTTATGGATACTTGGCTAAATGGATACTCCAACTAAGAACTTGGTATAATTTTGGTATTTATTACAGGTGTGGGAGATCCCCAAGGTAATATTAGCTTCTGGGGCTCTTTTAATCTGATACAAGAAGTACAATATCAGAAATGTTTATAGAAAAGAAACAATTTTGCTTACTAAAATAATTCTGCAAGATGCAATGTTAATCCAGTGATGTTGATGTCTAAATTGTAAATGGATAATGCAGCTGTCTTGGATATTAGGTCACTTATCTGATAAGACCAATGCAGAGGAGTGCTAGGCAATGGCCATGAAAGCATAGCATTGAACTCTTACCTCAGTTACTGGAAGGAAAGCACAATAACCAAAGCAAAGTCTTGCTTCTATCAAGTGTTACGCACTCTGTCTTAATATGTCCTCAAAGAAGGGGCAACCCAAAGAAATGGCATTACCTACCAATAAAGCCCCCAAAAGACAGAAAAGTGACTCGCCCACGCCTAAGGAAGAGGTGCAGGATCCAGTTATGCAAGCAATCCTAATGGAAATAAAATCCCTCAAACCCTTCATGGAAGCCAATACTGCCAGATTACAAATGCTTGATAAGTGGTCCACATTTGAATACAGAATAAATGAAGAGGGAAAGAAGGGTGAGTGGCGCTAAGGATGTTGCAGGAAGGGTGCAGTCTTTGGAAAACACAGTTTTATCTCTGCAGAATCAGATAAACTTAGAAAATAGAAATAGGAGGAATAATATACGTATTGTTGGTCTTCCAGAAAACATTGAAAATGACAACCCTACTCAGTTTCTTTATCATATGCTTACCACACTTTTGGATCTCAGCAGGTATCCACAGTTTATTATCCAAAGGGCTCATCAGATAGGTCCCAGAAATCTATCTCGTATGCTCAGAGAACTAGGATCTTTGCTTTACTAGACTATACATAGGTCATGCTCATAAAGGATAAAGCTAAACAGAAGAAGACTCTTATATGGGAAGGCACCAAAATCTTCATAACCCAGGATGTTTCCAACACCACGGCAGCAAGAAGAAAAGAACTACTGGCGTTCAGACCAGCGTTGCAGCAGCTTAATGCCAGATATGGGATAATTCATCCAGCATCTCTAAAAATGACTCTCAATGGCCATATGTCTACTCTTCAAGATCCAAGAGACTTGCGTAATTTTATTCAAAGCCATAGAAGAGAAGAGATGGATACTACCAAGATGCACAGATGGGCAGACAGAGAATAGAGTATCCCGAAAGGCCTGAGCGGGTGGTGGAGGGGGGGGAGCAGGAGGAGCGGGAGTGTAGTCACAATACAGCTGTAGGCCCGCAACAGTCAGGTCGGGCCTCACCTCACCTCCTCACCTCCGTGGACCACTTTGATTACGCTCCGACATCCACAATCCACTATCCATGATCCACGAACCATGAGTCAAAGTGAGCCACCACCACTTTTACAGTCACCGCTGAAGGCAAATCGCAGCCTTCAGTCCTCGCAGTCCTACAGCCCCACACAGACTGCAGAGACTGCACTTTTTCGCTGCGGCTTCACCGTGTGTGGGGATTTTTAAAGAGGACAAACAGGTGAAAGAAATTAACCCCTCCTTTTCCTACAGCAGCAGCACTCCTGGGCAAAGAATGCCCTTTTCTGCCCTTCTTTAATTATTGAAATCTTGTTTCCGAATAAACGTATTGAATTTGGATACTACCAAACCCCATATCTGAAATAGAAATTACGCAAGGAATGTTTTGTTCCATAACATGATGGTGTTGCCCAAATAGGGCACGGAATGGCCCATCCAGATCTGGCTCCCCACATATTATTGACTGTATATGAACATGGTTTGGAGTGGCTGTTTCCAGTTAGCCACTACTCATTCATATACGAGTTGGTTGCTATGTAAACTGAAAAACGTCATGTTCTTCTTGTTTGTCATTCCCCATCCCTCTTGTTTCATTCCCTTATGTGTTTAACTCACCAGATTTTTCACTATAAATTTAAGATTGCATGTATCATTAGCATTTTAACTCGCAGCACTTAATATTGCAACATGGAATGTTAAGGGATTACATAATCCTGTTAAACGGCAAAAAATACTTTCACAGTTTAATAGGGCTAAACCATCCATTGCATGCATACAAGAATCCCACCTCTCACAGGAAGAAGCGGACAAACTGAAGCGATTATGGGTGGGTCATTTTTTCTCGAGTGCAGTTAATAGGGAAAAAGAATGGGCTTATTAACTTGATTAGGATGTTGGAAGATGGGTTTTAGTTAAACTTCTTATTGAGTCAATAGAATATTCTATTCTCAATGTATATGGCCCAAATAAGGCTGGCCCAGGCTTCTGGACTCATTTAAGAAATCATGTATCCAAATCTTGTCCTAACAAATTAATTGTATGCAGAGACTTCAATGAAATCATGGATCCTATCCTTCATAAAAAGTCAAATGTACGATCTAAAACCACAACGTCCCACTTACAATTTGTCAACTTTGCGTCCGAACTAGGTCTCATTGACACTTGCCGTATTACCCATCCCTCAGATTTAGACTACACCTTCTTCTCTCCTCCTCATAACTCCTTCTCAAGGATAGATTACATTTTTATATCAAAATCCCTGACCAGCGGCTTATTAGATGCAAACATAGAACCTATTGTTTTATCAGATCATGCCTCTGTTCATATTAAATTGTCTAATGCGCAAAACACACAAATATAATAGATGGAGATTCAATTTAGCCCTCTTGAAGGATGAAGTGTTGGTCAAGTTTATACACCAACAGCACTTAATTCTTTTGTAGAAAATTCTCCTAACGATACATCTGTTCATAAGAACTGCGAGTGCTATAAAGCAATATTGAGAGGACATATTATAGCATATACCGCTGCTAAAAAGAAAACTTAAAAAAGAAACTGATTTGTTTAAGAATATCTTCAAACTCCTACAATCACAATACATACAGACTAACTCTACCCCTATTCGTCAAAAAATCATCACACTCAGAATACAATACAATAACTTAACTACTGAATACTCGTGTGCTAATCTTTTAAAATATAAGTCAAAGATTTATCAGTTGTCTAATAAATCTGGCAAAGCATTGGCATCATATCTCAAATTTAAAAAAGATAAAGCGAGGATTACTGTCATGAAAGACCAAAATCCTAATAAAGTCCTTACAAGGACATTTTACAAGTATTCGGCACATTTTATCAAAAATGATATTCGTCTGAAACTCTGCCTAATAGCACTCATGCATCACATGTACTTAAACATACACATCGTAACACATATGCGAATTCCAATTTCCAAACTTTAAATAATCCCTTATCTTCGAGTGAAATCTACAAAGCCATTAAAAATCTCAAAAAGGGCAAAGCCCAAGGACCAGATGGTTTTTCTATTGATTATTTGGACAATTTTAAAGAAATACTAATCCCCAAGCTTAATGAATTATATACATCCTTCATTATTAATAAAAAGGCCACTGGTTCCTTTTCTGAAGCAATGCTTATTGTATTTCCTAAACCCAATAAAGACCCTGAATTAGCCCAAAATTACATACCGTATCCCTAATTAATACTGATTTTAAGATATTTGGCAAAATATTTGCCAATAGACTTATTCCCCTTCTCCCAAATTTGATTAAGAATGATCAGGTGGGGTATGTCAAAGAGAATGTCATCAGCGAACATTAGACTATTGACGAATATTAAAATTATTCAAAATTCTCCTAATCGTTATGCAGCAATAGCATTAGACGCTGGAAAGGCTTTTGATAGTATCGAATGGGAGTTTATGTTTGAAGATCTGGCCTGGCATGGGATTACTGATTCGTTCATATCAATGGTTAAGGTATTATATTCCAATCCTACAGCATCAATCTTCATAAATAATCAAATGTCCCCATTATTTCCTCTTCATAGAGGCACTCATCAGGGCTGTCCGTTTTCCCCTCTTCTGTTTATATTGTCATTAGAACCACTTTTAGAAGCAATTAGACAAGAAGATAATATAATTGGTATTCAGTTTAAAGACATTAAGATCAAAACGGTTGAGTATGCAGATGATGTACTACTTTTATTAAGGGCATCAGATACGTGTCTACAACATCTAAAACTTATCATTATACAATTCTCTCTTGCATCAGGATACAGACTTAACACGGACAAGTGTGATGTTTTACCACTTAATATACACTGTACAAGCCATCATTATTCAAGCCTTGGAATGAAATGGTACCCAACAGGTATTAAGTATCTTATATCCAATTTCATCCTCGATAAAGAATATCATTAATCAGAATACAGCTATCATCATCACCAGAATGAAGGAACTAACAAATACACGGTCACCTCTCTATCTTTCTTGGTGGGGGAGATTGTAAACTGTTAAAATGATGATGATTTCACATATTAAATTGTATTTTATTTATATGCTTCCTATTCCTGCATCTTTCTTCAATCTTTAGATTCCTGTATCCTCACATTTCTATGGGGGAAGAAGAAAAGAAGGATCTCATTGTGTAAACTTAAAAAATCCAGATCCGAGGGTGGAGTGGGTTTTCCAGATTATAAAAAAAGATCATGTTGCCTTTGTTCTAAGAAAACACAGTTATGGTTTTTTCCAAATTACATAGATCTTCCAAACTAGCTACTCATGGTGAGAGCGATGATCTCCCTTCATGTTCTCCTAGACTGCCCATACAGCAATAACAATAATAGATGCTTACTAGCCCTAGTATTAATATCTCCATTACGTTCATACCTAATTCTGCTCCATACAAATAGCTCTCAGTTTATATCTCAGTATATTTGGATGAACCCCCTAATACAAATTAATAAGAACTGCTTGTTGGAGACCATGGCTATCTCTTAGCATTCAGTATAAAGGACAGTTTACTCAAGGTAGCCCATTAACTTTTGAGGGATTTATAACTAAATTTCATGTCCCTAGATGTTTCCTCCAGAAATATGTTAGTCTAATAAATGCTGTTATGGAAAACTATGATTTGTTCGTTTTTAATTCTAACAGCTATCAAGCTAAAGGACTACTCCATTTATCTAATCCTAATGTTAGTGTCTATGTTTTACAAAGTATGCTCCTCTAAGTCAACAGATGAAGTTCTGCTTAAATGTCAAGAAGCCTGGACTCAAGACTGCTCCCTCAACATCACACAATTCAAATGGCCTGGTATATGGACAAATAGTTCCAAATAATTATCTCAGCGTGCTTCAAACGCTATATTTCTTCCACCATAGGGCTTTCATTACCCCACTCATGCTCTTTAAGAGTGGAATATCTCAAAATGACAATTGTTGGAGTTGTCTAAGTTTTCAAGGATCCTTCAAGCATATGATCTTCGAATGTCTTTATGTTAAATCTTATTGGAAAAAGATTGGGGAAAGCCTTGGAAGTATCTTCCCAATACAGCTGTTACGCTCACCTGGCTCCCACAGGGGTGTCGAGCGGAACTGAACAGCCACGGTCTCCACCAACGTGATGCGTAGTGCAGAGATGACTGACTGGACTGGCCCACCTAGCTTCGTCTGCTTGACCCGTAGAAGTAGTCTCCTAAAGACGGGGAAAGGGAATTAGCCACCCGTGGATTTGAGTATTAACACCTCACTGCGTCCCCACTTATCACTTCTGACATTCCCTTTCACAAAGCTCACCTTATAGTTTTTTATGATGAGCTCTCCATCCTGCGAAGAATGCAGGGGCGCGTTGATGGCCAGTTACTTCACTGGCTTGAGGATATTGGAAGAGTTCTGGACAAATCTTGGCTCCAAACCTCTGGGCGAAAGGCCATAAGCATATAGTTCTAATGAGTTCAAAATGTCTGATTAATCACTCTTGTCCAATTCCTTGTTTCTTTTGCAGCTTAGACCCAAAAGATGATCATCTTGTGGCAGCTGAATGTGTTCAGGTAAGAGTCTGTGTTTTGTAAAACTGTCCGGTAAATGATGCCAAGGTTTAACTCGCTGCTTTCCCTTTTCTTGCAGGTGCAGCGTAGGACGATTTGGCATGCTGGTGGATAATACCTCCTGTGGTAAAATCAGGTAAGCATATGGTGGCAAGAGATTGTCCTTGTTTGTTCCCTTGGCTCACTTTGTTGTTTTCTTGTCCCCCATAGGCGCTGGAATGCGGCAACCAGGTGATGGAGACAGCACCGGATCGTAGAGATGCTGCGAGGAACTGAGTATGGCGCAGCGCTGCTGCTGGCGATGCGACGCGTTTAAAATTAAGTCTGTATCTGGTTCGAAGATGCGCTGAATCCGAAATCAGGTAAGAAATCCAGTAAAGTTCTTGTTCTAACCTTTCTTCTTCTTTCCCTTCTTTCTAGGCGCTCTGGACTCGAGGCGGGCGTGGCAGGATGCTGGATGCTGACTGCAGACACGGTGAGCGTTACGCTGCTGGATGCAGAATAACGCGAAGCATGTGCTGCTCTTCGGGCGTGGTTTAAATAGCCTTCAAAGTAGTCCCAGGTAAGTATTCCTCCACAGCCACACCCGAGTAACAAAATAGTCCCCAAGATAAAATAGTCCCTTCAAGCCTCACATGGGCTTGGATGCTTGGATCCCTTGCAGCATGGTCTGCATCAGGTAAGTTTTAGCATATGAGCCTGGCGCCTATGGCGCCAGGACGATGTCCCATATGAGCCTGGTGCCATAGGCGCCAGGACTGTATCCAGATAGCCCCTAACAGGGGTTGCTGGGTTTGCTCCAGGTAACATGATGCCTGCTTCCAGAGTTGATGGACTTGGTCTCGATGCCCGGGGGTAGGCATCATGGCAACAGCTGGCCTTCTCCTTTGATGTTTTATTTCAGGGTAGTGAAATGATCGAACCTGCTATTGATAATAAAGGTTATCTATTTGACTTATTTATCACCATTGCCATCCAACCTATTACTTCAAATTGGAACAATCTTAAAGGTGTACATTTTAAAATTGTAGTGGAATTCCATTTGTAATCTTCATAGGATGGAATAATGTAATGCTGTATCCCCACCCTTGTTGCACAAACATCTATTAAAATGGCAATCTTTCTTAGATTATTTGAATAATGCAATACCCAGTCAAGATTAGAGAATATGGTTAAGTATTATTAGTTCTTACGCCTATACATAATGACCCCTCCTTGTGTCCATGTTAATCCTGTGCGTCTTGTACGTCCATATATTTATCCTACAAATAAGTTATATAACTATTTGTCTATTGGAAACTGCAATTTATGCATTAGAATAGAACATTTTTATATATTATGAAAGGCTCCATTGCTGCTCAAATGGGTTGTTAATGAACTTTTCCTACTATAGCCATTTGTGGCACATGCACTATTCTATTTGCTGTTTTAATTGTTGTATGGAACTTATATACTTACTGTACTTAAAAAAATATTTAAACACAAAAGAAGACTTCAAAGATGGTCGACCAGACGACCGAGTTGATAGACGGTGTGAAAACGTCCTACAACAATTTGAGGATCATAATTTGCGGAGACCTGAATATAGACTGTCTCAAATATGCGACCAACGACCCAAACTACCAGTGAAAATCGCACAGAACAAAGATGGACAGAACAACGTGCTGGATGCAGGCTATGGATGAGCGGGACTTACACATGCTGACTGGGAATAGCCTGGGAGACATACCGGGTGCTGCTACATGGAGACGTGGTACACAATCCGCTACCTTGTTCTACCGCTTTGTCTCTCTGAACATCTTAGATGATATTACATCATTTAGAGTAGTGAAGACCGAGAAAAGCGACCACAACATCACTGAGATAAATTGGAGCCAAAACTCACAAATAAAACCTAGAACGAATATTGGAAGGATAGAAGTAGAACCTGAAAGAAACAGAATGCGGATCAGACAAAATTACGTCATAACATTGAGTAACAACCTAATGAACCTAACGAACCCCATCAAAGAGGACTTAAGAGGTGTAGGCTACACCCCGCTCCTCAGCTGTTACAAGGAAAATAGCTTGACTGCGGGTAAACCGCGGTTTGCACTCATGCATTAAATATGACCCCACAATTGTGGCACAAAGAAAAAAACTCAGGAAAGACCTAAAAGCCATGGAGAGACCTGCCAAAACCGACACAAATGGAATCAATGAGGAAAAGAAAACAAAAATACAGCAACTGGCTGAAAGTTCATAAATCCACCCTCATCCAAAACCATGGAGAATTAATGCTGCAATTGGTGCTAGGGAAGAACTCTAGAAATGTCTAGGAAGTTATAAATGATCTAGGATTACAGGAGAAAGCACTGCAATGCAATCCCATCACGGAGGAAGTCTGGGTTGACCACTACACTGAACTCTTTAGTTCTTCAAGCACCCAAAACTACAGAGTAAAAGCAGTAAGCGGCACGACATAGAACATAAGAATAGACAGACGATCTGCTCGGCCTCATAAAAAATGCAAGTGCCTCACGTGCAAATTCTGTACTGAAAGCGGACCAGAACACTGGGCAGAGTTTTGTCTCACTTTATTTAAACATTTTTTGAAGGAGTCCAAGATGTGCAATTTTGGTCCCAATCTTTAAGAAGGGGAAGTGATTGGACCTTACTACCATACAATCGCTTTACTGGACGTCTTGAGGAAACTCTTTGCGACGACCTTTCTGAAACAACTCAACAATTGGGAACTAAAATCAGGCAACTTCAATAAAAGACAGACGGGATTTGTCAAAGGAGTAGGATGCAACGTCAATCTGTTACTAAACGCTTTAAAAATCATAGCACTGAAATCAGGAAAGCCTTTATATCTAGCCTTTATTGACTTAAAACAGGCGTTCGACAGTGTTGACCAGAACATCTTATGGAATAAATTGAGGTCCTGGAAGTGTCCCGAGGAGCTTCTTTCCCCAATTATGGCTTTACATACAGACACAATGATACAAATAAGGCTAGATAGTGCTGGCCATTTGTCTTCGAAGATTGGCACACACAGGCCTTCCAGATAAGGTGTGTACCAGGCCTTTTTACGCATGAAAATGTAAATACAACAGCTTTTTTTTCCCCTGTGTACATTTAAACACACATTTAGAGCAGAGGGCAGTGTAAAGGTCAGGTTACTTGACACAAACCAGAACGCTTCTTTTGATTTTTATCTACATATAAAAGCCTCTGAAACAGACTCTGAAGCCTTTCAAAAAAAGAAACAGCCCACGTTGATAAAAGTAATGGTTTCTTTCCATTCAACTTCTCTGTTGTGTGTGTGTGGAGCAAACAGAAGCACTGTGCATATTTTCCTAGCATTTTAGGATTGTATAATTAATAAGATGGAAAACTAAGATGCAACTGAGAATTAATATTTTGTAACAAATTATGCTTTTTTTTCCCCAGTAAAAGCAAACCAGTATTGTACAATTGTATTTTCATAGTTCTGGTGCTGTGTGCATAATCATGTGGAGGAAGATAATTTTTACACTTCTAATTTAAACTCTCATTATAAAAAAGGTGTGTAAAATAATGGCTATGTGAGGTCTAGTTTACATACATTCAACCTTGCTGTCAATGGGGTAAATTACTATAAATGGTCAGTGGCAGCAGAGTCTTTGCTCAAGGGTGACCGTCATTGCACCAATCACAGGTGTTCTACCCTCTCAAATCTTCAAGACTACAATTAAAACATCCAAAACCTGACTCTCCAGGAAGTGCAAGCTCGTTTCAAAAACAAACAAATGAAAGTTACATTTGTAATTGAAATAGAAACTCAGCAAAACCTGTCCCTGTGATAATCCAGATAGGTATTTAACTTTATGTAGCGCTTCATACATGGCTCGTCCGACATCTAGGTACTGTGATTATTATACCTCAGTCGATACTCAGTTAACCGACCTCTGAAGGTTGTTTGCCAATAATACAGCTCAGCCGGTTGAGCACTCTTTGCTGCAATATGCGTGTGATCTGTAGGTTGCAGGTTCGAATCCCGACAGGGCCAACTCAGCCCTTCATCCTTTCGAGGTTGTTAAAGGAGTACTGACTTCGGTTTGGTGATAATTGTAATAAATATGTTCTATGTACAGCACTTTGCCAAAAGCGCTGTAGAAATAACCATTTGACCTTCAGATTAGATATATAATTTAGCATAGGGTCTTTGCCTCTCTGCACTGTTGTATCATAACATTGGCATACCATTAGGTAGTAATAGCTCCAGGAAATGAGGACTCATTAAACATCAAAAGACAATTCTGCTAACGAACCTCAAAACACACAATACAATTCATGTTTGCTTTACTATGTAATTGGCTAGGTTTTTGTGTTTTCAACATTTCAATATATACAGGAGAGATCAAATGGCCCGACCTTAGAGAAAAAATGAACGACATATTCTGTCACAATGCAGAAAACTGCAGCAAAGTAATGATTTCAATACAGTTTTTGCACACGTCTGCTGGATGTCACATACATTTTACTCTCTGGCAAAGGAGAAAAGTCATTTTTACTCTCCTAAAAATCACATTTACTCTCAAAGTTTAAAAATAGGAAGTAAAATACTCCCACCTCAAAATCTTATCTGGAGCATTGGGCACACATACCGGGCTGAAGCAGGGATGTTCTTTGGTACCGGCCCTGTTTGGCCTTTATATATCTGACTTGAAACGTGCTCTAAACACCCCATGAACCTGCCCTCCGAGATTGAACGGTGCTCCCCTGGGTTAGATCTACGCAGATGATTTAGTCCTTCTGGCACAAACACCAATTGGTTTACAATGTAGTTTGGAAACCCTGCAGAAATACACAGATCAAAACAACTTAAAAATCAATGTAGGGAAATCTGAAATTGTAGTGCTACAAAATCTAAGGGGAAAGAAAAAGGAGCTCTTCCGGTGGTGCTTGGGAAAGGAGTTAAGTAGTGAGGGTTACGAAATACCATGGCATGTTTGTCAACTCGAACAGAGATTACAATCCATGGAGGAAAAGAAAGACCCTGTGGGCACAAGCACTAACTATCAACAGGAGGTACAGGAAATTCTCTCTATTACCAACTACACTATTCTATAAGCAGAAGGGGGCCGTGGACTCACTTTGTAGATTTTACGAGGTCCATACAGAAACTACATCATCTACTCCTAGAATGCCCGTCGGTGAGATCTTTGAGATTAATACACCTTTGGGAATTAATTAAGAACGCACCGTTGGTGGACTTGGGAGAGTGGTGGGAGCGATTCTATTGTGGAAATGATTTTAAGCTGATTTTTGCACTATCAAATTTCTTTACGGTCATATTAACAGACTTGAAATATTTGTAACTAAAAGGCATGAGACATTTAATAGTGGGTATAGGGGGTCCCAGATGGAAATGATGCAGACGGTTCTGAGAAGAGAACAACATGCCCTTAGTCTGGCCTCCCTATTTAGTATGCTTCTTTTTATCGCGGTCCCCCCTAATTTCCCTCTTTTAAAAAAAACATTTTTTTTATCTCATCTCTAGGATGTTTTGTTTTCTTGTGTGTTGGAAATTTGAGGTAAAAGTTTGTAAAACTATACACTAAATGTTTTTATTTTTTCAAATAAATCAGCGGTTGAACTTCAGTCTTCCTGCAGGCTTGCCTCCTGTTGGCGGGCAGCACCACAGATTACCAGAGTCCTTGCAGAGCTTAGAGGATGCACACCAAGAGTTCCAGCCATTTGGCCAGTTTGAAGTCTTTGCAATGATTAACAGCTGGTTCTGGGCCTTGCAGCGAAAATGCAAAGACGCAGGCTCCTATGACCAAAAACTGTCAATTTAACTCAAGCAGGACAGGTGACTGGCTGGTCCCACTAATTTTAGGAAGAAAGGCACCTTACAGAGGTCTTCTTTGTCGATATGTAGGTCAATATCAAGATGCAGTGTTATAGGCTGAGCCAATGCTGGTTTCTGCAGCAGTCTTCCAGCTTCCATTGGTCATTTTCTTTGGATCTCTCTAGCTCCAGTGGTCAACTTGGTTCCTGGGTTCAACTCATATCCTTATATCCAGAAAGTGTATTGGGGCGATCCCCAGTCCTCCAATAAGGACTGACGCCTGGAGGTGGCTGTCCAATAATGGGCAGCCAGCCTCCAAGAATCTGCCCAGCAACATCAAAGCCCCTAAAATAATGTGGGTTGCGGGAAGACAGCCCCCTCTTCAATTCCTGCCACCACACACACAAGGGAGAGCCTTCATGGGCTTCTTGCAAGAAGCGCACCAATGTGCACAAAGGGAGTACTCGCCCTCCCCCTATACCTCCACCTGGAAAGACAGGAGGGAGGGGCAACAAGGGACAGGTTATCTTGACACGAAGAGGGGCCATTTTGATTACAAGGATCCTCTTTAGTGCTTTATCCTGGCTGTGAAAGTAGTCAGACAATGCATTCCAAAAACAGGTTAGAAAGTAACGACTGCGGATACCACCAAGGGCGCAGGACAAATGGCCACCTAATTGACATACTCTCTGGCAGCAACTGATCAGTAAAAGCAATCAAACCCCCTGCTCCACAAAGTGGCTTCGGAAACCAGAAAGCTTGAGAGATGGTCCCTGAAGCTACAGGGATGCAACTGGTGTGCTCAGAAGGACTGTTGGTGAGGAGAAAGCTGCTTTTAGACTGAGTGTGCCAGACTGGGGCTCCCATTGGCCCGCTAATAGCTGGAGGTAGCAAAGAGTTGGGAAGCTGCATGGAAGCTGTGAGAGGCCGGGTCCCCCGAGCGCGAAAGAAACACATAGCTACTGTGGAAAGGTCCTCCCCCGGCTCTAAAGAAAATCAACTGTCAAGGAGCCTGTCGGTGGCGAAACAGTAAGTCAGTGAGCCGCGTGCCCATAGCGGACCGGCAGCCCCAGTGTGGACTGGGCCAAATTCAGCCCTCAAGAGAAACAGGTGCCAGAAACCGTCCCTCACTCGACGACAGTGCCCAGTGCCAGTGGAGGAGGGCCACCCAGGCTCTGAATACAAGCAACATACAAGGAGCCGAACGCAAAGCCCTGATGGAACAGTAAGTCAGTGAGTCATACGCCCCTAGCAAAAACACATGGGCCAGGTCGAACGCAGCCCCCAGGAGACAAATGGTGCAGCTGGAGAACGGGAGGTGCCAGAAACCGTTCCTCACCCTCCGATGGCAGCCAGTGCCGGCCTGCACTGCCAGCCACGCACATGCCATGGGGACTGAATCACTGTAGCTGGGGGGTAACAAACTTATAAAAAAGTAGACTGTCCTGACTGCCAGGAAAGGGGGCACTATGCAAAGTTGGAAAAGCTATTTGACGAAGATGAGCAGCTGAGGCTGACCCAGGTAAACCCCACGTTGGAGGGCCACACTCCTGCAGTGGAGGGCAGTGAATATCTTACAACAGGACACTTGTGGAAAGGGTCTGAGGGAGCAGATTAAGAGCGGGAATCTATGCCAAGGGCTCAGAGCATGCTCCAGTGTCCTCCACAGGAGTAAAAAAGCAATTCATCAAAATGCTCCTCCTGAATGGCAGGGGAACATATGCCACAGCTACACGGCACAGCCATGTCCACTCAAGACCCACTGACAACCCTTCAACATTTTAGAAGACAGGGGGACACGCAAGATGAGACAGGAGACCTTTTCAAGCCCCCCACCCACACTATCAACTTAGAGGAAACAACCATCAGAGAGGACATAGTGCTGCTCCTTAGGTAAATAAAGTCACTCCAAAGCAATCTGAACACCTCAATGGCAGAGCTGAAGACAAGGGTGGACAAAGTTGAAGACAAAATCGAAGCCCTGGAGAACAACCAGCTATCAATGGACCTAAACTAAATGAATTACGAGGCGCGCCTGAAGGAGCTAGACGTCAAGGAATACGACCTTCCACTGAAGGTGGACAATCTCGAGAACACGGAGCAGAGATGTAACATTAACATTCTTGTGGTCAGAGAAAAATCCAGAGAGCTAGAGGACAGTCCTATGCCTAATGAATCACCTCTTACATGACGAAGACGGTAATGTTTTCACCAATTGAATCCATAGGGGTGGGCGGTCAACCTGGAGGTCCCTCTCCATACTCGCCAAATGCCATTACTACAAAGAAAAAGTGCAGATCATGGAAAATGCAAGAAAAATAAAACGTTGAAGGCGCAAAAGTGCAGATATTTCGGGACCTCTCCTCCATGACACTGTTGAAGTGTAAGGATTGTGGGCAAATAACAGCCTAACTTTGTGAACACGAAATTAAATATTGATGGGTATTTCCTTTCTCCTTGAACTTCACATACCAGGGAGAAGAATGCAGAATAACATCTAGCGAGAGGCACAGGGAGCTTTGGTCCACATCAAAGACCCAAATATGAGCACGGCTACACCCCAAGCACTCAACAAGACTGGCATGTTCCAGGAGGAAAGAAACTGGGCCTGCCGTTAGGGAAAGATCACAAGAGCGAGGAAATGCAAGAGGTTCAACACTCCCTCCTCTATGAAACGAAGACGCTGAGTGTAATTGCATTAGAAGAGGAACCTAGAGCACCCACATCTGAGGAACTAGCGAACCCTGGGGGTGAGGGGCGCAAGAGGCTTACACCCACAGAAGAGCCCAGGAATTCAAGCAGAGAAGGTCTAGTTATCGTCCCGAGACCTAACACTCTAAGAAACCTGAGGGTACTCTTTTCGACTGGATAGGGAAGATGTCCGTAATGTGAAGTTACCACACATGGCACGCAACCTAATAATGGCAGTCAGAGTATGCCTAGTTACACATTGGATGCAAGCGCCCCCCGTCCCCTGACACAAAGAGTGGGCCTGCAAGGCCAAGGAGCTGTACAAAATCGAGAGCATCACGGCAATGCTCACTGATACTCTGACACACCTAGGTTAGAATGGTGTTCATTCCAAGCAAAATACATAGGACATACAAGGAATGCCGCCTGATGGGTCTCGGGTGGATGAGAGGCCCTCACCTAACCTGAGAAGTGGGTTCAGCGATTAAACATGTCATACGATAGGACTCCAAAACCGCGGATGAGAAGCATGGCACCCCACACAGCCTCTACTGACGCTCTCCTGCTTGCTAGCACATATCCCAAGGGGGAAAACGGGGGGAGGGAGGTAGGGGTTTTCTTCTTTTCTTAACAGAAAACATGCAAAGTGGCATCTAGACCCAGTCCCTGAAGAACACGCAAGTTAGACATAGGTGACTAAAGAGGGGATGAAAATGAGACTTGCTGTAATAGCTGGTACCACCTGTTCATGCAATCTGAAGAAACATTAAATTATTGTTTGGAGTTTTTCTTCTTTTCTTCATCGGTCTGCAATAAACTGTATGTCATTTGAAAACTGAATAAAGTTTCAATGGGGAAAGAAAAGTCATGACTGCCACCAGCCTGTTCAGAGGATAACTGCAAAGTAGCAAAAAGGCTATTCAGAACAAAGAGCACTCCATGGAAGAGGGCTTGTAATGCAAAAGAGAAAAACACAAAAGTCATAAAAAGAAGATGGCCAATCCTGCACTGTGGGTCTAGGGACTCACCAGATAAACAGAAACGACATTGCAAAAGGGACCCTTGCGGGGCCTCCTGGCAGCACATCCCATAAGGTAGAGTGCTGTCATAGGAAAGCATGGTGTCAAAACAAAGAGGAGAGGTTTCCCTACAATGTAACCTTATAAAAAGGGTCCAGTGGTCCCACAACAAACGAAAATGCAGAAGGTGAGTGAAATAAAAAGCATCTCACACCTTCAAAGTAGGTGAAAATATCTCAGTCAGCCCAGCAGTAATACTGGGGAGCTCGGGACAGAGGGCATGATTTGGAAAAATACAATCTCCCTGACAGGCCACTTGAAAGAGCTTATTGGAAAAGATCTCAAAAGCCATTATATGAGAGGCCACCAGGGGGCTCACGGATGTTTCCAGCACCTTTTTTGAAATATAAGCATAACAGTGTGGCTCTGCTTGCTCAGGTCTAAAGGGGTACTGAGCTCCCATTTGTAAACCCCCAAAAAAGAGCAACATGGTGATAAACGGAAGGAGACCCCTTCGGCACTCACGAGCAAAACACGAGATTGATTGACCTGAGGGATCAGGAGCAACATCCGTGTGAACAGGCAGTGGTGAAAAGCTGAGTACAGCCCCGTTGAAATTCCGCACGAGCATAGGAAAGGATGCAGCTACTGCGCACATTGTCGGAGGCTGCATAATACGAAAGATGTTGGTGTGCAAGAGCTGTCCTACCATAGCTGAGGTGCACAGCAGTGACAGCCGAGCACTGCTGTACCTGGCACCGTGAGGATGATCAGGGGTGTCTCCACTGGAGCCAGCACCTAAGGCGCACATGACCAAGTGGAAAAGGTGAGGAGCTGTGTCATCCCTGCAAGGAGAACAGACGCTTTGGGCATCCGAGATCATGGATAGCAAACGAGAAGAGCCGTGCAGCAAGTCCTGACGGTATGCAGTGATATAATCGCTGCAATAATGTCGTCTGTACAAAAAATTGCGGCAAAAATGCTCTGGTTTGACCGGTTAAAGGTGTACCCCATTACACCATTTAAGGGGACCGGGGGTTGCAGGGATGTCCCCCGCATCCTTTACATGGATTGCGGCGGCAAAACCACAGCCTTTTTGCTGCAATATTTTGTGTACACAGCCATTTCTGCTGCGATTTTAACACATGGAACCGTCCTGACAACACGCCTGCAACAAGGGGTGTGTCAGGGGGTGCACAAGCTGGGGCAGAGGCCGCCCTGGAACCCGGATTAATAAGGGACCCCCCCTGGGAGTGGGGAGGATGCCGCCTCCCTCACCTCACCCATGCGTGGCCCTGGGACAGACCTCCTGTTCACTTACACCAACGACAGCCGACTACAGGGGATAGAGGCCAATCAATCACCTGTGGACATGCTGGAAGCGCAAAAAGACGCAAGGTTCACAGAAGTAGAAAGACATGAAGAAGAAATGGCACTCAAGATGGGTAACTTTGAAAATAGAGAGAGGAGGAACAACCTCAGGTTCCCAGAGAAAGAAGGCGAAACCGACTGAGACATAGGGAGAGCAATACAAGATGTGGATAAACTCCTCTTCTGAGATGTTATCAGACAAACGGACCATCGACAGGGCCGACAGGGCTGGCGGGGAGCCGGGGGGCCCTGTTGGGTATAGGCCCGGTTCCAGTACTATGCTGAAAAGGCAAAGATCTTTGAAAAATTGAGAAGAGAAGGTCCAATAACTTATAATAATGCCACAACCGCAATATTTTAAGACCTATCCACACTCACACTGGCTAGATGTAGAATGTGCGCTGCCCTCATGCAGTGGGCTGAAGGCAAAAGGGCTGAGGTATCGACAGGGGTTTCTGTTCTCCATTTCATTTGAATATGGGTGTCTTAAATATAAATTGGTGTCGGAAGAGATACAAAATGACTAAAAGTTAACTTTTGGAGACAGCAGACGCACATGACCTCAGCGCAGGGGGTGATGTGAGGGCTGGGAGAACAAGAGGAAAAGTCAGAGACAGGAGACGTATCCCAGGATCCCTCCACAGGACAGTCATTCTCAGGGCCAGGCCGAAGGAAGCTTGGACTGTTAAGGCCACAGCCTAGATCAAGCACTGAGGGTCTTTCTTGCTTAGGGGTGTGGGGAATGCAGTTAGGAGGTATCAGGACGGTAGGATGTCTAGGAGCTCCGGAGAATTGGTATTTTATGTGGAAGGGATGATGGATGAGTTGGGGGTGTTGGAGAACAAGGGTGGGGGTGGTCGACAGGGGCTCAGGAAGAGGCACATTAAGCTTGGATGACATACTGGTGGTTCAGTGCTAAGCAGACGATGGTAGTGGTTCGCGATTGGACACAGGGGATGGTGAGAAGCAATTTCGTAGGGTAATTAGGGGGGATGTTGAGGGGGGCGTTGACTCAGTTGTGGTTTTCTCAAGTGTTTCTGTTCGTTTTGAGGGGTGGTGTCTGGGCCAGGCTTCTGCCCTACGGTTTCGGATTATGAAAGTTCCACTTTTAATGAGATATCCTCCCGGGGCTGATGGCTGATAGACTTGTCGATAGGTTCTCTCAATGCTAGAGGTATTAACTCTCCCTTGAAAAGGTTGTTCATGATCAAAGAATGTGTCGGCTCTAAGTTGGAGCTGCTAGTTCTCCAGGAGACACACTGGTTGAGGGGGAGGGAACGGGGGGCTGAAAGCTAAAACCATTGGGTCTCTCCATGCAGCATCGTCCTCTACAAAGAGGGGTGGCGATTATAATCTCAAATCGTCTGGGAGCTCAAGGATTCAGAGGGACATTTTTATTTCTCAAACGGCAAATACATGGGACCACAATGACCCATGGATCGGAATATGCTCCAAATGAGGGACAAGCTTCATTCTGGGAGGCGGTTTAGGTGAAACTCAAGATCTTTATCGAAGGCCCTCTTGTAGTGGGAGGTTTTCGACCCAACCAGAGACAGGAAGAGGATGGGAGATCAACCCAGCAGAAAGATGGAGACTCCTGCAAATGTAACCAGATAAACCGGGAACTGAGGATCACAGACTCTGTAACTCTACCTGACACTGGAGATCCCACCGTTCACATATTACTCCTAAGTTCACGATTCCTTCTCAAGGATAGACCTTACCCTGGTGGATGATGTGCTGAAAGGCTTCATTCTGGATACTTGTGTTGTCTCTGTCCCATGGTCAGATCATGACTCGGTCCAAGTGGTGATGGGAGAGTGATGGCGTTCCCGGCAGAGGGGGAGGTGGAAAAGTAACGACTCCTTACTCAAGGACAAACAGGTGGCTCAAGCCCTATTGACGGATATCAATGATTACTTTAGCCTCAATAACAAGGAGGAGGTGGGATCCCAAACACTCTGGGAAGCCATCAAAGCAGCTATTAAAGGGATCCTTATTTGGATCAGAACACAGAAGTAAAGAGATCGGCTCAAGCAGCAGGAGAAGGTCCTTAGGGCAAAGATATTGAGGATACAGCCAGGGTGAGACCTGAATAAATACATGACACCAGCAATGGCAAAAGAACTTAGGGTATAAAGTAAAACTTAAAGCCTTATTGATACATGAGATGGAGAGAAATCTGGTGTTCCTAAAGCAAAGATATTACGAAAAGGGGGATAAGGTAGACAAGATCTTTGCCTGTTGACTTGAGAGAATCTTAGATCCAGAGTGGTAGCTGCAATACACCCCCCCAAACATCCCCCAAAGATCCGATTTACTATGATATAGACAGAAGAATTTAGGAAGTTCTATGCATGACTGTATAAATCGGAACATGAGGGTGACTGCTCACTTATGAAATTATTTCTTGAACCACTACCTCTCCTGGGAATAGCTTTGGATATGGCCGACTCATTAGACTCTCCTATATCTATTGAGTTGATTCAGACAATTAAGAATATGAATGGGGGCACAACACCAGGGGACGATGGGTTCTCAGTCAGGTTTTACAAGCTGTATCGTTCGGTTTAATGAGGTCATAGAGCGGAGAAACCTCCCAGACATAATGATGGTGGCCACTATAGTCATCAGCCATAAAGAAGGGAAGGACCCTATATCTTGCTCGTCTTATCAACCCATATGCCTACTTAACACTGATGTGAAAATCCAAGTGAAAATTTTAGGAAAGAGGCTAGAAGGTATACTCCCATCTTTGGTGCATGGGGATCAGGTGAGATCGGGGAAAGACAGGGGTCGGATAACATCAGAAAAACTATCGACCTCGTGCATTACGCACTAACCTCTAATCTCGATGCCTGTCCCATTGCTACTGACTCGGAAAAGGCTTTTGAACAAATTGAATGGCAGTATATGAATAAGATTCTAGAAAAGACAGGACTGGGGGCACATTTTTTGTAAATGGGAAGCCACCCGGGAGACCATCAGGGGGCGCAGAGGAAATGGCCGCTTAAGCAGTCTTCTCCCTCAAACCCCCCCCACCCCCAAAAGAATAATGGCAAGGTAACGTGTGGTAACAAACATCCCTAAGCCCCAGCAACAGGAACGTGTGACGGATGACATCAGGAATTGGAATTCTGAAGACCAAGGCCCTCATTACGATACTGGCGCTAAACCATGGCACTATTAGCACCATGGTTGGTGCCGGTATCGTAACGAGTCTGCCAATGTTCAATGGGGAATTACCACCCCATTCCAAGGTTGGTGGGGCGGTAATTCCCCATTGAACATTGGCCCTTCCCCATTCCCATTTTTGCCCCATAGGGCTCAATGGGACTGGGGAAGGCGCTAAGTACGGTATCGCAAATTGCGGTACCATACTTGGCACCAAGGTCCCTTTGCCGGTCCCTACTTTAACGGCTGGTCTAGACCAGCCGTTCAGGTTGGGTCCCGCAAAGGGACCTCGTAGTAAGGCGCTAAGTGTTTAACGGCGCCGCAGCCTTTTACGACGCCGTTAAACACTTAGCGCCAGGGTCCTAATGAGGGCCCAAGTCTCAAGAACACTAATCGGAGGAGAAAAGCACCTCCGCAAAATACTGCGGGACAGCGCTGTGCACTCGCCGCCTTAACTCCTCCTAGCCCCGGCGGCAACGTAATGTCCCCCTGCCTGGGGCAAAGAAGCAGTGTACCGGAGGAAGGAGCCTGCGGGCGAGACAACAACCCCCAACCTCCACCCACCAGCACACACCCAATGGACCGGATCACCAAGTGAGGAGACAGTTGTGCCCCAGACCCAGCTTAACATCAATAACGGACCTGGGAGGAAGAGAGACGGGAGGCCCTGAAACAGCAACGGCACACTGTGCGTGCCCACAGCACCCCCCTCCCCCACAGTGAGGGCTCTTCAACACAACGCTTACCCCAGGATCCAGGTGGTGGAAGCCCAGCAAAGGGACTGAGGGCGAAGGGTTGGTGCCGCCGATCACCACATCCACCCCAACATAGCGTGAGATTGAAGAATGTGGGGACCGGTCTGAGGAGGGATAGGAAGCATCAGACGGATAGACCCCTCAGGCCTAAAGCTTTCGCACGTCACAAAAGCCGGATAGACCTTTAAGACCTAAGAAGCCCCAGTTAGCAGCGCACGCACCTGCCTCTCACAGGGCAATTAAAGCAGGGACGATAAGGGGCACCGCAGCAGAACCTTGCATGCCCCTGGGCCGGAGGGGCCAATCAACTGAAGAGTGAGGGGACAAACCGGGAAAAGGGGAATAAGCAGACAGCAAAACATTTGAAGAAAAGATGTCAAAAGAAGGAGAGAAGCCGAAAATAGGAGGAGATGACATCAAAACACTACTGGGCATGCAAGACAAAGAGAAAGAGAAGGAAAGGGAGAGGACTGCCAGAGAAACGCAAAAGGAAGTCCACCCACCACCCCTCAGGACGAACACCTCTTTTTTTTTTTTTACATTTATAAAGCGCTCACACAGCCCGCAGGCATCGAGGCGCTATTACAGGAATTGTTTGTTTTTCTTAGTGGCGTTTTTTTTTGTCTTAGTTACGTATTTATAACGCGCTTAAACACCCAGAGGTTTCTAAGCGCGGACCCGGGGATCGAACCTGTTGTTGCTTCATGTCGTCTTGCTTCCAAGACGCGCACGCTGCCGCTAAGCTATCCTCCCGGGACAGGGAGGATGCCTCATCCTCGTTTACTAAAGAAGACCTTATGGAAATGCTCTCCATGCTGAAGCAGGACCTCACCAAGAGATTAAAGGCACTAAAGAAGCAATGGTCAAAACCGTTGCAGAGCTGAACTCCCACATGATGGGATTAGAGGCAAGACTGAACGAAGTCGAAAACACACTGTGCGAACAGGCGCATGATCAGGTGGAGCTCAGCAACAGAGTAGTGTGCATAAAAGAACAACTAGAGATGATCTGGACGAAACAAGAAGACCTTGAATACAGAGCTTGCAGAAATAATATTAGGATATGAGGAATACCAAGAGTGGTCCTAGATCAAGAGGTAGCTGACTACGAGCGGGAAATGTTTAGAATGCTCTTGGATCTCCCGGACTCTGCAACAGTAGAACTGGATGAACAAGACCCCAGGGGCCGCAAGCATAGAGGTACCACGTCACTCCCTGGACTGGACGATAGGAGTAACACATGGAAACCAAGGAGGAAGAGAATCCCAGCGACATCATCGGCTAGAGAAGGGGAGTGACTAGAGCAAGCCCAACAAAATACTAGCTACACCCCAACTTGTCTGGCTTCTATCTCATTGTACAGACCCTCCAGTTTATGGCGATTTTGCGATCCCGCAAAATGGCACGAAAACGGCTGTTTTGCGGAAAATGCAGCCAAAACTGCTGTTTTGCGCAAAAACTGTAGTTTTCGCAACAAAAAAAAAGCAAAAACTACCATAAAAAAAAAATCCCTCGGGGTCCCAGATTCTCAAAACGTATCAATGCAAGAAATGTAATGCGCAAACACATCTCATCACTTGCGCCCAAAAAAAGAGCTGCCCAATCCACAAGGGACACTTGAATGGGCACATTTTATTAAAATGTGACCCTTGTGGATTTTATATGCGCGCCCATTCAGATGGCCTTTTTCACCTCTGATTAAATCAGGGGGTGTTTCTGCCAATTTAAAAGCGCATCTTAAATTTCCACGCAAGATGCACTTTTAAATGTGCAGAACTTGTAGGCAACCCTACGCGCACAGGAACTGGGGGTGCCAGTGCATGGCAGGGGGCCTCATTACAAGTCTGGCAGTAGCCGTGCCGGTAAAAACGGCACGGCTGGCGCCAGAGTCATTTTTTTTCTGGCGGTCCCTCTGGCCAGACACTGGAAAAAACAAAATACCCATTTCCATCGAGTCCCGTTGGACATAATGGGAATGGGGAGGACGGATGCACCGGCACTGTGTATAACAGTGCCGGTGCATCAGTCAAGGTCTGCGTGCGGGTGCCGTTCCGCCCGCCAGGTCAGACGTGGTGGGCTGAAAGGCACCCGCTCACAGAACTCGTAGTTTGCCGGTCTGGAAACAACGGTAGCGGCAAGTTTACCGGTACCGTTGTTTCCGGATCGGCAACCTCATAAGGACCCCCAGGGTCTTTCTTGACCCGGTCATGCATTTTTTTAAGGTATGAGCCACTGCTATATTGCTTGCATTTCTGTTCTTCAAACAGGATGTAAATGCGTTTTTTGGGGTCGCATTTTTACAGTGGACGTGCTAGGAGCTTGCATAACACTGTCGGGAGAACGCTTCTATTCATGGTACTACCCATTTTGACTGCCAAAAATCGATCGAATGGTAGAATTTGACCTATTTCGCCAGTACCATTCGATCGATTTTTATAAAAACTGAACATGTGGGGGTTGCGGAGGTGTCACCCGCTCCTTATGTTCAGTATTTTGGCCTTGGGGATTGCAGGGGTGTCCCCTGCTTTCTCAAAATTGGAGGTGGGGTCTGAAAACACAAAAAAAACTAAAAAGGGACCCTGCGGCATCATATTTGTCCTGCATTAGAGGGACTGATCTGACACCGCAGGGTTGGAGGGGAAGCGGGAGCGACCAAGCAGTTAACTAGGGGAGGGGTGGGTTGGTGGTGAAAGGTACATTTTGGGTTGTTTGGCTGAAGTGCAAATCTATTTGCAGCAAAATTGACTAGGGTCAATTCCGCCGCAAATAATTACACTTCTGTCAAACAACCCAGAACCCTATTCAAGGCAGCTGTTCAGCGCACATTTTGCACTACAGCTCATCCTCGTGGAAATGCGAAGGTCGCCTTTGAGAATAAGGTGACTTGCTTTCCCCAAAAATGGGTTATCTAAAAAATATCGTCGGCTCAAATGGCCCATTTTTTGAGGATCATGGTCAAAATCTACATTTTATAAAAATGGTCACACTATGAAAGGGAAAGGAGAGAGAGGAAGAGTAATGGGTGAGGTGTAATGTTATAGGCAAGAAAGCAGAATGAGAGCAGTGGGTCAGAGGAGGAAGCAGTGCACAAGAGAGCAGAGGAAGCAGTGATGCGGTGGGCCAGAAATCTGAGAGCAAGCGGAGGTACAGAAAGTAGATGGAGCGTGTGGTCAGGGGGAGCAGTGAGCCAGAAAGCAGAGAGGAAGCGGTTGGCCAGAAAGAGGCAGTGAGCTGTAGATTGGGAAAAAAGATGAATGAAGAGTGCGATAGAATGGGAGAATGGATGCAAGATGCAGAAGCAGCACAAAAGAATGAAGGACTGCATGTTGCGGGAGGAATTGTAGAGTGTAAGGTGTGAGTTGGGAGTATGATTTTGAGTTTGGCAGGGGCGTGCAAATTGTGACTTGACAGTGTGACATAACGCGTAAGTATTTGTATGACAGAGTGAGCGGTTCAGGAATGCAAGTTGTAATTGGGAGTTGCTAAGATGTGTGATGTGTGTTGGTTAGAGAGGTGTGTGGATGTTTGGGGGATTGGAGAAAATAGAAGGGGAAAAGTTTCAGCATTACACCTGATAATGATCAATTTAGTTAATACTATTAAATAGGCATGCACATTAAAACACAAATGTAGCCAAAACAAAAAAACTGTTCTGCCAAGCCACAGACATCCGGGATTCTTTCTATTGAATTAATACAAAAGATACACAATAATGACACCCTGACTCTTTTAGCCTTGAACTCCGCCTCTTTGCTACAATGTGGCAATCTGACACCCTCCAGATAATACAAAATGTCCTGCAAACATGGCGCAATAAAGGTTTGTGCCGCAAAATTTTCCATTTCATGCAGCTAAATTTGCCATTTCATGCTGCAAAATCCTGGAAGGTCTGATTGTAAGGAACTGAGACTATCTGGAAAGGTGAGAAGTCACACACGTTACCATAGAGGACACACATAGATTGGGGGGGGTGGGAGAACACCATGAGGGAATGGCAACCACTAAAACGTCATCGAGTGAAAAACTGGTCCTTTTTTGTTCAAGAAGTTATGACCGATAGAAAATTATTACAGTTTTTGGGGGTTTTATTTTTATTACATTTTTTTGTTCCTGGTTCTACATATTTATGTCTCTCCAGTCACTATGTCCTCCAACTATGACCCCGAAAGGTTTTCCCCGTCTTCCAACTCAGCTGGTTAGAGGAACCGCACCTTAACATAGCCCATGGCGGTAGTCCCTGAAATAAAATGTCTGTCTCAAAACGTTAACTCGCCAATAAAATGAAAAGCCATATTACAGAGGCTCTCATCAGAAGTGGACTTTGCGTTCTTACAAAGAGACCCACTTATTAAGGGAAGATGAGAAACGTCTCACAAGCTAATGGTACCCCCGACGTATTTCGCGACTAGTGGTCTCTAAAAACGGGGAGTAGCCCTCTTGATTCGCAAAGGTACCCATTACAAAAAAGCAAGGTTTTGCAAGATGCTCAAGGGAGATATCTCCTAATGAAAGGGCAGCAGAGGGGCCGTAAAATAACACTGGGGGTTATATATGGACCCAACGAGAAAGAGGCAGACTTTCAGGGAAATACAGAAAAATACTAGCGAACTTCATGGAAGGTGATACGATATTAGTGGGGACTTCAATTGCATGGTAGGCCCAACCATGGATAAAACACTGGCCCCACCATAAATGACAAAACAATTATTATACCATGACAACCCTGCTGAGGGAATGATCACTGATAGAGACGAACAAGTTACTTACCAACTGTAACTTTCTTTCGATTGGATGTTCCTCCCACGTATTCCTCATCTTTCGATATTCGTATCCCAGCTCTGCTGCGTCGGGAAATAAAATGGCACCAGGGGGCGCTGTGTTCGAAGCCGCAGAGTCGTAGTCTCTCGAGGGCCACTGTCGAGCGTCAACGTCCTCCGCTGTATAAAGGGCTCGAGCAGTGCCCGTTACCTCAGTTTTGTTTTTACAGTATTCCCGGTCGCATCAGCTGGTCAGGCTTTAAGTCCTCAGGCTCTTAAGGAAGTTCGAGTGCAACTGGTGTAAACTGTATGGAGGGGTAGGTTGGGAGGGTCGATGAGGAATACGTGGGAGGAACATCCAATCGAAAGAATGTTACAGTTGGTAAGTAACTTGTTCTTCGAATGGATTATGTCCTCTGACGTATTCCTCATCTTTAGATAGGCTCCCAAAGCAGTAAGAATTTGGAGGAGGGAGTACCAGAATTTTCGATTATGGACTGAATGAAGGACAGCTTTCGCAAAGAGTCCTCCTTGATATGAAGTAGAGTCCAAGCAGTAATGCTTTACAAAGGTGTGCATCGACCACCCCACAAATATCCTGCACCAGGACACCCCATTGAAGAGCCGTAGAAGTTGCTATGCCTCTGGTTGAATGAGCCCTTAATCCATCTAGAGGCTCTTTTCCAGCCAATTTATAGCACTCCGAGATAGCTAGAATTATCCATCTGGATAGTTTGTTTAGATAATCCAAAGCCCAATTTGTGTCCAGTGTACTCAACAAAAAGTTGGTCACATTGTCGAAGATTTGCCAATCGGGAAATGTAAAAACTGAGAGCCCTTTTTGGGTCCAGTTTATGCCACCTTTCCTCTTCCTTACTAGCATGAGGACGAGGATAAAAATAAGGGAAGGTAATTTTCTGTGACAGATGGAAATCAGAAATTATTTTAGGCAAGAAAGATGGTTTGACTTTTAGAATAACTTTATCTCTATGGAAAATGGTGTGAGGAGGCTTACAAGAAAGTGCCTGCAACTCACTAACCCTGCGGGCTGATGTTATAGCCACCAACAAAATTGTTT
This sequence comes from Ambystoma mexicanum, assembly GCF_040938575.1. Taxonomy (NCBI): domain Eukaryota; kingdom Metazoa; phylum Chordata; class Amphibia; order Caudata; family Ambystomatidae; genus Ambystoma; species Ambystoma mexicanum. Next base: position 290,684,117 of record NC_090932.1, on the reverse strand, counting down.
TAAGAGTGAGAAGTCTTAATGGGCAAGAATGTAAAGGTTCGAAAGCGGCACACATGAGATATGTTAAGACTAAATTCAAATCCCAGATAGGAACACATTTGTTAGCCCTTTCAAGAATTGAGAATTACTAAGGGCATTTTGAAATATGACGCCTCTTCCGAGGAACGTTTGAAGATAGATAGCGCTGCCAGATATCCTTTTATAGTGCCATTTTGGAGCCCCATATTGGCCAAGTGTAAGAGGAAAGAAAGTACTGTTAGAGTATTACAAAGAAATTGATCCACATTCTCATCCCTGCACCAGTTACTGAACGTATTCCAATGACACCGTTACAGGGACTTTGTTGCTGGCCTTCTGGCTGAAAGCAAAATTTCCATTACGTCATCCGGGAGGTCTCAATCCTTATATCTCAGCCTCTCAGAAACCATGCGTGAAGACGGAGTGTCTTGACCTCTGGATGGAGAACCCGACCTTCCTTTTGCAAGAGAAGATCCTCTCTTTGTGAAAGACTTATTGGAGGGCAGATGGACATGTCCAGAAGGTCCGGGTACCACGTCCTCCTGGCCCAATCCGGAGCAATTAGGATCATGGTTTTCCTGAACTTTCTCAACCTCCCGATTACCCGAGGAATCACAGGGACTGGAGGAAACGCGCAGAGGAGTGGAAATACCAAGTCCACCACAAAGGCATCCCCTAGAGCTCCTCTTGGAAGAAAATTTCCTTGAGCAGTACAGCTCGCACTTCCGGTTGGCATTGGTCGCGAACAGATCCACTTGAGGAGTTCCACAAAGGGCTAAAATCTCTTGAAGGACTTCCTGAGCTAGCTCCCATTTGTGGGAGACTGTGCTCTGCCTGCTCAGAGCGTCCGCCGCTGTGTTCAGCTCTCCGGCTAGGTGAACTGCCGATAGAGAGATTCCTTCTTGCATTGCCCAGAACCAGAGCTGCATTGCCTCTCTGAACAGTGGAAGTTATCCTACGCCTTCTCTTTTGTTGATGTAGTACATGGCCACTGTGTTGTCCGTCATTATCAGGACATTCTTTCCTTGTACAGAGGGCAGAAAAGCCTTCAGGGCTAATCTGATTGCTCTCAGCTCCAAAAGGTTGATGTGTAGTTTGGACTCCAATGGAGACCAACGACTGCTGATTGTCAGATCGTTGGTGTGGGCTTCCCACCCCGTGAGTGAGGTGTCCGTCACTACCGTTATCTCCGGCCATGGATGCCAAAAAGGTTCCCCCTTGAGGATATTCTCCTTGCAAGCCCCACCAATGGAGATCTTGAGCCACTTTGGCTGGGACTTGCAGAAGATCTGATATCTCCCGCGAAAATTGGGACCATTGAGTCCTGAGGGCCCATTGAAGGTATCTCATCCTCAATCTGGCCTCTGGCACCCAAAAAATGCAGGATGCCATGAGGCCTAGCAACCTTAGAAAGTCGAATGCCGGTAGATGTTGGGCATTTTGAAACTTTGTTACAATCTGCAGAATGTGGTGAGCTCTCTCCTCGGGAGGAGAGGCTGTCCCTGAGGAAGTCTCCAGGACTGCCCCGATGAATTGGAGTCTTTGGCTTGAAATCATTTGTGACTTCTTGTAATTGAGGGAGAAGCACAGTCTGTGCAAGAAGTGGCAGGTCAAGGCCAGATGTTCCTGGGCTCGTTCGGGTGAACTTGCCCTGATCAACCAATCGTCAGGGGAAGGGTAGACGTGAATCCCCCTTCTCCTGATACTCGCTACCACCATCGTCATCAGTTTGGTGAAAACCCTCGGGGTGGAGGTCAGCCCAAATGGTAGAACCCGAAACCGATAATGAGAACCACCAATTGCGCACCTGAGGTACTTTCTGTGCTTGAGATGGATTGGCACATGAAAGTAAGCATCCTGAAGGTCCAATGAAACCAGCCAGTCCTGAAACTGAAGAGCCTGAAGGATCTGAGAAAGGGTCACCATCTTGAACTTGTTCTTCCTGAGGAATTTGTTTACATTTCTTAAGTCCAAGATGGGTCTCAATCCTCCGTCCTTTTTGGGGATGAGAAAATAAGGGGAGAACCAACCCTTGTTCCTTTCCGCTACAGGTACATGTTCGATTGCACCTTTCTCTAGCAGGGTTAAAATCTCCTGCACAAGGAGCGGGTCTGGAATGTTTACAGAGTTGGCTCCCGATGGATGATCATGAGGTCTTTGATGAAAAGGAAAGCAGTAACCATGGGTCACTACCTCTAGTGCCCAGGCATCTGATGTAATGCCCTGCCATTCGTCCAGATACTGAGTGATTCTGCCTCCCACCGGGTCTTGTGGGTGAAGACCTCAATGTGGCTTTGCATCGGCTGCAGCGTGGCTGCGGAGGTAGTAGCCGCTGCTGTGGCTGATCTAGCACCTCTCCCTTGACTGGCCTGCCCCCTCCCTTTTCCAAAAGAGTAAAAACAAAAGGGGCAACTCTTTCAGGAAGATGAGCCTGCGTAAGAGTGTTGTTGAGGCGGTCTTACAGTGGCGCTAAGTGTTTTTGCTGCCACTTTTGAGGTCTGCAGCTGTTGTGATCTTGATGGTCGTGTAGATGAAGATACCTCCGTCCCCAAGTACCACACTGGTAAGAATAATATCACTACCAATGCAATTCTTGAGGCCACAGGTGTGGAGTGCCATCAAGCTGGAACCAGGAACACCGGAAGGACCCCCTGACCACTGTAAGGCAATAAATGATTAAGACAGACAGTCACAATGATCACAATGCAATATGGTGGAAGAAGCTAAAGGGCTTAGCCAAATGTGCTGGTCAGGATGCCTCAAAAGGGTTAGGGGAAACAGAAGGGTCCTTGTGGGCACTCTTGATGGAGTACACCTGTAGGTCAGGTAGCCAGTGGACGATCCGTAAACAATCCGTTAACAGTCCAGAGTCGAAAGCTAAGAAAACAATAGCCAAGGTCCAATATCCAAAGTTCAAAGGTTTGTACAAAGCCAAAGGTCGTGAAGCCTGAAGATTGAAGTTTGCCTGAGGAAGAGACCAAAAGCAATCCGTGAAACGTTCCGTGGTCAAAGAAATCCGAATTCTAAGCAAGATCCAAAAACGCTGTGCAGCACTCCAAAAAGCAGCTGTGAAGCGTTTGTTCCGCGTTTCCCCTGTCCTTTTGACTGTGTTGAATTAATCAGGTGATACAGTCACGAGGGAAACGCGGATCCACGTCACATGACCCTCGACGCTGCACGGGGAGTCTGCCGGCGATTGGCCGCCTGTTGCCGGCGTTTGGTCACCTGATCGGAAGCACTTCGTGCGCTGGATCGTAGTCTCTGGACGCCCGTGGACGGGTGCCGTCCCGGAGAGAAGCGCCATGGCAGATTCCAATGTAGGAAAGGTCGTAGCCGTCCTTGGTAATTCAGTTGCTGAGTGCGATGAATGTTATGGGGAACACGCCGGATGAAGCGTGCATGGTTAGGGGTGGTGGATGTGAATCTGGAAGGTTGTCTGGCAATGGTGTGGCAGGGAGGAGGCGTGACAGCAGCTTCTCCAAGCTCTGGTCTGCCTTGTTGCCAAACAACCTCAAGCTGTCAAAGGGCATATTAAGTAATCTAGAATGCACATCAGGTGCAAAGCCAGATTTCATTAGCCATGCAAACCTGCGTAGGACCGTGCTAGATGCCATGGACCTGCTTACACTATCAGCAGTGTCCAGTCCTGACTGAAGGCATTTCTCCATAGTTTCTTTACCATCTTTTACTATTGCCAGGAAACCATCCCTTTCCTCAATTTATGGGATGCGATCAGCCGCTGATGTCATGCAGTCCCACAGGGTATATGTAAATCTTGCAAAAGTACAAGTTACATTTGTCGATTTAAGGGCCATGCTGCCCGAAGAAAAAAACTTTCCAGGCCCAAGCATCAACTTGTTTTTTATCATCCCTGTATGGTGGTATTGAGGGGTAAGCTGATTATCTAGTGGAGGTTGCAGCTTGAACCACTAGACTTTCAGGGGAGGGATGTTTAGATAGATATTCCGGATCTGATAAAGATGGCCCATATTTTGGTACATATTTCTTGTTTACTGCTGAAATAGAATCGGAGTATTCCAATTTACCATTACCGTCTTCTGAAGTGCTTTATGGAATGGAAGAACAGGATCTTTTAGAGGACCTTCACTCAGGATGTCCGTCATGTCATCCTTTTCGAAATTTGGGGAAGCTGCCTTTCAACCCATAAAATCAATGACCCTTCGCATGAGATTTCTATAACTAGGATCAGCATGATCTGTAGGGTCTGGTCTCTTAAATTCCACTTCAGGTGAAGTGTCTAAACCACTGGCATTTTGTAAACAGTCAAAGATCTGTTATTTTGGAATTCGGGTCCACTAGCTCTTCAGGGACCTCTCTGGCACCAAATCTAACTCCAGCTGAAGTAACATCCTCTTCAGAGGAGTGTTCTTCAAAAATGGATGACATGGATCTGAAAAATTCCTGTCTGGGTTGAGGATGAAAAGCTTTTTCAGGTAAAGAGGGTTTTATCGACTTGGGCATGTGCAATGGCGTCGACTTGGGTATCGGGATCAAAGAATGCCTCGATAAAGGTGTCGAAGGCGTCGATAAAGAAGATGCTGGCTTCAAAGTTGTCGAAGGAGGCTTCGATGCTGTTGAAGAAGGCTTCGATACAGCCAAAGGTGTTGACGCCATTTTCGTCAGTGGTTTCGACACCATGGTCGACGGCTGTGTCGAGTTGAGCTTCGACGCCGATGTCCATTCTGCTACCACCGATTAATGCACCAGAGATTTGTCTTGGTAAGAGGCATCGGGGAACTTTTCCATGATGACACTCTCGACTCTTTTTCGACTCTCGCGTGTTTGGATCTTGATTTCCCTCTGTCACTTTTAGAGTGGGTAGAGGCATGATCACCACGCGGCATCTTTGAGGGGGTCTGGCCCGCTTTCTCGAATATTTTAAGGATCGAAGCCCTAAAGGCCTCCCATTTTTCAGGGGAATTGTGCTTGGATGGATAAGTTACTCTCCCCCACTGCTAGCTTACCTCTACGTTCCCTAAGAGCCTTATTGGACATGGCCTGACAGGAACCGCACTTGTAAACCCGATGGTCTGGGCTGATACACCAGAGGCAATTCTGATGGGGGGTCGGTTATTGACATTTTCCTACCACACTTCTGACATTTTTTTAACCCCGTCTTGGGTGTAGTCTGAGTAGATGACGAGGACATCGTCGAGAAAAAACCTGATGCGCCGTCCATGACATGAAGCAGTTGCTCGGAAAAACGGAACTGAGTTAACAGGCACTGCTCAAGCCCTTACAGCGGATGACGTCGATGCTCGACGGCGGCCCTCGAGGGACTACAACTCCGCGGCCTCGAACACGGCACTGTCTGGTGAAAAAAAATTTACAGAGCTGGGATATGACTATCTAAAGATGAGGAATACGTGGGAGGATACAATCCATTCGAAATGGCGCTTCACTCACCCGGAGGAGAGGGGGATACATCTTCTCGGCAGTACATGAAGGGTTTTCAAGCCTAGACATGTTTTTGATTTCCTCTACCCTTATCCCACTGGTTAAAGAAGTAGAGATTCTATCAAAAACACTAACAGATCACTCCCTGGTAAAACTAGAGATAGACCTAGGGCAGGGCACTCCACGGAAAAATAACCTTGGAGATTTAACAAGGTGTTCTTAACAGTTCCGCCAACTAGGACCTCGATAGAAGAGGCTATAACCCATTGCTTTCAAGAAAACATAACAGAGAGCATGGATATAGGCAATGTATGGGACACAGGGATGGCATTTTCAGGGGAGTTATTATAGGGCACACAATAACCTGTGGTAGGAATCAACACTTACGCCAAAGAGAGCTAGAGAAGGTAATACAGGAGAAAGAAAAAGCACACACAAAGAAGGGAGGCAGGCGTACACAGCGAGACCTCAGGATAGCTAGGCAAGCCCTGGAAACTCACATGATGGGGAAAGTGGCTCAATCATTACTAAGGACGAAACAATATTACTCCACGGGCAACAAGGCGAACAAATTAGCGGCAAAACTTAGGAAAGTAGCAACCCATAATTACACTGGGGCTCTGACGTCTGCAGAGGGGGAGAAAGGTCACGCAGGCAGGGAAATCGAAGGTTAGGAAATATTTCTTTAGCAAGTCCTCCACCCCGCATCAAGGGTTACCTCCCCCAAATCCGGAACTTCATAAAACAGGCACGCCTCCCCTAAATCTCTGAAGCAATGAGGGAAACATTGGAGAATCCGATAACGACCCAAGAAATTGCCCAAGCCATACGTTCCCTCCCAACGGGAAAGCCTCCCGGCACAAATGGGTTCAGCAACAGATGCCACAAAGCTTTCGCAGGGCCCTTACTTCCACAACTCACCACTCTATTCAACTCCTTCTCCTCATCAGGAGAAATAACCAAATTAATGTCGGAATCGACAACCACACTGCTTTTGAAACCAGAGAGAGATCCCTAGAACTGCACCTCCTATCGCCCCATAGCCCTATTGAACACATGATCCTAGCCACGAGACTGAAGGAGGCCCTCCCGCATATAATTAATGACGACCAAAAAGGGTTCATTAGGAACAGACGAGCCCATAACAACATCAGAAGAATAATAGACCTATTAGCACTGGCTCCAAAACTCCCAGAGGGACTATCGTTTCTCTCCATAGATGCCCACCATGAATTTCACAGCATGTTGTCGGACTTCCTCCTCGTGGGACTTCCTCCAAGCTATCCTACCTGCATACGGGTTTGGGCCGATCATTAGCAAATTAATACTGGCCAACTTCCAAATACCAACCACAATAATCAAGATTAATGACACCAAGACAGCCCTTATCCCACTGGGCAGAGGAACAAGGCAGGGGTGCCCGCTTTCCCCTCTAATTTTTGCATTGGCCATGGAACCCCTTGGACAGATGATCTGGAATAGCCCTCTCATACTAGGCCCGACACACGAAGGCACCACACAAAGTAGCGCTCTACGCTGACGACGTCATCTGTTTCCTTTAAGAACCCGTGCAGTCAATCCCACCCTTGCTAGATCACCTTGACAGATTCTTGTGGTCTCAGGAGTTTTCATTAACCACCGGGAATCAGTGGGAATGGCAATTGGAATCTCACCTGAAACCCAATTAGAGTCGCAATCAACCTTCCCGTTTAGGTGGGTGGACAACGAGTTCGCATATCTGGGAGTGCACGTCACCAAATGTATAAAACCCTCATAGGGGCCAACATTCCACAATTATGGAACTCGACTAAATCCACCCTGACCAGATGGGAATCACAAGACATTTAAGCACAGTAAAAATGACAGTCCTCCTTAGACTATTATTTATCTTTCAGGCTCTACCGATCATTATCCCCGAAAAAGATTTGCTAGACTTACAGAAAGCAGAGAGCCAATACATCTGGAAAAAGAAACCATCCAGAATTCTGCTTCATACGCTCCTCAGATCGAAAGGGATGGGAGGTCTGGGGATTCCGTTGATAGAGATATTAGTGCCCAGCCCAGATTGCGCCAGTGTTTGAGTGGGCATTGGTGGACGGGGGGCCAAATGGAAAATGATAGAGCAAGACTGTAGCCGTGTCCCCTTAGCCCACCTGTCGTTCACATCTAAAATCGCCAGGGCTGGCCTGTTAGTACCCACTCAAACTACCCCCTGCATCTTGGATAAGGCTCTTCCACAGCCGGGGACTAGAGAACTGGGACCAACGTCACCGGTACAGCAGAACCCGGAATTCCCCCTGTGCAGTTTAAGGGAGATATTTGGACATTGGGAATCACCAGGGACGTTAAGACTTAAGGATCTTTACAAAGATAGACTTCCCCTCACATTTATAGAATACAAAGAAAAATTAAATCTTCCTGAAACAGAAAGCTTCCGATACTTCCAAATCAGACACTGTCTCCAAACACCGAGTGACACAGGTGGGAACATGGCACCCCATAGGAATTGAACTGACACTCAGAGGGACAAGGAACTCTGAAAATGTCCAATTGCTATCACCGGCTGGAGAAGGCTCAGGTTGACGACAAACTCCCAAACATGGCCCGATGGGAGAAAGATCTAGGGGCAGATATACCAACAGACGCATGGCAGAAAATCTGGACCCGAACCACCAAAAGCTCCAGATGCACAGTGTTTAAAAAATGTGCGATCAAACTGTGCTATAGATGGTACATGACCCCTCAGAGACTACACGTGATATCAGCAGAATATTCAGACCGCTGTTGGCAGGGATGCGGTCAGCTGGGAGACTTCATACACATGTGGTGGCAAAGCTCAACGATACAGACTTATTGGCAAGAAATCAAGTCAAAGATAGAAGATATAACCGGAGCCTCTCTCCCTATGTGAACTTGTATCTTAGTCCTGGGTGAGGTATCCGACAATGGCACATTCCTGGCGTCAAGTCCCAGGGCGGAACTAATAACACAGCTGTTACTGGCAGCCAAATTGAATCGAGCACGGTTCTGGGAAACAAAAGAAGGGCCGGTCTTATCATACTGGTGGATTAAGATCCGGGAATTAATGGCTATGGAAAAACTGACCGCATATATAACTGAAAACATGCTACGATTCTCCCAAACCTGGGCCTCATTATTCGAGTTTGTGCAAGACAAAGAATACATGTTTTAGACCACAAACTCTGAAACATTTATTACAAAACTAACGTGCTGAGCAAATTATAAACATGGTGGGGAAAGGGGTGTGCTAGAAGATCTGTATGCTGAATAAAGGCATAACCTGGGATATACAACGAAATCTTGGACACTGGAAGGAACCAACCATTATTGTTTCACCACATTTATATTATTTGCCAACCTTTTTATTTTTTGGGGGGAGGGGGGAATTGATTTAAAGAAAATGTAAACTGAAGTTTTGATGCCTTTATAAAGAAGTCATTTTGATGCTGATATAATGCTATGTTCATCAAGATTTCAATAAAAAGATATATTTGGAGAAAATAAAATGGGTAGCCGCCCTATACAGAGCTGCAGTCGCACAAGTCCAGATAAACTGTCATCTGTCTGCACCGTATGTCCTAATAACAGGAAAAAGACAGGGGTGCCCATTGCCATCTCTGCTATACGCACAGACTACGTAAACCTTGGAAATATCCATAAGAGAGCATCAGAGGCTTAAGGGAATCAGACAGGGAGAAATGGAGTTTCAATTGTCACTATTTGTGGATGACATATTGGGTTACTTGCAGGACGCACACACCTCCCTCCCAGAATTGCTTACTCCAAACGCATTTGGAACTTTGTCAGGACTAAAAATGAAAGATTCTAAATCAAGCATCATGCCGGTGCTGACGGAAGGTTCCAGTATAGATACTAGGAACACAATTCTCAGAACGCGGGTAGAGAAGGCTGCGATTAGATACCTCGGCATATTCATACCAAAGAGGATTAGTGAAATTCGCTCATTTAATCTATGACCCATTATTTGAAACCAGAAAAGGAGATGTGTGGAGATGGTCCCTGTTAATATTGTCGTGGTATGGGGGAATGACAGCGGTTAAAATTAATATTCGACCTAGTTTTCTTTACCTATTTTCGGCCATTCTCACGAGTCTTCCAGACAGCTTTTTCAGTGAGTTGCAGAGGGTGATTAATGTGTTTGTATTGCAAAATAAAAGATCAAGGCTAAAAAGATCGGCCTTCGCCCTCCCTCGGGAGTTCAGGTTTCCAGACTGTCTCCTATATTGTAGGGCCATACAACAGTGTCTTTCATGAGCACATGACACATTGGCTAATTATTGGACATGCCTCGAGGACATGGAGATGCATCCGAGGAAAGTTAGAGACTTTTTAAGGGCTCCCCACAAAAAAATACCTAGCAGGCTTAAAGCTCACCCACCTTAGGGTTATTGTGGTCCGTATGGAAGAACAGTAAATTGAATGCTAATTTATCCACATGGCCCTCGTTAATTCCTCTTTTTGGGGACTCCCCCCTGGCACTGATTGATCTAGATAGACAGGGTTTTCGTAATACACAAAAGTGGTCAGACAGAGGCTTGAAGAGGGTAAGTCAAATGTTTAGAGGGAAAATTTGACAACTACGAATCGTTATGGGAGGTCATAGGCCAAGATTCAATTAACATCTTTCAATATCTAAACTTCAAAGGGCTCTGCACTGACACAAAGTGGGCAAATAACCTTACTCGCCCGTTGACAGCCTTTGGAAAAGTCTGACTCCTCGGCAGGGAGAAATGGGATCCTTTCCAGACTTTAGAGTTCTCATTCAGGCAGATTTGGAGGATAGACAATTTCAAAAAGTATTGGAATGAGTTGGTGAGTGAAGAAATCACAGGGGAGACGAGGGAAAATGTTTTTTTATAAAAATCAACAATATCACATTTCACAGGAATGTATTACCGGCAGCCATGGAGCACAATTTTAAAATTCTACATGGATGTGATTGAGATCCATTGAAGCTTTCCAAAATGTTTGTGGGAGTGTCTCCGATATGCCCTAGAGGGTGCGGACAGACTGGTTCCCTCTCACACTTGTGGTGGCATTGCCCTAAGAGTCAAATATATTGGGGAGAAATTCTTAGTTGGATAAAAGAGGTAATTGAGGTTCAGCTCCCATTAAGAGACTACAAATCCTGCAAGGCGTACCTCCTAAGGACAGGGAGATCTATAAGATATCCAAGAATGCGGGTGGCAATGTTTAGAGCAGGGAGAGTGACACTTGCCCAAAAATGGAAGAACTCTAATCTCCCATGAAGAGCCGAGTGGTTGAACGTAATTAAAGGAAATCTTAGTGGAAAAGCTAACAGTTATGGTTAATGACTATATGGGAACGTTCCGAGAGGAGTGGGGACCACTGATCGGCAAGTGGGGATTTGATTGTACACAGAGAGACTTGACCAGGTAACCCTAGATATCAATGGGAGAAACACTCTAGACTGTATGCTGAGAATAAGGTATGGAGGGAGGGGTGGGATCCAAAGTCCATGTTCAATGGACCTCTGGGAACAAGCCATCTTGGTACCTCGGGTGGTGGATGGGATAGAGGAATGCATGGAGGGGCCATCAGTTTGACGGTTATCACACAGATGTTTGTTGGCCATGAGGTGGGGATCTCCAGGGAGAAAGGGAGGGCACGGCCAAGCCAAAAAGGTTATATAAGCCAGAAAAACTTGGCTAATGTTGGGCAAAGGGTATGGGCAAATGTTGGTGTTGTTTTTATCTTATGAGGTGCTTCATTGACATTGTTGAGATAACAAGGTTCTGTCCTTGGCCCCTTTCTCTTCTCACTTTACACTTCCTTTTTAGCTCCCATCTCCTCATTTGGTGTCTCACACCATTTCTACACTGATGATACCCAGCTCTTCCTCTCCTTCTCCTCTTTCTCTCCCGACATCCACCATAAGCTTTCTTCTTGCCTCTCTGCTATTAAATCCTGGATGTCCTCTCACTTCCTTACTCTTAATGCTGACAAAACTGAAGTCCTTTTCTTCCCTGCCAACACACTTCCTCCTTCCTCCCCTCCCCCTTTCATTCTCTTTCCCCCCTCCCAACTCTCCCCATGCCCGTAACCTTGGTCTTCACATTGACCCCCACCTCTCCCTGTCTCACCACATTTCTCTTACTGCGATATCTTGCCGCTTTCACCTTTACAACATTCGTAAAATTGGACCCTTTCCTAACCTTTCACGCAACTAAACTCTTAATCACCTCCCTCTGCAGACTTTTCTACTGCTCCTCTCTTTGAACTCCCCTCCTCTCACCTCTGCCCACTCAAATCTGTCTACCCATGTGCCATCCGCTCCCTCTGCCTTCTCTCACCTCATGACTACTTATTGTTCTAATGACCTGTTCATGCTTGTAAATATGCTTCTCTCACTTTTGTACCGGTTATATTGTAAAGCGCTTTGGCTTAAAGCGCAATATAAATTCAATAAACATGACTCCAGCTCCTCTTCTCTCACCTCTCTAGGTTGGCTCTCATTCCACTCCCAGGTCAAATTCAAGTTCCTCTGTCTAGTCTTCAAATCCCTCTATGGTCTTGCCCCCCCCACCTATCCTCCCTTCTCACTTTCTATACCCCTTCTCATTCTCTCTGCTCTGCCGATCTTTACCTACTCTCTCCTCCACCACCACCACCACCCTGCGCCCGTTCCCGCTCTTTGCAACTACTCGCTCCTTTCCACTGGAACCAGCTCCCCCTCCCCATCCGCTCTACTCCCTCGTACCCTACCTTCTGCACTTCTCTAAAATCATCTCTCTTCCATTCACCTCCCTAACACCTTTTGCTTCCTCTCTTATTTCTGCTACTACCTCTACCCACACCTCCTTCTCCCTCTCTTACTTCTGTACCACCTCACCCTCTCCTTCATCTCTAAACCCTCCAACCCTACTTCCCGCACTTCTCTAATCTTATCTCCTCCATTCTTCATACTTACACCTTCTTGTTTCCTCTCTTACTTCTACTTCTACCACTTCTCATACCTCCAACTCCCTCTCACACCTTGGTACCTCTCTACTCTCACCTTACCTCATCAATAATGTAAATTGTTCCTTGTACTGTTTTCTGGTTGTGATTCAATTGTTAATTAATGCTTCAATGTTGCTTGTTCCTCTTGAAAAGCACTGGATTAAAGCGCTATATAAATTTAATAAAATACAAATTGAAAAATTTAAATTAAAGTTGAACAAAAATAAATTGTTAGGAAATAGTTTCTGCCGTTTTCCTCATATAGACTTTAATGGGATCTCCCATCTCTTTAGCTATTGTCTGCACCCAGATCTGATTATTTGAGGTAAGTCACCTGCCTTGCTTTTTCACAACTTTTCAGGGGAGACTAATCAGTCCCTAAAACAATCAGTCCTGGGAGACCCAGTCTCCCATAGCAGACTTGTTATTTTTGAACTGCAAACACCAGCTTATCTTGAAGTGCGGTAGAGATACTTTGTGTCCCTTTTACTTTGTCTTTTTTAACTTTACTATTGCAGACACAATGTGTCCAGAATGAGATGGTGGCAGCATATATTTTTCTTCATGGTTTTTGATTTTTCTCAAGTTACCTTTTGCATTTTACCACATAATGCCATGTAGATTATCCATAATACTCTAAAATGGCTGTGCCACAAAATATGTTTCCTGCCATTTTGTGTCTTTGCCTTCTTCCTGCCCCCTCAGGTCTGGAATTGTCATACATGGGAAATCCTTTCCTGGGCAAAAGTGGCGGTCTGTGTGTGTGTGTGGCCGGATATAGGGGCTGGGTCAATCTGGACCCAGTACACATCCAAGACAAAGTGTGTCTGTTGATGGGCATATGTGTTGGCCAGAGGCTGTCCATGATTGACAACCACTGCCAGTTTGACTGGTGCAGATCCTTACCACAGATGGGCGTGGGCCCAAATCCTGGATAAAAGGAGGACTCCTGCAGCCATTTAACAGATCATTGCTGGATCCAAAAACCCCTACAAAGAAATGCAGCCCACTGACGACCAACAACGACCATTGTTGCCAGCCAGCCAGCACTGTCCCAGCCAAGTCCCAGTGAAGCCCTGCTCCAATTAACAGATCTTCAGCAGATCCTCTGCAGTGCTCTGACCCATGGAATGATGGGAACACCCTGTCCCGACCTCTGCTTGAGGATCTGTGCCTGCTGAGCCTTCAGAAGCGTCCCTGACATCGCAGATGGCTGGCCAGCTCTCTGTTGGGCCACCTCACTACACCAGTTGTCGTTCAGCCTTGCAACTCTGCAGATCTTTGACCTGTGAGACAAGAAGTTTTCCCCTGCAGTTACTGCCTTCTGGACCGAAGAGAAACCATGCAGGGCCTGGTTCCTTTTTTCTTACCACAAGGATCGCCTGTCACCGCTTTATTGTGGGGACTGCAGCTGCAAACCACCTACTTTGCATCCTAGTGGTCCCCCGAGGTAGCCTGCTCCGCAGAGGCCTTCTTATCGTCGTGCCAAGGGTGCCCAGCTATCCAGCCGTCAGCTCCATTTGGTCAGTGCACTGAACTTCTGACTAGTCGGACACAAACCTGATGCTGAAAGTGCCCTGTGCACCAGTCCAGGGGTCGAAGCAACAACAATGGTCTTCTGAGATCAGGTAGAGGAGCAAGGCTTCACCAGGCCAATGACTGGAGTCAATGCTGATCACCATCAGGAGTTATCAGGTGGTCAGCGGGCTGCTCTTCTACGTAGAAGTCTGGGTTACAACAAAGATCTGTCACACAGTTGCAGGAGTCCTCCTTTCATCCAAGATTCAGGCTGGGAGTATGACCATGTCCACCGATGGTAAGGATCTGCAACATTCAAACAGACAGGACAGACCATCCCAGACCCCTACTCTGGCTCCCACACAAAGCCCCCTTGCACGTGAAAGCCACAGCTTTTCCCAGGAAGGGGATTTCCATGAAAGGCATTTCTTGACCTGAGAAGGCCAGAAGAAGGCCAAAGAATATGGCCAAAGAACATACGAAAAATCTTATGGCACAGCCATTTTAGGCACTATCCACGTCTAGTAGCCATACGCGGTAAACACGAATGTGCACATTAAAAATGCAATAATGGTCAAAATTAATCTAATGCCACCAGCTGGTCTTCTGGCACATGTAAAAGTAACCAAAAATCCCAAAAGTAAAAAGCTAGTGTATGTAAGGGTGCAGAAGGAGGAGACTGACACAGGTGGGCATAGTGATTGCTATAGACTTTTATTCAGTATAAAAATAAAGAAAAACACCTATCTCCCTAAATATATGAGGGGTTTCCTTGTCTCAACTAAAGTGATAATGGAGCTGTCAAATGTCCTTTGTAATTTATAAAGCCCTTCTTGCTGTGTCAAAAGTCCCTATCTCTGTCCCTTACACGCATAACTAAACTAAAGGTTATGCCAATGTTCTTGGTCCAGGAGAATGACTCTTCTCCTGGAAAGGATGGCACAGTTCTTGTCGTAGGCTCCTCACTAGATGGGTTGATTCCCTTCCCCGTTTTATTATTTCACAAACAAAGGACTGCCGATCCTTTAACACTCTGTATCAGAAAGTTCACCATTTATTCACTCCTGCGGGAATGACTCCCTTTCCGTAGATCACCGATTGGATCCCTCTTGCAGATACCAATACCACTTCCCCTGGCTTGTCTCTGACTTTAGCTACACAGTTCACAACACCAGGGGGAATGACTCCCTTCCTCTGGCCTTTCTCTCATGTGGTTTCACAGTTTGACACCACCATGGGGAATGACTACCTTCCACCCTCTCTCACTTTAGCTGCACAGTTCAAAACACCAGGGGGAATGTCAGGTTTCAAGGAAGATTACATGCACAATAGGTAAATCCCCTTAACAGTCTCTATACATTTCTATATATATTTCTGCAAGTTTCCTTTGAGGTTGGTTTGGGCCTAGACGTGTGTTATTCAGAGAGCTGGTGTTATTCCGCGAGCTAGTGGGTTCCCTGACCAAGATGCAGGGGAGGAACAGGACCTGTGATTGGAGGACGGAAGGACAAAGGGCAAGCAGAACATTCTAAACCTCCTTTCATTAGTGTTGTAATTTGAGTAGGTCATGTTTTTTGAAAGTTCCAGAGTTTCAGGCGTAGTTACCAAGAAAAGCAACATTCTTCATCAGTAAAAAGTCAAGATGAAAGAGTGTGCATCCTCATTCCAGGAAAGAAGAAGATATGAAGAGAACTATCATCAAAAAAGCTAAGTTCAATTCTGCAGTTAAAATAAGAATATATATTGTGCATTAGGCTGTTCAGAAATTCATTGTAAAATTACTAAAGGCAGACCAGTTGGTTAGTTGGGAAGTTAGAGAGAAATAATTGCAGTGTGCGTGTTAATTTTGTTGAGCTGAAGAGGTTAAATTACATCTTGTGCAGTAACGCAACCTTTCCTTGCGCTTCACTCCGGCACAGTTCTGCGCTTGAAGTGTACGCCAAGACCGAAAGAGGCCAGGGGCTGAGTTGCAGTACAGAGAGTAAGATTGGAGTAGAGCAAGCAAAGCAGCGTCTCTGATTGGCAGCGCAATGTGTGAGGTGAGAATTCGCTGTGTCGTTCTGGGATCCGAGCAGTCTTCAAGAAGAAGGTGAGAGGCACGCGTTTCCTTTTTTCGGCACAGAGATCGATCTGCATAGACTGAAGCCTTTGTTTACGTAAGGAGTGCACGTTGACAGGGGGTTCATTTTCCTTATCAGCTTCCTGGCGAACGTTATTATGCAAACTGTTCAAGTTTTGAGAGTAAGCATTACACGTTTTCAAAAGGTAAACGGCTGTTCATTAACTGTTTTAAATACTCAAAAAAGGAATCTGTACGTTTATTTGGCGAACAATTGGGCAAGAACTTTGAAAGACTTCAGAAGAAAGTATACACTTTTCTAATGTTGTAGGATAAGGTATACAAGACTCTGAGAAGGTCTTGGGACAAGGCAAAGAAAACCATAACCTGATTTTAATGAAATAGTTTAGGGTAATTAGTCAATATAAATAGGGAAATAATATAGAGTTTGGTTAGTTATTTCTTTAGTAGGAATATACAGGGAAGATGAGAAAACCTAAAAGCAGCTGAAGAAAAGAGATTCACTAAGGAAGAATATGGCTTCACATGAAATTCTTCAGCCAGCTTTCAGCTGGAGGTAGATATTAGTTCACCAGAGGTGGATTTTCAAGTTCAAAGGAATAATATTTTCTTCTAAGCTGTTGCAGAGGAGTTTTCAGGTATTTTCTCTAAGGTTTGAGATAAGAAAGGAGGGGGGGGGGGGGAAGAAGGGTGAATTAACTTTGTATGTTATTTCTCATCCATGCAGATACCAGGACAAGTTTGCAGATCCAGTGTCTGAATGTATATTATTCCATTCCCCTTTCCTTCCCGGGTGTACTGAACTCAGCTGGAAATTAAGTAGTTGAGGCTGTTACACCTTTGTGGGTGTGTGAAGATTCAGAAAGTGGCCATGACACCCCTGGTCTTTCTTTCACTTTAGCTACAGAGTTCACAACATCAGGGGGAATGACTCCCATACCCTGGCCTTTCTCCCACGTTATTTATACAGCTCAAAATATCAGGGTTTGAGGAACCTGAAGGCATCCTCCCTTCTATTCCCCCTGGATCCTCTTCTCAGGAGGCCAGGAAAAGGTCATCGCTCTTGGATCCCGACCCTGGGGGTGGAGATGCAAGAGACGATCACCTGGGTGGAGGGATCTTGGGGAGTGGGGAGATGATGTCTTTGGGTGAGACGTGGTATCCCCCTTTACCTTGTAAGAATAAACCCTACCCTCACCCTGCCTTCATAGGTTATTGCCAGTCATTTTCTCTTTCTTACACACAATCATTTCCCTTTAAAACTGGGACGAGGATGAGGCGCCTAGGAGTTGTACACACTCCCATTCATTCACACTACTCTTGTACTGAGATGAGGAAGAGGACTGCAGAGGAATACCATTGCAAAAGTCAGACATGTCCAGTGAATAGCATTAATTATGATCACGCAACTGAAACCAAGGACTTGCACCTGCAACCAGTTAACAGGCCACAGATACATAAAAGGTGGGACTGCCAGCACAGAAGGAGAACCCTGTCTGGAGGACAGGACACGGCTGACGGTGGAGCAGGCTGTAGAGGGGCCAGCAGGAAGGACGCTGGGTGCTGCAGAAGAGAAATAGTGATGCCAGGGTCCGAGCAGGCCCTTAGAGGGTCAAGACACCGGCAGCCTCCTTTGTGTTGTGCCCACAGACGGAGTTGTGTGTCACGCAAGGCTCCCAAGCATTACCAGCCACTGGTAGCATCCATGAGAGAAGAGCAGAGCTACCTACAGAAAGCAGCGAGCCTCCCAAAAAGTGTAGGCGAAGCAAAAGGAAGCCAGAAAGAAGAGAGGAAACCTGGAGGAGCAGCCGCATAGCGGTGAGTGGAATAAAGGGAACATGCATACCGGGGTGCTCCTGGGTCTGCAAATGGGCATATTGTAATGCCGAACTAACTGACACCTGTGATAATTGGTTGTGGCACCCAGACAGAGGTTTTGAATGCCGAGCAAGCTGCAAGTTGTTACAAATGCATTTAAACGTGAAATAAGTGATATTGAATACCAAACTAAAGGAAAGTTATGTTGAACATATAAACAAAGTGAAAACCGAGTAGCTAGCATTAGTGAACTATGTGAAAAAGCAAGTGAAAAGCACTTATGAATATTGTGAAAGCAAGGTGGTGGAAAAGGGTGAACCCGGGTGAACCCCACAGAGTAAGTTGTGTGGAAAACACATTGTGGCAAAGCTAAGAGACTGCCAAGGAGAATCAGAAGTGAATGTAAACCCATGACACAGGTGCAGAGAGGAAACCTGTATTAGTAACAAAATCCAAATAATACAGAAGGATAACAGAGTGCCAAGGGTTATCGTTTGCGTGACCTGTAATGAGTGAACCGTGTGGTCCGCCAACTGCGCCTAAACCGAGTGAACCCTGCTTGGAAAGTACAGATAAAGAAACAACCTCTTATAACAGGATTGCTGAAGTGAAGGAGAAAGAGAGCAATCTGTATGAACTACTGAAAAGTCTGAAGGATTACAAAGTTGAACTGGAACTGTTTTTGAAAACCAAGAGATTTGAACCGATTGTAGGGTATGAAGCTGGAAGAGCTGACTTATTGGGGAAGGGAACCCCAAGACTTTATGAACTGTGTTGACCTCTTCGGGAAGGAGACCCTGGGGAAGGAGAAGCTGGAAAGTAAGCCAGAATCTGGTAGTAGCTTGGAACTCTATTTGGAGGACTGTTTCTTTGGTTGCTGACATCCCTACACATAGTTTATCTTTAGTTGTGAGGGCAAGTGTAGGTTTTGGACACAGACAGACTTAAGTTGATTTACTAACACTGACTATCCCAAGTTTCTTTACGTAGGAAATCCCACCTAAGCATAGGGCAAGTTACGATTTACTCCATCCTGACAAATAAGAAAATAAATCATTTTATTTAGAAAATTGAATCTGTTGTCTATGTCTTGCTTCATATGCCTTCACAAGAGGGAATTACTTCCTTCCCTGGCCTTTCTCTCACGTTATATCCACAGCTCACAACACCAGGGGGAATGACGCCCTTAGCCTGGCTTCTCTTGACTTTGAGGGTCCCAGACCCAGGCTTCCCCCTCTTGAGACTTGGGCAGATGGGCAGACATGGTTCACTCTGCTGACAAGTACTGCCACAAGCAAGATGGTTTCTATTTCTTCTTTCTTTTAGGTGCAGGTCCTAGACCCGTTTTTCTCTATAGTTTGATTCTGGCAGACCTGGTTCACTCTCCTGCCAGGTACTGCCACGAGGATCATATTACTCTCTTTTCATGGGTGCAGGTCCCAGACCAGTCTCTGGTTGTTCCCAATAACTTTCCAACCGTCAGTCGGTCGGTCTTGGGAGAACCCTGGGCGTTGCCCCCTCTGGCTCTTCCGTATCTCCCATTACATCTTCCGGGGTCTAGATATGTGGTCGAGACTTCCAGAGCTCGGGGTGCACCTCTGTAGGCTGGTCTCCACTGCAACCTTGATGCTGGTGGGACTTCCTGGCTTCAGGATTTGGTTAGCCTTCTTGTGGGGAACAGAGAACTCCTTTAGCATCTTCCCGCAAGGCTTTGCTTCTCCCCAGCTACGTTCTGTGCTTTCCATTCTCGCACTGGACACCGGCTGTTCTCCCCAACAGGATAGGACACTTCCTTACGGACTGGTTCCCTCCGGCCTCTGGATCCACGTGCTCTTCCTTAATTTAGTCCTTCTTCCCTTTTATTGATAGACAACTGGTTAGTTGGTTGCAAACTTCCCCGCAGAAGACTAGAACGTTCATCTGTGTTCCACAGGGTGTTCTTCATTACTCCACACCTCCTCTGCATCTCAGTATTTATCAGATGAGTCTCCCTAAGGTAGTCTATCTAACTAGAGTTTAACTCCACAGCCCTTCACATATACATGGATTATATAGGGGTGATCCTGGGGTGTTTGGAATATGGAGGTGTGTATGGTGTTGGGCGAGGGATGTCATACCGTCTTCTACCTAGATGGTCATCCCTGTCCTCACAGGGGAGTCTCTTCCCCATGAGATCTTCCCACTGTGTACCACCCACAGGGGACTATCGGGTAGGTTAACAAAGGTAGCGGGCGCCCCTCTCTCGCAAGAACAGACATGATAACCTGTTCAGTGGTTATTAACCACTTGAGAGTTCGCAGCCACTGCTGATCCCCAACAAGGGTGCAACACGTGTATGGGGTTGCTGGTGGTACTCTCGTTCAGGTTGGAATTGCCATTGCATTTCGGTGCTGGACTGCCCCTGGGCAGGACAAAGACTGATATGCAAATGGATATTTCCCATCTGTGAAAGGCACAGTGAGTAAAAGCAGTGGCTGCGAACTCTCAAGTGGTTAATAACCACTGAACAGGTTATCAGGCCTTGTTCTGTCGAGAGAGGGGCGCCCGCTACCTTTGTAAAACTATTTTATAAGGAACCTGGGATTGGTAACCCTAGGTCTCCTGGGGGCAACCAGACGTGGTCTCCCTCTCACTGTGCTTAGAGAGGCATCAGCTTCACCTCACTGATGATCCCCAACAAGGGTGAAACACGTGTATGGGGTTGCTGGTGGTACTCTCGTTCAGGTTGGAATTGCCATTGCATTTCGGTGCTGGACTGCCCCTGGGCAGGACAAAGACTGATATGCAAATGGATATTTCCCATCTGTGAAAGGCACAGTGAGTAAAAGCAGTGGCTGCGAACTCTCAAGTGGTTAATAACCACTGAACAGGTTATCAGGCCTTGTTCTGTCGAGAGAGGGGCGCCCGCTACCTTTGTAAGACTATCGGGTAGGGCCTCACCACTCTGGCCTCATGGGAGCGGGCTCCCTCTTGGAGAGAAGTGACGACATCTAGGGATTCGTCACAGGTGATACACAAATATCCCCATTGCACTGCATTGTAAGATGCTGCGTGCAATGTTTAAAAGTCACAGAATGCAAAAGGGAAACCTAGTTTGCCGGTACTGGTAGTCTGAAGGACTGATCAGTTTCACCAAAACAAATGAGCAAAAGGGAAGTGAAGCTGAAGGCTTTACTTCCATTCAAAAACTCAGATCAGGTTCATTAACATAGCAACAAAAAAAAGGGGGTCCATAAAACTATTGAGGGAAAGTTTCAAAAAGAGAAAGCTTTCCTAACATTTGCAGATCCACGCCTTGGAAATGTTCTGGACCAACTCGCTCCATTTCTGGCTACAGCACTGCAGCCCTCACATTTACGAACAGGGTCTTGGGACTCTCAGGATCTTCAGCTTATGCAATAAGTAGCCTGTCCTTGCAATTTCACCATTCACTCGAAGAGGGATCTGGACCTGGGTTGCCTCGGTGTTCACCGCTGGAAGATCAGCCGTCGCCTTACAGCCTGACCGTGGTCACCTACGCTGGAACCATCCTTCTGCGATCCCATGATATGCCATATGAAGGGTCTGCACCGCTGAGGTCTACATCTTTCCTTCGTTTGATGGTCTTCTTCAAGAAGTTGCCCGGAACAATTGGGCGAGAACCATGAACAGCTCCAGACACAAAAACGGACCTCTGCACCCACCATCCCAGGGCTCCCCACACCCAAACCAACGAATTCTGGAAGACCTGCAGTGTCACCTGGAAGAAAGTGAGTCAGGGGGTAAGTGAACATACCTATTTGTCCCCCCCTGTCTGCAATAAGGAAACATTGGGAAGATAGCCCTTGTCCCTAAACTACTTCTGGCCTTTGGTCATCAAACCTGGATCAAGGATCTGGTCCTAAGACTTACATTTGTAAGAGGCTAGAGTAGGTACTTACCTGAGGCTAATACTTCTCACTTTAAATAACTTTGAAAAATAAATAAATTGGATTGGCATTTTTACAACATTTGCACCCATTGACTTTGCCACCCTCTAGATCCCTCTTAGCCAACATGATCTTGTAAACGTTATTTCACTTGGTTTTCAGAACCTGGTTCTATTTGCACATGGGATCACCTCAAGATCACCTAAAGTCCAGTATTCTCAGGTTTTGTGGGCACCATTGTTGCATGTATTCGCTTTTTAAGCGGATCTAGAGTGACCCTATGGCGTTTATTCTGCCAGATGAATTTGGATTTCATTGTGTTTAGCGTCTTAAAGAACGACTGTGGGACTGCAATCGGAAGGGTCTGAAATGTATACAGGAGTCTGGGGAGAGTCACCATTTTGACTGTCGTTATTCACCCCAGCCAGGAGATACGGAGGGGGTCCATCTCGAGAAATCTTCCTGTTTTCTTTAGTATTCCCATGTAATTGGCCTTATATAGGCCCTCATTAGGACCCAGGCGTTAAGGGGTTTACGGCGCAGTAAACGGCGCCGACCCTTAACGCCTGATTCCAAGGTACCTTTGCGGGATGGTGATTTTAACGCCTGCTTTTTGCAGGCGTTAAAACCCATGCCGCAAAGGGACCTTGGTGCTAATTACGCCACCGTAATTTACGGTGGCGTAATTAGCGCCTTTCCCCATTCCCATTATGCCCTATGGGGCAAGAATGGTGAAGGGTAAAATGGGAAATGGGGATTTACCGCCCCACTCACCTTGGAATGGGGCGGTAAATCCGCCAACCACCATGGCGTAAACGTAGTTTACGCCATGGTGGTAAGGGTACGACCCAGGCGGTAACTTACCGCCTGGGTTGTAATGAGGGCCATAGAGTGGATATCATGCTGGTTAGTTCTAACCGTAAATATGAAATACTACCTACGGCTGTTCTGAAGGGAGAACACCTATGCATGGCCACATATTGTTCTCTTGGTAGGCCCAGCTCCAGCAATTCTGACTTAGTCATATTTATTTTAAGCCTAGATATCTTTTCTTGTTCCACCAGTACTGCTACCAAGGCTGGGATTGACTTTTCCGGTTCCACTGTCATCAGCATTACGCCTGCAGCTGTCTTGTGTGTTTTGCTACTGAATGGGATACCTTTCATGTTATTTTCTAATCTAATTGAAGTTAGCAGTGGTTCTAGATAAATTGCATATAAGTGGGGGGATAAGGAGCATCCCTGCCTCATGCCCCGCTCTATTCAAATAGTGGCAGATACATGTGTGTTAATGGAAAGTCTCATCAATGGACCTTTGTAATTTGCTTCCACCATATGAATGTAATTTGGCCCAAACCACATATGCTTCATTACTTGGAACAGGTATGGCCATTCTACCCTATCAAAAGCCTTTTCCGTTTCTAGGGATATCAGTGCCGCCGGGATCTGTTTGACTTCTACCTTCTCGATCAGATGAATGACCTTTCTTGTATTATTCCACAATTGTCCCGCGGAAATGAAGCCGGATTGGTCCTGACCAATCATAGATGGCAATACGTTCTTTATTCTACCCGCAAGGATCCCAGTGTATATTTTGGCATCTATGTTAAGCAACACTATGGGCCGATATGAGCTACAACTCGTTAGGTCTTTATTCGGTTTCCCGAAGAGGACAACCCTCGACTACGACATGGAGCGTGTTATTCCCCCCGTTTGGTGCTTTGTTACTGGGGAGACATTTAATAATTTTCCCTACTTCCTCCTCGGTTATATCCTTTTCAAGAAAGTCCCCGTCTTCTTGGTTAACCTTCGGCACCTGTAGCTTAAACATTCCTGTATGGTTTGTTGAACTGGTCTCTCTGAGGAGTAAAGCTGTGTATAAAAGGTCGAGAAGGAGTCTATAATGTCTCTTGACTCTGTAGAGACTGTGCCATCCGCCAACTTAATGCAGTCTATGTTGCTTTAACTACTCTGTTGTTTTAGGAGTCTCGCTAGCATTCTGTCTGCCTTATTTGCCCTAATATAATACAAGTAGTGATTTCTCCGACCTACCCGTTCGCAATAGATCGAATTGTCTCATACTATCCTTTACCCTGCTATAATTTGCCTTATTCTTCTTTTCCGCCAATTCTCTTTCGGCATTTCTCAGTTCGGCCTCCAGGTCCTTTTCTAACCTGTCCTGCTCTTTTGACCTTTGCGCATTGAGAGACATTATTTCCCCCGTGAGCACTGCCTTAAAAGCGTCCCAGTCTACATCTAGAGGAGCCCCTTGCGTGTAGTTTATTTCAAAATAGGTTCTAGCTTTGTCCCTCAGTGTTTTCCCCGCTACTGTGTGATGTAACACTTCCCTGGGCATTTTCCATGACCACACCGGGTTCCGCAGGGTCATCCCTCTTAACTGTACCCATGGTCCAACAGGGAGATCAGGAGTGGTCTGACAGGGAGATCAGGCCTACCCTTATCTCCATCAGTGCCCCAAGTACCCCTGGAGTTCACCATACATTATCGATCCTAGAGAATGTCAGATGAACACGGGAGAAACATGTGTACGCTGCCTCGTCGCCTTTTTTTGCACTCCACAAGTCTCTCAGTGCCAAGTCTGTGAGCATGTCCTTTAAGGTGCTGGACGGGCCATAATCCCTAATTAACCCTTGGTTGCTCCTGCCTTTGTCTGGGTCCCAGGCTAAATTGAAGTCCCCTGTTAAGGGAACCTCCCCTTACTCAAAGTCTTCCAGTTTCTCCAGGGCCTGATATAGAAATGCCTCCTGTCCCGTGGTGTTGGGGGCATATAGAGCACCAATCGTGAAAACCCTATCCTCCAGGCGGATTTGGATAAATATATATCTGCCATTGTGATTGCCCAGGGTGCAAATTACCTTAGCTCCCGGCATGTTTCTGAGGCCTATCAGGACTCCTGTAGTTTTATTTTTGGCATTTGCCTGGTAGACCTGTGCAAAATGATCTATGCACAATCCAAGACTGTCAGTCATTTTTATATTTGTCTTTTGTACATGAATATCTGCTGCCCCCCCCCACCTTTGAGATGTGCTTCTAATTTCTTCCGCTTTCTAGGGGTGTTCAGGCCCCGTATATTATGCAAGAGTATTCTTAACGACTTATTCCCTACCATGGTGCAATCTCTTTTGGACCCCTTCCCTCTTTTCTCCCTTACGGTTCATCAGATGCCCCCACAGCTTTCCCCCACACAGCTTCCCATCCAATATTGTGAAAGATTTTCCAATGCCCTTGTTTCTAACACTACGTGTTATCTTTTGGTCCCTTTGTATCGTCCCTTCACCTGCCGTCTCCGTGACGTCAGACACTGCGTTTCCCTATTCCCTGTCTCCCCCACTCTCTTCCCTCTCCCCTCGCAGAATCCCACATCATCTAGGCACGGTATCCAATGATAGATCCCAAAATTACTTGGGAACCGGCCCACGTTTTACCCGGAAAATGTATGTTAAGTAACCTTTTATGGACTCCAAGAGGTGCCCTCATAAATACCCTGCCCGGCCTGTATAACCTGCTGGATACCTTTGCGTCACCCCTCTCCCACCATTCTCATCCCCTCCTCCCCACTCTTTGCTTCCGCCTATGTCTCTTCCAATAAGATCACAGAGTCTTCTCCCCTGGATCCCTGCGTTTATTCTCCTTAACAGTCTTCGTCCCCTCTCTGTTTCAATAGAGGGCCCTTTAGTTTGTCTCCTCTTCTCCTTCCTGTGCTGGACCAGTCCCAAGGTCTATTCCTCTGCCGGGAGGCCCCTCGCCTATTCTTGTTGGGATCCGCCTGCCCCTCCTCCATTCTCAATATTGAGAGGCCTTCGGGGCATGCAGTGGCCCTCTGTTGCTTTCCGTCCCAAGAGAAGAGTAGGCCAAGGGGAAAGGTCTATTTGTATGGGATTTTTTTTTGTCGACGAGTGCCTTCATCACTGGGCCCATTGCTCTCCTTTTCTGTAATGTGGTCGCCGCTAGATCCTGGAACAGAAGGACTTGTGATCCATTTATTGTGATAGTTGTCTGTCCCCTGGCTGCTCGGATTTTTTTTTCTCTCTTCATAAGAAGCCAGTGTTGCCAACACGTCTCTTGGTCGGTCTCCCGGTCCAGACCTTCTGGAGCCCACCCTATGGATGCGGGCAATACGAATGTCCTCTGGAGAGGCTTCTGTCGTGAGGGTTGCAAAGCATTGTTGGACTATTAGCTTTAGGCCTGCATCCGTATTGGTCTCTGCCAAGCCTTTGATTCTTATGTTCGACCTTCTAGATCGATTTTCGAGATCTTAGGACTGGATTTCCAGGTTGTGTGTTGCTGTGGCAATTTGTTCCAACAATTCTGAGTTCTGCCGACATTGCTGCAAACTTTGGACAGGCCCTGTTCAGTAATGTCTAGCTTGTTACCCAGGGTGTTGATCTCTTCCCGAACCTCCATCAGGGAGCTTTTTAGTTCTTTTAAGTTCACCATTTGTTCCTGGAAAGATAACAACATCCTGCCCTACATGCCCTTAAGACATTCCTGCAGGTCGTCCTTGCTAAGTGCCATGTCTCTGTTCTCCTGCGAGTCCTCTGCTTACTTATGTTGTTTTCCTGTCTTGCTCGCTGGGACTTCTACCGGATTCTGCTGCCAGCACCTTTCCAGCAGGCCCCTTTTCCTACCCTGAGTAAGTAGCTCCCTGTCATGCTGGGGTCTGGTTTCGTTTAGGTCTTAGCATCTGAGTATGTTGAAGGGCCATTTGTAGGCTTGTTGCGTCTTCTGCTGCCCAGAAAATGCTGCTGCTGCTTATATGGGCTTTGTAGCACTGTCCAGAGGAGCAGCGCTCGGCACTGTCAGATTGCTGTTGTTGCAGTTGGAATGGAAAGCTTGTGTCCGCTTTCGGGGTGATTAGATAAATGCTTCTCAACGCAGGCTCCTAATGGCTCACGTAACTATTGACTCTTCAATGTGCCCAATGTATCTTGCAGAATGCCTATTGTCTTAACACACCCATAGTGTCACTTCTGCTGAGTGTCATAATCTTCGCTGTACCGCTACTGTGAAGCTAGGTTTCATCAATCAGCCTCCTGTATGTAGTCTTAGCGCTTTAGCAGCAAGTTAAATTTATTGGGCTCAGCTTCTCTTAAAATCCCCTTCACGTGACTCACCCCTTGGGGGAATGCTGTTCACAGTCCTCTCATTTGTCCGATAGCCTGCGGGGGGAGGTAGTGCCTGGTATGCTGCTGTGTGTCTGCTGGCTTTAAACTCTGCCCGTGGGGGCCAAGTTCACTTGTTTCACTCTGTGTGTACAATGCCCCCCAGGGCCTCCCTTTCACTTTGGAATCCTTTGACTCCTTAATTATTTGCCCAACCCAGCACCCTCTGTTCTTCCTGCGCCGCTCCTAGCTCCCCGCTGTCTTTGGGCTCCCTGCCTCTCTCCCTCGATGCGTCCTACTCGCTTGCTCATCTTGTGTGGCACCACTCTCTCTGCGTCCGCTTTCCGCCACTCCTGCATGTGCAAAGTCTTCTCCCCTGGGGGCAGTGGGGAGATATTATTCTGAGCCTGGACACAAGGCTCTGCTTCACTGCAGACTCAGCCGGCTCATCCTCCAGCAGACGGTCCCGGCTCCACAGCGTTGCCTGGCGCTGCGCGCCTGCTTCCTCTTCCCTGCTCCTTGTCGGGCGTGGCTATGGGGAGGACCGAAGATTTCCGTTTTCTGCGTGGTTGTTCCACCTCTGCTAGCTCTAAAATGGGTGTTGGCCCTTCAATATTGCCTTTA
The DNA here is from genome assembly GCF_040938575.1 of Ambystoma mexicanum. Lineage (NCBI taxonomy): Eukaryota > Metazoa > Chordata > Amphibia > Caudata > Ambystomatidae > Ambystoma > Ambystoma mexicanum. The sequence goes on along the minus strand of NC_090932.1, from coordinate 290,656,606 downwards.
TTCAGCTCACAAAGTTTCATCCTTTAGTGAGGCCAGCACGGAGTACAGGGAAGTACAACTTCACTCTCCGGTGGCCATCTTGGAATCCTTTAAATAACTTTTTAATCACCAGCACAACCCTCTGCATCAGTTCTGAAATACCTTTCCTGGAGAAACCATAGTGAAACTTGTGACTTTTTTGGCACAAGGCCCCATAGATCTTAGGGCTGGACTTCATAAGAAAGAGGGAACTGGTTTGTGATTATTCACTCTAATCTAACTGTTTTTGTTGCATTGACTTACTTACCCGTTGACTATTAGTAAGTGAAATTATCTCTAAAGATCAATGTACATATATGTGATGTATTGTTTTTGATTACCTTACGTACCTGTGATATTTGAATAATGATTGTGTTTAGAAAGGCCTACTAAATAATTATATTTTCATATACTTACTGACTAACTTACATTATTGGTGTTCTGTGTGGACTCATTGTTGCCCTACACCACTTTCAAACTTTTCCTGAGACAAAGCCTTGACTGCTCTTCCACTTCATCTTGACTGGGGTTTGGCTAACTTCTCAGTGTATTCCCCGTTTACCATAAATTGAGGGGCCTCCTAAAATCCTCCCCCAGGAGCCGATTTTAGAAATATATTTTAACATGCACCAAATAAATTCAGAAATCCCCCAAAATAAAGCTGACAAAGCAAAAAAGGAGTAGGGGTCCCATCAAATTAGACTGCAGGACCCCCAGACATGGAATTGTAACCTAATATGTAGCTTATGAGACACAGTTCTAAATATGGCTATTGAATAGGAAAAGTGTTTACAAAGTTGTTACAGTGGTGTTTGCGTCACATTACAGGACATGTATGAGCCTAGATTGTTTCTGTAATCATAATGAACAATCCCTGGCCCGCTCTAAACTCTTATGTTTGGCTCTGATGGAACCTTTCCCCAGCTCATCTGGTGGAAAGTCTGGAACATACTTTTATAATAAGGCACACACATACCCTCTATTTCAACTTTAAAAAAAGATAAACTTTATATATCTATTGCCCGAGAAGGAAAATGCTGCTACTCACAAAGTTGTGGAAGTTCTTTCGGATCTGTCGGATGACTCCGGGGAAGGTGGGACGCAAAAGTTCCTGAACATTCGACGGCCAAGAACTGTATCTGCTGTCAAGCTCAAGGTTGTTAACCCACTAAGAATGGGAGAAAAAGGGGAAACAAAATCTGAATACTTATCAGATAAAATCATCTGCAACTACCACCAACATTTCCTTCCATCTAGCTGTCCCATCAAGACTGCTACCCAGATTCAGCTGTGCATCAACATTTTCAGTTTTCTGGCATTGGATGCTTTAACCCTTACATTTGCAGAATTAAATACTTAATGCACCATTTTTCTCTTTCTGAAATGCTGACTTATAGTTTTTCCAGCTATACGAATAGTAATTATTCTGTATATGGAGCATCAAAACAAAGACTTATGGTTAGGGTATCAACAAAGTCATTGCCATGTAATGAAAAAAATTGGATTATTTTATTTGTTTGCGTTTAAGTTTGAAAAATACACTTTTCACACCATCATAAAAATGCTATCCAGATAATAACATTATTTCTTTACACAATACATCTATAGCAGTGGTATTCAAACTGTGGGTCGCGACCCCCTAGGGGTCCGCGGGTGCATCCCAGGGGGGCCCTGAGAGCTCAGCATGAAAAAAGATTTTTTTTTTATTTTTTTTTTTTATTTTTTTATTTTTAGATTGGAAGAAATGGGCAGGGGTGGCCCACATGGGCGGGCTGAAGCATGAAACTGTCTCAGGCAACAATGAAAAAGTGGCCCACAGTTGTAAATGGATATTCATTCCTTTAGTCACAGACTGGGCCTCATTACTACTATGGTGGACCAGTAACAACGGTGCTGGTAAGCTACCGGCACCGTTGCTACCGTTCCGCCATAGTAAGAGTTGTGCTCGTGGGTGCTTGACAGCCCCCGCCAGGTCTGACCTCAGCTCGTCGGATGCACCAGCACCGTTATTAACGGTGCCGGTGCATCCGAGCTCCCCCTTCCCATTTGAGCCATATGGGGCTCAAATGGGAATGGGGATCTACCGGCACCTTCGAAAGGGCAATTATCATGTCCGCCTAACTCGGCATGACCTAGTAATTGCCCATTCGCGGGTGCCAGACCCGGATGCAACTCCAGTGGCAGCTGTGCCGGTTTTACCGGCACAGCTACCGCCAGAGTAGTTATGAAGCCCACTGTTTCAATAGTACCCAAAGGGGTGCTTTGTGTTAAAATGTAAGTAAATTGTGATATATTCAGCAACAATGGTCAACATTACTAACTGCATAGTGGCCCCTCACCCATTATGGAGGAGCTAAGGAGCCAGCCCAGTGAAACAGTGAGCACTCCCTCAGCTGCTTTATCCAGCTAATGGAGTGCTCCTGGGCTGGCTGAACTGTCAAAGGGAAACACTGTTTCCCTTTGACAGTTCAGTTTAGTTCCCCAGCCGCACATGCTCACTGAGCCATGCAAGTGCTGGGGCGTTTTGCTTCGCCAGCATTGCATAGCTCATTGGAAATGCTGGCTGGGGCACTGCATGTCTGTATGTCCGAGGGGGAGCTCCTGCGCCTCCTCGCACATACGGACAGAGCAGCTGGAGCAGCACCCACACACAGGCCAATGCAGAAGGTACGTTTATGTTCATTGTTTTTATTTAAACATGTTTATGGATGCGTTATGAGTGAGTGTATGGTGATGGATGCTCATGTGAATGATAGAGTGATTGCTGTATGAATGTGCAGCGCCTTGCATATACACATAATCATGTTCATTGTGTTAGGACCAGTGGGGCCCAGGGGACAGGGATGGTATCTTTTTACCGGACATCTATCATTCAAAACCCTCTGCCTTGTCCACAAGGCTTTCTGGGGCCTCGGTCCAAAATACCTTCAGCTATTCCTCCGCAAATACCTCCCCTCTCGAGCTCTTCACTCCTCTACCTCCAACTCCCTCAGGGTCAGTCGTTTATCAAAGAAACGAGCTGGGGGTAGATCTCAGTCTTCGGCTGGGGCCTCCCTCTGGAACAGCGCCCTGCCACTCTAAAACTTGAGGAGAACCATCTTTCTTCCTGCACTTATCAGACCTACCCTGTCTGCTGCCTTAAACGTAGCACTTGCAAATTGCTGGCTGCACTACCACTGTTTGTTGCCTTTATTATTTATTTATTGTTATTTATCTGTTTCTCCTCTGCTTCGCACTTTCCACTTCTCCCCCCTTCCATGCACTTTTCCCCTCACACTTGCGCGTTCTCAATGTCACTGGGCCTAGTAAGATCGCTGTTTTATTCTCCTCTGTTCCCCTCCCTTGCCTGCCCCCCTTGAGCGCGATAGAAATAAAATATCAATGCCTGCCCCCTGGACTCCCAGCAACAATTGCAAACTGTTTGGCTATTTACCCATTTTTTGTTAAAAGTATGCTCTACAATGCAACATTTTAACCTATTATTTAAAAAACAATTCACAGGGGGAAACCCCCCCGAACCTCCCCTTAATGCCCCTCCACTTAAAAAAGATTCACCAGCCGCCACTGGCCCTCAGACTGTGTTGGGAACGGGATGGGGGAACCGAGGGACTATGGGGGGAGCACAATGGGCGGGAACCATGGGATAGTGATGGGAGCAGAGTGGGGAGAGCCATGGGTGTGTGATGGGGTGGGGAGAGACCAGCGACTGGGTAGGAGTGGGATGAGGGAGCCCAGCGACTTTGATGGGAGCAAGTGACGGCGCGCAATATATACTGTCCATTTGGCATTTCTGGGGGGTCCCGACCTGCCCAAATTTTGCTCAGGGGGGCCCTGGCCAAAAAAGTTTGAAGACCACTGATCTATAGGTTTTACAAACAACATTAATATACACTTCAAATACTTTGTTTAACTACTTTGCACCCACATAGTTCATCCTGTGTCAAAAGTAACACGTTTGTCTGTAAAATGTCACCATATAATCCCTGTCAGTTATTAAATGTTCATAACAAAAGTGTAAAGAGCTTTATCACATGCTCATTATTCAAGAATTTGTACATCACTATCTGTGAAAGTGAAAGCTAATTTTGTCCACCTCCTTACCAATAATTACCTACATTCTGACTAAAGCAATTGATAAAGATAATTTAGAACAATCCAGACAACGGAACCAGAATTGATTGGAGCATAGGAAATACTTAGAATGTACAAATTTACCCATATGGCGCTCAAACAAATGTGTTAGTGATGCACATGGCATCAGGATGGGTCCGTTTGTCTGGCTCATTTGTATCCTTACAGAGTCGACAAGAACGTTTGGAAAGATCAATGCTGTACGAACTACCACACACAGTAGGGAGCCTGTTCAGTCTCATGAGTAACAGCATCCTTCTGTAAAAAGCTGGGGGGAAATGTAATAGATATCACTGGGGTCTCAAATATAAAATTCAGCCTTGCAAAAGTGCTTAAACATTTCAATTGAGACACATGCTCTTGATTACAGACCCAATCCCATTCTTTGGCTCTTGTAATAAACTCTAGCCTAAGCTATGTGAATCCATACCTCCAGCGAGGCTTCCACCCTACTTCCTGGAAGTATTTATTGTTTATGTCTGTATAGCTCTTAAGTGTCTTATTGCTGTTTCTTTGAATGATAGCGCCCAAGAGACTTATGTGAGCTGGGTCATGGCTTTCACATACATTAGACCTATTTTTATATGTATACGAGTACCTAAAGATGTTAAGCCCGACTCCACACGTATAGTTTGAATGGGTGTGCTACTGAAAAGTCCCAGAATCCTCCTCCAAATGGCTGCTTCAGTTTTACCTAGCCAGATACTTGTGTTTTTCATAACTGCCCTCCAAGTCATACATAACTGTTGACATAAAACTCTGCTTGTAGGCAAGTATAATGCCTTTGAGGCTATACACCCAGCTGTTTTTGTAGCAATTTTTTTAAAATAATAGTAATAAGGAGTTAAGCCTTTTTTTTTGGTTTGTTCTCGAAAAATCAACATTACCTTGCTTCGTTGAGACCTCATAACCCAGATATGTTCAATTCCCAACCTTCTCAATTAGGACAAGAGGTGTACAAATTGACTTGTGGAAACTATTTGTGGCGCCAAAACTCATACATTTGTTTTTTGACAGATTTATATGCAGGTCATTCTTTTTAGCATATTTACACAATCTAGGAGCACTTTTCTTCAAGCCTATGAAAGTTTGATAAAACATTATGACCTTGTCAGCGTATGCGCATATGCAAGGCATACAATGCATTGTTATCCTAGATTTGGCCACTTCCATAAGTTACAAATGTAGGCCAGCACGGTATAGATTGAATAGAAGGTGACAAGGATATATCCTTGTTTCAATCACCTATGGGTCATTATTTCTTTTGTAAAGTGGCCCATGCTATTCAATCTAACCTGAACCCTGGTGTTTGTGTTCAACTTCAGGCTGTATATCACAGCAGACCTTCAGGCATATCGTGTTTCATCAATTTATCCCACAGGATGTCTCTGTAAATGGTGTAAAATGTAGCATTCAGAGAGGAATTTTTCTTCTGGCCTCCTTTATCAGAATATTTAACGTTAGAATATTGAGTGAAGTGGATGACTCTGCCCGGAAGCCAATCTAGACAATACTTAAGACCTTCCCCCCTTATCGGCCCAGGTTTTAATTTCTTTTAGAAGGATCAACGCAAAATGTTTGCTAGGTGTGTCTAGAAGTGCCAATAATCTATACTTTTCAGGGCCTTTATGTGAGCCCTTTTTGAGGGCAGGAATCAAACGCTTTTTTCCAGGAATCAGGCACACAGTTGTAATTCATGATCCTGGAAAAAATCCTTTCTAACATTGTAGCCCATAAATCTGGATTCTTTTTCAGTGCAATGTTTGCAAGGTCATCCGGGCCGGGAGCTCTAGATTTCTTTCGTTCCAGTATCATGCCTCAAATGCTGTCTTTATGAAAGTTCAAGTGATACATCCCTTCCTTACAGCATGGCCTAGCATTTCTAGGTGCGTGTTCATATTTTGCACTGATAAATTTAACCTAGTCAATCTGGTTGATTAGATGTGAAATCCCCCCCATGACCTTGCTAAATAGCTGCCAGAATTTGTAGCGTCTCCTGTTCTCAATATCTCGTACACTCGTACATACCCTGCCATTGAGCATTGTTTGTCAGAAACCGGTGTTGCTTTACACAGTAGTTGTATTTGTTTTTCAAGTGCTTACTTTGGAGTTTTCCCTCGACTCCCCTGCCATGCAGTTTGTTTACTTACCTAAAAGGATTCCCGAGTTCTCTTTGCTTCTCGAATGTCCCCATTATAAATGCCAGCATGTGTCTTACCAGCATTATAAATGTCCCCAAGCGATACATAAAAAGCTGTAAGTCTAGTTATCCAGGCCACTACAGCATTGGGTAGCTTGTAAGACACATCAAACCAGCATTTCCTGCAGTTGACATCTCGAGATATACCCACTCACGGCACTAAGATTACGTTCAGACCATCCTAACCTGTTGCCCCTACTAATCACATCCACATCTCCAATTTTCCTTTCTGGTGTCTTTACTAATTGCGCATCAGTAGTTAAAGCTACTAGTGTGTGATCACTAAAATAAAATCCGTGTTTAAGGAACAAACAGGAGTTAAAAATTGTTTATTAGTAACAAGAGAGGCTTTACTGGTGCCCGACTTCCAAGTGTATTTGCCAGGGTGGTCACCATTTACATGGCCATTAAGCACGACCAGATCCCTATCCTGGACAAATGTTATTCATTTTTGTCCGTGTCCATTAGGTACTGCTTGTATCATAGCACTCTGGATATAGCCTTACTAGTACATGTACCCTTGTTGTCTATTCAATGTGCGTTCAAGTCACCACCAATCACAACAATATTGTCACCTGTACATTCATTATTCCCTAGCAGCAGTTCATAAAAGTTTAACATTATGCCCTCGGTATTCATTGCCCCTGGGGAAAAGGCGGGTCAAACATTCGCTAGCAACATTTTCCTGCTAAAGTTGTTGTGTGTGATATCAACTTTTACAGCAATAAGGTATGCACAGTCGTGTGTGTAAATCACAACTGAAGGGCGGCAACTGCATACACCCAGTAAGAGGCCACCAAATGGCCATCCCGTATTACCTTTCTTGGTTAATTATTGATATACTGGATACCGGTCGATGTATATTGGGGTAGTTAGCCACATTTTTTGTATGACGATGTCAGCTCCCAGTCCTCCAGGGAGATTAGTGAAATGTCAGTGACCTCTAGTATTCCATATTATTAACTTGAGCTGTCAAGTGTTTATTGAGCAAAAACCTTGACAACCTGGCGCACTCTTTGTCCTGGTCTTGTTTGGCCATAGATCCTAAGTATGTCTTTCCTAACGAAGCCACTTGCTGCCGCTCCCTAGTTGTTATGTTTATGTCCATGTCTTTAAACTGCCTGATGTGGGTGGCATTGTACATGTAGCACTTTGGTCAATATTGTATCCCATCTTCAGGAAACTAGGCCTAATTGACGATAGACAATGCACTCGTAATGTAGGAGCCTCTGCATTTTCCAGGAATTTGATATGATCTATATCCTTAGATCCCAGACCTCTAAGACTAGGAGGGGATTAGAACAAATATCTGCAAGATGTGCGAACGATTTAGGATTCTTTGATTTCTATCAGCAAAAAGCTTAAATAAAATGAACAGGGAAGCGTTGGTCAATGGCTGCCCAGTGTGTGCGATGACAGGGCTGTTACTTATAGGTTTCACCATCCATATTTTGTTGCAATAAGCGAACAACCTGATTATTTTCCAAACAATGACTTTCCAATAATGTCGAGCAGAGGCTCTCCTCTATTGTTTTGATTTCACTGTGAAGTAACATTTCACTGGAAGGCCCTGCTGCAGACTTTTAGACAAGGCCCTCTCTTTACAATTCTAGTAGGATTCATTGATTCGTTGAAAGCTGTTTGTCTGCTTGCTAATTCCTCAAAAATGTTATTACAAAGTTTGAACAGTATTTTGCTTGGGAATTCTAGTGTGTCAGAACTGTTAGTTGTGAATGACTGATAGTGGTAGATGAGGGGTAGTCCACCTGTCCTACCGGTTCGTTGAAGAGCTCAGGAGAAGCAGCTATGCTAACGTTCATATTCGATAGGCCTGCTTCTTTGGTCTCACCTACATTGTTGACTATTGAGCTGACCGTTGAACGGGTACTTCATTGCAAGGCCGTATTTGTGACCTCATTTTGTAGAATAACAAAGATTCAATAGAGAATGATTGTCTATAAGCAAGTCTTCAGAGGCAATAGAAACGTTATAAGCATTCAGCGCAACGTGATTGCGTGTTTCATGAGATCGGCTCTGTAGGAGCAGATTGAGCCTGAGTGAATTAAGTGGTTATTTTACTGTCCATTTTAAGGGCCACGTTGGAAGGGCCAACACCCTCTTCAGTTAAGACGGCTTCAAGCCCCCCCCCCCCCCCCTACTGCCTTAGGTACAAAGCCATTAGCGTTGCTGGTAAAAGCAGCCTTGCCTTGCTCAGCAGTAGGCAGGTCCCTTTACTCCTGTTTTTGCTTGCATAACACCCATTGTTGGTAAACGGAGTGGGGAAAGGCTGTTCCTCCTGCAGCAAGCACGCAAACTGCGTTATCTACAATTGTCTAATTCACCTCCTCTAACTGGAGTACTCTTCACCTAACAGCACTCACAACAACAAAGGCAAACCGATAAATGGCTTTAACATGGGCCTTCAGGATGCACTGTAAATTCAGGCTAAAAATAGACAAAGACTAGGCTGAATCCGAAAATGTACAATTAAAAAAGTCATCCGAACCATAATTCCTGAAACAGCGGGGAAGTAGTAGAGACTGGCATTCTACTGCCTGGATCCAAGCAGTGGCTCACAACAGGAGCTTCACCTCAACTGCTCAGTGTGGCCCAGCATCACACTAGCTGTAAGTCCACGCTTCTCGGGGCCCCACCACAGCCGAGGCTGCTGCCCGACAGCACAGCTACTATCAGTCAGCACCGCCCTGCACAACCACAGCAAGCCTCCACCAATCAGTTGCTTCAGCAATCAGAAAGGAACCCTGAGGAGTCAAACCATACTGCTCTGTCTACAGTCACCATTGAGAGTAAACAAGAGTGAAAGAGCAGCCACTTCCAACACTTCCTCTCTTAATTAAGTGGCGGTCAAGGAATCTTGGGATTTCCTTTATGAAGCACTTGCACAGCAAGCAAAAATAACACATTGCTTACCTCTGATAATGTTCTTTCTGATGGCTATTATTCCCAAATATTCCTCGTTGTAGATATATTCCTGTGGTAGCAGCAAAATTCAAATGTGTTTGCCACTAGGGGGTGCCGTTGGGCTTTAGTGTCAAAGTTTCTTGACACTCCTCTGCATCACCCCTAAATGGGACACTGGCGTCAAGACAAATAGCTAGCAATGCGCTGTGTTCTCAGTTTTCAAATATTTTCCTCTTACTCAGCCGTATTGGGGACTTTTAATTTCATACTCTTGCGGGAGGGATAAACTTAACAAATTTAACAGACCAGACAATGATGTAATGAAGGAGAGATTTGCAAGTATAAAGCCCTCTTATCGCAGGGCAGGATGGGAGGAAGATGAGGAATCTGGGAAAGGAACATCCATCAGAAAGAACATTACCAGAGGTAAGTAATGTGTTCTTCTAATGGCTTGTGCCCTCCAAAGGATTCCTCATCTTAGATAGACTCCCATAGCAGTTGTGGTGATGTACACTACCAGATCCTGTGAACCCTGCCGTAGTGATAAAAGCTCATTATCTAGGGCCTGTGCTTGGGACTTCCTAGCAAACAACTTCTCCAATTCCCCTTGAAAACCCTGGAAATTACTGAGTAGTGGATCATCCCGCTCCACAAGTTGTATGGACCAATTGGCTGCATGACCTCCCAAGTATGACAGAACAAATGCCACCTTGGTTTGGTCATTAGGAAATGCCCCCGGCCTGCAGAGAAAATGTAATTTGAACTGATTCATGAAAAATGCATATTTTAGAGGATCTCCTGTAAAGCGCTCAAGTGGGGCTAGCTGAATAAGGGCCGGTATAGGTTGGGCAGGGGCCATAGGGACTGGTAACGGGGCTTGACCTGCTTGTGTTTGTGTTCATTTCACGGCTAATTCTTCAGTTGTATCTCTATTAACCACCAACTCCTGTCAAAGGGCATTTGCCTCAGACCAAGCTGCATGTACCTCCGCTCTGAGTTAACCTAATAAAACACATAATTGACCTACATCTAAAGTCTCCATCAGGGCCAGGCAAGACAAAAAACATGGGCTTAGCATTCTGTAACACTTACCCGGTGTCTCGCAGGGATGGACGTAGACGTACCAGATCTGTAAAGACACTGATTCTAGACAGGTGATCACTACCCACACCTCTTAATGGAGCAAACGCGGGTGGCACCTTGTTGATGCACACTCGCCCTTGCATCCAAAGAGACAGGATTGTTAATATTGATTTGGAGATGAAACTGCAATGTGGTCTGTGTGTCTTCTGTGTTCTTTACAATGGATGGAAATGAATTCCCTGCAGATAACAGAATTATATTTTTTAGACTTTCTGTGCAGGAACTTACTCAGCTCTAATCTCCTTTTATATTCTGGGTAATAGTTAATGATCTTCAACAGAGCTTACCAGCCTTATTTCTGTAGATGTAAGCAACCAATTCCGGAGTGGAGTCTGTAATGCAGTTCCTTTGCCTAGTCTCTACTTTATCTGCACAGGACAATGTTCATAATCAATTCACTCTTGTTTTCTCGAGGCAAAACGAGCAGTTGCAATTTTTGAGATATCTAGCAACTCCTTATTTGATCCATATCTCTTCTTATTTACTTGCTCCTCTTTGAACCAAATTTCTTATTTCTCTTCAGGCTTGAAAATAAAACTGCAGCCGAAGAGGAAAAACACTTCTGAAACTCATCAGTTAAATAATTTTTTCAGTTGCAAAGAATAACCATCTTTACCTTCACGGGAGGTTGCCTTCTGGTTACTAAATTAACACGCAATGCAGCTGTGCTAGAACAAGCAGCCCGTTGATGGCACCGAAATGCTGTAGAGTCTGTTAGCTACACAGACGTTTGTTCTATTCTTAAGTGGCTGATGCAGATAGCGGTAGACGACCTTCCTGTCGCTGGAATGATTTAATTGTGTGGTTCATTTAATCTCACGGATGCCTACAGTGCGCGGCTCTGTGCGCTGTGGAAATGACTCGCTAATCTCACAGAACAAAAAACTCCAACGAACTCTGTGAGCTTCTCGCATGGCCGTTCATTTGTTTTGCAGAGTTAAATGGATCACCACGTGCTCCTCGCGTGTGCCAGTTTCAAGTCATTATATTCCACAACATCACCATAAACGGGTTAAGTGTTTGGATAACGTTATGAAGCAATCAAATAGTTTCCATAAGCAGGATGAACAGAAAACAAGACTTGGAAACACTAGTTGCTTACTGTTTGATTCCCTTGGTTTTTCTCCACAGGTGCTGAAAGCTGACTAGCAGGCTCTGCAGGCATAGACCAAAACTTCCAAGTGTCATGGTAAACGTTGTGACAAGTTGTTGAAACAAACTTGCAGGAAATGCTAAGCACTGGTCCCCTATTGGTTAGAGTTTTTAAAGACTAAGGTTGTGCAACACTGCACTGCTCTCTGTACTTTGCAGGTCTGGGCCACAATCATGGCCATCTTGGTAATTTTCTTGCTGGTAATCTGGTGGCCATATTAGAGTGACTTTTATGAACTATATCTGTCCATGTGATAAGATATTTGGGCAACAGTGTTTGAGGCAATGGTTTCCTGACCGTACTCCAGCACAAGGCCCCTCCCACAGTGGCATCTCAGGGCTTTGGTATGCTAAGATACTCCCTATGGAAACGTTTCACCAACCTCGGGGCATTAACATTAGTAGCAGGCTCCCAGGTCCTACCAATAATACCATAAGCCTTCCAATCAATGAGGTAATGCAACTTAATCCTCACCCATTTGGAATCCAAGATCGGTCTCACTTTATATTCAGGTTCGCCTTGATCTACCATTACAGGGGGAGATTAGTTGCTGTAGTGAGTGTACCTGGATGCACCGGTTTTAACAAGGAAACACGGAAGACTGGGTGTATTGGTAGATTTTTGGGGAATGCTAATTTAACAGGGACTGGGTTGATGATGGTGGTGATATGAGGAGACCCTATACATCAATGGGGTGACATTTCCTAGGTCCTTTCATGCTGATGTGCCATGTGGCCAACTATACTTGGTCTCCGACTTGATACTTCAGAGCTGACTCCCTTTTCCTATCAGCTTGCGTTTTTTATTTTTCCCCGGCCTGTTGTAACTGGGGTTTTGCTTGTTGCATTGTGTGCTGGATTGTTTCAAGTAAGTGTTGCACTGCAGGCATTTCAAATGCTTCTGGAGAATCATAAACAGACGTTCAGGGATGCATACCATGTAAGAAATAGAAAGGCGTGAAACCTGTGGAGCTATGTGTGGTGTTGCATGCATATTCTACCACCCATAACAGGTCTACCCAATCTTGTTCTGTGTAGGGCAAGATACAACAGATATTTTTCTAGGGTCTGATTAGTTCGGTTAGTTTGTCCATCAGTCTGAGGATTAGAAGAAAGACGAACATCAATTTGTGCCAGAGCGCAGCACCCTTTCCAAAAGTTTAATATAAACTAACTTCCCCGATCTGAGATTGTAAACAACAGAAAACCATGTAAACGAACAATATGGTGCAAAAATGTTTGAGATAACGTCATAGCTGTCGGTATGCCCTTCACTGCTATGAAATGAGCCATCTTAGACAAGAGATCTACCAGAATAGTACTGAATCTGTGATTTGAAGGAAGGTCGGTTATGAAGTCAAGGGAAATGGTGTGCCAGGCTGCTGGTAGAACTGGCAAAGGTTGTAGTAAACGTTGAGACTTCTTTTGTGATTACTTTGTTTGAGCGCAAACATTACATGTGCTAATATGGTAAATAACATCTCGACGCAGGGTAGGACACCAGTAATGCATCTTATTCTTGTTGTAAGTGTTAGTAATTCCAGGATGGACTTCCAATAATGTGTCATGGTAACTATTTAAGATCTTGTGTTGAGATATAGTCATTGGAATAAACAAGCGTCCTTGATAATAAGGTAGCCCCCGTCTGTCTAGTCTTTCAGCATTCTTTTCCACCAAGGTATGCAATTTCTCAGGAGGTAAGGCAGTACGAATTTCAGCTTGCAGTTGCATGGGTGCAGGAGTAGTATCAAACCTTCCCACAATTTTCTGTGATGGAATTATGGCCATGGGCTATGGGGTAGCGTATACTTGATCTAGATCTTCCGTTTCACATCCTACTCTCGATAAAGCATCTGCTTTCCCATTTCATGCTCCTGGCCAATAGGAGATAATGAAATCATATTTAGCAAAAAAAAGCACCCAGCAGTTGTCTAGCTGATTGAGCCTGCGCCAATTTCAGATACTGGCGGTTCCAATGATTGGTAAAAACTGTCACCTGATGTTTAACCCCCAAAAGATGATATCTCCACTCCTTGAATGCTGCCTTGATCGCTAACAAATCGATCTGTAATGGCGTAATTCCTTTCTGCAGGTATGAATGTCTTTGAACAGAAGGCTATTGGATGCAACCATCCAGACTGTGGATCCTTCTGCGATAAAACTGCACCCATGGCTACCCTTGAGGCATCGGTCACCACGATGTATGGTAATTCTGGATTTGGGCGTCTCAAAATGAGGGCAGAAACGCATTTCTTTTTCAGATCTTGGAAAGCTTGTTCCCCTTGAGAGCTCTACTGGAATTTTTCGATTCGTCTGAACCAATGAAGTATTGGATAAACGACTGGTGAAAAATCTGGAATGAAATGCCTCAAGAAATTGGCAAACCCGAGGAAACTCTGTACTGTCTTTACTGATGTAGGCGACGGCCATTAAAGAATCGCTTCAACTTTCCTGCTGTCCATCGTACTCCCTGCGGCGTAAGAATAAACCCCAAAAACTCCACTTCCGTCACATGGAAAATGTTTTTGCTTTAGCAGATAACCCATTATGTCTGAGTCGCTCAAGAACTGCCTTAACATGTGTGACATGTTCCTCTGGATTTGCTGAATACACCAAGATGTTGTCAATGTACACAACTGCACATATGTCCAGTAACTCTTGCAATACAGCATTCATAAAAGTACTGGAACGCAGCTGGCGCATTGCATAAACCTGTTTAATTATTCACTCAGGCGCACTCTATTAACGCGAGCTGTGTGATTGCGCTTCGTAGGGATCCTAAGACGACATGATTTACATTTACCCCTTTAATCCATTCATATACTGCCTAGCAATTGTGTGCCTCCTGTCTGGCACTGGCTGAGCCTTAGCTTGCTACGCGTGTCAGTGAGTGTATGGGAAAACTCCCACTGCTCTGATCTCTATGCGGGTATGGGCCAGTCCGGCCGCTGGAATATATTTTTTTAAAACGGCGATCCAAGATGGCCATTTTGAAGTGTGTATCTTGTCCATTCCGCACTACGGTATGCGTGTTTCTTCAGTCAGTAGGTAGGTAAGCACCCAAGCTCTACCTTTGTGTTATAAAGACCACTATTTCAGGATCGTCTCCTACATATTTCCAATCAGACACTTTACTAGGAGTGCGTGCTACAATACATGGCGTCCCCTTTTGAGGAGCGCCATCCTAAGGACAGGCTGATGGATTATGGACCAAACTGGCTCGTCCATCCTTAAAGAACGGCAATTCAAACCGCAGGGTTTTATTGCTAATAGCCATCATTGGTGATGGACCCCCTATGTGTTCCAAAGTAAATTCCTCAGTGTGCATGTCAAAAGATAAACTGCTGTTCTCTTCTGTTTTGTGTGCAATCCAGATTGCTTCCGGGGGTGCCTTTAATCTGCTGTAGCACTGTCCAAGTAAATGCATCAAACTTGTGATCTGCAGTGATAAAATGTTTGATCATTGGGGCTTCTTCTGTTCTGCTTTTCAGGCAGCTCAGATGCTCGATGATTCTTGTCTTCACCTTACATGAGGTTTTTCCAATGTATCGTTTCCCACACGGGCAAACAATTATATATACTACATTGATTGAGTCACAATTCGTAAACTGACATCGTCTCCATTTGGTTTTTAAGCCAATGTCCACTTCTGATGATTTCTTTGTGGATTTGCAGACACTGCATTTACCACATTGGAAGTGCCCCTCGACGACAAACGTCACATTTCAGTGATTCTGCATTGCTGGACTAGTCTGGTACCGATATAAATTAGCATTACTAGGTCCCTGATGTTTTTGCTGCTTTTGAATGCAAAAATGGGGTTGTAACCAGTTAGTAGCTCTGTTGAATACTAGCCAGTTTTTGTGTATGATCTTTTTCATTTTATACAACAGGTTGCTAAAAGTTTGGACACAGACCAGTTTAATGGGGTAACTCTTTTCTCGTGGCTCCAACAAGGCTTCGCTGTTGGCTGTTATTGTGGAAGGCTCTCTTCGAGGCTCTTCAAACAATTTTCTTAGGATATTCATTTTTGCATAATTTA
Source organism: Ambystoma mexicanum (assembly GCF_040938575.1). Classification (NCBI taxonomy): domain Eukaryota; kingdom Metazoa; phylum Chordata; class Amphibia; order Caudata; family Ambystomatidae; genus Ambystoma; species Ambystoma mexicanum. Next base: position 290,640,998 of record NC_090932.1, on the reverse strand, counting down.
CAAGACAGGGTTTCAGCTTCTGCTTTGAATGTGTCAGTTGTACTGCTATTCCGTTTCTTGCCTTAAGAACTGGCCGAATGGCAGGTTCTCACGCAGATGTCTGGGGTGGCGACTGGTGAAATGTGGCAATGCGTTTTTATCTGTGCCTCTGTGGTGTGGTCTTTCTTTCAGTTTCCCATTGTCATGAAAAATAGTAATGTCTAAAAAGTTGATTTCATTCTCATTTATGTTGAAAGTGAATTTCAGGTGTTCATCAATCCAGTTAATGAAGGACATAGTTGACTCCTTGGTGCCCCTTCCATATAATCAGGATGTCATCTATAAACCGTCTCCAGATGATGAGATTTTCAGTAAAAGGATTATCTGTGGTACAGATGTAACTTTTATCAAAAGCTTCCACGAAAAGGTTTGCCAGGTGGGGTGCCATTGTGGCCCCAATAGTCCTTCCTTCTATTTGTTGGTAGAAATGGAATTAATTCTCCATCAATGCTACCTCGGCACACCAGATGAGAAAGGAGTTTGAAACAGGGTCCTGATCTTGTCTTTCCATAGGATGGAATACGTTAATTACCTGTAACTATTGTTCTCCAGCATGGGTCTGGCATGGATTCACATGCTCATGAATATTCCCGTCGTCAAGCTGGGAATCCTCAGTAAAAGAAAAAACAGTTTCACTTTCACTTACAAACTGTATTTCTCCTTTAAACCAATCACTGTCCTCTGGGTCATACTGCCCCTATCCAATGACAGTCCTCTCCCTAAGCCCCTCCAAGTGGCAGTATGACCAAGAAGAGCCGCAGAGGGGAAGGAGGGAGGGTTCGCATGTGAATCCATGCCAGACCCACACAGGAGAACAATAGTTACAGGTAAGTAACTTGTTCCTTTTCCAGCATGGGGTCTGGCATGGATTTACATGCTCATGAATAACGAATGCATAGCAGTACAACATTATACTGCCACAGGAGGTGGCAAGGCTTAACAGAAGCAATCAACTCTTACCTCTGGAACAGACTCACCTCAAGAGAACAGTTTACGTAGCACTGCTTGGCCTGCTCTGGAATCCTCCCTGGAAGCCCTGTCGATGCAGTAGAACTTTGTGAAGTTGTGCATGGACCTCCACGTAGCCGCCCTTCAGATGTCTAGCAGGGGCACACCAGACAGGAACACCATCATCGCAGCGATCGCTCTGGTGGAGTGGGCTCTCGGACGGCCAGGTAGCTGTCAGTTCGCCAACCGATGACAGTGCATGATGCAGCCAGACAGCCACTTTGAGATGGAAGCCTTGGACACGGCCTTCCCATGGTTCACAGGACCAATGATCACAAAAAGCTGTGAAGTCTTCTGAAAAAATTGTGCTTGTCATGTAGAACTTCAGAGCACCAGCATCGTCCAGCGAGTGCAAGGCCCTTTCAGCCAGTGACAAAGACTTCGGGAAAAAAATAAGTAACACCAAAGGCTTGTTGAGAAGGAATTCTGACCAAACCTTCAGCATAAAAGAGTTGTGTCCGCAGCACCTCCCTCGATTTGTGGAAAATCAGATATCGCTGTTTGCAGGATAGGGCCTGGATCTCACCTACCCTCCTGGCAGAGGTGATGGCCACAAGGAAAGCAGTTTTCCACGAGAGGAACTAGAGAGGGGCCTGATGCATAGGTTCGAAGGGAGCATCCATGATCCTCGTCAAAACCACATTTTGTTCCCATGCTGGGGCAGAAGCCTTCACTGGCAGGAAAGATCAAAAAAGTCCTTTGAGGAAGTCTGAGAGACCATAGTGAAGATCTTCCTGGTGACCTGGTGTAGTGGGAGATAGACACGAGATGCACCTTGATAGAAGCGTGTGCCAGCCGGCCTTGGCCAAGGAAAGCAAGTATGGAAGAATTTGCAGGGCTGTGACCCTCAGCGGGGTAATCTTCTGCTACCAACACCATGTAGCGAAGCGCTTCCACTTGTGACCGTAGCACTTCAAAGTCGATGACGTTCTGGCCTTGGCGAGAAACTCTCTGCAGTCCGCAGGCAACTCATATCCACCAAACTCTACGGCTGCAGGAGCCAAGCCCTCAGGTTCAGCGATCCTGGGTTGCAATGCCGGATTGCGCCTCTGGCGAGACGATCCAGAACTACTGCCAGCTTGAGGGGTTTGACACTGACCGACTGAAAAGGTCCAGATAACAAATCTGCCTCGGCCACGCCAGGACGATGAGTATCTTCTTGAACGGACACTGTCTGAGTGCGTTGACTTGTAGTAGGAGAGGGACCTGAGGGAACGCGTACAGGAACAGTGCTTCCCATGGAAAGGAGAACGCATACCCCAGGCTTCTCGGCTGGTGGAATCTACTGGCAAACTTCCTGCACTTGGAGTTCAACGCCGTCGCAAACAGATCTATCTGGGGCCTGCCCCACTCGACGAACAGGCGGTCTACCTGATCCTGACGAAGCACCCACTCATGGCAGGAGTGCAGTTCCCTGAGGAGGGAGTCTGCAATGGTATTCTTAACTTCCGCCAGGTGAAGAGGAACATCCCCTGTCCAATGGCCCCATCGCCACAAGTCCTGCACCTCCTTGGAGAGCGCCAGGGATCGAGTGCCCCCTTGCTTCCTGGTGTAAAACAAGGTGGTGGTGTTGTCTGGGAAGATCCTCACCACCTTGTCTTTCAGAGACAGGAGCAACGACTTGAGGGCCTAGAACCCTGCCCGTAGCCCCAGGATGTTGATATGGAGATCCTTCTCCTCTGGCAACCACAGGCCTCTGGAGTTCAGGCGTCCGGTGTGCGCTCACCATCCCTCTAGGGAGGTGTCCATGGTGACCGTCTCCTGGTATGGTGGGTTCTGGAATCCCGTGCCTTGAGCGATGTTGGAGCGAACACCCCACCATACTACCGCCTGCCAGAAATAGTCGTTGAGCAAAATCTTGTCCTTGAAGCTTCCGAACACCTGTATCCAGCTGGCGTCCAGGAATTCCTGGAATGGCTGCATCTGCAATCTGCAGAGCCGGACGCGGTAGATGCCGGAGGACATGCCCCGCAATTACTTGATAGCCCGCACCGTGGCCGTCCTCGTTGCCGACAGCCACTGCACCTTCCCCAGAATGGCTGCTATCCTCTCAGGCAAGACACTGTATTGAGTGGCGCCTAGGAACAGCGCGTTCTGCGATGACATCAAGCAGGACTTCGGATAGTTGATGATCGCAGACTCATTAGTAGCCCGACGGTCGCCTCCATGTGTCCTTTGGCCAGCTCCTGCGAGCGGGCCCTGAATAAGCCAGTCTTCCAGGTGTAGGTATATGTGTTTGCCCTGTAGCCGTAGATGGGCCGCCACTGGTGGATACTCTGGGGCCGACTTCAAGCTGAAAGTCAGGGCCTTGAACTGGTAGACCCGCGCAGTTGACCACTATAGATAATCCAGGTGAAGCTGTGCTCCTATGCCTGATCAAGAAGACCCTTGTTGGTGCTTGGACCCCTGGGTTTATGGGAGTAGCCGTTCTCGACCCCTGATCGAGCCACGCCTTCTGAGGCTTTAGAAGTGTCCCTGGACCAACTAGTGGATTCAGCAGCTCTCTCCTGGGCTGCATTTCAGCCATCACCATACCGAGTTCAACCTTGAAACTTGGAGGATCTTCAACTTGTGCAACAAGAGACCTGCTCCTACATTTCCAGCCTTCTTACATGAAAGGAAGCTATGCTGGGCCTTCTCCTTTGTTAGTCTATCGACTATCCCATGTTGCCTCCTGATCGTGATGAATCCCATTGTAACACTTCATCTATCCCTGGAAGTGTCCTGCGGTGGTCTGCGCAGTCTAATCTTTCTTTGTTTGGGTGTTCTACTGGAAGCTGTCTGGAATCGACTCATAAGCAACTCGACCAACCAATACTATGTCCAGCATTCGAAAGTGACCTCTGCACCCACGACACCTGGGCCTTGCCCAAGGAGGAGTCCAGGACCACTCTGATAAACTGGAGCGTTTGCAAATATGTCATCTGGGACTTCTTGAAGTTGAGGGAGAATCTCAGCAGGCTTGCTCCTGCAAGCGTGTTTTGATCAACCCATCATCCAGGTACAGGAAGACGTGGATTCCCTCCCACCTTAGAGAGGCTGCCACCAATGATAACAATTTGGTGAACACCCTTGGAGCAGAGGTGAGCCCGAACGGCAGGACCTGAAACTGATAGTGGAAGCTTCCAATCACAAACCTCAGGTAATTCCTGTGCTTGGGAACAGCAAGTGGAAGTACGTGTCATGGGCGTCGATTGATATCAAAGAATCCTGGATCTCTACTAAAGTGTTACCATCTTGATTTTGTCCTTCCTGGTGAACTTGTTCAAACGTGTCGGCTCTCCCATCCTGTCATCAGGAAGTAATGGGAGTACCACCCATAGTTCGTTTCCGCTTGAGGCACTGACTCTTATTGTGCCCGTGTGCACCAAGGAAGTAATTTCCTGCTGGAGAACCAGACCTGGGAACTGAGGGGCTATGGGAGGGGCTGGACAAGTAGAAAGGTGTTTTATGAAGGGAAGGCAGTACCCTTTTGTGAATACTTCTCTTACCCATGTATCCATAGGAATGTTGTACCATCTAAGGTATGCTGCATCAGACATCCACCCACCAGACTGGGATGCAAGGGGTGCTTGGAGAGGTTGTGTTGCTGTTGCTTTGCACGATGGGATCGCAGCAACAATGTATTGTGTGGCTTTTCCGCCTCTACCCTTTGTGGGTTTAGCAAATCTCTGTTGTCTTACTGCAGTAGGACCAAAAGAGCGGTAGTTTTGACCAGGCCTTGTTTTCCATGTTGGGGGGTGCAGATTGAGTGGGATGTTGCTGAACTGTGGTGCCCAAAGATTTTTCTGCTGCCTTGGAGGCCTGAAAGTTCTACAAGCTGTCATCCGCCTAGGGACCAAACAGGTTAAAACCATCAAATGGACTATCAAGCAGCCTTGCTTGAACGTCCGGTGCGAAACACAACTTTTTGAGCCAACAAGTCTCAACACTGAGCTTATGCTCATTGCTCTGCACAGACAATCTGGAGGCGTCTAGATCAGACTGAAGAGCTTGGCACATTGCCTCTTCACCATGTGAAATAATATTCGGGTAAGCTTCCCTTCCCTCCCCTTCTGGGATATTCTTCTCAATCACAGCCCATAAAGTGCAGGTGTACTTTGCTAGAGCATATGGAGCATTGACAGCTTTCAGAGTCCTACTGCCTGAGGCAAAAACCTTTTTCACCCAAGCATCAACCTTTTTGTCATCCCTATCTGCTCCTGGGGTGGCCGCCTTAACATTCAGACTCAGGTTTTGGGTGCGTGGACAGGAAATCTGGCTCTTTGGACACTGGCTTGTACTGTTTTACCAGGTCACCCTGTACTGCTAGCACCAAGCAAGGGTTCTGCCACAGCTCTAAGTAAGGGTCCTTTAAGGATGCATGAAAGGGAAGTACAGGAGCCTTCAGTGGTCCTTTATCCAAAGTATCTGTCTAATCATGTTTCATTTTTAATTGGAAGGCCCCATCCCAAGGCTTCTCAGACCTTCTCAATGACTGAGCCATATGCAGCTTGTTTGGAAAGATTTCCTTTTAGCACCTTCCCCTCCATAGGTTTCTATGGGAGACCCTTTGTTTTTGCTAGTTTTGAACCCTGTCCTGACTTTTTAGGAGGGAAGTAAAAAGCCTTCTGCGTCCCCTGCCTATTTTGCTCATTCTTATGCTGAAACTGACTAGTCCCCATGACTCTCAGTACTGAGAGACTGTTTTTCTCTGTATGAATTCTTGTATTTTTACAATTGCACACATCACCTTACAGTGAAGTGCAATTAGAATACTTCATATTATGATGGGCCGAAGGTAGGACTCTGACAACTGGACATGTTTGACATAGTATTTTTATTAACAAAAAGAAAGCAAATCTCTCCCCTCACCCCCCCACCCGAACTAGCCCCATTGCTACCAAGAGGCGTTCTCGTCTAAGAAAGTAAACCAAATCTATAAACAACAGAAAGGGGCGAGCATGGGGGCAACATTTGCACCCCATGTAGCCAACCTATACATGGCACAGTTCGAACTAAGACACATTGCGGCAGTCTTGCAAGACCAGACACACGGACAACTTAAGATGTGGCGTCGCTACACCGACGATGTTTTCATCATTTGGCGAGGGGACAACACATCTTTACTTACCTTTCACAAATGGCTCAATACATGTGACACTAACATCAAATTCACAATTGGAGTCGAGACCAGGTACGTTTTCTGGACCTGTTGATTAAAAAACATGGCCACAATCTAGTCACTTCTCTTTACCGCAAAAATACAGATAAAAACACTCTGCTTCACTACTCCAGCTTTCACCCTGAGAGTTTAAAATACAATCTACCATATGGACAATTTTTTTAATGATCCGACGCAATTGCACAGACAGGGATGACTACAACACACATTCCACACAACTAAAATAACGACTTCGCATGCGGGGCTACTCAAAACATTTGATTAAAAACAACCTAAAAAGAGCTGCAAATACTAACAGAGAATTGACCTTACAAAGTAAGGAAAGAAAATCGAACGAGAGATTAATGTGTGTCACCACATACAATCCCATTAAAAACGAGATCAAAAAGATCATTAATCAGAACTGGGATCTAGTCAAAAACCCTGGCACGCTGTCCAAAAAACCTATGTTTGCCTTCAAACGCAACTGAAACAAAGCAAAAACTGGTGCATACATACCGTGAAAAATCAGAAGAAACCACCATTTTGAATCAGTGGGGACTCCCCCCATTATTGGACACTACAAATGCGGGAATTGCAGTGTATGACCCATGACTGAGACCAAACGCAGCTTCCAATATGGGGCAAAAACATGGACGATACAAAGTCACACCAATTGCCGCACAAAGAATGCCATTTACATTATATCATGCCCATGTGACCTACTATATGTAGGAAAAACCACGAGAGAAGTCAGGGTGAGAATTGGTGAGCACCGTTAATACATTAGGAATCATACACCAGATAAACCACTGGTGGAGCATTTCAACAAACACAATCATAAAGACACAGAAATGAAATGGTTTGTATTACAAACCATTAACACAAAAACGAGAGGCGGAGACATAGCAATTGCTTTACACCGCCTAGAACAAAAATGGATTTATTCCCTAGACATGGTATCACATGGTCTAAACATTTCAGTAGAGTGGAATGTATTAAATAATAACTAATTCCACTTGTTTGGAAGGTGTGTCAGTGACATGACAAAGAAGCTATTTCTCCACTGCCTAAACTAGCCTGACTGTCTGGGAAATTCTAATTTTACCTAACCTGGACTACATTGCCCATAACCCCCTGCGGTCCAATTCCTTTAAACAAATATGAAAATAAATACTGTGATCTCCCCACACGTAGATCACGGAACTCATACTCAGGCGAGCAGCAAGCTAACTGTTCAAAAATCACCAACGATTCTACAGATCAAGTACAGACAAATATATCATCCCGCATCATGGGATGCATGAGTTTCAGGCGAGAGGACCACAGTTCCCACAATTCCAGGCGATACGGTCACGTGGACCGGTGTTTCATTAGGCGCAGGCCCCGACATTGCTGTAGCAACTGACTCAGCAACGCCGCAGAGAGGAGACGCGGAAGGCATGCCCGGACTCGTCTATGAGCAGAAAATCACCTGCTGATTCAAAGGTAATCTTAGCGGCCGTCCAGCAACTGCAGACGATTATAAACGATGGTAACAGGCTAGAGCATGAATGTGACACTATTTCATTTATTCCACAAGCTTTTCACCGCTAAGAGGCGCGTGGCGCTCTAATTCAACATATGGTGCCTGGATAGAAGTTACTCCCTATAACCTGCATCCCGCAGCGTTCACTGCACCAATAGAAGACGCCTATCTGAAGTAAGCAATTTTCTGCTTTCAAGCTATGTAAATAATTATAGAAACCCCTGGGGGCCCGAATAGACAATAGATGACGCTCTTGTCCTGTGATATGCGTTTCCCTCCTCTGCAGGTACATTTTCCAAGCACCTAGATTATACGGGCAATCACCCTGATCTATGGTTGACAATGTGGGTTATTCAAGAATCAAAAATAATAGTGAGTACCGGTCCAAACTGATGTTATGGCCAGTTTTTCACCTTCTTAGTTTTTCTCCTTCTCACTTATACCAGACAGTCTGTGAGGTTTATGTCCTTTTTCACTTTTAGGACAATGCACATGACGTGAGGCACCACAATACTGGAGCACACACGCCAGGATTTACTCCATCACACCGGTTCCTCAGCCCCTGAAGCCCAGAGAAGGTGAGCCGGTATCATATAGCTGAAAAATCCAGCTGTATCGTTTACCAAGTAAAAAGGTTTCTTTAAATAAACAGAGATGACAAACTAGGCACTTACAGTTCTATTTTTTATTCCCTAGCATCAAGGCTCTTTAGCCACACATCCCCAACTCTTTTGAATGAGGCAACGCAGAACTGGCGATTGCACTCCGTCCTGAAGAAGGTTGACTACGAACTATCTAATAAAGGAATCTCAACCCTTCATGAGAGAACTCAACCAAAACATGTTGACAACAGTTTTCTGAACCCCTGCATGTAGACAGAGGGCCACACCGTAAAATAATAGAGTGGAAAAAAACTGACATTTGTTTGATGTATAACTGTGATATTAATAGTGTATCTAATGTATGCAAATATGATGAAGGTATGTGGAAGGTATGAATGAATATTGTTTGGAAGGATATTTTGTTTGTTTTATTGACCTGGATTTTGTAAAATATAATTGTCATTTCTTTTTTTTTTTTTTTGAAACATCTGTCTAATATGTCTCAGCATAACACTGTGACATCAGACTTTTATTATAAACATTTTTTTGTCACATGTTCCTCCAAAAACACTAACACTAGACCAAACCAAGAGAAAATAAAAGAAAAATGAATGCATGAAGAACACAGGAGCGACCAAAGCCACCGTTCAAATACTCTCTAGCTTCATGATTAGGGCGGCACATGTCAATTCTTTTTGTATAAAGATTGTATCTGTACAATAAATATGTGACTATGATTTAAAAGAATATTCAGCTGTCATCTCTGCTCTAATTGGCCCACCCCCTCCTGACCTCATTGCTCTGCGTGTCATCCTTCCAGCTGGCTGCATTCAAGTCAGAGCTCCTCCTCCTCCAGGGTAGGGAATCATTATTTTATATGAAATGTCTATAGATGAAAAATAGTCCCATTGGTACTGAGATTACAGCTTACAGGAAGGGTCATGAACCACACCAACTATCTGTAATGAACTTCTTCTTCACTCCCCTCCCTAATACCTTCCCCCTCTCTCTATTCCCTCCCTACTTCTAATAGCCATTCCCTCCCTACTTCTAATAGCCTCTCCTTTATCTTTCCCCGTCTCTCCTGTGATCTCCTCTCTTTCGTTGCTCACTTCACTCATTACTCTCTCCTTCTCGTTCCTTCCCTACCCCCTCCCCTCTTCTCCTTTACTTGCAAATTGTTCTAAAGGCCGATTTTATGGTTTCATTCATGTATACTGTTTTGCTTCTACTGTTCGATGTTTGATGTGTTTCTTGTTGTTAACTGTAAAGCGCCTTGGATTAAGGCGCTATATAAACAATAAAATACAAATACAGTAAAGGCCCCATAAACTCTGTATTTCTCATTATTCTACTATATCCTGAGAACATTGGGGTCATGGGAACTAAGGGAGAGATTTGTTTTACTAAATTGGGAGTCCTTGCCCTCTAAAGGGGAGTCACTCCCAGCGAGATCCCATTTAACCAAACCCCTACAGAGGGTGTTGAGCAGCGGGCTCACCTCCCTAAACTCAAAGGAGGCAGCTCCCCCTTGGGGAGAGGGGACAAATTCCCTAGATTCATAGCAGTATCCTTAGATCTTTTTATAGGTCAGCTTGTTAGTTACTTTTGCCTAAAATAAGCTGGTGGCAGCATTGAGATGTTTACTGTTTTGTGTTATTTTATTCATGCACTTTTGCATTTACCACACACGGTTACTAATGATGGTTAGCAGCCTAACCATGCTGCAAGGTTTTTCGCTTGTTCTTTGGCCAAATTCTTCTTTGGCCTTTTTCCTGCCTTCTCAGGTCAGGAAATGCCTCATGTCGGAGTGTGAGTCAGAGTCTGAGTGAGTGTGTCTCGGACAGTCCAGTCCCAATCCACATCACTGGGGCCTGAAGTCTGCTGCTGGTGTGACTGGGTCTGCCACAAATAACCACTCTGGATGCTTGAGTAATATTTCAAGGATGTTCATCTGGGATATCTACAGGCAGATTACTTCTTGGTGAAGTTGTTAAGGGATTTAAGGGCCAAACGCTTCTCAGGGGATTTGACACTAGGGCCCTCCCTCTCTGAATCGACTGCCATTCGTTCAAATTCATGGTTAGTACTATGGTAAGTTAATTCCTTTTGTCTTGCATCTGTTGCATCTGATCTAAGACTGGTGTGGTTGCCCTAATGCATTGGCTAACTAACTCCCTTACTAGCGTTCCCTCTCCTAGACCCGCTTAATATGCCGAGGGAGTTTCGGGATGGTGCCTCCGTTCACCCAGTTTGAGACGATTCACCACCAATGCACAATCTCACCTTGCCCTGTTCTAGACTGGTGTCCAACAATGTTCTCCTCCCCACCACACTAGAGGTCCTAAAATCTTACACTCCATTTTCCTGCTTCCACCCCTTTGATGTTCCTTCTCTTTCCTCCTCTCACTGCCTCCTTTCTCTCCTCCACTTGCTACCAGTCTCTCCCAGTACCATCCTACCACTCTCTCCTCCCAACAATTTCACCTGCTTGCCACTATTTCGCCTCCTCTACTAATATATACCTCTCCACTCTTACTACCACTCCACTACCACTACAATACTGCTGCTCACTACTACAACCTCTCCTCTCTTTCCACTGGCAGTACTTTCCCCAACACTGCCTATACTATTCCCTTCTTTTCCTACTACTACTATCTTTTCTCTCTCTCCTCCTTAAGACCACACACTACTACTGCCACTACAACTACCACTTTTTACTGTCACTACTTCACTAGCACTACTGCTACTGCCAAAATCACTACAACCTCTCTACCACTGCACACTACTTTCCACTGCCACAATACCTCCCCACTACTCCTACTCTATCACTACTACACTCACTCCTCACACTCAAGCGCAACCCCTCCTTCAGAATACTCTCTCCAACTGTCTTGATGCTTTATCACTCTGTCCTCCTACTGCTCTCTCGGTCCTCATTCAAACACTGCCTGTTCTCACCACTCTGCAAATCAAAACAAGCCATCCACAGCTTACATTCTAAACCGCTCTCCCCACTCCCCAGGATTGGCCCACTTACTTTGACCAAGAATTTACCAGGGGGTGTGACATGGAAAGGGCGGGGGAAGGCTCAAAAGGGCTTCTAACGCCCTTTGCGTTTCTAACGTGGGTCAAATTATGGCCCATACAGAACTACTGCTAAGGCCTTCTTTCATATGGCATTCCTGGAGGCCTTTGTTTAACATACTAAGTCCCTGGTGGTTTAGTGGTTTTTGCTTCTGGTGCACAGGCTCCAGCTGACAGCCGCGCAGCGGTGGTCTTCCTGGTGCTGGCTCTCTGTGCATGGGCCCCAGCAGCAGTTTTATGCTGGAGCCTCGCTGCCTCGTTAGCTGCGCTGATGCGTGGTCTCCTTGCTGCATCCTCCGGGTTTCAAACTCTGGCTCTGCCTCCCACTACAGCTCAGGCCGAGACGACTGCCTCCAAGCCGGGTTCTCCTCCTTTGTCCTGGCCACAAGGTTACAGTCACTCCATCTGGCTGTGGCGCTGGCACCATCTGCATTTCTTCAGCGTCCTGCTGTGCCATCCTCCATCTGGCTCCTGCTCCCAGCAGCCTGTAGTGACGCAGGAGCCGCTGTCTTCATGGTTGAGCCGGCAACAACCCGCAAAGTGCTGCTAGTACGCCGCCGAAATCAGAACAGGTAAGGAGGGGCTGGGAGAGAGTCCCGCACTCATTCCGGAACCTGATGGGGTGTCAGCCTCCCTTTCAGCCCTGACAGGACCTGGAGATCAGCCTTGTCACACTGGGCAGATGTGACCAGTGGCAATCCATAATTGAATAGTAACTGGCTGTTTGAATGGGGAAGACCCTTAGCATTGGTGGGGCAGGGCTTGATCCCAGCCTTACTCTTGGATAAAAGGACGACTCCTGTGATTGTTCGTCAGCTCATCGATGGAACCAAAACATCTACGAAGACTAGCAGCTCAATGACGACCCAGAGACGACCACTGCAGCTGACCAGCATCGACTCCAGTGTTGTCCCAGTGAAGCCCCTCTTCTCTATCCTGATCTCAAGAAAGCCTTCGTTGGTGCTTCGACCCCTAGATTGGTGGGAGCAACCAGTTTTGACCCCTGCTCGAGGAACCTTGCCTGCTGAGTCTTCGGAAGTGTCACTGGATGAAACGGTGGACTGACAAGCTCTCTCTTACGCTAGCTTGCTGAAGCCATCCTAGTTTTAAGTAGAGTCTTGGTATTTTGCAGATTTTCAGCTTAAGCCACAAGTCGTCTGCTCCTGCATTTTCGACCGTTTCACTGCAAGGAAAGATGTGCTGGGCTGCTTCTGGGTTCACTGCTGTACGATTGTCTGTAGTCACCGGATCGTGGTGACCTTCGATGGATCTGGTCGTCTTCGTATCACTGAGGTGCAGAAGTTTTCACTTGCCTTCATATGAGTCTTCCACTGGAAGCGGTCTGAAACTAACTCCTAAGTACTGCGACTGACCACAATTAAATCCCTTTGGTGTCTAGATGTCTAGAAGACCCTCATGTTAGGAACCAAGAAAGAATAAAAAGCCTTAAACGAAGTCTGGAAACTCCAACTGTGGTATGCGGTGAATTCTGAGCCGGGGGTCAAGCCTTCTATCCTGTTGCTTTCTCCCCCTGCCTTTCCCCTTTTGTAATGGCTTGGCAGGCAAAAAACAGTGGTCTGGAGGGTTGCCCAGAGCAATGACAGCAGTTAAGATTAGTTCTAAACCTTCCAGCCATAACGCCATTGTGTTTTGCTTTAGTCACCCCAAGTGGGACAGGTATGGCCAGACGTGGTTTCCGTGCCTGCTGGGCCTAGAGACCCAAGCTATTCCTCACCGATGATGCCCAATGAGGCCGAAACATGTTTGCGGATACTTGTGGTCTCGTGCAGAAGTGATGTGATCAAGCGGTTTGGGCTGGACTACCCCTTTTGGGGTGAGACAAAGCCTGATTTGCATATGGTCTTTCCCATTTTGTAACGGCTTGGCAGGTGAAGAATGGTGCTCTGAGCAATGCCAGAGGTTAAGATTAGTTCTAAACCTACCAGCCATCGCCCCTTTTGATTTTCTCCTCTTATCTACCATAATGTAACTAGAGTGTGAAATCCTGACACAAACTCACTTTGACCTGAACTTTGGTGGTGGAACCTGGATCCTTCCGTAGGCCTAATCTAGTGTGTTGGACTGAATGGAGTTCTCGTCTGAACTTTAATTGAACTTTTATTTAACTTTTGCAACTCTTAATAATCGAACCACACACCTCTATATAAACCTATCTGAAGTATAGGCTTTGGAACTTGTGACTTTTGGGCATAAGGCAGAAAACCATTTTAGGGTTGGACTTTATAAGATTATGGGAAGCTGTTTTGTGTTGAGTCGAAATAATTCTGCCTACTTCTATGCATATGACAACTCACCCGTGTTGCACTGGTAATTGATTCATGTGCAATTTGATTTCTCCTAATGGTGGATGTAACATATGGTATACATTACTCACTGTAATCATATTTCTGATGCTTGTATCTGCTTAGATTCACATGCTATGCATAGGCCAACATCTAGTGGTAGTCATGGAGTATTACATTATTTGTTTTTGAAATTCGAAAAGGGATTTTGACCGGGCATGTCAGTAATACTATCCCTAGTGCAATGTCCACTGTACCCATGGTCCTTGATGCGTCAATGTCCCTGAAATTATTTTGTATCTGACATGAGGTATCATGAAGTGTAGCGCGAGTACAGATGTAATAAAGCAGATAAGCGATAAAGCCAGAAAAACATCTATGCACCTTATACTCCAAGAGGGGAGTAAGGATGGGCGCATTTGAATGTAAGCAAATGCAAGCATCAGAAACACGATTACAGTGAGTAATGTATCCCTTCTGAGGCTTGTGCTTAGATCACATGCTATGACTAGACAAGCAAGCAGTATCTGGAGAAGGAGGTGGGTTGTGAGAAGGTACGGCAGGAAATAGAAGTTTTAGCACTGCTTGTCCCGACTGTGAATCTGCTTTAGAATGTGGGTCAATGCAGTAATGCCGAGTAAAGGTATGTGTGGAACTCCATGTAGCTGCTTTGCAAATGGCATCCAGCGGGACGTTTGCAATAAATGCCAAAGTAGCTCCTGTACCTCTTTCTTTGATAGGGAATAGCAGAGCTGCATGCATTTCACTATCCATCTGGAGATGGCGTTCTTTGAAACGTGATCACCCTCCCTGACAGGTCCTATGCAGACAGTTGATCTGTTGTTCTTAGCGGTTTAGTTTTGTTTACATAGAACAAACTGCCTTCCTTACTATGAAGGTTTTTCTCAGCTGAGATGGATGGATTTTGAAAGAAAGCAGGTAGTTCAATGGATTGGTTAACATGGAACTTGGATATGAATTTAGGTGAAAACCTAGGGTGTGTTCCAAGTCTTGTGAATAACAAAGAAAGGGTCTTGCACTGACAAGCTTGTAGTGTAGCTCACTAACCCTTCTTATTGAGGTGATGGCTACTAGAAAAGCTGTCCTGTATGTTAGGTGTTTGAGGCTGGATTTGTTCATAGGCTCAAATGGTGGACCTATGAGCTTTCAGAGTACATCATTAAGATCCCAACTTGGAGCCAGGTTGGAAATGGGGGTGGGGGGGGGTGTGTGTGTGTGCATGGTAAAGTCTCTTTACTCCTTCCATGAAAGCCTTAACAGGGACTTTCCACACGGACACCTTGTTTTGTGAATTGGTGTACGCGGACAGAGCCGCTAGGTGGACCTTGATGGAGTTAAATACTAGACGAGAGTCTAGTAAGTGGAGCATGTAGTAAAGAGTGTGTGAAGGAGTACGTTCAATAGGGTTTACATCCTTTGATCAGCACCATATTACGAATCTTTTCCATTTGTCGAGGTAGCATTGCCTGGTGTTAGGTTTGCATGCCTACTTGAGGATTTCCATACATCTTTGTCCAAACTCTATGACTTCAGGAGCCAAGCTGCCAAGTTTATAGACTGAGGATGTTGGTGGAATGTTGTACCCCGTGCTGGGACAGCATGCTGTAGGGGCACGGAAGCTTGATTGGTTCGCACAACGCCAGTTTGAGTAGATGTGGAAACCAAGGTTGTATCACCCACATAGGAGCAACCAGGATTAGAGTCACGTGTTCCTGGTGCATTTTCTGCACTATTCTGCTCAGAAGCGGTGTTGGTGGAAAAGCGAAAGCAAATTTTCCAGATCATCTCATCCACAGGGAGTTACCCCCTTGGATCTGGGTTAGGGAAACTTGGATGTGAAGTCTGGGGATTTTGCATTTAGACTTGTGGGGAAAAAAGGAAGATAAACCCAGAGGGAGAAGACATTGTCTAGAATTCCTCTGTTGAGTTGCCCCTCGTGTTCCTCTGATAGAGGATCTCTGCTTAGAGAGTCTGCTAGAGAATTGGGTCTCCATGGAACGTGTTGAGACACTAGGAACATGATCCGCTTGAGTGCCCACTTCCACATTTTTTGGGATAGCCTGGACAGACTGAGAATGTGTGCCTCCCTGCTTTTTTATGCAGAACATGGCAGTGTTGCGGTCTATGAGGACTTTCACTGTTTGGCCTGTTAGATGCAGATGGAAAGCTTCCGGGGCTTTGAGTATCGCAAGTAGTTCTAGGAGCTTGATGTGGTTTTGCGCTGTGATATGTGTCCACAGGCCATGGGCTGTGTGGTGAAGGTAATGGGCTCCCCACCCAGAGAGTAAGGCATCTGTTCTAATTATCGCTTGTATTGGAGGATTGTGAAAGGGTTTCCCTTTTAACAGATTTTTGTTTAACCACCAGCAAAGTGCTTGTACTAAGGTTAGCGAAACAACCACTAGATCTTCCCAATGACCACTTGCCTGAGAACACTGTTTTGCTAACCACTCCTACATTGGGGCGCATGTGCAACCGTGCATGTGAAACTAGATAAATGCATAGAGCCATCATCCCGAGCAGGCGCATTGCCTTGCGTACTGTTATTTGGCGACCAGCAAGATGAGGTAGTTGCAGCAGTATGTTTTGAACTCTTTCGGTTGAGGGGAAGACTAGCCCCTCCTTTGTCTTTATGAAACCTCCTAGGAACTGCTTTGTTTAGCTTGGAACGAAGCTTGATTTTTTCTCGTTGATTGAAAACCCTAATTGGAACAGAAGGTTGATTTTTCTTTGGGTGTTTTGCTTGCAAATTTGAGGGGATTCCCCTGTTACCAGCCACTCGTCCAATTAAGGGTACACTGGGATTGATTGTCTGCATAAGTGTGCCGCCACTACCGCCAATACCTTGATGAATACCCTTGGAGCGGAGGCTATGCAGAAAGGGAGCACCTTGAATTGGTAGTGTTGATTTGGTATTTTGAAGGACAGGACTTTCCTGTGCGCTGGGAACATTGAAATATGAAGTATGCATCTTTCAAATCCAATGTTGCCATGTAGTCCCCTTGTTTTGGCAGTGGGATTACTTCTTGCAGCGTTGTCATGCAAAACTTTAGTGGCTGATACATGTGTTTGCAGGGCGGAGCTCTAGAACAGGGCGCATTGTAAGGTCTTTCTTTGGCACAAGGAAGTACAATGAATAGATATCCTTGTTTACCTTGTTTCCGGGGACGATCTCTATCGCATCCTTTTCCAGCAGTGCTTTGACCTCTTCCAGCAGAATGCGCTGTTCCTCCTGTGTTGTTTGTCTTTGTATTGGTGGGTGGTTGGGTGATGTCTGACTTTCTCCATACATCAGCACATTCTCTTTGTGGGATACTTCCTGATACATCCTGCACTTTGCAGCACGCCTGACTTATAGTACCCGTTAGCGTGGCTATAGACACGTCACTATGGCAACAGAAACATTCCCACACCAATATGGCACTGCAGCAACGGAATACGCATGTGATCGTCGCCTAGCAACCACATCAACACCGGCTTCCGCGCCGTCGACCTGCAGAGGAGACTGGCGTGCTGCAGGGACCGTCGCGCATTTGGTAAGCATAATCCTTTCCATGTATCCCAGTACAGAACAAGGCACCTCACAAGCGGCGCATACACATGGTCAAGCGTTCACAAACCAGCTGAGTGGATCCATTTGTATTTACTACGCGAGTTGTTGCCTCGAGACAGCGCCCATGCACACAGTGCGGCGCAAAACGAAACAACATTGGGCACCAGTCGTTGCCATAGAAACCAGTGAGACATGATTCAATCACTTACACAATGCCACCAGGCTGCACAACGCGGGTCGTGTACGAACATGCAATGTGACATTTATAAAGCACTCGGATATTTCACAGAACAGAATGTGGTGTCACTGCACAGCTAAGTATGAGAAACGTACCTTCACTATTCCTTCATTTTGTCACCTAGTAGAGTCAGCATGGGGCACAAACTATTACCTGTACGTTTTGCAAGCTAGTATACTCGGTACCGAGATTAGATAAAGAGCTTCTTTGTCCCCCCCTTTTTTCTAGGTGTAGACAGTTTTCCCTGTCTTGAGACTTGCAACAAACATCAGGAATGTCTTTGTCTACTGGACAGCGAGACTCGGAAGGATTGCTGTTCAGAAAATCCCAAATAGCCAGTTTGTGACTTCAACATTTAGCACTTGGCTGCAGTCTGCAGAGCAGCGCTAACTCCTATTTCTCCTACAACTGTATGAAGATTGAATACAGTGAATATAAATTGTCCATTGCTACAGATGGGACCAAAGGTCAGTCCACCAACTTTAGCTACACATCCTATTACAGAGATAATCTAAAATGTTATCCCACCCCCACCCCACTCCCTGACTAATACGGTCTTTGGATGTTACCTTACAGGCATACACCTGGACATGCTAGTTGGATATGTATGTCTAATAATCGTCTCTTAAAAGCCATGAAGAAGGGTCTATCATCCGAATTGCGTTGGCTATCACAACATCCATATAGGTGCCCAGTATATGTGAACCAACAGACACTTTGTGGCGAACTATGTCCAGTACTGTGTATTGAATAGCTCTGTGGAATTCATAACACAACTATGTATGGAAATGCATAGTAACAAGGAAGAACACTTGCAGTATTTGTTGTATATGTTTATGGACACATGTACCAATGTATTTGATTTAAATTGATTCAAATTGTTTTCTCCTTTTGATATTGTCTTCCTTATTACAATTTGAAAACCAATTAATTGAAGAAGTACTCAATTGTTGTATTTACTTGGCATTTTGGAAATGATATATGAGGGGCCACTTTCAGGTCCCCATTAAAGTAATCTACTATCTATATAGTTATTATCTCTGAATTGTTCAGACTTAAAAATACCATTAAACAATAAAATTCGATACCGTGTCTTGGTGCAACCCGAACACGTATTGAAAAACAAATGGGACACTAGTATTCCCACAGGAGTGCATAGTGGGCCACCTGTCAGCATATGACAAGTAATTCTTTCTTCTATGCAATAGCCTCGCGCTACGGTGGAAAGTACTCACTTGTCTGACGCAATCCCCTCCCATGCATGGGTAAACCCACAATTAAGTTTGTCCACCCTGGCTATATTGTCCTCGAAATCGGCATGCAATAAACGCACCTCTCTGTACAAAAGGTTTGTTAGTAAGCTGTCCCAGGGCCTTGAGGGTGTCATACTCTTTAGCACTTTTCAGTGCGTCATCAACTGCTTTCCCAAAAAAGGCATTCGGTTCGATCAGCATATTAAGCAAGGTGGCTTGAGTTTCCAGCTTAAAGCCGGATTGTCTTACCCAAGCATGGAGCTTAATGAGAGTACCCCCAGCAACTATACAGCCTGCATTATGTGCTGTGTCCAGAATATTCTTCAGGATGCAATTTGACATCTGCTTACCCCTCAGCCACTATTTTTAAAAGCTGTGTTTTAAGGGGCTCTGGGACAGTCGATTTGTTGTGAGATCTCGTCCCATCTGTGGTAGTTGTAACTTGGCAAGAGCATGGTGTTATTAGCTATCCTTACTTGGTATGCAGCCGAGGAAGCTACTTTCCTGCCAAGTGTATATATCTTTTGCTCTCCTTGTCAGGAGAGGCTTCAGCAGAGGCTAAGGGTGTGCCTGCTCTCTTTCTTGTGGTAGTTACGACGAGAGAGTCAGGCGTTAATTGAACCCTGTTGTATAATGGGTCGGAGGGGGCTGGTCTGAACAGCTTTTCAATACAGGGCTTAACTGCCCTTGTACAGTTGGGGGTAAGTAAGGAAGACTGAATGCACCTCTGGATGGACTGCAGGAGTGTTATAAACTATGCTGCAGACCTTTTATCCCTAAGGATGTCCTTAACAAAGTCCTTGTCGAATTGTGCCTCTTGGGTATCGATCTTAAAATGTTCGGCAGCCTTTAAAAAGGAGATCATTATACTGCAGCTGATTATCCACAGGGGAGTCAGCCAGGGGATGGTCATGAGGGTCCGGAGATTGTATGATGTAGACGTCATCGTCATAATACTGGTCTGTGAGAGCCCAAAGAGTCAATGAAATATAGGTCTTCGGGCATGTCTTGTGAAGTACTTGGCTGGGCAGTGTCTAGTCGTGGTCTTGGAGGCAGGTTGGTTTTTAGCTGCCTCTGCTTGTGAAGGCCCTTGGAGGTTGGATAGTTGATCAGGGTGACTATCAAAAAAGTCAACAAAGCAGGACATTCTCTGCATTACTTTGTCGAATTGTTTAGGCGTACATTGGACGGAGATTGGAACACCTGTGGGAACAGGGGTAAATATACTCTCTAATGTAGAGGGGTGTTTGTGTAGAGTATTACTGGCACGCCCTGTTCGACGTCCCTTTTCGAGTTTCGAAAAACAAACGAATATTCCGCATCTTCCACTAGATGTCGGCCTATGCACAGCATGTGAACTAAGCAGATTTCACAAACATCAGATATATATATATATGTATGGGATACATTACTCACCGTAATCGTATTTCTGATGCTTGTATCTGCTTAGATTCACATGCTGTGCATAAGCCGACATCAAGTGGAAGCTGTGGAGTATTACAGTTTGTTTTTCGAAACTCGAAAATGGGCGTCGACACAGGGCGTGCCAGTAATACTATCCCTAGTGTGACGTCCACTGTACCCAAGATCCCTCACGCGTCTAGGATCCTCAGATTGTATTTTTTCTGACATGAGGTAGCATGAGGAGTAGCGTGAGTACAGATAATCCAAGCAGATAGACAGAAAGGTAAGACTACAAGCAATCATGCGCCTTCTCTCGGAGGGGAGGAAGGGTGGGTCGCATGTGAATCTAAGCAGATACAAGCATCAGAAATACGATTACGGTGAGTAATGTATCCCTTCTGAGGCTTGTGGAATCTGCTTAGATCACATGCTGTGCATAGATTAGCGAGCAGTACCAGAAGAAGGAGGTGGGATGTGAGAAGGGTCATGAGCAAATAAGTGTCTTAGAACCTCTTGTCCCACTTGTGTATCTGCCTTGGAATGGGTGTCAATGCAGTAATGCTGAGTAAAAGTGTGAATAGAGCTCCAAGTAGCTGCTTTGCAAATGGTGTCAAGGGGTACATTTGCAATGAAAGCCAGAGTGGCCCCAATGCCTCTAGTAGAGTGGGCCCTTGGCGTAAAAGGCAGAGTCTTTTCAGAGAGTGAGTAACACAGCTGGATACAGTTAATAATCCACTTCGAGATGGCACCTTTAGAGACGCGATCCCCCTCTCTGCCTGTAGCTACGGAGACAAACAGTTGATATGTTTTCCTTAGCGGTCTGGTTTTATTTACATAGTAGAGGACCGCCCTACGCACATCTAGGGTGTGTAGTTTCACCTCAGCCGAGCTTTGCGGGTTCTGGAAGAAAGCCGGAAGCTCGATGGACTGGTTTACATGGAATTTTGATATAAATTTAGGCGAGAACCTAGGGTGTGTGCGTAAAACCAGTTTGTCTTTATGGACAGTAAAGAAGGGATCCTGCACTGACAGAGCCTAAATTTCACTGACCCTTCTTATAGAAGTAATAGCTACTAAGAAGGCGGTTTTATAAATCAGGTGTTTGAGACTGCTTTTATGCATGGGTTCGAAAGGGGGGCCCATGAGCTTGGCTAGCACCACATTAAGGTCCCACCCTGGTGGTGGGTTTGAAACAGGAGGGTGAAGTCTCTTTACTCCTTCCATGAAGGCTTTAACTACTGGTACTTTCCACCACGAAACCTTGCTATGGGAAGTGGTGTAAGCCGAGAGGGCTGCCAGGTGTACTTTCAGTGAGTTAAAAACCAATCCTGCATCTAGCAGGTGGAGCATGTATGTAACAATAGTGGAAGGAGTGCAATCAACTGGGTTGATTTGTCTACTCTGGCACCAGATAACGAACCTCTTCCACTTGTCAAAGTAACAGTGCCTTGTGTTTGGTTTCCTAGATTCCTTTAGGATGTCCATACACCTCTGTGGTAAATTGAGGTGTCCAAACTCTATTACCTCAGGAGCCATGCTACCAGGTTCATTGAGTTGGGTTGCTGGTGCACTGTTTGACCTTGGTGCTGGGACAGTAGGTTGTACCAGGCTGGAAGTTTGATGGGCTCGCACACCGCCATCCTGCGTAGGTGTGGGAACCACGGTTGTCTTGCCCACATGGGAGCAACTAGGACGAGCGTCATCGACTCCCTGTTCATCTTGTTCACCACTTTCCTGATGAGGAGTTGGTGGAAAAGCGTACGCAAACATCCCTGACCAGTTCATCCACAGGGCGTTCCCCTGGGAGTCTGGTTGGGGGAACCTGGATGCAAATCCTAGGCATTGTCTGTTTTCGCTTGTGGCGAATAAGTCTATAGTGGGGAAACCCCACTGAGAGAAGAGATCTTCTACGACCTCTCTGTGAAGAACCCATTCGTGTTCCTCTGGGAGGGAGTCTCTGCTCAGAGCATCCGCTAGGGAATTGAGCTCCCCTGGAACATGTTGTGATGACAGGAAGATGTTCCTGAGTGCCCATATCCAGATTTTCTGGGCAAGCTTGGACAGATTTGGCGAGCGAGTCCCTCCTTGCTTGTTCAGGTAGAACATGGCTGTAGTGCTGTCCGTCCGGATTTGCACTGACAGGTTTAGTAGGTGGGGCTCGAACGCCTGAAGCGCTCTGAATACTGCCAGAAGCTCTAGCAGGTTGATGTGGTTCTTGGCCACTGAGTGAGACCAGAGACCCTGAGCTGTGTGGTGGAGATGGTGAGCTCCCCACCCCGTCAGACATGCATCTGTAGTGACTACTGCCTGTACTTCGGGATCGTAAAAGGGTTTCCCCTGTGCGATATTTTCTCTTGTCCACCAGTGAAGGCTTTGTACCAGTGTTGGCGAAACGACCACTAGATCGTCCCACTGACCACTTGCCTGAGACCACTGTTTCGCCAACCATTCCTGCATGGGACGCATGCGCAGGCGCGCGTGGGGGACCAGGTAAATGCATGACGCCATCATGCCCAGTAAACGCATTGCTTTGCGTACCGTTATTTGTTGACCGGACTGATAATGCGGAATTTGCAGTAGTATATTCCGAATTCTTTCTTCTGAAGGAAAGGTCAACCCCTCCTGGGTATCCAGGATTGCTCCTAGAAATTGTTTTGAGGTGCTTGGCGCCAGGCTTGACTTCTTCTCGTTGATTGAGAAGCCTAACTCGTGGAGGAGGCCGATAGTCCTTTGAATGTTTGTCCTGCAAATTCCTGGGGTTTCCCCCGTTATGAGCCAGTCGTCCAGATAAGGGTACACTGGGATTGCCTCCCTGCGTAGGTGTGCAGCCGCCACTGCCAGTACCTTGGTGAATACCCTTGGTGCTGAAGCTATCCCGAAGGGCAGTGCCTTGAATTGGTAGTGCCGACTGTCCACCTTGAAGCGCAAGTACTTTCTCTGCGCTGGGAACATGGAAATATGAAAATAAGCATCTTTCATATCCAAGGTTGCCATGTAATCCCCCTTTTTTAGGAGGGGGATTACCTCTTGTAGCGTGGTCATACGAAATGTTTTGGGGCTTGACATACTTGTTGGCAGGCCGTAAGTCCAATACTGGGCGCATTGTCAAGTCTTTCTTTGGCACAAGGAAGTAAGTTGAATAAATACCCTTGTTTACCTGGTGTCCCGGGACGAGTTCTATCGCGTCCTTTTGTAGAAGAATGGCGATCTCCTCGAGGAGAATCTTCTGATGTTCTAAGGAGTGTACTCTTTGTCGTGGAGGATGGTTCCGGGGACGCTGCAGTAGCTCTATACAATATCCCGTGGATACTGTTGACAGCACCCATCTGTCTGATGTGATCCCTTCCCAAAACTGGGTGAAGTTTGAAATGCGTCCCCCTACTGGGGTTGCGTGAGAAGGGACCCTGAACTGAGCGTCACTGCTTTGGTGGAGGCGTGCCGCCTCCCTTGCTGGGGCTGCCTCTGCCTTTACCACGACCTCTCCTATTCCCTCTGCCGTAACGCTGGGTAGACTGTTGGTTATTGTTCCACTGTGTGCCCTGCCCCTGGGAATAGTTAGATCCTCTCTGGGAATTTTGGCCGCGTGGGCGACGAAAATTACTATTCCCTCTCTGGTTAGGGGGTTTATTGGTTAACTGACCAAGGGATTTGAGAGTCTCGTATTCGACCTTGGCATTTTTCAGTGCGTCTTCGACCGCCTTACCAAACAACAGATCGGCTTCCACCGGTTTGTCTAACAATGATGCCTGTGTTTCTGCCTTAAAACCAGACTGCCGTAACCACGCATGTCTCTTGATAACAGTACCTTCTGCTATCAATCTGCCTTCGTTGTCCGCGGCGTCGAAGGTTGCTTTCAAAATGCAACCAGACACGGCTCTACCCTCTGCGGAAATCCGAGCTAATTGGCCCTTTAACGGTTCAGGAGCAGAGGCTATGAGAGCCGCGACTTCTTCCCACTGATGGCAGTTGTAGCTGGCCAACAGGGTGGTGGAGTTAGCAATCCTTGCTTGGTAGGCGGACGTTGAGGCTACCTTCCTGCCGAAACCGTATAGTTTTTTGCTCTCCTTGTCGGGAGGAGCGTCTGACGAAGACAAGGGTGTCCCAACCCTCCTACGAGGGTTGGTGACAACTAGGGAGTCTGGCTTCAGATGTCCTCTTATATAGAGAGGGTCAGACTGAGCTGCCCTGAAAAGTTTTTCAACCCTGGGATTGACTGCTCTGGTGAGGTTTGGGTTCACCAGGGACGGATCTATTCTCCGCTGAATGGATTTAAGGATAGGGATGGTCTGGGCAACAGGCCTCCTTTCTCCCACTAACTCTTCTGCGAAGTCCCTTTCCTCCTGTACACCGTGGGTGTCAATGTGGAAATGTTCTGCTGCGCGAGCGAGAACCTCATTTAGGAGGGGTTGGTTATCGACCGGGGAGTCGGTAACCGGGGCTTCGTTCTCTACCGGGGAATCTACTCTGTATGTTTCCGGGTCATCCTCTTCTTCCTCCTGGTCCTCATCATCCCCATAGTAGGCCGTCCCGGTTTGCTCTTCCATCAACCCAAAATCATGTTCTTCACAAAAGGAATCCTCTCCTTGATACCGCGAGTATGGTCTTGCATAAGGTTGTACCTCGAAGGGTTCGGACCTCATTGGAGTTTCAAACCGGGCCTTCTTACTTGGGGGGATAGGATCAGTAGAGCCTGAGGGTGTGGCCCCTTGTGGATCATACGAGAGGAAATGTTCTGGATTTTTATCATAAAAATCAGCCAAAAAAGACATTCTTGACATGACCCTATCTATGTCTTCACTGGACCATTTTTTGGAACTGGGAATGACTCTCTCAGCAAGTCTATGGGATTTATCTTGAGTAGCTTTGCTGGTTGTGGACCTATCAGCAGACCTGGTCTTGTCTGTCTGTTTAGGGGGGGTGGAGTGTTTCACAGGTGTGGAAGAATGTACAGGTAGTTTCTTCTGCTGTTTTCCCCCCTCCCTGTGCGTAGAAAAATGTTTTCCCTGTCCCTTAGTGGCTCCGGAGTTTTTCGACGCCTGGCGTCGAGGATCGGGAGAGGTGTCCCTGTCCTTTGAGCGTGGGGCCTCGCTGGCTTTAATTGCGGGCTCCGACTCCTGGAGCGCGGCCTGGGGGTGGAAGTCGTCTTCGTCTTCCGACGATCGAACTTCTGTTAGCCTAGGGAGCGAGGCACTCTTGGCAAGAGTGGATGATTGCCTGGAGTCATGCGGCGATCTTGATCGAGAGCGCCCAGAGGACACCGAATCGGACCGTTCTGTCTGTGCCTCTTTCCGAGAACTCGACGTTGTCGAGTCTCGGTTGGACTTCGTGTGTTTAGTGTGTGTAGTATGTGAAGCGCTTGTGTCGCCGGGGGTCTTCCCCATAGCCGCCCTGCCGGACGACCTTCCGAGGTCGGGGACCTGCGCTCGGCTGTCTTTCGACGCCGTAATGCCCTCGCCGTCCGAAAGTACGGCGTCGCTGCCATCGCTGAAGGCGCCCTCCGCTGCCATGGCCGCCTGCCTGGCGTGGTGGGCCCAACGCTTCGTCGAACGGTCCTTAAGTGTCTTAGGTTTAAACCTACTACACGCTCTGCAGTTCGCTTCGGGGTGGTCCCTCGGCAAGCAGAGATTGCACGTGGCGTGCCTGTCGACCCAAGGGTATTTGCGATTGCACTTGGGGCAAAATTGAAAAGGGGTACCCTCCATACGCACCTTGAGGCAGCGGGCTGTTAAGTGTAGGAAATGTATAAGGTGTACCTATATACCAAGAGTGTAGAGTATGTACCACCCCCCACTCTCCCTACTTGCAGGGCCGAGGCCAGCGGCCTACCAGGCCCGGGCCGAGGCCAGCGGCCTTCCGAGGCCCAAATCTGTTGTGCAGCAGCCGACGGTCGATTTCTTCTCCAGCCGGCGTCGAGTGTCGAAGTTGGGGTGGGAAAGGATGTCAATAGATTATTATTTTAAATTCTAGCAAAAGTATGGCTAAGGCCAGGGGACTCCGCAAAATGCTTCCGACCAGTACGGCGGAAAAAAACAATCTGAGGATCCTAGACGCGTGAGGGATCTTGGGTACTGTGGACGTCACACTAGGGATAGTATTACTGGCACGCCCTGTGTCGACGCCCATTTTCGAGTTTCGAAAAACAAACTGTAATACTCCGCAGCTTCCACTAGATGTCGGCCTATGCACAGCATGTGATCTAAGCAGATTCCACAAGCCTCAGAAATATATATATATATAAAACAAGAAAAAAGCAGCAACAAGTGTCAGGACCACACTCCATAGAGTTTTCCAATAAAAATGCACAATGCTGCGAATAAATTACTCCGACATGTTTTATTATTTCACGAAAAGGATATCAAAACAAGGGCACAAAAGACCAAACTTCAACGTGCTGCGTTTCACACCATCAAGTGCTTGATCACACAGTAAAAGCAGTTGGCAAGGGAAGTCAATAAATATAAAAGGGTCCATCCTCTGTTTCCATAACAATTATAATAGAATGCAAATATTTGAGGCGTTCAGGCAGACATCTTGGAATGGCGAACCACGGCATAACTTGTAATACCCTATAGCAATAAATAATAATCTAAACTGCTGTAACACAATCTGTATGCAAACTAATACAATAAATAACAGAGTCCTATAAAAGCACAATGCCTATATTAGGTATGGATTTGCATATATATCCAATTGATGAACATTGGCCACCAAATCAAAAAATATATATTCGAGGCACATGTACAGTCAAAGAGCGAGTGTGTTTAGCAGCAACAAGTGTCAGCACATTATGGCTAAAATAGCAGCAGTAAACCATGTAATATGGAAATTGCAAAAAATGCAAATTGACATCACAGACCCTGACAATCTAATATGGTTGCATTCAAAAGTATCATAAAGTCCCTAAGCATTTACCAGCAGTATAAATCAGAAGTCACACAATACTGGCATCACTGCCCCGATTCCTATAAGAAAGGGTGTCTCTTAGTACATATGGGCTACCACATCCATGTAGGCATGCCATAAAGTGCATGTGTGTTAAGCAGCCAAGGGTGTCGGAAAAATCTGACTACAACAGCAGCAATTGCAATGTAATATGGAAAGTGCAAATACAATTTGGCATGAGCTCAAACGTTAAATATTGTTATACGACACATCTGTTTACAACTTATGCTGATGTAAAGCAACCTTTAGTCCGACAGGGAACATACCATGCATCTGCATCTGGGGAGGGCCAATGACCTATTGCCGAAATAGGTAAGAATGGATGTCGAGAAACCTATACGTGAGGCAGCCCTGCTGGATGCGCATCCTCAAAGGAGCGATGCCGAGTGTCTTAAAGTGCATATGCAAGCCACAGGACAGAAGACCCCATAAAGTGCAAGTGCATAGTAGCAGCAACCCATAAGGTGCTAATGCATAATAACAACACTCCTATCAGCAAGAGTAATCAGTGGCGGGCGAGCAAATCGATGACTCAGTCCAACACTCACAATGAAGTGGATTCAGGAGTCATCCTATGATAAAGTATGGCATACATTACTTACCGTAATCATATTTCTGATGTTTGTAGCTACTTAGATTCACATGCTTTGCATAGGTCACCATCTAGTGGTACAGGCAAAGTATTGCATGACTTGTTTTCGAAAGTCTAACATGGGACGTTGACTGGGCATGTCTGTAATACTATACCTAGTGTGACGTGCATAGTACCATGGCCCTTCACGTGTCAAAGTCCCTCTGATTGTTTTGTTTCTGACATGAGGGAGCATAAAGTGTATTTGTGAGTGCATAAGAACAAGTGAAAGATGTCTGGTGTCTATGTACCTTCAGCTCCAAGAGTACAAGAAGGGTGGGCACTTGCGAGTCTAAGCAGATACAGGTATCAGAAATACGATAACAGTGAGTAATGTATGCCTTTTGAGGCTTGTGGATCTGCTTAGAATCACATGCTTTGCATAGACTGGCGAGCAGTACCTGGAAAAGGTGATGGGATATTTGAAGGTACAGCAGCAAATAGATGTTTTAATACTGCTGGTCACACCTGTGAATCTTGTTTGGAATGTGTATCCGGACAGTAATGCTGTGTAAAGTTATTTATTGAACTCCAAGTAGCTGCTTTGCAAATGTCATCTAAAGGGGCGTTTGCAAAAAAGCGAGGGTAGCCCCTGTGCCTTGTGTAGAGTGTGCTGTGGGTGTGAAAGACAGAGTTTTATTAGAAATGGAATAGCACATTTGAATGCATTGGACTATCCACTTTGAGATAGCTGACTCAGAGACAGGATCGACTTCTCTTCCAATTAAGAATTGGATCAGTCTTACTGATTGGCTTGGTTTTGTTGAGGTAATACATAACAGCCTTATCTAATATATGGAGGCTTTTTTCTGCCAAATTGGTAGGGTTTTGGAAGAAAGCTTGAAGTTCTATGGAGTGGTTACCATTAAACCCCAAAAATAATTTAGGTGAAAAACGTGGGTGTGTCTTAGCACCACTGTGTCTTTATGGATAGTAACAAAGGGATCTTGAACTGAGAGTGCTTGTTGTTCACTGACCCTTCCGATAGATGTAATGGCAACGAGAAAAGCTTTAAGACTGATTTGATGTATTTGCTCAAAAGGAGGATCCATGAACTTTGTAAATACAACATTTAAATCCCCTGCGGGAGTTGGGGTTGAATAGGTGGGTGTAATCTTTTAACCCCTTCCATGAATGCCGTAACTACTGCCACTTTGTACCAACAAACATTTGTCTGAGAGGTGTTGTATGCAGACAGTGCAGCTGAATGGATTTTAAGTGAGTGGAAAACTAACCCTGAATCCAAAAGGTAAAGCAAATTATGAACAATGTGTGAAGTAGAGCAAACAATTGGACTGATGTCTCAAGCATTGCACCAGATAAACCGTTTTCACTTATTGCAGTAGCAATGTCTGATATTAGGTTTCTGTGCCTATTTGAGGATGTCCATACATCTTTGTTGTAGGTTTAAATGACCAAACTCTAGGACCTCAGGAGCCAAGCTGCCAAGTTCAGAGTTTGAGGGCACAAATGATACACTTTCCCCTGCTGTTGGGACAACATGTTGTATTTGCACAGAAGTTTTTTTTTACTGGTGACCAAATGGACATTGTGAGCTGGTGTGAGAACCATGGCTGACATGCCCACTTTGGAGCTATTAGAATGTGTTTGACTTGTTCCTGGTGCATCTGGTGGATGATCTTGTTGGGAAGTGGTGTGGGCGGCGAAAGGGGACAGGGGGAACGCATAGGCAAATCCCCCGGACCAGTTCATCCACAAAACGTTCCCATTGGACCCCGTTTGGGGGTACCTGGACGCATAGTCTGAGCACTGTGCGTTGTAAATAAATCTATGTCTGGTTGACCCCAGTTTGAGAAGATGTTGTGTATAGAATGCCTTTGTGAAACTGCCATTCGTGTTCTGATGGAAGCTGCAAGTCTCTGCTTCAGACATCGGCTAGCCAGTTGTGTTCCCCTGCAACGTGTTTAATTTATTTATTTTGGCATTTGTATAGTGCACTAAACTCATAGGCATCAAGGCGCTGGTTACAGTACCAAAAGTTAAAAGACAGCAAACAGTACTGGGAATGTTCACAATTACAGGAAAAATGCACAGAGACAGAGTAAGCCATACTTAGAGGCTCCCCTCTGGTTTACAGACCCTGAGAGAAAAGCCATGTTTTAAAGTCCTTGCGGAAAGCCCAGTCAGAGTGCTCCGATCTTAATGTTGGTGGGAGGGCATTCCAATTTTTCGCCACAATAACTGGGAAGCTGAGGCCTCCTAATCTTTGAAGTCTGAATCTCGGGGCGGTGAGGCGGTGTGCGTAGGTAGATCGGGTAGGCCTGATAGACTGAGCTTTGTTAAACCTTTGAGACAGGAATCTTGGGGCAGTGTTCGAGAGACATTTGTGAGTGATGGCTAGCGTCTTAAACAGTATGCACGCACGAATTAGCAACTAATGCGCATTTCTTCTAGCTGAGGAAATATGATAATGTTTTTGGGATGTTCAGGGCAGCTCTCAGCACATTGTTTTGTATGATCTGGAACTTATTTATGTTGCAGGCACTAGTGCCAGCTAATAAGGAGTTGCAATAATCCAGTCTGGAGCCAATGAGCGCTCTTGCAATTGTAATGCAGCTGTCAGAGGCGTGGAACTGCCTGCAGGTGTTAACTTGGTGGTGTAGGCTGCCGAGGAGGCGATCGTATTTACTTGCTTTGTTAATGACAGGTCGGAGTCCAGGTAGACCCCAAGGGTTTTGACTTCATGTGAGACTGGGATGGTAATAACCTCAAAAATTAAAGATTTGCAGGCTCAGTCAAGTTTGTTTAGTAGGTGTAGCGATCCGACCCGTTGCAACTCGGTCTTGTCATTAAGGCATAACGAATGAAGTGTCATCAAAGCCTGGATGGTTTGGTAGACCGCACCCAGTGTGTTAGTGTCAGTGGTATAGTCTCTTGTGATAGGTAGGAGGATCTGGGTATCATCTGCATAGCTGGTGTAGTAGATAACCCTGGGTGTCGAGTAGGTCGAACAGAGGTTTCGTGAAGATATTGTACAGGGTAGGTGAGACACAGGAACACTGCAGGACGCCACATGTGACTGGGGCTGGTGGGGTTGAAGCTGAGGGGGAGAATACCCTCACAGTTCTGTTAGAAAGGACGGATGAAATCCAGGCAGTTGCTTCCATAGAGAAGTGAGCTGCTGATGAAAGGTGTTGGCACAGAATTTGGTGATCTATCAAATCAAAAGGCAGCTGACCGGGCGAGCAAGAGGAGGAGAGCTAACTTGCAAGCGACTTTGAACTCGTCCATTTGGTTCTTTAACTCAAGTAGCGCCGATTCTGTGGCATGTCCAGGCTGGAACCCTGATTGGCGTGAGCACAGGAGGTTGTTATATTCCACGTGTATCTGGGATCTGTAGGTACGCTGCTCTGTCCAAAAACAAGAGGAACGTGTTGCATTTCAAAACCCAATTCCATATGTTCTGTGCTAGTTTGGACAGACCTGGAGAATGTGCCCCCTCCCCACCCCCTGCTAGTTTATGTAAAACATGGATGTCGGGCTGTCTGTTAGGGCTAGGACCGTCTTCCCCTGAATAGGTGTTGAAAAGCACAAAGGGCTTTGAACACTGCTAACAAATCTAGAAGGTTGATGTGTTTCTTTGTTAGTGATTGTGTCAATTTGCTGTGCACATTGCGATTGAGGAGATGTGCTGCCCATCCTGACAGTGATGCGTCTGTGGGCCCAGTTGCTTGTACTGCAGTATTAGGGGTGAATGATTTCCCTTGCAGAAGGTTTTCCTTTGTCCACCAGTGCAGAGAATGAACTAAGTTCTGCAAAATGACCACTAGATCATCCCACTGAGTGTCTGCTTGCGACCATTGTTTTTCTAGCTACTCTTGCCTAGGAAGCATGCGCAGCTGGGCGTGAGGTACTATGTAAATACAGGAGACCATAATCCCTAGGAGGCGCATGGCCTTCCGTTTGGTTATCTGACGACTGGCTCCATAATGAGGAATCTGAAATAGGACATTTTGTACCCTCTCTTTGGAAGGGAAGACTGTAGCATCTCTTATTTGAATTTGGGCCCCAAGAAACTGTTTTGTATGACTTGAAGGAAGACTGGATATTTTTTCGTTGATAGAGAAGCCTAGTTTTAAAAGCAAGTTGATTGTCTCTTTGGTGTTTTGTTCACACTTTTGAGGTGTCTCTCCTATTATTAGCCAGTCGTCGAGATAAGGGTATACCGGAATCGACTGTCTGTGCAGCTGCCACTGCAAGGACTTTGGTGAATGCCCTTGGCGCTGAGGATATGCCGAAGGGAAGCACCTTGAACTGGTAATGAGACGTGCTGAATTTGAACCTGATATATGTTCTGTGAGCTGCCAACATTGAAATCTGAAAGTATGCATCTTTCATATCCAATGCCGCCATGTAATACCCCTGTTTTAAGAGTGGGATTACTTCCTGAAGGGTAGTCATTCAAAACGTTTGCTGTTTGACATACGTGTTTGCTGGATGAAGGTCTAACACAGGGCGCATAGTTAAATCCTTTTTGGGAACAAGGAAGTAGGTTGAATAAATACCCTTGTTTCTCTTGTGAGGAGGGACCAGGTCTAGCCCTCCCTTTTGAAGAAGGACGTATTCTTGAAGAATCTGTTGATGTTCCTGAGACATCTTGTGCTGTTTTGGTGGATGATTTTATTTTTGTAATAATTTTTATTGGTTTTTTAAATTGGTTTTATACACAAACATTCCACCTTACAACTTTGGATCAGTACCAGAATTACACATTCAATTATATACTTGTTTCCTCTCTTCCCCAACTTCACCCCCCCTTCCCGGCCCACATCGCATAGACCTTTCCATGCCACTCATCCCAATCACCATCTCCCCACGCTACAGTATCGTCCGTCTAAAGGTCTATTCTAAATCCTGAGCGCCCTGTCCCGAGACAGCTAGACCAGTTACTAATTGCCTCCAAGCTTCCAATCCTCACTCCTCATGTTCAGCATTTCTATCTCTTGCTTCTTGCCAAACCACAGACTCCTCATTGGTCCATTTTAACAGATCCCTCCACCATGTTGTCACTGCCGGTCTTGCATGTGCCTTCCATCCCATCGCTATTTTGCGTTTTGCTAATATGTATGCTAAGTCCTTGAGTTTGCTCACATGTTTAGCTCTTTTAGGTCTAGGGAAATCTCCTAGCAGACAAGCCTTTGGGGATCCCACATCCAGGGTAATTTCTGCTTTTGCCAACGAATGGGCTACTTCCACCCAAAATCTGCCAATCTCTGCACATGCCCAGAACATATGTACCAGACCTGGATTGACCTCTCTGCACTTCGGGCATGACTGTATGTTTACTTGGTTGAACTTGGCTATTTTGTTCGGGGTCAGGTATGCTCTGTGGGTAACATACAGCTGGATCTGTTGTAGCTGCGCATTCCTCGACACCTTCTTGTGGTACCCCAGTGCCCTATTCCACATCTCATCTGACATTGGCTCCCCCAACTCTGTCTCCCATTTCTGCCTTGTCTGTCCCATTTCCCCCTCAACACTTGACATCAATAGCTCATATATACGTGAGACTTCGTGTCCCCCTTCTGACACATCATAAAATGTCTCTATAATCTTGTCCAGCTGTAGGGGCAGCTCAGTCTCTAGCCACCTTCACCTGAGGATCTTCAAGAGTCAGAAATGCATGATGTATTGTCCCCAATGTATACCTGTGTCCCTCATCAGCTCCACAAACTCCTTGGGCCTCCCCTCTTTAACTATCTCTCACACCTGTGCCACCCCTATGGGCCCCCACCATCTTCTCACACTCAGCCTAATTTGTTTGGTTGTATACGAATTGCTCGTTTTACAACTGTTCGAATTACAATTGACCTTTTCACAATTGACCGAATTGTGAAGGTCAATTGTAACATATATGTGGGGGGAAACCACCCACAACCCTCCACCCAACGCCAAACCCCCCAAAACCCCTATATATATATATATATATATATATATATATATATATATATACATACATACATACATACATACGGTCAATTGTGAAAAGGTCAATTGTGACCCTTTAAATTCGGTCAATTGTTCATTCGAACAATTGTAAACAAACAATTTGGGTAATACCATTTGTTTGTCTACCTCTTCAAGCGCCACCAATGGTATCTGTGGAGAATACCGTGTTACATTACCTATTACTCGACATGCCCTCTGCCAGATCATCCTTCCCAGGCGCAGCAGTAAATTCACGCTGGTCGTGCACGAATCTGGTAACCATATCATTTCATTCAAAAAGAACGGAGTGCATTCTGCACATAGCAACCTTGATTCCGGTGTCTGTCCGTCTGACAGCCATTTAGCCACAAAATACAGCGGACTGCTCATGAAACATACCTCGAAATTGGGCAGCTCTATACCACCTTGCTCATATGACCTCTGGAGTTTCTCCAGTGCCAGTCTACACCTTCAACTGTACCATATGAAGCTCCTGCATAAACCATGCAATTTCCTGAAGAGCTTCTTGGGTATCGCAAACGGGACATTTGCGAAGTAATGTAGGAGTCTCAGCAGGACCATCATTTTCAATAAAGCTGCCCGCCCCATCATGGACAATTGTAGCGGAGACCAAAATGTCATGCAGTTCTCGATCTTGTTCACCGCCTTCACTGTGCTGTGTATATGTTCTGATTGAGGGTTGTGGTAAATATCTATCCCCAAGTATCTAAATGTCACCACTTCCCACTTAATCAGTAGCACCAGCAACTTATGTACAGGTTTCCCCGGCGTTTACTCCCAGGGGGTACAGACTAGACTTCTGGGGGTACAGTATTGAACATTTTCCTCTGGGTACTGTAGGTATAGGAGCATGTCGCACCCATATAGTGAGATCTGGCACCTCTCTCCTGAGGTGCATATGCCCATCTCTCCATATTCCTCCCGTAAATATACTGCTAGTGGTTCCAGTGCTAAAATGAAAAGCATCAGGGACCACGGGGAGCCCTGTCTCGTGCCCTTACTAAGCTGCCATTGCTCAGAAACCATGGAGCCTGTTTTGACTCTTGCTGTTGGCTCGTTGTACAGCAGTCTCACCCATTCAATGTATACAGGCCCTATACCAAATTCTTCAGGGCCGCGAGCAGCCACGGCCAGCTGACTGAATCAAATGCCTTCACTGCATCTAGTGACGCTGCTGCCACCTCCTGTTTATCCCTCTGGGTATAATCTATTATATGGTGTAATCTCTGCAGGTTATTAGTAATGTTCCTGTGTGGGACGTATCCCGTCTGATCTGGGTGTATAAGTTTACCTATGACTGGTCTAACCCTCTTTGCCATGACTGCCGTAAGAATCTTCCCATCTTGGTTCAGCAACGACAGGGGCCTTTATGAGCCACATTCCGTATCCGGCTTATTAGGTTTGAGAAGCAGGATAATTATCAGCGCTCGCAGGGACCCAGGCAATTTACCAGTCTCTAGTGCCTCATTCAGCATTGCTAATAGTGGGGGGGGGGGAAATATTTCGGCCATATATTCTTTATAAAAATTCTCTGGGGAGCCCATCCACACCTGGGACTTTACTGGTTGGTAGTCCTTTAATCACACTCTCTAGTACTTCTAATGTGATAGGGACTTCTAGGCTGTCGCTTTGCTCTTTGTTCAGCTTGGGAAGATTTATCTCAGTATATGTTGTATATTAACCCCCTCTGCTTCCACTGTTTTATCTATAATAGTCATAAAAACATGTATTCACTTCTTCTTGGGTCTCTCGTAACTTCACATCCATTCCTTTCACGGCTCGAATTGTCTGCCGTGTGTTCTCACTCTTATAAAACCATGCTAACAATCTGCCCTGTTTATCCCCTTTGGTGTGTTGTCTTTCAATGTATTTCTTGTAGCTTAGCTTGTCTAACCTTTACCAGTGTTCCCTACACTCCTGTTGTAGGCGGGACACTTCCTTAGCTTCTTCTAGGGATCTATTTCCTGCCTGCATTATGGTTTCTAACTTCCTTTCCGTCTTTTGTAGATCCCGTTTTATATTCTCCTGCATCCCCTTTGACTTGGCTATGGCCGCCCCTCTAATCACCACATTGAAGGCTTCCCACAGCGTACCACCAGCAGAGTCTACACTTCCCGTGTTGTTTTCAAAATATTCTTTCACCTCAGTTCTCAAGTTCTCAAGGGAAGGGGTGTGGGGGGGGGGGGCGCAAAACTTGCCATGTAACAACCAGCGGGGCGTGATCCGACAGGACCCTAGCTTTGTATTCAGCCTGTGTAAACTCACTTAGCATTTCCTCTCCCACAAACACACAATCCAACCTCGCGTATGGGTTCTTGTGGGTGGTATAGTGCGAGTATACACAGTCTTCTGGGTACATTTTCCTCCATACATCCACTAGCTTAAATGTATGCAACAGCGTGTTCAAAGCTTTGTCCGAAGGAGTTGGATAAGCAAACTTGCTATCTGATCTATCTATCGTCTGGTCCTGAGTGCCTGTTTTGGTGGATGATGATGTGGTTTTGACAGGTACTCTATGGAGTACCGTTTTGTCACGGTGGAAAGCACCCACGTGTCTAATGTGATCCCTTCCCATACGTGGGCGTAATGTGATATGTGACCACCCCCACCCCACCGGGTTGACACGAGAGGGGACCTGCACTGGAGAGTCATTGTTTTTGGGCAGTGCCTCTATTTCCTCTAAACCCTCCTTGATAGGTAGACTGAAAGGGGGTGGATTGTGCTGTGCTTGGATACCAATGGGAAGACTTATTCTGCCTGAATGTAGATAGAGACGCTCCTGGGTAACTTTGGCCTCGAAAAAACCTATATGTATTGAAAACACCCCCCTTTTTTTTTAAACTCAAATTTTATTGACATTTTAAAGCACAGACACAACAAACGTCCAGGTAAAATAATACCCTTTGTGTACAAGAAAGAAGGCACGTGGAATCCAAAAAACAAGGCTGGTGAGATTGCAATACTACTCCGGACAGGCCTTACGGCTGCACTAAGTCACTCTTCCCATTATGGCCAAAACAGCCCCTGTATATCAGCAGGCATACTCCACAGTCTCAGGTGCCACCTTTGCCAAATAGCACAAAGGCGAACACAAAACTAAGAAAACAATACAAGACACAATAGGACTGGTCATCGCAACAATTCACCTCCCAGTTTCATAACATAAATCTAACTCTGAAGCATTTACCTTCCCAGGTGGGTGTCTCAATGTGGTGAACAGAACTACCTCACGCTGCGCCGTTAGCCAAGTGCCAATGTTGCTAGCCACCTCGTATCAGACCCCTCAACACCCCCGTATGGGCTGTCCACTTTCCACCCCCTACGCCTGGGGGAATCAGCGCCTAACCTTCACTCGAGCCATACAGGTCAATGAACTGTCCTCATTACATCATAAAAGATGCGATATCATCGTGGGCCATGTATGTGAGTTTCTCCATCAGGTAAACCTGCCACACCTTCCTAAGCCAATCCCCTTTCACTGGGAGCTAGGGCATTTTCCAGTTCTGTGCCACTGCTATCCTTCCCGCCCGTAGCAGTGCCTCCCACATCCTTGGAAATCAATAAGACTCATAGCCCTTCAGGGAAACACCCAAGCGTACCGAAAGGGGTTTGTTAGGAATGGGGATCCCTATAATGTTGTTTATCCAACTAAGTAGTTCAGTCCAGAAGACCTTGATACAGGGGCAACCCCACCAAATGGGTACCAGGGTCCCCATTTCCCCAAATCCTCTTGTACAGAGCAGTTACACCCCCGCAAACATTTTGGAAACCCTAACCGGGTCCCTATGCCAGCCGTGGAGGATCTTAAAGTTATGTTCTATAGCACAGGTGGAGAGATATCCATGAAATGTTACCCAGTATATTTTGTCTCCCAATTTGTCCGGCACTGGGTTCTCCAAAAGTCAGTCCCAGTACCCCTTAAACTTACTCTTAGCCTTCATACGGGAGGTCATGAGAGCTCAGTATAGTTTTGAGATAATACCCTTTCTTAAAGGTCGACATATCTAAAACCAGTTCAAATGGAGTGAGTTTCACACACCAACTCCTCAGTCCACTTCGGGTTCAACACACGCCCCTTCTGTCACAGGTACTCGAAAATCCCTAAATTCTCCCTTTCCCGCATCTCTTAGCTCCTCGAACTCTTTGAACTTACTGTCATGCAGGTGGTGAGATATCCTTTCCAAGACCTGGGTTTGACCACCTCTGCGCCCCCTGAAAGTTGCTATTGGCTAAATTAAACGGGTACCCCCAAATGAACCCCAACACAGAGGGCCAAGTGGGTACATCCCTGTTCACCTTCGAGTTAGACCATGGTGTCCACAGAACCCCCAGCGTGGGTTGGTTATGTATCTCTGGGGAGAGAAGTCTGAGATATCCACAGGAGGTCCTGCAACTTCCTTGGGGAGGTAACAGTCCTCCAAATAGGACCAATACGTCTGCATATCCTCCGACATGTGCCCCAGCATAACCCTCGTCTGTGCGGCTTAAAAGTACAATGAGAAAACCAGGACCCCAACCACC
Source organism: Ambystoma mexicanum (assembly GCF_040938575.1). Lineage (NCBI taxonomy): Eukaryota > Metazoa > Chordata > Amphibia > Caudata > Ambystomatidae > Ambystoma > Ambystoma mexicanum. The sequence goes on along the minus strand of NC_090932.1, from coordinate 290,602,755 downwards.
ACCCCTGCCCCCTGGGACTTCGGTAGACATATTATAGTGCCTCCCTCGATTTCTGCACCTTCTTTTTACCCTACACAAAGCTAAGGCACAGATTCTCCACCTCCCTAAGAAAGCCTTCAGGGGCGAGGGGAGACAGTGGGACACATCTGGAAAAAGAATTAAAACCTCGTGAGCACATTCATCTTCACCACCGTCATTATCCCCGTCAACGACAACGTCAGTTCCGACCACCACTTAAGATCGTTCTTCACTTCTAGCAGGGATGGGTCATAATTCAAGCTGTGCAGACGGTTTAGGCAGCAGAGTATTATGACCCCCAAGTAGATGGAGTCTCTGGCCCTAGCCAGCATAGCCCCAAGAGTGCCTTCACCCGCCTCCCAGTGGCAAGAGGAACGACTTCATGGAATTAATCTTCAACCCCACAAACCTCCCATAATAACTGAGGAACTGCGCAAATGAGGCCAGGGAACCCTCCACATCCCGGAGGCAGCACAAGACATCAGAGAAGAGGGATACCTTGAATTCTGTGCCCTCCACCACAATCCCCTTAATCTCCTGGTTGGCCCATATAGCTGCTGCCAGGGGCTCTATGACCACTGCAAATAGGAGCAGGGACAGGGGGGCATCTCTGCCTAATCCCCCTATGTGGTGGGAACTCCTCCAACAATAGGCCATTCACAATCACTCTTGCGGTCGAGTTAGTGTAGAAAGCTCCTATCCACTTATGGAAGTTAGCCCCAAACCCCATCTTAACCAACACCTCATTCAGAAAGCGCCACTCCACCCTAGCAAAGGCTTTCTCATGGTCTTGGGAAAACAGACAGGCCTTGTCCTTCCCTTTTCCGACCCAATAGACAAGGTTGAGTGCCTTCCGCACATTATCAGCCCCCTGCCTGCCCCTCATGAACCCCACCTAATCCCAGTGAATCAATTTCAGGAGGAGTTGGTCTAATCTATTGCCTAAAATTTTCTCCAAGATCTTAACATCAGTGTTTATGAGGGAGCTCGGCCTATATGACGCACAGTTACTGGGATCCTTACCTTCCTTTGGTATAACCGTTATCAGCGCTTAAAGCATCATTTTGGGGAGCAGGGTCCCTGTCAGCACCCTGTTAAACACCCTGGCGAGGATGGGAGCCAGTGCTGACCTGAGCATCTTATAACAACGCACTGACAGGGCGTCCTCTACCGGTGACTTCCGACTCTTCATCCCCTTTATGACGGCGAGGATTTCCTCCACTTCAATACAATCCTCCAAAATCCCTGCGTCCTCCCCAGAAAGCCGAAGCACGTCCCCCCTCCACAAGTAGGTCCGGCTCCCCTCAGGGTCCGCCTCAAGATATGAAGTATAGATGGCCTCATAGAAAGCTACAAACTCTCCTACAATCTCCTTATTACCTCTCGCAAACCCTACCTTCAACATCCTATATGAAGGAAACTGTTCTAGCCCTGATTTGAAGCCTCAATCTTCACGCAAGAAGCTTGTCTGCCCTTTCCCCCCTTCTCGTGGTATTTCTGTTGGAGGTGTTGCAGTCCGTTTTATACGCTAACACCTGCAGCTTTGCTCTGCAGCTCCTAAATTCCTTCATTCTTGCCCTGCAAACCTACTTATCCACCACTCACCAGGGTGTCAAGTCGTCAATCCGATCCCTCAGCTTCCTCTCTTTCTACCCCTGCTTTCTCTTGACTCCCGCACCCAGCCCCATTAATACTCACCTAATCGTGGCCTTAAACCCTTCCCACAGCATATCCATAGAGACCTCCCTGTATCATTGAGCAGAAAGTATTCCTTGATATTCTGGAGCAACAGCTCCCACACCTCCTTTTCTTTGAGGAGAAAGTAATTACAAAAACAGCATCCCCACCTGGTGCCGCTGTCCCGCACCCCTATTTCCGTTAACAGCAGGTCATGGGCCGACCAAGGAACTGCAATCGTAAGCGCCTCCCGAATCTCTGGTCCCGCATTGCCAGCCACCAACAACCAGTTAATCTTCGAAAAGGTTTCATGCGCCACTGGAAAAAAGGTAAACAGTGCCTGTTTATCCTTTGCATTGCCTGTCTCGCTAGTCTTGGCTTCCCACACATCAATAAGACCTAGACCTTTGTTGACTTCCCTAAATTTCCTAGAGTCCCCAATTTTATCCCGGCCCTCCCCCCAACCCCTTGTCCTTAGCCTATCCGTCACTGTGTCAAGGACCATATTAAAGTCCCCTCCAACCAGAAGGGTACCTTCAGCGAACTGCTGCAGCCTATGCCCCACCTGTTTCCAAAAAAAGCCATTGGCCCGTGTTAAGGCAGTATATAGACACCATCTTTACTACCACACCTTGCAGTAAACCTTTCAGGAACAGAAACCGCCCCTCGTCGACACAATCAGTATCCCACTTCTAAAATCTGCACGATGGTCCCAACAAGAGTGCAACCCCACCTTTCTTTCCATCGTGCCCCGAAGTGAAAAAGGAATCTGCTATCCCTCCACCTCTGCTAAGCCTCCCCACCCCTTTCAGAAAGTGCATTTCCTGGACACAAAGTACATCCAACCTCTGCCTCCCGAATTCTCTCGTGAGTAGTGACTTCTTGAATGGAGAATTGAGTTCCGACACTCAACGAGCCCCTCTGTACCTAAATGTGTGATCTTTCAGCTTGCCATCCAAGGTATTCTCAGCATAAACTCCCCATGACCGCAGGGAAGGGGACGGAGCAACACGCTCAGGCAGCCATATTGCCTGTGGCCCCTGGTGGCCTCCTCCTAAAGACACCCCTTTGCATGTATGGCTTTTTCAAAATTTGCCCTTAAGATTGTAATGTTTCATGTTCTTTTTTGGCCGTCTCAAAGGCGTCATCCACTGCCTTACCGAAAAGCACATGGTTTTCAAAGGGCACATTGAACATTGTAGCTTGAATTTCTAATTTAATCTGCCTGCATCATCAGCTGTAACAAGGTTGCCTTTAAAAGAACAAGTTACTTCTTACCTTGTAACGTTCTTTCGACGGGATGTTCCTCTGACGTATTCCTTATCTTTGATAATACGTTTCCAGCTTGCTGGCCTCGGAATTTTTTTCTGTAGAGGGCGCTGCGCGTCGACGTCCGCCAAGTCGATGTCCCTCGACGGCCACCGTATCGGCGCTGACGTCACCATGCCCATAAATAGCCACGCGCGGCGTCTGTTGCTCAGTTCCGTTTTGTAGCATAAGAAAAGTCATGCCTGAATTGGTTATTGACCTTGAAGGAGCGTAAGCTGCAACCACAAGGGAAGTATTACTGCGGGGATGGATGGGAGGGGCGATAAGGAATACGTCGGAGGAACATCCCGTCGAAAGAACGTTACATGGTAAGAAGTAACTTGTTCTTCGAAGGGATTTTGTCCTCCGACGTATTCCTTATCTTTGATAGACTCCCATAGCAGTGGCATGCAATTGGAGGTGGGAGTAAGAATGTTATGTATCCCTTTAGGGATGGACCGAATGTAATACGGCCTTGCCAAATCTGGTCTCTTGACTAGTGGAGGAATCCAGGTTGTAAAATTTTGTGAATGTATGTGTGGACGACCATGTGGCAGCCGCACATATGTCTCTGACCGGTACCCCCCTTTGGAGAGCCGAAGAGGCTGCGATACCCCTGGTTGAATGAGCCCTAAGATTTTGGGGTGGCTCTTTCCCTGCCAGTTTGTAACATTCCAGAATGGCCAAAATAATCCACCTGGAAATGGTTGGTTTTGTTATGGGTAGTCCCAACTTGTGACCTGAGTATCCTACAAACAGTTGGTCTGCTTGCCTGATCCTAGCCATTCTGCTGATGTAAAAGCTGAGAGCTCGCCTTGGGTCCAGCCTATGTAGACTTTCTTCCTCTTTCTCCGGATGGGGAGGAGGGTAGAACGAAGGTAAGGTAATTTTCTGAGTAATATGAAATTCAGAAACCACCTTTGGGAGGAAATTAGGCTTCACCTGTAGGACAACTTTGTCCTTGTGGAAAATTGTATGTGGGGGTTTACAGGAGAGAGCTTGTAGCTCACTCACCCTCCTAGCAGATGTTAGTGCTACCAATAGGACAGTTTTAAGAGTGAGAAATCTGAGCAAACAAGAGTGAAGTGGTTCGAATGGAGTGCCCATTAGGAAGTTTAAGACTAGATTTAAGTCCCATAAGGGAACTTGGAATGGTTTTGGAGGATAAACATTAGTTAATCCCTTGAGAAATGGTATCACTAGAGGAAGTTTGAAATACGATGGTTCCTCCGCAGTGCGCTTGAAGATTGAAAGCGCTGCGAGATAGCCTTTTACAGTGCCAACTTGAAGGCCTGAGTTTGTCAAGTAGAAAGGATAACACCGTTGGTGTACCACATGAAAAAGGGTTGATATTCCCTTCTCTACACCAGCTGCAAAATTTGTTCCAACGGCAGCGGTATAAAGACTTTGTTGCTGGCCTTCTGGCCGAAAGCAACACCTCCGTGACGTCATCAGGGAGATCCCAATCCTTGTACCTCACCCTTTCAGAAGCCAAGCGTGAAGGTTGAGGGTTCTGATGTCTGGATGGAGAACCTGACCTCCCTTCTGCGAGAGAAGTTTCTCTTTGAGTGGAAGACGGATTGGAGGGCAGATGGACATATCTAGAAGGTCCGGGTACCACGTTCTCCTGGCCCAGTCCGGGGCAATTAGGATCATGGTTTTCCGGAATCTTCTCAACCTCCTGATCATTTGAGGAATAACAGGGACTGGTGGAAACGCGTAAAGGAGTGGAAACTCCCAGTCCACTACGAACGCGTCTCCTAGAGCTCCTCTCGGGGGAAATTCCCTTGAACAGAACAAATCGCACTTCTTGTTGGTGCTTGTGGCAAACAGATCCACCTGAGGGGTTCCCCAAAGGGCGAAGATCTCTTGAAGGACTTCCTGAGCTAGCTCCCACTTGTGGGAGACTGTGCTCTGCCTGCTCAGAGCGTCCGCTGTCAAGTTCTTCTCTCCGGCTAGGTGGACTGCCGATAGAGAGATTCCTTCTCGAATTGCCCAAAACCAGAGCTGCATTGCCTCTCTGCACAGTGGCAGTGACCCTACGCCTCCTCTTTTGTTGAGGTAGTGCATGGCCACCGTGTTGTCTGTTATTATCAGTACATTTCTCCCCTGTACTGATGGCAGGAAAGCTTTCAGTGCTAGTCTGATCGCTCTCAGCTCCAATAGGTTGATGTGTAGTCTGGACTCCGATGGAGACCAACGACCGCTGATGGTCAAGTCGTTGGCATTGGCTCCCCACCCCGTGAGTGAGGCGTCTGTGACTACTGTTATCTCCGGCCATGTTTGCCAAAACAGTTCTCCTTTCAAGATGTTCTCTGGATAGGCCCAACATTGAAGGTTGCGGGCTACTTTGTCCGGAATCTGGAGGAGATCTGTCATTCTCCCTGAGAATTGCGACCACCGAGTTCTCAGTGCCCACTGAAGAGATCTCATTCTCAGGCGAGCCTCTGGCACAAGGAAGATGCAGGATGCCATAAGGCCTAGCAACCTCAAAAAGTCGAAGGCTGGGAGATGTTGGGCATTTTGAAACTTGTTGACCATCTGCAAAATATCTTGAGCCCTCACCTCTGGTGGCGAGGCTTTTCCCAGGGAAGTGTCCAGGACCGCTCCAATGAACTGGAGTCTCTGTGATGGTATCATCTGTGACTTCTTTAAATTGAGGGAGAAGCCCAGTTTGTGAAGGAAGTGGCAGACATAATCTAGCTGGGTCTGAGCTTGTTCCGAAGATACAGCCCTGATCAGCCAATCGTCTAGGTAGGGGTAGACGTGGATCCCTTCCCTCCTTAGACTCGCAGCCACTACCGACATTAGCTTGGTGAAGACCCTCGGGGCGGAGGTCAGCCCAAATGTCAGAACTCGAAATTGATAATGAGAGTCGCCAATTGCGAACCTCAGGTATTTCCTGTGTTTGGGATGGATTGGCAAATGGAAATAAGCATCCTGAAGGTCCAGAGATAGCAGCCAGTCCTGGAGCTGGAGGGCCTGAAGGATCTGAGAGAGAGTTACCATCTTGAACTTGTCCTTCTTGAGGAACTTGTTCAATTCTCGTAAGTCCAAGATGGTTCTCAGTCCTCCGTCCTTCTTTGGTATGAGAAAGTAGGGGGAGTACCAGCCCTTGTTCCTGTCCGCTACAGGTACCGGTTCTATGGCACCTTTCTCTAGCAGGTCTGTAATTTCCTGCAAGAGGAGCGGATCTGGAACTTTTAGAGAGTTGTTCCCCGGTGGATGACTCTGAGGGATGTGTAGAAAGGGTAGGCAGTAACCCTGGGCAACTGTCTCCAATGCCCAAACATCTGATGTTATAGCCTGCCATTCTGTCAGATGGTGAGTTAACCTGCCCCCTACAGGTGTCTTGTGTGGAAAGACCTCAGAGTGGTTTGGGGGCGGCTGATGCAGATGCCGAGGGTAAAGAGGCACCTGCTGCGGCCTTAGTACCTTTGACCCGTCCACCTCGGGTGGATCTCCTTTGGCCTCTTTGAGCCAGCTGTCCTCTGCCTTTCCCGAATGCGGAATAATAGCAAAAGGACTTTCCTCTCCCAGAGGTTCCTGAGGGGCGAAAAGGAGTTTGGCGGATAGCAGCTCCTAAAGATTTTGCTGCTGCTTTAGATGTCTGCAACTTTTCCAGACTGTCATCAGCCTTTTTTCCGAATAATGAAGAGCCGTCAAAGGGCATATTCAAAAGTCTGGCCTGTACATCAGGAGCAAAGCCAGACTTTCGCAACCACGCATGCCTGTGGATTGTTGTACTTGCCGCCATGGCCCTGCTGATGCTGTCAGCGGAATCGATGCCAGTTTGAAGTGACTCGCACATGGCATCCTTGCCATCTTTAATATGTTAAGGAAGGCTTCCTTTTCCTCTCCTTCGGGTATGCAGTCAGCCACTGATGAAGCACACTCCCACAGTGTGTGACTGAACCTGGCGAGCATACAGGTGGCGTTGATGGACTTCAACGCTATACTACAAGCAGAGAAGACTTCCTTTGCCATAGAATCGTACCTCTTGTCATCTCTATCCTGTGGGACAGTAGGGTAAGCGGTCCTGCTGCTTGATGAAGTTGCCGCTTGGACCACCAGACTCTCTGGAGTCGGGTGTTTCGATAAGTATTCAGGGTCAGCAGCAGCTACCCTATACTTGGCTGATAATCTTTTGTTGACAGCAGGGATAACTTCAGGAGTTTCCCAGTTAGATGCAATTTTTCTTTGTAAGGCTGTATGGAAGGGGACCACAGGATCCTCCTGTGGACTTTTGTCTAATATGTCTGTCAGGTCATCCTGTTGAAAAACAGGTGAAGGCGCAGACCAACCCATGAATTCAATAATTCTTGCCATCAGAGTTCTATAGGGTTTTTCGGCATGTTCCCCTGGGTCTGGCTTGCTTAACAAAATCCACTTCTGGGGAAGTGTCCAGCCCACTTGCCCCATGTAATGACTCCTGTAGGTCTTTCAACCTTCTTTCCTCAGAGGTAAAATCCTCTGAAACAGGTAGTGTGGTCCTCTGCAACTCGAAGGTTTCTTGGTCAGAATCTTCCCCTTCTTCATAAATTGAAGATAATCCAGGGTACTCTGACCTCTGAAATGGTATAAAACCCATTTCTAAGGCAGAAGGAGCCAAATTCGTCATTATTGGGCGAGAAAACGTCGATGTCGTCGACGCCGATGTGACAGGCTTTGAAGGCGCCGTAAAAGGCATCGAGAAAAACGGAAGAGGCCTCGAAGAACTCGAGAGGATCGGGATCCTACTCGAGGACATCGACGACAGTCTCGGCATCGTGCCGGAGGCTCTTGGAATCACTGTTGGCTGTGGAGTAGCCGTGGTCTTCTCTTTCATCGGCGTCGATGTCAGCGTCGAAGATGGCGTCGAGTCGATCGACCGATGCATCGAAGAACCCTTTGACAACAGCGTCGATGGCGCCGATCCATGCGTCGAAGGAATCTTCGACGACGGCGTCGAAGACGGTGCCTTCTTACCCGATGGCCCGTGGCGCTCTCGGTGGAATGTTTCGCCGGGTGCTGCGACTCGCAGCTTTTTGATTTTTTGGGTTTTTCACCAGGGGTATCACCCTCAACTGTCTTCGAGGGGGACGAGGTCGCTTTCTCGAAGACGCTTAACATGTTCTTCCTGAATTCCTCCCACTCAGCCTGAGAGCTGTGTTTTGTGGGGCAGGAGACCCTTTCTGGGGAAACAGAAGACGACGAGGAAGGGGATCTTCGACGTCTCTTCTTTGAGTGTCTTGATCTCGACGAATGGTGGGAGCTACTTCGCAATCTAGAATGGGAATGTTTTCGACGGTGAGGAGACGAATGCTTTGACTCGGCCGAAGAAAGGAGGTTTTGACTGACTTACCTCTCTCGAGCTTCCCCTTGCGCTCCTTCAAGGCTTTCGCCGTCATGCACATGCAGTCCTCACACTCCGAACAATGGTGCTCGGCTCCCAAGCACCACAAGCAGATCCTGTGTGGATCCGTTATCGACATTTTTTTACCGCAGTCTCGACATTTTTTGAAGCCGGATCGCGGCCGTGTCGGTTCCGATGAAAATGCCATCGAGAACGAGTTGGTATATTTCAAGTAGATGTAGATTAGATTATCTGACTGAACTGAGCAACGATGTTCCGAGGCCCCACGAAGCGCGGAAAAACGGAACTGAGCAACGGATGCTGCGCGTGGCTATTTATGGGCATGGTGACGTTGGCGCCGATACGGTGGCCGTCGAGGGACATCGACTCGGCGGACGTCGACGCGCAGCGCCCTCTACAGAAAAAAATGTCCAAGGCCAGCAAGCTGGAAACGTATTATCACAGATAAGGAATACGTCGGAGGACACAATCCTTTCGAAGTATTATTTGCAACCGGTCTACCTTCATTGACCGTCTGGAGAATTTCTGAACAAACAGGGTCTGGGATGGAATCTAGTTCAGTCTGGACCTTATCCCAAAGGGATCCATTGTAGCTGGAGTGCAGGACTACCTTGTTAGCAATGGTATGCCGGGAACGTTGCTACTTTTTTTCCCCAATGCAGAAAGCTACATGCTGTCTTTTTCTGGGGGTGCTTCAGCAGAAGTCAATGGTGTCCCTGTTCTCTTGTGGGTGATGGTAACCACTAAAGAGGTTTTAGATTACATTTGATGTACAATGGGTCAGAAGGTGCTGGCCGAAATGTCTTTTCTATTCTGGGGTTAACAGCTCTGGTAAGAGATGGTGTAATTAAAGAGGGATGTAGCCTTTCATTTATTGACTGAAGTAAAGGGATACATTGACTTACTGCTGACTTTTCCTCAAGTACTACGTCTACGAAGTCTAAATCTTGGTGAACATCCTGTGTCTGAATTTTAAAGTGTTCTGCTGCCTTTTTAAGCAGGCCATTGTCTAAGATTTGATCATGCACAGGAGATTCAGCTACTGGCTGATATGGAAGTGAGGGAATAAAAAATTGGTTGTCCTAATCATAATGCTTTTCAGCACAATTTTGATCCTCACCATAATAAGCATTACCCTGATCTACGCCAATTACCTATTCTTCTGTAAGCCTTATACAATGGGGCTGTAAAAGGGCATCTACCTGTAATCTAGAGGATTGAGAAGGCGGCTCTCCTTGCATTCATTCAATTTGACTTTCATTAAGTGGGTATTTGTCCATAAAAAGACGAAAAGGATGAGACTTTGTCCATAGTTTGGTGACACCTTTCTTTTGCCCAACAACCTGCTGTAGGAGTTTCTTTAAAGGGGAATATAACCTCTTCAGGGTTATCCTGTGGGCGATGAACTAAACCTTGTGATAAAGGTGAAGAGGCCTCGGTGTAATGAGTGATTGTGCGCCGAAGTACTAGCTTTGGAATGCATGTGTTTCGATGGTCGTTTGTCTTGTGTACTAGTTTCCGACGTACGTTCGTTGGTGTGAACACAACTGGAAATGGGCGCGGTTTCAGCATACATTTAGTTGTGTGCGCTGTCAAAACTTGTGGCCCGTGTTTCATATGCATAGAAGATTTTTCATTCGATGTTTGTTTCGGCGGGCTGTCAAGACGCGCACGAGATGTCGGCGCAGAGGACTGAGTCGAGGCAGATTCGCTGGAGGAGTATTTCTTTTGCGCGTGGCAATGCTTCAACATATATGTGTTTTTTAAAGGCTTGGGGTTGTATGGTCATATCTAAAATGTGTGTGAGACTCCTCCTCGAGAAATAAACAATCTGAGGGGCTTTGACGTGTGATGGACCATGGCTACTACGGACGTCACACTAGGGATATTATTACAGATACACCCAGAAGATGTCCCTTTTCGACTTTCGAAAAGAAGTCCTGCAATACTCCGCACATACCACTAGATGGCTGCTTAGATTCATATGCTTTACATAAGCTGACATCTAGTGGAAGCTGCAGAGTTTTGCACGTGAAGTTTTTCGAATTTCGAAAAGGGACGTCGTCAGGCCGTGTCTATAATACTATCTCTAGTGTGACGTCCACTGTACCCATGATCCCTCACGTGTCGAGGCCCCTCAGATTATTTGTTTCAGACAAGAGGGGTACGTTGCAAGCGTGGAGTGTAAGTAGAGACCATGAGGTGTGAAAGATCTATGTTTTTCCCAAGAAACTTCAACTCCAAGAGAGGAGGAAAGGCGGGCGCATGTGAATCTAAGCAGACACATGCATCAGAAATACGATTATGGTGAGTAATGTATCCCTTCTGAGACTTGTGGCTCTGCTTAGAATCACATGCTTTGCATAGATTAGCGAGCAGAACTTGTAGAAGGAGATGGGTTGTTTAAAGGTAGTGCTGCAAAAAGATGTTTCAATACTGCTTGTCCCACCTGTGTATCACCCTTAGAATGTGTGTCTAGACAGTAATGTTGGGTGAAAGTGTGTACTGAACTCCAAGTGGCAGCCTTGCAAATGGCATCTAGGGGAACATTTGCTATGAGGGCTAGAGATGTCCCTGTGCCTCGAGTTGAGCATCCTCTAGGCTGAAATGACAAAGTTCTCTTAGCAAGAGAACAGCAAAGTTGGATGCAGTTGACTATCCATTTAGACATTGCTACCTTAAGAGATAGGGCCCTCTTCCCTTCTACTGGCTATGGATACAAAAAAACGATCCGTCTATCTCATAGGTTTAGTCTTCTGAAGGTAGAACATGACAGCTTTACCTACATCTAGTTTATGAAGGCTTTTTTCTGCTGCGTTTGTTGGATTTTGAAAAAACGCAAGAAGTCTGGTTTACATGAAACGTAGATATACATTTCGGTGAAAATCGAAGGTGAGTGAGTAGCACCACTTTGTCTTCGTGTATGATCAGAAAGGGGTCTTGTACTGACAGAGCTTGTAGTTCACTGACCCTTCTGATAGAGGTAATGGCTAGAAGAAAGGCTGTTTTATAGGCTAGATGTTTAAAGCCTGCCTTGTGCATTGGATCGAAGGGTGGCTCCATAAGCATTGCAATTACAATATTGAGGTCCCAGTCGGGAGTAGGACTAGAAACTTGAGGGTATTGTGTTTTTTTTTTTTTAACACCCTCCATTAAGGTTTTAACTACTGGCACCTTCCACCACACAATTAAGCTGAGAGGGCTGCTAGGTGTACTTTGAATGTGTTAAAAGACTAATCCTGAGTCCAGTAGATATGCAAGGTAGTTAGACAGTGAACAGTCAATTGGATTGAGAGACTGTTTTGCACCATAACACACATTGCTTCCATTTTTTAAAGTAGCAAGCAGTGTCCGGTGTTACGATTACGTGCTTCTTTGAGTATTTCCATATACTTTGTTCTAGGTTTAGGTGACCAAATTCTATGACCTCAGGAGCCAAGCTGCTAAGCTCAATGTCTGAGGGCATGGGTGTAGTGTTGTCCCTTGATCCAGATTGTCTAGATATGGTAGTTTCATGGGAGGACACAGGGACATCATTTGAAGGTGGGAGAACCAGTTTTGCCATGCCCCCATAGGAGAGATTAGGATCAGTGTTACTTGTTTCCGGTGTAGCTTGTGGACTATTTTGTTGAGAAGAGGTGTTGGGGGGGGGGGGGTAGTGACGTAGGTAGTGGCGTGGGGGCGTACGCAAATCTCCCTGACCAATTTATTAGTAGTGCGTTCCCTTTGGAACCTTACTGGGGAAAACTGGATGCGTAATCTGGGCATTGTGCGTTCTTCAGAGTTGCAAAGAGGTCTATTTCTGGCAACCCCCAGTTTAAAAAGATATTGTCTAGCACGTCTGTGTTTAGTTGCCACTCGTGCTGGGAGGGTAACTTTGTACTTCTGCTTAGCACGTCTGCCAGAGAATAGAGTTCCCCTGAAACATGTTGTGCCACTAGAAATATGTTGTGATTTAGTGCCCACAGCCAGATGTTCTGGGCTAGTTTGGACAGCCCTGGAAAGTGTATCCCCCTGTTTGCTTATATAAAACATGTGTGCCGAGCCTTGAAGGCTTGAAGAGCTTAAGGTTGGTATGTTTCCTGGTTAGTGCATGTGTCCACACCCCGTGAGCAGTGTGATGGAGGAAGTGAGCTACCCACCCTGTTCTTGGCGAGTCTGTTGTAAGAGAGGTTTCGATCGCTGGTGTGTGGAAAGGCTTTCCATTTAACAGATTGTTTCTGGTACACCACTGTAGCGATTGAAGCAGAGGTTGCGAAACCACCACTAGATCGTCCCACAATTCACTTGCTTGAAACCATTGTTTCGCTAACTACTCTTGCATTGGATGCATGCACAGTCTGCCGTGTGGCTCTAGGTAGATGCAGGAAGCCATCATTCCTAGCAGGCGCATTGCCTTTCACAATGTCACCTGATGACCGACTACATACTGAGGTATTTGAAACCTGTTTTGTACTCTCTCTTCGGAGGGGAAGACTAGTCCGTCGTTTGTTTTGATAAGTGCCCCCAGAAACTGTTTTACTTGGCTGGGCACTAGACTCTGCTTCTTTTCGTTTATGGAGAAGCCTAAATGGAACAACAAATTCATTGTTTGTTTGTTGAGTGTTTTGTAGGCAACTTGGAGTGTGTCCCCAGTAATCAGCCAGCCATCTATGTAAGGGTACACTGGAATGATCTGCCTTCGCAAGTGGTCAGCTATCACTGCTAGGACCTTTGTGAACACCCTGGGTGCTGATGCAATGTTGAATGGTAGCCCTTTGAATGGGTAGTGCTCGTCTCCCAAATTGAATTTTAGGTATTTCTTGAGCGCTGACAACATTGAAATATGAAAGTATGTATCTTTAATGTCCAATGTTGCCATGTAATCTCCTTGTTTTAGTAGTGGGAGGACTTCCTGCAGTGTTGTCATCCTGAATATTTGGGGCTTGACATACATGTTTGAAGGCCGCAGATCCAGCACTGGGCGCATCATTCGATCTTTATTTGGAACAAGGAAGTACATTGAATAAATACCTTGATTCTCTTCCAGAAATGGCACCAGTTTTATTACTCCTTTTTGAAGCAGTATATAGATTTCTTGTAGAATTTTGAAATGTTTTGAGGACATCTTTCTCATTCGAGGTGGATGGTGGAGGGGTGTCTCCAGTAAATCTATGGAGTATGCATTGGTCCCTCCCATTATAGGGCAAAGAGTATTATGCAACCCTGACTGGGGATGCATGGGAGGGAATGTGAATCAGCACATCATTTGGAGACACGGTTTGCTGCGCCTATATCGGCTGCAACCCTGCCTCGACCCTTTTCACAGCAAAACCCTCTTTTCTGGTATTGGCAAGATGTAGATTGACGCTGGGGGCTGTAAAAGGAGGTACCAGAAGTTCCTAAACCAGAATGGTTTGATTTGTTGAAGCCTTGTGCATGGAATACTCCTCACAAAAAGGCTTGTTTGAAATCTGACCTAGTGTTTTCATGGTTTCATGTTCTTTCTTGGTAGTCTCCAGCTGTTCATCCACAGTTTACCAAAAAGGACTGCCTCTTCAATAGGGATATTAATGAGGGCTGCCTGTGTTTCTGGTTTAAAGCCTGAGTCTCTGAGCCACGAGTGTCTTTTGAGGAGTGTTCCCTCTGTGATAACCCTTCCCGAGGTGTCAGCAGAGTCCAGGACATTCTTAAGAATATTTTGCGACACTTGCTTCCCGTCTGTGGTGACTTTAAGCAAGTGGGACTTTGTAAGTCCCGGCACAGAGCCTAGGTGCTTGATGACCTCATCACACTGGGTGCTGTTATAGCTGGCGAGCAGCGTAGTGTTGTTTGCTATTCTGGCCAAAAATGCGCCAGAGGTAGTAATACGCCTGCCCAATGTGTAAAGCTGTGTACATTCTTTATTCGGGGGTGCCTCGGAGGTGGAGAGTGAACACCAGCTCTCTTCCTGGTGGTAGTGACTACCAGAGAATCTAGCTTCACAGGTCCTCTGATATAGAGAGGATTGGATGGTGATGGTTTAAAGATCTTTTCCACCCTTGGGTTCACTGCCCTAGTGAGAGAGGGGCTTGAAAGAGGTGGGGAGACCCTCTTAATGGATTGAAGTAAGGGAGTAGCCTGACTAATGGTCTTTCTCTCATTAAGAAGGTCTTCGACAAAATCAATTCCCTCAGGGGTTGTTTCCTCTGTCTGTATGCTGAAATGCTGAGCTGCTTTTTTTTTTGGAAAGCCATTATATAGCAGTTGGTCAGCTATGGTTGAGGTATGACCACTCTCGACTGCCCCGGGATCAGTTGAATCTATAATAGTGAGATCCGGGTCATCTTGGTCTGGGGTATGTGCTTGGGTGTCGGCGTGTGCCCCATCATCGCCAGAGGCCTTCCTCATAGCAGTGTGCTGCAACTGCTTTTCGAGGCTGGGTGCAGGTGTGCAGGAACCGGAGGGTTCATCAGTTATGTCCTGGAGCTCCAAATCGGAGGCTCGACTGACTTTGCTTTCGGGACCTGACTCTAAGAGTCCTGTGGCGGTATCCGACTCTGCCATCATGGCGTGTGCTGCCCGCCGCTTTGTTCGGCACTATGAGGGTTTTCGGCCTAAAGAGCTAGCAAGATGCGCAGCAGGACTCAAGGGATTGTGGGGAAGGCAGTGGTTACACTTGTATGTCTTTGCACGGGAAATTCCAATTGCACTTAGGGCAAAATTTAAATAGAGAAATAATGAAAGGCAGAGAGACGAGAACGGTAGAGACTGGGAATGGGGGCAGGCATTCTCTAGATAGAAAGGATCAGTCCCCCGCTCTCTCTACTGATAGGCCGAAGATAGGTGTAGGTCAAAGCCCGTTGTTTGAAAGAACATCTGTCTCGGTCTCTGAAAATCAGGCGTTGAGATGGTTCCGAAGGTCTGTCGCCAGGAAGATGTGTTGAACGGTAACCGGTGAGTTAACTGAAGAGGTATTAAACACCAAAGTAGCTTTTGCTATGAGACTCCATGCTAACAACTATCCACAATCGCAGAAAAAATAATCGGAGGGACCTTGACGTGTGAGGGATCATGTGTACAGTGCACGCCACACTAGGGATAGTATTAGACGCACGCCCTGTCGACGTCCCTTTTCGAACTTCAAAAAACCTCATGTGCAATACTCTGCAGCTTCCACTAGATGTCGGCCTATGCAAAGCATGTGATTCTAAGCAAATCCACAAGCCTCAGAAATGCATATATGTTTTAGAATGATTTGTGTGTTAATATTTAACTATGATTTTTATCTGCTTAGTGTGTAAACTAAAGGCCTAAAGAATAATTGTATTCCGAATGGATCGTGTCCTCCCACGTATTCCTCATCTTTAGATCTCTTCCCTTCTAGCTTTAGCTGCTTTAGCAAAACATTTTCGCCAGAGAACGCTGTGCGTCACCATGGTTGAATCAATGTCCCTCGAGGGCTTCCCGCTCAAGGCGGACATCATCGAAGGAATAAATAGCACGCACTGCTCCAGTGATTCAGTTCTGTTTTTCTGCGATCGCTTACGCTTCAGAAACGGCACGCTTTTGGTTTCTCACAAAACTGCGACATAACATCGAGAATGGCCTCATCATTCGCTTCATCAACCCCAAAGAACAGGTTTAAGAAGAACAAGTTACTTTCTTACCTGGTAACGTTCTTTCGATGGGATGGTCCGACGATGCATTCCATATCTATGACATGTAATCACCACAGCTGTGCTGCTTCGGAAACTTTTTTCGGCGTCTGCGTCCTGCGTCGATGACGTCGATGTGCCGTCGTCGAGGACCTCCTCCGACGTCCGACGTCATCCGATGTGATAAGTAGGACGCACGACGCCCGTAGCCTCAGTTGTAGTTTTTTCCCCCAGAACGTGTGACATTAGTCAACTGCCAGTCAGACACAAAGCCTTGCGGAACGTAAGCTGCAATCGCAAAAGAAATTCTGCAGGGGGGAAGGCAGGGAGGGAGCGATTTGGAATACGTCGTCGGACCATCCCATCGAAAGAACGTTACCAGGTAAGAAAGTAACTTGTTCGAGGGGATTGGGTCCTCCGACGTATTCCATATCTATGACAGACTCCCAAAGCAGTACCAGAGCAAAGAGGAGGGAAAGAATTTAGAATCAAAATTTAGAATTGCCAATCAAATAGCAGAGCAAAGGACCGCCTTGCCAAAGGCCAGATCCTGTCCTTGGATGGAATAGAGGGAATAGTGACGTACAAATGTATGTACTGAAGCCCAGGTGGCTGCATCACAGATGTTGCGAATAGGAACACCCCTCTGCAGGGCAGTAGATGCAGCCATACCCCTGGTAGAATGGGCCCGCAAGCCAGCCGGTGGGCCCTTACCCGCCAAGCGCTAACACTCCGAGATGGCCAAAATAATCCAGCGAGACAAAGTCTGTTTCGTCACAGCTTGCCCCAAGCGCTTTCCAGCGTAACCAATAAAGAGTTGATCGTCCACTCTGACCCGGGACATGCGTGAAACATAAAAGCTTAAAGCTCTCCTAGGATCAAGCCTATGGAGTCTCTCCTCTTCCTTACCAGGATGCGGAGGAGGATAGACTGCCGGAAGAACAATCTTCTGGGCCAAATGAAATTCCGTCACTACCTTCGGGAGAAAAGAAGGACGAACTCTAAGGACAACCCTGTCCTTGTGAAATACAGTGAAGGGTGGCTTAACTGAAAGTGCCTGTAACTCACTCACTCTGCGAGCGGAACTAACCGCAACTAAAAACACAGTTTTCAGAGTTAACAGCCTCAAAGGGCAAGAATGTAAAGGCTCAAACGGAGCACCCATAAGAAACTTAAGAACAAGGTTTAAATCCAGACCGGGCACCAGGAAAGGTGACGGAGGGAACACATTAGTGAGCCCTTTCAGAAACTGAAATTAAAGGGATTTTAAAGTAAGAACACTCTTCAGACGAGCGCTTAAAGATGGACAGCGCCGCCAGGTAACCTCTAATGGTACCCACTTGCAAGCCCCTGTGGGCCAAAGAAAGTAAAAAGGACAGAACCATGGGGATGTCACATGCAAAAGGATCCACATTCCGAACTCTGCACCAGTCGCAGAACTTACGCCAACGGCAACGGTACAGAGACTTTGTTGCTGGCCTTCGGGCCGAAAGAAACACCTCCATCACGTCTTCAGGGAGTCCCAATCCTTATACCTCAACCTTTCAGAAGCCAAGCGTGAAGGTTAAGGGATCTGACCTCTGGGTGGAGAACCTGAGCCCCCCCCCATGAGAGCAGATCATCTCGGTAGGGAAGACGACGTGGAGGGCAGATGGACAAGTCGAGAAGGTCCGGGTATCACGTCCTCCGAGCCCACGCCGGAGCAATGAGGATCATCCGGGAACTGAACTTCCGTAACCTCCGCAGCACTTGCGGGATGACGGGGACTGGAGGAAATGCATACAGCAGCGGGAATGACCACTCCACCACAAACGCGTCTCCTAAGGCTCCTTTTGGAGGAAATTCCCGCGAGCAGAACCTTTCGCACTTCCGGTTGACACTGGAGGCGAAGAGATCCACTTGAGGGGTCCCCCAAAGGGTGAAGATCTCCAGGAGAATCTCCTGAGCCAACCCCCACTCGTGAGAGATCGTGCTCTGCCTGCTCAGATCGTCCGCCGTCACGTTTTCGTCTCCGGCCAGATGAACTGCCGAGATCGAAACTTCCTGCTGGATGGCCCAGAACTCGAGCTGCATCACGTCCCTGCACAGAGGAAGTGACCCTGCCCCCCCCCCTTTTTGTTGAGGTAGTGCATGGCCACTGTGTTGTCCGTCAGGATCAGGACACTCTTTCCTCGCACAGTCGGCAGAAAAGCCTTCAGGGCTAGCCTGACGGCCCTCAGCTCCAACTGATTGATATGGAGTCTGGACTCCGACGGAGACCAACGACCGCTGACTGTCAGCCCGTTGGCATGAGCTCCCCATCCCGTGAGGGATGCATCCGTCACGATCGTCACCTCCGGCCAGGGAAGCCAAAATGGAGCCCCCTTCATCAAGTTGCCTTCGACGGCCCACCACAGAAGGTCCCGGGCGACCGAGGGCGGCACCTGAACCGGGTCCGACATCCTGCCGGAGGACTGCGACCATTGCATCTTGAGTGCCCACTGCAAAGATCTCATCCGCAGGCGAGCCTCTGGCACCAGAAGAATGCAGGATGCCATGAGGCCGAGCAACCTCAAGAACTCGAACGCTGGGAGCGTCTGGGCATGCTGAAACTTGTGCACCATCTGCTGAATGTGAAGAGCCCTCACCTGGGGAGGAAAACACTGCCCCAGGGAAGTGTCGAGCACTGCTCCGATGTACTGGAGCCGCTGTGTTGGCGTCAAATGGGACTTCTTTAAATTGAGGGAGAAGCCCAGCCTGTGAAGGGAGTGGCAGGTGACGGACAGATGATCCAGGACTTGCTCGGGAGAGCTCCCCCTGATCAACCAATCGTCCAGGTAGGGGTAGACGTGAATCCCCCCTTGCCGGAGATGCGCTGCCACCACCACCATGAGCTTGGTGAAAACCCTCCGGGCGGAGGTCAATCCGAACGGCAGGACCCGAAACTGAAAGTGCGAGTCGCCAACCGCGAACCTCAGGTACTTCTTGTGCTTGGGATGGATCGGCACATGGAAGTAAGCATCCTTGAGGTCAAGAGACACCAACCAGTCCTGAAGCTGAAGGGCCTGGAGGACTTGAGAGAGTAACCATCTTGAACTTGTCCTTCCTGAGGAGTTTGTTCAAACCGCGCAAGTCCATGATGGGTCTCAATCCCCCGTCTTTCTTCGAAATCAAAAAATAAGGGGAATACCATCCCTTGTTCCTCTCCGCTACAGGCACCAGTTCTATGGCGCCTTTCTCCAGCAGGGCTTGAATTTCCTGTGCAAGGAGTGGATCCGGACTCTGCAAAGAGAGGTTCCCCGGTGGATTGTCGCGAGGCCTGTGCCGAAAGGGAAGACAGTAGCCGTGGGTTATGATCTCCAGAACCCACACATCTGAAGTAATGGCACGCCACTCTACAAGATGCTGCGCCAGCCTTCCCCCCAAAGGGCGAACCATGGGGCATGGCCTCATGACTGAGTGGTAGCGGCTGCGGCGTTACCTGAGGGCAAAGAGGCAACTGCCCGAGCGGCCTCGGCACCACGGGTACCCTGTCGTCCACCTCTGGTACCCCTGCGTTGGCCTCTTTGACTGCCAGCTCCTCTCGCTTTACTGAAGGACGAGTAATAGCGAAAGGAACCACCCCTCCATTGCTGTCCCCTAGGACGAAAAGGCGGAGGTTGGTGAACTGCAGCGCCCAACGACTTCGCTGCAGCTTTTGAGGTCTGCAACCTCTCAAGGCTCTCGTCAGCCTTGCTGCCAAAAAGGTGTTCACCGTCAAAGGGCATGTTGAGGAGCTGGGACTGCACATCAGGAGCAAACCCCGACTTCCGCAACCACGCAAACCTGCGTATCACGGTGCTCGCCGCCATGGACCTGCTGACGCATTCAGCCAAGTCCAAACCCGACTGAACGGACTCACACATGGCATCCTTACCATCCTGGACCATAGCAAGGAAACCATCCCGTTCGTCCCCTTCGGGAATATGTTCAGCCGCTAACGCAACACAGTTCCACAGAGTGTGAGTGAAACGAGACAAGGCACAAATGGAGTTGGCCGCCTGAAGCGCCATACCACCAGAAGAAAACACTTTCTTCGCCCAGCCATCAAAACGTTTGTCGTCCCTATCAGGAGGGATGGTAGGGTACGACGCCCGCTTTGCCGGGGCCGTGGCCGCCTGCACCACCAAACTCTCCGGAGTGGGGTGCCTGGTCAAGTAGCAAGGGTCGCTACTGGCTGGACGGTATTTTCGCGACAAGGACCTGCCCACCGCCGGGAGACTCTCCGGAGCAGTCCAAGCCGCCGCCACCCTTCTCTGTAAAGCCATATGGAACGGCAGTACCGGGTCAGTTGGGGGGACCAACATCAAGGATGTCCGTGAGATCATCCTGCACAAACTCCCCTGGGGGAGCAGACCATCCCAAGTACTCAGAAACCCTAGCCATAAGGCGTCGGTACGAGGAATCGGCATGAGAGCCAGGCTCAGGCCTACAAAACTCCACCTCCGGAGAGGTGTCCAGTCCACTGGCATCATGCAGTGACTGCCTCAAATCGTCAAACTGACTATGGCCCGAGACAATTTCATCTGGAACCTGACTAGGAACCAGGCCACCAGAATCCTCATCCACCTCTGAAATATATTCCAGGTGGCAAAAAGAAGGCACCCTAGAGTGCTTGCTCTTAACCAGAGCCTTCCTAGGGGGTTCCCCCGTGCCACGGGGTACCTCCGACACGAAAGGCGTCGAGGGCGTTGAGCGAATCGGCGCCGGTGTCGCGAGAACAGGGATCGGCGTCGAGGAAATCGGCATCGACGTCAGATGCAGCGCTGCCAGCATCGGCGGCGTCGACACAGTCCTCGAAGCCAGAGCTCCGAGCGTGTCCTTCGACGACCTGAGCGTCGACGGCCTCAACGACTTCCTCGGAGCCTCGAGAAAGCCTGTCGACGCCCTCGACGCCTCAGACGTCGATGTCTTCCTCGAAGACATCACAGGTGCACACGGTCTCGAACGCGTCGAGGACCGGGACCTGGAACGGGTACGTCGAGAACGAGTCCACTTGTCCGAACGGGACCTCTCCCGTGACTCGTGCCGACCACTCTTGCGAGCGGTGTCTCTTGACCTCTCACGACCGACCCCACTCAGGGGCGCGGACGGCTTAGTACCCTGCGACTCGAGAATCGCCAGCATTTTCCTCCCGAAGGAAGCCCATTCCTCCGGCGTCGCACGGCTGGTGGTGTAAGCGACGTGCCGGGCAGAGTCCTCCGAAGAGGACCTGGAAGACGACCGCTGTCGGCGCTTCCGAGAATGCCTCGAAGAGGCTGAGGAGTGGCGAGACCGACTCCTAGAAGGAGACCCACGAGACTTCCGACGACGCGAAGAGTCTCCTCTCGAATCATCCGTCGAAAGCCCCGCAGATTTCGACTTCCGGGGCTTGGACACCCGGCCTACCGACAACTTCTTCTTACGTTCACGTAAGGCTTTGGACGTGAGCGACTGGCAGTCGATACAGTCATCCGTGTCGTGGGCCTCCCCGAGGCACCAGAGGCAGGCGTTGTGCGAGTCCGTCACCGACATCTTGGACCCACACTCCCCGCACTTCTTGAAGCTCGGACGCGGGGTCGAAGACGAAGTAGAAGACATCTTCACACGAAGGATTTTCACAAAAACGAACAGGTTCGAAGAACCGAGAAGAACAGAACTCCAAAGAGTCGAGGCATTAACCGAGATTCACGAAGCAACACGTTCGCGGAAAAAACAGAACTGAGGCTACGGGCGTCGTGCGTCCTACTTATCACATCGGATGACGTCGGAGGAGGTCCTCGACGACGGCGCATCGACGTCATCGACGCAGACGACGAAAAAAGTTTCCGAAGCAGCACAGCTGTGGTGATTACATGTCATAGATATGGAATACGTCGGAGGACCCAATCCCCTCGAAGTGTATCGATTATGGCGCCAAGATGTCGATAACCAATCCACGTCGGGTCTGTTTGTGGTGTATTGACGTCGATCATGCCAGTCCACGACAGGTAATGCGTTGAAGGAACACAAGGGGAAACTCGCTGTGGGTAGGCCCCCTTTGAAATTCCCACCCACAACCCTGTCGAAAAAGCGAGAGGTGACACTTCACAGAGAAAGCAGTCGAAGAAACGCACTTCGCGAAACGGTTCGAAGTGGTTCGCACCACTCCTCATCTTCGGCTAATAAAATGAAGAAAAGACGTCATAGATCCCCTGCCTCATCCTCGCACTCCTCGCCCGAACGCAAGATAGCCTGCCTAAGTAAATTGGCAACTCCTGCTGACTGGGAGGTTTTTTGGCAGGAGATGTGAGAAGGCGCCCCGGCCCCCTTGAGGGAAAAGACAAAAAGCCACATTCCTGTCGCGCCTTCTAAAGCCGACAAGGAAAACACCAAGGCTAAATCCTATGCGCCCTTGAGCCCAGAAGAGAAGCCTCCGACCACTCGAGAACCTTCGAGGTCTCGAGTCGACGACAGGTCCAGTCCTCGTCCATAGAAGAATCCTTGAAGACCTTCATCGATGCTGATAGCGTCAAAACCCTCGATGACGAAAGCTCCGAAACCCTCCACATCATTGAGGGAAATCAAAAAAAACATTTAAGCCACTCCCTAAAAAGGATTTCTTTAAGTCTGTATCTTCGATTATCGAAGAGCATGAGCCATCAGACCAACCGCCTGTTGGGTCTGAATATGGCACCCCTAGTGTTCCTGAGGCCCTGATATGAGAGGAATCTAGAATGAAGGACCTGTATGACAACCTACGAACAGCAAGTGGCATTGATACTTCACCAAAATAGAAATTTGGGAAGCCAGACACAGCAGAAAATGCTGATGCATCCGACATACAGAGAATGTCTAAGGTAACAGAATTATTGGGATGGGGCAGGCCAGCCCCTCCTTTTGAGCAATATGGTCTCACTGATATCTTGGATAAGGGCCCACAAAAGGACACTGTTACCATTCCATATAGCCCGTCAGAAGAGGGTGAAGGCAAATTGGGAGGTGCCAGAAACAAGCCCGGCTGTCAACAAAAATCATACAAAAAAAATACAGCCCTTGCAGTAGTGACCATGAGTACCTATCCAGACATCCGACACTAGAAAGCTGTGGTCCAAGCTGCAACTTCCACGTCAAAGCAAGCTGCATACCCCACAATACCGCTGGATAGGGACGACAAGCGTTTCGACGCAATGGCAAAAAAGGTATTCTCAGCTGGGAGTATGGCTTTGAAATCCGTCGATGCCACTTGCAGAGTTTTCCAGTACCTTGTCAAAGAAAGTTCCCTCGTGGTGGACAAGGAAGAGGTGCCAAACCCACCCAAGCAGTGACTTCTTTACCCTCAGCTGCTGTTTCAGCCACCTCAAAACCCCTCTGAAGCCTTAACCCACAAGACCCCAGTGGGAGGCAGACTCACTCAACATCTCCAACAATGGCAGGGCATTACTTCAGATTCTTGGGCGTTGGAAACAGTAGCCCAGGTTTTTTTTCTTTTAAGAAGGCCTCTAGATCATCCACCGGGGTGTCACTCATTCAAAGTTCCAGATCCGTTCTTTTTGCAGAAAATGTTGAGCCTGCTAGAGAAAGGTGCTACAGAACCAGTACCTGTGACAGAGAGGAACAGAGGGTGGTACTCCCCTTACATTTTGATTCCCAAGAAGGACAGAGGATTGAGACCCATTTTGGACTTCAGATGCTTGAACAAGTTCCTCAGGAAGGTCAAGTTCAAAATGGTCACCCTTTCTCAGATCCTTCAGGCTCTCCAGCTTCAGGATTGGATGGTGTCATTGGACCTTCAGGATGCTTACTTTCATGTGCCTATCCATCACAAGCACAGAAAGTACCTGAGGTTCACCGTTTTCAGCTCTCGTTATCAGTTTAGAGGTCTGCTATTCAGGCTGATGTCCACCCCGTAGGTGTTCACCAAGTTGGTGGTGGCAGCGAGTCTCAAAAGAGTGGGGTGAGGGGGGTTATATTCAGGTCTACCTCTACCTGGACGATTGGCTGATCTGGGCCCTTTCTCCCGAACAGGTCCTGGAACATCTCAACATAACCTGCCACTCTCTCCACAGACAGGGCTTCTCACTCAATTAAAAAAAGTCCCACATAGTACCAGCTCAAAGCTCCAGTTCATCGGAGCAGTCCTGGATGCATCCTCGGGAGGAAAATCCTTGCCACCTGAGGTGAAGGCTCAACACATTCTGTAGTTGGTCACCAAATTCCAGAGCATCCAGCGTATTCCGGCTTTCAATTTGTTTAGGTTGATTGGACTCATGGCATCCTGCATTTTCCTGGTGCCAGAGGCTTGCCGGAGGATGAGATCCCTCCAATGGGCCCTCAGAACCCAGTAGTCTCAGTTCTCAGGCAAGATATCAGATCGGCTTCAGGTTCTGAGCAGGGTCGCACATGATCTCCTGTACTAGGCCTGCAAGGACAACATTCTGAAGGGAGAACCTTTTTGGCAGCCAAGGTTGGAGATAACAGTTACAGACGCCTCACTCACAGGGTGGGGAGCCCACGGCAACGATTTGTCAGCGGTCATTGGTCTCCATCAGATTCCAAACTACACATCAACCTTTTAGAGCAGAGGGCAATCAGGCCAGCGCTGAAGGCCTTTCTGCTCTCTGTACAGGGAAAAAATTGCATGATAATGATAGAGTGGCCACGTACTACCTTAACAGGTAGCTATGGTTCTGGGCAATTCAAGAAGGGATCTCCATAGCAGCAGTTCACCTGGCCGGAGAGGAGAACATGGCAGACGCTCTGAGCAGGCAGAGCACCGTTTTCCATGAGTGGGAAATGGCTCAGGAAGTCAACCGGAAATGCGAGCTGTTCTGTTCCATGAAATTTCCGCTGAGAGGAGCTCTAGGGGACTGGGGGTTTCCACTAATGTACATGTTTACTCCCGTCCCAGTCATTCCTCAAGTGATCAGGAGGTTGAGAAAGTTCAGAAAATCCATGATCCTAACTGCTACGGATTGGGCCAGGAGGACGTGATACCCAGACCTTCTGGACCTGTCCATCTGACCTCCAATTCGTTTTCCACAAAGAGAGGACCTTCTCACATGAGGAGGGTCGGGTTCTCCATCCAGAGGTCAAAACACTCAACCTTCAGGCATAGTTTGGGAGGTTGCAATATAAGGATTGGGACCTCCTAGAAAACGTAAGGGAGATTTTGCTTTCAGCCAGAAGGCCAGCAACAAAGTCTCTGTATTGCTGCCGTTGGAACAGGTTTTGCTGCTGGTGTAGGGAAAAGAATGTGGATCCTTTTCAGTGTGATACACCTATGGTGGTGTCCTTCCTATTGCAACAAGCTAATCTGGGGTTCCAGATTGGAACCATCAAGGGGTACTTGGCGGCGCTCTCAATCTTTAAGCGCATGTCTGAAGAAGCCTCTTACTTCAAGATGCCAATGATTATTCAGTTCCTAAAGAGACTCACAAATGTGTTCTCTAGTCTCATTTCCAATCCCAGTTTGGGATTTACATCTAGTATTGAAATTCCTTATGTGTGCTCCTTTAGAGCCGCAATCCATTCAAAGAACAAGTTACTTAGCCCGGGTAACATTCTTTCAACTGGATGTTCCTCCCACGTATTCCTCATTGCCCCTCCATCCTACCCTGTATTAGAATTTCTGTGTATTCCTTCAGCGTCTACTACTGTCTTAGACATGCTAATGCCGGTTATCCTATGGGTTGAAGGCGAAAACACTGAACTGAATAATGGGCGCTGAAGTCAGCTTCGAGACGGAGGCCCTCGAGGAACAATGACGACGCACAGCGCCCTCTGTCAAAAAAGAATGTCCGAAGCAGCAGACGCTGGAAGGGAAGATATCTAAACAAAAGGAATACATGGGAGGACCATCCAGTCAAAAGAACGTTACCAGGGCTATGCACGGATGCATAGGAGTGTCAAGGAAGTTAGACACCAAAGTGGTGTGCCGAAAAAAAGTACAAAGGTTGCTGCTACCACAGGAAAATATCAAAGATGAGGAACCCGTGGGAAGACACCATCCATTAGAAATGCTCAACTGTGTCTGTGGTCAGTTGTTCATACCTACATGACATAAAAGCTTTAAGGCAGCGGCAAATACAGTTTTATTTTATTGGGCATTTATAAAGCGCTTGTACAGCTAGACAGTGTTTCAAAGCGTCACAAGGCAAAAGGAAAAGGGAAGGGAGCAAGGGAACAAATGAACATTAGACATGACAATAAATGATGGACAAAAAATGGTCCTACTAGGCCTTGTGACATTCATAGTGTGCAAGTTCAGCGAAAAGAGAAGGGGGCAGCATTGAAATGCTAGAGTGTGCCCGAGGGGAAAGTGCCAGAGGTGCCTGTTGCAGGCAGGCAAGTGCATGGGTGGAGACATCCCAAGTGATGAGGGAGGTCTAACAACCATTGGGTAAGTGCGCGCCTGAGATAAGCCACCCAACAGGCAGGTGTGGGCCCAGAGGCCAGTGCAGAGGGGGTTGGGGGCGGATGCTGGTGGTGATTGGGCAGAAGGACAGGGCCCTATTAAGACTCATGAGGGGCCTGGACGTCAATCACAATGACTGTGGGGATGGTTAGCATGGGAGGGAGAGAGGGAATGTTAATGTTAAAAGGATATTTGTACCGCGCACTATCACCACCAGAGTGGTCCCCTAGCCCTCTGAAGGAGGAGGAGAAGAGAAAAGTTAAGTTGTTTGCGGAACTTGAGGTGAAGCTGTTCAAGATGGAGCTAGAGGGAGACAGTTCCAGAGGAGGAAGCCAGCGGAGGAAAGATCTGCCACCAGATCTTTGCTTGGAAAGATTTTTGACCAGCAGAGAGTTGGAGCGAGAACATCAAAGGGATCTGGAAGGAGAGTATTTAGTGAGAGAGCTGCAGGTACTGGGTCCCAAGGACCCAGACAGCCTTATGGATGATGCATTTGATCTTGAATTTGAACCTTGCAGAAACCGAAAGCCAGTGCAGAGATATTAGAGCTGGAGAGATACAGTCTCAGGGCTTGAGGCCAAGGATAAGTCTAACAGCCATATTGTGAATTTGTTGAAGGGGGCAGAGGGAAGAAAGAGGCAGGATGAGGAAGGGGCTGTTACAGTAATCCAGCCTGGAGAGGACCAGAGCTCTAGAGACATTGAGCTTCTGGGGGAAGGTGAGGAAATGGAGAATGCCCCTGAAGAGGTGGAGTGGAAAGTGGGCCTTCTTGGCAAGGTCCAAGATGTGAGGAATGAAGGAGAGAGGAGTCGAACATGACCACAAGATTTCTGGCTTCAATGGAAGGAGAAGAAGGAGGAGGAGGAGAGCCCTTAGAGGGCAGCAAGAGTGCAGGGGGAAGCGGGGAACAGGTGTCCCCATTGGAAGAATCTCATTCTTACTGGCATTAAGAGAGAGATTGTTGGAGGTGCACCAGGACTGGATAGCAGATAGGCAGTCAGGGATGATGGAGGAGGAGGAAAACGAGGAGGAGGGGAGTTTGATGACAAGTTGCGTGCCATCTGCATAGCACTGGAAGTGAGGGGAGAAGGCAGAAAACAGGTGAGCAAGAGGAGCAAGGTAAAGGTTGAAAAGCCAAGGCGAGAGGATGGAGCCCTGGGGTACACCACAAGTAGAGAGAGTGGTGGTGGAGGAGGAGAAAGAACCCAGAAGCACCTGGGAGGGGAGGTCAATGTGGAATGTGTTCAGCCAATTCAGTGCCCGGTCTGAGATAGCCAGGGTATCATGGAGCCGCTTTATGAGCATATAGTGGTTGACTGTGTCAAAGGCGGAAGAGAGGTCAAGGAGAATGAGAACAGCAGGAGAATTAGAGTTGAGATTTGTAAGCAATTCTTCACGGGTGTTCAGGAGAGCAGTTTACGTGCCTCTGGATGCTCGGAATCCAGATTGATGGTAACCAACAAGCTCAGTGTGTTGGGTCAGTTGGGGAAAGACCAACCAGAAGTTTGGTCAGACACGAGGGGCGGCAGAAGGCTTTTTTAGAAGGGGGTGCACAAGGGAGTGCTTCAGAGAGGAGGGAAAAGAGATTGAGGCTAAGGGGCAGTTGCATAAGTCGCCAAGAGCTAGAGCAAGGACGGGGATATTATACTTCATGGCTCTGGATGAAGAGGGTGGTCCCGGTTTGGATGAGACCTTCATAGAGCGCATAACTCTAGTGACTTCATCTGTTGTGATAGGTGAGGAGGAGGAGGAGAGAGTGGGTGGAGGTGGATGTGCAGCCAAAGAAGGAAGGGGTATAGAGAGAGGAGGGGAGGAGGGAGAAGGAGAGGTCAGAATATCCTGAGTTTTAGAGGTGAAGTGGGTGGCCAGAGCAGTGCAGAGGGCCTGGGAAGGAAGAGGTGAGGTAGATACTGCAGAAGGATTGGCTAGTTCCTTGCGGATTATGAAGAGTTCAGCTGTGTCGTTAGTGGCTCCAGAGATACGGGCCTGGATGTGGACGCTCTTTTCGGGGCGGATAGATTGGAGCAGGCAGCAGGCCAGTCTGTCAGAGGATGAACCTGAGGTCTGCTACTTGCTTTTCAGAGCCGCTAAATCGGAGTCATACCAATTGTTGCGCTTGGAGGCAGGTTTCAGGTGGATCCTCATGACAGGGGCAAGAGAGTAAAAGCAGGATGAAGATCGTTAAGGACAGAGTCAATGGGAGAGTCAAGAGGAAGGAGGTGGGGTGAAGGTGGAGGCAAAAGCAGCAACTGACACTCGTTTCATCGGACAGATGACCGCGAAGGAAGCTGGGGGAGGCCTGATCAGGGGTGCGAGGGGTCACAAGTGGGAAGAGAGGAGGGAGTGGTCAGACCAAGAGAGAGGGGTAGAGAGAGGGTTGGAGAGCGAGAGACTGGCATGGATGAAAGCATCAAGAGTGTGTCTGGAAGAGTGGGTAGGGATAGAAGGGAGAATAGTGAGGGGGGTACAAAGATCACAGAAGGGTGCAGATGCAGGGACAGTGGAGTCGAGGTGAATGTTGAAGTCACCAAGGAGGAGAAGTTTGGAGGTAGAAGTCAGAAAGGAGGAGGTAAAGTCAGCCCATTCCGAGAGGAAGAGACAGACAGGGCCAGGAGGCCTGTAGACAGGAGAGAGAACGAAAGAGAGAAAGAGAGAAAGAGAGAAAGAGAGAAAGAGAGAGAGAGAGAGAAAGAGAGAGAGAAAGAGAACGAGAGAACGAGAGAACGAGAGAACGAAAGCGAGAAAGGGAGAGAGAGAGAGAGAGCTTGCAGACAAGGCTTTCAAAGGAGGAGCAAGGCCAGTGAGTTCAAACTAAAGGGACCAAGTGCCAATTCATCACGCACTACAAACAACATTTGCTTGCCCTAAACATTGATGTCTCTTTTCTGCAATAAAAAAAAGTTGAAGTGGCAGGAATTAAATTGCCACTTTACCAGGCTGCATCAATTTAGAAGGCAAGTATCATCATATTTATTATAATTTTCTCTTTACCACAGCCCAGCTCCAGACCAGCCCCAAGTGTCTGACACAATCAATATGAGTGTTAATGGTCAGTTCTTTTTTTTGGGCTGTCTTTTCAGACTAATGCTGTACCAGACGTAATCAAATGTTCATCAGCCATTAGAATTGGAAATATTGCCCATGAGCTTCTAAATTGTAAATCAGTGGACCTTGGGCGTGTTTAAGGTGAGAGATTCATCCCTTAACACTGAACAAACCCTGTACAGCAAAGTGTTGTCATGCCCATCCTCTTAGGAGGCCAAGACTAGTGTCGCCCACAATCCAAACAAGGCAAAACCTACTGAAAAATGGCACAAGAAGAGAATATCTGCAGGCAACCAGATTACAAAAGTGAAATAAAAACTGCTATGGAAGTGGGTGAACAACAGAGAACTGATAAAGCCTAAACCAAACATTCATTCCATCACCCCACACTTACTGAAATGGCTGCGGTCCTGATATCCACAGCATAGTCTGAATCAGAAGGTTGGATGTTCAGCTTCAGAATGTTGTGTAAGGAGAAACCCTCTATACCCATTCGGTGTAGCCCCTCCATCACCCGTACTTCATTGCGAAGTGTATCAAACAAGCTGAAAGGGAAGGAAATAGAGGTTACTGGAAATGCTAAACAAGGCAACTCTCTGGCAGAGCCCAATAATAACCATGCCTGAAGAGCCCTCTTAAATACCAAATGTTTATTAAAAGTGACATGAGTAAGAATGTCCAAAACATTGACAATAAGGGTAACCAGCAGGAGAAGATATATGGTAACAGAAAGCACAATTGCATGAATGAAGAATCAAAGTCTACCAATGTTCCGTAGTTATCCATTTTCCACTATTTAATAGAGCATCCATTTGTGGAAAACGTGCCCCGGTTAGGCATTGAAGGAAGGATGAATTAATGCATTAAAGATTAGGACGGTATGAGTGATGCAGATCGACTAAAGGTCCTGCCTGGTTTCTGCAGTCTCCATGGTCCATAAGAACGCATTTGATTGGACAGTGTGTTGCAATTCTGAATGCTAGTTATTTAATTTGATTGAACTGTTAGTTGAGAGATGGAGTTATAGGAGTTTAAAAATGGATAATTCGGGTGCCTTTCCCTTTGGAAGGCAGTCAGATTGCTGGGAGCCTCACTGTTTAGTTATTGTGGGGGGTTGAACGAAGGAGTCAGACACAGATTGGACATTACTGTAATGTTTATTAAAAAACAATGAAGAAAATGCCTATCTTACCCTATTGCTACAGGGATGTTCCCTACCTAAGAAAACTAACTCTGGTGCTAGTCTGTCGTCAGGAAGTCTAAATCAAAAATGTACTCAGTCCAAAATCTAATCTACCTGACCCTTCCACTAGATACTAAGAACTAAAGTTTGCAAAAAGAATGTCTCTCCTGGATGCTTCCCTTCGGCCGTCTGTGTCGAGGCTTTACTTCAGGGTTCTCTCAGTTCATATTTATATATATCCAATATGAAATTGTTATCCTTTAGAAACAAGTTCTTTATGATGTTCTCTTTCAATTCTCAATGTCTTATTTGTGAGCTTCTGTAGCTCCTGTTAACTACTCACAGGTCTGCTCTTCCAGATGGTCTAATGCTCATTAGTAGTCTTAATACTTCCCTTTTTTATTAAGATAGTCTCTTATAGTCCTTGCTCTGACTGAGTGCTTCACTCTCTTTCACTCGACCCTTCTAGGGTTTGCTATATGTATCGTGGGTGAGGCACCACCACTACTACTTTCCCAGAGCCCTTAGCGCAGTATGTAATCTTGACTTGTATTATTTTTCAAAGTCCCTCATCAAGGGATTCTCCCATTCTTCTACAGTTAACTTTGATAACTCTTTCCATCCTTCATGGGACACTTTTTGGATTTCTCAAAGCCTCATGCTTAATATCCTCATTCATTTCCCTTGGTTTTCTCATAGTATCTGCACTTCTGCTTTTTCGGCGCCCCAACATCAACACAGTTGTTTTCACTGCTTCCTTCACTTAAATGCATGTTTTCCAGCTGGCCTCTACCTCCTCCATACAACCCCAGTACCTTAGTTCATCGTGAGTGGCGTTTCGGGGATTGGCACACGCACAGGTCTGCTTCGTTGGTTCCTTGTCTTTCAGCTCTGGGTTTCTTAACAGCCCCACTCTCAGCGTCTCCATAGGCGGTCGCGCTCGGCAAATGTTTATGGTATCAGCATTGTTAGACGGACCCCATGCCCACCATGGTGTTTCCGTCGTCACGCCAACACGTCAGACGGTCCTCCAAGCTTCGCCCGGAGAGCAGCTTCTCTGCTGTTCGGGTCGCCAGCTCTGCGGTGTCTCGCTCTGGCATGCTCTGCTTCTCGGATTGCCGCGGGGTCCACGGCTCCAATCTGCTCAGCCCTTTCAAGGCGTAACTACGTCAGAGGGCTTCCCCTGCGTATTTCTCTTCCTCTCTTGTTCCTTCTCCGATCCACCGATCCTGCTTACAAACACGATTTGTGCTTAAAGGGATTTTACCTTTTCCAACCAGCGTCCTGGTTGATCCAGCATTGCCTAGGGCCAAACAAAAGGAGTGCACATTATTCATTACTTGATGCAGTCCCAGGCGTGCGATTAGGTGGCTTGTATAGGGAGTTCCTTGTGGGAATGATCGTCATTGTCCCCAAAGTGGGAGTCATTCCCAGTGAGGTCCAACTTGCCCAGCCCTCTAGGGAGGGTCTTGCTGAGTGTGCTCATTTTCAAGCCCTCAAAGGGGGTAGCTCCCCCCTGGATAGAAGGAGCGAATACTCTAGATTTGTCACAGTATCTTCAACTATTTCTGAATGCTGACAGAAAATGCTCAGGTACTCACAAAGTGAGTAGGCTGTGGTTCTGGTGTTCTAGTGATGTGGAAGCAGAGCTATCATCATATGGTTTTTATTTGACAATGTTCTCATTTGCCAGAAACAAATAACACAATCATATTAAAGAATAAGAATAATACACAACATGGCACAAGAACAATACATCATATTGTGCATCTTGTTATACCATCATATTATACAGAGTGAATAAATATACAAAACTACATTCTTAAAAAGCAACTGAAACTGTACTTGGTGATATACAATATGTATGGCTTCATGGGATCCCAATCAATCCTGAACGTCATTCTCCCATGTAGGAAATCATGTAAAAGCAGGGCAGCAGTATGCTGAATGGCTCAAAAAGCCAAAAGAATTGTACAGTACATTTCGGGAATGGGACTTCATCAATCTGAAATCAAATGGATTTGGTTATGTTGATCACAATAATAGTACCCATTTAAGGCTAGTTGTAATCACCATTTACAGTAATAACATTGTTAAATTGCAAGTCCTCCAGCTTTCAGTATTCTTGCTATTGTACGCCATACATGGTGGATTTAGCGTGCTACAAAAAAAGACTACATTTACATCGTTACTGCACCTGAACAGCAAAAGAGTACCACCTGTTCGTAGTATGCCGTGTACATTACATATTGTCTTTAAGCACTTACTCCTGGCCACCCAGTAGCCTTGGCAGAAAAACAAGAAATGTCCCGTAGATTCCCTTGTTGAACCGCATCTCAGACATAAGTAATTTCCTGCAAGCTCCCACTTGCTAGTGCGATATGCCAGATTTAAGTGTGAAAATCTGAACTTCATATACAAACTGCGTGCAAGGAGGTTCGGGGGGTTAACCAGGTATAAGTATTTTCTGAACCCCAGGACCGGCTTGCTGGCCAAATATGTAGCTCCCATTGCCAGCCCACTACATGCTGTAAAGGAAGGCATGGTATAAACAGTAAGACAGATTGACCACAGTTCAAGGGTGTTTATTGAAATTCAAAAAGGGTTTGAAAAACGCCTATCTAATCCTAAATCTACAGATGGGAGCAAGCTATGACCATCAAAAAATAATAACAGTCAAAACAAAAGGGCCTATACTAATCAACCTTTTGCCAATCCTTACCTCTAAATACAAACAGTGTAG
Source organism: Ambystoma mexicanum (assembly GCF_040938575.1). Taxonomy (NCBI): domain Eukaryota; kingdom Metazoa; phylum Chordata; class Amphibia; order Caudata; family Ambystomatidae; genus Ambystoma; species Ambystoma mexicanum. The sequence continues at coordinate 290,569,416 of NC_090932.1, read as the reverse complement.
GAAAACAGTGTTACGAAAAAGAAAGAAGTGTTCACAAAATTATATGTCAGGGTGTTCAGGCCGTTGCCCTTCCTTCCCCAAGTTTTCAGCACGGGACAAGGCAGTACACTCAAGCTTAGCACAGTCTCTGGCTTCTCTAGCACAAGGATGCTGCTCAATCATTAGTATCAGGGCCTTCCATGCCCAAGTCTCTTTGCCTTTCAAAGACTCTTCTTTCAGAGGGCCTGATGCGACAAACAAACAATATGTTATTTTCCTCTTTGGATTTCACAAGTACTCAATTTCTCAGGTGATTCACTATTCACCTCGGATCCCCCTCAGCCAGGTTCAGATCCTCTTAACACAATGTTCAATTAGTCTCCCTCTGCCCGGCTCGGACCAATTTCTATTTAACTTTTTTTTAACTCAAACTTACTTTAACCAAAAGCTTTCAGCTGATCTCCCTCCTCCAGGCTCGTACCAACTTCATCTACTTTGTCAACAGCTTTCTTTACACAATTAACATCAAAGACTTTCGATTGTGCACAGGATTTTGCTTGACCCGTTGCAGGACCACTTCGATTAACAAATCTTTGTCACTCTTTTGCTACCTTTCAGTTGACAATTTTACACGGATTTTCGAATGAGCATGCACACGGTCCCAGACCACTCTGTCTAAGCCATCGTATCTTGGCTTTAAAGTTCAATCACTCATCTGTTGTTCAATTTTACTGGCGATGATTATCACATTCACTGTTCGCTTCAGTGTTCACTATACAATGTTGCCGCTTGCAACCTGGTCTTCAACACAGACCAGTCTGGTATCAGTCTCCCCAACTCACCGGCTGTGCTGATTTCACTGGCGTTGCTTTGTTGTAGGAGCCAAGGACAGTACCACGGCGGCAAGCAATTCTCCCCACCTTGACTATCTACGCGGGAGAGGCCCATGTACCGCCGACAAACAATGCAGGATTCTTCAGCCTTGTTTCCTGGTCTTATGTTTTCTATTCTCAAAGGTTCATGAAAGTAACGGTTCCTTGTCCAAAAGGTCAAGGGCACTTCCCTCCTTGCGAACCCCTTCTATTTTGCCGTTTTTCACCTTGTATTAAACTGCCATCTTGGAACTGTGGTTTCTTGTGCGCTTTGCCTCGCTTGGAGTGTGCTCTCGTGCTCCGCCTTTCATCTGTGTGGAGTAGTGTAATGGAAGTCAGGTGTGTGTAATGGTCAGTAATTGCCTGATCCCCCGCCTGACCATTGTATATTGACATGTCATGTATATGTGTATATGTGTATATGTGTGTTAGTCCGTCTTCTACCATAGCGAGCTGTCCCCGAGAAAAGTTTTGTGTTGGGCGGGGAGAGCCGGGGGGGGGGGGGGGGGACTGGTTAGGGGGTTGAGTTCCTAATATCCTTGGTAGGATGGGCTAAAGGTGTTACAAGGAAGGGGATACCGCGTCTCGCCATCTGGTGTCCCACCTCCACTCCCCGAAGACCCCACACCCAGGTGATCCTCCCGCACTGGTCCACCCCCAGGAACTGGATCTAAAAGCAATGGTCGTGTCCTGGGCAGCTGGAAGACAGATCCTTGGGGATTAGTGGGTGAGACACCTTCAGGTTTCTCAGAGCACGCTAACCAATTCGACCTTAGATGCCTCCCGTGAAATTATTTTTGCTTTTTCCACATCACCAAAGTTAATACCCTGGGGAGTGTGTCATAGATCTTCCAAGTTCATTTCCAACAACGATTTTTTAACGTGAGTGAATCACGGTACGGAACTACCAACCTCAGCATCCAGCAGATGTATTAATGCCTTGCTGTATGTTTTGAGTTTAGGAGTTATCCATAATCTGAGCCAGTGGAGTATCGGTCTGAGAATTACATCACTCTGGATTTTTCTAAGGCCCAGTTCTAGATACACAGGTTTGCCTGGCCAGGCTGTTGGCAATCCAAGCAACCGTTTCAGAAAACGTCTTTCGACCAGGCCCAGTTTATAACTGGTCGAATGGGCCCAAATCTCTGCCCCATACAAAGCTGCAGATTTAGCTTGGGCAGTATACATTGAAAGGGCTGTTGAGATGGCGCCCTGCCCATGAGCAAGACAAAATCTCCACATTGCCGCCCCATATTTTTCCAGTGTTATACTGGATTTGAGGACCTGTGATGTCCAATTACATTGATCATTAAATCTTACCCCCAGGTAATCATAACTTCGAACTTGTTCAAGGGCAGACCCATTAATATCCAACTTAAGTTTCGTGAACTTTTTGAATTTGGTCGAAAGACTAAAGATTTGGTGTTCCCTATATTGACCTCTAAGTGGAGTTCCGAGCATTTATCTACAAAGGCGTGAAGAGTAGTCTCAAGCCCCCCAACAGATGTTGACAAAAGAAGCCGAGGAAGGAAGTCCCAAACAGAAGGGCCATCAAAAGGGCCTGTCTGCCCGTAACCTCACCAGTGCAGGAGCATCGTCGGCGAGACAAGGGCAGGAGCCCTTCTCCCCTGCTCCGCCCAGCATCACCAAGGGTAAGAGCACTTTCTGAGCAGCAACACTCCACAGCTGCTGTCCGTTCTACAAAAGCTACCGACAACAACACTTTTTCTGAAGAAGGGTTCTGCAACACCCCTTGAGTTCCCAGTCGCCCCTGGACGTCGCCAGGCACCAATCCAGCTCAGTCCCCTAATGTCCGCCATTACACGCAATGTGGTCAATGGCCGCCACGCTAGTCGCTTAGACTAACAATTTCAACGTGTTGAGGCCAATTACCTTGAATCGCAGCCACGGATTGACTGCTCAGCCTCATATCAGCTCTCAGCTTTGACTAGTAGGCGGAGCCGAGGAAGGAAGTCCCAAACAGAAGGGCCATCAAAAGGGCCTGTCTGCGCAGGTACACGGTCGGTCGAGGAGTTCCACTGCTACCCAAACCATAGCTGTAAGTACTACATAAGTGTCCACGACACATTTTCTTGTTTGTGAACAATCACCTTTCAGCGATTACCACAGCCAATATATTATGCTCATCTCCCCTCCGCACACGCAGATTGACTCAAGCGCACATGTAGCCGTACTACGATATGTGCAGCTCGCGACCTTCTATGCATTGCTACAGGCACTAGGACACTATGAATGTAAATGCTACGCTTCCTGCTCATCTGTACACATGCAGGCCTAGCCATTCCAATGTTTTGTAATAACTCCACACACTAACATCCCTTGTAATGTCAAAGGCATTCACGCCTCATATTAGTTCAGGGTTCGGGGAGCATATTGTATTAGTGCACCCTGCATCTCCTAGTGATGATAATACCCTGCACCTTGCCTACCATGCCATTCTATGTCACTCTAGCTTGCAAATAGCGGTTCTAGTGCACCTTACAAACTGCAAATAGCCTCCAACTGATTTGTTGAACCCTGAGACTAGCCCACAATTGATTTGCAGCACCCTGTGACTAGCCCACAATTGATTTGCTGCACCCTGTGACTAGCCTACAACTGATTTGCTGCACCCTGTGACTAGCCCACAATTGATTTGCTGCAACCGGTGAGTAGCCTACAATTGATTTGCTGTACCCTGTACTCCATGCTAACTGTCTGAATCACCCCATACAATCTAGAAGCTCCCTCTCGGAAACATGGTACCTACACTCCCATGCTCCTACAATATACCACCTACACCATTCCTACCTGCACTACCTACAAGCAGAACCAACCTAAATCCTAAATTGGCCCGCCCTGGCACCCTGCCTAACCGCACCATCATCCTGCTTAAACCACTCCACAGCACACAAGCTAACACTCACCCGTGCCGCTCCACTTGAGAAATCAGAGGCTAGGCTGCCGTTCTGCCCGCCTCTCAGCCTCCACTAAGTCTCACCATGAAAAGTATTCCCACTACCCACGATCACCGTCCGCCACCCCCACGCCAAAAGTTTCCAGTAAAACCGCCACTCCGAATAGCATCCCTGCAACAACCAAATCAGGGGACAACCAGAAAACACAGTTACAATGTGCACTTATCAACGCTCACTCCCTGCCAGCGCGTACCGTGATCTCATTACAGATCTAGACCTAGACATACTTGCCATTACCGAGACCTGGCTACATGAAGCTTCCGGTCCAGCCATCTGCCAAACCTTACCGCCAGGGTATATCATCCTTCGCCAAGAAAGAACCTCTAGTAAAGGAGGAGTGGTCGCCCTAATTCTCAAGGAAACACTTAACGCTAGGCAACTAAAGACCGCTGAGGCTGACAACTTTGACACGCTATCAGCAAAAATATCTCCTTCACCAAATGACACCATTACAATACACTCACATCTTAGGGGACAACCTTAAAACAAATTCAAGAGCCTTTCTCCTAGGGGACCACAACGTGGGTTTCAAGGACCCAAAAGACAAGAAAAGCAAAGCCCTCGCCAAAGCTCTCCAAGACTTAGGCTTCAACCAACTAGTGAACGACCCGACCCACGCCAAAGGTTGTATATTAGACTGGATTGCGGATCACAACTGTGCGGCTGACATCAGCTCTAACACCCCTCGCCCATGGACTGACCACCATCTACTGCACTTTTTCATACCCTTAAAAACAGGAGGGAACCCAAACCCACCCGTGCCAGCCACTATGGCAAGAAAAAAAAAAAACTGCTCACCGCGGACAGGATACTCCCCCTCCTTGAAACTTCAGCACTGGCCCATCCCACATCCAATGACCCTACAACACTAGTCGAGATTTACAACACCACTCTTAAAGATGTATTAGATGTTGTAGCGCCACTGGAAAAGAAAAAAGCCAAGCATATACTCCATGCAAACTCTTGGTTCACACAAGAACTCCAGGATGCCTGAACCAAAAAACTAGCAGCATTAACTTCTTGCCAAACAAATCCCTCCACTGCCACAAGAGACTCCTACCTTACAGTTGCTAAACAATATGAAAAGGCCATCTCGAAAGTCAAAGCTGCCTCATACAACTGCAGAATTGAGAAAGCTAACTCACAACCCAAAGAGCTATTTGCCATCTACAATGAGCTGACAATCCTCCACACAACCTACCGAGAAAAACGAAACATGGTGTAACATCATCCAACATGCCATGTTAGACAAAATCAAAACACTCCAGAACAAAATTAAAATTCAGTTCAACAAACTGCCTGAAACCAATTCACCATCAACCCGCTAGCCAGAAACACTACACATAGCAAAAAACATACCCAAACCCTTCTCATTTAGGGAAGTAACAATTCCTGAAGTCCTATTGATCATGAAGCATACCAAACCATTGTTATGTAAAGGAGACATTTGCCCAGCCAACCTAGTCAAAGACTGTTCGACAGCCCTGGCCCCATTTCTCACCAGCTTCATCTATGCCTCCTTCGCCACTAGCACCGTCCCGCTCACCCTTAAGGAAGTTTGGGTTTGGCATCTATTAAAAAAAGAAACACCCTTGACCCTGACTCCCCAAACAACTACCGTCCAATTACCACCGTGCCATTCCTGTTGAAAATTATGGACAAGGCTGCATATCTACAGATTCAGTCTTACCTAGAAGTGCACAACATCCTCAGAAAAAGGCAATCTGGCTTCCACCCTCGTCACGGCACAGAGTCAGCCCTACTTGACCTCAAGAACCAACTACTCGAAGCCATGGACAAAGGCACGTCTTCACTTCCATTACTCTTAGATCTTTCGGCGGCCTTTGACTTGGTTGACCACAAGATCCTGTGTAAACATCTCACTGACACAGCCCACTTCTCAAAAGAAGCCACCGCTTGGATCACCTCCTTCCTGGAGGGTCGAGCTATGAGAGTCTTTTCAGACCAGGTATCTGCCTTTCCACCACCCATCGGATGTGGAGTCCCACAAGGTTCTTGTACCTCCCCCACTCTATAATCTTTTCATTCTCCCCCTATTCAGCGACCTAGAAGATTTCGGCATAGCCTTTACTAACTATGCCGATGACACACAAATTCTTCTCCCTCTAACAGGAAACTATGGGCAAGACCTCAACACCCTCCAAGACACATATGCATGCATCCAGGCTTGGATGGCATCTAATGACCTATTTCTAAACGGGAAAAAACAGACATACTACTGGTGGGCCCCAAAGAATCCCTAAATAAACTAGACGACAAATAAAGCTCCTTCAGCATTGAGAACACTGTCATTACAACCTCTGCGGCAGTGAAAACCCTTGGTGTCTACCTGGACACCACCCTATCAATGGAAAGGCAAGTCAGCGCCATATCATCATCATCAGCAGCACTTACCTCAAAAATTATAAATGCCGTGAAACCCTACCTATCACCAAAGAACTGCCTCAACATCGCTAGAGCCACAATAGGCGCAAAGTTGGATTACTGTAACATCCTACTCCTAGGCACCTCTGCAAACATCATCAACAGACTGCAAATTGCACAAAACAGCACCCTTGGAGATGTACTCAGTATCCCCAGGAGAGAGTACATCTCCCAGGCAAGAAAAGATGCCCACTGGCTCCCAATCAAAGAGTGCATAGCATTCAAGGCCCTCACAATCACACACAGATGCCTTGCCCAGACTGCCCCAGCCTACCTAGCGGAAAGAATACACCAGGCTCCTGCCCACAGACCAAAACGTGACCAATACTCAAACCGACTCTTAGTCCCAGCATTCAACAGAGCTAAAGCTGGCGGAACTTGGAACTCGCTTCCGCTCAGTTTAAGAAAGGAAGAATCCCTCAGAACGTTCAGAAAAGTTTTAAAAACAAAGTTGTTTAACTAAACCGTTACCATACTGCACTGCCTCCAACATTGTTCCGATGTAACCTCGGAACACATCTCAACACTGTCATTGAATGTCTATATTTGCCTCTGTAACAAAGGTCATAACATGCATTAAGTGAATATTCTGTAACAGCACTTTATAAATCCAAATAAATAAATAAAATAAAAAATCTGCAAAGAGGAGTATTCGGACTGCTTCGTGGCCTAATTTTGGCTCATGTAGGCATTTCAGTCTCACGCAACGTATCACTTCATCAATATATAACAAACACAGCAAGGGGGCGAGGACGCATCCTTGTCTCACGCCTCTAGTCACCTTGAATGGTTCAGTTAGTTTGCCCACCAGCTCCCTCCGCACAGGTGTCCTATTATTAGAATAGAGTTGCACTATGATTTGCAGTAGATCACCGGGTACCCCCACTCTTAGCCATTATTGACCACAGCAACCCCCATGACACGCTGACAAAAGCGGTCCTGCGATCTAGGAACACTGGAAACACATTCATGTTTCTCAGGGCCGTATATTTGTGCGTGACCAGATGTAGGTGGAATGCCTGATCCTTAGTACTAGTTTTGGGCCGAAACCCAGCCTGGAGGTGGTCTACCACATCTTCCTGGATTACCCACACCTGAAGGTGCTCATAGATGATTCTAGAGAATACATTCCCCCACTCTGTCCAGTAAGGAAACTGGCCTGAAATTCCCTGGATCCTCTCTCCCTAGTGTCTTTTTAAGCAGTTTAGGATGTCAAGCTTGGCTATTTCACAATCCTCATCATACCAGACGTTATATTTAATAGCATGTTTCTGTATGCTTTTGCTAGGTTTGGTAACAAAGGGTTGTATAGCCAAGGTCAGGTTATCTAATACAGAATAAGTATCTGCATTGCCAAGATCCATTGTGGAAAGCCACTCCAAATCCGGCAAGATCGACTAATAGATATTTGGGTCTCAGTGACTACAGATCGAAGTCAGACCATCTGATTCTTTTTTTAGATTGTTCCTGGGTTTGAACAGAGTAGCTGGGGTTGGTCAACATTAAGAACAATGGCTTATGGTCACTGCCTATTTTTTTACATTGTATACTTCTGTCTATGAAATTGTGGGCCAATCTATGTGGGAAGTGCTCTTAATCCCTTGATAGGTAGATTTTGCCGGCTAGTCCTTTCCAAGCACCCATTACCAGCCCTTAGGCCCAAACCAAAAAGGGTGGCAGCACAATCAAGGGCCTGTCGATACACCCTGCCAGGCGTGGAAGAGTCCAGGGGAGGGATGTCCCATACTTAGTCATAATCATGCCAAACCCCCTCCAACTCTGGGATGGGCTCAATTTGCAGATTCAGATCTCCAGCAAGTATGGTTCAATGTCCCAAGCCCTTCTGCATTTCCCTGGTCTCTACAAGATTCCTTACTAATTCAATAGCATGGTTTATGTGTTATTTGTAACCCGGTTGTATACATTAAACAGAGATTGATTGGGCACCCAGTGGAACATGCACTAAGTAATGGACATCTGCGGAGCTAGACTCAATGCTTTGAGATTTGCCAGTCAAGGGCAGTGCTAATCCATATTGCCAACCCACCAAAGTGTCTGCCTCTAGGACCCTTGGTTGCCGGCACCTGGAATATGTCATACCCCTGGAATGTTAACAATCCCAGTTCCTATGTTTCCTAGAAACAAGTTACATCATATCCCTGAACGAAACTACACCAGTCAGGGTCCATCAAATGTTTCCTGAGGCCAGCTATGTTCCAGGAGATTAACCCAACTCCTCCCTCCTTTGGCTGTTGCTTCAGTTCAGGGGTAGGGGTATGTGCCAATCTACAGCATCCAGGTTTATGTCTGCCTGGCTGCCGACAGCCTCTTGCCTATTGGAACCCTTTTCTGCATATCTGTTTTCACATGATACATAATTAGCATTTTGGGCATCCGTGCGCTGCATATTAACTGTTTGTCTGATCGTGATCCTTGACCCCGGTGCAGGATATATCCAAAGTTCTATGGATAGTAGGCCTTCCATCAGCCATAGTAGGCCTTCCATCAGCCAGCCATTTTTAGGACGACCAGGACCATATCCTCGCCACGGTCAGGCATACTCTGGTTTCACACATTTTATTATATTGCTTCTAATAATAGGCATACACCCCTCTTACGTGCCTAAAATAAGTAAGGCACTTGTTTACCTAAGACTCCTGTGTTTCGTAAGACCTGTTTGTTGTTTCCCCACATTATGCAATGCAACAGATGAATTGGTCGGCCATGCCCCCACAGTGGGGGGTACTTTTAGATGTTTATGGAAGTCCCCACTATAGTCATGTGTCAGCCTTCTCATCCTGTTCCCCAAGCGGTTTTGCATTGGGTGGGGTCATCCATATCAGCATAGGCTTATGGGTGTTCAAGTTGTGGATCTGCGTATTCTCCACCCAAGGGCGGGGGAATCTGCCCTGCTCACTCATGGGCCCTCTATACACATGGCTTGGTGCTCGCACATTTCGACCCATAAAGTGTGTAGAGTTTCCCTGCTCTTTTATCTGTTCCCTGGCTACCTCAATTGGCACATTACTCCCTCTATTAATTGAGATTCTGGGAGTTGACCTGTGGGCAGAAAACATACTTTGGCTGGAGCGACTTTAGGTGTTCCCAATCGTTGTGTTACTATTAGTCCCATTACCTATAGGGCTACAAGAGTCCTTACTTGAGAGTGCTCTTGACAGCCTCTCCCTGATGTACGCCAGTTCAGTACCAAAAAGGTGGAAATGCTCCTTAATCACTTTTTCCAATGGCCCACACAAATATTTCATCCATTTTAAGTCATCCCATAGCATTTCTGATAGGCTATTACCCAACCCCAACTGGGGAATATTACTCACTAGTGCCATTGGTTTTGGTGCCTATACTAATAGATGTATTGATGCCCTTATGATAGGGTGCTCCTTGTGATGTCCCTATTACCTGCTCGGTAGTTCCTACAGCTACACAACTCTCCCCTTGCTTTTTGGCAGCATCATCTGTGGGCAGGTCATCCCCCAGGACCCGATACCGATTGGATGTTGCAATCATCCTTTCTATGTTGCCCTCCTCCTCCTCAACTGTAGGTGTTAAGGCCCCCCATCTCATTCTGTTGAATTTGGAAGCTTTCACCTTCAGGTACTCTAGTTGGACTAGCTAGGCTTAATCCTCAGCGTTTGCGTGTCTCCTTGAGCCATGAAGGGGAGGGCATAATTCCCCCCCTCTCCTGCCCATGTCCTCTCTCAGACATCCATAGGATCCTTTTGTTTTCCAAAGCTCCCCAGTTTATTTATATGAGGGATAGATTTTAATACAGGTACTACGCTTTCTGGCAGGATTTTGCCATCTTCTTTTACAGGTATGGAATTCGACGCAGCTACAGGCCTTCGGCAGGTTAGGGCATTTGTCTTTTTACTATTTGGGCCTTCATGTCATACAGTGAGTCTTATTTCAGTTATGAGTATGTTGACATCCCTTATTGGTTTCAATATTTTAAATACCCTCTTGCCAGCTCCCTTTGATGAAATAGAATGCAACGCTTTGCATTCAAGTTAATGGACAAAATGCCTTTTGTAAACAATAAACACACATCCAACTCTAAGTACACGCTGCAAACTAGTAAGCAGACTAAGATAAGTAAGCAATTTAAACAGATTAAAACCAAATTAAAATGTGTTAAAAACATTTATTTTGATATTTCTTTTTATTAAATATAAACAAGTCACAATAACTAGTCAACAGTAAGCATTGGTCGAAGATGGTCACATTACCGATAGTGATACGCTGCGTTACTGGGGTTATAGGGGACAGAACACCGAGGGGGGAGGGGGTTGGTTGGGTGCATGGTCATGGCCTCACTCTGGCGGGCTCAATGTTGTCTTGTTGTGCATAACCCATGGTCTATAGGGTTAAATGTTCTCAATCCATATCCCCCAAACCTTCAAGTGCTTATCCTCCTCTCTAATAATGCTCATCGGTCCATTTCATTGGCCCATCGGTTTATGCAGTTTATCTAGGGATCCCCATATGGAGGCGATGAGTCTTTTCCCCCAGTCCAAGGGCCACTGAGAGAAAGGTTTTTTCACATTTGTTAAGGTCTACTTCCCCCCCCCAGATACCAAGTATCACCATTTTAGGGTCCAGTGGGACCGAGGATCCCAGGGCTGTGCTGATCCTGCAGATCGGATGGAGTGGATGGAGTGGACGAAACGGATGAAACGGACGGAGTGGACGAAACGGACGGAGTGGACGGATTGGATGTGAACGGTTGTCGTGGATGTGAACGGTTGTCGTGGATGTGAAGGGTTGTCGTGGATGTGAACGGTTGTCGTGGATGTGAACGGTTGGAGTGGATGAACGGATGAAACAGACAGTTGCAAGCGCTGTACTGATAACCACCATTCACACTACTATGCTTACCCGCTACTAGAACAAAGCTATACTATGACACATTCGGCCTAGCTGTTCCCATACTAACATGACCCCACAAACACCTCATCCCAATAAAACACAGCTAGCCGAGCACATTCCGGCCAGTTTAGGCGTCCCCTCAGGCCTAACGCAGCCAGAACCCAGTCTGGGTATCCACCCTCCAGACCGAACACATCCAACTGATTTCCTCAGGACCACACCTACCGCTAACGAGCAGCTATAATCACACCAGCTGCACACATCCGGTGCACCCACGCACCATACGACTCTCTCTCTCTCTACTGACTCGAACTACGGTTCCTGAGGACATTCAACCTACCAGCACTTTGAGATCATACTAAGGATACATAAGGCGCTATTATAAATGCCAAGTAACACAACATGCATTAGCTCCAAAAGTCCTGAATGACATCACAGTCCCAAAGCATGTGGAAAAAGGTACCCTCTACCCTGCAGCACCATAGGCAGACCTCGTCCTCCACCAGTCCCCACTTCATCATGGAGGTCCTGGAGTAATATGCTTGATGCAATATCTTGAATTGTATTAGGCGAAGCTTGGAGTCTATACCAATCTCCCGTGGGGACATTAGAGCCTCAACCCATTCCTCCGATTCTAGCGTGCCCACTACCCATTCCCATTTCTCCAGGAGCCCAGCAAGTTCTTGGGCCCCCAAGGCAGTGATCACCTGGTAGAGTGTAGATGTGACCTTAGCCGGGATCCCAGTGTGGAGCATATTTGCTTCTGGGGGGGAGCATTTGGGGACATCCACCAATACTTGGAATTGGGTTTGGATGGTGTAAAATGTGTTAAAATTGATCTAATTGATTATGTTAATACAACAATGCGTCGATATTATAAAGTCACTCTCTGTAGAAGAAATTAAATCGAGTTAAGAACATTATCTGTATCCAGGTCCTCAAGGGAATTATTTGTGGTAGGCCTTTGGGTAACAGGACACTTGCATAGTAGATGTGCACCCAGTTGCATGCGACCCTGTCAGGGGAGGATTGGGGGTTTCAGTTTGTTGTTACATTGAAAATCACCTGTTCTCGTTGCGAGTATGATGGCACGGTGGAGTGCTATTTTGTTGTGCTTGAAAATGTGCAAGGTTTAAATAAATAATAATACAAAAAAACAAAGAAGATGTGCCCTAGGGTGGCAAGCCCAGCCGTTCAGAGAGCACACTTAATCCTTGGCACCCTCCTCCTCTCGCTGTCACTGTTCATGCCACTTCCCAGCTTTGGTATAGGTGTACTTACTCTGTGTCGGAGACCAGGCCCAGATTATTAATTTGACCAGACAGATAGCTTGTATGGCCTGAAATAGCCAGTTCCAACTCACGGAAAGAAAATATCCACCAATCCTTTTAAAGTCTATATGTGCCACACAAGAGCATATAGGTTAGGGAGGCACAGCCAACAGCTTGGGCAGCAGAGGCTCGCTCCTCCCTACACCTATTACGTTCATAGTTGTTCCTTGTTTTCCAATTATCTATTCAACTCTCACACAGCAATAGCACCTCCCCTTTTCCGTCTGAGACTATTGCAAGTGCATGGGCTCTTCTTGTATGGAGGGTGCCGAAGAGTCAATTAGGTAGAAACAAAGAATGTGTCATGCTTACTTCGCTTTCCTGGAGGTGCGCTGGGTTGAAGTTGATAAAAGACTGTTTCCAGACGTCAAGAGCTCGTTAAAGGATGGAGTGTACAGCCTCCTTGCCAGCAGGCTCTAACTCCCAGGGGGCTCCAAGTCCCACACCCTTGATCCCCCGCGGGCTTCAGCCCTCGCAGGGACGCTCAGGGCTTTTGTGAAGATGATGAACTGGGCTTAGCTACGGCGGCTCATTCTGCTCAGCATAGCTCCCTGCGGGCTCCAAGTCCCGCGGCCTGGATCCCTCGCGGGAAGCAAGCTATATCTAACAAAGAAGATCTTCGATCAATGTAGTGCGCTCAGGAGCCTCAGGAGAATGGCTTGTGGAGCAGGGGTATGGTGCAAATGTCCAGTTCATTGACATGGCACATTTATCACTGGAGAAGCAGGCTGTTTCCAGCAGAGGCAGTTCAGGGAAAATTGATTCCTAGAAGTCTAGATGTTAATTTAGAATTCTTTCCTGTTCATGGCTCATTTTTTGTCATGGTTAGCAATCCCGACATAAGACGTGGTCCGTTGCCGGCACAACCACTGTGCTGTGGTTCAGTCTTTGTCTTGAGTCAGGTACATGGCAGCAAAGCTTTCCTGCAAGCAGGGGAGCCATGAAAGCTCGAGGCTTGCCTTTGCTTATCAGGTCATAGGAAGGAGTTGACATTTCCCTCTGGTCCCTTACAAGTCTGTTGTCTGAAGACATCAGGCCTTTGGGAGCATTTCTGGTAAGCATTTGAAGACCAGCAGAGTTCCCTCGTGATGTTTTATAGGGATATTTGCAGCCCTAAACCAGCTATTTATTGGCAAAACACAATGCCAATATTGGTTTGCATAAAAAAGACAAAAGTAAAATGCAAGCATTTTCATAGAGAAAAATTATATTGATAATATTACAATTGTATATATTTAAAATAAACACCCTTGAACATGCCAGTACTTAGTCCGACTCCTCCTTCTGGTTCGCCACACTAGCCAAACTCGGTCTAGGTAATGGGTCTAAGCACCAAGGCTTAAGACTTAGGAAGAGTGAGAGTGCTGAAGGGTTCAGCTAAGCACACAGAGCACTCAAAGTTAGGCAGAATGTATACAAAAATAGTTATTTATTTAGGTCTTAGACAAACTCTTAGTAACAAAAAACCAAAAGGTAAGCAACACGCTAAACCATTCACTACTACTATATACACCTTCACTTTGGTGTGCTCTGCTAAGATCACTAAAAGATTACCTAAGGACTCAGTTGAATCAGTTTTAGGATAGCAAAGCAAGTGAATACAAGAGCCAGTTAAGTAAACATCAGTTAGAGAATGAATATGTAAAATAATGAAGAAAACCGTAAACCATAAGTTACACCACCTTTCCTAGCTAGAAAAGAGGGGCCTAGTGCCCTATTGTCACATGCCCAATGCGGTTCTCTTCCGAAGGCTAGGAGTCTTAAGAGTCTGAACAAGTGTTGGCAACAGGCAGTTTGTAAGAGTCTCAAAGTTTAAAAAAACAATTGAATTCTAATTTTTGTGTGCATATTGGTTAAGTATAAACTTTTCACACATTTTACTATACATTCAGAATAAAAAGACATTTTCCAATATATTATTCATCAAATCACAACAAATGAGAGCTATTCCAATAAAAAACTAAAATTGATACAGGCAATTCAAACATGGCTTAAAACATTTAAAAAAGACATCATACTAATCCTATCTCAGAAATCAGTCGCAAAACCTCCCTCCATACGTGAAAGGCTGCAGCAGTTATCACTATGTATTCTGCCCAGTAAAAAAGAATCCAAATTTGGTCTTTCTCAATGGATTCAAATGAGGAGACAAACTTGGAATAGCTTTTAAAATAATAATATTTCAGTGCGATTCATTGGGTAAGAAGGTGCCGCGCAGATTGCGTGGACAATTTACATAGTCTACAGATTCTCTCGTGTCAAGGTATACAGGGCCACCGTCCAGTATACTCTAAGGTGGGAAGGATGTTAAACTGAACGTATGTAATAAACCTTTGTAATTGTATTGGATATAACTTTGTAAGTTAGGTATAAGGTAGGTTATAATGAAAGCTCCGATTATTATAGACCGCATAACATTTAAACTTAGAAAGCCTATTATTATTACACATATCGGCTTCTCTAATATTCCTTTCCAATATAGTTAGCCTGTTGGGATTAGAAATAATATCTTCGTGCAATATTACTTCTATTGAGTCTAAACAAAAGTGGTTGCACATAATTGAATTAAACGTTTGTTTTTTTGTAGCCTGCTGATACTGTTCAGCCAACAGGCTAAAAAAAGTTAATGCTCCATTAGATGATAGCAGTATGTTTATGTACAAATTATGGCACTGTGTCAACGATATAGATCGTATGGAGGGAAACCCAATTCGCAACGGAAGGCCTCAACAGGAACAGATTGGGGTACTCCCAGGAAGGAGCGCAGTATCTAGCCCTCCAGTTGGTCCAACCAATTTAACATATTATTAAGGATAAATGAATTGAATGAATAATTGTTCTTAGCAGACCCTGTCCCAATACAACCACCTTAGGGTAAGCCCCGGGTGTAACTCCACCAACCACAGTCAGGCAAGAAAAAGGTAGGGTAAGTGCATGTGGGGGGTGGAGGGGTGTAACAAGTATGTTTACACACACCGAGTACATACTCCAAATCATTCAGGGACCACCAAAGAGGTTCCTGAAATTGCTGTGCCTCCCCCCTTATCTTCTGCCTTGGTCCCAATGAGGAAGGTCCATGTGTCTCAGGTGCAAAGGTCACTTTCTCCGCAAGGTTTTGAGTCCAGCTAGTTGCCGGTTCCGAGCTCCGATGGATCAGTTCTGGATACTGGACAGCTGGACACCACTGCTAGACTGAAGAAAGGACCACCACTCTGGTGTCGAACTCGGGGAACGCCCAAGACACGATGCTGGCTGAAATAGTCAATGGTAACTTCAAAGAAAGATTTGAAGTCGATCCTTGTGGCAGAAACAAAGAAAATGGTCCTGCAAGGCACCTCTTTGTGCTGGAGAGATGCAATTGGAGAGAGAGTCTTCTTTTTGCACAGGTTCAGGATCTGCCGAGTCCAAAGGCTAAACTCGGGATGATGACTGATGCGAGGTAGCCCACGAAGAAGCTGGTCAGCACATAGGATGGTTCTGAGACTATTTCGAAGGCATCCAAAGGCAGATTCACAATCTGGGGTAGAGACTGATTTTTTCCACTGGTCCGGAGGTCAAAGCACTGATGAAGGCATTCTGGAGATCAGCAAAGGAGCAGAGCTTTGCTGGAGTGCTTGAAGAAAGCAATTCTGGCAGAAGAAGGAAGAAGGCCAAAATACAACAGTGGCAAAGAACAGGCAAACATCTTGTGGCTTTGCCTTTTTAGAGTATGTGGCACTAAGCGGTAAAATGCAAGAGTGCACAAAACAATAAAAATGAAAACAGTTGAAAAGTATCTGCTGCCACAAGCCTGTCCGAGACACAACATGCAAGTAACCACAAAGTTACAAATAACAAAGCTAAAAAGGGACACACTGTGTCTGTACAGCACTAAACAGTAAGGTGATGGGTGCAGGGAAAAATCAACAGAATGTTGCAGTGGAGAACAGAACAGTTCTTCTGCACTGAAAGTCAGAGACAGATCAGTGCCCCCAAAACAGTGTGTGTTTTTTTGTTTATTTGTTTTGGTTATTAAATGACCTTTACAAAACATGTCCAAGAAGAAAAGATATAAAACAGAAAAGACAAAAGTAATACATCAAAGATGATCGTTACAACAGATAATATTAGATGCACATAACACAATGTATCCAGATGATCAAAATAAACAATCTAAAATGCATAGATATTTTACATTAATATTAATATATTGTATTTATATTTATTGTGTTTATATAGTGCTTTAATCCAAAGCGCGTTACATTATAACAAGTTACATAAAAAAATATAACAGTAGAAGCAATTTACAAGACATGAATCAAACCAATAAAACAGTAGGTAGAGCAATTAACCTGTGAGGGTAAGTAAGGGAAGGAGGGGGATGAGAAAGGGAAGGAGGAGGGAGACAGAAAGGGCGTTAGGGTGAGTATGTAGGGAGGGAGAGGTAAGGGGAAAGGCGTGGGTATGGAAGGTCAGTAGGGGAAGATGTGAGGGAGGAGAGAAAGAAGTGAGTGGGGGTAAGGGTATCAGGGCGGGGAATATAGAAGGAGAGATTTCAAGGAAGGAGGAAAAGGTGGTGATGGAGTGGATAGAGAGAGGGAGGGAGTTCCAGTGCAGGGGGGCTAGGAGCTGAAAGGAGCGGAAACGGGAAGAGGCACATGGGGAAGGGCGAACAGTGAGAAGGAAGAGATCAGCGGATCGAAGGGAGCGGGAAAGGGGTGTGGAAAGAAAGGAGAGAAGAGAGATAAGGGGAGCCGAGGTCATGAAGAGATTTAAAGACGAGAGAGGAAATGAAATTTAAGTTGGGAGTGAAAGGGAAGCCAACCAAGGTAAGAAAGCAAGGAGGAAATGGAGTCATGAGGAGCAAGGCGACATAGGGTACGGATGGTTGAGTGGTAGAGGGATTTGAGGGTGTGTAATGAGATGCAGGGAGTCCAAAGAGTATAGAGGAGCAATAGAAGAGGCAAGAGAAGATGAGGGAGGAGAAGGTGAGAGATGAGCGGACTTTACGAATGTTGAAGAGGTGGTAGCGACAGGCGCGAGAGGTAAGAGAAATGTGGCGGGAAAAGGAGAGGGAGGAGTCAAAGTGAATGCCTAGGTTGCGAGCGTGGGAAGAGATAGGGAGATTAGAGGGGGGAAAGTGGATAAAATGTGGAGGAGAGGGAGGGGGAAGAGTGTTGGAGAGAAAGAATAAGATTTCAGTCTTATCAGTGTTGAGGGAAAGGAAGCGGGATGGCAGTAAAACAGGAAGAGAGTTTAAGGTGAAGGTCAGGAGAGAAGGAAGAGAAGGAAAGGAAGAGTTGGGTGTCATCAGCATAGAAATGGTGAGAGATACCGAAGGAAGAGATGATGGGGCAATGAGGTGTAAAGAGAGAATAGGAAAGGGCCAAGAACGTAACCTTGGGGTATGCCCCTAATCCAAGGGGAGAGTGGATGAGGTACGACCCAGGAGACAGCAAAAGAGCAGGAGAGGTAGGAGGAGACCCAGTTGAGAACAGAGCCTTTGAAACCAAAGGAATAAAGAGTGTTGAGAAGTAAGGGGTGATCGACAGTGACAAAGGCAGCAGAGAGGTTGTGGAGGATGAGGACAGAGGATTGCTTACAGTATCGAGCAGAGAAGAGGGAGTTGAGAACATAAGTGAGAGCTGTTTCAGGGGAGTGTTTAGGTCGGAAGCCAGATTGAGAGGGAGGAAGGAGGGAAAGGTTAGAAAAAAAGGCTGAGAGCTGGGAGTACGCTAGGCGTTCAAGTAATTTAGAGAGGAATGGGAGTAGGGAGATTGGACGGAAGTTTGAGGCAAGAAGGGGATCAGCAGAAGGGTTCTTCAGAATAGGTATAATAGTAGCATGCTTGAATGGGGAGGGGGAGTTAGCTGAGGAGAGACATGTTGAAGAAGGAGGAGGTTAAGTAAGGAATGAGAAGAGGGTAGATCTTCGGGATAAGGAGGGTGGGGAGAGGGTCAGTAGGGGCAGACGTAGGATGGGCTTTGGACAGGAGAAGGGACACATCAGAAGGGGAGACGGGTGAGAAGTCAGACATGCAAGCTGAGGGGCAGAGGGGGGAAGGGGATGGAGGGGAATAGGAAGGAGAGCACAGAATGTTTTGACGAAGAGAGAGAATCTTGGAGGAGAAGAAGTCAGCAAAGTCAAAAGGAGAGAGGGAGGAAGTGGTTGAGGGGTCAGGGTGGGTGCGGAGAGAAGACGAGAGATGGTTTGAAAGATATGGCGAGCGTGAGAGGCTTGGAAGTGGAGAAGGTTAGAATAGTAGGAACGTTTAGCAAAGCTGAGACAGGAGTCATAAAGAGAGTGCTAAGAGAAATAGGAGGTTTGATTGGATAGAGAGGGACATTTCAGCCAGTGTCGCTCGAGGCGACGGAGGAGACGCCACATGGAGAGAAGTTGAGAGGAGAGCCATGGTTGAGAGGGTTTGCGAGTAGGAGGAAAGGAGGAGAGGGGGTAAAGTTGATCAAGGGTGAAGGAGATAGGAGGAGAAAACAGTGGATAGAACATCATTGGCCGAGAGAGAAGAGATATCAGGGAGGTGGGGGGGGGGGAGAGCAGGTGTTGAAAAAGAGAGAAGGACTAAAGTTGGGAAGGTCACGTCGAGAGCAAGAGGTAGGGGAGGGTACAGGAGCAGAAGAAGGGAGAAGGGGAGTAAGGGAGAAGGAGAGTAAAGCATGGTGAGAGAGATAGTTCAGTAGTGTAGAGAAGGAGCAGGAGGGGTAGGAAGAGTTAAAGATAAGGTCAAGAGTGGAGCCAGAAGAGTAGGTAGGAGAAGAAGGGAGAGGAGAGGAGGTAGGAGTCAAGGATGGAGAGGAGAGGAGAGGGGAAGAGTGAGGGGGAGTAGGGAGGTGAAGATTGAAGTCACCAAGTACTGTGAGGGGGGAGGGAGAGATAAGAGAGAAGGTGGTCGAGGTCATCATAAGAGGAGGAAAGGGGGCCCGGAGGTCGGTAGATGATTAGAAAGGAGATGGAGTGAGGGGCAGTAAAGGATTTGTATAGGTATTTGAAGAGAGGGAAAGTGGGAAGAGGCAGTGGAGAGGTAGAAGAAAGGTATTTGGGGTGGAAGGAGGCCAATGCCACCGCCACGGCCAGAAGAACGAGAGATATGAGAGACGGAGGGAAGAGGAGGTGGTGAGAGAGGCTGGGACAGTAGAGTTGTGAAGAGGAATACAGGTTTCAGTTAGAAATAGAAAAAGAAGGTTAAGACAAAACAACATGTCCAAGACAGCTGCGGTCTTATTGCAGAGGGATCTGGCGTTCCAGAGAGCAATGTTAATGGGGCTGGAGGGTTGGACAATAGGGGGGTAGATAAGGTTAGGGCGAAGAGGGAGGGTTGGCATGGGGTTGGAAGAGTGGGGGAGGGGGTTGAGCAAGGGAATGGACATGAGGAAAAGAGGAATGGAAAGAAGGAGAGGGAAGGGGCAGGGGATAGGGGGTGGAAGAAGGGGGAGGAGTAACGAGGACGGGAAAAGAGGAGTCTAGCAATGCGCATTACAGAGGGGAGGAGAGTGAGCTGTGATGAGGAGGGAGTAAAGTAAAGAGGGGGAAGGTGTGTGGAGGAAGAAAGAATGAGAAAGAGAGGAAGGAGTCAATGGGGGAAAAAGCAATCAAGATAGGTTATGCGAATCTCTGATCAGAAGGATCGGATGGGGGTGGGGGGTCAGTGGAAATAGCGGACCTAGAGGTGGTGGGTTAGCAGTCAGGATAGCTCAGGTAGGAGCAGGCAGATCGCTGATCAGAAAGGGCCGGTGGTAGCAGATAGCCATGGGGGATGAAGAATCTTGGAGGTGGCAGGGAGGGCAGTTGATTGGAGGGGCCAGATAGTGACCGGCGGGCCACAGAGCTAAAATGGGAATTAGATAGTAGCAGGAGGTTACAGTACAGGCTATCTCAGGTGGAAGCAGGCGGTCCACGGAAGATGAGGAATCCAGTAGATGGTGGGAAGGTCAGCAGATGGGAAGGGCCAGGTGGTGACAGGAGGACCGTAGAAATAGAATGGGCTCAGGTGGTGGCAGGAAGTCCACAGTGCAGAGGTCAGATGGTAGCAGGCTTCCCGAGGAAGCTGAAGAACACTGGAGGTAGGGGTCCACGGGTGGTAGCAGGTAGATCACAGTGCTGAGAGTCCCACAGGTAGCGGACAGTGTGTGGAAGATAAGGACCCTTAGAGGTGGCGGGGGCCAGGCGGCTGGAGGAAGCTGAAGAGCCCTGGAGGTAGGGGTCCACAGGTGGTAGCAGGTAGGTCACAGTGCTGAGAGTCCCAATGTTAGCGGACAGTGCACTCACCCAGCGGGGAACGGACTGTCCAATGCAGAGAAGACCGTGTGGCAAGGGCAATAGGAACACCCTGCTCAAGCAGCATATGTAGAGACAAGAGCAGTAGCAGCATGCCCATTGAAGTTGAGGAGGCGCGGAAGCCCCCACAGTGAAGTGCCAAGAACTAGGCGCCCATGTGGGAGCTGTCACGTTGGGCTGCCAGGTAGAAGGAGGACCAGAATCCCAGGGAGACCCCGCAAGAGGAGGGGCTGCCAGCAGATGGGAGAGAGGCAGGAGCGGATAAGAGCAGAGCCCTGAATGGACCTCACCAGCAGTAGAAGAGGCGTGGAAGCCTCCCAATGAAGGGCCGATGGAGGGCCAAGATCCAAGCGTCCGGACGGGAGCAGACACGGTAGGCTGTCAGACTGCAGAAGGGCCGGAAATCCGAGGAGCAGGGAGCAGACGAGAGAAGGAGACAAAGGCCCTGCACGCCGGCCCAGGGTCAGAGCGGTAGATCCCAGCGATGATTGCAGGCCAATAGCTGCGAGGGGCAGACGTGATTAAGAGGTCCGCAGGGCTCACAGAGCACACGCGAGCAGCCGGCGAAGGCCCCTTACACCTGACCAGGATCAGAGCGGGGAGGACCCATGATGATGACAAGCCGGTAGCTGCAAGGGCAGATTTGGTGGAGAGGCCCACACGGAGCAGAGGCTGGAAGAGAAGGCTGGAAGGAGGCGGCCACAGCATCTGACGAGTGCGAAGCAGACCTCAGGAAGACGTCCGGAGGCAGTGCAGTGAAGGAGCTCTGGAGCAGCCAGCAGAGGCCCAGGACGCCCACTCTGGGATGGAGGCGGGAAGGCCTGACAACAAAGAGGTGATTACGGGCTTGGATGGAGGTCCGAATCGTGGCAAAACTTGTTCCTGAGGTGCGCTGAAGGTAAGCAAGCAGGAACGGTAAGTGCGACAGCAGGAAAAATTATTCTAAATAATGATTTATGAAGTTTGATTCAGCCTGATGTAGGGAGACGTTGGTTCAGGCAGCCGAGCTTCTGCGCCCCCTGGTGGTCTCAGAATAGGCGCCAGGTTCAGACCAAAATAGATAAAAATAAGGTACACCTTTGTAGGAATGAAATAAGATACACATTCATAGTGCAAATTTTAAAAAAACTATTCCACAGTAGATACCAATATAAAAGAGTAAATCATAACTGCAAGTAGAGGTATGTAATTTCCCTGTTCTAAGATAGTTTACACACCTCAGAAAGTACTGCTTTCTGCAAAATACTGCTAGTTTTATTGAGACTGATTTACTGTGCATCATATGCCACCACAATTTATCAACAGACTTGTTCTGGGTTCAGCAAAACATTTTTAAAATGATCGATACGCTTGTAGTGCATGTGAGAAATGAGTCAGAAAACATGTCGCTGATGCGTGGCCATCTTGGATATTCACTGCAATAAAAGCCTACGTTTTTGTGGGCTCAGCAAATAAACATGTATTTCTGCTGCGAAGACAAGGTCACATATTTATGCCAGATGACCAAGCCGGGGAGAATAGTTATTGTATTGTCCGCCGAAGGACAAGCAAGAAAGGGAGACAGAGCGTTCTGCGGGTGCAGTGATAAGGGGTAGTGGTAACGACAGCAAGGAGCAAAGATTTTTTTCTAGCTTCTAGCTGGAATATTCCACTCTTTTTTGCGCCTCATGCCTATTGTCTGCTCTTCGGACGAGGGCAGCATGGCAACCAATGAGTGGCGGGGGATCAAAAGTAGCACCATGAGAGAAGGTTTAAATCTTGGAAAAGCAGTTCGAATTTGGACCCCCGGGTGATGCAGTCTCATCGAGGGAGGACGATCCGCTCCAGATCCCGTTAGAACGATCAATCTCTTTGCCTACCTGCTGTGGGACTAAGCAGTGTCGTAGTGGCCGAGATGAAGGTGTCTTCTGCAGTGATCATAACGGTGATGAGTTTTTTCTCGGTCTATGTATAACTGACTATGTGTTTATTTTTCTTTCTGCATGTTATAAGTGATTTAAGGGCCTGTAACGCAACATTTTTACTATAACTATAACCAAAGTGTCATGTGTAATTCTTTGCCTATCTGAGTCCAATAACTAATTTTGTAAGGGTCAGGAGAGCGTAAGTACGAGATCTCCACATGTGGCCAAGATGAAGCAAAACAATTGGCGCTGTGAGCAGGGTCTTTGTGCTGATATTTATGCCAAAATTTCCTGCCACGATTATATGAGATGTATGATATTGGACTCGAGGCAAAGACTTTGGTAAGTGAGTAGTGTGTGCTGAGGTATTAACGAAAGGGGACATGTAATATCCATTCAGTAACAGGAGTTCCCTATTTAGGAAAAAAGGAAGCTCCGCAGGTGGAGGCTGTCCTGAAGTGACTATTCCAGGGTGGACCCAGAGTCCATATGATAAAGTCGCCCAGACCGGGGCATGGGTGCGGGTTTGAGTGAGGAATGGGACACCAGTATAGGAGATGAGAGTCCGGCTGAATTGGTGAGTTGTCTGCAACAGGTGCTGGTGGAAAAAGGGAAGAAGTGTTCGGCCCTAGGTAGGAGGGCTGGATATTGTTACATGCCTTCCGAAAACTACATCAGCAGAATGTGGAATTACAGGCAAATGTCCTGAAATTAGAAAAAGAGCTGGCAGCTGAAAAACAACTTGCATTGATGCAACAGCTCCAGATGAAATTGTATCATGATAAAGCAGATAAATATCAGGTGGTAGCCGAGCGAGCTACTGTGAGGGTGGCTCGTTATAAATACAAAAAGAGAAGAGGGAGAGTGAATTCTCGTAAAGTAGCAACTGTGATTGCCACCACAGGGGTGGACTGGGATCCCGACCACTGGGATGGAGATGTATTTGATAGTACTAGTACTGAGAGTGGTAGGGAACCAGAAATCATACCCACAACAGAACCTAATCGTAAAGAAGTAGTGGTTAACCCGATGATACGACGAAGAATGGGTCGTAATCCCAATAATCCCAGAGGAGAGGAGTAGTGGATATGACCGCACTGGAGTATTATTCACAGCAAGAAATTGGGGAAATAGTTAACTGATTAAAGCAGAGGGCCGAAGAACCCTTGCTGACCTGGATGGTCATGTTACTGGATGGAGGGGCAGTGGGTCTTCACGTCGATGCAACCGACTCTGCTTGGTTTTTATTGTTAAAGCAGGAAGTCCAAATACAGGAGATTCTACGTGTAGGCCCTCCGCAAGAGGATGATTTGGGAGAGTCTCAAATGCCCTTGCTGCAATTGGCGGCCCAAGGATGTAATTGCAAGTATCCTATCCCTTCAGATTGGCCAAACGAGGGAAATGAACGGTACACGCTGAAAGAGGCTATTCAAAGAGTGAGGGAACATGCCATGAAAGAGGCAATCCATTTAGATGATCCTGAACATATGGGGGTAGTAGCGTGGTCTGTCTCAGCCAGAAATACTATTATCCGCACCGCCCCCGGCATATAAGTATGTCATAATGACCCTATTGGTGGGAATGACAGGCAAAATAATGGATGAGGTGGTGGATGCTATTAGACAATTGGCGGATTTAGGAGAATGGGAAAGGACGGAGGAAAGACCCAGAGATTGGGAGATGGAGGGGCGAAGTGAAAGGCGCACTCCTGGGAAGAGTTTTTACAGCCGTGATTCGCGCTTGTCCAGAAAAGATATGTTCCTAGCGTTACTGAAAGATTGGGAGCCACAAGGGGATATCGATGGGATTGAAACACGGGAAATGCATCAATTGTATAAGAAGCGGTGTTTGGATGGGAAGGAGCGATATAAACAGGTGAAACTCCAAGAAGTGCATAAACCGGAGAAGGGGAAGGATCCTTTTGCATCGCCTCCTGAGAAGGGAGCTGGTGCGTCCTCAGATATGTCCACGCAATCTCAGTAGACATATGCCGATTAGAGGAAAATGTTGAGTGCGATGATGGAGATGGAATCCAGAAACATGATGACTAGGATGACGGTCAAACTCCGGTAACAAATGCCCAAATTAAGATAGACGACCTCATGTGAAAGTCAAATTATTTTGGCAACCGGGAAACATACAGGATGTCAATGTCTTAATTGATACCGGGGCAGAGGCCTCATTGATACATGGAAATCCTTTGAGGTTTAAAGGGCGACATTTCACGATTACAGGATTGGGGGGCTAAGAGACCCCTGCCATTTAAACAAACATAGATATGAAAATTGGAAGTTTAAAAAGGGATAGCTATCAAGTATTGGTGGTCCCGATACCCGAATACATTATTGGATTTGATATTCTAGAAGTATTGATCCTCAGATTGGGAGGTAAACATCAGTTTGGGGTCAGTGCGTTCACTTGTACCCCCTGTGGTTGTGGGACAATTAAAGATGTCCCGGTGCAGGTTCCGATAGCCACTAAAATAGTGTCCATGGAACAATATCGGATTCCCGGGGGGCAAAAGGAGATTTCAGAAGCCATCAAAGGGTATGTAGAAGCCGGTGTGTTGCAACCCGTGACCATGGCTTGGAACAACCCGATCTGGCCTGTTAAAAAAAAAAAAACAGATGGAAGCTAGAGGATGACAGTTGATTATCGTGAGTTGAATAAACATACACCTCTGCTAATATCGGCAGTCCGGATGCGGATACTAATTGAAAATGTAGAGAAATTTGAGGAAACATGGTGCGCTTTGTTAGATTTGGCTAATGCCTTCCTCACCGTTCTGATCGCTGAGGAATGTCGGGAGCAGTTTGCATTCTCCTGGAATGGGAGGCAGTATACGTTCAAATGTCTACCAATGGGTTATATGTATAGTCCTACAATTTGTCATCGGCAGGTGGCAGAACATTTGGAAAAAATCCTGTGCAAGCTGGATGTGCAGGTCATACACTACATTGATGATATACTAATACAAGGGAAAGATGAGCATAGCGTGCAAGTGCACCTAGATCTTATTATGGATGGTTTAAGGAAGGAAGGATGGGAAATAAATGAGCCTAAAACAAGGTCCGGCAGGGACCGCAATTTTTCTGGGAATTCAGTGGCACAATGGGCATCGCGAAATGGTGCCCAAATCTAAACAAAAGATGCTTGAGTTTTCCACTCCGAGAACTAAAAAACAAGTTCAGCAGTTCATTGGGCTGTTTGGATTTTGGAGACAACACATACCCCATCTGGGACCAATTCTGGTGCTCCTTTACAAAGTAACACTTAAGAAATTCAATTTTGAATGGGGTGAGGAACTAGACAGAGCATTCCAAATAGCCAAAGACGCCATTCAGAAAGTGCTTGATTTATGGACATTTAGGGAAGGCGAGGTTGAACTAAATTATCTGTCCAAGATGCATATGTCAACTGGAGTTTGTGGCAAAAAAAGGACAGAAAACGAGTGCCTTTAGTGATTTGGAGTCACAAGTTACCGCAAGCTGGTGACAGATATACTCCATTTGAAAAGCAACTATTGGCTTGTAATTGGGCACTGGTGGATACAGAACAAATGACGGTGGGTCAGGATGTATTGATACAAGTTACTTACCAACTGGTAACATTCTTTGGACTGGATGTTCCTCCAACGTATTCCTCATTTTAGATGTATTCCATCCAGCTTTAGCTGCTTCGGAAAAATGTTCTCGGTAGAGGGTGCCGTGCGTTGATGTCGTTGAGTCAAAGTCCCTTGAAGGCATCCGTCGAGGGTGACGTCAACGGGTATACAAGTAACACGCATGGCACCCTTTGGCCTCAGTGTGTTTTTCTCCTCTTGCTCTGCTGTTTAGATAGTGTAGGTAGCCAGGTGTCAGCGTTGTGAGAGTTGAAGTGGTAATAACACCAGAAAATCTACGAAGGGGTAGGATGGGAGGGCAAAGAGGAATACGTTGGAGGAACATCCAGTCGAAAGAACATTACCAGTTGGTAAGTAACTTGTTCTTCAAATGGATTGTGTCCTCCAACGTATTCTTCATCTTAGATAGCTTTCTACACTGCTTTGGGAGTCTATCTGGAGGAGGGTGTAGATGTTTTATATTATATAGCTGAATATAACACTGCTTTACCAAATGCAAGCTCTTAGAGTGGGAAGCATCCAGTCTATAGAATTTAGAAAAAGTGTGCAGCGATGACCAAGTTGCTGCTTCACAAATTGATTTTATGGGAACACCTCTTTGAAGGGCTGTCAAAGAGGCAATGCCTCTGGTAGAATGGGCCCTCAAGCCTTCTTGTGGATCTTTGGCCGCCAATCTGTAGCATTCTGAAATGCAAAGCACAATCAAACGTGATAGGGTTTGTTAGGGTTTGTTTTGACACCGATTGACCCAATTTCCTTCCGGTGTAGCCAATGAAAAATTGAGTATCCACTCTAAGCTTGGAGAGCCTAGAAATGTAAAAACTTTGAGCTCTTCTCGGGTCCAGCCTGTGTAATCCTTCCTCCTCCTTACTGCGATGAGGTGGAGGATAGAACACGGGCAGGATCATTTTCTGATTTAAATGGAAATCAGACACAACTTTAGGTAAGAATTAAGGTTTAACCCTCAATACAACTCTGTCCCTGTGGAACACAGTATAGGGTGGCCCAGAAGATAGTGCCTGCAATTCGTTCACTCTTCGTGCAGATGTTAAAGCAACCAAGAAAACAGTTTTCAATGTTAGTAACCTTAATGGACAAGTGTGCAAGGGTTCAAAAAGGGCACACATTAAAAACTTTAGAACCAGATTCAAGTCCCAAACTGAGACTTGGAAAGAAGAAGGAGGAAACACATTGCTGAGTCCCTTTAAGAATTGTATTATCAAAGGAATTTTAAAGTAGGAACATTCTTCCGAAGAGCGATTGAAAATGGAAAGCGCTGCAAGATAACCTTTAATGGTCCCAACATTGAGGCCTCTATGTGCCAGTGACAAGAGGAAAGACAACACTTCTGGGATAGAACACAGAAAAGGATCAACATTCTTTTCCCTGCACCAGTTGCCAAACTTCTTCCAGCGGCAACAGTACAGAGATTTTGTTGCTGGCCTTCTTGCCGAAAGCAACACCTCCATGACGTAATCTGGAAGGTCCCAATCCTTGTATCTCAGCCTTTCAGATACCAAGCATGAAGGTTGAGAGTCCCGACCTCTGGATGGAGAACCTGGCCCTCCATTTGTGAGAGAAGGTCCTGTCTCTGAGGAAGATGTAATGGAGGGCAGATGGACATGTCTAGAAGGTCCGTGTACCACGTTCTCCTGGCCCAATCCGGGGCAATTAGGATCATGCGGTTTCCGAACCGTCTCAATCTCCTGATGACTTGAGGAATGACGGGAATCGGAGGGAACGCGTATAGCAGTGGTAAGTTCCACTCCACCACGAACGTGTCCCCTAGGGCTCCTCTCGGGGGAAATTCCCTTGAGCAATACTTTTCACACTTCCGGTTGATTCCGGTTGCAAATAAGTCTACTTGAGGGGTTCCCAAAAGGGTGAAGATATCCTGAAGGACTTCCTGAGCCAGTTCCCACTCGTGGGACACCGTACTCTGCTTGCTTAGAGCGTCCGCCGTCATATTCTCCTCCCCGGTTAGATGAACTGCCGCTAAGGAGATTCCTTCTTGAATTGCCCAATACCAGAGCTGCAGTAGCGCTCTGCACAGAGGTAGTAACCCTACACCTCCTGTTTTGTTTTGGTAATGCATGGCCAGTGTTGTCTGTCATTATCAGGAAATGTTTCCCTTGACAGGTGGCAGAAAAGCTTTCAGCGCTAGTCTGATTCCTCTCAGCCCTAAAAGGTTGATGTGTAGTTTGGACTCCGATGGAGACCAACGACCGCTGATTGTCAGATCGTTGGCATGAGCTCCCCACCCCATGAGTGAGGCGTCCGTCACTACTGTAATCTCCGGTCATGGTTGCCATGCCAAAAAATGTTCTCCTTTTAGGATGTTCTCTGTGCAAGTCCACCACAGAAGATCCTGCCGAACCTTGTTCGGAATCTGAAGGAGATCCGTAATTTGTCCTGAAAACTGCGACCATTGAGTCTTTAGAGCCCATTGAAGGGATCTCATCCTCAGGCGTGCTTCTGGTACTAGGAAAATGCAGGATGCCATGAGGACTTGCGACTTGGGAGGCAAGCTCTTTCCCAAGGATGTGTCTAATAAAGCCCCTATGTACAGGAGCTGTTGGGAAGGTGTCATTTGTGACTTCTTGAAATTGAGGGAGAAGCCCAGTCTGTGGAGGAAGTGGCAGGTGACTTTCAGATGATCTAGGGCTTGCAGAACGCGCCCTGATCAACCAATCGTCCAGGTAGGGGTAGACGTGAATACCCCTCTCCTGAGGTGCGCTGCCACCACTACCATCAACTTGGTGAAGACCCTCGGGCGGAGGTCAACCCGAATGGTAAGACTCGAAACTGATGGTGCGAGTCGCCAACTACAAACCTCAGGTATTTTCTGTGCTTGAGATGGATTGGCACATGAAAATAAGCATCCTGGAGGTCCAATGCCACCAACCAATCCTTAAGTTGAAGGGCCTGAAGGATCTGAGGAAGAGTGACCATCTCGAACCTGTCCTTCCTGAGGAGCTTGTTCAAGCCTCTTAAGTCCAAGATGGGTCTCAGTCCGCCGTCCTTTTTGGGAATCAAAAAATATGGGGAGTACCATCCGTCGTTCTTCTCCGCTACAGGTACTGGTTCTATAGCACCTTACGCCAGAGGGGTTAAGAATTCTTGCTGTAGGAGCGGGTCTGGAAACTTCAAAGAGTGTCTCCCTGGTGGATTGCTTTGAGGTTGCGTTAGAAAAGGGAGGCAGTAACCTTGGGCTATTATTTCTAGATCCCAAACATCTGAAGTAATGGCCTGCCTATCTTGCAGATGCTGGGACAGCCTGCCTCCCACAGGTGTCTTGTGATGCAAGTCCTCTAAGTGGTTTTGTGGCGGTTGCTGCGGCCGCTGATGGCAAAGAGGCTGCAGCTGGGGCTGGCTTTGCAAGTTTTCCTCGTCCACCACAAGTGGTTTTTCTCTGGCCTCTGACTGGCCATTCCTCTCACCTTTCTATATGAGGAGTAGTAATGATAGGATCGTCCCCTCCAAGATTGTCCTGATGCACGAAAAGGCAGAGGTTGCCTAATAGCAGCTCCTAAAGATTTGGCAGCCGCTTTTGAGGTCTGCAACCTCTCAAGGCTCTCGTCAGCCTTATTGCCAAAAAGGTGAGACCCGTCAAAGGGCATGTTCAAAAGACAGTTTTGCAAGTCTGGTGCGAAACTAGACTTTCGCAACCACGCAAATCTGCGCATCACTGTGCTAGTGGCCATGGCCCTGCTCACACTATCTGCAGTGTCCAATCCAGACTGAAGGGATTCCTGCATGGCCTCCTTTCCATCTCCAACAATGGCTAGGAATCCTTCCCTTTCTTCCCCTTCTGGTATGTGCTCCGCCGCCATTGCAATGCACCCCCACAGAGTGTATGAACATTTTACCAAGGCACATGTGGAGTTGGCCGATTTTAAAAACAAACTCCCAGCTGAAAATACCTTGCGTGCCCAACCATCCACACGCTTGTCGTCCCTATCCGGAGGGATGGAAGGGTACGCCACCGTATTTGAAGCTGTGGCTGCCTGGACCACCAGACTCTCAGGAGTACGGTGTTTGGAAAGATAGCCTGGGTCGCTACTGGAAGGCAGTATTTTGAAGTGAGGGACTTATTCACAGGAGGAATTGAGTCCGGGGTCTCCCAATATTTGGCCACCCTATTTTGTAAGGCTACATGGAAAGGTAAAATCGGATCTTCGGTGGGGCCATGATCCAATATATCAGTCAGATCATCTTGGATGAACTGAGTTGGTGGTTTAGCCCATTCTAAATCGACCGCCTTTGTCATCAGCTGCCAGTATGAGGGACTGGCATGTTCCCCTGGTTCTTGCCTGTCAAAATCTGTCTCAGGTGAAGTGTCCACTTGCATTATGCAAGGTTTCCACCAGATCCCTCATTCTGCTTTCCTCAGAAATCAGACATTCTGGGACATTAGGGGTGCCATACTCTAGGCCAAAAGGAACCTCCCCCTCCTCAGACCTCTCTTGTTCTTCAAAAATTGAAGTTAAGGATTTAAACTATTCTTTCCTTGGTACAGGTTTATACATTTTTTCTGGAGGAGGTGTTGCAGTAGAGACTGAAGGCTTTACAGTCTTTGCAGCTTTTTGTTTTGCTGCTATTTTGACAGTTTCTGGCTGAATTGGAGCCTTTGAAACATTTGGCGCCGAGGGCTTCGGGGTCGACGTCGACAAAGGCGTCGATGGCGCCGACGAAATAGTAGTCGTCGACGGAGCTGGCTTCGAGGGCGTCAAGGCGCTCTTCGAAGGCTCACCCTTCGAGGTGTGTCGGGTTCCGGATGGCGTCGGCGACCTTGAGCACTCGACTCGAGCGATCTTGTTCGCTCGGGGTCCTGGAGGGTTCCCGATCTTTTCTCCTTTAATCACCTGGGCTCGAGGGCGCGCGAGTGTCTGAACTGTAACGCTCCCGGCCGGCTCCCAAGGAAGGCACGGACCAAGGCTTAGCCTTTTCAAAAACCTCCATCATTTTAATTCTAAATGCTTCCCATTCTTCGGCGGAAGAATGTTTTGTGGGACATTTCATTCCCTTGGGAGAGTCGTCCGAGGACGAGGTGGAAGGGGACGGGTGGCGTCTTTTTTTGGACTTTTTCATCGAAGACAAAGAGTGCTGTGAACCACTTCGGGACCTAGACCGATGCTTTTGCCTTTCGCGCAGAGGAGATTTCTCCTCATGGGACCTCGACTCGACGCTTGAAGCTTTTCGGTCAGGTTTTCGACCTACCTGTAGTTTTCCCTTCCTCTCTCGCAAGGCCTTCCCCGTTATTGCCTGACACTTCGTACAGGCCTCCATGTCGTGGCCCTCACCGAGGCACCACAGACATTCTCGGTGCGGATTTGTGATGGACATTTTGGAACTGTAGAATTTACACTTCTGACAAGGACATCTCGAATATCGTTTCACAATAACTGCGTCACAGAACTGCTCGAGGCGCGCAGAGTCTCCGAAACAACACGTACTGCAGAAAAACGGAACTGAGGGCAATGGTCGACGGGCGTGCTACTTGTATACCTGATGACATCACCCTCGACGGAGGACTTCAAGGGACTTCGACTCGACAACATTGACGCACGGCGCCCTCTGCCAAGAAAAGATTTCCAAAGCAGCTAAAGCTGGATGGAATATATCTTAGCTGAGGAATACGTTGGAAGTCACAATCCATTTGAAATACAGATTATGCAATGGGTACTGAGTTCCCCTAAAACACATCGGAATGGGCATGCACAAGAGGCGAGCATCATTAAATGGAAATGATACATTCAAGATCGTGCCAAAACAGGAAAGGGGGGGGTGTAGCCAAATTACACGAATAAGTGGCAGGTGTTCCGTTAGCCGACTTGGAACACGATGAGAAAGGGATAATTGGTGAATCTCCTGTTAAATGGGGAATCCCTTATGGAGAGCTGTCAAGTGAGCAAGTTGAACATGCCTGGTTTACAGCTGGCTCAGCCAAGTATTTGGGAGTCGAACGACATTGGAAAGCAGTAGCCTATAATCCCAAACTAAAAAAGGTGTTAACCACCTCGGAAAAAGGGAAGAGTAGCCAATTTGCAGAATTGTATGCGGTCAACCGGGCTTTGAAACAAGATACGCCCGGGAGGAGTTAGATTTGTACGGACTCATGGTCCGTTGCGAATGGCTTGGTAATGTGATTGCCTACGTGGCAGAAAAATGGATGGCAGATCCATGCTATAGAATTATGGGGGGAAGAAACTGTGGAAAAACATTGCTGAGATGGTAATGCATACTACAGTAACTGTGTATCATGTAGACGCACATTGTGCAACGGATTCATTAGAACGGTGGTTCAATCTGTTGCAAATGATCATGCAAAAATTGCAATCATGGACACAAGGGCTGAGGAAGAGGATCTGGAAGGGATTGCTAAATGGGCCCACCAGAAGAGTGGACATCTCGGAGAGAAAGCTACTATCAGGTGGGCACAAGATAGGGCAATTAGCATCCCATTAAAGATTGTGAAAACAATTTTACAGTGTCCCATATGTCAACATCAGAAGCAAAGATCTATTCGACATATTATTCATGGCAAATTGAAACTAGCAAATTGCCCAGACAAATTTGGCAAATCGATTACATCGGTCCAATGCCCATTAGCAGGGGATGTCAATATGCATGTACCATTGTAGACATATTCTAGTTACTTGATGGTGTTCTCATGTAATAGAGCCACACAATTGAATACGATTAAATTGTTAGATCAAGTGGAGGTGTATTATGGTGTTCCCTTGCAAACGCAGAGCGACAATGGGTCCCACTTTAAGGGAAAATTGGCTTTAGACTATTGTCAGTAAAAAGGAATTGAATGAATCTTACACGTCCCTTATCACCCTGAGTCTTCAGGGTTAATTGAGAGAATGAATGGATTGTTGAAGGCACAGTTACGCAATAATTGGGAGGGTACTTTGAAAGGGTGGAGAGAACGTGTAGTGGAGGCTGTGCAAATACTTCACAACCGTCCCATTGCGAACTGTGAGACTCCATTAATGCGCATGTTAACGCCAGCCTTACAATTTAGAACCCATAGAGCTGTGGAAATGTCTCCTGGTCCATTAGCTCCTTATCTTGCCACTCCTGAATCAGCTGGGGTAGATTTGCACGCAAGAGAAGAAATCTGACTTGAGCCTAGGGGTATTGTGGTAATTGACACGAGTATTGGGGTACAGATTCCGTGTGAACATTTGGGATTGATTGCCCCTAGATCCGGATTAGCCCTAAAAGGCATTCAAGTGTTAGGAGGGATTGTGGATGCAGATTATCAGGGTCAAATCAAGATTATTCTCATAAATAGTGGTAAAAACATGTTACACAATATGTTACACATTTATAAAGGAGACTGAGTGGCCCAGTGGATATTAGTGCCTGTAAAGTTATCCATGGTGAGGAAACGAGAGCCACCCACAGTATTAACTATTCGTGGGGACAAGGGTTTTGGCTCGTCAGTTACAACGGTGCCGGGCACAAAGGTATGGGTCGAAACACCCAGTGGTCCGCCCGTTCAGGTGGATGTGATTGCAGCAGGGGAGGATTAGGTTGTTCTTGTGATGGAACCAGGAAAAAATTAATTGACTCATATTCCCGCTGACAAATGTTATTTACTTGAGTGATGTACTCCACTGATATCTTGTTTCTGAACTTTGATTTATAGATCCTGTGTATGCTGAGTGCCTGTGTGAAGCACGGTGGAGTGTTTTCGGGAGGGTCCGGGGACATGCTGGAGGAAGTGGCAAATGTCTCCATCCTGCCGATGGAGTCGGGGATCTGGATCAAGACGGACATGCCTGCTACTGCTATTGAGCCTAATGATGCATCCATTGCGGCATACCGCAGCGCTTTGAGGAAACAACGTGGATGAAAGCGCAATGCTTTACACCTTTCTGCTCTATCTATATCCTCGGTGCAAAATAACTATCCTACACTCGTCGGGCAGACAGATAATATATGGGTTTACCTGGCCCGGCGGGTGCTGAACGTTTCACATTTTTGTATGTTGGATGTGCATGACTCATCTACTTTTGTTTCCACATGCCTTGTGGCAATACCAACGCCTGTTCCGGAATTAGAAACCTTGTTTGGAGTCTTGCATAAGGATTGAGAACTTTGATTTGCGAGGTTCCTTTTCAGTGTATGAATATTGTAAATTCTGTGCAGATACGGCCCACAAATTGAGGAATATGACAAATTTTATATCACACAATATTGCCCCTGTCGATGTCTGCTATCAAATGACTTGTGATCCGAACTTTGTTGGCAAGTGACAACAGCGGGACCTGAACTATGGTGAGATGAGGTCTGATTTTGAGCGGTACCTATGCGCTCGAACGGCTTCCGTTTGCACTGATGTTTCCAAAATATGTGGTGTAACTTTACTATTCTAACAGCTAGCCACCTGAGCCATGGGAAACTTCCTGCGGGTTGGTTGTTTTCCTGTGGGAACCAAATGTATTCATATATTACTGCTACTTCAGGTGGTGCTTGCACTTTAACACGCCTTGGCTTGATGTCATTTCCTCTGCGCCCTACTGTTCGACGGTCCACACGATCCGCCTCCTACACCGCCTTATCCCCCAATTGTAATTCCGATGTCCATTTGTTATCTGAAACTGGAGGTGTTGGCATTAGCCATTTCCTTAATGGGGATTTGGGGTTTAGCAGCTGGGGCATATAAGACTATGATTAAATTGGCTTGCCTGGTAGTTAAGGGGCTTAACGAGACATTGCAGGCTTTAACTGAACTCTTGTTAGACGATAACATTTTTAGGAAGGCTATCTTGCAAAATAGGGCAGCTATCGATTATCTATTTTTAAAGAATAATTTGGGATGTAACACTGTAGAGGGGATGTGTTCTTTTGACTTGGAAGATCGTTCCCGTTCTATTGAGGACCATATTAAGGATTTGAGAGATCTAGTCGCTCGGGTGACGCAGGATAAAGACGGGGACTGGTAGTGTCCAATGTTTTCCTGGATTCCCGAAGCTTTACCTTCGGCTCAGATTTGGATTTTTGGCATTTTTGCTGTTTTAGTGTGGTGGTGGTGTTGTATTTCTTGTATTCCAAACTTATGGCGTTTGTTCCGTAGGTTCTGGGAACCTCCCCTTTTGCCTGTTGGGTTATGGTAGTTGAATATCCAAGGGGTGGAGTGCAGTGCATGTGAGAAATGCGCCAGAAAACATGGTGCTGATGCGCGCCCATCTTGGATATTCACTTCCATTCACTGCAATGAAACAGTAATGAAAGGCTATGTTTTTGTGGACTCAGCAAGCAAACATGCATTTCTGCTGCAAAGACAAGGTCACATATTCAGGCCAGATGACCAAATCAGGCAGAATAGTTATTGTATTGTCCGCCGAAGGACAAGCCAGAAAGGGAGTCGCAGCGTTTTGCAGGTGCAGTGATAAGGGGTAGTGGGAACAACAGCAAGGAGGGAAGATGGGTTTTTCCCGCTTCTAACTGGAATATTCCACTCTTTTTGCGCCTCATGCTTATTGTCTGCTTGTCGGCCGAGAGCAGCATGGTAACCCATGAAGGGCAGGGATCGAAAGTAGCCCCATAAGAGACAAGGTTTTCCTCTTGGAAAAGCATTTAGGATTTGGAACCCGGGTGATGAAGTCTCACTGAGAGGGAGGACGCTCTTCTCCAGATACCGCTAGAACGATCAATCTCTTTGCCTACCTGCTGTGGGACTAAGCAGTGTCGTAGTGGCTGAGATTAAGGTGTCTCCTGCAGCGATCATAACGGTGATTTGTTTTTTCTTTGTCTATGTATAACTGATTATGTGTTTATTTTTCTTTCTGTATGTTGTAAGTGATTAAAGGGCCTGTAACGCGCCATTTTTACTAGAACTATAACCAACATGTCATTTATAATTCTTTGCCTATCTGAGTCCAATAATTAAATTTGCAAGGGTCAGGAGAGTGTAAGTACGAGATCTCCACATGTGGCCAAGATAAAGCAAAACAATGCTCTGTCCTAAGGGCTGGGCACTCTGTCAAGAGATGCATTATCATTTACTTAGAGTCAGCCAACTCACAAAATTGACAGAAAGCCATTTTCCCTCCTTATGTCACCTCTTACCGACACAATCTCTTGTCCGCAAGATGTTTAATCTGACCCTCATGATGTCTTGACGTTTGGTCCTATCGAGAAACCACCCGACATACCCAGTTTTTTAAAAATTTCCTCCATAGATGGGCTCTATCTACCGAGTCGAAGGTGAGGGATAGATCCATAACGGCCATGCATATCGGGGGCCTGTTATCTTTCCAAGCTATGCATTGCAAAGCACATATTAAGAGCCTGCCAGCGTCAGTTACCACCGATCTTCTAAAGTATATATGTTGCATAGAGAGAATATTGATCTTTAAACTACAGTCCTCTATATGCTTTAGGACCATACCCGAGAACATTTTGGAATCAGCATCGAACAGTGCTATTGGGCGGTAATTCAGTGGACTGCAACTATCGCCTTTTTTATAGATTGGAACCACATACAAAATGTGCCAGGAAGGTAGCAGGCACTTAGTCAAGATGATATATTTGAATAACAAGTACAGTGCCTTAGAGCCCACAAATCTACGTTTCCTTTAAAGGTTGCATGTGTTAGCTGATTGGGCCCTGCAGCTCTGGAAGGACTAGCCTCGTTAATTGACCCCTTCAGTGCCAAGGGCGAGATATCTCGTCCTTGGAATTGCATGTGCAGTGCCAAGGACGAGATAGCTCGTCCTTTTTGGCACCTTGTTTTGAGCGATCCCTGCAGAGATCAAGGCGGGTATTCTCCCCTTTCCAACGATACCCATTGTGTGGCATTGCCGCTCACGATCGGGCGTAGGGCGCGCGATCTGTGGGCAGCAGTGTCACTGGATCAATAGAGATCCGTTTGTGGCGCGGGGGGAGGGGGGCTACTTACTAGGTAAGCGGCCCCCTTCCCCCCGTGGCCCCAAAGCATGGGGCCACAGCGCGGGAGACCCCTAGGGGCAGATGATCACTGCCCCCAGAGGTGAAAAAGAAAATATATATGGGATACATTACTCACCGTAATCGTATTTCTGATGCTTGTATCTGCTTAGATTCACATGCTGTGCATAGGCCGACATCTAGTGGAAGCTGCGGAGTATTACAGTTTGTTTTTCGAAACTCGAAAATGGGCGTCGACACAGGGCGTGTCAGTAATACTATCCCTAGTGTGACGTCCACTGTACCCAAGATCCCTCACGCGTCTAGGATCCTCAGATTGTATTTTTTCTGACATGAGGTAGCATGAGGATTAGCGTGAGTACAGATAATCCAAGCAGATAGACAGAAAGGTAAGACTACAAGCAATCATGAGGAGGAAGGGTGGGTCGCATGTGAATCTAAGCAGATACAAGCATCAGAAATACGATTACGGTGAGTAATGTATCCCTTCTGATGCTTGTGGAATCTGCTTAGATCACATGCTGTGCATAGATTAGCGAGGAGTACCAGAAGAAGGAGGTGGGATGTGAGAAGGGTCATGAGCAAATAAGTGTCTTAGAACCGCTTGTCCCACTTGTGTATCTGCCTTGGAATGGGTGTCAATGCAGTAATGCTGAGTAAAAGTGTGAATAGAGCTCCAAGTAGCTGCTTTGCAAATGGTGTCAAGGGGTACATTTGCAATGAAAGCCAGAGTGGCCCCAATGCCTCTAGTAGAGTGGGCCCTTGGCGTAAAAGGCAGAGTCTTTTCAGAGAGTGAGTAACACAGCTGGATACAGTTAATAATCCACTTCGAGATGGCACCTTTAGAGACGCGATCCCCCTCTCTGCCTGTAGCTATGGAGACAAACAGTTGATATGTTTTCCTTAGCGGTCTGGTTTTATTTACATAGTAGAGGACCGCCCTACGCACATCTAGGGTGTGTAGTTTCACCTCAGCCGAGCTTTGCGGGTTCTGGAAGAAAGCCGGAAGCTCGATGGACTGGTTTACATGGAATTTTGATATAAATTTAGGCGAGAACCTAGGGTGTGTGCGTAAAACCAGTTTGTCTTTATGGACAGTAAAGAAGGGATCCTGCACTGACAGAGCCTGAATTTCACTGACCCTTCTTATAGAAGTAATAGCTACTAAGAAGGCGGTTTTATAAGTCAGGTGTTTGAGACTGCTTTTATGCATGGGTTTGAAAGGGGGGGCCCATGAGCTTGGCTAGCACCACATTAATGTCCCACCCTGGTGGTGGGTTTGAAACAGGAGGGTGAAGTCTCTTTACTCCTTCCATGAAGGCTTTAACTACTGGTACTTTCCACCACGAAACCTTGCTATGGGAAGTGGTGTAAGCCGAGAGGGCTGCCAGGTGTACTTTCAGTGAGTTAAAAACCAATCCTGCATCTAGCAGGTGGAGCATGTATGTAACAATAGTGGAAGGAGTGCAATCAACTGGGTTGATTTGTCTACTCTGGCACCAGATAACGAACCTCTTCCACTTGTCAAAGTAACAGTGCCTTGTGTTTGGTTTCCTACATTCCTTTAGGATGTCCATACACCTCTGTGGTAAATTGAGGTGTCCAAACTCTATTACCTCAGGAGCCATGCTGCCAGGTTCATTGAGTTGGGTTGCTGGTGCACTGTTTGACCTTGGTGCTGGGACAGTAGGTTGTACCAGGCTGGAAGTTTGATGGGCTCGCACACCGCCATCCTGCGTAGGTGTGGGAACCACGGTTGTCTTGCCCATATGGGAGCAACTAGGACGAGCGTCATCGACTCCCTGTTCATCTTGTTCACCACTTTCCTGATGAGAGGAGTTGGTGGAAAAGCGTACGCAAACATCCCTGACCAGTTTATCCACAGGGCGTTCCCCTGGGAGTCTGGTTGGGGGAACCTGGATGCAAATCCTGGGCATTGTCTGTTTTCGCTTGTGGCGAATAAGTCTATAGTGGGGAAACCCCACTGAGAGAAGAGATCTTCTACGACCTCTCTGTGAAGAACCCATTCGTGTTCCTCTGGGAGGGAGTCTCTGCTCAGAGCATCCGCTAGGGAATTGAGCTCCCCTGGAACATGTTGTGATGACAGGAAGATGTTCCGTCTGAGTGCCCATATCCAGATTTTCTGGGCAAGCTTGGACAGATTTGGCGAGCGAGTCCCTCCTTGCTTGTTCAGGTAGAACATGGCTGTAGTGCTGTCCGTCCGGATTTGCACCGACAGGTTTAGTAGGTGGGGCTCGAACGCTTGAAGCGCTCTGAATACTGCCAGAAGCTCTAGCAGGTTGATGTGGTTCTTGGCCACTGAGGGAGTCCAGAGACCCTGAGCTGTGTGGTGGAGATGGTGAGCTCCCCACCCCGTCAGACATGCATCGGTAGTGACTACTGCCTGTACTTCGCGATCGTAAAAGGGTTTTCCCTGTGCAAGATTCTCTCTTGTCCACCAGTGAAGGCTTTGTACTAGTGTTGGCGAAACGACCACTAGATCGTCCCACTGACCACTTGCCTGAGACCACTGTTTCGCCAACCATTCCTGCATGGGACACATGCGCAGGCACGCGTGGGGGACCAGGTAAATACATGACGCCATCATGCCCAGTAAACGCATTGCTTTGCGTACCGTTATTTGGTGACCGGACTGATAATGCGGAATTTGCAGTAGTATATTCCGAATTCTTTCCTCTGAAGGAAAGGTCAACCCCTCTTGAGTATCTAGGATTGCTCCTAGGAACTGTTTGGAGGTGCTTGGCACCAGGCTTGACTTTTTCTCGTTGATTGAGAGGCCTAACTCGTGGAGGAGGTCGATTGTCCTTTGAATGTTTGTCCTGCAAATTACTGGGGTTTCCCCCGTTATGAGCCAGTCGTCCAGATAAGGGTACACCGGGATTGCCTCCCTGCGTAGGTGTGCAGCCGCCACCGCCAGTACCTTGGTGAATACCCTTGGTGCCGAAGCTATCCCGAAGGGCAGTACCTTGAATTGGTAGTGCCGACTGTCCACCTTGAAGCGCAAGTACCTTCTGTGCGCTGGGAACATGGAAATATGAAAATAAGCATCTTTCATATCCAAGGTTGCCATGTAATCCCCCTTTTTAGGAGGGGGATTACCTCTTGTAGCGTAGTCATACGAAACTTTTAGGGCTTGACATACTTGTTGGCAGGCTGTAAGTCCAATACTGGGCGCGTTGTCAAATCTTTCTTTGGCACAAGGAAGTAAGTTGAATAAATACCCTTGTTTACCTGGTGTCCCGGGACGAGTTCTATCGCGTCCTTTTCGAGCAGAATGGCGATCTCCTCGAGGAGAATCTTCTGATGTTCTAAAGAGTGTACTCTTTGTCGTGGGGGATGGTTCCGGGGACGCTGCAGTAGTTAGTACCCTGAGGATACTGTTGACAGCACCCATCTGTCTGATGTGATCCCTTCCCAAGCCTGGGTGAAGTTGAAAATGCGTCCCCCTACTGGGGTTGCGTGAGAAGGGACCCTGAACTGAGCGGCACTGCTTTGGTGGAGGCGTGCCGCCTCCTTTGCTGGGGCTGCCTCTGCCTTTACCACGACCTCTCCTATTACCCCTGCCGTAACCCTGGGTAGACTGTTGGCTGCTGTTCCACTGTGTACCCTGCCCCTGGGAATAGTTAGATCCTCTTTGGGAATTTTGGCCGCGTGGGCAACGAAAATTACTATTCCCTCTCTGGTTGGGGGTTTATTGGTTAACTGGCCAAGGGGAGTGTCTCGTATTCGTCCTTGGCATTCTTCAGTGCGACCTCAACCGCCTTACCAAACAACAGATCGGCTTCCACTGGTTTGTCCAACAATGATGCCTGGGTTTCTGCTTTAAAACCAGACTGCCGTAACCACGCATGTCTCTTGATAACAGTGCCTTCTGCTATCAATCTGCCTGCGTTGACCGCGGCGTCAAAGGTTGCTTTCAAAATGCAACCAGACGCGGCTCTACCCTCTGCGACAACCCGAGCTAATTGGCCCTTTAAGGGTTCCGAAGCAGAGGCTATGAGTGCCGCGACTTCTTCCCACTGATGGCAGTTGTAGCTGGCCAACAGGGTGGTGGAGTTTGCAATCCTTGCTTGATAGGCGGACGTTGAGGCTACTTTCCTGCCAAAACCATATCGTTTTTTGCTCTCCTTGTCGGGAGGTGCTTCGGACGATGACAAGGGTGTTCCAGCCCTCTTACGAGTGTTAGTGACAACTAGGGAGTCTGGCTTCAGATGTCCTCTTATATAGAGAGGGTCAGACTGGGCTGCCCTGAAAAGTTTTTCAACCCTGGGATTGACTGCTCTGGTGAGGTTCGGGTTCACCAGGGACGGGTCTATTCTTCGCTGAATGGACGTAAGGATAGGGATGGTCTGGGCAACAGGCCTCCTTTCTCCCACTAACTCCTCTGCGAAGTCCCTCTCCTCCTGGACACCGTGGGTGTCAATATGGAAATGTTCTGCTGCACGTGCGAGAACCTCGTTTAGGAGGGGTTGGTTATCGACAGGGGAGTCGGTAACCGGGGCTTTGTTTTCTACCGGGGAATCTACTCTGTAGGTTTCAGGGTCTTCCTCTTCTTGGTCCTCATCATCCCCATAGTAGCCCGTCCCGGTTTGCTCTTCTACCATGCCAAATTCTTGGTCCTCACCAAAGGAAGCCTCTCCTTGATACAGTGAGTATGGTCGTGAGTATGGTTGTACCTCGAAGGGGTCTGTAGACCTCATCGGTGTCTCAAACCGGGGCTTCTTACTCGGGGGGGATAGGATCGTAAGAGCCTGAGGGTGTGGCCCCTTGTGGATCATACGAAAGGAAATGGTCTGGATTTTTATCGTAAAAGTCAGCCAAAGAAGACATCCTTGACATGACCCTATCTATGTCTTCACTCGACCATTTTTTGGAATTGGGAATGACTCTCTCAGCAAGTCGCGGGGATTTATCTTGAGTAGATTTGCTGGTTTTAGACAAATCAGCAGACCTGGTCTTGTCTGTCTGTTTAGGGGGAGTGGTGTGTTTCACAGGTGTGGAAGAGTGCAAAGTCTGCTTCTTCTGCTGTTTTCCCCCCTCCCCGGGAGTGGAAAAATGTTTTCCCTGTCCTTTTGTGGCTCCAGAGGTTTTCGACGCCTGGCGTCGAGGATCAGGGGTAGGGTCCCTGTCCTTCGAGCGTGGGGCCTCGCTGATCTTGTCTGCGGGCTCCGACTCCTGGAGCGCAGCCTGGGGGTGGAAGTCGTCTTCGTCCTCCGACGATCGAACTTCTGTTAGCCTAGGGAGCGAGGGACTCTTGGCAAGAGGGGATGATTGCCTGGAGTCATGCGGCGATCTCGATCGAGAACACCCAGAGGACACCGAGTCGGACCGTTCTGTTTGTGCCTCTTTCCGAGAACTCGACGTCGTCGAGTCTCGGTTGGACTTCGTGTGTTTAGTGTGTGTGGTATGTGAAGCGCTTGTGTCGCCGGGGGTCTTCCCCATAGCCGCCCTGCCGGACGACCTTCCGAGGTCGGGGACCTGCGCTCGGCTGTCTTTCGACGCCGTAATGCCCACGCCGTCCGGCGTCGCTGCCGTTGCTGAAGGCGCCCTCCGCTGCCATGGCCGCCTGCCTGGCGTGGTGGGCCCAACGCTTCGGCGAACGGTCCTTAAGTGTCTTAGGTTTAAACCTACTACACGCTCTGCAGTTCGCTTCGGGGTGGTCCCTCGGCAAGCAGAGATTGCACGTGGCGTGCCTGTCGACCCAAGGGTATTTGCGATTGCACTTGGGGCAGAATTGAAAAGGGGTACCGTCCATACGCACCTTGAGGCAGCGGGCTGTTAAGTGTAGGAAATGTATAAGGTGTACCTATATACCAAGAGTGTAGAGTATGTCCAACCCCCACTCTCCCCCTACTTGCAGGGCCGAGGCCAGAGGCCTTCCGAGGCCCGGGCCAAGGCCAGAGGCCTTCCGAGGCCCAAATCTGTTGTGCAGCAGCAGACGGTCGATTTCTTCTCCAGCCGGCGTCGAGTGTTGAAGTACGACGTTGGGATGGGGAAGGATGTAAATAAATTAATATTTTAGCAAAAGTATGGCTAAGGCAAGGGGACTCCGCAAAATGCTTCCGACCAGTATGGCGGAAAAAAACAATCTGAGGATCCTAGACACGTGAGGGATCTTGGGTACAGTGGACGTCACACTAGGGTATTACTGGCACGCCCTGTGTCGATGCCCATTTTCGAGTTTCGAAAAGCAAACTGTAATACTCTGCAGCTTCCACTAGATGTCAGCCTATGCACAGCATGTGATCTAAGCAGATTCCACAAGCCTCAGAAATATATATATAAAAAAGTCGAGGGAAGGGGGGAGGCGGGAGGGGGGTTGGAGCCCTGGGACCCACTAGCCACTAGGGATATTGGCGAATGTGGTGTCGTTGGAAAGGGGAGATACTCCCCTTTCCAACGACACCATATATATGAGGCATTGCTGGTCACGGATCGGCGCAGACTGCTCGATCCGTGACCAGCAACCCACTGGACCACCAGGGATACGTTTGTGACGTGGGGGGCCTGCTTACAGTAAGCAGCCCTCTCACCCCCCCAGCCCCCAAAGCATGGGGGCACATATGTGCACAACCCTGGGGACAGATGGCTGATCATCTGCCCCCAGGGAAGGGGGGGGGGGGGGGGAGTAAATAAATAAATAAATAAAAGGAACAGGGATGGGGGTGGGGGTCCTGGGATTATTTTGCCCCCATGAAATGATGGTGGCCCTCCCACACCAAGTGGAAAGGGGGGGGCACCCCTTGTAGCCCTCCCTGGGGGCAGATTTATGGCCCCAGGCAGGAGTACATGAGGTGGCCCCCCCATCCAATTGGGGGTGGGGGGAGGGCTACCAGGAATTAGTGTGCAAGCCCCCCAAAGGATGGGGCCTGCAGGTTAGGCCCCCCCCCTGGGGGCAGATGGCCGATCATCTGCCCCCAGGGAAGGGGGCAAAACAAAAAAAAAGCCACAAGGGATATATTTTACAGAAATGGGGGGTGGCCCTCTCCACCTCACCCCAAGGGGAAATGGGGGCACTCCTTGTAGCCCTCCCTGGGGGCAGATATCGGCTCCTAGGAAGGGGCATCTGACCCCGGGAGGGCTGCATGAGATGCCCCCCTCTTATCTGCCCCCAGGGAGGGCTGAATGAGATTCCCCCCCCTGCATTTAGTGTGGCGGGGTACAGGGTCAATCCCCAGTATATTAGAAAATTACCTGGCGGTTTAGAGTGCCCCTCAGCCCGCCCTAAAGTGTAGTGTACCTTTTCCATTTTTTTCTTTGTTTACAAAACTTGCCCTGGCGCAGATGGGCACATTGCTGTGCCAATCTGGTGCTGGGGTGCCCAAACCTTACTGCCCCACCCACTAGGGGGCCTGTCGCAACATTTTTGGGGGCCTTCTCCCCCGAACCCCGAAAATGGTGGGACAGGCCTCCCAGTGGGTGGGGCAGTAAGGTTTGGGCACCCTGGGGCCAGATTGGCACATCAATGTGCCTCTCTGCACCAAAGGGAGTTGGGTTACGAAAGGAAAAAAGTGAA
The DNA here is from genome assembly GCF_040938575.1 of Ambystoma mexicanum. Classification (NCBI taxonomy): domain Eukaryota; kingdom Metazoa; phylum Chordata; class Amphibia; order Caudata; family Ambystomatidae; genus Ambystoma; species Ambystoma mexicanum. The sequence continues at coordinate 290,524,664 of NC_090932.1, read as the reverse complement.
AATGGTGGAGTGCTTTTTACGGGGGGCTGTGGGGCACCCCAAAGGGTCGGGGAATTTTCTAATGGGATGGGGCGTTGACCCCCCCCACCCCACCCACAATGGAGTGGGTGCCATACCATGCAGCCCTCCCTGTGACCAGATATCTACTCCAAGGAACGGACGCCTGAGCCCAGGGAGGAGTGCAGGACAGCCCCCCCCCCTTATCTGCCCCTGTGGAGGGCTACATGAGATGGGCCGCCCATCCAATTGGGGTGGGGGTGGAGAGGTGCACCGCCCTTCACATTAGAAAATTCCACAGCTGTGTAGGGGGCCCTTCTGCCCCCGCTAAAGGGCAGCCTGCCATTTTGAATTATTTACGAAACTTGCCTTGGCGCAGAGGGGCACATTGGTGTGCCAATCTGGCCCGAGGGTGCCCAAACCTTACTGCCCCACCCACCGGGGGAGCCTGTCCTACACATTTTTGGTGTCCCTCTCCCCGCACCCCAAATGGAAGGGGGGGTGTACCTCACACAGCCATTTGAAGGAGGCCTGCATGAGGTGCCCCCGCCATCCATTTGGGGTTAGGGGGGAGAGGGCCATCAAAAATTGTGGAACAGGCCCCCCAGTAGGTGGGGCAGTAAGGGTTGGGCACCCTGGGGCCAGATTGGCACACCAATGTGCCCCTCTGCGCCAAGGCAAGTTTCGTAAACAAAGAAAAAATGGAAAATGGAATGCATTTTAGGGGGGCTGTGGGGCACCGCAAAGGGACAGGGAATTTTCTAATGGGATGGGGCGTTGACCTCCCCACCCCCACCCGCAATTGACTGGGTGCCATGTCATGCAGCCCTCCCTGGGACCAGACATCTGCGCCTAGGAAGGGACATCTGAGGCAAGGGAGGAGTGCAGGACAGCCTCCCCCCCTTATCTGCCCCCAGGGAGGGCTACATTTTGCTTGTGTGACCGTAGGTAACATGTGTTTTTTGTTTTGTTTACAACTTTTTCTACCTGAGCAGCTGCAACGTTACGTGAGTACTATTTTTTTATTATTCTATGGTTAGGGCCCACTGTCAGTGTGGTGGGTGCGACTGGGGCTGGATTTTTGGTGGTGTGGGTGGGAATGGCCCGTCTGGCCAGATCACCTCCAACTGTCCAGGAGTTGCGGCTGGGTTGCATTACAACTTTTACCTTCGGGGAGGTATTGGCACACTGGCGAGACTCCTTGGTGGGGAGAAGCTGTAACGCAGGGCAGCCAGGGCTCCAACAAAGTCGGCGGTAATATCCCTGGCCTTGGGCACCCTTCTCCCATGTGGGTCTTTGCTGGGGGTTCTGGGTAACAAATTCTGGACGATTTGCGTAAGTCAGACCTATGGATTCCCACAGGTGTCCACTTTTGGGAAATGCATGGGGTTCCCCGTTTTCCTTGCTGGCTTCGACACCCCAGGCCCAAATCTGTAGGTTGCCCACATGAGCAAAATGGGCAGTGGCGAAAGGCTTGGGGTTACCAGTGGGTTACCCTTTTCCTTTTGTGCCCCCGGAAGGTGCACCCACACATGTGAGGTACCTCTTTCATCGGGACACGTGTGGGGACGCAGGAAGGTAGGCCATGTGTTGTTGGCGGTGTGTTTCGGAGGGTGGCCAGAGCGAAATGTCTGAGAATCGTCTTCATTTCCAGCCAATTTCAGAGACATTTCCCTGTGTCCACTCACCGAGACACATCGCCAACAACAGATGTCATACCTTCTTGCGTTCCCACAGGTGTCCCGGCGAAAAAGGTACCTCACATGTGTGGGTGCACTTACCGGGGGCGCAAAAGGAAAAGGGTAACCCCCTGGTAACCCCAAGCCTTTCGCCACAGCACAATTTGTTCATATGGGCAACCTACAGATTTGGGCCCAGGGTGTCGAAGCCAGCAAGGAAAACAGGGAACCCCATGCATTTCCCAAAAGAGGACACCCGTGAGAATCCACAGAGGTCTGACTTGCGCAAATCTGCCCAGAATCTACTACCTAGAACCGCTGGCAAATTCCAAATTTGGGGGTAAAAACAGACATTTCACTCTGCTCAACCACCGAAACACGCTGCCAACAACAGATGTCATACCTTCCCGCGTTCCCACAGGTGTCCCAACGAAAACGGTACCTCACGTGTGCGTTCACCAATCTAGCCGCAAAGGGAAAAGGCTAGGGTTTGGGGAGATAACCTACAGATTTGGGCATAGGGTGTCCAAGCCACCAAGGAAAACTGGGAACCCCATGCATTTCTGAAAAGAGGGCACCAGTAGGAATCCACAGAGGTCCAACTTGCGCGAAGCGGACCAGAATGTTTTACCCAGAACCCCCGACAAAGTGAAAAATTTGGGTTTTTTCGGCACATTTCAGACTTTGCCGGGGCTTCTGGGTATTAAATTCTGGGCCGATTTGCGCAAATCATACCCCTGTGGATTTCCACGGGAGTCCTCTTTTCGGAAATGCATGGGGTTCCCTGTTTTCCTTGGTGGCTTGGAAACCCGAGGACCATATCTGTATGATGTGAGAGTGTGAAATTCAGGTGTGAAAACAGACTTGGGGTTACTTGCGTTTTAGGCTTTCCCCTTGGCGCCCAGGTAGGTGCACCCACACATGTGAGGTACCGTTTTCATCGGGACACCTGTGGGAACGCATGAAGGTATAACATTTGTTGTGTTTGTGTGGTTTTCATAACGTTTTGACCCATTTGCTGGTGCCCTTTGTCACACAACCCTTTAATTTCCCAAATGTGACCTACATTTAGTCGCTGCTTTAGGCACCATACACTTTTGTAACCTGCACAAGTCACCTACCCTTGAAAAGGTCTGCCTGTGCTCTTTCAAAAAATGTATGCTTGCCGTTCCTCACCACATTGGTTTTCCCGATTTACACAAGCTAAGTACGTCTGTTCAGGCCGCGAGCATAAAACTCCTGTGTACCATGGCTGAACGTTTGGCTTGTGGTAATGCTTGTTTTGTATAACACTACAAAAAATGTGTGCTTTCCTAACTGCAAGAGTCAGGAGAATGTAGCGGAGCATTGCTTTTCTCAAAATTCATAGAAGCCATTGCCGTACCAAGCCAACCATGTCCAACACATACCTTTTTTTCTGTCATTTTCCCGCTTTTCCCCCCAATCTATGGCATTTCCCCCTACCTAGTTGTTGCCTGACCTACGCAAATCACCCCTTCCTAGATTTTGTCTACTTTTCAGAAATATATGCCTTTCTGTCCTCCAATTCGGCTTTCTTACCCTTTTCTTCCATTCCGTCCATGCACGTCCAATTGGCAAAAATGACCAAAATCGCCTACCTCTCACAAAACAGTTGATAACCACATTAAAAAAAAATTTTTTCGTTTCCGCTCAACCTGTTCTTGAAAGCCAGGAAATTTTGGAATTCAGCACAGCAAACCATTTATTCCTAGATCTTACAAGGAAAAAACCACAGGCTTCTTTGTACATCATTTTATTTGCATTTTTTGAAAAAACCCAAAATGTTCGCCCTTTTTGCTTATTTTCTCTCATCCCCTACAGCAACCTAGGATTCCTGGGTGGCGTTACGACCGCCTACATGTGGGGAAAAAAGGAGCCAAATTGGGCGAGATATCTCATGTAACAAAAAAGTTACAAGGCCTTGAATGGCCACATACCGAAATCACCAAAAAAGGCCCCGGCACTGGGGGGAAATACCCATGGCACTTAAAGGGTTAATACCTTAATGGTGAAGTTAATGTCCCAGGCACAAGCCTTCAGGCCGTCCAGATCTGGAAATGTCAGGTCTTTCCTTCCATAGATGGAGCCAAAACGCCCCCCCCCCACACCCTTTCTGGTATAGTGTTGCTTTGAGCTGTAGACTGTGTGATCTCCATGGCATTCATTAAGATCCAAAATTGCCTGGAGCTGCCATCTTTCAGGGCAGCAATCATGTTTTCACTATTGTTGTGATACATACTTAAAAGTGGTATCCCTTTAACCAATTTTTCAATTTTTGTTTTGCAACCCTTTTTCCTCAAATTACATTTCTCAATTGAAGAGGATATGGCTACTGGGGCAGCATAAGAGCATGAGATCGTCCTCCAGTTTCTAGTGCCAAAATTGGGTTCTTTTTTGTCAGGGGACGTTCCCTCAGTTTTGCTACTGTTTCTGCTTCATGGCGTGGGATGTATTTAGGTATGTGTTGTCAAAAGCAGGGGGAGCGGGACTATTATTTAAGGTCTCTTAATACCTTACGGTATTTAAGTTGATCAATTGAATAGTAATAGCACGCAGACACTTTGTGTGCTCCTGTAGTTCACAAAAGATGAGATCTTGCAACCCACCCCCTCAGACTATTAGATTAGACCCTCCCTGCAAGGCTATAACTTTTCCGAGGGAAAGGAGACATCCAACCACTCCCCCTGTCTCAAAGGGTATTGAGACAGGGCCAGGAGTGAGATTTCTCCCGCTCCAAAAATAGGGGGGTGACCAAAAATCTGCAGAATTCGTTGAGGCTGGGACCTGTTCAATAATTTCCTTTGCAGGCCATGAATCTGGCAATGGAAGTGGGGGAGAAACAGCCAAATCCAGTAGTAAAGGCAAGAGCTCCCCTCCTTAGTGATCAAACAGAACCTCCGACAACTTGGGAGTAGGGTGAGAGCGGCAGAGGAAGCACCAGAGCTCTTGCCATAGTGTTTCTTTTGGGGGTGAATACCAGGGGAGCCATCATTACGTTATGATGCATGGCAGCCCCCCTGACTTTTCTTTTCTACTTCTCATGTTTGGTTTCATTGTTTCCACGCGAGTACAAGCTCAAGTAAAAAAAATGTTTAAATAAAAAAAGGTACACAGGAGCCTAAGAAGCATTACCCAATTGACTTTGCATTACCCAAGTATGGGGTGTCCACCGAAAAGTGATCCCTCTCCCCACCGACCCAGCAAACAGGCACTCGGAGACACTCCGGGAGGTGCGCGCGGATGCATGAGGCCCGTGCCTAATGAGGAAGTGCTGGGAGTTGGCGGCGTGGTTCTGAGCGTGTGAATGCAGAAAACCAGATCACGCTGTTCGTTGTTAGAGAGTCCGATATTTGTTATGCAGGAAGTCGAGCAGTGTCTCTAGGATGCGCCCAAAACAGTTGCGCTTGGCAAGGCAAGTAAAGAAAAGCAAAAAGGCTTCACTTGCATCCAAAATTTAGAACAGGTTACAAACAATAGCAAAACATTATGGTGTCCCATTGATGTATATGGAGGGAAAGCAGGAACGCACGCTTTGCTAACAAACACTAAGCAAGATAATGTTGTCTTGAATGGCCAGTAACTGTCAGCGTTGCAATATCACAGGGGCTGCTGTCTGCAAAGCCACTTAAGTAATATTTATGTGCCTCTGCAATTTATGGTTCATTCACCAGTTGCAATGACCTGTTCATTTGGTGACAGATCAACCCCAAGAATCACTAAAGGAAATTTAGGAAAACCTTGTGCTTACCCTACATAAGAAAATTAAACTGATTGTTTGCATGAAAATTCTAAAAACAGGACTTCTCTTCTGCCTCCCAACGCAGGAAAAGGTCAGTGGTGATGGTGGGCACAGATATACATTTGCTTAGGAGTTAATAGGAAATAAAAAAAACAGTCATACGATCTCTGAACCCCACCTGCACAAACTTATCCACCTCCTAGTATTTCTCTCCATAAACCATGTGAAGGCTTTCCCCACAGCACGCAATACAAGCCAAGCACAATACTCAGCATTAAATGGGCTTTTACAGAACTCTTACCTGAAAATATCCTGAGATTCCAGGTCAACATGCAATCCGTTGATAAAAAGAGCAGACTCTCCAGGGTGCAGTCCCAAAGTGCCTTTGTAGAACTGAGAGAAAGCAGAATATAGAAATTAAGGAATGGAACGCTAGAATAATAGCAATTATTAAACGGTCATGCAGCAAGATGTCCAAACTCCCTGAACATAGTTCTATACGTTTAATATCTAGCAGGACCACAGCTTTTTGAAAAGTAGCAAATGGATGCTCACTCGATGTTCACCCGCACAAAGACACCACACTGACACAGTGTTATGTGGATCAGGCGGCAGGGGAAGTGCGACAGAAAGGGGCAGGAGGAAGAAAATACAATTAAGAGCGACATGCCCAATTCTTTTTAGATAAGGCTACCCCCATCCTGTGACAAGCACGCACCCAAGACCATGTCAATACCTTGAGACATTTGGACAACTTAATGCTGCTAATAACAACCCTTCAGTGCACCAAAGTTAAATACAACCATGTGAAATAAATATTAAAAACAAACTCTCCAGGAGAAAACTATTAAGCACATTCTGAAATGAGATTGTTCCATTTTCCCAAAAGTCCTCTGGTGAAGGCTGAGGAAGACTAACCTAGACGGTTAGGAAGGTGTCCCCTTAAATTGGCAATGACTCATGGTAGCTGTCAGATCAGTTAAGGCTTCACTCTCAGGAGTTGGCCAAGGGTGGTATTATGGTACAGTGTAAACACACAAGTACACAAAGGGATGTCGGAACACTAGAGTCACTGGAAAATGTACTCTATGTGAATGAGTGCATAACAAAAAAAGATCTACATTATAAAAAGGCAAGCACTAACATTACAAATTCAGTTATAAAAACAGTAAAGAGACAAGCTATCAATCTAAACGCAGTGTGGCGGGTCAGAAGAAGGACGGAACGCAGACAAATACATAGACAGAGTTCTAAGACCAGAGGTTTACAAACTGGACTTTCAACATCCAGGACATGATACATGTCCTAGAAAGTCTGAACAAAATTGAGTGGCATAATGACTACATACTGGTAACCATGGACATTAATGCTTTATATACATCCATCCAACATGACTTAGCACTTAAAACCATTGATTACATCTATCAAAATGTCTTGACTTCTTTTCATTTACATTTTGACAGGCTGAAGGAATTTTTAGCATTTATTTTGAGAAACAGTGCATTTCGTTTTAATGACAAGTTGTACCAACAAATTAGAGGCATAGCCATGGGGGCATGCTTTGCACCCTCAATGGCTAATCTTTTTGTGGTAGAATTCGAGAACCAACATGATACTAATCCCTCAGATTTGTCCAAAAAAGTAATCAGATGGCCACGTTACACACTGACGATATCTTGATTATTTGGAAAGAAAATTAAACTAAATTAGATACATATTGCAGTTACGTGAATGACAATATGTTTGGGTTACAATTTACTCCAGAAAAAAGTAAAGAAAGCATCCATTTTGTGTATCTTTGTATTTACATTTAAAGCAATGAGGTATATACTAAAACATATCGCAAAAAATAAACAGAGGTCAATGCAACCCTTTAGAGTACCATTAAAAATATCCTGATTGGAGAATTAACAAGGGCAAGAAGAAACTGTAGCAATAATTCTAACTTTATGCAGGAATATGAGCTTATATAGGACAGATGCAATCAATTATAGAGGCAAGCGAGAAAGTTACAAATACAAAAACGGATGGATGTACTGATCCTGAAAAAACACAAAACTGATTCTAATTCAGACAAGCTCAGAATGATTACACAACACACCAGTGGAAATCAATTAATACAAAAAATCTTTAACACTGGTACCTTTTACAACTAGACTGATTTGCAACAATATATTTCGGATCATCCAACATTTGTATACACCAAAGCTTCCACACTAAGAACTACATTCATTTCAAGCTTTATGGACAAGAAAAAGTTAGTGCAAACTAATATCACTGGTTCTCCTATCAAAGGTTTTTACAAATGCTCCCATTTCAGCATGTGCAAAGATGCACGGAACTAAATTCAGTCAGAGGTCACCAAGAATGGCAAAATGCTTATTATTCATGGTTCATAAATTGTAGAACAATATTTGTCATTTATATTATTGTATGCATTTGCAATAAATGATATGTGGATAGCACCATTAGAGAACCCAGAGTGAGAATCAGAGAACGCCTCAGTCTAACCACTTCAGACCGGAAGACACCACTGGCCATTGGTTTAAAGAACAGTCAATCGACAAGAAAATTGATTTGAAATTCTTTGGCATCAAGTATATAGAAATGATTTTGCGGTTTGGAGATTGTGATATTCTGCACCAGGAGGAAGCCAAAACGATATGCAACCTAAGAACCACAATAGAGGGACTCAATTGTGATCATGAGATGCATTTTGTTCTTTTAAAATCTAAACAATGATTATTACATCCATGTCATCACACTATGTTTAATCACTGGAGAAATGTATAATGCAAATTAAATGAACTATTCTATAACATCTATTGTATCCCGCGAAAAGCAATTTGATCTATGATTAATATTGATATATGCATATGAACATGTACACACAATAGTTTTGTGCATACTGTAACAGGATGGTATAATTTATGGAGTGACAGTGAATCGTAATGACAAATAATCAAAACATTGAATGTGTATGATTATGAACTACCACAGAGGGATACATTTGGGATCATGAAATGTTTCTATTTCTTGAAATGGTACACTTATGATTAATATGTATATATTCAATACCCATGGAAATTATCGCAAATGTCCATTGTACACGTAGTGAATCCTTCAAATGGATAACTGAGTTCCCTCCAAATGCAACCTCATTTATGGGTGAAATCGATATGTGCGTATCACTATATACACAAATAATGCATTTATGTATAAGCCAACAGGTAAGACAATCAGTCAAATTGATAATAGCCAAGAGGCATATGTACAATACTGAATGTATGAGATTTTTAATGTGATCCCTTGGAACAAATATCCAATTGGAAATCAACGGTATTTTAAGATGGGCAAGACTGACAATCTCAAAATGTGGTCAAAAGATTAAAATCATCAGGCACTCTTAGAAGATCACATAAGGTAAGGTCCGTATTGAACGATTTGTTATCTTTTACTTTAGTTTAATACATTTGTATTGTGCACCAGGTGGCCCGGAGGCATAACGGGCGCTAAACAGACAACAAAACTCCTGTGCGACAGCCACAGGGGCTAAGCATGTTGGCATATTCAAATGGTACAGGGGAGATAATCGAAAGAGCAGGGTTTTTAACTTCTTCCTGAAAAGTTATGACAGCTACAGAACTTTTCAGGAAGAAGTTAAAAACCCTGCTCTTTCGATACCCCCTGCTCTCAACTCAGGGGGTATTGAGTTCTAGGCTTTAGGTGCCACTGCAAAAAGCTCACCTTTAATGACCTGCGTGAGTTTGCATCTAGGCACCTTCAATAGGTTGAGATTGTTAAATCTGAGATCTCGTTTGCGTGGTTTTCTCTCTAGAGCTCCAACCAGGTATGCTGGGCTTGACATAAAGCATTTGAGGGGGATTAAAATAAGACCGTATTCAATCCTGGCCTCAATTGGGAGCCAATGTAAACCTCTCCTAGCATCAGATGCATGGTCCCTCTTTTTTATACCAGCAATAATCCTCACTACACTATTCTAAATTACTTGTAGCCTTTCACAATAGTTTTTACAAATCCCAATTAGCAAACTACTACAGTAGTTATTTTATCTCCAATAATGGCCCTAGCAACCGTCTCACAGTTTGCTGTTGAGATCTATGGGCGTAGCTGTGCTAGTAGCTTAATGTAGTAGGTAGAGGTGGAGACCAAGCTATTCACGTAGGCCTGCATATTAAGGTGTTGATCAAAATATAGACCTAGTATTTTGACTTTCTTTTTTGTCTCAATTATTCAGTCAGCGACCCGAATCTGCATGTATTTTGCTCCAAACTTTTCTTTTCTGTACCCACAACCATCCACTCTTTTTTGTTATTCAGGGCAATACCACTTTCAACCATCCAAGCCTGTATCACCTGGTATACCTTGTTAACCATCTTCGTATCCTCCTCATTAATGCCAGACAGCGGTATGACACATTGTGAATCATCTGCATAGTTTGTGAACCAAATACCTTTGTCTTGCTGCAAATCAAAGAGGGGAACAGTGAAGATGTTATACAGCGAGGGAGAGGCACGCACCCTGCGGCAAACCAAAATACAGCGCGCCAGGTACAGCCTCTGCATCCTCACTGCACACCCTGATCAATCGGTTACTCAGGAAGGACTCAATCCACTATGTCGCCTTATCAGAAAAGGCAGCCACTTCTTTCAACCTGGTGACCAATAATGGGTGGTCCACCAGGACAAATGCCGCGGGCAGGCCAAGCAGCATGATTAGCGCCGGTTGTCACTTATTCATGACCCGAGATAACCTCTATTTTAAATCTAGCAAAGCGGTTTCTGTGCCATGCCCTTGTCGAAAGCTGGACTGCCATTTATTTAAAATATATTTTTTAAAAAAAATCTTTAACATTTTTAAAGCATTATACTGATACAGTTCAATGCAATGTATATACATAATCTCACAATCTTAAATTGTTTCAATTCTCACCACAACTTTCCTCCCCCCATCCCTCAATATTAGCCTATGTATAATCTTTTCAGTCATCTATGTTCGTCCTGTTCACACCTCGCCTCGGCCTTATCTTGTACCATCAAATTTACGCTTTGCCCCTCCCTTGGCTGAACAAGGTTACCGTAAGGGCAGTCCGCTGCAGTATGTCTGCGCTGGGGTCTTTTTGCTCTCCTATTGCATTCTCCCACACCCATTTCCGCTGTTGCCTGTTTCCGCAGATCTTCCCGCCATCTTCCAACATTCAGCCTTTTTTCCGCTTTCCAATGCATAGCTATGCTGCGTTTGGCTTGCACATATATTAGGTCTTAGATTTTCCCCATTGCTTTCTGTTTAGTGCCTCTCCGGAAGAGTCCCAAAATGCATTCCTCTGGGGATTGACTAAGTTTATGCCCCCTGGGACCACTTTGTTTGCAATTTGCCTCCAGAATTCCTGTACGATGTTGCATTCCCAGAACATGTGTCATGCCTGCATTTTCTTTCCTACATTTTGGACATATCCGTTTACTTGCACCTTTGAATTTGGCTATTGCTTCTGGTGTTCGGTATCCCCTTTGTGTAATGTATAATTGTATAAATTGTAGTCTGGTGTTCCTGGTGACCTTCTTGTGGTAAGAGACTATTTTCTGCCACCCTTATCTTCAAGGGATTTCCCAGTTCTCCCCACCCTGCACTTCAGTTCTTCCCTCGAGTTGGCTCTATCAGTACCTCGTACAGTCTTGATATGGCATGCCCTCCTTCCCTCCGAGATATTTAATATAGTTTCTATTTCTTCACACTCTGTCATGTCCTCCACAGTGGTTGGCCATCTTCCCCTTATTGTGCATATCGTAGCTCTATGTAGTAAAAATTAACCTACGTGTATGCCTGTAATTCCTGAAAATCTACCAGCTTGTTTTCACTCCTTAGGTCCGTATTGTGGCAACACCACAGGCCTCCCAATGTGCACGCATACTTGCCCGTAGTCCCCTCTTGTCTGTCATTACCGCTGCCAGTGGTGTCTGTGGTGATATTGGGTCCTTAATTCCCAACTAATTCCCAATGTTTTGCAGGTCCTCTGCCATATTTGTATGCCTGGTGTCACTAGTTGTGGGTGTGCTTGCAACTCCGGTGGGGCTACCCATATCAGCTCTCTCAAATGTAAATGTTTTATTGGCAGTTGTAGGAGTGTTGTGTCTGCTGTGGGGTCATCCGCCGGCCAGTTACGACATATTGCAACTGACATGCTATGAAATAAAGTTCAAAGATAGGAATGCGGCGATAGGTTCCACCGAAATTATGTACAGCATTGGGGACAGTGGGCAGCCCCGTCTGGTTCCTTTCTGTAACTCCCATCTATCAGAGAAAATGTTACCTGTTCTTACCCTCGCCATTGGTTTGGTGTATACCAATTTCACCCATTTATGTATAGTGCGGTCCGAATCCCAGTCTAGCCATTGTGGCATACAGCCAGTCCCAGTGTACTGAGTCAAATGCTTTGATCGCATCTAACAAAGCCACTGCACAGTAGTCTGTCCTGCCCCTTGTACTGTTTATACCATGATGTAACCTTCTTAAGTTCCAGGAGATTTTCCTCCCTCGAACATATCCTGTTTGATCAGGGTGTATAATCTTTGAAACTACTTTTCTGAGTCTATCTGCCAGTATTGCCGTGAGAGATTTGCTATCTTGATTTAGTAGAGACATGGGTCTGTAGGATCCACATTCTATTGCACTTTTATTGGGTTTTGGGCGAGGAATGATTAAGGCTTCCCTCATACTTTCTTGGAGTGTCCCCGTTTGAAATGCTTCAATGTATACCCTCACCAACATTGGCACCAGGTTCCCTGCATATTCTTTATAGTACTCCACTGGCAATCCATCCATACCTGGAGTTTTACCCGAAGGCAGTGTTCTTATTATGGCTAGTACCTCTTCTACGGTTATGGGCTCTTCGAGTATGCTTATTTGTTGATCGCCTAGGTGTGTTCGGGTAATGAGATCCAGCGCTTCTTGCAGCGCCTCTTCCCTGTTGACGTGGGAATCTATATAACTCACAGTAACATTCATGAAACGCTTTGTTCACTCCTGCTTGCGTGTTTTCTACTTTCCCCTCTGCCGTTTGGATTGAGTATATTGGAGATTTCTTGTTATTGCTTCTGTACAGCCAAGCTAGCAGTTTGTCAGGTTTATCTCCCTTTGTGAGGCTTCTTTCTAGGTATTGTGCATAGCTGAATTTGCCCAGCCTGTCCCATTGGGTCAGGCACTTCTGTCTCAGCCTAATTTTCTCTTCCAAGTGGTCTTCCGCCACACTAGTCTTCCTTTCTATCTCAGCGAGTTTCAGTTCTGTTTAATTTCTTTCTGGGGTGATGGCCGTTTGTACTCCCCACCCCCTCCCCCAAACCCTGCTTTGGCTATCATCTCACCTCTTTCCACCACTTTATACGTTTCCCCTATTGTGCCCACTTGTTGAACACTACCCTCATTTACTTTGAGGAACTCTATTGTGCTTTTTCGTATGTGTTCTTTAAATGCTGTGTCTAGCAACGCTTTACACCCGAATCTCCAGTTTGGTATTGGCGGTCTCAAGTATAAGTGGGGCGTGGTCCGACAGGACTCTTGCCTTGTATTGCGCCGCTATGAATTCCTTCATATGTTCCTTCATATGTTCCTTCATATGTTCCTTCATATGTTCCTTCATATGTTCCTTCATATGTTCCTCTCCTGTAAACAGTTAACCTAGTATTGTGTATACTTTGTGTGGGGCAGAGTAATGAGAGTAGTCTCTTTCAGCAATATGAAGGGTCCTCCATATGTCCACCAGCTGAAATTGGCATAGGAGGGTAATCAGAACTTTGGCTGGCTGGGCCGGTGTTTTGAACCGATCATCAGATCTGTCTACTATGGGATTTAGTGTGCAGTGGAAATCTCCACCCCATATCATGACCCCATTCTTATATGGTGCCAGCCTCGCATAGTGACTTGAAAAATATTGTGGCATCATGGTTTGGTGCATAGGTACTTATTATACATATTTCTCTATTCTTGAGCATACCGTATATGATGACCATCCTCCCTTCGTCGTAACCTTAGTATGTAAAACTTTCAGGAGGATTGATTAAGCTATCCAGGTGAGAACAACTCTGGCGTATGCCGAATATGTGGAATCCACCAGCACCCCCCCCCCCCCCCACTTGTAAGCAAGTTTCCCTGGTTTGTACTCGTTCAGATGCGTCTCCTGCAATAAAGTGATCCTTTGATCCCCACTTTATGTCTTCACAAATATGTGATCACCCTCTGCCTTTTGCCATAATTGTTCAGACCCCAGATGTTCTAGGTCATGACCGTTATGTCCCGAGCCATTGCATATTTGTTTGTGTGGGCTTCTCCAGTGCCACTAGCCTGCCTTGGGCGTTGGCTGTTTTCATGTGAGGACTACATACTTCTGTGTAAGGCTTCCCTCCCTTCCCCTTACTTAACTCCCACCTCACCCCCCCTGTATATAACAAACCTTAAACTGTCCAGCTTTGCAGTGCATGTTTAGACTTCCCTGCTTCCGCTCCTCGTATGCCCAGTCGGTGGACTTGGCTTCTGGTGCCCAACGAGTGGGTACTTGTTCCGTACCTTAATAAAAGTGTGTGGGGTAGTAGGAGGTCTCCTTCCACTTGTGTCCCTCCTACCAAACGTCTTGTGTCTATTCTGCGGTATTCCTGCATTATGTACCAACTTCAAACAGTAACTTTAATATGCACTACACATTATATTTTTCTGTGATCTACCTTTGTTACCTTCAGGTGGATACATTCCTTTTATTGTATTTTCCTGACATTAGTTCTGTTTGTACACCTTTGGGTGCACTTAGAGCTTTTTTTCCATATTTGTTGTCATTCTTCTTCCGATGCCGGTACCTTCACACTATCCATCCAATCTTGTTCCTCAGACGGTGTTTTGAAAAACTAGGCCCTGTCGCTGTGCGGGATCTTCAATTTGGCCGGATATGACATGCATTACTTACCGTATTAGCATTTCTGATGATTGTATCTGCTTAGATTCACATGCTGTGCATATGGTCTGACATCCAGTGGTATCCGCGGAGTATTGCATCTGGTCTTTCGGGACCGAAAGGGGACGTCGAAATAGGCGTGTCTGTAACACTATCCCTATCGTGACGTGTAGTGTACCCAAAATCCCTCACGCGCAGAGGTCCCTCTGATTGTATTTTTTCTGCCATGAGTGAGCCCAAGGCTATTGTGAGTACATGAAGAGAGAAAGTAATAAGACGTCTATGTTCCTTCCACCCCGAGCGGGGAGGTAGTGAGGGTGCATGTGAATCTAAGCAGATACAATCATCAGAAATGCTATTACGGTAAGTAATGCAAGTCTTCTGATGCTTGTTAATCTGCTTAGAATCACATGCTGTGCATAGATTAGCGAGCAGTACCCGGAGTTGGAGATGGGTTGTGAGAAGGAACAGTAGAGAAAAGATGTCTTAGTACTGCTTGTCCCACCTGAGAGACAGACCTAGAATGCGTGTCTAGGCAATAGTGTTTTGTAAAGGTGTATACAGCACTCCAGGTTGCCGCTTTGCAAATGGACTCTAGGGGAACATTTTGCCTATATTGATCCTTACTGCATCAATTTTAGTTTCTAAGTTTGCTTGTAGTGCTGCTATTGCGTTTAGTAGCTGCTGGTTCCCGTTGTCCGTTGCATCCTTGGGGCTCTTGGTTGGTCCCCCCTCGCCATCTCCTGGGGCATTCTTGGGCTTTAGTGAATGTTTCCATTGTGTTTTTTTTGCCTTTAGCTTTGTTGCCTTTTGTCGCCACCTGTTCTGCTGAACTGCTGTTCTCGCTTCCCCTGGTCCCCGAGTGCCTTGTGGCTCTCCTCTTACTCGCAACAGCTTCGTCCCCACCGTCTTATGCCTTGGTTAATCAGCAGGTTCAGGTAGCTGAACTCGGACTTTTGGTTTACACTTTGCTGGGACTTGGGCCTTGTCCTGTGAACGTAGTTTCTGGTCACAGGATTTAGGGCTGTTCTTTCGCTCCTTTATGTGATCAGGAGGGCATTTACTACTCCTCAGCAACTGCTCTGTTCTATTTCTGCCTCCTGCGTCAACATTTTACTCTTATGCCCATGAAACCATGTTTTAGCCTTGGTTCTCTTGCGTTCATCAAAGCTGTCCGTAACAATTCCCGTTACGCTTGCTACTAAACATGTGCACAGCTTATTATGTGCCTCTGCTTGTTGGGCTTGTTACGCTATATGTCTGAGGGCCACTCTTGTGCTCATCTGGCTTGGGGATTATACAGCGTGTGTTTCGGTTGTAGGGCTTCCATCTGACAGCAGTGTGCTGCCTTGTCCTTCCTCCTCCTCCTCCCCGTATATGGTGAGTCGCAGGATTAGTGCTGCAGCTTCTTCCGGATATTGGGCTCTTTCCCTCTGGCTTTTATCAACTTGGCTCTCCTGCACTACTGCCCGTGCCCCACGAGTGTTGGTGGGGTGGGCGGCGTTACGTACAATTCAGGGGTCGGGATCTATCCCATCAAACGGGCGGTACCGTCTCTCTTCCCTCTCACCCGTGCTCTGTGGGCCTAGGGTTCAGCATGTAACGGTTGGATCCTTTTCCGTAAAGTGAGGTGAGAGTGGCATTGCCCCACCTTCTCCCTTTCGCCTTACCGCTGTGTTGTACGTTGCAGTTCTGAGGACTCTTCTGCGGATTGCGGAGTTCAGTTTCGTACTCTTGGTCTGCGTGCTCAGCTTCCGCCTGCAGTCCTGTTGCTATGTACTGGCACTGGCCACGTAGGTAAGCCGCTGTGTTCACCCTCTCTTTCTCACGTTGTTGCCTGTGCTGGGTTCATAGCTATCACAGGGCTCGTCTGCAGGCTGCACCCCTTCCAGGAAGCATCTGCGGCTTCCACGTTCCCCAGCTACCTCCAGGATCACATCCCCTTACCGGCCCTCTATTCTTGCCTGTTGAACATATGCGACCGTCACGGTTGGGCGCAAGTTACCCGTATCCCAGTCCTGTCCCTCGCCTTTACGCCAGTATTCCGTCTTCCTTACAGTGCTGGCGGCATTTATTGGGCTAGTCAGTTCTATGTTCTGCAGCAGCTCTGTTTCCTCAGCGCTGCGGTCCTTGCTAGGCTACTTGCTGTTTGCCGCCATTTTCGCCAGGCGGTCCGAGTTCCCCGGCTCGTGCTCACGGTGTACCACGCTGCTTGTACTCTTCTGGGCTCAATAGTTTGTGCGCACTTCATTACAGGAGGCCATCTTTCGAGCAATCAGCTGTTTATGGATTAAACCTGCCATTTACAGCTCATCTTTTGTCGGCTCTGCAGGAGCCTCATACAGACACGTCCACTTCACATGGCTGTTAGCCACACACCCCCCTTATTTAACATGTTATGATTATTCGAGTGCTCTAAAATCTGGATATATGCTACCCGATCTAAACATTTTAATAAAAAAGGAGTACTGGTAATCGTCCTATGATTATCGGGCACCAGGGGGTTAGGACCCTTTTTTTTATTTTATTTTTAACGGTGGAGTAATCCAGGCATTCTTTAGCTCAACTGGCACATGGCTCTCCTTATCTCCTTAAAGGACGCATTAACGAATTTAGACAGAATCCCTACCAGTGCGGGAGCGCAAGCTTTGATGGTAATGGCAGGGCAGGTGTCCCCTTTACACTTTGTCGGCTTAAGTTTGCCAAGAATATCCGCCAGCTCCAATTCACACACAGGTCTGAAATTAAACTGGTGTTGTACAACTTTCTGCGTTTGTGTAGTAGAGAGGACCACTTCATGTTCCATCATCTTCCTACTCACCTCAATATATAGTGTTTAATCAAATCAAGTTTACTCAGCATTGCATCTTGTATAGACGCACACTATGCTACGTCTTTTTTTGGGCCATCCTGTTTGTTCGGGCAGGGATTTTCTAGCTCTTAACACTTTGGACAATTATTTAGACTTATACTGAGCATTAGAGATCCTGGTGTCAAACATTGTTATTTTGGCTGAGATCACCGCCAATTTATACTCTTTCGATGCAATGTTATACGCCTCCTTCTCTTTGATCTCTGTGGAGAATTTCCAGGCAAGAAACACTTATTTATTTTGGCTTTGAGCATTTGGAGTTCTGGAGAGAACCACGCATTCACTTTTTTATCTGGTGCTAATCTTTTTTTAAGGGGTGCAACAGCATTGGCTGCTCTCAGAAAAGTCTCCTGATAAGCTTTAGCCATCGCATCCACTGATTCCATCCTATCCCCTAAGGGTGTAATCCAGACTTCCAAGGATGCTGGGGAGAGCTTTCTAGTATTTCTAGTAGTTATCACAGATTTATTTATCGTCCTAGTCTTTTTCCTTTTCTCAGACACCATGTCCAACTGGATGAAGTGATCAGACCATGGGCACGGATGAATAACTAGGAAATTGATTGTGATAATATGGGTGGCCCCCCAATCCAGGGTATTACTCTCCTATTTGTGTAGCATCATTAATCAGATGCATAAAACCTAAGTTACTAAGTGAAACTGCAAGACCTTTTGATAAAAGCGATCAATTTCCCTTCCCAGCCACAGAATAATATTACCCAGTAACATAACCTTAGTGGTGGGTTTTAACAAAGGTAACCACATGTTGCATAATTGCTGGGCAAAATCAGGCGTAGATGGTGGTCTATAAATCAGAACCAAATTAATTGTTTCTGCATCGGCTCGAATTTTGACCTGAAGCGTTTCACAGCCCTTTGGGCCAAATAGGTTTGCTTCCCTAGATTCGCTTTGTAAATAACGGCGACTCTGCCCCTCTCCTTTCTTGTCGATCCCTGAATATCAGACCATACCCCATAGGCACTGCCAGAGCTAAAGTCTGTCCAGCAGCCCTATAAAGTCACATTTCTGTTAATGCACACCCATCTAGATTTTGATCAACTATATATGATGCTAAATCTGTAGCATGTTTCAAAAGCGCTCTACTGTTCAAAAGGACCATTTTCAGCACAAATGTCCCTTCCTATCTCGGAGGGTCTTCACTGTGCTTAATTAGAATCCTGGGCGAGTGAATAACCCTTTCCCATTGGACAATTTGCTATAACAACCGGTATAGCTTACAGTTTCATTATAGCCCGCAAATTGCCCATTGCTTTCTTCAGCTGGGTAAGTTGTGCATTAACAGTGATTTGCCCCCCTCTAGTGGCCAAAGTGAAAATTACTTTTTCCAATGAATACCGTCTTTTTTCGTTCAATAGTTGGGGAAAAGAATAGCTTACTATAATTAAGCATAACTTCTTTTTTATCATGCTATTTCTCATGTTTTTTTTCAACTTAAATATTCCACAAGAAATATTTAAGTCCCCAAAAACAATATCATAATTTTACAAATTATATTTTTAAGCGAACTTTGGTCTTTGGCCCTGGGTTCTAATAGCTTTTTGTAACGTTATGTTTCATGTTTTTTTGTAAACTTAAATATTCCATAAAGAATATTCAAGGCCCCCAAAAAACAATATATTAATAAAAAAAATTATATATTTTAAATGAACTGTTCTTTTTGCCCATGGATTCTAATAGCTTTATAGAACTCGCCCTAGGGCTGGACCTTCGTTATGGACCCTCATATCGGTCTTCAGGGCCCATAACGCCCGGCACGGCACTCAGGCGAGGTTTTTAAGGATATAGTATGCTAACCTTAGGCAGCACTCCCTGATCCTCCTACTGTTTTATGTCACAGCGGGTAGGTATGGTGGTATTGCCCATTGCCTCCAGTAGGCCATCAGTATATTGATGAACCCCAGTATTCAACCCTCAGTTCAGTGTAGGGTGCAGAGATATATCCGGTTCCAATTTCGGGCTTCCTAAAGCTCTAATTATGCCTTGCTCTATATATGCGAGCTAACCCTGCTACGATTCATACTGGCCATGGGTGGGGCAGGAAGTCCCATGGTGGTTGAAGACAAGGCAAGAGAAGCTTCAGCCTTATACCATGCTAATATCACAGCACTGCAGCTTGCGGTGGGCAGCAATTTCTCGCCTGTATTACAGGCCTGCATGCATAATTTCGGTTTAGCTGCGCAAATTGCCTCTAACTGATGCATAATGGTAAAACAGAACGAAGCGCACGTTTACCTAGTGGAACAGGACGCGAGCACCAGGCGTATCTGGTTATTTCTTCAAGCCAAATTTATTATTTTTTTTTGTTTTACATTAGGCTATACAATAAGCCTTTTGCACTACAGAATAATAAGAGAAAAAAATATAAATATACAATAAAACCATTATAACACCAAATAAGGTCTGTACAATTCCACAGTACCTCATAAAACTCTCTTAAAAAACAATCAATCACACGATGGAAAATGCAATAAAATAAGATATTCCCAGAATTGATCAGATCTTTGTGGATATGTGTTCGTGTCTGCTGCAATTGTTCAGCATACTTCCCAACATGGTACAAACCTGACATTTGGAATGTGGGGAGGTTCTCTGGTGTAGACAATGTAACAAGTAGAAAAGATAAATTGTTCAGATTTATTTCTTTTTTAAGCGGTCTACAATGCATATGGCTCTTAGTGCCGTAGTTCTATGTTCATTTTTCCTAAAGTTCAGCAGTTCATGTAAACATCAGCAGTTCATTGTTCCTAAACTTTCCACACTATCCGCATTCTAGCTGACATTAGCGGTACTCACTTTTGAAGTCATGCGGGTGACACAAACTGGTGCTTTTGTAGTAATGCAGGTGACGGGAACGGTGCATGTCTCTTCGATAGTGTCTGCAATGGTGTTGTTGATCGCATCAAATCTCTCATAATAATTACAGAAAGTTAATTTCCCACAAAAGTTATAAGGTTTAAAGGATAGTTCCGGGACTTTTTTTTTTTATTGTCCCTACGGTTCGGCCATGAATTTTTAAGCATAACTCGGTAGATCGTAGAAAACTTTCCTATGGACCTTACCCGACTTTTCGTCCATTAGCGCACTCGAAATCAGCCGCCATTTTCTGATAATCCTATCATTTCCCCCCATCGACCTGGCTCACCTGCTTTTGCGGCACTGAATCAAATCCCCCGCCCCTGAGCCTGACATCAGCAGACGCGTACCGCCCATTTCCCAACGCCAAAGCACGTTTCGTGTCAACAATCGCTGTGCCTCAGCTAATGAAGTGTCGCCATGGAAATGGCAGGACGCCTCTTTCCTCAATAAGTATAAACACACCGTTTCACAACACACAGCAGCAGATTTTCGATTCCATTACTCTCTCTGTGTTACTTTGAGTATTCTGTGACTCGTTTCTGTGCTCTGGTCAGCTACCTTCGCCGCTTCTAGGCCTTGTGAACACCTGTACCATCTCTGTAAATTATTTTACTTTCTTTACCACACAATGGCTACAATAATGCCGTATATGTACGAGCCCGAGTACACCGAGGAAGAACTACTGGAAAGGCAAGCACGCGAAAACGATGGGGATTCAGACGGCAGTTGGGAGGACCAGTCAACGGATGAAGAGCCTGGACCATGTCGCATGGACGGCGTCTCCACCTGGTGCACGTGCAATCGGTGCGAGCTAATGCCAAATGAGGAGGAGAACTGCTGCTGCCGTGAAAATTCCGGGTGCTTGGCCTACATTTTGGAAGGCGAGCCAAGTCCGCAATGCATCACCGAGCTGCCAGAGTTCAGGGAAGCCTGCCTCTCACGCACCGTGTTGAGGATGATGATGGTGCTTATGCACGAACTTCGCGGCACTGTTCGTCCGCGTAATCCGAGTAACGAGTAAGTATACTCTGGTTGTGATGTCAGTGATGCCACTACTATTTCATGGTCGTCTCCCACATATAAAATTACATCTACATATCATTCGAATGCATGTAAATTGGTTCCATATTGTGCATTTTCTAGATAGAATTTTTTTCAAAAGCAGAATGACATTTTTTACCTGAATCGACAGTGATAAGAAAGTTTTGTCATTTTAATACAGTTTGCATCTTTCTTTTTCACAGGTGGTACAGGCTGGTGGCCTATCGTTGCTTCACTTGGTGGCTTCACGGGAGGCTCTGACACCGCGTTCGGAGAGTAATACCTGCCTGTGCGGTACTTGCCATTAGACAACATTTCCCCAGCGACAGTGGACAATACCGAGGATTTTCCCTGGATGTGCTGCAACCGGAACTTTACAATGTGTAATGTTTATTATTTATGTTCAATTGAAATTAAGATCTAAAATAAAACCCAACATATATTTTAACAATGGTTGTTTTGATTTTTTAAATGAATCTAGTGTGTCTCCATTGAATAGTCTTCCTGTGCCTTGTCTTGTCACACCACATGTCTCCGGCCAGCATCCTCCCTCACGCTGGCCGCCCACCTTCAATCCACATAACCGTTGAACCCATATGCAGCAGACATACATATGTTATTTTGCGGGTTGGCATCAAGCCTCCCGGCCTTGCCTCCTCCCCCAAAAATACTTACCACACCACTTTGTTCAAGCGTTGGCAATAAAAGGCCGTTGGATTTTATTGATACAAAACATGGTTATAGGTAAATAATCAATATGGTTGATCATAATAAATCATCCTTTTGGGCACCGGGTACAGAGATGACCCCCTCTGGCCCGTGCCGCCTTGCCACCACAGGCCAGCCTGCTGCTGACTAACTGCCTAGGCATCCAGGGTCTCCAGGGTGAACTGCACCCATATATTCTCCTGGGAGGGTGAGGTATTTATAAACTCACCCCCCTGCCTTCCATGTACTAGATCCTGCAGAATGCCTCTTACATGCAGTTAGATGGCCTCTCCTTGGTGAGGCCCTGCGGCAAACGAGTCTTGTCTGCACGACCACCGCCCTAATCCACCTCCTCCCGCCCTATCAAAGGCAGTTCGCACCGGGGTACTTGTGCTGCCAAGTGGAGCTGTCAGGGAGCGATAAAGGCCAAGAGGTGCCAAAGACCATGTACACTTCAAAGTGGTCTATAGAGCATGGGTTGTTGTTCCCATGTCTACCTCCAGACCCCGTGTCTCCTGCCAAGCATCCCCCCTCACGCTGGACGGCCCCCTGCAATCCACATAAGTGTGTCTCCATTCACGAGTCTTCCTATGTCTTGTCTGCACGACCACCGCCCCAATCCACCCCCCGCCCTATCAAAGGCAGTTCCCACCGGGGTACTTGTGCTGCCAAGTGGAGCTGTCAGGGAGCGATAAAGGCCAAGAGGTGCCAAAGACCATGTACACTTCAAAGTGGTCTATAGAGCATGGGTTGTTGTTCCCATGTCTACCTCCAGACCCCGTGTCTCCTGCCAAGCATCCCCCCTCACGCTGGACGGCCCCCTGCAAACCGCATAATGCCACGACATATACACGTCATTCATTCACAAACACACCCCTGTTTCGAATTCTTTATAACCCACTTCATATTTCTAATGTGAACTTCTTTGCGCTTTGCTAGTCAACCCGTGAAGGTGCTGGTTATCTGCTCTTCGTCTCTGTGAACTTCTGTGACCACTTCGAGGAAACTCGTCAGTTTGCAACCTGTGAACTGCTCCCTGTTCTACGACAAGAAACTACTCTGATCCCTGCTTCTAACTGTTTGTTCGTCAAGGTAAGGCCATGTACCATAATCATTTTGCGTCCAATTTCTTTTCGTTCAAGACAGTACATGCAAGTAACTAGTCACATGTTCTGAGTTTAGTCAAATTATTTTTCTATTTTTTTAAAGTTATTCAAATACTTATCCGCATGTGAATAACGTGTATAGTTCCAAGAACCAAAACGAACCTTGCATTGAACCTTTTATGTGTCATTTAATTTTTTAACACATTGGTATTCATAGAGAATTGTTGATCTTTACTTTTCAGAACTTTCCACAATGCCTGCCTGTTCCATTGGCGGTTGCCCTTCGAAGACCCATAACAAATCTGAAGGTACTATAATGCATGTTTTCCCTAAGACAATAGATCAGATAAGAGAATGGGTCGGATATTGCGGATATCCACCGTCTGAGCTCGAAAGTAGAGTCCTAGAAGTCTTTGCGGACAAGAGGGGTGATCGATACCGCATCTGCAGCAGGCACTTTACCTCTGACATGTACTCCACATCATTGCTAATAAAGAAGAACACACCGCGAGCGAGGCGAAAATTGCTCTCAACCGCTATTCCCACTCTATTCGTCCACATCCCTCCACTGGTGAGTCAAGTTTACATATTTATCTCTCGGCCTTGCGGTAGTGTGTAGCATTAGCTAACAATAATTTCCCCATTTATGTATCCACTCAATATGAAGGCGGAAGATTCTCCATCCGTGTCGTTATTGCAGTCATCAGCCACTTCAAGCGCCTATCGGGTAATCTTACTTGGCTATTCTGCCACTGACTTGTTTTAGGCATGTAAATCAATAGATTTAATTTATCGTGTAATTATTTTACCTAATGGTACACCCTTGTACTCGTCCTCTAGTCTTTGTTTTCAGTTATAATTATTGTTATCCAAAATAATGCAAGTACTCTCTTTCAGGGAGATGCTGAGGAGTCCAACGTATTGACGACAACCGTTGATGTCACTCAGATGCTCGAGGTACGTTTCCGGACAGTTCCATCGATGGAGATCATCAGATCTTGCATTCTTGTAGCGTGATTGTTACACACAATGTTTCTTTCGTTTTTAGCCATTGATATGTCCTTCTGTCGTCGCCCTCCTATGTGTCTTCTTTTTTCAATATTGTGTTCATTACTAATGAAAGTCCTATGTTTCAGGGAGTCGATGGAGCATTAGTCCAAGAAGAAGGGGGAGCATGCAGTTACGGGTCGGCGCAACAGCTTGCAGAAGTGTGCACCGCAGTTACATCGTCCCTTGATGTTCTTATGCATTTCGAGGTATGGATACTGACAGTTCGATCAAGCGAAATCATATGACGTGATTACATCCGCTATACTTCCTTCTTTATTAACGTAAGTACTATGTTTCAGGGAGATGACGGAGCTTCTTCTACAAGAACATCACCCCTAGTAGTTGATGCAGATCTCTGGGTGGTGAAACTTCATACGATCAAGCAAATCGAATCATATTTAGATATCCATTATTTATTTTAGACAACTGATCATTTGTGCAGGTCTGCACAAAGTTTATGTTCTTTTTAACAAAATAGAAAACCATACTAATGCAATTACTGTGTTTCAGGGAGTTACTGAAGCATCATCTTCAATAATATCATCAATGGAAGTCTATGAGGAGCCCGAGGTATGGATCTTGACAGTTCCATCTAACTAGATCAACTATGCGTGAATAATTGTCGTTTGAATGTTCTATTTGTGTTTTGCTATTGAGATGTACGTGGGTATTGGTCCCCAAGTACATTTTGTGTTTTCAATATTATTATACATACTAATGAAAGTTCTATGTTTCAGGGAGTCGATGGAGCGTCAGTGCGTGATGGATGTGCTTATCATGAAAATATAGTCGTTGCAGCGCAAGAGGAAGTGGAGACATGCACACACGAGTCGGAGCAACAGCGTCCTGATGTTGAAGTTCGAGGCAAGAAAGTTTCAAAGAAAAGAAAGCAAAAGAAGGTTAGTGTCCTGGTCACTATATTATGTTGTTTTTCACTGTTAATAGTTCAATACTGTAAGTTGTGTTTAAACTGAACATCCCTTTTCCAATCTGTCCTCTAGTTGCGAGTGGGTGTACGAACTAGATCTACACAGACAGTGAAGCGAACGAGAGATGTTGCTTGTCAAACCTTTTGGCAGGGACTTGAGACTGGAGATGCATCGTGCCAATGGGAAGAATATGAAGTGATTGACAACGGAGCTATACCACCACCAGCCATTAATAGTGAATGTCCTCCTGGTAGTTTGGATGCAGTCGGAGATCAATTTACAGAATCCACACCCGCAAAAACTAAGACCGCGAGAAAGTTGAAGAAATTGTTTTATTCACCCATCGCCGGAGAAGGAACAGATGTTGCAATGGAAGAGAATGAAGTGGACGACAATGAAACACCATCAATATCACTGAACATAGCGGAAGACGATATCAGAGATTCTACCTTTCATGTGAGTGACATGTCCTCAACGTTACAGGCCGAACCAGCTGGGATGCAGAGTGACAGTATAAGGAAAGAGGCCAAATTCATTGTATTCGATAGTTGTTTGATTGATATTATTATTCGGATGAAATGTGGGCATTCGGTTGGTGGGGAAGTATGTGGGGAGCCATTGATTAATGTGACTCGTGCAATTCGAGGCACTAACCTTAAAATACATGCCACCTGTACAAAATATCCTTTCTCATGGTCTGCACAACCCATGCTGGGGCAACTGCCAGCAGGCAATCTACTTTGTGCAGCGGCTGCACTTTTTAGTGGTTCAAGTTTTAAAAAGTTAGAGTCTTTCTTTCAGTTTGTGGGAATCCATTTCATTGCGAAAACTCAGTTCTACAAATACCAAACCGATTATCTATTTCCAGCCATTAGCGAAGCTTGGAGAATGGAAAAAATGTCTATTGATAGTGTATTCGCGGGCAAACGGTTCAGGCTAGCCGGTGATGGACAGTGCGACAGCCCAGGATTTTCAGCCAAGTACTGCACCTACCACTTTCAGGACATGGAAAGTAAGAAAATTGTGAGTTCGGTGGTCGTGCAGGTGTCACAAAGCACATCCTCAGTGGCCATGGAGAAAGTTGGCTTTGTAGCATCATTGCAAGAACTACAATCGCGGGGAATGGTGATCGACCTGATAGCCACGGACAGACACGTTTCAATTGCCAAGACAATGAGAGTAGAGTACAAAAATATAAATCACCAATTTGACGTTTGGCATCTTGCAAAAACAATCAATAAAAAAATGTCGGCTGCAGGTAAAAAAAAAGATATGCAAGGTATTTCACAGTGGTCCAAGTCAATCAGCAACCATCTTTGGTGGAGCTCAAAAACATGTGGAGGGTCGTTGGAAATTCTACTGGAAAAATGGCGGTCAGTAATGCTACACTGTAGCAACGTTCACCTCTGGACCACAAACCAACATTTCCACAATTGTGAACATGGCCATTTGTCCACAGAGGAGGCACGGAAGAAGAAGTGGTTGATTCCTTCATCACCCACTCACAAAGCCATTGAAAAGATTGTATTTGATAAAACTATAACAAGAGATTTGAGGGGACTCACGGAATTCTGCCACACAGGAGATTTGGAGGTGTTCCACAATATGTGCCTAAAGTACAGGCCAAAACGATTGCATTTCGGCATGGAGGGCATGATAAATCGGACTCTTCTAGCGGTCTTGGCACATAACCATAATGTTGGCCGTCAACAAAGTAGGACGACCGGAACTTTAGGGACGCTTCGCTACAATAAGGCCTTCACTAAAAGAAGTAAACAATGGGTGATCAAACCAGTGTTTGAGGATATGCAATATGAGTTTATTGAGAGACTTATTGTTGACGTCCTAGATAGGCACATACATGGAGTTGTGAACGAACCTGTGCAGGGGACAACTGCATTGCCACCCAACATTGCCTCTGTTCCATGTCCACCTAAAGCAGAGCTCATTGAGAAATACACATCACGGTTTAAATGATTGTAATTTGATTGTCTGTTCTCTCGAGTCTCCTCATGTTGCAGGCCCATTGGATATGTGTATCTATGTAATGTGTAAATAAAAGTGATTGCTCAGTGTACATGCAATGTGTCTCTCCACCCTTGCCCCTCCCTTCACCGTGCAGTAGTGCGAACCACCCGGGTGTCACCTGTGACTTTGCTCTCGAGTCTCCTCATTTCGCAGGCCCATTGAATATGTGTAGCTATGTATTGTGTAAATAAAAGTGATTGCTCAGTGTACATGCAATGTGTCTATCCAACCTTGTTCATTTGCGCATTAAATTAAACCAAACAGTAATATAAATCATTTCTCAAAAAATATAGAATGTCTCCGTATTTATGGTTCTCTGGGGCTGCAAAGCACGCAGACAAAATGCAAAGATGGAGTGTAAATTTCAAGTCCTGTGAGATGGCCTTACACTGAATGTAGCTAACTAGGAATGTGTGCTCGTTCAAAGTGAAGGTCAGCTGCTTTGATTTTTTGCTCGGGTGCCGGAATTGCCCACGACTCAGTATAAGGTTCTATTGTTATTTGACCTTGACAGGCCGGGACCATCCCGAAAGACTTCTTTTTGGGGGTGTGGTGCAATAACGTAAGAAACGATAATGAATAAAATTTCAGAAACGATAGCCATTTAATGTTCGTTCATTAGAAGAAATAACGTCGGCATAGAAGGAGTGGTATTTCGGGGCTGCCCTACGCACAGACACAATGGAAAATGCAAATATAATGTAAGTAACTCTTTAGATGAGTTTATACCGCAATTTAATTACTATACAGTAGCTTTAAAGACGGGTTAAGTTGTACTTGTTCGTTCTATGTGGCATATTGTTTTGTACCGCGCACTATCTTGAGGAGAACCATCTCCTTTTACGGAAGCACCTCAAAACCTTCCTCTTTGCTTCTGCTTTCTCTCTCCCTCTCCCCTGCTACAAGTGGTCCACTGTCTGCGACCTCGGTCCTGGGCCCTTCCACTCTCCACCTGCACTGCCTCCCTGTCAACCCCTGCACTGGGGGACTGTCTCAGTATCCTACAGCCCCCCCTTCCCAGCACTTGTTCTGCACTTACCTTGCACTCGCCACCAGCTGGCCCTATGTATTTATTATTTTATGCTACTTACCTTGTACTCCACTTCCCCCCTCCCCTTCCCCTTGCACTTTTACCTTCCCCCTACCCCTGCACTTGCGCGATCTGAATGACACCTGGCCTAGTAGGATCGTTGTCTGTCTTCTCCTTGTCCCCCCCCCTCCTTGCCTCGCCACGCCTTGAAACACTTGTGTATAGGCGCGTTGCAAATGCCATATAATATCATATCAGTGACAAAGTGGTCCACTGGCGCTCAGGCGGCTCTGAAAAAGGCGGAGGAGAGGGGGTGGGTTACTGGAAATGACGTATAATACCCAGTTGCACTGTCCTAGCTATGAAATAATTTCCCAACCTAATATATAAAATGAATAATTTTAATAAAGATCTGATGGTGAGACTAATTTCATTTTTTATGTTCTTCAAACAGGTACATCCTTCATTATTGTATGTGTCACGAGTACCAGACACCGGCGGATGGCTTTTTCAACCGCCAGCTGCTTCTCCGCGTGAACAACGTTACCACCCTGACCATTTTATGGGACGATCGCCAAGTACAAGTATGCCCTTACGCGGTACTAACGGCTAGATGCAACATACAGACCGTTGTGGTGGCCTAGTGCCTCGTTGTTGGAACAGCCATGCGATTATCAGTGCGACCGAAGAGCTTATTTTATCGTAAACCAACACCCTGTGTACTGCACACGAACATCACTTGCCTCAAGACGAACTATTTTGGATCGAGAGCAAAGAAAAATGCAAATCGCTGAATATTCTCTAAACATTTGATGTCCAATAAATGTACTTTGCCAAATGTACAATCTTGCCGTTTGCTTTTAAACCACAGTTTCATATTCCGAATTGTGGCGCTGTATTGTGAGATGATCTAAGACCCTGTGTACAGCAAAGGAACATTGCGTGCCTCAAAACGAACTTTTTGGAACGTGAGCAAATAAAAATGAAAATCGCTGAATATTCTCAAAACATTTGATGTCAAATAAATGTACTTTACCAAATTTACAATCTTGCGGTTTGATTTAAAAGTACAGTTTCATATTCCCAATTGTGGCGCGCTGTGTTGTGAGCTGATCTGTGTTGATTTCTGGGTTCTGTGTGGAGTCGCGTAGAAGACGCCTGGGCGCGTTTGCCTACGCAGCACAGTCACGTCACGGATAGAGGCGGGGAATATGAATGTTTTGATAAAGTCTGTTTCAGGGGCGGGGGATTTGATTTAGTGCCGCAAAAGCAGGTGAGCCAGGTCGATGGGGGGAAATTATAGGATTATCAGAAAATGGCGGCTGATTTCGAGTGCGTTAATGGACGAAAAGTCGGGTAAGGTCCATAGGAAAGTTTTCTACGATCTACCGAGTTATGCTTAAAAACACATGGCCGAACCGTAGGGACAATAAAAAAAAAAGTCCCGGAACTATCCTTTAAGTTACCTACCTGTAGCTATTGTTCCCCAGCATGGGTGTGGCATGTAATTCACATGTTCATGAATATTCCCTGTCGTCAAGCTGGGAATCTTCGGTAAAAGTAAAAACAGTTTCACTTTGACATAAAAACTGTATTTCTCCTCGGTGTCTAGTCAAAGGATCGAATATAAAGGGTCGACAGGTCAAATGATCGACACCAAAGGGTCGACAGGTCAAATGATCGAATTTTTGTTTCACATTTTATTTTGGGTAAAAAAAGTTGTTTTTAGCCAAAAACAAAGGGGGGATTTGGGGGGGGGAAGCTCCCCCCAAAAAAGAAATGGGGAAAATAAATAAATAAATCGATCCTTTGACCTGTCGACCCTTTTACCTACAACCTTTCTCCTCTAAACCAATCACTGTCTTCTGGATCATATTGCCCCCATGCAATGACAGTTCTCTCCCTAAACCCCGCCTCTGGCAGCCATCTGCAGATTTGGTAAGCATGTAAAGTGGCAGTATGACTAAGAAGAGCCGCAGAGGGGCCGAATGGGAGGGTTCGCATGTCAATCCATGCCAGACCCATGCTGCAGAACAATAATGTCAGGCAAGTAACCTAAACCTTCTCCAGCATGAGGGCTGGCATGGATTCACATGCTCCTGAATAACGAATACACAGAGGTACACATTACACAACCACAGGAGGTGGCAAGGCTCAACAGAAGCAATTAACACTTACCCCTGGAACAGACTCACCTCAGGCAAACAGGTTGCTTACCACTGCTTGGCCGACTCTGGACTCCTCCTGGAATCCCTGTCGACGCAGTAGAACTTTGTAAATGTATGCATGGACCTCCACATCACAGCCCTGCAGATGTCAAGCAGGGGCACACTAGAAAGGAACGCCGTTGTTGCAACGATTGCTGTAGTGGAGTGGGCTCTCGGACGGCTTGGCAGCGGACGGTTCGCCAGCCAATGACAGTACACGATGCAGCCGGAGAACTATCTTGAGATGGAAGCCTTGGCCAAGGCCTTCACACGATTCACAGGTCCAAAGTGCCCTAACAATTGAGAAGTCTTTCGAAAACTCTTTGTGCGTGCCACGCAGAACTTCAAAGCACGAGCAAAGTCCAGAGACTGCAAGGCCCTCTCTGCTGGTGATTAAGGTTTCGGGAAGAAAATAGGCAAAACCAAAGGCTTTTTGATGTGGAATTCCGACAGAACCTTCAGCATGAAAGAGGTGTGCACGCAGTACCACCCTCGATTTGTGGAAAGTCAGATACAGTTGCTTGCAGGATAGCGCCTGGATCTCACCCACACGTCTGGCAGAGGTGATGGCCACAAGGAAAGCTGCTTTCCACGAGAGAAACTTTGGATGGGGCTTGAAGCATAAGTTCGAAGGGTACCCCCCGCCCCATGAGCCTTGTTAGAACCACGTTGAGTTCCCATGCCAGGGCAAGAGCCTTCACCGGAGGGAAAGATCGGAAAAGCCCCTTGAGGAACTCCTGGACGAGTCTGTGGGTCCACAGCAAAGATCTTCCCGGAGACCTAGTGTAATGGGAGATGGCCGCCAGGTGTACCTTGATGGATGCGTGAGCCAGTCCAGCTCTTGCCAAGGACAGCTAGTATGGAAGGATCTGTGAAGCTGTGACCCTATGGAGGAGTCATCTTCTGTGACTGGTACCATGTAGCAAAACGCTTCCACTCATGGCCGTAGCACTTTAAAGTTGACAATTGAATTACCGGCAACTTAACTGGAGGAGACGCTTACAGGCTGAGTAGGTCTGGATACCATATCTGCCTCAGCCACGCCGAGACGAAAAGTATCTTGCATCGACACTGTCCGAGTGTGTTTTTGACACGTAGCAGGAGAGGAAATGGAGGAAAGGCGTACGAAAATTGGCCTTTCCACAGGAAGGAGAACCCGTCCTCCAAGCTCCTCTGCTGATGAAATCTGCTGGCAAACGTCTGGTATTTTGAGTTCGCCGCGGTGGCTAAAAGATCGATCGGGGGTCTGCCCGATTTGACAAACAGGTGGTCCACTTGATCCTGACAAAAGTTCCCACTCGTGGCAGGAGCGCAGTTCCCTGCTGAGGGAGTCTGCAATGGTGTTCTTGATGCCTGCCAGGTGGCGATGGACAAGGAACATCCCCTGTCTGGTGGCCCAGTGCCAGAGGTCTTTAGCTTCCTTGGAGAGCAATGGAGACAGAGTGCCCCCTTGCTTCCTGATGTAGAACATGGTGGTGGTGTTGTCCATGAAGATCCTCACCACCTTGCCCTTCAGAGACGATAGGAAAGACTTGAGGGCCCAGAACACTGCCCGTAGCTCCAGGATGCTGATGTGCAGATCCTTTTCCTTTGGAAGCCACAGACCACTGGAATGTAGATGTCTGGTGTGAGCCCCGCAAACTTCCAGAGAGGCGTCTGTGGTGACCGTCTCCTGGTATGGCAGGGTTTGAAATCCTGTTCCCTGGGCGATGTCAGAGTGCACCCCCACCACTATCGCCCGCCGGAACTCCTTGTTGAGAGGGATCCTGTACAACAAACTTCTGGACACTTGTGTCCAACGTGCATCCAAGAATTCCTGCAAGGGTCGCATCTGCAACCTGCAGAGATGGACGAGGTAGATGCAGGACGACATCATGCCCAGTGAATGCTAGCCTCTCCTCCGAGGGCGACGTCAGGCAAGCCACTGTGTTGAGTCTGGCACTGAGGAACAGTGCGTTCTGCGATGGCATTAAGCAGGACTTCGGATAGTTCACAGAGAATCCCAGCTCCGTCAGTGGTCGGACGGTCTCCTTCATGTGCTCGTCGGCCAGCTCTCTAGAGCGGGCGCGTATCAGCCAATCATCCAGGTATGGGTGTACGTGTATGCCCTGTGGACGCAGATGGGCAGCTACCAGGTTCAGGCATTTTGTAAACACCCTTGGGGCTGATTTCAAGCCGAATGGTAGGGCCTTGAACTGGTAGTGCTTGCCTTGCGCCACGAACCGTAGGAACTCTTGGTGTTTCTTGTGAATGGGGACATGGAAGTACGCATTCTCCAGGTCCAATAAAGTCAAGAAATGCCCTTCTTCCAGTTGGCCGAGCATGTGTTGCAACGTGACCATCCTGAATTATTGGGACTTCAGGTACTTGCTCAGAAGGCATAGGTACAGGATGCGTCTCCATACCCCTATCTCCTTTCTTAGTAGAAAGTATCTGGAATAGACACCAGAGCCGCTGGGGAACGAGCTCTATCACCACTTGCCATAACATGGCTCGCACGTCTTCCAGGAGTTGAGGAATCTGCTGCTCCTGTCGGGGAACTGGTGGAATACGAGGCACCTGCATTAAAACTCCAAGGTGTGACCCTGGGCGAAAGCGTCTAGCACCCATCTGTCAGTGGTGATCTTCTTCCACTCGCTGACGAACCTCGTCAGCCGATCTCCCACCGGGGTGCACGAGTGGGGACCCAATGCCTTGGCCGGTTCAGGCTTGCTTGGGCGATGGGGCTCTGACCTGCGGGCGACACTGGCCTCTGCTACCGTAGGCCTGGGATCGGCCCCTGTAGGCTTCCTGCGTGGAGGATCAGGGAGGTTGCCTGTAAGATGTGGAGAAACCTTTGGACGATCTGCTCAATTTTCCCCTGGAGGAGCGAAAAGACGACTATCAATGCTGCTGAAGGGTGCCAAGGGTACATGCTGTCACTGAATCTGTTTTTGTGGCTTGGAGGGACTTGTCGACCGCCTTCCCAAACAGATTCTCGCCGTCAAAACGCATGTCCAGCACCTTTGCATGAACGTACTGACGAAAGTTAGTGGCCTTCAACTATCCGTGTAGACGAAGGAAGACTCTGTTCTCCATCTGCCGGAAACCCGTATCAGCGATGTCCACTGCCACCGAGATGGCATGGGCCAACGCCACTTCCCCTTCCTGAAAGAGGGCGAGAGCTTCCATTTTCTTGTCACTGGGGAGGAACACCAGGATCGGGCCAAGATAGCTAGGGCATTGGCCACCTCGATTGTGGATGCCGCCATGTAAATGACCTTGTTCCCAATGGCGTCCATCCTCTCTCCATTGCTGTCTGGGGGCACTGATGACGATGAACATTTCCTTGTGGCAGCCGACACTACTGAGTCCGGCGACGGTTGAGACCCAGTCACTGGGGCACGCTGTTCGGCATCCTCTACTATTTCTTCAACCTGTCTCGCTTGGCTGGAGCCGTGCATGGGTTCTTCATGAGGGCCAGGCCACCCTCCCAAATGTCGTCCAGAAAGGGTACTGCCTTGAGCATCTTCCTCTTGGATTCTCGCCGCTGATGCAAAAAACCTCTTTGTTTGTTTCCTCAGGCGCCAGCTGGAACAGCGCGGAGGCTATGGAGATCATGGAATGGAACGGTCCCACCTCATCCAGTGGAGAAATTATGAGGAGCATCCAAATGTGGTGATTCATCATCTTTGTTAGTTCCCGTGGCCCTTTCCGTACCAGTGTCTACATCCGGGTCCGCTGTGGGAGGCGGGTCCCGACGTGGTGGTGGAGGCTGATGCGGAGGTGTCGGATGGCATTCTGTTTTTAGGTGGAGGCTGATCAGGAGCCTGCGGCACCACTGGTGCAGGTGCTGGTGACAACCACAGTTAAATCTCCATCACCAGGGCATGGAGAGTCGACAGAATGTCCACTGACATGTCTCTTGGCTGAAGGTGGAGCGACAGAACGCTAGGCGCTGCACCCCCATCCTCGTGGACCGCATGAACAGACTCTTGGTGGTCGTCCATGGATGAAATGTCCATGGGTTGAACGTTAACCTTGGAGGTCTGTTTCTGGGCCTCCTCCTCCTCCTCCCCTTTTTTCCACCCCGAGGATCTTGAACTGGGACCTGGACCGGTGTCTTTACCCCTCCAGGGGTACATGCAGCCTTTGTTGATGCCTCTGCAGCCATGTCTCACTGTAGGGGCAGGGTCGCCCTCTGCGGTGCAGGAGCCACCCTCACAGGATCGGCTCCTACATGCCGCAGTGGTCGTCACTGTAGCCATCGACGAATCGGCCGACAAGGACTTTGGCTGTGCCTGTGGAGCCTGTATGGACTGCGTGGCCGCCTTCTCCTCCTCCGGCCTAGGCCTGTCTGACTTCTCCCGCAACTTGGCCGGGGAGGAGGACTTCCTCTTTGAGGAGGAGCTCGATTGCTGGCTTGCTATCGAGGCAGACGGTGATGGTGGCCTATTCAACCTGGGACCCGGGACAGCGGCGAACCTGGTTGTCACAATTCCAGTACAGGCACAGGGCAAATGGGTCAGGACTATGGGTATTTCCCCCCATGACAGTGTAGGGAGAAGGTGAAAGTGTAAGGTGGCTGGCTGGCATAAGCGTACCTGGAGTATGGCCTCAAACCACACCAACATGGCCGCCAAAGAAGAACCCACTGTGGACCTCAAGATGGCAACTGACAGACACAAGGATCTGACATTCCTGGTGGTTTAGTGCTGACAGGGCGCAGCTTAAGGCTATAAAACCACGCCCCGGGCCACACCCTGTGCTTAGCGTTTCGTCTGCTACCTACCAGAGTAGTGTCCTGCTTACCGCGCCTGCTTCTCCACGTGCGGACAGCTTCCACGCAAGTTTGCAGGATACTTACCCACATCAGGGAACATCATTGCACCGCAAGACTTCCGCTTCCAGCTCTGCCCAGATTCTTACCTGGACCATGGTAGACTTGTAGCTGCTCATCCCGGAACCTCATTCGCCAACCAGAGTTTTATTCTTCGCCTGAAGTCCACAGCAAACCGCAGTCCCTGAGAACCTGAAATCCAAGAAAGACAATAGTAAGAGATGGAAATACCAGTTAATCCAGTTTCCAGAACCCCATGTAACTTTGACTCACCTGTACGCAAGTTAGCGGCACCGCTTGTTTCTGTGCTCTGATTCCTGCAAAGATATCCAGCTGATTTACTCCTAAAAGAAAGGGAGAGAGACTATTAAAATCCAACACATCAATACAAACAAGGACATATTGCTATAAGCCATGCTTCACATCCAAAACGTCCAAGACCTGGAGTTACTTTTTCTACAAGGACTCACCTGCTCATTTCCAGTATCCAGTGCATCGCAGCCGGCCTGGACCACGCATCTTCAGTGAAGTAACTGGAGTCGGATACTTGCATGTGATCTTCGATCTTCTTCTTCATTTTACTACAGTGAGCAACAGTCGCTTTGCACCAGTCAGCCAGCCAGTTTACCTAAGGGGCGTGTGGGGGGGCTAGAAGGGAGGTGAGGGAAAAGCAGAACGTAACCAATACTGAACCCTTGTACTTGCCATTAGGTCATCCAGATCCCCAGAACACCACTTTCCAGAGGTTCCAAGTCCATCCAGGTCCCTCCCAACCTCACAGTCCTCTGGAGGTTAATCCCCAGTAGACCCCTGGGGAAAGGTGTAGCTGGGATAATCTTCAGTGTAAAGTCATTCCGAGGGGACAAGGCTTCGGAACAGTCCGGACCAGGCACTCCTGCAGGGCATCAGAGATAAGCGTTACACTGGTAGACTTGGACTTGCGACTCGACTCTTGGCCTTATCTTGGACGCCCACAGATGGGGCGACCTTAAAGGACTTAGAACAGCGCTTTTCGGACCGGCCGGTCCTAGGTGAGACATGCCCCTGCTCGGAGCATGGGGCAGAGGCCTTGCTCGAATTGAGCCATGCCGCCAGCCTGCTGTGTCTCTTTCATTGTCTTCTTCGAGAAGCTCATGCATATCTCGCAATCCACCTCCATATGGTCCTGGTGCAGGCAGTAAAGACACTACAGATGCTCGTCTTCCACGTAGACATTCCACAGCCCGCATTAGGTGCAGAACCTGAAGAGGGTCTGCCCCTCCTTCTCCTACGATACAGTTGGTTGGCGCGAAGTAGGCCCACAGTGGCCTTCTGGAAATTTCAATGAATCATCACCCTTGAGGGGTGCGAAACTTCTCCGTCAACGGATTCCCGTTGCCGGCGGATGAGGAAAAGAGCACAGGGGATCTTGTACACAAAATTGTACTTTTCTGCAAAATAATCTGGAAAAACATACTAAATAGCCCAGAGAGCAAACTCGAGGACTCCCAACACAGAAGCGTGCGGTAAAAATCTGAACATGGCTGCCAGAGGCGTGGCTTAGGGAGAGGACTGTCATTGGATGGGGCAGTATGACCCAGAGAACAGTGATTGGTTTAGAGGAGAAATACATTTTTTTTTTAAGTCAATGTGCAAATGTTTTAATTTTTTACTGAGAATTCCCGGCGTGATAATGGGGAATATTGCCCGACGACGGGGAATATTCATGAGCATGTGAATCCATGCCAGACCCCATGCTGGAAAATGTATGCCATCTCAGCTGTACGAGGCTTACATTCTGTAGCCATACAAGTATGGGTACAGCACTTCAAGCTTACACACTTCAGCCCTACACAAACAGCACTTCTGTTGAGTTTGCTGCTGCCGCGGCTGTAGATCGCGACACCAGTAATGTTGCTGCGCAATCTCAACACTACAACTCAAAGTAGATGGAATTGATTTACGGGATTCATGCTTATCTCATGGTCCGCTTCATGTGGCTTTTCTCTCCAACTTCAAAAAATGTCTATTTGTCCCCACTTAAATGGCTGTTACTCCTAGTGACATCTTCAATATCATCAGGTTGACTCTCGGGGGGTACAGTGAGCATTAAAATCCCCAGCTAGTAGCACACCCCCACCCAGTGAGTAAACTTGACATTCTAAAAAGAATTTCTTAACATGAGACATCATGGGCATCGTCCCATCATCACCAGGAGGATCATATAGAGAAATAATCAATGCTTTAGAATGAACAACAGGTAAATCATTCACAACCAAGCATGGAATGTTGGTATGCAATGCTTCCTTATAAAATTCCTTTAGCGACTAGAGTGCTTTAACCACAAAAGCCATCCTTAGGGGCGACTTAGTCATGATGCAATAGCATTGTGACAAATCACCTCATACCAATCAAGCACAAAATTATGTTGGAGCCAAGTCTCCTGTAGGAAAATATATCAGAGGATGAGATCAATGCCAGGCCTTTCAGATTCTGAGAAAATGAACGATAGCCACGCGTATTCCAGAAAAGTAAATTAATCGATGGAAATACAGTTTCTTTTCAATGTTGCTTCACTTTCATATTTATAGGTACCCAAGTACCCTCATGTTCGGCCGATACGTAATTAGAGGTAAAAGCCAATTTGGTAGCAATTGAGTTCCACCTCTCAACAAGGGGTGAAATAAGCTAATTTAGAGTTTTAGCGGCCCTTTTCTCTTCCAAAGTGTATAGATGAAACAAAGAGAAGCATACAAGGGGCCCTTGTCAATGCCAGATCGCTCCCAGCTCACACACTTGACATCGCCAACTTCATTGTAAGGTATGCAGTGATAAAATCGTGGCAAAGATGTTGCCTATACAAAATATTGCGGCAAAAATGCTGTTAAAGGTGAACCCTGTCATATCATTTAAGAGGAGCAGGGATTGTGGGGGTGTCCCCCGCTCCCCTTAAATGGTATAATGGGTCTGGGAGTTGCGGGGTTACCCCTGCATCCTTTACACAGATTGCGGCGGCAAAACCATGGCATTTTTGCCACAATATTTTGTAACCACAGCAATTTTTGCCACAATTTGAACACATGGAACCCATTGTAACAGAGGATCTATACTTCTTAGCCGTCACCAAGACATGGCTACACGCGGAATCCGGACCATCACTGGCTTTAGCAATACCCGACAACTATGCCATCATTAGATGTGATAGGGACACTAACCAGTCTTAAGGTGGTGGCGATGCCTTCATCTTTAAAAAGTCCCTAGAACTTAGACACATCCCTAATGACCAAATTCCTTCTGATGAACTATTATCAGTTAAACTACTTCTATCTCCTAATCAAACCGCCACAGTGCATCTCATTTATCGACCACCAGGACCCATATCCTCCTTTGCTGAAGATTTATCTACCCTCCTTACGGTAAACACTAAGCCTAATTCTAAAATTATACTGCTTGGGGACCTCAATCCTGGTTTCCAAGACCCAAATGACCTTAAAGCTCTTGACCTCGCAAGCTCTCTAGGTGATTCAAGATTTAGTCACCACATCTATGAGCCCACACACATCAAAGGGAGAACCATTGATTGGCTTATTGATCTTAACTGCAGCATCAACCTGATGTCTGTCACTCCTTGCATATGTTCCGATCACCATAAGATAACCTTCACAGTCAAAGCAACACCTCCAAATCCTGAAACTAGTATTGCACCTTCCATCCAGACTCGCAATAAAAAGGATATTACGAAGGAGGGACTACTCCCGCTAATCCTTCCCCTTCCCAACAATGCTGCAGTATCTTGTTCTGATCCGAAAGCATTGATATCTACAACCAAACAATCCAAAAAGCATTAAACTGTATAGCCCCTTTAAAACTGCGTAAACCGCAACCACGTGCCCACCTTAACTCGAGGTTCACACCACAGCTGAGAGACTAACGCAAATAAAAAAGAAATGCAGAATCACACTAGAAAAGTCATCAAACAGACGCCAATAAAAGTACGCTCATCACCGCCTCTGCCAACTATAAGGAAGCGAAACTCACAGCAAAAAAGGACCTTTACAATAAACGCATCCTGCAGGCAGAATCCAATACTAAAGAGCTCTTCAAGATTCTCAAAGAACTTGAATCTCTCATAACCCCCATTGACAAGCATACTACAGACACCATATGGTGTACCAATATCCAAAATGTGCTTTTTGATGAAATAACTACACTGAAGACCAAAATTAATAATAAAAAATGCAGCTTGCTTGCATACCCACCTTCTACTACACCCGATCTCAACCCCACCAGCCCACCCGCCCAAACCATTCCGTTTCTCTCATTTGTCTATTTGGGAAGTAGAAAATATCATTAAAAAGCTCAAACCGTCCAACTGCCAAGGCGATTCTTGCCCCGCACGGTCATCAAAGAAGCTGCCCATGACCTAGCCCTGTTCATTACCACCTTCATTAATGCTTCTTTCAAATCATGTACTGTCCCAGATAATCTCAAAGATGCACGGGTCATCCCTCATCAAAAAACCTACCCTTGGATTCAAGATGGCTGCCCGCAGTGGGTAGACGTGCCCGCGGAGCTCCAAAGCCCCGAAGCTGGAAGAGGCCCACCATCCAGCGTTGGCAGCGTTATTTGGCTCCGCAAGCAGCATCATAACCCCACCGGGGAGTCAGAGCAGCAACGGGGTCTGAGTTCTGAGGAGGTCACGGCTTCCCTGAGGCGAGTGGAGCTCGTGGGGCGACTGGCGCTGACGTGGAAGGAACTGCGCCGGACACGGAACAAGCCCCCCCAGGAGCAGAGACGGGAGTGGCGGTCGGACCAGAGGAGCTGCCCTAAAAGGACTTTACATCGCGCCTGTCGAAGAGGGGGTACGACGGTCGGACTGGCCCGACCTGACCCTAGGAGCCTGGAGGGAGAAGAGTGCCCCGGCCCGGCTCGCTGTCACTGGGAGGAGCTTAACTGTGGGACGGGAGAAGCTCCGAGAATTGTTCCAGCGTCTCGTGGCCCCAGTGGGGGGAGGTCAGGTGAGCCTTCGCCGGCGCTGAGGGAGCCGGTGCGTGCTGCGGCAGGCCAGAGGCGGGGGGACAGAATTCGGCACTGGAAGCGGCACGGAGCGCAGTGCCTGAGCGGGGCACCAACTCGGCAGGGGGAGACTTTGCGGAGGCCCGGCCCAGGGCTGGGTTTGAGGAGGCGGCAGCCTAGTGATTGACCTCACACCCAGTTACTGTCACGGATCCGGGTACGAACTGAGGTTGGCTGCAGCGGGGGATAACTGAGCCTGTCCTGCTGAACAAGGAAGAAGGGCCTTCAGAGAAAAGAGGACTTTTGTCGGAGGGGAACCTGGGGAGCGGATCTGGGCGAACACCATAAGAAGAACAGCTCCAGGGGGGAGACGGGAGGTTACTGCAGCCACCAGATCCAGGTGTCCCAAACACCACCGGAGGATTGTCCATCAAGGGTGCGCTGCACCGCCTGGAGGGTGTCCATTTGCACAGACGTGGGACTGAGTGACTTTTCTCCCAGGACAAGGCAGAGGAGAGTGGTAATTAAGTGGTTGAAAGTGACTGGAAGGCGGAGAAAGCTACAGGGAAGGCCATACCTGTTGAGGAGTACGCAAAGTGGTCCAGGT
Source organism: Ambystoma mexicanum (assembly GCF_040938575.1). Lineage (NCBI taxonomy): Eukaryota > Metazoa > Chordata > Amphibia > Caudata > Ambystomatidae > Ambystoma > Ambystoma mexicanum. The sequence goes on along the minus strand of NC_090932.1, from coordinate 290,484,004 downwards.
AAAGGCGGGGCAGGAGGAGGACGGGCCGCGTCCTACGAAGCCGGATTCCACTCGGGGATGGCCACAAAGCTCAAGGGGATAAGTGGAAAGAGCCAGGCGGCCCCGGGAGAAGCTTCAGGTACCCTTCCCTCCCTATGGCCGGGGCATGAAACGAGACAGCCGGCTGGCTAAGTCTGCAGGGGAGAGTTAGATGAGGAGTGTCTCACCACTAGGCGAGGAGGGCACAGCTATGATGTCGCGAGAAGACCTGAAGGGGGAAGATGCACGCCCTGCAATCTAGCATGACCAAAACATTCCAGGACCAATTTCAGCTTCTTCGAGCGGACCTCAACGCAGCTATGGGGGAAATAAAACAGGAGTTGCAGCAGCAGGACGAGAGAACAGATCTCCTGAAGAGAGGACTACAAGAATTGGACAGGGAGGTAATGGCTAGCAGTGTGGCAATTCAGAGGCTGGATGTAGCTACACGTAACTTGGAAACCCAGGTGGAGGACATGGAAAATAGGTCCCGTTGGGTCAACATAAGAATTAAAATGCTCCCTGAAACTGTCCAAGAAAAAGATCTAAAAAAAAAGTAGCCCAGTCGATCTTTGCAGAGATCCTGGGGATCTCGCCCCTGGAGGAGATTGAGCTCGATCGAATACACAGAGTGGGCAAAGGGAATCTGGGGCCCCAGTCAAGACCCAGAGATGTTCTTCCGGTGTTCGCCAGGTACGCCCAAAAGGAGGCAGCCCTCCGAGAAGCAAGGAAACAAGAGCCTATTAAGTATCAAGAGCACCGCATAGCTCTATTCCAAGATCTGGCGACCAGTACACTGCAGAAGAGACGGCAAATGGCTCCGCTCCTCAAGGCACTGAGCGAGAGAGGGATTAAATAGAGATGGACATTTCCTTTTGGCTTGCTGTTCGAGTGGGGAGGAGCTCAGAGTCAAATCACCACACTGCAGGGAGGCGCGGGCTTACCGAGTCTTGATATCGACTATGCTTCTACGAGCTCGGGGAGGCGAGCGACAGCAACTACCCCAGAAGCAAGGCCATGGGCCTGGTCAACAGTGGGAGAGAAGAGAAGGAGGGTGAAGCTTGGTGGCAAGCTTCCTACGGAAAACACTTCGAGTGGCCCCGGAGAGGGGAGACAAGCAATATGAAATGGGTCTTAAACTCAGGTTTGATAGGGTGGTGGGCCACCAAAGGGCGTATTTGGCGGGGGGGGGGAGCACCCATCTATGAATCAGAAAGGGTGAGTTTACCCGAGATGGAGGGTTGGGGGAGGCGGGAAGGGCATGCTCTTCAGAAGGGGGGGAAGGCGGGGAGGAGGAGGGGCAGATGGGAAGGGGGGGGTGGATGGGGAGGCTGGGCAGCAGGGGAAGCGGGCAGGGTTCACAATACAGGGCTCAGAGTGTGTCCTCCTAGGACTGGCGGATAACAGGAAGCCAAGGGGAGATGGATGGAAAGCATCGCCACTTGGGAACTCATATGGGGGGGGAATTCCCGGGGATTTAGGGCTCTTCACTGGCTGGGTTTTACTAATATACTCTTAAGTGGTTAACGCATAATGTCAGGGGCCTCAATACTCCTCTGAAAAGGAAAAAACTAGAACAATTTACGAGAAAAGAAAACCCAGATGTCTTAGGCTTGCAGGAAACGCACCTTAGACCCAAGGATCAGGGACGCCTTAAACTTCGGGGATTTGACCAGATTCTGCAAGCTTCGGGGGGACCAGATCCGGGGGGTAGCTTTGGCTATTAAAACTTCTGCGGGCCTCAGGATATCGGAGAGCATACGAGACAAGGAGGTTAGGTACATCTTAGCAATAGGAACTTATCAGGGGAGGCCGTATACGGTAGTGGTAGTGTATGGTCCGAATGTGGGGCAAGAGCATTTTCTGAGGCGGCTCCTGGATTGGTGGAGGAAAAGGCTCGGGGACACAATCCTAATGGGCAACCTCAACATAACATGGGAGAGGGATAGGGACCACTCGGGTCAGTTGGGGGGAGGAGGTGGGGCAGTAATGTCAACGGACCTAAAGAATAAGATACGGGAAGCAGGATTGAGGGATGTCTGGCAGGAGATCAAGGGAGTGGAGGAGGGATACACTTACCTGTCGGGGGTCCATGGATCTCAATCCAGAATCGGCTACATCTGGGTGTCCTCGAGCTTGGTGGGTAGGGTGCAAGAGGTTGTGACGGGACCCATTGGAATAGCGGATCACAAAGTAGTCTCAATGCTAATGGACTTGGGCCTGAGGGAGAGAGGGGTTTGGACGTGGAGATTCCCGAGACACCTCCTCAGAGATCCGATAATCCGGCAGGACATAGAGGAGAAGATTCAGAACTTCTTTACCGTCAACCAAAGAGGAGAGACGGCAGAGGAGATGAGATGGGATGCTCTTACGGCTACGTTACGGGGGGGAGTTAATAGCGTTGGCGGTACACAGAGAGAAGCAACTGAGGGCGCTGGAAGAGCAGTTGGAGGAGGAAGTGGAAACAACGAGAGGGAGGGCGGGGACGACGCCGTCCAGGCATTCTATGAGGGAATACCATAGGGCGCTGGGACAACTGGAGGTTCTTAGAACTAAAAAGGCGGAAGGGGCCCTCCTGAGGGTACGCCAACATTATTACACAAAAGCAAATAAAGCAGATGCCCTCCTTGCGCGATTACTAAGAGGAGCTAAGGCCAAAAATACGATCACGGCCCTAAAAACAGAATCGGGGGACAGGGTTACTGAAGCAGGGGAGATAAGAGAAGCATTGGCATATTTCTATGAAACTCTTTACGCAATGCAGCACCCCCGGGATCATTTGCAGGAGGATTTCCTGGATGAGGTTGAGTTGGAAAGGGTTGGGAGGGAGGCAGAGGAGATGCTGAGCGGGGAGATTAGAGAGGAGGAGGTGAGGAGGATGATTGGGGGTTTACCACTGAATAAGGCACCAGGCCCCGACGGCTATACCGTGTTTTTTTATAAAACGTTTGTAAATATTTTGGCCCCACAGCTGACTTACCTTTTTAATACCTTTGGGGAGACGGGGAGAGTGACTCCCTCCATGGAGGAGGCTCGACTGACCCTCGTTTTGAAGCCCAATAAGAATCCCGAGGTGTGAACATCTTATAGGCCTATTGCGCTGATTAACATTGACGCTAAAAACTTCACAAAGGTGCTGGCGAATAGGCTGGAGGGGCTGCTCCCTGACTTGGTTCACCCAGACCAAGCAGAGTTCATTAAGGGTCGGCAGACGACGGACAACATACGAAGGATTGCTCATCTGGTGGAAAAGTCTCACAGAACGGACACTCTCGCGGTCCTCCTATCATTAGACGCAGAAAAAGCTTTCGACCGTGTGGAGTGGTCCTTTCTGTTTAAGGTGATGCAGAGGATGGGTATCGGGGGACATTTTTTGCGTATGGTACAGGCCTTCGATCAGACACCTAAGTTGAGAATAGCGGTAAACGGAACTATGTCTAGATCCTTTGGGGCGAGTAGGGGGACCAAACAAGGCTGTCCTCTATCCCCCATGCTCTATGTGATTTATCTGTAGCCTCTGTTACAGGCGGTTAGAGAAGCGGAGGGCATAAAGGGCATTCCATTTGGGGGGATTGAACAGAAGGTGGCGGCATTTGCTGACGACCTTCTGTTGGCTCTCATGGCCCCAGCTGAATCCATCCAGTCAAGTAGAAGCCTGTTAGAAACCTTCGGGGTGGCTTCGGGTCTCAAGATTAATTACGGCAAATCGGAGTTACTGAACCTGACATTAAAGGGCGAGGAGCAGGCAGCACTGCGGAAGTCTACCCCGTTTCTTTGGAGCCCGAATAGAATCAAGTATCTTGGGGTGAGAATCACACCAAGGCTGGCAGGCTGGTATAGTATATATAATTACCCTCCCTTACTAAAGAGCATCGAAGGGGATTTTCGCAGGAGAAGGAATCTCCCGATCACATGGTTGGGTAGGGTGGCGACGGTTAAAATGGTGACTCTGCCCCGCCTCCTGTCTCTCTTCCAGGCAATCCCCCAGGTGGTCCCACAGGATTTTTTCAGGAAATTGGATTTCCTGTGGGCTGGGAAAAAACCATGGGTCAGTAAGCAAATATTGCGGGTTCCCAGGCGAGAAGGGGGTCTAGCACTTCCGAACTTTCAATGGTATTACGAAGCGACGCAGTTAAGGGTGGTCAGGGACTGGCTGCAGGAGCGGGAAGTCACACAAAACAAGCAATGGGTGGCAATGGATAGGGCTCTGGCACATCGCAGTCTTGCGGAGGTTCTATGGCTCCCGAGGCAGATAAGACCTGGTCATATATATATGAGAGCTCTATTACCAGTTTGATGGTTAGGAATTGGGATAAATTGGTTAGGAGCAAGGGAATCACGACCTTCCCCTCTCCCTTCACACCCCTGTTACGCAAGGGGAGTTTACCCCGGGAATGGAAGGAGGTGCTTTTCAGCAAAGGGAGGAGGGAGGCTGCAGATGGCTGGGAGGTATGTTCCAAGGCGGGAAGATACTCTCTTTCGAGCATTGCAAAAAGGAGTATGGGGTGCGGGAGGGGGAGAGGCTCAGGTATGCGCAACTGCGCCACTGGGTTATGCATCCCGTAAACAAGCTTGCGGCTACAAGGGGGAAAACGAGGTTTGAGAGGTTTCTTCTCTCGAACGATGGTTCCAGGGGCCTTATTTTCAATCTATACTGAATATTGGATGAAACTCTGGATAGGGGCCCATGGACGTACATGCGAAGATGGGATCAGATCTTGTGTAGGACAATTGAGCGGGAGGAATGGGAACGTTTGTGGCGGATAATTCCCAAATTAGTGAAAGCCTCTCAGATCCAGGAAATGTGGTACAAGATTCTGTTTGGGTGGCACTACACACCAGTCAGGCTTAGGGAGATATTACCAGCTACCTCCAGGGATTGCTGGAGAGTATGTGGGATGGTAGGTACGGCACAGCATATTTGGTGGACGTGCCCACACATTAAACCCTTTTGGTTGGAGGTGCAGAGGGCTCAGGAGCAAGCATATGGGCCAGGAAGTAGCAGGTGCCCAGAAGAGACTTTAATGGGAGTGGGAAGGAGGGCTGGGATAGGGGAGCCTAAATCTCGAGAGAAGGCGAGAGTAATCCTTGTTCTGGCTGCTATGACAGTGATAGCACAGAGATGGAGAGGTGGGGAGGTCCCTCTTTTTCAGGATTGGTTATGGAAAATCTGGGACATTGTGTCTCTTGAATGGGCCACATATGCAAAAGACAATAAACTGCAGTCCTTTGCAGGAGACTGGGAGGAAACCCTGCGATTTCTAAAAGATGATTTTCGAATTGGTTGGCGTCCTCAGCGCCTACGACTATTAAACTCAGGGTGAGCGCTGTTGAAGGAAAAGATGGACGTGTTGGACTATGGACAAGGTGGAGCCTGAGGGGGAAAGAGGTTGGGTGGGGGAGTAATGTGGGGATTTATTCACGCGAGGAGTTCTGGGGTATCTGAACTATGTAATTGTCTGCCAACAAATAAAACAAAGCTGCCTTGGGGGGCAGGGGGGGGGGGAGTTTGGACATTTTCTGTTATTCTCTCTGTTCTAAAACCAATAAAAAGAAGTTACAAAAAAAAAAAAAACCTACCCTTGATCTGAGTAACCCTTCGAACTACAGGCCCATTACCACAGTGCCTTTTCTCCTGAAAATCTTAGACTGAGCGGCTTATTTACAAATCCAGGACTACCTTGAATCTAACAAACTCCTTGGTCTCCAGCAGTCAGGCTTCCCTCCAAGACATGGAACAGAGACTGCTCTCATTGACCTAAAAATGCAAATTGAGGACCTTAAAGACAAGGGCAAGCTAGCCTTATTACTCCTAATAGACCTCTTGACCTAACTGTTGCCCATTTCTCAGACGAAGCTACCTCTTGGATCAGTTCCTTCTTGGCAAACAGAACCATGCAGGTATTCTCCCCCTCTGCCTCTGCTGAGCCGTCACCAGTCACGAGTGGGGTCCCGCAAGGGTTTTGTATTTCATCCACACTGTATAATGTGTTTACAAAACCACTATTTGATATACGACTATCTGGGTGTCACCTACACTAACTATGTGGATGACACTCAAGATACTCATCCCCCCATCTCTGGAGACTACGAAACTGACTCTAAAGCTCTTAACGTTTATTCAGTCATTCAGGCCTGAATGGCAAATCATGAACTATGTTTAAATGATAAGACTGAGTTACTTATCTTAGGCTCTCACCTTAGACTTAAACTGGACCCCGTCTTTAAAGCATTTAGCATTGACAGGAATACCATCAAGGTTTCTAATGATACTAAAACCCTTGGCTTCCATCTGGACTCGACCCTCTCTCTGATGAGACAAGTCAATGCGGTGATATCAGCATCAGCATATACATGCAAACTCCTGACAGCTTGCAGACTGTTCCTCACGGCTTCGAATTGCATTATCCTTGCAAGAACGCTTGTCATGGCAATGTGGATTATTGTAATGCCCTTTATTTGGGGACCAGTCTTAAAAACATTAATAAACTACAAGTAAGCCAGAATAATGCTATCAGAGCAGCCCTCAATATCCCTAGAAAATCTCATATCTCCGACACAAGACAGAGTCTTCACTGGCTCCCTGTTGCACTCAAAACTCACACAAAACTCTCACACTTACTCATAAGTGTCTATCCAACCAGGCACCTGATTACTTGGCCAACCGCCACACTGCACACACGGCCACCCGACCACTCAGATTGGCACAAACCCATTCACTTGCCATACCCAGATATAAGTTACAGAAAGCTGGGGGATCCAGCTTCCCAGTCCTTGCTTCCAAACTATGGCACACACTTCCCAACACACTCAGAACTGAACTCTCTTACCTTGCTTTTAAGAACAAAGCCAAACTATGGCTCACTGAGCAGGACACCGCCTCCTCTATCGCGTAATGTAAATTTCTTTAAATCTCAATACATTTTCTGTAAACTTAGGATCTGAGGTTAATGGTTCTGTCCTAATCTTGCAACGTATTCTCTGTAAATACCTTACATGTTGATATCTTCTTATATTCTACAGGTAAATGTGTCCCATATTCCTAATCACATTGCTGCCCTCTTAAGCGCTTAACCTCCTTTAATGTATGTAATGCTTATATGTACCGCTATGTATTTCCAAGATCTGTATTGTGATGTTATCAGTGATGTCTTCTGTAACCTTGTAAGCAATGCACCCAGATGCCCCTGGGCCAGGCGCGCAATATAAATAAACCAAATACAAATAAAAATACTTTTGTTGGTAAATATGTACAAAACCCAAGCCCAAGGGACAGTAGAGATGAATTTTGAGAGCAAATCCTTTCCACGATAACCAGCAGGTCGAAAAGTGGTTTGATAAAAATGTTGTAGAGGGAGGGGGAGACGCATGATCCTTGCAGCACCTCACATGGAATAGGGATTGGGGGTGGGAGGGTGTGCAGGGCATCTCCGAGAAGACTCTCATGGATCTCCCCTCCAAGAACGACGCTACACAGGTCGTGGCTTCCTGGGAGAAGTTGCCAGAATCCATAAAATGGTTGCAAAGTGTTGTGTGATTTGCCAGATCGAATGAGGCAGAGGTCCAGATGCAGTAAAAGAGCTGGTCTCCCTGCGTCTTTGAAGGCATACAGCTGGTTTTTCAGGTCTAGTAAAGATGATTCTGTTCTGTGACCTGGCTGGAAACCTGACTGGCACAATCCCAGGATGTGGTTAGCTTCTAAGAATAATTGGATTTGGTTGTAGGCTGCTCTGCTCAGGATTTTTAATAAGAATGGTACTGTGGTGATGGTAGTTGTTAGGGATTGCGGAGTGTTAGGTAAGAATTGCTGCAGTCACACTGTGTGAGACTACACAAGACTTATCTGCTTGGTATTAGGTAACCCACCTTTTGGTATAGGTCTGTACTACACAAGTTGGTAGTGTGACTGAGCAGCCAGGCCTATCTCAAGAGGGGTAAATGGGAGCTGTAGGGCTGTACAGATGAAATCAGGGAATACAAGTAGCCAGGTAACATTTTATAGTCAAGGTTTCAATTATACATAATTATTTATTTAAAATCAGTTTTAAATAAGCATTCCTTAAAAAGGCAATTGATTGTAACAATTCAAGTAAAATTTGAAAATACTTATCAGAATTAGTAAAGCTAGTGGCTAATCTTTGGATATGCGTCATACACTTCTCCTACACCCTGAGATGACTTCAATCGCAAGGATAATATTTGCATTTATATATCACACCAATACTTTGGTAAACTCTGAGTTGCAGAAAAAGGAAGGGTTAAGGGAATTAAAAAGGTTAGAACAGTTTCTCAAAACATGTGAGGACAATAAAATCCTCCAATGAAGTCTAGATGAGCCTTACCCAGCAGTAACAGTATTACACAAGCTACTACCTATGAAGGACAAGCAATATCAAAGTCAATGGATTAGAAGAGTGCCTTTAGGTAGCCAGGACAACCAAGGTCTTTTGGACAAAGTCTATAGTTCTGATGCACTTCTTGGAAAAAAAGTCTTGCAAAGTTGGAGAGTTCAGAAGAATCAGTGGTAGGAACACAAGCTGTGCAAAGGGAGTTGAAATCAACTCAGAAGGTAAGCAGGTGCAAATCTCAAATGAGACAGCACCACTTAAGGCAAGAAGGTAAGTACCCCCAAGCCCAAAAAAGTACCTTTGGTTAGAAGAAAGGGTTCCAGCTGGATTTCGTCTTGCTACAGCCAATCAGGCCCTGGTTCCTGAGCCTCAGTCGTGGGGACCAGAGGGAGAACATCTGGAGGGCCCCTGCTGGGGTACTGGGATGGTCGTCAGCAGCTACAGGTCTTCTTTTTTTTATTAATACCGTGTGTATTAGTTTACAAAAAAACTTTTCACACCATCAAAGAATATGACATCCAAAATAAAACATATCACAAAGCAAGTAGAGACAACTTAACATGAAAAATACAAAATTTCAACCATTCGAAGCTAAAATCATCCCCGACATGAATCACTAAACAAAACTCTTAGCGTCTGTTCAAACTAACAACAATTATTCATTGCAAGGAAAGCATCTCCAAGTCAGCACGTGTAAATCAAGGACAGAGTGTCGTATCAGTATACATGCTTCTTTAACAACTCATAACCAAATCTGTTTAATTGCCTGTATGGAACATGACAAAGCATCAATTTCAGTCAGCTACAACACAATTGATTCTTTGTAGTAATTAATTTTCAATTTTAAAAAGAAACCGTCCCAAAGCCCACATAAATTATTTGTAAGGATTGTTCATACATTTGACCCATAACAGTTCCTGTGAGGTCTCCGTATTCATCACATTCTTATCCCCCAAAAAAGCAATTCTATCATTCTCAAAGAGGGGTTACAATAAATGAGCAAATGCTTGATGGATTCTTTTTGTGAAGTTACATTGCAAAAGCGACATCCCTCTGAATTAAAGGAAAGCCAATGACTAATAAGTTCTTTACAATGTTACTGATTCATGCGAAACCGCATGTATAGATCACGTATTTTTGCATCTGGAAAGCACTCAACATACATTAATCTTGGTAACCTTTTATGCGTGTGTAATACAAATTCCTGGTAAGACCGGTAAGAACCAATTTTTTCTTGGTAATCAACCCAATCCATCTGATATTGCTTTTTTTTTGGAGTAGCCCGCACGTGTGATCAAATCTTTACAAGTTTTCTTTGTGTCAGCTTGCTAGTGGAAGGTCCTTAGGAGGTTCCTGGACCTTTTGGCCGGATTCGTTCCACGGCAGACGTTGCACTCCACTGTGGATACACGGCCCCTGGCATTGCGCTTCTGCTGCAACGGAGCAGCACAGCAAGTTGGGGATTGCGGCAAAGTTGAGTTCGTCTCGGGGTTAGTTGGTCCCACTAACCCAAGGGGAGAAGTCCTTCCGACCGGAGCATCTCTGTCGAGGTGAAAAAGGAGGTCAGCACAGCAGCGAGCTTCTCTTCTCAACTTCTTCGTTGGATGTTTCTTCCAGTGGTCGACTCTGTCTGTAGTCCCAAGAACCTCAACTTTTAAGCAAGTTTTCCCATTCATGCACAGCCTAGGCTGTCAATCACACTGCCGTGTGAGAGTCCTTTCAGGCATGCAGCCAGCCAATCAGGACTAGTTTCATTCAGGCATTCCTAGAGACAAAGGACAGGGCGCATGAGAGAGTGATAAAAAGGTCTCACGCACTCCTGGGTTAAAATTAAAAAGTCCTAAGTCCAGCAAACAAGCTGGGGTTCTCTAAGGTTGAAGGGAATTCGTACAGAAATTAAAATTCTCCCCAACTCTGAGTCAAGTGAGGATTTCTTCAGAAGGGGGAGCACACAACATTCTTTCAGGCTAGCTGTGTCTTGACTCGTTGCAAAGGATGCATTAATAAATCTTGTGATGAACGGGACTAGATTTTCTGAGCAGTCTTTAATAGTGTTAGTGGGGCTGATGTCACCTTTGCATTTAGAAGGTTTGAGCTTTTTTAGGATATTGGCCATTTCCATTTACGACAATTCTCTGAAATGAAAGAGGTGTGCTCTGGGGAGGTGTGGACAGGTGTGGGATGGGCGTGGTAATTAGGGCTTGGTTTTTTGCAATTTTTAGTTGTAGCGAGGTGGAGTGGCCGGGGTTTCTAATTGTTAACTTCATCAACAAGAGTCTGTGTCTTGGAGGCGTGGCTAAGTGGCCATGTAGTAGGACGTGTCTCCTTTGGAGCTCCTGCCGATCTGCAATTATCCTGCGACAAAACAGAGTAAAAATAGGGTTAACAAATGGAATGCCGGGAACATGAACGAGCAGCGCACGTACAGGAGCAAGCTGGAGGCTGAATGTGCTGGTAATACATAGATGCAACCTAACGGCAAGATTGTATCCATCGCTGAGCCGAAAAATCAAGAAGAGCTGCGCTGCCGAACAAAGGGCGGTGCTGTAATGGCAAGCAGCAAGGAGGGGTTGCACGGCACAGCTGGAGAAAGGGAGAGCAACCAGCTGAGACTTGGAAGCTGGTCTGCGAATGCGGCAAACAGAGACGCTCAGCTACTGTATCAGGCGTGATAGATTGTAACGGTGGCAGCCCCGAAGAAACCGAGAAAGTCAGCAGTGTGCCGGAGATATCTGTAGGCACCGGTACCCCACACAAAGGAAAGGTGAGGGCTGCAGACCGATATCGGACAGAGATGACCCAAGCGGCTGCAAATGCATAAGCGCTGGTGCATATAGTCGGAGCCCCAGGATTGTGGGGAAGGTCACTCCGAGAGCTCCCTCTGATCCGCAACTACACGGGCATGAAGCAGTGGTTCCAGTGCGCAGGGACCCATAAATGATATAGCAACGGACATCTGAATGTATCAGGCAAATTGTGTAAAGAAGTGCGGCTGGAAGAACACAGAACGACTGAACTAAGGCGCAGCACCAAAGGGAGAAGCAGCTATGACAACAGGCACAAGAGTGTGGCGTAGTACCAGAAACAGGTAAAAGCAGCAGAAACTGTTGGTGTCCACTGGGGTCCGCCCGCACCAGGATTATACCGATCGTAAGGTCGTCAGAGCGTGAGAAGCCCCGACTCAGAAGGGGCATAATAGAACAGCAAGCTGCTCCCCAAAGGGGTAGAACGCAGCACACCAATGATTGCAAACGGTACAGCAGTGTGAAGCATGCAGCGTATTTCCAGGCACATGTATGGACGTTTGGGTCCCATTGTGATCCGTGTGCAAAGGCGTGTGTGGAGCGGAGATTATGGAAACAGGCTCAATTGCAGTGGAAGAGGTGGCCTGAAATGAGAGACTGGACTGCAGTGACTGCCGGCTGACCTCACTGGGAGCCGACCTAACAGAAGGACACGCAGGTGAGGATTTGAAGCAAAGCTGTAAGACTTCCACAGGAGAAGGACTGCCAGTCTCCACTGCAGTCCGACCACAGTAGAGCATAATAGACTTTGTAACCCATACAGTACGACGCATCCCTTGTCGGCAAAGAAGCAGCAGGGCAGCAGTACGTTCCCTCTAGAGTCTGCCCGCTGCGTATTTAAATAAGGAAACAAAAGCACTGCTCCCAGTGTGGTACGCCCCTCAAAGCAGAGACAAATCTGTGCTGCGTGTGGATTCGTCTGGAACCTGCCCGCGGCAGGATAAAAGCAGCAAGCACGTACTCGGCCATCAGTGCAGCCAACCCGTAGAGGAGCACCAGTGAGCACGAGTGACTGGGTACATGCCCAGAGGGCAAAATAAAAATAAAGAAATAAATAAAATTCAAAAAAGAGCTGGAGAGGCATGGCTCGCCAGAGGGAAGATACACTGGGTTTCTCTGCCACACATAAATATTAGTAGAGGACCTGACTTGCTGCAGCCGGATAGGCCAGAATACGTGGAGGCTCCAAGTAAGACAGAACGCTGCACCCCAGCTGCGTTGGGAAAGGTGATGGACCGAGGACTGCCTTGTCAATAATAGGCAGTACCAATATGCTGCATAACAGCAGTGCCTCCCCGGGCAGGCAAATCCCACACAGCAGATAAGTGTGAGAGCTAACTAAGGAGCCACCCACAATCAAGGTGCTAGTTATAGCTGGGAAGGTGGCCACAGAGAGCAAGTGAAGCCACTGCAGTTAGTTGAGCGGACATTGGTGGAGCAAGAACCGCAAGGCCACAATCTCAGTCAAGCTCCAAGAGGCATGGGGGCGTCAGGCTCTACAGAACTGATGGCAGGAAAAAGTTACAAAACGAAGGTAAACAGACCACAATGGAAGCCTACACAAAGAGTCCTGCGGGCATGGCGGAGGACGCCAACAAACATAATGAAACCGGACAGATTAAGGACCACAATTAGGCTGCCGATCAGGGACACCAGTGGATCCTAAATGCCATTGCAGCATCACAGGCCACTATGGAATCCAAGATTGATGAAGTCAGGATACACGTGGGCCTGCTGCAGCAAGACTTGCGTGGGGTGGCGGATCGCACGAGCCAACTTGAAGTACAGGCGCAGGAGAATACCATGGAGAGCAAACAGATGTCCAAAGAAGTAGAAATCTTATGCCAGAAAGTGAAATTGTTGGAGGACAGAGCGGAAGATGCAGAGGGAGGGGGGCAGCGTAATAACATAAGGATTGTGGGCATCCGACCCTACCAATTATATAGAGAACATACTGCTGCAAAAGCTGGGTGCTGGAAACTTGACTCAGGGGTTCACAATAGAGCGCGCACACGGCTCCTTGGTAAGGAAACCGCTACCTGGAGCCCCACCGAGGCCTATAATTGCGAAGTTCCTCATTTATAAGGACAGAGAGAAGATACTAGCATTCTACAGGAATGGGGGCGACATACACAGAGCCTGTGTGTAGCTGAAGTAAGCCTACACCTTTCAGGTACAAAAAAGCTGTGCACAATTAATTGCTGCGAAAGTGAGAGTGAAAAAAGCTGGTCTCAAATATATGCTCATCTACCCTGCCAAGTTCAAGATCCTCTATAACGGCAAGGCCTTGTTCTTTGAGACGCCATCTGACGCACAGGACTGGATGCAAAAGTCCCACCACTCGAGGAGTGAGCACAGTAGAACATGATGAACAGAAACACCAGCGGCAGCGACGGGACGTCTGGAAGATCTGAACATTTAGAGACTTAGGATTTTACCATGTCGTTCCAGCGTAGAATAAAAGAGACATGAAGAGGGATATCATTCTGTAACTACAAGATGAGAAATATCGCAGGAGTAACAAGATCTAGACATAAGACAGGAGGTCACCTACTATCCCATATCCTTTTTTCAGGGTACACAATTGTACCAAGCCATTGGACACCATTACTGGACAGTTACAGTTGGGGAAAGTTTTGTTATGTTAATGTTAAAGGATATTTGTACCACGCACTATCACCACCGGAGTGGTCCCCTGGCGCTCTGAAAGAGGGAGGGGGTTGAGTTAGTGGGAATAAGCTGATAAGTGCAAGAGAGCAGTGATGTGCTGATGGCAGCCTCAGCCGGTGTGGGTCCGTCGGCTGGGCTTCGGGTGTTTTACGGTCGGTAGTCGTCATGTGCTGTTGTGCAAGTCTATGTGGGGTTTGTTTTGTTGTTGCAGTGTAGTGAAGTTAGTGCGGATTGCTGCGTTTTAGGCTTGTGGTTGTGTTTGGTTAGAGTTTGAGAAGTGTATGCAGAGGGATGAAATTGTTAGTGGATTGGTTAGTTGGCATTGCTGTCCTTGCAGTTATGTCTATATCTGATGTTTGCTATCATTCACTAGTCCATCGTTGCTAATTTTCAATATTCTGTCTACATGTGAGGCAGGCTAGTGATCACGATTCCAATCAAGTGTTGCACTTACCATTATTCACAGATTCATCCAAGTGTGGCACATGCTAACATTCATATTTCTATCTAGATGCGACGCAAGCTAAAGTTAAGAATTCCATTTAAGTGTGGTACATGCTAATATTCATAATCCCGTCTAGATGAGACGCAGGCTAAAGTCAAGAATTTCATCTAAGTGTGGCGCATGCTAACATTGTTACATTTCTGTATAGGTGTGGCACTAGTTAACAAGTGTGGTTCATGCTATCATTCACAATTCCATCTAAGTGCTATCATTCACAATTCCATCTAAGTGTGGCACATGCTATCATTCGCAATTCCATCTAAGTGTGGGACATGCTATCATTTACGATTCCTTCTAAGTAAGCTTTTTTTCATTTTTTTTATTTATTTGTTTTTGGGTTTATGAGAAAACCTTTACAAAAAAAAGTGTATTAAAAATTCAAATTTCATATAAAAAGCAGTTTTTTCCTGCGTATTAAGAAAACAGAAAATAAAAGGGTAAAATAAAGGCTCAGAAACCGGGGATTAACTGAATAGACTGATCCCAATGACTGGAGGGCTAAAGAACATGGCTAGTCTGTTGATAGTTCCTTAAAGGCATTGTCTGGTAAAAAATGTTATTTAAAAAATAGATAGGCAACATTAAAAAAAATACTAGCATTCTCTTTTTTAAAACTTCCTATGTAAAATTTTGAGCTATTCAAGCTCAAAATTCGCAAAAGCAAGCACATGGGCGCATCCATTTTGTGAAATGGATGCCCTCCTGTGCTGGCTTTTGCGGCACTAATGACGGAAAAGCCAGCCAGCTGTAGTAAACAAACACTACCGCTGGGTGGCTTTCCCTTCATTAGTGCTGTACGCGGAGGACGGGGACCGGAGACCAGAGCAGGAAAGCTGCAGCTGAATCTCGGTAAGTGCTATTTATTTAAAACAAAAAAATAAGCACTAGCTGCGGTTTGTTTTCTATGTTTTCCGGGCTGGAGGAGCCCGGAAAACTTAGAAATAAAACCGCAGCTTTAAAAACGTTGTATTTATGTTTGCGGTCGCTTTTGAAGCGACCGCAAACATAAATACAACGCTATTGTGTTGGAAAACGCTGCGGTTTTTCTTTCCAAGTTTCTCAGGCTCCTCCGGCTCGGAGGAGCCTGAGAAACTCAGAAAGAAAAACCGCAGCGTTTTCCAACACAACCGCGTTGCGTTTCTGCCTGAATCTGCTTCCTCATTTGGGAAAGCAGATTTAGGCAGAAACAAAGCGGCATTGCGGAAAACAACTGCATTGTTTCTGCCTGAATCTGCTTTCCCATTTGGGGCTCTCGCGAGAGCCCCAAATGGGAAAGCAGATTCAGGCAGAAACAACGCAGCATTTAGCATTTCCCATTTGGGGCTCTTGGGCTCCCCACGGGCAGCCCGAGAGCCCCAAATGGGAAATCAGCTGTAGGCAGAAACACTACGCGGCATGTAAACACAACCGCGTTGTGTTTCTGCCTGCTGTGGCTTTCACTTTGGGTCTCCAGTGCTCCTCTGGGAGCAACGGAGACCCAAAGTGATAGCCACAGCAGGCAGAAACACAACGCAGTTGTGTTGGAAAATGTTGCGGTTTTTCTTTCCGAGTTTCTCAGGCTCCTCCGAGACATCTCCAAGAGAAGACCCGCTTGTGTTTGTACTTCTGTTTTGAGAAGGTCAAATACTGAAACCAAAGAGTTTAGAACAAAGCCCAAAGCTGCCAAGTACTTTCACCAGGTGGGGGAGATCCCTCAGAAAAGATAGCTGTTGGTCCTTCCAGTTGGTCTTGGTGGATTGGCGAGCTTGCCCTATTAACTTGAACGTTATTTGTGGGCATTTGGTTATTTTCTTCACTCTCTATTGATGGAGTATTTTCCAAATTCGTATGATCGTAGGTGGGAGGCTGCCAGGTGGAATCGATAATGTCGACCAGGTCATTAGCACTCTTGTTTCTTTTTCTACAAAAGTGGTCATTGATTCTACTCTGAATCTTTCTTGTCGTCAGAGTATACTCCAGCCCTCGTTTCCAACCCTTCTGGATATGGAGGTTTGGAAATAACCCCTCAGGGGTTTGCTGACTCTCTATGTTGCTGAGAGCGTGGTTGGTAATGGAGACTGGCTGAACTATATCAGGGTCAGAAGTGGTAGGTACCCCCTGCCCAGTCTCGCTCCCTGCCTCCAGATATGACCCATCCTGTCCAGCCATCTCTTGTTCAAGAGGGGAACTCCGTAATCTCATTGCAAGCCTCAGATATGAACAGTGCTTATAACAATTAGTGAAAACGTTTTTAAGTTTGTTTACCTTTCTGGTGCAGCCACAGTGCGCCAAACAGTCGCTCAACAGTCACTGAACTTTACTCCTACTGGGCTTAACGCCGCAAGGGTGGTAGCCTTCGTCCTTTGACGGCGATACGATCACGTGATCAATTCACGTGTCGCTCCTGCCCCGCCTCTTCCAGGAAGCGTGATGCTGAATGGCACAAAGCCGGCAAGAGCCCAATACTGCTCGCAATGCCGGTTGTTAGAGATGCAGCCTCTGCTCACTGAGCGATTTGTCTTCAAGTCAGATAACACACTGGGCGGGCGGCAGCCTTCGTCCTTTGACGGCGATCCCGGTCACGTGATCAAGTCACGTGTCGCTCCTGCCCCGCCTCCTCCAGTAAGCGCGATGCTGCGTGGCACAAAGCCGGCAAGAGCCCAATACTGCTCGCAATGCCAGTTGTTAGAGATGCAGCCTCTGCTCACTGAGCGATTTGTCTTCAAGTCAGGTAACACAGGTAATAAGTAAGCTATATGCTACCAATTATAATTTTATCTAGATGAGGCACACGCAATCATTCACAATTTTATCTAAGTGCGGGATATGTTATCATTCACAATTCTATCTATGTGTGGGACATGGTATCACTCATGATTCCATCTAAGTGTGGCTCTTGGTAACATTGTTGCACCTGTCTTAGTGTGAGGCTGGCTAATCTTCATCATTGTCTCTGGGAGTGGCACAAGTTAACATTGGTAAGTATGTTAGTATGTTATGCAGGACAACATTTACAGTCCAGCCTTGAATGGATATAGGTTGGTGGTCAAATCTCTCTATGTGTGCATGGTGTGAGTCTATGGCAGTTTACGTTAGAGGTAAGGAAGAGTGGCGAGGGCTTTCTGGAGTAGAGTAATTGCTCCACACCCCACCCATGCCACACTTACAATTTTGTTGGTGTCTGTTGGCTGCTGGCTTCCTTTGCTTCCCCCTGCAGACACCTGTAGACACGCCTTGGAGCCGCTACTGTAGGAGCCGCCCTTAGCCGAGGGGGCTGCCGGGCAGGGGGCTGCCCTGGGAAGGTCAGATATGACCAGGTGGACGCACCAATCAGGGGAGGTGGGTGGGTTGGAGGGGGAGGGTGGGTCTGTGAAAAGGCCAGACACAAACAAAGGACTACACCCCACAAACTGTACCCTTTGATGCAGCCCAGAACAGAAACAACAGGCTCACAAGCCAAAAGAAACACTAAATAAGACACCAGATTAGCACACAGTGCTCACATAAAAATATAGATACATAAATGATTTAATACATAATTTCTTTAAAAAATATATTTATATTAGAAAAAAACACTCACACCACTCCAAAAGAGTGCATAAAGCATGCCAAAAACGGATTACAATCATTGTAAAAGGTGCTTCCACACTGGTTTCTCCTGTCATATCCTTCCTCATGGCAGTCCTCAAAAAAAATAATTATATGTTGGTGGGCGGGAACACAGGAGGGGGGAAAGCCTTTTAGCACTCCTCACAAGGGGCCTTCTCACATGACCCTCTTCAGAACACAAATGGGACACAGACCTAGCACTTGGCGATTACCCAGGTGAGTGGCAGGCGATCCACAGGGGGGCGTGGGGATCGATCATCTCCATGCAATACAAGGTGCACAATGTAAAACTATTGTTAAGATGGCACTACACACCCTCAAGGCTTTCCAAAATGTACCCAGGGGTCTCCCTGCTTTGCTGGAGGGGTTGTGAACTGTGTGCATGTTCAGACTTACTGGGGTGGATCCGTGCGGTTGATGGGGTCTTCAGGGCACTCTCTCTGTTATTGGTATTGTTTGGCATCAAAACAGGAGCGGAGGAAGAGTACACATTACTAACTCACATGCCCCGCAACCTTTTTCTGGCCGCACAAGTTTGTCTGACAATCAGATGGAAATGTGCCACCCTGCCCTCAGAAAGGGAATGGTCACCCAAGCTCATACCATTTACGAAATGGAAAGCCTTACCGCGGCACTCCACAACTCACAAAAGCATACTGACTTGATTTGGTTCCCATTCATAGAACACTACGCGACAGAGAATCCTGGTCAGCCCCAAAGTAGCACATTTCTCCCTCAAGTTCGGTTTCAGCCGTAGCAATTGTCCAGCCGTCCTGTCAAGCGTATAACACGCTCCTTTGTTAGCGGGGGACTACAAGAATGTGGCTGGTCCCAGACAAGACCATATTATTTTGTGGTGAACTTGAATGATACATAAGCTATGAAAGTGGACGTTTTGCTTAACACCTTTTTTGCTTCATTACTTTTCCTGATGAGTTGGGGGGGTGTGGGGGTTGGGGAATGGGAAGGGTAAGGTAAAAATGAAGATTGCTTGTTTCCTTTAGTGGAATTGTTGATGCATCCATTGTCCGCTACACCAGTTTATTATTGTATCGCATCTGACATGTGTTTGTTGCAATTTAATAAAATACAATAAAAAAAATATATATATATATATATATTTGAATACACGATTGACACTATCCTGGTCGGATTGGAGGGTGGTCCAAAGGTCCCAACAGAATGTTGGGAATTAACGCATGATGGCTGAGTGGGTGAGAATTATGACCTGGAATGTCCATGGTCTTAATAATTATGTCAAACATCACAGGGTGTTTAAGTATTTAAGAAGGCATAAAGTTGGAATAGTGCTATTGCAGGAGACACTTGAAAGCGCAGAAATATAAAAAAAAATTGTGCAGCACATGGGGGGGAGAGGTGGGGGTGATGGTTAGCTCCACATATTCAACTTAAGCAAGAGGAGTCCCAATATGGGTGAATCCCGCTATTCCATTCAAAGTACTAAACAGAAAGGCGGACGACGAGGGTAGGATGGCTATATTACATGGTATACTTGAGAATCAGCAAGTATGCATAGTAAACACCTACGCGCCTAATCATGATGCCAATGACTTTTTTCGATCATTGTATGCAAGACTAGGCCCTTATAGGGCAGGAGTTGTGATATGGGGTGGGGACTATAATTGCACCCTAAACCCAATCAAGGATAGGTCAGACAAAGCATAAAAGACCAGCCCCACCGGCCAAGGTCTTCAACACATTTTGAACCATTTTCAGCTGGTAGACATATGGAGGACTCTACACAGTGAAAGAAGAGAATTCTCACACTACTCTGCCACTCACGGAGTTCAAACAAGGCTCGACTATTTGTTCACGGGGGAGGAACACGTTTTGGAATTTACAGAAGCTGAGTATCAGGCTAGGATTATGTCAGATCACACTCCGCTTCAAATAGTATGGAGGGTGTCCGCTATACCAACTTGGAGATTGACAAGCAAATCATTGCAGGACAGAGCGTTTAATGAACATATAAAAAAAAGCACGGCTGATTTCATGGAAGCGAATGAGGGTAGTGTAAAACATGTGGGTACAATTTGGGAAACATAAAAAGTGGTCATTAGAGGAGAGATGATAGCCACGGCAGTGGGGGTGCAGAAGGCCATCTCTAAAGACTTACAGGATATGGAAAGTAAATTATTGGAACTGGAACGGCGGAGGGATGCTAGAAAGGTAAATGTGAAGGAAGAAATCATATTGAGGCAGGATTGTATAAAACAATGGGATAGGCTGGGTAAGTTTAGTTACGCAAGATATCTGGAAAGAAGTCACGCACAAGGTGATAAACCAGGGCGAATGCTAGTCTGGCTATATAAAAAGAGGAATGTAAGGACTCTGATACATTCCCTCCTAAACGCAGACCGGGAGGAGGTGAACACCCGAGTTGGTATCAAAGTTTTTTCAGAATACTACAAGGTGGTATACACTGACCCACGACTATATAGGGGGGAGAAGTTACATGACGTACTAGACCTCATTGCCCTGCCGAGACTAGAGGAACACATTAATGTGCTAGAGGAGCCCATAACCCCAGAGGAAGTTATGGTCACTATGAGATCACTACCCACAGGCAAAGCACCAGGTACGGATGAGCTATCAGGGGAGTTCTATAAGGCCTATGTAGATATGTTGGCGCCATTACTAGCCAAGATATACAATGAAGCATATGAACGGGGAATTCTCCCTGAAAGCATGCGTGAGGCTGTTATAATTCCACTCCTCAAACCAAACAAGGAGGGAACAGATTGTAGCTCTTATAGACTGTTGTCTTTACTAAATCAGGATAGTAACATAATTACGGCACTCCTAGCAAATAGGCTTAGGACAGTAATACCAACCTTAGTCAATCAGGAACAGACAGGATATGTTCCTGGGAGAAGTATTGCAGGGAATCTGAGGTGATTGCATCATGTCATCCAGTGCACGAGAGATGGGACTGAGCACAGCGCTGTGGCCTCATAGGATGCTACCGAGGCGTTTGACTCTGTACACTAGGACTGGTTATATGCTACCATGGTTAAAATGGGAATAGGTCCTAACTATATGAAATGGGTGAAATTAATTTACACTCAACCTATGGCTAGGGTCAGGACTGGCTTCACGTTTTCTGACCAATGGGAACTACATAAAGGGACGAGACAGGGGTGCCTGCTGTCCCCAATGCTATACATACTAGAAGCGGAGCCCATTGCGGCGCTTCTGAGACAGGAATATGGAGATGCTAGCATAGAAATAGATGGAGTGAGGCACATAATGTCAATGTATGCAGATGACATGTTGCTTTACCTGAGTAACCCAGAGGTGAACCTGTATATGTACTGGGAGGTACTGGACAACTTCGGTACACTGAAGGGGATCCGAATAAACAGAGGCAAGTCATGTCAATTCCCGCTTGTGGGGATGGCGACTCTTGAGGAAGCGAAACTGCCGGTTCTGCCCTTACCATGGAGTAAGGACTCTTTCAGATATCTAGGGCTGACATACATCATGATCCTAAGCGGGAACATGAAACCAACACTGTTCGGGCTAAGGCGGGCTTGGACAATTCATTTGAGTTTTGGATCAAGCTACCCATGTCGATGGCAGGTAGAGCGGCGCTGTTAAAAATGGTAGCATTGCCCAGACTAATGCACTGCTTTGAAAATGTTGCATACAATATTCCCAAAAATTCTTCATAGAACTTGATAAGGTATGCAGGGGGGGGCAGGCAGTGTGTTGCAATTCAGGTATTACAGAGGCCTTACGTGCAGGGAGGATTGAAGATTCCGAATTTTGAATTCTACTTCCTGGCATGCCAGCTACAATATGTAGTGCAATGGATGGCAGATGACCCTACCAGAGATAAAACCAGCATTTAAAAGACGGTTTATCAGATATTTAATCTGGACTTCCCCTAGGGATTAACATAGCCACCCCCAGTTAGACAGTTAGAGAAATTGGGCATACAGATATGGCGGAGGACCTGCAGAACCATGGGACTGGGAGACCCGATATCGCCACAGACACCCTTGGCTGCAGTAATGGCGGATGTGCACAGGCACAGAGATAGAACGAGAGGAAGGGTTCATTGGGAGGCTAGTGGGACCGAGACAACAGGACATTTGAGGGGTGAAAACAGGTTGCTGAATTTTTCTGAACCAAGAAAGACTACGAATATATATGCAGGGCAGTTCCTGCTACACAGGACTATGATACGTACAATAAAAGACAGGTGGCCGGTCGTCATGGAGGAGACAATAGAGTGTGAAGACACGGAAACACTCAAATATTTCTATGGGGGGACAGACCATTTCCAGAATGTATGGGGTGTTGATTGATCGCACCTCAAGAGCTCAACTGAAATGCAAGAGAAGATGGGAGGAAGAATTGGGGAGAATATTTGAGGACAAAGAATGGCAGAGTATAGTCCTATATCACAAAAAGGTTTCTAGAAACACCAGCTCTACATCACACAAAGGGCCTATCTAACGCTGGTTGCAATAGCAACATTTAAAGGGGCGTGTAAGCAGGCATGTCCCAAATGCAACAAAGAGAATGCAGGATTGATACATATGTTTTGGGAGTGTTGGGTGGTGCAGGGCTTTTGGAAGAGGGTGGCGAGTAAAGTAGCTCATGGAGATATTCATCTGGATATCCAATCCCCGGAAGCTTGCATGCTGGGCCTGTTTAAGAAAAGCACAAAGCAGAAGTCCCTTGTAAAGATAAAAAACCTGATTTACATATTAACCAAGTGTAGTATAGTCATGCATTGGAAAGCTACCAAGGAGCCCAGCATAGACAGATGGTGGGAAGACCTGAGAAAATGGACAGTGGCAGAAACGGGAGTGTGGGAAAAAGCGCTGGGAGAACAGAAATTCTCCATTGGATTGCCTTGACAGTGACATTGTTTAATCAAAATGAGAGTGATGGAACAACCCAGGACACTCCAGATGGGACTGGGGATAGTGTGACGTAATGACAATATACAGGCAGTTGGAGGGGGTGGAGGAGGGTCGGGAGTTAACAGGTGAACTCTACGT
The DNA here is from genome assembly GCF_040938575.1 of Ambystoma mexicanum. Classification (NCBI taxonomy): domain Eukaryota; kingdom Metazoa; phylum Chordata; class Amphibia; order Caudata; family Ambystomatidae; genus Ambystoma; species Ambystoma mexicanum. Next base: position 290,461,035 of record NC_090932.1, on the reverse strand, counting down.
AACATATTTGAAATACATGATTAATGCCATTATTGTTTGAAGTTGCTGTTACTTTTGTATGAAAATACTAAAAGACAATTAAAACAAAAAAACAAAACAAGAGTGTCTTCTTAGTCACAAGTGCAGCTGTGACTCTACTTTGTGGATTTGACTTGCGTTTTGGGGCCATATGGCGACCAGCCCTACTACGAAGTGCGCATGAGTGGGGGAGCGATGGTTTTACTGGCTTTGTTGTAGCAGCTCGAGTGGCAGTGGCTGTCATAGTATAAAACTACAGCACAGGAGAAAAGCCACTTACCACCTGAACTCAGTCTTCACAGTCTGCTGCCACCTCCTGATGCTGAACTGCACGCCAACTGCGTTTAGAACGTGCTTCGCTCTTGCTCGGCTAGCGCCGGATTTTGAGTTGGTGGCCAGGCCCCCACTCTGGACCAATCACAAAGAATAATCCAAGTGCTGGAAAACCAGCGAGCCGAACAGCCTTTCACTTCAAATCCACAAGCCAACCGCACGTAAAATGCACTTTGCTCATGCTTGCCGAGGACCAGGTTTTGAGTTGGTGGCCTTGCCCCCGCTCTGGACCAATCACAAACAAAGAATAATCCAAGTGCTTGAAAATCGGCAAGCCAAGCGGCCTCTCACTTTAAATCCACAAGCCAACACAAATGAAATAACTAGATGACAATCATTTTTAATGGCCCCCACTTAGACACACATATGACTTTGTTCAGCAGGATAATTGGAAAGGAATTTAAAAGCTACAGAATCCTTTGAAAGCATGATTACGACATTGTGAATAATTACCTATACATGTAAAACATTTAGGATTTCTTCTCAACCACAAAGTAATTTTAACAAGAGCTATTTGGGTCAGATAATAATCAATTCAATATAGCCATTTTGCCTTTTTAGTTAACTGTACAGACCACTCAAAGATTTAGGGAATAATATGCAGCAGTACATTTTGACTTCATGAGGACTGAAATAGTTTCATTGGTAAGGCAGTCAACATTGTGTCTGATACAACAGCGATTTTACTAAAACCATGATTGCAGAACCTATTGTGATTTATGTTCCTTTGTCAATCCTTTAATTTTTTTCCACCTTTGCTTCTTCTTATGGATCCAAATAAGGGCAGTGATTGAAGTCTCATTGTGATTGATACTGGACAATTATATATGACATATGGAAAATACATGTATATGAAATATTTACTGGACTTGAATACATCAAATTTGATGACATATGTGAACATTTACTGATGTGATATTTGATGACAACTAGATTTTTTTTTGTCTTGAGAAAGACCACACTTGGGTGAAACATATGCACTTTCCCCAAAAGGTTGATTTGGCACTTTGGGATAATCATTTATGATACAAGGGTATCTTGTGATTTGTATCATTTCAGATACTCATTGTATGTGTGAGTCTTACATGCAACCTAAAATAAAATAAAAAGGATTTTTTCCTAACTGATTGATTTGAATCTTTTAGTTTATTAACAAAAAGGATTCAGCACATACTACCTAATTGTTCACATTACAATTGATTTATCAGATAAGACTGTTTAGTGGATAACGGTCTTTGTTTGGCTTCTGCAGCTAAAGTTGGTTGTCAAACTAAGATGATATTGTTTAAAAAAAAATTAACCAAATTAATTATGGGTGGACCCACTGCTTAATATTCACCCACCAAATCAAACATATTAAAGACAATACTCTTTTTCAACATCCATGGGAAAATTCCAACTACATCTAACAATAAAGTAAATGGCCAAGGGGTGACACCAAGTTGAGCCAACTACTTGAATTGCAAGTAGTCAATGTAGAATCCCATTAATACCGGGAGTGGGCATGTAAAGTCAAAAGTTGGAGTGTGACCAAAGGCCAAAGTCACATGAATCAAAACAAACACTGGCCATGTGCGTCCAAGAACTCCCACTTGCCATAGAATGAAAACAAATTATTGCAGTTAGTCGAATGTCCAGAATTTTCAAAAATAACTTTTCATGTTTAATGCACAGCCAACAACCAACAGCCATCATGTGTTTCGACCCTTTTGTCTTCCTCAGGACTGTATGACAAATGTTATAGACACGTGCAAGAAAATGTTGAAACCCAAGTTGCAAAAGACAACATAATAAAATCCAGTATGCAATTGAAAAAAAGAAAAGAAAAAATATATTCCCAATAAATTTGTCATGTTCATAATTCCCCACATAGAACACCAAGATTTAATCACAGTTCATATTATCATGCAACAAAATTATAATCAAGGGGGATCCAAGATGGCCGCCGGGGTGAGGAGTCGCATCTAAACAGCGCTCCGCCCGTGCCGCCGAAATTAAGCAAGAAATGAAGCCCTGACGGCTTGTTTCCTGACCCCCCCCCCCCGACAGCTAAAGTTCCCCCCCTCATCCCCTCCACCTGGGAGGAAAGCAGCGTCGCTGAAGAGCGAGCGCGGGACGAGGACCGAAGAGAGGGGAAGACCGGCCCCTCCCCCACCGGGGCCGATCGGGACTCTCCCGCGCCGAAGAGGCACACACGGCACACACAGCGCGGAAGACGAAGAAGGCGAGGTGGCGGCCAGCGTGGGAGCGGGATCGGAGGCTCCGCTGGACCCCACGGAGTAGGTCCGCCCCTCCCCTGTAAAGCTCTGACGAGCAGGGCTCGAGGCAAGGAGCGGGGACTCCGCGACCGCTGCGACGGCCAGAGAGAGGAGTGGCGCCGGTGGAAATCAGGACGGACCGCTGGAAAGGAGAAGCGGGGGCCGCCCTGCAACAGCACGCCTGAAGAGATAAAGGTGAGCCAACCCGGGGGGGGGGCAAATAAAACACCCACCCGCGCATACAAGGACAGATATATACCCCGGGGGGGGACTAAAAGCACGCGTAAAAAACAAAAATGGCGCGTTAAAAAAGGACATTCATAACAAAGTCCCAGCAAGGTGCAAATATACAGGCATCGGATCGGCAGAAGGGTTCACCCCTATCCCTAAGGGCACACTATGCAAGACCACCCACGCAGCCTGACCCAGAAATGAGGAAGGAGCGCAACAGGAGCCTCTTCCCCCGTAAGCTAGAGGGGGAAAACGCAGAGGGGAAATCAGAAAAGGAGAGACAAGCTGTCATAACCATATTGGCACGGCGAGACGGCGGGGGAAGAAGCGGAAACTTAGACACTACACCTAGCTAAGGCAAAACCCCCACCCACAAAAGCATAACAGAGGAACCGAACTGGTGGAAACCATACCGGAGGGTTGCACGAGGGTGTAGAAGCCCCATAGACACTTGAACGAAGCACACTACCATGTCAAGAGCAAAAGGGAAGGGTAACCCCACCCAACAGACACCCCAATCGACGAAACAAGGCGGAGATATACTACAAATGTGGTCAACAGAGGGGCCATCGCAATCGAGAGGGAGAACGCAGAGAGAGCCCATGGGTGAGGCAGAAACTCTCTCCCAGAATCAACAACCATTGACTAGGGAAGACATGCAAACCTGGCTCATGGACTTGCAAGAAAAGTTCATGTCTACAGTGCAAGATCAATTTGCAACCATGAAGAATGAAATGAAACAAGCGGTACAAGACATGAGAATCAATATAAACAACCTTGAAGAGAGAACGGACATGGTGGAAAAAACAGTGCAAAGCCTTGAAGAAGATATGAGACAAACAAGCGAAACACAAGAACATTTGGTGACACTCACTCACAACTTGGAAATACAATGTGAGGATTTGGAGAACCGCTCCAGACGCTCTAACATTCGAATCAAGAACATGGCGGAATCAGTGCTATACAAAGATCTGAAAGAGGCGGTAAAGGAGGTGTTTAGAGACATACTGGGGTGTAAGAAACTGAAGACATCGGAGTCGACAGAGTCCACAAGGTAGTACCAAAAAGATCTGGGGCCCCAGGGGAAAGACCGCGCGATGTCTTGGTGGCTCTCTCTTCTTACCCGCAGAAAGAACAGATTCTCAGAAGGGCCAGGGAAATGGAGCATATTAAAATGAACGGGCAAGGCATCCAATCGTCTCTGGACTTGACTCTAGTTACTCTAGTAACCCTCCAAAAAAGAAGAGCAATGGCCCCATTAGTGAAAGTGTTAATAGAAAAACAAATCCGCTACAAATGGACCTTGCCATTTGGGCTACTATTTACATGGGAAGGAAAACAGAGAAGAGTGACCACGCTAGAAGAAGGCCTCAGCACTATGGGACTTCAAGATGAAGAGATGGAACAGGGGGAGGCCGCAAACAGGAGAGAACGAATGAGAAAACCAATGGGCTGGGAAACAAGCAAGCAGAAGAAGGCAAACGCAGGGAGGGAGACCCGGAGAAAAGTAACATGAGGAACCCAGGAAAAGCATATACTTGGGGAACAGACATGGAATGTCGTTACGGAAACCCTGTCGGGGGGGGGGGGGGGTGGGTGGTTTTGGGAGCGGAGCTGAACGGACTTTACACAGATGGCGGTCTGGTCGAGACCCGACGGTATGGTACTCGGTAAAGACAAATGGATCAATGGGGTTTAGGAATCCCCATAACATACCCCCCGAGGGTATGGAGGGCAGGGAGCGAAGGGCGCAACGCCCTAGCGTCAATAGGAACCCTCACCCTACTCGGCGGATACTTCGTTTGGTTTAAAGTTAAATGTGGTGGGTGGGGGGGGGGGGAGTTCGAGGGAGGGGAAGGGGTCGGAAGAATCAAAGAAATGAAACAACCACAGAAGGAGACCCGAGGCAACGGCACACGAACATAACAGTATGGGGATGATGCGCATTTTGACCTACAATATTAGGGGCATGAACCACCCACCAAAAAGAGCGAAACTGGAGAAACAGTTCAAAAGGGGGAAGGCAGACATATTACTTCTCCAAGAAACCCATATTAGAACAAGGGATAAGCAGAAAACAAGGATAAAAGGATACAATATATGGGCACAGGCAACGGCAACAGAAAAAAAAGCTGGGGTTCTGATTGCGGTGAAAGAAGGGAAGGACTCTAAACTGCTATATATAACCTTAGATAAAGAAGGGAGATACGCCTTTGCCAATGTGGAAATTGAGGGATATCGCATCACACTTATACGCACCCAATCAGGGACAGGATGGTTTTCTGAGAGACGCCCTGTCAAAATTGGAAGACTTTGCAAAGGGGGAAGTGATCATGGGGGGAGGGGGGATCTTAATATGGCGTGGAACCCACTTTTAGATAGGAGTACGGGGAACACACAAGGCCAGGGGGCGCCATCAAAGCGTCTGAGACAGCAAATGGACCACATGGCCCTGAATGATGTTTGGAGGGAACTGAAGGGCGAACAGAGGGGGTAGACATATTTCTCACATGTTCATAATACCATGTCTAGGATAGACTATTTCTGGGTTTCGGTGGGACTACTGGGAAAGATACAAGGGCTAGATAAGGGTGCAATAGCCCTCTCGGACCATGCCCCACTATGGTTAGACGTGACTTTCCCAGGTAGGAAGAATGGGCTATGGAGGTGGAAGCTGCCGCAGGAGCTGATCCAGGAGCCAGTTACCGGGGAGTCCATAGGGGAAATGATAGAGGAATACTTTATACAGTTACCGGGGAGGTCGCAATGAGCGCAGTCTGGGAAGCGTTTAAAGCAGTTTTGCGGGGGGAAGATGATAGCGCTAAAAATCACGAGAGATAAACAAAAGTTTTTGTGGGAAAGGGAATTGGAAAAAACAATTGAAGATATCCAAGAGAAAATGCTGACACACCCCACTAAGATACTGAAAAAATCACTGAAACACACACAGGGCCAATTAGAGATGCTACGCACGAAGGAGGCAGAAAGGAACCTACTCTATCTGAAACAGAGATATTACATTAAAGCGAACAAAGCAAATAGACTCCTGGCGAGACAACTCAGGGCAAAACAGAAAGAAACAACTATTAAGGCGATATGCGATGCGAAGGGGGACATCCAAACACGCACACACGACATGGGGGAAGCACTGAGGCAATACTATCAAACTCTCCATTCTACTGAACGCCCTAATTCAAGCGCCCAAGATTCATACTTAGAGGCCCTACAGATCCCGAAAATATCAGAAGAGGATAAACAGTCATTAGAGACCCCTATCAGGGAAGAGGAAGTCCGTAAAGCAATAAGTGGACTCCCAGGTAACAAAGCTCCAGGCCCAGATGGATTTAAGCCTCCATTTTATAAAAAATATTCAGACATACTGACCTCGATTCTAACCAGACTCTTGAACTCATTTAAAGATAGCGGTAATGTAACCCCCGCAATGAATGAAGCGAAAGTACTGGTGTTCCACAAACCAGGTAAAGATCCAATAAACCCTGCCTCATATAGACCAATCTCCCTGATTAATCTAGACGCAAAAATATATACGAAGATTCTCGCAACAAGATTGTCCCCGCTACTCCCAAAACTAATTAGCGAGGATCAATCAGGCTTCATTCCCGGCAGGCAAACCCATGACAAAACAGGGCGGCTCGCCCATCTAGTGGAAAAAATAGGTATATCCCACACCCCAGCGATACTACTGTCGGTAGACGCCGAGAAGGCTTTTGATCGGGTTGAATGGTCGATACTATTCAAAGTACTGAAGTGCATGGGGTTCGGGGAACAGTATATTGCGAGCATTAGAGCGAACTATAATTCCCCATCCAGTAGGATAGTCATTAATGGCGAGGTTACGGAGAAGGTAATAATATCAAGAGGAACGAAACAGGGATGCCCCCTTTCACCATTACTGTACGCTCTGTTCTTGGAACCTCTCCTAATAAAAATTAGGGAGTCAATACACATTAAAGGTATAGATATGGCTGGCCAGCAACAAAGTAATTGCGTACGTGGATGATATGCTAATAACCCTAGAGGACCCCGAATTCACTCCATCAGCCGCGGTGAGGGAATTAGAAAACTATGGGGCCATTTCAGGTCTAAAGATTAATAGAAAAAAATCAGAGATCCTAATCCTGGCAGGGGACAGACCAAACATAGAAAGGGAAGCAAAGATACAGGACCTTAAGATCGTAGAAAAAGGTATAAAATATCTGGGAATAAAAGTTCCTCAAAAAATTGAGCAATTCTATGGGGAAAACTACCCGCCGCTAATCACAAACATTCAAAGGTAATTAGGCAGATGGAATCCACTACAGATATCCTGGTGGGGCAGAAAACAATCAGTCAAGATGACTGTCCTCCCAAGGGTTCTATACTATTTTCAGGCTCTCCCGGTGGGTGTCCCCGACACGTTCTTCAAAACTCTTAACAAAATTGGTATCATCCTTTGTATGGAAAGGGAAAACATCCAGGATAGCTAGGATGGCCCTCACGGTCCCAACCAGAGAAGGGGGGGATGGCGCTCCCCCATTTAAAAAAATTCTATCAGGCGGCACAGCTTAAAGTACTGAGGGAGTGGGTGGGGGAGAATCCGCAGCAGATATGGGCCAAACAAGACAGAGCAGTAGCAAGAACCCCACTGTTAGAACTTCTTTGGAAACAGAGGCAGCACAGACATGAGAATTTAGGGATAAGCGAAATAATGAGGACCACGCTGAAAGCATGGGATAGCCAAACACAAAAAGGTATTATGACCACGGCGCTGGGACTCTTTACACCTATCTGCAGAAATCCACAATTTCCTCCTGGGATGGAACAAGGGGCTTATGACAGCTGGGAGGATGTGGGCATAACCAAAATTGGCGAGATGTTTGCAGGCAAGGAAATTAGATCACTAGAATCCTGCTTTACAGGCTCAAATATCCCCAAAGGTGATAGATATAGATATGAGCAGCTAAAACACTGGCTAAACTCCCCGACAATCACAGAGGCAGCAACATGGGATCTCACAGGGTTTGAGACATACATCATCTCCAACACGGGGGAGAAAAAGTGGGTGTCAACGCTGTATAAATACATAAACTCACAAGGAGAAGACATTAAATGGTCATATAGAATAAAGTGGGGCAGAACGCTGGGGGGGGGGGGAACAAACGGATAGACAGTGGGAGGATCTATGGAAGCAGATCCCCAAGATGACCCGCTCGACACAAACCAGGGAGATGTGGGTCAAAATTATGACACAGTGGCACTATACTCCAGAGAGGCTCCATTCAATGTACCCAAACACGTCAAATCAATGCTGGAGAGGATGTGACGAAGTGGGAACATGGAGACATATGTGGTGGGACTGTGAAGGCATTAAACCCTTTTGGGAAGAAGTTAGAAGTGAAATGAGTAAAGTATTCCCGGATGTGGGGGAGCTTGGGGAGGAAGTGTGGCTCTGTGGAATCAGAGATGATACAGCAAGGCTATACAGTAAATCACAATGGAGGAGCTTTATGGGACTTCCCATTGCGGCATGGACCACTATAGCTCAGAATTGGAAGAAAAAGAATATCCCACTGACCTATACTTGGCTACAGAAAGTATGGGCCCACATTACAATGGAGAAAATCACCCACAAAATTCCAGGAACTGGAGACAAATTCGGAAAGGAATGGGAAGGGACCTTGCAATACCTCCAGTCAGACTTTATGGAACAGTGGTGCCCCCATAATATCAAAGTCTCAGACATCTTCAACGCATAATTGGAACCAGGGACAATATGATTTCATCCGACCAGAGGGGAGGGCGAAGGGAATATTATAATGTTCAGTACTATGTTTCTTGTGTTATTTATGTAAACTAATAAATACAAGTTTATAAAAAAAAAAATTATAATCAAACATTTTTAAATGAATGCCCAAATTCTGGAAATCTGTACATTTGACTAATTGCAATAATTTGTTTTCATTCAATGACAAGTAGGAGTTATTGGATGCAAGTGGCCAATGTTTGCTTTGATTCATGAAATATCACAATACATCTAACAATATTTTGCTCACCATCGTCACCATCGACATTAAGAGTTTATATACCAGCATCTCCACAACCTAGCCCTCAAGTCCACTGAATGGATGCTTTTGCAAGACGGACACATAGGTGCCTCGAAGGACTTGACCATGATCATGCTAGAATTCATTTCACAGAATACATATTTTTGTTCCCAGCATCAATATTTTCTTCAAACTACTGGCATTTCTATGTGGGCCGTTCTATCTCTCTCATACGCTAACTGCTTCATGTTTAAATTTGAGACATATTACATCCTATAACATCCCATATCCTATAAATACCTAGGTTTCTGGGTGCAGCAGATCGATGATATCTTTGCCATCTACAGGGGTTCCCTCACTTCATGAGTTCATAGGATATCTTAATCTCATCAATCCTAATATTCAATTTACTGCGGTGATTGGTTGCCCTATGATACATGTTCTTGATTGAACAGTAATCCCCTGGCGCTAGTGGCTTCATTACTAATCATTTCTGCAAGGCAACGGATGGAAATAACTAGTTGCATCATTTGAGTTTTCACCCTTCCAATCTGATTAAAAACATACCATTTAGCAACTTTTGAGAATCATGGCGATTGTGAATGATTATAAACAGAGTACAGCAGAACAGGACAAAATGGTTGATACATTTATTGATCAAGGTTATAAGAATGATGAACTAACCCCCATTTAGAGAAGATCGTTGAGCTTCCAAGAGAAATTATTTTGACTCAAAACAATTCATGCAGTCCTCCTGACTTGGTGTTGGCGTCAACATACGCCATACAAAGTAATGCAATCAAAATGATTAGTCTAAAACATTGGAACATCCTTTATACAGAGTCGGTCAACTCTTCATATCCCCTCCTGTGTTAACTTATAAGAGCAGTAATAACTTGAGGAACGTATTGGTTAATACTCAAGGGTTGAAGAAACTGAATATTCATGAGAGCAGACAGAGGCACATTTCTGTGTTTACAATGTGTGAATGGTAACAATGTTACTGAGCCGACACCATGTTGTACCATGTTCTACTGTATATTTGTTCTACTTTCCTTCTTTTATCATAGAACCTGTACAAACTGAGTTTGGCTTGCACTTTTACCGAGGTTTAAGCTTCAGAAAGCAGGGGGGCCAGTTTCCCAGTTCGTGCCACTAAACTGTGGAACTCGTTACCTAATCCTCTCAGATCTGAATCCTCTTTTCGCTCATTCAAGAGTAAAGCCAAAATGTGGCTCATAGCACAGGACTGTCAAAGCCTCCACCTGCCGCAGGGACCTTAACAATTCACAATGCCTGTCTGATTCTCTGCTCCGCTAAGCCTTGACGCTCTGACTTATTCCTTTGTAAATATTCTGTATTATACTGTAAATATCTTGTAAATATCGTTGATATATCTGTTGTTGTGCTGCTGTTTATATTGTCTCTGTAACCTCAAGAAATGCGCCCAGATGCCTTTGGGCCAGGCACGCTATACAAATAAATAAAATACAAATACCTTTGTATACTTTTGAGTTCATCTTCTAAAAAAGTTGCGCCCGCTTTCCTGGAGCATCACAGGTACCCTTTGTGTATTTAGATGGTCTAATGTTTATGGGTTTTGGCTTTATGCTTCACTGAATACATTTGGTGCTTCCTTTGCTTATAATTATATAGGTAGATGAGTTTTCCTTGATTTGTGGCAGGTAGGAGCTCGTATTTTTCTAGATGATTACTATTGAGTCTTTCATTTTGTTTCACAGAGGGATCACATTGCATGATTGTTTTCGTTTTTTTTTTTTTTTTTTGATGCTGTAGTTTATTTGAAAACTTTTTCATCATTTGGTTAAGTTGGATTGGCTTTTTTATTATTTTTTTTTTTATTTTTGTTTGTCTGGTTCGAGTATAGAAGATAGAAAGAGAGCAATTGTGTAAGTGTACTTGTTGTTGTGGCCGCTGAGGAGAGCGGTCCATCTTTCTTGCGTACACATTTGTATCGAAGAGAGTTGGTAAAAGGCACCAAATTCTTTGCGTTGTGACGCGAGTTCGTTACATTCCATGACGAGGTGGAATATGGTTTCCTCGATTTTTTGGTCTTTGCAGAACCTGCAATAGTTGTCTTCCTGCTTGATCTGTCTTTTTGTAGCTAGGTATGCTTTTGTTGGAAGAATGTTTAGTCGAATTTTTAAAAATGTTGTTCGAATGGTTTGGTCTGGAAAGGTTTGCAGGTAGGCTGGTGGTTCGTGGATTCTCCTGTTGTCTTTTGTGCAGTGTAGATTCTGTTTGTAGGTGTTTTTTTGTTGAATGGTCTTTATCCAGTCATTGTGCAGCAGTTTTGTTTTTGCGTGTTGTGGACGAAGTATGAGTAGTTCTTCTGTGATATTTTCACTAACCATTTCTTTTCTCATTGTGTCTTTCCATTTTTGCAATATTGTCGTGTTGAAGTTGTTTTCTTTATGTCGCAGTATTTGAATTGCTGGAGTTTTCCCGTCTGTCAATATTTTGCGAAAGATGTCTAGTCTTTTCCATTGTACGACTGATTCAATTGATTGAGTTGCCAATTTGTAGCGTATTCTTGGCATTGGAAATGTTTGCGGGAGGCGAAGGACTTTGCGCCAGAAAGCCGCTTCATATTTTGTCCAGTTGACTCTCTGAGCGTTCAGCATTGCTTCAGTACCATAGGTGAGAATCGGAATGTACTTGTGTCTGTAGTAGGAGATAATTGGCTTGAAGGAGAATTTGCCGTATTTTCTGTGGAGGAGGCAGCCTTGTCTTGATAGCGTTTGGGATGTTTGTTCGATTTTGTCTAGCCACTGCTCTTCTGATTTAGACTGGTTTATTGTGATCCCAAGGTATTTAAACGAAGTAACATTTTCTATTTCAACATTGTCGATCGTAAAGATACGCTGGTTTGTTCTTTTTTTTAGTGGTTTGGTGAGAGTCATTGTCTTTGTTTTTTCCGTATTGATCGTTAATTCATTTTTTTTCATGTACTGGCTTAGGTCTGCCAGTGTTGTTTGTAACCCAGTCGGTGTTTTGTCTAGTAACACGATGTCATCGGCGTATGCCATGACTGGGACTGGGATCGAGTTGATTTTAGGGGGATTGGTTTTGAGTGATTTTAGATGGTCTTCAATATCAGCAGTGAACAAGTTGTAGAGTGTCGCTGCCAGTGGACATCCTTGTTTGAGTCCATTTTCTGTTGGTATGGCAGGTGTTGTAGTTCCTTGTCTCGACAATCTAACTTTTATCGTAGTTTTTGAATATAGTAGAATAATCGGTTCTAGGATGTCAGATGGACAGTTCCATGTTCTAAGTTTCGACCATAGTTTTTCGCGCGAGATTGCGTCAAAAGCCATTTTTAGGTCAATGAATGCTGCGTAAATTGTCGAGTTGGAGTTGATAGCTTCATGTTTAATTACTTGTATTAATATCAGGTTGAGGTTTGTTCCAACATTGGCCGTAAATCCTGTTTGTCTGGTCGAGAATTTGTTGTTTTTTATGGCCCACGCAGTGAGTTGGTTTAGAAGTACTGTTGCGAATAGTTTTCCTAGCGGATCGAGCAGGGCAATCGGACGGAAGTTTTGAGGGTCTTCTCTGGGGCCTTGTTTATGGATTGGTACGATTACTGCTGTTCTCCAGGAGTTAGGTATTCTATGCAGTTTATTGATCAGGTTTGTGATGTGGCATAGGAGGCTTGCCCAAGCGTTTGGATCTTCTTTGATTATGGCATTAGATAGTCCATCTGGACCTGGTGCTCTAGAAGTGTTGAGTTTGTTAATCAGGAAGATGAAATCTTCGAATTCTGCGTGTACTTTCCATGTTGGGTCTGTTGTAGTCTGTGTATTCTGTTGAGCTGTTTCTCGTGGTGCGTAAATGGTGGTAAAGTGCGTTATCCATTTTTCTTGGGTTACATTAGCTGTAAGCTTATGCTGTTTTTGTTGATTGTCATTGAGTAGGTTCCAAAGTTCTTTTGTATTGTGGGATTTGTGGCTTTTCAGTATTTGTTCAGCATCTGCTTGTTGAATGAGACTTTTTTGTGATTTAGTCCAGTTTCGATGGTTGTTTTTCAGAATTTTGATCTGGTATGAAGTATCGAGAGCTGGAGTTTTCTTTAACTCTCTTATTGTTCGGTTTAGGGCTTTTTTCCTTTCGGCAATTTCTTGGTTGTAGGAATGTCGATGGTCTTTCTGCGGGCGATTTTTACTGGTTTGTTGGAACGGAATTAGGATCCATTCGTAGTCGATTTTTATAGCATTTGTCAGTCTTGCCTGTAGGAATTTTTCCGGTAGTGAGGTTAAGGATGCTTGTGGGATTCTCAGTCTTGTTGTTGTTCCATTTAGTTCTAATGGAGGGGGTGGTAGTGCTGTCGCTGTTTTTTCTAGTGTCGCTTTAGAGTGTTCGGTAAGTTGGTTGTGGTCGCTCCTGTCCGTTAATATCGTCTGTACGTTTGTGACTGATTGGTGAAGTTTTTCAGATAGAAATATATAATCAATGATTGCATGGGACGAACCTCTGCTCCATGTTGGTGTATAGGATTTCGAGGTGTTCCCTTGACTTAGTAGGAGTAGGTTGCGTGTCGTGGTTTCTTTTATCCATCTCTTTGCATTTGGCGATAATTCTGAGTGCTTTAAGAGGCCACCGTTTTTATCGTATAACTTGATGTTCAGATCGCCACAGATTATTATTTCCGATATCGGGTATTTAGTTGTGGCCTCCTCAATTGAGATGAAAACTCCGTCTAGGAACGTGTTTGTTGATATTGCTGGAGGGTTCCAATAGAGGTTTAGGATTAGGATTGTTGAGTTGTTTTTGTCTTCTCGATTTTGCTGGTTTTTTGTAGATGTTATTATGGTCAGTTGCGTCCAAGGGTTTATATTCTCGGAGAGTATTGCTGTGCTGTGAGGGTTTATCTTGATTAGGGTGAGTAAGCCTGAAGCAGGTCTTCCTTGTTTTTGTGTGATAGCTGGGTTTAGGAATGTGATAAAACCATCGCATGCCGGTGGGTCGCTGAGCCAGGTTTCTTGGAGACATATGAAATGGTATTGCTCTAGTTCAGCGGCTGTGTCCGTGAATAGATGTAGATTACCTCTGGTGTTCCACGAGCACAATGACCAATTAAATCCATAGTTCATTAATTGTTATGAGTTTGAGTTCATTGAGTATTCTGTAGATTCTGTTTCTAAAAAGGTGTTTTCGAAGTCATAGATTCTTCTGATTGCATGGGCATCTCTGTCTGGTCGTTGGCTTCTTATTGAGTCTTCTGTAGATGCAATATCTGATGAGGGAGTTTCAAAGCTAGTTCTGTTGGGTTTGTTAATTCTGTTTGAGTCTGCTTCTTCAGAGGTACGATTTGAGTATCTATCGTCAGTTGCCTGTTTTTGTTTCCTTTGTTCAATGTATTTTTTTTTTTTTTTTTGATGTTTTAGTTTAGTGGTAAACTTTTACATCATTGTGTATTTTGTACAGGAGTGGAGCGGATGTAAAGAAGGGCTTTACAATTTTCTTCGCTTGAGGTCAAGAGTGTTAGTCAGGAAAAGAACAACTGTGAATATGTATTTGTTGATGTTTCCGCTGAGGATAGTATTCCATCTTTCCTCTGTGTTCATTTGTTGTGAGGCCAGATCGAAATGGGAACCAAATTGCGTGCGTTGAGCTGCCAGCACCGGACATTCCATGACTAGGTGGAATATGGTCTCCGGTATGGTTTCAATTTCGCAGACACGGCAGTAGTTCTTTGTTTTAGGGATCCGGTTTGTTGTGGCTAAGTAGGAGTTTGTCGGCAGGATATTCAATCTAATTCTCAAAAATGTTGCTCTGATCACTGGGTCAGGAAATAATCGCAGGTATGGTTGTGGTTCATTTAGTTTTCTGTTGTCCTTGTTACAGTGTAGCGTCTGTTTATAGGAATTTTTCTGTTCAATGGTTTTGATCCAGTCGTTTTGCAAGAGTTTGGCTTTAGCGTATTGGGGACGCTTCGTTAAAAGTTCTTGAGATATTTCTTCTAGTTCCATTTCCTTGGTAATAGATTTTTTCCATTTTGATAGAACTGTGTTATTTAAGCTCGCTGGTTTAGTTTTGAGAATTTGGATTGCCGGTGTCTTATCATCGGACAGGAGTTTGCGATAGATGTCCAGACGTTTCCATCGTACCATGGAGCCGATGGATTGAGTTGCGAGTTCGTACCTTATTCGTGGCATAGGGTACGATTTCGGTAAGGATAGGATCTTGCGCCAGAATATGGACTCAAATTTCATCCAGTTTACTTCTTGTGCGTTCAACATTGTTTCAGAGCCATAAGTTATTATTGGGATGTATTTTTGCCTGTAGTATGCAATTATCGGTTTAAATGAAAACTTTCCAAATTTTCTGTGTAGGATGCAGCCTTGGCGTGCCAATGTTTGCGCCTTCTGTTCAATTTTGTCCAACCATTCTGCTTCTGTATTTGATTGGTTGATCATGATACCAAGGTATTTGAATGTTGTCACATTTTCCAACTTGTTTCCATTGATGTTGAAGGTAGGTTGATGTTTTGCTTTAAATTGTGGTTTCGTCAGTTGCATAGATTTTGTTTTAGTGATATTGATTGTGAGATCATTTTGGGTCATATAGTTGCTCAGGGTTGTGAGTGAAAGTTGCAGGCCAGATGGAGTTTTGTCCATTAAGACGATATCGTCTGCGTATGCCATTATAGAGACAGGGTTTGAATTGATTTTTGGGGGGTTTACTTTAGTGTTTTCCAGATGATGTTCAATATCTGATGTATAGAGGTTATAAAGAGTCGCTGCTAGGGGACATCCTTGCTTTAGTCCGTTAAATGTTGGAATTGCTTCAGTGGTTAATCCTTGTTTTGTGAGCCTGACTTTGATTGAAGTGTCTGAGTAGAGTAATTTGATGGGCTCAAGAATATTCGGAGGGCAGTTCCATGCCTTAAGCTTCGCCCATAGTTTTTGTCGAGATATCGCGTCGAAGGCCATCTTTAAATCGATGAACGCGGCGTATATCTTGGTCTTGCTGTTAATCGCTTCATGTTTAATGAGATGGAGTAGAAGGAGATTGATGTTCGTTCCAAGATTAGGAGTGAATCCAGTTTGTCGTGTTGAGAATCTGCCGGTCGAGGTAGCCCAGGCAGTAAGTTGTTTTAATAGGACTGATGCAAAAAGTTTCCCTAGAGGGTCCAGTAAGGCGATGGGGCCAAAGTTTTGTGGATTATCGCGCGAGCCTTGCTTGTGTATAGGGACTATTGTTGCCGTTTTCCAGGTGGTAGGAATTTGATTGTGTAAATTTATAATGTCAATTATCTTGTGCAGGAAGCTTGCCCATGCCGAGGGGTCTTGTTTGAGCATGGCATTCGAAAGTCCGTCAGGGCCCGGAGCTCTTGAGGTGTTAAGTCGGTTGATCATGAATAGAAGATCTTCATATGAGATAGGTACTGACCATTTTGTGTTATCTTTAGTTTCCTCTTGTTTAGCTGAGCCAGGAGGAGCTGCGTAGATGTTTGAAAAATGACTGACCCATGTCTCCTTTGTTACATTGGCTGTTAGCTTTTGTTGTTTTTGATGATTTTCATTCAGGAGATTCCAGAGTTCTTTGGTATTATTTGTCCGATATGCTTTCAATATTGTTTCTGCGTCTGTTTGTAATAATATTGCCTTTTGAGATTTTTTCCAGTTGTTGTAGGTTTGTTTTAGTTTAGCAATCTGACTGGTGTTTTCAGGTTGTCTATTTTTCTTGAGCTGTCTTATCCGTTTCGCTAGCTCTTTTTTTTTTGCTGCTATTTCCTCATTATAGCTGTGTAGATGAGTTTTATGCGGGCGATTTCCGACTGTTTGCTGGAACGGGAGCAGAATCCATTCATAATTCAATTTTTCCAGGTCTGCTTTTTGCGAGGTTGATAGTTTCTTTGGAAGCGATGGTAGTGCTGTTTGTGGAATGCAGAGTCTTGATGATGTACCATCCAGTTCAAGTAAAGGTTGAGCCAGAGATGCTTCTTCTTGTCTGGTACGATATGACTGAACTGTTAACTTGTTGTGATCACTGTCGTCGCAAACTATGGTTTGAGCAATGTCGACCGAATCTTGCAGAGTTTGAGAGAGAAAAATATAGTCGATAATTGCTACAGAGGAGGCTCTACTCCATGTTGGCATAAAGGGCGTAGAGTTGTTTTTTGCATGATTTAGCAGGCTGAGATCTCGAATATGGATTTCTTTCATCCATCTTGACGCTTTAGCCGATAGGTGTTCAGGTGATCGTGGCGTGCCGGTTTGTGTGATGAGATTGATGTTTAGGTCTCCACAGAGTATTAGTTCCAAGTTTCGATGAGTGTCAGCTAGTTTGTCGACTGTGATGAATACAGCGTCAATGAATTCGTTAGTTGTGATGGCTGCAGGGTTCCAGTAGAGATTCAGTATGGCGATTGTTGTTTCATCGTTCTCTTTTTGGTCTTGATGGGTCTTTGTTGTTATTATGGTCATCTGAATCCAAGGGTTTATATTTTCGGTGGTCAGTACCCGCCAATAAGGATTTATTTTGATTAGGGTAAGGAGACCTGATGCTGGCCTTCCCTGTTTTTTTTTGATGGCAGGATTTAGAAATGCAAGGAAACCGTCGCATGCTGGTGTATTAGTGATCCAGGTCTCTTGTAGGCATATAATTTGAAAGTTCTCAAGGTCAGCTGATGGCTGGGTGTATAAATGAAGATTCCCTCTTGAGTTCCATGAACAAAGTGACCATGTAAAATTTGTGTTGGTTAATTGTTATGAATATGAGTAAACTGAGCTTCTTGAAGAGATGGTTTCTGTAGTTGAAGTCTCTAGATCGTATATCCTTTGGAAGGGTCGATCCTGAGTTTCCCATTGTTCTGCTCTTTTAACTCGGATCGTTTTTTCGTTATTAACGTGATGATTATTTGTGCGAGCGGGCCTATGGTTTCTTGCTGAGTGTTTCTTTGTTGTTGTGGTGGCCCAGCACTTGAATCCAAGGTTGAGAAATTGGGCGCCTTTTGATGCAATCAGTTCCTGGTCATCCTGATTCGAGATTTCAGCGACAATTTTGTCTAGGTACTTATGATCTTTGAAGCTGATTAAGTCAATCTCAGTTGTTGTTATATGTTGTAGTTGGGGTATTGCTCCTAACAGGCGGAGAGTGTTTGTTCTGTTCAGTATAAGGGGTTCTTTTCTGTTTATTCGATTTTCAATATGGATTTCATATATTTGACTTTGTTGTAGTGGGTTTATAAACGTAAGCAAATTGCAGTCAGATGTGGTTGCTGTGTGTGAGGTGCAAGAATTATCCATGACTTGATCATAGTTTTCCACTGATAAAGAGCCATCGCTAACAGACGATTTGATTGAATTTTCCTGTAGTGAACATTCTGAGATATCTTCGTATGGTAGTCTTGTCTGCTGGTCTCGGTTACTATTATATTCATCGATTATTATGTAACTTGAGGATGTTGCATGTTGTATATCTGGAGGCGTATCGTTTGGTACATGATCTTCGTGTGTTGTGCAGTTTAGTAGGTCATCCTCTTGCGAAGCGGAGTCTGATGTAAATTGAGGGCATAATGGTGGTGTTCCATTCTGTAACTGCTTAGCAGTAGCATTGATCGTACCTGCTGATTTCTTCTCAGCGGTTCTTGCCTGGGTATTTTCCAACAGGTCCACTGTTCTTGGTTGTGGGATTAGTTCAGTGGGTCTGATTGCTCTGAGAAACGCTCTAGAGCCTGTTTGTCGTTTTTTGATAGCTTTTGGCTGTGTTGATTTTACAGCATTAATTTCTTTTTGTTTCGAGAAGATCTTATATTGTTCGGTCTTATTCTCTTTTTGATGACCGTCGCCTTGTGTCTCTGGGTGTAGAGTTGCAACAGACGCGGTGCTCTGTTGGTTAGTGTTTACACCAGGTTTTTGTAGTTGTGCCGTACTTTGTCTGAGGTTTTCATTTAGTTGTTGAACTAGTGTTTGGTTGTTTCTTATGTCCACCAGTTGGTTTTGTTGTTGTTCCCGCTGTGCTTTGAGGAGGGTTAGTAGTTCGGAGTTTAAGTTTGTTTTTTCCTGTCGATCGCTTCTAGCCATATCTGCTAGTCGTTGTTGCCAGCGAATTGATTGCTCCGCTTCTGAGTTCAGTCGGACTTCTATTGTATTAATGAAATTCTCGATGTAAATCTGCTTTGAATGGATCATGGCTAACAAAGTTGCTTGGTCCTTTATGTTATCCTTCATTGATTCTTGGATCTTAATGAAAGGTATCATTGTTTGCGAGAGCACTGCAATCAACGTGTTTTGCAGGTCGAGCATCGTGGTTGGAATCCTGGGGATGATGTTTTCATCCTGTTCGTTATGCTCAGGTGGTGGGATTGGAGGTTTGGTTTCTGAGACATATGCTGCCTGTTTTGGCTGCTCATTTTTGTTGAGAGTGTCAGGCGTGTAGAATGATTCATCTGTATCATAGTTAAAATGGTTGGGAAATTTCTGGTTTCCTGGTTGGAGGTTCTCGTGTTCTTTTTTAATTATTCTGTTTCCAGGTTCTTGTAATAGACAAGGCGTTGAGGTCAACTGCGAGTTTTGGGTTCCTATTGTTGCGCCGAATATTTCCTTTCGTTTGTCGAGATTTTGCATGATGGATTCGATTTCTGTTATATCCATTGATAATCTTTTTGCCTTGGTTATAGTTTGTTTGTTGGTGTTCTCAGACACTTGTGGATATTTGCTTGAATTGTGAGTTTGCAGCCATGCAAGCTTAGCTAGTCTTGCTTTCTCCTTTTTCGCTTGTTGAGTTGCAGTTGTTTGTGATTTACGTGATGTTGTAGAAATCCATTGTTCATCTAGTTGCAAGTTAAAAGGTTCGTGAGGTCCACTTCCGTTGAGAGGTTCATGTGGTCCAATTCCAATGGGGGTTAGATCTGAATGGACTGTGGTAATAACCTGTGCCTCGTTTGTTCTTGGATTGGGCTCTCTTGTGAATTCCTTTCCTTGTAGCGCATGTTGAGTGGCTTTGTTTGCTTGTTGGCCTTTTGTTGTGGGACTTGGAGCCTCTTGGCTTTTCTTTTCATCATCGGCAGCTTGCGTATATTCTATGGTGGACTGATGATTAGAGGCAGCGTTCGTGGTAAGTGTGTGTGGTTCTTTGTTGTGCGTCTGCCGTTGGGGAGCCATAGGCAGTTCATGGTGTCGGTCGCCAGTTGACGCTTGAGGTGATTTATTTAGTTCCTCAGGTTGGCCTTGTCTTAGGCTCGTGTTCAAAGGATCATGTATTTCGTTTAACTGCTCAACGCAGTTTTTTTTTAGTTCTTTTCCATCGAAATGTTCTTCGTCGGTTTGGTTTGTGTTTTCCATGGGCGGACTGATGTTCGTTCTTAGCGCTTTTCTGGCATTATCTGCACTGTCAGGTGTATTTTTTTTTGGCGCTATGTTTTCATTTACTGAAGTTTCAGGCATATTTGACGATCCTGGGTAGTGTGATGTATTATAGATGGGCTCTGACAGGGCTGGTTCGTCAGAGATTTTAGGTTCAGTTAAGTAGGTTTCCTTTAGGGGTTTGATTGGGACGGTTTCTGCTTGGGCCGCGCTTGACCCTTCATCATAATTGTTGTCAGAGTCGTGAGTAGAATATTCTGGTGTCAGCGTGCTGTGATGAAGATGTGCTTTTGGGTTGGTTTGTGCTTGAGGGATTGGGTAAGCGTTTGAAGCAGAAACTGCTACAACAACCCAAACAAACAGGTCGTCTTCCATAGGGTGATGTTCAGTATCATGAGTGGTATTCTGTATCTGATGATTCCGTGTGAGTTTTGCTGGCTGGGCTCTCAAAAGTGATTGTTCTAACGTCAGCTGGGATGCGTCGAGGACAGACAAGGCTGCTGTGCTTAATTTGGTTCTTAGTCTTGTTTTTGGCCGCACAGCTGGTTGTTGCTTAGGTCTAGTTGATGTCATTTCTTCTTTAAGTAAGTGACCCGCGAGAGGAATGAAATTCTGTGTTGGGGGTAGCAGAATTGCTAGCAGGACGTAAGAAGTATACTGCCTGGTTCTGGGTGAATAATACAGTTGTCTTCGCGGGATGCCTGTGAAATGTTAATTTAAGGTTGAAGGGACAATGCAGGATCCAAGGAACACTCCTTTCGGTCTCCTGTAAGTGAAAGGTTTGAAGGAGGGCAGTTAGATCAGGCTTGCACGGTTGGAATGCAAGGAGTTTGCTTTTCTGGTCTCCCGGGGTAGGAGTTCTTTCAGAGAGGTTTTGTCTCCGTTGATGATGCTACTGGGTAAAGGGTCCAGGGGACTAGTCCTTTCGGTCTCCTTTTTGACTATCGTGGGATAGTAGTCTATCAGTCACTCAGCGGTACTAGCTGATTCCAGGGAAAG
Organism: Ambystoma mexicanum; assembly: GCF_040938575.1. Lineage (NCBI taxonomy): Eukaryota > Metazoa > Chordata > Amphibia > Caudata > Ambystomatidae > Ambystoma > Ambystoma mexicanum. The sequence continues at coordinate 290,439,819 of NC_090932.1, read as the reverse complement.
ATGAGCTCCGTTGATGTTGGAGCCAGCCGCAGGATTCGGGAGTCAGACCTCTTCTGGTCTCTTGTGGATGAGGTGGTTGACGTAAAGCTAATATCCGCTGGATCCAAGGGGCAAGCCCTTTCGGTCTCCAGTGGAGGTGGTTGACGTAAAGCTAATATCCACTGGATCCAAGGGACAAGCCCTTTCGGTCTCCAGTGGAGGTAATTGAAGCTGGCGATTGCAATCGTATTGGGAGTGTTCTTGCAAGCTCTTGTGAGTTATGGTTACTTCCGGCTAGTGTTGTTCGCCACAAGATCCAAGGGTCAGGCCCTTTCGGTCTCTTGTGGAGCGATAGACTGTGAGTCTCGGGATGGCACCTTTGTTAGTTGGTAGTGTTATTCACCACAAGATCCAAGGGTCTAGCCCATACGGTCTCTTGCGGGGTGAGAGGTTGAGGATCCCGAGATGGCGTCTCCGTTGATTGGTAGTGTTGTTCACCACGTGGTCTAGGGGACTGGCACTATCAGTCTCTTATGGGGTAAAAGGTTGAGAATTCCGGAAGGGTAGCTCCGTTAGTAAGAGTAGGGATGAGGATCGGTTGAATCGCTATGTGGCTGTGTGAGCGGAGTCTCAGAGGGCTTAGGAGACTGCGATAAGTGCAGCAGAGGCTTGGTTCGTGCAACGGTGCAGCATAGGAACGTGGGTCAACAAAAGGTGTAGATGGCAGTCGGCCCGAGGTGGGGGAGAGGGGGGAGGGCGGAGAGCTCAGCGGGTGCGCGGGGGGGGGAACAGGAGAGCGAGAACGGGTACGGAGGTGAAAGGTGGAAGAACGCGGAAGACGGACTGAGTGGCGACAGCAGAGGATTTCAAGAAGAATGGCGAAACCGCCAAGGGAAAGGTTGGGGAGCTGACGAAAGTGAGAGCCGGGGGGGGTTTCTTACTTGTGCGAACAGACCAGTGAGTAGGGTGAAGGTGTGGGTTAAGTACAGGTTACCTCGGCTTATGGAGCAGTCCAGAGGATCCTTCAGAGGTGGAAGGTAGGCGCCGCGGAGCCCGCAGAGCCCAAAGACCAAAAGACTCTGCAGCAGACTCCGCGGCCGCTCCGCGGCTTGCTGGGTAATTTGAGTCCTCGTAGAATAGAGCTAGAAAGAGGACCGAGGGTATGTCCACCCTGACTGGATGCTGGATGCTGGAGAAAACGCTGTAGAGTCTCTGCTCAACACTGTCCAAAAGACTCTGCAGCAGATTCCGCGGCCGCTCCGCGGCTTGCTGGGTAATTTGAGTCCTCGTAGAATAGAGCTAGAAAGAGGACCGAGGGTATGTCCACCCTGACTGGATGCTGGATGCTGGAGAAAACGCTGTAGAGTCTCTGCTCAACACTGTCCAAAAGACTCTGCAGCAGACTCCGCGGCCGCTCCGCGGCTTGCTGGGTAATTTGAGTCCTCGTAGAATAGAGCTAGAAAGAGGACCGAGGGTATGTCCACCCTGACTGGATGCTGGATGCTGGAGAAAACGCTGTAGTGTCTCTGCTCAACACTGTCCAAAAGACTCTGCAGCAGACTCCGCGTAGCTTGCGGTTGCTTTATATTTTGGTTTGCTTGGTATTCTTGAGGATGTTGATGCCCAGCATGAGAAGCCTAATTTGTGTAATTGTCTTTTTGTTGATATGATGAGTTCTTGGTTATTTGGGTCTGGGAGCTCTATGACGATCTTGTCCAGGTTCCGATCGTCTTTAAAGGTTATCAGAGCAATATCTTTTGTTGTGAGTTTGTTCAGGCGAGGTATTATGCCAAAAAGGCGTAGTAGGTTTGTTCTATTTAGAGTTACCGGTTCCTGGTTTTTATTTGCATTTTCAATGTGGATTTCATATGTTTCATTTTGTCGTAGTGGATTGACGAATGTTGGTCGGATCTGGCTGTGTTGACTGTGGTCTTGTGGTGTTGTTGTTATCGAGATCGACGAGATGGGGTCATAGGGCTCATCTCTGGTTGTGAATATTGAGATGTTTTCCATTGAGATCATTGAGATTTCTTCTAGGGAGATTTCATTAGAGTTGTCTTGATTTTGATTCGATTGTTGGTCGAGTATTGAGGCGTATTCGTCGATTATTATGTAACTCGTCTGGATTAATGGTTGTGGAGAGTGTTGATTGTTTTCTAATGGTTGTTCTTCATGGGTGGTCATGTCGAGCAATTCCTCGTCGATCGGCGATTGTGGCAGGGTAGGTTGCGCTAGTTTGGGTTTTGTCTGGGCTAGCTGAACTTGAATGCTTTGTGTGTTGGCAGCTGGTAGTTTCTTCTTTGATTGTTGAGCAGTTTGGGTGTTCTGGGTTATATTTCTTAGAAACGCTCGCGAGCCTGTTTGTCGTTTTTTGTTATTTTTCTGTTGGGTGCCTTTTATTTCGTTTGTTGTTTTTTCTTTTTCGAAAATCTGAAAGTTTTCCTTTGGATTCTTTGTTATGTTGCTTGAGATAATGGTTTCTGTTTTTTTGTTAGTAATATTTTGACTTGGTTCTTTCAGTATTTGTTGGGCAAGATCTGTGATTGTTTCAGGTTGTGTCTGAATTGGGCATTGTGGTGATTTTGGAACCGGCGAGATTTGTAGCCGTTGGTCGTTTGGTCTGGTTGCTTGTTGCTGATGGTGTTCTTTGAGCATCTGTAGTAGTTCTCCTGTAAGTTTTGTTTTCTCTTGTCGGTCTCCTCTTGCGATCTCAGCTAATCTTTGTTGCCACCGGTGTGTCTCTTCTGCTTCTATTGTCAGTCTTGATTCCACTGTCGAGACAAAATGTTCGATGTGTATCTGTTTTGAATGGATTAGTGATAGAAGGGTCGCTTGATCTTTTATTGAATCTTTCAAGTCTTCTTGTAATTTCAAGAAGGGGATCATTGACTGGGAGAGTGTTGCGATGAGCATATTTTGCAAGTCTAACATTGTTGTTGGGATTCTTGGATGTGTATCTTCTTCATCTTGTTCATGGTTGTCATTTTTCTGTTGGGGGTCTTTTGGTTTTTGGTTCTTGATTATTGGGTCTGGGGTATAGTAGGAGTCATCCGAGTCATAGTTGAATCGTGATGGGACAGTTTTACGTTCATCCAGTTCTGGTTGTCGTTCCTTTTTCATCTGCTTGTTTTGGTTTCCATAGGGGATACATGGGGTTGAAGTTGATTGCATTTGATTTGCTTCTGTTCGTTCTCCAAATACTTCTTTTCTTTTTTCTGCAGTAGTCATGATTGACTCGATTTCGGTAATGTCCAGTGATAGTTTTGCCAATTTGTTACTTGTTTTGGATGTTGTTGGTTCCACTATGCTGGTGGATTTAACGGAGTTGTGGGTTTTAAGCCACGCAAGCCGTGCTAATCTTGCTTTTTCTTTTTGCTTCAGTTGGTCTGGTGTTGGGACTGCTAGTTTTGTAGTTAGGTCTTGTGTTCGTTCAGGTTGTTGGCAGATTGAGGTTGGCTTGAAGACGACAGGGTCAGCTGTGAGTTTTGGTTCTTGATTAGCCATTTCCTGAGGATTGCTATCTATTTCGTGTAGTTTCTTCGATTTCATGGATTGCTGATTTCGGTTTTGTTTGTCCGGTGTTAAGTCCTGTTTTGTGGTCGTCTGCAACTGTTTAGTTGTGAGTTCCATGGGTTCTTTGTTGCTGGTTGTAAGATTTGTCAAGGTGTCTTGTATCGCGTTGTTTAGAGGATCTTGTTTTGTGGGCTGGTGGTTTGTGTTCAGAGCAATTGAAGGACTGATCAGTTGTTGTTCAGATTCGAGTTGGAGAGGTGGTGATGATGGCACGGACATAATGGGTTGTCCAGATTTTGTAGTTGGTTTCTGAGCTTGAGGTTTGGTGTCCGGGCTGTTTACCTCAGATGAGATTATTTGCTGATTTTCTACTGTACTGTGTGACTCCACTGATAGTTGGGAGGATGTCACAGTGGAATTAACAGTTTCTAGAATTTGGTCACTGGCGTCTTCTGAGTTCTGTTTAGAATCTGAACACTGTCAGGGACTTTGGGATTTCTTTGTACAATGTCACTTTCTTGAAGGATTGTTCCAATGTTAGCTGTAGTGAATCTTGCTCCGTGGTGTTAGCGATCGCGGTCTTGGTTGTTTGTCTTGTTTTTGGGCGTTGAGTTGGGTTTTGTTTATTGGTGCGACTTGTAGCCATTGTTTCCCGATTGTAGATTGCTAAACTTAAGTTTTGCGAGGTTTCTGTTTGGTTTCTCAGAGTACTGGCCCCCTGGTTAGGGCTTGCTGCTGTTGTCTTTGTCTGATTCGAGCGTTTTGGTATTTGCTGGGGTCAAGTTGTTTCAGGGCCGAGAGTAAGGTTGTAGGCAGCTTACTGTATTAGATTGAGCTGGGTTAGGTGGTGTGTCGTTTGGGAATCAAGGGTCTCCCACTCGAAGGTACGCAGATGTATGTTCGTTGCGGTCTTCCGTGTTTTTTTTTTTTTTAGTTCGCTTTTAGGATCCAAGGGTCGAACACTTTCGGTCTCCTGGTCAGCGGTGGCTGCGTAGGTGTATCTTTGTTTCGCTCTTCTGTAGTGGATCAGGTTGCGCTTTCAGGATCCAAGGGTCGAACCCTTTCGGTCTCCTGATCAGCTAGGCTGCGCAGGTGTATCTTCGTTTCGCTCTTCTGTAGTGGCTCGAGTTGCGCTTTCAGGATCCAAGGGCCGTACCCTTTCGGTCTCCTGGTCAGCGAGGCTGCACTGGTGTATCTTCGTTTCGGTCTTCTGTAGAGGATCAAGTGCGCTTTCAGGATCCAAGGGCGGGCCCCTTTCGGTTTCCTGATCAGCGAATGGTACGTGGTTATATGATCGTTTTGTTTCTCTGGAGCGGTTAGGGTTGAGGTTTCAGGATCCAAGGGGCAAATCCTTTCGGTCTCCTGATCAACGAGGGTAGCTGGGGATGCCGGGAGTTAGCACGTTAAGTGGCAGGGGCGAGGCCACAAAAGCACGAGCAGCAGAGGATTCTGTTCGGTGTCAGGTGGAGTGGAGGCGCGTGTACGCTAGGCACAGGCAGGCTCCGGCGTCAGAGGTGAGTCGCGCAGCTCCAGGCCAGCCGATGCGAGCACACGAGGGGACAGTACAGCTGTCAGCAGTCGCGACTGGGCTCAAGTCGATCGGCAAGTTCGGCGTCAGTGATGCAGAGCGTGGGTAGGTGGGAGACGAGGAGCCTGTCACGGGTTGAAGATCCCGCGGGGCGGGCAGCGGTGCTTTGGGTGTATGTAACGTGATGGGAAGCAGGTCACCTGCGTGGTTTTGAATGTCTTTCAATAATTCAGTGGGTGGATTTTCTGGGGGGGCGCCGCGGAGCCTGCAGAGCCTAAAGAGCAAAAGACTCTGCAGCAGACTCCGCGGCCGCTCCGCGGTCTTCTGGGTATTTTAAAGTCACCAGGTGGAAGCAGGTGAAACAAAGGTAGGACAAGAAGCAGGTTCTCACAGGGTTCAGGAGCAAAAGCTGTAGAGTCCTCTCGCAACCGCAACCAAAAGACTCTGCAGCAGACTCCGCGGCCGCTCCGCGGTCTTCTGGGTATTTTAAAGTCACCAGGTGGAAGCAGGTGAAACAAAGGTAGGACAAGAAGCAGGTTCTCACAGGGTTCAGGAGCAAAAGCTGTAGAGTCCTCTCGCAACCGCAACCAAAAGACTCTTGACTTTATACTTTCATTGTAGATTTGCCTTGGTGGAGGAGTTCACTATTTGAAATGCATTCATTTGGAGCATTTCTTTGTTCTCATGGACTATTAAAAAGAACTGATTTTCTATAAAAGTGTTGTATATGAATTTGTTCATGTTACATTGATTGAGCATGTTTTAAAGTGCACGGTTTGTTATAAACCTTCATTGTGAGCATGCAGCACCTTTGCGACTTGTGTGTGTCTTTCTTCATGTTGAATCCTCCAATTGTGCCTACTGGTGTTCCTGAAGTGCTCCTTATATACTTGTGAATTTATGTAATCACTGACTTTAATTTTTGGCTGTGCCCCCGCCCTCCATTTCTAGTCTGAAGCAGCCATGGGTGCCACAAGGGGCAATTATAAAGGCAGTAAGGAACCACCCAACACTGGGACCGATTTGGAGACTGAGGAGCAGTCCATCGAATGAACACGAAGGAACAAGTTACTTACCTGTAACTGTTTTCTCCAGCATGGGTCTGGCATGGATTCACATGCTCATGAATATTCCCCATCGTCAGGCTGGGAATCCTCGGTAAAGAAAACATCAGTTTGTTTTGTTCCTGAACTGTCTTTCTACAAGTAATCAATCACTGGTCTCTGGGTCATACTGCCCCCAGCCAATGACTGCCCTCTACCTAAGCCGCTCCTCTAGCAGCCATCTTCAGATTTGGTAGCACATAAAGTGGCAGTAGGACCAAGTGAAGAGCTGCAGAGGGGTAGGTAGGAGGGAGGGTTCGCATGTGAATCCATGCCAGACCCATGCTGGAGAACAACAGTTACAGGTAAGTAACTTGTTACTTCTCCAGCATACTTGTTCCTTCTCCAGCATGGGGTCTGGCATGGATTCACATGCTCATGAATATAAGAATACATAGCAGTACATACATGCACAACCACGGGAGGTGGTAAGGCTCAACATTAAGCATTTCATCAACTCAACATTAAGCAACTCTTACCTCCTCACCAGGCCCACCTTCAGGCGAACAGGTTGCGCAGCACTGCCTGGCCGACGCTGGACTCCTCCCTGGAATCCCGATCGACGCAGTAGAATCTTGTGAAGGTGTTCATCGACCTCCACGTCGCAGCCCTGCAGATGTCTAGCAGGGGCACACCAGACAGGAACGCCGTGGCAGCAGCGATCGCTCTGGTCGAATGGGCTCTCGGACGGCCGGGCAGCGGTCGGTTTGCCAACCGGTGACAGTGCATGATGCAGCCGGAGAGCCATCTGGAAATGGAAGTCTTTGAGAGAGCCTTCCATTGATTCACAGTCCCAAAGTTCACAAACAGCTGTGACGTCTTCCGAAAACTCTTTGTGCGGTCCACGTAGAACTTCAGCGCTCTAGCTACATCCAGCGAGTGCAATGTCCTCTCGGCCGGCGACGAAGGCGACGGGAAGAAAACTGGCAACACCAAGGGCTCGTTGAGGTGGAAGTCCGACGGCACCTTGGGCATGAAGAGGGGTGCGTCCTCAGCACCACCCTCGTGTCATGAAAAGTCAAGTATGGAGGCTTGCAAGATAGGGCCTGGATCTCTCCCACTCGGCGTGCGGAGGTGATGGCCACGAGGAAAGCTGTCTTCCATGACAGGAACTTCAGAGGCGCCGAATGCATAGGCTCGAATGGGGCCCCCATGAGCCTGGTCAGCACCACATTAAGCTCCCACGCCGGGGCAGGAGCCTTCACCGGCGGAAATGATCGGAATAGTCCCTTCATGAATTCTTTCACCAAGCGATGAGACCACAAGGACGCCCGTCCCGTAGTCCTGATATATCGGGAGATTGCAGCCAGATTTATTTTGATGGAGGCGTGAGCCAGTCCAGCTTTGGCCAGCGACAGTAGGTATGGCAGTACTTGAGAGGCCGTAATCCGCAGAGGATTAATCTTCTGTGCACGGCACCAGACAGAGAACCTCTTCCATTTATGTCTGTAGCACTTGAGAGTTGAGGACGCCCTGGCCTTTGCAAGAACCTCTCTGCAGTCGGCCTCCACGTAGCAGCCCTGCAGATATCCAGCAGGGGCACACCAGACAGGAACGCCGTGGTAGCAGCGATCGCTCTGGTCGAATGGGCTCTCGGACTCATTGAGATGGAAGTCTGACGGCACCTTGGGCATGAAGGAGGGGTGCGTCCTCAGCACCACCCTCGTCTCGTGGAAAGTCAGGTATGGAGGTTTACAGGAGAGGGCCTGGATCTCTCCCACTCGTCGTGCAGAGGTGATGACCACAAGAAACGCAGTCTTCCATGAGAGGAACTTCAACAGTGCCGAATGCAGTGGCTCGAATGGCGGCCCCATGAGCCTGCTCAGCACCACATTGAGCTCCCACGCCGGGGCTGCAGCCTTCACCGGCGGGAATGATCGGAACAATCCTTTCATAAACTCCTTCACCAGGCGATGGGATCACAGAGATGAACGCCCCGGAGTTCTGGTGTAACGGGAGATCGCTGCTAGATGTATCTTGATGGCGGCGTGCGTCAGCCGCGCCTTGGCCAGCGACAGTAGGTATGGCAGCACCTGAGGGGCCGTAATCCGCAGAGGGTTAATTTTCTGTGCACAGCACCAGACAGAGAACCTCTTCCACTTATGTCCATAGCACTTGAGAGTCGAGGACGCCCTGGCCTTTGAAAGCACCTCCTTACAATCCGCCGGGATATCGTACCCTCCAAACTCTAGTGCTGCAGGAGCCAGGCCTGCAAGTTCAGCGACCCCGGGTCGTGGTGGAGGATGGCGCCTCCTTCTCTGGCGAGGAGATCCACGTCCGTCGGCAGCTTGACTGGCGGGGGACGTTGACATGTCTAGAAGGTCCGGGAACCAGATCTGTCTCGGCCACGCCGGTGCAACGAGGATCATCCTGCACCAGGACCGTCTGAGTTGGTAGATGAGTCGTAGCAGCAACGGCAATGGTGGGAACGCATCTGGGAACAGGCTGTCCCAGGGGAATGAGAAGGCATCTCCCATGCTCCCCGGCTGGGGAAACCTGCTGGCGACCCTCCGACACTTGGAGTTCGTCACCGTCGCGAATAGATGGATCTGGGGATTGCTCCATCGTTGGAATAGCAGATCCACTTGATCCTGTCGCAGTTCCCTCTCGTGGCATGAGCGCAGTTCCCTGCTGAGTGAGTCGGCAATGGTGTTCTTTATTCCTGCCAGGTGGAAGGGTACCAGAAACATCCCTTGGGCGACGGCCCAGTGCCACCGATCCTGTGCCTCCTTGGATAGGTCTGGTGATCTGGTACCTCCCTGCTTCCGGATGTAGAACATCGTGGTGGTGTTGTCGGTGAAGATCCTCACCACCTTGCCCTTGAGGGACAGGAGGAATGACCTGAGGGCCCAGAACACGGCCCAGAGCTCCAGTACGGTGAAGTGAAGAGGCCTCTCCTCCGGGAGACAAAGGCCTCTTGCGTGGAGATCTCCGGTGTGCACTCCCCATCTCTCCAGGGAGGCGTTCGTCGTCACTGTCTCCTGATGTGCCGGGGTCTGGAAGTCCATACCCGCCGGTAGAGGCGCGCGGGTGCCCCACCACCAGATCGCTTGGCGGAAGGTCTCGTCGAGCAAGATCCTGTCTTCGAACCTGCCCGCGGCTTGCATCCAACAGGCGTCGAGGAACTCTTGCAGTGGCCGCATCCGCAGTCTGCACAGGCGCACTAGGAAGATGCACAAGGACATCATGCCGAGAAGGGACTTGATGGACCTCACCCTGGCCACGTCCACGGTCAACAGCCGCTGCACCTTTCCCATGATGGCCTTCGTCCTTTCCTCCGACGGGGAGGCCAGTCGCGCAACTTTGTCGAGCTTGGCTCCCAGAAACAGTGCGACCTGCGACGGAACCAGGTGGAATTTGGCGAAGTTGATGGAGAATCCCAGATCCGTGAGCAGTTGGACGGTCTTCGCTGTGTGTCCGACGGCGAGTTCTCTTGTCTTTGGTCGGATGAGCCAATCGTCCAGGTAGGGGTAGATGTGGATCCCCTGCAGGCGCAGCCGCGCCACCACTGGTGCTAGGCACTTGGTGAATACCCTGGGCGCCGACTTAATCCGAAGGAAAGGGCCTTGAATTGGTAGTGCCGTCCTTGGACTACGAATCTGAGAAATTTTCAGTGTCCTTTTAGAATGGGGATGTGAAAGTAGGCATCCTCCAAGTCCAGCGACGATAGGAAGTCACCTTCCTCCAGTTGCCCCAGCATGTGCTGGAGGGTGACCATCTGGAACCTCTGGGCCTTGATGTACTTGTTTAAACGACGAAGGTCCAGGATGGGACGCCAACCTCCGGTCTTCTTTCTTACGAGGAAGTATCGAGAGTACGAGGAAGTATCGAGTGTGCCCGCGGGCCAGGGCATCCAGCACCCATCGGTCAGTGGAGATGGACTCCCACACGCTGACGAACTTCGCCAGCCGGCCTCCCACCGAGGTGCTCAGGTGGGGGCCGGACACTACGGCCGGTTCAGTCCTGTTTGGCGGCAGCCTTGCCGATGATGAGATCCTCCTGACTTGCCGCGTCCCCTGTAGGACTCCTGTGACGAGGAGCGGGCCGCCTGGCGGTACGTCGAGGAACCGCTGCCGAATCCTTTTGAGGCACCTTGCTTGCCTCCGGAGTTCCGAAAAGGCGGTCGTCATCACTGCAAAACCGCCAAGGCCCGGGCCGTCTCCGTGTCGGCCTTGATGGCCTGCAGTGATTCGTCCACTGTCTTGCCAAAGAGGTTATTCCCGTCGAAGGGCATGTCCAAAACTCTGGTCTGCACGTCTCGGCGGAAATCGGTCGCCTTGAGCCAACCATGCTGTCGAAGACAAACACTGTTGCCCAACTGGCGGAAACCGGTGTCAGCAATGTCCGTGGCCACCGTTATGGCGTGGTCCAACGCCACCTCGCCTTCCTGCAGGATCTCCAGGGCCTCCGCCCTCTTGTCGTCCGGGAGGAAGTCCAGCAGAGGAGCCATCTTAAACCAAAGCTCCCTATCGTAGCGGGCCACAATCGCTAGGTAGGGCGTTGAGCGCCTTAATCATCATCGTCGGCGCCGACGAGATGACCTGTCGCCCCATGGCGTCCAGTTTCTTCCCCTCGCCGTCCGGGGGGAGGTTAAAGTCGAAGCCGTAGACCCTGCCACCTTCTTTTTGGCCGCCGCCGAGACGACCGAATCCGGGGTCAGCTGTGCCCTAAGGCACAGAGGGGCGGAATACGGGACCAGGTACTTCTTCTCCTACCGGTCTCTCTTGGCAGGGGTCGTGGACGGGTTCTTCAGGAGCAACAGCCCCTCGTCCTAGATGTAATCAAGTAACGGGACCGAGAGGACTGTCTTCCTCTTGGCCTCATGCTGCTGATAGAGGAAACGGTCCTGTTCTTCGGGGCAGAGCTCGAAGAGCTCGGATGCCCTGGCAATTATGGCGTGAAAAGAGCCAATTTCGTCGGACGGGCCATCCCGTCATCACCACTGTCGTCATCCGTCCCCGTCGTGGCCGTCTCTGTTCCCGTGTCTTCCCTAGGATCAGGGGAAGGGGATGAAGGCTATGAGGGCCACGAAGGCTGGGAGGGCGGGGGGGATGAACTCTCCTGGGTGGGGGGGGGGGGGTGAACTCTCATCCGCTTGTTTGGCGGGTTCCCCGACGGGCTAGGCTCCGCTGGATCGTCCGTCAGGGCAAGGGCCACCTCGTCCTTATCTCCGTACATAAGGCCCGGTTTGCCATCAAGATGACCCCGAGTTGTCTCGTGGCTCGGGTACCGGTTGCGACGGGCGCAACGGTTAGGGAGTGGAATCCTCTGCCTCCACGGAACTTCGTCAGCACTGCCGTCGCTCTCTTCGTCCGCCTCGTCGGGATCCCTCCCGTGGGACCGGACCTCCTCGAACTTCTTCTTGAGTATCTTCACAACTCCAGCCAGCTCCTCTTCAGAGGCTGTATCCGTGTCCGTGATGGCCAGCGCCCCTCCCCCTCTTTTTCCACCGGGGTTCTCACGAGGGTCTTATCGATGGGCTGAAAAGAGGATTCCCTCCACAGTGGCAGGGAAACTCTGGGCCCCGAGGTCGCCTCCACAGGCTTCGCCAGGGCCGCCACGACTCCCTCGATAGAGGCCTTAGCCGGGTGAATCAGGGCCTTCACAACTTTAGGCGCGCCTGAGGCCTTCACCTTGGGGGTGGGGGGGTCACCGCCTCGCTCCCCCTCGGCTGCTTCCATCGGGATCGACCGGGGCTTCTCCAGAAGCTTACCCGGGTTCTCAGATTTTCTCTTCCCCAAGCCAGAGCGTTGGCTCGTGGTTGATGGCATCGGTGAAAGTGCACCCTGCCTGGCAGCCGAGGAGCCCGACCGTTCGGCCCTTTCCCTGTGCCTGTGGACTCGCGGTGCTTAGCCTTATGTTGGGCCCCCGTCGTCGGAGCGCCCTCAAAGGACTTAAAAGACCGCTCGGACCTCTTCTTCTCACCTGCCGCTGGGCTCTTCCCCTCCAGCCAGTTGGTGAGGCGGATCCGCCGATCCTTCATGGTCAGCTCCGACATGTTCTTGCAAAACGCACAGTCCTTCTCCACGTGCGTTTTGTCTTCGTGAAGGCAGTAGAGGCATCTAGAATGCTCGTCCTCCTTGAACACATTCTGCAATTCGCATCCAGCGCAGTTCCTGAACAGCTTGGATCCGGGCGTCAAGCTTCCTTTGTCCTGGGCCATGTCCACGGTGTAGGCCTCAAGGTCTTCCGGAATCCTCCAAGAAGTGTAACTCGACGAAAACTTCGCCATAGAGGGGCGCAGAAAAATTTCAAACGGGTCCCCTTTGATCGGAAGTAGAAACGGTGGAGATTGACGCTCGATTGACTGAAAAAAAAATTAAACTCTTTGAAAAATCGCAAAACTCAGTAAAAGCTCGAGAGCTATAGCACGAGGACTCGAAACACTTGAACGTGCAGTAAAAATCTGAGGATGGCTACCAGAGGAGTGGCTTAGGAAGAGGGCAGTCATTGGCTGGGGGCAGTATGACCCCGAGACCAGTGATTGGTTAATAGTAGAAAGACAGTTCAGAAACGAAACTGAAAGTGATTTTTTCTTTACCGAGGATTCCCAGCCTGACGACGGGGAATATTCATGAGCATGTGAATCCATGCCAGACCCCATGCTGGAGAACAGTAATACATGACCCTCCCAGTTTAGCTGTAACCAGGCGATAATAACCTCAGACCTGTTGATCAGTTCAGCTACCAATGGTCTTGTCAATGTCTTTGCTCCACTCGGGGTCACACTGAGATCCTGAAGTCATTAGAGTATGTGACCCAGTTGTTCCAGATGAGTAAAGGGAACCAGGCACTGTAGCACATGATTATTCTCTGGTCCAGAGGATTCATTAACCAGTCAGTAGCAGACTGCAACTGTTGGGGCTTGTTGCGCATTGGCTACATATGCAGCACAGCTTCCACACATTCTTTCAGTCTAGGCAGGTAATTTATGTTACAGGGACATGTCCCTGCATTGAACTAAGAAATGGTACAAACCCTCTCTATGAGAGATTTGGAGGTGGAAACTAAGTCTCCAATGCTAGGGAAGCATTCATTCAGACATTTGGCCTCCATATAATCACTAGGAGCTGCCACATTCAAACTTCATTGTTTCCAGGCTTTTAGTCTGGATGCGTTTTGCAAGTCAAAGACCCAGATCCTCTTTTACAATTGTCTCATACAGGCAGATCCCAAGCTGATGGAGATACAGGGCAAAGTGAGGGAATGGCCATAAAAAGCTAAATCTGTGTTGTCCATTTTGTCCAAAGAGGGCTGGATATCTTGCCTACATGACAACTCACGTGAGAAATTCCCCCTGCACATCGGCATGCATTTCCCACTCATTGATAGACAAGCAAGGTCTAACTGTAGTATACTGTACTGGATACTTGGTGTTCAGCGGAACCACCCACAGATGTATCGTATTTACATCAACTATAATTAGGTACTCCAACACCAACCGGGAGGGCACACCTAGCCAGTTGTTTCAAAATACTAACAGGAATAAATGTGGCTCTTGTGTACCATGACTCTGGGGAGCTTAGTGTATCTCGGGGGCACATCAACCATATCTGTGTACCTGATGAGACCATAGATTAGAGCTCATCAGGGAAACATTTCAATAACGGATCAGGAAAAATACAAAAATCACAAGGGCCTTGTGCCAGAGTTGCAGTTTAAGATTTCCACCTCAATCAGACAGGAAGACGTATTCCTCACTACTACAGAAACCACAGACTACCTCTAACAGCAGGCTCCTGTGGACAAGATCATACAACTAGAGTTCTTGCTTTTCTTTTACAATTCAGCATCAAATGATTTTTGTTGAAACAATTTGGCGACAAGATATTGCGGGAGACGTATAACAGAGTCGCGAAGCTCATACAATGCGTACAATTACATTTCTTGGCAACATGACAATAACAGTACCTTTTGGTTTTCTTCAACTTCCATTCGAAGTTCAGGGCTGACAACAGTCCTACTCAGTGCCCTAGGTGGAAAAAAGAAAAGAATTAAATAAGCTCTACATTTGATGGATTTACTGGGCTGCAGCATCTTACTTGCGGTGTCTCAAGATGTAATTTGCTGTATTGTGCGAACACTAAACAAACTGCATGCAATTATATTTTAAACTGAAATGAACATTGATTGTCACAATGAATGGAAAGGGCCATGTGCATTTTTGTGTGGATATGCTTAGAGGTATTTTGAGGGCAAAAGAACCAGTCTATACTTCTGGTGAGAGAGAGGACCTCTGTGCATTTTCCTGACTGATTTACTGACTTTCTTTCCTTGAGAAGAACAAGTTACTCTCTTACCTGGTAACGTTATTATGATGGGATGGTCTGGCGACCTATTCCATATCTATGACAGTAATCACCACGGCTGTGCTGCTTCGGAAAGTCTTTCGGCGTCTGCGTCCTGCGACAATGACGTCGATACGCTGTCCTCGAGGGCCTCTGTGGAGCCGATGTCACCGGATGTTATAAGTAGGACGCACGACACCCATAGTCTCAGTTGTAGTTTTTTTCCAGAACGTGTGGCACCAATCTACTGCCAGTACGACCACAGAAATCCTTGCAGAAACATAAGCTGCAATCGCATAAGAAATTCTGTAGCGGGGCAGGCAGGGAGGGAGCGATATGGAATTCGTTGTCGGACCATCCCATCGAAAGAACATTACCAGGTAAGAGAGTAACTTGTTCTTCAAGGGGATTGGGTCCTCCGACGTATTCCATATCTATGACAGACTCCCTAAGCAGTACCAACGTAAGGAGGTGGGAAAATAATTTAAAATATACACATTTAGAATGCCCAATCAAATTGCAGAGTGAAGGACCGCCTTGCCAAAGGCCAGATCCTGCCCATGTATAGAATCTAGGGAGTAGTGACGTACAAAAGTATGGACCGAAGCCCAAGTGGCTGCATCACAGATATTACGAATAGGAACACCCCTCTGCAGGGCAGTAGAGGCAGCCATACCCCTAGTCGAATGGGCCCGTAAGCCTACTGGAGGGTCCTTACCTGCCAGGCGGTATCGCTCAGAAATTGCCAAGATAATCCATCTAGACAAAGTCTGCTTAGTCACAGCTTGTCCCAAACGCCTTCCAGCGTAACCAATAAAGAGCTAATCGTCCACTCTGACCCGGGACATGCGTGAAATGTAGAAACTCAAAGCTCTCCTAGGATCTAACCTATGGAGCCTCTCCTCGTCCTTAGCAGGATGCGGAGGAGGATAAAATGCTGGAAGAACAACCTTCTGGTTCAAATGAAATTCTGACACCACCTTCGGAAGGACGAACTCTAAGGACAACCCTGTCCTTATGAAACACAGTGAAGGGTGGCTTAACTGAAAGTAACTCACTCACTCTGCGAGCGGAAGTGACAGCAACTAAAAAAACTGTTTTTAGAGTTAACAGTCTCAAAGGACAAGAATGTAAAGGCTCAAATGGAGCACCCATTATAAACTTGAGAACAAGGTTCAAATCCTAACTGGACACCTGGAAAGATGACGAAGGGAACACATTAGTGAGCCCTTTCAGAAACTGAGAAATTAAAAGGAATTTTAAAATAAGACTCCTCAGACGAGAGCTTAAATATGGATAGCGCCGCCAGGTAACCTTTAATGGTACCCACTTGCAAGCCCCTGTGGGCTGAAGAAAGCAAAAAAGACAGAACTACAGGAATGTCACATGAAAAACGATCCACATTCTGAACCCTGCACCAGTCGCAGAACTTTCACCAACGGCAACGGTACATGGACTTCGTTGCCGGCCGCCTGGCCGAAAGCAACACCTCCATCACGTCTTCAGGGAGGTCCCAATCCTTATACCTCAACCTTTCAGAAGCCAAGCGTGAAGGTTGAAGGATCTGACCTTTGGATGGAGAACCTGACCCTCCTCCCGTGAGAGCAGATCGTCTCGGTAGGGAAGACGACGTGGAGGACAGATGGACAAGTCGAGAAGGTCCGGGTACCACGTCCTCCTGGCCCGTGCCGGAACAATGAGGATCATCCGGGACCTTAACCTCCGTAACCTCCGCAGCACTTGCGGGATGACGGGGACTGGAGGAAACGCATACAGTAGTGGGAATGACCACTCCACCACGAACGCGTCTCCTAAGGCTCCTCTTGGAGGAAATTCCCGCAAGCAGAACCTTTCGCACTGCCGGTTGACACTGGAGGTGAAGAGATCCACTTGAGGGGTCCCCCAAAGGGCGAAGATCTCCAGGAGAATCTCCTGAGCCAACTCCCACTCGTGAGAGATTGCACTCTGCCTGCTCAGAGCGTCCGCCCTCTCGTTTTCGTCTCTGGCCAGATGAACTGCCGAGATCGAAACTTCCTGCTGGATTGCCCAGAACCAGAGCTGCATCGCCTCCCTGCACAGAGGAAGTGACCCCGCCCCCCCCTTTTTGTTGAGGTAGTGCATGGCCACCGTGTTGTCCGTCAGAATCAGGACATTCTTTCCTCGCACAGTCGGCAGAAAAGCCTTCAGGGCAAGCCTGACGGCCCTCAGCTCCAACAGATTGATATGGAGACTGGACTCCGACGGAGACCAACGACTGCTGACTGGCAGCTCGTTGGCATGAGCTCCCTATCCCGTGAGGGATGCGTCCGTCACGATCGTCACCTCCGGCCAGGGTAGCCAAAAATAGAGCCCCTTTCATCAGATTGCCTTCGACGGCCCACCACAGAAGGTCCTGGGCGACCGAGGGCGGCACCTGAACGCGGTCCGACATCCTGCCGGAGGACTGCGACCACTGGATCTTGAGCGCCCATTGCAGAGATCTCATCCGCAACCTGTCTTTGGGCTCGAGCAGTCGTCGCGACCACCGGGCGCCTTCGAGGTCCCGGTCGGACAAGGATGATCGCTCTAGGCATGCCCGTTTTAGGTCCCGGTCCTCGACGCTATTGAGACTGCAAGACTCTGAAGTCTTCGAGGAAGACATTGACGCCAGCAGCGCCAAGGTCGTCGACGGACTCTCTTGAGGCCCCGCCTCCGAGGAAGTCGTCGACGCCATCGGCGCCCAGGCTGTTGAGACACGCTCGGGGCTCCGCCTATTCCGTCGACGCCTTTCGAGGCAGCCTTGTCAGAGGTACCCCGAAGCACGTTGACACCCCCCAGAAAGGCGATGGCCAAGGCTAAACATGTCTTCGTGCCTTTTTCTGTGCGCTCTTTCCAGCCAATGGATTATATTTCTGAGGTGGAGGAGGGGTCTGAGGAAGGTGAGGTTCCTGCATTGGTTCCTGATGACATTGTTTCTGGTCACCGTCAACTTGAGGACCTGCGTCAGTCGCTGCACGATGCCAGTGGTCTCGACACCTCTCCGGAGGTGGAGTTTGGTAGGCCGGAGCCTGGCACGCATGCCGAATCCTCTTATCGGCGCCTCATGTCATGGGTCACCGAATACCTGGGTTGGTCTGCCCCCCCTGGGGATTTTCAGCAGGATGACCTGACTGATATCTTGGACCAAGGTCCTCCAACTGACCCGGTGCTGCCATTCCATATGGCCTTGCAGAGAAGGGTGGCTGCGGCTTGGACTTCTCCAGAGAGTCTCCTGGCAGTGAGCAAGTCCTTGCCGAAGAAATATCGCCCGGCCAGTGGCGACCCCTGCTACTTAACCACGCACCCTAATCCGGAGAGTTTGGTGGTGCAGGCAGCTACGGCCCCAGCAAAGCAGGCGTCGTACCCTACCATCCCTCCTGATAGGGACGACAAGCGTTCTGACAGCTGGGCGAAGGTGTTTTCTTCTGGGGGTATGGCGCTTCAGGCTGCCAACTCCGTTTGTGCCTTGTCTCGTTTCACGCACACTCTGTGGAACTGTATTTCCTTAGCGGCTGATCGTATCCCCGAAGGGGAGGAACAGGATGGTTTACCTGCTATCGTGCAGGATGCCAAGGACGCCATGTGTGAGGCGGTTCAGTCGGGTATGGACATGGTTGATTGAGTCAGCCGGTCCATGGCGGCGAGCACCGTGATACGCAGGTTTGCGTGGTTGCGGAAGTCGGGTTTTGGTCCTGATGTGCAAGCCCGGCTCCTCAACATGCCCTTTGATGGTGTACATCTTTTTGGCAAAAAGGCTGATGAGTCTTGAGAGGTTGCAGACCTCAAAAGCTGCAGCGAAGTCGTTATTGCGCTGCAGTCCGCCAACCTCCGCCTTTTTGTCCTAGGGGACAGCAATGGAGGGGGAGGTTCCTTTCGATATTACTCATCCTTTAGTAGATCTAGGGGAGCTGCAAGTCAAAGGGGCAACCGTCGGAGTGCCAGAGGTGGAAAAAAAGGTACTTGAGGTGCCAAAGCCGCGCAAGCAGTTGCCTCTTTGCCCTCAGGCACTGCCGCAGCCGCTTCAGCTCAGTCATGAGGCCCATGCTTCGCCGGTTGGGGGAAGGCTGGCGCAGCATCTTGTGGAATGGCGTGCCATTACTTCAGATGTGTGAGTTCTGGAGATCATAGCCCGCGGCTACTGTCTTCCTTTCCGGCAGAGGCCTCATGACAATCCACCAGGGAATATCTCTTTGAAGAGTCCGGATCTCTTCCTTGCGCAGGAAATTCAATCCCTGCTGGAGAAGGGCGCCATAGAACTGGTGCCTGTAGCAGAGAGGAACAAGGGATGGTATTCCCCTTATTTTTTGATTTTGAAGAAAGACGGGGGATTGAGACCCATCATGGACTTGCGCGGTTTGAACAAGCTCCTCAGGAAGGACAAGTTCAAGATGGTTACTCTTTCTCAAGTCCTCCAAGCCCTTCAACTTCAGGACTGGTTGGTGTCTCTAGACCTCAAGGACGCTTATTTTCATGTGCTGATCCATCCCAAGCACAAGAAGTACCTGAGGTTTGCGGTTGGCGACTCGCACTTTCAGTTGCGGGTCCTGCCGTTCGGATTGACCTCCGCCCAGAGGGTCTTCACCAAGCTCATGGTGGTGGTGGCAGCGTATCTCAGGAAAGGCGGGATTCACGTCTACCCCTACCTGGACGATTGGTTGATCAGGGCGCGCTCTCCCGAGCAAGTCCTGGATCATCTGTCCGTCACCTGCCACTCACTTCACAAGCTGGGCTTCTCCCTCAACTTAAAGAAGTCCCACTTGGCCACGACCGGCGTCCTCAGACGGCGCGGACGGACCTGAGCCCTGCGATTGAAAAATCGCCATCATCTCCTTTTGGAAGGAATCCCATTCCTCAGGAGTAGAATGCTTGTTGGGACAAGCAACCTGCCGACGGGCGGAGCCCTCGGAAGAGGACGGGGAAGGCGACCTGTGACAGCGCTTCCTGGAGTGCCTCAACGAGGCAGAGGAATGGCGGGACCTACTCCCAGAGCGAGAACCCCCGGACTCACGACAATGCAGGGAGTCACCCCTCGAATCGTCCGTCGAAAGACCAGTGGAACGCGACTTCCGGTGCTTGGCCACCTTACCGACCAACAGCTTTTTCTTATGCTCCCGCAATGCCTTCGAAGTGAGTGATTGGCAGTTGACACAGTCGTCCGTATCATGGTCCTCCCCGAGGCACCAGAGGCAAGCGTTGTGCGTATCCGTCAGGGACATCTTGGGCCTGCACACCAGACACTTCTTAAACCCGGACCGCGGGGTGGAAGAAGCCAAAGACCTTATTATTCACAATTTAGCAAAGAAACAGGTTCGACGGAGGCCCTCGAGGACAGCGTATCGATGTCATCGACGCAGGAAGATTTTCTGGAGCAGCACAGCTGTGTGATTACTGTCATAGGTATGGAATACCTCGGAGGACCCAATCCCCTCGAATTTCCATTTTGAGAACTCTTAGGGCCTAGCCACTGATGGACACTTGGGCTGTGAGGGTGTCCTAAATAAACCCTGCTTTAGTCGTGGGTCTACTGGCACAGTTCGATGCATGCTTACCTAGCTGGTAGCAGTTGATACCTTAATTTTCAATTAGTGGGATTCAGCATGCTGAAAACGCAGGATAAATTACAGTGCAATCCTGTGTTCAAAGCCTAGCTTGAGTTCACAGCTAAATGTTGTACCTTTGTGTGAAAGAAAACTGATGTAGACATTTCTGGTCATGGGTAGTGCCTGCATGAGATGGGAAAGGTCAGGAGGAGTCAAAACCAGATCTGGCTGGAAACCTGAATGAAGCCTAGGATTTCTGGTTGGAAACGAATACGGCGTGATTGCCAAAGAAGCAAAGTATGAATGTGGCAAGAAGCAAAGTATGAATGGGACAACCAGCAGTGATGGAGTGACTGCCAGAATGTTATGGCTGGACAAAACCCCATCCCCATGCCTTCCTATATGCATCTTGGTGAGCTGGAATTGCAGAATAATGCTCTTTAATGACTATTGCAGGGAGGTGGTTGCACAACGAAAGTTCTTTTCAGACTCAAAATAATTGGCAAGAACAAAAAGCATCTTTCCTACTACATGGTTTATCGTGCCATTTTTAAGATCGTTGTGGATGGGATTAGACACTCCTTCACGGATCATCAAAAAGGCTATTTGTTCCTGGAGGATTTACAATCTGCTGATACACAGCACGATTGTTTCAAGGAGACACAAAAAGTGAACTGAAATGATTTTTGCCTGCTTTTCCCTCCAAGGTGTATTTTTTAACTTGGCTTGGTCTTATTTTAATTAATTTTGTGATAGTCCTTTAAATAAAAAAAAAATAAAAAAGGGTGGCTGTGTATCCTTACAGTTTGCCATTTTCCGTTGCGTTTAAAATCGTATCTCATCAGTAACTCAATAAATAATAGGTCCCCTTTTCTAATTCAGGCTGGCCTAACGTTATGCCAACTTGGTACCGGGCTGAAGATGGCGATGATCAAGGATGGAGGAGAGGGAGCCATGGAGCGTATTGAGGACATGAGTACTTCCTGGCTGGACCTCCCAGCAGATACTCCTTCTCGGAGTGAGTGCGTTGCCGCTTGCACTCCCTTCGTCCTGTGTACAACTGGGAGTATGCATATCTATATCCTGGTGGACTAAGCGCTGAGTTGTCTGTCATGTTGGCCTTCAATGCAGGATTTTCCCTCCTTTGTCCCTTATTCGAGGTGGGTGAAAGAAACTGTAAAGCTGGACAGATGAAGCCTGTGCTTTTAGCAAGTAAACTGGTGTATCTTTGGAATCCATAATAATAATTGTATTCTTAGTTTCATTTAATGTTGTGAATATGCCTTATATGGTCTGGGTTGGGGGGGGAGGTGAAAGGGCAAACTGATATGCACTGTGTTTCATAGACTTGATTTTTTTAGCGCAGTTAATGTTAATTTTAAGTGTACTATAGATGCTGCCTCTTCTATCCATTCCCTGTTGTCACACTATTCCGTCATTGATATATTTACAGAGGGTGTGGTTTTCTACTCTTAACATTATCATACGATGGTTCAGTTTGTGATTTCTTTTTTTTTTACTGTGTTTATCATCCGACTACGCTTTTGAGCACAATTATTAAGTATGTTAATTTTGAGTTAGATTTTTATTTTTTGTTATTGTTTCTGTTTATTTTTTTAGATCAATATTCCTTGTGCGCTCATTGATGTATGTGCTCCGACGGAATGTCTCTGTGCTTGCATTGTGATGACTATTTGGCTTTATGGAGTATATGTACATTATATTGAGTTCTGTGAGTGGATTGAGTGATTACATGTTTACTGCGGGTAACACATGATGGCTAATTGCTTCCATCTTTAAATTGTAATGTGAAGGGGATTAACAATCCTATTAAGATGACAGAGATACTTTTATAAATAAAATAAGGCTGATATAGACCCTTTAGAGAAAACACATTTGCAATTGGAGCATTTGGATTACATATTGAACAGAACATATGTGAAGGAGATTTCTAGTGCTTTTGTCAGCAACTCCATAGGTGTGGTCATTTTATTTAAGAAAGATTTGAGATAATGAGTGGACAAAGTGGAATTAGTTTTAGAAGGCAGATATGTTGCGGTTAAACTACTTGTAGAAAATAGGCATCTAACGCTTTAAATATCTATACAACCAATGAGGCAGAGAAAGTTTTTCAGCAGAGCAGATGGAGTGCTGAAAAATATGGGGGGCACAGAGATCCTAATGGGGGTGAGATTTTAATTCTATTCTGGGCAAAGAGGTAGCAAAATCATGAGTGGTCAATTTCTATGTGGAAGGTAGGGCTAGAAAAGGTTTTATAGATCGTGACATACATGGGAACTTATTGACATTTGACGAGTATTAGACAAAAGATCTAGACAGTATACTTTTCATAAAATTCCTCATGGAACTTCATGTATTAATCTTTTTCTGGTTAGTTGGGGCATTTGTGGCAATGTGTGTAGTGCTAGTATAGGCAATGTTGCGATTTCTGATCATGCTAGCATTGAGCTGGCTCTGGATACATTAGTGGAGGGTCTGGAAGGGAGAAGGCATTGGAGATTAAACGCAAATCTATAACTAGATGTCAAACATATTGAAAGAGAAACATTGCTGTATTTGCAGGGAAACCAAGGGCCAGTCAACAATGAGTCTATTGTTTGGGATGCCTGATACAAGGTAAAGTGATCAACTTTGCATCGTATAGAAGACAAAAAGAGGAAGAACTCCTCAGGTATAATTATGTCACTTCTGTTGACAATAGGTCTTCTATGCCAAGTGCTCTCTTGACTGAGTTGCATTCGAGAGCGGCAGGGATCCATTTTACACTAGGCAGTATTTTTGGGAGCAGGAAGAGAAATCAGGAACGTTGTTGGCAAGCCGCCTGAAAATTAAATAGAGAGGGAGGCAGGTGCTTTTTGTTGCGAATGAAGAGGGAGTGATCTTGAGGAGGAATGAAGACTGTGACAGATTTAAGCTGTATTACGTATCTCTGCATAGTGATGATGGCCATATTCATGAGTCATGAGTGCGTGAGGATCTACAACAGGTTGATTGCCCTAGTCTGGACAAGTGAAACAGACTCTGCCTAGATGCGTATATATGCCCTCAAGTAGTTGTGGATTCTGTAGAACCTTCCATCACATTCTTGCTCTTTTTTAGCATAACGATGCGGAAAAGTGACATGAATGAGGCAGTAGCAACTTCCACGCAATATTATTGAACATGGAAGTTAAGCTATTGGCAAAATATTTATACTAGGCGACTAAATGGTACTTTGCCTAAATTGGTCCATAAGAATCAGACTGGATTTGTGAGTGGCCGAAATAGCTATGATAATCTGAGAGAATTATTAAATGTTGTTCCCCTTGGAAAACACTCTGCTGAAGCTTTTTTGCAGCTGTTAGCATTGATGCCAAAAAAGCTTTTGACAGGGTAAAACAGTGACGTTGTAGTCTGTTTTGTTTACATTAACAGCTTCAGCAGGATCTTAGGGACGCTGACCGTAGCAGGTATGCAAGTTCCCCACATAGTGACCTTAAAAGGGTCCCACAGGATCAAGGGGTTTGGTGCAGTGGGTTCATTGTGTTCAATGAATTCTACTATTGCTTCTTCCAACATCTATCGCCATGCACCGTCTTTCAGTTCCCTGGGGTTTAATTTCCATGCCAGAATAGGAGGTCTAGGTCTATGCTTCTTAAGTCTGATTATTAGCGGTGAGTGGTCCGATAGGGTCCTTCCTGTATATGTAGCTTCTGTGAATAGGTGTGGATGTTCACGTCCTGTGAGGAAGTTATCAGTGCGGGTAAAGCTGTTGTCGGGTGAGAGTAGAATATAAAGGCATGGGTGTATGGGTGCAGCGTTATCCAGATATCGAAGTCTAGATGCACCAGTGATTTTTAATGTATTTTTAAAGTTCCACTTCTGCTAATATTGAATGCATGATTACACTGTAACAAATTCTTGTGACATTGTTTAACCTTTCCCTAAAGTGTAATAACTTGGTGTTCTCAGCATAAATGTCTTGTATCTTTTAGTGGCCTCTGGCTGTGATTTATTAATCGTTTCCCACCTTTAGGCCCTATATTTACTGTGATGTGTGTGAGCTCGTATTTTCCAAATACTATGTCTTTAGGGTTTAGAAATACTGTGACTTTGTTGGTGATGGTACTGGGTTCCAATAAATACTTTTTAGCGTTGTGCTTTAAAGTCTGGTTCAGTTATGTTTCCAATCTTTACTTTTTATGTAATGTGCCCATCACTGTGTAGTAGACCTACACTATAGTAAAGTGGTGGGATGTATCTTTATAGCAGTTACTGGTTTTAAAATATACTAAGTATATGATTCACTGTGTATTTTGCCTACCAAAGTACTTAATTGCATCTAATGTTTGTTCTTGAGATGCTGAAGACCCTGTTTCACGGGTGAGTCTGTAGCATCCCCCACAATGCACGAGACTGAGGGAATACTTAAAGGCCTTATGCAGCACGGTGCTGTTATTAGTGCGGGGCCTGGGTGCTTAGAAAGTGGCAATTATTTCCACCTACTTTCTAAGCACCCAGGCCCCGCACTATTAACAGCATGGTGCTGCAGAGGGCCTTTAAATATTCCTTCACTTTCGTGATTAAGGTGGCACGAGCTTGTGCACTTTAATCACGAGACTGAAAGCCAGGGTTCCAGAGCACCCTGATCCATTTCTGAACGTAATACTGGAACTCCAACATCAACACTGCAAGTAACTTACCTAGTCTGTGATATTTTTCTATGGTTCCCCTAAGTTCTCTGGGGTTGCTAAACAAGCACAGGTTTTTTAGAGACTTCCCCTGAGTTACTAGGAATAATTTTCCAATATATGTATTACACTCTTGTCTAGGGAAATACATGGTTTCACTTTGGTGCTGTTTCCCTATTCAGTGTGTAATACGGGTTTGGATAAGAGCCAGGTTCACCCAGGCACTGGGTCACTGGTAATATTGGTTGTATAGTTTACTTGAATTATCAAGCAATAAATGAAAAGTCTTGTCACTCGTTTTTTTGTAAAGATAAAAGCGATTTAATTACACACCTGAAGCCAACATGTGTTTCGACCCGACAAGGGTCTTTAAGGCGTGTATGATATGCATGAGAGTATTGTATTGTGACCGCCCATCTTTATGCAGAGGCCCCCTAGGCCTGCCAGGTTACTCAACAAGAGCCTTACCCAAGAGTTCAATACCAACACACCACTCTCACGCATATAACACACGCCTTGAAAAAGACCCTTGTCCGGTCGAAATATTTGTGGGCTTCAAGTGTGTAATGAAATGACTCATCTTGAAAAAAAAATGTCATTTATTGCTTGATAATTCAAGTAAACTATACAACCAATATTATCGGTAACCCAGCGCCTAGGTGAACCTGGCTCTTACTCAAATCTAATCTAACCTCGCCGAGACGGAAGAGCACTGTCTCTTAGGAACTGCTCACTGGCAGCAGGATCCCCTCTTAATCATGATCAGCGCAGTGATCCGCATATTCTAGTGCTCTACCCCCAATTTTCGTACAGTGTGTGATTTGCCCTTCTAGGCCAAGGCACTGTCTTCCTAAAATATATCCTGGACTTTGGGAGCCCTTCTGTGCTCTAGCATATATATTATGTGTAATACTTTAGTTAACATGTGCCAATTTCTGTATGGTGCCCTTGGATCTGGGCTAGTAATTATAACTGTGTGGTATTGTATAGGTTTTTTTTTTTCGAAAACTCACCTCTGGAGTGCTGATGTATTGTGTCTGCCACCAGGTATGGGGATTACATTTTAGGATAAAGAGTGAGTTAGGCCTTAACTGGCCATATACTGTTTTTTACTGAGACTATTGCTCTGCTATGTGTTCTGTACAACCTGAATACTTATTTTTTCCTCTCCCATTAAATATTTTATGTTTGACCTTAGAAATAAAATGTATATTTCACAGTATTCCAGTGTGGTGTATTATTTTGGGGTGTCTATTGGGATTATTTGTATCTCTCTGCCAGCCTTCCTTTCTCCCTCTTGAAGTTAAGCCTGACTGCTCTGCTACAGCAACCACTTGAGAGTGTTATTTCCTTTTGGGTGACACACTGTTCTACAATTAGGTTAGATGATTACTCAGCCCTCGCCAGTGGGTAGTGCACAAGTCATCCGAACATAATGCAAGTCCCAGCTCTACCCCCAGAGGTGTGAATTTGGCAGCAAACAACCCTTAGGCTAGAGTACCAGAGGAGAGTCCAATGAAGAAATTCAGTGGCAGATTGGAGAACCTGGAGTCCCAGAAGGAGATGAAGCACAGCAGGAAAAGATCAAATGGAAACCAATGGGAAAATGCATTGAGAGCCGCCTGCAAATAGCCCCTCAAGCCAGAAGTAAAAGCAGTGGCGAGGAAGCACTGAAAAAAGCAGGAGAACCCAGCAAACCAGGATTCTGCGGCCCGACTAACAGTGAGAGGGTGCCCAGCCACAGAAAACAGTCCAACGGTAAAGCTGAAGAGCAAATGAGGTGGGAGTCACACAACGTCATGGAGACTGTAGTGAACAGCACCAAGACAGGCCACCAACAACAGTAAAGCCGGAACCTGGCGCTAAACGAGCCCGTCCAACACAAGCACAGAAGTGGCCACGGAAGGACATCCAGCAGCCACAAACCACAACCAGAGATCAGCCGAGGATGCAGGGTTCAACCATTATGGCCAAAGCGGATTCCAAAATTGCAGAGACGGCAGGAAATCCTCCATCAGGTAAGTAAGCCTGCTTCTACACATCTACACACACACACACACACCCACACACACACCTACACACACACACACCCCTAGAATCAAAGTAATAGGCAGTCAGACACGGTGATCAGCCCTAAATCTGCCACTCAACTCAGAACTCTCCCATAGTATGTGATATGGCCTGCCCAGCTCTAGGAACTGGCCTGAATAAATTCAAACTACTACAGAGAATGCATGGTTGGGCTCACAAAGAGCCCACATGTGTCCAACCGCCACTTTAGGTCAGACTCATGGTTTCCAAGGACAAAGGCAGCCCCTAAAACATAATGGCTGAAAGCAGGACTTAATAAAATACATTGATACATGAAGGTCTACAAAAAGGTTACATTGATCAACCAATGACGTTAAACCTCTTCCACCCTTGGTGAAAGGGGGAAAGCAAATAGTTAAGGGACCCTAAAGAGTGACACACAAACTCTCAAAAAGGAAAATTCTGTCTCAACAACTATTCAGGATGCAAAAATAAAAAAATAAAAAATCATCCTAGAAAATGAACTATAAGCAAAAGGATAGTGGATCTGGTGAAGACACGGCCACTTAACAGTAATCCAGGTACTTATAACATGCCTGGATTGCAATGCACATTTTTTAAAACTCTGATGTGCTGGGTCAGCGCTTACAACACCACACTAATACGTCATTGAAACAGAACAGGGGGGTATCAAACCCGTCACCATCCAGCTTTAGCCCACACTAACCAACATCACTCAGCACAGACGATGCCGGCTAGGACTGATGGGATTTGTATGGTAAAATATCTCAAGGATGACAGTCTGGCTAGCCCTGAAATAGTCACCAACTTACCTAGCTTTTGTTGGAAAGTTCTGGCTGAGGTCTTTCATCACCATTAGCGCTTCAGATGAAGGGGCAGCAAGGATTCGCGCAGCTGTTTGGTAACTGAGATCTGAAAAAAGTACCAAAGTCACAAACAAAAAAAATGAAATAAAAAGCATTCAAACTGCACTATAGAGGAAAGCCAATTAATAGATTTAAGAGTTTGGCTGCAAAATTGATTTTTTACTAATGAACCCAACTTTCCAGTTTACAATAAATCAAGAAATTAATTTTTAACTATCTTTATTTGCCTACTTAGCACACAACTGATATTTTACAACAAAGGTGTGGATATAAAATATACGAGTCAACATTTCTCTAATGTGCTAGGTCATATTTCTGCTGTTGTCCAAAAGAACTAAAAGGTAGGAAATTGGGATTATTTTGACAGAGTGAAGCGGGGGCGATTGGTAGATCAGTATCAGGTGTTTCTACAAGTCCTCTGGTGAGGGCTTGTGAAGACCAACCTGGAGTACATGTACAGACATACCACCAAGTTAGTCCTGACTCTGACATTGGACATGTCGAGGAGCAGTCTTGCTTAAATCACTGGTGGGTAGAAGGGTGTGGTGTAAGTAAAGTAAAGATATTTAAACAGCACACAAGAAAGGCAGGTCTATAAGGTAAATTTACCGACAAAATATATCGTCTTGAAGTGACAACACGTCAATCAGTAACACCGAGATTTACAGGGGTGTACGATGCTTGAGACATTATAAGAGACTGCAAACGCGTGAAAAAGCAAACAAGTCAAAAAAATTAAGTGCTTCCATTAAGACCAGTGGCCCTAAACATATCAACAAACCCAAAGTGGGAACCTCAACTTTCACTGATACCTAGAGGTAGCACCAAGCATTATGAACAAGAATGGTATCAGGAGAACAAGAGAGACTGACGAAGGTGGACAGACAAATAAGAACTTAAATCGGTATATTCATTTTATTAAGATTTATCTAAAAAACACTTCAACACATATAAATTTAATTAATTCTAAAAGACATTTTGCTAATCATACAACCTTACATACACACTCTAATGCAATGTTTAAATAATGTACAGTGCTGAAAAATTAAAGAAGCTGATCAATTCATTAAACCACTTCTTTTCATTGAGTTTATAAAACATTCACAATGTTATAAACCACAGTTCATTCCTAAATGTAATGGAATGTAATGAATGTAATGTAATGAACTGTGGTTTATAACATTGTGAATGTTTTATAAACTCAATGAAAAGAAGTGGTTTAATGAATTGATCAGCTTCTTTAATTTTTCAGCACTGTACATTATTTAAACATTGCATTAGAGTGTGTATGTAAGGTTGTATGATTAGCAAAATGTCTTTTAGAATTAATTAAATTTATATGTGTTGAAGTGTTTTTTAGATAAATCTTAATAAAATGAATATACCTAAACATATCAAACCATATCTAAACAGGTAATCAGTAAAATTGTACAGGTAATGTAAGGGTGCAGAAGTGTGCGTCTGACACAACCGTAGCATGGTGATTGGCAAAGACTTTTATTGAGGCAAAAATAAAGAGGAAACTTAGGGTCCCTGCCTTTAATAAGGAGCTAAGGAGTCGGTCAGAATGTCCAAGGAAATAAAATGAGTCCACTGTCATGTGAAAAAGCCTACTTCTATCCCTCACACTTGTAATTAATAAGAAAAGGATAGTGATCTTGGTCCAGAAGAATGACTCCCTTCTTCTGGACAATGAGCCACAGTTCCAATCGTAGGGAGAAGCTGTGACAATGACTCCCTTCTCCAGATCTCAGTTCCTTTCTGAAGAAACAAAGTTCCAGCTTGTGGTGCTGTGATGCTTCAGCGCCAATGCAAAAGAAAAAGTTCCAACTCAAACATCCTTATTGACCATGGTTTTGCTTCACTAACGGATTCCTGGAGATTGGTTCTCAATGTTCCAACAGTGCCAGGGGAATGACTCCCTTCCCCAGGTCTTCTTCTGATTGGCTTCACTATGCACAATCTTTGGGAAAGAGACCAGGAGATATCCTTCAGCGGAGGTCTCTTGGCTTCACAGTTCATAAGGGCTGGGCGGAATGACTCCCTGCCCCCAGGCCCTTCTTAGACCATCACAATTCACAGTTCAATACTATCCAGGGGAATTCCTCCCTACCCCAGGCCTGCTTTGCACTTCAAAAGTTCACAATTCACATGCGCTGCCAATCTTATGGGTGCAGGTCCCAGACCCATGTATTCCTCTTAACCTGGTGCAGTAGTCCTGGCTCACTATCCTGCCAGGTACTGTGACTATGAAGATGATATGTGTTGATCTTGATAAAAGGGTGCAGGTCCCCAACCCGTGGGATTCTCCCCTTTTAGTGTGGCAGACCGTACTGGGGTCAGTAATGTAAGACTCACAATTAGGTTTCGTTTTCTCAAAGTGTGTCATTTTATTTTAAACATAAATGGAATATAAACGCTAACTAAACCTACTCTACCAGGGGTTCCCTACAGTATAGGATCTAAAGAAACACCTTCTACCATGCACAAAACAAACCCTCACACTAAACAGAAACATTCAAAATAACATATACAACATAAATAAAAAGGCTACCAAATAACCAGTGTATTGGATGACTATTTGTGCTGGGCAGATCTTGCTTCCACAGAAATGTCCCAAAGTTAATTTCCACCAAGAAAAATAAAGTCTTAAACTCTTGAAAAGGTTCAAAGAAAAAGTTCAAACAAACAAGAATCCACGGGTAATAAGTCCTTCTTGGCTTGATGAAAAGATCCCTTTCCAAGTTTCACAAAGAAGACAACAGCACCAATGGTGTTTCTGGATAGTCTCTTTCCAGGAAAGAAAGGATAAGGTTTAAGACAAAAGTATTACTTCTGTTTAGCAACCACTCTTCTTGCACCTTCTGCAGCACCTTTATATAAAACTTTGTCAGGATGCTTCTTCCTATGGGTTGCTCTCTATAGCAATTCCATTCTGCTGCTGATACTGTGAGAGTAGACTCCCTTGTCTCACAGTATACTTCTGCTTCTACTACAAAATAATAATGTTCTGACAAAAGTATCGACAACCACAGTTTTACTGCTGCTACTGCTTAAAAGTCTTAAGCAACTTCAACAAGACTTATTCGACCTCTACAGGTGGGAATGGCACTGCCTCTTTGCCTTCTACAACATCTGTCTTTACTTCAGGCAACTTCAACAACACCCTTCGATCTCTACAGGTTGGCAAGGAACTCTTCCTTTTTGTATGATAAGAAAGGGCAGCCTCTTTGCCTTTCCTTTCGATCTTGCAGCTACCAGAAAATCTATCTTTGGCTTCCGGACTGCTTCTTCTTAGCTTGAACTGTCTCAGCTTTACAGATTAAACAATATGTATCTTTAACAAGTACCCAGCTCCGTATACAGCTTCTTGTCTTCAAATGTTACACCAAAGCTGTATTGACACTCTTCCAGTCTTGGGTAACCTAATCACCGTTGTATCAGAGGACTCTGGGTTTTTGACAGCGTCAACAACTTTATAACAATGAGGTGCAGTTCTTAATTGAGCTGGTTTGACTTTAAATGGGTTTGGTCTACTGGCTTGGGTAATACGTGTTCTCCTCTTCGCTCCAGCAACTACAACAACTGCTACATCAATGTTCAGTCTCTTACAAGCACTCAGTGCCTCAATAGAAAATGGCACACACAATTTTGTTTAGGTGATACACTGCCACTTTAAAGATGTGCATTCCTTCTTTTGGTCAGTGTTACACATCAAAAGAACTTGAGAAACAGTCTCATAGGCGCAACCTCTTCCTGATGTTTTACGAGCTTGTAACAATGCGGGCAAGTCAGCTTTTACTTCATACGGCTTGCCAGCAACATTTTCCTCTTTAACAGTAGACACGCGACCGCTCAGCAACAGTTTATTCTTAATGGGGAAAAGGGAAGCTCTACACGCAGGTACTTTAACTTTGTTGGTATACGCATGTGATACAATTCCCTTCTTAAAATGACTAGCCACTCAGGGATGTCATTTCACTAAAATTCCAGGGGTAGCAGAAGTGACATTGCACAACCCTTGACCTCCGATGACATCACAGGAAGTGATGTCATTTGACTCCTACTCCAAAGGGATATCATGGGAAGTGATGGAACTCGACCTTTCACCCCTTGACAAAAAAGGAAGTGGCATCACATAGCATTGTTCCTAAGTACACTACGAAAAATATGTTTACTATAACACTGTAATGTGATCTACATTTCATACAAGAATGCATCACCATATGTATCGTTATCAGTGTGTACAGACCCATATTCCCAAATTACTGTGAATGCAAGCAGACGTCTCAGGCCAAACGATAATGATGTGTTATTATGTAGCACTTACAGTTAAGTGCTTTATGTAGAACAAATATACATAAAATATCACCCAACCAATGTTGGTACTCATTTATCGACCTCCGAAGGATGAAAGGCTGAGCTGGCCTTGCTAGGATTCGAACCTGCAGATCACACACACATCAGTGCAGCGAGCACTCAACCCACTGAGCTATTTTACCAGCTATAGCCATCTTGCCGGCTATAGTAAAATGAGCAATTACATGCCTGAAGGTTCTCAAAGTCAGAAAGCAAATGACACTCTGTATTGGATACCATTAAACTGGTTACTGAGATTTAACAGCAGGCCAGTTTATCTGCAGGTCTGGTGCAAAGTTGGCCACGTCAAGCCTGCATGGATCTACTTTTCAGGCTTCAGAGGTTGGCAAAATATACACCATTGTGAGGGTTCATAACTGTGTATTAAAGAATTTCGAGTAGCGCAGGGAAAGCAGCGCACTCACACGGCATCCCGTACTCTGGGCACTTGTTACCTCATACATGCAAATAAGCATTCTGAACAGCATGCCAAGGAGGTATGAAAGATGGACACATTACAACAAAGCATTAATTGTGGCACAATGAAATAAAGAGGCACTTCATGTGCTATGGTCAAACAGTTCTACACTGTACACAAGCTTTTAAGCACAAGGATTTTGTCAAGTGACCGAGGACACAGATGGAATGTCTTGTGATGATCATAACAGAGACAACAGCAGAACAAAACATGCTATAACTGCAACTTGCGAAAAGCAAAATACATAGTCCGAAATGGATGCGTATTGTACTCTAAATGCTTTTTGGACATTTTTGTCTGCATTGTGAATTTGAGGTGTTTAAGAACAGGCCAAATCAGTGACTCACCCCCTGAAGTGTGCCTGAAATAAGCCTTTGATGAGTCTAGCAATTATTGTATAGAATTCCAGAAAGACAAATTATTTGTTGTTCCTATTCTTTCTTATTTAGGGTCACTGCTCAAAGTGCAACATTTGTGGAACGCCTGTTTTCTTTAAGAGGCCTGAACAAGAAAGCCATCCACTCCAGAAATAGAGCCATATGGCGCTGGCCACATCCCATGAGCTTCTATTAAAAAAAATTAGGGTTAGCAAGGGAGACCTCGGGTGTAGCAAGGGAGACCTCAGACCCCTTGTGGCCCCAAAATGATATTCATGTTCCCACTTCTGCGAACAACTTTTACTCACTTTGTTATGCATGAGAGTATGAACGGTTACAGTTACCGGCAACATTTTCCTGATGATTTGGAGTACAGAGCTTCCTGCGCTGGCTCCACAATCACAGCGGCTGCAGGCTGCTTTTGCTCCCGACTTAATTTCTTCTCCTGCTACTGCTACAGGCACTCTTGGGAACAACACCCCTCTGCTGCACGGGTGTCTCCGATCCGGCCTCATTAAGGGAGAGTCTTACACTCTGCCGCTTGCCTTGGCTTGATTCTGCACACAGCCTTGGGTGGATGCACAACTTCAGCTCTGCGATTCACAGCAATTAGGCATTACTCCCAGTTACTCCAATGCTGCCACAGCCAAACAGGGCTTGTGAGCACGGGACCAACTCAGAGCCTGCAGGTGAAATCTGCTCTGGCGTCCCTTCTATGGTCACACTTCCTTGTGAACTGCCCGCCTCATGCTCTGCTCCTTCTACTTCGGCTACTGCCGCCCTTCCTGCTCCAGCTTCTTTTACTGCTCCCTCCTACTGCAGCCTTTTACGCCCCTCAAGTGGGTTAATTGGATTCAGGTACAGGCTCTTAGGACTAATTGCCCGTCTTGCCAAAAGCTATTAGTCATGCTTGCCTGGCCTTGGCTCCTGCCTGCCTCCTCAGTCTTCTTCTTCACAGTCCCAGAGGGATTGTAAGACATGCAGTCGATTTTATAGACATTTGGTTTTTCTACTTCTTTAAATGGCTTAAAGATGGTTCTTCCTCCCTTGATGGTATTAATAAAGGAGTTATAGGGAGGAACCTTTTAAGAGATAGAAGCTATAGTAAAAGGCACAAAATTAACCGTTCTTATTGGCATACCTTTGGCATTGGGGAGGATATGGGTATTTTGGGTTATAAAAGATTGGTTCTTTGGGTTCAACACTAGATTGAGTCACTTCCTTAGAATTTACCTTTCCATCCTTAGTAGGTGGCTGAGATATTTCAAAATAGCAATAGGCCAATTCCTCTAAGTATGTGGTAAGAGTATTGCTCTTCAAGGAGAAATACTGTGCGCCACCCTGCAAAATCTCCCCACAGCCCTGGGCCTCGTCTCCACCCAGTTGATCCTCCCACAGTACACCACCCACAGGATTGGGATCAGGCAGCGTTTGCCCTCTCCTGGCCACCTGGGAGGAGACTTTAAGACAGGGGTTCAGTGGGGATCTACAAGATTGTCTACAAGACCTGGTCCATTATCCTGCCAGGTACAGTGACCATGAATATGACTTAGTTTACTCTTCATAAAAGGATGCGGAGCCCAGGCCTGTGGGATTCTCTCCTATTGGTGCTGTTTTCGGTAGGGCTCATAGCTTTTCCCTCAGGGGCTTCCCTTATACCCCAGTATCGTGGGTCCAGCATCTGCCAGTGCCCTCTGGTACCCCCTTCAACTGCCCCGGTAGCTCTAGTACCTTTAGGGTCTCTACAGTCTCGCCCCGGTCAGTCTTGGGTTTCTCCACTCTCTGTTTCAGGTTTCTCCAGGCTTCTCCAGTGTCTCTGAAGCACTTGCAGATTCACAGCGTGCACATCATCCTGTGACCGCACAGACCTTCTGCTTGACTTGCCTGGACGTTTGTTGCTCTGCTTTCCGGGATGCTTCTTCCTAAGAGCCTTTCTGCCTGCCCGGCAAGCTTTCATGTAGCTTCGTTTTTCCACTGAGTGGAGCGTTCCACACGCTTGCGGTTCCTCCAGGAAGCAAATTTCTCTTCTGTTTCACAGTTCCTCCAAAGAGGCCTTCCCGCTTCAGTTTTGAATGGGTTCTGCCCAATCAGGTTTCATGAACAACTAGACTGTTCATTCAGGTTCTCGTGAGTGATCTCTATGCTTCTGCACTTCTTCCGTGTTCCAGTACTGATGTTTAGGTCTTCCCGTGAGTCAATTGGTCTCTCACTTGTCTCAGTACTTAAGGGATGCATGTCACCCAAGGCGTCCACACTCTTCTTCGTATATTGGTGGTATGGCAAAAAAAATAAAGGAACACTGGGGAAAGTGTTGGTGGAAGGGGGGTAGGAAGGTGTGTTAGGTTTAGATGGGCTATGGGGATACCATGTTCTCCCCAAGTCATCACTACTCTCACAGGGGGCTTACCTACCCATGAGATCCACCCGCTGAGTACCACCCCCCAGGGGGACTATCGGGTAGCAGCCTCTCCCCTGTTGCCACATGGGAAGGGGTTCCCCCAGGGGAGAAGTGATTACATTTTGGGATTTGTCACAGTAGGTTAAATTATGAGGTGCTTCTATATAGTTTTGATAGACTTAAAAGTGTGTCCATAGACTTTAATGGGGAAGTTAGTAGGAAGCTCACATTTATACTGAAAAGTAAGGTAGAATTCCAGTAGTTCAGGGGAGCTGCTGAGGTGGCAACCTCTTTTCTGGTAAGAGTGGAGGATCCGAACAGTGTCTTTCCATATCCAAGTTTGATTACCAGAGGCCTAGAGAAGAAACTTTGCAGAGATGGAACCAAACCCTGTCGCAGTGGATGTCGTGATCAGGAGGAACCTTGGAAAAGGACTGTACATCAAGCCCCTACACTTTAGAAGAGAGGTCCAGAAACATATTGGAGATCAGAAGCCTCTGGGGATTTGACCCAGCTTGATGGGAAAGGTAAACAAAAAAAAATTGTTTAGTGCATAAGTCATCACTGACAGCAGGATTTCGTTTTGGACATGGTGATGGTTCCTGTTGCAGGGTCTGCAAGCAGAGCCCCTGAAAACAGCTAGTTAAGGAAAATATTGTGAGCGACTGTTGGGTCAGAATACTATTTTTTGGGGTTCATTTACAAAACCTTGTTCTGGCTTTTCAGACTTTTTTTCTGTCAAAGGTCATTCTACTGAATTCCCCTGCCATGTGTAACTCATTTGTGGTGCGCTGTTTTTAGTAGTCCACACAACTACCAAGGCCAGAGTACACCCAGGGCACCCCATTTTCTTCCTGGTTGAGCTCTTGGACCCAGAACATGTGTTGGGGAGTAGGGTGGTGCCAGCTGCATGTTTTGATTCTGGGAACAACATTTTTCAGCCTTTTTCAGTGTTCGTTATTAGGCTACTTTTTGAGTGGGGACCTAGCTTCGGGAAGCAACAGAGCTTTACAATCATAGCGGGAAGGACATGGTGAGGGTAGCAGAGAAACAAGGGATTAGGGTGCTAACAATAGGGGAGGTGGAGGGCGTATCATTTAGCAGCAAGCAATCTACAAGTAATGAGGGGGGGGGAACGGTGAGGAGCAGATTACCCAGCCTCTGGTAGTGTAGGGAGTGGAGGGTGTGTGGACCTAGGTGTTTGGGAGGAGCCATTCCTTGAAGAGGGTATTTTACTCCTTCCTGGACTGTAGAAGCAGCGGGCGAGTCTGAGGGTGATGAGGAGGAGGGTGCAGAGTATTGGGGGATAGACAGAGAAGGCCTGTCTTCTGGTTTTTTCCTTTCTGCACCAGTGGAATACAAGTCTGCACATGTCCTTACCTCTGGTGGATCGTCGGCCTCCAGAGATGCTGGGTTTCTAAGTGAGGTAGTTTGGAGAGGTCAGGGTGGCTGCCTGGTAGATGATGCAGCACGATTTGATGATACAGGCTTGCAAAGGAAGCCAGTGCAGTTCGATGAGGGTGAGGGTGATCTGGTCAAATTGGTGGAGTCCTTTGATGAGTCGTGCTGTAACATGCTGGACACACCTCTAGCACAGTTCCACCCTACTGATGAGGTCCAACCAGACTGAAGCACTTGTCTGGGGATGATGTTGGAACTCTTGTTTAGAGCAGAATTGCTTAGCATTTCGGTGGTGAACTGCCCTAGGACAGGACAAAGACTGATATGTTTTAGATATTTCTCCTCTGCGAAAGATAGTGAGCTAAAGACTCTGGGGTGTGTCTCTCGTAAACCGGGACTAATGTCCAGCAGAGGGACTCCCAGGACCCCCTCCCCCCCTGTTTTATTTTTTTTTTTTACACCTCTAGGTTGCCAGGCTATTCAGCGGAAAGGCCTTCCAAAAGGGCGTTGCCACCATGCAAGTGGGATAGGATTAAGGCTTGGACAGCAGTTTTGATGTGGTTTTCTGGTATAAAGGGTTTGATTTTCTGCAGGAGAGAAAGCTGGTAATAGTCCATTTGCGTCTTTCTTACTATGTGCTGTTTGAAGGAGAGGTGGAGGTCAAACCCAAGGGACTTGACTCAGGTGGCCAGCTGCGGTATGAAGCCCTCAAGGACTTCACACCCCAGATAACCAGGTATGGATGTCAGGTGTTCAAGACTGGATCAATGTGAGGCAGGAGTTGAGCCTGTCAATGTCTCTGATGGAGGATATATTAAGGGAGAGCTTTGTGTCATTTGCATATTGATGGATGTGGATGTTGTGTAGAGTACGGGAGGTTCTGAACGGTACCATGTAGAGAGTGAAGATCACTGGGGAGAGGATGGGCAGGATGCCAGAGGTCATGGGTATTGTTGGTGATCTGGAGGAATCCATTTGTACCAACTGTTGGCAATTAGCAAGGTAGGATTTGAACCAGTGGAGGACAATCTCGCTGATCCCTATGCAGCAATGTAGATTGGGAGTGTCTAACGGTCTACTGTATTGAATGCTGCTGAGAGAACCAGGAGATAAGGATGGTTATCTTCAAGGATTTGCAAAAGCCTATGCATGGTAGACAATGGGCTACCAATGCATTTGAATTCAGCAAAACAAACTCTGTCAAAGGCCACCGCCTTTGGAAAAACAGCCTAAATGCATTGTGATGTGTCACATATGGGGCTATATATTATAGCACATATACAATGATGCTTATATTTACATAAAAAACTATTTTGGTCTGTTGTACTAGTCAATAACGTAAACATTTTTACACATCAGGACGACATTGCATCATAATGCACAATGACGTCAACATCTGCTTTTAAAAGTGGGCATTTTGTGTTTTGGCATGCAGAAAGCTGGTGTGTCATCATACATCGCTAAATGAGAAATATTCGTAATCCTCTATACAGGTAAAAACAATTGGATGCTGTAAGGGATCAAGAGTAAGACTCAGACACAGTGCATTGTTAAATGTTGGTTATAGACTTATTGTCAAAATAATAAGAGGGGTTGGGAAAAGCCTGTCTATGTGTAACTCTACGAGGGATTTCCCTGCCTCAACAAAACTAAGGAACATCTGTGTCAGTATGTCAAATAAAACATCCTCAGTCTGGTGTCCAAAGCCCTCAAAGTGCCTCTTACATGCTAAACTAAGCACACAGAGAAAAAGGGGATTTCTCTGGGCTATAAACTTATAGCTTATTCTTGAAGTTTCAAACAAAGTTCTAAAGTGCAGATACGAAAAAGAATAATGTTCCACCGGGAAAGGTGTTCTCCCTTCCTTTAGATTTCTTCTGGTTTCTCACAATTTGTCTGGCACTTTTAAAAAAAGTCAATAATATTCCATTGCTTCGCAAGATGACTCTCACTGAATATTCCTTTTTATCCAGTTATCTTACAGTTCAAAAGGAAAAATGTTGGAGGAGCAATTCCACCCTTGAATCCCTTCAGTCTACACTGATTCAATTGGTTTCTTACTACCTAGCAGAAACAGGGATTTCCTTTGTTTACCTCGGTTTTCTTTCGATGGCACAGTTCTTTGAGATGAACAAGTTACTTACCAACTGTAACGTTCTTTCGATTGGATGTTCCTCCCACGTATTCCTCATCTTATGGTAATTGTATCCCAGCTTCAGCTGCTTCGGAAAAATGTTTCACCAGGGGGCACTGTGTTCGAGACCACAGAGTCGAAGTCCCTCGAGGGCCGCCGTCGGGCATCGACGTCATCCGCTGTATAAAGGGCTCGAGCAGCGCCCGTTACCTCAGTTCTGTTTTTACAGTGTTCATGGTCACATCAGCTGATCAGGCTTCAAGTGTTCAGGCTCTTAAGGAAGTCAGAGTGCAACTGGCGTAAATTGTAAGAGGGGTAGGATGGGAGGGTCGATGAGGAATATGTGGGAGGAACATCCAATTGAAAGAACTTTACAGTTGGTAAGTTACTTGTTCTTCGAATGGATTGTGTCCTCCCACGTATTCCTCATCTTATGATAGACTCCCATAGCAGTGGTAATTTTGGAGGTGGGAGTAATAGGAATTTTAATTATGGACTGAATGAAGGACAGCTTTTGCAAATAGTCCTCCTTGGTATGAAGTAGAGTCCAAGTAGTAATCCTTTACAAAGGTGTGCATTGAAGACCAGGTGGCTGCAACACAAATATCCTGCACCGGGACACCCCTCTGAAGGGCCGTGGAAGTTGCCATGCCTCTGGTTGAATGAGCCCTTAATCCATCTGGAGGCTCTTTGCCAGCTAGTTTATAGCATTCAGAGATTGCTAGAATTATCCATCTGGATAGTAGAGCTTGTTTAGATACTGCAAGGCCCAATTTGTGCCCAGTATATCCAACGAATAGTTGGTCACATTGTCGGAGATTTGCGTAATCTGGAAATATAGAAACAGAGCCCTTTTTGGGTCCAGTCTATGTAATCTTTCCTCTTCCTTACTAGCGTGAGGTGGAGGATAAAAGGAAGACAATCTTTTGTGACAGATGAAAATCAGACACTATTTTAGGCAAGAATGATCGCTTGACTTTTAAAATACCCTTGTCCCTATGGAAAATAGTGTGAGGCGGCTTATAAGACAGTGCCTGCAACCCACTTACCCTGCAGCCTGATGTTATAGCCACTAACAGAATTGTTTTAAGAGTGAGCAGTCTTAATGGACAAGAACGTAAAGGCTTGAAAGGAGCACACGAGAAATTTTAAGACTAGATTTAAATCCCAGATGGGCACCTGAAAAGGTGTTGCAGGGTATACATTTGTCAACCCTTTCAAGAATTTAATGACTAAAGGCATTTTAAAATAGGACACCTCTTCCGAGGAGCGTTTAAAGATAGATAGCGCTGCCAAGTAACCTTTTATCGTTCCAACTTGGAACCCCAAATTGGCTAAGTGTAAGAGAAAGTACTGTTGGAGTATTACAAAGACATGGATCCACATTATTATCCCTGCACCAGTTACTGAACTTGTTCCAACGACACCGATACAGGGATTTTGTTGCTTGCCTTCTGGCCAAAAGCAAAATCTCCATTACGTCATCCGGGAGGTCCCAATCCTTATATCTTAGCCTCTCAGAAACCATGCGTGAAGGCTGAGTGTCTTGACTTCTGGATGGAGAACCCGACCTTCCTCTTGTGAGAGAAGATCCTCTCTTTGTGGAAGATGTATTGGAGGGCAGATGGACATGTCCAGAAGGTCCGGGTACCACGTCCTCCTGGCCCAATCCGGGGCAATTAGGATCATGGTTTTCCTGAACTTTATCAACCTTCT
The DNA here is from genome assembly GCF_040938575.1 of Ambystoma mexicanum. Taxonomy (NCBI): domain Eukaryota; kingdom Metazoa; phylum Chordata; class Amphibia; order Caudata; family Ambystomatidae; genus Ambystoma; species Ambystoma mexicanum. The sequence goes on along the minus strand of NC_090932.1, from coordinate 290,399,378 downwards.
GATTACGTGAGCATTCACGGGGACTGGAGGAAACACATAAAGAAGTGGAAATACCCAGTCCACTACGAACGCGTCCCCTAGAGCTCCTCTCGGGGGAAATTCCCTTGAGCAATAGAGTTCGCACTTCTGGTTGGACCCGGTCACAAACAGATCCACTTGGGGGGTTGCCCAAAGGGCGAAGATCTCTTGAAGGACTTCCTGAGCTAGCTCCCATTCGTGGGAGACTGTGCTCTGCCTGCTCAGAGCGTCTGCCGCCGTGTTTAGCCCTCCGGCGAGGTGAACTGACGATAGAGAGATTCCTTCTTGCATTGTCCAGAACCAGAGCTGCATTGCCTCTCTGCACAGTGGGAGTGATCCTACGCCTCCTCTTTTGTTGAGGTAGTACATGGCCACTGTGTTGTCCATCATTATCAGAACATTCTTTCCCTGTACCGAAGGCAGAAAAGCCTTCAGTGCTAGTCTGATTGCTCTCAGCTCCAAAAGGTTGATATGTAGTTTGGACTCCGATGGAGACCAACGACCGCCGATTGTCAGATCGTTGGTGTTTGCTCCCCACCCCGTAAGTGAGGTGTCCGTCACTACCGTTATCTCTGACCATGGTTGCCAAAAAGGTTCCCCTTTGAGGATATTCTCCTTGCAAGCCTACCATAGGAGATCTTGAGCCACTTTGGTCGGGACTTGTAGAAGGTCTGACATCTCCTCTGCAAACTGGGACCATTGAGTCCTGAGGGCCCACTGAGGGGATCTCATCCTCAATCTGGCCTATGGCACCAGAAAAATGCAGGATGCCATGAGGCCTAGCAACCTTAGAAAGTCGAATGCCGGTAGATGTTGGGCATTTCATTACCATCTGCAGAATGTGGTGAGCTCTCTCCTCGGGAGGCGAGGCTTTCCATGAGGAAGTGTCCACGATTGCTCCGATGAACTGGAGTTTTTGGCTTGGAATCATTTGGGATTGAGGGAGAAGCCCAGACTGTGTAAGAAGTGGTAGGTCAAGGCCAGATGTTCCTGGGCTTGTTCGGATGAACTCGCCCTGATTAGCCAATCGTCCAGATAAGGGTAGATGTGAATCCCCCTTCTTCTGATACTCACTGACACCACCGCCATCAGTTTGGTGAAAACCGTCGGGGCAGAGGTTTGCCCAAATGGTAGAACCCGAAACTGATTATGAGAACCACCAATTGCGAACCTCAGGTACTTTGTGCTTCAGATGGATTGGCACATGAAAGTAAGCATCCTGAAGGTCCAATTAAACCAGTCAGTCCTTAAGCTGAAGAGCCTGAAGGGTCTGAGAAAGGGTCACCAGCTTGAACTTGTCCTTCCTGAGGAACTTGTTCAAGCTTCTCAAGTCCAAGATGGGTCTCAATCCTCCGTCCTTTTTGGGGATGAACAAATAGGTGGAGTACCAGCCCTTGTTCCTCTCCGTTACAGGTACATGTTCTATTGCACCTTTCTCTAGCAGGGTTAAAATCTCCTGCAAAAAGAGCGGGTCTGGAATTTTTACAGAGTTGGCTCCCAGTGGATGATCTTGAGGCGTTCGATGAAAAGGAAGACAGTAACCATGGGTCACTATCTCTAGTGCCCAGGCATCTGACGTGATGCCCTGCCATTCATCCTGATACCGAGTGATTCTGCCCCCCACTGGGGTTTTGTGGGTTAAGACCTCAAAGTGGCTTTTCAGCGGCTGCAGTAGTGGCTGAGGAGGTAGTAGCCGCTGCTGTGGCTGATCTAGCACCTCTCCCTTTTCAACCATGAAAAGGCTTTCACTGTTGGCCTCTGTAACTGGCCTGCCCCCTCCCTTTTCCAAAAGAGGAATAATAGCGAAAGGGGCGACTCTTCCAGGAAGATGAGCCTGCATAAGAGTGTTGTTGAGGTTGCCTTATAGAGGTGCTGAGTGATTTTGCTGCCGCTTTTGAGGTCTGCAGCTTCTCCAGGCTCTCGTCCGCCTTGCTGCCAAACACCTCAAGCCGTCAAAGGGCATATTAAGTAATCTAGTAATTTAGATGCACATCAGGTGCAAAAGCAGATTTTCTTAGCCATGCAAATCTGCGCAAGACCGTGCTAGAAGCCATGGACCTGCTTATACTATTCTCAGTGTCCAATCCTGAATGAAAGCATTCCTCCATAGCCTCTTTACCATCCTTCGCTATAGCCAGAAAACCATCCCGTTCTTCACCTTCCAGGATGCGTTCAGCCGCTGAAGACATGCAGTCCCACAGGGTATAAGTAAACCTTGCTAATGTGCAAGTGACAGTTGATTTCAGGGCCATGCTACCCGAAGTAAAAGCTTTCTGGGCCCAAGCATCAATTTTCTTATCGTCCCTGTCTGGTGGTATTGATGGGTAAGCTGATTGCCTAGTGGAGGTAGCAGCTTGAATAACAAGACTCTCGGCAGAGGGATGCTTGGATAAATATTCTGGGTCTGATAAGGCTGGCCTATATTTTGGTACCAGTTTTTTTATTTACTGCTGGAATCGAATCGGGATTATTCCAATTTACCATTATTTACCATTATCCTTTTTTGTAAAGCCTTATGGAATGGTAAAACAGGATCTTTTCAGGGACCCTCACTCAGGATGTCAGTCAGGTCATCCTGATCAAAATCCAGGGAAGCTGCTTTCCAACCCATAAAATCAATGACCCTTCCCATAAGATTTCTATAACTGGGATCAGCATGATCTGTAGGGTCTGGTTTTTCAGAATCCACTTCAGGTGAAGTGTCTAAGCCACTGGCATTTTGTAGGCAACCATAAAGGTCTGTTATCTTTGATTGTGGGTCCACTAGTTCTTCAGGGACCTCTCTGGCCCCAAATCTGACTCCAGCTGGAGTGACTTCCTCTTTAGGAGGAATGTTCCTCATATATAGATGACATTGATGTAAAAAAAAATGCATGTCTAGTTTGAGGGTGGAAAGCCTTTTCAGGCAAAGAAGGTGGAATTTGTCAATGCATGGAAAATGGCGTCGACTTGGGTCTTGGTATTAGAGAAGGCCTCGATAAAGGCGTCAAAGGCGTCTATGAGGTAGACGCTGGCTTTGACGGTGTCGAAGGATGCCTCGATGGTGTTGAAGGAGGCTTTGATACAGCTTTCAACAAAAGAGAGGCCACCTCGCTAGTTAGGTAATAGACACATAATTCGCTGGATATTGGTGGGATACTCACATCTGTGGGGGAAGTGCAAACCTAAAAAACAGAAGTCTTAGGAGAATTCAACCTGACTTCATCAGTAATTCTGTTTCAAAAGCAAATTTAAATATAAATAGTAATCATATAAAAACACATAAAAACTAACATAGAAAACTAGCTAAAGTGACAAGTGCTTCATAGACAGTGCTTGGTATTCATCATTGTGGAGTCATGCCTCGGGTGGTGCCGCAGCGTGCACTCAACCCGCACGAGCCCGGAGACGCTGGACACCCTGGCGGCATGCCCGCCCTTCCCGGTGTATCAAGGAAGGAGGAAGCCGCCGCGGACAGCCGCGTTGCTGGCGGCCCCGGCGACGCTGCGGAAAGAGCCGCTATAGACATCCGCGGCGAAGCCGTGAGAGAAGCCTCTGTGGACAGCCGCGGCGGGCCCGCGGAACACTCACCTGGGTTCCACTCCGGTCCGGGGAACGGGGAGCCGTGCTCGCGGTGGTGCCGGGACGCAGGAGAGCAGCGACCGGATCGCCGCCTCCGTGCTCCTTCTGATGGAGCCAGGACTTCATGTGGCTGGAGAAGGACGCCCATCGTCCGGATGCGTCCTTACACCACGCGGCCACGGCTGCATGGCCAACGTGAACCCTCACCACCTCAAGGGAAACGGGAAGGGCGACAGCCCAGGGCGGCAACCTTTAAGGGAGGCGGGACGACGTCCCAGGAACCAATGAGAAGGGGTTTAGCCCAGGCTCCCAGTGATTGGAGGGGGTTTGAAACCTCCTGTTATGATAAAAGGGCGCCAAACCAAACTAATAGGTTGCTCTCATTCCACAGGACACAGAGAAAGGAGAGAGGGGAGAACCAGAGTGGTGGGCCTATCCGGACACCTCAAGATAAGACCAGACCAGGACTAACGTCGTTATATTTTGGAAGGCCAAGACACCGGTGAAGTTAACCGGGAGGACTTGAGAATAATTCCCTAAACATAACGCTATCCTTCAACCAGTGATTAAAAATATTGTTTCAGCATCCACCTGTCTCCGAGCTTAATTCCACACTGGCGACGAAGGTGGGATTCTGACAGCGCTATGGAGGCATTGATAAAGACCCTGACCGAGGGTCAACAGCAATTGCAACAGATGGTGCAGCTACAGTCACAACAAGCAGCTGCGGATCGGCAAGCCTTTCAACAGGCCATCCAGCTGCAGGGTACTATACAGACCACTGCGCAGGACAAACAGCATGAGACCATAACCCGTCTCACAGATGCAGTAGCCAATACGAGAAACCAACCACTGGTGCCCTAGGCCCTCCTGCAGAAGTATAGGGACGGGGAGGACCCTGCCTTTTTCTTTACCAGTTTCGAACGCATAGCCAGGAACGCGCAATGGCCTCCAGACCGGTGGGGTCAGTATGTCGCCCCCCTTCTATCTGGGGTGATGCAGGGCGCCTACCAGGCGGTAAACCCCAACGGCAATACGCCGTACGGAGAGATCAAGGCCGCAGTGCTAGACCGTTTAGGACTGGACGATGAAGCATACCGGATCCAGCTAAGGGAAGCCAGACTCAGGGCTGGGGAAAGCCCACGCCAGCTGTATTATAGGATAAAAGACCTAGCCGAGAAATGGTTGCTGGCTCCAAACCCCGCTAACCAACCCCTGCTCGATAAAATCATACTGGAACAGTTCATAGAAGCCCTGCCCGGGCAAATGCAGAAATGGGTCAGGCAGCACCATCGGCCCACCCTAACCGAAGCAGTGGACATAGCGTCGGCGTATCATAAGGCAGGGCACTTCCGGCTACCACCCACAGGAGTATCAGCCCGCATTGCCATTCCGGTTTCCGACCCCCATGTGATCAGGGGTAGCCGAGTCCTACCCTTCAGGTGGAAACCCTCAGAGGACAAGAGACCAGGAAGCGAAGAGAAGGCCCCGATGCCGACACCTGGTTACAAGCAACCGCAGTGTTATGAGTGCAACGAGTGGGGCCACATAGCCCGGTTTTGTCCCAGGAGAAGACCGGTTGAACCCATGGACATCGGTTACCTGAACCCGATAGACGAGGAGGGCGTCCTGGGACCCTATGTGGTGGACATTCGTGTCGACGGCCGACCATCACGTGCACTCTTGGACAGCGGCAGCAGGCAGACGGCCATATCACCAACCGTGAGTAACTCTCCCTGCTTGTCTAATGTAACGGTACCTATCCGATGCATTCACGGGGACACCAAGTGTTACCCAATGAAGGATGTAGTAATTGACTTAAAAGAAACCTCCACTCCCTTGAGGGTTGCCGTCCTACCTAGTCTTCCCACCCCAGTGGTAATTGGGACTGACCTTCCCCACTTCAACCAGACCTTAAGGGACCTAAGGGAAGAGAAGTACCCGCCCGAATCCCATGTTGCGGGAACGGACCCTGTTTCCCGGGAACCCCTACCAGGGCGGAAAAGGCGGACCCGGATGGCATGGTGTCAGGCCAGTTATATGACCCGACCCATCGATTGGAAGCTTGAAGATAACGAGGACACCATAAGGGGAGAGACCCTAACCGATCCAACCCTACGTGTGGCCAGGGAAAGGGCAGCCCGGGAAGGGGAACCCAACCTAGCCAGTGGCCCAGGGTTCCTTCTACGCAATGGTCTCCTATACCGGAGGTATAAGGGTGACGATGGCGCCGTAAAAGAACAATTAGTGTTACCGAAGAGTCACCGTCTTATAGTACTACAACTGGCCCACAATCATCCCTGTGGGGGTCACATGGCCTCCCTTAAGACCCAACAAAATCTTCTAAAGAGGTTTTTCTGGCCTGGCATTTATGGCGAGGTAGCCCGACATTGCAAGAATTGTTCCACCTGCCAGCTTACCAGCGGGGTACTACCCGCCAAGGCACCACTACAGAAAATGCCCCTCATTTCGATCCCATTCCAGAGGATCGGCATGGACATAGTGGGACCCCTGGAACCAGCCAGCCGCGGTTATAAATACTTATTGGTCGTAGTCGACTACGCCACCCGCTACCCAGAGGCCTTTCCCCTAAAGGGAACATCAGCCCGGGTATTATGCGACCAACTAATCCCGTTCTTTGCCCGAGTGGGGATACCCTCCGAGATAATCACCGACCAGGGCACTAATTTCATGTCAACCCTCCTAAAACAAATATGTGGACAGCTACAGATCAAACAATTGAGAACCTCAGTATACCATGCCCAAACTGATGGGCTGGTAGAACGATATAACCAGACGATCAAAAAAATGCTAAGAAGGGTGACGGGACCAACCGGGAAAAGCTGGGATCGGGCGATCCCCCTGGTGTTAATGGTGTTAAGAGACACCCCACAGTCTTCCACCGGTTTTTCTCCCTTCGAGCTCTTGTTTGGGAGACAACCTCGGACGATATTGGACCTGGTTAAGGAGGAGTGGGAATCCACGGAAGAGGTGTCCTTAACCGAGTATACAGAGGAATTAAAGGAACACCTAACCGCATTACGTACACTGGCCCAGAACAACCTTGGTCATGCCCAAACAACTCAAGAAAGAAATTATAACAAGGGGAGCCGGATGAGAACCTTCAGCCCAGGGGACCAGGTATTGGTACTCCTACCTACCAGCACCAACAAGCTCTTAGCCAGATGGAGAGGGCCCTACAAGATCATTGATGTGCTAAGCCCAGTGACCTACCGGGTACAACAACCCGATCGAACTACCCCAGAAAAGGTCTATCACATCAACCTTCTAAAGAAATGGAACGAGCCTCTTCTGGGCGCCTTTGTGAGCATCGAGGAACCCGAATCGGAAGAAATCCTGAACACCGTTCCCCATACCCTGGATGCAGTCAACTGGGGTGACACCCTTTCCCCCGAAATGAAAACGGGCATTAGGAACAGGCTGTCCCCTTATGCAGACGCCTTTTCCTCCTTACCTGGACGAACCAACGTGCTTGAACATGTAATCAAAACGGACCCCGGACCACCCGTGAGGCTTAGACCGTACCGGATACCCGAAGCCAGGCGGAACATCATTAAATCCGAGGTGGATGAAATGTTACGGATGGATATCATCGAGCCATCTGTCAGCGTTTGGTCGTCCCCCATAGTGCTCGTTCCTAAACCAGACGGTTCGGTCCGTTTCTGTATGGACTACAGACAGTTAAATGCGGTGTCCCGATACGAAGCCTATCCAATGCCTCGGATGGACGAACTACTGGAGGGCCTTGGAGCAGCCCAATACTTAAGTACTCTGGATTTAACCAAGGGCTATTGGCAGATACCCCTACGCACCAAGGATAGGGAGAAAACTGCCTTTTCCACCCCACAAGGCTTATACCAATATAAGGTTCTACCCTTTGGACTCCATGGGGCCCCCGCCACGTTCCAGAGGCTGATGGACATCATACTAAGACCGCATGCTGGATACGCTGCTGCTTACCTGGACGACATTGTCGTGTACAGCCAATCCTGGGGGTCGCATCTGGACCATCTGGAACTAGTAGTAGCTGATTTACAGAGGGCAGGGTTACATATCAACCCCAAGAAGACTACGATGGGAACCCACGAAACCAAATATCTGGGCCACATAGTGGGTGGGGGAGTGCTTAAACCTCAGTCGTCCAAAACCCAGGCTATACGCGATATACCGACTCCCACCAACAGGAAACAAATACGAGCATTCCTGGGGTTGATCGGGTATTACAGGAGGTTCATCCCTGACTTCTCCTCGGTGGCCGCACCTTTGACAGACGCGTTACGACTCAAGGGGAATCCCAATCTGACCAACAACCCAAGTGCCTTGAACGCCATAGCGGACCTGAAGCGACGGATCACGTCAGACCCGGTTCTCTGCTGTCCGGACTTCCAGAAACATTTCTTTTTACAGACAGACGCCTCCAACCAGGGACTAGGAGCTGTACTGTCGCAGGAGACCAGAGGGGATCTACAACCGGTGTGCTTCATCAGTCGGAAGCTGTTGCCCCACGAGACGGCTTACTCAACCATTGAGAAGGAGTGCTTGGCCATCAAGTGGGCCGTTGACTCACTCCGGTATTATCTGCTGGGTCGCCGGTTCACCCTGTATACCGACCATGCCCCCCTCCAGTGGCTGGCTCAGCATAAGGACACTAACCAGAGGGTTCTCCGCTGGTTTCTCTCCCTTCAGCCTTTCGACTTCGTCACGTTGCACAAACCTGCCAGGTTCCAGCTAGTGGCAGACTATCTGTCTAGATGCTCACCCTGGCCCGAACGGCCTGGGATCGGGGTGGGGATGTGTGGAGTCATGCCTCGGGTGGTGCCGCAGCGTGCACTCAACCCGCACGAGCCCGGAGACGCTGGACACCCTGGCGGCATGCCCGCCCTTCCCGGTGTATCAAGGAAGGAGGAAGCCGCCGCGGACAGCCGCGTTGCTGGCGGCCGCGGCGACGCTGCGGAAAGAGCCGCTATAGACATCCGCGGCGAAGCCGTGAGAGAAGCCTCTGCGGACAGCCGCGGCGGGCCCGCGGAACACTCACCTGGGTTCCACTCCGGTCCGGGGAACGGGGAGCCGTGCTCGCGGTGGTGCCGGGACGCAGGAGAGCAGCGACCGGATCGCCGCCTCCGTGCTGCTTCTGATGGAGCCAGGACTTCATGTGGCTGGAGAAGGACGCCCATCGTCCGGATGCGTCCTTACACCACGCGGCCACGGCTGCATGGCCAACGTGAACCCTCACCACCTCAAGGGAAACGGGAAGGGCGACAGCCCAGGGCGGCAACCTTTAAGGGAGGCGGGACAACGTCCCAGGAACCAATGAGAAGGGGTTTAGCCCAGGCTCCCAGTGATTGGAGGGGGTTTGAAACCTCCTGTTATGATAAAAGGGCGCCAAACCAAACTAATAGGTTGCTCTCATTCCACAGGACACAGAGAAAGGAGAGAGGGGAGAACCAGAGTGGTGGGCCTATCCGGACACCTCAAGATAAGACCAGACCAGGACTAACGTCGTTATATTTTGGAAGGCCAAGACACCGGTGAAGTTAACCGGGAGGACTTGAGAATAATTCCCTAAACATAACGCTATCCTTCAACCAGTGATTAAAAATATTGTTTCAGCATCCACCTGTCTCCGAGCTTAATTCCACAATCATCAAGGAGAAAACTGTATCTCTACTATGAGGTACTCTACTAACCTCAAGTGTACAGGTCAACATGTAAACAGTTCTTGAATACTTGTAACATTCATTCTTCGCTGAACATTAAACCTCACAATATATACATATAGAAACCCTTGTTGAACAATGTCTCTAATTGTGATGCCTCAGTAACCATATATTTAGAGTGCATCAAGGTTAATTGATACTCATTTAGATACTACTCAGTTTTATCTGTATCGACCCAGCTTTGATACAGCTACAGGTGTCAACGCCATTTTTATCCTCGGTCTCAAAGCTATGGTCGTCGACAGTGTCGAATCGAGTTTTGGTTTCGACTTCGATGCCGATTACTTTAGCCCCGATTTATGCACCGGAGGCTTACACTTAGAGCGAGGTGTCAGGGAACTTTCCCTTGAAGACACTCTCACCTCTTTCAATCCTTGCATGTTTGGATTTTGATTTTCCTCTGTCACTTTTAGAGTGAGTAGAGGCATGATCACGACGCAGCAACTTCAAGGGGGTCTGGGCCGCTTTCTCGAATATTTCAGCATAGAAGCCCTAAAGGCCTCCCATTTTTTTGGGGAATCATGCTTTGAAGGGTAAGTTACCCTCCTCTCAGAAGAGGACGAGGAGGAAGAAGACCTATGATGTCGCTTTCTTTACTTTTTCGTCAAAGACGAGGAAGACTTCCTCGAGCGACTTTCCAATCTTGACCTCCTCGACTCGTGACAAGATTTCTACCGGATTCATCCAAATCCTTTTGTCTTTTTGAAGACTTATATTTCTCCTCCCCCACCGCCATCTTACCTATGCGTTCCCTAAGAGCCTTATTTGACGTGGCCTGACAGGACCCGCACCTATCAACCCGATGGTCTGGCCTGAGGCACCAGAGGCAATTCTGATGGGGATCGGTAATAGACATCTTCCTGCCACACTACAGACATTTTTTTAACCCTGTCTTGGGTGTGGAGGGAGTTGAAGACGAAGACCTAGTCACAGAAATTCTTGATGCGCCGTTCGTCACACGAAGCCTTTACGTCGGAAAAACAGAACTGAGGTAACTGGCGCTACCTGAGCCATTTATACAGCGGATGACGTCGACGGCGGCCCTCGAGGGACTTCGACTCCGCGGTCTCTAACACAGCGCCCCCTGGTGAAAAAAAATTCCGAAGCAGCTGAAGCTGTGATACGATTATCATAGATGAGGAATACGTGGGAGGACACAATCCATTCGAAATTTACTTTCTTTCTTTCTCTCTCTTGATCTTGAAGAATGGCTTCCCCGTTTGTAGGTATTGCCGAACTTCAGTTTTCTTTTCAATTTCCTAGCTTTGGTTTACGCAGCCAGGGCTTCACTATTTTATTACTTCTCTTGTAACTCAAAAGGGGTAAGGCTCTTCCCTTTCTGCATCAGGAGCTGTGGTTTCTTGCTTTAATCATTCTCTCCCTGGTATACTCTCCAGCCTCGGTATTGCAGCTTATCTTTACAAAGGGGTATGGATCCTCCCTTTGAGCAATGTTCCATATTTTCCAGGCAGGTTCTTAAGCCCCTTTGCTCACTTCTTCTTTCACCCCTGCTTTACTCTCCTGCCATGGTGTCACAACTTTCTGATTTGTGTGCGAGTCCCAGGTTCACTGTTAGCCTGGTTCACTATCCTGCCAGGTCTTGGCTCGCTTTCTTTTCTCCCTTTCTTGTACCCAAGAAACACTTCACCAGTACTGGGTCACTGACCATTCCTGAAGCTTTGCATCAATTGTACTGTCTTTGTGTTTTTAACACGGTTTGGTTCTGTACCAATTCTGTATTCACTTAGGCATTTCGCAATGTTCGTATCTGTATCAGTTATAGTGCCTTCTCTTAGACTTTTTGCAATGTTTGTATCTATATCAATTACACTGCCTTCTCTTAGGCTTTTCACAATGTTCGTCTTTGTATATGGCCTTCTCTGTTTGGGCTCTCTTGTGTTGGGGACGGCATGCCGTATTCACCCTTAAGCGCCCCGTTAACCCATGTGCTCTTCCTGGGCATACCAGTGTTACTTAACGTCTTTGGCGTTCGTCACGCTTCTCTGTCCTCTATGCTTCTTGCCCGTTGACCAGCAATGCTTTCCGTGAGCTGCTTCGTTCCCGCTTGGCTTCCCTCTGTGTCTGGCAGCTCCCGCTTCCCGTGACAGTGACGCAGCAAACTTCTGCTAGCTTGTCTGCGCTACACGCCCTCTCAGTCAGCTTCTAAGCTGTGTTCCACACTCCGCTCTCCTGCGGTGTCCCAAACAGCGTCAGGACAAGTCGGATGCAGTGGCAAGCTCCGTCTCTCGCACTCTGTGGTCGATCAGCTGTGTGCATTTTAAATGCCCCAGTCTCACTTGGCGTTTTAAACAACTGGAGTGCAGCATTGGTTTAACGTGTTTAGTCATCTTTATTACTCAGTCCCTCTTCCTCACCTCAGTACTAGAAAACGGTGCAAGAGGTGCATGATATAGCTGGCTAAAAATCCTGGGAATTCAGCATCCACATTAGAATAAGCCATACACGAGTGTGGTATATGGGTGTTAAGATGGTTTTCTAAACTCTGACCTGGTGGGCATAAGCTTAGGAGGCCACCCTCGGTTTAGTGAGACAGGGGAACCTTCTGGACAAAATGTTAAAGGTATTTGTACTGAGCACCGTCAGCAACGGAATTGGTCCCCCGGCGCTCTGGCGGATCTGTAAATGATAAGGTGGGATGGGTTAGTAAGGTGAAGAGGGAGTAGGATAGTGAGAGGAGTGGTGTTCTGTTGGCAGCTTCAACTCGGTATACACCAGATGCTGAGCTTTGGTGCGGGTATTGGATTGGTGTCAGTCCGCGTGTGCTGTTGCTCCGGCTTATGTGTTGTTGCAGTGTTGTGAAGTGCGTGCGGCTTGTTGTGCGAGAGATGGTTGAGTGAGTTTTTTTGAGTGAGATAAGTATGTAGAGTTTGAGCTTATATTGGTTAGTGGGTTACCTGATCTTTAGCATGCTAACATTCACAGTTATGTCCAAGTGTGGCACCTGCCGACCCTCAAAGCTCTATCTGGATGCGGCGCAGGCCAATGATTAAGATTCCATCTAGGTGTGGGCACGCCAACATTCACAGTCTCATCCAGATGCGGCGCAGGCCAATATACACAACTTCTAAGTGTGTCATATGCCAACATTCAAATTTCACCGAGATCATTCAAGTTTCACCTAGACCAATCTAGGTAGTTTGGCAGGCTGTCAAGACCAAGTCTCAGGAGAGGAGAGTGATCAGAAGCCCACAATGAGCACACAGAGTAATGAACCACAAATTACTTTTAGACAAGTTTATATGAAAAATATCTACATATTTATTGCTGGCCGGACCAATAGACACGTAACTTTAGCAATGCGAAAACAGTTATCACACAAAATCCTACTACTATACAATATATATAAATTACGTTTCCTAATGCGATACAGTGGTCAAATCTAGCCACAACCTGTAAAGAGAGGGTTGAGTTAACACAGTTATAGCTTTAGGCAATTCTTCCAAGTTTGTTCCCTAACTTTCGAGTTCAATCCTATGAAGTGTGGAGCCTTTTGTTCAACAATACAGTTACGCGTAAAAACGCACGATCGTGCAGGTGAAGCAAAAAGCGCGTCTTCTTGGGAGGGCTGTAGGCTGTAACAAGTCAGGAAGGGGCTTGAGGTGATGAAGAATTGGCTCCCACTCTTCGAGTAGGCCCTACCCTGGGTGGCAAAGCAGTGTTTAAACGGAGAGAATAGCTAGGAAGCGCAAGATAACCTAGCCAAGTTTGAATACCTTTTAAGGGATACTCGTGCGTAAAAGTGATCGGTTGTGCCACGGGGCCACCGGTAAGTGATGCAAGTACTCACCGACCCTCGGCACAGTCCGAATCAAAGTTTGCCCATTTAGTCGAGGTCTTTAGTAGGTTTGAGTCCTGCAGTTTCATGGCACTCCGGCTCCCAGCGGCTGAGAACGGTCGATCGTAATGTGACTGTTGCCTTTTCCTCAGCTTCCGAAGGAGGTATGAAGAAAATTCGGCTGCAGCAGGCTTCTTGGCACAGGAGAGGAGAACAGCAAGGGATCTACAGTGACCATCACCACCAGGTAGTGACGCAGGAATCACTGATGCGGGCAGCGTTAAGCACTCTCCTAATTGGGGACCCAGAGAAGCTAGACCTGCGAGATATGGTGGGATAAAGGCACAGGACCACAAGCAAGCAATGTCCCAAGTCTCGGGTTTGCACTCGAGACGGCAGTGTTTCTGCGGGATACCCTGAGGGAGAGCTGAACAATTCAATGGATGGCCCAGGAATACTTCCGAATGGGCTTGTTCGGTGGGTAAGCAGGGGGCGCAGAGAGTAGTTGTACCCACTACTCCAAAGGGGCAAAGTGCCTTAGAAGGCCTTCTTGATCAAAGAAGAAAGCAGGGGTCTGATGTGACAGCACAGGGCAAAGGGTGCCAAAACCTTGCAAAGCGTCTTCGGCGGCTTCACAGGTCCGTTTCTTCATGCAAGAGGCTTGGCTCCTTCTGTAGTTCGGTGAGAACATAGGTGCTTGACCTGGAATGGAGGCAGGGCCCCTTCTCTTATCCAAGATTAGCTTTGTGCTAAAATCGAGGACTTCCAATCAAAGATCTGCTCTCTTGCAGGCATCTCAGTCGTGGACCAATCACGGACCACAGTGGTCCCAGTCATTCAGGCACTCCAGATATACTGGGACTAGCAGTGTGAATTGGGACCAGACAGCCCGAACCCGCTTACTGGGCACACACGTGACAGGCAGAAGGCAGCGAAAGAGATTGGTTTTCGCAGGAGGCTGCATGCCCAAATAAGGAAAACTCGGGTTACTCGACGTGGGTGAAGGCAAAGGACAAAATGGCCATGGGATAGAACAAAAGACTTTGTGGCTCAGCCATTTTCGGACCTGGCCACAGTCTTGAACCAAACACAGTAAACGCAATATGATTCAGTAAAAATAAGTAAAACATTATACAAAAAAGTAAGTGCTGCCACCAGTTCGTCCCAGGCACACTCGTACAATCACTAAAAAATTCTTTGAGGTTTTCTAGGGCCATAAAACAAAAAGGGACACCCAGCACACGGCACTGGAAGGTACATTGTGCACTGTTAAAAAGTTATCAAGAAATGGCAACATAGTCAATGACGAAGGGAAACATAGTTTCCCAGTACTGACAGTCTGAAGGACGTGTCAGTTTCCCCATAACAAATCAGCAAAAGCCCAGGGGAGTCAGGATAAGAAAGCCAAACAAAAGCAAAAAGTTTGGACGTGGGGGTCCATAAATGGCGGAAAAATTGCACATAAATGAAATCTTTCCTAACACGTGTTACTAGGAGTTAACACTGAAGGGTTGTTTAAATCTAATATTCTCTTGCCGCCCTGGAGTTTGTCTTCCGCTACGTGGTTGTCCTGCAGATAACCACCCCCATGGTCAGTGTCAGGTAGCTTCTGCATTTCCCTGGTCATGTAGGAGAAGCTTCCCTTCACAGAATAAGTGATGATGTTGCTAGATTCATAATAATGCTTAACTATATTTTCTCATACAGCTTCAAAAACTGCTTCCCATGGTTAGTAGTAAAATTCGATAAGGATTGTAAAAGAAAACAGACATAATTTTATATATTCATTACACTCTTTACAGTTGAAAGATTCTTAGAGAAACTTCCAATCTGATATACTACAAACAAAGACTAATAAGGTGTAGGAGACCGACACACAGGTGGCATATTTTTGGTTATACCCTTTTATTGTGTCAAAATAAAGGAGAAACCCCTACCTGCCCCTATCACTAAGAGGGGTTTCCCTGCCTCAACTAAATACTAAGGACTTCATCAGGGTGTCTGTCAAAAACAAGTAGTCCACCATTGTGTGTCAAAAACCTATTTCCTTCCATTGCACTCTAAATTACAGTAAAGGCGGGATCTTCTTGGTCCAGAAGAATGGCTCCCTTCTTCTGGACGATAGACCAAATGTCACTTTCGGGTGATGTAAAAAGGAAATGTTCTTCAAAAAGGTCAAAACAAAAAGTCTCAAATGCCGTGGGTAATGGCTGCTTCGCCTGGCTTTGCATTCACAATGCCATGGGGGATGCTTGCTTTCCCTGACCTTTCTCAGTTTCCTAGACACAGTCAACCTGGTTTACTCCCCTGCCAGGTGCTGCAACTATGAATAACACAGAGGATGCTTCTTGTTGCTTTAATGGGTGCAGGTCCCAGACTCACACTTTTTGCTTTCTCCTTCTATCTAATACACTTGGTTCACACTCCTGCCAATTACTATCATGCTTTTCCCAATAGGCAAAAGTTCCTTTTTCTCTTTCAGGGTCCCAGACCCTAGATGATCTGCTTTTTTGTCTTCTTAAGTTTCTCAATCACTTTCTTAGGGCCCCGACGCGTCCCCTGCTACCCACGTTTTATTTACAGTAAATTCTATGCAAAATGTATTTCTGAATTAAGAGTAAAGTCCTCTTTTTAAAGCAATCTTTTGATTAAAAATGGGTTTCCTTTCCCCCGCTTTTTTCTTAAATACAGTCAAACACTTCAATAGTTGCAGAACAAAGATTTGCAAACTTAAGAGATTAAGTCACCTATGTACTGTGGCGGGTCAGAACGACAGAGGCTTGTGTCTTCCATTTTTATTTTATTATCAAATGAAAAGGTGCAAACTCCTACATTTCCCTAAAACTATGGGTTTTTCCTACCGATTGCTAGTGTGCGATTGGCTGATGGATTTCTAGTTTTTAATGGGGAGTGCCCGATAAATGCGCAGACGGCACGGGCTAGCGTATTTTGCCGCGTGAAAGGAGGAGCTTTTCCGACCCGTTGGACTATTTTTCCAACCACTAGTACTAGCGCGACACGTCACCATATGCGTCACGCTGCCGCTCTAATCACGTGACATGAGAGACGTTCAATGATACGCAATCCTTGGTATATATATCACGTGATTCAGTATACATTTCGGCAACGGTACCGTGAGCACAGACGGAGGTTTACCAAGGGTAGCATACCAAACGGTAAGATCTAGAGCTTGGCTATAGGAGTTAGCTCGATACAAAGCATGTAATCCCTAAGCTAGCTACGAACGGATACTTATTTTACTTGACGGAACGCTGGAGTTAACGAGTAACTGCCGCTGCCTGTTCCCCTTGTACGCGTCCTGAATGTCTCAGGTCTTAAACTCCGGTTTACGGTAGCTGAAGCTACGTTAAAGTCTCTTGCAGCAAAGATGCTTTGGGATAGTGGCTTTCTTTTCCTTTCTTTCCATTTCTTGCGGGTATTGAAAGCACTGTGTGTTGATGCCTTTTACAGAATAACGAACGGCATTGGCAGCACTTTTGGAAATTTGCGAACACAGGAAACGCTACTGATCAGCTGTCCTGGGTTCACTCGATGTCAGCCCCAATGCTCTCAACTAGACGGGAATCGATAGGAGATGACTCTGTTCTCCGCGCGACTATGTTTGCAATAACAAGAGCGGTAAGCAGATTATTCCACCATGGTTACTGATATTTCTCACGGCCGTAGATTTCACCGACAGATACTCATCATGTCCTTCTTTTGCCCCATCTATGCAGAATAACTAAGAGTGCTCCTCATATCTCGTGACTGTTGATCTACTGAGCCCAATAACCATCGACTTGGATGACCTGTTTTTTCACTTCGTTGTGAAACTCGATTGCCTGATGTAAGTGATAACTTCGACACGAAATTTCAACATTATAAAGCTATATGACATTGCTAATAATTGTGTCTTTTTACCTACTCCTGTTTTGGGGAGTTGCCTTTACAGTATTATAGCAGTTGAAATATCACACTGCTTAATAAGTCTTAAGTAAAGAGCTTTCCATCTATTTAACCTTGTTTTAGATAACACTTTGAATAGTGTGTTTCCTCCATCCTTTGCAACATTGTCAGACTGTATGTGTTGATACCTATTCAGCGTTGCCGTCTTCCTGTTTCTCTTTAGACCACGTTTTGTGATAACATTGCCATTTTAGACAATCTATCACTGGTTGAGCACTATGTAACAATAGGGTCTAACTTTAAAATGTTAATTTCCTTTAAATAAATAGAGAATGAATATACAGGGCATCACTTACCTTTCACCCTGATCTGTTCCCTTTTCAGATATGGAGTCCCTTTCCTGTTGTGGCGTTTCAAACTCCTCTTTGGATCATTTATTGGACAAGAAGAGTTCTCTTGGATTACCATTGTATTTGTACATATGCATCTAATTATTGCATGAGTTACTGTGGTTTTTACATGCTGGTATCCGCATTGTTCCGTATCTAATGATTAACTCATGTTATGTACTCTCACCAACACTAGTAATTGGTGTTTGTGGTTCTGGTAGACGGCAGACTACCCCTGATGAATTTCTGTTTATTTTTTGTTTACACACACGTTCAGAAAGAAACATTTTGGGAAAATGATGAATGTATGAATGAGAATGTCTGAATTTGAATTAGAATGAATGCAGTGAGTGATTAGGTTGAGGTGAGTGATATTTACACAGCACTACCCCGGAGTGACCCCACCCATCAGTCACTCCTGGTTTTCACTTGGTTTATTAGTATTAATTTCTGGTATCTTTGGTGATTAATTTATATACATATTTTTTCTATCTGTTCTGCTGTTTTACCTCCACATTGTGAAGAGGTATACGATACTAGCACTTGCACTTTATACCAGTTTTCTGGTTACTGTTCTTTTTAATGATGACTATGAAGCAATTCAAAGTTTTTAAGCATGATGATAATAAATAAATGAGATATATATTTTTTTTTCACAAACTTGTCTGGAATCCATTTTTATAATGGGTGACTAACCCTGCAGGTATTGGGACACAAATTGAAAGGGGAACAGTTTAAGCCTCTTGGCACTGTTTTGTTTATGGTTTTCGGTTTTTCCTAAAAATTTAGAGGTTGTGCCAAGAAGAAGGCTCTTAATCCTCTTACCTCTCCTTTTGTGTTCTGTTGGTTTTCCTACCTAACACAAACTAACTAGGGTGCTGGTCAGCCGTCTGTGAGTCCAAAAGGAAGATCCGTCATTCGTCCAAAACTCTGTCCCTACCACCATCAAAACTAACTAAGGCACAGGAGAAGAACTCCCTTCTCTTGTGGCCTGCTTTTCAGCACAGTCGTTATTAACTTATTAGTAGGTAGTTCTTGGCAACTACTTCAATTGGTTCATGCAGTTCGTAAAAGGGGCTCTACAATTCCTCATCGTGTCCTTGACAGCTTGGTTCCCCCATTCCAAAGTTATTCTACTCTCTCCCTTTGTTGATCACATTTGCCACGTTTTCTCTATGCAATGTCCGGTCTTTTCCCTGGCTGGTCCACATATAGGAAAGAGAAAATCCTTTTGGGAATATTTCGAACACTTGATAGTTACTGGGACGAATAGGAGTATTCCAGCAATGATTCGTACCTCTTTCCACCTATATGGGCTTAATGGAACAAGTAGAAATGTTCCCATAATGATTCTCACTTCTCTCCACCTCTTTAAAGCTTACTGGGATGATTTTAACGTTCCAGTAAGGAGTCTCTTCGTTCTCTATTGTTATTTCCTTATTAGGAGGAAAAATATATGTATGGGCGAAACCCTCTTTTTTCGGGGGCCTGACTCTTGAGGGCAGGTAATAGCAAATCTATAGGGGGATAGAGTCAAAGGCTTCCCTAGCCAGAAGCGTGATTGGTGGTCAACAGGACCTTGCACAAGAGCTATATGATTGTTAGCTCTGAAAGGAGAGATTCACCGTTGAATGCATAGAAAACAGTGAAATTTATTTTTAACAAGAAGACAAACTTTTTGAGAAATTGCTTTGTGCCGTGGCACAACACAAGTACATATAAAAGTGCATGTATAGTCTGCACAGTAGTGGGTTAGTAGATTGTGGTGACAATATATGCAGTGTATTGTTCAAGAAGATTCCACAGTTGACATTATCATGGTGATGACGGTCTATCATACATATTGTTCATAGTCACAATACATTAAACATTGTCGACACTTGGATGCGTGTTTCTAGTTCGGTAAATTATTGACAAAGCAGTGGCTGGTGAAAATGGAGCAGCGCTGCAGAGTGGATACCGAACTGTCTTCAGGACGTGAGGGTCAGACTGGATGTAAGGAGAAGGGCGTCATCCAAATAGGAATTTGATTGACACTCTGGATGTGGTTTTGAATTAGTTCAGCTGCTGGAAATGCGGCTATGAGGCAGAAAATACATTTTCACTGTTTTCTATGCATTCAACAGTGAATCTCTCCTTTCAGAGCTAACAATCATAAGCTCTTGTGCAAGGTCCTGTTGACCACCAATCACGCTTCTGGCTAGGGAAGCCTTTGACTCTATCCCCCCTATAGATTTGCTATTTCCTTATTAGTACGGAGTTCAAATAATAATGGTCAGCCTTCTCAGTTATTCAGTCTTCACTGAAAGGAGTATGAGTGCTTTCATATAACTTCCCACTCTTCATTGGTAATCTTAACTTCGGGTTCGCACTGGGACGAATATGCTTCTTCCATTCGTTATAGTAGGTACCCCACCCGGGTCTCCTGTCTTCCCCGTTCCCTCTTTCTCTTGGTGTTAAAGTCACTGGGCCTGCTTTCAGGATGCAATCCTTTCGTCAGGTCGGCCTCATGGTTCTTGGTTTCTCTCTCTCTCGCTGTACCCTCTCCGTGCTGTGAACGGGTATGTCGTCTCAGCGTTGTTGTTGGACTCAATAGTCCACTGCCTCGCAGTCACGACGCCACCTAAGCTTCGGTTGCTAGCCTGAGGTTTCCTTCCCTCAGCTTCTCCCACGGGTTTCTGCCATGTTGGTTTTGCACGCCAGCTTCTTTCCAGGCTCGGAACCTGCACATCCTGGTCTCGCTCAGCTCTCCTTGCACAGCTGTTTCCAAACTCCCGGGCTCCTCTCTCTTCAAACAAGACTACTCCTCCTTGATTTATGATGCATTGCTGGGTCTTCCCCGGCGGAACTCCAAAGTACTTCTTCACAGTTTCCTGCGTACTCTGCAGTATTCGCACAATCTTCTTCTCGGTATTACATAAATATTCTTCCTCATGCGGATTTAATGTTTCTATATCACAATAACAAACATTAGCTTGTTCCTTACGTCTACTTCTGGTAGAAGCTGTTAGTGTTGGGTTGTAGGTGAGTGATTATGGGAGTTCCTTTCGGAACTGGAGTCCTTGTGCCCAGGGGGGGCGTCTCTCCGGGTGAATTCCTGCTTGCCTTTACCACTAAGGAGGGTATAGCATAGTTGGCTTACCTTTCTAGCCTAACAGGGAAAGGCTCCCCTGTGGGGAAATGTGACTGCATCACGTAATTCATCATAGTACCTTATCGGTAGTAGCATTCATTAAAAATGGCACAGAGTACTGAGGGAAAGACACATCATAAAATGGCACAATAGGGAGAAGAGGGAAAGGTGGGGAGATTGCATGAGCAGCCCGGCATGGTAAAGAAAAGCAAAAAGAAGGGGGGGGTTCTTTTACTCCCCTTTTTTTCAAGCAAAAAGTCAATTAAAGTTTTCCCAAGATACACATGTTACCATAACTTTTCACAGCGGTTATACATAATTTTCTCAAACCTGGAACAGCGTCAAGATATCATCAAACCAGTCACCCATCCCAGGAGCTTGGTTAGACTGCCGCAGATTCAACAATTCCTTCTTAGCACATCCAATTGCCCTGCTAATCATTTTGCAAGTGGTATTGGGAAGAGATTCTGATGCAGGGATATAGCTGACAAAGCAATGGTCTACTAGTTGCGGGAGGGTGATTTCCTCTACCAGTGTCATGCGCTTGAAGACCTCTCTCTCCAGAGTATCACCACTTGGGGGCATTCCCAAAACAAATGGCCAAGGGATGTCACCTTCTTGCCACAATATCAGTGGCGATCAGAGTAACTCAGTGAAAGCTTGAACAAGTTTGCATGCCACCAGTAATGTCTTAGTAGGATGCATCGCATTTTGCAGTTTAAGTTGACCTCATTTACTCCTAACTATCCCACTACATATTGACACCCATTAATCAGATCTCTCGACCTCCAGGTCAGTTTACCAGGCTTCCCTATGTGCATCACTCAGACAGTGGGGGTACTGTGATGCGCACAACAGAGCCCATATCCTAAACAATTGTAAATAGTAAGGGGTTTTAGATGGTACCAAATCAGTTTGGGTTACACGCATCTGCAGCAATGTCCACATGACGTTTGATCACACCTGGTTCGCTTTGTGGCATCTTGTGTTTAAATTGTAATAATGGTCAAGCGGGGTCAGGCAGTTTCGCCAGGTAATCATCAAGAAGGTCACTTGGGCAGTACATGAATGTGAACAAGTGAGTGTTACATTGTCAAAAGCAACTCTAAAGCATAAGTTCCTGTACATTTCATCTTCCATTTTATCTACCCCTGGATTTCACCAATGTCGAGCAAAAGCCAGTAGCAGATAACATTTGGTATGAATGCTTTGTGGTAATTTCTCCATATTGGGAAAGCCAAGCCACCCTTTCCAACGCTTCTCCGTAGTAGCTGCCAGCCAAATTTCACCCTCTTCCCAACTCCCCAGAAGAAAGAGGGAGAGCACCAACATATTGCATAGCTTAGAGAGAGTTATAGTGCTAATCTTCGCCCAGATGGTAAGGTTTAATGTACCCCAATGTATATCGCCTTCCTTCAACCCCAGCACCACGTTCAAGGGCCAGTCGTATACCAAATGATGACATTGTGCACAGACCATTTCAGGCAGCTGGGCAGAAAGTATCCACTGTAGCAATGCAGTTCATAATAGCAGGTACACCTCACTCTTCATTTTGTTTTATACCCAGAGTTAGACCCATACTATACTATTATGGTCAAAAGCTGTGTCAGGGAGGTTTCTGGATCAGACTGTGTCCGTGCAAGCATTAGGCCAGGCACATAAGTTCCAAAGCAATCCTAAGAAGCGTTTCCCAAACCCACATTTCTTCAACAAAATCTAGGAAATCCCTACTAACGCTGTCAAATACCTTCTGTGCATCTAAAATAAGGGCTGCCACAACTTTGTCTCTTTGAATTACGTGCTAGATGTCCAGCAGCATTCTCACAATACCATATGTGCCTTTCATAAAACCACACTGGGAGAGAGGTCTCAATTTATCCACCAGATTTTCCAATCTAAGTGCAAATATTTTTGTCAGTAGTTGGAGGTGTAAAATAAGGAGGGCAAGTGATCAGTATTTAGCACATGTGCAGCGCCTATGGCCGGAGAGGCACTGCTATGACTATGCAGAGAATTCTTCCTCATCATCTTGGTCTTTTTCACTTCCCACACTTCTGGAATGTCTCTACCTGCTTTGTTTAAGTTTGGAAGTTCATTCCCACAGAAGAAGCTCTGATGCAGTCAAGGTCTTCCATAGAAGACACATTTTTAAAATCCAACCCCAGCCATTTCGTTTTGTGGTCTTGCTTCATTCTAATGAATAAGGAGGAATGGGCAAATCACTGTTTTGCCTTTTCAGGTTCTGGCCAGAGCCTACTAAAGGTACCCTTTGGGTGAATACATCCCAGTTAGACTAGAGGAGGGTCTGGGACACCTTATTACACATTTGCGTGTGCCTGGGTGCAGGTGTGTGTGTGTGTGTGTGTGTGTGTGCACGCGCGTGCCTGGGTGCAGGGTGTGTGTGTGTGTGTGCCTGGGTGCAGGGTGTGCGTGTGTGTGTGCGTGCCTGGGTACAGGGGTTGTGTGTGCGCGCCTGGGTGTAAGGGGTGTGTGTGCGTGCCTGGGAGAGTGGGGGGGTGTGTGCCTGGGTGTGTGTGTGTGTGTGCAGGGGTGTGTGTGTTTGTGTGCACCTCGGTGCAGGGTGTGTGTGCCTGGGTGCGTGTGTGTGTGTGTATGCCTGGGTGCAGGGGTGCGTGTGTGTGTGTGTGTGTGTGTCTGGGTGCAGGGGTGCGTGCGTGTGTGTGTGCCTGGGTGCAGGGGTGCGTGTGTGTGCCTCGGTGTAGGGGTGTGTGTGTGTGTGCCTGGGTGCAGGGGTGCGTGCCTGGGTGCAGGGGTGCGTGTGTGTGTGTGTGCCTGGGTGCAGGGGTGCGTGTGTGTGTGTGCCTGGGTGCAGGGGTGCGTGTGTGTGCCTGGGTGCAGGGGTGCGTGTGTGTGTGTCTGGGTGCAGGGGTGTGTGTGTGTGTGTGCCTGGGTGCAGGGGTGTGTGTGTGTGTGTGTGCCTGGGTGCAGGGGTGTGTGTGTGTGTGTGTGTGTGCCTGGGTGCAGGTGTGTGTGCGTGTGCGTGTGTCTCAGCGTGCTTGGGTGCAGGGGGTGTGTGTGCGCACGTGTATGTGTGTTAGATGATACATGCAGTCTTGAACAATATCCTGGTTTGAAAGGGAAGCCAATGAGGTTTGCGCAGGATGGGGGCGATTTGACAATAATAAGACGTGCTGCAGTGTTGGGGACTGCTTTTATGGAAGCAAGTGAGCGGCTGAGAGTCCTGTAAGGAGGTGATTTCACCCCTCGGAAGCTCCGGCGGTGTCCCGAAACCGTTCTGTGGGCTGCCCAGCTTCCTTGCGGCCTACCTCGCTGCATCAGTCAGTGTCCTGAGTTTGGACTTGGGACTCCGCAGATCCTCGACTTGTGAAACAAGAGGGCTCCTTCTGCAGTTGCAGCTCTCCAACATGAAGAGGGGCCTTTCAGGACCTGCTTCTTTGTTTCCACCACAATGGTCGACTGCTGCCATTTCTTTGAAGTGCCCACTGCTGACCTCTGCCGCATTGTGTCCTGGGGTCCTCAGAGGTTGTCGACAATGTGGTGGTCCTTTCTTCATTATGCCAGGGTCATCCATCTGTCGAGTCCCTGGAATCGGTACACCACAAAACATAGAAAGTGTTTGGCTAGTGTCTTTCCCTTTTCACCAGAATAGGAAAATAAATGCGGTCGCTGAATCTGAGTGGGTTGCACATTTTGAAAAGGTCTTCTCCTTGGATAACTCTAAAATCAAATTGTAGTTTTACGGAAGTATAGATGATTAGCAGCTGGTGGTGGATGAAGATATAATTTTAGAAATACTTTGGTAAAATTAGTACATTCAGGGCTCCCAGACTCAATAAGCTATCAAATGTGCTCTTCTGTAGTAATCCCGTGCTATGGTCGGGAATCCTGACCTGCCTTTTTAAGAACATGAACGACACAAACAGCTTCCTTGAAACATGACAGACCGCCTACGTAGTCCCAATTTATGGAAGGGGTCCAAATTTGGCCCAAAGAACTACCGCCCGATCTCCATCCTAGATGCAGATGGCAAGGTTTTCACTGCCTTGCTGCTGCGTCACTTGGAGACCTGTGCCAAGGCTAAGGGTAGAATCAAAAAATGGCAAACAGGCTTCAGAAAGTATATGGGGACAAAATTAAATGGCTTGTAACTTAAGTGCCTTCAATCGTCTGGTTGGGCTAAAAAATACATCTCTATTTAGCGACGATTGATCTCACGGCGGCTTTTGATAGAGACAACAGGGAACATCTCTGAAAGAAGCTGCATGGTTGGGGAATCCCTTCCGGGTTATTAAGGTTGTTAAAAGGCATACATGAGAACTCAGCCATGCAAGTCAGACTCAACCAGCATGGTGCTCCGTCACATAGGATAGCTGTTCAATGAGGTAAGACAAGGTTTCATACCAGCCTGTGTCTGTAGACAGACATGAGAACACCCATCAATTGTTGAAAATGAATCATCCTGTAGGTTTGCGTTCCGCCTCACCCTGGCATGGTGCAGTTCGTTGCGGTGCAAATATCCCAGAAACCGTGCATCCTAGGGCT
Organism: Ambystoma mexicanum; assembly: GCF_040938575.1. Lineage (NCBI taxonomy): Eukaryota > Metazoa > Chordata > Amphibia > Caudata > Ambystomatidae > Ambystoma > Ambystoma mexicanum. The sequence goes on along the minus strand of NC_090932.1, from coordinate 290,374,313 downwards.
TTGAAAAGTTTTTTTCAAGGTCCCATAGGGACCTCGAGTTTTGTTCCGTGTGTTGGGACTGGTTGAGAAACAACTTGTTTTGTTTCCCTTAACAGTGAACATGGTTTACGGCTTCATCGGCAGGCACCATCTCGCAAAAATCCTCTGGAAAAGTAATTTCACCTGATGCAGCAAAAATCTGGAAAGTTCTGGAATGCTACCTGCCTTCACCTTCGCCTCTCCGGTTCATTCGCATCTCATACATTTTTTTTTCCCTTCCCAGGGGTGAACCTGGTTTACGGCTTTGTCGCAGGCCACAAAGCGACAAACAAATGTTAACTTTTGCTGAAAACTGGGAAAAGGTGTGGGGTGTCCAAATGTCATGTAGCCAGTAATGTATGAAGGTTCCTAACAGGTACCTATGCAAAATGTGGTGCAGATTGGTGAAACGTTGTGGAATTGTATAAGGAGCCACGTTTTGCCAAGCCACACACCCACCGACAATTTTGGACTTGTGCTGCAATCCGGGGGAACAGGGTGGGGTGTCCAAATGTCATGTAGCCAGTATTGTCAGGAGGGTCCCAACAGGTAACTACGCAAAATTTGGCGCAGACTGGTGAAACAGTGTGGAATTGTCTAAGGAACAATGCTTCAACAAGCCACAACCCCACAGACAAACTTTGACTTTTATATATAGATATTTCAGATATTCGGGAGCACTTGAAGAGTGCAATATTTGCTTCCCAAAAATTAGCACACGTAAAGATAACGTGGCTTAGTTATGCTGCTGATTTCATTCTGTTTGACTGCACAGAACAGTGGCTGCAGTACTTGTTGGACACCTTTAACACATATGTAAGTTTAAACTCACTAGCCATTGACCCCCAGAAAACTAAGATCATACAGTGTACAGCTAGGACTAATGAATCTCTGTATAAATGGAGATTGGGAGTCAAGATTTTAGAAAATGGGGACAATTTCATCTATTTGGGTTTCCTAGTATATTCAAAAACAAACATTTTGAAACACTCTAGGAATGGGTGAAACCATGTGCAGTAGCAATGTCAAATGAAATTAAGCGTGTTGATGTCAAATTTGGGAAATCCTCAGTGAAATCTATAATTAAATTTTATGAGGAAAAGTTAATACCTATATGGCATCAAAACATGTTTTATGTGGATTTAAAAACATGTAAAATGCCTAGATGGTTTTATTTGGAAAACGGTTTTAGTCTTCAAAAATCCATCCCCATTTCTGTTGTATGAATTGGGTTTGTGCTCACTCGAAAGCAGAGCGCACTGGAGATATCATTTTATAGGAAAATACTCAACCCACCCAAAGATTCCTTATTTTGTGATGTGAGTCTGTCAAAGAATGAGCAGAGAGTCTTATCTAAAGGAATGTGTGTCATTATGTTCTGAAATTTTAAGTAAAATTGGCATGTCTGAAACAGATAATCCTGCAAAAGTGAAATTACTCTGTATAGGGATGGCTGGATTAAAACGGCAGAAGAATTTCTCTTACCACTCCCTTTTGCATCGAAACATGGAACACAAAAAACTAGATGTAATCGCCCCCTTCTTGCTGAGATTCCCGAATAGATACTATAGAAGGTTGTTTTTTCAAATTTACATTTAACCTGTATTTGAGTAGAGAAGTTGTTGGCAAATATCAAAAGCTTTCAGGGGAAAATGTGTTCTGCCGTTTGTGGACAAACTGCTGCCAAGGAAATCCTCATCATCCATTTGGTGATACAGTGCTCTGTTTTTGAAGGTAAAAGGCTGACCTTTCAGAAACACATGGATGGGAGAAATCCTTATGATCTTAATTGCACATATTTTTGGAAAGGCTGCCTTGCTGGCTGTACTGCCTCAATGGTAACATCTTCTGCAGGCTTCTTGGACGGTTAGTTTACAGTTGGAAAAATCCTCGTTTTAAATTCACTATTCTCGTACTGATCTATAAATGAACTGATTATGTTTGTATTTACTGGGTCTTAAATGTCTATATATCTTATATTGAATATTATATTAATTGAATTCATCATGTACTTTTGTTTTTCTTCCTTTTTGGTTGTGTACTAAACTAATGGTCAAAAGTAATTTAACTCTAAGACCAAATTAAAATTTTAATAATATATTCACATGATCCCTCCCCATTGACTATTCTGGACAGGCATAATGGGAGATGTAGTTCAAAACACCTGGAGAGCCAAAGGTTGCAGACTGCTGTTCATTGTACAAATGCAAACATGGTAATTAAAACGTAGCGAGAGCGGGCAGAAATCATTTCACAACCATAGTCAAAGGCATAAATTAATATGACATTTTAGAAACTGTTAAACTTTGCAATACACTGCAAGGGAAGCGTATTTATGCAGCCACCAAAATTAGCTACAGTGTAGTAATGCATTCACAAAAAGAGAAAGGCGAAGCAAGATTTTAAAAAATACATGAAATATCAGCGGTACGCCCTTAAATTTCAGTCTTTGGTCCATAGCTCACTGAACCCCTTCCGAGTCACTTAAGGGAAGTTCAAACAGGTTGAAGGTTCCATAGAAATCAATGGGATAAAGTCAATGGGTCATCCACTTTTGTGGCAGTAACTCTGATCTACCCCACAGGTGCAGATTCTCTGGCAAACAACCCCAGAGTGAACGAGAGGTGACCCAATGAAGAGTTTGATGTCTGAAGGCGCACCAGAAGCCTTAGAGGTAGATGCAGTGGAACAGGAGTACCCCTGAAGTAAGAATGGGAAATGTGGTTGAGGCTCACCTCAAGTATCTCTAGTCTGGACCAGATGGACCCAATCCCTCCCCCCTTCCCCAAGGGTGAGCATCTTAAAATAATCACCCACCCCTGGACCCAGAGGCAACTACTCAAATCAGTATTTTTCGGCTAAAACTGCTCCAGCACAACCAAACAACCTAGGTAAGTATAGACTTCTGTCCTATATGCGGTTTAAAGGATCTGGTGCCCAGGGTTTGAATTCCAAGCATATGAAGGACCCCTCAAACAAGGAAAGAAACAAAGGGCCTTCCCATTGGGACCCAACTTCAAGACTGTAGAAAAGAATCTGGCGAGGAAGATTGCTCCTGTGTCACGGCTCGCTCCCTTCGCTCCCGTTCCCGCCACTTGGGGGCATGTTTTGGGGTTTCTTCCCTACTGGACATTTCCTCCGAACCTTATGCTACAGTGTCCTGATGAATTGGGAGCGCTAAAACCTTATTTCCCAAATTACTTCCCTTCCGGATCCATTCCAGGTTTTTGGCAGCCAGCATGCTACTGCTGCTTTAATCTAATGACTATGCTTCCCAGAATGCCTGGCTCACTGCCTCACCTCCTCCCTTGCAGGACAAGGCTGGGTGGAGGATAGGCAACACCTGTGGCTGCAGGTGCAGCAGGCGACACGCCTGAGGGGTGTGCTCGTTAAGCAGCTTTAAAAGCCTCCGTCTGCTTCAGTCCAGCGCTGGTCATTGTTGCAGCGTTCCTGGCTTGACTGGTCCCTTGTTCCTGGTTCCTAGTTTTTGTGCCCAGTTTCTAGTTAGTGTTTCTTGTTCCTTGTCCTGGAATTCGTATTTGTATGCCTAATTGATTTCTGCCTTTTGGAAATCCCTTTCTCCCTTTCTCTGTCTGCAGGCAGCCTTTCCCTGAGCTTTCCTTTTGCTGTAGCCCAATTGCCTGTGTTCACTGTTTCCTAGAAATTGTCCTTTGCTACTGAAAGACTTGTTGCATTAATCTTTCCTTTACAGGTTTAGTTTCCTGCCTTTTCACCTTGGATGGGTGGGAAGGTTTCCCTTTTGATATCGTTTTCACTGCTCCTGATACTTGCCTTCTATTGGGATCCATGCCATGTTTTCCTTTACACTTTTACATTTATTTCCTATTTTATTATTAGGTGTGGGAAGCTGTTGTAACTAGCTCCTGTGTGATTATCTTTTGTTTTCCACACTGTACTATTCCTTCTTGCCTCTTGACTTGGGGTTAGGTATTTAGTTATCCTCACTCTTTGCCTTTACTGCCTTCTGGGTTCTTGTTTGATTTACAGGGTTGTGGGTTAGTACCGACTTTTGAGTGGTCTTTCTGGTCCTCGTGAATACGGACATCCAAGTGGTCTTTCCGGTCTTCGTGAGTACTGGCATTCATGTGGTCATTCCGGTCCTTGTGAGTACTGTTTCCAAATTCTTTATTCAGTACCGTCTAGAGTGTCAGCTTACAGATTCTGTCCCTGCTTGCCCTCTACGTGGGCTTAGCGCTGTCAGTATCTGTAATAGCATAGTGGGTAAGGAGTTTGCCGACTTTCCTTTCAGTCATAAGGAGGTTCTAAGTGCTTACCCTACATTCCTTTTCATATAGTGGTATACACGAGTCTTGGGTATTGAATGCACGTTGTTATATTCAAGGTTGTTTACTGTGTATTTTGTGCACATTTCCCCTGCCATATCCATCGCCTGCTTCCTTTCCTGACAGAATGACCAGCCGTTGTTCCCGTTTGAACATGGCCAGATTACGAAGGAAAGGCAGCAAGGCCTCTACCAAGTTTATACAGAAAGCTTCCCTTACAATTACCCGTGAAAATCGAATCTCTGCTCCTGACTTAAATGAACTCCTTGACACGAATGGGTATTTACGTGCAAAGTATTTTTCCCACTGGGTGACCCATCGTACATTGCCTGATCCTAGCTCTGTCTTTAATTCTGATCCAGAGTCTATGTCCGCACAAGCCCTTGCAGTGGAAAACAACACACTGCTAGAATTTATACACACAAGTACCTCTGTTATTGAACCCCATGACTCCGGTTGTGCTTTACCTCAGATTGAACAGTTTCATGATTCAAACATGAAGAATGGAGGGGTTTCTTGCATATCTTCTGTTTTCTGCCCTCAGTCTACAGCTTACTCCTCTGCACAGATTCTTACTGTGGTCACTAATGCCAAGGGGTCTGATGCCAATAGTCTGCTTAAAAGAAACACAGACCACGTCGGTAAGAGAGAGTATAGATCACAAGACCTGCAAGCTGTAGATGACAATATACAATCAATGCACTTCCAGATGGCTAGGGCAGGATCCAGCCCTGATGCCACCATGCCTTCCCCTGTGCCTACTGATAGGGATGTACAGTTAATGCGGGACATGCTAAAAGCAGAATTTGAGGAGTTAAAACAAGAATACATTTCCTTAAAAGAGGAGAATAAGATGTTACAGTCTTTTCTGAAAACACCTCCAACTTTATCCGTTGATGAAGTGAATACTGTTCAGTCCCTGAGTGCGGAGACTTTTGTAAATCATGATACTTGTCAATATGTAAGATCTATTGGGAGTGAAAGTCTTTTTTCAAGCACAGCGCTTATTCAGGACACAGGTTCTGAAAACTGTCCTACCGTTTGTCAGGAATTGCTGTTAGCTGAAGATTCACAAGCCACTCCTTTACCTGAAGGTTCCTGTGTAGCAGTTTGTCATAACTCTGAGCTTGAACACATACATGCTTCTGATTTCCAAACACAATCCACAATGGTGGCATACACAGAATCAGTCACAACTATAGGCTTAGGTTCTGCCCTTGATCTAGCTGCTGAGACTGAAGTAGACATTCAAGCTGATGTGGAAAACGATGCTACCTCTGTGTTCGCTCTTCCTTCTGCCAATTTCGATCACTACGAGCAGTCAAAGACAGTGCAGAATACATGTTTTGATGGACTCATTCCACAGATTACTGAACCAAAAACCCGTCAGGCGATCCCTGAACTGTTGATTGTTAATCAGCCACTTTCAGAAGCTAAGACAGAGGAATGGTCAATTGACGAAATCCTGATTAACAGAGACTTTACTATGGTGATTCCTCTGGTTGATTTTGACTTCTACAAAGGAAGAGACTCTGTGTCATCCACTAAGGAGAGGGACGGCAGGGGTACAGCTCAGACTTTGGTTACTGGTGCCAAGGGGTCAACTGCCTTAAAGGGGCTTTCCATTCCTGAACCACAGGTGTGTCTGTCGACTTCTGGGACTTCAGACTGTCCTCCTACTACCATTGACTCTTCAATAATCCTGTCCACAGCTCTGCAGTCATCATTGGCACACGTATCTTCGATCAATAAAAGAGTGCTATGTCTGCCAGTCACCCAAGAGCCTTCACCATGTACGCAGTCAGAGCCAAAGACCTTGACAAGTTTGTCTTCAGCTAACAAGACGGCTCCAGCTTGCATGCCCTCAGCCTCAGAATTTCCTCTGGCATGTTTGTCTTCGGCTACAGTGACTCATCCAGCAGATTATCCTTCAGCCATGGAGCCTCCGGTAGTACATTCTAAATGCATGTCTTCGGTCCCAGAGCCTACTGCTAGTTTGGCTTCAGTTCATGAGAGACCTGTATCCTGCTCAGCCTCGCTGCCAATATCGGAGGTGTACCTGTCTACACTGTCAGATCCTGCTGCATATTCCTCTGCTCCAGAGATTCCTCCTGAATCCCAACCATTTACTGATGAACGTCCATCTTGCCCTTCTTATGCTTCAGGGGGATCACCAGAATGTCTGCCTTGTACACAAAACAATTCTCCTAACTACTTGACTGTAGCATCAGCGCCTCCCGAATATGCAACATCTGAGCCTGAGACTTCTGCCAGCTCTCTCATCAGAAACATCAAGCCGGCTCACGACTCGGGAGGGCCTTACATGCGAGGCCGCTGGACTTGCCTGGAGTATTACGAGAGAGAAACGGATGCCATCCACCACGGCCCAGTCACCGAACGAGTAGCCGACCAGGATAGCGGGCTGGACGGTCCGCGTTTGGAGTCCGGTTTGGATCAACCGCTTGACAACCCTTTTGTTGCCGGATCCCACATAAGCCTGAGGAAAGGGACGGGCACGGCCCTCCAGCTGCAGCGCCAGTTGGGTGTTAGTAGCCAAAGGAGGGGAATGTCTGCTGCAGTTCAAGATGTGCCTGTTTTTGCTCCCGCTGCTAGTATGCCTGATGTTCCGAGTACTGTGTCTAACACTCCTATCAGTATGCCAAACGTTCCTGCGGTTGTATCCCACGTGCAACAAGGTGGCTACTTGACTGGCTACATGACTGTCAATGGGAGTACCAGCCTCGTACAACCCATTGGATCTCCAGACCTCCAAGGCAAGGAACTTATGCAGGCAAATCTTTGTCACTTTCAACCACAAACCTTTACCCAGATGGATGACAGAGTATCCAAACCTCTACCTCAGCCGCCACCTTCCTCTTCCGAACATAAACATTTCCTGAAACCTGCTGTTTCCTCACCTCCCGTGTGTCCACTCTCGGCAGTGAGGCTAACAGAACTTCTACCATTGTCTAAGGCATGTAGCACCAGCCTGCCTCTCTCTTCAAGGATGTATGCATATCCTCTTCCAGTGACCAAGCTTCCTGGACCTTCCAACTCTGCTTCGGGTCCTGCAAGTCCTTCATGCCTTTCTTCGACCCATGAGTCTCTTCCTCACCGAAAACCCACCTATGGCTCTTATAGACTGCGGCCTGATTCTATTCATTCCAGTCCTTCTGCTTCTGTACGTGGGTCATCGTTTCCGTCAGTGCCACTTCTGAAGACAAAGCGCTCCTGTCATGGAAAGAAGATGTTTTGTGCGAGTAACGGCCGCCCGGAGTCGGCCGTGGAAGGGGGTATAGTGTCACGGCTCGCTCCCTTCGCTCCCGTTCCCGCCACTTGGGGGCATGTTTTGGGGTTTCTTCCCTACTGGACATTTCCTCCGAACCTTATGCTACAGTGTCCTGATGAATTGGGAGCGCTAAAACCTTATTTCCCAAATTACTTCCCTTCCGGATCCATTCCAGGTTTTTGGCAGCCAGCATGCTACTGCTGCTTTAATCTAATGACTATGCTTCCCAGAATGCCTGGCTCACTGCCTCACCTCCTCCCTTGCAGGACAAGGCTGGGTGGAGGATAGGCAACACCTGTGGCTGCAGGTGCAGCAGGCGACACGCCTGAGGGGTGTGCTCGTTAAGCAGCTTTAAAAGCCTCCGTCTGCTTCAGTCCAGCGCTGGTCATTGTTGCAGCGTTCCTGGCTTGACTGGTCCCTTGTTCCTGGTTCCTAGTTTTTGTGCCCAGTTTCTAGTTAGTGTTTCTTGTTCCTTGTCCTGGAATTCGTATTTGTATGCCTAATTGATTTCTGCCTTTTGGAAATCCCTTTCTCCCTTTCTCTGTCTGCAGGCAGCCTTTCCCTGAGCTTTCCTTTTGCTGTAGCCCAATTGCCTGTGTTCACTGTTTCCTAGAAATTGTCCTTTGCTACTGAAAGACTTGTTGCATTAATCTTTCCTTTACAGGTTTAGTTTCCTGCCTTTTCACCTTGGATGGGTGGGAAGGTTTCCCTTTTGATATCGTTTTCACTGCTCCTGATACTTGCCTTCTATTGGGATCCATGCCATGTTTCCCTTTACACTTTTACATTTATTTCCTATTTTATTATTAGGTGTGGGAAGCTGTTGTAACTAGCTCCTGTGTGATTATCTTTTGTTTTCCACACTGTACTATTCCTTCTTGCCTCTTGACTTGGGTTTAGGTATTTAGTTATCCTCACTCTTTGCCTTTACTGCCTTCTGGGTTCTTGTTTGATTTACAGGGTTGTGGGTTAGTACCGACTTTTGAGTGGTCTTTCTGGTCCTCGTGAATACGGACATCCAAGTGGTCTTTCCGGTCTTCGTGAGTACTGGCATTCATGTGGTCATTCCGGTCCTTGTGAGTACTGTTTCCAAATTCTTTATTCAGTACCGTCTAGAGTGTCAGCTTACAGATTCTGTCCCTGCTTGCCCTCTACGTGGGCTTAGCGCTGTCAGTATCTGTAATAGCATAGTGGGTAAGGAGTTTGCCGACTTTCCTTTCAGTCATAAGGAGGTTCTAAGTGCTTACCCTACATTCCTTTTCATATAGTGGTATACACGAGTCTTGGGTATTGAATGCACGTTGTTATATTCAAGGTTGTTTACTGTGTATTTTGTGCACATTTCCCCTGCCATATCCATCGCCTGCTTCCTTTCCTGACATCCTGGTGGCTCGGTGGGCAAAGAAGGGTGGCAACTCAGCAGAAAAGGATGCCAGGATGGGGATAATGGCCGGGAGGCACTCTTGGACGTGCCAAGCAGCAGAACATACTGGGTATAAGTGTCACAGCAGCCTTCCGGGTGATGGCAGCGACACAGAGCAAAGTGGAAGATCCTAGTGGCAAATGGTGGTAAGTGGTGATTAACAGGCCAGAAACTGTCCTGAACCAGCATGCCAACAATGGAGGCAAACATCTCCTTCAGCAGGTCCGCAGATGTACTTTTTCCAATTAGCAGAACAGAATACCAGGGGGAAGCAGGGAGCTGGCAAGGCCTTTAGTAAACTGCAAATAGGGAATGTCCTTAGAGGGGGCTGGAGGCAACGAGTTAGATGGCCAAGCCTAATGGTTGGTGTATAGGATTGCCACTCAGCCTAGACCACCCCCCTCTCCCACCCCTGTTTCCCACAGGAAGTGAGAGAGAGAGCCCGGAGACCTACACTTGCCTAAACCAATTTAAAGCAATATGGAAACTGCCATTTGGGCTCAGGGCTGGACTGGGAACCAAAAGTGGCCCTGGATTTTTTTTTTCAAAGTGGCCCCATATTTCGTCGAAGGAGCGAGCATAGCGCGTGAGACCAACCCTTCTATGAGGGGATTGCGAGTATCCCCTAAGAAGATGTTGAATAAAATTAGTCCAAATTAGTGCATTTAAACCATGTTATAATTATATATGGATTTTAAAAATTCATGTTTTAAGTAAGTTCATGATCTCATAAAGTATATCTTCAATGATAGATGGACAAACCACGAGTGCAATATCAGTCTCAAACATAAGAAACCTATCAAATAATAAATGGATTGTAACAAATGTTTTTATTAAGTAACAGAACAAGATGTACATATAGGGGCACATTCTTAAAAACTAATGCAAATAAAACAGCTGGGATAATGCACTTTTTTATTTGCATTAGTTTGAGAAATGGGCAGGTCACCATATTCTCAAATGCACCTCATTCTCAAAGGTATCTCATCACTTGAACCAAAATATGTACTGACAATCTGACAGTCTGCAAAGGGCCCAGGCAGAGCTTTATAATGCACATACTGGGCTTCCCTAAAACATGCAGGGGCCTTCGAACACATAGGTAGTGGCCCCATATTTCAAAACAGTGCATCTAAGGCCACCTGGGGACCAATCACATACAAGGACTGCCCAACACATATAGGGTCCATCAGCACTACAGGAGACTCTGCATTACACAGGAGCCCCTCTGGGAACACACAGGGGCCACTCAGCACGCACTATGCGCCCCTCATACATGGCCTTATTCACATGCGGGGGCTGGCCCCTCGGCACATAAAATGTTGATCAGTCCATTTATGGGGTCCATCAGCGCATGCAGGACTCATCAACACTTTCAAAGAGTGCCTCGGTAGATGAAAGGCCCCTGCATATACAAGCCCTCCTCAGCAACTACAGGCCCATCAGCACACAGTGGAGCACCACTCATACAGGCAGGTATAGGCCCTTGCCACACTGGTAAAAGCGCATAGATGGGGCGGCGTTACCCCATACTGCAAAACAATACCAGCACGCGAAAGGGGACAGGACAGCGTTGGGGGAGCAGTGGTAAGTGGCGACATGGGAGGGAATAGGCTGGTAGGCAGGGAATGGTCAGGGAAGTGGAGGGGTCAGGTAAGGAGAGGGTGGATGAGTCATGGGAGTTCCATGTAGTGCCCCCAGATAATGAAAGCTGGGGAGGCCGGTGAAATATTGGTGGGCGCTGGTGGTGTCCCCCAGAGAGTTAGCAAGTGGCATAGGTGGGTGGGAGAACAGGGAAAGGAGAGTGATCTTTTTTCCAACTCCAGTTGCACAAACATTTAAGCACAATGAATCTTTTTTCACTCATCACATAGAACCGATGGGAAACCATGCATAGAGGGGTCCAAAGCACACATTGGGCCCCATGAAATACAGGAGCCACTCACTCCGCATGCACAGAAGCTCCTCACAACATCCAAAGGTCTGCCAGCACATAAAGGGGCCCCTCAGCACAAAAAGGGTCTCAGCACACACACACATGGGCCTCTTGGCACACATCGGGCCCCTTAGCACAAGCAGTGCCCCATCTCATATACTGTGCATATTCAGGCTACACAGCACAACGAAGGCCTCTTCTGCCCGTAAGAGCTGATCAGCACACATGCAGGTCCTCATTGCACACGCATGACGCCTCCACACAGCAGAGTGTGCCTCATTCTACCCCGCGGCCATAGCACATACAGTGCCAAACTCCGCAAAAAGCGCCCCTTAGCAGCTACCTCAGCAGACAGAGACCTTTCAGTAAAGAGGTGAGTGACCCTGTAATCCAAAGAACCATGAGGAAGGATTACACAAATAATAACAAATTGCTCTTTTATTCTCTCTCCCTATCACACTCTATCTCCCTCTCTCTAATATAGTCCCACCTCTCTACTTCACTGTCTGTCTACCATTCTCTCCCCCTCTCTCTCTCTACTGCACTCCCTCTTTAACACACTCCCTCTGCCTCTAGCCCACTCTCTGTAACCGGTCTTCTTTAGGTGTACCTCGCTCTCTTCAGCACACACTCTACACCAATCGTTCTCACCTCACACTCTCTTCCTCTCCTGCACCCCACTTACCTCTCACTCACCCTTGTATACATTGTGCCACACACCCTGAATTTATTTTTATCCTCCCAACAATGCACATTCATACACCATTTGCTGGCAGCCCCCTTGTTGTGACACCCCCCTTGCTCCCTGTCTCTTACCACCTTGCACAGAGCCCATGAAATCATCTGATGATAAAGCATTTATAACGTGGCTTTACACAAGTGTTTCAAGGCGGGACCAGGCAAAGGGGAGAAACAGAGGGAAAACAGAGACAGCGATCTTATTACCATCGTATGCACCCTATTTTTTTCTCTAACCCTGTTGACATTTGAACCTTGGGTCTTTTTCACCATTGCAGGTAAAGCTCTCTTTTGCACCTTAGCTCTAACTCGCATACACTCAACAATTCATAAGAAACGGTCAACATATTTCATCTAGTAAACTCAGTCACTCGGCGTGTTACACAAATCAAAGAAATAAAATAAGTCAATAAATTATGCTAGGTTATACCCACACTACAACATTCATAATAGCAACGCCAACTTATCATTTCCAATTGTAAACGCTGGATATTCAGAGCCCCACCCCAAACATACGATGTCCAAAAGCATTTGATAGAATGCTAGAATGACAGTGGATGGACATAAGCCAGAATATAACCATAACACACAACGACTCAGGAAAATGCCGCACATCTCAAAAACAGCAGACGGAGCTAAGCAAAGCAAAACAGAATTGCAGCTGCTCTCCCAAGGCAATGCTCGTTGAAGATTCTGTGCGTCACTGGCAGCCACATCTTTTAAAAGAAAACAAGCGATAGACCCTATCTCGCGCGCGCTGCCATTGCCCTACATTCCCCAGGGCAGGGCACCTGGACAGACAGTCCTGGAGAGCTCTGTCTAGGGGAATGATTTGAGGGACTGGCTGGCGCTGCAAATAATGCACGATTCAAGAAAAAAATGATTTTGTTCAGTTAAGTAACTTGACTTGCAGGCTTTAAGTTAAGTTACTTAACTGAACAAAATCATGCATTTCATCAACAGTAGCAGTGAGTGACCATCACAGACCAGAGGAGACCTGATTTGAAATTTCTCAGAACGTGAAAAGGTTGCAAGGTGTGCCGGAGTGCATGTGCTGCACCCCGTGGTGACCCTTGCAGTGTGCACGCAATGCCCCTGTTGTGCTCCCTGCAGTGTGCATGTGGAGGGCTGTGGTGCCATGGGTCCCATTCTGTGTGCAAGGTGCATATGTTATGTGCTGGGTCTTATATAGCGCTCTTTTTGTCATTTGCATGGCCACCTCTTGGCGCTTTATGATGTGCTCGGTGGTGCGATAAGGGAACCCCACGTGGCCTTTGGACGGGTGGAGTGAAGTGACTCTCGCCTCAGCCACGCGGACTGGAGGACATGTCATGGGTACACAACCTTTGGAGTGTTGTGGTGACGTGCACGGATGATGCCACCTGAGACAGTCTGGGCTTAGACGAGCCACTTGCAGACACCGGCCGGAGTCTGACCTGGTGCCGGGGTCGGGCTGGGGAATAACATTATCTCGAGCACCTTGAACAAGTGGCCCACAGTTGCAAGTGGCAATTCATTGCTTTTGTGATGGACTGTTTGAGTAGTACCCAAGGGCGAGGCTTTTGATAAAATGTGATGCAATTTAAACAAAATGTATTCAGCAACACTGGTCAAAACTACTAGCTGCAGAGCAAAGTAACTTGTCAAACCGGTCCACATTGGCCAAAAGAGTGGCCCACTTTGATTAAGAAAACGGGCCCAAACTAGCATTTTGTTGTGTTTTTGGTTCGGGCATTGCCTAATTGCCCTACCAGCAGAGACAGGCCCGGGTAGGTCCTGCTGCATCGACGCTCGGCTGGGCTCTCCCTCACACAGGTGCTGAACCCACACCAGCCGAGCATCAATGTGCCTACCCAGTCTGGCCTAGACGGTTCTACGGCCCAATAACAGGGCTCTGGGGAATGATTTCAGGCAGCCACTGCAAGTTAACTTTACTTACGTGGACAATCTCGAGTCGAGACTCGAGATACATATCATCAACGTGCAGTGTGTCTCGCTAGTCGCTTCTCACCTGACAATCGATCGATCTTGTGGCTTGCAATGCCAGGCCTCATGCAACCCGGACCAGCTGCCTGCCTGCTAATGTGTGACTGTGCGCGCAGGCGCAGCCTGGGCTGCAGGCAGGGCACGTGCGCTTCCAATCTGGTGCCCAGCCCAGGAGGCCCTGCGCAGGCGCGGGCCCAGCCCAGATGCTGGGGAAAAAAAATGACGGTGCCTCTGCCTCGGTCAGTGGTGGCAGCCAATTCAAGGCAAACCACCCAGACGGAGCCGAGGAAAATCACGCGATGTGTTTATGCTAATACATGTGTATCCTTCCGCTCAAAAAGAGGCCCTACAGGCCAGAGGCCTACCGGGGGATGTCCCGGTGGGGCAGTCCAGCCCTGTTTGGGCTCACAAAGACCCCACATGATCAGAACGGCTATTGTGTACCTTCCTCATGGTTGCCCTGAACAAACAATATCCAAAATACAAATTTGTAAAATAATGCATTGGTGCCCCAGTGGCTATGAAAAAGTTACACTAAGTTACCAAAGCCAAAACTAAAGTAGAGTAGCTGCCAACTTAATCCCCAAATCCAATGTAAGGTAATATCACCGTAGGGCAAGAATGGGGCACCTGAGAGGCACCCCTGGGACTGGATGCCTTAGAGGCGCCCCAATACGATAGACCTTAAGTAAGGTAGTAATGTTTGCAAAAGCAGTGGGGCTTCAGGATGAGTCCCTCTGGCCCCCAGAAAAGTCGATCCAGACAAATTAAGGGAAAAGGGTTAGGGGGGTGCCCAAGAATCCCCAAAAATTGGAATTCTGCCTTAATAATGGGAGACCTATTTATTAAGGCAGCGCTCCCTGTATACAGTGATTGCAAAATTACAACTTTAGGTTACATCTGGTAGGGTTGCCTTATTTCGGGGCACTCCAAGGTAAAAGCATCAACCAGTTTCAGCTGCTCGTAGCATTTTGCAGCCTTCTTCAGGATTACAGCTGATAAGGTGGGGTACTTGACGGTCCACAATGAGTTGAATATCTTTTTTATCTATACAGGTGTAGGCAGCATATGGCAACCCAACACCCAAAGCAGGTCATGTTTATGGGTCCTATCATATCCAACATTTGATGCAACAATTTTCTGTTAGGGGACTTTTCACAGAGTTTTAACATCAGTTAATGCTTCCTAACATGTAAAGGTGATCGTCTACTGGCCTGAATGTACTGCTCAAGCAGAATTGTGCTTGCTACTGACCCGTTTTTGGCCCTTGCACCACACTTGGGAATCTGAAAAACAAACCCCAGAACCATAATTTAGCTGGATTCAATCCCAGGACCCTAGGAGAACCTTCCACATGCACTTTCTGGGTCTACTCTACCGTGTTCTTAAGTCTGGGTTGTGTGACGAATCGAAGGAATTTGTCCCTTCTCCTCAATGGGGAATTACCCCCTGTGAGGTTAGTGAGGTGTGCCCACTTTGCAGTACCCTCCCTAGGGTTATAGGCAAGTGGGACCTCACTGGGAGAAACTCCATCCCCCAACCCCACTTTGGGAAAAAGGAACCTTTTTCCCGAACGCTGGACATACTATGGCATACATAGGCTGTATCAAACTACCAGAAACTGTGAAGTACTAAGACTGGAACAAAGAAACTCATAACAGAAGCCATTATCTTATGGAAAAAGAACATGTCCCTTTAAATCATAGTGTCCAATACACCGGGACGAGTACGTTGAAGAGCGTGCACTCAGAGAGAAGAGCGAGGAACACATATGCAAGCCTGGGAAGGCCCCAAGCCGTGTAACACCTGGAGAAGATGCAAACCAGGAAGCTAACGAGTTTCAAACTCACTCGATGTTGCAGAGCGGGACGCCAAAGCTATGGCGGACCCAAAGCAGAAGCAACCGGCAGTTCAGGAGCCCAGGAGAGGGAGGTGGCAAGACCACAAAAGAGAAGCCGTGGGGGACCGTGGGGCCACAAACCATCGCTGTTACCACCAGCGTTAGAGGGTCACAGGGTGTCCAGTTAAACAGCAAAGCACCAGGACACTGAGGAAACGAGACAGTGCGTGGAGAGAGGTCAAAGGAAAGAAGGTGCTTTGTGTCAAGGACCAGAGAGCAGGTCCCAGAGGAAGCGGGCTCCCGAAGATGCTCTCCTTCAAGATTCAAGGTAACACGGACAACGGGAAACGTGGGAGGCTCCAATGGAATCATTATACCACACAAGCAAATCTCCTCAGTAGAAGATATGAAACAGAATTAACCTGGAAGCAAATGAACTCCAAATGTTGTGAAAGAAAATAATTATTGAAAAGCTGAATAATAAGGACAGGGGAGAATAATACCCTGGGATAAAGGGAAACAAAGTCGATCTTCTATACAAGAAGAATACAATAATAAAGAGAAATATATGAGCCAAAGTTTAGAGGTACTCGTCAATTGAAATGCATACAAGGTCAAGTCGACCAAAACAAGCTGAACTGTAATTACCCAGGCGGGATAGCCTACCAGAGAGATAATACCTTCAGAGGATAAACTAGGATGCCCATCTTAGAAAATAGATATTACAAGAGATCCCCAAAAGAGATTTCCGAAGAGGGGAGAGATCTGAATAGTCCAAAAGACGAACAAAAGAGACAATCCAGGAAGTCATGAGAGGCTATTTGCGGACTGTGCATTAGCGGGAACTCTAAAGACTGGTACATGAAGTACAATCAGGAGAAGGTAGTCATTCTCCTGACCAAAGTTAGTTTTCATAGTGGTAGGGTCAAGTAAGGGTAGTTTTGGACAGCGGATTTATTTCTTTGGATGTTCACGATGGACTGACTAGCACATTAGTTAGTAACACAGGTAGGGATCACCCATAGTGATAGGGAAAGTTAGGTATTATAAATTTAGTTTAATAAAATATCAGACACAATATCCTCAGAGAGTCTGTTCCTTCTTCTGACACACCACATTTGCCTTCCCTAGGTTTTCTGACCTCTCCCCCCTCTTTGCTCGTCCCGTTCTTCTCGGTTGCTGGGTGCCATTTGCAGTCCTGCTTCTGGGCCAAGTTAACTGACTGGATTATTCAGTTTGCTTGTTCCCTACTCTGTAGCCATCCCTCAGTAGGTCACATCATCAAACCAGGTCCTGCTGATAGACTCCCCAGGTACTCAGCTGCCACAGTTCTTCTGCCTGTGATATAGTATGACTGCTTAGTTTGTCAGAATAACCAAAAGAGAATGAGTTGGCTTGTCCCGTTATAGCGTAGGGGGCAACTTTCTTGAACTTCTTAATGTCCCAAAATGGACAGTGAAAATTACAAACTTGTGAAACGGCAATGCTTCTTCGTTTCCCTTGCAGTCCTAGAATTTGATAAGCCACCACTGTATTTTTACTCCATCTACGACTGTATGGGACTTATGGTGGTTTGATAAATCACTGCAACTCCATCTGATAAAGCCCTACAAATTAGATAGAATTGGGCTATTGAGAACTGCTTTCTACTGGCTTGTGTGCACGGTCTGTCATGAACATATTAATGATTTTTCAACTATACTGTACCCAACTAAAAGTACTTACACCAATGTGTGTTTCTCATTGCATGACTATTATAAAGAATGTATATGTAACCATTAAACCCAGGGGTGAACAGCATTACTGGTCAGTGGGCCCTGGCAGCATTACCGGACCGTTAATTCTTGCTCTTTGTGGGGGTTTATAGCCGTTAGCACCTTGTCATGCTTAGCGGGGTGCCAATAGTTGTTTTTTAAGCTGAGAAACAGCAAAGTTGCCATTTCTCAATTTACAACATACAATGGACATCAATGGACATAGGGAAAAGGGAACTACATGTAGTCTCTTCTCCCTTCCCTTCCCTTGGCAGCTATTGTTGCAGAGGGGAAGGGGTGAGACGCTCGGAGTTTCAGAAGCTGGAGATGGACGAGGCAGCCACAGGCAAGTAGGGATGGTTTGTGGGTTGGTGGAGTGGGGGGGAAGGAGCTGAGAGAGCGAGGGCTCACACCCCTGGAGGGATGCCGGTGGCCTTCCGCTATTCAGGATGCTCGGAATGTGGGCAGCAACATGCCTTGGTAGGGAGGCCCTAAAACGTCACCTCCCGGGGGCTAGTATTCAGAATATACAGTGTGGATTATTTTGTTCTACACTTCTGAGAGACTAACTGTACCCTGGTATCAGCCCTCTTTCTTCCCAAGAGTGAATTCAGAGTGCCCTGTCAAGTTACCTTTGAGAGTTTGGACAAACCAGGTGGACAGCCTGTGCACACTACAGGTTTGGTGTTCACGAACCACTTAAAAGGGGGCGCCAAAGAAGCCCCCCCAACACAGACATTGGATGACCCATGAAGTGGAGGGCATGACAGAAGAAGTATGTAAGCATAATGGTGACCATTAAATTCAATGATATGTGGCCCTGGTGACGACAAAGGGCTTCCGGACAGGATTGAAGATGGTGCAACAAGGAGAAGTTGCAGAGGCCTAAGCCAGGAAGGAGCAGGCAGGTTTTTCAGCAGCAGCTAAACACCACCACTCAGGTTTTCACATGCAGCAAGGGATTTCAATACAGGCCCTAGGAGTATCACTGATCCAAGAAGCTTCATAGGGACAGACACTGAACTGACAGCCAGAGAAACAAGCCGTTCCTGACAAATCAAGTCGGGCACAGAGGCAAACATTCACCTTCAGGAAGATCAGGAATGAACAGAAAAACCAGCTACAAAGATAATCAAATATGTTGAATGGCTCCATCCTCCAGAATGCTTTTGGACTCTGTAGTTAAATACATGAATGGCTGGCGGTTAATCGTGTCCTCCAATCACATACCCTTTTTATTTTTATTGTATTTGGTTTATTCAAACCTTTACAAAACATCAAAGACAAGTAAAAAAGATTAAAAGTTCACAAAGATAAAATACAGATTCCAAATCATCTGTGGCATTAATACAATCAACAAATGAAAAAAAAATGCATAAAAGGAAAAGAAGAGATGATAAATTCAATAATCCATGTAACCAAACTTTACACTTAGTCATTTCAAACACAATGAGCATTTCAAACACATTAAAGAAACAAATTCCAACTAAAGAAAAAAGAAAAAAAAGGAAATATATACTTATATAAGTCAAGAAAAAGCAAATATTCAAATCTTATAACCTGAACCATCAGGCTAACACTATGTAACTTTCAAAGTGTACAACATAGAACACAAGAGGGGAAACTTGTTTTCTCTATGTTACAGATTTAGGCTTTTAATAAATCCAGATAAGGTTAAGCCCTCATGGATGGTTTGGATGCTCAGACATCGTTTCCATGCCAGCTCTTCATCATATATAATGGAATTAACATTGAGGGGCTCCAGGTATTTGCCCCTAAATCGATGTAATGGCACACACTACATAACCAGATGCTTTAAAGACTCCGCATTTGACAAGTAGAACCTGCATCGGCCTTGAACCGCCGGAATCAGCAATCTTCTAACCAGAATGTCTCTAGTGGGTAAGATATTCCATCTAGCCCTAAGTACGATACCTCGGTACAGTCTATCTGGGAATTGTAAAATGACCTTGGTGGACGAGCCTCTGGCTCCATGTTCATGGTTCAAATGAAATAAGGAGGGGTAGGAGTGAAATCTGTCAACAGTTTGACACCAGTCAAAATCGAATAGGGCACATTTTACAGACATAGGGTTAGAAATCAAGCTCTCTATAGACATTCCAATCTCCTCAAGGATGGCCTCCGACCGATCCCTAAAGAAATGGGTGTGTACGAGAAATCTAGATTTTTACCCATCAAATGGTACAGTGTATTTGGCATTCCAGTTTTAATTTTGGAGTACAAAGATATACAGGCCCACTGTACCCGTTCCCACATCGAAACAATACCTAATTCAAACCGAATAGCGCAGATAGGGATCGCATTCGGCATACCCAGCAATCTTCTCCAAATGTGGACCTCTATACGGTTCAATGTTACATTCACTCTCTCAGGTAGCAAATCCAGGCCATAGATTAGTTTGGGCACTATTTTAATCTCATAAAAAATCAGAGCAGGTTTCAGGGAAAACTTACCAAACTTTCGGTCAATCCAGACCACCTGCGATTCGAGCAATTTCGCCTTATGTAAAATTGACTCAAATAATACCTTAGAACCCGGCTATGCTGAGAAGTTAAACCCCAAGTATCGCACTGACTTAGCCAATTTCAGGGGAGTCTCACCCAGCGTGACGATGTAGCCAGAAGTCTTTACCCTTGCTTTCCTGAAGGATAGAATTTGAGTTTTCGTAGGATTGATTGTTAACCCATTGGTTTTAGCATATGCTTCAAAATTATTAAGAGAGACCGTTGCAGCCCCACCCTGGTGTTGTCAAAAATCAATAGGTCATCAGCATATGCAAGCCAAATTATTTTATCCTTGCCGATCTTAGTGGCTAGGAGTCCTTCTTTGATTAGCAAAATGGCTACATTGGAAAAGTATTGGTTAAATAGCTAGGGAGCCAATGTGCAACCCTGTCTGACCCCCTGAAATGATCTAATTCTCCTCGATAAATCACCTCCTTGATTCAAGCGAACCCGGACCCCACAGTTTCCCTAAACCCCGCTGATTAGCCTTAAGAGCCCTAAGGGCAAGCCCCAACTGGCTAGTTTTTGCCATAATCTGCCTCGATCAACCCGGTCAAATGCGGCAGTCAGGTCGATCGAGGCCATGTGCGTGCAACCCCCTGATGACAACCACGCCGCCTCCTGCACACACTTCAGAGCAAGCCAGTTAATATTGGTTGAGTGGCCCCTTCTAAAACCTGTCTGGAATTGATCCAGTGGGTGACACCTGTGTGCCCACTCCAAGTGAGATAGCAGGAAAGATGAAAGGATCTTACAGTCCGCATCAATTAGAGAAATCGGGCGGTAATTCGCCGGATCAGTCCTGCTACCACACTAGAAGAGCGGGACAACATGAGCTGTGTTCCAAGATATAGGGCACATCCGCGAAGACAGTATAACACTGAACTTCAGGCACAAAAGCTGGGCCCATAAGTTTGGGTTGTCCTTGAAGGTATTGTTTGTAAGGCCATTTGGTCCAGGGGCCCTTTATCGCTTACATCTTGAGATCAGTTTTAAGATGGTTTCTAGATCAACTTGGAGATTCCACCTTTTAAATTTGTAGTGGCATACAAATTCGGATCGGCCAGCTTTCCTGGGCGGACACACACAGATTCCATTTACTAAGGTACCCTTATTATGAGCTCTGCTTAGAGCTCACATAGGTAGACAGGCTAAAATGGTCAAGTCTTATTATTACAAAAACACAAATAATCGGGGATTACAATAGTTTTACCACTCTGTTTTATGTACCAACTTGTACGAATAAATGGAACCAAAAACTCAAATTATATAATTGTAAATAAAAGGTAATAATCTTTCTATTGCAAAATTCTCTTTCTTCTCCCTCTTCCCCCCACCACTAAACCCAAACTAGAGCTAGCGAGGCGTACACAAACCAGGGTGAGCTAAACCACTCACCTAAGTAGCATAGACCAAGCAGCAAGGCTGAATTAAGGAAGAATGGGGCACTGTTGTGAAATACAGATAGGAGAAGTAGCAAGACAAAAGAACCCACACAGATAAATATACACATGACACAGATGTATTACAGTACTACACATATGCACACTTTATACATTCAAAGGTAAGTAAATAATAGCAATGTACACTTATGTAACTAACAGTTGGGTAGCCCCCTATGGGCAACACACTACTTTAGTATCACAAGCAAATATTTAAACAACACAATGCAAAAACCAAAGTAGGGAAGAAGATGTTACACACATCATCAGAACATAGGCCTTATGCCTACAACATACTCAAACACCATTTATCCAATCTTTAGAAGGCCAGTTCAGGTATATACAGTCTCTGGGAGCCCGTTAGGTGTCTGACAAGGGTTCCCGGGTGTCAAGGTGAGCAGTCTAGGAGAGCCCACTCAACTAGGAAAGGTAAACACTGAAGACATTTAATGAAGAATAAAACTAATAGGTGAAAAAGGAACTTCCCAGTCTTTGAGTCTTAACTCTATTTTAGTTCAGAGAAGTAGCTACCACCAATGAGGTCCAAAAGGATGACACACAGAAGTACCAACACGGATAGCACCGCCCTGTGCCATACCCAGATAATGCTCAGGTAAGCAGGACTTGTCATCCAATGAAAACCCAATGGGGAAGTTCCATAGATAAGGAATCTCAGGCCCCAAATCCACAATAAGGTGAAAGCAGTCCTAGGTGACAATAAATCACCAGGGAAGACTTGCCTCACTGTTGTTGTCGGGTTGTGGGTTCAAGGACGATAGCCGCCAGTTCCTTTTAGGTTCTTCTGGATAACTCGGCCAGTGACGGGGGAGGGGGAACACACCAAGATTTCATTCCACGACATAGCAGCAACCTTCATGGATAGCTTGACCGATGAAAAGCTCACATGACTACCAGCCAGCCAGGAGACCTTCAGCAGCTCAGAGATTTGACTTTGAGCTCCCAACAAGATCTTTCCCATGTCCTGGTTGTGATGCTGGAAATGCTTTTAGAGTGTTTATCTGCACAGGAGTCTAGTTTGGACCCTTGGCAGTGCAGCTCTTCATCTCTTCCCTTTTGGGGAACAATACCCATGGGATACCCCTAAAGTATCCATGGGTAGAGGTTTCCCTTGGTACCCCTAGTGTATGTTTTTGGACACCTGTGTTTTGCCCACAGAACAGGGTATGGGCTGGTGGCAGCTACATGCTGACTTGACAGTGGCTTTGGGTGTCCTCCATTTTTGGGACACCCAGGCACTGCCATAGGAATCAATGGATTCCTGAACAAAGACGAGATGGCCACTGTAGCCTTTTGCCTTTCCCTCGTGTTTCTCAAAGTCATGAGAAGCCCTGGATCTGTTCCGTTCCCCTGGTTGGATATTGGATGGAAGGATCATATATAGCTCTGGGGCTGCCCCAGCTAGACTGGTAGGAGCTTTACCAGGGACTGCTTGTTTTGGGTACACCCCAGGGGTGGGACCTTAATGAATGGAGAAAGGAGTCAAATCACATCCTATGTTGTAGGTGTCTGGTTTTGGCTGTGTGTCCCAATGCCTGTGGTATGCCTGAGCCAGACCTGACAAACTGGAATGAATGCAGTGTGTGCTCTGAAAAGCTGTTAATTGCCTCCAATACACAGTCACTGTTTTGGGTGAATGGTCTGAATGTCTGTGAGCCCGATTGGATGCTGCCTGATGAATGCACTAGCGTACGACTGGTTGGCTGAGCCCAGCTAAGCCCGAGTGAATGAGGGAAATTTTTGTATAAAGAAGGGACCCCTCACTTACCTCCGTCATAAACTGAAGTCAGACGCTAGAAGAGGAAACCTTGAGTATTCCTGAAGCTTGTATCCTGAATCCAGCTGGAGGAACGGGTCTGCGGCTGCAACTCTTCAACAAATCCAAAGGCTGATTTGCTGATTCAAGGACTGAACCAGAGAGGACCTAGACAGGCAACCTCTTCCCATAGCAATGAGGGGACATCGTGCAACTGCTGCTCTTCACCTAAGTATCCTAGAAGCCTGTCATGTGTACCAGCAGTCCTGTCTTCATGGGTCCTGAAGAGGAGCATCCGGAAATCTTGAGCTCAAGAAGTCCACCAGCATCAACCATGGTGCAGAGGCTGTTCATGACCGCACTCAAAGGCGATCAAGGTCTCCAGAATAATCATTATAGTCACAGTGCCTGGCAGGACAGTATAGCACGTGGATTGTGCATGCAAGCCTGGGACCCGCACCCACTAAAATATCCTCATCAAACTTTATAGTCACAGTGCATGACAGCAAAGGGAGTCAGGTTGACGGAGTCTAACAGCAAAGGAAAGGAAGCATTACCCTTGACACAGTTTGGGAGCATTGTAATATTATTATCTGGCCAAGTGAAAAACCAGGTAAGTGGTGAAACAATCTGAAACCACGTGAAGGGAGCCATACCCCCTGGTGTGTTGTGAACACTCGGCAAACAGCCAAGGGGAAGGAAGTCAATCTCTTGGCAGTATAAGAAGTCTGAAACCAGGGGAAGGGAGCTAAACCCAATGGTGTTTTTTGAACATTCTGCAAAAGCCAAGAGAAGGAAGTCATTTTCTTGGCATCCTAAGAAACTTGAGAAAGACCTGGAAAGGGGAAACATTCCCACTGGAGTTGTGAACATTGTGAAGATAAGAGACTTTATTTTCTTTGTGCCTTGATGGAGAGTGAGTCCAAGGAACCTTTGAGACTTTGTTTTGCTGTTCTGCCCTTGACAAAGAACATTTCATTTTGCCCTATTAGTGAAGGTGGAGGTACCACCCAGAATAAAGACAATCATTCTTCTGTATCAAGAAGAACATTATTTTTTCTCATTAGTTGATTTAGATTTTAAGGGAAGGGAATACGTTTGACAAGACAGACCATTTACTTTGACAAGACTTCCTGACAGAATCCTTTTGTTTATTTGAGGCAGGAAATCCCCTCTTAGAAATAGGGATAGTTTGGGTGTTCCTTTTCCTTTGGTTTTAAATAAAAGTCGATAACCAACAACATGCCACCCTTGTATCAGTCTCCTACTTTTACACCGTTACAAGTTCCTCCAGCTTTGGGGTTCTATGTGCAGACTCTGACCTTTCGCCCATAGATTAGCATCGGGATATTGGAAAGCATTGGATAATGTTCAGCCAATCACTGCTGCATGCTTTATACTGAATAGAATAAACTATTGCGGCTGAGGGTGGATGTTACCTTACAAAGGCATACGAGTTTCTGCAAAGTTCCTGTTGGACATTGAAGACTATTGGGTGCTTTTGGGACTCTGTTGGGTCACTTTTTCTGAAAGTAATTCTAAAAGGTTATCACTTTCCAGTACATTTGTAGTTAGCTTCATTGGGCAACCTTAGATAAAGTGTATTTTCATATACCTATGGTGAGGACCTCGCCTTACTGTGTGGCTATTGAAATTGGTTTCAGTACCTTTGTACCACTTTTGTCCTTCAAAGATGTTTGCCTTGACTGCTTAGCCAATAGAGGGGGAACCTACGAAAAATCACAACGGCTGCTCATGTGCTCCAAGTGTTTTTTAAATAATTGTTCTGCTTTGTAAAAACCTTGGTCCTGTCACCAATGGAGCGGGACACGGGCACTGAAGGTTCACTTCTCACAGAAAAGGAAATTTGTTTAAGAAGGCAAGATTGATGCAATGTAAAGGAATAAGAGATGGTATGTATTCACACACCAAGTTATCTTTACTCTCACAAATCTTTAGTCTCACAAATAATGGCTAATTGTTAATGGGGTATAGGAGCATAAAAAGGACCCTGAAAATAAACACTTTAAGGAAATATGTCAATTTATTTAACTTCTTGCAATTTACCTCAAAGCTATACGTTTACATTCCTGTATTGTCCGAGGTCAACTGCAAACTGAAACATTCACAGCAGAATAAGACCATGCACATTTTGTTTCAATGGAATAGCACCAACCATTCAATTTCCAGAGGAAAGAAACTGAAAACACTACAGATACCACAACAAATGTACTCACCTTGCAGCTCCCATACTTTCAATGGTGCCATTTCATTGGTGCTTTCAACAAGGTGATTCCTCAGTTCCTTTAATTGTTCCTTTAGTTCAGGGTACAACTGCCTGCAACATAGGGAGGGTTAGATGTCATTTAAATAGTTCATACTTGCAAGTACTTCTGAGCTTTTAGTTGGCAAGTCCCATAAACCAGACTAACCCATTTCTGGTTCAACTTCTATTACAATGCACAGTGCAAACTGCCCTACTGATTTCTCATAAATGAACAAGCTTGTGAATCTTAGCATACTGGCTTGGACTACACTCGAAGAAGTTACTAGAAATCGGTGGATCTGTAGTAGACCAGCAAAGCAGTGGAGCAGTTCTAAATGTTCTTACAGCAACATCTAAACCTTCCTTTTGTCACTACACTAATAGTATTGTGCTGCAAGGATATGCTAGAGCAATCTGTGGTTTTGATAATACTATCGAAGGACTAGACTGGGGCCGATCCATTCAGTGCAGTCCTTCACTAACAATTCTTAGAAAGTCTCATCTTGTTAGAATCACCACCCTGACGACCCCGGCCCCTCCATCTTTTCTAAAAGAAAGCCCAAACCCCTCCCCCCTTGACCCTCCCACAGCCCATCCTGCCGAAACCCCGATTGGTGTTGCTGGGGGGTCATGTGACCCAAACAGCAACACCAAGACCAACTGGGAAAGTAAGAGAGGAAAGCCACCTGCTTCCCACCGGCTCTTGAGAGAGGAAACCCCCCCCTTTCACCACGACCCCAGTCCCTCCATCTTTTCAATAAAAGGAAAAAGCCTCAAGCCCTTCCCTCAATCCTCCCAGAGCGCACCCTCCCCAGGCCCTGATTGGAGTTGCTGGGGGTCACATGACCCAAACAGCCCTCTTTGACCTTTCCAGGGCAGCCTTGCCCAAGCAGTGGATAAGGCCTCCCCCTGCCCCATAGACAAAAGAGACAGGGGAGAAGGTGTTAAGGGACAATGTAACATACCCAAGTTGTTTCTTTACACTTTGTCTCACCTCTGAGATGCCCCCCCCTTTTCAGTTCATACCACCACTACATCGGTCACCGTGAATTCTGCTGCAGTCAGTCTTTCACTTTAAACCTCTTCACTGTGTTTTAATCTGTCCATACTGTGTTTTAATCTGTTACTTTAAACCTCCACACTGACTAACTTTTGAATTTTTCTAATGTGAGAGAGTGTCACTTTGAACCTTTTACACAGTGATTTTTCTTTTTTTTACTACTTTCAACCTTGATGCTATGATAACCTGTTGCTTTGAACTTTGAGGCTTTGAGTTTTAAAGTTCAAACTTGCCCACTGTGGGATTTACCACTTAAACTTTGAAATCTTGATTTGCTGAGAGCCTATTGCTCTGATGTCTGATGCCCTAGATTTTAACTTTGACCGGAGCCACTGTGGGACTCTGCCCTTTTACACCTTGATGCTTGGAGTATTTAACTTTGAACTTTGCTAGTGTACGACTGTCACCTTGAATTTTGCCACAGAGATCCAGTTGCTTTAAACACTTAGACGCTTGATGTTCTGAGCTTTAACTTTGCGACTGTATCTCTGAAATTAGCCACTGTGGAATTTTACCACGTTAACCATGAAGTTGAGTTATAAATCTGAATTTTGGCCAAGTCAATTTTTTACTTTGAACCTAGATGCTGTGAGATTCTGCCACCGTGAACGCGGCTGCTCTGAACAAGGCTTGCCACAATGAGATTCTGCACTATAAACTTTGATGCTGCAAGTTTCTAACTTTAAATTCTACCACTGTAAATATCCATCACCTTCAATCTCACCACAGTGGGATTTTACCACTCTAACCCTGCTGCCACGAATTTCTAACTCTGAACCTCGATGATGTGAGTTTGTTGACTTAAACTAGGACTCTGAGTTTCTAACTTTCAATTTTGCTGCTGTAAATCTTTACTTCAAATCTTGAGGTGGTGAGATTGTCACGTTAAACTGTGATGTGAGGTTGAACATTTTGCTACAGTGGAATTCTACAACTTTAACCATGCGGCTGTGAAGCTCCAACTTTGAATCTTGCCACTTTGAATCCTGATGCAGTGAGACTGTCACTTTAAACTTTTATGCCTTGAAATTCTGAACTTGTTAGTTTGGAAGCTCTGTCTCTCTCCCACTTCTGAACTCATGCGCCCTGCTATACGGCCACTTTGAACTCTAATACCCTGAACCCCCACTGCCCACTCTAACCACTTTATACCTCCTGCATGAAACTGCCACTGTGAAGCAGGGACCCAAATCGCAAGAATCTTTACAACCGAGAAACAACCACCACTAGTCTGCCCCTGGGACAGTCTGTTCTCAAGACGGTCTCCCCCTGGGATATTTCTGTCCCTAGTAAAGTTCTATTCTTGAGATACCAGTGCCCCTTGAGTTAATTGAGCCTCTGAGACAGCCCCCCTTTCTCAAGATATTTCTGCTCCTAAAATAGTTTCTTGCCCCTGGGATAACCCTGCTCCTGGGATAAGCCTGCCACTGGGGTAGGTGTCTGCCCCGGAGATAGGGGTACCCCGGTGATCGGTGTACCGTGGGATAGGTTTGCCACTAGGAGAGATTTACCACCAGGAAAGGAACACTGACCAAGGAAAATTAGCCACCACATACAATCCGTGGGAGGAAAAAAAGATGAGAAGCCTAGTAGACAACCAGACCACCACCAGGAGAGACCACGACAATCAACCCAACCATAAAAACAGACCCAGAATCAAACAAGAAACCTATCCTGCAACCAACAAGCAGGAAAGACTGATACACAAGAAATAACCAAAATAGACCAAACCAGATGGTAGAAGACCGGCAATCTCAAACCACTGCACCAGAAAACCAACCAACACCAAGGAACTGCACACTTAACTGCCCACTGGAAGGAAGCCTCTGCTGGAACAAGACCAAAATCACTGTACGTGTCAGGCAATCTATCAACTTACCACCCACTCGCACAACCAACCATCAACAAGCACATTAAACATACAAGGAGGAATGCAGGAAACGCAATGGACATGAAATACGCAGAAGCACAACTAAACAAACTGAACTCCACACAATGTTCATCACAAGAAACTGGTGAGTTGCCAAGAATTACCAACAAGAGCTGACAAACGGTGCGAAGAAAACATCAACCCAAAATGCTGCCTTCTAGATCTGTTCAACTGAGAAACAGAAGCAACAAAACCAGACATGGAATTAAAAAGGAAAGAATAATCACCAACGCCACCATCAAAGGACAAACAAAAAACAGAAAACAAAAAGGATACACTGCAACCTATTCAATGCCAGATCAATGTCAAAACACACCACAGAGATATACCTACACCTAGCCTTAGATCACTAAACAAACCTGCCATTCCTTCTAGTCTACAGACCGCCAAAATATGACCCTACTTCACAGACACTTGTGGACACCATCACGAACATCTCCATAAAATATGACAACCTGATCATACTAGGAGACTTGTGGTTTGAGGAATATCAACTCATGTAAAACACTAAGAAATCAACTAGCAACAATACATCTTGCAAGGGTGCAGAAGCAAGTGTCAGACACAAAAGGTGGTATGATTCTCACCAAAGACTTTTATTAAAATGAAATAAGGGAAAAAAACTACCTAGCCCTATTACTAAGAGGGGGTTTCCCTGCCTCAAACCAAACACAAAGGACTGTCAGGATGTCCGTGAAAAGTAAATAGTCCACCGTCTTGTGTCATCAACCTATTTCCGTCCCTTACAATTGAAGCAAAACTAAAGAAACTGGTGATCTTCTTGACTCAGGATTGTCTTGGCAGTTCAACAACGGTGGGGGAACATCTCCCTTCACCTGGCTTTACTCAGGCTTCTCTCTACAGTTCACAACATCAGGCTTCTTAACACTATACAGAACATCAGGTTTCTTAATACAGTTCACAGTGCCAGTGGAATTACACCCTTGTTTTGAGCTTTCCTTCCCAATTGTAAAGTCTCTCATAGGTCCCCGACTCCTGCTTTCCTCTTTTTGCTTGGGCCCACTAGGTTCACTTCCCTTACAAATATGATCCTTGGGAAAAGTCTGTTGTAGGTACCAGACCTCTGCTTCATTCTCTTTCTGCTATCATGGGAGTGGGTCCCAGAACATTATCCTTCGTGTTTGGGTACTTGGAGCTCTTTTCTCCTAAGCAGCACCACAAGGAAGATGACTTGTGTGGTTCTCAGGCCAGACTCCTCTTTATTTGCGTGCGTGTACTGGGGGCCCTTTCCTCCGAAGTACTGCCACGAGGAAGATGGCTTGTGTTACTCTCACTTTGTGGTGGGACCCAGACCCATATTCTTTGCATGCAGGTACTTGGGGCCCTTTTCTCCCAAGTAACGCCACGAGTAAGATGACTTGTGGTGTTTTCGTTAGTGGGTCCCAGACCCTTATGCTTCTCTTGCTGTTGGATAGACCTGGCTCACTATCCTGCCAGGTAATGTGATTATGAAGATGCTGACTGCACCTTCTTAGTTTCCAGCCAGAGCACTCGCCCTACCTCTAGGGAGTGTTGCCGTGGACTCTGGTCCGTCCGGGAACTCTGCAGTCTCAATCTTCTTCTGGGCAGCGCTGCCTTTCCTTCACACTTTTACCAGGCTTCAGGAACGCCAGGAGCTTCTCTCCGCCAACTCGCCTTCTCATCCTTCCATTCTGGACTGGCACTGGTCCTTCCAGCTCCCCTCTTGGCATCCTAATGTAAGGAAGGAGGGGGTCGGTTTTGCGCCCCCCCAATCATTCTACACAAAAGTAACCACCTGCTCTTGCACTAGTGGAGGGACGCCTTCCTTGCCCTTCTGTGGCCTCAGAGGACAAGTCCCTGGAACAAACATAGGTGGGGCTATTGCAAGACAATTTGGACTCCATTTTTTTATACCCCGACTCCATCTTTGGACTAGACCGCATTCTGGTGTCTGAAGCCTTCTCTCCCCTCAGCAGCGCAGCACGCACCGACAGCCCCCACCTTTTTCCTCCCATGCCTGTGCCTCCCAAGTCCCTTTCTCATGGATGCTCTAGCGCAAATTGTTACGAGCAAACTGTATTTTTTTCATCCTTCCTCTGAGATCACTTGACCTGTGTGTGACCAGGCCGAACCATGACTTGTGGCCCATCCCTCCCTCATCAAACCCACGCCTGCACCTCTCGCCCGCACTGTTGGAAAATTACTACCTGTTCAACCCTGTGCCCCTCCAAAGCTATTCTTTTTGACGTAGCAGAAATGTGACCCTTCCTTGCTGACCACCCCAGAGTGCCCCCCCATAAAACCAGACTCTTGTCACAGTATATTCTGTCCTAATCTAACATGTGTCACTCCACCCCCTCCCGCTCTGATGTGCCAGACCTGACAGCTATCAATCCCGCCCCCCACGTGTTACCTGGAGGGCAAGACCCCCACACTCTTCACCTCGCCAATGATCTAAAGCAAGATTAAGTAAACACACGTGTACAATTTATAGGCCTCTAATAAAATATCAAAGGTGTAGTAATGGTCATTATTTACTCTATGTCTTGTGATAGTATGTAGATTAAATAGCCAGAACCAGCCGCCTCTCCCGGACGTGACCCAACCTACACCTCGTACGGACCGGCCCAGATGAACCACGTGCAGTCCGACATCCCGCAAGACACCAACCAATCTCGTGGAGCCGGCCCTTACAGCACTATACTCGAACCCCTTCCTTTACCAATCAAAGTGTAACTTGTAGACTGTATAGAAATAGTCACAGATGACGCTGTAACCCTTTAAAGTGTATTGTCTTTGTATTGTTTGCCAGAGCGCTCTCAAAGCAGCAGAGTTCTCTGGATGCTGAATCTTATATAAACTTTGTTGCCTCTCACAACCAATCTCCTGGTCTCATTCCCTACTGGGATGTGTCCATTATTCTGAGTTTTAGTTGTGATGTGGGGAGTGAGCGCCTTAACTTGGTGACGCCTGGGATGTGATTTGAGGGTGCACCGAGAGACACCCCTGTGTCGTGCGGCAAGATCAGGGATGCCCCCCAGCAAAACTATCGCCACCTGTGGCTGACCAGTGAGGGCGCACAAAGAGAGGTTCCAAGGGTCCCGGCCATCGAAAATACTGGACTGTTCGCCAAGGCGGGTCAAGGCTTGGTTGGGGTGCGGCCCCGATTGTGGATAGATCGTGAACGGAGGCTCTCGGATCACCCCGGACACATGAGTATTGGTTGCGAGAACCTCAAAGGAGGGGGATTTACAAGGAATGTGACAAGTATAAGGGTACTGCTGAGGAACTAATGAGGAGTCCGATTTTGAGTATAGGGACTGTATGAGTGCGACTGGTAGGCTTTTTCATCTCTTTCCTTTATATGGCCATTAGGTTGTAAATACAGAAGTAACGGAACACAGGAAGGGTACGGGAACCTAGCTCAGAAAGGGGGTGGAAGGCGACGCCGTGTAGCATTGTCTCGACCAGTGCAGGAAATAAGTAGAGATAAAAAAGAAAAATCGTAGGAGTCTTGTGTAATGAATAGACTCAGGAGATATCAGCACATTCTTTTTCTTATGTGCATAACTCTTTTAGAGGTCAGCCCAAAAGGGGCTCAGGGAAGGGGGGCAGGGAGAGCGAGTGGGGGAAAAGAATACGATAGTGTGATCCAGGGCAAGGTAGGCGTATAATTAGAGGAAAATAATATCTGTGTTTTATGTTAATTGTCGTCAAGGTCAACTGTGTTACTATGTCTAAGAGTATATGTAAATTTGTCCTATGTTGAATTGGTCTAACTTCTGCTTTTTATATATGTTGGTGTCGAAAAGTTGTAAGTAAAAAGTTCTTTAAACTGTGACATTGTAAATTGCTCATTAAGGTGTCATAAAGTACTCAGAAGTGCATTTTGATTCTATTTTGATGCACAACACATACAAGAGTGTACACGAGAGTGGAGCGGGGAGCCATGGAGGGGGGAGGTACACCTTTAGCCCATATTTGCCAGCACCTCCCCCTGTACAGCGAGAAAATCCAAAAGTAACATGACCAGTGGCTCACAGAGATAAAGGGAGAGGGATTGTCCCAAGTGTGGCCAGAAGGAGGGTCATTTGATAAAAGAATATTAGATCTTGCGACAACCCACTTGTTAGCAAAGTACCGGGAAAAGCAGATGCAAAGTGCTAGATCTCTGGAGAATGTTTGAAGAAACATCTCCTGTGACTGGTGCAGACAAGGAAGTGCCGCCTGAAACGGCACTGGCCCCACCAGGGGGGGAGGAGAAGTGGATGAGTGTAAGTGCCAAAAACGGGGGACGAGGAACTCACTAGGCTTTACCCACTGTTAACTAGGCCCGCGGCAGGGTACAGTGACCGGTCTTATTTGCCTGAGCCAAACGCACCTTGTACCCCAGCAGCGACTGCCTCGCCTCCCTATGACTCTAGAGGGTTGTACGGTCCCACGAGCGCCCCTCCAATAAACCTTGCACAACTAATGATTTAGAAAAAACTCACCACCACACAAATGGAAATGACACGGTTGAGAGCATTATGTGACAGGGGCCAAATGCTGCCTGGGGGGAGTGGAGCCTCCATCCATCTCGGCGGGCGGGCCAACACCCTTGCTACTCCCGTCCAGGAATCCATCTAGCCAGCCGGAAGACGGGTGGAAATCAGTGGAGGTTTTCTTTCACCTTAACAATATCCGCATAAAGATAGTACGAGTAGGACAGGAAGGTAGTCAAGCAAGTGAAGAACAGGGAAGTGGAGAATCAGACAGGGAAATAGATGTGGTGTGGAGCGATCTAGATGAATATGAGGAAGGAGCGGCGGCAGCAGGAATGCCACTACGAGAAGAGCAGGAAGATGGGGTGGTCCGACCAAGGTGGCAGGGGAGGCTCCAAAGTAGGTTGGAAAACATGTAATTGAGTAAAGCAAAAGGAGTAAAAGTAAGAAAGAAAGGAAGTAAAAACGAAAATTGAAAATGCCCCTCATTCACAAAAGAGCGGTGAGGCCCCATTACATACCATGGGCACAGATGGACAAGAATAATTTTTTGAAGTCATTGCCCCCACTCTCGGGAGAGGTGGGAAAATGGATATGAACATGGATATATGCTTTTGAGAAACATACCGCAGGGGTCCCGCTGGCTATAGGGGACATAAAGAATCTGCTGGTGTCCACTGTGGGAGACCAAGCAGACGGGGTGTGGGTGGAAGCTGGTTTCTCGGGAGTACAAATTGTGACCGCCATGATGGGAGCCACAAAGTCAGGGACATACCTGAAATTCCTAGCCATATGGGATCCACTTCAGGACTATGTGGGGGAAAGGGAGGTCCAATTCTTTAAACCCAGGATTTTAAGAAACATTCACATCAGATAATGACAGCAGAAGACATTGTGGGGGGAGAAGCCCAAGAAACTTTTTTTTTTGTTTTGTTTTTTTTTGTTTTTTTGCTCTGGTTATCACCTTGATACAGTTTGGTTCATATTTGCTCTAAGGACTAGAGGGTGGGATAGGGTGGGTGAGGGTGGGAGGTTCTCGGGAGGGAAAGTTGGAAGACGATAATCGTTTCAAGGCCAAAGTTCGGGTAGGCCAAAATAATATGTTTATACAGTCAATAATGGTGGTATTCCTGATGTAATCGAAAGCTAATTGTTGTCTTGCATGCTAAAATGATTGAATATAAAGCTGGTTAAAAATAAGGGGAGAGGGCGGGAAGGGTGGGCAAGGGTGGGAGGGGTTGAGAAAAGTACGAAGACAATACTAGACCCAATGACAAAGTTTCAGGATGTTGAATAATGGGTTCAAATGGGTAACAATGTTTATAACATACGTTGGAACTAAAGGCCAATGTTTGTCTTAAGTAAAAATGAAAATAAAGTTGGTTAAAAAAAATAATGTACAGGCTCAAGGATGGGATGCACTGTAGAGAACCTTCCCCGACACCCCAGATTTACATTCAGTGATGCAGTGCACCATGGGGGACGAGGAAGAGGCTGTGCGGTACATTCTCCAGTTGCAGGACCTGTGGAGATCAGAGACGGGCACGGCTTGGGACCAATCAATCTCCCTTTTCTACTTTATCATCAAAAGACGCCTCCCAAAAGGAGGTACAGAAGGCCCTAGATAATATTGCTGGGATAGAAGCCAAAGGCTGGCCTGAAATTCAGAGCATTATAGTACACCATTGTAGGAGGATCAAAGAAAGAGAAAAAGAAATAGCACAGAGGAGGTTGGCAGACAAAGCTGCACTTGTACAAAATAAACTAGTGAATGTCGCTGCTGTAACAGTGGCCCTGCCTACTGAGAGACAGGGAGACTGGGAGGAGGGGTCAGGAGGTTCACTGGCAAGGATGGCAGCAACATGGTCCGCGCACAGGCAGGAACAATGGGCTGGCGAGGAGCAATACGAGGGTCCCCAAAGGCAGGGAAGGCATGTAAGAGGATAAGGTGGGTGCAGGGGACAGAGAGGTGGGTTTGAAGAACAAGGACCTCAGGGAGGGGGCCAAGGGTCATGTTGGAATTGCGGGAGGTGGGGACATTTTTCACGGGAATGCCGTGCCCGACCCATGGGATATTATCGGGGGCCCCAACGATCTGGAAATGAACAGCAATTTGGCCACCCCCATCTGGGCAGCCCTTATGGATTACCGCTGGGTGGCCATGGACAACCAGAGCAATATAATAATAACTGTCAACAAGGAACACAACAAATGGAGCAAGGGCCACAAGCACCACGACAAGGCATGCAACAACAATTAGCACGTCAAAACACCATGGGAAGCCCCCCAAAAATGTCTTCGCAACTACTGCAAATGGTGCACCTGCGCCATTCCGCGTAACAGCAATGATCGGAGACAGCGTTTTTTCTGTCCCAGGAACAAATACCTACCCAGATTAGGAAAGCCCAGAGAGTACTTGCGTGTCCATTCCTACTGACTACCCTACGTCCAGACGAGTAACTACTGGTGGGGGCGGAGATAGGAAACAAGTAGTTCATCTTTATGGTGGACTCAGGAGCGGAACAATCATCCGCTATCGGGGCGAAATTTGGAAACGCAGGGATTCTCTGGGGCAATTCTAAAGGTTCCCTACACAAAAGATTTGATACAACGGTGGGAGGAAAGACAGTGCGGATACCCCTGTGATATCACGACTATTCGCCCATAAATCTACTAGGGAGAGACCTCCTCAGTAAGCTTAATATGACCATCTCCTTTACAGAACGATGGATAGTGTGCTCCACTCCAGGGGTCTGCCCACTAAGAGCAATGCTAATGATCAGTACCATGACAAATGAAGTAGCAGTAAGAGGAGTGCCACGGATGTTGACATGTTCATTTATGGGATACAGGTACTAGCTAAAGTGGTGCCTGAGATAAGGCCAAAGTAATGGAGTAGCATCAGATTTTGTTTTTTGCCCGGTAGTGAACCCAGAGATTGTGCCTGGTACCATCCTCTCGATTGACCTACAAGGGGTGTAAGTATCAGCTAAACGTATTCTGGCAATAGGACTGGACACGGATGGATGTGAGTGGAGCACAGTGTTGTGTATTGACCCAAACATAGCGCTACGTGATCTTACAGATGAAGAGCTGTTCACTGACAGTGACACTGATGGGGAAATAATAATAGAAATGTGTGTGCCCTGCGACATAATGATTCAACATAGAGAAATAAATAACCCCCTCATGGCCAGTGTCAGTGCACCACTTTCCATTTTTGATGAAGATATGAAACGAGTACTGCCAA
Organism: Ambystoma mexicanum; assembly: GCF_040938575.1. Classification (NCBI taxonomy): domain Eukaryota; kingdom Metazoa; phylum Chordata; class Amphibia; order Caudata; family Ambystomatidae; genus Ambystoma; species Ambystoma mexicanum. The sequence continues at coordinate 290,338,312 of NC_090932.1, read as the reverse complement.
ATTTATGTACAACAGGGCCCCATGATGTAGGACTCTTACATGAAGTAACGCCCATAAAAATGAAGCTAAAACCTGGTGCAGTGATGCCCTGAGTAAAACAGTACCCACTGTCCAGGGAAGCGGAGGAAGGAATAAAGGGGACAATAAATGCACTATTACAACAGGGCATTATCGTGCCATCAAATTCACCATGCAACACTGCTATCTATCCGATTAAAAAAGCAAAGGGCGGGGCTTGGAGGATGATCCAGGACCTCCGCCCACTTTATGACATACAGAAGGCGTTCCCCCTTGTCCCAAATCCCACATCCATTTTGTGCAGTGTTGCAAAAGAGGCCACGTGCGTCACAGTAGTGGCCCTGACGAAAGCTTTTTTCTCAGTGCCACTCGACCCCAGTTCCCAATACCTAACAGCATTTACCCTGGGAGGACAAAGATATGAACATTGCAGATTGCCCCAAGGTTATTGCGAGAGCCCTAGCATCTTTAACAGAATTTTGCACGAAGACCTCTGCAACATTGATGTAAAAAGCACAATAATTCAGTATGTAGACGACCTTTTAATTTGCAGCGAAAGCAAAGAGCAATATATAGCAGATTCAATAAAGTTGTTGAACTTACTAGCAACAAAAGGGTACAAGGTGGACAGGGGGAAATTGCAGTACTGCCTGGCAGAAGTGTTGTATCTGGGGCAGTTAATATCAAAGGACGGTAAGAGAATCATACCAGACAGAGCAGCAGCAATACGTGCCACCTTAATGGCCAAAACTGTAAAAGATATCAAAAATGTCTCGGCATATGCAACTATTGCCGTGCATGGATACTGGATTATGCTGCATACACACGCCCCTTCTCCAGGCACTGGAAGAGGCCCAGAAGAATAGTACCCTATAAAGTGGGCACAGGAGATAACACAATTCCTTAAATTACATGTCATCAACCCAACAGCACCCGTCCTGGCGACACCAGATTATGACCGGGAGTGTTATCTTTTCACCCATTGCAATTGCACACTAATGACAACACTACTCATACAAAAAACATCACTAGGCCACAAGCCATTGGCCTACTACAGCGGTACATTAGATTCTGTAATGCAAGGACACTTCGCGTGCGAACAAGTCCTCGCAGCATCAGCAGCCTTCGCGATAGAGAAAAGTGACACCATAGTAATGGGATGTTCTGTGCCGCTATTTGTTGAACACTCTTTGTTTGCCATACTCGAAAGTTCAAAGTCCACACTCACCACACAGAGAGCCACTGCATATGAAATAATCATATCAAGCCCAAACATAAGCGTTGTACACTGTAAGACTGTAAACCCAGCCACATTTATCACAGAACCCTGTACAGTAGAAGACATGCAAGCTCACGATTGTGCTACATATGTGGGGAGGGTGACGATATTCCCAGAGCCAGCGAAAATGCCCTAGAGAGAGGTGAGGTGTACTTCGTGGACGGATCAGTGTCCATTGAGTGCGAGACAGGAGAAAAACACCTGGGGGCAGCAGTGGTGAGAATAGAAGGGGACGAATATGAAGTGATAGTGCAGAAACGCCTCCCCTCACATTTTTCAGCACAAGCAGCAGAACTCCTAGCCCTAATTGAAGCGTTGCACACAGCAAGGGTGTGCAGTAACCATATACTCTGACTCGGCATACGTGACTACGACGGTGCACTTCGGTCTGTCACATTGACGAAGAAGAGGATTCAGAAGAGCAAATTGCTCACCTGTACAGCACGCACAATTATTGAATGACCTCATCGAACCATTAGCCGAGCCTTAAGTAGTGGCTTTAGTGAAATGCCAGGCCCACACAAATAACACTGACGCCATCTCACGGAAATGCAGTGGCAGACGCTGCCGCAAAAGAAGCTGCTTACTTTAATGCTCCCCAAGCAACGTGTAGTAAAGACAAACGCACAAAATGACAAGGAAGAAGGGTATAACTTCACGCCCATAATGCAAATAGAATTGCAGAAGTGCGCCCCAACAGAAGAACAGAAAATGTGGGTAAAGAGAGGATGCATGCAGTCACCCCCACAGATCTCCTCTGGCGTCAGGAAATGACAGGAAAGGTGATGATGCCAGTAGAACTATTACACGTGGCCTTTCAACAGCTTCATTTCCCTGCGCACGTCACTAAACACATAGCAATCGATATCCAGGAGGAATGGTTTGTTCCAAACCTCCAAGAACACCTCGCAAAATTAATAATAAAGTTCACCAAATGTCAGACATACAGTTCGGGGATGACCCTGCCACGCCCATCAGGACCATTCCGAGAGTTACACATTGACTATGCCGATATGGGAGAAAGGTGCAATGGAGCAAAATATCTCATTGAGATAGTGTGCCCCTTTTCACACTGGGTAGAAGTAGGACCTTGTGCACACCCAGACGCCAAGTGTGCAGCAAAGTTCCTGGTAAGGGAGGTGTTCCCAAAGTAGGGGGATTTGCGATATAATACACTCAGACAATGGCACTCATTTTGTCAATGACCTCTTCAAGGAAGTGACAACATTCCTAGGTGTAAAACACAAACTCTTTTCGATTTATCACCTGCAAGCTAATAGAATGGTAGAGAAGATAAACGGCCTCCTCAAGAGCAGACTATCTAAATTATGCCACACCCTAAAAAAGAACTGGGAGTATTGCCTGCCCCTAGCACTGTTTCAGCTCAGAACGCAGCCTAGTAAGGATCATCATGTGTCCCTGCATGAGATAGTGACGGGGAGGCACATTCAAACGCCACTATCTCCTGTAAGAAGGGCGTCAGATGCTCACAGAGCTGCCACAGTGCTGGGGGACGAGTTTAAAGAATATCTCGCCCAACTGACACAAGCTGTGCGGAGTATAGCCAAACAAATAGCACCCCAATTCACACAAGAGAATGAAACAGACACAAACACCCCAGCAGCAGACAGTCCGATGATGCAGTTAATGCACAGTTAATGTGTATATGTGCGCAGTTTCGTACGGAGATGGAACTCTCCGTGATTCCATGGCCCCTATGAGGTAGTGTATTGCACAACTTCTGCTGTAAAGGTTAAGGGCTTGAAGTATTGGATTCACCTCACAGACGTAAGAAAAGCACACATAGCAACGCCCCATGGGGAACAACCACAAGAGCAGGAAAGTGCAGTGCCATAGAGAAAAAGCGTGCTGACAAACAATTTGGTACCCAAAGATGAAAAATAGTAAAATGAATGCAAAATTTGATTACAGTATGGAGTTTTACAAAGAGTATGTGAATGCTGAAAACATTGTTTGACAGATGTAAATTTGTAAAATGTTCTCTCTCACATCAATTAAATGTAAATAAAAGACCTATTGAGGAGATAAATAATAGTATTTGATTTATTTACTTAACCCATTCATATCGCCCCTTCACGTGTAAATATGGCGGAAAGGAGGGCCCTCACTAACGAAACTACAAATGTAGATAGCAATAGGGAAAGAGTTAGCGCTACTAGAGCATATAGCTATGATTACGGGTTATACTTTGTAGATATTGTTTTTTCTAGAATGTTGTTTAGTCTAGGGCTGTATTGGAGCTTCACTTTCATATTGGGTGATATAAAAGAGGGGGGGATCACAGGGTTAAACTAATACAAGAGAGATCGAGCCTCATCTGGAATGGGTTCAAAGTAATATGGGCCCACAATGCCTCTATATATGCCAATCTTACCACTCTGCAAAAAAGCCGAACTGTCAAAATCCCCACTTTTTCATATGCTGCTATGAGTTATGATGTTGATGAAGTATCGAATGACTATAATGTTGAGGCTCCAATATTTGATGTAATGGTATCACCATATGTACATATGCACACAACCAAGGAACATACCTCAGATGGCGAGAATATGCACTTTAAGTCCCATGCCCCTACCGCACAAACGTATTCAACCTCACCGTCTTGGCAGAGTGATAGTCAATAAAATGATGAAACATGGACAGACATTTTTCCTATACGATATCAAAGTGTGAAAAAGGTACATAATGGTCTAGGGGGGAATAAGAGATGGAAAAGGGGGGCGGAGCGCAAGAGGTATGATGCGTACCATGGCCTGGGATTAGATGCTGTAGAAGACCCCACCACCCGGACCAATCCAGTAAATGGTATTCTGATATGAGTGCCATGGCTAAACAGGCAACCAACGAAAGTTGCTACATCTGCTCTTTGATACCCCATGCATCTGGAACGGTCAAAGTTCTCATACCCCAAGAAACGCCTTTGTCGGATGGCCAGAGTCTTGTTCATCTAGCCCTCTGTAGGATTCGGAGTACATTCCAGGCACACACCGTAACAGTACAAATGCTGCAGAATGAGAAAACATGTAACAGCAAACCTCAAGGAGTACTCTGCATGAAGGAGGCATTTTTTATCATCAGCGGGACAATGATCACAGAAAACAAATGGCATGAAGAGAATCACATGCAAAGCTGAAGCACTGCGAGGACTGTCAGAAGAAAAATTCCAATGGGTCAAACTAACATGCACTCCAACATGGTCCCAACACATCGTCAAACAAACCTGGGGGACAGCCCTTGAAAAACCAATCAAGATACGGCAGGAAATGCAGCACAAACTATGTTTGTTTCTTTATTTGTAGCACGCGCCGGAAACAACACTGGGGGGTTCCTGTTCCAGCATAGGAGGGGGTGAGGTTGCTTCCACAGAGAAGGGAAGGTGCCCATGGGCTCGAATAAACATTGCAATAAAACGCTCATCCTCCCAGACATGAAGAAAGGCACAGTATCATTGATGGACACTTACTGGGTATGTGGCAAGCAAGCGTACCTGCACCTCCCACCGTCATGGAGAGGTACTTGCGCTATGGCCATGTTGCATTCGGCCCTGATGGTGATCCCAGAAAGCCACATCCAGGAGAGGGGCGGGGGAAAGAGTGCCGACGGAAACCTCTTCAGCACCCCAACCAGCAACTGAAGAGCCCTCCACAATCCTCAGACCTCCTGGCAGAAATTCCTGACCAATATAGACTCTAACTCTGCAGAAACTTTCTTCGTCTACCTTGTGCCGAGCATCCAGGCGCAAGTCAACGCCAAATGTCTTCAAATAATCATCTAGGAGCTAATCCAGCTGGCCAATGACACAGAAGAAGGATTCAATGTGATCAAAGTGGTACTTCGAGCCTTGCGGTTGATGACCATGCAAAACCGGTATGTCCTAGATTTCCTCACAGCAATGGACCGTGGTGTTTGCCGAAAAATTGGAAGTGCATGTTGTGCATTCGTACCTTCTGCCGCCGCTGATAACGGAACTCTATCACACGCGATATATGCAGTGCGCAACCTGGGTGAAAGAATGAAGAAAGAAGGGGGGATCCAACCCAGCAACTGGTTCAATGACATTTTTGACTGGGTCCCTTCCTGGTTCGTAACCATGATGAAAATCTTTGTCCCACTTATAGTTTTCCTGTTGCTGATTTTGTGTGTGTGCCAGGTAGGGTTTCGATGTTGCGGAAAAGCAATGCCTGGTTCTGCAATGATGATGGTGACAATGGCCAAACCGACAAAGGTGCAAGCTATGAAGGATGAGCAAACAAATACCGGGGAACCCGGCAACACCAAATACGGTATGACCGCAGTATATCGTCACCTGGGAGATAGGGTGGACAACTTGTATCATACCACAATTAAGGAACCCCGGAAGTTGGAATGGTATAAGGAAGTGTGGGTAGATCTGGACGGGGATGGGGCATATACATGACATGCACCCCTGATGAATATGCCAGAAGGGGTCAAAGCTTACAAGGTATCTGCAGAGCATGGATGCCAATAAAAAGGACACATGCTTGGGATGAAGCAGTGTTTGAGGCGGAGCACTACAGGAATGTGAATAATACTAAACAGTAGTTTGTTACTTTAAATATAACGAAAGGGGGGAATGTAAGGAATAAGGGGGGGGTCGGTTTTGCCCCCCCCATACCTTCTACATGAAAGGGACAACCTGCTCTTGCACTAGTGGAGGAACGCCTTCTTTGCCCTTCTGTGGCCTCAGAGGAAAAGTCCCTGGCACATACAGAGGTGGGTCTTTTGCAAGACATATTTGGACTCCATTTGTGTACCCCTGACTCCATCTTTGGACTAGGTCGCATTCTGGTGTCTGTGAAGCCTTCTCTCCCCTCCACAGCGCCGCCTACAGCGAGCACTGACAGCCCCCACCTTTTTCCTCCCGTGCCTGTGCCTCCCAAGTCCCTTTCTCACGGATACTCTAGCGCGAATTGTTACAAGCAAACGGTATATTCTTTTCATCCTTCCTCTGAGATCATTGACCTGTGTGTGACCGGGCCAAACCATGACTTGTGGCCCATCCCTCCATCATTAAACCCGCTCCTGCACCTCTCGCCCGCACTGTTGGAAAATTACTGCCTGTTCAACCCTGTGCCCCATCATGAGCTATTCTTTTTGATGTAGCAGAAGTGTGACCCTTCCTTGCTGACCACCCCAGAGTGCCCCCCCAATAAAACCATACTCCTGTCACAGTATATTCTGTCCTAAACTAACATGTGTCACTCCACCCCCTCCCACTCTGATGTGCCAGACCCGTCAGCTATCAATCCCGCCCCCCACATGTTACCTGGAGGGCAAGACCCCACACCCTTCACCTTGCCAATTATCTAAAGCAAGATAATGTAAACACACAAGTACAATTTATAGACCTCTCATAAAATATCAAAGGTGTACTAATGGTCATTATTTACTGTATGACTTGTAATATGTAGATTAGTTGGCTAGAAACAGCCGCCTCTCCCGGACCTGACCCGACCTGACCTCCACCTCGCATGGACCGGCCCAGATGAACCACGTGATGTTTGACATCCTGCCAATACACCAACCAATCTCGTGGAGCCGGCCCTTTCAGCACTATACTTGAACCCCTTCCTTCTCCAATAAAAGTGTAACTTGTAGACTGTATAGAAATTGTCACAGATGACGCTGTAACCCTTTAAAATATATTGTCTTTGTATGGTTTGCCAGAGCGCTCTCAAAGCAGCAGAGTTCTCTGGATGCTGAATCTTCTATAAACTTTGTTGCCTCTCACAACCAATCTTCTGGTCTCATTCCCTACTGGGATGTGTCCATTATTCTGAGTTTTAGTTGTGATGTGGCGAGTGAGCACCTTCACTGGTCTGCTTCCTTTCACCTTCCTGCACCGTGCTGGCTCCTGCAGCTCCTCCAGAGAGGACTGGACAACGGCTTCCTGAGTCTCTCTTCCTTTTCTTATCTTCATGGACCAATGAGCAGCGGGCAACAACTAGACTGCTCATTATGGTTCTTATGAGTACTCATGTTTCTGTACTTCCTCCTTGTCCTTGTCCATGGCAGCAGACTTCTACCCCACCCTCCCCTTTGGTCATGCTAGCAGCTCGGGAGGCCACGAGGAGGGTGAGGTGAGCCGACATGGAACCCAGGCCATGCAGCAACCTTGGTTGCGGCCCCCCCCCAACGGATCGCCCGCCTCCATGCACCTTCAGGGCACCCGTATAAGTTTGCTCTTTGATGTAGGGCTGGCAAAAGAACTCGGGACCCCACTCCAGACCCCCAGGGGTCCCACAGCACTGCAGCCACCGGAGGGAACGGGGAGGTATAATTAGGCAATAAGTTGCCACACGGAGCAGCAACATAGGGAGTCCCCAAGTCATGGCCCACGGTTGCAGCAGCTCCCGCCACGGTGTGGGTGGCTAGGGGGGGTTTAGGGCAGTAGGATATAGTTGCTGCCGGGACAGTCAAGGTTCAGCTGTAGTTAGGGCCCCTGAGCTGGATCTGGGATCAACCACAATGCCAATAGGGCGGGCAAGTTCTGAGTCTAAACGTAGAGGCACTTCAACCAGTGCCACAGCAGGCTGCGCAGCGGGGGCCTACCTTAAGCGGCTTGAGCAGATATGAAAAGGAGGCCGGTCTGGGACCGCACCACTTCCCCGTAGCTGAAGACGGGCAGTGCAAGTTGCCAGCACTTCTCCAACGTGGCCCGGATCTGTAAAGCAGTCGCATTCCGCAATCGCCTCGCTAGCCACAGAGGCCATCTCTGCCAGGTCTGCCGCGCGGTATGCAACCCCCAACAGGCGCCTACTCCAACAGCAGGAAATGAACAGCCCACACAGCTACAGCTGGCTCCTCCGCCAGCACCGCTGCCTAACTCAGGGCATCGCTGTTTCCCCTGGAGGTTGAACCGCCTGCAGAGCTGGCAAGGCAGGGGGGGTGGGGAGGGGTCAGCAGGTCCCCGCCACGCCGGGCTGTGCCGATGACACAGCAGCCCCGGGATCTCAACCAGAAGGCTTTCAGGGGAAACAAGTATCTAGGACCGCCACAGTATAAAGGATCTCGATGGCTACGCAGCCATCTTCCTCGGCTGCTCAACAGTGCCCCCCCCAATTGCTTCCATTTGTGGCTGAAACACTGAAGCGTAGAAGACGCCCTAGCCTTTGCCAGGACCTTCCTGCAGTCCAGAGGGATGTCAGTGTCCAGATTCTAGAGCTACAGGAGCCAAGCCATGAGGTGCACTGACGTTGGGTCGTTATGCAAGATAGATCTGCCTTCCCTGTACAGGAAGTCCGGAAGAGGAGGCAACCTGACAGTTGGAGCTATCGCCATGCAGAGCTGTTTTATGTACCAGATTTGCCACGGCCACGCCAGGGCGATGAGAATCATCTTGCTGCTGCAGCATTTGAGCATGTGGATTACACGTGACAGCAGTGGTATTGGGAGGAAGGCGTAAAGGAAGAGGCCTCCCCATGTGAAAGAGAATACGTCCCCATGTTCCCCGGCTGGAGAAATCTGGTGGGAAACTTCTGGCATTGCGTATTCGCTGCTGTTGCGAACAGGTCGATCTGGGGTATGCCCCATATGCTGAAAAGACGTAATATGTCTGAGCGTGCTGTAGTTCCAATTCGTGGCAGGATCGCAGCTCCCTGCTGAGCGAGTCTGCGATCGTGTCCTTGATGCCAGCCAGGTGGAAAGGTATGAGAAACATGCCCTGATGAATGGCCCAATGCCACAGGGCTTGTGCTTCCATGGAGAGAGCCAGAGAGCGGGTTCTGCCCTGCTTACGGAATGTAGAACATTGTGGTCGTATTGTCTGTGAAAATCCTCACCACTTGCCCCTGCAGAAGCGGCAGGAAGGATTTTAGAGCCCAGAAAACAGCCGTATCTCTAGGATGTTGATGTGCAGGGTCCTCTCCTCCGGACGCCAGAGCCCCCTGGCGTGTGACTGGCCAGTGTGGGCCCCCATCCATTCAGGGAGGCATCCGTGGTGAATGTCGCTTGAAACGGCAGGGCTTGAAACAATGCCCCTTGGGTGAGGTGCCTGTGCACCCTCCACCAACGAATGGATTGTCTGAATTCCTTGTTGGGGGCAATCCTGTCTGCCCACTTACCTGGAGCCACTGGCATCTAGGAATTCTTGTAGCAGCCTCATATGGAGCCAGCAGAACGGAATCAGGGGAATGCAGGACATCATCCCTAAAAGCAACTTGATGCTGCAGACCCCTTCCGAGGGGAACACCAGGGATGCCACCGTGTTGAGCCGAGCACCCAGAAGCAGTGCATGTTGTGATGGCACAACGCAGGATTTTGGATAGTTGATGGAAAACCTGTGAACTGTTAAGAGGGTTATGACTTCCTTGGTGTGCTGCACTGCCAGCTCTTGAGTAGGGGATCGGACGAGCCAGTCGCCTTGGCATGGGTAGACATGAATGCCTTTGAGGCACAGGTGGGCCGCAACCGGTGCTAGGCACTTCATGAACACTCTTGGCGCTAACTTTAGTCCAAAGGGAAGTGACTTGAAATGGTAATGACGCCCCAATGCCACAAAGCGTAGATACTTTCTGTGCTTTGGATATATGGGAATGTGAAAATAGGCAACCCCCAGGTCTAGTGTCCAAGTCTGCTCTTTCCAGCTGGCCGAGGACCTGTTGTAATGTGACCATCCTGAACTTCAGAGACTTTAGGTACTTGTTGAGGAGCGGCAGGTCGAGGATTGGGCGCCATCCTTCCGACTTCTTTCGGACTAGAAAGCATCTGGAGCATACTCTGGTGCCTCGGCAGTGTGGGGGAATGGGTTCTATCGGCCCCTTCTTTAACATTGTCTGCACTTCCGGCAGAAGTTGTTCCATGTACAGCTCCCTCTTTGCCACCTCAGGAATGTTTGGAAACCTGTGTACGAATTCCAGGGAGTGCCCTTGGCGCACTATGTCTAGCACCCACTCGTCGGTGGTGATGTTTACCCAACTCCTTGACGAATTGTGTTAAGCGGCGCCCACTGGGTTGCGAAAGTGGGGGTCCGACCTCTGTGCTTGGTCAGGCTTGCTTGGGCATATGCACCTTTGCTTGTGGACGCCGCCAGCGTTACGCACCCCCGCCAAAAGCGTGAGACCGGCTTCTTATGACTCTTGTGATGAAGAGCAGGAGGGCTGGCGGTAGGAAGTCGTTGGGTAGCCTTTAGATGCTCTGAATTTTCCTCTGGAAGAACACTGGTGTTCGCTGTTGTTCAAGGGTCCCCAAGGACCTAGCCATTTGTGTGTCCGTCTTTATTGCCTGCAATGTATCATCCACCGCCTTCCCAAATAGGTTCTCCACGTCAAAGGACATAATCAACGACCTTCGACTGCATGTCCGGCCTGATGTTTGTTGCTTTGAGCCACCGTGGTCTTCACAGAGCCACTCCCGTTATCCATTGGCCAGAAGCATGAGTCTGCCACATCCAGAGCCACTGTGATGGCATGATCAGATGCTACCGCCCCTTCCTGAAATAGAACTAGGGCCTCAGTCTTCTTGTCGACGGGAGGAAATCAACGATTGGGGCCAGCTTATTCCATAGCACTCTATCATAGCGGGCCAGTATTGCCAGGGCATTTGCAGCTTTAACTGTGGCGGCAGCTGTATATATACAATGCGCTTGCCTGTGGTGTCAAGGTTCTTGCCTTCTTGGTCGGGGGGAACCAGAGACTTAGAGGATGGATTTGCCAACCTCTTGCTTGCTGCAGCTGAGACCACAGAGTCTGGGGATGGCTGGGATCGTAGGCACTTGGGCGCCGAGTCTGGAAGCCTGTACTTCTTTTCCAGCCTATCCCGTCTAGGTGGAGCAGAGTTTGGGGCCTTCATAAGGGCAAGGCCCTCCTCCCACATGTCGTCCAGGAGTGGAATTGAGGTTACCGTCCTTCTGGGTGAGGCTCTTCTCTCATACAATAATCCCTCCTCCTTTTCCTCGGGTACCAAATAAAACAAAGTGGAAGCACTTGCTAACATGGAGTGGAAGGAACCCACTTCGTCTGGGGGGAGGAGGGCGTCCTGGTGGTGTCATCTGCGTTTAGCGGTGTGTCAACGGCTGTTATGAAGTCCTCAAATTCATCCGTATTCTCTGCTGCTGTGTCCATCAGGTACGGGTCCTTCACTATGGTGGTGTTGCCTGTCTAGGCATAGATGGGTGAGGTATCTTGCATTCAGAAACACCAACCTTGCAATCAGAACTTAATCAACTAGAGACACATTGGTCACCACCACTGCCCCCTCCATCAGTATAAGAAACTCACTCCTCACACTATGCATGGCACGCACCAACTCAGAACACCCACATCTACCCCCCCCAACTCACCTAACCATACCTTTCTGGGATCCCTCATCAACACCAGATCCCTTCTTGCCCATGCACTCGACATCGCAGACATCACGGCACACGTTCTTGACTTCCTAGCCATAACAGAAACGTGGCTCCATGACGCTGTGGGCCCAGCGCTGTCACTTGCTGTTCCAGACAGCTATTCCATATGCAGAAGGGACAGACCCAATCCCAAAGTTAAAGGAGTGGCCATCATAGCTAAAACATCTATGAATATGAGAGGTGCCCTTGACCCCCGCACACCTCCTGCAAACTTCTATCAGTTTAACTGTCTCTCTCTGCAACAGCTACACTAAACGTTCACCTCATCTACAGACCCCCAGGGCCTATACGCACCTTCAAGAATGAGGTCACACAAATCATATCATCCAATGCCAAACCACAAACCATAATTTTGGGGGATTTTGTCACAGGTTTCCCCCTTTCTCACCCGAGTTCGATGTTTGCTTGAATTCTTGGGAGGAGTCTTCTTGCGTACGGTTGGGGTTTTGAACAACCCCGTACGAGCGTCTTCGGGTTCCAGCGTGCGTTCAGCGTTCTGCATCCAGGAACACTAGGAATCTTCGGGAAGTCCAGGAAACGAAGGAGGTGTACTCGGAGGCGGGCACACGCGATCCGGGATATTAAGACAGGATAAGGAGGAAGGGAAGATAGAGGGAGGAAGCGAGGGTCCGGGAACCAGGAATCAAGAGTTCAGCAAAGGCGAACTATGGAACACACGTCTAGCCACAGCAAGCGGTAGCGTTGAGACGCGCGGGGCCGCGGCTTCTTTATAGAACATGCTACGTCTGACGTGAAAGCTGGTAGACAGCGTTCTGTGTTTAACGGCCATATTGGAAGTACAGCAGAGTGCAAGCCCCGATGTGTCAAGGACAAGGAAGTCCAGAAGGGATGTGTCAGACGGTTCATGACAGCATGCCTCCTCCAAAAACCTGTCCCACCGGGTTTACCCGGGTGTATGAGATGATACCTTCTGAGTAATCTGGGGGTGTTTAGGTTTGAGATTGGTTCCCAAGTGTGTTCACTGGGAGGGTATCCTTTCCACTCAACCAGGTATTGAAGCTGACCACGTTTGTACCTGGAGTCACAAATTCTGGACACTTCATATTCCAGTTGGTCATTGACTATTACGGGGTTAGGTCTGAGGGTAGTCCGGGAGGACTGGATGTATGGTTTCATTAGAGACGTGTGAAAAACTGGGTGAATCCTCTTCCAGGAGTCTGGTAGTGTGAGTCGGAAGGCCACTGGGTTTATGATTTCTTTTATGGAAAAGGGGCCATAATACCAGGGAGACAACTTATTTGGTCGTAGATGTCGGGGCAGTAGTTTTGAGGATAGCCAGACCTTATCACCTACTGCGTAGGAGGGTCCTGGTCTTCTTTTGGAGTCTGCATAATGCTTGGTGTGAGTGTGGGCCCTTTCTAAGTGCTCTTTGGCTTCCTTCTGTAGATTGATGAGTGTCTCGATCCAGGAAACAACTGTAGGAACGGGTTTAGGATGTGGAAGGACGGAAGGTAGCACCGAAGGGTGAAATCCCTGGTTACAGAAAAAGGGGCTGGTCTTGACGGCCGAGTGATCCGAATTGTTGAAGGCAAACTCAGCCACAGGTATTAAGAGTGACCAATCATCCTGGACCTTGGTAGTGAAGCAACAAAGATATTGTTCTAGGGTTTGATTCACACGTTCAGTAGCCCCATTAGTCTGTGGATGATACCGTGAGGAGAGGGCGCGTTGGATCCCTAGTATCCGGCAAAGGTGTTTCCAAAACTGAGAAATGTATTGAGGCCCTCTGTCTGATATAATCTTGGAAGGGAGTCCATGAAGTCAGAATACGTGTTCGAGGAAGATTCCGGCAAGTTCTGAGGAAGATGGTAGTTTATATAAGGGTGTAAAATGAGCCATGTGAGTGAATAAATCAATGGTGACCATGATAGTCGTGTACCCCCTGGAAGGCGGCAATTCCACAATAAAGTCTGTAGCGATAATTTCCCAGGGCCTTGTTGGTAGTGTGGGCTGAAGAAGGAGACCCGCCGGTCTTTTGTTATGTTTGTTTTGACTGCAGACTGCACAAGCTTGGATGTACAGACATACGTCAGTTTTCATTCTCGGGCACCAAAATTGTCTTTGTATTAGAAGGAGGGTGTTGTTGATGCCACGATGTCCGGAGTGAAGGCTATCATGGCAGAGGTTTATTATCCTTTGCTCTAGTTTTTGTGTGGGGATGACTAGACCATTATCCTTGAACAGATATCCGTCCCTTGTTCTCAGATTCCATCGATTCTTCCCTGAGAATTCCTTATGGGCTCAGAGGACTGGGTTTGTATCCAAACTTCTTCCAGGAGGCTGATTGCTTGAGCTACAAATATCGTATGGGGAAACATCTTAGGGAATGACCAGTCTTCAAGAGTTTTGTAGTCGGGATAAGACGTCAGCCATTATATTCTGTGTTCTAGGGACATGATGGATCTGGTTGGAAAAAAAGGGGGTTTGCAACCCAAAAAAGCCTGTGTCCCTGGAGACAGTTTATTGTGAAGTGGTGTTTTGTTTAATGACTAATAGTTGTCTGCACGAGTGAGCCTCAAATCCTTGTGTGGCTGCTACACAGAAACAACTGAACAATATATATCGATATGAGGGATAAAGTGTTACTCAAATGCGCCAACTGCAAGTTAGATTTGTTGCGGTGAGTCTTCAAAAAATAATCCAGTTAACAAAGAAAGTCTTCAATGTAGATTTCCATAATATGATTTCTTATAGGTTCTCACGTGTTACCATCACATGTTTATGTTGTTCAATACAAGTATTTTCTGGACACTCAAAAATAAAGAAACATTTTTGCTGTCAACACAGTTTTTTGTCAAGTTATTTTAGTTCCTACTCGACACGTGTTTCCCCATTGTTAGTTTACAATGGTTCATTAGGAGAGCAAGTTCTGCATTAATAGGCATTGTTTTGAAAAAATAAAGAAAAGGAAAAAGAAGAATAAAAGAAAAATTTAGTCAGAAATATTGTTTAAATATAAGTATCTTGATTTTATAGAATAATGCGTCATTTCTCCACTCAACCTGTTATGTTCCTTCATGCACCCCTTGTGTTTGGTGCGCGTACTTTTGCCAAGTACTTTTTGATTAAATACAATTTTTTTGCCAATACTCTGTTTCTTTTCATGGTGATTTTATGCTGTCAGTTTTGAGGCGGTAATTGGTTCTGTTAACTAGAGAAGGCCTCTTTTAGAAATAGGAAGGTTTTCCCAGATCATAGAACTCAAATAGAAAAGTGGCTTGGAAAGGTTGGCTTTTCAACATGTATGCTACTAATTAGGGTCTAAGTAATCTTACCTCTGTTCCTAGTTGGCTTATGGTCCTTAAATTAGCGTCCTTTCTGGTCCTGTGCAGAATGCTGCCGGATGCTTTCGCATCAATTCTGCTGCACAACGCTGTATTTATACCTCACGTGAGGCGCGATGACATCATCCCACTGCGCGCCATGTTTTTACGCGCCACGTGATGACATCATCGCGTTGCATAACGTTATAGCGGCCATTTTGTTATCGATTGCAATTTTATGCTCATTTTTATAGCGGTGCTGCTAATTTTCTGGTTATCACTAATGATTACTTTTTACTAAACGTGCAGGTGACCTAACTTTTATTTTAAAGCAGAATGATATGCTTGTTTTTCCTTCAATCTGTTTTCCACTACAGAAAGAAAAGAAACTAAATATTTTTTCACTATAGAGGAAAGAGGGAAAGGGGAAAAAGGATTTTTCTTTTCTTCTGGTTATAAATAAAAGTAAAAAACATATCTGAATACAAATACATTTTGTTCTATGAAATACAAACCTAATTGTCAATGTCATATTTTTAACATAAACAAATCATTTTCATGTTTTGAATTTGTTAAGTCATAACCAATTATACATCTCTGTATCACAGTTTAGACCTGCTTTCCAAGTGCCCATAATGCATATCCATTTACTTTCTTGCTTTCTCAGGATTTCTTCCTTATTCCCTCCTCTGGGTGGTAAAGAGATTTTTTCCAAGCCAAATACCTTTAGATGTGATATATCCAATGTTGGGTGATTTTCCATTATGTGAATTGAAATGGGAGATCTTAGACATTTATTTTGAATTGCTCCGAGGTGTTAAAAAATTCTTACCTTCAGTTTTCTTATTGTACTTCCAATGTACAGTTTTTCGCAAACACATTCTAGCCCATAAATTACAAATGTTGAGTTACAATTGATTGATTCGTTTAATTTTCCCATTTGGTAGTAAAATTTCCTTTTTTCCAGTGCTTAACAAAGGGCATAGTTTGCAGTGTCCACATTTGTGGGTGCCCTTCATAACTGATTGAAAGAATATTGTTGCATGGAAATATAATGCATGGAAACATCCACTCTTCAACAATGTAAAATTCTGGGGACGTTTTATAGATGATATTCTGCTTATCTGGGTAGGCAACACTGCACAGCTAGACAACTATGCAACTCATCTTAATGACAACCAGTATAATCTTTCCTTCACAAAATCGGTAAGCTCCACCAAGATAGAATTCTTAGATTTGGAACTTTTTGTAGAAGATTCAAAGATCCAAACCAAACTGTTTACAAAACCATCAGCAGGAAATAGTCTCCTTTATGCGACATCCCATCATCCAAAGCATACAATCCACAACATACCGTATGGGGAGATTCTTAGAATCAAAAGAAACTGTAGCACGACCTCGACCTTCCAAGATAATTTGAAAACAAGTTTTATGAAATTCAGACAAAGAGGCTATGGCGTAAACAACATCAAAACTGCCATAAAAAAGGCAGAAAACATTCCAAGACAAACTCTACTCATTGACAAACCAAAATCAGCAAACACTAAACGTAAGACCCAATTTATCACAACCTACAGTACAGAGTCAAAGAAAATCAAAAAAATACTAACAGAAAACTGGAACATTCTTCTCACAGATCAAAGTTTGATAACACATCTGGATGAAACACCAAGTATATGTTTTCGGAAAGCACCCACCATAAAAAACCTTGTCAGTCCTAGTTTTCTCAAACCACTACCGGACACCAGAAGAATATTCTTTCAATCAGTTATGAAGGGCACCCACAAATGTGGACACTGCAAACTATGCCCTTTGTTAAGCACTGGAAAAAGGAAATGTTACTACCAAATGGGAAAATTAAACAAATCAATCAACTAATCGATTGTAACTCAACATTTGTAATTTATGGGCTAGAATGTGTTTGCGAAAAACTGTACATATGAAGTACAATAAGAAAACTGAAGGTAGGAATTTCTGAACACCTCAGAGCAATTCAAAATAAATATCTAAGATCTCCCATTTCAATTCACATAATGGAAAATCACCCAACATTGGATATATCAAATCTAAAGGTATTTGGCTTGGAAAAAATCTCTTTACCACCCAGAGGAGGGAATAAGGAAGAAATCCTGAGAAAGCAAGAAAGTAAATGGATATGCATTATGGACACTTGCAAAGCAGGTCTAAACTGTGATAGAGAGATGTATAATTGGTTATGACTTAACAAATTTAAAACATGAAAATGATTTGTTTATGTTAAAAATATGACATTGACAATTAGGTTTGTATTTCATAGAACAAAATGTATTATTTGTATTCAGATACATATTTTACTTTTATTTACAACCAGAAGAATTATTTTTCCTTTTTTACCCTTTCCCTCTTTCCTCTATAGTTGTTACGCTCACCTGGACCCCACAGGGGCGTCGAACGGAACTGGACTGCTACGGACTCCACCAGCGTGACTCGTAGTGCGGTGATGGCTGACTGGACTGGCCCTCCTAGTTTCGTCTGCTTGACCCGTAAGAATAATCACCTAAAAGTAAAAAAAACGGGAATTAGCCACCCGTGGGTGAGAGGAGACACACACTCAATTGTTCCCACTGAACACCTCCTGTGTTCCCTTTCACTGGTCTCACCTTATTGTTTGAAAAGATGAGCTCTCCATCCTGCGTGGGAGGAAGGGGCGCGTAGAAAACCAGTTACTTCACTGGTCTAAAGGAGTGGGCGACTTCCAGACAACTGATGACTCCGAGGTGAGAAGCATATAGTTCTTTAGAGTTCAAAGTGTCTGTTATTCACTCTTGCCCCTCTTTTCTCCCTTTTTTCTTGCAGCTTGAGCCGAGGGATGATCACCTCATTGGAAGCAGAAGCGCTTAGGTAAGAGTCTGTATTTCCCAAACTGTCAGGCGAAAAATAATGGTCCAAATGTATTTAACTGACTACCTTCTGTCTCCCTACAGGTGCGGCGTAAGAAGAAATGGTGTGCAGAAGAAGAATGCCTCGGGCGATGAAATCAAGTAAGTATCTTGCGGTGAAAGAAGATTGTCCTTGTTGGCTATTGGCTCACCTTGTTATTTGTTTTGTCTTTTCAGATGCCAGGATTTCGGTGACGAGGCGATGGAGGCTGCGCCGGGTCGCGGAGATGCTGTGAAGACTGGTGAGTATGGCACAGCGCTGCAGCTGGCGAAGCAACGCGTTTGAATTTTAAGTCTCTTTCTCTATTCGATGGTGCGGCAGCTCTGAGAACTGCTGATGATCAAAAGGTAATGTCCTTGTTCTAACTTTTCCTTCTTCTTTCCCTTCTTTCTAGGATCTGGTCCGGAGTCGAGGCGGGCGTGGCTGAAGGCAGGATGCTCGGTTTGTAGGCACGGTGAGTGTGCTGCAGAAGGCAGAATAACGCGAAGCGTGTGCTGTTCATCGGGCGTGGTTTAAATAGCCTTCAAAGTAGTCCCAGGTAAGAAGTCCCAAAACCACACCCAAGCAAAAAATAGTCCCTAAAGAAAAGTAATCCCAATATGAGCCAGGACCGCACCCATATAGCTCCTAACAGGGATGGTGGGAATCCCAGTGGGTGCTTGGATGCCTTTTTCCTGGGCAGATGGACTTAATCCTGATATCCGGGGGCAGGCATTATGACAGCAGTCCCCCCTCCCCCCTCCAAGGCCCCTCCTAAGGTTGTTCTTCTCGTTGGTCTGGGTTTATCTGGGAAATTCTGATGGAATTTTCTTATCAACCTTGGTGCATGGATGTAGTCATTCGGTTCCCATGACCTTTCCTGTGGCCCATAACCCTTCCAGTCAACTAGATAAAAGAGCTTTGATTTGACTATTTTTTAATCCAAAATATTTTTAACTTCAAATTCAGGTTCCCCGTCTATTAGGATGGGATCAGGTGGCTTGGTGAGTCTTGTTCCAGGTTGTACTGGTTTCAGAAGTGAAACATGAAAAACGGGGTGTATTTGCATAGTTGGAGGTAACTCCAATTTAACGGCCACGGTATTGATAATGGCCTTAATAGTGTAAGGTCCCAAATATCTAGGGTTAAAGGTCCGAGTTCCTTTCAGAGGTATGTGTTTTGTAGCCAGCCAAACTTGGTCTCCTATCTGGTACAGCGGAGCCTTGCTTCTGTGTTGATCTGCAGTCTTCTTGTATCTTTCCTTAGCTTGTTTCAAATGTTCAGTCTCTCTTTTAAAAGCTTGTGTAATAATGGTGTGTAGATGGTTTACAGCGGGCATTTGTAAGTGTTGGGGTGAGTTGAGTTCTGAGATCCGAGGAGGTCGTCCATATATGGTATAAAAAGGGCTTTGTCCAGTTCCTGAATGTAAAGAGTTATTGTATGCATATTCGGATATCCACAAGATTTCCTTCCAATTGCCTTAAGTTTGGTGTAACATGCATCGTAGGTATTGCTCAAGAGTTTGATTGGTCCTCTCCGTCTGACCATCGGTCTGGGGGTGGTGGCTGGTTGATAATCTCACGTCGAATTGGGCCAATTGACAGCATTTTTTCCAAAACTGTGAAATAAACTGGCTACCTCGATCAGAAACCAATACGGAGGGGAATCCATGTATTCTAACAATATTTTCAAGAAATTCCTTAGCCAAGGTTGAAGCTGAAGGTAGCCCCTTCAAGGGGATGAAATGAGCCATCTTGGAAAAAAGGTCCACTATAACTAGAATGGTGTTACATCCATTACATGGGGGAAGGTCAGTAATAAAGTCTCGGGATAAGGTGTGCCAGGGCGTAGGTGGAATGTCCAAGGGTTGTAAAAGACCAGCTGGTTTCTTCTTCTGGCACTTGTTTTGGGCACAAATACCACGAGACAACACAAATGATTTTACGTCCTTCCACCAAGTCGGCCACCAGAATTGTCTTTTGATTTTGGCCTCAGTCTTGGCGATTCCAGGGTGTAAATTCAATCAGAGCGTCGTGGTAATTGGAGATAACTAATTCCCGTAGTTCCTTGTTTGGTAGGAATAGACGACCTTGATAGTAGGGTAGACCATTGATGACTGAATAATCTTGGCCCTTGTTTAACCAGTCTCGTAATGCTGCTGGGTCCAACAGTTGTTTGATTTTAATACGGACATCATCTACAGTTTGCAGAGTGGATATACCAAGTATTCTTTTCTCCGAAATGATAGGTACTGGGTCAGAGCTTGAACATGCTTCTCCCATTCCGATACGGGATAAGGCATCAGTTTTTCCATTTCGACAACCTGATCGATAAGTAATCACGAAATCAAATTCCGCAAGGAATAAGGCCCACCCCTAAGCTGACGTGATGATTGGGCCTTGGCTGTCTAAGTATTGCAAATTCCTGTCATCGGTGATTACAGTGATGGTATGCCTAGCACCGAGAAGATAATGCCACCAAGCCTTAAACGCTGACTTGGTGGCCAGAAGCTCCTTGTCGGTAACAGCATAGTTTAGTTCAGGTGCTGAGAATTTTCTTGACCAGAATGCCACTGGATGAAGTAGGCCAGTGTCAGGATCCTTCAGAAGAAGAACGGCCCCCATGGCTAAGCTGGATGCGTCAGTTTCCACCACGTATGGAAGTTCAGGACGTGGATGTCTTAAAATGGGAGCAGAAGTGAATTTTTGTTTTAGATTCTGGAAGGCCCTTTCTGCTTCTTCAGTCCATAGGAAGCGTTTATTCTTTCGCAAAAGGGCCGTGATAGGGTGTACAATATGTGAGAATTCAGGAATAAATCTGCAGTAGAAATTAGCAAATCCGAGCATGCTTTGTACTCCTTTAACTGAGGTGGGTGAAGGCCACTTGAGGATAGCGTCCACCTTTTGTGAATCCATTTGAACTTCATTTGGGGTCAGGATAAATCCAAGGAATTCTACTTCAGTAGAGTGGAAGACGCACTTTTCCAATTTCGCATATAGCCGATGCTTAAGTAGTTTTTCAAGGACAGCACGAACATGTTTCACATGGTCAGATTCTGAGGGGTAGAACACTAAAATGTCGTCTATGTATACAACAACACAGACGTCAATGAGTTCACAAAGGACATCGTTCATAAAATAATGGAAGGCTGCCGGTGCATTGCACAGCCCGAAAGGCATCACCTGGTATTCAAACAATCCGTACTTGGTGCGAAAGACAGTCTTCCATTCATCGCCTTTCTTAACTTATACCAGATGATATGCCCCTCTAAGGTCTAACTTCGTGTAGATACGGGCTTCTTTTACTTGGTCCAGTAAATCTGGGATCAGGGGCAGCGGGTATTGGTTTTTACTGTAATTTTGTTTAACGCACAATAATCTATGCAAGTCCTAAGGTCACCTTCCTTTTTTGGCACGAAGAATAAAGCTGATGCTGCTGGAGACTTGGATGGACGAATGAACCCATTAGCAAAGTATTGATCGAGATATTGCCGTAGGTGGAGGTTTTCAGGTTCTGTGAGGGCGTAGATCCTACTGCATGGAACTTGGGCACCGGGTAAGAGATCGATCTGACAATCATATGATCTGTGAGGTGGTAATGTGTTTGCTTGGTCTTTTTGAAAAACATCCTGAAATTCCAGATATTCCTGAGGTAACTGAGTCATCGGGTTTGCGACCGTGGCCAGGCCTTTGTCCAAGGTTTCTACTGCATAACAAGTGTGTGCACAATCCGGGAAGGTCACTCTTTTCTCGCCATTCAATACAAGGGTTATGCTTTTCCAACCATGGTATTCCCAGAATTATTTGGAACTGGGGGGGCCTTGATTAAGTCAAACACAATGCTCTCTCGATGCCCATCTTGACCCAACAGTGTCATCTCCGAAGTTGAATGAGTCACTGGTCCGGAGGCAATTTAAGTCCCATCGACAGTGGTAATGACATCAGTTGTGGTCTTTTTGCAAAGAGGTAGGTTCATCCTTGTAGCCAATTCGTGGTCCATGTAATTTCCTATAGCTCCGCTATCAATGTATGCTTTCACTCCGTGCATACGAGATGGCTGCCTGGAATCAATAAGGACCATTGGTATAATTAGGTGCGAGCCTGAGTGTCCTTCTTCATGCTCGGCAAGGAACAAGTTACTTACCTGTAACTATTGTTCTCCAGCATGTGTCTGGCATGGATTCACATGCTCATGAATATTCCCCGTTGTCAGGCCGGGAATCCTCGGTATAGAAAAAAATCAGTATCAGTTTTGTTTCTGATCTGTCTTTGTCAGTAGTAACCAATCACTGGTCTCTGGGTCATACTGCCCCCAGCCAATGACTGCCCTCTCCCTAAGCCCCTCCCCTGGCAGACATCCTCAGATTTGGTAGCACGTGAAGTGGCAGTATGACCAAGTGAAGAGCCGCAGAGGGGTAGGCGGGAGGGTTTGCATGTGAATCCATGCCAGACCCATGCTGGAGAACAACAGTTACAGGTAAGTAACTTGTTCCTTCTCCAGCATGGGGTCTGGCATGGATTCACATGCTCATGAATATAAGAATACATAGCAGTATACACATGCACAACCACGGGAGGTGGCACAAGGCTCAATATCAAGAAATACAACAACTCAACATTAAGCAACTCTTACCTCCTCACCAGGCTCACCTTAGGCGAACAGGTTGCGCAGCACTGCCTGGCCGACTCTGGACTCCTCCCTGGAATCCCAGTCGACGCATTAGAATCTCGTGAAGGTGTGCGTCAACCTCCACGTGGCAGCCCTGCAGATGTTGAGCAGGGGCACACCAGACAGGAACGCCGTAGTAGCAGAGATCGCTCTGGTCGAATGGGCTCTCGGACGGCCGGGCAGTGGTCGGTTTGCCAACCGGTGACAATGCATGATGCAGCCGGAGAGCCATCTGGAAATGGAAGTCTTCGAGAGAGCCTTCCCTTTATTCACAGGTCCAAAGTTCACAAACAGCTTTGATGTCTTCCGGAAACTCTTCGTGTGGTCCACGTAGAACTTCAGGGCTCTAACCACATCTAGCGAGTGCAGAGTCCTCTCAGCCGGCGACGAAGGCGACGGGAAGAAAACTGGCAACACCAAGGGCTCGTTGAGGTGGAAGTCCGACGGCACCTTGGGCATGAAGGAGGGGTGCGTCCTCAGCACCACCCTCGTGTTGTGAAAAGTCAAGTATGGAGGCTTGCAAGACAGGGCCTGGATCTCTCCCACTCGTCGTGCAGAGGTGATGGCCACGAGGAATGCTGTCTTCCACGACAGAAACTTCAACGGCACTGAATGCATAGGCTCGAATGGGGCCCCCATGAGCCTAGTTAGTACCACGTTGAGCTCCCACGCCGGGGCTGGGGCCTTCACCGGCGGGAATGATTGGAACAGTCCTTTCATAAATTCCTTCACCAGACGATGAGACCACAAGGACACCCGTCCTGTAGTTCTGGTGTAACGTGAGACGGCCGCCAGATGTACCTTGATGGAGGCGTGAGACAGGCCAGCCTTGGCCAAAGACAGTAGGTACGGCAATACTTGAGGGGCCGTAATCCGCAGAGGGTTAATCTTCTGTGCTCGGCACCAGACAGAGAACCTCTTCCATTTGTGTCCGTAGCACTTGAGAGTTGAGGATGCCCTGGCCTTTGCAAGAACCTCTCTGCAGTCGGCTGGGATGTCGTATACTCCAAACTCTAGTGCTGCAGGAGCCAGGCCTGCAAGTTCAGAGACTCTGGTTCGTGATGAAGAATGGCACCTCCTTCTCTGGAGAGAAGATCCGCGTCCGTCGGTAGCTTGACTGGTGTGGACACTGACAAGTGCAGACAGTCCGGGAACCAGATCTGCCTCGGCCACGCCGGTGCGACGAGGATCATCCTGCACTGGGACCTCTTGAGCTGGTTGACGAGCCGGAGTAGCAACGGTGGGAATGCATAAAGGAACAGGCCGTCCCAGGGGAACGAGAAAGCATTGCCCATGCTCCTCGGTTGGGGAAACCTGCTGGCGAACCTCCGGCACTTGGAGTTCGCCGCTGTCGTGAAGAGATCAATCTGGGGTTCGCCCCATCGTCGGAAGAGTCGGTCCACTTGATCCTGGCGCAGTTCCCACTTGTGGCACGAGCGCAGCTCCCTGCTGAGTGAGTCGGCGATGGTGTTTTTTATCCCTGCCAGATGAACGGGTACCAGAAACATCCCTTGTGCGATGGCCCAATGCCACAGATCCTGGGCTTCCTTGGACAGGGAAGGGGATCTGGTTCCGCCCTGCTTCCGAATGTAAAACATCGTGGTGGTGTTGTCGGTGAAGATCCTCACCACCTTGCCGTTGAGGGACGGAAGGAAGGACCCGAGGGCCCAGAACACTGCGAGGAGCTCCAAGATGTTGATGTGGAGAGTCTTCTCCTCCGAGCACCAAAGGCCTCTCGCGTGGAGGCCCCCGGTGTGCGCTCCCCAACCTTCCAGGGAGGCATCCGTCGTCACCGTCACCTGGTGGGCCGGGGCTAGGAAGCCTGTTCCCGCTTTCAGGTGAGCGCGGACACCCCACCATCGTATCGCCTGACGGAACATTTCGTCGAGTGAGATCCTGTCCTCGAAGCTGCCCGTTGTCTGGATCCAGTGGGCGTCGAGGAATTCTTGCAAGGGCCCCATCCGAAGTCTGCAATGGGGCACCAGATAAATGCAGGAGGACATCATTCTGAGGAGGGACTTGATAGAGCTCACTCTGGCCAGTAGAAGTTGCACCTTTCCTAGGATGGTCCTTATCCTTTCCTCCGACGGTGAGGCCTGCCGCGCCACTGTGTCGAGCTGTGCTCCCAGAAACAGGGCGACTTGCGACAGGACCAGGTGGGATTTTGGAAAGTTGATGGAGAACCTCAGGTCCGCGAGCAGCTGGACGGACTTCGCAGTGTGTTCCACGGCGAGCTCCCTTGTCCTTGCCCGTATGAGCCAGTCGTCGAGGTAGGGGTAGACGTGGATCCCCTGCAGGCGCAGCCGCGCCGCCACCGGTGCTAGGCACTTGGTGAACACCCTGGGCGCCGATTTTAATCTGAACGGGAGGGCCTTGAACTGGTAGTGCCGCCCTTTGACCACGAACCTGAGGAACTTTCGGTGCCTCTTTAGAATAGGGATGTGGAAGTAAGCATCCTCCAAGTCCAACGACGACAGGAAATCGCCCTCCTCCAGCTGTCCCAGCACGTGCTGGAGGGTGACCATCCGGAACTTCTGTGCCTTGATGTATTTGTTTAGTCGTCGCAGGTCCAGGATGGGACGCCATCCTCCTGTCTTCTTCCTCACGAGGAAGTATCTTGAGTAAACTCCGGAGCTCCAAAGCCTCTTCGGGACAAGCTTGATGGCACTTTTCCTGAGCATCGCCCGTACTTCCAACAGCAGTTGAGGGACGTGATTTTCCTTCCTGGCCACGGGAGGAATGCGGGGGCACCTCTTCTGGAACTCAAGGGCGTGCCCCAGGGCCAGGGCGTCCAGCACCCAACGGTCGGTGGAGATGGACTCCCACACGCTGATGAACTTCGTCAGCTGGCCTCCCACCGGGGTGCTTCGGCGGGGGCCCGACCCGACAGACGGTTCAATCTTGCTTGGAGGCCGCTTTGCCTCCTTGACCACCTTGGCGACGATGGCGGGATCCACCTGACTTGCCGCATCCCCTGTAGGCCTCCTGCGACGAAGACCTTGCCGCTTGACGGTAAGTAGAGGAGCTGCTGCCGGCTCCCTTGGAGGTACCCTGTCTGCCTCCGGAGCTCCGAAAGGACAGCCGTCGCTGTTGGAGCACCGCCAGTGCACGGGCCGTCTCTGTCTTGATCACCTGAAGGGATTCATCAACTGCCTTGCCAAAAAGGTTGTTCCCATCGAAGGGCATGTCCAAAACCTTGGTCTGAACGTCCTGGTGGAAATCCGTCGCCCTGAGCCATCCTCGTCGTCTCAGGCAAACGCTGTTGCCCAACTGACGGAAACCGGTGTCGGCGATGTCCGTAGCCACCGTAATGGCGTGGTCCGAGGCAATCTCACCTTCCTGCAAGATTTCCAGGCCTCAGCCCTCTTGGCATCCGGAAGGATGTCCAACAGAGGGGCGATCTTAAACCACAACTCCCTGTCGTAGCGGGCTACGATGGCCAGGGCGTTGGCCGCCTTGATGGTCGTCGCTGCAGATGAGATGACCCGTCGTCCCATTGCATCCAGTTTCCTACCCTCGCCATCCGGATGGGAGGTTGAAGTCGAGGCCGATGCCCCCCCTCTGCTTTCTTCTTGGCCGCCGCCGAGACGACCGAGTCCGGGGTAGGTTGCGCTCTAAGGCACAAGAGGGCGGCGTCGGGGACCAGGTACTTCTTCTCGTACCGGTCCCTCTTCGCAAGAGCCGTGGTAGGGTTCTTGAGGAGGGCGAGCCCCTCATCCCAGATGTCATCAATAAGCGGTACGGCGAGGACCGTCTTCCTTTTAGCCTCACGCCGCTGGTAAAGGAACCCCTCCTTCTTTTCCTCGGGGCAGAGCTGGAAGAGCTCGGGTGCCCTGGAGATCATTGCATGGAAGGATCCAATCTCGTCGGATGGGGACGCCCGGGCAGGGGGCGACGGGGGACACGTCCCGTCGTCGCCTCCGTCGTCATCCGTACCCGTCATAGTCGTGTCCATGCCTGTATCATCCCTGTGGGTAGTGGACCGGGGGGGAAGGCAGAGAAGGCCGCAGAGGCGGGAGAGGAGGCCTAGGATGCGTCGTCCTCCTCTTAGGCGGTCGGCTCCCCGAAGGTCCTGGCTCCGGATCCTCCGTCGGGTCTGGCTCAGGCTCCTCCGTCGGGGGAAGGGGCAACCTAGTCCTCATCTCCGAGCATAAGGACTGGATGGCTGACAAAATGGCCGCCGAGGTGTCCTGCGGCACCGGAAACGACGGGCGCGAGGGCTCTTGAGGAGCCTCGTCTGCGTCACCGTCGCCCTCGTCGTCGCCCTCGTCGGGATCCCTCCCGATGGGCTGTGTCTCCTCCACGACTTGGATGAGCTCCTCTTCAGAGGTCGTGTCCGTATTCACGATGGCCACCACCCCCTCACCCCCTTTTTCCAACGAGGACTTCGTGGGGGTCTGCTCGATGGGCCTGAAAGACAACTCCCTCCGCGGTGGCAGGGAGACTCTGGTACCTGAGGGCGCCTCCACTGGTGTAGCCTCCACAGGCTGCGTCAGGGCTGCGGCGACATCCTCAATCGAGGTCCTAGCAGGGTGAAGCACGGCCAACGTCACCTTCTGTACGCCCGGGGCCTTCACCTTCGGGTGAGGGTCCGAGCCTCGCTCCACCTCTGCCAGAGTCTTCTAGATCGACCGGGGCCTCTCCAGAAGCTTCGCCGGGTTCTCAGACTTCCTCTTACCCGAGCCAGAGCGTTGGCTCGTGGTCGATGGCGCTGGGGAGGGTGCGCCTTGCCTGGCAGCCAAGGAGCCCGACCGTTCGGCGCTTCTGGTGCCCGCGGACTCGCGGTGCTTAGCCTTTTGTTGGGCCCCCGTCGCCGGAGCACCCTCACAGGACTTAGAAGACTGCTCGGACTTCTTCTTCTCGCCTGGCGGGCTCTTAACTTCCAGCCAGTTGGCGAGACGGAGGTGGCGATCCTTCATGGTCCGCTCCGACATGTTTCCACAAAACGCGCAGTCCTTTTCCTTGTGCGTCTTGTCCTCATGGAGACAGTAGAGGCATAACGAATGCTCGTCCTCCTTGAAAACGTTCTGAAGCTGGCATCCAGGGCAGGTCCTGAATAGCTTCCCGGGCGTCGAGCTCCCTTTCTCCTGGGCCATGTCCGGGGTAGGCCTCGGAACTTCTGGAATCCTCCAAAAGCGTAACTCGACGAAATCTTCACCCTTGAGGGGCGTAGAAAACTCCGAAACGGATCCCCGTCGATCGGAAGTAGAAACAGTGGAGCTTGAGGCTCTTTTAACCGAAAAAATGAGAAAATCTCCTGAGAAAAGCGTGAAAACGCAGCAAAAGCTCGAGAGCTAAGCACGAGGACTCCCAATACTTGAACGTGCGGTAAAAATCTGAGGATGGCTGCCAGGGGAGGGGCTTAGGGAGAGGGCAGTCATTGGCTGGGGGCAGTATGACCCAGAGACCAGTGATTGGTTACTACTGAGAAAGACAGATCAGAAACGAAACTGATACTGATTTTTTTCTATACCGAGGATTCCCGGCCTGACGACGGGGAATATTCATGAGCATGTGAATCCATGCCAGACCCCATGCTGGAGAAGCGGACCTCTACGCTTGTTGGGCGTGGTCGTTTCCCGACTCAGACTCTATATTGCTTTTGTCAGCAGCTCCTACCATCTTTTTGGGTGGTTTCACTGGGCGATCCCATAAAAAGTGTCCTGAGGTTCCAGAATACAAACACAATTGTAACTGCCGCCTCCTTTCCCTTTCTTTTTGAATTAAAGGTCCTTTAACCCCTCCAATTTGCATAGGTTCAGATACATCAGTTCCTTTGGGGATAACATTGTCTTTAGGTCTTACCAATAAACGATTCTCGAATCTGGCTCGATCCGCCTTACGATTCTGAAGTCTGTAATCCAACTGGACCACCAGATCTATGTATTCTGCACAATCTTGGGGTGGGTTCACTACTTGTCCCAGAACATCTTTTAGTTCACCTCGTAGACCACGATGAAATAATGTAATTCGTTTGACCTCTGGCCACCCGGTTTCTACTATCAATCTATTGAAAGTTGCGATGTAAGTTAACAAATCCTGGTTACCCTGCCGTAAAGACAAAAGTTCGTTATCCAAGGCCTGGCCTTGGGAATGTCACGAAAATAGTTTTTCCATGCTTAGTTGAAAACCTTGGAAATCTCGAAGAATGGGGTCATCCTGATTGACTAATGGGATAGCCCAATTGGCAGCACTGCGGTGAGATATGATAATACAAAGGCCACCTTCGCTTGGTCATTGGGAAAGGCTCCTGGTCTACACAAAAAATGCAAGCGACATTGGTTCATAAACACAGCAAACCTTTTTGGGTCCCCTGCAAAGCGTTCTGGTGGTGCTAAAGGAACTGTTCCTAACTGGAGCAGCAGCTCCCCCGAGTCCAGGTAAAGGCGTGTGCCCAGCTTGGGCTTGAAGTAATTGCCTGGCAAGGTCATCCGTACGTTCCTTGGACACAGCCAGTTCTCTCCTAAGAGCATTAGTCTCTTGATGGGCGGAATGCACTTCTGCCCTAAGTTCGCTTAGTAGTTGGGCTAATTGGTCAGTCTCAGAGGTCTCCATGACGCCCGGGTGGATGTTTGTAGAGAGGCTTCGCGTTCTGTTATGCTCACCTGGACCACACAGGGGCGTTGAACGGAATTGGACTGCTACGGACTCCACCAGCGTGACTCGTAGTGCGGTGATGGCTGACTGGACTGGCCCTCCTAGTTTCGTCTGCTTGACCCGTAAGAATAATCTCCTAAAGGTAGGAAAAAGGGAATTAGCCACCCGTGGACGAGAGGATACACGCACTCAATTGTTCCCCACTGAACACCTCCTGTATTCCCTTTCACTGGTCTCACCTTATGTTTTAAAAGATGAGCTCACAATCCTGCGTGAGGCAGGGGCGCGTAGAAAACCAGTTACTTCACTGGTCTGAAGGAGTTGGGCGAGTTCCAGACAACTGATGACTCTGAGGTGAGTAGCATATAGTTCAAAGTGTCTGTTATTCACTCTTGCCCCTCTTTTCTCCCTTTTTTCTTGCAGCTTGAGCCGAGGGATGATCACCTCATTGGAAGCAGAAGCGCTTAGGTAAGAGTCTGTATTTCCCAAACTATCCGGCGAAAAATAACGGTCCAAATGTATTTAACTGACTACCTTCTGTCTCCCTACAGGTGCGGCCTAAGAAGAAATGCTATGCAGAAGAAGAATGCCTCGGGCGATGAACTCAAGTAAGTAACTTGCGGTGAAAGAAAATGGTCCTTGTTGGCTATTGGCTCACCTTGTTATTTGTTTTGTCTTTTCAGATGCCAGGATTTCGGCGACAAGGCGATGGAGGCTGCGCTGGGTCGCGGAGATGCTGTGAAGACTGGTGAGTATGGCGCGGCGCTGCAGCTGGCGAAGCGACGCGTTTGAATTTTAAGTCTCTTTCTCTATTCGATGGTGCGGCAGCTCTGAGAACTGCTGATGATCAAAAGGTAATGTCCTTGTTCTAACTTTTCCTTCTTCTTTCCCTTCTTTCTAGGATCTGGTCCGGAGTCGAGGCGGGCGTGGCTGAAGACAGGATGCCCAGCTTGCAGGCACGGTGAGCGTTACGCTGCAGAAGGCAGAATAACGCGAAGCGTGTGCTGTTCATCGGGCGTGGTTTAAATAGCCTTCAAAGTAGTCCCAGGTAAGAAGTCCCAAAACTACACCCAAGCAAAAAAATAGTCCCTAAAGAAAAGTAATCCCTGTCATGCATGCTGGACGTGGTCCTACCTCCTACGCTCGTAGAACAGCTAGACCGTTCTATTCCAAATGGCGGTTGTTCGACACGTTGCCGGGAAAACGACGTTTGCACTTTTCACGTCGCTAACTTCACGTGTATTCTGCTTCGTCACGTGAACTACGGCATTACGTATTTAAGCAGCGTGGAAACTTCACTCGCTGCTTCTGATCGAATCATTTGGCGTTGTGTAGCTGAACCTCCGGTCTGCATCCTTGCAGGTTACTACAGCTACTTTTTTGGCCTTCTATAGCGTGTTTTCCGCCACACGCTGATTCCTGGAGCTGTTTGGTTGCGTGTAAATCCACACGTTGTCTTCAAACGCGGCTGGCCTGGGCTGCGTGAATCCTGTTCGCGTGTACTTCCACACGCGCACGCTATCTTCAAACGCGGCTGGCCTGGGCTGCGTGAATCCTGTTTGCGTGTAATTCCACATGCGCACGCTATCTTCAAACGCGGCTGGCCTGGGCTGCGTGAATCCTGTTCGCGTGTAAATCCACACGTGCACGCTATCTTCAAGCGCTGCTGGCCTGGACTGCGTGAATCCTGCTCGCGTGTAAATCCACACGCGCACGCTATCTTCAAGCGCTGCTGGCCTGGACTGCGTGAATCCTGCTCGCGTGTAAATCCACACGCGCACGCTATCTTCAAGTACGGCTGGCCTGGACTGCGTGAATCCTGCTCGCGTGTAAATCCACACGCGTACGCTATCTTCAAGCGCTGCTGGCCTGGACTGTGTGAATCCTGCTCACGTGTAAATCCACACGCGCACACTATCTTCAAGCGCTGCTGGCCTGGACTGCGTGAATCCTGCTCGCGTGTAAGTCCACAAGCGCACGCTATCTTCAAGCGCTGCTGGCCTGGACTGCGTGAATCCTGCTCGCGTGTAAAATCCACACGCATATGTTGTCTTCAAGCGCTGCTGGCCTGGACTGCGTGAATCCTAATCGCGTGTAAATCCACACGCACACGCTCTTTTCTTCGTGGCTGTCCAGAACCGCGTGTACTTTGTTTATACCTTAAAAGGAGCGCTATTTCCAACTCCTGCACCTGTGTTATTAACAGGGGGATTGATTCATTTCTATACTTTACACTACGTGGGAAGGAAACTTTTCAAGGATAATTGGAAGGTGACAGTGAACAGTACTTTGGACGCTATCCTGTGGTGCATCAACCCGGTATCTAGCGTGAGCCTCGTTCCGTTCGGGATAAGTCTCCCTTACTAATCTTCCCTTCCTTGTCGTTTGTTCTACCTTGGATTCCTCAAGAGACTCTGCTGGATTCATCTGCCCTAGACTCAAGGTCAGTGTGTGCATTCATGACATTTCCTATTCCATCATACCCAGGTCGGGGCAGTTATTCATGATACTTTATTTTGTTCTAGGCTGACTTCTTATACCTTACCCACGCCCTTTCCAGTGATCCATCGCTCTGCCTGTTTTACCAGTCAGAGAGTTGTATCATTTGGAAGGTCTTAACTTGACTTCACAACTATCAAAACGCGTGAACAGGGATCCGGAAGACCCTACCACCTGTATCCTTTTAAGTACCGTATCCTTTTCAGTTAATACTTTGGTGCTCTCTGACAATCCCTTCCAGGCCTCACGATGGCCTATGCTTAAGTTCCTTGCAGCATGGTCTGCATGAGGTAAGTTTGACAATAGGAGCCTGGCGCCTACGGCGCCAGAACCGCACCCATATAGCTCCTAACTGGGATGGTGGGAATCCCAGTGGGTGCTTGGATGCCCGTTTCCTGGGCAGATGGACTTGATCCTGATATCCGGGGGCAGGCATCATGACAATAGTGAAAAAATATTTAGTTTCTTTTCTTTCTGTAGTGGAAAACAGTTTGAAGGAAAAACAAGCATATCATCCTGCTTTAAAAAAAAAGTTAGGTCACCTGCATGTTTAGTAAAAAGTAATCATTAGTGATAACCAGAAAATTAGCAGCACCGCTATAAAAACAAGCATAAAATTGCAATCGATAACAAAATGGCTGTTATAACGTTACGCAACGTGATGACGTCATCGCGTAGCGCACAGCGTGATGACGTCATCGCGGCTCGCGCGAGGTATAAATACAGCGTTGTGCAGCAGAATTGATGCTAAAGCATCCAGCAGCATTCTGCACAGGACCAGCAAGGACGCTAATTTAAGGACCATAAGCCAACTAGGAACAGAGGTAAGATTACTTAGACCCTAATTAGTAGCATATATGTTGACACTCCAACCTTTCCAAGCCACTTTTCTATTTGAGTTCTATGATCTGGGAAAACCTTCCTATTTCTAAAAGAAGCCGTCTCTATTTAACAGAACCAATTACCGCCTGAAAACTGACAGCATTAAATCACCATAAAAAGAAAGAGTATTGGCAAAAAAAATTGTATTTAATCAAAAAGTACTTGGTAAAAGTGTGCGCACCAAACACAAGGGGTGCATGAAGGAACATAAGTTGAGTCGAGAAATGACGCATTATTCTATAAAATCAAGATACTTATATTTAAACAATATTTCTGACTACATTTTTCTTTTATTCTTCTTTTTCCTTTTCTTTGTTTTTTCAAAACAATGCCTATTAATGCAGAACTTGCTCTCCTGATGAACCATTGTAAACTAACAATGGGGAAAGAGAGCAAAAAATGTTCTTTATTTTTGAGTGTCCAGAAAATACTTGCATTGAACAACAAACATGTGATGGTAACATGTGAGAACCTATAATAAATCATATTATGGAAATCTACATTGAAGACTTTCTTTGTTAACTGGATTATTTTTTGAAGACTCACCGCAACAAATCTAACTTACAGTTGGCGCATTTGAGTAACACTTTATCCCTCATATCGATATATTGTTCACATGATGGATCTGGAACTGGTACTGGGCCAAGAAGAAGGCCCAGCGGGCTTGACGGCTATTTCTACATTCCAGAGCCTGTAGAACTTGAATATTCCGATGGTCCGTGCAGACCTGGACAGGATGTTTTGCTCCTAGAAGTAGATGACGCCACTCTGTGAAAGCTTGACGGATGGCTAACGGTTCCTTTTCCAAAACAGAATAATGGGTTTCGCTTGGAGTTAGTGTCCGTGAAAGATAAGCAATAGGATGTTCCAGATTGTCCTCGAACTCCTGTTTTAGAACTGCTCTAATGGCGTAGTTAGAAGCGTCTGTTTCCACTAGGAAAGGTGGATTGATGTCAGGTTGAGCCAGGATGGGAGCTTGTGTAAACTCGGTCTTTAACCGTTGGAATGCCTCGTGTTGGGCTGTTGTCCAAAGAAAGGGAGTATCTTTTTTTCAGCAAAGTAATGATCAGTTGCGCTATCTCAGAAAAGGAAGGCATGCATTTCTAGTAAAAGTTGGTAAGTCCCAGGACGTATTGGATTGTTTCACGGCAGTCGGAATGGGCCAGGATAGTATGGCTTTTACTGTGGAGTGGTCCATTCTGATTCCTTCTGGGCTGAGGACAAATCCTAGATTGTGAACAGTAGAGACATGAAAAAGGCACTTCTTGGGTTTAGCCAGGAGCTTGCGTTCACATAGCCGTTGTAATACTAAGGACAAGAGACTTGTCCTTGGCCTCAAGCCCAGGGACCGTATCTCTCCAGGACTGAAATTGCTACACTGGCTCCCTGTGGCTGCGAGGATTAAGTTCAAAACCCTCTGCATTGTCCACAAGGCCTTCTGGGGCCTGGGGCCAAATTACCTTCAACTCTCCCTTCCTAAATATCTTCCTTCTCGAGCACTTCGCTCTTCCGCCTCCAACTCCCTCAGGGTCAGCCGCTTCTCCAAGCAACGAGTTGGGGGGAGATCTCTCTCTGCAGCAGGGGCCTCCCTTTGGAAGAGCCTTCCTGCCTCCCTGAAACTTGAGGAGAACCATCTCCAGTTCCGGAAGCACCTCAAAACCTTCCTCTTTGCTTCTGCTTTCTCTCTCCCTCTCCCCTGCTAAATCACTGAAACTGTACTGAATCAGCAACTGCGCCACTCACCAATCTCGGTCCTTGGACCAGCCACTCTCCCCTGCACTGCCTTCCTGGCAACCCCTGCACTGCGGGACTGTCTCTGTATCCCTACAGCCCCCCTTCCCAGCACTTGTCTGCACTTATCTTGCACTTGCCACCAGCTGGCCCTTATTATTTATCTTGTTCATTACTAACCCTGTACTGCACTTTCCCCTCTCCCTTTCCCCCTTGCACTTTTCCCGTCCCCCCTACCCATGCACTTGCGCGATCTGAATGACACCTGGCCTAGTAGGATCGCTGTCTGTCTCCCCTTGTTCCCCCCTCCCTGCCTCGTCGCGCCTTGAAACACTTGTGTATAGGCGCGTTACAAATGCCATATCATATCATACCTTAACATGCTCATCATGCTTAAGATGGTCCTTAGAGAATATTAAGATATCGTCCAGGTACACTATGACGAAGAGGAACAACATATCTGAAAACGAAATTATAAAGCCCACCTTAGCCCTGGGGGTAGAAAAGTAGTAGGGCTTAAAAGTAAAGTCTGACGGTTCATGACAGATTTCAACTTAGGCCTAAACGACCACTTGATAACAATGCTCTAACATCACGTCAGCACTCGGTTTCGCGAACAAGATTCAGAATCCCACGCATGTGAAAGGTTGTATACTCGACTGGCTTGCAGAAATCAGCTGCATGTCCACCATCACATCTAACTCGCCATGTCCTTGGTCGGATCACCACTTCATCACATTCAATATCAATACTAAGATCAGCCCAACCAACCTCCCCATTCTAACCCCAGAGGTGCCATCGAGAAACAAAAAGAATATCAAGCCAAAAACTTGCTCCCACTAATGAAACCTGTCCTGGAAACACCAATCAGTGACAATGCCAACTCTACGACAATGACCAGACTCTACGACGGCACAATCTCAGCAGCTATAAACAAAATAGCTCCACTCGCGTCACGGAAAGCCAAACAACCCACCCACCTCAATGGTTGGTTCACCCCTGAGCTAAAAGCTCCAAGAAAGATGAAAAGAAAGGCAGAATCACTCTGGAAAAAATAATCACCTACAACTGACAAAAATATATTTGACATTGCCTCCAGGGAATATAAACAACAAGTACTCCTAACCAAAGGCAAACTCTCCAATGACAGAATATCCCAAGCTTGCTCCAACACTAAGGAACTATTATTAATCCTCAGAGAGCTAGAAACCCCCATCCCATCACCAGAAAGCTTTAACAAATATGCAAATTGTTGTGAGAACATTCAAAACGCTCTCTCAAACAAAAATCACACGTCTCCAATCTACAATCGAAGCCAAAAAGCTCAGCCTAACCAATCTACACGAACCACCACTCACATCCAAGACAGTCACCAACCTTAAGGAGCTCCCCAATTCGATTTCGCGGAGGTGACCATCCCAGAAGTTCTGAAAATCATTCCAAGCCTAAAACCTTCAAGGTGCCAAGGTGACCCATGCCCACGCACAGTTATTAAAGATTGCGCACCTCCGCTCGCCCCCTTCATCACCAATCTTATTAACGCCTCATTTAAAAACAACTGCGTCCCCACGGACCTAAAAAACGCATGGGTTCTACCCTCCTAAAAAAGCCCACCTTCGACCCTATCATTCCCACAAACTACCCCCCAATAACAACGGTTCAGTTTCCCTTGAAAATTCTTGATAGAGAAGCATACTTGCAAATTCATAAATACCTGGAAGCCAACAACATCCTGGGACTACGCCAGTCTGGCTTCTGCCTGAGACACGGGACGGAAACAGTACTACTGGATTTAAAAATCTAACTGACAACCTTAGGGACAAAGGGAAACTATCTGTGCTTCTTCTCCTAGACTTATCTGCAGCTTTCGATCTGGTGGACCACACTATCCTGTCTAAACACCTAACCTAACCTCAGCAGCAAACTTCTTCACAAAAGCCACACAATGGATAAAATCCTTCCTCAGCGATAGAACTATGAAAGTCTTCTCCCCCAAAGCTGAAGCACCCCCTACCTTAGTCACATGTGGAGTACCTCATGGCTCGTGTGTTGCCCCACTTTGTATAATATTTTTTACAAAGCCGCTCTTTGACCGTCTCGATGACCAGGGTGTCACCTACACCAATTAAGCTGATGACAGCCATCTACTCATCCCAATATCAGGGGACAACAACTCTGACACAGCCACCCTAAACACCATTTACCACTCATCCAATCATGGATGGCACAGCAGAGGCTATGCTTAAATGATGACACGACTGAGCTGCTCATCATAGGCTCTCAACTCAGAATCGCCAAAC
The DNA here is from genome assembly GCF_040938575.1 of Ambystoma mexicanum. Classification (NCBI taxonomy): domain Eukaryota; kingdom Metazoa; phylum Chordata; class Amphibia; order Caudata; family Ambystomatidae; genus Ambystoma; species Ambystoma mexicanum. Next base: position 290,301,769 of record NC_090932.1, on the reverse strand, counting down.
TAAATGACCTCTTCAAGTCCTTCATCATTGATGGTAACACCATTAAAGTTACTAACGATGTAAAAAAAATACTTGGCTTCCTCTCTCAATCTACATAAACAAGTTAATGCCACTACCTCAGCCACCTCATACACGTGTAAACTCATCAATGCCTGCAGAAAATTCCTCAGACTGGACAGCTATATAACTCTAGCCAGAGCTTTAGTCCTTACCCGCCTCGACTACTGTGACGTCTTTTTTGCCGGCACCAAGATCCAGAAGCTACAGGTCCTCAAAAACAACCGTGCTCAACCTCCCCAGATCAGCACACGTATCGGCCATTACACATCAGCAACACTGGCTGCCAGTACACAAATGCATCATGTTCAAATCACTCACCTTAACTCACAAATGTCTCCACCAGATAGTCCCCACTTATCTGGCTGATAATATCCGCTTGAAATAACACTCTAGACCAACCAGATCAGCCTATCAGCACCGCCTCGACACTCCTAGGTTCAAGCTCGAAAATGCAGGTGGCAGCAGCTTCCCCACGACTGCCAGCAAACTCTGGAACTCGCTACCGCTTCCACTCAGAGCTCAAGAATCATTCTGGATCTTCCAGAACCAACTCAAAACGCACATCTTCTCTCAAAGCTTGAGTAATTAATTTACCCCTTCTAGCCCACCCCACCATCATCTAATCCCGCTCTTCCCTTAATTTTACTTTTACTGTATTCTCTGTGCTTACTTCTTTTCTGTAATGTCACTACCCTAATGTTTGCATTTACTGTATTTTCTGTGCATACTCTTTTCTGTAATGTCATTACCATGTCCTATGTCTGCTGCATACTTGCTCTGTGTAACATCTAACTTTTCCATTCTGTAAGAAAGCACCCAGATGCCTTTTGGCTTGGCGCGGTACATAAGCTTCAAAATAAATAAGTATATGTCTTGGTGGGCTGTTCTCTGGGGTGGGTTCACTGGAGCCAGCTGTGGAGGCATACACAGCTGTATTCCTGCCACAAGAGTGTGTAGGGTAGTTCAGATGTCCAGGGACAAAATCGCTAGAGCACGATGGTGTGTCTCAACGGGCCAGCGCCCTCCAATTATTTCACTGGATGAACATGCTCCCTCAAAAAGGCAGAACCCTGGGGTCGTCCTCCTCTAGGTCCGATGCACAGCCTTCCTGCAATTCTTCTTCAGAACTGTAAATCTCACTCACTGAGTCTCCCTTTCTCTTATTCTACTCCCCTTGTCAAGGAAGAGGCAAGATTGGGGACTTTATTATTGACTGCGTAGTCGTGGTTACGGGACCTGCAGTCGTGGTTGGCGCGGCAGTCGTTGGTTGCAGAGGAAGGACAGTACTCAAACTATTTAGTCATCGCAGATGCGGTCGAAGAAGGCACGGATGTTGTCACATCCGATGGCCTAGTGGTCAACTTGGCAGTCGATAATGAGGTTGTCTCGACAGGGTTGTTGTAGTCGCTATCACCGTTGACGTAGTGATAACTGGAGGTCTCGCTGTTGGGGACTCTTGTCCGTGGATCGCCAACAATCTCGCCGATGACTAGTGTTTAGAAGAAGACCTTGCCACTTCACTGCGAGGTTCTCTGCTTGTCTCATGCTTTGAAGAAACGCTATCGATGAAGACAACGATTTTCTAGATGGTACCCCACTCACCAGAATGCTTGCCGCCGACAGTGAAGGTGAGCAGGCAAACTCCGAACTGGGTCCCGAAGCAGCGGCGACCCTTGTCGGATGCGCAGCATGACACTTTGCCCTTTTTATGGGTCTCCTGTGAGGGTGCCGCCTCGGCGGATCCCAACCACTTACCGGAGGGAGAATGTAGCAGAGGACGACTGGATCTGGAAAAAGACTGCGAACTCCCAGGAGCTGCGCGCTTCTCCTCCTTCAGCCAAGCCACCAGTCTGCAGCAACGGTCCCTCTTCGTTTTGGCAGGGAACCCCGAACAGCTTTCACAGCCATCCTCGTCATGATCGGGGTGTAGACAACAAAAGGCACCTCGAGTGTGTGCCTTCCACATACACGTTGCGCAAGGCACATCTGATGCAGAGCTTAAACAGGCTCCTCTAGCCCTGATTGGACATGGCGAGGCACAAAGTATGAAGTAGGCCTCCACTAGCCTTGAAACTTGACACTAAGATCCAACAGTGTAGCAGTTGATTCTTCACCGGTGAACTGAGCCCTGTTGGCGGACTGGATATCGGACAGCAAAACTGATGTTTTGACCAAAAGGCAGACAATTTTCCATCAAAAAATGCAAAAATAGATGTTTTGCTTGTAGAGCAACTATAGAGGACTTCCAGCACCGAAGTGGGCAGTGAAAATCTGAAGATGGCATCCAGGGGAGGGGCTTAGGGAGACCATTGACATTGGATGTGTGCAGTATGACCCAGTCTACAGTGATTGGTTATTGCCTGAAAGGCAGTTTTGAGTTTTCTTAAAGCAAGACTGCTTTCTTTCTACTGAGGATTCCCGGTCTGACGACGGGGAATATTCATGAGCATGTGAATCCATGCCTGACCCCATGCTGGAGACGAGAAGACATCTGAAGAAAGAAGGACTATGGAGAGGAACTGAAGTTAGAAAACAGAGAAGCTACAAGCAACTTAGAAGATCAGGTTCAACAGTAATTCTGATTTCATAGTTAACATGTGTATAGTTGTTAACTAACTCTGGAATGGAGGTTTAAACTAAGCATTGCACTTAGGAAAAGTAAGGATGTAAATATTCAATTAATAGCAATACCAGAGGAATCTGTATATTTATTAAAGAAAATAATATTTACTGGAGAAAGATGTTGCAGGCGCATGAGAAGATTCAGGCACTGGGGCACCGGGCAGAGAAAAAGGAGAAACGTATATAAAGTGGGGGGCGTCGCCATGTCATTTCTTTGAGCGTATTAGTGGTGGCTATTGGGTGAATCCTTGGAACCTAGGCCAGGCTAGAGGAATGCACCTTGTGACATGTGTGCAAGGACCTCTGAAGGAAACGCATCACTAGGCAACATGAGATAAGCGCTGGGTGCGCGGTGAAGAAACAATAGGTCCTGGATATTCAAGGCCCGGGAGGTGCAGTGAAGAGGAACATTTGTCAAATAAAGTGTGGGAAAGTAGGGGACTAGAATATGAACACCGCTAGGCTGATCAGTAAATGATTGTACAGGGACCCTGCTGTGTGTGAAGGGGTTCAAGAAAGACAGTGCCCTTCCATCACAAATTGGGTTTTGTGATGACACCTGTGGAGTGTTCACTGATCCCCAGCCTTAAATCTCCTGCCATGTGTCCAGGGGGCGGCAGTCACTACCTGATCCTGACCCTAAGGTGGTATTATGGTATTATGATGGAGGATCACATGGGAGGAGCTGGCTGCCTGGGAGAGGTGGTGACTCCAACAGGAGGGACGTGATACTCTTCCCTTCCACGTAAAGAAGACACTAATTCCTAAAGTCCGGATGGCATGCTGTCATTATACAAATACCTCCAGTTGTAAAACTCTTAAACTTCTTCTTGCCAGACACTCCTGGCAGGATAACATTCACACCTCATATGTACATAACACACAACACCTCCTGTCTCTGATGTTTTTGTGTTAAATAAAAATCCCAAACAAAATCACTTTAGAAGTCCTATAAAACCTAAGGACTCCAACTCGCATAAAGCCTCAAGTACTGAGACGAGGAAGAAGTCCATATGGATCAACAAAACCGCTAAGCTAAACATGTAGACTAGTGGTTATAATGAACTCCCACTACGCAGGACATTTAAAAATGGTGTTGGCATCTGTAACGCAGGGAGAAACTGAACAGAAGGAAGCAGAGCCAGGGGAGAGGGCCCAAGCACGGGAGCGTACCGTGCAGATGAGAACAAGTGTTCTCAAGCTGCCGCTTGCAGGCAGTGCTTACCAGTGTGGTACAAGGCCACAGGAGTTACTGCAGGCCCCTGGAGAGGACCGCTGGGCCACCGGCAACAGCAACAGAGCTGCCGGCAGCGCAGTCAAACCCAAAAGCATAAGGTGTACCGGCGAATGCACACAGAGACAGCGGAGAAGTCGAGAGAGGGTCTGCAAAGAAGAGAACACCATCCAGAGGTGAAAGCTTCACTGCAACAACGCGTCACGGGTCGGAGGAATTGCCAGAAACTGGTGAGTTGGTCCATAGCTGTTGGGAACCCCAGGGCATAAAGACAGGCATGGGAACCATTAAGAACTTTATTTGAATACCGACCAAGTAGAAAACAGACAGAATTTGCACAAATCCTCATGTATGAGATGCCATCCTCAAGAAGCGATTACTTGGAAAATACATTTGTTGTCATCTTCAAGGAATCCTTACTTTCAAGAGACACTTTTGCAGTGCTACCTGAGACAGGAAGTGGAAGGGAATTCTCCCTCTGGATCCAAAGATTATTTTGTTGGATTTATCGGTTTGTTTAACACTTTTTTTATTTTTAAATCAAGCTTACATCAGAAACACTCTCCTTTCACTTTTAGTTGTAAATCTTTAGTGTGAGGGTCAAGTTAAATGTCTTGGACACAATTTTGATGAGACACAGACTGATCTTTAGTTTCCTAGGTAGGGAAACTCTCCTTAGGATAGGGACAGAAGGGCATTTATCCAACCCATCTTATTTCAATAAAAATGTCTGATGTTGAAAACACTACCAATTTATATCTGCCTCTCATGTCTGACCCCTCACAGGTTACACAAGAACAAGGGGGTGGTGGAAAGAATCCTAGTCACAATGGGACTGGGTGAGCAAATAGTTCAACGTGTGAGGTTAATTTGATATCAAGGAATTCAACCACAACTAGTTGTTTTGAAGAAAATGGTTATTCAATTCTATCTTGAACACAACTAGTTATGGTTGAATTCCAAATTAACCTCACACATTGAACTATTTGCTCACTCAAGAGCACACATATACATTACTACTGCAAGCAAGGGGATTCCTGCTTTAAGGCATTGTTGAGAACTCAAGAGTAAAAGTATGAACACAGTAATAATTCAAACTTCGAGATGCAAATTGACTTCCATAGAGAACCAAGAGACTATTATAGATAAAAACAAAGATTGGAAGATAAAAGCATTCTGGCCGGTTGAGGAGGCAACCAGGTACCAAGAATGCATAATATCGAAATAGTAGTAATTTATATAAAAGCAGAAGTATTAAGGTCATACTAAAAATACTTTGTGTTTGATTATAGATCCCTACCCAGAGTCTGAGGTTACACAAAGACAAAAACCGGTAGCTGAGGTCTGGCAGTTTGTTAGTTTGTCCACTTCCCCTTCACCGCTCCAGGGGGTCTCTAGTCTGTTGCTATAAATGTAGAGGTTGTGCATACAACAGCTGTGAAGGGTTCATCAACCTCTGCAGGACAAGTAATCTGGGACCTTACAGAAAAGTACTAATGTATGTTACCAGTCAGCAGGGCGAGCCACACCCACACAGCAACGCCTTATCGCACAAGTAAAGTTTTTTTGTTAAAGGGATTCTACCTTTTTGTACTGTGCAAAAAGAGTTTGAATCCGGTCACCATGAACAGACACCCATATGTATGGAGAAAAAGGGACAGGACATAGTAGTAAAAAGTAGGCATCAACAGCGACGTTCCTGTCATACTATCCCTGGGTAAGTAATGTCAATCTTCTGGTGCATGTGAATCAGGTAGGACACATGCTATGCATAGATGAGTGAGCAGCGTTATATATTTAAGGGGGTGGAGAGGATGACAGCATAGCAGAAGACCAGTTACGCAGCACTGCTTGCCCCCACCTATGAATGTGCCTGTGTTTATGTACCAACACAACAGAATTTAGTCAATGTTGCTGCTCAACTCCATGTTGAAACTTTGCAAATACTGTTGAGTACTTAGCAATGTCTTTTGTGCCAGTGAGTGGAACTCTTGTATGCACCTTACAATCCACTTGTCAATACTGGATTTAGATACAGGACTGCTTTCTTGTTGTGCTGTAAAGCAAATTAAACACTGGCTTGTCCTTCACAATTGCATGGTACGATTAATGCAGGAAATTACTTCTGTACGCACATTCATCAAGTCTATGCAACGATTTCACTGCGCACAACTCTGGCTTTTGGAAAACAATTTGGCATGCAATGTATTGATTGACATGAAATTTAGAAATAAACTCACCCTACTGATGCCACCAAAAGGAAACTTTGGATGAAAGATGTTTCAAGGAGCATGTGTGTATTTGGTGGAGGGTCCTCAGGGACTTCATCCTCTTCCTTCTTGGTGTAGATTTCCTCCTCCTTCCACTAAAGTGATTGGGAATACTATACTCTTCCCATCCTGGAAGGGGTACCTCTAAACTTTCATTTGTTCTGTATTTTTCCTTTTTTTCTTTAATGAGAAGGGATACATTTGATAAGGTCTGCAGTATGGCCTTGGTTTGCCAGGCTGGCGACTGTGCCATAGGATGTTCCTCAAACTCTTTGTCAGAGCTCGCCAAATAAAGTAAGTATGGGTCCTTGTCTCCTTCGTGACTTAGTGAGCAAGCAAGGGAACAGGGTGCAGTATATGCAAGTTCTTTTGGTGAAACTTGGTTAAAGGTTATGCTAACAGAGGTTGCTGAGGATTCTTTAGACGTGGAAAGATATTGTGTTGTAGCTTCAGTGAACGGCTCACAAAAAGCGCTTGTATATGCTCAATGCCATGTTTGAATTTGCAAGTGCAATTTGAGTCTCTCAAAATGGTGGCCTTGGCACCAGGCCATGCAGTCTCTGCATTGTTTCTTTTAGCTGCCAAATACAAAGTGTTGCTTGCTTTATGCATATGCTTATTGGAGGCCTTATGCACCTTGACACCTTGTTTATTAGGTGGCTTTTCAGTTGCCCCTTTGGATGGTGTCGATTGTGTGTGGGCGGCCGTTTTATCACCACCAGCTTTTTGCAAGCCATGGGGAGGCTCTGAAGCGAACACTTGAGGGGCGCTTTATGGAGATGTGGGGCAGCTGGCTACAAGATTGTATAGTTATCAGAACTGAGGCTGGCTGTGGGTTTCAGAGTCAACCCCTTCCATCTGGTACCCAAACTCTACCACCTCTGAAGGGTCCTCCTTGGAGGAGCTGGTGTAAACTGCCTCATTATTTGTATTAGAGTTGGGGCACAACTGTTTGTTTTTTCTCCATAGAGGTCAGTTGTAACAGAGGAGCACGAGCATGCAAATACAAAGCAATGTGAAAAAGGAATACTCATATGACTAACCCCAACCTAACTGTGCTGCCTCAGAGTCTAATCTGTGCCGGATAAGGGCCTTGCATAATGTCTGGACCTTCAATTTCGGCGATGGTTAAATCACAGTCTGTTTCGCTTCTCTGCGGTTACTCCTGCGACCATACGACGGTTGCAAAAACCAATCTGAGGGAATATGCATTGATGGGCATGGTGGGTACCTGCAAATGCAGTACAGTGGTAGTGTTAAGATGGATTTTCAGAACCAGCCCTGTGGGAGGGTTCTGTGAGGCCTCCCTAGTTGATGAACAGGGTGATTGACACTTGGGTCTCGCCAAACTCCATCAAGGTAGTGTAGCAGCGCAGTGAGTCGAGACTTCAGGAGCTATTCGGGTGGAGGGCAGAGGGTGTGTATTGATAAAATGAGCCACACACAGAACACTTAAATAAATCCAATTGGACAAAAGAACACAAATACTCTGTTTGGCAAGTTTTTAAAACACTCTGGACATGTAAAATCAAAATGTAACCCAGGCATCGCCCCAACTCCAGAATAGTCACTAGCAATCTTTAACACCTACTGGAGCAGTCTGTCAGGTTGTGATGGCCCAAAGTTAAAGACCTACCCTCTCCAAGCTCCCTTGTGGAACAATCTAGATGGTCCCTGATCCCAACTTCGCCATTCAGTATAACATAAGGATTGGTGCCTTCCAGACACTCTGGGCTCTCTTGGTCCTTTCCTTGCAGATCCTGTAATTGCTTTCCCTTTATCAATCAGTTGCTCACCCTTTCCATCCCTACTCTCCTCCTTACTAATCCACCCACTGCCTCTCCCCCTCAAAATTTCACTTATATCCCTTGAAATTCCTCCCTATACTACCTACATCGATCTTACTCATTACTACTTTCTTCCTGCTCCACATCAATACTACTGCCCCTCTCCACACTACTACCACCACACTCCCCTCTACTACTACTCTCCACCCTCCATAATATTCTACACACTACTCTCCCCAACACCTTCTCTCACATTCACTCTTGACTTACCCAGTCAGCTTTTCATTCACTGCTTACTTTCTCTCCATTAGTCTCACTCAATGTGCATGCACAGTCAAAACCAAGTACCGCTCTCTCCCAACAACCAATGCAACCTTGCACACTCCTTCAGCAATTCTCCTCCATGCTCTTCTACACCGTCCTTCCTTCCCCTGGACTCTTGGTTCTCCTCCTCCTCCTCCTCCCTTGACCTCAACAAAATAATCCACACCTTCCCATTTCCTGTCTCCCCAATTTTTCCTTCTTCCTTTCACTTTCATTAGCTCTCTTCCTCAGCTGTTACACCGGTCCCGCAACTGTCTATTCTTTTCCAAGAGGAGGTGTTACAAGCAAGGAAACCTTGAAAAGGGGGTCTTAAGATCAGCCCCTTTGTCGTACACGGGGCTGCTGGTTTCAGGTAATGGCGGCCAGCTGCATTCAATGTTTCAGTTAGTTTTAGGGCTTTCCGGCTGGTTGGAGATACCAGTTTAAGGAGTGAATCGCTCCATGGCCCCCTTGGCATATGAGTACACTGTCTCTATGGGTGAGAATGTAAACATTGCTTCAGCGGTTCATGCACTCGCTAGCACTGCAGGTGTGATGCAGCGGGTTGCTCAGCGGCTTGGCTTTGTTAGGCTGCTGCATGGTTTGCTGTGTCCTGTCTGTGGTTTGCAGTCTTTCTCTTGGTCTGGTTGCTCACTGGCTGTTCCACATCTAAGGCAGAATTAATTGGGCAGTGCAAGTGACTGACACTGGTAACTATTTTTAACATGCAGGCACGTGAAGAAGGAACACAACTGGGCCCTCACAACTTCCACAACCAGTCTCTGGGGCAGGACTGGCACTGGGAATCTCTGTGGCAGGGCTCACACGCCAGGCCACCCTGTCACACTCTGGACTGTGCTGCTTCCAAGGATCCATTATCAATTTCAGGAATATGAGAAGTCTGGTGTATGTGTATGCTGGTAGCTGAAGCCCCTTGCATTGAGATTTTAGGAGGTTCCGTTTGTAATGCCTCTGGGGAGTCAACTGAAAAATGAGGAAAAGAAACCTGCCATGGATAGAGGCTCACAGGCACCGAGATGGGGAAAGGGGCACGAATACCCATGCGTGACTCCATATATACCCAGGAGGCAGGGGCAGTGGTCCCTCTTCACTCCCTCAAACCACCTTTGGGGTAAGTCTGGCCCTGAAAGGTTGCCTACCCTAGATTGAGGTACTGTCACAATCTACAAAAGGGGAAAGAGGGCCCAGCAATAGGATTGGAAAAATATTCATCAGACAGGGCCTCCGCTCTCATACAGTTAAGAACAGATAGGCTAAGGGAGTCCACACATGGGTCAGGGCCGAGTGTGACACATGAGAGAGGACTACCCAGGGGGAGGGATTAAGCAGCCCCAAGTCCCACAACAGAACTGGAAGTCATCCTCTGGAGTAGCCACCAGCGAATCCCTGCACCAGCAGTCAAGTAAGAGTGAGTTAGGGTCAGGACTTTACGCCCAACTTCACCCTATGGAGGACAGGGGGGCATAAACAGGTATGTGGTATGTTAACTTACCCCCCCCTACCCCCAAATCAGATTTCTCCAAATACCACTGCAGATCTTCCAGAATCTGTTGGGGGACACAATCTTCTGCACTTGGTTCGGGCAAGGAAAGTCCAGTTGTCGCTCGTGCAGAGCTCACTTTTTCCAGGTCAGGAGTTTGTCGCACTGCACAGCAAATGGCTGCAGTCAGTTTCCAGAAGACCCAAAAGGAAGAGTGATTAGGTTTTGTGGTGCAGACGCCTTTAGGATACCTCATGGGATTGAAGGAGTGTTCCAACAAAGGTGATCACGGTGAAGTAGAGACAAGCGATCATACAGCGGCAAACATAGAAGCAGCCCCAGCACAGCTTCCCTTGAAGGAAGGCTGTAGAAAATGCAGGAGAATGCGACTTGTAGAATACGCTGTAGATCTGCAAGGTTTTATTCTTGACGGCTGCAACGGGGTAGCCCAGGAGGCAGCTCGGCAGTCCACTGGTTGGTCCAGGAACACTTCAAAAGGCTCAGAAGGCACAGATCCTCGAGCAGGAGTCGAGAATGGTTGTTCCCACTGGTACAGGGGTCGAGGCACCAATGAGGGTCTTCTTGACATCAGGCAGGGGAGCAGGGTTTCATGGGCCAATTAATGGAGTCGATGCTGGTCAGATGCAGGGGTCATCCTCGGGTCTTCAGCAGGCTGCTTGTCTTCGTAAGAAGAATTGGCTCCAACAGTAATCTGAAGAATAGCGGCAGGGGTCCCACTTTTATCCAGGATTCAGGCTTGGAGCAAGCCCAAACCCACCAATGGAAAGGATCTGCATCATTGAAACATCCAGGGGTTGCCCAATCCTGGTGACATCTGCCCAGCAATAGACTTTCAGAAGCCAGAGTTTGGGGATTGGGACTACACAGTGTCAGCCCTCTCCTCTGGCTCACATACACAATGCCCCTTTGCCCGCAAAAGCCACTGCTTTCCCAACGAAAGGGATTTCCATACAAGGCATTTCCGGACCTCAGGAGGCAGGAAGATGGCCAAATGACAATATGGTAAAAGAATAAGCATAACATCTCATGGCAGAGCCATCTTAGGGTGATCACCACCTTTAGTAGCCATTTGCAGTAAATGAAAGTGCACGAATAAAATAAAGGTTAAAAAACAAAATCACAGCTGTCAGCAGCTTATTTTGGGCATATCGTCAAAGTAACCAAAACACTATTATATAAAAAGTTAATGATACCAAGATTCCAAACTACACTTCACTGCAAGTTGATGTGTGCAATTGTATAAATAGAAGAATTCCTAAACAAAGACAAAGGGCCTCATTACAAGTATGGCAGAGTGGAAAATAATTGGCGATAATAGAATTACTGCCACTTTTCCAGCTCTGCCATATTACAGGTATGGTCCTGGAGTTGAGGATTGACCTCTAGCAAAATGCTGGAGGTAAATCCTCCAACTCTCTGCCAGAAAATTGGCAAAATCAGCAGAATTACTGCCGCAGTAATTCCACCCAAAAAGCCCCATAAAGTCATTTGGTCTTGAATCAAATGGAGATTTACACTGCCACAGTCACTTGTAATCTGGCGGTAATTCCACCAGACCAAGTGGCGATAGCGGCAATTCAGTTTGGTGGTATCTGGATGAATTTACCACCCAGATACCACCAAACTCGTAATGAGGCCCATAGTTTCTCAGTACTGACAGTCTTAGGGACTAGCTTGTTTCCCCATAAGAATGAGCAAAAAAGGAAAAGGAAGTAAAGCAGACGGATTTACTGACCTCCAAAAGTCAGGAGAGGGTACAAAACAAGCAAATGGAAATGAGGTTCCATAGAAATCTCCATGATGAGAAGGGTGCAAAAAGAAAATCTTTCTTAACACTAACCCTTAATAAAACTTTACTGTAAAGGAGTTTGGTTTGCTTGGTCAACAGAAGCAGTCACCTAGCATGAAAGATTGTATAAGAAATGGGATCATTTGCCTAGATAGCAAACTGACCCACAATACGATCCGCCTTTACCAAATCAGGGATCGAACCTGAGACTTAAGGAACTAGATTGGGAGCAAAGGGGTAGACCATAGAGATCTTTGAACCATCGTTAATATTCTCAGCCTTGTTTTCAGTTCCTGGTCCTTGTTTCAGTAGTTTAAAAGATGTGGTGAATAAAGTGGGAGACTGTTTTGCTTTAAATACATTTTAACACAGGTGGCATTTAATCATGACAGTTGACTGGGAGGTTGCTTGTTATAAGTCTTTGTTCTAGGAGAAGGGTCCTTTTCCAACCCAAGATGGAGGGAAAGGGCAAGATAAGCAACAGATCTGGGACCTGTCGACTAAGCAACACAGAACCCAATCCAATATCCTGTAACTGCCTTTCATTCTTTGGCAAACTTGTGAGCAGGTCCTTCGCCCGCAGCTTGTGAACATTTGTGCCCATCTTCAGGCACAAAGTTGTTTCCTGTTTTATGCAAATGAAAAATATCAAAGGACAGGTCCCTGTATTGATTGGTGAGTTGCAGTCTCTGCTTTTTTAGACACTTTAGGGAATATGAACTTAAACTACTTCAAAAGACCTGTTCACAACAGTTTAGCTCTTAACATTCAAGTTATGGTATACACTTTACCTGGTGCCCTGAAGCTGTGTGATAAGTGGTTTTGCTATGCGGATTGTAATCAATATACTGTTATAATAGAGAGATTCACATTTTCTCTGCGATGCGGTTCAGTGCTTGACCTGTGGGATCAGCAATGCTCTTCACTGATCAGTATTTCACTGCTTGCTGTATAACAGGACATGTTCAGATTTTAGGAAAGATTGCATCTTTCCCTCCACTGTCCTCAATGGAACCCTTCCACCTTTTTGCCAAGGCTTGAATCCTGTCATGACTGAGGGAAAGAAAAATCATGTTTACTTAAATTTTCTGGCTCAGCTAATCTCTTTTGGGGGCATTGGGCAGCCCATATGGCTACCAGTGCAGGGGTACCCGGTCCTCTTTAAAAGGATCGCTTGGTTCCTTTGCTGTTATACTATAGCACACATCACCCTAATGTGAAGTGCTTGAGGGGTGTGCTGTATCCCTTTTTCTTTTTTATATTTCTTGTTCTTTTTCGAGGTGTCCAAGACAGGCTTGTGGCAGCAGATATTGTTCTACTGTGTTTTGCAACATTTTTCACCCTGTCCGTCTGGCATTTTGGCCTTCTTCCTGCTTTCTCAGGTCAGAAAATTCTGCATATAGTAATCCCATTCAAGGCAGAAACCTTGAGTTTCCCAGGCAAGGTATTAAGGAGTGCATCCTGGCAGGAGGCGGGAGTTGGGACGGTCTTGTCCGAATGCAGATTCCAGCCAGGGAGTATCTGTTGCTGGGCAAAGTAGGGTCAAAATGCTGTTCAGGACTGGATCTGTGGTTCTGTGACCTCTGGGGTCCTTGTCATGTGGTGCCTAGGCCATCCAGCTTCAAGGCAGAACCACCATCTAAGCCAGATCCAATCCCAAAGCCAAAAACTACCACTACACCCACAGTCCCAGGGCCCCCTGAAAACTTTCGACTGAAGTAAGTGGGCCCAGTTTGTGTGGACCCTAGGGGCTGGAGATTGCATACACGTTTTCACCTCCTCCTACCAACAAAGGGATTGTATGGGCATAAAGTCTGTTCCTTTACTCCCCATGCCTGGTTGTGATCAGTGGAGTTCTGGCAAAGGATCACCCCCAGGGTAACCTGTAGTGGTGGACGGTTGGAAGAGTACGCAGAATCTTCTTGAATTAGCCAATTTTCACATTCAGTGCTTTGTTTCTGCAACATATACCTGCCTGTTGACTTGTCCAGTACTAGTTCCACAAAGTCCTCCAAACCAATGACCCAGAATACATTAAGTGCCCTCAACACAAACTATGAGCAAATCACTTAACCTCTTAAGTACCAACGATGAGGTATCTCGTCCTTGGCATTCCCTCCAGGTTACCAAGAACGAGATAGCTCGTCCTTTTAGGCACTTCATTTTGTGTGATTCCTGTAAAGCAGGGATCACACAAAACTAATCCAACCTCCGGGCTATGTGAGGGGGAGGTCCCTCTTCATGACCCGTGGGGTTGGATTACCTTCAGTAACGCATGCCGACATGAAACAAAGTATTTTCACTGCGGCAGATATTTTCGGCTGCCGCGGTGAAGAGAGAAGGTAACCACCTTTCTCCCTCTCCCTCGATCTCCGGCTGTATTTCAAGCAGGAGATCGAGGGAGGAAAGGGGAGAGTCTACCCTTTCCAATGACACCTTTTGTGAAAGCATTGCAGAGTGCTCGATCCGCAGCCAGAAATGCCACTGGACCACCAGCGATCCGTTTATGATGCGGGGGGGGGGGGGGTGCTGCTTACTAGGTAAGCAGCCCTCCTCCCTCCTTATGTCCCAACGCATGGGGCCACAGCTATGGAGATCCCTGGGGGCACATGGGTGATCATCTGCCCCCAGAAAAGGGGATAAGAGAAAAAAAAATCACCATCAAACAGAGATGTGGATGGGGGCCACCAGGTATGTTTTTTTACATGAAAGGGGGGTGGCCCTCTCCCCCTCACCCCAAGTGGAAAGGGGGGGGCACCCGTTGTAGCCCTCCCTGGGGGCAGATTTCAGGCAGGAGTACATGAGGTGGCCCCCCAGCCAATTGGCGGGGACGGGGGGGGGTGAGAGACGGCCACCAGGAAAGAAAGTGTGGACAGGCCCCCTGCACGTTAGGGCCCCGATGAAGCAGATGGGTGCCCATCTGCCCCTATGGAATGGGCCAAAAAAAAAAAAAAAAAAAAAGGAAAATAAATTCATGGTTGGTTTTGGGGGGGGGGGATAGGAAGTGCCCCTCCGCCACTAGACCACCAGGGTATTTATTTTTTATGGAAAGGGGGTGTCCCTTCCCCCTCCCCACCACCCAAAATGGAGTGGGGGCCATGCCATGCAGCCCTCCCTAGGGGGCAGTAAACTGCTCCTAGGAAGGGGCATCTGACCCCTGGAAGGGCTGCATGAGAAGCCCCCCCCCTCTTATCCGCCCCGAGGAAGGGCTGCATGAGATGCCCCCCCTCTATTTGGTGTGGGGGGGAGAAGAGGGCCCCCCTTTACATTACAACATTCCACTGCAGTTTAGGGTGTCCCTCCCCTGAAATGCAGCCTACCATTTTCAATTTTTTTCTTTGTTTACCCAACTTCCCTTGGCGCAGATGGGCACATTAGTGTGCCAATCTGCCCCCAGGGTGCCCAAAACCTACTGCCCCATTCAATGGGAGGGCCTGTCTGGTTTGTTTGATTTTTGGCTGGGCTGACAGATAATGTATGTGTTTTTTTCCCTTTACAGGTCTTGTGCAGTTCAAGCTTCTCCCTTGTTATGCAAGTATGGAATTTTGGTTATTTCAACATTATATATTAAGCGGGGGGAAGATTGATACTGGTGTGGGTGGGAACTGGGCCTGCAGTGTTGGTGGTATGAACAGGAGTGGGTGCTCTGGGAAGGTATTGGGGAGGCCAGGGACACACTTGCCGGGGTATCGCACAAACTGCCCCCCCCCAGAGCAGCTGAACAGTGCTGTTCCCTTGGGAGGGCAGTTTGTCAATATACCATCTACACAATGTTTACGTAGTGGTGTGGGTTTCCATACGCCCATTAGTCTTATTCCCATGTCCTATCAGTGTGCAGTTCAGCCTTCCGTGGTGGTAGATGACTGGGATGTGCCATGTTTGCGGGGCGGATTGCTAGTGGTGTGGGTGGGAACTGGGGCAGGAGTTTTGGGAGTGGGTGCTCGGGGGAGGTATTGTGGTGGCCAGGGACACACTTACAGGGGCCGCCCATGAATTGCCCCCCAGACCAGCTGAACAGTGCTGTTCCCTTGGGAGGGCAGTTTGTCAATATGCCATCTGCACAATGTTTACGTAGTGGAGCGGGTTTCCATACGCCCATTAGTCTTATTCCCATGTCCTATCAGTGTGCAGTTCAGCCTTCCGTGGTGGTAGATGACTGGGATGTGCCATGCATCTGGTGGAAGGAATCAAAAAGTTTGCAGAGAGCTGCCAGACAGTTTGGATGTTTTATTGGTAGGCTGAGTACCGAATGTAATTGTATTTGGTTTCCTTTGCAGTTGCGGCTACTGGAAAGCTTTTGCTGACTTATATAAGTACTACATATATTACTTTTGTAGATATCCATTATAATGTGGGGGTGGATGGTTACTGTGGTAGGAGGAACTGTGGCTGCAGTGTCAGTGGTATGGGTGGGAATAGGTAGTGAGGAGGTCCTGGGGCAATGATGGGTGTGGCTTGCATAGAGGAAGGTGGTTGCTTTGCAGAAAAAAATGTGGTAAACATAATTAGTAGCAATTTTTCAAAATTATTTGCGGTAGTAATGCAGGTGGTCGTTTCTTCTGAGCATGCAATGCACATTTGGTACGGAGAGCATTCCTTTTATTGCATCGGTCACCATTTGTGTTGTCCAAGTCCAGCAGTGGTCCCAGTGAGCCCCGCCATGGTCCCCATCCTTTAGCAGGGGGCAAAGCTGTAACGCAGGGTAGCCAGAGGGGCACGACAGTTGGGGGGGGTGATGTCACTGGCCTTGGGCACCCGTCTCCCATGTGGGTGTTTTGTCCCCCAAGTTCAGCAGTGGTTGCAGGGTCCCCATCCCGTCCTGGAGGGGAAAGCTGTAGCGCTGACCAGGTAGAGATGTAGGATGATTGTGGTTGATGTGTGTGACCTTGGCCGGCTCTCTGCCTTGTTGGTCGACTGCCCCCAAGTTCACCAGTGGTCCTGGAGCTGTTGCCGAAGCTCTCACAATGAAACAATCCAAAATTGCATCCATTTGTGATGAATGGTGCACATCCTGTCAGGATGCCTATATATTCAGAGAGCATACAAAGCACACTTGCTCTGGAGTTCATTTCCTCTGTCAGACTAGTCACCCTGCCAAAGTAGAACGGTGCAGCATGTGCAAGTCGCCTTACCACTGTGCAGTGCAATCGGTGGCCCACAGGAGCAGAACCCTTCACTAATTACAATAGCGCCAGCACAACTGTGTCACTGGCACAAGGTGACATAGTGTGTTCTTCGCCTCTTTCCCGGAAATGAATGTGCCAATTATGTATTGACCTACTACTATCTCACATGACAAGTGCATGTCAGATTGGGGGAAGTGTGTGTCTGGGATTGTTGCAAGAGCCATGTGTTGAAGCAATAGTTGTGCTAATTGGTAAACTGTATGTCTGGCCATATTCATGGGGGATTTCCAGTTTTCATATCCTAGTGAGGATGAAGGTTGTGTGGATTATCAGCCACTCTTTCATCCAAAGGGCTGCACAACTTTTCCGAGGGCCAACCACATCTGGGTCTCAAAGGGATGGCCTTGCGGTGCATTGGTTTGGGGTCAGCGGGATGGGCCTTCACCAGCTCCGAGGAGCCATCAGCGATGCCCAGGCAAAAGGAGATTCCCCCCCTGACCTTATAGTGGTGCACCTGGGAGGAAATGATTTGGCGTCTGTGGGACGGAAAGGGGTACAGGACTTGCTCAGGGCAGAACTGGAATGGATTGCAAAGAGATTTTCAACCACTGTGGTGGCCTTGTCCCAGATGATTCCCAGGATGGATTGGAGAACTCGAGGGAATGCAATGGTCATCAACTCCTCAGTGAGGAAACTAAACGGGGAGCTTGCAAGACTGACAAAGGGCAATGATGGAATTCAGACAATTCACCATGGCTCCATCAAAGGTGAAGTGATGTTTCACCGAGACGGGGCGCACCTTTCAAAAAGAGCAGTTCATTGATGACATTCTGACATTTGCCCACACGCTATGTAGCGGGGGGAGGCCAGTAACTGATGGACTTACTGGATTGTGTGACATGCTAATAAAAATGTAAGTAAAAATGTGTTTACAGTGAGACTTCCTAGCAATTGATTTGTGTGCATGGCATGTCAATGTATTCAGTATGTCGGTGCTGCTTATTTCTTTGCTACCCATCACCGCTTTCAGCAGCCTAATTCCACTTGCTTGCCCTTGCAGTAATTCCTTCCTTGTGACCTTCCCCCTTCCAACACAGAACCCTATGTGAATGAACAGGTGTTTTTGTCAAAGGTGTGCCAGAAATTGTCTGGAAGTGCCTGCCATGTACTTTCCTTATCTTCCTTTTCAGCTTCTTGATTGCCTCTGCCTTTTGAACTCACCCAATCACTAATACGTTGCATGGTTGCTTCTGACCTTCATTTCCCATCCACCATCATCCCATGGAGGAGGGGAGGGTGCAACGCACGGTGGCTGTCTCTGAATTGATACCGTGGGTGCAATCCTCATCCCCACACTTGTATTTGTGTAATGTATAGCGGAAGATGTCTGCATAGCAATCAATGTCTGGTGCAGAGGCTTTAGCTGCAGTGATGGAGTCTGGCTGTGAGCAAGGCACAGAGGTGGATAAGCAATCCGAAACAGATAGTGCTTCTGAGCTCCTGCTCATCCTCCTCCTCCTCCTCCTCCTCCTCCTCCTCCTCCTCCTCCTCCTCCTCCTCCTCCTCCCGCACCCCCCAATTTATTCCTAGCAAGAGAGCACGGTACGGGATCAAAATGTACATGTTGTGTGAAAGTACCACTGGGTATGCCTGCAGCATGAGAGTTTACACTGATAAAGACTCTTCTCACTTGTCCCAAAATGGGCTGGGCAGCCCAGAGGGTTTAGGGTAGATTGTTTGGGATCTTCTCACCCATTGCTCCACAAGGCTCACCATTTGTATGTGGACAATTTCTACACAGGAATTCCACTGTTCAAGGAATTGTTCAGTGTGGGCACACTGGCATGCGGTACAATCCACAGTAACCGCAAAGGCTTCCCCAGACAACTTGTGTGTAAGAAGTTGGCCAAGGGAGCATGTATTGCATTGCGGCGGGCTGAACTGTTGGCAGTGAAAATCTGGGACAAAAGGGATGTGTACATGCTAAGTAATATTCATGATGAAAGTACTTCAGCAGTAATTCCGCGCAGGCAGACTCGGCAAGTATGGAAGCCCAACTGCATTCTGGACTACAAGTACATGAGTGGAGTAGATCAAACCGACCAAGTGCTTAAGCCATACCATGCTGAACGCAAGTCGCGCTTCTGGTACAAAAAGTTGGTGACACGCATTATGTATGTAGCAACGTACAATGCTTATGTGGTGTACTGTACAGCTACTCCACAAAATAAACACTCCTTTCTGAACTTTGAAACAGAAATTGTTCAATCTCTCACTATGGTCCATGTACAAATTCCCTCCTTTCCAGAGGTAGAAGATGTGGCCAGATTGCAAGATCGACACATTGGCGATTATGTTCCTCCCACAGCCACGAACACACAACCTTATAGAAAATGTACGGTGTGTACAAAACAAGAAAAGAGGAAGGAAACTCGGGTATACTGACCCCAAAGCCCTTCCAAGCCAGCCCTCTGCTTTCTGCCTGGTTTTCTTTTGTATCATACAAAGGAAAAATATTGGGAGATCGACTGATTTCCGAAAATGCCCATCATTCCTTGAAAGGGACCCTTCGGCTCTGAATTTGTGCATATCTTACAAAGGAATGGCACTCCTGCTTCCTGCACTGGAGGTGTACCTTCAATAAAAATGCAACATCATTTCAACTCACTTCACTTAATTTAGCATGCCTTCACAACCATTGCTAGTCCTGCTCCCTCCACTTAAACTTGCCTGGGAAAGGCACACCACTGCCGTACCTTTCCCTTGAGGCATGCCTTCGAAATAAACGTCAGTCTAGCTCCCTCAGCTCAAGGCGTGACTTGCAAAGGACCGCTATTCAGACTGCTTCCATTTGAGGCGTGCCTGTGAAAGAAAATTCATTATGGATCCCTCCACTCGAGGTGTGCCATGCACAAGAAAGGAACTCTGTTGTGGTTCACTCTCCTTTGGTGTGCTTTGGTAAGCAATGCTAGTCCTGCTCCCTCCACTTGAGGCCTGCCTTGGAAAGGCACACCACCCCGGTACCTTTCACTTTAGGTCTGCCTCATAAGGAAATGTCAGTCTAGCTCCCTCTGCGTGAGGTGTGACTTGCAAAGTAACGCAATTCATGCTCCTTCCAATTCAGGCGCATCTTGGAAAGGAATGCCACTCCACCTCCCTCCACTTGAGGCGTGCCTTGGAGAAGGGAACACCACTCTGGTTCACTCCCATTTGGAGTGTCTTGGCTAGTCATGCTAGTGCAGTTTGTTCAACTTCGGCACTACCGTAGAAAAAAACGTCAGTGAAGCTCCCTCTGCTTCAGGCGTACATTGGAAAGGAACACAATTCCGGCTCCTTCCACCTAAGGTTTGGCATGCAAACAAAAAACGCCCGTCCTGCTCCCTCTACTCGAGGGGTGCTTTGGAGAAGACCAGAACAAAATTCAGGTTCCCTCCACTCAAGGGGTGTCTTTTGAAAGTAATACACGCCATTTTGGAACCATCCCTTGAGGTCTAAGTGTCACGAAAGTGGTACTTAGACACCATCTGTATGGCTGCGGTGTCTTGCCCATCTCTCAACACCCTGCCTTCTTTATTGTTTTACCTCAACTAAGGTTATGTGTGGTGTAAGTGACATGTCTTATGTAGGAATGAATTGGATACGATGGGTGTGTGAATGAGGTAAAGCTACATAGAACATGCATATGTAATTTCTGTGAATGCACTTTCCCAGCACTGCAGAAATGATTGCCATGTTACAGGGTGTGTGTTTTGTGTGGGTAAGGTTGCACATATGAATGTTTAAACATAGTTGCTATGGGCATATTCGAAGTTGGTGTGAAAGACAGCGCCTCTAGGGCAGGTAGCCAAAGGAGCCAATGTGCACTTGCTATCAGTGCCCAGAAACGATTGCAGCCACAAGACATTTGAATGCAGACACAGTTGATATGCAATTGCTGGAAAATGATGTACAAGATATTGCTAGAGAGATGGTTGCATTGTGAGCAGATGTCCACATGGTATGAGTGTGTAGATACGCTTGCTCTGCCGCAAGTGATTTGGTAGAGGTGCGATTGCTGAAATGGATGCCTACTGACTGCAGACGCGAAAAGTGTATGAATGGGCAGTGATACGGTGGGTGCCTTGCCGTGGCATCACTGCTCACAAGGACGATCCTCCTTGTGCTACACAATGAGGTTCCTCCTTGTGCTAAATCCCACTTTGCCTGTCCAACTGCATTGTGACCTGTATGCATGAGAAGTATGAGCAAAGGTGCATGTGAATGGGCTTACTGACAGCACTTTACTCTTTACTGAGCACACTAAAGAGAACTTAGTGTACAAATGATTTACCCATTGTCACTCAGGTACGACGCCCGCAAATAAATTTGCATTCATTCATTCATTCATTGGGACACATGTGGGAATGCAGGAAGGTAGGCCATGTGTTTGCGGCATGTTTCGGTGGGTGGCCAGAGTGAAATGTCTGAGAATTGTGTTTCTTTTCCCCAAATTTCAGAGACATTTCCCTCTGCCCACCCACCGAAACATGCTGCCAACAATACAAGGCCTACCGTCCCGCGTTCCCACAGGTGTCCCGACAAAAATGGTACCTCACATGTGTGGGTGCACTTATCTGGGCACAAAGGGAAAAAGCTAAAACACGGGTAACCCCAAGTATTTCGGCACAGCAAAATTGGAGGAATGTTGCTCATGTAGACAACGTACAAATTTGGGGCTACGGTGTCGAAGACACCAAGGAAAACAGGGAATTTTATTACCCACAATCCCCGACAAAGTTTGATATTTGGTGGGGAAAAAACATTTTCACTTTGTCGGGGGTTCTGGGTAATACATTCTGGGCCGCTTCGCTCAAGCGCACACCATACAAATATGGGCCCAGGGTGTCCAAGCCACCAAGGGAAACTGGGAACCTCATGCAATTCTGAAAAGAGGACACCTGTGGGAATCCACAGAGGTCTGCCTTGTGCAGATCTGCCCAGAATGTATTACCCAGAACCCCTGACAAAGTGAAAATTGTGTTTTTTCCCACCAAATATCAACATTTGGCAGCGATTGTGGGTAATACATTTTGGGCAGATTTGCGCAAGTCAGACCTCTGTGGATTCCCATTGATGTCCTCTTTTAAAAAATGCATGGGGTTCCCAGTTTTCCTTGGTGGCTTGGACACCCTAGGCCCAAATCTGTATGGTGACCGCTTGAGCAAAATTCCTGAAATTCTGCTCCACGAAAAGACTTGGGGTTAGCCATGTTGACGGCTTTCCCCTTTGCGCCCAGTTAGGTGCACCCACACGTGAGGTACCGTTTTTGTTGCGACACCTGTGGACACGTGTGAAGGTATGACATTTGTTGTGTTTGCGTGGTTTTCATAACGTTTCGACCCATTTGCTGCTGCCCTTTGTCACACAATCCTTTCATTTCCCAAATGTGACCTACATTTATAAGCTGCTTTAGGCCCAATACACTTTTGTAACCTGCACAAGTCACCTACCCTTCAAAAGATCTGCCTGTGCTCTTTAAAAAAATGTATGCTTGCTCTTCCTCACTGCATTTGTTTTCCTGATTTACACATGCTAAGTATGTCTGTTCAGGCCGTAAGCATAAAAGTCCTGTGTACCATGGCTCAGTTTTTGCTTGTGGTATTGCTTGTTTTGTGAAACATTACAAAAAATGTGTGATTTCTTAACTGCAAGAGTCGGGGGGATGTAGCGGAGCATTGTTTTTCTCAAAATTCATACAAGCCATTGCTGTACCAGGCCAACCATGTCCACCACATACCTTTTTTTTCCAGTCATGTTCCCGCTTTTTTCCCCCAAACTCTGGAATTTTTCCCTACATAGTTGTTGCCTGACCTGCACAAATCACCCCTTTCTAAACTTGGAATTGTGTCTACTTTTCAGAAATGTATGCCTTTCTGTCCTCCCATTCGGCTTTCCTACCATTTTCTTCCATTCCGTCCATGCATGTCCTATTGGAAAAAAAGGCCAAAATCGCCTTAGTTTCCACTGAACCTATTCTTGAAAGCCAGGAAAATGGGGAATTCAGCACAGCAAACCATTTGTTCCTAGCTCTTACAAGGAAATAACCACAGGCTTCTTTGTACATCATTTTATTGGTATTTTTTGAAAAAACCCAAAATGTTCTCCCTTTTTGGTTATTTTCTCTCACCCTCCTACAGCAAAAGGATTCCTGGGTGGCGTTACGACCGCCTACATGTGGGGAAAAAAAGGGCCAAATCTGGCCGAGATATCTCATGTAACAAAAAGGTTACAAGCCATTGAATGGCGACATACCCGAAACACCAAAAAAGGCCTTTGCACTGTGTGGGGGGGTGGGGGGGAGGCATGGCAGTTAAGGGTTTAAATGAAAACAGACCTGGACCTGGGAGAGGCGCAAGATAGGACACCGCTGGGCGGGGCGTGAGATGAGAAAAAACCACAGGGATCGAAAAGAATAGCTAGGGAACGAACCACACTGAAAGAAGGTGACCGTTCCAATGACGGTGTAGTGAAGGCAGTGGAAGAACCATGGAAGAAATGCAGAAGAACTGTTGGGCTCCAGCTACCAGATCCATCACCCTGACATGGAAGCATCATGTCAAGTTCTTCAGACCCCACAGAAGAGAAAGGTAACATTTAGCTCATACTAACAACAGTAGGACCAGAAGAAGCTGAGAAATTGCTGGTGCACAAACACGACTATGACCAAAATGCCTGGGGGTCTGTCCCACATTTCTTTCAATTTGCCTGATCCCTTTGAGCAGCTGATGGAACTTACAGCTGGGGGTGCCGAGTCCCATACTGGCCACCTCGAATACCCTCTTCACAAACACCAAGGTAGACTAAATAAGTAAGGGAAGAGGATGGGTATGTGATGAATGCCCCTGCCTCGCTCCGGGGAGGGTGGGTTACCAAGCATGCCAGGCGCTTCCTCTAGGTAGCACATTTGCCTGGTGTGGTTTGGGGAGGAATCCCCTGGCCACCTGCACTTAGTATCTGTCTCGGGGCAGGTGACAGTAACATTGCCACCACAGCTACTCCTGCCCCTTTAAGGGAAGGGGGAAACTGTGGTCCGGCAACACCTGCAGGCTGAGCTCCACTGCAGGAATCACTCATAATCCAGAGTTAACCAATCCACCCACTTCAACCCAAAACCACCCAGCCACCCTCAAACCATCCGACAATCCAGTCCTCAATTCCCATAAAGTTTAGAGCCAATAGGCTATAGGAGTCCAACCCAGGGCCAGGAAATACTAACCCGGCTCCCAGTGTTTTCCTTTGTGGTCTCTCAGTTTCTGGTCTCAACCCATCACAGCCTTTGTACACCACTTCCTACTGCCAACTCATGGTGGATTTCCCTCACTGTCACCTCTTCGGGATCAGGAGCAGCTTCTATTCCTCAATCTCAGCTGTCTTTCTTACTGCAAGCCTGGACTCGTCTCACTGCTTCCTCTTGTTGGTCACCTTTTCCTAACTTTCTCACAAACTGGGGGACCAGTCAATCTGTTTTCCATCAGTGGTTCAGTAGCAAATTTTGGTTTCAGCACCGTAGTGCTATGGGTATGACCGTTTATTTATTTATAAGGCACGCCAGACCCGAGGGTCTCAGGGCGCAGGTACATGGATATTTTCAGTTTGTGGTTACAAAGTTGCATAGTTACACAGAAAACAGTGGTTACAAAGTTACATAGTTACACAGAAAACAGTAAGACTACAATAATAGGATAAATATGTACAATAAGATATATACACAGAGCAAGGTTAGAGGATAGGGAAGGAAGTGTTCAGCATGATATGGGGTTAGTGGTCCAGGTTGGTGGTCATTTTCTTTGAACCAATTAATGATGTTGAGTCTGAAGAGGGGGGTTCCAGAACTGAGCTGCTTTGACTGGGAAACTACTTCCCCCAGCTTTGGTCAGTTTGAATCTTGGGACTGTCAGACAGTTTGTGTTGGTGACTCTGGTGGGTCGGTTGGATGGTTTTCTATTCATTCTGCCTATGAGGTAGCGGGGTGCAGGATTGTTTAAGCACGTGTGCGTTAGAGGAGGCTGTTTTTAGCAGGATTTCGTCACTGGTGGAAAACCAATTATTCTGCCGCCTTACCTCCGAGATGTGATCTTTCCTAGCTATGCCTAGTGCAGCTCTCAGAGCGTTATTCTGTAGAGTCTGAATTTTTCTAACGATGTATTTATTGGCTCCAGGATATAGGGCCTTACAGTAGTCCAATTTGGACAGGATTAACACTCTGGCCAAAGTGGTGCAACTGCTTTTAGATAAAAATGGTTTGGCCGCTCTAATCAGTTTACATGTATAGGCCGTGGAGGAGGCCATCACATTCACCTGTTTGGCCAGGGTAAGGCTAGAGTCCAGGTAGAGCCTAATATTTTAACCTCTTTGGAGACCTTGATGGTGTTACCATCAATGTCAAAGGAGATGCATTTGTGACCAAGTTTGTTGAGATTAGGCGTAGTTCCAAGGATGATGAGTTCAGTTTTGTCATCATTCAGGCATAGACCATGGAGTGCCAGCCATGCCTGGATGATGAGGTATATTCTATTTACCAAGGCCAAATCCTTATAATCCCTAGTAAGTGGTATGAGAATCTGGGTATCATCTGCATAGTTAGTGTAGGTGATACCAAGATGACCCAGATCATCAAAAAGGGGCTTGATGAATATATTGTACATAGTGGGGGAGACGCATGATCCTTGAGGTACTCCACATGTGATGGGGATCGGGTCTGCTGCTGCTCTGTGCGAGAAGACTCATGGTCCTGTTGCTTAGAAAGGATTGGATCCAGACTATTGCATTCTGAGAAAAGTGTGCTGCTGAGTCGAGGTGGTTACATAGGACCTTGTGATCCACCAAGTCGAACGCTGCCGAGAGGTCAAGAAGGAGTAATAATGCAGATTTCCCTTCGTCTCTCAGCTGGTCAATTTGGGCCTTGATATCAATTAGTGCTGTCTCAGTGCCATGTTGGGGCCTGAATCCTGATTGCCGAACTCCTAGAAGCTGGTTCTGCTCAAGGTAGTCTTGTATTTGGAGGTAAGCCACCCTATCTAAGATTTTTAGAAGGAATGGCCAAGTTGTTATAGGCCTATAGTTGGTGGGTACAGATAGATCTAATGACTGTTTAAGGAGCGGAAGAACCCAGGACTCCTTTAAGTTGCTTGGAATGATGCCAGTAGTGAATGAGGCATCAATTAGTTTCAAGATGAAAGGCGCTGAGTCTCTAGTCGCATCTTTTATGAGTTGGGCTGGGCATTTATCTCCCTGACAGTAGGTTTGAGAGATAGGATGATTTTTTCGACCTCAAGGATCGAGACTTAAGTAAAGTTGAAGCGTAATTACTGGTTTGGGTGGAGTGGATGACTAGCTTGTGTGGTCGTGTTGGGTCTTTTT
Source organism: Ambystoma mexicanum (assembly GCF_040938575.1). Classification (NCBI taxonomy): domain Eukaryota; kingdom Metazoa; phylum Chordata; class Amphibia; order Caudata; family Ambystomatidae; genus Ambystoma; species Ambystoma mexicanum. The sequence continues at coordinate 290,275,657 of NC_090932.1, read as the reverse complement.
TTATTGGCTATTTTATCCTGGAGAGTGCTGATTTTGTTAGTGAGGGCCTTCTGTATGTCAGAGCACCAGGTTTTATCTTTTACACAGTTGTCCGGTATGGGGATCGGCTGCTCTGGTTAGCGCTTCCCAGCATGTACTTCCAACATTATCTTGCACAGCTCTATGCTGTGCATTTCCCGCCTCAATCATTTCCCTATTCAACGACTTCTATTTCTTAGGCCCATAGCTCCACTCGAGTTGTCACGAGTTCAGTAAAATTTGTTCATTTTCTGCCAAGTTTCATGTGGCAAACTGAGCTACTTTTTTACAGTAGGATCCGTTATGAGGATATCTTGGCCTCCTGGAGAACAACCTGAGCAGTTTTCTTGCCATACAATAATGCCCACTTGCCTTCAGGCTGTCCTTTGACCTATGCATGAGTTAGGCCACCTTGTTACAAAGGCTCCGCACATAGCTAAGCACTGTGGCTTAACTATAAGCTTCCTTCCCACTCTTCCTTGACTAAGGCAAGTAATTGAACCGAAAGGGGCTCGAAGAGGTTGAGCCTCCCCCTTAATTCCATGGCACCTCCAGGTAGAAAAAATGCCAGAAGAGATACTAATTCCAGCCCTAAAGCGGTTGGGAACCATGAGGAGCATGGTCATTTCTAAAGGACTCGATATACTCTTCAATGTCGTACTGAAACACTCCACTAGCCTACTAGTATGGTGGGTTGGTAAGAGGTATAACACATACAAAGTACTCCTCACACTGTATACATAGGGGTTCTGTATTTTATGAAGGCTGTCAAACTAATTTTGGGGGCAAATCAAATCGGGTGGAAATTCCAATGGGGGCCCCAGGTCTCCATTTGGGGAGTCCAGTATTTGTTGTTCCAAATATTCCATAATTTCCATTATTCTGTAATGACAAGGTTTGACTGTTTTATGTTTTGTCCCTCTCCTCACCCTCACTTGCCTGTAATGGCACGCAGGTTTGGGTGTAGAAGGCCCTGTACATGAGGAATTCAGAACGGGCTCCCTTGAGAATTCATCGGAGACTGTGGTTGTAGATTATCTTGTCAGCTTGTAGAATCTGTAGGCGGCAATATGTCCTTCATGTCCTCATATCGGGGCATGTTAAGAAGTATTTGAACCCAACCAGTAAAGGTTTCTCAGCCGGCCCAGATAAAGTCCTTTGTCCACTTCCCATCGAGCTAATAGAAATTTGGGGTAAGGCTTGCCTATGATGGACTGTTTTGGTGTCCAACTCCACTGGCAGCTAAGAGGGCATCCTACGCTATTGCTCCCGGGTCAGTGTTGTCCACTTGATTCTTATCTCGTACGAATGAGTACAGCGTTTGAACAGAGCACGCAGTCGCTGGTTCGGCAGGGGAAGGTTGGGACCATGGGCCCCACGACTCGTCGTTGTCTGACCTGATTCCTTCGATGAGGCCGGCTTTGCAAGGCTTAAGCTCCCTTATTTGGCAGCTCAAGCATGCTTGCAATCCACACGTGTAAGCCTGTGCCCTCGTTCAGCTATCATATGCAGTGCTCTGATCTTATCCGCTGTTATCATGCCAGGAATGGGCCTGTCCAGGCAATCCCAGGTTGCTGCGGCCCTTCAAATACCCTTCCATGTGTAATGTGGAATGTCACTTTTTTTTCTTTTTGTGGTGGTCTGCTTTCCCGTGCATGGAACGCAAGCAGGTGTGGGTGACTGGCGAATGGTCTGTGCAGCTGTCGCATGGTGCGTACCTGCCAGGAATACTTCCTTGGGTGTCGGCTCAGTGGTGTGGGCATGAGGTGTAGCGTGCCCATTATCTGAAAGGCTTCTGGGTGTACTGGCGGTGCCTGCGTGCGTGGTCAGACGCATCCAACCTCCCATGCTGGTGTCACGTGAGTGCACCAGCGAGGGGTACCGCAATAGTCCCGCTCAGGGACTTGACCTGTGGGCCCCCGTCAAAATGAATGGGTGCTGGTGGGGCATGGGGCAGTCCTGGAGGGTACCCTTCTATGTGGTTCCAGCCCAGAGAGCTGGTCCCCCGTGTGGGGCGCACTTGGGAGAAATTATTCACTTACCTTCTTTCTTGACTTTAACGTCTCAGAGAAAAAGTCCTTGATCTCTTGCAGTGCCAGCATTCCAAATGTCTCCTCCCAGTGCTCTGCCATGCTAAGAAGCGATCTCCCTGAAAAAGATCTGCATGCGTCGTAAGCCTGCCACGCGTGGGTTTGTCCCAAACATGCTAAGTAGTATCTGAAGGGTAGGAAGTGAAGCTTCCATGACAAACTGCACAGAGCCGGAACCCACGGTCATGTGACATGAGAGGTTTTCTCCAAATGCAAGCATGACATGGTGTAGCTGCTGTGGTCGGCTCTGTCCTTTCCGGCGCAGAGAAAGAGACGGACGGTTGGGGAGAAGGAGGGAGGTGTCACGTATGAGCGTGGCCATCACGCCTGTGTAAGAAAATTCTAAACAACTGTTATGCAACAGGCTCTGCTCCCAGTATGGAGGAAAGGGGACAGGACACAAGAGTACAAAGGGAATATACTTATCTTAAAGGATTAAATGCTTGTGATGTAAAAACAATAAATAATCGCTCACGATTAGGGCAAAGAACCACAATCTGTCAAAACGTTGGGAAAAAGTTAGAAAAGTAGAGGTTTACCAGAGGCAAAATCCAGTTTGGGAGTAACTATTCCGGTGATGAATAATAAAGCTCCCACACAGGAAGGGCAATTTCAGTAACAAAGGTGAGCTGATGCTTGATTATTGTGCAGCTGCGCGGTAGCTGACCAAGTAGAGCCAGTAGCTATGCGGTGCAGGCAGAGCAAGGCCCAGCAATGCAGACACGCAAGGCTTGAGTTCCTCAGCCCTAGATGTGTATGATGATTACTCCTTCAGTTTTGTTTTTTAGTAACAGTAAGCCCCTGGCTCTACCAGTTACAAACCCTTAGTCATCCAGCAATTTTGCTCTCAGGCAGGCGAGGCACGTAGAAGAACAAGTTACTTACCCGTGTTAACGTTTTTTCAACTGGATGTTCCTCCCACGTATTCCCGATTGGTCCCTGGACCCACGTGGGGCCGGACCTCTCTGCAGCTGGTTTTCCCTTCAGGTTCACAGTTCCTTATACTTTGCTTAATCTGCCACTTTGCGACTTTTATTCAACATAGTTTGGTTTGTTATCGGTACTCCCCTCAACTTACCGGCTGTGATGAACCACTTGGCTTTACTGGTATCTGGAGTCAAGGGCGGTACCACGGTAGCAAGCATTTCCCTCAGTCCTGTTTATCAGCGTAGGCATGCTTCGTGTACCGTTGCCATCTGCTGCAACACACTGGCTATTGTTTGCTGTCTTATGTTTCCTTCTACAGAGGCTTCACAGGTCTGGGTCAGAAAGGGCAAGGTCGCTTCTCTTCTTGTCGCCTTTCGGTTGTTGCCGCATTTCTCCTCCTCTTGAACTGCTGTGTTTGGATAGCTATCTCGTTGTGCGGTCTGCCTTGCTCGTATTGTGCTCTTGTGCTCCACCTTTTATCCATGTGGGGAAAGGGCTGTCGGGTGTGTTTGGTTCTTACCAGACTTTGCCGGGCCCTTGTATTGGGACATGTCAGGTAAACGGCTCTGGCGTTAGTCCGTTGTCTTTTGTATTGTAAGAAAATGTTTGTGTCGGAAAGGGTGGTGGGGGGTGGTAGACCTTCTGACTATCCCACATAGCAGGATGGGGAAAAGGTGTAAGAATGAGGATACAGCGTCTTTAGTTGCTGGTTTCCTTGCCGAAAGCAACACTTCCATTAGATCTTCCGGAAGGTCCTAATCCTTATATCTTACCCTTTCAGACGCCAGGCATGAAGATTGATCTCTGGATGAAGAATGAGACCTCCCTCCTGCGAGAGTAGGTCCTCTCTTTGAGGAAAATGAATTGGAGGGCAGATGGCCATTTCTAGCAGGTCCGGTTACCACATTCTCCAGCCCAATCCGGGAACAAATCGGGATCATGGTTTTGACGAACTTCCTCAACCTCCTGATGACATGAGGAATGACAGGGACTGGCGGAAATGCATACAGCAGAGGAAAATCCCAGTCCACCACGAACACGTCCCTTTGGGGAAATTCACTGGTGCAAAACAGCTCGCACTTCCGGTTGACACTGGTCACGAACAGAACCACTTGAAGGATTCCCCAAAGAGTGAAGATCTCCAGAAGGACTGAGCAAGTTCCCTCTCGCGGGAGATCGTGCTCTGCATGCTCAAAGCTTCCGCCGCTGTGTTCTTTTTTACCCGCTAGATGAACTGACAGAAGAGTGATTCCTTCTCTCAGTGCCAAGAACCAGAGCTGCATAGCTTCTCTGCACAGGGGCAGTGACCCTATGCCCCCTCTCTTGTTGAGGTAGTGCATGGCCACTGTGTTGTCTGTCATTATCAGGACACTCTTACCCTATATTGAGGGCAGGAAGGCCATCAGCGCTAGCCTGATTGCCCTCAGCTACAAAAGGTTGATATGGCGCCTGGACTTAGACTGCGACCAGTGTCTGCTTATTGAAAGATCTCTCATGTGCGCTCCCCATCCTGTGAGGGAGGCGTCTGTCACAACTGTTGTCTCCTATAACTGGGGGGTTGTACTACCCTCTACAATTCAAAAACATGCAGTTTAAGTGCATACTGGTTTTAAACCCTTGTGGATGCCCATACAAATGGGGCATTCATCGTAAGAAACAAAAGCTCACTGCTAATGAACACATGTCTCTTACTTTTTAACAATGTCAGCTTTTTTTATTATTAGTTAGCTGATACTCTTTATTTTACATATTATTTAAGTATTTTTATATGCATAACAGTTCATGATGAACATTGTGATGAGCAATAGCATGGTTGTATCTGAAATGTAGTGCAAAACATTTACAGGTATCCAAAGCGTAAACAGTACACTCGTACATTTAACAAACAACTTGCTAGTAAGTGAAAGATTCCAAGTAGTTAGGTACAAAAAACACAGAATGTGAGTGAAATTGGGGGAGACGTTAGTTGTAGGTCTCCTATGTCCGGCTAAAGTCCGACCTCGTAATTGGTCTACGTCTGGGTAGGATGTTAGAAGTATAAATGCAGCACTTGATATAGCCCATGGAAAATCTGGGTCTATGTGCTGCTGACGTTTCGGCTGAAAAGATGGAAGCCTTCTTCAAGGGCCAAGAGAGTCAGGGCACTCTGTGTTGAAAAATAAGAATAAAGAAAAAATTGAGAACTGTGTTAAAAAAGCAGCAGAGTGCATAAGCGGGTAAAAGGGTAGTATCTAATAAAATGGACAAAACCTATGTAGTTCCAGAAATAAACACCACTCACCACTGCTCGTGCTGGGAGTAGGAGTGGATGATCAGTAAAGGCGTCATCGCTGGGCAAGAGTGCAAACTGGAGTCACCAAACTGGGCAGGTGATAGGATGGTAGCCGGATCATGGATGGAGGGCCCGCTGGGTGGAGGCATGGGACCCCTGGGGGTTGAGTAAAGGTCAGGGTGGGAGAGCAGGGCAGGGTATCTGGGGCAAAGCAGACACACTAGTTACTGAGTGTCCGTAAGGGAGGGGTGCAGAAGAAAGCAAAACCAGAGCAGTTACAACTACAGGAGAGCTGTAGTTACCTGATGGTTTCTTCTGAATTGAGCCAAGTGCTGGAGGATGGCTTCAGTGTAGTCAGCCCTGGCTGTAGTCTTCATGGACAAATGGCAGACTTAAATGCAGAAGTGCTTGCCCTGTGTGCGAGAGAGACAGAAGAAAACGGGAGGAGGGGTCATGAGTAAGGAGGACATCAGTCCCGAGGGAAGTTTATGAAGTATATCAATCATCACGGGGATGGCGACCTGCATTAGGGAGTGCAGACTGGTTTACCTGCAGGAGCCGGAACGATCTGGAGCACGACCGGCGTCTGGAAATGGCGCCTGTGCTGACTCTTGAGAGAGGAGCTGCGTATATGCGCTGTGGATAAGATCCATTGCGCATGCGCACGAGAGTAGTGGATCATCAATTGGGACACGTGGGTAGTGTCTCTCGGAGCCACCGTGCATGTGCAGGATGGTAGTGGCTCTACTGGGAGATACTGCAGCGGTACCGTGTGCCCCGAGCACGAGATGGTGTGCCTGTCAGGGCACATGAAAGGGAAAAGAACAAGGAAATAATGTTGCACCCTGTGTTGCCAGAGGACACGCATGGCAGGCGGTAAAAAAGCACAATATGTGCCAAGTGTTGGGGGCCTGAGATGGCTAGCTCAGGTGTCCATAAGTGCTGGATCCGCAAAATGGACATGGAGGAATAACTAGGTATGGGTGAGAAGATGCGTGTGAGTGCTACTTGTGAGTGGATACATTGCAAAGTGGGCACATGGAACCTGCTCATAGTGCCTGGTGTCTAGTGCAGAGCCTAGGTAGCAAGCCATAGGAGGCCAACAGTATGCGTAAGCATTAACACAAGACCAAATCGCAGCCAATATACAGTATAGTGAACAATTTTATGAGTACTTGGACAATGAAAATAGAGCAAGGTATGAAAAATTGTGAAAAATTACACATCATAGGGAAATGGGAAATTTACTATGTAACAGTAGGCTCTATGGTAATGGCTCTCTAATCACCAGACAAATGCCCATAGTTCTAATAGTGTGTATCTGATGCTGAAGGTAATGCTATGAGAAGAGGTATGGGGGTCCTGTCATAGGCAGAGAGAACTCAGAGCAAGTGATGGACAGGCAGGCCGTAAAAGGAGGTAGATAGGGGTCGGGTCTACATAAGACTCAGTGTGGAGGGCATGAGGGGCAAAGTGCTAAATGGTCCCGGAAGGGCCTCGTTGCCAACTGTTATCTCCGGCCATGGATGCCAAACGGGTTCTCCTCTCGTGACATTCTCTCGGCTGGCCCACTACAGGAGTTCATGGGTGAACATTGTCAGGACCTAGAGAAAGTCAGTCATTCTGCCGGAGAATTGAGAACACTGGGATCTGAGAGCCCGCTGAAGGGATCTAATTCTCAGACAGGCTTCTGGCACCAGAGAAATGCTGGATGCCATGAGCCCGAACAACCTTAGGAAGTTGTAGGCCGCAAGGCATTGGGCACTCTGGAATTTTTGGACCATCTGCAAGAGATGTTGAGCCCTTAACTCGGGTAGCAAAGCTTTTCCCAAAGCTGAATCCAGTACTGCTCAAATTAATTGAAGCTTCTGTGAAGGTGTGAAGTGGGACCTCGAAGTTCAGGGAGAAGCCCAGCTCGTGGAGTGTTAGGACAGTTTTTCTGAAGTCCATCTAAGGGCTTAGTAAAACCATTCAACTGAGGGAGTACAAGACTCCACTCTTAGTATAAGTCTGTACCACCTGAGTTCAGGGTAGCGTAGACGGAGCAGGCAGGCTTATCTTAGGAGGGAGAGAGGGCTGCAGAATCAGTACAGATGGAATTGTAATACAAATGTTCCAAAGAAACACTGAAACACTATGTATGTAAAAATAAATGATTTATTTAAATACAGGTATGCCTGGATAAATCTAGGGGTAAATAAGTACCATCACACATTATATGTAATCAAAATTATCAAAACACAACACTATGCTTGAAGGTGCACAGACCAACGCATAAACCTTATTTGGAACACCCAACAGTAGTTCTAGGGAAGTCAAACCTTTTCATACACATTCAGTATATGTCACACCTATTCTAGGGGTGTAAAAACTAATGGTTACTTTCACAATTACATTCAGTAATGCCAGGGTAGTAGACCCTACCAGTTGTACAGTGACTCTCAGTAACAAATCACATAATCATTCAACTGGACAGTATACGTTTTGTGAATGGTGGAACACTTATTCCAGGTACAGTAAAAACCTAGAACTACTTTTGTGATAACACAGTTATACTAGGTGAGTAAAACCTAAGGATGTGATATTCAGTTACAGGTGCTTCTTTTGAGATCAGTGAAACACAGATTGAGATAAGCAGCAACTCGTGTAACTTATTTTTGGATGGCACACAGCTGACTCAAGTTATGGAAAACCCATATACTTTTTTAACCTCACAATGAAGTCCAGGTTAGATCTTTCCAAGCTATACAAGCACCTTATGTATGATTTATTAGGGACAGTTAGAACCAAAGACTATTCTTGTGTTGGTCTTAACAGCACAGGGAAAGCAAAGCCCAATGTTGCACTTTACTGAATGACAAAGTAATTCTAGATAGGCAACAACCTTATACAGACCTATTCTGGACAGCCTAGCAGCAAGTCAGGGGAAGCAAGACCCAGTTGGGGGACACTCATACAATTATCCTAATTATTGTTTTTTAATGTTTTTAATTGGTTTCACAGTCAAGAACAAATACATTGTTAACAAAGACAAATAAAAAATACCTTTAACATTATCTTAATCCTCCATTTGCTCCTTATCAACCAGCTTAAAATGGCATGAAGAGGGAGGCGGATACAAAAAAAAAAAATCCTATAAACCAAGCATCCAGTTTCTTCTTGAACCTTCCATTATTCATCATCACAAAGGCATCAAGATGAATAGGCCAAGACTTCACTAACTTCAACTTGCAATCCAGTAATTAAATTCAGCAACTGCTTCACCACATCCCCCTTTTTCCAGGACATCGCAGAATATTCCCGTCTCCTCCGTTTTCCATCGCCCTACACAGTACAAATTCCAACATTTTCATTACTGCGATTACCAATCCTGTTTGCTCTCCCATTAATACCCATTCCCACTAATCAGAGGGACTTAAGGTTTCCCCCCACTGTCTCGTACCCCTCTAAGAAGGTATTTCTGCCTTGTTTTAGGGATTGCCAGGCAATCCCAATGATCCAAGCAGGCATACTCTGGTGAAACCAACGCATTACTTTTGGGAAGAGGCATAACCTAATCACAGGTGACTAATATACCTTCACATCTACTTTCTATTAGAATGGCAAAACGGTTTCTAAGGACAGAAAGATGTTAACCATACCTTTAAGAACAGTGCATCACACATTCAAGGTAAGTAAGAACTTTAAACTGTTCACTCTTAGAGTTACAGTTACCAACCAACTCTTTTACAAGTAAGTAATTTTGTAATACAAATGTTCTTTTCTAGGCAAAAGGCCCAATCCCTTAAATGTCTTTCCCTTGTTCTTGGAGCATGAGTTCTCAGTGGCAGAAGGGGGGTCACTAGGATCTAGTGACCAACAGGCAGCGTCAGGATAGGTTCTTAAGTAGAAAAAGTCAGAGTTCCTTAGGAAGACTGGGCAAACAGGTGAGCATTTTACTTAATAGTTAGAAGAGGGTCCAGGGGCTTCACAGAAGAAACCCTAGCAGGATTCTAGCAGTAAGGCTTGGTGCACTGAATGAGATGCCTCCCCACCACAGAAACCACCCCACAGCGACACAGAAATCCTAAGAGACTTAAGGTAAGTACATACCGAAGTCAACACAGTACCTCAGCACTGAAAATGTTGCAGGATGAGGACTTCAGGATCTGCAGCCAAATAACCAGTCAGTAGATTCCTGTCGTGGTGACTGAAAACAAGACCTCAGAAGGGACTTTGCAGCAGGGATCAATGGCGAAGGCTCTAGGCAAAGTTTACCTCGCAGCTGAATGTGGTTCTGCAGGTTTGGTGCCTTTTCCAGGAGCAGAGAAGACAGACAATTGAAATTGAATTCTCGTCGTTACAAAGGTCGAGCACTCAGGTGAGGGGACTTATCGAACTCAATTCGGGTCTCTAGAGATCCACCAGGATGCCCACGGAGTATCAGCGAGATTCAGAATTCGGACGATGTGCACCGCACAGTGGCTCGAGGTCCCAGGGTATTGCAGTGACGCCAGGTCACAGCAACACGTGGGATGGCTCAAAATGCAGGGCTTCTTGAGTGTAGTGGATCTCACCAGGCTCTGGGTCAGGGTCGTCGTTTTTGGAGTCCCTAGGTCAATTGGAAGGAAGGGCTACAGCAGGCTCTGGTTACACAGCAGGCTCTCCGGTCGATGGAAATCGTTTCAGCGTCTTTTCCTTCATCATCCTCTTTGGTTTCAGTTCCAGTGGTCGACTTGTCTTCAGCTTCCAGGTTCGCAGTACTTAACAGGAACTACAGCACAACTTCTGCATTCTATCCCAGCATTTTACAACAAGGGGCGGTCTGGTTGTCCAATCAGGACTGCAAGCCCCCCACAGGGATTTGTCCCCATTCAGGCAAGGAGGAAGACAAAGGGCTGTAGAGTTTTGGACTCCTCCCTCCCTTCCTGCCCTCACAGACAGACTGGAGCCTGGGCGGGGAGTCCAGGGTACTCCCACCGAAGATAAAAATCACACAAAGGAATTTCCCGCCCTGGATGTCAGGGGAAGGAACAAGAAAGGGCAAGAAACACTAAAATGGCGAAAAAAGAAGACCAGGGCCATTTTGGTAAAATGAGCACCCTTAGGTGCCTTTAACTGCAGCTGTGAACACAGCCTGTGGTAAAGGTGCACCAAATTAAAAGAAAGGTATCGCTGCCACCAGCCATTGAAGGTACGTTTGTTCTTGTAACAGAATTGTTATAGTTTTAATGTGAAAGGGGATACATTGTATCTCCCCAGCACTCCACATAAGGTGGGGTGGGCTGGCTTCACAGAATAAGATGTAAAAGGTATCCAAGATCCTTTCTACCCTTGGAAACTGTAGTTCACTCAAGGTTAGTCAGAGAAAGTTAAAAGGGGAGCCCCTAGGGCAACCCAGCAACAACAGGCACTTATTGCCAATAATTTGTTAAAGAGGATAACTTTAAAAATACACTATGGGGAGTCAAAAAAATGACACCAATAAAAAGAGTAAACGTTTCTGTGAGTTTGGAAAAAGGTTCCCACTCACAGAGGTATTAAGGAGAAATATCCCACTAGTAAAGCAAAATGTTCTGGGGTTGACCCAGGTCAGGAAGATTTACAATTTCTATTAAAATCTTACGCAACACTCGTCCCCTCCCAGACTAAGGAACAGGAGGTTCTAATCGTCACCAGGATGGATCTCATGTTTCAAGCCGGTTAAACTGTTTGCTGAGTCCACCATAAATCTTTGAGTAACCCTTGCTGTGATACTTTTTTAATATTAGTTATCATTTGCAAACTATATAACCTACAAGTAGTGTTGGTCGCTTTGCTCTTGCCTAATGTATAGGGGATCTGATTTAACAGTCCCTCAGAAGCTGACAACGTCTGAACCTACAATAGGCTTTTTGAAGGGTTTCTTATAAAGAAATCCCATAGGCCTAGAGGGGCCTACATGATTCCTCACGACCTCTCGCACAGGAAAAGGTTGGTCCTCAGGTATCCTAGTTGGAGTGGTTGTGGCAAAGCATTGTACCTGCTTCCACATCCTCTTAGATCTTGTTTTACCTCGGTTAGAGGTTGCCCTGCTTACATTAGGACTTACAGTAGGATTCTCAGTAGGATTTTCTGTAGAGGATCCCACAGGTTTAGTGTAGTCTCTTGAAACAGAGACCCTAGCCTTGTCAGAACACCTATCCATCTCTCCTGTAGGAATAGTTGGAGTTATAGACTTTTTATTAGAAGGCCTAGTAAGAAAGCTATTCTTAGCTTTCTTATTAGTCTTTTTGGTTTTCAGTTTTTCAGGCCTGGAAATTTCATTCTGGGCACTCCGAACTAAAGGAGAAAATGTAATTCCTACATTGGGGTCAAGGAAACTCCTTGTCCTCTTAGGTTTGTTAAAAACACCTAAGCTTTTCACGGCCATCTGGATCACCTCCACTGTAAGTGGGTTTTCAGGTGTATCCATCTTTAGATTTTTGGGAACCACTTCCACTGTAAGTGGGGGTTCAAGTGGTTCAACCACTACAGGTTTAACTGAAGGGGCCTTTATTCTAAAGGACATACACCACACAGAGTGTGTGACATGAACACCAATGTTCTTGTCAGCCCTAGGAATTGCCTCCATGGCAGTGGGTCGAGACTCCACTGTCTGAAGTTTCAGAGGGACATTCTACCTCAGGCTCAGCTGAAGGCAGAGTCACATCAGTGACTTCAAAAAAGTGTTTACACAGTGTTATAGGTTGGACAGGAACACTTAAGTTCCTATCGACAGGGTGTAACACTTCCACTCTAGGTGGGTTTTCAAGAGGTTCTTTCACCTCAGTATTAACTGAAGGTGGGGGTCACACCAGTGGCCTGGTTAATGGCATCACACCATATTGGTACTAGGACAGAGGTTTTTAAGTTTCTGGGAACCAGTTCAACCACTTCTACTATATGTGGTTTTTCAAGAGACTATCACCTTAGCAGCAGCTAAAGGTGGGGTCACATGAGTGACCTCTAGCTTTGTGGACCATGGGGCTTTGTCCCTATTTGAAGGTATGGGCGCTACACCCAAGTGCCCCAAGTGGCAGTTAATGCCTTTTATCTCTAAGGGGGCAAGATGTCTCCTAAGGGGACCTCTCTTACTTCAAGGTTAAGAGCCTGAGCCTTTTTTACAAGGGGGCTCTGCTGAACCAAAGGCTACAGCTTTTCTGCTATACTCAGCATGGACAGATTTCTAAAGGGATGAGGAGATAGCACTTTTAGACCGTCCTTTATTCTCAGAGTCCCTTAATGGGTTTAGATATGGAGAAGCTTCCTTCTTATATACATTTATGAGAGCTTCTTGAACCCTATCCCAGGTACTTCTTTCTACTTCCTGCAAATCCAAGAGCACTTGGTAGTCTCTCTTGGGAAGCCTAAAAAGAACCCGGCTTATTCTATCACTCTCACACAGACCAAACCTATTACAAGTGAGGTCAAACGTTTTCAGCCATACAACAATATCACACTTCATGTCATACTGACTCACCAATTCTGGAAACCCGGCAGCTATAGACTCAGAAGACTTTGAAAAAGAAGAGGGGTCCAGAAAATTGTCTTTTACAGACAGGTTACGTCTTTTCCCAATTTTCCACATTTTCAAATTGTTTTCCCACAGGTATTGTCTTGTATCCAGTTCCACAGATATTTCAGAACTCATGGTAGGCAGTAAGGTAGAAGCATGATAAGTAGAGGGGGGTGAACTAACATCCTCCTCATCAGAACCCTCGTGTTCCTCATTGATTGTTCCGTTAAGTAGCCTAATCTTCGATCTCTCTTGGCGACTTTTATGATCCTACCCTCCTGGATTCTACGTGTTATATGTTTGTGTTAGTCTTGTCTGCGCCCTCACGCCTATGGGTTTATGGATGCGCGTTATAAATGATTTAAAGTAAAGTAAAGGGGAGCTTGGACAGCTCTCTGAACCCTCATCATCCTCGCTTCCATTAATAATGTTAGAAGTCGACATAGGTTCACTGAAACCATGCATATGGTCCCATAACCTTTGTAATAAGTCAAGCTTACTTCCTTTACAATTGAGGCCCTTCTCTTTACACATAGTGAACACATTTTTCATTTTAGCATAAGAAGTCCTCGGGACTAAAGCAGGCCATGGTGTTGGTTCTTGTATTAAACACAATAAGTGCACTTTACTTTGACTAAACCAAACCTACTGGTGGTTTCCTTTGGACACAAAATATATAAATAATCAATGTAACACAATCTACATGTATCCCAGCACATGCCAATAGTGGTAGGACAGTTTTTTTCTGATGTCCAAGTAAGGGCTTAGTAAAGCCATTCAACTGAGGTAGTACAAGACTCCACTCTTAGTATAAGGCAGTACCACATGAGTTCAGGGTAGCGTAGACAGAGCAGCCCGGCTTATTTTTAGGAGGGAGAGAGGGCTGTAGAATCTTTACAGATGAAATTGTAATACAAATGGTCCAAAGAAACACTGAAACACTATGTATGTAAAAATAAATGATTAATTTAAATACAGGTAGGCCCAGATAAATATAGGGGTACATAAGTACTATCACACATTATACGTAGTCACAATTATCAAAAAAACACTATCCTTGAAAGTGCACAGACCAAAGCATAAACCTTATTTGGAACACCTAACAGTAGTTCCAGGGAAGTCAAACCTGTTTCTACACATTTAGTATAGGTCACACCTATTCTAAGGATGTAACATTAAATTACAGGTGCTTCTGAGATCAGTGAAACACAAATTGAGATAAGCAGTAACTCTTGCAACTTATTTTTGGATGACAGACAGCTAACTCAAGGTAAGTAAAACCCATATACTTTTCTAACCTCAAAATGAAGTCCAGGTTAGATCTTTCCCAGCAGCTATACAAGTATCTTCAACTTATGAGGGGGACAGTTAGAACCAAAGACCTTTCTTGTGTCTGTCTAAACAGCACAGGGAAAGCACAATGTTATACTTTACTGAGTGACAAAGTAATTCTAGGTAAGCAACAACCTAATACAGACTTATTCTGGCAGGCTAGCAGCAAGTCAGGGGAAGCAAGACCTAATTGGGGGACACTCATACAATTATCCTAAAAGGCATAATCTGGTGCATTAGGTTTAAGAAACCTATTTTTCTCCCTCCGGAATGTGTTCTGCTGAAAGAGCAGCTACACCCCAAAGGGTGCGAGTCTACTTTGCTAAGACACTGGTAGCATTAGCTGATTTTAATGCCATGCTGCCTGCACTAAATACTCTCTTTCCCAAAGAGACAATTCTTCTATCCTCCTTATCTGCCAGAGCAGAAGGGTAAGCGGCAGCTTCTGAAGACACTTTTGCTGCCTGAACAACCAGGGTGTCTGGTGTGGGGTGCCCGTTAAAAAAAGTAGGGTCCACAGAAGCAGTTCTGTATTTCTTTGTAAACAGTTTGTTAACCGATGGAATAGAATCTGGCTTTAGCCAGTTTTCCATAACCCTTACTCTTAAGGTTGCATAAAATGGTAACAGCCTCTGTAACTGGACCACTGTCTAAAATATCAGTGAGGTCATCAGTCTCCATAGCAGCTGCGGGTTTGGACCACTCTAGACATTCAGCCACTTTACAAATCACAGCTCTGTGTGAGGGATCAGCACAACCAGCCATTTCTGGGTTACCAAACTATGTCTCTGGTGATGTTTCCTAGCTACTGGTCTCCTTTAAAGTTTCAACAAGATTTAGCATCTTGGATTATTCAGAGGTCAACTCTTCTGGAACATTTGGTGCCCCATATTTGTACCCAAAAGGGGTCTGATCTTACTCTTCATCTTCCTCAAAGATTGATCCCATTTTCCTGAAGAAATTAAGTCGAGGAATGGGGTTAGAACACTTAAACCTATGGCTGAAATGTCTAGTGGGCTTTGAGAGCACAAAATACTCCAATGAAGTTGAAGGTGTTGAAGGCGTCTAAGGCTTTGACGACTTCCTTGAAGCAGTCGGTAAATAAGCCGACAATTTAGAATGCTTCGATGGCTGTAGATGGATTACATGCCTCGAAGGTTCAGGTGATGATGGACGAACGGTGTCCAGTCAAATGGTCAACAGACAAATGGTCGAGACAATTTGGTCGACGGGTCAAATGGTCGACTTTTTTTAAAATTTATATATATATTTTTTAGGTTTTCGTTTAGGGAAAAAAGGGGTCTTTAGCAAAAAAAAAAAAAGGGGGGGGAACCACCCAAAAACAAAAAAATTGAAAAAACAAAAAAATTCGACCATTTGACCTGTCGACCTTTTGGTGTCGACCATTTGACTTGTCGACCTTTTGGTGTCGACCATTTGTCCTGTCGACCATTTATTTTCGGCCGAATGACCTAGAACCGAACAGAACGGCTTTGAAGCCTTTGAAGAAGGCTTCGATACCGAAGAAGGAGGCTTCGAGGGGACAGACACAGGCTCTTTGTGTGTCGAGGAAGACTCCTTCGACTTGTGTCAAGGAATCTCTCTTCCTGGGCCTTGAGGCATGCAAGAAGGAGACACACGAGACTCCCTACTGGTCTTGTCAGATGCCGAGCGGTGGCTTGTTTTCCCAGACTCCTTCAGAGGGGCACTTGGAGGAGCTTGCATCTGGAAGACTTCAAACATTTTCAAACAGATGTTTTCTAATCCCCCCGGAGTCTAGTACTTTTTTGGAAACAAAACGTTTTCGGGAGAGGATGGGGTAACGGCCGGGGATTTGGGGGGTGGGCTTCCCTGCATCGAGTTTCCCCTTCCTTTCCGGCAAGGTCTTGACAGTCATGGATTGACATGAGCCACAGTCCTCGACTTTGTGACCCAACCCAAAGCACCACAGACAGACGTGATGAGGGTCTGTGATAGACAACTTAGCTCCACAGTCTGAACAACACTTGAAGCCCGTCTTTGAAATTCGCGGAGGCGAGTAGCACCGAAGCATGCAGCAATGCGAAAAAAAACAAAACTGATCAGCGCTCATGCTCCATATACCAGCGTCAGCGTCATGAGGGACGCTACCGAGGCCATCGAGGGCCAAGACTCTACACTGCAAAATGCTCGACCCTATGAAATACAATTTCCAAAGCAAGCTGCAAGCAGACTTGAATATCAAAGATGAGGAATATGTGGGGGACACAATCCATTCTTAAGGTGTGCTCTAGAAGGAGACTTGGAGGCTTTTAATCATGCTGTTCACACCGGTTTGAGAATAAGGAGCACTGCTCAAAATTCCCCATTGTCTTGGAGAAAGGTGGAGTCTGCAGTACCCAGCAGTGCTTACAAGTCAGAGTGTGATTTGGGCAGGTTGCTGCTAGCAGAGCTTGCAAAGGGTCCTCTTCAGTTCAGAATTGTCCTAGCGACTGACAACTGGTGTAGGAGTAAAAATGCCCTATATTATAGATATACTGGCAGCAGAGTAGGAACTACGCATCCAACCACAAATGTGAATCTTTTCAAACACTGGTAGCGACCCATTCTTTGGGGGTTCATTACATTCAAAGTATAAAAACAGAAAGTGGTTTTAGCCTTGAATCCAGATGAGAATGCATTACTTACCGTAAAAGCATTTCTGATGATTGTATCTGCTTAGATTCACATGCTGTGCATAGGTCCGACATCCAGTGGTCACTGCGGAGTATTGCATTTTGTTTTTCGTAGTCGAAAAGGGGACGTCGACAAGGCGTGTCTGAAACACTATCCCTATAGTGACGTGCGTTGTACCCACAATCCCTCACGCGTCGAGGTCCCTCTGTTTGTATTTTTCTGCCCTGAGGGAGCCTTCTAGACGTGAGTGAGTACAGAAAAGAGAGAGATATATAAAGGAAGTCTATGTTCCTTCCATCCGAGCGGGGAGGAAGGGCGGGCGCATGTGAATCTAAGCAGATACAATCATCAGAAATGCTTTTACGGTAAGTAATGCATTCTCTTCTGATGTTTGTTAATCTGCTTAGAATCACATGCTGTGCATAGACTAGCGAGCAGTACCCGGAGTTGGCGGTGGGTTATGAGAAGGAACAGTAGAGAAAAGGTGTCGTAATACTGCCTGTCCCACCTGGGAGTCAGATCTAGAGTTTGTATCTAGACAGTAGTGTTTTGTAAAGGTGTGCACAGAACTCCAGGTAGCCGCTTTGCAGATGGACTCAAGGGGAACATTTGCAATGAATGCTATGGATGCCCCCGTGCCTCGAGTAGAGTGTGCTCTTGGCCTAAAGGGCAGTTCTCTCTTAGCAAGAGTATAGCAGAGAGTGATGCATTGAACAATCCATCTAGAAATAGTGGATTTTGAAACTGCATCTCCTTCTCTTCCTGCTGCCACCGAGACGAAGAACTGATTAGTCTTCCTCAGTGGTCTGGTTCTTTCCATGTAGAACATGACCGCTCTGCGTACATCTAGTGTGTGCAGAGTCCTTTCTCCCAAATTGGAAGGATTTTGAAAGAACGTTGGTAGTTCTATAGATTGGTTTACGTGGAATTTAGAAATAAATTTCGGAGCCAATCTAGGGTGAGTGCGTAGAACCACTTTATCTTTGTGAACTGTAACGAAGGGGTCTAGAATAGAAAGAGCCTGAAGTTCACTTACTCTCCTGATGGAGGTGATAGCTATTAAAAAAGCAGTCTTAAGCGTGAGGTGTTTAAGAGATGCTTTGTGCATGGGTTCGAATGGAGAGCCCATGAGTCTGGTAAGTACCACATTAAGGTCCCATCCGGGAGCTGGGTCAGCTATCGGGGGGTGTATCCTCTTTACTCCCTCCATGAAGGCCTTTATAACAGGGATCCTCCACCACGACACTTTGAGTTGGGAAGTGGTGTATGCAGAAAGTGCAGCTAGGTGGACTTTAATGGAGTTAAACACTAGACCTGAATCCAATAGGTGGGTCAGGTATAGGACCACATGTGTGGGAGAGCAGTCAATAGGGTTGATGCTTTTACTCCTGCACCAGATGACAAATCTTTTCCACTTGCTAGAATAGCAGTGGCGAGTGTTCGGTTTTCGGGCTTCCCTGAGGATGTCCATGCATCTTTGCGGGAGTTGTAGATGTCCGAACTCTATGATCTCAGGAGCCAAGCTGCTAAGTTCATGTTCTGGGGGCATGGATGCAGAGTCCTGCCTTTGTCCTGAGACAGCATGTTGTACGGGCAGGGGAGTTTTACTGGGGGGGATAGAGACATCTCCATCAAGTGAGCGAACCATGGTTGTCGTGCCCACAATGGGGCCACTAGTATCATGGTCACTTGTTCCTGGTGCATCTTGTGCACCACTTTGTTGAGAAGGGGAGTCGGGGGAAAAGCGTAAACAAATTTCCCTGACCATTGCATCGACAGACCGTTCCCCTTGGATTGGTTCTGGGGGTACCTGGAGGCGTAACTTAGGCATTGTGAGTTTTCCAGGGTTGCGAACAGGTCTATTTCTGGGAATCCCCATTGTGTGAAGACGTCGAAGACGATGTCTTCGTGCAGGCGCCATTCGTACTCTTTGGGCAGGGGGAAATTTCTGCTGAGACTGTCTGCTAGCAGATTGAGTTCCCCGGGTACATGTAGTGATAGTAGGAACATGTCCTGTTTGAGAGCCCACTTCCATATATTCTGGGCCAGCTTGGACAGGCCTGGAGAGTGGGTGCCCCCTTGCTTGTTGATGTAGTACATGGCTGTGGTGCTGTCTGTAAGGACCATTACTGTTTTGCCTTGTAGGTGTTCCTGGAAGGATCTTAGCGCCTTGAACACAGCTAGTAGCTCCAGTAGATTTATGTGTTTGGATGCTACGTTCGGAGTCCACACTCCGTGAGCAGTCTGATGGGATAGGTGCGCCCCCCATCCTGTGAGGGATGCGTCTGTGGTTAGAGTGGCTTCCGCCGCGGGTGTGGCAAAGGGTTTCCCTTTTTCCATGTTTTCCATTGTCCACCACCGTAGCGAGAGAACTAAGGCCTGCGAGACCACAACTAGATCCTCCCATAGTCCGCTGGCCTGACACCACTGGCTGTTGAGCAACTCTTGCATTGGGCGCATGCGCAGGCGCGCGTGAGGTACCAAATAAATACACAACGCCATCATTCCTAGCAAGCGTATTGCTTTGCGTACCGTCACCTCTCGACCGGTTACATATTGAGGGATTTGAAACAGCATGTTTTGGACCCTCTCTTTGGAGGGGAAGACGAGGCCGTCCTTTGTTTGAATTAGAGCCCCTAGGAATTGCTTGATTTGACTGGGGTCTAAACTGGACTTCTTTTCGTTGATGGAGAAGCCCAACTGGAACAAAAGGTCTACTGTCTTTTGGGTATTGGAGAAGCATGTTTCGTAAGAATCCCCTGTTATGAGCCAGTCGTCGAGGTAAGGGTAAACTGGGATGGACAACCTGCGCAGGTGGGCCGCTGCCACTGCCAGCACCTTCGTGAATACCCTTGGTGCTGATGCTATGCCGAAGGGTAGCACTTTGAACTGGTAGTGTTTGCCCTCTATCATGAACCTGAGGTATTTTCTGTGCGCTGGCAACATTAAAATATGAAAGTATGCATCTTTCATGTCCAATGTTGTCATGTAATCTCCCTGAGAAAGCAGTGGGATTACTTCCTGTAAGGTTACCATACGAAACTTTTGGGGTTTGATAAACTTGTTCGCTGGGCGCAGATCTAATACAGGGCGCATGGTTAGATCCTTTTTGGGTACAAGGAAGTACACTGAATAAATACCTTCCGTTACCTGAGATAGAGGCACGACCTCTATGGCTCCTTTTTCCAGCAGTTGTTGTACTTCTTGGAGAAGGATGGCAAGATGTTCCGGTGTCATGCGACGTCCCCTCGGGGGTCTGTAGGATGGGGAACTGTTGAATTCGATACAGTATCCGTGGGCTACGGTGGACAGTACCCAACGGTCTGACGTTATCTCCTCCCATGCAGGAAGAAAGGATGTTATCCGGCCCCCGACCGGTGTTGCATGGGAGGGGACGCGAATCTTCGCGTCACTTGGAGTTGTTGGGGGCTTGGGAGCCTCTGGGGGTGGATCCCCGACCCCTCCCTTTGCCCCGGCGTTGGCCTCTTTGGCTGTACTGCCCACTATTGGTTTGGTAATTGGTGGCAGGGTATTGCTGATGTTGATTTTGTTGTTGTTGTTGGCGTTGGCCACGAAAAAAGCGTTTGTTGCCATAGCCGCGCCTGGTAGTGGGCTTAGAGATTTGGTCAAGAGTCTTGATAGTGTCGAACTCTTTTTTAGCCATCTCTAGGGCTTCATCTACCGCTTTTCCGAAGAGGTTAGCGTCCTCGACAGGTTTATTTATCAAAGACGCCTGTGTCTCTGGTTTAAAGCCTGAGTTGCGCAGCCATACATGGCGCTTTAGGAGTATTCCTTGTACCAAGGAACGTCCTGCTGTTTCTGCCGCGTCCAGAGAGTTTTTAACAATGCTCTGGTTCACTTGGGTTCCTTCGCCAATAGTTGACAGTAGGCGCGTACGTAAAGGCTCCGGTGCTTCCTCGGCGTCTTTTCGCAGTTTGGCCCACTGCGCGTCTGCGTAGCTTGCAAGCAAGGAATTGTTGTTGGCAATTCTTGCTGAGAAGGCAGCCGAGGAAGTAACTCTTTTTGCAAGGGCATATAGCCTCTTGCCCTCCTTGTCAGGGGGTGCCTCACTGGTGGAAAGTGGTACCCCTGCCCTCTTTCTAGTATTAGATACCACTAGGGAATCCGGAATGGAATGTCCCCTAATGTAGAGGGGGTCTGAGGGTGAAGGAGTGAAAAGTTTTTCAATCCGTGGATTGACCCCTCTGATCATTGCGGGAGTGGACAGCGAAGGTATGATCCTTCTCTTCACTGAAGCGAGGAGTGGAATGGTCTGGCTGACCGGGGGTTTTTCTTTAATCACTCTTTCTACAAAGTCCAATTCTGGAGAGAGTTCCCCGGTGTCGAGTTCGAAATGCGCTGCTGCTTTGCGCAACAGTGCATTGAACGTGGGCTGATCGTCAATTGGAGACGTGTTCCTAACTGGAGAATTGTCCGGAGGAGTTAGGTTTAGGACATCAGTGTCGGAATACACTGATGGTGATTGCCAGGGGTGTGAAGGTCCCTCTTCTGGGTTAACCCCAAAGCCTTCTTCTATAATGTCTGTTCTGTCTTCCAGACATTCCTCCTGGTTCTGTTCTTCATTGTCCATGAAATCATCTTCTTCCTCGAAGTCTTGTTCCTCCCCAGTGAGGTCATATACATCTTGGAAGTCTGAGGCTGTGTCCAGCTGGGGATCGACTAGCCTCGGATTTTTGGCCCTGGGGTCCTCCTGAGGCCCTTCTCTGGTCCTCTTGTGAGTTTGAGAGGCCTGGGTGCTCATGAACCTTTCCATCCTCTCCATACAGAGGTGGAGTCTTTCCATTGTTTCATGGGGTACCCCAGAGCGGTCTGGCGGGGGAAACATAGGGTTATCTAACTCGAAATGGCTCGACCTCTCCCAAAGCGTCGAGGAAAGTGTCCCGTCGCCCTCCGAAAAACCTTCAGGTGTGTCGGGAGACTCCCTGACTGAAGGGGGTAGTCCCTGCTTCCCTTCGGGCTTTTTCGGCGTATCCTTTAACTTATGCGTAACGCTCGACGTAATCTTCGGCGTACGCTTTTGGGCGTCGGCTACAGCGATCCTTGCTAAGCTATCGGCGACTCGCTTGTCGGCGACTCGTTTGTCGGCGGAAGCTTGAGTTTTCGACGCTATGGGTATCGAACGCTCTACGGCAGTCTGCGCTTTCAGTTGATGCGCCCCGGCCGATGGTTTGGTGGCAGCGCCCTTGTTTGCCGAAAGCCCAGTCGCAGGTCGCGGCTGCGGTTGCGAGAGGGGCTTCGAACCCGAACGGTCCGAGGAGGCCGCCGGTGGAACCTGCGTCTCCTTGGGCGCCGAAGGTCTTTTCGACTTCGTCGAAGAAGAGCCGTGGGTTGTGTGTTTATGTGGATCTTTGTGTGCGTCTGTGTCGCCGGGGTGTTCATCCCCATAAGCAGGGCGTGAGCCGAGCCCGTCGGGGCCGGGGACAGACGACGAAGCGCGTAAGCGCTCCTTAGAGGGGGTTTCGACTTCCGTAGCGGAGGTCGTGTTATCGCGTTCCTCGTCACTGTCGGTGGTAGCAGCGGCGGGTGAACCTTCGGCCTTCGACATCGCGTAGGCCGCCCACCTTTTAACCCTTCGGTCTTTTAGAGTTTTAGGCTTAAGAAGCCGACAAGCCGCGCACCTTTCCTCCTTGTGATCGAGGGGCAAGCAGCGGTTACACCGTGAGTGCTTGTCCTTCCAAGTGAATTTGCCTTTACAAAGTGGGCAAAACCTAAACGGTGTCCTCTCCATAGCCGAGGCAATAAATCGCGATAAACACCCCAAGGGAAAGGAAGGGGAAAGGGAAAGGCATTCTCAGAAAAGACCCAGAGATGTCCCACGACCCCACTCTCCCTACTGTATATGGCCTGCGAGGCCAGGCCACGTGTTCGGCAGCCCCAAAGGATTTCTTCCGCTCGACCCTCCGTCGAAGATTCTTTTCGGCGGAGAACAGCTTACAACTGCGTCGAGGGAGGGATTATTAATATTAGAGAAAAAACGACCAAAGGTCGAGGAGTTGCAATGTCTCTCGAGGAGCTCCGCGTGAAGGCGACCAGAAGCTGGGCGGAAAAAAACAATCTGAGGGACCTCGACGCGTGAGGGATTGTGGGTACAACGCACGTCACTATAGGGATAGTGTTTCAGACACGCCTTGTCGACGTCCCCTTTTCGACTACGAAAAACAAAATGCAATACTCCGCAGTGACCACTGGATGTCGGACCTATGCACAGCATGTGATTCTAAGCAGATTAACAAACATCAGAAATCAATTTACAAACACACCATATATGGTCATGGCTGCTACTTTTGCCAGGTCACCTGGGAACAGAGTAGTCAAGACCATACATTGACACATCCATATAGTCTGGTTTGGCTGTGAAAATCTTTCAGTTTCCAAAACAATGTTAAAGTTAATTGCCTAGGAAAACACATGGTACGGTTTGATCACTCAACCACGAAAGACATTGGCGGGCAGGGTTGAGGCAAGAACAAATTGCATCCCTAACGAGATCTCAATAGGGAAAATTGTTGGTGAACCTGTTCATGACAAGCAGAATGATTAGTGTACTCACACCAGAGCTACAGCTTAAGACGTTTTACATAACTTCCAAAGATTAACCAGGCTCCAGGCTATGTTGGCTGGTCCAAGGGACCAACAATGTCAATCTAGACCATTTCAAAGTGTACCCCTGGAACTGTAACTAGGAGCCATTTGAAAGTAACACAGGTCTTGCCTTACAAGTGACAAGAGGGGCAGGACTTCCAATAAGCATCTGCCTGAGAGCCTATGACATGGTTGTGACAACCAGTTCCAGGAAAGAATAGTCAGGTACCTGGCAGGGTTCAACATTGTGGGTAGCTGGGAGCGATTTAGCTCCTGCATGTACCCTAGATGAGCCCAGGTAGCTTGACACCATCAGCTATCAGGAGTTCGTTTTGGCACCCCAGGCCAATTGATGCAGACCAAACACCCCAATGTGAATGTAACTGTGCGTTTGGGGCAATCTCTAAATGAACCACGGGAACATCTATACAACATTTAAAGCATAAGGAGTCATAATTAATGTCAAAATGGACCGTTTGCATCTGATGTGGAAGTTAGATTTGCTTAATGCTATGTATGAGCTCCTTGTTCCCCAGTGGTACGTCCTGCTCACTCATTAATGCTGGATACCCACAAGCCGATTTTTCAATCTTAATTACGATCCCTGCTGTATCCTTGGTTATTATAAGGCAAATGGCCATTGTTCCCAGATAACTAGCAAAGCTTACCATCAGAACAGTTCTTGGTAGAGTGAAGGGGCAGTAGATCACCTCCACAATTCCCCTTTCATAGGTGTTAGGAAAGATTTTCTTTTTGCACATTTCCATGCATAGTTTACCATGAAACACCATTCTTTTTGCTTTGTTTTTGATCCTGTCTTCACTTTTTGAAGGGAAGTAAAGCCTGAACACTGGGCCAACAATGATCCTAGTGACCCAGAAAAGGAAAAAAGGCTTTCCTAGGACCTAGACCCTCAAGCCTGCAACAAGGATTTTGTCAACGAGCACCCCATAAAGACTCCAGAACCCATGAATACAGTTCCCAGCAGCTCGACTGACAAAAAGACAACAGCAGCATAGCAGCAAGCACTCAGAGGAAGGAGACAATGGCTGATGGCACCTTCAAGTGTCCTAAGCTGAATATCATGATGGGCATTTGAGGCACCAACCACCTTATGGACAGTGAACCACAGCTAATCAGATGATTCTGGCAGTAAACAGCAGGTGGTGGCAGTAGACAGCACAGACAATTGCTCCAGCATGGAGAGCTCAACCCAGCAGATGTAGGTAGTCAAGAAGCCCAGACTGGACCACTAATGGCAAAAACCCAAACGGGCGTGTACCCAAGCCACTGCACTTTGCAAGTATTGGCAAGTAAGGGCTTTAAAAGAAATGGCAAAAAAGCGGAAATCAGCAGGAAATCTCCTTGAGCAGGTCAGCAGAGTTGCCACCTCCATGTTGAAGGTACAAGAAAGCAAGATAGTGTAAAAGGGGCACGATAAAGCCTAAAAACCCTTGCACAAAGGGGCTGGCAAAAAGCCAGACAGCCAATCACTCAAATGGGCTGAGGTGAGATGACTGCCACTTAGCCTTAGCCACCCCGGCAGGAAGTGAGAGGGATAGTCCAGGGATCTATACGGTCCAAAACGAGTGAGGACCAATATGGAGGCTGCTTTGATGGGCTCATAGAGCCCACATGGCCAGAGAACTGCCATTTTAGTCTACATTGTGATTACTTGGACAAAGGGAAGCCGTGAAACACAAAACGTCTGAAAGCAGGATTTAGATTTAAAAAATAAAAGAATAGTACCCCAATGGCCATCAAAAAGAAACATTGGCCTACCAATGCAGTAAAATGGCTTGCACCCTTGGTGAAGCCAAGCCTAAAAAATGAAGTGTAACTGCCACCAACCTACTCCCTAAAACCTGTGTAGGGTGATACAAAAATCATTGAAAATTGGTAAATACCCAGGTTTAAAAATTGCATACACTGTAATAAGCTGATCTCTAGAAGCGTATTACAAAATCCTGTCAGATGGGAAAGAAATCTATCTTAAGTATTGTGTAACATGCATCATGAAATCCAGTGTATTGTCTCAAATGTCCTTGTGGTAATGTGTATGTGGGAGAAACAAATATATCAATTAAGGATAGAATAGGAATACATTAACAGGACACCCCAATCGCCTGCGGAGAACCCCAAGGCTCCTGCATCTCCCCAACGCTGTACAACATATTTACAAAACCACTTTTTGACATGCTAGACAGTCTGGGAATCTTGTACACAAACTACGCGCACGACACACATTCTCATACCCATCCCTGGCAACTATGTTACCAACTCCACTGCCCTCAACGCCATATATCACACAATCCGAGGTTGGATAGCGACCAACATGCTATGCCTAAATGATGACAAAAACAAGATCCTCCTTACAGGATTGCAGTCAACCCTCAACAAACTTGACCCCAACTGTTAAGCCTTTTCCATCTACGGCATCTCCATATCAGTCTCCAACGTTGTGAAAACCCTGGGAGTATACCTAGACGCTACCCTGTCCCTAAACAGACAGGTCAGTGCCATCAGCTCCTCAGCGGCCTATACGACCTACTTTTTTTGTATACGACCAAACTCATCCACGCCTGCAGACCATTCCTATCCCAAGACAGCTGCCTCACGATTGCAAGAGCTCTCATAGGGTGTAGGTTGGACTACTGTAACGCCCTATTTCCAGGAACCTCAGCACGAAATCGTAAACTCCAGGTAATTCAAAACAACGCACTAAGAGCCACATTGAGTATTCAAAAAGATTACCACATCTCAGCGGCCAGAAAAAAAGCCCACTGGCTACACATTAGGCAGTGCGTCCTTTTCAAAACACTTGCAATCACACAAATGCATAGCCAACACTGCACCAAAATACCTTTTGCAAAAAAGACTAAAAACACAATCTTCTAGACCCATCCACTTGCTCCACTCCAACCATCTAACCATCCCACCCTACAGACTGAAAGAAGCTGGGAGCGCCAGCTTCCCCACCATTGCTACCGAACACTGGACAATCTCCCACACAAACTGAAAACAGAAACCTCACATGGGGTCTTCAGCAAGCAACTCAAAACCTTCCTGTTCTCCCAGCACACCTTTTAGGACAACCTTAACCCCACACAGACATCGGCCCTTGCCCCACGATCCTCTCTACCCCACCGACTGCAATACTACCATCCTCATACTGTCGCAGCTGTATCTAACATGCATATATCTCTACAACTGCAGCACTGTTCTATACCTGCACCTCCGTGTATCTGTCGCATGTAACCAGCACCCTTATGCCTCGGGTTTGGCCTGCTATGAAAATGTTAAATTAAATTAAAAAACAAATAAGGAATCGAAACACAAAGCAGTCAGTGGCAAGACACTTTTTAGAATGCAACCATTAAATACAACTAAAATTTGAGTAAATAAAGCTTTTTATTTTATGCAGCATAAACAGAAGGTACATGACATTAAATTCGATCAATGCAGAATCACAGATGAACAATCAAAATTTATAGTCAAATAAGAACTCACTAGAAAGACATTAAAAATAAATCAAAGGAAAAAGAAAAAAGAAGCAAGACGAGGGAAAGAGGAGAGGAAAAAAGAGCACTAATAACAATAATGGTACATAGTGGACACATTAACCATATGTCTCAAGAAATGATCCCCAAATGTCCCTAAACTTATCAGTCTTGCCAGACTGCTTATAAATGGCCTTCTCCAATATGGATATGGTTAACAGTTCATCCACACAGTCATCAATACAAAATGAGGTTGCTGACTTCCAAGCCCTCTTTTTTGCCACCATAAAATCTCAGAAGCCACACTTTTTTGCAGAATGGCATGTCTTCTAATGGAGATACATCTCCAAGAATCATAAAAGAAGCACACATTGTAATAGAGCTGTTTAAAACCAGGCTCAGCCTTTCAGCAATGCCTTTCCAAACGTCCCTGGTTTTCGGGCAAGTGCAGAGTAAATGACTCAGGGAGCCCTTCGCTAGTTTGCATTTCCAACATTGGTCACCATCAATAAGGTGTCTCTTAAACATACGTTCCGGAGTCCAATAGGTTCTGAAGAGACGCTTAGTCTGGGATGCTCTCAGGCCCCAATCCACGCTGACCAGACGGACATTATTGCAGCATCTCTGACAGCAGTCCTGATCTATTCTTTCACCTAGCTCGTTAGCCCAGATATTAGCCAACTTGGGGACTCCTCTGCGACTGGATAATAGTATGCCATACATTGTGGCAGCAAAATGTAGAGCATGTTTGCAGAGCTCCATCTCCGTCCATGCTGTATTTAGAGTCATCAGTTGCGTGGGGGCTATTTTGGCAGCAATGATTCTCCTAAATTGTCTGTACTCTTCTTAAGTGCAATCACTCAAGTCAAAATCATGGTGCAAACGAGCCAATGGGACCCAACTTCCTTCCACGATCAAATCCTTGATATATTTAACTCCTTATTAAAGCGAGAAGTGGACCAGTGGATCAGGATGACAAGTTATTCAATAATTACAAATTTTAATCAATAATCACATAAACATAACTGTATGTATTCCTTAAAACAATTAACTCAATCCATCACCATCAACATGGGTCATAAACATTTGTAACAACTTATGGAAACCTTTGTATAGTACTCAAACATGAATACACAATGTATAATATGCCAAATTGGTTTTATGTAGGAATGTGTGAATAAGAAAGTGAGGGATTGAGAATTGATGCCTGAAATATGAAAGATATGGTGATGGACTGAGTTAATTGTTTTAAGGAATACATACAGTTATACGTTTATGTGATTATTGATTAAAATGTATAATTATTGAATAACTTGTGTAATCCTGATCCACTGGTCCACTTCTCATTTTAATATTATGCATCTTACCTGAAGGACCAGGAATTTGATTGCAGGTACACCCCTTTATTTATAATATATTTAACTCCTGCCAGGAACCAGGATGGCCAGAAGAGTACTTTCCCATAAGAGGTCAAATCTGGATTAAGCCAGATCGATACGTCCAGGAACAGATACAGGTCACTTCCAACCCTGTGTGATATGTGGTGCCAGCTCTCACGCAGGAAGGCAGCCAGCGGGTTCTTAAGTCGGGAAGGTCTAGTCACAGTTGTCAGCAAGGCATTAGGCGTCAAGTGCGAGAGACTACCGCACTCAGCAACAATCTCATCTGGTACATTTTTTTCAGAACCTACAGTACGACAGCTATCAGATGGAGAAAGCAAGATGATAACCGAATAAGTTTGGCATATTCATACAGCCTTGTCCCAATGGCAGCTGCATTTTCTATAAAACCAACCTCAGCAGTTTGGTATCCCATACACATTTTTGTATAGTACTGTCCAACTCCTTGAAAAAGTGTTTGGGCGTCATAATAGGGGGCATTGAGAGAATATAATGTATTCTTGGCGCTATGTTCATTTTAATGCAGTTAATCTTGCCCCACAGCGATAGCTTCAGGAGTGCCCATCTGTCCATGTCCGATTTAAGTTTGGGCATTATAGAATCAAAATTCAACTTTGGTAATCATTGAAAGTGTACACACCCTCAAAGGGTGGGGAGGGTTGACCAAGAAAAGACTGCTGTAGAGAGAAGCATTTTGGATCCATAAACTACAAAGCATGTTTCCAAAAGGCATGAATGAAGGCTAATGTTTGTGCTGCTTATTATGAACACTAGTCTTAGAATACAACAAAACACGTGTGTGGTTGAGTAATTAGGTTCATTTGGGAAAACCTTTTCAAAAAATGTCTTGCTGAAAATAGTTGTTTTAAAATTGTTTCAGTACATCTACAATTTTGCAAATATTGAAAAGGTGGTTATTGTCATGATGCCTACCTCCAAGGAGCCAGGTCCGACCCAGCAACCCTAGAGGCAGGCATCATTTCCCCCAGGGGAGTGCCAGCGGGCCCAAGCTGGGGCCCTTTGGACGCAGTCCTGGCGCCTTAGGCGCCAGGCTCATGTTGGACCTCTGTCCTGGCGCCTTAGGCGCCAGGCTCATAAAGCCAGACATGTGTTCAAGTGTTTTAATGTGCACTTACCTGATGCAGACCATGCTGCCACATCCAGGCCCTCTTGAGGCCTGAATGGAACTACTTTACCTGTGGGACTACTTTCCACCCGGGTGTGGTCGGGGAAGGATACATACCTGATCGGAGGAAGGATACACACTTGGAACTTCTTCCAAAGCTATTTAAACCACACCCGATCAGCAACTCACGCTTCGCGTTGTTCTGCTCCTCGCAGCTGGACGCTCACCGTGTCAGCTCCTGCATCTGGACTTCAGCCACGCCTGTCAGCATCCTGGGTCACCTGCAAAGGGAGACAAGAGACCTTACCAGCTAAATCTGCACCACGGAGACATCACACCGACGATCCTGAAAAGGAAGACATCATTTTTAAAAGCATTTCGTTACGATCGCTGCAGCGCTGCATTTCACTCACCTTTCCTGGGTGCCTCCATCTTCAGCAGCGATCATCCGGATACACAGCCACTTCCCAGAGCCTAGAGAAAAAGACAAGAATAAGAGGTGAGAGAAGGAAGGGAATAAGACTTACCTGTTGGGTCATTCCCATTTCATTTCGGGTCTTGCCGCTTCCAGGCATTTTCCGGACCCCGGCCCATATGGGGAAAAAAGACAAAGACATTGAATGAGTGTATGCAAAGACAGTTCCCGAGCGCTCATCCAGAACTAACCTGCCATTTACTGGAACTGGAACTGCACGTTTCACTTCGGGTCAGCGCCATATCTCCGGCATTCCGAACCCCGGCCCCTAAGGGGAAAAAAGACATAAGCATTAGCGCTTGCTGTAAAAAGACAATGAACATTATTATTAAGCTTGGACTTTTGAACTTGCAACAGAACTTTTACAGAGCCTTACCTGAATAGTCAAGCTTACCTGAACTCCCATCAATCCTCAATCCAGTGAAGTAACTGGGTTTCAACGCGCCCCTGCATCAGAAGCAGGATGGAGAGCTCATCCTTCCTGACCCTAAGGTGAGACTTCACGGGGAATCGTGGAAGGGTATCGTGGAGGGTTGGAAGAGAGTGGGAGGCTTGAGCATAACTCAGTCAGTAGGTAATACTCCCTTTTCACCACAGGGGAATGTTCCTGCGAGCCGGAGAAGCCAGAGTAGAGGGCCCTTCCTGTCCATCTTCAGAGTCCTGCGCTTCACCATTGAAGAAGCATCAGCACTCGAAGCCAGACCTGCCGCCTCCGTGGGAATCAGGTGAGCGTTACAGTTATTGGGGTGTGATATCATAGAAGGTACATTTTCCTCAAAAGATATACCTGAAGTAGAACATTATCTAGCAGTTTTATGTTAATTATCTGCACATGTCAATGATTTGATATTTTTTAAGGGTGTTATTTGGTTATCCAAAGGCTAAGTTTGTATCCAAGTACATAACATATATGCTCGAAGTACATTTTAAGGTGTCATTGTTAACAAGTCAGTTGTCTATGTTCGTAATAGAAAGAACGTGTTCACATAAAACATTTCAAGGAAATACAGTCTGCAGGATTATCAATGGATATGTTCAAAGATGGTGCTCATTAAAATAAGCATTACGTCCTTTGTTGATGTCTGTTTAGTGAAGTAATGTTGAAAGAATGCATAGTATATGGAATCAGAATATACCTTTGGGTAAACATTGTAAATGTTTAAAAATGGCACTCAAAACATTCTGGCAAACATGAGATCCTTTGTTGATGTTGGTTTCAGGAAGTAGTGCAAAAAGAAAATTACTGCGCATGCTTTTGATTAAATCCTGAAAATAAACAGCCTGCTGCATGCAGAATTAAGATGCTTTGTAATGCACATGAGTAAGAGCAACTCCATTTAATACTGAAGTTTCTTTAAGGTTACATGGTGGTGTCACTGTGGCAATTTGACAGAATTAGGCCCATTTAATGGGACTTGGGGTAAGACAAATATATCTACAACAGGTAGTTTGTAAATATATAGCATCATTCATATGCCGGTCCATTAGTATGAGATTATATATTCTGTGTTTTCAAGAATGACTGATCTACAATTATTGATATGTTATTTTGTAGCCATATGAGGATGGCCCAATAGGACCAAAATATGTACATGCAATTACTGGAGAAGATTTGGTCGCATGAATAAAAGAAATATTGTTTTATGAAAAGTATGGATTTATGAAAACAAGAACATTTGAATATAATATGAAGAGAGCAGGTTTTCACTACATGTAACATAACATTTAACATACCAGATGTTTATTAAAAAGAGTCTGAAAATTGCTTGTTGGTTAGTTTACTGATCCTTGTCCAGGATTTCACATAAGAAATGGAAAAAAATAAATGTATTTCAAATCAAGAATGCATTTCACTGGGTAATAAAATTCTAGGGTAATAAAATCACCTTGGAACACAAGTGGGGAGGTTGAGAGGCAAGTCTGGGACTAGACCAGGAGCGACCCAAGGTAAAAAAGGTACATAATGGCAGGGGGACTTCAGGAGAAATCCCTCTGGCCACCAAAACAGATCAAGGCACCAGAAATAACAGGTGGGACGAGGGGTGGGGGGAAAAAGGGGGCAAGAATTAATGTGAGACTCTGGGTCATGCTTGGGATGTATGTAAATCAGTATCCATATCTCTGATGATGCCTCAGATGATGACTTGTCAGGGAAAATCAGCCAGACCAGACAGAGGAAAAAAAGAAGGCCAGAATGGAACTTTCAGTCTCAGACTATGAAACCGGTTATGCGGCTCAGTGGATTAATGCATGCACTGCAGGGGCCTGTGTTTGACCTTGCGGTCACTGGTTAGAATCTCAGCAGGTCCACTCAGATCTTCACTCTTCTGAGGTCGATAAAATGAGTACCATCAAGTTGGGTAACAAACATGTTATCTGCAAATAGCACAAAGATGCTCTTGTGGGGGTGAACGTGCACCCTACAAATACACCCATTATGTTATTTTATTAAATATCTTCAGAAATTTCAAATGGTCAAGAGCATAAAGAAAATAGATTTCCACAAAAATTACAAGCATGTCATCATAGATATCAGCTCAAGAAAGGAGATCAAATGTCAGAGCACAAAGAAAGCAATGTAGCAGAAACATGGTATAAAACAGACACGTACAGATAAAATAAAAAAGGCAAGAGACAGGGAACATAACCAATAGGAAAAGTAATACAAACATTCACCAAAAACTAAATGAACTACTTAAATCGGTGTGGACCATAAAAGTGCCAAGTTTGGAGTTTGACGAATGATGGAATGTATTTTCTAAGAGGACTGTCTACTCTTGGGCCTTTCTTATGTTGTAAAGGCACATGTTCTAACTGTCCCTGTAACATCACAGACTATTGTTACCCCCTTGAAACACAAATGACAGTCACGATTATAGTCATACCTCAGTTTTCCAAAGAGGAATCCTTGCACCTCATCAACGGGGTCATTTTCATCAATCACTGTGGTATTTACTTCAGTCCCTGAGAAACACAAGAAATGCAGAGTGGTTGAATGTGGTGCTCTACCAGAGGTATTGAACACACAATGTGAACAATCACACTACGACTACTCCAACGTTTTCTTCCCTACCTATCCAAAGAAAACCATGAAACGGAGGCTGGGGTTTTGGTCAATTTGCGACTCCATTACGACAATGCATTGTATGCTTGGATTCCTGAATATCTCCTGGGCTGTCTGTGGGTGGTACAAAATGCTGGCATTCGGTTGATTTTCAGACTATTTAAATCTACGCCAGCATTTATTTCTAGGCATTACCTGCATTGGCTGCCTGTGTGCCAAATAATACATTTCAAGATTTTATGTTTTGTCTTCAAGTGCATAGAGGCACAGAAATGTATAGATACGATTGGTTCTGTGATCACTGTGCCCTAGTTGGCTGATACGTTTCAGAGGCTGCCATTTGTGCCCTGAATCGTATATAAGGCCAGAGGGGAAAGAAGGTTCAATGTTAGGACCACAATTCTGGAATCTTCAGCTCTGAACTTCAGAGCCAAATCTCTCTTCATTTTTTGTTTTTAATGGTCAGAAAACCTATTTTTCTGCTACCCTGTGGATTGTTGCTTCGCAATCCTTTGATTTGTCATCTGTACCTAGATGCAGTTCATTCTGCTTGGTAAAATTTGTTATGCACATTATACATTCTCGAATCCATCTATGCCTTCCTTGACAAAATGTTGGTATTTAAGATATATTTTATAAGGTTTCATATAACTTAATGTTTTATAAGGTGGCAGGTTGCAGAAGGATCACTTGAAATGTCAAACATGGAGACTCACATGAAGAGCAAGGGCTTCACGAACATCTAATGAAATAAGCAGTAGCACCAAAGGTAGGGGGCATTACTGATAAATAATGTCCCCAGGCCCAAGTTAGAGACTGGAGCCAAGTGAGGGCCTCAACAACGGCCCGGCGTCATTACCTGCTGGTAATGTTCTGTGGCAGGTCAGAACGTCGACTCAGACTCTTGGAGGACGATTTCAAAGATCTGTTAAAGAACTAGCAGGTGTACCCGTGGCTGGCACGTTAATTCCTACTTCAGTCCTAGTTTGAAGTTTATTTAATGAAGTAAACCAATTCTTTGTAGATACTATTGCTAGTCTTTCCAGAAGGAGCTAGTGTGAACTTATTGGGCCTCATTACGACCCTGCCGGTCCGGAAAGAACGGTGGTGGTAAAGGTAAGAAGAAGGTACCATAGAAGGTAAGAGCCCTTCTTTGTCCACCTCAATCTCTGGCTGTATTTCAAGCCGGAGATCGAGGCAGGTATCGTTGAAAAGGGGAGATTCTTCTCTTTCCAGCGATACCTTGTGTGACAGCATTGCTGGTCACGGATCGGGTGCAGAGCTCGATCCATGGCCAGAAATGGCCACTGGACCACCAGGGATCTGTTTTGGGAGCAGGGGGAGGGGGGCTGCTTACTAGGTAAGCGGCCCCCTCTCCCCCAAGGCCCCAAAGCATGGCACCACAGCGCTGGAGACCCCTGGGGCAGTGATCATCTGCCCCCAGGGGTGAAAATGAAAAAAAAAAATTCGAAGGAACGGGGAGGTGGGAGGGGGTTTGGGGCCCTGGGGCCCACTAGCCACCAGGGATATTGCAAAATGTGGTGTCTCCCTTTCCAACGATACCATGTATATGACGCATTGCTGGTCACGGATCGGCGCAGAGCGCTCGATCCGTGATCAGCAACCCACTGGATCACCAGGGATAAGTTTGTGACATGGGGGGAGTAAGCGCCCCCCCCTTCCCCCAAAGCATGGGCGCACATATCTGATAAACCAAAATCGATGGGGGGATGGGGGCTGGGGTGGGGGGTGAGGGGTGAGGGCCCGGGATTTTTTATTTTTTTATTTTTTTTGCCCCTCTGAAAGCATGGTGGCTCTCCACCTCCTACACCAACTGGAAAGGGGGGGGGCACCCTTGTAGCCCTTCATGGGGGCAGATTTATGCCCCCATGCAGGACTACATGAGGTGGCCCCCCCATCCAACTAGGCAACCTACAGATTTGGGCCTAGGGTGTCGAAGCCAGCAAGGAAAACAGGGAACCCCAGGCATTTCCCAAAAGAGGACACCCCGTGGGAATGCACAGAGGTCTGACTTGCGTGAAGCGGCCCAGAATGTATTACCCAGAACCCCAGACAAATTGAACATTGTGTTTTATCCCCCACCATATTTCACACTTTGTCTGGGATTGTGCCTAGTAAAAACTGGGGTAATTTGCGCAAGGCAGATCTCTGTGGATTCCCATGGGTGTCCTCTTTTGGGAAATGCATGGGGTTCCCCATTGTACTTGCTGGCTTCGACACTCTAGGCCCAAATCTGTAGGTTGCTCACATGAACAAAATGGGCTGTGCCGAAAGGCTTGGGGTTACCAGTGGGTTACCCTTTTCCTTGTGTGCCCCCGGTAGGTGCACCCACACACGTGAGGCACCGTTTTTACCGTTTTTTCCGTGACAGCCGTTCTGGCAGATGGTGAAATCACCTTAAATGGCACAATGCACAACAGAAAAAAGAAAAAAAACAAAAGAAATAAATACAGGGGAAATACAATAATTCATTATGGATGTATGTTATATTGAGACCGAAACATCAACATACAAAACACAGAACAGAAAGTTCACAATGGTGACATCCACAGAAAGGATAAGTGAGCTTGCTACAATGCAATTTCATGGTTCATCATGTTCCATACAGTGACTTACCTTTTACTTGGGTATCATCCTTTGCCTTATACTCTGTGCTTTTAATGGCCAGTTCCACTCCATAGCCAGAGAGGAAAACCTTTTCATTACTGGGATTCTGCAAATACAGATAAACAGAGAATGCAGAGTCGGAAAGGCTAATGCATGCACAATTTAACATTACAGTGAATTTACATATTTAAATAACATTATCACACTTGCATGACTTGCTGGTCACCTTTTGGTGTGTAAGGGTGTTGGGGCAGCAGAAATGGTCGAACAAGGGCATTAGGAAGATTTTCCACAAGGCCTGCTGACTCTCCCGGCTGGGCTTGACCAAAGCTTCAGTCCTTTTCTTATAGATTGTTGTCCGTCCCGCCCTGGTGGATTGTCAAAGTCCTTTGTTGTTCTTGATAGGTTGATCTTCATGCATCCTCAGGGCCAATCTCTCCATGGGCTTGGTCCCCCCTACCTCTCCTCCCTCCTCTCTTTCTACACTCCCTCCCGATCCCTTCGTTCAGCTGACCACTTCCTTCTCACTGTACCTCTGTCCCCTTGTGCCCTCTCCCGTTTCCGCTCCTTCCAGTTCCTAGCTCCCCTGGAGTGGAACTCCCTACCTCTCCCTATCCGTTCTATTCCTACTTGCTCCTCATTTCGCTCCTCCCTTAAATCTCTCCTTCTCCACCGCCCGCCTTGAAACTCCCTCCCCTTCTTGCTCCCCCCTCCCTTCTTTCTACTCCCCTTGATTTTGTCCCTCCACTCCCTAACCACCCCACTCTCACCCTTTCCCCTCTCTCCACCTTTTCCTCCTCCCCACCTCTCCTTCTCTCCTTCTCCCTCACATTCCCACTGCTCTACTCTCCCCATTCCCTTCAGTTTAATTGCTCTTCTTACTGGTTTGGTGATTGATTCATAACTGTAATTTCTTCTACCGTTATACTGTTTTATGTTTTATGTACCAAGTTGTTCAATTGGGTAGCACTTTGGTGTAAAGCGCTATATAAACAAATAAATACAAATACAAATACCTCGTACCAGCACTAGCACAGTCAGTCATCTTCATGTCTTCTAGCTCTTCCTCATCCTGGTACTTTAGGTTTTGGCTGTTTCTCCTACACTAAAGAAATCAATGGGTTTACTCTCGAGGAAGTGGTTTGAGATGGTGGGATGGTTGGGGTGTGATGTTGGCCAACGGCTGTGCCCTAGGTGATCAGCCTCCTCCCCAGAGGTTGAGTCCCTTCGGATGAAGTCCTCCCGCATTAAACCATCTCTGGGAGGACTATTGGGTAGCAGCCGCACTTCCCTAGCCTAATGGGAAAGGGCTCCCCTTGGGGAGAAGGGACGATACCTGATGAATCGTCACAGTGCGTACTACCAGATATGGTATCCAGAGTAACCACATAACTTCAGATATATCCCCTGACCCCTAACGGTAGGTTCATAACCTTAAAACATTAAAGTAAATCACTTAAAACCTGCACAACATTAACTTACCCTCACATAAGAGACAACAGTATTTGCATAACTTTTTTTGTGTGGAAATTCCCTTTTAAAATGCTATAAATGGGTTATATTGTAGCTCGACAATTCTATTTTAAGAGTTGCCATTGACTTCACAGCCATGTCTACCACTGGGTGACCCAAGGAATGCCGTGGGAAAGTCTTGCCTAGCTGAAGCCCAGCCCCATTCATACCCCGAACACATGAGAGACACTATCATAACACCTACACCGACACTCTACTACACCACTGGACTCCTCTTACCCTTCCAGCACCACTCCACATTCTCTACAATCACATTATCCCTTCACTATATGCAGCCTTAATGTTTTTTACAGTCCGCAATTTCATTATTTTGCATATAACAACCAAAACAGCAGCATATGACCGGGTAAACCAATGCTACGAGGGACAAGAACAAACGGTAGTTAGAAACCTCTCGCATTAATAGATCCTCTTACAATATATAGCCCCTCCAAGAGTCCACTTCACAAAAATACCATAGGGGGAGGGGGGACTACAAGAAAACATCAAGTTAAGCATATTGATTCCCATGCTTGGCTATGCGTGACTAGCGCAGTGGGATAGCCTGGTCTATATTTACACTCTCAAACACCCACAACCTCAAAAGACCATAGGATGCATGTATGCTTTTGCTTCCCCATTTCTATTACTATTTCACATGTAGTTTAGACCGTTGCAACAAGCCCCCCCCCCCTTCAACCCTTTTGCCAAAACCCTTTTTCCTAATGACATTAAGCAAACCACTCTTTTTAATGATATCAGGTGATAAGACAGGATTCTTCAAACTCTGCATGCCTTCATCTTCGGTTCCCTTCTGCCAGGCCACTTCCAGTATAGTATCTTTGTCATCAAATGAGTCACCCGTAAAAGGAATGACGGGTCATCAACGTCTCTAATTAGCTTCACAGTTTTTAATTCTGTAGCAAGAAGGGTCTCTTTCGGCACCAATGTCTAGTACATCCATAACCCAGTTAGCTATGAGGGTTGTGGGTGCATCAAATATACATTTGCTGCTATTCATACCTTACCCGCAATGCTAGAGCGCCACCTGCCTTGGCCATATTGAATTATGATGCACTGTCTCGAAGCAGCCCAACTATGTAATCGTTTGCATATCCTAAGCAAATTTACAACAGGTACACGGCAAGAAGTAGCTCGCTTTATAGATGGTCTGTTTGTTTGTTTTATTTATTTGTATAGCGCTCCAAACCCAAAGGTAGAAGGGCACTTAAAGAGGATGGTTACAAGGTGTGACAAAAGCAAATTAAATATACAGCAGTTTACAGACTATAACAACATAGCTAAGCAGTGGGGGTACTACACTCAAAATACAACAGTTTGTACAGTTCGCAGACATAGTTACGCAGAGGGAGGTGTGCCCACCTATCTATGGTGCTACTCTTTCTTCAGGAGCCTCTGCTTCTTACGTATTTCTGCTTTGGCTCAGACAAGCGAGATGTACAACCACGCCTTGCCAGGTGAGACCGCTTCAGTGTGCAGAATTGGCAACCTTAGGCATTCCAGGCACTGCCTGAGCCCTAGGAGAACCGTAGTTCTACGAGAATCTATTGACTTGTTAGAAAATGTCTGAATAGGTCTGCTTCATGTTGCAAAATGCCCTCAAGCAGGCGTGAGAATGTAATTGATGTTTGTATACTGTGTTATGAGAACCATGTAGAACAGGTTTGAGATACCAAGACACATTGAATACTGTGTCCATCATAAGTGGTTTGATACACCCCTTCCATAGGGTACTATGTTATGGAGAAGTATAAAAGCCATGTGTGCCAGAGAAAGGGCGAGGGGGGGAAATGGGGAGGAGTTGTGTATTGTTCAGTTCGGACACTGGGATTGAGGTGCTCCGTGTCATGCTGAATGCTGCTTTGCCAAATGCCATTAAAGATGCTTACCAACCCTCTGTGAGATTGGGTTATTTGCTCAGTGGTGAAGGACACACTGAGGGATTGCTAGCAGGCACACCAGGGGATTTGGGGGTAAGTAGGCAGAGCAGCCACAAAAAACCCAACTAAGCCTGGATTGGTGAGCGCAGTCAGTTGCATTGCTGTGTGCTATGGTTGTCTTGTTGTCCTGTGTTGTCTCTGGTATCAGGTTGAGGGAAATCAGGTTCTGGGAACAGTTTGGGAATAAACAACTCAGGTAAAGGATTCAGAAACAACGTAATGCACACTGCCTATATGACATCAGTCTGATTTGATTAAAATAAATCAAGAAGTGGTAGGCCACCGCATTTTACTGAGAAATAACTAGGAATGCAAAAAGCACCTAACCATTGCAAACATGCACAATACTAAAAATAAATGAATGAAATGGTTCACTAATGATGAGAGTAGGGAAGAAAGGAAGGGGTCTTGAAGGCATGAACCTGGTATGAATGTCAAGAAAAAATATTGGATTGATGCCCCATTGTCTTACTCCAACCCTTATCCGAAATGTACATGTGCGATCTTATCATGAAAAAGACTGTTTCGCCTCTTCCTATTCTAGTACAGGGCAGTTAAAGCTTTACTTTCCTCCACATGTGTCTTTGTCCTGGTCTCTTCCTTACCCTCGTCTCTGGACCGCTCAGTATACTGGGTAACTTGCTTACGAGAGGGGGCGGGGGATACATGAACTGTGGCGGAATGCATCAGCAGGAAGCACGGTTATTGGAAAATAGATCGGTACAACACTGAAAAGGTGTATCTGAAATAACGGTAAAGGGGGATGAGAAGAGCCCTTGTGGTACACAAAAAGTGCTTCATAGTAAATCTACAGCGGTCAGCATGTGCCGGATCTCCTCCACCAGTGCAGTCGCTCTTCCTGCCGACAGAGCAAAACGGAACTGCCCTTAATAAGACATTCCTTGTGTTCCCCAGTGAAAATTGGTACTAATCAATCTAGAGGAGTGCCGCTTCCTCCTTAAGGAAGTCCAGCCCACTTGATGTACACACACTACTCTCCCAAAACCGGCACATTTCTGAATAAATGGCACTATTATATAGTGAAGAGGTTTCCCAGGAAGGCACATTTTACTTATACTGCATCTCATACTTGTTGAACGCCCTTGAGGAAAAAGACACCAAGGTGAACTAGCAACAGTTGGACAGCTACTTTGACTGGTACTATGAAACAACCAATAGACAGTCAGAATCTAAGACATGTGCGATACCATTTCTTCCACATCACAGGCCATTACTGAATTGTATTAAGACTTAATAAAGCACGAACAAGACCATTAAGGCATCAAGGCGCTGGAAAAACAAGCAAGAAGGTTTTTAGACGTTTACGAAAATGGAAAAAGTGAGTGATGTGAATTTCAGCAGGAAGAGCATTCCATAGGGTAGGACCGACCTTCCTCTGGCACGAGTCTGGAGGAAACTAGGAATACAGAGCAAAGAAAGATTGGCCGAACTGAGAGCTCTGCAGGGTCTGTATGGTACCAATCTAGATTGTAGGAACTCTGCCCCAACGTTATGAATAGCTCCATGCGCGAGACAGACGGCCTTAAACTTGATACGGCTTTTCACAGGGAGCCAATGAGTTGGCAGAGGAGCTGCTGAGGATGAGCCAGTCTCGGAGCATTCAGAGCAAGACGGGCGGATTTTGGAGAATCTGCTGACGTTGAAGGAGAAAGTCTGGCTGGCCGAGGTAGATCCTGTTACAATATTCAATAGACCCTATAATAGAAGCCGTAACAATTTTGGATCTAGAATCAATCGGAAGGAAAGGGAGAACCTTCAAAACCGATTTGGCAAGTTGACGACACTTGAGCTGATCTGGATCCAGAAGACATGATTTTTATGCCCAGGCTTTTAACAACAGAAGCATGTTCGGGGAATGGGCCAAGACAAGAGGGCCAGTAGTCAGAGGTCCAAAGTGAATTAGAGAAGGCAGAGCCAACAAACAGTATCTCAGTTTTATCACTGCTGAGCTTAAGCCAGTTTTTGGACATCCAGTCAGCGACTGCAGAGAGGCAGTTCTTTAGCTTATGTGGAGGATCGGTAGAAGGAGCATTAAGATCTGGCGATTGCCCCATCGTCAGAATAGGAGATCCACTTGATCCTGCCGCAGTTCCCACTCGTGGCACGAGCGCAGCTCCCTGCCGAGTGAGTCAGCGATGGTGTTCCTTATTCCTGCCAGATGTAGGGGTGACGGCCCAGTGCCACAGATCCTGCGCTTCCTTGGATAGGGCTAGGGATCTGGTGCCCCCTTGTTTCCGGATGTAGAACATCGTGATGGTGTTGTCGGTGAAGATCCGTACCACTTTGCCCTTGTGGGACGGAAGGAACGACCTGAGGGCCCAGAACACGGCTCGGAGCTACAGGACATTGATATGTAGTGACCTCTCCTCCGGGAGCCAGAGGCCTCTTGCGTGGAGATCTCTGGTGTGTGCTCCCCATCCTTCCAGGGAGGCGTCCGTCGTCACAGTCTCCTGATACGCCGGGGTCTGGAAGTCCATGCCCGCCGCCAGATGCGCGCGGGTGCCCCACCACCGTATTGCTTGGCAGAAGGTCTCGTTGAGTGAGATCCTGTCTTCAAAGCTGCCCACCGCTTGCATCCAACGGGCATTGAGGAACTCCTGCAGCGGTTGCATCCGCAACCTGTATAGGCGCACGAGGTACATGCACAAGGACATCATGCCAAGGAGGGACATGATGGATCTCACCCTTGCCACGTCCATGGTCAACAGCCTTTGTACCTTGCCCAGGATGGCCTTCGTCCTCTCCTCCGACGGCGAAGACAATTGCGTCACTGTGTCGAGTCTGGCTCCCAAGAACAGGGCATCTTGCAACGGTATGTATGTATGTATGTATATATTTTTATAAAGCGCCGGTAGCCCGAGGGCATCAGGGCGCTTGAACATTACAACATAGAAGAGAAGAAAGCAGGCATAAAGAGACGCAAAACAGTTGGCATGGAAGACCTGACAGCCACTAGCGTTAGAGATCTTATCTGAAGAGGAGTGTCTTCATCCGTTTCCTAAATACAAGGTGGTTTGCTTCTGACCTCAGTGAATCGGGAAGGCTGTTCCACAATTTAGGTGCCAGTACCAGAAAAGATCTACCCAACCCCGATTTCAGCTTGAAATTGGGTACGACCATGAGGCACTTTCCTTCCGATCGTAGTCTTCTCCTGGGTGTGTAGAGGACTAGGCTGTTTTTCAAATACTCTTTACCATAGAGGCACTTGTGGACCAAAGAAAGAGCCTTAAACGGTATCAAGTGGGCTTTCGCGAAGTTGATCGAGAATCCCAGATCCGTGAGCAGTTGGACGGTCTTTGCTGTGTGGTCGACGGCGAGTTCCCTTAATTTTGCTCGGATGAGCCAATCGTCCAGGTAGACGTGAATCCCCTGCAGGCGCAGCCGCGCCGCCACTGGTGCCAGGCACTTGGTGAACACCCTGGGTGTCGACTTCAATCCGAAGGGAAGGGCCTTGAACTGAGAGTGTCCCTTTGACCACAAATCGTAGGAAGTTTCTATGTCCTTTTAGAATGGGGATGTGGAAGTAGGCATCTTCCAAGTCCAGCGACGGTAGGAAGTCTTCTTCCTCTAGCTGTCCTAGCACGTGGTCGAGGGTGACCATCCGGAATTTCTGGGACTTGATGTATTTGTTTAGACGACGAAGGTCCAAGATGCGTCGCCAACCGCCGGTCTTCTTCCGGATGAGGAAGTACCGGGAGTACACTCCGGAGCCCCGGAGCCTCTTTGGGAAGGGTTCTATGGCTTCCTTTCTTAGCATCGCTCGTACCTCCAGAAATAGCTGAGGGACGTGGTTTTCCTTCCTGGCCACGGGTGGTATACGGGGACACCTTTTTTGAAACTCCAGGGTGTGCCCGTGGGCCAGGGCATCCAGCAACCAACGGACGGTTGAGATGGATTCCCACACGCTGACGAAATTCGCCAGCCGGCCTCCCACCGGGGTGCTCGGGTGGGGGACCGACGCCACGGCCATGTCAGTCCTGTTCCGTCGCGGCCTTGCCGCCTTGGCCTCCTTGGCAACGACGAAGGGATCCTCCGGTCTTGCCGCGTCCTCTGCAGGCTTCCTGCGACGAAGAGCGGGTTGCTTGGCGGTATGACGAGGAACCGCCGCTGAATCCTTTGGAGGCACCTTGCTTGCCTCCGGAGCTCCAGAAGGACGGCCGTCGTCGTTGTAGAACACCCAAGGTCCGAGCCGTCTCGGTGTCCGCCTTGATAGCCTGCAGTGACTTGTCCACTGTCTTGCTAAACAGGTTGTTCCCGTCGAAGGGCATG
The DNA here is from genome assembly GCF_040938575.1 of Ambystoma mexicanum. NCBI lineage: Eukaryota > Metazoa > Chordata > Amphibia > Caudata > Ambystomatidae > Ambystoma > Ambystoma mexicanum. Next base: position 290,232,288 of record NC_090932.1, on the reverse strand, counting down.
TCCAAAACCCTGGTCTGTACGTCCTGGTGGAAATCGGTGGCCCTGAGCCAACCGCGTCGGCGAAGGCAAATGCTGTTGCCCATCTGGCGAAAACCTGCGTCGGCGATGTCCGTGGCCACCGTGATCGAAGCCACCTCGCCTTTCTGTAGGATTTCCAGGGCCTCAGCCCTCTTGTCGTCCGGGAGGAAGTCCAGGAGGGGAGCAATTTTGAACCACAGCTCCCCGTCGTAGCGTGCCACGATCGCAAAGGCGTTGGCCGCTTTAATCGTCGTCACCGCCGACGGGATAATCCATCATCCCATGGTGTCCAGCTTTGAGTCTAACAAGTTGGTCAAGTACAAAACAATGTGGGTAGGAGAGCAGTCAATGGGACTGATGCTCTTACTAATGCACCAGATGACAAAGTGCTTCCACTTGCTGGAGTAGCAATAACTAGTATTAGGTTTTCTCACTTGCCGGAGTATGTCCATGCATCTCTGAGGGAGCTGAAGGTGTCCAAACTCTATGACCTCAGGAGCCAGGCCGCTAAGTTCAGAGTTTGCGGATATGGGTGTAGCGTCGCCCCTCCGTCTTGAGACACTATGTTGTACGGACAGGGTAGTTTCACAGGAGGGGAAAGGGACATTTCCATCAGATGGGAGAACCAGGGTTGGTGGGCCCACATAGGGGTCACCAGTATCATGGTAACTGGTTCTTGGTGAATCTTGTGCAAAATCTTGTTGAGCAGGGGAGTCAGGGAAAAAGCATAGACAAATTTCCCTGACCAGGTTATCCAGAGTCTGTTCCCCTTGGAGCGGTTCTGGGGTTATCTGGAGGCGCAGTCTTGGCAATGGGCGTTCTCCTGAGTTGCGAACAAGTCGATCTGTGGGAAGCCCCATTCTGCGAAGACGTTGGAGACGATGTCTTTGTGTAGACGCCATTCGTACTCTAAAGGCAGAGGGAAATCTCTGCTGAGCACGTTCGCTAGAAGATTGAGTTCTGCTGAGGCGCATTGGGGCAGTAGGAACATCTTGTGTTTGAAAGCCCACATCCAAATGTTCTGGGACAACTTTGATAGCCCTGGAGAGTGTGTTTCCCCGTTTGTTTGTTTAGGTAGTACATGGTTGTGGTGCTGTCTGTAAGTATCAGAACTGTTTTCCCCTGTAGCTGTGTCTGAAAGGCCTTCAGGGCTTTCAATACTGCCAATAGCTCTAACAGGTTTATATGGTTGGATGCTACTTGTGGGGACCAGACCATGCGCTGACTGCTGAAGCAGGTGAGCCACCCACCCCGTGAGAGATGCGTCTGTCGCGAGAGGGGATTCCACTGCGTGGGTGGTGAAGGACTTCCCCCTTCAAGAGGTTTTCCCTCGACCACCACTGCAGCAAGAGAATGAGGGCTTGCGAGACAACTACCAGATCTTCCCATTGTCAACTGGCCTGACACCACTGGCTGTTGAGCCACTCTTGCATGGGACACATGCGCAGGCGCGCGTGTTGAGCCAAGTATTTGTATGACGCCATCATACCTAGCAGCCGCATGGCCTTGCGTACTGTCACCTCTCGACTGGCCACATATTGAGGGATCTGAAAAAGCATGTTCTGAACCCTTTCGTTGGAGGGGAAGACGAGGCCGTCCTTCGTCCGAATTAGAGCCCCCTGAAATTGTTTTACTTAACTGGACTTCTCGTTGATAGAGAATCCCAGACTGAACAGAAGGTCTACGGTCTTCTGGGTGTTCAAAAAGCATGTGTCGTAAGAGTCCCCTGTTACGAGCCAGTTGTCGAGGTAAGGGTAAACCGGGACGGATAGTCTGCGCAGGTGTGCTGCCACTACTGCCAGGATCTTTGTAAACACCATTGGCACTGAGGCAATGCCGAAGGGGAGCACCTTGAATTGGTAGTGTCTGTCCTCTATCATGAACCTTAGATATTTCCTGTGCGCTGGTAACATTGCAATATGAAAGTATGTATCTTTCATGTCCAGTGTTGCCATGTGGTCCCCCTGTTTCAACAGTGGGATCACTTCCTGTAGCGTTACCATACAAAACTTTAGAGGTTTTATAAATTTGTTCGCTGGGCGCAAGTCTAGAACAGGGCGCATGGTGAGGTCCTTTTTGGGTACAAGGAAGTACACTGAATAAATACCCTTGTTTACCTGAAGAATAGGGACGGCTTCTATGGCGTCCTTTCCCAGAAGCTCTTCCACCTCTTGAATCAGGATCTGCAGATGGTTCGGCGTGAGGCATCATGAGCGTGGCGGTCAGAACTGTGGTGCTGGGCGAATTCCACACAGTGCCCGTGGGCGACCATCTCTATGACCCACTGGTCTGAAGTTATCCCCTCCCATGCCGCAAGGAAAGATGTCAAGCGCTCCCCGACCGGGGTGACATGGGAGGGGACCTGGATCCGTTGGTCATTTCTGACCAGAGGCTGCGGCTCCTCTGGGGTTGGGGCCTCTACCTCTGCCTTTAATGCGTCGTTGACCCATAGGTGGGTAGTTGGCAGGGCTTCCATATGCTTGTCCAGAGTTCTAGTTTCCCGTATGGCAGTTGTTTTGACCTGCACAGGATTGGCCTTGAAAGGACCGACGAGAACCGCCTCTCCTATGGGAGGAAGGCTTCTGTGTTATTTGTTGCAAGGACTTAAGAGTCTCGTGCTCTTTCTTGGCCGTCTCCAGAGCATCATCGACCGCTTTACCGAAGAGATTGGTCTCTTCTATGGGTTTGTTAATAAGAGCGGCCTGCGTTTCAGACTTGAAACCCGAGTTGCGGAGCCAAGCGTGCCGCTTGAGTAGTGTGCCCTGAGCCAGGGACCTGTCTGCCGTCTCAGCAGAGTCCAGAGTATTTTTAATTATATTTTATTTACCTGCCTGCCATCGGCCACAATGGTGAGTAGTCTCGACCTAGTGGGTTCAGGAACCTTCTGGAGACCTTCTTGTACAAGGTTTCACTGTGCGTCTTCGTAACTGGCAAGCAACACAGTGTTTGATATGTGTGTGGTGAAGGCAACTGCCGAGGTAACACATTTACCCAAGGCGTACAACCTTTTAGATTACTTATCCGGAGTTGCTTCTCCCGTAGCAACTGCCCATTTCCGGGTAGTAGTGACTACCAACGAGTCAGAGGTGGCGTGGCCTTTAATATATTGAGGGTCAGTAGGAGATGGCCAAAATAGTTTCTCCACTCTTGGATTCACTGCCTGGGTCTGTGCAGGCGTGACCAGGGAGGGGGCCAACTTTCTTTTAATAGAGTTCAGGAGAGGAATGGCTTGGCTTGAGGGAGGTTTCTCTTTGAGAATGTCCTCCACGAAATCTTGTTCGGGTACCGCCTCCTGGGTGGTGATCTTAAAGTCCTCTGCTGCCTTCCTTAAAATGGCATTGAAAGCCATTTGATCGTCCACAGGTGAGGCCTGGCTGGCCTGAGTGGAAGGAGGGGAATCCAGGCATTAGACATCAGTATCCTGATCTTGCGTAGGGAACGCCCATGGCTCTGTCTCCACTTGCTGGGTCTCCTCCCAGTTGCCCATGGCATCCGCCTTGTCATCAGTGTAGTCTTACAGGAAGGAAGGGTCTTCTTCCTCATCATAGATGTCTTGTTAAGTGTCCATCGGGACCACATCTTCATGGTGGACAGAAGCAGAAGGGTCTTGAGAGCCAAGATTTTCAGGGAAACATGGAGCCGACACCAAAAGAGGGTCTTCACAAGATCTATTAGGGGAAGGATGCTCTGAACGCGAGACCATCCTTTCTAGGCGGTCGATGCACCCTTCAAACTTTTCCCTGGCCCATTTAGATGAACCAGAAGGGGCAAAAGGTGGAAACATTTCACCTTCCTCTCGTTGGCATCGAAATTTGGCACCAAGGGTGTTGGACAGATGCTCCTGGCTGTCCTTGTAGGTTTCATGAATACTGGTGTGCCATGGCGTGTCTTTAGACTTGTCTGCGGAAGCTCCATGCGTTTCAACGGTTTCTTAGGTGTCAGCCCAACCGCCAAAGTAATCCTCGCAAGACTTTCCTCAATCTCCGCCCAATCGGCATGAGTCAATGGGTCAGCGGTAGATTTACCTCCTACCGCGGCGCCAGAGGGACAAGCAAGAGGCCTAGGAGTAGGTTTGGGCCTACCAGGGCCTTATAGGGTGTTGTCCCCAAAGCGAGACTTACGTCAGGACTAGAGGGGCCGGGGAAGGGCATGGCAGACTTAAAAGCGTCCACCTTAAGGTCGATGACATCCGACACGGATGTCTGGTCATCATCAGTGCTCCCGTCGGCGGGTGTGTCGGCGGGGGAAGAGGACTCAGCCCGCAACATGCCGTACGCGGCCCACCGCTTTTACACAGTGCTCCTTAAGGGTCTTAGGCCGAAGGAGTCTACAGGCTGCACACCGCTTCTTGTTGTGATCTAGGGGTAGACAAGAATTACACGTACTGTGCTGGTCTTTCCACGGGTATCTGACCGTACACTTAGGGCAGAACCTAAATTGTGTCCTTTCCATAGTGAAAGGTATAGACAAAGATGACCAGACCTAGAGGGCAAAGAGGGGGAAAGAGGAGAGACAACGAAAGTTATGGCCACCCTGACCCCACTCTCCCTACTGTGTAGGCCTGCCAGAGGGCTCAGCCATGTGGATGGCTCAGCCGCCGGATCTTAGGCACCGAAATCCACCGCCGTAGAAACTTCCCACAGTCTTTGCCGAAGTTGCTTGAATCACTGTCTAAGTGACTTATGGGGAAATAACCAACAAAGTCAGTATAAAAATAAACAATGTCTCTTATGAAGAGCTCCGCTATAGGGCGACCAGTTATCTGGGTGGAAAAAAACAATCTGAGGGACCTCAGCGCATGAGGGATTTTGGGTACACTACACGTCACGATAGGGATAGTGTTACAGACATGCCCTATGCCGGCATCCCCTTTCGGTCCCCGAAAGACAAGATGCAATGCTCTGCGGTTACCACTGGATGTCGGACTATATGCACAACATGTGATTCTAAGCAGATCAACAAGCATCAGAAATTTTGTTTAACCTCAGTAAATCCAGAATGGGCCTTCACTTTCCGTCCGGTTTGCGGACAACGAAATATTGGGAGTATCCTCCCTTTCCCCTGTGGTTTCTATGGCCCTTTTTTGCAGCATGAGCTGTACTTCTTGTAGAAGGGTGGTCTTGTGCGCCGGTGGTTTGGAAGCATGGGGGAGTGTTTGCTTGAATTCTAGTAGGTGCCTGTACAATACCACATCCAGCACCCGTTTGTCCTTTGTTATTATTCTCCAATTCCGGACAAAGCTGGAGATCCTGCGTCCCAGGGCACCATGGGATGGATTGTCACTGTTGGGCTCTGCCCTGCCGTCCCCCTCTGGGATCTGGAGGGCTGCTTGCAGTGTTTATTTTATCTGCATTTCTTTAATTTTTGGTACCCCTGGTACACTCTCTTGTACCCCTGGGAGTATTATGCTGAGCCTCTAGAGTATTGTCGTTGCTTGTTCGACGAAGACGCGGATGTTCTGCCCGCGGCTCCTCTAACCTGTCGAAAGGGCAGACAGTTTGGTATAGATTTTAAGGACTAGACCGTGTCGTTGTCCGTTTTGATTGTTTTAGGAGCTTTGTCAATCTTCGGTCCGAACAGCTAATCACCCTCAAAGGACATGTGCACTACTTTATGGTGAACATCCGCTCAGAAGTCTGCACATCAGAGCCACGCCTGTCTCCTCAGCACCACCCCATTGGCCACCTGCTTAAAACATGTTTCCGCCAGGTCCACCGCCATGTTGTTACCCAGGTTGGAGGACTCCTTCCCCCTTCCTTTAGAATCGCCGTTGCCTCCTAAGGCTTCTCCTCCGGGAGATGCTCTAGAATTGGAGCCAGTTTATGCCACATCTCCTTACCATATCTGGCGATGAAGGACAGAGTTGGCTGCTTTCGACGTTGTGGCCCCAATTGGCAAGACCTATTTCCCCAAACGCGTCCTGTTTGCGCGCCTCTTTATCTGGTAGTATCGCACCCTTTTGTTTCTGAGATTTCACTGTCTGGCTCGCCGCCCCTAAGACTACCGACTTGGGAGACGGCTGAGAAGTGAGACATTGCAGTGTATTTTCCAGTGGGTTGCACTTTTTTTTTTTGATATTTTTTTTTTAATTTTTTAAATCGAGGCAACCTTTCACCGGTGCGATTGTGAATGGCGTTTCATTGTTTTAAGTCCCTCTTGCCAGATGTGGTCAAGAATAGGAATTGACACGACCGCCCTTTTCCTCTTTGCCATACGGTCAAATAAAAAAGCACTCCTTCTCATCCTTTGAGGCGAGGAGGCCAAACTCTTTGCACACCTTCATGACTGTAGAATGGAACCCTGTGATGTCGTCCGAGAGTGACTGTTTTGCTGACTCCTCGTCCTGGGGGAATTCTTGTGGGGAATCCGTGTTCCAATCGTGGTCCAGCCCGGAGCAGTTGGTTGACGAAGATGTAGTGTCGTGGGGTTCATCCACATCCGTCAACTCTTCCTCTTCTGGTACTGACCGCACCAGTTGGGAGACGGTGCGACTGCTTTTGCGTGAGGGAGAGGTCAGTGTCAGTGATGTACTTTTGCCCCTGCGGATCGCTTGAAGAGCGGGGGATGCCGGTGGAGACGGGGAAACCAACCTGGATCGCGAGCATCCTCTGGAGGACCTTGCTGATCTTCCCCATGATATAGATCTGGGAGGAGAGTGTTGCGGCACCACTGGTTGAGGTGGCGGTTGTAAGGTTGGCATCACTGGCCTCATTAGAGCTGCATCAAGCTAAGCAATGACCTTCTGCAGCAAAGAGAATACCTGTATCAATAGTAAGGCCTGCTCGTTGGTTAACAGTGCCTGCACGTCTCTTTGTTGCACTTGTAGGTTGGTGGGCCCTGTGAGCGGTGCTGGACCTGCCTCTTCCTGTGGCTGCCAGTGGCCTAGTTGGGGTCTCCTCTTGTATCATAACCGACTGTTCCGATTCTGCCCCTTCAGCTTGTTGATGTTGTGTCTCGAAGTCAGTGTCAATTTCGTGCTGTAATATTGCCTCTGGAGTTAGATCGGAGTACTGAACAATGAAGACCTGACTCATGGTTGCGGGTTCCTCTGGTTGAGGAGGCTGCACCTCCTGAGGAAGATTTTGTTTCTCTGTCAAGGACGAGCCGAACCTTCTTTCTGTGATTTCTTGGGACCCAGGGATTTCTCTTTCCCCACTGCAGTGATTATAGGCTGGGATGAAGGGACTTTGCCTGCACGTTTTTTCACCATGAGTTTTAGTTGGCGAGCCGGTTTTGTGGAGCGTTGTCAACATGCTGGACTTTTGGAGCAGAGTGGACGAGGCAGTTTTGTAGAGCGTCAGTCGGCGAGCTGGACCTGTGCAGCGGCGTTGACGAGGTAGTTTTGTGTGGCGTCATCGAGGGGCTAGCTCCCCTATGCCTGCACTTTGTCAACATTGTCGTTAAAGGGCCCACTTTATCAGACTTTTACTGCTCTTTCCCTATGGACGAGGTTGGAGGGTGCTTATGCGCCTTCGGTGCCTCGACTGCCTTCGTCGACGTGTGCTTAGTTGCTTTCAGAGCAGTCGACGACGAGGAGGCTGAGTCTACAGACGTGGTAACTTTGACCAGTCCCAGGGATTTCAGGTGGTCCCTGTGTGCCCTCCCCACCTCTGCCCTGGACCCAAAGGTGGTGCCTTTGATGAGGCCTCATCTTCTCCCACTAACCTTCACTTATACTTGTGCTTCTGTTTATCTGTCGACTTCTGTCCCCGACTTCCGCCCTGGTGACGAGACTTCTGCTGGCGACGATGGTCTCTCCAGGCCTTTAGATGGATTCCTCTCACCCGCTGTCGGCAGCTTGTAGCCGTTGGCGGCTCTGTGCTTGGTCTTCTTCACTGGCCGCTCTTCCGACCTGGCCCTTTCCCTCGACAGCGGGAGTGGCCATGCTTTTGGTCAATTCGGTTTTGGAGGGGTACATTGGGTAGCTCCCCTCATTGAGCTAGCAGACTAGCCTTCTGTTTATATCCTTGAGTTTCTTGGAACTGAGACATCTATAGATTGTGCAGTTTTCAAAGGTGTGATGGGGGTACAGGCAGCATACGTAGTCGGAGTGTTTATCTCCCTCATATATGTTTTTCAGGCCACAAGTGGCACATGTCTTAAAAAGGGGTCTACTTTTGCGCCCCACTTTCAGTCATCTATCATACATTGAAACAGTAGACTTGATGTTGTTGAAAAACCAGAAGAAGAAGAAATTGTTTTGTTGTCCCCCCCCAAGATTTTGACCTAGATTCTATGTGTTGAAAACCAGAGGACTCCCTCAGCTCAACACGCGGTTAGAATCTGAGGGTAAGAGGAAGAAGAGGGTCTAGTCTAGGGCTACTAGAGGTCCCATTGGCGGAGGCCAAAAGCACCCATAACAAGGGTGTTAGGCTACAAAATTGAGGTTCTTCTTGCCTATAGCAAGGGGAATCAAAAGGTAAACTACGATACCCAGCCTGACGACATGGAATATTCACAGCATGTGAATCTATGAAGGATCTGATGCTGGAGAAGAGGTAATTTCCTTCATGGCTGGGCCATGCCGAATGGCAGCACCTTACCTCAGAGGCCGCACAACCTCAGTGTGTCCCTTTCTGCTTCAGGGATTTCCTTTTTGGCACCCATTATCGGGAACAAGGCACGCAGAGCCAACAGTTGTCATTAAACCATTCCAACAGAGTTAACTATTTTTAGATGTTCCACTTTGTATGGAAGCCAGTAAGGCACTGTCGAGCATGAGGTGCATAAGGATAAAGTTGGTCATTGCACCGTTAAAACATTGGGAGCATTTCTGTATTAGTTTCATCATATGCAGATCAGAAGGCCTAATTAACCCTGGTTAAGCTAATGTACAACGCTGACAATGCACCAGAAGGCAGCAAAAAAAATATGAAGTTGCCTCCAACAAAGTTTTAGTTTCAACATACTGGTGCAGTGTGTCATTCTTAGTCCAGTTTGTGAGGTGCAATCACTGCACGCAATGCCAGGTGGATGCTAGAGAAAGGCAGACAAATATTGTATTTTGAAAAATTATACTTTGCGTGTAAACAACTTTAGAATGTGTGGTGAACGCATGAAACACATCTTTTTGAACTGCATGTATTGTACTTACTGGGTCCCACTTATTAGACTCATTTTGGGGAAGTGTTTGGCCACATGAAATATAAAACATTGGGTGAATAATGTGGTCCTGTGGAAAACAGAATATCCCAGCGTTTTTCAACGGGAGTAAGTATATGTCTGTTGTAAAAGACTGAATCTCATGCTTTCTTTTTCCTGCAGCCAATTGAGATTAAAGTGAAAGATTCTCGCTTGCTTTGTTTCTCGTGAAAGATAGGCTTAGCACTGTGTTTTTGTTGCTCATTTTATTGTACGACAACCATCTGATGAAGTCTATTTGACTTTAAAATAGTATGCATTTTAGTCTGCTAGGAGATAGGATCGATCAGGTTAGGAAGGTAATGCTAGCTTCCTACACAAGAACCTGGCAATTACTCCTAACAAGCACTAAGCGTTGCGTGAACAGAAGATGTTGCCCTTTATAAATGCTGTACAAAAAAAAACATTCTAGCGAATATTTTTGAAACTACATATACATTGCTCACCCAGTAGCAACAGTAGTAACACCAATACTTACTGCTATGTAGTGTCGCAGCACATATCCGATTTCTCCAGCACGTGCCTTTGCAGCAAGAAACTGGTGGGATCTGGAAAACTCCATGGCACCTATATCAGCATAAAGGATCACCACAGGAACATCTGGATTGAAGATTGGATATCGATGATCACCTTTAAACAAAAAGGGCTTCGGCCTGAGGAGGGGGGAAAAAAGTAGTTGTGAGCTTATGAGCCCATAAAAATGATTTGATGACAACATGGATGAGAATCTGACTCATGCTCTTGCACTGTATTTTAATCCATCCTCTTTACAGATGAAACAAAAAATATTTTTTATGTAACTAAATATCAAAAAGTGTAATAATGGTCAGTTAAAAAAACAACGTGAACTATAAATTGTATGACGTAAAAGCAATGTTAAATATATTTTCCATATTGCACTGGTTTGGATCTGCCGATTTTTCATGATAATGACTTACACAATAAAATATGCAATACTTCATTAGAGTGGTCCAATATATGCATATAAATGGGCCAAACAAAGTCAGCTGAAGAGGTGCAAGCATGTGCAGACTAATTATTCAACCACTGGTTTCAAACAAACTGCAAAGTGCTTTAAGGCAGGTAAAAAGGACACCTACAGTGTTCGTTATATGTAGGGTAGGGATATCTGGCTCTTCAGCACTCCGTTCATGCTTATTTTATCATTTTCATATACAAGTCCTTCCGTGACCTACCCTGTGGTCCCTACCACATGCATCTTCATAACTTCTAGAAATTACTAGACAGCACTGGAAAATTAAATCAAGATGCAAAAAATACTAGGGAGTCGAAATCCTGATTAGTTAACATTTATTTAACTACAGCCTTACAAAGCAAAGGGGGGCTTTTATTTTCAAATGGTGGTTGACCCCAATCACTAGATGGAGGTCTCCTGTTTATAGTTTCACTGATCATCGCCTCCAAGCCAAAAGACAGGCATTTCTCACCTTTCTAAAGCAGTTTGTACAAGAGACTCCAAAACATCAAAATCACATGTCTTCTCCTGATGTACCACAAAGAAAAAGGCGCACCCATCGGGTGGAGGTTCATCTGCTGCCATCTTAAAAACAAAAAAGAAGGATTTTCAGAGATATTTAACATGGTTTGCAGGCTTTAATAGTACATTTGCCCTTAGTAAGCTCTACTGGGCATCCACACAATGGTGAAAGCTACTCCTACGGCCAGCCTCTTACATTTACAGCAATTTTGTAATTTCTATGAAAACGTGTTTAAATGTGCTATAAACTACTATAAATGACATTTAACAGAGCACATTTTAACGGAAGAAATGGCCACCATCACATCAACTTAAATCCTGAATTATGAAACTTACACATGAGTAGTCTGGATAATAAATGCTAAGTACTGACAAGAAGATTGTCCAACGCCACTGAATGGAGGAGGAACCAGGAATGTAGAATAATGGCTGGTTGAAATGACAAGGCTGTGCACCTTAAAAACAGCATTGATACCCAGCAGAGATAGAATTGACAGATGCAAGGCCATTTGGGGCATTACACTGAATTATAGGACTAAAAAACACATGCCAAGTAGGAGAGCCCTTGTATGAGCATGAATGCAGGATGATAAGAACGGCCTACGTAGAGGTCCCATCAGGTTTCCCTGCATCTATTAGCAATAACACCACCCTCCCGTCCCAAATTGGTATTTTGTCTGGATGAAGTTCTGTGGACAAACCGAGATTCTGCTAACTTCCTCAGTCCAGAGAGAAGTTAATCTGGATAAAGTGAAAATTCTGCACTAGATGTTTGTGTGCATATGTATGACAATCCATTACTTACCGTAAAAGCATTTCTGATGGTTGTATATGCTTAGATTCACATGCTGTGCATAGTCCGACATCCAGTGGTCACTGCAGAGTATTGCATTTTGTTTTTCATAGTCGAAAAGGGGACGTCGACAAGGCGTGTCTGTCACACTATCCCTATATTGACGTGCAGTGTACCCACAATCCCTCACACGTCGAGGTCCCTCTGTTTGTATTTTTTCTGCCCTGAGGGAGCCTTATAGACGTGAGTGAGTACAGAAAAGAGAGAGATAAAGGATGTCTATGTTCCTTCCATCCGAGCGGGGAGAAAGGGTGGTCGCATTTGAATCTAAGCAGATACAACCATCAGAAATGCTTTTACGGTAAGTAATGCATTGTCTTCTGATGTTTATTAATCTGCTTAGAATCACATGCTGTGCATAGACTAGCAAGCAGTACCCGGAGTTGGAGGTGGGTTGTGAGAAGGAACAGTAGAGAAAAGGTGTCTTAATACTGCTTGTCCCACCTGTGAATCAGACCTAGAGTGGGCATCTAGACAGTGTTTTGTAAAGGTGTGTACAGAACTCCAGGTAGCCGTCTTGCAAATGGACTCAAGAGGGACATTTGCAATTAATGCTATGGAAGCCCCAGTGCCTCGAGTACCTAGGGTGTGTGCGTAGAACCACCTTATCTTTGTGAACTGTTACAAAGGGGTCTAGAATAGATAGCGCTTGTTGTTCACTTACTCTCCTGATGGAGGTGATAGCTATTAGAAAAGCAGTTTTAAGGGTGAGGTCCTTAAGCGTCGTTTTGTGCATGGGTTCAAAGGGTGAGCCCATGAGCATGGTTAATACCACATTTAGGTCCCATCCGGGAGCCGGGTTATCTATGGGAGGGTGTATTCTTTTAACTCCTTCCATGAAAGCTTTAATAACTTGGACTTTCCACCACGACACTTTAAGTTGAGAAGTGGTGTATGCGGAAAGTGCAGCTAAATGAACCTTAATAGAATTAAACACTAATCCTGAGTCTAGTAGGTAAGGCAGGTAGTGAACAATTTGTGTGGGAGAGCAGTCAACCAGGTTGATGCTCTTATTTCAACACCATATGACAAATCTCTTCCACTTGCTAGAGTAACAGTGACGAGTGTTAGGCTTTCTAGCTTCTTTGAGAATGTCCATGCATCGCTGCGGGAGTTGTAAATGACCAAATTCTATGATCTCAGGAGCCATGCTGCTAAGTTCATGGTCTGTGGGCATGGGTGTAGTGTCTTGCCCTTTCCTGTGACAGCATGTTGTACGGGCAGGGTAGTTTCACCGGTGGAGACAGAGACATCTCCATCAGGTGAGCGAACCATGGTTGCCGGGCCCACGTAGGGGTCACTAGTATCATGGTGACTGGTTCCTGGTGCGTCTTGTGCAGTATCTTGTTGAGAAGGGGAGTCGGGGGAAAAGCGTAAACAAATTTCCCTGACCATGGTATCGATAGACCGTTCCCCATGGACTGGTTCTGGGGGTACCTGGAGGCGTAATCTTGGCATTGGGAGTCCTCCAGAGTTGCGAACAGATCTATTTCTGGGAATCCCCATTGTGTGAAGACGTCGAAGACGATGTCTTCTTGTAACCGCCATTCGTACTCTGCGGGCAGAGGGAAGTCTCCCCTGGTACATGTTGTGACAACAGGAACATGTGTTTGAGAGCACACTTCCAGATGTTCTGGGACAGCTTGGACATTCCTGGAGAAGGAGTGCCCCCTTGCTTGTTCAGATAGTACATGGCTGTGGTGCTGTCTGTGAGGACCATCACTGTCTTCCCTCGCAGGTGAGCCTGAAAAGTCTTCAGTGCTTTGAAGACCTCTAACAGTTCCAGCAAGTTTATGTGTTTGGACGCTACGCTCGGAGTCCAAACTCTGTGTGCAGTCTGATGGGATAGGTGAGCCCCCCATGCTGTGAGGGATGCGTCTGTGGTTAGAGTGGCCTCCACTGCAGGGGTGGCGAATGGTTTCCCTATTACAAGGTTTTCCTTCGACCACCACCGTAGCGAGAGAACCAAGGCCTGCAAGACCACCACTAGATCGTCCCATTGTCCGCTGGTCTAACAACACCTGCTGTTGAGCCACTCTTGCATAGGGCGCATGCGCAGTCGCACGTGAGGTACCAAATATATACATGACGCCATCATTCCCAGCAAGCGCATTGCATTGTGCACCGTCACCTCTCGACCGGCCACATATTGAAGGATCTGAAACAGCATATTTTGGACCTTCTCGTTGGAGGGGAAGACAAGGCCGTCCTTTGTTCCAATTAGAGCCCCTAGGAATTGTTTGATCTGGCTGGGCTCTAGGCTGGACTTCTTCTCGTTGATGGAGAAGCCCAGTTGGAACAAAAGGTCTACAGTCTTTTGGGTATTTGAGAAGCAATCGTAAGAATCCCCTGTTATGAGCCAATCGTCAAGGTAAGGGTATGCTGGGATGGACAACCTGCACAAGTGGGCCACTGCCAGTACTTTAGTGAATACCCTCGGCGCTGACGCTATGCCGAAGGGTAGCACTCTGAATTGGTAGTGTTTGCCCTCTATCATGAACCTCAGGTATTTTCTGTGCACTGGCAACATTAAAATATGAAAGAATGGATCTTTCATGTCCAGTGTTGTCATGTAATCCCCTTGAGATAACAGGGGGATTATTTCCTGTAATGTCACCATACGAAATTTTTGAGGTTTTACAAATTTGTTCGCTGGGTGCAGATCTAGTACAGGGCGCATGGTTAAGTCCTTTTTGGGTACAAGGAAGTACACTGAATAAATACCTTCCGTTACCTGTGATAGAGGCACAACCTCTATAGCTCCTTTTTCTAGTAGCTGGTCCACTTCTTGAAGAAGGTTGGCGAGGTGCTCTGGTGACAGGCGTTGTCCCCTTGGGAGTCTGTACGTCGGGGAGCGGTTGAATGCTATACAGTAGCCACGGGCTATGGTTGAAAGTACCCAGCGGTCTGATGTTATTCCCTCCCATGCTGGAAGAAAGGATGTTAGCCGGCCCCCGACCGGCGATGCATGGGAGGGGACCCGAATCTTCGGGTCATTTGGTGTTGGTGGCTTGGGAACCTCTAAGGGTGGGGCCCCGACCTCTTCCCTTGCCACAACGCGGTACTCTCTGGGTGTATTGTCCACTGGTTTCTTGATTCGAGGACCAGTTGCCTGCAGAGTACTGCTGCTGTTGTTGATGTTGCTGGCGTTGGCCTCGAAAAAAGCGTCCGTTTCCATAACCTTGCTTGTTGGGAGGCCTTGAAATTTGATCTAGGGTCTTAATTGTGTCAAAATCCTTTTTTGCAGTCTCTAGTGCATCATCCACCGCCTTCCCAAAGAGGTTGGCATCCTCTATTGGTGTGTTAATGAGAGATGCTTGTGTTTCGGGTTTAAACCTCAAATTACGTAGCCAGACATGACGTTTGAGGAGGATTCCTTGGACTAGGGAATGGCCAGCCATTTCTGCAGCATCTAGAGTATTCTTAATGATGCTCTGGTTGACTAAGGTTCCCTCAGTAACCGTGGCCAGAAGCCGAGTTCTTAGGGGTTCAGGTACCTCCTCGATGTCTTTGCGTAGTTTGCTCCATTGGGCATCTGCATAACTTGCCAGTAAAGAGTTGTAGTTGGCAATCCTGATAGAAAAGGCTGCCGAGGCTGTAATCCTTTTACCTAGGGCATACAGCTTTTATTTTACTTTATCTGGTGGTGCCTCGCTGGTTATTAGCGGGACCCCTACCCTCTTTCTTGTATTTGTTACTACTAAGGAGTCCGGTACAGAGTGGCCCCTGATGTATAACGGGTCCGATGGAGAGGGACTAAATAATTTTTCTATCCTTGGGTTGACCCCTCTGACCAATGCGGGTGCAGATAGCGAAGGAATGACTTGTCTCTTTATTGAGGCAAGGAGGGGAATGGTTTGACTGACAGGGGGTTTCTCCTTGATGATCTTTTCCACAAAGTCTATGTCAGGAGAAATTTCCCCAGTCTTGATTTCAAAATGCACTGCTGCTTTGCGTAGTAGTGCATTAAAGGTAGGTTAATCGTCTATAGGCGACGTATTCCTGATTGGTGAGTCTTTGGGTGGGGACAGGGTTAGGGTGTCAGGGTCTGTAGACGCTGATGGGGACTGCCAGGGCTGTGAAGCATCTTCTTCTGGGTCTTCTTCAAAGCCCCCACCACCCATGTCTCGGTTATCCTCGAAACCTTCCTGGTCTAGGTTTTGTTCTTGTTCGTTAATTAAGAACTCCTCATCTTCATGAAAGTGTGAGTCCTCTTCAGTGAGGTCATATAACTCTAAATCCTCCTGGGGGGAGTTAAACAGCCTAGGGTATTTAGCCCTAGGATCCTCCTGAGGCCCCTCTCTTGGTCTTTTGGGTGTGGGTAGGTATTGAATACACATACAACTCTCCATTTTGTCCACACAAAGCTGGAGTCCCTCTAAGGTCCCTTGTGGTAACCCAGAGCGGTCTGGGGGGGGGAAAGGGAAGGCTTTCGGCCTGTAAACGCTTTGACCGATCCCATAACGTCGAGGATAAACTCCCATCGCCTTCTGAGAAGCCTTCTAGTAGGCTAGGAGTCTCTTTTGACGGAGGGGGCAGTTCCTGCCTTCCTTCCGCCCCTTTCGGCGTTTCCCTGGCCTTGCGAGCGGTATTCGGCGTCTCTTTCACCGTCCGTCTCTGGCTATCGGTGGAAACAATACGTGCCAGGCTCTCGACAACTAAATGGTCTGTCGAGGGTTCCTCTGGCGTCGACGTTACAGGTGTTGCGTTCTCTACGCTGACGGGCACGTCGTCAGGCGGTTTGGTGATAACGCCCTTATCTGGGGGTAGCCCAGTCACTGGTCGCGTCTGCGGTTGCGAGGGGGGCTTTGGACCCATACGGTCTGTGGAGGCCGCCGGTAGGACCTGCGTCTCCGTTGCACTAATGCTTTCTTCGTCGAGGGAGAGCCGTGGGTCGTGTGCTTATGTGAGTGCTTGTGTGCGTCAGTGTCGCTGGGGTGTTCATCCCCATAAGCAGGGCGTGAGCCGAGCTTGTTGGGGCCGGGGACAGACGACGAGGAGCGTGACCGCTCCCTAGAGGGGTGTACAACCTCTGAGGCGGAGGTCGGGTTATCACTTTCCTCGTCACTTTCGGCGGCGGCGGGTGAGGAATCGGACCTAGACATGGCGTAGGCTGCCCACCTCTTGACCCTGCAGGCCTTTAAAGTCTTAGGCTTAAGAAGCTTACAGGCCGCACAGCCGTCTTCTTTGTGGTTGAGAGGCAAGCATCTGTTGAACCGTTTGTGCTCGTCTTTCCAGGTGAATTTGCCCTTGCAGCGCGGGCAAAACCTAAATGGTCCTCTCCATAGCTGAGGAAACGATCAGACGTGATAACAACCCTGAAGGAAAAGGTGGGGAAAGAGAAAGGCATTCTTAAAGAGAATCAAGAAATGTCCCACGACCCCACTCTCCCTACTGTTTGAGGCCGGCGAGGCCAGGCTACGTGTTCGGCGACGCCAGAGGATCTCCTCTGCCGAAGGCACAGCCGTCGAAGATCTTGTCGGCGGAGAACAGCTTCGTCGAAGGAGGAACCTAACGTAAGTTAAAGTTAAATAATGACCAATGGTAAAGTGAATATTTAAATAATGACCAAATGGTCGAGTGAATATTTTCAATGTCTCTCGAGGAGCTCCGCGTAAAGGCGACCCATATCTGGGTGGGAAAAAACAATCTGAGGGACCTCAACGCGTGAGGGATTATGGATACACTGCACGTCACTGTAGGGATAGTGTTACAGACACGCCTTGTCGACGTCCCCTTTTCGACTACGAAAAACAAAATGCAATACTCCGCAGTGACCACTGGATGTCGGACTATGCACAGCATGTGATTCTAAGCAGATTAACAAACATCAGAAATGTATATATTTATAGATCTATTTGTTGATTCTGTTAAAGTGACATTATGGTTAAGTTTGGGTCTGGTCCATTCTAGATCAACGTACCAAATAAAATAAAAATGAGACCATCCCATAGGCTCTTTGTACCAGCAAACACCAGCTCTTTGTACCCCCCCACCACCACCACCACCACCACCGTTTGCTTATGCATGGTAGCCAATACATGGAAAGCTTTCTTTTACAGACTATTTTAGAACATAACATGCTCCCCCTCAAGTACTTTGAAAAAAGACATTAAATACAGCTGCTGATCCCAGACCGGCATTTCTCTCTCTCATACCCAGGGTTGAGAGGGCGTGCTGGGGTCGGGAGCCGTAAGATAAAGTTGGCTGGTGCTGTAATTAAGTACCGGCACCGCTCTGTGAGGGACAGAGAAGTGTTTCTTATTCGTTGCTGTGTGTAGCTGTAAGGTAGGAGTGGGAAAGTGCGGGGAAGGGGCCCAGTGTGCAGCTTCCACTGGAAAATTAGTGTGCATGGTTTTTGTGTGTAGACACGCCTGCATGACATTGGTACAGTGCCTGTCATAAGGAATACGGAGATGCCCCAACTTTCAGGTAGTGCCTCTATAGGTATCGCAGAGGTGATTTCAACCTCAGGCAAGCGTCGGGTGCTCCTCCAGAGGCCCATGGTAGACCTATGTTTGTTTTTCCCCCGGGGTGTGTTCGTCTCTCCCTCTCTTTTTTTCCCCGTCAGTGTGGAGTGTGAAGTGGACTGATTTTGCTTGTGCCCCTCGCTTGAATGGTTGCTGAGGTAGTTTACCTCAGAAAATCATAAGGTGTGCTCCTGCGGTGATACTGGCTTAGTGAACGGCCTTAGGGGATAAGAACCGGAGAAGAGAGATGGGGGCAGGGGGACCTTGGCCGTTTGGCTCTACTCACATTCTTTCCAGAGGCCCAGCCTAGCCCGGGGTCAGTGTGATTTATTGAAGGGCTATCCCTCTACCAGTCTCCTCCTTCATGGGGAGAGTGGGTGGCTAATGGTCGGTTTAAGTATACCACATTAGGCCGCCTGTGTGATTGGTTGTGGTCCGATGTGTGGAGAGTCTTGTGGTAGTCTGCAGCTACCATTATGAAGGGAGCCCAGGGTTTCTGAAGCAGCAGTGTTGACAGTACAGTTTATGTGTTACCATAAGAAGTTAACTAGGAAAAAGAAGCTATTTCATTATTTACAAAATGTGAATGCACTTGCTCCCAGGTGACCCCATTTGAAGTGATTTGATCATTTATTTACCAAATGCGAATGCACTTGCTACCAGGTGACCCAATTGAAGCAATTTGATATATTTTTGTGTTTAAATTTGAATTTTATTAGTTTTCAAAACGTTAATAAAAAGAACATTTACAACTTATCAGTGTCATTGCCATGCTATGACAAACAACGTTGTATTCTTGGAGAAACCTATCTGTCGCAGTGACAGTACGCTTCCATTTACATTAATATGTTCCTTCCCGTCCCCCCACACCCCAAAATGGCAGGCAGATTACGTAAGGTTCGTTGGCAGAGATGTATCTTCGGTTGTACTTGGGACATAGTTCCTCTTTTGTTTACATGTATTCGCAGCTTGTGGCGGGCCCTCTTGCATTCGGTTTGGTGGGTGGTGACTGAGCTATTACTGAGTTTGTGAACGAGGGGGCTCAGGATCTTGAGGTTGATTTCGTCTCGGATTCGGGATGTGTAACTCCGCGAAGTCACCCCAGAGTTCTTCATGTCGGGCAGCTTTGTCATGTAGTGCTGCTGTGATTTTCTCCATCGTGTAGATATTCGAGGCGATTCCTATCCATTTTTTTTTGCTGGGAGATGTTGGGCTTTCCATTTGGTCGCCAGGCCCGCTCTCGCTGCCAGAAGCAGTGGGGATGCTATACCTTTTGTCCCGATTACTTCTTCTTCATCCTCTTCTAGACCGAATAGGACCAGAAGGGGGGTTGCCATCCTATTGATGCCGTCTATCTGTTTGATACATCCCAGCACCTCGTCCCAGTAAATGCTTACTTTAGGGCAGTCCCACCACATGTGCCAGTAGGCGGCATTGTTTCCGTATTCTCTCCAGCATTTTGGGCTGTTGGTCTGAAATATTTTAGATAATCTGTGAGGGTTGTATTGCCATTGGTGTAGCAGTTTTATAGCATGTAGCTTATATTGGGCAGCGATTGATATTTGGGAAGGTATTTTACAGATAGTGCCCCATGCGTGCTGGTCAAATTCCCTGTTAAAGTACTTCTCCCACCTGTTTTTGAGGCTTGCGATTGGGTTCTGTCCTTTGTCATAGAGGCTATGAGTGCCGTGACTTCTTCCCACTGATGGCAGTTGTAGCTGGCCAACAGGGTGGTGGAGTTTGCAATCCTTGCCCGATAGGCGGACGTTGAGGCTACTTTCCTGCCGAAACCATACAGTTTTTTGCTCTCCCTGTCTGGAGGAGCTTCGGACGATGACAAGGGTGTTCCAGCCCTCTTACGAGTGTTAGTGACAACTAGGGAGTCTGGCTTCAGATGTCCTCTTATATAGAGAGGGTCAGACTGGGCTGCCCTGAAAAGTTTTTCAACTCGGGGATTGACTGCTCTGGTGAGGTTCGGGTTCAACAGGGACGGGTCTATTCTTCGCTTAATAGACTTAAAGATAGGGATGGCCTGGGCAACAGGCCTCCTTTCTCCTACTAACTCCTCGGCAAAGTCCCTCTCTTCCTGGACACCGTGGGTGTCAATATGGAAATGTTCTGCTGCTCGTGCGAGAACCTCGTTCAGGAGGGGTTGGTTATCGATAGGGGAGTCGGTAACCGGGGCTTCCTTCTCTACCGGGGAATCTACTCTGTAGGTTTCAGGGTCTTCCTCTTCCTCTTCTTGGTCCTCATCATCCCCATAGTAGCCGGTCCCGGTTTGCTCTTCTACCATGCCAAAATCTTGGTCCTCACCAAAGGAAGTCTCTCCTTGATACAGTGAGTATGGCCGTGAGTATGGTTGTACCTCGAAGGGGTCTGTAGACCTCATCGGTGTCTCAAACCGGGGCTTCTTACTCGGGGGGATAGGATCATTAGAGCCTGAGGGTGTAGCCCCTAGTGGATTATATGAAAGGAAATGGTCTGGATTTATATCGTAAAAGTCTGCCAAAGAAGACATCCTTGACATGACCCTATCTATGTCATCACTGGACCATTTTTTGGAACTGGGAATGACTCTCAGAAAGTCTAGGAGATTTATCTTGAGTATCTTGAGTAGATTTGCTGGTTTTAGATATATCAGCAGACCTGGTCTTGTCTGTCTGTTTAGGAGGAGTGGAGTGTTTCGCAGGTGTGGAAGAGTGCAGAGGCTGCTTCTTCTGCTGTTTTCCCCCCTCCCCGTGAGTGGAAAAGTGTTTTCCCTGTCCCTTAGTGGCTCCGGAGGTTTTCGACGCCTGGCGTCGAGGATCGGGGGTAGAGTCCCTGTCCTTCGAACGTGGGGCCGCGCTGATCTTGTCTGCGGGCTCCGACTCCTGGAGGGCGGCCTGGGGGTGGAAGTCGTCTTCGTCATCCGACGATCGAACTTCTGTTAGCCTAGGGAGCGAGGCACTCTTGGCAAGAGTTGATGATTGCCTGTAGTCATGCGGCGATCTCGATCGAGAACGCCCAGAGGACACCGATTCGGACCGTTCTGTTTGTGCCTCTTTCCGAGAGCTTGACGTCGTCGAGTCTCGGTTGGACTTCGTGTGTTTAATGTGAGTGGCGTGTGAAGCGCTTGTGTCGCTGGGGGACTTCCCCATAGCCGCCATGTCGGACGACCTTCCGAGGTCGGGGACCTGCGCTCGGCTGTCTTTCGACGCCGTAATGCCCTCGCCGTCCGAAAGTACGGCGTCGCTGCCATCGCTGAAGGCGCCCTCCGCTGCCATGGCCGCCTGCCTGGCGTGGTGGGCCCAACGCTTCGTCGAACGGTCCTCAAGTGTCTTAGGATTAAACCTACTACACGCTCTGCAGTTCGCTTCGGGGTGGTCCCTTGGCAAGCAGAGATTGCACGTGGCGTGCCTGTCGACCCAAGGGTATTTGCGATTGCACTTGGGGCAGAATTGAAAAGGGGTACCCTCCATACGCACCTTGAGGCAGCGGGCTGGTAAGTGTAGGAAATGTATAAGGTGTACCTGTATACCAAGAGTGTAGAGTATGTCCAACCCCCCACTCTCCGTCGTGCAGCAGCCGACGGTCGATTTCTTCTCCAAGCCGGCGTCGAGTGTCGAAGTTCGACGTTGGGATGGAGAAAGGATGTAAATTAATCAATATTTTAGCAAAAATATGGCTAAGGCCAGGGGACTCTGCAAAATGCTTCCGACCAGTATGGTGGAAAAAACCAATCTGAGGATCCTAGACGCGTGAGGGATCTTGGGTACAGTGGACATCACACTAGGGATAGTATTACTGGCACGGCCTGTGTCGACGCCCATTTTCGAGTTTCGAAAAACAAACTGTAATACTCCGCAGCTTCCACTAGATGTCGGCCTATGCACAGCATGTGATCTAAGCAGATTCCACAAGCCTCAGAAATAAATATACATTGATCAATATACAGTTACAGTATACATGCAGTACATGAGCCAGTTACCGCACAAGGGGTGAAAGGTCTGGTGTTAGTGGGGCTACTCTTTGTTTAGGAGCAAGCTGATGACCTGCTTCCTGAAGATCTGGAATGACTTGATGGTTTTGATGTTGAGGTAGGGTGTTCCAGAGTTGGGGGGCAAGTACTGTGAAGCTTGCCCCTCCAGCTCTTATTAGGTGGAATCTGGGCACTGTCAAACAGAGTGTTGGAGGATCTGGTGGATCTGGTAGCAGGTTTCATGGTGAATTTGTTAGCTAGGTATGGTGGTGCTAGGTGATTGAGGGACTTGTACGTGAGGCAGATGGTTTTTAAATCAATTTTTTGGCGTATGGAGAGCCATTTGCAGGGTTTCCTAGTAGCGGAGATATGCTCTCGTCTAGGAATGTTGAGGGCTGCGCGCAAAGCGTTATTTTGCAGTACCTGCAGCTTGTTGAGTACGGATTGGTTAGCACCTATGTACAGGCTGTTGCAGTAATCCAATTTGGATTGTATGAGGGCTCTGGCGAGGGTGAGGCAGCTGTTGGGTGATAGGAATGGTCTACTGGCCCTAATGAGCTTGCCGTTGTAAGCAGCGGCTGAGGCGGTCATATTGGTGTGTTTGGAGAGGTTGGTGTTGGCATCCACATAGAAGCCAAGGGTTTTCACGCTTTTGGCAACGGGGAGTGTGTGACCATCGATCGTGATGTTATTGAAGCTAGGATTGAGTTTAGTTAGGGTGTTGGGGGAGCCGACGATGAGGAGCTCTGTCTTCTCATCATTCAGGCAGAGGCCATGCGAGGCCATCCATGCCTGAATGATGGAGAATATTTAGTTGATCCGGGCGACGTCTGCTTGGTAATTGCCTGTGATGGTGAGGAGTATCTGGGTGTCATCAGCGTAATTTGTGTAGGTGACACCCAGACGGTCCAGTTGGTCAAATAAAGGCTTTGTAAATGTATTGTACAAAGTGGGGGATACACGGGATCCCTGTGGGACCCCGCATGTGATGGGGAGGGGGTCTGCAGCAGCTGTTGTTGAGAAAACCCGCATGGTTCTGTTTGCCAGTGTAGGGGAGGACTGGCCGCGAGGCCCTCCTCACCTGCAGCCTTCTCCCCAGGTGAGGACCATGACTCGGTGGCCGTCCCCTCATGCCACCCGGGCCCAGGTGGAGGAGGGGTCACCCGCCGACGACATTGCCCACACATATCCGTTCCCTGCATATACCTAAATTCAGTTAGGCCTAGAAGCCATCTTGTTTAGCAAACATGGCGTGAGTTCAGCACACTGTAACGAGGCCCCCACCTTTGGAGGACCTTTCATGCATCTCTGCCGCCGCAGTAGCCCTGGTAGATCCGCTGCGAGCGCGTTCCCATGAGAAAGTCGGATATGAGCTAACCCGAGATGCTAACACTGTAACATTATTCTCGTCCACAATGTAATATTGCACCCTGCATGACCTGGTCCGCGAGGCCGGGGTGACGGGAAAAAAGCTGAAGCATCACTATCTGAAGAAAGTAGAAAATAATTCAAGTATTGGTATTAACGAACTACCTCGGTTTAAACAGATCCTGTAAACTGTGAATAAACCATAAAGATGTAACGTTACATGATACCACCCCAGGTCTGGACTAGTGCTGCTACAACCACAGAGAAAGATGTCGACCAAATGTATAGCCTTTATTTACTCATATATGTTTTCTTAATCACCTAAAGCAGCGAGCATCAATTTCTGTAGGCCATAACCTAGAACGACCTCGTGTAACGGTTAATGTACATAAAATAATCACATCATGTAGTAAATATAATGTTAGGTAACGAAAAGGTACTCGGACCGACTGTATTAAAGAAATGTGTAACGAAATGAAAATATATATGTGTGTTTAAATAACATCAAAATAAGGCGGAACGTTATAAAAGTTCTGCATTCAAAAGTTAGCAACGCACGAGGAAAAAACCTTTGTGAGTATATGCAAGGCCATTCTCCCTCCCACCCTGCCAAGCCCGCCAGATAAGGAAGCTAAGGCCTGTGCCGCGCTCCCTCACCTCCCCCAACCAAGCTGGAGCCGCTTCAGAGAGTCAGAGGCCCCGGTACCGCACCCAAGGCCACAGCCCACCACCTGTGTTATTTACAGCACGGTAATAAACCCACGTTTTGAATCCACTGATCTACCAGCACCCTCTCGTAAAGTCCACAACCCTCCCCCTAGACCACCCCAAGAACGACCCCCATCACTGGGACAAGACACAGAGACCCATTTATATAATAACTTCTAACGCGGCAGACAGGCATGTACCAGTCGGCTCAGGCCCCAGAACTCAGCCCCTCGACCTAAAATACCGGTCAATAGGACACAGGTAAATCTCACCCTAACCGACAATCACCGGACCTCTCAAGAGGTGCATTCCTCATGTGTTGCGTTTATTTTATAAGACAAACTGCCGAGCGATTTATTGATGAACTTAGATGTCGTTTCTTGAATAACTGCAGTGTGCATGGCCTAGGGCAAACGAGTCAGGAAAGGTATTCATCTTTGTCACAGGCTGCCCCAGCATACCAACACCGCTCGGATGACCTCAAGCTGGCCTGCCAGGCCCAACCCAACCCACGAGGCTGACCAGTGACGTCCTCACGCCAAGACCAACCACGCTGCAGCAACACCTATAGTTAGTCGACGCCACCCAATCCCAATTAACTTGTGCCCCCTATAGTGTGTAGGTTCTGATGACGTTTTTTGTATTAGAAATACGCCTGTCTTTGCTATTGTCAGACAGAGCGCTCTCGGAGGTTGCAGAGTTCTTTGCATGCCCTATTCTTTGGATAAACTCCCACTTACGCTCACCCGCACTCTGTCTTGGTCTTATTCCCACTACGGGAGAGTCCCTTATTGTCTCTCATTGCGGGGAGGATCGTGCTGAAATTGGGGGCGCTTCCTTTCAGTGGTGACCCCGATAGCGTGATATCTCCAAATTATTTTTCCTAAACTCCTTTCTAACGACCCCCTTGTGGCACGAGAATCTCCGGTCGAGAAGGGATACGCACGGTGAGCCGGCTCCGGGAGGCTGCCCGCCAACGGCGACCGGCACAATAAGAAGTGCGCACTCAATGAGAAAGGGTACGGGATCCCGATTGGAAAAAAATCCCCTTTGAGTGCCGCTCGCCGGAGCCAGGGGCTGACCGTTGAGTTACCGGTGACACCGCCTGGACGGACCCAGTTTCGGAGACTATCGGTTCAAGACGGGCACGTGAGTACTGAGTGCGAGCGATCGTAAAGGGGAAGGGAGGGGAAACTGTGAACAGGAGAACGGGGACAGGTAGAGGAGAAGAATAATGGGGGTCTACTAAGGACGGGTCTTGAAACTTTCTTTATCTTTTCTTTGCATATGGCCATTAGGAGTAAGAAATAAGTGAAGTGGTAGAAGTGACGGAAACCTAGCTCCGAAAGGGGGTGGAAGGCGGCGCCGCATAGTGCTATCTAAACTAGTACTGGGAATATATGAAGAAGTAAGAAATAAGTTATTGGTGTCTGGCAAAAGGAGACACCGGGAATATTTTTTAGTGATTGCTACTCTCTCTATTTCTTTTTTCCATTCCACGGGGCAGGGGAAGAAAGCGAAAAGGGTATAAGATAAATATACTTGTAGAAGAACTATAAAATAGGGAGCACATTTTGAGGAGTGGGGACTAAGTAGTGGCACGTACAGACGTGAACATAGCAACCTTAGCAGAAAAACAGGGACAGCTGGCCAGGGAGGAAAGGGAGGAAGTAAGACGAGGTGTGAGTGGAAAGGCATTGTGATGGGTGCGCGCACCGTGTGAGTGTTGAGGACGACCGGTTGACCGCGAGGTGGCGCCAGAGAGTGTTGACCATAACTAGTACTTGATCAGTTGCAAGCGGAATCACATGAGAGTGTATGGGAATGGGAAGGAGATGAGCTATGGTGAGTGCAAAAGGATTTGCGCAGTGAATAAACTTGGGTGATAATATTTGAGACGTCCGCTCTTGTCTGTGCCATAAAGGTATACATACATATATCTACACCTAACTAAAAGTAAAGAAGGTGGACACGGCTGTGTTAGTGATTTAGAGGATGGGGGCCGAAACTCCCTTGTCACATATTTGTAAGAGCTTACCGGGATACGCTGAACGAATAAATAAATATCACGATCAATGGGTAACAGAATTGAAGGGGGAGGGTCTGCCCCAGATTTGGCCCGAGGGAGGGTCTTTTGACAAAAGCGTTCTTGATATGGTACGAACATGCATTAGCCTCAAGTATAAGGGGAAACAATGGCAAAATAGGAAGGAGATATTAGACCTCTGGAGATTGTTTGAGGAGGTACCCCCACCCAAAGCTCTGGCACCAAATATTGATCTACCTTCCACCACAGATAATCCATTGATGATTCCAAGAGAAGAAAAGGAACAGCTAAGTACAGCACAACCTGCGGAGGTGATTAGTTTGTACCCGATATTACCTAAACCAGCCCCCGCAGCAGGATACAGCGACCCTACGTATGTGCCTCCCCCCACAACTGGTACACCACAAAGACCAACAGCCCCCCCGCCATACGAAAGCACCAGAGAGCGCGCCCAGGGAAGCACACAGAGGGTGGATATAGAGAAGCTAACGAGTGACTTAGAGTCGAGGCTTACTGTGGCAAGAGATGAACTCTCAAGAATAAAAGACATATGTGAGCGCACAGCGTGTGCCCCCACACAATCAGGACGCACGTCTAGAGCGTCGAGCGAAGGTAGACAGATTGAGGAAGGATGGAAAAAGGGGGAAATACTGTTCAGGATTGAGGAAGAGCCGACACGAATAATAGAGGTAGGAGCAGTAGAAGGGAGCATTGGTGATGTATCACGAGAGAGAGGGATCAGAGAGGACTTGTTATGTGATGTCAGAGGAGGGTTGGATGACAGCGATAGGTTGAGTATGGCAGTGGGAGGGGAAAGCGAGGAAGTGGACGGTGCATGTTCACTAGGGACTATAGACGACGAATGGATGGGACGACTAAGAAATAGGGTGGGGAAGATGGCGTCATTGGAGTCAGCAGCGACTAAGGAAAGGGAGGGTGCAACTGCAAAAGGGAAGTTACAACTTCCATTGATACACAGAGGGGGGGGGGAGACCAAACTATATACCATGGGCTCAGATGGATAAGGCTAATTTAATGAAATTATTGCCCCAGCTGTCAGGAGGGGCGAGCAAGTGGATATATGCATTTGAGAAACATACCGCCGGCATACCGTTGGCAGTAGGCGATGTGAAAAGCCTACTAGTAACCGCAGTAGGAGATCAAGCGGACAGAGTATGGGCTAAGGCTGGTTTCCCGGCCGTGACGTTAGATTGTGATCGTCATGATGGGGCTTCCTTTAATACAGTACGAGCAAGGGTGTGGGACGCGCTGCGGGAGACATTCCCAGATACCCCTGATTTACAGTCAGTAATGCAATGTACAATGAATGACGGGGAGGATGCTATGGATTACATTCTCCGGGTGCAGGAGATGTGGAGAGCGGAAACGGGCACGCCCTGGCACCAATCCACATCTCTATTTTATTTTATCATTAAGAGAGGGCTCCCAAAAGAGGTGCAGAAGGCACTCGATAAGATAGCGGGCATTGAGGCGAAGGGGTGGCCAGAGATCCAAAGTATAATAGTGCACCATTGCAAAAGGATCAAAGAGAGAGAGAGGGAAGTAGCACAGAAAAGGTTGGCAGACGAGGCAAAGTTGGTACAATCAAAACTAGTGAAGGTTGCAGCAGCGGTAGCAGGACTCCCACTCATGAGGGAGGGAGACGAAGGAGAGGAGGGGCAAATAGCAATACAAGGAAGAATAGCAGCAAATTGGGCAGGACAAGGACAACGACAGTGGACTGAGCAAGAGCAGAACGGAGGTCCAACGTGGCAAGAGTGGGCCCCAAGAGGGGGAAGAGGTGGGTACCGGGGCCGAAGAGGAGGACAAGGGTATGGAGGAATGGGAGGTAATGGGTGGCAGGGTCCCAGAGGTCCACAGGGGAGCTGCTGGAACTGTGGGAGATGGGGGCACTACTCAAGGGAGTGCAGGAGCAGACAAAACAACGGGTTCCAGGAGACAGAACAGTACGGTCACCCCCACCCAGGAAGCCCCTACGGCCTCCCCATGGGACAATACCAACAACCAGAAAATGTAGGACAAAGAAGTAACGCACAACTACACGGACATCAGTACAGGACACAAAACCACCCACAGAATAATGACAATATGCAATACACGCCAGGTAACACTTTCGCCACAGTAGCTAACGGAGCACCTGCTCCCGCACCTTACAGCGGGGTGTCAGTAGTTTCGGGGAACATTTTTGATCAGGGGGGGGCAATGAGACACCCCGCATAGGACAGCCCACAGAGAGCACTTGCGTGTCCAGTACTATCTACGACCCACAATGCATCAGAGGAACCATTGATAGGAGCGCAGATAGGAGACAAGCAGTTCATATTCATGGTGGATTCGGGAGCGGAGAAATCATGCATTAGAGAGGGCCGATTCCCGTTATCTAATAGAACGTTAGAGACGCAGGGGTTCTCTGGGGCTGTAATTGAAGTTCCTTACACAGAAGCATTGGATGTGACAGTGGGGGGTAAAACAGTGAAAGCACCCTTACTGTACTATGAACACTCTCCCATTAATTTGCTGGGGAGAGATCTCTTAAGCAAACTAAATATGACAATATCATTCACAGGGAGCGGTATCGTATGTTCGACGCCAGGCATATGCCCCCTCCGCATATTAGCAGTAATACACGGCCACACAATCATGCAAGAGATCAGAGGGTTACCAAGAAACGAGGAGATGTTTGTTGAGGGCATGAGAACATTGGCTCTCATAGTACCAGAACTAAAAAGGATGGATTGGAGGATTCCAGCCGAATTCCTCTTCCGCCCCATAGCAAGCCCCGACACTGCTCTCGGGTCAGTGATATCGTTGGATTTACACGCAGTACACGTGTCAGCAAACAGAATATGTGTGATTGGCGTTGATATGGAAGGATGTGAGTGGCGGACAGTACTGTGTACAAATGCAAATATCCCACTGAGGGAGCTCTCGGACGAGGAGCTATTTTCAGACACTGAGACAGATGGCGAAATAGTGATGGAACTAGCAATGCCGTGTGACATTGTAGTTACAGCCAGAAAAACTCAAGTTGAATTAATGGCAGTAGTAGGAGCACCACATGCATTTTTTGATGACGACATGAGGTTAGTACCCACTAACATATGGACAAATGGCCCCCATGACGTGGGGTTATTACATGGGGTTCAGCCTGTGGTAATAAAACTGAAACCGGGAGCAATTATACCCCGGGTAAAACAATATCCGTTGTCACGCGAAGCAGAAGAAGGGATCAGAGAGACACTAGATGCACTGCTAGCACAAGGAATAATAGTGCCCTCAAACTCCCCATGCAACACATGCATTTACCCGATTAAAAAGGCAAAGGGAGGTTCATGGAGGATGATACAGGATTTACGCCCACTCAATGATGTGATTCAGAAGGAGTTCCCTTTAGTGCCGAACCCATCAACAATACTGTGCAACATTCCGAAAACGGCATCCCGCTTCACAGTTATTGACTAAAAAAATGCATTTTTCTCGATTCCCTTAGCAGAGGAGAGCAGGTACTTAACTGCGTTTACACTAGGGGGGAGGAGGTTCGAACACTGCAGACTACCACAAGGATATTGCGAGAGCCCAAGCATATTCAACAGGGTACTACATGAAGATCTGGGGAATTTGTCTGTAGAAAGCACAGTGATTCAGTACGTTGATGATTTATTGATCTGTTCACAAACGGAGGAAGAGTGTAGAAAGGACTCAGTAACACTCCTGACATTATTGGCCAATAAAGGGTACAAGGTGGACAAGGGGAAGTTACAATACTGTCTGACAGAGGTCCTATACTTGGGACAGCTGATATCAAAGGATGGCAAGCGGATCATACCAGACAGGGCACAGGCGATTAGAGCAGTTGGGGAGCCCAAAACAGTAAAAGAGATGCAGAAATTTCTGGGTATGTGCAACTATTGCCGAGCATGGATATTGGATTATGCAGCATACACGAGGCCCTTGTTACAGGCACTAAAAGAGGCACAGCAGGAAAACAAACACATAGAATGGACAGAAGAGATGAACACAGCATTTGACTCACTAAAAGAGCTGATATCAAGCGCTCCAGTACTGGCAAATCCAGATTATGGGCGCGAATTCTTCTTATTTTCACACTGCAAAGGAACACTGATGACAGCAGTATTGACACAAAAGACATCGTTAGGGCACAAACCACTGGCTTACTATAGTGGCACCCTAGACGCAGTAATGCAAGGTCATTTCGCATGCGAGCAATCTCTAGCTGCAGCCTCGTTCGCGATTGAGAAAAGTGCCACGATAGTGATGGGCTGTTCTGTGACACTGTTTGTGGAACACTCACTCTTTGCAATATTAGAGCGATCAAAGAGCACATTGACAACACAACGCGCCACAGCATATGAAATAATACTGTCCAGCGCAAACATCCACATAGTAAGATGTAAAACAGTGAACCCAGCCACATTCATCACAGAGGCGTGCACCGTAGAGGACATGCAAAACCACAACTGCGCTACTTTCACAGGTGACGAAGGTCAGGATCAAGTGATTTTTGAGAATGCCCTGAACGAGGGAGAGGTGTATTTCGTGGACGGGTCAGCATCAATAGATATGGAGACAGGAGAGAAACACGTGGGTATGGCAGTTGTACGATTAGAGGAAGATGAATACGAGACACTAGTGCAACACCGCCTCCCATCCCACTATTCAGCCCAAGCAGCAGAGCTAATTGCGCTAATAGAAGCATTGCATGCCGCCAAGGGGTGCGCAGTGACAATATATACCGACTCAGCATATATGACAACGACAGTACACGGCGGGTTGGCACGGTGGGGGCGGAGAGGGTTCCGACGAGCAGATGGAACACCAGTTCAGCATGCAGAGCTATTGAAAGAACTGATTGAGGCTCTGCAAGACCCCACGGCAGTGGCCATTGTAAAATGCCAAGCCCACACCACAAATACAGATTTTATATCTTTGGGGAACGCGGCAGCAGACGCCGCTGCCAAAGAAGCGTCGTATTTACAGAAAGGTGTAGTAGGAGAGTACATGTTGCACCACACAGCAAGCCAAGAGGTCCCCACAGGATACAACATGATGCCCACACAAGAAATAATAGAGCTGCAAGAGGGAGCTAGTGCAGAAGAAAAATTGCTGTGGACTAAAAGGGGATGCAGCAAATCGCCGACTGATTTGTTGTGGCGACAAAAAAGTTCAGGAAAAGCGGTAATGCCAGTCACATTGTTAGAAATAGCATTTCAACAACTACACTTTCCCGCACATAACGCAAAGCAACACATAATGGCAGAGATACAAGAAGATTGGTTTGCACCTTGCCTCCATGAACACGTCACAAGACTGGCTTTAGAATGCACGACATGTCAGATTTACAACTCAGGTATGACATTGCGCACACTGAGAGGAACGATACCCAAACCAAATGGCCCATTCAGAGAGCTCCACATTGATTATGTAGACATGGGAGAAAGATGTAACGGGGCTCGCTACATGATTGTGGTTGTATGTCCATTTTCGAGATGGGTGGAGGCAGGCCCCTGTGCGCGCCCTGATGCGAAGGGCGCCGCGAAGTTCCTAGTGCGGGAAGTGTTCCCGCGCTGGGGGATTTGCGAAGTTATTCGCTCAGATAACGGCACGCATTTTGTTAATGAACTATTCAAGGAAGTGACTACCCTATTGGGAATAAAGCACAAATTATGTTCGATTTATCATCCTCAAAGTAATGGCGTAGTGGAAAAGATGAACGGTCTGTTAAAAAGTAGATTGTCAAAACTGTGTTTTTCCCTTAAAAAGACCTGGATGTACTGCCTGCCTTTGGCCTTGTTCGAGTTACGAAATCAGCCAAGTAAAGACCACCACTTGTCCCCGCATGAGATCGTCACGGGAAGGAGAATGCACACAGCGCATTCACCTCTCCGTGAACGTTCTGATGCACACAGAAGTGCAGCGATATTAGGAGAGGAGTTCACAGAGTACTTGAGAAAACTGACACGGGCAGCGCGCGTAATTGCAAAGCAACTAGCCCCCCCCTCTACAAGGGAGGAGGGGAACACAACAGAAACAGAGACAATGCCTGAAAAACCATTACAACTAATGCCTGGTGACCTTATATATGTCCGAAGTTTTGTGCGAAGGTGGAATGCACCACGTTTCCATGGCCCTTATGAGGTAGTGTTTTGCACACCTACAGCAGTAAAGGTAAAGGGCCTACGATACTGGGTGCATTTGACAGACGTACGCAGAGCTTATAGCGCCGTGGAAGGAGAGGTACAGGACGAGGCACAGACAACTGCGGACAATGAAGTTGTGCAGAATGGATGATGGGAATTTTTGTGTGCATTAAGTGATGAACACTGAACGCGAATGGCGCACGACATGTGTACTGAAATAAACCTGTGTATATACATATATATATATAATTTTTTACAACTTTTAAAGGTTTTTATGGTCCTTTTTGGGTTTTGGAGAAGTTTTCTTTTTTCTCTCTCTCTCTCTCTCTCTCTCTCTCTCTCTCTCTCTCGACTTATCTCTTTATGTATGAAATAATGTACTGATAGTAATATTTGTAAAGTTACCTTGTCTGTGGACATACCCCCTCCCTCACCCACTCCCATACCTTGCCGAAAAAATTTCACAACGTTCTAAATGTTTACATGCTTGTACTTAATGCACTTTTATGTCTCAAACAGGATTTACTATGGCATCGAATGGGCAGCCTGCAACTAATAGATTTGTTAGATTTAGAGAAATGTTAGTAGATAGATTGACATATTCATATGAATGCGGGTTATCAATGTGTGTTATTGTGTTCTTCATCTCAATATTTTGCCTAATGACACATTGGGTCATAGCGTTCATCTCTACTGAGATGAACGAGGGGGGAGGGGGGAGTAACACCACCCTTGCCCCTGGCACGAATTCAATTACAAATATGAATATTAAAGAAGGTGATTTTTTGATCTGGGATGGATCCCGCCTTGTATGGGGCTACTACACTGCACCACCCACTGCTGCCCTGTCACGATCAAAAGATGTCCCTACCTGAAATATATAACAGCCCCACTACCCTTCCCGCCCCGATACAAAACAGCGATTTGTTGTTTATTGAGGAAAATGGAAAAGTAATTACAATGACAGAACACAAGTACCTATATGAAGAATTGGAAAAGGGGGGAGGGAATGAGAAAGGGGGGCCTATTCTTTCACCTATCGAAACTATAAGGTATAGGAGGGGGGAGAGAAGTAGGCGAAGAAGAGAGACAAGCAGGAGGGGGTATGATGAGTATTATGGGTTAGGATTAGACAAGATGGAAGACCCACGACACCCCCACCAAGCAAATAAATGGTATGCAGATATGAGTACAACAGCTAAACAGACAACTAATGAAAGCTGCTATGTCTGTTCGCTCATCCCCCATGCATCAGGTACACCCAAAGTGTTGTTGCCAAGAGAATTGCCCATTGTGGATGCCCAATGTCTCCTTCATCTCACACTGTGTAGAATAAAGAACACCTTTCAAGCACACGATGTCTCTTTCAAAATAATACAGGACAACAAAACGTGCTATTCAAAAGCGTCTGGAGTGGTCTGTCCTAAAGAACCTTTCTTTGCAATACAAGGGACGCTGTTTTCAGAAAACAAATGGAGAGATGAAGAAGTACTGTGCAAAGCGGAAGCACTGAGAGGTGTCCAACCAGACAAGCTGCGATGGATGGAAAAAACGTGCTTACCAATATGGAAAGAACACATCTCTAAACTAACATGGGTAACAGCGATGGAGAAACCCTTCAAGCTACAAAGTGAAATACAAAACGAACTATGTTTTAAGGGAGAAGGAAAAGTGGCAATGGGAACGAACAAAAACTGTAACAAAACTCTCACCATCCCAGACATGAAAAAAGGAACAGCAGCACTAATGGACACATACTGGGTATGCGGGAATCAGGCCTACTTGCACCTTCCCCAGGCATGGAGTGGCAGCTGCTCAATGGCCACTTTGCATTCGGCCCTAATGGTGATTCCAGAAAGCCACGTCGACGAAAATAAAAGGACGCAAGGAAACATGAACAAGGACGAGACGTCTCCCACTGCAGAAGCACACCTCTATGTCCTGTCCTCCGGAGGGAAAGAAGAGGAGCTATCACGGAACAAGCGAGCATCAAACTACATATCTCAAGCGTCATCCGATTTATTGGCACAGATCCCAGACAAGTATCGCCTGTTCAGCTCCGTGGAAACATTTTTTGCCTCACTGGTTTCAAGTGTACAAGCAAGAGCAAATGCAAAATGGCTTCAGATCACACGGTGGGAACTGATTCAGCTGGCCAATGACACTGAAGAAGGGTTCAACATAATAAAGGTGGAACTACGAGCTCTGCGACTAATGACCATGCAGAACAGGTATGTTCTGGACGTGCTAACAGCAATCGATGGAGGTGTTTGCCGAAAAATAGGAAGTGCGTGCTGCACGTTCGTACCTTCTGAAGACGCAGAAAATGGGTCCCTGTCCCACGTCATTGAAGCAGTCCATAACCTGGGAGAGAAAATGAAGCTGGAAGGTGGGGCTCAAGACAGCTCATGGTTTGACAATATCTTCTCCTGGGTTCCCTCCTGGCTTGGAATGACGATGAAATTATTGATACCAGTTGCGGTGGTCCTCCTTGTGGTGTTCTGCCTGTGCCAGGTGGGCCTTCGATGTTGTGCTAACGCAGTCCCTAACGGTGCGATGATGATGGTGACAATGGGCAACTCTGGTGGTACAATTAAGGCGACACAAGAAGTACATGTACAGACAGGACCAGATAACACTCCCAGATACCAGTTAGTGCCTATGTGCCGTGATAAGTACATAGTAGATAAACTATGGCACACCACTATCAAGGAACCCCGAGATGTGGAACTGGAATGGTATGAGGAGGTCTGGGTAGACTTGGACGGGACGGGTGACTGTATATATTTAACATGTACCCCAGATGAGTATGCTAGAAGAGGTGAGAACTTGAGGGGGGTATGCAGAGCCTGGATGCCTAGAAAAGGAACACCTGCATGGGATGACGCAGTGATAGAGGAGCAAGAATGTAGAAGATTAGAAGAGCTAAAGAATTCGTTACTTTAGTAACGAAAGGGGGGAAATGTAGGGGAGGACTGGCCGCGAGGCCCTCCTCACCTGCAGCCTTCTCCCCAGGTGAGGACCATGACTCGGTGGCCGTCCCCTCATGCCACCCGGGCCCAGGTGGAGGAGGGGTCACCCGCCGACGACATTGCCCACACATATCCGTTCCCTGCATATACCTAAATTCAGTTAGGCCTAGAAGCCATCTTGTTTAGCAAACATGGCGTGAGTTCAGCACACTGTAACGAGGCCCCCACCTTTGGAGGACCTTTCATGCATCTCTGCCGCCGCAGTAGCCCTGGTAGATCCGCTGCGAGCGCGTTCCCATGAGAAAGTCGGATATGAGCTAACCCGAGATGCTAACACTGTAACATTATTCTCGTCCACAATGTAATATTGCACCCTGCATGACCTGGTCCGCGAGGCCGGGGTGACGGGAAAAAAGCTGAAGCATCACTATCTGAAGAAAGTAGAAAATAATTCAAGTATTGGTATTAACGAACTACCTCGGTTTAAACAGATCCTGTAAACTGTGAATAAACCATAAAGATGTAACGTTACATGATACCACCCCAGGTCTGGACTAGTGCTGCTACAACCACAGAGAAAGATGTCGACCAAATGTATAGCCTTTATTTACTCATATATGTTTTCTTAATCACCTAAAGCAGCGAGCATCAATTTCTGTAGGCCATAACCTAGAACGACCTCGTGTAACGGTTAATGTACATAAAATAATCACATCATGTAGTAAATATAATGTTAGGTAACGAAAAGGTACTCGGACCGACTGTATTAAAGAAATGTGTAACGAAATGAAAATATATATGTGTGTTTAAATAACATCAAAATAAGGCGGAACGTTATAAAAGTTCTGCATTCAAAAGTTAGCAACGCACGAGGAAAAAACCTTTGTGAGTATATGCAAGGCCATTCTCCCTCCCACCCTGCCAAGCCCGCCAGATAAGGAAGCTAAGGCCTGTGCCGCGCTCCCTCACCTCCCCCAACCAAGCTGGAGCCGCTTCAGAGAGTCAGAGGCCCCGGTACCGCACCCAAGGCCACAGCCCACCACCTGTGTTATTTACAGCACGGTAATAAACCCACGTTTTGAATCCACTGATCTACCAGCACCCTCTCGTAAAGTCCACAACCCTCCCCCTAGACCACCCCAAGAACGACCCCCATCACTGGGACAAGACACAGAGACCCATTTATATAATAACTTCTAACGCGGCAGACAGGCATGTACCAGTCGGCTCAGGCCCCAGAACTCAGCCCCTCGACCTAAAATACCGGTCAATAGGACACAGGTAAATCTCACCCTAACCGACAATCACCGGACCTCTCAAGAGGTGCATTCCTCATGTGTTGCGTTTATTTTATAAGACAAACTGCCGAGCGATTTATTGATGAACTTAGATGTCGTTTCTTGAATAACTGCAGTGTGCATGGCCTAGGGCAAACGAGTCAGGAAAGGTATTCATCTTTGTCACAGGCTGCCCCAGCATACCAACACCGCTCGGATGACCTCAAGCTGGCCTGCCAGGCCCAACCCAACCCACGAGGCTGACCAGTGACGTCCTCACGCCAAGACCAACCACGCTGCAGCAACACCTATAGTTAGTCGACGCCACCCAATCCCAATTAACTTGTGCCCCCTATAGTGTGTAGGTTCTGATGACGTTTTTTGTATTAGAAATACGCCTGTCTTTGCTATTGTCAGACAGAGCGCTCTCGGAGGTTGCAGAGTTCTTTGCATGCCCTATTCTTTGGATAAACTCCCACTTACGCTCACCCGCACTCTGTCTTGGTCTTATTCCCACTACGGGAGAGTCCCTTATTGTCTCTCATTGCGGGGAGGATCGTGCTGAAATTGGGGGCGCTTCCTTTCACCAGGAAGGATTGTATCCATGTGATGGCAGAGAAGGAGAAGTGGGTTGCAGTGGCTAAGTGGCTACAAAGGATTTCATGGCTGACCAGGTCAAAGGCCGCTGAGAGGTCTAGGAGGAGTAGGATTGCGGCATTGCCTTTGTCTTTAATTTCATCAATCTGGCTTTTGAGATCAACAAGGGCGGTTTCCATTCTGTGTTGAGGTCTGAAGCCAGATTGACGTATTCCTAGCAGTTGGTTGGATTCCAAGTATTCCTGAATTTGGATGTAGGCAACTCTGTCCAGGATTTTTAGTAGGAAGGGGACTGTGGTGATGGGCCTGTAGTTGGTGGGTATGGCTGGGTCGAGGGAGTGTTTTTTCAGGAGTGGGAGAATCCATGATTGTTTTAGGTTGCTAGGGATTGAGTTATTGGTGAAGTATAGGTTTTTGATAAGTTTGGTGATGAAGGGGGAGAGTTCTCTAGCTGCATCTTTTATGATCTGGGCTGGGCAGCTATCTCCTTTGCAGTTTGATGGTTTCCAGGAGATGATGATTTTTTTGGACTTCCGTAATGGTGACTTTCTTAAAGGAGAATCCCAAACTAGTATTGTTGGGTGTGGGTAGACTAGGGTTGGTGACCTTGTTATTGGAGAGTTGTTGGCGTTTGTCCTCAATTTTGGTTTGGAGTCCTGAGATTTTATTGTTGAGGGCGTTTTGGATGCTGGTGCACCAGGATTTGTCTTTCAGACAGGTGTCCGGAAGTGAAATCGGGTTTTCTAGTTCCTTCAGAATTTTAAATAATTCTTTGGTGGAGGAGCCTGCCTGAACAATCCTGGTGTTGTATACATCTTTTTTGGTGCGAATTATCTCGCTTTTGTAAAGTGAGTATAAGTTTTTAAGTTTGGATTCGTTTTCTGTGGAGGGGTTAGTTTTCCAAGTGTGTTGTGCCTTGGCTTTCTCATTTCTGAGTAATTTGAACTCAGGGCTGTACCACGAGTTCAGATGAGCTTTAGGTTTGTCTTTGCGTATTTTCAGGGGTGCAACGGTATCCATTGCCTTAGCCATGGAGTCATTGAAGGTGTCAATCAGCAGGTTTAAGTCAGCGCTGGCTGGGAGAGCATTGAGGGTGGGTAGGAACAATGGTAGTAGGGCTTCAGCAGTGATGATGCGTTTATTCCTGGTGGGACAGGCTGGTGCCGGGGGGTATTTATTGGGAAGTACCTGATTGGTGTTGACCTCAAGAGGGATCATGTGATGATCAGTCCATGCCAGAGGTTGGGGGTCTTTGCAGGTTGTATTGCAATTGTAGGTTGCTACCCAGTCAAGGGTTCTGCCTTTTTGGTGGGTGGGGAGTACCATGAGTTGAGTGAAGTCATGTTCAGTTAGGACATTGGCTAGGGATGCAGCATGTGCATCGTTTGGGTCCTGGTAACCGAGGTTGAAGTCCCCAAGGATCATGATTTGTGCTGATGGTTTGGAATTTTCAGTGATGAGGGATGTGATGTCTTCGTCAAAGACTCCAGGGTGTCCTGGGGGTCTATATATGAGGTAGAGGGTGATCGTGGTTGTGAGGGAGGTTTGCAGTTTGGCTGTTAGTGTCTCGCAGGATGTGAGTGACACTGTGGGGGCTGATCGGAGGTCTAGGGAGGATTTGGAGATGATCGCAACACCTCCACCTCTAGCATTAGGTCTATCAGCTCTGAGGATAGAGTATTTGTCTGGGATGGCTTGCGATAAGGGAGGTCCAGACGCCTCATGAAACCAGGTTTCTGTTAGGGCTAGGAAGTCGAGGTTATTGGTAAGGATGGTGTCTGCCATTTCTGTGGGGTGGGCAGCCAAGGATCTGACATTGAGTAGGGCACCTTTTAGTGGGGGAGGTATGGGCTTATTTGGCGCATTGTGCTTTGTAATGGTTTTGGTGTTAGGTTTGGAATTGGGCCTAGTGGTTGTAGTGGGGAGCCTGGAGCCTAATCTGTCGTTTCGGGCCGTGAGGTTGGGAGTAAAGGAGGGGGGGGGGGTTATGCCGGGAGGCTTGTTGCGGGCAGGCAGTTTAGTATTCAGTTTAGTTTGGTTGGACTTAGCGATAGGACTGGGGTGGCTGTGTGTAGTGTTGGTGGGGGAGCTTGGGTTGACCTGGGAGGTGTGAGGGTGGTGGTGAGTGGGTGGGAAGGGGGATACGGAGGGTAGGAACGGTGTGGGGCAGGGGAGGGGGTGGTGTCTGGAGCACCCTAGTTTAGCCAGGCTGTCCTGGTAGGCTATGTAACTATTATTGCTACAGGGTACGCTGTCCAGCATTATGCAGAAAGGGAACATGATTAGGGCAAGCCAGAAGATCATAGTCTGGTAATAGTGGTGCGTGATGCTGGAGGCTAGTGGCACTAGTGGGGGAGCGGGCCAAACTATGATTGTTAGTGGCTAGTTTGAGCTGGGTAGAGTGGTCTAAAGGGGCAGTAGCTGGTTTAAGAGTAATGCCCTCGAGCTGAGGTGCAGTAGTTTTGAGTTGAGGTCAGGGAGTGATAGTTTAAACTAGAGAGCGGGGGGGGGCAACCTCTAGCTTCAAGAGGACATATTTGGCTAGAAACGCAGCCAGATTCAGCACAGTTGGTCGAAGTACGCCTTGAGGCGCTATAGTCACTACAGTTGAAAACACATCTAGATTCGAAATTGCACATAGGTTAGAATACACCTACAGGAAATGCAGTGCAAAATATGGTGCAGCTAGATTCAAATGTCAGGCACATCAGGAAATGCAGTGCAAAATACAGGGTAGCTAGATTTGAGTGTCCGGCATATCGAGTAGGACAGTGCAGCATGCACCAGGTAGTAGTCAGGTTGTTAGAGCGGGAAGGCTAGGCATTGCAGCGCGCAGCCATGTGGATGCCAAGGAAGGCGGAAGACGCAGCTGCCTCAAGGGCCAGTGTACTTACAGTTATCAATGATTGAGGAGCAACCCTTCAGATGAGTGGACCAGACCACTTTAGAGGGCTCACGACGGCGAACAGGGGCAAACGGGAAGCCTTAATCCTCGGCCTTGCTCCGCAGGTCGGCTTCCGCCTGTCGGTGGCCGGAATAGGCAGATGAGGCACCCGGTTGCTCAGCAACTGGGAGCAGCCTTGTTTCCAGGCTGCATCGCGCCGGCCATTTTGGAGTCAGGCTTGGCCTCGCAAACAAAGGAAATCAGCTGGGCTGGTGTGGAGGGGCTTCGGCAGGCAGCAGATCGCGCTGCGGGCATCTGTAGGGGCCGGAGGCCTACCCAGCCTTCAGATTGCCTGGGTGTCATCCTGGGGTCGGTGGGTGCACAGAGGGGGTCAGGCAGCATCAGATGAATGCAGCTGCAGCTGGGAGTACAGGCTCCTGCCCACTCCGATGTTGCTGCTGTGCTCTTGAGCCCCGCATCGAACCAGGACTGCTATCTGGGGTGTTCGGGAATTTCCTCTGATTCCTGGGGCCCATAGGTGGCTTAGGGGGGAATGCCATGTTGTTATCCCTAGCATTTCTTTTCCTTCTTTCCATATGTAATATATAGTTGGTTCCGTAATTTTCATGTGAGCTTCGATCTGGGGACCCATAGCCATTCCGAGAGGGTTGCTGGGGTCAGATTGTCGTTGTCTAGTTGGACCCAGTCTAGGTCTTTTCTATTTCTTAGGTGGGGGATGAGTACTCTTAGCTGGACAGCGTGGTAGTAGAGGTTAATGTCGGGGAGGCCTACACCTCGTTGCTCTTTGGGGAGTATGAGTGTTTCGTAAGCTATTCTGTTTTGTTTTCCTGCCCATAGGAATTGTAATATCGCCCTTTTTTTTCTTGTTCAAAGAAGTCTTCCGGGATCTTCACAGGAGGATTTGGAATGGGTAGAGGAAGCGTGGGAGGTAACCATCTTGATGGCGTTAAGGTGTCCCATCCATGAGATCGTGAGGGGTCGCCATTTCGCCAGGTCTGCGTGAAAGGCTGTGAGGAGCTGTGGGAAATTGACCTTGTATATGTCTTCAATGTTTCTCGTTAGGTTGATACCTAAGTAGTGGAGCGTTGGGCCTCCAATAGTGAGGCCCAGCTGGGAGAATTCGGAGCATTGGTGTGTGGTAGGTTCGTGTAACGGGAAGAGGATGGATTTGGTTCTGTTAATTTTGAAGCCTGAGAGTGCACCGTATTCTTCTGAGTTGTAAGGCTCGGGGTATGGATGTCATGGGGTTTTGAACATGGAGTAGGATATCGTCGGCGTATAGGGCCAATTTATACTCCCTTCCCTGAACATGCAACCCCTCTACTAATTTATCAGCCCCGAGTGCTTGGGCCAGGGGTTCTAGAGACGATGCAAATAATATTGCCGAGAGGGGGCATCCCTGCCTCGTGCCTCTTCCCAGGGAGAACCATTGTGAGTATTGCGAGTTCACCAGTACGGCTGCCTGGGGTGAGGTGTATACTGCTTTAATTACTCGCTGAAGTATTGGGCCGAGCCCTATATTTTTTAGCGTTGCTGTCATGGGCGCCACTCCCGAGGGGCCAGGACTGGCCCAGCGCCCTCGGAAGCAGACCCATCTTCCACTACTCCGGACCCAGCAGACCCCTACAGGGGCCCTTTGGACCGTGTCCTGGTGCCTTTGGCGCCAGGCTCATGAAGGGTTTCAGTCCCGGCGCCATAGGCGCCGGGCTCATATTGATAAACAGTGTAATAATGCTTGGGTGGACTTACCTGAGGCAGACCATGCTGCATATTTACCCAGAACAATCCAGTTTAGTTGAAGTCCCCAGCCATCAGGGCTGGGAGGAACTATTCCCTCCATTCAAGAACTCTTTTCTTACCTGGGTGGAACCGGTGGAAGAACACACACTGGAAGCACTTCTCTGCTATTTAAACCACGCCCGATGGAAAACACGTGCTTCGCGTTATTCTGCAGCAGCAGCAGGACGCTCACCGAGTCGGCTCCTGCATTCCAGGTCGAGTCATCTTCAGCTTCCGCGCAGCAACCTGTGGATGAAGAAAGACACAGAACAATACTTACCAGATCCCGGAATCCAGTCACCGGCAAAACCTGCAAAGAATAAACATAAGGTTAGAAAAGTGCAACTCGCTCGCAGCCGCGCCCGCTTTCCTGATCCATCCGTGATTGCAACAGAGCCAACCGCGGCCTTCTCTTCGGCAACTTCTCTGCACCTGAAAGGCAAAGGACATAATTAAAAAGGGGTTCGGGTGAAGGCAGTCGCATTCATCTTAATTTACCAGTTTTTGCACACGCAGAAGCGGCCGCATCAACCGCAGCATCCCGGCACCTGAAAACTAGAAAAAGGACATTATTAGAGGTGCCATTAAAAGCGGCCAACGATCATTATACTTACGTGCATCGGCACGTGCAGTGGCAACGGATATAAAGCCCGCAGCATGCCGGCACCTGAAAACTAGAAAAAGGACATTATTAGAGGTGCCATTAAAAGCGGCCAACGAACATTATACTTACGTGCATCGGCACGTGCAGCGGCAACGGAAAACTACGCCCACAGCATCCAGAGGCCTGAAACAAAGGAAAAGGGACATTATTGAGGTGCCCATCTTTTAAAGCCTAAAGACTACAGTATACTTACAGGCATCCGCTCGTGCAGTAACGGCGGCATCGCTCTTCGGCATCCCAGCACCAGTGCCACAACTAAGGCTGCAAAAGACTTGAGCCTCAACACTGAACTCATCCAGTGACGTAACTGGAATCCACGCACCCCTGCACCAGACGCAGGATGGAGAGCTCAGCATTTATACGCCTAAGGTGAGAGCTCGCCGAGACAAGTAGAAAGCTAGGCTGTGGGAGAAACTGGCGATTGGTGGAAGAAAGAATCCCATCAAACGGTGATTAACCCTTTTTCTTCCACCTGCAGAAAACTTACCCTGCAAGTCAGACATTCGATAAGAGGAAGCCCAGTCCTGAGAGTCGTCTGAGCTCTACGCTTCTCAATTGAAGAAACGATAGCAGCCCAGCCGGGATCAGCGCCTCCGTGGGAATCAGGCGAGCGTTACAGTTGCCTCCAGAAAGTGCCATTCGACTCTATCTAACGCCTTCTCCGCGTCAATTGATAGCAGGACAGGGGGTGTTTGGCATTTTCTTGGCCTTGTGTATTGGGTGGAGGGTTTTACGGGAAGAGTCAGCGCCCTGCCTACCAAAGGTGAACCCGACTTGGTCAGGGTGGATTATGGAGGGCAGACGTGTTTCTAGCCTGGCGGTGAGGACTCGTGTGTATATTTTGCTGTCAATGTTAAAGAGGGAAATGGGGCGGTAGGATGCACAGTTTGAGGTCTTTGCCGTCTTTGGGAATCTCTGTTATTAATGCTTCACAGAAGGATTTTGGTGCTGAACCGGTTTGAAGGATATGGTTAAAGAGC
This sequence comes from Ambystoma mexicanum, assembly GCF_040938575.1. Classification (NCBI taxonomy): domain Eukaryota; kingdom Metazoa; phylum Chordata; class Amphibia; order Caudata; family Ambystomatidae; genus Ambystoma; species Ambystoma mexicanum. Next base: position 290,188,874 of record NC_090932.1, on the reverse strand, counting down.
TCGACCATGAATGGGAGGAAGGGGTCCATGAAGGTTTTCTAGAACCCCACGGTGTAGCCGTCGTTTTCCGGGGCTTTCCCTGTCGGGAGCCTTTTGATGGCCTCTTCTATTTCTTCGGGGGTGACGGGAAAGTCGAGTGTATCGGATATTTTTTTGGGGGAGTCTTGGCATTGTGATCTTGGCCATATATACATTTATTACGTCTTCATCCGGTATGGTTTCAGAGGTGTACAATTTGTTGTAGAAGTCTGCGAAGGCCTTCGGGACCTTAGTGGTGCTTGGGGGTCATGTGCGTTTTTTATGGATGACACCCATCTTTCTGCTCTTTGCCCTCTTAGCCTGGATGCTAATAGTGCATCCGCTTCGTCACCTTTCTCATAGTGTTTTTGTTTTAGGAATTGGAGTTTACAGATTACTTGGCCGATCTCCACTTGGCGCAGTTCTTCCCTTTTTCGGGCCGCTTCTGCTATTTTCCTCCCTCTCTTGGCGCCGTTAGATTGTGCCCAGAGGTCTAATTGTGAGATCTTGTTTCTAAGCTTTGTTTCCAATATGTGTTCGCTCCCTTTTCTTGGCTGTACCTTCCCTCATCAAAATACCTCTCCACGTGGCTTTCCCCGCCTCTGTGTTTATTGACACCTCGCCTGTGTTATTCCGGTCGAAGTATTCGCCGATTTTTTTCACCATTTGTTCGTGGAATAGCGGGTCCTTCCAGAGCAAGTCGTTGCAGTGCCATTTCGAGTTCCTGTGGGGAAGCGCCCACAAGCTAAGGGTGACCGTGACCATGTCGAGGTCCGACCATGTTATTGGGGCGATGTCTGCAGTGGACATTGCATCGATTAGACCAGGGGTGAGGTATATGTAGTCAATCCTGGTGTATTTGGCATGTGGTGCCGAATAGAAAGTGAAGCCTGTCTGCTGGGGGTTCCTGTGGCGCCATGCGTCTAGTAGCTTATAGGTGTTCATCATCTCAATTACTTCGGACGGCCAGCGTCGGGAGGATCATTCGCTCGCGGGTTTCCTGCTCGTCTGTCCATTGTAGGGTCTGCCCACATGTTGAAGTCGCCTCCCAAGATCACTTCTCCTTCTGCTTCGAGCATTACTTTGGGAACTATATGTTGTAGGAATCTTGACTGTCCAGTATTAGGTGTGTAAATGGAGGCAAGTGTTATAGTGGTACCTTGTATCCTAGTACAAGTGCTCTATCCGCTACATCTGCCCAGGTTTTCAAGATTTCTAGTTTGAGATCCTTACTGACCCGAATGCCAACGCTAGCTTTTCGTAGTGGGCCGGAGCTCCAATACTCATAACCGAGTCTGGCGTGCAACACCCTTTGTTCTTCTCCTCTTATGTATCTTGTTTTTTGCAAGAAAAGTATGTAGAGTTTGGCCCTTTTGAATTCCCTGGAGACTAATGACCTTTTGGTAGGGGAGTTGAGTCCCTCGATGTTTAATGTACCGATTCTGATTGATTGACCTGTCGTTTGGCAATTTGCTTGTTTTAGCCATAGCTGTGTACTTCTTGTCTGTTTACTTGGTCCCTTGTTTTGTCTCTGACTGTCAACGAGTTGAGGTTATTTCGTTCTTTATACTTGTCTGCCTGGAACGGTTTCATTTTCGCCCATCGACCCCCCCTCCCTCCCCTTAACTTTCAGTGTCCCAATTCTCCCCTCCCTCTGCCCCCCCTTCCCCTTCCCCCTCCCTCCTCCCTTCTGTCCACCTTCTCCATCTCTGGTTGATCTGGATCAGATGGGAACAGTCGATCCAACGTCAGACCACCAGTGGGAACCGTTACCTCACGGTCCGTTTCCAAACACATTCTCTTTAACATTTGAGCCCCTTTCCCGACCCCCCCAGTCCCGAATAACCCAATGATAACTTCTTTAAAAGGATATATGGTGATATATATTACTTTGCCACCCCTCCTTAGCAGATTGTTCATCCCCCTCAAGGGAGGAGTGCCTTTCCGAAGGGTGTGGTCTTTACCTTGAAACTCTTCATATTTCAAGTCGCCGGGGTTTTGTTGATCTGTCTAGCCCCACATCCTGGCAACCTCTGTCGTCTTCCGTCTATGTTGTCATTGTGATCATTTATCACTGTCTGGTGTGGTATTGCCTCGTCTACATTTCCTCAATCCCTTTACTCTCTTTCTCTGCGGTCCCTGGAGTTCTCATCGGCCTCCATTCTGTCCAGGTTCTTCCTGATCTTCCCCCATCTGGGCGTGTTCCCAGTAGATCAGCGATACAGTCTCGAATCTCCCTCTCCGATTTTAGTCGAATTTTCCTACTTCCATGTTCGAATGAGAGGGAGAAAGGATATCCCCATCTATATCAAGTTCCTTGTTCCTTGAGCCATTTCGCCAACGGGCTACACATACGTCTCAGGGCCAGTGAGGATAAATCCTGGAAGATGGTGATCTGGGCTCCCCCGAGAGTGAGTGGGCCTCCGGATCTGGCTTTCTCAAGGATCCCGGCTCTGTCCTGATACCTGTGAAATCTGGCTAGGACCGATCTTGGGCCACCGGGTGGCCCTCCTGCTCTATGTATCCTCTCCGCTTTGGGCACATCGATGTCTTCATCTGCTACTAGGATTTTGATGATATCGTGAATTGTTTTCCTGAGGTCCCCCTCTGTTTCGCCTTTGTGCTCGGGGATACCAAAAAAGCATAAATTGTTCTTTCTCTCTCGATTTTCCAAATCTTCAATTTTTAGCCAGAATTCCTCTTCCCTCTGCTCAATTTCTCTTATCCGTAAATCCATTTGGGTTTCGAGGGTATCTATGGAGGCTTGATTATTTTCGACCCCTTCAAGTCTGACTTCAATGTTGTCCATTCTCTGTGTTATCTTGTCTATCTTTCCGCCCAAGTTAGCTCCCATGTTCTTTATCTCGTTCATTAGGGTTGCAATGTCTCCTTTCGTGGCCGCCGCCGCCGCCCCCATCTCAGACGCATCCATCCTCACTTTGTTCGTGCTGTCCGGGATCGATGGCAGTGGGGTGCAGGCGTATTTGACCAATTTTACTTTAATGTCCATGTGAGGTTTGTTGCAGCGGAGGAGGCACTTGCCCCAATGTTGCGGGCCCAACCCTCTGCAGTGGTCTGTGCTGACGGCTTCAGAATGATTCCAGGTTTAATTAGGTGCATAGGGTTACTCTGTGAGCGAAGGGCCAGTCCGCGGTGTGCTGTCCGCTGCGGGTTCCTTTTTGCAATACCGGCCTCAACGACAGCGGGAGTTCGCTACTTTGTTCCTCCTAGTCGTGGGTCTCCACCATGCGTTTTCGTCGTGGTGTGATTCGGAACAAACCCTCAACCTAGACAGGAGGGTAGATGCCCGTTTCCCAGCACGACTGGGGTTTTCCGTTAGGATGCACTGTTTTATGTCCGCCCCCAGAGATGGGCAATATGTGTGGGAGGTGATTGTAGGCTGAAGGTTTTTGGGGGTGCAGTCCGGTGTGCACACTTGGCATGCCACTTGGCCGCCCTATGTTGTGAGATTGGCACTTTGCGTCACGCTCTCAGCGAGGTGTGTCCTTGAGATGCTTTTTCCAGGCTCGTATCGGTGTTCCACTGATATGTGGTACGGTGCATCAATGTGACTCGTGGTGGGGGGGTGATGCTTTGACTCCAATCTTGTTGCCTTGCGTTTTCCTTAGGTCCCTTGGAACACTATTTCTGGACTATACCGTGGAACACTCCTGCACTGCCTTTTCTTGTGTATTGGCGTTTCCCCAGTCTTTTGAGTGCCTCTCTGCGGGGGTGCAGGTGGGTTTCAAAGTGTATGCCCCTTCCCGCTTCTTACCATACCCCCCCTGCCGTGTGCGTTATTGCTCGATTTCACGTGTTGGGTCTCCCACATTATGTTCTTTATGTGGTTTGCTCTCCTTGTACTCGCCAAGCATTGGTGCATCGGATCCGCCTCGCGTGCCCTGCGTGTCAGCGGGCCGCTGTGTCGCTGTCCGTCTCGCTGCGCTGGATGTCTGTTCCTGGACGCGGGTGTCCCAAGTTGACACCTCGCTATTTCGGGCCAATGGGGATGCCCCCGCACCGCTCTCGCGCAGTCAGCCGGGCGTCCCGATCCTCTTTGATCTGGAGCCTCACCAGCTGCTGCGTTGGTGGACCCGAGAGCAGCGCACTGGCCTCGGCTGCGCACCCATCGCTGTCGGAGGGGCCGTGCTGGGACAGCTGGGTACACCGTGGAGACGGGGGCCCCCCCTCCATGGGTCCTTCTATCGGCCAGTGGCTCGCCTCTCTTCTGCGGTCTGTGATCCGAGGGAGGCCTATGGTCTGCAGTCTGCAGTCTGCGCTGGTCCCAGGGGGCTTTGTGGCACTCGTGGATGGGACAGTGCTGGGCTCTGTGTTTCGGAGCGCGTATGATCCTTCTGGGGAACGTTAGCTCTGATCTCGTTGCGGGTGGGTACTTCCGAGCTCAGATGTTCTGGCGGTGAAGAGGGGGCCAAGCGAAGGGTCTCCAATGTAAGTGTTCTTTTGTCTAGTGGCTCCGGCAGCGTCTCTATGAACCTCTGTGTGGGCCCAGTGCAGTTTCGCTTTTCTCTTTGTCAGCCTACGTTGCGCATCGGGCTTCACATGGCGATTTCTTCTCTTTCCCCAGTCCGATTTTGCCTGGATTTTCTCCTGCCGGGGGGGAGGGAGAGGGGGCAACTTCATGCAGCGCCTCTTTCATTTTCGGTCCGGGGGGGGGTCACGAAGTGGGGGTTCAATTCACCTCTCGGACCCTCGGAGGGGGAGCTCACATGGAGGAGTTGTACATCCGTGCGCCCCCTGGTGGCCAACTTCGGCAAGCAATTTGATTATTAATTTACCAAATGTGAATGCACTTGCTCCCAGGTGACCCAATTGATGCCATTTAATTATTTACCAAATGTGAATGCACTAGCTCCCTGGTGACTCAATTTATGCTATTTAATCATTTATTTACCAAATGTGAATGCACTTGCGCCCAGCTGACCCAACTGATGCAATCTAATTATTTATTTACCAAAAGTGAATGAACTTGCTCCCAGCTGACCCAACTGATGCTATTCAATGATCTTATACTGGAGGAAAGGTAAGGAGGAAATGTAAGTATTTATTTCATGTACTAACCGAGAGCGCCTCCACTAGGGGCCCTGTAATGTAATGATATTCGTCTATACTGAGGATTGGTTTTACAAATTATTTTATATAGACAAAAGCTTTTCAAGCTATTCAACTGAAATAAGACTTTTTTTTAACCAGGTGCACCTGTACCTCTGTCAGTCATTAGGGCTGACCTGCCTCAGGGGAGGGCCAATTCTCCCTCAGGGCAGCCTGCCAATAAGGAGGTCTGCCATAGGTCTTTGTTAGGAGGGGGCCATCATTCATCCCCCTGGGGTTTCATTTGCACATGTGTGCAGTAAGGTGTAGTATGCCCCATACTCTGGTCTACGATAGGTTGCTGCTTTCTCCCCTTCCTAACCCACACATAGGAACACCTTACACTCTTGCAGGCACTGCTATGATGCCAGGGGGGCATTCTTAATGTTTACCAGACAGGAACACAGTTTAAACACATTGGTGGTTGATTACACATAGCATAAATGTCACAAGAATATGTGTTAAACTGGGTATGAGCCGAAGGGATTAGTCCAGAGGCCTGCTTCATAGTAGGCGAGGTCCCCTTAAACATCACAACAGATGAAGTACACTAGCCGTGACTGGTCCCCTGGAACCCATCACTGGGAAAGTGAAAAGTGTGGCGTGCATACCTGGTCAAGATACCAAATGTGATATGCTATGTTATGTTATGGTGGAATTTTACTTGCAGGTAAAACGCTGTCCACAGAGATCCAAGGTGGGGAACCTTTCATTACCTGCCCCGTCTGGAACTTAGATGCTTGGCCCAGAATACCTCCGCACCTAGCAGCTACCACACCCACCAAGGATGCCATAGTCATTGCTGTTGCTGAAGCTTTCAGAGTGACTATGGTACAGCAATCCCTGTCACCCTTACTCAGTAAACATGGGACCAACACCCGCTTACAACCCTTTTCAGGCGGAAAACCTGTGCCTAAAGGAGAAGAGGGCTATGAACTGTGGGCAGACCTCACTCAGCATATGCTACACAACTGGAAAGTGTCTGATCAAGAAAAGAGGAGAAGGGTAATCGAGGCATTACGAGGGCCCGCACTACAGACGGTACAGTCCCTTCGAGTCCTGATCAGACTTCTCTGCAAGCGATGGAAGCACTGGAAGGAGCGTTTGGCACTACTGAACCAGGGGAGTGTATGGGAGGAAAGGCCTAAAAAAAAAAAAAAACCTCCCAGCCATGCCCCACCTATGTGATGTTCGTGGCTCATCAGGGTCCCCCTGTCACCAGGGCCCAGGTGGCGGGGTGACCACTGATTAACACAGGACTGATCATGATGTACTGTAACCGACAATGGACACCATTTTGAAAAGCACCAGGACTCCATTTTAGATAGTGACAACCTGATCCCAAAGAGACAGCCTGCCTGCGAATGCCGCAGCCTGGCCCCCACCCATAGAGAGCCCTGCCCTACCCGTGGCGCCTCCGCTCCATGGTAGATCTGTTGGAGGCCCGTTCTCACGAGCAACCAGACACGAACAAGTATCAGAACAAACACTGTATCATTCACCTTCCGCAGTACATCATTGTCCCCGAAGTGACCTGACTCGTGGTTCAAGTCTGGAAAATAACAGAAAACCATTCTAACGGGACAAGCCTCGACCCTGCACCTAACCCATAGCATGTCAAATATACGATGTTAGTGCCCACTTGTATGAACCGGTATTGATGTCCCACCGCGCTTTAATGTCTGAAGGTTTTGTAAAGAGTGCTACATTAAATATAAACGTTCATGTTTAAGAAAGGGATAAAAGATTCACAGTTGATGGTAAAGAAAGTACGGCCTTAGCTCATACACAATGCTGTGTGCTGAAGCGACTAATGAGAAGAAATTGATACAGACCGCCTAAAGGCTAACTAACGAATGCTGCCAAGTACAAAGGAAGGCAAACAAAGCATTACCGAAAGCATGCGTGTGTGTGAAGACACGTTTAAATGTACAAGCCCAAATTAAACTGTATTATTGCCTCTGACTTTATTGCTTCTATGCTCCTAAGTACACCACCAAATCCAATGCTACCTCATGTTTTATTTAGCTACTACTGAGTGACACTGCTAAAAAATGTAGTCGTATGATGTTTAATGATGTATAATAGACAAATGTATAGACAGTCGAAATATGTAAACGTTTTAATATTACCCACTGTATTAATGAATTCCTTGGTTTTCATAGTGTGCGGCCCAAGCCCAGAGAATTGCTTACACGGATACACCCAAGGCCATCTCCCGTCCCCTCCCACCAAGGCACACCAGGACAAGCTGGTGTGCGAGCAGCCCAGCCTCACCTCCCCCCATTCAGTTGGACCTACATCAAGTATTTTGCCTCCCCCTATGTCTGAGACCGCCATGGTTGACCAAATGAATTATTTACAACCCGGTCCTAAAACCCCACCACTCAAGGGGCCAGAGGTACACCCTTGCTGATCTAGTGGTACTCCGGTTCACCCCAAGTTAATGGCCTGTGGAGAACAGATATTCAACCCTGTACTAACACATCATAAAGTAATTCTTCACTACATCTAACGAGACCAGAGTGACTGTGCAGCCCACCCCATGCCCCCAGACCAGACTCCCAGGTTTATGACACCCGGTCAACAGGTCAGAAGTAACAATGTCTTGATGTATTGTTAAAGCTTCATATCATCTGCATTCCTCCTGTGTCTTATTAACCCTTAGAGTAACCTATTGTAGGATTTACGGGACAACCGGAATTATCGAAATTCGAAATGAATGAATGTTGTGTGTGTGGCCACAAGGGCAGAGAGGCAGGGCAACCGTCCATCAACGACACTGACCACGCCTGGCCTGGCAGCCCCACCCCGATGAGCCCAGCTGACCTACCCACCCCACGTTGGCTATGCTCAGATATTCGCCAATCATGGAGCGACTCATCATAACTGCACCTATAGTTAGTCGACGCCACCCAATCTCCAAAGTTATGTGCCCCCTATAGTATGTAGGTTTTTATGGCGCAGTTCTGTAATAAATACGAATGTCTGTGCTATTGTCAGACAGAGCGCTCTCGGAGTTTGCAGAGTCCTTTGCATGCCCCATTTGATTAGATAAAGAACCTTTTACTTTTACCCGCACTTGGTCCTCTTCTCATTCCCCCTTGGGGTGTGTCTATTATTGCCTCTCATTGCGGGGAGGGTAATGCCTTTTGGGGACGCTTGCCTTCAGGAGGACTTAATGATGAGAAGTTTGTCCGATTAACTGGTGAGGATTGAGCAAATTCTACGCCTAGCACACCATAGAGGGGGAGTAGAGACTTCCTGATTGAACAGATGTCGTCTGAAGCAGAAAAAAAAAGGGGCCGAAGACGTCGCCATTCCCATTCTGCAACTGAGGCTGCATGAAAAACTGGACACCCATCCATCCTATGAAGAACTATTAAGGTCGATAAGGGCACTGGAAGAAGAAACAGGCGATATCAATGTCCAGAGCCACCTTGTACAAGGCAAGATCCCAGCCCCCGACCATGCCACTTCTCAGCAGAAGCAGATTGAGGAACTGCAACAACTAGTCAGGAAGCTACTGATCAGGGGAAGCCCAAATGCTACTCCCCCTCGAGGCAGAAAAGTTTTCCCTCCATCCCGAGAAAGAGAGCATCAAGTTTTTCGACAAGCCCAAGAGCCTCGCAAATATTTCCCCATATCCTCTGCCCCGCTACCACTATGGAGATTTTGCCATCGATGTGGGGATGACAGCCACTCAACTCAACTGCGCGACCAAGACCTAGACTATATCAGAGTAGCTGCTCGTTTTAATGCACTGAAACCAACTCCACCCCAAACATTGTCAGGAAATGCACAGGAGGTTGTAGCAGAGAAGTAGCTAGAACCTCGATTTCAGGAGTAAGCTCCACTGCAGCTAACCCCCTCACTTCTGTAAGGACACCGACGTAAGGCTCAGGAGGGTCCCACAACTGACCTTCTCCGTCTAGTTTGTGAGCTCTGCAACTCGAAGAAAGTGCCATGCACGAACTGCAATCGACTACGAACACAAGCCAGTCTCCCCGAGGCATTCCAGCTTGCCTCATTGGACCCACTATGACCATACCAGTTGATCTCAAAGAGCGAAGGACTACAGTAGCTCCGAGGTCACCATTGTATATGAGCCCTATTATCGCCAACATAGGTCACATCTGTCCTTAGAACCACTGGTAGGGCTAAATCTGATGGGAGTCCGAGATGCGGCCTGCCGATATCTGGGGTACATCTGTGTGAAGATTCACTTAAATGAAGATATGGTGGGAGTAAACACAACTTTGACCACCCTGGCATTAGTGTACACCACAAAGAACCAGAATCCGGAGGTACCCCTAGTCATGAGCACCAACTCCGCCCCGTTTGGTACCTTGGCCAGGCTGTGTATGGAGGTGGCAGGTTCACAGTTTGCACAAATGCAACCAGCTTGCCAACAGGCCTACCTCAAGCAAGGCCTGGAAAAGGCAAAACAACCTGACGGACCAGTGGGAGATGTGACCACTGCCAACCACGGTCAACTTGACATACTGCCTGGCCAGACGGTAATGGTGCCTGGCCAAGTACAAATCCAAGGACAGAACCGTTACAGGAGATTAGTGATGGAGGATCCTAAAGGTGAAGAACTGTCTGGAGGTGTGATGGTCCAACGCAATCTAATCAGCGATACTGGCCAAGTACTGAAAAATATTAGAGGCCCTATCACTAATATCACAGACAAAACAGTACATTTACCGGGAGGTCTGACAATCGCAGTTTCACATTGCTGATCCCTTTGGATGTGGGAAAGAAACTTTGGAGAATCCCTGTTGTCAGAACGCGAAAAAGATAATCTACGAGACTAGCTGTCCATGTGGGTCGATGTGTTTTCAACTAGCGACTGGGACTTGGGTGAAAGATCACGAAGCCTAGCGCCTGCTGAAGTAGAGGACGTTCAGCATCATCTTGAACTACTGCATGCATGGAAGAACATCACCAACGGTTACTGAAGGTTTTGGATCGTCTCCAGCAACAAGGGCTAAAGGTGTACTTAGAAAAGTGCCAGTTCTGCCGAATCAGTGTAAAGTATATTGGGCATGTGGAAGGAGTGCGGGTGGACCCCGCCAATATGGAAGCTCTCGCAACCTGGCCCAGACTACAGAATCTGTGAGAGATGAGAAGTTTCCTGGGGTTCTCAAATTATTACTGACGGTTCGTGCCAGCTTCACCAACAAAGCACAACCACTCATTGAGTTGGCCAAGGGTTACCCAGCCCCCACCCCCCAGAAAACTGCCGCTAGCAGAGGGACTCATTCCAAGGCTGTGCACCATCCCAAGGAGAATTTTTGTCTGCAGTGGAGTGAGGAGTGTGAGCAAGCCTTTGCTTGTCTAAAGAAGACTCTTACAGAAGCACGTGTCCTGGCGTATGCTGATCCACACCTGCCTTACATCCCACATGTGGATGCCTGTGTTAACAAGTTGGGTGCCGTACTTTACCAAGAACAGCAGGGAACCGTCAGACCTGTGGCTTTCGCCAGCCGTCGGTTGAACCCCTCCTAGATTAATTATCCCACCCACTACACCATCTTCTCAATGTCACTGGGCCTAGTAAGATCTTTGTTTTGTTCTCCCCTGTTCCCCTCCCTTGCCACGCTCTGAAACACTTGTGTACGAGCATGACAAATAAAATATATCACAAGCTGGAATTCTTGGCCCTAAAGTGGGCAGTGGCTCAAAAATTGCATGATTATCTTTACAGGTCTACATTTACAGCGACGACGGACAACAATCCATGGACATACATCCTCAAGTCCGCCAAGTTGGATGCTACTGGCCATCAATGGTTGGCAGCTTTGTCCATGTTCAACTTCCAGCTGGAATACCGCCCTGGAGTCAATAACAGATGCTGACGCACTGTCCAGAAAACCCCCCACTGACAACGGCCCCCAGTCCACCCCGAGCCAAAGGGCCCCTGTGGCAACTATGAAGGCCATTTGCAGGACGAGAACTGGTCAGCAAGCTGAACCAGCGCGTTTTATCGACTATCTAAGGGGGACAGCTAAGGGGGTCCCAGTGAGCTATTGTGACGCAACCAGTCTAATGGCTCCAGAACTGCCGCACTTGACCAAGGCTGAACTAAGACAAAAGCAGCTGAAGAACTTGGAACTACACAAAGTGCTGCACAGCAAAGGAAATGGCACTGAAGGGCCACCGATCAGCAGAAACCTGGTCAATCACCAGATCTATCGCAAAGAATGGAAATCGCTGGTGATGAAGGGAGGAGTGCTGTACAAGGGGAGCCAAGTACAAGGGGAGCCAAATCCAAAGGCGACTTACAGCGGCTTGTACTCCCATGCTCATTACGTCCACTGGCACTGACCGCCCTTCATAATCAACATGGGTTCACACCGTATCAGCTGATGTTTGGAAGAGGTGCCAGGCTTCCCATAGACTTGAGTTTTGGGGTCCCCTCTGATGGAACTGGTGTAGGGAACTACCTCAAGTATGTGAGAGACCTCCAAGAACAATTGTCCCACGCTTTCCAACTGGCGCAAGCCGCTGCAGAACTGAATGCGCAGCAAACCAAGAAGAGATGATGATAAAGTCAGGTTCCACAATCTACTTCCCCGGGATCGGCGGCTCATCAGAGGTTTAGGGAAGAGAGGATGAAACAAGTTGGGAGACCGCTGGGAGTCCCAGCCATACATGATCAAGAGACAGTTGACAGGGCTGCCTGTGTTCAGACTGGGAAGAGAAGGTACCCCGACGCGTGTGAAGGTGAAGACCCGCCATGGGAATTACCTCCCACTCATTTCGATGGTGTGTAAATGGATCTGACTTTTGCCGAAGTTCCTCTTTCCCCCAGTAAGAGGATCACCAGAACTCAAACAGGAGTCAATCCATGGGGGAATCCTACACCCTGCAGGCCCAGGTCCTGTACCGTGTGTAGCCTCCAGCTCAAAAGAGATGGAAAATTATAAGGATGAAGATTCCAAACCTGGAAGTAGCACAACGGCCCTCAGACAGTCAGGCCAGTCAAGAAGAAGAGGAAGGAGAGGAAAGTTCTGAGGGTTTGGACATAGCCTACTGGAAGGAAAGTGAAGCTACAGCTCCGGGTCGATCAGGGCTGTCTGAAAACAGGAGAGAGGTATCGGCTTTTGGGGGCGGTGACATCTTCGCCTCACGACAAGAGGAACACATCCCTAGTACAGACTCTGAGACTGTGGACGGGGCTCCAGCATCAGTAAACCATCAAGAAGCAGCAGTTGAAAATCCTTTGGAGGCATAAAGTGGGCTTCGGCGATCTCAACGAGAGGTCAAGCTAGTCAGAATATTGAGCTACGATGCTCCTGGAGCACAAACTGAAGCTATCCGAAGGGGATTTCCTATGCAAGCTACTACATGTGCAGAGTGAGATGCTAATAAACCAATCTGTTATACTCAACCATGATGTAATGTACCTTTGTTATGGAAAACAAAATGTCTATTTGTTTTGTCCGCACCTTAAGAGCATGTAAACCCTCACAAAGGGTTTTTGAAAGAGAGGGGGCGAGTGTAAACCCGCATTTCTTGTGGGTCTGTGTGTGTTTAAATGGGTGCTGTGTCCCTGTTTGGCGGGCATTTTTGTTTTTCCCTTTATCATTCTCTTTGTTCACCTAGCTTTGTGCTCCCTGCGCAAAGGGTTTGTTCTAGCCGACATGGTATGATCCACCAGCAGGGGGACTGGGTCATTTTGTGAGGTGTTTTCACCTCAGCTGTGACATGAGCTCCCCTGCAGGCAAACGGAGGTGGAAGATCCCCGGGGAGCAGGAAGCCCCAAAGGGATCTTCGTTGGGAGAGAGCGCTGGGAGAGACCAGAGGGAGAGAGTCTCTCCAGAGAATCAGAGGGCAGCCAGGCCCTCAGCTGTGACGGACCATCCCCCGGAGCCGTCCACTGTCCTGACCAGCATTTCTCTCTCCCCTACCCAGGGCTGAGAGGGTGTACTGGGGTTGGGACCCGCAAGATAAAGTTGGGTGGTGCTGTAATTAAGTACCGGCACCACTCTATGGGGGATAGAGCAGCGTCGCTTATTTGTTGCCATGTGCAGTTGTAAGGTAGGAGTGGGAAAGTGCAGGGAAGGGGTCCAGTATACAACGTGCGCTGGAATACTAGTGCGTGTGGGTTTTGTGTGTAGACAGTCCTGAATGACATTGGTACAGTGCCTGTCATAAGGAATACTGAGAGGCCCTACTTTCAGGTAGTGCCTCTGTAGGTATCGCTGAGGTAATTTCACCCTCGGGCAAGCCTTGGGTGCTCCTCCAGAGGCCCATGGAAGACCTGGGTTTGTTTGTTTTTCTCCTGGGTTGTGTTCGTCCCTCCCTCTCTTTTCCCCCGTTGGGGTGGAGCGTGGAGCGGCCCGATGTTGCGTGTGCCTCTCACCTGAATGGTTGATGAGGTTGTTTACCTTCAGAAAATCATACGGTGTGCTCCCGCGGTGGTACTGGTTTAGTGAACGGTCATAGGGGATAAGAACCGGAGGAGAGAGAGGGAGGGATGGGTTCCCAGGGACCTTGGCTGTTTGGCTCTACTCACGTTCTTTCCAGAGGCCCAGCCTGGCCCAGGGTCGGTGTGATCTATTGAGGGGATATCCCTCTCCCAGTCTCCCCCTTCATGGGGAGGTTGGGCGGCTAGTGGTCGGTTTTAGTATACCACGTTAAGCCACCTGTGTGATTGGTTGTGGTCCGATGTGTAGAGAGTCTTGTGGTAGTCTGCAGCTACCATTATGAAGGGAGCCCAGGGTTTCTGAAGCAGCAGTGTTGACAGTACAGTTTATGTGTTACCATAAGAAGTTAACTAGGAAAAAAAGCCATTTAATTATTTACCAAATGCGAATGCACTTGCTCCCATGTGACCAAATTGAAGCGATTTGATTATTTACCAAATTTGAATGCACTTGCTCCCAGGTGATTGTAGCATAGGGCTTGCATTGGTGCACACAATGCAAGCCATATAATGTAGCTGGTTAGCCTGGAACCTTACGGTACCTGAAGGTCCCAGGAGTGACGGTTGGATACACAGGATGGGAGATGTAATCTTAAAGGATGCATTTACCTTAGCTCCTACCTCCCTTCTATCTAAGCCCTGTAACTTAATAAAGCTTACTTCCATTTGTACTTACCTGGATTCCAGTGTGCTTCTTGCCTACCTGCGATTACTGCCTGAATCTAGACACTACAGTGACCCAATTGAAGCTATTGAATTATTTACCAAATGTGAATGCACTTGCGCCGAGGTGACCCAACTGATGCAATTTAATTATTTATTTACCAAGAGCGAATGAACTTGCTCCCAGGTGACCCGGCTGATGTTATTTAATTATCTAACACTGTAGGGGAGGGAAGGAGGACATTTAAGTATTTATTTCATGTATTAACCGAGAGCACCTCCACTAAGGGCCCTGTAATGTAATACTACTTGTGTATACTGAGGATTGGTTTTACACATTCTTTTATATAAACAAAAGCTGTTCAAGCTATTCAACTGACATAAGACTTTTTTTTTTTTAACCAGGTGCACCTGTACCTCTGTCAGTCATTAGGGCTGACCTGCCTTAGGGGAGGGCCAATTCTCCCTCAGGGCAGCCCACCAATAAGGAGGTCTGCAACAGGCCTTTGTTAGGAGGGTCCATCATTCATCACCCTGGTGTTTCATTTGCACATGTGTGCAGTACGATGTAGTATTCCCCCATACTCAGGTCTCCGACAGGTTGCTGCTTTCCCCCCCTTCCTAACCCACACATAGGGAGAAACACCTTACACATGCAACACTGGTAACATATTTTTCCAAAGAATACAATAAATACAACAGTGCTAATCCAGACAAGGACATGTTAATTTCTCTGGAGAGTACAACTCCCAATTACTTTGGAAAACACTCCATATGGAATGTGTTTCTTCATGATTTAACGACATTCTTTACATTTTCACATACTTTATTCTTAAGAAGAATATTTTACATAACCTGTGACTTCCTCCTGGACAAAACATCAACTTTTCAGTAGGTAAATGGAAGGAGTCCACACTTTTGTTCATTCTGTACATATTTAAATATGATGCACTTGGAAGGTGGGTGCCAAAGTAGAAGAACTAGAACACAACAGAACCATGCACAGACATTTTAACGAAATAAATGTGTATTAATGTATAATTTCGCTGAATCATTTGTCCAACACACGTAACATCTTGCCTAGCATTCACAGTGCTGTGTTCCTTTTTCAACATAAATTGGGTCCTATACGTCATTTGGGCTCACTTTATATAAAATATGATTGTGTTTTTTTAAGATCACCTAATTATAGTTTGTTTGCAACACACACACACACACACACACACACACACACAACTGCTATTTTCCATGGACTTCATATTATTCCATTCATCGGCTTTCGATCTTCATTAAAAAAACTGTCACTTGAAGAGTTTCTGAAAATAACGGCTTGTAGTACCTTTTTTTTGTTAATGGTTAAGTAAACAGTACCTGTATGACGAAGGGCGACTATCGTTCAAATAACCACTGGAGCTGCTATCGGCAAAACGGGTCGTACTGGACATGATTTTTATCAGCATGCCAACTCACTGATGCAGAGAATTTTGGGTAAAACGGTGGGTAAGAAGTGAACGGTACAATAACTAGAATATGTTGCGATCTTCTGTTCCATGGCGTGACTATTACCTCATTTAATGGAAAATGTATTGTCAATAAAACATTGCGTAGTAACTCGCAAAAAAACCTTCTGATCTGGCAGGAGCACTGGGCCTGGAGTGATGTTCTAGCGGAATTGTGATGGTTGTCAGCATTCAGTGATGTCACTATGGACGCATAGAATTGTAAAAAAGAAAAAACATTTTAAAAAGACAGAGTCCCGCAAAAGCAAACATTTCGCCATATGATTCACAAGTAAAGGAAGCAACCACAGCAGCGCCCTCTGGGAATTAGAAGCCTTTCTATTTAAAAGCTATTACAAGAATATATTTGCACGTTTGTTTTTCTCCA
Organism: Ambystoma mexicanum; assembly: GCF_040938575.1. Taxonomy (NCBI): domain Eukaryota; kingdom Metazoa; phylum Chordata; class Amphibia; order Caudata; family Ambystomatidae; genus Ambystoma; species Ambystoma mexicanum. The sequence continues at coordinate 290,172,760 of NC_090932.1, read as the reverse complement.
CCTTACTTCAACGAAAAAACAAAATGATGTTTGAAATTACTAACGCGTATCTGGAAACGGAAAAATATAAAATAGACATTCATGGCACCCCAATTGCATGAGGCGCGGACGTCCACATCCTAGCGTCATACGCTATTATTGTGGGCACGCATTTCAGCAAAGTTCCTTTCGTAGCTATTCGATTAAAGCAGCTTCCTAAGCTAGAGACAAGTGATGAGGGAGATACAATATTATAATGACTTCCAAGTACATGGAGATGATCAAGGTTGGGGTATTTTGGTTATTGGTGTACCCAATCCGTTAGGAATCAGAAAGCAGATGGATTTCAAGTATTGCTAAATCTCACTTCCTGCTTGCCGCCTGTTTTTTTTTTTAATTTATTTTTTTATCGATAATTGCATGGAGGGGAGTACCAGTGATCACGCTTTTTGTGTCGGTCTCCTCCATGGAAGTGTTCACATTTACAAACTAGTGAGCAAAAGCAAAGTGCAAAAACAGGCGCAGTAACCTTCACATCTTGTTTGTTTCGGTAGAAAAGAACAGGTGCTCCCTGCCGGGAAGCATTTACAATGGATTCCTATGAAATCTCTCATATTTTAGTAGGTGCTAAACAAAAAGGCACATTCCAGAGTAAACCAGTGGTTTCAGCATGGAAATCTCATTTTGGAATAAAAACCATGAGGCATCTGTAGGTGGAGGAGAAATTCATGTTGGAAATGCCCCTCCCAAATCCCCCACAGTGTAAGGTGTAAACGCTTTTACACTCTGGGGCATACAAAAGGACTCCTCATCAGGGCTTTCAAAAGCTAAAGGCCCACTCACATTGGTGAGGAGATTTTATGAAGGGCGAGCTCCATTTCCACGGTGCTCTTCCATGCTGGAGAGTTTGTGGCTGTTTGTTATAAGTTGCCAACTCTGTGGACGTGTGGTATTCCATTTTCATTGCTCAAGATGTGTCAAACACATGTGTCAAACACATCCTTGACACAATGATTCAAGAATGCATCAAGCTGTGTTGCTGGAATTCCTGATCTTTGATTCAACTGAATTAACTTTTAGACTTTTTGAATTCTAGTACCAATTGACAACATCCACCGTGTCCTATAATCCCAAATCATACTCTAAGAAGTTAGTGGCATCTTACCAACAAAATGGCGAACACCATGCATAATCAGACTAATAACCTTGAGCCATTTTACACAACCTTGCTCTTGTGTTTTTTTTCCAGATACGCAGTGGAGACATTATTTCGTTTTTTTTTGTACAGTAATAAGGCAAATACTGAACATATGAATATTTAGGTGATGCGCTAATTAAGTTATTGCATGTAAATCTCCAAGTGAAACTGGCAAAATGGCCAAGGATGATCCATCTCAGATTTTGATCTACGCTGATGATGCAGTCATAAAGGTGTGCGGCGAAAAGAGCCGTAACATGTTGCTCAAATCATTTAAGGGGTAACGTGCAAACAAAAACGGCACAGAATTGTGGCTAAATCTGGTGAGGGTTCTCCTAAAACTGCCACTAAGGCAGATGTAGCTAAGATTAGGTCCATTTGAAGAGTAGATTTGACATTCTACCGGTAAAAATGAATGTAAGAAAATGGTAGAAGTTGGACCTTCCAGAGTGTTTAGTGCTTGTAGTCTTACATTGCTGGATTAATTGTCCCATTTTATATTTCTGTGTCCTTTCTTTGATGATTTAAAGAGACCGTGGATAAAATCCATTTGAATAAAATCAGGCAGTAGAATTAGGTGGGAGGCTCTTAAGAGGGCCAAAAACTATGAAGCCCCCATGGTGGTGTTTGGTCCACTTGCACTTCAGGACAAACTTGTTGATGGTCTGTGTTGAACTGGCCGTATTATGTTGTTTTTGCTACTATTGAGAATCTTTGGTTTATTTAGATGTGATTTTCTATTTTTTTTTATTTTTGTAATCCATGATTTTAAGTTTTGTTTTGAAAAAAGCTTTTGATGTTTTATCTGTTTTTATGGACTTGTGATTAGATGAAGCGTACAGTGGTGGCAATAGTGGCATAGGATCTATAAAAAAAAACATTTTATTTCTTGTGTGCACCAGAAGGGATGGGTATTCGAACCTGCATTGCGCTGCGTTGGCTTGCCTTAAAGACAAAAGCGTTACCCCCGAGCTATTCTTCCTGCCCTTGACAGATTTATGGGCATGGTGACAATCAAGGAAGTATACCTTCTCTGAAAAACAGGAAGTTGTCTCACCCGCTAGTCCCTGGGGATCCGTCATCCAGGTGGCCATAACACAGCCATCTCTTTTGGATCCAGTTCCTGTGGGTGAACCAGTACGAGAGGATCACCTGGGTGAGAGGTCCTTGGGGAGTGGAAGTGGGACACTAGATGGCGAGACGCGATATCCTCTTCCCTGTAACATCTTTACCCCATCCTACCAGGAACAATACTTAGGAACTCAACCCACCCCCCTCCCTTTCCCAACACAAACACTTTCTCACAGACCGCTCACTGTAAGAGAAAACTAACACACACCCGAACCGTATACCGACATGTCCCAATATAATGGTCATGCAGGGTCAGGCAATCACTGACCATTACACACACCTGACTTCTAACACACTTCCCCACATGGATAAAAAGCAGAGCACGAGTGCACACTCTGAGCAAGGCAAAGCACATGAGGAAGCAGTGGTTCCAAGATGGCAGTTTAATACAAGGCAAAAGACGGCAAACCCGAAGAGGATTGCAAGGAGGGAAGTGCCCTTGACCTTAACGAAAGACCGTTACTTTCAGGAACCTTCGAGAATAGAAAACGTAAGTCCAAGAATCTAGGCGGAAGAACACTGTATTGTGTGTTGGAGGTACCCAGGGCTCTCCTGCGTTGATAGTCAAGGCAGCGAGAATCATTTGCCACTGTGGTACTGTCCTTGGCTCCTACAACTAAGCATTGCCAGTGAAGTCAGCATAGCCGGTAAGTTCGGGAGACTGATAACAGACTGGTCTGTGTTGAAGCCAAGGTTGCATGTGGCACCATTGTATAATCAAAACTGAAGAGAACAGTGTATGAAATGTATGTGTCAAGCGACGCCAGCACAATTAATCAGCTGATGGGAGATTGAACTTTGAAGCCAAGCTATGATACCATAGACAGAGTGGTCCACCACCACGAGGGTGCTCATACGAAAGTCTCGGTTAGGTATCCAGCTGAAAGGTGGCAAATGTGAAGGTTGATAAATAATTGTGACATCAAAGTGGTCCTGCAATGGGTCAAGCAAAACCCAGTGCACATTCGAAAGTCTTCGATAGTTGATGAAATCGTATAGAAAGTTGGTCTGAGCCCAGCAGAGAGAGAGATCAGCTGAAATCTTTTGGTTAAAGCAAGTTTGTGTAAATCTATGCATTCAGTTAAAGGAATCTGAGCCTGACCGAGTGGGATCCGAGATCTGAGCCCAACTGAGGGGGATCCAGGGTGAACCGTGAGTCACCCTAGAAAGAATACCCTACGGGGTATTAGATGCATCAATAATGTACGAACATTGTGGTGAAAGGATTTGAGCCTGGCTGAGGGTGATCCAAGGTGAATAGAGAATCACCTAAGAACTTGAGTGGCTGTGACAATCTGAAAGTGGAAAAGAATGTAGTGTTTGTTTGTCGCATCAGGCCCTCTGAATGAAGAGTTTGAAAGGCAAAGAGACTAAGGCACAGAAGGCCCTGATGCTAATGAATGAACTGTATCCTCATGCTAGAGAAGCCAGTGACTGTGCTAAGCCCGAATGTACAGCCTTGTCCCATGCTGAAAACGTGGGGAAGGGAGGCCAACAGTCTGAATATCCTAGCATATCATTTTGTGAACACTGCTTTCTTTTCGTAACATTGTTTCCCACGCTATATGTATTTATAGATAAGGATTGGCAAATGGTTTATTAGTATAGGCCCTTTTATTTTGAGAAGACATTATTTGATGGTTGTAGCTTGCTCCCATCTGTAGATTTAGGATTAGATAGGCATTTTTCAAACCCTTTTTGAAGTTCAATAAACACCATTGAACTGTGGTCACTTGTGTCAGTCTTACTGTTGATACCATGCCTTCCTTACACTTCCTTGGGCATACATACCCATCTGTGAGTGACTTGTATACTAAAAAAGATGTTCATCTTTTTTTAATTTTTTATTGAAACCTCAGCCTGATATGCCCCTATGCGAACACTGGGACATCAAGCTTTTGTTACAACATACAACTTCATAGATTCATTAAACAATAGATCCAACAGTATGTTATAGGGCAATTAGTCGAAATGACGCGGATCTTAAACAATCAAAAATTCACATCCAACCGTAATGAGTCCATATAATCAACTACAGCACAGCTCAATTTGATGCAATGACCAGCCGAGGCATATGACCACCAATCTCGGTTGGTCATTGCAGCAGGAACATATTCTCCTAAGTGCTGCATCCGTTTTGATATTTTCCGTGTGCATTTAGTCGGAAGATGTTCAGATGTTTCAATTTCGTTGTAACAAAAACACCACAAGTTATCCTTTGTTTCACTGAAGCAACGACACCACAGCATCTCCTTTGTTTTCAAGGCATTCAAACGAAGTCTCAAGAACTGATCACAATGATGTCGGGAAGGACAGTTTGTTAGATATCGACTTGGGACATTTAACTTATGTGCTCCAATTCCTGAGTCTAGAGTAGTCGACATTACTTGGCGCTGATTGTTGTTCCGGATCCAGCACCAAGATTCAAACTTACTTTTTGCAGATCGGGGTCGCATGATAAGATCATTCAAATTAAGTTCAGCGCTCGATAGAATTGACGCCATGATCAGCTTCCACTCTTCTAAAAGCTTAGATTTTCCTGGTCCTGATCTCGCAGAAAAGATTTGAAATGCTGGAGCCACACAAATCAAGTTCATCTTACGCATTGCCATTAAAGATTTCCACATGACACAGGCGTGCAGTGAGTTCAGTGAGAGTTCATGTCTTATATGAGTCATCGAAATGTATGAAGGAAGCTTCAAAACATGCCACCAAAAGATTGCTTCCAATTTCTGCCAAAACAGAATGTCAATATTCCACCCACATTCTGACCCAAAAGTAATGGCAGGAACCACTTTTTGAGCGTAAAAAGTCAAAACAGGCGCTAGAGTAAACTTCCCATAGCTTTTATTCAGCAGCTGACCTTGGATGCTAAATTGAATCATTTGGTTTACCATGTCTTGTTTCCAATGATGTTCAAGTAATGATCTATTAAATGTGATCCCCAAGTATCTGAGTTGACTACGCCTAAACGTTTCCCATCAATTCTCCACGTAAAGGCTTTCTGTTTTTTGGATTCACATCGACCAATGATGACGATCTTGGTCTTTTCGGCGTTTAAGACTAGATCATTAACATTCAGATATTCTTGTAGATTTGTTAGCTGGCATTGTAAGCCTATCTGGGTCCGATCCAGTAGGACCACATCGTCAGCATATATGATACATCCAATTTCTTTGTTGTTTAGTTTAGGAGGAAAACATCGCACATCTTTCCGGAAATCTGGTATATCAGAAATGAACAATTTAAAAAGGTCAGCTGCCAACGGGCAACCCTGTTTCACTCCTTTGCTCGTTGGTATTTGCTTCGATAAAGTGCCCTGGTTGTTCAATCTTATACAGACAACAGTTTCTGTGTGTAGTGCACGTATAGGATCAACCAAGTTACGAGGACAATTACAACTGGCCAGTTTTTGCCACAATTTGCAGCGATTGACACTGTCGAAAGCTCCCCGTAAATCGATAAAGGCTAGGTACAGTCTCGTCTTTGCCGTGAGGCTTTCAAGTTTTAGTATATTTAATAGCAACAGGTTTACTTCCATGCCAATGTCTTTGGTAAATCCAGTTTGCCGGATGTCAAAGATTTGCTCAGACACAGACCATGCGGCTAACCTTTTGCGTAGGAAGGAGGCAATGATTTTGCCTATGGTGTCCAACAGGGCAATCGGGCGATAGTTGGTCGGATCAGCCCGATTGCCCTTTTTATGGATTGGGACGATAATTGCTTTGCGCCAAGACTCTGGAATCGACATCGAAGAAGACCGTCCTGAAAACAACGATTCAATAAAAATTGCCCATTGCTCCTAGTTTTTTTTCAACACCATGTTTGTTATTAAATCAGGGCCTGCTGCGTGGGATCTTTTCAGGGCCCGTATTGCAACCTCAATGTCGTCCAATGTAATTTGCAAATCCCAAGATGCCAGCTCGTATTCTTGGACTATCAGATTTTCCAAAGATGGTTCACTGAGGATCTTCTCAAAATGGTGTTCCCATTTGGTAGCATCGATTTCATTGGATAATGTGGAAGAATGTCTCGAATTACCTGTGTTCAAAATTGCCCAGATTTCGCGGGAGTTCTTCGTGACTAGCTGCTTCATTAAGGTCTCCGCTTGGTCTTGCCCAATTATTGATCTTTGAGATTTTAACCATTTTCGATGAGCGTGACGACGTAAGCGAATGGCAGTTTTAATCGCCATGTCATCGCTGACAACATTTTCAGACTTTTTCAAGGCTCTGATATCGCATCACATTGCCCGCTTTGCTTGTAACAATATCATGGACGATAAATGTTTATGCTTTATACCCACTGTACGATCAGAAGCCTTTACTGTAATATAATCAAGAAGTAAAGGAGCATAGTCAATCGACAGTGCTGCGTCCTGAAGACATTTCTGACTTAGTTTCTGAATCTTGGAGCCGCCGATCCGAAGGCGATTACCACCAGCATTAACAGAAATTGGAATTTCGTATTTTTTACATTCGATTGTCCATTCCACCATACAAGCTAGACAAAGAAGGTTGTGGTCGCTCTTTGGCATGGCACTTATTATAAACATCATATCGCTTTCAAATAAGTTTTGGGATACCCAAAAATAGTCGATTATTGACTGGGCTTTGTGATTTGACCAGTTTAGCTGGGGTGGTTGGTTGCCTGGTACATTTATGTTCACCATGTCACAATTGCGGTTGCGGAGTGCAAGACTCCACTGGTGCCCCCGGCTGGTTACCTCATCATCTGATAACAATTTGAACATCTGATAAACCTGATCATATTTGAACCACGAGCAATTTAGATCGCCAGCGCATATTATTGATAGGTTCTTGTATTTGAAGAGAACCTTATCAATATGTGATGTGATCATGTTTATAACAGTCTTTGTGCTTATTTTATTTGGATTCCAAAACCCATTTAAAATAAGCAAGTGCTTCCTTGTGGAAGGGTTTTCATCAACGGTCTGGAGCAAGGCTCCTTGGACAAAGGGGTTGGGACTAAACAAATCCACCATCTGCCACCAGGGATTTATTTTGATAAACATTAATAGACCAGAAGATGGTCGCCCCTTTACATTTTTGATAGCTGGATTTAATAAAGTTAAGAAGCCGTCCCTAGACGGTGGCTCTCTCAACCATGTCTCCTGGAGACAGATGATGAAAACTTTTTCCAACTCGATGTCAAAATTGTTGAATAAATGGATGAATCCTTTAGTATTCCAGGATATAAATTCACGCATACACTCGGTTGCGATCACTAGTGGCTAACGCCGACCAGCTACATCGTTAGAGATGGCATTCTTAGGAGCGCTGGTAGTGTTCTGTCTTATGTTTTCCGGAATTGACATTGCTTTACGTAAGTCGGCGCGTCTCTGTTCTTGATTTCCTTGAAATGCACTCCTTGGACTTAAGATAGTCGTGCCTGGCCCAGAACACATAGGTTCAACAGTTGTGTCGAACCCAAAAACCAACAATACCTCTGAGGCATTCAAAATGGTATTTCGGACTGAAGATGAGGTAATATGTAACAGAACTTGATCGCAGCGTTTCTCAGTAGCATACTCAACAATTCGTATATCTTCAGACATTATTGTACGAAGCGAGGGAATGTAAGTGAACAATTTCAACACATTGTTATGATTCAGGTTCAAATCACAATCTTCCTGATGCAAATTTTGCAATCTCAATTTACAGTTCAAAGAACCAGTTCCAGAACTTAAGGAAGAATGAGCAGGTGAAGTGTAGCGGGATTGCTTGTTTTCTTGAGATCTAGTATGTTTGGGATTCAAGAGTACAGGCATTTTTTAACTTCGCTCGGACTCCTTTGTCTTGTTGTCCAGTTTCTTATCCCAATGGACCTCTGGTTTTGAAGTTAACGGGAGCCCAGCACGAGAAACCTCAGGGTCCACGCGAGGGAGGACAGATGATTGATCATTAGAGACTTCATCAGAGTATGTCAAGAGGCCACAAATGTCGATCTCTGACCCCAATGACTTACTCATGATACTTTCCAAGTCTGAGTAATGTCTTTGTCTTTTATTTGCCGGAACGTCATTACGGACGTGTTCCCGGGTCGAATTGACCTCAGAAGAAGCAATTATTTGAGCATCAGGTTTTGGCAACTCGGATCTGCAAAATAAGCCTGACTTGACAGAGGGAGTTACATTTCTGATGTATTTCCGTGGCTTCATTTTCTGTTGACGTTTTATGATGTCATGTGCACTTTGAACAGGTGCTGTTTGCTGAATGTTTGTAAGCAGTATTTTTTTTTTGGACTGACTTCAAGGTAGCCTCTATCGATTTTGCAGATCCTTCGAAAATACCAAAAGAAGCCAGTGGATTTACAGAGGTAGAATTTAAGGCTTGACATTTAACTTGTTGGTTCAGCATAGTAACAGGAGCGAGGTCAGAATGGTGCACATCAAAATTTATAATTCCGGCTTGGGCGACCGGCCCGAGGATGTCCTGTACTTGGACTACTTTCACCAGTGAAATTGGTGTTGGTTTTGTTTTTATTGACTGTTCATGTGTTTTCTTGGGGTCCAAGACAGGTCTTTGAGCCATGGATGAAAGTACCCCATTGGAATTGGCAACAGACGTTGATGGATCCTTAAGTGAGTCAATGTTTGAACCCATCATGGCAGAAGAATGTTGCATCCATTTTACGGCTTCAAGCAGGCCATCAGAAAGGGTATCGTTCTGACAATGATGACGCGCAGCGAGGTCACTCAGTCGCTCTTGCCATCGCATTGTGTGTACAGCTTCTTGTGTCAACTGGGATTGTAGAAAGTTGGTCGCAGAATCAAATTTGTCCATCTTTTCCTTTAAGGTTACTATGAGCAATGTCTGGTCTTTATAGGCCTCAGTATATTGACACAAGGAGGTTGAGGGAGAAGAATGAGTCACAGGCAAACCCTCACTTTAAGGGCGGAACCCTTGTCAAACAACAAAAAAGCTTGTGACTCAAAAATGATACCGCTGTTTTCAACAGATGAACCAACCATCATCCTCAAGTTATCGAACCAACATCAAACCATATGGGCAACAGAGTGTAGAGAGTCCCAAAGTTTATATTTTTTTCTTAAAAAGGATTTATTTCAAACACATTTGCATTAAATTGGTTTGATACACAAGCAAAATTAATTCGCCTCTCATAGATTTAATCAAAAAGAGGGGAAAAGAAATATATTTAAAAAGTTTAAACACGAACATTAAAGAAAAACCACACTGTGCGGGGCCAAGATGATGAGATTCCACAACTTGGTCCAGTACACAACAAGGTCTAGATAATTAAAGACCTATACGACGAAAAACAAGCCATTTCAGTTCTTCATTGATTACTCACCCACTCTTGACATTCATACTAGTCATACACACTCATGAAATGTTATTCATTCATTCATACACAAGATAAACTTAAACATTGCATTAAAAACCAGCCCAACATGTTTCTTTCCTATCAAGGGTTTACTGCATGGAAATTCTTCAGGGGCAGAATCAAGGTGGGAAAATAACAGTGAGACAGAAATTCATAAAATGTTCCGTAAAACAGGGTTTACAAACAAACAAAGTCTGTATGTCGATTTCACAGGAATTCCAAATTATGACTCCAGGGAATTCTTAGTACGAGAGCTTCATCAGGTAGTTCCCCCTGTAAAAGAGCGGTATATGTCTTAGAATATAAATTCCTAGTCATAATCAATTTGAGTACATCAGTACTAGTGTACAGGAAGCTTAATTAATAAGGTTCCAGAAAACACGTTAAGCTTACAACTAGCTTTCATAACAGAAAATGATCTGTTTATATTGGTTTCAAAGGCAGTGCTGGTTCCCAACACCTAGTTCATTACTAATCTTCATCATGACAGATTAATGTAATCCTGGACATGAGGAATGGCATGTACCGATCTAATCTTGGTACAGTGATGTTTAAACCTTCTTACATGAAAGCAGAGGAAACCAGAGAGAAGAAAGAAAGTGAAAGGATGTAGCACCAACTGGTTTCGGGAGGTCAGCGCCAATCGCATTGCTACAGAACCATAAACACCTGTCCCTTACAATTTAAGTCAGGCACGTGAGTCCCTTCCATATTGCTAGAGTCAAAAAACAGTAATTCATGGTGCGCTATCTAATGGGAAACACTCTAATCACATCAAACACTTAGTCTCTGGATTGAGAAGTCAGAGTGGCAAATGTCAGACTTGACCTTATGTGTGACTTGCATCCTGGTTGAGAGCTCTAGTCTTGTTCCATCTGAAGAACGTCAAATGTATACGTTCAGCGGTAGTTTCCTGCTAGTACCCATGGCTCAAGGTCCTCATCGGTATACCAAGCGTCAGATGGATAAAATGTAACAACTCTAGAGAGGAAGTAGGAATAAGAGGCTGTGTTAGGTGTTCTTTAGAAGAACCTCTCGATCTCGATGTGAGAGGTGAAGTAGTATATAGTCATACCCATGTCCCCTTAGAAAGCTCTTACCCCAGAGCGGGAAGACTTCACAGACAATTCAATGTGCTGCTCCAAGTTTCAGCGGCCCTTTCAGTGGTACGAGTCCAAGGCTCAGCTAGACCTGCAGCATAGCACTTGTGGCTCTTATCTGATCAGCAGGTGATCATTCCTGCATACCTTAAGTGGATAGCAAGGGCTGGTCCACGAATGGGGAAAAAGAAGAAAGGAGAAGGAGAGAGATTTGGTGTTACCCGAATGTGGATGCGTAAGGTTATTTACAAACGTGTTGCATGCAAGCCTCCGAGCATGATGTCTCCATAACCCCTATTATGCTAGCGACAACAACAGTGCACTGTTCTGTGCGAGAACGGGTTTCACGAGATAAAGTAGCATGGCATAGCACACACATGTTTTGGGAACCCTTCCGAGCGAAAGGAAAAGCCATCCCGGTGTTATTAAGGTGAAGAGTGAATGGCGGTACACCGTATTCCTTATTATGCATGCGACAACAGCAGTCCACTATTCTGTGCGAGAACGGGTTTCACGAGATAAAGTAGCATGGCATAGCACACACATGTTTTGGGAACCCTTCCGAGCGAAAGGAAAAGCCATCCCGGTGTTATTAAGGTGAAGAGTGAATGGCGGTACACCGTATCCCTTATTATGCATGCGACAACAGCAGTCCACTATTCTGTGCGAGAACGGGTTTCACGAGATAAAGTAGGATGGCATAGCACACACATGTTTTGGGAACCCCTCCGAGCTAAAGGAAAAGTCATCCCGGTGTTAAGGTGAAAAGTGAATGCAGTGCACTGTATAGCCTCCGAACACGGTCGGGGAGAGGAGAATTCAGCGTTTAGTCAGAATACTTGACAAACTAGTATCCTGATCCCTGTCTAGTACAGTCTTAGTGCGAGCGTGTTGGATAAGTCTGTTATTAATCCCACGGGAGAGAGTGTAGTTACCTCAATTTGTTAGCTCCGTGCTCAGCTCTGTCAAATGTAGTCGACTGCGCCGTTCCGCTTGAGGGTTGAATTAGTCAGTCGTCCGATTCATTAGAGCTAGGGCGGGTTCTCCTTTTACATTGTCAGGTGGCTAGCTCTCGGCCAATCGGCTGGTACGCAGCCCGTACTGGGTAGGAGTCACATGATCGTCAACATGAACGTACCAGGAGCTGTGTTCATGTTGCCATGGTAATCAGCCCATTGTGTACGTATCAGAGGGCACTGGCAGGCTTCCATGTGTGTAGACACCGCTCGACCTCGATCATAGACGAAAGGTCGAATACACGTGTGAGTATACACAAATTGTTTACAAAAGCTGTGCTCAGAGGAGAACACGTTGTATAAAGTAATGTGATGTATGTGGATGGGAAGGGCAACCAGCGCATCTCCCAGTACGTTCTATTAGCCGGGTGCAGGGCTATTCATGAGTTAGAGGTTTAGCAAATCACATTACCCAATCCAGTCTTTCATTCAGCCCCGTTGACATATTTTTGGTTCGAAAAATGAATTCTTGCTCTTTTCTTGAGAGAGCAATCCTGTCTCGATTGATGTCATTGCTGGGCTCGAGTTTGTAGATGACAGACCACGATAGATCTTGTACCTGGTGGATGTTCTCTATCCAATGGTCTACCAAAGGAGCATTTTTGGTGCGGTTCTTCAAGCAACTGCAATGTTCTTCTATACGCATCTTCACTTTCCTTTCCGTTTTACCTATATAGAGTTTTCCATGGACACTATATTACGTAGATTACCCAATTGGTGTTGCAATTGGGCAATGTATTTTGAAGCCAGAGAGTTTTAAGACCAATGTCTATGGATGAGCTTTTCTTTGTAGATACACAACATTGGCAGGAACCACACGGGAAGTGCCCTGTAATCGCCTGAAGGCCCCACAGCTGAGTTGTCGTCGGAGGGGTTTTCGGTCTTAAAGATACGTCATTCCTGGTTATTTGTTCCTTCATGTTTTTGCTCCTTTTGAATGCTATGATCGGTCTTGCGATCAGATTTGGGCCTTTTTCCAAGATGTTCCAATGTTTCACAATCATTCTTTTGATTGTGTTCGACATCTGGCTGTAGGTGTTGACAAATACTAAACGGTCAAGTCCTGTTTTATCTGATCTCTGTTGTTTGTACTGCAGAAGCGATTCTCTGTGGTTGTTATCAGCACTTTTCCGGGCAGTGCTCACTGTTCTACTCGGGTAGCCTCGTTTCAAAAGGTGTGTATGCATATCTTCAGCCTCTTTTTTGAAATCCTCCTTTTTTGTGCTGTTTCTCTTCAGCCTTAGGAACTGTCCGAGAGGTAAATTATCACATACATGTTTGGGATGAAAACTGCAGTAGTGTAGCATCGAGTTCTTATCGGTCGGTTTGTTAAAAGGCTTTACATATAGTACTTTAGCAGTATCATCTGACACGATCGTGATATCCCGGAAATCAATCGTCCGCTTGTTGTAGGCGGATGTAAATTTCAGAAACATATTCTGTTTGTTGATCCACTCCAAAAATACTTCCAGTCGTTCAGTGGTGCCGTTCCAGATGACAAAGATATCATCAATGTAACAACGCCACACCAACCAACCAACGTTCTCACAGAAAGGGTTGGTGTTCATCATTATTGTGCTGGTTTCGAAGAGTTCCATGTAGAGGTTGGCTACGCTCGGTGCCAGCGTGGCTCCCATGGCCGTAACCTGGGTTTGTTTAAAGAATGTGCTGTTAAAGTGAAAATAGTTTTCTGTCAAGGCCATTTCGGCACACCAAAGAATGAAGGAGATTGCAGTCTTAATGACCTTAATGACAGTGTGATGCTTTAGGAGTTTTTCTTCGAGCATCTCCAATGATGCCTGTTGGGATATGTTCGTATATAGCACCACTACATCCAGGCTTATGAGTATTTCAGTTTGTGAGTTGAAAGGCATCCCTTCTACTTCCAGGATCATTTGTGTTGTGTCCTGATCGTATGAGGCCATTTTCTTGACTAAAGGTTGAAGAAACCGATCTGCAAATCGAGACAATGGTTCGATAACAGAGTTGACCCCAGATACAATAGGTCTCCCCAGTGGCTTGACTAACGATTTGTGGATCTTTGGGAGCACATAAAATTGCAGAATCAGGGGTTTGTCTTTAACCAAAAAGTCTGCCTCTTTATCTGTTATCCACAACTTCTCTCTGGCCTTCGTGACTTTGTTGGAGATATGCTTCGCCAGTCTGGGTGTAGGATCTTCCTCAAGAGACTGATAACAGGTGGTGTCCATCAGTTGTCGATTGCACTCTATTAAGTAATCTTCCCGGTTCAAATGAACTATCGCGCCGCCTTTGTCCACTTTAAGAATAATTAAATTTTGATTATTAAGGAGATTTTTCATTGCTATGCTTTCGGCCGTAAAAGTGTTGTGGAAAGTATTTTTGGAGCAGATTGTTCCATTCTCTCGTGGTCTTTGAGAACCGTATGTTCAAAAATCTTTGCCTCCGAGCTTTGTGTGCCACTTGGGGCGCAGAAATTCGATTTATTTTGGAGGCCTGATTCAGATGGTTCTACATCATAGGAATTGTTCTGAAAGAATTGGTACAGATGGATTTTTCTCATTAGTTGATGAAATTCTTGTCGGAATTGTAATAGGTTGTGTAAGTTAGTGGAAACAAAACCCATCCCCCTTTCAAGTAGCCCCATTTCGATCTGCGTCGGAGTATGTGTGGAGAGGCTACCACAATGCCTGCATACTCCTCGTGGTCACTCTCTGCTCTGGATCCCACGCTTCTGGGCTCCTCTCTAAAAAAGGAGTACCATTGCCCCTGTTCGCCGGGTTGCCTCTGGTTTGTCCTCGGTTTGAGTTGTTCCTTCCTCTAGGGTTATTACCTCTATTCTGTTTACGATAGTTCGGCCTGCCACGGTTGGTAGGGGCAGGGCCATCTGTGCTCCCATCACTGGAGCTAAATGCGAACGCCACTTTCCTTTGTCCTCGTGTGTTCCCAGAGGATGAAGCCATCGCTTGGCGTTCTGTTTGATAGTTTTCTTGATTGTAGGGGAATGCTTTCTCGTGACTAAAGTTCACTAGGTCTTTATTCATCCTCCGCACATGCTCTTTCAATGAATCTTCTTTGAACGCCAGCATTTCGGTCATTAGACTATCCAGTTGTTTTTTATAGAGTTCTAGAGGAACTGCCTTTTTGATTTCTTCTTCAAGAGTTTTTAGATCGACCAGGATCTTCTCGGTCATCTCGGTGGCCGTATCGATAATAAGGATTAGCCAGTCCCGGCCACATTTATTGGCAACATAACTCCATTGCAAAACGAAGATCGGGTTGTCAAGAAAAAGCCTAGGCTTGTTGCGTACCACTAAACCTTGCAGTAGGGTGCCTTTCCGAAGGTATTCCAACATAATGGATCCATGTAGCTCTGTTCTTATTAAGTGTTTCTTTAGACTACTTAAGTCATCCCATCTTGTGATATTTGTAGTGGTATCAGAAATTCCGCTAATTAGCGAGGCTTTCTCCAATAGGTCGGCTACATATTTGTCATCATAACTTTTGCACCTATCCAAAGCCATGTTGATGTCTAGCTGTAACTAGTGTACAGATGAGGTAATCTCTAATGAGCTGAGCACTGGCGCACGTGTTCAGCAGGATATGATGGTATTCGATAGGAGTACCCTTCCAATGTTCAGAAAAACACACAGCGTGTCCGTATAGTAAAGGGAGTGGAGCTTGTCGAAAAAAGCAATAAGAGGAAAAGGAGAAGGGATGGTAGCCAGCGTGCCTATACAAACCAATTGAGTAGCTCAGTAGAGAGATGGAAGAACCTCACGGCCAGGCGGCCGTGCTCGAACAGTATATTGACACAAGGAGGTTGAGAGAGAAGAGTGAGTCACAAGCAAACCCTCACTTTGAGGGCGGAATCCTTGTCAAACAACAAAAAAAGCTTCTGACTCAAAAATGATACCGCTGTTCTTAACAGAGTGTGGATGAACCAACCATCATCCTCAAGTTATCGAACCAACATCAAACCCTATGGGCAACAGAGTGTAGGGAGTCCCAAAGTTTATATTTTTTTCTTAAAAAGGATTTATTTCAAACACATTTGCATTAAATTGGTTTGATACACTAGCAAAATTAATTCGCATCTCAGATTTAATCAAAAAGAGAGGAAAATAAATATAGTAACAAAGTTTAAACATGAACATTAAAGAAAAACCACACTGTGCGGGGCAAAGACGGTGCGATTCCACAACTTGGTCCAGTACACAACAAGGTCTAGAAAATTGTAGACCTATACAACGACAAACAAGCAATTTCAGTTCTTCATTGATTACTCATTTAGGCCTCATGCAGGGATTCATACATCTTTAGGAATGGAAGCAGTGCTGCAGAGGCAGCTGCCAGAACATTATTATAGATCTGCATCGCTGCAGCAGAAGAAAGGCTAGGTTTTGATTTGGAGCCAGTTTTTTCGGCCAGACATGAGTGTGTGGTATTTACAGTCTCAGAGTGGAGGTCACTGATTGTCGATGAACTCACAGCTGGAATAGCTGAGGTGTCTTGCAGTGCATGAACAGACTTAGAGCAAGAACCCACATTTCTCGGAATAGTCCTTGTTATTATATCGCACACGTGTGTTAGTGTGGATTGTATTCACAATAAAATCCGCTACGGCACCAGTTTTGTCTTGATCAATTGGTGCTAGTCCAATGCTGTAACGTTTCTCTGTGGAAATGCGGAGTGTTTCACTTTGACGTACAGGCAAGTATTCAATGCCGACGTCATTATTGCTAAAATGTAAAGAGTCTGATTCTTTACAGTTGTCGTTAGAGTGCACACGAAAATGAGGAAGCTGGAAAGTGCGTAGCATCTCGTGTACCTCGGCAGACTGCGGCTGTGCTAAGTTTGAAGCGCCATGTAACTTCGTAGGCGACGTTTTCCTTGCACAGCGCGCTGTGTTAAAGGCTTTAATTAATGCTTTCCCATTGGGTCGATGTTCGCTGTTTCTTACGATGTCAGCAACTGAGAAGCCGTCCGCCGCGGCCACTTCTTCATTGTTAAACTTACTGTGGACTTCACTACGGCAGAATCATTCAGGCTCTCGTTTCCATCATCGCCTTGAGAGGCTTCCATTAGCTCTGCATCTGTTAGCTCAAAGGGCGAAATGAATTCATCCGCTGTTTCAGATGTAATTAAATTTGGCGTCAGCTGTGTGATGTCATTTAATGGAGACGTTCTTAATGAATTGAAAACAACTAGAGGTAGATCAATTAAAGTTAATAGGGGTCTCTGTAAAGAGATGTCAGTATTCAGGTCAGCCGTGTCAGTCAAGACAATCCCGACGACTTCCTCAGACTCAGTGAGGTCCGCAGCTCGAGCAGTTTGATTTTGAACATCAACTAGAGCCACAGGGGACTGTACATGAGAATAGACATAGACGTGGGCTTGAACGGACTGATTATCAGGGTTGTCAGATGAAAGAGATTGACCGTTTGTAACACTTTTTGTTTGCTTTGTTCCCTTTGCACCCACTGGCCTACATAACCCGACCGTGGGTGAAGCAGAGGGGATTTTACCCGCTATAGAAAGAGAAGCAGAGTCAAGCGGAAGTTCTGAAATTTCTGAAGATTCAAGTGACTCATTTGGTATACAAGTACGTAAGACTGTGCTTACCTTGGAAGTATCAGAAGCAGGATCAGCCTTTAAAGAGGTCCACGGGTTTTGCATCCAACGTTGTTGGATGGTCTTTCGTCTTGTGACTGGACCCCCCCCGTGACCCGATTGCGCGGTCATAACGGGGAGCATGGTCCAAATCACGGCCAGTCGCAGACTGACTCTGCGCACAACTCCGCGCGTGATTGAAAGTTTTATAGGCTCAGCCCACAGCCAGCAATCCTTAAAGCAACAATGCCGGATACAAACTTTAATGAGTCCGCAGGTTGAAAGCACTACGCTGCAGCTCCTCTTGAGACAAAATAACAAGTGGACTGACGCAGACTGACTCTGCGCACGACTCCGCCATCATTATGGTTTTGAAACCCCAAGAATTAATCTTAGAATAAAATATAATTTAGTAGTATAGTAGTTGATGATTACTCAGATCAGTATCAGGCTATGTTTGGAATATAGAAACACATTTTTGTCTATTTGTTTCTATCATCAAGCAGCAGCCACCAATACTATAAACAGTTCCCTTTGGTGTAGACAATACCTCCCATTGCCCAATTCTTTATTAACAAGTCTCCTGCACTCCAGGCTGTATCAAAGTGTGTTAGTTGCTGTGCTGCATTGGCAAACACAAAATGCATTTTTGTACAAGCAAGGAATAATAGAGAAAAAAGGATGAGACCTAGCTGGTGCCCACAACTCAATGTTGTCAGGAATTAGTCACATTCTATTTCCATAGTGATTTTTCGAGGTATTTCATTTAGTCTGTGTACATTCAAAAGGTGTTCCATTATAAAAAAAAAAAAAAATTAAAAAAAAAAGACCTGCACATGTCACTATTTTACAGCTTCTCCTGAAGGATAATGGTCCAAATAGCTTCTTAATGTTTGCCATGTGCTGGGTGGAGACGAACAAGTTACTTACCAACTGGCAACGTTCTTTCGACTGGACTTTCCCTCCAATGTATTCCTCATCTTAGATGTATTCGTCCAGCTTTGGCTGCTTTGGAAATTTTTCTCGGCAGAGGGCACCGTGCGTCGATGTCGTCGAGTCGATGTCCCTTGGAGGCCTCCTTCGAGGGTGGCTTCATCGGGTATACAAGTAGCACGCGCGGCGCCGGTTGGCCTCAGTTCTTTTTTTTCCCCTCTTGTTCTGTTGTATAAATAGTGCAGATAACCAGGTGTCAGCCTTGCGAGAGTTGAAGTGGTAATAACACCGGAAAATCTACAGAGGGGTAGGATGGGAGGGCGATGAATAATATGTTGGAGGAACATCCAGTCGAAAGAACGTTACCCGCTGGTAAGTAACTTGTTCTTCGAATGGATTGTGTCCTCCAACGTATTCCTCATCTTAGATAGACTCCCAAAGCAGTGTAAAGGTGGAGGAGGGAGTAGAATTTTAATATTATTGTTATATTTTTTTTCTTTTTTTTTCTAATATAGCTGAATACAGCACTGTGAAGTGGGAGAATGGAAGACCAGGCTCCCGTCCTTCACCTCTCGCGCTTGGCCTAGAGGGTCACGACCCAGACACCCGCCACGAGAAGAGTTTGTCCATTTACCAGATGACCAAATACCCTGGTATAGGAACATACGGATGTGTCCATCTGCCTGCCCAACAGCCCGCACTGGCCATGTCGACACCTGCGGCACGGACCAACTAGACTAAAACCTACACGTCGTTAGAGATGCCATGACGACCAAGACAACGGGAAGCACATCTGTACAAATATACATATTGGACATTCCCACACCGATCTACACGAAGAATATATTCAGTGCTATGACGTAGGCGACAGGCATATTCACGGACGTGCATCTTTATTATTTTTACATAGGCTTTCAGAATGCAGAAACGCAAGATGCGTCATGAACCCATCTACAAAGCTTGCTCACGCTTCTCCTGAAACCAGTTATCACCATAAGAAATATAATGAAGACATGATACTGGCCATGGAACTATATGCTACTATAACTTAAAGCACCTATGCACCAAACGGACCACTTATGCACCAGGCCCGAGTAGGCCTCAAACAAGAGCTCCCGTGGACATTAACAAAGCAAGAGTCTGGTTGCTGATCTTGCAGAAGGGGCCCGGTGAAACAACCAGCCAAGGTCGCGATGTTGCAAACCCACATTCCAAGAACAAAGCATCAAAGGCACGATGTTGCAACCTCGCACTCCGCGCACCAACGTTAAGGTCACACCTGCAAATTAAACCAGACACACAGTGGAAAAGCAATATTAATTGTGCAGAATTCTGCCTCAAACACGGTGCCTCCCCACGTGACCAAGTCGAACCTGACGAGATGCCAAACCCAGGAGAGAAAAGGCGTCTGGATCCCTCGTTACGAGACACAGGCAGATACACTTGAAAGGCTCAATGGACATCTGCGACAGTGGGAGCGGTCAGCCTTCCAACTATGAATAAATCCTCACATTGTCTGCACGTACCCATAGTGAAACATTGTTGCAATCGCAGGTACACCGAGAGCTGGGAACAACAGTGGTCCCAGGCTGGGAATCTCACGGGTGCACCAATCAGAACATGGGGCTCTTATCTTTGACGTCAGTAATATTAACCAATCCTCAGGAGTCTTCATGTAACAATTTTCATGTATCTAATTGTAGGGACAACACAGATATATCACCTGACTACCCTTTGTCCACTAACATTGTCCTCTATATGTGTGCTATACTAACCCTACCACTCGAGCAACCAATTAAGAGTGGCGATAGGTTTTTTGTCAACTTTCTGAAGTGACGCAAATAGCGCGTCATAATGCAGTAAAAAGGGCCTGCGAGCCCCACGATTGTGTGTGTGTCAGGACGGACGCGTACGCTCCTTGACCCATCCCTGCCGTTTTGTCTAATAAACAGCAGAGTCACCTTGCTCCTTGTGTGTGTCTCATACTCTGTCTCAACTGGGATACACGGGAGGAGTTGGGGCCTCCCTGCCTGGAGGTCTGCGGACGGCCCGGCCGACCCCGGCAGAATTTCCCCCCGACAAGTTGGAGGCACTGCTGAGATCTGTTTAAGATCGACCTTTTATTTTTTACTTCGACCTTCTATTTTTACTTTTCCAGGCACTCCCGTTGCGAGGAGGCCCGGCGGCGCGGCCCCCTCTGCCGTTGCCCCCTTCTGAGGACTACAGGACCATCGCGGAGCTGCGAGAAGACCGGACAGCGCAATCCGGATATTGGCCCTCGGGAGCCGGTTGAGAAGTATCCCGCCCGCGGTTGACGAGTGTCCAGACGTGGTCCAGACGAGGGGAGGTGGCGAGCCGCTTGGAGGGGTGCACGCAGTCGAGCGGCCCTGCATCGAGAGAACTTGGTGAGCATGACACGCACAACAAGCAATGCGAAATTGTGAGGGAGGGGGGAGGAAGTAAATAAGGGAGGTGTTGTACAGATGCGCGGCGAAGGTCTAACAACTTAGTGTTGCCACTGGAATGAATGGTAGTGAAACGAGTGCGAGAGCAGTCGGCTACGTTACGCGGAAGAGGGAGGGCGGAGCACGAAAACATCACGTGCGGCCGCTCGTAAGGCACTGATTGGCCTAAGTCGTGACTACGTGTAAGGGTGGGGGTGTGTGTGGTTTCCTACGATTTGGCATTTATTGATCAATGAGTAGACGAGGATCCCTATTGTTCGAGCAAGAAACTCGATAGGTAGATGACGATTCCCTGTAGGCGGTGGCTAGTTACCTAGTTGCCCAATACGGAAGATAATTGGCTGGTTAAGCCCTCCTGTTGAGGGGCGTATCACACGCGAGGCGACGCAGCGTGCGCAGTCCGATTATATTATTGATTTGATTACCTTGTTCCAGGAGTGACAGGAAGACAGCTGTAGGGTTAGCGGGGGTAGGTTGCAAGTGTATTTTGAACTTAAAAGAACATAAGAAGAATGTACCAGTAGCTCGAAGAGATCGGTGACGTCACCAGTAGGGATTTAATAGGATAGCGCGAAGACAAGGAAGTTTGGTTTTGGGAGTGGTGGGGAAGAGAAATGTGATAAGGGAGCGGACGCGGAGATAAACGATAAACGAGTGGATCGGGAAAAGGAGAAGGGGAAAGGGGCGTGGCTGCTGTTAGGGAGAATTCTCTGTTTAGGCTGAATTTCCCTACCTAGTGAGTCCCCCAGCAGCTTTGCTGGATTTCTGGGGTTTAATTTTTTTCTCCTGCCAAGAGTGAGACTCTTTTACCCTCACTCTTGGACATGTTGAAGTGTGTTTTCTTGGTTAAACCTTGTGTTGAATGGGCTATGGGGTCTTTTACTCCATAGGGCCTCATGTATTTTTGTGATGTGGGTCACACAGCACCCTCTGTGCCGTGACCCAGGGGTGTCCTAGGGACTCCCCAACATAGACTCCATACCCTGGGACTGACTACTGTCTCCCAGGGCATGTAAAGTCACCAAAGACTTTGCTAGTCTTGAATCCTGAACAGAACCAGTACAAACCATCATATTGTGGACGTACTGGCTGGGGCAATTCGATTGCCCCAGGGTCTGTTAGTCGAGGGGGCACGTCTCCGTCCCCCCTGATCGAGTTTTGGCTGGTGGCAGTGGAAACTACTTTTTATATTCGACCGCGAATATTTCCCTATGGGATTTCCCATTGTTTTAGGCTAACACATTTAATTATTTATTTACGGTAGCCTTAAACATACCGCCGGTTTATATATTTATTTTTATAACTCCGGTTGGGATTTTTTGCCAAAACTTGATTCTAAAATGGCGTTGGTGTTCGCCTCTGTAACTCTGACCCAAAGTGGAGCCCTTTGTTCCACTTTTGGCGGGCTTCTCCACAGAAGCCCTCCAAAGTGGTGCCACTCTGTCTGGGATACTTAGGAGGGGTGGAGGGGGATTTAGGCACCCTGGACTGAGTTACCTTGGTAACTCAAGTCGCACTCCGTCCTGATTGGCCCAAGTGGTGAGCCGCCCGGCTCACCACTTAGCATGTTTGAGTGACAGCTAGGCTGGGTGAATGGGGGTTTGCTGCATAAAAGCAGGGCTTTGGGGACTGGGACTTCAGAAGTCGCCACAGGACCAAGAATCCGACGAGGGAAGAGCTGAGCCGACCTGCTTCGACGACACCACCCGGTGGAGCCCTGCTGAACCGTCTCACCACTTTTTTCCCGACGACCGAGGAGAACTCTTAACGGAGTGGCTCCTTCCCTTGACTGGTGGGGACAACCAGTTTTCACCTTCTTTCCGTTCTTTGAGGTATCTCGTGGCCGCCTTGCCTGTGCCAAGCACCCCGGCAACCGGAATACCACACTTTACCCCCATACCGCGAAAGTCGGTACCAACCCTTTAACCGGAGGACTCCGCGGCTGGTTTCTTCCCGGGCAGTGCAACGACCCTCTTCTTCTGCTCTTCAGCGAGAACTTCTTCTCCCCTGACCGACGTCGAGCCCTGCTGCCACTGCCTGGAACAACTGCCACCGCTGGAGGATCCTTTCCGCTTAAGGTACTGTGTTCCGCCTGGCTTCCCTTGCCACCGACTGTACGGGGTAGATTTAGTCCCCGGCTTTCGAACCTGGGAGTGCCTGGGACACTTTGGCTAAACTTTCTGAGCCACTCTAAACTCTTTTTGACTCTTTGCAAGACTTTGAATCTCTAACTAACAGTGTGATCTTGGGCACATTTTCGCTCCGGCTACTCTAAGAGTGGGCCCTGCCTAGTGACTTTTGCTCACCTGTGACTTTATTCTTCTTTAAGCCTATTGCAAGTGTTCTGGACCTTAGAGTGGTGTGTCTAACCTATTTCTGCTGTTTCTCTCCCTTTCTTGGAAACTACTAGAGTGTCATCTAACGTTAAGCACTCACCTCTGTTTTAATTAAGTGGTGTTAACCTAGAGTTGTCTAGATAGGAGAAAGGATTGAATTTACTTTCAGTATAACTGTGTTGAAGTGCTTTTACTATATTTTTTGCTAGAGTGTTTTTTTAACTTATGTGTATTTTAAATAAATAACTATATACTTTTGAAACCAAGCTCTGGTCAGTGTTTGCTTGTGCTATTGTGTTTTGGTACATATTGTGTATACTTTACATACTGCCTAACTCTTCTTGAGAGAAGTCTGACTGCTCAGCCACAGCTACCAGGTAAATCTGGGTGGTACAGACTGCTACCAAAGGGGTTTACTGCTCTACCTGTAGTCTTAAATCTTTTGCAGTGTTCCCCAAGGGAACTGCACAGGTTTCTGCCTAACAGCTGCGCACGGAGAACGCCGGCCACGGCAAGTGTAAAAGGGGGAGGAGAACGGGGAAACAGGACGACTGTATAAGAGCGTCGTAAAGGGTACGCAGCCGCAGGGGGCTGCGTGCGCTTCGGCCGCAGGGGGCCGTAAGGGTGTAGTAACAGAAGGGAATCGACAAATGTAAAACCATACATAACGGATTGTCGTAAGTCCCCATACTTACGGGGCCAGGTAAACAATATAAGGTTGTATATTGTAAACTACTAGTGAAGGGAAGGATAACAAGTGGAGCGCCACTATGTCATACGGGACAGGGTCGGGAGGGTGGGGGAACACCCTCACTACACCATTACAACACATATGCACCACACTGCCACCCCATAGGGAGAAATTAATTAAGTACAGTATAGAGTGGACCCAGGGTACGGATAACAAAATGTTAACACCATGGCCGCCTAATGGGAGTTTCGATCCATATGCCCAACATTCACTGCTAAACCATCTGCACAATACATACAAGGGGAAGAAGTTGGCAAACCATGTGGAGGTGTTTAACTTATGGAGGATGTTCCAGGGGTCCCGACCAGGACCAAATGGAATGTTCACTATGGGGGAAACACCGGAAGAAAAGGAGATTAAGAAAGAAGGAGAGGATGGGAAACAGGGGCGTGAAAGCACAAAGAATACGGGGAACGGAGGAGAGGGAGGAGAAAAGATTGTTAAATCAGACGACATAAAAAAGGGACCGAACAACGAGATACCCATAACACCGGGAGTGAAAACGGAGGGAGGAGGGTTGTACCCTTTAAGAGAATTAGGAGAAATAGAAGGACAGTTAAGGGCGGCTGAAGGATACTCGAACCCGGCATACAGCCCTCCACCATATGTGGCTCATAGGAAGATGGCAGTGGGGGAGGGGAGGATTGGAGAAGAGCAGACTGTAGAGATAGGACATGATGAGTGGGTAGCTGCACAGATATTATTAAAATTACGAGGTTCACTAACTGGAGAAGAGAGGGAGGTAGTAAAGAGAACAGACGAGGATAGTGCAAGAGAGAGTGAAATGAGGGGGGAGGAGCTATTACGGCAAAAGGAAGAGATTTTAGAGGAAAGATTAGCAAAGCTAAGGGATGAGCAGAATGAACTGATCAAACAGCTTGAGAGGGAGGAAAAAGAGAGAGTGAGGAAAAGGAAAGAAGGTAAGAACGAATTGGAAAAATTAAGGGAACAAAATGAGGAGCAAAGGAGAGAAGCTGAAAGGGTAAAAGCAGCAGCAGACAGGGTATCAAGAGTAGTGTTGAGAGAGAAGAAGAAGGAAGAAGAAGAAAGAGAAAAGGAAATGGCAATAGGGAAGAGGAGGGTACTATCAGAGACAGCTAAGAAATATGAAGAGGGGAAAATAATAGAAAGTATAGTAGAGAGAGAAAGAGTGAAATGGGAAAGGAAGAAAGAGGATGAAAGAATATTGGAACAGATGAGCAACGAAGTGATGGAGGAATTGAAAAGGAAGAGGGAGGAAAATAGTAGGGCGATGGAGGAGAGAAGTGAAGGGGAAAGAGAAGGGAGGAGTAGGGAGAGTGAAAGATGGGGGGATGTATATAGAAGTAGAGAAGTAGCAACAACATCAGCACTAGGGGGAGCGGTTGATAACAAAGGAAAAGGAGAAATAGACCTAATAGACTTAGAGACAGTAACAATAAAAGGGAAAAAGGCAGAGTGGGGGGTGCCATTTATGAATGATTTTTGCAGTGAGGAGGAAGAAGGAGTGGAGAGAGAAGGAAGAAAGAGTGAAAGGGAAAGCTTAGATAAGCTATACCTCACTCGAACAAACATAGACTCGCCATGGATCAGTAGGAGAAGGGAGGACTTGGAGAGAAGTGAGGAGGGAGTGAAAGGACTAGTGGAAAGACAAACCCATGAAAACACACCATCCCCATCTCCATCACGCCCTCCCCCACCGCACCCTACATGCTCAACCACCGCACGCTCGCTGCGCAGAATAAAGCTCGCGCCCTTCATGGACGAACTGACACCCTATGCATGTCGGTTTAGAGACCTCCCTAGTCGCAGGCAAGACAGACAAATAAACACGCCCACATTAACTACAGGAAATGACGAAAGGGGAAAGGATGGAGAAGGAGTTAGGAGCAGGGGTAATAAGGATGGAATTGAAGAGGTAAAGGAACCGGAAGAAGAGGAGGGGTGTGAAGACTCGATATTGTGGAACATAAAGGGTGACACAAGACACAACTTAATGCCACTGCTGGAGAGAGGAGGGGTTAGACCACAGTACGTCGCTTGGAAGCATACGGATAAGGAAAATATAAAATGTAGGCTCCCATCACTAAGTGGAGGTGCGGGTAAGTGGATATATGAAATGGAAAAACACACCGCAGGACAGAAACTAGCAGTAGGAGATGTAAAGGGCCTGTTAATATCAATATTAGGGGATAGAGCGGATGACATTTGGAAGAGAGCGGGATTCCATGGGGTAACAATAACAAACACATCGCATGATGGGGCACCATTTGCAAACTGCAGACATGCGCTATGGCAGGCACTGAGAGTACAGTACCCAGACACATCAGCCATAGGAGCAATTACTTCCCGTAAGATGCGTGAGAATGAGGATCCTGTTGATTATATCCAGGATATCCAAGAGAAGTGGCGCATGGAAACTAGAGAACAATGGGACAAAACACCAGCCATATTTTATCATATACTAGTACAAGGGCTCCCAGAAGGAGTTCAGAAACAACTAAAGAAGGTAGTGGGAATGGAAGCAAAACCATGGCCAGAAATACAACTGACTATAGTACATCACTGCAGGACATGGCAAGGAAAAATGAAACAAAAGGAAGAGGACAGGAAAACAGAAGAGGCTAAACTAGTACAGAAAAAACTTACTAAATACACTATGGAAGGGGCACTAATAACTACGCCCACACCAATGGCCCAAAGCCCCATACAAGTAGTGGCTGCACAAGATCCTGCTCAAATAGCACCTCCACAGACTATAACACAACAAGTCCCGCCACTGCAATTACACGCACCAAACATGGGAGGAGGGTACCCAATGCAAGGAGCTGGGTATTATAGTTATAATAGGGGGAGAGGAGGATTTATGAGAGGGAGAGGATACGGATATAATGCCCAACAGCAGGTGGGAGGACTTAGAAATTCCTACCCCACAGGGCAACCAGTATACCAGGACAACACAGGGAACTTCCCATGGCAAAGCAGGGAACCACCCGTGTGTTGGAATTGTGGGTTATTAGGACACATGTCACGTACGTGTAGGGTCAGGCCAGGAACACCAGCATGGAATGAACAAGCACAACCTAGGACCTCACAAGAACAGCAGGGCATACCACAACAGCAGACGTTACAACAAGGAAGTGACCCACAACAACAACAAATACCACAACAACAGCCACTGCCACAACAACAAGTAACGTTAACACAGCAACCCCAAACTCAACAAACGCAATTGGGTAGGGTGACGGTCTTGGGACACAACCCTTACACAGGGAATGGCCAATCATTGTACCCACAATAGGACAGCCCACAGACGGCCTTGGTGTGTCCCATCCTGTCAGTAACACCTAATAGTGCGGAGGAGCCACGCATAGAGGTAACGATAGGTGACAAAAAATTATCATTCCTTGTTGACACCAGGGCAACCCGGTCTTGCATAAGGGAAGGTAAATTTAAGATGTCAGACGAAGCCATGAACACCCAAGGATTTTCTGGGGCTAAAGGGTTGGTTCCCTTTACTGATAACGTTCCCTTATCTATTGGAGATTATGATCTGTCGGTTCCACTTTTATATTATAGTGCCTCACCAGTGAATATACTGGGGAGGGACATAATGAACAGGTTGAATATGACGATCTCCTTTACAGAGGATGGCATAATTTGCTCTACTCCAGGGATTAACATGCTCGCAGCACGACAGATTATGCAAGCATACTGTGGACAGACAGCGATTAGGGCGGAGCCAGTAGATGGCGAGCTATTCCAGTATGGAACAGACATGGCGTTTGCATGGATGCCAGGGATAGAAGGGAAGATATGGAGGAGGCCAGCAGCCTATCTGTTCCGACCAGAAACACCTGTTGATGAACCAGAAGGAAAGGTGTTTGTAATGGACATTGAGAGCATTATTGCAACAGCTGATTATATTGCTGTACATGCCCAAGATAAAGAAGGGAGAGCATGGAGGGCAGTGATAGCACTAGCAGAAGGATGTAGGCTGACCCAGGTGTCAGATGAGGAGCTGTTCGCAGAAGAAAAGGAGGAAGGTGAAATGGTGTTCATGATGAGTGTAGGAATATGGCTAAGAGTGGCTCACAAACAAGTAGCACAGAAAATTGCAATGGCACTTGAGGCACCCGCATGCACCCCAGTCCCCTTCTTTGAGGAGGATATGTCAAGGGTGCCCAAATCATTATGGACTACTAGCCCTTATGACGTGGGATGCATAAAAAGCATAGGGGGTGTAAGGATAAAATTGAAAAAAGGTGCAATACTACCAAGAGTGAAACAGTACCCACTGTCAAAAGAGGCAGATGAGGGCATATATGAAACCATAACGGCCCTTATAAACAATGGCATATTGGTCCCCTCAGAGTCACCCTGTAACACGGCTGTGTACCCAGTGCGCAAGGCTAAAGGGGGGTCTTGGCGCTTCATACAGGACCTCAGGCCCTTGAATAACATAGTAGAAGCAGAATATCCAGTAACAGCAAACCCGGCCACAATATTGTGTGGCATTCCAGCAGAAGCATCACAGTTTACAGTGATTGACCTTAAAAATGCTTTTTTCTCAATACCATTACACCCAGACTCACAAGATTTGACAAGCTTCACTTACCGAAATACAAAATGGAAACATACCAGATTGCCACAGGGGTATTGTGAATCACCCTCAATTTTCAATAGAGTAATACAGATGGATTTGAGTAACGTTGAAATGGAAAGCACAGTGTTACAGTATGTGGATGACATAATAATTTGCAGTACAAACGAAAGTAACTGCAGAGAGGACTCCTTAAAAATGTTGACGATATTGGCTGAAAAAGGGTACAAGGTAGACATGAATAAGATACAATACTGTCAGGAACAGGTACTTTACATTGGCCAACTGATATCCCAACATGGAAGAAAGATTGCACCACAAAGAGCACAGGCCATTTCAAGCACTTCAATGCCACAGACTGTGAGAGAACTGCAGCAATTTCTGGGGCTGTGCAACTACTGTAGAGCATGGGTATTTGATTACAGTTCATACATAGGACCCCTGCTTGAGGGTTTGAGAGAAGCAAATAAAGGGGAGAAAAAGTTGAGGTGGACTATGGAAATGAGGGAGGCCTTTGATGAATTGAAAGACGCAATTTCAACTGCTCCGGTACTGGCATCCCCAGACTATGAGCGACGATTCTTTATATTTTCACATTGCGACTCAGCAGTGATGAAGGCAGTATTGGCCCAAAAAACGAGCATGGGCTATAAACCAGTAGCATTTTACAGCAGTCACTTAGACCCTGTGATGTTAGGTCACTTCCCTTGCGAACAAGGTCTCGCTGCAGCTGCTTTTGCAGTGGAAAAAGCATCAGCAATAACCATGGGGTGTCCAACTACACTGTTTGTGGAACATGCACTATTTGCAATATTGAATAAACCTTAGTCCACACTAACAACGTAAAGGGCATCAGGTTATGAGATCATCTTGTCTAGAGCTGAACTAGCAATTGTTAGATGTAGCACGGTTAACCCTGCAAGGTTCCTAGCAGAAGTAATTGAGGAGGGAGATTACGCCCATGACTGCACCCAAATAACTGAAATGTACTCGTGTACTAGAAAAGTTGAAGAAAACGCACTAGAGGGAGGTGAGCTTTTGTTTATTGATGGGTCATCAACTATTGATCAAGGAGATGGGATAAGGAGGACTGGGGCAGCAGTGGTTAAAATGATGGAGGCGCCGGTGTGTGTGGCTATGAAATGTGTACAATTACCACAGCATTATTCTGCTCAAGCCGCGGAACTGGTTGCACTAATATTGGCATTGAAGGAAAGTTTTGACAAACGAGTAACCATATATTCCGACAGTGCATATGTTACATCCACTGTCCACTCAGGGCTATCAAAATGGAGAAGAAGAGGGTTTAGGAGAGCTGATGGCACTCCAGTGCAACATGCCCTCTTAGTGGCTGAACTAATTGAAGTAATAAACGACCCCCAAGAACTAGCCCTAGTAAAATGCACCGCACACACCAATGGTGAAGATCACGTCTCAAAAGGGAATGCAGCAGCAGACGCACATGCGAAATATGCTGCATACTTTGGTGAGATATGGAACCCCACAGACTCACAGAGAGGGAGGGGAATGGCTAGGGAGATGTTGATAAGAGAAGGGTACACCCATCTTCCAGCCACACAGATTATGGAGCTACAAGCGGCTGCACCAATGGCCGAAAAAGAAATATGGGTAAAAAGAGGATGTACAATGTCACCAACCGACGCATTATGGCACCAGGGTGGCACTGGGAAAGTTGTAATACCGTTGGCACTTTTAAACACCGCCCTGAGCCAATTACATCACCCAGCCCATACAGGCAAGGAAATAATTGCAGCACGAATTAGAGAAGATTGGTTCTGTCCCGAGTTAAATTCTCATGTGTCAAATTTTATCAGCAATTGTCTCACATGTCAGCAGTTTACGGCCGGTCATACCCTAAAGGTGATAAGAGGTACCATACCCCGGCCAGAGGGACCTTTTCGGCACCTTCACATTGACTATGTTGATATGATCAACACATGTCAAGGTAATAGGTATATGATTGTAGTAGTATGTCCATTCTCTAGATGGATTGAAGCAGGGCCCTGTTCACACCCAGATGCATTTAGAGCAGCCAAATTCCTAGTAAGGGAGGTCTTCCCCAGGTGGGGAGTGTGCGAGGTGTTAAGGTCAGACAACGGCCCACATTTCGCAAACGAAATGTTCCAGCATATCACATCCTTGCTGAACATAAAACATAAATTTGCATGCGCATACCACCCACAGGCTAACGGTGTATGTGAACGCCTGAATGGCCTATTGAAGGAGGCAATTGCAAAAATACAACAAACAACAAAGAAAAGCTGGTTGTATTGCCTTCCATTAGCCCTATTTGAATTGAGGAATAGGCCAGGGTCCGACGACCACCTCACCCCTCACGAGGTGGTTACTGGACGTCAAATGCGCCTTCCCCTAACGCCAACGTCAAGGGCATTCACTGACCACGAAAGTTCAGCAAGTGTGTTAGGTGATGAAATGTATCAATATGTGTCTTCTTTGATTACTAGTGTTGTGTTTGTGTCTCAGCAGCTCGAGCGCACACGGGGCGGGTCTACCAGCAATCAAGAAGAAGCCGCCAGTACCGAATTGGAAAAGGAGAACTTGTGCAAACTTGCCAAAGGTGACCACGTGCTACTTCGCAATTTCAATAGAAAGTGGAACGATAAGAGGTTCACTGGCCCCCATCTGGTAGAGGACATATCAACAAGAGCAGTAAAACTAAAAGACAAGCGTGCCTGGAACCACTTACATGATGTAAAGATCTACAAACTGCAGACCCGCCCCAGCGCCAACAACAGGTCCAGTGGAAGAGCAGCAACAACATCCCCGACAGAGGAAGGAAGTTCTACCACAGACAACGACCCAATTGTTCCCTTACCGTGTCACTACCCAACTTCCCCGGAGACAATAACTGACGAAGAAAGGGGTGATCCCCATACTGCCCACCCCATGGTCACACGCTCAAGGAGTAAAAATACTTCCGCCATCTAAGCCCAAACCCCCCGCCCATTGACCCCCAAGTATAGTTATAACTGAACTGAAAGACATTTCCTCACAAATACACATGTAAACACGTGAATGTTCTCTTTTTCTCTCGCACATACAGGAACTGCGTATTATTGTATTGTTAAGAAAATAGCTTACTAACAAGTTCACTGCCCAGGTGTAGATGGTACTCCCAGACGATAACTACCCAGAAGAATTGTCACACCAATTTGTATACGAAATAAAAAGGCCAACGTACCTAAAAAGGAGAAGGGTGCGTGTCTACTACACAGCATTCCTCTTGGCCATAGAATATTCCATGCCCCACCTCCGCCCATACTTGCCGATCCTAAGAGACAGATCACTTAGAGTAGCGTGGGAACAGCTCTTCGCCTGGGCACTGAATGACTATTTGATAGGGAGAGCTTAAAGGAAACAAAACACTAACATTTAATAACAAGCATTTTGAGAATTTTCAGGCAGGCAACTTTAACGTCGCAAGAATACGCTGCCAGGACTGCAGCAAGGTAAGAGCAAAATGCCGGTGAGATTAGCATATGTAATAAAAGTAATAGGGATTTTGATGATCACCGGGTTCTTGGCTGCTTCTGTATGGCAGTACAGCTATGCTATTAATTTTATTGCTGCACCTAAACCTA
The DNA here is from genome assembly GCF_040938575.1 of Ambystoma mexicanum. Taxonomy (NCBI): domain Eukaryota; kingdom Metazoa; phylum Chordata; class Amphibia; order Caudata; family Ambystomatidae; genus Ambystoma; species Ambystoma mexicanum. The sequence continues at coordinate 290,140,686 of NC_090932.1, read as the reverse complement.
ATATACCCCCGTCCCCTGCTGCAACAGGTGTTACGTCAGGTGATAGTAGTAACCTTGCACCCAAGCAAAATAGAGTTAAACGCAGCACATACTCAGACAATAAAGGTATTGATAATTTTATACAAGATTCAGCACACGTCACAAACAACATATGGTACCAACACATGACCCGCATTGGTAAGCAGACAACTGAGGACAGCTGCTACGTTTGCTCATTAATACCATACGCCATGAGTGCTTCACGAACATTTGTTGCCACAGAAATTGATGAAAAGACAGCACAATGCATAATATACTTGGCACTGTTCCAAACGAAAGGAAGATTTCAAGGGACGGTAGTGCACATGACATGGAAAACACGAGACTCATATCCATATGAAAACAACTTCCTCAAGACCTATTTGAGTTACCACAAGAGCAGTTTACATGCTGAAGCATTCAGATACATAACAAGTGGCCCTGCAAAAGGAGAAACAAAGAAAGTAACACTGCAGTATCTACCATGTGATTGGTACGCCACCGAAGTTCTGGGTAAACAAGGATGTTGGGAGAGGCCGCTGGTGACGATAACAGGAAAGGTGTATCTGGACAACAGCTGGGAGATAGGAGTGATTGGTAGCAACATGGTAACAAAGGAAACTATCTCAACTATCGAGGCCCACAATCACCGATGTTGGACGACGTGGATCAAGTATGTACCAATGCTCACGTGGGTAGAAACAGATGAAGACCCAATAACAATACTACCGCTGACTGCGCCCAAGGTATGCTACCAGCATAAAGGAGAGGTGGACGTAGGATATAACACCAATTGTGCAAGTGTGACAGAGTTACCTGAGGGGGGAGCAGGAACAGCAGTAATAATGGACCATTATTGGGCCTGTGGAGAAAAGGCATACCATACACTGCCCCCCCTGTGGAATGGTGTGTGCACAATGGTGCACGTCAATGTACCATCACTAGTGGTACCCAAGAAGCATGTCAATGTGGCGAACTTTCCCAAAATGTATGAAGGGGACAAGAGAAAAAAGAGATCTGCACCACTTCAGGAGGAGCAAGGGAACAGAACCAACAACAATGATACTGTCCTAAATAGAAGAAAAAGACAAGGAGAGCCACTGACAGGAAATTACCTGTGGGGAAGGTCGGAAACGGAACTAACCTCCATACCGCCAGAACACAGACTATTCAGCAGAGCAGCAATGTTCTTCTCCTCAATAATACACCCGGGACTGCAGGCTTACGCAAACGCGAAATGGCTCGAAATAACTAGATGGGAACTAATGATGACCATCAATTCTACAGTAAATGGGTTTAACGCAATAAAAGAGGAGCTGCGAGCTATAAGAATGGTAGCACCCCAGAACAGATATGTATTGGACCTTCTCACAGCAATGGAAGGAGGAGTTTGTGCAAAGATAGGACAATCATGCTGCACGTTCATACCTGCCAACGATGCTGATAATGGTACACTGACTGAAGCAGTTTCACAATTGGCCCAGATGCACTCCAAAATGATGGATGAAAGTAACGGTGTAAACAAGGATAAGAGCTGGTTTTCAATATTATGGTCATGGATGCCATCCTGGCTGTCAGATGGACTGAAAATAATAGTGGGTTGTACTATTTTGGCTGGAGCTACGCTGATCATAATTAGATTTTGGAAGGCCCGGAAGGCACGCACCACTGACGAGTTGCTCGAAATGGTGGGAATGCACCCCCTGATGCCAGCAGATGACGGCCAACATACAGGTGTGATAATACAGGAGAGGGAGAAGCTGCGCACCCAAATCATCACCAACCATCTAGACCCACCATCAGTGAAGATCGAGAACCCAAGACACCCCAGGAGTTACATAGGGAAATGGGTATACTGTACTCCTGGAGGAACCTGTGAATATATGTATTGGTCATTTGAAGATCATGTAAACCATTATGGACATCTAGGAGGAATAACTAAGATATGGCGAGTAAGAGGAGATAACGAGAAGGATATGTTTGTGGTCGACAAGTCGACCAGAGGGGGGACTGAAGTGGGAGAATGGAAGACCAGGCTCCCGTCCTTCACCTCTCGCGCTTGGCCTAGAGGGTCACGACCCAGACACCCGCCACGAGAAGAGTTTGTCCATTTACCAGATGACCAAATACCCTGGTATAGGAACATACGGATGTGTCCATCTGCCTGCCCAACAGCCCGCACTGGCCATGCCGACACCTGCGGCACGGACCAACTAGACTAAAACCTACACGTCGTTAGAGATGCCATGACGACCTAGACAACGGGAAGCACATCTGTACAAATATACACATTGGACATTCCCACACCGATCTACACGAAGAATATACTCAGTGCTATGACGTAGGCGACAGGCATATTCACGGACGTGCATCTTTTATTATTTTTACATAGGCTTTCAGAATGCAGAAACGCAAGACACGTCATGAACTCATCTACAAAGCTTGCTCACGCTTCTCCTGAAACCAGTTATCACCATAAGAAATATAACGAAGACACGATACTGGTCATGGAACTATATGCTACTATAACTTAAAGCACCTATGCACCAAACGGACCACTTATGCACCAGGCCCGAGTAGGCCTCAAACAAGAGCTCCCGTGGACATTAACAAAGCAAGAGTCTGGTTGCTGATCTTGCAGAAGGGGCCCGGTGAAACAACCAGCCAAGGTCGCGATGTTGCAAACCCACATTCCAAGAACAAAGCATCAAAGGCACGATGTTGCAACCTCGCACTCCGCGCACCAACGTTAAGGTCACACCTGCAAATTAAACCAGACACACAGTGGAAAAGCAATATTAATTGTGCAGAATTCTGCCTCAAACACGGTCCCTCCCCACGTGACCAAGTCGAACCTGACGAGATGCCAAACCCAGGAGAGAAAAGGCGTCTGGATCCCTCGTTACGAGACACAGGCAGATACACTTGAAAGGCTCAATGGACATCTGCGACAGTGGGAGCGGTCAGCCTTCCAACTATGAATAAATCCTCACATTGTCTGCACGTACCCATAGTGAAACATTGTTGCAATCGCAGGTACACCGAGAGCTGGGAACAACAGTGGTCCCAGGCTGGGAAGCTCACGGGTGCACCAATCAGAACATGGGGCTCTTATCTTTGACGTCAGTAATATTAACCAATCCTCAGGAGTCTTCATGTAACAATTTTCATGTATCTAATTGTAGGGACAACCCAGATATATCACCTGACTACCCTTTGTCCACTAACATTGTCCTCTATATGTGTGCTATACTAACCCTACCACTCGAGCAACCAATTAAGAGTGGCGATAGGTTTTTTGTTAACTTTCTGAAGTGACGCAAATAGCGCGTCATAATGCAGTAAAAAGGGCCTGCGAGCCCCACGATTGTGTGTGTGTCAGGACGGACGCGTACGCTCCTTGACCCATCCCTGCCGTTTTGTCTAATAAACAGCAGAGTCACCTTGCTCCTTGTGTGTGTCTCATACTCTGTCTCAACTGGGATACACGGGAGGTGTTGGGGCCTTCCTGCCTGGAGGTCTGCGGACGGCCCGGCCGACCCCGGCAGAATTTCCCCCCGACAACTGCTTTACCAAAAGCAAGACCTTTAGAGTGGGAAGCATCCAGATTGTAGAATTTAGAAAATGTGTGCAGCGAAGACCAAGTCGCGGCTTCACAAATAGATTTGATGGGAACACCTCTTTGAAGGGCTGTCGAAGAGGCTATGCCTTGGGTTGAATGGGCCCTCAAACCTTCTGGTGGATCTTTGCCCACCAATCTGTAGCATTCTGAAATGCAAAGCACAATCCAACGTGATAGGGTTTGTTTTGACACAACTTCCTTCCACTGTAGCCAATGAAAAGTTGATCGTCCACTCTAAGCTTGGAGCGCCTAGAAATGTAAAAGCTTAGAGCTCTTCTCGGGTCCAGCCTGTGCAATCTTTCCTCCTCCTTGCTGGGATGAGGTGGAGGATAGAACGCGGGCAGAATGATCTTTTGATTCAAATGGAAATCAGACACAAGTTTAGGTAAGAATGAGGGTTTAACCCTCAATACAACCCTGTCCGTGTGGAACACAGTATAGGGTGGCCCAGAAGACAGTGCCTGCAACTCGCTCACTCTACGTGCAGATGTTAAAGCAATCAAGAAAACGGTTTTCAACATTAGTAATCTTAATGGACATGTGTGCAAAGGTTCAAAAGGGCACACATCAAAAACTTTAGTACCAGATTAAGGTCCCAAACCGGGACTTGGAAAGAAGGAGGAAAGACATTGGTGAGTCCTTTTAAGAATTGTATTACCAAAGGAATTTTAAAATAGGAACATTCTTTTGAAGAGCGCTTGAAAATAGAAAGTGCTGCAAGATGACCTTTAATGGTCCCAACATTGAGACCTCTATGTGTCAATGATAAGAGGAAGGATAACACTTCTGGGATAGAACACAGAAAAGGATCAACATTCTTTTCCCTGCACCAGTGCCAAAACTTCTTCCAGCGGCAATGGTACAAAGATTTTGTTGCTGGCCGCCTTGCCGAAAGCAACACCTCCATGACGTCATCTGGAAGGTCCCAATCCTTGTATCTAAGCCTTTCAGATACCAAGCATGAAGGTTGAGAGTCCTGACCCTTGGATGGAGAGCCTGGCCCTCCTATTGTGAGAGAAGGTCCTCTCTCTGAGGGAGACCTAACAGAGGGCAGATGGACATATCTAGAAGGTCCGGGTACCACGTTCTCCTGGTCCAATCCGGGGCAATTAGGATCATGTGGTTTCCGAACCGTCTTAACCTCCTGATGACTTGAGGAATGACGGGGATCGGATGGAACCCGTATAGCAGTGGGAAGTTCCACTCTACCACGAACGCGTCCTCTAGGGCTCCTCTCGTGGTAAATTCCCTTGAGCAATACCTTTCGCACTTCGGTTGATTCCGGTCACAAACGGGTCTACTTGAGGGGTTCCCCAAAGGGCGAAGATCTCCAGTAGGACTTCCTCGGCCAGTTCCCACTCGTGGGACACAGTATTCTGCCTGCTCAGAGCTTCCGCCGTCATATTCTCCTCCCCGGCTAGATGAACTGCCGGTAAGGAGATTCCTTCCTGAATTGCCCAATACCAGAGCCGCATTGCCTCTCTGCACAGAGGTAGTGACCCTACACCTCTTTTGTTTAGGTAATGCATGGCCACTCTGTTGTCCGTCATTATCAGGAAATTTTTTCCCCTGACAGATGGCAGAAAAGCTTTCACCGCTAGTCCGATTGCTCTCAGCTCCAAAAGGTTGTAGTTTAGACTCTGATGGAGACCCAACGACCGCTGATTGTCAGATCGTTGGCATGAGCTTCCCCGCCGTCATTTGTCCTGAGAATTGGGACCATTGAGTCTTTAGAGCCCATTGAAGGGATCTCATCCTCAGGCGTGCTTTTGGCACTAGGAAAATGCAGGATGCCATGAGGCCAAGCAACCGAAAGAAGTCGTAGGCCTGGAGATTTTGGGCATTTGAAATTTGGAAACCATTTGAAGAATGTCTTGAGCCCTCGACTTGGGAGGCGTGCTCTTTCCCAAGGATGTGTCTAATACAACCCCTATGTACTGGAGCTGTTGGGAAGGTGACATTTGTGACTTATTGAAATTGAGGGAGAAGCCCAGTCTGTGGAGGAAGTTGAAGGTGACTTTCAGATGATTCAGGGCTTGCTCGTCAGAACGCGCCCTGATCAACCAAATGTCCACGTAGGGGTAGACGTGAATCGCCCCTCTCCTGAGGTTCGCCACCACCACTACCATCAACTTGGTGAAGACCCTCGGGGTGGAGGTCAACCCGAATTTTATGACTCGAAACTGATTGTGCGAGTCACCAACCGCGAACCTCAGGTATTTTCTGTGCTTGAGATGGATTGGCACATGAAAATAAGCATCCTGAAGGTCCAATGACACCAACCTATCCTGAAGTTCAAGGGCCAGAAGGATCTGAGAAAGAGTAGCCATCTTGAAATTGTCCTTCCCGAGTAGCTTGTTCAAGCCTCTTAAGTCCAAGATGGGTCTCCGTCCTTTTTGGGAATCAAAAAATTTGGGGAGTACCATCCCTTGTTCTTCTCCGCTACAGGCACTGGTTCTATAGCACCTTTCTCTAGCAGGGTTAAGACTTCCTGCTGTAGGAGCGGGTCTGGAAACTTCAAAGAGTGCCTCACCGGTGGATTGCTTTGAGGTTGCGTTAGAAAAAGAAGGCAGTAAACCTTGGGCTATTATTACTAGAGCCCAAACATCTGAAGTAATGGCTCTGCATTCTTGCAGATGCTGGGACAGCGTGCCTCCCACAGGTATCTTGTGATGCAAGTCCTCAAAGTGGTTTTGTGGCAGTTGCAGATGGTAAAGACGCTGCTGCTGGGGCTGGCTTAGCTCGTTTCCCTCGTCCACCACAAGTGGTTTTTCTCTGGCCTCTTTGACTGGCCATTCCTCTCGCCTTTCCATAGGAGCAGTAATAACGATAGGACCGTCCCCTCCAAGATTGTCCTGATGCACGAAAAGGCTGAGGTTGCCTAATAGCAGCTCCTAAACATTTGGCAGCCGTTTTTGAGGTCTGCAACCTCTCAAGGCTCTGGTCAGCCTAGTTGCCGAAAAGGTGAGACCTGTCAAAAGGCATGCTGAAAAGACGGTTTTGCAGGTCTGGTGCGAAACCAGACTTTCGCAACCACGCAAATCTGCGTATCACTGTGCTAGTGGCCCTGCTCACACTATCTGCAGTGTCCAATACAGACTAAAGGGATTCCTGCATGGCCTCCTTTCCATCTCTAACGATGGCTAGGAATCCTTCCCTTTCTTCCCCTTCTAGTATGTGCTCCGCCGCCATTGCAATGCACATCCACAGATTGTATGAAATGTTTGCCAAGGCGCATGTGGAGTTGGCTGATTTTAATGCCATACTCCCAGCTGAAAATACCTTGTGTGCCCAACCATCCACACGCTTGTTGTCCCTTTCTGGAGGGATGGAAGGGTATGCCACCTTATTTGATTTAGCTGCGGCTGGCTGGACCACCAGACTCTCGGACAGATAGCCGGCGTCGCTACTGGAAGGCGGTATTTTGACGTGAGGGACTTACTCACAGGAGGAATTGAGTCCGGGGTCTCCCCATTTTTGTCCACCCTATTTTGTAAGGCTACATACATGGAAGGGTAAAAATCGGATCTTCGGTGAGGCCATGATCCAATATGTCAGTCAGGTCATCCTGGATGAACCGGGTTGGTGGTCTAGCCCATCCTAAATAATCCACCACCTTTGTCATCTGTTGTCTGTATGAGGGACTGGCATGTTCCCCTGGTTCTGGTCTGCCAAATTCTGTTTCAGGTGATGTGTCAACTCCACTTGCGTTATGCAAAGTTTCCACTAAATCCCTCATTCTGCTTGCCTCAGAAATTAAGACATTCTGGGACATTAGGGGTGCCATAATCTAGGCCAAAAGGAACAACCTCCTCCTCAGAGCTTTCTTGTTCTTCAAAATTGAAGACAAGGATTTAAAATATTCTTTCCTTGGCAGAGGTTTATACATTTTTTCTGGAGGAGCTGTTACAATAGAGGCTGAAGGCTTTGTAGTCTTTACAGCTTTTTCTTTTGCTGCTATTTTGGCAGTTTCCGGAGGAACTGGAGCCTTTGAAACTTTTGGCACGAAGGCTTCGGGGTCGACGTCAACACAGGCATCGATGGCGTCGACAAAATAACAGTCGTCGACCCAGCTGGCTTCAAGGGCGTCGAGACGATCTTCAAAGGCTCGTCCTCGAGGTGTGTCGGGTTCCGGACGGCGTCGATGACCTTGAGCGGTCGACTCGAGCGATCTTTATCACTCGGGGTCCTGGAAGGTTCCCGATCTTTTCTGCTTCGGTCACCCGGCTCGAGGGCGGGCAAGTATCGGAACGGTAACACTCTCGGCCGCCTTCCGAGGAAGGCGTAGACCAAGACATAGCCTTTTCAAAAACCTCCATCATTTTAACTCTAAATGCTTCCCATTCTTCAGAGGAAGAATGTTTTGTGGGGCATTTCATTTTCTTGGGGGATACGTCAGAAGACGAGGTGGGAGGGGACCGGTGGTGTCTCTTTTTAGACTTTTTCGTTGAAGACAAAGAGTGGTGGGAACCACTTCGGGACCTAGACCTAGGTTTTTGCCTTTCGCATCGAGGAGATTTCGCCTCATGGGTTCTCAACTTTTCGGTCGGGTTTTCAACCTACCTGTAGCTTTCCCTTCCTCTCTTGCAAGGCCTTGCCTGTCATAGCCTGACACTTGGTACAGGCCTCCATGTCGTGGTTTTCACCGAGGCACCACAGACATTCTCGGTGCGGATCCGTGATCATCATTTTGGAACCTGCGTGTGCTACTTTTATACCCGATGATGTCACCCTCGACGGAGGCCTCCGAGGGACCTCGACGCACGGTGCCCTCGGCGAGAGAAATTTCCAAAGCAGCCAAAGCTGGACGAATACATCTAAGATGAGGAATATGTTGGAGGACACAATCCATTCGAAACATTGTTTATATTTAATTAAGACAATTAAGACAATCAGTGGCATTTCAAAATTAAGCATGCAATGAAGCATGCCATGAGGGAGGAAAGGGAACCAATCTGCTCCACGAAGGATATTAGCAAAAATGTGCAGTGACATCTCAAAGCAGCTTTGTGTATGCCCAAGGCATGGTAGAAATAATAAAATGCTAACTGGACAATTAAGCTTCAGAAGAAACTGTAAAACCGTGAAGAACAGGTCAAGTATTTTTTTTTTAATTAAGAATATGCACCATCTAAATGTACTAACAAAATGTACAGAAACGTCTCAAAAGAAAGAAGCATAATGGAGATAAAATGTGATTAATTCTGGATAACTGAGTGGCGCCACTAGCCAACCCCATCTTTTTCTCTCAATGTGTTATTTTATTTCTGTTTCAATTTATGCATTTTGTTATATTCGTTTTTTTGTACACAGAGTTCTGAGGAGCACTTTGCAGAGGTAAACAGGTGTTGGCGCCAAACACAATTACTCTTCATATAACAAACAGAAAGTTGATTGATAACATCTCTAATAATACATGAACCAAATAACTGCTAAACACACATTCTTTGGTTTCTTATCAAGATTTCTAATTTTAAAAAAACAATCTACAAAACAAAACTAGATAAAAACTTGGCAACAATTCAGCAGTAGCTCAAAGTGCTAAAAGTTGCATATACATGTTCTGTCCAAGATGTTCACTTGGTTCAGGGGGTACCCTCATATGCTTCTTAGAAACATCATAGGCAGACTAAACCATCTCCAAGCAACATTTGTAGAAGTGTAATGAAAATGTACTAAAAACTGGCCACATTAGCCAAAATCCCACCTACTGCGGAGGCTGATATTAGTGTCTAGATCAGAGCATTTTCTCTTGGACATTAGCTTGGTCCAATGAATAACAAACAAATCAGAATTATGCTGGCAAGGGTTAGCATTAGGCATAATGCATGATGGGATACCTTTAATCTCCATATAACTAGATGTACTCCCACTCAATATTGTTACACTTGCTGGTATAGTACAACACTTATTAAGCGCACATCATCACCTCGCATTGAGGCATCATGACACTGAAGAAGTGGGTACAGAGTGACCTTAAAAAGGTAGCAACAGAGACCCATTCCCCTACGCCCTCAGCCCTCATATTCTTGGTGGAAACAGGAAGGTTTTTACTTTATGGCGAAAGTGCACCAAGTTCTCAATCCCCCGTAGTTCAATCAGGAGTGAGTTGCACAGGAGGGCAGCTTTAATGGCAAACTAGTGGCCTACCCATTTTACCCATCTAAATTTGGGAACAACGTGATTGGTGGATGCTGAATGCAGGCATCTGCCAGGCACACTGTCCACTTCGTCTTGCTCTTTTCTGCATACCACCCACCACTCCATTCAAAAGGGGGAGTAGGGGTTAGTTAGTACTCTCCATCATTATTTTACTACTGCCCCTGCTTTCCCTACTCTTCCACTTTTTTCATCATTTGAGTATCACTATACCTCTTTCTTGAAGCCCCATCCTTTGGCCTTCCTTCTGATCTACCGCCTTCATGGTCCCATTAGCCCTTTCTGTGATGACCTCAACGCCCTTCTCTCTGCTCTTATTCCTTCCTCTACCTCTTTTATCCTCCTGGGTGATTTTAATCTTCATCTTTCTTCTACTCCTTCTTCTGCCTCCTATTCTCAATTCAGACCACCTCTTGCCCTATCACTACATCCCATTCCCACACCTCTAACTCTCATCTTGACCTTATTTTCTCTACTCCTTTCTATCTGTACTTCCCCTCTCAGATTGCTTTTGCATCTCTCCGGTGAGGACGCTGCCTTGTCTTTCTCTCGCCTTATCTTCTGCCCCTGACTCGCATTATCCTGCTTCTCCTTTTTCTCCCACTGAAACCTCCTCGACCATAGCTCACACCTCAGCTTTGCACTCTGCGGCGTACCCATTGGCAAGCGTCGCTGGCTGAAGTCTCACTCCAATTCTGACTGCTCTAGTCACTCTCCATTTGGCACTGCTCGTCTTTCTGCTAAGCAATCTTATTATTCAGATCTTCTCAACTCCATTCCTCCCAGCCCTGTCGCCTCTTTGAAATATTGACTCGTATTCTTTCTTTCTCTGACTTTTTCCGATATTACGCTTGCATTGTCCCACTCGGCCACTGACCTGGCCTAATACTGTTCCTCTAAGCTTGCTGTCTTGCGCTCCGCTATTACTCCATCTTCTAGTTCTGTCTCTTCAACCCCATCTCATTTGGCTTGTATGTCCTCATTTCGTCAACCAGACACTGCCCTTCTGCCCACAGCCCATCCCACTTCAACCCCCTTCTGATCCGATTCCTTCCTCTTACATCTCTAAAGTCTATCCTCCTCTATTGCCTCATCTTACTGCTCTGTTTAATGTCTATCTCTTAGCTTTATATTTTTCTTCTTTGTTTAAACATACCACTAGTCTTCCTATACTTAAAGAAATCTTCACTTGACCCTTCTCTCCGCTCCAATTTCCAGCTTATATCACTTCTCCCTTATCTTTCAAAATTCCTGAACGTTTTGTCTATTCTCAAGTCTCTTCCTTTATTACCCCCAACTCTATCATTTCTAGCATTCAATCTGGCTTCAGCCCTTGCTACTCCACAGAGAAAGCCCTGCTCTCAGTCTATGGGCCTCATTACGACTTTGGAGGTAGCCATGCCGCTATTTGCGGCATGGCTGCCTCCAAAATCGGGTCCGGGTTCCCTGAATGGTGAATTACCGGGCCATTACAAGTTCGGAGGGACCGGTTATTCCTCCTTCAGGGAACCCGGGCCCGGACCTTCCCCATTCCCATTTGAGCCCCCATAGGGCTCAATGGGAATGGGTGCAGGAGCTAACAACGGGCCGATTACGACCGGCCCGTTGTTAGCTCCCTGGTCCCCTCGAGGGACCCGCTCTAGACATCTGGTAAAACCAGACATCCAGAGCGTGTCCCACGAGGGGACCTCGTAATATTGCGGAATGGGTTTAACGGGTCCGCCACCATTAGCGGCACCCTTTAACCCATTCCGCAATACTTATAATGAGGCCCTATGACTCTTTCCTTTCTGCAAGCTATGTGAAACACACATCCCCCTCTTGATCCTTCTCAATTTGTCAGCTGCCTTCGATACAGTCGACCACTCTCTTGTTTCCTCCCTCTCCTTTCTGGTTTTCTGGGGCTCTTCTGAACCGGTTCCAGTCCTACTTGTCCAATCATACTTACTCAGTTTCTAGGGCTGGCAAATATCTCACCACCAGTGTTCTCAAAGGCTCAGTGCTGGGCCCTTTTTCCTCCCTTTACACCTCCCCTGCCATGTCTATAATTTCATACTTTGGTCTGCCCCATCATCTCTATGCTGAAGACACTTCGCTTTTTCTATCCTTTTCTGCCTTCACTTGCTCCATTTACCTTGACCTCATGCCTCAGGCCATCCAATCATGGATGGCTGACCACCATCACATTCTTAATCCTTCTGAGACCGAGGTTCTTTTCTTGGTTTAACCATACCTCATCCGCTGTCTTCTGCTTCAGTTTCCTTTCCTCCTTCACTCCCTATTTTTCTATCCACCTGTAATCTCGTCATCCACTTGGATTCCTCTCTTTCCTTTACTGTGTGCATATCTCTCTCGCTATTGCAGGGTTCATATTTTTAATATTCGTAAAGGGACATTTTTTCACATTTCATGCTTCCAAGTTGCTAATTTCCTCTCATCTTTTCTCGTCTCTTCTACTATTCCTGTCTTTGCTTTGGACTTTGTGGCTCACATCTAAGAGCTTTAAAGTTCATCTATAACTCATCTATCCATCTCCTGTTTCTCTTTCCCCTTGCGACTCCATTTCTTCAGCTCCCTTCCCTTTGATGGTTACCTTTTCATTCTAGTCCAAGTTTAATTTTCTCTGCCTTGTCTAGAAGTCTCTTCCCAATATGGCCCAGTTATCTCTCTTCCTTGCTCATTATATTCTCACTCCTGCTCTCTTCGCTCCCAGTCTCAATTCCCTTTATCAGTTCTCCAGCCACACTGTGCCCAATCCCGCTTTCGTTTCCCCTCTCTTGGCCACACTACACTGAAACACGCTCCCACTTTCTCCAAGTTACCTTTTTTCCTATACTCTTTTTTTGCTTTGACCTTAAAGACCTTCTACTCTCCCCCTAACATTTGACTATCATGTCATTTTAGCACTTCATTTGTACCGTTCAGTAAATATTTGTGTACAGCGCTTTGGCATAAAGCGCTCTATAAATCCAAATAAAATACAAATACTTAATAGTGTATTTGTTTATTACATAAAAAGGAAATTCAACATTGCTCAGTGTCCGCAGATACTGCATTTCCCAGTAAAATATCAAAGCCAGCAATCAAACATTGCACCCAATGGAATGACCATTTCCTTTACCAGCAATGGAAAATTCACAGCAGGCTGAATGTCAGACTTACCTGTTGGAATGTCTGCACAGTAGCAGAGTAGGAACGCAGGGACAGGGAGAACTTTAACAAGTTCTGTTGCAAAGGGAACAGGTGCTGACTGGCTCGCTTTACAATGAGATGGTAGTTGGTGAAGTCAGTACCTAAATAAAGTAAGAGTATGTAAGGTTAAATATGGGTGGAAGAACTACAGATAAGCTACTTCAAACAAGCATATGGATGCATGCCTGGTTTGACTTTAATCTTCATACAAAACCAATTTATTCACTCATGATGGGTTGCTACAGTTTCATAAATACTTACCAGTTTTTTAAATTAGTGATTTTTTCATGGTAGAAAGGAATGAAGCTAAACGCTAAGCACACTGTCTAATGCAGCCACTTGTCTGCCATTTTTGCTGCATTTAAGTTTATATTCGGTCATCTATATTTTTAAAAGGCAACAAGCCGACCTAGTTCCTAAAACTCTACTTGGCTAGTTATAGCTCCAAAAGTCCTCAGGAGATACACCTCTGATGAAAGGCAGAGTGAGAGTAGGTTGCACCCTGGCTCAGCACTATGGCTACAAAATCATGGAAGCACCATATACAACACATACACTAGGTCCTTCCTTGCGTGAGAACTATAATTCTGACCCGACAAAGACAAGAGAAGGACTAGACAGTGCCCATTGGCACCACAAGATGAAACTCATGACTGGGATTCGATCTGGTCTTGAACAAGGGGAATTAACTGAGTGAGGCCCTCACTTTGTTCTAATTTTATTTGAAGCAAAAAAAAAAAAAACAGTACTGCGGTTGTAGGTGGTAAGAGTGGTGCAGACCGCCCTGTACTGCAGCTCTGTGCCCTGATCCTAGGTTCCATCAAACTAGTTTGTGCATGGCTGGCTTCTCAGTCAGGCTTAAAGAGAACATTTCCAAAACCTTCTATAAAGTTATGCACTGCCCACAATGAATGTCATGTTTTCTATCACCTTAACTAAGTCTGGTGAATCCTAAAAGAAAAATGTAATGAGTTTGTATTGATTTTATTGCTCCCCTACAATTTTTGAACATTATCAAATTCATTTGAGATCCATTCAGACTTGAGGAACGTGGGAGTCCAATATTAAATTGGCATATTAATTTAATCAACATGCTGGACAGATCTTCTGGCCATTTTTTAGCGACATTTTGGTCTGTGCTATTAGGTGTCTCTTGCGACATCTATAAACTGAAACTATTGCATTAGAGTACAGATAAGGAGGAATGGCATAGGAGGAAGGACACAACCTGTAGGTGTTCTTGGTTTATTTGCCGACACATTGACTGCCCATAGCCATGCTAATCCGTATGGCCATTCCCACCCAGTTCTTGGCCCTCCTGACCCAAACACCTCCTCATGGGAACTCTGAGCTCGCTTTAATCAAGCGTCACCATCAAAATTTGCAATCAAAGTGCCTGCCAGTGTTTTTTCAAAGCAGTCTTCTGAGATTATGTAATGACTCCTATGGAGTCATTACTGATTCCCCAGTAGGGAATCTCCTCCCATGTGGCCAGAGAACGGCAGCTGCTTCCAGAGCCTGGGGGTGATACTATGAGGGAGGATCATGTGGGAGGCTATGGTTGCTGGGGGAATGTAGCGACCCCATCAGGGGAGGTGCAGTATTCTTCCCCTTCTAAATAAGAGGATCTTATAATTCCCAAGTTCTTGTTGTCACTATACAAAGCCCTTCCGTTGGATGACCCAGAGTCCCCTTCCTCCAAATCACTCTAGACAAAATATAATTCATACCCCATCCACACAGGACACATACCAAACACCTCCTGTTTCTAATGCTTTTCTAAGTGAAAGTCCTAAACAATATCACTTTAGGAAACCTAGAAATTCTATTAACTCCACTCACATAATGCCTCAAGTACCGAGACAAAGAAGAGGAAGAAGAAGTTAATGTAGATGGAATGAAACACAAAAGCTGAACATACAGACTGGTTGTTTTGAAAAGGTATGAGTGCGCAGGACAGTTAAAAATGGTGTGTGTACTCAAGAAAGCAGAAAAGCATGAGAAGGAGGGAGTATGGGAAAAATACTGTGCTGCCAAGAGCAGGCACTTAGAGGCAGCAACTCGCAGCTACATACCAGCTTGGCGCAAGGGGTACACCGTGGGAGCACCGTCCGATAACTGACAGCAACAGCAGGGCTACCGGGGAGAGTCATGCCGAGAAGGAGCAGGCTTGCCAGCAGGTGAATGCAGAGCTGCCGGGAGAGTTGAAGGAAGGTCTGCAGTGCGAGGGAGGTCGTCCCAGAGAGGCAGCTTCACCGAAGCAACGTGCTACGGGCCGGGGATGCTGCAAGACAACAGTGAGTCTGCCCAGAGCCATTGTGAACTCTGGGGCGTACAGACAGGCACGTAAGCAAATAAGAATATTTGAACACCGACCAAATGAACTGCAAAGACAGAACTTGAACAAGTCTCCATGTATGAGCTGTCAATGTGGGGAAAATTGGATCGAGTGTTACCACCAAGCAAACAAATACCAATGAAGGCAGGACTTGAACAAGTCCTCTTGAATGAGATATCAATGAGGGGAAAAGTTGGAACAAGCAGTATCTCAAGCCAATGACATGGAAGCACAGTGAAGTAATACAACTGTGTTTTATCAAAGGACAGTGAAACAAAGAAGAAGTCCCGATGAAAAGTACATCAGGCAGTAAACATTTGGGGGGCGAGATACCTGGCAGAGAAGTATACCAGGGGATCTTCAAGACCCCAGAAAGGAATTCCTGGCAGGGGAGTATACCAGGCAATCCATTCAAAGTACATGAAAGCATGAGACATTGTGAGAAGATATCTGGCAGAAGAGTACGCCAGGGATCTGAGAGGTTAATGAAAGTAAGTCCTGGCAATCAAAACACCTGGCATTTTGAAGTTAAATCAAATCTTTGAAGTGGTGGGAAGATACCTGGCAGGAGAGTATACCAGGAGAGCTGAAGAACCTACTAAGAATTCAAGGCACAGGAGTATACCAGGAGATCTACTAAAGGTGCAGAAAGAGACTTACTTACTTTGCAAGCCACATGGTAGAAACAAATACCAGAGACTCTAGGAAGGACTTGGAAAATATCTGGGTGGATAGCTATACCAGGCATTTGAAGTTGTAAAGTAAAACAAAGACCTTTTCATATTTAGACCAAAATACCTGGCAGAGGGGTATATCCAGAGACCTGAAGAGCTCATAGGAGGATACCTGGTGGACAAGCACATCAGGTGATAGAACAAGATACCAAATATGTTAACAAAATAACGTTATTTAGAACACCTCATCTGAACAAGATCCTTTTTGTGAACTTAGTGCAAAGAAACCCTGAAAGAGCTAAAGGGTACAAGACATACTACTTGCACATGAACCTTCTGAACCTGGTACAAAGAACCCAAACAAAGGGTTGCTTGAAAGAAACACTTTTTGCCATCCTGTCTGGATGTCCAGGGGAAGGGAATCCTCCTCTGGATCCAAAAATGTCTCCTTGGAAAAGACAATTTTCTGTTGCATGCATCTACTTGCTTTGATTCACTTTTTGCCAAATAGGAGCCAGAGATATTTCCCCGCACCCTTAGTTTTTAATTTCTAGTGTGAGGGCTAGATTAGTATGTGTTGGACACAAGGGCAGTTTTAAGTTTGACGACTGACACAGACTGACCTTCAGTTTTAGTTTCATAGGTAGGGAAACTCTTTAGGATAGGGACAGAGAGGCCTTTATCCAACCCTTTTTTTTAATAAGAGGTCTGTTAATGAGAATATTAAAACTTTATGTCTGCCTCTCATTTCTGACTCCTTCCAGAGACTAATGACTTAATTGGAGTTGTAAACCTGCTACTGATGTAATCAAATGTCTTAACCAGGCCTGCCTTCAACCACTCTATTTATAAGCACTGGACATGTCTTTCACTGAAGTCCTGTTAAAAACAAGCACTGGAAAATCCAACAGTTTTGGATTGTGCATAGGTATTAGGCATTTGCCAGGCACTGCTATTAGACGCCAAGGTACTTGCACCATTTTCCACCTGCTACGATCAATGGCCAGTTAATACCACAACAGCTGTACTATGTCAGGGATTCGCCATTCATCAGCTGGTGCTTGCTCAATCCTCATCAGTGTTACTGAAATGGTCTCATAATTGTGCTAGTACCTCTAATGTATCCATACCTCTCAGACGGTCATGTTACCAGCTGCAACTGGGAAAAGGAAAACTTTACCAAACCCTGCAAATATGGTTTCTTAAACAAAAAGGCATCTTGCAAATCTACTGATAAGGGTTTACAGAACAGCACCTGCATGGGCTCTGAAAGAAGAGATCCTTCAAGCACAATCAAATATTTGTGCAGAAATGTCAAATAATCACGCATATCGTGATCAGTCAACAGATTCCGATTGCAAAAATAGAACTTATTTCTGAAGGCGTTGGTAGTTCTTCTCTTGTGAACATACTGGTTGGGATGCAAAGGGTTTAACAAGGACTGTCAGATTTGTGGCAAAGGGAAAACAAACTCCTGTCAGTCATCTATGGATGTTAGGTAGTGGCACACACTTGCACTCTTACTCTTAAATCTGTACATCAATAGTCTGAGTGAAAAGGTTATAAATATCCATTCCTGATAAGTGATGTGTAGAGGAGTGACATCTGCCTTTGTTGCTTTAAGCAGACAAAGCACTCCCCACTACAACAGCAGGGCAAGGATTACAAAAAATAACCAGGTGTACTCATTTTATAGAGGAAATATATTACGATGTATGTTAATTCCAAAGTTATGCAATTTAGCCAATGTAAACTCAATTGCCATAAGTCCAAGTTATCCAAAGGATGTGTGTTAAAATGGCCGCCAGTGCTTAGGGACGTGCGGCCCTGAGCTCCGATCCGGACAAAGGAGAAAGCAAGCCAGGCTTCACTATTGGAGCGGGCCGGGCACAAGAGAAGGACCACCAACATAAGCGCAGTAAAGGAGAGACCCTCTGTGGATAGTGCTCCCCTCCCCCTCTATGTACTTTGCTGCCTGTGTTGGCATGAGAAAACTGGGCAGAGCCCGAAAATGCCGTGGGGAAGGGATCCAATCGAGGACACAAACCATACACAGAGGGTCTAAAAGCATGCAGCAGTGATTGCCCCCACACCCCCCTTGGTGAACGGAATGTGAAGGTCCCTGGGCAGTGAGTGGAAGCTGGCGGAGCCCGCAAAAGGTGGTGGGCGGAGGACCCGATTGGGGAGGCGGCTTCCATGCAGCATATGCAGGGGACCCCCCCCGCTTTATTTATTTATTTATTTAATATACGCATAGGCAAAAATGGGCTTTGCATTTACAAATACAAAAACACACAATACATACCTGCACTTTTGATCTCCAAGACCTCACTGACATTGAACTTAAGCAGCAGGTATTGTCGCACAATACCACTTTCAGGGTAGGCCGTTATATAAAAAGGCTCGATTACATGCTATATTCTGTATTGGACATAGGGTCCACTATTGCATTTGATGGCCAACTGAGTAAGGTCAGTTTCTAAACTGTAATCCATAACTTTCCTTTTGAGACATTGTTTACATGTCACAGGTTGATAGTCATTTGTGGCATGTTCAAAACCCTCCAGCCACCGTTGATGCAACAATATTATGCGCCCCAGTGTCCCATTTGTAGCTTGTCTATCTAATTTTACAAATGCTTCAATGTAGGTAACAATTATAGTATCACTGCAAAGCAGTCTTATTCTTTCGTACCACGTTATCATTTTTTCAATCATGACTGCCCATATACTTTTTACGTCAAACTCTAGCCTGATAATTTGACCAAGAGTGTTTTTGGCATTCAGAAAGAAATGCAAAGTATCTTAGCCTCAAATTTGCACAATTCACCTTGATAGCGATGCCCCCAAACCTCCACTGCATACATCAATGTGGGAATGATCTTAATGGTGTACAACAACAGCACAGTGTTAATAGAGCATCCACCATTCCTCCCAATGAATGCACTAATGTTAACCTGCTAACCTGCTCCATTTGTGCATTATTGAATGTCCAGAACGGGCTAATTTTCAGCTTAGCCTTTCCAGTGAAAGCCATTATCTTTGCTTTGGTTATGTTTACTCTAAGTCCGTTCAGTTCCCCGCATGCACTGATACTGCATCTGGCAGGTTCTGAAGGCCTTTAGGTGTATAATCAAGCAAGAACAGGTTGTCAGCGTACCCAAGCCAATTAATTTTCAGAGCGCCAACTTTTACTGGATAGTGGTTCACATTATTAAAGGCTGTCGCAAAGTCAGCTAAGTATAAGTTAAACAATGTTGCTGCCATAATACAACCTTGTTTAATTCCTCTGCAGGTACCAATCGATCGAGACAATTTCCCCCTTCCAACAATGCGAACCTTAACGGTGGAGTCATTATGAAACATCCGTAACAGACCATGCAGGATATTCCATTTAACAAGTTTCTCCCAGAGGCGATTACGCATTACAGTGGCAAATGCTGCTCTGAAGTCTACAAAAGCGCCATATACCGCGGTCTGCCGGATATTACGTGCATATTCAACTGCTGACACTAAAATCATAAGATTGTGGGTGGTATTCGATTTAGCGCGGAAGCCAATTTGATAATGGAGAAGTATTTTATTTTCATTAATCCAGTCAGTAAGTTCTCGGAGTAACACTTTAGCAAAGATTTTGCCAGGAATATCAAGCATCGCTAACAGCCTATAATTAGCAGGGTTGGACCAACAGCCTTCTTTGTATACTGGTAGTATCAAACTCTCATTCCAACTCAAATGTAACACTCCACAGTCCTCAATGTTGTTAAATACAATAGATAAAGCCAGGGCTTATTTACCAGGTGCTAATTTAATAAGGCTATTACACATTCCATCTGGACCTGCGGCACAGAAGTTATTTAATTTCTCAATCCCTTTAGTGAGCTCTAGTACTGATAATTTACATCTCTAATGTTCTGTCGGTATATCGACAGTAGTGTCTCGAGGGAACAAGGCCCCTAGAGTAGACTCAATATGTTTTATCCACTCTGTTTCTGGCACACTATTAATGATATATGATAGTTTATTTATATAGCGCCTATACACAATGTGTTTCAAAGCACTTCAAAGCAAGGGAGGGAACAAGGGAAAATACAATTACATTATTACAGGCCATGAACAGTAAGGATGTGAAATTAACTATCATACTCAGCAGCCTGACAACATTTCAAATAGTGCAAGAGCTAAGACATAGATAAAGAAGGGAGAGGGACAGTGGGAAGGAAACGGAAACAGACAGGAGACTACCGTACTAGGCCTGACAACATTTCTGGTAGAGCCGGAGAAAACTAAAGGTGAGGGAGAGGGGTGCAGAAAGGGAGAGGAGGAACAAAACGAGCGACTATCGTACAAGGCCTGACGACATTTCAGATAGTGCTAGAAGGGGATGCGGGGGGGGGCAAAAAACAAGTAAGGGGAGGGTGGAGGAGACAGACGAGACTCCTATCATACTAAGTCCAGGGACAATTTTGATAGAGTAAGTGCACAGAAGAAAGAAAAGGGAGGAGGGGAGGAGATGGGAAAAGGGAGACAGGGAGAGGAGGAGAGAACAGAGAGTAAGCAGTCAAAAAGAGTGGAGAAGCAAGAGAGGAGAGCGAATACAATTGCAGAACTCAGTAGTAACACATAATGTTGCAAGGAGGTATGGTCTGCCACGAAAGGAAGCCACATTGGCTGCCTAAAAGGCAGAACAGGGACTTTGTTTCCGGGATATCCGATATAAAGGGGAAAAAGCTGTGAGGCATATAAAAACCCTAATGAGAAGATGATTCGCAATTTCCAGAGGAGGAGGATGATAGTCAGAATGTGGATCTTCCGTGATGGGTGCAGAACGTTGCCAAAGGAGTACCAATACGGAGAGCGAGGAAAGCTCGGCTCCGGTCAATCTTGGAAATGGGAGGTACTAAAGACAGAACCGCGCCGGGTGCTGAGAGAAGCAAACCCCCAGCTAGCGATCCAACAAACGTGCTCTGTAAGCGACAGGAAGGCAAGCCATAGCAAAGCCAGACAAGAAGGAAACAGTCCGGATTGCCACTAAGAAAACACAGAGGGAAGGGCGTGGCCTGGAGCGCCAGCGATGTGGCAGCTCCTCTAAATGCCTCCATACGGGGCATGCAGCTCTCCCTTTGATTCTCCGGTTCCTGCTGTTCTTCGAGGCACGGATGCCGGCAGGTTGTGGCGGAGTGGCGGGGGCTCGAGTGAGGGCAACTTAAGCCCTCCGCGTGTGCTGGAAGCAGAATGCAGCTGATAACTTTGGTGGCGGCAGGCGCCGTGCGCTCCCAAGATGGCGGTCGGGCCGCGCTGCAGCGACCCATCAGCGACGTTCCTGGTGCTAGGGTGAGGCAGGGGCCCCAGCGCGTTGAGACCCCCTCATCACTGCGGTCAACCGTGCCGCCGCACTCGGGTGACCGAGGTCCTGCTTGGGCCCCCCGCCCCCTCTCGGTGCCCACAGAAGAAAGTGGCCTCAGCCCGCTCTGGAGGGCGGCCCCTGCCCCACCGGGGGGGTCTCCTTCCTTACCGCCTGTGCTGTGGAGCTCGCTGAGGTCCCGGCTAGGATTGCCCGGCGGAGCAGCCCCACTTCACATCTGCATCAGCGCTTGGGTCAGCCTGCCAAGCCGAAGATAACGCTGCGGCCGTTGCCGCTCAGATCCAGTCTGTCAGTGGGGGTCCTGGCCCCTGCCTCTGCCAGCGGCCTGGGGGTGCCCGGCTTGACTGCCGTCCTCTTTGACTCGCCGGTGTTCTTCCGTGGTCCCCTATGGAGGGGGGGCCCATATGAAATACTTCAAGCTGCACCTCTGCCTCCATAACCCCCCCGACTTATGCCTCACCCCCCCACCCCTGTGGTGCTTGATAGGGGTGGGATCACCAACGCTACTGTTTGCCTCTGGGGGAGGGGCAGCAGCTCTCCTGGAATTCATACCCCCGGCATCACCAACTAGGAAGGGTAACACCACTTCGCCACCCAGCTTGCTGCCATTACGTGCGCCCTCCACTGAGATCTGCCACCATCCGGGCCGCAGTTTACCACCATCATCTTTACCTCATAGGCCTTACCCTGCTAACGGCTGGACCCCCGGCCCACATGGACATTATGTGGCCTTCAGACTTTCCTCCAGCCTGCCACTCGCATCCCGCAGAGGTACCCTAGGGTCCCTTCCTTTTGCTCTCTCTGTTCCGCCCATCACCAGCTGAGGACCCTAAGCAACGCACAGTTCTCAAAGCTCCCAACGCCTCTCCTACTTCTCTGAAGCTTCTCGGGCACACCTTAAGTCCTCTGTATCTTGCTGTGGGAGCCCTTGGTTCTGCCCTTTGCCCGCCTCTGTGGGCCACCGCGGTTTCTGAAGACATGGCCAAGCACCTCAAACGTCCCAAGACCATGGACATTTCCACCATGCTTCTCTCAGCAGATAGGGGTAAGAAAACGGAGTCCCCGAAAACGTACGCCTCAAAAACTACCAGAAGACAGAGGGACCCTCGTACCTAAGGAAGACCTCCAGGCCTTTATGTCTGACATTAAATCAGAATTTAGATCTTGCATGTCGGAGCTCACTTCAAAATTGGAGCAGACGAACCAGAGAGTCTCGGATGTCGAGCATAGGCTGGGGGAGATGGAGGATCTGGCCCAGGAACAGTCTACATCCCTTGCGGAAGTGCAGCGCTCAATTCAAGCCTTGATAGAGAAAACGGAGATCCTCTAATTCAAAGAAGAGGACCTCGAAAACAGAGCCCGCCGTAATACTCTGCAGATTCGGGGGGTCCCCTCTTCAGTTCCTACCCACACTTGGCTCTTTGCATTCCTTTCTAATTGCACAGGCCTGCAACATGAGTCAATGGATGGTTTAGCTGTCCGGACTGAAGGCCTTTTATGGTAAAGTGCTTTGGAACTGGTTTCCAGGATGCGCTGCTGCCTTTACCGCGGCCTGTGCTACCCTAGGCCTCAATCTTAGTATGGCAGTGCTTCAGAGCTTTCTCCCGCGGACGGGGCTTGCTATTACATTGATCATTCTTTTCACCTTATTAGTGTATTATATGAACCCACATATACACTCTTCACCCATGGGCCTTCTCAGGACACAACCTGCCCTTATGTTGCCTACTGTTTACTCCTCTCCCCCTACAGCTGCGTCTCCGTTTCTTCGTGTTCTCAATATATTTTCCTCAACCTGAATCTTTTGGGGGAAGGGGAGCTGGACAGGCATCCCAAGATTCCCCCCCTTTAGTTAATCATAAATTAACTAAATCTGCCGCTTCCTGTGTTCTACAGTTGCCTTCCTTAGGCACCCATACTTTACATACATCGTGCAAGCCTTCACCTGTTTGGGCATTTTGTTCTTGAGTACAAGTATGTTAAATACAACTCCTGTCACCTGATTAGTCAACCCCGTGTTCAGTGTAGTTCTCTAGGTCGGTGGGGGTATATTTACTGTTCCTGTGAGTGCGTCTATGGCTCTCTCAATTCATACCATACAAGGTTTCTTAGGGTTGTCTGTTTGAGCATGCCCATCTTTTGTAGTAGGAGGTGCACCACTTGCCCCAATCGAAACCATCATCATCATTGCACTATTCGAGAGAGTCTTTAGCAGCGCTGAATGATCATTTGGCACATACAAAACATCACCAACAGGAACACTAAGATAGGCATTCATATTTTTACCACTGCTCCGAGCCATGATGGTGCCCACAAGAACATTGTATCGAACCAGTCATCAGCTTCAACGCCTGCTTTGGTTTCCATGCCTGTCCTTAGCTTAGACAGGGACCCATTCTCTGCCTCATTTGGGGGGAATGTATGTGCAACTGGACAGTCAGATTCTTTTGCACACGCCCCCTTCCATGGACATCAACAAGTCTAACACAAATCTGTTTTGGAGAGTCAACCGGATTGCATGCATTTCTTTCTTGATCGTGTTCAATCCTTGTTGGGTGTCATTCACCAACTGGATAATCTCTCACCTGATTATTTGAAGGCATTTTCTATTGGCTGCGGCCTGGATTCTCATTAGCATAAGGGAGGCAAAGAAGACCTCCGTCTTGGTGTACAGTCGATATTTGTCTAGCATTTCTTTCAGCAACTTGGAAGTCTTCAGATAAATAATTAGATCACATCCTCTGTCTTTGCAGTGAGTGCTTACTTGTTCTCGTTTGTGGTGACTAAGGTGGAGGTTGTCTCGACTGGGTTGCAACAGGAGTTGGTGCTATTGTTCGTGTGCTTCATGGACTACAAGGATAGCTGAATGTAATGTTGCCAATGAGCATGTGACTCTCCATGATGGTGGGATATGCAAGTAGGTCTGCTCAGTATTGGCCGCACACCCAATAAATGTCCATGAGGGCTGCAGTATCCTTGTTCAGATCTGGAATATACAAAGGTTTGTTGCATTTACTGTTCCAACTGGAACATTTCCATGCCCTTGAAAACACAGCTGGTACTCTTCTGGTGCTTGCATTTTCACAGGTGTTTCTTTGGTTTCGAACCATGTCAATTTCTGAACATATGCGGCCCATATTTTGAGGCACCTGTTAACGTCCATATTACTTCTTTGTCAAATCCCAGCAGTCCCCCCCTGCCGTGCAGTTCACTACCGCCTTCTGCCATGTCTCTGAAACGAACAGCACACTTTCCATTTGTAATAGTGGACATGGTTTGCATTGTGGGTATTTGTTGTTCTTGGCACATTTTGCTTCATCTCTGTCCAACACAAGTTGCACTCCGTGCCCCCGAAACAAGATGCTGACCAGACATAGCGCTAGATGACCTAAGCACTGGGCATATAGAGACAGCATTTCCTGGAGCACTATCATTTTGGGTGCTCCCGACGTGTGGGGGATCAAGGCACAGACATAGCAGCTTCCACTTGCCCCCTTTTTTCCCACTGAGCGAATGTGGATGTACTACACATTGCTAAATTATGGATGGTGCACATCGACCATTGTATCTACTCCAACCCCTTTTTAGTGGTCATATCAGTAAGGCTGTGCCGGTAAGATAGCTCAGTAAAATAGCTCAGTGGGTTGAGCGCTCGCTGCTGCGATCTATGTGTGATCTGCAGGTCACAGGTTCAACTCAGCCTTTCATACTTCTGAGGTTGTAAAGTTGTACCAACTTCGTTTGGGATGATAAATATATGTAAATATGTTCTATGTACAGCGCTTTGGCAAAAGCGCTATATAAATAACAAATAATTATCCTATCCCCTCTCTTTATCCACCCCTCCTTTCTTTCTGTGTGACCATTTCCATGTGACTGTTGATCACCTGTGTTCGCTGCAGATTAATAAGGTCACTAAAAAAGACATTAGTCTGAACTGTACCATCCCCCAAAAAGAGCCCCTCCCATATTTAGACACACACCTTTATATGTCTCAACCATATAACTTGGCCAAGTGTATAAATGCTAAACCCTAAAATAAAACCAAAATGCATAGATCAGACATGTTCATTAATCAGCGACAGCTAAGAGATTTTTGGAAAAACGCTGAACCAGGAAATATTTTTGCATTTTGAAAAGTGCTTGTTAACTTGAGAAGTGCATTAGTAATTATATGCAAACAATGAGTAACCATTCTAACAGTAGCCCTTCTGAGAAGCAGATGGTCCAGTTGGATCGCTGGGCAAGCTGAGGTAGTCGTACTGTGATGAGGTAGGATCTTTGACGAGGATGTAAGAGAAAAACAAAATACACAATGTCCACAACTCAATTCAATATAAAATCAGCACAGTACTGTGCCACTCTGTAGATGTACAGAAATAAGGACAGTCATGGTATTAGGGGACATAGTGTTGAGGTTTCAGACACAGGAGGTGCTGTATGGGGAGACCGCTGGACATCCAAGAGGAGTACTCAATACTGCAATTCCGTTAGATTGACTGCAAATGGAGTGGCATACACGACAGTGAATGGGCCGTTGTACCTCGGCTCACTCCACCTGTGGACAAACTTTCTCACATAAACTCTGTCCCCCTGGGGCCAGCTGGGCGGGTGGCGAGCTTGCAGATTCTGATGCTGCGCTGTTATAGTTTTCTGATCGGCATGGTGCCATCTGTTGAGAGATACGTTTTGTTGACTTAATCAATGCAGAAAGGTACATTTTAAATCCATCCCCCAAAATGGATAGAGCCCTGTGAGCATCAAAAGGTGCTTCGAACTGGCGATAATGGTGTATGCATGCACCATCCCATCACTATTTCATGAGAGGGGGAGGTGGTGGTCCTTACAGGGCTGCATCCGCATGCTGAAAAGGGACAAGGGCAAACAGTGGGCCCAATTCCTTTTGTGGGTGACACATCATTTAGACAGATTGGCCTGTAAGGGGCCGTTGATTAGCTCGACAACACCGTTGGCTTGGGTTGATAAATGGAACAGTTTATGTTTGATGCCTAACAGAGCTGTTAACTCCGTAAATAGCTTGTTAGAGAAGTGTCTGCCATCATCCGATTTTAATACTTCACACATTCCCCATCCGGGGAAACACTCCTCTCACTAGAAATTTGGTCACACAGTTGGCATCTGGATGTGCACATGGACCAGCCTCAACACAACGGGAGAAGGGGCACACCACTACAATAAGAGGTGCTGCACTGTTCCCCCATGTAGGCATAATCAACGTGGAGCTCACGGAACTGCCCGCTAGGTCGAAGCAATGTACCTTGTAATGTCTGTAGTGTTTGCCCAGTATTATATGTTTGGCATATTACAGTTTGATATGAAGACATTTAAAAACTCTTAGAGGTTGGGCACGTACCAATCCTCCTGTATATCAGCAGCCATGTGCTGCTTCGATACGTGGGAGGGATAGTGCAATTGCTCTAGTGCAATCATTACCAACTCACCTGTACTGCCCTGCCTCCATAGAAGGTCTGGGGGGGAATTGTTCCCACTCTCTCTTTTGCTATAACAACTTCTCATCGTGTGGTGCTCGGCCTTGCAACTCAATGATTTGGGTAATTGGTAAAGAGGTGTATGGACCTGGAAGTTGCACTTGCATATTAGCAATTTTGGGGTATTCTGAAACATCTGGTACTGGGAGATAGGCTGCAGATTTTGCAGCTTTGTCTGCTGTAGCGTTCATGCAAAATTCATGTGGGCGGTGCATTTCAAAACTGCTACTAGAGTGGGCTATGACAGAGCATAAACAAGTCTGTCCAACAAAGCAGCATGCTGCACCAGGGACATCATCTGCTCTTCTAAGCCCCCTTCTTTTCCATCAAGACAATCCTGAGTGCACTGTGGTTGTGACATAAGCTGAGACAGAATATATATGGTCACTCGGCAGCCCTGCAATGCCTCTAGAGCTTTTCTGCACTAGTACTTCATATTTTCTGTCTACTAAACAGAACAATTCAGCCCCTGCGTGCCTTTTACCAGTCTCCTGGTCAATAGTCGCTGACCCGTAAACGAAGAACAGTTCATCATCAAGGGCATAATCTTGAGCTTTTGGAATGTCATTGCCAGGTCCCTCATATGTGGCACAATCGTGTACATAGTCAGTGATAGTAATTGTTTCTGTAAGAAAAGTGGCTGGATTCACTGTTTTACACCGCAATGAATGTTAGGGCAAGATGGTATAACCTCATATGGGTGTATTTGGATTGTTCCAAGATAGCAAATGCTGCATCCTCTACGTACAATGTAACTGAGCACCCCATCGTAATAGTACAGGGTTCGAAACTGAGGGGAGCTGGAAGCTATTTAGCTCCTGCATGTAGCATATAAGAGCCTAGTTAGCCTCACACCAACAACTACCAGGAACTACTGTTGGCTCCTCAGGACAACTAATGTATAACAAACATTTCTTTGTGACATTAACTCTGTGCGTTGGGACAAACTATAATTAAGCATTATGACATATATATATACGACATTTAAAGCATAAAGGGTTATAAATAATGGACACAATGTTAAGTTTGCATCCTATGTGGAAGTTAGATTTACGGAACACTCTGTACTAGCTCCTTGGTCGCCCCTGGTCACAAATTAATTCTGGATACCCTGATCTGCTTTTAGCTCTTGCTTATCCAATCTTAATTTAGATCCCTGTGGTAGTTGACTTCTATAGCAAAGGCTACTGCAGCTAGATCTTGCTCACACAGTTGGCCCTGCATAACTGAATCCAATATGCCACTGTAGTACACCAAGGGCTTGTGGCCCATCGTACCTTTCTGGGTTAGTACTGCTGTCATCTGCCTGTCTGAATGTCAAAAGAGGTAGAAGTCTTGCATGTAGTCAGGTGTTCCTAGGACAGGGGCAGTGGCAATATCGTTGAATTCTTGGAAACTAGTGAGCACCTCCTCCATCCACGTTATTGTGCTCTTTGCCTTATGGGCGTCTTCAAGTGCCTGCAGCAGTGGTCAGGTCTATGTAGTGTAGTAAAAAACCCAACCCCTGCAATAATTACACAATCCCAGAAATGTCTCCATGTCCTTAACTGTCACTGGTTGAGGTATGGTGCGCACTGCTGCAGCACTTTCAAGTGCTATTTTCTTACCATGAACAGAAATTAGTTGACCGAGGTATAATCTGTCCTGTTGACAGTACTGCAGCTTCGACCTGTCCACTTTGTAATCCTTGTCAGCGTGCAATTGTAATAGGGCGATGGAATCTCCCTGCACTGTTGCTCGTTAGCACTACACACAACAAGTCATCTACATATTGAATGATGGTGCTTGGCATGTGTATGTTACCCACATCCGTGTAGAACCCTGATAAAGATACTGGGGGACTCGCAGTACCTCTGTGGCAACCTTGTGTGTTGGAACCGCCTCCTGCCAAGGGTAAACTATGTGAGATATTGGAGTTAAGATGCAATGGGACCGAGAAGAATGCATTTTTAAGTCCATGACAGTAAAGCGAGTCGCTGTTGTGGGTATGATGCATAATATTGTTGCAGGATTGGGGACTACCGGAAACTCTGCATGCACTATGTCGTTCAGAGGGTATTAATACTGAATCAGCCTCCAACTAGATCCTTTTGATTTCTGGATGGGGTATATGGCCGTAATACCGGGAGAGTTTGAAGGTATAATAATGCCTTGATGTAAGAGTACAGCGATTTATTCCCTCCTCTGATTCCTTGGACAGTGGGCACCGTTTCACTCAGGACAATACTGCTCCTCACTTAATGGTAATTTGAACTGGAGCAACGGCCTGCAGTAATCCTACATCATGAGGATTAGTCATCCACAGAATGTCAGGTACCTGGGTGAGATCTTCTTGGGCAAAGGATAGGATACTTTCTGCCATAAACATGGGACACGGCACGGGGCGTGACGTGGCTTGGTGGCCATGCAGGGAGCAGCTGCACTTCGGAGCTCCTAAGAGATCCTGCACACAGGTCGGTCAAACTGGCCCAATTTGCCATAAAACTCAAAATAAATACAACGAGCACGGTGTTGGAAGATCCAGGGAATATCTGGGGAGAAGACCGCTGCGGGAGAGGGAGTGGATTAGCCAATACGAGGATTGATAACAATCCGCGTAGAAGCAGGCAAGATGGCGGAAAGGAGCCAGCTGGGTCCTTGAAGGGGAGCCTGAAAGCAGGCGCTTGAACCAGTGTATGCGAACATCAGAGAAGCAGGCAGCGAAGCGGTGGTGAAAGCCGGAGAGGGAACCACACGAGGAACCCAGCTCCAGTCCCAATGCGAACAGAGAGGCGGCCCGATTCAGAAGTTGCTACGGAGGGGCGAGAGCACTGATCGAGGGCTGCAGATGGTGGAGTGCAGCGGCAGAGCAACAGCACAGTGAGGACCCGAACCAAGCACACAAGGGGAGCCCGGGAAGGCAGTGAGGAGGCTGTAGCATGGGCAGAGAAGCGGGGGTGAGCTAGCAATGGGGAGCACCCCCCCAGGGAGCCTTCGCCACAACACATGCAGGGAGATCCAAGATACCCCCGCCTGAGACCAAAAGCCCTATCTGCACGAGAATCGTGGAGGACTTGGCCATGCGGCACGTCAGTAAATGCCGAGAGGCCCAGAGCATACAGGGGAGGCCACAATCCTAGCGAAGTGGCAAGGCGGACCGAAAGGAAGCAGGGTAACGAAGTGCCCAACACAGGGCCTTTGGGGGGAAGAAACGAAAGACAAGATAGCACCCAGGCCAGAAACACCTCCGACCGGTCTAGGACAGAGCAAATAAACCACAAACACAGAGGGGGAATATTGGAAAGAAACCCTGCTACGTAACAACGCCTGGAGGAAGCCAAAAAAAGGGCCCATCCGCATTCAAACTAGGGCCGCCATTGGGAGTGTCCAGAATCCAGCCCCACGCAGGATAGGGCGGACGCACACGAAAGGGGACAAAAAAGAAGGAGAACAGTTACCACCAGACTCGAGACCATCGGAGCACATAGAGAGCCCGTTCCTAACGCTGGAAGCTCCCCCAGACAGAGGGAGGTATGCACACGCGGCGGGAAGATGAGAGGCTCCCCACTATATACCCTAAGCCCTGAGAAAGTGAGCGGGCCCCACCAGCACCAGTGGACAGGCCGCAGACGGGTGAAAACACAAGTCATAAAATTAAGAGACTACAGCGGCAGAGCGCAGGGGGAGAAGCGGCCTCCACAAGACTCCGGAAAGCACCACAGCGAAGTATAGACCGCCCCTAGACAACCATAACCTCCAGCTAACCGCAACGACAGGTTCGGGCTACATACAAGGTGAGAGCGCAACCAAAGAGCAACACCGCACAACAGAGATCCCAAAACAGCAAAAGGAGCCGAATAGCATTCAAAATAGTACAACAAAATGGGAGGGCACAACCCATCGTCCTGGTGTAATAGCGCAGAAGGGTGCAGGGAACGAAGACGTCGGCCTGTGACCCCAGGAAAACAAAGTTAAAATACAAGACTGCTCTCACACTCTCACAACCTCTTTACCTCAAGCTGAAGGCCACCAAAGAGAGCAGACTAAACACACAGCAAGTAGTCAAGTCTACAATCCTCAAAGCGCAGCCCATACGCAGCACAAATACAACGAGAATTTGCACGGGAAGCACTGCACAAATCTGTGCAGGCACCAGAGGTGAGGAGCCCGGACACGTGCAGCTGCGGTGGCAACCATAGACACTGCGCAGCTGACCAGTAGTGGGCACAGGAAAACGAAGGGAGGAAAACCGTAGAGTACATTACCAGCATCCCACTCGAACCCTTGAATAACGTGAAGGGGAAAGGAGAAAAGGGTCGTGGAACCACCATACAAACACAGAGGCTGAACAACACAATCCAACGGAAGAAGGAAGAAAATACCCGTTTTACTTAACGGAACAGTGAGCAGGGAGAAGTGAGAACCCAAAACAAACAAAAAAATGGGGAAAGCAAAGACCCAGGAACACAAGGGGCACCCTCCAGCACCTGAGTAACAAGAGCATCACGACGCAAACTCACCACGCGGCTAGGAGTGGAAGAACATAGTGCAACACTACAAGCACGAAGCAGGGACATTCCTGACAAACACTGAGGGGGAAAGGGCAAGCAGACCAGCATGGAAGCATTCGCCTGTAAAGGCGACATGAGCCAGCCTGCCCTGACAAATGCCGGTATGACCACGGCAAGGTCAGAACAGCAAGAAGGGAGGCACGATGATGGCCCCATACTCGAGGCTGTAGCAGGGTTGAAAACCTCACTAGAGCATAAATTAGACATGGTGATCGTAGACGTGGGCCTCCTAAAACAGGATGTTTGGGCCCTGGCAGACCGAGTGAGCAGGGAAGAACAGCAGGTGCAGACAACACCAGTAACATCACTACTGCACAGTCCCAATTGACAGACATGCTGCATAGGGTATGCACTCTCGAGCACAGAGCTGAAGACGCGGCAGGGAGGGCCCTCAGAAACAACAAAAGGAATGTCGGACTGCCGAGTGGAAGGCAGAGATCCCACGAATTACATGGAAAACCTGCTGTTACAAGAAGTGGGAGCCGAGTACTATCCCAAGGCTTTGCGGTGGAAAGAGCCCTGACCAGAAAACCCCGGCCGGGAGCACCCAGAGGCCCGCGATAGCCAAAATCATGAACTTTAAAGACAGAGAGAAGATACTGACATTCTCGAGAGAGGGAGGAGCGATCACCAGAAACTCCTTCAAGATAGCGATCTACCCAGATTATATAGCCTTAGTGCAAAGAGAAAGAGCAAGATTTGGACTGACAAAGGAGCACCTCAGGAATGCAAACTTGAGATCTATGTTATTATACCCCGCTAAACTAAAAGTGCTCCGCAATGGCAGAACACACCTCTTTGAAACCACGGAAGAAGCCCATGAGTGGTTGGATCAACAAGGAATACCCCAGCTAAATCTGAAAGGTCTAGAAGTGCAGAAGACACCAAAGATGTCACGGGGCAGAATATACAGTAGGAGACAGAGGAGGCAACCCCAAAGCTGCCCCGATAGAGGCGCCATGACGGAGAGCCCCACGGACTTTAACAAGTTAAAAGATGCCAGTTTCAAGGCATAGCGATGCGGCGAGCCGGCACGGGCGTGCTGGGGTTGTGCAAGGAAAGCAGCAGAGCCTGAGCAGGGGGAGGGTGGCTGGGCTTTTGTTTGCAGTTACAGTTTGTTGGTTGAAAGGCGGCACGAGAATGGAAGTATTTAATAGACAAAGAACATCAAGAAAGCGCACAAAGCAAAAAGATAATAGCACGAAAGGAGAGGAGGTATCAGCAGATGCCTAAGGGACAAAGGAACCTAGAAAAGCCCACTCTGAACAGGGCTGTACGGGAGGAAGATGAGACCACATCAGCAGGGGAAGCAGAAAGCAAAACATCGGAGAAAGAGGATGAAAGGCACGACCAAAGGAATATACAGCACCAAATTCCTTGTAACAGGTATGTGACGGCACAACTACATGTTTTCTATAGTACCTCCGTGTAGACACGGTTTTAAATCACACGCCCTTTATATTCCCACAGCGTCACTGGCACTACGAGCAACATGTGGACGATCATCCTACAATACTCTGCCTAACTAGTCCTGAGGAAAGCTATAGGACAATACATCATCTGTACTTGTTTTGTTCATAGCTGGAAACACATTTGAGTGTCGACTCGATAGGTGCATGTTTAGTAACATCGCGCACTCAGTCACGATATACTAATCCTCACTTTTTACCTATGTCTAGCAAACAATTACGTTATATGATGATACAATATAATGTAAACATGGACTTTTAGTTTATATGTCTATTTGTCAAGAAAAGGAAGTTATCCCCTGTTTGTAAATAAACAATGCTATGTACTTCAAAAGTCTGATATATCATAATAAAAACACAGATCTCATGTACTAGGATCTGTTACATGTATACGTGTGCCAAACCTGCAAGTGTTTCAGAGGAAGAGGTAGCCTGAACCCCCCCCTCTCTCCACAGTATATATATATGCTCCTGATTCAGGCCCCTCTATAAAATAAAAGAGGACCCCCCCCCCTTTTCCCCTCCTTTACAACCTCCCACCCATGGGTGCCATAAGGGTATCCCAAGGGTCTGTTCACCAAACCAAAAAGAGGAAGAGCTGCACTGCCAGGAGTCCCGCATGGACTCCTGTGCAGAAAACACAGAACACCGATGAAAAAAGGACTGCAGGCAATATTTAGATAACACACAACAAACAACATAATCAATCTGGCACGTCATGTTGGGAGTGTTCAACGTCCTCTTCGTCTGTTTTGGCGCGCAATCTCAATCGTCCATATTCTGAGCTTTTGTTGCCCACTTGCGACTGGGTATCTTCACCTTCAGGGTCATTTTACATTGGGACTGTCACCCTCTGATAACTTAGGCTTTTTCTAACACTGCTACTCATTTCCTCTTGCGTCTGTCTGCATTTTCCAGTGCATTGGGATTGTTTGTGTCATTCTCTACCCTGGGTGTAAACAGTTCCAGTACCAATGCGTTCCATGCCAGTACTTAATCAGAGCTTTCGCTTGCACCTCTGTGTAGTGCCAAAGTCCATACTGTGGTTTCAGCCCATGCCCATTGCTGGAAGTCCGCCCACCAAGCTTCTATGGTCAGGCCGGTAGCGGATTTCCACGCTATCGCTATGCAACGTTTCGCGAGGATACATATCAGGTCTTTCATTTTGGCTAGGTGTGTTCTTTGCTTGCCACCTCTCGGGAAGGGTCCTAGCAGGTAAGATTCTGGTGTCCACGCTTGCATGTGGATTCTGCCCTCC
Organism: Ambystoma mexicanum; assembly: GCF_040938575.1. Taxonomy (NCBI): domain Eukaryota; kingdom Metazoa; phylum Chordata; class Amphibia; order Caudata; family Ambystomatidae; genus Ambystoma; species Ambystoma mexicanum. The sequence continues at coordinate 290,106,532 of NC_090932.1, read as the reverse complement.
GCCGCTCTTGCTTTAATACCTTCCCAAAATGTTATTACTGGGCAGGCCCAGAACATATGTAGCATATCCGCATTTTCTGTTGTGCATCTTGGACAGCTGTGGGTTGCTTTACTCCACATCTTGGATATTCTACTTGGGGTAAGGTATGCTCTGTGTGTAACATCAAGCTGCGTTTGCCGAAACCTTGCATTCCTGGAGACCATCTTGATGTACCTTGAGGCTCTTGACCACTCCTCATCTGTGAAGGTTTTTTTGGAGTTCTACCTCCCACTTTCCCCGTGCTGGCAGTTCCTGCGTATTGTGGCTTTTCAGGAGCAGTTCATAAAGTCTGGACACCGTGTGTCTCCCTTCGGCCACATCACACCATGTATCTAGTGTCTCCACTTTTTCAGTGTCCTCTGGCAGATTCGGCCATCTTTTTTAATTGCTTTTACCATTCCATTGTAGAGCATGAATTGGCCTTTGTGCACACCATACCCTTCTAACAGGGTCTGTAATTCCACCCATTGTCCCCCTTTCCATAAGTCACCGACCTGTGCAATTCCTTTGGCTTCCCAGTGGTTACGATATTGGGTAAGAGCTCCAGGTCGTGTATTTGTAAGTCCTGCTAGCGGGATCTGTGCCGAGTAGGCGTCCAGTGTTCCCTGAATCTTCCACGCTTTTTCCAGAGGGTCAGACCCAGTTTGGCCGGTGTAGGGAGCGTTCGGAGTAACTCTCTCAGGTAACAATGCTGCAGTGCGGGCTGCAATAGCAGTGCGTCTATAGTTGTCTCATCCCCCAGCCAGTGTACCTCAAACTGTAGCTGCCCTGCCATTTAGTACCACTCGAAGCCCGGCAGTTTGATCCCTCCTGACTGTCGTGGCCACAGGCCCCAGAACACAAAAAACACACCATCTAGTGATGGGGACAATGGGTCACTTAACTCACTTATGTCCCTTTGGGACCCATAAACACAGGGGCCCTGGCTGGACTCGTATAAAGATGTGAGCAGGAACACTATTTCAGTGCAGTAGTTTTTATGCACTAGTTTTGCTTCCTTTGTTTGTACTTGTTGGGCCGTTTCCATCTCTTTTTCACTTAACCGTTTGCAATGGTGCATAATTATGGACTGTATCGCTGCCCACCCCTCTGCCTCAATCCCCACTATTTTGTCGAGGGCCTATTGTACCTTCTAGGGAAGCCTTTTGGACCACAAAATAAAAGAATGTGATCGGTCGATCCCATGATTCGCCCGTCTCTGCCCTCCACCATCTATTGTGTCTGTAAAATATACTCCATGCGATGTTCGTCATCCCGCATAGAAAGAAGATCTGGAATGTCTGGGTAGGAATGTCATAAAGCCACCCACAGCTGCGCCCTGTTGTCATTAAAGTGGGCCCCATAAAGAAAATTGTCCCTTAACCGCACTCTGGGGTACCCTGCTTTCACCCATATGTCGTCTGCCTGGTCCCCTAGTATTGCAACAAATAAGCTTTTCAAAACACCTATAGCCAGAGTGATACCTCCCATTTGTGTTTCAAACACGTAAATACATTTCCCGTGAGGGCTGGCAGGGCCTTAAATCAGGTTATGTATATCCATGTGTGGCCATGGTACATACTGTGCTCTCCCTGGTCCTTTATTTAGCAGGGGAAATGTGTCCCCCATCACCTTTTTCACCTTCCTCTTCTCCATTGGTTTGCCTTTTGCCACTGCCATACACCCATACTGATTCCTCAACCTCGGCCTCCACAAACTCTCACCCATGGTTATATCGCGGATGGAGCCTCCCCTTGATATGATATATTATATGATGTCATTTATAAGGCACCTGTACACAAGTGTTTCCAGGCACGACAAGACAAGGGAGGGAAAACAAGGAGGACAAGACAAACTATCTTACTAGGTCTTGTGTCATTCAGATGGTGCAAGTGCAAGAACGAGAAGTGCAAGGGGAAAGGGAGGTGAAAACAGGGCAGCACGGCTCTGGGTAGTGCAAGGAGAACAAGGGACTGTAGGGTTACAGTTACAGCCCCTAAGTGCATTGTAGGCCCGGAGGCAGTGCAAGGGTGACTGATCAAGAAAGAGCCTGGTACCCAGTGAGACTCTGACGGTAGCCAAGCAACCAGTCGGTACAGCGGATGGGTAGGTCAGCAGTGGAGGGAGAGAGAGAAAGCAGAGAAGAAGAGGAAAGTTTTGAGCTGCTTCCGGAACTTTAGGGTATCCGGCTCAAGATTGAGAGGGGCAGGGAGGCCATTCCAGAGGGAGGCAACTGCAGAGAAGAGAGATCTACCTCCCCCACACTCTCTGCCTGGAGAAGTGTCTAACCCTTAGAGAGTTGGAGGTAGCTGAGCGAAGGGCTCGAGAAGGAAGGTATTTTGAAAGAGATGTAGTGCAGGCCCCAGCCCCAGAACGCTTTGTGGACAAAGCAATTCTACCTCGTCCACCATATCCCATCTCATCATCCGACTGCACCGTCCCGTCATACAAACTTCCTGTCTGCTGCCTTGCTCTTCCCATGACCTTTTTCTCAATGTGTACATCCACAGTAGCAGCAATATCAACCCTAAACAATATTTCCCCTGTCCTCCATTCGTCCAACCCACTAGGTGCCTGCTGCCCATTCCTCCTCAACCATGCCAACTCCACCTGTGTCCTTTATTTTTTTTGTTGCACTTTCCGATCTTGGCCCCCCCACTGCTCTTGCCCCGTACAGCTGCCAATGCTATGGGGTTCGGGAGGTTTGGATAATGAGCCTTTGGTCACTGAGGGGCGGCACTGTGGCAGGCAGAGGGACATACACTGGGTTTGTGTACCCAGGCGCTGAAGGGGGTAGGGTAACATCCTAATGGAAGCTGTGGTGTACCTGGTGGCAAATGTACTGTTGGCTCTGGTGTGGGCGGGGCAGAGAGTTCATGAATGGATGGGGTGGCGAGTGTGGTCTGGACACATGGCGCTGGCGGGCCTGCTAATGTCTTCGCAGGACCTATTTTACTTTTTCCCTTTATATTTTGTTACCAAAAATGTATACATGTGGCCTAGAACCTCCTTGTTATTCGTTCCCGGCTCTGGAATCTGTTTGAACATTCCCCCTTGTCTCTGCCACCCACTTGTGGTATTTAAAAACCTTCTCCTTATACAGTGGTAAAGCTGCACTCATATTCTTATGGGGTTGGCAGCTCCATTATAGCCGACCCTGTGAAGACGTATTAAAATAAGAAACTCTTTTTATTCAGGGACCGATCCAGCAGTACCTGTGTCGTTCCAATACCCACAACCGCTCCCCTCGTCACCCCCACGACACTTGTTCACTCCTCACTTCAACCTCAACCCAATATGCCTTACACTCTCTCACAGCCACACTCCACTTCGCTCCCAAAATCCTACACAACAAACCTGGACCCCTCCTGGGTCCACACCAATACAATAACAAAAGCAATAAAACAAAAACACCAAAATACTACATATCATTCCCAAGCCGCCTTTATATTGGACGGGGAGATTCCAAGCCCACTCAATAAACAGAGCCTTTACCCTTTTTCCTCTCTTTTCTCTTAGTGATGCAGCGCTGTCTTCTTCCCCCAATCGGGAAGGGTCCCATTATTCTATTATACTCTTATTCAATTTAATAATAAAATACATTTTAACCCCTTAAGTGCCATGGGTATTTCTCCCCAGTGCCAGGGCCTTTTTTTGTGATTTCGGTATGTGGCCATTCAATGGCTTGTAACTTTTTAGTTACATGAGGTATCTCGGCCAAATTTGGCTCCTTTTTTTCCCACATGTAGGCGGTCATAACGCCACCCAGGAATCCTAGGTTGCTGTAGGGAGGTGAGAGAAAATAAGCAAAAAGGGCGAAAATGTTGGGTTTTTTCAAAAAATGCCAATAAAATGATGTACAAAGAAGCCTGTGGTTATTTCCTTGTAAGAGCTAGGAACGAATGGTTTGCTGTGCTGAATTCCCCAGTTTCCTGGCTTTCAAGAACAGGTTGAGTGGAAACGGAAAAAAATATTTTGATGTGGTTATCAACCGTTTTGTGAGAGGTAGGCAATTTAGGCCATTTTTGCCAATTACACATGCATGGACGGAATGGAAGAAAAGGGTAGGAAAGCCGAATTGGAGGACAGAAAGGCAAGTATTTCTGAAAAGTAGACAAAATTCCAAGTTTCGGAAGGGGTGATTTGCGTAGGTCAGGCAACAACTAGGTAGGGGAAACTGCCATAGATTGGGGGGAAAAGCGGGAAAATTACAGAAAAAAAAGCTATGTGTTGGACATGGTTGGCTTGGTACGGCAATGGCTTCTATACATTTTGAGAAAAGCAATGCTCTGCTACATTCTCCTGACTCTTGCAGTTAGGAGAGCACACATTTTTTGTAGTGTTTTACAAAACAAGCAAAACCACAAGCCAAACACTGAGCCATGGTACACAGGAGTTTTACGCTCACGACCTGAACAGACGCACTTAGCATGTGTAAATCGGGAAAACCAATGTGGTGAGGAACGACAAGCATACATTTTTTGAAAGAGCACAGGCAGACCTTTTCAAGGGTAGGTGACTTGAGCAGGTTACAAAAGTGTATGGTGCCTAAAGCAGCGACTAAATGTAGGTCACATTTGGGAAATGAAAGGGTTGTGTGACAAAGGCCATCAGCAAATGGGTCAAAACGTTATGAAAACCACACAAACACAACACATCGCCTACTGTCCCGCGTTCCCACAGGTGTTCCGATGAAAACGGTACCTCACATGTGTGGGTGCACCTACCTGGCCGACAAGGGGAAAGCCTAAAACACAAGTAACCCCAAGTCTGTTTTCAGACCGGAATTTGAGACGCTCTGCCGATCGGCACAACAGATTATGGGCCTCGGGTGTCCAAGCCACCAGGGAAAACAGGGAACCCCATGCATTTCCAAAAAGAGGACACCCGTGGGAATCCGCAGAGGTATGATATGCCCAAATCGCCCCAGAATTTATTACCCAGACAACCCCGCAAAGTCCGAAATGTGGGGAAAAAAACGCATTTTCCGCACATTTCGCTCGGCTCACCCATCGAAACACGCCCCCAACAACACATGGCCTACCGTGCCGTGTTCCCACAGTTGCCCCGATGAAAACGGTACCTCACATGTGTGGGTGCACCTACCTGGGCACGAAGGAATAAGGCTAAACCACTGCTATCCCCCCAAAGGGTTTGGGGAGCCAACCTACAGATTTAGGCCTGGGGTGTTGCAGCCACCAAGAAAAACAGGGATCCCCATGCATTTCCGAAAAGAAGACACCCGTGGTAATCCGCAGAGGTATGATTTGCGCAAATCGCCCCAGAATTTATTACCCAGACACCCCTGCAAAGTCCGAAATGTGGGAAAATAAACGTATTTTCCGCACATTTCGCTCGGCTCACCCATCGAAACACGCCCCCAACAACACATGGCCTACCGTCCCGCGTTCCCACAGGTGTCCCAATGAAAAAGGTACCTCACATGTGTGGGTGCACCTACCGGGGGCGCAAAAGGAAAAGGGTAACCCGCTGGTAACCCCAAGCCTTTCGCCACAGCACAATTTGTTCATGTGGGCAACCTACAGATTTGGGCCTAGGGTGTCGAAGCCAGCAAGGAAAACTGGGAACCCCATGCATTTCCCAAAAGAGGACACCCGTGGGAATGCGCAGAGGTCTGACTTGCGCGAAGCGGCCCAGAATGTATTAACCAGAACCCCAGAACCTTGTGTTTTTTCCCCACCAAATATCACACTTTGTCGGGGATTGTGGCTAATAAACACTGGGGCAATTTGCGCAAGGCAGACCTCTGTGGATTCCCACGGGTGTCCTCTTTTGAAAAATGCATGGGGTTCCCCGTATTCCTTGCTGGCTTCGACACCCTAGGCTCAAATCTGTAGGTTGCCGACATGAACAAAATGGGCAGTGGCGAAAGGCTTGGAGTTACCAGTCCCATCTCCGCAGGAAAAAGGTTTCGATTCCGATGTTGCAAGAGACGCATTTTACGGAAGACATCATGTCCAAATTAACAGATCGATGGGCTAGGACCGGGAGAGGATCCCCCTAGTCTAAATACTCAAGGGGGGTGTTCACATGGGTGAACCCGAATGTGCCCTTCCAATTGCAAGGATTCGAGTCCGATAAAGAAGGAAGGTATGTAATAATGTGGGGCACTATCGAGCAGACTCCAATTTGCTTAGTCAATTCGTACTTCCCGCAACATGGAATACCATCACACCTTAGAGCAATATGCTCACGGATGGCACACCACCGAAATAGGACCTTTATATGGGGGGGACTTCAACTGTGTCATTGATGGCTCTATGGACAGGTCAGCACCACCCTCCCATCCAAGTAACCCCGCAACATGCGCACTGATAGAAACGCTGCAACAACTCGACTTGGTGGATATTTGGAAGGAACAGCATCCTGCTGAAAAGATCTATTCTTACTATTCAGCCCCGCACAAGATCCACACGAGAATCGATTATCTGTTCATCGACAGAGAACAAATACCATTGGCAGAAACCACGGCATATTTAGGAAGATCAATCTCAGACCACTCCCCACTGATCATGCAATGGCAATTAACGGGGACAAGACCACCAATCCCCATGTGGAGGATGCCAACTGTGGCCCTCGCCGACCCCGAGTTCAGAGAGGACCTCGCTGAAAAACTAGAAGAATCCATTGACATTAATAAAGGCTCAGCATCTACCTGGAGCACATTGTGGGAAGCCATGAAGGTGGTGGCTAGAGGAGAAATAATATCAAAAGCTGGTTGCACTCGCTGGCAATTGAGGACTGAACTCGAAGCACAAGAGGAAGAGATATCTCCCGTCTAGAATCCACCTCAGCCATTACTCCAGAGGTCGAAATAAAGTTGAAGGAAGCCTGCGAGAAATGCCAATCTTCCTGGGACAGATTAGAGAAGTTTGACTTCGCAACATACACTACCAGGTCTCACAAGGAGTCCGACAAGCCCGGCAGACTGCTGGCCTGGCTGTGTAAGCATGAATGCCCCAGACACCTCCCAACGGAGATACTGGACGAAAACGGGATACGTCACAAGACACAACTAGAAATTAATGAAGCGTTTGCCAAATTCTACTGCAGATTGTACTCCCATGACACACAAATAGACAATGGTGAAATTACCACTGGAAGAGATAGGCCTCCCCAAAATATCCAGCGAACAGAGAGAGGCACTGGAGATGGAAATCACAGCAGAAGACGTGACAGGACCAATCAGATCACTGGCCACCTGTAAGGCTCCCGGAAGTGACTGCCTCCCGTCTGAATTTTACAAAACATACGAATCCACCCTCACCCCAATCCTCCACGAGGTCTACCTAGAGGCCTACGAAAACGGGGTCTTACCCAACACTATGAAAGAGACAATAATTATTCCCATGCTCAAACCAAACAAACCACCCACTGACTGTGACTCCTATCATCCTCTGGCCATGTTAAACTATGACAGCAAGATTCTCACCACTATACTGGCCAGCAGACTCGCTAGGGTGGTAGGGTCCCTAATCCACGAAGACCAGAATGGTTTTGTTCCAGGACGTAATACCACAGCCAACCTGAGAAGGCTTCAACACATTATGGCCCAAACCTATGAGAATGAAGAAGACCTAGCAGTACTATCACTCGATGCCATCAAGGCCTTTGATTCTATCTTCTGGGAGTGGCTTGTCGAGGTGCTGAGAGGGTTCGGGTTTGGCGAGGGCTTTGTCAGATGGATCACAGTACTCTATAATTCTCCTGTGGCAAGAGTTAAAACCGGCAGAACAGTGTCTGAATCCTGGAAAATACAAAGGGGCACCAGACAAGGGTGCCCACTGTCGCCCATGCTATACATATTGGGCCTGGAGCCGATTGCCATATATTTTAGGAAACAGTTCTTTGACGCTGGCATCAAAGTAGGCACCGAACATAACATAATATCCCTATACGCGAACAATGTCCTTTTATACTTGAGATCCCCAGGCCAACGCACCAATTTCATTGGATGTACTAGACAACTATGCAAAATACTCTGGGATCAAATTCAGTAGACTGAAATCCTCTGCCTTTCCCCTGGCTAGCCTGAGAGGCCTAGAAGAAACTGATCTCCCGGACATTGGGATAAAGTGGCAACTCAACACGTTTCGGTACCTAGGAATTAATGTGAGCCACACCCGATGCTCACACACGAGCACAACACGGAAGTAGCAATAACCAGCCTTCGCAGATCCATTAAATTATGGTCTAGACTCCCACTTGCAATGGTAGGCAGAGCAGCAATCGTTAAGATGATAATCCTCCCCGATTTCTGTATTTCTTCGTCAACATATGCCACTACGTCAGAACGCCCTTCTTTAAGAAATTGGAGGCACTTATCAAGGACTTCCTATGGGGACCTACCAGGCATAAATTGACTTTGGCTACCCTATCCCTCCCATACAAGAAAGGGGGAGTACAACTCCCAGACCTCCAGCTGTATTATCTTGCGGCACAGCTTAGCCACGTGACAAAGTGGCTCTCAGACGATCCATTAGCCGAGCTCGGACTATTGCGACAATCTCCCTCCAGAATATTCCCCAAAGAAACTCTTTGGAACCCTCTACGACATTCCCCAGATGCCCCCCTGATCGTCGAACTTGGTAGGCAGATTTGGAACAGAACCTGCTACATCAGGCAGGTGAAACACCCTCACTCTCCAGACAACCCCATTCTGGTTGACGTGTGCAGAACAGAATCGGATCTCTCCACAGCTAGGAGGTGGGATGGCTCTGGAATTTACACATGGGGGATATGTTTGAGGAGGGCGAATTCAGGGATTTTGAGTCACTGCAGGCTAATGAAGGGCTATCAAGCGGCCAGTTTCTCTGGTATCATCGGCTCAAACAAACCGCCAAGAAGATCTGGTGCAGCTGGCCGGAGGAACCCAGACCCACTGTTACAGGAGATGCACGACCTTACGGATGGCTGGAAACCGTTCTCTCGACAAACCCAACCCCAAAAGTGCGACACTGAAGGCGAAATGGGAAACGGACCTCGAAACTACGCTTACAGACAAGGAATGGGAAAGAACGTTACTATACCCCAAGAAGGTGTTGAGAAACTCCAGATTCGGTCAGATACAACTAAACGTCCTATATCGGACGTATATGACCCCACACAGGGTGGCCTCCTTCAACAAACAAACCTACCCGGCTTGCCCATGGTGTGGGAACGACAAAGCTGATCTGATCCACATGTTCTGGACTTGCACCAGGACAATGGCGCTGTGGTCCAAAGTTAAACAGACCTGCACTGATGCCGGGATAAGCAGATATGAATGGACACCCGGGGAATGCTTATTAGGGGTCTACCCCAGACCAAGCAAATACAAACATGTTGTTAAGTTGATGGACATTGCATGTATCCTTGCAAAAAGAACTATAGCCATGGCATGGAAGACACCAGGGGGCCCTAGCCATGAACGCTGGATGAAAGAACTAGAGAGATGGACTGCAGCCGAAACCAGAGCCTGGCAAGATGGAATCCTCTCTAGCGGAGACATTGCGAGTGGCACTCTAGACTCTTGGAAGGCCCTCCTGAGAGATATACACTTCAGTGCAGACCATAAACCCCCTTGATGAACCCCACCACTTTGCCATAACTGATCCCTCGCACTCGCCTGGATATGGTGATCTTCTTGACCGAGATCCCTCCCACTTCCCGTGACATCGGAACCCCTATTTGCAGCCATGCCCACCTAAGTAAGAGGAACTGTTTTGCATGAAGACTGTTGTATTTGTATGCATCTAATACAAATGCCAACAAAATACGTCTAAAAAAAAAAAAAAAAGAAAAATGTTGGCCCGGGGTGGGGGGGTTGGGGGGTGTGGTCAATGGAAAGAGGGCTGCTTACTTGAAGCAGCCCCCACATCCCCCATCTCACAAACAAATTAATAGTGGTCCAGCGCTCTGCGCTGATCCGTGACCAGCAATGCGTCATTTCAGTGGTGTCCTTGGAAAGGGGAGGTTCTCCCCTTTCCAGGGACACCACTTTTTGTCATATCCCTGGTGGTCTAGTGGGCCCCAAACTCCCTCCCACCTCCCCCCATCCCTCGATTTTTTTTTTTGTTTTCACCCCTGGGGGCAGTGATCATCTGCCCCCAGGGGTCTCTGGCGCTGTGGCCCCATGCTTTGGGGTCATGGGGGGAAGGGAGCCGCTTACCTGGTAAGCAGCCCCCCTCCCCGCACGTCACAAACGGATCTGTATTGATCTGGTGGCATTGCTGGATCTCCCCTTTCCAACGATACCCGCTTCAATCTCCGGCTTGAAATACAGCCGGAGATTGAGGCGGAGCAAGAAGGTCTCTTACCTTCCCTCTTCCCCATAGCAGCCGAAAATGGCTGCTGCAGGGAATTTACTTTCAGTTTCACGCCGACGTGCGTTACCCACGCAGATGTGAAACTGAAGGTAATCCAGCCCCCTGGCAGTGAGGGGGGGACCTCTCCCTCACATAGCCCGGGGGTTGGATTACAGTTTTGCTCGATCCCTGCATTGCAGGGATCGAGCAAAACAGAGTTAATGTTAAAGGACATTTGTAACGTGCACTATCACCACCGTAGTGGTCCCTTGGCGCTCTGGCGGCTCTGAAACGGGAGGGGAGGTTGAGTTAGTGGGAGGAAGCAGGAAAAGTGCACGAGGGCAGTGATGTGCTGTTGTCGGCCTCAGCCCGGTGGGTCCGTTGGCTGGGCCTGGGGTGTTTGCGGTCGGTAGTCGTCATCTACTGTTGTGCAAGGCTATGTGCGTTTTTGTTTTGTTGTTGCAGTGTAGTGAAGTTTGTGCGGTTTGTTGTGCTGTAGGTTTTGGTTGTGTTTGGTTTGGAGTTTGAGAGGTGTATGCAGAAAGGGAAATAGTTAGTAGGGGTTGGTTAGTTTGCGTCTCTATCCCGAATTGATGCGCTCTGTTTGCGTAGTCTCCCCTGTTGCGGCTCTGTCCTGAACTGGGTCTGACTGGCCTACAGGTTCCTTACTCCTCTAGCCCCCGCCTCTGACATGCTCTCTCATAGCTCCCTTATCTTCCATTCATACTCCTGTGGCCATTGCACCTGCCAATGACAACCTCTCAGGTAGTGGGGGGGATTACCAATATCTTGATAATTCCACACCCATATGGTACCTGGCGGTAGTTAATTAAGGGGCGGGCGAAAGTGTTGGTGGGGTTGTCTGGGGCAGTTGACTCAGTCTCCGTGCGTATCGCCTGTGTTCCAGTCTAGCCAGTGTCACCCGTCCAGGTGCCGTGGGCGTTACTCTCTCAGGTCCGGGATGTCCGTGGCTTGATCGGAGGGGTCTCGTTGGTTTGTAGACTGTTATTTTCTTTTGTAGGAATTCTGCTCCATGTCCGCTGATTGCCCTGTGCGTTATGCACATTGTTGTGAAGGTGATGCAATGTTTTACTGGGAGCCAGTGTAATGTTTTTAGGGCTGGAGTGATGTGGTCTCTTCTGGAAAGTTTGAGGAGTAGTCTTGCTGCTGCATTTTGTATCCGTTGCAGTTTCTTAAGGAGGTATTCTGGTATTCCGAGGTAGAGGCTGTTTGCATAGTAGATTTTAGACATGATTAGGGCGACGATAGAGTGTTTTGTGCACGAAGGAGAGGAAAGGTAGAATTCTTCTTGCTGTGCGGAGGAGGAAAAAGCATTTCTTCACTGTTGCATTTATTTGTGGTCCCAGGGTTAGGTTGTTGTCCATTAGGACTCCCAGATTTTTTACTACCTTCGATGGCGTTGGTGTGTTTCCCCATTTCTGTTGGCCATGGGATGGTGGTTTCGTTCTCTTGGTCTTTGGATATGATCATGATTTCTGTCTTTCCTGTGTTGATTTTCAGGTTGTTGGCATCCATCCAGTTGAAGACTTCTTTTAGACAGTTGGTTAGGGTTGGATGGTCGGCATCGGTGTCTTTGATTTTGTAGATGATCTGAGTGTCATCTGCGTAGTTTTAACATGTAATGTTTATTTTTTGAAGATTCTGATGACTGGAGTCTGATAGATGTTGAAATATAGTGGAGATGGTGAGGATCCTTGTGGTACTCCGCAATCGTTGACTCGTGGAGTGGATTTGAAAGATTTTATCCATACAGTATCTGTTCTGTCTGCTAGGAATGATTTGGTCCAGCGTAGTGCTGTGTCTGTTATGCCTATGTCTTCTAGTCTTTTGGTCAGGGTGTCGTGGCTAACTGTGTCAAAGGCTGCGGAGAGGTCGAGCAGAATAAGGGCTGAGGTAGTGTTTGAGTCTGCGTTAGTTTTGAGGTCGTCCCAGATGGATAGTAGTGCTGTTTCCGTTCCTCTCGCTGGTCTGAAACCAATTTGGGCTTGGTCCAGCAGATGGTATTTTTCTACGTGTTCTTGGGTTAGTTTATATACGTAGGTTTCTAGAAGTTTCTCTGGGTAGGGGATGTTGGAGATCGGCCTGTAGTTGGAAAGGTCGTCTACGTCACCATTTGTGTTTAAGAGTGGCTTGATGTATGCTGATTTGAAGATCTTCGGTACAGTCCCTGTTGAAAGTGATAGATTTAGAAGGTTTCTGTAGTGTTCTACTGGTGATCCTTGCGCAAGGTTTGATTTGTAGATGTCTGGGGGACATTAGTCCATGGGTGATCCCGCTTTCTTGCTTCGTTTAACCAGCATTGCGAATGCCTCTGCTGATATTTCAGGAAAGCTTCGGAGTTTGAGTTGTGGTTTCGAGTTGGGTTTGTTGGGTTGTATGTTGTGGTTGGTTGGTCGCTTTTGTATGGTTTGACGATGTCATTGATTTTTTTTTTTTAAGTGATGTGCCAGGTCGTTGCATAGTTTTTCTGAAGGGGTTGGGGTGTTAACACAGCCTGGTGGGTTTCTCATTTCTTCAATGATGTTAAACTTTTCTTTTTGTGTGTTGGTGGCATTATTGATTCTGTCATCGTAATGTCTTTTCTTTGCCTTTTGAATTTCCTTCTTGTATGCACAGATTTGTTTCTGGTACAGTGTTTTTTCCCTGGGTTATATTCTTTCCTCCATTCCAATTCCATCTTTCCGTTTTCCTTTTTCATGTCGTTTAATTGTGGGGTGAACCATTTTGCCATTGATCTTTTTTTTGATGGGGTGAACGGTTTTTCTGGGGCGATCTTGTCTATAGTATCTGCGATCCATTTGTGCAGTATCTCTGCTTTTCCGTCTAGATCAGCTAGCTCCAGTTCTGTAGTTGAGGGTTTCGTTAATTCCAGTTCGAATAGGTTGCTTTCTTTGATGCGTTTCCAGTTTCTTTTGGTGGTGGTTGTGAGTTTTGGATATTTGATGTAGGCTTGGGTAGGCAGAGTAATCACAAATGGGATGATGAGATGGTCGCTCCAAAGTATTTGTATCAGAGGTGCTGTGGTGAGTTTCTTTGGCGAAAATTCTGTCTAGGGTGTGTCCCGACGAGTGTGTTGCTCCTTTGACTAGTTGTCATAGTTTCATGGCGCTGAGTTGATCAATTAGTGAGTTTTGTGAGTTGGCGTGGCTGTCTTCAAACCAGATGTTGAAGTCCCCCAGGATGATTAGGTGTTCGTGGTTGATGGCTAAATTGGTGGTGGCTTCTATGAAGTTATCAACGAATGTTGCATCATATGTTGGTGGTCTGTATACCAGGATGAATGTGATATTGGTTTTTGGGCTCGCTGTTAGGTGTATTACCATGGTTTCGCAGTTGAGGATGTTCAGTGGTTCGTCAGTTTTTATTTTCTGGTGTTCTGTGAATGCTATGGCGATGCCTCCTCCTTTTTTGTTTTTTCTGTTTATTTGTAGGCATTTGAAGTCGGTCGGAAGGCAGCTTTGGAGTGTGATTTAGTAGTTGTCATCCAGCCATGTTTCTGTGATGAACAGGATGTCAATGCTGTTGTCGTTGAGTAGGTCGAAGATCTCTGTTGGGTGTTTTGACATGGATCTTGCGTTTATTAGATTGTAGTGAAGTTTGGAGGTGTTGTTTGGTTTGGGTTTTGTTGAGGTCGTCTTCCGCTCGGTGTTGAGGTTTCCTTCTTGGTCGGTCACTTGTTGGGCTGTGGGGTTCGGGGCGTCAGCGTCTTCGAAGAGTTCTTCTAGGTTTTGTCTTGGGTTTTTAGTGTTTTCATCGGGTTCGTCTTCCGGGAGTTGTGGTTGTTGATTGGAAGTTCCTCTTGCTTTGGTGATGTAGGGGGTTATTGGGTTGGTCGTCTGTTTGTTGTTTGTTTTGGCCATCCTTCTTCTACTTGCTTGTGTTAGGTTGATTGATGTTGCTGTTTCTAATGTTGGGTTGAATTGCCGTGGTGGCCAGTTGTCTGCGAGGTATGGCGTTAGGTAGAGGGATTTTGCTCTTCTCTCAGAGTTCTTCGGTTTGTGTTCCTGCCTGTGGGGGTCCAGTCTGTGGTTGTTCTAGGTTGCTGTTCTGGCGTGTGTGTTCTTTCATCTCTTTGTCTTCTCCTCGGAATTGATTGTTTGCGCGGCATTGTAGGACTGAGAGTTGTTTGGTCTTTGTTTGGTGACGTCTAGATGGTCCTGCTTAGGTCGGGTTGTCTTGTGGTCTTGTTGTGTAGTGGTTGGTGAGGGGGTGTCCGCGGGTGGTTTGGGCTCCGTCTGTGGCGAAGGGGGGAGTTAAGGTTTATTAAGTTGGGTGTTATCGGTGGCGCTCTTTACTGTCCATCTACCAAAGCACGGTTCACTGTGGTGAGCAGGCTGTGTGGGTTAGGAAGGGTATCCGCTGGTTAGCTGGCTTGGATGGGTATAGCTTGGACTTTCGCCGTGTGATGCGAGAGGCCCTGGTTAGAGTGACCCACCACCGTAATTCGTTGGTGGTTTCTGTCTCACTTGAGAGTTTGCTGAATGTGCGAGTGAGCTAGACTTGAGACACCTGTTTAGTGGGAGAGAGGCCTATCAGTGCAGTCTGGAGGTCACACAATGCAATTTGGGTGCAGAGGCCCTGCTATCAATGTAGTTTGGGATCACACAATGTAAATGGGCAATGAGACCCTGCTAAGTTTGAGACAGCTGTATAATGGGAGAGAGGCCTAACAATGCAGTTCGGAGATCACACAGTGTAATTTGGGCACAGAGGCCCTGCTATCAATGCAGTCTGGAGGTCACGCAATGCAATTTGGGTACAGAGGCCCTGCTAAGTTTGAGACACCTGTACAGTGGGAGAGAGGCCTAACAATGCAATTTGGAGGTCACACAATGCAATTTGGGCACAGAGGCCCTGCTATCAATGCAGTCTGGAGGTCACACAATGCAATTTTGGCACAAAGGCCCTGCTATCAATGCAATTTGGAGGTCACACAATGCAATTTGGGCACAGAGGCCCTGCTATCAATGCAGTCTGGAGGTCACACAATGCAACTTGGGCACAGAGGCCCCGCCAAGTTTGAGACACCTGTATAGTGCGAGAGAGGCCTAACAATGCAATTTGGAGGTCACACAATGCAATTTGGGCACAGAGGTCCTGTTATCAATGCAGTCTGGAGGTAACACAATGCAATTTGGGCACAGAGTCCCTGCTAAGTTTGAGACACCTGTATAGTGGATGAGAGGCCTAACAATGCAATTCGGAGGTCACACAATGCAATTTGGGCACAGAGGCCCTGCTATCAATGCAGTCTGGAGGTAACACAATGCAATTTGGACACAGAGGCCCTGCTATCAATGCAATTCGGAGGTCACACAATGCAATTTGGGCACAGAGGCCCTGCTCTCAATGCAGTCTGGAGGTCACACAATGCAACTTGGGCACAGAGTCCCTGCTAAGTTTGAGACACCTGTATAGTGGATGAGAGGCCTAACAATGCAATTCGGAGGTCACACAATGCAATTTGGGCACAGAGGCCCTGCTATCAATGCAGTCTGGAGGTAACACAATGCAATTTGGACACAGAGGCCCTGCTATCAATGCAATTCGGAGGTCACACAATGCAATTTGGGCACAGAGGCCCTGCTCTCAATGCAGTCTGGAGGTCACACAATGCAATTTGGGCACAGAGTCCCTGCTAAGTTTGAGACACCTGTATAGTGGATGAGAGGCCTAACAATGCAATTCGGAGGTCACACAATGCAATTTGGGCACAGAGGCCCTGCTATCAATGCAGTCTGGAGGTAACACAATGCAATTTGGGCACAGAGTCCCTGCTAAGTTTGAGACACCTGTATAGTGGATGAGAGGCCTAACAATGCAATTCGGAGGTCACACAATGCAATTTGGGCACAGAGGCCCTGCTATCAATGCAGTCTGGAGGTAACACAATGCAATTTGGACACAGAGGCCCTGCTATCAATGCAATTCGGAGGTCACACAATGCAATTTGGGCACAGAGGCCCTGCTCTCAATGCAGTCTGGAGGTCACACAATGCAACTTGGGCACAGAGTCCCTGCTAAGTTTGAGACACCTGTATAGTGGATGAGAGGCCTAACAATGCAATTCGGAGGTCACACAATGCAATTTGGGCACAGAGGCCCTGCTATCAATGCAGTCTGGAGGTAACACAATGCAATTTGGACACAGAGGCCCTGCTATCAATGCAATTCGGAGGTCACACAATGCAATTTGGGCACAGAGGCCCTGCTCTCAATGCAGTCTGGAGGTCACACAATGCAATTTGGACACAGAGGCCCTGCTATCAATGCAATTCGGAGGTCACACAATGCAATTTAGGCACAGAGGCCCTGCTCTCAATGCAGTCTGGAGGTCACATAATGCAATTTGGACACAGAGGCCCTGCTATCAATGCAGTCTGGAGGTCACACAATGCAATTTGGGCCCAGAGGCCCTGCTAAGTTTGAGACACCTGTACAGTGGGAGAGAGGCCTAACAATGCGATTCGGAGGTCACACAATGCAATTTGGGCACAGAGGCCCTGCTAAGTTTGAGACACCTGTACAGTGGGAGAGAGGCCTAACAATGCGATTCGGAGGTCACACAATGCAATTTGGGCACAGAGGCCCTGCTATCGATGCAGTTTTTGGGGCAATGGGCGGTGATTACAATGAGCGATCTTGGTTTTGCCTAGTGGTCCGGTATCTGGGGCAGAGTTGTACCTCTCCCCCACCCAAACAAACCTATCTAGATGCGACGCAGGCTAGTGTCCCCAGTGCCCTACAGGTGTGACACTTGTTAACATTGACTAGTATGTTAGGATGCAGTGCAAGGCAACATTTCAAACACTGTCATGGTTGAAATCCGGCTGGTGGTCACACAACTTTCTAAGTATGCATGGGCTAAGTCTATGGCAGTCTATGTTATGGGAAGATAAGGTAAGGTAGAGTGGCGGGGGCTTTCTGGTGTAGAGTAATTGCTCTACACCCCACCCATGCCATACTTACAGTTGTGTTGGTGTCTGTTAGCTGCTGGCTTCATTGGCTTCCCCTGCTGACACCTGCAGACACTTTCTGGAGCCGCCTCTGTGGGAGCCGCCCTTTGCCTTGGGGCCCTTAGCCGCAGGGGCTGCCGGGCAGAGGGCTGCCCTGGGAGGGTTGGTTATGGGATGAGGGTGAGGGGGGCATGGCCTGGTGCTCATGGAGTGAGGACGCGGAACTTCTGAGCTCCTGCTAAGCCCTGTAGGCAGATCCTGAATAAGGTGCTTTGAGCCCACTGCACCGTCCATGTGGCAACCCAACTGAAGCTGAGGCGGAGACCTGTGCTCCGCAATTGATCCCGACGGAAACCGGAGCTCGGGAGCCCGATCCGACGCCTCGGCCCAGTTCCCCCCCTCCCCCGGGCGGCGCACACAAAATGGCGGCCTTGATGTCCTGAAGGGCCTGAGCCGCGGAGGAGAGCTAGCAAAGCTGCACCATCTGAAACCAGCCGAGTATTTACTCCCACCGCTGACAGAGCAACCAGCTGGGTGGAGGAACCGTCGGGGCTGTGCTGCCGAGCCCGGCGGAGCGTTGCTGAGAGTCTGAGGAGCGGCCCCTTGGGGCTTCCCGATCCACCCCCTGGGTGTTCCGGGTGAACGTTGCGCGGCGTTGCTGCCGTAGGACGCCGGGACTGGAGCACAACTGGGGCAATCAATCCGGCAGTCCCCGGCGATCATCCACTACAACCGCGAGCTGGAGCTTCCCCGGGAGCCACCCACTAGCCGTGGCGCTTTTCCCCGACGCTGAGGCCGGGACCCAAGCAGGGTGAGCTTTGGAGCTGCCGGGGGAGGGGGGGGGCATGGGAGGCGCGATCAAGCACGGATCGGCGGCGGCACCCTTCCGGGCCAAAGTGGTGAGAGACCGCAGGGGTCTCGGGGGCCCACCTCTATACTAGCACATCAGGGGGATTGGCGACACTTGTCCCCTGGCACCTGGGGCCCGCCACAACATCACACGGGGCCTGCGGTGGCCCCACCCCAGAGCCCACTCCGAAGCCACTGAGGACAAACCTGGGTAGACTTGGAACCCCACTGCAGCGAAAGCGACCAGGGCTTGTCCGCCCCCCCCCGCGAGCTGGTTCCTCGCCTGGTGACAGGGCCTAACGGGGCCGATCTAATAGGCGAATCGACCCGCTACGACCCCCTTCAGACAAAGAGCCTACCAACCGGCATTAAGTTAACAGAGCGCAGCATCGTGGTGCCCTGTGCATATGACGGAGAATAGGCTGGGGAGAGCCACACAACCACCCACCCTGAAGAAGCGGACCAGACACCTGCACCTAACGGAAGGGTCCAGAGATCCCGTGATGTCCACCTCACGGAGCAGGGTCAAAAGTGCTACGATGGATCCTTTTGTCACGTCAAAGCCCCATACCGTTGCCCAGTCCACACCTAAAGGCACAGCAGTGCAGACCAGCCCGGAGGGGTCCACCAACGACAACCAGGTGCTCGAGGCGATTGCTGCCTTAAGATCGTTCATAGACACAAAAATAGGCGAAGTGAAGGCTGGCATTCAGCTTATAAAACAAGATGCCCGTAACCTGACGGAACGTGTCACCATCATGGAATCTTCTCAGAAAGATACCGCGGAGGACACGGAGAATCTCAAGGCCGATGTGGCGGACCTTCGTAGAAAGGTGAGCTTCTTGGAGGCGAGGTCTGAGGAGGCGGAGGGGCGCGCTAGGCGTAATAACGTCAGAATACTGGGCATCCCTGAGGGGACTGAGACCTCAGAATCCCTAATACAGCAGGAAATTGGGGCAAAAAAGCTGTCGCAGGGCTTCGCCATAGAGCGGTCGCTCCAGAAGAAACCACCTCCTGGCTCTTACCCTCGCCCCATCATAGCGAAGGTCCTCAACTTCCGGAACCGCGAAGTGATCCTAAAATTCTCGAGAGAGGGTGGAGAGATAGAGCGGGACAACTCGAAAAATCACCATCTACCCCGATTACACACAGTGCGTGCAGAGGGCAAGAAATTATTTCGTCCCAGTCAAGGCTAGACTGAGAAAACTAAACCTAAAGTACATGCTGCTGCATCCGTCCAGACTAAAGGTAACCCACAAAGGACGAGCGATATTTCTCGAAACGCCGGCCGCAGCCAACATGTGGCTGGAACATAACAACTTGGCCGAGGTCCCCTCCGAACCCACCCATGAGAGCCATACTGAGGTGCGCAATGGGCGATAGACTAACGCTCTGATATTACCATCCTCGACCCCCGCCCCAGACACTATTATGGAAAAGCATAGCACCACCATGGAAACAACACTGAAGCATGAGAACACTAAACGACTACGGGGCCCACCCAGCCTCCCAGCCGGCCTCCCACCCATGAGCACACAGCGCGTACCCACAAACGATCAGTGCTGGCCAGTTGCCAACACGAACTTACTCGCGCCAGAAACCCGGATGGGGACAGACAGCGCGAGAGCACCCGAGCACTGCACCCTTGAGGCAGAAGCTGGGTGCACCAGTTACAGTTATTTTTGTTCCGTTTTTGTTATGACTGCCCTCCTCATAAAGATCACCAACCAAATTGAAGTGGACCAGGGGCCAGACGCTGGAGCCTACCAACTCACGCAAGCGGAACAAGATAAAATGCCTAGCGACGCACGACCAAGCTGCGAAATAGGCGAGGAGCCTTCCACACCACAAACAAAGTCAAGCAATGGCAACACGATTCAAGATAATCACATGGAATGTTAGAGGGATGGGATCCTACTTACGGCAAAACCGTATACATTCCTACCTGAAGCGGAAGAAGTTATCATTTGCCCTCCTGCAGGAAACGCACGTCACGACCGATACCACAGATAAACTAGCGGACTATTGGGGCGGCCAGGGCAGTGGAGCATCCTACTCGAGGTACGCACGAGGCGTATACACATGGGTGAGTCCGGACACACCATTCCACCAGATGGGGGTCGAAGCAGACAAAGAAGGCAGGTACGTGATAATGTGGGGCATGCTGGAGAACTCCCGATTATTCATCGTAAACTCATATTTCCCCCAACACGGCATATCCTCCCACCTCAAGCAGCTATGCGCTAAAATCGTGCACCACAGGGAGGACACTTTTCTATGGGGGGGGGGGATTTTAATTGTGTGATGAAGAAATGGACAGATCCACAATGCCACGCATCCCTAACAACCCTGCCCCATGGGCCCTCCGCGGCACGGTAGAGGATTTGCACTTAGTCGACATCTGGCGAGATCTACACCCCACAGACAGGTCTTACTCATTTTACTCAGCCCCCCATGGTCTACACACCAGGATAGATCACTTCTTCATCGACAGCGAGCTAACCCCACAAGTTGAGTCAGCAAGCTATCTGGGCAGGTCGATTTCGGATCATTCCCCACCGTTAATGCAGCTCTACCTGAGAGGCCCTAGGCCCCCTATCCCGATATGGCGCATGCTGGCAGAAACTTTAATGGACCCCGCATTCAAGGAAACCCTAGGGGAAAAACTGGAGAAGTACATAGAAATCAACATGGGATCAGTCGAGAAGTGGAGCACGCTATGGGAAGCCATGAAGGTGGTAACGAGGAGTGAGATAATAGCTGAAGTAGGCGGGATCAGGAGGCAACTGAGAAAGGAGCTGGAGGACAAGGAGGAAGAGATCAGGCAACTGGAGGGAACTCTGCCCCTGACCACTGCGAGGGAAGCCAGGTTGCAGGAGATCAGAGAGGACTGCAAGAAACGATGGGAAAGGCTGAGAAAAAGTTCTACTTCTATACGCGAACCTTTAAGGCACACAAAGAAGCAGGCAAGCCAGGCAGGATAATTGCCTGGTTATGCAGGAACGAGAACCCGAGACAGGCCCTCAGAGAGATCAAGGATGCGGATGGCACAACGCAAAGAACACAACAAGCAATAAACGGAGTCTTTTCAAACTTCTATGCTAGGCTCTATGCTCACAACGAGCGAATCCCTGAAGAAGATATCAAAGACACTCTGGACGAGATCGGGCTGCCCAAACTAGGTCAGGAACAACGAGATGTGCTGCGAGAGGCCATCACACTGGAAGACATATCGGAGGCGATTAGGTCCCTCTCTACCAGCAAGACCCCCGGGTCAGACGGCCTCACCCCAGAATTTTACAAGGCCTACGAGGAGATCTTAACCCAGCTGATGAGTGCGACTTGTATCGCCCCTTGGCGATGCTGAACTATGATGGCAAAATCCTTACAACTATATTAGCCAAAAGGCTCTCGAGGGTGATAGGATCCCTAATACATGAGGACCAGAACGGCTTTGTCCCAGGACGTAATACTACTGCCAACCTAAGAAGGCTCCAACATGTAATGGCACAAACAGCGGAGCGTAAGGAAGAACTAGCAGTACTCTCACTAGATGCCATAAAAGCTTTTGATTCGATATTTTGGGAATGGCTGATTGCGACTAAGGGAGTTTGGTCTTGGAAAGCACTTCATCCGGTGGGTTGAG
This sequence comes from Ambystoma mexicanum, assembly GCF_040938575.1. Lineage (NCBI taxonomy): Eukaryota > Metazoa > Chordata > Amphibia > Caudata > Ambystomatidae > Ambystoma > Ambystoma mexicanum. The sequence goes on along the minus strand of NC_090932.1, from coordinate 290,084,735 downwards.
GTACTCTACAACAGCCCGGTGGCGAGAGTGAAGACTGGAAGCATGGTGTCAGGAGGTTGGGCCATTCAAAGGGGAACTAGACAAGGGTGCCCGCTATCACCGATGCTGTATATCCTTGGCCTGGAACCAATCGCAATCTACTTCAGGAAGCAGCTATTTGATGCCGGTATTAATATCGGCGGGATAGATAACATCATCTCCCTGTATGCGGACGATGTCCTTTTATACCTCCGAAACCCCAGAGGGAACGCACCCACGGCATAAGACATCCTTGATAACTTTGCTAAATACTCTGGGATAAAATTCAGCCGACAGAAATCATGTGCCTTCCCCCTTGCTGGACTCAGAGGGAAGGGTAGAGAAGATTTACCCGAGATTGGGATCCAATGGCAGGTGGAGGCCTTCCGCTATCTAGGCCTCACCATCATGCATACGCCAGCCTCCACCCCTGTGTGCAACACGGAAGCAGCGATGTGCGGGGTGCGCAGATCCATACAATTCTGGTCGAAACTTCCCCTCTCGGTGATGGGCAGAGCTGAGATCTCCAAAATAATGATACTACCAAGGTTCCTCTATTACTTCACTAACATAACGTACTATATTCCCCCGTCCTTCTTTAGGAAACTAGAATCCTTGATCAGAGACTTCCTTTGGGGCCGGGCCAGACATAAACTCGCCCTCTGAGGGCGGCATCAAACTACCCGAATTCCAGAGATACTATCTAGCTGCACAATTGACACGTCACAAAGTGACAGGCCTCCTTCGCCAGCTGACCATGCCGATGCACCCCAAGGAGGTGATATGGAACTCACAAGTGGGGCCTCCTGACCCGCCCATGATTGTAAAGCTGGGGAGACAAATCTGGAACAAGGTTGGATCACTACTTGGCCTCCAACACCCATACATGCCTGACATCCCCATGCTAGCTGATGTATGCAAGACCCCTGTGGACTTACCAACAATGAGGAGCTGGGAGTCCTGTGGCCTCTACACATGGGGAGATATGTTTGATGAGGGACTGTTCAGAGACTTCGACTCGCTACTACTGAAGGATGGGCTTGCTCCGGGCCAATTTCTATGGTATCAGAGAGTGAGACATGTAGCCAAGGCAAAATGGGACATATGGCCCGAGGAGCCGGAGACCCACTGCCTCATACAGGAAATATATAACTTGAGCGATGGCTGGAAGCCGACATCAAGGCTATATACCAAATTAAATGACAGACCCAACCCCAGAGGTGCGCGCCTGAAAGTGAGGTGGGAGACCGACCTAGGGACCGAAATCACGGAGGGCGAATGGGCAAGGGCCCTGCTGTACCCGAAGGAAGTGTCCCGGAACGCTAGGTTCACGATGATCCAGCTAAATGTCCTCTATAGGACCTACATGACCCCGCATAGGATAGCCACCTTCAATGACAATCTCCTCGACGTGCCCATGGTGCTCCTCTGAACATGCCGATATGATCCACATATTTTGGGCCTGTCCCAGATCGCAGAGGCTCTGGCTTGCTGCCTAACAGACCTGCAGGAGAGCTGGAGTGGAAAGATATGAATGGACACCCAAGGAGTGCCTCTTGGGCACCCACCCGAGACTGGGTAAAATCAAGCACTTAGTGAAGCTCATGGACATGGCATGTATACTCACAAAAAGAACAATAGCAATGGCCTGGAAGTCGCCTGCAACAGAGAGCGACGGCCCCGGCTCCGGAGCCCATACGTGAAGAGCGGACCGCCTATGGCGGTAGGAGAGAGGACAGTCAAAGTTGTTATTATTGTTGGTTTGTTGTTACCGGTTGTTTATCTGGCGAACATGTCGCACAATTAATAATATGATGCATAACCTAAGCTCCATTGCTTTATGGATACTCATAAATGGCAATAAAAACATTTAAAAATAAAATGGGATGAGGGTGATCCAATCACTGCCCGTGGGTGGGATGGGAGGCGGGCTGGAGGGGGAGAATACAGGAAATGGTGGCCGGGGCACGTAGGGGTTCCAAAACACTTTTAAAGTGTTTTTCTTGCAAAATGGGGGCCACGTACCGCAGCTCCACTCACCTGCCTCTGCTGGGGGAAAATCCCCCGGGGGCAGTGATCATCTGCCCCCAGGGGTCTCTGGCGCTGTGGCCCCATCCTAGTAAGCAGCCCCCCCCCTCCCCTGCGTCACAAACGGATCTGTATTGATCCGGTGGCATTGCTGCCCACGGATCGCACGCCCTGCGCCCGATCCGCGGTCAGCAATGCCACACAATGGGTATTGTTGGAAAGGGGAGGTCCTTGAAATACAGCCGGAGATTGAGGCGGAGCAAGAGGGTCTCTTACCTTCTCTCTTCCCCATAGCACCTGAAAATGGCTGCTGTGGAGAATTTACTTTGTTTCACGCCGACGTGCGTTACGCACGCCGAAGTGAAACTGAAGGTAATCCAGCCCCCTGGCAGTGAAGGGGGCCCTCCCCCTCACATAGCCCGGGGGTTGGATTACAGTTTTGCTCGATCCCTGCTTTGCAGGGATCGAGCAAAACAGAGTGCCGAAACCGACGAGCCGGCTCATCGGTGGCACTTAAGGGGTTAAAAACCAAAATGCCACGTGGTCTTTCTACTCAACACCCACACATCAATCGCTGTGTCACCACTTTCTTCCACATTCACCAATTGCATGCTTATCCCTTTTTCCCCCATCCCATGTTTTCTCCAGCATCAACGTGCTCTACCGATTTACTCCACCACTGGGTCCTTTCAACAGCCTGTACAATCCAGGAGCAGTGCCCGTCTCCAAAGAACATACAGGAATTCTGGCAACACGGCTCCTGTAAACCACTACTGGTTGTTCAGAAGGGGCTGGCCACTGCTGGTGGGCGCAGCCCCTCCGGACGTACAGCCAGAAATCTTCCATCCCTGCGGAGGAGTCTGGGATCACGTCGGGGTCACTACATTAGTAGGGCAGACCACCAACAACCAGACAGTAAAAAAACAATCCTCCAAGGAAAAAAACTTGGTTCACCTCTTGCAAAGATAGCAAAAGTTTTATTTCTCATACAGAAAGGAAAAAGCGGGTCAGTAGGGTCATTTAATCCAGACTGCCATGCAGCGCACTGGTTAGTTCAAAGCAAAATAACAGATTATAAAAATGAGATGTCACGCATGACGCATACAGTATATGGTGTTCATTCCCCACCCTCATTGGCTATCCCCTATGAACATACCACCCGTTCCCTATAGGGCCTCGGCCGATTGGCTGCAGTTACTGTAGGTCAATCCCCACCCACATGGTCTTCGGCCTTACCACCTTTGGTTCTGTGAACAATTGGCGGACCATTTGAGAATGTTTCCCTCCCCACGGACAACTCACGTGATGTGCACCCGTTAGTTGGACATGTGCACAGTCGATACTCTCGAGGTCAAATTGGCCTCCTGTAACGAGAGGCGCGTCTTCTGATCCGAGAAACATGCAGGCGCCCAGCCATGCCTCTCCGGCACAGAACTAGATTTGTTGGCATCACTCCTTGCACCTCGTAGTACAAATCACAGTACATCCTGATCTGGGCTCCCCTTGGCAGGTGTCCCTCCCCGGGCCTTCACCTGGGCCTCTCCAGGACCACACCAATAAGGCAACTTGTGAGGGATTTAGGAGTTCTGCATGTGGGCATCTGACAGTTCAGATAGAATTACCATTATCCTGGAGGGCAGTAGTGCCCTAAATCCGTATTGGGCTATTTTTGGCATCTCAAGACCTCTGAACTGGCTCCCAGGAGATCGTCCTTCACGGACGAGCGCAGCCCTACCCGCGCTTTACCATTTGCATTCCTTTTTGATTGCACAGGTCTGCAACATTACCGTGGCCTGTGACACCCTAGGCCTCAGTCTTAGTGTGGTGGTGGTGGTTCAGTGCTTTCTGCAGTGAGACTGGGCTGGCTATTACATGCATCATTCTTATTACTATATTATATGAACCCACATATACACTACACCGTTGCACCTTCTAAGGATACATAATCCCTTTACCCCCTTGCCCCATGCCTTACCCTTAATGTTGCCTACTGCTAACCCACCTACCCACTCTACAGACGTGCCTTTTTGTTTCTTCGTGTTCGTAATATAGTTTCCTCAACCTGAATACTTTGGGAAGACAGCGGAGCTGGACATACACCCCAACAACTGACAGTTTTCCTTGTAAACCGGATTAGCATTCACTAAATGTGCAGACAAATATTTACAAATGTACTCATGGATAATTGCAGATTCTTAAAAATTCATTTGAGTGAATGAACAAATCTACACTGCATGCTCCAACTCAACCAAAAGCCTCTATCAGTTTTCAGCTTATAAAGGAATTAAAATCGGGCACCCAGTAAATGATAAGCACCTCCTCTACTGGCCAGATTAGCATAGTGCGACAGTTACCTTCAGAGTAAGGGGAAAGGGGAAAGAGCCTCTAACCATGCAGTAGTGCGGGGGCACGGAGAAGACTACACAGGAGCAAATCTTTCTGCCACCTCTCATTACATATAGGTGACATATGCACCAAAAAGGTACCACAGAAAACATGGGATCACCACCTTAAGCAAGCGCCTGTAGAAACCTAAAGAGTAACTGTGGAATGTCTGAAGAATCTTCAGGACCCACAACCCCTGGAATTAAATCCTCCTGGGATTAAACCCGAAACGTTGCTGCACCCTCATAAATAAATGAAGATATACTGAGGCACAATGGGCAGAACGACGCTCTACCTGGTTTACCCAGTAATGAGGGCAGGCTTTGGGGGGAGATAATACACACACATTCTAGGAAATTATCAGGGGATTAAAGCCCTGTTTGCAGAGAGAGGCTTTCAACATTACATAATTCCTTTGTGAAGACTGTAGTCTTCTTCAAGCCCTTCTCAGGGGGGTTTTGACAACTCAACTTTTAACAACTTGTAAAAATGGAGATGAAAAATTCTCGCAATAGGAGCAAGCAATGATCCACTTCAAACGTATTCAAAGGTAACCTTCGACTTCTCGGTTCAAACAATCAGATCCCCTTTTAAAGAGGAAGGTGGATAAGTAAAAATGATCTTCTCCATTACACAAAACATATTCCCCCATACCAGAACCATCTAATTACACCCAGGATAAAAGTGCAGTATGTTTGAAAAAGGACATCAGTCCCAGACTTTCATTTTGCAGTTCTACGGAGAAGAGACACTTTATGGAGAAGAGACACTTCATAGTATAAAACTATGTAACTGTTAGGGAGAATTCTCTGTTAAGGCTAATTTCCCAAACCTAGTAAGTCCCCCAGCAGCTTTGCTGGATTTTTTGGGGTTTATTTTTTTCTCCTGCTAAAAGTGAGACTCTTTTTCTCCCACTCTTAGACATGATTTGAGATATCCTTTGACTTTGTAATGTGTTTAATGGGCTATGGGGTCTTTTACTCCATAGGGTTTCATGCATTCTTGGTAAGTGTGTTACACAGCACCCTCAGTGCAGTAACACAGGGGTGTCATAGTGACCCCCAAAAATAGACTACATACCCTGGGACCGACTACTGTCTCCCAGGGCATGTAAAGTCACCATTGACTTTACTAGTCTTAAATTGGGAACAGAACCAGTACAAACCATCATATTGTGGATGTACTGGTAGGGGTAATTAGATTGCCCCTGGGTCTGTTTTTCGAGGGGGCACTGTGCAGTCCCCCCTTGTCGAGTTTCTGGCTGGTGGCAGTGGTTACCATGCAAAATATTCCACCGGAATACTTCCTATGGGATTTTCCCATTCATTTTAAACGCACCACTTTTTGGTGCAATGTTAAAGATACCGCTGGGTTATTTATTTAATATTTATTCCCCGGTTGGGTCTTTTTGCCAGGACTCTGTAACTCCAACCCAAGTCGAGCCCTTTGTTCCACTTTTTGGCGGGCTTCTCCACAGAAGCCTCCAAAAGTGGTGCCACTCTGTCTGGGTCTGCAGGATGTGTGGGAGGGGGTTTAGGCAGCCTGGACTGAGTTGCCTCGGCAAATCAACTCGCACTCTTGTGTGATTGGCCCAGTGGTGAGCCGCCCGGCTTACCACTTTGCATGTTTGAGTGACAGCTAGGACTGATGAATGGGGGTTTTCTGCATAAAAGCAGGGCTTTGGGGACTGGAACTTCAGAAGTCGCCACAGGACCAAAGAATCCGAAGAGGGAGCAGCTGAGCCGACCTGCAACGACGACACCACCGGTGGAGCCCTGCTGAACCGTCTCACCACTTCCCAACGACAGAGAAGATCTTCATCCTGGAGAGTCTTCTTCCTCTGAGCTGGTGGGGATAACCAGTTCGCCCTCTTTTTTGCCTTCCTGGATCGTCCCGTGGTCGAATCGCCCGTGCCAAGCACCCCGGCAGCCGGATAGCCACGCTTCACCACTACCGCAAATAAAAGGGTAGTACCTTTTAACCGGGAAACTCTGCAGTTGGTTTCTTCCCTGGCAGTGCAACGACCTCCAGCTTTCCTCCACGTCGAGATCTCATCTTCCCCTGGACGAAGCACCGACTTGCACCCGCTGCCAGGAACAACTGCCTCCGCTGGAGCTTTCTCACCATTTCAGGTACTGAGTCCCACCCGGTCTCCCTTGCAACAGACTGTTCAAGGTGTCCCGTAAATCCTCGACTTTCTATCTTGGGGTGACCTGGGACCTACTAACTAACTTTTCCTAACTTGAGCCAACCCTTTTTGAACTCTTTGCAACAACTCTTTAAAAGTAATATTCAACTGTGTGATCTTGGACACATTCCGCCTTGCTCTCTTCAAGAGTGGGCCTGGCCTATGACTTTCTTGCTCCTCAGTAGACTCTGCCTTTTCTGACTTGCTCTGGTTCTCCTAAAGTGTTGGTATTGTGAATGTTCCTAATTCTGCCTTTTTCCCTCCCTTTTTGATTAACTTATTGGAGTGCCATCTTAGGCTAAGCGCTCACCTATGTCTGAAAATAAGTGGTGTTTTAACTAAGACTTGTTCAATAAGTGATCAGGGATGTATATATATTAACAGTGACTGTGTTTTGAACTTGCTTGCCATATTAGTGTTAGTGTATATTACAAGGTGTGTTTTTAAATAAATAATTATATACTTTTATACCCAAGCTCTGGTCAGTGTTTGCTTGTGCTACTGTATTTTGGTACCTATCTTGTATACTCTATATACTGTCTAACTCTTCTTGAGAGAAGTCTGGCTGCTCAGCCACAGCTACCAGGTAAATCTGGGTGGTACAGACTGCTACCAATTGGGTTTACTGCCAACACCTGTAGTCCTAAGCCTTTTGCAGTGGTCCCTAAGGGAACTGCACAGGTTTCTGCCCAACAGTAACGTATATACAACTTTTACTTTATCGAAACACAGAATGTTAAACCGCATCTTACCTTCATGCTCGTACGATGTGATTTCTTGACTGGACTCAACAAATGCCCAGAACTTTTCATGTCCTTCTTCAGCTAAAAATTCACTGATACAAAAGAGAACATGTGATTTAAATCTTCACAAAGTAGTTTATATTATCATGCACTGCAATGTCATTTCATCATTGTTTTTGATCAAGCAAAACTTTACAGGGAAATCACAAAAAAAAGGAAAGAGTTACTTACATATAGCTCAAGTTCTATAGCATTTGTAGGCTTTGAATACTTCCCTGCATGGCAGGATATGCTCAGTTTAATAAAAATGCCATAGCAGTAATAATAAACTTGACACACCCATCCACATATGCGGTTGGGACATTTCTACATTTCTCTTCATTAAACGCCTTGTGTGGTGATTGATCAAATTCAATCACATCTCTTTCTAATTCTGTACTATCTGTAGTACCTACAAATGCACAGTCATACAATTCTGCCAGCCCCTGAGCCACTGTACATCTTTCATTATGCTCATATCTCACTGCTGCAGGGAATCCCTGTAATGCCAATGTTCATGATGTACATCTTGATTGGGCTAAATGTCCTGATCTGAACCTCTTACTCTGTAAAAATTGCAAGGGTTGATGAGTAGTCACAACAATCACCTGCTCTCCTTGAATAATGGGGCAGAAATGTTGTAATGCCCAAACAGTCGTCAATAGTGCTTTTTCACATTCATTAAATTTAGTTTCCACTTGTGATGAGGCTTTCCTGGCCTATGCAATGATCTTGTGATTTGAATCATGCCTTGTTACAAGACAGCTGACATGCATAGGGTCTGCGAACGCTATTACTAGGAAGAAATCCTGATTCTTCGTTGGATATGCCCTTACTAAACAATCCTTCAACATGGCCACCGCCTCACAGTGTTCCTGTCCCCATTCCCAGGGCACACCATGTTTCAGTAGTTTAGTTAATGGCTGTGTGATTTCGGCATAGTCGTCAATGAATTTTCTATTATAACTTGTGATCCCTAACAAGCTTTTCAAGCCCATCACATTTGTGTGATCCTTCAACTTTTGAATGGCTCCTACCTTTTTCTTCTGTGGGTTCAATCTCTTGTCTGTGATTTCATGCCCCAATAAATGTATGTTTTTTCTACACCATTGCACCTTCTGCAATGATACATTTGCCGCAGACCTTTGCAATTGGCGGAGTACATGTCTGATTTCACTGAAATGGCTTTGTATGTACTCATTTTTAATCAGGACATCATCCACATAAACCACAATTCCTCTCTCGGCTGCATCCGAAGTGCTTTATTCAGAAAGATTCCAAACTCACTCCCGCTATTGGATTCTATGGTAGTTGTCTTTTATATAGCACCAAAAACTAAAGACAACCCAATCGAACTCCTTGGCCAGACATTCTCCCACCAAAGAACAAAAACCTCCATCAGATCACCGACAAGAGGGTGCCCACAAAGCGAAAGGCCAACCTACAAACCCCGTTCGTCTGTTCAAAATTGAACAAAAATCGACTGGGGACCACTACATGATCCTGAACAGAAGAACGGTCCTTAAGATACTTAAACAGGTCGACACGCTTAAAACCTTAAAGTCAGATGACTTCACTCTAATAGAGCCCTACCATAGGAACAAGCAGGCAAAGGCCTACCTACACATCAAAAACCTGACACTTTGTGAGATTCCTCAAGACGTCTATGCAAAACTTGCACATGTGGGCTTCATCTTGACGGAGATCCGGGTGGCAAACACCACCAAGGAACAGGCTGAAAACTACAAGAAACCACTGGTCAAAAACTATAGATACAAATCACAAACAGAGGATTTGTATAGATCGGGAAGAAGGAGAAGAACACTGTCTCCTTCGGGAAAACGCGACCCCAACTTCACCAGACCAACTTGGAAATCAACGAACAGATCTGACCAATCGAAACATGAGCCATTTTATAACGGCAGAACTGAAACAAAAAGAGAATTCGGAAACTACAAAGAGTATGGAAGACCTTACACGACCACTCACACCTTAAGACCTCGCCACAATGAACATAGACCCACATCACCAGATCGCTCTCAAAGGTCCAAACAAACAACAGACTCGACCGCCGTCTGTCCAGATGCCATGCCAAAAAAGGGCACTTGGTCTTGGATACGGGATGCCTTGACACCAGGCCTCAAAAGATAGCAACAAACGCGGGGTGCCAACCACTCATCACGGCCACCCCAATCGATCCACGAAGACCTTCACAACCCAACTCTGTCCATAGCATCATGGAACACCAGAGGCCACATGCATTTAACAAAAACCGGCAGTTACAACTTGGGGGTTCACGACATTCTCTGCCTGCAAGAAACTTGGCTGACGGATAAACCCGCTCTGGATGGGTATACTTTAGAGATTTCACCTGTCTCCAAAGGTCCGCTTGGCAGACCTTCCTCTGGTCTACTGACAGCGATTCGGACAGGATCAAATATAACCACTACCAAGATAATAGCAGCTACTTACACTTTTCTGGCGGTGCTTATGACAAGGAATGACGAAATCCCTACAGAAGCTTTATTTCCCAAGGAAGCCTTTGCATTAATCAATGTCTACTGGAATCCCCAAAAAACATCTTCAGCAAACTTCTGCGATGAAGGTGCCAACATCATTGACGAGATAATGATCAAATATCAGACCTCGAACATCTTAATTTGTGGAGACCTAAACGCAAACTGCCTGAACTCATCTGCACATACTCTGACGGAGGAAAGAGGAAAATCGTGGGTAACGCTAATGAACTCCACAAATCTCCGAAACGCAGCAAACGCATGTAGTAAGCAAACCATGATACCCACACGGGAGCGCGACCAGTCTTTCGCGACTCTCGATTACATCTTTGTATCTGAAAAAATATACTCGAGCATAGACTCTTACGAAGTAATTAGAACTGAAGCAAGCGATCACAACTTACTACACCTTACTTGCAACATCCGAGGTCGAGAACAGCAATTTTACAAAGCTTCGATCGAGACAAACTCTCAGCTAAATCACTTGCGCATATCCACAAACGACATCAAAACCCTGTCAGACGAATACAAAATGTTAACCTCTGACATCCAAGCTAATGAGTCAACCTTCAGGGCCAGCTACATTCCCCTGCTACTTGCCTACAAAAAACCTCGGAAAGGCCTTCACAAGCCTGCACTTCCACTCGTTCCACCTTCTTGCTCCACTGCACTGGAACTCTCTCCCCCTCCCAATCCGCTCTTCAACTACCTTCACCTCATTTCGCAGTTCCCTTAAATCCCTCCTTCTCCATTCCCCACCTTGAAGCCCCCCCACCCTCTCCATTCCCCCGTTTCTCACCTCTTTTAATTCCTATCTCCCATTACATTCTTTCTCCCCTTTCTTCTACTTATTCTATCCTTCTCCTGCCCCCCTCAACACTCCTATCCCCACTCCTCTCCCCCCCCCTAAGTTAATTGCTCCTTGCACTGTTTTGTAGAATGATTCAAGTTGTATTCTTGCTCACAATGTTAATTGTTGATATTTCTCTGTATTTGTTGTTCCATTGTACAGCGCCTTGGTGTAAGGCGCTCAATAAATAAATCAATCAATCAATCAATAATCACACATACAACCGGAACCTGTTGATCAGACCACGCTACTTAAGAAAACAAAAAAAGAAGCAGCGACCTGGAACACTACTACGTTATGGGAAACCTATCGCACTGAGCTGAGACTCTATAAGCAGTGGCTAAGAAACACCAGAGCTGCCCTGTACCAATCAGACGCAGAAAACATGATCAAGGTCCTAACAAACAAAAAAACTCGAGAATTTTCGACACTCGTTAACAACACAAACCATCACCCCAATTCTCAAATGATAAACTTGGTCTCTGAAGATAGCTGGACCACCCACTTCTCGCAACTGTTAGAGTCCCCTGCGCCCCCCACTAAGAGAACAAAACTATTTACTGATGCGAACTGGGTTGACCTATCAGACAAAGAAGATATATAAAAAAAAGTCATCTCTAAACTGAAATTGTCACGAGCACATCGGTCCTGACGGTCTAGCAAACTCTGACCTAAAGCAACATCCTGACGCCTGGTCAACCGTCCTGAGCATGATATTCAAAGACTGCAAAGAACGCAAGATAATCCCCACCTCTTGGACTCAAGCAGTCATTGTCCCAATCTTCAAAAAAGGCATCAGAGAAGATCCCTCCAACTATCGACCCATAGCATTGCTGGACGTCATAGGCAACGTTTTTGGAACAATCCTTTTGACCCACTTCCAGAACTGGGCACGATCTTCGCCGGCTACGGATCCACTTCAAACGGGATTCCAGAAGAACGCAAGCACTGGTGCCAACATAATGATCCTAAACATTCTTAAAGAAAAAGTTTTGCTAGGCGCTCCACGAATCTTCCTTGCCTTTGTAGATCTATCCCAGGCCTTCGACAGAGTTGATAGGCAAAAACTGTGGAACAAACTGAAGAAGTGGAACTGCCCCAATGAAATTCTCGATCCGATTATTGCCCTTCACTCCAACACCAATGTGTCAGTTCGATTGAACCACCAAGGGTTACTCTCTAACCACATACCATCTCATCGCGGAGTTAAACAAGGGTGTCCATTGGCTCCAGCACTCTTCATCTCTTTCCTTGGTGATTTCAAAGACTTGCAAGAGTCGATCAGATCATTTCCACTGAAAATCAGAAATACAACGGTCATCAGACTTTTATACGCCGACTTTTATACGCCGACGACCTTATCATCTTGGATCACACACAGGTGGGCTTTCAATGCCAACTCGACAACCTAGCCCACTACACTAAGGAGAATAATCTTGAGATCAATAAATCGAAAACAAAAATACTGATTCTCCAGAAGCCGGGGAACAAAAAGAAAGAGACCCTAAAATGGTACCTTGACCAGTCCAAAATTGAAATCGTGTCAACATTCAATTACTTGGGAGTTGAAATTGACAGCTCGAAGAGAGGTGTGAGCATGCAGGAAACCCTGTGGACAAAGACCAAAAACCTAACTGCTCAACTGCGGGCAGTCGAAAGAAAATACAGCAAATATAGCCTACTGCTGGCCATTCAGTTCTACAAGTCAAAAGTAATTCCATCACTAACGTATGGCATGGATCCACTTTATGGACTAAATTGGAAGGCTTAATTTGGAGAGCAGTTTTAGGCCTACCTAAACCCACAGCCGTTGCAGCAATAAGACGTGAAATAGGTCTACTCTCCCTAGAGGCGGTGGTGGCCCAGAGTACCATCCAACTCTTCAGAAAAATCCAGAATCCAGAGAGCCTAGAAATATACCACATGATTGCTGTGGAAATCGCTAAAGGGACCAACACATTTCTAAATGACTGGGCCAATACTCAAAAGCTCACACTGCAAGAGATATCGTGTTCTGAAAAAGAACTAATCCAAAATCCATTAAGAATAAAAGCAAAAATGGAATGGCTCGACTGGATAAAAACCAACGAGAAAGCAGTCTTGAATAAACTTCTAGCCCACCTACCACCAGTCTTCAACAAACTCAAAGAGCCAATGGGATACTGCACAAAATACCCCTGCAAAACAGCTAATGAAAACCCTACTGAAAGCCCGCTTAAACCTCCTAACGACCCAAGAAATCTTAGCAATTCATACAGCGTCCGAAGAAAAATCATGTAGACTCTGTAAAGATCCACAATCTACAGAATCAATCAGGCACCTCTTGATGGTTTGCCCGACAGTAGACCAAGAAAGAAAAGCTTTCCTCGGCCCCCTGTTTATAACCTCTTACGTCGTCGAGGAAAACATTTGGTGGAATCGTCTTATTACAGGAGCCCAAACTAGATGGCTAATAGCAGCGACCACACTTCTAACCATCGCCTTGGAGAAGGCCTCCCAAAACCAACAGGAGTAGCATACAGAAATACCCATTTCAGCCAAAAGACAAGGAGGATACCAGGATTATTCCTCTGCCTGAAGTTTTTTCTTTTGCAAAATCCTGTCTTTCTTGGTTTACGTCGAGAATGTTGAGAACGCATAGTAAAAACACTAAACACTCCTCTTCAAGACCAAAACGTCTTTGTAAACATCTAAACAGATTAAATGCAAATAAAAAAAATAAAAAATAAAAATAGCACCTTTAGTGTGAAAGCGCTGATAGTGGGAATGCATTCAGTGGACCAAAGCCCAGAGTGTTGAGATCACAGAGTAGGATTAGAATGCGTGTGTTCATTTGGCCATTATAAGGCTTAGCAGGGCTGGCCAAACTCGGGTAGAAGCAACTCACAAAGATCATGCATGTGGGTGGGTGCTGGGAGGCGTCAGGAGAGGGCGTGAGTGCTAGAGACTCGCTATGTGTCCAGCGTGCCCAAATTGGTAGTTAGTCTTCAATGGATACTGATGTCAGGTGTGTTGAGGCAAAGCCTGATAAAGAAGGCTTAAAAACATTAAGTCTCCAGCTATCCCGGTCGTAGCTGAATTCTACTGTCAGTGGATGGATAGCCATGCACGTGGCAGATATCCACCGAAGTGGTGCATTTACACGTACCAAGAGCACCAATGGAGCTCATCTTTGATGTCACTGTCTGGTCAGACAGTTTGTGGGAAAAAGACCAGCTACCCTCAGACTCTTCTAGGCACCATGGGACAGGGAAGGGGGCGGATATCCTCAAGTCTTCTTAGCACCATGGACTGGCTGACCTAGTATATCTACTAGGCGACTAGCATAGGATTTAAGATAGTTGGATTTTATAGGCGTGATGGCCAGGCTACCTTTATAGTCTTACTAGATAATATCTTCCTAGTTCTATGCACGCTCCTAACAGCAGTCTACTAATTGTGATATCAGGATACCAATGGCGGAGTTAGGATTTTGTAATAGAGCGATCACCAGCATACATCTGGGGTGTAAAGGCAGGCTAACATCATAGGTGCAGCACAGCGGACCATTCGCAGATCAATGTATTGCGCACACCGCCCATACAGGTGCCAGCCTACGTACTTCAAGAGAAATGAGACTACTAAAACAACATTGTTTCTTCTAATGCAAGCATGTGCTAAATTTCAGTTCTTCAAGAGTAGCACAATTCCTCTAACAATTCATTTTCCTTGACATTACAGTAGCCAGGGAACCTGTATCCACCATTGTAAACACATTGGATTGCTCTTCCACGGTGATAGGAGCAGGTTTATAGACATAATTTCGAAATCAAAAATTTCGAAAGTCAAAAAGTCGAAAAAAATAATGTCGAAAAAAATAATGTCGAATTTATTTTTTATGACGTTTTTTTTTCGAAATGGGGGGGTTCCCCCCCAACCCCCGTTTTTTTTTTTTTTGTTTTTACCTTTTTTTTAACTATAAACTAGAGCCCAAACAAAAATATCGAAAAAAAAAATAATTCGACATTTTTTTTTTCGACATTTTTGATTCGACTTTTTTGACATTCGAATTTTTTTTTTCGATATTATGACTGGACACCATAGGAGCATAATATCCATCTTCACATTCTTCAAGTATACATAGGAAATGTGAATTGTTACTGATCTCAGGGCTGATTTTCCTCAAGCCTGCCTGGATTCTGCTAAACAAAGGGGCATGTGATACCTTAGCCCTCTTTACAATTTAATTTTCAACAGTCCTATTTAATTTTCTGTTGGAGAGTTCATTTGAAGCTTGGCTATTGATTGGCCTCCCTGCATAATGGGGTCGCTCGAGTTCTCACCCACTGCCTTACCCATTTTCTGTGTACCGTTTTGATTGTCACCACTTACCTTACCTCTGCGGCATGACTGCTTTGTGTTTTTATGGAGCATCTTTTTCATGTGGCCGTATATCAAAATGTTGTGTTTGGAACTCACCTTGCACTTCACCTGTTAATTGCACCTCGTTGAACATCTGTGGCTCAAAATATTCCTCTGCGGACTCCCCTGTAAGTGTCTTTTTATTTATTTTTAATTTGATTTTATTAGGTTTTATATAACATAGTGAACAACTTGCAGGTATCATTTTCGGACACGTCATAATAATTCACATTCTTTCCACCCCTCCCACAGTACTTCAATTTTCAACAATAAACTGAGTTCCTCTCCCCTTTCCCCCTCACCCCGGAACAGTGTTTCTTCTCCGTTATTCAAAACATTTCCACTTACTCAGATACGTTGCATGTGGTGCGTGTTATTTTACATTCACATTCCATAAACCGGAGTGTTTCAATATGGTGCAGAAGGCAGCCTACCCTAGAGGTCTTCCGATACGGACTCTTCGAATTATGACCCATTGCAGTTCATATAATTATGCATTTAATATGGGTTCATCTACATACACTCAGCGTTGCTTCCCATGAGGAGTCGGGCATATACTCGTTTACAAAATCACTCCACATCAAGTCATTTTGAGCCACTCTCCCCGTGGAGGGCTGCGGTAATTCTTTCCATCGTACTAATATTTGTTGCTACACTGACCCACTCTCTCTTGCTCAGGACTAGATTTGCTTTCCACTTAATCACCAAACGGGCCCGTGCAGCAAGCAGGAGGGGGACCACTATCCCAGTCAGTCTCCTCATCTCACCTTCACATTCTTCCAAGCCAAATAGTATTTGGAGAGGCGCAACCTCACGTGGGATCCCATCTACCCGTTTGATCCAAGCCAGGACCTCATTCCAGAACACTTGAACCCAGGAGCACCCCCACCACATGTGCCAGTAATCAGCCCTCTCCCCACATTGACGCCAGCACAAAGGGCTTGTGGATTGGAACATCTTCGACAACCTGTATGGGTCATATACTGCCACCTATGTAGTAGCTTGATGGCATGTAATTTGTATTGGGCTGCTATGGACACCTGCGAGGCTCCTTTACATATCTTCTCCCACAATTCTTCATCCAAGTCTAAGTTTAGATCTCATTCCCACCTGTGTCTCAAATTAACAGTTGATCCTTTCCTGGTATCCAAAAGTGCTCTATACTTGGATGAGATCAAACCCTTGGTTTCGGTCATTGTGTCGAGCGATTTCTCAAATGGGGCGAGGACTCTCTGCACCTTCTCCTTCCATTCGGTTCTCATGAGAGTGCCTTTGAGTTGTAGAAAGGAAAAGACAGGTAGGGGGTGTATCCCAAGCACCTCTTGCAATTCAGTGATCGTGAGAAAGACACCTCCCTTCCATAATTGTCCAACCCTCTCGAGGCCCGCCTCAAACCAAGATTGGAACCGCCCATGGTCTTGGATCTCCTCACATACTCCCGGAGCCCATATGTGGCTTAAAGGAGAGGGCCATGTGGTGACTCCTTTCATGTCCGCCCCCTTCCTCCAGATTTCCCATATCGTGCCCAGTATGGGGTGATTTCGGAGTCTTTGAAGTAATTTATCTCTAGCGACCCACAACCATTCAGAGACAGTGGCCGGGGATAGATTACAGTTACCAAGATGTACCCACTGCAAATCTGTCTGCCCTCTCAGGTGGGGGACCAATATTCTTAGCTGCACTGCTTGGTAGTATCGTTTTAGATCAGGGAGACCCACCCCTCCCTTTTCTTTTCTTTGGGCAAGATAAGGACCCCATATGCTATCCTTGCCTTTTTCCCCTGCCACAGGAATCTTAACATGGCCTTTTTTACTTCCCCAAAGAATACCTCTGAAAGTTTCAGTGGGAGCATTTAAAACAGATAGAGAAATCTCGGGAGGAACACCATTTTAATCGCGTTTAGCCTCCCAATACAGGAGATCGTCAACTTCTGCCATTTAGCTAGATCAGCATGGAAACAAGCTAGAAGGTGGGGGAAGTTAGCCTCATATAGATTCTCCAATTCTCATGTAAGATTGATCCCTAAATAACACAGGGTGTTCCCGCCCGTCACTAGGCCGAGCGTAGAGAGTCTGGCGGTGTTCTCTGGAATGGGCTCTTGTAGTGGGAACAGTATGGACTTGGACTTATTCATTTTGAAGCCTGAGAGTGCTCCATAACATTCCATCAATTGTATGGCTCTTGGTATCGATGTCAAGGGGTTCTTTACATGTAGTAGAAGGTCGTCAGCATAAAGGGCTACCTTATATTCCTTCCCATTTATCTGGAGTCCCTTAACTTGATGATCTGCTCCGAGTGTCTGTGCGAGGGGTTTTAGGGAGAAAGCAAACAGTATCACAGAGAGAGGGCAGCCTTGTCTCGTACCTCTCCCAAAGTCGAACCATCTGGAGTACTCAGAGTTGACCACAACTGATGCCTTGGGGGGACGTGTACACAGCCTTGACTCCCTTTCTGAAGGTAGGGCCCAGTCCGACCTTGTCGAGTGCTGCCTCTAGGAAGCTCCACTCCACTCTGTCAAAAGCCTTTTCTGCATCCATCGACAGGAGAGCAGGGTCACCTAACATCTTTTTTGAATCATGAATTAAGTGGAGTGTTGTGCACATTTTGTCAGCTCCCTGTCTCCCCAAGATGAATCCGACCTGGTCTGGGTGTATTAATTGAGGCAAATGGATCTCGAGTCTAGCTGCCAGTACACGCGTATAAATCTTTGAATCAATATTGAGCAGCGATATTGGGCGATATGAACCACATTGTTTGAGGTCCTTGCCTTCTTTGGGGATCACGGATATCAGCGCCTGTGAGAAGGAGTCGGGGGCCACACCAGTCTGCGGGATATCATTGAATAACTCAACCATAAAGGGGAGGAGGGATGAGATAAAGGTCTTATAGAATCCCGCTGTGTACCCATCGTTACCTGGCGCCTTCCCTATAGGGAGCCTCTTCATATATGCTCTATATATGCTCTCGAATCTTGACTCTAACACTCCATGTGTTCTCATTTTGCTTGATATCTCTTCTGCCTTTGACACCGTCAACCATACCATCCTGCTCAACCGTCTCCGTGATAACCTGGGTATCATTGGTCAGGCTCTGGCATGGCTGTCCTCTTTCCTCTCCAATCGACCCTCCCAGGTCCAACTGGGGTCCTTCCTCTCTGACATCTTTTTCTCTACCTGTGGTGTCCCCCAGGGATCTAACCTCTCTCCTTGGCTGTTTAACCAGTATCTGGCACTCCTCGCCCACCGCATCGCCGCTCTCTGCCCCTACTTTCAGTGCTATGCGGATGATACCCAGCTCATTTTCAGGCTACCCTCGGCCTCCTCTTCTCCTTCCCTCATCTCTGACTGTCTTTCTGCTATCCAGGAATGGTGTGCCGCCAACGACCTCTGCCTTAACGCCAGTAAGACAGATTCTACTCATTGGCACACCCACTCCCTCCTTCCCTGCAGCTCTCTGGCCGGCCTCTCTTGGCCCTCTTCCTGCAAGGCAAAAAACCTCGGGGTCATCTTCGACTCCACACTCTCCTCCTCTCCTCACAAATCCGACGTCTCTAGGAAGTCACACTACCAGCTCCACCTCCTCCAAGGTATCCTTCCTTTCCTCTCCTTCCCCCAGAAGCTCACTGTCTCTAGAGCCCTGGTTCTCTCTAAGCTGGACTACTGTAACAGCCTCTATCTAAATCTGCCCGCCTCTACTCGCCGCCCTTTGCAACTCATCCAGAACAGGACTGCGAGACTTGTCCTTGGCCTCAAGCCCAGGGACCGTATCTCTCCAGGACTGAAATCACTACACTGGCTCCCAGTGACTGCGAGGATCAAGTTCAAAACCCTCTGCATTGTCCACAAGGCCTTCTGGGGCCTTGGGCCAAAATACCTTCAACTCTCTCTTCCTAAATATCTTCCTTCTCGAGCTCTTCGCTCATCCGCCTCCAACTCCCTCAGGGTCAGCCGCTTCTCCAAACAACGAGTTGGGGGCAGATCTCTCTCCGCTGCAGGGGCCTCCCTCTGGAACAGCCTTCCTGCCTCCCTGAAACTCGAGGCGAACAATCTCCGGTTCCGGAAGCACCTCAAAACATTCCTCTTTGCCTCCGCCTTCTCTCCCCCTCTCCCCTGCTAAACTTACTGAAACTGCACTGAATCTGCAACTGGGCCACTTACCGCTCTCGGTCCTTGGCCCAGCCACTCTCCCCTGCACTGCCTCCCTGGCAACCCCCTGCACCGCGGGACTGTGTCTGTATCCCTACAGCCCCCCTTCCCAGCACTTTTCTGCACTTATCTCGCACCGCAGGAATGTGTCTGTACCCCTACAGCCCCCCTTCCCAGCACTTTTCTGCACTTATCTTGCACTTGCCACTAGCTGGCCCTTGTTATTTATCCTGTATGCTTTTAACCCTGTACTGCACTCTCCCCTTTCCACCTCCCCTTTGCACTTTTCCCCTCCCCTCTACCCTTGAACTTGCACAATCTGAATGACACCTGGCCTAGTAGGATCGTTGTCCGTCTCCCCTTGTCCCCCCCCGCCTTGTCGCGCCTTGAAACACTTGTGTATAGGCGTGTTACAAATGCCATATCATATCATCATATCATAGCTCTCTCAATCGCCTCAGCCATTATCGGGGCATCCATCGCATCCATTTTATCGCAGGAACGTTTCGGCATATCCACCCCTCGCAAATATAGGTCTATTTCTGTTCTCCCCTGCACCATTTCGGATTTATATAATTGCTCATAAAATTGTGCAAACGCCTCTGGGATCTCAGTCGTCTCCATTGACTGCGTATCCCCTCCTCTGTCAATAACGGCGACCCCACCTCTCCGTCCGTTGTCCCAGCAGCCTAGCGGCGAGCAGCGCATCTGCTTTATCCCCTTCTCATAGTGCTTTTGTCTGAGAAACTGCAATTTGCAGATGACTTGCCACTCCTCCAAAAGCCAGAGCTCCTCCCTTTTCTGTATGGCTTCTGCGACCCTCTCCTCCCTTTCCACAGTGGAGTTCCTCGCTGCGATATCTAATTGCATGATCTCCCTCCTCAGTCTACCCTCTATCAGATCACATTCTCTTTGCCCCCTCCCTGATCAAGATAACCGCCAAGTTGCTTTCCCTGCCTCCCAAACCATTCACTTAGATACCTCTCCTGTGTTATTTATTTCAAAATATGCCTTTATTTCCTCCTCCAATTCCGTGCGGAAGACGGGGTCCTTCCACAAGGTGTTGTTACATCGCCACTTCGCACCCTTGCGTGGTAAGGGCACCAAGTTTAATTCAACAGTGACCATATCGTGGTCTGACCACGAGACTGGTGCGATCCCTGAAGCAGTCGCAACCTCACTCACTCCCTCCCTCCAAAAGATACAGGTAGTCTATTCTAGTGAATGGAGTGGGGTGCTGAATAAAATGTATATCCTGTCTCGTTTGGGTGGAGCTTTCACCAGACGTCTCGTAACCCGTATATCCCCCCCCCGCCCATCATTTCTATTACCTCCGCACGGCCACCGTCTACTGGTTCGCGTGCGTCTGGGTTGCCAGATTGTCTATCTGACGTGGGATTTGCCCATAAGTTAAGGTCCCCCCCCGCACCCCCCTAGTATGACATGCCCAGAGGCTTCCAACATTATTTTCAGGATCATTCGTTGTAGGAATGGAGATTGCCCTATGTTGGGAGAGTAGAGCGTTGCGAGTGTGAGTGTAATGTTGTGCACTGCACCCACCGCTATGATGGCCCTTCCTTCCGTGTCTGTCCATATCTTAGTAATCTCCAGTTTGAGTCCCTTCCTGACGAGTATACCCACACCCGCTTTCTGCGGAGGACCGGAGCCCCAGTGTTCAGTTCCCACCCTAGAGTGCAAGATCCTGCGTTCATCCCCATGCATATACTTAGTCTCTTGGAGAAAGAGCACATCAAGCCTCGCTCTCTTAAATTCCCTGCACACCAATAGTTTGTGGGCGATTTCAGCCCTTTTACATTTAGCGTACCAACCCTGAGAAGACCAAGTGTGGGGGATTCAGATTCTACTGCCATATCCTTCTTTCTGTATATATCGCTCGTGTGATACACCTGTACAACCTTCTCTCAACGCGTCCTTTGATTCATGAAACACATTTATGTAGAAACTTGTTCCCATCCGGCCCCCTCCCCCTCCCTTCTAACCCTAGCGGCGTCCGATGTAGCCGGGTTATCTTCACCAAGCCAGACCCGGGACACCAGTGAGGACCGCATTTCCAACGGTTCCAGCTCAAGTCAATCAAATAAACATGGAGCCCCTTACCCCCCCGCCCCCCAACCTCCAGATCACAGAGGTTACTAAGCTTCCACATTGTATCGAAGTGAGCTTGCCCCTGCCAGAGATACGTCACTGTGGATGTCTGGATCAGGTGTGCGGGTGACCCTGCTTGTTAATTGTCGGAGCGTCCTCTTAGCTGTCTTTCAAAGCGCTTTAGAGACCAGTGACTGGTCCATGTGTCAATATCTGCGCAGTGGATGGTCCATCGCATTTACTCAGGTTTACACTTCATGCGACTCAAGCTCCCCTTAAAACCCTGCTGGCACCAGTCAACAAAGTGACATTTAGCATCCGATGGTAGGTATGGCTATCATACTGCGGGTAGTCACTTGGTCATCTTTTCACTTCAGGGGAAGCGACCGGTCTTCGGTGTTGTCTAGGCCACGTATTCATCAAAGTTCCACACCTGGCAAAGCATTCATCCTTCTATACTTCTTGGAGCCCGGGATCCGCCTCCACCTCGGGCCCGGGATGCGCCATTGTCTGTCGTCCTCCCGTCCTTCTCCCAGATTCAACTCGTTCTCCTGGTTGCCGAGTAAATCTGAGGTGCAGGCGTGTATATCCTTCTCCGACTTCAGCCGAACTGTATTTCCCTCCCATTCAAATGTGAGAGAGAATGGGTAGCCCCATCGGTAACAGAAACTCTTATCTTTAAGCCATTTGGTCAGAGGCATACACATTCTTCTCATGGCAAGGGTCAGTGATGACCGGTCCTGCTAAATTGTCACTCTTGCTGTGTCCAGAAGGATGTGCGGACTGTGCTTGGCTTTCTCAAGAATTCTGGCTTTGTCCGCATAGTTGTGAAACCTTGCAAGGACCGTTTTTGGACCAGTCCCCCCCGTCCCCCACCACGGCTATGTGTATGCGATCGACCTTTGGTTCGTCGGCTGAGTCATCTTCAAGTAAGACTTTCACAATCTTATGTAGTGTCCTCTTCAGGTCCAGCTCGGATTCTCTTTCCCTATCCGGGACCTCAAAAATGTGTAGGTTGTTCCGTCGCTCACGATTCTCCAAATAGTACATTTTCAGATGGAAACCCCCTCCTCCCTGGATTCAATCTCTGCGATTCTTTGGTCTATTTGAGACTCAGGGTGCTGAGGGAGGTTTGACTATGTTCAACCCCTTCTAGTCTCTCTTCATTTTTATCAATCCTCTGTGTTATCTTATCAACCTTCCCGCCAATGTCTGCCCTCAAGGTTTTTTTTCATTGAGTAAGGCTGCCACGTCGGTTTTAGTCGCAGCTGCGTCCGCTCCCGATGTCGCCATTGCAAGTTTCGAATAAGGGTCTGGCTCGAGATGATGAGGGGTGAAACGATATTTTGCCAACTTTTTTGCGAGTGTCCATGTCTTCCTTACGCAGAGCTTAGTGAGTGGTACGTGCTTCAATTCCTCAAGATCATTGCTACACCAGGTGGATTTGTCCAGTTCCCTCTTTATTTGTAAGGACAGTCATGATCTCTAATTTCAGTCGGTCCCCTTTTTGGAGAGCTTACTCTTCCCCTTTCCAAGAAGTAAGTTCTCGTGAAGGGCACACGCCTCAACAATGAGGGCCCCAAACTCTAAACGACAGGTGTGAATCCGGGTTGAGTTATTACGTGATAGTTTGCTTGGGGGGGGGGGAGAAGGGGACTGCACTGCTAATACGTGATGGTAGTGGGTCAATGACTAGGGGGGCCAGACGTAGGATCTCGTTCGTTGGGGGAGCAGGTACTCTCTGGGAGCCGGTTCCGCTGGCAGCTTGTACAGATCAATAGGAGCCGTTTCCTGTTGTTCAGCAACCATAGGTGCACCTAGAGGAGGGCACACGCCCGAGTGCTGGGGGCCCAACCCTCCAGGTATCTCTCGTAGTGCGCCTCACTATGCACCAACCGTTGAGTCCATTGAGAGCTTTTTACGGTTCAGTGGTGTCGTAATTGTGACGTGGCTCTGCGGGGCCTGATCCCCCTGATGAAGGGGGAGCGTGCCAAACCTGTGTGGTAGCGGCAGCTTTTGTTTTCCCCCTGCGGCTCGGGCCTCTCCTTCAATGTGGGTTTTATATCCGCGTGGGACAGCGTTTTATCGTTGTCCTTCAGGTTGTGGGGGTGATTCCACTATGTACCTCTGTCTACTGTGTTCTGGCTGTGTTCCAGTGGATGGGCTCCATTGTGATGACAATCCCCTGCTTATATGAATCACACTGAACTACATGGGTTGGTATCTTTGCATTTACATAGACAGGTGCGAGTCCGAAGACTCCAGAATGGTTCCAGTAGTGTGCTCTGAGTCAAGCCGGGCCCCCGTGGCTGGTGTCTCCTCCTCCAGGCTGTCACTTCACTTGCCGGTCGGGCAAAGGGCATCTAATAGTGTCGGTAAGAGGCATTCTGCTTTAAGCCCATGGGCTCCCTCCTTGGATATTCAACCCTTCAGGGAAGTGTGTTTTATGACCCACTTGCTTTCAGCAGGTGTAGGGGGACCTTCTGGGCATCTCCCGTTTCTCGTTGCAGATGTGGTTAAGGCCTCAGCAGGGGGTCGGAGCGGGACGTGTCCGGAATCTGCCCTGTGGTGTGGAGCGTTTGTGCTGCCGCGTGCTGTCCCTTATCAGCGGTAGGTCACGTTAGGAGGGTAAGTTCCGGACAAGGCTGACCTCGGGTAGGCCATTAGGAAATCTCAGTTCTGTAGTTTATGACCGCGGATTCATTAGTGTCTCACTTCCCCATTCCCCAGGCACCTCCCTGCATGCTTCAATAAATTCGGAGCCGTGGACCGGGTGGAGCTGTTAGCCCTCAGTACGGTGATGGTATCAGGATCGCTGCGCGGGGTTGGCCTTCTTGTGCAGGGACTGCCGTGCGATTTAAATGGGCCTCGAGGGTGTGTGTTAGATCACATCAAGTCTGCCCGACTCACCCAGTAGCAGGTCTAACTCCGGCAGTCGGGCCAGCTGAAATCAAACAGGATGAGCTCCGGAGGGTTGAGCGGGCGCAGCAGGCCTCATGCCCGAGGTTTGCCTTCTAGGGTCGGAGAGAGACCAATGCAGGCCGCTACTGCGGGTCTTCACTGGAAGCAGTTGCTGCTGTATTTAGACGCTGGGGGTGGTGCAATCAGAGAGCATGGGCCGTGGTGGAAGTCCGCTTGGATTGGGGGACCGGCTCAACTTCGATGCTCTTCTGGAACGTTATGTCCAGGCCGCGCTCACTCACCCGCAGCTTCTCCTCCCGCAGTCTAACGAAGGTACTGGGGACCCATTCCCACTTCGATTCTGCTCAGTTTTTCCAGCGTGGGAGGTCCGCAAGTGGGGGCTCAAGCCACTTTTGGGACCAAGGGATGCAGAGCTCACACGGAGGCTGGAGTCATCCGTGCACCCCCTGGTGGCTGATCCTGCAAGTGTCCTTTGAGGAGTTTTTATCTCTTTTGAGATATGAACATCATTAGATTTATCAGGTAATGAAACCCCTTCATTTGTTTTTGTCTGCTTTCTTTTCTCACTAGTCATTTCTTTTAGTTCGGTTTCATTTATTTCTGGCGTGTTCAGTGCACCCACGTGTGCTTTTTTTAACTGAACTAATCATGTAATTAACCATGTGATGACCCATTTTCTCACTGTATTTTTTTGTATGCACCTCATCATTTTCATGTGCAATGTGTTTCTTCTTAAACATACTTTTACTGCGCTGTTCTTTGGGTTCCTGCTGTACATTTCTCTTTTCCCTTTCCCTGGATTCAAACACCTGAATGGAGTCAATACTTTGGTTTAACCCAGGGTTAAACCACACTCCTTTGGTGTGTGTGTGTGTGGGTTAAACCACACTCCTTTTGTGTATGTGTGTTTTTATTTCCTATGTCATCACCACTTTGTTTGCCCAACTCTAAGTCACTGTGTAGCTCTGTGTGTTTAGCCAATGGTGGATCATTTTGTACCTCCGGTGTAGGGTATTTCCCCGATTAATCATTTGCTGGTTCCTTGGACAACGTCACTCTTCTTCGTTCCGTGTGGTCACCTGTTGCTGACTCTTGACCAGCGCACAGCCTTCCTATTTGATCAGCCACCATTTTCACTTGTGCTTTTAGGCACTGAAATCTTTCTATATCCCTATAATCATCTCTCTGTGCTCTAGGCCTGTACTGATTGTATTCAAATTGCCCAGCCCTGTTTTGGCTACTAGGAGACTGAATTCTGTTGGCATTTCCCCTGAACTCCTGTAATAGAGGAGTTGGGGAGCTTGGTACTATTCCTTGTCCATAACTCCTCTGTTCTGTAGTCTGGGCATAGGAGCGTGGGCTATAGTTCATGCTATGCCTCATTTGGTTGATACTGCTCCTTACGTTGAGCATCTGCTTCAATTTATTTATTTTATTTATTGTGCGTTACAGTACAAATCTGTACTTTTCACAGAAAGCATACAAAGAAACAATTTTACAATTCCATGAAAAACATTTTTTTTTTAAAAAAACATTTAAAAACAGACATTTGACAAATTCATTTGTGTTAAAATCCACCAACTGAAAGGACTCCCATTAGTATTTAGGATCTTTCTCCACAGATCCTGTTATGTTGGCCTAAAATTCATAGATGTAATTTGACCCCTCAATATACACAAGCTGCAGCATTGTACACATACATGTTTTAAGGTCTCTATCTCCTTATGACAATGCCGGAAAAGTCTCTGGTCCCTCAACACTTTGTTTCGTCTTCCCAGGACTTCTTGGGTTGGAAGTACATTTTATTTAAGTCTCAAAATTAGGGACCTAAAAAGCCTTGACGGATGCTTTTTCAAATACAGAGCAACATTGCTGTAATTCTTGATTGTCCAGCAGACGAAGTGGTCACCAAAGCACAGATATTGCATTAAGTTCTCTCCGAGTGAAATCCACACATCTGTAAAGTTTTTGTTTCACCAAGTAAGCTGTTGCTCTCAGGTCTTCTAATGAGGCCCCTATCATTTACAGTATCTTTAGACTATCTGCCCCCCACTCCGATAAGACCTTACACAAACCTTTTTGCCAAAGTTAATTTAAACTCTAGTAAATTGAAGCAGCTGGAGGGGCCAATATGTTTGCAAATATCTGCAACTTCCCCCAAATAAATCATGGTCTGGATAGGGAGCTGCCCCAATTCATA
Organism: Ambystoma mexicanum; assembly: GCF_040938575.1. Classification (NCBI taxonomy): domain Eukaryota; kingdom Metazoa; phylum Chordata; class Amphibia; order Caudata; family Ambystomatidae; genus Ambystoma; species Ambystoma mexicanum. The sequence goes on along the minus strand of NC_090932.1, from coordinate 290,058,194 downwards.
TAATATCCCCACCAATGGTACGCATTGGGGGAGACATAACACCCCTCTCCAAATAATCGCCTCGAGTTATCACCAATCAATTTGAACATTCCTGGTCTGTACTCCATATGTTAGTTTTGGGACAATTTTTTTTTGTTTGTACAGTTTTAGCACTGGTAGGAACGAGAATCTTCCAAATTTGAAGTCGAAATTGCCAGAGCTGCGTTGTTGCTCCCATGAACTTAGCCTTGGGGTCAATCAGTAACTCAGACAACCCCCAAACCCCCCGCTGCTGTACCCGAGGGACCCTAAATACTTAAACTTATTTACCACTTCAAGGCTGTAGCCCTTCAGCTTCCAAGAGAATGTTCTACATTTTTTATTTCCTCCCTTTGAAACAAACCAGTACTTCAGATTTTACTGTATTTATTAACCATGTTGAATTACCCAAAAATTCTTCCACCACATATAAGGCTCTTTGTAAACCAATCAGTGTCAAATCGCAGTACAATAAATGTTGGATTTTAAAGTCGCCCAACCTTGGTGGGTTGTCCTTATATGGCTCAGATAATCTAGTATTCCTATAATGTAGAAGCAAAAGAGGAAATGTGCCAGCACACACCCTTGTCGCAGACCTCCGTTAGTCTCTATCCATGGTGTATAGGATCCGTGGGCATCTAGTATAACTCTAATCCTTGTACCCGCATGCAGAGCCTCCAGAATCCCCACCAAGGGAAGTGGACAGCTCTTCTGTTGTAGACTTTTCCATAGCAAGGACCTATTTACATGGTTAAAGTCCAAGAATGGCAGAAATACAGGTCTTCCTTGTACCTTTGCCTGGGATGAGAGTAATTCCAAAACAAAACTATTTAGGGAAGTTCCCATGCCCTCCCGGAACCCAGTCTGAAATGGGTCCAGACACTTAGAATTTGCCCAATTTTAGAGCTCCTTCAAAAGCATTTTAGCAAATATTTTATTCGAAGCATCCAACAATTAAATGGGTCTGTAAAACAGGGGTGAGGACCTATCTCCACCTTTAAAAATAAGGATTATTCTGGCAGTAGACCAGGTTTAAGGGAACTTCTTTTTAATCAGAATATTTGCAAATAATGCTCACAATAGTTTAGACCAAACAAAAACGTTTGATTTAAGGGTCAGATTTGAGAGACCGTGGATTTCTTGCTCCTTTTTATCAAAATCACAATGTCATCAAGTTCCCATTTAACAGCCCCCTTCCAACTGGTCTGCGACCACACAGGGTTCCCATTTAGCCCAGCTTTCACGTAAAGGTCGCTGAAGTGTTTAACCCAATCTTCCTCCAAGATTGGCTGGGTTTGTAAATACCTTCCGGCTTAAACTTTTGCCAGAATCTACCAGCGTTATTACCCGACAAACATGCCGGCATTTTTTCGGCATCATTGATTTACATTACAAATTGCCTACCCTTCACCCAATTCCTATAATCTTGTTTTACCCTATGGACCTCTTTAGGGCAACCTCTTGGGAATACCTTCTTCAACCTTGTTATCCTTGTTATCTTTTTTCACATTCGTTTTTTACGAGCCTGGATCTCCCCGTCAAAAACATGGCTGCCCCCACCTTTACAGCCCCTCTTTTCAGATATTTTTCTGTGGTGAGGCTACCCAAAACAGCCGCTACTGTAGGTGAGAACCCTTCTGGGGAAGAGAGGAAGGCCAGCCCCTCTGCACTCAGTCCTGAAATCCCGTCATTGAAAGCCCTTGCCAGTTTAGGGGACCATTTGACCTTGTAAGTCTGAGTTTATTTCCACAACCAAATGCGTATTGTTTGCCTATTTTTTTTATAAAAAGCATACGTATTGTTTGCCTATTTTTTTTATAAAAGCATAATTTTGCAGGTTATTAAGAGATGATCACTCAAATCCAGTTTTTTTACTACCAGGCTTCCCCCCTTCAGAAGCAGGTCTGAGGAAACAAAAATATAATTCATCGTTGATTTCCAGAGCCCATTTTGCCACGTAAAATTAGGAGGGATATCACCGTGGAAATGCCCATTTAAAACTGAGAAATCCCATACCTCCATCTCTTGGCAAATTCTCTTGCCCCTGAACCGTGATTCCTTAGAGGTTTGCCTTCTATTAGGTACCAGATATCAGGGATCATCCAGGCATTCCACATTTAAATCGCCCACGACAATCACTGATGCGCCGCCATCGAGTAATTCACGCAAGAATATAAAGGATAAGGCCACAAGAGCCTCTTACAATTGCTTTTTTATCTGGGTTTAAGTAAACATTGACCAGAAGACATTTGTTGGGCACACCTACTGCCTCAGATTGCCATTCCATCAGAGCCACTAGCGAGTCGCTCCGCTATGCTCCACTTCACTTCTACAGAGGGATATGCCGTGGCTCTGTTTGATTGCTGTGAGCAATCCACCGTAGGGCCTTCCTCTCTCGCCACGGAGAGCCTTGATAGATACTAAATCAAAACTTTCAATGATAGGTGATTCAAGGAGTAAAGTTTCTTGTAGACACACTATATCAAAAGAGACAAACACATCCCGATAGTCCAATATGTTTTTAAAGCCTCTGGAATTCCAAGAGGCCAATGTCCAGTTGGACCATCATGAGTAATGAGTAATGTCCCTAGGATTTCCGTCCCACCGCGTAGTATGTCCTTGAGTCCATCCAGCATTTTCTATATTTTGTGGAGACCATTGTGTGTATCCCGTGCACTATACATAGCAGCCTGGTGAACATTGGATGAACCACGCTTTGACCTGCCCTTTTCTGGGTAAAATGTGATTAATCTTGAAATTATTGATGAGTCTGCATCGGCCATTTCGAACCCCAATGATAAGAAGCACTAATTTTCTGCCAGGATTACATCATTGATAATATAAGACCTTAGGTGAAGTTTTACTACATCCATGCAGTCTTCATGCACAAACTCAAGAGTGCTAATATCAACTGCAGTTACTAGCCTCAATTTGAAATTTCGTGCATGAGCGATAAGATGTAATACCTATTCAGCGGGTACCTATTAGAGCTCTCGAATAGACGGCTCAGATAGTTACAAATCTGCTCCTTTTGGACTATTGCTTTTTGAGGTGGTTTGTGGGGTAATGTCCGTTGGGATTTAAATCTCTCCCCATTATGGTTAATGCAGGGGGCAGCTGACCAATCTACTCTTAAGTGTTGGCACTTTGGCATACCCAAACACATTTCGTCTATTGTTTGGGATGAGGCACTGGAATTTCACAATGGGCCTCCCCAATATCCCGACCCCCCACAGGGTCCTTCATTACAACCGGTTTTGAAAAATTGCATAGTTTTTTCTTTACTTCGCTCCCTTGTGGGCATGAAGTAGGATTTTCCATCTCCAGTGACTAAGTTGGTAGGCCCCAGCAATAGGATCGAACCGTAATCCCATAGGACACAACACTTCCCTCCCCCCTGGCCAGTTGTTTTCTCTATTTTTGACTCCTCCACGTTCTCCTCCCTCCCCAAAGTTTCCTGGGTTTCCCAATTATTGAATACACAGAAGTATTACTTAAGTCGAAAGAAGGGCTAACCTCCAGCGACTCATTTGCCTGGGGTCCTACCTCCCTAGTTTGCTTTATCTCCCTGGATAGTTCTTTGGGGCGCTTGGCTTTATTTGACTTAAAGTCGTCCTTTTTCTTTTGTTCCAAATCGGCCATATCTAGTGACATTGGCTTGTCCACCTCCGATCTTAACTTTCTAAAAAAAAAAAACTAGAGCCCCTGTTATTTTGTTTGGGGGGCAATTTACAATTTTTTTGTTTTTTCTTTACGGGGGAATTTTTTCCTCAATTACGGAACCACTCGGGCCACTAAATGCATGTGTTTTCTCATATGTATAATACATATAATAGCATCTCCCTGCTCTGAGGGGGCCCCCAGCAAGGAGACTGGTGATAATGGTTCCTTCGCTCTAGATTCTCCTTGCTGTGGATGACCCACTTCCACAACTGCCCTATTCGCTGAGCTCAGTTCAGCCCCTATTTCCGCTTCCCGACCCACCTAGATGTTGGCTTCATCAGCCGTGTTTTCCCTTTTGTTAAATATTGCATTCTGGTTAATAACCGCAATTATATACCCTTCCAAGAAATGTACCTTTCCCACCAGTTGCCTCACGAATGTCTTAGATCCCGAATCTCATAATTTAGGGAGTCATGTCCTCTATCCAAAGAGTCAAGAATCCGGACCAAGATAGGGAAGGACAGCTCATCTACCACTGGTGCGGTTTCCTCCTATCTACTTGCCTTAAACCCACCCCCTACCTTCTGTTCCATGGGGTCTCCATCCCGGTGCTCACCACCTTGTGCGGATTCCGCCACCCAATTATAACCATGTAGCTCTGACGGAAGGGGTGAATGTGGTGTGGGGCATGATTCTATCAATGACGACACTTTACTAATATGCTGGTGCAACGTTATTTCTGTGAGGACAATCTCACAAGCTGGGGATTCTGGAATGGACCATTGATTAGTTTTAAAGTCTAATGACAACCCCATATGTTTGGCCAGTTCATGAGAGTTAGCCGGTGCCAAAATCGAAACATCCGAAACCAGATCACCCTCGTGTGACATAATTAGAAACCATAGATCCTAGGTTGCCTTCTATATTGGACAGGGCTTGATTTAGATTACCAAACACCCCCGCAATGGTGTCCCATTGTTTGCTACCTAAGGGAGATCCATGCTCAAAGACTTCCCAATCTGCCCACCTGTCAGGGATTTCCGTCCACAGACTGGGACGTTGCAAGGTTCTGTGGTCTCTATTATGGGCAATATGGCCGGGACCGAAGTGAGTGGGTGGGTGGGTGGTTGGGGGTGGGGGAGGCACAGTTATTTGTTCCAGATTTGAACACTCTCCTAGTTCCCATAAACCCGTAGCACATTCATTTCCTTGGCGAGTTATCAAAGGATCTGGAATACAATCCATACTTCTTAACGTTACCCCCATTGTAAACCAGATGCACCAGACCGTCTCAACTTGAGCAGGGCCTTTCTTTTTAGTGCAAATTTATCAAAGGAGTAAACACGACTCCTTTTAGCAGTTAATAAGTGCTATACCAAAATTTCCTATTGCACTACCCAACTCTACAAATATTCAAATGCCTGGTGTAATGTACAAATGAAAGCAAGAGTAATACTAAGTATTATAGCAAAGTGCACCGTGCAGGGTTGAAATCCTAAATAAACCTTACAGGACCAAAATATACCCTCTGATATGTGCAAATACAAAAAGTGCTAGGCCAGGTAGGACCAAGGCAGTACTAAAAATGTTAGTAACAAAGTGCACTATATGACATACATGGCTTGAACATACAAAACTAAGAGCAGAAGCAACCAATAAAGTATATTTGAGCTTCAAAGCGCAGTGCCTGTGTAATGAACTACCACCGTGTACATTATTGCAATAAAGGGTGCGATGTGCAAACTGAGTCAATTAAGAACAATACTAAAATCTAGACTTTAAAATATTCACACAAAAACAAATACAGCAAGCAAAATAAGAAGTTGTTAAAATCCTTTGTCAAATATCACAGCATAAAACAGCAGGAATACCAGTGTGAAATACAGTGTGCGAGGAATAGGGTTTAAATAGTCAAAACTATTTCCCACAACTTGAATCTGCCCAGGCGTAGATGGCAAAACCAGTTCATTTGATGACACTGCAGTATATAAAAATGAGCCAACGCTGTAGGACATTAGTTTCTGAGATTCCAAAGTGCAAAGACTACACAATAAGCGGGGAGCTCAAAGGCCGTAGCCCACAGTCGCAACACTTCAATCCACCTCCCCACTGCTGCCAGTTAGAGCACAAATATGTTTTCCAGCACAGTGCCTCTGGCAAGTGTGAGCAGCACATGTTCCCAAGGAGCTCCAAGGCCGTGGCCCACACTCACTCTCGACATTCAAAGTGCGAAGACTTCACAACAAGCGGGGGGCTCAAAGGCCGTAGCCCACAGCCTATTCACCTCCACACTGCTGTCAGATAGAGCACAAAGATGTTTTCCAGCACAGAGCCCCTAGCAAGTTTGAGCAGCATGAGATCCCAAGGAGCTCCAAGGCCGTGGGCCACAGTCAACCCCGGCCTCTAGGGAACAACTCCACGGCTACCAAAAGCAAAGACAGCCTCAGTAAAAGATTAGGATCAATCAGCCACAAACAAGCACCAGAGGGCTTGCAAGGTAATGTTCAGATCCCAGAAGATGGGAACCAGAAGATTCGAGGCAAGGCCCACAGACGTTTTCACAGCGGAGACCAATTAGCATCAAATATTGTTTTTAAACTTTCACTTACTCTGTATCCTGCCAAGCATTGGGAGTAAGGCAGAATGGCAGAATATAAGCTGTATGAAGAGCGGTACTGGGCGAGGCGAGCAGCGGACACCAGACACACACTGTCCACTCACCACGCCAGTGTTGTGCTTATATCTGGTTCCTTCTCCTTTTTTCCTCTGGGCCGCCTCCAAGTGAAAATGAAAGTGAGACTGCAGCGTTGGAATTTAGCAAGTGTTTAGAAAACTTGTACCATGGCTTGCTCGACGGGAAAATCGCTGCACTAGTAACACCCGACAGACACTGTTCACACACAGCACCTGGTTCGATAAATGTATCTACATATCTTGGTTCCATTTGATTACTGTTCCCAAATGTCAATGTTGCAGGGTTAAATCTACTCTGTGGTACCAATGCCTTATATGGCCCTGTTTGTGATTGAATTGGGGTATTATTTGACTCTGCCATACGGTACTGAAATCCAACTTGTGGCGAGATGCCAAGGTACCCGGGACTGATATAGGTATCCCTTTCACTGGGATCTGTCGATTGAAATACTGGTATTTGTGGTGATGTCCTTCCTTGAGTCGCCACACTTTTCTGATTCTGCATTGAGTCACTTTTTATTTGGCTGGTCTCCAGTGTCATATTTCCCCCTGACCCAAGTTCTGAAACTGCAGGAAACGTTGTCTCTTGTGCTTTATGCTTTGGTTCCTTGTACTAAATTTCATTGTGAGAAACAACCTAACATATTTTCATGGCCCGATCCAGAAACCAATGTATCCCATTTTCACTTGAGAATTTGTGAGCAAGTAGGGCTATTTCCTCTTTATGGAGGCCAATTTGCTTTTGAACTTGACCGAGCTAACATCACAACTCGCATCAAACCTCATGAACGCCCTTTCTAATGTTGCTAGGAATTGTCTAGGTAACTCAACTGGGCCGGCAGAATGCATAGATTACCCTTTTAGCCTCTTGGGCCGACTTATATGGCGAAAGGAATCTCCTCACCTCCTGCTGATAAAATCATTCCATACAAAAACGTTTTGCTCACTGAGACTTGGCAGAAAACCAGAATGTGCTTGGCCAATTGTTAGATGGAAGAAACGGATATACTGTTCCTTTGCGATTTTTTTATGTCCGGTATATTTGCACAACCTCTTCCATATGTTCTTCTATTGATAAATGTGAATCCTTTTTAAAGGGCTTTACCAGTACTATAAGTGATTTTATAATCTTAAGCAGGTCAAAAACACACCATTTTCTTGTGACCGGCTTTCTATCGCCTCTCTTGCTGGAGTGCAAGAAGCCCTCTGTTTCTCTCGCATGGCTTGCCTCTCCCTTTCTACATTATGACCTGTTCCCTCAGATACTGGAGACTGGCCCATTCCTAGTAAGTGTGCATCGCCTGGCCCAGTTACCACACTGTGGCTTGGCGCAGATCCACTAAGTGACATATTCTGCAAGAATGCTGCAAATGCAAAACTTGCCTTCTTATATCCGAGTTCTACTGCCTTAATCCTCCAAGATGTGCCTGCAAAACCTCGAGGTAAGCCTGCGCGCGTAATTTGGTAGCGCGCGGTGCAACAAAACTGCGTGGTGTTGCTGCTGGAGTTCCCTAAAAGGCCCAGCGCTAGAAAACTCACAGGGTTCGTAGAAATGTCTGAGGTGAGTTTAAGCGCGTAATTTGTTTTTTTGCGCGGTCTTTGTTTTATATGTCTCATAACTCTGCACCTTGTATTTCAGGTTGTCGGAGTATCAGAGTTCAGCAGCTCTGCGGAATATGGCCGCGGCTGCCGAAGAACGTAGTCGGTCTGGGGTGAGGAACTCGGAACGGAGCTCCTCTACTAAAGACAGCTGCTACGGAGATCAGGTCAGGTAGGTTGAATCTGTGATCTGTACTTTTCGGATAACTTGACAAGTTTATAACATGGATTTTCTCTTATTTTGCAGGTGTGTGGAACGGAGCACCTATAAGCGTTGCGCCGCTGTTAGCAGGACCAACGCGAAGCACGTGCGAAGGCTCAGGCAGGGCTTAAACAGTCCTCCTCGCCCAACTACTAGTTCTCCCATGATATTCAGTCTGCGATCCATGAGGCCGCCATCTTAAGGGAACCCTTCTAACATTTAAGTCCCTATGGGTCCCACTGTGGTTCTGAAGCTAATGAACATGAAGCATGCCTAGCACGCCAGGCCACTAACCATCTAGCCCCCATATGTCTATTGAAAGAAAACCTTCTAGCCTGCAGCAAAGGTCCCAGACCTCCAACCCTCGAGGTGATCATGGCATGTCCCAAGTGGACTGTCTATTGTCTTTACGCAATAATTCTATTTCTGCCAATGCAATGTCCCTATCCATTCGAACCTGCTCTAATTCCCCTTTTAAATAGATAAGCTCATCCAAATTTTCCTAAACTTGCTTACTTTTAAGTTCTAATTAAGTATGCAACACTTCAAAGTGCTGTGGGTCTGCCCACAACTGTGACAACTGACCCGTCAAGTCATCGGACCTAGCTTGCAAGTGTGAAAGCTGTGACTGACCCTCATCTGATGCATCTTCTATCTGAATCATTTTTTTATGTAATTCTTTCAATTCACCCTGACATTTAAGCATAGTCTGCTCATTTCTTTTTGAGACCTATTATCATCAAAATCAAAAAGTCTGCTTAGGAGAGACCACTAGGGGGTGCAGACGGCAATGGCCGCCTGAAGCGAAGCTCGACAAGCCAAAGGGGCAAAGGAGATGATAGAGAGTTTCCCTAAGCTGAAAAACAGCTGCAACGGAGGACGATCTAAGGAGGGACCCAAGGTGACGCAGCGCACCCCACATTGAAAAGAAACCCCAACAAGGACATTGAAAACCGTAGCGGAGAGGAGCAGACGCTCGGCCTGGCAAAATCTAATGGATCACCACAGGTGGGAGCCCAAGCAGACGTGGGAGAGGGGCGGCATCCTGGAGCTCGGAGCAAAAAGCCCAGCAGAAAGAAGGAAAATCTAACCCCAAAGCCTGGGAGCTAGGGTTGAGGCCTAAAGTGGTGTCAGGAGGACACACTGTGCACCGAAGAGAAGCAAAATACCAAGGAGGTCCGGCGGGGGTCCAGAGGAGCAGCTCCGTTCAGCAAGTGCATCATCCCCAACGACCCTGCGCGGGCAAATCGCGGAGCGGGCTCAGGAGAGAGGTGGCAGCCCTTAGGTCGATGCCGACGATCCCTGGCACCCAACCCCAATAGCATGGAATGAGGAGCAGGAAAGGCAAGGTCCCCGCAGGTGAAACCACCGAGCAGCCAACCCGCCACAGAGAGGAGGGCGTGTCAGAGGCAGGAGCTGAGGAAACCAAGAGGAACGGAGAGCAGCACGAGCCAGCAAGTGCGGGAAGGCGAGAAAGCCCTGGTGCCCCGAATCACAGAGCGCAGCAGGAGCGCGGGAGGCGGCACCACCCTCCATACAGGCCCCGCCCGCTATAACACAACCAAGGGGGCAATGCGAGCGGGGAACAGGGTGAAGAGCCCCATTAAAGCTCGGGGGCAGCAAATAAGGCAAGGAAAGAGAGCCCGCCTCCGCCACAATACAGGGAAGGGGGGATAGCACCCGCACAACTCTGCAGGGCCATCCCTCCGATCCCAGCAGCAGAGAAAGGACACATCTCCCCAAGGTCTGGTGGTAATAGAGAAGTCCACCCCCAAAGAGGTGCATCACAGGACAAATATAGCAACAGGTCCGGTGAGGGCACCGGGGGCAACCAAGCACCCACTTTAGGGGACAGGGAATCCAGGGAAGAGGCCCACCTGCCGTGCCCACCTGCTAAAAGAAAACGTGAGGAGCTGTGTAGGGAAGGAAAAAGAAGCAGCCAAGAAGGCTAGAGGGGCCTCACCATCTGGCAAACCCCCTGTAAATCAACCAACAATAATAAGGGCAGGGACCACCCCACAAGATGGACTCACCCATAGCAACAACAGAGACACAAAGACCTGAAGGACAGCAGACAGGCCCCAGGGAGAAGATCCACCAAGGAGGAACTCAAACAGTGCGACCCCACGCGGGAATCACCAAGGGGAGAGTGCCAGACCCCTCCCACGTGAAGAGCATAAGACAGCGCCCAGTGCAACAGGGCAACAGGGCAACAGGGCACAGGCTACGCCCCACGGCAGAACTCTCGGAGTAAGACAAAAAAAGATCCACCATTGGCTCGCAAGAAGGAGTACGGCGGTCGATGCAGGCCCCCCGCCCTCACAAGAGGTCTGGAAGCGCTGAAACTATATAGAAGGGAAGAGTTGAGTTCCAAAAATGGGTGACGCGTCCATAAAGCAAGACATAGCAGGGTTAATGGCAGAAATAAGAGCCCTGCGCACAGACATTCAAACATCCATCGCAGAGCTATGAGGAAAGGTGGAGAAAATGTAGGGAAAGGTGGAAAATCTCAAACACAACCAAATCAATGCCGACCTGGTGGAGATGAAACTAAATGCAAGAATGACAGACAGAGTTAAGAGAGGAGGAATTGCCCTGAAACTAGATGGCCTAGAAAACAGAGAACGCAGAAAAAACTTATGAATAATTGGCCTGGAAGAGACAGGGAAACGCCGGCCCAGGTCAAAAAGAAAGTACAAGACATTGTGAACCTCCTCTATCAAGCAGAATGAGGGAAAAAAGTAAAGAGTAAAAGGGCCAACAGAGGAGGAAGAACGTTCAGCGATGGTCCACGCTACATAGTTGTGAAATTCCTGCAATACAAAGAAAAAGCAGAAGTCCTCCTCAGGGCAAAACAGGCACAAGAAATGGACCGCAGGGTTCCAGGATCAAAGTATACCAGGATCTGTCAGGCCTCACCCTGGGACGCAGGAGAGAATGCAGACCGCCCACCACATGGCTCACAGACAAAGGAATACGATACAGGTGGAGGTACCCCTTCGCACTGCTGTTCAAGGTCAAAGGAGAAGAAGAGTACAGAGTCACCACAGCAGAAGAAGCAAAACAAGCCCTGCAGCACCTTACAGAGAGCACGGAAGCGAGAGCCCTATTGGGCCTGCAGCGGGCTCATTCGCCAAGGACAAGGCAAGATGAAATTAGGCCCCAGAGGTGCCAAAATTAAAGCAGGAAGAAAGTATGCAACACTGAGCTCCCCATCCCCCGAAGCCACCCTGACACAGAATGGGGTGCCGAGTCAGCTCTTAAAAAAGTAAAAACCCGGGAGGTAAACCGGGAAGTCGAAGGGAACTAACAAAAAGACCCCAGGCAGTGGGGAATTCCTAACCTAGTGGCCCCCAGTTCAAGGGGGGACGTCTCAATACAGGGTACCACGGTTAGGGTACACAATTGTTGGAACATTTTCTTAGTTATGTCAAGCGAAAGGAGGTAGCCCAAGAATGGAAGGAAAATTAGTGGAAATGAATGGAAGCAGCCTCCTGTGAAGATGGGAGCATGAAATGTCAAGGGAATTAACTCTCCCAAAAGGTCCCTGGTAGTATGAGAGGGCCTCAGTGGATATCCTCTTTATTCAAGATACTAGATTGAAAGCCAGGGAGGAAAGGCCACTGAAAGGAAAGGGGGTGAGGAAGACCTATTGGGCCTTCGACCATGCAGAAAAAAGGAGGGGTAGGGTTGATCTTACACAAACGGGTCCGGCTGCAAAACCCTGGGGTTCAGTCATTGATGGGGGCAGGCTCTTGCTGGTCCAGGGGACCTGGGTAACCTTAGCCAGAGTATACACCCCCAACCAGGGGCAGGACGCCTTCAATGAAGAGGCCCTCACCGCCATACTGACCAGGAGCAGGGGGGTGGTCATAATCGGAGGAGACTTTAACACATGGGCGGACCCACAAACGGACAGACTGGCAACGAGAGCGGAACATAGGGGACCGCCACAGGGAGAGGGAGGAAAATCTAGAAAGAGCCTAGAAAGCAGAGCTCTTCTAGATGCCTGGAGGACTCAACACCCGGACAGAAAGGGATACACATTCATATCGAGTGTGCACGCAACATACTACAATGGATTACTTGCTGCTAAACAGTGAGCATAAATCACGAATAAGAGATAGCACAATCTGCACAGTAGGCTGGTCGCACCATGACATGGTCAACATTGACCTCGAAATGGAGGGCTTGAGCAGGGGGTACTCAAGTGGTGCAGCAACGAGTATCTGTGGCGAGATACACTATTTGGCCAGGAACTCACTGCTGTGATAGAGAAATATTCCCAGGTTAATGACAATGGCGAATGAGAGGAAACTCTGGGAGGCAGTTAAAGCAACATGGAGGGGGGCTAATAAGAGAGGGAGGCAGGAAGAAGCGAGAGCGAAGGCTGCAGGAGGAGAAACTGGGCAAGGAAATTAAGAATCTAGAGAGCAAACTACACTCCCAGGGCATCTACCGAGATGTGAGAGCACTAAAACAAAAAAGGGCTGAATTGAATGCACTGAGTGTAGGGGACACAGTAAGGAAATAAAAATTCTTGAAGTAAAAATTTTACGAAAAGGGAGACAAGGCGGGCAGGATGTTGGCCACTAGGTTGAGGGCCCAGAGGGCAGAGAGATGGGTGAAAGTCCAGGGCGAGGATGGACGATGCGCAACCTCTGCGGAAGATATGGTGAATCGCTTTGCCAAATATTTTGAAAAGCACTATAAAAGGGAAGGCACCGGAGATGGATCAGAGATGCTCAAATAGATCACCGGGGCAGGTTGGCACACCTGACCCCAGCGGAGGGAGACCTCCTAGAGAACCCATTCGACACTGAAGAAATAAAGGCGGCAATACGTAGGCTTCCACATCAAGAAACAAAGGCCAATTGCAATACTTTGTGCTAACAAGACTGGGAATTCATGATTCGTTGCAACTCAACAAAGGGGATAGAAGGTGGAAGGGTGTAGAAAAATAATCTGTTTCCCCAATATAAGGAACACCCTACATTGTAGTGTCCAGCTTGTTACCACAGACATTAGACCCACCCACCTCATGAAGGGAAACACCGATTAGTAACTTAAAAGAATTGCATGAAATAAAGTGAGCAAATACAACCTCTATAATTTCTATGCCAATTTCTAAATTAACCTATGCCAAGATTTTGAGCTGACCCATCTTCCTGGCGGTCCTGCTATGCCCCTCTCTGGTTTTAAGGCCAGGCTAAAGGAAAATACAGCCCCCTGCACATCAGGCCACAGTGGAGGAGTATACAACATTATATGGAAGAAGTATTATGAGGTCTATGAAAAGTTAGTGAGGTATTCATAAGACTGTTTATCTAAGAATCAAGCTATGCTCTTGAAAAGGCCTCGATAGTACACAATCATATTTTGGGACATTTTAAACAGAATAGGTTTTCTATTTTCTCATAATGGTTTCTACTGATATCTTTCTCAAGGGATGCACACTCTGCGACATGCACTGCGTTCCTGGTGATTTTTTTCATGCTGATCTAAAAAGTGTTAATTTTAGAAGTGATGTCAGGCAGTTTTATCACCAGACACGTAGAATAGACATCTGGTTTCCAAGACTGAATCTAAAGCATGGCCAAGCCACATTCACCAGCTGGAAGTTATAATAATGGCATCGACATCAAGCTGAAGGCTTCTAGCCTTTACCAAGGCTGACCAGATAAACAAGTGTGATAATTAAAAATGATGCAGCAGTCATTGAAACATTGAACTCTTTCTGAGAACCCACTTCCAAAATGAAAAACAGATGACCATGTCCTTACCTGGCTTCCAGAAGCAGAGGTGTGGATGTCCACTTAGTGGTTAAGGAAGTGGTAACAGCTTTTGAGTCTGCCCTCACAGCAGAGGCCCACAGGCAGATGGAAAGCAGTATGGTGAGAACATCCATCTTTAGGCACACATCTGAAATGGGAGTGAAGGAAAAAGGACATTTAAAAAATGTGTCGAGAATGCCTAAATAGTTGGAAATTACCCCTCTTGCCTCTTCCAATTACTCTACTTTTTAATTGCTACATCATATCACCATATTTGCTTTTCGACACATACAGGGAATTTTCTTAATCAGGACTGATGCTTGAATTGTTTCCCATTCAAATTTTAATATCAGATATACAGCGGGGCACAGAAGAGGGGTACAGCTGTGGTGGGGAGCAGAGGGGCGGCCAGCATTAAGCGAGACAGGTGGCGAAAGGGGCTACTGGATAGCCTAGGTGTTGAGGAGGAGAGACCCCTTGATGAGGTTGGTCTCGAGTTCTTTTCTGAATTGTAGGAGCGTGGGGCGAGTATGATGCAGATGGGGAGGAGGTTCCATAGTCTTGGCGAATAGGCAGAGAAAACTTGTTTTCTGCTCCTTTCCTTTTTTCAGCATGGGATTTCAAGTCTGCATGTGTCCTGGCTTCTGGTGGTGTGCTATCCGCCGGAGATGAAGAGTTTCTCTGATGTAGCTGGGTGACTTGAGGGTGACTACCTTATAGACGATGCAGCAAGAGACTTGAAGGTGATTCGTGAGTGCAGTGGGAGCCAGTGAAGGTCGATGACGGCCAGGATGATGTGACTGTATCTGCGTAGACCGTTGATGAGGCAGGTAGCCGTGTGTAGGACACTTCTCAGGGGCACAAGGGAGGATGACAAGGTCTTTGAGGAGTGCATTGCCCCCATTCAGGTGGGATAGGATCAGTGCTTGAACAGTGGATCTAAAGCTGTCCGGAGAGAGGAAGGGCTTGACTTTCCGCAGGAGGGAGAGAGGATACCAAGCTGTCTGGGTTTTCTTAGCTATGTGTGTCTTGTCAGAGAAGTGTTTGTCGATGTGGAGCCCGAGGGACTTGGCGCTGTAAGTGAGCTCTGGTGTTAAGCCCTCAGAGTTCATGGTTGATAGCCAGGTCTGTGTGTCTGGGTGTTCAGTGTTAGTGAGGAGTAGGATTTCAGTCTTGGAGGGGATGAGCTTCTAGTATGCACTGTATATCCACGACTGAATCAGCGAGAGGCAGGTTTTGAGTCTACGGATGTCCTTGATGGAGTCGATCTTGAGATACAGCTGTGTGTCATCGGCATTTTGGTGGATGTGGATGTTGTGTGGCTAGTAGAGCTCCCAGTGGCTCCATGTATAGACTGAAGATCACAGGGTAGTGGATGGAACCCTGCGGTACTCCACAGGTAACAGGTGGCATTGGTGATATAGAGGAGTGCATCTGAACAAACAGTTGTCAAGGTAGGACTTGAACTAGCATAGGATAGGGTTGCTCATCCCCATGCGCCGATGTAGGGGGTCCGTAAGCATCTTGTGGTCTACTATGTCGAAAGCGGTCACAAGGTCGGGTAGAACCAGGAGGCATGGGTGGCAGTCGTTAAGGATGTTGAGGGAGTCAACCACCTGTATGGTTGCTGTCTCGATGCTGCATCTGAGTCTGAACCCAGATTGGTAGGTTTGGAGGAGATTGTTGGTGTCAATGTGTTGCTGCAGTTGTGAGGCTACCGCTTTTTCGATGATCTTACCTAGGAACGGAAGACGCGTGATGGGGCAATAGTTACTTAGGTGGTCGCAATTCAGAGTGGGTTTCTTCAGTAGAGGGAGGATTTGTCCTGTTTTTTTAGGGTCAATGGAAAGGCACCTTGAGTTAGGACACCGTTGATTATCTCCAGGTAGGGAAGGAGAGCTTTGCTGGGAGGGACTGGAGGATGGATGTGGGGAGGATGTAGCTTTGAGGGCGGCCAAAGTTTCTACCAGGCCCTCTGTCGACTGCGTCTTGAATGTTGTCCAGGGTGTGACGATTTCACAAGGAGGCACATGAGGCGGGTCTGTGGATGCAGAGCTGGTGTCTATGTGCTAGTGAATCTTGCTGATTTTGTCGAAGAAGTTGTTGATGGCAGTGGATTTTTCGATGGAGTTGGTATGGCAGGGTTGGGTAGCGGGTTGACGCAGTGTTTGACTGCTCTGAAGAGGGCTCTGCTTTTCTTGTCAACTACTGCTAAGGTATTCTGATAGTACAAGGCCTTGGCTGTGTTGATTAGTTGTCAGCGGGTTGCTCAGAGTTCCTTGAGACGCGCTAGGTTGGATGCAGTCCTGGAGCGGTGCCATGTTTTCTCTTGTTTCCTTAGGACTCTTTAGCTGAGGTCGAGAGTTCTTGTCTGTACCAGGGCGCGGACTGTTTCGGTTTGCAGTTGCGCTGTTTCTGAGGCGCGTGTCGGTCGATGGAGGCCGAGAGGGTGGAGTTGAGTGCTTCCAGTAGAGAGTCGTTCGGTTGGAGGTGTTCGGTCCATGTAAGGTGGAGGTTGGCGAGGTCTTCTGTGAGGGTGTAGAGGAGCAGGTGAACTCATTCTCCCTAGTCACCACCCCCTCGCCCCCATCCTATTAGAATGACAGACAAAGAGCCACAATTGGGAACCCATGCACAGGTTTATGCAACATGCCCATACTGCGTTGATTATATGAAAGATGATATGCACTCAGACAGTCATTCAGAAAATATCTTCATGTTGAAACAGTGCAAGAAAGCTACCAAGAAGGATGTCCCTTGCTGAGTTGTCGGAATGCAGCCATGAATAAAATGGTGCACAACATGGATGCACATTAAACAAAGTCTAATGACAGCAAAAGAATGTCCTAAAGAAGATATATGAACCTATGCTGAAACTATATGAAAATACTTAAGAATGACAATGTAAGTTAAGCACTAGAAGAAACATGTACTTCATGATGCAGTACTTATGAACACAAAGAAGAATGAAGTGACTCACTGGTCAATAACTGTAAATACGCTAAAACGCAAAGTAGAAAGAATACATAGAAGCTTGTTCATAAGGGGTAAATGTTCAATGTTTAGGACGACCATTGAAAGAAGATGGACGACGGCTCATGTAAATCAACCCAGCTACCTCAAAATAAGAGCCCAGAATCTTAACATGGAAAGATGATGAAGAGGCTGTTTTCCCTTGCAAAATAAAGGAGTACATTGGCTTGGACCCAATGATGCCATTTCGAGAGATGGAGGAAAAGCACAAAGGGAGTCTATGAGCAGACCATGTGCAAGTACATATTTCCCAAAGATTAGGAGGAACAAGAACGTTTACAGATGCCAAATATTGGACAATTAAAAGGGTATAAAATTAATATGGGATGGAGTGAGCAAGCCTCTAAAGCCCAAGAGGAGCAACTGCACCCAGCATAATTGAATCAAATGGTGTTCAATGCACCGTTGATATGGACAATTTCATGGTCTTGTAACACGTTTGTTTGTTTATTCACTTTTTATGCGCACCAAACCCGTAGCAATAAGAAAATGCAAAACTTACATAGTTACGAAATGTACAATATACAAATATAACATGGTTGCAATTATGCAATATGCAAGTATAATATGGTTACAAATATACAAGTATAGACTTATATAGTTACAAATGTACAATAAACAAATATACAAATTGAAATGTAATAGGCCAAGTATTATACTGAGTTTCAAAGTAGATTAAATTGCACATAGGGCCTCATTACAACCCAGGCGTTAAGGGTTTAACGGCGCCGTCGGCGCTGTTAACCCTTAACGCCTGATTACCATTTTAACGCCTGCTTTTAGCAGCCGTTAAAATGCAAGGCGCTAACCCGTCTTGGTGCTAATTATGGCACCGTAATTTACGGTGCTGTAATTAGCGCCTTCCCCACTCCCATTATGCCCTATGGGGCAAAAATGGGAATGGGGAAGGGTACATGGGGAATGGGGATTTACCGCCCCACTCACCTTGGAATGGGGCGGTAAATCCGCCATCCACCATGGTGTAAACAGAGTTTACACCATGGTGGTAAAGTAGGGAACTTACCGCCTGGGTTGTAATGAGGCCCATAGTCTTATAGGCAATGACGGCGAGTACAAATGGGAATATCTGGCAAGAAGGAGTATACTGATCCAAATGCAGAAGCAGTCTAAAGGATAGGAGACTAGGGGTCAGTAGATATGAGATGTTTGATAGCATTTTTTCTGAATTGTGGGTAAGGTTGGTCTACTCTTAGGTCTTGTGGCAGTAGGTTCCATATTTTAGCAGCCTTCACTGGGAAACTATTACCACCAATCGTGGTAAGCCTGTATTTAGGAATTGTCAGGCAATTAGCATTGCCAGCTCTCGTTGGTCAGAGAGATTCTTCTTTGAAGTTTATCTATAAGGTAACTAGGGGCAGCGTTATTTAAAGCTTTATGAGTCCGTGATTATGTCTTTAGCTGTATTTTGTTATCAGTGGACAGCCATTTGTGTTGGCGTCTAATGGAGAAGAGCTCACAAACAAGGACTTTTCATTAAGTCTGAAGCAAAAATATTGATGTGCCTTCAATTACTCGAATGTCCTGAGAGTGCACACTGGTGTGTCGGGTGTCGCCTCATTAAACTCACCCAAAAATTACAAACGTAGTCAAAAAGCAGGGCATGCCAGTGCAAGAAGTAACAGTTTTATTCAGGGCCCCAGACGCAGCTGGGACAGCAAATTCGAACAGATCGCGGAAAAGAACTGCATGAAAAGGCGCCGTCAAAGAAACGCCCCTAACGTAAGAACTTTTACACAAAGCAAAGTAATAAGCATTTGCGAACGTGTGACATGAAAAAATCTCCCCACGCAGAACTGATTGGACTTCGCCCTTTGAACCCTTATAGAAAAACAAACATTGCGAGAAACAATTGGGTCCACGAACCTTCCCACACCACCCTCAATTACAGCTTGTGATGTCACAATCCACCCCCAATTCCCACAGCACAGAATTAACCAATTGAAACGTTTGAGGTGACCAGCGGAACGTTAATAAACTGCCCTGGGAGCCTCATCCTGATTCTCTTGAGATTGGCTGCCGACTATGGCTGCCGACTACGACACCACCAGAGCCTTGAACCACAGACATACTGCTGCACAAATGTTTCATATCGGGGACACTAACCCCTTTCCCAGGGAAAATGTTCCACGGGGCAATTTGAAACCACTGTGTTTCTTTTCAGCCCCATTAAGAAATCGCATTTCATAAATGATTTTGAATTCTAAAATGGTCATATTTAATTTATTTGTTGGCGGGCCTGTGAGCTCTAATTTGTGACCTCAAACAATAACATCCACTGTGTATTTCTCTCAGCACTGGCTTGGGATCACAGACTCTGCAATAAATCACGAGCCACAACAGCCTTTGCGGCACCTAAAATGATAACACAGGTTTTCTGCAAAAGCAAGATTTTAAGGCCCATTTACTGCATTTCATTCTACCACTAAATTTGATTATACTTACCTATGTCTCAGTATTTATGGATTCGTTTTTATTAAGATTTTTAATTCCAATTACACCAGAAAAGAGCCCCCCCCCCTTTTAAAGTGCTGCTCTCGCAGCTGATAAGTGCGTTCCTTCATAACGTGCTGAACTTGCATTTTTATTACACTGGCAAGGTCAGCCTTCAAATAGAAGACACTGGCATGAGGCCGACCGATGAGAGGGTAGAACGTATTGGGAAACGAGGGGAAAGCGGACGTATCTCAAAGCACCTGTGTTTAATTTCTATGTAAGTGATACTAACAAGCCGAATGTCCAAGGATGGATTTGGATTACCAAGTATTATTCTGCTGCCATATTTTCTGCTATGACGAGTGCCTTACACCATGTATAAAGAAGTAGCTCAGGGTGTGTATCACAGAAAAGAGACCACCAATAAGGGATTAATACGCATATATTCTATATGTAGATATGTTCCCTTAATCCAATCCCACCCCTCAATAGGTTTTTGCAGCTTGCCACATAGGATGGCGTCATAGATGACGCATTTAGCATTATATAAAATAAGTATAATCGAAAAGACATTTTGATCCTGCAAAAATCGACTTGATGAGTGTTCATTCGCCTTGCTTTACTTCTTTGCGATTACAGCAGTATTTTACCATCTCCTTTGAGTTTGTACGGTTATTTGGTCTGAGATATTTTATTGGTAATTCCATCTAGCGCACATATGCTGCTAGAGCACAAGGGCAGACCAAGGGAAAGTTCTTGAAGGACCTGAAGGTTTGTTCGATGGGTTTCTGCTGGGAGTGCTTGACTGGGGTGGTGTGCAGGATATTGAAAGGCATGGACAGGTGGTCAGACCAGTCAAACGGGAGAGGAGAGCTGTAATGGAGGGAAGAACATGATAGCTCGCACATCCAGTAATTAACTGAACACCAGATGCTATAATACCCACACTTAAAATTACCTCAACAAGTCATCAGAATAAAAAAAGGTTTTTGGTTAGAGGTAATACGAGACAAATGTGAAAAGATTAAAATGCCTGGGCTCTAGATTCTTCCATCAAAAACAACAATGAAAAATGTAAGGATTTGCAAGGCATTTTTAATAGCTTAGTGGAGATCAGTTTAGGCATATTTTCTGCAACAAGTGCAGGGCTACAGTAAAAACATTATTTTTATTTGTCATTTATTGTGTGCTCCTGTTTAAAGGGTAAGTGGCTAGATGACTGCAAAAACAAGGGAAGCAGATGAGGAAAGGACGAAGTAGTAAAAAAATGGGTGGTGCAAAGAGGAAAATCATTTAAAACATTCGGAATAACTTCAACCAAAGTGATGATTGAGAGTGGGGAGTGAGTGGTCCTCTGTGGTCTGTGCTAAAAAGTCTTTCTACTTGCTTCACTTAAGGAGGAGCAGCCTACTCGCAGTGCTTTTCCAGCGGACCGTATATAAAATTATTTGCAGAGCAGAGTCAAGTGGTCTTCTGTGGCCCTATGTGGTACTCTGAGGCGGCTCCCGGATTGAGGATTCTTGCCAACTTAAGTGTTTTCATGTTCTCCCTGGTTTGAGAACACAATGTACTCCCTCCTAAGTCTCACTAAACACTCAAGCCAAAGAATACACCAGCAAATGCTTGAAATGGCTCGAGAGCTGCCCTTGCCGGCTTCCCCACCGGAGGGACCTCTTAATGTCTCACAAATTCTGGCTTACCCGGCAGTCAAATCAAACGTTATAATACTGCCCATCCTGAACCTAAAAGGGAATAATGTCCAGGCTGGTATTAAAAATGTCAACAGTAAGGAAGTCCTGCGGATGCCCCCAATTTAAAACTATGACGGGAATTAACCTCCAACGGACTCACGGATGTCGGTGATCGGCATGATCACAACAAATCAAAGAGACTCGTTTTCACTGTCTTTTTACACAGAGGAATCAGATGAGTCCATTATTTCCTATGAGACTATTCCGAGGCTGAGGTCAAAGCCTGGTCGGCTCTTGAGGTCTAGTGACATGAGCACTAATTCTAATAATGCGCAGGCGACATTGGTGACTTTGAAGCAAGTCATTTCTACATATTATGATCTCTAGGAGGTTATCAAATCGGCGGTCAGGATGCATACGTTAATACTCACATCAATACTGAATAAGCTTGATCTTCTGAATAAAGGATCAGGTCCGACAGAGTTTCTGCAGGCTTCATTAGAAGGGGAGAACTCGGATTTGACCCAAGCCATTCTGATGCTGCGAAATCAGGTCCCATTGCTGCCAAGAGACACACTGATGATACAACACTCTCAACAAGAGCCCAGATGCCAGGAGCATACCTGGGAAGACCCAATAACGATAATGAGTACCGTAGAAGCGGTCGTAGAAACAAATAGCTACACCTCGCCAAAATTACCAGGGGAAAAAAGCTCTTCAGAAAACTAACAAATGTGGTAACATGATTAATAAAAAGTCAAAGACCTTGGAAAGGAAAGTTAACTCTAAAGTGTCTTCATATATCTTTTTCAGAAACCTTACGATTCCAGAAGGTTTAGCGAGGAAAAAATAAAATTCCAAAGCAACTAGTTCAGAGGTTGTGACTAACTCGAAACACATTGTTATTGTTGATAACTTTTTTAAAGAGGTTGAAGCTATTATGAGGTACCCCGAGAAACACCCCTTAAAAAGGAACGGGAGTAAAAGACTCAGACAAATTGCCACAAGTCTTGAAACATAATGTACTATCCACAATGGATTCACCTAGTTCATTGCAGCAGATGACACATATTGCTCAAACACAATATGACCCGCCCGCCGTACTTAGTCTGGTAATGGTGGAATCCCCAAGTTCTCAAAAAGTGGTGGTTCAGTCAAAGGGCATGGCAAACACTGTCACTCAGTGCGCCCCAGCCACGGCAGCCGGGGATCACCAGTTGCTTGTGTATTTAAAACCAATCACAGCAAACAGCTGTGTTTCAGCCAATACTGAAAGGGTCATTTCCTCAAACAGGCCATGTTTAAATCAAGACATGGGGAAAAAGGAGCCTTGAAAAAGGAACCGGGAGGAGACCCATAACTCTCTATTATGAAGACTAACTGAATGCCTGTGCAAAGACTTCTTTTCTAGAGATGCCATTGAAGGAAAGCCACGTAATCCCTGGTGCAGACTCTGGTGATCTGCAGATGATTAGGACAGTACACCAGCCAACCTGCTTAGCCCCTGGGCTGTCTGAGAACTTTTACACTCGACTGAATAACCCAAATTATGCCATTGTGGCATGGTCATTAAATCAGGGGCACAGGCATGCAGGGGTTGCATGCACAGGAGACCTGGGTGGACACTGGTCTGGCGCCTTTGGCGCCAGGCTCATGAACAAAAGTAAACAAGAACATCCATTTAACACCAAAAAGCTTTTATTATGGACATAGCAGTTCAGATGCATTAACCTTGAACATTCCATCCATTAAGCAGGATGCATTAACCTCAAACATTCCGTCCATTAAGCAGCTCCAAGTGTATTCTTGGGTGTGGCTGCTAATGGATTTCCTTCGCACATGCTCACTCTCTAGGAGTGGCAGGGTGTGGCTGGTAAGCCGGCCCACGATCTCAGCTATATAAGCTGCCCCGATCCTCAAGACAGTCGCTTCGCGTTATTCTGCACTTGCAAGCAGCGTAACGCTCACCGTCGCCTGAGGTCAGACTTACCTTTGAAGATCCTGCTTCCTGGCCATCCTGCTTCCTGCCAGCATACTTACCAACTGGGGGAAGCTGTTCTTACCTGTACATCTCTTCGGCGAACCAAGTATTCATCTTTACACTTTCCGGAACGCCGAAATCTTCATCTTGGCACCGCAGCATGACACGCTCCATCGTCGACAGCAGCGCCTGCAAGGAAAAACCGAAGACAAGGTTAGACATCGAAAAAACAGTCCGTTTAAGGTTGCGCTTCGCCATACTTCTTGCTTTTCTTTAAACCATCACTTACCTGCTGTTGAACATTGCAGTAGCATCCATCTTCCATCCGGCCGCGTCTCGCGTCTCACAGCTGCATGGAGGCCGCATTTCCATCTAAGGGAAGAAAACAGAAGCGAGACATTATTGCAGGCATAAATAAGAGCAACATATAAAGACACTAAACAGAACGAGCAGCATCACAAGAGCTCAAGAAAGACTTACCAATCATAAGGAGAAGCATAGCCGCAGGTGGACTGGACTAATCCTTATCAAGGATCAGTGAAGAAACTAGATCCCATTTGACGCGCCTCTCCCAGAAGTAGCAGGACGGAGAGCTCATCTTCCATAATTCACAGGTGAGCTTTAAGGGCCGGCGTTTGCTCACAGAAACCGTAATTTGGGGTGAATAGTTTGAGAGGTACAACAATCACAGATTGGCGCACTCACACACTGTTATCTCCACGCAGGAGCAGTATCATCACGTACCACCGCTCACAGTTTTTCTACTGAGGAAGAGGCCTGAAGGGGGTGATTCAAGTTCAGGGAGGGCTGCAACCGTGCCTAAACGCCTCCGCGGAGACCAGGTGAGCGTAACACATTGATGTTGATTGTAATCAAGACAGAATGAGCCCAACATATGAAAAGCTGTGCTCAACGGAGAACAGAGGTCGGGAGGTTCATTATTGTGATGAACAATCTGACGAACAATCTAATACGAGACCCTTACTTAAAGTGGTGAAAGGTCCTAACCTGGGACAAATTCAATCAACTGAGCAAGAAGAAACAGGTTTGAGACCACACTCGTCCACCACAGATTTGGATTTTATGAATCATCAGTACCAAAAACGATACCCTAGAGAGTGTGTGGTTGCCGAAGCACCCAAGAGTGACGTTGAGTGCAAATTCCACTCCATTGGGTCCTGTGATGAATTACACAGGTAATGATGAAATGAAAACCAGAAACTTGGCATATTGATTTTTTTTTTTTTTTTTTTTTTGGTTCGAAGGCATAAAGGGTCAACAAAACAGAACATTTTCAGTAGATGATTATTAATATTCAGAACCTCTCTCGTGTTCATATCTTTCAGTTCGATAAGTCTCTTTGCCTTCAAGTGTTTTCCATTCCCCTCCTCACTCTCTCCCCCCTGCTTTAACAACAACTTTGGGATACAGAGTTCATCAGGTACGAGTTCCTTCACTGAAGGTTGAGTCCAATTCCTCCTTCGATTAGTGGGGCTCATAGAACATGTGTGTTCTTAAGCAGACGTGGTTTGAAGTATTGGGCTTCTCTGTCTCGCACCAGTTCGTGGAAGGGGCTCCAGACTGTCAAGAATTGTAGGTATTTTCCAGCACTGAATGCACATATCTTCTCCATGGCCATCCCTCCCTAGACCTTGACCCACCATCATCACGCTGTTATCGGGCCCACTTCGATTTTCCAATTCTGCGCTAGGGTCATTCTCTCCGCTGATAGCAGGTGCATGATGAGGGTGGCTTTCGCCCCCAACATTGCATATTTTCCTTCTAAGGGGGCACCTAAAAGAAATGTTTTCGGGGACATTGGTAGCTCTACTCCAGAGATGTCTTTTATGTGGCCTAGTATTTCCTTCCAGTAAGCAACAGCTTTGGGACATGTCCACCACATGTGGAATAGACCTCCCCTCTCACCGCAGTTCGTCCAGAAGCTTGGCGAGTACGTCTTTGTGATCTTATGTATGCTGCATGGGGACATATACCATCTGAGGTACAGTAAAAAAGTATTAAAGCACATGGGGTACAACATTCAAAAAGAATATATCTATTTGAGAGTAGGCAAAACACCACTTCTGAATGGGTCAGGGATATTACCAGGGTTACCTTCTTGGAACAGGAGAGAATGGATAGGGCGATCTTAACTTTTGACTCTAGAGCATTATATAAAATCGTCATGAAGGAAGCAAATATCCTTCACCAAATAGGTTTTTGTGTCTCACCTTTGTGTCGGGAAGATAGCTCAGGGGCAACATGCTTGCCTTGGAAACAAGACGACACAGAGCAACACAGGTTTGATCCCCGGGTCCACGCTTAGAAACCTCTAGTAAGTGCGTTATAAATAACCTATCATATATCATATCATGAAATTGCAGATTTACCAAATATTAATCTGGTTGGGAATAATCCAAAATCAGTAAACAAAGTATGGAAAGAGCAGACATTGTGTGGTGGTCTCGAAATACGAGTAAGGCTCTTGGTGATAAAAATCAATCAGAGAAGGGCAGTTTGGATTTTGATGGTCATGGTTGGCAGCAAAATCGAGTAGGCCCCAGCAAAAGAACTATTGAAACTGGTTTCCTGGAACTCCAGAGGGCATGCTCAGTTGATTAATAATTTGAAACTGATGTCTATTTTTGAGATTTTGATTTTGTTAATTAAGCAACACGCTTGGGATGGGTATAGTGCCTGTTGCCAGCCAGACAAAAATAAATGTAATTGGGTAGACTAATGGGTGGTTTGATTGTCTTCCTTCGAAATGATTACAACTTCCACGACATGTCTATGACCAATATCAGGGAAGGTCTTCTAAGCGTTGAGTTCTTATGTTGAGTTGGTCATTTGGTTAAAAAATCCTATTATTTAACATCTACTGGCATGCAGGGGTTTCAGAGTTGGTGTTGCGCTCACCTGGTCTCCGCGGGGGCGTTGGGGCGCTGTTGGAGCCCTCCCTGGACCTGGCTCCCGTGGATCAGCTCTCTCCCCCAGCCACTGCGTTATCGAGGACCCAGGATACTGGTTCTGCTCCTGTTTTGATTGAAAGATGAGCTCTCAGTCCTGCTTTCTTCCAGCAGGGGTGCTGTAAATGGACCTAGTTGCATCACTGGTCCTTGGCGTGAAGATCCAGACCGGCTGCGACCATTCCGTCTTGAAGGTACGTTTTGTAACTATGATTATTGTTCGTATTGATTGTGTTAATCTTCCTCCATGATTATTGTCCGTAACCCTATATTGTCCTTTCTCTCTCCCTTAGGTATGAAGATGACCCAGGAACGGGTGATGACAAAGTCTACTCCGGAGGAGCTACCAGAGGTAAGAGGCCTCTACCTGAAGCGCGCTGCTTAGAGTATGAAAGTCTATGCAAGTTCTAACCTTGTGTTTCCTTTCCCTTTGGAAGTGCAGCTGATCGGTGCTTGATGGGCGGTTTCCGAACTCCTACAGGCAGCCGGAGATGAAGATCCTCGAGGACGGTGCGTTGGGAGAAGATCCCGTGTTGATGGAAGTTCGGAACTGGTAAAGATGCCGGCCGGAGGTAAGATGCTGGAGTAGCTGCAGAAGTGAAGCGATGGTGTGGCTGACCTCAAGGTAAGGGGCTGGAGGGTTCCGGAGACTGAGGATACACGTGCTGAAACTGGTAAGGTCTTCTGAACGGCGGTAAGCGTTACGTTGCTCTAGCAGACTAACGCGAAGCGCCATCATGCGGGTGGGGTCGGCTTATATAGCCTGGCCCCAGCCACTCCCCTTAGGCCCTGCCCTGAGGCCCCACCTTGCCACTCCTCCTGCCTTCTGCATGTGCCTTCCATGAATTGCTAGGGCCCCGCCCTGCTCAGATGCACGTGCATTCAATAGTCTGTGTGCAAAGCACACTTTTATAATGAGCGTGGTGCCAAAGGCACCAAGACTGGGTCCATTGGGACCCTGCAGGATGTGAAGTGACTGGCCAATGACCAGTGGCCATGACACTTGGATATCTTTCTGACAGATTTGACTGACCATATTTCAATGTGGTGGGGAAGATATACAATGGTTACGTAATGGTAATGGGAGATCTTAACTCTGACTGTTTAAGTGTGGGGAAGCAATCAATTCAGAAAAAAACTATTAATTTGAACCCCCCCCAACAATTAACAGAACAGGCGAACAAACTTTGGAAATGGAGCAAAATGGGCAACAGCTCTAGGCAACGTAGGTCTTACCAAATTGAATGGAGCAGTTGTGGGTGACACTGGAGGGGCAAATAACTTGGCATAATGTGCATTTCTCCTCCACATTGGATTATGTATTTGTCAATGAGGCACTGCTCATTAAATGCAACTCTCTTGAGATACTACAGAACTCTTGGAGTGATCATTATATACTGAAAAGCACATTGGTCACCAACGAGTTAAAGAAAGGTATTGCGCTCTAGTAAACTTAAATTCAGCATCTAACAGAATCATTTGGAATAATCAGAATATAAAAAATATTAATAGCGAGATGGAAGATGTTTTGTAGTACCTAATCATTTGAATGGAAATCAAAAACGTTTACATATGATAATTTTTATGTGTTTTTTGGTGAGGTTATTAATCAAACCATTAAAATGAAAAGGGGGGGGCCACCAGGGGGCGCAGGCAAGATGGCCGCCTGAGCCGACAGCTCCGCACCCAGCCCCAGGAACTTGGCGGAGTTTAGCAGGAAGAAGGTGCCCATCTCTCGCAAGCATCGCAGGAAAAGCCGTGTGAACCCCTGCCCATCCAGGGGGTCCAAACCAGGAGCTTCTACGACGCCCACAGACCGAGCTTGACTGTCCGGGGTCCCCGCGGCCCCTCCCCCCGCGGTCCTGAACAGCACGCGAGGGAGCACCTACTTGGAGCGAGGAGAGGCCGGAGGTGAGGGACCTCGGGGGCTCCATCGGACTCCGGGACCCCTGGTACCCTGTCCCCAGAGGGGCCGCGGTGGCGCGGAACCGGCACAAGGCCGTGCTCGACATTGAACGAAGACACCGGAGGTGTCGCAAGAGCACTGCTTCACCCTGACACCCCACCCACCCACGGGGTATATCATGCCCACCAAACTGCACGCCAGAACTCCCTAGCCTGGGCCGTCGGGGGAGCCTGCCCACACCGAACCCGGCTGGGGACGCTGGAGAGGGTACTGGAGAAGACACACGCCAGGTGAGAGGCCCTCGGGCCAGGACTTCGTGTATAGGCCGCCGCTCCACTGGCATTGAACCCCTCAAATCATTCGGCGGGCACAACCATAGGCGCCCCCCCCCCCATCCGGCATCTCTCCACATACATTCAGCCGCAACCAACACCCCATGAGTTGGAAGGAGGCCCTCTCCAAGTATCAGTTTGCGGCTGGAGGGGACAAAATGGCCGCCGGGTCTCCATCGGTGCCGCCTCCCGACCTGGGGGTCATCCAAAATAACATCCAGATGATTTTGGAGGAGATATGTGGGATTCGAACCGACATGGGTGCCAAGTTGGCAGACTTTACCACCAAGGTCACCACCCTGGAGGATCGCGTGGAGGGAGTCGAGAACAATCAGCTCTCCACGGCGATCCTGGAGACGCAAATTGAGGCCAGATTTCAGGAGGTACACCGTAGGGAGGAGGAACTACGGTTCAAGGTGGACGACATGGAGAAGAGGGAGAGGAGGAACAACTTGCGCATCTTTGGCCTTGTGGAATCCGAAGGGGAGAGCCCGCAGGCACAGGAGGGCAAGGTCCATGACATCCTAAGAATCGTCATAGGGGAGGAGGCCGACATCGAGATCAAATTTGATAGGGTGCATCGAGCCGGCGGTGGTGGCAGGGGCCCGAGGTCGGTGCTGGCTCGGCTACACTACTATAGAGACAAAGCCAGGATCCTGGAGAAGGCAAGGAACGTTGGTGATATCCAATACAGAGACTAAGGTGGCAATCTACCAGGACCTTTCGTCCCTCACCCTCGCAATGAGAAAGAAATGCGGGGCCCTAACCAGATGGTTGCAGGGTAAGGGGGTCAGGTACCGCTGGGGTCACCCCTTCTACCTGGCATTCGAGTGGTTGGGGGAAAAACACCACATGGTGACGGAGGAGGACATTGTGCGGGCCACCGACGACTTGGTGGGAGATCGTGCAGGCCCGTCCGGCAGAGCGGGGGGTGAGGCCAGGAACCCACCGCGGGGCCCCGACAGACTGGGTAAACCTAGCAGCAAGACCAAGGTTAAGGGGGCACGCAAATTCCAAAAAACTAGGCACCCATCATCGGCCTCTGAGGATCACCTGAAGTGACTGTAACTTTCTATAATGTTGATTGATTGGTTTGCTGGACCTCCGTGCCGGGCCTGCGCCTGGTGACACGGGGGACCACGGGAAAAGAGTTACGTCCCATAAGTTCTGTTTGAAGGTTCACACGTGTTCATTCTGGTTTAATAGAGAATGGGTTACCTATATGCTCACACTACCCGGGGCTGGGGTAGAGTCCTTGGTGGTTCGCTGACCGTCCCCAAAGAAGATCAGGTGACATGGACGAACGCCTCAAGACAGGAGGGAGGGGGGAGAATGACCATTATCAAGGCCGAAATGGGAACGTTAGAGGGGTGCACAGGGGGGTGGGGGGACTAGCCAGTTTGAACAGGAATCCAATATTTTCCAATATACCATACGCAAGCATTACATAGCGGTGAATCTAGAGGCGGACTACCTAGACGATAATGGTTGAAGGCAAGATAGGTGTCATGATGCCTACCCCCGGGCATCCGGGTCAAGCCCATCAACCCCGGGAGCAGGCATCCAAACATTTACAAAAACCCCAGCAGCCCCAGCTAGGGGCTGTCTGGGTTCAGTCCTGGCGCCATAGGCGCCAGGCTCATAGACATTGCTTACCTCATGCAGACCATGCTGCAAATAAATCCAAGCCAACGTGAGGCCTGGATGGGACTATTTTACTACAGGGACTATTTTTTAATCGGGTGTGGTCCTGGGGAACTTCTTTCCTGGGACTACTTTGGAGGCTATTTAAACCACGCCCGAACAGCAGCACATGCTTCGTGTTATTCTGCATCCAGCAGCGTGAATCTCACCATGCCTGCAGCCAGCATCCAGTCTTCTGCCACGCCCGCGTGCCTGCAGCCAGCATCCAGTCTTCTGCCACGCCCGCCTCGAATCCTGAGCTCCTAGAATAAAGAGGAAGAAAAGGACAAGGTTAGAAAACAAACTTATTTCAAATTCCTCACCTGATTCCGGATCCATTTCATCTCCCAACCTGGAATGTACATCAGTCCTGCACGCGTCGCTTCGCCAGCTCCAGCACGGCGCCATACTCACCAGTTCTCACAGCATCTTTCTATCCGGCACTGTCTCCATCATTTCTTTGCTGTACTCCGGCACCTAGGGGCACAAGAATAACAAGGTGAGCCAAGGGAATCAACAAATACCTCTTACCACCATAGACTTACCTGATTTACCACCGGAGGTATTATTCTCCATATCTTCATATGCCGCATCTGTAAAGAGGGAGAAAAACAACACGTTAACGCATGCAATAGTTACCGGACAGCGTTGGGTAACACAGACTCTTATCTGAACGCCAGCATCAGCTATGAGACCTTCTTCTCACAAACTCAGTTGCAACTTAAGGAAGGAAGGGGACAAGAGTGAACATCGGGCACATTGAGCTCTTTAAACTTGATACTTACCAATCCCGCCTGGGACTTCAGAGTCAATGCTTACCGGAACTCTCCCAACGCCTTCAAACCAGAGAAGTAACTGGTATCTACGCGCCCCTGCAAGACACGCAGGATGGAGAGCTCATCTTTTACAAACATAAGGTGAGGTTACTAAGGGGATATCGGAGGTGATTAGTGGGGGAGAGCGAGAACAGTTGGGAGGCCATCACTAAAACCCACAGGTGGCTAATCCCTGTCTCCACTTGCAGGAAAATACTTCTTCGGGTCCAGCAGACAAGACTAGGCGGGCCAGTCCAGACAGTCATCTCTGCACTACGCATCACGTTGAAGGAGACCGCAGCTGTCCGGGTCCGATCAACACCCCTGTGGGGTCCTGGTGAGCGTAACAATAGGCACACTTAACGTCAAGGGCCTCAATTCACAAAACAAGAGGTCCCTGACCAGTAACATGTTCCGGAAACAGCAGTTGATGGTGCTGTTCCTCCAAGAAACCCATTACAGACAGGGGAGGGAATCACCCATCAGGGGGAAGGACATCGGCGCCAACTTCTGGGCCTCCCACAAGAGTTCGAAGAAGGAAGGTGTGGGGATTATCTTGAGTAAGACACTCCATCTTACCAAAAGAGACCAAGAGAGGCTTTGGGGGGAGGTTCCTGGGGATCAAGGGTACATATGAAGGAGAATGCATAACCCTGGCCACCCTCTATGCTCCCAACTCGGGCCAGATAGGTTTTCTAACCCAGATCCTGGGGGTAATGGATGAATGGGCTGAAGGGGCTATGATACTGGGGGCGTGGGGGCTTCAATCTCATTTTGGACCCCAGGCTGGACTGGTGGATGGCCCGGGTGACTGAACCGAGAGGAATCACCAAGGACAAGCTAACGCTCCAGACCCTGCTGAGGGAACATTACTGGGAGGATGTCTGGCGAAAGACGCACCCGGAGCCCGGGGGATATACATTCTTTTCCCCTCCACACCACACCTACACCAGAATCGATTGCCTCTTGACTTCCAAAGAAGGGAGCGGGGTGGCTACAGCTCCGAGGGGCGAGGCAATAACATGGTCTGATCACGAACTTCTGGTGGCGGATGGGTCGCTTCCCCTGTCCCCCAGGTCGGCCCGGTGGAGGTGTAATGACACGCTCCTACGGGACCCGGTCTTCAGGGAATTCCTCAGAGGCGAAATGGAGGCATATTTTGAGACAAATGACGATGGGGAGATGGATATGGCGGTAGTGTGGGAGGCGGCGAAGGCCACCTTCCGTGGTCTCCTTATAGCCGAGGGCTCCAGGCGCAAACGGGAGAGAGGGCTCATTGAGGCCAAGATACGGGCCAAACTCAAGAGCCTGCGGGGTAGACTCACCCAGGAGGGGGTCGTTATGGAGTCCCTCCTATCATAAATGCGTGAAAAACATCAGGCTCTGCACTCGGTCCTCATTGGGGAGGTGATCAAGAAGTTGAGATACACTTGACAGAGGTACTACGAAAAGGGGGACAGGGTGGGGACCCTATTGGCGCGAAGAGCTAGGGGTTGTAGACTGGAGAGGAGGGTCGGACCGATTAAAGATGGGGAGGGCAGGTCTCTCAACAGGAAGGCAGAGATAGTGGGCTCCTTTGCAACTTTCTATAGGGACCTGTACACTAAACAGGTGGGGGAAATCGCTGGAGGAGATCCGGGCTTATCTGGAAGAACACCACCCACCCTGCTTAACGGAGGTCGAGCTGCAGGGCTTGGAGGGGGACATAACGGTGGAGGAGGTGGAGGCAGCCATCAAGAGACTTAAAGCAGGGCAGGCCCCCGGAGGTGACGGATACACGGCTGATTTTTATAAACAATTCCAACCCATTCTGACGGAACCCTTAGCCAAATTGTTCAACCACATTCGTAACAAAGACGATCCCCCCCACATTCCTACAGGCCCTTATTTCGGTAATCCCCAAACCAGGAAAAGACCCCACAGAACGCGGCTCCTATATACCCATCTCCCTCTAGAACCTGGATGCTAATATATTTGCCTGGCCACTCGCCTGGAGAAATGCCTACCCCGCCTGGTCCATCCAGACCAGTCGGGCTTTACATTAAACAGACAAGCCCCGGACAATATGCGCAAAACCCTCCATGCGTTGCATTCAAGGGAAACCCGGAATGAGGGGCTCCTCCTGCTGTCCATAGATGCAAAAAAGGCCTTTGACCGGGTGAGTTGGACCTTCATGGGGGAGGTCCTCTCGGCAATAGGGATGGGCCAGAGATGGTTGGGATGGATGGCCGCATTATATTCAGCCCCCACGGCTAGGGTGGCCGTCAACGGGATGGAATCGGAAGCCTTTCCCCTAGAACGTGGTACGAGACAGGGTTGTCCACTATCCCCCCTGATATACACCCTTGTCATGGAACCTTGGGCGATCTCGGTGGGTAACAATGAGGCTATCACTGGAGTGCAGATGGGCGGCTCCCACTACAAGATCAGCCTGTTCGCCGATGACGCTCTCCTCTAGGTTACCAAACCGGCACTGACGGTCCCGCATGTGTTGCAGGCACTGGAGCGTTACAGGAGCCTCTCGGGGTACAAGGTCAACCTGGGTAAACCTGTGGCTTTTATGGGAGGTCGACTACCGGACACAGAGAGGGAATATGTGGAGGGCCTTCCTTTCCAATTGCAGACAGAGGGATTCCAGCACTTGGGAATCCGAATAACAAAGGACCCAAAGGACCTCTTCCCGAGTAATTTCACCCCTTTGTGGACGGAGGTCATAGGGGATATAGAGAGGTGGGCGGTCTCGGGGTTCTCGTGGATGGCACGACTCAACCTGATCAAGATGGTGGTACTTCCCAAATTCCTGTTCCTGTTCCAGATGCTCCCCACCCAGGTCCTGGCCGCGTTCCTACAGTCCATGAAGCGCACCCTACTCAGGTTCCTCTGGGGGGGGAGGGTGGAACATAGGATCTCCTACGATGTCCTAACGAGACCTAAGGAGGATGGCGGGGTGGGATTCCTGGACTTCGATACATATTATAGGGCCTCCCAACTAAGGATTCTGGTCGATCACTTCAACCCTGGGACACAAAAGCAGTGGGTAGCACTGGACAACAGGTTGCTTGCCCCAGTCACGCTCGATGAGTGGTTGTGGGTCCCCAGAGCGCACATCCCCAGGCGTGTTTTAGACCATTCAGTACTGGGTGTCCTGTGGTCTATCTGGAAGGAGGGGGGTTATTATAGGTGGCTCACGACCTGGCCTTCCCCACGGAGTTGCATCTGGGTGCCACCATTCATATCCAAGGTTGCGGAGCCAGCCGCGTATCAGAGGTGGTATGAGGCGGGCCTGGTTAGGGTTTGCCACCTGTGGGTGGGTGGCTCCTTCATGCCCCTCCTGGACCTAGAGGAGGCATTGGGGTTGGGCAAGCTGTCACCTTTTTGCTATCTCCAATTGAAGGGAGTCCTCTCTGAACCCTCATGGGGGGGACACGCTCAGGAGGGAACTCACGGACTTCGAGAAAACGATCATCTCCACACGGGGCTCCAGGGGGGTCATGTCTCGTTTGTACAAACTTCTCTTGCTTTCAATACCCAGGGACCCACCGCCAGCAAGAGTACAATGGGAAAAAGATTTGGGCACGGAAATAGATGACAAAAGGTGGACTAAAATGTGTATCCGGGCGCATCGCCCAACAACCTCCCCCCAGTTCAGACACCAGGCCCTCAAGATTTTACACAGATGGCACTACCCCCCGCAGTTGATAGCCAGGATGAGTCCGGGCTACGACCCTCACTGCTGGAAATGCAAAAATGAAAAAGGGGACTACATGCACATGTGGTGGTCTTGCCCGAGGATGCAGTCATACTGGGAAGAGGTCCTAACATGGGTTAAGGGGGTGGATGGTGTCTCTAGGCCCCTCTGTCCCCGGTTGCTGCTGCTTGGTATTGAGGTGGGGGACGACCAGGAGGACACCCAGGGCCACATGTTGCAGGTCATGCTCGTAGCGGCCAGGTGCTGCTTGACCCAGAAGTGGAGGAATCCGCACATGCCTGATGAGAGGGAATGGGTAACGAAGGTGCGGACAATATATGACCTAGAATGTTTAACCCACGTCCTGGACGAATCCAGATCCAACATTGAGGAACTTTGGCTTCCCTTCTTTGAAAAGTATGAGCGATCGACGTGAGGGGTGAGCCCATCAACTGTTGGTCTGTTTGGGTTTGAAGCCCAGAGGAAATGGAGGACCTACGAGGTACCCGTTGTATAAGGCAGGCGCCCCCCCGGGGGGGTGCTGCTAGGTTGAGCCCTAGACTATGTGTGCACCAACCTATTCGATAGTCCGAACTCGAAAAATGCATAATGCGTCCCTGCAAGACAAGCTTGACATCGGCACCTGTTCACTGGCTAGGGGAGGGTGAGGAGAGGGGGGGGAAAGGGTTATTGTTCGAATGTTTCTTTTTTGGAGAATGGCATCGGTTTGAAATTACATGTTTGTTGTAATAACCTTAAAAAAATGCTAATAAAAACTATATTTAAAAAAAAAATGAAAAGGGACCATACAGTAAACCTGGATGGTCTGAAAAAGAAACTTCATAAGTATAACCATGAACTTGCTATGCGGAAAAGGGAGAGGGAGAGGTCTACCATTAGGGACATAAATCATGGAGGTCTTGATCACATAGAATTAAATGCCTAAACTGCTAAGGTCAAACAACAATTCAAGAACTGGGCGAGAAATCATAAAGCTATGCTTCTACAAGCAGATGCAGAAGAGATGCTAAATTGTTTTGTAACACTAAAATTAAATCGTTTTGGTCTCTCAATAATGCGTTAAGTAAGGGTCAAACAGAAAAAAGAATTAACACAGCCTCAGAAACACAATGGGAGACTCATGTAGCTGACCTTTAAAGGGAAGATCCTGAATCCGGCCTTCTTGGCAGGGGGACAACATATTTAACCCATGATTGTGAAGAATTTTGGAAAATTGGAGTTGAGGACATATACATATCCATCATGTCAGCCAGTAACTCACGTGTGCCGGGACCCAACCACTTGTTAAATCGTTTATTTAAGGGAAATCCCAAAATGTGAGCAGTTATTTTGATGTTTTTATTCAATACTATTCTGGAAACAAGACACTTGTCAGTAACGTGGCGCACCTCTTACATCATCCCTATTTTCAAAGAAGGTTTTAGATCAGACCCAAAAAACTACTGTCCCATTAACATACTTGACGCTGATAGTAAGATCATTGCGTCTTTGGTACTAAACAGCTTGAAACAGCTTAAAATATGGGCAGTTGGTGTGGGGAGGCTTAGTAAAAACAAACTGGATTTAGAAGATAACATGGAACTAACCTGACGGATTCATATGTGGGTGTTACCAGGACTTAGTCTGCACAGGAGCATATGAATATATACATTTAGC
This sequence comes from Ambystoma mexicanum, assembly GCF_040938575.1. Classification (NCBI taxonomy): domain Eukaryota; kingdom Metazoa; phylum Chordata; class Amphibia; order Caudata; family Ambystomatidae; genus Ambystoma; species Ambystoma mexicanum. The sequence goes on along the minus strand of NC_090932.1, from coordinate 290,022,015 downwards.
TGCAATTGATTTATCATCAGCTTTTGATTTGGTGAGTCAGAATAAACTTTGACAGAAGCTACATTCTTGAGGAATTCCTGACGCATTGCTGGACGTTCATGTTTGGTTGCACACTGATACAAACGTCCAAATATGTTTAAACCAAGAAGGAACACTTTTGCAGAAAATCCATATGGATAATGATCTAAGAGAGGGGTGCATTTTGGCCCCCTCTCTTTTTAACCTATATGTTTCCGATATTGGCAAATGTCTTGAAGCTGCATCGTTTGTATCTCCAAAAATCGGCGGGCTGGCCATTTATTGGTTGGCTTACACCGAAGATTTTGTTTTAGCATACTGTACAGGAGTGGGTCTTCAGAGGTTATTGGATGCAGATATGCAGATGAAACTTACCTAAAATAAAACCCACACAAAACAAACGTACTCTCTCTTACAGAATGGAAATAAGTCAGTGAAGAGATGGGTATTCCATTTGGAAAGAGTCAACTCCCTAATTTATCTGGGATTCCCAATCACTTGTCAGATGAATAACATCTTTAAAAAGAATTGCCTAAGAGAAAAGGCTGAAAAACTTCTCACAAATGATATTGATCAGGTATTGCACATTTTCGTGCATACCACTAATCAAGTACTAGAACGGGAAGATAGTTCCAAAACTATTGTACGGAATCGAATTACAAGGAGATTGGGTGCTCGATTACCTGGAACAACTTGAAAGTATCATTTGGCGCAGAGTATTGGGAATCCCTAATGTTGTTTCGACCGTTGCCATCAGGTATGAGTGGGGAATAGGCTCTTTGAGAAGAAAAGGAATTTGGCAGGCCGTCACACTATAGAGTACATTTCAGAGCCCTCCAGAAAACACCTGATACCAGGATTAAGGATGTAAATCCACTGGCAGTACTTGAAGAACGTTGTGTTGTGTTTCTTAACACTTGTGCTCTTGCTCAATTAGTACTTATTAATAATCCTGAGTTGGTTAAGAGACTTTTAAAAAAGAATGACTGGTTTAACACTATTAACGTTTTACACAAACAGCCCAGTCTAACACACCTTGTTTGGGAACACAAGTCTTTAGGTACTGTAGCCTCTCATCTAAAAATAATTCATTGACCCAGACTTTGAAGGGGCTTCCAACGTTTTAGATGGAATGTGTACCAAATAAGGGAGGTTATGTTTAGATGGAGGATAATATCGGCAGAACAACTGCCTGGTAGATTTTGTAAACCGAAAGGCACATTCGAAACGATTGAACATCTAGTGGTACACTGTTCAAGTTTGAGTAGCATAAGATTAATCCACTTTAAAAAGTTATTTGCACAGTATGAAGAGTTAGAGTGCAATAGCTTTTGTGCTTTATGTCTACGGGGGTATCCGGTCGCTAATGCAATTGAGGTTGTACTTTAACCTTTTAGATTTGGCAGGAATGAACACTGAAGTGTAATGATGTATTTTAATGGTTTTAGATTGTATTGTTTAATAATTTGAAGCCTGCAACTGTACTGGTTTTCTGATATTCTTTGTGGAATTTGTTGTATTGTGTTTTGTTTGTTTGCTTTGGTGAAGATATGTATGTTTGTGAAAGGTGGCTGTTTTTTTCATACTTTTGTGAAGGTTGAAATACATTTTTCTAACCAATAAACAAATAAAAAAGAACCAAAGTGATGAACGGATGACTAATAGGTTCAGTGAGTGAGGCAGAGCAGGCGAGCTTTCAGGTTATGGAAGGAGGGAGTTTTAAAGAAACGTACATTGCACTACAAACCGATGAGCTCTTATCACCATGAGATTCAAGGAACACAAGATAGGAGTTTTGAGTCTTGGAGTCAACTTTTGTTGCACAATTCAATTGAAACGCACTTCTTGTGGATTGCACTTTAGGTGAACTCAAGGTCCTGAAAATCATGTGGTATGAGTCAAAAGGAGCCAACTGTTTTTGTTCCCCAAGTCCATGGCAGGATGGGGTCCCTTAAAGGGGAAGAGCAAAGAGATTCACATACCCCAAAGAAACCTAAACAGTCACCGTTAGTAATGCCGTAATGCCGAGAGCACTACTGTAGAAACTTCTCCCCTTTTCCAAGACCCAGAGAAGTCCCTCACTACACCCAATCACCTCCTTGCCCGTCCCACACCAAAAGATCAATTTCCGGAGAGGTACAATACTGCCAAATCCATTTTTTACTGGCAGCATTTCCACTTGTGAGTGAAACAATGTTGAAATCGGGGGACACACAAACATTCCTTCCACACACAGAAACATCAGACACACTTAAAATAATAAACCAACCTCTATCCCAGGCTGTGTTACCAGCAGGAGAGAGATAATGCATTCAAATATGGAGGTCAGGGCAAATAAAGAATTGTTCCTGCCCCTAAACTGCAAAATAAACTAAGATTGGCCAATTAAGGGCAACCTATCATAGCCCCTTGCCAATTCCAGAACACAGGTCCAAACCCCAAGAGGCAGCAGATCACAATCCAGTGGAAGGGAACACATTCCTTTGAAAACACAAGGGCTCAGTCCGACGGTGGCGGTATTTGGTGCAGGAGAGTGGAGATATTAGTTCACTTGGTGGAGAAAGACCCAGTATACTGGAGGAGTGGTCAGTGAGCCTGGAAAACACTAGAACCTGAGAGCAGGCAGAGAGGCCAAGGAGAGTGGAAAGAGGGGCAGGCAAAGAATGTGAAATTGAGAAACGAGGCAATACCCCGAGGGGAAGAGAAGGTGCCAAGGGGGGAGATATAGGCTGAGTAATGAGTAATTGGCCATCCTCTCATCCTGCCAAGCACCCCATGTCGACGATTTTAAAGAGAACCAGCTCAAGGAGTCGACAGTCAGGATCCTGAAAGAAGAAAACTGGCAGTAGAGCAGTAAGATTAAGTCACAGACGAGAAAAACAGACATCCCAGTAAAACCACTATTCACCTGGAATCGCCAAAGACCCATGAAGGGGGCAAGTACCGAAACTGGAAGGGGACAAGTACCGAACCCAGAGACTTTGTTTTACGACTTTCGCTAGTTACAAAACGTTAACCTGTAAAGGGAACCCCGTGAAGCACCAAAGGCTGGATAGGAAACATTGTTTAAATTGGACTTCGACAAAGCCATCAGACCAATTTGGACATTTCAGTTGCACTTTATTCCTAACCCAGTTATTGGGAGCGGGGGGGGGGGCAGTATTACAGTGTGGGGATAAAACAAACAGATTACACTTACGTTTGGGGGGTTTTCTGGACATATGACCCCTGTCACAGACATGGCAATGGGTACATAGAGGGTGATGTTTTGAGCCATATTTAGATGGGGTCTATAGGTCTAGGAAAGATGGCAGACTTGGTTTTTGCAGTAAACTTGATAATTGCAAGAATAAATAGGAAATTTGCATTTGTATTTATGTTGTTTATATAGCGCTTTACACCAAAACCCTGAACATTAGAACAACTTGATACATATAACAATTATAACAGTAGAAGCCAATTACAAATATGAATCAGTGCAACAAAACAGTAAGAAGAGCAATTAAATTGAAGGGAAGAGGGAGAGTAGTGCAGTAGGACTGAGAGAGAGGGGGGAGTGAGGAGGAGAAGGAGGGAACGGAAGGGGGGATAAATGGGGAGAGTGGGGTGGTGGGGGAGGGGAGGGAAGGGAGATGATCAAGGAGAAAAGATAAAGGAAGGAGGGGGAGCAAGAAGGGGGAAAGGGTTTCATGGCGGGGAATGGAGAAGGAGAGATTTAAGGGAAGTGCGGAATGAGGAGAAGGTGGGAATAGAGCGGATTGAGAGAGGTAGGGAGTTCCGGTGCAGGGGTGCTAGGAGCTGGAAGGAACGGAAACGGGAGGGGGCACAAGGGGATGGAGGAACAGTGGGAAGGAAGTGGTCAATTTGGCAGGATAAGCGAAGAACCAAGTTCATCCGGCCAGTGAAATAGAAAGTAGGAAAGCGGATGGGATTCAATCAGAAACTCTCTGTAATGTTGTTGAAGGGCTAGTGTGTAAGGTTCTTGCAGCCATGGGAAACTAAAGGCATTAGGGAAGAGCATCTAAAGGGACCAGGAACTGCTTAGCAACATCTGCACTCATACAGGAGTCCAAATTCCACAAAGGGCACTGTGTCCCATGAATACTTTTGAAACTCTAGGAAGGACTGCAGTTAAAGATTAACAATTCAATGGCATGGCAGTGAGTATTATGCATTTCTCTTTTCATTAATTTGAAACGGCAGCAAGAAACAAGTGAATATTCTGCAGACTAGTACTCCCTTAATGCTACCTGTGGCGAGTTGGCAGAACTCCATATCCCAATATGCAACGAATCAAGACGCTGGGGACTGGGCTGGTCCAGCTGCTACCTGATGTGCCTCCCGAAAAGGTGGACAGTGTAGATTCCTGCATGCTTTCTGACGCCTTTAAGACATAGTATTGACCCACCCAGGATAGCCATGAGCTTAACCTTTAACTGGAAGCATAATTAGCAGACCTCTTCGGAACATTAATCAGCGACTCAGGTAATTAAACAGGAAGCAACAAAGGAGGCTTCAACATCCGATTGCCGAAACACAAAGACTACAGACTATCTTTGTAATACTTTTTGAACAGACCCACAGACGAAAGAGTCCCAGAAAGACTGCAGAAAACACAGCCAAGCAAGGAAGCTGCAGCCTCTCCCTCCACAAGTAGGGAGAAAGCAGGACGTAGAGCTGCTTGAATATGGAATCTAAAATGGCAGTGACACCACACACTGCCAAAAGACCCAATTAAAGAGAACCTTGAGGAACAACGAAACTCACTATTTCAGACAACATGTAGTCACCAGACAAACACAAGGGTTGGGTCAAAGGTATACACCATGGGACTACTATAAGAGGAGGGGTGAGCATAGCACAGGCATGAGCAAAATAGGAGCAGAAGGACATTTTCTTCAGCGATCGTGGGATTGCTGCTTGGTACAAGGTGGCCAGTTTGCTGGAGAATCTACTTGCTACCCAGACCCCGACACAAGGGTGTGAAGCCTGTCAGAGGTCTAGGAGAGAGCGGACCAGAGAAGTAATGAGAAACGATGGGTCTAGGAGGGACCAGCATCATAGAGTCTTCACAGATCTGGAATCTAGAAGAGAACTGAACCATACACTTATAACCACAAGGTCCAAAAGAGACCCAGACTGAATGCTAAGAAATCTAATGTCCACAAGAGATCTGAAATTGAATGTTGCCAAATACAATCCTATGAAAGACATTGCACTGGAATGTTGAAAAGTCACAAGTCTGGGAGAGACCAAATCTGACAATTGAGAGTCGGGGGCCTGAAGGACACCTACTTATTGCTGTAATGTCCCAAAATTTTTTATTTTGGGGGTTTGGTTGTGGGCCTAGTTTTGAGAAGCAACAGAGCGCTTTACCATAAAAAATGGGTTTCTTGAAATACAGATAAAGGGGCACGAGTTCTAGGAGGGCAGGAATACCATACCATTAAAAGGAACAAAAGCAGTAATAAGGGGTGAGGAGGGGGGTGTCCGCCCACCGGTGGGATTAGGAGTCACTACGGTTCATGAATAAGGTGGTTCTTGGAGAGGAAGGTCTTAAGCTCCTTTCTGAACTGTACGAGGGCTAATGTTGATGGGTATGAATTGTGATGAATCCTGGAGAGTCATCACTGATCCCCAGCCTAAAGTCTACTCCCATGCGGCCAGGGGGAAGACAGTCGCTAGCTGATCCTGACCCTGTGAGTGGTATTCTGAGGGTAGATCACATAGGAGGAGATGACTGGGAGGGGAGAGGGGTGACTCCAACAGGCGAGAGGTGGTATACTCCTCTTTCTTGTGAGGCAGCTCCCTTAATTCTGGATTTTTTAATGGCCTGCTGTAATTCAGAACCATCGCATTGTAAAACTCTGAAAGCCATGTGGTTTAAACAAAACCCTGTTCAGTCTTCATGTGTACATGGTGAATATAGAACATATGAAACATCTGATGTTTATGGTGATTGTATTTTAAATGCAAGTGTTCAACAATGAGACTTAAAATCAAAACTCGTTCCGACGCCCTTGTGGCGTGAAGCCCGCGTCAGTAAAGGGCGCGAGTCTACGACTGTTGGCTGTTTGCTGTGCGCTGTAAGCCAGCGACCTTAACATCTACAATTAAGACACAAACGTCCGCCATTCTACATGCGCTGGACATGTTGGATGCCAGCCCACAAACAAGGAGAAAGACTCTACAACAACATCACCTCTTGAATCCTTGGACACTGGCGAAATCTTCAGGACGTAAAGTAAAGGTAAACCAGCAAATTGAGGGGGGAAATGTCAGTCATGTAATTAATGACACATCAAATACATCGCATTTAACAGGAGACATCACCGTTAACTGCCCGACCATAAAACGGAATATTCAGATACCCTCTCTTTATACTTTAGCGGTTAAAGCATCTGGGTTACGTGAAGAAATGGTGAACCGTCCAGATAGAGTCGACTCGAAACAAGTGTTTAAACTACTTACACTACCTGTGCAAATTGGAAAACCGTTGACTTACTGGTGTCAATTAACACATTCTCTGCTTAATGTCGATACAGTAGAAATAAACTCTGACCTGTTTCAATCCCCATTTGAAGTAACCGATCTTGAACTTTTGAACGCAACAAGCCAAACCAGCAAATTGTCTGAAAACAATATCACCATTGACAATGTGCCATCTGAGATTAACGTTCCGTGTATCAAAGCTAATAGCAGCAAAACGAGCATAAAGCCTATAATCCCCCAAGTGGAGATCCTGATGAAAAATAAAGCAGAGTCTGGCATCAACAACATAATTGACACAAAGAGGGCGAGAGTCAGTTAAATCATATCAGAGCTCCAATGAGAAATGTTCCCCCAACACTCATCTCTCCCTCTGGACTAGCCAATAAGCGTGAAATTACAAGCAAAATCAAACCCCAGACAGAGTCAGACAGCTCAAGAAGTCCAAGATAGCCACCTGACTGAAAAATTAAAGGCTGACTATCTTGCTATTGAAGCTAAACTAACAGCAAGTTTTCAAATGGAGTTATACAAAAAGAATTAAGAAAAAAGGATGCACGACATGGCAAAACAGTCCTTCAGCTCTGAGACCTAATGTCAAGCCAGTACCAGTACCAGTACCCCAATAACAAAACTACCCGACAAGAAAAATTTCGAACTAAAATTAACTAACCACTGGGATTTTACGCTAAATTTATCTACAGCGGCTATTAAAGGGCAGCATGAAAAAAACGAAGACGAAGTAAAAAACACCCAAAATAGATGTAAAACGCAAGAAAATGAACATCAATCGTGAGTCAGGAGTCAAACCTAATCTGTCACCGGCAGCGGCAATCCAAATTCACAATAATGTTTTGGCGGCGACAGCCACAGCGCTATGCCCGTTTATCAACCTTATCCAGTCTCTACAAGAGACCATAAACAACCAAACGTTAATGATGATAAATTTACTTTAAAAAATAACAGCAATTGAGGAGTTTACAGAGTTTCTTCAGTCCAAGATTGCCCATGAAGCAGAACAATCGATGCGGTGGCAGTCAATACAAAAAGAGCATATGATAAAAGACCAATTCTCTAAAAATTATCTAATGGCAGCGTTACTTGAATCCATTAAATGGATGCATCAAAATGAAATTAGAAAGGACTCCCAGGCTTCATGCCCAAGTTTGAGCCGAGTCAGCAGAGAACCATCCTTGCTTCCAAAAGGACATGTAGACTCAGACGCAAACATCGAAGCAGTACATAGTCCTCTGGCAGGTCTATATCCTACGGTCACCATTGCAATGAAAACGACAAATAACATTGCACAGTGCGCGATCAATGGTGACTTACAATAACCATCTTTCTAATCATGTGGTTAAGATTGTCAAGAAACACTGGCATCTCTTAGCACGTGCAAAGATACCTGTGGGTCTCCCACGGTGTGCTTTCAAACGTGGACATAATGTCAAGGAACTTGTCAGTCGGAACGACATCAGCTGCAAGACTGATACTCAGCCCGCTATAACCCAACAGTGGGGGTTACCCAAGGTGCGAGGGCATGCCCCGTGTGGGGCCTGTGTATGCTGTCCACTAACTAAACGGACCAATGAGATGGACATTGGTCTTTCCAGACCATGGGAACAAAGAACTTTTCCGAATTGTAATTCCAGTTTTGTTGTATACGCAATCTGGTGTCCTTGTCATAAAGTATATATTGGGAAAACAGAACGTAAAATTAAAACTTGTATCAACGAACACAGAAGTTGCATTAGATTGAAGAACTTGACAGCCCCCATGGTGGGCCACTTCATTATGCGTGAGCATAGTTGTGATGACCTGAGGTGGACAGTATTGAAGAAGATCATGACCACTAACAATTCTTCTCTGGACTAACAGACTCCGTCTGGGGCAGAGATCAAATAGATTTTTTTGAGTAGAAGTCATTTGGTCGGTTTAAACGAGGCAATAGATTGGAATTTGTAAGATGCAGGGTTTTGTCACAGCTTGGGCAATAGGTCCCTGTTTTGAACAAAGATTTTGGAGACATGGTTTATTAATTGTCTAGGATTAGTAATTCATGGCCATTAGAAGAGACATTAACTCATGACAGAAGAGTTTTTTTTTTTCTGTCCAGCCTATTGCCTCTGAGAACCACTGTTGATGTTTTCATCTCATTATGCAGCCTGACGACGGTGGTTTGTGACGCTGTGATTAATTTATGTGTTGGTAATTTTTAATGCGAGTTTTTCATGTGTTTGTAACTGGTCTTCAGTGCTCATTACGACCACAACACTCCACTGAATATCTAACGAGCCTGTACCTTTAAGATCAGAGCCTGTTAGATCGCACGTTGTTAGGCAGAAACCTGTGCAGTTCCCTCTGGGACCACTGCAAAAGATTTAAGACTACAGGTGTTTGGCAGTAAACCCACTTGGTAGCAGTCTGTACCACACAGATTCACTTGGTAGCTGTGGCTGAGCAGTCAGACTTCCTTCAAGGAGAGTTAGGAAGTATACAGAGTATTCACAATAGGTCAGAAGAGCACAGTAGAACAAGTAAACACTGACCAGAGCTTGGTGTAAACGAGATATAATTATTTATTTAAAACCACATCTAGAAAAACACACAGGCACTAATAGTAAGCAATTCAAAAACACTGTCACTAAAAGATATACACTCCCTTAGAAGAATTTTAGACAAGTCTTAAGTAAAGCCCCACTTATTTTCAGACAGCTGTGAGCGCTTAACGCAGATGGCACTCTAATAATTTGTTTTAAAAGGGAAAGAAAAGCAGAGTATAATATGAAACAGATCCCAACCCTTTCATAAGAACAAAACAAGAGCGGGAGGCAAGTAAAACCGTGAAGTTAAAGTTCAGAAGGCCGGATCCACTTTAAGAGGATCAGAACGAAATGTGTCCAAGGTCACACGGTTGCAGTGCACAAAAGTCTTGAAAAGGTTCAAAAAGAGTCGGACCAAAGAAAGGGACCAGTTAGATGGTCAAGGCGGCCAGCCCAGTCCAGAAGGTTAAGGGATTATTATTACCTTGTAGCAATCTTTAGAAAGGGAGGCCTGGCGGACACGGTACCTTAAAGTGGTGAGAATACTCCAGCGGGGGCAGTTGTTCCTGTCAGCGGATGCAAGTCGGTGCTTCGTCCGGGGGAAGAGAGGATCTCGTCAGGGAGGAAGACAGGAGTCCGTTGCACTGCCAGGGAAGAAACCAGCCGCGGAGTTCTCGGGTAAAAGGAGCGGTCCTTTTATTCGCGGTCCAGGGGTAAGTGGCTATCCGGTTGCCGGGGTGCTTGGCACGGGCAATTCGACCACAAGACGGCCTGGGATGCGAAGAGAAGAAGGTAAACTGGTTGTGCCCACCAGTCAGGGGAAGAAGCCTCTCCAGTCGGGAGATCTTCTCTGTCGTCGGGAAGTGGTGAGTCGGTTCCGCAGGGCACCATCGGTGGTGTCGTCGTGGTAGGTCGGTTCAGCTTCTCCCTCGTCGGATTCTCAGGTCCTGTGGCGACTTCTGAAGTTCCAGTCCCCAAAGCCCTGCTTTTATGCAGCACACCCCCATTCATTCAGCCTAGCTGTCAATCAAACATGCTAAGTGGGGAGCCGGCCGGCTCACCACTTGGGCCAATCACACAAGAGTGCGATTTGAGTTACCAAGGTAACTCAGTCCAGGGTGCCCAAACCCCCTCCCACACCCCCTGTGGTACCCAGACAGAGTGGCACCACTTTTGGAGGCTTCTGTGGAGAAGCCCGCCAAAAAGTGGAACAAAGGGCTCGACTTGGGTTGGAGTCACAGAAGAGAACACAAACGCCATTTTAGAATCGAGTCCTGGCAAAAAATACCAACCGGCAAATTAATATTAATGAAATAGCCTCGAACATGCCGCCGGTTTATGAGAATTAAATAATTAAAGTTGGTAGCCTCGAACAATGGGAAAATCCCATAGGGATATATTCGCGGTCCAATATAAAAAGTAGTATCCACTGCCACCAGCCAAAACCCGATCAGGGGGGACGGAGACGTGCCCCCTCGACTAACAGACCCCGGGGCAATCGAATTGCCCTGACCAGTACGTCCACAATATGATGGTTTGTACCGGTTTCTGTTAATAATTTGGGACTATTAAGCCAATGGTGACTTTACATGCCCTGGGAGACAGTAGTCAGTCCCAGGGTATGGAGTCTATGGTGGGGTGTCACTATGACACCCCTGTGTCACTGCACGGAGGGTGCTGTGTAACACACATAGTAAAAACACATGAGACCCTATGGAGTAAAGGACCCCATAGACCATAAAACACATTAACAGTCAAAGGAACACCATAAATCATCTTCAAGAGTGGGAGAAAAAGAGTCTCACTCTTGGCAGGAGAAAACAAACAAACTCCAGAAATCCAGCAAAGCTGCTGGGGGACTCACTAGGTTAGGAAATTCAGCCTAAAGAGAGAATTCTCCCTAACACACGTGATACATATTCACGTGACATTTTGAGCACGTATATGACCCGGATGCTGAAGCTGCACATTTGTTGCAGCAGTGCACAGCACGGTTGTGACGAAGATCGAAGGATGGGCGTTAGGAACAAAGGTAATTCACCTTTTCCGTCTGTGGCCCACCTTGATGGGCTGGGTGTTTTTTGTGATCATTTACCCTTGCCGTATCTGCATGGGCACGAGAATGGGCCGATGTACTACGATGACTTGTTACCTATAACACTCCCTTAACAGCAAGAGCTTCGGCAGTTACTCTTTTTATAGTAAACTCATGACGAAGAATATTATTTTTTATCTTTTGTTTGTTCATTGTATACCATTCCAGATATATGAGATGTTGTTGATCCACATATGACCAGCGTAGTTCCGAAAATTATCTGGTACCAGTTCGGTGACTTGCTGTCATATGAAGCAGCGCCACGAGACACACCGATACGGATCGTGCACCTTTTTGAGGTGAGTCTGGCCGTTGTATGACATTGTTCCTCCTTGTGACTGCGATCTTGCGGTATGTTTACCAGAGTATTTTGCATGTAGAGGAACTGTTTGTAACAAGACCTCGCACTAATGTCACCAGTATTGCAGGTGCACTTGGCAGGCAGGCATTAATTGACATGTTGTCTTCTTTGTTCCCTCGTTTTTCCGTTTCATAATTTTTTCTGTTTATGGCTTATTATAGGGGGCCATAGACGTGTTCTGATGAACAGTCGGGTGCCTTACAACTGTATCAGTCCCTATAAATGCCAGATATCAGCTTCTAAACAGGAATGATGTACTGACGTGGTTAATGTAAACCAGTGTGAACTTTGAAGCTTGCCACATGAGACTCATTGCGAGTTCTTGACAGATGTTGATCTCATTCAGTGTCATGGTCTGTGGTTTCACTACTCTGAGGTGTGCTATTGCAAGTCCTGGAGTGCCACATGTGTCGGGTAGTGCTGGTGATGGTGGTATTGTTTGGGATGCTCCAATTTATATGGTGTATGAATCATGGGTCCTCTTCTCGGTCCGCATGATTCTTTTAGTGGTGAATTGAATATTTTTGGGTACTAAAAACCCATTGTACTACTCCCCGCCCATTCATAGTGCGGTGGCAGTATAGATCAATCTAGATATTCAAGCAGCATGCCCGATTGAGGGTGTTTTCATGTTTATAAATTAGGTGAGTCAATGGTGCAGTCTACCGTTTCCCATTTCCATCGACGCTCCAGCTGACATATGTCAGACCTCAGTACCCTTGAAGAATTTCTGTTTGAATACATTTTGTACAGAAAGAAACATGTCGGGTCGGGGAGTACACTGTTCTATGTAAACAGTTTTGATAGACAACAGTCTGAGTTTGTTTCCGCCACATTAGGACGTACAATCAATGGTGGCTCAACAGAGACAAATGGTTGGTTCATATTTATAATGGACATAAAATTGTATTGTGATACTTTAGTATGATTAATTAAATCATTGATTAGAATGAATTGATGAAATGTATGAGTATGAATGAAGTATGGTTGACGTGTGGATTGTTGTGATTTTAGATGGGATGGATGTATTGCATTAATTGTATTATTAACTTGATGGACCAATTAATATACACATTTATTGTGATCCCTATGGTTGTTTCATTACGACATATAGATTGGTCTTTTTTATAGATGTTTTTTCTATTGTCATTAGAAATCATTGAATATTGAGAGAGTGTCTATGGGGTTGAATTGAATATTTTCTATCCCATTATATGGTCAGTGCAAGACACTATTTTTCACTGTTGTTTGTTTGTGAATTACACAGTGCTATTAACTTTGCAGATAGGTAGACTTTGCTTGTACTCACCGCATTGAATCACCCAGCACTATGATCTTTTGATGTTTATATATATATTGATGGTTTATCCAAGATAGATCATAGTGCTCAGATATTCCTGGTATCCCCTGTTACTCCTGTTTTTTGGACTTACAAATTGAACCAACGCACAATCCTGGCACAATGGATTCAGTTGATAACCAAAAAAAATCCCAAACTACCTACTGATCTGCCACAAGAAAGATCTTTAAAAAGGCTAAAAGAAGAAAGCGTACGCGGTACTAATGAAGGCCTACCGACTCTGGCTAAAGATAAAAACAACAATACTGTTGTTTCAACGGACAACGACAAAACAAACCCTTTCTCCTCTTTTGGAATTTTTTCAAGAACGGCTAAAGTTGGAACCTGGAACGTGAAAGGAAAAACAAGTACAACTTCAAATTAAAAAAAGAAGCCTTTGCCGCGTGACACAAAACCAACTCAAAGAAACCAACACGCCAGGCAGCAAAAACCTTTATTCGTAATCTCACTACTCCGAGCAAGCTAGCGATGTTTGACCACGTGAAGCCCCAAGAAAAAGTAATTGACCTTCAAGAAGTGTTTTCTGTAACGGCTAAGACTCTTGGTGGGATATCGTTAACAAAATACACAAATCAAAATAAACACCGGAGAATAGAGTGTGAAGATCAAGTAAGTTCTTCTTCTGCCTAGTCAATCGACTTATGTGATTTATCAACATATTCAGACGAGAAGATTGCCGAAGCAATAGGCCTGCCGGAGATAAAAATCCTTTGGACACAAAAAGAAACAAGAAAAAGGATGGTCATAGAAGAAAAACTTCAAACAAAAGACAAGTCTTCAAAATTGACCCCTTCGCCAGAGGTTAAAAGATCTAGGCAATTTTTTACAACAGGACAAAGGCAACTCCAATTTACGCTGTAAATTAAATCCCAAATCTACACGATTACAACAACAGAAAGAATTTACCCAAAGTTCAAACCCGCCACAGAGGCCTGAGCTTACCAAAGACAGTGCACAAATAAAACTAAGATTACAAAATATTCATTCAGACGATGACGATGTAAATTTAAACCGCAGTAACATCATGAAATTATTCAAATGTATACCAGCGCTGCGTACAGTAACCTCTGAGGACATAATGATTGTACAATATGCAACTGAAAGAACCTCCGATCAAGTGCTGCTACATATCAACTCACAGGCCGTAAAGAGAACGCTCATTGATGCAAAAGATGACCTTCTACTATATGGATTCGATCTCTCCCTTGAACCACATGATACAACTAATGTCGATTATGTCTCCAAAGAAAAGTTTATTCCAGCGACACGAATAGAACAAAGAAGAGAACAACTGAGGCACCATTTTTCTAGGACAAGGCAAGAGAAATCGAACACGTCATCACAACAACAAGAAACACGGCAAAGACATCACACTATCGCCCGGAACTAGCTACGGATCGAATGCCAAATCCAGGCTCAGAACCTTATTTCTTGGAACACAAGAGGATTCGTACACTTGTTAAATAACTTCCCGGTAAACTTAGATGAAAGTTTCGCCTTATGTTTACAAGAAACATGGCTGCGAGAGCCTCCCACAAGAGATGGTTATACGAACTTACTAAATCCAGCTGGGAAAAAAATCGAAATGGAAGACCCTTTTCAGGCTTATTGATGATGATAAAACATTCAATACACTGGCAGGTGAAAGAAGTACTTAATCCAAACCTATTTGTTCAAAGCAGCGCTAATTGAACATCAAAGTAATTCAAATCCCGAAAAATCTTGGTTGTTGCTGATAAATACTTAGTGGAACTCTGCAATGATCAGCCTGCCAAGTTTGTTAAATCCGTAACAATGATAGACACCTACTTAACTATTGGAATAAATCTCCAAATCATGATATGCAGAGATTTAAACAATACTTGGTTTGCGATCGATAACATCACGACCAAACAAAGGCCCACCTCGTTTGAAAAACTGTCAGTGGAGGCCAAAATGTGGAACGCGGCAATGAGTAGCTGAAACTGCATCTTGTTGAACGGACAGGTTCCAGGTGACATTCCAGCCAATATAACCTGGCACCAAAAACAAACCAAGAAAACAGACTACATCTGGATCTCACACAAATTACTAAAAAAGGTCACAAATCTAAACGTGATACCAGCTTCTAATAGCGATCATTTCCCGCTGAAGTTGACCTGGCAGGAGACCGAGCGGAGCACACCGATAAAATATGCCAATGCTGTCTGCTCAAATGCAAGTGGAATTCGCCTCCGAATGAATCAGAAGCAGATTTGCCAGTTGACCGATACATTCAGAGAACCTACAGCGTCACAAGATGCTAATTACGTGCCATTGTTAAGTACATTTCTAGTGAAGACCAACACAAAAGAGATAGTTGGTCACCAACACAAATTTAGCAGTCAGCTTGTGACCGAAAAAAAACTCTATGCGAGATATAAGGAAAATTCAGAAATTAAATAACATCACGCGAGATGAACAGTCACGGCATCGCCGACAACGTTAAAGAAATTGGGTTAAAGCATTCACCACTCAAAGAGATCAAGAAAGAGCAGAAACAATGCTACAACTATTTCAAAAACACAATTCTCGAGAAATCTGGGCTATTTTAAATACTGGTAACACGAAAAGTAACCAACTATTGGTCAATGAAATAGCTCCCCTTTCTTGGGAAGCGTACTTTTTCAATTTATTTAACGACGAAGAAAACAAGCAAGAAATAATCCAAAGGACACCAACTGAACGATGGAGCGTAATAGAATCTAGTTCCGACATCCTGAATGCAATCAAGCAGTTGAAAAAATCGAGAGCTGCAGGCCCTGATAACATCTCAAACGTGATGCTCAAAAAGGAAGCAGAAGGGTGGGCACAGTTTATTGCAATATTCTTTGAAAAAAAAAATAACCTCATCTTGGCGAACAGCCGGGATAGTGCCAATTCACAAAAGGGGTTTGAGGGCGGACTCAGCAAACTATCGTCCTATAGCTTTGTTGGATACAATTGGTAAACTATTTGCCTCATTTCTACAAAAAAAAACTGTCAGCATGGGGCAAACACATCCTCAATCATCATAAAAGAGTGGACCCATAAAGTGGACCAAATTATGGTGGCAGCCGACATTGATAAAGATTCTCTTCAGTGTCACCCGCAATTGGTTAAAAAACGTCTCCAATTGTGGGCGTGGATCTTGAATAGCGAAAAGAAGAGGGTCCCTCAAAAGTGCTCTTCCGTCCGGACTGACAATGAACAAACTAAATGTAAAACCGAATTACCTATTAAAATGTCCATCCCGCCATCACCGAGATCACCGAGATCAATTTTTGCGGATGCGGCTAAATGCGGTACAAACAAATGAGACGAGATGGCTAAGAAAAGATCCTGATATAAAAGAAAATGTATGTAGACATTGTAAAAAAGACACAGAATCGCTTTGCCATCTGATTATAAATTGTGATGCAATATCAACTCAAAGGATCTTTCACTTGGGATTTTGTTTTCCACTAAACTGAAACAGCGAGGAATGGTGGTCGCGTGTGACATCAGGCCATAACACGAAAATAACTTGTGCTATCATTGACTATTTAGACTTAATTTTAAAAGAATCATAGAAGGATTAGAATATAAGAGTTAAACATTTAACAATTTACCTGACTTTGATTATTTGTTACCTGCAGATGAATGTGATCATATGGAGATCTTGTGATAAAAGTTTGTATAAACTAAAGATCACAATAAAAAAAAAACCAGAAGGGCTCAGGTACTGTGATGAGGAAGAGGAGCAAGAAGTCCATGTAAAGGAAATGTGACACTAAGAGTAATGTGCAGTCTAGTTGTCACAAACCTAATCAGCTGTGCGGGACATTTAAACCCACGGATCACCTGCAGCAAGAGGAACGAAGAAGGAGAGAGGAGAAAGGCTGCAGAGTATGTGGAGCGGGAAGCAAGACCAGTGGCACAGGCAAATCCAGAGAGAAGTGCTGTGGGAAGAAGAGAAGACGTCTGCCAGCAGCAGATTGACGATGTTGAGAACCGGAAAGGAGGATCTCCGGTGACGCTGAGGTGAACGGTGTGCAGCTGGGCCCTGGGAGGCGCAGTCCTGCAGAGCTACACTGGTTCTGGCAGTGAATGACGTCTAAGCCGACGCGGGAACCAAACGAAAACTCTGCCGAGACAGGGAAGCTGGCCCCACACAAGCTCTTCATAACACCCACACAGTAAACCAGTGAATCAGCCTAAAAGCGGAGGGGGCCCCCGGGACATGCAAACAGGCTAATAATTGTTTGGAAAACATTTTTCAATACCAACCAAATAGAACTGGTAGGGGAAGAAGAACATGGAACATTTCTCCTGAAATTAGATGTTAGTTGGGGGACACCTGGAACCGGCATTCCGTGAGCCAAAAGACATTACCAAAAGAACAACAGGGACACATGTGGTACCATTGTCCTGACATGAGAGGTCAGTTGGGGGGAAACCTGAAACCAGCATTGCCATAAGATAAAAGATACTGAGAGAAACAAAGAGGCAACCGTTGTACAATTCTCCTGATATGAGATTTCAGTTGGGGGAAACTTGAAACAAGCATTGCCAAGAACCAAGAAAGACTGAAAGAAAGGTTGACAGAGCTTGAACAAACCCTCATATATGTGATGTCAGTATGGGGGAAATTGGCACAAGTACCAATTGAAGTCAACAAAGTTGTGCTCTCGAAGAACAATTGTGTGATACCTAAGGAGACTGTGAATGTCGCAGAGAGGCCTGATGAGAGCATCATGTAGAGAAACCTTTTTGGAAAGAGATAACTGGTAGGAGGGTACACCAGGGGATCCATGTGAGCCAAGAGGGGGAATACTCCTGGCAGGAGAGTAAACCAGGATATCAAGAGTTTCCAGTTGAGAAGGTTCCTGGCAGGAGAGTGTACTGCAAAACTCACTTTGAACTGCAAGGCATAAAATAAGCAGTGTCGTATAGCAATTTGCTATGCAGTTCTGTAGGTTTGCTGATTAAATGGACACTTGTGTACCAACAATAGCTATTTAAGTTACCCTGTTTAATGAAAGCACAGCTCACCCTGCGTTCCTCTTGCCCCAAGGCCTCTGTTCATAATTTCTTCCTCTGTTCACTGCAGTAATTGCCTCCTCCACTTTTAGGTGCCTAGGCCGGTTTGTGAGTGTGAGAGAAGAATTGTTTTTCTTCAAATAATTGAAAGCCAGAAGTAATTGTGATGACTCTTACTAAACCAACTATATCCTGTCTGGCAAAGACCAGTATTAGTTAACTTTATATTTCTTAAAGGACAGTCATGCAATTCCATTCCTTGCATAATTACAGTATTGCTATTATACAACACAGCAGTGTCTCCATACTTTACAGTAAAGTTTAGCTTAATATATCTAAATCTCAGTGTCAACTAGATTTCATTTTATTGGGGAAGGTGCATCATATTGACAAGTGAACACATTTGAAAATGTACATGATTACACGGCCAAATACATTTGATGGCAAACCTAGTTCTGTGACCTACTGGTTGCATACATCTGCAACTAGTGCTCAACCCATGAGCTGAAGCCATACTCCTGGACAGTCTCTTACCACCCTGCTTTATACCAGCTAGCCTGAAAGTGAGCTGGCCACAAACTGCAATTTTCCACCTAGTTTGTTCTCTTCCTGCTATGCCATCCCCCCTGCTTAGTCTCTTACTGTTCTTCCTCTTACATAATCAATACACAAATTAGATATGTATGCAAAGTAGTGATGAATAGTTCCATCCAGTCTGTACATCTAGAGATCTGCTGCAATACCATCCACTGTAGTTAGCCTCCAGAGATCACTTTGCTCTACAATTATGATTGTTTGTTGACTAGGATTACCTTGTATAATAGCACAAACTCGAGGGCCAAACTGTTTTCTGAACCTATTCATCACATCTATTTGTGTCCATTCATGCAGCTAATCTTATATAGACACTCATCCAGGGCCCACAACGTCTACTCGCCCACTTAGAGTCGAGTCTATTTTAGAAAGAGCAAGTACCATTTGCAGGGGACATTTTAAACGTTTATTTAATATTTACTTTGCAGTAAATCTCAAATAAAGGTTGCACTGTACATGGCTGGCAGCAGCGTGCAAAACAAAGTGGGTTTTGGCACCATGCACCATTTTACAGAAAGCGCATTTACATTTTTTGTCATCTGTTGCCAAGAGTCGAGTGCTTTTCTCTTAGCTTGAGTAGGTAAACTAAGTTACCAAACCTGCAGGTCTAGCAGAATTTTTAAGAATTTGCAAGGCCTGACTTTTTTTCACTAATGTCTTACCTCAGCGGTAGACACAAATGCTGTATTGTTGCTTGTTTTATGTCTTGAGAACAAACAACTTCTGGTGACATTAAATATATTAGTTTACCATTGCTAATCCAATGGGTTTGTCTGCTAATCAATAACATTTTAATTAGCAAACTCCGCTAATCAATTTTTCAAAGCTAATTTATGCCTTGAACTGGTGTGTTGGAGAGGTGCAGTCATATTTTCTTGTTTCAATTGAACATGTCAACCAGAGGCTGGAAACACTATTGGAGAAATGATATCGTTTTAGCCAGCCTGAAAAGTATTTGCCATATTCCAACCAGCGTTGTGGAAAAGACAATTTTGTTTTGCCATTCTGAAAGACTAGGGGAGACTTCCTCTTCACCATGTTCCAACCAGCATTGTGGAAGGAACATTTGTTTTGCCATCCTGAAGAGAGTATTAGGTAAAAGAGACATTTGTATTGCCTTTAAGGGACTGGTTTTGACACAGAACATTATCAACAGTGTTTTCTGAAACAATCCAGGGGAAGGTAACCAATCCCTGGAAACAAGGATTGTTTTTGTTGGTTATATGTTTGTGTTTTTGCACATGTCTGTTGAATTTTGAGGTCAGCCTGCTTTAGTTTCAAAGGAAGGGACATTCACGTTAGAATAGGGAAAGTTAGGCCTTTATCCACACCCTTTCTGTTAATAAAATAGTTAATGTTGAGAATATTACCACTTTGTGTCCGCCTCTCATTTCTGACCCATCACAGAGTTTCCACAGCCTTGGGGGCATACATTAAGAATGCCAGTTTCCTGTTTTTATTTAATTTTTTTGCATTTTTGTAGCTCTAATCGGAACAGGTCCTGGTTTTGAAAAGCATTAACTGCCAAAGATGGGGACCTTATTGACTAGGTAATAGGGAGCATGCAAAGTGGCAGTTTTGCAAATGAGCAGGTGGTCTTGAAAGCGAAGCGTGCTTGTAGGGGCAACAAGTGACGTTTGATAAGTGTGGGTGTACTGTAGCCAAATTTGCAGAGGTGGGCTGCGGTGTGGAAAATGCTCCTCATTGGTGCCAAGGTGGGGGTGGGTAGGGAGTTTCCGCAATCCAGATGAGAAAGAACAAGGGCGTGTAGTGTGAATCGGATATTTGTCTTGAAAGATGGGCTTAATTTTCTACAAAAGAGGGTTCACATCAAGCTGTCCGGGTTTTCTTTGCTATATGCATCTTAAAGGCCATATGGCTGTCATTGTGGAATCCCAGGGACTTTGTGATAGGATAGTTTATTTGTATCACTGTTAAGATGGATTTCTGAACTCTGTCCTGGAGGGGCAGAGGTTCAGAAGGCCAGCCTAGTTTCTTGGAACAGGGTAACCTCTGGACAAGCCAGACCAATCAGGGTAGCGATGGCGGCGGTCAAGACTAGGTCTCAAGAGGGTTGAGGGTGACTGAAAGGCCGCAATGAGCACACAAAGCAAGGACGCTTACAAATTACTCCAAGCAGGGGTTATATTAAAGATATAGACACATTTAGTAATCGTTAGACCCAGTTCGCCTTCAGAGGCCACCTAACTAGAAGGAAGTCCGAGCCCTACGAAGAGTGGAGCCTTGTGCTCAAAAGTACCTGCACACGCTGGTGCCAATGGGCCAAGTGGAATCTCTTCAAGGAAATCAGGCAGTTCAGAGCGGTGAACAAAGGAGGGCGAACAGATCTCCGCTACTCAAGCGCGGCCTCCACTTGCGGGAAGAAGCAGAGCGCGAGTGCGAAAAAGGCGTGCTGTTTAACACAGCGAGGAAAAGCTACAGGCTACTGCAGGAGGGCGACTGGTTCCTAGCGTTGCTACTCACCGGTCCCCGATGCAAGCAGACCCAGGCTTCTCCGCGTCAGTTTCAGTGCTGGTAGGGTCAGATACGAGCAGGGGACGTCTCGGCGTCGTGTAGATTCCGCGGCAGCAGAAGTTAGAGTTGAGGATGTCCCAAACGCAGTGAACCCGCACAGATTGTTACCACAGCAGGGCAACAAAGCGGCTGTGCGTATTTCAGCCCAATGTACACTTCTCACTTCAGACCTGGGAATGCCAAGTGTACAAATCGTGTGAGAGTGTCAAGGACTCGGAATACAGCAGCAACCTGACGGCGGTGACAGAGCAAGACTCCTGGGTAAGCTGGTCAGTCCACTGGATGGCCCAGAGACGCTACCGAAGACTTACGTGCAGGAGATGATAGAGATGCCGAGAATAGTTGTTCCCACTATTCCAAAGGGTCGAAGTACCAGTACAGGCCTTCTCGTTCGATCGGAGGCAGAATGGTTTCACAGGGCGACAGCAGTGCAGAGCAGCAGTCCGTCAGCGGATCACCAGCGATTCATCGGTTCAGCCTCTTAGTTGCAGGATACTTGGCTCCTGTAACCGTCGTTAGTGAGAACTCAGGAGATCGACCTGGTAGTGGTGTTTCCAGCCTCCTCTTATCCAGAGTTCCCTTTGCGCCAAAACAGAGAGGACCCAATGGGAGATCTGCTCACAAAACACTCACACCATACGTGGACCTATCACGGACCACGGTGGTCCCAGGCATTCAAGACACACTAGACTCTCTGGCACCCAGGATGTGTATTGGGACTAGACATTCCAGCCCACATCCTGGAGGCACACACAAGGCCTGTAGAAGCCCGCAAAAGCATCTGTGTTTCGCGGGAAAGTACATGCCCAAATAAGGATGGCCCCGGGTTGGCTCGACCTGGGGAAGGTGAAGGGGCAAGACGGTCAGCGGACAGGACAAAGAACCTCGTGGTCCGGCCATTTTGGAAGCCAGGCCACCCATTTTGGCCAAATGCGAGAAGCACGGTTAACAGGGCAAAAGGGAGTTCAAAACACAAAGAAACGATTGCTGCCACCAGTCCCGTCCGTGACATACTTGCACAGGTCGTTATAAATCCATTGAGGGTTTCTAGGGCCTGTAGAATGACTAGAGAACCAAGAGCGCGGTAATGTAAGTTACGGCGCACTCTTGTGCCATGTTGCGCGAAAGCTGCAACATGAGAAAAGAACTACGGAAAAAAACGGTTCCCGGTACTGACTGTCTTAAGGGCATGTCAGTTTCCCCGTAAGAACAGAGCGAAAGCCCAGAGGAGTGCGGCGGAAGGCTGTGCTTCTCTGGCAAAGTCTAGATCAGGGTGTAAAACAACAGCAAAAAGTTTGGGGGTTACAACATGGAATGAAAATTACCTACAATATGAAATTTTTCCTAAAAATCACGCTCATACATGCGTTTCAGAGCGCGACGAGGCAAGAGAGGGGAACAAGGGAGGACAAAACAACAATCTTACTAGGCCCAGTGTCATTGAGAACGTGCAAGTACAGGAGAGAGGGGAAGAGGTGGAGAGTGCTGACCAAGAGATAACAACAACAAGTGGTAGTGCAGCCAGTAAGGTGCTAAGTACGAGGTTTAAAGCGCAGACAAGGGATGTCTGATAAGTGCATTTAAGAGGACTGTAGGGTTACAGATACAGACTGAAGTGCAATGGTTGCCAGGAGGCAGTGCGGGTGTGTGGCTGGGTGGGCAGGGACCTGTGCCCAAAATCAGGATGACCAGGTGCACGGAGCAAAAGCTGAAAGATCAGCAGGGGAGAGGAATAGCAAAGGCAGAAGCAAAGACGAAGGTCTTGAGGCGCTTCAGAAACCGGAGATGGTTCTCCTGAAGGTTCAGAGTGGCAGGGAGGCTGTTACAGAGGGAGGCCCCAGCCGAGGAAAGAGATTTACCCCCAACTTGTTGCTCGGAGAAGCAACTGATCCTGAGGGAGTGGAAGTGGAGGAGTGAAGAGCTTGGGTGGGAAGGTATTTACGCAGGGAGAGTTGAAGGTATTTCGGACCCAGGCCCCAGAAAACCTTGTGGACAATGCAGAGGGTCTTGAATGTAACCCTTGCAGCCACTGGGAGCCAATAAAGAGATTTCAGGGCTGGAGAGATCCGATCCCAGGGCTTGAAGCCAAGGACAAGTCTTGCAGTCCTGTTCTGGATGAGTTGCAGAGGGCGGAGAGTAGAAGCAGCCAGATTTAGAAAGAGGCTGTTGCCGTATTCTATCATAGAGAGGACCAGAGTTCTAGACACAGTAAGCGTCTGGGGGAAGGAGAAGAAAGGAAGAATACCTCTGAGGAGGTGCAGTTGGTAGTTTGACTTCTTAGAGACTTCCGAGATGTGAGGAGAAAAGGAGAGTGTGGAGTCAAAGATGCCCCCTAGGTTCTTAGCCTCACCGGTGGGAGCAGGAAAAGGGCCAAGGGAGGCCGGCCAGAGTGACAGGAAAGGAGGGTGTAGGTGTGCCAATGAGCAGAATATTCGTCTTACTGGCATTAAGGCAGAGATCATTGGCAGCACACCACTCCTGGATTGCAGACAGACAATCTGAGATGAGGGAGGGAGAAGAGGTGGCAGAGGGAAGCCTGAAGACGAGCCGAATGCCATCCGCATAGCACTGAAAATTGGAGCAGAGAGCGGCAATGCGGTGGGCAAGGGGTGCCAGGTATTGGTTGAACAGCCAGGGAGAGAGGTTAGACCCCTGGGGAACACCACAAGTAGAGAGTGAGATGGAGGAGAGGAAGGAACCAAGTTGGACCTGGGAGGGTCGATCAGAGAGGAAAGATATCAGCCAGGCCAGGGCCTGATCAGTGATACCCAGGTTATCATGGAGACGGTTGAGCAGGATGGCATGGTTGACAGTGTCAAAGGCAGCGGAGAGATTGAGTAGGACGAGGACCAAGGGGATGTTAGAGTCAAGGTTGGAGAGCAGGTCTTCAGGGATGTTCAGGACAGCGGTTTCCGTGCTTCTGGCAGCTCTGAAGCCATACTGATGGTCGTGGAGACAACCAACAGAGTCGACGTGAACATTAAGCTGGGAGATGGCCAGCTTTTCCAAGAGTTTGCCCAGGAAAGGAGTGATGGAAATCGGGTGATAGTTAGCCAGACAAGAGGGGTCGGCTGTGGATTTTTTTAGAAGAGGGTGCGCACAAGAGAGAGTGCTTCAGAGGGAAGGGGAAGGCTCCAGAGGTGAAGGAGCGGTTACAGAGGTCAGCCAGAGCAAGGGTGTCAATGTGATCCTTGATAGTTTTGGACGAACAGGGAAAAACCTGTTTTGACGAGACTTTCATAGATCGGACTTGTCTGGAAATCTCGTCAGGGAAGAACAGAGGAAAAGATGAGAAGGAGGGAGGAGAGGCGGCTGCAGGGGGGCCAGAGGTATCAGAGAGAGAAGAAGGAAGAAGGAGGAGAGCACGAGAGGGTGGACGGCATGTCCCGTTTTGTTTTAGATGAAATGAGAGGCCAGGGCCGTGCAAAGAGCCTGAGAGGCGACAGGAGAGGAAGATGATACTGGTGCATGCACAGGACACGGTGAGCAGGGTGGGAAAGTGGTCAGTGAAGGATGCATTTGGTTTGGATGGCCTGTATGATGCATAACACTAAGTTGGTGGGAAAAAGTGGCAGGAGAGTATAGTGGTTAGATTTAGTCTGGTGCAGGACCAGGATGACAAATGGATGATGTCCTCTGCCGGTCTTTTTTGGCCTGTCCTAGCGTTTAATGCTGTAGACATAAGGTGTTGAGGACATCTAGGTCTTTGGTCAAGGAGGAGGTAAGCTAGGTTTCAGTGAAGAAGAGCGCATACATGTCACTGGTGGTAAAGGTGTCTGCAATGAGGATCAGGGATTGGGGAGCATCAGCTTCTGTGTGTTGGTAGGATGTGTGTGTGTTTGGTTTGAAGGGAACATGGATGAGGTTGCTTTGATGTGGACTCCATGATGGTGACATTGTGGTGCGTCATTTCTGTTGCTTTAAGCAGGTAAGGACTGGATGTGAAGAAAGCGGGGTGAGGAGGTATGTGGTCTTCAGAACCCAATGCATGGGCCACATCTAAAAGAGACTGCTCAGGAAGCACAAGCTAGAGAAGACCACATACTGCACCCAGAAACAGGACGTGGCGGGTCACTGATATGCGAGTGATGATGGCGGTGGCGGGGGACACGTATGCTGTAGCCAGGACACGATGGTGTAGGGGGAAGGTGGAGGTCTATGAAGGAGGAAGGTGGGTGAAACCCCCAAACAGATAACTGGTCGTGGCAAAGGAGGCAGATCCACAATGCCAACGAGGTATTGGGACGAAACTCCATGAAGGCATCAGAATCCTGCCAGTTAGAAGGCCGATCCAAGGCGGCCAAAAAAGGCTGTCTTTTTTGGAGCAGCCTTTAATGTGCGTGATAATGACATACAACCGGTGAGACATGTGGCGTGTTGCTTATCAGAGGAGTTTGGTGTAAGGGTCCTGGGCAAGGACAAGCAGGAATCAAACTTGTCAGCCATTTGCTTCGGACAGCTGGGTGAGAAGTACCTGAAGAAGGAAAGGTTAGGACCATTTGAGAGAGGTGAGGTGGTGCACAGAGGGGTAGAGGCAGGTTGGGGCAGTAAAGAAAAATCTAGGAAGAAGGGGGCCAGTAGCAGAGGCAAAATGAATGACCTGTTGCAACTGAGCCCAGACTGCTGAGGAGGCACAGATAAAGTTGGGATGGGGCCGGCGTCACCTAGAGGACTGGAGGGGCTAGGGAAGTAAACGGACAAAAACAACAACAGAAAAAGCACTAAGGAACCGGCGCTGGGCAGCGTTGTCTGCAATTAAGGAGGTTCTCAGCTCAAATTCAATGCTACATTCAAGGACCACACTTCCTCAACTCAGGATGTTGATTTTTTTCCTTCCTAACAATTCATAACCGAGAGGCAAGAGCTGAAAAACAATGGCCTTTCCCAGATACTGAATATACATTTTGAGAAGAATCTGAACAGGATGTTTGAGGTTAAAATTTGTTCGCTCATTGATATTCATCATTAGGCAGCAGACATAGCCATTAATATAGTCTATTAAGGCTTAAACCTGCACTGTGGTTTCTGTGCATTTATGGTACCAGATTCAGTTATTGGGGGAAGGACTCCACGGGCAATGCTTCCTAAATGCAACATACATGCCCATTTATTAATATCTGTCCCTCTTGTAGCAATGCACACTTATTTTGACTTCTGTATCCCAGCTGCATCTCATCTGATGATCAGGTTGGGGCTAAGGGAGGCGATGTGAGGTAGTCATCCACTGACCAAGGCTCATTACAAGCAATCCTCTTTTGCAGGCGGTAAACTACTGCAGTATTTTCCTCAGCCCAGTCCCCCCCAGCGCTCAGAATACTGGGAAGGTCCATGAGAGAGTTGTTTCAGAAACTCAAGTAATACTCTAGCCTTGAGGAAGGCTAAAGAGAGTAAGAGCACAATAACTATGGTAGATCCTGGCATTGAAATCCTTCTCCCTGGACAGTGTGAAAATGTGACCTAGGATCCCAGGTTAACTCCATGTTCCATGATTCAATGGGGGTGGAAAGTGCCAGACCATCTCTTCTTTATTGAAGTTTCATCCAAGACTAGGGGCCCTGTTGGACTAGAGACTGAGTTGGGCAGCCCTCATTTTTGAGGATCGGGTTGAGAAGGACACCAATCAATACTGTACTACACTACATTTCCACTGCTTGGATAATGCTCATTTCTCAACGAGGGCCAGCCTTGGCAGGGGCTGTCGTCAGGCCATGAACTTTGGTACAATGGCTTATGTCAGTAGAATAGAGGTATGATCAGTACGCCAGTCCTTGGAAGGCATCCGATTTAGTGAAGGTTAAGCCAGACGTTTCTGGAATCATGATGGGTGGTATTCAAACTGAGTAAACAATTCTCCTACTTCTCAAATGTGAATTCTTTCATCTTAATAGTCTAACCTGCCAACTGTACAGTGACTGACATTGGAGCTGGTGTTCAGACTATAATACCATTTCAGTTCTGAGGAAAACAAGTTTTCAGAATTAGGGAGTTGGGTTTTTCTTACCAAGTTCTTGGTACATCTTGCAGAAGAGAGCTTTGAGGTTACGGCTCACTACCAACAATATTCTGGTTCGTTAAGAAAAACAAATTTACCTTCCACCATTTCGAAAAAATTCTGTGGAGTGACAAATAGGTTGCAAGGAGTATCCTTCTCATGTTATGATTCGGCCGATTGAGTGGGCTAGATGGGGGTCTTGCATTTTAGGCTGGTCCGTTGGGATGTAAGTCTTACAATCCCTGTTTGACACTAGTGTTTTCGGTTCTACTGGGAGGTTTGTTCTCAATTTCTCCCATTAGGCCTTTCTTCAGTTCCTTGACTTCCCTCCATATGTCACATTCAGCAGCACTCCTACAGTGAAATAAAATAAAAACTCTACTGGTTTTCAATCCTACCGTCTGAGATTTATCATACGATGCTCGGTATTCATTTGGGCTCAGACACATTCTTACAGTTCTGGGTGTATGATGAATTTCAAAACATGCCTCTCTCATTACTGGTAGATACAAAATCTTGGCTTTAAGTTGGGTGCCCACAGGGATAGTTATTGTCTAGGGTTATTCTGGCTGCTCATAACTGAAATTTATCAGGATGTTTTGCTACTTTCCTTTTGGGCTTTGATCCCAGGCTTTCTGATTTTACCGGACCTTTAGATAGTGGAAGGGATTGATTTCTCTAGGATGTATAAGCTTCAGCCAAGTTTCATTTAGGGAGGTCCTCTTTCTGGACCACATGCAGTACTTCCCTACATTTATTTGGTATTTTGCATTATTTACCTGATAAAAACATATACACACTTCATACGTTCAGAGTTTAGTTTTTCCTGAAGCAGATTAGAGCTCTAGCCAATGGCTGAACTTAAGCTCTCTGCTCTTGCTTTCAGGACGACGGGCCTGGTTGCTCTTTAACAGTTGTTACTCCTCACCTCGCCTCAAACCTGGTCTCCTGGTGTTCCTTGTCAACAGGAGACCATTCACATTTGAGCAGGACCTCAGGCAAACGTTATTAAGTTTCTTCAAGGAAGGGTCAAGTGATTCCTCTGAAATCCTCAGTCGGTCAGAAAAAGTTCTTTTTGGGTACAAAATCCATAAATCTTAATACAGAATGTAAAAACACAAATCATTGACTAAATACAGGTCGAATACACATCTACAAATTCTGAAACACCTAAATATAAGGTGCAATATTGTGCCCACAATGCAGCTGGATGAAGTAACAAACTCTTATTGTCCAATGTCGCAAAGAGCAACTTGATCAATAGATAAAACATGCAACCTAGAGTTAGCTATGGTAAATCATATATATCTTATTTCATTGTGTGTCAACTCCGGTTCCATGTCTTCAATATGTTGTATTTCACGTGCTGCTCGCGGGATGCAACAGAATCATTTCTGAGCTATCAAACAGAAGAGTGAGATCCATGGTTTTGAGGAACTTTGATCTAAAGGGCTTAAGCCATAGCAGTAATCCTTTGTCAGAATGAGCTGGGATGCCATCCTGGTCAGTCAATAGAATAAAGCTCTGTGCCTGCGGCAACATCACTTTCTCAAGCATTTTAGAGATCCATGGTTGGGAATTGGGTGGCAGTGAGTTTGAGGAGCAAGAGCTAAAGGAGCACCAGGGTATCGGGCAGCATCCAGTAAGCAGAAGCTAACTCTGAAATCTAACTTTCACATGAGAAGCAAGCTATAAAACCTTTGTCCATTGCATATCGCAAAGTATGCTTAAAATGTTTTCCTGATATGTCCCAATGCTATTGTATCGACATTTACAAACACACTCTGTATATGTTACATAGGTATGTTTGCCTGGAACCAGCTGGCCTGGGGAGTCAAAAGAAAGGCATGTGGGTTAAATAGAGCAATTCTCTAGAAACCTATACCTATAAACCTGACACTCACTGGGTCATTATCCCACGTATTGAGCGGTAAGCCAGTATAAAGGCTCTTTATAACATCCTTCTTAAGAGCAAACATTAGAGCAGCCACAAGCCCCCTTCATTCTCCTTCAACTGACCCCCTTTTCTTATTATGACATCCTTCCCACTATTGGGGAGCCAAGGCTCTAGAACTGAACTCCAAAGCATTCCACAACAATGTACAATATTGCAGTATACACAAATTGGACGCTGATGTTATTACAAGTGATTACCATCACATTATGACTCACCACATATAAAACACCTTGTTCCCTTAATCGCACGACCAAAATATTCCACAACTATACGCATAACGTGCACTATGCATCAATGAGCATTCACGTTATTACAAGTGATTGCCATCGTGCAAGCTAGCGCGCCAACATGCCCTTCTCCTCCTATCATCCTGCTCATCACCAACTCCATGCAACACTGCCACTCTATAAACCATTTCTCACCATTGTCCAACCTCACAGCGTTTCCCAAATCCTCCTACACTTTCAAAAGGTATTGAATATTTCATAAATCCTTTACCTACTCTATTCCAGCCTTCACTTTCACCATCGTTCCCTTAATCCTTTCTCTGACACAATTCTTAATATCATACCTGTTTTTGGCCTTTAATTGACCATCCATAATTATTTTCCATAACACATATTTAGAAACCTCGGTCCTTCTACTCTTATATTTATTCGTCGATCCAGGATGTAGCTTTTGAGTGGAGAGCTCTCCTTCTCAAAGTTTCAAAAGGCGCCACCACAGTAACCTGATGTTGTACCAACCCATATTGCACCACTATCACTGCACGCACCCAAACACCTCCAGTTGCAATCAAAATCCTTATGGCATCCATTAACATTCTATTGATCCTTTCCACCACTGCATTGCCATTTGGATTATAAAGCACTGTTGCATTCTGTACTCCATTCTCCTCCAAAAACTCCTACATCTCTTTTGCCACAAATTGCGGACCATTATTAGAAACAATCTTCCTAGGGAAACTTTCCTTCCAAAATATTGATTCCAAAAACTGTTGTGCTCACTGATATTGTACAACACAAAAACCTCAGGTCACTTTGATGACATGTCCACTGCCACAATCACATACGTATTTTGGCATCCTCTCACCGCAATGGGCCGCAAAATGTCCACGGCCACCACATCCGACACTGAACTCGACCCTCGGGAAGACGTGCTGATCGCAGCTCGTCCCCAGCCTGCGAATAAAGGTGGAAACAGCAGCGGATAAAACGAAATAACTCTCCGCCCGGTGGCTGACAAGCATACAGAGAGTGTGGGCACACAAAGCTGAGACGCCCACAACGAAGGCGAGCAGGGGTGAGCCATCTGGGATGGTGCCGGGTGCGGCGGAGTGACAGCTGGCGAGGAGCAGGGACGAGGCAGACTGGTGTGCAGCCCGCCCTCTGGGGCATCTTGGCTGGGCCCCGCTGTGACAATAGGTGCCAGCCAGGGGGAGCGGAAGCCCCGGCGAGCTGTCTGGGAGGGAGAGGACGGCTCAGAAGCAGAGGAGCAGTGGGGGACCTGCTCCCGAAGTTGGTGCCAGCAATATCCTGAGGCGCAAAAAGGGGAGGGGTGGAGGAGGCAGGGTCACTCCCCAACCCGCCCAATAGCTATAAGCAGCAGTGAGGCAGCCGGGGGGGTTGCTGAAGACCCCCAATCCAACGGGGACACAGGCATTAGGTAAAGAGTAGAGGGGGGCCTACAGCAATTAATACACTGGCAGGAGACATTGAGGGGGAGGCCCCCCCATACCCATCAGCCCAAATCCACTAAGCAGACTGTCTCCAACAACAAGAGGGGAGATCCAGGCAGTGGAAGAGGCCCGGAGGAGGGGTCCCTGGAACAGGAGCGCCCCTTCCCCCCCAGGGTCCAAGTGCTTTTGGCTTTCACAACAGGGACACTAAGGATTGTCTCCCTGATTGGAAGGGAGTGAGGACCCAAATTGTACAATACCCAAGACGCACCCCCTCCCTCAGGGAGAGGAATCCTGTTGGACGAGTCCGAGAGGGCCTGAGACGCTGGGTTGACACTACATCACGCTGAGTCTGCATCAGACCTGGCTAGCCCAGAGGGTGGTCTCATAGCACAGGGGAAGGCAGGCTAGTGAGGAGGTAGGCCCTGACACTGCACAGAGTAGAGCACGCTTGCAGCTAGGAGCACAGAGCCCGACAGTCGGTGAGCTGGAGAGGAAACACTCAAAGAGGCATAAGTATAAAGCCAGGGGCAGGAATAAGGAGACAACGGCTCACCTAACGGCAGCAGCCCAAGGCACGGGGAGCACGCTAAGCAGGTGCTTGCAATTGGATAGGCAGAGGGTCCAGAAGCCTACACTTCCGCAGGAGGAGGTGGGACTCGGTCATCGCTGATCCCCATGGCAGTCAACAAGGACGACCTGGTGCAGTGCTTGGCAGATCTCCAGATGAGGATTACTGAGTACTCCCAAGAACAGTTCCCCTCCTTGCGGTCGGACTTCAAAGGGGCCATACAGGCAATAATGGGGTAACTCTCGAAACTGAGAGAAAGTAGCTACGAATCAGCGGGCTCTTCAAGAACTGGCGGAAGACTCCAGGAAAAAGGATGAGACACTGGAACGACTGCCGCAGAGGTCGCAAAATCTAGAGCTCCAATGCAAAGACCTGGAGAACAGGTCCCAACAATCAAATAAATGCCTTAAAATTGATCCGTAAGAGGTTGGAGATAGAGGCCTTAAATCGACAATCCAATTCTTTTTTGCCAAACTCTTCCTGGAGATCCCTCCGGACAGGGTCTGCTTGCACAGCATCCACACGGTGGACCCTGCATAGATGGAGCCGGGTGCCCGCCCGAGAGCGTCCTAGCAGCTTTTGCATCCTACAGCCAAAAAGAAGTCATCTTAAAAGCCGCCCGTACGGCACAACACTGAAAATCAATGGAACGGAGGTCCAACTCTTTCAAGACCTGGCACAATCCACTCTGCTTAAAAGGAAACTAATGGGGCTGGTTAAAATCCTCAACTAAGATAAGATCCGGTACAAGTGGACCTTTCCATTTGGCTTGCTGTTCACTTGGAAGAGAAGACAATGCAGGGTTACAAAGTGCAAAGAGGGACTCAATGTGATGGATCCCGAAAGCGGTGATGGAACAAGCCTGTAGATGTTCCCCAGGAGGGTGGGAGGGTTGGGGGGGCAATGAGAGGAGGGTACCGGTGAGAGACACCAATCCATGTTGGAGGTAGACACTGGAACAGATGTGCTAGGCAAAGGTTGGGGGCAGGGAATAAAAAGCATCAATCCTAAGAGCAAAACTTAAGGACAAGCTGCAGCGAGATCGCTCAGGAGCCCCGAGCAATGGAAGCTACCGCGGGCAGGGACAGGGACCCAATTGGGTGAGTTTTTGGCCCGCTGGAATCTTAAGTTCTTCAGCCCAGGTAGTTTACAGGTACATGGTCGGGGCATGTCCCGAGGTTGTCTCTAGGACCCATTGATCAGCCTGGGCGGTTGCTAGGGGAAGAAAAGGGGGAGGGAGGGGGAGCTGCAGCACAAACATTGTGCCATTACCTGGCGGAACGGTGAGGACAAGAGGGCCAGAAAGGCGTGAAGGGGACCAGCAATCTAGGGCCGGCCACAGCATTTTAGGTGGGTAGATCCTCGCCGGCAGCTCTAGGGGGGCAGAGAAAGGAGGTGGAGGGGAAAGACCCGACGAGGGCGGTGGGAGAATGGATCATCGGGTTCAAAGTTCTCACTTATAATAATAGAGGATTAAATTCCCCTGCAAAGCAGCACAAATTGGAGCACATCTTGAGGTGCGAGAAACCACACTTCCTCGCGCTCAAAGAGACCAACATTTGTAAGAAAGACAAAATGAGGTTCAGATTGCAGATGTATCCCCAGGCAATTACAGAGGACAAGACAGTGGGGGTTCTGATAACTTTCAAGCACATGCCCAATCTGGTGGTCCTCGGATCAAAGGGGGACAAACAAGGGCGATACCTCTTTGTCAAGTTCTGCATCAACGCAGACACGATCACCCTGGCGACGGTATATGCACCAAATGCAGGGCAGGACAGGTTTCTTAGAATGGTACTGGCAGAACTCAAAGGGGCGGCGGAGGGACATGTAAAATTGACTGGGGATTTGAAATTGGCATGCATACGGGGGGGGGGGGGGAAATCGCAGCGGGAGGGACAACCAACCCAGGGAGCACCGTCTCAAAAATAGAAAAGAGGTATCTGGGGATGGGGTTACTAGATGTCTGGCGAATATGCAGAGGCTCAGAACCGGGGCACACATACTACTCACATGTTCACAGGACAGCATGTCGCATAGATTACATCTGGGTGTCGGCGCAGCTGGCGGGCGAGTTAAGGAGGTTTCCCTGGGACCTATATCACTGTCCAATCACACCCCTTTGAGCACAAGAATAGATGTGCTCCAAAGACAGAGAGGGCTCTGGCAATGGTCCCTTCCGGAATGGACACTGGAGAAACCCGTCATGTCGGTGGCCGTGGAGGGTAAAATTCTGACCTACTTTAGGAAAACCGCCATATCAGACACCTCCCCGGGAAACTGGTGGGACGCTTTCAAAGCAGTTCTTAGGGGGGAAAATGATCGCTCTCAAAGTTTTCAGGGCCAAACTAAACAGGAGACTGGAAGATGATCTGGAATTGCAAAGAAATTAGGCCTAAAATGGGGAATTGCCCAACTAGGGCCACGCTGGGCAATTCGGGGCCAGTTGGACCTGCTGAGGGCCAAGAAGGCAGAGAGGAGTCCCCTGGATGCAAAGCAGAAGTACTACTTTAGGGGCAATAGAGCGGGGAAGCTATTGGCGAGGCAATTTAGGCAGAAGGGAGCGGTCCAGACCATTTTGAAAATCCAGGATGGGCAGTGGGGGCGAGGACGTGGTGGAAACAGATGGAATCCTTGGGCTCTTCGAGCGCTTCTATGGAGATCTCTAGGCCTCGGATGGGCCTCAAGAAGACCTGCAGAAAGCATACCTGGAAAAAAAAGTTGCCAGAGCTGTCAGAGGAGGACAAGGAGGCACTAGAAGGCGAGATCACAGAGGAGGAGTTTTGAGTAGCTATTGGGAGACACCCCCCACATAAGGCCCAAGGCCCAAAGGCTTCACTGCCGTCTTTTACAAGAAAAAAAAGCAGACCTATTCTCGCCCTGCACCTGACACAACTAAACAACTCCTTTGAGGGGACAGGGAGCATTAGAGTCCATGAACCAAGCTAAATTAGTGGTGTTCCCGAAGCAGGCCAAGGACCCAACGAACGGACCCAATAGCATTGATTAACATTTGACGCCAATATCTACATGAAGATCTAGGCGACCCAGATCAATCCGGATCAAGTGCTGCCAGACTTTCGATAACACAAGGTGGGTTTGCCAATTGGTGGAGGTGGACAGGAAGAGGGAAATGGAAGCAGTCCTGCTCGCCTTGGATGCCGAAAAGACATTCAACCACATGGAATGGACGTTTCTTTTCCTCACCATGAAACGCATGGGATTTGGGGAGCGATTTCTCTGGCGAGTGCAGACTAGCTATCAAGCACCTACCCTGCGCCTATCTGTAAACTGACAGCTATCAAACCCTTTAGCCTTGAGAGGGGAACCAAACAGGTCTGGCCATTATATCCCTTAATCTACACAATCTTCCTAGAACCCTTCTTGCAGCTCCTGAATGAAACTCCAGAAGTGAAGGATAGCCCGTTTGGGGGAATGGTCCATAAGACGATGGCATTTGCTGATGACATGCTCTTGGCCCTCTCAGAATCTGCGGTGGACTCTGAGATTTCGTCTTTTGCGGTAGCGTCAGGGCTAAAAATTAATGTGCACAAATCACGCTCCCGAGCAAAGCCTTGGCTGAAGCACAAAGGTGCTCTCCGTTCCAATGAGCGGAGGAGAAAATCAAATACCTGGGAGTTCATATTACAAAAATTCTTTAGATGTACTATATGGAGCTGTGAAAAACCAGAGGGTGTTTCACAACCTAGACTCCGGGGATCCCATATTCAGGCGGCCAGGGAAAGCCCATCGCTTTTGGATACCGACCCTGGCGGTGGACAAGCGAAGGATGATCACCTGGGTAAAGGGTCCTCGGGGAGTGGGGGAGAAACACCAGATGGCAAGGTATGGTATCCCCCTATTTCCACAATCCACCTAATCCCTATCCTGGGTTACTTTAAGGGGAACTACAGCTCCCATAATTCCTCCCCACGTTACATTGGCAACACTATTGAGCCAATGAAGATGTGGAATAAGGTCAGGCAGATTACCTCCACCGATTTACAATGCCTCTGTCCCTGTAATGAGGCCAGGCAGAGTCAGTCACATAAGGAACAAGTTACTTACCTGTAACTGTTGTTCTCCAGCATGGGTCTGGCATGGATTCACATGCTCATGAATATTCCCCGTCGTCAGGCTGGGAATCCTCGGTAAAGAAAAAACCAGTATCAGTTTCGTTTCTGATCTGTCTTTCGTAGTAATAACCAATCACTGGTCTCTGCGTCATACTGACCACAGCCAATGACTGCCCTCTACCTAAGCACCGCCTCTGGCAACCATCTTCAGATTTGGAAGCACGTAAAGTGGCAGTATGACCAAGTGAAGAGCCGCAGAGGGGTAGGCGGGAGGGTTCGCATGTGAATCCATGCCAGACCCATGCTGGAGAACAACAGTTACAGGTAAGTAACTTGTTCCTTCTCCAGCATGGGGTCTGGCATGGATTCACATGCTCATGAATAAAGAATACATAGCAGTACACACATGCACAACCACGGGAGGTGGCAAAGGCTCAACATTAAGCATTACATCAAACTCAACATTAAGCATCTTACCTCCTCACCAGGCTCACCTCAGGCGAACAGGTTGCGCAGCACTGCTTGGCCGACCCTGGACTCCTCCCTGGAATCCCGGTCGACGCAGTAGAATTTCGTGAAGGTGTGCGTCGACCTCCACGTAGCAGCCCTGCATATGTCCAGCAGGGGCACACCAGAAAGGAACGCCGTGGTAGCTGCGATCGCTCTGGTGGAATGGGCTCTCGGACGGCCAGGCAGCGGTCGGTTTGCCAACCGATGACAGTACATGATACAGCCGGAGAGCCATCTGGAAATGGAAGCCTTCGAGAGAGCCTTCCCCTGATTGACAGGTCCAAAGTTCACAAAGAGTTGTGACGTCTTCCGAAAACACTTCGTGCGGTCCACGTAGAACTTCAGCGCTCTAGCCACATCCAGCGAGTGCAAAGTCCTCTCAGCCGGCGACGAAGGCGACGGGAAGAACACAGGCAACACCAAGGGTTCGTTGAGATGGAAGTCCGACGGTACCTTGGGCATGAAGGAGGGGTGCGTCCTGAGCACTACCCTCGTGTCGTGGAAAGTCAAGTACGGGGCCTTGCAGGAAAGGGCCTGGATCTCTCCCACTCGTCGTGCGGAGGTGATGGCCACAAGAAAAGCTGTTTTCCACGATAGAAACTTCAACGGGGCCGAGTGCAGAGGCTCGAACGGAGGTCCCATGAGCTTGGTCAGCACCACGTTGAGCTCCCACGCCGGGGCCGGAGCCTTCACCGGCGGGAACGATCTGAACAGTCCCTTCATGAACTCTTTCACCAGACGATGAGACCACAAGGACGTCCGCCCCGTGGTTCTGGTGTATCGGGAGATCGCAGCAAGATGAATCTTGATGGACGCGTGTGCCAGACCAGCTTTGGCCAGCGTCAGCAGGTACGGCAGTACTTGGGGAGCCGTAATCCGTAGAGGGTTAATCTTCTGTGCGTGGCACCAGACAGAGAACCTCTTCCATTTGTGTCCGTAGCATTTAAGAGTCGAGGACGCCCTGGCCTTTGCAAGAACCTCTCTGCAATCGGCCGGTATGTCGTATCCTCCAAACTCTAGCGCTGCAGGAGCCAGGCCTGCAAGTTCAGCGACTTCGGGTCGTGGTGGAGGATGGCGCCTCCTTCCCTGGAGAGTAGATCCGCGTCCGCCGACAGCTTGATCGGCGGGGACGCTGACAAGTCCAGCAAGTCCGGGAACCATATCTGCCTCGGCCACGCAGGTGCGACGAGGATCATCCTGCACCGTGACCTCTTGAGCTGGTTGACGAGCCGGATTAGCAGAGGCAAGGGAGGGAACGCGTAGAGGAACAGGCCCTCCCAGGGGAACGAGAAAGCATCGCCCATGCTCCTCGTCTGGGGAAACCTGCTGGCGAACCTCCGGCACTTGGTGTTCGTCGCCGTCGCAAACAGGTCGATCTGGGGTGTGCCCCACCGTCGGAAGAGGCGATCCACCAGATCCTGCCGTAGTTCCCACTCGTGGCACGAGCGCAGCTCCCTGCTGAGTGAGTCGGCGATGGTGTTTTTTATCCCTGCCAGATGAAACGGCACCAGAAAAATCCCTTGGGCGACGGCCCAATGCCACAGGTCCTGCGCCTCCTTGGACAGCGCTGGGGACCTGGTTCCGCCCTGTTTCCTGATGTAAAACATGGTGGTGGTGTTGTCGGTGAAGATCCTCACCACCTTGCCCTTGAGGGACGGAAGGAAGGACCTGAGGGCCCAAAACACTGCACGGAGCTCCAGGACGTTGATATGCAGGGACTTCTCCGTCGGGAGCCAGAGTCCCCTTGCGTGCAGATTTTCGGTGTGCGCTCCCCACCCTTCCAGGGAGGCATCCGTGGTCACAGTCTCCTGGTGGGCTGGGGTCTGGAAGTCCATGCCCGCCGTCAGATGCGCGCGGGTGCCCCACCACCGTATCGCTCGTCGGAAACTCTCGTCGAGCTTGATCCTTTCCTCGAAGCTGCCCGTCGTCTGGATCCAGCGCGCATCCAGGAATTCTTGCAACGGGCGCATCCGGAGCCTGCACATGGGAATGAGGTAGATGCAGGAAGACATCATCCCGAGGAGGGACTTGATGGACCTCACTTTGGCCGCGTCGGCCACCAACATCCGTTGCACCTTGCCCAAGATGGTCCTGGTCCTCTCCTCCGACGGGGAGGCCAGAAGGGACACTGTGTCGAGCCTCGCTCCCAGAAACAGTGCGACTTGCGCGGGCACCAGGTGGGATTTGGCGTAGTTCACGGAGAATCCCAGGTCCGTGAGGAGTTGGACGGTCCTTGCCGTGTGGACCACGGCGAGCTCCCTCGTCTTGGCGCGGATGAGCCAGTCATCCAGGTAGGGGTAGACGTGAATCCCCTCGCGGCGCAGCTGCGCCGCCACCGGTGCGAGGCACTTGGTGAATACCCTGGGTGCCGACCGTAGTCCGAAGGGAAGGGCTTTGAACTGGTAATGACGCCCCTGGACCACGAACCTGAGGAATTTTCGGTGCCCCTTTAGGATGGGAATGTGGAAGTAGGCATCCTCCAAATCCAACGACGATAGGAAGTCTCCTTCCTCCAGCTGACCCAGGACGTGCTGGAGGGTGACCATCCGGAACTTCTGCGCCTTGATGAACTTGTTCAGACGTCGCAGGTCTAGGATGGGGCGCCATCCTCCCGTCTTCTTCTTCACGAGGAAGTATCTCGAGTAGACTCCGGAGCCCCGAAGCCTCTTTGGGACGAGTTCGATGGCGCCCTTTCTGAGCATCGCCTTTACCTCCAGGAGAAGTTGAGGGACGTGAAGTTCTTTCCTGGCCACGGGGGGGACGCGCGGGCACCTTCTTTGAAAACTCGAGCGCGTGGCCCCGGGCCAGGGCGTCCAGCACCCAACGGTCGGTGGAGATGGACTCCCACACGCTGACGAAGCCCGCCAGCCGGCCTCCCACCGGGGTGCTTCGGTGGGGGCCCGACCCCACGGCCGGTTCAATCCTGCTTGGACGCGGCCTTGCCGCCTTGACCTCCTTGGCGACGACGGCGGGGTCCGCTAGACTTGCCTCGTCCTCTGTAGGCCTCTTGCGACGACGAGCGGGCCGCTTGACGGTAGGAAGCGAAACCGCCGCCGGAACCTTTGGAGGCGCCCTTGCCTCCGCCGCTCCGAAAGGGCGTCCGTCGTTGCTGCAGGACTCCAAGGGCCCGGGCCGTCTCAGTATCCGCCTTGATGGCCTGAAGGGAATCGTCCACTGTCTTCCCAAACAGGTTGTTCCCGTCGAAGGGCATGTCCAGGACTCTGGTCTGGACGTCCTGCCGGAAGTCCGTAGCTTTGAGCCATCCACGACGTCGAAGGCAAACGCCGTTGCCCAGCTGGCGGAACCCAGTGTCGGCGATGTCCGTCGCCACGGTGATGGCGTGGTCCGAGGCCACCTCACCTTCCTGCAGGATCTCCAGGGCCTCCGCCCTCTTGTCGTCCGGCAGAAAATCCAGCAGGGGAGCTATCTTGTACCACAGCTCCCTGTCGTAGCGAGCCACGATAGCCAAGGCGTTGGCCGCTTTAATCGTCGTCGCTGCCGACGAGATGACTCTACGTCCCATAGCATCCAATTTCTTTCCCTCGCCGTCCGGCGGGGAAGTCGATGTGGAGGCCGCACCCCCCCCCGCTTTCTTCCTGGCTGCCGCGGAGACGACGGAATCCGGGGTAGGCTGCGCCCGGAGGCATAGGGGGGCCGTGTCAGGGACCCGGTACTTCTTCTCGTACCGGTCTCTTCTAGCTGGCGTCGTGGAAGGGTTCTTGAGGAGGGAAAGGCCCTCATCCCAATTGTCGTCCAACAGAGGCACTGCGAGGACCGTCTTCCTCTTGGCCTCGCGCCGCTGATAAAGGAAGCCTTCCTTTTTCTTCTCCTCAGGGCAGATTTGGAAAAGCTCGGAAGCCCTGGAGATCATGGAGTGGAAAGATCCGATCTCGTCGGGCGGAGAAGCCCTGGTGGGAGGCGACGACGGAATATCCTCGTCGTCCGTACCCGTATCATCCCCTCGGGTGGACGGGGAGGAGGGCTGGACGGGGCCCGACGGTTGAAAAGGAGGTGGTGGATGGATCCTTCTTTTCTTGGTAGGGGGAACACCAGAAGGTCCCGGTTCTGGATCCCCCGACGGGAGAGGTTCCTCCGTCGGTAACGGTAGCCTCGTCCTTATCTCGGAGCATAAGGACTGTATGGCCAACAAAATGGCCGCCGAGTTGTCTTGCGGCGCTGGCAGAGGGGAATCCGACGGGCGAGCAGGGGCCCCGTCGGTATCCTCGACGATGTCGTCGTCGTCACCTGCGTCGGGGTCCATTCCGACGGGCTGGCCTTCTTCCATGCCTAGGCCGTGGCTTAAGACCTCGATCAGCTCCTCTTCTGAGGTTGAGGCCGAATCTACGACGACGCCCTGCCCCCCCTTCTTCTTCCCCACGGAGGGTTTCACGGGGGTCCTATCGATGGGCACAAAAGAAGACTCCCTCCGAGGAGGCAGGGAGATTCTGGGCCCTGAGGTCGCCACCACTGGTGCAGCCTCCACAGGCTGAGCCAGGGCCGCCGCGACCGTTTCGATAGAGGGCTTGGTCGGATGGATCAAGGCCTTCACCACCTTAGGTGCGCTCACCGCCTTATCCTTGAGGGAGGGGGCACTGCCACGCTCCTCCTCCGCCTTAGAGCTCGACCGGGGCCTCTCCAGGAGCTTCGCCGGGTGCTCGGCCTTCCTCTTACCCGACCCAGAGCGTTGGCTCGTGGTTGATGGTGCCGGGGAGGGTGCGCCCTGCCTGGCGCCCGTAGAGCCCGACCGTTCGGCGCTCCCGGTGCCAGCGGACTCGCGGTGCTTGGCCTTATGTTGGGCCCCCGTCGCCGGGGCGCCCTCAAAGGTCTTAGAAGACCGCTCGGATCTCTTCTTCTTCTCGCCAGACGGGCTCTTACCCTCCAGCCAGTTGGCGAGACGTTGATGGCGGTCCTTCATGGTCCGTTCCGACATGTTGCCGCAAAACGCACAGTCCTTCTCCACGTGCGTCTTGTCCTCATGAAGGCAGTAAAGGCAGAAAGAGTGTTCGTCCTCCTTAAAGACGTTCTGCAGCTGGCATCCAGGGCAGACCCTGAACAGCTTTCCGGGCGTCGAGCTTCCCTTCTCCTGGGCCATCTCCGAGACCGGGCCTGAGAAGCTTCTGGAGTCCTCCGAAGTGTAGCTCGACGAAATCTTCACCCTTGAGGGGCGCAGACGAATCCGACACGGGTCCCCGTTGATCTGATGTAGGATCGGTGGAGCTTGAGGCTCTTTTGACCGAAAGAATCGAAGTTTTTGTGAAAAAAGCGCGAAAAATAGCACTAACGCTCGAGAGCAATAGCACGAGGATCCCAACACATGAACGTGCGGTAAAAATCTGAAGATGGCTGCCAGAGGCGGTGCTTAGGTAGAGGGCAGTCATTGGCTGTGGTCAGTATGACGCAGAGACCAGTGATTGGTTATTACTACGAAAGACAGATCAGAAACGAAACTGATACTGGTTTTTTCTTTACCGAGGATTCCCAGCCTGACGACGGGGAATATTCATGAGCATGTGAATCCATGCCAGACCCCATGCTGGAGAATCCTAACTGTACACACCTGCCACTTGTTAACACTCCTGTTGAGATTAATAAAAGGTGGCGTGCACAGGCATACAGTGAACAAGGCTGGGTACGAGAAGGAACAGCTCTTTCGGAGCTGAAGGGAACCAGGCGATGAAAGTCAGAAGGCCAAGGGGCTGATCTGCAGTTAAGAAGATGGAGAGAAAGCCAGGTGAGAATTCCCCGCTTTCGGGAAGCCATAAGCGTTCCAAGACTGAAACCGAGGGAAACCATCAAGGTACTTGAAAGCAGCCCGCCACCCTCCTGGGTGAACAACAGAGTCGCAGAGGAGCAGAGGAGGCATCGGAGACCCCCTTGACTGCTGCATGTACAGCGTTGATGAAAGAAG
The DNA here is from genome assembly GCF_040938575.1 of Ambystoma mexicanum. NCBI lineage: Eukaryota > Metazoa > Chordata > Amphibia > Caudata > Ambystomatidae > Ambystoma > Ambystoma mexicanum. Next base: position 289,980,309 of record NC_090932.1, on the reverse strand, counting down.
AATGATTAACACAACCAGTGAGTTATTGAAGGTTTCTGTTAAAAGCAAAAATAACTAACTCAAGAGTTGAAGGTTGCATTTATGTTGATAAAACGTGTAATGATAAAGGACAATTGGATACACAGTGGTCCTGCAAGGTGAAATCGCACATTCAAAAGTCTCTGTGAAATGTTCTGAGTTAATTGGGAATCAATGGCAAGAAAGCATTTGTGATCCTGAAAGAAAGTTGAATGAAAAGTGAAAAAAATATACAAACTTTGAGAGAGGCCAAGAAGGCAAACTAAAGAGAATAAGAAACTAGAAGTACCAGGAGGCATTGGTGTTGTAAGGGAAGGAAGATTGTGGATTGTAGAATTAGTGAAAGTGAGGTCGAAGTGGTCATGCAGGGGTCTATGTAAAATCCTTGCTTGCAGTTTCGAAAATCTTCGACAGTGAAAAGACACCGGAGACAAAACATGGGGAAGGGACCCCCTCCTCCACGAGGCAAAAGACAGGCTTGAGCCTGGCAGAGGGAAGCCTGTACAAAACGGTGGGATAACGTGAAAGGTGAAAGACAGGCTTGAGTCTGAGAGGGAAGCCTGTACAGTGAAGGGCAAAGGTATAACTGTATATTTAGGACGAGGCGGACAAAGCCTAAGGAAGTGATTGAACTACCACAAGCTTGAAGCCCAAGCCTGAAGTGTTGAACTGTTAAACTGAGAAGTCGGCGGGTGGGAAGGGGGGCGGGGGGGAGCATGTTTGTTATCCGTTTGTCATTTATTGAAAAAAGCGAATAAACAATATAAATACATTAGACAATGATATCAACACAAACTGCATTCTCCTTCACTGATACAATCCAAAAGGGGTTATAAAGAATGTATATTCCATAGATGAGGGATGTGACCTAACCCGATATGCCGCCTCTAAATCCATTGTTGAAAACATTCGACTTCCTGTAATTCCTGTCATCAAATCACTGATTTTCGGCACAGGAAACCTGTCTGGCACCACACACTTATTGAGTGCCCAGATAGCTATGCACAACATCAAACTCCCATTAGGTTTACGCAGCGCTACAATGGGGCTTCTCCACTCAGCAGCATTCATCTGCTCCATGATGCCCTCCACCAACATCCTTTTCAGCTCTCCTTCAATATCCGCCCGTAATGCTAACAATTGTAGCCCTAACTGGTACCACTCCAGGCTTCAACTTGATAAGATGTACAAACCCTTTCAGACAACCAGTCGCTCGTTCAAATACAATGGACATCACTGTGTCACATCCATTTCTCCACACCACACCTTATTCACTCTTTCAGATCCTTTTTGAACAATTACCACTTACGGCGGGTGATCAGGAACCAATCGTAAACCCAAGTCTGCTTGTTCAGCCAAGGAAAATAAATGTCCACCTTTGCTGGTGACCCTTACCATGCCTGAGGCACTGCGACGTTTGTAACCAAACTGTGTGCATAATTCTCCCACAATCTCAATGGGCACTCTACCATACGCATGCGCCAACACTGTAGGCTCTTGCTAATAACAACACTTAAACTTTTCCCTCCATGTTTTCACATGTTATCACCAAAGCCACGAATCCGAGTGATCCGACCGTGGCCGATTTGGCCGCGGTCGGAACGTTCGCATGAGAAAGGTGCGAACTACCAAACGTTTGCACCTTTCTCATGCAAACACACGTACTACGGGGTGTGTGGGGGACACCCCCGCAGCCTGTTTTCATTTTTTTACAGGTGTGCTGTGGGGGTGTCCCTCACAACACCCCGCTCACTATACCACACAGTCTTACATAAACGAAATGAGAAACCCACCAGGTTGCAACAACACACCATTACCTTCACAGAAACTATGCAAAGAAACCTCTTGAATCTGTCGCTCACGACAGGGACCGTACCACGATCCTTCAAATTAGCATATATTAAACCACTTCTTAAGAATACAAGTGGCGATGTGGAAGACCTCTCCAACTACAGGCCGATTTCAAACATTCCCTACCCGGCAAAACAAGTCAGCTTCAGACCCGCAAGAGGAACAGAATCGGCACTCCTATCCATCTGGGGCGACCTAAAAACAAATGCTGACTCCAACACAACCTCTGCCCTGACTCTGCTCGACCTCTCGGCAGCTTTCAACACAGTAAGCCATGACACCCTGATCAAAAGATTAGCAGATATAGGCATAACGGACATGGCACTACTTTGGATTAAATCATTCCTAGCAAATAGAACAGAAACTGTATGGGTAAAACCCTTCAAATCTACTGAACGAGTTAACAACTGTGGAGCACCACAGGGATCCTCACCATCACCACTGTACTTCAACATCTACCAGACTCCACTAATCAGGACTTTCAAAAAAATGCAACCTTACGTGCTACAACTACACAGACAACACTCATATCATCTACAAAATCGAAGCTACACAAGCGAACACTCAACACTAGGAGAATGTTTAAAGAAATCTATGACTGGATGAACGCCAACAACCTAAAAATCCACCCCGGAAAGACAGATACCATGATTATATCCAAAATCCAAGAGAACAACACCTACATACCCTGGTAAACGCGATTATTAAGAAATGCTTCTTCCTCCTTCACTCAACAAAAAGAATCCTACCTTTCCTAACCTTCACCCACAAAACACTGACAATCGTCGCTCTCATCATGTCAAGAATCGACTACTCAAACAGTCTCTACCTCGGGATGCCGGAACACCTCCTGAAGAAATTACAATGCATCCAAAATGCTGCATCTAGACTCCTCCTCAAACTATCTAGAAGAGATCACATCGCTCCAGCGCTAAAAATGTTACATTGGCTTCCAAACAAACAACGTATCATGTTCAAAACAATGTGCATAACACACAGGGCAATCAACGGACAAGGTGCAGAATTCCCACAAAAGAAAATAATCCACAAGCCAACAAGACTCCTCAGATCAAGCAATGAAATCCGGCTGGAACCAAAACCATACACCAGGAAAAAACTAGGGGGCACCTCATTCTCCCACATGGCAGCAAATACCAGGAATAACCTCCCGAAAGGAATAAGAAATACCAAAGATCACCTAAAATTCAGAAAACTACTAAAAACTTGGCTCTTCAACACCTCGGAACCAGACAAAAACAACTGAAACAATCAAACAGAAAATACAAAATAACAGGCTGACAGAATCGAGGACGGCACAGACAACACCTAGAACCGACTATGGGAAACTCAGACAAAAACAAGAGACAGTGCTAGGTGGAACAGACTACCAACAACAACCATACCAGGACAGAACAATAGCAAACAAGCCCAACACAAAAGGCACAACTAGCAACCTTACCCACTCAGACAGGGCGTAGGTACGGGCCCCGGTCGCAAGTAGATTGATCCGAGAGGACTAGTTAGTACCAACCACAAACTGGGATGTAGGGGCCAACCAAAACAAAGCTAGAAATACAAAGACTAGCTAACTTAACTTAATGACAGAGAGGTGAGAGACAGCCTTATCATGCAGAAATAGATCACTGAAAGGAAGACAACCTTGTCTAAATCCCGAAAGACACACAAAAGGAGTGTCCATTTCTCGGGACAACAATGCTACTAACTAACCCTACAAAAACATCACCCCTCTTCACACACCTCTCACACCCTAACTAAACAGAACCACACATCTTTTAAACCGCAGCAACCTGCACGCACTTCACCACACAGCAACAAGAAACACACCACACAGACCCTCACACAACAGCACACGACGCACTCAGACCATATACCGCACCAAAAAACTCAGCGAACGGTGTTAACCGAACTGAAGCTGCCAACAGTACATCACAGCTCCCTTGCTCCTTTCCAAACTTTGCCCTAACATGCCCTAACCTAGTCCCCTTTTTCTTTCAGATCGGCCAGAGCACCATGGGACCACTCTGGTGGTGATAATGTTAAAGGATATTTGTACCGCACACTAACGTTTATGAGTGTGTAATCCACCCCACTATCTATTAAAAGCGCCACCAGAACATTGTTTACATCTATGTCCGCATCAGGTTTCACCCTTTTTAGTCTTGCATCTACTGCATTCACCACACACACCCCATCTTCTTCACCTTCATTAGCCTCGCACCAAAATCACAGATGCTCTGGTACACATTTCACACTCCCAAATGTTGTCCAGCGTCTACAACACTGAGCCAAATGTCCTTTCTTTCCACATTCCCTACAAACTATACGTGGAGCAAAACATTGTCACTTGCTAAATGATCCACACTACCACAGAGAAAACACCTTCTAGAAAATAAATTCCCAGCAGTTTGCTTAGTCTCTGATCTTTTCTTCACACTTGTCTTCGCCTCCTCCTTCAGTTCTTGACCATGTTCCTTCTGCACTTTTATACGCTCAACCTGGTTTGCTGCCCCAGCTGATTTTACCATCTCAGCATGCAGTTTCTTTAGACAACTTTCTGTATGCTCTACCATCTTCCCTATCTCATCACTCTGTCTACCGAAATGTCTGCACCAGTACCACCTTTCCGCACTAACACCTCCCTCACTTTGTGATTGCTGTATCTATTAATCAATTGATCTCTAATGTGTTCGTCCCTGCAGTGGTCGAAGTCAGACTTTATGGCCAAACCATGCAGAGCTGCGACAAATTTCTCTTATAGATTCATTTGATTATTGATCCCTGATGGCAAAGTGGCATCTGGCCAAAAACGTGTTTTGCTTTATAATATAATGCTTAACCAATTTAACCAAGCTCCTCTCAAAAACATTTAATCCATCCGATACTTCTAGCTTGCGATATATGGCCTGACCCAAACAGTGATACAATAATGAGGCCTTCCTGTTGGCCGCAAAGTTGCTCCCATAAACACCATGTAAATAACTTCTTTCCAATCACAACATTTTATCAGGGGCTCACCTGGTGCATGAAGAAATAATGCAGGTCCAGGTATATTCATTCTCCTTGGCTGTTCAAATACAATTCAGTTTATTTATTCGGATTTGTAAAGCATGCAGCAGCCCAGGGGCATCGTGGCTTGTTACATACATATCTTAGTTACATATACATTGTTATACAGGAATGTTTACAGTGGTGCATTGTGGCGCTTGTTACATACATATCTTAGTTACATATACATTGTTGTACAGGAATGTTACAGGTAAGGCGGTAATGTACATATTTACAGGACAGTTTCGAGTATAGTTACATTTTACTGTGCACGGAGTGAGATCTTTAGTTTCCTACGGAATGTAGGGAGTGAGATCTCCGCTCTGATGTCTGAGGGTAATGCATTCCAGGATTTGGCAGCAATGTATGGGAAACCTAGGCCACCAGCTTTAGCTCTATTGATCCGTGGGATGTGAAGTTGGTTGGTGTATTGCTTCCTGGTGGGGCGTGAAGATGAGGATTTGGAGATAGTTTCAGATAGGTATGAAAGTGCAGAGAGAGTGAGGCATTTGTGTGTGAGGGTAAGGATTTTGAGGGTGATACGCTCCTTGACTGGGAGCCATTGAGCTGATTGTCTTGCCTGGGAGATATGCTCTCTTCTGGAGATACTTAGGGCGGCCCGGAGAGCATTGTTCTGAGCGACTTGTAGCCTGTTTAGGTTTTTTGCCGATGTGCCGGCCAGGAGGGCATTGCAATAGTCTAGTTTGGCTCCAATGGTTGCTCTAGCTATTGATAGGCAGTTGGGTTTGGATAAGTATGGTTTTATGCCGTTAATTAATTTGGTGGTATGCGCAGTGGAAGACGTGATAGCGCTAACTTGTCTGGTCATGGTTAATGAGGAGTCTAGGTATACTCCCAGTGTCTTAACGGCTATAGATACTGGGATAATAGAGTTGTCAATGGTAAAGTTGGCATATAGTTTATCAAGTTTGGTTAGGGTGTTCTTTAGGCCTAGTATCATGATTTCTGTCTTGTCCCCATTGAGACAGAGGCCATTTACCGCCATCCAAGCCTGGATGGTGGAGTAGATCTTATGGAGTGCCTTGGCGTCTCCGTAGTATGAGCCTGAGAGGGGTATAAGTACTTGTGTATCGTCAGCGTAATTATTATACGCAATGCCAAGTGAGTCCAGCTTGTCGAAGAGGGGCTTCGTGAACAAGTTGTATAGTGTGGGAGCTGTGCAGGATCCCTGAGGAACTCTGCAGTTGATTGTCGTGGGTGTAGCATTTGCTATGTCTGAGAAAACTTTCATGGCTCTTCCTTCGAGGAAGGAAGTGATCCATTGTGCTGCTTCTTTAGAGAAGTTAGCCGAGAGGGTAAGGTGTGATGTGAGAGTCTTGTGGTCAACCAGATCGAATGCGGCTGAGAGATCTAGGAGAAGCAGTAAGGCTGGCTTGCCTTTGTCCATGATTTGGGTGATCTGGTTCTTTAGATCCACCAGAGCTGTTTCAGTGCCGTGCCCCTTCCGGAACCCGGATTGCCTGGTCGCTAGGATGGAGTGGGATTCTAGGAAGTGTTGGATTTGGCTATGAGCGGCTTTGTCCAGTAATTTCAGGAGGAATGGCACTGTGGTTATCGGTCTGTAGTTTGGTTGTAGAGGGTTGAGAGTTTTATTTTTAAATTTTTTTTAAAAAATGGGCGGACCCAGGCCTCTTTGAGGCTCACTGGGATAATGCTTGTTTTGAAAGACGCATTAATGAATGCTGTGAAAAGCAGAGCGAGACCGTCTGTGCAGTGCTTTATAAGCTTGTGTGGGCATATGTTCCCTTTGCAGGGGGAGGGTTTGAGGTTTTTGAGTAAATTAATAACTTCCAGTTCAGTGGCGTCCCTGAATGAGAACTCAGGTTTGGTGGAGTTGGTTGAGGCGGGAGTAGAATTGGTAGAGTTGGACCCAGTTTGCAGTGGTAGGGCTTTGCAGTGGTCCTTAATTTTCTTTTGGAGGAAGTCAATTTTGTGTAGCATGGCAGATTGGATACTAGCACACCATGCTTCGTCTTTAACTATTTCATCAGGTGTACTGGGTGGGGAGATTAGCTCATTGAAAATGGAGAAGATTTCTTTAGAGTGTGATTTGGCATTGGAGATGAGTGTGTTAAAGGCGTTGGCTTTAGCTGAGGGGATAGCTGCTTTGTATTAGTGGGAGATTAGGTTGAACTCGTTTTTGGCACTGTCACTGGGGTTAGTTTGCCAATTTTTCAGGGCTACTCTTTTACATGATCGCAAAGACTGAAGTTCGTCAGTGAACCAAGAGTTGGAGTGTAGAGATTTCTTATCTTTTTTCCATTCGAGTGGTGCTATTTCGTTAATGGCATTAGTGATAATAGCCTTGTAGGTTTCTGCTAGAGAGTTGGGGTTGTTGGCGAAGGGGGGTGCTAGTTTGGGGCTGTTGAGGTAGGGGCGCAAGGTTTCCTCGTTGAGCTTCTCACTTGCGCAGCAGTAGCAGGGGTGAGCGTTTTGTGGCCCGTGGCGATGGGTATAGTGAACTCGATGCAATTTTGATCGGTCCATGGCAAGGTGGTGTTCGAGGTGATAGTAGCGAGGCAGTTGTGGTCTGCGATCCAATCTAGGATGCAGCCTTTTGAGTGTGTGGGATTTAAAACTTTTTGGGTGAAACCTAAGTCTTTGAGTTCCTTGGTGAAGGTGCCAGCCGGTTTGTCTTTCTCATCCTCGAAAACCCCAGTTGAGGTCTCCTAATAGGAGGGTCTTGGTGGAGCTGTTGATATTATTACTGAGTATGTGGATGAGGTGTTCCTGAGAGTCTAGGGGGAGGTACAGTACGTGAACGTTGATGGTGCTGTTAGGTGATAGTGACAGTTTAGCAGATAGAAGGTCAGAGTTGCTGGTCCAGGGGTGACTGACAAGTCAAAGGTGGAGACACTCTTTGTAGATGAGAGCTACTCTGCCTCCCAGTCGAGCTAATCTGTCATGTCTGAGAATGGAGAAACCTGCGGGGAAGTGCAAGTGTGACAGCGGGGCCAGAGGCTTCATGGAGCCAAGTTTCTGTGATGGCCAATAGATTGGTGTTGTTGTCGGTTATAAGGTCATGAATCTCAGATGCATGTGCTGGGAGGGAGTGTACATTGATGAGGACACATTTGATGTGGGGCGTGTGCGAGTTATTTGTGGTGGTGTGGGCGGAGTGTTGTGCGTCTTGTGTAGTAGTGGTGTGGGGCCTGATGTAGTTGGATGGCTGTTTATGGGTGAGTTTATGGGTACATCGAGAGCCTAGTCTAATATTTCTGAGTGCAGTGAGAATGGGCTGAGTGCTGTGATATGCAGTCACTGTACGAGTTCTAAGTCTTTCCAATCTTTCCAGTATGCAGGAAGTTGTGTTGCCGAGTGGAGCAATAGGAGTGTCTGCTCGTGATGGGTGTGTATGTAGCGAGGTAACAAAGGCCGTCGAGTGAATGGGAGTGGTGGTAGAGCTTAGCAGTGTTTGATTAGGATGGGTGAGTGTAGTGAAAGGTAAGAGAGCAGAGTATGCTGAGGAGGGTGAGCAGCGTGGTAGGAAAGGCGGGGAGCTTACTGATGGCTATGGGCATCATTGTGTCCAGGGTGCCTTACAAACAGCAGTGGGCAGATTCAACTAGTACATGGGGCCTAAAAAACAAGAGTAGGCAGATTCGATTTTTTTTTTGTGGCAATGCAGCGTGACAGCAGCTGGTAGGTCCCAGAGCATTCAAACAGGACCGTTACACGCAGTGGGGTAATGATGCAGGAGGTACCTAGGATTGGCGTGGTTCCAGTTGCCGAGATGTGCCAGGTCGTACTGGAGTATGGAGTCTTCAGGAGAGAGGTTAGTCAGCCGAAGGAGCTGGGTTTCATGACATGAGTACATATGGTTATGGATTCGAGTGAGGCTAGCACAGGGTTCATTGAGAGGGAGTTCTTTGTTGCGCATTCATGCATGGACAGGCGCATACAGGATCTCGCCCTTATGGTGGCCAGCCCTTGGGGGTGCGCCGGCTATCGCCTTCTGGTGGCGAGTAGGTGTTGAAAAGGGGCCTTCGTTACCGCTCAGCGTGATCCAGCTGAGACGCTAGTAAATTCAAAAGAATGGGATTTCAAATAATTTAGCACAGAATGCAGTAGCTATGTTGCTATTGCTAGTGTGCTTACCGGCATGTTTAAGAAATTGCAGGTCGTCGTTGTCGTGGCGGCGATGCTCTACAGGAGCATGTGGTCCATTATGGAGTGGGCTCCTGTCCCTCAGACTTCGCGCTCGGTCTCATGGCAGCGGGAAAAGGAGCACACGTGCTCTGCGTCGCCACGTCTCTTTGTAAGTCACCACAACAGCTACTCCACTAAAGATTGCACTTCAAATCTCTTCAAAATAGCATATTTCAAACAGGCCTCACCCAAAAATGGCCACTGCCGGAGACTGCAGCCAACAAGTTAGAAAGTAAAGCCAGATCCTGAATGGCCCCGCCAACATTCGCAAATGGCCTGTCTCCAAAATGCTGTCAAATGTCACCTCAGACTGAATAGCCTGACGCAGCAATGGGCACCTGGGATCGTGGGCAGCCTGTTTCCAAGATGGCTGTGGGATTGGGACCTCCAGCGCAGGCATCCCGATCCAAATAAGGCAGTAGCCAACAGCCGTATGACATCGGTTAGCAAGACCTTTAAAAAGACTTTTGCTGACAAATTCTGAAGCAGTTGTAAGATATAGTTTTCTGGTAGCATCTAATGATTGCCTGTATACATAGGCACTACATCACCTCTCTGATTTTATGGGATGCTATTTTCAAAGAAAGCTTTGTGCTATATATACATACCTACAAATATACATCAGGATTTGAGCACATCTTCATGAAGCTGCTTCTAAGTGTGGCGGGTCGGAAGAAAGAGTCAGACACATTAAGGATGTTGCTTCTCTTTAATGAAATTATAGGTAAAAAGGCCTAGCATTCCATATTACTAAAGGGATCAGCCTACCTATCTAAAACAACCGAGGGTCTCTTCTGTCGTCAGGAAGTACAAAGCGAACTGTCCTCCATCCCAAAACCCAACTCTACCTGATCCTGCCACTAATGTGAATAACTCAAAAAGTGGGCAAAAGAATGTCCTCTTGGTCGTTTTTTTCATTGTCTTCCTTCCAGCCAGCAGCTGTCTCTTTTAATCAGTATCTTATATGCAGGGGTTATTGATACTCAACTGTCTCTGCTTAGAATTTGTGCTTCCTTCAGTTATCTTCCTTAATGGTCTCTTGAGACTTACCTCATGAGCTCCTGTAACTCTTCCCATATAATTGTGGGTTTTGTAGTGTCTTTAATGCCAGGCTTATGACAATTGTCCTTGGAATACTGCCCCCCCTCGTGTCTTTCACCTTATAGTGTTTATATTCTTGAAAGTTATTCTCCCCTGGGTTTTGTATGACTTTATGCAAACTATAGATTCCCCTCTCCTGGATTCTTGGTACTGGATTGTCGCTTTTCCGATCTGATCGCTTAACAGTCTCTTTTCATAACACTTGTCACAATGGTTTATGGTGGGCTCTTTGGTGCACCCAATCCCCATAGCCTGTGGTGCCCCACAAGGCTCCTGCATCTCCCTGACGCTATATAACATAAATACCAAGCCTCTCTGCGACCACCTTGACTCGCTAGGTGTCACAAACACGGACTATGCGGACGACACCCCGATTCTCATCCCCCCTCTCAGGCAACCACACACAGAACTCGCACATGGTCAATCTCCTCTATGAAACCATCCAAACCTGGATGGCCACACACTGCCTCCGTCTGAACGACGAGAAGATTGAGCTCCTTCTTGTGGGCCCCCCAGCAAGACTAGCAAAGCTCCATCAGGACTACAAGTCCTTCACAATCAATGACCACATAATTACCGTTGCTGCCGCTGCCGTAAAAAACCCTTGGCATCTATCTGGACTCCACCCTCAACATGGCACATCAAACCAACCACATAGTTTCAACGTCAGTGGCTCGAGCACTCATTTGTTCAAAACTTGACTGTTGCAACTCTCTGTTTTGCGCATATATGCCAAAAACCTGTGCACATTTTCATCAATCCAAAACAATGCACTGAGAGCAGCGCTCGACATTGGAAAGCATGACCACGTATCCGAAGCCAGGAGATCGACCCACTGGCTTCTGGTTAAGGATAGGGTCAACTTCAAGATATTGTCCATCACACACTGCTGTCTCTCCAACAACAACCCCTCCTACCAGGCAACTAAAATCGCAAGACATACTACACAAGGCCTCAATGCACAGCCTACAAACACTGCCTCTTTAACCCCAGATTCAACCACTAACGGTTGGGGAGGGAGCAGCTTCTCAGCCCGTGCCGCTGCACGCTGGAATGAGCTCTCTGGCCACCTCTCTATATAAATGCCTAAAATAAATAAATATCCCTGGTCTAAAAGGATGACTTTAGAGACCATCCTGTGGTCATCTGATGATCATCAAACTACACTAGAAGTCATTCCCACATCATCAGATGTCATCACGCTGTTAAAGAGGTCATCAGCAAATATTTCAGAATGGTGGGTGATGATTTGGGGGATGAGCTTAGGATGACTTAAAGAATATGCTAACATCATCCCCATTTTAGAAAACTCTTTGTTCCTGATGCTTTTAGGATGACCTGCTGATCATTTCAAGAGATTGCACGTTCGTCCCTGATGATTTGGGGATGATTCTGGGATGACCTGCTGATTACTTCAAGAGCATTGCCATGAAACACGTTTGTTCTTGATGATTTGGGGATGACTTAGTGATTACTTCAGAACATCAGAGTTAGTAGGATGATATGCGGATCAATACAGATTGCCATTCCGCTTTTGCTTAGTTGCACTTATGCCGAATGATCCCCCACTGTGACAAGGGTAAAGATTGAGATTATGTTGGGCCAAAGTGGAAGCCAGAGGCCTAAACATAGCATGCACCCGTGAGAATCCTTTGCCATCCCAGTCAAAAGCAGGCACCCATCACCCTCGTAATCCCCAATGTGGCATGGGTAAAGCCTGAGACTGTGTTGGGCCAAAGTGGAAGAAAGAGGCCTAAAATTAGCATGCACCCCCTGGGTGTGAATCCTTTGCCATCGCAGTCAAAAGCAGGAACCCAGCATCCTCACAATCAATACATTTCCATGCTGATTTGTTAGGTAAGAATTGGTGTAGTCCCACCGTTTGAGACTACACAACACTTATCTGCTTGGTATTAGGCAAGCCCACCTTTTGGTACAAGGCTGAACTACACAGGTTGGCAGTGTGACTGAGCAGCCAGGCCTATCTCAAGAGGGATTACTGTGAGCTGTACAAATGAAATCTGTAAATGCAAGTAGTCAAGTAACACTACACTCATGGTTTCAGTTATAAATATGTATTTAATATCAATTTTTGAATATGCGTTCTTTAGAAAGGCAATTCATTTAACAATGTAAATATACTTTGAAATTACTTTTCAGAATCAGAGCAAGTTAGTGGATAATGTTTGGATGTGCTTCTTACACAATTGCTACCCCCTGGGGTGACTTCAATCACAAGGACAGTAATGGCATTTATATTAAGGAAGGAAAAACGTTAAACAGGTTCTCAGTATATGTGAGGACAACTAAATGTTCCAATGAAATCTAGACAAGCATTTCCCAGCAGTAACAGTCTAAAACAAGTTACCACCTATGAGGGACAAACCATATCAAAGTCAGTGGGCTAGAAGGGTCTGCAGGGAGCCAGGACAGCCAAAGTCAATTTCAAACAGTCCATGGAGCTGAGGCACTTCTAAGAATCAAACGACTTGCACAAAGTTAGAGAGTTTGTTAGAAAATCACTTGTAGGGTCACAAGCTGTGAAAACAGAGTTGGAATCAACTATAAAAGTAGGCCACTGCAATTCCCAACTGAGAAAAGCAAGGCTACAAGACAGTGAGGTAAGTACACCGAGTCTAAATGGTACCACTGGTTTGAAGAAGAGTGGTCCAGCTGGCTTCTGTCCTGCTACAGCATTGCAGACTCCGTGTTCCTGAGCCACAGTCGTAGGGACAAGAGGGAGGACATCTGTAGGGCTCCTGTGGCGGTAATTCGGAGGTCGTTGGCAGCTACGGCCTCTTTTCAGTTCAGCAGAACTTTGCGGTTTCAGCGCTTAGTAAACAGCACTGTTGCGGATCTCTGGTACCGTTTGGGCTTCCTTCACTCCATGGGTCGGGTGAGGGGTCTCTAGCTCTGGTTGTCCTGCTTCTGGAGGGTCCTTAGGAGACTCCTGGAGCTGGAGCTGGAGCTTCAAGCCGGATTTCAGACGTTTCACTCGACTTCGGATTACTCGACCCCTGGCACTCAGTTCTTGCAGCAATGAAGAAGTACAGCCAGACAGGGATGATGGTTCAGTGGAGTTCGTCTCTGGGTTAGTTGGTCCCACTAACCCAAGGGGAGCAGTCGTCCATTCCGGAGCTTCTCTGTCTGAAAAGGGAGTTTCAGCACAGAAGCAGGGCTTCACCTGGCAATTCAAAGGTCCAGGAGGATGCAGCAAGCTTCAGTCACGGTTTCTTCGTCAGGTATTTCTCCCAGTGGTCGTCTCTGCCTCTAGTGCCAAAACCCTTGCCTTTTAAGCAGGTTTCTCCCATTCATGCACACCCTAGGCTGTCAATCACACATCAGGGTGGCTGTCCTGAAAGAACAGCCAGCCAGCCAGCCGTTCAGGACTGGTTGCATTCAGGCATTCCTAGAGAAAAATGACAGGGGAGTTTCGGGACCCTCCCTCACATCCTGTCCTTCCAGACACACTGAAGCCAGAGGTGGGCTTTGTAACGCTCACCTGATTCTCGCAGAGGCGCCGGTCTTGACTGGGCGACTACCGTATCTTCAAAGGTGATGTGTAGCACCCGGTTGGCTCTTTGGGCTGGACCTCTGTGCACTGTATGCCTGACGTGTAGAGTAAGATGTCTGCAGATAGAAAATATGGGGTTAATGAACTGGGGTTATTGGGGTGTCCCTATCTCTTTCCTCTTCTCCTCTCCTGTAGACCCCCAAAGGTTAACGCTCTCACCTTAGGTAAGTGAATGCCGAGCTCTCCATCTGCCTCGGGGCAGGGTGCTGTAGCCAGTTTCTTCACTGGATAGGTAGCACAGGCCTCTTGACTTCAGAGGACTGCTGTCCGTCGTTTACTGCACGAACGGTAAGTTTCGAGTCATTCAAATGTCTTTTTAAAGTCTTTAGTAATGATGTCTCTTGTTTTGAAGGGTTCCGGCGATGGCGGATGATGGGCTGAAGTGAGTTGAAGATGGAGCCCGTGTGATGAATAGAAGCGCCTGGAAACACGTGAGTAAGCGCTTGTTGCCTGTTTCACGATGCGCTCTAACTGTCTTTTTATTTTGCAGGTACGAGTTCGGAGCGGCTGCAGGGTGCCGGAATACCCACTGGATTAGATGTGGAAAGGAGTAATGGCACGTGAGTATTAAAGTTCCCCAATGTCTTTAAACGCACCTTGTTTTGTCTTTCAGATGCGGATGCAGCGCCGAAGGCCTCCGGAGCGTGCGAAGAGTTGGTAAGCTTTTGTCTTTCAGATGCCGGAATGCAGTATGAAGACCTCCGGAGCGCACGAAGAGTAGGTAAGCCTTTGCCTTTCAGATGCCGGAATGCTAACCTGTTCTTTCTTGTCTTTATAGGTGTTGCTGAAGACTGGATTCAGGATGGTAAGCCTTTTTCCTTAGGCCCAGGACTGGATGCAGAAGACACGATGAGCGTCCTGCTACAGAGGGTGCAGAATAACGCAAAGCAAGATTCATCCACCGGGTGTGGTTTAAATAGCCTCCTGTAGTGCTTAGATGTCTCCTTCCACAGCCACGCCGAAGTAAGAAAAGAGTTCCTGGTAAGAAAAGAGTTCCTGCCTTCCAGAAGAGTTCCAGTGTTCTAAATCTAGGGAGTGGCTCCAGCCCCACCCAACAGGAAAAGTAGTTCCAAACAGAAGAGGATCAGAGGCTCAACTGGCAGGCAAGTAAGCAGCATGGTCTGCTGCAGGTAAGTCCACCCAAGCATTATGAGCCCGGCGCTTCCAGCGCTGGGACTGGGCATATTTATGAGCCTGGTGCCACTGGCGCCAGGAATGGGTCCAAAAGGTCCCAATTGGGACTGGTTGGCACTCGGAACCTGGGTTATGGATCTGCTTCCAAGGGAGTTGGGAAAACCCTGACCTTTTGGAAGCAGAGATCATGACAGTACCCCCCCTCAAGGCCCCTCCCAAACCGGGCTTCTCCGGGGGTTTTGGCTTGTCAGGAAATGTTCGGTGAAATCTTTTGATTAGGCGAGGAGCGTGGACATATTCAGCAGGTTCCCAGGATCTCTCTTGGGGGCCGTAGCCTTTCCAGTCAATTAGGTAGAATAGTTTAGATTTGGAGATCTTGGAGTCCAGAATGCTTTTGACTTCAAACTCGAGTTTTCCATCCACTAGGATAGGTTTTGGAGATTTGGTTAGTCGGGTTTGAGGTTGCACGGGTTTTAATAGAGAGACGTGGAAGACCGGATGTATCTTCATGGGCGGGGGCAAGTCCAACTTGACCGCTACTGGGTTTACTATGGTAGTGATGGAATAGGGACCAAGGTATCTTGGGTTGAATGTGCGTGGCCCTTTTAGAGATAGATATTTGGTGGATAACCAGACTTGATCCCCTACTTGATAGTGAGGGGCTTCCTTCCGATGTTGATCTGCTCCTTTCTTGTATTGTTCTTTAGCCCTTTGAAGGTGAGAAACAGCTTCCTTAAAGGCTTGGGTGATTGTAGAATGCAGGTAGTCTACTGCTGGTGTTTCAAGATCTTGGAGGGGATCCAACTCCGAGGTTCGAGGGTGACTGCCGTACAAAAGAAAAAACAGGGTTTTCCCAGTTCCCGAATGGACAGTTATTGTAGGCATACTCGGCTATCCAAAGGATATCTTTCCAAGTTTTTTCAGTTTGTTGTAGCATGCAGCGTAAATACTGTTCCAGAGTTTGATTGGTCCTCTCGGTTTGTCCGTCGGTCTGAGGGTGGTGACTGGTCGATAGTCTCACATCAATTTGAGCCGACCGACAGCAACTTCGCCAAAAATGAGAAATAAATTGACTACCTCGATCCGAAATTAGAACCGAAGGAAAACCGTGCAGTCGGACGATGTTTTCGAGAAATTCTCGGGCCAGAGTTGCTGCTGTTGGCAAGCCTTTGAGCGGAATGAAATGCGCCATCTTGGAGAATAAGTCCACGATTACTAGAATCGTATTGTATCCGGAGCATGGAGGTAGATCGGTGATGAAGTCCATAGAAAGCGTATGCCAAGGGCGAGGTGGGATGTCAATAGGGCGTAAGAGGCCTGCTGGTCTTTCCTTTTGACTCTTGTTTTGGGCGCATACTCCACAGGACATTATAAAGTCTCTGATATCTTTTTTCCAAGACAGCCACCAGAAGTAGCGCTTGATCTTTTCTGAGGTCTTGGCTATACCGGGATGACCTTCCATTAAAGAGTCGTGATAACAAGAGATTACTTTTTTCTGTAAATCTGTGCTGGGTAGGTATAATCGTTCTTGGAAATACAATAAGTTGTCCTTTACTGCAAAGTCCTTTCCCTGCAGATGCCAATTCTGTATATCTGCTGGAGTTACAAGTTGCCTGGCTTTATCCTTAACTTCCTCTATGGATTCTGTGGCGATTACACCCAGAATTCTTTGTTCGGGAATGATTGGTACAGGTTTAGGGTTGATCAAGTGTTCTTCCACTCCCATCCGAGAAAGGGCATCGGCTTTACCGTTCTTTGTACCAGGTCGATAGGTAATTATGAAGTCAAACTCGGCAAAGAATAATGCCCAACAGAGTTGTCTAGAGGATTGGGCTTTTGCGGTTTTCAAATATTGCAGGTTTCGGTGATCCGTAATCACAGTAACGGTGTGTCGGGCCCCCAGCAGATAATGCCGCCAAGCCTTAAAGGCAGACTTGATAGCCAGAAGTTCCTTGTCAGTAATCGTGTAATTGACTTCAGGAGGCGAGAATTTGCGGGACCAAAATGCCACGGGATGCAACTGATTGGTTACCGGGTCCTTTTGTGATAGAACTGCCCCCATGGCAAGGCTTGAAGCATCAGTTTCCACGATGTAGGGGAGTTCGGGGCGAGGGTGTTTTAAGATTGGTGCAGAGATAAATTTAGTCTTCAAATCCTGGAAAGCTTGTTCCGCCTCGGTAGACCATTCAAAACGTTTGTTTTTCTTTAACAAGGCAGTGATGGGCTGGACTATTCGAGAGAACTCGGGGATAAACCTGCGGTAAAAGTTAGCGAAGCCTAACATGCTTTGCACACCTTTTACGGAGGATGGTGATGGCCATTTGAGAACTGCATCGACCTTCTTTGAATCCATACGCACTCCGCCAGGTGATAATATGAATCCCAAGAATTCAACTTCAGTCACGTTGAAAACACATTTTTCCAACTTAGCGAAAAGTTTGTGTTGACGCAATCTTTCGAGGACCATTTTCACGTGTTTCCGATGTTCAGATTCCGATGAAGAATAAACGAGGATGTCGTCAATGTAAACAACAACACATACATCTATGAGCTCTCTGAGGACATCGTTCATAAAATATTGAAAGGCGGCCGGGGCATTGCAAAGTCCGAAGGGCATGACCTGATATTCAAATAGCCCATACTTGGTGCGGAAGGCCGTCTTCCATTCATCGCCCTCTTTTACTCGTACCAAGTGGTAAGCTCCTCTAAGATCCAGCTTTGTATATATGCATGCTTTTCTGACTTGGTCCAGGAGTTCAGGGATCAAAGGTAACGGATATCTATTCTTAACGGTGATCTGGTTCAGGGAGCGATAATCGATACAAGTTCTAAGGTCTCCTTCCTTTTTTGGAACGAAGAACAAAGCTGAAGAAGCAGGGGACTTGGAAGGACGAATAAACCCATTTGCCAGGTATTGATCCAGGTATTGTCGAAGGTGAAGGTTCTCGGGCTCGGTGAGGGCATAAATTCTACTACAAGGAGGAGTAGATCCAGGTATCAGGTCTATCTGGCAGTCATAAGACCTATGAGGAGGTAGAGAGTTAGCCTGATCCTTCCGGAAAACATCTTGGTATTCTAGGTATTCGGGAGGTAACTGGGGAGTCTCTGAAGAAATTGCGGCCAGTGCAACACCAGGTGGAGGGTGACAAGTAGAGACACATTCTGGAAACTGGACCGTTCTTGCTCGCCAATCGATCAGAGGATTGTGTTTCTCTAACCAAGGTATTCCTAGAATAATCTGAAACTGAGGGGCCTTTATCACATCGAACACGATCTTCTCATGGTGTCCATCTTGACTTACTAGCGTCACTTCTTGAGTGGTATGCGTTACTGGCCCGGAGGCTATCTCCGTACCATCCACCGTAGTAATGACGTCCTTTACAGCCTTGGGACAAAGAGTTAGATTCATCCTCAAAACCATTTCATGATCCACATAATTGCCGATGGCACCGCTGTCGACGTAAGCTTCAATTGCATGTAATCGATCCGGATTATCAGGGCTAATGAGGACCATAGGTATCACGAAATGCGAGGTCACGGAACTGGTTTTTACGCTCGGCAAGAGGACCTCTATTCTTGTCGGGCGAGGTCGTTTCCCTGCTTAGAGTTTGTAACTTTGGTAACTGCAGCTCCCACTGCCTTCTTGGCAGGTTTCACCGGACAGTCTCGAAGAAAGTGCCCTGAGTTTCCGCAATATAGGCATAATTGCAACTGTTTCCTCCTTTCCCGCTCCCGTTGTGTTAGAGGACCTTTCAGACCCCCTATTTGCATGGGTTCCCCGGAGTCTACTCCTTTGGAAGGAGTTGGCGGTTTGGAAAATACTCGAGCATCAAACTTGGAACGATCGGCCTTCCTGTTCTGCAGCCTGTGATCTATTTGAACGACCAAGTCTATGTAATCCGAACAGTCTTGTGGGGGATTCACTACTTGGGCTAAAACGTCTTTGAGCTCTCCACGTAGACCTCTATAAAACAGCGTAATCCTTTTGTCCTCAGGCCATTGAGTTTCCACTATTAGTCTATTGAAAGATGCAATATAAGCCAAAAGGTCTTGATTACCCTGTCGCAACGAAAGAAGCTCATTGTCCAAGGCCTGCCCCTGTGAATGTCTTGCGAACAGTTTTTCCATACTAAGCTGAAAGGCTTGAAAATCATGGAGAACCGGATCATCTTGATGAACTAGAGGGATCGACCAGTCTGCCGCATTGCCACTAAGGTACGAAAGTACAAAAGCTACTTTAGCTTGATCAGTTGGAAAGGCTGCTGGCCGGCATAAGAAGTGCAACCGGCACTGATTGATAAATACTGCAAACCTCTTTGGGTCACCAGAAAATCGCTCGGGCGGGGCCAGAGGTACATTCCCAGGTAGGTTGATCTGCACTGGATTCATAGAGGATGTTGAAGGAAGATTTGCCCCTGATGCGGGTAACGGGGTCTGTCCGGCTTGTGACTGTAGCACTTGTCTAGCAAGATTGTCTGTTCTCTCCTTGGAAATAATTAGTTCCCTTCTTAGAGCATTCGTTTCCTGACGAGTTGCATGCACTTCTGCCCTTAGTTCCCCAAGTAACCGGGCTAGGGGGTCAGTATCCGAGGTTTCCATAGCGCCTGGGCGAGAGTTTTGCGGTAGGCTTTGCGTTCTGTAACGCTCACCTGATTCTCGCAGAGGCGCCGGTCTTGACTGGGCGACTACCGTATCTTCAAAGGTGATGTGTAGCACCCGGTTGGCTCTTTGGGCTGGACCTCTGTGCACTGTATGCCTGACGTGTAGAGTAAGATGTCTGCAGATAGAAAATATGGGGTTAATGAACTGGGGTTATTGGGGTGTCCCTATCTCTTTCCTCTTCTCCTCTCCTGTAGACCCCCAAAGGTTAACGCTCTCACCTTAGGTAAGTGAATGCCGAGCTCTCCATCTGCCTCGGGGCAGGGTGCTGTAGCCAGTTTCTTCACTGGATAGGTAGCACAGGCCTCTTGACTTCAGAGGACTGCTGTCCGTCGTTTACTGCACGAACGGTAAGTTTCGAGTCATTCAAATGTCTTTTTAAAGACTTTAGTAATGATGTCTCTTGTTTTGCAGGGTTCCGGCGATGGCGGATGATGGGCTGAAGTGAGTTGAAGATGGAGCCCGTGTGATGAATAGAAGCGCCTGGAAACACGTGAGTAAGCGCTTGTTGCCTGTTTCACGATGCGCTCTAACTGTCTTTTTATTTTGCAGGTATGAGTTTGGAGCGGCTGCAGGGTGCCGGAATACCCACTGGATTAGATGTGGAAAGGAGTAATGGCACGTGAGTATTAAAGTTCCCCAATGTCTTTAAACGCACCTTGTTTTGTCTTTCAGATGCGGATGCAGCGCCGAAGGCCTCCGGAGCGTGCGAAGAGTTGGTAAGCTTTTGTCTTTCAGATGCCGGAATGCAGTATGAAGACCTCCGGAGCGCACGAAGAGTAGGTAAGCCTTTGCCTTTCAGATGCCGGAATGCTAACCTGTTCTTTCTTGTCTTTATAGGTGTTGCTGAAGACTGGATTCAGGATGGTAAGCCTTTTTCCTTAGGCCCAGGACTGGATGCAGAAGACACGATGAGCGTCCTGCTGCAGAGGGTGCAGAATAACGCAAAGCAAGATTCATCCACCGGGTGTGGTTTAAATAGCCTCCTGTAGTGCTTAGGTGTCTCCTTCCACAGCCACGCCTAAGTAAGAAAAGAGTTCCTGGTAAGAAAAGGGTTCCTGCCTTCCAGAAGAGTTCCAGTGTTCTAAATCTAGGGAGTGGCTCCAGCCCCACCCAACAGGAAAAGTAGTTCCAAACAGAAGAGGATCAGAGGCTCAACTGGCAGGCAAGTAAGCAGCATGGTCTGCTGCAGGTAAGTCCACCCAAGCATTATGAGCCCGGCGCTTCCAGCGCTGGGACTGGGCATATTTATGAGCCTGGTGCCACTGGCGCCAGGAATGGGTCCAAAAGGTCCCAATTGGGACTGGTTGGCACTCGGAACCTGGGTTATGGATCTGCTTCCAAGGGAGTTGGGAAAACCCTGACCTTTTGGAAGCAGAGATCATGACAGGCTTCAGGGCTGAAGTGCACCAAAGGCAAGACAAACAAAGGACTCCAATCTGTTTCACGCACAGAGTAAAACCCAAGAAAGACCTCACAAACAGAAAATGGTAAATAAAAAAAGACAGGGGCCATTTTGATGAAATGGTCACCCGTTTGTGCTATACTGCAGCTGAGGGTTCGGCCTGCGGTAGAAAAGCACAAAGGTAGGAAAAATTCAACCCCTGTCACTAGCCATTTAAAAGTAGGGAGGGCAACATACAAATGTTACACGAGAATGTAGGATAAGGGGATACTAGATAACCCCCCAGCACTCCACATAAAATGGTGTGTGATGGACCCACAAAAGAGAAAAGGTAAGTAAAGTCAATTTAACTTTACTATTATTGGGAACAGTAGTCGCACAAGAAAGGGTATTTTAAACCTTATGAGAAATCTAAAGGATTTCTCAGTGACACTGCACTGAAGGTGCTGTGTGTCACCTTACAAAATGTAGATACATATGGAGTTTGTCAGACTCCCAAAACAGTGAAAACACATAATCCAAAGGTCAAATCACATGAGGCAGTGGGGAAAGGGTCTCACTCATTCCAGGGTTAAAATTAAAAAGTCTTACAGTCCAGCAAAAGAGCTGGGGTCCCTAAGGTTGAACAGAATTAGCACAGAAATAAGAATTCTCCCTAACATGACAATATATGCCAGTATTCACATGCACTCCTTCACACAGTATTCATGTTTGCTTTGCGCAAAATCCAATGATCAACAACCATAACGAAAAGTACCTCCAGAATAAAAAAAAATAAAAGGATCCAAAAAAGAAAGAAGCAATAAACAAACGGAACCACAAAGTCCCATCAACCGAGGTCTCAACTACCCACAACCTACCAAATACAAGCAACAACAAACCACAAACAGCAAAGACTAAACCCAAAAGACCATGAAAAACATGAAATCAAAAGAGGACGCCCACTAATGAACACAACCCACGCATCATGCCTCTCCACAAGAAAGACAAAGAAGGCAGAAGAGACAACAGAAATAATAAGAAATCCCAAACCACTCGGGAAGGCACGGACCAGCATGATCCCACAACCCCAAAAAAACTCGACAAACATCTGAGATGGCCCAAGGAGAGATACAAATAACAGAGCAAAGACAGACTACAATGCTCGCTACCTGTCCACATACACAACGTGGTAAACAAAAACAGCACAGCAACAACGAACCGACATCCAAAAATCTTCACAAATACAGACCCAACCAGGACACCAAACGGACAACTAATAAACCATCCCAACCCGGTCTCCACCACGGACAATACCCCAACCAGAACAAATTGGAAACCATCACACTCTACACCCTCTATATCACCAAGACTGGAACAACAGGGGGTAGCTACCCAATTTACCACCCGGAAACGAACCAACACCGCCATAAACCTTATCAGTCCACTCGACAAAGAGACTGACCAACAAAGAACCACCCCACCCAAAAGACTCAACTGGGAAAAACCCACCTGCAACGGAAACCCAACCAACAACACACGGGTCAGAACAAACAACACAAAAGGGAAATCCAGCAAACTACATTGCAGCCTCCTCAAAGTTAGATCCATGGCAAAACACTCAACAGAAATCAATGACCTCCTAAGAGAAGGAGGCACAGACGTGCTCTTCCATACAGAAACCTGGCTATCAGACAACTATAAAACAATCGCAAACGAAGCAATACCCGACAGTCATAAATTAATACACGCCAACAGAGAAAACCGAAGAGGAGGTGGAACCGCAATTATACACAAAAAACACGCCTGAGCATCTCAAATTATCACAAACGCAGAAGACTATGAATCCCTCCTAATCAAGATAGAACTCAACGGCAAATCCAACATAGTATTCCTACTGATCTACAGACCCTCTTCTTACAACCCCAACTTTGCAACAAAACTAGCGGACGAGGCAACCATGCTATAAACCCACTATGACAACCTAGGTGAAAGATCACACAATACAAACATAGATACAACAGAAGACACACTCAACAATTGGATCACCAAGGCCATTGCACAATTAGCACCAGCTAAAACATTCAAAGCAACACCAAAAAAAACTGGCAGCAAAATGGTTCACAGAAGAACTGAAAAAACGCCAAAAAAACTACCTCAAAATGGAAACAAAATGGAGAGAACAATACACCAGACAATACTAAATAAAATACCAAAGACAACTCAAACTGTACAAAGTAACAGTCCTCAAAGCAAAAAATGTATAAAACTACTACGCCACAAGAATCGGCAAACAATTCACAGAAAGAACTCCACCACCCCCCCTACACAAATACTTTGTGACAGTCACTTACACCAGAGCAGGGTCTCTGTAGTAGCTGCACAGCAGTTACTGCGTATGCGAGCGTTAGCCTGTGCAGGTATTATTATATATGTAGTCACTTACACCAGAGCAGGGTCTGTATAGTAGCTGCACAGCAGTTACTGCGTCTGCGAGCATTAGCCTGTGCAGATATTATTATATATGTAGTCACTTACACCAGAGCAGGGTCTGTGTAGCAACTGCACAGCAGTTACTGCGTCTACAAGCATTGAAGTACCTGAGTTGTACCGTAAATCAGCTTCGGGGCAGCTACTGTGTCTATACTACCATCAGGATACCCTGTGTAATTTCCAAACCAGATGTTTAGAAAATCACGTACTTACAATATTTAATTTCAACAAGTGATAAGTACAAGGAATTACAGCTTCAACGTGCATTTCCAGAGGTTGCAAAAGGGATCCTCTTAACAATATAACAACAAAGGGGTGAGAACGTATAAGTTGATGGATGCTTAAAAAAAAAGCATATACAATTCACTACAAGAGCTGGATCGCATGCGCTCACCTGATGCTTCCTGGAAACTGAAGGAAAGGAGCGTTTCGTAAAGGGTAGTGTCTAGTTCCCATTCGAGAAACGGACCATAGCAAAGCCCGTGTCCACGTCATCACTTGGGCTGCTCTGCATCACGTGGGTATCAACGTCTACTTCATCACGTGGGCACTCTGCATCACGTGGGTTTGAGCGTTCACTTCATCATATTTTTTGCACGAACGGGAAGAAGGGGGGGGGGAGATTTCTTCGTTGTAAAGTTGTTACTTTAGTGCAGAGCGGCAATATTGGAAAGGGGGTATTTCTGTGGTTTATAATGTGCATCAGGGGTCAGAGTTACATAAAGTACGGGCGGATTCCGTTTTTTTGTTATTTTGGGGATCTAATGTGCATCACAGTGATGAGGCAATATTGGGGAGGGGGTATTTCTGTGTATGTTGGGGTTTTTTAATGTGCATCGGTTGAGATTTACTTAAAGTACGGGTGGATTCAGTTCGTTTTGGGGTTTTCTTTTTCATGCAGATGTGCGATTTGCCCGGGGGATATGTGTTGTATGGAGTGGGGCTGGGCACAGCGCGTTCCTCCCTCCCCAATGGGACTTCCACTGCACCAGTGAACAGTACAACGAACAGTTAGTTATTCTCCCCGCTGGAGGGGGTTGGAGGATTTGGTATGTGTCTTATGCAGACAGACGCATTTGGGTACTCATTTCCAGCATAACAGTTCAGTTATTTATTTCTCCTGCATGGGGGCCGATTTGGCATTCCCTGGGGAGAGGATTGTTAATTTGCCCCTGTGTAGTGTGTGGCAGAGAAGGCTAAACTGAGGCCTTCAATCGCACATTTGAAGTCCCTATGAGACCCGATGGCATTGTGTGTTTGATACTTTCTGAAATGTTAGCGACTAGTTCCCATCCTAGATAAAAGGACCCTAGCAACAGCCAGCCCCTCTTCTTCACGTGACCTCTGATGTCATCTGTGTGATTTCCGGAGCAGTGATTAATTTGCCCCTGTGTAGTGTGTGGCAGAGAAGGCTAAACTGAGGCCTTCAATCGCACATTTGAAGTCCCTATGAGACCCGATGGCATTGTGTGTTTGATACTTTCTGAAATGTTAGCGACTAGTTCCCATCCTAGATAAAAGGACCATAGCAACAGCCGGCCCCTCTTCTTCACGTGACCTCTGATGTCATCTGTGTGATTTCCGGAGCAGTGAAGCGGTTCCGGAGTACGTTCAGTGAGCGTGCGGGGCTGAACGGGAATTCTGAACGCCCTGGCTACCGATGCAAGTGTAACCGGCCCTGCCAGCCTTTGGCTTGCAGCGTTTGGGGTGGGCATTTCAACACCGGGAACGTTTCTACAATTGGCATTTTCTTCCGGATACCGTGAACGTTCCTGCAAGACAACTGATTTCGATAGGGGAGCGGGAAATTGCATTTACTCTAAAAATCATGCTCATCTATTCAACATGAAAGGTATGGAGGGCTAAGAAAAGGAACAGGGAGACAGTGTGTGATGGTGTTTAACTGATCAATGGGGGCTAATAGAGTGATTTAATGGTTCATGAGGGTGTGAGAGATGGGGCACTGTGTTTGGAGGGTGGCATGGGTCATCTAGGTGTGGGTTGGGAAGTGGGACGGTGCACATTGGTGTGGCTCTGGAGGGAGGTGGTGGGGGCGTATTGGTGTGGCTCTGGAGGGAGGTGGTGGGGGCGTATTGGTGTGGCTCTGGAGGGAGGTGATGGGGGCACACTGGTGTGGATCTGGGTGGAGGGATGGAGGACATGGATGTGTTTCTGGAGGGAGAGATGGGGCACAGTGTGTTTGGAGGGTGGCATGGGTCATCTAGGTGTGGGTGAGGAAGTTGGACGGGGCATCCTGGTGTGGCTTTGGAGGGAGGTGGTGGGGGCACATTGGTGTGGCTCTGGAGGGAGGTGGTGGGGGCACACTGGTGTGGATCTGGGTGCAGGGATGGTGCACATGGGTGTGTATCTGGGTGGAGGGATGGAGCACAGTGGTTCTGGAGGGTGGCATGGGTCATCTACGTGTGGGTTGGGAAGTGGCACAGAGCATCTTGGTGTGGTTCTGGAAGGAGGGGATGGGGCACATTGGTGTGGGTCTGGGCGGATGGGGGCGTACTAGGATGGGTGGCTTTAGAGGGGTTGGCTGGGGCTATCTGCATGTGATTCAGGATCGGCACATGGGCATCTGATGCAAGGGGAATGGGCATCTTGCTATGTGGAGGGAGTATGGGGCATTATGATATTGGTCTAGAGGGAGGGATGGGGCATCTTGGTGTGGTTCTGCGAGGGAGGGATGGGGCATATTGGTGTGGGTCTGAGGGAGGGATGGTGCACATGGGTATGGGTCTGGAGGGAGGGATGGGGACATTGCTGTGGGTATGAAGGGAGGCATAGGACACATTGGTGTGCATCTGGAGGGGGGATGGGGCATGTTGGTGTGCGTCTGGAGGGAGGGATTGGGGCGCATTGGTCGGAGGACAGATAGGGGCGTCTTTCTGTGTGGTGGAGCATGGGCCATCATGGTATGGGTCTTGAGGAAGGGATTGGGCATCTTGGAGTCTGGATCGGAGGGGGCATTGTTGATCTGGAATGGAGGGACAGGGCAGATGATGGGGGCATGTCAGGGAGTGGTGGAGCATGTGGGTCAGGGCTGGAGCACTCTGGTGGGAAGGAAGGGGGCATCTGGGTGTGAATGGAGGGCTGGGGTATGTTTGTCTGGAGAAAAGGATGTTGGTTTATTGGAGTGGTGGGAGCATGTGTGTGTCGAAGGGACGGGGTAATCGGGTGTGGGTATAGAGTGGGCGAATGGTGCCATCTGAGTGAGTCAGAAGGTAGAGGTGAAGCATATGGATGTGTCTCTGAGGGGTGGAGCATCTTGGTGTAGGTATGGAGGGACGAATGTTGGTGTCTGTGTGGGTTCAGATGGAGGGATGGTGGCATGTAGGTCAGGAGGGAGGTGGCATTTGAATCTGGAACGTGTGTTTGGAAGGAGAAATGGGGCATTTGAGTGTGTATGGTATCTGCTTGTGGGTTGGGGCATGAAGGATCATTAACAGCGGAGCAGCAGGAGGGAGAGCCGCGGGCTGACCTCGGTTGCATCCCAGACGTGCACACCCACAGCCCGGGGCACCTCTCGCAGAGCAGTCCGTTGCGCATGGTCAACCAGGTGCCAGTGAGCAGGCATTTTCTTCAACCGGAGAGGGGTCCGCGACCCAGCAGATGGCCGTGGATGCCTGGCACAGTTGGGTTAACCTGCTGGGGATGCCCCCACCACGCACTGGAAAGGGAGCCCTGCGTAGTCCCCTCTCCTCACTGAGCCCGCCTCTGCGCTAGCCAGGGGCGCGCACTCCTCTCTTTGACCTGCCAGCGGGTGGGATTTGGTGGGCACACCCCGGTCAGCAGGGAAGCCCAGAGTGGGGGCAGCCAGAAGCTGAGGGAAACCGACTGCTCTCGAGGGGCGCCTCCCCAGGCAGACATGGGCCCGGCACGCCAGTCATGAGCCCTGAGCCATGGTGCAGCTGGCTTACTTGATGGTGGGCGCCAAGGTTCCAACCACCCACATCTGGGGGCAAGCGATGGCCAGGCCTGCTGGCACAGTGGGTGACCTTCCCTCTTGCCCGGGTACCTGGAGCTGGGCCCTATGCGGCCGGACTGGGGGTTTGAAGATTCTAGCGGTCCCACCTGACCCCTGTCTGTCCTGTCTCTGGCCTGCCTTGCTGTCCGTCTCCCAGCCCCCCCCCCAAAAGGGAAGCTGAAGGGGTTGGGGAAGGATGAGTGGATCGGCCGGGTGGGCAGGTGGCAGAGCGGCCTACCTCCATCCCCTGGGAAGCACTGTGTTGCTGAGGGTGGCGATCAGGCTGAGCACCTGGATTTTTTTTTTTTTAAAACCACAACGGTTTCGGCCGAGCTAGACTGGGCGCTGGGCTGTCCTGCCACAGGTGGCGCTGCATCCCCCGACCTCTCCTGCACGGGCGGGGACAGGCCGACGTCGGCAACAAAAAAAGTTGCCTGTGACTCTTGACGGTGGATCACTCGACTTGTGCATCGATGAAGAATGCAGCTAGCTGCGAGAATTAGTTTGAATTGCAGGACACATTGATCAACACGTTGAACGCACTGTGGCCCTAGGTTTTTCCTGGGGATAGGCCTGTCTGAGGGTCGCTTGTACATCAATCGCCCTGGGGTTCCCTCCCAGGGGTGTGGTGGGGCTGTCGCAGGGACCCCATTCCATTCATCCCCCCCAAGGTCAGACCCCGATCAGCACCGTCGCTGGATCCTTGGATCTCGCGCGCACGCTCATTTCCGGTGCGTCCTCGCCTCCCCAGTTACCCCGCCTCATGCTGGTTTTGGGAGGTCCGGGTGGCCGACGTGCCCCGGATGTGGTGGCGGCAGCAGGCTTTAAAAAAGCCTGGCGCTCCTTCACCCTTCCCCGGGGCACCTGGCCGTGCTGTGTGTGGCTGTCTTTGGTGTCCCACGGCTGCCGGCGCAGAATGACCATGGAGCGTGGACCTCGTGACCGTGTGGGCTTCGGTCGCAGATTGGGACAGAGCACACTATCCTGCGCCAGAAGCACAGGGCTGGGGCAACCCCCTGTACGGGCCTGAGGCCAGCTGCCCTGAGCTTTGTGCTCCCCGACTACGGCCTCCGGTCAGACGTGGTGACCTGCTGAATTTAAGCATATTACCAAGCAGAGGAAAAGAAACTAACCAGGATTCCCTCAGTAACGGCCAGTGAAAAGGGAAGAGCCCAGCGCTGAATCGCCATTCAGCGGCAGGCGTGGGAAATGTGGCGTACAGAAGACTGTCTCCCCGGCATCGCTCAGGGATCTCAAGTCCTTCTGATCGAGTCTCACCACGCGGATGGTATTAGGTCGATAGCGGCCTCTTGCACACCAGGATCTGTTGGTCTTGGTGTCAGGTTGCTTGCTAATGCAGCCCAAAGCGTGTGGTAAACTCTAAGGCTAAATACGGGCGCGAGATTGGTGGCCAAAAAGTACGGTAAGGGAAAGTTGAAAAGAAGTTTGAAGAGAGTTCAAGAGGGCGTGAAACGGTTGAGCGGTAAACTGGTGTGGTCTGTGCAGTCCGCCCACAGGATTCAACACAGTAGGCAGGTTGGTCACCTGGAACGGTGGAGGCCCTTGCAGGTCTGCGGCCCGGGCACATCCAGCCCCAGCAGGGCACATTTCCTCTGTAACTGTGCACCATGACTGGCTGGGAAGGCCCCAGGGGGCAGGTGGCTCTCTGCTCCAGCAGAGTGTTACAGCCCCCTGACAGTAGTTTTGCTGTGTCCACGGGGCTGAGGGAGATAGACCGCCACCGCGCCCTTATCCGACAACCGTCCTGGCCCCTCTTGTGGGTCGCTAGAGTGGCGACGGGAGACTGGGATCCCGATGTGACTGTGGTGGACTGCCCTCAATACGCCCCAACCACGTTGTGCTGGAGGGCGGGGAGGCCCACAAAGGGCGCCAGGGGTCTGAGGTGATTGTCGGTTAACCACCCGACCTGTCTGGAAGCACTGACCAAGGAGTATAACACGTGCCCGAGTCAGAGGGCCGAATGAAACCCTGTGATTTTATGATGTTGAGGGCTGGTGCTTGCCGATTGCAGTGGCATCCTGTCGCGGTCGGCCCTCCACCCACCCGTCTCGCCCGCTCTGTCAGAGATGATGCACGAGCGTGTGTGATAGGACCCGAAAGATGGTGAACTTGGCCTGCTGGAGGTCCGTAGCGGTCCTGATGTGTAAATCGGTCATCCGACCTGGGTATAGGGGCAAAAGACTAATCGAACGATATAGTAGCTGGTTCTCTCCGAAGTTTCCCTCAGGATGGCTGGTTCACGGAAATCCCAGTTTGATTTAGCAAAGCGAATGATTAGAGGTTTTGGGGCCAAAATTATCTCAACCTACTCTCACACTTTCAATGGGTATGAAGCCCGGCTTGCTGGCGTGGAGCCGGGTATTGTATCAAAGTGCTCAGTGGGCAACTTTTGGTAAGCAGAACTGGCGCTGCGGGATGAAGCGCACCCCGGGTTAAGGCGCGTGATGCAGATGCTCATCAGACCCCAGAAACGGTGTTGGTTGATATAGACAGCAGGATGGTGGTCATGGAGGTCGGAATCTGCTAAGGAGTGTGTAACAACTCACCTGCCGAATCAACTAGCCCTGAAAATGGATGACTCTGGAGCGT
This sequence comes from Ambystoma mexicanum, assembly GCF_040938575.1. Lineage (NCBI taxonomy): Eukaryota > Metazoa > Chordata > Amphibia > Caudata > Ambystomatidae > Ambystoma > Ambystoma mexicanum. The sequence continues at coordinate 289,950,276 of NC_090932.1, read as the reverse complement.
CCGGCCCATAGCCGGCCGGTGCTGAGAGCCGTGGGCGCTAAATCAGGCGAGTGGGAGGGCTGCTGTGGTACGCACAGAACCCTGGGGCGAGGGCCCGGGTGGAGCCGCTGCAGGTGCAGATCTTGGTTGTAGTAGCAAATATTCAGAGAACTTTGAAGGATGAAGTGGAGAAGGGTTCCATGTGAACAGAAGTTGAACATGGGTCAGTCAGTCCTAAGAGATGGGTGAGTGCCGTTCCGAAGGGATGGGCTATGGCCTCTGTTGCCCTCAGCCGATCGACAGGGAGTCGGGTTCAGATCCCCGAACCCAGAGTGGCAGAGACGGGCACCCTTGCAGCGTCCAGTGCGGTAACGCAAATGATCCCAGAGAAGCCGGCGGGAGCCGCATAGAGAGTTCTTTTCTTTGTGAAGGGCAGGGGACCCTGGAATGAGTTTGCCCCGAGAAAGGGGCCCGAGCCTTGGAAAGCGTCGCGGTTCCGGCGAACTCTAGTGAGCTCTCGCCGGTCCTGGAAAATCTGGGTGAGATGTTGTAAATCTCGTGCCAATCCGTACCCAAATCCGCAGCATGTCTTGTAAGCGATATTCAATCAACACTACAGCTAAGTCCATGCCTAGTCTGGGATGCTGAGGAAAACCCTTATTGATGTATTTTTATGTCCAGTTCAGTACTCCGGATGACAACCCTTGTATAACACCCCCCTCTTAGAATCCCCCTGACCCCACTGAGCCAAGAAGTAGGTTTGTTTTGCAAATTAAAAGGTTTATTTGGAAAATTAAACAATATATATATCACACTTTTATAATAAATTAATATCCGATAGTACACTTAGACATATGATGTGGATCCACAATGGGTAATGTTAGAGTGGTACACTTGATTACTTAGGAGTAGTATAGAGGATGAGGTAGCTGAAAATGCTTGATGGTTTCAAGGAAATGCAAGGTGGAATAAAATGCAGTACAGCAAATAAACTTGATATGATTTCAACCAACAACAATGTAATCACTTTTTCTCTGGCAATTCACCCCCCCCTATGCAATGTAAGAAATGGAAGGAGATGGAAAGAGGAGCACACAGTTCTCAGGAATGCAATCAAATAAAATACAAAATTCAGTTCCCCCCCAGCAAGCTTAGAGGAAACAGGTAGAAGTTTGAAACACAGGCCCAAAATGCTTTTAAATGTGATGGCCACGGATGGGAAAATGTGCTAACTGATTTTAATTCCCTCTAGAGATTCAGGGTGAGTGAGAGATGCTTGTTGGTATTAGTTCAGGCTCACTTTAGCAATGCTCTATGAGTTATTACCAGGTTGCAAACGGATTTTAACAAAGGAAGGAATGGAGCTGCTATTTTGACAAGTGGAGAAATTGAGCCCAAATCGTGGTAAATTTTGCGAGTGCGTAAATCGTGATTGCGGTAAAAGTATAGGGAGTAGGAAGTCGGTTCTAGGTTGGTTGGAAAGCCTAGAATCACAGCTTTACAATGAAAGTTAAACCACGTTCCTAGGACAAACAGAGATACAGACGATTTAATAAAGGTAGATTTTCGGATTTAAAGTAAAACTCAAATGACAGGTGACAGCTTGCAGCTGCAGAATCGACAGGTGACAGTGGTGCAGCTTTAACAATGACAGATGACACGATTTCTAGGAGGCTGTTCTAATTAGGTTAAAATAGTTTGGATTAGATTATTTTAACTAAGAGATTGGGTTCTGCACAGTTCTGCTAGGTACTCACAATATAAATTTGAAATAGGCCTTGTCACGGATCTGGTCAACACGTCGAGCGGCGGTTCTCTCTGCTCGGCGGGTCAATCAGGCACCAGTTCTGCTCACAGCGATCTGGATCTCTGGTTCTGCTCACAGCGGTCTGGGTCTGGTCTGCGGTTCCGGCAAAAGTTCTTGGCACAGAATTCAAACAGCTCGCCCGGCTGTGGAATAGTTTGCAGATGATTTTAAGGATCCTGAGGCCTGCTGAGAAGAGTTCTCAGTTTGTGGGTTTAGGCCCTTGCCTTAAGTTCTGAAGTAAAGTTCTGGTCTTTGGAGATTGATGGATGTGAAGTCTGGAGTCTCCCGGCAGAGCGTCCCGCAGAAAATGGAATTGAATGTCTCTACCTGTCCCAGCAGTCTCTTTTTATGTGTTTTGGAAGTGGGTGTGTGCGTGGCATAACTGAGCCTGCCCCTCTCTACTTATCATTGACCCAATTCTCCCCTCTCCCATGATTGGGGGGAAGGAAATAGATTGTCATCATGAGGAGGTCTGTTTATGGGTCAGAGGATCCTCCCCTGGTCAGTTTGCCCACAAATCTATATTTTATTCAAATACATATTTCCCAGATACACAATTTGTTGAAATTACATGTACACATTATATATTCCTTATGGTCCATGGTTGTCCGCCTCTGATCTTCCTGGGGGCTTGGATTAAAAAATGACAACATTTTGCGCTTTTTGACTGGTTTACCAATATCGGACATTTACCAAGAATTGCACACATGTGCGCAAGGAGTATGGACATTAACTGATGAAGTGTCAGATTGTTAACATGCAGACATTTGGATTAAGACCCTATTTTCTGCTAGCAACCCCCCCAGAATACACCACAGGGTCCTAACGCCTCTTAAAACGTTCACAGAAAAATCACAAGAATAATGATATTACTTATATCATTTTGACCAGTCCGCACTATGAGTTATATATCTTTTTAACTTATGCCCTGGTCAAAAAGGGGTGTGGCTTCCCACATCACATGGTGGAAGAACTGGTTTATCCACTTCCCCCAAGCTCAGCTGGCTCTCACAGGCACTTCTCCTCCCACTTCTCCCAAGAGGAAGCCACTTTACGGCCCCCCCCAATATAACATTTGCCTGAGTCCATTGTTCAGTTTCCTGCAGTCCCCAGGTAATTCAATCAGAGAGGTGTGACTTCCTTTTTGTGGGGGCAGCAGAATTCAGCCAGGTCTGGGAACACAGCTGTTGATCCAGTTTCAACTCCTGTCGGGGGTAGTTGTCAATCAGAATCCAGTTTCATTAAGCCAGGTTTCAGCTAAATGTCACTTTTTGTTCCCAGTTTTCTAAATTCAAATCAAACTGACAATTTTTACATATACATTAAATAATTACTTCCTTCAAGTCATTTCAGAATATAGTTTTACATTGTATCCACCTCTTAGCAAGTCTTTCCTTGGCCTGGTTCCGGTTCATTTGTTCAGTTTTACACAAAAGTCTGGTGGTTTTAAAACGCCGGCTTTCTGATAGTGGTGAGTACCGGTACTGCATCCATTTTTGGGATCTGTCTTGAATTACTGCATTTCAATAGAGTGGTCTTTTGCTTGATAGTATAGGACCCTTGCTTAACATTGTTTTGATGGCATCCTTACAGTAAAGTGGTGATGTGGAACCCCCCACAAGAAGGTTGTATCTTTGGAGTGGTCTTGTGCCAACTGCGCAGTTCTCCTGGATTCTGGCGTGAATGTGGGCGGCGATAGCTCATCCCCACATCCACCCAGTCTATTGATTTAGTTTGATCTGGGATAGAATAATGGGCGGCGACAGCTCATCCCCACATCTACCCAGTCTAAGGATTCAACATGGGTCAAAACCCTTGACAGTCTCCAAGGCGGACAAACTCTGGCCTGTCAGAACAATGTAGGTACGGGAAGTCGGCAAGTTAGATCCATAACTTCGGGATAAGGATTGGCTCTAAGGGCTGGGTCGGTCGGGCTAGGGCATGATGAAGGGCTGGGTGCGCACCATTGCTGGATGAGGCGTCTTCCCCTCCTCCCCCAGGGGGACGGCTCTACCTCTGGATGCGAGCCAGGTTCTTCCTGGGGATCACCCCAGCTGCAGTGTTTGCCTCTCTCGTTCCCCCTCCGGGGGTTCAGGGCCGGCATTCTGCCTCGGCCGACACCTAGCAGCTGATTTGGAACTGGTGCGGACCAGGGGAATCTGACTGTTCAATTAAAACAAAGCATTGCGAAGGCCCGTGGAGCATGTTGACGCAATGTGATTTCTGCCAAGTGCTCTGAATGTCAAAGTGAAGCAATTCAATGAAGCGTGGGTAAACGTCTGGCGTAACTATGACCTTTAAGGTAGCCAAGTGCCTCGTCATCTAATTAGTGATGGGCATGAATGAGATTCCCACTGTTCCTACCTACTATCTAGTAAAACCACAGCCAAGGGAAAAAGCTTGACAGAATCGGGGAAAGAAGACCCGGTTGAGTTTGACTCTAGTCTGGCACTGTGAAGAGACATGAGAGGTAGGATAAGTGGGAGGCCCTCGGGCCGCTGGTGAAATACCTCTACTCTTATTGTTTTTCCACTTAACCGATGAGGCGGGGGGCGAGCCAATTGGGGCTCTTCCTTCTAGCTCCAAGCATCTGGCACCTGCCGGGCACGACCCGCTCTGGAGACAGTGGCAGGTGGGGAGTTTGACTTGGGTAGTACACCTGTCAAAGGATAACACAGGTGTCCTAAGGCGAACTCGGGGAGGACAGAAAACTCCCGCGGAACAGAAGGGCAAAAGCTAGCTTGATCTCGATTTTTCAGTATGAATACAGACCGTGAAAGCGGGGCTTCGCGATCCAGCTGACTTGTTGGGTTTCAAGCAGGAGGTGTCAGAAAAGTTACCATAGGGATAACTGGCTTGTGGCGGCCAAGCCTTCATAGCAACGTCGCTTTTTGATCCTTCAATGTCGACTCTTCCTAATCATTGTGAAACAGAATTCACCAAGCATCGGATTGTTCACCCACTAATAGGGAACGTGAGGTGGATTTAGACCGTCGTGAGACAGGTTAGTTTTACCCTACTGATGATGTGTTGTTGCAATAGTAATCCTGCTCAGTACGAGAGGAACCGCAGGTTCAGACATTTGGTATGCATGCTTGGCTGAGAGCCAATGGGGTGAAGCTACCATCTGTGGGATTATGACGGAATGCCTTGAAGTCAGATTTCCTTCCCCTGCTGTCGAGCATCAGTTGGCTTAGGATAGCCGGCCTCGGGGCCAGTTTGTAGAGCCGCTCGCCTCAGGACTTGAGTGTGGACAGAAGGGGGCCATCTCTCTCACCCGTAGTGCACCACATGTTCGTGGGGAATCTGGTGCTAAATCATTCGTAGACAACCCGATTGTGGTTCAGGGTTTCGTAAGTAGCAGAGCAGCTACCTCGCTACGATCTGTTGGAAGTCGTCCTCTGATCCAAGCTTTGGTCGCAAGGCGGCACCGCTGCCAAGGTTCTCCATCCTTCCTCCTGGGGCCTGTGGGGCGCAGAGGAAAATACCACCCACTCTAGGGGTGCACCCGCGGGGGTGTGCGGGCTGGGCGGGGAGCACTCTTCTCACCTATCCTGGTCAGCCTGGCGGGCCAGATGGCCTTGGGCCCGGGCCTTCGAGGTGGTGCCTTAAGCCCCCACGAGTCAGCCGCAACTCGGGCCACTTGGGCCTACTACCACCTACTACCGGACAGGGCAGGGGAAGAGAGGGTGCAAGCCACCCCAGGGCGCGGGGGTGGTTCCTAAAGCCTGTGCCCCTGGACGGTGGGGTTGGGGCATGCCCAGCCGGCAACTGGGCCAACTAGCCTGGTAGTAGGCCCAGGTGGCCCAAGTTGTGGCTGGCGGACCAGATGGCCCGAGTTGCGGCTGACTCCTGCATTTGTCTCCGGTCGGGTTCCGTAAGCTTAATAGTCGCCGTGGAAGTGTCTCCCCAGGCGCTCTGCCCAGAGTGGGGAAGAGAGGCAGCAGCTTAAGCACCCACCCCAGAGCATGGGGGGTGGTACCTTAAGCCTGTGCCCCTGGACGGTGTGGGCAGGCATGGCCGCCAGGCCATCTGGCCCGGGCATTAGGCCCAGATGGCCCGAGTTGTGGTTGCCGTGGCTGACTCCTGCATTTGTCTACGGTTGGCATGGAAGTGCCACCCTGCGGCCTCCAGGTCGACCGTGGCGCAATTACCGGCTTTATGTCAATGGCGTTCGTGGGTTGCTCCCGGTCCTCGGGCAAATATCAACCACATGTTGTCAGGTCCAAGACGAGGTGCGCGTGTCAAGGGGCGCCCTGAGCGGGTCCCTTTCCTCTGCGTGGGGGTAAATGCGCTCACAGTGGCCGGCCCTGAGTTCCACAGTGTTTGTGGGTTAGTCCTGGTGGGAAAGGCTCTAATGTGGTGGCAGAAGCTCTGAGTGGGGCACGGCCAGAGCTCCAGGGCGAAAGCCCCCGAACCCAGTGGTAGTCGCAGGTAGGCCTGGTGGGGTTCCCATCGCTCCCCACAGGGAAAAGCTCTAAAGGGGCCCTGCTAAAGCTCCAGGGTCCTGCCCTTGGGCGCCTGTCTCATGTGTGGGTTGACTGTCCCCAAGCACGGTGGTGATCGTGGGGAGCCCTGTCCCTCTCCGGAGGGTAAAGCTCTAATGTGGCAGGAGAACCTCTAAGGCGGCCCAGGCCAGTGCTCCAGGGCGGTCGGGTCTGCTGCCCCCACTGGCCTTGGGTGCCAGCCTTGTGCGTGTGGGTCGAGTCCCCAAGCCTTGTGGCAGGCACGGGGAGCCCTGGAGAGAGAAGCTCTAAAGGGGCCCTGCTAAAGCTCCAAGATGGCTGGGGGGTGCTGGTCCCCCCCAAGCACCCAGCCTTGGGTACCTGTCTCTCACACGTGGGTCGACTGTCCCTCCCCGGGGAGATTAACTTCAAGGTGGATCAAAAACCTCTTCTGTGGAGGGGGGAGAAAAACTCTAAGGTGCCCTGGCCAGAGCTCGAGGATGAAGATTGCTGCTGGCCCATGCCTTTGGGCACCTGCCGGTCCCCTGTCCAGTCAGGTGGGGGGTGGGGGGGCAAAGGCCCTTCCTGTCCAGGCCCATTGGAATGCATTGACCTACCAGATGGGCACTCTCTGAGCCCGGCCATCTGGTCATTGGCGAGAGGAATGTCTGCAAGGACCAGACAGCTGGGCTGCTCTGTAAGTCCCGATGGGCGTCGGTTTGACATTTTTCTCCAGTTGGGTCTATAAGGAGCCCAACTCTTTTGCCGAGAGGTCCCACTCTGTCACCCTGGGTACACAGATGACAAAACTTAGTCACCTTCCTCCGGATTACTATAGACTGGTTGAGAGGGACCTGTCTGCGCTCCTCTTGGTTCTCGCTGCCCAACCCGGGCTCCATGGTGAAACCCCCGGACTGGCCGGGGGGCGGGCCCCACGCAGTGCCCCAGCAGAGACTGGCCTGCTGGGGGTGCTCTTCCGAGCAGTCCATGGGATCAATTTGGTGCACTTGGTCCGTCTAGGGTTAAACTGCTTGGCCAGCCTCGGCTGTTTCAAGCAATTTGCTTCCACCCGCCTTGGGACCATGTCAAGGGTGTGCTTTCCTCAGGGAGGGCCCCCTCGTGTGGGCGGCTCTAGAGCGAAGGCCGAGCAGCCCGGCAACTCCCCAGTGGTCAGATCAGACAGGATCCCCTCGCAAGCCACGACGTGGCCCTTTCTCCACCAAGCAAGTTTCTCCAGCAGTTCGGAACACACGTTGGCTGCTGACCCCCTCTGTTGCCATACCAGTGGCAGCGTGCTGGCAAACCCCCCCCTACCGCTTCAAGTTGTGCCTGGGCCTGGCCTTTCCTACCCACACTGTGGCATGGCGGAGCAGGACCGGCCGCTGGCACCCGTGTGACCATCCTGTCCACCTGACACGCACACGTCTACGGATGCTCTTTGGCGCTCGGGTCCTGCAGACAGCCCCAGGGGGTGCGAAGGTTGGCTCTGCGGCAGTTGAGCGCCCCCCCCCTGTTGCCACCCTCCAGCATGTGCTGCTACCTCATTGATCCTGCCAGTAGCATTTCGTGTCTCAAAGATTAAGCCATACACGTGTAAGTACAAACGACTGGTACAGTGAAACTACAAATGGCTCATTAAATCAGTTATGGTACCATTGATCGCTCCATCTGTTACTTGGATAACTGTGGTAATTCTAGAGCTAATACATGCTGACGAGCGCGGACCTCCCGGGATGCGTGCATTTATCAGACCAAGACCAATTCGGGCTTGCCCGGCCGCTTTGGTGACTCTAGATAACCTCAGGCCGATCGCACATCCATGTGACCGCGACGATGCATTCAGATGTCTGCCCTATCAACTTTCGATGGTACTTTCTGTGCCTACCATGGTGACCATGGGGAATTAGGATTTGATTCTGGAGAGGGAGCCGGAGAAACGGCTACCACATCAAGGAATGCAGCAGGTACCCAAATTACCCAATCTCGACTCCGGGAGGTAATGACGAAAAATAACAGTACAGGACTCTTTCGAGGCACTGTAATTGGAATGAGTACACTTTAAATCCTTTAACGAGTACCCATTTGAGGGCAAGTCTGGTGCCAGCAGCCGCGGTAATTCCAGCTCCAATAGCATATATTAAAGTTGCTGCAGTTAAAAAGCTTGTAGTTGGATCTTGGGATTGAGCTGGCGGTCAGCCGCGAGATGAGCTACCATTGCCTGTCCCAGCCCCTGCCTCTTGGCGCCCCTTGATGCTCTTGACTGAGTGTCCTGGGGGTCTGAAGCGTTTACTTTGAAAAAAGTACAGTGTTCAAAGCAGGCTGGTTGCCTGAATACTTAAGCTAGGAATAATCGAATAGGACACTGGTTCTATTTTTTTGTTTTTCGGAACTGGGACCGTGATTAAGAGGGACGGCCGGGGGCATTCGTATTGTGCCGCTAGAGGTGACATTCTTGGACCAGCGCAAGATGAACTGAAGTGAAAGCATTGGCCAATAATGTTTTCGTTAATCTACTGTCGTTTTTGGTTGTTTGTCTTCAGGTCTGCCACTCTGCCAAATTCCCCTAGGAGGAGGTCGTCAGCAAAGGCCATTGCCTTGTGGTCTTCCCCACCGAATGTAATCCCTTTTATTCCCCTCTCCGGTCTAATTCTGGCTAGGAAGGGTTCAAGAAAGTTTGTGTACAGGAATGGTGACATGGGCAGCCCTGCTTAGTACCCCTAGTGATCCTTGTTGCCTGGCAGACATGCCCATTGATAGCTAGCCTGATGAGTGGTGCTCCATAGTTGGCTTTGACCAGGTGGAGAACGCCTGGGCCAAACCCCATAACCACCATGGTAGCAAACAAGAATGACCATTTGACTCGGTTGAATGCCTTCTCTGCACCTAGTGCTAACACCCCCTGCCCTCAAGACTGCCCTGTTTGACTTCTCTATCAGGTGGGATATTCGCCTAATGTTGTCAAACATTTGTCTCCCCTTGACAAAGCCTATTTGATCCTGGTGGATCAGGTCGGTGATTACTTTATCCATTCTAGATGTTAGAATTTTTTGTAAAGATTTTGGCATTGAGGTTTAGTAGGGCGGTAAGAGCTACAGACGGTTTGTTTCTTGTTTAGCTTGGGGAAGAGGATTACCATGGCCGCCTCCATGGACTGGGAGATGCGGCCTGTATCGAAGAAGGAGTTGAACAGTGATGTCATTAACAGGACTAATGTGGTATGGAATGCTTTATAGTATGTGGCGGGGTACCCGTCCAGGCCTGGGGCTTTATTTGGTTCTGCCCCTCTGGGGGAGGAGACGCCTCATCCAACAATGGTGCGCACCCAGCCCTTCATCGTGCCCTAGCCCGACCGACCCAGCCCTTAGAGCCAATCCTTATCCCGAAGTTACGGATCTAACTTGCTGACTTCCCGTACCTACATTGTTCTGACATGCTAGAGGTTGTCCGCCTTGGAGACATGCTGCGGATATGTGTAGGGTCTGGCGCGAGATTTACAACATCTCACCCAGATGGTTCTGGTCCATTACCCCTGTTCTAGGTCCACCTGGAGGGCCTTCTCCTGTTTGGCTCGAGATGCCTGCTTTGCTGTGAGCATCCCCTGCATGGTTGCCTTAAAGGCGTCCCATACTAGATGTTCCTGCACCTCTGGGGTCTTATTTTCCCCAAAGAAGTTGCGGATGGACTTGTGTATCCCGTCGCAAATTACTGCATCTCTCAGCAGATGTCAGAGGAACCGCCACTTCCAGAGGCCCCCTCCCCCCTCCCCCCCCATTGGATTTCTAGCTGTAGGGGAGTGTGGTCAGGCAGGGCTATGGTTTCCCTTTCTATGATCCGTACTTGGCAAAGCAGTGTCTCCGAAACCAATATGTAATCAATTATTGAGAATGTTTGGTGCACATGTGAGTAGTAAGTATACTCCTTGGAGTCCCCTTTTAATTCATGCCATGTATCTGCTAATGCCATTCTGTTACGCTAGCCTGTAGTTTACTAACCGGGCCTTTAGATGTGGGTGTCCTGTCCGCGCTTCTGTCCGTGGATGTGCGCCACTCCCAAGTTAAAATCCAGTCAGTATTAGCTGGCTCGTTATTAACTGGTCTAGCTTCTCCAAAACCCCCTGCAAGTATTCGTCCTGCCCTGAGTTGACGACGTACACTGTGGTGATTGTGAGAGGCCACCCCCCATTGTAGCTGGACGAAGAGGAATCTACCTTCCTTGTCGGATTTTGTGCCTATTATTTTGACGTCAGGTAGGTGTCTAAACGCTATGTGGACCCCTCAAGCTTTGCTCTTGTCGTTGGCCTGCAGAACCTGGGGTTACCCTCTCAACTTCATTCTGTGTCTGTCTTGCTTACGTATATGGGCCTCCTGGAGCGTCACAATGTCAGGCTTGGTACCCTGGAGGAGGTTCTCCAGTTTCCGTCTCTTTAGTCGGTGTGTTTAGTCCTCTAACATTAGTTTTAGTATTTGGATCCCTACCCATAACCCTTTATGTCCTGAGAGTAATCATGTCGAAACGATCCCCCTCGATTTAACTCCCCCACCCTGGCTGGACTTGGCTCAACTTCCCAGGCCGTAACATCGCCCCCCTCCGGTTGGACTCAGCTAAACTTCCCCAAGCCTTAACGTTGTCCTACGTTGCTGGATCTCATTCCCATCCCAGAGAATAACTGTGCGGGGAGAGCCATTCCTCTGCTATCCCCTGTTTCCAAGATCTGTCACCCCCTACAACTCCACCCGCCGTCTCCCGGAGCCGATCCTTAGGCTGACATTCCCTGTGTAACCCCACCGGGTCTTAACCCTTGTCTTGTGATCCCCCACTGATGCTGTTAAGTGGACAGCCTATTCAGCCTGGGGCTTTGGTTGCTGCCCCCGCCCCGGCCCTGCAATTGTGTCTTGTCTTTGACCTCTCTACTCTTCTACACTCCAATGGCTTCTCTTGGTGGCCTTCATGTTCTGGCCTCCTATTAAGTCCTCCCCCTGCATCCCCTTCTTTAATATTCAGGATCTTGGGTCCCTTATCCAACGCAGTGATGTGGTGTTGGCGCCCTTCCCACTTGAAGACCATTCCAAAGGGGAATGTCCACCTGGATCTTATCTGGGCTTTGGTCACTGGGCCCATTTGCCTCCTCATTGTTAGTATGGATTTGGCCAGGTCCTGGAAAAGTTCTGAGGGCGCTGTTCACTTTTATCAGGGTTGCTTTCCTCGCCGCTTGGAGGATCCATTTGTTTTGGTCGTATCGCTGTAAAGCCATTGCCACTTCTCTTGGCCTGGCCCCTGGTTCTTCTCGCTCCGGACCTTCTATGAGAATTTCTCCCCCAGCCATGTCCAGTAAATCTTTGAACATGTGCTGCATTGTGTCCCTGAGGTCTGCATCGCTCACACTTTATGGCAGCCCCTACACCCTGATGTTGGACCTTCCCGAGCGGTTCTCCAAGTCCTTGGCTTGGAGCGCCAGGTTGTGTTGCTACCGCCTGCTGCTTAGCTAATACATCTATCTTCCGGGTGTTTTCAGTGAGTTCTTGAGTGACGTTTTCATTTGTATCAATTCAACTGTTGCCTTTGATTTCCTGTAGGGATTGTGCAAGTTCTGTGCGTATTAGGCTTAATTGTTTCTGAAGGGTGGCAGTCATTTGGTCACTGAATGCTTTAAAGCACTGTTGCAGCACCTTGCTCGTGACCTCTTGCCCCTGTGGCAGCGTTGGGGGTTCCTCCGACTGCTGCCTCTCTGTCACTGCTGGATCCTCTTCCTCCGGGGCTTCCCCCTCAGTTCTCCATTGCTTTTGGAGGGTCTCTTCCTGTTTTCTTGAGATCTTGGCCCTTGAGGGGCCTTTTTTGGCCTCCTTGGACTTGTTGTGCAACGTTGCCTGGCGATGGCGAGTGCCTGCCTGCACCTTACTGTAGGGGGCTTCTCCCCAGGCCTCTGAGGTTCCTCTTGACCCCGGGGTATTGGCCAGTTCTGTATGAGGGGGATGCTTCTCTCTCCCTCCTGTGCGCAGCAGGGGCTAGCTCCCCTTTAGAGCCTGGATTGGTTGCCCCCTGCGGGCCATGGGGCTAGTACGTTCAAAGGTGAAAGTGGCCATGGTCACAGTGTCACACTGGCCTGGAGCTTCTTGAATTTCTTCCCGGGGTGCCCCCGTGCTCCCACCGCTCCTGAGCCTTTAAGTATGCTCTTGCACCCCTGGAGGTTCCTTCTCGGTTAATCCTGCATGGCAGGGTTAGTTTTCATAAGGGTGGGTGGTGAAGCGAAGCAGCGCTCTCCTGCGGAGTCCAATGCTGGGGGTTGGAAGCACGCCTCGCCCCCGGGTTCCTTCCCTGGCCATTAGCGGGGGGGATGCTGCAGAAGCCTTAGTTCTGTTACCCTTCTATTACTGCAGTTTGCCTCTGATGTTGCTGACTGGTATGGGCTTGGGCCTTTGCCTGGGTCCGGGTATGCTGCGGGTCTCTTGCCGTGGGGGGGTGGGGTCCCCTTCCAAGTGTAGGTTATGGTGCGCTGGGGCAGATGCTTTCATAAACCTCCATGTCCATTCTTTAGGAGGGAGCGTCTTGTGTGCACCTGCTTCATGGCTGCCAACTCCCTTAATTATGCCTACTTAACCTGCGCCAGCTGGGGCGCATCACAGCTCATGGGGGCCCTGCCCTGCGCTGCGTGGTTCGTGGAGGCCCTGTGCTGCGTGGAGCTGGGCTTGCTGTATGGGGCAGAGGCAGGCGCAGGATTTCAGGGGAATACTACCCGCTCCCTCTCATTTGTAGCTGGCTGTCCTGGCTGCGCCGGCTCTCCTGTATTGCCGGGGGATCCGCGGTGGTCTGCTCACACTCCCCAGTCTCGCCTATGTTGCCTGGGCTGAATGGGCACCCTGCGTCTTCTGTACCACCGCGTGGGTTCTCTGATCTCCTCTGGCTCGACTGCCAGTCCCCACACAGGCATTGTTGCTGGCGGTCTCAGGTCCACTCACTCTGCCCCCAAACGCTCCAGTTGGTGTTTTCTTGGGGACCGCTCGCTTCAAGGGTCGTCCCCTTTGCTTTTGCTGCTCTGGGGTCTTGGGGTCTTGTAACGCTGCTTATTGCTCCTTTTTCAGAGTGCGCCCCTCACGGTGGGGTGATCATGAGGGCCATTTTGGAATCTTCTTATGAAGCTTTTTGAAGCCTTCGTCTGCCATTTCTTGAGTTATCTTTCTTCCACGCTTCTCAATCCATTTTTTTGTCCAGGATGTGGCACAGAGGGGGTGCTTGTCTCCATCGTTGGCGATGTGGCTTGGCTGCACGACTCGGGCAGCATCAGTGCTTAATACTGGACTTAGCTGCTGCCTTTGATACCGTTGACCATGCCGCCTTGCTCGTCTGGGCCGGTCTTTCTGGTTCCGTTCTTTCCTGGTTTTCTTTGTTTCTCTCTAACCAAACAGTCAATTTCCATCGCCCCTTTTCACTCTGTACCGTCTGCCTTGAGATGTGGAGTCCCTCAGGTTTCCTCCATCTTCCAGGTTTTGTTTAACATGAACATGTAACCTCTTACCAAGCTTATCTGCTCTCACAGTTTCCACTGTTCTTCTTAACAGATGACACAGATCCTGGTCCATTTAGATCTCTCTCTTGTCGAGACAGCGACCAGATTTAGGTCCTGTCTTGAAGCTGTGTGTGCAGGGATGTATAATAGCTGGTTCAGGGGAAAAATATGAGGTGGTGGTGGTGTGCCCTCCTTCCTCTACTGCCTTTTGGACCCCCTCTTTTTGGCCATCTTTAGGGGTAAATATGTTATCTAAGATTCTGCAGACAGAAAAGCTAAGTCCAGTATGTCAAAGGGGCCATCTTCAACTGAAGACCCCATAGTAAGGTTCTTTGTTTACTCTTTTCTCAGTTACGTGCCCCTGTGGTGTTCTTACTTGTTATGTCCTCCATGGACCACTGCAAAGCCCTATTTCTGGCACAAACTGGCTACTTCTTATGGCACCTTCAGGTCCTGCAGAACTCTGCAGCCAGAGTAGCCACTTACACACCTAGTTATGCTCACATTACTCCATGTGTGCACCATCTTCATTGGCTACCCATGGCCAAGCCCATTCAGGTCAAGGGCTAATGTTTAGTTCATCATGCCTTTTATGGAACTGGGGAAGAATATCTACAGGCCAAATTCTGTTTGTACATTCCTGCTCAGCCACTCGCTTCGTAAATGCCTGATATTAAATACTGACAAAACTGCTTTGTACATATAAATCCATATAAAAGTGATGTGTGCAAAATGCGTCATAAAGTCAAAGCAGAACCATATTACTTCTATGCAAATCGTGACCATTGGAAATGCCTGACTAAAGTGCAAAGGGTATAACGGATTCAAAAAGTGCCAGGTGCGCTTGAGAAAAGTATCAAGTGTTTCTGAGTTCCTTCCACTCTAATCGCATTTTTAATTTTAGCAGTGTGAGTTGCTTTTCATGTTATTTTAACTCGCTGTCCTATAAATCCATATTTTGAGTGACATTTTTAACTTGGAAATGTTCTGAGACCTTTAGTTGTCTATAGTTTACATAAACTTGTCACACTACAGCACCATTATGAAAAGCAAATAATTTATAGATCGATAATTGTGTTACAAACCTCCGGCACTGTGTATCAGCGTGCCCCTGCTGAAGGTGTGAAGTCGTGATATCTGTTGAGCCCTTAAAGGAAATATTGTGACAAAAGGTTGTGAACATTTGCAATAATAAAGTTTACTTTTTCTGTTATCAAATTCTTGCAGTGATTCATGTGCAGTTATGAGAAAGTTTTTTCCATAAATGTTTCACTATTCGGCTTCTTTTTCTTCGAATCCCCCAGGTAAAGCAGGTTCACTCTATATGTCTCCACCAATTTGATCTTTGGTTTACACATGTATATGTATTATTTGTTGCTTTACAGTGTAAGCACTTGTCATAATAAAAACACTTCAATTACCCAATTGTCTATTTCTAGCTAATGTGTTATTTGTTTTTAACCCCTTAACTGCCAGTGACCCAGACCCCCACCCCCCCGCGCGCCAAGCCCTTTTTTGGAGGTTTCGGGATGTCACCATTCAATCCCTTGTAACATTTTATTTACATGTGATAGCTCGCTCAAATTTGCCCCCCTTTCTTCCCACATGTAGGTGATCATAACGCCACCTAGGAATCCTAGTTTGCTGTATGGGGGGGGGGGGGGGGTGAGAGAAAATAACCGAAAAGGGAGCACATTTTGTTTTTTTTTCAAAAAATGGCAATAAAATGATGTACAAAGAAGCCTGTGGTTGTTCTTGTAAGAGCTAGGAACAAATGGTTTGCTGTGCTGAATTTGCCATTTTCCAGGCTTTCAAGAACAGGTTGAGTTGAAACCAAAAAAATAAGGTTACCATCAATTTTGTGAGAGCTGTGCGAGTTTACCCCTTCCCCCCCACCCCCGCCCTATAGTCCATGCATGGACGGAATGAAAGAGGAGGGTCGGAAAGCTGAAAGGGAAGACCAAGGCATACATTTCTGAAAAGTAGACAAAATCCCAAGTTTAGGAAAGGGTGATTTGCGCAGGTCAGGCAACATCTATGTTGGGAAAATGCACATAGTTTGGGGAAAGAGTTGAAAAATGACAGTTAAAAAAAGCTATGTTTTTTTTATTATTTATTTACTGTGCACTAGCCAAAATTTGACTTTTAACACATTTCAACAAATAGTAAAACAATATAAAATCCAACAGAAATTTACATATTCTGAATACAAAAACAGCAAACATCCTAAAAAAAAAACAAAACCTTTTTCAGTTAAAAAAGCTATGTGCTGGACATGGCTGGACCTGTAAGGTAATGGCTTCTGTTAATATTGAGAAAAGCAGTGCCCCGCTACATTCCCATGACTTTTCCAGTTAGGAATTTGCATATACCACTAGCCAAAAACAGAGCCATAGTACACAGGAATTTTATGGTGACGGCCTAAACAGACATACTTAGCATGTGTAAATAAGGAAAATAAATGTGAGGAATGGCAAGCATACCATTTTTGAAAGAGCACAGGCAGACCTTTTGAAGGGTAGGTTACTTTACAGTGCCTAAATCAGCAACTATATGTAGTTCACATTTGGGAAATTAAAGGGTTGTGTAACAAAGTGCAGTAGCAAATGTATGAGAATGTTAAACCAAGAGAAAACAACAAATGACCTAGCATCCCACATTCCCACACGTGTCCTGATGAAAACTGTACCTCATGTGTCGGTGCACCTACCTGGGTGTAAATGGAAAAGGCTAAACCACTGGTAACCCAAGTGTTTCAGGAGAGAACACTCCGGTAGGAACCCACAGAGGTCTGACTTGCGCAAATTGCCCTAGAATGTATTACCCAAAAGCCTGGCAAAGTCTGAAATTTAGGGAAAATAAACACAATTTTCAGACATTTCCAACCTGGAAACTACTGAAAAATACCGCCAACAACACATGGCCTACCTTACCACAGGTGTCTGGATGAAAACTATCTCAAGTGTGGGTGTACCTACCTGGGTGGAAAAGAAAAAGTGTTGACCGTCCCCAAATCCAACGGCAGTCCCAAGGAGCACCAGCAGGGTCTTTATCCATTCCCTGAAGGGAAATTCTGTAATGCTGCCTAGCCAGAGCTCCAGGATGGTTGGGGGTGATGTCCCCGGCCTTGGATGACTTCCATGTGGGTCCACCATCCCCAAGTGCAGTGGCACTCCCAGGGAGCCCCGACAGGGTCCCTGACCTTTCCCAGAGGGAGATGCTGTAACACAGGCCAGCCAGAGCTCCAGGATAGTTTGTTCCTGGCCTTGGGCAGCTGTCTCCCATATGGAGTGATCATCTCCAAGTGCAGCGGCTGTCCCAGGGAGCCCTGACAGGGTCACCTTCCCTGAGGGAGAGGGACCCTTCTGGGGCTTCCTGAAACCACTGCTGGGCTGCGCAACGGTCAACCCACATGGGAGACAGCCGCCCAAGGCTGGGCACTTTACCTCCAACCATCTTAGAGCTCTGACTGGCCTCTGTTACAGCTTTCCCCCAACAGGGAGCCCAAGCAGTGTGCCAATGCCTCCACGAAGGGAAAAGCTGCCAAAACTCAAGGACGGCTGGAGGTGAAGTCCCCGGCCTTCGGCATCTGTCTCCCATGTGAGTCCACCATCCCCAAGTGCAGTGGCAGCCGAAGGGGGCCCGGCAGGGTCCCCCTCATGGAGAGAAATTGTATAATGCAGGTCAGCCCAGAGCTCCAGGATGGTCAGGGGTGCTGTCCCTGGCGTTGGGTGGCTGCACAGCACAGCCAGAGGTGCAGCCTGGGCTTGCGGACAGTCATCCCACATGGGAGACAGCCGCTCCCAGGGAAACACCAATGTTTTGTTGGCATGGTGGGAATTTGTGGCCTGACCCTGCATGTGTCCCGGGAGGATAGCTCAGCGGCAGCGTGCGCGTCTTGGAAGCAAGACGACACGAAGCAACAACAGGTTCGATCCCCGGGTCCGCGCTTAGAAAGCTCTGGGTGTTTAAGCACGTTATAAATACGTAACTAAGACAAAAAAAAAACACAATTACGCAACTGAGAAAAACAAACAATTCCTGTAACAGCGCCTCGATGCCTGTGGGCTGTGTGAGCGCTTTATAAATGTAAAATAAAATAAAAAAAAAAAATGTGTGTCCCAGCCCACCACGATACCTCCCCAGACTGCCCAATCCCGTAGAATAAAAAAAGACTTGCATAACGCTGCAGCTCCTTGCGTAAAGAAACCTGTAAACAGAACAAAAAACATTAATTACCTATGTTCAGCCCAGCAAAAACAAATAACTATCATGCTCCGATAACCGCCCCCCCCCCCTTCAAGCAATACCTGGTGGTCTAGTAACCCTTATACCCCAGTAAAAACACATTTGCCCCTTCCTAGGGGCTGATTTGTATTAAGACTATTAGTGACCATAACACCATTTAACAGTATAATTATAGGTTTATGGATTTTGTCGACCCCCCCTTCTCCACCCCCTCTCCTCCCAACTGGTTGAAACTCCCCTGCCCCCTCATCTCAATTTATTAAAAATGTGTATACCACTGATATAGAGGGTGGGTTGGGGTCAGGCCATATTGGATTGTTTAAACGGTTGGAGAGGGTGGGTGGTGGCGAGGCAACCTACCCCAAAATCTGACATTTAAAAAAATTAGGTACAAAACATTTGGAATAAATTCAACTACTTCAGGTTCAATTTCAACCCATAGATCCCTAATAATGCCAACGGCTAAGATATTTCACACTTTGGTCCAATTAAATGGTTATAATCTTGAATATGATAAATATGTAAGAACCATGAACTGATAACCCGAGTGATATAATAAATGAAAATAAGGCCTACTTTAACAATATAAATACTTTCATGGAATATAAATGACTGAAAATATGAAACTGTCAATGAAAAGAATTACATATTGAGTAGAACTGAGTGACAGCATAAAAAAAGGAGAGAACTGTGACCATGTTTCTAGGTGGGCATATGGGAATGGAGCTACGAGACCCAGGGGGGGGCCTGTACCTTCAGCAAGATAATAGCCGGTATATAAGGTTTTCCCAAGGTGTCTACCTTATCCACTTTATCCTTTGCCAGGTACCAGTCTGTAATTCAAGACCTGGTAGAATTTTGAAGAATGAACAACTCTCCATTAGAAGGCCATAAGATCTGTGGGTATCGTCTTTAATCCCACTAAAAGTACATTTGAATACACAGTCTGCAAGATGGACTGTGGAAAAGACCTACTTGAGCTTGGGTATGCAATAAAGTTGGCAGATGAGGAGGTTCAAAGTTGGCAGAGTTATTGTGCAGCTGCCTGCAGGAGGCACCATGGTGGGGTCAGACAGCTACCATGACAGCGCTGCTTGACTTCAAGTTGGCAGCTGACAATTTATAACTAATACGAATCACTAGATCTGAAGATGGTGAGTTACTCAGAAGAGCCAATCACTTTGTCAAGTACACACAAGGAGTTGGGCACATTAATTAACACCCTTTTCCAGTATCAAAAGGGGCAGGACTGTACAGGCAGGCTTTGGTAGAAGGCCTAGTATGGGAGTTTGGAAACAAGCGTTGCAGTAAAGAGCGGAGTAAAGGAGGAAGAAGGAAGGCGAAGGGAGTTGAAGGAGAGTAAGACGAGGTGTATGGGAGAGGAAGGTGAAGATGCGTCAAAAGAAGGAAAAGGGGAGAGCAGCGTGAAGAGGGGAAAACTAGCAAGGGGGAAAAGGAGAGATGGAAGGTGAGATACAAGAGAAAGGAGGACATTACTTGGAGAACAGTTTAAAAGGTACAGACAAAATCGGTGTAGGAAGATGAGGGTCACCGATGGAGGAACATTTTTGGAAAGGTACTGAGGAAGAAAAGGAAGGTGGAGGAAGGAAGAAGTGCAGAAGGTGGACCCTGAAAATAAGGTAAATGCTGTGGACGAAGGCCTGTGTCCATTAAGTAGTATGCTATCTGGTGCCTCATTGTACATCTTAACCTAATAACTAGCCCATCAAAAGTAGAGAGGGGTATTGGAAAGACGATGAGGAGTGCAGTACCCTGGGTAAACCACCTTGACTGTGGTTTAACTCTCAACACCAAGCTGAGTGGGCCTCTCTTCAGTTTCTGGCCCTGCCGATGCATCACATCATCAGTTACTGGCCCCTGGAAGGGCCTATCTTTGTCTTCAAGCCCAGGAGTGCCAGCGCATCTTCAGGCCCAGGACAGACAAATGGTCTTTCTGGCCAGGAGAGCAAACAAATCTTCATGCCCAATAGGGCCAATGTGTCGTCAATCCGAGGAGGGTCAACCCATGCTCATATAGAGCACTAGAGGTGGACTAACTGAAGCATTCCCACTTAGCAACACAACTCTTGTTGAGTAATATTAGAATACGGAAAGAGGCCATGGGAATAAAGTCCTCTAGACGAAAGGGGGACTCCTTACAGTGTTAGGAATGTCAGCAGAGGGAATGTTATGGGCGTGGAATGTGAACAGAGAACACTAGAAGAGAATGCAAGGCAAGTTGTCTGGTGGTTGGTGTAAGGGTGAAGATGGAGAGAGTTGTTACAGCATAAAGATGAACTTAAAAGAAATTAAGTCACACATACTGGCTGTGTTCTGTTTCACTTCCTTAACTGGTGATGAGTTGCTGCAATGACAAAGAGCCTGCGCTTGCCATTGAGTGTATTTGCCCTGGCTGAACAGGTATAGGGTTAGTTGCACAGTCGAATGGTGGCTCAGTGGGACTCTCCAGGCATGCATTGGGGAATATCTGGGCTGTGCGTGAGCCTATGAGGACACAGGAAGCACCCTAGCAGCATAGCCATGCATGCAGACAGAACACGTGATCCAAGGACGCATCGTCCGGTGTTTCAAGTTGTTACCTGGCAATTTTAGACATGATAAGTAGTTGACATGTCTGTTGCTTAGCTATGTAACAAGCTGAAGGCCTTCACTCCGGGCACTGCGCTCCGTGCTGTGCCCGTCCCACATGCACTATAGCGACCGAAAGAAACACTTGCACACATAAAGAAGGGAGCATGGCGTAGCACAATTGGCTGTTACTCTGAGGGTTTTGTTTTCATTGCACGTTAAAAGGGAGATTACAGACATTTGTCCCTGTGAACAAGGTGACAAATACCAAGAGCACGAAAATAGGGAAGCAACAGAAACGAATTAAAAGATTATGGCAAATATACCAGGCACTGGGTTATTCCTAGGTTATTAAATCGAAAGAAAGATTCCAGAAGTATGTTAGCAGTATATGGTCCTAATTATTTGAGTAAAAAGAAAGAGGCACTGTTTCTTTGTCGAGGTTGGGCTGGACAACAATTTCTTAAAACTAGCTGAATGCATCAAGATGGGCAACCAGTTTGATATATGCATAGCTAAGATGGACAAGCATTACGAGGTGAATGGGAATAACGTTTTGGCTTATTATCAATTTGCCATCAGACAACAGAAATATTGTGAGACCATCGAGGAGTTTGTTACAGCACTGTGAGGGTTGGCTATAAAGTGTTTTGAACATTATCAGAAAGAGTACATTCGGGACAGGTTGATGATCAACAGGAGATAAACCGGTCCCCTCTTCTAATGGGAACTAGACCACTCACACTGAAGCAGCTATTTCCCATTGGAGAAACGGCCCTCCGACCTGGAGAGT
Organism: Ambystoma mexicanum; assembly: GCF_040938575.1. Lineage (NCBI taxonomy): Eukaryota > Metazoa > Chordata > Amphibia > Caudata > Ambystomatidae > Ambystoma > Ambystoma mexicanum. The sequence goes on along the minus strand of NC_090932.1, from coordinate 289,928,914 downwards.
CAGAAAAGTCGGAGGGACGTTTCTCTAATGGGAAATAGCTGCTTCAGTGTGAGTGGGCTAGTTCCCATTAGACGAGAGGACCTTTCTGCCTCTGCAGGTCACAGGGCCGTTTCTGTAATGGGAAATAGCTGCTTCAATGCGAATGGGCTAGTTCCCATTAGACAAAAGGACCTTTCTGCCTTTCCAGGTCAGAGGGCTGTTTCTCCAATGAGAAATAGCTGGTTGAGTGTGAGTGGGCTAGTTCCCATTAGACGAGAGGACCTTTCTGCCTCTGCAGGTCGGAGGGCGGTTTCTCTAATGGGAAATAGCTGCTTCATAGTGAATGGGCTAGTTCCCATTAAATGAGAGGACCTTTCTGCCTCTGCAGGTCAGAGGGCCGTTTCTCTAATGGGAAATAGCTGCTTCAGTGTGAATTATCTAGTTCCCATTAGACGAAAGGACCTTTCTGCCTCTCCAGGTCAGAGGGCTGTTTCTCTAATGGGAAATAGCTGCTTCAGTGTGAGTGGGCTAGTTCCCATTAGACGAGAGGACCTTTCTGCCTTTCCAGGTCGGAGGGCTGTTTCTCTAATGGGAAATAGCAGCTTCAGTGTGAGGGGGCTAGTTCCCATTAGATGACAGGACCTTTCTGCCTCTGCAGGTTGCAGGGCCGTTTCTCTAATGGGAAATAGCTGCTTCAGTGTGAGTGAGCTAGTTCCCATTAGACGAGAGGCCATTTCTGCCTCTGCGGGTCGGAGGGCCGTTTCTCTAATGGGAAATAGCTGCTTCAGTGTGAGTGGGCTAGTTCCCATTAGACAAGAGGACCTTTCTGCCTCTGCAGGTCAAAGGGCCGTTTCTCTAGTGGGAAATGGCTGCTTCAGTGTGAGTGGGCTAGTTCCCATTAGACAAGAGGACCTTTCTGCCTCTGCATGTCAGAGGGCTGTTTCTCTAATGGGAAATAGCTGCTGCAGTGTGAGTGAGCTAGTTCCCATTAGACGAGAGGACCTTTCTGCCTCTCCAGGTCAGAGGGCCATTTCTCTAATGGGAAATAGCTGCTTCAGTGTGAGTGAGCTATTTCCCATTAGACGAGAGGACCTTTCTGCCTCTGCAGGTCAGAGGGCCGTTTCTCTAATGAGAAATAGCTGCTTCAGTGTGAGTGGGCTAGTTCCCATTAGACGAGAGGATCTTTCTGCCTCTGCAGTTCAGAGGGCCGTTTCTCTAATGGGAAATAGCTGCTTCAGTGTGAGTGGGCTAGTTCCCATTAGACGAGAGGACCTTTCTGCCTCTGCAGGTCAGAGGGCCGTTTCTCAAATGGGAAATATTTGCTTCAGTGTGAGTGGGCTAGTTCCATTACACGAGAGGACCTTTCTGCCTCTCCAGGTCAGAGGGCCGTTTCTCAAATGGGAAATAGCTGCTTCAGTGTGAGTGGGCTAGTTCCCATTAGACGAGAGGACCTTTCTGCTTCTGCAGGTCAGAGGGCCGTGTCTCTAATGGGAAATAGCTGCTTCAGTGTGAGTGGGCTAGTTCCCATTAGACGAGAGGACCTTTCTGCCTCTGCAGGTCGGAGGGCGGTTTCTCTAATGGGAAATAGCTGCTTCAGTGTGAATGGGCTAGTTCTCATTAGACGAGAGGACCTTTCTGCCTTTCCAGGTCGGAGGGGAATTTTCTAATGGAAAATTGCTGCATCTGTGTGAGTAGGCTAGTGCCATGCCTGTGCCACTGGCGCACACATTGGCAACCATCATGGACTATTTGGAACTCATTTATCTTCATAATACTCTTTGAACAACCCCTATTCACACTTTGGTCCTTAATTTCCATTTGCACGACTTTGGTACTTTCTTATTTAATTCAGCTAACTACATGTACCATAATGCACCTTGCTACAGTTATCATTTCCAGGCTATTCCCATTCATCAGTATTGGAACCACAATCCCCAGAAGCCCTAGCGATCAGTGCTGCTTCCACCTTCTCAGGACCAGAGAGGGAGGAGGCAGATTACCTTCAGGTGTGTTGCGCCAATTAGCCTGCCTCAGTACAGGGCGGGGCAGTATTTAAGCAGTTGCCTGCAAGAGCACAGTCTCTTCTGTCATTGGTGGTTTTGGAATGTGCGTCTCCGTTCCTCAGATGGGAACTAGATCCGGGCGGACTCAGGCAGGGCGGAGCGGTGTCTGGGAGGAGGGTGCTGGGCTTGAAGAGGCGGAGCAGTCTCTCTAGGCGGGTGCAGGGGGAGAGTGTGCCTGGAGGAGGAGGAGGTAGGGATGGCAAAGGGGGGTGGGAAGGCTGATAATAAAGGAGGGGTGGAGGAAGGTGAGAAGTAGGGGAAGACACAGTCTGTGAAACCTACACCTGTGGAGGGGGGGAAGAGGGGAAGTGAGGGACTGCATCGCAGCAGATCTCCACTGAGGAATGATGGAGGGGGGCTGGTCCGGGACATCTCAGGGTCAGGTAAAAAGTGCGGTTTGGAGGGGCTGGGGACCTCAGAGAGCGGTGTGTCTGGGGAGGAGCAGATGCAGTATGAAAGTGTGTGGAAGGTGGTATTGAAGCCTGAAAGTCGGGTGAAGACGTTTCAGGGAGAGAATCCGATGGTGATTGCTGGATGGGTGAAAGAGGCTGTGGGAGATGTCACTCGGGTGCAAGTGGTGGCTGGGGGCCGGTTGTTGGTGGAGGGGAAGGATGCTGGCAGTAAGGCTAAGATTCTGGAGGTGGGTTGTCTGGGTAGACACGCGGTGCGAGTGTTTGATCAAAGTGGTGTGTCGTGTAAGGGGGTGTTGTATGGAGTGCCGGTGTCCGTGAATATGTCTGAGGTGGAGGAGCAGCTGCCGGATGTGGGGGTAGTGGAGGCGTGGAGGCTGGGGAGGAGAGATGCACAAGGGGATGTGGTGTCAACGACTGTGGCAGTGAGGTTTGCGAGGGCGGAGTATCCGGAGGTAGTAGAGTTGGGTTACCAGAGGTTCTGTGTGAAAGCTTATGTAGCGTTGCCTTTGAGATGTTACAAGTGTCAGCAGTTTGGACATGTGGCGAGAGTATGCAGGAATGAGAGGCACTGTGGGAGGTGTGGTGGAGATCATTATATTAAGGAATGCAAGGGGGAGACCCCGGAGAAGTGTGTGAATTGTGGAGGGGGGCACTCTACTGCGTTTAGGGGGTGTGAGAGTCATAGGGTGGCAAGAGAGGTGGTGCAGGTGAGGGCGGCAGAAGGTTTGTCATATGCGGAGGCAGTGGCAAAGGTGAAACCAGTATGAGTAGTGAACGAGGTGTGTGGGAGAGAGTTGGTGGTGGATGAGGCTGCGGGAAGGAAGAGAGTGGTGGGAGAGGTGAAAGGCGTAGAAATGATGGTTGTCCCGAAAACTGAGTTTATGTGCTTTATAGTGAGTGTGCTGGAGCTGGTTCAGGGGAATTTGTCAGTGTGTCGGATCTTACGAAAGGAGTGGTGGAAGCAGGGAGAAGGTTTTTGAATGTTGTGGATGTGTTGGAACTAGATGTGTTTAAGAAGGTTGCTAAAGTGCGGAAACAGAGTGGGGTGTCGGCCTGAGAATTTTGCAGTGGAATGCGAGGAGCTTGTTGAGGAATGGGCAGGAGTTGAAAGCGGTGTTGTGTGGGGAATTGAATGTTGATGTGGTTTGTATCCAGGAAACGTGGTTAAGGGGTGATCTGAGGTTTGTGATTCCGGGTTTTGAGGTGTTTCGTAAGGATAGGATGGAGGGGAGAGGGGGCGGTGTAGCTCTGGCAGTTCGGAAGGGGTTGCTTGCAAGGGAGATTGTGGTAGATGGAACTGTGGAGGTTATCGGGGCGGGGATTCGGGTAGGGGGATCAGAAGTTTTGGTGTTGAATTATTATAATCCGTGTGAGGTGGTGGAGGTGGATGTGCTGTCTGGTGTGATAAGGGGAGATGTGGGACCTTCTGTTTTATGTGGCGATTTCAACAGTGCCAATACGTTGTGGGGTAGTGATCGGACGGATGCTAATGGGGAATTGCTGGAGGGTATGGCGGATGAATTGAGTCTGTTTTTGCTGAATGACAGTTCGGGCACGCGGTTGGATGTGAGGACTGGGAAGTTGTCGTGTTTAGATCTGACCTGGGTGTCTGCTGCAGTTGTGGGTGAATGTGACTGGACGGTGCGTGAGGATGGGGATATGGGGAGTGATCATTCTGGCATTTTGGTGACTGTGAGGGGTGAGGTAGGGGTCAGGTCTCGGGTGCTTGGGAGTCGATTGAATTTTAGGAAGGCTGATTGGGAGTTGTATAAAAGATTATGTCAGGATTTGATTGTTCCTCGAGATAGAGATGGGGGGGTGGATGAATGGAATGAGCATTTGGTGCAGGGAATGAGAGCGGCGTCGGTGGCAGCAGTTCCGGAGGTTGAGAAGGGGAAGGGTGGGAAGGTGGAGGTTCCTTGGTGGTCGGTGGAATGTTCACAGGCTGTGGCAGCGCTTAAGAAGGCAAGGGCCAGGGCGGTGAGAACGGGAAGGTTGGAGGATTTGTTAGCATATAAGAAGGCGAAGGCGGTGGTACAGAGGGTGACTAGGGAAAGAAAGCACGGATATTGGAGGGGCTATTGTGGGTCTCTGGGGAGTAATTCTGGTGTGGGTGAGGTTTGGAAGCAGTTCAAGCGGATGTCTGGGTTGATGAGGCCGCAGGGTGGTATGTCTGTGTTGTTGAAAGGGGTGGAGGTGGTCAGTGAAGATGGGGAGAAGACGAATTTGTTGGGGGAACATTTTGCGGGAGTGCACAGTTCAGAGAACTTCCCGGAGGCGGTGAGACTAAGTATGGGAGTGGTTGAGGAGGAGAAGCGGGAGTTGTTGGCGAATGTTGGGCCTTGGGAAGAGCAGTATGAGGTTCCGTTTTCTATGGTGGAGTTGGTTGGGGCGATTCGGAATGGGAAGTGGTCTAGCCCAGGGGTGGATGGGGTCATGTATGTATTTTTGGAGAAGTTGTCAGTGGAATGTAAGTTGGAGGTGTTAGCATTGTTCAATGAGATCTGGAAGAGTGGAGTTTTACCGAGGTTGTGGAAGAGAGCGATTGTGGTAGCGATTTTGAAGAATGGCAAGGTCCCGACATAGTGTAAGTCTTATAAGCCGATTGCGCTGACTGTTGTGTTGTGTAAGGTTATGGAACGGATGGTAGTTGAGCGTTTGGGGTTTTATTTGGAGTCGAATAGGTGTTTGAGTGATTTTCAGAGTGGGTTCAGGAAGAATTGGTCGGTGGCAGATCCGTTAGTGAGGTTGGTGACTGGAGTGGAGGAGGCGTTGTGTGACGGGGAGATGGTGGGGGCGTTCTTTTTGGATTTGGAGAAGGCGTATGATATGATGTGGAAGAATGGGTTGCTGGTGAGACTGTTGGAGATTAGTGTGAACGGGAGGATGTTTCGGTGGATTAAGGCGTTTTTGGCTGACAGGACCTTTCAGGTGAGAGTGAGGGGAGTGTTGTCTGAGGATTGGAAGATGGAGAATGGGACACCGCAGGGGAGTGTGATTAGTGCGATGTTGTTTAATGTGATGGTGGATGGGTTGATTCGAGCTTTGGCGGATTTCGGGTGTCAGGTGGATTTCTTCGCAGATGATGGTGTGGTATGGGTAAGAGGGCGGAGTTTGTTGTTGGTGCAGAGTCGGCTGCAAGCTGCGATAGTGCGTATGGAGGAGTGGTGTGGGAAATGGGGCTTTTCGGTGTCTGTAGATAAAAGTGTGAGTATGGTTTTCTCAAGGAGAAGAGTGCAGCAAGGGTTGGACTTGGTTTTGAAAGGTGAGAGGGTAAAAAGCATGGAAGAGTTTTGGTACTTGGGGGTGATTTTGGATAGGAAGTTAAATTGGAATTTGCAGGTGAATGGCATGGTGGATAAGTGTAAACTTAGGTTGAATTTGTTGCGGGCGGTGACTGGGAAAGAGTGGGGTGCGCAGCAGAAGTGTCTACGAATGTTGTATAAGGGGTTGATTTTGAGTGTGATGGATTTTGGATGCCAGGTGTCTGTGGGTTTCACGGCGAGTCAGAAGTTGCGGTTGGATAGGGTACAGGCGAGGGCATTGAGGGTGTGTTCGGGTGTGATGAGGTCCTCTCCAGTGAATGCGGTTCAGGTGCTTGTGGGAGAGATGCTGTTGGGGTTGAGGAGGGATGAGTTGAATATGAGATGGTGGGTGAAATGCAGTGCGAAGAGTGTGGCTCATCCAGTGCGTGAATGTTTGAGGTATAATTGGAGGTTTGACTATTATAGGGACCGGTGGAGGAGGAAGGGGGGCACTTTTGGGTTTCACATGTGGGAGAAAGGAGTGCAGTGGGGTGTGGGCGATTTGATGACTGTGACGGGTACAGATTTGGAGAGATGGCCGAGGTGGATGATGGGGTCTCCAAAGGTGTGTTTGGAGTTGGCGAATGTGGTGTCGAAGAAGAGAGGATTGCGCGGCGAGATCAAAGCTTTGGGTCAGGCGTATGTGGCAGGTAAGGAAGGAAGCAAGGTGTTCACGGATGGTTCGAAGGATCCTGTGTCTGGGAGAGTGGGTATGGCGTATTATCTGGAAAGCACTGGGGAGTATAAAGTGGGACGATTGACGAATGATGTATCGATTTGTACGGCTGAGTTGGTGGCGATTGCATTAGCGACTGATAGGGTGTGCGAGTTGGGGTTAGAGAAGGTGGTGATGTTTTCAGATTCATTGAGTGGGTTGCAGGCGATTGTGGCAGGGGATGGTGATAGGAAGGATATGATTATGGACATCAGGAGGAAGATTGATCGACGTGTGCGTGGGGGAATGGATTTGGAGTTGGCGTGGGTTCCCAGTCACAGTGGCATTTTGGGTAATGAGCTGGTGGATTGGGTGGTGGGTGAGGGTATGAGAAGGGGAGCGGTTGATGTGAGGTTGCCTTTGAGTGTGGATGAGGTAAAGACTGTGGTGGTGAGACAGGTCATGGAAGAGTGGCAGGAGAGGTGGGTGAGTGGGGTGAAGGGCAGTTGGATGTTTGGTGTTCGTGGGAAAGTGTCGGTGAAGGTGGATGCGGGGAGCCTGGAATGGAGGAGGGGGGAGGAGGTGATGCTGAATCGGTTGAGGATAGGACATGTGGGGCTAAATGACTGTCTGTTTCGAGTAGGGAAGCGTGAGTCAAGGGATTGTGCGGTGTGTGGGGTGCCTGAGACTGTAGGACATTTTCTGCTTAGGTGTGAGAGACATGTTGAGGAGAGAGAATTGATGAGGGTTCGGTTGTCTGCGCTGGGTGTGGCTGAGCTGAGTGGGAAGGCTTTGCTGGGAGGTGACGGGGAGAGAGGCAGGAGGAGGAACAGTGTGATGTTGGATTTTGTGAGGCAGACTGTGTGGTGGGAGGAGTTGTGAGTTTATGGGAGATAAATATTGATTGGTGGGTCTGGTGCACATCATCCTTTAGGATGGGGAAGCGCCTGCGTAGGTCCGCCCACGCATCTGATAATTAAGGAGAAGAAGAAGAAAAAGGAGCACAGTCTCTTGCATCAAGAGTTCTCCCAGCCCTTTTTTGCCTGGAGCCACGATTTGTATGCTGTTCCTGTTGCCGTATTATCCTGCTTCTGATCCAGTGCCATTTGCCGGCTCCTCTGGGCTCCCTGCCTCGCTGCTCTGCTCCTTTGGGCTCGCCCCTTGCTGCCCGTGTCCTCTGGGCTCCCTGCCTTGCAGCCTGCTACACTCCTCTGCCTTCAGCCCTGGTCCTCTGGGCTCCCGGCCTCGCTGCCCTGCTCCTGTTGGCTCGCTCCTTGCTGCCCTGCTCCTCTGGACTCCCTGCCTTGCAGCCTACTACAGTCCTCTGTAGTCCACAACAGTTTGCCTGCACCTTGTGCCATCCGTTACTGCAGCCCTGATTCCTTGTTTGCAGCCCACCCTGTTTCCTGGCTACTGCTCCCTTACTCTCTTCCTTGTTTGCAACCCCCTGTTCTTGTTCCCTGTCCTTCTCTTCCTTGAGTCTTCTATCCTCCCCTTAGGTTATCCATTTCAGTTATACTGTTTCTTTCTTTTCCTTCTGCTAGTTTTCTTTCGTCTTTCCAGCCCTGAGTTACTGTTCTACTATTCCATGTACAGTTTCCGGTCACCATTCCCTACAGTTAGATACTAGGTTTCTGCCCTTCCTTTCTTCCGGATTCTGTTCTTAACCTTGTTCTCTTTGACTTGCTTTTCCCTGGATATTTCTGTTCTTGTCTTCACTTGTGTCTTATCTAAATCTTTTGTACAGAGCTTGACTGTTGGTTTCCGGCAGGCAACCTCTGCCCCTTCCCTTGTCACGTTTTCAGTTTTGTACTTCGTGTCATTGTTTGGTTCCTGCTGGACCTGTCCAGGCTTCAGTCTTGTGAAGTACTGTTACCTTGTTCGTGCCTTAGGGTTCAGGTACAGACATCCACTGCTGTTGTTCCCAGCCAGGAGCATACAGAGTGGGCCCCTGATATAGCAATCTGTGCAGATGGCTGGAGTTTCCAAAGGTCCATGGAACACTCTTTCCCATTTCTGCACACACCCCAAGGGAACCCAGTTTCTTTGTACCTTTGTATTCCCTGCCCCTTTTTGTTCACAGCTACTGTTGCCTATTCTTTCTTGTCGAGCTTCCTGCTGTGTGTGCTTATCTGTCACCTTACATCAGCACAGCCACCCAAAAACCTACCGGGGTGCCCTGTGCCACTCTTGACAGAGTGCCATCCTTGACGGCTAGTTCCCATTAGACGAGAGGACCTTTCTGCCTCTCCAGGTCGGAGGGCCGTCTCTCTAATGGGAACTAGCCTTCTCAGTGTGGGTGGGCTAGTTCCCATTATTATGCAGGACTTGGCCATTAGGGGCAAAAGGGGCCATTTCTCTAATGGGAACTAGCCTTCTCAGTGTGAGTTTGCTAGATCCCATTATTATGCAGGACTTGGCCACTAGGGGCAAAAAGGGCCATTTCTCTAATGGGAACTAGCCTTCTCAGTGTGAGTAGGTTAGTTCCATTATTATGCAGGACTTGGCCACTCGGGACAAAAAGGGCCATTTCTCTAATGGGAACTAGCCTTCTCAGTGTGAGTAGGCTAGTTCCCATTATTATGCAGGACACTGGCAGGTATTTATTTTTTATTGCGCATTTATAATGCGCTTGTTCATCTCTGAGACGCGACAAGTATATCTAATGATATTTTTATTTATATTGCGGAGGAAGGAGCTCTCCACGCCGTGCACGTGCAGGTATATATTTTTTATTGCGCATTTATAATGCACTTTTTCATCTCGGATTAGCAACAGGTATATCTAATGATGGTAATTATATTTTTATTTATATCGCGCTCATACACAGCTGTTTCAGAGCGTGACAAGGGGGGGGAACAGGGGAGAACAAAACACTGATGGGTTTGTTTTTCCTATTTTGATTTTAATTGCACCAACAGCAGATCTTTGTGTGTCTTTTTGGTGGTATGCCCATCCTCGGCTCCCCTACCCCTAAACAGAAGTGGTTTATGGCCGCGCCGCACAAGCCGAGGGAATTTCAGGGCAGCTTCGGCTGCCAGTGGCAAGTCGGAATGTACGCCATCTTCACCTTTATCCAGTGGTGGAAATGGAAACTATTTGGTGGGGGATCCCACAAGGGCCGTGGTGGGGGCGGAGTTGGGGGGGTGGGAGCAGTGCCAAAAGAGGGGGGAGGGCAGAGCTGGCAGTTGACTTCTGATCAAAGGAAATGTTTGAAACGGCGCAATTTCTTTCATGCTGCTTCTATTCCAAACCGTATATTCATTCCACTTTAAACCACTTCCATGGCACTGGTGATGTTACTTCACTAGGTGGATAATAGTTTTGACCAGTGTTGCTGAATAAATATTCTTTAAAATTCACAATTTGCATCCCATTTTATTTAAAAAAAACTCCCCCATGTGTACTATTCAAACAGGGTCAGAAAAGGAATCAGTTGCCATTTACAACTATGGGCCACTTTTTCATTGGTGCCCGAGACAATTTTATGGCCCAGTCCGACCCGTACACAGGAGCAAACCGTACCAGCCATCTGTGCACCTAAACTACCAACAGCAATGTTAATCTACACTGTGATCTGAGCTCATGCAGAGTTGTAGTTTAAGCAGACTGTGAAAAAATCATTAAGAAGAGAAATTGCTCTAGCTAATGGTGAATGAGCAGATAATCTGTGGGTAAATCCTGATTTAAACCGAGGGATTGTCCTGCAACCTCATTCTTAAAACCTGCTGATTTCTGTTCGCCATAAGTAACGTTTTCTGAACCACACCCGGCACAGCTCCTGCAGCTCCCCTCTGAAAGCAGTTGGGTGGCTGCATCGTGTGGGATAGTTTCAATGTTAATAGGGGTATTTATTTATGCAATGTTTGTCAGATACAAGTATGGGGCGTGTGATCCAGGACAGCGAGAAAAGAGAGCCATTTTTTTTGGCCCCACATGCTCAGATAGTGCAACGTGATGGGGGCGCGGGAAATAAATGCAGCCTACACGTGCGCTTTCCTGCATTTGGATCGTGTGTCCATGCTGCGTTATTGCTTCCTGCTGGTTCAACCAGCATCTTATTGCCTGGTAAGGGATGCCGCTTCTCGGCTCAGACTGCCACACCACAGTTGGATGGAGTGCTGGGAAGCAAGCGTTTCAGGCCTTTGTCGGGCCCTCTGCTCCCCTCTCCCCCGTTGGACCCACAAAGACTAACGCGTGGGGAAAGGTGAGCAGGGGGGCCGGATAACTGCAATTCTGGTTCCCCCTGTGCCCCTCTCCCTCAGTGCCCCCACCTTGCTTGGCCATGGGGGGGAGAAGCAGCGACGGGAGCACGCATTGCCATTGTTGTATGATATCCAGCTCCCCCACAGCAGATTGCTGGGCTCACCCCCCCAAGCTGCTCACATGGTTCCATTTGGGGACTTTTTATTTTTTATTTTTTTCCCCAGCCCTTTCACGTGGTGCATTTTAAATCTTATATGGTCTTTGTCAATTTAAATCTTTATTAAAGCATTTTTGAAAACTTGAAATGGTTTAAAAAATATAACGTGACATAAATTAACGTGGAGGTTTGCAATGTTTTCAGAGTAGGGCTCCTTTTTTAGATGGTACTAAGTGAAAATATCTTTTTCACTGTACGGATGGGGGGGCGGGGCGATTTAGAAAGACTGCTCTGTAATTTAAATCAAACGATCATCCTTGTCAAACCCCTATCACACACAAGTGCACGCAGGGGCTGACGGGATCTGTGACCACCAGCAGAGTCATCACAGGAGGCAGAGGTGAGTTTTGGACTGTGTGTGTGCGCATGTGGGTAGGATGCATGTGTTGGGTGGGGAAATTGTGGGTTCGGGGGGTCCTCCCTGATTGATGAGTTAATGAGCGGGTGGGGAAAGAGGTGGGACAGTACGTGATTTCCGCACTTAAATGCAAATACAAAAACGTCCAGGAAAAAAATTGGGCTTTTTTGTGTTCAGGCTTTAAAATGCAGAAATAACACATAGAACTGGATAGTTTCCTAGTGCCCAAAGATGGTAGTAATCTCAAACGAAAAGCGGAAGGAGAGGTGGAAACGGACACGAGAAATGCAAAAACACTGTCTTTTTTGCATTTTGGGTTCACATGGATCGCAGTTGCTGACAAGTTAAGATACAGTGTGTGGTTTGTGCTGCTACATTAGCAAGCCTGAAGCCAACACTATTAAGGTGGCATTTGGAAACAAAACATTAACAAAAAAGACCATGGATTTGTTTGTACGGCAGCTGCAAGGCATACACAAGCAAAAAGACACTGTTAAAACGTGGCCTCAGTACCTGCAAATGCATTGGAAGATTCTTACCATATTTTCTGGGGGGCAAAAGCCATTTATAGATGCTGAGTAATTCTGTCAACAATTGTCGCTGTCAACCGGGTAATGCTTAGTGACTGTGCAGCAGAGAATTGCAAAAGTATCCTTATGTCTGACACCACAATTTTCTGCCTCATCACTGACCTGTCCTCTTATATCTGTACAGAATTGATATTGTGCTTGAAATATTTTGCAAACCAATTCAGGGCAGAGCAACTGTATCTAATTGTTAACTACTTCCTAAGCTCCCACTGCCTAAAGTGGGAGGTGTGTATTGGTATTTGCTCGGATGGTGCTCCTTCAATGTCTGGTGCTAGAACTGGGTTAAAAACAACAGAGTTGGTAGTAGTTCCACATAATTTGTGGACACACTGTGTGATTCCCCCGGGAAGCTTTGCCTGTGCGCAATATGGGACTCTCGGAGGTGCTGACTTCTGTTGTAAAGATTGTGCATTTTATTAAGATGCACCGCACAACAGCCTGTCTGTTTGCCACATTATGTGCAGAAATGGGAGCTGAACATGATGCTTTGTTTCACACAGAGGTCAGGTTGCTCTCCAGGGGGAAAGGTATTAAATTGTGTTTAGAAACTCGGGAACAAAGTGAGGCACTTTCTCCTGGGTTTAGACCAGATGAAAGAAGAGCCTCTGTGTGATTCACACTGGCTTGTACTGTTAGCTTACTATGGCGACCTCTTTGAAAAGCTACATTTTCTAAACCTCGACCCTGCAAGGCACAGAAAAGAAACCACATCATTGGCTATGAACGCAAATATTTCAGCATTCTAGAAGAAGCTGGAGCTTTGGGGGAGGAGGGTTAATGTCTGCACTCCGATGCGTTTCCAGTATTAGCAGATGCTCTTGAGGAGGCAGAGTATGATCTTTTCATGTGTTGCTGAATAAATGGGAAACCATCTCAGAACCACTCTCAAAAGTACTTTCCAGAGGACAATTGTAGCATCAATGACTCAGTAGTTCAGCCGTTCCTAGCAGACGTAGGGGCCCGCCCACCTCCCAGTTCACCTCCAGGAGGAACTAATCGAACTTCAAAGTGACAGGCTACTGGAGAGCCAATTCAAAGAATTGTCCTTAGGTAGATTATGGAAAATGCAGTTTCCTACTGTATCCAAATGCACAGTCAATGTACCTTTGCAAGATTGGATTTTCAACACTTGCAGCCCTTACGACTAACAGGGTAATTCATGGAATAAATGTGCGCCGAAAAGGGGAGCGTAAGCGTGAAAATCGCAGCACACGCGTGCTAAAGCCGCGCATGCAGCCGTTCATCGATTCATGGATTGCGCTGCGCTTGTAAAACCTGAGATGTGCGCCAAATCCATAGGTGGCGCATGCAGACGCACACGTCACTAAACGGCGTGCGCGATGTGCACAGGGAAAGCACACATTGTGTAGCGCACACAAGAAATATTCATGGAATATATTCATGGAACATATTCACGGAATCGAACAGGGGAAAGGCATGCGCCAAAAAAGACGCGCTAATCCGGAAACACGTATGCCAGCAGGAAGCAGGCATAAGCGGCCCCGCGCAGCATAAAAGTGCACGCAAACAAGCTCATACGCTACGATGAATATACCGTTCCTCGCAGCAGTGGTCGTCGGACATCGCAGGAGGAGGAGGATAGCCAGGCCCCTCATTTTTTTACCCAGGACCAGCCTTTTGGGATGCCTGATGACCGGGTTTATGGGAGGTACAGGTTTCCACCACACATAATCCTAGAACTGGTCAGGGAGTGGGAGGATGACCTCACATCACCCACCCTGTCCTCCCAAGCACTGAGCCCCTTGGAAAAGGTGCTCAATGTACTGCACTTCTTGGCTACTGGGTCATTTCAGCGGAAAAGTGCCATAGTCGGGGGTGTCTCACAGGCCACGCAGTCACACTGCCTACATCAGGTGCTGGCCATCATGACTGCACGCCCCTCAGTCTGCAGGCACATATACATGTCCAGAACACCTCCAGAAAGGCAGGCTGTCGTCCAGGACTTTTACGGGGTGGCACACTTCCCCAAAGTGTTAGGTGCCATTGATTGCACACATGTGGCTCTACGTCCTCCCAGGGCCACTGAGCACATCTATCGATACCGCAAGCACTGGCATTCCATCAATGTGCAGGTTGTATATGATGCCAAGGGAATCATCACCTCAGTATATGCCAACTATCCGGGGTCCAGCCATAATAGTTTCATATTCAGAATGTCACCCCTAAACCGGCTAATTGGTGAGTATAAATGCCTCTGCACATGCATGCATGTCAGAGACTGAGAAATGTGAAAACCCCACTAATGACAACCATTATCACCTCCCCAGGGGACAGTGCCTACCCTCTGAGCACCTACATGATGATGCCAATTCGGAACCCCACCACACCACCCGAGGTAAGATACAACACAGCCCATATTGCAACCCGGGGCATAGTGGAGCGCACATTCGGAGTGCTGAAGTCACGCTTTCGCTCCCTTGACCGCTCTGGTGGGCAGCTGCTATATGCGCCCCCAGTAGTGTGCAGGATCATAGTGGCAGCATGTGTCCTGCACAACGTTGCAACCCAGCGGGGCGTGCCAGTGGACATGGTGGTGCCCCCACATCCCCAACCACATGCACGGCCGCTGCACATGGGAGGTGAAAGAGCACGTGGTGAGGCAGCCCGTACCCAGCTTGTTGCAAATTACATCACCTAAAATCTCACCCCTGCGGAGTGCACACAGGCCTGGCATATAGAAGCTGACAATCAATGATGATGACAAAAGGGACAGTCAACTGTCACAGCCATACCAGCCTGAGATTGTTCACCTGGAAGTTCTACATTGTGTGCATCCCTAGCTACGTAAAGACACCCAATGCTGTGTCAGAAAAAGCCACACATTCATGCAGCATGAAGGACTACCCCCTTGCAAAATACCACATCAAAATAGTGGTATGTCACCCAACCCCTCCCCATCTTAGCTACCCAACACACCATGGCATGGCATGCAATGTGAAAGCAACCAAATGAATGCACAACACATGACACAAGTGTCACAAAGTGCACTGTCCCAAATGGAAACAGGCCACAGACAATATGTTCTCAGTAATAAATAAAAAACAACACACAATAACAAATGCTTACCAGTAAAACAAAACATCAGTACAGGATCAAACAGTGGCAATATATGACAGTAAAAAATTAAAGTAGTGCAAGTGTCACAACCTGACTAAGGCAGCACATCGACCCCTTCCAACTGCAGAGTGTTGCTGGTAGACAAATGTGTCAGTGTACTGCATACAACATGAACTGCATCTGCAAAGGAGACGGGCCCGTTAAGACATGAAGAAGGTACATGTATATAAGGAGAAAGTCATGGATGTAGAAGCATATAAAAATCCACTATGCAGTGAAGAATCGAACACCAATCCCCACTAGGGATGTATACACAGTTTTGACTACAGATTGCCCACACAATTTATGGGAGCCCAATGTCACTGTGTAAGTTACTGTCACTTGGTCACACCCTTTGCAAGCCCATGGAAAGGAGAAGCAGGAGGGGGTGTGTGTGTGTCAGGAACCCAAGTTTCTAACCCAAAGACAAGACAAGCCTGCATGTGCCCAGCAGGAATACACAGTGGATGCCTACGGGAGCCACACAAAGCAACACACTGTAAAATAAAAAATAAAAAAAAATAAAAAAAATGGCCATGTGTGGACCGGGGGGAGGTCACCCAGGAGGGACGAGGTACAGGCTGCACCCCAACACCCACATGCGTGGATGTTGAGAATAAAAAAAACCTCCATGGGCTCATGGCCTGCACGGCTACGCTACAGTGAGAGAACTGCCGTCACTGTCATCACCCTCTGGTGCTACATCAGAAGGTGGGCTGATATGGGAGGCAGACCACGCAAAGCCCTGGCATGCTCCTCCATGGCAGCAAGCATGCGGGTGTGAAAGGTTTGGTTCTGCAGGATGATGGTACAGAGATCCACATGCAGCACCTCACGGGTAGCATGCATTTCTGCCTGCATGGCCTCGCGTGATGCCCAGATCTCCTGACGGATTGCCTGGAGCTCAGCTGAGAGTGTGTGTGTCAGCTGCTCCAGCTGCTGTTCTGACCTTGTACTCCGGGACATCTCAAGTTCACACAGAGTATCTCTGAGGGACCTGTGTTCTAACCTCAGGGCTTCCCTGCGGGCCTGTGACTCTGCAGATATGGCTGTGTGCAGAGTCTCCAGTCTTGCCCGTCAGTCCCTGTCGGATGCCAACATGTCCTGCTTGTGTGAGTGGCAAATGGACTCTGTTGCCTGCTGCTGGAGCTCCACCTGCCTTTCAGGGGGGAGAATGGAAGTGGCCACCCTATCCATGGCCTGAGCCATCATTTCACACAATGCCCCCTTGTTGTGCTGCTATAATGTAGATTGAGCTCTCCCACTCAGTATTGCCTTGTGGCGCACGGCCACCGCTTTGGCGGGCACCACACCTGTTTGGGGCAAGGTGATGTGCACCTTGCTGTGCTGGCACTGCCTAAGGCTGCAGGACTGCATTCCTCCTTTGATCTGCTGGCCCAGGAACAGTAGCAAATATTGTGGAGTGTGACCCTGCATCCGTAACTGCCACAGGCGGACTTTTCAACACTGAATGCCCCATAGAGGGGTCCACCCCTGGTGCAGGTGGACTGGACAGAACACCATCCCTGCCATAAACACTCACCTGCGACAGGACATATGTCTCAATGTCCGATTCAGCACCTGATTCATAGAGGTCTCCGGAGGTGTACCCAGAAACACCCGTGGACAGTATGGTCTGTAGGAGTAATGGGTTTTCAGCCACCACCACCCCACGTCCTCCACTGGTGCCTTGTTGTGGCTGTGAGTCCTCCTGGCTCTGCGCCATCTCCTCTTCCTCAACAGCATCAAGTGCCTCATCACCTGCAAAAACATAAAAGAAAAGAAATGAAAACAGGCATGAGCACCATAGCGCACACACATAGGCATGAGGAGGCAGACATCCAGCACATAAATGACACATGTCACACATGACAATAACTCTGGCATGCATGCACTGTCAATGAGTTGGAAGGGGAGGCAAAAAGCAGACACTGAGGACTCCAAGATGGAAAACCAACACATGTGCTGCATGCTGGATAGGACTGGCATCACACATTAGCCTGTGAGTTGCATGGACAATCCACATACATGACACATGCCATCACACAGATGGCACGTACATAGCCATGGCAGATTTGACAAGAACACCCAGATGGTAGCAAATCAGTACTGCCACCTATCCATGTGAGATGGACATCATGAAATCGAAAATGAAAAATAGTGTGACAAAACATGCATGTGCCACACGCTGCAACAAAGCCAGTGTTCACTGATGCAGTGATGGCAGGCACATGGATACATCAATGGTTGGTCACTTCGACATGATAGAACACAATTGTCATGTTCAACGTTCAAACAGGGCCCCAAAATGATTGTGTGCAGGCCATGTATAGGTGCACATTACTCAATCAGCCTCATTCGTGAAATCATTCCCATAATAAGGTAAGAAATGTGGGCCATTGTGCGATGTAATCTATGACTGAAGTATGTCACATTTTGGGCAGTACGGCACAGAAATGTGTGGTAAAAATGCTAATGATTTCATCAATCAGGCAGAATGAACAGGAAAACAGTATGAACAATGTTGTGGCAAGATGACAGTTGAAGGGCAAGTGCTGTAAGCAGGTGCAATTTGTCAACTGCGGTCAGAAGGGATACTGTGAGACCCAAACACTAGGCCGGGGAATGGTTTGGAGGGACCACATGGGTGACCCATAGCAGTCATGACTACACAGCCTCACCTGGCACTCAATCAGAACACATCACCCAAGCAACATACACATGCATTGCACACACATGCATGGGCACTCACCTGACATTGCTTCAAGATCTGGTAGGTCTCCCACGCCTTGGATCTGATCCTCTGTGATGAAGGCTCCAGCGATAGACTCATGTTCAGTGAGTTGTTCCTCCTCTGGTGGAGACCCACCGCCAGTCACCAGAGTAGAGGCATGATTGGAAGCCAGCTTGTTCTTTGCTCTACGTTTCAGGTCATTCCACCGCTTAGAGCAATCATCAGCTGTGCGCCTCACAAATCCAAGGGAACTAATGTGGTCCGCGATGGTCTGCCAGTGGGCCCTACGTTGAGCAGTCGTAGTCTTGCACCCTGCAGTCACCACCGTTTCGCGGCCATGGGCCGACACATAGCCCACAAGTGCGTCTAGTTCTGCATCATTGAAACTAGGCTGCTTTGACGTGCTGGTGTGGGTAGCTGTGTCTGGGGTCCCAGCCTGTACCACAAGAGCACCCTTCTTCCTCTTGGAAGGTGGTGCAGACCCTGAGTGGCTTATGCCGCTCTGGTTGGTAGGGGCTGAAGGGCAGGTGGACTGGGCACTGGAAGTAGCCAAAGGCACGATGACCAAAGGTCTCACTGCAGGCATTGGCTGCTGGGTGATGTTGGCAGGACTAACCTCAGTGTGATGGACTTGGACGAACACTGTCCCGGCTGGGAGACTCGGAGCTGGGGTGGATTTAGCTGCAGCTGCCCTGCAGCCTCATCACCCTGGCTACTTGGGGCAGCAGATGACATTGCTGCCCCAGATCCACGTGGCCTGGTAACAGCAACTTTCACCGCCACACATGGCTTTGACTTGGTGACACGGAAGTCAGCCTGGGAGTCATCCTGTGCCGGTTCGGTCGACAATATGGGCCGGGTTAACTGCATCTCCCCGACCCATTGGTGGGGGCATAGGTGTCCCTGATTGGTCCTCCACACACTGGCCTCTTGGGCCACCCTGCACATCCTGGCCACGTCCCCTACCGCGCCCCCCTCTCTGAGGTCGGCCACCTTTGCCTCCCTTACTGCTTGGTCGCCTCCCAACCATGACACTGATGTTTTTGTGCGAATGGGAGGTGCAGTAAACAATTGTCCTGGGCAATTGGAGTGAAAGGGGTAGGTACTAGATGGAATACGTACCCTAGTGCTCTAGCAAGGCTGTGTGTGACCCCTGGGGGAAGATGACGGGTCACGCAATGCTCAGGCACCCCTAAAACAAAATTTAACGTGCACGCGACCCCTGGTAGCCCACGTGCGTGGAACAGAGAACCTGCACTACGCTGTGGCACCCAGAAACACAAAAATAAGCATACACGTGGTACACGCAGGCTACAATGACCTCTGAATGGGTACGCGACACACGGAGCAACCACAGTTGAAAAATACGTGCACGACTCACCGTCTGCCTGGAAAAAGAACGTGAAAAAGACGCGCGTGTGCGCATTGGCAGCACTCCTGCCAAAAGAAGAATTGAACGCTGTCTGAGTATACAAGGAGTACGAACTGGAACCGTTGTGAAGTAATCGCGTGTGAACCGACAAGAAAAACAAGAATCACCCGCTCGCTCTCCACAAAAAGCATGTACAAGGAAATGGCGTCCAATTACATGCAATGACACCCAGATGTGCAGTTTTTGCACGTGTACAATCAACATGCACCCGTGTTGAGGGAAACGCCCTTGTGCGTTATGTCAGAGACGCGCTTACGTGCTAAGGGCCTTTCCTCAAATGACACGCTGACGTGCAGTTTTTTTCACGTGCCAAATCACTCCATATCAAGCCGGCCATGCAACAACACACGGAAGACCACGCTCCTGCCCAGAAGGCCATTTTCCTGCCCCCCAGATTCCCAAGCACGCTCCCACCTGCCATCTGCTGCTGCCTGTCTGCCTGATGGCCACGTGCCCTGCTGTTTGGCGCCTGCACGTCAGCCATCTGCAGGGGTCCAGTTGCTGTGACCACCCCTGCTAGAACAAAAGGCTCCCGACTGGGATTCCATCGCTCCACAGCCCAGCCCCAAGACCCAGTTGCCCACCCACACCTGCCTCGGGGGTTGCCATGTCGGACACACCATCTGGCACCAGTGGCAAGCCCCCAGCAGAGAGGCAGAGGGCTACCAGCTTCAGTGCGAATGGGGTTGGTATCCTGGTGGAGCAAGTCCTGGGGCAATATGATGCCCTCTTTGGAAGTTTACGCGCCGACAATGAAGGACGGAAGAGGATCTGGATGGACATTGTGGCTTCCATCAACGTGGAGGGGGTGGCAGCCCACGACATTCAACACGTCCGGACGCGCTGGGAGGACTTCAGGTCCAGGACCCTCAACAAGGCCCGGCACCTCTTGAAGGCAGCGGATGCTGAGGGGTGCCGGGTCTGCCTTACCAACATCCAAATGAGGGTCCTGGAACGTATACGCCCAGCACTCCACATCCAGGTCCTTGAGAAGCAGACCCGTCCGGAGTCGAGCGGTAAGTGTACATGCGTACTGAGTGGACGCTGTGCGTGTTGAGGTGTGCCAGGAGTGTGCAGGTTGGACATATGTCTTTGTAGGGCCATGTATGGATGTGTATGTACAGGGACATAAGCCTGCTGCATGTGAGTCCTGTCATGTGTGAGACACATCAATGGTGTATGTGTTCAAATGCATGCTGACCAAAAGCATGTGTGGGTGCACACATGTTAGAATTTCTGTGTATGTACTGTGGCATGGTTGTGGTGTCACACATGGATGCTGGTTCCACCTGCATGTATCTGCACCATGTGCATGTGTGTGCATTCGACAAGTGTGCAACTGTGATACACCATGGATGCTTGTGACACCCACATGTAGGAGGCACATTTGCAGATGTGACATGGATGCCCATGATTTCACTGTGACGGGTGGTGGAGATGTACAGATACATGTATGTCTGATGACGTGTGTGCATGTGTTTAGCAGTCCCCATGTTGCATGTGACGTCAGGCTGCCCTTCGGTTGTACATGCTGTTATATGTGTATGGATGCTACTGCCTGCTGCACGATTCCTGTTAAATTGCGCATGTGTGTGTGTTCAAATGATATGTGTGTTGGGGAGTGTGATGCCATGTGTGAAGTTTGACACTGCCACTCATGTGGAACTGTCATGTGTGTAGCAGACCATTGTACAGTGCCCTGAATCCTGTGTTCTGTCTCTCCCTGTCTGCAGCGTCAACTGATGAAGAGGGCGGAGACGGTGCTGTGGAGCATAGAGGCAGGGATACCACTGCCAGCCAGAGATGCAAGACCCAGCTCCCCTCCCAGGTTGTCATCTCTTCGGGGAGTGAGGAGTCTGGTGCCGCGTCCGCGGCCGCAGCTGCCGGGGGTAGGTCCAAGAGGCAGAGGTCGGAGGTGGACCCCTCGGCAGCAGAAGGGGCAGCTGAGACTCCACAGGGGCATACGGAGGAAGATGGCACGGAGTCATCCAGGTTGGTGGGGGGTTTGGTTGAGGAAGAGGCTGTGGAAGTCACACACACGGGGCCTGGAAGGGGGGATTCCACTGGTGCCAGTGGTGCAGTCAAGGGGCAGTCACAGGAGCAGCACAGGCTGCCGCAGAGGTGCCTGTGTGTAATCCTGTCCCCGATCCTGTGACTGCATCATCCGGCACCGGCAGGGATGCCTTCGTCCAGACCCGTTTTCAGGGAGGGGATAGCCGCACAACAACTGGCCTTCCTCTCCCTGGGGACGTGGCAATCCAGGACCATGTTGAGCCTGTTCTGGCTGGGGTGGCGTTGCGTGTTCGTGACATTCGGGATGACGTGCAGGGTTCTCATGAGGACAATGCATGTCATTTTGAATGCCTTGAAGACCGCGTCAACCTACTAGGAGGGGTCACCAGTGCTGGGTTCCTCCGTGTGCTGGAGCTTCTACCGACCCCCTCCTCAACTGAACGTCCTATGTGCCGGTCGTCCTCCATGCCATCTTCCTGCCCAAGGGTCACCTGAGCACCATGTGGAGCTGCCCCCGACCCAGCATCCAGGCTGTTGGAGGACACATCGCTGGCACAGTCGGGAGTCGGAGGTCCAGCAGGGGTGGCCACCCCAACAACTGGACCCCAGCAGGAGGAGGACGTGCAGGCAACAACAGGCAGGGCACATGCACGGCAGCAGCAGGCTCAAGGTGGGAGCGATGATGACTCGGGCCATCAACATCAGAGGGGCAGGCATCGGCTGGAGGGCAGGAGGACCCTGGATTGGGAGTGTCTTCCGGGTGGCAGCGGTTGGGCCAGCACATAGATGCGGAGCTGCAGCGGGCAGGAGAGGCACGGTTCAGTATGGTCAGGGCGGAGAATTCCATGCGCAGGGCGCTGAGGCGGCCCGAGTGCCTCGAGGCAATTCGCAGGGAGTTGGAGGTGGACATGGCTTTATCCCTGCGAAACCTCGGGGCCATGGAACAGGCCCGCCTCCTGGACATAGAACAGGAATTCAATGATGCCCTGGCCCGGGAAATCGACAAGTGAGCCGTAGGACTTGCCCGCCGCCATTTTATATAGTTAATTAGTGTTAGGTTTAATTTATGTTTTTCTTTCATTTGGGGCGCTTGGACTGTGCCCCACCTTTTTGTAGATAGTTCTTTATTAGGTAGGGATTTTTCTAGGTTTCCTTTCAGTATTTGGGCTCATGGACCCTGGATTTGTTCTTTGTATATAGTTGAAGACTGCTTTTCTCATCATTTATTTTGCGTTTACCATGGAGCAATGGATTTTTCTTATTTATTTCTTTGGATTTGGTTTGCTGGACGGACACTTTGGACCCATTTTCATTTGGATTTATTTTGATTCTGCTTTCATATTTTTTATTTCATTCTTTGGAACATGTAGCATTTTCTTTATTATTTCCATTATAGTGTGATTTCATTTCATTCCCTTGCTTTTGTGTTCAATACATTTTTGTTTCATACTTCAATGTGTGGTATTCTCTCACTGGTTTCATGCATGTCACGATGTGGGTGTTCTCATTCACTTGCACCCATTGTGTGTATGCGACGGACATGTGTTGATGTGCATACTTGCCATTTGGGTTGTATCATGTAATGGGCATTTCTATGTGGGATGGATGGAATACTTGGTTGGGTGTTTGGACAGGGGTGGCGTGGGGTGGGATTTGGGTGGCCATAAGGCCCGTGATTGTGGATCGTGATGATATGTTGAGGGGACATGAGCTGGGGCCTGCTGGCAGGTGCCCGTCACTGCTGGGTGGGTGGGGGTTCAGGGGGACATGAGTCGGGGCCTGCTGGCAGGTGCCCGTCACTGCTGGGTGGGTGGGGGTGCAGGGGGACATGAGTCGGGGCCTGCTGGCAGGTGCCCGTCACTGCTGGGTGGGTGGGGGTGCAGGGGGACATGAGTCTGGGCCTGCTGGCAGGTGCCCGTCAATGCTGGGTGGGTGGGGGGGCAGGGGGACATGAGTCGGGGCCTGCTGGCAGGTGCCCGTCACTGCTGGGTGGGTGGGGGTGCAGGGGGACATGAGTCGGGGCCTGCTGGCAGGTGCCCGTCAATGCTGGGTGGGTGGGGGTGCAGGGGGACATGAGTCGGGCCTGCTGGCAGGTGCCCGTCACTGTTGGGTGGGTGGTGGTGCAGGGGGAGTCACTGCTGGGTGGGTGGGGGTGCCGGGGGACATGTGTCGGGGCTCACTAGTGCATGGTGACATGTGGGCTGGCTGCGGGGCATGCCCAGGGTGTATGGGCTGCTTGTGGGGCATGCCCAGGGTGTATGGGCTGCTTGTGGGGCATGCCCAGGATGGATGGGCTGCCTGCGGGGCATGCCCAGGTTGGATAGGCTGCCTGCGGGGCATGCCCAGGGGTGCAGGGTAGTCCCCTGTGGTGTAGGCTGCCTGCAGGGCCTGGGGAGGGGGGAGAGGGTACACCTGGGAGGACCCACACTGCCAATTCGCGTGTGGTACTCCCCGTGCACCCCAGCAATACATGTACCCCACTCGCCCAGCAAAATCGGGTGTGAAACTCCCTGCATACCCGTCATAATACACGTACCCCGCTCCACCAGCAAAATCACATGTGAAACTCCCTGCGCATCTCTCAGAATACACGTACCCCTCTCGTGCTAGCTAAAAACGCGTGTGAAACTCACCACGCACCCCCAGAAATACACGTACCCCGCTCACCCAAGGAGTATCGCGTGTGATACTTCCCGCGCACCCCCAAAATACACGTACCCCGCTCACAAAAGGCCTGTCACGTGTAGAACTTCCTGCGTACCCCCAGAATACACGTACCCCGCTCGCACAAGGCCTATCGCATGTGATACTTCCCGCGCACCCCCTAAATACATGTACCTCACTCGCACAAGGCCTGTCGCGTGTAAAACATTCTGTGCACCCCTAGAATACACATACGCCACTCGCACAAGGCCTATCGCGTGTGATAATTCCCGCGCACCCCTGAAATAGACGTACCCCGCTCGCACATGCCCTATCGCGTGTTAAACTTCCGCGCACCCCCAGAATACACGTACCCCGCTCGCACATGCCCTATCGCGTGTGATACTTCCCGCGCACCCCCAAAATACATGTACCCCGCTCGCACATGTCCTATCGCGTGTGATACTTCCCGCGTACCCCCGAAATACACATACCCTGCTCGCACAAGGCCTGTCGCGTGTGATACTTCCCATGCACTCCTGAAAATACACTGTACCGGCCCTGTAAACTGGTGCAGGGTTAGCACGGCCCTTTGCGCTGCATTGGGGATTTCAATGCCTTTTCCTTGCGCAAGGGGCGTTCTTGGGGGCGTAACTGCCACTGTGAGATGTTCTCTGCGCCAGCGCTCAAAATGGCTTTGAAATTCCATGAATACGCAGTGCGCCAGAATGCTGTTTAGCGCACACGGCTGGCGCACGCTGGCGCACGTTCCCTCTCTGCGTTGCTCGCGTGCACTGCCTCTGCGCTGAAATCTATGAATTACCCCGTAAATATCGGTCAAAGCTGGAAGAAAACCTGTTGTTGGCTACTGCAAAAATTGAACCCAATAGTAATGGCTGGCTGCTGAAAGACAGGCCCACCCTTCGCACTAGTTCTCCAGTATGCCACTGTCCAACTTGCAAGTGACTGCATTGATAGTTATCAAGTTGTTGTACTTAAGTATGTCCTACGTTACTGTAGGAAAGAAATATCCAACACTGCTTTTAGTCAAGTCCCCTGTAGCAAAAAATTCAGAATGCTGTGTTTACAAATATTTGCCTTCTAATTAATTTGAGTTATTCCAAGCAATGATTTTTAAAGAATGTGTTGTTTGGCACTGACACCTCCATTTGGCACCATTCTAAACCAGATAAACATTTTGGAGTCCATGTGTATAGAGGGGGCAAGCCAGGTACCTTTTCTTAGGGAGGGCTCGGGGGTCAAAAAAGTTTGAAGACCAATCTTGTTATAAAAAAAAAAACAATTGTTATCTTGCTGCCACCGCTCAGTGGGTACGAGCGAAATCATTCCAGTGCTTTACTGTGAAGGAAAGAGTTGCACCGACCCAGCGATACTCAAGATTTGTCTCTGTCTGCTTAAGAACATTGCAGTGTTGCATAGCCCCTGTGAGAATGTCTATTGTATATAGAGGGCACAGTGCTTGTAATTTTCAATAAGTTGCCCGGAAAGCTGCATGCCAGTGCACAGACACCCGCTGGCATAGATTTCCCTTGTGTGGTGATTGTTGATGTGTGGCTTGTGGGAAGCGTGTGTGACTTTCGCAGCATCTTTAATATTGCTTTATTCTGAAGCAGGGTACCAAGTGGCAAAGTTTTGTTTGGCTGGCGTGAAGGCTAGCTAAGTTTTGAAGTATGTGGCGGACTGAGCTGCTGTGTGGTACGGGGTGTGCTGCACACACCGCCAGGTGTAGTCTCAGGCTGGGGATGGTTGAAAAACCCTGATGAATGAGTTCTTTGATTCCTCCTTCTGGTGGCACAGGGTGCTTTGGGCTTAGATTTGCTGTTGTGATTCTGCGCACAGAGAATGGTTGCAGATATTGGCCATCCAAGCTCTCATGAAGAATGCAGAGAAAGAGACTCCTCTAACCAACAGTGGACAGATGCCCCCTATCTATTTATTTCTCTTAACAATGCTTGCAACCTGATCATTTCTTTCACTTAAGCCATTGAACACCAGCCAGCTAAAAAAAGTGCCATCCATTAATTGTCCAACTGAATTTGCATTAAAGGAGAGTCTCGACTCCCTCTCCCCACAACCCCACCTCCTCTTCAAGCTGGGAAAGATTGTTGAGATTTGTGTAATGTGAAAAGTGTACAGGGCAGGTACTCTGTGAAGTTTAAGGTCAAAGTACCCCTAAAGAGGTTCTGTAAAGCTGCCCCCCATAAAACGCGAACTGTCTGGCATTCAAAGACCCATTTTGTATTGTAATGCTTTTGAATATTATTTTTTCACTGTTGGAAGTTACGGATGCTATACCCGTGAGGCAGAGCTTTTTACGCTATTTATTTTAAAGAACACATAGATGGCTTGTTTATCCCCGTTTACCATTGCCTTTTCGGTTCACAGTAGGGCTAGTTGTGCCAGCCTTTATGCGCAGAGGACCATGTTCTAATTCCCCCATGACTCATGCTCTACTCAATCTACATTTAGTTTGTTCAACACTTTGGGGAAATCGCTACATGATTTAATAATTAAATGTAAATTTCAGGGACTCAGGATTACTGCATATTGTACCTATACTTATGTCACATTCTCTATATAGGTTGATGAGGTTCCCGGAGGGATTTTATTGCCCCTTCAATGTCGTTTGTTTTTTTCCAACCACTTGACCTCAGCAGTTAATTGAAGATAGTTTGCCTGTGTTAATCAGCTGGCGGGAGTCGTATTTAAGGTTGCACCAATAACCTTATTTTATTCAGGCAAAACACTTTAAATGCGGTTTTCAACACAAGCATGATATTCGTTTTATTCAAGCAAGCAATTTCTTTCACTTTCCTTAACAATGCCTTAAATCAGGGTTTGTGCTTTCACATGGGTTAAGGTCAAACCAACGGAAAGAAAAAAAAAACTGAAGTCTTTTAAATGTCCTTGCCTTTTAGTGTTGGCTTTGTTTTCCTCCTAAGGCACTCATTAAGTGCTGCTTCAGACTTTCTCTCTGAAGTTCAATAGAAAAGAGATGTCCATTCCGGTAAAGTTTTTTTATTCCACGATTACGTGGGCCAAAGAAAACAGTCCATAAATCAATGCCCGTGCCGTCAGCCCGACAGCCAGCATTTATCCCGGCCAAATGGTGCTTTTCCAGTAAGCCCCTGTCAGAGGGACTCTGCGTTCGTCTGCTGCGAGGTTTCGCGCATATGGACTCCTCGCATGCCTGTGGCTCTGGCCATCAGTATGCCCAGTTAAAACCAGCCTCCTCCTCCTTCCATTCCTCTCTGCTCTTGCCTTCTCCCTGGATAAAGAAAGAACAGACAGCCTCTCTGAATCCACGCATGCGTTAAAAATGCTGTCTTCCCCTCCCAAGTCCAGGTGTGTTCAATCTTTCCCCGCTCTTACC
Source organism: Ambystoma mexicanum (assembly GCF_040938575.1). NCBI lineage: Eukaryota > Metazoa > Chordata > Amphibia > Caudata > Ambystomatidae > Ambystoma > Ambystoma mexicanum. The sequence continues at coordinate 289,901,795 of NC_090932.1, read as the reverse complement.
AATCAACCCCACCCTGTGGGATGTATTTACCCATGCATCCGAGCCCTACCTCAAAACTGTGCAGTACTGACATGAAAACATCATGATGGCCAGAGCTTCCCAGAAAATGCCCAGGGAAGTGCATGAAGAATAGGCTGCCACTCATTTTTGCCGATGTTATGGGCACAGAAGGACACTGCCTAAAACCACCATTGGACTACCCACACAGTAGTCTGAAACCATTGGGAGTGGCAATGCTGATTGCCAAAAGCAAACCCATAACTGTTGGGAATTCATTTTCTTAAATCCCAAAAAGGGGTGCAGTACCAGTACTCACCACTATCAGAAAGCCGGCGTTTTAAAACCACCAGATTTTACTTTTTTGTAGAAAACTGAATAAATGAACCCAAAACAGGCCAAAGAAAGACTTACTGAGAGGTGGATACAATGTAAAGTTATATTCTGAAGTGACTTGAAGGTTTATAACAAGACTGGCTGAGCTGTGGATTTCAGCAGTTTAAGTAAATTTGGACTGAAAGACACTAAAAAAATCTAAATGTTTAAATTGACTGAGTGACCTACTTTTGAGTATCACATAGGTTGCAATTGTTTAAATGTCATAGTTTTAAACTTAGAATCAGCCTTCTAGCTGCATATGTGAAAATGTTTAGTTTTATTTGAATGCAGAAACTGGGGAACAGAAATGACATGTAGCTAAAAACTGGCTTAAAGAGATTCCAATTTGCCTGGCAACTACCCCCATCAGGAGTGAAACTTGAGTCACAGCTGTGTTCCCAGGCCTAGCTGCCCTTTTGCTGCTCACACCAAAAGGGATATGACACTTCCCTGATTGAATTACCTGGGCTCTGCAGGAAATTGAACAAAGCCCTGTCTTGACTCAGGCAAATGTTTTATGGCGGGAGTCGTAAATGGAGATTTCTCCTGGAAGCACAGGGGAGGGGCACTGCCTGTGAGAGCAAGCTGGCTTGGCACAACTGGAAAAACCAGAAATTCAACCTTGTGCTGGAGGAAAACCACACCCCTTTGGGGCCAGAACATAACTCTAAAAAGATGAATAACTCATAGAGCGGACATGTGAAAATTGTATAAATGACACCATAATTCTTGTGATTTTTCTGCCCACATTTTAAGAGGTTTTTAGAACCGGTGGCATGTTCAGGGGGGTTTTAGCGGAAAAGAGGATATTACTCAAAATGTGTGCATGTGAAAAATCTGACACTTCATCAACTAATGTCCATACTCCTTGCGCACATGTGTGTAAATTTGGGTTAATGTCCGAAATTGCGAAACCAGTTAAAAAGTGAAATATGTGCCATTTTTTAATGCAAGCCCCCAGGAAGAGCAGATTTGGACAGGGTATACCTCCTGTGATATGTGAAGGGTGCATGTAATTTTAAACAAATGTGTACCTGTGCAAATATGTTTTTTTGAGCAAATATAGATTGTGTGTAAAGTTGACAGGGGTGGGTTCTCTGTATCATAAACAGACCTCATCATGATGACACTTCATTTCATTCCCCCAATCAAGTGGAAGCGGATGAAGTGGCCAATGACAAGTGGAGAGGGGCTGGCTAGTGATGCTGCTCACACACACCCATTTTCAAAACACATAAAAGCAGAGAGACAGGACAGATAGGGACTTTCAAATCCATTTGCAGCTGGAAGCTCTGCCGGGAAAATCCATACTTTACCTCCATCAATCTCCAGAGAAAGCTGTGCAGAAAGATCCAGACTTTAAATCCCTCAATCTTCAGAATCCAGAGAGAGAGCAGACCCAGATCACTGTGAAGTGCAGAGACCAGAGTCCCGTCTAAAACCTGACCAGATCCATGGCGAGGCCCATTTCACTCAAGAATATAGTGTGAGTACCTAGAAAACTGTGCAGAACCAATCTCCTAGTTAAAATAACATAATTCAATCTAGTTTAATCTAAGTAGAACTGTCTCCTGTCACCTGTCATTTGCAAAGCTGTCACCTGTCATTTTCTAGTTGCAAGCTGCACTTGTTTTTTTGAACTTTAAAATTTCAAATCTGAAAAACGACCTTTATTTAATCGCTCATATCTCCGTGACCGTTTGTGCTAGAGACTTGCAGTAACTTTCATTTGGAAGCTGAGATCCTAGGCTTTCCTAGGACCCCGAAACGATATTGCTAGCCCTTGTAGTTCCTCTGTAATCGCACCAGATGCATTCGCGAATTTTACCGCGATTTGCAAATTTCTCCACTTGCAAAAAGATAGCTGCTTTTGCTTTCCTCTGAAAGAAATTCGTTTGCCTCATAAAAACCATCCCTGCATCATTGCTAGTGTGAGCCTGGACTAATATTAACTAGATACCACTCACCCTGAACCTCTAGAGGGAATTAAAAGCATTTTAGCATATTCTTTCTTCATTTCCAGCACATTTAAAAGCATTTGGGCCTGTGTTTTCAACTTCTGTAGTCTAAGTTGCTGGGGTGAACTGAATCACATTTGATTGCATTTCTGAGAACTGTGTGCTTCCCTCCATTTCCTTGCATTGCATAAAAAGGGGGGGTGAATTGTCCAAGAAAGTGATTACATTGTCTTTTGCTGAAATCCTATCGAGTTATTTTCTGTACTGCATTTCATTCCACATTGCATTCATTTGAAACCATAAAAGTATTGTTGCTATCTTATCCATTTCATGTCAACTCCTTAGTGATTATAAAGAAGTGTGCTAGTGCCAGATTCTCCGTTGTTAATCTTTATCATATCAGATTAAGTGTGCTATTCAATTATTAATTTATTATAAAGCGTGATATAGATATATTGTTTAAATTATCAATTAAACCTTTTAACTTGCAAAACAGAACTACTTCTTGGCTCAGTGGGGTCAGGGTTATTCAAGGAGAGGGGTGTTATATAGGGGTAGTCATCCAGAACGCATGAACTGGACATAAAGATATATTAATAAGGGTTTCCATTCAGTATCCCAGACTAGGCATTGACTTAGCTGTAGTGTTGAATTGAATCCTCTTACAACCCTTTCTTCGCTTTTCTCCCTGGGCTCTCCCACCTGACCTCCCTGTTTATTACTGGATTCCACCCGCCCTCCTGATATTCTGCCCGTTCTGAATGCCTTTCTTCTGCTGAGGTAATAAGGTAAGTGAATGCCACTGTGCATTTTGAAACTAAGCAATTTGGGAGCTTTTCTTTGTGATTCAGCATAGTGCATCGTAGGAGAAGTCGTTTTCTGACATGTAGTCTCCATAGATTTTACTTTGGGAGCTCCTGGCAGAGTTGTTTTTTTAATTATGTGCAGCATATTTTTACCGTCCGTGGCTGCCAGTACAGGGTGTTCTGTTAACTTCATGTTGGTGTGTGGGCTAGATGTCCCGTCAGTGTTCAAATGATGTGACTCAGGAGGTTTATCCTCACAGCCTGTAAACCTTATTGAATGCTTGCTAGGGATAGTGATCCCTGCCTGTAATTTAGAAAATATCTTTTTTGATCATTGTTTATGATGATCTGGGGTGAATGCTTTTTATGTTTTTTTTTCTTTTTCTCTAATGATGGGACCAGTTCATTCTTGTTAGATGATGTTGAACTTGGAGCTGTTTTCTTGCTTGTCTTGATTTTTCAGCAGCCTTGTGTGTGTGTCAGAGGACTGGCGCGGTAGTGGGAGTTTTCTGACCTGGACGTGGAAAAAGTGCTGTTAATTGCTTTGCAGTTAGAAAGTGGGAGGTCACTTTATTCCCTTAAAGCAGTGGTCGTCAAGCCTTTTTATGCTGAGGCCCAACTTGAGTAAAATATTTTCTGCCCCCACCACAAATGCTTATATTTTCTATTAAAAAGTCACCATAATCCTTCAAGCCCCCCAACACTAGGCATACTTTAGGTCCCCCAGTTTGAAGGCCTCTGCCACAAGGCGCCCTAGCTGTTCAGCATACAGAGGCCCCCTTGTCGTGGGTGGGGCGACTCCTTACCAGTTCCACTCAATGACTGTTCTACTGATCAGGCTGATTGCTTTCAAACTGTCGCCAAGTAGGGGATACATGTTCCTACTGGCTGCCCCTCTCTGGCTTTAATGCTGTTGCTTGTCCAATGCCCCCACGAATGTTCCACATGAGTAGTCCGTGCCTTCCTCAGATAGGTAGATAGGTGCACCAGACCCTCTACATAATAGGTTATCTACATGTATCCGGCTGTGGTGCATGTGTGAGAAACCATGCCTCTGCAAAGTTTACCCATGGCTTGGTTTACTTTTTTGCAGGATTTTCCCACTGCTATGAGTGCTGCACTAGTTCAGCTGTAGTGCATAATTTATTGTACATTAGCGATGGTTATGGGGGTGGGGTACTTCTGACCCTTCTGGAGGATAGTGCCTGGCTCATATTAGCAAAGGCCTTCCTACTAAGGTGTAATATTCACTTTTTGTTCCCCCGGTAAAGAACACTCTGGCCCTCCTATTTTCTGTACATGTTGCTGTCTACAAGCTGGGGCTCTCTATGGTACATTTAGGAAACTGAAACAGCTGCTTGTCTTTTAAAGGACACACACAAAATGACTGCAGCATTTTAGGGACAGGAGCTCTGCAGTTAAGAATGTATTGCCTCTCCAGAACACCCACCTCTAATTTTGCGAGCAGATGCAACTAGTTAAAGCCACAATGGGTGGAAGTCTTGGAGGAAGTTAACCAAGCCCCAAGAGACTCTTCACTCATAAATCGGGACACATGAGGCAGGAACATCAATAGCAAGCCCACTATAAATTAATGGTTCTGGGTACAGACCTGGTTCGCAAATACTTGGTGCATACTAAATTTATTTTTTTTCCTTCTTCTTTTAGACAATAACTCAAATCATGGCACTCTTTGATTACGACAATTCTCTGTGCATTTGAAAGGATGGAGACTTTGAGACTTTGTAATTCCTGGGCAAGTTAATTGTAAATTGTTTATAGAGGGTATTGATGAAAGTAGAAGAGAAATACATGAAGAAAAGGATTTCAAGGCGGTTGTGCTTTTCTAGTTAGGTATGCAATGTGTTTTTTTAAAATTATTATTATTATTTTATTTTTTGTTCATCTATTTGATTTTTGGGGGAGGAGGGTACATCTGACGTCCCTATGCAGAGTTGTTACCTTTTTTCACACATACAGATGAATGCTGCAGAATGCCCACCTCTCATTTACAGCATCTCTTTCCAATTCTCTAAAGTATAGATGGTCTACTGATTTCTCTTAGGTTATTGGCAAAGCGCTATGGGTTGAAGGCCCCTCGGGGACCGTAGTCCAGGTCAGTTTATGTGTGTAGCTAGGGCAGAGAATGGATTGGTATTGGCGAATCGCACTCTACCTCCTTAAAGTTAAGTATACAGTCTTTTAGAATGAAGTTAAACAATATGATCAGGTTATTCATCTGTAGGTGAATTTATTCCCATAAAGTCAGCCGACCCGTGTTTCGACCTTAGCCGTCTTCAAGACCTTGAAATTGAACACTTGGTATGGTGACCAGGTTTGGAAGTTGATTGTGAAAATATCTTGAAACAATTTTCTGTTAGTACTTGATAAAGGGTTGAGTCCTAGAGACCTGTCAATGGCTGGCGCGTTGTGCTAAAAGTCTTTGGTGGTGCTTAGACAGCCTAGATTGGTTCCCCAAATCGAAATGCCTAAACTATATAAATATATTTTTTTAACCTCAGATGCAATCCTGAAAATGTAGTCCACGGGTTGGGGAACCAATCTAGGATGTCCGAGGTAAAGCGTGATTCGCAAATACAAATCCGTTTTCTGTCCTATTCATTCAAGATCTTTATGCGTAGACCATATGGAATTGGTGAAGCAGCTCGCCACTATTTATAAATTATAGTGGCACTCTCAAGTGTATGTACCCATACACACGTTTATGTGTGCAGCTAGACTGAGTTGTGGGTAGCTGCATGGGGAGGGAGGGAAAGCGCCAAGCAAAAATCGACGGATAGGATTGCGCTTAAGGGGAGTCACCCCAGTGTACAGCTTAGGCAAAATGTTTGTTGTATTGGTAGTCACATTATGAAGTTTTAACTTGCCTTTTTCATACCCGCAGCCAAGAAACAGTTTTAAGACACAGGAAACATTTGATGAAATAATGAAAACCTATGAGGCTTTAAAAAGAAAGGCAGAGAAGAAAAAGCAGCTAATGGTGGAATCTAGACAAAGAAGATGCAGTGAAAAAAACAAGAGATTTATATTGTAAAAGCTGATGGGTGAAAACTGACTATTCCAAAAACGTATTAATGGCTGTTCACAAAAGTTGGAAAACCAGTCTTTTGGCAGGGATGGCTATTCTTCATTCCTCCTACATTCCTTCCTCAGAACCTGCCTCTCACCCTGGACAATTGATAGACACAGCATTAAATCGGCAGATGTCTGTGTAATGTTGCAGTTCCCAAAGATGTAGCTGTGCAACTGCTGCAAAATATTGGACTATAAAGTAAACCATCAATTGTCTGCTGCAAATGTTTTGTTGGACAGATCTAATTAGACAAGCTCAACTCTATCACCACGTCTTCTCAACAGTGTGTTCTTGTTACAGTATGACAGTCATGCCTGTTTGGACAGTGAAGTGACACCTACACGTTACCACGCGTGTGCAATCTTTCAGATTACGGGTTTTAAAAAAACAATGGAATTGGAACATCCCCACAACCGAGTTTGGTTGCTACGACAGCCCCTGCTACTAACATACAACGTAATTGTAGCTCACATGCTGCTCTCTGAAACTGAAGATGCAAGTGCTCTTGTGTGTAGAACTATTATAGTTGATCTGGTGAATTTGTAGGTTGCTGCCAACTTGTAAATGGTACATGTTTTTGTGCTATTGGATTTCTGTTGGGGGTCAGCTAATGTTTTCTTGGGTGTGGTTAATGGTCAAACTAATTGCTAGCTGCTCATACTGATATTGGGTGAAGTGATCGTCAGTCTTGTCATGCAGGTAGACCTTTAACGGATTCTGTTTAGGTCACTGAAAGTGTGTATTTTAGTGCAGTGATTTGTAATTGTGGGAGCTAGTTGGGTGTGATGCCATTTTAGCTAGAGGTGAGAAAAGAAATGAGGGAGTTTAGAGGTTGGTTCGTGACATTGTGGGGTGGATTTGTAGTTTTGTATACTAAATCAGCAAACCTTAGTTAATGACATTGGAGCGTTCTATCAAAGAAGGCAAAGATGGCAAGTAACCGCTGCAAATTCCATGTTTTCCAGTACACTATCCATAAGTCTAACACTATAGTAATACCACCTATCTTACAAACAACAAATCAAAACCGTTTTCCTAAATCGTTTGAAAGCACCATCCTCCTGAAGTTGTCTGCAATAATCGTTCACAATTTCAAACCCATCCTAAAGTTGTCACAGTGCCATCCTGGAGTAATCCCCCACCTATCCTGAAGTTGTTATGGGGGTTATCCTGGACTAATCCCCACCCATCCTGAAGTTGTCATGAAGTCATCATGGAGTAATTCCCACCATCCTGAAGTTGTCATGGGGGCCATCCTGGAGTAATACAAGATAATCACTGGAAGTAATCAGAACTCCTCTTGGAGTAGTTTCTGTGATAACTCTAGAGTCATCTCATTTGAATATTTCGGCCTATACACATACTTCAGGATGGTTTCGGATGATCTCCCTGAACTAGCCATGGGTGACTCTAGGATGGAGTCACCTGATGACTCAAGAATGATTCCAGGAAGATCTTCCTTTTTGACTTGGGAAGTTCCGGCCGGCGAAAAGTCTGTGATGAACCCAAAACAGTGTAAAAGTATGCATTTCTTACTGCTGCCAGCAGATCGAAATGCCCTGAAAATAACTGGTGAAAGGCAGTGTGATGATCGCATGGAACAGGAAGAAGGAAACTATAATAGAAAGGTCGAGGGTGAAATGCAAGATGAGTAAAAGTAACATTAATGACCAGAAGTGATTTAAAATGTACGTTTAAGCTCTCTGAACAGGTTGAAACTAGTCAAATTAGCGCTGAAAAGTCCAAAACTCTGCAGTAAAATAGCCTCAAATTCCCCAAAACTAACTAGGACTTTAAAAATAAAGTCTGACGTACCGGTAACTCTAACTCTACTCTAACTCTACACAGCGGATTAAGTAATTCTCAGAATTTCAGATCTCTCATATAGTTTTCAGAGTGAGACTTTGATGCTTGTCTTCAATATGCCCATCATATTAATTTTAAGACTATTTCCAGTTTTTGTTTGATGAAATCGCATAACATATTATTTACACACCCGGAAGCTCCCTGCTCGTTGGCGTTTCTCCTGTCAGAGGCCGCCACGCTCTAGTTAGGGTTCCGTGGTGTACTGACTAGTTTCTATTAGAGAAACAGACCTAGTAACGCCTCAACATCACATGCCCACAAAGTTCCTGGAGCGTAAAACGTAAGTTCTCGTCTATTGTCCTTACATAGTTACGACATGTCATCTTACGTTCCACCATCGCTTCACTACTACTATACCACTTGATGAGCCAGACAACTTAAAAGCCTGCATCCTTATTTGAATTTTCTCTGGCCCTGGTGAACACCAGGCTTGCAAGATAAAAAAAAAAGCGGGTGCCACAATCCTAAAAGAAAAACTTACACCACCACCCCCACAGTATTTCCACAATTACTCCTTCATACACCGTGCGCATGGGTGTTTGCTTTTGGTTTTCATATTGGGGAGAGAGGGAGACAAAAAATGCCCTGCCCCAATATGGGTAAGCATTAAGCTCGACCATTTCCCATGCGGAGGAAACAGAAAGCATTTGAAAAAAACCTAAATGATGTGTAGGTTGATCACATCTTCAGACCTAACATTTCGACAAGAGTACACCCATACGTGCAACATTTTGCAGCACCCAGGAGGGAGGGGTTGCATTGGGGTTAGGATTATTTTAGGAGGGAGGCAATCAAAAATAACAACATTTTTCCAAGAAAAATCAGGATGGTTGACTTGTATGCAGGGCATGCAAAAGAAGAGCGGTGCTCCAGCAAATTGCTGGAGCAGACCCATATTATCGCAGCCGTACAGATGTGACATGCCCCTTTAAGGAACAGGGGGTTTTCAGAAGACTATGTAGCACTGGCAAGTCGCCTGAAAGGAGTCTGTTCTTTGAAGCACAGAATCTTCTGCTGGGAGCTGAGTTATCACAAGCACAAGCAACCAGCATTTCAACAAACACACTGTTACTATACTCGGCACAGGAAACTGAATACATAACCAGCCAAAGCCTCACATACTTGTTGCAGCGTCCCAAACTGGTAAAAATGTCCTGCAATGTACAGACATATTTTTCTTAGGGTGAGCGTAGTGTGTCACCCCTCCTGGGAGAGTGGTCCCTCCCAGTGCCCGTGCCAAGGTCACGTGTTGTGGCCATGTGACAGGAGAATAAAAGAGACAGGCAGTTTCCGGCTCATCAGTCGATGCAACCTGACTCCTGCCTGCTGTGTGTGTGTTTTACTGCAGCGCGATACTGGCACTGTGTAGCAGGCAGAGGGCCTGCTACTGCAGGGCCCTATGCCTGGACAGTGCCCCTGCTGGGCAACACTGTCATGCTCCATAGCACCTGCCGGGCAACTCCGGCTCCGATAGCCTGGGTGCCCCAGGCCATTGTCCGGGTCTGTGTGATCACAGGCCATCAGGATGACCCCTGAAACTAACCACTCCACAAGCTGGCTCATGTGTCTGTGAGTCAGCCCGCCGTGACCACTGAAGGTGATCTTGCTGGGTGCTCCCAGCAATAGTGTCCTGGGCCCAGGACACCATATTGGCAACAAGGAGTTTCGGGCCCCCGTGCTGGATTTGCGCGTGACGAGGGTGCTCGTTTGCTCCGTGAGCGAGCTGTGGTTAAAACCGGTGGAGTTCCGTGACGGAGGGGAAGGAGCAGCTCTGGGGAAGGAGCAGCTCTAACTGCTGATGGCATGGTCATAAGTGCAATGCGGCCTCTGCCGCAGCAGGTATGATGCTCCCCTGCATGTAGGGATCGGAGGGCCATATGCCGCCGACAGGCATAGGCGGCCGCCGGCAGAGCGGCTATCAACCACGGCATTGATAGAGTGGCGTCCACCCTTTTAATGAATAACTCCCGCAGTGATCCCGGGCCACGTGGGGTGAAAATGAGTAAGCGCTCCATGCCGGTACTCCCTTCATGTCCCATGATGATGCTGGGACCATAAATCGAATGCCCCCTCCACATCCCAGGCCCATCGGTGGTGTGAAGGGGAAAGTTGGCACCCTGCGTACTGCATCTGCTGCTGCCTGAGGGAGAGTGATTGCAGCAATCCGACGCAGGAATTTAATTATTTCCCTCCTGGGGAAGAAGGAAGGTGAGGGCACCCAACAGTAGTGCTCGCGGTCGCGCGGTTTGGCCGGACTCGTGCAAGCAGGCGGACTGGATTGTGTTAAGTGGTGGGGGCTATGCCAGGGCCCCCACCGGCATTTGTACGCAACCACGCCCACGCATACAAGGAACCACACGGGACACGTGTGGACTGCTCGGGTCCCCGGCTCCAACTGTTGGGTGACCGTCTTTATTATCAACTGCGCATGTGCGAGCCTCGGTCCCGCTCACGCATGCGTGGTAACTGCGTATACACTACGCAACGTCCCTCCTTTTCCCCCAAACAAGAAACACATTTAACAAAATGCATTCAACAGTAACAGCTCAAACTTAGACTGACAGTCTTCCACCTGTTACGAGGCAGGGTCCATAATAAAGTCTTGGAACCTCTGCAGCGGCTTGCGCCCCACCCGGCTCGGGTACCTGCGGGCCTCTTCTGAGGGTGCCTCTGGTGTCCCTGGGGCCTCTGGCGGTCCATCGTCCCTTGGTGAATATCCGTCATCAAACTGAGCCCCATGCGGGTCGCTCACCTCCGGGTTTGGCGCAGCCGCTATTCGCTTGAAGAATGATGCATTCCTCGTGACTGTTCCTCGGGCATTGGCTGCAGTGACCTGGACCCCTTGACGTGGGTCACTCCTAATGGCTGCGTTTCGTAAGGTAGAGATAACTTCCCTTCCGGCCTCCGATTCCAAACCAGCACCGTGTCCCCCACTGCAATCATCCTCTCGGGTAACTTCCTCCGGACACTCTCCCGCTCGTTCTGGGCAGCCCTTTCCTCTCGTACCCTGTTGTTATCAATCTCCTCCGGTCTGCGGCCTTCTACTTCGGGCAACAGCCCCCGGGGGGCCCGCTTGAAAAGGGCTTCCGCTGGTGCGACCCCAGTGGACTGATGCAGGGTTGTGCGGTATTCGCGCAGGAAGTCGACCAGATTTCGCCGGAGGTCTTCCCCTCCATTCAGCGATATTGGGAACACTTTATTTAGCGTCTGCATGAAGCGTTCCACCTCTCCATTTGCCCTGGGCCAGAGTGGGGTGACCTTCCGCTGCTTGATTCCTCTTTCTTCACAATATCTTGCGAACTGCTGGCCCTGGAATGGCACTCCGTTGTCCGAACATATCTCCACGGGGAAGCCATGGGTGGCAAACATCTTCTCCAGGGCCAGGATGGTGTGATAACTGGCCCAGGATTCAACCAGCTCCACCTCCGGATAGCGCGACCACTAGCCAAGATGTACGTCCGCCAGGCCCGTGGACCCGAAATCTATATGCACTGTCCCCCATGGGCTTTAACTCCTTTCCATGGCCTGGATGGGTGGCCCTCGCTCGACTGGACTTGCCGCTTGGCACGGAATGCATGCCCTCACAAACTCGTCTACCCTGCTCTCCAGATCTGGGAACCATACTTTCAACCTGAGGCGTGCCTTTGTCTTCGCCATTCCTTGGAGACCCTGGTGTGCGAGCTGCAGCACCTTCCCTACTAGTGCTCGTGGGATGACAATTTGGTGCCCTGTCAGCAGCAAGCCGTCCTCCGCTACCGACAGCTCGTGGCAAGCCCTCCAGAGGGCCTGCAGGTCCTTTCGCGCACCGTCGTCCCTTCTGGCACTGTTCGTGAGCATGTCGCGCCACTCCCCGCTGGCCACAGCCTCCTTGATTGTCAGGAATACCTCATCTGCGTTTGATTCATCTGCGATTTCCTGGCGCGCCAGGGTGACAGGTAGTGCTGATTCCACCACTAGGTGCACCGCCTCCACACAGTCCGCCACCTCTGCCGAGTCTCTGGGCCTCCCAGACCCCGGATGCTGGGACAGATAGTCCGCTGGGTTGTGCGTGCCAGGACGATACAGCAACTTGACCCCATACTCCACGAGCGAGAGCATCCATCTCTCGATGCGAGGCGGTGTCTTGGACGACGCCCCGGACATGATCGGGATCAGGGGCTTGTGGTCCGTCACGACCACTACGGGCTTTCCCAGGATGTAAATCTAAAAATGCTTACAGCCCCACAAGATAGCCAAGGCTTCACGCTCAATTTGTGAACATCGCTTCTCCGTCTCGGTGAGAGCCTTGCTGGTGTAACCAACAGGCCGCATGGTCCCCTGTGGGTCGGCCTGCATGAGGACCACACCCAGTCCCACCGGGCTGGCATCTACCACGATCTCCAACTCCCGGTCCGGATTGAAGTAGGCCATACTCTCTTGCCCCGACAGGGCGTTTTTGATGGCCGTGAATACCCTCTGCTCCTTCCCGGTCCAGGACCAGGCCACATCATTTCTAGTCAGCGCAGCAAGGGTTCCAATAGGGAGGCCAAGTCGCGAATACATCGTCCACAGTAATTGACCATCCCCAGGAAGCTCCTGATCTCCGCGGGCGGCTCCGGCGGGGCGGCCTCCTGGATGTCCTTCACCTTCTCCGGGTCCGGAGAGATGCCCCTGGCGTGGAACACGAACCCGACTTATTTCTGTGCAGGGTCAGTCCTAGGCCACAAAGTCTTTCCAGGGTCCTCTCCAGGCGCTTCAGGTGCTCAACCTCCGACCTTGCAAACACCAGAATGTCATCCGACATGTTGATTACCCCTTTGAGCCCCGACAGGGCACCTCTGATGGCATTCTGGAAAACGTCTGCTGCCGACAAGACCCCGAAGCTGAGCCTCTTAAACTGGTATAGCCCCTCATGAGTCGTAAAGGTGGTAATGTATCTTGACTCGGGGTGGAGCTCCAGTTGGTGATAGCCAGACCTCAAATCCAGTTTAGAAAAGACTCTCGCCCCTTGTAGCTCACCGACAATGTCATCTAGGGTGGGCGTGAGGTGACGTTCCCCTTTGATCGCTGTCTTCGGCAACCTCATGTCCACGCAGATGTGGACTGCACTTCGCTTTTTGGGCTTTGGGGCAACCACGATCGGAGAAACCCAAGGGGTTGGGCCTTCCACTCTCTCAATAATGTCTAGGTCGACCATTGTCTGTAACTCCTTCTCCACCTGTGCCCTCAGGTGGAACGGGATGCAGTGGTGCTTGAGTGCTGTTGGTCTCACCGATTCATCAATGTGGAGCCATATGGGGTCGCCTTTTAGTTTCCCTATCCCTTGGAAGATCATGTCAAAACGCTGCAAGAGGCTTTCTAGGTCTGTGTGATAGACAGCAAACGTGAAGTGCACAAGGTTTAGTGCTTCGGAGGCGGCACAACTTAGGAGGGAGTGCGGGCTCACGATTGTTATGAAGAACCTTGCTTTTATCTTGCTCTGTCCATAGGATACTGGCGCTACAAACACTCCTTGGATGGGAACTGGCGTGTTCCCCCCGAAGGCGTATATCCGCGCCTTGGATTCTGTCAACTCCGGAGGGCCTGGGAGTGCTTCATAATGTTCAGTCGCTAGCACACAGACTGACGCCCCCGTATCTATGAGGACCGGGGTGGGAACTTCTCCGATGTCTACCATGCACGTCGGTTGTCGGCTTCCTCTGGACCCTGTGGCAATGCTTGAAATGAAAAAGATTTCCTCTTCCTCCTCTTCCTCCTCTGCAATGTTCAGGTCCTGCAGGCCTTGCTCGACCGCTGACACACCCCTCACCCTCGGGTATTGCTCCCACCATTTCTCGCTGGTCCTCTCGAGGCTGCTACCGGGTGGATGCCCTGCACACCCTTGCATAATGTCCTGGTGTGCCACACCGGCCGCAGACCCTTGACTTTGCTGGGCACTCCCCCACGTGCGGCAGGTCATACCCACAGTAGGGACACGACTGAGAATTGCCAGGCGCCGGAGGGCCACCCCCTCTCTTTGGTGACCATCTCGCCCTCCCAGGAGCAGAGCGTCCAATGGCAAATGCCTCTTCGCCTTTGCCAGGGTGCGTGGCTGCATCCATCTTCGCCCCCTAGCTTCCGCCAGTTCGTAAGCTCTCCCAGTGTCCAAAATCTGCTGCAGGGTCAAACCAGGCTCCGTCAACACTTGCCTCCTCAGTTTCCCCGAACTGCATCCTTGCAGCAGCTGATTGCGGACCATCTCCTCATTCACCCACCTGCAGGAGCTGGCCAGGTGCCTCAGCCGCACACATAACTGGTCCAGTGACTCCTCTTCTAGCTGCTTCTCAGCACACATGACAAATCTGTCAAAATCCACGTTTGCCATGGGAAGAAAGTGGTCTCGAAGTCCCTGTTTCATGGCGTCATACGTGACCACCGGGATGTTGAGAGAGTCATAGATTCTGTGTACTTCCGTCCCTGCAGAGTACACCATGATGGCAATTTCCGCTTCATCATCCACCTCCCCAGAGTCCCTAAAAAACATTTCTAGTTTCTTGACCCACAGGAGCCATTTCGGCCCCAATTTGGATGGTGGGCCCGTGGTGTCAAATTCGGGCATGGGGGCCAAAGTGCTGTGCCTCCTATGTGGGACTGGGGCAGGGGCACGCTCCTCTTCTCCTTCCTCACCCATGGCAGTGTCAGGATAAAGTACTCGCAGGTTGTTGGCCTTTACAAGTGAAGAGATGATTCAGTCCTCAGATGAAAAATTCTGGAACCCAACCCAGTGGGTCCAGGCGTGGGAAAGTCTTTAGCACCCCCAACAGTGCTTCCCTTCCTCTATTTCAATGATGCCACAGCCCTGCAGCATGCTAGGGCTGTGGAAAGTTCCAAAAATTGACGAGTATATACTGAGGATCGCAGTTGGCGCACAAGCACCCTCCTAGGCCGCAACCGCTGTGATCCGCGTATGAAGAAAATGGCCGCCGGCCCTGCACGCGAGTTTGTGCCGACATGGAGCAAGATGTTCCGTCTCCGACTCCTTCAGCGCAGAGATGTACTGCTCCGGAGTCGTCCTTGTCGCCAGTGTTAAGTGGTGGCGGCTATGCCAGGGCCCCCACCGGCATTCGTACGCAGCCGGGCCCACGCATACAAGGAACCATGCGCGTGGACTGCTCGGGTCCCCGGCTCCAACTGCCAGGTGACCATCTTTATTATCAACTGCGCATGCGCGAGCCTTGATCCCGCTCGCGCATGCGTGGTAACTGCGTATACACTACGCAATTGGCGGTGAATTAAGTAAATTACGCGCTGTGTGTCAGCGCAATGACAGTAAATGTATATGACCCCTCTAAAGTTCCCGGGGGATGAAGAATAGTTACATGTCGGCACTACGAAGATCAAATGAATAGGGCTCCTCCAGGTCCTGGGCCTAAGTGGCAGTGAATTACAAAAGAAAAAGAAAAACGCTGGTGGCTTATGGGTATATGAGGGTTGCAGCTCTCATGAGGGCTTGTGCGCCCTCTCATGCCAAGGAAAGACTCCTCTTGAGGGGAAGAGATAAAGTAGCGGGCCGCCCCGTTCATGTTATAACATGCACCCCAACCACCCAAGTGGAAGCTGGGGGTCGATGTATGAAGGCAAATGGCAAACAAGGGTTGCGGCTCCCATGAGTGCCTGCACATCTTTGTGCCAACAGCCCCTGCCTGGAGGGGGGAGTGAAACATGTGGCCTGTCACCCGGCCACCAGTGTTGCTGCCTGACACCCCACTATCTATGGACTAGGCCGATGTGGCCCCAGGTGCTGCTTTGCCGACCCCGGAACTGTGAACTGAACTGTCCTGAACAGATGCTAACGGAGGTTGGACTGGTCTCCTGCAGACCCGCACTTGCTTGATATGGACTCAGTATCCATCCCCATGAAGGCTGGGAACTTGCAGACCATAGACATGCTTCAAATGGCCCCAGCCAAGTTTTTATGTAAAGCTGTGATCCTGCGTATTGTGGACATGCTTTAAATGGTGCCAGGTGCTAACCATGGTGTCATTCAGCGGTTTAAGTTACAATCACCCAGGTCAATAAAGGGCTTGTTTAAATTTGGAATTTCCAACGTGTCACCAGCAATCCACCTACTACCAATGCTCAATATATATGGTATGTTTTTGGAGGTAGGAATTGTCCCAACCTGAATTCCAAGGTACGTGAATATTATCTGCTCCTGGATTCCAAGCATTAATGTTAGCGAGTAGTAATTTATTTAATGTTCAGTGGTGTTTCACATTTGTTTGTTCATTATGGAAAAGGAGGAGTGTAGTGTGTCACCCCCTCCTGGGAGAATGGTCCCTCCCAAGGCTCGTGCCAAGGTCACATGTTGTGGCCATGTGACAAGAGGAGAATAAAAGAGACCGGCCGTTGCCTGCTGTGTGTGTGTTACTGCAGAGCGATGCTGGCGCTGCGTGGCTGGCAGAGGGCCTGCTGCTGCAGGGCCCAATGTGTCATGATCTCTGCTTCCAAAAGGTCAGGGTTTTCCCAACTCCCTTGGAAGCAGATCCATAACCCAGGTTCCGAGTGCCAACCAGTCCCAATTGGGCCCTTTTGGATCCAGTCCTGGCGCCAGTGGCACCAGGCTCATAAATATGCCCAGTCCCAGCGCTGGAAGCGCCGGGCTCATAATGCTTGGGTGGACTTACCTGCAGCAGACCATGCTGCTTACTTGCCTGCCAGTTGAGCCTCTGATCCTCTTCTGTTTGGAACTACTTTTCCTGGTGGGTGGGGCAGGAGCCACTCCCTAGGTTCAGAACACTGGAACTCTTCTGGAAAGCAGGAACTCTTTTCTTACCTAGGCGTGGCTGTGGAAGGAGACACCTAAGCACTACAGGAGGCTATTTAAACCACACCCGATGGATGAATCTTGCTTTGCGTTATTCTGCATCCTCTGCAGCAGAACGCTCATCGTGTCTTCTGCATCTGATCCTGGGCCTAAGGAAAAAGGCTTACCATCCTGAATCCAGTCTTCAGCAACACCTATAAAGACAAGAAAGAACAGGTTAGCATTACGGTCTTCAGTGACAGCTCTTCACTTACCTGGTCCATCGGCTGTCACCAACGCCTCGCGCTGCATTCCGACATCTGAAGGACAAAGGCTTACCTACTCTTCGTGCGCTCCGGAGGTCTTCACACTGCATTCCGGCATCTGAAAGACAAAAGCTTACCAACTCTTCGCACGCTCCGGAGGCCTTCGGCGCTGCATCCCGCATCTGAAAGACAAAACAAGGTGCGTTTAAAGACATTGGGGAACTTTAATACTCACGTGCCATTACTCCTTTCCACATCTAACCCAGTGGGTATTCCGGCACCCTGCAGCCGCTCCGAACTTATACCTGCAAAATAAAAAGACAGTTAGAGCGCATCGTGAAGCAGGCAACAAGCGCTTACTTACGTGCTTCCAGGCGCTTCTATTCATCACACGGGCTCCATCTTCAACTCGCTTCAGCCCGTCATCTACCATCGCCGGAACCCTGCAAAGTAAGAGACATCATTACTAAAGACTTTAAAGACATTAGAATTACTCGAAACTTACCGTTTGTGCAGTAAACGACGGACAGCAGTCCTCTGAAGTCAAGAGGCCTGCTCCCCTTATCCAGTGAAGAAACTGGTTACAGCACCCTGCCCCGAGGCAGATGGAGAGCACGGCGTTCACTTACCTAAGGTGAGAGCGTTAACCTTCGGGGTTCTACAGGAGAAGAGAAAGGGAAGAAGAGAGAGACATTCAATAACCCAGTTCATTAATCCCATATTTTCTATCTGCAGACATCTTACCCTTCGAGTCAGACATACAGTGCACAGAGGTCCAGCCCAAAGAGCCAGCCGTGTGTTACACATCACCTTTGAAGATACGGTATACGCCCAGTCAAGACCGGCGCCTCTACGGGAATCAGGTGAGCGTTACAGAACGCAAAGCCTACCACAAAACTCCCGTCCAGGCGCTATGGAAACCTCGGATACCGACCAACTAGCCCAGTTACTTGGGGAACTAAGGGCAGAAGTGCATGCAGCCCGTCAGGAAACGAACGCTCTAAGAAGGGAACTGATTATTTCCAAGGAGCGAACAGATGATCTCGCTAGACAATTGCTACAGTCACAAGCCGGACAGACCCCGTTACCCGCATCTGGGGGAAATCTTCCTTCTACATCCTCTATGAATCCAGTGCAGATCAACCTACCTGGGAATGTACCTCTGGCTCCGCCCGAACGATTTTCTGGTGACCAAAAGAGGTTTGCAGTATTTATCAATCAGTGCCGGTTGCATTTCTTATGCCGGCCAGCAGCCTTTCCAACTGATCAAGCTAAAGTAGCTTTCGTGCTTTCGTACCTTAGTGGCAATGCGGCAGACTGGTCGATCCCTCTAGTAAATCAAGATGATCCGGTCCTGCATGATTTTCAAGCTTTTCAGCTCAGTATGGAAAAACTGTTCGCAAGACATTCACAGGGGCAGGCCTTGGACAATGAGCTTCTTTCGTTGTGACAAGGTAATCAAGACCTTTTGGCTTATATTGCGTCTTTCAACAGACTGATAGTGGAAACTCAATGGCCTGAGGACAAAAGGATTACGCTATTTTATAGAGGTCTACGTGGAGAGCTCAAAGATGTGTTAGCCCAAGTAGTAAATCCCCCACAAGATTGTTCGGACTATATAGACTTAGTCGTTCAAATAGATCACAGACTGCAGAACAGGAAGGCCGATCGTTCCAAGTTTGATGCTCGAGTATTTTCCAAACCACCAACTCCTTCCAAAGGAGTAGACTCCGGGGAACCCATGCAAATAGGGGGTCTGAAAGGTCCTCTAACACAAAAGGAGCGGGAAAGGAGAAAACAGTTGCAATTATGCCTCTATTGCGGAAACTCAGGGCACTTTCTTCGAGACTGTCCGGTGAAACCTGCCAAGAAGGCAGTAGGAGCTGCAGTTACCAAAGTTACAAACTCTGAGCAGGGAAACGACCTCGTCCGACAAGAATAGAGGTCCTCTTGCCGAGCGTGAAAACCAGTTCCGTGACCTCGCATTTCGTGATACCTAGGGTCCTCATTAGCCCTGATAATCCGGATCGATTACATGCAATTGAAGCTTACGTCGACAGCGGTGCCATCGGCAATTATGTGGATCATGAAATGGTTTTGAGGATGAATCTAACTCTTTGTCCCAAGGCTGTAAAGGACGTCATTACTACGGTGGATGGTACGGAGATAGCCTCCGGGCCAGTAACGCATACCACTCAAGAAGTGACGCTAGTAAGTCAAGATGGACACCATGAGAAGATCGTGTTCGATGTGATCAAGGCCCCTCAGTTTCAGATTATTCTAGGAATACCTTGGTTAGAGAAACACAATCCTCTGATCGATTGGCGAGCAAGAACGGTCCAGTTTCCAGAATGTGTCTCTACTTGTGACCCTCCACCTGGTGTTGCACTGGCAGCAATTTCTTCAGAGACTCCCTAGTTACCTCCCGAATACCTAGAATACCAAGATGTTTTCCGGAAGGATCAGGCTAACTCTCTACCTCCTCATAGGTCTTATGACTGCCAGATAGACCTGATACCTGGATCTACTCCTCCTTGTAGTAGAATTTATGCCCTCACCGAGCCTGAGAACCTTCACCTTCGACAATACCTGGATCAATACCTGGCAAATGGGTTTATTCGTCCTTCCAAGTCCCCTGCTTCTTCAGCTTTGTTCTTCGTTCCAAAAAAGGAAGGAGACCTTAGAACTTGTATAGATTATCGCTCCCTGAACCAGATCACCGTTAAGAATAGATATCCGTTACCTTTGATCCCTGAACTCCTGGACCAAGTCAGAAAAGCATGCATATATACAAAGCTGGATCTTAGAGGAGCTTACCACTTGGTACCAGTAAAAGAGGGCGATGAATGGAAGACGGCCTTCCGCACCAAGTATGGGCTATTTGAATATCAGGTCATGCCCTTCGGACTTTGCAATGCCCCGGCCGCCTTTCAATATTTTATGAACGATGTCCTCAGAGAGCTCATAGATGTGTGTGTTGTTGTTTACATTGACGACATCCTCGTTTATTCTTCATCGGAATCTGAACATCGGAAACACGTGAAAATGGTCCTCGAAAGATTGCGTCAACACAAACTTTTCGCTAAGTTGGAAAAATGTGTTTTCAACGTGACTGAAGTTGAATTCTTGGGTTTCATATTATCACCTGGCGGAGTGCGTATGGATTCAAAGAAGGTCGATGCAGTTCTCAAATGGCCATCACCATCCTTCGTAAAAGGTGTGCAAAGCATGTTAGGCTTCGCTAACTTTTACCGCAGGTTTATCCCCGAATTCTCCCGAATAGTCCAGCCCATCACTGCCTTGTTAAAGAAAAACAAACGTTTTGAATGGTCTACCGAGGCGGAACAAGCTTTCCAGGATTTGAAGACTAAATTTATCTCTGCACCAATCTTAAAACACCCTCGCCCCGAACTCCCCTACATCGTGGAAACTGATGCTTCAAGCCTTGCCATGGGGGCAGTTCTATCACAAAAGGACCCGGTAACCAATCAGTTGCATCCCGTGGCATTTTGGTCCCGCAAATTCTCGCCTCCTGAAATCAATTACACGATTACTGACAAGGAACTTCTGGCTATCAAGTCTGCCTTTAAGGCTTGGCGGCATTATCTGCTGGGGGCTCGACACACCGTTACTGTGATTACGGATCACCGAAACCTGCAATATTTGAAAACCGCAAAAGCCCAATCCTCTAGACAACTCCGTTGGGCATTATTCTTTGCCGAGTTTGACTTCATAATTACCTATCGACCTGGTACGAAAAACGGTAAAGCTGATGCCCTTTCTCGGATGGGAGTGGAAGAACACTTGATCAACCCTAAACCTGTACCAATCATTCCCGAACAAAGAATTCTGGGTGTAATCGCCACACAATCCATAGAGGAAGTTAAGGATAAAGCCAGGCAACTTGTAACTCCAGCAGACATACAGAATTGGCATCTGCAGGGAAAGGACTTTGCAGTAAAGGACAACTTATTGTATTTCCAAGAACGATTATACCTACCCAGCACAGATTTACAGAAAAAAGTAATCTCTTGCTATCACGATTCTTTAATGGAAGGACATCCCGGTATAGCCAAGACCTCAGAAAAGATCAAGCGCTACTTCTGGTGGCCGTCTTGGAAAAAAGATATCAGAGACTTTATAATGTCCTGTGGAGTATGCGCCCAAAACAAGAGTCAAAAGGAAAGACCAGCAGGCCTCTTACGCCCTATTGACATCCCACCTCGCCCTTGGCATACGCTTTCTATGGACTTTATCACCGATCTACCTCCATGCTCCGGATACAATACGATTCTAGTAATCGTGGATTTATTCTCCAAGATGGCGCATTTCATTCCGCTCAAAGGCTTGCCAACAGCAGCAACTCTGGCCCGAGAATTTCTCGAAAACATCGTCCGACTGCACGGTTTTCCTTCGGTTCTAATTTCGGATCGAGGTAGTCAATTTATTTCTCATTTTTGGCGAAGTTGCTGTCGGTCGGCTCAAATTGATGTGAGACTATCGACCAGTCACCACCCTCAGACCGACGGACAAACCGAGAGGACCAATCAAACTCTGGAACAGTATTTACGCTGCATGCTGCAACAAACTGAAAAAACTTGGAAAGACATCCTTTGGATAGCCGAATATGCCTACAATAACTCTGTCCATTCGGGAACTGGGAAAACCCCGTTTTTTCTTTTGTACGGCAGTCACCCTCGAACCTCGGAGTTGGATCCCCTCCAAGATCTTGAAACACCAGCAGTAGACTACCTGCATTCTACAATCACCCAAGCCTTTAAGGAAGCTGTTTCTCACCTTCAAAGGGCTAAAGAACAATACAAGAAAGGAGCAGATCAACATCGGAAGGAAGCCCCTCAATATCAAGTAGGGGATCAAGTCTGGTTATCCACCAGATATCTACCTCTAAAAGGGCCACGCACATTCAACCCAAGATACCTTGGTCCCTATTCCATCACTACCATAGTAAACCCAGTAGCGGTCAAGTTGGACTTGCCCCCGCACATGAAGATACATCCGGTCTTCCACGTCTCTCTATTAAAACCCGTGCAACCTCAAACCCGACTAACTAAATCTCCAAAACCTATCCTAGTTGATGGAGAACTCGAGTTTGAAGTCAAAAGCATTCTGGACTCCAAGATCTCCAAATCTAAACTATTTTACCTAATTGACTGGAAAGGCTACGGCCCCCCAGAGCGATCCTGGGAACCTGCTGAATATGTCCACGCCCCTCGCCTAATCAAAAGATTTCACCGAACATTTCCTGACAAGCCAAAACCCCCGGAGAAGCCCGGTTTGGGAGGGGCCTTGAGGGGGGGGTACTGTCATGATCTCTGCTTCCAAAAGGTCAGGGTTTTCCCAACTCCCTTGGAAGCAGATCCATAACCCAGGTTCCGAGTGCCAACCAGTCCCAATTGGGACCTTTTGGACCCAGTACTGGCGCCAGTGGCACCAGGCTCATAAATATGCCCAGTCCCAGCGCTGGAAGCGCCGGGCTCATAATGCTTGGGTGGACTTACCTGCAGCAGACCATGCTGCTTACTTGCCTGCCAGTTGAGCCTCTGATCCTCTTCTGTTTGGAACTACTTTTCCTGTTGGGTTGGGCAGGAGCCACTCCCTAGGTTCAGAACACTGGAACTCTTCTGGAAAGCAGGAACTCTTTTCTTACCTAGGCGTGGCTGTGGAAGGAGACACCTAAGCACTACAGGAGGCTATTTAAACCACACCCGATGGATGAATCTTGCTTTGCGTTATTCTGCATCCTCTGCAGCAGAACGCTCATCGTGTCTTCTGCATCTGATCCTGGGCCTAAGGAAAAAGGCTTACCATCCTGAATCCAGTCTTCAGCAACACCTATAAAGACAAGAAAGAACAGGTTAGCATTACGGTCTTCAGTGACAGCTCTTCACTTACCTGGTCCATCGGCTGTCACCAACGCCTTGCGCTGCATTCCGACATCTGAAGGACAAAGGCTTACCTACTCTTCGTGCGCTCCGGAGGTCTTCACACTGCATTCCGGCATCTGAAAGACAAAAGCTTACCAACTCTTCGCACGCTCCGGAGGCCTTCGGCGCTGCATCCCGCATCTGAAAGACAAAACAAGGTGCGTTTAAAGACATTGGGGAACTTTAATACTCACGTGCCATTACTCCTTTCCACATCTAACCCAGTGTTTATTCCGGCACCCTGCAGCCGCTCCGAACTTATACCTGCAAAATAAAAAGACAGTTAGAGCGCATTGTGAAGCAGGCAACTAGCGCTTACTTACTTGCTTCCAGGCGCTTCTATTCATCACACGGGCTCCATCTTCAACTCACTTCTGCCCGTCATCTACCATCGCCGGAACCCTGCAAAACAAGAGACATCATTACTAAAGACTTTAAAGACATTAGAATTACTCGAAACTTACCGTTCGTGCAGTAAACGACGGACAGCAGTCCTCTGAAGTCAAGAGGCCTGCTCCCCTTATCCAGTGAAGAAACTGGTTACAGCACCCTGCCCCGAGGCAGATGGAGAGCACGGCGTTCACTTACCTAAGGTGAGAGCGTTAACCTTCGGGGTTCTACAGGAGAAGAGAAAGGGAAGAAGAGAGAGACATTCAATAACCCAGTTCATTAATCCCATATTTTCTATCTGCAGACATCTTACCCTTTGAGTCAGACATACAGTGCACAGAGGTCCAGCCCAAAGAGCCAGCCGTGTGTTACACATCACCTTTGAAGATACGGTATACGCCCAGTCAAGACCGGCGCCTCTACGGGAATCAGGTGAGCGTTACACAATGCCTGGACAGTGCCCCTGCTGGGCAACGCTGTCCCTGATGACCTGGCACTAGTGCAACTCTGCTGACATGCTCTGGAGCCCCTACCAGGCTATTCCGGCTCCGATATCCAGGTCCGTGTGATCACGGCCCATCAGGGTCCCCCCTGCAACTAAGTATGGGGTGTGCCCCCACCACTCAACAACCTGGCTCATGTGCCTGTGAGCCAGCCCGCCATGACCACTGAAGGTGATCTTGCTGTGTGCTCCCAGCAACCGTGTCCTGGACCCTATGCTCTGGGCCCAGGACACCACAGTGAGTAGTGTGACCAATCAAAACTGCATAGACCAACCTCCATTACTCACTCAAAAGGGTTTGTTACTGAATCACTACAAGACATGTTTTAATTTTAAAATTGTGGACATTCTTATGTTCCCATAATGCTCTTCACTTTTATGTAAATCACCAGGATTGGGTTCTATGAAGAGGTACTGTATATTCCATGGGGCCACGCCCCTCATCCCCAGCCCTCCAAAGATGAGAGGGATCCGCCAGTAAATGTTTTCCATTTCCAGCACTGCATGTATGGTCACCTAACCTGCTGTGCCACCATGCACATTCTACATTGGGGACTGTCATTCTACTTTCATCAAACCATTGAACATTCAGCTGGATTGCCGATACTGATCAAAGTCACTTCGTTATCTCCCGGTCCTTCCTCATCACAGAGCTCTCAACTCACAGGTTTTTGGCAGGCATCCCCGGTTTTGGAATCAGTCCTTTCACCTGCCAAGCTCATTACACATCCATTCACTTTAATGGGCTCTCAATCCGGCCAAAATAAAATCTGCTGTTTTCACCCAACCAGAGAACTAAAAGGGTTGAGAGATATGCTGTATACTTCCTTTTTAGGGCCCACCTCCCTTGACAGGAACCCTTTTCCTCTAATTGCTCCACCCCTACTTCCCTCATCCATTACCCATCAGTTAATTATTTTGGACAGCAAACTTGATCCTCTCGCTGGGTTTTGAAGGGCAACATTTGCTGGAACTGTGTGTAGCCTCTCCTGCACATTGTCAGAGGAGGGGTACTCAGCTTGCATGCCTCCCAGGCACCCTGCTGGGCAGGAGGGCCCAGTTGAGGCTGGATGTTTGTATACATTCCAACCCTCCCGATTTAGGTGGGAGACTGCTGATTTTTTAGTCAAAAATATTGCTGTTGATGACTTTATCCCTCATAAAATATCCCTAACCTCAATGCAGTTCAATGACGGAAATTCCATTCTCCAACTTCCCGGGACAAACTGTCTCTTCCTGGTGACCCAAAATGTGGGCATGTAGGTGTTTGCTTAGGCCGCCCCAATGTTGGGCAGGCGCTGTTGGGAGCATGGAGCCACCAGTGCTTCTGACCTGCACGTGAAGCTGTTCAGCGATCATGTACTGGTGAGATGCACCTACCCGGTACAGGTATAATGTGTTTCATATTGGACCTAGTGAGGGGGACCAAGTCCTGGTTGGTCATTGCTTGTGCATTTCTGTGCCACATACCCAGTATGGAGGGGCTGCACAGTGGTAAGGTAGAAAAATATGCCCAATAAGAAGGTGGTGGGCTGAGCAGGTGGGAATGTGTCCTGCTCGGGCCAAGTGCAGCTCTGGCTTGCCCCGCAGCCAGGAGCAGAGGCTGCACAGCGAGGATAAAGAGGTGGCAGTGTGCCCCAGGCAGAAAGTGAATCCCGCTCGGTCTCCCTCTCATACTTGCCAACATTCTTTGACCAACCTCCATTATTCGCTGAAAAGGGTTTGGATGAAGAGCGTGGAGCGGAGGAAGAGTGTGGAGCAGAGGACGTGTGTGGAGTGGAGGACGTGCGTGGAACGGGGATGTGCGTCGAGCGGAGGACGTGCGCGGAGCGGATGAAGAGCGTGGAGCGGATGATGTACATGGAGCGGATGATGTGCGTGGAATGGATGACGTGTGTGGAAAGGATGACGTATGTGGAGAGGATGACGTGTGTAGAGAGGATGAAGTGTGTGGAAAGGATGAAGTGTGTGGAAAGGATGAAGTGTGTGGAAAGGACGAAGTGTGCGGAGCGGATGAAGTGTGCGGAACGGATGAAGTGTGCGGAATGGATGAAGATGGTGTAACGGATGAAATGCATGAATCAGACGAAGTGCATGGATCAGAAGGAATGCATGGAACTGATTGAACAGATGGAGTGCATAGAACTGAGTGAGTACATGCAACGGATGGAATGCATGGTACAAATTGAGGGCATGGAATGGACATTGTGCAAGGATGGTTGGAGTGCATGGAACGGTTGGAGTGCATGAAACGGTTGGAGTGCGTGGAACGGTTGAAGTGCATGGATAGGTTGTAGTGCGTCATGGAACAGTTGATGAGCATGGAACGGTTAGAGTGCATGGAATGGTTGGAGTGCATGGAGCATGAAGGCGCTCGATCTCAAGCACCACCTGAAAACAACCATATCACAACACCACGCTTACTCTTTTCTATACCCCACCACTCAACTAGAACACAGCGATACTATGACACATTCGGTATAGCTGTTCTCATACCAACACCTGCCACATACTCCCCATCCTCCTAACTAAACACAGCTGGCTGCACACCCGCCAGCCTAGGCGTTCTCCTCAGGCCTAACGCAGCCAGAATCAGTCTGGTATCACCCTGCCAGAACAAACACATACTCCTGATCTCCCAACCACCACACCTACCGCTAAGAAGCAGCTATCACACGAGTGCCACACCTGCTGCACACATATCTGGTGCACACACACACACACACCTTATGGCTCTCTCTCTCTCTACTGACTTGAACTACGGTTCCCGAGGGTGTTCAACCTACCAGCGTCTTGAGATCATACCAATGGTACATAAGGCACTACATAAATGCAAAGTAACATAACATAACAAAAAGATGTAGGATTTTTGAAGTTTCAAAAATAATAATTCCCATAACAATGCCATCACAGAAAAACACAAAATATACATTGTTGGCACCATTGAAGCATTCTAAAATACACAACTCATCAAACAGCACAATATGGAAAGATGTTCAAATGTTAAAAATGTATCAATTAAATTAGCTAACTTCACAGAAGGTAATCACACAAAGCTGGTAGGCAACGTTTGCCACTGCTCTCTAGCAGCAGCCTAGGCAGTACATATTTATTGCAAGTTGAACACTGAATGATATGGTGACTGATACCCAACTCAGTCTGATGGGCAGATGCTGTGTGATGGTGTTACACACTGCCACTTGCCTTCCCTGGTGGTTCACCTAAGGGTTGTCGCGGCAAGAGTGCAGGACAGAGTCAAGTAGCTGTCAGGTCTGAGCCCAATCAAAGTAATCACCTACCGGTCCACCGTACAGACACATTAATGTGTTGCATGCTTTGTCCTGGAGCCTGACTTAGAGTCAAATAAATTACTTGCCACTGTTAAAATCAGTAGGATCTGTCACTGAAATCTGTAGGTAGTAGGACTGCTTAAAAAGCAGTAGCCTACTGCCTAAATCTGTAGGGTTGTCAAGTATGCCCTCTCCCCCTCAGTGGTCTGCAAGTCGGATTGCTTTCTCTGCGTCATGAAGGGTGGTGTGGGGGAGCTGATTTAATTAATTCAGGCTGAATGGAGGTTCCACTTGGTCCCGGGTTTGGTGAGTAAGTGCTCATTGAAACCGGCAGGGCCTTAATTGGCCAGGACTCCATGAAGGGCAGATGGTGCTGGTCACAATAAGGAGGTAGCATTTTGGTCTTGATTTCTATGTAAGGCAGTTGTGTGACCTGGTGGTGTTTTAAGGAGCTTCGGTGTGCCTGTTAGTTTGCTGCTGGACAGAGCGGGGTTGGTGTGTCCTGCTGCAGCTCTGTGTTCTGGTTTTTGCTTTTCCTTCGAGTCATGGGTGCAGGCGGCGAGAAAGAATACTTACAAGCACTTGGAGATGGCGTTTGAGGAGGATTAAGCGACCTGTGTGCCCTGAAGGAAGAGTGGTTCCAGTTCAGGGTCATCTTGTGGATCGGAGGCGTCAGGAGAGGAAGGTGACCCCAGAGGCAAATATCTAGACAAGGAGGCTCTGGGGACTGTGCTAGGATAGATTGAGGATTGCATGGGATCCTCTTCTCAGGAGGTTCTTGGGACAGGGAGCAGCCCTAGAGCCCGTGAAAAGGATGCTGTACACTGCACTCCAATTTTGTGATGAAAGATTAACAAACACAATTAACGGAAAGTCAAAAAGGATATTATATTTAAACTTAAGGTACAGGGAAGAAACCACAATCCCGGGACATAGACTGTATCAATATGAGATAAAGTAAGTATCCAAACTGTAAGGATACTCCTGTCCCCTGCACTCTGTCACTTCCTAGAAAGGCCAAATCTTGCAAACATATTATGATGTATTCATAAGTAATATTCTAATATATTGTGTGCAAATAAACAGATTGTATAACATGAAATATGTAGTTCCATAAAAAAAATCCCAAATAGTAAATATCTTATAATAGTGTTAATTCCTTGTCTTCTTCTTCCAAGTTATTTATTCCAAAAAACACAGTCAAATACTGCTGAACGTTTTCGTGACACACACATCCCTTCTTCAAGAGCAAAACATTTCAAATCTGTAAGTACAATCCAAAAAAGGAAACTCAGTTTGTTACTTCTGATATATTAGTGTAACCTGGTAAATTTACCTTTGGATTCCAAAGATCAGAAGCACAAAGAAGCTTTAAGAAGTTGTGACTCTATATGTAAAGTTGACTTACACAAAGGTGACATACTTTTGGCTATAGACTTTTAATATGCAAAGAAAAGGAAAACCCTAGCTTTCCTTATTACTGAGAGGGGTTTCCCTTTCTTAACCAATACCCTAAGGGCTGTCAGAAAGTTCAGCAAATCATAAAAGTCCAGCATCATATCAAACCTAATTCTGTCCCTAACACTTATGTCCAACTAAGGATAATGTCTCTAGGAGGTCCACAAGGTGTCACAGGTTTACCCCTTTCTCACCTGAGTTCGATGTTTGCTGGAATTCTTGGGAGGAGTCTTCTTGCGTACGGTTCGGGTTTTGTACAACCCCGTACGAGCGTCTTTGGGTTCCAGCGTGCGTTCAGCGTTCTGCGTCCAGGAACACTAGGAATCTCCGGGAAGTCCAGGAAACGAAGGAGGTGTACTCGGAGGCGGGCACACTGGATTTGGGATATTAAGACAGGATAAGGAGGAAGGAAAGATAGAGGGAGAAAGCGAGGGTCCGGGAACCAGGAATCAAGAGTTCAGTGAAGGCGAACTATGAAGCACATGTCTAGCCACAGCAAGCGGTAGCGTTGAGAGCGCAGGGCCGCGGGGGCATGGCTTCTTTATAGAACGTGCTATGTCTGACGTGAAAGCTGGTAGACAGCGTTCTGTGTTTAACTGCCATGTTGGAAGTACCGCAGAGTGCAAGCCCCGATATGTCAAGGACCAGGAAGTCCAAAAGGGACGCATCCGACGGTTCATGACACAAGGATGCTTCCCTACTTCTGGACAGGAGATCTTGCCACATCTTAACAAGGTTTGCCAGAGAAAGGGTCCCTATTTCCCTGGCTTTCTTTCACTGTTTGCAACAAGCATATGGCGTGTCTCTCTCCACCTGGTTTCTTCTTTCTTCTGTACACAAGTCTTTCAATGTTCAAAACTACCAGAGGGGATGACTTCCTTCCCCATGTTTATCCTTCTCTTACACAACTGCGCTGAAGAAGAGGTCTTCTTTTGCTTCTTCACTTTCTTTGTTGATGGTTAATTGGGTGGCCTCACTGCCAGGTATTGAAATGTTCAACAACTACTTCTCTGCTTGTTCCACCTGGTACACTCGCCTGCCAGGTGCTGTGAAGATTATGAGCACACTTGATGCTTTGGTACTGTTTTATGGGTATGAGTCCCAGACTGGCATATTCTGCTGCTTCGGGTAGTCTACCTGGTGTACTGTACTGCCAGCGACAATTCCAATGGCAGTTCTCAGGACAGTCGATGGCCAAGTCTTGTTTCCTGTGAAAGTCTCTTGATGTGGTCAAATAACAAAAATAAAAGTTCTTTTTAACAAATGAAAGTTTTTTTCCAATGTTTGCTAGGTGACGGGATCACCCTTGGGTCCCCCCCTTCTGGGCGCTGACCTTTCTCAATTTGTTTATCGCAGTTTTACATAGGGTGGTGATTTCACCCCTGGGTTGCTCTCTTCTGGGCGCGGACCCTTCTCAATTGTTTATCACAATATTCTACAGTTCCTGTATCAAACAACTTTGGGTGATAGCTTCACCGCTGGATCTCCCTCGGTCGGTTTCGGACCCCTCTTCTCTTCTTATCTTCTTGGGTGATGGCTTCACCCCGAGATCTCACTCGGTCGGGCTCGGACACCTCTTGCGGGATTTCTACTCCCTCAATTTCTTAATGTTTTTTCTTGGGTGATGGCTTCACCCGTGGATCTCCCTCAGTCAGGCTCTGACCCCTCTTGACTTCCTTTCAGTTCCTTTAATTCCAAGTGTTACGGGATTCACTTCCATTGCTTTCTCTCAATGTAGGATTAACTTCCCTTGCTTTCAAAGTGCTTGTAGATCAAAGCCTTTCGATTGTACAGGGATTTTGCTCGACCGTCTGTATGACCACTTTGACCTATTTCGCTGGCCCTGCTACGGCCTTCTGGTGCCGCTTTCCCTTTGCAGATGGTCTCCCCTTCCACCTTTTTACAGTTCATTCAAAGTTTGTTAAACTTGGTTCAAACTTGCCACTTTGCGCTTCTCATTCAACATAGCTTAGTTCTTATCGATTCTCCCCTTGAATCACCGGCTGTGATGAACTGCTTGGCAGTTGCCTCTTTGGAGTAAAAGCCGGTACCATGGGCGCGGGAGCTTCCCTTGCTCCTGCTTATCGGCATATGTTTGCCCCATTTACCGTTGACATCTGCTGTACGACACTTGTGCTATTTTTGGCGGTCTTAGGCTCTCCTCCACAAAGGCTCTGTGGGTCTCGGACGAAAAGGGCAAGGTCACTTCTCTCCTCACCACCCTCTCAATACCTGCTGCCTTTCTTCTTATCATGAACTGCAGCGTGTTAGTCGTCTCGTTGTGCTGTCTGCCGTGCTCGCCTTGCTCGTACTGCACTCTTCTGCTCCACCTTTTGTCCCAGTGGGGAAAGGGAAGGGCCGTCAGCTGTGTGTGGTTCAAGTTATTTGCCTGACTTTGCGTGACCTTTCTGTCGGGACATGTCAGGTACACAGTTCCATTAAAAGCCCGTAAACCAGTATTCATGTCAGAAAAGGAAGGAGTTGGAGTATCAGAAAAAGCGGTTGGTAGCGTTTCCAAACATCCTACAGAGTCGGAAGGGAAAGAACTGATACATGGAATTCGTATTTGGGTTTGGGGTGCTCTTGGAAGGGTAGGTGTTGGAGGGTTTGTTAAATGGACTAGAATGACCGGGTTGAAGAACAGAACATAGGGGATCGTGGGGACGGTAGTGTTCTGTCATAGTAGGTTAGAATTTTGGGAAATGATAATCGGGGGGATGGGATTGGTAGGGTTTGCTGGGTAAGCGGGAGTAGTTGGGGTCGTGACATGAACAAAAGGGATTGTGGGAATCGTAGTGTTTTGTCTGATCAAGTTGGGAATGTGAAAATGATACTCAGAGGAACGGGAAGAAGAAGGATAGGGAGTATTCGAATGGAGACTGTTAAAACAAAGATTCTGGGAATTATGCTTTTTGGGTATAACCGGGTTTGCGACCTTAGAGGATCTAACAGGAGGAAGGGAGACAGATGCAATACAGCCCATGAAAGCCTCAGATATCTTGCCCTTCTCTCCTTCTCTGGCACAATACTGCATCTCACCTGGGGTATTCCCCCAAGCATAACCCCGGGTTTCCCTACCCAGGTGATCCTCCCACCTGGCCACCTGAATAAGGGATTCTTGAGGTCTTACGGGGAGAAAAGCTTCAAGTGTCTCACAGAACCCACTGCAATTGATTGTCCATATTGATTAGACCGCACGTGTTGGTTATTTGGAGTATTCCTCATCACTACGCGCATCTTCCTCGTTGCAATATCCTCACTGCCATGATTCACTGTGGTACTAATGTTTTTCTTCATCTCAGTTTTTTTTACAGGATTCACATGGGTAGTCCCTGCTCTTCCTTGTCCCAGTACTTGTTAAGGAGGTGGCAGTGTCTACCATACACAGGTACATGGAAGTGTAGGGGGTACAGGATCTTCTATGGGGTAAGAGGGTGAGGGAGGCTGTGAAGGGATGGGTAAATACCACGTTCTCGCTATTGCGCCGTCCCTCGTCCCAAAAGGGTTTTTCCTCCCCATGTGATCCTCCCACGATACACCACCCCCGGGGGATTGTTGGACTGTGGCTGCACAGCCCCAGCCCCATGAGAAGGGTCCCCCTTATGGGAGAAGGGACGACATCAAGGATTCGTCACAGCTGATATATGAATCTCAACCATCCATATCGTTCCAATGCAATTCCAATCCAGGTAATGTGATAAACCCGATGGACTCATCACTGATTCTCCGGCAGTGACCTCCTCCCATGTGGCCATGTGACAGCAACTGCTACCTTATCCTGACCCTGGGGGTGGTTATATGTGGGAGGATCACATGGGAGGGGACAACTACCGGGGAGAGCGGATGATTCCATTGGATGAGACACAGTATTCCCCCCATGTTCCTGATGAAGACCCTATAATACCTAAATTCCTGATGGCTTGTTGTCACCCAACAATTTCTCCTTATTGTGAAAATTAGAAACCCCTTCCTTTATTTCACTCTAGACAAAACTCTGTGTATACCTCAAACATTCATAACATACATAAAACATCTTCTGTTTCTGAATTTCTTTATGTGATGTTTTTGAGCAACATCATTTTGGAAATCCAATTGTATCTATAGACTTCATTTCCCATAAAGCCTCAAGTACTGAGACAAAGAAGACGAGGGAAGAGTTAATGCAAACTAAGCAAAGACTAACATGCAGACTAGTTGTTTCTTTCAAATAAAATTACCCGGGAAGTTTAAAAATGGCAACCGCAGTATCCAGCAAGGCAGTGCGGGAGAGAACTGCAGAACAAAAGATGGGCACATTTATGCGGCGGCTCACAAACTCCAGTTACAGAGACCGGCATGGTGGGAAAGAAGAAGAGGTGCAGCAGGCACACCTTAAGGATCGTGGGAGCACCGGAAGGCACAGCAGAGCTCCTGGAGGTACAGTCAAGTTAGGAAGCGGTGCTCCCCACTACGGCCCAAAGAAGGAAGCCGGCGAGCGAACGCAGAGCTGCAGGAAACGCTGAAGAGATGCCCGCAACGCATAGGAAGCAAAAACAGGGAGGAAGATTCACTGCAGAGGCACGCCATAAGTCAGAGATGCCACAAACTACCGTTGAGCCGGCCCAGAGACATTGGGAACCCTGAGGCGTACCGACAAGCAAGCAATCAATAAATTAATTATGTGAGAGTGATATTTTAGACAATACACAAAAGCAATTTAAACAACTGAAAAATCTAATGTTGAATCCATGTTTAAAAGGAAGGCGATTTGAATACCGACAAGACAAAGAGCAGCAACAAAACTTGAACAATTGCATATGCATTAGATGTCAATGTGAGCTGAAACAAGTGTTGCCCTAAGTAAATACATTGCACAGAACAAAGTAAATGTTGATGTGATATATTGACAGTAACAGTGAAACCAATAAGGAAGTCCTGGTAAAGAGAAAGCACCAGGCAGCTAACATTTGGGGCAAAGATACCTGGCAGGGGAGTTTACCAGGGGATCTGTAATACCCCAAAGAAGGATTCCTGGCAGGGGACTATACCAGGTAATCCACTGGAGTTGGGAAGATACTTTTACATGTTGGCATGATACCTGGCAGGGGAGCATACCAGGAGATCTAAGAAACCTGGCAGGGGAGCATACCAGGGGATCTAAGAAGGCCGGAATGGGAAGTCCTGGCAGTCAAATATGCAAGGCATTTGAAACTATATAAACAACTCTAACATTTGGGTAGGATATGTGGCAGGGAAGTATACCAGATAATCTGAGGAGCCCCATGATATTTGAGACTGTATAAAAACCTTAAACATTTGGAGACGATACCTGGCAGGGAAGTATAACAGGGAATCTGAAGAGCCCCATGAAAGGATAACTGGCAAAGGAGTACACCAGGGAATCCACCAAAAAAGAAAATCAGACAAGAAGTCCTGACAGCTAATTCATACAGGTGTTTTGAAAACTGTGGGAAGATACCTGGCAGGGAAGTATTCCAGGGGATCTGAAGAACCCATAAGAGGATTCCTGCCAGAGGAGTATACCAGGCAATCCACCAGAGTTGTAAAGAAATGTTTAACAGTTATATAAAATACCCGGCAAGGAAGTATACCAGGGAATCTGGAAAATACACGAAAGAAGTTCTGATATGTAAATACAACAGTCACATCTTTAAGTTTCCAGAACAAGAACTTAGTGAATCCAACATAAAGAAATTGTTGTTCAAGAGAAACACTTTTGCTACAAAGGCATTGTTGGATGTTATGGAAAATATTGTGTGAACAAGAACTTTCTGAATGCAGTGTAAGAGCATCAAGGAATTGTTGGCCAGAGAGACACTCTTGTAATGCAAAGAAACTGTTGGTTAAAAGAGACACTTTTTCCATCCTACTAAAAAATTCCGGGGAAGGGAAACATCCTTTGGATCCGAAGGTTTCTCCTTGGAAAACACTTTGTGGATTTATCTTTATGTTTCGATTATGAACACTTTTCCCCAAAATATATGTCGGATATATTTCTTTGAACTCTTAGTTATTTGTTTCTAGTGTGTGGGTCAGGTTAGAATGTTTTGGACACAAGGGCGGTTTCTAAGTTAATACCTACTTAACACTGACTGATTCTTAGTTTTAGTTTCTTAAGTAGGCAACCGCCTTCCTTAGGATAGGGCTAGAGAAGCATTTTTCCAACCCAATTTTGTTAAATAAAATGTCTGACAATAAAAACAATGCAACTTTGTGCCCGCCTGTCATTTCTGATCCCTCATAGTAAGAAGTGAATCTATCAGATATACTACTCTACTAAAAACACCAAAGTAAACACTGAAGCTCAAAGCATACAACTGAGGTGTAAGAAGGATCAAATCTTCAAAATTCAAGAAGTGTTCCAATTCGAAAAAAACTCAGCCAGCCTTATATCATCAGCAACGTATGTATCTAAATAAAAGTGAAGTCACTACCTAACATGTAAAGAACCTATGAGTAATAGATGAATATATAGAAAAAGGCATACCTACTACAACCAAATCCTTAGTAAACTATCAAGATCAAAGTATCCCTACAAGTCAAAGAAAACCGAGAACAAATACAAATAAAATCTCCAGAGTGTTGCATTGTCCTTCAAAGGTAGGTTTAGAGTCAATTGGGCATTGTGAGGGGTCAGAAATGAGAGGCGGACACAAAGTTGTAATTTTGTCAACATCAGATATCTTTATTAAAATAAAAGGTTTTGGATGAAGGCCTTTCTGTCCTTATCAAAAAGAGAGTTTCCCTACCTAGGAAACTAAAACCAAAGAATAGTCTGTGTCTTGTCCTCAAAATTATACTAATCGTCCTTGTGTCCAAAAGGTATCTGACCCTCACACTATGAATGAACAATTGGTGTGTGGTCAGTGTTTCTGTTTTCATTGAATAAAAAGTGTACAAAAATAAAAACAATGTGAAAATCCAACAAATAGTCTCTGCATCCAGAGTCTGGTTCCTTTCCCTTGGATTAATTCAGTTAGTATAGGAAGAGTGTCTTTGTCAGTCAATGACCCTTTAAGAATAGATGAAATGTTTCTCTCTTAATTAGACTTTCTTCAGGATGGCAAAAAGTGTCTTTTCTTCTTTAGTAAAGTTTTAAACCTCCTGGTACACCCCCCAGCCAAGAATTCCCCCTCTAGGTCTGGCAGATCCCCTGGGGTACTCTCCTACAAGGTATTTCTTCCCCAAAAGGATTGTCTGTCTGATGGTTCCTTTCATCAGAACTTTCTACAGTGTTCACTTTCCTTTTTGGTATAACACAGTTATTTTGTTTCACTGCTTGCACCTCGGTAGATTGTGGCAATGCTTGTTCCAATCTTCTCCAAACTGACCTCTCACATAAGGAGACATGTACAAATTCTTCCCTTCAACTTCCTCCTTAATGTTTACATTAATGCGCTTTAGCTTGTGGCAATGCTTGTATCAATTTTTCCCAAATTGACCTCTCATAAAAGGGTACTTGTATAAACTTGCCTTTCAACTTCCTCCTTAACGTTGATCTGCTGCAGATAACATTTACTCCAGCTTTCCCCATATGGCTCTCTCTCACATGAGGATTTGTATAAGTTCTGTCTCTTCACTTAGCTTGCTCAATATTCAAGAGATTAATTTATTTGTTTATATGTCTGTCACACGCCCCGGGGAACCCAGCACTCTTGGGCAGACTCACCGGTGTTGGACCGTGGCACAATGGTGCAGCGAAGCAGCAACTCCTGGAGGGCTTCACTGACCCACGTTCGGTTCGAGCATCTGTTCCGCATTCGTGTGTCGGTGAAAGTGAAGGGTTTTCACCTTGCTGTTGCACTCCCAGTGGTCCTTCTGCAGTGTCTGCAGCACCAATCCCGGTCTCACATCTCTCCAGGTAGGTGGTTTGCCAAGCAGAGGCTGGTCAAAAAATGAAGACCATTGGAAATAGATGTTAAATGTGTTTCATGTACATATGATGTGTGAATGGCATCCTGCTTAGGGTGAATAACAAAAAGGGGTGTCAAGGTTTTATAATTACAGGTATCTGTATAATGACAATATACCATTGAGAACTCTGGAATGATAGGGTCCTCTTCACATGAATGGGAAGAGTACCACATTTCTCCTAATGGAGTCACCACATCTCCCTGGCAGCCATCTCCTCCCATGTGATCCTCCCTCACAATACCACCCCCAGGGTAAGAATCAGATAGTGTCTGCATTCCCCTGGCCACATGGCAGTAGACTTTAGGCTAGGGATAAGCGATGACGCCATAGGATTCATCACAGCATGAATACAAATATACAATGATTACATGAAGGTAGAGGCTAAGAGAGAATGTAGTCAAATACTACTCCATTCGCCATAGAAAAATGTCATCAATGTTGAAGCGTGATGACGTCAACTACATGTCACCAACGGTTGCCATTTTGGTAGTACTCGACCCTTGTATGTCAACATTTACGGCGTACTAGTAATGACATCTATACTGTTCAAAAATAACTTTACACAGTACTCAATAATCGGAAATAAGCAATGTTAAATACAATATGGTAGCCTACATCTGACAAGGTGAAAAAAGGGTATATGAAGTTGTGATGGTACTGACAAAGATAACATTCTTATAAACTTAGCAAGTTAGAAAGAAGGTATATCAATTGAAGTTGTGGAATCATAAGGTAAATCATCTTACAATGTTGTACAGTGCTTGCCGAAGATTGAGTCTTGCCTCTTATTCATGAGCAAAACCTCCATTACTGCAATGTTGTTTATTCTACATTTGAATACCATTCAAACACATATTGCAAAGGTTTCAGAGTTGAAATGACACAAGGGTAGAGGTGAGGACATGGAATCAGAAAGACATGTAAAATTGTGTGTTGTAACATCTGCAAAATAACGTGATTACTGCAATTTCATTTACTAATAGCTGCGGATACAAGTAGGCATTCATACCCGAGGCTACACAAACCCATCAAAATACACAATGTTCCATTGGCTTGATGATAGCCGTGGGTATGAATGCCCACTTGTAGCTGCAGGTACACGTACATACACAAAGAAACCTATTAACACGGTTTCAAAATTCAAATTACACAAGGCTACACTTGATGGCAAGGAATCAGAAAGACATGTACAATTGCGTACTGTAACATTCATGAAATAATATGATTACTGCACAGAAATTTGTATTACAATAGCCGTTGCTCTGACGGTAGTTATAACCATGACTTCACAGGCCCGCCAAAATACACAATTTCCAATTGGTTTGCTGATAGCTGCAGCTTTAGAGGTCCCTGGGAGGGAACGACATTTCATTGGCAGGTCTTTAGCCGCAAGCATGAAGGTACCTGGGGCTATACAAAAAAATAGACATCAAAGAACATTTTCATTTTCAATATTTCAAAACTTCTATGGGAGGCTCTTAAAAGAGCCTTTGTGTTTTTGTGCCAAAATATAACCCAAAAATATATTTTCATTCAGACAAATACTCCTCTCCTCTATTACAATTCAAAAAATCATGCAACATTTCCCAGTGCTCTTTCCTTAGATGAATAATCATTTTATATTCCCAAAGAGCAAAAAACCTGTGCTCCCTGTCAAAAATATTTCTCCACAATTTCCGCACGAACCACTCATTTCAAATGCTCCATCTAAAATAATATTATAGAACCAGGAAAACGTACTAAGCCAATGCTCTGAAAACACATCACCTATATCCTCAACATCACTATTAGTCCCATTCTCAAAATTCTCTATTCCTTCACAATCTTCTCAGCAATGAGATTCATCACCTAATGCTCCAGATAATGTAATGACACAATCTCCTTCTGAAATTGCATCCATTTCCGAAATATCCAGGTAAAACAGTATCTATACCAGGGGTGCACAACTGATTTTGACAGAGGGCCGAAAGTACCTTACATGATGGCTATAGTGGGCCGAAAGTAAATATGGGTGGGGCGGTAGGCACAGCAGGCGTGGTGTGGCGGGAGGCTTTTTCAAACCCCAATTTTTATTAAAC
Organism: Ambystoma mexicanum; assembly: GCF_040938575.1. Taxonomy (NCBI): domain Eukaryota; kingdom Metazoa; phylum Chordata; class Amphibia; order Caudata; family Ambystomatidae; genus Ambystoma; species Ambystoma mexicanum. Next base: position 289,863,089 of record NC_090932.1, on the reverse strand, counting down.
ACATGGAAAAAGAATATGTTTTTGAGGTGTAACGATTTTTATTTGTATTTCAAACTGACATTTTGTACTACACATTTTCCATTGTTATCATTTATTTCTATTTAGTTATTGCATATTGTCTGTTTAATTAAATTATATATATTTTATTGACCCTTGATTGGACATTTCGTTATTTTGGTCTGCTATACTTTGTATTTAAAACAGTTCCCCGACACAAGGATCAGAAATCAATTACGAGTCCGTTTGAACCTCCATCCGACCAACAAGATCAGGTCAACTCAGGGATTGACAAGGACTAAGCATTGTCACTATTGTAATGATGAATCGTCCATCTAAACTCTGTTTCACTTAATCACAGCATGTCAAGCTCTTAAAACAGTTTGCACAAAACACTTTAGATCTGTTTTCTCTGATTTCTTCAGCTCTGACACGGATGCGTGGTTGAGATCCCTCATTGATGGTCGAAAAGTGAAAGATGTAATTGCCATAGTTAAATTTGTGGCTGAAGTTCTGCCGGATGGGAATGTGTTTAGATAGACAGAGACACTTAATACTCAAACCCCTTGGTGTTTAATTTCTTGCTTTTCCCCTGTTTTTACTTAAAAGTAAGTTGGCGATGTGAGTTTAACCAACTTGATTTCATGTAGTGTTGTGTTTGTTGCTAAATAATTGTTGTTTCAATTTTAACACAGTCAAATAAATAAATAAATCCTCTGCTGAGCTCTTGGGCCCTTGCCCTATCCCGGTCACAGTCCTTCACCAATTCAGAATCTAATTTGGTAAATCTAATGTATTAGGGGGGTTTGTCATCGGGTGAAGTGAATAGAACATGTACTAGTGTGTTCCAGGTTGTTATATAGTCTGGCTCTGCTTTCTACCCAGTTGGAGTGCTTCATACCACACCACGGCTTCTGCCATGGTCCATCTTTTTAGATCCTCCCACCATCTATCTATGTGTGGTCCCTCACATGCCTTCCATGCCATTGCAAATCTTCTTTTTGCTGGTACCCAGGCCAGATCTATCACCCTAGTCTCTGGTTTAGCCTTCTTGGGCTGTTTGTACACCCCAAGGAGGCATGCTTCAGGTGACCATTCATATCCTGTTACGCCCCACTTCTTCAACCATGCTTCCATGCACTGCCAAAACCTTTGGATTAGTGGGCAGGACGAGAAACACGTGCCCCATGCCTGCACCTTCTAAACCACACCTCTGACCCCACTTTACCTCTGCGCCAGAAAAACACAATATCAACTGTGGGTTCATGTATGCACTGTGGAGTATTTAATATTGGGTCAGTTTTAGTCTGGCATTTCGTAACACCTTCTTGGGGTATTACAGCGCCTTCAACCGCTCACCTTCCATGAGCTCCCTGCCCGTGTCTGATTCCCATGTCCCTTTCCCCTTGGTTAGATCTTTGGGTAATGCCTCCAGCAGTCCCTGATACAATCCAAACAGTGCATGTCCAAACTCTGAGACGTTATATAGCAGCCCCAGCACCTTATTCTCTTCTCCTTGGTTCGGGAAGTCTGGCCATATATTTTTTTAATGTGTGTATTATTCTGGAATATGTTATGAACTGGCCCATGTGTATCCCAAATGTTTCCCTTAATTCCTGTAATGTCAGAAGTTGTCCTGAGGATTAAAGATCTCCAAACCTCACTACACCCTTGTCCTCCCAGTATATTCTACTTTGTGCTAAATGTCCTCCATTGTCCCCGAATATGGCTGGCAGGGGAATCTGTGGGGAGTAGGGTTCTTTGAGTTTTAGTATTGCTTTGGTTCTGGTCCATATCTTTATGCCTACCTGTAAGCGGGCCGGAGGGTCCTCAACCCTCTCCTTGCTGAGCCACAACACCTCTTTTAGAAAGAACAGGGCTAAACCTGGGCTCATCAAGGTGTGTTCGCCTGTTTCCGAGTCTGCAAGCCACTCTGCCACATGTTGAAATTGTCCTGCCAAGTAGTAGAATTTAAAGTGTGGGAGGCGCAACCCTCCATCCGCGTACTCCCTGTATAAGATGTTCAGAGCTATCCTTTGTCTGCCGCATCCTCATATGAAGCTTCCTATGATCAACCTTAGTTACCTAAAGAAGGCCCTGGGTATGAGGTATGGAATATTTACAAAGTAGTATAGTAGTCGGGGGTTGGCTAATATCTTTAAGAGTGCTATTTTGCCAATCACTGAGAGAGGCAGCTTCCCCCAGAATTTGATAGAGGCTTCCAATCCAGATTTCGCCTGCAATGTATTGTGTTGGTGTGTATCTTTTGTATCATGTAAGAAACCTGAGGGTAGTCTCCCGAGTAGACCTTGCCCTTATTCAGGTGCCCAGGTAACGGCTGGTGCTCTCAGATCCCAATCCTGGGGGTGGACGAGCGAGGGAGGATCACCTGGATAGGGGAGCCCGGTGTTATGCTTGGTGGAATCACCCCAGCGAGACGCAGTATTATACCGGGAAAGAACAAAAGGAGAACGAAGTCCTTGAGGCGTTCATATGCTGTACCAACTCAACCTCCCTTCCACCCAATGAATCTCCCTTACCAGAATTCAACCCCCCTACACCTCTGGTAAACCTATTAAGAGGACAAACTCTGTTACAGCAGGAAACAACCTCTCCCAGAATCCCTGTTTTCCTGTTGTCTACCTAAATACTCCCGGTCATTCTTTTCCACGTCCCTCTGGTTATTATTTCCCAAACTCCCAATCTGCATTGACAAAACACTACTGTTTCCACAATCCCGCTTGTCTTTTTCATAAACCGTACCAAACGCTAACCTCCCTTTCTAAAACGAACACTTTCGTACACCAGGAAAGACAACGGACTAACACCAGAGCCTTTTACCTGACATGTCGTGACACAAGTGTCAGGCAGAGTCAGGCAATTATTAATAACCTCACACAGCTGACTGCCCTTTCCTTTCCCCACAAGGATAAAGGTAGCATGAGAGCACACTACGAGCAAGGCAGACCGCACGACAAGACAAGTGACCTTGCCCTTTCTGACCAAGACCCGTGAAGCCTCCGTGAAAGGATTTGTAAGACCGTGAACAATAGCCAGCATGTGTTACAGCAGATGTCAAAGGTACACAAAGCCCTCCTACACTGATAATCGGGACAGGGAGAGACACTTGCTACCACGGTACCGTCCTTGACTCCAGAGACAAGAAAAGCCAAGTGGTTTATCACAGCCAGTGAGTCGAGGGGAGAACCGATAAGAAACCTAACTTTGTTGAACGAAAGTTGCATATGGCAAATTAAGGGAAAACCAAAGAACTGTTAACTCCTAAGGGGAAAACCAGATGCAGATGGGTCCAGCACCATGTGGGTGGTCACTCGAGAGACTCTGGATAATTCCCCCATTGTTGAAACTACCGCTACCAGAAGGCCTTGGGAAAGGTCAAAGTGGTCATACAGGGGTCTTGTTACGCTGACCTGGTCTCTGCAGAGGCTTTGGAGCACGGTTGCAGCCCTCCCTGAACTTGAATTACCCCCTTCGGGCCTCTCCCTCAGTAGAAAAGATGTGAGCGGTGGTACGTGGTGATACTGCTCCTGCGTGGAGATAAGAGTGTGTGAGTGCGCCAATCCGTGATTGTTGTACCTCTCGAACCCTTCAAACCCAAAGTACGATTTCTGTGAGCATACACCAGCCCATAAAGCTCACCTGTGAATTATGGAAGATAAGCTCTCCGTCCTGCTACTTCTGGCAGGGGCGCGTTGAATGGGATCTAGTTCCTTCACTGATCCCTGATAAGGATTAGTCCAGTCCAGCTGCGACTATGCTTCTCATTATGATTGGTAAGTCTTTCTTGAGCTCTTGTGATGCTGTTCGTTCTGTTAAATGTCTTTATATGTTGCTCCTATTTATGTCCGCAATAATGTCTCTCTTGTTTTCTTCCCTTAGATGGAAATGCGGCCTCAATGCAGCTGTGAGACGCGGCCGGATGGAAGATGGATGCTACCGCAATGTTTGACAGCAGGTAAGTGATGGTTTAAGGAAAAGCGCGAAGTATGGTGAAGCGTAACCTTAAAGTGACTGTTTTTTCGATGTCTAACCGTGTCTTCTGTTTTTCCTTGAGGGCGCTGCTGTCGCCAATGGAGCGTGTCGTGCTGCGGTGCCAACATGAAGATTTAGGCGTTCCGGAAAGTGTAAAGATGAATACTTGGTTCGCCGAAGAGATGTACAGGTAAGAACATCTCCCCCCAGTTGGTAAGTATGCTGGCAGGAAGCAGGATGTCCAGGAAGCAGGATCTTGAACAGTAAGTCTGACCTCAGGCGACGGTGAGTGTTATGCTGCTTGCAAGTGCAGAATAATGCGAAGCGTCTGTCTTGAGGATCGGGGCAGCTTATATAGCTGAGATCGTGGGCACCCCAGTTAGGGCCGGCTTACCAGCCACACCCTGCCACTCCTAGAGAGTGAGCAGGTGCAAAGGCAATCCATTAGCAGCCACACCCAAGAATACACTTGGGGCTGCTTAATGGATGGAATGTTCAAGGTTAATACATCCTGCTTAATGGATGGAATGTTCAAGGTTAATGCATCTGAAGTGCTATGTCCATAATAAAAGCTTTTTGGTGTTAATGTGATGTTGTTGTTTACTTTTGTTCATGAGCCTGGCGCCAAAGGCGCCAGGACAGTGTCCACCCAGGTCTCCTGTGCATGCGACCCCTGCATGCCTGTGCCCCTGAATTCACGACCATGACAGGTCTAGCAAGATCCTCTGTACAGTCGGAAGTCTTTTACCACCACGTAATTAGAAAGCTAAGGGAGATGAATCCTGTATAGTCAGAAAGGAGAATTAACATTGTGTTGGCAACAGTGAACCCAACCGAGGGATGCCGACAGAAAGGGGCAAAGCATGAGGCCTCAATGAACATTGTGGTGACAAGAGTGAACCCGATGGAGGGATGTCCACAGTGGATTGTTTAAAAAGACATTGCGCCTCATTACAATAGTGGCAGCCACGGTATGAACGGTGCCGGTAAGGCACCAGCACCGTTCATACCGTGCCGCCACATTACGAGTTCTGCTTGCGGGTGCCCCTCTGCACACCTGGTCAGACCAGGCGTGCAGAGCGGCACCCGTGAGCAGAACTCGTGATTGCACCATCATTAACGGTGCTGGTGCAACCATGCTCCCCACCCTCATTGTGCCCTATGGGGCAGAATGGGGATCGGGAGCCCGGCATTACGTCCTTCCGCAAATGGGCAATTACCGGCCCCTTCATCTCGTAATGGGCCGGTTATTGCCCAATCGCAGGAGGCGGTGCCGGTAGTGAGCATGGCGGTAGCCGTGCCTGCCATACAGGCACGGCTACCGCCATGCTCATAATGAGGCCCACTAAGACTTTTGAATTTAAAAGGTGAAATTGTTTTGGACACCAAGCCGTAGTGAACCCGACAGAGGGAGGCAAACATTATAGAAGAGGGGGATCCAGGGGTGAAAATCCATCATCCAACGACACGTGAATGTAGCAGATGTTATCTTTTTCAATGCAAGCCATAGTGAACCCGACGGAGGGAGGCCGATATTCGAGAGGGCTCTGGGCCTGGAAGCGGGAGGCCTAGGGGTGAAGAACCATCACCCTAGTGCAATCAGAAAGGAACGTTTGTTTATCATTTTGAACATATGAAGCCCTCAGAAGCAACAAACTTAATCACTTAAGGTCCTGATATTGCGAGGAACCTGTGTGGATCTGAACCCGGAAGAGGGGGGTCTAGGGGTGAAAAGTCATAATCCAACGTACATGCGGAAATTAACTTTTTGTTTGTTATTTTGAATACATCAGGTCCTCAGAGGCAAGAGACTTTTTGTAGAAAAGAGACAACCACCGAAGGTCCTGATAGCTGAGAACGGAACTGTCCTCTTGTGCTGGGAAAGCTCGAGAGTGTGCTGTGTTCAGGAGTCCCGCCTTGTCCCGTGCTCAAAACGTGGGGAAGGGAGACCCCCGGCTACCACATCCTGACTTATCGTTTGGGAACACTTATTTCTTTCTTGTGAATCCTATCCCACACTTTTTGTTGTATATATGTAAGGATTGGCAATAGTTTTCTTTTAGTAGAGGCCCTTTTATTTGGCAAGACGCCACTAGGACTGCCTTATTATTATTCGATGGTCGTAGCTTGCTCCCATCTTAGATATAGGTTTAGGTTGGGTGTTTTCCAACCTACCTATACAGTGTAATAGACACCCTTGAACTGTGATCACTTGTGTCTGTCTTTACTGTTGCCACCATGAGTTCCTTACAGCCATGGTATACATCCACCCCATATATCTGAATGTATGGATCTTCCGTTGTGTTCCCAGATATGGGAGTCGTCCCTCATCTATCCCCACCCATCCCGCTAGAGGGAATAGGCAGGATTTTGTCTTGCTAATCGAGATCCCCGACAGTGCTGCAAAATTCTCCAGCATCTCCATATATGACTCCAGGAGGGTGTTTTATATATAGCAACATGTCATCTGCATATAAGGATAGCACATAATGTATCCCATCTACATAGAGTCCAGTGTCTTTGAAGGTTTTCCTCATAAATATTGCTAGGGGTTCTAGTGCCAGAATGTACAACAAGTGGGATAAGCAGCAACCCTGCTTTGTGCCCCTGTGGATTGGGAACTGTTCCGATGTGTCTACCAGTGCATACTATGGCTGTCGGGCTAGAGTAAAGCATTTGGACCCACCTCATGCCGAAGCCTCTCAGTGATGCAAACAGCCACTCCCACCTGACCGAATCAAACGCTTTGATGGCATCTAGTGCCACCACTGTGCAGCCCTCTGGCCATTTCCGTGTTCTGTCTATTACTACGTGTAACCTTCTCAGGTTTTCTGTTGTTGCTCTGCCCGGGGACACAGCCCATTTGATCCGGGTGTATTAATGCTGTCACCACCCTTTGTAATCTCTCAGCCAACACTGCCGTAAGGATTTTGGTGTCTTGATTAATTAATGATATCGGCTTATAGGATTCGCAAAATTTCCCTTGCTTGCTGGGCTTCAGAATCGGGAGTATTATGGATTCATTCATGGTGTTGGGTAGTTTCTCATTCTCATACGCTCCTTTGATGGTCAAAAGTAATTTCGGGGCTACTACATCTGCAAATTCCCTATAAAACTCTGCTGAGTGGCCATCTCCTCCGGAGACTTGCCTGTGGGGAGCATGGCTATCACATCCCTGAGCTCTTCCACTGTGAGTGGTGCGTACAGCATCTCCTTCTGCTCCGCACTCAGTGTGGGCAAGCCAATATCTGTCAGGGTCTCTGCTATTTCCCTCTCTTTGGTGACTCCTGAGTCCTCATACAATTTTTGGTAAACGATCCAAAGGGTCTCATTATTTTCTTTTTGGGACTTCCAGCTTTCGCCACACTCATCTGTTATCTCGACAATCCCTTCCCGAGTTCCTGTGCTTCTAGTTAACGAGGTCAGTAGCCTTCCTGGCTTATACCCCTGCCCGTGCAATTTTTTGGAGTACTTTGCATAGCTGTATTTCCCCAACCTTTCCCAGTGCTCAAGACACTCCTCTCTGAGTTCGATAAGTCTCCCTTCTGATTCCACTGTCTTGGTCCTAGACCCCTCTATCCACTTAATCTTAGCCTCAGTGTCTGCCAGTTGTCATTCCAAAACCTTCTGGACCCCTCCTGTCTTAGCTATAGCTGCGCCCCTGATCGCCACTCTGAAAGTGCCCCACACGATCTGCATACCTTGAACGCTATCCATATTGAGGCTGAAATACACCTCTATCTGGCCCAGTTCTTCCCTGAAGGGGCCATCTCGTAGGGTTTCCATGTGGGTATCAGGGCAGGATGATTGCTGAGTATCCACTCCACTATCAGGGGTGAGTGGTCTGAGAGGGTTCTCCCTTCATCGGAGGCACTAACAAATTCTCCCAGCTGATCTAACCCTATGAGAATGTAATCTTTTCTTGTCTATATGTTATGCACATTGGAATAGAATGAGAACTCTCTATCCTGTCCATGCACCGATCTCCAAACGTCGTGCAGTCCTCCATCAATGTTCTCAGGATCTTAGGCGGGGGGTGGGGATAGCACCTTTTTGCCCGACCTGTCTAACCCCGGGTCCAGTGTACAATTGAATTCTCCTCCCAAAATCCATGTCATGCATCTAAACTGAGCCATTCTAGGATATAAGGAACGAAAGAAGGTGGCTGTGCTGTGATTGGGTGCATAAGTATTGATCAGACACACTTCCTTCTTGTCAAGGAACGTGTACACCAGTTCCTGTCTCCCCTCAGTATCTGTTTGGACTTCTATCTGTTGGAAGGGCACCATGGATGCCACCCAAATAAGGACTTGTTGAGGTCCAAGGAGGGAGTCAGACATGTTGGGAGGTGTCAGGATCTGCTCATTGCCATCTCGTTCTTTGTCAACCAGAAGTAGACATCAGAGCTTAAGTCAACGTCTGCACAATAGGAAGGCAGTGTTTTCACGCTCATCCAATGTCCAGCCCTGTCTCCGCTGCGCCCGTTTTCCTAGATTCCCTGGAAACAGGTTGCCATGGTGACTTTGGCGTCCGCTACACTCTCGCCACAGAGAGCGACGTTGAGGGGTGGAGTTCTGGTTCCATGACAACCCTTTAAATCACTTCCGGGTTGTCCTAAACGCTGCTTCTGATTTCGAAGGAATCACAGCTTTGTTTTGCTTCGTTTTGTCTCCTGTGCTCTTGCATTGCCCTTGTCTTGTTATTCTGCCACCTTGTGATTCATCCCTGACTCAGAACATTTAATCGACTTTGTTTTTGCCTGCCAAACAGATTCAGACTGTTTCACGTGTACTGAACCCGGTCTGCAATGCGTCTTCTCTTGTGCCTTCTGATTCCAACACGTTGCTGCTTCAAGTTGCCTTGAACTCACCCGGCCTGTCCCTCGACCACTCTTCTCCCTGCTGATTTCACCTACAAGCACTCGCATGTTAACGAACCCGGAACATTTTATGGACTTCTGCTGATTTGGAATCATTTTCCGTCTCCACAAAGCCGAACCTGGATTACCTTTTGACCAGTCTTTACAAACTCCCAACCGGAACACTCACCCCAACGAACTTCACCTTCCTGGATTACTAACTTTTCCTCCATCATCAAGTCCACCCCTGATCTGTAATTCATCTGCCTCGCATCCTGCACTATGCCAACACAGCACCAGTATATTCCTGTACAGCGCTTGAACTTGAGACTGCCTATTACTAGTGCTTGGGTCGTTAGGCATCCTCGTGCCGGCAGGGTAGAGTTGGGACTAGAGACTTTTCGATATTCGCATAGGCGTCCTCGTGCCGTTGGGTTTCAGCATAGGAACCAAATACACTGGGTGCTCTGTTGGTCTAGAGATACGTACAGATCCCATCCTGCTAAGTGTCTGTGTTTGACAGGTCCTTAGTCCTTGCTTCTTGGCTTTATCATTTGGTCTCATTAAATCCCTGTGTCTTCGTAGAACATCCTCTTGCAATCTGATTGTCTGGACATAGGAGTTATCGCAGACCAGATAGAAAAAGCTCACTTGTCACTGGTCAGTGCCTTGTTCTTGTCTCTCGTTTATTGTATACTTTGGAATTGACTCACCCAGTAACTTGCCCTTATTCCTTTGCAGTGCCTGGTCTTTCGTGTGGTGTTCCTTCTCTTTCGACTAATTGATTCCTCTGTACTACACATTGTGTGTCCAGAGGGGTACATTGGTAGGAAGAACTTTACGGCTACACTTCGGGTTCAACTACCTCGGATTCTGACATAATCATAAGCCTTAAAAAATGGACGGCAACAAAACCCTGCTGCTCTTATGCAACTAGTGGCTGAGCTGCGTGCTGACATGCAAGCAGCCCACGCTACCACACAGGCTCGGATTGACGGGCTTCAAGCAGTGGCTAATCAGGGTAGTCAAATACCTACCCCGGCCGTTGCCTCTGGTTCAGATGACCCTGTACCCCAACCCGTAGCCGTAGCCCCAGTATAGATGGCTATGCAGTTCCCTCTAGCCCCGCTGGAGCGGTTTCACAGGGGCCCACGGGTTTATCACACATTTCTGAATCAGTGCCGGTTGCACTTCTTGTGCCACCCTAATGCCTTCCGAGACTCTGCTACCAAGGCTGCTTTCGACCTGTCTTACCTTGCTGGTACCGCGGCTGCATGGGCTAATCCTTTACTAAAAGCCGGTAGTCGTCTCTTGTTTGATTGCAATGTCTTGTTAGAGGCCATGAGTTGGGTGTTTGACACGCGATATAAAACTCAGGCCACAGAGTTGGAACTTCTTGGATTGCAACAAGGCGATACCCCCCTTCTTGCTTATGTTGCCAGGTTTAATCAACTCGTCGCTGAGACCGAATGGCCTAAGGACAAGAAAGCCTCTCTCTTCTATAAGGGTCTGTCCGATACACTCAAAGACACCCTAGCCACTGTCCCGGTGGTTCCGACTGCTTTTCATGAACTTTTGGACCTCGTTTTACAGATCGATGCCCAAAGAGCAGAGAGAAAGGGAGATAAGAGACCACCTTTACCGGTTTTGGTCCCACAGCCTTCTACCTCTGCTAGCCATCCCAAACCCATGCAGATTGGTGCTATAAGGGGTCCTTTTACCCTTACTGAGAGGGAAACGAGATGGGTGGATAATCTGTGTTTCTATTGCGGCTCCTCTGAGCAGTTCTTGAAGTTATGTCCGAAAAAGACTAAGAAGTTGGGAAACGCGAAAACTCGGTAGTGGAGGGGGTTAAGCTGCCGAGTTTTATGCATTCAGACTCCACCATGGTAACACTGGTTACATTGCATGCATAGTTTTAGCTCCCGGTGGGTCTTTTTTGGCATGCTGAACCCATATTGGATTCAGGAGCCACGGGAAACTATATTGATGTTTCTTATGCCCAAGAAAACAATGTGCCTCTCATTCCAAAGGACCATCCAGAACTGGTGAATGCTGTGGACGGTAGCACATTTCTGTCTGGCCTGGTAACCAAGCAGACCGTACCTCTGGTAATGACCAGTGATTCAGGACACACAGAAGCTGTCTCTTTTGGAGTGATTACTGCACCTCAGTTCAGAATGATTCTAGGTCTGCCTTGGCTGAAACTGCATAACACGGCTATTGATTGGATGACAGGGGAATTATGTTTCTTGTCTGCATATTGTGCAGACCATTGCTTTAAGTCGCCGGCCATGGTCATGAACCCCTGTCGGTCCTTGCTGGGTATTGCTCAAACGGTAGGTGCAGTATCGTCGGTGTCTCTGCCTAAGGTGTATGCAGCCTTCAAGGATGTGTTCGATCCTAAGGGGGCAGACGTGCTTCCACCCCATAGACCCTATGACTGCCCCATTGATCTCATCCCGGGGGCGAAAATACTGAATGGAAGGGTTTATTCATTGACTCTGAAGGAGGATGGTATCTTAAAGCAATACATTGATAAGGCTTTAAGCACTGGCTTCATCTGTCCTTCACGTTCTCCGGCGGCTTCACTCGTGTTTTTTGTCCCCAAGAAGGAGGGGGATTTACATCCATGCATAGATTACCGCGAACTAAACACGATCAACATCCATAACCAATACCCAATCCCTCTGATATCGGTTCTACTTGACCAGCTGGGTACGTCCAAAATCTCCACTAAGCTAGATTTGCGGGGCACATACAACCTTGTACGGATGCGTTCCGGTGACAAATGGAAAACCGCATTTAAAATTAAGTACGGTTTATATTAATATTGTGTCATGCCATTCCGACTGTGAAACGCCCCAGCCACCTTCCAACACTTCATCAATGATGTCTTCAAGGACATGTTGGATAGTTGGATAGTTATCTGGTGGTCTATCTGGACGACATCCTCATCTACTCTCCAACATACGAATCGCATGTCATGCACGTATCCTCTGTTTTACAGCGACTCATGTAGAACCAGTTATATGCTAAATTGGAAAAATGCATTTTTCATGCCACTTGTTCTTGGGCTATGACATCACTGACAAAGGAATACAAATGAGTAATACCAAGATCAAGGCCAATCTAGATTGGCCTGTTCCTTCTACTTTGAAACAACTACAATCATTTCTTAGTATTGCAAATTTCTACTGCCGGTTTGTCAGGTCCTTCTCTTCTATAGCATCTCCTCTGACCTCTCTTACAAGTTTGGGATCAAGAAGCCCAAAAGGCTTTTGATCTCCTCAAGTCCGCTTTTACTACAGCACCTGTCTTGTTGCACCCTAATCCTGCTCTGCCCTATGTTGTTGAAGCAGACACCTCCGACGTGGGTGTTGGTGCTATTTTTTCACAGGAATGTCCTGATACGGGGATCTAACATCCGGTGGCCTTCCATTCCAGAAAGTTGACATTGTATGAGGCTAATTACACCCTCACCGAAAAGGAATTGCTAGCCATTCGCAATGCCTTTTTGGTATGGCGACATCACCTCTTGGGAACCACCCCCCATCAGTACAGGTTATCACGGACCATCGTAACCTCCTCGCATTACAGTCTGTGAAATGTCTGATGGCCCGCCACGCTAGATGGCACAAATTCTTTTCCATGTATCACTTCAAAATCACATACATAACTGGTTCTAAGCATTCCAAGGCTGACGCTTTGTCTCGTATTAATGGTGCCCCATCACGTGATCACGATGGTGACCCTCTCTTGCTTCCACATCAGGTCGTTTGTGCTTGTGTGATGAAGACTCACCTACATATCTCTTTATTGCAATGGGTCAGTTTGAATCCGATGCAAGTGCATGAACTAGGTCTGACAATCGTCAAAGGTCTACCATATTACCTTGGCTTAATATTTCTTCCTGACGCCGACACCCGCAGAACAGCCTTACAATGGTGTCATGACTCCAGGATCGCAGCACACCCAGGGATGCGAAAAACCCTAGAATTACTGCAGCAATGGTGTTAGTGGTCGTCAACGAAGCAGGACGTTCCCAAATACATCAGGTCCTGCGTGGTCTGTACTCAGTGTAAGACCGTCTCTTCTAAACCCGTCGGTTTGTTGCATCCTTTGCCTGTTCCTGACCAACCTTGGGTTATGTTGTCCTTGGACTTCATTGTTGAGCTACCGAACAATCCTAGTTACACCATCTGGGTGGTCATTGATTCGATTTCCAAAACGGCTTTGTTTATACCATTTAAAGCTTTTCCTTCTGCTCCCATCTTGGTGGATCTGTTTCTACGACAGGTGTACCGCTTCTTTGGTCTTCCACACAATAGCATATCAGATTGTGGAACACAATTCACGTCCAACTTTTGGAGGGCCCTCACGAAATCACTGGGTATCGAGGGCTGTTTTTCGACAGCCTATCATCCGCAGACCGATGGTCAGACGGAACGCCTGAATGCAACTCTGGAACAGTATCTGTGCTGTCTTACTCTTCAACATCAGGATACCTGGTTATCCGTTTTAGTTATGGCTGAGTTTGCATACAATACCTCATTGCACACTTCCACCGGTAACTCCCCCTTTTACACAATGTATGGCAGACATCCCTGCACGCTTCTTTTGCAGCCCATTTTATCCACAAACAATCCGTCCGCTTTGGCGTGTGTGTGCGTGACCTGACTAAGGTGCGGGACACTGTTTCTACTCATTTACATGAGGCTAAGACACGTCACAAGACACACTCAGACGCCCACAGGTCCCCTGCTCCTCGTTATGCTGTTGGATCAAAGGCCTAGTTGTCTACCCGTAACCTACGGATGCCGGGTCGCCGGTCCCTCTTGCCTCATTTTGTGGGTCCCTATTCTATCACTGCTCTTGTGAATCCTGTTGCTGTACACCTGGAGATACATGCCTCCTGGCGCATCTATCAAAGGTGTGCCATGTATCCCTTCTCAAGCCATTTCATCCTGCCACCCAGTTGCCTGCTCGTCCACCGCCAGTCACAGTGCAGGGTACGGACGAGTATGAGGTCCATTGCATACTTGATACCAAGGTTCGTCGTGGTGTGCACCTTTACCTCGTGGATTGGAAGGGTTATGGTCCTGAGGACAGAACCTGGGACCCTGCTAGTAATATCCATGCCCCAGCATTGTTGGCTAGGTTCTGGTCCGCCAGGGGGAGGGCATCTTTCGGGAGGGGTACTGTCAGGATCCGCTCATTGCCATCTCGTTCTTTGTCAACCAGAAGTAGACATCAGAGCTTAAGGCAACATTTGCACAATAGGAAGGCAGTGTTTTCATGCTCATCCAATGTCCAGCCCCGTCCCCGCCGCGTCCGTTTTCCTAGATTGCCTGAAAACGGGTTGCCATGGTGACTTTGTCATCTGCTACACTCTCGCCACAGAGAGCGACATTGAGTTCTGGTTCCATGACAACCCTTTAAATCACTTCTGGGGTGTTCTAAACACTGCTTCTGATTTCGAAAGAATCACAGCTTCATTTTGCTTCATTTTGTCTCCTGCGCTCTTGCATTGCCCTTGTCTTGTTCTTGTTCTGTCACCTTGTGATTCATCCCTGATTTGGTTCGGGAACGGAAGATCCCAACTCCCAGTACGGTATGAATACACAGTCAAGGCAATTTTTTCCACAACCACCACCTTTTTTGGGGAAAGGGGGCCCCAGGAACACCTTCTGGGGGTCCCCACCTATGCCAATGTTCGGATACCCAAAATGGCGTTGGCAGAGGGGGCAACGATGCAACCGACGTCGATAATAAACCCAGACTCGCTACCTGTTTTTAACCTCTCAGGAGATAATCTTACTAAAGAAGAACTGGCAGTGCTCACGAAAAGTCTATCATACGTCCCAACCAATCACACCGATTGGTTTGGGTTAGAAAATGAACTCCAACATTTCTTCAGGTCCATTAGACTTAAAGCCCACTTCAAAGACTTCGATCAGAGACCCCAGATGGAAGATGCTGGATTCAAATCCAAATCCAACTACTGTCCGAATGACAATGAGACTGAACTAGCCCTCATTACCTTTGAAAGGTGTGTCAGACAGGAAATTGCTAAACTCCAAAAAATACAAACACCTATTAGACACAACCTCTCCAATGATGAACGCAAGGCTCTCAAACAATTATCCATGAATAGCAACATTGTGATAAAGGACGCGGACAAGGGAGAAGGTATTGTGGTACAGAACATTTCACAATACAAAGAAATGGTCCTGGCCCTACTTGATGACAGAACAAACTACAAAGTACTGAGCAGAGACCAGTAACCATCAAACAGGAAATCATGTTATGTACCAGATATGCCCTTGAACATGAATGGATTACAGATAAAGAGGAGTCTTTTCTCAATACTTCCGAGGGGAGAAATACCAGCATTTTATGCACTTCCGAAACTCCACAAAGATGCCATCTGCCCTCCAGGAAGACCCATCGTGTCAGGCTGCGGCTCTATTCTTGAACCCCTCTGTAAATTCATCGATTTCTTTCTGAAACCTCTATGTCAACTCACTCCCACATACCTTAAAGATACAATGTTCACCATCAACATCTTTGAAAACATAGCCTTTGATAACAAGACTGACATCTTGGTGATGCTGGACATAAAAGCATTATATACCAGCATCCCACAGACTGCAGCTCTGAACTGCATACAGAACCATTTCACCCATCACATGGAACAAGAGAGAGTCCCAGTCAACTTCATTTAGGAATTTTTAGAAATAGCTTTTACCAAGAATTTTTTCATGTTCGATGACACTTTCTATCTTCAAACCTCTGGCACAGCCATGGGGGCCGTCTTTTCCCCGAGCCTTGCAATAATCTTCATGGCAGAATTTGAAGCTATCCATGTACTAAGCCATCATAACCCTTTTTGGAACAACATTACTCGATGGTACAGATACATTGACGATATCATCCTTATCTGGAAAGGCTCTGCCAATGCACTCACAGATTTTCATGAATGCCTCAACACGCGGTCCACCGACCTCCAATTCACCATCAACAGCAGCATGACAGCAATCAACTTTCTGGATCTTACTATCAAAGTTGAGAAGGGCAAACTTCCTTGTACCCTATTCAGAAAATAAACCGATAGGAACTCTCTACCTCACTACCGTAGCAACCATCCACAGAGCCTGAAGACCAATCTTCCCTTTGGCCAATTCCTCAGGCTTAGGCGCAACTGTTCAGCCACTCACCAATATCGATACCATGCAAAAATGTTGGAATCCAAATTAACAGCTCATGGGTATCTGAAAAAACTGCTAAAAAATACCGGAAAAAGAGTCCTTTGCATCCTCCGAGATACACTGCTCCAGCCCAAAAACAGAGACACTGGGAACAACAGAATTACCTGTGTTACCACCTTTGGACCAAATACCAACAGTATAAAGAGCATTATCAAACAAATATGGCTACTGATTCACCGGACATTTCCTGATGAACCAAAACCCAGAATGGCCCTCAAATGGTGAACATAAGTGAATGGCTCATACATGCGAGACTTCCCAAAAAGCCTCTCAGAACAGGTCTTTGGAACCTAAGAGAGATTACGGCCACTACCCATGCGGCGCCTGTACAGTATGTCGTTTTTCCAACAAAATAAAAACTTTCAAAATTCAAGGCAAGGACTGGACTTTACGTCAATTTACCAATTGTAAGACACCCAATGTTGTCTATGCAATAGAATGCCCTTGTGGCTTACGTTATGTAGGCCAGACCAGTAGACCGGTACACAAACGCATCGTGGAACACTGGTCCAGGATCAGATGTCGGACAATAACAGCTCCACTGGTCTCCCACTTCTTGGAACTACAGCATGACCAGGACCAACTAAAGTGGTGGGTTCTTGAAAAAATACAAAACACAGTGAATGTGAAAAATGCCCTGAACTATAAAAAAAGCCTGGTGGGTTTTAAAATTGCGTTCAATCGAAACAGGTCTCAATGAAGCAACGCCTTTGGACAATCGTCACTACTAAGGGGCTGCCCTGTCCTCCTACATTGCACCTGACACTGCCGGCCCTTGGATCCCCATTATACACAACTCTCATCCTTTGATACACCTCCCGTGCAAGTGTCTAGCCCTTGTATATACTGTGCATCAAGTTACATTTATGTTTGATACCCCAAACCCAGCTGCCATAAGAACTTGTTTTTTCTCCTCCCCTACCATCCCCCCTGCTTCGCGGCACCACAACTCCCATGTCTGCACCCCTTTCCAACTTATTGGTCAAACCCTCAGGAGCCCTTTGATTGGCTCACCCCACGGCGTACTCCAGTTTGGCAACCCGCATAATACTAGGGTTTACCTGGCTGTTCGCGCCAGATTCCATCTTTCCAGGATATACAGGCTCACTTTCCCCGATCCGACTCATGGTCCCGCCGGATTTGTGTCAGGATTACACCACATTAGCAGGTCCACACGGTTACCCTGCATGTTGCCCAGGCAACGCTATTCTGGTTCCATACACAGACTCAGAGCTGTGTCATTCCGGCTTCTGAGCATGCGCCCGGGACCAGCGCTCGGCCTACAGAGCATGCGCATTGGGCTCTTCAGGCACACATACAGCTCTCTCCATGGGTCCAGAGCCGCAGCCTACATTGCTTCATGCTCCGCTCCCTAGATAGATAAGCAGTGCGTGCCACCACGACAGGGGCTCCCTCATGCAGATCTTTACCCTCTATGCTCCCCATGCATATACCACCTACTCCCCTTACTTCAAGTGGCGGGCACGCTCTCTTACAGCATTGCTTTTCCCTTTAACCCCACAGTGCTCACATCTTGGTTAAACTACAGGGGCTCCATTCCCTAGCTGCTCTTCTACAACAAGCACATCCGGTTTTCTACATTTTTGTCCTTAACTTGCCTTGAGGCCACAAGTTCACTTTATTCTCTTGGCCTTCACAGCAGCATCTTCTGAAGGCCCCCTTCCACCATCCCAGGGCTATTAGGTAAGAATACCATCTATACCCTTCATTTTACTTTATGCATCTGGGCTCTGATTGGGACATGCCAATCCTGACACAGGCATACTGCTGCTTTACAGATGGACCCTGTTGGACTGATTCCCAGTCCTTCACAGTAGACTAGTGGATGACACCTGTTCCTTGCTGATTGAATAAGGCCTTATCAGATTGAACTATCACTATAACCCCCCTTCCGGACCCAAGCTCAAGTTTGGCTTGCATTCGTTTTTATGAGAATGCTTTTTCCTTTTAGCTATACAGTGCTGTGCTTGTAGAGACATCATTGGTACCACTTGATGGTACAGTCCATCTTGTGAGATTCTAATATCCCCTTTATTTTGTGTTTACTACCTATAGGGAGACACAATCCTTTGGCCCAGAAGAAGGCACCACACCTGGAAGGCGAAACGTCCTAGGGCTCAGCCTCACCCTTGCTGGTCCTACATACACCTCTTGGAATCTCATGTTCCCGACGTAGACCGAGGATTGGTCACCAATAGATTTGAAATAATTGCACAAATATATGGAACTTGTCTTGACACTGCAAGGACAAGCATCCTTCCCCTATTTATGTTTGTGCACCACTAACTAGTGCCCACTAGACCTGCTTATCTTTTGTTGCAGTCTAATTTTGTGTTTCATTTTTTGTTGAAAATGTACTCACCCTTATGTTTTTTCCTTATACTCTTCATCTTATCATTTCCTTTATGATGTTATGCAAATGTATGTGAGCAATTTGTCATTACAATTTATGTTTTTGATATACGTTTGCTGCAGAAAACACTTGAGACACATGCTCTAATGATATCTGCCTGTTTATAAATGTACCAGGATGTTCCACCTTGATTGTTGCTGCTCTGGTACGAGAAGCTTTATGTAATAAATTTGCACCTAAAAAGCTTTTCTCTTGACAACATTGTGTATACATGTACAAATGAATGTGCCTGTATCTTCACCCCATAGGGTCCCTTAGATTATATCACAAGGATGGACCACTGGTGATTCTTAGTACACCACAACTACTTGGCCTTAAATAGTAACATAGAAAATCAATAGTATGTTCTAACTTTGTCTGGCGCTACCACCTTTTGTGATATACTTGGAACGTTTAACCGACTTTGTTTTTGCCTGCCGAATGGATTCAGACTGATTTACGTGTACCGAACCCAGTCTGCAATGCATCTTCCCTTGTGCCTTCTGATTCCAACACGCTGCTGCTTCAACTTGCCTTGAACTGATCCGGCCTGTCCCTCGACCACTCTTCTCCCTGCTGATTTCACCTACAAGCACTTGCACGTTAACGTTCCGGGAACGTTTCATGGACTTCTTTTTGCCTGCTGATTTGGAATCGTTTTCCGTCTCCACAAAGCCAGACCTGGATTACCTTTTTACCAGGAATACTAACTTGCTTATCTGAGGAGACCAACATCAAGCCTAAATCAAAATTCACACCGGTATTTCCATCAAAAATGCAATAGAAATGTTTCAAAAAACTGTGAGTGACAAACTGAGGAAAAATTATTTAAGTTGAAAACAAATCAAAACAAAAAGCAATTTCACTCAAGAAGAAAAATTTGCAATTAGAAAACTGCAGAAGACACATCAGTTATAACAAAAGCAGCTGATAAAGGAGGAAACATTGTTCTAATGAACAGAACTGATTATATAAATGTAGGTCTAAAACACCTAAACATGGTTGACTGTTATGACTGTTATGAAAGATTGTCAACAAACCCATTACAAGACTTGGAATCAGAATGGAACAACAAAATCAAGAATTGGTATGAACAGAGCTTGCTAAGTGAAAAAGAATACTATGGTCTACTTACCAAAAACTTGATTTTAGCAACCATGTATTTTCTACCAACAGTACATAAAACATACAGGCATTTTCCACCAATACGACCCATAATAAATGGAATAGGATCAATCACGGAAAACACCTCGCAATATATCGGCAAACATCTTCAACCACTAACTACCAATCTGGCCTCTTTTGTGAAGGATTCAAAACACATCATCCAACAGGTGAATCAGATTCCGTGGGAAGAAAACTACTTATTTGTTACCCTGGATGTAGTACAACTTTACACAAGTATTCAACATAACAGAGGAATAGAAAGCACAGCATTTTTTTCTAAAAACGAGATCTATCTCCTATCAACAACAAAATCAAATGATATTAGAAATACTTAATTTTTGTCTTCATCACAATATTTTCACCTTTAACAATACCTTATACAAACAATGTCAAGGCACAGCGATGGGCTCAAAATTTGCGCCATCATATGCTAACCTGTTTATGGGTTTCTTTGAAATAAAGCATGCATGGAGACATCCACTTTTCAACAACAATGTTAAATTCTGCGGACGCTTTATTGATGATATTTTGCTCATTTGGGAAGGCAACACTATAGAGCTGGAAAACTATGTAACTTATCTCAATGACAACAATTACAATCTTTCCTTCACAAAATCGGTTAGCCCAACAAAGATAGAATTTTTAGACCTGGAACTCTTTGTTGAGAACTCACAGATTCAAACTAAACTGTATACAAAACCATCAGCAGGAAATAGTCTCCTCTATGCAACATCTTATCATCCAAGACACACAGTACAAAATATACCATAAGGGGAAATTCTTAGAATCAAACACAATTGCAGCACCACTTCTACCTTTCTAGAAAATTTGAGGATTACTTTTACAAAATTCAGACAAAGAGGCTATTTATAATATTAAAACCGCCATAAAAAA
Source organism: Ambystoma mexicanum (assembly GCF_040938575.1). Taxonomy (NCBI): domain Eukaryota; kingdom Metazoa; phylum Chordata; class Amphibia; order Caudata; family Ambystomatidae; genus Ambystoma; species Ambystoma mexicanum. Next base: position 289,842,496 of record NC_090932.1, on the reverse strand, counting down.
AGACAGAAAACATCTCCAGAGAATCACTACTCATTGATAAACCGAAAGAAATAAATGACAGACGAAAGATTCAATTCATCACAACGTACAGTACAGAATCAAAGAAGACCAAAAAGATACTATTGGACAACTGGAATGTTCTCCTAACAGACTCAAGTTTGAGAAATCATTTGGATGAAACACCAAGGATATGTTATCGGAAAGCTCCAACCATTAGAAACCTCATCAGTCCCAGCTTCCTCAAACCATTACCAGACAGAAGGAAAATATTCTTTCAATCACTCACAAAAGGCACTCAAAAGTGTGGACATTGTAAATTATGCCCATTTTTGATTACAGAAAAAAAGGATCACATTACCAAATGGACGAACCAAGCAAATCAACCAACTTATCAATTGTAATTCAACCTTTGTAATTTATGGACTAGAATGTGTTTGTAAAATTGTACATTGGAAGCACAATACGTAAATTCAAGGTAAGAATGTTTGAACATCTGAGAACTGTCCAAAACAAAGACCTAAGATCCCCCATATAATAGAAAATCATCCAATGATGGACATTACAGATTTAAAAATATTTGGCTTGGAAAAAATCTCTTTACCTCCAAGAGGAGGTAACAAAGAAGACATTTTGAGAAAACAGGAAAGCAAATGGATTTGTATTATGGACACATGTTCTAATGGTCTAAACTGTGACACAGAGATGTATAATTGGTTATTATTTTTATATTGTTTATCTTGATATTCGATCTATCAAAATGACACCCTGCTACATTTAATTGTTTATTTTGTAAATAAAAGTTAGTACTAAAAATACAATAAATAGAGTAAAAAGAGATAATTTAACAATAATGTTACCCAACACAAATAAATGATAGAAAATTGAGTTACCTGGCAATAAACCACCATAAAACAGTATACATAATTGATCCATTGACTCATATTCTTTATAAAAAAACATTTAAAAAAAAAATTAGGAACCCCTTCTACATAAATAGATTGCTACGAACCTAAAATCAAAAATGGCAGCCGAAACGTAATCTACGCGATGACGTCATCACGTTATGCGCTAAAACGTGATGCGCGGCGTGATTACGTCATCGTGGCTCGCACGGTAGCATAAAAACAGCGCTTGAACACAGAGTTGCTGCGAAAGCCTCCAGCAGCACTCTGCTAGACTCCAGGACCAAAAGGACGTTTCTTAAGAGGAAAAACACCAGGATAAACAGGTTAGTTAAACTAGCTATTCCCTATGGGGTTTTTGTGATGGTAACTTTACAAAAAATATTTCCAAAGCCATCTTCAGAAAAATAATTAGTAATACTTTAACAACTATTAAGAAATCCTTCTCTGTCCCTACAGAATTCACAAAAGATTATAAGCAGAGAGTTGGAAAACATAATATCCGTTTCTAAAAATACAATTGATGGATAAAAAATGATAGAAAAGCCAAATAAACATGGTTAAAGTGAATGCACTACCAAACGTGTCTATGGAGGAACTAATTGGGGTGAGTTAAGAAACAATGTATTATTCCTTACCTTTAAGATTTTATTTTGGCAAAATACAATTGCTAAAATGGTTTCTCTTTCGTTTTAAAGTTCTTTTCTTTTTTCTACAAAACTATTAACAGACCAAAGTTTGCTCTCCTGAAGAACCATTGTAATTAGCAATGGGGAAACACGTGTTGAGAGAGATTGGGATATGCATATTTGCTCTTTGAATTGTCAAGTATCGAATGTTAAATAAACACTTGGAAAATGGAATCATTCATGTGATGGGAACATGTGGAATTGTTAATAAAAAATAACATGTCAGCATCAACTAACTCAAGATTTGATTATCTTTACTCTTTCACCTTTAATAATTTCCAAACACTCACCGCAATGAACCATAATGGTAAAAGTTGGCGCATTTGAGTAAAAACTGAAACGTTCTATTACCTTTTTACCAGCCCTTACAAACTCCCAACCGGAACACTCACCCCAACGAACTTCACCTTCCTGGATTACTAACTTTTCCTCCATCATCAAGTCCACCCCTGATCTGCAATTCATCTGCCTCGCATCCTGCACTACACCAACATAGCACCAGTGTATTCCTGTACAGCGCTTGAACTTGACACTCCCTATTACTAGCGCTTGGGTCATTAGGCGTCCTTGTGCCGGTGGGGTAGAGTTGGGACTAGAGACTTTTTGCTATTTGCTTAGGCATCCTCATGCCGTCGGGTTTCAGGATAGGTACCAAATACACAGGGTGCTCTGTTGGTCTAGAGATACGTACAGATCCCATCCTGGTAAGTGTTTGTGTTTGACAGGTCCTTATTCCTTGCTTCTTGGCTTTATCATTTGGTCTCATGAAATCCCTTGAGTCTTCGTAGAACTTCCTCTTGCAATCTGATTGTCTGGATGTCATGCATGCTGGACATTTTACCTCTGGATCTGGAACTCCGTCTGTACGCAGAACGGGTTATGCTCATAGAACTGCTAGACCGTTTTATTCGAGATGGAGGTTGTTTGATGTACTACCGGGAAAACGACATCTGCATTATTCACGTCGCTGAATTCACGTGATTTAGAATAGTCACGTGTGTTACGGCAGAATGTTCATAAGCAGCGTGGATACGTGGCTTGCTGCTTCTGATTGAACATTTTGGCGTCTCGGTAGTTGAACTCTTCATCTGCGTTTCGCATCCCGTCAGTTGCTTCCTTGGCCTTCATCGACGTGTTTCCTTCACACGCGATCTCCTGTATCTGCCTTTAGCAGGTTTTGTTAGCATGTCTTCTCACACGCGGGTTCCTGTTCCATTTGCATGCTGTTTTCCTGTCCGCGTGTAAGTTTCCACTTCACTCTCATGCGGATGCCGGAACTCTCCAAGCGTGGCTGGCCTGGCTGCGTGTACTTGATTCGTGTGTAAAATCCCACGCGGACGCTGGAACTCTTCAAGCGCGGCTGGCCTGGCTGCGTGTACTTGGTTTGCGTGTAAAATCGCACGCGGATGCTGGAACTCTTCAAGCGCGGTTGGCCTGGCTGCGTGTACTTGGTTCGCGTGTATCCAGCACGCGGTTGGTTTGAACCTGTGAGGAAATAACAGGTGGACTCATTTCAATTTGGTTCTGTTCTTTGTGGGAAAGGAAGGTTTATCTACAACTTTTATTTGAAGGTGACCATGCACAGAACTATGGACGCTATCCTGTGGTGCACCAACCCGGTATCTAGCATGAGCCTCATGCTGTTCGGGATAAGTCTTCCTTACTAACCTTCCCTCCTTTGTCACTGGTTCTTTTCCTGGATTTCTTCATAGACTTTGGTGGATACTCCAGTTTTAAGCCTACAGGTTAGTGTTGGAATTAGCGTTATTGAGATTCTATCAGAGAGGTTAGTTGGGATAGTTTATCATGATGCTTTATTTTTTCCTAGGCTGCCTTCCTATTACTCTCCCACACCCTTTCCAGTGATCCTTCTCTCTGCCTGTTTTACCAGTCAGAGACTTGTATCATTTGGAAGGTCTAAATTGACATCACTACTATCAAATCGTGTGAATTCAAGGATCCGGAAGACCCCTATCAATTGTATCCTTTTGGTTTACCATATCCTTTTCATAAGATACTTTGGTGATTTATGACACTGGACACAGGAGTTATCACAGACCAGATAGAAAAAGCTTGCTTGTCACTGCTCAGTGCCTTGTTCTTGTCTCTCGTTTATTGTATACTTTGGAATTGACTCGCCAAGTAACTTGCCCTTATTCCTTTGCAGTCCCTGGTCTTTCACAGAATCTCCTTAGGTATGCAACGACTTGCACTCTCTTAACATAGTTGTTTAGTCCTGTACATTCCAGGAGGAGATCTTAAGTGTTTCTGCCATCTGGTTTCCCCTCATCCCTGCCACGCTCCCCATCCCATTAAAGAGCTCCCAGGTTCCTTCTCTTTCGACTAATTGACTCCACTGTACTACACATTGTGTGTCCAGAGGGGTACATTAGTAGGAAGGACTTGATGGCTACACTTCGGGTTCAACTACCTCAGATTCTGACAGGAGGCTGCCATTCTTATACTTTATTCACAGATATATAAGTCAGGAGGATTAAGTGTCATACAAAACGGCCCCCAGCTAGGGAGGTGCTCATCAATCGCCACTCAGGGAATCAGAACCTCCTTACACACCAGGCTCCAAGTTCCACTTAGGCACCTGGCCTTGGAGCGTGGTAACTATGTACACACCACAACCTGGCAACTATGAACTCCTGCCAGCGGACCTTGTGGATGAACTAGAATAACTATATACAACTATGTACTGCTATATTGTGCCTATGCAAGCACTCCTGCACACACCATTACAGGTACTCTTAAGAGGACTCCCCTTGCATAATTAGATTATACCGATCCAAACCTCTTCCCACCCCATTTTTCAGTACCTGGGATTGCTTTGTTGATGTGAGGTGCATCTCCTTAGGTATGTACCGACTTGCACTCTTAACATAGTTGTTTAGTCCTGTACATTCCAGGAGGAGATCTTAAGTGTTTCTGCCATCTGGTTTCCCCTTATCCCCTGCCACGCTCCCCATCCCATTAAAGAGCTCCCAGGTTCCTTCCCATCGTGTCACCAACTCCTGGGTTTCTACCATGTTTTCACCCATGTGATTGATGAGGCTGTGTTGTAACTTGAACAAACTTTCACCAACATAAACTTGAACACACCGCCCACTGGGAAGTACCTGTAAAGGAAGCAACAAACAGTGCCCAAGACTCAAGGACACTCCCTTCCCATGCACACCTGTCAAACTGAGACTAGTCTCAGTCAAGGTATTTTTATTTAAGTTAATCTAGTTTATGAGTTGTAATGGTTTAGATAAGTACAAATAATGTTTCTTAATGATGCTGAGCTAGGTCAGTATTTTATTTGATAACAATATGAGTAAATCCGTGACATCATACATTAATAAACAAATAGTTTATACAAACGAAAAAACAACTTAAAGAATAAGCTGTGTGCTTTTCGAGATACCCATCTTATCATCAGGAGCTAATGCTGTTGCTTTGCTTGGTTATAAACATTTCAATTCTGTTTGTCTCAGTTCTACAAACAAATATATAACAATGTATTAGAAACATCAAGCCTCTCGAGTTTTAAGTACAGTATATTACACGGCCTGCGACAGCAGCTGTGTAGTTATGGTTAAGTTGCTAAACTCATAGGAAGAGCACTTTTTTCGGCGGCTTATATCTTCGCTCCCCCTGGACGAATCCTCACCAAACTTTGCAAAAAAGTATATGACCCGCTCTGAATTTTATCGCCAACTTTGGTGAGGTTTTGTGCAGGGGAGGAAAACTTATAGAGGGGTCCCATATTTTTTTTTCTCCATAGACTGAATGGGGAAAAACTTTGTGCATGGCTATAGCCTGAACGTCTGGATGCATTTGCACCAAATGTGTGGCAGGAGGGTGGGCTTGTTTCAGAAAGCTTGCTTTTGTGTGTTTGGTGGAAATCCAACCAGTACTTTTGTTGCAAAGAACTGAAATGTATGTCTCAAAAAATGTGTGATATCAGGGTCCGCTCCGCGGACCCATTTCCCTGTTCACTCCGCGGACCGAAGTCTCATTGGCTTCCAGTACGGCGTGATGCCGGAGAACATTGGATGCTGCCGGTGGTTGGCTGGAGGGAAGCGTGCTGTGCGTCAAAGTTTTGGGGAATCGCTGCCATGGTGTATCGGAGGATAGGGCTGAACTGGAAGGGGTTGCAAAACATGGTTTGCAGGATTGGGTGGGTGAAAGAGGGGGTAGCGAAGACATTGACATAGTGTTGTGCTGTAGCCTAGGGCTGCTGGTTGGTACGTTTACTTTGTGCATTTGCATAGTTTAATGACGGTGTGATAATGGCGAAATGTTTGCATGCTTGCCTGCCTTGCCGTGTAGTGGTTGTGGGTAAGGCGTAGGCCTCCCCTTGTACGCAAGAGTTTAGGGCTTGGGCACCACCCCAGATATTCTGCGCAACCATTTACATATACTTCATTGGCGGGTAGCTGCACAGGCGACTATGATATTTTGGTTAATGTAGGCAGAGTGCAGTGGGGATGAGGAGTGCATTGGTGACACTATGAGGATATTTTCAGTTCTTGGTACCATGTTGTGTTGTGCCTGTAAAGCCCCTACTGTTTAGTGTGTATGGCTAGGGCCCTTGAACCTAACAGTGTGGTGAATGGCTGAAAGTAGATGTGAGAAAGTTGTCATGGGTGGGTCAATTGCTGTACACATACATACCTGTAGTCAGGAAAGGTACGTGGCTACATGTTCCTATGCATGCCTCTATTGCATTGTAGTGGGTGTGCAAGGAATAGACTTTTGGGTGCATGGGCGGAGGCAGGAGGCCTCTGCATGCACCCAAGAGCTTAGGGCTTGGTTAGAGCTGTACTTGCTGTGTTGTGCCTGGAAAGCCGTACTGGGTTGTGTTAATGACTAGGGGCTTTGAATGTAACAGTCTGGCCACTGGTTGGAAATAGGTTGGAGAATGTATCCTTGTTTGAGTCCGTTAGTGTACCCATACGTACCTGTAGTCAGAAAAGCTCTGTGCCCACATCTTCCCATGCATGCCACTATTGCATTCCAGTGGATGTGTGTTGAAGGACTAGGCTGTTGGGTTCATGGGCAGAGGCTGTAGGCCCTAACAGTGTGGCCATTGGATGAAAGTAGGTGTGAGTACTCATACGTACCTGTAGTCAGAAATGAACGTGGTCACATGTTCCCATGCATGCCTGTATTGCCTTGTAGTGGGTGTACAAGGACTAGACTTTTGGGTGCATGGGCGGAGGTTGTAGGCCTCCGCATGCACCCAAAAGGATAGGGCTTGGTCACAACAGTACTTAAAGGATGGCCATTAAGACATTGGCACATGGAAGGATTTTTGACAATCACAGACCATGCATGCCTCTATTGCATTCCAGTGGGCGTGTTGAAGGACTAAGCTCTTGAGTGCATGGGCGGAGGCCTTAGGCCCTAACAGTGTGGCCATTGGGTGAAAGTAGGTGTGAGAAAGTTGTCATGTGTGGGTCCATTAGTGTACTCATACGTATCTGTAGTCAGGAAAGGAACATGGTCACATGTTCCCATGCATGCCTGTATTGCCTTGTAGTGGGTGTGCAAGGACTAGACCTTTGGGTGCACGTGCGGAGGCCATAGGCCTCCGCATGCACATAAGATCCTAGTGCTTGGTCACAACCATACTTAAAGGACGGCCATTAAGACATTGGCACATGGAAGGATTTTTGACCATCACAGATTTGCCATATGAACCTTTTACGCGGGGATGGGGAGTGCATTGGAGATAATATGAGGGTATTTGGAGTTGGTGTACTATGTTTTGTTGTGCCTGGAAAACCCTACTGCCTTCTATGCATGGCTAGGGCCCTTTCACCTAACAGTCTAGATACTGGTTGGAAGTAGGTTTGGCAATGTTGCCTTGTTTCTGTCTGTTTATATATCGATATGTAACTTTAGCGTGCACTCTTGGAAATATGTATGCCTCCTGTGGGTGCTCACCATTACAGAATGTTTGTGGAGGACATTTTGCAGTTGGTACAGCACTAGAGGTGGAGTGGAGTGGCAGTACTGGAAGATGGAGGACGTAATTGGCCTTGTTGCCGTTCACGGACTGACATGCCACTATTTATAATTGGTATGGTGTGCCTCTCATAGTAGGCTGTGTTTTGAGAGTGAAGGAAGATATAGCGACATGACACGAGTTACTAAGCATAACACATGTAAAGTATGGATAATGTACAGACCAACCCACATACCTTTGTAGCTGACAACATCATCAGCACTGTTAACTGCAGCCATATACAGGAGGGCAGGACATCTGACTGTTAGCTTTGTTTTGCGTACTTGATGAGATGGTCAACAAACGCGGTTGGCGTTTGTATTGTGTGCAAATGTAATGTGTGCATCGCTTCCATTGCCTATACGTGTGTGTGGCATATACCATCGCAACAGTCACTGGCATCACTGACTTTACTTGTGGAGAGTCGTTGCTCATGGCGTACACTAGAGTGATTTTGTTTATGTGCGTGCTAAGCGTAGCGCACTTTGTCATGTGAGTGTTAGGAAAGATTTCATAATGTAATTTTCCCTCCATGTGTCAACCCCCAAACGTTTTGCTGCTGTTTAGACACAATTGACTGACTTTGCCAGAGAAGCAGAGCCTTCAGCTGCACTCCTCTAGGCTTTCGCTCACTTTTTATGGGGAAACTGACATGCCCTTAGACAGTCAGTACTGGGAGACTTTGTTTCCCTTAGTCCTTTCCTCATGGTGCAGCTTTTGTGCAACATATAACAAGTGTGCAATGTACCTTAACATACAGCACACTTGGTTCTATAGTCATTTTCAAAGGCCCTAGAAACTTTCGCTGGACTTTTTATGAACTGTGCAGATGTGTCATGGACAGGACTGGTGGCAGCTATCTTCTCGCATTATTTTTAACCCTTTCCTGCCATGTTAACCGCGTTAACCGTGTTTGGCACCAATAGGTGGCCTGGCTCCGAAATGGCCATGCCACAAGGTTCCTTGTCCTGTCCTTTGGCCATCTTGCCCCTTCACCTTCCCCAGGTCGAGTCGACCTGGGTCAGTCCTTATTTGCTCATGCACTTTCCTGCGAATCCCAATGCTTTCGCTGGCTTCTGCATGCCTTGTGTGTGTGCCTCCAGGATGTGGGCTGGGATGTCTGATCCCAATACACATCCTGGGTGCTAGAGAGTCTGGAATGCCCTGAATGCCTGGGACCACCGTAGTCTGTGATTGGTCCACGTATGGAGTGTTTGTTTGTGAGCGGATCTCCCATTGGGTCCTCTCCGTTTTGTCGCGAAGGGAACTTTGGATAAGAGGAGGCTGAAAACACCACTACCATGTCGATCTCCTGAGTTCCCACCGAACAAAAGATAGGATCCAAGTATCCTGCAACTACGAAGCTGAGTCGAGGAACCACTGGTGACCCACTGGAAGGTTTGGCACCCTGAGCCTGCTGTCATCCCGTGGGACCCCTCTGCATCTAATCGTCCTAGAAGGTCTGCAAAGATGCTTCGACCCATTGGAATAGTGGGACCAACTATTCTCGGCACCTTCACCAAAACCTGCAAGTAAGCTTTCTCGGAAGTGTCCCTGGGCCAACCAGTGGGCTGACCAGCTTACGCAGGACCTTTGCTCTGTCTCCTCCAACCCTTTGAGGAGGCCCTCGAAACTTGGTATACTGCTAGATCTGTGTCCACGGCACCCTCACGCTGAATTTCGTACACTTGGCATTCCCAAGTCTGAAGTGAGACGAGTACGCCCAGACCGGAGTAAATACGGTTACTGTGTTGCCCTGCTGCGGCAAAGTCCTTTGCAAGTCTGCTGCATTTGTGACCCTCTTGCTCCTGAAGCCTGCTGCAGTGAAAATGGGGCGATTCATCCACCCGGAGTGGAGAAATCGCCACTGTCCCGTTTGGGAATCCTCGCTGGATCTCAGGAACTAAAAGGTGCCGAGACGTCCTTTTTGCCGCATTCGAACCTGCAACCGAATTGGACTAACCTGCCAAAGTTTGGGTCTCCTTGCATCAGGGACCGGTAAGTAATCAATACCCCAACCGGTGGCCCCTAGCTTAAGAGCCAATTCTTTTGCACGAGTGGCCCCTGGGCGCCTCTCTCCTGTCCACTGCTATTGTGAAATAGTGACTCCATCCCGAACTTTCGAACTGCCTCTGCCTTCAAGTGGAGGTCCTTTTTGAATAGTGGAAACTTATTCTTCATTGCCTTATCCACCTTCCCGAGTTCCTAGAGACCCCTGAAGAGACCCCGTTTTGCCCATTGGAACAACCGCGTGCGCTGGCACTACATGTACTCTTGAGCACAAGGCACCCCTCTTCTTAGGGCTTGGACTGCCTCTAGTTAGGTGAATAACTGCTGTTGAACTGGGCATAAAGATTAACTGCATTGCCTGTTTCCTTCCCATGTAGGTTGTCGACATATTTCGTGCAGTCACCCTTTTAGACCCCCCTGGTCTTTTATATATATTGTATTGAGAGTGATGTATTGGTTTACTTAGTGTTACTGTGATTCTTTGCTATGGTCTATGTTACAAAGGCTTTGTAATAAATGTGTCTATATTTTTAATATAACACCTGTCTGGAGTAATTTGTAAGTGTCCTTGCTCATTGAGGTCATTCAGTCACCATCACCCCTCCTGAGACTTAGTCGTGACCGCCTACCATAGCTACCCTGATTGGTCTGGCTGTCCAGAGGTTACCCTGTTCCAAGAAACTAGGCTGGCCTTCTGAACCTCTGCTCCTCCAGAACAGAGTTCAGAAATCCTTCTTAACAGTGAGGACCTAGCTGAGGAAAGGAACAACATAAACAAAAGCAAAAGCAGACATGCGCACACGGAGAGTACGGTTCTAGAACATTCACATAGTTTACTAACAACACAGTGATTTGTTCGAAGTACTTTATTTTGCTACAGAATGTTAACAAGAACGTGTAAGTTGGCTGCTTTCATCGCTCTTTTATTTCAGAAACACAATCCAGTGAGCAATGCCGTATGTGCACTTCTGTACTTCTGTTCTCGTCTAGGAAAATGGGAAAAGGAGTACGTAGTGGTGCTTGGTGGGCCATGTGGAACAACACATTTTGAGAGTGTTCGGTTCTAGAACATTCAAATAGTTTACTAACAACAGAGTGATTTGTTCAAAGTACTTCATTCTGCTACAGAATGTTAACGAGAATGTGAAAGTTGGCTACTTTCACCGCTCTTTTATTTCGGAAGCACAATCTAGTGAGCAATGCCACCTGTGCACTTCTGTACTTCTGTTCTCGTGTAGGAAAGTGGGAAAAGGAGTATGTGGTGGTGCTTGGTGGGCCGTGTCGAACAACACATTTTGAGAGCGTTCGGTTCCAGAACATTCAAATAGTTTACTAACAACACAGTGATTTGTTCGAAGTACTTTATTTTGCTAGAGAATGTTAATGAGAACGTGTAAGTTGGCTGCTTTCACCGCTCTTTTATTTCGCAAACACAATGCAGTGAGGAATGGCGTCTGTGCACTTCTGTACTTCTGTTCTCTTCTAGAAAAGTGGAAAAAGGAGTACTTAGTGGTGCTTGGTGGGCCGTGTCGAAGAACACATTTTCTTTGCAAGGTACACAAGGTAGCAGCTGGTGCCTCTGGAATTCCTTACAGCATGAAGGTTTGCAGGTTGCTTCATATAGCCGGAAACGCAAATGGACATACAGGCCTATATCGGTCGGCTAATATAATAATGGCAGAAAAGAAATCACTTATGGTCATCTTCAAATGCTTGGTCCACCACCCATCTATTGGAATGTTGAAGGTATGGCACATGCAGTAAGGTGCAAGATATCTGAGAGGAAAGAGGAATAAGAGTCCATGTAAGTAGTTGGTATTACTGGCAGCGTACAGGACAACAGTTGCAGGAAGGAAGGCATAATAGGTGGCTGCCTCATGGACCATGCACTGTGTGTTAGTGAGTAGTGTCATATGTTAACACACTTCTGTGCTCTCTGTTCTGTAGGTGATACTGTGATTGTACAGCTCCACACAAGCAAAATGTCTTTGAAACATTGCCAGCAGACGCAGTGGGCATGTGTTTCCTTTGTACAAAACATTACAGTGTTAGCGAGTGTTGGTCGACCCATGGTACAATGTGTCTGTGTGTGTGCAAAGAAATTAATACAACAAGAACCCAAAAGGCAGTCACCTAGGATTGGTGGAGCATGCAGGAGCTGGTTTGCTAAGAAATGAATCAATGAAATGTAATTTGTGTGAAAGGGCATAGTAAGGCAAAACAGAGAATGTAGAACTGCGCGAGTGAGCAGAAGGTGTGCTGCTTTAGTGTACGATTTGCGTTCCCTTTTCGTCTTATCCTTTATGTCTGGATTTGCAGGGAGTGGGGAAGAATGCCAACAAAAAGGAAGTACTATCACAGTTGCAATGTACGGGGAATGGTGGAGACATGACAACATAACGGCGCGCCCTTACTGCCATCACAAAGCTACGTATAATGTACAGAGAGAAAGTTTGCAGTACAGTAAATTGATAAATATGCATAGAAAACTGCACCTTAATACATTTTACTCGTAATACACATGTGATGTAAAGTTGTACTTGCATAACTTTGGCAAATTCCATGCTTGTAGTGGGTGGCCGAGAAATTGCAGTGTACGGCGTATGGAATCGTTGCAGACTACCTTTGGGGCACATGGACAGAGCACCTGGAGTATAAGTTATGTATCTTTTTTTGCCACACTTCCATACAATGTGTGACCTTGCAGCTAAACATGCTTCCGCATCAAGGCTGTTTGACAATGAGCGTTAGTCCTCTTCAAGGACAGGTATGTTAAGTTTCATTTTCAGTAGATGATGTTTGAAAAGAAAAGGAATCCGGCGGCAACGTGTTTCGATTGTAGCATGTATTTACGAATGTTGGTAGTGTCATTATGGTGAAGGTACTGCGACGTATAAGTAGAGATGATGGTGCCATACATCTGCTGCCCAGAATGCGGAGATGGCAACATACATAAAATGTGCTCATGCAGTATGTAGGCAACATTTATATGTGCAGTGTGTTATAAGGAAACGGTCGACGATGACAGACTGTGTGTTCGCTGCCTCAGGATATGTGGGTGGGTGGGCCATCATACACAGTTTGGTGTCATGCAGCATGAACATGTTTGGGGCTCCCATTCAGCAAAGAAAAGGAATTACAGTGTACCTTCTTGAAACATTGTAAGGGAAACAGAAGTTGAAAAACGTATGCAGTAACGCAGTGTTTGTAATGTGGCAGCCGAGCTATGACCTATGTGCTCCAGTGAAATATGTGTTGGGTAGATTATTTTTAAAATGGTATGCATAACAATAAAAGTGACCTAATTGTCTACACAGTGCCAGTGGAAAGGAAAGAGAAATGTTGCAGCACTTAGGACAGTTACGTAAGATGTTTGGATGGATTTATAAATTTGCATTATTGTGACTGTGCAGATTATTGGGTAGGGTTAGTGTAGTGTATTCAGTGTGTCCACTTATTATAGGCTTAGGTGAAAAGTGTATGTAGGAAACTGTTTATGTATTGTGTGGAAGAAATGGCAGCCAATGTGAACTGCAGTGGCTAAGGGGTAGGTGGCTGTGTTATATGTGGGGTTAGTGGTACGTGCATAGATTTTTGTATGCATAGTTGTAGAGTGTAGCGGCAATTGTGGGCAGGGTGTACAATATTGAGTGCATGGCTGGAGCCCCTACTCTGTACTTGGTGTAGTGAGCATGTAGGGCACAGGTGAAAGCTGCATAGTGTACTGTAGGTGTGCATTGCAAATGGTGGCATTGCTATGTGTATTGCAGACCAAAGTGCACACAGTGCACTGTGCACATTGTAGAGAAGTATAATAACAATAGTTGCATGTTTACTGTTTGTAATGAGGAGAGGCTGTACTGTGTTTTGTGTATTGAATGTAAAATGTTATAGAACTGGTTGCTGCATTATCTGTGGGAAAAAGAGAACAGAACATGTTAGAGCAGGTATTGAGTTACTTTGCAGTCTACAACATAGCATATATTTCTTTACTTTGTGGACCCTCATCTAGTACTTTCTAAGTACTATGCTTTGAACCAGTGTACTGTGCAATAAGCGCAATTCCTGTATTTCTTTGCATAATCATTGGGTCTGTGGGGAAAAAAAATCCATGCAGGATAAAAAAAACATTCCAAATTTCTTTGGTACTATGGTGAACAATTAATTATAGTCACATTTGGAGTGGTTACAGCACTTTTTCAGGTGTACTGTTGAAGAAGGAGCAGTGGCTTATGATTTCTACCCTATACCTTTTGGTCGGATGGGTGGTATTGTGTTCTATAAATGTTTACATGCTTCCATTTTGTACCACTGTTTCTTTATGCGTTTGGTTGATGCTGGTGGTTTGCAAGTTGTGTGCCATTGTACTGTGCTACTGCTGAATTGTGACGGTAGTTACGTACCTGATGGCGTACTGTAACTGCTCATACTTTGGAAGTGTTTTATGATATATTTGTAGCACAGTAGTTGTTGAAGGTTGCGTTGGGTTGCTTTAATGCTGCAAAGAACATTGTCGTAATCTGGTTGCAGTTAGATACCAGGTGGCGTATTCTAACTGTTTACAGTGTCCCATTCGTACAGGGTACGTTTAGAAGCTTTTACATTACTGTTGCTATTTATATATGTACATTCTGAAGTGGTAGTGTACCATTATGGATGTACGTGGTGATAGGTCCATATGTGTTGCAGTTGTATGACTATTTTTACAGAGCTGGTGACCGATTTGCGTACATGGTGGTTTTAGAGGTTACTGAGGATGGTTTTGGACCCTCATACTTAGTCGTTTCCCTTCCACGTATCCTGTGGAAAATACTGGTACTGTGATTTGTGTACACTTAATATTTGTTTGAGTGTATTTATTGGGTTTATTGGGGATAAAATTGTCCAGCACACACTTTAGTGCATTTTGTCTATGCTTGCAGTATGCTAAGTTGCTTTAGGCCAACAGTGTTGAAGGCCTTTTCTTTTTTGTCCACTTACAAAGGTACTGGTTGGTGCTGGGGAGTAAGGTATAGTAGGTTTATACATCAATGAGTACATTTTGGCTTCAAGAATATTAAGTAGGCATTTGCAAGATTTGCAGGTAACTTCTGCTTTGGAGTGATGGAAGTATCATTGCATTCCCATCATGACCATTGCTTTCTAATGTATGCAGTTTAGTGGCCTCCATTGGTTGAGTTGCCTGTGTGGTAGATTATGGCTACTGTTGTGAAGGTTTTCTTGCCAAGTGATACCTGTCCGTGTGTGAAGGCAGTAAGTTTGCAGTTGTTTTTGGTTCCATCAGCATTGTATGTAGCATTAAACGAATATCAGAATTGCACGATGTACACCACTTGCTATGGTTTGAATTTTGCACAAGTTGCTGAAATGGAATGGACACAGTTAGGTATTGATACATACACAAAGCATTTGTTGGGGACTTGTTCCTCAAGGACATGATTGCACAGACTGCATGTATGTTTCCACATGTAGGAAGTGTGAAACATTGCATTTATGAGTATATTTTGTGTTTCCAGTATTCGTAGTAAGTGCATTAGGAATCCCTGTGGATCTTCTTGTTGGTTTAAAGCGAATTTCACAATTCCAGCACTGTAGTCCAATTCTTGCCTTATTCCTGAGACACTGTAAATGGCGTCAGGATTAGTGACTGCATTTCTGTGAAGGATAAGCATTTGCAAACATAACTGGTCTGCGTCATTTAAATAAATGTTTTCAACAATTGGTGGCATTTGGAATAGAACATTAACTGTTACATTTGCATAGCAATTCACACCTGTTGTATTGGAAAATTTGAATGGACCAGGTAGTTCTGTGTCTGAGCACTTGGTTGGAACGGTACGTGGTTTCTTTGAAGAGGACATTTTTTTGTGTGGGTGGAGTTGGGTATATTTTGTCTTTTTTATTCTTTTTGTATGTGCTTTTGGTAGTTGATGTACTATGAGTTCCTTTCAATTTCTTTGATGGTACTGTTGCCACATCATTTACAACTTCTGATTGAATGGACCTTCTTTTCAAACCTTTCCGTTTCTGAGGAATAGGGTACGTTTTCCGAATAAGTGTGTACAGTGCACTTAGTCTATTGTACTCTATTTGCAACGAATGTCTGCAGTGACTGCAGTTGTATCAAAATGCACTAGATACAGTCCTTCCAGTGTACGTAGCCGTGACAGTGCTATATAATGCCTTCTTTGAAGACTGTGCTGTCAATATCAATCAATGCTTGACTAAGGTTAGACCTTGTGATTTATGAATAGTAACTGCATAAGCTACCAACAGAGAAAGCTGTTCTCTGCGTACATACATGTCTTTGAAAAGAAGAAATCTTGCCGTTGTGCGTCCTATATTTTTAACTTCTGAAAGTTTGTCAAATTTGAGGTTTACAAACTGAATGCTATTGTCCCGTGGGTATGTCTAGAAGCCAACAACTGTACCAAGTGCTCCATTAACTAAACCTTGCTCTATGTCAATGTTATGTTTTAGCATAACTCTACAGTTCACACAATGGTAAAATTTTTTCCAAACCAGCTATGTTGGAGATAGATGTTTAGTCATGCAATGCTTTGTTGACACATAGGTATTGTCATACCGTGTACGTCCAGTTTGTCAGTGGCATGAATATCCACTAGTGGTTGTTTTTCTTTTTTCAGCATTGTTGCATTAAATTGTGCACAGCTTGCTAGAGTTGGCATTAAGCACATAAAGCTGACACTTTTCTGAGCTAATTGTTCCATGAGATCAGTAGCACATGTGTTATGCCCGTACAGCTCATGGATGTGTCTAGTATTGAGGGCAGCCTGTGCCTCCTTTGATAGTACACCAATCTGTATGTTTTTTTTAAATGTTGGTGTAGGTGAGGTCTGCAGACTGAAGCATGTTTTGCGTTAGTTCTCTGTATTGGAAATGTTGCCAGAGATAGGTTCATCTTTGACTGGTGTTAATTGAAGGAGATCTATGAAAACAATGACATGTTTTCCTCCAAGGAGTTCTTCGTAGTGTGCTTTGAGGACCTCTTGCAATTTGAGGTGAATCAAAGCCAACATTAGGTTGGAGACCATGCTTACCTCCTCTATTAGGAGCATTTTAATTTCTTTCAAAACTTTGCGTAGATCCATAGCAGATTCTGGTGAAAGTTTATAGTACTCCCATTTGTTTTGGTGTTCTACTGGAAGGAGTAGCAATCGGTGTAGAGTGACTCCACCTATGTTGTAGGTAGCCAAACCTGTAGGGGAGGTTACAATAGCAGAAAGGTTGTTTGTCAATTGTTGGAGGTTTTTACTGATAATTTTTATTAAGAATGTTTTACCTGACCCAGCTTCACCACTTACATATAGCAGTACAGGTGTGTAGTTGTCACAGGTGCAAGTTTTACTTTCGTGCTGTATACCATGTTCAATGGTTTCACTTACTGCTAGAAAAATGGTACGCTGTTCATTGTTTAGTTGGGATTTCAGTACTGCCAACTCCTCTGCAGATTGCTCATACTGAAGCATAGTGGTGGTTACTTCCGTCATGGCTAACTCTGCCTCATTTGTTATGAGTGGCTGTCCAAGTGGTTCTTGGCTGCCTGTTTGAGAAGGTTCACTGCTCTCAGAAGTGTCTACATTTAGTTGTGCTTGAAGTTCTTCTTCTTGTTGGCATTCATTGTCCAATTGTACTTTCACTGGCATTGAAACCATCTTCATAGGAGGTGTAGGTTGCTAATAAGTCTTCTTCTTTTCTCTATGGTTTGAAAAGCTGCAGTAGAGCCATGTAGTACAGTTCTTTGTGTTGAGGAGTTTGTAATGATAACTTCACATGATTAATTAGGCTGCATTTGGTAAGTTTCACCAGACTGCCTTCACAACTTTCCACTTTGTATCTACCTTTTTCCTCATTTGGTTTAATGTTGTTTTTGTATGCAAAGTGTTGGGCTATCTGGTACAGGCACAAGGCTTCCAAAGTAATACTTGTTGTTCTTTAAAATGTCTTTAAAATGTCCTGGTTGTTGGGATCACTTTTGGCTATTGTTTGTATGTCTTTGTACTATCTAAGTACTATTTTCCAAGATGCAGCAGGCCCATGGCTTAGCCACACTATGTTGTCAGATTTCCCATATAAGGCAGTGCCGGTTAAATGGTCAGCGGCTTCGTAGCTGCCACATTCTCTATGGGACAGCATTTTAATGCCAAAGCTGCACAATTTCTGTGCCATTGTTTTGTCAGAGGATATGTCATCCCAGAGGTCTTTGAGCTCTGTTTTCTCTGCTTTGGTTAAGTAGGCGGTGACATATCATGCAACTACAGTGGAATTGTCTGCAATGTACTGTACATCAACATTGGCATTCCATACGAGGGCAATAATTGCATTGTAATCCTTGATGTACTTTGATGCTTCGCTCCATTTTATGCAGTATGTGTTTTTAGGAGATTTTCCTTTCACACTGTGTCGATCCTAAGACATGAAGTGGTTTACTTGGCGTGCTATTGAAACTGGTCTAGGGAACCCAAAGCGGAATTTGGTGTAGTATTTGCCTCTGTTCTTATATTTGCGTCGACAATACTTGCCACACTTGTGTCTTTGGAATTGCAAAAATGTGCTCGTAGGTCACTGTGTACTTTCCGAGGGGATTCTGCAAGTGACATATTTGTGAATGAACTGCAAAACAGTTGCATCACTCTCCTCACCAAATTTAGGAGCATTTTTAATCCACAAAAGCATGTGGATGTGTAGTGCTCATCTGGCTTGATATTCTTTTCTCCAAAAGAAGGGGGGAGGAAGAGTTTTATTGCAAATGAAGTGCAGCATGGCAAGGAAGCGATGATGAAAGTTGCGTGAAACAATTACTGGATCGAGAGAGCAAAGCTCTCCTGGTGTGTTCATGTCTACACCTGTTTTGTTTTTGTTTGCTATGCGTAGGAAAGTGTGCAAGTCTTCCCATGCATACTCAGCACAACTTAAAGTGACAAAACATGTGGGTGGGCCAAGGTTGCGTAGCATACACCGTACATCTGCCTGCCGTCGGAACCAGTACTCTTTCGTACCACACATGTTTGCCAAGAGATTTGTAATACTTGGCTGTAAAACTTTGTCCTTCTCTTGCACCTTAGTAGAAATAGTTGTGTGGCTGACATGTTTTCAAAATGGGAATCTGTTTTTAATGTGTGGCAAACTCCATAACATAGCATTGCTAGTTCACTTTCAAAGAGCAGGTGGAATATGTACTCCACGTTCTGTCTAAATCTAGGGTCTTCAGAATACATTTGTAAATAGCGGTATTCTGATACTGTTATTTGTGTTCATCTTTCATCATATCTTCCACCTTTCCAAGTTGGGAAGAGTAGAGGAAAGGCTTGTGCTTCCACAGTTTATTCCCATATACTGATTGGCGCTCCTTTGGCTTGCCGCATTTGATATGTTTCTAGTGCATCGTCTATGGTGTCTTTGGAATGCGGTGGGTGAATTGTATAGTGGTCTAAAATATTGGAGGCAGCACTAGGATCCAGACGTTCAAATTGGCCAGTTGTTAAGGAGTCCTGAATTATTTCAGTTGTTTATCTCAGGTTTTCTTGAACTTTTCTTTCATTGTCGTATTCATTGTTTTCTTTAAGGTATTGCAACTCTTCCCTAACTTTGGTTAAGTCCACTAGTTGCTGCCAATTTGTTTTGTATTTTGTAGGTAGACCATTTACCAGGATAATCAAAGATTCTTGTATTGGCCTTTGCACTCGTAGAGTGTCTACATTTTCTTTGAGATCTAAGATTTGATAAAGCATTGGCGAAAGTTACACATTGATGTGCAAGGCCATTTGTAGGTGAGGCGTGTTGCCTTGGTGGAATGGAGAGAGACATCGAGGTTTGATGGGGATATTTCTGAAAGCAGTGTTTCCTCTTCCATTATGGTATTGTGTATCTTTTCATACCCTCGTCCACTCCAATGTAAGGCAATTTGGTTTGTTAGTTCTTGTTTGTATGATTCTTCATTGAAGTATGGATCTGTGTTGGTAGTGTGACTCCACTCACCTGTACAGATGTGGCTAAAGGTATCTATGCTAACATTGGATTTGTTTCGAAATAGTGCTTCCAATTTACCATTTAACCTTGTTAGGGGTTTCATTCTGTTCAAAATGACTATAAACAATTTCCGTTTCACGCTCATTGCACTGTCTACAAGAGCTTCTAGGATGACTTTTCTGCAGTAGGTTTTGAGGGTTGAGCGTGATTTCTGTCCTGTATTTATAAAGGTTCTGAAGGACTCTGAGGTGGAAATTGTTTTGTAAAATTACTTTTTTAGAATGCTTGCTTGTGGGTATATTACCATTTATAAGTGCTCTCTTAGCAGTAGTGTGCGTTTCACTGTATTTAGTGCTTTTCTTTTCATTCTCACATTTTGACAGATCAACTACACTGTCTTTACTGGTAGATGCATCTGTTTTCCTTAATGGCTGAATTACCTCTTCTCCTTCAACTTTCTGTACACATTCAGCTTGCAGTGGATGGCTAATTTCTGTGTTTTTAGGTTGCGTGGCTCTCTTTCTGCGTTGCTTTCTACAGAGTTGCAGTTTGGTAGGCCTTGTGTAGTAGCTGTTGGCGAAGAAAGGGAAGTGTGTGTGTGGAAGTTTTCAAATGTATATGTGTCCAGTGTGCATAAGTGGGTGAATAGGAGTGTACACATTCAACTGCAAGTGTGTCACTTTGCAGCGGACTCTAACTTTCGGTTGAGGACAGTATCACACTATGTGGGGATTAGTCTAAAGGTGGCGACATAAAAAACACTGAGCACTGTAGAGGTGTCATCAATAACAATGAAGTACATACTGGTGGATGGCCGTAAAATCTATATGCTACACTACAACAATAGTTCACTCTTCTAGTAAGACATACAATACATACTATGATGGTATTGTACTTTGTTGCTTGCTGAGAGTAGGTTTATTGCAGGCTGTATTCTGAAGTGCACACTCCAGTGGCTTTCCAGAGATGTAGGTACTGCACCTGTGTAAGGAGTTGGTTGGCTAATGGGATAGTGCTTACATTTGTGCAATACATTCTTCAAAACTATAGGAGGATGTCTTAGCAGGAAGAGGAAGTGTGGGTGTATTAAAGGAAGGCTTACGATATGAATGGGCACTTGGGAGCATAAGCATGTTTGTTAAGGGGGTAGGTGAGTTATTGGGAGTGTATTGTATGACTTGTTATGAAACATCTGTGTGTATTAGTACCATTAATATAAGGCAACTATTTACTTTCAAAATGCAGTACTTTGCATTGTGGACGGCTGACAAAAAGGTGCGGAAAGATGTACAGATTGCAAAGCAGAATGTTTTTGTGCGTGCATTTGCATGTACTTCTCTGCAAATGCATGCTTGCTACATGAATGCAGGCATTGCTTCTGGGCTTTAATTTCCTTATGCACATTTATGAATGTTACTATTGTAAATGCACACATAATTTTTTTTCTTGCTTAACTCCTGTTGTTATCTATGACGTGCGGCAAGAAACTGTCATTATGCTTGCATTGTATGCACTTGGCCTAGTTTGGTGGGAAAGGCTGCCTGATCATTTTATGCACGTTTTATTACAAATTTGATAGGAGGTGCGTTAATGGGGGAAAGCACTGTAAAATTGACGGAACAAAAGAACAGAGTAACCGTTTCCATATACCAATGGCTGCTATGGGCAAATGGCAACTTTGCCACCACCTACCACTGTAGGAGCCATTTAATGGTAGGTGATGTGAGAAATAACAGTACGAATTTTCAGTACGTTATGGAGATTATCAGCTAGGTACCCTGTTGCTATGGACTAATAACACAGTTGCCAATGTACTGTACAAAAAATAGTAATACCTACTAGGCGTGGTGATGGGTAGCGATGCCGATGTATGTGGGTGCAGAACTGGTAGATCGTTTTACAGTACTTTCCCGTGCAGGTGCTTTTGATTTACAGGACATTTGACCTCTGCGTGTTTAACGGTTGGTATGGACTGTTCAATAGATGTGATAGCGTGACATGCACAAATCTTGGATGTAATTGGTGGATATGTATGTAATCGTTTAACAGTAGCCAATCAGGGAGTGCTGGTAAAAGAGTACTGGAAAGGGACGAAGGACTGGCCCTGCCTTACTGGGGCGTGGCCCTAGCAGTAGTTGGGGAAATTGCACGTGCTACATGCTGTCCTTCTTAATGTGGTTGCCATGAAAATGGGACTACGCATTATCGATTCAGGTGTATGTCTGCTTTTCTGTTCCATGCTAGGATGTTTTTCTGTGCCGATGAGAACCTTAGTGCTTTTAGTGTGACGTTTGTAAGTGGCGTTGATATTTTTTCCCCGTATTGAAATTAGTCATCTGTTGCACTATGTACAATGTATGCTGTAGACACTCGTGTAGTAATGTAATGAGGAAAAATAGAGAGCAAACCCTAAAAAGGAGCACACAAAAAGGTGTTTATTTACACCTTGCTTTAGCAACATTAGAAAAAAACTTTTTTCACAAATTCCACCAAGACGTCCATTTTCTATGATGCTTAATATGTGTTCATGCAGCCCCCCACACAGGGGAATATGTTAGCCAAAGCCGTGCCATTTGGAGGTGTGCACGTGCTACATCCGGGTCTTTTCAGGGTGGCTGCAATGGAAATGGGACTGTGCAGGAGTTGGAATTGGTCAATATGATTTCCTGGGTTTGTTGTGTACCAACAGATTGTGCCAGAACGTCTTCTTGCCAATAGGAGTGGAGATGGCTACGGGAACGGGTGTGCCATTCGGTAGGCGGACTATATGGCTTTTGGGTGACTCCTGGGTACATTGGGTACAGGTTTACTCAGAACGCTGTGCACTGGCAGCACACCCTGGTTTCCATAATGTCCATGTGGACAGGTACGTGGGATGAAATGGCTCCATGTGGGTCCTCTTTGTGCCAGTTTGGTGGCGCTCCCTCATCCAGAT
Source organism: Ambystoma mexicanum (assembly GCF_040938575.1). Lineage (NCBI taxonomy): Eukaryota > Metazoa > Chordata > Amphibia > Caudata > Ambystomatidae > Ambystoma > Ambystoma mexicanum. The sequence goes on along the minus strand of NC_090932.1, from coordinate 289,819,966 downwards.
GTTATTATTGTTCATTGTGGAGGGAACAGTTTAGGGCATGTTTGCAGCATTTCACTGCAGTTTGCAATGAAGGAGAGATTTCGGCAACTCATGGAAATGTTTCCACAATCACACATCATTTTTTCTCGCATTGCTCAGAGACAGATGTTGCTGCGTTCTTCCTCGTGTGGGCCACAAATGGAGAAAGCGCTGCACAATGTGAACAAGGCTGATTGTGCTTTTTTGCGCGACGTTGGCATGTTCTCCTTCCACAATGAAAACACACTGATTTCACAAATTAACTATTGTGCTAGTAGCTGGTAGCGTCTGGCAACAGTATACCAAAGTATTCTGAGCAGTTAGGTATGGCGCGCTGAGTATCTGTTGTCAGCTTCTTGGGCTGCCTGCAGCACTCTAACCTCGATAAAACGAGATATGGAGAGGTGGGCGGGCTTGGTAATGTCTTGGATGGTGCGTCTAAATTGCTTAAAGATGGTGGTTCTCCCGAAATTTCTGTTCTTATTCCAGATGCTACCTGCAATAATACCTGATTTGTTCCTCTCTGAAGTAAAGGTGGCAGTGTTGCGGTTTCTCTGGGTGGGGGCTAAACACAGTGTCACCTAGAGGACATTGATTCTGCCAAAGGAGGAGGGAGGAGTGGGATTCCCTGACCCAGTGACGTATTATAAGGCAACCCAGCTCCGAATCCTAGAGGATCACTTCAACCCACTGTCGAGGAAACAGTGGGTGGCGATGGACAATGCGGTATTAGCCCCGGTCACGCTAGACGAATGGTTGTGGGTCCCTAGAGCCCGTATTCTGAACTACACCATCCGATTTTGGAGGTACTGTGGTCCATATGGAGGGAGGGAGGGGACAATAGGTGGCTCACTTTGGTTCAAGGAGAATGCTTTATTGCGGACCTGTGTTGTTTGGACCAAAATGTTAATAAAAAACTTGACCATACAAAGGTGTTATACCTCAATGTACTTCAGCTATGATGTCATCCTATGTGACAAACTGTAAAACCTGGGGGGCGTGACCTGGCTTGCGATGCAGTAGCATGGCCACCTGAGTGCTCCTGTAATGAATGGGGAATAAAGCCTGCTGCGGCTTGCTCCATTACTCCAGACCTACCGGAGGCTACACTGCCCCCTGCGAGGGACGTCCGAGCCGACGGGGCCCTGCCAGTGGGCCAGGGCCCGGGACACATAGTGGTTGCGGCCTATGCTTCTGCCTCCCCCTGGTGGCCATTATATTGCGTGACTGCTGGTTTGGGCCGGGAGGCCGCGGCTGGCTCCTGTGGCCCCAAACAGCTGTGTTGCCTGGATCATCTGCTGGCCCCCGCGGTGGCAGGCAGCTCCCTGCTTGGTCCTGCTTCTGCTGATCCTGCCTGGAGCTGAGCCCCCTTATGGCTGGAGGAAGTGTGTGTGTGTTTCCCGGTAGGCCTGGTGAAAGGGGTCTCCCCCCAGTATCCAGCTGGGCCCTGTAGTTTGTGGGCGAGTGCAGGGTCCCACCCCTGGAGTGGTCCTCTGCCTCACACCCTGATGGGAAGCTCTTGGACAGCCGCTGGCCGCAGCCTGAGACCTGCCTCGGCCTCCGTGGGGGGAGTGAAGGCTGAACCCCGACCGTCTATGCCCTAGAGAGCTGCCCTTGTGTACCAGTGGAAATCCTCCTGGACATGTAGCGCTCCCATTTCAGCAGCTGGGGGCTGCCTGGATGGAGCTTCCTTTCCTCGCTGTCTTCGCCTGGCTTCAACAGGCTGGCCCGTACCCGGCAGGATCCAGGGCCTAAGCGAAATTAAGAGTTGTGTGAATACCTGACGTTTGCCACCTGGTGCCCCTGGGCCTCCCCCACAGGGCAGCACTCCACACTGTGACCCGGTGGCCCCCTTTGTCATTTCTTGTAGCCTGGAAGCTGTCCGTGTGCCATGGCTAAGTCTGGAAAATCCCATAAATCCCAGGACATCACATTCCTGCTGCAGATTCAGGACCGGGGCAAGAAGGAGAGCACAACGGTGGCCCAGGTCCATTGGGGGGGGGGGGGCTATGATCCCCAACCTGTAACTGGGCACAAAGGACGACCTACAGCAATGGCTAACCGAGATTCGGAAGGATATCCATGGCAGTCTGGCAGAGATGGTGGTAAAAGTCTCGGCTATGGATAAGCGCCTGATGGACACTGAGCGAAGAGTGGAGGAAGTCGAAACCACCCTATGCGAGCAGTCCTATGAGACCAGTGAATGGGCCCAATGCATGGAAGCACTAGAAGACAAGGTAGCCTTCTTGGGGGACAAGTATGAGGACTCAGAGAATCCCTCTTGGCGTAATAACATTTGCATCAGAGGTGTCCCCTCCGAAATACCTGACCACGACCTGGGGGCCTACATTAAAGATCTTTTCACCAGGTCTAGATGCCCCAGCGCATGAGTCGATTGAGCTGGACAGAACACATTGTGTCCGGCTGGAGGGCCCGGAGCGACGCAGTTTTACACCCGATGTCCTCACAAGAGTCCACTTTTACAAGGTGAAGGAGAGGATTCTGGCCCGAGCTAGGCGAGTGGATGAGATCTGCTTCCGTGGAACCGCCCTGGCCCTCTACCAATACCTAGCGGGCATTAAATTATTCAAGCGCAAGGCACTCTGATCACTAACAGAATGGCTCAGTGAGAAAGGGGTGCGCTATAGATGGGGATTCCCCACGGCTCTCCACTTTACCTATCAGAACCGCTCCTGGTCGGTCTCATCAATGAAGGAGGCTGAACATCTTCTCTCCTCGGATCCGACTGGCCCGCAGGCAGATGTGGATCCGGATCTATCGTCCAGGGCTGGGGCCAGGGTGGGCCCTTGGACCAGGGTGGGAAAAGGCCAGAGGAAGTGGAAAAGGAAATTGAGTGTCCCCGGATGACTATGCTTGGACTGGAGGCAGGCCGGCTGGGATGCCCCTGGTGTCATGAACTACAGAACACGCCCCTTTTGGACTTTCTGGTCCTTGTCTCAACGGGGCTTACACTCCCTTGTACTCCCAACATTGCCGTCCACTGTGAAACACCTTCCTTGCTCAACACCTTGGACGTAGCGTGTTCTATTAATAGACCACGCCTCCCGCGGCTGCGCGCATCTCAATGCTATTGCGAAGTAGCGATCAGATGTGTGCTCCATAGCTCGCGGTATTGTTTTCCTTGCTTCTTTCCAGCCAACCCCATTCCTAGTCCCTTTCCTTCCTTTCTTGATTCCTGGACTTGTGTGCTAGTAGCGCACTCTGTAAATTTCCCGTATTCCTGAATCTTTGCATCCCGCAACTTTGAACGCACGCTGGATCGGAAGAGGCTTGTGCAGCCTTATCAAGACTCGATCCGTCCGCAAGAAGGCATTGATCAAGAAATCCAGCAAAGATCGAACTCAGGTGAGAAGGGGGGAACTCCTTGACACCTGGGCTGTACTGGCCAACCCACGTCTGTGTTTGGGGGTGATTCCGTTGCACGCTTGGAAATCTGGGTGACCTATCCCCCTCGGTGGTCTTCCTACAGGAGACTCACCTTTTGAGGGCTGATGAAGGGAGACTCGTACATGCCTGCTTTTCACCTAGGCACTTTGCGACTAGCGGTGCGCAGCGGAGAGGGGTAGCCATACTTTTCAACAAAACCACTCCATTCACACAAACTGGGACACTAGGCAATCCTAATGGGAGATTCATGGGTGTTAAGGGCACCTTATTGGGTAACACTTTCACGTTCATCACTGTATACTCCCCGAATGATCGACAAGACCTGTTCTTGCAGGTCCTCTTGAACAATCTGGTTGTCTTTGCTGAAGGGACACTGGTCATAGGGGGGATTTTAATGTGGCCCCGGACCCCAACACTAATAAGACTCTCCGGCCTCTAGGGTGGACTATAGGAACTCGCTGGCTCTCATGCGCCTTCTGCACGAGCTGCGGTTGGAGGATATCTGGAGGCTACGCAACCAGATTGCCAGAGATTATACACATTACTCACATGTTCATTTGGGTTACTTGCGTATTGACATGCTATTGGTCTCCACTTCCTTGGCCCCCGTTATCCCCGAGAGTACCATTCACGTTGTCTCTGTATCTGATCATGCGCCGGTCTAATTTTCTCTTTCAGTCACAGGCCTACCTCCCCCAACTCAAAGACCCTGGAGGTTCTATGGCCCGATTCTTAGGGACCTGATAGTCCTCCAGGAGATTGGGACAGCTATCACTTCCTACTTCGAATGAAGTCTCACGGGTGACGTGTCCTTAGCCAAGGTATGGGACGCCATGAAGGCGACGGTTAGAGGCGAGGTAATAAGCTTCACTACCTCTTACACGCAGGCCAAAACCTGCTTGCAGCGAGACTTGGATGACGAGGTCCAGATACATGAGGCTGCACATGAACGCTCGGGCTCATTTAGGGATAGGCGCCTCTTAAACGTAGCCAGGTCTAAACTTAATACCCGCTTAGCGGAACATATTTCCCAGGCCCTTCTTAAGATCAAACAATATTACTGCACCAGGGGAAACAAAGCCAACAAGATATTGGTTCGCAAGCTGGCTAAGCGTAGGGCCTGCAACAACGTCCATGGCTTGTTAGATGATGAAGGGGGGCTCCTCCTCACGGAGAAGGATAAACTAAACTGGGTACACACTTACCATAAGCTGGCAACCTTAGCCTCCCCACCGAGCATTCGCGTCCTGCGGAACTATTTGGGGCCCGTTACCTTCCCCACAATGGCACCCACCTGGTCATCCAATTGGAACAGCCAATATCGCGGAAGTCTCAGCGGCCATCAAAGCCCTGAAAAATATGGCCCCCAGGCCAGACGCATTTACCTCCGATTTTTACAAGGCCCACTGTGAAATTATTTCCCCTCAATTGACCAGACTTTTTCATTTGTTTCCTGAAGCCGGTGCGCTTATGCCCACAATGCTTGAAACCTCCACCGTATTGATCCTGAAACCGCATAAAGACCCCTGTCTGCTTGATTCATATCGCCCAATCTCCCTCATCAACTTGGACGCTAAATTGTGTTCTACAGACCTTGCTACGAGGTTAATGATGGCGTTACCAACTCTGGTCCATTCGGACCAGACCGGTTTTATCGCTCGCCGATCCACCCAAGACAACATCCGAAAGACCCTCAACTTGGTTGAGATAGCAGTGAGGGTGAAAAATAAGGCTGGCATTCTAGCTCTGGATGCCCATAAGGCATTTGACCGGCTGGATTGGTCCTATCTTGAGGCTGTCCTCCAAGAGTCGGGCATGGGTCCGAAATTCCGTCAGTCGTTCCTGGCCATATATTCAGCTCCGACGACATGGATCCTAGTTAACGGCAGGGCCACACCCCTAATAGAAGTTTGCAGAGGAACAAGACAGCCCCCTATTCGCCCTCTCGATGGAGCCCCTGGCGTCCTGCATGCATGATTATCCGGAGATTTAGGGTATCCCTTACCGGGATCGGGAACACAAAATATCCTTAAACGTAGATGATGCATTGCTCTCCTTGACGGAGGTGCAGCGCTCAATCCCGGCCCTGATGGTTGAATTGGCAAGCTTTGGCCGGGCCTCTGGGTTCGCAGTCAACTACACAAAATCCCTTGGCCTGGCGATTGCATTAGCACCCAGGGACATAGATACACTGGCGGACCCCTGCCCAATTAAGTGGAAGCAAGACCACATTAAATATTTGGGGGTGAATATCCCCAGTTCCATCAAATCACTATACTCGGCCAACTTTCCTTCTTTAATCTCAGGGATGGAATCGGACCTGAAACGCTGGCATAAGCAAATGACCTTGTGGCTTGGCCTTGTCAAGGCTGTTAAGATACCATTGTCCCTAGGCTTCTCCACCACTTCCTGGCCCTCCCTACCACTGTCCCAATCCCAAAATTACATGGGCTACAGAGGAAAATCCTGGCTTACAATTGGCAACACCGCAGGCCAAGGGTAGCTAAAAAGTCCTGATGAGTAAGGAACACCTGTGGGGCCTGGGGGTCCCGGATATATATCGATATTTCCTTGCTTCCGACCTTTCCCACATCTTCACATGGGGTCAGTCGGGGGAGAACCCACAATGGGCACAGATTGAACAGGCAGCAACTCTGATCCCGCTGAAACAGCTGCTGTTTGTCCAGCTGAGTGGTAGCTCGACTGGACTCGCACTGCTATCCTCGACACTTCACACACTTAGGTGCTGGAATTTGGCAACCAAAAGATGGAACACTCCTACGGGCCTTGGCCCACTATCACCTGTGGTCAAAAATCCTGAATTTACCCCGGGCAAACATGCAGCAACATTTTCAGCTTGGACCGCCGGGGGCCTGAGAGAACTTAGACAGCTCTGTAATGAGGGATCCCCACTCACATTTGAAGGGTGCAAACAGTTGTTTTCATTACAGGAGGGGGAACAGTTCTGGTATCTCCAACTACCACACTGGGGGTGGCACCCAATGGTTAGACAGAGAGGCACTAGAGCCCTGAACACTTTAGAACTCACTCACCAGGTACAGAGGCAGAGTCTCAGGGCTTTACAACCTACTAGATCGCTTTGACCCTCAAGAACGTTTGCCTTACATGGTGGGATGGGAGAGAAATCTGGGAGGGTGTTTGGAGAGGACTCGTGGTGTCACATTTGGGAACGGAATCACAAAGCCTCCAGGTGCACAATGGACAGAGGGCCAGCTCAAACTGTGCTATTAGTGGCACTTTGCCTCAGACAGACTCCGTCGCATGGCTCCCTCATACCCTGAGAACTGCTGGAGGGGCTGTCAGCAAAGCGGAACCTACTTTCGTATGTGGTGGTAATGCCCCAAGACCCAATCTTACTGGAAGGAGGTCCTTTCTCACATTAGAACTATGCTGGCTATTGACCTGCCTGTGGACCCTCTGATTGTTTTGTTGGGGGATTGAGGGGATGGGCTTTATCCCTTGACGGGTCGTAAGGCTAGGTTGCTCACTCACCTTCTCCTAGCTGTTAAAATCACGCTAGTTCGGAATTGGAAAAATGCAGATGGGCCAGTGCTGGGTATGTGGTGGGGGAAGCTAGGGGAGATGCTGGCCTCTGAGAAAATTACAGCCCTGGCGGAAGGCAGATGCTCATCTAACATGACAATCTGGCTGCCTTTTATAGACTACACACAAGAGGCCTTTCATGGTGCACATAGACCCAAGCTGTATAAATACATATCTCTTCTTTAGGCTTAGGAATGAACTCATGTGCCGCCAGTTAAGATGTAAAGCCAGTGTGCAATAATCCTGTGTATACATGCTTTTTTGTTATGCTGTCTTGCTGTCTATGATTGATGATATCCATTTACGTCTATATGTGTCATTAGTGCTGTGACCCATGTCCCACAAAAATACACAAATAAAGATGTTTTAAAAAAAAAACTATTAAAGGGAGGGACTGGTAAAGGGAACATATGTACCTATAGTATGTATAAGTGTTAATAACATAATTGGCTGCCCCTTACCTTCTAGCACGCCTCGAACCACCTCTAAATACGTATAAATACTGATTATAGTGAATAAATGGTAACGGGTTGGTCTTTGCAACATTGTATAGCATGTTGCTACATAGATCGGATTGGTTGGCATGCTTTCCCAACATTGGACTTTTGGCTCGTTAGCAGCACATTGACAAAATGGACCCCAGGTGCCGAGAGTAGCGTCAGACTACTCCCCACTTGGCCAATTAGTCCATAATCTCTCATCGGTCCGGCCCTAAACCAAGGCTTTTCCTTTGCAGCCTGTTCTCTTATTCTGTGACTTTTAAGGGAGTGTAGGCACATCATTATCTTTATCTGTAGCTTAATGAATAGCCGTTGTTTTCGACATCTGAATCACGTGTGAGGAGAACAAAAATGTGCTTATTTCAACCTTTTATTTACTGCTATTTGATTAAATTATACAGAGTGTCATTACTCCTCTCTGCCTCCAGAGACTTGCTCACTCCACATTGCATAGGCTTTCCGAACATTTTAATTGTCCAATACTTGGCTCTTGCAGATGTTTTCCTCTTTGCTTAATCGAAGAGAAATATGTCTTACGTACATAGCTTATCCTTTTGACTCCCCTTGTGCCTTGCAATTATTCCTTGAAGTAGCATCCTTGATCCCAGGCCAATAGACTCCTCTTTATTCCTCAAACAAAGGTGTTTTTCCAGCGTCTCCTGACTCTGCAGCCCTGGTGTGTCACTGAGGTAGCTTGATTGGTTTTAATATGAGTCCGGCGTCCATCTTTCCATCATGGCCATTCCAGCCACGTTATATTTTCCTCTGCAGAAATCTTCTATATGTCTACCTTGCGTTTCAGCATACATACACTTATTAGTCAGCAGGTTACGACTAGATAAGATTTCTTCATATTCGATTACATGTTTCTCTTGTTACTTCAGTTACATCTTTATTGTTAAGTATTTGCATATCGTTTCAGTACATCTCTGTATCTTTCCTTCATGACGTCACTCTGCCCTCTTCAGATTTCACTTATAGCTCTATGATGTCCAATGGTGTGTGCCGACATCCTTCCACTCTCACAGTGCAAGAGTACATTCGGTATGGTTGTCTGAGTGCATTCCGTCTCTCATACACTCGATGTGGTATTAAGGTGATACCTGGTGTCCCACATAGGGCTCTTCTCCTGATGTTCCGGTATGATTGAGGTGAGGGGGCGGAAGCTATGGATGACATATCTACCTGCTCCTCTACATTTGCCACCTTCCATACAATGTGAGTCTGGACCTCACCAGTGTCATTAACCTTGAAGAAGATCCATACTCCAGCCTAAATGAGTCTTGAAAAAGGGGATCCCTAAATAGTGTGCTGTTTCATATCCAATGTTTATCTAGGGCCAGCTTCTGACCCAGTTCCAATCTCAGCTTACACATGTCATGATCAGAGCAGGCCACTAGTAGAATATCAGCCCCTATTACCATGTATTCCATGGGGGTCTACACTAGAATATAGTCTAACCTTGTATATGTTTTGTGGGGATGTAAATAATAGGTATATGCCCTTTCGGTAGGGTGTATTGCCCTCCATGAGTCACTCAGGTAATGTGCCTGCAAAATCAAACTAAAGTCTTCATCCGGTCGTGAAGCTCCTTCTCTTAGGGAGAACCAATCCTTTGTTGGGTCCACGCTAACACGTTTCAATCTCCCTCACAGACCAAGACTCCAACCTTCCAACCCCCCAGAAATCTGAAAACTTCATTGCCAAAAAGACGCCTGATGTTGGTTTGGGGCATATATGGAGCACAAGGTTACCTCCATGGGGTCCAACTTCCCCTGAACAGCCAATATTCTTCCGTCCATTCCCTTTTGACTTTGTAAATGAAAGAGCCCACTGATTGTTTGATTAAAAGACCCACACCTGCTTTTCTTGCAGTACCTCAAGACCATAAGGAATTAGCCAGACCCCTTACCTTGATTTGGTATTCTTTGCCTTTTTTAAATTTAGCTCCCTGGAGAAACAAGATGTCTAGGCCCCACTGCATGAATTATCTTTCTATCAGAGACATTTTGGAGAGTTTAGGCCCTTTAAATTCAGGGTCCCTATATTAATCATGTTTGAGGTCATGATCATTAACTTTCTGAGTACACAGCCCTTACTCTCAGCCGACAAGTACTGTGTAACATAGCATCAATCTGAGTAGATTCCCAGGCCTCCATCACAACACTTCCCAAGCCCCCTATTAAAACTAGTCATCCACACATTGCCCTCCAACCCCAGTACCTCTCCTCTCTCATAGCACTGATAGTGTCACACCCCTCAAGAGAGACTTCCTATTCAACTAGGGCCACCCAAAAGAGCTCCTTGCCGCTTAAACACCCTTTTAAACACAATTAGATAAACCTCCGATAAACAACAATAGTTCAGTCTAAAACCCAACCACACCGGCGAGAGATCAGTCTTGCGTTGACTGTTTGGTTTCCCCACACACCAGCGGCCTCACCTCCTCCCTTCTTTACTTGATGTTTGTCAATTCATTTAAACAGTAATGTAGCATTCCCTTAGGGAGTGTTCAGCTTCTTAAATTTCCTGGAACCATTCTGTTGGCCTCTCCTTGGCTGATGTTTCACTCCTCTGCAATCGGTCACCGTGTAGTAAGTGTTTCAACCGAGCCTGCATTTCTGTTTCCTTCTTTCAAATATTTCAGGATCCCCTCTGCTTCTTCTGCTGTTGATATTCAGTAGTCTACTAGTGGTATTCAAAACGTACTGAGAACGGTTTCCCCCACCTACATCTTATTTCATGTTCTCTTAACCACTGGGTCAATGCTCTTTAGTCCTCGGTTTAGACAGGGTTAATGCTGATTGGTCCTAGTAAACGTGGACCTCGGAGCCTTCAAGTTCCACAGAGCCCTTTTCTCTTGCTTTCGCTAAAATGTCAATTTTCTGTTTCAAGTAGTGACATTTTGCCACAATGGACCAGAGGCACCCCACGCCCCGTGTGTCCTGTCAAAGGTAATCACAGCATTTTTTGAGTTATCAAATAGATCAACAATGAAATGATTCACTGACCTGTCCAAGGTCGTCATCGATTCACTGTCTTTTTTCTCTCAGCCCCAGGATTCTAATATTACATCACCTTTCTCTATTTTCTAAGTCGTCGACTTTTAAGGCAAGGTCTACTTCCCTTGCCACAAGAGCCTGTGTGTAGTCTTGCATGTAGCTTCATCTCGAGTAAATTAGCTGACAATTGGTTGTTTTCAACCACCTTCATTTAATCGTCGATCTTGTCCATTCTCCCCTTCGGTTCTCCCATAGATGTCTAGATGTCACTCCTCATTGATTTAAATTATTCTAAGAGGAGGTGTATATCAGCTTTAGTGGCAGCATCCTGCATTCCCCCGGTCGCTAGTGGGGGGTTTACCTTACGGTCCATTACAGTGTCTATTTGGGTGCGAAAGAAGGTTTGTAGGGCTGTTAATGTCACTGGATGTCATTTACTTTGCACCAGCCTCTCGTAGGGAGCACTGTGTGACAATCTAAGCCCTGCAATCTAGCTTTCTCTCCTCTCCTGCCAGTCAGGTGTAATATTTATTTACTTTTATGGGCAAAACCCCCACTTTGGACTCAGCCCCTATGTTGACTACAATGCCAATGTAATCCTCTTGTCACATTGTTCATCTCATACAATTGCCCAAACTGACAGGAAGGTTGGATGTAATTCTCTATTTTATGCAATACTGGAATCTAGCTGCAGCAATATGATCACTCAGCCTTTGATCGGTATGCTGGACCCTCAGTAGATTACTTCATACTGCAGGACACACTGCTATTTCAAATACCAGCGCTGGCAGTCCGGAGTGTGGGGGTAGTGGGGGGGGGCGTCTTCGCAGACCCTTTATATCAGGCTTATCAGGAAAGAACAAAATATCATAAAGGGGGTGTGTGGCCAGTATGGTGGAAGGGTAGGATGTGCGCCCTCAACCCTCTCCATCCACCGACCCGTAAATAGAACCTGTGGGCACTGAATTTGCTTGCTCCGGGGCTCCCCCAGAGCTGGGGGAGAGCAGTCAGAGTAGCAGGATCTAGCTATTGTAGCCCGTAGAATGTATTAAGCTGCAGTCCGATGGGTCTTGCCCTTGCTAGCCGAGCCCATTTGATGGTGTCTGAAATCTGTAATTGAAACGCAGAACAAGACGTGGTGAAAAACGCAGGCCGTAGTGGCAGTCAGGAGAATTCCTGGCGAAGAACTAATTGTGTGAACAGCTGCAGAAGGAGCGGAGCAGTTGCCCGAGAATGGAGTGAGCTGAGGAAGTGGCCAAGGTCTGGTGGCACAGCCGGGGGGGATTGCTGTGTGCCGTGATGAGGCTCTGTGTTGGCATGGCTGCGGGCGCCTCAGGCTGTCACCCGCAGCAGGGTGGAAGGTAGGAAGTGTGCACTGGAAGGCCTCAGCAGACCCGGGCTGCTCCACAGTGGAGTTCCCCATAGTGTAGAACGTCGCTGTCGCTGGTGAGGGCTGGTTTTACACCCCCTTGTTGTTGTTCTGGGTGCCTGCGTGCCCCCCTGAGGCACAAGAGAACAGAAGACCTCGGGGGCGCAGAGCTGGGGGCTTGGTCTGGCTCCCCCCTGCTGGTGGCTGACTGGGGACTCGACTCTGCCTGGGAGGGAGAGGTACCAGCAGCAGGGGCGTCATGGACAGGAGCCCCCCACACCCATGGCAGAGACAGTGCCTGCAAGGCTAGGGGGCGCCATGGAGACTTAGCGGCCTGGAGAGGAAGGTAGAGTCTGGTGGCAGCTTTATAAAAGTCCCGGAGGCACAACTATCTGGCTAGCAGTCCCTGGAGGCAGACGGGCGGAGGGTCAGCCTGCGCACCAACAAGGCTGTATCCAGATGCTGGAGGAGGCCTTACAAGGCGGGTGAAGGGGGGCTTTGACCCCCGTACCATTAAGTGCATCCTGCTTTGAGAGTATCACCCGAGTGCTGATCTGCATTCCTGGTCAGATTGCTGCCCTCCACCAGTTGCTAAGGTGTCTGACCACCTGTTATCTAAGAGTGGAGGATGTGGGGGAAATGTGCAAGACAGTGTAAAGAATCCTACAGATCCATTACCCAAACCTTGCCTAGAGTCTCCTCCAAGGTGGCCAGGGAAAGGCAGATGCTTCCTGATCCTGACCTTGGGGATGGTGTACTGAGGGAGGATCACCTGGGAGGAGACCAGGCCCATGGTGGTGAGGAGATCCCATGGGATGAGACATGGTATTTGTCCTCTTAAAGGAAGAACCTTTTTAGGTTACCAAAGCAGGCATCATTTATTGTCATTATAATGTGCCTGACCCGCATATAAGACCTATGGCTATGGGTATATGTACAATCAAATCTGAGCAAGCCTTAGCTATAGAAAAATCCTTCCAAGTAGTTCAGGATAAACACCTTCCTCAACTCCAAAGGCAGAATGGAAAGAAATTTAAAAATATTGCTTTAATTATATTGTCTTCCCCTGTAACAACACATTCTAATGATTCAGTAGGTGGGGTGGCAAACCTGTGGATGATGTTGGGCGCTGGGAGGATTCAATAGTCCAAGGATTTAGCTGGTTAGCTGGTGGTTTTAGTTAAGCATCAGGTCAGACATATCATGTTGGTGTTAAAAATTGTTGCTTTATTATTGTTTTCGAAATACACCAGAGCATCTAAAAACAATCATGTGGCAGATAATGCCAGTTGTTCAACTTAGGTGAGTGCACACAGCCGACGCGCGTTTCGACCTAAGTCTTTTTCAGGGCTGTGAGTAGTGCATGTGATTAAGTGGTTTATAGTTCAGTGAATGACGCAGTGAGATTGTTGTGGATCACAGTTTGATTGGCAAATTTGAACATAGAAGCACGATCATGAAAAAGTCACATGATAATTGTATGGTATGCAGAAAGAATTGATGACAGGGCAGGTAAAGGAGCAGAATTGGTTAAGTTTTAAAAGGTGGCAATGTTATCATCATGGACAGAGGAGATTACATACAAATGGCCCTCAACCATCTCACCACACCGGGATGCTATGACGTTACCAATATCAACCCTACCAATGAAATCCTAATACAAGTCAACATCCTGCTCACTAAATGGCACAAACGTGGACTCCTATCTGACGAGGAAAGGAAATACCTTCACCCAGGACATCCCAGGATGCCGACCATTTATTTTCTTCCAGAGATACACAAAGAATTCGACACCATACCAGAAGGTCGACCCATATTGAGTGGAATGGGATGGATAACATAACCGCTCAACCAATACATCAATAACGTCCTAGCTCCAGAAGTACCAAAGATACCTACCTTCTTGCGTGACACCATGCACACTCTCTTGGTCTTACAAAATATCAAGTGGAGCACAGACTTCTTTTTAGTAACCCTGGACGTTAAAGCTCTCTATACTTCCATAGACCACAAACTAGCACTCAAAGCCATAGAATTTGCTTTTTCAAAAGCATCAGCCTCTTTTTGGTGACACTTGGAACTTACCAAAGAAGTTTTGGAATTTTCACTAACCAACACTGTCTTTCTATTCAACCAGAAATACTACAGACAAACCAAAGGCATTGCCATGGGGGCCACCTATGCGCCATCAATGGGCAACCTATTTATGCATCACTATGAACAGGTGCACGCCTTTGCTAACAATGACTTCTACAAATAGATTCACACCTGGATGCGCTTTATAGATGCCATCCTGATGATTTGGTGCGGAACTATAGAACAACTGGAATCATTCAAACAATACCTGAACAAAAACAACTTCGGCATCGAACTAACAGGAACTTCAAGTACATTGGACATTACCATCAGGCCAGTAGGAAATGAACTCACAACAACAACCTACAGGAAACCTACAGAAGTAAATTCAGTATTACACGCATCCAGTTGACACAAAAAATCAGTCATTAACAATATCCCAAAAGGAGAATTCCTACGTGCTAAAAGGAACTGTAGCACTCTGCCTGCATACGGAGAAGAATGGACGGTCCTCACCAAACGTTTCTCAGAGAGGGGCTACCCTGAACAAGCGATAAAAGCAGCTGAAGCAATGGCAAACAAAAGAGAACGCTGCACTTTACTGACCACCAAGGAACATACCAGAGGTCTAACTTTGAATGACAACCAACCAAGATACATCACTCAATACTGCAGTGACAGCAACAAAGTACAGAGGATCTTGAAGAAACATTGGCATATCCTATCAATTGATGAACACATCAGAGCATGGATACCTGGCAAACCCTGTTTGACCTACACCAAGGCCAGAACCCTTATAACCATGCTAAGCCCATCCTTTATGGAACTGATCCCTAATACTAACGACAACTGGCTCAAGAGCAATAAACCATTAGGTTTTTACAAATGTGGAATGTGCTCCATGTGTAAATTTGCCACAACTACTAAGAATGTCAAATTTAGTGAAACCAATACACATGTAATCAAACAATATATCAATTGCAAATCCAAATATGTAATCTATACTATTATATGTGTATGCAATCAAAAATACATCGGAAGTACAAAGAGAGAACTCAGAACCAGAATCAGGGAACACCTCGGCTCCCTGCACTCTCAAGAAAGCAAATACCCTCCGGCCGTCCACTGGCAAGAAGAACACCAGCTGGATAACAAGGAAAACATCACCTTCGTGGGATTGGAATCAATACCACCGCACGCAAGGGGAGGCGACAGGGAACTGCTGCTTCGACAAAAAGAGGCTCGCCTAATATGCAAATACAGAACCATCACCATCGGTCTAAACAGTGATCATGATTTCCATGTTTTCTTGTGAATATAACTGGGCGTTCTAAACATGTCCACCCGGGCCATGTACCATGACCTGTACATAATGTCCCCACCACGGCTCAATTCCATCCCCCTCCACATGATCATCCCCCGCGGGATGCTGTATACCATGTGACCTTCTCTCTCCAACCCCCTTCCTCCTCACATTTTGCCGCCTTGCGCCCCCTTGCCACTTCGCCCGCCCCCTCCCCATTTTTGGGACTGTTCCAATTCATGATAAATGACATTGTCTGTGCCCCCAATTTCAGCTCATGGGACTGGGCCCCTCGCATTACCATTTTAGCTATTTGTTTTGCCTTTGCAATCCTTTTCAACAAGTACTCAGACTTTACACATCCACCCACGTAGCCAATTCAACTTGGGTCACTTGCCCCTCCCCTCTCTTAGACCGGATCACCTTCGTACCAGCCAAACTCAGGGTCCCTAATTGGGATCAGGTTCCCCTCTCAACCCTCCCCCAGGGGTTTGGGGGCTTTTTCATCACACTCAGCCTCACCGGCGCAGCTATACATATACACCCCATGGGGCTGGGATTCCCTTGATCCAGCGAACGTACTACCGCCGTGCTACAACACATCCCCATCCTACCTGACTCCATTTCGGGTTTTCTACCGCACTTACCGGCCCCTGTTTCTGATACCCCAGTGGCACTGTCCCTATTTTATCTGCTACCAGGTTCCTTTCAGCCGCTCTGCACCTGAACCCACATATCCATCTCCGCCCCGTTCTAAACCAGGGAATCACCCTTACACCGTCATGCAATAGAAATCATTGGGTTCCCCTGCAAGCATGCAACTGCAGGTCATCCAATCAGGCTCACTTTTGCAGCTTCCAATCAGCAGGCTCGTCGCAATGACAAATTGTAACGAGCCTCTTATTTTTACCAGGAAGTCCTCACAGCCTTCCTCACGCACCGCCAAGTGACACGGGATCCACGCCGCTCTCCAGCCGATGCGGCATTAGGTAAGTCCGGGCTTTGACTCATGCCCGCTGCTTTAGCGCGGTGCCACTACCCTCTTACTGAGTCCATCCGCTCGTGTCCACTGGACCTGCGCTCCCTCTCGCACCACCCGCTCCTTTCTAGCAGTGCCACTCTGGCAAAATGCAAACTACCTGCACAGGCCTCGCCCCCCCCCATACGGGCCAACCACCTCATCCACTCCTCCCCTTCCACCAGGATCCTGATCCGCCACTTCCTGCCCTTCTTCCTTTCCGATTCGCATCGGAACACTGCACCGCATCACATGCGGGCACCCCCAACGCCAGCACTTGGTTCCTTACCAGGACCCGGGGTCACTCCACCTCTCAGGCCTACTTTCCCACCCGCCACTCACGCATCAGCCTCATCCATGGGCTGCACGCCTGGCATTTACGCCTTCTAATTCATTGGCTCATCAAGGCTGTCCATCCTTTTTCGCGGCTCTTCAGCCCCACTTTCCTTCCTCCTGGCAGCCTACCGCTCCACTCAAGCCTCCTCCTCCCACCCCCCAGGCGCCTCTGCCACCTACATAGGCGCCCTTACGACTCTGTCCTCATACTCAAGTTATTCTACTTATTCTCCTCAGAATTGGCTATCCAGCCCTACTGGCACCCTGACCCAGGAGGACCAGCCACAAGCTCTATCAAGAGCCTAATCTCGACTCAATTGGGTAAGCGACACCACCCAATTACTCTAACTCATTGCCCTAACATTCTTAAATGGCTCCCCCTACCAACTGACTTAACCTTCTCTCTCCTTCTCTCCCTTGGTACCTTGCTCGTTTGTGTTCTGTGTATGATTGCTTACTGCCTTGATTATTAATATGCAATAAATTGAATATGATTACGAACTACTGTAATACCTTACATGCCTTCCACAAATCACCTCACCTTCACTCACTATCACCACTTTAAAACGTAACCAACTCCGCTCCTTTACCTGCCCTGTCATAAATTCTTTCTGCATACCATACAATTATCATGTGACTTTTTCATGATCGTGCTTCTATGTTCAAATTTGCCAATCAAACTGTGGTCCACAACAATGTCACTGCGTCATTCACTGAACTATAAACCACTTAATCACATGCACTACTCACAGCCCTGAAAAAGACTTAGGTCGAAACGCGCGTCGGCTGTGTGCACTCACCTAAGTTGAACAACTGGCATTATCTGCCACATGAATGTTTTTAGATGCTCTGGTGTATATCGAAAACAATAATAAAGCAACAATTTTTAACACCAACATGATATGTCCGACCTGATGCTTAACTAAAACCACCAGCTAACCAGCTAAATCCTTGGACTATTGAATCCTCCCAGTGCCCAACATCATCCACAGGTTTGCCATCCCACCTACTCATTCAGCCAATTGGGAACCCCGGAGTTGGTCCCCAGACAAACCAGGAGTCAGGCTGCGGGCTAACTTACAATTACTTCATAAACAAAGTGCACAGTAGACTGTGAGTCCCGACCCAGACAACTACATCCAACTACAACCCATTCTAAAGATTCCTCTTTAAATGATTTTGAGGGAAGTAAGTTCACCTTCCAAATCAAGCCAATACTTAAAAGCACTCATTTTGCTGTTGGGGACAACGGATCTGCGTGATTTTTCCATCGCGGAAAAGTCTGCGACGGAAAGGTTTGCATGAGAAATGTGCGAAACACAAAAGGTTTGTACATTTCTCATGCAAACACGCATTAAAATCCCTACAAACCCACACCCTCACCCACACCCACAACACACCCACCACACACCCCCACCCACAACCTTAACACACCCCCAACCACACCCCCAACATAACCAGACCCTACTTACCTTACCTTCGAGCTGTGTCCCGGCAGGCGCTAGTCCTCTTTCACTTCCGTGATCGGGAACCGGCACCGCAGGGTCCTTTTTTTTCCGGAATCTGCTGGGGTGTCCCCCGCATCCCCTGCTCTCTATACTGTATAGCATAGTGAGCGGGGTGTTGCGGGGGACACCCCCGCAGCCCCTGTTTTGTTTTGTTTTTTTCTCTTGGGTGTGCTGCGGGGGTGTCCCCCGCAACACCCCGCTCACTATACTGTATAGCATAGTGAGCGGGGTGTTGCGGGTAACACCCACGCAGCCCCTGTTTTTTTTGTTTTTTTGCAGGGGATGGGGGTTGTCCCCCGCAACCCCCACTCACTGCGGGGATTGCGGGGGACAACCCGCCATCACCAAGTTCGACCCCACTGACACACCACAAAAAGTTCGGACCTTTGGTAGTCCGAACTTTTTGTGGCGTTTGTTTTAGGTCTTTTGGTGTTTTGTATACGGTAAAAACGTACAATACCGGGGACAACATGTCCCATAATGCCAAGAGTACTGGGACGGGGACAAGGGCTGAAGAGGCATGCTATGGCAGAAGTCAGGTAAATAAGCCCACACCTGAAGGAACCTGGGAGGCATAACAGGCCCTCTCAGGTGCAGGCAATAGGAGGGAGCTGCAAATGTGCCTGGAGTGAGCGCTGTAGTAGCAGAGGCAGAAGGAAGAAGACACAGTGCTGGCAAATCAAGCAGAAGTGGGAAAACTAGAGGGATGCTGGAACATGGATGCAGCAGATTTCACCTGCTTCTTCTGAGAGGATGCTGGTTTCCCAAACTATGAAGTGCAGAGGCTGCTCAGCGGAAAACTTGCAGCGAGGCTGTCTTTCCCCAGGTAAGCCTGATTGTGTGATTGCTGTGCAGAAGCCGTGTTGGAGATCGAAGTGAGGTGCTGTGGGCGGGTCACAGGTCTCAGGAGCGACAGGGGCTCCATAAAAGAGTGGCTGTACTGGTGATACCTTCAGCGAGGAAGGGTGTGAGTCCCTAAGAAGCCAGAAGCAGTAGAAGTTGTGCCCGAAGTTGTAGAACTTGGATAATCCGCAGAACAAGGATCCCAGAAGCCAGTGAGTCAAACCTGGCATTCTGATTCCTTGTGTGAACATTGCCGGCAACAGTATCCAGTTCCAATATTCACTTGCATGTAAGCTAAAGCAAGCTGAAGTGTTAATTGAAGTCTTTAAACCAAGGGACAATGGGAAAGTAGCACTCATGTGTCATCGAGTATTTCACATGTCACTCGCGTGAAGAGCAAATGTTACAAAGACCATTGTTAAAACCTTAAAGCTCATGAACTTTATGAAGAAGTGGGCGTGTGTCTTCCATTATACAGAACAACATTGCGAAAGACAATGGCTGAACCTCTAACCTTTGCAAAACGTAATAAGAAGTGGATGTGTGTGCCCAAGTTCGATTTCCAAAAGAATACTGAACTCTAATCCTTTATTCACATGAACAATCACATCTCATGTAAGACGTCAAGTGGTTAAACATTGTATCATTGCATATGCGGCTGAAGAGAAAGAGCAAGCATTGCCCACGCCAAGTCTTTCCCTATTTGACACTGAAACAGCCTTTTTCAGAACGCAATCTTATCAAATCTGCGAGGCCAATAGAGGTGCAATGTTGCTTAAGACATCATTGGGCAAGCCCTACCTGAAGCCAAGAGAGTGGCACCAACGTTTGGGGGCAATTGTTTGGCTAACAGTTGGCAAAGAATGTAAAGGCAAAGTTGGGGAAGGGGAACTTGCTGCTCATAAAGATTGTTGAAGTTGACACAACCTATATTTCCATGGACTGTCAGAGAGAAGTGGGCCATAAAGGCAAACTTGGGTTGTTACTGTGGCAGACAGACAAGACCTACATGTATACCATGTGATATGTGTATCTTGTAACCATTTATGTAATTATATTTTCCTCATTCTGTTTCGCGTCAGCTACCAACATGCGATATAACCTACACTGCTACTATATGACATTTGTAACTTGTAACCATTTATATAACCATATGTAACCTATAACCATCTATGTAACCATCCTTGCCTCACTCTGACAGTCGTATGCTCACTGTAACCTTGAGCCAAGCATTCTTGCTTGTAACTAAGACCCTTTCTTGCAACAGCGCCTCGATGCCCTTGGGCTGTTAGTGTGCTTTACAAATCTAATAAATAAATAAATAAATAAATAGAGGCAAAGAGGCTGCCCCTTTTCAGGAGAAACACTCAGAGGAAGAGTGCCTTACCCAAGTGAAGGTGTTGAAGTACTGTGAAGGTAGTCTTGTCAAAGTCTGTCTTGAGTCCTAATACTACTGAAGTAGTGGTGGTATATCTGATAGTCAGTGGATGCAAACTTTCAGTGACCCAAGTAAAGTGGAATGCTATGAGGCAAAGAAGAATATCCTCATAGTAAACTGTAGTAGAGATGAAGTTGTTGAAGTGGAAGTAGTAGTAGCACTGTGAAGTCATCCTGACAAATATACCTATTGTGAAGCCTAATACTGAAGCTGTGGTTGTATCACAAAGTACTGGTACTGTGGCTGTATCACAAAGTACTGAAGCTGGGGTGATATGTCAATTTGAACAGAAGAATAAGTACTGTTAACCAAGGTTCATGTACCACTAACCTTCTAGAAGTTGTATTTCTTTTGAACTGTATCATGTCTTCTTGAAAGTGGTGAAAAGGCATTGTGGCTAGGAATACCATTGATGCTATTCTGAGGAAGTGGGAAGCCTGTATTTATTCAGGAAGAAGAACTGTTGTTGGAATTTTGGTTAACAAGACATCACCTTGCTATTGGAATTTCAATAATTGAATTAAGACTTTGCTACCTATGTGGATTTCATTCTTTTTCTTTTGATGAAATGTGGAGCTGAACTAACCTTGAATCCTGGGAAAGGGAGTTCACCCAGGTTACTGAAAAGGTTCACAAGATACTGTAATTATCCTGGCTTATGTTGATTGAATTGCCATATATTTTTCTTTGTATTGTATGTTTAAGCGTGAGGGCCAGACATCCTGTGTTAGAGTGTTTCCCCTTAGTTTTGTTAGGCAGGGAGATCCTCAGCACAGTAGGTACAGTGAAGACCAACAAAATATGTCCCCACAGGTTATAAACTAACAGTGATGCGGTATATCTATTACCTATGCTCACCTTGTTTTCTCTAACCTAGAAAAACAAACAAGTTTTGCACAAGACTATTTCAAAAGGGATCACTACTGTCTGAATATGCTACTCCTTAATTCCAGATGGTGTCCTGGTATTCTCTATCTATATACATTAACATCATACATGCATATAATAATGCAATTGGTGTTATCAAAAAAGTAATTACTTTAATTTTGTCACTTAACTAGATATGAAATCTAACCATAGACATCAAGAAATATTTCTCATTATTTAATAAAAAACATAAAACAATCTTTTGAACATGAGCTTCAGTAACCTTTTGCAAACTGTTTGACAATATTTTCTTAAATCAGGCTCAACTTCAAATACGTAACATATTACAGTCAAAACAACAGCATCTGAATAAATCATGCACCATAAAGAACAATAATAATTGAGAACAAATGAGAAAAGGCAAGGAAAGCTGAAAAATTAGAAGAAACAAACAAATGAAAGAAAAAAACGTTCCATTTAAGCAAAGACACTGAGTATCACAGGAATTAAATTCTTCTCCTATGTCAAAAAAGATATTATGAGATTACTCAGTTTCCATCCTAATTTCAGTTATGGAAGCCCACATACATTCCAAGGGTGCCAAAAAAGGAAAATATCCAATTATTATTCCTTGTAGGGTTTGAGAATAGATGGCTAGTGTCAGTTTAGTTCATATATTCACACTTGCCAACCGCTTCTTACAGTGCTGCTCGGGTCTACGTATAAGGTCTGGCGTTACTAATACAGGCACAGGCACCACCGCTGGGAGCCAAGAGGTCAGCCGGGTGTGGTCAAATACGTTTTGGCGTGAAGATCTAAACAGAAAACGCCTTCCTCAGGACCAAAGGTCAGATGTGTAAAACATCAACCCCTAGGGAAAGAAAACAAAAAAAGAAGGGGGTAGTTAGAGGAAAAATACCACCCAATGATGGCTTGAAAATGGCTAAAAGCGTTCCAATTCCTATTCAAAGGTTATTACAAATAGATGACTAAGAAGTGACAAAACGGGAACAGGTAGTCAATACGATGGCTGGGAATAAAAAGGATGAGCAAAAATAGACACCCAAACCCAGTGTATGTTAATTCACCATTCACTAAAGAATCGTGCTCAAAAAAGGTAGAAAAGTGTATTGCTCTTAGTCCAGAGTAAAAGAGTAAATAAATATATAAATAATTATAAAGAGAGACCACATTAAGGATTCGGCAGGGGAACAAGTCCCATGTAAAAGCAGAAACGCCTAAGTTGAATAGGACGTGAGGAGCTGGAAAATTAGATGGTAGAAGAACAACAGGCCACAGTAATGTGCCCAACTCCAAGAGGGATACTTTACCTCATATATGGTTATAAGTAAATGGCTGGAACCCAAGTCCAGCAGTCCCAAATGGAGATACTGCGGTGTCGGCTCACTGGAAGACACCAGAGTACAATATACCAAATGTAGTCTGTACCCACTCCACACACCTAAAAGAATGGACGGACATGAATCAACCCACAATGTATACATCTACCTCTACTCTCCTAAAATCCTAGATGGTATACAACATATTAGAGTCAGGAGG
The DNA here is from genome assembly GCF_040938575.1 of Ambystoma mexicanum. Classification (NCBI taxonomy): domain Eukaryota; kingdom Metazoa; phylum Chordata; class Amphibia; order Caudata; family Ambystomatidae; genus Ambystoma; species Ambystoma mexicanum. The sequence continues at coordinate 289,797,156 of NC_090932.1, read as the reverse complement.
TAGAGCACATAAACTAAAGCTGTACCAGGAACTGCAGGCTAGACTGGCCATAGAAGATTGCGTGTTCTCATATGAGCTCGTAACTCCATAGCCGCTGGCTGCTTACTTTAATATGTGCGTCTGAAAACAAAAAAAATGAACGCCAAATGGCATATCAGGAGGGCGCTATTACTGTGTGCTGCCCGCGGCTGTAATAGATGCCGTAATCCTTGATAAACCCGTAGGCACGTACTCACCAAACTAATGAGAAAAGGTGGAGTTAATATCTCCACTATAGTCAGGCACGCAAGCCTTCAGGTAAGCAAGCACGGTGTGTGCCGTCGTTGTGTTGTCCGCATAAGTCAGCTGGTTCAATAACATGCAGCAAAATTTCCACGTAGTAGTCGTGGTCCAAAGTTAATAGCACGACCTATGTCAGAAGGGGTGCGCCATAGTTTGAGTGATGTTCGTAGTGGATTATAGAGTTGTATAGCGTGCGGCAGAATGTCCACGTTACTATAGAGATTTGGAGCTGATTGCACAATCCGTGTTTAAGGGAGTGCGCCATTGTTTTGATAGCGGCCAGAAGGGGGAAATACACCCTGCAGGAGATTCTTCCTTTATGTTAGAATGGACCAATCATTCGAATGGAGAGTATAATCAGCATCTAAGGCTATTGGAGATGTAAGCCATATTATGTATGCCTAGATGTTATGATGCTAATGTCCCTCAGTTGCTTATGATTGCACAAAGTAGTCATATAGCAGGACAACAATTGAATATATCACACAAGAAATGGACCTTGCCTTATAAAATAATGGTTGTAGGCCAGTATGGCCAATAAAGTTCATAAACTGGTTTGTAGTTCAACAGGGCTAAGAGGGATAGTCTCTGTTGATGCCTGCGTGGTGGAACAAGACCGAGGAGTAGATTAAATAGAAATGGCAAATAATCTCTGAAAATCAGGGAATCATGATTGCCATTTAAATAAATGTCAGTCTGCCTATTTAGTGTTCTTCAGTAATGTGGCTGATAGGCCATCTAATCAGTGAAGCTGTGGAGGTGCTACAGGGGCCGTATGGGAACAGATTGGATTCAGAGGCCTTTCTAAAGAGCAATGAGCTAGAGAAATGGTGGCTAGACCCTGCGTGGGTATGGTATATAGCACTGGATTCAAAGCTGGCTCACAGCGCAAAAAAGGCTAGATTATAAAGGTGCCCAGGCTCAATATCAGAGTTGGTGGGAGGGAATTTCTTCATTAAGTTCTCTCTGTTTGTCAAGGGTTCGCAGACGATGGATCCATCTGGATTCTTTGTCATTCAATGCTCTCTTCGGGTTGGAGCTATTTTTCATAGTATCTAACACCCACCATTGCATATCCTCAGGAGTATGGGCAAAGGCCACATAGTGAGACACCATTGGTGCTTGATGGTTCTTACTTCTAATCCTAGATCGATGTTCATTGATCCTTAAGTGAACTGGTCTTGTGATCTGACCCACATATCTCAGTCCACATGGGCATTGTATACAATATATTGCATTTGCTGTTTTGCAATTAGATAAGAAACGTATGTCCCATGTTCTCTCCTGAATTTTGAAATTGGACATTTTCTTTGTGAATTTACATGCCCGGTAGTTGCCACAAGGGAAATGGCCCAACAATGGTCTAAGTGTTCTATGACTTGTGTTGGGCTTGCCGTGGCTCGTTGAATGCACACATTTGTCTCTCAAGTTTCTCGATCTTTTAAATGTAAACAAAGGTTTGCCTTTATCTTGGAGACAGTTGCTCACCATTGGCCAATATTTCAAAAGTGTCTTCTTGATCACAAATTATTGTGTGCTGTAAGTTGTAACACATGTTATGTGATTCTGGTTTAGTTGCCTTAGGCTGGGTTCCAGCAAATTCTCCTGAGAGGTGAATCTTGCTCTTTTGAGGGAGTGAGATACCAGTTTCTTCGGGTAGCCTTGTTCTTTTAGATCACTGGCTAGTGTGTTGGCATGTGTATAATAATCTGCAGTCTCTGTACAATTTCTTTGGAGTCTGAAAAATTGACTAAACGGCAAATTCTCTTTAAGAGATCTTGGGTGAAAACTCTTAAAATGTAGAAAGGTGTTTCTGTCAGTAGTTTTTTATGTAAATAACAAGCCAAATGTCCGACTTCGACGTTAATGCATAAATCTAGGAAGTTAATTGTTGATTTAGAGTGTAGCATCGTGAATTTGATGGTATTATGTTGCCCATTCAAATAGACAAAAAATTCCTGTAGGGGCTCAATATTGCCCCTCCAAAGAAAAATCACATCGTCAATATATCTATACCACTTTCTAATGTGTGGTTTATAGATATTGTTTTCTGAGAGGACATAGTTCATCTCAAAAGCAGCCATAAACAAGATTGCAAGGCTGAGTGCAAAAGCTGCTCCCATTGCCGTGCCTCTTGTTTGCAAGTAGAATTGTCCTGAATAGACGAATAAGTTCCTTTGTAGGTATAGTGAGGCATTTACTATTATTTTCACCTTAATAAAATGGCATGTTTTGAACAATCATCAAACAGTTGTCTGCCTCGCATTGCTGTTATATAGGGGATACAAATGGAATGGCCCAGCTGGGGCCGGGTGCCTAGCAGCTTATGCTGGACTTCCTAACTTGCGCACTGGATGTTTTAATGTAGGACATTTGAGAATCCATGCACTCTGAGATAGCGAATGGTCGACTCAACTCGGGAGCTACGGAAGGAGATCAGAGTGCTGGGAGAAAGAGTGGATCAAAGTGAGCGGTAGACTGCAGATCTGCCATCAGAGTTAAGAAATGTTTGGGGGTCTCTGGCTGCTCACAAAGAGGACAATGAAGTGCTGCGCTTTAAGTGTGACGATTTGGAGAACAGAGCGAGGAGGGAGAACTTGCGCATTACATTTCTTAAAGAAGGAGCAGAAGGGGAAGATATTGAGGGCTGTGTCAGGCAACTTTTTCAGCAGCTCCAACCAGAAGGCACCCATGCTATGTGGATAGGGCCCACAGGATTGGCCCAAAGAGGGACCCTGCTGACCGCCCTGTCATCGCTGTAGTTGTAATGTTTCATGATTATAAGACCAAAGAAACAATCCTGGGGGAGGTGAGAAGGTTGAACAAGATTCAGTTAGAGACTCTGCAGTCCAGATATACAAGGATGTCTCCCAAAACACACATCAGAGACGACATAAAATGACACCAATCACGGAGCAGCTACGATGTCGAGAAATACGATATGTTTATGTTTATGTTTATTGAATTTATATAGCGCTTTAAGCCAAAGCGCTTTACAATATAACAACAGGTACAAAAGTGAGAGAAGCATATTTACAAACATGAACAGGTCAGTAGAACAATAAGTAGAACTATTTACAAGGAGGGGAGAGGGCGGGGAGGGTAGAGGAGGGGGTAGGTGACGGTAGTTACGTTGTGTAGGTTTTGAGGTAGGGGGAGGGGAAGGGAAGGGGGGGTGTTCTGGTGTCCTCATAGTCTTTAAGTAGTATTTGTTACCAATTTAAGGTCAGAGGGGAAGGAGAGAGGATGGAGGGAAAGGAGGGGGGCAAGGGTAGGAAGGGAGGGGTAGTGAAGGGAAGTGAGGGGGGGAGTGAAGAAGATGGGCTTTCAGGGAGTGGCGGAAGGGTGAGTAGGTAGGGGTGGAGCGGATGGAGAGTGGGAGGGAGTTCCAGTGTATGGGGGCCAAGAGTTGGAAGGAGCAAAAGCATGAGGAGGCACATGGGGCTGGGTGTACAGTGAGGAGGTAGAGGTTTGCTGAGCGGAGAGAGCGGGAGGGGGAGTAAAATGAGAGGAGGGAGGAAAGGTAGGGGGCGCCAGGTCATGGAGAGATTTGTAGACAAGACAGAGGTATTGAAATTTCAGTTGTGAGATGAAGGGAAGCCAGTCAAGTTGAGAGAGAGAGGAAGAAATAGAGTCTCGAGGGCTGAGGAGAAATAGAGTACGGATAGAGGAGTGGTAGATGGATTTTAGGGGAGTTAGGTGAGAAACAGGGAGTCCAAAGAGGAGAGAGGAGCAGTAGAAGAGGCGGGAGAAAATAAGGGAGGAGATTAGGAGTTTGGAAGCATGGAATGTGAGAGAGGAGCGGATCTTGTGGATGTTATAGAGGTGGTGGCGACAGGCTCAAGAGGTTAGAGAGATGTGGTTGGAGAAGGAGAGAGAGGAGTCGAGGTGGAGGCCGAGATTGCGGGCATGGGAAGATATGGGGTGGTTGGCGGGTGGAAAGTGGATGAAGGGAGGGGGAGAAGGGGAGAGAGTGTTAGGAGGGAAGAAAAGCACTTCAGTCTTGTCAGTATTGAGGGAAAAAAGTGGGATGACATCCAATCTTTTATGGCCGTGAGACAGGAAGAAAGAGTGAGGTGGGGGTCAGATGTGAAGGAAGAGAAGGAAAGAAAGAGTTGGGTGTCATCAGCGTAGAAGTGGTGGGAAATGCTGAAAGAAGAAATGACTGAGGAGAGAAGGGAGGTATAGAGAGAGAAATAAAGGGTCCCAGCACAGTACCCTGAGGGACGCCATAGTTCAGGGGGAGGCTGGAGGGGAAGCGGCCGCCCCAGGAGATAGTGAAGGATCGATTGGAGAGGTAAGAGGTGAGCCAGGAGAGAACAGAGTTTTTGAAGCCGAAGGAGGACAGAGTGGTAAAAAGTAAGGGGTGATCTACGGTATCAAAAGCTGCAGAAAGGTCAAGGAGGATGAGAATTGAAGATTGCTTAGCATAGCGAGCAGTGAGGAGAGAGTTGAGGACATAGGTGAGGGCAGTCTCAGTGGAGTGTTTAGGGCGGAAACCAGATTGAGAGGTGGGGAGGAGGGAGTGGGATGAGACGAAAGCAGAAAGTTGAGAGTAGGCAAGGCGCTCGAGGAGCTTAGAAATAAAGGGGAGAAGGGAGATTGGCCGGAAGTTGGAGGCAAGAAGAGGGTTAGCAGAAGGTTTCTTCAGGATAGGGATTATGGTAGCATGTTTGAAAGCTGAAGGAAAGGTGGCGGAGGAGAGACAGATGTTGAAGAAGGTGGTTAGGTAGGGAATAAGGAGGCGGTACGTTTTGGGGATGAGGGAGGTAGGGATGGAGTCAGAGGGGGCAGCAGTAGGGTGAGTTTTGGACAGGAGGTGGGAGACACATGCAGGGGTAATAGGAGAAAAGGTGGACAAGTTGGCAGAGCTGGAAGAGGGGGAGGCCCTACGGCTTGCAATTCAAACAGGGGGTCAAAGTGCACACAATGTTTCAACCGAGGAGGGAGCGAAGCTGCTGAATCTTCAAATGTCGGAGTTGGATCCTCCTGGTATAAGGGAACCAAGGGACAAGACCTCTGTCCCTGGGAAATGGAGCACAGTCCAGCGGGGAAAGAAGAGAGCTGACCAGTGACATTGATGTTGTTCTCCATGGGGCCACAGAGAAGCAGGCGGTTGAAAGGGACGCTGTGGGGTGTGTAGCCCCACCTGGCAAGTTCAGTTTATGTTTACCGTAACTGTTCATTAAAAAGGGGCATTGTTGACAACTAGAGCATCAGATCAAGGTGTTACCAACAGGATTGTTAATCAGAATGTTGTTTTGCAGTTCTGCCATTGTCGGCGGAGGGGAACAGGGCGGGGGCGTTATATCTTCCACTACAAATATTAGATTGAGTGGAAGCTTATGGAGGGATATTGGAGAGACAATGGGGAGACTCTTGGGGGTAACCACGGGACAGCTGATTGGCAGAACCAGGGGGTGAGTACCTACGGGGCATTTGTCAACGAGGGAGGAATTGGGCAGCAAAGCACGGATGTGTTCACGAATGGGGGGCAAATATCTGAGATGAACTGGACCTCTGGGTATGTGTCATGGTGATTAATATAGGCACCCTGAGTGTCCGGGACCTCAACACCCCGATTAAACATACACAACTGTTTAGAGAACTCAGATATACTTAGGTACGCTCCAGGAAACACACTTAGTGGCCAAAGATCAATTCAGGACTGTGAAGGCATCATGAATTAAGACACAGACAACAGATTACACTTTCAAATTGAAAGCTTTATTTATCTTCAATGTCAGGATGGAGTAAAGCCTAACTTGTCCTATGCTAAGGTGGGATTTCCCTACCTAAAGAAAACTATGGATAGTCTGTGTCGGTAAGTTCAAATTAAAAGTCTGTTTGTGTCCAAAAGTCCAAAACCTATACTTGCCCTCACAACTAACTGTATAAAATGTGTAGGGATGTCAGCAGCAAAAGTAATATGGTCCTACGTGATACAATTGTTTTAGAAACAAATGATTATATCAAAGACTGATTTAGAAAGAGCAGTCTTTCTAAATCAAACTATCATGCTCCTGCTACACACAAGTGTGCGCTGTGGCTGACAGTCTGACCAGGATTCAGAAGCATTGTCGGGAGAGAACTGGTATGCGTATGTGTGCGTGTGTGTCTGTGTGTGTGTTGTGTGTCTGTGTGGGTTTTTCTAAAATCTGCTGAAACAAATTGGTCTTTTGTTAGGTGACCTATAAAAGCAAAAATAAGATAGTGTACAAAAATAAAGTTCCAAGCTTCTTCCAGCTCTTGGCTTAAGCTCAGTTTACCCTTCCCAAGTTCAGAACAGTTCCACAAAGGCCTCGGGGGTTCCCTTCCCCAAGAGTTCAACACCGTTCACAAAGTCTCAGAGATTCCCTTCACCAAGAGTTCAACTCTTACAGCTTTCAAAACCAATATCAGTTCAAATCTTCCAGCTTTCAAAAGAATACCAGTTAAAATCTTTGGTCATCCAGGTTTTCCAATAATTCACATTGACTGCACTGCTTCTCCATTTACAATTAAATTCAACGTCTGTTGCCAAACACAAACCTCTTGACATTTGCTTTCCTAAGCTTTTCCCAAGTAGGGGTCACTCGGTCTAGTCGCAGTTGTAGGACCACACGATCTACCCATTACGGGTCACGCAAACCGATACCCCTTTCACTTCAATATGCTTTCTATAATCCTCTGACTTTTGCCAACACAGGTTCTCTCTCTCTTAACCTGTAGTTCCTTGGATTCTTTTATATTTGCCCAGTGCTCAGTTTCACTTCTCCTATTTTTCATAGCAATCTTTTAACCTAGGCCAATACGTGTGACTTCCACTTTCATTTCATATCCTTTAAGATAGCTTTCTGGCTTTGCCCCCACTTGTGTCTCACACCTCTCATTCTGTGGTAATTGCCATTAGTACCACCTTGCTTTTACTTCCTTCATAAATGCTCATTACTTGTTTTTGTTATGTACGGTAACCAAATATATTCTTACTGTCTTTCAGTTACTTCTGTAGGGGAGGCACGGTATCACAAGTATGACACTGATACAAAAGGTACAATTTGTAAAACCTTTATTAAAGTTTCTGGATTTGGAAAAACTCCTACTTTGCCCTATAACTAAGATGGGAGTAGTCACAGTTCTAGTTGAGTTTGTCAAATCCAAATGGCCTATACTAACAAAACCTAACGCCTGCCCTATCTCTTGTACAAAAGTGTGTAAAGGAGAATGTGTAAGCAAAGGAAAAGAGCGTTCAAATATAAAAAATAAATGTGTCTGAGTCAGCTCTCCTCCCCACATTAGACAGCACGGAGTAAGGTGGTCCCCGTAGGCAGGAAGACACACTGTGGCTCAGGTTCTTAACACAAAGGAAAATCAAAAGTGGATTGAGGCCCGCCTCTCCTTCCACGTTAAAGTCTCTCTTTCTAGCTTTCAAAACACAGTTCAACAAAAAAGTCCACGCTGGTCCCCCTCTGTTGGGCTCAGACCTCTTAAAGCAAATGTTCAGGTCGGTCCCCCTCAATCGGGCTCAGACCTTTCAAAGCATAAGTTCTACAACACTCATTGGGGCTCCCTTCACCAAGCTTAATTCACATCCTTTAGGGGTTCCCTTCCCATAACTTATCACACTTCCGGTCTCCCTCAGTCGGGCTCGGACCGTTTCCTGATGTCAAAGACTTTTGAATGTGCGTGGCTTTCTCTACAGTCCTCTGCAGGACATCTTCGACTTAATACAGTTCAACACTTTTGTATTGTTTGCCCCAGTGCTTCTTGGTCTGGGTAGTTCTATGTCATAAGCACCAAAGTTCAATATTCAACTTTTTACTCTCCCCTTTTCTCTGGGTTAATTTTGATCACTTTGCTCTTGTAGTTCATTCACTTGAATGGGTATTAATAACTGAGTTTTACTTAGGCCTTCCCTGGTGGTCTCCCTTCTATATAGCAATCCCTGTTTCAGGAAGAAAAATGGGCTTTTCTTTTCTTGTCCTTCTCCCTTAGGAATTACTTGAAAGAACGCCTCCGCGATTACGGGATTATTTGGCTGTCCGGAGCATAGATCGGGAAGGATGGTGGGTTCCTCTTCCCTTTTTACTTCAATGATAAGTGTCTCATCGGCTTCTCCAAAGCCTAATTTACCACTCTCAGTTTCCTCTGGTTAAATTTCTTCCTCGAAATGGGGAAATAGAGCCTTCTCAAGAATTCTCTGTGCAATTTTGTCCCCAGGGTGTATTTAAAACGGGGTCTCGCCATTGTTTTGTAGGAGAACCTTTATGTCTCCCCGAATGTCGGGATCTATAACGCCTGCTAGGACATCTAGACCACACTTCCAGGGCAGGCCAGATTTTGGGGCCAATCTTACATAACAACCCACAGGGGATATTAGAACTAAGTCTGTGGGAATCATCCATCTTTTTCCGGGAGGGATAGTGGCTTCTCTGCTGCTACAAATGTCAAAGCCTATGGATTCTGTTGTGGCAGTAGAGGGGTCTGAGGCTCTGTGACTAAATTTCTGGAATTTTAGGGTCCCCCAGTTTGTCTCAATTGAGTTGGATCCCCCCTGAAACCATATGTAGGGGAGGCATGGTATCACAAGTATGGCACTGACACAAAAGGTACAGTTTGTAAAACCTTTAACGTTTCTGGGTTTGTAAAAACTCCTACTTTTCCCTATAACTAGGATGGGAGTAGGCTTGACCATCAAATAATAAATAAAACAGTCCTAGTTAGTCTGTCAAATCAAAACGGCCTATACTAACAAAACCTAATGTCTGTTCTATCTCTTGTAGAAAAGTGTGTAAAGGAGAATGTGTATGCAACGGAAAACAGTGTTCAAAAATAACGAATCAATGTGACTGAGTCAGCTGTCCTCCCCAAGTTAGACAGCACAGAGTAAGTTGGTCCCTGTAGGCAGGATAACACACTCTGGCTCAGGTTCTTTAACACAAAGGCAGTTTAAAAAACATGGATCGAGGCCCACCTGGCCTTCCACGTTAAAGTCTCTCTTTATAGCTTTCAAAACACAGTTCAACAAAAAGTTCACGCTGGTCCCCCTCTGTCGGGCTCAGACCTCTTAAAGCAAACGTTCACATCGGTCCCCCTGTTTGGCTCAGACCTTTCAAAGAATAGTTCAACAACACTTGCAGGGGCTTCCTTCCCCAAGCTTAATTCAGATCCTTTCGGGGGTTCCCTTCCCCTAACTTATTACACTTCCGGTCTCCCCCAGTCGGGCTCGGACTGTTTCCTGATGTCGAAGATTTTTAAATGTGCGTGCCTTTCTCCACAGAACCTCCGCAGGACCACTTCGACTTAATACAGTTCAACACTCTTGTGTTGTTTGCCCCAGTGCTACTTGGTCTGTGTAGTTCTATGTCATGAGCACCAAAGTTCAACGTTCACCTTTTTACTCTCTGATTTTATCAGGGTTAATTTTGATCACTTCTCTTTTACAGTTCTTTCACTTTATCGCTACAACCATTTCACCTTTCACAGAGACTTTCCAGTGGGCTAATTCCTTTTGCCGGGTCACTCCGTTACTGAGTATCGCTGGTTCCGCCGCTATCCCTGCTTCAAAGTTCATTCACAGGTCTGCCTTTCTTTGCATCTCATCCACACCTGTGCAGCCTTCACTTGTGGATATAATGTTGCAACTTCAATCTTTCCGTAACACACACCAGTCTTTCATGTCACTTGCCAACTCACTGGCTGTGTACGTTTCTTTTGGTTAGTACCACAGGCTTGGCCTCGCCTCCCCAATTTTGCCCTTCACTGGCCGCTGGCTTTGTTGAAACACAATGCAGCCTTCTTGTTTGGGATTTGGCCTTCTCCACGTGTCTTTCACAGCCTTTTGGAGGTAACGACCTCCTGCAGGGAACTCCTGGGGTCCTCGAAATGTTGCTCTCATCCCTCGGTCCGTCGCTCTGCTCCAGTAGGTTCGCCTTCATCCCAGAAGTTCTGTTCTTACTCGTGTTCCACATTGCTCAGAGTGTGTCTCTATGTTACGCCTTTTATCCGTGTGAGGCGAACTAATTGGTATCAGATGTACGCACTTAAAGTCAAGTGCCTGACTTTGCCTGACCCGATTAGCGGGACATGTCCAATGCGATATGTAAGAGTTAGCCTCTTTAGTCTCAGTCGCCCGCTTCCTCGGCCCAGTGTTTCTGTAGAAAGGGGGGAGAGTTGGGACATCAGCGAATCCTATGAAATAGGATTGGTTAGGTGTACAAGAAACGGGGAATACCTCTTCTCACCATCGGTCGCCTCACCCCCACTCCCCAAAGACCCCTCACCCAGGTGATCCTCCCGCATTGGTCTGGTTCCATGTAATTTTACCGACACCCTTTTTTACAATGGGTGTTTTGCCGCAGGAGTTTTTCCCAAAAACATAATCGACATTTAAACAAAAATGTGGGGGGTTCCGTCCCCAAGCTCCTCTTCATTTAACTGTTTATTTTATTTCCCACTTCCCCCAACCCTTTACTTGCTGTTTCCCACCCCCCCAAAAAATGTTGGTGGCAAAACACCCATCGTAAAAACGGGTGTCGGTGAAAGGCTGCTATACGACTGGTCCACCCCCAGGGTCTGGATCTAAAGGCGATGGCCATGCCCTGGCCACCTGATAGAGATGCCCGGGTACTAGCAGGTGAGCCACCCTTTGGTTTCTCACAGTTCGTTAATCAATGATACGTGTTTAAACGTTCAAAAGCACTTGTAATAGCTTGCAGCTTGTTCGTTATTCAAATATACTGTCTTTGGTCTTCCGCAGTACTTACAACAGTTCTTAGCTTGTTCAGCATTTATACATGCTTGTTTCCAGTTCCACCACCAACGCCCCAGATTTTGAGAGAGCAGTAGCATTGTATTGCCCCTTCTCACTTCCATGTTATTAACTATTGCTATAAATACACAATCTCAGTCTGTTAAGCCAAGTTCGCCACTTTTTTCCATGTCTGCAATTAAACCGAAATGACGGATACTGGCTGTGAAGAGGAACATGCCAATGAAAACGCTCATGCCTACGCCTGCCACCTTCATGGTAGAGCCCAGCTCAACTAATCCTGCATGTTCTCCGGAGGAAGCTCACTCTCTGATTAGTGAGATTAATCCGTTCCTGTGCTCATTTCATTTATCCAATGTACCAGTTAGCTTGGATTCTTGGGGGAAACCTACTGTGACTAATTCAAAACCTCCTATAGAAAGCTTCACAATTACTAGCTTATCCAATGAAATAATGGACTGTGTGAGTTTGCCGGCCCATTTGCCGTCTGATAATTGTATTAAGCCTAGAACTGATCGGCTGCAAGCTCCGGGGCTTCACAGCTGTATGCCTCCAACTAATGGCCCACACTTGAACTGCGTTATGATGGAAGCCGAAGTCCAAGAAACTGATCTCATCTTTCCTCCTCCCACTGCATCTCATGTAGCACCTGTGGCTTTGTCAACCTCTGCAGTTACACCATCATTGCTCCCCATTCAGTGTTGTACAAAGTATGCTCTTTATGAGCCCAGCCCGAACTCTCAGGGCTAAGTGAAGAAGGGGGCGACATAATGCCATCACAAGTAGACACTACTATCAAGCCTGCCCCCAACAAGCAAACTTTTGATCCTTGTGGCTCTAGTAGTGGGCCAGTATTGGAGGGAGCACTCTTCCAGGCTGATAAGGTTGAAAAGAGGAATAGCGTGTTAGAGAGACTGCATGCTAAGGCCACAGGAGCAACAGGGGTTTCTGGCCAAGGAATGTCAGACAGCAGGCTACCTGGCCCCTTACCTCCCAGCCAGCAAATGGCCCAGCCCGGTTATGCCCAGACTGGTGTGGGAGGCCCAGCCCACAAGCAGTGCCATTGTAGCACTGTTGTCTCAGAACTCCTTACAATGAAACATCTAATTTTGTCCCTAATTGAGGCAGTCGAGAAGGGAGTGGCCAGGTAGGGCCTACAGACTAACCAAGTGAGTGACACAAGGCCAAATATCAGATTGATGACACCCGGCCTAACTCCACCTGTAAATTTCTCTGTCATCACTAACATATCTCATGGTGGAGAGGATTGTAGTAGCAAGAACCAAGCCAGTACCAAGTCTAGATGCACCAAAGAGGTTGAAGAGAGACAGCTGATGGGAGATCCAAGATGGCCGCTGGAGGGAAGACACTGTGCTAACCCCCACCACCAAAAGGAGGAAAAAGAAGCATACCCCCCGACCCCCGGGTGCGTTTTGCCCAGTGAATTCTCCTGATTTGAGGCTCCGGAGGCTGAGGTGACGGAGAAAGCGCACATTCAGCGCCCCCCAGAGGGAGAGACCCTACGGGCGGCATCAGGGCAGTCAGCGATGCGGGACGGCCCGACAGAGGTGTAGCGCGCCCCAGGCCGGGGTATCACCGGCGGCGAGGAGGGTGCGGGCGTACTCCCGGACCTAGGGGGTTCCCTCCTAGATAAGGACATTGGGATTTGGAATACACTGCCCTAAGAGTGGACGTGGAGGAGCGGCGGGCGGGCAAGCAGCCCAAAGGAAGCAGGGACGAGGAGGAGCGAAGCCAGGACGGCCCGCCAGGAAAAGGTGCGCTCCAGCCCACCCGTGACTCGAAACCTACCCGCTGCTTGTCGGGGACCGACTCCGGAGCGACTGCGGAGGGAAGGTCTGCTGACTGACACAAGGGGAGCTGGTACCCGACACATGAGCACAGGGGCGGCTGAGCAGCAGGTGAAGAGGAGGTGGGGAGGCCCGGCCTGAGCTGGTGGCATCCCTGTGGGCCCGCATTGAGGCACTGAGACGGGCGAAGAACCTTCTCTTCTGGAGAAGCACACCCAGAAGAGCGACACAGGCAGTTGTGGCGTGGTAATAGCCCAGGACCAGCATATTCGAGGAGAAGGAACCAGGTCAAGAAGCACGTAGCTGAGTCCGGACCAGCAGTGGAGTGCCACAGTATACACTCCAACGATCCGAACAATGAGCAACTAACAAGTCCATCCCCCCTCCCCCCAGTGAAAACTTTCAGATGGAGATAAGGAGCCAGAGGGGGGTACACGAAGGGGACCTTGAGGGCCAATTCCAGCTCATCACTGGGCACCCAACATGGCCGGGAGCGGATGAGGATCTACCCCCAGGCCTACATAGACCATGCTTCCGCAAGGCACGGGAGAGGAGCAGGGCCGCAAGCTGGGGCACAAGGGCGGACTCTAGGACATCGCCCCCCCAGGAGACCCACTCGCCAGAGATCATCGCCCCCCTGGGCCACCCTTCCACGGAGCGAGGAAGCAAGGGGCTCAAATACTGGGAGCTGATACCCAGCACGGGACAGAGGGCCCGCATGAAGGGCGCCCAGGGGCAGAAGGAGATTTAACAAGCAGCGGGACACCCCGACCTACAGAGCCCAAAACAAGACTCCCACCCCGCACCAGGGACCCAGAGTAGCATTGGTTACTCTTTGGGATTGCTACCAACTGGGGAAAAGGCACGAGGATGGGAGGGCACCTAGGATATACCCGGCGCTCCCAGAACTGCCCACCCTCCCCCAGAGAAATCTCACGGATTAGCCTGTGCAGCAGATGACGTACGCTGCCAAGACTTACCAGGTAAAGAGTAACTGCCAATTCACAGGGGGGGGCACATAACGGCTGCAAAAAGCGCCCACTTACGAGGCACTATGTCAAAAAACAGAGGAAAGGCTCCTGTGACCCTGGCGAAAGGGGACAAGAAGTGCTCGAAGGAGTGCTCCAGAAATTATGGAGGAAAGAGGAGGGGGACCAGTCAGACAGCCGGAAAGAGGGGGACAGGATCGAAGAGGAGCCCCCCAGGAAGAAGACCAGGAGGACAAAGGGGTCATGAAAAAATTACTACAGGAATGCTTTCAAAGTTTTGGAGACAAAATGGCCAACATGATGCAAACCCAGCTCGACAAAATGAAGGAGGATCTAACTGAGGGACTTCGGGAGGTAAAAAACGACATACAGACTCTCAAAGCGAGAGTGGACACCAACGAGGCGGCAGTGCAGGAATTGGCTGACGATGCTCACAAGGTTCAAGATCTGATGGAAAACCTGGCCAGGGCCACCCATAACTTAGAAATTCAGTAGGAAGACCTCGAGAACAGGTCGAGAAGGGCGAACATAAGGGTAAAGTCAATTCCAGAGATGGTGGGGGACGCAGACCTCCGGCACACAGTGAAACCAATATTTGCTTCCCTGATTGACGTCTCAAACCCCAAAGACGCCCTGGTGGACAGGGTGCACAGAGTGGGGCACAAGAGGAATGGACCAAGTGCTAGGCCAAGGGATGTGCTGGTGGCATTACATGAATACAGGCAAAAGGAGAAGATCCTGTGGCGGTCGGACAATCTGAACTTCAATGGGACCACTATCCAGCTTTACCAAGACTGTTCCCAAATCACCCTCACCAAGAGACGGCAGATGCGCCCGATAACACAGGAATTACAGAAAAGGGGCAGCAGATACAAATGGACTTTCCTGTTCGGCCTCGTGTTTGAGTTGGACAAAAGACTTGAATGGCCCGCATGACAAGAGTGATCGAAGCCCAAAAAGGAAGGCGTGGGAGTGGTAGACACAAGAATCAAGGAGGAAAGCAAGGAGAAGAAGGGGTCCATCGGGCCTGAATCCTCAAGTCAAAGCCTCTTTGCAGGAACGGAGGCCCAGGGCAAGTCTGCTAGCTGAAGAGTCTGCTACGCCCATGGGGGCCACAGTAAGAGCACCCAGGGAGGGGTAACTAGCATATGCAGATTTAGGTGGGAGGAAAGGGTGGGGGAAGTCGCTGGATCACCAAATGGGTCAGGGTAGACCCTCCAGAGGGACCACTGGAATGGTTCACTACACCTGAGGAAGAGGTTCGGGGGGGCTATAGGCCAGTGGTGCCAACCCAGTGAGGCTGCAGTGGGGAGGTGCAGGGGAGGGTGGGGAGGGCCAGGTCAGGGTGGAGGCATCGACCAGCAGCATGCTGCGGAAAAGTGGATACACTGGTACCTATAGGCCATGGAGAGGTCTCTAAACATTATGTCCCTAAACATCAAGGGACTGAATTTGCCAATAAAAAGGAAAAAAAATGAGTTGTTTCTAGCAAGAGAGAACCCAGACATTATAGCCCTACAGGAGACGCACATACAAGAAAAGGATAGACAGAGGTTGAGATTAAAAGGGTACAATCGACTACAGCAATCTAACAATCGCGGGAAGAAAGGGGGAGCCCTTATAGCCCTGAAAAATAGTCTAGATCTGAAAATTACGGGTACAACCAGGGATACTACAGGGAGATTCCTAGCATTAATCCTCCAAGGGGGGAGGGAGGCAATGACACTCGCAACTATCTGTGCTCCAAACACAGGGCAAGACCACGTCATACAAACAATGTTACATAAACTAGAAGGGGTCGCCAGGGGCAATATAATATTCACAGGAGATTTTAACCTAGCTTGGGACCGACAGGAGTGCAAAATTTTCCCACACCCAAACCAACCCATAGAGGGAGCTTCAGGGCAGGATGGATAACCTTTTACTGCTGGATGCTTGGATGGAGATGAGGGGGGACCGCAGGGGGTATACTTTTTACTCCCATGCACATAGGTCGGCGTCAAGAATACATTATGTTTTGATCTCGCACTGCTTGCTAGGCAGAATTACAGATGTGGAGGTGGGAGCAATCACAATCTCGGACCACGCCCCGATCACAGTGACAATGACATAACCATCACAAGCTGCGGGGCTGTGGAGATGGATGTAACAGGCACGAATATTCAAAGATGAGACACTGAAGGGGGAATTGCGAGAGGAGATAGCTCAATATTTCCAGATGAATGATACGCATAACGTGGACCCATGTATAGTATGGGATGCCTTTAAGGCCACCATTAGAGGAAATATAATTAAGAAGGGACAGAGAGGTCAGGAGGGTAGAGGATGACCTGGAGGCTAGGCTAAAGGTAATAACGCAGGAAATGGTGAGCAAACCCTCAGGAAAGATCAGACAAGAATATAGGGCGGTTAAGGGCCTATTGGATACGATAAATCTACTAAAGCAAAGAGGGCCCTAATGCATCTTTAACAGAAGTACTATATTAAGGCTAACAGAGCGGATAGGCTGCTTGGCGAGGTTGCTAAGAAAGGAAGAAAAGGATAGAATGATTTTAAAAATCAGGACTGCAGGGGGGGGGAAGAGAGCTCGGAACTCCAAGCAATTAAAAGGGAATTTGCAAGGTATTATGGGGAGGTATATTGTTCGGATATCCCGGATGAAGGAGCCCAAGCGGATTACCTGGAGGGGTGTAAATTACCTGAGATAACTGTGGCAGAGCTGGAGGAGTTAGAAAAGGAGTTATCCAGAGCAGAGGTACTCATGGCTATCGCTGCGCTTCCATCTAATAAAGCCACGGGCCCCAACGGCTTTACCTCAGAATTCTACAAGTCATTTAGGGACGTTTTAGCTCCACGCATGGTAGCCCTATTTAATGGCTTCGGGGTAGGGGGAGGGATAACACAATCAATGCAGGAGGCGAAAGTGGTACTAATCACCAAGCAAGGGAAGGACCTCACAACATGTGGCGCGTACAGACCGATTGCTCTAATAAATTTGGATGCAAAGATCTACACTAAGATCTTGGAAAGCAGACTAGATCCCCTTCTCTCATCCCTAGGGGACGCTGACCAGTCTGGGTTCGTCCGGGGTAGGCAAACACATGACAACACTAGGAGAATTGCCCACATATTAGAGATAATGAACAAATCCCATACCAAGGCATTAGTGGTTGCGCTCGACGCTGAAAAGCGTTCGACAGGGTGGAATGGGGGTTCCTTTTTTCTACAATGCATAAAATGGGATTCGGGGAGGTGTTCATGTTTAAAATAGAGGCTAATTACCGTAACCCTACGCTATGCCTAATGATTAATGGGGAGGCCTCGGACCCGGTGGCAGTGTCCAGAGGCACGAAACAAGGCTGCCCCTTGTCGCTGTTACTATATGCCATTTACTTAGAACCACTCATCTGTAAAATCAGATCCTCCCAGGCAATCAGGGGGGTACCTTTCGGTGGAAGGGCCCATAAAGTGGCTGCGTTTGCAGACAATATGCTGCTAACCCTAACAAACCCCTGGGAGTCACTAGAGGCAGTAGACAGAACCATGGCAGAATTTGGACAGGTAGCAGGGCTAAAAATCAACAAGAGCAAGTCGGAAGTGCTGTGCCTGCAAATGCCCCCGGGGAAGGAAAGGGATTTGAAGGGAAATTAAGTGTTCGCGTGGGCCCCGGGCAGGATAATATACTTGGGGATTTAAATAACAAAATCTATTGAGCAACTATTTGAAGCCAACTATGCCCCTCTGCTGGAAAAGATTAATGGGTTGCTTCAAGTTTGGGGGCCGCTAGCTATTTCCTGGATGGGCAGGATTAATGCCATCAAAATGGTTATTCTGCCAAAACTATTGTATGCGTTTATGGCAATATCAGCCAAGGTGCCAGCCCCTTTCTTCAGAAAGATCCGCAAACTCACACAGGTCTACATCTGGGAAAATAAGAAACCAAGAATAGCTCGCAAACTGATGCAGCAGCCCAGGCATAGGGGAGGAATGGGTGAGCCAGACCCGATAAATTATTACTGAGGAGCACAGATTAGCGTTTTAAGGGACTGGGGGAAGAAATGGAGGGAGATGGACAGAGTGGTAGAGGGTAATGGCCTGGAAAAAGTGTTGTGGCTTCCCCGGGAAGATAGGCCTCGAAACATGTATTGCAGCGGAATTGAAGCGTTGGTAGGACATATGTGGGATGAAGCGGTACAGAGATCTAAAATCACCACATTCCCATCAGCAATCACGCCGATCTTCGCAAACCCACAATTCATGCCAGGGTGCAAGGTCAATTCAGGTTTTGACGCCTGCCACGAAAAGGGCTTTCGGCTGTTGGGGGACATATATGAAGGGGGGCAGATGAAATCCTTCCCCCAATGCAAGAGCGATTTCAGAGTGGGAGAAAGGGAGCGTTTCCGATACACACAACTGAGGCACTGGGCCCAACATCCCAAAATAAAGAAGGCAGCAACCAGGGAGTTGACTCCATCCAAGAAATACATATCAACTAATTCAGGGGACAGACACCTAGTAGGGGAGATGTACAGATTGTTTAAGGAAGGGGAGGACGAGGGGGAAAGGAAATTCATGGGCAACTGGGAAAGGGAAGTCAAACAAACAATTGGCATAGATCAGTGGCAGACCCTGTGGGCAAACATTCCCAAGCTAACAAACTCACTGCAAATTCAAGAAATTCAAGAAATTTGGACAAAGCTGGCACCAATGGCACCTCACTCCAGGCAAGCATGCAAAATTCTGTTGGAAGGCATCCTACACTTGATGGAGGGGATGTGGTGGAGAGGGCTCCTGTGGTCACATATGGTGGCAATGCCCAAAAATAGAACCTTTCTGGGAGATGATTCAGGAAGCAATCAAAGACATGTTGGGCCTGGACAATGGGGCTACCACATGGTCGTTTATTATGGGCATGGATGGAAACCTGGACAAGTTTTCCACGAAAGCCCAGCACAAGATATATGTGATTCTAGTGATGGCAGGGGCGTTGCTGGTGGCCCGCAAATGGAAAGCTAAGGACGCACCCACGGAGCATGAATGGGTAGGGAAAATTTGGACCATAGCATCCCTGGAGAAGGTGATGTACTCACTAAGGGGAGAGCATCAGAAATGTCTGAAGGAGTGGGACTTGGTACTACAATGTCTCAAGAGGGACTCCAGAAGAGCTGGTGCCCACAGAAAATGAAGCTCCTGGGTCTGGGATAGTAGAGGCCCCGGATAAAGGCAAGAGGAAGGGACGATGACAGAAGGAAGGAGGAAGGGAGCAGGCCAACGAGGGGTGGTCTCTAGGTTGTCTTGGCGCAGATCAACCCAGCAGAAACAGCGAGTCGTGAGGAGGTATGACGGTAAATATTCCACGGACAAGATCACAGATGGGAAGAACTCTGACCAAGAAGGGATTGGGGTTGTGGGGGGAGGGAGGGGGCGTTGGGGGGGAATGTTCTTTTGTAACAACACAGATTGTTTAAGAAATGCTAATAAAACCTACCTGAAAAAAAGAGAGACAGCCGACAAAGGTCCCGAGAAGCTGTGTTCCTGACATGAGTGCTCCTGACAGGAGTACAGCACACTGTGCATCTCTAAAATCTAAACCAAAGGCAGATATAGAGTCCAGGGCCAACGTCAATTCTGGAAGGGCAGTACTCCGGAAGCATCATGGCCCACCCTCCTCAATGGCCAACTTAAGCAGTGGAAAGATATCTTGGCGAAGGAGGGCAATATCTTTACACGGGTTCCGCAAACTGTTATCTCACCAATAAGAATCCAAGCCCACGTTAATAAATAAATGCTACACTGGATGCGTATAGTGAAGGGGTGTTTGTTTGTAACTAGGAATCAAATTATAAGCTGTACCAGGATTAGCCAACAGTGGGGTACCGCCCTTGACTCTATTCGAATTGACTTTGGGGAGCCAGGTTCAGCCAGGAACATATTAGCCCTTGACAGGAGATGCCAGCTAAAGAAGAACACCACAATAGAACTGAGTGCTAACGCTTTTGGAACCCAGTCGCCACAGTCAGTGCTCACAGGAGCAAACGATGCCCCATTGGGGAGAAGGGTGCAGATTGATTCTCCCGGCCTATCAATTTTACAGCTTAAGGAGCATTCATATATGGCATTCATGTTTGGTCCCACGATAATAAGCCCTCACAATGAACCAAGTCTCTATTAAGAAGTACTTTGACCACAGGACCACTATATTTAATTGAAATGTGACTTCTTTTAATGGAATTGTGTTAAATATGATGTTATTATATTTGTGATGTTTTGAATTTGTTGTGGAAAGCTTTTATGGCTTTTTATGGAGTTGAGTGGGGACTACACCAAGGACAGCGATCTCGTTAAGACACTGTACAACAACATTGAATCTTGGATGGACCACAATTGGCTGTGCCTTAACGGCAACAAAACTGAGCTGATGGTATTTGGATCTCACCAAGCTCAAGCCAAACTAACATCTCAATACGAGTCCTTCCTTATTAAGGACCTCCCAATACATGGAGTGGGTAGGGTTAAGATGCTGTAGATGATAATGGAAGCCTCAATGAGTGCTGAAGCTCAAGCCGCGTATTTCAGTAAGAACTGCTCCTATTACCTCAGGCTACTAAGAGCGATCAAACCCTACCTTAGCGAGGAGAACTGCACTACCATAGCCAGAGCAATTATACTCTCGTGTCTGGACTATGGCAATGCATTGATGCTGGGTACAAACAAACAATGCATTGCAAAATGCCAGCACATTCAAAATAATGGTGTCAGAATCATCAAGCAAAAATCTAAGACAGACCACATTAGCAATGGTAGAAGGGAGCTGCACTGGTTGAAGGTGGAAGAGGGGGTCCAATTCAAAGCCATGACACTGGTCCACAAATGTCTCCACTGGAAAGCACCCGCATATCTCAAATCTAAAATCACTCGATATGGGCCAGGTCGCACAATAAGATCTGAAACAATGGGCCAAATCGTTGTGGCTCCCCATAAGAGATCTAATGGGTTGGGTAAATCTTTTCCTACATCCGCCGTAGCCAAATGGAACAATTTACCTTTAAACTTCAGATTAGAAGTCAACCTACTCACTTTCGAAAAAAACAGAAAACACACCTTTTCAAGTAAATCCTTGCCCTGATCTGCATTAAGCTACCCTCTGTCACTCTGGCCACGCCAGTTGTCTCGTCCTCATGTTTGTTCTCATGTTAGTGGCATCTTTATGTCGCGCCCTGATGCCCGCGGCCGGTCGTCGCAGTACAAATAAATAAATACATAAAAAAACACTGAATGAAGTTATGACTGACAAAACCTATTAGCTGGACATGTCTGGCTATTACAACTGAACTCCTCTAAGGCCCTCTTCCTAGTCTCAGTACCAAAGTGGTGTTTAGGGAATTTCAAATGAATGGAAGTGTACATAACTCCCGGTTGTAACGTCCTCATCCCAGTATTCAGGTGAACTGTCTGTGGGTGAGTGGATAAAAGTGACAAAGGCTGACAACAGCTCATAAAGGCATGGGGAATAGAGGGTTCACTTGACAAGGGACGGGCGATATCATGTCTCACCCAAAGACGTCCTCTCCCCTCTCTCCAAGTGCCCTTCACCAAGGTGAGCCTCCCTCGCATATTCACCCCCAGTGCCGGTATCCAAAAGTGATGGCCTTTCCCTAGCCACCTGAGAAGAAGACAAAGCGGGAGAAGAAGTGAGGATGCCCTCAGGTTCCTCACAGGACCCGTAACAGGCTCTACCCGTACCAGTTTCATGCCTCAGCAGACAGCAAGAGAGCAGGAGTGGCGATCCTGGTACATAAAGATCTGGGATTTGTGAACATTAAAACCAGGAGGGGGCACACGGGAGGTCGGTGATGGTGGTGGGCACACTATATGGTAAACGGGACCATTCTAGCCTTCTATGCTCCGAATACCTCTCAAGAGTCATTTATGATGCAAGTGTTAGATCTGGTGGGGAAGCACGGGCAGGGTGATTTGTTACTCCTGCGGGACATGAATATGACTATGGATGGGGGGGCAAGACAGGTCCACGTAGGCGACGTATTCTTCGGCAGGGGTGGCCTCACACAAACTTTGGGACCGGCTCCAAGAGCTGAATCTTGTAGACCTTTGACGCCATAGAAATCCAGCAGCCAGGGTATACACGTATACTTTGCACATTCATTTATCAGCGTCAAGAATAGACGGCCTCTTCTTGTTGGCGGAATTGGTCAGGTTGACTTTGTTGGCCGAGATCGAATCAGTGACGATGACTGACCATAGTGCAGTGGTGGTGTACCTTGGAGACCGGGCGGGAGGACAACCGAGGTCCCAGTGGAAGTTGTCCTGGGGGTTTATGAGGAACCCAGTGTGTCTACAGTGGCTGAAGGACACGGTCAGAGGCCATCTTAGTAATAACTCTACTACAGACAATCACTGGAATGCTCTAAAAGCAGTAGGTAGGGGGGATATTATCTCCAATGGCACTGCAATGAAGCGGTTGCAGTGGCAGGAAGAGCGGCAGCTTCTGCAGGAGGTGAGGGATGTAGAGAGGAGATATAGTGATGCCCCTACTAGGAGGTCCTTTAGAGTGGCTGCCATGGCAAAGAACCAGCTAAAACTGCCAAAGACCCTGAAGGCTGAGCATGCCCTGCATTGCCAGTGGCACCGTTATTTTGAATAGGGAAATGTCCCTGGGAGGCTGCTGGCTCAGCTCATCAGACAGCAGAGTGGCTCTTCTTTTATCTCAACTTTGAGGGACGCCCAGAATAGAAAATGGGAGGACGAAATGAAAAAGAGGGACCTCTTTCACGAATTTTACAGTGCACCGTACGCCTCTGGTGAGCCCAACACCCACCAACAGAGATCTTAACTGGACGGAGTGCAGTTGGCATGAATCTCTCCTCTAGACAGGGAAATATTAGGAGAACTGATAGACCCGCAGGAAGTCATACAAGCTATCCGATACTCAAAGGTAAACAAGGCCCCTAGGCCTGATGGGTTCACTGCCCAATTTTACAAGGCATTGGCTCAAATACTGTCCAAATCCTTGCCCGATGTCTTTAACGCTATAAGGGAGGGGAGAACACTTACGGAAATCAAGAAGGAGACCCAGTTGGTGCTCATTCCCAAACCGGGGAAGGACGCCAAACAGTGCTAGTCATACAGACTGATAGCCCTTTTGAATTTAGACTTTAAAATGTTTTGCGAAAATCTTAACGGGTTGGTTGGAGAAGCTTATGCCGGCTTTAGTGCACCCAGACCAGTCAGGGTATATCTGGGGAAGGAGCACAATGGACAACATTAGGAGGGTACTCCATCTAGTCGATAAATCGGGAAGGAACCAGGCACACTCACTCCTGTTGGCACTTGATGCTGAGAAGGCATTTGACAGGGTTGAGTGGGGGTTCCTGGGGAAGGTGCTCGATAGGTGAATATAGGCCTCAAAATGCAACACATATTATCTTTGTAAATCCATAGTCATGCCTGCTGGTTAACAGGGCCCTTATCCCGGATATTTGCTTAAGGATGGGGACACGACAGGGCTTTCCCCTTTCACCCTTCTTATTCACCATGGTCATGGAGTCCTTGGCAGCGGGAATACGGGCCAACACACAAATCGCAGGCATCAAATTTGGGGGGCTCAACACAAAATGTGTTTATTCACAGATGATGTCATAATGTCTCTTACCAACTGTTTTGACTGATTTCCCTCCCTGCTTGCATCCTTCCCCCTGAATGCATGGTGACAGAGGTCATGAACAGAATGTTCTGTGTGTGTGCGGAATGTTTGGATCTGAGTGAATGTTGCTCCCAGGCAGTTGGTAGTTAGGTAGCCTGGGTGGTGGGAGCCAGTAGCCTCCCCTCTGTCTCTATGTGTACTTCCTTTTCTCCTTGATGTACCTAATGACACCTGAAGAGCTTGTAACCTGATTAATTCTACTTGATGACTGACCTGCTGACTACTGGAGTATCCTTTACATGTGATCATAACAACTGCTGACCAGGGTGGGATGGCACAGAATCAGCGCTTTTAAATTATGTGAAGAGCCTGAGGCACAGAGTCTGAGCTTTTAAAGTGCGTGAAGAGTAAAGTAACTGTGTGGAGTGAGGCACTACATGTAAGGCGCTATACGTCTGGTGCTGTACCTCCCATGAGGAGATTCTCTTCAGCGTCCACAGCTATGTGAAGATTTTCCTAGGTGGAAGGGTGAAGTTGCTGGGTGAAGCATTATACGAGAGGCACTCCTGACATTCCTGGACAGGCCTGGAGTTCTGTTGTGGCGGTTGGCCTGGTGCATTTCCCACCTCCGACAGGGCAGCCCGGCCGAGTGGTGATATCACTGACATGCTGTGGGTGCTGGCAACAACCAAATTCTCATTAGTGTCACAGTGTTCGCATTGCTTAGTGCGACGCCAACGTCGAACTTTCAAGGGCTGTAAGCATGTTAAGAGGAAAGCACCTGCCGGTGTCCCATCTGTGCGTGAGGGAGTCATGGTAGTAACAGTTTCCTGATGGTGGGACGACTTGGGAAAAGCACTGGAGTGTTATGGCTCTTTGGTTTCCTGGTAATGCCGTGGAGAGCAAGGGATGGCAAGGTTGCATTTGTCCTAGCAAAGCTGTGGAGAGCCGGGGATGAAAAAGCAGTGGCGGCTGTCGGTGGCACTCAGGTACTGTCGTTGCCGCCCAAGAGAGTGTGCGTATTTTATTTAAGTGTTGTGTCAATGGAGTATGCAACGGAACAGCAGGTGGGAGTTGGGAGCTCAAGATAC
Source organism: Ambystoma mexicanum (assembly GCF_040938575.1). NCBI lineage: Eukaryota > Metazoa > Chordata > Amphibia > Caudata > Ambystomatidae > Ambystoma > Ambystoma mexicanum. Next base: position 289,772,575 of record NC_090932.1, on the reverse strand, counting down.
TGTTTACTGGCAGAGTGTGAATGCAGAAAAACAGCTAATGGCAATTTATACTTATTGAGGTACTGTCAATGTTTCTCTGTTTAGAAAGACTGAGGATCTGTTCATTGCAGTGGAGGTGAAGTGCCATAAAGATATTCTCATTTACTTTTGTGAGAACACGCTGAGTGAATGCAATGTTTAATGTGACATAATGCTATTGCCAAATTTTTTCTGGCTGGGTGCAACAGTTTTGGGAAGCGCTGACATGAGTCTGCTGGGGTGGATTTGCATGCAAGGGAAGAAATTCGATTGGAACCCAGGGGCCTTGTGGTGATTGATAAGGGGATTGGAGTACAAATTCCCTCTGGCCATATGGGATTGTTTGCCCCGAGATCTGGATTAGCCTTAAAGGGTATTCAGGTGTTGGGTGGGATTGTGGATGCAGATTATAAAGGGGGAATCAAGGTAATCCTAATGAACAGTGGAGAAAATAGGTTGCCCATTCATACACGGGATAGGTTAGCACAACTAATTTTGGTACCTGTAAAAATGTCTGTGGTGAAGAAGGGAGAACCGCCAACAGTAGTGACAACCCGTGGGGATAAAGGCTTTGGCTCCTCAGATGCAATGGTCCCGGGTGCAAAGGTGTGGGTGGAACAGCCTAGTTGTCCGCCCATTCCAGCGGATGTGATTGCAGCAGGAGAGGATCAGGTAGTCCTTGTAATGGAACCTTGGAAAAGGAAATGGACTCATGTTCCTGCTGACAAATGTTATTTGCGTGAATAATGTACTCCGCTGATATTTTGTTTTGAATTCTGACTCTTTTTAGATACTGAGTATTCTGATTGCATGTGCGGTGAAGTGGAGAGTGCATTTCGGGAGGGTCCGGGGACATGCCAGGAGAAGTGGCAAATGTCTCCAGCATACAGATGGAACCGGAGATCTGGATGATGACCAATGAGTATGCTACGACCGCTGTACAGAATGATGCACCAATTGCAGCGGAACGTGCTGTTTTACGGAATCGACGTAGGCATAAGCGTGATGCCTTACCCCCTTCTGCAGTTTCTATGTCTTTTGCGCAACGTGGCTATGAGGCCATTGTCGAGCAACCTGAGAATATTTGGATCTTTTTGGCTCAGCAGGTACTGAACATCTCACATTTCTGCTTAACTGATGTTCATAACTCCGCAAATTTGATTTCTACATGCCTGGTAGCTGTACCACACCTGCCCCTTTATTGCAACATCTATTTGGGGTATTGCACAAGGATTCATTAGTGGAGGAATCCAATGTACGAGGTTCTTTTTCTGTTTATGAGTACTGCAAATTCTGTGCGGATAGGGACCACAAATGGAGGAACATGACGCGCATTATCGCTTATGATGTTGCTACTGCTGATGTTTCTTATCAAATGACTTGTGATCCGAATCACATTGGGAAATGTCAACAACTACATTTGAACAATAATCGAGAAGTAACTGATTTCGAAAAACGCCTGTTTGTTCGACCAGCAAGTGCGTTTGTTGATGTATCGAATCATATGCTTTGTAACTATACTATTTTAACTGCGAGCCACCTGAATCATGTGAAACTTCCTACGGGTTGATTATTCTCCTGTGGGAACTGGACCTATTCATATATCCCGGCCAATATTTCGGGTGGCCCCTGTGCTCTAACACGTCTTAGTCTAATGATGTTTCCTTTGCAGCCTGCTATTTGACGGTCTACGCAGTCTAGTCATTAGACCGCCTTGTCACCTGATTGTGATTCTAATGTACATTTATTGTCTGAAGCGGAAGTATTGGCTCTTGTTTTTTTGTTTGTTTGTTTAGAATTTATTGTGCGCACCAGACCCGAGGGTATATGGGTGCAAGAGAATAAGAAAACGTACAGCTTAGTGGCAGGTTACAAAGAAAACATGCATCTTAGTGACAAGATACAGAGTACAGATGTGTCGGTGATGAACAAGCTTAAACAAGATTACAAAATACAGCAATTAAGTTTAGGCAAAATAAATGATTGAAGCATGATTAGAGGTATATACAGTGGGGTAAGTATGTAAGTTTACTTGTTATTAGTTTCTATTAACCATCTGATCAGGTTTTGCCTAAATTTGGTGAAGGATTGTTCCATTCTCATTGAGCTAGGTAGCGCGTTCCATAGTTGGGCAGTTTTGACAGAGAAGCTGGAGCCACCAATGGTGGAGAGTTTGAATTGGGGTACTTGAAGGAGATTACTGTTTGCTGATCTAGTTAGTCTAGGGGTTACTATTCTGGCAAATCTGTCTATTAGGTATTGAGGGGCTTTGTTGTTTAGACTTTTGTGTGTGAGGGCAGCAGTTTTAAGTCTAATTTCCTCATGTGTGGAGAGCCATTTATGCTTCCTTCTTGTTTCGGAAATGTCTTGCTGTTTCTATATTAGGGATTTCGGATTTAGCAGCTGGGGGTTATAAAACCATGATTAAATTAGCTTGTTTAGTAGTTAAAGGGCTTAATGAAACTGCTCAAGCTTTAACTGACTTGTTGTTAGATAGTAAAAATTTCCAAAATGCCATTTTGCAGAACAGAGCGGCTATTGGTTACCTATTCCTGAAGCATAATTTGGGGTGTAATGCTGTGGAAGGGATGTGTTGTTATAACCTGGAGGACCATTCCCGGTCCATTGAAAAGCACATTGGTGGGTTGAGGGAACTGATTTCTCAAGTCACTCAAGACCAGGACGGGGGATGGTGGGATCAGATGTTTGTATGGATTCCAGAAGCTTTGCGTTCTGCTTTAATTTGGGTTTTTGTTGTTTTGGGATTTTTGCTTTGTTGTTGTTGTATTTCATGTGTTCCAGATTTTCGTCCATTGTGTTATGGTAATTGATTGTCCAAGGGGTGGAGTGTAGTTTGTGTGCGCAAAATGAGCCAAACAACATGGCGCCGGTGTGTGGCTATTTTTGGACATTCACTCCCATCACCGCAATGAAAGCTTACGTTTTTGTGGGCTCAGTAAGTAAAACTTGAATTTTGCAAACGGTTGCACGGTCAGGATGATCTCAGATGAGCTAGCGGGAAGGAATGCTTGTTGTCTTGTCCACTGAAGGATGAGGTGAGGAGGGAGTTCGAGCTTCACAGGTGCAGTGATAAGGGTGCTGGGAACGGAGACAAGAGAGAGAAGCGGGATTTTCCACTTCTATCTGGATTTTTCCACCCTTGGTCCCAATGCTTTTCGCTTTTTTCATCTGCCGAGGGCAGATGCAACCATGAAGGGGTGGGGATTTATCCCAATAAAGAGCTGAGATATGACTCAGAGGGGAGAGAGGTAGAACTGGACCTCCGGGTGATGAAGTCTCGCTCAGAGGGAGGACGCTCCGCTCCAGACCCTGTTAGCACGAGTGATATCTCTGCCTACCTGCTTTTGGGACTAAGCAGTGTTGAGGAGGCTGAGATGAAGGTGTCTTCTGCAACCGCTGCTACGGTGATATTCTTTATTCCTGTTTACATCTAATGGTGTATATATTTTTTGTGTTAGTTATAATGTATGTTTATTGAATGTGAATAAAGGGCCTGTAACAAGCCATTTTTTAAATCTTTCTAACTAGTAGTATATGTGTGTTTTATGGCCTCTCTGAGTCAAAATGTTTGCTTTTGGTTGGGGTAAGAATGTGCAGAAATACAAGGCCCCTGCATGTGCCTCGAAAAGCAAAACAGAGGGCTGGCGAAATAGGCCAAAGTGGTCAAACAGAGGGTCAAGATAAAATCTCTGTACAATCGAAAGACACAAGCACTGTAAGGGAAGTGGATCCCAACAATATTGGACGATTGTGAATGTGGAGTAAAGAGGGGTCCGAGCCCGAACGAGGGAGACCCAGGGGTGAAGCCATCACCCAAGAAAAAGACATTGAGAAATTGAGGGAGGAGAGAGCCCACAAAAAGCAAGAGGGGTCCCAGCCTGACCGAGGGAGATCCAGGGTTGAAGCCATCACCCAAGAATATAAAGAGAAGAGGGGTCCGAGCCCGACCAAGAGAGATCCAGGGGTGAAGCTGTCACCCAAAGTTGATTGATAAAGGAACTGTGATATATTTTGAACTAAGAGTCAAGGGAGGTCCGAGTCCGACCGAGGGAGATCCAGGGGTGAAGACTCACCCAAGAACTGACATATAAATTGAGTGGATAACATTTGAGACAGGTCAGTGCCCAGAAGAGGGGGATCCAGGGGTGAAGCCATCACCCTATGTGAAACTGTGATAACAATTGAAAAGGGTCAGCGCCCAGAAGAGGGTGACCCAGGGGTGAACCCATCCCCCAGTGAACATTGAAAACAAACTTTTATTTGTTAAAGGAACTTTTGTTTTTGTTATTTGAACACATCAGGCCCCAAAGGCAAGAGACTTTCTAAGGACATGGGACTTAGCCATCAACGGTCCTGAGGACTGCCATTGGAACTGTAGTCTCGTGCTGGAGCAGCCCGAGACTGTACTGTGCTCCAAGCTCCCTTCTTACCCTGTACTCAAAACGTGGGGAAGGGAGACAAAGCCTACCACATCCTGACATATTATTTAAGAACACTTCTTTCTTTTTTTGAGAATTATCCCACACCCATTTTTTGTATTAGTTGTGAGGTTTGGAAATATGATTCTTAGTATAGGCCCTTTTTATTTTGACACAATGCCAGTAGGTCTGCATTATTTTTCATTTGATGGTCAAAGCTTCCTCCCGTTTTAGAAATAAGTTTAGATTAGGAGTTTTTACAACCTGCATACAGCATTAATTGTTCAATAAACACCCTTGAACTGTGATCACTTGTGTCTGTCTTACTTGTTGTCACCATGGGTTTCTCACAGGTGTGAGTTAGACACCCTTTTGTTGTTTTGAGCCATGGGTGAGCATTGATTTTGTGCACGGTGTGAGTTAGGCACCCTCCTAATGTTATGAGTGATGGTGCAGAATGGTAGCCCAGTGATTCTGAGCAGGGTGGGAGTTAACAGGTGTGGCGCAGGGCCCTGCCTGCATTTTGTTTGTTGCATTGGTGCGGTTTGGGAGGCCTTCACATCCAGTTTTCTTTTGTTGGTGTTTTATAGCGTCCAGTGGGAAAAGACTATTGCAGAGGTTTGCTAGATGGGAGTGTCTCCCAGGTGTGGAATTAAGTATCCAGGTGCAGTGTTGTTGATATGGATGGAGACATTTCGGAACTGAGATGGCTAGAGCTTGTCTCGCAAGTGGTGGCTATTTTAGGTGTAAGGTCCCCTGGTGATTTGGGTCAGAGTGTAGTCCTGCCATCTTATTTAGTTAGATTAACTATTGTTCTATTTTGTTCACGTTGAGAAGGCCAAACAAAACCTTGTCGTTTTCATGAGAAGGGGGCAACATTTTTATTTATTTCCATCTGGCCGCCGTGGGTTCATCTTGTTTGTGTTGAGGTGTTGGATCCTTCATCAGGACTTGGACATCTGATGGCCCATTTTTTGTGTGGCCAACAAACTGGGGTTAGTGAGGGTTTTTATGACTGGAATCCTTCCGTGCTTGGTTGTTGTCATGGTGTGTTTGTAGTGTGTTTGTGATTGAGTGTGTGTAGATGTTACCCATCCCGGTTGTTCTATGTCAGATCTGCTTGGAATGGCCATATACAAAGTTTAGCCAGCCAGGTCCTCCTTTGGTGGGACCATGTGCCAGTCCACTTAGGAACAGCATGTGCTTGGGGGTGGCAGCCCCAAGATCCAAATGTGGCAGTGTGGATAGAAGGTGTCTGTTATGGTTGTCTGGCTGTGTGGTTTGATGGCCCATGTGGGGCAGGTAGTGCTCGAATGTGGCAGATTTGAGGCTCTCTGGTGGCATTGGTGGGCGGAAGGTGTTTCAGTGTTGTTTTGCTGGTTTAGTTGGTAGTATTGTTGGTGTGGCCCTGATGCCAGTGGGCTAGATGAACAAGTTACTTTCTTACCTGATAACGTTCTTTCGATGGGATGTTCCGACGACGTATTTCATATCTATGACAGGTAATCACCACAGCTGTGCTGCTTTGGAAAGTTTTCGGCATCTGCGTCCTGCGTCGATGATATCGATACGCTGTCCTCGAGGGCCTCCGTCGAGCCGACGTCACCGGGTGTTATAAGTAGGGCGCACGCCGCTCGTAGCCTCAGTTGTAGTTTTTTCCCAGAACGTGTGGCACTAATCTTCTGCCAATATGACCACATAAAGCCTTGCAGAAACGTAAGCTGCAATAGCATAAGAAATTCTGTAGTGGGGCAGGCTGGAAAGGAGCGATATGGAATACGTCGTCGGAACATCCCATCGAAAGAACGTTACCAGGTAAGAAAGTAACTTGTTCTTCGAGGGGATTAGTTCCTCCGACGTATTCCATATCTATGACAGACTCCCAAAGCAGTACCAACGTATGGAGGAGGGAAAATAATTTAGAATTTAGAAATTTAGAATGCCCAATTAAATTGAAGAATAGAGGACCGCCTTGCAAAAGGCCAGATCCTGCCCATGGGTAGAATCTAGGGAGTAGTGTCTTACAAAAGTAGGGACCGAAGCCCATGTGGCTGCTTCACAAATCTTACGAATGGGAACACCCCTCTGCAGGGCAGTGGAGGCAGCCACACCCCTAGTAGAATGGGCCCGTAAGCCTGCCAGAGGGTCCTTACCAGCCAAGTGGTAACATTCAGAAATTGCCAAGATAATCCATCTAGACAAAGTCTGCTTAGTAACAGCTTGTCCCAAACGCCTTCCAGCGTATCCAATAAAGAGCTGATCGTCCACTCTGACCCGGGACATGCGTGAGATGTAGAAACTTAAAGCTCTTCTAGGATCCAACCTATGGAGCCTCTCCTCTTCCTTACCAGGATGCGAAGGAGGATAGAACGCCGGAAGAATGACCTTCTGGCTTAAATTAAATTCTGATACAACTTTCGGAAGAAAAGAAGGACGAATTCTAAGGACAACCCTGTCCTTATGAAACACTGTGAAGGGTGGCTTAACAGACAGTGGGGGTCATTACGAGGTTGGAGGTAAGGGATTACCGGCACCGGTAAGGGTGCCGATGCAGGTAATCCCTTACCTCCGTATTCCCAGTTCCCTTTGCAGGTCCTTCCTTACCGCCTGCTTTTAGCAGGAGTTAAGTACGGGACCTGCAAAGGTACCCCGGAGGTAATTATGGTACCGTAATTTACGATGCCGTAATTACCTCCTTCCCCATTCCCATTGAGCCCTATGGGGCAGAAATGGGAATGGGGAAGGGCAAAAGGTGAATGGGGAATTACCGGTCCCTCCAACCCTGGAATGGACAGGTAATTACTCCATTCACCATGCCGGATTTGGGACGGTTTCGGAGGCAACCATGGAGCTAATTACTCCATGGTTAGCTCCAAACCCAGAATGAGGCCCAGTGCCTGCAACTCACTCACTCTGCGAGCGGAAGTAACCGTAACTAAAAATACAGTTTTAAGGGTTAACAGTCTCAAAGGACAAGAATGTAAAGGCTCAAATGGAGCACCCATTAGGAATTTTGGAACCTGGTTCAAATCCCAACCGGGCGCCTGGAAAGGTGACGGTGGAAACACATTAGTGAGCCCTTTCAGAAACTGAGAAATTAAAGGAATTTTTAAAATAAGAACACTCCTCAGACGAGCGCTTAAATATGGACAGCGCCGCCAGGTAACCTTTAATGGTACCCACTTGCAGGCCCTTGTGGGCTAAGGAAAGCAAAAAAGGCAGAACCACAGGAATGTCACATGAAAAAGGATCCACATTCTGAACCCTGCACCAGTCGCAGAACTTTCTCCAACTGCAACAGTACAGGGACTTTGTTGCAGGCCTTCTGGCCGAAAGCAACACCTCCATCACGTCTTCAGGGAGGTCCCAATCCTTATACCTCAACATTTCAGAAGCCAAGCATGAAGGTTGAGGGATTTGACCTCTGGATGGAGAGCCTGACCCCCCCTCCCGTGAGAGCAGATTGTCTCGGTAGGGGAGACGGCATGGAGGGCAGATGGACAAGTCGAGAAGGTCCGGGTACCACGTTCTCCGGGCCCATGCCGGAGCAATGAGGATCATCCGGGAACCGAACCTCCGTAGCACTTGTGGAATGACGGGGACTGGAGGAAACGCACACAGCAGTGGGAAGGACCACTCCACCACAAACACGTCTCCTAAGGCTCCTCTTGGAGGAAATTCCCACAAGCAGAACCTTTCGCACTTCCGGTTGACACTTGTGGTGAAGAGATCCACTTGTGGGGTCCCCGAAAGGGCGAAGATCTCCAGGAGAATCTCCTGAGCCAGCTTCCACTCGTGAGAGATTGTGCTCTGCCTGCTCAGAGCATCCGCCATCTCGTTTTCATCTCCGGCCAGATGAACTGCCGAGATCAACATTTCCTGCTGGATGGCCCAGAACCAGAGCTGCAATGCCTCTCTGCACAGAGGAAGTGACCCTGCCCCCCCACTTTTGTTGAGGTAGTGCATGACCACTGTGTTGTCTGTCAGAATCAGGGCATTCTTCCCTCGCACAGTCGGCAGAAAAGCCTTCAGGGCAAGCCTGACGGCCCTCAGCTCCAACAGATTGATATGGAGTCTGGACTCCAACGGAGACCAACGACCGCTGACTGTCAGCTCGTTGGCATGAGCTCCCCATCCCGTGAGGGATGCGTCCGTCACGATCGTCACCTCCGGCCAGGGTAGCCAAAATGGAGCCCCTTCAATAGATTGCCCTCGGTGGCCCACCACAGAAGGTCCTGGGAGACCGAGGGCAGCACCTGAACGGGGTCTGACATCCTGCCAGAGGACTGTGACCACTGCATCTTGAGAGCCCACTGCAGAGATCTCATCCGCAGTCGGGCCTCTGGCACCAGAAGACTGCAGGATGCCATGAGGCTGAGCAACCTCAAGAACTCGAACGCCGGGAGACTCTGGGCATGTTGAAACTGGTGCACCATCTGCAGAGCCTGTGAAGGGAGTGGCAGGTGAAGGACAGATGATCCAGGACTTGCTCGGGAGAGCGCGCCCTGATCAACCAATCGTCCAGGTAGGGGTAGACGTGAATCCCCCCTTTCCTGAGATACGCTGCCACCACCACCACCATGAGCTTGGTGAAGACCCTCGGGCGGAGGTCAATCCGAAGGGCAGGATCCAAAACTAAAAGTGCGAGTCGCCAACCGCGAACCTCAGGTACTTCTTGTGCTTGGGATGAATTGGCACATGAAAATAAGCATCCTTGAGGTCCAGAGACACCAACCAGTCCTGAAGTTGAAGGGCCTGGAGGACTTGTGTCACAGCCTAGGTATGGTATCCCAGTTGTCGCAGATAACACTCTCCCAGTTATGGAAAAGTATCCTTCTCTCTTCGAACACGAAAAGTCTCTAACGTGATAGGCCAAAGACTTTCCCCCCCAAGAGCTCAGCCTACATGAATCTATTCCACCTGTCAGGCTGAGGGCTTGAGTGAAAAGGCAGGAGCAGACTCAGCAGAGCTAAAGGAGGGAAGAGCAGAGCAGACGTTCAGAATGCAGCCAGGTATTGCCAAATGAACAGCAAACAAAACCCCCAAGTACCCACTCTTACCTGTTCCGTAAGAAAATGTACCAGTAACCTACTAGTATTGGACACAGAGGGGAAAGCTTATATCAACGGTGAAGGAGGAGTGCACCAGTGTATCAGGACATCAGTGCTGCAAAGCGTCCCAAGAAGGTGTCCACAGTGCTCAAAAATAGACTCAGCAAAGCGTCCCAAAGAATATCCCAAAGCAATCCAATTTGGTTTCAGCAAAGCGTCCAAATATGTCCAAAGCAATCCAGATTCAGCAAAGCATCCAGATATGTCCAAAGCAATCCAATTGCAGATTCAGCAAAGCGTCCAGAATAAACAGTGCCAAAAAAAATGTTTAAGCAAACAAAAAAAATAAAGGCAGAGGAAACAAGCGTTACCCCACGCTAGTATTCGAGTGAGAAAGCGTCACAGCCAGAGGACTTTAACAAGTGGAGGTCGAGTTGCAAGCCGAGTTCAAGGATTCCGGGGAAAGCAGTCGAGGAGGGACGGGCGTCGGAAACAGGGAAGGAAAAGGCAGAGGCGGAGGCTTGAATTAAGCACAGGGTTCGAGATCAAACAGGAGTTAGGAAACAGCGCTCGGAACTAACACAGTTTAGGAGCACTTGGCACTCGAACAGACAGTATTAAATACGGTCTTCAGAAGGCACGGCAACGTGGTACGTGCGTGTCACGTGACTAACATAGCAGGAGGATGGGAATTGTAGTTTTAGCGGGCTCTGTGTGTTGAAGAGCGCTCATATAAACGCCATGGCAATTTCCAATAAAAACGGGATGTGACAACTTGAGAGAGAGTAACCATCTTGAACTTGTCCGTCGTGAGGAGCTTGTTCAAACCACACAAGTCCATAATGGGTCTCAATCCCCTGTCTTTCTTCGGAATCAAAAAATAAGGGGAATACCATCCCTTGTTCCTCCCCGCTACAGGCACCAGTTCTATGGCACCTTTCTCCAGCAGGGATTTGATTTCCTGCGCAAGGAGCGGATCCGGACTCTTCAAAGAGAGATTCCTGGTGGATTGTCGTGAGGCCTCTGCCGGAAAGGAAGACAGTAGCCGTGGGCTATGATCTCCAGAACCCACACATCTGAAGTAATGGCATGTCATTCTACAAGATGCTGCGCCAGTCTTCCCCCAACCGGCAAACCATGGGGCATGGCCTCATGACTGACCTGAAGCGGCTGCGGCAGTGCCTGAGGGCAAAGAGGCAACTGCTCGAGCGGCCTTGGCACCTCGAGTACCTTGTTTTCCACCTCTGGTACTCCTACGTTGGCCTCTTTGACTTGCAGCTCCCCTCGATTTACCAAAGGTTGAGTAATATCGAAAGGAACCTCCCCTCCATTGCTGTCCCCTAGGACGAAAAGGCGGAGGTTGGCGAACTGCAGAGCTCAACGACTTCGCTGCAGCCTTCGAGGTCTGCAACCTCTCAAGGCTCTCGTCAGCCTTGCTGCCAAAAAGATGGTCACCATCAAAGGGCATGTTGAGAAGTCGGGCTTGTACATCCGGAGCAAACCCCGACTTCCGCAACAACGCAACCTGCGCATTACGGTGCCCGCTGCCATGGACCGGCTGACACAGTCTGCCACGTCCAAACCCGACTGAACAGATTCACACATGGCACCCTTGCCATCCTGTACAAGGGCAACAAAGCCATCCCTTTCCTTCCCTTCAGGAATATGTTCAGCCGCTAAGGAAATACAATTTCACAGAGTATGAGTGAAACGTGCAAAGGTACACACGGAGTTGACTGCTTTCAAAGCCATACCCCCTGAAGAAAACACTTTCTTCGCCCAACCATCAAAATGCTTGTCGTCCCTATCAGGAGGGATTGTAGGGTACAACGCCTGTTTAGCCGGGGCTGTAGCTGCCTGCACCACCAAACTCTCCGGAGTAGGGTGCACAGACAAGTAGCCGGGGTCACCACTGGCTGGGCGGTATTTTTTCGGCAACGACTTTCCCACTGCCGGAAGACTCTCTGGAGCAGTCCAAGCCTCTGCCACCCTTCTTTGCAAGGCCATATGGAATGGCAGGACCGTGTCAATTGGTGCACCAAGGTCCAGGATATCTGTCAGGTCATCCTGCAGAAAATCCACTGGGGGCACAGATCACCCCAAGTACTCCGACACCCTTGACATAAGCTGCCAGTACAAAGACTCAGCGTGCATGCCAGGCTCAGGCCTACCAAACTCCGCCTCTGGAGAGGTGTCTAGACCACTGGCGTCGTGCAACGACTGACGCAGGTCTTCAATCTGGCTATGACCAGACAATATTTCGTCAGGTACCTCATTAGGAACCAAACCTTCCTCAGACCCTTCTTCCACCTCAGAAATATAATCCAGAGGCTTGAATGGGAGCACAGAAAAAGGGACAAATACATTTTTAAACTTAGCCAGAGCCTTTTTCGGGGTTTCCACCGTGCCACGGGGTACCTCCGACAAACATCCTCTAAGGCGTCGAGGGCGTCAATGTAATCGGCGTCGAAGTCGAGCGTGGCGCCGACGGCTTCCACACAGTCCTTGAGGGTGGTGCCCCGAGCGTTTCCTTCGACGGCCTCGGCGCCAATGGCATTGAGGGTTTCCTCGGAGCTGGAGCCTCGAGTGCACCTCTCGACTGACATGGCGCCGATGGCATCGACGTCTTCAAAGAAGACCTCACAGGCTCCGGCTGTCTCGAGGGCGTCGAGGACCGGGATCTGGAGCGGCCATGGCTAGAGCGATCCACCTTGTCCGATCGAAACCTCAAAGGTTCTTGATGATCGTGCCGACCACCTGAGCCTGAAGGCGTACGAGTGGTGGCTCTAGCACGGTCACGGCCGGCTTCTCTCGAAGGCGCGGACGGACCGGAGCCCTGCGATTCAAAAATTGCCATCATTTCCTTACGGAAGGCAGCCCATTCTGCAGGAGTCGACTTGCTTGTTGGGACAAGCAACCCGCCGACAGGTGGAGTCCTCGGACGAGGACGGGGAAGGCGACCAGTGACGGCGCTTCCGCGAGTGCCTCGAAGAGACAGAAGAATGGCGGGAACCACTCTGGGACCGAGACCCCCTGGACTTACGCCGATGACGTGGAGAGTCGCCCCTCAAATGGTCGGTGCAAAGTCCAGTGGACCTCGGCTTACGGGGTTTGGAAACCCTACCTACCGAAAGCTTCTTCTTCCGCTCCCGCAAGGCCTTCGACGTGAGCGACTGGCATTCGTTACAATCGCCCGTAGCGTGGTCCTCCCCGAGGCACCAGAGGCAGGTGTTGTGCGGGTCCGTCAGCGACATCTTGGAACCGCACTCCCGACACTTCTTGAAACCTGACCGCGGGATGGAAGAAGAGGAAGACATGATACAATCTTCACAAACCAAGTTTGAAAGAACCGATAGAAAACTCAGAAGAACCGAGGCGCGCCGAGATGTCTGAAGCAAACTCGCGGAAAAAACTGAACTGAGGCTACGGGCGTCGTGCGTCCTACTTATAACATCCGGTGACGTCGGCTCGACTGAGGCCCTCGAGGACAGCGTATCGACGTCATCGACGCAGAACGCAGAAAATGTTCCGAAGCAGCACAGCTGTGGTGATTACCTGTCATAGATATGGAATACGTCGGAGGAACCAATCCCCTCGAAACGCCTGCTTGGATAGCCAATCTAAGTCTACGGAATGGGTTGAGTGTTTGTCGTTTAGTGTGCAGTGATGATCAGGTTGTGGGAATGTGTCTGGTTGTGTGGAAGGAAGAGAGGTGTATTATGACTGGTTTCCCTATGACAGGTTTCCCTCCCTGCTTGCATCCTTCCCCCTGAATGCATGTTGAGTGAGGTCATGAATGGAATGTTCTGTGTGTGGAATGTTGGGTCTCAGTGAATGTTCCACCCAGGCAGTTGGTAGTTATGTAGCCTGGGTGGTGGGAGCCAGTGGGCTCCCCTCTGTCTCTGTGTATACTTCCTACTGATGTACCTGATGACATCTGAAGAGCTTGTAACCTGATTAAAGCTACTTGATGATCTGACCTGCTGACTACTGGAGTATTCTTTACGATTCCTCAGTGCTATTGAGCGCTCTATAAATGCTAAAAAATACATAAATAAACGTATCATAACACCGACCTGCTTAGTTCCCTGACCCAGGTCGAGGAGGAGCTGCAACTTCCCACCTCCTAAGGTCAGAATTGGAGCAATATCTCCCATAAGCTTGGCCCAAGGAGTCATTGAAGTATCTCGGAGTTAATATTCCGGGTAACCTGACCCACCTATACAGGCTTAACTATCTGTCTCTGGTGCATGGGGTTAAAAAAGACTTGGACCAATTGCACTCTCAGCATTTGTCCTGGTATGGGAAAACGGTTGTCATTAAAAATGAATGCTCTCCTGCGCTTCTTTTACCTTTTTCAATCGGTAGCCGTCGCCAATCCTAGGCACACAATACAAGATTGGGATGCCTTGCTGCTACAATTGCTGTGGAAGGGGAACTCCCCTACCGCAAATAAGCACACACTGTTTGCCCCAAAGTTACAGGGTGGCTTATCTTTCCCAAAGCTTTTTAGTTATTATCAAGTGGCGCAAGTCAGACCTTTAGTCGACTGGGTGCAGAAGGATTCTGGGAAGAACTGGGTGGCCATGGAGTAGGCAGTGGCAGGAAAGTATCTATGGAGGCAACCGTGGTTTCCAAGGAGAGAAAGGGCACAGGGGCTCTATGTCAACTTCATCACTAGGGCTATTCTTGAGGTCTGGGGCGGCCTAAGTAAATCAGCAGGGGCCTGCTCCTTCCCATCGCCTTTTACTCCATTCATTCATAATGATAACTTCACCCCCAGTAAATTGGATAAAGGATTTGAGGTGTGGCTGGACAGGGGGATAAGCAAGGAGTGTGACCTTTTCACAAAGGGGAAAATCAGAATGTTTGAGGAGTGTAAAAATGCTATGGGGCTCACAGAGGGTGACCGTTTCTGCTGTTTGCAAGCCAGGCGCTCTGTTATGGAATTGGCAACAAGAGAACTAACCCCCCTTGAGGTAATTTTTCAGGAGCCAGCAGAAGCTAAGGGGTTGATATCCAGACTCTATAAAGTAATCAACCTACTTTCAGTCCCTGGCAGGATATCCTATTGTGTTGGATGGGAGAGGGCATTGGACAGAGTGATACCTCCAGGGGCCTGGGACAGGATATATGCAGGGACCTACACCACACTATGTCCGCGGATGGCAGAAACACAAGCCAAGAGACTATCAAGATGGTATAGAACCCCCTCCCGCTTTCATCATTTGCACCCTGCTGTCTCAGGGCTGTGTTGGAGAGGTTGCGTAGCCGAGGGTAGCCTATTGCATATTCTGTGGGGCTGCCCGGCAATACAAGAATATTGACTGGAGGTTAGGTCCAAATTAAAATACATCATTGCCATAGAGATTCCAGGAGACCACTCGCTTAGCATCCTGGGCCTCTATGATTTGCTAAAACAATTGTGCACAACAGGGGAACTAAGTTAGTGTCACACTTGCTGCTGGTGGCCAAACTTTCAATTTTGCATCTGTGAAAGAGACCTTTACCGCCCTCTTCCAGTTTGTGGCTGGACAAAGTTTGGAACAACCTAGCCATGGAAAAACTCACAGCTAATATGACAAACTCCCTTTTAACTTTTATGGCTGTCCGGTGCCCATTTGTCAGTAATCCAGATGGTGGTTCCATTCTTCCGTCTCATTCCCTCCGGAGTACGCATTCCAGACTACCTAAAACATGCACACTATCACGATTACCGCCTCTTTGCAACCGGTCTAGAAATGGTTCACTACAATGTCGTAGTCATTACCCGGCATTTACACCCGTAAGAAAGCATACACCGTTTGCTATGCGGTGGCGGTTGCCGCAGAGATTGGGGCATAAACATTAGGTCCTCTCAACGTCACACATACGTTATGTCATGTGATTCAAGGCTCTTAAGCTCCTCCTTGCCGAGTAGTCAGTGCTTCTGATTTTGACTGAAGTGCGTTACTTTCTGTGTGTTTGATATTCTACGTTTCCTGGTTTCCTGATTATTGGCTTGTTTTACGGACTCTGGGGCTGATTCATGGAATTTGTGCGCCGAAAAACAGGGATTTGTGTGCCATTCTGCCAGCAAATCCTCATTTGTTAAAGAGGGATTTGCGGGCAGAATGGCACACAAATCTCTGTTTTTTGGCGCAAATAATTCCATGAATCAGCCCCTCTGACTCTTCCTGCTCCCTGCCTGTTACGAGTCACTTTGGGTTTTGTACCATTTCCAAATAACTTTTGAACCTTGCTTTGTTCTACCTCGACCTTGCTCCTGTCTTGTCCCTGCCTGTTACTTACTTGCTCTCTCCTCCTGCTGACCTGGAACTCTATACGGACTGTCGCTCTTGCTCCCTGTGGATTATACCTGATTTCACGTTGCTGACTCGGACCTCATTAAGGATTGCTTTAACCTCCCATTTTTGCACGTTGAACTGCTCCTCCTGTTGCCGACCATGATTGTTCTACAGACTGTTGTATCATTCGGATCCCTAACTGCTGCACACGCTACCTAGTAAGTCTGGAAGGCACTCTCTTATCTACATCACCCCGGTACGGACTAGAGACTTCCTCTGTACTTGGAGGGGTGAGTAGGGACCGTCCTCGTTTCGTCGTGCACTGCTAATGACTACCTGGCCGCTAGGTGCAAACCTGCTGTCGGGAATAGCCCTGTCCCATCTCAGTGCTTCCAGACCTTACTTATAGCACCTCCACTCTGATGCTGTATTATCAAAGTTGCTCCATCACAGCTCACTGTAAGGAACATTCTGGATATTCTTTCTTACTCTTTCTATCCTGCTCAAACACTGCCTTATCTTATTTCTATATTACTCTCCCTGCTACAGATGCTTCAGATCTCCCTTATTGCCTGTTGATTGTGTATTTCCAGCCCGTGTGGTGTTACCCATTGCTAGACATATCACAATTGAGGTTGGTCTCATTTATCCATCATCTTTTGTTTCTTGACTAAAGAAAGGGTTGTTGCTAATTTGCCTTTCCTTTCCGGTTCAAGGAGGTCTGCTGCACGCGTTTGGGTCCATTCTTCCAAATAATAGATCCCTTGGTATTGGTTTTCTATCCATACAGAGGGTTATATTGTTGGGTAGAATTTGTCATCTACACGACATGGGCAAGATACAAGGTCTTCTTGACACCATTTTTGAACAATGTTCAGAGAGACTTTAATGTCTTGACGTGCCCAACACAACTGTGAGCCCATAATCTTGTTAAACTGCCCTAGACTAGGTCCCCTAGTCAACTATGGCTCATCCGTACTGTCAAATATGGTGTGGTTTTGCATCATGAAGCCAGAGAGTACTCCCTGGTGGGGGAGGGGAGGGAAAAGGTGGGGAGGGAATGGTAAATTATTCTTTGATAAGTTTGTGTTGTATTTTGTTGATGAGTGCCGGCATGGTCCGGAAGTTGTTGAGAGCATCACAAAACTTAATACAATCTTGTCTTTAAAAAAATATATCATAAAGGGGGAAGGAAGGGAAGAAAAAATTGTGAAAAACAAAACATACAGTAAGTACGATTGCATGGGTATACAGAGTTGTTAGGAAATGTCCCAATGGTGAAATTGGTGAAAAACACACATATGTCCTCTGCAGAACCAGTGGCCTCGCTAAATCATAAAATAAGTGTCTATCTGATTACTGGTGACATTCTGGGTCGGCCATGGTGTGTGTGAGACATATGGTGAATAGGTCTCCTATTACGATTTATCCATTGGTTCAAAGATGGTCCTAGCTTGTAGTCTGACGTACTATGTCTATAAGTTAGCTAATTATTGTTGTGCCTGTAAATAGAGTGCACAGTGTGTTTCCGATTAAAAATGGTGTTCTAATTCGGTAGTGGTAGACAGGCAGTCGCTAAAACAATATATATAATCCTTATTTGCATGCCTTCCTAAATTCGGTTACATGTGATTATAACTAATGAAATAATAACTAATTCAAAAATAATGAATACAAAATAACTAATTCCAAAATAATGAATTCATTTTTCGTTGTGTTTTGGAATCCCCCCCCCCTCCCGCCTCCAAAACCCTGCCTTTAAAAAAAAAGAACCTTTCCCCACCCCCAAAACTACTATTCCCTCTAAAAAACCCATTTTTAGCTTTATTGAAAATTTGTTATTTTGGTATTAGTTGTTTTATCATACGTTATTTTTTCATTCGTTGTTTTATATTCAATATAATCACTGCATACCTAAATTCAGTGTGGCTAAGATAGTGCATAATGGTTTAATATGCCCACCTAATTGGTATCTTGTTAAAGTGTCAGGGGTGTTTGAGCTGTCCTAAATAAGCTCAGTTTGGATGTTAGTTGACGGCATGATGTGTCTAGTGCTGTAAGAGAAAGAAAGGTGTCTGGTGAGACAGCGTATTGAATAGAGTCTGCAGTGGGTGATCATAGTTGCGAAGTAAGTAACTCACCTAAGTAAGCGTCTTGCAGAATACAATTTAAAGTACTTTTTAGGAAGTATTCATTTTCCAATTATTGTAGTTTTTAGTATCTGTAAAAACAAGGGTTGAAATGTGCGGTTTGAAATGGTGAAATTCGAGTTAGTTAAGGAATTAAACTGACATGGGTTATTCTTTGAACTTTTGTTTTGGTGGAGAAAGTCCTGGGGAAGGGAGTCATTTGCTCTGGAAATGTGAATATTATCTGTTTGAACTTGAACATTTGTGCACTTTCTAAGTAAAAGACAGTACCCTCAACACCTTAGAGTTAGTTTTAGAATGTGAGGGCTAAAATAGGATTTCGGACAGAGGACATTTTTGCTTTGGACATATTGGGCCTCATTATGAGTCCGGCGGTAGCATTTTTTTCCGGCGCCCGGCAATGGGGACTTACCGGGGCATTCAAGCCCCGGCGGTCCTGGTAGTTCCCCATTGCCGGGCACCAGAAAAAATGACTCCCCATTCCTATTCGAGTCCCATTGGACTCAATGGGAATGGGGAGAACGGATGCACCGGCACTATTCATGAATGGTGCCGGTGCATCCGTCAAGGACTGACCTGGCGGGCTGAAAGGCACCCGCTCGCAGAACTCGAACTATGCCGGTCCGGTAACAACAGTGCCGGTATCTTACTCGCATTGTTGTTACCGGACCGTCATACATATAATGAGGCCCATTGACACTTGACAGACTTAGTTTTTGGTTGAGCTGGGAAATACCTCCTAGAATAGGGACAGCGAGGCATCTTCCAACCCCTTAATTATTTCAATAAACGCCTATAACAACCACCATGAACCCACTCTGTCTGAGTCTCGTTCCTGGCTCCTCACAGGAATTATGGTTAACTAAGAATATTGGCATGGATGGTTTCACGATTGGGCAACAATTGGCCTTTAAGAGTATGGGTGGTTGTCCGTCAGGAGGCTTAATCGCAGCCATTAATAACACAATTTTGGAGAAGTACAAAATTGTTTCTGACACGATTTATGGTATTTTGGCCATAAAGGTTTTCTTGAAGAATTTAATCTTGGTATGTCCACTTCTCCTGGTGAATACTTACTTTAACCCATTGTGTACCAACTTGGATATGTTTATGCTTAAACTGTCTGGAATATGAAAAGATTACTTAGGAGATGGGAAAGGTCAATGTATCCTGATTACTGGGGATTTTAATGCAGAGTGTGAATCTGACTTATTGAAAGGTCTTTCCTGTAAAGAACTGCAGGCAAAATAAAAAATATAAAATGTTTATTGATCGTTTTATGGTAGGGAGAATTCTTCGATAAAAGGAACCTTAAAATGACAAATGGTTCAATTCAAGGGGATGTTCCGTCACAGCCAACATGGAAAAATTGAACTAAATTCTCCCACATTGATTATGTAGTGATGTTGGCTCCCCTTATGGAATATTTTGTAGAATGTAAAGTTTCCGATACAACTCTGAGTAATCATAATATATTGATTACTAAATTCAGTCAGATTGTAATGAATGATTTGGACATTGACTGTACAGATGTAGTGGTATCGGTTGGTGGAAACAGAATTGTCAGGAAGATAACAAACATCCTGAAGTATAACACAAGGGTTCTCGACTTTTTCGACAACTCGAAATTAAAGGAAAAATTATATCATATAAATGTGAACATGTTTAAGGTCTTCTTAGATAGATTTGGGAATTGTGGTAAACAACATTTGAGAGGATTGACTCAATTCTCCCACCCATTTGATGAGGTGGTTCAATCTCGTTAGAAAGCTTTGTGTTAAGAGATTCAAGGCCTAGTGAGGTTAGGTTGGAGCAGTATTATGCTCTGTGAAAAAATAAGGAAGCTCAAACATGCCGGTACAAATTGGCTCAAAAGCAATAGACATATCCAATTGCAAAGGGAGGGAGAAATGATGTTGCAGATCGGTTTAAAGAAAAACTCCCAGAATTTCTGGGCTGTAATAAATGACACTTTAAATTCACAAGATTTGGTACAAAATAATTCCATTGCAGAAGGGACTTGGGAGCAGTATTTTAGATCCCTATATAGAGAATCTAGGAGACAATTCCCTTGTTTAGAATACGATGGACCCCGGATTCTTCCCCTGTTGATTGAAATGATAGAAGAAATAATAAGAAAAGCATCAGGTTCCCGTGCTTCACGTCCAAATGGCTTGACTAATGCCTTATTAAGGTCAGTTCCTTAGTTGTGGGCAAAGAGTATTTTTTTGCTGTTTTCCTCAGTGCTGAATTCAAAGTCAACACCAAGTTCTTGGAAACAGTCCATAGGGATACCAGTTTTTAAAAAGGGAAACAGGATGAATCTACTAAACTATCACCCAATATCACTGTTGGATTAGGACCGGAAGATTTTGCAGCTGTTATTCAAAGGCAACTGGAGGCCTGGGATTACTCTGTGGGGCGCCTACAAAGGTTCCAAACTGGTTTTCGCAAATGAATGTCTACCACTCTTAATAGCCTTGTGCTTTCCTGCTTACAGGAGGATGCGTGGGAGAATATCTCGTCTCCAGTCTTTATAGCAACAGTAAGCTTCTCCCAGGCATTTGATTCTGTGAATCAGTCATTGCTTTAGACAAAGTTAAGAAATTGGCATCTTCTTTCAGCATTATTGGCGATTCTGATACATCTTCTTGAGGGTAGAGTGAGGAATCCTATGGATCCCTCACTGAAACCCTGCCTAAAGTCTCCTCCCAGCTGGCCATGTGAAGGCAGATGCATCCTGATCCCAACTCTGAGGGTGGTGTACTGTGGGAGGATCACCTCGGAGGAGACAGGGTCCAGGGCGGTAAGGAGATTCCGTGGGATGAGACACAGTATTTTTCCTCTGACCAGAAGAATCTTCCCAATGTACCTAACAATGTCATGGCTTGTTGCCATTTTAATGTCTCTAACCCTTATATAAGATCTAGGGTTGTGAACCCTAAAGTTATCAAATCAGAGCAAACAATACCAAAAGAAAGATCCTTTTTGGTTTCACAAACTAAATGTCTTCCTCAATCCCAAGGGTACTATATAAATGAGTACTGAAATGTTGTCTTCACTAAACTATTTTCCTCTGTAATAGCTAATTGTCATAGCCCCACTGTTAAAAGTCTTAAGGGAACTAAATAATCAAAATAATTCAAAAGTGGAAAACCCTAACTTTGTTGAAAGAGACTATAAGTCCCAGAATCCTAGAGGTACTGAGACAATGAAGAGGGCTGAAAAGGCATGCAGATGTAGCAGTAAGGCAATTAAGCCTAGTAGCCATAGCAGTAGTCAGGCAATTAAGGCTAATAGCCCACACCTGAAGACAATTGTTGAACCTATGAGGCATAAACGGCTCTCTCAGGAAAGGAGGTATAGAAGGAGCAGGAATGAGAGCTGGACGGCTGGCTGTAGTAGTAGGAGCAGCAGAGAAGAAGCACAAGGCTAGCAAATTTCTAGAAAGTGGAAGAACAGAAGGGACGCTGGAACATGGAGACAGCAGATTTAACCTGCAAGTTCTGAAAGAGTCCTGTTCTCCCAAAATCTGAAGTACAGAGGGTGCGCAGCCGAAGACATGCAGGAGACAAGGTTTTCCACATGTGAGCCTAATTGCTGTGATTACAGAGCAGTGGAAGTGCAGGAGACTATGGCCAGAAGTAAGTGAAGTGGCAAGCTGAGGGTCTTGGGAGAAAAAGGGCCTCCCAAATTAAGTGGCCGGATGGGAGACACCCGTTTTGAAGAGAGGAAATTGGGGAAGCTGTGCAACCTGCAAAACCAGTGTCTATGAAGCTGGTGAGTGAAGCACAGTGTTGTGGTACACTGCGCAAGTCTTGCCGGTAACTGTAGCCAGCTCCTAAGTGACTAGCGTATTATTCTGTGCAAGTGAAAGCTGTTAGTTGAATGCCAAAGTCTGACGAACAATGGAAGTGTAGCGCTCACGTATCCAGTGAAAGATCTAACATGGAGTGAGAAGCTAAAGCCTTTGAACACCATTGTTGAAATATTTAAATACTGTTACTGTATAAGAGAGTGGTTGCTTGTCCCTAATTAAAAGAGGGAACAATTTTCTACACCATTAATATATACCTAACCTTAATGATATACGAGTTACAAATTATAAAGACTGAGAACTACATCCAAATGAGGTTGGGTGTGCATAATTGTAATTCCCCAAAGAAGTCAGCACTTTAACCTGTGTTGTTACGTGGGAATACAATTCTCTCTTTATCTTTGAACCCTGAAATGTACTTTAAAGAGAAGTCTCATGTGCCCAATTGTATTTTGATCTGAAAGTCTGAATCTGACACTGTATCTAGAAATGACTTTCTTTTCATTTCTACCAAGTGAAGAGTTTAAACAATTGAAAAGAAGAACAAGCATTACCCAAGCCAAGAGGCAACCCCTGTTGATAGTGAAACCTGCCTTTCTAAATGTTAAAGAGCCATTCTGCTGCATTGTAAAGGTGTTAACAACCAAGTTGCTTGACATGTGTGCATGTATTACCTGAAGCTGAGAGACTGACACCAACGCTTTTGGGTAATTACTTGGTCTGAGAACTGGCAGAAAGGTGTGAGTGAGCTGGGGAAGGGGTACTACTTGCTTGTAAAGGAACATTTTGAAGTAGATATAATCTGTGAAGCCAAAGACTGTGGAAACCATATAGGAGTGAGTCTGATGGACAGAAGCAGGTATTATTTTGGCAAGAAGATAGAGGAGGCAAAGAGGCTGCACCGTTTAAGAGTCATTAAAAGGAAGAGTGCCTTGCTTTCCTGACGAGATTGAAGTATCTTGTCAAAACCTTTCCAACAATTGAATTACTGAGCTGCAGTAGTAATACTGAAATAATGGTGGTATATTAAGCTGTCCGCGGATGTAGTCTTGAGGTAGTCTGAACAAGTAAAGTACTGTGGGATGAAGGTGACTGTGCTCATAGTACCACCAGGAGAATTGTGGTTGTGGAAGTTGAAGCAGTAACAGTAGGAAATCATCCTGACAGATATACCAATGTAGATACTGTAACTAACAAAGTCCAACTGTTGATTAGGAACTGTCTGTTGTTGACAGTAGGAACATCATACTTTCTTTTTAAACCGTGGCAAACTATCTGAAGAAGAGCCACTTCATCATAACCAGGATTACCATTGGTGCTATTTCTTTTCTAGAAGCTGGAAGGGGAACTTTTCATCCAGGAACAAAGATTTGTAACCAGTGGATTTTTGTTAGAACTTTTTCTTTGACTTTGAACTTTCAACAGCTGTTTCAAAACCGTTCTTTACTTTTGCTGATCATTTTGGAGTTAACTTTGAATCCTGTGGAAGGGATCTTACCCAGGGCAGGAGACGGCCATTCAGACATTTATTTTATTTGATTTATTTTTGCATTTGTACAGTGCCTAAGCCCGGAGGCATCAAGGCGCTGTTTCAAGAACAGTTACTCGGAAAGGAAGCTTCATAAAATGAGGGTGGAGGGAAAAGCATTACAGACATATGAGAGATTTCACAATGTCACTTTCTGCGGCATGCAAAGGGCATGCCTTATTATGCCCACAGGGTATGAGAATAGCAAGGTTATTAGGGCTTTTCGGAAGGCCCAATATGATTCCTCCGCTCGTAGCTGCTGAAATGTGTTCTCATTTAGAGATGTTGAATGTAGAGCGCAGGGCATTGTTTTGGATTATCTGAATTTTGTTGAGGTTTTGTTGGGAGGTACCTGCAAAGAGGAATTACAATAGTCTAGTCTGGCCCCAATTACAGCTCGAGCAATGGTAAGGCAGCTGGAAGGTGTCAGGAATTGTTGACTGTGTTGTGGAATCATCATTGTGTTGTTATTGTTTATTATATTGTGTTTTTGTATAATTTCCTTTGTTTGTTTGTTGTTTAGTGTCAGGGCCAGTTTTCCCATGCTAAAGAATGTTCCCTTAGCCATTATACTAGGTAGAGAATTCCTCTGTAGAGTAGGACAAGCAGGGTATGTTCTTTATATAAGTCTACTAATACTCAATGAGACCATTGTCACCATCACCACAGTTTATTAGTCTAATAGTGTGTGCCCTTGGGATTACATGTGTTTCGGCATTTTGTCTTTTTCAAATCTGGGCATATTTCATTATGTTTCTATTCGAAGTACAAATAAGTGTATCTACAGCATAACAATAAATCAAGTTGCAACACAGTCGTAATATTTAGACAATGGTAAAAAAAAAGTGGACATGTTGACAATTGAAAATAATAAAATCATAAAAGTGACAGACAAATAGGGTTGGGGTCGGAGTGGTGGGAGTTCAGAGAGACAATAATAGGATAATCAATGATTATACAGTGAAAATATAACATGAGCAAATTAAACCATTTATCACTTGGGTGAAGTAGTTTGAAACCGTTTTCTCTTAATAATTCCAACATTTTCATGGCTTGTTAATTACCTTATATTGGGTTAATGATAATTCGACTTAAAACTTGTGTATGGGTGTTTAGCGTCCAGTACATGCTCCTTAATTAGTACCTTGAAAACAGTGATCAGAGACTTAACTCTTATAAGTATCCTACTTAAATTTTAAAGTGACAAATGCTATCCATTTCAAATGAGTGATTTATAGTGAATCTTACCATTCATTCTTCTACGGTCTCTCTAATGTTCTCATATTTTAATGGGTTAAATCCCTGTAGGGATAAATGATTTATCATATGAGCCATGTGTGTGCCTCTAAAATGTCTTCTTCTTTAAGCTTATTTTACCCTTAGTTTCCTAATTACAGTCATTGGATTTAAGGCACTCAGGTAACTCTTTACTAATATTAATATTCTCAAAATGGTGAACACACCTATAATATAAGTAATTATTTCCTGGTATTCTTTCCTCATTGATCTGTAAAGTGTGTTTGTTGCTTCTCACTAATATTTCCGTAATGGTGAGCACACGTGGGTCATAGAACAGTACTATGCCAAGCTATATGCTCATCTAGTTAGAGGTATACTTCAAACTTTTCAGAGTCATGCTACAGCGTATTCCTCTATCGCCGATCGTCTAGTGTATTTCTCATCACTAGTGATATTAAGTAACACATGTATATGCACGGACATCGCTCTCTATTTCTTGAGTTGTTAGCTGGCTTCTATTAATTGGTGCTGTTCTTTGCTACTAAAGCCCCAGGCGGAACTATCGGACCAGCACCAATTAATAGAAGCCAGTTAAGAATTCAAGAAATAGAAGACACCTATCTAATTAGTCATCAGGAGAACCGGAGAGCTTTGACATGAGGAACCTGCTACAAGAGCTACGTTTTGAACCTGACATTCTGGAAATTGAAAAAATTAAAACCCAAATCAAAATGTTTTCCTCAATTACCACCGGACAATGTAAAAACTATTGAGAAAGTTAGGTCTTACAAACTTTATAAACGCCTGTCTATTTTAGATAAAATTCTAGGCACCATACCGGCATATTTGGAAAAATGTTATAATGCCTATTGGCAGACTAAAGTTTCTTAGGTTTAGAATTAACTTATTGCCTACGGGAGGGATTTCAAAGATCAGGTCTAAACCCCAAGATATGGAAGAGGAGATTTGTAATCTGTGTCTATCTGTAAAGCGGTATAGATCAGATGCTGGCTGAAGGTATGCATTATATTAAAATTCTATAGATCTCTTCCAAAAACTGGGTAGCGGGCAAGAGACATTTATGACTATTATAACATTCAAAGTCCTTTGTCGTGCAGATTTGTTTAACATTTCTTGGTAACCTGAGAGGAAGCCGTAGACTTGTTGTTTAGGTTTGGGAGTAATATACTATTTAATGGTTTTAAAAGTGGCTGATAGTTTAGTGCAGATAAGATATTTTATGTTAATAGATGGATTAGCAAATTAGTTTTTGTTTGGAGATCAGTGTATATAAGATGTATTTTCATTTTATGAACAGATTTGTGTTACTTGATTATGTTGTTGGCTTATGTTGTGTAAGGTTGTCTTAGTGCAGTGTGACAATAAAAAACAAAGAAGACTACAAGATACAGAATACGAAGTTAAAACGAGGACTGGAATCATATCTCTCTAATGAAATGGATAATGTTGGCACATACTATGTAATCTATGTACTGTGAGCTTTCTACATCCAGGGTCTAGCTCTGTGTGCCCCCATTATATTATGTGCTCCACAGATCAAACACATAACAGTATGCTATATGAAATGTAAACAGTATTATTACTAGTTAACAAATATTTAGTGTTTGATAATTTTTGCAGACATCACGACTTTGGCGGTAACCCTTAAATCCGGCGGTCGCGCTATTACCGCTGGATTTAAGGGTCCGCCAAATCAGTACTCTGGTGGATTTCGCCCCAGCTCTTGGCTGGGGAGAAATCCGCCGAAAATTCACGCTATTACCGCCGGCGGGAAATCCGCCGGCAGTAAGAGCGCAAATTTTCCCCATTGAGCCCAATGGGGAATGGGGCATTCCCGAATGGGCTCAATGGGGAATGAGGAATTACATTACCACCGAACTCGTGATCCGGCGCTATTAGCGCCGGGGAGTTCGGCGGTAGGGCTAATACCTCCGGCGGTAATACCGCCGGCGTTACCGCCAAAGTCGTGATCAGGCCGACAGTACTTTAAAAGCACTGGTATGGTGAAAGAGGCCATGTATTATTTGCATAACAGAACTCATGGAAGCGGCCGTAGTTCACTTCGAAATGAGAGGGTAAATCTACTTTGGACCATCCCCCTTCATGACCCACGTCACATGCTCAGCACACCACATGTACACCTGGATGAACCAGTACTAACCCAGCTGTCTATACAAAACTATAGATTTGACTCCCCCTTATCTCATGATCCCTTATCTTTCTATGCACTTGTCATGATCCCACTCAGTGAGCATAGTCCTCATTCAGGCTAGGCAGGGAATATTATATCAATCAGCAGGTCAAATGTGGGTGTTAGCCTGGCACATATGGCATTTACACCATCCACAGCATCAACATCCATAGACTCCCGTGATGTTCAACAGCAATTTCACACACTTAACATGGCCACCGCAAAACCCATTCACAAGTGGCAGCACAGATATATTCATATTTGCAGAGGAGCTACTTAAGCCCCGCCTCTGGTGGAACGCGCACTTCGTGTCTGCTCCGCTGACAGCGGGTAACGCTACCAGCGTCTCTCCTCACAGAACCTGTGAAGAAAAGGAGATAATAGAGACATTAGTTTTACAAAAAGCTCCAGAGTACCATAGTTCAGAGAAGCCTTGAAGGCTGCAGTTACTCTGTATTGGCAAATTTACTTTTTAAAAACGTTTTCTTATCCTGAGTAACTCCGCAGCCATCTGCAGCCATAATTCTTTCCCCAAATTCCTAGAACCTGCGAAAAGGAGAAAAAGAACACAAGTAATTAGAAAGAAAGATCTCTCCAACGTAGGAATCAATTAATGCCCTTAAAGATTACAGTATGTTCACCTGCTTACTTACCCAAAGACTCATTCTAAAAAGAATAGACATTTCAAGGCAAGAAGCTATAGAGTTAATCAGCAACCCAAGTTACCATTGTTTCTCCATCTCAACGTGCCCCTGCAGAAAAGCAGGATGGAGAGCTCCACAATAATAAAACACAGGTGAGAAGGGAATTCAGCCCTAGATTTAGAAGGGAGTGATTTATGGGAATACACATCTCATGTAGTATTATCTTAGTTAATAGATGTTATAGCATTTCTATTTTTGTCATTTGTTTGTTCAAACAGAAAAAGAAACCTAAAGGCTCCAAGGTATCAGGTCCACAGGCTGGGAAGGTATTACGCTCCCGATGAGTCCAGGTAAGCGTTACAGCGCTCCTCTACTCGCGTCCTTGTAACCGTTCTCTCATTCTTCTATTCTTCTAAACTTAAGAGCAAACAGGTCCCAAACTGGACCTGAATAAGGCTTACATTGGGCGACTACCAGTACTTCACTTATAAGTTACAGATCTGGGGTAACCATGCCCGTAAAACCGTAAGGTTGCCACCGGACCCGTAATGAATTACCGGTGCCTGACTTCCCAGTAAAACTGGGGTATTCCGACCTCGGCAGCCGGGAAGTCAGGTGCCAGTAATTTCGTAAGCCCCCATTCCCATGGAGTCCTATTCGACTCCATGGGAATGGGGACCATGGAAGCACCAGCACTGTTAACAACAGTGCTTGATGGTCTAGGTTGTTTCGCCAAAACAAATTGGCTACAGATAAACACTGAGAAAAGCAAAATAATTATATTTGCAGGAGACCGGAAAAAAAAGGTGTCTTTGTATTGGAACTTGGTTTCTAAGAAATTAGAATGTGTTACCACCTATACCTACCTGGGCCTGGTTATAGATGATGAGCTGAACTGGAAGGCTGACTAGGAAAAACTAAAATGAAATACTGGAAACTGGTTGGCATTGTGAGCGCCTTTATTGGCAGTGGATACTCAGTTAAAACTGTTCTGTTACTATACACAATGAAAATTGTACCAGTGTTATGATATGGTATTGAGATCTGGGGACAATCTCTAAACAAAAAGTTAAGAATATTCGAGGCTAGGATGCTAAGGAAACTGTTTCGTATGCCTCAAAGTCTCTCAGTTGAATATTTTTACCTTGAGTTTGAGCTTACATGTATTGAGTCTATAATGATTAATAGATCTTTTATGTGTGCAGTTGACTTGATTACCCTATGTAATAACACCATCACTTATGACTATGCAAAGGCATTTCTTGGCCTTGACAATTTCACTTCGATCGGAACTTTGGGAAGAATATTTACTATCTTCAATAAATGGAAAAATGGATGTGAATTCAATCTTCTCCCTAACAACATCCACCAAATTAAATACTGGATAAAAAAGATCAAATTGTTCGATCATGAAAATAACATAGTCACTCTTTCTTGTAAGTCAGATAGTGGTCCTTTTATTGTGTATATAATTGGAAAAAACTGTTTATCAAAATACATTGTGGCGTTTCCGGAAGCACGGGTCATTTGACAATATTTGTTATTGAAATTCAATAATGGGGAAGTGTTAGGCTGCATTGGAGCAATGAAATGTTTATCCTGGAACATGCGTAATTGCAGATTATGTGGGGTGAACACCCCCGAATCACTTGAACACATATTAACAGTCTGCATAAGTCTAAATGAAATCAGAAACCAATGCATGAAATCTTATACTAACTGTTTTGAGTATGATGACCGAAAGCTATTGTGGCAAATGTTCATGGATGGGAATGATGTACATTTTATTTTTCACATGGTCAGATTTTATAGGAAATGCACTGAAATATTTACCATATAGGAAAGCTGAGCACCCTGGGTCTTAGTTTTAGCAAAATAGGTCACATGCAAATCAAATTTGGAACATGTAGAATTCTTTTAACCTCCTAAGTGGTGTTTTATTATTTTATTTGATGTATTGTGTTTTATGTATGTATTTATGCTGGCCTATTTTTATCATGTGTCGTTTTATGTTGTATATACAAAGAAAATTGCTGTATGTATATTAACAAAATAAAATTAAAATAAACAACAGTGTCGTTGCTTCTGTGAAACTCTGCCGGCGTGTGGCGTTCCGGGATGGCACCTGCCCGCAGAGTCGTAGTGTGCAGGTCCGGGAATAACGGTGCCATTAGGCTTACCGGCACCGTTGTTTCCAGACAGACACACCCATAATGAGGCCCAGAGTCATTTTTTGTGGTGACTGCCTCGTGGGAACCTTCATCCAGCCCTTCCATGCTGGCTGGCGATGCCCCATATCATCTTTCTGGGCACAAGATAGGAAAAACACACCCTTGCACTCTGGTTCTTCCCATGCTGGCCCACTTCTTTCTGGTGATGCCAGTTGAGCCATGGATGTTCTGTACTGTCTCCTTCCCGCTGCGTGTCGTGTATCCTCCCTTGAGGCAATGGCTTGTAACAGGGTTACTGGGGCGGGACAGATCCCCTCAAAGTTGTCAGCCTTTTTGCACCTCCCACATGTGTGTCCTGTGGCCGGGGACTCACGTACGCGCAGCAGTGCCAACCACACTTTGGTGATAGTGCTGCAACCTCTATGCCAGCATCCTTCCAAGGCCACTCCCCTTTCTTAAAGGCCTTTCTTCCCTGCCATTTCCCTACATCACATACTTTCTCCAGCTTCACCCTCTGCATGGACATGTCCATGGCAGAACGCACTTATTCTACCAGTTAATGGGACTGGCCCATATTTAGGATCCTGTCCAGTGTTATACTAGGCTCTCTGAGGAACTGCTTCCTCAATTTGTCCATGAGGCAGGCAAAGAGGATTTGTTGCCTAATCGTACAATGTGCCGCATCCTTCCATGGAACACGGCCAGGTTTTCTCTGTCTTCCTGTCTGGCTGACCTTCGCCTGAACCACTCATAGTCACGGTTGATCATAGGCATAAAGTAATCATTCAGCACCTCAATGGCGGCTGCATACGATAGATACCTAGGCCACAGTAGTGTCTTAAATAGTTTTTGGACTGCGGGACCAACTGAATATAGCAAGGTTGGCCATTTTGCCCGCTCATGGATCTCAACAGCTATGAAATAGAGTTCAAACCTTTCGACCCGTGCGACCGAGTAGTGGTAATGCTATTTGCGTTGGAGCCATCCCAGCGCAATAACCGCCGGGATACCGCCAGACTTGTGATGAGGCACGCTGTCTTTAATGTTCAATTCGAGAAGATCTCTGAGCAAGGAGCGCAAAGACAAAATGCAAAAGTACCTTTTGTTGACTTTCTTCCTTTAAAATAAAATGACAGAGATCTTTGTTCTACCTCAGCTCTGTGCAAGGAGGAACACAACGAGATTCACCCCAAAACAGCACCTCTCTCTCCTGTCCATGCACAAGCACGGCGTTTATCAACAAACCCAGGCAGCCAAGCGACCTCCTACCCATCCTCTCTTAATGTTAATGAAACTCTGACCACAGAGTGGACAAACCTCACTGCGGCCTGGGAACAGAGCTGGAACAGCCTGAGTACACTGCCATTGTCGGCTCTGCTCACGGAGTGAGTTCACGCCTTTCTTTCTCGACTCACCAACCTGCGATCATGGAGCACTTCAATATTCAATGCCTTGCGGCCCGGGGTCCGCTCACCTTCGTCACCAATGTGGTGGCTGGCTCTTGGGCACGGGCAGGCACCCAGCAGGTGCCAGCACAGCGACGATCATGTGACCACAACAGAGGTAGGGAGCACCCTCAGGTCCGCGTCACACTGCTGCAGATACCTGCCTAAATTTCAAAAAGGAAAACCCAGAGATTTGCATCACATTATGCCACGTCCACATCCACTAAAGACTCCACCCACCGCCACGCCCACTTTTTCCCACAGCACTATCCACTTAAAAAAAGGGCCTTACACCTGATATTGTTGTTTGTTAATTAAAATGACAGCACGCTGCAAGGAACCCATGGTATCAACAGCACGAACACAGCACCAAAAGAGTAAATTTAGAAAAACGTTATTACTTTGGAACGGGTTTGGAGACTTCCTGACTTGCCCTATCACTAGAATGGGAGCTAGCTCGACCATTATAAAAACAGAATAGTCCTAGCCAATCTAATCAATTTAAAATAATAAACCTACTATTTGCCCCTACTCTAATACAAAAAGGTGTATGGGAAACATGCCTAAATAACAAGGATATTGTAACAACAGAATCAGGATGGCAAAGTAACTCCCTTTCCTGGAATTTCGCCTTGGGATGATATATGTTAGGTATAGGCAGTACCGTGTCTTATAGTAAGACACACTTTGGCTTGTGGGACTAGTACAACAGTTCATCCCGCTTTTGGCTACCTCAAAATCGAGCTTCTCTTAATGTTCAAAATCAGGCTTTTGTTAATGTTAAAAAAAAAAGTTCTGCAAATGTCTCTTTGCACACAAGCTTCTTTGCTTTAAAATTATAAGTACAGCGTTCTTTTTTTCTCAATTTACTCAGGTTTCCCTTCCCCAAGCTCAATGGCTTCAATTTGGCAACCGTAACTAATGACATTCACAGTGGGCCTTATTATGAGTCCGGTGGTAGCAGTGCTGGTAAAAACAGTGGAGCTGCCGCCAGAGTAATTTTTTTCCAGCGTCCGGCAATGAAGACTTACTGCGGGCATTACAGCCCCGGCGGTCCCAGTAATTTCTCAGTGCCAGGTGCTGGAAAATATTACTCCCATTCCATTCGAGTCCCATTGGACTTTATGGGAATGGGGAGGACTGATACACCGGCACATTCATTAATGGTGTCGGTGCATCCGTCAAGGTCTGCGAGCGGGTGCCTTTCCGCCCGCTAGGTCCGACCTGGCAGTTAAAAAGACACCCGTTCGCAGAACTCCCAGTGTGCCGGTCTGGAAAACAACAGTACTGGCAAGCTTACTGGTACTGTTGTTTCTGGACCGGCAACCTTGTAATGACCCCCAGTTTCTTTCAGCTCACTTGAAGTTTCCCTTCCCCAAGCATTCTTTGTGTCGTAGACCTTCGAAACAGCATAGATTGCACTTTCCTCTCTATGCCTGACCACTCCGACTGTTACTCTTTTCTTCCGGTTTAGGCAATGCATTATGGTATTTGTAGTTCGGTAATTTTGGGATCCCCTCAGTTGGGCGCAAGCTCCTCTTAATCGTACTTTCACTCAACAAGCTCCCCCCAGTCGGGCTCAAGCTCTTGTGGCCTTGTTTCACACACTGCTTTCTTGAGAGCTCTCCTCGATCGTGCGCAAGCTCTTTGCTTTGATACAGTGTCACTCGTTGGATTCTAACTTCCCGTTCGGAGACTTTTGACTGTGCCGTCTTTATTACGGCATGACCACTCTGCTACAAAATGTCCACTTGACACTTAAACAAACGTCACTTTCACTCAACACACGGTTGCCCGTTCTCCAGCGACATGTTTTGGATATTGCCTCCTTTACGGCAAACCAACTGGGCCTTTGATGTACTTCCTCAAATAACTCACCGGTTGTTGCCGTTCTTCTGGTATCACATTTCTTTCAACTTGTAACTTGGTATTTCATCACACCTCCCTAAACTACATCTGTTGGTGGGAGGGAAGCAGGCCTCGCTTTGCAGACTTTCAAGAAGGGCACTTTCTGTTCTACTCTATGAGCAGGAGTTTGGAAGTGCGGTTCTTTCACCTGACCTTCTTGCAGTTACTCCACAGCTTGTAAAAAACCTTTTCCTTTCAGGTTCCCCTTTTCTTACTCTCAACAGCTCAGTCAGCCCGGTTACGCCTTGCACCCAGCCTTGCTCAAAATGTGTCTCTGCACTTTTTTTTCTGAGGTGTAATGTGAATGAATGGCAGGAGTGTGTAATTTTTTAAAATGAGGTAGCGCGTTGTTAGATGGATGGGGATGCAGAATAACTCTTACACCAATAATAGGACTGACTAAGGAAGTTGGCAAGGGTGATCTGTTTTATTCTCAATTGTCTAAGACAGGGAGTACAACAGACATCAACAGACTACTCACAACATAATCTCAACGCATCACATAAAAAATAACATTTTTATAGTAAAAACTTGTCATAAGTGATGTCATAGTACATAGCGAACTAAGAAAACGTATTTAGGATTGTGGTTGGTCTACGGGGAACATCTAAGTATACTTTCTGTAGGGGATTGGATTGTGATTGGGTCTCTATAGTCAGGTGGACAACTAATACTCACCCCTTGTGCAAGTCATCCTCAATATTTTTTAGATTCACAACACACCATTGGTTCTCAAACTATAGGGCCCTTCAATATATGGCCCTCTATAATTGGTTGGCACGCTTGTACCCTTCTGGAATATTCGACTCGCTAGCAGCACACAAGCTGGTACCCCAGGTGCTGGTGGGTGCACTTGACATTTGTGATGTCATCTTTGATGTCCTGGGTGTTAGTCTTAGCAGTGCACGGTGATGGTGCGAGTTATGGTTGCTTAGCTTACCATAACTGACGAATTTCAAGGGTTTTTCGGTTTTACTTGGAACCATAACGTCCCTTTGACAATGTTTTTTCACTGAATTTCATAGGTTTTTAGTAGCGCAACTTAACCATAATGACTTTCACTTTATATACATATCATATGGAACTGACTGAATCTCTTCTACTGTACTTGATGTCCGCGAACTAATTTAATGTTCGCAGACATGTTCGAAGAACAGTACCACTACCTAAAAAACTCTGGGGGGGTATGTTTGATTGTTATATCATAACATAGGAACATTTAACAAATTCAAAAAAAAGCACACAAACACATTATATGTACTAATACATAAGAAATGTAACCAATATATACAACACACTAACCATTCATTTAAATGCACTATGTTCTAAAATGGAATATACCACAAGAAAATAAATTGGCTTCCAAAATAATTACCTCACAAACACAACAGAACTGAGAACAAGAGCAGACCCACTGAGTACATAGGACATATCTTACCTGAAATAATAAGTGTACTTAATTTTATTCATATATTTATAAACTTTCTGTATTAGATAAAAAATATATTATCTTTTTTTTTTCTCTCACAGAAATGTCTAGTACTCTGGAATGGCTAGAGGAACATTTGCCACATGAAGAAATGTCACAAGATAGTGAAACTAATGGTAAACACTTTATAATATAAACCATTTAATTATTATTATTTTGTATACATTTAACATATATATATATTTTTTGTACAGAGCATAACAAAATAGAAACTACCTCTGAAGAAGCTGTTATGGAAAACACGCTTGACAGCATAAAAGAAAAAATTGATTTATTGTTGACCAATTTTAATAATTTGAAAACTTTTGTTGAAGATCATTTTAAAACAAAAACGTCATACCATTGCCCCACATGTACTTGTCCCCCCTCACCATATCCCAGTCAATTATCCCCAAACCCTCTCCATAACCCAAAACGTTTTGATGAGACTTCCATCCCTTCTTCACCTGATAACAATCATGATGAAACCCCTAATTCTCCTGTTTTTGTTTCTGTTTCTGCCTCACCTTCTCTGTCATAAATTATTAATATATGTTAAATAAAGTTTAATTTTTATATTGTGTTGTAAATAGTTTTTTTTTTTAAAAAAAACAATGTAGGTGTCCGCGGACAGTGCAGGTGTTCTAAAATGTTCGTAAATAAACGAAAATGGGGGTGTCCTGAAGAACACTATACCTGTCTGTACTGTTCGCTAGCAAGATGAAACTATTCTAAGAACACACGCGGTGTCCTGAAATGTTCGTAAAAAAAAAATAATTAAAGTGTCCTAAAGAACACTATATCTGTCCGTAGTGTTCGCTAGCAAGTTCAAACTGTTCTAAAAACACACACGGTGTCCTGAATTGTTTGTAATTAAACGAAAATGGAGGTGTCTTAAAGAACACTATACCTGTCCGTACTGTTCGCTAGCAAATTTAAACTGTTCTAAGAACACACGCAGTGTCCTGAAATGTTCGTTTCACGTGTGATGCAATTTTAATTAGTTCAGGACACGAACAGTGTCCGTAGAACATCAACACGCATGCACTAGCCAATCTCTGTGCATTTGGTGTCCTGCAGACATGCGCTTCCTTCGCGGACTTGTTCGCGAACGGATCATATGACCGCGCCCACGCTGATCGCGTGTTCTGAATGAGGACACTGTTCGGGTCCCCGAACAAATTAAAAGTACATTTTCAATTAATCCATAATATTTTTCAATAAAATCTCACCATGGCACAAGTCCCACATAGTAATCCTGAGTTTCTACATACCTTTTGAAACTTTTCAAACTTTTTTTTGTGTTCGATCTGTCCGCCGACAGCGCGCCTGTCTGCGAACCGCGCACAAGCATCCCTATAAAAGACCACGCTCTAGAGCTTATTCTCATTGTGTTTCTGGCTATTCTTCAGAGCACAGCTATTTCTCCAGCAACTTGCTGATTACACCATTGAGATGGCATCCCTGGCTGCAGAACGGCCACCTGGTGCTGCACCTGCTTCAGCACCACCCCCACCCCCTCCATTACCACCACCTCCCCAAGGGCCTGAAGAGGGGAACAGGAGTGAGGATGCGGAGGAGGAAGAAGAGGATGATGAGAATGAGGTAGAGGAAAACCCTACTACCCACACTAGGTGTGAGTCTTGGGTGTGGCGGTTATTTACCATTCATGGTAATGTTCCTAAGGCTCGTGCGAACCGTTGTAAGAGGATTCAATTCAACACTACAGCTAAGTCAATGCCTAGTCTGGGATACTGAATGGAAACCCTTATTGATATATCTTTACGTCCAGTTCATGCGTTCTGGATGACTACCCCTATATAACACCCCTCTTTTGGAATCCCCCTGGCCCCACTGAGCCACGAAGTAGTTCTGTTTTGCAAGTTTAAACGGTTTATTTGATAATTTAAACAATATATATATATATATATATATATATATATATATATCACACTTTATAATAAATTAATAATTGAATATCACACTTGATCTGAGCAGTAATCAATAATGGATAGTCCGGCACTAGCACACTTCTTTAGAATCAATGATGAGAGGTTATAGGATGGATACGAAAGCAACAATACTTTTATGGTTTCAAATGGATGCAATGTGGAATGAAATGCAGTACAGAAAATAACTTGATAGGATTTCAGCAAAAGACAATGTAATCACTTTCTTGGACAATTCACCCCCCCTTTTATGCACTGTAAGGAGATGAAGATGACACAGTTCTTAGGAATGCAATCAAATAGAATTCAGTTCAATTCCCCCCCCAGCAGCTTATACAGCAGATAGGAGTTTTGAAACACAGGCAAAATGCTTTGAATATGGTGACAATGCAGTGAGAAATATGCTGAAAATGGTTTTAATTCCCTTTAGGAGGTTCAGGGTGAGTGAAATATACTTGGGATGAGTTCAGGCTCACTTTAGCAAGGATCTAGGAGTAACTAGCAGGTTAAACGAATTTTTGGCAAAGGAAAGCAATGAAGCTGCTGTTTTCACACGTGGCTGGATTTTTAACCAAATTGCAAATCGCTGTAAAATTCGCGAGTGCGAGAAACGTGATTATGGCAAAAGTGTGAGGAGTAGGAAGTCGGTTCTAGGCTTGTTGAAAAGCTGAGATTCTAAGCTTCCAGAGGAAAGTTAAACCAAGTTCCTAGCCCAAACGGTTGTAGAGATACGGACGATTAAATAAAGGTAGTTTTTCGGATTTGAAATTTTAAAAGTTCAAAGCGACAGGTTACAGCTTGCTGCTAGAAAATGACAAGTGACAGCTTTGCAAATGACAGGTGACAGTTAGGAGGCAGTTCTGGTTAGATTAAAATAGATTGAATTATATTATTTTAACTAAGAGATTGGTTCTGCACAGTTCTGCTAGGTACTCACAATATATTTAGAAATAGGCCTCGCCACGGATCTGGTCAACAGGTTTTCTTCACTCGCCACGGACGGTTTCTGCGCACAGCGTCTGGGTCAGCTCTACTCTGCTGGTCTGGTCTGGGTCTCTGGTTCTGATCAGGTCTGTGGGTCAGGATACAGCGGTCTCCGGTTCAGCTGGTCTCTCTCTGGATACAACACTGCTCCCTGGCAAATGGCCAGAGTTCTTGCAAAGAATTCAAACAGCTCGCCTGGCTGTGAATAGTGGCAATGATTTGAGGCCTGCTAAAGAGGGATTTAGCTTGTAGTTGACCTCTCTGCTACAAATTCTGAAGTAAAGTCTTGGTCTCTGAAGGTGGATAGATTGAAGTCTCTGTGTTGGCTCTCTGGAGGTTGATGGAGGTAAAGTATGGATTTTCCCGGCAGAGCGTCCCGCAGCAGATGGAATAGAATCTCCCTATCTGTCCTGACTGTCTGCTTTTATGTGTTTTGAAAGTGGGTGGAGAGGCTAGCTTTCTAGGCCCTACCCCTCTCCACTTGTCATTGGCCACTTCCTCCTCTTCCCCTTGATTGGGGGAATGAAATGAAGTGTCATCATGATGAGGTCTGTTTATGATACAGAGAACCCACCCCTGTCAACTTGACACCCAAATCTATATCTGATCCAAAAGACATATTTCACAGACACACAGTGGTTTGAAATTACATGCACCCATCACATATCACATGAGATATACCCTGTTCAAACTCTGCTCTTCCTGGGGGCTTGCAATCAGAAATGGCAACCTTTGGTGCTTTTTAGTGGGTTTTGCAACATCAGATTTTTCTCCAGATTTATACACATGTACACGGCCTGTCCATACATACTCCAGTAAATTACCATGTCTCTAGCTTAAACACAGAGTCTGTAGTATACATAAATAGCAGAGTTTTGCCCCAGAACATCACACAAATTGGAGTTTGGGCTTGAATCGAAGGTACATTTTTTAAATGAAGGCTCTCAAAGTTATACATTCCTGTCATTTGATTACAAAGAGTTATCAGTGTTTCTGTAAAATATATATTTTGCTTTCAATTCAGTTCTCAGAGTGTTGGAGTCCGCCTCCAAGACTTGGGTGGGTCAGTGATCACATGTGTCTTCTGGCAGGCAGGCCTTTGTTGACAGGAAACAGTCAAAATCAACATATTCTATTCAAGTGCAATAGCCTATTGTGTGGTCTCCAGGAGGTTGAGGTCAGCAGACCAGGGGGTCACTTTGCATTTGGTTATTATGACCATGTGATATCCTGGGCTGTGGTGTGAATCTCTTGAGGTGAGAGGGTTTCCCAGGCTTCTGGCCTCTGGGAACAGCAGGTGGCTATTTTTTAATTAAAATGCAGCCTTTGAAGTCAGCTGAGTCAAATCCCTTTGTCAGCAACTGCACTTAGTTCTCCTGTCAGAGTTTAGACCGCTAGCGCCGCCTTGAGGATTTTGTTGGTACTGCATCTATTTTTGGGATCTTTCTTGGATTAATGCATTCCAAACAGGAATGGTTCTTACATGGTAGTAAATAACCCTTGCTTAACATTGTTTTGATGGGGCTCCTTACAGTAAAATGGTTATGTGGAACCCCACAAAAGGGTTGAATCTTTAAAGTGGTCCGGTGAGCCACGATTTCAGCAACTTTTTGACATCAGTAACAGTGGATTTTGTTAACAAAGATCTTTCTTTACACTGGTGGGTGGCAAGTGAGATAACCATTTTGGTGTGCGCACAAACTGTGTGGTTCTCCTGGAGTCTGGTGCACTTGTGGGCTTTTTGGCCATCTTGGATTTTCTAAGCCCACAGCACCAAATGTTGCAGCATTATAGCTCAAACGTGGGTCAGGACACCCAAAACCGTGTTACCTGCAATGAGTGCAAAATGATACTCAGTCGTGGGAAGCACGGTAAGTACAGCTTTGGGCCCACTACTATGAAGCGACACCTGAGGTTATTTCACTCTGGGGCTATTCGCAGGGTTGTACCTTGCGAAGAACGTAGCAGGTTGATTTCCTCTACTTCATCCTCTGTTTCTGATCCTGTCACCACAAGGACCACCTCTGTGGGACAGCGTCTTCCTCAAGCTGCCTCACAGGCCATACAGAATGCTGATGACCCTTACCTTTCGAGGGTCACAGTTGTATGTATGTACTGTGACACAGTACTCTGTAGGGGGGAGCGACTTCGTAGTGCTTTTGAGACTATCGTCTCAGAGCACGAGAAGATCTGCTCACTACCCAAATAAAACCCACTCTACATCTTCCTCTCTCAGCTCGCCCTTTCTTATCCCTGTGGTTGGTGTCCCCCCCCTTTCCCCTCCTCTCCTAGTGTATCGTGTATAAAAAACCAAAAAAAATACAAAATATCAAAAATCAAAAAACAAAATAAGGCTCTTTTCAGAGCCGCCTTTCACAGTTAAAAAATAGAAGTGAAAATAAATGAAGCAGGGCCCTTTGTATTTTTTAGAAGTCTGCAGGCAGTTCGCGAACATTTAAAAAATTGGGTTGCTACCCCATCACAAACATTGCAATTTTCTCTGGGAAGAAGTGGTGGCTCTGAAAAGGACCTTTGGGTGGTGTTTGTAAGTCAAAAATTATAAATGCTTAACACCTACTTCAAAATGGTTGTTGTAATTCCAAAAAAGGTCGCAATGCATTTTGTACATTTCTCAGAAAAATCTGATTGCCAGCATAAGTAAGATGGACTCCATCTCTGCGAAAAATGTATGTACTACGAAACATAATATTTTCATTGTGAAAAGAGAACATGCCAAAATCTCTTAGAAAGGCACAAACAGCCTTATTAACATTGCGCCTTGCTTTTTCCATTTGTGGACCAAATGAAGAAGAACAAAGCCACATTTGTCTCTGTGCAATCCGTGAAAATATCACTTGAGAATTAGGAAACATGTCCATAACCTTCCCAAGTCCTTCTTTCATAGCAAAAGTGCAAAAAAATTCCAGTCACATGTCCTAAAGTGTTCCCTCCACAATGAATTACAATTATGTCTGGATGTTGCTCTGTCTCCAAAGTAGCACAGAGAGGTAGCAAGTCCAACCACTTCATTCCACGTACTCCATGCCAGTGTACTTCCACATGTGGGAATCCAAGATCTACAGCTACTCCACAGCTTTCTGCATGCACCTTCAACCAATGTATCCACGAATCTCCCAAAATCCAAACAATCTGTTTTCCGAAACACACAGCTATAGCTATCTTTTGTTCTCTCAGCAAAAAGCGTATCTGAGAAACTCTCTCCTGGCACAACACACCCACTAAACTTTCCTGACCAATCCCTTTCAGTGCTTATTCTCATTTGCATGACTTCTAAACCCAAAAATCCCCGGATGTAACTCCTGATGTCCGCGAACTACCGCCATGTCCGCGGACATATCGTAACATGAACAGCCCTTCTACCATTTCCACTTCACTCTCTCTGCCATTCCCTCATTGGATGTAGCTAAAAAATCACATGACCATGCACCAATCACATTCAAGACCTCTAGATCTAACTGCATCATCATAGACCAGCACTGCCAATGTACTGTGAATCTCTCTGAGTACAAGTGACATATCATTGGCAAGCACCATCTACCAGAAATACTGTACAAGTCTCCAAGATTTCTACTTGCAGCTCCAGGCATATCCATATGCATGAACACAAACTTCAGGTATGCATATTTTCTGTACAGTAGATGAACACATTTTCAAACAGACTTTTAGCTTGTGTAATCTGTAAAATGAATTTACTGTATTGTTTTCAATATCCTAAACTCAACTATCACTTATAAACCTTTATACTATTTACTTTCTTTATACACACACACTCAAATCATGTTAAACTAACATTTTTTAAATGAAATATATAGACTACATATATTCAAACAAAATTGCATGCAAGCACAATCTATGTTTAAATCTTTAAAAAAATACTTATACAATTTCATATTTTTTGGTTTTTATTTATTTATTTACTTAATTACTTTAATTTAGACATGACATTGAGGCGCTATTACCTAGAACAGCTTACTTACAGAAATAGTAGTGTTCACTGGTATATTATAAATTTCACAAGACATAGTAAAGATATTTTTTTTTGCTACAGTTAGTCATTCAATACAATTTGTTCATTAAGAACATATCATATGTACTGAACTGATGCAATGTATCTTATGTAAATAAATTAGTTTAATGGTTTTAAAGAAGGCACTGAGGATTTCAATTAAAAAAAACAATATCTAAATTAAAAACAGCGCTATATACAAACAAAGTTACTAATTTGAAGCTTTTACAATTGCAGTGAAGACCAGTCTACTGAAAAGAAGCAGCCGAATTCGAAGAACTAAGAAGTTACCTATTAATTTAAGAAAAAAAGTAAGTAGAATATCACCATAATATTTGTATTATTAATCAAACATACCATAACATTAATACAGGCTATTTTGGTGCCTAAAAATAGAGATTGTGTACCATTTTGTCCAAAAATCTCCATGTCTTAAACAGCGGTTTACAGCCAGAATGGCCCACAAAATCCTATTTTCGGACACACAAATTACCCAACTGAACCGCTACAATTTTCATATTATAGAACAAACAACTGTTTTAATTGTATACATTAGATTTACTATTTGTACTTTTCCACACCACTCGCTTACTTTTTTTTTGTCATCTGAACCCCAGTTTAGTAACACATAAATTCTAGAATACCTATCCCTACTAGTTGTAGTTCCCAATGCACAATCACACACCATTACATACATCTTTATCATCTTACTCAAACACTCACGCGCACAGCACACTTACATTCCAGAACACCCCAACCCATATCTTCAACAGACCCTAAAGAATGCCTACCAAAAATCAAGTCCGTAGAAAGCAATGCAAAAGTAGAGCAAATGAAAATAAAAGTGTCCAACATAAGCATCCATCTCGAGCAGTATTTGTAAAAAAAAAGTTGAAACAAAACAGCTAATACAGTCATTTAGTGAAACACAAGAAGTTTCAAGTACAAAAACTTTGCCCCCTCTATCCAAATGTAAAACAAACCAAAAAACAATTAACAGAAAATCAGCTATCACTACATATACAACTACTTCTTCAAATTTTAATATAGTGCAAAGTAAGCATACCAAGAAAAGTATTTTAGCCAAAATGTACCGTCACAAAGTCCTTCAAAATCTTATAAAAACAGGAGAGAAATCAGGTTCAATGCTTAAAACGTATCGTAGGAAATTAATCTTAGAAGCGTTGATGGACAGTGCAATTCTTCTGAAAAGAAAGTTATTTATTTTACTGTTAAACAAAATGAAACCACTAACAAAACTAATAACTAAATTACAAAAAAGACTTCTCAATAAGCGAAATATCAACAGAAAGAACTTCTTAAGTATCTGCGGAGGTGAATGGAATCACACTACGAGCACAGAACCATATTTTAATGAAGAAGCGTACAAACAAAAGTAAACAAATACAATTGCCATACATAGCAGTGGTCGAGGTTATGAAAAAGTGAATAATACCATAATGGAACAAGAAGTACTCCTTACAAAAATATGCCCTGAAAACTTAGAGTTACCCCTCCATTCAACTGAATCAGAACGTCTAGTGTACAAATGGCCATGCACGTCAATGTGTAACATTCCCAAACAATGTTTCAAATCTTTACGCCAATTCCTCAATAAATATGGAAAAAGCAAAGACAAAATCAAAATTAAATTACTGCAAAATTTGGATACCTGTCCAGTGCGCAAGTACGCAGGACTACAAGGACATTCATTGGCCTGCATTACAGGACCTACTTGTAAAACCACTTTCCATGATATCAAAAGGATATCAACACATCATTCAACTATAAGGAATCTAGTCTATAAACTGTACTATGCTAAAAGTCCTGCTTTAGCACTAGCAAAGTTAAATAAGATCCTTCTACATGGTACAGCAAAAGACCTACTTGAAGAAATTCACTATATCCAGAAAAAATATTTTGGAAGTGAAAGCCATTTACAGAATGAAATAGCTTTAAACCAATTAAGCAACAATTCTACACATGCCAACTTTTTGCTAAACACATACAAAAAAGAAATACTAACATTTAAAAGTACATCAGCTGAAGTACCAAACCATGTATGTGTATGTTGCCGTAGAACTTTTTATAAAAGTAACAAAAAACTGTAGATCTATCATACAAAATAGAAGACAATGAAGATTCTAAATGGTTTGAATTAGCTCTCTACCTTGTAGCAGAAAACAAATATGAAATAACTGAGCCCTTAATACTTTGCAGTTACTGCACTACAAAACTTGACAACAACCAAACTCCTTCATGTGCTATCACAAATAATTTGGAATTATACCCAGTACCAAAACCCCTACAACAACTTAATTTATATGAGAACATCATAATTCAAACAGTACACCCATTTCAAGCAATAATACGCCTTCAACCAAAAACAGCAAAATTACCTCCTTCTGAATTGGTAAAAGGCATTCGTGGAAAAGTAGTTTATTTACCATTAGATCTAAAATAAAATGTGCATACTCTAGTAGTGGAACGTCCAATGCAGCAATCTTTAATTATCTTAGTAAATGGAGTACCTACAAAAGACAAAAAAATATGGCAACAGCTGGTAGATTTATATAAAGTTAGACAAGCCTTCCAATATCTTAAAGAGAATAATGAATATTACAAAGAAATTAATATTGAAGAAAACTTGAAAGATACAACTGAAATAATTCAAGAAACACAAGAAGCTTGTCAATTTGAGCTACTAGATCCTGCTACAATATCAAATACTTTAGACCATTATACAATTTATCCTTTGCACTGTAATGACACCTTAGAAGATGCACTGGAAACTTACCAAATGCGTCAAACAAAAGGATCGCCAATCAGCATATGGGAAAAAAGTATAGAAGTACGTGCTTTTCCTCTACTCTTTCCTACTGGCAAAGGAGGAAGGTATGATGATAGACCTATTCAAATATCAGCTTCAGAATACCGTTCATTACGGATGTATTCTGAAGATCCCAGATTTAGACAAAATGTGGAATACATATTCCACCTACTCTTTGAAAGTGAACTAGCAACTTTATGTTACGGAGTTGCACACATATTAAAATCAGGATCACACTTTCAAAATATGACAGCTACACAATTATTAGAAAAAGTGC
Source organism: Ambystoma mexicanum (assembly GCF_040938575.1). Taxonomy (NCBI): domain Eukaryota; kingdom Metazoa; phylum Chordata; class Amphibia; order Caudata; family Ambystomatidae; genus Ambystoma; species Ambystoma mexicanum. The sequence goes on along the minus strand of NC_090932.1, from coordinate 289,728,131 downwards.
AACAAAAGGATGAGGTTTTACAATCAAATATTACAAATCTATTAGCAAATATGCGTGGTACTAAAGAGTACTGGTTTTGACGTCATGGAGATGTACGTTGTATGATCAGAAACCTTGGCCCACCCACTTGGTTTGTTACATTAAGTTGTGCAGAATATGCATGGGAAGATTTACATGATTTCCTACGCATATCAAATAAAAACAAAACAAACATAGATATACTTACACCTGGAGAACTTTGTTCTTTGGATCCTGTTAATGTTTCAAGATATTTTCACCATCGCTTCATTGCTATGCTACATTTTATTTGTAATAAAACTGTTCCTCCCCTTGGAGAAGTGCAACATTTCTTTTGGAGAAAAGAATACCAAGCCAGAGGAGCACCACATATCCACATGCTTTTATGATTAAAGATGCTCCTAAATTTGGTCAAGACAGTGATGCCACTGTTTTACAGTTTATTGAAAAATATGTCACTTGTGAAATTCCATCAGAAGCCACAAATAGTGATCTTCATGCACAAATTTTACAATTTCAAAGACAGAAACGTGGAAAATATTGTCGTAGCAAATACAAAAACAAAAGGAAATACTACACCAAATGCCGATTTGGTTTCCCTAGACCAGTTACAAATGCAGGTCAAGTGAACAACCTCATGTCTTCAGTTAGACATAGTGTTAAAGGTAAGTCACCTAAAAATACATATTACATAAAAAGAAAAGAAGAAGAAAAATATATCAATGATTATAATGCAATCATTGCCCACTTATGGAATGCAAACATAGATGTGCAGTACATTGCAGACAATTCTACTGCAGTTGCACGATATGTCACAGCATACTTAACTAAAGCAGAAAAGACAGAGCTCCAACACCTCTGGAATGACCTGTCATCAGATAAAACAGTATCTCAGAAATTATACAGCTTGGGCATAAAAATGCTCACCCATAGAAAATGTGGATCATATGAAGCAGCTGATCGTTTAACTGGTACTGCATTGTATGGTAAATCTGAAAATATAGTATGGCTAAGTCTTGGTCCAGCTAAATCCAGAAAAAGAGTTCTAAAATCATATGAAGATATAGAAACAATAGCCAAACATGATCCCAACAGCCAAGACATTTTAAAAAACAATTTATTGGACACATACTACCCAAACAGAAGTAATACTTTGGAAAACATGTGTCTATACCACATAGCCCAAAACTACACATACAAAAATAATATGAAACCTGATGAAAAAAAGGTAAATATAGAGTAACAAACTGTGAAGGCAGCTTAGTTAAACTCACTTAACCAAATTTAATTAATCATATCAAATTGTCATTAAAGACTCCTCAACATAAAGAAGTATATTACATGTCCCTGCTACAACTCTTCAAACCATGGAGAAAAGAAGAACAATTACTAGATAACTATGACTCATCTGAGGATGCTTTCAAAGCAAATGAAAGCACTATAACTGATGTAAACTTTACACAGTACAAAACAATGTTGCACAATGAACAGCAACACGAAGAAGAACTCCAAGCCCAACTAGATAAGGACACTCCTGACAGTAGTCAACCTTCTGTAACAGGAAGCCAAGAACCACTGGGAGAACCACTAATAATAAATGAGGCAGAATTAGCTATGATAGAAGTAGAAAACATCATGTGTCACTATGAAGATAAGGAAGGCTTAACTATACTACAATCAAAACTAAACAATGAGCAAAGTAGCATTTTTCAAGAAGTAACAAAACAAATTGCACATTGTGTAAAACATGAAAATAAAGAATGTTCCTGCCATAATTATAAACCTATACTACTGTACGTCAGTGGTGAAGCTGGTTCTGGCAAAACATTCCTAATAAAAATCATTAGTAGGTTCCTTCAACAATTGACAAACAACAAACTGTCAGCTGTTGTCACTGCCCCCACAGGTTTAGCTGCCTACAACATAGATGGTGTTACATTACATCGATTACTACTATTACCAGTAGAACACCAGAACAAATTAGACTATTACAAACTTTCTGCAGAAGCTGCAATGGAATTACGCAGAGTATTGAAACAAATGAAAATGCTACTAATAGATGAAGTGAGCATGGTCTCCAACCTGATGTTGGCTTTGATTCACCTCAGATTACAAGAAGTACTCAAAACAGACTATGAAGAGCTCTTTGCAGGAAAACACATTATTGTTTTTGGAGATCTGCTTCAATTAACACCAGTAAAAGGTGAGCCTATTTTTAAAACATTAGGACACAAACTCTGCCGTAAAACTGTTGGCAGCATTGGAAATGTCAACCTTTGGCAACATTTCCAATACAGAGAATTAACAGAAAACATGCGGCAATCTGCAGATCTCACTTATGCCAACATTTTAAAAAGTATCAGAGTTGGTATACTTTCTAAAGAAGCAGAAGGAATATTGAAAACCCGGCACATTAATGCACTTTATGGCGATAATGCATGTGCTACAGATGTTATGGAACAATTATCCCACAAAAATGTCAATTGTATGGCCTTAATGCCAACTCTTGCAAGCTGTTTCAAATTCAATGAAATCATGCTAAGTAAAGAAATGCAACCAATCATGGAAATTAGCGCCACAGACAAACTAGATGTACATGGTATGACACTACCCATGTGTGACCATGCCACAACAAGACTAAATAGTTTAGAAAAATCAATCTCAAACACAGCAGGCTTAGGAAAGATATTAAAATTATCCTTAAATTGCAGAGTAATGCTTAAACGTAACCTTGACGTGGATCAAGGACTAGTTAATGGGGCACTGGGCACAGTTGTTGGCTTTCAAACATACCCACGTGACAACAAAATTCAGTTTGTCAATATACTCTTTGACAAACTTTCAGAAGTAAAAAGGATAGGACGCTCAACAGCTAGATTCCTTCTCTTCAAAGATATGTATGTACGCAGAGAACAATTTTCTCTAACTCTTGCATACGCAGTCACGATTCATAAATCACAAGGTCTTACCCTAGACAAAGCAATGATAGATATTGGTAACACAGTCTCTAAAGAAGGCATGAGCTATGTAGCACTATCACGCTTACTGTTAAGACTTGATGGTCGTGTAGCCGATGAAACCTCCGTCCCCAAGTACCACTCGAGCAAACAAGAAATTACTGCCCGAGCGGTCCTTGAGGCCACAGGTGGTGAATTTTTATCAGCCGGAACCAGGAATGTCGGAAGATGCCCTCTATGACCACTGTAAGGCAAATACGAAGTTAGGTCATAAACACAGAACCCCAGACTTGTATATGAATATGTAATAAGTCTACAATAGGGCTTACCCTTAGGAGTTGGTCGGGACCCAATATTGGTGTAGGGATGTTTATCGGAGGCAGCCGGCAAGGGTGACGACCAGATGACAGTTTGGTAATGCTCTTAGTAGGATGAAATCACCACCTGACGTAGAAGCCAGAAGCTGTAAGTCAATCAGTTGAAAAGTGCGTAATCCAAGAACAAAGTTCATAACAAAAAGGGCAATCCAATAGCAGTCCGGGTTACGGAAATGTGGTCGAGTCCAGGAGAGAACAGTTCCAGCAGTATAGCAAAGGAGTAAGTTCCAGGCAAAGGTACCGTGAAGGAAGAAGCCAAATCAGAGTCCAAGATCAATCCAAGGTCAGTGGTAGTAGTCTGTAATCCGTAATGCGCCCAACAGGATCAGCTGTGAAGCGCTGGAGGGGAGTCAGCGCGTCGCTTTTGAACGCTGACTAATGATCACGTGACTCTCATCATCCGTCACGTGATCGAACGTGCTGAAGGAGGAGCTCCCAGGTGCCAGCAACGGAGACGTTGTAGAATGCCCGTGGCGCGTCTCCATGGCAACTGCCAACGCCGGAATGGAAACCAACGCCGGGATGGCAAACACCGGCGTCGCTGACCTTGTCCTATTCCTTGCCGGCAGGCCTGCAGGGGAGAGTATGTCCTGGCATGTATTTTGGTGGTGATAGTGGGGGCTGGATTATGGGATGTGTCCACGGAACGCGTGGATGAAGATGGGGGCGTGACAGAGCCCCCCCTCAAAGGCCCACGACCCCGTGGGCTGGAAGGGTGTTCCCTATGGAACCGGGCCACCAACAACGGGGCATGGACATCAGAAGATGGGACCCAGGACCTCTCCTCAGGACCATAACCCAACCAGTCCCCCAAGTATTGCAACCTCCCTCTAACAACCCGGGATCCCAGAATAGCGCTAACCTCATATTCCTCTTCGGAAACCACAGGGACAGGACCAGGAGCGGGAGCAATGCGTGTAGCATCAGGACAAGGCTTGAGGAGAGATGTGTGAAAAACGGGGTGTAATTTCCATGAAGCGGGGACGTTGAGTCGATAGACCACCGGGTTCAGGACTTTGGAGACCCTATACGGGCCGACAAAATGGGGCAGCAGTTTACGACAACCCGGTATATGGAGGTGTCGTGTAGACAACCATACCCGGTCGCCTTGCTTGTATGACGGGGCCTCTTTCCTTTTTTTGTTAGCGGCGGTACTCATAGACACATGGGCCTCCTGGAGATGGACAAGGGTTTGGGCATGGATGGATGCGAGATCTCTGGCACAATCATTTGCCGCAGTGGTACTGGTACACAATACAGGGGCATTGGCAAGATCCGAATCAGGGGAAAACCCAGTGGACGAGTGCAGGGCGTTGTTATATCAAAATTCCGCAAAATGAAGAGACTCAAGCCAGGTATTCTGGAATTGCAAAGTTAAACACCTTAAGTACTGTTCCAAGACCTGGTTTACTCTCTCAGTTTGGCCGTCGCTTTCTGGATGGTAAGCTGAAGAGAAGCGGGCATCTATACCTAGTAGTTTGGTAAGAGCCAACCAGAAACGTGACGTGAACTGAGACCCCCTGTCTGACACAATGACACTCGGCAAACCGAACAGACAGAAAACAGATTCAAAGAACATTCGAGCCAATGAGGGAGCAGTAGGAATGCCTTTGCATGGTAAAAAATGGGCCATTTTTGTGTACGAGTCTACTACCACCCAAATCGTGTCGTAGCCTTGTATTCATGGTAGATCGGTTATCAGGTCCATGGACACCGTATGCCATGGTTTCGGGGGTATGGGCAATGGTTGTAGCAGTCCCAGCGGGCGACCCTTCCGAGTCTTGCATTGTGCGCATGTAGAGCAGGTGTTAACATATGTCTCCAAGTCTCGCCGCATCGATGGCCACCAGCACCAGCGTTTTAACAACTCCAGAGTACGTCGCTGACCTGGGTGGCCATTGATAGGAGCATTGTGGGACCACTCTAAAGCCTGGTTGCGAGAGTCACTGGTGGGGAGGAACAGTTTTCCTTGAACAAAAGGCAACCCATCCTGCATAACGGTATCCCAATCATCCAATACCTGGGGATGTTGTATAACCCATTGGCGTATAGCCGTTATCATAGGCGGAGATGGAGTACAGGTACAAACAACATGGCCTTTACCCAGGAGAGTTTCGGGATATGAAGGGAGAGGTACCCCCCCAGGTGAACGGGACAAAGCATCCGCTTTACCATGGGACAACCCCGGTCTGTGTTTGACAAGGAAGTCGTATGCAGCAAAAAAGAGGTGCCAACGAACTTGTCTACTATTGGCGCATTTCAGAGACGCTAGGTCCTGTAAGTTTTTATGGTCTGTGTAGACGATGGTCTGATGTTTTGCCCCCAGAAGATGGTGTCTCCAGACCAAGAAAGCATCTCTGATGGCCAGGAGCTCCTTTTCAGTGACCGTATAGTGAGTTTCGGTCGGTGTGAATTTCCTGGAATGGTAGGCCACCTGGTGTAGTTCTCCGGTGGTAGGACAAGGCTGAGACAGGACGGCCCCTAAGGCAAAGGAAGAAGCATCTGCTTCTACAATATACGGGAGCTCTGGATCAGGATGCTGCAGGACTGGGGCCGTGGTGAACGAGGTTTTAAGGGAGTCGAAGGCTGCTTGATGTGCATCGGTCCATATAAATGATACTGCAGGACTGGTCAATGCGGTTAATGGTGCCACAATGGAGGAAAAATTTGCGATGAACCTACGGTAAAAATTTGCGAACCCTAGAAAGGATTGTAATTGTTTCAATGTAACAGGTACTGGCCAATCTGTGATAGCCTGGACTTTGGATCGGTGCATTGTTAGCCCCCCAGGTGAAATATGGAAACCCAGGAATTCAACTTCAGCTGTATGAAACAGACATTTCTCAGGTTTAGCGTATAGCGAGTTCTTCCTGAGTCTTGTGAGTACCTCTCTGACATGAAGGACGTGTTCGGCCAATGTTTGGGAGAATATCAGTATGTCGTCCAGATATGCCACGACATAAACATCCAGAATATCACTAAATATATCGTTTACCAACCGTTGGAAAATGGCAGGGGCATTACAGAGGCCAAAAGGCATCACCATGTATTCATACAATCCTTGGCGAGAGCAGAAGGCAGTCTTCCACTCATCACCAGGTCGCATGCGGACTAAATTGTATGCCCCCCGGAGATCCAGCTTGGTATAGATGGAAGCATTGGTCAACTTGTCTAACAGGGTAGAGATGAGTGGGATGGGGTAACGGTTCTTTATGGTGATCGCATTCAGGCGTCTGTAATCTACACAGGGGCGGAGATCTCCCTCTTTTTCCGGGACAAACAAAATGGGACTGGCCACGGGTGAAGAAGAAGGCCTGATATGACCTAAGTGTAAGGCGTGGCGGATGTATTCTTTAAGGGACGTTTCTTCAGATGGTGATAGTGAATATATGCGTCCTTTGGGAAGCGATGCCCCATCAATCAGATCAATAGAACAATCATACGGTCTGTGAGGGGGCTGTATCTCGGCAGATGTTTTATCAAAAACCGAATGGAAATCATGGTATTCTGGGGGTACTCCTGACAAAGTGGCTCCCACCGTGTGGGTTGTTTCGGGTGGGTCATTCTCTCCTACAGGGACTAAGTGTAGGCCCCCAAGTGCCCTCGCAGGGTTGTTGAAATCTTCTTCCAGTAAACAAAAATGTTGGCAAATGTCTGATTCAAAAGAAACCTGACCCGTACCCCAGTCGATGAGTGGGTTATGCCTTTTTAACCAGGGAAGGCCTAGGATTATCCCGAACTGTGGTGTGGATATCAGATCAAAGGACAGTTGTTCTTTATGGTTACCCTGAATAATCACGTCCATCTGGGCGGTCTGTTGTTTGATCGGACCAGAAATGAGAGAGGACCCATCCACAGTTTGGTCTGGTTCGGGATGTGTCTTGGTCACTAGTGGAAGGTTCAATGCTTTGGCCAGGATTATATCAATAAAGCAACCAGTAGCCCCTGAATCAATAACTATATGTACTGTGTGTGAACACTCCCTATCAGGATGAAGCACTGCCTGAATGACCACTAGTCTTACTGGGCCGAAGGTAGGAACCCTGGGGTTGTGAATCGAGCTCGTCTTGTCCCCCATACTCAAGGACGAGCTTTCTGAAAACCCGAGGACTTGTTCTTCGGGCGTCGTGGGCACTCTTTGACGAAATGACCACTGAGTCCACAATAGAAGCATGCGTTGTCGGTTCTCCGACGCTCTCTTTCGGTCTGAGTGATGGGACTTCGTAGACCTCCTATTTGCATGGGTTCACTTGCGCCATCCGGCGGAGAGGGCAAGGGTTTACCTGAAAAACCAGATTCCGCCCGACGTTCGGTCTTCTGAGCGTCTACCTGGAGAGTTGGGTCTACTAGTTCGGGATATGCATCAGGAAGGGAAGGGATGACAGAAAGAGCGTCCTTCATAGCGTTACACAGACCTTTGTAAAATACCACAGCTTTCTTGTTTTCAGGCCATGAAGTCTCAGCTGACAATTGGTTGAAGCGTGTGATGTATTCTATTAAGGTTTGTCTGCCTTGGGATAGTTCTAGGAGCTCTAGATCCCGGGACTGGGCTTTGTACCTGGTATTGAATACTTTGGCCAACTCGCTCACCAGGAGATCAAAATCGTAAAGGGCTGGGTGGTTGTTCTCAAGAAAAGGATTAGCCCAGGTAGCTGCAACCCCGGTCAAGTGGGATAGCAAAAAGGCAGCTTTTGTGGTGGAATCATGGAACACCAGTGGTCGGCAAAGAAAGTGAAGTTTACACTGATTAATAAAGGTGCGATATTTTCTAGGGTCTCCCTGGAACTTCTCAGGAAGTGCCAATGGAAACTGAGTAGGTAACACCATGGGAGTAGGTGATGTAGGAGGTACAGAGGGACCCGGTGTTGGTGTTGCCTGATCGCCAAATTCGGCATCTGCCGGTAACAGGTTGCGGGTACTTTCGATATTATCTAAGCGATGATGTATCGCGCTTGTGGAAGCCGCCACTTCGGTTCTAAGGGATGCAACAGCTTGCATTAGAGCGGCCACAGGTTCCCCGGCAGCGGGTTCCATCGTCTGGACGACCAAAAAAGGCTTCACAGTCTGTTAAGACTTGATGGTCGTGTAGCCGATGAAACATTTTAGCAACAAATACAGAAACTGAGCAAATTGCACAGTACTCTGATTTGTAATCTACTAAATATGAGGGTCCAAAAAAAAAAAAAGTATATTGATTATACAATGTAATAAGTCATTACAAAATACTAATACTAACATGCTATTTTCTTTCATCACAGAAATTAACAAGAAAAACATGGTCTCCCGTTACTAGACCAAACAGTAAGTATACAATAATAAGGAGAACCATAGCAGAATATCACATCCATAGTATCTAATACCTTTGTTCCTTATACATTTGTTTTTCACCCAAGGTTATAAGCAAATAAGAATGTGATATGCTGCGGTGGTTGTTGCCAGGGCATACAGTCTTGGGTGCATGGCCAAATTGCCATGCACCCAAGACTCTATGCCCTGGCAACAACCACCGCAGCATATCACATCCATAGAGTCAAACATTTCAACTATGGTCTATGGAAACTTTTAATGTCTGCTGACATTATGAGTGTTCTTAGAACACTTTCAACTTGCCAGCGAACAATACGGAAAGCGTTTTCAGGACACCCCCTACGAACATTTCAGAACAACGCGATAGTTCTTAGAACACTTTCAACTTGACAACAAACAATATGGACAGTGTCCTCAGGACACCCCCATTTTGTTTATTTGCGAACATTTCAGGACATTGCGAGTGTTCTTAGAACACATTCAACTTGCCAGCGAACAATACGGGCTACGCCTTCAGGACACCCCCTACGAACATTCCAGGACACCGCGAGTGTTCTTAGAACACATTCAACTTGACAACGGACAATACGGACAGTGTCCTCAGAACACCCCTATTTCGTTTATTTGCGAACATTTCAGGACACCATGAGTGTTCTAAGAACACATTCAACTTGACAGAGAACAATACGGACAGCGTCCTCAGGACATCCCCATTTTGTTTATTTGCGAACATTTCAGGACACTGCGAGTGTTCTTAGAACACATTCAACTTGCCATCGAACAATACGGACTACGCCTTCAGGACATCCCCTACGAACATTCCAGGACACCGGGAGTGTTCTTAGAAACGTCTTCAGAACACCCCCATTTTGTTTATTTGCGAACATTTCAGGACACCGCGAGTGTTCTTAGAACACATTCAACTTGACAGAGAACATTACGGACAGCGTCCTCAGGACACCCCCTACGAACATTCCCCGGACACCGCGAGTGTTCTTAGAAGCGTCTTCAGAACACCACCATCTTGTTTATTTGCGAACATTTCAGGACACCGCGAGTGTTCTTAGAACACATTCAACTTGACAACGAACAATACGGACAGTGTCCTCAGAACACCCCCATTTTGTTTATTTGCGAACATTTCAGGACACCATGAGTGTTCGAAGAAGACATTCAACTTGACAGAGAACAATACGGACAGCGTCCTCAGGACACCCCCATTTTGTTTATTTGCGAACATTTCAGGACACCGCGAGTGTTCTTAGAACACATTCAACTTGACAGAGAACAATACGGACAGCGTCCTCAGCACACCCCCATTTTGTTTATTTGCAAACATTTCAGGACACCGCAAGTGTTCTTAGAACACATTCAACTTGTCAGCCACAACCCCATTCATATTTGCGAACATTTCAGGACACAGCGAGTGTTCGACAACGTCTTCAGAACACCCCCATTTTGTGTATTTGCGAACAATTCAGGACACCGCGAGTGTTCTTAGAACATATTCAACTTGACAACGAACAATACGGACAGCGTCCTCAGGACACCCCCATTTTGTTTATTTGCGAACATTTCAGGACACTGCGAGTGTTCTTAGAACAGTTTCAGTTTGCTTGCGAACAAAACGGACACATATTGAGTCCTCAGAACACCCCCCATTCAGTTTATTTAGAACATTTCAGAACACCCGTGATGTCCGCAGACAAATCGAACACAAAAAGAACGTCTAACACATAAAAAACACAACTTTCATCCTATCTCATACACTCCCACCCTCCCCAAACACTCCTACACGCCAACACACTCTACTAAATACAAATTTTGAACAAAGTTTCACCGCGCTGTCCACGGACGACCGCAAATCCAAGATGGCGGGCGCTACCGAAAATCTGACGCGCTTCACACTCCATGCCATCCAATCAGTGAACATGTTTCATGTCCGCGAACATCACGCAAGCCAATTGGCCAATCAGGACACTGTCCGCGGAGCGAACAGGGAAGTCCGTCCGCGGACCGAACACAAATATCACTAATTATTTTTGACCTAATTTTTGGTCATTTTAAAAAAAAACTACTGGACGGATTTTCACCAAATTTGCAAAAGCACGCTTTCGGGACCAAGCCGCTGCTCCTGGTCCGAATTTGGTGAAAATCCATCCAGCGGTTTGGGCTGTAGACGCGAGCAAAAATGTTTTCCCATTCAGTCTATGGGAAAAAAAAAGTTTTGGGACCCCCCCTATAACTTTGCCCCCCCTGGACGAATCCTCACCAAACTTTGCAAAAGAATTCAGAGTGACCCAAATACTTTTTTTTGCAAAGTTTGGTGAGGATTCGTCCAGGGGGGGCAAAGTTATAAGCCGCCCAAAAAGTGCTCTTCCTATGGAAACAGCAACTTAACCATAACTACATGGCCACTACGGTGGCCATGTAATTATGTTTGTATTCTGTTCAAAATGTTGTATTTGTTTTCTCTTCTTTTTGTAAAAGTTTTTATAAACTATACACAAATAAACAAATAATAATAATATCTTCTCACTCGATTCCTTGTCTCCGATTTTGCCCTTGTCTTTAAAACTAGCACATAGTCATCTTCATGTCTTCTCAGTCACCCATACCAAGGATGCTGTTCGACACTGGAATTGACCTCTTGTCTGGCAGAGTGCAAGGTGTGTTAGACAATGAGCTTCCTGGACTGCTACTTCTATAGCTGTCAATATCTTGGAAGTCCCCATGGCATAAGGTATGAGAGCACAAACATAGCAACTCTCTTTGGACGGTCTCTCTCCCACCTTTTTCTTGTGTTGATACCACATGTTATTAGCCAAGTGTGCTGTACTGTCTCGATAATTATTTAATTCATTATCATCTTTCCCTGGGCTTCTCCTTTGTCTCCCTTTCACAAAGCATGTGCTTGCATTATAATCAAGAAGCATATTGTATTGTATTGTATTTGGTTATTTATATAGCGCTCTTTCCCCACTTGTATGCCCTCAATGCCCTTTTTCCTTGGGTGGATCGCCCTTGGTGCCCGTATTCGATGTGGTTGGAGATTCTAGGGAGATTAGCTTAGATGTGTGTCTGCATGTTGCCGTTCTAAGAGTTTGGTGGCTGGCAAGGCTCGACTAGGCAGCCCAGTAGAGGTCAGACACATGGGCGGGTGCTCTTGAGGGTTAGAGTTAGATTGCTATTGTTGAGGAGAGTCTATGTGAATCTAGCTATACCGGATTCCTTTTCGGGTGGTGGTCGATGTATGCTAGTGGAAGAGGTGTTGGGGTACATCAGGTGTTTCAGTCTGGACGGCAATGTGTGAAACTAGGCTGGATGTGCTTAGCCATAGATGTGTTCTATCGTGCATGGATGTTTGCCCGTGCCTGCGGCTTGTGTCCACACTAGTGGTGTGAGTCATACGTACCGTAGGCTGCGAGATTGCTTATTTTTCTGGGTCTAGAATTGAGAGTCCTGTAGTGATGGGCCTAGGTTTCAAACTGTAGCCAGTATCAGCGTATAATAAACAGAGATGGAGGCAAAACCTAGATTACAGGATCCTGTACAGTGGGAGAAAGGCCTATGTCTCAAAGTGCCGTATGTTTAAGCATATGGCTACACCTAGATTTGAGGATTCTGTATAGTGGGAGCGAGGCTCAGCCTCACCCTGCAGTATGATTCGTCATATAGTAAGCCGAGGTGGAGGCTGCCCATATAATGAACAAACGGAGGGGGATACACCTAGATTGCTGTAGGTGCAGGGGGTCCTAGGCTTCAGAGGTCGATGGTTTCGGCCTATTGTATAGTGGTATCCGTAATGTGACAGTCATCGATGGTTTGTTGTACGTAGCTTGGTGAATAGGTTTGTGGTGGGGGATTGCTAGTGTTGGGCGTTTCCCTGGATGAGCGATGCGGGTTAACAGTAGCAGTGAATAGTTAATGATGTTCATGTGCTAACCTGGGCCACTTATCTTATTGATAGACATCTCTCATGTGAACTGGTGGGCAGTGAGTATGATGTGAATGTAGCCACAGCGAAGGCTGCTGGCTTAGCTCGGGTGCTTGTCGGGTGGGAATGTTGTTGTGGGTGGGTTGATGGTTGATGCCCGTGCTTGTCCTAGTGATTCGGGCCAAGGGATCGGTAGGGGGATGTGTGTTGTTTTCCCGCAGAGTAGGATTTCGGTTTTCCCAGGGTTGAGGATGAGGTGGTTGGTCATCATTCAGTGACCAATATCAGAGAGGCACGATGACAGGTCCGGACTGCCGTATCCTTCAGAATTTGGGATTTTGAGGATGACCTGGGTATCATCTGCGTAGTTGAAACAGGTAAGGTTGTACGAACAGATGATTGCGGGAATGGGTTGCATGTAGGAGTTGAAGATTAGCGGTGATGTGGATGCTCCTTGGGGAACACCTTCGCAAACTGGATGTGATATGGATGTGAAATGGTTGAGGAGCATGATTTGCGACCGGTTAGAGATGAAGGAAGAGATCCACGAAAGGGCTGTGCTTTTGAATCCTAGTGTTTGTAGTCTAATAGAATCATGTGATCGATGGTATCAAAAGCTGCGGAAAGGACTAGAAGGTCTAGAACAGGCTTGTCCAACCTTTTTGAATGTGGGGCCGAAGCATTCACTTTTTGTCACCCGGAGGGCCGGCGAGCCAAAAGTGAACACCCTGACCCAAAGCAGTATACTCAAAAGCGATGGTGTGTGACCTTTGACACAATAGCTTCACATGCATAGCCATGCAGTCCCAAAGATAGCTTTTGGTGTCGGGGCAGTGATCAAAGGTTAGTTTCTTGTGATTTCTTCCAGTGTGTATGTGTATTTCTCGGAAATAGTGGGGGCGACCTAGCGTAGCGAGGGAGCTATAACAATCTAGGGACGCTTTGGGGGATTTCCACCCCCCCTCCCAAGATTTTTTTTCCAAAATATGGGGCTGAAATTGTGCATTTTACAGCAGGAAAAGTGACCAAAAAGCCATAAGTTTACAATCAGTTCTAAAGGGTAACATGTACATTCCATGTCACTAACAGCAGACAAGAACATTGTAGAATGCAACACATTTTAATGATCAATGTGTCCACAGTGTAAGACAGCACTGTCACTGATGTAACACATTGACATGCTGGTTGTGCCCAAAATATGCCTCTGTAGCAACATGTCTATGCTGGCTGTTCCCAATTTAGGCCAGCATTGTCCTCTACAAAGCATGATTGATGCTGCCTGAGCATTTGCAGTGTGCCCAGTACATATGCCAGCTTATCTCTATAATACACATTCATTACTTCTGTGGTAATGAAAGAAGCATACTCCAATTCCAGGGAGCACCTGAGGCAGTAAAAGTCCTCCGCCACGGCCCGGTTTATTGGTCGGACCCAACATTGCAGAAATAAATTAATTAATCGTGTCCACGAACCCGACAAACATTGAATATACTAAAGGCAAGTAAGAAGGAGGTTTAAGCCTTCCAGTTGCATTGCAGTAGGCCCATACTGCCCCTACTCCACCCCTCTATAATCATCCAGGTTGTAGTAGCCCTCAAAAGGCAGAGCAACACAACTAGGATAGGAGAACAAAATGCCATCCCATCCTGTGAGTGTGTCAAACCTCAGAGCAAAGACTGTGCGTGTGCCTTGGAGCACAATCTCACTAATTTGGTGCAAATCGCGCAAGTGGGTGCATGGGAATGCCATGCGTGTGTGTGGGCTGCATACCCCGGATCACTTGCTCACTTCTTAATTGTGAAACTCTGTCCAAGGCAGTACTGTCCCAATGGTGAGAAGTGTCGTATTTTCACATTAACTATGCTTAAGCACTTTGGGTTATTGAATAGTGCTGCTACATTCGGAGTAATTCCATCCCTTTAAATATATTAGCTCTTGTATAACCACATCAGTGTTGATTTATTCTGATGATGATGAAGATGATGTTAGACTTGCTCAATAGTTCTGGTTCTGTATCATTAAATGTACTTCAGATCTTCAGAGTCTCGGGAGGATAGCTCAGGGGCAACGTGCTCGCCTTGGAAGCTGACGACAAGGAGCAACACAGGTTCAATCCCTCTGGGTATATTATACCTCTACATCTGTGCACCTCTCTTACCAAGAGGGGTGCACAGAGGGGTGCACAGATGTACAAATACACCCAACCCAAAACAATTTTTAGAAATTGAGGGACAGACTTGCTTTGCATCTGTGCCTCCATTTCTAAAAATCGTTTTGGGTTGGTTGTACCTCTACATCTGTGCACCCCTCTTATCAAGAGCAAATTGCATCCCCCACAATTTTTAAACATTGTTTTTTACCCGGCTTTTACCCAGGCCGCCAGAGAGAGACACAGTATGGATGGAACAAAGGGCCATCCATACTGTGTCTCTTCTCTCCGGCCTGGGGGGGCCGGAGCACCCGCATACTCTGCGCCCCTGAAACCGGGCTGTGGCCTGTAACTGACTCTGGTGCTGGGGGCACCAGAGGCAGTTACAGACCACGGCCCGGTTTATTTATTTATTTGTTCAATGTTTGTCGGGTCCGTGGACCCGATTAATTTATTTATTTCTACCAAACATTGCAGAAATAAATTAATTAATCGGGTCCACGGACCCGACAAACATCGAACAAATAAATAAATAAACCGGGCCATGGCAGAGGCAGTAACAGTCCTCTGCCACGGCCTGGTCAAAAAAGAAGGGGAAATTTACTTAACAAGTATTCAGGAAGATCTGCGAGCTACATGTTGAATAAAGTGGCCACCACCATGCAACCTTGCTTTACATCAAGATATGTTGAAAATTACTTGGACAGTTTCCCTGTGGCATCAAGGCAAACTTGCACTGTAGTCTCTGAGTACAGCAAGATCAGCATTTTAAGTAAGCCTGGGGGAATTTTCCATTTAGTGAGCATAGCCCATAGTATATTCCCGATTCATGGAATTAATGTGCGCTGAGAATTCCCGTGCAAGCATGTGAAAGCGTGCAAATCGCATCACAAGTGCGAAAATCGCAGCGAAACCCGCGCACAGTGATTCATGGAAGTCTGTGCGCCTGTCAATCCCTGGATGTGCGCTAAAATCCTGCGTGGCGCACACGTCTCCAAACAGCGTGTGCTACGTGCACAGTGAAAGCACACATAACGCAGCGCACACAACTTAAGTAGGCGGAACAGGGGGCGTAACACGCGGAATGGGGAACAACGCATGAAAATGTGGGCGTCATGGGGAAAGTACAGGAGCCAAATGCGCAGAACGCCCACATGCGCGTTTACAACACGTATTCATGGAATCGAACGGGGCCAATGCGTGCGCCAAAAAAGACGCGCTAATCCGGAAACACGTACGCCAGCAGGAAGCAGGCGTACGTGGAACCGCGCAGCATAAAAGTGCGCGCAAACAACAAACAAGCTCAGACGCCAAGATGAATATACCGTTCCTCGCAGCAGTGGTCGTGGGATACCGCAGGAGGAGGAGGAGGATAGTCAGGCCCAGAATTTTTACACCCAGAACCAGCCTTTTTGGGATGCCTGATGACCAGGTGTATGGGCGGTACAGGTTTCCACCTCACATAATACTCAACCTGGTGAGTGAGTGGGAGTATGACCTCACATCACCCACCTTGTGCTCCCAAGCACTGAGCCCCTTGGAAAAGGTGCTCAATGTACTGCACTTCTTGGCCACTAGTTCATTCCAGCGGACAACTGCCATAGTGGGGGGGTCTCACAGGCCACGCAGTCACGCTGCCTGCACCAGGTGTTGGCCATCATGACTGCACGCCCATCAGTCCGCAGGCACATATATCTGCCCAGAACACCTGCAGAAAGGCAGGCTGTCGTCCAGGATTTTTACAGGGTGGCACACTTCCTCAAAGTGCTAGGTGCCATTGACTGCACCCATGTGGCTATACGTCCTCCCAGGGCAACTGAGCACATCTACAGAAACCGCAAGCACTGGCATTCAATCAACGTGCAGGTAGTATGTGATGCCAAGGGAATCATCACCTCAGTATATGCCAACTATCCAGGGTCCACCCATGATAGTTTCATTTACAGAATGTCAACCCTAAACCGGGACCTAGAAGCTGGGCGGCATGGTGATACATGGCTGCTTGGTGAGTATAAATGCCCCTGTACATGCATGCATGTCAGATACTGAGTAATGTCACAACCCCACTAATGATACCCATCATCACCTCCCCAGGGGACAGTGCCTACCCACTGAGCACCCACATGATGACGCTAACTTCGGAACCCCACCACGCCACCCAAGGTAAGATACAAAATAGCCCATATTGCAACCCGGGGCATAGTGGAGCGCACATTCGGAGTGCTCAAGTCACGCTTTTGCTCCCTTGACCGCTCTGGTGGGCAGCTGCTATACGCGCCCCCAGTAGTGTGCAGGATCATAGTGGCAGCATGTGTCCTGCACAACATTGCAACACGCCGGGGCCTGCCCGTGGACATGGTGGTGGCCCCACATCCCCAACCACAAGCACGGCCGCTGCGCATGGGAGGGGATAGGGCACGTGGTGAGGCAGCCCGTACGCAGCTGGTGGCTAATTACTTCACCTAAAATCACACCCCTGTGGAGTGCACACAGCCCTGGCACATACCAGCTGACAATCAATAATGATGACATAAGGGACAGTCAACTGTCACAACCATACCAGCCTGAGATTGGTCACCTGGAATTGTTACATTGTGTGCATCCCTACCTGCAGAAAGACAACCAATGCTGTGTCACAAAAAAAACACACATTTATGCTGCATGAATGAATACCCCCTTGCAAAATACAACATGAAAATAGCTCCATGTCACCCAACCCCTCCCCAGCTCTGCCACCCAACACACCATGGCATGTCATGCAATGTGAAAGCAAACAAAGCAATGCACAAGACCTGACACAAGTGTCACAAAGTGCACTGTCCCGAATGGAAACTGCCCACAGACAATATGCTCCCAGTAATCATAACAAACAGCACACATGAACAAATACTTACCACCATCACAATACAGCAACACACCATGAAACATTTCAAAAACATGACAGTACTAAGTCAAAGTAGTGGTAGTCTTACAACCTAAATAAGCCAGCACATCGACCCCTTCCAACTGTAGGGTGTTGCTGCCACGCAAATGTGTCAGTGTACTGCATACAACATGAACTCCATCTGCAAAGGAGACAGCCTTGTGAAGACATGAGGAAGGAACCTGCAAATTAGGAGGAAGACATGGATGCACAAGCACATATCAATACACCATGCAGTGTACAATACAACAACAATACCCACTAGGGATGTACACACAGTATTGACTACAGACTGCCCACACAGCTCATGGGAGCCCAATGTCACTGTGTAAGTCACTGTCACTTGGTCACACCCTTTGCAAGCACATGGAAACAGGAAGCAGGAGGGGTGTGTGTGTCACAAACCCAAGCATCTAACCCAAACTCAGGACAAGCCTGCATGTGCCCAGCCGGAATACAGTGGATGCCCACACAAGGCAACACACTGTAAAAAAAAAGAAAAAAAAAAAAATGGCCATGTGAGGGTGAGGGGGGGGGGGGGGCACCCAGGAGGTTCGACCCACCTGCGTGGATGTTGCGGAAAATAAAATACCTCCATGGGCTCATGGCCTGCACGGCTATGCCATTGTGGGAGAACTGCTGTCGGTCTCTTCATCGTCTGCTGATGCATCAGGAGGTGGTGGAACTATGGGAGGCAGCCCACGCAAAGCCCTGTTATGGTCCTCCATGGCAGCAAGCATGCGGGTCTGGAAGGTCTGATTCTGGAGGATTAAAGTGCGGCGATCCCCATGCAGCACGTCACGGCCTCGCGGGATGCCCGGATCTGCTCACGTGTTGCCTGCAGCTCAGCTGAGAGTGAACGTGTGAGCTGCTCCAGCTGCTGTTCTGCCCTAACATTTCAGGAAGCCTCAAGTTCAAGCCGACTCTGCCTGAGGTTATGGCGTTCCACCCTCAGGGCTTCCCTGTGGCCCTGTGACTCTATTGATATGGATTTGCGCAGAGTCTCCAGTGCCGCCCGTCGGTCCCTGTTGGACGCCAGCATGTCTTCCCTGTGTGATTGGCAAATAGAGTCTGTTGCCTGCTGTTGTTGCTCCATCTGCCTTTCAGGGGGGATAATGGAAGTGGCCACCCTCTCCATTGCCTGAGCCATCATTTCTACTGATGCTGCCTGTTGGGTTGCCATACCGTACATGGAGTTTTCCCATACAGTATTGCCTGGTGGCGCACAGCCACCGCGTCGGCGGGCACCACACCTGTTTGGGGCAAGGCGATCTGCACCTCGCTGTGCTGGCACTGACTGAGGCTGCAGGACTGCATTCCCCCTCTGATCTGCTGGCCCAGGAACAGGACCAGATGCTGTGGAGTGTGACCCTGCATCCATAACCACCAAAGGCGGACCTACCAACACTGACATCCCCATAGAGGGTTCTACACCTGGTCCAGGTGGGTTGGACAGAACAGAATCCCTGCCAGAAGCACTGACCTGCGACAGCACATAAGTCTCATCATCCGACTCAGCACCTGAATAGAGGTCTGGGGAGCTGCACCCAGAGGCACCCCTCGACAGTATGGTCTGCAGTACCAAAGTGTTTTCACCCACCACCACATCACGTCCCCCACTGGTGCCTGGTCGCGGCTGAGAATCCTCCTGGGTCTGCACCATCTCCTGAACCTCACCAGCATCAAGTGCGTCGTCACCTGCAAAAACATGAAACACAAGAAATTGAAACAGGCATGAGCACCATAGCACACACATAGGCCTGACAAGACAGAGATCCTGTACATGGTTAACACATGTCCCACATGACTATAACCCTGGCATGCATGCACTGTCAATGATTCTGAAGGGGAGTCAAAAAGGCAGACAATGAGGACACCAAGATGGAAAAGCAACACATTTGCAGCATGTTGTGTAGCACTGGCATCACACATCAGCCTGTGAGTGGCATGTCCAATACACATACATGACACATGTCAAAACACAGATGTCATGTCGCATAGCCATGGTAAATTAGACAACTACAGCGATATGTCAGTGAATGAGTACTGTCACACATCCATGTCACATGGACATGATGAGAAGATTAATGCAGAATAGTGTTGCAAAATATGCATGTGCCGCACACTGCAACACAACCAGTGTACAATTAGACAGCGATTGTAGGCAGATGTACACATCAATGGTTGCTCCCTTCAACATGACAGGAAACAACTATCATGTTCCACATGCAAACAGGCCCTAAAAATAAATTTCAACAGGCCAATACTCCCTCGCCCTGAATGGTTTAAACATTCGCATAACCAGGTAACTAAAGTGGCACAATGTGGGGTGTAAACAATGACAGAAGCATGTCACATATGTGGCATTAGGGATGAAAAAAGCATATGAAAAATGGGATAATCTAAACAATCAGCCAGAATGAACACAGAAAGAATTCAGAACAATGTTGTTGCAAGATGATAGTTCAAGTGCAACAGCAGTAATGTGGGGCTAATTGGCTACTGTGGGCCGAAGGGATACTGTCATACCCAAATCAAAGGCACATGAATGGATTGGAGGCAGCACATGGATGACCCATTACACTCAGGAGTACACACCCTCGCCTGGCACTCAATCAGAACCCGTCACCCAAACAACATACACATGGATTACACACACATGCATGAGAACTCACCGGACAATGCCTCGTAATCAGGTAGCTCTCCCACACCTTGGATCTGTTCCTCTGTGACGAAGGTCCCAGCAACAGACTCATGTTCAGTGAGTTCGTTGTCCTCTGGTGGAGACCCACCGCCAGTCACCAGAGTAGCGGCATGATTTTAGGCCAGCTTATTCTTTGCTCTGCGTTTCAGGTCATTCCACCGCTTGTAGCAATCATCAGCTGTGCGCCTCACAAACCCAAGGGCACTTATGCGGTCCACGATGGTCTGCCAGTGTGCCCTACCTTGACCAGGTGTGGTCTTGCACCCTGCCGTCACCACCATTTCGCGGCTATGTGCCGACACATAGGTCACAAGTGCATCAAGTTCGGGGTCATTAAAGCTAGGCTTCCTTGATGTGCCAGACTGTGTAGCCGTGTCTGGGGTCTCAGCCTGTAGTGCCAGAGCACCCTTCTTCCTCTTTTTCAAAGGTGGAGCAGAGGCTGAGTAGCTTGCGCCGCTCTGGTCAGTAGGGGCAGAAGTGCAGGTGGACTGGGTACTGAGAGTGTGCGAATGCAAAATGACCATACGTCTTGGTGCAGGAATGTGGTTGAAGTGTGATGTTGGCAGGGGCAACATCAGTTTGATGGACCAGGACCGACACTGTCCCAGCTGGGAGACTCAGAGCTGGGGTGGATAGAGCTGCAGCTGCCCCTGCAGCCTCCCCACCCTGCCCACTTGGGGCAGCAGATGAGATCGCTGCCCCAGATCCACGTGGCCTGGTGACACCAACTTGCACCGGCACACGTGGCTTAGACTTGCTGACCTGGAAGTCAGCCTGGGAGTCATCCTGTGCCGGCTCAGGTGCCACAATGGGCTGGTCCAACAAGGGCTGAGCTGGGATGGTGTCAGCCACGTTTCCCTCAACCATGGGGGGGGAGGCATGGGTGTCCCTGATTGGTCCTCCACACATGGGGGTCTAGAGGCACCCTGCAAATCATGGCCATGTCCCCTACCGTGCCCACCGCGCCCACCTTTTGGAGGTCGACCACCTTTGCCTCCCTTACCGCTTGGTCGCCTCCCAACCATGGCACTGATGTTGTTGTGCGTATGGGAGTTGCAGCAAACAATTGTCCTGGGCAATTGGGGGTGAAAGGGGTAGGGTACTAGATGGAATTCGTACCCTAGTGCTCTAGCAAGGCTGTCTGTGACCCCTGGGGGAAGATGATGGGTCACGCAACGCACAGGCACCCCAAAAGCAAAAAGTAACGTGCACGCAACCCCTCGTAGGCCACGTGCGTGGAAAAAAGAACCCACACTACGCTGTGGCACCCAGAAACACAAAAACAAGCGTATGCATGTTACACGCAGCCTACAATGACCTCTGAAGGGGTACACGACACACGGGGCAAGCACAGTTGGTAAATGCATGCGCGACTCACCGTCTGCCTGGAAAAATAATGTGAAAAAAACACGCGTGTGCGCGTAGGCAACACCCCCGCCAAAAGAAGAACTGTACCCTGTCTGAGGAGACAGGACAAAAGAAGACGTGAACGCTGTTTGAGGAAACAGGCCCCAAAAAAATAAAGAACGCTGTCAGAGGTAACAGGTAGTTCGAACTTGAAACGCTGTGAAGTAATTGTGTGTGAACCGACAAGAAGTACAAAATTCACCCACTCGCTCTCCACGAAAAGCACGTACAAGGGAATGGGGTCCTACACGTACCTTTTAAAGTGGCCCACACGTACAGCATCACTTACGCGTGTACGCGCTAAGGCCCTTTCCTCCAATTACACGAGCTGACACTCGGATGTGCAGTTTTTGGACGTGTACGATGAACATGCACCCGTGTTGATGGAAACGTCTGCGCGTGTCACGTCAGTAAGGCGCGTAGGCCCTTTCCTCGGATTACACGCATTCACACGCAGACGTGCAGTTTTTTCACACGTGCTGAACCACTATGCCCACATCACGAGGAAAACGCCTGCGCAAGTCACGTCACAGAAGCACTGACGCGCTAAGGGCCTTTGGTCCAATGAAACCGCGTACGTGTGCTGACGAGCTTATGCGCAAAGGGCCTTTCCTCGAATTACACGTGCAAGATTTTCATGTGCCAAATCACTCCGTATCAAGCTGGCCACGCAACAACACACGGAAGACCACGCTCCTGCCCAGAAGGCCGAATTACTGCCCCCCAGAGCCCCGAGCACGCTCCCACCTGCAATCTGCTGCTGCCTGACTGCCTGCTGCCCACGTGCCCTGCTATTTGCTGCCTGCACGTCGGCCAGGGGTGCAGTTGCTGTGACCACCCCTGCTGGAACCGAAGACTCCCGACTGGGATACCATCGCTCCACAGCCCAGCCCCAGGACCCAGTTGCCCACCCACTCCTGCCTTTGGGGTTGCCATGTCGGGCACAACACCATCTGGCACCACTGGCAACCCCCAGCCAGAGAGGCAGAGGGCCACCAGCTTCAGTGCCAGGGAAGTTGGTGTCCTGGGGCAGTATGATGCCCTCTTTGGAAGTTTGCGCGCCGACAATGAAGGACGGACCAGGATCTGGATGGACATTGTGACGGCCATCAACGCGGAGGGGGTGGCAGTCCACGACTTACAACATGTCAAGAAGCGCTGGGAGAACTTCAGGTCCAGGACCCTCAACAAGGCCCGGCGCCTCTTGAAGGCAGCGGATGCCAAGGGGCGCCGGGGCCACCTGTCCGACCACCAAATGAGGGTCCTGGAACACATATGCCCAGCGCTCCACGTCCAGGTCCTTGAGAGGCAGACCCGTCTGGAGTCGAGCGGTAAGTGTACATGCACACTGATTGGACGCTGTGCGTGTGGTGGTGTGCAAGTAGTGTGCAGGTTGCACATGTGTTTTCATAGGGCCATGTAGGGATGTGTATGAACAGGGGCGTGAGGCTGCCACATGTGAGTCCTCTTAGGTGTGAGACACATCGATGGTGTATGTGTTGGTAAGCATGCTGTGCAAATGCAGGTGTGGGAGCACACATGTTTGAATTTCTGTGTATGTACGTTGGCATGGTTGTGGTGTCACACATGGATGGTGGTTCCTGCTGCATGTATCTGCACTGTGTACATGTGCATGTGTGTATTCGACAAGTGTGCAACTGTGATGCAACATGGATGCACGTTACACTGATATGTAGAAGGCTGAATGCCAGATGTGACATGTATGGCGATCGCATCACTGCAACAGTTGTAGGAGATGTAAACATGCATGTAAGTGTGGTGGCGTGTGTGCATGTCTAGTGCACTCCCTGTGTTTCATGTGATGTCAGGCTCACCTTCGGCTGTTCATGCTGTTGTATGTGTATGGATGGTGCTGCCTGGTGCAATATTGCTGTGGAAATGCTCATGTGTGTGAGTTAAAATGACATGTGTGTCATGGAGTGTGATGCCATGTCTGAAGTTTGACACTGCCACTCATGTGCAACTGTCATGTGTGTATCAATCCATTGTACAGTGCCCTGATGTCTGTGTTTTATCTCTCCCTGTCTGCAGCGTCAACTGATGAAGAGGGTGGAGAAGGTGCTGTGGAGCACAGCGGCAGGGATCGCACCACCAGCCGGAGACGCAAGGCCCGGCTCCCCTCCCAGATTGTCATCTCGTCGGGGAGTGAGGAGTCTGGTGCCGCATCCGAGGCCGCAGCTGCCGAGGGTAGGTCCAAGAGGTGGAGGTCGGAGGTGGACTCCTCGGCAGCAGAAGGGGCAGCTGAGACCCCATAGGGTCCAACGGAGGAAGATGGCATGGAGTCATCCAGGTTGGTGGGGGGTTTGGTGGAGGAGGAGGCCACGGAAGGGACACACACGGGGTCTGGAGGTGGGGATTCCACTGGTGCTAGTGGGGCAGTGCAGGGGCAGGGACAGGAGGCAGCACAGGCTGCCGCGGAGGTGCCTGTGTGCAATTCTGTCCCTGATCCTGTCACTGCATCATCTGGCACCAGCAGGGATGCCTACATCCAGACCCGTTTTCTGGGAGGGGATGAGCACACAACAACTGGCCTTCCTCTCCCTGCGGACGTGGCTATCCGGGACCGTGTTGAGCCTGTCCTGGCCGGGATAGCGTTGCGTCAACGGGGCATGCGAGGTGACCTGCAGCCTTTTCGTGAAGAGACTGCACGTCATCTCGGATGCCTCTTTGACCACGTTGACCTGCTGGGACGGGTCACCGGTGCTGGATTCCTCCGTGTGCTGGACCTTCTTGCGACCCCCTCCTCACCTGAACCCCCTACTGCCAGTCATCCTCCATGCCATCTTCCCACCCATGTATCACCGGGGTACCCTGTGGAGCTGCCTCTGACCCAGCGGCCAGGCTGGTGGAGGACACATCCCAGCCACAGTCGGGAGTCGGATGTCCGGCAGGGGTGGCCACCACGACAACTGCACCCCAGCTGGAGGAGGATGTGCAGGCAGCAAGAGCCAGGGCGCAGGCACAGGCACAGCAGCAGCAGCAACATGGTGGGAGCAATGATGGCTCGGGGCCTTCAACATCGGAGGGGCAGGCATCGGCCAGAGGGCAGGAGGACCCAGGATTCCAAGTGTCTTCCGTGTGGCAGCGGTTGGGCCACAACATAGATGCGGCAGAAGAGGTACGGCTCACAATGGTCAGGGCGGAGAACTCCATGCGGGGGGCACTGAGGCGGGCCGAGTGCTTCGAGGCAATTCGCAGGGAGTTGGAGGTGAACATGTCGTCATCCGTGCGAACCCTCGGGGCCATGGAAGAGGACCGCCTCCAGGACATTGAGCGGGAGTTCGATGATGCCCTGGCTCGGGACATCAAAAAGTGAGCCGTCGGACTAGCCCGCTGCCATTGTAAATAGTTTTTAGAGTTAGGTTTCCTTTTCCCTTTTCTTTGATTTGTGGTGAAT
Source organism: Ambystoma mexicanum (assembly GCF_040938575.1). NCBI lineage: Eukaryota > Metazoa > Chordata > Amphibia > Caudata > Ambystomatidae > Ambystoma > Ambystoma mexicanum. The sequence goes on along the minus strand of NC_090932.1, from coordinate 289,702,934 downwards.
GGACTATGCCACACACATTTGTATATAGTTTTTTTATTAGGTAGTTTATTAGGTAGGTTTCATTTCTTTCGTTGGGCTCATGGACCCTTGACAATGGATTGTATATAGTTGGACAATGGATTATTTTGACCTTTTTCATTTGATTTCACCATGGATCAATGGATTTTTCTTTTTACGTTCCCTTTGTATTTGCGTTGTTGGAGGGAGAGTTTGGACCATTTTTCTTTTGGATTTGTTTGGATTGGTTATACTTTTCATTTACTCATCTTTTGCACATGCTTTTCATTTCATGTTTGCTGTTTTTTGGGCTTTCATGTCATTGATTTTTTTTTGTACATAATACATTTTCATATTTAGTTCCATGTGTGGGATTCGCTCATTGGGTTGATGCATGTGAAAATCTGGGTTTACACAATCAATGCCAACCAGTGTGTGTGTGTGACGGACATTTGTTGATGTACATAGTTGACTATTGGTTTGTGTCTTGAGATAGGCATGTCAGTGTGGGGTGGATTGGGAAATCATTGCATCTCAAGAATGGGGTGGCGTGCTGTGGTATTTTGGTGTAGAAGTGGGACATGATTGTGCATCTGTATTTCATGTAGGGGGGGACATGAGTGGGGGCCTGTGGGCAGGTGCCCCTGACTGCTGGGGGGTGGGGGTGCTGGGGGAATTGAGTGGGGGCCTGCTGGCAGGTGCCCCTGACTGCTGGGGGGTGGGGGTCCTGGGGGACATGAGTGGGACATGAGTGGTGGCCTGCTGGCAGGTGTCCCTGACTGGTGGGGGTGGGGGTGGTGGGGGACATGAGTGGGGGCCTGCTGGCAGGTGCCCCTGACTGCTGGGGGTGGGGGTGCTGGGGGACATGAGTGGGACATGAGTGGGGGCCTGCTGGCAGGTGCCCCTGACTGCTGGGGGATGGGGGTGCTGGGGGCATTGAGTGGGGGCCTGCTGGCAGGTGCCCCTGACTGCTGGGGTGTGGGGGTGCTGGGGGCCATGAGTGGGACATGAGTGGGGGCCTGCTGGCAGGTGCCCCTGACTGCTGGGGGGTGGGGGTGCTGGGGGACATGAGTGGGACATGCGTGGGGGCTTGCTGGCAGGTGCCCCTGACTGCTGGGGGGTAGGGGTGCTGGGGGACATGAGTGGGGGCCTGCTGGCAGGTGCCCCTGACTGCTGAGGGGTGGGGGTGCTGAGGGACATGAGTGGGGGCCTGCTGGCAGGTGCCCCTGACTGCTGGGGGGTGGGGGTGCTGGGGGACATGAGTGGGACATGAGTGGGGGCCTGCTGGCAGGTGTCCCTGACTGCTGGGGGTGGGGGTGCTGGAGAACATGAGTGGGGGCCTACTGGCAGGTGTCCCTGACTGCTGGGGGGTGCGGGTGCTGGGGGACATGAGTGGGACATGAGTGGGGGCCTGCTGGCAGGTGCGCCTGACTGATGGGGGGTGGGGATGCTGGGGGACATGAGTGGGGGCCTGCTGGCAGGTGACCCTGACTGCTGGGGGGTGGGGGTACTGGGGGACATGAGTGGGACATGAGTGGGGGCCTGCTGGCAGGTGCCCCTGACTGCTGGGGGGTGGGGGTGTTGGGGGACATGAGTGGGGGCCTGCTGGCAGGTGCCCCTGACTGCTGGGGGTGGGGGTGCTGGGGGACATGAGTGGGGGCCTGCTGGCAGGTGCCCCTGACTGCTGGGGGTGGGGGTGCTGGGGGACATGAGTGGGACATGAGTGGGGGCCTGCTGGCAGGTGCCCCTGACTGCTGGGGGGTGGGGGTTCTGGGGGACATGAGTGGGACATGAGTGGGGGCCTGCTGGCAGGTGCGCCTGACTGCTGGGGGTGGGGGTGCTGGGGGACATGAGTGGGGGCCTGCTGGCAGGTGCCCCTGACTGCTGGGGGGTGGAGGTGCTTGGGACATGAGTGGGACATGAGCGGGGGCCTGCTGGCAGGTACCCCTGACTGCTGGGGGGGTGGGGGTGCTGGGGGACATGAGTGGGGCCTGCTGGCAGGTGCCCCTGACTGCTGGGGGGTGGGGGTGCTGGGGGACATGAGTGGGGGCCTGCTGGCAGGTGCCCCTGACTGCTGGGGGTGTGGGTGCTGGGGGATATGAGTGGGACATGAGAGGGACATGAGAGGGGGCCTGCTGGCAGGTGCCCCTGTCTGCTGGGGGGTGGGGGTGCTGGGGGACATGAGTGGGGTCCTGCTGGCAGGTGCCCCTGACTGCTGGGGGTGGAGGTGCTGGGGGACGAGTGGGACATGAGTGGGGGCCTGCTGGCAGGTGCCCCTGACTGCTGGGGGTGGGGGTGCTGGGGGACATGAGTGGGGGCCTGCTGGCAGGTGCCCCTGACTGCTGGGGGGTGGGGGTGCTGGCGGACATGAGTTGGTGGTCACTAGTGCAAGGTGACATGTGGCCTGGCTGGGGGGCATGCCCATGGTGGATGGACTGGCTGCGGCACATGACCAGGGGTGCAGGGTAGTCCCCTGTGGTGTGGGCTGCCTGCAGGGGCCATGGAGGGGGTAGAGGGGACAACTGGGAGGACCTACAGTGCTAATTCACGTGTGGGACGCCACGTGCACCCCACTGGATACACGTACCCTGCTCTGACAGCGTAATCGCTTGTGAAACTTCCCACACACCCCTGAAATACACGTACCCCGCTCACACTGGGCCAATCGCGTGTGAAACTTCCCGTGCACCCCCGTAATACACGTACCCCGCTCGCACTGGGCCAATCGCGTGTGAAACTTCCTGCACACCCCCGAAATACACGTACCCCGCTTGCACTGGGCCAATCGCGTGTGAAACTTCCCGTGCACCCCTGAAATACACGTACCCCGCTCGCACTGGGCCAATTGCATGTGAAACTTCCCGCGCACCCCCGTAATACACGTACCCCGCTCACACTGGTCCAATCGCGTGTGAATCTTCCCGCGCACCCCCGTAATACAGGTACCCCGCTCGCACTGGGTCAATCGCGTGTGGAACTTCCCGCGCTCCCCCGAGATACATGTACCCCGCTCGCACTGGGCCAATCACGTGTGAAACTTCCCGCGCACCCCCGAAATACACGTACCCCGCTTGCACTGGGCCAATCTCGTGTGAAACTTCACACGCACCCCAGTAATACACGTACCCCGCTCGCACTGGGCCAATCGCGTGTGAAACTTCCCGCGCACCCGGGTAATACAGGTACCCCACTCGCACTGGGCCAATCGCTTGTGAAACTTCCCGCGCTCCCCCGAAATACACGTACCCCGCTCGCACTGGGCTAATCACGTGTGAAACTTCCCGCGCACCCCCGAAATACACGTATCCCGCTCGCACTGGGCCAATCGCGTGTGAAACTTCCCACGCACCCCCGAAATACACGTACCCCGCTCGCACTGGGCCAATCACTTGTGAAGCTTCCCGTGCACCCCCATAATACACGTACCCCGCTCGCACTGGGCCAATCGCGTGTGAAACTTCCCGTGCACCCCCATAATACACGTCCACGCTCGCACTGGGCCAATCGTGTGTGAAACTTTCCACGCTCCCCGAAATACATGTACCCCGCTCGCACTGTGCCAATCACGTGTGAAACTTCCCATGCACCCCAGTAATACACGTACCCCACTCGCACAGGGCCTATCGTGTGTGGAACTTCCAGCGCACCCACGAAATACACGTAGCCCGCTCCAATCGCATGTGAAACTTCCCGCAAACCCCAGTTATACACGTTCCCCGCTCCAATCGCAAGTGAGACTCCCCGTGCAGCGGGTTACGTGTATTCGGAGCGGTGCGCGGGGAGTTTTACAGGCGTTTTCGTGGTTGGGGGCCTGTGCGCCATGTACGGGATTTGTGTGCTGTGCATGGCGCACGGGGAGCGGTTGGGGGCGTAACTGGCGCTGCTGCAGGGTCGCTGCGCCACTCTGTGCCACGGCTGGTTTTGGAAGCTAAAATCCATGAATACGCTGTGCGCGGAAATGGATTTTAGCGCCCGCGTCTGGCGCAGAAATTCGCACGCGCACACTGTGCGCCAGCCGCGTGAGCGCCTCTTTTGCGCTGAATTCTATGAATTACCCTTTATGTATGTGCAATACATATTAGTATAGCGGCACTTCCAAGAATATTCTCCTGCAGTTGTTAAAATAATTAGATTATGAGCAGTGTTAGAATTTTCTATTAACCCTATCTGATTCGGTGGGAGGATCTTATTTTCACGAATCCAGACATTTAATTCAGCTAACAGGACCTGAGTAATGATTTTTGCTGTTATATCAAGCATGGCTAAAAGGCAGTAGTTAGTTGGATTATTTCATGAGCCTTTCTTATAGACAGGCAAGATGTTACTCATTTTCCAGGTAGCCGAAATGTCACCTATCAGTCCAATTTCATTGAACAAGATGTATAGAGCTTGGGCCCACCGATCTGAGGAGGCTTTTATTAAGTTATTACACACCCCATCAGGGGCTGCTGCTCTGGAGTTGTTCAGGCCGACAATGATTTTCTTTATATCGGATACTGTGGCCCAACATACCCAGGTAGTTTCTGGCAATTTCACCTGATCTGCAGTAATATCTATTGTGCCAAGGGTGGATTGGATATAATTTTCCCAATCACCTTCAGAAAAGCAGTTAATTGATAGGTCTGTATTACCCGCCAAATTTCAGTTGAGTTATTTTGGGTTGCTAACAATGTTATTTTTTGCCACTGGTTAATCTCACAAGAGTGTTTATAAGCTTATTGTTTTTATATGTGTAGTTGGGAGATTACTCTAAACTACACCAAGGACTGGATATAATATAGCTGCTATATCTCTGCGCATATTTCTTTTTGCTAATACAATGTTTTTGTCATAATGTGCTCTTTTATTAGACCTAATATTTGATCGTTCATACAGGGTTTTATATTTTCGCTTGATCCTGCAACTTTCAACAAGTTTCAGCATCATGGTGGAAAATGCTATAACTTGCCCATCTCGTACCAGGGAACTAGAAACTTCGAACTTGGTGATATATGCAGTCAACAAGTGTTGTGTATTAATGTTAGCCTTCAGTACGTTATTCCCATTCCACAGAATGTGATTCTGATTTTTCGTTAAGAAAGATACTTCCATTCATGTCAGTGGTGGAAGATAAATCCACAAATGCGAGGGGTTGTACTAAAACACAAAACTGAAAAGTGGTGACTTTCTTAGCGGGAAACTATTCCCATGTCAATAGTCAATGATAGACCTGCCGTGTTAACAATACAATCATCAATAGTCGATGCACTTTTTCCAGCTGAGCGAGTGTATGCCCTATTGGCATCATCTGTGCAAAAACCATTTAGAATAGTAAGATCATTCTCTTCAATGAAGTTTGCCCATTGTTTACCTTGACGATTAGTTTGCTTGGAATTCACAGGAGAAGATGAGTTATCTAACTGGGACTAAAGCCACTTTTAAAAGTTTTAGCATTAAAGTCATCCATAACCACTTAGGACAGGAGTGAGAGTGACTACTGAGCAGATTTGCAACAACTTTTATATTTGCTTTAGTGTTTGAGCAGTTCGGAGGGTTTTATTTATTTTATTTATCTTAATTCTTGTAACGCGCCAATGCCCGCGGGCCTCAGGGCACATATAAAACAAGACAAGACACACTACAAAAAGCAGGAAGCAGTTATACCAAGAAACACAGTGGTGAGAAATAGTTGCAGATTATTCAGGGCTAAGATTAAAGAGGTGTGTTTTAATGGCTTTTTTGAATGAAGAAAGATTGTTGATAAAACGAATGGAAACAGGAAGAGAATTCCAAGGAAGGGGTGTCTGAGCATCAAAACTAGTGCCGCTAAAATGCATCCGTTTAACTCTTGGTTGAACAAATGTTGGTGTCAAGGATGGCCAAAGATTTCTGGTGGGTATATTACGCTTGGCACGATCAGATAGGTATGCAGGACCTGCATGAGATAAACATGATTGTGCATCTGTATTTCATGTAGGGGGGACATGAGTGGGGGCCTGCTGGCAGGTGCCCCTGACTGCTGGGGGTGGGGTGCTGTGGGAATTGAGTGGGGGCCTGCTGGCAGGTGCCCCTGACTGCTGAGGGGTGGGGGTCCTGGGGGACATGAGTGGGGGCCTGCTGGCAGGTGTCCCTGACTGCTGGGGGGTGGTGGTGGTGGGGAACATGAGTGGGGGCCTGCTGGCAGGTGCCCCTGACTGCTGGGGGGTGGTGGTGGTGGGGAACATGAGTGGGGGCCTGCTGGCAGGTGCCCCTGACTGCTGGGGGGTGGGGGTGCTGGGGGACATGAGTGGGGGCCTGCTGGCAGGTGCCCCTGACTGCTGGGGGATGGGGGTGCTGGGGGCATTGAGTGGGGGCCTGCTGGCAGGTGCCCCTGACTGCTGGGGCGTGGGGGTGCTGGGGGACATGAGTGGGACATGAGTGGGGGCCTGCTGGCAGGTGCCCCTGACTGCTGGGGGGTGGGGATGCTGGGGGACATGAGTGGGACATGAGTGGGTGCCTGCTGGCAGGTGCGCCTGACTGCTGGGGGTGGGGGTGCTGGGGGACATGAGTGGGGGCCTGCTGGCAGGTGCCCCTGACTGCTGGGGGGTGGAGGTCTTGGGGACATGAGTGGGGGCGTGCTGGCAGGTACCCCTGACTGCTGGGGGGTGGGGGTGCTGGGGGACATGAGAGGGGGCCTGTTAGCAGGTGCCCCTGACTGCTGGGAGGTGGCGGTGCTGGGGGACATGAGTGGGGGCCTGCTGGCAGGTGCCCCTGACTGCTGGCGGTGGGGGTGCTGGGGGACATGAGTGGGACATGAGAGGGGGCCTGCTGGCAGGTGCCCCTGTATGCTGGGGGGTGGGGATGCTGGGGGACATGAGTGGGGGCCTGCTGGCAGGTGCCCCTGACTGCTGGGGGGTGGAGGTGCTGGGGGACGAGTGGGACATGAGTGGGGGCCTGTTGGCAGGTGCCCCTGACTGCTGGGGGGTGGGGGTGCTGGGGGACATGAGTGGGACATGAGTGGGGGCCTGCTGGCAGGTGCCCCTGACTGCTGGGGGCGGGGGTGCTGGGGGACATGAGTTGGTGGTCACTAGTGCAAGGTGACATGTGGCCTGGCTGGGGGGCATGCCCATGGTGGATGGAATGGCTGCGGCACATTACCAGGGGTGCAGGGTAGTCCCCTGTGGTGTGGGCTGCCTGCAGGGGCCGTGGAGGGGGTAGAGGGGACACCTGGGAGGACCTACAGTGCTAATACATGTGTGGGACTCCACGTGCACCCCACTGGATACACGTACCCCGCTCTGACAGCGTAATCGCTTGTGAAACTTCCCACACACCCCCAAAATACATGTACCCCGCTCACACTGGGCCAATCGCGTGTGAAACTTCCCGCGCACCCCCGTAATACACGTACCCCGCTCGCACTGGACCAATCGCGTGTGAAACTTCCTGCGCACCCCCGAAATACACGTACCCCGCTTGCACTGGGCCAATCGCGTGTGAAACTTCCCGTGCACCCCTGAAATACACGTACCCCGCTCGCACTGGGCCAATTGCATGTGAAACTTCCCGCGCACCCCCGTAATACACGTACCCCGCTCGCACTGGGCCAATCGCGTGTGAATCTTCCCGCGCACCCCCATAATACAGGTACCCAGCTCGCACTGGGTCAATCGCGTGTGGAACTTCCCGCGCTCCCCCGAAATACACGTACCCCGCTCGCACTGGGTCAATCACATGTGAAACTTCCCGCGCACCCCGGAAATACACGTACCCCGCTTGCACTGGGCCAATCGCGTGTGAAACTTCACACGCACCGCAGTAATACACATACCCCGCTCGCACTGGGCCAATCGCGTGTGAAACTTCCCGTGCACCCCCATAATACACGTACCCCACTCGCACTGGGCCAATCGCGTGTGAAAGTTTCCACGCTCCCCCGAAATACATGTACCCCGCTCACACTGTGCCAATCGCGTGTGAAACTTCCCGCGCACCCCTGTAATACACGTCCCCCGCTCGCACTGGACCAATCGCGTGTGAAACTTCCTGCGCACCCCCGAAATACACGTACCCCGCTTGCACTGGGCCAATCGCGTGTGAAACTTCCCATGCACCCCTGAAATACACGTACCCCGCTCGCACTGGGCCAATTGCATGTGAAACTTCCCGCGCACCCCCGTAATACACGTACCCCGCTCGCACTGGGCCAATCGCGTGTGAATCTTCCCGCGCACCCCCGTAATACAGGTACCCAGCTCGCACTGGGTCAATCGCGTGTGGAACTTCCCGCGCTCCCCCGAAATACACGTACCCCGCTCGCACTGGGTCAATCACATGTGAAACTTCCCGCGCACCCCCGAAATACACGTACCCCGCTTGCGCTGGGCCAATCGCGTGTGAAACTTCACACGCACCCCAGTAATACACATACCCCGCTCGCACTGGGCCAATCGCGTGTGAAACTTCCCGCGCACCCCAGTAATACAGGTACCCCGCTCGCACTGGGCCAATCGCTTGTGAAACTTCCCGCGCTCCCCCGAAATACACGTACCCCGCTCGCACTGGGCCAATCACGTGTGAAACTTCCCGCGCACCCCCGAAATACACGTACCCCGCTCGCACTGGGCCAATCGCGTGTGAAACTTCCCGTGCACCCCCATAATACACGTACCCCACTCGCACTGGGCCAATCGCGTGTGAAACTTTCCACGCTCCCCCGAAATACATGTACCCCGCTCGCACTGTGCCAATCACGTGTGAAACTTCCCGTGCACCCCAGTAATACACGTACCCCACTCGCACAGGGCCTATCGCGTGTGGAACTTCCAGCGCACCCATGAAATACACGTAGCCCGCTCCAATCGCGTGTGAAACTTCCCGCAAACCCCAGTTATACACGTACCCCGCTCCAATCGCATGTGAGACTCCCCGTGCAGCGGGTTACGTGTATTCGGAGGGGTGCGCGGGGAGTTTTACAGGCGTTTTCGTGGTTGGGGGCCTTTGCCCCATGTACGGGATTTGTGTGCTGTGCATGGCGCACAGGGAGGGGTTGGGGGCGTAACTGGCGCTGCTGCAGGGTTGCTGCGCCACTCTGTGCCACGGCTGGTTTTGGAAGCTAAAATCCATGAATACGCTGTGCGTGGAAATGGATTTTAGCGCCCGCGTCTGGCGCAGAAAGTCGCACGAGCACACTGTGCGCCAGCCGCGTGTGCGCCTCTTGTGCGCTGAATTCTATGAATTACCCTTTATGTATGTGCAATACATATTAGTATCGAGGCACTTCCAAGAATATTCACCTGCAGTTGTTAAGATAATTAGATTATGAGCAGTGTTAGAATTTTCTATTAACCCTATCTGATTCGGTGGGAGGATCTTATTTTCACGAATCCAGGCATTTCATTCAGCTAACAGGACCTGAGTAATGATTTTTGCTGTTATATCAAGCATGGCTAAAAGGCAGTAGTTAGTTGGATTATTTCATGAGCCTTTCTTATAGACAGGCAAGATGTTACTCATCTTCCAAGTAGCCGAAATGTCACCTATCAGTCCAATTTCATTGAACAATATGTATAGAGCTTGGGCCCACCGATCTGAGGAGGCTTTTATTAAGTTATTACACACCCCATCAGGGCCTGCTGCTCTGGAGTTGTTCAGGCCGACAATGATTTTCTTTATATCGGATACTGTGGCCCAACATACCCAGGTAATTTCTGGCAATTTCAACTGATCGGCAGTAATATCTATTGTGCCAAGGGTGGATTGGATAAAACTTTCCCAATCACCTTCAGAAAAGCAGTTAATCGATAGGTCTGTATTACCCGCCAAATTTCAGTTGAGTTATTTTGGGTTACTAACAATGTTATTTTTTGTCACTGGTTAATCTCACAAGAGTGTTTATAAGCTTATTGTTTTTATATGTGTAGTTGTGAGATTACTCTAAACTACACCAAGGACTGGATATAATATAGCTGCTATATCTCTGCGCATATTTCTTTTTGCTAATACAATGTTTTTGTCATAATGTGCTCTTTTATTAGACCTAATATTTGATCGTTCATACAGGGTTTTATATTTTCGCTTGATCCTGCAACTTTCAACAAGTTTCAGCATCATGGTGGAAAATGCTATAACATGCCCATCTCGTACCAGGGAACTAGAAACTTCGAACTTGGTGATATATGCAGTCAACAAGTGTTGTGTATTAATGTTAGCCTTCAGTACGTTATTCCCATTCCACAGAATGTGATTCTGATTTTCGTTAAGAAAGATATTTCGATTCATGTCAGTGGTGGAAGATAAATCCACAAATGCGAGGGGTTGTACTAAAACACAAAACTGAAAAGTGGTGACTTTCTTAGCGGGAAACTATTCCCATGTCAATAGTCAATGATAGACCTGCCGTGTTAACAATACAATCATCAATAGTCGATGCACTTTTTCCAGCTGAGCGAGTGTATGCCCTATTGGCATCACCTGTGCAAAAACCATTTAGAATAGTAAGATCATTCTCTTCAATGAAGTTTGCCCATTGTTTACCTTGACGATTAGTTTGCTTGGAATTCACAGGAGAAGATGAGTTATCTAACTGGGACTAAAGACACTTTTAAACGTTTTAGCATTAAAGTCATCCATAACCACTTAGGACAGGAGTGAGAGTGACTACTGAGCAGATTTACAACAACTTTTATATTTGTTTTAGTGTTTGAGCAGTTCGGAGGGTTTTATTTATTTTAATTCTTGTAACGCGCCAATGCCCGCGGGCCTCAGGGCACATATAAAACAAGACAAGACACACTACAAAAAGCAGGAAGCAGTTATACCAAGAAACACAGTGGTGAGAAATAGTTGCAGATTATTCAGGGCTAAGATTAAAGAGGTGTGTTTTAATGGCTTTTTTGAATGAAGAAAGATTGTTGATAAGATAAATGGAAACAGGAAGAGAATTCCAAGGAAGGGGTGTCTGAGCATCAAAACTAGTGCCGCTAAAATGCATCAGTTTAACTCTTGGTTGAACAAATGTGGGTGTCAAGGATGGCCAAAGATTTCTGGTGGGTATATTACGCTTGGCACGATCAGATATGTATGCAGGACCTGAATGAGATAAACATTTGTGGGTGTCACAAGTTTCCCCCCTTCTCACCTGTCTGTGTTGTTTGTTCGAGTTCTTCGATGAAGTCTTCTTTCGCACCGTTCGGGTCTTGTATAACCATGTGCGTGGGTCCTCGGGTTCCAGCGTGCGGTTCGAGGGTTCGAGTCCCGTCTCCAGGGAGCATTCAGATATCCGGGAAAAAAGTCCAGGAAATGGCGAGGAGCGCACTCGGAAGGCGAGTGCGAAGGAAATCCAGGAATACAAGGTGAGGACAAAAAGGGGAGGATGAAGGAGGAGGAAAATTAAGGGACCGGGAGCCAGGAATCACTGGAAATCGCTGTACGAACTACAGCAGCACACGTCTGACTACTGCAAGTGGTAGCATTGAGACGCACAGGGCCGCGGGGCGTAAGTGCTTTGCAGAACGCAGAGCGTACAACGCGGAGACTGGCAAACAGCGTTTCACGTTTAGCGGCCATGTTGGGAGTACTGCTGAGTTCAGTCCCCTATGGGTCAGGGACCACGAAGTCCAGAAGGGACGCGTCCGGTGGTTCATGTCAGCATGCCTCCTCCGAAACCCAGTTCCTCCGGGTTTACCCGGGTGTATAAGGTGGTACCTTCGAAGTAGTCTGGGGGAATTTATGTTTGAGACTGGTTCCCAGGTGGTTCACTGGGAGGGTACCCTTTCCACTTGACCACATACTGTAGCTGACCACGTCTGTACCTGGAGTCACATATTCTGGACACTTTGTATTCTAATTGATCATTGACAACCATAGGGGTAGATCTTGGAGCAGTCCGGGAGGACTGGACGTATGGTTTCAACAGAGAAGTGTGAAAAACTGGTCGGATCCTCTTCCAGGATTCTGGTAGTTTCAGTCGGAAGGCCACTGGGTTAAAGATTTCCTTTATGGAAAAAGGCCCATAATACCGGGGAGCCAACTTATTTGGTTGTAAGTGTTGAGGCAGTAGTTTTGAGGATAGCCAGACCTCATCACCCACTGCGTATGAAGGCCCTGGTCTTCTTTTGGAATCCGCATAATGCTTGGTGTTTGTTCGGGCCTTTTCGAGGTGTTCTTTGGCTTCTCTGTGTACGTTGACGAGGGTTTCAATCCAGGAGTCAACTGTAGGAACTGGGTAGGATGTGGGAGTATGGATGGTAGAACCGAAGGGTGGAATCCTTGGCTACAGAAAAAGGGGCTGGTTTTGACAGCCAAGTGGTTCGAATTATTGTATGCGAATTCAGCCATGGGTATTAGAAGTCACCAATCGTCCTGGACCTTGGTGGCAAAACAGCAAAGATATTGCTCCAGGATTTGGTTCACGCGTTCAGTAGCTCCATTGATCTGTGGATGATAACCTGAGGAGAGGGCACGTTGGATTCCTAGTATACGACATAAGTGTTTCCAGAACTGAGATGTGTACTGAGGTCCTCTGTCAGATATGATCTTGGAGGGTAGTCCATGAATTCAGAATATGTGTTCCAGGAAGATTCCAGCGAGTTCAGAGGAAGATGCTAGTTTATATAAGGGTGTGAAATGAGCCATGTGAGTGAATAAATCAATGGTAACCATGATAGTTGTGTATCCCCTGGAAGATGGTAGTTCCACAATAAAGTCTGTAGCGATTAATTCCGAAGGTCTTGTTGGCAGCGCTGGTTGGAGCAGGAGACCCGCCGGTTTCTTGTTATCATGTTTATTTTGAGTGCAGACTGCACATGTGTGGATGTAATGCTAGATGTCATCTTTCATTTATTCGGCCACCAAAACTGTCTTTGTATTAAACGGAGAGTGTTGGTGATACCACGGTGTCCTGAATGAAGGGTGTCATGACATAGGCTAGTGATCCTTTGTCGCAGTCTCTGTGTGGGGATGACCAGACCATTATCCTTGAACAAATATCTGTCCTTTGTTTTGAGATTCCATCGATTCTTCCCAGTAAACTCCTTCCAGATCCCAGAGGACTGGGTTTGAATCTGAATGTCTTCCAGGAGACTGATTGCTTGGGCAACAAATATTGTGTGGGGAAACATCTTTGGGAAGGATCGGTCTTCAAGAATTTCGTAGTCGGGACGTCGGGATAAGGCGTCAGCAATTATATTGTGTGTTCCAGGAACATGTTGGATTTGAAACTGGTACTGGGCAAAGAAGAAGGCCCAACAGGCTTAAACACTGTTACTACATTCCAGAGATTGCAGAACTTGAAGATTCCGATGGTCAATGCGGACTTGAACAGGATGTTCCGCTCCCAGGAGTAGATGACGCCAATGTTGTAACGCTCACCTGATTCCCGCAGAGGCGCCGGTCTTGACTGGGTGAATGCCGTATCTTCAAAGGTGATGTGTAACACACGGTTGGCTCTTTGGGCTGGACCTCTGTGCACTGTATGTCTGACTCGAAGAGTAAGATGTCTGCAGATAGAAAATATGGGATTAATGAACTGGGGTTATTGGGTGCCTCTCTCCTCTTCCCTTTCTCTTCTCCTGTAGAACCCCAAAGGTTAACACCCTCACCTTAGGTAAGTGAACGCCGAGCTCTCCATCTGCCTCGGGGCAGGGTGCCGTAACCAGTTTCTTCACTGGATAAGGGTGCAGGCCTCTTGACCTCAGAGGACTGCTGTCCGTCGTTAACTGCACGAACGGTAAGTTCTAGGCACTTCAAATGTCTTAAAAGTCTTTTGTAATGATATCTCTTGTTTTGCAGGGTTCCGGCGATGGCGGATGGCGGGCTAATGAGAGTTGAGGATCGAACCCGCGTGAGGAATAGAAGCGCCTGGAAGCACGTAAGTAAGCGCTTGTAGCCTGCTTCACGATGCGCACTAACTGCCCCTTTTATCTTGCAGGTACAAGTTCGGAGCTTTAGAGAAGCTGAAGGGTGCTGGAATACCCACTGGATTCGGCGTGGGAAGGAGTAATGGCACGTGAGTAATAAAGTTGCCCAATGTCTTTAAACGCACCTTCTTTTGTCTATCAGATGCGGGATGCAGCGCCGAAGGCCTCCGGAGCGTGCGAAGAGCTGGTAAGATTTTGTCTTTCAGATGATGGAATGCAGTGCGAAGACCTCCGGAGCATGCGAAGAGTAGGTAAGCCTTTGTCTTTCAGATGCCGGAATGCAGCGCGAGGCGTTGGTGACAGCCGATGGACCAGGTAAGAGATGCGCTGCCACTGAAGACCGTAGTGCTAACCTGTTCTTTCTTTGTCTTTACAGGTGCTGCTGAAGACTGGATTCCAGGATGGTAAGCCTTTGTTCCTTTAGGCCCAGGATCAGAAGCAGAAGACACGATGAGCGTTCTGCTGCAGAGAATGCAGAATAACGCAAAGCAAGATTCATCCATCGGGTGTGGTTTAAATAGCCTCCTGTAGTGCTTAGGTGTCTCCTTCCACAGCCACGCCTAAGAAAAGAGTTCCTGCTTTCCAGAAGAGTTCCAGTGTTCTGAACCTAGGGAGTGGCTCCTGCCCCACCCAACAGGAAAAGTAGTCCCAAACAGAAGAGGATCAGGGGTTCAACTGGCAGGTAAGTAAGCAGCATGGTCTGCTGCAGGTAAGTCCACCCAAGCATTATGAGCCCGGCGCTTCCAGCGCTGGGACTGGGCATCTTTATGAGCCTGGTGCCACTGGCGCCAGGACAGGGTCCAAAAGGTCCCAATTGGGACTGGCTGGCACTCGGAACCGGGGTTATGGGTCTGCTTCCAAGGGAGTCGGGCAAGTCCTGATCTTTTGGAAGCAGAGATCATGACAGCACCCCCCCTCAAGGCCCCTCCCAAACCGGGCTTCTCCGGGGGTTTGGGCTTGTTAGGAAATGTTCGATGAAATCTTTTGATTAGACGAGGCGCGTGGACATATTCTGCAGGTTCCCAGGATCTTTCTTGGGGACCGTAGCCTTTCCAGTCAATCAGGTAAAATAGTTTAGATTTGGAGATCTTGGAATCCAGGATGCTTTTGACTTCAAACTCGAGTTCTCCATCAATTAGAATAGGTTTTGGAGATGTAGTTAGTCGGGTTTGAGGTTGCACGGGTTTTAATAGAGAGACGTGGAAGACCGGATGTATCTTCATGTGAGGGGGCAAGTCCAACTTGACCGCTACTGGATTTACTATGGTAGTGATGGAATAGGGACCAAGGTATCTTGGGTTGAATGTGCGTGGTCCTTTTAGAGGTAGATATTTGGTGGATAACCAGACTTGATCTCCTACTTGATATTGGGGGGCTTCCTTCCGATGTTGGTCTGCGCCTTTCTTGTATTGTTCTTTAGCCCTTTGAAGGTGAGAAACGGCTTCCTTAAAGGCTTGGGTGATTGTAGAATGCAGGTGGTCTACTGCTGGTGTTCCAAGATCTTGGAGTGGATCCAACTCCGAGGTTCGAGGGTGACTACCGTATAAAAGAAAAAACGGGGTCTTCCCAGTTCCCGAGTGGACAGAGTTATTGTAGGCATATTCGGCTATCCAAAGGATATCTTTCCAAGTTTTTTCAGTTTGTTGTAGCATGCAGCGCAAATACTGTTCCAGAGTTTGATTGGTCCTCTCGGTTTGTCCGTCGGTTTGAGGGTGGTGGCTGGTCGAAAGTCTCACATCAATTTGGGCGACCGACAGCAACTTCGCCAAAAATGAGAAATAAATTGACTACCTCGATCCGAAATTAGAACTGAAGGAAAACCGTGCAGTCGGACGATGTTTTCGAGAAATTCTCGGGCCAGAGTTGCTGCTGTTGGTAAGCCTTTGAGTGGAATGAAATGCGCCATCTTGGAGAATAGGTCCACGATTACTAGGATCGTATTGTATCCGGAGCATGGAGGTAGATCGGTGATGAAGTCCATAGAAAGCGTATGCCAAGGGCGAGGCGGGATGTCAATAGGGCGTAAGAGGCCGGCTGGTTTTTCCTTTTGACTCTTGTTTTGGGCGCATACTCCACAGGACATTATAAAGTCTCTGATATCTTTTTTCCAAGACGGCCACCAGAAGTAGCGCTTGATCTTTTCCGAGGTCTTGGTCATACCGGGATGTCCTTCCATTAAAGAATCGTGATAACAAGAGATTACCTTTTTCTGTAAATCTGTGCTGGGCAGGTATAACCGTTCTTGGAAATATAATAGGTTGTCCTTCACCGTAAAGTCCTTTCCCTGCAGATGCCAATTCTGTATGTCTGCTGGAGTTACCAGTAGCCTGGCTTTATCCTTAACTTCCTCTATGGATTGTGTGGCGATTACACCTAGAATTCTTTGTTTGGGAATGATAGGTACAGGTTTAGGATTGATCAAATGTTCTTCCACTCCCATCCGAGAAAGGGCATCAGCTTTACCGTTTTTTGTACCAGGTCGATAGGTAATTATGAAGTCAAACTCGGCAAAGAATAGTGCCCAACGGAGTTGCCTAGAGGATTGAGCTTTTGCGGTTTTCAAATATTGCAGGTTTCGGTGATCTGTAATCACAGTAACGGTGTGTCGGGCCCCCAGAAGATAATGCCGCCAAGCCTTAAAGGCGGACTTGATAGCTAGAAGTTCCTTATCAGTAATAGTGTAATTGATTTCAGGAGGCGAGAATTTGCGGGACCAAAATGCCACGGGATGCAACTGATTGGTTACTGGGTCCTTTTGTGATAGAACTGCCCCCATGGCAAGGCTCGAAGCATCAGTTTCAACGATGTAGGGGAGTTCTGGGCGAGGATGTTTTAAGATCGGTGCAGAGATAAATCTAGTCTTCAAATTCTGGAAAGCTTGTTCCGCCTCGGTAGACCATTTTAAACGTTTGTTTTTCTTTAACAAGGCGGTGATGGGCTGGACTATTCGAGAGAATTCGGGGATAAACCTGCGGTAAAAGTTAGCAAAGCCTAACATGCTTTGAACACCTTTTACGGAGGATGGCGATGGCCATTTGAGAATTGCATCGACCTTCTTTGAATCCATACGCACTCCGCTAGGTGATAATATGAATCCCAAGAATTCAACTTCAGTCACGTTGAAAACACATTTTTCCAACTTAGCGAAAAGTTTGTGTTGACGCAATCTCTCGAGGACCATTTTCACGTGTTTCCGATGTTCAGTTTCCGATGAAGAATAAACGAGGATGTCGTCAATGTAAACAACAACACACACATCTATGAGCTCTCTGAGGACATCGTTCATAAAATATTGAAAGGCGGCCGGGGCATTGCAAAGTCCGAAGGGCATGACCTGATATTCAAATAGCCCATACTTGGTGCGGAAGGCCGTCTTCCATTCATCGCCCTCTTTTACCCGTACCAAGTGGTAGGCTCCACTAAGATCCAGCTTTGTATATATGCATGCTTTTCTGACTTGGTCCAGGAGTTCAGGGATCAAAGGTAACGGATATCTATTCTTAACGGTGATCTGGTTCAGGGCGCAATAATCTATACAAGTTCTAAGGTCCCCTTCTTTTTTTGGAACGAAGAACAAAGCTGAGGAAGCAGGGGACTTGGAAGGACGAATAAACCCATTCGCTAGGTATTGATCCAGGTATTGTCGGAGGTGAAGATTCTCAGGCTCGGTGAGGGCATAAATTCTACTACAAGGAGGAGTAGATCCAGGTATCAGGTCTATCTGGCAGTCATAAGACCTATGAGGAGGTAGAGAGTTAGCCTGATCCTTCCGGAAAACATCTTGGAATTCTTAGTATTCAGGAGGTAACTGAGGAGCCTCCGAGGAAATTGCTGCCAGTGCAACACCAGGTCGAGGGTGACAAGTGGAGACACATTCTGGAAACTGGACCGTTCTTGCTCGCCAATCGATCTGAGGATTGTGCTTCTCTAACCAAGGAATTCCTAGAATAATCTGGAACTGGGGGGCCTTGATCACATCGAACACGATCTTCTCATGGTGTCCATCTTGACTTACTAGCGTCACTTCTTGGGTGGTATGCGTTACTGGTCCGGAGGCTATCTCCGTACCATCCACCGTAGTAATGACGTCCTTTACAGCCTTTGGACAAAGAGTCAGATTCATCCTCAAAACCATTTCATGATCCACATAATTGCCGGTGGCACCGCTGTCGACGTAAGCTTCAATCGCATGTAATCGATCCGGATGTTCAGGGCTAATGAGGACCATAGGGATCACGAAATGCGAGGTCACGGAACTGGTTTTAACGCTCGGCAAGAGGACCTCTATTCTTGTCGGGCGAGGTCGTTTCCCTGCTCAGAGTTTGTGACCCTGGTAACTGCAGCTCCCGCTGCCTTCTTGGCTGGTTTCACCGGACAGTCTCGAAGAAAGTGCCCCGAGTTTCCGCAATAGAGGCATAATTGCAGCTGTTTTCTCCTTTCCCGCTCCTTTTGTGTTAGTGGTCCTTTCAGGCCCCCTATTTGCATGGGTTCCCCGGAGTCTACTCCTTTGGTAGGAGTTGGTGGTTTGGAAAATACTCGAGCATCAAACTTGGAACGATCGGCCTTCCTGTTCTGCAGTCTGTGGTCAATTTGAACGACTAAGTCAATATAGTCCGAACAGTCTTGCGGGGGATTCACTACTTGGGCTAACACATCTTTGAGCTCTCCACGTAGACCTCTATAAAACAGCGTAATCCTTTTGTCCTCAGGCCATCGAGTTTCCACTATCAGTCTGTTGAAAGACGCAATATAAGCCAAAAGGTCTTGATTACCCTGTCGCAATGAAAGGAGCTCATTGTCCAAGGCCTGCCCCTGTGAATGTCTTGCAAACAGTTTTTCCATACTGAGCTGAAAAGCTCGAAAATCATGGAGAACCGGATCATCTTGATTAACTAGAGGGATCGACCAGTCTGCCGCATTGCCACTAAGGTACGAAAGCACGAAAGCTACCTTAGCTTGATCAGTTGGAAAGGCTGCTGGCTGGCATAAGAAGTGCAACCGGCACTGATTAATAAATACTGCAAACCTCTTTGGGTCACCAGAAAATCGTTCGGGCGGAGCCAGAGGTACATTCCCAGGTAGGTTGATCTGCACTGGGTTCGTAGAGGATGTTGAAGGAAGATTTGCCCCTGATGCGGGTAACGGAGTTTGTCTGGCTTGTGACTGTAGCAATTGTCTAGCGAGATCGTCTGTTCGCTCCTTGGAAATAATCAGTTCCCTTCTTAGAGCATTCGTTTCCTGACGGGCTGCATGCACTTCTGCTCTTAGTTCCCCAAGTAACTGGGCTAGCTGGTCGGTATCCGAGGTTTCCATAGCGCCTGGGTGGGAGTTTTGCGATAGGCTTTGCGTTCTGTAACGCTCACATGATTCCCGCAGAGGCGCCGGTCTTGACTGGGTGAATGCCGTATCTTCAAAGGTGATGTGTAACACACGGTTGGCTTTTTGGGCTGGACCTCTGTGCACTGTATGTCTGACTCGAAGAGTAAGATGTCTGCAGATAGAAAATATGGGATTAATGAACTGGGGTTATTGGGTGCCTCTCTCCTCTTCCCTTTCTCTTCTCCTGTAGAACCCCAAAGGTTAACACCCTCACCTTAGGTAAGTGAACGCCGAGCTCTCCATCTGCCTCGGGGCAGGGTGCCGTAACCAGTTTCTTCACTGGATAAGGGTGCAGGCCTCTTGACCTCAGAGGACTGCTGTCCATCGTTAACTGCACGAACGGTAAATTCTGGGCACCTCAAATGTCTTAAAAGTCTTTTGTAATGATATCTCTTGTTTTGCAGGGTTCCGGCGATGGCGGATGGCGGGCTGATGAGAGTTGAGGATCGAACCCGCGTGAGGAATAGAAGCGCCTGGAAGCACGTAAGTAAGCGCTTGTAGCCTGCTTCACGATGCGCAATAACTGCCCCTTTTATCTTGCAGGTACAAGTTCGGAGCTTTAGAGAAGCTGAAGGGTGCTGGAATACCCACTGGATTCGGCGTGGGAAGGAGTAATGGCACGTGAGTAATAAAGTTGCCCAATGTCTTTAAACGCACCTTCTTTTGTCTTTCAGATGCGGGATGCAGCGCCGAAGGCCTCCGGAGCGTGCGAAGAGCTGGTAAGCTTTTGTCTTTCAGATGCCGGAATGCAGTGCGAAGACCTCCGGAGCATGCGAAGAGTAGGTAAGCCTTTGTCTTTCAGATGCCGGAATGCAGCGCGAGGCGTTGGTGACAGCCGATGGACCAGGTAAGAGATGCGCTGCCACTGAAGGCCGTAGTGCTAACCTGTTCTTTCTTTGTCTTTACAGGTGCTGCTGAAGACTGGATTCCAGGATGGTAAGCCTTTGTTCCCTTAGGCCCAGGATCAGAAGCAGAAGACACGATGAGCGTTCTGCTGCAGAGAATGCAGAATAACGCAAAGCAAGATTCATCCATCGGGTGTGGTTTAAATAGCCTCCTGTAGTGCTTAGGTGTCTCCTTCCACAGCCACGCCTAAGAAAAGAGTTCCTGCTTTCCAGAAGAGTTCCAGTGTTCTGAACCTAGGGAGTGGCTCCTGCCCCACCCAACAGGAAAAGTAGTCCCAAACAGAAGAGTATCAGGGGTTCAACTGGCAGGTAAGTAAGCAGCATGGTCTGCTGCAGGTAAGTCCACCCAAGCATTATGAGCCCGGCGCTTCCAGCGCTGGGACTGGGCATCTTTATGAGCCTGGAGCCACTGGCGCCAGGACAGGGTCCAAAAGGTCCCAATTGGGACTGGCTGGCACTCGGAACCGGGGTTATGGGTCTGCTTCCAAGGGAGTCGGGCAAGTCGTGATCTTTTGGAAGCAGAGATCATGACAAATGTGAAGGCTTGACAGATGGCTAATAGTTCCTTTTCCAGAACAGAATAGTGGGTTTCGCTAGGAGTCAGGGTGCGCGAAAGATAGGCGATCGGGTGTTCTAATTTGACATCAAATTCCTGTTTTAGGACTGCCCCGATGGCGTAGTTAGAGGCATCCGTTTCCACTAGGAAGGGTCGATCAATGTCAGGTTGAGCCAAGATGGGGGCTGGTGTAAACTTCAAAATGAAAGTTGGTTACCCTTAAAATGTGCTCATGCGCCCATTGTTGAGAAATCCATTAATTGGAAAAAAATCACACGACTTCAATTTGAGATTGATATTTGTCAATTTATCTTGAAAGATGTTGCCCTATGGTGATAACACGTGTTTCGACGTATCCAACGTCTTTTTCAAATCAGGGCTTCATAATTCACGTACAATCAATTTAAAGAGCAATTTACAAAATAAAAAAGTGTGGTAAACAAGAAAACACAAAATAAATATTCATGTGAACCGTTAAATTCAAGAAAAACAATTAAAGGTCATTGTTGATTCATTCATAAATTGAAGAAAAAAGAAGAACGAAAAATAAAAAGATGGCCATGTTCGGGAGGGGGAGAGGGGTAGGAGGTTTGTGGGAATCAGAGAAAAACACAGAGAAAGAAAAAAAAAGGAAAAGATTATATTATGAAATTATTGATGAAAATCATGTGTCGGTTAGGTGTAAATAACTGTGATCATGTACCCATAATAATTAGATATCTTACCCATTATATAGCGTGGATGTGCATATAATTGTCAGGTTTCATGTCCAGTCATGGGATAATCCCTGCTACCTATGGGGAAAATGCCCATGTGTAATTAATAGGTTGACCATGTCACAGTAGAACTCTCAAAAAATATATATAGTGCAAAGAATCGTTAATATTCGTCTTGTTTCTACCGCCTAAGCTACTCTGAGACTTCCAATAATCCCTTCATAGCATTGTAGTTGTTAATTCTCATCCCTGGGCATGGGCAAAGTTATTCCCATGACCGGCTGTAACATTGAGCGTTTGTAATATTAACATATGGTGGGGGTGTCCTCTTCCTTGATTAAAAACATGGGAAACAACGCTACATCTACATATTTTTCCACAATTGGTATACTGTGATTACATTGCACAGTAACCGTAAGGGCCAGAAAGCCAATAAACCCTACATACTTAGGGTCAAGATAAATCGCATTCCTGTTTGTTTGCGTGGACTGAAGGTCCACATCAAAATCATGCCGTGACTTTAAATCAATACGATCACCGTAGGGCTGCACCGTGATACCCCCGTCAGGTGCAGAAAATGTATTTAGCAAAGGCAGAAACCACGAGGGTCCGCATGCCTGCATTGCATATCCTGTGCCTGGGTGGGCTACTCTTACTGTTAGACTCACCTTGGTTACTTCGTTGTTTCTTTCCGTCCGCGTACCGGCGTGTCCACCCGATCCCTGTCTGTTGTATAGACTGGTTGCTAGGCGACTTCAGTCCTACTACTGTTTCTGGCTTGGGCGCCATCTTTTGGGCTAAGTTACTGGTTTCCCAATGTTACATACGTAATCTTGTTCCCTCTTATGTCGATTGTTACTGTTTCTGGCTTGGGCGCCATCTTTTGGGCTAAGTTACTGGTTTCCCAATGTTACGTACGTAATCTTGTTCCCTCTCATGTCGATTATTCTAAATTCCCAAATAGAGTAGAAATAGAATAAATATGACATTGTTTACGCCCCTTGTCTAAAAGGGTTGACCACGTACAAATTTGAGCGTATCATGCATATCATAACCTATTTTAACACAAATTTCCATGTCTATAAATCTCATTAAAGGTTCTTTTTGTAAAAGTGTACGGCATACTCTGTCATGTGAAAACACGTGCCCTTGTGTTTATCTGCCTGGCTTGTTAGACATGATAGCTAGTATACTGGGAAGATGATACAATAATTAATAGTTGTTGTGAAAGAAACAGGTCTCGCTATATATTCATTGCTGATATAGAGAGCTATTGGACAGTTATATATTTAACCTCCACAATTTTTTGAAAAGTGGCGTCCCTTGTCTTACAGATACCCTGTCCCTTGGGAAAAAGTGAGAATCTCCTGATAGGTTTATGTTTGTCAATGGTTTGATGTGTACTTACTCTCCTGGAACCCCGATAGGCAGGTTCGAGCAATGTTAATGTTTCATAAAAAATAATACATTTCATTGTCCGAATTCAGGCCTCTTTCAACTGTACGAAATTTACAGATCAATTTAGCTTCCTCTTGTCGTAATTTCAACTCTTGGTTCCCTCCTCTTGGTCCTAAGGTCACTTTCTTAAGTCCGGCAAATTTTAGAGTTTTTTTAGTGTCACATTGGTGTTCCTTTTGCCAGTGCTGGGCCAGTGGTAAATTTGTATTTGGATTCCCTATGGATGAGAAATGTTCTCTGATCCTGATCCTTAGTTCTCTAATGGTGCTCCCTATGTAGATCTTATTACATTCACAAATGATGGTATATATAACGTATTTGGTTCGGCAGTTGATATGTTCAACGATGTTATAGTTAGTGCCATGTTGGTCTTCAAAACTTGTCAAATTATCCATCGCATGTTTGCACATTGTGCAGGTCCCACATTTCCTGAAGCCCTTCGTTAGTTTCGGTAACCAGGTAATGGTGCTCTCCGGTCTTAATTCTGTAAGTAGAGATGGGCTCAATATGTTTTTGATAGTTTGTGTCCGTTTATAGATGATCAATGGGTCGTCATTAATGTAGTTCCTGACATGTGGGTCCAAAAGTAAAAGATGCCAATTTCTTTTAAGGATACTTCTCAAAGTTCCATTGTTTTTACAAAATGTGGTAATGAAGCTGACTTCTTCCTTTCGGTTATTGGTTTTGGGTTTCGTGGTTAAAGTCTCTTTCCTATTCAGAGCTTTAGCTTGTGTCTGTGCCTTCAAAATAGTCTTGGAG
This sequence comes from Ambystoma mexicanum, assembly GCF_040938575.1. Taxonomy (NCBI): domain Eukaryota; kingdom Metazoa; phylum Chordata; class Amphibia; order Caudata; family Ambystomatidae; genus Ambystoma; species Ambystoma mexicanum. The sequence goes on along the minus strand of NC_090932.1, from coordinate 289,679,287 downwards.
CCATATCCCCTAGCCTTAAATCTTCTTGAAAGCAGATGGCATTCTTGTTCAAATACCTCTTGTTCAGAACAATTGCGACGGGCCCTGATGTATTCTCCACTTGGAATATTCCTGATAACCGAGTTCTGATGACAGCTAGTTGCAAATAGAGTTGAGTTGGCCTCTGTTGCCTTCCTAAAAGTTCTGGTCATCAATTGATCATCTTTCACATAGATATTGAGGTCTAGAAAATCTATTGATGATTTACTGAAATTTCCAGTAAATTATATCCCCATGTGATTGCTGTTGGCTCTGTTCCTGAACTTTTCCAAATCGTCCTGTTCTCCTTGCCATATCAGTAGAACATCATCTATGTATCGAGTCCATAGAATCACGTGTTCTTGATATGCTTCGTCTTTGTAGACATGCTTGTCCTCGTACATCGCCATAGTCAGATTGGCGAGGGCGGGGGCAAATTTAACTCCCATCGCCACTCCTCTTGTTTGTCGGTAAAATTCCCCATTGAAAATGAACACATTGTTTTGCAGAGTCAAAAGAACCATTTCCTTGAGCATGTTGACTGATTGGAATTTAGATGCAGTTTGTATGGAAAATATATAGTCTATTGTTTCAATTGCCGTTTCATGTCTAATGGATGTGTACAATGACTTCACGTCCCAAGTGGCTAGAAAGTAATCAGGTTCCCATTTAATCAAAGCTAATTTGTTGATTGTAGAAGTTGTGTCCTTCAGATATGCTTTGGTTTGGTTTACCAGCGGGCTGAGTATACTGTCAATGAATTCTGCCATGTTCATGGTTGCCCAGTTGATCCCACTTAAAATTGGTCTTCCTTCTGGTATTCTCTCAAAAGCCTTGTGAATTTTGGGTAAAAAATATATTGTTGGTAACGTTGGTTGTTGCATGTCCAAAAAAGCTTTTTCTTCATCTGTTATTAGACCTTGCCTGTACCAATTGGTTATAGCATCTCTTAATTCAGTTAAAATGTCCGGTTTTGGATTCCCCTCAAGTTGTTTGTAACATGAGGGAGTGTTCAGGTGGTTCATAGCCATTGTTACATAATCTTGCCTGTTCATAACCACAATTTTTCCTCCTTTATCTGCTGCTTTTATAGTCAAATTGTGATTTCGTTTGAGGTCCAACATTGCTGTTCTTTCTGCTTTAGTCAAATTATCGTAATCATGTTTGATATCATTTCTGTTGCTCTTTTTCTTTTTCGTATTGTTGTCCATGAAGTCATTGAGATCTTTAGTGACTGCTTTGTAGAAGGTGTCCACAAGGTTATCTGGCGTTAAATTTGGGGTGAACTTAGATTTCACTTTCAGGTCCCTTGTTTGAAGGCTGGTTTGTTGTATCTTCAAATCGTGTATGGTTTCATGAATGGGTCGCTCTACTGTATCATGTAGTGAGCTCAAGAGATGGATATTTCTTATATCTTTGATTGTATAATCACTGTCTTCAATGTCTGGTTCTTTGGCATGGAACATCGAGACTTGCGTTGCGAAAAACTTCTTGAGTTTCAGTTTCCTAATGAACTTGAACAAATCTATATGTACATTTATTTTGTCAAAATTGGTGGAAGGGGCAAAAGAGAAACCTTTATTCAGCAAGGTGATGTCTTCCATTTTTAAGTGATAATCAGACAAATTCAAAACTAGGTCGTTTGTCGGTTCTTTCTTGCTGCCTTTCTTGCTCCTGCTCTTGTTAACCGCCTGAAATCTTCTAGAGCGTCTGGATTCCCTGTGTCGACCACTCCCCCGCTGACCCCTCCTCCTATATTCTGAGATTGTGGATTGGGCTGTTGGGGTAATAAAAAACGCACCTGTTTTTGTAGATTGTTTCTATTGCTTTTCTTGTACCGTCTAATTTGATTGAGGAACCCCTGTCCCTCAGTTGTTTTTTCTGGTGTTACTGAGTCCTTTGTTTGATCCCCTTCTGATTCTGCATCCAAACTGCCTGGTGATGTGTTAGGAGTGCTCTCTCTTGATAGTGGTTTTGTAAATTGTTTGTATTTCTCTTGAAAAGTATACACCTTATCATCCTGATAATCCCTGTCGTCACGAAAAAACGTGCACATTTTTCTTAATTTAATTTCATCTTGGTAGTCCTTCAGGATTTCAAACATTTTTTGGTAGTTTTTCTCCTTTGTTACTTCTAAGGCCTTGGCCTCTGTAATCTCTTTTTTGATTCTGTCTATTTGTTCCGTTATTCTCGTGTGTTCTCGTGAGGCATGTTCAATTAAAAGTTCCAGCATATTGTTGGAGCTTTGATTGAGATTCTGTTCCCATGAGTCTGCTAGATCTTTGTCGTCATCTTTGGTAAAATCCGGAAAGATCAGGATCCTTAAACCTCTTGGTATTTGCTTTTTGGTTACATAATTTTTTAATGATACAATCTCCCAATACTTGTCAACTTCTTTCTTTGAGGCTCTTTCCAGTTTTACGAATTTGTACCGTAGGTCCTCTCTGGGTTTGGACAAATTGGATGCAAAAGCATGAGCATTGCTGCCCTTAGGGGCAAAAAGATTTACGTCATCTGTTTCCCTTGTTTCTAAGTATTCTGCCATTGTGGGTCTGGTATCTGGATTAATCCTGGTCCGCAGGTTCTGAAGTACCTGTTGCAAAAGACTGAAAAAATGTGAGGAATCTATTTGAGGTACTTCTCACTTAGAACTCTGCGCCCTCTTTATTTGGTACTTCAATTTAAAAGGTCGCATGGAACTAGGGTAACAATGGAGTCTTTGATTCCTCTACTCCATTAGGAAGAGACAAAATGAAAGTTGGTTACCCTTAAGATGTGCTCATGCGCCCATTGTTGAGAAATCCATTAATTGGAAAAAAATCACACGACTTCAATTTGAGATTGAAATTTGTCAATTTATCTTGAAAGATGTTGCCCTATGGTGATAACACGTGTTTCGACGTATCCAACGTCTTTTTCAAATCAGGGCTTCATAATTCATGTACAATCAATTTAAAGAGCAATTTACAAAATAAAAAAGTGTGGTAAACAAGAAAACACAAAATAAATATTCATGTGAACTGTTAAATTCAAGAAAAACAATTAAAGGTCATTGTTGATTCATTCATAAATTGAAGAAAAAAGAAGAACGAAAAATAAAAAGATGGCCATGTTCGGGAGGGGGAGAGGGGTAGGAGGTTTGTGGGAATCAGAGAAAAACACAGAGAAAGAAAAAAAAGGAAAAGATTATATTATGAAATTATTGATGAAAATCATGTGTCGGTTAGGTGTAAATAACTGTGATCATGTACCCATAATAATTAGATATCTTACCCATTATATAGCGTGGATGTGCATATAATTGTCAGCTTTCATGTCCAGTCATGGGATAATCCCTGCTACCTATGGGGAAAATGCCCATGCGTAATTAATAGGTTGACCATGTCACAGTAGAACTCGCAAAAAATATATATAGTGCAAAGAATCGTTAATATTCGCCTTGTTTCTACCGCCTAAGCTACTCTGAGACCTCCAATAATCCCTTCATAGCATTGTAGTTGTTAATTCTCATCCCTGGGCATGGGCAAAGTTATTCCCATGACCGGCTGTAACATTGAGCGTTTGTAATATTAACATATGGTGGGGGTGTCCTCTTCCTTGATTAAAAACACGGGAAACAACGCTACATCTACATATTTTTCCACAATTGGTATACTGTGATTACATTGCACAGTAACCGTAAGGGCCACAAAGCCAATAAACCCTACATACTTATGGTCAAGATAAATCGCATTCCTGTTTGTTTGCGTGGACTGAAAGTCCACATCAAAATCATGCCGTGACTTTAAATCAATACGATCACCGTAGGGCTGCACCGTGATACCCCCGTCAGGTGCAGAAAATGTATTTAGCAAAGGCAGAAACCACGAGGGTCCGCATGCCTGCATTGCATATCCTGTGCCTGGGTGGGCTACTCTTACTGTTAGACTCACCTTGGTTACTTCGTTGTTTCTTTCCGTCCACGTACCGGCGTGTCCACCCGATCCCTGTCTGTTGTATAGACTGGTTGCTAGGCGACTTCAGTCCTACTACTGTTTCTGGCTTGGGCGCCATCTTTTGGGCTAAGTTACTCGTTTCCCAATGTTACGTACGTAATCTTGTTCCCTCTTATGTCGATTGTTACTGTTTCTGGCTTGGGCGCCATCTTTTGGGCTAAGTTACTGGTTTCCCAATGTTACGTACGTAATCTTGTTCCCTCTCATGTCGATTATTCTAAATTCCCAAATAGAGTAGAAATAGAATAAATATGACATTGTTTATGCCCCTTGTCTAAAAGGGTTGACCACGTACAAATTTGAGCGTATCATGAATATCATAACCTATTTTAACACAAATTTCCATGTCTATAAATCTCATTAAAGGTTCTTTTTGTAAACGTGTACGGCATACTCTGTCATGTGAAAACACATGCCCTTGTGTTTATCTTTATCTGCCTGGCTTGTTAGACATGATAGCTAGTATACTGGGAAGATGATACATTAATTAATAGTTGTTGTGAAAGAAATAGGTCTCGCTATATATTCATTGCTGATATAGAGTGCTATTGGACAGTTATATATTTAACCTCCACAATATTTTGAAAAGTGGCGTCCCTTGTCTTACAGATACCCTGTCCCTTGGGAAAAAGTGAGAATCTCCTGATAGGTTTATGTTTGTCAATGGTTTGATGTGTACTTACTCTCCTGGAACCCCGATAGGCAGGTTCGAGCAATGTTAATGTTTCATAAAAAAGAATACATTTCATTGTCCGAATTCAGGCCTCTTTCAACTGTACAAAATTTACAGATCAATTTAGCTTCCTCTTGTCGTAATTTCAACTCTTGGTTCCCTCCTCTTGGTCCTAATGTCACTTTCTTAAGTCCGGCAAATTTTAGAGTTTTTTTAGTGTCACATTGGTGTTCCTTTTGCCAGTGCTGGGCCAGTGGTGAATTTGTATTTGGATTCCCTATGGATGAGAAATGTTCTCTGATCCTGATCCTTAGTTCTCTAATGGTGCTCCCTATGTAGATCTTATTACATTCACAAATGATGGTATACATAACGTATTTGGTTCGCCAGTTGATATGTTCAACGATGTTATAGTTAGTGCCATGTTGGTCTTCAAAACTTGTCAAATTATCCATCGCATGTTTGCACATTGTGCAGGTCCCACATTTCCTGAAGCCCTTCGTTAGTTTCGGTAACCAGGTAATGGTGCTCTCCGGTCTTAATTCTGGAAGTAGAGATGGGCTCAATATGTTTTTGATAGTTTGTGCCCGTTTATAGATGATCAATGGGTCGTCATTAATGTAGTTCCTGACATGTGGGTCCAAAAGTAAAAGATGCCAATTTCCTTTAAGGATACTTCTCAAAGTTCCATTGTTTTTACAAAATGTGGTAATGAAGCTGACTTCTTCCTTTCGGTTATTGGTTTTGGGTTTCGTGGTTAAAGTCTCTTTCCTATTCAGAGCTTTAGCTTGTGTCTGTGCCTTCAAAATAGTCTTGGAGCCATATCCCCTAGCCTTAAATCTTCTTGAAAGCAGATGGCATTCTTGTTCAAATACCTCTTGTTCAGAACAATTGCGACGGGCCCTGATGTATTTTCCACTTGGAATATTCCTGATAACCGAGTTCTGATGACAGCTAGTTGCAAATAGAGTTGACTTGGCCTCTGTTGCCTTCCTAAAAGTTCTGGTTATCAATTGATCATCTTTCACATAGATATTGAGGTCTAGAAAATCTATTGATGATTTACTGAAATTTCCAGTAAATTCTATCCCCATGTGATTGCTGTTGGCTCTGTTCCTGAACTTTTCCAAATCGTCCTGTTCTCCTTGCCATATCAGTAGAACATCATCTATGTATCGAGTCCATAGAATCACGTGTTCTTGATATGCTTCGTCTTTGTAGACATGCTTGTCCTCGTACATCGCCATAGTCAGATTGGCGAGGGCGGGGGCAAATTTAACTCCCATCGCCACTCCTCTTGTTTGTCGGTAAAATTCCCCATTGAAAATGAACACATTGTTTTGCAGAGTCAAAAGAACCATTTCCTTGAGCATGTTGACTGATTGGAATTTAGATGCAGTTTGTATGGAAAATATATAGTCTATTGTTTCAATTGCCGTTTCATGTCTAATGGATGTGTACAATGACTTCACGTCCCAAGTGGCTAGAAAGTAATCAGGTTCCCATTTGATCGAAGCTAATTTGTTGATTGCAGAAGTTGTGTCCTTCAGATATGCTTTGGTTTGGTTTACCAGCGGGCAGAGTATACTGTCAATGAACTCTGCCATGTTCATGGTTGCCCAGTTGATCCCACTTAAAATTGGTCTTCCTTCTGGTATTCTCTCAAAAGCCTTGTGAATTTTGGGTAAAAAATATATTGTTGGTAACGTTGGTTGTTGCATGTCCAACAAAGCTTTTTCTTCATCTGTTATTATTTCAGTAAATCATCAATAGATTTTCTAGACCTCAATATCTATGTGAAAGATGATCAATTGATGACCAGAACTTTTAGGAAGGCAACAGAGGCCAACTCAACTCTATTTGCAACTAGCTGTCATCAGAACTCGGTTATCAGGAATATTCCAAGTGGAGAATACATCAGGGCCCGTCGCAATTGTTCTGAACAAGAGGTATTTGAACAAGAATGCCATCTGCTTTCAAGAAGATTTAAGGCTAGGGGATATGGCTCCAAGACTATTTTGAAGGCACAGACACAAGCTAAAGCTCTGAATAGGAAAGAGACTTTAACCACGAAACCCAAAACCAATAACCGAAAGGAAGAAGTCAGCTTCATTACCACATTTTGTAAAAACAATGGAACTTTGAAAAGTATCCTTAAAAGAAATTGGCATCTTTTACTTTTGGACCCACATGTCAGGAACTACATTAATGACGACCCATTGATCATCTATAAACGGGCACAAACTATCAAAAACATATTGAGCTCATCTCTACTTCCAGAATTAAGACCGGAGAGCACCATTACCTGGTTACCGAAATTAACAAAGGGCTTCAGGAAATGTGGGACCTGCACAATGTGCAAACATGCGATGGATAATTTGACAAGTTTTGAAGACCAACATGGCACTAACTATAACATCGTTGAACATATCAACTGCCGAACCAAATACGTTATATATACCATCATTTGTGAATGTAATAAGATCTAAATAGGGAGCACCATTAGAGAACTAAGGATCAGGATCAGAGAACATTTCTCATCCATAGGGAATCCAAATACAAATTCACCACTGGCCCAGCACTGGCAAAAGGAACACCAATGTGACACTAAAAGAACTCTAAAATTTGCCGGACTTAAGAAAGTGACCTTAGGACCAAGAGGAGGGAACCAAGAGTTGAAATTACGACAAGAGGAAGCTAAATTGATCTGTAAATTTCGTACAGTTGAAAGAGGCCTGAATTCGGACAATGAAATGTATTCTTTTTTATGAAACATTAACATTGCTCGAACCTGCCTATCGGGGTTCCAGGAGAGTAAGTACACATCAAACCATTGACAAACATAAACCTATCAGGAGATTCTCACTTTTTCCCAAGGGACAGGGTATCTGTAAGACAAGGGACGCCACTTTTCAAAAAATTGTGGAGGTTAAATATATAACTGTCCAATAGCACTCTATATCAGCAATGAATATATAGCGAGACCTGTATCTTTCACAACAACTATTAATTAATGTATCATCTTCCCAGTATACTAGATATCATGTCTAACAAGCCAGGCAGATAAACACAAGGGCACGTGTTTTCACATGACAGAGTATGCCGTACACTTTTACAAAAAGAACCTTTAATGAGATTTATAGACATGGAAATTTGTGTTAAAATAGGTTATGATATGCATGATACGCTCAAATTTGTACGTGGTCAACCCTTTTAGACAAGGGGCGTAAACAATGTCATATTTATTCTATTTCTACTCTATTTGGGAATTTAGAATAATCGACATGAGAGGGAACAAGATTACGTACGTAACATTGGGAAACCAGTAACTTAGCCCAAAAGATGGCGCCCAAGCCAGAAACAGTAACAATCGACATAAGAGGGAACAAGATTACGTACGTAACATTGGGAAACCAGTAACTTAGCCCAAAAGATGGCGCCCAAGCCAGAAACAGTAGTAGGACTGAAGTCGCCTAGCAACCAGTCTATACAACAGACAGGGATCGGGTGGACACGCCGGTACGCGGACGGAAAGAAACAACGAAGTAACCAAGGTGAGTCTAACATTAAGAGTAGCCCACCCAGGCACAGGATATGCAATGCAGGCATGCAGACCCTCGTGGTTTCTGCCTTTGCTAAATACATTTTCTGCACCTGACGGGGGTATCACGGTGCAGCCATACGGTGATCGTATTGATTTAAAGTCACGGCATGATTTTGATGTGGACTTTCAGTCCACGCAAACAAACAGGAATGCGATTTAGCTTGACCATAAGTATGTAGGGTTTATTGGCTTTGTGGCCCTTACGGTTACTGTGCAATGTAATCACAGTATACCAATTGTGGAAAAATATGTAGATGTAGCGTTGTTTCCCGTGTTTTTAATCAAGGAAGAGGACACCCCCACCATATGTTAATATTACAAACGCTCAATGTTACAGCCGGTCATGGGAATAACTTTGCCCATGCCCAGGGATGAGAATTAACAACTACAATGCTATGAAGGGATTATTGGAAGTCTCAGAGTAGCTTAGGCGGTAGAAACAAGACGAATATTAACGATTCTTTGCACTATATATATTTTTTGCGAGTTCTACTGTAACATGGTCAACCTATTAATTACACATGGGCATTTTCCCCATAGGTAGCAGGGATTATCCCATGACTGGACATGAAACCTGACAATTATATGCACATCCACGCTATATAATGGGTAAGATATCTAATTATTATGGGTACATGATCACAGTTATTTACACCTAACCGACACATGATTTTCATCAATAATTTCATAATATAATCTTTTCCTTTTTTTTTCTTTCTCTGTGTTTTTCTCTGATTCCCACAAACCTCCTACCCCTCTCCCCCTCCCGAACATGGCCATCTTTTTATTTTTCGTTCTTCTTTTTTCTTCAATTCATGAATGAGTCAACAATGACCTTTAATTGTTTTTCTTGAATTTAACGGTTCACATGAATATTTATTTTGTGTTTTCTTGTTTACCACACTTTTTTATTTTGTAAATTGCTCTTTAAATTGATTGTACATGAATTATGAAGCCCTGATTTGAAAAAGACGTTGGATACGTCGAAACACGTGTTATCACCATAGGGCAACATCTTTCAAGATAAATTGACAAATATCAATCTCAAATTGAAGTCGTGTGATTTTTTTCCAATTAATGGATTTCTCAACAATGGGCGCATGAGCACATCTTAAGGGTAACCAACTTTCATTTTGTCTCTTCCTAATGGAGTAGAGGAATCAAAGACTCCATTGTTACCCTAGTTCCATGCAACCTTTTAAATTGAAGTACCAAATAAAGAGGGCGCAGAGTTCTAAGTGAGAAGTACCTCAAATAGATTCCTCACATTTTTTCAGTCTTGTGTAAACTTCGACTTCAATCGTTGAAACGCCTCATCTTGGGCTGCTGTCCAGTGAAAGGGAGTATCCTTCTTCAACAATGTAATGATCGGTTGTACTATCTCCGAAAAGGAAGGTATGAATTTTCGGTAGAAGTTGGCAAGCCCCAGGAAGGATTGAATCTGTTTCACAGTAGTTGGAACAGGCCAGGATAGAATGGAGTTTACTTTCGAGCGGTCCATTCCAATTCCTTCTGGGCTAAGGACAAATCCGAGATAGTGAACAGTAGACACATGGAAAAGGCATTTCTCAGGTTTAGCCAGGAGCTTATGTTCACGTAGACGCTGTAAGACTGCTTTAAAATGTTCTTCATGCTTCAGATGGTCCTTGGAGTATATCAGTATATCGTCCAGGTAAACTATGACGAAGAGGAACAGCATATCGTAGAACACCCGGTCCATAAAATATTGAAAGACTGCTGGGGCATTGGCTAGTCCGAAGGGCATACCAAGTATTCAAAATGACCAAAGGGTGTTCTAAAGGCTGTTTTCCATTCATCACCCTCCTTTATACAGATCAGATGGTAGGCATCTCTGAGATCTAATTTCGTGAACACTACAGCTCCTCTCACTGCTTCCAGGATATCCGAGATTAAGGGCAAAGGGTAGCGGTCCTTGCGGGTGCATTGATTCAGACCACGATAATCAAGGCAAGTCCTAAGCTCCTTGGTATCTTTCTTGGGAACAAAAAACAACAAAGCTCCCGCGGGGGATTTGGATGGTCGTATAGTGCCATTTTCCAGGTTGGTATCCAAGTATTCTCGGAGGGCTCTTTTCTCTGGTTCTGATAGAATGAACATCCTTCCAAAGGGAATCACTGCTGAGGGTTCAGTATCAATAGCGCAGTCTTCAGGTCTGTGAGGGGGTGGGCCTGAACTATGGCAGTTGAGAACACATCAGTGTAATCCTGATAGGCCCTGGGAACCTGGATGATATTTGAGACAGTGAATGGACCTTGCTGGTCTGTTCGTGTATCTTCAGAGGATCTTGACAAGGAATCCAGGGATAGACAATGGGACATACAGTGCTCTGAACCAAGAAACAAGGATCCTGCTGCCCAGTTGATGTAGGGGTTGTGCTTCTGTAACCAGGGCATACCCAGTACCATTGGATAATGGGCAGATCTTATGCTGTCAAATTTGATACTCTCTTGATGGTGGTTTATAGAAAGCAGGATCTCTTTGGTTTGCAGGGTTATGGGTCCTGAAGAAAGAGGTCTTCCATCGATAGCCTCTACAGGTTGCATGATGTCTCGTGTTTCATATGGAATGTGGTGGGTAGTGACCCATTCATGATCTATGAATATCCCCATGGCCTCACAATCCACTAATCCCAGAATGGGATAAGCTTCTTTCTTGGAAGGCGATAGAAAGGCCTCCAAAATCACAAGATTGTTTTGTCCAGGAGAGTTCAAGGATTGAATAGATGTGGAGCAAACATCTCTCTCCCGAAGCTGTGCTCCATCTAGGATCAGGAGCTGGCTTTTCCTGAACGCCGTGGAGGGGCTAAAGGACATTCTCTCACAAGATGTTTATCAGAGGCACAGTACATGCACAGCCCGGTGTGAATCCATCGAATCCTTTCTTGCGGAGTTATGGGTCCGCGGAAGGCTCCTAGTTGCATGGGTTCTGGGTCTGTGCTCGGGGAAGGAGCGGACTCAGGTCTAGAGGAAGGTTCTGTAGAGGTCTTTTGGTAGGGCATTTTAGTCTTCTTCTTTTCCGCCTTCCTTTCCTGGATACGAAAGTCTATTTGTAAAGAGAGCTCCATCGGAGTCTGGAAGGAACTTGGGCGAGCTACCCTGGCTAGCTCGTCTTTTATCTCTTCATTCAGCCCTCTTCGAAAGAGGGTAAAACAGGCCTCAGAGGACCAGTCTGCTTCCTTGGCCAGTTGCTTAAAGCGTGTTACATAGGTAAGCATATCCTGGGATCCTTGTTGGAAGTCCAATAAGCGTTCTTGGGCACTGTAAACCTGTTCTGGGCGGTCAAACATGGTCTTTAGCGCCCGTACAAAACCATCATAGTCACCCAGGAGGGCATCACCTGAATTACCTAAGGGCTTTGCCCAAGTTAATGCATTCCCGGAAAGATGTGAAATCATAAAGCCCACCTTTGCCCTGGGGGTGGAGAAGTAGTAGGGCTTAAAGGTAAAGTGCACTAAACACGAATCGAGGAAGCCACGAAGGTTCTTTGATGAGCCATCATATTTATCCACCACTCCGCCCAGCAACACACTTTCCTTGGTCGCGGAATCACGTGACAGGACTAGTTGTTTCAATGCAGCATTCTCAGCCTTAAGATTCAGAACTTCTGTTGTTAACTCCTGCATGCCGCGCAGAAGGTCTTGAACTGCAGCCTCCATGTCTGTAACTGTATCAGTTTGTTGGCGTCTCAATCTGTCACAGGTTTTCCCCCTTCTCACCTGTCTGTGTTGTTTGTTCGAGTTTTTCGATGAAGTCTTCTTTTGCACCGTTCGGGTCTTGTATAACCCTGTGCGTGGGTCCTCGGGTTCCAGTGAATCAGTGGAAATCGCTGTACGAACTATGGCAGCACACGTCTGACTACTGCAAGCGGTAGCGTTGAGGCGCGCAGGGCCGCGGGGGCATTTCTGCTTAGTAGAACGCAGAGTGTACAACGCAGAGACTTGCAAACAGTGTTTCATGTTCAGCGGCCATGTTGGGAGTACTGCTCAGTTCAGTCCCCTATGGGTCAGGGACCACGAAGTCCAGAAGGGACGCGTCCGGTGGTTCATCACAGCGGGCAAATGTGAACATTTTGTGTGAAATTCTTTGTTTTACGGGAAGCCAATGTAGGGCTTTCCTGGATAATGAAATGTGTGTTCGGTGGGAGGGATCAAAAGTTTCTTGTACCGCGTTATTCTGGGTAACTGGCAGAGCTTGAATATTGAAAGGGTTGTGGATATTAACAACCATGATATTCGTTTTTCTTGTATCAACATAGCTGCCTGTATATTAGGGGTACTATCTTTCAATCCTACTATTTTCCAAGGTTGTTTCATGGAGAGTAAAAGCCCTCCTTTAGGGCGGCCACAGGACCCTTTCATGGCTACCTGTTGTATGGTGGATCGGCCATCGAATTGAATTTCTTTCACTAGCCATGTCCCTTGTAAAGCCACAAACCTAAAGATTTCCATATTAGCAGCCAAACCATTGGTTTGAAATATATGGGCAAACCCACACGTATTCCATGATAACATCAGTGTCAGGAATCAAGGTGGGCGTGTCAAGAATCGAACAGGGCAAGCGCTGTCCTCGGCTTGTCAGACACAACAGGGGCATTCCAAAATGCGCCATTTACACCATCGATCATTGGTACAGTTTCGTTCTTTCCCTCTGAAAAAAGGGTTAACTCACTGCCGCACCAAGTTCGTAAAAAGTTATCCTTCCTTCTGGTCGCGGTGGCGGTTGTCATGGAAATTGGGGCAGGGACACTGACTCCCTCTACGTCAGATGCACGTTATGGTCATGTGACCGTCACTTGATAAACTCTAGTTTGCAGTGAGTTCATTGCTTCTGATTTTGCATGGTGTGCTACGTTCTTTTGATCAAGACTCTGTTTCTGATATTGACCTTTTTGGTTGTTCCTGCCTTGCCTTCCATTCCCCTGTTTGAGTTTCCTGCACCTTGGTTTCACGAAGTTAAGTCTTTCATTCCTTGTGTACCCGTCCTTCCTTACCCGTCCATTGTCTTCCTCCCCCTTACCTGTTGCCTTCCTGCTACCATTTTGGAATTCCCCCAAAACAGCAACAGGCTTCATTCTTGCTGTGTTATCTCCCGTTGCCAAACCGGAACTCTCCCAGGACTGTCTACTGCCTCACGCCTTGTCATTGTTGAAGATATCCCAGTTGCTGACCCGGAATGCTTTCAGGACTGCTTTTGTCTCGCGATTGAACACCGTCTACTGCCAGCTCGTTACCGACCCGGACTTCCTTGGATTGTTTACTACTCTTTGGGATCTACATGATTGCAAGGGCTCCATAAGACTGCCGGTACCTTCCTCCTCTCCTCACCCTGGTACGGACTAGAGACTGCCGGCGTACCATCACAGGGTGAGGGTGGAGCATCCTCGTTTCGTCGGGTAGTCCTTGCTGGACTTCCTTACCCATAGGCGTTCGCGTGCCGGCGGGAATAGTCCCATACCCCCTGTACCTGGCGGTCTTACTGGGAGCATTTGTTCTACTTGGAATATCATCTGACCATCCCATGGTAAGAAGTGTCTGTCCATATTCTTGTTTCCACTATCCAGTTTGGTATTTGTAAGTACTAAGCCTTCTATGTTCTTGTTTATTGTAACAGATATTTTCCGGCTTTCCTTTGATGTTGATGTTGTTACAAAACAAAGTGTTTCATCTTGGAATTCAATCAATAATACGAAGTGAGTCCTCTGCAACGCGTTTGGGTCCATTCTTCCAAACAATTGACCCCTGGTGCTGGTTTATTTGTATCCAGACACAGGGTTACATTGTAGGGTAGAATTCTTCTTCTACACTACGGGGGCAACTTGAGCAGGCTACCTTGACAATCAGATTCTCAACATCGAGGTGAAGTGGATTTTAAATGCAGATGGCAGCCATTGCCAGTATCCATCTATTGTAGTCCCAGCTGTATAACCTATTTGTAATGTATTAGGATCACCAAGGTTAGTACCAGTTTTCTTCTTATTGTTATTATTTCCACTCTTCTGGGAACTAAGATTACTTATTTGTTTTAAAGATTGAATAGTCAAAGTATTAGAAACACTCAGACTATCTTAAGTGGTAACTACTGCTTTCATTTTCTCAGCTAGAATTACCCAGGCTTTAGTTTGGGGTACCATTACCACTTGTATCAGATAACCTAATTTAAAGTGATTGTCTTCTAAACCCAATACATAGGGCCTCATTACACGGATGGCGGTAAGGGTTTACCGGTACCGGTATTTTATCGGTACTGGTAAATCCTTACCGCTTTACTACGAGGTCCCTTTGCGGGTTGGGGAATTTAACGCCTGCTTTTTGCAGGCGTTAAAAACCAACCCGCAAAGGGACCAGGGAGCTAATTACGGTACCGCAATTTGCGGTACCATAATTAGCGCCTTCCCCATTCCCATAGAGCCCTATGGGACAAAAATGGGAATGGGGAAGGGTAATGGTTGAAGGGGGAATTACCGACCCGCCAACCTTGGAATAGGGCGGTAATTCCCCTTTCCACCAAGGCGGTGCCAGTATTTTACCGGCATGAACCATGGCGCTAATAGCACCATGGTTCACCGCCATCCGTGTAATGAGGCCCTATAGTCATGGGTGGAGGGTAATTTGAACCAAACATTAGTGATATATTAATGCGTGTGTTCCATCTGTTCAACAATCAGGATATCACTTGACTGTATACCTCTAGGTGGTACAATCAAATTGAATAGAAGCAATACTGCAGTATGGTTCGAAAGAGGTGAATGTAGATTACTGCACACAGATTTCAATTGTAGTGCTTTGTGAAGCTCATTACTTTGTACATACATATCCACCAGGTTTATAATGGGAAGTGTAAGGTTCACAAGGTTCGATGCGCACATGTCGATTAAGTTATTTTGATTGTTGATGCGAGAAGCTAAGAGATTAATATCTCTTTTGGCAAACTACCTGACCCTACAGCTGGCGTGAGACAATCTTGCAGGGGTGCTGTAAGTATTTTATTAGGAGTAATAACAGTAACAGGTTGTATCACAGGTCCAATCGTACATGCCACATTCATGCCAGGGGATTGTACAGGGATTGGATTAGGACTCTGAAGGACAGGAACAATAGCATTTTCAGAAGTGATGGTAGAGAGCACTTCTATATATCGCCGAGTTTTTTTCCTGTACCATATATCTTATTACGTGGTCTCAATTTCTTAGTGTACATAAATGCATGAGATGTGGTTTTAGGTTTCTCTTTTTTACTGTTAGTTTGCATTGTCTTCCCTCTTTTTGTACTATTAATCTGTTTGCAGGGCAACACACTAGTTGTATTATTAATAGCAACAGCCGAGACCAAGGATTCTCCTTGGTCGCAGGGTTCCATTGCAGTGCTTTTATCTTTAACAGAACAGACTGAACATCAATTTTCATCTCCAAGCTATTGCATTTTTCCACATACATAGTAAGCAGATTATCTAATGCCCAAACATATCATTAGGTGTCATACTGGACTCACTGCCCACAGACAGATTCTCAGTTAACTTACGCGTGGGCGAGGCCATTGCACACTTATCATTAGAAATTGAATCATCTTTACAAGACTGAGTTTCAACACACAATGTTTTCAAAAGAGTATTATTGTGCGATACATAGATTTTACTTTATTTTTTTAAAAAAGACATCTGGCTGTACATTCAAAATACCTGGGGTAGAAGTAATTTCTCTTTCATCACCTATATACTCAACCTTTGACATCTCCAACTCAACATTTTTGGATGCATTCAACTTGATCAAGTCCTGCATCTGCGATTGTTTATGTACTATCACAGTAGCATGACGAGACTCGACATTAGCTGCCAGCTGCAACCTTTCTTTGTTACAAGATAGCCACAGAGAAACTACATTTTTCATATCAGCAGTGTATTCTGTAATCACATCCTGTGTACAGACAGAACTTAGATTAGGGGCAATCCCCACTTTAGGTTGTGTCAGGGGTCGAATAATAACTGCATCCAAAAGCTTTGAGCCTAAACAACTCATAGAATTACTCAATTCTGTGGCAGTTTCAATGGCAGCGGTCTCTTCCGCTGCACAATCAAGTTTAGGAGTCTTTGCAGAAAATGAAGTCACTTTTTTTATTTTGCTAGTGGCTAGTTTTTACATATAATCTTCTGTTTACACATCCGACGGCAGCACCTCACTGCCAATAGGATATTCTCATGTGCCACCTCTACAATACTCAAATTACTCATCTCAGTAATGCTAGCCATTCACATGCAGGAACAATTGCAAAAGCAATAGCTATATTTTCAAGTTCTAAACTCATATAAATCTTCTATAAACCTTTTTAATCAGGAAATTCTGGTAAATCAGGTAGCTGTAGTACAGGATCTGTTCAACTATCGCCACAAGCAGCCTCCTTATCGAAGGGCCATTTTTAGGATCATGTAGAAAAGTACATATGTTGACACTACGCCCAACAAGAGCAGGATAAGCTCAAAGAATAAATATGAAAACAGCGAGTAGGAGCCTACGGGCATTGTTGTTTGTCAGAACCATAGACTCAACCAAACAACTGTATTGTATGAAGAGAATCAGAGTATTGTTCACGCTTTCAATCTCTCATTAGATGTTGCCACTCAGACATATCCACAAAATGTCAACAACTTTCTAACGTTCATTTTTCAAAGAGTCCTACGGCTCAAGAACTGAGTTTGCACTCTTGCTGTAATATCTATAAAGAGTGTTCAGGGAGGGCCACAGTACAAATGCACACTTGCATTTATTTAATCAGCAACCTTAGCATCCTCCTTCCTCGTCATTGATCGGGTCTGCATGCCCTGAACAACTTCTTCTTGTCTTGCTTCTGAATCGATCGTTAGGGGTGCGATGGTCTCACTAGCGTGGCATTCGATGTCGTTCATGTGGATCCAAGCACGTCTCCCTTGGACTTTCACTGCTGAGGGAGTAACGCTCTCCACAATATAAGGTCCTACAAATCACGGTTCATGACACTTTGTGGTGATGTGCCGAATCAATAGTATGTCTCCAGCAAAAAGTTTAGGTACAGATAGTAGTTCAGAAATTACGGTTGCTGAATAGTCTTCATCTGTGTTCTGAGACCGACCCCCTTGGCGCTACAGTTGATGTGAAATGACAGAGATACTAGCGGTCATACATGTCAAGTACGCACATAACTAATTTCCTAACATTTCTGCAGTCTTCTGGGCATCACTTTTGCTCCTCGATGGAGGAGACAAAGGCGTTCTTATTTGCTTCCCTGTCACTAATCCGTAGGGTGTGAGCTGGTGGTCCGACCTATGATGGTTCCTTAATGCATATAAGGCTAGGGGTATGCAATATAGGCATCCCTTCTTCAGTGTCAATTTGAGCTTTGGGATCCTCTCTTTAAGAATAGCATTGAGTCTCTCACATATTCTATTCACTTGCGGGTGATAAGTAGAAGAAAACATGTGCTTAATGTTCCATAATAAGCTAATCTGTTCAAATCCTTCATTAACAAAATGGGGCCTATTATCGGATCTCAGCACCTCACAAACTCCCCGTCTTGGAAAGACTTCTCATACTAAAAACTTTGCTGCACAAGTGGCATCAGGATGTGTACAAGGACCTGCTTCGATCCACATGGAGAAGGGATGCACCACCACTATCATATACCTATATCCATCACATATTTGCAGCATATCAACATAGTCAATATGTAAATGATGAAAAGGACCATTAGGTCAAGGAATCACTCCTCTAATCGTATGCCCAGCGGTAAACTTGTGACATACAATGCAATTTACTACATGAAATGCAACGTGTTCCAACAGGTTCAGTACAAACCAGTCCTCCACAATAGTTGCTGATGGGCTTTCCCTAATTACATATGCAGGGTAGTGCAGCTGTTCAAGCGCTACCTTTAACAATGCTACTGGCATCACTGGCTTTCCAGTGCTGTTTTGTCTCCATAATGCTTCCGAGGGGGATTAAGAACACCCCCTTTGTTTCCATAATTCTTGCTCTTCCTGTGGTGCACTGCCCTGAATTTCCATCAACTTTGTTCTCAGTAAATGATTAATCCCTTCATTTACTACCATAATCGTGACTACTTTCTCCTTTACATCTGGAGTATCAAAACTTGAGATATCTAGCGAATATGCAACCCTTTTGGCATCTACATCCAAGGCTTCATTCTCGCAAGAAATAAAGTCAGTTTGCTTAGTATGTGCTGCACATTTAACTATTGTTATGGCTACTGGGAGTTGAAGTGTCTTAATAAATCTGTCCAATAATGCTGCGTGTTGCACTGGAGTGCCATCCGCTCGGAGGTAGCCCCTCCTTTTCCAATGTGCTAGGCCTGCGTGCACAGTTGACGTCACATAGGCGGAGTCACTGTACACTGTCACTTCCTGCCCTGCATGATTTTTGAGCGCGACAATAAGCACTATCAATTCTGCCGCTTGTGCTGAAAAGTGAGACGGTAGTCTTGCACTTGCTACAACCTCAAATTCGCTGTTTGCTCTATGTCTCACCACATGCGCCAGAATGCCTTTCTCCACTAATTTGATCAGTTTTCAAAGAACCATTATTAGCGCCCGGCGAGAGTCAAGCAGAATGCAACACACATTCTGATTGGCTCTCGCCGGGTCCTAACCCGGCCGAGAATCCTTCGATTTTCGGCCGGGACTCCAGCTGCCTTGTCCTCGGCGGGGGGGGCGTGGCAGCCCCTCAGCCAATGAGGAGGCTCGAAGCGGGGCCATCCCCGTTCCGAGCCTCCCCACGGCTGAGAGGCTGCCTCCGCCCCCCGCTGGGGACTCGGGTAAGCTTCTTTTTTTTTGTTCCCCTCCCTCCTCCCTTCCCCACCCCACTTACCTTCTTGCTCCTGCGTCCCTGGTGGGGGACGATGGCAGCCTCCAGCAGTGTGGAGACTCTGCGCCTCTACACAGCTGGAGGCTTCCATCGACCCCTGGCAGGGACGAAGGTACGTTTTTTTTTTCTTTTCTCCCCACCTTCAGCTCCCTCCCGCCCTCTCAACCCCACTTACCTTCTGCTTCTTTTTTTTCGGGAGCAGACGCGCTGGGAACACTTGTGTTCCCAGCGCGTCTGCTCCCGAAGGCCACTCTGGAAATAGAAAACGGACTCCCGTTTTCCCTTTCCCGGCGGCCATTTTCTTGGTCGTTTTTTTTTTCTGTCCCGAAACGCCGCAGCTTTTCGGGACAGAAAAAAATGCTTTTAGTTCCCCGGTCACGCATATAATGCGGGCCGGGGTACTAAAAGCAATATGACCCTCGCGGCGGGGGCATTACCGACTCAGGTAATGCCCCGGGGCCTTCGTTAAGGCCCTCGCGAATAACTATGGGCCCCGGGGCATTACCTGAGTCGGTAATGCCCCCGCCGCTCGGGTCAAATTGCTTAATTAAAGAGACTCTCCCCCTGCTAACGCCTTCTTGTTTACGTGTGGTATGTCATCGTAGAACTCCTCATAGTTTTTTTTCTTTAAATTTTTTATTATTTTATTCAAACCAAACAACAATACAACAAAACATAATTAAACACATTTAACAACGGAAACACTGCACTCCCAGTCCCCCCCCCTTATGAGCCTGTTTGTTCTTCACATTCAGTATCTGTTCCGTGTGTCAGGGTATCGCTGCCCTCAGATTCAGCTGGAGCCGATACTGCTCCAAACATTTGAGCTATCAATAATTTCCATGCCATGAGGGAGCCCATTTCTTCATCCCCACCTGTGTTATTAGCCTCTTGCCACACCACTGTTTCAGCCTCTGCCCATTTTTGTAGGTCCTTCCACCAGACCTCCACTCGCGGCTTATGACACTCCTTCCATCCCATGGCAATCCTTTGTTTTGCAAGCACAGATGCCAAATCTTCCAATTTCCCTACATGTTTAAGTTTTCGCGCTCTGGGATACCCTCCCAGCAAGCAGGCCCAGGCCGAGTCTATTATGAGCGTGACCCCTCTCCCCGCTAGTTTCTGTGCTACTTCACCCCAGTAGCATTCAATTACCAGGCACGCCCAGAACATGTGTATCATGTCTGCATTCTCCTCGTCACACTTAGGGCACGCCTGGCGCCCAACATTTCGGAACTTTGATATTCTCAGAGGGGTCATGTATGCCCTGTGCGTTATATATAGCTGTATTTGTTTGAACCTGACATTTCTCGACACCTTCTTATGATATCCCAAAGCACGTTCCCACATCCCATCTTCCATCGGGGCTCCCATCTCTGTTTCGCATTCTAATCTCAAATGCACCAGGTCCTTCCCAACCTTAATCATCAACATCTCGTACAATCTAGAAACCTCATGCCCACCCTCCGATGTATCATATATTACCCCAACCGTAGCATCTGGTTCCTCCGCCAAAATAGTTTCAGGCCACCTACTCCGAATCTCCTGCACTACCCTATGATAAGTGACATATTGGCCTACGTGCAATCCCGTCACTTCCCCAAGTTCCTCCAACTCCATAATAGTCCTGTGTTGCCAAATGTCTCCCAAACTTAGTCGTCCCACTGATTCCCAATAGGTCCTAATAATTACCCTCAGCTGCCTGTCCCCCTTTGCCAGTGCGACCAACGGTATCTGCGGAACACACGGGAAGGGGTCCCCCATCATCCGGCAGGCTCGGCGCCACATGTTCCACCCCAACAACAGCATTCTAGGGCGCTCCCTCATGTCTGAGCAAGCCACCCAGATCATTTCCCGCAAGTAAAAAGGAGTGCAGTTCCTCCCGAACAACCTGTGTTCAGGGGTCTCTTCACCAGAGAGCCACATATTGCAGTTGCGCCGCTACATAGTAGGCTTCAAAATTAGGCAGTTTAATACCGCCTTTATCATAGAAGTTCTGCAGCTTCCATAATGCAACTCTGTTCCGGGTACCATGCCACAAAATTCCCTGCATATACTGTGCAGCTTAACAAAAAACTTCTTAGGTATCATGTATGGGATATTGTTGAAATCATGCAAAAGCCTAGGTAGGACCACCATTTTAAGCATAGCACTTCGGCCCATCATCGCTAAAGGCAACCTCTCCCAGAACCTCATGCATTTCCCTATTTTTCCAATGGCTATTTCAGTATTGCGCCTATGCTCTTCCTCAGTCGTGTGATACACATCTATTCCAAGGTAGCGGAAAGAGCTCGCTGCCCACGGAATCTGCAACACCGGCAACCTCTCTACAGGAATTCCCACATAGCTATCCACCGGGTATAGGCTAGATTTCTGGGGGTTCACCGCTATACCGGACAGCCTGGCATACCTCCCCATCACCTCCAAAACATACCGAAGATTTCCTTCCGGGTATTTCAGATATAGTAACAAATCATCTGCATACAAGGATATAAGGTGACGCTCCCCTCCCACCTCAATACCGATCGGGTCATATTGTTGCCTGAGGTATATTGCTAAGGGCTCCAGGGCCAAAATTTACAGCATCAGGGACCAGGGGCACCCCTGCCTAGTGCCTCTGCCCAGCTGCCATCTTTCAGACACCGCTGCACCTGTACGAACCCTGGCCAGCGGTTCACTATATAGCAACTCAGCCCATTTAATATAACCTGGCCCCACTCCATACCCTCCTAGGGCCGCCAACAACCACGGCCACTTAACAGAGTCGAACGCTTTAACTGCGTCCAATGCCACAATCGCCATTTCGCCGTCATGAATGCACCCCCATTCGACCACTCGATGGAGTCGTCTATGATTGTGAGTGATATTCCTGTTCGGGACATAGCCCGTTTGGTCTGGGTGAATTAACTTGCCGATTACGCTCCGCATTCTGTTGGCCAGGACAGCTGTCAGTATCTTACTGTCCTGGTTCAGCATCAACAAGGGTCTGTAGGAACCGCAACTGTGTCCCAGTTTATTGGGCTTGGGGAGCGGTATTATGATCGCTTCCCTGAGTGACTCCGGCAACCGTCCCACCTCAAACGCCTCGTTGAGCATTTCTAGCATGGGTGGGAGCACCTCCTCCCCATACACTTTATAGAATTCACTAGGGAACCCGTCTGCACCTGGAGCCTTGCTGGTGGGTAACTGCCTTACAATCTCTTTCAGTTCCTCCAAAGTGATCGGTGCATCCAGGCAGGCTATATATCTTCTAGTACCTCATCTATCTCCTCGTGGCTACACCCCTCATCATCCTCATATAATGCCTTATAGTATTCCGCAAATGCCCTATTTACACCTTCTTGGGTGTCCACCGTCACGCCCTCCTCACTGGTTACAATTCGAATCGGGGATCTAGGGGTTTCGCTCTTGTACAACCACGCTAGGAGCCGGCCCGTTTTATCTCCACCTGCATGCTGCCTCTCTATATACTTTTTATAATTTAAGTTACTGAGCCTGTCCCAGTATTCCGCGCACTTCTGCTGTAATTTGAATACTACCTTGTATCAGCCCCGCCCCCTTCCAACTCTCTTTCCAGCTCGGTCTCAGCCTCCTGTAGATCAGCTAGAACTCCACCCAGCAATCCCTTCGACTTCGCAATGGCGATCCCCCGCATCACAATCTTAAAAGTCTCCCATAAAGTACCCGCCGACTTTACACTACCAGTATTCACCTCGAAGTAAGCAATCAGCTCATCCCTTATGTCCTCTCTAAAAACTGGATCTTTGAGCGCTTCTGCCCGGAGGTGCCACGTCGGTATTCGCGCCCTTGGGGGGCAATACTGCCACTCGAGGACCAGGGGCGAGTGATCCAAGAGAACTCTTGCTTTGTAATCTATATGGATACTCTCAGCAACTACGTCCGGAGTGGCAAAGATATAATCAAGCCTCGTATGTAGTTGATGCGGAGCCGAATAGTGCAAGCCTCTCATCAGGGTGTTTCACTCTCCACACATCTACCAAGCCAAAGTCCGCCAGCAGCGTCTGCAATACTTGAGCCGCTGGGTTGGGCCTGGCCGTCTTATCATCCGACCTGTCTACCCCAGGATTCAATACACAATTAAAGCCCCCGCCCCAGATCATCGCACCCCCCACACACGCACTTAGCTTGGTATACAGCGTCCTAAAGTATGCCGCCGTGTTTTGGTTAGGGGCGTATGTATTTACAATGCATACTTCTTTGTTCTCTATCAGCCCCCTCACTATAACCAACCTCCCATCCGCCACCACAACTTCTTCAGTCAACTTAAATGGGACATGTGGCGCCACCCAGACTAGTACACCTCTCGCATAGGCAGAGTACGATGAACCCACCGCAATCCCTTTCCATTTCCTCCCCACCAACTCCATTTTTTCTCGCGTCAGATGCGTCTCCTGTAGCAAAGCGACATCTATCTTCTGTCGCTTTAAATACAGCATAACCTTATTCCGCTTCAAATAACTGTTGAGCCCTCTAACATTCCACGTTAATATCTTAAGGTCCCCCATGGTTCATCGATAGTTCCCCTTCCCCCTTCCAAGCAGCCACCCCCACACCAAACAGATTCCTGATGTTAGTTCTTCCCCAAAGGCTCATGTTTAAACTTGAACACCCCAAAACCCTATCCCAACCAACTGCCCAGCTCCATCCCTGGATCTCAGGCATCCCTCCGTTTGGTTCTCCCTTGGAAGCCCAAATTTAGAACACGGCAGGGTGTCACCTCACTATCAGTGACCAAACTAAACTCTAAATGGGAATATAAAGATCGGCCCCAAGAGGCTCCTTCATCACGCAGCAGTCTTCGTGCTCACGGATCATGTTTCCTACCACCCAGAGCGTACCTGCCTTCCAGCTGCATCAATTACTATAATCAAGTCCCACAGTCCCAAGTCACACCAGGTTCGCAGCTTTACTTATCTCGTCCTGCTCCATCTTCTTTCTGAATATCTGGCTCTTGAGGGCAGCTCTGCATATCTAGCCACCCCATGGCATCTTCCGGAGTGTCGAAGAACAACGTCTTGTTCTTATAAAAAACCTTTAGCTTGGCCGGGTAGAGCAGCATGTATTTGTAACCAGCTTCCCGCAATCTCCTCTTGACCGATCCAAAGTTCATACGGCTTCGCTGTACCTGCAGGGTATAATCCGGGTAGGCAGTTATGCTCGCCGCTCCTCGTTGTATTGTTCCCCCTTTGCGGAAGTGTTCAAGGATTCTTTCTCGGTCCCGGTAATTGAGGATTTTGGCAATCATTGGCCTGGGCGGATTTCCCAGAGGTGGCTTCCTTGTCAGGGCCCTGTGCGCTCTCTCCACAGCAAATCCCTGATATAGGGTTCCCCCGGTGATTTCCTGCAACAGCATATTTTCCACGAACTCCATCGGGTTGTGGCCCTCGGCACCTTCTGGCAGTCCAACAATGCAAATGTTATTCCTCCGAGCACGCCCTTCCGCCTCCTCCGCCCTACTCTCCAAATTGCCCACACATTGCACCAGTGCGTGTAGCTCCCGTTTGTGGGCAGCGCAGTCCGCTGCGGTTGGACCCAACTCTTTCTCCAGAGTCTCTGTGCGTTCCGCCAGAGTCCTAACATCCTGCCTGAGGAGGTTCACATCTTCCTGTACCGCCCCCACCTGGAGTTCCATTGTCGTCTTCAATTCTGTCACAGCCAATTGGAGTTTGGACTCCCAGGCCACCTTCAAATCCGCGATCGCCTGAAGGACCTCCTGATTCGTGCTCACAGCGGCCATTCCCCCAGCTGAGGTTTTATCTTTACTCCTGGCTCCGTCCGGGCCAATCGGTGTCCTGGTATTTTCATCTAGCGTGGGCTGTTTGGCCTTCGCTCTCAGGGGCTTACTGGACATTCCTTCGGTTAGGGACAGCCACCTATCCACACTTGAATGCCAAGGGGGGATCTGCCGCACTGGTGGCGCCACCCTAATGCAAAGTACAGGCTGGGTATGCCCTGCGCCGTGTGACCCCCAGAGCCTTGTCGATTCCCAATTCCGCACCAGGTATGCACCTCGATCTCACTCGTGTATCATCAGACCGTGCACTGTGCCCAGAGTCTATTGTATGGTGCATCAGCTGCTCACCCTAGTTCACAGCTGTAATGTCATCCGGGCCTCAAGGGCCTCTACTCGCTATATATTGCATTCAGCCGTGTCTGCCCACCTCTCCGCGCCTCTACGCGAGGCGGCTATTGTCTCTGGCCAGTTTCTCTCCAGCACTTGCCCTCTGGGCCGCAGCCTCAGTCCAGTATCCCCAGGGATTGTCCCATGCACTCGCTTTTGCACCCTTTCACCCACTCAGCCACGACCAATGTCCCACGCCGGCCACCTGCCCCACACTCGGCGCGTTGTTCCATGCGACTGTACGCATCTACTCTCGTCTTTCATGTCCCCAGCGCTGCTCCACCTCCACCGTGCACTTGCCTGCTTCCATTAGTGGCCTCCGATGCTGTTCGTGCGCGCTCCTCGTGGGCACAGCTGGCCTCAAGCTTCATGCATCCGCTGGTCCATATGCGTGTGCCCCTCAGCTGTTTCTCCTCACTCTTCCAGGTTGAGCCGCCAGCCCCCGCCCCCCGCACCTCTCCGGGTCCAGCCACCAGCTCTGAGCAATCCTGCCCAGTTTCGCTTTCGTAGGATCACGCAGTGATCAGAAGCAATGGTACTTCGCCTGTGTGTAAACTCCCGCGGCCGCGGTCTATTATCCAGGCGGCCCCCTCGCAGTCCCACTCCTCCGCCGCTCCGACCGCCTGCAGCCTTCAGTGACCGCCAGTCCAGGGGTCCACGCGACGTGCACCAGGCACCGCACGTGCCTACCTCTGCAGGCCTGTAAACCTTCCAACTCGCCTGTGCCGTATTATTGTAACAAAGTGTCCCGGTGAATCTTCCAAGGCCGCGGTCTGTCTTCCGGGCGGCACCCTCACGATCCTTTTCCTTCGTAGCTCCAGTCGCCTGCAGCCTATAGCAACCGCCAGTCCAGGGGTCCCTGTAACGTGCACCAGGCACCACACACGCCTGACCATGCAGGTCTATAGACCTTCAGGCCCGCCTGCCCTCGTATCTTGCAGCAAGGTGTCCCGGTGCGCCTCTCAGCACGGCTCGTTTCCCCTCCGCAACTGTAGCAATTTCGTCACGGAGCGGACAGGCTTCTTTGTTCTCTGGCCCCGCCGGCCATTTTGTATCTTCTTCTCCCTCCGACTCACGCAATCCAGTAGTGGGTAGAACTTTGCTTCTGCTTATCCCGAAAGTTAAAAAGTTCAGAAGGCGCTCCCAGCACCTTCATAAGCGTCCATGCGTATTTGCAGCAGCCGCTGGCATCTTCAACTGTACTAATTTCGCAGGATCATGAACGGATCACAGGAGCTCCCCAAGAGCACGTCTCTCTACATGGCCCTCGTAGCCACGCCCCCCTAGAACTCCTCATAGTTCACGCAATCATGCACATGCTCGCCCTCTGCCACAGGCTCAGCTACAAATGGCAGGATTCACTATTTTACATCTGACTATTTTAATCGCTGGATTCGATATGATCACCTCATACGCAGAAGCTCTCTGAGATGTCAATGTACCCTTATGTTTCTCCAAAATAGCAAGCAAAGCATGCTCCACAAAAAACATCTCATTACAATACTAGTAGACTTCTCAATTGCGAACATGGCTGCTGCCAGCAACTGTTCACAAGAAAAGTGTCCCTTCATAACTGGATCTATAATCCCACTGTAATATGCCAGAGGTTTATACCCTAGTGTAGTCCTCTGTGTAAGTACTGCTGTCATGACTGTCCCATTTGTGTGTGAAAATAGAAAAAACTCCTCAGCATAATTGAGAATTCCTAAAACAGGATCTGTACAAATCGCAGAAGAATAGTGATTTGACGCTTCTTCAATTCTACAAACCCTCCCTCATTTTCTGCAGTTCACTCTATTTTCTCATTGTTTACTTGTGTTTCCTTTAAAGCTTGCAAAAGGGGTCTTGTGTACGAACTAGAATCAAACACCCATGCTCTAACATATTTGCATAGTCCCAAAAACTGCTGTATTTGCTTCACCGTGTGCGGTTTTGCTGTTTACATGATCGCCTCAGTTCTTTCAGGTGTGACCTTTTTTCCCTCATGTGAGATCAACTGGCCTATGTACAACACTTCTTCTTGACAATACTGTAACTTCTCTTTGTCTACCTTATATCCCTTGTCTGCTAGGAAAGTCATCAACTGGATCGAGTCTTGCCTGCATTCGTCTTCTGTAGTGCTACAAATCAGAATGTCATCTATGTACTGTATCAAAACGCTCTTCAAATCAATATTGCCTAGGTCCATCTGAAGGACCCTATTAAAGATCGACAGGGACTCACAGTAACCTTGAGGCAAACAAGTGTATTTCAGTCGGATTTGCCGGAATGAAAAGGAAGTCAAGTCTTGTGAGTCCTTGTGCAACGGGATTGAGAAAAAGGCATTTTTCAAGTCAATCACTGTGAAATATCGTGCTTCTACTGGGATACTACATATTATTGTCACTGGATTAGGAACTAAAGGAAACTCTGTCTCTATAATCTGGTTAATAGGTCTCCTATCCTGTATGAATCTCCACGACCCCCCTTTAATTTTTTGATTGGATACACAGCAGTATTGCACAATCATTCTGATGGTACCAGAATACCTGGTTCCATCAGTGCTGAAATAGTCTTAAAAATCCCTTCATCCGCCTCTCGAGACATGGGGTACTGTCTTGCTTGAGGTAGAATTGCTCCTGGTTTGAACTTTATCTTAACCTTCCCGATCCCATTGAGTGGGCCTACGTCATAGGGGCCTGTAGTCCATAAAGTGCTTGGCACCTTTTCTAAGTCCTCATGAAAACATTCAAATCCAATATATAATACTCATCTCGAATATTACTTCATCATCTGTTGGATCATCTCTAAACATGTCATCATCAGTGACATCAGTCAGTCTACACCCTTCCCCAATTACAATCACTGTTCTCCATGGCCTACCCTCATCATCTGTTTCTTCAAGCATTGCCATTTCCCCTCGTACTATGGCTGCATCTAACTCTAGGGGAATAGTCTGTCCCCCATCTTTGACCTTTGGTATCTGTGGCCTGAACAGGAACTCATCAGGTATTCTCATAATCTTTCCCACTAAGCCGGGTAGCCATGTCAACAGAATGCGTACCCCATAAAGAAAAACCTCTGGTTCCAGTGGCATCCCTCGCAGAGCCATTTGCCCTGTACATTCCAATATAAATTCATCCACATCCATATAATGTATCCCTGGAGTAGAACACACTATGCCTTCCTCAGTGAAATAAATCATCATGTTAAGTTTTGTCATTAAATCTTGTTCTAGAATGGTAACTAGTGCCTGTCGTGAATACAATAATGGAACAGACATGTGCCACTCTCCTATGGAGACTGGTAATTTGTCAGTAAGAGTAACTCCACTCGTAGCTCCAGAGAATACCCGAGCATTCAAGGCAATTCCCGACATTGGATATTTTCCCTCTCGTATAAATGAGCGAGTTGCACCAGTGTCTACTGAAAAAGAAAAAGATTTGCTTCCTATCGTCTCATCAACCCTTGGTTCCTCTTGGGGGTCTGGTGTCACTAATAGTACTGAACACATCAAGTCGCCTGTGATCTGTCCTGTTGTGGATACATACATACCTTTGTACCTGTGAAAGGACTTCCTCCCACCACAGTGACACCCCCTATTCTAGGTGTCAATAATTGTCCTGTGTTTGCGTTCTGCTGTATCTGCATGTGTGCATGCTGTAACTGCCCTTGCGGTGGATTCACTGGTGCTTGCTATGGCTGCAATGCCCGTTTCATTTGCGGCGCTTGTGCCCGGTACACTGTCTGATCTTGGGTAAACCCATCCCTAGCTTGTGAGCTATATACTGGAGGATAAGCTGTGCCCCCTCTTGAAAACTGCCCATTCTGTACATACCCTTGGCTCTTGCATATACGTGCAATGCGTCCTGTCATCCCACATGTCCAACATACAGGAGGAGCACTTCTGACTAGTCCCCCTTGGTTAAATCCTCCTTGCACATTCTGATTATCATTCTGTATATTCTGAAAACCACCCCTTCCTCTATTTCCCATTCCTCTGCCTCATGGCACAAATCCATTCCTGCCTTGGTCCATCTGGCACTGATGATTCGCCTTTGATGTACCCACTGCTTGCTGTATTCCCAGTCCTTCTCCACTTGTCAATACTGTCACTTCTATGGCATATTTTGACAATTTCTTCTGTATTAACTTGGCTTCCTCAAGTTTTCTAGCATCTTCCTTCTTCCTATTTTTCTCCTGTAACAGCCGACCGTGATGCACTATAGTCAACTGTATCTTTGCCCAAGGTTTCGCTTCTATTCCCACTAGTTTCTTGAGCTGCCTCTGTACCTGTTCGGACAACCCCTGACATAAAGTATGGTAAAATACTGCCACTGTTTTTCCCCACAGCTCACGAGTTTCAAGAGTCCAGGGCTCCTGAATGTCCTGAATGTAAGCAAGAGGATCCTCGTCTTCTTTTATCTTACGTGTCATAATTTCACCCATATCTGATGTTTCAGGATACTCCACCCTGAGAGCGCTCCAGACATCTGCTGTATAATTATTAAATGGCGCTGCATTGTGCGCTGTGTTCTGTGCTGTGACACTTGAATAGCCTTCTCTCGTCCAAATGTCATCAGCTCTTTCCCCGAGAATGGCTGCTAGGAGACCCTTAATGTCCCCTATTGCCCAAGTATTTCCCCCTGTCATTTTCTCTAATTCATAAATCCATTTTCCTACACCCGCCATTAAACTAGGAAGTTTGCATCTTAAATTATCCTTATCCATTTGTGGCCATGGAATATATTGCGCTCTGGCCCCTCCTTTCTCCAATAAAGGGAACTGCGTGAATCCCAATCCACAATTGGCTCCCATTGTCTGCCTATCCATAGTGGGGACAATGGTTCCTGATCGCTTTCTACCTGGCAATGACCTCAGCCTGCTCACATATGGTGGTGGCTCTCCCTTCTCTCTATATGATCGTCCTTTAGGACACTCTGGATATGCTAAGGATCTGGTGTCCTATCCTTAGGTTGCTCTAAATCAGACCATCTTACTTCCTTATTTGTCTGCAGACATCCCTCGGGGCCGCATGTACTTCCTCCCTCATCCTCACAGGAGGTTTCTCTCTCTTCATCTGACACATCTAGCCCCCAGCGGGTATGGCTCTCATCCCCTTCACCCTTATCTAAAGTTAGCCTGTCTAAGGACAAAGCTCTATGCTCGAGACTGAACGTGTCTCTTTCTTTGCTTCGTAATTGGAAGACCAGGGATCGATCTCCCTTCCGTCGGCTTCCCAATTTGCTACCTTCTCTTAAGTTTTGATAGGCCCTATTGATCCTATCTCCAATGCTCCTTATGTCGGAATTCCCTTCTAGGGCTACTCTAGATGGCCTTGGCATTGCCCCCTTTAACAGAAGAAACTCCTCTATATTGCCCCATTGTATTACTGGCCTCAGTTCCATTAACTCCTTCTGAATGCGATCAATATCGCGCTCCCGCTGTCTCCCTTTTTGTTCCAATTCTTCGTCTAATTCTCTTCGCTTTCTTGCATCCCATCTAACTCTTTCCTCTTCTTGTCTTTTCTCCTCTCTTCTTTCGTTCGCTCTTCGTCTTCCCTTTGTCTCTGCATTCTTTTATCCCTTCATTTCTGTGGTTCCTCCTTCTCTCTATTCCTTGCTTGCCTATCTCGTTCTTCAATCGCTCTCTGCCTTTTGTCATACTTTCTTTCCTTCTTTTGCTGTTCTTCCTAATACATCTGTTCTCGCCTCTGCCTGCTCTTTCTCTTGTGTTCATCCAATTTCAATCTTTCTTCTCGTTCTCTGTCTTTTCTGTCCTTTTACCCACTCCGCAATGTACTGTTTGTGCTTGGGCATGTGCTTTGGCAGGGTCTTGCATAGGTGCATCCGAGGAGTATCTCCCATTGTGACGAGTCTCAATTGACTGTCAATACTTACCAGTGTTTTACACGGATACGTTTATAAAAACAACAAATATGAGCGCCACTCAAACCCTCTGTTTATCAATGACCTCAACCTACTTCTTGATCGGCGCCGACAATGACCTTAGATAAGCAGTAACATTTTATCTTTACTTCAACTTTACACAACTTATTCTTGTCGTTCTTCAATGCCTTTTTTCAATTACAAAACACACAAACAGACTAGTCCACTCTTTTACATTTAAACCATGGTACTCATTTTCATCATCTCGACCCTAAAATACTCTGACTAGAGTTTAAATCATCCCCTAACATAAACCTATTTATGTGCCACCTATTTTACCCCGATTGAGGTGTGAGATGATTTCTTCTAAAACTCAGTGAGCTAGGAAACCTAGGCCTTATCTCTTTTCTTTTCTATTATTTTACACTTTAAAAACGCTCTTTGTTACTTTTGTAATCAACTGTGTTAATGTTTCCAAACTAACACAATCCTATGCCCACAATTTGCCATTCCCCCCAGTCTACTCACTGTTCCCTTGTTCAGCTGGAGGCCTTCGGTATCGGCTCCCCTCTCCAATCGATCAATTTCGCCTTCCACCCGCACAGCGCCTGTGGAAACCAGGAGGGATTTCGTCAAAGAGGGTCCCATCCCACCTTTTTGATTTTTCTTGCAAGCATTCTATATCGGCTGCTCTCCACAGGAAACCCTGCGATCTTCCTTCTAGATGATGATGGGTGCTCAAATGTCCGAAATACTGGAGTTCTACTTAATCGATGGGTCTTGAACTGTCTGACATGCTACCATGTGAACTGTTAGGCCCTTTTAAATGAGGTAGCGCGCTGTTAGATGGATGGGGATGCAGAATTACTCTTACACCAATAATAAGACTGACTCAGGAAGTTGGCAAAGATAATCTGTTTTATTCTCAATTGCCTAAAACAGGGAGTACAAATGACATCAACGGACGTCTCACAGCATAATCTCAACACATCACATAAAAAAGAACATACATGACGTCATACTACGTGGCAAACTAAGAAAACGTATTTAGTATTGTGGTTGGTCTACAGAGAACATCTAAATATACTTTCTGTAGGGGATTGGATTGTAATTGGGTCTCTATAGCCATGTGGACAACTTATGCCCACCCCTTGTGCAAGTCATCCCCAATATTTGTTAGATACACGACACATCATTGGCTCGCAAACTATGGGGCTCTTCAATACATGGCCCTCTATAATTGGTTGGCACGCTTGTACCCTTCTGAAACATTCGACTTGCTAGCAGCACGCAAGCTGATACCCCAGGTGCTGGTGGGTGGGCTTGAACATGCCTCGTCACCCAATTAGCCCATCATCACTCATGCCTTCTGCCATTTGAATTGTCTTTGCACTTGGCTTTGCAAGGTATCACTGCTCCTGAGAATAGAAGGGAGTGCAAGCACGTTCTTATCTTCAAGTCTTGGTGCTGCTTGCCCATGTTCTATTTCCATCTGCCCCATGTGACAGGAGACCGTGTTTTAGCGCCTTCTTTACATTTAATGATATTAAATGAATAAGACTTTGCACTCATAGTGTCTTTCCGTCGCACCTTAACAATAGCTTGCCTCGCTTCTCACGTTCTTTGTATCTCCTTGAATAGATAACCAGTTATTGGCTGCCCCAACCCTTGACACTGGGCCAGACAGCCTTCTCAATCCTTCCTGGATTTGCAGCTGTTTTCTCTGCTGTGCCATGTTTTCAGCCCTTCTCTTTCACTGGTCCTTGCTTACTAAAGTTGTGACATCGAATATCCAGATTCTATACATGTATATATATTGGCGGCAGCGCCTGCAGCCTATTCCCTACGTATGGCCAGCATTCATGAGTACTTAGTCTTCTTGCATTGCAGCATCTCTAAAGTTATAAAATGACTTATATTTTCTTCAGTGCTCTTTGCACGTGCAATCTTCATTCCGCACATGAAAGGTTACTCCATTCTGTATTTCGTCATCAGATTCTATAAGGTCTATACATTCTCTTCTTTGACCATTCTTCTTAGTGTATCATCTTCACCTCATGTGATACCACCCATCTTCTCTTTCATTAATTTTACACATCTTTAGGGATCTCTCTTAAGAGACCGTCATCTCTCTGCAGGTACATCTTATAAGGCTTTCTCAATGGATACCTTGTTTGTTTCGAAGATCTTTCAAAGTAAA
The DNA here is from genome assembly GCF_040938575.1 of Ambystoma mexicanum. NCBI lineage: Eukaryota > Metazoa > Chordata > Amphibia > Caudata > Ambystomatidae > Ambystoma > Ambystoma mexicanum. The sequence goes on along the minus strand of NC_090932.1, from coordinate 289,645,922 downwards.
GGTATCATTACTGGCGTTGTGCATGTCGCAGTTTTTGGCTTTCAACATGTTAGGAAAGCTTTCCATTTATGTGTAATTTTCCCTCCAGTTGTGTACCCCCCAACTTTTTGGCTGCTGTTGTCATACCATGTAGTACCTGGCGTTTGTGGAGCCGATGGCGGCGCGGACGCTAGTTTCGTTCCGTTCAGCCTTCGCTTAGCCACGCCCCCTTTTCCTGGGTTTTTCTCTCTTCTGCCCTAATTCTATTGATTGTGACGCTCCCCGACTCGGAGTCTTTACCAGCTCCTTCCGGGTCGGGGATGCGTTGCAACGCTTCCGGGTTTCAGACCTGCAACTTGCTGTTCCCGTTCGTCTCCATTGTTTTCGTGCCTCCAGCACTTTCCTCTGAGAGATTTCTAGCGCCTTTTCCTGGCGCCTCTCCTCCCGTCTGGTTCCCCGCTGAACCGGTCTTTTCTTTTTCTTCTTCCCTGTTTATTTTCTCGTACCCACCTTCTACTTCTCCTTCCAGCTTCTTACCTCCCTTCTTCCCTTCTCCGGTCTACACTTTCCTGTTTTTTCTGAGTACCTTTGCCCTTGCACTACAGTGTACCGTATCCTTGCCTGTGCCCTGGACTGCCTCTTCTTGCCATTTTGGATACCTGTCTATTTGCTTACCGTGTACCGGATCCCTGCCTGCCTTTTTGGACTGCCTTCGCTTAACGTTTTGGGAAACCTTGGACTACTGCCCTACCTGGGTACCTCTCCACGGAGTACTCCAGATCTCCTGTACTACACGTCCTTCCAGAGATTCCCAGTTGTACCCAGTTGTACCACAACCACAAACATTGTAACATCAGGGGTTTTTTGTGCCTCATAGGCTTTTTCCCCTCTTGGGCGATTCCGGAGAGGAGCCCCCTGGTCTTCCTTATTGGAGACACGGTGGCTTCCTTTCAGGGTCGTCCTTACCTCCATAAAAAAAAGGAACCTTCACGGAGAAGAGAAAAGAAGGGTACCTGGAAAGAAGAAGAAGGTGAGGAGTTAGGGGAGGGGGTAATTTCAGAGTCTGATTCATCTGACAAAGAGGTCACTGATTCCGGTGACAGATTGCAACACCAACAGAAAGTGATGGCCACCCCGCAGCAGGTACAAGAGCTAGTAGCTGCTGTACAAAGCTTAAATCTGGAAATGCAGAACCTAAAGGCCGCTAATGCCACCCTGCAAAGGCGGCTGACGGACCGAGAAAGACTCTCACCTGACTTACCTCCGCTTCCCCTTGTGTCAGGAAAGTTTGACGGCTCCCCAAAGAAGGTCAAGGAGTTTCTGGATGCATGCAATTTACATTTCTCTTTTCGCACACAGACCTTTGCCTCTGACCACGCAAAGGTAGGATTTATGATTACGCATATGACCGGAAACGCCCTAGCCTGGGCTACCCCACTTGTTAACCTACCGGACCCTGTACTGCAAGATTTCAATGCCTTTAAAAATCTGCTACAGCAAACCTTTCTACGAACTGAAAGCACCTTTCCAGCCTCAGAAGATCTGCTTGATATTAGACAGGGTAGCTCAGACCTCCTAACCTACATCACCACCTTTAAACAAGTGGCCGCGGAAGCAGGTTGGCAGGAACAGGCCCAGTATGCCATATTCCGGCGGGGTTTAAGGGAAGACCTCAAGGACGAACTAGCACGGATAGAAAGGCCTGGGTCTTTTTCGGATCTCCTAACCGCTACCCTGCGTATCGATTTCAGAATGTCGGAAAGACGTCAAGAGAAGAAAAGAATTAAGTCAAGCGCACCCCCCCTCTGGGATCCCTCATCCTCATCGGTACCCTTCCAACGGTCCGCCAAAGAAGAACCCATGCAGATCGGAACGGCTCGAGCACCACTTACCCCCGAGAAGCGAAAAAGGCGAAGGGAGAACTCTCTGTGTTTGTATTGTGGGTCTGCTTCCCACTTACTCAGAGATTGTCCAGATGTACCATTCAGAAAGTCGGGAAACGTGCGCCCTCGGTAAATGTTGGGACACATAACCGAGGGGCCGTTCACAGTCCCTATGCTCCTCTCTCGGTATCCTCTACAGAGGTCTCTGAGGATTCTCGGTTGATGGTGCTCACCGTCACACTCAGAATCGACTCTAAGGAAGTCACTACTTTAGCCCTACTTGATTGTGGGGCTGCAGGAAATTTCATGGATATCCACTGGGCAGACCGACAAGGAATTAAAAGAATCGCTAAACAAGAAAACCAGAAAGTCGAAGGGGTGGATGGCAAGCCCCTGAGTTCGGGCATGATTACTCACACCACCATAGCCCTCACTTTGTCTATCCAACAACACGTGGAAAATATAGCGTTTGATATCATCAGAGCGGCTCACTTCCCCATTATTTTAGGTATCTGCTGGTTACGCAGACACAATCCCAGAATCGACTGGTCTAGTAATATGTTGGATTTTCAATCATCGTATTGCAAGACAGAATGCTTACCCGAACCCAAGTTCGAGATGGTAAAGACCTCCAACAGCTGTGAAATCCGAACAGTACACTGTCTACCACATTACCTTGAGGAATTCAACAAGGTAGTTACAGAAAAGACACCCATCGAACTCCCACCACATCGGCCTGAAGATTGCTGCATAGATATAACCCCAGGAGCCTTGGTGCCTTTTGGAAGGATGTTTACCCTTACATTGGAAGAGAAACAATACCTCCGCGAATATCTAGATCGCAATATGGAAAACGGACTCATAAGACCGTCGAAATCACCCGCTGGAGCTTCACTGTTCTTCATCTCCATGAAGGGATCTAAGGAACTAAGGCCGTGTATTGATTATCGCGGTCTCAACAAAGTCACCATAAAGGATAGGTACCCCATGCCTTTGATCACCGAAATCTTACAAGCAGTTCACGGAGCCAAAATCTTCACTAAACTTGATCTAAGAAACGCTTACCACCTCCTTCGGGTTCAAGACGGGGACGAATGGAAAACAGCATTCCGGACTCCATTTGGTCTTTTTGAGTATAGAGTAATGCCTTTTGGGTTAGTTAACGCTCCATCGATATTTCAACGATTCATGGACCGGCTATTTTCTGATCTACTGTGCCAAACCACGCTGGTGTACCTAGACGACACTCTAATCTTCTCCAAAACTCCTGAAGACCATAAAAAACATGTCAAGGAAGTTTTTTTCGCAGGCTTCAAACTAACCATTTGTCAGTCAAACTTGCCAAGTGCGTGTTCGCAGCCTCCTCCATCCCTTATCTCGGGTTCATACTCTCGGACCACGGAATCGCCATGGATCCATACAAGGTGTCTTCCATCCTCGACTGGCCTTCTCCTATTTCAGTCAAAGAGGTCCAACAGTTTTTGGGTCTGGCAAACTTCTATAGGAGGTTTATCCCTAATTTTTCTCAAAAAATTCTGCCTATCACTTCTCTCCTAAAGAAGACGACAACATCATTCAAATGGTCAATTGAGGCCGAAGACAGTTTCAAGATCCTCAAGAAAGCTTTCTGTTCAGCCCCCATCCTACAACAACCTAACCAACACCGGCCCTTCATTCTGGAGACAGATGCTTCCTCAGCAGCTATAGGAGCTGTTCTGCTTCAAGAAATACGGAATGTTGAACATCCGGTGGCTTACCTCTCCAAGACCTTAACCCCCAGTCAAAGGAATTACTCAGTCATTGAAAGGGAGTTGTTAGCTATGAAAGCGGCTTGTTTGGAATGGCGTCACCTCCTCCAGGGAGGCGAGTTTCCATTCACCATTCGGACGGACCATAAAAACTTACAAGTCTTAAGACAATTCGAGTGCTACAACACCCGACAGGCACGATGGGCCCACTTTTTCGCACAATTTGATTTTCATATCACATACATCCCAGGCAAACTAAACCTAGTAGCAGACTCACTTTCCCGCCGAAGCGACTATCTGCCAGAGACAGAGACATCTTCAGAATTCATGTTCCCCAAGACAAGAACCATCGGAGTGGTTTCATCATTCTTCAGACAAGTACAGGAGGACTCTGGAGGTTGCTTCGAGTTGGAAAAACACCCCAAAGGCTTGTTTTATGAAGTCAGAGATGGTCTTTATATAGTCAATGGAAGACTGTACCTACCCACACAATCTTTCCGCAAAATGGCACTGAACTGGTGCCATGACTCCAAACTAGCGGGACATCGAGGCGGAACCAATACTCTCGAGTATCTTCAACGACACTTTTACTGGCCAAAGATGAGAGAGGAGGTGGATCGTTATGTTCAGTCCTGCATCGTTTGTCTAAGGAGCAAGTCTTCACGCCAACGACCAATCGGTCTCCTCGAACCATGTGAAGTACCCAAGAGTCCTTGGAGTACCATCTCTACTGACTTTATTGTGGACTTACCCCCATCTCAAGGTTGCACATGTATCATGGTAGTGGTGGACTCGTTCACCAAACTGGCTCACTTTTCCCCATTACCAGGGGTTCCCACAGCGGACAACATGGCAGGCGTATTTCTCCAGGACATGTTTCGGTTGCATGGCATGCCAAACAAGATAATATCAGACCGCGGTAGCCAGTACACCTCCCGGTTCTGGAAGGCGTTATGTGTCAGATTGGGAATTGAAAGAGCTCTCACTTCTGGATTTCACCCGCAATCCAACGGACAAACTGAACGTTTGAACGGGACTCTAGAGCAGTACCTACGATGCTTTATCAATTCTCAACAAGATAACTGGTACACATTACTCCCACTCGCAGAATTCTCCTATAATAATTCTGTACATTCTGCTATTAAGTGTAGTCCTTTTTTTGCACCTATGGATACCATCCTCGTTCTATTCTTCCTGTCTCTGGTCTTTCTTCTGATTTGCCAGCTGTCGATTCATCCCTCTCTCTCCTCAAGGAAACCCACAAGAAGGCACAGGAGGGCCTTCGATCGGCTCAATCGCGCCATTGCATTCAAGCCAATAAAGCTCGTCGACCAGTTCCGGGGTGGGAGGTAGGAACCAGAGTCATGCTTTCCACTAGATACCTCCCACGTTGGGTCCATCCCTCCAAGCTATCTCCCAAGTTCTTAGGGCCATATGAGATAATACAAAAAATCAACCCAGTGGCCTTTCGTTTGCGATTACCCACAAATCTAAAGAGGGTCCACCCTGTATTCCATGCCTCCCAACTCAAGCCTTTCCAAGCTGACCCCTGGGCACGTCAGGCAAATCAAAACCTGATCCCTGGGGGTTCCTCACAGACGGAGTTTGAAGTTGCCCAACTCTGTGACTCAAGATATCGTAGGGGTAGATTAGAGTATTTGGTCAAGTGGAAAGGCTATCCTTCCTCGGAAAATTCCTGGGAACCCATCACTCACATTAATGCACCTTCCTTGCTTCGCAAGTATCACTTTTTTCACCCGGGGAAGCCGGGGGGTGGGGCCTATCGGAGGGGACATACTGTCATACCATGTAGTACCTGGCGTTTGTGGAGCCGATGGCGGCGCGGATGCTAGTTTCGTTCCGTTCAGCCTTCGCTTAGCCATGCCCCCTTTTCCTGGGTTTTTCTCTCTTCTGCCCTAATTCTACTGGTTGTGACGCTCCCCGACTCGGAGTCTTTACCAGCTCCTTCCGGGTCGGGGATGCGTTGCAACGCTTCCGGGTTTCAGACCTGCAACTTGCTGTTCCCGTTCGTCTCCATTGTTTTCGTGCCTCCAGCACTTTCCTCTGAGAGGTTTCTAGCGCCTTTTCCTGGCGCCTCTCCTCCCGTCTGGTTCCCCGCTGAACCGGTCTTTTCTTTTTCTTCTTCCCTGTTTATTTTCTCGTACCCACCTTCTCCTTCTCCTTCCAGCTTCTTACCTCCCTTCTTCCCTTCTCCGGTCTACACTTTCCTGTTTTTTCTGAGTACCTTTGCCCTTGCTCTACAGTGTACCGTATCCTTGCCTGTGCCCTGGACTGCCTCTTCTTGCCGTTTTGGATACCTGTCTATTTGCTTACCGTGTACCGGATCCCTGCCTGCCTTTTTGGACTGCCTTCGCTTAACGTTTTGGGAAACCTTGGACTACTGCCCTACCTGGGTACCTCTCCACGGAGTACTCCAGATCTCCTGTACTACACGTCCTTTCAGAGATTCCCAGTTGTACCCAGTTGTACCACAACCACAAACATTGTAACATCAGGGGTTTTTTGTGCCTCATAGGCTTTTTCCCCTCTTGGGCGATTCCGGAGAGGAGCCCCCTGGTCTTCCTTATTGGAGACACGGTGGCTTCCTTTCGGGGTCGTCCTTACCTCCATAGAAAAAAGGAACCTTCACGGAGAAGAGAAAAGAAGGGTACCTGGAAAGAAGAAGAAGGTGAGGAGTTAGGGGAGGGGGTAATTTCAGAGTCTGATTCATCTGACAAAGAGGTCACTGATTCCGGTGACAGCTGTTTAACACCATAGTCTGACTTTACCAGGGGAGCCCAGCCTTCTGCTGCCCTCCTCTGGGCTTTCGCTCACTTTTTATGGGGAAACTGACAAGCCCTTAAGACAGTCAGTACTGGGAGACTTTGTTTCCCTTAGTCCTTTCCAATGTTGCAACTTTTCTGCAACATGTAACAAGTGTACAATGTACCTTCCAGTACAGTACACTTGGGTCTCTTAGTCATTTCCAAAGGCCCTAGATTCTCTTGAAGGATTTTTTACGAGATGTGCAGATGTGTCACGGACAAGGCTGGTGGCAGCTTATCTTTTCATGTATTTTTAACCCTTTCCTGCCAGGTAAACCGCAATTACCACGAATAGGTGGCCTGGCTCCAAAATGGCCATGCCACGAGGTTCTTTGTCCTGTCCTTTGGCCATCTTGCCACTTCGCCTTCCCCAGGTCGAGCCAACCCGGGTCAGTCCTTATTTGGGCATGCATTTTTCTGTGTAACGCCAAGCTTTCGCAGGCTTCTGCATGCCTTGTGTGTGTGCCTCCAGGATGCGGGCTGGGGTGTCTGTCCCCAATACACATCCTGGGTGCCAGAGAGTCTGGAGTGCTGTGAATGCCTGGGACCACTGTGGTCCGTGATTGGTCCATGTATGGTATGCCTGTATGTGAGCAGATCTCCCATTGGGTCCTCTTCGTTTTGGAGCAAAGGAGATTCTGGGTAAGAGAGGCCCCCAAACACCCATGCCATGTCGATCTCTGGAGTTCTCAATGAACGAAGGATAGGATCATAGTACCCTAAAGCTAAGAAGCTGAGTCGAGGAACCGCTGGTGACCCGCTGGAAGGTTTGGCACCCTGAGCCCACTGTCATCCCAGGGGACCCCTCTGCGTCTGGTCGTCCTAGAAGGTCTGCGAAGACGCTTCGACCCATTGGAATAGAGGGACCAACTATTCTCGGCACCTTCATCAAACCCTGCAAGTAAGCCTTCTCGGAAGTGTCCCTGGGCCAACAAGTGGGCTGACCAGCTTATGCGGGACCTTTGCTCTGTCTCCACCGCCATTTTGAGGAGGCCCTCGAAACTTGGTATATTGCTAGCTCTGTGTTCACGGCACCATCACAACGAATTTCATACACTTGGCGTTCCCAGGTCTGAAGTGAGACAAGTGCGCCCGAACCGGAGCATACACGGTTACTGTGTCGCCCAGCCGTGGTGACAACATTTTCAGGTGCGCTGCATTTGTGTCCCCTTCCCCCTGAAGCCTGCTGCAGTGAAATGGGCCTGATCCATACAACAGCAGCAGAGAAATCGCCACTGTCCTGTTTGGGAATCATCGCTGTATCTTCGTCGCTGAAAGCTGCAGAGCCACCAAATTGATGCGCTTGAACTTGCAACCAAAGTGGACTTGACTGCCAAAGTTTGGTCCGGGGTGCACCAGGGATTGGTGAGTAATCGCAAACCTAGCCGGTGGCCCCTAGCTCCTCCATCCATTTTTACACATAAGTGGCCCCTGAGGGCCCCTCTCCTTTCCACTGCTAGTGCGAACTAGCAAACTATTCCCAACTCTTGGAATCGACTCTGCCCTCAAGTGGAGACCCTCCTCAAATAGTGGGAACATATTTTTAATATATAATTGAGATATGTAAAAGGACAAAATACTACTTTTGATATAAACATTGTTTTCTTTGGATATTTTTATTTTTTATTTTTTAATTCTTTAATTTTTTTTATTATTATTGATTTTTCATGTGTTGTTTATCGTTTTTTGGTACATCTATATACAACATGTATATATCCACACATATGACTAATTATGCAGCCTAGTTTCACGAGTCAGACACTTGACCCATAAAACACCATCATACTATTTGCGCGTAACTTTCACATCAACAACACGTTGACACTATGAGGTTTTGAATTTCTTTACATGCGCATAACGTATAGTTATCCAATTATTTCAAGATAATAAGACACATAACAGGACGCTATACAGTCTGCGCTACACGCACACCAATTGTAAATATTGTTACCTATTATTGCCACAACCAATATGGCCGTCCTGTTAGAACACGAGCGGCCATATTGTATATATAACGTTGCCAATGGCAACAACACGAACCGCAAGCATCAAATGCTGTTTGGAGGAGACCGAGCAGGTCGCTGCTCATTACCCTCCAGGTGAGAAATGCAGTCTTAACACAGAAACGCGGAGTACAATCGCGAATAGACTGACAGCTGTAATATTGAAAGTTAACAGTCGATAACATTCTTGCTCTCTCCACACCAGGCAGTGCTTCATAGAGGAATTCCACATGCGAACAGTACGCGTTTATACACAATTGGCTCACAGGTCAGTGACAAGAGGCACATAGTGTCAAACAGCCACAGTTATCTGCACTATGAATAATATGTTATTTAACACCCCAGCACAGTACGTTCACACTGCTAGTCAGACCTTTTTGCACTTGAGACAACACGAGGGACCACGGTGCTAAACTTGTTAAGAAAATTTAGATGATAAGCATTATGAACAGTATGAACTATAGAACATAACCATTTACCTCGAGAAAGCTGCATTTGGAATATGTATAATGATGTATGTCTATTTGTTTTCTTTCTTCCTTTTCTCACATTTATGGTAAATATTTGTTTGTCCTTGTGGGCGCCCGGTTTAATAATCATTCTTTTATTGATAATCTTGTTGCTGTACATGGTGCACTGTCAAATTATGATTTAAACAATGTGAATCTGTTGAATGTACATTGAACATATAACGTATAATTACGTGTGCAGGATTAACCTGGCTCAGATGAAGGATATAATCTGAAATACATTAGCCGGATGGGTTTTCTGTTTTGCCTCAACAGAGATAACTAGCTTTTTTGGTGAAGTTTAACCAATAAAGCACTATATATTTTTATGAACTTCATGAACACACTAATCGGAAAATTAAAAAAAGATTATACTTTTGAATCATCATTGAAGTTGGACTTATTAATTGAATAATAAACTAAGAGGAATTGATTAACCCTTAGTGGGAATTTGGGGTGTGCGGCCCACACCGAAGGCACAATTGCCTAGGTCTCTTTTTCAATATATTCTTCATCGCCTCACCCACCTTCCTGAGTTGCTACAGACCCTTGAAGAGACCCCGTTTTGCCCATTTGAACTACCGCGTGCGTTTCCATTGCATGTACATTTGAGCATTAGGCCCCACTCTTCTTAGGGACTGGACTGCCTCTTAGTTAGGAGTGTGTTGGATGCAGAAGGGACTAAAGACTATTTGCACTGCCTGTTTCCTTCCCCTTTTAGGTTGTGAACCCATTTCGTGCATTAACCCTTTAGACCCCATTGGTCTTATATACATGTATTTAGATAGGATTGTGTTGGCTTAGTAAGTATTGCTGTGATTTGATTTGTGTGTTGAAAATCAAGGGCTTTGAAATAAATGTATATGTATTTTTAATATATCTACACCTGACTGGGAGTGATTTGTAAGTGTCCTTTACTCTGTGTTCTCATTTAGGTCTTTCAGTCACCTTCACCCCTCCTGAGACCTAGTCTTGACCGCCGCCAAGCTACCTTGATTGGTCTGTCTTGTCCAGAAGGTTACCCTGTTCCAAGAAACTAGGCTGACCTCTTGAATCTCTGCCCACCAGATCAGAGTTCAGAAATTCATCTTAACACAACATATAGGCAGAATACGGGCGGGATTTCTGGTAGAGGCATTTGGCTCCTCCTCTACACTAGTGTTTTAAAAAATCAGACTGGGTTTCTAATGAAAGATAGTCAGAGGGACGGGGAGGGGAATGCTAGGGGTTCTGTGAGTTGTAGTATTCTTGAGTAAGTATAACAGAGTTTGATGGGTTATTGTTTGTGAAATCAGTAAAAGTGTATTGCGGTAAAAAGGGGACTTGTGCATTTCTCCTTTTCCTTGGCCGTCTCCTTTTCCTCCCAATGGATGTCAAGTCTGTGTAGGAGGAAACGGGACAAGGGTGGCAATACCCCATAAGGATAGAGAGGAGGTCGGGTAGAGGTGTAAGAGAAAGGGGGATACCACGCCTTGCTCAAGGGCGTTCCTTCCACAGTCCCCAAGGAACCCTGACCCGGTTGCTTCTCCCTCGCTCGTTTGTCCCCATAACCTGAGAGAAACGCCCTAGGTTTCTCACAACGCACACAGGCATCACTTGAAGTCACTCTCGCCCACACCTCCATGTGATTCACCACAAGCAGTCTGTTTCTAGCCAATTACACTGAGGTGAAAAACCTGGAGACTCCATGCTCTTCCCAGGAGACCTGTAGAAGGGCGTGGAAGCCGGAGTCTGCGGCATACCCACCTAACCTCTGGGTTTAGCCCAGCAACTCTGTGTTTTTATGCTCTCTGTCGGGTCTCCGGGGAAGAGCGTGGAGTCTCTGGGTTTTGAGAGCACTACCATCTGCATACAAGCTGCAGTACTGCACACATCCAGTGCGAGGCCTGGTCTATGCCCGTTGTGAGAACCCAGAGGGAAGCCAATGCTTGTCACACTGCACAAGGTTTCCTTTTCAAAGGCTGGGATTCCCAGAGTACCACTATGGAGCCCAGGGCTGCCAGGCCCGCCCGGACTCATTTCTGTGCTCGGTGGGGGAGCAGCTTTTCACACAGCACACACACCACCACCTCTGGCACACACCCAGATCTGATACACATACACAGACGTGCACACACATACATGCACTGTCGGTCATTTATGGACACGGTTACAAGAAACGTACATGTCTGGGCTCCGGGGCCTAAACCCCACACTCTTTCCTTTGGAAAAACGCAATTGCGACAATACGATTTTTAGCTACTCTTTTTCAACTATCGGAAATAAGCAGATTCAAGGTTCGCTGCTGCTGCTGCCTCTCAAGACATAATGTCCATGGAGAAAATAACACAGTAGGATGGTGTGATCTATAACGTCCATGGAGAAAATATCATAGTAGGGTGGTGTGATCTATGGAAACCCGTTTCACACCAAGTCCCACGGGCGACCAGCTAAATTGAGCAAACTTAATGGATTTGGAAATATAAAGCCAGGAGATTGGAAACAACCATGCCTGCTTTAACGTTGGTCCTGCCGTGCACATAAACTTCATATTATATTTCATATATAACATGAAGGTATAATGCATGTGGGCGTGGCCTTGTAAACATGTGGGCAGGGCATTCCGGTGACGTAGATATTCAGGTTTTTCATTTGAAATGTAGGCAGGTATAGTCTCCGGGCTAAACCCAGAGACTAGGCATATCTGCATGATTGGGGTCTATCATGGGATCATCCAGACTCCAATCACTGGCTCTGTGAGCACATGGGACAGAAATCCAGACAAGCCGTGATCACACGGCAACAACACTATAAAAGACACAGCCAACAGTTGACACCCAGGGTGTCTGCCGATGTATTGCCACGCGTGCCAGCTGAGGCTCTTTTACTTGGGGAGCCACATCACGACATACCTTGTACTAAGCGAAATGTAATAGGGACCTATTTTAACAGTCCCTGGCTCAAGATGTTGTCTCAGTTATGCAGTGTTACGAGGCACTACACCTTTAAGAGAAAGGCGAGAGGACGAGCCATGTGACCTTGTGACATGTTAGGAGGGAGGGGGGATGTGGAGAGTCAGTTCTATGTTGAAAGGAAATAAAGACGTCGTTAATAATCCCTGCTGGTGTGCGTCCTTATTCCTGGGGCCATATCGTGCCCAACATTTGGCGACGAGGCTCACTCCACTGTGCACCAGCATCCTCCTTCTCTGAGCACGGGCGATCCTGCCACACAGTGCCAGCCAGCACACCTGCTGTCTGGAGGCAGAGCGATCCCGGGCCCTGCTTTACTCCTCGGAGCCGACTTCCGTCCACGCACGGGCGATTCCGCCTCGCTGTGCCAATATGCGTACTTCGTGCAAAGAAGCAGAGGCAAACCCAATCCCGGGCCCTGCCTCCCTCCTCAGAGCCGATCTCCATCCACGCGCGGGCGATCCTGCCGCGCTGTGCCAATACCCACACTTCCTGCAAAGAAGCAGAGGCAGACCTGATCGCGGGCCCTGCCTCCCTCCACGGCGCCGGCCTCTGTCCACGAAAAATGAGCGGTGGAAATCACGCCATCCTGTGATACGCTTGGTAATCCACCAAAGAACTGATCCAGCCTGCACAATGACAAGTAAGGTCCTAATTCCACCGACCTGCACATGCTAAAAGAAGCTTCACAAACGTTCTGAGCAACGTGTCTTTCCAATGCTACAGACCCTAATACACGTTATTATGCGCCTACCCCAGAGACAGTGTTAAACAGCACAGATCAATCAGCAGTGACTTTCAAGGACGTGTGGCAACTAACTCACCCCATGCCTGCTCCACAGCTAGTCCTCACACTACCTGCAAACCGCGTGTGACACCATATGCACTTCAGCAGGACCACCAACACATCCCTCCTCAGCAAGCGCCTCCTCAAACCGCTACACAGAACAACCACAAAGCATCTACACCCCCATCAAGCCCACCATCATCATTCGCTCATCTCCTGATCAGGGTGCCCAGGACCTGCCACACCCAACCCCTGTAACCAAATCAACGGCCACAGCATGGCGCATGCCTCTGCTGTTCTCGATGACCCCTCAAGCTGACAAAGAGCCCCGGTGGGTGGAATGGCTTGAAGACTTTAACAATTTTATTGCCGCAGCAGGCGAAGAAGCGTCACCAAGGTTGCGCAGCATGTTCATAAACAGGGCTGGCACAGAGGTCAAAACCTTGATCACGACCATCCCAGCAGCAGAACACCCGGATTTCACATCACTAATCACAGATCTGAACAAACGACTAGTAATGGAACCCAACAGGGACTATGAGAGATATATGTTTAACCAGTGCACCCAAGAATCGACCAAAGTGTGGATGATTTCATAACCCAATTACAAATCAAAGGGGCACATTGCCAGTTCCACGCTTTTTCCCTGCATGAGGCCATCCGCCTATGTGTGATAGAAGGTTGTCTCTCACCAACACTTAAGAAACAGCTCCTCAAAAAAACCCTCACCATCGAGGAGGTCAGTGAAATGGCCAGGATCCTCGAAAGGGTGGGCAGACAAGCAATCCAAATGACCAGCAACTCAACACCCAAGCAGGACAGAGGCGAAACAGTAGCAGCGATCCAAACAAGCGCGCCGCGAGGAAGAGGAACACTGGGCCTAGCTACACGCAGACCCCAAGGATGCAGCGTCAGTGTTACAGGTGCGTTATGGCATTTCCACAAGCAGGCACATGCCTAGCACTCCCCCCAAAATTTGGAAATTGCGGAAGGGAAGGGCATTTCCAGTCGGTCTGCAGGGAGGGCAGACCATTCCCCAAGCCACGACCACTCTCGTCACCACAATACAGGCCCTACCAGAGCGCACTACAAAATCCAACCTACCAAATGCACCCATACCAGCAAAGGCCGAGGAGATATGACAGAATGGTTGAGGAACTGTACCCTGAAGATGAAATACAGGAGCCTGAGTCACAAGATCTGTACCCACGAATTTGTGATGAATACGATGGGCCACCAACGACACAACAGAGTCACTACACCGTACAGCCCTATACCCAAGAATATGAAAGCAGTCAATATGACCTATGTTCGCAAGATGAGTTTGTAAACCTCATCATGAATAACAGAGGCAAAGGAAGCACCTTGGATTTCCGTAGAGATCTGCGGAAAACAATTCTGTTTTCTCATCGACTCAGGGGCCACTGTGAACATTATGGGGGAGATGGAATTTCTACAACTCCAGAATAAACCGACCCTCATGCAGAGGCCTTCCAGAATCTTCCAATGGGGCGCTGATGTCCCACTACATTGCATGGGATCATTCAAAAGATGACTCATCCATCAGAACCAAACCACAACAACTTTCCACGTGTTAAGAAGCCCCACGAAAAGCAAGTGTCTTTTGAGCTACAGGACGGCATCATGCCTCGGCCTAATCGATGTCCACGTACAAGAAGGCGACACCATACGCTCCACAGCCCCTGCACCCGATGTACATGGACACATTTGCAGCTTGGGACACAATACGACACCACGCCCTGCCATCACAAAGCGACACAATGCAAGAGGAGTTCCCACTCATATGTCAAGGGTTAGGCAAAATGAAAGGTCCCCGTCAAACTCCACATTGACACATCTGTCCTCCCTGTCCCCCAACATCCATGCAGGGTTGGTTTGTCTCTCCAGACTGCTGTGTCCCGTGAACTCAACCAGCTCTTAAAAGACGACATCATTGAACCTGCCACAGGCCCAACTCCATGGGTCTCGCCACTCCTCATTGTGCCAAAGGAAGGGGACTGACTGAGACTATGTGTAGACATGCGGGTGGACAATACAGCTGTCCAGCGAGATCGGCATCCAGGCCAGAGAATAGAAGACATGACTGTACAACTAAATAAGGCTGTCCTCTTCTCAAAACATGATTGCAACCAGGGTTACCATCAAATGGTACTTCACCCTGACTCCAGAGGATTCACAACGTTTGCCACTCATGATGGACTCTTCCGATACAAACGTCTACATTTCAGGATTTCTTCTGCCGCTGAAATTTTCCACTAAGCCATTCGGCAGCTTATCAGGCCTGTCAAAGGAACACTTAACTACAGTGATGACATCCTTGTCTTTGGAAAGTCACGAGAGGAACAAGACACCGCCCTCCGCGCCACCGTCCAAGAAGCAGGACTGACCCTCAACTTGGAAAAATGCTGTTTCAGCAAGTCCAAGCTCAAATTCTTCGACCACATCTTCTCGGCTGACGGGATGATGCCCGATCCCGACAAAGTCTCAACCATTTTCAACCTGCAAGAACCAAGCCAAGTCGCAGACGTAAGGTCATTCCTGGGGATGGCAGGCTACTGCGCCAGATACATCCTGCACTTCCCCGCGATCATGGAACTGCTGTGGAAATTACTGCAAAAGGACAGCCCATTTCTATAGTCGGAAGTGCGCCAGTCTGCATTCGACACAATCAAGTAGGCACTAGCACAGGCCAGGAGACTTGTCTATTTCGACCCAGACTGGCATACCGAGATAGTGGTCGATGCAAGTCCGGTGGGGCTAGGTGCCATCCTAGCGCAAACAAGTGGCAAAGATACCAACCCGAGGCACATAGTGGCATATGCCAGCAGAGCACTTGCCCCGCCCGAGTCTGCCTATTTGCAAGCTGAAAAGGAGAGCCTAGCTGCCGTCTGGATCTGCAAACATTTCCACAACTTTGTGATCGGAAAAAGGTTTACGCTTATCACGGATCACCAGGCTCTGCTATCCCTCTTCGGGAAACCCAGGATGAAGATGCCCTCGAGGATAAAACGCTGGGGCATTCGGCTGGCAAGCCATTCCCCAGACAGGGGGACTCTGAGTACATTAACTATGTCACATCCAATGCGCTGCCTCACTGAAAATAACAAAATGGAAAGACTTCCGTCGGTCAGTACTCAGCCACCCGGGCGCCTGCAAGGGTGAACTAGAGAGGCTGGCCAGGGTACATATCGAACTTGCTGTGCAAGATAAGACAATACTAGTGCGAGGATGATGATTGGTCATCCCGTCGACCCTCCGGTCGGAAGTCTTCAAGGCTGCTCATAAAGGCCACAGAGGGGCATACAACACCAAACGCCAACTTAGATGTTCCGTCTGGTTCCCGTTCCTGGATGCCATGGTGGACCGGTGGGTGAAACAATGTGTAGCATGCCAATGCACAGCAAGGGCTGGGCCCCCAATACCGCTCAGCCCAACCCAGAACCCAAAGCACCCATGGGAGAGGGTTGCCGTAGACTTCTACGGGCCCCTCGAAACAGGGGAGTACTTGTTACTCTTCATCGACGAACATTCCAGGTTCCCAATCGTAAAGAAAGCGAAATCTACAGCATTTGCCCATGTAGCCACTATCTTTGACGAAGTCATAAGTGAACGGGGATCCCGGATACCATCAAGTCAGACAACGGTCCACCCTTCAGCGGGCACGAATTTGGCGTATTCGTCAAACAATTGGGGTTTAATCATCAAAAGGTCACACCACGCTGGCCTCAGGCCAACGGGATGGCTGAAAGGTTCATGGCCTCAATAAAGACGCTGCAAAGGGCCTGCATCGAAGCAACAGATCAACACCAGGCACTCTGCCGAATGCTAAGAGACTATCGCAACACGCCCCATGAGGTCACAAGCAAGACCCCTGCAGAACTAATGATGAAATATCATGTTTGCACCAGAATTGTGAGAAACCCAGCAAATAAGCCCAAGGCCAACCAAGATGTCATAAGAGACTCAGAACTGAAGGAGAAGATGAGAATTGAGGCAGATGAAAGGAGGAGCGCGACTGAAAAAAACTCCACATAGGAGATGAAGTTTGGGTCCAACAGAATGTGAGCAAGAAAACGGACTCAGTTTGCTCCTAAACCCTTCCAAGTAATTGCTGTCAAAGGATCAATGATAACGGCGCAAATGATGAAAAGGGGGTGACCAGGAACAGCTCCCGATTCAAGCTTACCACCAGAGGAGAAGAGCATACATGCCAACCCTCCCGATTTAGGCGGGAGACTCCCGACTTTTCAGTGAGAAATATTGCTTTTTCTCACATTCTCCCGTCTAAGATAATACCAGTGGCAATACATTCCTATGGGAAAAACGACGTCTCCCGATTTTCTCTCTTAAAACTTCCTTTTAGGTGCGCCTGAATGTTGGCATGTATGGAAGAGAGGCCCATACCTCGAGCTGGACCCTGACTCTGAGTATCACGATGCACTAGACGAGGCGTGGGTTCCCCCAGAGCCTCTGGTTCTACGTCAAGCGGATGTAGCCGACAACCCTGGCAGTGGCACTTCCTAAGAGCCACTGGGACGCCCGCAAAGAACTATTAGAAAGACGCCAAGGCTAGTTGAAGTGTCAAAGGTTGAACACATGTTAGTAAAGCCAACGCAAGGACATTTGTCTGGGGGTGTTGTTACGAGGCACTACGCCTTTAAGAGAAAGGCGAGAGGACGAGTCATGTGACCTCGTGACGTGGGAAGGGGGGATGTGGAGAGTCGGTTCTATGTTGAAAGGAAATAAAGAAGTTGTTAATAATTCCTGCTGGTGTGCGTCCTTATTCGTGGGGCCATATCATGCCCAACATGCAGCATCTGAATTTTCACCCCAAAATTGAGTCACCCCTTTGATATCAGTGGCCTCTTTCCCAGTTTGCTGCGCCTTTAAAGAAACGTGTGTTGTTCCTTTGCAAAAAGTATATAAAACACTTTCAAATATGGAAATGGGAGAGCACTTTTTACTACTTTTTTTTTTTTAACTTTATTTTTGAATTATGAATACAAACTCACTAACATGGTGCTCAGTCGAAACCATTGGAAAGGGCAAAAAGGGAAGAGGGGGGCATTAGAGGAAATGAAGGGTAGATAGAAGGAAGAGAAATAACATAAAATTACCCAATCCCGAGTTCCTCTTCAAGGCTGCCTCCTCTCCCACACCCACAGAACGAAAAAAATGTCCGAAACAGTCTTTCATCAGAGTCTGATCATTTAGAAATTCAGTGTAGTGTTGAGGATCTTAGTTCCATACTCTCCTTTCAGGTATTAGTTGAATTGGAGTCCGAAGATTCATTACACTTTAGCAGGTATGCAATATATGGTCCCCAGATGTCGTGGGGGGGGGGGGTGTGTATGCAGTGGAAGGGTTCTTATAAATTCGTTTTCCACGTCCTGGCAGTATGTTATATCTTTTTTCCAGTCTTCGATTTTGGGTAGTGGGCCTCGGCTCCATGACATGGCGATCCTCCTTTGGGCCAGCACCAGAAGAAGGGATGCTAATTTACGTGCTGCTGGTTGAAGGTATTTGGTGAGACCCAGAAGGGGCCCCAGTGGTAGTGGGTCACCTGTTCGCCTATGATGTCGGCAATTGTTTGCAAAACCGAGTTCCAGAAACGCCTTACTCCAGGACAGTCCCATGCTAAGTGGAGGAAGTCCGCCTGGGCCGCTGCACATCTATCGCATTGGGGCGACGTTTCCGGGTGAAGCTTGTGTTTCTAAACTGGGGTATAGTGTGTTTGGTGTACAAAATTGAAGTGTATTAGTTTATAGCGGGTGTTTAGTGCAACCTTTTGAGTTTGACATAGGGTGTAGCACCAGTCCTCCATGGGTATCGTTTCGTGAATGGCAGTTTCCCATTTTAGCTGTGTTTTAGGGTTGGGTTTCCCAATATCGACCACCAGGGATTTATATAGCAGCGAGACTAACCTCCCCTCCCCCTGCCCCTGAATCGTGTTGTGCAATAACTCCCAAGTAGGGGGTTGTTTGGGAAATGAGGGGAATATTTTGTGTAAGGTGTGGCGTAGTCTAAAGTAAAGGAATACATCCAGGGAAGTGTCTCCGCCCCTGTCTTTGGCCATTTGTGGGGTTAAAAAAGTGCCCTCTGGGAACAGGTCTCCGAAGGAGTGGACATCAACCTTGTCAGCCCATATCAGGAATACTTTTTCATTCGTGAGGGGGATGCCAGGAATAAATCTGATAGGCAAAAGCGGGGAGAATCTTACGTCTACACTGTATTTGGCCGCCATCTTTTTCCAGATTGCGTATGTAGACAAGACTGTGTTAAGCGTGCTGTATGGAACTGGGATCTGACTTATGATGACGACACTTAGCAAGTCGGGCGAGGCCAGGGCTCGTTCCACCTGCACGTGTGGGCGAACAAAGTGAGTCATATACCAGAAGCTTAGGAAGTGAGCCTGGGCCGCCCAATAGTATTTTCCTATGTATGGGAGCGCTAGATCTCCTTTCGACATCGGTAGAACTAGTGTGTTGTACGCGACACAAGCCGGTCTACCCGCCCATATTAGCTCTAGGACTGCCTACTTGACCTTCTGGAGAAAGGATTTTGGGAGGAGTAATGGGATGTTTATGAATAGGTACAGAAGCTAAGGAAGAACGACAATTTTAATCAAGGACGTTCTACCCCAAAACATTAGTGGTAGCGATTTCCACCTGTGTATGAGTTCCTGCAGGGAGTTTAGCGTGGCAACATAATTATCTTTATAGATCTCCTGATGGTTACGTGACATGTAAATACCCAAATAGCGCACCTTTGAGTGCTCCCATTTAAAACCATGATCATCAATAAATTCAGTTGTATTGGGAGTCAAAGGGAATACTACCGATTTGGAATGATTAATTTTGAGACCTGACATTTGGCCAAATCTTATCACTTCGCGCTTTACAGGGTTAAGATTCACTTGGGGGTCACTGACAGACAATACAACGTCATTAGCATAAAGAGAGACAATCAACCTGTGGGGGCCCAGTTTAATACCACAGAGCAGGTGGTTTTCTCGTAATCTCGATGCCAGGGGTTCCATAACAAGGGCGAATATCAGGGCCGAAAGCGGGCAACCTTGTCGTGTTCCCTGCTCTAATGATATGCTCGTGGATCTAGTATTTCCTAGAGTGACATATGACCATGGGTCGTTATATAGCAGAGATATTAACTTGATCAAGAAACTGCCGAAGCCCATTTGCCTAAGCGTTGCCATCATGAATGGCCATTCTAGAGTCAAGCGCCTTCTCGGCGTCGAGCATTACCGCAATTGCTTGTAGCGTTGGGTCTACGGCCTCGATGACTCCAAACAGTCTCCTGATGCCGTATGTGGTGCTGCGACCTGGGATGAATCCGGCTTGGTCTCCAATCACCAGAGCCGGCATGAGAGGGAGGAGCCTTGATGCGAGTATTTTGGCTAGGATTTTATTGTCCAGGTTAAGGAGATCGGCCTGTAGGATGCGCAGTCATCTGCGGGTTTGACAGCTTTGTGCAGCACCATAACGTTAGCTGCGCGCAGTGCGGGGGAAGGCTTCCACGCTCGATTGCTTCTCCATAAACGCGAAGCAGGAGTGGGGCGAGGATGGATGCGTGGGCTTTGTAGAACTCTCCAATGAGCCCATCTGGGCCTGGTGCTTTCGAGTTTGGGAGGGATTTTATTGCTTCCAGAATTTCCTCCTCAGTCAGCGGTGCGTTCAGAGGTTCTCGTAGGTCTGCCTCCACCCAGTACAACTGGGTGTCGTCGAGATACTCTTGTATAGCTTTGGGATCTGAGATACCTGTGGAGCTGTACAGTTTCTGGTAGAAGTTCCGAAATGCGAGAGCAATGTCCTCCTCCGTGTACACTCGCTGCCCTTGATCGTCCTTAACGCATTCAACTCGAGTCGGGGGTTCTGTCCATTGACAGCAGCCAGGCTAACAAAGCACCTGGTTTCTGTCCTTCCCCATATTGTCGGACCTAGCGACCGCGACCCAGGAATTTTATCTCTCGTTCGGCCGTTTCCTTAAACTTCAGAAGTTCTTCCTTCAGTTTGGCTTGGGTGTGCGGGTTTGGGGTTGTGAGGACCTGGAGCTCTAGTGTCTTCAGACGTTGTTCACTGTCCGATAACTCTTTGCGGATCCGTTTCAATATGCCATTTTCTTTAGCTAGGCATATGCCACGGACGAAGCACTTTAGAGCTTCCCAGATGGTACCGGGCGAGTCAACAGAGCCTTCGTTTGTCTCGATGAAGGCCATTATTTCTTTGCGCAGTTCATCTGTGAAAACTGCATCGGCAAGTGTGCCTGGTTTGAATCTCCAGTTAAGGCTGGGAACTGCTGTGTTCGCTAGGAAGACCTCGAGAGTGACCATTGAGTGATCAGACAAGGTGCGCGGCAAAATTTGACTCATCCCCCATTCGAATGGGCTGTGGGTGGACACCAAGATGTAATCAATCCGGAAGCTAGTGTGATGGACAGCGGAGTAAAATGTGTAGTCCTTCGCGTCTCGGTTGTGGTGCCTCCAGGTGTCGGAAAGGCCAAAAGTCTGGCAGATCTCCCGAACTTGAGCGCTGGCTTTGGACGGATTCCCCGCTGTGTTGTGGGATTTATCAAGTCTGGGATCAATTGGTGTGTTAAGGTCCACTCCCCATATAATGGTTGCTGTGTTGGTCTTTGCTAGTTGGGACATCACCCAGTTAAAGTTGTTTGGGCTGTCAGTATTTGGTGCGTAGGAGTTCACAATTATTACTTCCTTTCCTGCGATTATCCCCCTCACCAGCAGAGCTCTCCCCTCAGAGTCTTTCTGCGAGTCAATTACACTAAAGTTCGTTCTCCTGTCTATTAAGATTGCAACTCCCCTGGCATAGGAAGAGTATGATGAGAAATACCTGTGACAGCCCCAGGATTTGGCCCAGTGCAGTTCCGACTGTGGCAAGAGGTGGGTTTCCTGCAGTATGGCAATGTTGATTTTGTGTCTGCGGAGGTACTGGAAGATTCTCCTCGCTTTCGCTGGCTGGTTGCCCCCACGGATGTTCCAGGTGGCGACTTTAAGTGTTGGCACTGTCATCAGAGTGATCTGGTGAGTTCAAGTTTGACAGGTCCGGATATTGCGACTGATGGCTTGATCTGTATGAGTGACTGGAGGACTTGGCTTCTGATCGGACTGCTTCGTGTAGCGTGATTGTTGTAGAATGGGAGTGCAGGGTATAAGGCGGCCGTACTGAACTCGTATCCCTCTCTTGAGTGGGCAACCCCCAACTGGCCCACGACGAACAGTCCCTAATAAAACAAACTGTCAACATTGCTGTGCAAGGGGCGCTGGTAGCCCTCCAAGAGGAGGTTTGCTCCCTCCCACTGTTACGCTTTTATTTCGTGATGGTGAAGTTATTGCGTCAATGGAAAATGGGCGCCTTTGATTCGTTTTTGCATCCAGAGGCAATGTTATGGCGGGTCTCTTCTTGGTCGGTGTCCCCTTTGTGGGAGACCATTATTTTGGGCTGGTCTGCAGCCAGCGCGATCCAGGTGTCGCTTGTTTCTTCAGGCGTGCTAAAAAACAGAGTTTTTCCCTAGAATTGGATGCAAGGTTTTGCCGGGAATAGCATCGAATATTGGATTTGGTTTTCTTGCAGCCTGCGTTTCATAGCTGTGAACGACCGTCTCTGTGTCTGGACTGCTTGCGAGAAGTAAGGGAAGAACTGTGTCTGTCTTGTCTCCCTCGTACAGTAGGTCCCCTTTGTCCCTTGCGGCCCTGAGGATTGCATCTCGATCCTTATAGTTTAGTAGCTTAGCTATGATGGGACGCAGGTTCGCTCCCGGGATAGGTCTTGAGTTAGGGATTCTGTGGGCTCTTTCAACTACAAAAAGCTTGGACAGGATCTCTGGGCCAAACAGGTCAGTGCAGATCTTCTCCACGTGGTCCTCCATCTTGGAAGTCAGTTGGTGCTCTCTGACTCCGACAATCCTTATGTTATTGCGCCAGGAGCGACCTTCCAAGTGCTCATTTTTGGCCATTACCGCTCTTATTTGCTTCTCGAGTGAGGACATTCTGGTCATCAGGGCTGACGCCCCGTCGTCAAGGTCGGAGACCCTCTGCTCGATTGCATCCAGACGGTCAGCGTGCTTGTCCAACCGGTGTTGGAGCTGGTCTACTTTGGAGGAGAGTATATCCAGTTTGCTTCGTAGGCCACCTATGCCGGCTTTAAGATCAAGTAGTATTTCCCTGATGTCGAAGTCCTGCGTCGCTTCTCTGTTATGCGGTGGGTCCTGGGTGGGGGATTGCGATCTACTGTTGGGGGGCCCTGTTTTGGTGGAGGAGCAGCTTTCAAAGGTCAGCTTTCTCTGTGATCTATCGGTTTTCCCCATTCTTGTTGTGGATAGGGCCGGCTGTGTCCCCGGAGGCGATGTGGCAGGTTTTCGGGACTCAAGACTGTATATGGTACCTCAGTAGGATATTCAGAACCCCAGGGTGACCAGAGCTGCCCGCTATATTTCGTTGCTTGAGTCCAGGGGTGCCGCTCACTGCCGAGTATTCCTCGCTGTCCCCTCCGATGTGCGCACCGGTGTCGCGCCTCGGGACCCCCTCCGCAGCTCTCCTGTTCTTAGGGAACGGGCTTCCAGCCCAATGCAGCCTCGAGAATTTAGTCGCTTGTTTCCTTGTCGCACAGGGGAGATTGGGATATTCAGCCTGCCTGCCGTGCGTGTGTATGCGGTTTAGGGGTGCGCAGGACGCTCGTACCTGGGCTCCCGCGGGTCGCAGCCGGCTGCCTCTATGTTGTTCCTGGTGCCGGTGTTGGGCCGCTCGCTCTTCTCAGGCCGCACCCGGATGCAGCGGTGACCGCGGGGCCCATCCAGCGGTCCCGGATCTTATCCTGAAGCGGGCGCCGCTCGGATGATGCAATCGGGAGGCAGGTTCCTCCCAGCCGGCTGCCTTCCCGCTCCCCCGGCCCTACGCGCCCGTGCGGAGGCCGCATCTTCAGGCCTGCAAGAGGGGGAGGGTCTTTTCCGCCGTGTGTTTAGAGGCAAAGCGTTAGATAACAAGCAGCTTAAGCGCAGATTTGGGTTCGTAAACGATTCGCCTAAATGTTGCTAGCGTTAGGGCTTCATACCAACATCACGATGGCTGCGATTGATTAGGATCTTGGGGAGCTTCACGGAGCTCACAGGGAGGCCGCCATCTTGGACGGCTCTCTAGCGCCCTCGAGCACTTTTTACTCTAATATATACATATTTATATATAGACAGACACGACTTTCACAAACTAAACTGCCTGCGCAGCAATCAACTTGGCGAGGTTGCTGGCACAGTCAGAATATATCCGAGGCAGGTGAGTGTGGGCGTGTGCCTGAAGAGCCCCCAGGTCCCTCTTACTTGATTCTCTTGGTCCGTAGCCCTGTGCTTGCAGCGCCGTTGCTCTAGTCTCCCCCAATTTCCCTTGCATCCACTTCCTCACTTCCCCGCTCCCACCCGCCTCCCGGACCTCCCACCTCCCCTGATTGGTGGAATATCACCGGAGCCGGCAGGCCTAGTGACCTGCAGCAGCCACCGCTCGCCTTGCGCCATCCGAGGCAGGCGAGTGTGGGCTTGTGCCAGAAGAGCCCCCAGGGCCCTCTTTCTTGATTCTCCTGGGCCGTAGCCCCGCGCTTGCAGCGCTGTTGCTCATTCCTCCGCCGCAAGCCAGGTAAGGCCCCACAGCCCCCAGACTCCCCGGCACCCACCCAACAAGGAAAGGAACACCTGCGGCCAGGCCCGCTTCCCTCCCCAGCCCGCCACCTCCATCCCAGCTCCCCTTCCGCATCCCAGCCCTCCCGCCTCCCATCCGGCCCTGAGCCCTGATTGGAGCTTAGCTGTGTGTGTGTCCAGGCCCTAGACCACAGAGCCACTCGGCTCATTCCTCCGCCGCAAGCCAGGTAAGGCCCCACAGCCCCCAGACCCTCCGGCACCAACCCAACAAGGAAAGAACACCTGCAGCCAGGCCTGCTTCCCTCCCCAGCCCGCCACCTCCATCCCACCTCCCCTTCCGCATCTCAGCCCTCCCGCCTCCCATCCCGCCCCCGAGCCCTGAATGGTACCCCATCTAGGTCATAACCGACTCTCCCAGGGCAGCCCTCCTGCCCGAGGAGCCCTGCGGCTAAGGGCGGCCCCAACAGAGGCGGCTCCCCTCCGTCCCTTCCTCCTCCCGCCCCTGAGGCCTCCCACCTCCCCTGTTAGGCCAGCGCTCCATCTGCTTGCCTCTGTGTTGCCGCACCAACCCCTGAGCGCCACTTTCGCTTCCGGCACCTCAGGTGAGCTTGGTGTGATAGAGACCCTCCTCTCTGTTGGGCCAAAGGCCCTAAGGCCAAGGGCGGCTCCAACAGAGGCAGCTCCAAGAAGTGTCAACCGGTGTCTGCAGAGGAAGCAGTGGCCAGCCGTCAACCATCATCTACAAGGACCAGTAAGGTAGGAGTGGCCTGGGTCAGGAGTAGAGCAACTACTCTGCCCCGGACTCCGAGCCACTTACCGAACCAAAAGTAAAGAAGATGATTGCATTGTATGACGTTTAGGTTCCATTGGTAGGCCTCTCTCCCACTACACAGGTCTCTCAAATTTAGCTGGGGTTCTGTCCCCAAATTGCATTGTATGATGTTCTAGATTGGATTGATGGGCCTCTCTCCCGCTATACAGGTCTCTCAAGATTAGCTGGGGTTCTGTCCCCAAATTGCATTGTATGATGTTCTAGATTGCGTTGATAGGCCTCTCTCCCACTATACAGGTCTCTCAAATTTAGCTGAGGTTCTGTCCCCAAATTGCATTGTATGATGTTTTAGATTGCGTTGATAGGCCT
The DNA here is from genome assembly GCF_040938575.1 of Ambystoma mexicanum. NCBI lineage: Eukaryota > Metazoa > Chordata > Amphibia > Caudata > Ambystomatidae > Ambystoma > Ambystoma mexicanum. The sequence continues at coordinate 289,620,420 of NC_090932.1, read as the reverse complement.
CTCTCCCACTATACAGGTCTCTCAAATTTAGCTGAGGTTCTGTCCCCAAATTGCATTGTATGATGTTTTAGATTGCATTGATAGGCCTCTCTCCCGCTATACAGGTCGCTCAAATTTAGCCGGGGTTCTGCCCCAAATTGCATTATATGATGTCTAGATTGCATTGATAGGCCTCTCTCCCACTATACAGGTCTCTCAAATTTAGCTGGGGTTCTGTCCCCAAATTGCATTGTATGATGTTCTAGATTGATAGGCCTCTCTCCCACTATACAGGTCTCTCAAATTTAGCTGGGGTTCTGTCCCCAAATTGCATTTTATGATATCTAGATTGCTTTGATAGGCCTCTCTCCCACTATACAGGTCTCTCAAATTTAGCTGGGGCTCCGTCCCCAAATTGCATTGTATGATGTTCTAGATTGCATTGATAGGCCCTTCTCCCACTAGACAGGTCTCTCAAATTTAGCTGCGGCTCTGTCCCCAAATTGCATTGTATGATGTTCTAGATTGCATTGATAGGCCTCTCTCCCACTATACAGGTCTCTCAAATTTAGCTGGGGATCTGTCCCCAAATTGCATTTTATGATATCTAGATTGCTTTGATAGGCCTCTCTCCCACTATACAGGTCTCTCAAATTTAGCTGGGCCTCTGTCCCCAAATTGCATTGTATGATGTTCTAGATTGCATTGATAGGCCCCTCTCCCACTATACTAGTCTCTCAAATTTAGCTGCGGCTCTGTCCCCAAATTGCATTGTATGATGTTCTAGACAGCATTGATAGGCCTCTCTCCCACTATACAGATATCTCAAATTTAGCCGGGGTTCTGTCCTCAAACTGAATGTTATGATGTCTAGATTGCATCGATAGGCCTCCCTCCCACTATACAGGCCTCTCAAATTTAGCTGGGGTTCTGTCCCCAAAATTTGCATTGCATGATGTTCTAGATTGCATTGATAGGCCTCTCTCCCACTATACAGTTCTCTCAAATTTAGCTAGGGTTCTGCCCCCTAATTGCATTGTATGATGTTCTAGACTGCATTGATAGGCCTCTCTCCCACTACACAAGTCTCTCAAATAATCTAACTGCGCTTAGCTTAGTACTCTATCAATCCCGGAAACCCACCACAACCTAACTCAGTTAAGTCCCATTCCAGCAGACCGTTAACACCCTAACCGCCCCGACAGTGCACCCCTAGGAAACACACCCTACCCACTGACAGAAAAGCAACACTGAGCCAGAGAACACCCCAGCGTATCCAGAGAAGGAAAAACCGAGGGCACTGCGACTGCACAACATAGCATAGAGGGCCAACTACCTTAATACGCCTGCATTTAAACTGGAAAATGGCCCGACCCAGAAAAGGACGCTGTGAAAGAGAACAAGACCGTGCAACAACAGACGCGAACACACAACACCGACAGAACCCACAGGAAGCAGCCCCACTGGAAGGAAACACGCCGAACACAGTCACAACCGGAACCAAATCTACAAGAGATAAATCCTTATACCTCACACCTTACCTCGCAACAACCACGGTACACCAACACCCCAACACGGAAACTTCGAAACATGCAAAGAATTTCCTGAAACACGCGGAAAAACGATGGGAGCACTCAACAAGAGAGTGGGAGGGCTCCGACCCCATCACACCTTACACCACAAGAACAGAGGGACAAGATCTATTTCCACTACATCTTGCACAATACGGCGAAGCACCGACAACCAGCAATGCTACCTCCCACCCAACAATCGGACTCAATGAAGAAACCACTGCTGATCTTCATCCGCACAGCATCACAGCATTAACACCAAGAATAATCAGCCCTGTTACCAACTTACTGGACCGCTTCAATGAAGAAGCAGCCGTCGCCGTTCTTCATCCTACAGACATCAACGCGGAAACACCACGATCAGACAACTACAAACTTGAACACCAAATAACCTCAAAACAAAATCTTACCCAGAGAATCCACTGTAACCTAATAAACGCAAGGTCAAAGTCCAAACACTCAACTGAAATATACGACCTCCTTTCAGAAGGAGGCATAGACATCCTATTTATAACCGAAACATGGCTAGACGACAACTACAAGATCACCCTCAACAACTGCCTGCATGAAGACTTCAAATGCATCCAAACAAACAGAAAATCCAAAAGAGGGGGAGGACTAGCGATCATCCACAAGGAACTACTACGACTTTCAGTAAACCCCAAAACTAACCTGAAATTCATACTGATATACAGACTACCAACCTACGATGTGACTTTCATAGACGCTTTCACGGAAGCAATCACCACCATAGCCATCAAGTACAATCATCTGATCATCCTCAGAGATTTCAACATCTGGTTCGACGAAGAAACCACAACCACACAAAAATCCCTAACCGCCCAACTAGCAGCCATGAACCTACAACAACTAGTCAAAGGAGAAACCCACTCAGCAGGGCACATACTTGACGCAATCTTCGCCAACAAGGATCTCATCACCACGGCACCCCCAATTCAAATACTTTGGAGCGACCACTTCATCATTCCATTCATAATCACAACGGCCGCTCCAATAAAAAAGCAAGAAGAAAAACGACCCATCATGATGAAAAGAAATTGGAGAACCATAAAAAACTCCAAGCTAACCAAACTCCTAGAACTCAGCAAACCCCAAGCATCAACCATGGAAGAAGCAGATCTAGACAAAAAAGTTGCCCTACTTCATACCTGGATCGCAACAACCCTAGACAACATCGCCAAGAAAAGCCATTCACCCCATCACGTAAGAAAACCACAGCAAAGAGGTTCACCCCATTACTCAACGCCATGAAAAGAAAAAAACGAAAACTAGAATCTGAATGGGGGACCAACAACACCCCCGCAAACAAATTGAAATTCCTACAACAGATCCGCTCATATAAAAAGGAAATACAAAAAGCAAATAGGAAACATTACGACAACCGAATCTTCAGAGCACCAAATGCTCAGAAAGAACTATTCTTAATCATAAACGAAATAAAAAACCCACCAGGCAGCAACAACACACCAATTCCATCGATGAAACTCTGCGAGGACCTCGGAGACCACTTCAAAAACAAATTAACCTCCATCCAACACACCATTCAAAACAGACCTGGTGATCACAGCGGAAACCCCACCGACACTGACGAGGAACATGCAAACCAGCTACGAAACTTCCCAGAAATATCAGTTGAGGCTTTCGTCAAACTGGTAAACCAAAGCAACAAATCAGGCTCTCCTGAAGACCCCTGCCCCCCGGACATATACAAAACAATTCTCAAACAAGGAACCCCCATGGAATACCACATGAACCTCCTCAACCTCTCAATCTCAACAGGTAAAGTACCACAGGCCTTCAAATCAGCCTACATCAAGCCGCTAATCAAAGACACAACAGGAAACGTAGAGGATTTATCTAACTATAGACCCATCTCCAACATACCGTACATAGCCAAACTGCTAGAAACTTACGTCTACCAAATAACCCAAGAATTCATAGAAGAGCATTGCCTACTAGACCAGGCACAAGTTGGTTTCAGACCTATGAGAGGAACAGAATCAGCTCTCCTCTCAATATGGGACGACCTAAAAACAAACTCAGACTCGGACAACAGTACCGCCCTGATTCTCCTTGATCTGTCTGCAGCTTTTGACACTGTCAACCACACCATCCTCATAAAGAGATTAGAAGGACTAGGGATAACAGACACTGCCCTACTATGGATCAAATCCTTCCTAACAAACAGAACAGAAAAAGTATGGATGAAACCTTTTAAATCCAAACCCAGAGAGTCCACGTGCAGAGTACCACAAGGTTCAATCTTCTCCCTGTTGCTATTCAACATCTACATGTACCTACTAATCAAACTCATCAAGAAACACAGCCTCACATGCTACAACTACGCCGACGATACTCAAATAATCTTCAACATACAAGATACCCGAGAAGAAAACACCACACTAGAGAATTGCCTTTGTGACATATTCAGCTGGGTGAACCTCAACCATCTCAAAATCAACCCAGGCAAAGCAGAGATAATGATCGTTTCAAAAAAGGGAGGAGACATAAACTACATCCCCTGGCCAAGAGAGCTCGGCACCACACCAGAACCATCATCAACTGTAAAAAACCTAGGGGTCCTGATGGATAACAATCTCACTCTAGTCTAGAGCCACAAGTAAACTCGGTAATCAAGAAATGTTTCTTCCTCCTGCGAGCAGCAAAAAGAATCCTACCGTTCCTGTCGTTCGCCAACAAAAAACACCATCATCGCTCTGATAATTTCCAGAGTAGACTATGCCAACAGCCTATACCTGCTCATGGCCGAACGACTGCTCTGTGGTCTAGGGCCTGGACACTGCAATGTATACAAAATGCAGCAGCCAGACTCCTCCTCAAGCTACCCCGAAAAGAACACATCACACCCGCGCTAAAAATACTACACTGGCTACCACTAAAACAACGAATTAAGATCATGTCAATGTGCAACACGCACAGAGCAATACACAAACAAGGCGCAGAATTCCTAAGCGACAAACTACGCCTACATCAACTGACAAGAACACTAAGATCAAGCACCGACATACGCCTGGAACCAAAACCCTACAACAGAAAAAAACTCGGGAGGATCCTCTTTCTCCCACCAGGCACCCAAACCTGGAATGACCTACCTAAGAATATACGGAACACAACGAACCACCTAGCATTCAGGAAACTCCTCAAATCATGGCTCTTCACAGGGTAATCACAACAGAGACACACCAGAAGGCGCAGACATTAAAACAACGATGAAAATAACTCTGATTCCGGCCACTCTCAATCTGGACAAACACTCAAACCAAAGAACTAACCACTCGACAGAGCATAAGATATCATGAAAAATAGCCACAAAAGGAAGGCTCCAGAGACTGAACACATACTTAGACCCAGACGAAAGCCCTCAAGTGACTCACCCACTCGCGCGTACTGGATGCACCATATCCAGACCGGCAGACGCCTTTAGATAGAATTGAGAATATTAGCATGGCCACACTTGGATAGAATTGTGGACTTTGGCCTGCGTCGCTTCTAGAGGGGACTTTGAATGCTAGCATGCCCGCCATTAGATAGAATTGTGAATATTAGCATGTCTACATTTAGGCAGAATTGAGACTATCAGCCTGCACTGCATCTAGATAGGACCATGAATGTTGGCATGCCCACACCGAGGTGAAAGCTTAATGCCAACATATCCAAACCTAGATAGATTTGTGAAATATTAGCCTGCGTCACATCTAGATAGGACTTGTGGGGGTCAACTGGTGCCACACTGGGACAGAATTGCAAAGGCTAGCATGCCAAAGGTCAGGTAACCCACTAACCAATATAAGCTCAAACTCTGCATACTTATCTCACTCAAAAAACTCGCACAACAAGCCGCACGCACATCACAACACTGCAACAACACATAAGGCAGACCAACAGCACACACGGCCTGTCACCGATCCAATACCCGCACCAAAGCTCAGCATCTGGTGTATACCAAGTTGAAGCTGCCAACAGAACACAACTCCTCTCACTACCCTACTCCCTCTTCACCTTACTAACCCACCACACCCCATCTTATCATTTACAGATCCGCCAGAGCGCCTGGGCACCAATTCCGTTGGTGACGGTGCGCGGTACAAATACCTTTAACATTATGACGCAAGTACAGAAATCGTCGAGAGACTAGGAGCACCATAACCAATAATATTACAAGAAGACCAGCGTATGACGGAGTCACTCGATCACAGGGGAAGAATTTAATACGGGGTAAATAAAAGTATATAGCTCCAATTCTAACATGGCCGTCTTAGAACGCGCCCGTCCCCTCCCCCGAAAGAGCCCGATTGAGCCGCTTCGAACTAGCCGAGGCGGCCATCTTCAGTCGGGGTGGTAAGCGCTTTTTTCACACACACTAGTAAGCATTTTAAGCAGGGTGCAGCTTCCAAAAATCGCGTAATATGCCAGTTTCTGCGTCATCATATTTAACTCTTGAATGATGCCCTCGAGTTACTTATCAAACCCTTATTTCGATAGGTGCTCGTTATGTTTTTTATGCATCTACATCCATTTGATATTTTCGACCTGTTTGTGTCAAATGGACGGTGCCCTGTCCACAATTCACTTCGACTTCTGGGGCTCAAAACACCAACACGATGGTGCGATATTGTATCCGGACGTTTTCAGCGAGACTGGCCGGTCTAGTCTTTCTCTTCCCCCCTATGAGAGAAACACAGGAAGTGAAAGATGTTAGGGGTAACTAACCGGAAGGAAAAGGAAGAGGCGGGGCTCTGTGCAGTGAGGAAGGTGCTGTGCGCGCGTCCTGTATTCGGCTCGTGGACGTTACTTTGTCCGTATACAAAGGCCCGAGAGTGGCGAGGTCCTGGGTGGGAGCTCAGACCCACCAGGTGCCGGAACAAGGACGTTGAAACGTAAGGAGAGCCAAGGCGTGCACCGCCAAGAAGAGGCCCGCCGACCAGAGGCGCTGGGCGGCAAGGAGAGGCGGAGCGCCGCCCCCTAGCGGCATACAAAGCAACAAACCGAAACGCACAACGTTTACCACGGAGGCAAGACGGGCGCCGATCCCCGGCCAGGCTGAAACCGGGGCCTAACGCACTGGACACTGCTGTAACGCGGGGTGAAAACTGAGACCCGCAGATTGCAGCTCTATAGACTACTCTTAGCCCATATACCGTTGAGAGACCCGCAACGCGGAGGTGGGTGACGAGGCCGCAAGGGGAGGGTTCCGAGGTCTGCCGGCAGCAAAAAACTGAAAGGGGGTGACGAACTAGGCCCATTGTGGCTTGGCCATGAAAGGGTCAGTCTGAGCAGTAAACAAACGCGCCGTTTTGAGCGGGAAAAACTCGGCCGTTAAGCAGGAAGTATCGGCACAAGGAGCAGTGCGTGCTCATCGGTTGAGCGGGAAAAGGCCCGCGGACCTGAAGCGGACTGTCTTGGTTCGCAAGCCTGGGCAGGAGAGACAGGCAGGGAACACTGGGTGGGCCAATGGATCGAGACTGTTAGGCCTCGGGTCTGAGACGCATCAGACTAAGCAAGGAGGCCACAGTAAAGTGAGCAAGAACATCCACATACTGCTAAAGAATACAGACCAGGACATCAGCAGCCTCCGTTAAGGTTGTGAAAAGACTTGAGACACTAAGAAGGGACTTACAATTCTGTGAGATAAGTTAGATTGTACAACAAGTAGATACAGGTGCGGTGAGGTTGTGAAACGCAGAGGGCCATAGCCCTAAACCAGTTGAATCAATATGTCGCGCTTTGGTGGGCGCTATTCTAGAGATGAATTTGGCTCCTCCAGTAGGCAAGGTGGTGGTGGTGGTGGTGGTGGGCGTGAGCCGGATGGCGAGCGCAAGGTGTTTGTGGGCAACCTGGCTGCGGGCGCTGGGAAGGGCGAGGTGGAGCGCGCCTTTCGATACTATGGGCCACTGAGAAGTGTCTGGATTGCCAGGAACCCACCTGGCTTTGCTTTTGTAGAATTTGAAGACCCGCGAGACGCAGAAGATGCTGTCCGTGGCCTGGATGGAAACAAGGAGATATGTGGCTCGCGGGTGCGCGTGGAGCTGTCCTCGGGCAGGCCCCGGCGCTCCGGGTATGACCGGCCTCCGGCCAGAGGTGGCTTTGATCCTTCCGATCGCTGCTACGATTGTGGCGAGAGGGGCCATTATGCGTATGATTGCCACCGCTTCAGCGGTGGTCGCCGCCGTAGGAGCAGGTCCAGGTCTCGCTCCAAATCACGCTCTAGAGGCAGGAGGCGATCACGCTCCCGAAGCAGAAGCCGTGGCAGGAGAACGAGGTCCCCCTCTCCTCGTAGATCTCGCTCATCTCCCCGCAGATCTGGCTCTGCCAAGAGATCAAGATCCCGGTCCAGGTCTGCTGGACGGGGAAGAAGCAGGTCCGTTTCCCGGGGTAGAGGCCGGTCTGCCTCCCCTGCCAAGAGCGGATCACAATCCAGGTCACCAAGTCCCCGGAAGTAATTCCCCGTATAGCCCCCTCCATCCTTTCTACCCCTCCACCCAAGCAGTGTAATCCCACCAAGAGATGAGTAGCGTTGTGTTGATCGAATGTTTGAAATAAAGTTGTTTTGTTTACATTATAAAAAGGACTGGACAGCATTTACAAAAATCTATTGCAGAGCCTGTCTTTATCACCGATTTAGCCTAGAGCGGGGTAACGTGTTTATTGACGTTTATTTAAACGTTTTTGGCATGGTATGAAATCTGGCAATAAAAATCAAAACACAAATGTCGGGCCGTTCTGGTGCAATATGCAGTCTGTGTGGCAGTAGTCTTCATGTTTTAGGACCAGATGAAACATCCGTTTTTTGAGGTTGTCCAGGTGGGGGGAAACTACCTCCCTGGCCCACTCCGGTGTAATAGCCCAAATAGATTCGTTTTGTCTGCCACCGACATGGCTGCACTTTACGACATAGCTTTACTATGTTGGGCTTTTGTCCGCCATCTTGCTGTGTCAGTCTTCAGCTTTATGCCATTCGTACGACTTTCCCCCCAGTGTCCCATGCAGTTGCTGGGCCTTTTCGAGTTTTTCTAGAACCAAACTAGTTGGAGTCCGAGCCCCTTCTTGTGGGGGGTGGGGGGCAGTGTAGATCATATTTTATTGTTAGAAACTACTTAAACGGTAGCGCTCTTCTGAGAGTGCCTCGAGACTTATAACTTGCCAGTCCCTAGTCTTGTCATTACTGGTTAGCCAGTGTCGAACGACCCGAACCATTGGTTTTAGTGAATTCTTGCTCGTGACTTGTCATCGTTTTTCTGCCCAGATGTGCACTGTTAAAGACCCCTTACGCCCCGATTACGTCCTCCACTGACCCGTGAGCTGTTTCGGTCGGTGCAGGTCTAGTTACACTGATGCTTGAGGAAATTCTGGGTGTGCTGTGTATTGTTTATAGTGCACATCGAAACCTTGACTGATAGAACGACTTCGCAACTTAGTAGGGCATGTTAGCTGTTTTGGCTTGCAGCATTTTGGGTAGTGTTCTGCAAAGGTAGTTTATGCACACTTGTTTATGTGGGGACAGTCACGGCCTCTGTCGCAATTGCTTACTTGGCAAATCGTGGCTGCTCTGAAGAAACAGATAATTGGGGCATGTTCCATGGAATTGATCTGTTGGATTGCTTAGTGCAGGGTTATCTACTCGGGCACCGTGTACACACCCCGAGGCTTATTACCTCCCACTGAGTTATTCAACTGTTCATGTGTCCAATGATGACGTTTATGGGAGGGCATTCCTTTCTAGAAGTTATTGGTTGATGTGCGCAATGTAGGTTTGGCAAATCTTAACTGGTGATGGTTAGCATTGTGGATCGGTTTGTGGGATCTGGGTGAAACTGGAAATATATGCATTTTCAGCTCGGTGCTGGGGTAGGGTAAACAAGGGTGTGGGCATCGGTGCAAGCTAACTGCAGCACCCGCGATCTTGTGTTCAGGATTCCTCAGTAGAGTGCCATTTGGGACATCTGAGAAGTCAACAGAAAATGTTAAAGCAAGACTGCAATAGTCTGGCCCCTTGGTGCTGTGCCAATTGTTCGCTGAGACAGCACATTTGGGAAACACGTGTTTTTATATATGCATTTGATTTTAAGCTGCTTCTTTCAACAGCCTAAACTATTGGGTTTCTACCAATATCCAGGTAGGTGAATCAAAGTTCTGGGATGTGATGGGCAACAACTGTCCCTCGCGGGCACGCCTGTCTAATGCTTCTACAGCCAAAAGGGAGTTGGCCGATCTTAGTTCCCAGGCATGGAAGATGGTACGATACAGTAGAGGCTCCCGCCGTGCAAGGCACTGTGCAATACAGAATGATTTTAAAATACAACCTACAGGTACAGTGGGAGTCAGTGGAGTCCGTCTGATGCCAGTGTGATCTGATTGTTCCGGTCTGGCCGTAGCCGAACGTGGTGTAGTGTGGGAGATCTTAGTAGGCTCTATTAGAATAATCTTAACGTGACTGAACCAATGCGTTTATCGGGTTACCTTTGGAAAACCATAGCGTTGAAATCGCCTGTTCTGGGGGTAGAAGATGGTGGTTGTTACAGTTTGACCAAAGTAAATGTGCTTTGCATAAACCCAGCAGACAACGAGATTGGGATTCCTCAAGGAGAGTGAAGGCCGCAAATCTGACTCTTCTTCAGAGCCCTTGTGCAGCAGCTGCTACGGCACTTCACTTGGTCTCCAGGGGTAAGTGATCCAAAACTGAGGTAAAAAAATAATTGCACCCGCAAACGCAGATAACTTCGTTTACCATGCGCATATAAGTAACCAGTTAATGTTTCCACCATCTTTGCACAAATACCCTCGCAGCAGAGTGCAGGAACTCCATTCAACATACACATATTCTACCAAGCAAAGCAGGACTGTCGTTACCTGCCAACTGATGCCGTTATGCTTCATAGTCGAACTGTCTCAACCAGCAGATGTACTGTATGGTGGCTTCAGCCCAAATCTCATTCCTTGTATCCCTAGAACAGCAAATACTGACTTGTTATTGTATAGATCAAGGCTAGTGTACTTCAAGGCTTGCTGAAGAGCTAATAATATGTCTGCATTTGAAGATTAACACAATCTTGCCCACTTGGTGAGCTAGTTTGCACCCTGCAAGATTCGAATCACACTTTCTAAATTTCTCTTTTTAACACTACCAACTTTCTGTTCCCGTGTTCAGAGCTCTTCTGTAATCTTTAACGTTACCTTGAAGGCAGCCCAAACCTCGCCAACTACATGATGCCCTTGTTTCATGGACAACCTACTGCTGGTAACCACCATATTGCTTTTAAAGGCATCTTAAATTGGATATATCACCCTTTCTGATAAACTCGCATGCTTAAAAAAATCGCACTAAGGGAATGTGGCTAACGTTTCTGGCCACCCTTTGCCCCTGGCATTAAAAAATAAGTGCATACTTTTATCAAAGTGGCCTCCAAGAAAGATGCCAACCAGACATTCGTTAGGTGTGGGGGGACCCTGGAAGAACAATCTGTTGAAATGCTCAAATTAAAAATGCTGCTAATCAGTGGTCCTCATTGTGCTATACATTTGTATTAATCGGAAGTAGTTGCCTGCTTCGTATATGCTGCCGGAGGGTCAACCTAATTCGGTTTATCTAAATAATGATCTGAAGGGAAAGCAATAAACCTGAAACATACAGGGAGACGTGTCACCTGCGTGGTTTGTCGCTTTCCCAATGCAGTACCTTCCTAACAAAATCAATCATGGGCGATTGGTTCAATGTGAGCCAAAAGCGGGGCCCAATAATCGCAAACATCTTCCATACCAAGTGATTTTTACACAACCCATTCTTACCATTGCATTGTCAAACTAACATTCAGAAGCTTTAATATCCTCCCCACGTGCGCTCTCAACTGACTACTTAAACTTCTTGTTACGGGCACATGCCACAACAGACACTAAACCAAGGTAAAAGACATAACAAATTGAAGTATACTTTACCACAATAAACAAATAGATATTTGGCCAAAGGAGAGGTTATGTTTCATCAATCCTCATTACTCAAGTTTAACTTTGGTTGCCATGGTTTCCTTGCTGCCGAAAACGCAGATATCACAGCCACCCATTCAAGTTTTTCCTTCCATGCCTGTGATCGTGAGAGCTCTTGTTTTATTATGCTGCTGTCCTAATTGCACAATGTGCTAAATCTTTAACTACTATCTCACTGTGTGTGCTGTTGTGTTCAAACCATTTGCTGCAATATATACTGCCACAGGAAGCTTTTGCTGCGTTATATACTGCCACAGGAAGCTATCGACCACTGTTGGATGCTCGATTTGCCCTTTCAACCAGTCCGTTAATTGTGGGGATAAAGTCCAGGTTCGTATGTTCGGTGGTACTTCTTTAAATTGGTGTGACAAGAAGACCTTCACACAATAACTTTTCGTGGAAAATAATCGCGCTTCTGCTAGCCGGGACATCAATTAAAGCTGAGCTATCTATCAAGTCAAAAATGCGCCCGGTAAACAATTGGAAAGGGCCCATGCATCTCAATGTTCATGGCCTTAGCCATTGTTTATGAACAAGGCGGGGTCACTAGCCACGTTGGGACACAAACTGTCCATTGCAGTTTGAAAGGGTTTCTAGACCACGTACTGTAAAGTTTTCGTTCTATTCTAAGTGAGATGCAATTGAAATGTGTTTTGCACAAAAAGTAATTCTCCTGACGTTTAAGAAAGGGTGATGACTCCCTTTCATTCCTCAATCCATATTGCACTTAAACCTTTGTAGACTTATCAGTTTTAAAAACATGTTGATGGAATGTATGGTTTGCTGTCTGGAGATATGGGGGAATGAGTGACTTTAATTCTGGCTGACAGCTTTCAACTTCACATTTTAATCCCACGGTTTGCATAAACCATATTTTCGAATCCCTTCCTTCAATGAGAAACACCAGCGTTGGGCGTTCTAGTGCTAAATAACTTTTGTACGACAGAGGACGAACACATCTGTTCCATACCTTCTTATAATGCTGTTCGTACTTCATGACTAAGTATTAATAAGCAATGCTTCTCGTTAAACAATTAGGTCGTACATTAGATTCTAGTTCTGTACAAAAAGTATTTCTGACGTTGAAAATGTTTTTGCACTTACAAGCATAGAGACGCAGTACGCATTGATTGTACTAAACAGTGTCGAGAAGATCTGCCATTGTAAATACTGGTACATACATGTCCTACCCTCCACTGAGCCTGGTTTTACATTACTCAAGCCACACCAATCCGGCAAGCGCACATTTTATGCAACAAATATGGACTTTATTATATTGACCTCCATCAATATGCTTGGGATGTAGCAGGCCGCTGAATTTCCTCCCGTGGTGAAAACCTTTGCTTGCTATATTTTTAGATTTTTAAATGAGCTACCCTCCAGGTATGAGGGACTCTAGGCTAGAACAGGGTTGTGACGCAAGGCCCCAGAGAGCGAGGGGTCACGTGGAAGAGGAATCTAAAAGCATGAGTATAGAAGAGTTGGGATGGTGAGCATTAGAAGGGAAGTTGGAGGAACGCAGGAGTGCAGTCTGCTGCAAGTGTGTCAACATTGAGAGATTTGAAAGGAAAGGTGAGCAGGCATTCGCTGGGTGGAGGCAATGATTATTTGCTTGGCATGCGTAAGCAAAGCTTGGAGGTTGGATGCGTTTGTGGAGGTGACAGTGCAGAGAGGAGATTCGGTTTGTGTAATCGAGTTTGGCAGATCCCTCTGGGGAGGGGGGTGGGGAGGAATGTTATTTTGTGGGCTGGGAGTAGGGGGGGGTTGAGTGATACATTGGTCACAGGCTAGGTTGTGGAGGGGAGGTGTTTGTATCTGCGCAGGATAGGTCTAGGTGCAAAGTGAGTTAGAAAAGGCTCAATCCATGGGAGACCCAGGAGGTCCACGTATGTTCAACTAAATTGTACCCTAAGGTTAACCACAACGAAAGACCAATAGGAAGTAGAAACATTGCTGTTTCTATATTGCATAGGGAGGAACTGCACGAGTACTTCTAGCACAATGCTGTCGTCTCACCAAAAGTGTGTGGTGGATTATGGGCTGACGTGGTGTTCCAAAAATTACTCTGCATGACCAATTTCAACTTGTTGCTCCCGTACCAACACCCACCCCACCCCAATTAGAATTAACATCCACAATTAGAATGATCATGCCCAATCCCTGGTCATGGCCCCTCTCTCTTCCTTGACCAGAATGGGGGAAAGTGGTCGTTGCTGACAGGTACTGCTCTTGTTTGAATGTCGACTGGCTTTGCGGTTTTTGTTTTTTATCCGCAGTAATAGCACCCGGGTCTTGATGCTGAGCTGCCAACGGGGTTGGGTGCTAACCCAGTCAGTATGTGTGCAACACTCTTGGTGAGTGCCCTTGCTTCACTTAGTCCTCTTGCCTCTGGCTAGCGGCTCACTGCTGTTCGGGGAAAAGCTAACCCGGTTTCCTCCATAACTAACCCATTCAGGCCCTACTCAACCCAGCACCTCTTTGCTTTAAAAGAGACTTTTACCTTTCAACTTGTTCCTCCTAATTGACTGGTCAACTCTTAACTAAATGTTACTCCCACCAAAGGGTGAGCTTTTTCAACCATGGTCCAAAATAGGTGTGTGGCTCTTCCCTAAATTAGTACCTGAAAGGTAGCTTGTGCTGTTTAAAAAAAAAAAAAAAACAAGTTTTCACAAAGTGTAATTGAAGCGTTTGTTTGCTTTTGACTAGTTTTCTGTCAATTTGGTGCAAACCGAGAGGTTAAGTTCCTATGTCACTCTGTGCTGGGGTTTGTTTGTTTACCAGAAGTAATTATCCTTGCAGTAACAGTGGGTTGGCGCCATCGCCCAGCACAGGAGCAGCGCTAGGACAAAAGTGCTGCCTCAGATGCTCAACCGGAAACCTGGGTTCTCTGACAGTTTTGTTGCCCAGTGCGCATGCCTGGGGGCATTTTGCTTCCCTCGATGGGGCATTGAATGGCCGATTGGCGATGCATGCTGGCAAACTACATGTTTTGATGTGTAGGTAGGGGCAATAGTGCCCCTCGCTCATTCAAATGGATTAGGGTGTTGTGTCTGAAGCACTTCAGCTCCTGCATGTTCAGGAGGCATTCTTTATTTCCTGTTCGTGCTGCGTATGAGTTGGTGGGCTTTTGGGAGGTGGCAGCAGCGCAGTCTGGAGCAATCTGGCTGTGTGCAGGTGAGATTTTCATTTTTTATGTATTCTAAAATGAAAAAGTTTGTGTGAAGGGTGTATGGGTGCGTGTGAATGATGCGTGTTTGTGCAGGGATGAGGGTGTGTCAACAGCAAATTTTAAATGGCACCCGTCGTAGATGCTCAGTAAGGGTGTTGGTTTTTATTGCATGGTTAGACTAGCATTTTGGGCAGCCAGTCTAGCCATTTGTTGTGATATGGCATTTTTTACTTGCCATTGAGGACGCCACTAAAAGGGCAAGTATGGTCTACTGGCCTACATTGTGCAGCCATGAGTTTATGTGGGATGCTGCAGAGCCAGCGTGGACAGGATTTCCTATAGTATAATTACGGAAACCGGGTCTCATAATTGGGCGTGCTAAAGTGTAAAGGCACACGCATTATTAGCTCCACGTTGCAAGACTTGTTCAAAATGCTTGCATAGATTGCGCCCACATCCTAGAATGGGGATTATCTTGGTCAATCGACTTTATCGTGATAAAGCTTCCTCGGTTTTCACAAAGAAAATTGCTAGATCACTAATGTAGTAATGGTAACCACTATCAATTGCCAGCATCGACTGTGTTTAAATGCAACTAACATGGAATTTCATCTTTGCTGAACATGAGGCCAGAAGGACAGTCGGCTGAATCAACAGAAAGCGTGGTCTGCTTTCTATGACTGTTTGGCGTGTATAGGTAGGACTGGGAACGGGGAGCAGCGCCAGGTGAGTTAAGGGGTGAATGGGGCTGGGGTGGCATTAAAGGGAATGTGGTCTGCTGGTTGAGGGGCAGGCCACCACCACTAAACCCATATTGAGTGGGAGGGAGTGCCCCCCCTCCCCCGTATTGTGTGTGAGGCCTAGATCTGTGCAAATGCCATGTAGCAAACTTTGACCCCCACACGTTTGCATAAACGGGAAACGCGATGTATGTTTGGTTAAATCTGCTGTCCATAGGCCTGGCAGATCAATTTCTTAGCCAGTTGGCAGCACAGACTGCAATTATCCAACTATTTAATTTGCTGTTATTTTAATGTTTGTTAACTCATTGTAACCTTTTTTCCCCCATAAACAGTATAGTGGCAAGGTGGTCCCAATCACCGATAATCGATAGTGTTATCTGTATAGCGCTTTTTAAAAAAAAAAACAAAAAACTGGCATTTCAAACTAACAAGGACCATCCGTACATGTTTACTTGAACCATGAGTATGTTAACTAAACACCCACCCCTCCCCCGTGTGTGGTGCTCCCCCCTCCTTTATAGCGTTTGCCAGTGCTCCTTCCTTCAGTGGACCATTTCTGCCTTGCCCCCTCAGTCTGGTTTGAAGGTGCCCAGATCATCATTCACCATGGCCGTTAGTTTGTTCATTTTAAGAACGTTTTTCACTCGACACCCAATCTTCTTTATTGGGGACCCTTGGGCTCTTCCACTTCTGGGCCAGAGCTACCCTCATGGCCCGTAGCAATCTCCTACATCCTGGGGTACCTAATATATTTCTGAATCTCTTGGTGGTGAGCCAAGTAACATAGTCAGTGGGTTTTGTGGGAGTGTTTCCCCTGCAATTTCGACCATCCACCCTTGCACGTTTTCCCCAATATGCCTGTATTTGTGGGCAGTGCCACCACATATGGGCCTTCGAACCTACTAGGCCGCACCTCCTTTTGCAACACGGAGGCTCCCGGGAACATTTTGGATATTTTGAGGAGGTGCCTCTGCCAACCCTAGAGTACCTTGAAAGGATGCTCCATATCCGCAATGAACCAGTTTCCATGCAATGCTATTCTAAAGACCTTGCCCCACACCTCTTCCGTGAGTTCCTCTCCCGCTAAATTGTTCCAGTATTGACTGAACCCTCAGCTCTCATTTAAATTATTGGTGTTGATTACTTTATAAGACTTAAGACGCCATCCCCCTCCTCGAACCAGCTGAGTCGATGGCTCTCTCAAATGGGATTAGGGGTCTCTTGAATTTCTCTCCCCATTTTTGGTCACACAGGAGACCCTTCATACTCAAATACCGTAATCATATCTGATCCCTCGGCCTCAACCACCTCTTCGTAGGCTAGGAACTCTCCTTCCCGAAATAATTGGCCAGCCCTTTCTCTGACCAGGTCTGTGCATTTCAGAACCCCCCCTGGCTCCCAACCAGAGCACGGGACCCCATAATGATAACATAGGAGAGGGCCATGTGCACCTTTCTCCATAGGGACCACAGTACCCCCCGCCCCCACACACACAGCGTGGGGTCATTTTGTAATCCGTGGAATGTCTTTACGTGGGGCCCAAAGGAGATCCCTTACTTTGAGCGGATGGGTGTTAATCGAGGCCTCTGTTTTAAAGCCTGAATCACTGGCCTGAATGTTTTGTATGAGGCGTGAATCACCTCTACCTTGAAACGCTGGCTCTTTCCCTCTCACCCAGTGTCTCCTAAAGGAAGAGCAGGTCCAATTTGACCCTTCTAAATTCCCTGCCTAGCAGGGATCTTTTTATGGGCGAGTACATTCCCCAGATGTTGAGAGCCCATCTCCAGCACCGGTAGGTAGTCGGCCATTCCCAAGAACAAGATTACCTCTGATGGACCTCGCTGGGTCGTCCCCCTGACCTATCATGGCCTTGTTTTTATCCTGCTTGTGGGGCTCGAAGTCAGCCACCAGCCTTCCCTGGCGCTCAGCCAAAAGGTTTGACCATATCAGGTACTTGACTGGACCACCATTGTTCCCGCCATGGTCGGGCCTCACTTAACAAATGTCTCCCTCTTTGAACCTCCCCACTCACTAATGCTGCCTTTTCACTGACACTCCCCCTATACTTGCTGTTCGTTGGGGAAGCTAGCTATGTCTCGGATCAGAACGTCAGGCAGTTTCCATGGTCCAGTCCAAGGCCCCTGTCATCCGTCAGAGCTTTCCCCAGCCTCTATCACACGTCTGAGTTGGGGTGCTCAATTTTTTTGATTTTCCGGGATCCGTCTTCTGTCCCCCGCATTTCCTTTTCCTCTCGCTTCGGCTGCTGCTTCCCCCGTTGGTTGTTTCTGGTCATCGGCGGGTTCCAAATACTTGAATTGCCCCTGTCGTCTTCGGTGACCAGTTGTGTTCTCAGTCCCATATACTTGAACGATAGAGAGAACGGGAGTACCACCAGTAGTGCACCCCCTTCTTCTGCAGGCATGGGCAAGGGGCGGAATAGCCGTCGCCTAGCCAGTGTGAAGGCTTTGTTTTCTCGGTAAACTAGTGGAAGAGCACCAGGATGGAGTGGAGGCCCCCTGCTCTGTGTGCCCTTTCTTATCATGGGTTCCGTGGTCGCTTCATTTCCAAACAATAGGCGGATTACACCTCTGACCACCCAGCGGATATTCTTCTTTCCCCATCCACCCCTGGAATGCCAAAGAAGTGAAGATTGTTCCTAATCTCCCTATTCTCGAAATCGTCCATCTGCCGAGTGCTTTTTTTTTTCTCTCCAAGGCAGCCGATCTTGCATCTCTGTGCCTCCAGGGCGGTGAACGACAACTGATTGCACTCGAGCTGGTTCAGTCTGTCCTCCTCTTTGTCTGCTCTTTGATCTAACTTTTTCCAGATTTTGGTTTGTCTGAGCGCATGTCTCGGATTTCTTGCAGTATGGCGGCAAAGCCCTTTTCCATTGCAGAGATGTCCTTCGTCGGGATTCCTGCCTGATACATTCTGTTTTTTGCACTCTGGCTACCATGATCTCCAGGTGTCCCCTGGAACTGGAATTCCTGTTCCAGGCTCTTTTCCAGCTCATGCAGCACCCTTGTGCTTGCCAGTTGTCCGGGCGAGAGGTGGCAGGCACCAAATGCCACCACTGTGTTAGGGGGGGCTTTGCTTAATTTGGGCTACTTTTCTGGGGTGGCCTTCAGCTGCACAGCTGCTTTACTCAAGACAGGCTTCCGCCCCAGAGTAGGCTCCTGACTTTCTTCCTGGGGACGTGAACGGCTTCCTTTTGAGTATCCCCATGCGCTGTGTTTTTCCTCACCTCTCCCCGTTCCCTTAAGGGCCTTCGCTCCTCGGGACTGAACTGTTGTCCGGCTCTACACCAGGCGGGCACACGCCCCACTGGTAAGGAGTGGGGGCCTCTCACCTTGATGTGTTAAACTTGTTTCTTTGTTTGTGCTCCAGCTGGGAGGATCAGTCTGCAGTAATGTCTGTGGAGAAGGTTGGCTATTTGCACCCCCGCCCCCCTGTTTAGGGGCTGTGTGGTAAGTACACGTTCCCCTGGTGCAGGGCCACTAGCCCCGTGCTTTTGGCCTTGCACTTATTTGGGGTGGTCCCCCCCCCCCACCCCTAGCCTTCATGACGGCCCCCGCCCCTCCTGCTAGTCGTTAGTCCCCACATGTGCTGGCCAAGAGGGGATGGTGCAATGTCCCTTGTATCCTCTTGCTGTAGGAGGTGTATCCTCTTGCTGTAGGAGGGTATATGATGGGGCCCCTTCCAGGCTTTGGGGGCGGGTGGGTTGGAATGCTGCTATATGTTCTGGGGGGAGGTGGGTAGGCCCCACTTATCCTCCCTCTGCTCCCTTGTGATTGTGTTTGTTCAGGAAGCCGCCCATCTGTGCCTCACCTCTGAGCCCAGAGGGGGGCGGGGGGGCTTTTCCTTCCCTGGGTGCTGTGCTGGCTGTCTGTTTTAGGGGAGCTAATGGAGGGGCTGTATTCTGGTTGCCGTGTCCCTCTATCTGCTGCTCCAAGGGGAGGGGGTCCTCCCGCACTCCAGGCCTCTTCACCCCCCCCTCTTATATGGGTCCCGCTCCCTGATCCTGCGGCGGGCGTGTGGCCTTTCCTCAAGGGGTGGTCCGATGTACTGAGGGCCCGATCCTCGTCTCTGATCCGCTCTTCGGTTTACGTTTCGTCCTCCGGATTGGGGACTCCAGACCAGCGTCCCCCTCCCGCTCTGTGCCTGCCTCCACTACCCTCAGCGCACCCCCACTCCGCGGGATATCTTTCGCGGACAGGGGTCTGCAGCGTATTAGTTCCTTGGCGGGCTCAAATCGCTATCAGTGGGAAGCTCCACCAGGCCTTCATGCTCTCCACCGTCCTCACTGTCTCGCGGGCAGCCGGCCTGAGCCTGTGCCACTTGAGACTGGCGATGCGCAGCAATTTTGTGCTGCTCTGCTTTGTTCGGGTTCAGGGTAGGGGCTCACTGCCCCAGGCGGGAATCCACTGGGACACCAAGTCTTCTCCGCTTCGGCCTCCGTCCACACGCCTATACCTTGTGGCATGTGCCTGACACAGGGTGGCCTCACAGGTTTTTCCTTGCCGTTGCGCCTGGCCTTCAATGGCCCATTTCCCAGCTTCGCCAAGGCGCCTGAACTCCAGGTTTTCACTCAATTGCACTGGAGGTGTGGGGGAGGTGGGGATGTCGGTAAAAATGGTTGTGGTTGGAAAGGGAGTGGGGTGGGGGGTTCGGTTCCCTTTTCGGCCCATCGATGGGAGAGCACAGCACTTGGGCTTCCATCGCCTGTGCGCCCCCCTGGTGGCCCTCCAGGTGTATACCGCTTTTACCATTGCTATGATTCCAAGTGCTGTGGGTTGAACGCCTTTGGGGACTGCATGCCAGATCGGCGGAGCGAGTTATGTAGTAAGGGTGCACTCTGTATGTGTGCAGCCAGTGTGGAATAAGATGTGTGGCTGCATACTAGTGCTAGCAGGACCAATGAACTTGGGTATCTGCATTCTGGCTGCGCTGGTGTGACACACTGTGCTGCTAGGCTGATTTCGAAGGGTAGAGCTGCATTCTAAATACTGTTGAGGTGAATGTGGAGGTGTGTGATGTGTGCAGCTAGGCCAAATTAATCGAGGGGTGTAGCTGCATTCTGTTTGTTAGTGCAGAGGCTGCATTTGTTTGTTTTCCTGGGGTACCTAGTTCTCGTTGAGCTTCTGGTGTCTGTCAAGGGGGTGGTATCTCTTTTGGGGTTCGGGCTATTAAGGTAAGCCCCCCCCCCGTGTCTTTTTGGGTCAAATTGTTATGGTGAAGACTGACGGGTGGTGACTAGTAGATAACTCCTGTAATTACTGCGTAGTTGCTTGACATCCTTGGTCGGTAGTTCTACTTGGACACAAGAATAAGTGCTGGAACGTTCTTTGGTATATGGTTCAGCTCATGGTTTTCCTGATCTGTGGGATTTGCAATAAAAGGCACTCGTGGGCTGATAGATTAGGGCATGTTTGCAGGGCAATGATCAGTTCATAAGTGCTTCGGTTCGAAGTTCTGCTAGATATATGATCCTGAATTGAGTAGTACAAAGTGCAAGAGAACCCCAGCTTTATTCGAAGATTAAAAGAAAAAGGCCGGAAGCCCCGTTTGTGTATTCTGCAACCTTTCCCTATACGAGTGCACGCTACTTCTCACCCTGCCTGTTTAGTCTTTTCTTTATGGTGGTTGCATCAGCTCTGTTTTAAACTGGCTGTTCTGGGCCATTTATCCTGAAATGACAGTTCACATCTGTCATAGTCCACCCAATGCTGGATGTAATTTTCAGGATCCAATGGTAGTTCATGTTTAATACCATGGGGACCACCAAGTCTTTCTATGACATGCATGCAATGTGGCTCATCTGTTGGCATGTGCCATCTTTACCCAGTACTATTGTCAGCATGTTTCTGTTTTCTTACCCGCTTTTACATTGTCTCAGATAATTTGCAGTGCACAGGTGCCAGTCACTAATAATGGCGTTGGTACAGTGTTTTAAATTCCTCTGCTGACCAGGTAGGCACTTATGAGCACAGATAATCAAAACAGTCCTAATTTTCTGTGTTCTTGACCATATTTGTATGTAATTCCTGCACAGACGTTATAGCTTCAGTCAAGCTCCCATTCTGCCATCCTGTGTTATGAATGTATAGCTTGACCTATCTTTGCGCACATGCCCCCCCTCCATGGCAGTGAGGTGGTCAAGGGCGTACTTATTTAGAAGGGTTAATCAATCTGACGGCTCTTGGCACCTCATTAATGGCGTAAAGCCCCTTTGCAGTGGCATTGATTGTTGGCAATAACTCCCATCTTTTCTGCAACCACTTAGCATTGGCAGCTGTTTGCAAACCAAGGATAAGGAGCTATGTAAAGAACGTCCATGCTTTGCTTGCTTTATAGCCTGTGTTCAGGTGGTTATCTCATCTGTTGATTCTGCTCTTACATTGAGACATTGTCCCTTTTGTGTGCTGTAATGTTAAGTATATCTTTTTATCGGACATGGGGTAATTTTTGCATCATGTCATTTTAAGGCACTACCAGTGCGGGTGCAAGCAACATTGCCAGTGAGCATTTGCCACCCCAATTTGGCGGGAGCTGCGTGTAAGCCTTTGTACCTCACGCCCAATAGATCATTCGTACAGTTGTGCCTATTTTCATACCTGCATCCTTCGTTCTTTCCCACTTTCACTGGGCCGTTGTTTTTGAAGCACACGGAAGAATTTACCATCTTTAGTGTGTATTGGCCCCATTTAATCTTCCACCCACGTTGGCAAGTTGACGGTACTTGTCCATTCATCAAAACAAACTTTATTGGAATTTTCCAGAAGCCCCCTCCATACTCCTAATTGGAGCTTTAACTCTACATCATCCTTTCCACCTGACCATCAGAGGTGTATATGTCCCCTGCTATATGCAACTGTGGTTTATCGCAAGAGGTTTTCTTTCCCCAGTGAATCTGTGCACTTGAACAGTGGCTGTTCAATCATTGTTCGCTCACTGTGCCCATGACGAAGTATACTTCATTACCACTTCTTTTGTCCCTTTTACTTTTGTCTGCTTGATTAAACTATCCTTGTATGTCGACTTTACGTAAGCCCACCTCCCCTGAAAATGATTTGAGCAATGTGCTGGTATTTGCTTGTCCACGAAAGCTTTGGAGGCGCTCAACGCAATCTGAATGAGTGCAGACAAAGCAGCTCTCATTCGATTTCTCCCTCCCCATCTTGGTCCTATGTCTGTACCACAAATGATTAATTCTTTGGTCATAACCTTCAAAATATCTTCTAAAAAAATTAAAATCTTCAATTGCATCTCTTAACCATAGTCATACTGTCACTTACGTTGGCAGCTATTAATCCTATCGTCACTAAAACAATCTTGCTGCCTAAGTATATAATGGAAACCTGAAGAAAATGGCAGTAATCATTGGGAGTCTGTTTTCTTTTATGCACATGTTGGGGGCAGTAAAGAACGCGTCCTTTGCCCATGGAAAATAAATAATTCTGTGGTGTGACATTAATGTCATGTTGCTTTTCAGCTTTCACTCTTGCCCTTGTCTGGGGTTTGGTCATCTCTTCTGTCTGCCGGGGTCGGTCTCTAAATATTTTCACATCGCCATTCTGCACAGGTTGTTTTGTATTTTAATTAAAAAAGTCTTGCACTTTTCGTGAAGGGGTCGCATAGTGGACAGGGTATGGGCCTTCATATCGTGGTGTATTCCACTTGTGGACCACATTCTGCATGTCAACTTAATCTCCAGGGTGATAATTGCAGGGGGGGGGTGATGCAGCATTTTAATCTACAATGCACTCAGCTGTCGTTGGTTGCTTCTTTGCCCCCTGCTGCAACTGTATCTGCCGGGAAATGAACTTGACTTTAAACATTTAGTCATGGCAGTTGGATAATCATGCATTTCATTTCCAAGCGCAGTCGCAGCACTTGTGTCCAATTGAGCACATGCGGGAGGAGCAATGTGGACATGCATTCTTCGGCCATCACTATTTTGTGAGGCAGCAATCTGAGCCTATCTGATTGTGTAAGGCAATGAATGCCATGGGAAGGCAGTGCAACCAATTGGTCTTTAAAGTACCTTGCAATTTAACAATGTTTTCCTTCAAAATGCTGTCGAGATGTTCCACAATCCCGTTGGCCTGGGGATGATGGGCAGAAAAAAAGCTTGTGCTTAATGCCAAGCAGAGATGTGATTTCAGAAAATGTTTGCATAGTGTGTTCTGTTATCTGACGTAGCACTTCACATACTCCCCATCAGGGAAATGTGTTGTGTACACAGCATTTAGCAGCAGGTGTTTGCATGGGTACACAGAGCTGCTTCTATCCAGCGTGAAAGGGGATATACGGCCACAATTGTGTATCGATAGCCATTGCAACTTCGGAGCATATTGAGTCTATGCAAATAATGAGCATTGCTCCTCTGCCTGTTCTCAAAGTATATCCAGTGGTGTTCCCTTAGCATGCTGAACGATTTGAGGAAATTCACAACGTTCATGCGAATTAGGACCAGCCTATCTTTCAGAATGGGCTGCTGCAAGACATTCCCTTGTGGCGTTTGCTGGGTACTGCAGTTTCTCCAATGCTACCGTTAGCAACTCGAGAGGCATTTGTTTACTGCTTTGTCACCACACTGGGTCAGGTGGGGTGCAATGAATGCCCTCTCCCCACCCCTCAATTCTGTTCTTGTGCTGCGCTTCCCTGTCGCTCATGCGTTATAGCCCATAATACGCCCCATTCTAGTGTGTAGTCTATCTTCTAGAGCATTTGTAAAAATATAAAAAAAATTCTGCTATTTTTATCTGCTGGGTCATTACCACTGGAATGCCAGCCCCTCGATCAATCTTTCTAGTAAAGCGTCCTGCTGTACTAGAGTACCATATGTCTGCTGAAAACCCCTCCTTTCCACTGTTACAGTTCTGAATGTACTTTAGACTTCACATCGGCAGCATCTGAATATATTGTCACTAACTGGTCCTCATCTTGTTCTAATGCAATATCCGTACCACCAATTCTGCCTGCATCTTACTTTGCACTATCTCAAAATCATGTTCCTTTTTTTTTAATACCACTGCTGCACCCTTATTCCTCAATCCTGTGCGCCGATCTATCGTCAATGACCTGTCAACAAAGACCACCTATGTTTCCCTCTCACCGCCCCCTCTAGTGCAATCTCTTTAATTTGGGGGCATGTTATCGTATGTCATTGTATGTGGTCCAATCTTGGGCCCACTCTTGTTCAGCAATAAATCTTGCATGGTTCACTGTCTGGCACCAACAATTTTTATCGATGGACTGGACACTAGAACCTCATATCCAGACGCCTGCTGCGTAGTGAGTGGATTTTGGCTTCTCAAAAATGGCAGAGGGCATGTGCCACATACATTGTCATGGAACAGCCCATTGTTTATTATGGAGCACTTTTCTTTTGCAGACGCTCCTGAAGCTAGTGCTTGCTCACGTGGTTATGTCTTGATCCAGAATCCCACTGTAATATGCTAATGGTTTGTGCCCCATTGCCTTCTTTGTAATCTGGTATTACCAACGCGGGAGCTGTGCTTAATCACTTTTTTTCAATTTGTCAAAGGTATCTTATCTCACCTATCCACAATATGGTGCTGTATTCTTTGTGCTTCCTTAAGCCCTTCCAATAGGGGCGGAACATATGTGCTATAGTCAAAGACCCAGACATGGCAGTAATTACATAGCCACAAAAATAGCTGCAGTTTTGTCACTTTCCCTGGTCGGGTGTATTACTTATTGCTTCTGCTCTTTTCAGGTGTCTCCTTTCTCCCTCCTTGTGATATTAACTGGTCCAAATAAAGTACTTTTTCCTGAACATGCTGCTCTTTCTCCAGGTCTACTTTGTATCCCTTTTCAGCCAACTGGGTCATGAACTTTACTGAGTCTGTCCTGCAGTCTTTTGTGGAGCTCTACACTAACGGGTCATCAAAGTACTGTATAATGGGACTGTGTGTCAGCAAGTTACCCAAGTCCATTTGCAGCACCCTATTGAACACCCTAGAGGATTCACAGTATCCCTGTGGGAGTCTTGTCTGTTGTGGTCTGGTTGAACTGTAGGAAAATGGTGTCAAATACTGTGGGCCTTCGATGGAAAAGTAAGCGTTGTTCATATCAACCACTGTAAAATGTGTGGCAGTAGTATGTGATGCAAAATGGTAGCTGGATTGAGCACAACTGGAAATTCTGCCTCCACAATGTTAAAGGGTGCAGATCCTTTTAAGTCTCAAAAACCCTCCCCCACCCCAATTTCTTCACATGGTACGCTGCTGTGTTCATGGGGATTCGGACGTCGCTATTATCCAGTTTCATTAATTTCTTTGTCTGCCTCTCTAGACATTGGGGACTGTCTTACTCTGGATAAAATTGCCCCATACATTTTATTTTCACTGCTCCAATCCCTTTCGGTAATCCTAAATCCAAAGGGGCTGCTAGTTCATAATTCACTAGGTACTTTTGCCCAGTCTTGTAAAAAGGATGGCACATTTTAACCAATTATATATCCAGTGTTTCCCTGTATTGCACCTTTTGGGACACCTGATATGTACCTTCTCCTCTGACTTTTGTGTTATGCAGGTGATAATCTGGCTCTCTTTCAGGCTCCCCTTGCCTCCTCGCTCATTCCTGACTATATCCGTGATTCAGAGTTGGTGCCCCTCCAACGATCTCTGCCTTAATGCTAGTAAGACGGAGAACCTTCTCATTGGGACCCCTGTTCTTGCTTTCCCTCTCACTCTTGCCACCTTTTCTCATTGGGACCCCTGCTTTCCCCTCGCTCGCTTCCCTTTTTTCATTGGGACCCCTGCTCCTGCTTTCCCTCTCTCCACCCTTTGATTCCATTTGCTCCTCAAAACACATATCTTGCCAAGAAGGCCCAATCCCAGCTGCACCTCCTCAGCGATATTCTTCCTTTTCTGCAAAGCCTTGGTTCTCTAGGCTGGACTACAGCAACAGCCTTTTTTCTAAATCTGCCTTTCTCTGCAACTGATCAAGAACAGAATTGAAAGACTTAAACCTTGGCCTCAAGGCTAGGGACCGTATTTCTCCAGCCCTGAAATCTCTCCACTGGCTATTGGTGGCTGCAAGGATCAAGTTCAAGACCCTCTGCATCGCCCGCAAGGCTTTCTGTGGTCATGGCCTGCACCACCTTCAACTCTTTCAAAATACTTTCCTTCTCAAGCCCTTTGCTCAGCTACCTCCAAATCTCAGGGTCAGACGCTTACTTGGGCAGAGAGTGGGGGGTAGATCTCTCCTCTGCAGGTGCCTCCCTCTGGAATGGCCTCCCTACTTTCTCAAACTTGAGCTGGACCACCTGAATTTCCGGAAGCTGCTCAAGACCTTTATTTTCTCCTCTGCTGACCTACCTGCCTGCTGCACCGACTGGTTACTTAGCTACCCACGGAGTCTCACTGGGTACTAGTGTCCTCCATGATCAGTCTCCCCTGCACCACCTCCAGGGGCTGTAACTTCGAATGGATGGTGTCCTCCCATGTATTCCTCATCTTTGATATATTCGTATCTTCAGCTTTGCTGCTTCAGAATGTTTTTTTTTTTTTTTGCTGTGCTTGATGCCATGACGTCTGTCCCTCGAGGGCTGCCGTAGAGCGTCAATGCCATCAGCAGTAGAAATGGCTCGAGCCGCGCCTGTTGACTTCAGTTCTGTTTTTCCGCAAGCATTTGCTTCGAGTATTGAACGGCACACTTCAGTGGTCTTAAAATCCTTCAACCCCAAAGTCCGGCTTTAAGAAATGTCATGACTATAGGAAGAAAATATCCATCACTGATTCCTCACCGCGTCTGCCTGTGGTGCCTGGGTTCCCAACATTGGACCGAGGACTATAGGTCCTGCCAGGCCATGACTGGAAAAGCTCTTGGGGAGTGACCATGTAAACTGGTGGCGGGGAGGGAAATGTCGACGAGGGACGAGAAGTCTGGGGAGTCTAGGGACTCGACCCGGGGCAAAAATTCAAAGTTCTCGATCAAGAGTCAGGAGAGACATCATAGGTCGCCTTCCTCTGATACCTCTACAGGGGTTATCGGGTGCCCAACTAAAAATTATTCCCCCAGAAAATGGGAGGCTTTAAACAATTCTATGATGTGTATCTTAGAGAATGCGGCCCAGACACCCTCGAAGGAGTCGCGCAAAGACCATGCCCCGGATGACAGGGGAAGGTCAAAGACTACTTAACACTCCAAGTCCGGTGAGAAGTTGTCGGGTCTCGTCTAGAGAACCTTCTCCGATACCTCAGGAAAAAGAGCAAATTGACAAGCCTTTTGGTGCATACATCGAATGCAACGCTAGACAAAACTGCTTTAGTCCAAACCTTTGACACCATTGTCAAAGGTTTTGTCAACGCCATTGTCGAAGGCTTCATAGACACCTCTGTTGAAGGCTCCATCGATAGCATTGTCCAAGACACCATCGACGACTTTGTTGAAGCGAGCGTCGAAGCCAGTGCCATTGCCTTCATGGCCTCTACCCACTCTGGGTAAGATATATACACATTTGCCAAAGAGACTTTAAAGTCCGTGGTTTCAATTTATGAAGAGGAGCAAGCCTCTGAGGAGGATTCTCCCACCTTTTGGATTGAGTTATGGTACAAAAAAATGCTCCTGCAGAGCTTATTGACCCGGCTTCTAAGATGTCTGATCTTTATGAATGCCTTCAATCTGATGGTGGCATAGACACTTCGCCAAAGCTGGAGTTTGACAGGCCTGATCCAGCTGAACATGCAGATTTCCGCATACAGGACTATCATGAACAGTTATTGAGTTCATGGGCTGGATCAGAAATTCTCTCTATGAGCGAGTCAACATAACAGATATCCTGAGCCAAGGCCCTCAGAAGGACCCAGTGTTGCAGGTTCCTATAGCCCTGCAAAGGAAGTTAATGGCAAACTGGGAAACTCCAGAATCTGGACCAGCTGTTAACGAGAACTTTGCCCGAAAATATAGAACTTGTAGCATTGATCCGGACTATTTGACTAAGCACCCTACACCTGAAAGCTTGGTGGTCCAAGCAGCTACATCGACTAGACAGTCCGCTTACCCCTCTTTTCCACCGGATAGGGATGACAAGAGGGTTGATGACTGGGCTCGCAAGAATTATTTTCTTTGGGTAGTATGACCTTGAAGTCAACTAATGTTACTTGTACCCTTTCAAGGTTTACTTGCATGCCTCTGGCACTTAGCATGGCGGCTGAACACATTCCGGAAGGCGAGGAAAGAGACAGGTTCTTGGCTTTAGTGAAAGATGGAAAGGAGGCAATGGGGGAGTGCCTCCAGTCCGGACTGGACACTGCTGACAGTATCAGCAGTTCCATGGATTCTAGCACCGTACTACGTAGGTTTGTGTGGTAGAGTAAGTCTGGCTTTGCACCTGATGTGCAGGGTAGACTACTCAATATGCCCTTTGATGGCTTGAGGTTGCTCGGTAGCAAGGCGGAGGAGTCTGGAGAAGCTGCAGACCTAAAGCGGCGGCTTAATCACTTGGTGACTCCATACGCCATTCTCGGCAACACACCTATTCAGGCTCATCTTCCTGGATAGGGCTTCCTTTTCGTTTCTATTCCTCATTTGGAAAGGGAAGAGGACAGGCTGGACAAAGGGGATAGAAAAGATTCCCTTGTGGTGGATGTGGAAGAGGTGCTAGATCAGCCCCAGCAGCAGCAACTGTACCCCCAGCCGCTGCAGCAGCTGCCTCTAAGCCCCTCTGAGGCCCTGACCCTGGTGGGAGGCAGAATCTTGCAGTATCTGAACGAATAGTGGGGCATTACTTCAGATGCTTGGGCACTGGAAACAGTAGCCCAGACTTACTGCCTACCTTTTTCAGAAAAGACCACAGGATCATCCACTGGGATACAACTCTGTCAAAATTCCGGATCTGCTCCGGTTGCAGGACATTTTAACCCTGCTGGAGAGAGGTGCAATACAACCATGTACCTGTAGCGGAGAGGAACAAGGGTTGGTATTCCCCCCTACTTTCTCATTCCCAAGAAGCACAGAGGATTAAAACCCATCTTGGACTTAAGAAATTTGAACAAATTCCTCAGGATGGTCAAGTTCAAGATGGGTAACCCTTTCTCAGATCCTTGAGGCTCTCCAAATTCAGGACTGGTTGGTGTAATTGTACCTTCAGGATCCTTACTTTCATGTGCCAATCCATCTCGAGCACAAAGTACCTGAGGTTCGCGGCTCTCGGTTCTCACTATCAGTTAAGAATTCTGCCGTTCGGCTGACCTCCGCCCGAGGGTTTTCACCAAGCTGATGGTGATAGTGGCAGCGGGTCTCTGGAGGAGGGGGAGGGGATTCACGTCTACCCCCCTACCTGGACGACTGGTTGATCAGGGCTTGTTCACCTGAGCAAGCCCAGGAACATCTCGGTATCACCTGCCACTCCTTACACAGACTGGGCTTCTCCCTTGATAACAAGAAGTCCCTTATGATACCATTCCAAAGACTCCAGTTCACTGGTGCGGTCTTGGATACTTCCTTGGGCAAAGCCCTGCCTCACTTGGTGAGAAGAGCGGAACACATTCAGCCAGATGGTAACAAAATTCCAGTATGTCCAACATCTTCCAGCCTTTGATTTTATTTTTTTGGTGGTTGATCGGTCTCATGGCATCCTGCATTTTTTTTGTGCCAGGCACGACTGAGATCCCGTCAATGGGCTCTCAGGACTCAGTGGTACCAATTTTCAGGGAACATGTCGGATCACCTGCAAGTACCGAGCAGAGTTGCTCAGGACCTAATTTGGTGTGCTTGCAAGGACAACATTCTCAAGGGAGAATCTTTTTGGAAAACCATGGCTGGAGAGAACGGCAGTGATGGATGCCTCACTCGTGGAGTGAGGAGCCCACACCAACGATTCAAACTACACAATCTTTTGGCGCGGAGGGCAATCAGACTAGTGCTGAAGGCCTTTCTGCCCTCTGTATGGGGAAAGATTGTCTTGATAATGACACAGCACAGTTGCCATGTACTACCTCAACGAGAGGTGTAGGGTAACTACCACTGTGTAGAGAGGCAATGCTGGTCTGGGCAATGTAAGAAGGAATCTGTCGGCAGAACATGGCAGCGGACGCTCTGAGCAGGCAGAGCACAGTATCCCATGAGTGGGAACTAGCTCATGAAGTCCTTCAAGAGATCTTCACCCTTTGGGGAACTCCTCAAGTGGATCTGTTCGCGACCGGTGTCAACTGAGAATGCGGTCAGTACTGCTCAAGGGGAATTTCCTCCAAGAGGAGCTCTAGGTGACACACTCGTAGTGGACTGGAAATTTCAACTCCTGTATGCGTTTCCTCCAGTCCCCGTGATTCCTCATGTAATCGGAAAGTTGAGCAAGTTCAGGAAAACCATGATCCTAATTTCTCCGGATTGTGCTGGGAGAATGTGGTACTTCTGGACATGTCCATCTACCCTCCAATACGTCTTCCACAAGGAGGATCTTCTCTCGCAAGAGGAAGATTGGGTTCTCCATCCAGAGGTCTTCAGTCTTCACGCATGTTTTCTGAGAGGCTGAGATATAAGGATTGGGACCTCCCGGAAGACATAATGGAGGTTTGGCTTTCAGCCAGAAGGCAAGGCCAGCAACCAAATCCTTGTACCGGTGTCGTTGGAATAAATTCATGAATTGGTGCAAGGATAAGAATGTGGATCCATTTCAATGCAGTACTCCCACAGTGCTTTCTTTTCTGTTGCATCTGGCTGATCTGGTGCTCCAGATTGGAACCATAAAAGGATACCCGGCTGCGCTTTTCATTTTAAAGTGCTCCTCTGAAGAGGTCTCATATTTCAAAATGCCTTAACTGTTCCAATTTCTGAAGGGACTCACTAACTTGTATCCTTCAGTCCCATATCATGTCCCTGCTTGTAATTTAAACCTTATGTTAAAGTGTCTAACTCTTATACCCTTTGAGCCTTTACAGTCCTGCCCTTTAAGGCTCTTAACTCTGAAAACTGCACTTCTTGTGGCATTAACATCAGCCCGCAGGGTGAGTGAGTTGCAGGCTCTTTCATGCAAGCCGCCTCCTACGTTTCATAAGGGTTAAACCATCATTTCTGTCGAAGGTAGTCTCTGACTTTCATCTGTTGCAAAATATGGCACTCCCAACTTTCTTCCCTACTCAAAAGGGCTCTGAGTTTTTATGTTGCAAGAATGGCAGAGCTTCGCCATGATAGCTTTTTGTGGGATATACCAGTCCTCAATTGCCACTAGCAGTAACTAAACCAACCATATCCCGGTGGATTACACTGGCTTTTGGAGTTCTACAGTCTTGCTGGAAAGGACCTGCCGGAAGGGCTTCGAGCTCATTCTGCGAGGGGCATAGCAACTTCTGTGGCTCTTCAAAGGGGTGTCCCTATAATTGATATATGCTCAGGGGCAACTTGGGTGTCAATTTTTTGTTAAGCGTTATTGCTTGGACTCCTCTTCTCAAGAAGGTATTTTTGCTAAGGCACTCCTTCATTCCGTTCATGATAATTAGTGCTCCCTCCTAATTGTCACTGCTATCAAAGATGAGGAATACGTGGGAGGACACAATCCATTCAAAGAACAAGTTACTTGCCAACTGGTAATGTTCTTTCGACTGGATGTTCCTCATCGCCCCTCCCAGCCTACCCTACTGGCCAATTTACGTGGTTTACACTCAGCTTTCTGAGAGCTTGGGGTACGCCTGATCAATCCCTCGATTGGTGGGAACGAAAACACGGAACTGAAGCCAACCGGTGCAGCTCGAGCTAGTTGTACTGCTGATACGGCAACGCTCTACAGCGGACATCAATGACCCCACCCCCCCACCCCGGAGCAGCAAAGTTGAATATACAATTATAACAAAGGAGCATCCAGTTGAAATCAATGTTACCAGTTGGTACGTAACTTTTTCCTCTACAGCCCACATGTCTCCTTGCACTTACCCAGAGCCGCACTTATTCAGAGCATTCCTACCCTGATTGCATTTCCCTCTTCCTCTCCTTGGCATGTCTCACCTCTCCTGTTGTACTTGCACGATCTGAATGACATAAGGACTAGTAAGATTGTCTTGTCGTGCCTAGAAACACTTGTGTATCGGCATGTTATAAATGACATCATATCCTGCAATGCAGATGTCGGAAATGACCATCTGTCATTGTCTTCGAAGAAGTCATCCTATGTCATGGCACTCGCTGTGCTCAGTCAACTGCTATCACGGTGCACCAATGAACACCTTTGCCGTCCATCCTATGTAGTACTATTCTGTTCTCTAGTACCTCTGCTGCTTCTCGCTGTATCGTAATAGCCTCTCCTGCTACATCCATGGGCACCACCGCTGTGGATAGAAACAGTGCGGTCAAGTGCAACCATTTTTATTTAATTGTTGCAAGCCATCCTAACGCCTGTTCTTGTTAAAGCAATAGGTCAGTGGTGCCCATCTGTTCCCTTTGACCATAAAATGCTTGTATGAATTCCTTTGCGTTTACATAATTAATAACTAGTGTCGAACACCTCAGTAAAAAATCTTATTCAACCTGCTCATTAAATGCCTCCCCAATATGTTCACTGGTGTTTTTCGGGAATATAACACTGGTGCAGCCAACCTAAGCTCACTGTTGTGGGCAGTTTTTCTGTAAATGGACCCCTTGATATATCCCTAGAGAATCCTTGCTTGTCCGTCACGTTTTATGATGGTGGAAAACTCCCTTCCTGGACACATGGTCTTGTTGCCCCATTGTCTACTAAAAAAGAAAATGTCTCGTCTCCTCACTCCCACCTGTGGTTGTTCATCTGGGTCGGGAGTTGGTACTGTGCACATCAAGCCGCTCTGTCCTATTGTGGGTATGTGCGTAGCCCTATCCTTGTAGAATGATTCCCTCCCATAACTCACTACCCCCTACTGTGTCCACCAGTGTTTGTGGCCATATGTCCCTGTCCCACTGTCGGTACTTTGTGTGTAGTGCGTTCGATGGCTGTTTAGTTTGTGGTTGTATGTATCTGGAATATTGATACTTGTGGCTGCCCCCCTCTCTTTGGCCATCGCTACTGCATCGCCCCTCTGCTCCTGCATGTTTGTGAATAATGCCCATTCTTCCATACATCCAACTTTGCACACCAATCATCTGGGACTCCCAAATTGTTGTCTACCATCAAATACCCCTCAAAATGCAGTTTTAACCCCATACCATCTTCCTTTTGGTGCATCCCCATGGTGGTAATAATTACTTTCCCCTCTCCCTGCAGCATATCTGCTAATACCTGCCTGTAGACCTTCCTGCCCATACATTTGTAATCTTTGCTTCCTGTACCAATATATTTGACATTTTCATTTGCACTCCGTTCGCTTCCTCCCTCTCCATTTTATTCTTTTTCTTTGTTTCATTCGACAAAAATGAACTATGCTCAGTTGTATTTACCTCGATTTCCCCACAATTTTCTTTAATTATTTTTGGATATCTTCAGGGAGACCCTGCCATAAAATGTGATAAAACACAGGGACGTTTTTGTTCCGGTTTGCCCTTGTCGCCAATCGTCACTTATTTCTTTTTCATGCATGCGGCTGGGTCCTCCATTTATCTCCATTTTGTGTCATGGTTGCGCTTGTGCCTGGGAATTGTACCCTCAATGCTCTCCAAACGTCTGCTCGACAATTGTTAAAGGGGACCCATCTGTGGTTTTTTGCTCAGATGCCGCAGGGTAGTCTGTCCTTTTCCATGTCTTAAGATTGTTACCCCGAATATAGAAGGAAATAAACTTCATTCCCCTATTGCCAATGTCATCCCTGATTGTTTTTCCAACTCATAAATGCACTTCCATGTCTTTGCTGTAAGCAATGGTAATTTAGTCATTAAGTTGTCTCTGGACATGGTATATACTGATACTGAGCCAGCCCCCTCCATTTTTAGAGGCCAGGTAATTGCATCATCTCTTTTTCAAAAACAATTACATGGAGTGCGCTTCTGGTACACATTATTTTAGTTCACAACCTTGAAATTGTTTCTCTGTACCCTTTTGACATTAAAATCATACAAATCGCTTTTCACTGTTAGTACACATCCTTTTTTATTTTACGTTTCCTCTCAAACATATAATTCCTTCAACTGTTTAAGCATATCCTTATCATTTTTGCCTCTCAGCACGTGTTTCTCCACGTTTAATGCACGTGGTTCATCAGGAGAGTTTCAATTTTTTGTTAATTTTTGTATTTCCAACTTATTATTCCTTAGTTGTTAATGATTTCTTTCATTTTGGAAAACTTTTTTCTTATTTTCTTATAAAATATTTGATAGGTTTCTTATTTTCCTTCGGTACGATTGCCTCTAGTCCGTCTCAATCCTTGCATCATCTCTGCCTTTCATATGAGCACAACTGCACGTGCTTTCCACCGTTGCTATGTTGAGCCTGGCAAGTTCCTTAATCTGTGTTTTATATATGGCATTTTCTTTCCTGAATTTATTGGGAGAAACTCCATCGATGGTCCACCACTCTGTTGTAACTCACTACGCCGCAGATCGGTGGGTAATCTTCTGGTATTTTGGGTGCACCTACTTGGGGAGCTTGTGTCACTTCTTAATCTCCTTCCTCTTTCCAACCACCTTCCTTCCTCACTTTCTTCTATCACCTTTTTATTGCTGATACTTCCAAGACCTTCCCTTCCATACACTCCTTTCGATTTCCTCTCGTATGTTTTTGCTAACACGGTCATAAACCTCCCTTGTGTTCTGTTCCTTCACTATCATCCATCTCCTTTCTACTAATGCTAGCATTAACCTCCCGTCTGTCCTTTTCTCTTGCTCATCCCCTCTTTCCAATGCTGTTACATTGATATTTTCAGTTTTTGGCCCACCTATTTCAAATACTGTTTGTCCTTCGTTGCATTTGTCTGGTGATTACTTGCTCTTGCCCTCCCCTCCTTGTATTTTGTATGCTCAATTCTTTAGTTTCGATTCTGTGCATCCTTTTCTGCTTGTAATAACACACTTCTTGAATTTCCCTGTATGCCAGTATCTTGTTCTTCCGGGTGTGAAAATGTATGATTTGTGCTCCTGCTTGTAATGGGTATAATCCTACCACAGTCTTTCCACAACTGCAGTTGGAAATATCTTCTCTTTCTGTCGTCAATGCTTTTATTTTTAAGGAAAACAAAATCAACCGTCTCCGAAGGCATTTCCGTGCACAGATACTCTCAATCCTAGGATCACTGAGGTCAGTCAGCGTTGAATCCCCTCGATCTGCCTGATCTGACCTATGCGGCCAGTGTGCCACCTGAGAGGCCAGGCAGGACTTTGCGAGAAATTGACTCCTGCCAACCCCTTCTTAGGTGCACAAGCTAACTGCTCCCTGCACAGCTTCCCAAGGGAGATGCGGCGAGGAGTCATTGACCCTCCACCAGACACTGGGTATCTCAGCAGTGCCTCCAAGTGTTGCATGGAGGGGTGTGGGGAAGGATTGAGGGAAGGGGGGGGCGCTACCAATCACTGATAGTAATAGGTCATGTGAGGGGGTCAGAAATGAGAGGTGGGCACACTGTTTAATCTCAACATAAGCCATTTTTATGAACCGAAAGCGGTTTGAATAAAGGCCTACCATTCCCGAAAACTAAAGTGAGTCTCCTCCCTATGAAACAAAGCAGACTTAATGTACACAAACAAAAGGTGCAAGGTAAAGGTTTCAAACTTCAATACAAATTAGCAAAAACCAACTAAACAATCATTGTGTCCAGTGCTTGGTTTCATTCCCTTGGATTTTTCAGGAAAATTGATCAGTCCCTTAACAGCACTGCACATGTGTTTATTTTTTATTTTTTTTAACGAAATACTTGCCACAGGATGGCAAAACATGTCCCTTCCTCAACCCTGGTTAACACAGGGTGTCTCCTAGACTTTTCCACAGCAATTGTTGGAATATGGCAAAGTAAAGTCTTTCCTACTTTTCAGGATGGTTAAACACATTTCTTTTCTCCAATATTGATTGCAAAAGGTAAGTCTTTTCAAATTCTTTGGTTGATAAAATGTTCAGTTGAAAAAACTAATTAACATGACAGTTTCTCTTCAACACACCAGTTCAAAAGTGGGTTTCCTGGTTCACACTCCTGACAGGAATATCTCCCCCTTTGGCTTGCACAGGTCCCCTGGTGTACTCTCCTGCCAGGTATCTTTCCAAAACGGTTCACTAGCTGATGCTCTGATCAGGTCTCTCTGCATCGTTCACCTTCTTGTTAGGTTTCACACACTTGTACCTCTTCATTAGCACA
Source organism: Ambystoma mexicanum (assembly GCF_040938575.1). NCBI lineage: Eukaryota > Metazoa > Chordata > Amphibia > Caudata > Ambystomatidae > Ambystoma > Ambystoma mexicanum. The sequence continues at coordinate 289,583,729 of NC_090932.1, read as the reverse complement.
ACTTTGGGGCTTCAGTTATTACTTGAAACAAATTCCCCCCTCCACCCCACCCCTCTTATTGACATCCCATATATGAGTGTTTGTTCAAGCTCTTGTCAACCTTTCTTTCAATGTCTCTTGGCAATGATTGCTCCATGTTTCCTCCAACTGATATCTAATATGGGAGAATTGCATAACCTCTGCCACTTTGTTTTTTTTTTTTGGTTTTTTTTTTGCAATGTCTTTTGGCGATGATGGTGCTAGATTTCCCCCACCAACTGACATTTTATGCTAGAGTATCTTATTTGCCTTTATTTTCAATTCTGTTTGATTGCAATTCAAAATTGCTCCCCAAATATTCTTGAATGTATTTCCCACGTATCGGGGCCCCCTAATCATCTAGGCTGACTGGCCGGTTCACCATGCGGCTGCTGTGAGTTGCTTTTGCAGGACCAGCTTCCCCTTCTCGGCAGTGCCTCGTTTGGTTCCCACATTGGTTTGAGTCCTTTGCCGACAGAACCATTACAGCTCTGCCGGACCCAGTCAGCCCCCCCCTGTACCTGCTGCGCCCCGTTGTCCTTAACTTTACTGAAGTTCCTCTTCTGCGGTCATGAACGCAGCCAGCAGATGTTCGCTGTTCTCTCCACAGCTCTTCTCTGTGAAATTTTCTGCCTATGGGCTAACTTCCTGCTCCGTGCCCTCTGCAGCCTTTCGCCTCTCTCCGATCTGTCAGCTGCAGGTAATCTTCAGATTTAAATGTCCCGCGCAGCCGACTTGGTTACTGACAACCAAGACTGCTCATTGCACTTAGTGTCAATTCCCTCCACATGACTCCTTGCTCCTGGTCTCAGTACTTGAATATTTCTGGGACTTGGAGACTTGAGTCCAAGGAAGTTCTAAATGATTTGAAGTTACATTGTTTGACAGTTTTATGCAGGAAAATACCCAAAATGATTTGAATGATACATTTGACTGTGGCATTTTTCCAAATTGCTTGCTATTTCAATACATACCCTTTCCCTATATGTTTGTGTGGGTTTATACTCATTTTTTTCGAATGCAAAAATGTCGAGTCATTTTTTTTGAAAAAATGTCGGAAAAAGTCACATTTTTTAAATACGTTTTTTTTATTTGAAATGGGGGGGGGGTTCCCCCCAACCCCCCCTTTTTAAATTTTTTTTTTACCCTTTTTTAAAAAATTTTTTTAACTTCCGGACCCCAAAATAAATATGTAATTAGAAAAAAGGAATTCGCCATTATTTTTTGAAAAAATGACTGACCACTGTTTGTGTGCCACTTCCTGCACACTTTTTTTGTAATACTTTCTTTAGCTCCTTCACCTGCCTCATACCCCTTTTTTGTAATTCTTTTTTATTAAAACTATAAATATACATGAACAATTAAAACTTATTACAGTAGTGAGATTAGAATATCAAATTTCTATTTTTTATATATATTCTCCCCTCATCTGCCACCCCTTCTCCCCAATCTATACCTCTTCATTTTAAAATGTTGTCTTTATATTTCAACCTCCCTCCTGTCACACTATCCTTTAACTGATTTTCATTAAACTCTATAATTGAATAGATGAGCGTGATAATAAAACAATTAACAGAGATTGAAATGGGAGGGAGAAGAGAGAAAAGAAACAATTAATGAATACAAATCATTGAAAACATCCCATATGACAGAATATTTTTTTTTTTTTTAGCCTCCGATATGTTACTTTCTCCCTACTTGAAAGGATAGAGAGGTGGTCAAGTAACCAGTCATCAATAGATGGTCTAGTATCTCTCTTCCAGCGTTTTCAAATGAGAGCAAGTCCACAGACACCCGAAGATCTACGGGAAATAACCCCAGCACACATGAGTGAGGGAGTGAAGAATCCAACACAAGGTCTAGCCGCTGAATAATCAACAATATTTTGGGCATGACAAAAACATGTGTAAACCTGTACAAATAGCTGATTTGTGATTCCAGCAGGTATTATTATGAGTTTACAGCATTTTATCTTTGAGGGGGAGCGTTTCGAAGGGGACCAATAAATACAATGCGTTACCCATTGCTATCTCAAATGTAAATCTATTTTAGATCTACATGGTCCTGCACAAATTCGGTTCCATTTGCCATCTGAGCGATCAAAACCTAGTTCTGAATTCCATACCACCCTACCACATTCAGTAGCCATATTAACTTCATTTAATGCAAGGAGCTTGTCTAAGATGGAGGTCGAAAGTGGTTTGATCTTACCCCAATGCAATATAGGAGGGAATCTCATGTAAGGAAGCATTCAATAGAGTGAATAATTCAAAAATTCAACTTTGCACTCGATAACAGTGTAGTTCAGACAATTGCAGCTTATATTTGAATCTCAAGAACACAAAATTGAGCATGGATGTCGCATAAAAATGTGCCCAATTTTCCAGATACCAATGCCTGCCATGAGGGCCATAGAGTATTAAATTGAATCGCTAGGTTTTGCCAAATAGATGATTCCCGGCTCAGAAGATATTAACCCTTGAGGATTCAGTTTTTCTTCCAATCTTTTAAGACCTGTTGAGCTAAAGGAGTTTTATCCATATTTAATGTCTTGTCCATGCTGAGGAGACAATCCAGGGAGACTGCATGGACAGAGGATTTCTCTGACCACCCAATTTGGGGAAGTAGGTACATCATCCCTTAGCCAGTAGTGTAATGTGCAAAGGGAAAAAGCTCTGTGGTATTGAGCTATAGTCGGAAAGCCAAATTCTCCTAAATGTACCGGTTTCATGAGTATCTCTAGGAATCCTCGATCTGTCCCCTCTCTTCAAAGAAAATTCGGAGACTTTTTATCAATATCGTGAATTACGTTTTTTGTTAACGGGAGTGGGAGCATACTGAAAATATACGGCCGCTTTGGAAGCAAAGTCATCTTAACCTTGAATTTGCCCCACAATGTTAGGTTTAGCCTACTCTAGTTCAGACGCAATATGGCTATTTCTGCAAGTTTAGCTTGCATATTACACGTTAACAGGGTATTTACCTGCCTGGAGACCTGTATTTAAAGCCATTATCCGCCCACACATCTCACTCCACTCCCAGAAGATTTCTATGAAATGCCGGTGATATAGGGAAAATCAAAGTTTTACTAACAAATTTTATAATTGGACACATGGCTGAATGCCTGCAGAGTTGTTAATAATTCCTTGAACGATGGTTCTGGGTCAGAAAGCAAGACTAGAAGGTCATCTGCATTTAGACCTTTGAGATACTCACCCAACAAAATACCTCTATAATTTCCTCTAATGGAGATGGCCAGTGGCTCAATAAAAAGGGCAAAGACAAGAGGGGACAAGGGACAACCCTGGCGAGTACCACAATAAATTGGAAAAACATTCAGATAGACCACCATTAACCAAAACCCTTGCTTCAGCATCCCTATAGAATGCATTAAAATGTCTTGAGATCCACAATTAACTTTTCTCAATACTTGTCGAAGAAAAGACCAGCCTACTTTATCAAATGCCTTTTCTGCATCAATACTCACTGCAGCATAAGCCTCCAGAGAATTGCATTTTAATTAAACAACATCCAACAGTTCTCTTAGATCATCAAAACTTTTTCTGCCACAGAATCCTTTCTAACTTTGTCTGTTTGCTGCATTCTGTCCCCACCCCTGCATGCTGCTTTCCATTGCATTCTTAAATGCTTTCTTTCATTCCTGCCTTCTTTCTTTCAAATCCTTCTTTGCTCAATCGTTCTTTTTTTCACTTACCATTGTTCTTTTTTCACTTACCTTTTCTTTTTCACTTATCTTTTAAGTTTGCTTCGCGAAACATGTCGGGGTCCCTTTCCATATTTTTCTCTCGTTTACGTAATTTTCGAAACTTTGCTTGCTGTGTAAGTATATTAATGCCAGCCCTCAATACAAAAAACTGTTCTACTTAATTTTTGCAAATTGCATGAAAACTTTATTAAGTTTCTACTTTACTGCAGAATATCGAATGTAAATTCCAATTTTCTTTTTTCTTTGTTTACTTCTCGGTAACTTAACCACGTTTTCTTTCTAAATCTGCACTTGTTGTTCTTTATTTATCAACTCCCTTTTTATGATCCAGAAAGTGTTTTATATTGTAAATATATTTTTTTTAACCAACAAAATGTATTTTCTGCAAACTGTTAAGGTAATTTGTGCCCCGATTGATTTCCTTTACGTTCAAACAACCCAAATCCTTATGTAGACAATCACCATAAACATCATATGTTCGATATGTTCTAGGCTTATCATGCACATATGTAGACTGAAATCTACTTTGGGCAAACAAAACCCTATTCCGTTTTATAATTAAATTGTGCTGAATGCCAAAATGCCATCAACTCTGGAATTAAAGTATTTTCTGCACAAGCAAGAGAAGACTACCATAGCCATCTCCTCCCATTTGATCTACCCACAGAATACCACCCCAGGGTCAGGTTCAGTGGCAGCTGCCTTACCCTGACCACATGGGAGAAGTCTTAAGGCTGGGGATCAATGATGGCTCCACAGGACTCCTCAGTGATTAATAACAAACTGCACCAACTGCAAGCGAAAACCCCACTTTATTCCAATATAAAAGGCGGGAGGCACATGCAACACAGCAGTCGCAATGATATAATACAGAACACAAGCTTTTAAATCAAATACATGCCACAAATGAGAACACTTTTATTCACTTGTCCTGGTGGTTGCATTACCTCTTATGTTTAAACTGGTTGCTTACAGATGACTTCTCAACTTGTACCTTCGTTCGCTACTAGGAACAGGTGGGTTTGGGGCCAGACCAGACCTTGTGCTGATCTCATCTTCATCACGCTATACAGGAAAATGGCAGATGAGGGGCAAAAAGAGTAGAAACATGTCAAAAAATCAACCACTTGTGACCAGGAGTGTTAGTTGTGGAGTAATTCAAGCTTTGGGAGTATTGCATTAAAAAAAATTAAATCTTTTTTATATCCTGCTTATTGCAGCCTCTAAGCACCGGGTTGGCTTTAGTGCATTGCTATCGTCCTGGCCTGGATATTTAAGAGCAGACCATACGGAAAATGGCTTTGGTGTTAAAGAAACCAAAGTAATCGTGGTTACTAAAGGCACAAACCCTGTTTGCAGCCCTGAATGGCTAATTCATATATTTAAAATCACTTTTTGACAGGCCAAAGTGTGTATGCGGTTGGACCCACATACAGGTTGCAATAGAATTCTCAAAATGGGAGCAGTAATTATTTTTTTATTTTTTTCGTTTTAAAAAGAAACCTGTACAAAAATAGAAAGTTTTTCACAGTTAAGCTCAAAGCTAAACTAAAACTACAGCGCGCAAGCAGGAGGAAGAATGCAAGAGAAAATGAATGAATGCAAAAAAAAAAAATACAAGATTACTGTAGTCTTTATTTGGCAAAAGCTGGTGATGGGAAGCAAAAGCAATGTTAGGAATACTATTTCTTGAACCGTAACTAATTGCCAATTTTAGACTGCTTAAGGCGACCCACACTAGTAGGGAAGACCATTTTAATTTCAACTTGGCCGTCGTTAGGCAAGTCTGCTTGTCCAGTGGTATCAAAATGGTGAATGCTCTTGTGACAATATTTTATCCACACAGCAGGTAGTGCATTCCTGTTTCTGAATAAAAATGCACACCGATGAGCACCACTGCTCCAAGTTGAGCAAACGCACTGACAAATGTTGAACTGTGAAAGTACAATTTATTTTTTGCAAAATAAAATGTCATTTGATAAATCGTTTTAAAGCTTGGATGCAATGAGTAGTCCAAATAGAAATTTGAACATCAGTTGGCAGTTGAAGGAAGAAAAAAAGTATGACTAATTCTAAAATGTTTGCAGACTAAAAAGTGATTTCCTACTTTTGTTTGATGACAACTGCGGTCTTGCAACCGAATGACCGGAAGATCAGCATGGGTTCCACTTCCAATTTTTGTAATCTGCATTTGGTGGGTTGCAAACCGCACTAGATTACATTCTTTATGTAAGGTGTATGCGTTGTCTTTATTGCTTAGAGTTTGAACCGCTGATCTGGTTGCAGCCTTGTTAGCTTGCTTCCTTGCAAGCATGGTATGGATTCTGTTAAACTATAGGCTAGCTAAGAACATGGTTCTCATCAATTCCATATTGGTTCGTCTTCTAAAACGGGGGTCTGCAACCTTTGGCTCTCAAGATATTTTGGACTGCAACTCCCATCAGCCCTAACCAGCATGGTCCATGCAAGTCCTAGTCCAAAACATCTGGAGCGCCACAGGTTGCAGACCCCCATTCTTAAGTATGTACTGCCGGAATTTGGTACAGTTAATTGCTCACTGAGGTGACCTGTGGTGTGAATGGAACACTGGAAAAAAAATGCTTTGCTGATGGTGCATGGATTTCTTTCATGTTCATCCGTCAGGAAAGGTAACTAGATGTATGAGAGGACAAAGACAGGGAATATGGTAAGGCATGTGTGCACAAGATCGGTGAAAAGCTTTGTATCGGACAACATGCACTTGGGAACCAAGATACATCTACACTAAAACCCAGTATGTGCAAGTACAGCGTGATAAGAATACAAATATATGAAAAGGGTTGTGGGCTAAGCACTTAAAAGCTCTACTCACTCACTTGGGGTGTTCCTCAGGGCTCTGTCCATGGCCCTTTTTATTCACTCTACACTTTATTAGGTGGGGCTAACTACTCTCTTGGTTTCTTACATCATTTCTACGCTGATGATGCACAGCTTTTTCTTTAATTTCCACATTTTTCTTATGAGATCCACCACAAATTTAGCGCCTGTTTAATGGCTATCCAGTCATGGATGTCTGATCACTTCCTTGTTCTTAATGCAGCAAAAGCGTAGGTCATTTTCTTTCCTTCTAACTCGTCTTCTCTGGCTTCCTTACCTTCTGTTATTTCATTTCTGCCGGCTCAGTTACCCATCTCCTCAGTTGTGTGTAATCTTGGTCTTTTTCTTGATTCAGATCTTTCTTTTACTCACCACATCTCAATTGCTGCTAGCTCCTGTTTTCACCTCTATAACATCTGGAAAGCCTGCTTGTTCATGACTTTTAAATCAACAACATTTTTGGTGTCTGCTTTAATCTTTTCACAACTGTTCTACTGCTCTTCTGCACTTTTCGGGCTCTAATTTCTTGCTTGCCTCCACTTAAATCTATATTTCATGCTTCTATTTGTGTTCTTGGTCTCATTGTGACTCTTATCTGTTCCTCCTTGGTTGGCTTCCTTTTCATAAACGTCTTAAGTATAATTTCTTATGTTTGGTGTTTAAAGCACTTTATGGTCTTGCTCCTCCCTATCTTTCTATGCGTGTCTCATTTTATCTTCCTTTGCATCCTCTTCAGTCTGCTTCTCATTTCTGTCTTTTTGTCCTCTCTATTCCGTGTGCCCACTATTGCTTCTGATCATTCTCTCTCCTGGCACCTTTGAATTGGAATACTCCCCCTGTCTCTTCGATCTATTACTGTTTACTCCTCCTTTCGAGCCTCTTTACGCTCTTACTTTCTTCTGGTTAGCAAAGTCCTACTGCAATTTTGAAATACTTTGTTTTTTAAATGGTGATCCTACTGTATGTACTATGTAAAGCACTTTGGTGTAAGGTGCTATATCAAATAAAATACAAATATACAAATATAAAGAACGTCAGCATGCTCCTGACCTGCAATTGTTGTTACATGTCTTTGCTAAGTCCACATACAGGACAAGCAATGACAGGATCTGCGAGCTAAGACCCTTTATGGTATTGTATAAGGTAACTTTAAAGCCACTACTCCACGAGGATGAGATGCACCACCTGGAATGTCAGCGAAGCCCACAAACCCTGCTGATCAACTGGGGACCCACAAAAGGCTATAACAGCAAATGGAGGATAACTTAATACATAAGACTCCTGTCAAGTAGCAATAGTGCTTATAGAATAGTGAGGAAAACTTAGGCATTCACAAAGGAGCTGGATACAATGGCACACTGCACCTACCAATCAGTAAGAAACAAAGGGAGAAGTGCAAGGGGGAAGAAGGGTGCAAAAATAGGAACTCTCAATGAAGGGATCAAGGTTACAATGCAGAACAGGGCAAAGTCAAAGGAATAAAGAATGTAGACAAATTAGGCTGCACAGGAAAAGGAAAGCACTGATGCAAAATGGAGGAAGACTGAAGGGGGGACTCCTAGAAGCAGAAATGACTAATCTGCTCATTAAATTCTAAATCCAGGAACCAAGAAGTCAGAAAATTGCACACTAAGCATAAGAACAAGGGACGGGTGCCAACAAACACTGCAACAGACCAGTGCTGGATAGAAGCAAATATAGGCTTTTGAAGCGGTCTTCTGAGCACACCCTTCAGGTGTGCGGTTATCAAGCACCGGCCAGCCTACAGTCTTCCTTAGCCTCCACCTAACCTTTTCCTGTAAGGGTGGAGATGAAGCAGTGTCCTGTGTGTTCTGGGAAGCAGTCTTTTGATTAAAGCAGCACTCTGGCTGTGAAAAAGCAGACCTGATTCCAGGAGGGAAGCAACATGGAAAATATGGAGTTGGAGCGCCACAATTACCACAGCACTCGTAAGGTTCAGAAGGAAATTCCAATTGGGAATAAATCTCCAAATCAGGCCCCCAAGTGGGAGGAGCATGAAGCAAGCAAATCATACTCTTGTCTGGTCTGCTATCCTGTCATTTGAATAAGAGCTGAAAAAACGTAGCTAACCCACTGACAAAAGAATTGCGACATTCCATTAAGAAGGAAGTATGCATGTATAGTGAGTATTTCAAACCATAACCAAAAAAGAGACAAGTGGAACGTTTTGAATGCATCTTAAAGGCATACTCTAGTAAAAAATGTTATTGTCCCTATGGGTCGGCCATGTTTTTTTAAGGCTAAGTGGCTCGATTTTAGAAAACTTTCCTATGGACCTTACCCGAGTTTTCGTCCATTAAACGCACGCGAAAACAAGCACCTGGGAGCCACCATTTTCTGATAATCCTATCTTTTCCCCGATTGCCCAGGCTCACCTGCTTTTGCGGCACTAAATCAATTCCACCGCCCCTGAGCCTGACATTATCAAAACATTCATATTCCCCGCCTCTCCCCGTGACGTTACTGTGCTGCGTAGGCAAACGCGCCCAGTCGTCTTCTGCGCGACTCCACACACAACCCGGAAACCAACACAGATCAACTCACAACACAGCGCGCCACAATTCGGAATATGAAACTGTACTTTACAATGAAACAGCAACACGGTACATTTGGTAAAGTACATTTATTTGGCATCAAATGTTTAGAGAATATTCATATGAACTCCGGAAGACATTTATTTTCTTTTATCTGTATCCGCAATAACTGTTCCGTTTCATCTTGGGTCACGTGCTGTTCCATTATGGCACACAGGGTGTTCATTTTCGTAAAAAGAATCACTTTGGAAGCACGGTGAACCGCAAGGCTGTTCCATCAACTAGGCACTAGTCCAGCCTAAAGTTTGTTATGTTACTTCTAGCCACTAGTACAGCGTAAGGGCATGTGGGCCCTTGGCGATCGTCCCATAATATGGTGATCGTGCTCCAGTTGTTGACACAAAGCTGCAGGTGTCTGCTGAAGAATCCGTCCGCCGGTGTCTCAAACAGGTGGCAGTTGCAGAACGGGATCAAATGCCTGTTAAGAAAACAAATAAATGATAATTAGTCTCACTAGCCGAACTTCATTAATATTACTCATTTCATTCATTACGGCCGATCAGAAACTATTTGCTTGCAAGGGTAGTTCCATGGAGTATGTTCTTCTCTAACATAAATGCGAAAAGTAACGAGATAAATCTAGGGCAACACACAATGATAGACGACACTCTACATGCATGAGGAATGATATGATATGGCATTTGTAACGCGCGTATACAGTGTTTCTAGGCGTGATGAGGCAGGTGGGGAACAAGGGCAGACAGACAACGATCCTACTAGGCCAGGTGTTTTTTTTTCTGATCGCGCATGGGGATGGGCTGTACAAGGATAGTTGAATACAAATTAAATAATAGGGCCAGCTGGTGGCAAGTGCAAGGTAAATGCCGGGACAAGGGGCTGAAGGATACAGAGACAGTCCCGTAGTGCAGGGAAAAGTGGCTGGGCCAAGGAGCCAGATCGGTGACACCAGTGAACCTGCATGCCCATGTGCCCACTACGAACAGTTTCAACATCTTTTACAGTCATCATTCATTCATTTTTTCATGCATCCATTCACTAAATCTTCATTCTGGTATAAAAGCGTGTAAAGATTTACTTACATTATATTTGAAATTTCCATTGTGTCTCTTCGTAATGCAGTCTGTAAAACGGACCATGCTCTTGACAATGATTTTTCGTATACTGACCTAAAACTGAAACTCTAGTTTCTGAATTTTCTGCCTTATCGTCTCTTACGTTATTGCGCACTCCCTTCAAATGTAGTTCTTTCTGCATGGTCCCTGTCTCAAGGTCAAAAAACAATAGACCCTTATACTTCCAGTGCGACTTGTGGGCCTCATCTGTGCACTGTCCTTCGCATTCTTTATTTGCAACATCACGTAGTATAGGCATCTGTGAGAACTTGAAGTTTAGAATCCGTCTATGTAGTGCGCCTCAATGTGCAAATGCGAACTGGCTTCTCTCCCAAATGCCACGGCCTGCTTGGCTGGTGCGTTCTAAGTGCCCCAATTTTGTCCCCGTTGTCTGCGAGCTTTGCAGCCTAAATTGAAACATTTAATTTTTTGCGCAAGGGCAGGGAAAGTATAAAGTACCACAGGAGTTGAGTTAAAAGTGAGATTTATTGTTTGTTTGTTTTATTTTTTGCAATACGCAAGCCTCCCCTCCATTAACAGTGCGCAGCATTTACATTTACATGAGATGAGACATGAGAAAAATATATACATACACATATGTGAGGTGAATAGAGAGAATTCAAAGATGACACCCAGCTTCTTCGCCACCCATGATGGTGAAGTTGGGGGTTAGGTTTACTGGTACACTGTACAATAACATTTATTTACAAAAATACAATCCTATTGCAATTATTTAAACCGCGATTTGTACTTTACAATCAGCTGTGCATCGGGTGGGCATGGCACAGTCGCAATGTTTGGTGGCAATGGATCACTGCTCTGTACAGAAACGTCCAAAATTCCATATCTGTGCTTCTCTAACACAGCAACAATAAGGCCTTTCACAAAGTCTAACTGCATTTCATCATAGACTGGTTTGATCACCCATTGCTTACTTCGTTTTGAAAACACCTTGGTGTAGCGAGGCATCCTTACTTTGCCCCTAGTCCTAGATTGTTCACGTCCGACATTGCTGTTATGGGCCAAGACGGCTAGTAGAGTGCGATGTTTCATGCCCCGAAAGCTAAAATGCAAGCGTTTTGGCCTGTACTTTAGGCACATATTGTGGAACACCTCCAAATCTCCTGTGTGACAGAATTCTGTCAGTCCTCTCAAATCTCTTGATAGAGTTTTGTCGAAAACAATCTTCTCAATGGCTTTGTGTGTGTCGGTGATGATGGAATCAACCACTTCTTCTTCCGTGCCTCCTCTGGGGACAAAGGGCCATGTTCACATTGGTGGAAATGTTCATTTGCTGTCCAGCGGTGAACGTTGGTACAGTGGTGCATCAGTGACTGCCATTTTTCAAGTAGTATTTCCACTGACCCCTCGCAAGTTTTTGAGCTCCACCAAAGATGGTTGGTGATAGAATGTGACCACTGCAAAATACTTTCAAAACCTTTTTTTTTTCCTGCAGCCGAGATTTTCTTATTGATTGATTTAGCAAGATGCCATACGTCAAATTGATGTTTAATATGTGGGAACTGCTCTCTCATTGTCTTGGCAATTGAAACGTGTCTATCCGTGGCTATGAGCTCGATGTCCATCCCCCTCGATTGTAGATGTTCCACTGATTTTATAAATCCTAGTTTCTCCATGGCCACTGAGGATGTACATTGTGTTACCTGCACGACCTCCGAACTCACAATTTTCTTACTATCCATGTCCTGAAAGTGGTAGGTGCAGTACTTGGCAGAAAACCCAGGGCTATCGCACTGTCCATTGCCGGCTAGCCTGAATCGTTTGCCTTCGAATGTACTTGCTAGAGTCGATTGTTCAATTCTCTAAGCATCACTAATGGCCAGAAACAGATAATCACGTTGGTATGTGTAGTACAGCGCACTAGAAATGAAATGGAGTCCCACAAACTGAAAAAAAGCCTCTAACTTTCTAAAACCGGAGCCACTAAAAAGTGATGCAGCTGCACACAGTAGATTGCCTGCTGGCAGTTTCCCCAGCATCGGTTGTGCAGACCATGAGAACCTATGATTTAATCTACAGGCGGCTTTTATTTTGACGTTAGTGCCTTTCATTTTACGAGTCACATTAATCAATGGCTTCCCACATACTTTCCCTCTAACGGAATGCACACATTTCAGCATACTTACAATTTCCATCAAGCAACTGTCGAATACAATGTATTTGCTCTCTTTCATTAGACAGTCATCCTGTGTCAACGTTGTTTCAGCTTTTGACGCTGTGGAGATGTCAACACATTGGAAAGTAATATCACTGCTATCAAGTATTGTTGCGTCTATGGATGCTGCGGCTGGTTCATTCTCTCTCATTTCAACATCTGCTAATTCAACATTGATGGGAGAACACAACAATGTCGACATATTTTTTGGTGGCAATTTTTTGGCTGGTGTAGATTGTGTAAATTGATCTGCAACTACTTCAGAGCTATCTCCAATACATTCAATAACATCTTCTTGTAGTGGTCCGGTCGCACAGTAGCTATGGTCCAATGCAACTTTGCTGTAGTCTCCAAACAGAGCTAATTCATGTTCTGGCCATTGGACATGAGCATCTCGAGCCTGAACACGCCTCGCCTCAATAGTTCCTCCATAGTGTACATGGTCTGGCAAGCCACATCTCTCATTTGCTTCAATGTCTGTGTGTATAGTTCTGATGCCCACGGGTAACTGGAGGAGAGATTGGAAAAGGGATGTTCAGTTTAAACACAAGATGGAGTGTAGTAGAATTGACTAGAAAATAAATAAAATAGTCCCCACCACAAAATTTTTTTTAAAGTTATTAACTGTTTGTAACTAACCTTTTTTTGTTTTTTTTTCTTTGCAACTTTTTTGACTCGACCTTCAACATCTGCACGCTGTAGCTCCGATTTGTTTCCGCATGTCCTCCCTTCCTCTTGCGCTGCAACGGGTATATTTTCTGTATCCGCATAGACAGCAAGGAATGAGGCTCCATCGTCTCCCTGAAACCTAGTACTTTCATTACTATGTATCAAAATATTGTTAGCATAAAACACGTGAGGACGAACACACAGGTACATCTCAATAGCCAAATACGATTTAAACATTGTGTGCAACAATCAAACGACAAGTATTCGACCAGTGATGATCTATTTCGATGGAACTGTCAGTATCCATAGCTCCGGCTCTGCATGGACAGCCATGAATGGTTGTATTGGACAGGAGGCATCCGCATCTCTCTGAAACACAATACTTGCATTAGTATGCTTTTCAATATTGGAAACATAACACACACTTGGGGTCGACGGCACAGGTACATATAAAGAGATAACTGCAAATGATGCATTGTCCAAAAGAATCAAGGAAAATCCAAATATGATCACATTTCATCGACTTATTTCAACGATTCCTTTACATCTGCATCATCTCAATGAGATGTTGTGATTGAGGTGGAAGCTCCGTCGTCTCCCTGAAACACAGTACTTGGATTAGTATGGTTTTCAATATTGGAAACATAACACACACTTGGGGTCGAACGCACAGGTACATATAAAGAGATAACCGCGAAAGATGCATTGTCCAAAAGAATCAAGGAAAATCCAAATATGATCACATTTCATCGACTTATTTCAACGATTCCTTTACATCTGCATCATCTAAATGAGATGTTGTGATTGGGGTGGAAGCTCCGTCGTCTCCCTGAAACACAGCACTTGCGTTTATAGGGAAGAAAGTATAGCAAATGGAATCACGTTATATGATCACGCATGATGGAGCTGTCCGTATCCATAGCTCGTGCTGCTGAAGAATATCTATGGATGTTGCAAATGTGGTGCGCACTTCCGAAAGCTGTTGCGCCGATTCGTATACTTGAATGTCAGGCTCTGCATCAAGTGTAGGGGTTGACGCTCCATCGACTGCCTGAAACATAGTACTTGCATTAGTGAGGATTACAATTGTGAAAACATAACATACACCTGGGGTCGACAGCACAGGTACATATCAACGGCTAACCACGAATGAAACATTGTGTAGAACAATCAAAAGCCAAGAATTCCAGCTCTGATGATGATGCTCGATGGAGCTGTCAGTATCCATACCTCCTGATGTTGAAAAACATCTAGAAATGTTGTAGATGTGGCGGACGCTTCAGCATCTCCCTGGAAGACAGTACTTGCATTAGTATGGATAACACTAATTATAACTGAAAACAAACACCAGTGGACGATAACTAAGGTGTATATCAATTGGAAAGCAGTAACCAAACATTCGGTAAAATAATTACACGATAGAATAAAACTATTACTTGACATGCATAAAACAAGTATGTAGCGGATTAGCCTAATAAGATTACCTGATACGCTCTAGAAGTGGTTGATAACTGCGACCACGTCAAGGATGTAGAATGTTCTTGCTTCAGATTCAAGGGATAGTCAAGAAGTTGTAAAGGTCAATTAATGATTGATAATGAAATGCCAATATTGAAAATAGCCATGTAAGCCGACAGAATACTTGAAAAATGCTCAATACAGCACTGTTCCCTGTCCCCATATATATACATTGCGTTTGTGGGTTATGAAATCGAAAAAGAATATATTGATAAATGTCATTATTCAAAAAACTATACTCTCATATCAATATCGAAATTATTACAAGGAATAGAACACTTACAATATCAATTAATCCATTCGGCTACACACTACCGCAAGGCCGAAAGCTAAATCCGGACACTTGACTCACCGGTGGCGGAATGTGGACGAATAGAGTGGGAATAGCGTTTTCGAGCAATTTCCGTGTAGTTCGCCGTTTATTCTTCTTTGTTACCCAAGAAGTTGTGTACATGTCCAAGGAAAAGTGCCGGCTGCAGATGCGGTATCGATCGCCCCTCTTGTCCTCTAAGACTTGTTGGACTCTACTTTCCAGCTCATCCAGTGGATATCCGCAATGTCTGACCCATTCTCTTATTCGATCGACAGTTTTCGGGAATACATGCATTGTAGTTCCTTCAGATTTCGCATGGGTCTTCGAAGGGCAACCGCTAATCGAACAGGCAGGCATTGTTGATAAATCTGAAAAGTAAATATCGACATTATTATACAATCTTCAAGAATAAAGATTTGATACAAAAGTAAATGAATCATACAATGATCAATGCAAGGTTTGTTTTGGTCGCAGGAACTGTACCAGTTCATTATGTGCAGCTTAGTATTTGCATAAATTGCAGAAATGTATAAATGATGTGACTAAAATCTGAACATGTGACTCATCCCTTGGATGTTCTGTATTGCACGAGAAGGAAACATGCTTACATCATAGACTGGATCCCCGAAGGATGCAATTCGATGACAATAGACACAGATGAAAATAAATAGATCTATTGATAGCATAGCAATGGAAACTCTAGTCAATAGCAATGAGACCAATGAACATAGCACTATTGTGTACTCTACTCGCAAATAGATAGAAATTTAAAAATCTGCGAAATATGACTAGGATACATGGCCTTACCTTGACCAACAAACAGTCGGATTCAGCAAGCAGAGCAGTATGTTGCAGGAGAATAGGTGGGTGGCCACAGGTAGCACACTGATGGGTTTGCTCTAAGCGGTCACAGAAGTTCACGGATAGCACGACGACGACGACCAGATTAGCGTAGATCTCGGTGGTTGCCAGGTAACACGTTCAGGAGTTGACTTGCAAAGCACAAAGATGTTCTCATGAGACATCAAGTGGTTTATAAAGTATTTGGAACAGGGGTGTGTTTGTGAATGAATGACGTATGTATGTCGTGGTCTTAGGGGGGCGGCCTGCTTCAAGGGGAGGCCTGGCTGGAGACACGGGGTCTGGGGAGGCCATGTGACCGATGGCCCCTTGGCGTGGGACACCTTTTGAAGTGTACATGTAGTTTGGCACCTTGGCCTTTCGCGCCCCGGACAGCCCCCCCATGCCAGCGAGCATCTACCAGCGCGAACCGCCTTTGATACAGGGGGGTGGGATGGATGGGCCTGGGGCGTGCAGATAAGGCACAGGAAGACTGCTGAATGGAGACACACTTATGTGGATTGCAGGGGGGCGGCCTGCTTCAAGGGGAGGCCTGGCTGGAGACACGGGGTCTGAGGAGGCCATGTGACCGATGGCCCCTTGGCGTGGGACACCTTTTGAAGTGTACATGTAGTTTGGCACCTTGGCCTTTCGCGCCCCGGACAGCCCCCCCCCATGCCAGCGAGCATCTACCAGGGCGAACCGCCTTTGATACAGGGGGGTGGGATGGATGGGCCTCGGGCGTGCAGATAAGGCACAGGAAGACTGCTGAATGGAGACACACTTATGTGGATTGCAGGGGGGCGGCCTGCTTCAAGGGGAGGCCTGGCTGGAGACACGGGGTCGGAGGAGGCCATGTGACCGATGGCCCCTTGGCGTGGGACACCTTTTGAAGTGTACATGTAGTTTGGCACCTTGGCCTTTCGCGCCCCGGACAGCCCCCCCATGCCAGCGAGCATCTACCAGCGCGAACCGCCTTTGATACAGGGGGGTGGGATGGATGGGCCTGGGGCGTGCAGATAAGGCACAGGAAGACTGCTGAATGGAGACACACTTATGTGGATTGCAGGGGGGCGGCCTCCTTCAAGGGGAGGCCTGGCTGGAGACACGGGGTCTGAGGAGGCCATGTGACCGATGGCCCCTTGGCGTGGGACACCTTTTGAAGTGTACATGTAGTTTGGCACCTTGGCCTTTCGCGCCCCGGACAGCCCCCCCCATGACAGCGAGCATCTACCGGCGCGAACCGCCTTTATATCAATATACAGTATATCGCCTTTATATGAATGATAGTATATCGTTGCTTATCAATAACAAATGCCACATACCGCAGATTCTTGTGAGCACAGACCCACACTTCAACCAGTGTATTATAGTGGCCCAAGACCCAAAGGTCTGTATAATCCAATGGTAATTGATAGTATAGATATATGTGATTCATTTAAAAAATCGAGACAAACGTTGTTAAAATAAATGTGGTGTTTTATTTTGTATCTTATTTTCATGACACAAAAATACAAGACTTTAAAGATTATACAGGTCAGGTTGCAGCACAGCGAGAGAAAATCCCCTGTACTGACCGCTGTCACTCGGGAACGTTTCTCTAATGGCAAGAACGGCACAGGCGGGTATCACTCTTCGAACGCGGTGTCCAAGCTTCCCGTGAAGCCACCATGTATAGGAACGATAGGCCACCAGCCTGTACCACCTGTGAAAAGGAATGAAACAAACTGTTTTTAAATGACCCAGATAAGTTTAATAAACGTTTGATGTCAATGACAATTCTTGTAACTAATGGCATTTTACACGGACAAATGCTATCTAGACAATGCACACTATTCAACGCCTTACATGCGTTACAATGATATGTAGATGTAATTTTGGATATAGTAGAAGAACATGAAATAGGAGTGGCATGACGAGCAGAGTATACTTACTCGTTACTCGGATTACGAGGACGAACAGTTGCTCGAAGTTCGTGCATAAGCACCATCAAGATTCTCAACACGGCCCGTGTGAGGCAGGCTGCCCTGAAGTCTGGCAGCTCGGTGATGCATTGCGGTCGTGGCTCGCCTTCCGAAATGTAGGCCAGGCATCCCGAGTTTTCTCGGCAGCAGCAGTTCTCGTCCTCGGTTGGCATTCGCTCGCACCGATTGCATGTGCACCAGGTGGAGACGCCGTCCATGCGACTAGGCCCAGGCTCTTCATCTGTTGAATCGTCCTCCCAACTGCCGTCCGAATCCCCATCGTTTTCACGTGCTTCCCTTTCCAGTAGTTCCTCCTCGGTATACTCAGGCTCGTACATGTAGGGCATTATTGTAGCCATTGTGTGGTAAACAGAGTAAAATAATTTACCGAGATGGTACAGGTGTTCACACGGGCTACAAGCGGCGAAGGTAGCTGACCAGAGCACTGAAACGAGTCACAGAATACTCAAAGTAACACAGAGAGAGGAATGGAATCGAAAACCTGCTGCTGTGTGTTGTGAAACGGTCTGTTTATACTTATTGAGGAAAGAGGCGTCCTGCCATTTCCATGGCGACACGTCATTAGCTGAAGCGAAGCGAATGTTGACACGAGACGTGCTTTGGCGTTGGGAAATGGGCGGTACGAGTCTGCTGATGACAGGCTCAGGGGCGGGGGAATTGATTTAGTGCCGCAAAAGCAGGTGAGCCAGGGCGATTGGGGAAAAGATAGGATTATCAGAAAATGGCGGCTCCCAGGTGCTTGTTTTCGTGTGCGTTTAATGGACGAAAACTCGGGTAAGGTCCATAGGAAAGTTTTCTAAAATCGAGCCACTTAGCCTTAAAAAAACATGGCCGACCCATAGGGACAATAACATTTTTTACTAGAGTATGCCTTTAACCACTGACTTTGCTCTGTGCAACCATCTACACGTGTTTTTAGCAGTGGCTGGTCCCCTGTGTCTCGTACTGCTATTAATGGGATCCCAAACTGCTAGGTGACTTCCTCTCTGCACTGCAAAACAAGCAACCTTCAGACATGTTTCAGTCTTGTTGGGCCTTGTTTGTTAGGTGCTGCTTGGTTTCTGATAGTGCAGCAAGCAAGAGGTGCCAATGTCTTGCACTTTGCAAGAAGGTATTCCCAAAGTGATGGATTTATGGTTTTGAGTTAATCTTTACTACTGGCACTCTTGGTCCCCTTCTGCAATGCTGTAGACGGGCTGATGGGCTACAAAAAAATGGTTGTGTGGCGGGCACCCCAGAGCAATGCCTGTGTTTTTAAGATTAATAGCGTAAGTTATTCAATAGATAGGCTAGTCTATCAGTCATTGATAGTCAATCAAGACTGGTGTAGAACTATTGTCCAGGTTCTTGTAGTAGTGTGCTGAGTTTACTGTTTAACACAGTAAAAGTCTCCTTTGAAGACTTATCAGCCATGTTTTATGGTCCTTTTGAATTCATAGAGGCTAAATTACAATTTGAGATCTGGGGTTTGGGTTCATATTGTTTTTGCTATAACGTTAGTGCAGTGGTCTTCAAACCTGGGGTTTCGGGGGAGGGGGGTGCAGGATGTCTGGTAGGGGGACAGACTTGGTTTTCAAAAGGTTTGAATGCCATTGCAGTATCACCCGAGTCCCACCTTCCCCCAAATATTTTGACAATATGTTCTACATCTCTGGTATGTGGGATAGCAGTCGAAGGAGTTGCATTCGTTTTTGTATAACTGGAATCTGTGCTGCCTCTAATTGAGGTGTTGCCTCTTTTGACGGGGATATGATTGAACGCTAATGTGCTAGCATTGGTTCCTGAATACCATCAGGTACATGGTTGACATTGTTCTGCTGATGCTCCTGATTATCTGCCACTTCAACTTCGGTGGTCATTGGTTTAAGGGATTGAATTGTGGTGTGCTTGTGAATGATTTCGGAGGGTTGGATTGGTATTGTTTTTAATATGTTGTATTTCAGGTTCTTTTTATTGGATTGCAGGGAGTGGCTTCTTGACCAATTTTGTAGAATGTTTAAGCGTTTGTGGGTTTTGAACTTAAAGGTATATTTGAAATGTTAGGGTGGGCGCTCTTCTTCCTCTGTTCAATCCCTAAACTGTATTCTCTACTGTGTACGTTGCAGGCTAATTAATAGTTTGGCCTTTGATTCGCACCATTGCATTCCTACGTTTCCACTTGTCTGTTTTAGTTGTGCCAACTGTTTGAGGCTTTACGTTTTGCGATCTTATAGGTGCAAACACATCTTGGTTGAGGTTAAATAGCAGCATCTGAGGGCAGTCCTTGTTTACAAGGTGAGTTTTCGGGGTGTTTAATGCCTGCGTTACATGTCACTCTTCACATGGGTTTAATCATTTTAAGATTTGTTGATTACCTTTTTTTTTAATGGTTTTTTTTTGGCGTGTGATTTCCTTCCATTTATTATGCAGTACCTGTTGATTGGCATACAATAGGATGTTAAGTGGTATTTTGTGGCACGGAATTGACCTGAGATCGGAAACGTGAGGCTATTCGTGGTTTCAGTAGCATTTTATGCTGTTGTGGATTGTGAGCAATTCAGGAAAGGCTTGATATTGCCGAATATATTGATTGCTGTGGATTGAATGCTGGTTAGGAAACCAGAAACTAGTCCGGTTGCCTGGAGGGAGGGGTAGCCACTACTGGACTTGTCATTTGTATTCCTGTTTAACATTTTTTAAGCAAGAGCTTAAAAAAAACAGCAAGCCATCAAAACCAAGTTGATAATTAGGCATTACATATGTAATGGCCTACTGATCGACATTATACATTTTGTATCCGTTGGTTACATAAACATAATTTCGGAAATGATATATTCATTAGCCTATACTTGTATCACTCTGCGCTGGTTACTTATAAATACCAGAGGCGTGTGCTTCTTCAGAGCCTGTAATTGTACTAAATGGAAAGGGGAAAAAACAGGACCGTTTTATGCCTATGTATGAAAAACGGCATTCGTGTGTCGTAACTTAAAATATAAACAATGAGTTTACTAAATTACGCTTTTGTGTTTCTAACAGTCTACTTCCATTAATCCTCGGTTGCCATTAACAGGAAATGGAGAAAATGAAGTCCCGAGCCTATCAAACTTCAACATGCTAGGTCAAAGCTTGGTTTTTCAAAATGACATGCCATTAAGAAAATAAAAAAAATAATAAAAATGGTGAAATCTGATATCACTTTACTACACCTACTTAAAATGTTTCTCTCAGAACTGCACCATTATTGATTTTATTTTGTTATAGGTATAGTTTACAATACTCCTCTAAGAGTTTGCAATTGGGGGAGCTATTTAGCACATGCTGGGAGCCTAAATTCCACCAACTGCTCCCCAGAGCTACTTTTGACTTCACAAGCACACCTAATTGATTGATTAACTCTGTGTTAAGTGTATGAAGGGGCAGTGGAAAATAGTCAGGCACCACTTACAGCGTAATGAGCCATAAGAGTTACTTAACCATGAATCTAACTTCTACATAAGATGTGTTCTTATGTACTCGTTTCTTGCTTCATAGAGGTAGTTCTTTCTTACTGTGTGATGCTGGATGTTTAATAGGTGATATTCAGCTCCTGGTCATCCCACCTTTATTTCAATTCTTGCTCTGAGAATAAGGGATTCTGTTCCTCCGTTTTTGTCATTTGCAGGGATGAAGCCTGAACCACGGAGAAGAGAACTCCAACTGAAGTGGGCTATTGGAACGCTTTGCTGCATCGTCTGCCCAGGATAACACTGAACATGAAGTTTCTGGGATCTGTATAAGCCAACATTCTCCAGGCTATTGGGGACCCTGTAATCTGTGCTACCTCGCCTGGACCAGTGGGAACTGCTGGGTTACCAGACGCTCTGCTACCAGACTGCTCCTTGAACCTGTGCAGTTTAAAGTTAATAGTGGAAACATTTGACTATCGAATAGTGCTGATAACCTATAGAGGACGGGTCTGTAACCTTTGGCTCTCCAGGTATTAACGAGAACACTCATCAGCCCAGTATAGTCCATGGTAAGGGGATCATGGGAATTTTAGGTGAAAAGATGAGAGCTTCAGCTTGCAGATTCCTTAATGGAGCCAGAGGCGCTTTGTTACTTTTAGTTTTTTTTTTTTAAGTATCCTTGAATAAAGACCCCCTTGGATTGGTAGGAACAGGCTTTTACCCTACATGCCACTGGTTCATCCCTCTGTAACACTTTATCAACAGGAGCTGGTTATGGCTCGTCTAGTTTCTAGCTACCTCTAAACAAACCCATGCACCTCATTAATTCCTGAATTAGTCTGAACTCGTCTACTTTCCTCTATATCTGACTGTCCTCCTGAATAACCATCCTAGTGAGACACGCAGGAGTGGACAGATGTAAACCTAAAACTTAGTGTTGGAGAGCCATGGGGAATCCCACACTTGGTGGCGAACAGAAAGTGCCCAAGAAAGGGCTGCACTCCTTTCTCAAAGTCCTAAACAAGTGTATCCACCTCCCCTGATACTGCAACCAACTGGTTAATCACAATGTTAAAAAATCTACCATGTCCTAGACTGTTGAAAGATCTATTGGACAACACGCATACAAGAGCGTGTTAAGAATAAAAGCTTATAACTGTCACCGTTTTACTTCCCTTAGTAGCGTTGCTAAAGGAGCTAGTAACACGAGATGATGGGAGCAGCAAAGTACTATAGTCCCCCTTTCTCCCCCAGGAAAGGCTTAATCACACCTGTTGAAGGCTGCAGGACCCAGACCCTCCAATTTTCTGATAATAGGTTCTGCGTGAGTTATCTGTTCAGCTAGTACATGCAGTAATGTAATCTATGGCAGATTCAGTAGGTTTAAAGCTTTTTATCCTGCTTTATCCTGCTTACTTCATTGCCCATATGGATGTAAAGGGAACGCAGTCGAAGCTGAATGCTGGTAATGCTTTTTTCTCTACAAAAATGTACTTACCTAGATGTTCTCTTATGAGAGAAATATATATATATTTTTTTTTCTCACATGGCTCAAAGGGCGAGTGAGTGTGGCAGAACCTTTTTGAGGCATTCTTGTGCAGAACATTATTTGAATAATGTAGAAAACCTGCGGACATAGTTGGAAACATAAATGGAGTGGCAGTAGTTATATTTTGAGTTTCTTTTTATAATTATTCCTTCTCCACCTTCAATTCAGGTATCCTACACTGATGTTTGCCATCATGCAAATTAGATGTAAATGGTGCCTGATGCAATTCATGGACAACGGTTTGTAGTATGGGCAATAGAAATAGCCTTGCCGATTGCGGTCACCCGACAACCTGCTGCTACAACATGTGTTGCGCTGAGTGATAAGTCTAGCCCACAGACCACCCTACGTTTCGGGGGAGAAATTGTTCCTATTTTCAGATTTATATCTTCACGAGGCACGAACTGAAGGTAAGTAACCATATTTTCTGTGGTCGGGAAAACACAATCACATGAGTGAGAGTGCTGTCATAACCAATTAAGGTGCCGTTGGTCCTGTTTTATCTTGGGCACTGTTGCTTAATCTTCCAAAAGACACTGTCGTTAACTTTGTCCTTAAATAGCACACTTCTAAGCTGCATTACCTTGTATCTGCAAGCCCACCGGGGTTCTATCAAGAAGCATCACGTTGTCGGCGTAAGTGAGCTAAGGTACTGTAAGAGTTGATATCTTGGGTGGAGCAAAATTAGGTTTAGCCAGAAATTCTACCATGTGTAACAAATGGAGGTTAAACAGGCAGACAGCCAATACGCAGCCCTGACAGCGACCTGTTCAGCCAAACCTGGAGAAAGGTGGAGTCCTAGTAAGCTAAAATAGCAAGAAGAGCTGGAGGAATCGGCCGATCCCTCAGCCTTTGCCGCAGTAGGTGATTGTTTATGCAGTCAAATGCCTGGGAGTAATCGATGGCCACGATGTAAACCGGAAGACTACCAACCCTCATCGATTCCTTCTTCAGGCAGTTGACTACAAAACCATTCAGGTCAGTCCCTGTACCTTGTGGCAAACACGTTTTGGTACTTCTGCAAGTGACCAGTAGACGATGCCCAGCTCTGCAGTCCCGTCAGTACCAAGCCTGCAAAGATTTTACTTTTGCATTCAAGAAGGGAGATCGGACGTTAGTTAAGAGGACCCTATCTCCCTCCTTATAAATGGGTACTATAACTGCAAGATTTCAAGAATGGGGTGTTACCCCAGTTGATATAATTTGGGAGGACATCAAATATAGGACACTTGCCTACAGTTGTCGATCCCTGTTGAAAATTGTGTTACACAACCCATTAGGGCCGGGTGTCCTTGAGTTGGAGGCATTTTAATGATGCCCTCAATTAGGTCGACCAATAGGTTCAGGGCCCATGGGATTGTCTCGCAGTCAAAGGGAATGTAATTGTCGTACTCCCTATAAAGGTGCAGAAAATCTTTTACCCAGATGTTCTCATGGATTGGGGTACTTAGTACTTATTATTGTTGTGTTCCTCTTATTAATCACCTCCCAACAATTAGGAGTCATTCTTTAACTTAATTTTGGAGTGAGATGAACTTGTTTTTAACCCAATTTTTATATCTGAATATTGTAGCACCTTCCTTATGTTCCGCTATAGGCAAACTCCTCGCCGCCAGATTCCTTTAAAGTTCTTCTTAAAATGTTGTTCTTTTGGATTACTGGGTCAAAATGGTGCGTTGGTGGGCGAGCCACTGCCCTGTTGCAGATGGAGAGCATTATAAATCAATCAAACGCCTGGAAAATTGAGGTGCTACTGCTTCTCTCTTCTTGTAATGTTCGCGATGTATTTTCCCGCATTTCCTACATACTCAGTTAATCTATTACTACCTGTGTTAACTGCGATATTACCACATACTGTGCTCCTAGAACAGGCTACTGTACACTTCATGTGGGCTGTCATCATTCTCTGGTCAATTAGGGGAGTATTGCATTTTTAAAGATTAAAATAACTGAGGAAAAAACATTGTTTTTTCTCATAATTTGGCGGAACATCCCCAGTGATGGTACAGTTTACCATCTTTAAATTCTAGGTGCCAAAAATGTCTGGCCATTGCTTGCTCTCCAAGTTAAGTTCATTGAACTTTTACAAATTGTTACGGAAAACAGCAGCAATGCAGTCCGCATTAAGGTCACCCTTGATCATAATGTGCAGCCCGTTTTCGTCCCCCAAAACAGCTGCCAAGAGGTCAGATTATCCAGCAAACCATATATGCTGCTACACCAAGGGTTTGGATAAGCATTCACTAGGAGAATAAGCTTTGCCACAATTGCTTCCTTCAGTTGAATTTTTACTGCCAATAATCTCCAGGCTTGCTTGTAGAGTATTCCTAATCGCTACAATTGGCGATGCACGACCACCTGCGTCCTTGACCGCATTCTGCTGTGCAAGGGTAAATCCAGCAAAAATAATTGGCTGTCTGCTATACCTCTTGCATTGAAATTATGTCAAAGCCATATAAAGTTTTTGTTCTTTCTTTCTGCTGTGCCCAAAAAGCTGTGGGACCCTTGTGAGTTCCAGCTCAATATGGGCAGACTCCTAGAGGTGGTTGGGATAACTAAAGTTTTGTGCCGTAATTGCCCAGTTTCCTAAAGGGTCTTCCGAGCGATTCTGCCAAACATTTCCAGTCCGACCTACCTCTATTGAGGAGTGACTGCTCTGGCCGTATACATTCCACCACCCTTCTCGTCCGCAGCCCCATGGAGCAAGTTACTTTCATAGGGAGTTGGTGGCTCGAGACCTGGGACCTCAAACGACCATAGTGGGCCCTCAACAATTGCATTCTGGGCCCCTAAGTAGGTAATATCGCAACGTTTGGAGGGAATCAAGTTCTGCCATGCTCAATTGGGCCACAACCTGTGATCTAAAATCAAGTTGCATGGAATCAGTTCTATCAATAACAGGAAAGTAAACCCCATCAATGTGTCGTGATGGAAGAAAATCTAGCTGAGGTATTTTGTGCATCAGGTAAATCAAGTTGGACCTATTCGGCAAAATGGCAGTGTCGTCCTTCTTTGGTTTCTTCAAATAGTCTTGATAATGCTGAGGACAATGGGGCAGCAATAGGGGCTACTTCCTCTGGAAATGAGTGGGGCAGACGGCATGTGGAGTTGAAAGAAACAATCTCTGGTCTTCTCCCATGCCCTTATGTGAGCCTTGTGTAGCCCACAAGGACCCCTCCGGTTGGTGAGAGACTGATGCATTAGCCCCCCCCCCCGAGATACCGGCTGGAGGTCCTTTGTGTTAGGGTCCTTAGAATTCCCACCCTGCATAACACAAAGCACTGCTTTAGCTTCAGGGCTCTATTGGTGACAAGGCTCTCTTCTTGAAAGATCCCCAGTACCAGAACCAACAGGTTGCATGCCATTACTCTGGGCCCAGTCCCCTCACGTTTTTCTGCTCTGATCCCCTTTGTACGCGCAATGGAGCCTCTGTGTGGGGGAACCAGAGTAGTGTTTGTCCCATGAGAGAAGACCAAGGTCCTTTGTTCTGGCGTAGTTATAAATCACCATCTTGAGCAATTCGTAAAACTGTCTTGGCCTACATCCCGGATCTGACACCTTTCTTTGCTCTTCTGTGGCCTTCAATGGTATAGAGAACCATCTCTCACGGTTCTGCACAGCCTTTGGGCTTAACCAGCCTGCTCAATGTACCCCCATTGCATTGCGAGCTAGAATCCCTGCTCAGAATTTCCCCATCTTTATTTGTACCCTGTTGCAATTGCCTGGGCTTACAGATTCTAATTGAGAACATAGGATAGATATGGCCTCCAGACTTTGCTTGATCGTCAATGGGCTTGTCCCATTGAGAGCCTCTCTCTCGATTCCATGGCCACTTTAATTGCAGCAGCAATTGGCTGCAACCAAGGGCTCTGTAGGCACTAATGGGGGCTGGACCATAGTTTATCTTATTTTTATATGTTTTATTTAGATAAAATTGTTTTAGTTGAATTAACAACCTTTTCAATTATTTACATTTATCATTTCCATTTAATTATCTCGACTTGTACAAGGATTTAATTAGACATCAATTCATTCTAATTGATATATACATAAATGTTTTAAGTTCATTTCTTAATAGCCATTCGTCAATCAATATGCTTTTAACAGTCAGACCAATTAAACCATATATGATTCCACGTTTGGTAATAAAAGGTAACATAAGCATCAAATAAGAGAAGAAAAAAAAGTTTGATACATTTCCACATATGAGTGAGATCGATAATATTGTCTGCCGAGTAATAATTATTCAGGCAATATCAATTTAAGTTCTTTCAAGAATTGTATGATGTTGAGGATGTCGATAAGGAGGGAAGTGTTAGAAGTATTAAATATTGCGACCCACAAATCATCTTTGGTTAATAGTGGTCGGTGCCTAAAATGTTTGAAGAGATAACGAGTCCTTATATCAATCAAGGATAAACAATCTACTAAAAGGTCCATTATTGTCTCTATGGAACCGGGAGCCTTACAATAAGTACAAGATCTGGATAAATTCAAGGAGTTATTATATGAAGCAAGTTTGTCTTTAGTGGGAAGCAGGTTGAATGGAAAACGTAAAAAAGCATCTGCATACTTTCTATCTGGGAACTTAATAAAATATTGTGGTAATACATTAACTGCACACAACTGAAAAGTGCCCTTTTTTACTGCTTGATACAACTTGATTTGATCAATAGTGCTTATCCAATCGTTTCTCCACAATTTAAAATTTGCATTGTCTGGAAATTATAACAATTGCTGTATAGAAATGTCAGCTCCTTGAAGTATTAAGACATGTTTTTTTCCATTCTAGAATTGGTTTAAAATTTGGTTTCTCTAATACCTTTTTCAATACAGGAAACACGTTCTTGTTTACATCAGAGGTGTTTAAACATTTCCTATATAAGGCTAGCATAAGCCAGGAAACTGAAGCATTCGAAGATCCAAGACCCAAGTCGAACCTAATGAGGGAAATGGGAGTACATGCGGGGACTGGTAGGATATGTTTCCAGTAAATGCCCTCCAGAATATCCCACTTTACAGCCTTTGGGTTGGTTTTGGTTTGACTTCCATGTGTTTATTATCGGTATCACTTTTTGTATATAGAATATCCTAGCAGGAAGGATGGAGAATTTTCCATAATTTCTCTGTAGACCTTTGCCCTGGATAGCAAGTAATCTCATTCTAGCTGAGAGTTCCCCTTTATAGGGTAAATCTAGAGGATGTTTATTTACATTCACTCCCAGATATTTGTATTCTTGTTCTTAATTCAAGGTGCACTTTCCTAGTTTCCAGTTGAACTTGAAATCAGATGATCGTTGATGTTGTAGAATGAGTATATTAGATTTAGATGTGTTAATTATTAAATCATTCTTCTGCGCCTACTCTGAGCTGAAAGTTTCCTCTGTAAACCAATAGTTCTGTCTAATAGCATAAGATCATATGCATATAATAAATAGGATATTTCATGGTCATCCAACTTTGGAGCAAACAAGAGTATAGAATTAAAAGCAAGATGCATGTCATTAATATAAAAATTGAACAGAATCGAAGCAAACGGACATCCTTGCTTTAAGCCAAAGTCGGTTTCAATTGATTGCGTTAACAGGCCATTGGATGTCAGTTTAATTCTTATTGTGGTATTAGAATAAAATTTAATAATTAAGACTCTAATATATAGAGGACAATCGGCATCTAAACGTTTTCGCCATAAGACCTGTCTCGATACTGAGTCAAAGGCTTGCTTTAAATCTATAAAAGCAATAAAAACCGGTTGTTAAGATAAAATTGCTTGTTGCTTCATAGTCGCTAAAATGAGTAAATTTAACGTGGTTCCAATGCCAGGAACGAAGCCCGATTGGTTTGTGTCTAGAAGATGTCGTTTAGTAAGCCATTTTGATAGGTCACGAAGAACCAACTTGGCAAATATTTTCCCAGGAGCATCTAAAAGAGCTATGTGTCTGTAGTTGTTGGGAACAGACCTGTCACCTTTTTTAAATATAGGAATTATTATAGCCTGTTGCCAGGACGGTGAAATTTGATTTGTATCTATAACTCTCATAAAAATGATTTTCAGCACAGATGCCCACTTCTCAGGGTTAGCTTTTAGTATAGCATTAGTTAGTTGGACGGGGCCTGGAGCTCTTGACGAGCTTGGCTTCTTTATTATAATTGGAATATCTAATTCGGCAAATATGAGACCTGTTAGAACAGGATTAACTATATGATCTGGATTGTGTGACAGGTCAGATTTTTGTAGGAGTGATTGAAACTGTGTACTCCATACAGCGTCTGAAATGGGGTTCAACAGAATGGATCTATGAGCACTGGAAGGCGCGTTATTAATCACTTTCCATATTTCACCTGTGGATTTAGTGACTAGTGTTTTTAGCATACTTTATGCTTGCTTTTATGAGCATACATAAATTTTGATTTTAGTTTTGTACTCTTTTTTTTTTTTTATATGATTTTTTTTTTAGAGATTTACACAGGTAGGTGGAGTTTTTTTTTTAGAGATTTACACAGGTAGGTGGAGTTCTTAAGGCATGCCTCATTTCTTTAAGAATTGAAATCTGTAGTAATCATGGGTATTTGTGTACATAGGAGGGACGAGACAATCCACAGGATTCTTGTTTTAACATCAAGATACATTCGTTGTGGAAGATCCTAGAAGTTGTAGACGATTGCGGATTAGCTTCTAAAAATTTTTTGTCATTTCATTATTTGGGCAGGGTACCCTTTAAGGCGATTGCCAGCATTATTTATATCGAGAGTCAAAGAATAAGGATCATTGTTTCCCACGCAATGAGGCACCCAGGAAACTCTGAGTATATTATGGTCGCTAAGCTTGGTAAATAAGACTTGAAATGTCGCTATCAGCTTATTTGCATCCGAGGAAATATAAACAGTATAATATGGACTTGCTAGCGTTTCGGCTCCATGTGGGCTTTGCTGGCGAGTCTTCTGGCGTAGAGCCGTTTAGCATTGAAAGATTTCTCACAGTTGCCAATTTTGCCCATCTTGATGCTCTCGAATTGTATTTGATGTTTGAGGTGATACAATTTAGATTAAAATCTCCTGCAATTATTGTCTTAATGTTAGGCTTCAATAAGGATTGATTCAGAAGATTTTCAATTTTGTCAATAAACTGCGGTTCCGACGGAGAGACCGGATTCCAATGGATATTTAGTAGTAGGCAACTTGGAAACAGAGGATGGTATATATTAGTAGTGGATAATTCAACTACTTGAATGCCAGTGTCAGGCGACGGCCAAGCTGTAAGAGATAACAAAGTCATTGTGGACAGCAACTAGATGACCAGCAGCCGGTCGCCCTCTCGTTGGTTTGGATGCCGCCACTATATTAATTTGATGATCCTCCCATATTGGAGCAGTTTGCATCCATGTTTCTTGTAAAAGGACTGTCATAATTATTTAGTTCTGATGTGTTAGTGAACAGAAGAGAGAATCCCCTAGTGTTCCAGGACACTAGAGGGCAGATATGGAATATGCTTGAGGATTTATTCTAATTTGTCGAACCTAGATGGTTCTTCGCCTCGTTTCTGACCCAATCCCACTTAGATGGGGATACGGGGGGGGTATTTTGTTCAAACAAGACTCTGGCTTGCATGTACAACAGGGTGCTTCTTTATTTCCATTTTGATTTGGATTAGAATTTGTGTTCCCAGAGGTGATCTCTTTAATCGCAGGTGGAGGAAGAAAGGCTTCCAGGCGCAATCCTCTGTTAAATAGTTGCTGTCTTTCGCTCCATATTAAGTTTCTTACAATTCTAGAGCGGATATTAATCGCACTAATGTCTTGTTGTGCTGGGATAGGATACCACACTGATTCTATATCCCTAGAATTAATCTGCCTCGGCGATGGAATCGAATTCAGAATTAGAAGAATTGTTGTGCGATTCGGAAATGGAACTGAATAAACTCTATCAAGCATCGTAATTCGTATGTACTCATCTTCAAGGATTGGGGGATTCGGCAAATATACATATGGTCTGCGGTCTTCATTTATTAGGTCTAGTGGAAGGTGGGGTGAAAATTTGGGTAGAGCTCCCGTTATTACAGAAGATGTTAATTCAGATTAATCTACTACTGGAAGTTGGGATGTTAGCTGGTGATGAGCTAAGTTCACATGAATGCTTTGAAGAGTCGAGGGAGGAGGAACTAAGGAAGTAGATCTCTCTGTCAAGTTGGATGTACTTGGCTGTATTTCAATTCTCCTCTGATCTAAAGTTTTAAAGGATGTAGAGTTTCATGAAAGGTTGGGATCAACTGATGTTTATTGGGCGGGAGATTATGTTAAACCATGATATCCATCTTCTATGATTGGATCATTAGGATAGACCGACGGATTCATAAGTTGTTCATGTGCGTCATTCGTGTTAGGTTGGTTTGAGTCTTCATAGTCATTACATGTAGGACGTACAAGTTCGAGCTTCTTACTTTTGGAGATGTCAAAGACCAGATCTGGAGGCTTGGTTGTGACCAAGGGCGAAATTGGTTGATTTGTCACATAGTTAGGCTGATGATCGGATGACTTGTAGGACATCCGATCACAAGATGCCAGGTTGGCAATACATTTCTTGGTTTTAGATTTTGAATTTTTGTTTTTCGGTGGAGGGGATGTGTTTTTGGATTTTTTGGAAGGTCTTTGTTCAATGTTCAGATTACGGTTCGAATCAATGAAACTTTTGGACTTATGTTTCCTATTAATGCTCCTTCTTTGCCTACTAATCTGTGTAGGTTTTGAGAATACCTCATAGAGGTTTTTCAACGATTTGAATATCAGGTGAATTGTTTTGTCTCGTTAGGACCGGTGATTGAGTGGGTGATTGAATTTCAACACTAGCCTCTTCGATTGGTGGCATCTCCAAAGGTATTACAATGTGAGGCTCGACAATTAGTTCAGGGAAGGAATTGTTAGTTGTAAGAGCAGCAACCCAATCCATTTTCTTATGAATGAGAAGTAAGGAGTCATGTTGCTGGCTAATCTGAGATCCAATACTTCAAATAATTTGACTAAGGAAATAATGCTTGTGTTAATAGCTGTTAAAGCAGCTTCTAAAGTAGGATTAGCAATTGACGGAAATCCAAAAGGATGCAGGAGTGGTTTAGAAAATGAAGCAAGTAAGGATGATTGGGATTCGCCTGGTGAAATAATGTCTTCAGGTGCGTCAGTTGTGTATAGCTCAGGAGTTTTAGAAAGAGCAGAAACGTTCAGATCATTAGAGCCGGCTGTTTGGAATGGGATAGATTCAGAAGGAATCGCAACAGCCGACTGTGTAGAAGAAGAAAGTGGTAATGGAAGTGGGAAAGGGGGATTAAGAAGGTCAGAGGAATTGGGAACTACCTGATTATAACCTGATTTTTCGAGCGAAGGATTCGCCACCTGGGAATATGACTGGGGCGCACAGAACTGTGGGGGGTTGGAAAAAGTTGCTAACAGACGGTTCCATGGAAAATGCAGGAAGGTAGGTGGGCGTATGAAATTGCTCAATATTTGATGGGCTAGATGACAGCGAAATGCAACGTTGTATTGTTGTGTCCGACCAGAAAGCCGGATGATTGGTTCTATTTGTTCCAAGTTTGTCAAGGACAGCTGTGTTGGTTGAAGCACTGGATCCGGCATTCAACAGTTGTGTATTTGTAGAGACGGCTCCGGTGTTTTTCTTAGTTGTAGTCCCAAGTTTGGGTAAGCCCACACTTATTGGTGATTTAGTCAAGCTCTGACGTTGAGACAAAAGACTCGGGACACGTGGCATGCCAGCACCGAGCCAATTCATTATCTCGTAGGAGTAATAGCTGACAAGCCGAAGTTGACGGCAGCTATTTGACTAACGTAGTCGAGCTATGAGCTTCGAATTTTAGAATAGAGTAATTTAGAATTCACTTGACAATAGGGTAGAGTTAGGTAAAGAGAAAAAGGTTGGAGGGAGAATAAAGATTTGGGACCCGCCGGCATGGTAACGCGCTGACATGCTGCACCGCGGTCAGCAGTCAGTACTCTGCGGGTACTCGGCTGGGTGCGCGCACAGAATCCAAATTTGTAGGTTGGGTGTCAGAAGGGGGAGTGGCCACAATCTGTAAGAGAAAAGCGTATATTGGGTAGTTTTAAGTAGTTTAGAGGAGCAATAGTACCAACAAGAAGTCAGGAAAGTCCACAGAGTCCAGTTAGCTTATGAAAATCAGTGATTCACAGATGAATGCTGAGGCGTTGAAGCGCGAAGGAGCAGAGCGTAGTGCAGACGTGCAGTCAGTACTCTGCGGGTACTCAGCTAGGTGCGCACCGTAAGTTCTTGCCCCGCAGGCTCCAGCTCAGTTTGCTCGGTCACATCATCTTGTGCCAGAATATTGTTGTTAACCCAATTTCGTTAGTGTGATCAGCAGCTTTGTCGGTCAGGTGGAGGTTACGCAGAAACTTCCTGGAATTTGATCTACTCACTTTCTTGTCTTTTTTTCTTTTCTTTCAGGCCCTGCGTGATTTCTTACTGACCAAACCGTCAGTTGCTGTCACTGCAGCAGTCAGGGGTTTGTTACGTACAGGGCTATTGGTTGGTGCTTGGGCCATTTTGTCAGAATTAGGACCCCAAGAGCCAACGGCATCCAGCAGGTCAAGTGGACCTTGACACCACCAAGTTAGTTCTAGTCAAATACTATCATACAGAGATGAAAGAGATCAAAACATATTAAGGGCCGATATTTCTAGGACAATCAGCCTAACCTCGTTGTCAATTCTCGAAGCGTATGCTGTAAATGCTCTGCCGAGCTATTGTACTTGTCACAATGTCCTCGAGTTTTTCAGGCTAATTGGGTTCTCTTTCAGGAAAGATCTCAATTGGAGGATTGAGGGTCTCGGGTCGGTTAGTATGTTTCATCATTGATGGCTTGGCCCACAGGTGATCCCAACTCTAAAACATTAGTTCTTACAAGGGGTAACTGAGCCTTTCCCCACCCTGGCCATAGCTTGAGACCTGTGATCGTGAGTGGGCCTGATGTCTTGTAGTAATCCGAAATAGTTTTCTTGCTTTTAGTAAAGGGGCTAACTGACGTTTTTGTCAGTCCCTGTAAGGAAGGGATCAAAGGAAGACTCATGTTCTTCACACCCTTCAAGGAGGGACCAGTAACTGGCCTTGCATGAACCCCACCCATTTGGGCAGCCTCCTTCATGCCAGCCCCTAAAACCTTAAGGTATGTTGATGTACTTGAGGCTAAGTTAGGCTGATGCTCTTCTGGCAACAGCATTGTAATAGAGCTTCCATTTCGACAATGGGGTTCCCAATCGCCTCCCGCCATAGCATCAGGTAAGCAGTCTTTTAAAGCCTGAGTATTCTAGTGTTCGTGCCAGGTTGGGAGGATGCCATCACTTTTTTCTATCCCGCTAGTCTGAGCGAGGCTTCCATGGACCGCCACCAAATCTTAAGGCAAATGAGCCAGAGCCACACCCACACCACGTGGAATGTCCGCCTGAAGAAACGGCCATTCACTGTCTTCTGCTTCCTGTTGTGTAACAGGTGACACGTCAAAAGTTATTGTATGTTTTCTGTGACAATCTGGGGTAGGTGATGTAAAAGGGAAGTTGGTATTGCCCGCCTCGAGCTCATCACGGCTTATGATGGGGACAGCAAATGGGTGGGCCTCTGTTTTCCCCATCTTGATGTTGGTCCGATGCAGAATTGTTGTACATCACCATAATGGTGCAGTTTGCTGACAGATGGACGTTAGAAGCCACCTCTACAGTGAACTATTGCTTTTCTCATTGATGGGGGTGGGGAGGGGAGGGGGGAATGGGGGAGGGGAGGGAGGGCAAGTGAGTATGATTCAGTGGGTGCCGGATCCTTAAGTAGATCTGTTAGACCTAAATCGCTGTGCTGAAGCGCGGTGAGGGCCGTGAGCAATTGCACGTGCGTTATGTTATCCCCGACCCACCAGCCGCCTGCCCTCCTTAGTGATTCAGTTATCTTTGATATCACTGCCTCTGCTCCTTGACCTTCGTTCGTGATAGATCACTCCTGAAGTTCTGATTCTGTTATAATTATTCGGCATACTGCACAAGTGTTGTAATTCCAACAAACGCAGAATCGAGTCAGGCAATGCAAACCAGGCAGTAAAATGTGAACAGTGATTTACTGCATGGGGAGGGTTCCTCTCCTCCGACTGCCGACACTGACGCAGCCACACCACGCTTGGACAGGGTTCGCACAGCGAGTTAGATTTTATGTTTTGCAAAGGTGGCTGGCTCGGGTCACTCCAAGCAGACAAACAAAAAAATTGGAGACCAAGTCCTTTAGGCACTTAAGCACGCCTGCACTCTCTAGAGCGTCCAAAGTAAGCAGCCAAAGTTGATTGCAAAGCAGTGTCTTGACACCGACATATCACACTTCACCCTCTACTGGTCCACAGCCTTCATCCTGACTGCTTTGGATCCGAAGTTGTCATGTAACCTATACAAAAGAACCAAACAGGCACAGGACTTTCTGGTCTTGAACCGATAGTGTGGGATTAAATCTTTTGAAACTGCACATTCTACCCCAGCGAATTCAGTACCTTCAGAGGTAGAGTGCAGCACCTTTCACTGGCGATGGTTGATTCTAAGAATTCTGCAGGCCTTAAAAAGAACAAACCTTGCATGCTAAATGTGCCTTGCTTTGAGACATTTAAGAAGGCTTAAATGTTTGTACCGGTCCTGGTGCTAGAACTGTCTTTTGCTGAACTTCTCTATTCTAAGCATAACAAGATAAGGAGGAGGAGACGGTGAAGAGAATGGTGAAAAAGCTGAACATTTTTCTTCTGCTACTAAACATATCGGGTGAATAGGCTGTGGGGTTTTCTATGGTTGACAAATCCTGTGTACTGATGCTATTGTACCATTTCATCTGAGGACCAGGATTTCGATGTTTTGCAGTCTGGTATGCGGGTGGGAGCTTTACAGTTTTGTCCATTAACCGTTCATCTCTGAACTGGAGGTTCTTTGGACTATGGATCCAAATCCCTTTTCTGCACCCTCTTCACAGAGCCTGTTCTTTGTGAATGCTTGGATATCAAGGCCACCTGTGTTCAATTTTTTTTATCATGCATGTACTTCAGCGTGCTTTCTGTCTCCTCTATAGCAGTGGAACATACTCCAGTTCCAGATGCTCTGCTCAAAGTTGAGCAATGTGAGAGGTAGACAGATATGGCATTTTACACTGTGTACCTCCAGTGAAGGACCGTTGTCTTCCAAATACTCTGACCCTCAGCATCTGGCTTCAATATAGGCTCTGCTTATGGGTTTATGGTCTTAATCGAACAGTGAAACCATCGAAGCAAATGCATTGAAAATAATTGCATCGAAAAAAACTACATATCCATTGAAATTTGTCCATAGAATATAGGAATGGGCAAGTTTCGATGGATATGTACTTTGAAATGTAAAAGATAGCAATTTGATGCATTTATTTTGCACTTTAAAACGTTACATGGAGCTTTGGCACTGGCCAGATCCTTGTAACGTTTTAATGTTTATTGTATAATTGGGGGGGAGGGGGTTCCAACCCAGGCCCCCTAACCCCCATGCACACCCCCACTTAACCCTAGCCCCAACCGTAAATCTAACCCTACCCCTAATTATCCATCGAAATGTATTCAATGAATATGCTTTTTGATGGAAGAGCAATTCAATGAGTACTTTTCGATGGAAATGTATTCGATGAACACATTTTCGGTGGAAAGTCTATACCCTGCTTATGCCATTTCTGTAATGTATCCCTTCCTTTACCACAACTACTTTGTTTCCGGACAAACCCTCTGCTCCGGCTTTCAATAAGCGAACCAGGACTGCTACAGAACCAGGTGAGCAAACCTGCTCTGCAGTCCACAGAACTGTAAAACGTGGTGCTGTGGTAGATTTTTTTTCACCTTTCGAAGATGTCCACCCCTGCAAAGCATGCTGCAGGGTGTCTCTTCACTATCTTGCCCCCTTCAAAACCAGTGAAACTAGTCTTCTGCATGCACACTGCCTTTCTTGAACGGTGTTTGCTTCTTTTGCAGAAATCTGGCACATGCACACATTTTCAAAGCCATGGCTCTGAAGTTTAATATTCATAAAGCTTTAACTTTTTGTGGTTATTGACCAACTAGAAGCTCAGTAAGGTGGATTTCCGACAGCACTCTAAGGGCAAACCGCGTAGACCATAGCCATCTTTTTTTGCCTTCTAAAGAAGCAATGGGTTTAGACTATCAAAGCAAGATATTCTAACGGCTCGATGTCATTTCCACAAAGTAAATAACTTCGTGGTAATTTACTTCGTGGAAATTAGTTCAACAGTTTTCATCGAAATGTTTTTTTAATGGGGGGGTGGCCCAAAACCCCTGCCCACCCCCTTTTGAGCTCTTAACCCACACAAAAATAAGTAAATTACCACATAAATGGTAACCCGTTTCCCTGATGTAAATTACTAACATGCCACTCTCCCTTAGTAAATTGTGCCAATCACGTGCTATCTTACTACTTAAAGAATTGTGCCACATTGGATACGTTTGAACGGCCTTCCCGCCCAAACCAAACAGGTTATGAAGCATGCGACGCGTTTCTCAAAAGGAAAGAAGGTTGCTCTATAGCAAATATAAATCAAGACGAATTTGGCGTGCCCTCCCTCTAGGGCTGTCAACTGCAGTAGATCATGCACTTGTTTGTTTTACCAAAACCTCCAGGACAACTATCTTGACCTTATGGCCCCTAAAATGGACAAAACTTTTCCCGTCACCCAAGACTGTGTATCGAACCTCTCAGGCAAAGCAGTTGGGAATTTCAAAGCTTCTGGGACTGGAAGCCATATATGTTAGCAGTTCTAAGAGGCACCTGTCCCATACAAAACCAAAATCTGCCTCCCCCGGCCCCTATTGTTACTCTCCGCCACTTCACACTTTTCAGGTATTCTGCTTCTCCTTGCTCACCCTTTGTGACCTTTTGTTCTCCATCTCATTTACTTGTTCTGGACTACCTTATTCCCTCCAGTCTGCCTTTCATTAGTCTTTCTCCAGCCTCCTTTCTTCTGTTGCACTGGGTCTCCTGCACTTCTTTCCTCCAGCCTGCTCTGACACTGCTCCTTCTCCTCTGACTTCAACTGGACAGTTTATATAGCGGAGTATTCTTGCCCTCTGGGTACCTCCTTTGATCAAGTGTTTCACGGTGTGACACGGGATTACTTGTATCCATGCATTGGTTCTCTGCCCTGTGTCCTTGTGTCTGGCTGCTCCCAAAGAATCTTCAAACTCTGGGACTTTCTAC
Source organism: Ambystoma mexicanum (assembly GCF_040938575.1). Lineage (NCBI taxonomy): Eukaryota > Metazoa > Chordata > Amphibia > Caudata > Ambystomatidae > Ambystoma > Ambystoma mexicanum. Next base: position 289,545,702 of record NC_090932.1, on the reverse strand, counting down.
AAATGGATCACACACAAGAAAGCTCTGTCACTGATGAGTCCCTCCGTGCCCCACCTCCATTTAGGACGTGCATACGCTTCATGGGGGGGCAGTTGAAGGGTTATGGGAGAACCTGTGATCTAGTTATGGTTCATTCTCTCACATCCCGATCACAGGTCTGAGAGAATATGTCCCAACAAACCAAAATAGATGCTTTAAAATTTAGATGGACCTTTAAAAAAAAAAAAAAAAGTTTAAAAAAATCTAAACCCGGCTCTGTGAGTCAGACCCAATCTTCCACTTACACCAGCCTTTTCTGATAAAACATTTGCTCCAATTTGAAATGCAGTCGTCTTCTTTGTCTTAAAAAAACGCAGCCAAATTACCCCACTTTAATTCAAAATGCAACTATTTGTAGTAAAACACAGTGTAGGTAATTGTTATTCCAGCAGCGGTCTACTCCTCTAGAAGGGCTATACAAAGCTATCTGGGATCTTCAAGGGGAACGTTATATGGTGATGTACAGCACTGCGTTTGACACTGTCATGCTCTCCTGGTGCTTTGAGTACTGTAAAAAGTGGGGGCGGGATAGGCAGTGGGAGGATCTGAAGGTTATTTGCGCTATTGTACTTTATTTTTTAATATGAATTGTATGTTTTTCCGCGTTGCTAACGACCATACGGGTAGCCAAGCACAATCAATGCTAATAAGGGAGTTCAAAAAGAAGAGTGTGGCTGGAAGGCAGTAACCAGGGAGTTGTAGGGTGCCAGGGAAGCGGTCTGGCTCATGTCCTCTGCTAGGGCATTTCAAAGTTTGGTGGCCAAGGTCTGAAATTAGCTCATGGCTTTAACCCAGTTGAAGCCAGGGACAATTGGAAAGTATGTCTGCTTTGAGCAGAGTGATCTGGAGGGAAGAGGAGACCCAGCCTTCCTCCTGATGACTTCTGCTCCACAGTCCAAGCACTGGATCTGTGCAAGCTGGACTATGGTAACGCTTGCCTTACTGGACTCCCCAACAGCGGCCTTGCCTCCACTTGCAAGTCCTGCAAAACGCAGCAGCCAGACTCATGCTCATCTACCCAAACACTCACATCACCCCAGCTCTTGCTCAGCTCTACTGGCTTTCCATAGACCAGGGAATTGCCTTCAAAGGACTGCATTGTATTCATAGCTATACACCTCAAAACCCATTCTTATGCTCGCTACAAAATAAAACCCATGACCTTTGCAAACACCAGACAAGCTACCCAACATGTTCTACACATTCCATTCTGCAAACTAACGCACACAAACATTTACCCAGTTAGCAAGCAGATCCTGAAATGCCTTAACGAATTCACATCCGCACTGCACCCGCCATCGCCACTTCCTGAAAAAGCCTCAAAACATACTTGTTTCCCCACACATAATCCAGCCTCTCCACCTCCCCTGCTGCTACTTACCTGTCCCAATCTTCCAACCAGGAAACATTTTGTCACTTCTATTTCACATACTGCCTTTGGAATCTTGTAAGGCGCTCTGAGACAGATTGGGCGTGGCCAATGCTGAATAAAAAGTAAAATAAATTAGATCACGGCTGCATTTGTTTGATAAAGATGTTATGACTTGCTATATAGGGCTTTGTGGGTCAGTGCCAGTGTCCACCTAAGGAGGAGCCAATGCTTGCTTCATAAAATACGTGAGGGTTAGTTGAGTCTGGGCGCGTTGACTGTTTTGGAGGGGTTGGTCACCTAAACCTGGGTGTAGTTTGGGATTTTCTGGGGGGGGGGGGTCCTCAATGAGCAGTGCATTGCGGTAATCTAGTTGCGCTCTGATTTCTGACAGCGGCTATAGTCGCACAGTTCCTTTCGGATGTGTAGGTTCTACTTGTGACATAGTATGTGATCTTGTAAGACCTTGCATGTGTGGTCATGGGTACTGTTGAATCCAGGTTGATACCAAATAGTTAAGCCTCCTTTCTTTTGTGATGAATTGGACATATTGCAGTTGTGCTAGTTGAAGGCTCTTATCAAATGCTTGTAGCAATAGCTCCATCTTTGACTCGTTAAAGCTCAACTTCATATGCAGTAGCATGTGGTGGATTATCTTGAAAATATGGGTTTGTTAGCCAGTTTTCTAACGGATATTTCCAGAGTCTAGTCCTGTTTCTGCAGGTACCGTTAGACCTTTTTTGCCTCTTAAGCTTAATTTATTGGCCATTTGTATGGTGCCTTTTAAACTAGTGTTTCTAGGCACCACAAGACAAGAAGTGGGGTGGGGGACAGTGTTAAACAGCAATAGACTGTCCTACTAGGCCATGTGACATTTGAAGGGTGTAAGTGCAGGGAGAACGACAAGGCGGAAGGGCTGGGGTAAGGGAGAGGGGTAGGGGTTAAGTGCCAGAAGGAGGGGCCCCCGGGGCTGGGCAAGTGCTAAGGCGACCCCAAGGGAGGCGGGTGCAAGGAGAAACCAGGGGTAGGAGAACAGTAGTGCGGGGAGGGGTGGACCAGGAACACGCTGGTCGAGGTCAGGGTGCATGAGGGCAAGTACTGGAATTGGTCTGCTGGAGGTAGACTGGTTGGGGAGAGCCTGACCCCAGTAAGACTCATAAGGGACCAGGTACCAGTTGGAGCGGCAGGTGGTGTGTTAGCAAGGGACGAGTAGAGGGAAGGAGGAGGAGAAAAGGAAAGAATTGAGAAGCTTCCAGAACTTGAGGAGATCCGGCTCAAGTCTGAGAGGGCATGGAGGCCCCTGCTAAAGAACGAGAGCTACCTCCACCCCACTCTCTGCTTGGTGACCGGTTTTGCCGCATAGAGTTGGAGCTAGAGGACCGAAGGACTCTAGCAGGGAGGTATTTGGAGCGGCAGAGTTGGATGTAGAGGCCCAAGCCTCAGAAACCCTTGTGGATGATGCAGAGGGTCTTGAATTTGATCCTTGCAGTCACTTGGAGCCAGTGGAGAGACTTTAGGGCTGGATATATGCGGTCCCTGATCTTGAGACCAACAATAAGTCTTGCAGCTCTATTCTGGATTAGTTGCGGAGAGGGCAAAGGGAGGAAAGGGGCAGAGTGAGGAAGAGGCTGTTGTGGTATTTCAGCCTAGAGAGAACCATAGCGCTGGAGACATTGAGCTTCTGGGGGAAAGTGAGGAAAGGTAGCATGCCTCGGAGGAGGTGGAGCTGAAAGTTGGCCTTCTTGACGAGATCTGTGGCGTGGGTAGAAACCAAGCCTGAATAGTGGTCGGGTATGAGAGAGGAGGAGGTGGAGGAGGGAAGCTTAATGAAGAATTGTGTCATCATAGCACTGAAAGTGAGGGGAGAAGATGGGGATCAAGTGGGCCAGAGGGGCAATGTCGATCTTGAAAAGCCATGGCGATAGGATAGAGCTCTGAGGTACACCGCAGGTAGAGGGTGAGGTGGAGGAGAGGAAAGGTCCCAGTTTTACTTGGGAAGGTCGGTTAGAGGGGAAAGGGGTCTGCCATGGCAGTGCCCGGTCCATGCCATGGGTATCGGAGTCCATTTATAAGGATTGTATGATAGGTAGAGGACATATTGAAGGGTCGGAACAGAGGTTTGAAAGCAGGACATCAGTTGTTGAAGTTTCCGTGCCTCTGGAAGCTCTGAAACCAGACTGGTGGTCATGGAGACAGCCAGCAGATTGAGTGTGGTGGGTCAGTTGGGGGATTACCAACTTCTCCAGGAGTTTGCCCACAAAAGGGGTGATGGAGATTGGGCGATAGTTAGCTGGGCAGGAAGGGTCTGCAGACAGCTTTTTTAGGAGAGGGTGCACAAGGGAGTGCTTGAGAGGTTGTAGGAAAGAGCCAGTGGCAAATGAATGGTTACAGAAGTCAGCCAAGGCTGGGGTGAGAGGGATGCTGTCCTTCGATAGTTCTGGAAGAGCAGGGGAGCACCTGTTTGGAGGAGACATTCATAGAGCTGGCTACTTTAGAGACCTCATCCGGTGTAATGGCAGAGGAGGATAGTAAAGTGGGTAGAGAGCGGGGGTGCCAATGGAGGCAAGAGAGGAAGGAGGTTGGGGGGGGGGGTGGGAGTAGAGATGAGTGAGGACAGGGAAGAGGAGACTGCAGTAGGATTGGCAAGTTCCTTGCAGATTTTGAAAAGTTCAGCCGTGTTGGTGGCCCAGAGATGCGAGCTTGGGCATGAGCCCTGTTTTTAGATCGGATGGCGAGTTGATATTGTCTTTGAGGCAGACGACAGGCCAGTTTGTCAGAGGATGTGTCGGAGGCCAGCCATTTCTGTTCAGCAGCTCTGCACTTGTGTTTTAGAGCAGCCAAGGCTTCATGTGGATCCTCGTAACGGAGGCAAGGATGTCCAGTGCGTTGGAAATGGAGAGATGGAGGTCAGCAAGTGCCCAGTCATTTTGAGAGTCAATGGAAGCAGTGGGTGGAGGAATAAAAGTGGCAGCAAATACAGCGACTGACGCATGCTTACTCAGTCGAATGGCAGTGAGGCAGAGGCATTGCCAGGGGTTTAGGGGGGAGTCTGGGAGCTCCAGATGGAAAAAGAGGAGAGAGTGGTCTGACCAGGAGAGAGAAATTGTTAGAGGGCTGGAGAGGGGGATGTCTGTGGAGATGAGCACATCCAAGATGTATTCGGCAGAGTGGGTTGTACCAGAGGGAAATAAAGTGAGGAAGAGAGTCACAGAGGTCAGGGAAGAGTGCATATAGTGGCTGAGTCCGGAGAGTCAAGATGAATGTTAAAGTCCCCAAGGAAGAGAAGAAGTTTGGAGGTCAATTTAGAGAGGAAGAGGGGTATGGGTCCATGGGGCCTATAGATAGTGGCGAGGGGGTGTGAGTGATGCACAGCTTACAGCCAGGCTCTCAAACGAGGAGTTGGATTGAGTGGGAATGATTGTGGCCGGAACCCATTCAGGGAAGATTAGGGCCACACCGCCCCTAGCCCGGTTAGGTCTGGGATTGGAGAGGATTTTGTAGCCATTGGGGAGAAGAATGTTGAAAACAGTAAGAGAGCTGGCCTTGAACCACGTCTCAGTGAGAGCCATGATGTCAAGGTCTTTAAGGCGGTGACAGATGTCGTATATCATGTTCTGCAGTTACTCCTCAATTGGTGGCATCCCCTGCGGGTTCAGAAACACTTGGACTGAGCTTACTACGTTCTGACACAGTGATGGACTTTGGCTTACTTGTTACCTTGTGATTGTTCAATACTACCATACCCCTCCCCCCACAGTTCTTTTTATTCAAACCGATTGGAGTTGCTGGTTGGTTGTTTGCTGTCCTAGCATTGCTGAGGTTACACCTGCTCCATTCATTTCATTCCAGGCTGCTAATGCTAGTTCTTGAATATTTCTTTTTTTTCCCCTTGCTTTCTCTTGCTTTGTGTTCTGTAACATAACTAGTCTCTAGTCCCAAGGAGCCCTGTGGGGGTGAACAAGTTATCTTTCAAATACAATTCGATTGAAGATGGAGAGTAGAGTTAAAGGTTGATGATTTGTTTCTGTTGGATACGAGTGGGGTGGGAGAGAGAATGTATACTCCTCCACAGCCTTAGATCTGTGGGTTTGTTAAAGGCAATGGATGGGGTTCTGTACAGTGCAAGTGCAGAGGACAAGTGGTTGTTGGTTAGGGTTCATAGCTGAGAGTTTGTTGTTATAATTAGGCAGGTAGTCTCAGTTGCTCCAGGCAGCACGGCTCTGACTGTGTGGTTCGAGACATTCCATTTTTAATTTATTTTATTCTATTTGTAACGTGCTGGGACAAGAGCCCGCAGGAATGGAAACGCGAACAGGACACACAACAATTAACAAAGGGAGGATGTCAAGAATCAATTTTGATTCCAGGTGAGGAAGGGCTCATTTAAACAAAAAAGTTTAAAATTTGCGTTTGAAGGTCAGCAGTGAGGCGCAGGACCTCTTGTTCCAAAGGCAGGGTGCAATCATTGCGAAGCAGCCTTCCGATACAAATTACAGTTTAGCCTTGGGGACTAGCAGGAGCCCAGAGTTGCTGGACCGTAAGGTGTCTTACAGGGAGCCTGCTCAGCAGAGAGGAGTGATACTTTGGACTCTTCCCTAAGAGACAAGTGTGCTCTATGCAGAGAGTACGAAACAGGGTTTGTTGCCTTATGGGTAGCCGGTGCAGCGATTTCTAGGCCGTCGAAACGTTTCAAATTTCTGTAATCCACAAACCACACAGACTGCATTATTTTGGACCACCTGAAGGCGGTTCCATTCACTTTACCCCAGACTTTGCAATAAGCTAGAGCAGAAGTCCAGACGGGATACAAGAATGGCTCGGGCTACTGTGGCACAACTGCTGGAGCTCAACAATTGAAAAATTGGGGCTAGAAGCTTCTGATAACGAGAGGAGCATGACACTAGATGACTAACGTTCGCTTTCATGCTCCGTTCTGGGTCCAAGAAAACACCCAGAGTCTTGATTTTGGGTAGAGTTGTGAGAACGCAGTCAGCCACTTTAAAGGATTTGTAGGCTGGGCCTAAATTGCAGAGCCTATGTATTGTGCCGAAAAGCACGATTTCAGTTTTTGGGTTGTTGAGTGCGAACCCATTTAACAGCATTCATCTGCGAATATGGCTATATGTCATGTTGATTGTTTCAGAGTCCTTAGCATAATCACCTCTGAGAGGGATGAGACACAGGGTGTCATCTGCGTAGTTTGCACACAATATTCCCCTGGAGTCCAGCATCTCGAACAGGGGCAAAGTGAAGATGTTAAAGAGGGTGGGTGACCTACATGATCCCTGTGGAACACCGCAGGGAAGCACAAAGCATTCTGTAGACGCATTTTCACTGTGCACCTTAGCTGTTCTGTCAGAAAAGTCCGAACCTGCCTGATGATTGCGACCCTGGCTAGGGTTCAATGGCTGTGTGGTGCCCGATTATCCTGGTGTCACTATCTGATACTGTTATGTTTCCTGTTATCTAGTTATTTGGCTTTTTTTTTTTTTTTACTTTTAGAGTTCCTTGGTCTGTATTATGCTTCCTGTTCTCTGACAAACAGTTCTCCAATTTTGGATGCTGTTGGCCTAGAAGTGTTTCTCATGCCTTTTTTTAGTTTGTGTTGTGGACACTGCATTGGGTTACACAAGGGTGCCACCCACACGTTTTGAGGCTCTCTGGGTCACGGGGGGCTGCAACTCCAGTTGTATTGTAGTGCCTGAGCTTTTCCAATACTTGTATAATGCAGCTTGAGTTGTATGCATTGTATTTATAAAGCATGTACCTTGCTGGGAATCAACATGACCCTATACATAGGGCTCCCACCCAATGATTACAAGTAAAGGTAGCGGAGCAACCTGGATGGATAGGGGAGGGATCGATTAGCAAGATGTTCTTTAATGAGTAGGATCTTCAGGAGCTTCAAGTGTAGGATGGAGGGGGGCAGTCTTATTTGTGTTGCCTGTTTCTGAAACAAGTCACCAAAAAAAGGTCTGGTTCCTGACCCCATCATCCCCTTGCAGTTCTTATTTCCAGGCTAGCAATGTTTTAGCTACTGTTGGTACTCTGTTCTCCGGAAGGGAGTTTTTCAGCTATGTGGAGTGGTGGTTTGGTTTGTAGGTGATCCAGGCTGTCTCTAACATGATTTGTGCTTTGAGGGGTAGCCTGGTCCGTTCCTTGAGGATGGGTTTAATGTGGCTGCATTTTCGGAGTCCTATGAGGCATGCTGCGGCTTCCTCGACAGCTTTCAGAGGCACGAAAGTAGTATCTCTAACTCATGCAGATAGGACATTCTGAAACTCTAGACAGGGAATGAAAGGCTTGATTTAGGGACGGATGAAGCTGGTACCACAATGCTTGGGACTTCTTGGCAATGTGCACTTTCAATGAGAGGTCACAGCTGATGGTAAAGCAGAGGGATTTTACCATGGGCGAACGATGAGGTATGAATCGGTCAAGTTACATGGCAGTCATCCAATCATGGACTTTGCTTTGATTGGTGTGGTTTCCTAGGAGAATGAATTTGTCCGGTTCAGCTTCAGGTAGGTAATTCTACACTTGCATGAGGGACAACAAGTGCTGGTGCGATGGTGCAATTGATCTTTAGGTGCTTGTTATCTGTGTATTGGTGCATCTTGATATTAAATGTATGTTTGGGGTGACCAGGATTAGGTGCGATGTAGTTTGGCCGATTGAGAACGAAAGAAATTGCCATTGACTGCTGCGGTTTATATGGAACTGTTAGGTTACCCCTACCTACCTATGTTTTCCATAAACATGCGCTGTCGATTACACAATATAGTCAAATCAAAACACAATGTTCATAAGGTTTTATTCTAAGGTCGAGACTGTGAATGGCGACGCATGTTTCGACCAAATCGGTCCTTTTCAAGGTACAGTATCACGTCTGTATTGCCCATTTGATAAGGAAGATATTGACATTCATTCATGTCATTGTGAAAGTACAAGCAATAACCTTGAAACCATTTAGAAAACCAAGGAACTGGAGGAATAAATAATACTATATAATGGGGGGAAAATGAGAAAAAAGAGGAGGGAGAGAAAACAAGACAAACATTAGATGAAGAATTAAAGTACACCTCTCGATCATTATAATCAGACATATTTTCCTCTGAACCCAATGGGTCTATGGGATTTGACAATCAACATGATATTCACCACCACATACATTAGAAGGTGGTTATGTCAAACCAATAGCAAGATTGACATCATTAAAATATGCATTTCATGATCCATCTTGACACTAGTGTGAGTAGAGTAGATACTCCAATATGAGAAGAGTAGATACTCCAATATAAGTTATGACAATGATGGGGCATCATAAACCATCATGTTGATATTCCGATTGGTTTAATTTTGTATGGATATAATCCTAATCCCGCAGGTGAATCATCATGATGGGGGGCAAGGTATTATAGACCAACGCATTGTCTCCGTTGCAATGCTTCAAACCAGTGAAACAAGTGATGTCTAGTCATTGTGTGTTTCACATAACCTTCACCATTTGCCGCAAGGGTTGCACATAGAATAGTTCAAATACCCGTCGGGATTCTGAAACTAGTGTCTGAGGTTACAATTCCCCACAATTGAAACTCTAGTTTCTATTCAAGATGTGAATATTATTGGGACCACGTGCCGTCATAACATCCATATATTGATATTGGTCTTGACAAGGAGTTCTCACCCAGAGGTTTGATGTAGAGTTTGAAAATGACGGGTTATAGGATGGAGCCAAGTGGAACGTCACAAGTTACTTTCCAGCACCTTGATCTGCTGGTGCCCCCCTGGATGAGTGAGTATCTTTTGAAGCTGTAGGAGGCTAACCACTTTAGAAGCCTATGCGTGTGAGGATGTTGAGGTCTTCATGGTCAATGGTTTCTAAGGCGGCACAGTGGCAGAGTAGGAAAAGCAACCAGGGGTTTCCTTTGTCTTGGATCAGTGTGTATTTATAGAGCGTCACCAGTAACTTGGATGGTGGCATTCTCTGTGCTGCATAGTTGTCAGAAACTGGATTAATGGTTTTGTTGGAGATTGTGCTGAGTGATCTTTTTGTGCAACTGGATGGCGATGGTCGTTTCACATTGCTGTATGTTGGGGCAGTAATTGGGTCATGTAGGCAGAGTGTGTGTTTCTTCAGCAGTGGGCGCATTTGTCCTGTTTTTAATGCACCTGGTAAGTTGCCTTTTTTAGGGATGCATTGATGATAAAAAGTGGCGTGAGTGCTTCTCTGTGGTGATTTTCACAATGGAGGGGAGAATATTGTTTTACCAGGTGATTTGCTTGTGGGAGGTGAGTGGGTTGGTCTGGTCTCCTAGAATAATTTTCCTGGATTTGGTCCATATTGATAGGTTGTAGGTTGGCATGTGTGATGCTGGAAAATGCCTGGGGGTTGCGTGGGGCTCCTCATCCTTGTCCCTCTAACTCCTTAGACTGCTTATTTTCTGCACAGGACTCCAGTTGGGACCCCTCGCAGTGCAGCTCTTAATTTGTGTTCTTGATGGACAATGACCCATGGGATACCCTGAGGGAATCCAGGATTAGGGGTACACCCTTGTACCCCTAGTGTTAGTGTGTGTCTTTGGGCACATGTGTGTTGCCCACAGAGCAGGGTATGGGCTGGTGGCAGCTACGTGCTAACTTCACAATGGCTCTGGGTGTTTTCCCTTTTTGGGACACCCAGGCCCTGACAGGAACCAATGGATTTCTGGACAAAGGCAAGATGGACACTCTTTGCCTTTCCCCCTTGTTTCTCAATGTCTCGGTTCCCATCCCCTGACTGGAATTTAGGTGTAAGGACCCTATATGGCACTGGGGGTGCCCCTGCTAGACTAGCAGGAGCCTTCCCAGTGATTGCTGTTCTGGGTACGCCCCAGGGCTGGGGCCTGCCTAAATGGAGAGTGGAGTGAACTCGCTTTCTGTGTTGTGGTGCCTGGTTTTGGCTGTATCGCAATGCCTGTGGTCCTGCCTGAGCCCGCCCTGACAAACTGAGGGAATGCAGTGAATGCTCGGAAAAGGCTGGGCGTTGCCTCCAATCCCCATCCTGTGTTCTGGGTGAATGGTCTGAATGCCTGTGAGCCAGATTGGTAGCTGCATGAATGCACTTTGTGTGGTTGGCTGCCTCAGTCTGGCTAATCCTGAGTGAATGGGGAACATTTGTGTATACCTATGGACCCCTCACTTACTTCGGTGTCAGAACCTGAAAGTCAAAATTGAAGCAGAAGCGGACATCCGCAAAACAAGAGGTGATGGCTGGAACGTTTAGAATAAATCTTCACCTCTGGCATTGCTCTGAGCAACCCACCAGACCATCTTTCTTCGCCTTCCAAGACATTCTAGAAAGGAGAAAGACCATATGCAAATCAGGCTTGGTCCCAGTCCAGCCCGAACTTCTAAGTCACATCCCTTCTGCACAAGACCACAAGCAGCCCCAAACATGTTTCGGCCTTGTTGGGCCTCATCAATGAGGAGTAGCATGGGTCTCTATGCCCAGCAGGCACGAGTCGCAGCTTGTGCTCTTAACTCCAGCTGGAGGAAGAAGTCTGCAGCTGAAACTTTTAATCCAATCCAAAATCTGCTTTGCTGATTCGAGGACTGAACCAGAGAGGACCTGGATAGGTGACCTCTTCCCGTAGCTACAAGGGGACATCATGCAACTGTTGTTCCTCACCCAAAGTGTCCGGGAAGCCAGTACTGTGTGCCTGCCATCCTGAAGAGGTACTTTCATGGGTCCAGAAGAGGAGTGCCTGAATATCATGTGCCCAAGAAGTCCACCTGAGTCATCCAGGGTCCAGAGGAGTGTTCATGACTGCTGGAGGCCTAGTCTTTTTAATTTAAATCTGTTTATTGGTAAAGTGGTGACGGCATCCAACATCATTATAGTATCATAAATGTACACAATATCCCAACATGACAGTTTTACTTGAAAACGAAACCTTCTCCAACATATTCTGTGGGTAAAAGGTTTATAACCTACACATTGGAGTTCTCATTAGGTTTTTAAATAAAGTCTTCGCTCCTGTTTGCTTCACAGGGCTGGGTGGTCGGATCTACGATATCGCTACAGGTATCCCAAATATAGCAATCTGAGGTATTAATCGTTTTGCCCCTGTTTATTTCACAGGTGTAGGCGACTAACTTAACAAGGGTGATAAACATCAACAGCTCTGCATACTGGATCGGCCTTTTCCAAAAGGTTAGTGTCCGATAAACAGTGAATCAGTGTCTTTGTCTCCCCCTTTACGGAGGGCACGGGTCTGGGGTATTCATTTGTTCGTTCAACATTTGTCCCAAGTGCATGCTATTGTCCGCCTCTGTGTCCCCTGGAGCCTGATCCCCGAGTAGCTCTAACTCCGCCATTCCTCATCGATATACATCTTTTAACTATAGCTGAGTTGATGGGCCTTTCAGGACTTTCCGAGAGATCACAATTCTGCGTTTGGCTAATATGAGTAGGAAAGACTCTCTCTTCCTCATGGACTTCATTCGTTTACCCCCTGGTAGTGTCCCCCATAGGCACACTTCAGGTGTGCACTTGTATTTGCTGTTGGTCCAGGAGTTAGTCTTACTCACTACCTCTCCCCAAAATGTTCTGATCACCTGGCAATCCCATGTCATGTGCTAGAAGCCTGCTGTGGCCCCCTTACATCTCGGACAGATGTGTGGGTGCTGTGGGTTAATCGTGTGGAGTCTGGATGGTGTCCTATACCCTATGGGTAAAGTTGTATTGGATGAGTCTGAACCTGGCGTTTCTTGAAACTTTACGGGTTTGTTTCCATATTTTGACCCACTGTTCCTGTGGTATCTCTCTCACGACAACCCGTTCCCATTTTGCCTTTACAGCCAGACCCTAAAGTTTCTTCCTTTCCTTCATCAATTGATACAAGGTGATATCGGGCCCCTGCTATGGGTACTGTGTAACACCTGGTGCAACAGGGAGCTGTTTTCTGGTTCTACCAGTGTTTCCTCCCATAGGTCAGCTATTCTCTACTATTCAGGTGTAGTTTAAGAAAGCACCTTCAGGCATGTCATACCATTGCCGCCATTCCTGGAATGGTAGCAGCTTCCCTTCTTCATAGAGATCTCCCATTTCCGTGCACTCTTCGCTTTGTAGTTTGGCCCTATCGACATTGGTCAGTATTCCCCCTAATCCCTGGATCAAAGCTCAATGGTAGGTCCGGACTATACAGATGGGGTCCAGAGGTTTCCCCAATAACCGTTTAATTTCCCTTGGTACTACAAAGATCGCACTCTTTCCCCTAGTAGTCATCGGGTCCCATAATAGCTCAATGCCCTTCCTGTGTGCCGCGAGGCCCCCGAATAGACGGTTCAAGTTCCCTTCTGGTGTGTCCACCCAGTTGGAGGCAGTTTGTAGTTGGGCCGCTGCCTAATATACTTTGTAATCTGGCAATGTAAGTCCCCCTTCCGAGTGTGGCCTTCGCAAAGTGGTTAGCGCTACCCTCAGTCTTTCCGACCCACAGAGCAATTCCCCTATATAGGTGTCTAGCATCCTAAAGAATATTTTGCGACCTTATATGGGATATTGCTAAAAAATAAATACATCATGGGCAACACCACGATCTTACACAGGGGTATTTTCCCCCCCATCAAAGAGATTGGTGAGGTTTTCAAGACGTTATAGATTGTTCTATGCTCTACCCGTATTAAACTCTGTTTGCTCTAGTTCATGGAAAGTTGTGATCACCAGATGGTGAAAAGATTGTCTCCCAGCGGATCCCCTATTTTGGGAGTACATTCACAGGTTGCATACTCATTGACCCTAGGGGGAATACCAATGACTTTGCCTCGTTCACACTCTAGCCCGACAGTTTCCTGAAGTTGGCTAATACCTTTTAGTATTATCGGGATATTATCTCTGCGATTGCTTACATATATCAATGCATCATCTGCGTACAATGATATATTGTGCATTATGCCGCACACTCTAATCCCTGTCTCCTGTATGTAGTGCCTGAAGTATCCTGCCAGAGGTTCTAGTACTAGGGTGAATAATATTGGCGATGCCGGTCAACCCTGTCGGGTGCCTCTTTCTAACAACCACTTCCCAGATATCCAGTCGCCCGTTTTCACTCTTGCCTGGGGGCTAGCATACAGTTGTTGAATCAATAGTCTCTGTGCTATCTTCCCTAGTATCTTTGTGTCGACATTTAGGAGTGATATTGGTCTGTTTGGTCCAGTGAGTGGGATCTTTTCGGGGTTTCATGATAAAAGTAATCAATGCTTCTCTCATTGATTGTGGGAGAATTCCTCTGGTAAAGGCCACTGTATAGACTCTGTAGCACAGGGAGCAGTATGTCCGAGTATTCTAGAAAGTACTCTACCGGCAGGCTGTCCGTTCCAGGGGACCTTCCCCTCTGCATTGTTTTTAATCCCCATTCGATTTCCTCAATCTCTATGGGACTTTCCATAATTTCCCCCCTGGAGTGCTGTCAATTTGGGCATACAGGCTATTTCTAATAAGTCTGAGGTCTCCTTTTCCGAATATGTCCCTTCACTGGAGTACAGCGACTTGTTGTATGTCTGAAAAACACCATTGATCTGTTGCTGTGTGGTTACTCTGGATCCCATGCTATCTGTGATTTGTTTGATTGCTCCCCTCGGGTGTTCTTTCCGGATCAGCCACGCTAATAGTTGACCCGCTTTATCCCCTTCCCTGTGCACCATTTTAGTATAGCAATCTCTATCGAATTTAGTTAGGGTGTCTTGGTGTGAAGTTTGAGATATAACGGCCTCTGCCAGGTCCTGCCCCACTTTTTCCCCTTTCCTCAGGTCCATCTCTAGACCCCGAATTACAACTTCCGAATGTTTCAACTGCCAGGTGAGTCTTCTGATACCCACCGCTTTTGATATGCACACCCCTCTTACTGTTACATTAAGGGCCTCCCATAGAACATCCACCGATCCTTTCATCTGAGTCGTACTGAAGGCTGTCTTTAAGCTGTTCTACACCCAGTTTCCAAGTCGGTATCGCTGGACGGCAACGTCCGAACTGCAATAACATAACCAGTGGGGCATGGTCGGAGATCAGCTTCCCAGTATTCTGTCAGGGTAAATCTGTGTGTTCTCTGTGCCCATTAATAGGTAATCTAGACAAGAATGTGTCCAGTGCACTGATGATTAGAATGATTCCCCTCCATAGTTCCTGCACCATTCTTTTGAGGGAGCGTGTCGATCGGGGTCGATGGTAGACTCCTGTTCCCGACCGATCTATGTTCTGATCTAAATAGCAATTAAAATCCCCACCCCCCCGCCTCTAGATGAGAATATCCGGTCTGTCTTTGCCTATTAACTTGCCCACTTTTCTGAAGTAGTCTTCATTGTCTGTATTCGGTGTGTATGAGTTTACTATACATAGAATGTGCCTCGCATGATGAGTGTACAACCCTCATCATCCCCCTTGGAGGTCTCCAGTTGTTGTGGTACTTTGACGTCTACCCAGATCAGCACCCCTGAGAATGACAAATATGAAGTCCCCACTGGCGTACCTCCCCACCTTCTCTGGAGATCTTTGAGATCTTTTTCGACTATATGCGTCTCTTGCAATAATGCAATTTGAACACCATACCTGCGTTAGAATTGTAGGACCTGTGAGCGCTTAGACCCACCTGCCCAGACCGCGTATGTTCCAGGTTCCTATCATAATCGACATTGAGATAGTTTTGGGATATCATTTCCCCCCCAGATTTCCCCTCTATTGGATATGCTGTATTTACCCTCTGTTTTCCTGATTGTGTCCCTGCACCACCAAGATTAGTTACCCCTATTTTTAAACCATAACTAGCTCTTTGGTTGTATCTGTCATGTTGTGTGTCATTCGTAAAGTGTGTTGTCTTCCCACTCCCTCCACCCCTGCCGCTTCTCTCTCCCTTTAAATTCCCATTCTCCCCCATATTTCTTGCAGGAGCGAAGTCCTGCCCCAAATTGTGACGGAGCCCTGTCACTAAGCATCAAGAAAAAGATTCAGATTGGACTACTCGGTCCTTCGGTCTCGCTTATATTGCAGAGACTGGCGGAGTCGCAGTCAGGGTTTTGGGCTAAACGTTCACTGTAGACGCTGATGCCCTTCCTCTGTGGTTTAGTAAGTTATCTTCCATTCAAGGGAAAAGTCTATTTTGTTTCCTTTTGCCTGTGTACTCTTAAACATTGTGGGTCGCTCTTCCCGGGTGCTCAGCATTATTTTCCTCTCTTCTTGGTTTCATGGTGTGCGCTTTCCGATCTATATTCACAGTTTTGTCTTCTGGTTTCCTGATGTACCTCAGGCAACTGGATATGTGCTTTTCATACAGCCCGCAGGGGCCTGTTAGGAGTGATGCGGGCAGACTCTCCTGGTTGCGGCTTGCTCCACGGGTAACTCCCTGAGTAAGGATAGCTATGTAGTTTCAGGTAGGGTTGTTGATCATTGAAGTATATACTACCTTCACTGTTGCTCTGCCTGCTGTATATAATCTGAGATAAACACTCTCATTAGCCCGCTGTGTGATTTATCCTCCGTCACTTCCCTAGGCTTCGTGGAACAGGGCCTGCCGTGAGCAGTGCCTTTATGCCCTACGCGGTCACTGATTGTGTATCCCGCTCTGTCTGGTAATGACTGTGATTTGTGCTTGTGATTTCCCCTCTGGTCTGGCCACGGGTGAATTCGTAGATCGTAACGCTAATGTTACAGGAGGAGCAACTCACCCTCTGGTCCAGCTATGGCAGAGTGTTGCAATGTTTTATTATTAAAGTGGCAGATGCAGAGATGGGCCCCTCCTCTCCCCCCGTGATTGCGCTGCCGAGCCACGTTAGCTCTTACCTCTGGGGTCTGTGTCCTTGGATCCAACTCGGGTCAGATCCAGGTGTGGTTGGCTTCCCCATGCAGCGGGAGACCTTTCTTCACAGTCCCTCAATTGACTCTCTCCCAGCGGTACTTGGAGCGTGGTTGCTGACCACACCGGTGGGCTTCAGTAGTCCGGAATGGGTGGCCACCTCTGCGACATCCACAGTATTAGTTTTTCTACTCTGGTACCCACAAAGGGGCCGCTCATGTGTCTGGGTGCACGGCCCCTCTCCGCTCAGTAGTCCTTCCAAAATGGCGACCGTCCCTGGTTGTTTCCTGTGTCGGGTCGGTTTGGCAGCCAAATGCGGTTTGCCAGCCAAATGCAACTTGTTTCACTTCATTTGGGTATACATTGCACGGAAGAAGATTGCTTTTTTATTACTTTTCTCGGTGAGCAGCAGCTGACTTCAGGATGATTCCTCCAGGATATTATGCAGTCTCAGCGGGGCAAAGTGGATTAAGTCCTCATCCACGCGGCGCTCAACGGTGTCCACCCTGCTGGAGGCCAAGTTGCTGTGTATCGCCCGCAAGAGGGGGGTAACCCAGCATAGTGCTGCTGGACGCCCGGAGCTGTCAAAGTTCCAAGTAACTCAAGAGATCTTCAAGTGGCACTGCAGCCACGACATCGGTCCACTTTTTCCTGCTGGATAAGATCCAGGGTCACCGCCTGCTGAGGAGTGCCAGCCAGTGAGTTTTTCGCCACCAAATACCGAAGAAAGCATTCCAAAGGACCAGACGTGATGGTCCACTGTGCAGTCCAGTGCTCGAGTCCAAGTCACCAGAAGCCATCCTGTTGTCTGTGCTGCAACACAGAAGAACTGAAAAGCGGGCAACCGCGAAATACCAAAGCCTGACATTAATACTGTCACTGCACCCGTCGCCACCGAAAGTCACCAAGGGACTTAACTTCATGTTCCAAGCTCTTTTCAAGGTCCACAGCAAGTTTCATCTTTAATGGGACATCCACAGCCCAAGTGTATTAACCCGACAACAGAGACCACTTCAACAGACCTGCGTTGCTTCCTTTCTGACACTGCTTGGTTCCCGTCTCCTGCTCGGCACTGACATCCCAGTGATTCCTTCTTCCAAGGGTGGGTCCATCCTCGAGGGTTATCGTTGAGTACAGCAGAGAAATTCTGCCACTTTGCCTGCCAAGGCACCCACCGTACTGTGACTAGGAAGAGCTTCTTCCATCCTCGGTATTCATTCAGGGGTACTATATTCATCTTGGATCTGGTTCTTCTGAGGCTTCACAGGTACTTTGCGGGTGGGGAGACCCGTAGAAACAGAAGCGGACTGTTAATGAACATATTTGTACTGGACTGTAATACACAACATAAAGTGCACCTTAACTTTTCCTTACAGGTTGCCCAGGCGGGGGGGATCCTCGCACATTACTGCATTTTTACTATAGAACAGAGGCAGAATGCTTTCTTTAAGTATTAACTGCCTTTCTACAGTAATGTTTGAGGTTAACCCTTGCCTAATAATTGAAATGCTTCTAATAACGGTGAACAGTTGGTGCAGTATAACTGAATTTAATGGTAGAAGTGTTGACACATTGAACTATATATATTACGTCAAGTTACCTGACTAGATTTCTAGTATTAAGTGAGTCTTATTTATTTGTGTACATCTTCCTGACTTTTGATCCTTTAATAAAAGGACTGTTATCACATTAACATGGTGTGTGGACATTCCATTGTGGGGAGCCTGGGGATTCAGTGTACCTAAGAACCATGCTGTATCGCCTCCCTTGGTTACTCGTCCATAGCTATCATTAGAAAACCTTGGCTGGGGTGCTCTGTGCCTCTACCCCAACCATACAGTGGGCAGAAGTACAGATACCACCCTCCAGTCTTTACAGCATGGGTGGGTCTCTGTAGTGTGTTTGGAGTTGCCGATGGTTTGGGTCATCCTGTCTTTTATATGAAGTTGTGGCTGGTATTGCATTCGTCAGCGGATTGCATTATTGCAGGGTCTGACAGAGGGTTGATGCAGTCCTTTCATGGCTTGAAAGATCACTCAGTTGTTGGATGGGTAAATTATGTTTTTGTGTAATAGTTTGCCTTGGTTTTCGTGATGAGTGTCCTGCATGCTTAACAGATTTTCTCCACCAGTTTTCCTGTCTCTGTAAGGGGTGCCTGCTGTCAAGGAGTCATTTGTACCCAGATTTTGGTTCGAAGTTTCAGTTGTGATGGGTGCTAGTTGTCTCTGTTAAGGAGTGATTGGGTGTGCTCAATTTGGCAGTGACATTCTGAGGGGGCTCACCATGATGAGGTTTCGTTAAGTGCGTTCATCTGACATTTTTGAGAGTGGTGAATGTGTTGTTGGATTGGGTTTGTCCGGTTGCGGGAGTGGTGTGGGAGAGCAGGATGGACCTGCACAGTCCAAAGGTAGAGGTGGTGAAAACTATGTGTGTTGACTTCAATGTCCATGGTGTCGAGCAGGTCGAGTAGTGTCTCTGATTTTCTTGGTGCCATGACTTCCAGACAGGTTGAGGTCTCGGAGGAAATTTTTGCTTTGTTGTTGAGGGATGTTATGCTGAGGTCTGTCAGTTCTTTGGAAGGCTGTGATGGTTTGGGGGTGATTGGCAGATAAGGTGGAAGGAAGCTGTCTCACTGTAGTTGAGCAGGAAGTGACAAGTGATGTATTCCATGGATGCAGGCGCAGTGTGTTCATGAGGTCTTTGGGGTAATAGCAAGCCCTACACCCGTTTTCCCTTTGTAGTCCTAGTATTCAATGCTGTAGCCTGTGGGGATGAGGATGTTGGGATGTGTGGAGCTGGGAATGATCCATGTCTGTGATAAAGAATGCATGTAGTTTGTGAGCAGTGATGCGTTTAGAAATATTTGTTGCATGTACTACTGCAGAGTGAGTGATAAGTAATAGATTGCATGTGTTTTTGGGGAGGAATGTGGGTAATCAGTGAGATGTGGATGGTGGTCTTTGGGTTGTAGGTGTTTGGGAGCAGTCTGTGGTATTGAGATGGAAAAGGGTGATTGGAGTGTGATGCAGGTGCAGCTGGCCTTTTTCTCTATCTGCCTTTCACTCTGGACACTCTGGAAAGAGACACCTTGGGAACTAAGTTAAGAAAGGGGCCAATATCTCATCTATGATTAATGGGTGGGTGATGCAGGGCTTGTGACCTAGATCCACTTGCACCAGCTGACCAACTGCAAAAGAAGAGTTTGTGTGTAGTCTCCGCTTGTGTAAAGAATCTTCAGATAGGTACGTTCTTTGCAAATACTTAAGTCTCCCGGACTCACTGCATGGTACAGTGCGGGGGTCGAAGTTTGCCACATTTAGGCGCTGCTGCTTACACATGTGCAGCACAACTTGGGGGCTAAATTAGTGAGGAGTTGCCAGCTCTGCCGCTTCATTCTTTCCCAAAGACACCTACTTTGTGCCCTCTAGGACAGAATGAGCCTCTTCACCCCTCAAATTTCCTCCCTGTTAGAAGCTGTGGTCATAATGTTCAATTCCCCCTCTCTAGAGGTGTCAAGGAAGGCAAATTGTACTTTAAGATTCCTCCCAAGTAAGAGCTGATTTTCTATCGATGCCCAAGAGGCATTGGCTCAGCAAAGCTTGGCCCTGCTGGAGCCAGAAAGGAGACCACTGGTGTGTCAAGGTAAGTGACTTTTTTTCTTATTTTTGTGAGCGCATGGGTGTGTGAGAGGGTTATTCGTGATTGAGCAGGTGTCTTTGCCATTGTTGTGTGTTTGCAATTGTCAGGCAGGATCGCATAAGGGAACAAGCAGTATAAACATGTGTTTTGCAGAGGCAATGCTAGGATATTTTTGAGATGTGCCTCTGGACAATTTGCACACAGCCTACTCCATCTTGGCAACCAACCTCTGGATTCCATTCCCAGGAGATTTTGCATCCTAGAAGACCCCATGACTTTCAGGAAATCGCAGAATACTTGGCTAAGCACCAGACCACAAAGTAAATACTGATACTCGTGCTTCGACCTTCAGAGCAAGTGGAGTTGGTTTCACCCTGCGAACTTCCAAGATCTCCCCTTGATCCCAACAGTGCTTACCTGTGTGCTCTTGTGGCCACACCCATTTTGTGTTGGTCTCAACCATGCACACTTCACAGCTGCCATGGGGACTGTTAGGGAGAATTCTCCAGAATGGCTAATTTCCCTTACCTGTTTAGTCCCTCAGCAGCTTTGCTGGATTTCTAGGGTTTCATCTTTTTACATGGTAAGGGTGTGAGCCTTTTTTCCCACTCTTACATGTGTTTTGCTGTGTGTTGTACATTTTTATGCTCATGGACTATGGAGTCTCACCCACCCCATAGGCATCATATTTCTACTGTGTGCCACACTGCACCTTCAGTGCAGTGACACAGGGTTGTCTTTTCAAACTTCCCACTTTAAACTCCATTTTCTGGGACGGACTACTGTCTCCCAGAACATGTAAAGTTGCCATTGAATGTACTAGTTTTTTTAAATTTACAGACCCAGTTATCCCCCTTTTGTCTGATTCTCATGGAACATTAGTATGTTTCCCTTTCTCTAAGACTTGGCTGGTGGCGATGGTATGTACCATTTTTATTCTACAGCGAGCTATGAAAATAGCCTCGTACCGTTGGAGGCTATGGTGGTAGCCTCAAACTCTAACCCGCTGGACCCATTTTTATTTGGTTCCGGTCGAGTTTATTCGCCATTTCTTTTTATAAAGGTCTTTCTCATGTTTTACTCTGCGCGCCAAACCAGGTTTGGTTCCTTTGTTCGCCATCCTTTGGCGGGCTTCTGCACAGAAGCCCGCCAAACCAGGTTTGGTTCCTTTGTTCGCCATCCTTTGGTGGGCTTCTGCACAGAAGCCCTCCTTAGGCGCCTGAGTGTCTGAGTGGACAGGATGAAAGGGAGGTGTTTGAGGCCCCCTGCACAGGGCCTCCTTGGAGGCCCAAGTTGCACTCTAGTTTGATTGGCTAGGTGGCTGTCCTGCCAGGACAGCCACCCTGCTGTGTGATTGACAGCCAGGCTCTGTGAATGGGGGATTAGGTGCATAAAACGCCAGTCTCGGGGACTGGAGGGCAGAGTCTCCACTGGATCAAGAGAACCGAAGAGAAGCTGAAGGAAGACTGCTGCAACTACTGGACATCTCGGTGAAGCCCTGCTGCAGGTCCGAATCGCCCTAAACTTCCACGACCGAGAATATCTGCAAGGAATCTTCTTCCCTTGAGCTTGGTGGGACCAACCAGCTCGCCACACGCCGGCCTCCCTCTCCTGGTCGAATTTTCTGTGCATCACTGCAGTGAACCGGATAGCTAAGTGGAACGGAACCTGTTTGGGTTTTAAGCGCACCTTTTTATTTGACGTTTTGCTCCGCTGCTGGCTTCTTCCCTGGGCAGTGCAGGTCCCTCCAGACGTCCTCCTTCTCGTCACCACGACTGAAGCTTCAGGAACAGTGAGCCAGCAGGAACTGCCAGGAACAACTGCCGCAGCTACAGCATTCTGGTCCATTTAAGTTACTGTGCAAATCTGGTCGTTCGTTCCGTCCGACTGCGGTGAAAGTGCTTGAAATCTTTAGCCTCTACGAAGGCTTGTCCTTTCCTTCTCCTTTGATTAACTTTTCCTCTGACCAACTTGGTTTTGAACTCTTACCAAAGACTTAACCGCAAACTACTCTGAACTGTGTGATTCTCTGCAAAGACTCTGAACCATTAACATTGGTCCAAGCCTATTGACTTGAATCCTGGTTGTAGTAGCTTTTTCTTGATTGCCCTACCTATAACTTGTTGGTGTTGATTTTGAATGACCTTGTCTTTTCTCCTTTTTAAATTGCTGGAGTGCCATTTTGCTAACACTACATTTTGAGCCTAACTTGTCCAGAATTGATTGGGGGTTGTTGTAGTATATTAAGATTGATTTTCTGCTGCTTTATGATAGTGAACTGTTTTATAACTGATGGTGTAAATAAATGTTTAGTCTTTTACTCAAACCTTGAATCAGTGTTTGTTTGAACCATAGTAATTGTTATCCTTTGTGTAACCTCTTGTACTGCTCACTTTACTCTTGAGATAAGGCTGGCTGCTCAGCCATCACTACCACTTTACTCTGTTTTACAGGCTTGTACCAAAGGTGCAATTTTACTTACACCTGTAGTCTTAATTGTGTGTGGTGTTCCCAAAGGGTACTGCATAACAGGGACACAAAACCTGCACAGGCTGAGTCATGGGAAACAATAACATGAGAGCGTATTTCTGAGGCTGATGGCAATCGAGTTTGTCTTCCCAGCAACCTACATATTGTACTTGGTTTTCCAAATCTCTTTCCTATTGAACAAGTCCTCTTTCCTATTGAACAGTTAATGTAACACCCCTCCTGGTGGCTGGACCCAATTGTCAGTCTTGCTCATACATGTAACAACATGAAGACCTTTCCATAAGCACTGGCCTAGGAAAACTGGAACATAGCCGATCTACCACCTTGGTTTTCATAGGAATAAAACCAAGGGCAGCCAGTGCCGCTTTGCAAAATATCCTTAGCCAAGGACCCCCTTTCCAGCTAACCTTCTTGCCTTTTCTTCCCACCTTGCACTACTCGAGGTTCTCGCCAGACACTGGAACTGAATGCCTCGGAGCACAAGCCCCAACAGTGACATGGAGTGCGAACGCTGCATCACTTCTACCTTCTCACCGCAACATGAAATTCCATGGAATACTTTATCCGTTGGTCGGACAGGTTAGCAACATCTGGCAAGCTCTTTTATTATATACACACACTCCCCACAATGCCATCTTCGGGTACCACTTAAAACATACCATTCCAGGAAGCTGGTTCTTCCAACCTGCACTCGTCAGCACTTTGCAATTTGTACCGGTCTCTCTTCCAGAATCATGCACTTTTCATTGCATGATTGTGTGTTGCAAAATGCTCTTGTGTGCTGTTGATGACTGGTATCTTTTAGAGTATTTCATGTGTTCCTTTAAACAACTGATTGCACTTATTATGGCTTTTTATCCCGTTTTTCTGAACATTGTGCTTTAAAATGCACAATTTCCATTATTTTAAGAACTTTTTCAGAAGACACCAGCATCCATTCGAGTTGGTTCGGTACCACACTAACCAATTCAGGGATAACAGTTCATGCTCTGCTCTTCAAAATGTACTGGTAGCCAGTAAATTGGGTTCTGTTTACATACAATATGTATGACTTGGTTGAGAGGAGGGCTTGAATGCTTTCTGAAAAGCATTTTAGTCCCTTGGCATGCGGAGTCCTTTAGGCATCAAGTTCTAAGGTTTGGTAGTCAGTATGGTGAGGAGCAACCTTGGCATTTCTTTGAAGTGGGAAAGCTGCGTTGCTGAATCTTAGCCTCGGGATAGGTTCAAATAGTCGCAGTCTCCTTTGGAAGCATTTCAGATCCCCATCGTGCAAGGCCTTGCGAGTGCCTTGAATCCTATTCCTTGCCCGACTGGTATCCAGTCTAGAGCTTGCAGTGCTGGGGAGATGGTACCTCTAGTACTCGGATCTGCAACCTTTGGCTCTCCAGATGTGTTAGACTACAGGTCCCATCACCTCTAGCCAGCATACCCCATGTTGAGGGATCACAGGAGTTGTAGTCCAAGACCTCTGTCGAGCCGCCAGTTACAGACCCCTTCACTGCGAGAATCGAAGCGGTGTTCCTGCAGCGTTGATTTGCATTTTCAGAATTATTCTGGGAAATACATGCATATGCTTTTAAGGCAGTCCAGCCTGGCTAGAAGCAAGGAGGTGATCGAAAGCATTCGGTGAGGGCAAGACGGTAGTTGCCGGATTGATCTGATGTGGAAGAGTCCTTTGGTAACCAACTTGATTTGCAGCTTCACCTAAAGGTGGACTATCCATGAGGAAGCCTGTAGCTGCCGTCAGACTCCAGAAAACGGATGCTGCTGGCACTGGAAGTAAGGCCTGTATTTCACACACAGGCCTTACTTCCAGCAACATCAGTTTTCTGATGCCCTTTCCTGAGCAGTGCTCGCCACCCCCTCCTCTTTCCAGTGCTCCCTCGTGGGTACGATGTGCCCCACTGCACGGTTTTACTCTAAAAACCTGTGCAATACATGGAAGCCTTCTCTTGCACTTATTTATTTTTTTATTTATTTTTTTTGAACGTTTGGGGCGTTATTTTGGACTGTAAAATGCTGCACAAGGGGTTAACTGAAACGGTGTGTTTACTGGCACAGACCCTGAGCCTGGTGCCGTGGCTTTATGAATCCTATCTCTGATAGACATCCCATCCGAATGTTAGACTCCCTTCTTAATTCCATGTTTCAGTCCTGTGAAAGCGACGACCCTCGTCTACATCTCCAGTGCATGTACAGGGTGGAAGTATGCGTCTCGAGCATTTGACTGGCACTTGCCTTGCAATGGAATCAACAAAACTGGACCTCGTTGGTGGGGTTGGACAGATACAATTATCTGTCCAACCTCACCAACGAGGTCCATTTTTGTTTATTACTATATTGCTTACCTGGAGGACCTTCAGGATTACAGGTACCCATATAATTTATACTTGCAATAGGGTCTACATGTGTGCTTGCTGGTAAGAAGGGAAGCTGAGACCTAAAAACAGTAACTTCTAAAATAACAAAGAAAAAGTACAAATGTCAAGAACAATCCCTGGAGTGACCAGATGGAATCTGTATTCCATCGCTGTTGCCCGCTTTACAAGTTTAATTGCGGATGGCTCTGACCCTGCTGCAAACTGCATGGTGGGGAAGATGGCAGCAGGCCTGGGCATCTCGTGCCTCCTCTCTGGACCATGGGCGCCCTTGTGCGACTGTTAACATCTGTGGCACTTCATAATTCACTCAAAACAAACCAATACATCTGTAGGAAGATCTGGGTGGGTGGGTGGCTGGGTGAGCGAGCGAGAGAGAGTGCCCGAATGGACCCCCAATGCAGACCAGCGTTTTTCTACTTTTAACAGAACTTTTTTTGCTAAGTTTGAATTGCAAAGCGTCATTGAGCACAAGCTAGTGAGATGCAGAAAAGGATTTGCTGGGAAAACTCTACTAACCTTTTTTGAGCATATTTATGTCACACTATCTTTTATGAATGGAACCTAATGGTGTGCCCTAATCTAATGAAGCTGTCTTATACTTGGAAAATAAAGCTAGTTTGTTATTGTTGACTGGTTGTAGCTCTGATAGTTCCAATCCTTTTTCTGAGAAGGAGTTCGCCACATGCGCTCAAACTTTCCTAGAGTAATCTGGTTTTTGCTGGTCATCCATTTCGTGCAGTATGCAAGCGTGGTGTAGTCGGTGGCACCGACTACAACACCTTGCATACTGCACACAAACCCCTGGTGGAAGTCGAAAAAAGTAACTAGTGGTACTCTGGCTGCATCCTAAAAGGAGGAAGTGGGATGGCCAGACCGAGCGAGGGTGGGGTGGGTGGAAAAGTGTGAGGGTGGGGACCAGGTGTCAAGTCCTTAAAAAGAAAAAAGTGGAGCCGCTCATTCACATACCAATTGAATGTAGTGTCCCCAGAAATGAGCATATCAAGCTGCCCTCTGGAAAAAAAAGTTGGGGCACTCAGTCCACCCGTATGTACCCTCGACTTGAGCGCGGGTGGTGTGGTGTTGGGAGGTGGGGGGAGCCAGGATCGCAAACTTTGGCTTAACAATGTAGCAGGGATTTTAATGTACTCTGCAAATTTGACCACTACCTTCCAAGCTTTACTCCGTACAAATAGTTTCAAGGCCTACAGTAATGCCTTTATAGAGTTTACTTACAAGGAACACTAATTGCATAGTGAAGCCCCACAACAACATTTAAATCCTTATAGCAACATGTTAAGCCAAAAGAATATCATTGTGGCTTTAATTTGCACATCCTGAATTGTAAACTAAAAGTCCCAGAATGCAAGATAATGCCAACCTGAAAAGGCTAGATAACCCCACTGCACTTTCAGTGATGTAAGACCTGCAATAAAATAAGTTGTGTAATGATCTCAGAAAGATATGGAGATTTTTTCACAAACCTCCAGCTCGTTGTTATTCATGATGTTAAAACCATTTAATGAGGGACATAAAGCAACCTTATTTTGGTTTGCATGTCCAGCTAGTAGACCTCTTGGATGGAAAGAAATCTTTTTAAATGGGTGTTATCACGAATTTGCGAATCGGTGCTTTGCCTGCTCTTTGGGTTTGAAATGTTCCATCATGCATATGAAATGCTCTGCCACTGATAAAAGAAATGTTGGCAGGTCGTTATGGTGCTCAGGCTGCCTAGCCACAGACGCTGTATGTGTCTCTCCATGCCTGGCTATGACTTGGGGAAACTGGCATTGCTTGTATGTACGGCCTGAGACGATTCTATATTTGACTCGGAAGAAAGACAGAGTCCAGGACGCGTTTCTTGAGCCTTTGCTTTTTACAGAGCCCACCTTTAGTTCAAACATAATAGTGGTAGGCAGGCCAATGATTTATATTATACTTCCATCTCTGGTTTTTAGTTCAGAAGCCGGCACAGGCTGGCCTGAAGGGCCATAGGACAAAAGGTCCTATGGCCCTTGAGGCCAGGCTGTACCTGCTTCTGAACTACAACATGCTTGCATACTGCACAAAATCGGGATGGCCCGAATGGCAAGTCTCTGACAAATGTTTGGGCCCATCATTCTCAGTGAATTGGGCAACTGGGGCCAATATAAAATACTGACCCAATGTTCTTTAAAATGCACCATTTGCACTCCTTTCAAAAGGTTTCATGGGGGCAGAAGAGCCCACCCCCCTGCCACCTCCTCCTCTGCTACCCCCCCCTCCCCCACCACCCCCCTGTCAGATCCCTGTTTCAAGAGTCTTGCTCGCTCGCTGCGACTTCGCTGGAAAATAGATTCATGCCAAGCACTTTAAAAGTTCTCCCGCTGCCACTTGTGAAATAAGGAGTACAGTACAGAAATGATTCCTTTGGAATTAGGGTTCCTTTGTAAGACTGCAGGGTTCTAGGGGTAGGTGAGGTTAAAGGGATCAGAGTGTGAGGAAAGCTAGGAGAATGATGAGAGCTTCTGGGCTGTTGTCCAAGTTTATCCATAGAGGAGTGCAGGGCTTTAAGTGGACTGGGGCTAGCCGGGGCGGAGGCCTACCAGTCTTCAAAAAGTGCTCCTGGTCATGGGGCTCTGTTGGGCTACCCCTGACTAGCCATAGAGCCGCCAAACACCTCAAGCAGCCCTGAGCCATGTGGTTAATGAGCTGCCTCAGAGGTCGGAACTTCTAATTAGAAAAAGCGGAGAAGCTCGACGGAGGCAGCCCTTTAACAGCAAGGCTATGTTGAGTTAGGGGCTGCCTGAGAGACAAAAGGAGAAGACCAGCAAGTCTTTTGGTGCGCGCTCTCCTTTTATTTTCTCTTAATAACAGGCTCAGACCCTGTACAAGCAGTGATTAACAAAAGGAGCGAGCACACCAATGCATCCCACATGTCGTGCTCAGCTCTGACTTTGAACAACCCCCACGCCTCTCTCAAAAAAAAAAAATTAAAAAAAAAAAACACCCTTTCGTAGGTCACATCCCTTTTGTTAGAGACACCCTCAAACGCTTGGCGCACTTGAAGCACTGGCTGAGTGCCTCCCCAGACAAAACGGGCTAGAAGTGACGGAAGGAATAAACTGTGGCGGGACGCTCGGTCATCAGGGGAGACTGACAAAATACCACATTCTCTTTACATTACATTTGTAACACGCAACCTAGGGCCTGAAGGCTTTAAGGGCGCACAGCAAAAAAACAAACCAACACCTAGGACAGAGACCGGGTTTAGAGCGTAGCCCAATTTTGCAGCTGAGTAAAGATAGCCAAAGAATCGCAAACTAGCCAAATAACGTTTTACGTTTTTTCAAAAAAAAATCAGTCGACTTGATTTCCCTTAGGTCAGGTGGGAGAGAATTCCACACTCTGGGGGCTGCTTTTATGAAGGCCCGTTTTAACGCTTTGCTGGTGTTCCATAGAGGTTTCTTCAATTGGTGAGTGTTATTCGATCTAAGAGTTCTGAGATTATATTTCTCTGAGAGGAGATCCTTCAGATAATCATGTCATGGGCCACATGTGACATTTGTGAGTGACTAGTAGCAGCCGGTACTGTACTCTTGCTACTGCCGGGAGCCAGTGTAGGCTCAGTCTTGCTTCAGAGACGTGATCTCTCCAATTAAGGCATTTGACCACCCTGACAGCGCTATTTTGGATCACCTCAGTACGGTTACACTCAGATTTTGGGATACCTATCATAAGTCTATCATTAGACTGCTACAATAATCAATCTTTGCACCTACTATGGCCCTTGCAATCGTCTCTGCATTTTTTTAGATGAAAGGCCGAAGGGGAAGGGGGGGTGCTGCAGTTGTATATAATAGGTCGAAGAAGAGACCCGAATGGTGACCTTGAGCCTTCATATTAAGATTCTGGTCAAGTACTATGGCTAGGGTTTTGACTTTATTTTTAACATCAATCTTGCTGTCTGCAATAGAAAAGCATTCATAGATTGAACTTTGCTTCATAACCTTATTCTGTGTACCCACCACCATAAATTCTTTTTTTTATTTGGTTCGTTGATTAATCAACTTTTCAAATTTATTCTTACAATTACAAATAGACATTTCAATACAATATTTCTAACTCATTTACAAATAAAATAACTTTGCATTTATATACAGTTTGAACACATATACAAAAATCAAATAATTATAAAATAACAAAACTTGTTTCCTATTTTCACTACCGAATCCGATTATCAATCAGTTTTTGCAGATTGTCTTACACGCTGTGGATGGCAAAAAAGTATTCAGAAATTGATCAATTGCTATTTGTATTGTAATTCTGGCTATTTTTCCGATTGTGTGAGGTGATACTGAAATAATACTTTGTTTTAAAGCATCTGCTTCTCATGCTATTTAGGGCCTCACAATCGACTAATAGATGTTTTAGAGTTTCGCTCTGGGTGGCATTTAGACAGTAACAGCAGTAATTTTGCTCACACATTATGACTTTCCTCCTCAGTAGTATATCGTGACTCTCCCACAAATTCAATCTAAATCTCATCTATTTCCTACAAAACAGTAAACGTGGATATTTAATGAGATATTCAGCCGTTATCCCATGTTTCTTGATTCCAAACATATAAATGTCAAAATCTTTGTGACAAGCATTTCGTATAATTTTCCGCCCAATCATGTTGGAATATTTTAATTTTAGCTCTATCAGGGTTTTCCATCAGTAGTTTCTAAATTCTGTCTTTTCCTTATTTAAAGCCAAGCCATTCTGCAGCATCCAAGTTTGAATGGGGTCCTAGACCTTATTAATATTGCGTTCATCCTCTATATATGATACTGTTAGTGGGATTACACATTGCGTGTCATCGGCATAATTAGCAAATACTATGGCATTCAACTCCATTAAATCAGACTGGCAAGTTGCGTTGTGTTGCATTTGCTGTGAACTTTAGCCTCTAATGGCATACTAATGTGAACACTAGCTTGCGTCGCATCTACACTGGACTGTATAGGCCAGCAAGCGCCGCACTTAGATGGAATTGTGAATGGTAGCAAGCCTCACACCTGGATGGAATTGTGAATGGTAGCAAGCCTCACACCTGGATGGAATTGTGAATGTTAGCAAGCCTCACACCTAGATGGAATTGTGAATGGTAGCAAGCCTCACACCTAGATGGAATCTGTGAATGTTAGCAAGCCTCACACCTAGATGGAATTGTGAATGTTAGCAAGCCTCACACCTATAACTGTGAAAAATTAGCATGTGCCACATTTAGATACAATTGTGAACACCAGCCTGTTTCACGTCTAGACAGGACTGTGTAGGTTGGCAAGCGCCACACTTGGATGGAATTGTGAAGGTTAGCAAGTCCCACGCCCAGAACTGTGAATATTAGCACGTGCTACTTTTAGATATAATTATGAACACTAGCCTTTAATGTCATACCAATTTGGACACCAGCCTGTGTCACTTCTAGATAGAATCTTTAACGTTAGCAAGCATCACACCTAGATGGAATTGTGAATGTTAACGAGTACCGCACCTAGAACTGTGAATATTAGCATGTGCCACACTTAGATAGAATTATGAACATTATCCCGCGCTGCATCTAGACAGGACCGTGTAGGTTAGCAAGCGCTGCACTTAGATGGAATTGTGAATGTTAGCAAGCCTCAGACCTAGATGGAATTGTGAATGTTAGCAAGCCTCACACCTAGATGGAATTGTGAATGTTGGCAAGCCTCACACCTAGATGGAACTGTGAATGTTAGCAAGTCCCACACTTAGAATTGTGAATATTAGCATGTGCCACATTTAGGTAGATTTGTGAACACTAGCCTGTTTCACGTCTAGACAGGATGGTGTAGGTTAGCAAGCGCCACACTTAGATGGAATTGTGAATGTTAGCAAGTCACACACCCAGAGCTGTGAATATTAGCATGTGCCACACTTGGATATCATTATGAACACCAGCCTCCAATGTTTACCAATTTGGACACCAGCCTGCGTCGCTTCTAGATAGAATCGGAATGTTGGCAAGCCTCCCACCTAGATGGAATTGTGAATGTTAGCAAGTCCCGCACCTAGAACTGTGAATATTAGCATGTGCCACATTCAGATAGAATTGTGAACAATATGACCCAATAACGCTCACATTTTGCATACCTAACCCATACAGAAACCTTCACAAACACCTCTCACACAGAAAGACGCATGCACTTCACCCCACTGCAACAACAAACAACCAAACAATAAGCGGCACCAACAGCACACAAGGGTTCCATGTGTTAATATCCCCGCAAAAATATCGCCATATTTTTGCGGCAATATTAAGGCATGGAACCTGCGAGAGACACCCCCGCAGCCCCTGCATTTTAAAGGGAGCGGGGGACACCCATGCAACCCCGCTCCCAAAAACCCCAAATATTATCCCCAATAAAATATCACCTATGGCGGTTCTTGACGACCATGTATACAGCGATATTTTTGTTGGGGATAATATTAAGTGATGGCCACACGAGGCCTGACTGATCCGATACTCGCACCAAAGCTCAGCGCACAGTGTATACCGAAACTGAAGCCGCCAACAGGACACCACCTCTCACTATCCTACTCTCTCGTACCTGCTAACCCGATTCGCCTTCTTGATAACAGATCCGCCTGACCATTCTGTTGGTGATTGTGCGCTATACAAATACCTTTGACCAAATATGGGAGAGTGGTAGCAAATGTTATGCTAGAGTTGGACTTCAGGTGCAGCGACACTTAAGTCATTTGGCTCACTTTGGTGGATTGGGTCTGTCAGACTGGTTTTGTTGCTCCTGATGGTGTCGGCACAACAGGGGGGCCGCTTGAGGTAATTTGGGTAGTCTCGGCTACCATGCAGTTGGGAGCCTGCTGCTCGCCTTCCCGAGGTTTGTATTGTGATAACTGCTTTGTGTGAAGATATTTCTGAGACCTGCGTGTAGGACATAGGAATTCAATTCACACACATCACTGGTGCAAAACGATCCTGAACCAGCGAATGATGATTATTTTTTTTCTAACAAAAGTGCTAAAACTATTTGCCAAAATATCACTGCAACATGCCACCCAGAGATGCACAATACTCAACCGTCTGATGGATTAAGCAGGGTGAAGGAGTCCTCTGGCAAGAAGACGCCATAAAAAAAGTAACATGAATTCCTATATTTTTTATTAATCTTTTTTTGATAACATTTTCTGAAATGCATGACATTTAATTGCAAAAGTAATCTGTCGTGAGCCATAACATATCCAATAAAAACAATAACCAAACAGAATTGTCTGAATTTAAGGTTTATGATTGTGTCCAAAACAACACTTCATCAAATGTCCTGCCAGCCCATGCCTTCTCGGATCATGCATCCATTCATAGATTATTTTTCCCTTGTCTTCCCCTCCCTCAAACATTTGGAGACCGCACTTACTGCCAACTACCCTCTGGAAACTCTGTGGCAGGGGAGCCCACTCATGAATATTCTCGGGGCGCTGCTGCCCAGATTGTAAGGCCCCGGGGCATTGACAGGGTGTTGACATTGTTAGAGACTGGTTTTCCCTTGGGGTGCCCGAGCCCCAGAGCACCCACACACCTTGCGCCCCTGTTAGTAGTCAATGCTTTTCCTCCATTTAGCCGCGATGGCCACTGATGGCCGCTGTCTGTTCTCTGTAGAGGCTGAAACATCTTTGAGAACACAAAGGCTCTGGGGTTACACGTAGATGTTTGCCTTCTGATCAAAACTCCCGTTGAGATGTGGCAGCCAGCATGCTCTTTCACATGGCTGCGTGTACTGGAAGCTCCTTCGTGTAGCTTTGTCTAGCATTGCAGACCAAGGATGCTTGGCAGACGCACACCTTGTTTGATCACATCCGATACTTTTAATTACTCGTTTAAGTGTTCTTTTGCTTCGGTTCAGTGCTGCTCATTCATGCATTGACCCTATTTCAGGCTGATCCTCGGTGTTCATGTTAATTCTTCATTCACGGATTTGCTACACTCTATATAGTGTTCTGTAAATTGCACACCGTACACTGCAAAGCAGTCCTCCCTTACCATCTGCACCAGCACTCTGTTGCAGTGCACCTTTTTTGCCTGAACTTGCACTGTTTTGGCAGTATAATCCATGGGCTTGCGCAACTGGCAGTGTTTCCCTGTTATGATTTCCTTTTTAGTTTTGGCTGTTCTAGGTGGCTAAACCGCCACCTATAAACCAGAATTAATGCATTAGAGTACAGTTGGGGAGAAATGGCATATGAGGAGGGACACAAAGCGCGTAGGTCTTGTTTGGCGGTTTACCCACCCATTCACTACCCTTGGCCATGCTAATACCTACCCATTCCCACCCACTTCTGCTCTTCCATCTACAAATACTCCTGGGATCTGTTTGAACTACCTTTTTCAAGCCTTACTATCAAACTTTGTGCTCGAAGTGCCTGCCAGTGTTTTTTTTTCAAAGCGGTGTTATGAGAGTTAATGACTTAATTGGAGCTGGAAACGTGCTCCTGGTGTAATAAAAATGCCGTAACCAGGTCTGCCTTCAGCCACTTTATAAGCAGTGTGTGTCCCTCAAATATTTAGCATTGGCCAGGCACTGCTATTATATGCCCAGGTACTCGCACTATTTTGCAGCTGCTTCCTTCAGTGAGCAGTTAATATCACTACGGCAGTGCCTGGCAAATGCCTTTCACATGACTACACAAAACTAGTGGTATTGCCAGTGCTTGTCTCCTTTGTCTTTTCTTCTCTCTCCTGATTGAGGCGCTTTGGGCTTTGTTACTTGATTTCCAGCCCCTCCTTCCTTGGACCGTAGCTGCTTTATTGAGGTGTGTTGTGACATTTGAATTGCTTGCTTGCTGCTGTGTGATTGCCCGCATTTTCCCTCCTGTCCTGTTGAGCACTGTTCATCCTTTTCTCGTTGTCCTGTGAGTTAGCCAGCCTTTCTTTGTTACAGCCTGTCATATTCTTTTGTCGTCTCCAGTATCCATGTGCACAGCCGCCATCGCAGGTAGTTCCTTGCCAACGGTGAGTATTGTCTTTTATTACATCTCTGAAGCTGTCAACTTAACAGCCTGTTCTTGCATGTTCTCTATGCAGAGACGCTATTTGTAATGAGAATTGTGGGTGGATAGCTTGCTTGCTAGGCGACCGTGTGACTGGCAGATGAATCCTCCTTACTGCTTACTTCGCACCACTTTTAGTATTTGTGTCCTATCCTTATCGTGCTGAAACCTGGTGTTGGAGCTTCTCAAGGAAAAGCCTGCTGAAAGCAATTCATAATACAGACTACCCCGGGACATACCTGACGTACCAATACTCTGAGTGGTGCTTCAGAAGTCCACATCTAATTGCCTGATTGTCTTCCTAGCATCCGCTCAGAATATTTGTATTGTCTTGTATTGAGCCTTGCTATGGAAGGAAGATGTCTGGTGCTGCTGGCCTTCCATCACTGCTGGTGGTAGGTTAGGTGCATGTTAAGTGAGTGTACAGTTCAGGAGAAATTTGGGTGCATGGATGATAGGAGTCTGCTGAGAGTTTGTTGGGTTTAAGCAGTGAGAGTATGAGGGTGGCCAAGGGTTGTCCCAGTATGTCCAACATCAAGACATAGTGGGACCTTGTATATACGTTAATAAAGTAATGTGGACATTTGAAATTGCAGCTCATGGCTCATCAGTGCCAGGGAACCAAAGCGTTTGCATAGTTACAACTCTACTCTTTGTAAAGGTTTGGAGGAAAAGGCTAAAACCACCTTGTAGAGGATATGTCTATACCTTAGACAAAAGTCCATTGATCTTCAATGGGGTGTGATTGTGAAAGACAGTCTCAGTTTGATTTTGTTTACTATGCGCTGTCTGGAAAAAAAAAATAGCCATCTTCTGCAACCGAAATTCCCTTGGCGGCTCATTGTAAGCTTTCATTTGTCAGTGTTTGATCACCTCTGCAACTGTGCATAACCACCTAGTTTCCCAACTCCAGCCACCCTGAGTAATTTCTGTCTTATGTCGGGTCTCGAGCCGCCTTAATCTGCTCCCTACCTTTATGATTAGAACGACTGCCTTTGTCACTGCTGAATGACCTGTTGAGTTGCTGTCGCTCCCCTACAATCTTCCTCTAACCTAATGGATGGACCTTCCCTGTGTATGGTCAATCTGTAATTGACATGTATTGTCTGTAATTGTCTTGAGCCTTCATTCCAATTTGACCTTCCCGATCACCCAGGGTGATCATGGGCGATTATCCGCGCCAGGGTAACTTGCAGATGTTAGAAATGTACATGCTCTAATGTTGGCCCTAATATGTCCGGTCAGATGGCTCGAGTGCAGTGCTCTTGGGAACAGGATGATGCCAGGTGACATGGGTTCAATACCCAGCTATGGACGATTTAGCCATTCATCCTCCGGAGGTCAATACACAAGTGGGTAATAATGGCCACATAGATTGCGGTATTTGGAAACTGAAAGAATCTTCAATGAAGCATGTTATAAATCACCAAATGATAGAGTATTTTGGAGACCATAAGGGGTGTGGGTGGGGGGCTGAGGGCGGGCTTCGCCATCTTGGAACCAGCACTTAGTTGCCCAGTGTGTTAATGCTGTATCCATTCTCTTATGTTAACTTTGATGCAAAGGATTGACTTGTTGAAGCTGAACCTCAAGAATTTCATACCGTTGCGAAACTAAAGGTGAAAGATTTGAACGTTTTCTTTATTTTACAATTGAGATAGATTGCCACTGCCCCAGTCTAATCAAGAAAGATTTATTCAGTCCTCTATGCAACCTAAACTCTTTTACAAATGTCCAATACCTTCCGATTTCCAAAATTGGGTGCTATCCGTGTGCAGGGAGATCCTAATTTTCCACCCTCTGCAGATTTTAGAAACTTGTGAATAGGCATGCATATATAATTAACTGCACCAGTAATTCCATAATAGCGACTCAATACGAGGGATGGGTGAACAAGCTTGAAAAAGACTACTTCTTATCTAAACATTAGGGATGGAGCTCGGCTCAAAAGATTCTGAATGTTTGGTAATTTCCCAGTCTTGGAGTTGCCAGTTGATGGCCATTGAGTTTTCTATTTCCCCATAGCTGGTATTCCTCTCTTTGCACCATAATCCACAAGAGTGGACGGTCAAAAATACCCCTGGCAGAAATCGAGTACCTTATACTTAGAAGAGGTGCTATTCAGCATGAAGAAGTAATCCATTCTAGAAAAGAGGAGGACCCCCGAGTAAAACAAGAAGCATCTACCCTGCCAAGGTAAGACTTCTCTCCTCAAACCTTTTTCAAGCCTGCAACCTTGATTCATTCCGGGTTCTCTTAATCCTAACAAGAATATGGGTGCGGTCCACAGTGCTGTTTGACATCCTCCATGTGAAGTCATTTCAGGGGAGCCCTCAGGTTTTTCATGACACTTGTGAGAAGGCCATCCAGTTAATTCTTGTTTTCCTTTGCATTGTGAGAAGGCCATCCAGTTAATTCTTGTTTTCCTTTGCATTCTGGGACTTGTAGATTTTTCTTACCCATTTGAAATGTAGGAAAACTACAAGTCCAAGCATTCCTAGCAAAAACAGGCCTGAATGGTCTTTTAATGCGTGGCCATGAATGGCAAACATACATATTTAGAATGGTGATCCAGTTTTGTCTCCTAGAGAGACTATGCTCATAACAAACCTATATCTGTCTTTGCAGACCAGCTTCATTCTGGAGAGGAGGAAGAGCACAAAATCACCACCATTCTGGAGTTTGGTACCAGTCTGGACTATAATTTTTAGCGACCCATTAAATTGGTCAATGCTTCTTAAGCTGTTGTCACGAGGGAGCGCTATGCCTGGCCGGGCTTGTGTCTCCTAAACAGTGTGTCAGCTTTTTGTTTCATGATTTGCTGAGTGTCCATTAACGTTAACCGTCAGACTTACAGGCCCCCATCTCCTGGGTGTCCTGCAATAAGACCACCATCTTAAAGTAAACCTCATGCCGGAGTGCTTTGCTTCAATAATGCCCTAGGTCACTACATCACCTAGCTGAGAACCGCCCATCCACCCCACCCCAGACTTCCCAGGGCTAAAATGTTTCTGCCCCCTTTACGATCCCCACAACGTCATGCTAAACTATCCTTCCACCAACCTACAAGTGCCACCACCAACAAGCGAAACAAAACAGCTTTGCAGATCTCTTGACCAACCCCCAAGATAAGACTACTTGTCAACCTATTAGTGTGATGCCTGATGTATTGCTTCCTTGCTGTAAACTATTCATTCCTTTTGACTCACCACCCAATGGAGACCATTTGTTGCTGTTTTTACAGCTACCTTTCCTACTTAACCACCTCCACCCCAGCCACCTGAAACAACTCCAACTACATTATATATACTTTAGACAATATGGCTAGTAAAGGTGCAGCAACGTCAATGGGCTGGTCCCTCTGCCAGCATTGGAAGATTACGTTTAGGTGAGACCTCCTCCTCCCTGCCCCTACTCCCTCAACCCTGATCTTCATTTGTCTTCCTTTTCTCTTGGGTATTTTACCTTCATTGCTCCCCTCCTCCACGGCCAACCACTCCTTTTCATCCCTAGTTGAGGCCTACAGCGAACCCCATTGGTGCACTTATTCTGCCTCCTCAAAACTGTCTTTGTAGTTGTAGGTTTCTACTAATTCCCACAACACTCTCCCCTGAGCTGTGTGCGTCTACCCTTTCCTATGCTTCCTGGAAAAAATAAACCCGTCACCATAAATAATAAATGGAAACATCTACCTCACATTAATTTCCCTTAATGTCGTCTTGACAAATTCTGGCAATTGTGCAAGTAGTGTGGGTGGAAGACACACTTGCAATGTGCTTTCTTCTAAGACTGCTCTTCCTGTTGCTTACAAAATGGAATCCTTCTCATTAGTAAAATAGAAAAGTCATGTGTGGTCTGGGGGAAGCCCTAGCAGTGGCCTACTTTTAGGGACTCTATTCTGCTAAATACATTTGACACCCCCCCCCCCCCCCCATTTTGGTTTGCATGTCATTTTTAATGAATGAGTTGCCTGGATTCTCCATGTTTTCATTCTGGTAAGCCAACAATACAGACCTTAAACCATCTGGAGTGGGCCCTCTGCACCTTCTGCTTTTGAATTGATTGTTTTTAGGTTCACTACCTGTTCCCTTAAGTGTTCCAACACATCCTAGATATTGGAGTTCATACTGTATGCGTCTCATTGTCCCCAATACCTTCACTAGGGTATTGTGCGTCATGCTGCCGTCCCTCCTGCTGCTTCTATCTCCCCTTGAGTGATGGGTGTTACGACTGATTTTTCTATACTCTGGCCTGGTGGTCCGATGTATAAAAGGCCAACCCAGTTTAGTGACGGGGACAACTCTGGGAGCTGTAGCCACACCAGTTCAAGGTAGCAAGGCAAGGGGTCCTCAATGAGCACACAAAGGGAAAAGCCAAGGAGAACATTTGGACAATCGGCTATAAAAATACTTATTTATTTATGGCCATATAACAGTATGAAAAATAACTACTAGCATGTAACGTTATCACACAATACTAAATAAAAGATATGTATTTTGGCATACTCCAGTGATTGTATATAAGCCCCTTCAAAGGAAGGTAAGTATTAGTATGCAGCACTACAGGTCCACAGAGATACAACACTAACTTGAAAAGTCCATCCCTAAGATCTCCTACAAGACTGGGCTCTTCCAGGACAGCAGCAGAAGATGATCGCCAGACCTTCTTCCAACGGGTCCACGGTCTCCTTACTTGTCTGGTAGCTGGACAGAGTACTTGGCTCCTTCAGGTTTCTTCCAGGATCTCTGAAGCTTTCCTGGGCACTGGAAGTCCATATAAGGATTTTTCTGTCCTCACAGGTCAGGAAGATGGATTAGTAGTGACAGCGCCAAGCGACAAAACAAAATACATTGTGGCACGGTATTGTTTTGACACTAGCCACAGTAGATAGCCAAACGTGGTAAGGCTAAAACAAAATACACTGCAAAATAGCAAAAAGTAACTGCTTCCACCAGCCTGTCCCTGAGGCACACCTAAAGTAACCAAAAATCCTCTTGAGTGTTAGTCTAGGGCAAAACAAAGTGTACCCCATTGTACTGGATTGTACAATGATAAAAAGTTATCAAAAGTGAGAACAATGTAATAAGACTAAGGGAAACAATGTTTCCTAGTACTGACTGCCTGAAGGACATGTCCGTTTCCCCATGACAAATGAGCAAAAGCCAGTGTATTGAAGCTGAAGGCTTCACTGCACTGTAAAAAGTTTAGGTCAGATTAAAAAATAAAAGCAATACGTTTGGGAGGGTCCATAGAAATGGAGGGAAAGGTGCTGTAAAGAGAAATATTTTTAATACTGGGCATGTTTTGCATACCCCCATAATGACTTGTGAAATTGATTACTCCTTTTGTCCATTATCTCTGCAGGAATGATATGTCTCCCTTGGGTTTCCATGGCCTGATTTGCTGAAAGGAAGGGTATATGTTGTCTATTTTATTGAGAGTAAGAGATATGTACGGTTTCTTTCTTCATGTTCCATATGGAGTGAACTCAAGTAGGGAGAGGGAGGGAAGCATGGCTCATGCTACTCGGTCATTTGAATGTTTGTCTTTTTCCAATCCAACACCACCCAGCCAAATATATGGGTTTAATATTGTTGATATTAAACTTCACACTCCCTACGATGCCCTCTCCCAAGCTTCACCCAGTTCAGTGTATGTTTTCTGAGCTTATACCGAGTCCAAACAATCCATGGAGAATGAGGGGGCTGGGAAGATGGGGAGTGGCTTTCACTTCCCAACCCCATTTTGGTGTTGCACAAATCACCCCACCCTTCTGGCCACCAAAGCCGCACATATTTAATTCCCTCCTGGCAGTGAAATCATTTTTGTCTGCAGCGCCACAGCAGGCATAGTGCACCAGGTTAAGCCCAGCTATAGTCTATGCCCTATTGTTGCCCCACCTTGCACAGGGTCCGTACCAACCACACGCCTCATGATCATGACAACAGAACCTGCTCTATCACTTCTGCTGGGCCAAGACAACAAGTGTACCTGTGAGGAAGTTTCCTTTAGTGAGCTGTCTGGTCCACAGGGCCTCATAGCCCCCCCACTCCCCCCTCAAAGCACGATGACGCATCATCCCCACAGAAGGCAACGCAGCCTTGACCAATCATCATGCTCTCGCCTCTATCACAGCCTATTTATTTTATGTCCTGCAGGTCCAGTACGGTTTCAACTTTGCCCCAGTTGTCCACCTCTATTCGCGTTTCCCCAAAATGCTGCAGGTGCACAGCCATCCCGTCTCCTCTGCCATGCCACTATTGCCATGTAGGGCAAGAAAATGCTACTCTGCCACCACTCTGAAATGTGGGAGCAAAGGCCTGGTCTCTTATGGAGTGTTCAGCATGGGCAGGCTGCTGCCCAAGCTAACGGGGCTCTGAAGTACAGTTTCCTTACCTGTGTTGGGCACTAGCTGTGTGTTCTGCTTCCCACCAGTGCTCCTTGCACACCTATGTATAAGCTCTGACTTGAACAGGTTGCATGTTTTCTGAACCATGGAGTACTCTAGGTGGGGAGGGGGGTGCGCAGCAGGGGAATAATTTGGAGGCATATACGCCATTGTGCTGATCACACACATATGCACACCCCAACAAACTTGGTGTTTACATGACTTCCCCCAGTATTCCTATTGAAGTTTATGCCCAGAATATGTGCAAATCTTTCCTTTTATTTGATGTTTTATAACTTGCTTGTACTACTCTTACTAACATATTTGGGTCAAATAGGCAAGGAAGGCTTCCAAATATTGCCATTTACCACATTCTCCTTAACATCTCTCTGGTCATGCTGACTGTTCGCACTGGACTTTGGTATACCCGTGAACACTCATTGGCCTCCCTTCAGGTGTTCTGTACTAAATGTCTTGAGCATCTTTTCCCAATGGTATTTCCCCCTCACCCCATAGAGATTCACCCAACCACATTGTAATCTTCCTTATCCACATCTTTTGATACTACAAACCCCCTTAATCCATGCCCTTGTTTCCTTCTATTTTGTACAATACACTTGTTGCCACATGGAAACAATAATTTCCAGGAGAATAATACTAAAGGCAAAAGGGACAGGTTCCTACTGGGCCCACAACCTTCAGAAATTAAACCAGGTGAGTACACTTGGGGTCTCTCGTGTCCACCGAGACGGAAATCACTGCCTCACTAGCTACTAATCCCCGGTCTTAAATAGCAACATATGTGGTGTGCTGGAGTGAGGAGTCAGAGCTGGCATTTCCAATGTGTTTTTATTCAACGAAAGAAGCAAACTACCAACCTTTCCCTAGTTCTAACG
Source organism: Ambystoma mexicanum (assembly GCF_040938575.1). Lineage (NCBI taxonomy): Eukaryota > Metazoa > Chordata > Amphibia > Caudata > Ambystomatidae > Ambystoma > Ambystoma mexicanum. Next base: position 289,504,621 of record NC_090932.1, on the reverse strand, counting down.
GTAGTCCCTACCCAACCAAGGAATAAATGTTGTGTTTGCCGTCAGGGTGGAAGTCCAGATGAATATCCGTCCTGTCTAAAAATCGCCTCTACTCAAGCCCTACCACGAAACCGGAAGAAACCTAAATGGTACCAGGAGCATGCCTCCCTTCTCCTGGTATTCAAGAGACTTTGTTTTAGTTCAATTCTTCTTATTGAAGGTAATATGCCAGGACAATGACTCCCTTCTCCTGGTTCCATGACTCGGTGTTCTTCTGTCTGTTTTTCATAATAGTTCTTAAGAGCCCTTCTAACTCCCTCCAGGCTTCTCTGAAGGCTCTTTTGAAAGTACTGCACTCTTTATTGCCGACTTTGACAATCTTGTATTGGAAGGATGCTGCTCCAGAGGCTCTGTTCACTTTAATTACAGTTGGGAAGAACGTCTTGGTAGGAATCTCCTTCATGTCAATAACTGTGCCAAGTGTTTTTATACTCCATGTGATTACTGGGACAAGTGAGATCACTCCCAAACTTTCTTCACAACCCTTATTCTTAATGTTATTACTGCGATGAGGGAGATCACTCCTGAGGCTTATTTCACATTAGCCCACCCCCCTACCGGGTCTCCCATAACCTTCACTTTGGTCGGAGCACATCACCAGTTCTCCCTGGGGTGTCGGGCTTCCGCGTTCCCAGCCAATCCATCAACTTCCTCTTCTCTCTTGGTTGTCTGCTGTATCTCTGTGGGCGTTCCGGATCGGGGTAGTTGTGGGGACACTCAGTCCATCTCCTTGAGGTCACGCCACTGTCTCCCAGATTCCAACTTCCAGCTCGGCTTTCTCCTACTCTGCAGCAGAAGAGCTCCTCTGGTCTACAGCTGGCACCCTCCCAACATCTCGTCCTCTCTCCCAGTTTGAATCTCCCAGGCTGAACAGGCATCGCACCTTTTGCTCGCTTTAGAGAGTCCTTCTTTGCTTTTTATGCTATTTGGTTGGGACCTCCCCAGCAGAGTGCCATAATCTGTTTTAGGGGTCACTTGTGTTCTCCTCTTGTCTCCTTGGAGCCACCTCGTCCCAGTATCTTTAAGAAGAGTATTCTATATAACTCCATAGGTGGTCTTCATCTCATTACCTTCATAGCACAAGTCCTGCTTCGACTGAACATGAATGTTCTGTATGACTCAGTGAATGATGGTCTTCTCAGTACCTTCATAGTACACATCCTGTTTAGATTGAGCAAGAATATTCATATTAAAGGCATCTAATATTACACAAAGAAGAGAAGGGGTATTGCAATAGTATACACCGGTATTGTCCGCCTACAACTCAACAGATCTTAAGGGTTTTATAGTTTGTGGAGAAAGAGGATTAGGGAGTCCCATCATGGAACGGGAGTCCTTGCCCCCATAGGGGGAGTCTCTCCTTGTGAGGTCCTCCTGTTTTCGTTACCCCCCACCCCCTAGGGGGACTATCGGGTAGCGGCCTCACCTCCGAAGCCTCACGGGGAAGAGCTCCCCCTTGGGGAGACGTGACGTGATCCCATGAATCGTTACACAAGAAAATCTATTGCTGCTTAAAATGGCTTTAGGAAGCACTCAATTCATTGCCTCTTCTACATACATCCTAGCTCTGCATTTGTTATTATGTGCCAGCATCAAAATGATTAGTGGAGGCACTTGCCAAAGAGGTCCTTTTTTGGACACTTATTTGTGATAATCATTTTTCCTTTAGCGCAAAACCTATGCTGGAACAGTAAACTTCATGGATTCAATTGACGTCTTGATTGAATTTTTTTTTGGCAAAGATTTGGTTCAGTATTCACAGTCCTTGTCTAGCTGTGCTTATGCATTTCAAAACAATCTCGGTATTCCAAATCATTTTCCATTAAAACCGGTAAATTGTGGTGAAACCCAGTATTTGATGAACACAAAATGCTGCTACCAAAGCTTCAAAAGAGCAAACAAATTGCAAATCCCCCCCCCCCTTGTTGATGGGAAGTTAATTACAATCATAATCGTTCTGTTTGAAGATGCAAGATTCTTGGAAAATGATTAAAGGTTTTTGAAAAAAATCTTAGATTACCTGTCTGTGGCACTCTGCAAGTACAACACAGGTCTTCACCATGCCTCCCTAACAGTGTGGCAAAGTGCAGCTCTGTGGAGACAGGTGTGCATGTTTACATTGGGAGGCTGGGTGGCAGGGAGGCGGGCGGTATTTGGGGGATGGAGCAAAGAAAAGATGGTTTGGGAGTGCAAGCAGTAGAAGTGGGCCCGAGGTGGGAAACACATTTAGGTGATACGGTTGGGGGTTGGCGGTGCGGGAACTGAAAGGAGGCTGCAATCCCCCTTTGTGGGTGGCTGGTGAATCGGGTCATCCTCTGAAGATGGGGGGGGGGGGGTCAGGGTTGGACTGGGAAGGAGCTTCAATGCATTTACTGTACGGCAATGATATAAATGCTATATAAATTCAGTAAAATACAAATACATGGAACAGATTCCTAAATCCGTTCTATGCACTAATTCGAATGGTAATTAATGGATGTGTGGAACTGTAGAACACTTGGAATAACCTGTATTATTGTTGTCTTTATCAGTAGGTACCTGCCGAGACTAAATTGGAGCTGGTCCATTTAGATTGTAAGCACGGCAAACAACAAATCCTTCTCAAACGGAAGTGCCTTCTGAAATATTCATGCACCAAATAAGGGGATCAGCCTGAAGGCCATCTGACTCTGGCTTGAAATGTGACAGTGCATCATAAGATCTCCATCAGTATCCTAATGATGTTCTCACACAGGATGTGGCGAGAAGTTTGGGATAGTGTTCCATGGTCTTGCTGATCGGTTCTCAATGCCAGCGAGCCAATTTTTAAATCTTGCCCGAGATTGTTGAAAGAAAATCCCCATAACTATGGCAGTACATTTTTAGAAAGGCAAGAATGCCAAATGTCTAAAGAAACTTTGCATTTGTTTCAGCAATGGAAAGATGGGACTATATTACAAGGCTGATGTATAGACCAAACCCAACTGCTAAATTCTACCGATTGGGACTAGCACGAAAGCCTGGCACATCATGCAATAGCTCCTGCACACTGTAAAACCCATAGTACACTTTTTTAGTGGGATATTCTTATTCCATTTCACTCAGACGAAAAGCGCACTACTGTTTCAGTTATCAAGGACTAAAGGCACTGATGGATATCTTTAAGGAAATTGTGAAAATAACAATTCACAATTTCCCCATTAGTGGTTGATACCAAGACCTCTAAATTGGGAGTATCACCCTATTTATTTCTTAAACTATTTGACATCACCATCAAAACTGTTCGCCAGGGCTGTAGGGGGCTTAACCTGGTGATTACTAACTTTTCTTTTGAGTAGCCCACTCCAAAAATATAACGCTGTATTTGGGAAGGTACAGCCAACGCAACAGGAAGAACATAGACCTAAGCTAGAAAAGATGAATGAGGGCATGGCTTCAAAAGCGACTTTGGACTCCAACTTTGGACTCCAGGTGGTTCATTTGTCCTGGCTGACGGTTCACAGGTACAGAAACATTAACCAGAAGAAGCTACAAAAATACAGCTTACAGTCGCTCCAAGAGTTCAGTCTGGTTGATGGTACATTTGTTGGGAGATTGGATTGCATGTCTAAAATATGATCTGGTGCACCAGAGAATGGATGCACTTGCTTAATATGATCTGGTGCACCAGAGAATGATATGGCATTTATAACGTGCCTATACACAAGTGTTTCAAGGCGCGATGAGGCAGGGAGGGCGGGACATAGGGAGGACAGACAACGATCTTACCAGGCCCGGTATCATCCAGATCGCGCAAGTGCATGGGAAAGGGGGGGGGGGGAGTGCTAGGGCCAAGTGCAGAACATGGGATAGTAGAATAGTAAGATAAATAAGGGGCCAGCTGGTGGCAAGTGCAAGTTAAGTGCAGAACAAAGTGCTGTGAGGGGGGCTGTGGGGATACAGACAGTACCGCAGTGCAGGGTTGCCAGGGAGGCAGAGCTGGGGGCAGGTGGCTGGGCCAGGGACCGAGATCAGTGGGAGTGGCCTGGTGCAGTTTCAATCAGGAATTTAGCAGGGGAGAGGGGGAGAGAAAGCGAAAGCAAAAAGGAAGGTTTTGAGGTGCTTCCGGAACCGGAGATGGTTCTCAAGTTTCGGGAAGGCTGTTCCAGAGGGAGGCCCCTGGCGCGGAGAGAGTTCTACCCACAACTCGTTGCTTGGAGAAGCGGTTTACCCTGAGGGAGTTGGAGGTGGATGAGCGAAGAGCTTGAGAAGGAAGATATTTATGAAAGGAGAATTGAAGGTATTGCGGCCCCAGGCCCCAGATGGCCTTGTGGACAATGCAGAGGGTTTTGAACTTAATCCTCGGAGCCAGTTAAGAGATTTCAGTCCTGGAGAGATACGGTCCCTGGGCTTGAGGCCAAGAACAAGTCTCGCAGTCCTGTTCTGGATGAGTTGCAAAGGGCTGAGAGTAGAGGCAGGCAGATTTAGATGGAGGCTGTTACAGTAGTCCACCTTAGAGAGAACCAGTGCTCTGGAGACAGTGAGCTTCTGGGGGAAGGAGAGGAAAGGAAGAATACCTCTACGGAGGTGCAGTTGGTAGTGTGACTTCTTGGAGACGTCAGAAATGTGAGGAGAGAAGGAGAGTGTGGAGTCGAAGATGACCCCGAGTTTTTTTTGCCTTGCAGGTAGGAGCAGGAAGAGGGCCCAGAGAGGCCGGCCAGAGAGCAGCAGGGAAGGAGGGAGTGGGGGTGCCGATGAGTAGAATCTCAGTCTTACTGGCATTGAGGTAGAGGTCATTGGCGGCACACCACTCCTGGATAGCAGACAGACAGTCCGAGATGAGGGAAGGAGAGGAGGAGGCTGAGGGTAGCCTGAAAATGCGCTGGGTATCATCCGCATAGCACTGAAAGTTGGGGCAGAGAGCTGCGATGCGGTGGGCAAGGAGTGCCAGCTATTGGTTGAACAGCCAGGGAGAGGTTGGATCCCTGGGGGACACCACAGGTAGAGAAAAAGATGTCCGAGAGGAAGGACCCAAGTTGGACCTGGACAGCACATTTCCGCAAAATGTGACTTATAAATCCCAATGGCAATGCTAGAGTTTCAATGAGGAAGAGCACGTCAGAACAATATACCAATTCTGGGTGTCCCAGGAACATGGGGCACGGCTGCTGTTTGCTTCTGCCTCCTTGCTCCCAGCTCCAGGAAAGTACCCCAGACCCTTAACTGCGAATGTGCTTGGTTTCTAGGGAGGGACAACGTTTTCAGAACAGATAGTGCGGGTTGTCATCTGGATGGCTTTAAAATAACATTCTATTGGGTCTTGCACAGCACAGCCAGCCTGTGAAGCACTTTAAGGCTGTGCAGGAAGCTCTGAGACTGGGATAAGCAAAATACGCCATGCAGCATCCTGCTAAACTCAATTATTTAGGCAGACACGACTGCATTTGTTTTATTGATCCAAGGCTGCTTCTAGGTTATGTCTATCGATCTTAATCTGGTTGATTTTTGATTAAACAAAATCTGCATACACTAAATACTGTCACATTTAGTGTTCAATATGTCAGTCAAATTATGACATGGCCGATGGTGCAGTCATGGAAAAACAACTGCACGCACTAAGGGAAATTACTTCTAGTACTTGCCTTGCAGAAATGTCAATGCCACACGCATGCCAAACAAGGACCAGTGCAGTGGCCATTTTGTAAATCTGAATCCATTCGGAATTGCACCATTCAGCAGCCATCCATCAGGCATGAGTGGCCCAGAGGACATTGGAAGTGATGGGGGGAGGGACCGACCGGCAGTGATGGCTGAGAGTCCAAAGTCAAGTTCTCGGACACTGAGCTGGAAATCCTTGCAGAGGTTGCGCCTTACGCACTCTGGCTGTTTGCCCACCTCATGTCCCAAACGTCTATTCTGAAGTGGGCTGGGTTTTGGGGAAACCACCTTGGACGAGATAATGGCTGCCCCACCCACCCCTGTACCCTAGAGAAGATGGAGCGCTGTGATAATCTGAAGTGCTTTGTGTGGACTCTTCTTGCTCAACATTGCAAAGAACCTTTTGCCATGGCGCATGAGTGGGCACAGTTACACTGCTCATCCTTCGTCCATGGGAGGAGACGGCTTGGTCTGTCCTAGATATGAAAGGCATCAAGTGGAATGGGCGCCACGGAATGGGAGCTGGAACACTCGCAGCTGGTGGAGAGTATTTTTCCAAATGGTTTTCTCCCCCATTAGTGCACGACATAAGCCCATGTGTGCTTCTGAGTCCTATACGTTGTCTAACACTTGCTGCGATCTCCTGTCTAAACAAGCATTGACATACCTGTTCTCTCATGACATTCCGGGACATGTATTGCCTAATTGCATTCTGGTACTTGTAGATCTGTAATTCTAAGAAAAAGGTTGAAAACCCTGCATAATGTCATGGCACGGGCCATTCTAAAATAAACTCCAACCTGTCATTTGATGTTAGAATCACTGGGACTAAAAGCAAAACTGCGGTAAAACAGTAGCGGAGGTTTGCGGAGAGTGTGTGGAGGGTGGCAATCAAAAGCTCGAGCAACCCTTTTTCTCTACAGTTCTTAAAGGATCACTAGGTTAGGTCTCCCTCTTGTAGTGTTCCTGGAAAGATTCGCCCCGTGAAATGACATCTGAAGCTAGCACCGAAGAGGAACTGCGTTCAGCACAGTGTGCAGACCCCCATCCTAAATACTAAGTCTTTTAGCAAGATATTCCGATAGGTGTCATGCAAACTCAACTTGCAAGCAGCGTTGTTCAATTACCTTACCTTCCCAATTATCCAATTCCTTTTACTGAGAGGTTTCTAAATGCCATGTGAGGCACCCTCGTAGCAATTTGGGCATTGTGTTAATTCTCTCGCCATTTGCATTCTTAACAGGGCTTCTTTGCTGTAGTGACATGTCTGAGGTCCGCTCCTGCCAGTCCACTATAGTGGGCAGCCAGCATGTGCTCCACTCTCATGACTCCTGCCAGAGCCAAATGAACACTGCCTCTGAGTGAAGCCTCCGTCCCCGACCCTGCAGCACCAGCAATGACAGTTGACCATGGAGTTCATCACAGCAACATACCCTTCAAGCAAGAAGGTCACCTGCCGTGGAAGGGCAGGCCCAGCCACTACCACCTCCTTCCATGCACCTCGTTCATTGCATACCCCGCTGGCAGTCTTTGATCAGCTCAGCCAATTGCAAACTGGTGAGGCTGGGCATTTGAGTTTGTTGTGGACGAGTAAGCGGACACGCATGGCCAGCTCACACCAGTGGAGGAGGACTACCAGCATCATCATTATTGTAATCTTAAGGGTGAGGAGCAGCAACCTGATGATGATTGGATGATCTTGGAAGTGCTGTTGGTGCAGGTACCATCCCATTATAGATCCATACCACTACCTGTAGAGGTGTCTTTTTATAGACCACAACCTGCTCGATGGATCTTTTGCTCAACACACAACTGCTTGCCCCCCATTATTCCCTATGGACAGTTGCATATTGCTCAACTCCAGGTGGTCCCAAAAAACGAATCCTCCCAAAAAAACGAATCCCTCCACGTCTGCCCCTTTATCAGTTCTCCAATACCTTCCCTGGTCTCTCCATCCAGGGCGGTACCTCCCTGAACCCCGCCCCAAATCCCCCACCCTTCCCCCTTTCCTAAGTCCCTATAGCTCCACCAGGACTCCACCACCGTTTCCCCCTGTGCTGCACAATCCCTGCCCCCGTTACAAGCATGCAACATCATACATCCCCTAACCCCCTCAACACCTTACAAGCACACACCCTACCATGCATTAATGGAATGATTGATGGGAAGCTCCTTTGGAGAGCAGTTTTTACCTTCCAGAGATGGCCGTGGAGGGCAGAGGCCGCACTCCCACAGACACGTGGGAGTAGCATGGACCCAGAATCCTCTCTTGCTTTGCCCCCATTTTTATAATTATAATTGGTTATTTATAACGTGCTTAATACCCAGAGGTTTCTAAGCGCAGAATTGGGGATCGAACCTGTGTTACTCTGCGTCGTCTTGCTCCCAAGGTGAGCGCATTGCCCCTGAGCTATCCTCCTTTCTTCTTGGCGCACACAGCGCCGGTGCTGCTGGAGACCTAGGGCATGAACTGTCTGCAGAGGGGTTCTCACTCAGGGCATGGTGAGCCCCTGCTTTCTCTTCTTGGTTCTCAGCTTCATGTGGGGCCCAGGGAAAATGGTGGCAGCTGGCGTGGCGCTTCGCTGATGGACAAGTGAATACCCACATCTACGTGTGAACTATTTTCTTGAGTGCTGATGGGTCTGCATGCATTCCGACCCTCCCAATTTAGGTGGGACACTTCTGATTTTTCAGTGAAAAATATAGCTATTTTTCAAGTTCTGCCGCCTAAAATAATTCTAGCCGGTTTATAGTGATAATTTCAAAAACAATAATGTCGAAAGTCATTATTTCGAAAAAAAAAATGTCAGAAAAAAAAGTCGTATTTTTTTTCAATACGTTCCCCCCTCAACCCCCACTTTTTTTTGTTTTACCCCTTTTTTTTACTCCCGGACCCCAAAATAAATATATAATTTTAAAAAAAAACGTAATTCGACATTTTATTTCTACTTTTTTTTTTTTTACATTTTTGTCATTCGACATTTTTTTTTCGAAATTATGACTGACCACCATTCTAGCCCTATTGCATTCCTATGGGAACATTAATATCTCTCGGTTTCTCTTATGAAATCTCCCGCCTGTATGGGACTGGTGCATATGCATGCTTCAGGCAGGGAGCTGTGGTGCAGTGGGTTTGGGTAGCTGTTCCTTCTGGGGCACCGGAGAGTTAAGGGAGGAAAGTGGCTGGGGTTCGAGGGAAGATGCAAAGCTCTAAATAAGCCCTCTGGCCCTATTCAGAGCACCACAGAGGCACAGCTGCGGTCCTGCTCTTATCAAACCGCATCCGGCTCGGTGCCAAATTGAGTTGGTATGCAACTATGTGGTACAACCAGAGAACGGTGTCACTACGGGTGTGACGGATGTCTAGATGTCCTCCTGCTGGGGGCTGTTCCACACGGGATATTTCATGCTAAATGGCCAATCCAGGTAAGTGTTGATTTTATTGAAAATGGTTCTCTAACATTTCTGTTTACAGAGCTGTGTATTTCACAGTAGATAAGAATATCGGTGAAGTACACTGATCTCGTGTGGTTTTTTTTTTACATCTAGTACAACATACTGTTTCATGTTTTACATACATGTATTTTTTAATAAAGCATTTTTCCTTTTCACATGAGTGTCTGCGTGTTTCACTTAATTGGATGTACTCTATGGTCACTCTGGATTTGTGAGGTTACCCGTTCATTTGGGTATGTAGGTTCAGGTTTATTGCCAGGGGTCATTGGTGTTGCGATTATGGGTGGAGAGGGGTGTTGTAACCTTTAGTGATAATGGTGGTTATTGTCAAGAATTGGGGTTTTCGGCGTCATTGTTAAAATAAACCTTACACTTGATGGAGTATTTGGCTGCATTATCAGTGCATGAAGGTTCCATCATAGAAACATATTGGCGTTGTTCCCTCTGTCCATTGCCATTTTTTCACCAAAACACATGTTCTAAAAGGTTCTGGCGCATAATTTAGCTACTCCGTGCATCATGCGCCTCCTCTAGGTCATTGTTTGGATCCTGCTGCTCCAGGTTTGCCATTAGGACATTATGTTTGCTGCTATATTTAAAGGAATAGGGCGCTCAAAAATATTATTGTCCCGAGCATTCGGGCATGTGGTTTTAAACAAACTGCAATCGATCGTAAAAACATTTCCTATGCACCTTACCTTAGTTTTCCACACTTTTACACATGCAAAATCAGGCAGTGGGGCAAGGCCATCTTGTGCTAATCATATCCGTTGCTGCATGCCCTAAGTTGAACTGCCCTCGTGGCACTAAATCGTAACCCCCGTCCCTGAAGCTGACATCGCTATTCCTAGCAATATTCTCCACCTGTTTTCATGACTTTAGTGTGCAGCGTAGCCAACCGTGCCCAGTCATCACCTACATCTTAACATTAGTAGACGCAAAACCCGGAATATCAACACACATCCTCTCGCAGCACAGCGCGTCCCAAATCAGAATAAAAAACACTATTTTTAGAGACGACCCAGATTGTCTGCAATGTATAATGTGGTTTTATTTCACAATAAATGCTCCGAGAACATCCGCCAATTTCCACATTGAACCAAATTTTTTTTATTTGGCTGTTTTGGAACATCAAATCTTTATCGTGAGGCACACAGTGTTCCTTTCGGTAGAAGAAGCGCATTGGATGCACCTCGAATCGCGTGGCTTCGGCATCGGCTTCTTGCAAGATCACCGTAAACGATGTCAGGTTGCTCCTTGTCGCTGGTACCGCGAAAGGGCATATTGGTTCGGAGCGATCATCAGAACATCGGCATCATTGTAATCCAGCCACTTAGGTGTATCTGCCACTGCCTGCGGAAGAACCCGTCACTGGGTATTTGGAAACAATGACATTTGCAGAAAGGAAGGATGTAGAAAACATAACAGAAATATATCTCAGTAGCCGTTCTTTATTCTAATTTATACATTTAGCCTTTAATTCTGCACCGGGTGAAACCTAATAATGAACACAAACCAGAAACAATGGAAACACAGAGAAAACATCATGGAAAGTCGGAGTCTACGATGTGCTTGAGAGGTTAGTGCTGTGGAGTATGTTTAGCTCGCAATGGGATGTGGAATCTGACGGAAGAATTCGAACAACACATAGACGGTATTATAACGGAATATTAGCAACAAGCTTGGCGTTGGTGGAACCTGGGGGATCCCAGTTGTGGACTCCATGCATTTCAGTGCTGGACTGCCCATGTTCCCGGGACAAATACATACACGTTGTGTTCGAGTGTTGTCACAATATGTCCCAACCAACAACCCATTGCAATGTAAACCAGCAATACCGGTCAGAAAAATGAAACCTTGTCTCATTCGTCTATGAATTTGTCTACAGTAAAACTTACATTATATTTGGTATTTCCATTCCATTAGCGTAATGCAGAGTGGCCGCTCAGATCAACGGTTTTCATAAAATGAAATTACATTATCCTTTGTCCAGTTTTGAGGGTATTACACACCTCCCGTCATTCAATCCATAGCGAATCCTCCCTTTCTTCCAAGGACGAACAACAATTGAACCTTCTTAGGAGCGCGTATGCTAAGTTTCATTTTGGTGAAGGAAAGCCACAAATGAAAAACATACTGCACAGGATGCATCGGTGTGAACAGCGGTTTATAGTCATAATTTCGACAACAAAAATGTCGAACGTCAAAATATCGAAAAAAAAAATGGCGAAAAAAAAATGACGACTTTTTTTTTCAATGCATTTCTTTTTTTAAATGGGGGGGGTTTCCCCCCCAACCCCCCTTTTTTAATTTTTTTTTAAATTTTTCCCTTTTTTTAACTCCCGAACCCCTAAAATAAATATATAATTAAGAAAAACGAAAGTCAACATTTCTTTTGTCGACATTTTTGTTTCGAAATTATGACCACCCACCGTGAACAGCCCACAAGCAACATCAAACGTAGTGACCTTCCCTCCCATGGAAGCGATTAGCCCGGCCGACCAACATGGCATTTGAAATATGTTTGAAAAATAAACAAATTGTTTGCTGGAATCCACCAATGCTGCGCGATCGTGAATACTTTTTTACTCTTCTGTATTGATAGTGATTTAGTTATTTTATGACAACAGTTCCAGTTACTGTCCTCCCCATTGTCACATCTGGTGCGCTCTGTTTTCGTCGAGGAATGTGCTCTGTGGATAATGTGAGACACTGATAAGTCATAAATCCTAGTGCCCTCCCATCTCCACTGAACTTCCTGTGCACTAAGAAATGTTGGAGGAGAGGCGGTATAATCCTGTACCCCTACAACATTCTCGTACCCGGCAAATTACGTATAAGCTAAGGTGGGAGACATCTCCACCCCTCTTGTACCTATTTGCATCACCCATGCTTCATGCTAATGTGTAAACTTTGAACTCCATTTTGTGTCCTTCCAAACGCCTTCTTTTTTGAAGCCCTCTGCCCTTCTGGCGAACTGATCGTTCTACCTCTCCCGGCGCCGGGCACAGCCATCCCCCACCACCTCTGTCCTCTGTCAGCTCAGCACGTCTCATGTTCTCACAGAAATGCAGCTATTCATTTTTTGCAAATAATGAGTATCGAGCCCTGACAAAATGTGCTCATCCAAAAATGTGAGAGCAGGGCCTGCTCCAACCTTAGTGCCCCATCCATCTCTGCTGACTGACTCATGCCATCTCCAACCCCTCCCTGCCAGGCCGCGGTCCCCTGAACCCATGACCCCTATTCCCTTTGAATGCATCTGATCACCAGACCCCAGCCCCACACCACCTCAAATTCACCTGCCATATACCTAATCTAGAGTGATCATATATTTTGGTAACCCTAACACCTATTCCCACTGTGTTTGAAATCGTAAGACACCAAAGACCGCAAATCAAAGATCAGCCCTTCTGATAAAGCTTCCAAAAGCAACGACCCCCTAACACATGCCCCCATAAAAATATAGGTCAGAATGCACCTATTTCACACCAACAGCCTCCTTTCATGCTGTGTTTTGCTTACAGTCATTAGTTCTTGCATGCCAAGTTTGTTATTTAGCTTAGGTCTCATTCGTTAGTGGACGGGTATTTATTCTGTCTATTTGGACACGCGCATGCTAAGGCTACTGCAGACTCTGCAGTTGCTTTCGTGCTGATATCCAGCCGACCCTCCCGTGCCCTGATCAGTGAAGGACCCACAAGAGCTGGCCAAAAGTGGGAAGGGGGGGAAAACAGTTACACTGTATGGCATCCTCCAACAGGAACTTCTTGCAAAAAGAATTGACAAAGAGGATACATTTGAAAAGACAATTTGGATGCTTAATACTACTTAATACTTTTACTAGCTTTGAAATTCAAGTTACATACATTTCTATTGGTCATGTGCAATGTACAAACATTGTGGAACATGCACACCGCTGCTAATCATTTATACCGGAAAGCCAACTGTTCAACAAGGTCCGCTTTTGATGGACAGGGCACGTCTGCAATGTTTTGTGGCAATGTATGTGTCCTAGGAACAAAATCATGATTGATTCCATGAGTATGCATGTCCAACACAGTCAAAGTGAGATCTTTCACAAAATCGAATTCCATTTCCTGGTATATTGGCTTGACCACCCATTTTCTTTGTTACACAATGGCCTTTGCAAAAAGAAGCAAAGCATCCCAAAGTTTCCTGCAATTCTCAATTTTTCTCTCCCTGTGTTCTCGTTATGCGCTAATATCGCTAGTAAATGTTTGATATTGCATACCGTCTATGCCGAAATGCAACCTTTTGGGCCTGTACTTTAGGCACATATTGTGGAACACCTTCAAATCTCCAGTGTGACAGAATTCTGGGAGTCCCTTCAGGTCTCTTGAAAGAGTTTTATCAAACACTACCTTCTCAAGAGCTTTGTGTGGAGGTGAAGATCGAACCAACCACTTCTTCTTGCGTTCTTGTTCTTCCGCTAAAGGTCCATGTGCACATTGGTGAAAATGTTGGTTTTCTGCCCATGAGTGAATGTTGGAACAGTGCTGCATCAATGAGTGCCAATTTTCAAGTAACATTTCCACAGACCCATCACAAGTTTTGGAGCTCCATCGAAGATCGTTGCTGGAAGACTGGGACCACTGTAAAATATTTTCAGACCCCTTTTTTTTACAATTTTGTAAGTTTTTTTTTTTTTTTTACCTTCAGCTGTGATTTTTTTGATTGATTTGGCAAAGTGCCATATATCAAATTGATGGTGAATGTTTGGAAACTGCTCTTGCATAGCCTTGGCTATTGAAACATGTCTGTCAGTGGCTATGAGGTCTATTTGCTTTCCCCTCGATTGAAAATGTTCGAGGGATTTTATGAAACCATGTTTCCCCATGGCCACTGAGGATTTACATTCGGACACCTGCACAACCTCCAAACTCACAATTCTTTTTAGTTTCCATGTCCTGAAAGTGGTATGTGCAGTACTTTGCTGAAAATCCGGGACTGTCACACTGTCCATCGCCAGCTAGCCTGAACCGTTTGCCAGAGAATGTCCTTTCGATTGACATTTGTACAATTTTCCAGGCTCGAGTAATAGCGGGGAATACAAATTCTCTTTGATATTTGTAGTACTGCATTTTAGCAAGGAACTGAAGTCACACAAATTGACAGAAACTGCAACACTTACTAAAAGTAGAGCCACTGAAAAGTAGAGCTGCTGAGCACAGTAGATTTCCAGCTGGCACTTTGCCCAGCATCGGTTGAGCGAACCATGAAAATGTATCATGGAGGTGGACACAGGTGGCTTTGGTTTTCAGGTTGGGTCCTTGTAATACACTAGTCACAATCACCAATGGCTCCCCGCATATTTTCCCCCTCACTGGATGCACACATTTCAGCATCAGTATAATCTGTACCAGGCAGCTGTTAAATACAATGGCCCTCATTACGACCCTGGCGGAGTGGGTTTACGCCAGCGGTATTCGTGGCGGACCCGTCCGCCCTACTACGAGTTCCCGTAGCGCCATGGAGCCTTTCTCCGCCTGGTTTTTCTGGGCGGAGAAATCCATGGCGCTACGGGACCTTGTTGTTAATTACGCCACCGTAGTTCACGGTGGCGTAATTAACGCCTTCCCCACTCCCATTATACCCTATGGGGCAAAAATGGGAATGGGGAAGGGTAAAATGGGGATTGGGGATTTACCGCCCCGCCAAGGTCGGAATGGGGCAGAAAATCCGCCAACCCCCATGGCGCTATCGGCAGCTTTCCGCCGTGCTCCAAGGTGCATTTTGCACCACGATTTCCGCCAGGGTCGTAATGAGGGCCAATGTATTGTCTGCTCCTTTATTAGCCAATCGCTGTGCATGATTGTGGTTTGTGACTCAACTGTGGTGGACAATTTGCCCAAACTAGGCAAACTGTAGTCGAGATCTTTGGCAAGTTCCTCTGTCAATTGTGTTGAAGCTTCAGTCTCTGTTAGTTCAGCTTGTTATTTGCGCACGAATTGGAGAAACCGTCAACAACAAATGGTTATTGGGTGGACCTTTTCTTGCGGCATAGAGTGTGTCAAGTGGTCCTGGAGGAATTCCAATGCATCTTCATTATATTCAATTTCATCTTCATCTTGTCGAGTTCTCACATTGTAGCAATGGTCCAACAACACTTTGCTGATCTCGCCGGTCACATTCAATTAATTTTCTGGCCATTGGACATAAGCATCTCTATTCTGCTTATTGACTGGACCATGCTGCGCCTCAAATAGTAGTTGCTCCATGGTGAAATCTTTTTGGCAAGTAGCATCTTTGGTTTCATTTGTTGTCTGTGTCTTTATACCTCTTTTCCATCTGGGCCTCTAGGAGATGGGTTGTAAAAACATGTTCGATGTAAATCACACATACAGTAGATGGCACTTTAAATAAAAAAACATGTTATGAAGATAACACCAGCCCAAAACACTTCGAGAAAACGAAATATTTGTTTTTTGTTTACCCTTGTTTTCTGTAAAACCATGGTCTTCTCTGTAACGACCGCACCAGCAAACTGGTCCACCACCTCTGATCTATGTGCCTCCACTTCCCGACCTTGTGTACATTCCTTGAATAGAATATTGATTAAAAAAAAAAAGAATCAAACATTTTTGAAGTTAAAATCTTTCATCGCACACATCACTTACAAACATACCCTTGTAAACAGTGTAAGTCATTTAGTCAAAATATACATTTAAAATTTCACCTGATTGATGGCAAGTGTACTCGATCAGAGATCACCGTGCAACACATATTGATTGTAATGTTGCTCTCAAACATTTTGCAATGTATTCTGCATTAGGGAGAAATTGTAATATTAGAACTGAAATGATAAAAGTTTGAAACGCTGCACGGTTATAAGAATGTCACTGTCTAATAGTATCCTATGTAGGATTTACTTTCTTTCTTTCAAGGGAGCTGTCAATACACATACCTCATACTCTGGACCAGCCCCAAAGGATGATGTAATTGTAGTCGAAGTACTAGCATCCCCTTGTAACACAGTACTTGTTTTAGTAGGGATGAAAACAGTGAAATGGAACAGAGAAAATTGGATGCAGACAATGGTACATATAAAGAGAAACCCTTAAATGACACATAGTGTAAACAACCGTCTGGATACATAAACAATTTGATATTATTTGAAATTCCAAGCATAATACATTCTCATCATTGAAGAGTGAAATAAAATTACCTGATGGGCACTAGATGTTGTTGTTGACTCTAGAAAAGAAATGGATGCAGAATCTTGCGCCTTCATTTTCGGTGCATTGTCATGTAGTAGTAAAAGGGAAAATTAGATTTGCATTAGATATGTGGGAAGATCCAACTCTTGATAATATGAACTTCTGCAAGTCTGTAGGGCTCACCATTGGTATACTGGACGTGTTGTCACTTGCGAGGGTCTGTGCTCCAGTCAGTATGCTCTCCTAACAAAATGGACATGTTGAGCACGCGATTACGAAAAGATTATGCTTCTTTTGAAGGGCACTATGGCATTGTTTTCTATGGTCATAATTACTTTCTATGATGCTCCATAAATCAGGGACAGATGTGTAGTAAAATGTGGTATAGTTAAAAAGTAATACAATCTGATAAATATGCAATTCATCATCCGGGACTCACCCGAGGCAGCGTGTGCACGAATAGTGTTGGAATTGAATTTGGAAGCAATTTACCAGACGTGCTGAGTCAATGCTTTTGTGTGTACTGCGATTGATCATACATATCTGGGGTAAAGTGCAGGCTGCAGATGCGGAATCGATTGGGCCTCGAGTCTCCCAAGACAGTCTCGACGTTACTTTCAAGCTCGTCCACCAGAAATCCACAATTGTCGAACACATTCTCTTATTAAATCAATTTTTGTCCGGAATTTATGCATGATAGTGCCCATACTTTTTACATGGCTCCTAGAATGGAAACCGAATACCATACAAGAAGGCATTCTTGAAAAATCTGTATAAAAAAGTACACTCAATTACAAAGGAATTCTACTGAATGCATGAGATTGATGGGATTATATCAAAGTTTTCTATGCAATGTTTCTTTTGGTCAAAGAAGAAAAACCTGTGTTGCGTAGTCGAATATACACCGAGATAGCTTTCATACAAAATTGATTGATGCAATGTAAATCATAACGTGTTACTCGTCTGTTGAATGTACTTTCATACATCAAAAGGAAACCTGCTTATAGACATGGTTTGAGAAATATGAAATTTTATCAGAATTGACACTGATGAAATTTGCTCTATATCGAGATCAGAACACTTTAAATAGACAATGGTAAAGTCATTGAGATTAATGAATATTACACTACTAGGTACATTAGTTCGAAATAGATAGAAATTTTGTGATCACAATGCGATGATTAGGTGACCTGCCCTTACCTTGACTAACAAACAATTGGATTCAGCAAGCAGGGTAGTTAGTAGCAGGAGAACAGGTAGCACGATCACGAGTTGACTTCCAGTGCCCACAGATGTTCTCAGGATAACTATCAAGGGGTTTATAAAGAATTAGAAAAGTGGGTGTGTATGTGATGCAGAAAAGGGCCGAAACACTTCTGAAAGGAGACATACTTATGTGGATTGCAGGGGCGCGGCCTGCTTCAGGGGAGCCTGCCTGGAGACACGGGGTCTGGGGAGGCTGTGTGTACAATGGCCGCTGTGCGGATTCATCAATCAGGGTAGTTGGTAGCAGGAGAACAGCTAGCATGATCACGTGTTGACTTCCAGTGCTCCCAGATGTTCTCAGGATAACTATCAAGGGGTTTATAAAGAATTAGAAAAGTGGGTGTGTATGTGATGCAGAAAAGGGCCGAAACACTGCTGAAAGGAGACATACTTATGTGGATTGCAGGGACGTGGGCTGCTTCAGGGGAGCCTGCCTGGAGATGCAGGATCTGTGGAGGCCATGTGCCGAAGATACCTTTGAAGTGTACATGGTGTTTGGCACCTTGGCTGTTCCCACCCTGCCAGCCTTGCCAGGACTAGTAAGCTTGTCCTTGAGTTAATGAAAAATTGAAACAGCTATTCATAAAAGATGATCTTTATTTTATTTTGTTGCTGATGTTGATGGCACAAATGCACTACAAAGTGTATACTTTGGGTTGTAGCATAGTGTGGGAAAATCCCCTGTACGGACCGCTGTCACAGGGGAATTTGGCTCGAATGGCACCAACGACGCAGGCGGGTATTACTTGTCAAACGCGGTATCCAAGCCTCCCATGAAGCCACCATGTAAACAAACGATAGGCCACCAGCCTGTACCAGCTGTGGAAGAGAAACATACAAACTGTATTTAAATGAAGATGATAAGTGTACAAACCTTGGTTGAAAATGCAATCTTGTATCCTATGGCATAGTTGCCAGTACAAATGTTACTTCATGGATCAATCAACTTGGGCTTTAAAGTGTAGACACATTACAAAAGTGAACACCCATGCAATCCATAATGTTTGGGGGACAGAGAAATATTGTTGCTTGGTTGTACGTGAAGACACATAAGATGACCACTATGATTTCCCCAAATCGCGAGAGATGTATTGAATTGCCAGACTACATTCATTTGGCAGTGATGGATCAAAGTTACGACAATATAGGAGACAAACATGAAATGTTAGTGGCCTAAGTTACATCACATCTAGAGTACACTCATTCGTTACTTGGATTGCGAGAGTGAACTGTTGCGCGAAGTTTGTGCATAAGCACCATCAAGATCCTCAACACAGACCTAGTGAGGCAGGCTACCCTGAAGTCCTGCAGCTCGGTAATGCATTGCGGCCGTGTCTCATCTTCCGATATGTAGGCCAAGCATCCAGAGTTTTCTCTGCAGCAGCAGTTCTCCTCGTTTGGCATGACCTTGCACCAATTGCAGGTACAGCAGGTGGAGACGTCTTCCATGCGACTAGGATCTGGCTCAGGATCCAGTGTTTCATCCTTCCAACTGTTGTCCGATGCTCCATCGTTTCTGCATCTTTCTATTTCAACTAATTCCGCCTCGGAATACACTGGCTCGTACTGGTAGGGCTGTATTGTTGCCATTATACGACAAAATTAAAATCAATAGTAATGCTAGTCCTAGTATCTGTTCACGCAAGCTACAAGCAATGAAGATAGCGGAACAGAGCAGAAACGAGTCACAGGATATACAAAAAAAGACAGCAAAACGATTCAAAAGCAACTCTGATATTGTCTGATGAGAAGCGGTCTGTTTATACTTATTGAGGAAAGAGCATTCTGCCATTTCCATGGAGACACGTCATTAGCTGGCGCACAGAGAACGTTGACACGAGACGTGCATTTGCATTGTGAAATGGGCTGTACGCGTCTAGTGATGTCAGCTTCAGGTGCGGGGGATATGATTTAGTGCCACGAGGGCAGTTCAACTTAGGGCGTTGCGGCAACTGATAAGATTAGCACAAGATAGCCGTGCCTGATGCTTGATTTCGCATGTGTAAAAGTGAGGAAAACTATGGTAAGGTGCATAGGAAATGTTTTTACGATTGATCACAGTTTGCTTAAAACCACATGTCCGAACGCTCGGGACTAATATTTTTGAGCACACAATTCCTTTAAGCAACATACCTCGACTTGGGATGGCATTATCAGTCATTTAATGGCCCTGGGCCAGAGCTACAGGCCTGAGTTAAGTGAGGGCCTAATGTGGGCCCCATACAATTACCTGACTGGTAATGCCCTCCCATGGAGGGAGTTATTGCTATTAGCACCCTGGAATGCTTTTCTGGCTGCAAATAGTGTTTTTTGTTTTTTTTTTAAGTGGAGAAAGGGTGTTGTTGCCATTTTGCAACTTAAAAAAAAAACTTCCATACAAAAAGGCTGCCATGGATGTAGGGAGAAGAGAACTACAGGTGGGCCACAGGTAAGTGGAGCCGGGGTTGGGGTGTGGCGGGGGAGTGAGCAGAGGAGGTGGAGATGGGGAGGGGTGCAGGTTGTGATTACTCACCTGCCCGGTTCGGTACACAGGCAATGCCATGAGGTAAAGCCTACATTTCGAGCTTCCTGCTTGGCTGGGAGACCCCCTCCCCTGCTGAGTACTAACATACAATATGCAGCATAGGATGACAACCTTGCCAACCTTCTCAGTATTGCACTGCATTATATTGCCAGGATGATGCAGGCATTACCTTATTGGTATTTAAGAGAGCGTGCTTTTTGTTCTCCAAGAAATCCAGGGCAGGTCCATGATCTGTTACCTTACCAATCTCTCTTTGAGTGTTATTAAAGTTATATTGCATTAGTTGTGATGGTGAGTAGCTTACTCAGTGTGTACGGAGGTTGGAACAAGAGTTGCGGCCTGCTTGGATGTGTGCTTCTTAAAAGTAGCCACGTTTTCCTGCTCTGCAGACCTACAAAGCTACTTTTTCCACAGCAAGAGTGAGGCAGCTTAGACCACGTCAGGCCTGGTGTGTTCGAAAAGAATGGAGTGAGGACCCAGCCGTGAGGAGACCCGTGTAAATGAGGTACAGTAGTTAAAGGGAGACCGAGAAAGACTCAGGAGGAGGCTGAACAAGCAGAACTCAATGCCTTCATGTTGGCGGTCAGGAAGATGGCCACGTTCTACTTTTGATGGCAGTGGGTTCCGACTTTGGGGACTGCCTGAGCTTTACAAGCTCCCTATCTTTGAGCAGGGGTCCATCTCGTCCAGGGAATCACGTGAATGATGGTTTGTGCTTAGCTCTGACATGACCCTTTAGTGGGGCATTGGGTCCCAGATGTGGCGGTTGACTGAGGGCTGAACACAATGGTTGCAGGTGGAAAAAAGCTAGCTTGGCCCTCTATTTGACGATTTATGGCCAACCCCAAAGGAAATGGAAGTATAATAAGAAGGGGAAAGATAATGAAAGTGTAGAATGGGAATGGTATTACCAGAGAGGAGGTAAGGAGATTGGGAAGGAAATTAGTGTAGCACAGGGGGGCACAACTGATTTTGTCAGCGGGCTGAATGTACCCACATGCTGCCTATCGTGGGCTGAAAAAATGTGTGTGGGGAGGGGCAGTAAAGGGCATCAGGGACGTGGCAGGAGACTTTTTTTAAATCCCAATTTCTATTAAACACATGGAAAAAGAATACGTTTTTGGAGGTGTACCAGTCTTTGATGACAGGTCCAAGACAGAAGGGGAGGGGGTGGGAATCAGGATGCCGAAACCCCCCCCCCCCCGACCCTTAAGTATGACATGCTCCTAGCAACCACAGGGTTGCTGGAAATGCATCTCACTGAGACACGCTGCTAACGGGCACTCATCCCAATCAAAACACTGGGCATGTACCTAGACTTATCAATCGGCAAGTGAACACCATTGCATCTTTAGTAGCATGTACATCCAAACTTTAATGCCTCAAGACCGTTCCTCTCCCCTGACAGTTGTCTAACTACCACCAGAGCAATCATTGGCTCAAGACTTGACTACTGTAATGCACTGTTCGCAGGGACCTCTAAATGCCCACTCACTGTCCATAAGTGACAGGCTCACCTTCAAAATTCTAGCAATCACTCACGGGTGCCTGTCTAACTCTGCACCACTTTACCCCTTGACAAAATTTACCATAATCAAGGAGACCTACGAGAAGAGCCTACACCAACTGCCTGCCTACACCATAATTCAGACTTACTAAAGCTGGAGGGTCCAGTTTCCTTGTCATTGCCACCAAACTTTGGAATGTCCTCCCTCATTACCTATGGGTGGAAGAATCGTACTAGGCCTTCCATGACCGCCTGAAAACCTGGCTATTCAGGGAAGACATTATCTGATCGGCCTCCTATCTTTGTGTTACCTCCCCCTGCCCTCTTGATACTCAACCTTATCTGTGTAACTTGATTTCTTAACTGTAATAAGTCTCCATGTAACTTGTAACTTACTTAATTGAACTTTTAACTTAATTGAACTTTCTAAGCGCCTTGATGCCTTTGGGCTTAGTGCGTTATACAAATGTAAAAATAAATAAATGATGGAAACAACCCAGAATCCCCATCTTTGTTTGTGTTGGGGTCGGGCAGCGGGACATTTTGGGCATCTGGAGACTGGCTCAGCCACTTAAACCCCTTTTCTGCAACTTAGGAAAATATCCTTTTTGAACATTGGGGGTGTTATTGCCTTTTCTCCCTATGTCCCATCACCCAGTGTGCTGCCTCTTACTATCTTGTATGTTCTGTGTTCTTTCTATATGGGTGAGTTTTTGTAGTTATATATATATTTTATAGAGCCTTGATTAGACATTCTGTTATTTTGGACTGCTATACTTTGCTGTTTGGGTTGGTATTCAATCTCAATCACACCCCTCTTTGGAGTATTGCCTTCGCTGGGCCAGGTTTCCCCAAAAGTAGCTTTATGATTGACTTCACTCTTTGAGTGGGGGGCTGAGAAGGTGTACTTCTGAAGGGCACAAATCAATTTGTCAGATACCCCATGACCAGTCACGCAAACGCCATCCCTATGACCCTCTCTCCTCAACCAAAAGCTATGCCCCATGACCCTCACCCCAACCAAACATATCCCCATGACCCACAACCCCAACCAAAGGCTATGCCCCATGACCTCCACCCAAACGCCATCCCTGTCTTCCCCCAACAAGAATGCACTTACCTGGGAGAGCGGGTGGGCTGGCAGTAGGGCAGGCAAGTAGCGAGTCAGGCGAGCGGGCAAGCTCGCTAGCTAGTGCATGCAGGTGTGCGGACCTCTTCCCAGCTTCTATTGTGGCTGGCGTGGCAAGGCTGAAACGCCATCCGGCAACAAACCTGTTTAGCCACGCCAGCTACAATGCCAACTCTCAATTGGTGCATCACATGCACTAATTGGTGCTGCACATGCACTACATGACTAGTGAATGCACTGAACCAATAGATGGCCAGTATGTTTCCCAGCCCGGCAAACAAAGACTTTCCTCATGGAGGGCGGCCGTTGTTGCTAGAGGGTCTCCCTCCATTAGGGAAGTCTGTAACATTGGCAGGCTGGAAAAAGCAGCATGCCGGGCCGCACTTGGCCACAGGCCGTATGTTGTGCACCCCTGGTGTAGCATGTGTAACCCCTAATGTGTATCCCTCAGTCCAGGCAGTTGTTAATGCCCCACTGTGGTCGGACTGCAGCGCTACCTGTTTCCCGAGCATACAGATTTGTTATCTTTTTCCTCCCACAGAGGTTGGTATGCAACCAGTTGCCTCATTCTTTCGATCTCCCACAGAGATTCAGAACATCCTTCAGGCTGTATACGAGTATTCCATTTGTGTAATATGTTTGTCCCGGCTTCAACTAGAGGACCCATGGTGTATGTGGAGGGAGTCAGAGTTGGATCAATGAAAGGCGGTTACAAAGTTATATTATCATTGGTTATTTATAACTCGCTCAATACCCAGAAGTTTCTCAGCGCGGATCCAGGGAATCAAACCTGTGTTGATCTGTGTTGCCTTGCTTTCAAGGCAAGCGCGCTGCCCTTGAGTTATCTTCCCGATTCAAAGGACAGGGAGCTCATTTGGTAAAATTCTGTGCTGTAAGGTAAGAAACCAAACCGTGGATACCATTTCTAAGAAGTAGTTGCCGTAAGAATCCTTTGAGTTGAATATATACGTGCTGCAGGGTACATTTGGTGAGGAGCATGTTATGTCTACCTTGCCATGACTTGCAGTGCTCTGCATGTATTCCAAGTTCTTCTCGTTCTGCAATTGTTATTGGTGTAATGAGGTCAGTTGGTGGTTGAAGCCACAGCAGAAGCTGCACTCTGTGGGCTCAATAAAGTAACTCCTAAATCCTCCGGCTTCTCCTCATCACTGGCAACGAGATGGTGAGGACATGTCCCTGAAGGGAGCGAACGGAGCCTGCAGAGGTCCCTCTTCCCTTGTGGGCAGTAACTGCTTTGCCCGACTGCTTTATGCTCTGTGCGGGGAGGCGCTGAGTGAACGACACAATGCTGGGGTGTGCTGAGCACCCGACCTGTTGTCAGAGGTCATTTGGGGGCCCCTAGGGTGCCTACATAAGCCTGGGCCTGAGCACCCCGTGAGCGCTTTCCCACTGCAGTCGCTCGCTTGAACCCGGGCTGAATGCTAGCACTGCAGCATCAGAGGAAAGGACCACTTTAACACGCGTTCCATGATTGGGGCCCTTAGTAACTGGGGCCCTTAGTAACTGGGGCCCTTGGTAACTGGGGTGCGTTGCTAGGACCTGCACTGGCAGCAGCCTTCTGGGGGCTCTAAACTCCTGAAGCATTTGGAGAGAAAGAGTTGGAACACTAGTGAAGTCCTTTTACAGGAATAAAAATAATTATATTATATTTAAATTTAAAAACAATGTAAAAAAAAGCACAGCCATGAGAGACTGGGTGAAACTTGCAGCTGTCTCATAGCTGCTGCAGGGATACCTCCTCCCGCCCTTTCTTGCTGGACCTGGCACCCAAATGGGACAGATGGAGAAAGATGTTTGAAACCTGCATGCTTGCAATGGGAAGTGATCAGTTTGCACTCGCAAGGAAGCAGGCTCTTCTGCTTCACAACCAAGGCGCAGAAGGGCGCAGTGTATTTGATGGCTCACCAGAGCTTGAGGGTGTTGGGGCTGGTGACCTGGATGACCTCAACATTGCAATTAGTAAACTTCAAGAACACTATGAGCACAAGAAGAATGTCACTTTTGAACGTGATACATTTTTCCAAATATGCCAAGACTCACTGGAGCCTGTCGACAGTTATGTAGCGGCACTTTTGTACCCTAAATCACCTGCACGTTTGGTTCCCCAGCGAGCTCCTTGATAAGGGACAAACTACTAGGGTGCACCAGTAACACCAAAGTTCAAGAGCAGCTTCTAGCGAAGGATCTTTCTTTGGAGCAGGCTATGGAGCTGACCCGCAGTATAGAGCAAACACCTCACTACATGAGAAATAAGAAGATTGAACAGCCCAACAATGAAATGTGTGCTGTCGGAAACAGAAAAGGATATGAAGGAGGTAAAGAGACGAGGTGTTCCAATTGCGGCATTACCAGGCCTCTGTCCTCAAGCCTGTTTTGTCCGGCCCGCAATGCCAACTGTAATAATTGCAAGCACAGAGGACATTTTGCTTCAGTTTGCAAAGAGGGAGGAGTGAATGCCATGGAGCAAGTTCCTCGAAAGGCAGAACAAGAGGTTTTACAGTTAATGTTAATGTTAAAGGACATTTGTACCGCGCACTATCACCACCGGAGTGGTCCCCTGGCGCTCTGGCGGCTCTGAAAAAAGGGGAGGAGAGGGGATGGGTTAGTGGGAATACGCTGGAAAAGTGCAAGAGAGCAGTGATGTGCTGTTGGCAGCCTCAGCCCGGTGGGTCCGTCGGCTGGGCTTGGGGTGTTTTATGGTCCGTAGTCGTCGTGTGCTGTTGTGCAAGTCTATGTGTGGTTTGTTTTGTTGTTGCATTGTTGTGAAGGTTGTGCGGATTGCTGCGTTTAAGGCTTGTGGTTGTGTTTGGTTATAGTTTGAGAGGTGTATGCAGAGGGATGGAATTGTTAGTTGGTTGGTTAGTTGGCATTGCTGTCCTTGCAATTGTGGGATTCCACCTAGGTCCGGTACATGCTAACAGTCACATTTCTATCTAGATGCGGCGCAAGCTAGGTTCATAATTATAAGTGTGGTGCATGCTATGAATCACATATGCTAACAATCACATTTCTGAGATTCCATCCAGGTGTGGCACTCGCCAACAACCACATTTCCATCAAGATGCAACGCGGGTCAAGCCCGAGAATCCGGTCCAAGTGTGGACCATGCCAACAATCGCACCTCTGCCCAGAATCGGCGCAAACTATGCTTGAGAATTCCATCTAAGTGTGGCACATGCTAACAACCACATTTCTGTCTAGATTCGGCGTAGACTAAACTTGAGAAATGTCATCTAACTGTGGCATGTGCTAGCCATCCTATTTCTATCTGGATGCGACGCAGGCTTAGCTTGAGAATTCCATGTAAGTGTGGCACATGCTAACAATCGCATTTCTATCTAGATTTGGCGCAGACTAGACTTGAGAAATTCCATCTAAGTGTGGCATATGCTAACAATCACATGTCTGAGAATTCCATCTAAGTGTGGTATATGCTAACAATCACATTTCTGTCTACATTTGGCGCAGACTATACTTGAGAAATTTCAAACGGAATCCAAGCCAGGAAGTGTCTGTCACGTGTTTGAAATTTCTGCCCTTAATGGGGGCAAGAAAGGCCCCTTACACCTGCTCACTATTAACGGAAGAACATTAATAATGAAAGTTGACAGTGCATCTCTTTGGGCCATTGTATCTGGGGAGACTTTCACAGATGCCATTAGAGGGAGAGTAGAGGATCTCCTGGAGAACGAGATCCACTCTCATGGCTAAGGCGAAGTAGAAATTGAAATGCTGGGGAAATTCAAAGCTCTGATAGGATACAAGGATCGAAATTGTGTGATGGAAGTGCATGTGGCAAAAAGAGGTTAATCTCTTCTGGGATGGGATGAACAGGCGAGCCTATGAATTTGGATTCAAGCCAATTTGGAAGTTCCAGTATCCATCGCAGAGGTTCAGGATAATGGGCAAATGAGTTTCCCAAAGTTTTTTCTGGCAGCCTGGGTAAAGAGATTTTGAACATTGCATCAGGTTCAAAATAAAATGCTGTTCCAGCGGTCCACAAAGTGCTTCCTGTTCCTCACCACCTTCGTGGTCAACTAAAGGATGAACTCAACAAACTTTTGCAGAATCGTGTGATTGAAAGGGTTGAGGGCACAGAATGGCTATCCCTGGTTGTTCTAGTGGCAAAAGCCAATGGGAGTCTGACTGTATGGATCTCGGGGATCTGAACAGAAACATATTGGTGGACAGACCTCCTTTGCCTGTAATCTCGGAAGTAATGGCTCTTTTGGGAGATGGCCGAAATTTCACAGTTATTGATGTTTCCTTGTCTTACTATCAGGTGCCACTGGTGCAAGACTGTCAAGAACTCACTTCTTTCATCACACCGGAAGGAACCTTCAAGTACCACAGGATTCCCTTTGGGCTAGCATTGGCAGCTGCTGTTTTTGAGCGAGTTATGTAGAAAGTGCATGAGGATGTGGGGAGAGTCCTTGTTTTTCAAGATGATGTGCTAGTTCATGCCAGTTCTGTCAAGGAGCATGATAAGGTATTGGGAGAAGTGTTGTGCAAATTGATAGAAGCAAGACTTACAATCCAAAGGGGCAAGTGCAGGATTGGTGTGCAAAGTGTAGAATATTTGGTCCATTGTATTTCAGCTGAAGCTATTGTCCCAAAACATAGCTTAGTCGAAGTGATAATTTTGACACTGAATCGAAGGATAAAGAACAACTATGTTCCTTCTTGGGTTTATCAGAATATTATCATAAGTTTGTAAACAATTTTGCAGTTTTTCCAGCACCGCTTAGTGTGTTATTGAAGAAAGGTGTGAGATACGTGTGGTCAGAGTAATGTAAGGAAGCATTTGACAGAAATTAAGGTGTGCATTGCCAGTGCCCCATCTTTGGGAACTTTTCAACTGGGAGCAAGACATACCCTACTGTTGATGCCAGCATGTTGGGTCTAGGAGGATTTGTCTCCAGGCCCCTAAGGGGTGCAGAGAGCAACTATTCTGTAGTTGTGAGGGAAACGTTAGCTGTATATTGGGCAGTGTTACATTTCACATTTCTTTTGTGGGGCCAACATTTCATAGTAAGTTTGGACAATAAACCTTTGGAACAGATGTTGTCTGGTGTGGGTTGGAGCAGAGGGTCCCCCAGAGTGTCTAAGTGGCTGCTAGGTTTACAAGGCTACAATCAATTCTTGTGTGTGTTATCTACCAGGTAAAGCTAATTTGGTTGCAGGTTCCTTGTCGATATTGCCGGTGAGTTCATCTGAACGGGTGGATTCTGTCACTGCTGAAGGGGTCGTTGTGGCGAGCATTGAGGGTGGTGCAATCGATGAGGAAGAATGTGAACGTGCGGTTGCAAAGGATGATGTTTTAAAAGTGATTACTGAATGGACTGTCAAAGGAGGGCCCAGTCAAGATGCGTTGAATAGGAAACATCAACCTAATTTTGAAGTCAAGGAAGAACTATCTTTGGTGGGGGTGAGAGTCAGAAG
Organism: Ambystoma mexicanum; assembly: GCF_040938575.1. Lineage (NCBI taxonomy): Eukaryota > Metazoa > Chordata > Amphibia > Caudata > Ambystomatidae > Ambystoma > Ambystoma mexicanum. Next base: position 289,476,440 of record NC_090932.1, on the reverse strand, counting down.
GAGGATAGAATTGGTTCCTCCACAGGGGGTTAGCAGGAAATTAATAGAGTTGGCTCATCTAGGTCATTTGGGGTGAATGCAACAAAAAGGAGATTGAATCAGAGCTATTAATGGCCTACTATGGATGGTTTGGTTGAAAAGTTGGTGAGGGATTGTCGAGAATGTTTGTTTATTGACAAGAACAAGCATGAGACACCTTTAATTCCGGTTGAGTTGCCAGCCCAGTCCTGGCAGAAAATTGCTGTGGATATGATGGGACCTATTCAAGTTTTGGGAGAGGAATTTAAGTACTGGTTTGTTTGGTGGACCACCACACAAAGTGTGTGGAATTGGAATGTGTAAGAGAAGCGACAACTATTGAACTAGTCAGGTTTCTGGAGAGTGTGTTCTTCAGAGAAGGGTTTCCCAGAGTTTTGGTTACTGACAATTGTGTGCAATTCTCCTCTGAAATGAAGAGGACATTTTTGGAAGACAATTCTATACACATCACTGCACCATCCCAGGGCGAATGGCCTAGTGGAAAGGGTCAACAGATTAATCAAGGGAGGAATCAAATTAGCATTGAGAGCTGTCTTGCCTTTGCGTGCAGTTTTGAGACAGTTGGTCTGGGGATATTGCACCACCCCACACTCAGTGACAAAAGTTAAGCATTTTGTTTCACTGAAGGGCCGTGGGCCAGGAACCAAGCTATACCCTGGGTGGATGGATTCAGCGGTCCCGGTTTGGGTAAACCGTGGGAAAATTATGGATGGTGAGAGAGGGGCAGGATCATTATAAAAGACTTTGATGAGTGCCATGGTGTGAAGGATCGCATGTGGGCTGTTGGTGAATTGGTCTTGGTGAAGAACCCCAGGGTAGGTCCCAAGTGTTGTAAAAGTACATTTTGGGGTCCCAAAAGAATTACTGCTGTAAGGAATGGTGTGGTGATTGCTGAGGGGGGGTTAAGTTTGATCCATGGGCAGATTGGCTTCCTTCAAAAAGGGTGTGCTGGCAAATGGTACTGAGGAGAAGGAGGAAGAAAAAATGATGGGCCTGATTTGCAGGAATGCTGAGCCATAAGTGAGGGCCATGATGATGTCAGAGTTACCAGAAGGGCGAGGAGATACCCAGAATATTTGAAAGACTTTGTACAGTGACAATGCTTTATGTTAACGTTCACTGTTACTGTGATTTTGCAAGTTGTGTTATTTCCCTTTGGCGGCCAGATTGTTGTCAGTTCTTCATTAATTTGACAGTTTTTGTTGTTGTTTTTTTTCTCTTGCTTTCCATGGAACTTGTAATGAGTCTTATTGCTCTTTCCTTTTTGTTGTTGTTCTCCTCTCATTAAGGGGTAAGATATGTTATTTCTACCTTGCCATGACCTATGGTGTTCTGTATTCCAAGTTCTTCTCGTTCTGGAATCGTTATTGGTGATATGATATGATGAGGCATTAATAGCGCGCCTATTCACAAGTGTTTCAAGGCGCGATGAAGTCAGTTGGTGGGTGAAGCCACAGCAGAAGCTGCGCTCTGCAGGCTCAGTAAAGTACTCTAGGTTCGCCTCATCAGCCCACATTATATTCTGGGTTCCAGTACACACCAATGGGACAAGTGGGGGGCACTATAGTGGTTGAGTGGAACCTATCACTGAAAGCTGTGCAAATCTACCCTGTGGTTGGGATTACATCATGAGGTCACGGAGTAGAAACTCAGGAGGGCAATAACCCCACAACCTTCCTACTGTTATACAGGTAGTGCCTAGAAAACTGGAAAGGGAAGGTTGAACGGGCAATGGAAAATAGACCACATGTTAGGGATGAGATTGAACATGAACTGGCTACCATACAGACTTGGGACTTGTGTCCATCTAGGAGTCCAGTTATACTTCCCATGTTGGGTTCTGTGGTCATGGATAGGAGTTGGGAGTCATGGCAGGAGCGAGTACAGAGCATCTGGTGTAGAAAATAATTCCATGGAGTCATTGCGTTGCCATAAACAGGCATGGCTTCTTCATAAGGGACATTGTGCATGCAATGATAGTGAGTGGCCTCTGTCATACACTACTCATGTGTATGGGCTTAACTCTCATCTCACACCATGGGAAGGGGTGGGATTTGGGAGGAAGTGTGGGGGAAATGAAGGTATGTGGGATGTGACAGGGTTCAAATAGGGGAGGAGGTGGAAGTATAGATCCAGGTGAGTATCCCTGGCCATGTGCCTAGCAGTCAGGTTAGGATTTGCTGTGAGACTGCATGAACATGGGTAGGGTGCTCTGCTGATCCATGGAAATGGGCGCATCCGGCCATGATACACAAGAAATTATTGCATGTCATTTGTACACACAGGGTGTGCCGTTTCCCCCATTTCCTATAGAACTCTGTACTTGCCTCGCGTCCAAGGACCTGGTCTAGTAGTTACCTTTCCCCAGCACTTTAGGGAAGCCAGTGATGGAGGACATCGAAAGCTGCTTTAGTATCTGTTCATGTCCCCTTGTGTGGTTGGGAGGCATATGTTGGTATGTACATCCAGGACCTGGTGAATGTGGGCTAGAACATTCGATGCGGGCAGTCCAATTGTATGCTGGAATGTCCGTATGGCACTGAAGTGCTGGATTGCCTCCAGATTTTGTAGAGGGTAGGTAGTGAGTTTGTACCCCTCTGTTTTCTGTAATGAGCTGGAGGAAGGGAGTGTTGGTCTCCCTGGCCATCCAATTGTTGCTCATTGCTGACCTGCCAAGGAGAAGGCCTTGCCCTTGGAACAATTGCCTTCCACTGTGGCGTTGGAGCGCTGATCTTGATTAACAGGTTGTCCTCGGTGGGCATCACCGACTCGGTCCTCACCTTATTTCATTCTTTTCTATTGGATGATCCCACTCTTTTTGTTTCCCCCAGTTTCCATTTCATGTGGTGTCCCGCAAGGTTCTGCATTTTCTCTTCTCCTTTTAAATATCTATATTCAGCCTTTAGTTAAGCTTATTCACTCCTTTGGTTTTCGTTGTTATTCTTACGTGGATGACACCCAGATCCTGATTGGTTTAGACCTGATGTAGCAGGCTATGGCCATGCACTGTCATGCTTATCTTCACTTGGTTAAAGCCTGGATGAGAGATAACTGGCTTCACCTTAATGGCTGTAAAACGGAGGTTCTTCTGGTTGGCCCTTTTATTGAGTGCCTATCTCCGGACCTCTGATTTTTTGCCTTCCATTCTTGGCCCTCTTCCTAAGCCAGTTCATGTTGTAAAAATCTCGGAATTAAACCCCAAAAAAACGGAAGTGATTTTATTCGGACCCAAACACCTGTTGGAGGGAAGTAGCTGTCCCCCACCGCCTTATTTCTTGGGGACCAGCCTTAAGTATGCTACCAAGGTTAAAAATCTTGGCTGTCTGGCAGCGTGATCTGAGTTGTAGTGGCCAGGTCCCATCAAAAAGCAGTCAATATTTTATAATATCCACCTCCTTCGCCAGGCATTACCTTATGTACCTGACACAGATCGTGCGATGGTCGTGGGAGCCCTGGTCAATTCTAAACTAGATTATGTTAACATACGTTTGACAAATGCCCCGGCAAGACAGATTCACCGCCTACAAAAAGCCCAAAATGCTGGAGTAAGACTGGTCTTCGGTGTTGCCAAGAATATGCCAACTTCAGGCTTACGTCGATCCTTGCACTGGCTAACAGTGGAAGATCGCATAAAATTGGATGCCTGGTGTACAAATGTTTGAATGGGGTGGCACCAGTCTATCTAACAAACAAACTGAAACATTATCGACTCGACTAGGGCACTAAGGTCGGAAGATCCATGTTTACTTATTATCCCTAGGACCAAGTGTGTTTCTCGAGGAGACTGTAGTTTTTCATTTGCCCGACTGACACTCTGGAACAGTCTTCCACTTACTTTAAGAAGGGCAGTCTCTCTAGAAATCTTCAGGGCAGGATTAAAAACGTACCTGTTTAAGTAGGTTCTGATAATGCCACGACCCTCTTGGCTCTTTATGGGTAGAAATAGCTAATCATTCTGTTGTTCTTGTTTCTCATTTTGGGATACCATCTGCACCAGGATAAGATTCAGTTTGTTGTGTGCGTGTTATAAATACTTCAAAATCAAATCAATTAAGCTGTCTTCTTTGTCTTTGGAGCCACAGGTGAGCTCTGTTTGTCAGTCGGTTTTCTTTAAGCTCAATTTTTGTGTAAAGTACTTCCTTTTGTAGAGGAGCAGCTGTATACCTCTGCAAGAGATCCTGCCCTCCTTCCTCCTATATGTTGGAGAAATGACTATGCCGTGTTTGACACCTGCCATTGTGCGAATATCGCAGCGTGTGTTTGAAAGAAGATACCTGTTGAGACAACCCTACGAATGTATCCACGAAGTGATGACAACCTAAGGGAAGAACTCCCTGAAGGAATATGAGAAAGATAAAAGAAAAGAAGTTAGTGATGTCATCAAACGTATATACGACGTCCCGAGATGCAGATCGAAGTGAATGTATAGATCCTAAAGAAACTGATGACAAAGTAAAGAATCAAGTGAGCTTTTAAATACAAAGGAGAAGATTATCTGTGTGCAAAGTGCTGCAGAAAATCAACCGTTCAATAAATGTACAGATGCTGAAAGGCAAGGTAGACTAAGTCATCATACAAGCTGGCTATACATAGTGAATAGAACGCAGGCGAAGCTACCATTATATAAAAGCTGGACATCGGTATCATGAATTTAGTAAGCCAGGACCCATGAAGCGGGAAGGGAAAACTGTGTTGCAGCAAGAATATGCAGAATCATGGAACTGCAAGACGAAGTAGTCTGGCCTGTAGTCAAGACTGATGCAGCCAAGGTCGGCTATCTATTCTGGAAATGAGCGAACGTGCGGAGGATGAATCGTCTCTTGTTAAGGTGAAAGAAAGCCAAGAGTACCAAGTGTAATTCATTTAGAGCATTTAAAACCTGTTAAATGCACCAAATCTTGGTCTCCTGTCACGTGGGCCAACGATGAAAATACAGTTCGAACTTGGAGTCCTAAGACAGGATAGTGAGTGCCCTCACTCCTGTGCATTCTCAAAGACGAGGATACTTTGCAAGGCCAAGTACAAAGACAATCTTCATGGCAGAAGGCATTGGCAATGAGAGATGCTGGGCATATGTGCTGCTAAGTGAACCGAATGTTCCATACATGGCACAAGCATGCCAAACAATTTTAGTAGTCCATATAACAAAGGACCTTATAGTTTGAAGACCAATGAGAAACTGTGTATCTAATGTTTATGAAGATGACATGTTTTAGAGGTAGGCACATGTTGTTCACCTGATAGTGGGCAGCCAATCACAATCCTAGTTCTTATCGAAAGTATACTTAGATTTTCCCCCTTAGCCAATCCCGACTTTTGGTAGGTTTGTCATTATTACCACGTAGTATGATGTTACTTCTGATGTATTTTTTATTGCTATAAATACTATGTTTGTGTAAAGATCGGTAAGAGAGGAACTGAGCGTACGTCCATTGATGTTCGTTGTAAACTCCCTGTTTTAAATAATTGTTAATGAAACAGTACTTTGTCATCTTCCTGAGTTGGTTCGGTTATTTGGACTCAGAGTTATTCTGTATGATCCCATCCATTATATGCACATTCCTAAAGGGACCTAAGCTAACTTTTTTGCCTGAGAATTCTCGTCCTTTGGTGGTATCCACTATTGTTTCTGGGGCTCTTGATTATTGTAATTCTTTGTATTTGCCTCAACCTGTTTATTGTCTCACCGCTTTCAAATTCTACAGAACACTGCAGCTAGAGCTGCTACTGGTGCACCTTTTCAGGTTTCTATTTCTCCCATTCTTGTTTCGTTTCATTGGTTCCCTGTGTCGAAGCGCGTTGAATTCAAAACGCTATTTATTGTGCACTGTGCCTTCTATACCACTGGCTTTGAGTACTTGCAAGTTAAGATTCGACCCTATGTTCCATCTCGTGCCCTCCGCTCTGCCTCCTCGTTCTGTATTCAGGTTCCATGTTTCCAGCACTCGATGACCGGTGGCCGCACCTTTTAGGTTGCAGCAGCTCGGCTTGGAATTCTCTCCCTTCTGTCGTGCTCTGAAGACCTTATTTTAGGTTCTGCTACTTCCTCTCTCCAGTTCCTGTTAGCACCATGATGCCCTTGTCAGTGAAGTTGCACTTTATAAAAATGCTTAACATAACATTAAATGTTGTATTGTTAGTTAACATGACCGGACGACCTGAAACGGATGTTATGAGGGAGGAAGAGAACAGTGACTAGGGGGGAGGTGCAGCCGGTGGATGTCACATGCTGGGCCTGGGAACGGGCACTACTGGAGGAAGGTTTTCACCTGAATTTGCAATATATGCAGTGCATGGGATTGAAATTGTGCACGAGAAAGTCTTCAAGGCTCACTTTGAAGGCTTGGGCATTCACACTTTAGGGGACATAGTACAGGATGGTAGATGTATCCGCTGGGATGTACTGAAAGAAAGGGGTGCTTGGAATGCAGTGACAATGTTGCTCTACTTCCGGCTGAGGGAAACGCTTCGTGGCCTGTGGCTGCACTTTCTGGAACCCCCAGCAAACTCCCCCGGTTCAATTTGTGGTCAACCCACCTGGAATCACTAAGATGGTGTCTTCATTATACAAACTCGCAAAGGCGAGGGGTGCGGCGAGGGGTCACACCACGTTCAGAGCGAAGTGAGAGTTGTCACTGCGGAAGGTTCTCTCTGACTCACAATGGAGGCAAATCTGTATGTTATCCCGAAGAGTTTCCCTAAATAACAGGTATCTCTTGATACACTTCAAGTTTCTACACCAGGTATACTACACCCCGGCCCAATTGAAGAGGTATTATCCAGATAGGTCCGCGAGATGCACTAGATGTCCGGTGGATCTGTAGACTTTATGCATATAGATTGGGAATGTGTACACATATGACCCTTTTGGGAACAAATTCATAGGATTATGGGTGGAATGTATCCCGGCTGCCCCCCCAGCTCCCCTGAAGCCTGGCTTTTAGTTTGATACTCCTTCTAGGGCTGATGGTAAGCTGTTGGGAATGGCTTTTATGGTGGCGCCATCATTAATGGTATCTAGTGTTTCCATCAAAACCTTTTCCATTGAAACATATCCATCAAATATATGCATCGAATGCATATATGTATAGGCTAAAGGGTTAATTTTTCCTGGGGGGCTAGGAGGGATTCTCCTCCCAGCCCCCAAAAACAAGATACTAAAAAATTCATTTGATGCAAATATTTTCGATGGATAGGTTTCAATGCAAAAAACTTTTGTCGAAAAGACCATAAACCAACATTAATAGCAAAGGCCTGGGGGGAAGCCACAGGCACCTAATGTTCATGAGTGGCTAGCCTGCTTAACCTCTTGCGAAGCTGCGTTTGCCTCTGTTGCCTAGTCGGAGCAGGCCACTTGACTATTGTCACCCCCCGTTCCCCGCGCTCCTCTATGCGAAGGGACCTTCCGAACTCTGATGTTGATGATGCATCTGGCTGGAAGAGGCCGCTAGAACCGCTGGAGGAAGGGATAGAGACACACTTGGGTATTGGAAGGGAGGTCTGGGTGGGAGTGGAGAAAGGGCATTTCTTTGCCTCCTATTATGTTGAGTTTTGGATATGTCTTGCTTGGCGATGGTGGGACGGTTTTTGGGGGACTAGTCAATCATATGATGGTCACTACCACAATGTTATTATGTGCTTTCCTTTTGGATATACTTTGCTCTTCTTTGTGGGGCGTGGGGGGGGCGTGTTGGATTTTGGTTGGTTGTTTTTTTGCTGTTTGTGCTTATGGTATCAAACTTAATAAAGAACGTTTAAAAAAAAAGTGTTGTATCGTTAGTGGGTTAGCGGGTCCCAGGACTGTTGTGATCCGCTACTCTATGTGCGTTTCGCGGTGGGGGCCTACACATTTCTGCTCTTGTGCCTTATCATTGTTCTCTCATTGAATTAAATGGGTCTGTGTGTGGACGCTAAACGGGACATGGCACTAGATGGTGCTCCCGAGGCGGGGCTCTGCTGGGCATTCATAGATTATTTTCCCATGTCTCCCCTCCCTCAAACATTTGGAGACTGCACTTACTGCCAAGTACCCTCTGGAAACTCTGTGGCAGGTGACATTGTTAGAGATTGGTTTTCGCTTGGGGGTGCCCGAGCACCGGAGCACCCATACACTTTGGGCCCCTGTTCAGTAGTCCATCCTTTTCCTCCATTTAGCTGCGATGGCCACCGGTGGCCGCTGTCTGTTCTCTGTAGAGGCGGAAACATCTTTGAGAACACAAAGGCTCTGGGATTACGCGTTGATTTTTGCCTTCTGATGAAAACTCCCGTTGAGATGTGGCAGCCAGCATGCTCTTTCACATGGCAGCGGGTGCCAGAAGCTCCTTCATGCAGCTTTGTCTACCATTGCAGACCAAGGATGCCTGGAAGACGCACACCTTGTTTGATCACATCCAATACATGTCATCATTCGTTTGAAGTGTCATTTTGCTTCAGTTCAGTGCTGCTCATTCATGCATTGACCCCATTTCAGGCTGACCTTCTGTGTTTGTTAATTCTAGATTCACGAATTTGCTACACCCTCCTTTACCACCAGCACTATGTTGCAGTGCGCCCTTTTCTGTCTGAACTAGCATTATTCTGGCAGTACAATCCCTGGGCTCACATTACTGGCAGTGTTTTCGCTGTTATGGTGCGATTTCCTTTTTAGTTTTGACTATTATAGGTGGCTACAGTGCCAACTATAAGCCAAAACTATTGCATTAGAGTACAGTTATGGAGAAATGGCATGTGAGGGACACAAAGCTTGTTGGTCTTGTTTGGCTATTTGCCCAGCTATTGACTACCCTTGGCCATGCGAATCCCTATGGCCATTCCCAGTCACTTCTGCCCCTCCCAAAACAACTCCTTCTGGGATCTGTTCGAGCGAGCTTTCTCAAGCTTACCCATCAAAATTTGTGTTTTAAGTGCCGGCCATTGATTGTTTTTTTAAAGCAGTGCTCTGAGACTTAATGACTCATCTCCTTTTGTCTTTTCTTATCTCTCCTGATTCAGTTCTTTAAAGTCCACAAAAGGGGATTTCTAAATTGATATATTTAGGCAATACAGTAATATCCAACTCTTAGTATAGACCTGTACTACATTATCTGGTAGCGTGGACAGAGCAGCCAGGCTTATTTTATGAGGGAGAGAGGGCTGCAGGAGGGGACAAAGAACATTTAGCATACATTTTAATTGAATTGATTGTGTATTTGTATAATGCCTATACACAACATGTTTCAAAGCACTTCAACTAGGGAAGGGACATGGGACAAAACAATTACATTCTTGCAAGTCCTTGAAACAATTCAGAATGTGAAAAATAACAATCATAATCAGCCTGGTGACATTTCAGATAGTGCAAGGAACAATTAAGGGGAAGGGAAAACGAGACCAAACCAGCAGTAACATTAGTATGCCTGACAACAATTGATGTAGTGCATGGGTATACAAGAGGAGGGTGAGGAGGGGAGGTGAGGAGTGAGGGAGAAGGAGAGGAACAAAACAAGTGACTATCATAAAAGGTCAAACGACGATTCAGAATAGTGCGGGAGGGGAGTGGGAGAGGGGAGTGGGAGGAGAAGACAAGGAGGGAAGGGGGAGACAGACGAGCTGCTATCAAAGGTCACAGGACAAATGATCAGAGTAAGTTTTAATGGACATAACAAAACAAAAAAACAAAAATATGGTCCAAAAGGAACACGTATACACTGATGTGTTGTAAACATAGATGTCCAGTTTATATACACAAGCAAAGAGAATTCTACAGAAAGGTAAGTACTATTAGAAGTCATAAAAACATTTAAAAAAACAATACTATGCTAATGGTAAGTAAGCGAAAGCATATACCACATTTAGAATAGCAGTGTGCAATACAAGGGGAGTAAAAACCTAGTGATGCACATTTAGAATGTTAGTAAGCTATTCATGGGGAGTAAAACCACATTAGCAGACTTTTAGACTCACTCAAGGCACTTTAAGGTAAGCAGACCCTATTAGTAGTACAATATGCTACTTATTCAGTTTCTAGAGTAATATAGTTCCACCAACATCACTTTTCAGTACACAGTTCTAGGTAAGCAATAACTTGTGATTTACTTTTCTGAGGGGCGGTATACACTTCATGGATAGATAAGAACTCAGGATACACATTTAGAATGGCAACAAGCTGTTCAAGGGGAGTATAACCCTTGTGCAGTAGCACTTTTGAACGTTCTCATGCGCAGAATGGAATTACCATAACAAATAATCTTGGACACAAATAACCGGACAGACTCAAAGAATGTGGCAAAATACTACTTTATAATCAGCTCAATAAAGTAGGAAAACCTGGCGAACAACACACTCTCAATACATTTTATTTCCGTAAAATGCTTTCTACTTCAATGTACGTCAGCTTTGACGTCATCCTATGTGGCAAATAATAAAACCTATCAGATGGGGGCTTTGGTTAGGGGAACATATCTACTTAGGTTCTGTAAGTGTTAGTAACATCATTGGCTGCCCCATATCTGCCAGGCAAGCCTCAAACTGCCATCTGACTGTGTATAATACAGATTATAACAGCATTACAAGAGCGGGTTGGCCCCTGCAACATTGCATGTTCACTATTGCATAGGCCCTTACGATTGGTTGGCATTCTCTCCCAACCATGGACATTCGGCTCAGTAGCAACATGTAAGCAAAACGAAACCCAGGTGCAGAGAACGACGTCAGACTACTAGCCAATTAGTTTGCCATCTCATCAGCCAATGCCTCTTCTTTGTACTTGACCTTGCAGGATGTTCTCTTCTCTGGAACTTTAAGGGGAGTTAAGGTACATCGTTATATTCATCTGGAGTTTATGAATAGCCCTTGTTTTCTGGTCTTTCACCACGTGTGAAGAGACCATGATTTTGTCAATTTCGCCTTCTATTTAGTGCTTTTTGGTTTGATTATGTCAGGTGGCATTACCCTCTTCGGCCTCTAGAGACTTGGTTGCTCCGTCTCACATACACTTTTCTGCATCTTTAATTGTCAATACTTGGCATTCACAAATGTTCATTCACTTAATCTGAGAGAAATATGTCCTGCATACATTGCTTATCCCTGATCTCTAGCTAACAGCTATTCTTTGTTCATGAATTAATTTGTACTTCCAGAGTCTGTCAGCTCTCCAGCCCTGGTCTCTCTCCTTTAAGCTCTTCGCTTACTATTATCCATAGCTGACGTCTATCTTTTCAACATGGCCACATTTTTATTTTATTTTTGAATTTTTTATTCTATATGGTTTACAGAAGAAACCTTTACAAAAACATCAATATCAAAAGAACATGAAAGAACATACATTACAAATTACAAATACAATTTCATTAAAGATACATTACAACCCCAAGATCCTTATTCTAAAACAGGGAACATTAAACAAACCATTAAAAATCAGTGCAGAGATAAAATTTGATATGATATTTAAAGGATAGTTTTAGAAGTCAAGCTTCCCTCTGCGTATAGACAAATTTTGGTAGGATTTCAGTAAAATTCCCATTTTAATATAGATACGCAGTACAGTCAATAATAATGGAACAAAAATTCATTATATAAGTAGATCATAGGGAAGGGGCATACAAGTCTAATGATTTAATAAAACCCACCACAGCAAGTCCATCTATGGTTTTAGAAATGGAGAGACACTGAGACCAAATGAAATTTTCTGCCCCCAATAATCCCAAAGTATTGAATCTGCCTAAGTAAGGGGCCCTAGGACCTTTCAGAGCAACACAATAAAAAAAAAAAGTGACGGGCAGATTCTATAACCCCAGGGATGTGACAGAAGCGGCATCTAAGATCCAAATCGCTAATCATCTTCCTTCTATGTAGAACTTCCTTGGTAGGTAACAGGTTCCATCTAAGTTTCAGGAGAAGTAAGTGATAGTGGAGGTTGGGAAATTGTGTCAAAATAAAGGACAAGCAGCCTCTCTTCTTATGATCAAATTGTAAGTCGCAGAGAGATGGATAGGCATGCAGTTTTTCCAGCGTATCGCTCCAGTCACAACAGAAGAGACACTCTTTAACTTTGTTCGGATTGGTCAATAGGGTATCCCTATCAGTGGAGAGATCTAATAGAGTCTTATCACAAAGGTTCCTGAATTTTGAAAGATACAAAATACGGTCTTGGGATCCCTGTGAGAAAAGCGTCTTACCAACATCAGCATAAATAGTGTCCTGTTTAGGAGAGAGTAATGCAGAGCAAAGTACAAAAGCCCTCCAAAGGATTCTTGCTCGCAGAGAAACTAAACCCAATTCATACCTTATGGCCACTATTGGGACACAATTAGGCAGTTTCATAACCTTTCTCCAATAGATACCCTCAAGGGTGTCCCAAAAGGTCAGGAGAGCCAAGTAGTGTAGTTCCATTCCATATATTAGTTTTGGAGTCACCTTTCCCTTGAAGAAGTCTACAATTGGCTTAAAGGAAAACCTGCCATATTTATTATCTAACTTAATAGATTGTGAAATAAGCGGGACTATTTTATGTCTAAGGGAACGTCTTAATTCGGCGATCAATGGTTGGGCCAGAATAGGGAATCCCAGATAGACGATTTTGTGTGCTCTTATAATGTTTTCACCACCAATTTTCCACACTTGTTTATTTCCTTTTTTCCCCTTTGAAAAGACCATCGTACGGGTTTTACTTGGGTTGATATTTAGCCCGTTATGTGTAGCGTATTCTTCAAACCTGCATATCAGTCTTTGCAGGCCAACTTTGGTCTGATCAAAGAGAAGGAAATCGTCAACATATGCAAAACAAGAGAGCCTGAGATCCCCCAATTTTGCGTTCACCATACCTGCATTTCCCAGAAACTCACCAACATCAGCCATATAGAGAATAAAAAGGCACGGGGCTAAGGAGCAACCCTGTCTGACCCCAATATGTGTTCTTATCCTTCTAGAGAGCGTTCCATCCAGATCAATCCTAATATGGACCCCCGCGTTCTCGTATATTGCCATAATTAGATTGAGAAGCCCTGCCGGGATCCCCCACATTGATAATTTTCCCCAAAGTCTCGCCCTGATCATCAAGTCAAATGCATTTGACAGATCAATTGAGGCAACGTAAAGGGAACCACCATATTTTCCCCATGTTGTACTTTGTAGGGCAGTTAGAATAAACCCATTGAGATTGGTTGAATGGCCAACCCTGAAGCCTGTCTGTACTTCGGTAGGATGTGATTTTCCTTAATCCACACATCTAGATGGGAGAGAAGCATGGAAGCAAAAAGCTTACAGTCCGCATCGATAAGAGAGATTGGTCTGTAATTCTTGACCAGGGTTCGTTGGCCTCTCTTAAAGATGGGAACAATGTGGGCAGTCTGCCACCTGGGGGGGACGTTACCAGTATTTATTACGTCTTGATATAGCAGGCAGAGAAGTTTAGCCCAGATTTGTGGTTCCGCTTTCAGTGTATTGTTTGTTAGGCCATTAGGGCCAGGGGCCCTGGATTTCTTAGCTTTGGCAATAAGGCCAAGTATTGACTCATAGTCAATAACAGGCTCCCAAGTATCATTTAATGCATTCACCCCCCTTGTGCACGGTTGTAGCCCCTCTTCGCCTTTACCAAAGAGTTTGGTGTAATGATCTACCCATTGAACCTCTGGGATGGCATTCAACTGGTCGACCACGACGCTATCATTGTGGGCTGAGAAAATAGCCCAGAATGCCCTGAGATCTCTTTTTTTTTAAAACATATTTTTATTGTTTTACAGTGTAACAAAAAAGAATACAATATAACAAATTAACTTCCCCTTGGGTCCCCCCCCCCCCCCTCTCCCTCTCCCAACCCCCCATCTGGAAGGCTTGTTCCATGCTCCAACTTTCTCAGGATGGTCTATGAGGTAAATATGTCCGTGATTCTGATGTTGTGCGGGCACCATTGTGCCATATAGTCCGACTGAAGGTACTCCAGAACTCCCCCCCCACTCCTTCACGAAGGACCCATTCGAGCCCTGTAGGTGGAGTGTGATCTTTTCCATTGTCATTTGCGACCAGACCTTTTGCAACCAGGTGTATATTAGTGGTGGATCTTTTTTTTCCAGTTTTGTGCGATGGTGGCCCAGGCCGCTATGAGCAGGCTCATGAAGCTTCTCCATTGTGCCTTACTGTATTTCTTGGACTGATGCCCTGTCAGGCCGCATAGCCACACTTTCTCCCCCAGTTGATCCGCCTCTGGGAAAATTTCTTTCATTTCTGTTATCAATTCCGACCAGAATCCTTTGACCCCTTGACAGTCCCACCAGATATGCCTCCACGTGCCTGCTTCTGAGCAGCCTCTCCAACAGCGGTCAGGCGTTCCCGGGTACATAGTGTTAAGCCTCTCCGGAGTGTAATGCCATTGCGTGACTATTTTTGTCCACATTTCCCTGGTCTGCACCGCTCGTGTTAGTTTGGGAATGCCCGTCCACAGCTTCTTCCACTGTTGAATTAGGATCTCTTCCCCTAGTGTTCTTTCCCATCTTTTCATATAAGTCCATTTTATTTCTTCGTCCTGGGCATTGATGAAGTAATATAGTGTGGAGATTAGTTTCTTAGTTCCTGAGTTGGATATGATGTATTTTTCGAAAGGGGTTAACTCCCTTGTGGCCGCCTGGGTAATCTCTGGCGTTGCCAGCCAGTGTTTGAGTTGGTCGTACTTGTATCTATCCGCCTTTGTCGAGGAACATTTCTCCTATTTTCCTACAGCCTGCCTCTTCCCATTTCTCATAGGCCCCAGGTTCTTGTCCTGGTGGGAATTGTGGGTTCCTACATATGGGCGTGAATGGTGCTGTCACGGTAGTCATGATTTCACTAATTCGGAGATTCGGATGTCTATGTTGTTTTAGTTTCCAGAGAATCTCTTCCAACGGGGTTCTGGCGACTGCCCTATCTTGAGTTACCCAGATCGATTGTTGGTCATCCCCCAGCCATTCCTTCAGGACCCACAGTTGCGCTGCTTGGTAGTATTTCCTGAAGTGTGGTAGTGATATTCCCCCCTCTTTGACATGTGTTGTGAGGATCGATCTTGCGACTCTTGGGTGCTTCTTATTCCAGATATATGCTGAGATTGTCTTTGACAGTGCTTTGAAGAATGAGTTTGGAATTGTTATCGGGAGGGCGTGGAAGTGGTACAGTAGCTTAGGTAGAATATTAATTTTCACCGACTGGATTCTACCCCACCATGAGATTCTTAGCAGGCACCATCGCTCCATATCCTTTTTCACTCTGCTGAGATCTCTTTTGACCAGGACTCTGAGCATACATTCCACGTCATTTTGTAGCAAACTTGATTTGCAATAGTTCTTATATTTTTGGCGGATGGTTTTAATTTTTGCTTTTTTATTATCCCAGTCAATATCGAGTGCTTGGACCTCCTTGATAAGTTTCCTAGTATAGGCCTTTTCATTGGCCAGCTCCTGATCAAACCTATGAACATGAGATTTTTTTAGGATTACCCTTCCTAAGAGAGCCAGAGACAGTACTATAGAGAGCCTTAAGGAAAGTATCAAAGTACAAAGTGTTAAATACTGCCTGTTTCCAGGAGAAAGAGGTATGATTGAACGATGAGATAAATTGGCAATTAAAAAGGTCAATATTAGCAGGTGACCAACGGACCCCAGTCCCTTGTCTCACAGTATTAAGAAGTCGTGGTCCCCCTGTGGGCAAAGGCTTCATGGGGAAAGGGGAGAAGAATGTAACTAACAGAGACCCATGGTCACTCCATTGATTGAAGGAGACCTGAACCTCAGACGAGAGGTAAGACAGGAATGATCTACAAAGACATAGTCTAGAGTAGACGTTGACAGACCTCTATGCCATGTAGGGTAAGGCGGAGAATCGACATCATGGGTGCCGTTGAGACAAATTAGACCAACCGAATCCAAGGCGAGATTCCAGAGTCTACCCCAAACAAATTTCTGACCTCTTTGATTATCATCCTCCAAAGCCAATCCCAGGTCGTCATAGTTGGCCTCGGACGAAATGGAACAGTCGGAGTTAAAATCGCCAGCCAGAATCATTTTCCCCCTAGGATATAAGGATCTCCAAGTAAGAGCCATATCCGTAAGGCTTTCCAAAAACGGCTCAAGGGCAGCAATGCCCTTGTGCCAATAGACATTAATCAAAAGAAGGTGGACCAGCCCATCTACAGAAGCGACCTCCAAAGCCAATATACCAAAAGGTGTGTCCAAAAGGACCTCATTCCTAAGGCCAAGAGAAGCTCTGATTCCAATAAGAAGACCCCCTGACGCCCTCCCTCCTAAATTAGATTTAGCATTTTGGGAATAGATGTCAAATCCATCAACAACGGGAGGTGAAAGCAGCCAGGTTTCCTGTAGGAAAAAACAGTCTGAGGCCCTAATCATATGTACTGTATCAGTATTCGTAAAAAGATGTAGATTACCCCTGGAATTCCAGGAGAGAAAGGTGAATTTGTTCAGGGCCATGACATGGATAGAGCAGAACTCTTAAGAGAATGTTCATTTCCACAGGCCTGAGGTAACCTGGGCCCAGTTTCTGGCATTACCATTAAATCTGGGCGTAAATTGCCTCCGTCGAGGTTGTGGCGCTCTTTTCGGGTGATATACCATTGTAAGATTTCCCCTATAGTTTTCAGACCCTCCATATTTACCGGTAAGCTGACTGGATCGTAGCAGACTTACTTCAAAGCCTAGCTGCAATAGACCCTCTTTGTGGGCCATTATTAATTCCAATACTACTCTTGATTTCAGGACAATGTTACTCATATCAACGTGGTCCTTCGTCGAAAAGAAAATCCTTTCAATGTCATAGCTGGAAATAAGTGAAAGAGAAGGAAGTTGATGAAATATTTTTAGTGTATTTCCACGATTAAGACAAATAAACATATCCTGTCCCCAGAGGCCAGTAAGTTGCAGAGTCTCCAGAGAGTCTTTAGCCTCCAAAGGTTGAGTTAGTGAGCCAGCTATATGTTTGGTAAGTTGACTTAAGGAATCAACTTCCAAATCAATACCCCTTGCACCCCATAATATAGTCCTATTTTGGGATACCTGGGGTCCAGCAGGAAATCTTTCATGGCCATTAGAAAAGGTCCTATGTTGGGAAATATGAGGACCGACAGGAGATTCTTCAGAACCATTGAGAGATCCCCCATTAGGTGGCTTTGAGCGAACAAAGTTAAGAGAGTTAGGGACATAGAGATCTGCCAATGGTCTAAATCCCAAAGCACGCTCCCCCATAAGAGAGACTGCATTAGGCAGAGAACCATCCAGGTTTCGGGGTGGTTGAACATCTATAGAGGAAGAGCTAATTAAAGGGGCCCTGTCCAGAGATGAACCTGGAGTAGGAATACCGTCCACCCCAATAAGTGGTTTTGTGCTAAAGAACTCCTGAAATAATAGTTTCACCTTGTCGAGGTTAACCAGATTCGCAGATATTGTAGTAGTAATGGGTACAGAGTGAGTAAGATTGGTGCCGGATGGAAAGTTATCCGGAACATTTGAAGATTCTATGTCCGGGGAAGATGTCATCAAATTAGAGGAAGTTTGAGTGTTTCCAATGACTGGAGCAATGTTATTTGTAGGCCCCTGGGAGATTGATAGTATTTTTGGAGGGAAGATAACAAGCATTTCCTCAGGCTGCACAGCATTCTCCACCACCACAGGGGGGATACTGTCCTTTGGCACTGAACTATCTGGCAGTGATTCAGTCTGACTGGATGTAGTGGAAGTAATAGGTATTAAAATTGGTCTGGCAGAGGCGCGGGCCGCAGTTGGAATAGCAGTCAAAGGTACTGCTAAATCCACTGGAATGTTAGTCTCCTTAGAAAGGGTAACATTTGTCGCACAGAGAGGGGCACCTGGGAGGGCCAGATTTTTGAAAAATGTATTGGTAAATGATTTTATTATTTTCATATTTTTCAGATTTTTAGTTTTCTTTATTTGTTGATAAGGTTTTTTGTTACCTATATAAACAGAGCCCTTTACATTTACTGTTTCTTTCGTAAGGCCAATAAGGTCAGAGGACTTCTCCAGAATGAGATGAGAATTAGAATCTAGAGAAGAGGCAACATTGTCTCCCTTGAATGGTTTAGCCATTTCTAGTATCGTGCATCCACATGCCGACACCTGAGGAATAGAACCAACGGAATTGGCAGACAACCCCTCTGGGACCTTTCCCACTGGGGGATTAATGATCGCTTTTATGAAAATAGTAGCCTCTTTTGCGTCTAGGGCATGATATAAATGAATGCCCTCAACCTTCAAAGGGGGATTAGTGGAGGGTTGGCCACATATACCACTGTCCGGACAGGATGGGCCGGTTATGGCAGAGATCATGTTGGAAGCTTCCCCCGGGATACTATCCCTTTCATTATTAGGGGCTTTTTCCCCTAATTGCCCTTCCATGGTGGGTTGAATTGGGAGAATGGAGTCCGGACACTGTTTTATTATTGAGGGATTGTCTTCCTTAATAATTTTAACCAGCTCTTAAAACCTGTCTAGACCTTCTAACCTAGTGTAAATTTCAGAGAGTAGAAGAGAATGTGACCTAACCTCTGACCAGATATTGTCGTAGAGACTCACAAAGGAGCTTAAGACTATATTCAGGCCAGAGACAGTGGGTTGAGTCAACTTTATTCTATCATCTGCCTCCTTAAGGATATGATGCAGTATGGACTCGCTAACATGTTCCTTTTTTATATCTGGAAGAAGATCCCTTTCTCTGAGCCAATTTTGCTTCTCTGTGTACTCTTCAATAAAATTAGTGAGTTCAGAGGGAGAGCCAACGTAAGAGGTATCACAAGTTTGTTGGGTTACGTTATTTGCGTTAATAGAATTAGGTTCCAGCTCACTCTCAGCTAATGCCTTATCCGCACACTCGATAATACTAATATCGTCAATATCATTATCTACAAGATCTTCAGTCTCCAATTGTTTTGCTACATCCGCCAGATGTATATGGTTCGGAGTACCCACTATTAAAGCTGAATGTGGAGGTTTAATAAGGGTACTGGTGGTTGTTCTTTTTCCAAAGTAATTGGAGATTTTTTTCCCTTGAATAGATTTACCCGGAGTGCCCAAATTGGATTTAGTTTTGGGAGTATAGATCATTGGTTTAGTAAGTGGTGTTTTAAAGGCTATAGGTTTCACTATGGGAGTGACAGCACTACTAGCAGGTAAAGTGGAGCGATTAACATGAATAGAGGAGGTATGTTTAACTAAACCATCAGAGGAAGACATGTCCTGTGAAAGATTAGCAGGGGGGATACTATGATTCCTGCTACCCTCGAACAGGGGAAATTGAGGGGCAATAATCTCCTTGGGGGCAGCCGGAAGTCGGAAGTTGTGTAGAATTTGCACCAGAGTCATCTAACGTGGAGGCAGAAAGAAGCAGCTTTGTTTGTAGAGGGACGAGGGTTGGATGGGAAGTATTCGCCATATTATTGTTTGAGTAAACAGAGGCCACCCTTACCCCCACTAAGCTATCCCCCTCCTCCAAAATGAGGGCTACAGTGGCTGCTAAATGTTCTTCCTGAGCATCAATGGAAATATCTTGTTTTCCACTGAAAATGCAGCTATTAGCTGGAGTACGTGGGATGACATCCATCATATTAAATATCTCAGCCCTATCTTGTGAATGGATTTGAGCATGGGCCATGCTTTTGGGGGCAAAGGAATCCAGTGAGCTATCTACTGGAGTGTGAGGTGGCTTTCCCAGAGAATTAGGGAGGGGGATCCTAAGAGGGGTACAATCTTTCAGAACAGAAGAGAGAGCTCCCACAGCAGGTTGAAGAGTCAAAAGAAGCCTCCATAACTGACTGGCTCCTGAGTCTCTTACGTGTCATTCAGACAGGGACTAAGGCTACAAAAGTAAGTGGCCAGAAACAGAAATAATAGTAGTAAGTAAATACAAATAGCTCTATAAGTGGTTAGGAGCTAGGACTTCAGGGCCAGTTGGTTAGTATCTGTATCTTAATCAGAAAAAACACAAGGTAAAAGGGGTACTCACGCCTTTATAACAATACACTATATTTTTTAAAAATGCACTGAATAAGAAAAGGTAGATGGAAAAACAAGAAATTTAGAAACAACCGCAAATACACGTTAAAATGAGGTAAAAAACAGATATGGACCCTGTCATAGAATCGGGGAATAAATAGGGAGGGATGTGTCCTAAAGTATGTTCCTTGATAAATAGAATAGAAAATGTATAAACAAAATACAGAGTCTCGTAATTCTGCGAAAATATCGGGGAACACCCAGTCACAGGATAAGGAACGCCTGACAGTTTAAGGAGCTGCCAGAGTCCAACTCTCCCCCCTTACTCTAGTGACGTATAGAAGTTAAGGCAAGTTTTAATGCAGCGTAGCCCCCAGTCTGGAGTACTCACAGGACAGGCACAAGTCACAACCAAACAGCAAAACAGCGGCTCCAGCCCTTACAGCTTCCAGGGCTTAACGCCGCAAGGGTGATTGGGCCGGCAATTTCAAGGAGATAGCTGTCACGTGCCATGCACAGTGTCTTCCTGTTGTTCATCCTATAGGTCGGAGGTGAGGGCGTGGGTTCTATTAGTGACACACATGTCTGCTCCTCTAAACCCCCACCGTCTCTGGTCGAGTCCTCGACCACCTCCTCCTCTTCAATTCTCTTCATCCTTCTTCCACAGAATGACTTCTTTCGGGATCCATATCTTAGTCACTCCTCTTAGGTCACCTGCATTCCCTATGTGTTCATCCACACTCCAGGGCATATGGCAGAACTCCCGAGTCGGTTGACAGAACACCCAACATCCTACATAGTTCATGTGGTCTTTAGGTTAATGAAACTTTGTTCCTGAAGATGCCAAAGCACTTTCTTTCAGGTGCTCACAGATGGTATTTTTGGTCTGTGTGCACGTCAGTGACCGCATTCACATCTATCATCATCTTCATCCCAATTGCTTCCTTTACTGTTTTCTTGCATTGTCCTATGAATATTCTTATATGACAGAATCCCAGCAGCACTAACACTAGTATTGCTCCAAGTAGTTTGAAGGCATTCGCCAGCCAGGATGGAACCCATGAAAACAGGGACGAAAACCAATCTTGCTCCACGGTCTCGTCTACTACTTCCACCTTTTTTCGTATTCAGGGTTGACCACATAGTTATTGCTTCTTTCAGGGTTCCATTTTCATCATGGACAGGTTCAAATGTACAGCAAGAAGTCCCGATCTTGGCGCACATGCCTCCTTCCATTGCTGTAATTAAGTCCAGGACATACCTGTTCTGGAGGGCCATGAGCCGGATTACCCTCAATTCTTCTCTGATTGCATTAAATCCTTTTATTGTTGTGTTCATAGTTTGTAGCAGCTCCCACCTAGTGATTTGTAACCACGTGGCAGTTTGAATTCCTGGCATGAAAATAGCTGTAAATATCACTTATGCTCATCTGGAATATCATGATAGGCTTCTATTGGTTTTGGCGAAAAGTCATTTTCTCTCTTCTGTCGAATGACAGAATGACACCACTTCCTCTGGTGTGCATTCATGACACCACTTCCTCTGGTGTGCATTCATCTCTGGAAAATCATCTATGTGGGGTTCACTTTGAGGAATCACCAATACAGGAACATGTATCCTCACCAAAGAACATACTCCTTCCCAGCTGTTTGGTAGCTTCATGTAGGGTCTGGGTCCACAGGACTAATAACGATCCAGCAATACTGCAGTTCCTTTTGTCATTGCTGGAACTTCAACTGTTTTCTGACATTCTTTGTTTTCTACAACTTTGATCAGGCCTTTGTTTCTAAAAACACAGCATCACATTCTTTATGGGTAATATAGATACAGGTCCCACTTCATCTTCAATCCATGTTAGTAATTTTGCAAACTTGGCCCCTTCCTTCAGGTATCCATCATTCACTTTTTGTACTACATGTACTGTTGATGTCATCAATAAGTGTGCACTGCATGCCAACATTCTTGCTTCCCATCCTTCACTAGTAGCCACTTGTCTATATACCAATAGCTGAGGTCTCTCCCAGCATCCTGGTATTCCTGGTCTTTCCCATCCATCTGCACAATTCAGTTGTTTTTGTCCAATACATTTTTCTAATGAATCCTGTGTGCAAATGGCAGCTTTTTAATACCATCAATAAAAATAACCATCATCATAAAACATACCTTTCAAGGGAAGGAAGGAATCCCAAAAATAGCCCACCCACTCAAAGCACTCCCTGCCTCCTGGACATCAATAAAAATGTAGATCCTCCAAAACACAAATAACTTTTTTTTTAATAGAAAATATAAAAAATATAATACAGGATTAATTATTCCCTCCCATTATCAAATCCCATAGGGCCCCGCCAGTAAGAGTGTTACCCCAAACCAGATGCAAGGAGGGCCTTAGATGAAAGGGCTTTCAGTGCTTTGCAGTAGATCAATAGATGCCTAACGGTTTCAATTTGATCAGAGCCACATAAACAGCAGAGACGAGACAACCATGGGATGTTATTCCAAGCACCCGTGATTTCCAAGGTCTTAACAGAGTTTGTTTTAAGTTTGAGGTAATCCCAAACCAATGAGTTACCAAGACATTTTCTGATGTAATTTGGGGAATGTTCCCGCAAAAGAATATACTCAATTAAACCGTTATTGGACTGGGTTGCAAGGTCCACGATATACTGCCTACAGTAACCGGCATAAACAGTAGCTTGCATATCGGTTTTAATCTGTGGAAGTGACCAACTTAAGGAAGCAGCAGGCACCAAGGCCAACCATTTAGCGGCAATTTTATGAATACAGAGTAGGGCACTGCCCTGCATTAAGGCAGCCTTGTCCCGGCCAGCATTAAAGATGATTGAATTCAAAGTGCCAGCCTGTGCATTCGCTAGTCTCCAGTAAATATTCAAGCAAGACAACTGCAGTCGAGCCGTGCAGGAAAGAATAACAAACTGAAGGAAAATGGTTTGCACCAGGGTGAGTGTGGGGAGGTGAAATAGCCTCTTAAGGAGAAAAGACTCCAATTTCGTACATAAGGATAGGGCAGATCTTGGCAGTATATAGTTTTGCCACAGAGTAGCCACCTCCAGAGCAGGCCAATTCGCTCAAACAACTACAGACCTGTGAACTTCGCAACTTAACATGGTCCAAGTGGAAAATACCCTGAAGGCCAACATCAAAGTGGATTCCCAAGTATTTATATACACTAACCATTTCACTTGAGGTGCCAGGTCGTGGTAGACTTTTTATGGCCAGGAGGGTGGAATACCATGACCTTTGTTTTATTAATATTAACCATGAGTTCTAGGGAGTCAGAATTTTTTTTTAACAGGTCCAAAGAGGCTTGTAGGCCATGCGGCTAAGGTTGAGCAATGCAATTTCATCTGCATTGCCCATCCATTGGAGGGGAAAGGTGCCCAACTTCGGAGGGATTGGTGATGGATTGGCCAATGCAGCACCCATGTCTGCTAAATATAGGATAAACAGAAGGGGTGCAAGAGTACATCCCTGTTTCAAGCCGCAGGTTGTAGATATCCAAGAGGAAGTGCTACCCGACTGGTCCAGTCAAACTTTCACCCTAGTGTTAGAGAGAAGGGAGATGATCATGGACCAGCCAGAATATTCCATAGGGATAGTTTCTCCCAGAGGCTTGTTGCGATTAATCAAATCGAATGCAGCGCTGTAGTCAATAAACGCGACATAAACGGTGCGTTGGCGGATAAGCCAGGCCTGTTGGACAACCGACTGCAGAGATGGGCAATTTGTTGTTGTACTCAAACCCCCTTGGAAGCTGGTCTGATTAAGCGAGATGAGCTTGGCCTCAACAGCCCATGACCATAATTCCTTAAGGAGCATATGGGCAAAGAGTTTAGGGGAGGATGGGGGATGCACATCCAAGGGGAAGGGGGAGGAGGCAGAAACCGAGGAGCAACTCACGGAGGTTGTGGGAGGGAGGTAGAAGACACTTATGTTCAATCTCATCTCTTATAATGTCCATGGGGTGAACTTGCCGGTTAAGCAGAGAAAGCTGGGACATCTTCTAAAGCAGGAGAATGCTGACATCCTATTATTGCAAGAAACGCATATCAGGAAAAGGGACAGTGATACATGGAGTTTGCCACAGTACTCAATAATATACCAGGCAAATGCACAGTGGAAGACGTATATGCCCCAAACAGTAGCCAACTCACATTCCTGAAGGAAGCTCTTATGTTGTTGGAGAGGTTCGCGGAAAGAGTGATCATAATGGCAGGGGACTTTAATCTGGCCTGGGATCCAAGTGTAGATAGAAACGGGGGGGGGGGGGACGAAGGGCGCAGTTGGGGCTGACGGGACCCTGAGGGAAAGGATGGAAAGGCTTGCCCTGAGGGACACGTGGAGGGTGCTGAAGGGGATTGAAACAGGTTATACATACTTCTCCCACGTGCATTGCTCCATGTCATGGATTGACTGTTTGGATGAACCCAAAGCTGATAGGGTGGGTACCAGCAATGGAAATAAGGTCAATCTCTTTGTCCGATCATGCCCCGGTAAAACTCATTCTATGAACCCCAGAACAGCACAGCCAGCATGTGAAGCAATCTAAGGCAGTGCAGGCAGCTCTGAGACCAGGATCACAAAAAATACGCCATGCAGCATCCTGCTAAACTCAGTTACTTGACTAGACAAGACAACGTTTGTTTTATTGATCCAAGCGTGCTTCTAGATTATGGCTATCAACATTAATCTGGTTGATTTTCGATTAAACAAAATCTGCATACACTAAATACTGTCGTCCCATGTAGTGTTCAATGTGTCTCAGTGAAATTATGACATGGCCGATGGTGCAGTCATGGAAAAACAACTGAACGTAGTAAGGGAAATCCCTTCTAGTACTTGTCTTGCAGAAATGTCAGTACCGCACGTATGCCAAACAAGGACCAGTGCCGTGGCCATTTTGTAAATCCAACTCCATTCTGAATTGCACCATTCAGTAGCCATCCATTAGGCATGAGTGGCCCAGATGACTTAGGAGGTGATAGAGGAGGCACAGGCGGTGATGGCTGCGAGTGCAAAGTCAAGTTCTTAGACGTTGAGCTGGAGATCCTTACAGAGGTTGTGCAGAAGGCACGCTGGTTGTTTGGCCACCTCATGTCCCAAACACATGTTCTGTAGTGGACTGCGTTTTGGGAAACCATCTGGGACAAGATGGTGGCTGCTCCCACTCACCCCTGTACCCTTGAGAAGATGGAGCGCTGTGATAATCTGAAGTGCTTTGTTTGGACTCTTCTTGCTCAACATTGAAAAGAATCTTTTGCCATGGCGCATGAGTGGGCACAGTTACACTGCTCATCCTTCATCCATGGGAGGAGACGGCAGAGACGTCTTTATTGGAGGGCAAAAGGGGCACTTGCACCAGGCCCCCACCTTGGAGGGGGCCCCCTCAAGGCTGCTTGATCTAAAGTAGTCAGTTCTCATTGTTCAACAAACTTAAATAGCACACACCAAGATATTTTGTAGTCTGCTGCTGAGGCTCTAAACGTTTTGCCTGTCTGTTGTTGACAAGTACACTATTCTCTGATCAATTAATCTTGTAATGCTTTCTGTGCTCACTATGGAATACATGGTTTGTTCATTCACTAGGGCACAAGTTGTACAGCATTCTCAACTTTCCGTGGGAATTATGTTGATCATGTACAATAGCTAAAGTTGAAATGCATATTAATAAATTTGAGTGAAGCAATGGTTCAGAATATTGCTCAGTGTGTTAAGCACTCATTGCAGAGATCTGTGTTCATATGCAAGATTACAAATTCCAGCTGCATGTATATGTACTTTGTTTTGTACTTGCTTTGTACCATAACAGGTGCTGTTATCAGCAATATACCTGCACCAGATAGCATTTGCTATTTAAGGTAACAAAACATCAGAACAGAGAAGGTCTAGAAATTGGTTTGTTCAAATGTGTAGTTGTAAAACCTAGGAAGCCACCTCCAATGATGAGCATAACGTTTTAGTCCGAGAGGTGATTAGCTGTCCAAATTGAAGACTGTGGAACCAAAGCGTTCATGCTTGTATCATGGCTTTGCCAGCAGACAATACAGTTATCTTGGACTAATCATTCATCTTATAGCATTCACAGAATGCTATAACAGTAATCTGTTCTGTCTTCTATGAAAAGGGTTGCCATTTCACATGCTGATGGCATTGTTTAGCCCATTACCTGGTCTTTCTGTTTATGTAGGCCATATGAGTGGAAGGGGTTCTAGACAGAAGAGAACAGTCCAAGTATTGCTGGCCTCTGGCAAGCATACTTAAGGTCTGCTCATTTGACCTAAAAAATGGTTTGCTCTTTTGTACAATTGAAAGATTTGTATGCACATTTATGAATGACAATTTCACAAGCCTGTATTCTATGTTTTTTAAAGATTTAAAATATAAAAGAGAAACCAAGATGGAATATTTTAAGATGGCATCAGTTAGTATGGTGCTACTTATATACACTTCCTTTGATGGAGACAATGAAGCTAGAACCATTCCCATTTTGCATAATAAGCTTTTATAAAATTTTATTTTTAAAAATTGTCATGTTGGGTTATGTGATTTGTGTACTTTCCAAGTCAGTACTATAAAACGGGATTCCTTTAGTTCATGCTAAGAGCAGGAAAAGAAAATAGGTGAAGTGCAAAGAATGCAGAGTAGGAACATATCCCAACTTCACCTCTTTACCAATGTGTGATCCTGGGCATCAGAGTGATTTCGGTCTTAGAGTATGATCGCCTCACTCATGGCTTCATTGGCTATAGTGTATATGAAGCTTCACTGGCTATAGTGTGTATGAAGCTTTTGATATCAAAGATACACGGATTCCAGTGATGGTACAGGTCAAAACATTGGGGATGATGGTGGAGGCTTCGATGGGGGTAGAGGCACAGGTTAACTTTCTTTATAAAAACAATGCCTATTACTTACGGCCGGTGAGAGCAATTCGACCGTTTCTAAATGAGGAGAATACGGCTACTATTGCCAGGGCCATCATTCTGTCTCGCTTGGACTACGGAAATGCATTGCTGCTTGGGGCCACAAAGAAGGGGATAGAGAGATGCCAGGTCATCGAGAATCATGCCGTGCACATTGTTAAAGGGATTAAGAAAAGAGAGCCTGTATTGGAGGGAAGAAAAGCTCTACACTGGTTAAGGATAGAAGGCCGGGTTCTATTTAAATCCCTGACCATAGTGCACAGGTGCTTGTATGGCTTGCCACCCATGCATCTCAAGAAACAGTTCACGAGATATATTCCGACGCGGTCTCTGAGATCCGGAACACAAGGCAGGTTAGAAGTGCCTCTGTTCAGTAGAGTAACAGGATCGAGTCGGGCTTTCCCAGTACAGGCAGCACAAAACTGGAACGAGCTACCACTGTCTCTCTGCCTTGAAAATAACTATCTGACTTTCAGGAAGCATCTCAAAACTCATATGTTTAAATGAGTCCACTCTGTGCTTAGTAATAGCTTTTAATCAGTTGCTGCCACTGTTTGTTGTTCTTGTATGTTCTATGTTGATGCGCCCTGATGCCTGCGGGCTTCCCCCGCCCTACAAGCATATAAATAATAATACTAAATAAGTGTTGCTGTCTCTATAACAATAGTGAGCATTGATATATTGTGCACCGCAGCCACTTGTTCCTTTGCTCTCTAATGGCAACACTACTTGAAAACCATGTCCCTCTTCTAATCTAGTCCTTCTGGATACGGACACCTTCCTGGCAGCTTCTATTTTTCAGCCACTATCTATGCAATGGTATGTTTAGCTTTCTCCTTGCTTCCTATTGGGTCCCCTGTATCCATGCTTGAGCGCTTTTGTATTCTGTGAGGCTGCTAATCTGAATCCTCTGTCTATTCTGGATTATGTGAACCTTTTTAAACGATCTGTATCTCGCATTTATAATTTGGCCAGTATACCTTCTTCTTGCTGCTATTGTTGAACCTTGTCCTGTAGCTATGCTAGAACATAAGAACCCTCGTCCTGGACTGCAAATGCTGACCTTGAAATGTAACTTGTTCATCATTCTAATTACAACCAGAATGGTAAGGGCACTGAAAAGGAGTACCCGTGCTTATTTTGATCACTGTGAGGCAGTGGGCAAGCTATGGGCTGTGATCCCAATGAGGGGGGTGCACTCAGATATTCTGGATCGCTTAATTGCTTTGTTTCCGTGGAGGGTGCCCCAAAGGTGTCTGTGCCCCAGGCCCTAAAAGTACTGAAGATGGCCCTGGGAGACAGCTTGGTCTGTCCTAGATATGAAAGGCATCAAGTAGATTGGGAGTCAGGGAATCAGAGCTGGAACACTCGCAACTGGTGGGGAGTATTTTTCAAATGGGTTTCTCCCCCATTAGTACACAACATAAACCCATGCGTGTTTCTAAACACATTCGGAGTCCTATACGTTGTCTAACACTTTCTGCAATCTCCTGGATAAACTAGCCCTGACACACATGCTCTCACGTGACATTCTGGGACATGTGTTGCCTAATGCAATAAAAGACCTACAAATACCAGAATGCAAAGTAAAATGTTGAAAACCTAGCATAGTTGCATGGCATGGCCATTCGTCAAACTCCAACTTGTCATTTGATGTTAGAATCACTGAGACTAAAAGCACAACTGTGGCAAAATAGTGCTTAAAAGAGGATGGTGGAGAGTGTGTGGAGGGTTGAAATCAAAAGCTCCAGCAACCCCTTTTCTCTACAGTTCTTAAAGGATCAATAGGTTAGGTCTCCCTCTTGTAGTGTTCCTGGAAAGATTTGCCCCATGCAATGACCTGTGAAGCTAGCACCGAAGAGGAACTGCGTTCCGCACAGTGTGCAGACCTCCACCCTAAATACTAAGGCCCTCATTACAACTCAGGCGTTAAGGGTTAACGCCGTCGTTAACCCTTAACGCCTGATTCCAATTTTAACGGCTGCTTTTAGCAGGCGTTAAAATCCATGGCGCTAAACCGCCTTGGTGCTAATTACGGCACCGTAATTTACGGTGCCGTAATTAGCGCCTTCCCCACTCCCATTATGCCCTATGGGGCAAAAATGGGAATGGGGAAGGGTAAATGGGAAATGGGGATTTACCGCCCCACTCACCTTGGAATGGGGCGGTAAATCCGCCATCCACCATGGTGTAAACATAGTTTACACCATGGTGGTAAAGTTGGTGTACTTACCGCCTGGGTCGTAATGACCTCCTAAGTCTTTTAGCAAGTTATTCCGATAGGTGTCATGCAAACTCAACTTGCAGGCAGCATTGTTCAATTACCCTACCTTCCCAATTATCCAATTCCTTTTACTGAGAGGTTTCTAAATGCCATGTGTGAGGCACACTCGTGATAATTTGTGCATTGTGTTAACTCTCTTGCCATTTGCATTCTTAACAGGGCTTCTTTGCTGTAGTGACATGTCTGAGATCCGCTCCAGCCAGTCCACTATAGTGGGCAGCCAGCATGTGCTCCACTCTCATGACTCTGCCAGAGCCAAATCAGCACTGCCTCTGAGTGAAGCCTCCGTCCCCGACCCTGCAACACCAGCAATGACTGTTAACCATGGAGTTCATCACAGCAACATACCCTTCAAGCAAGAAGGCCACCTGCCGAGGAAGGGCAGGCCCAGCCACTACCACCTCCTTCCATGCACCTCCTTCATTGCATACCCCGCTGGCAGTCTTTGATCAGCTCAGCCAATTGCAAACTGGTGAGGCTGGGCATTTGAGTTTGTTGTGGAGGAGGAAGCATTTGCGCATGGCCAGCTCACACCAGTGGAGCAGGACTACCAGCATCATCACTATTGTAATCTTGAGGGCGAGGAGCAGCAAAGTTAGGATGATTGAAGGATCTTGGAAGTGCAGTTGGTGCAGGTACGATGCCCTCATGGATCCATGCCACTACCTGTAGAGGTTGTGTGTCTTTGTATAGACCACAACCTCAACACACAACTGCTTTCTCCCTATTGTTGCGTATTGCTCACATCTAGGTGGTCAACATATGCAACTGCTGTCCCCCTCCCAAAAGAATCCCTCCACCCCTTTACCAGTTACCCAATACCGTCCCTGGTCTCTTCCCTTCAGGGGAGTCACCCCCTAGACCCCCACCCCTTTCCTATGTCCCTATCGCTCCACCAACACTGCACCACCCTTAACCCCTGTGCTGCACCACCCCCTAGCTCCCACATTACAAGCATGCCCCACCATACAATACCCAAACCCCTCAATACCTTACAAGCATACCCCCTACCATGTATTACCCCCCACCGTCCCACAGTAGTCCCCACCCCACCTTGTGAAGGTGTGTGCCTGTTTACCATTAAGTGGTTGATCAGTTGAAACAGGTCGACTTGTCAAAGGGTCTACCAGTCCAAACTGGCAACCACTTAATGACAAGCAGTTAGTGTTGAGCAAAAGGCCCGGTACAACTGAAGGGACCTTCCCTCTTATTGCTAACCTCAAGCATTTTCAGGAAAGTGTGCTCTAGCACCTTGAAGAGTCACTTGTGCTAGATTGAATTACAAATAAATATCTCAGACCAAATAACCGGACAGACTCCAGGAATATGGCAAAGTACTACTTTATTCTCATTTAATAAAGCAGGGAGAACTGACTCACATTGGACACATGTGACTACACCGAGGTCTTATACCCCAATATGCGCCATCTATGATGTCATCCTAAGTGTCAAATCATAAAACCTTTCAAAGGGAGGGATTGGTTAGTGGAACATATATACTAGGTAAGTACTAACAATATTACTGAATGCCCCTTATCTGGTGGGCACACCTAGAAATACCTCTGAATACGTACAGCACACAAAATATCAGCGGATTGGTCTATGCAACATTGTACAGCAGGTTGCCCCTTAGATCCACTGATTAGTTGGCATACCATCCCAACCTTGGACTTTCGGCTCTTTAGCAGCACGTATGTGAAACAAAAACTAGGTGCTTTGAATTGCATCTGATTATTCCCCGTTCTCCCAATTAATCAATCATCCTCATCGGTCGGCTATAAGCTAAAGTCTTCCGTCTGTTGTTGACCTTTTAGCCTGCTCACTGTCCTGGATCATTCGAGGGAGTGTGAGCACACCACTATCTTCGTCTGAGGCTCTAATGAGTAGCCCTTGTCTTCAACTTCTGACCCACATGTGACGAGACCACGAATTGATCCATTTCAGCCTCTTATTTACTGCTATTTGATTCAAATATGCAGGGTGCTGTTGCTCCTCCAGAGACTTGCTCACTCTACCTTGCATAGACTGCATACTCTTTTAATTGTCCAATACTTAGGCTGTTAGAGATGTTTTCTTCTTCCTTCTAACCACATTCAGGGTTTAGCTGTGTAACTTCCCTTTTGACTTACTTGCAATTACACCTTAAAATAGTATCCTTGATCCTAGGTCAACCTTGACTCATTGCTGTTTTGCGCACAAGTTGTACTTTCAGCGTCTCCTGATTCTGCAGCCTTGGTCTGTCTGTGAGGTAGCTCGGTTGAATTCCACAAGAGCCAGTGTCCATTTTCCTATCATGGCAGTCCCTGCCACATTATATATTCCTCTTTATCAAGCTTCTATATGTCTCATCTATCTTACGTTACTGCATATTTACAGTTATTAACCTGTAAGTTACTTCATTCTTCTTTATATCCATGATTACTTTAGCTTTAGGTACATATTTCTCTTGGTGCTTCAGTTACATCATCACTGTTAAGTATTTTCATATTGTTTCAGCATAGCTTCGCATATCTTGTTTATGACATCCCTCTACCCTTTCACTTAATGCTCCATAATGTCCATAGGTGCATGCTGACATCATTCCATGCAATATCCTTCCACACTTTCGGTGTGAAAGTACTTTCTATATAGCTGAGTGCATACCATCTCTCATACACTCTATGTAGTAGTGGGATTACACAAGGGGTCCCAGTCATAGCGCTTCGTCTGCTGTTCCAATATGTTGGTGGTGAGGGGGCAGGAACCAGTGATAAAGCATTCACCTGCTCTTCTACATTCCCCCTCTGGTCAAATCTTCGACCAAATTCTCTTCTTCAGCCTCCTTCATCTTTTCTTCAAACTATCATTTCAATGGGACCTGCATTCTTTAAATGTTCATCCCCACTCCAGGTAATATGGCAGCAATCTCCAGATGGTGGACAGAATATCCAATGTCCTACATATTTTTTATGATCCTTGGGGTAGTAGAGCTTTCTTCCTGGAGGTTCAAGAGTACTTTCTTTATATTCTAAGGGGTACTGGCTTCATCCTGCATTTGCTCTCCAGTTTCAGTATCTATATCGATCATTATCTTCATTGCAATAGCTTTCTTGGCTGTCTTCTGGCATTGTCCCAAGATGATCCTTATTAGACAAAATCCTAGCAATACAAACACTAGGATTGCTCCAAGTAGCTTGAAGGCATTCGCCAGACAGGTTGGAACCCATGAAAACAGAGATGTAAACCAATCATCCTCCTCAGTCTCATCTACTTCATCCACCATCTTTGTGTGCAAGGTTGACAACCTTGTTATTACTTCTGTCAGTGTCCCATTTTCTTCATTATGGCCAGGTATAAATTACAGCAAGAAGGCCCGATTTTGGCGCACACGCCTCCTTCCATTACTGTGAGGAAGTACAGGACATACCTTTTCCATTAGCCCGATTGCCCTAATTTCTTGTCTGATTGCATTAAATCCTTTTATTTTTGTATTGATTGTCTGCAGCAACTCCCATCTGGTGATCCGCAACCACATGGCATTCACTGAAGTCTCAATTCCTGAAGATAGATGTAAATATCAGTGCTGTTCTGCTGAACAGTTTATGCTCATCTGGAATATCATCTTATGCTTCTAATGATTCTGTTGAGAAGTAATTCTTTCTCTTTTGTCGATTTCTGCTCAACTACCTTCTCTTCCTCAGGTGTGCATCCATCTTGGGAAAAAAAATGTTATCTACAAGTCTATGGCCCTCATTATGAGTCCGGTGGTAGCCATGCCGGTAAAACCGGCAGGCTGCTGCCGAACCCGTGTGGAATTACTGGCTCCAGACTTGCCAGAATTACCGTGGCATTACAGCCTCTGTGATCCGGTAATTCCGGAGCCGGCATTCTGTAAATCCCCATTCCCATGGAGTCCTATAGGACTCCACCGGGAAGTGGAAACACAGGCACCATGTGGTAATGGTGCCAGTGTTTCTGCCTCCATCTGCGGCCAGTGGCGTTACACCCGCCAGGTCAGACATGGCTGGTGTAACACCACATGCCCACAGAACTAGTAGTTAGCTGGTCTGGAAAACGGTGCCGGTACGGTTTTACCGGCACCGTTATATACAGACCAGCTAACCTGTAATGAGGCCCAATGTGTGGTACTACCAAGATGGTATACTTATCAGTACCAATTTACATACTCCTACCCATTTTGGCAGCAATTTATATGCTGCCAAAATGGGTAGGAGTATATATGCGCTTGATCCACATGCTCAATAGTGGTCCATCAGGACTGCTGACCGTTCCTTCATGCCTGGGACATCAAGAATTTGGCCACACTTGAGATTTTCTCCAACTATGATCGTGCCATTATTTCTGAAGCATAAGGATGCATTTTTCAGAGGTAGTATTTGCAAGGGTCCCCCCTCATCATCGACCCATGTTAACAATCATGCAGTCTAAGGCCATATGTCTTTGCATTCTTTCTCTGCGTTCATCATAACTTATTCCCATTGTCCTGTTAATGCTAGCGTTTTACACCCAACTAATCCATCAACCCATCCTTCAGGAGTGAGGACTGCTCCTTTAATTTATAGCTGGCCTCTTTCTCAGGATTCTCGTCTTTCCTCCCCAGTCTTGTCTTCACATTGGAGCATCTTATTGGCCCTCATTACGACCCTGGCGGAAAGTGACTGACCTGACCGCCATAGCGTAAATAGCGTTTCCGCCATTGCACGACGGAGCAAAGTGCGGCTAATTCCGACCCATCGGGCACGAGCACTACGCCATGGCGGAAGTGCAAAGTCCGCGATGGCGGAAATGTCCCCAAAACGCCCCTCACCGCCGTCGTACGGCGCCCTAGGTGCAATTCCGCCACCCATCTTAGCGGTCACCGTAATGAGCGGCAATCGGAAAGTACGGTGACCGTAAATATACGGAAACGGAAGTAAAAACATGGGCCCGGAACGGGAAACAGCACGCCGTACACCTATAAAATCAGAATTCCCACACAACCATTAAAAATACTACCCTGAGACACATCCCAACCCGTCACCCACCCTAGTGAAAGCAATAGAAATGGGAAAAGTAGCAAAAAAAGCGTCCGACCGCAAGCGGCAGGTCCACTTCTCCCGTGAGGAACTCACCGTGCTCACAGAGACCCTCCAGGAGAATGCTGCCGTCGTCTTCTCGACGCAAATGACCAGGACGGCACTTGCGAACAAGAAGGCCATATGGGCCCTGGTGGCACAGCGGGTAAGTGCGGTGGGGACCGC
Source organism: Ambystoma mexicanum (assembly GCF_040938575.1). Taxonomy (NCBI): domain Eukaryota; kingdom Metazoa; phylum Chordata; class Amphibia; order Caudata; family Ambystomatidae; genus Ambystoma; species Ambystoma mexicanum. The sequence goes on along the minus strand of NC_090932.1, from coordinate 289,441,975 downwards.
ACCCCGCAACCCACAGCAATGCAGAAAGCGATGGGACGACCTGCGGATACGCGTACGGAGCATACTATCCGCCAACCGTAACATTGCCACAGCTACCGGGGGAGGATCGGAATCACCCATCAAGTTGACCCCCTGGGAAGAAATCTGTGCCTCCACCATTGGAATGGAGAGTATAGAGGGAGTCGGAGGGATGGAGAAAGGAGTGCAGACATCCGAAGAATCCGGTAGGTGGGCCAAATAAAACAATGCTAAATCCACAATGTCCAATCATGTGAAGTACCATGTGTCCACATAGTGCAACAGTAACACATGTCCAGGAGAACGTCCACATACATTGGCCTGATAGCGCACTTTAAAACTCACATTAAATACATAAATAATTAAAAATCCTAAAAACACCCTCTACACGTGCAGCAGGCACACCCTAACTGCAGGCTGCAAAACAACTGCATCCTCAATCCACACAAAAAAGAAACCACCTCCAAGGCCCCGACCCAAATCACCCTCAGGTACCACCCCAATGCATGTGATACATTGCCATTCCAATTTCAACAGACCCATTAATAACGCTCGCCCTCCTTTACTCCACCACAGGGTCCGATTCAAACGACGAGCTCCAGGACACCCCTACCAGCACACCTGCAAAGAGGGCCAAGACCAACGGCCAAAGACCCTCCACCTCAGCTGCACGCATCAAGACACGGCACCAGCACAAATCAAGTGGCAGCACACAGGAGGGAACTTCAACAGGCACCCCAGCAGCCAGCATGCCCACAACAGCACCACCACAGGCTCCCCCAATGGATGCCACAGAAGGCACTGCTTCTGGTGGCAGCAGCACCATAGGTGACACTGCATTAATGGCAGCATGCTCCGACACAGAAAACGGGGATGTCGAAGTAAGATCCATCCATGACCTGTCTCAATCCCCCTGTTTGTCAATCCCCCTGTTTGTTTCATCCCGTACACCATGAGGATACCACGCAGGGGCACCCACAAGACGACGACTGGCCACCCCCCACAAGCCCTTTGGCAAGGCAACATGAGGTGACCAGCCCCTCTGTGACACCACCGCAAATGGCCATGGCACAGCAGAGGCAACAGTCCCTCGACCAGGTGATCGTGCAACAGCAGCAACTGGCCACGCTCCTCAAGGACCATGCTGATGAATGTGGGGGTACTAAGGCAGCCATAGAAACATCAACTGAGACACTTAGGGCAGAAATGGAGAGAAGCACCGAGAGCCTGAGAGTACAAATGGAGAGAAGCACCGAGAGCCTGAGAGTACAAATGGAGAGAAGCACCGAGAGCCTGAGGGGGGAACTGCATGCGACGTCCAAAGATGTATGTGCTGAACTTGCCGCTGTGCGCCGTGTGCTCACTGAGCTCTCACAAACCCTTAGGGACATGCATGGATGTGAGCAGGCAGAGACATCATCTGTTGCAAGTTCCGTCCAGGGCAGCCCCCAACGTAGATCTGGGAGGAACCTGCGCTCCACAGGCAGGGGTGCCCCTGATACCCGGAGAGGGGGCTTGCAATAGCGTCTGTCCACTGACAATGAGCATCTTCGGACACTGGTGTATGGGGGGGAGGTAGGAGGGTGGAGGGGGTGTGCTGGGCTCACTTGGGTGGCGGGTCGATGGGGTGTGTAACATAATTTCACATATGCTATAAACAATGCACGATCATCCAATGAGATGTGTGGACATTGATCTTTGTGTACGAGGCCTTTATAGGCGTACAGTCCATATTGTGCATGTTCCAGACACACACAGTGCCACAAGTCCCGTGTCCATGTATCAGCCACCAGGCGTGAGTGCTAGAAGCATGAATCAATGAGAATCTGACGAATGTCACGGCCCTCCTGTGCCTCGCAGACTCCTTGAGGTGCTGCCACATCCCCACCCTCATCATGACCATCTTCAGGTGCTTGCAGTTCTGCGTCAGGGGGCAAGGGCACATTTCTACGTACGCACATGTTGTGTAGCATGACACATGCCATGACCATCTTTGCAACCTTCTCATGGCGGTACAGGAGTGCCCCGCCAGACCTGCTGAGGCAGCGGAAACGAGTCTTCAGTAGGCCGAATGCCTGTTCTATGACTACACGGGTACGTGAGTGGGCATGGTTGTAGTCCTCCTCATGCTGGTTCTGTGGGTTCCGGAGTGGTGTAAGGAGCCATCTCTTCAGTGGATACCCGGCATCACCTGTATGTGGACAATAAAGGATGTTTGTGGAATGACATTGCTACGTACGCACCCCCCCCCCTTCCTGCCAGGTCATTGCCGCATCACATACCCCACATTATCATGCATGAAATGAGACTCACCGAGTAGCCAGGATCTGTTCCCTGCGTGTCGCTCCATGTAGCGTGGTATTGTAGAGTTCCTCAAGACCATAGAATCATGGGTTGATCCAGGAAATCGGGCACAACAATGTGTAATGATCCTGTTGGAGTCACACACCATTTGTACATTAAGAGAATGAAATTGTTTTCGGTTGCGGTACTGGGCCTCCATGGCATGTGGGACGACCAGTTCCACATGGGTGCAGTCGATGGCACCAATGCAACCCGGTATGCCGCCAAGTGCATGGAATCCCACTTTTGTGTTCGTAATTTCCTGCTCCGAGCGTGGTAGAGAGATGTAGTCGTCTGCGTGCTTCAGGAGGGCATCGAGCACTTGCAATAGTGTCCGTGAGAACACTGGCTGTGAAATGCCATGCAACTGTCCGACTGTGTGCTGGTAGGTGCCTGTGGCCAGGAAGTGGAGTACAGACACCACCTTCAGTAGGGGTGGGATGGGGGTTGGGCTATCTATCATGCAGACAACGTCAGCCTGTGTCATGTCCACAATGGCGGTTATGGTGTCCCGGTCCAAACGGTAGAGGGTGTGGATCTGCTCATCCGTGAGGTTGAACGGATGTGCTCGGAGGCGTGGGATTGCGGGCTGCCTGCGTGGTGGTAGTGGCTGTGCTGGCGGGCCTTGCTGGCCCTGCCTTGCCCTCCTCCTCCTCCTGCGTCTCCTCTGTGCGGCCGGTTGTTGTAGTAGTTGGTGTTCGTCTTCTTCCTGAAGTTGGAGTACTTGCAGTGCTATCAGGTCCCCCAGGGCCAACATCGCTAGTCCTGCCGGTAGCATTTTGGAGTGGGTGTGGTTGTGGGAGGGGGTTGGGTGTGCAATTTATGTGTTTTCAAGCTGTATTGCCTCCACCTGTGGTGATTCATTCCACCTGTGCAAGCTGCAATCCCCTTTGGGCGAGCACGTCCCGCACACAACGCTGCAATTCGACGCATGGCATCTTGCCATTACAATCATGTATTTCATCCCGATGGCAGTGAGATATTGGTTCATATGTTCATTCTGCTATGGTCCCATTGCTTCACATACTATCTTTGCAGTCGCGAACAAACTTGTGAAGGGTCAGTGGAATGTAGTACTCGATTAACGGTGGACCCTCATGCAGCACTGTAGCGCGGTTCACCAACGGGCGGGGCGTCCCATTTGTGAGTGAAGCCAGTTTGCATTTTCACACATTGCCGCACTACATGGATGGATTTGTGATTTCAAGCGGTCACAGATGCCTTTTCGACGTGATGTTGCAAATGAGGAATTCGAAGGACAGCGTTTTCGGTTTTCAGCTAGCGGCGAGGAGACGCCCACAGGTCTGACTGCAGATATAAAGTTCTATTGTTTAATGTCCTTGGGACAGGGGCCATGGCGAGAATGCTATGATTGATATGAATAGTATGGGATGCGCAATAGCGTAGTGGACGATAAGGCAGGACGTTCCCAAATACATGTTACTTCACAACACTAGAATTCCGGGCTGGAGCACAGTGGATTTTGCAGACTGCATTACGCACAGACTCAATGGAAATTTCACATGTTATGTGAGTAAATAATCAGGCGTTTTCATACCGGGATGAGGGAATGATGTATGGATGCATGGACAGATGATTTGATGGAGAGTTTGCCATGTACAGGGCTTTTTGGAATCTATCCACCTCCCCTGCGCTATGTGATGCAGAGCTGCCATAGTGGGACCATCGTCTTTCTGCCCTTGTTGAACCCTCCCTGTCTCGACGCGCCTTCAAACACTTGTGTCTATGCACGTTACTAATCCCATCTAATGGATTCTGTTTTAACAGACGCATGCACACAAACACTCGTTTGTAATAGTCTTCTCACCTCGATTTTTGTAGTTGTGATTCGCAAGTGATTTTTGGGTGGGAATAATCCTTTTGAGTGGGCTAGCATGCATATGGCTGTAGATTTAGTGTGATCATTGAAGTGAGTAATACAAATCAAGTTCTGATGGCCATACTATTCTTTTTCATTTCATTTGGGTGACAGGTATCTCCTCCCCTTTTGCCGCTGCCATCTGTATGCCACTCCTGCAGATGGCTTTTACTCCCGACACCTGCTGCTTCGTGTTAATCAGTGGAGCACCATTACGATCTTATGGGACGATCGCCAATGGGCCACATGCCCTTACGCAGTACTAGTGGCTAGGAGCAACATATCGACCTTTCAGCTGGACTAGTGCCTACCTAATGGGACGCCCTGCGGTTCTAGGCGCTTCCATGTTGCCTTTTTGAACGTGAATGTAGCCCCTGTGTACCATGAAGGAACAGGGCGTCACACAAGCAGAAGCTGGTCATTTATTGCGGATGCAGCCCACAATACTGGAATGTATTTTGGAGTTCATGACCTAATGGCTGTATGGGCTTGGTGATTTTGTGGTGCATTAAATTTCTATTCTGATATTGACCGTGTAGCGTTATTCTTTGCAAGTAATGTAGCATATTCCTATTTGTGGAGCGGTGTATTGTGAGGAGATCTGCATTGGGTTCCGGCTTCTGAGTATAGTTGCGTGGTACTGTACTGGCCGCGTTTGCCTACGAAGCCCAGTAAGGTCAGGGATGGGGCCTGCCATTATGACTGTTTTAATGATGTCATGCTCAGGGGCGGGGGATTTGCTTTTGTGTAACAGATGCCGGTCAGCCAGGTGGATTGGTGGAATGATGTGATTATCAGACTATGGCTGGTCACAGGTGCCTGTGTTTGCGTGCGTTTCTTGGAGGGAGACTGAGGTCATGTCCATTGGAATAGCTTCTGTATTCGTGCCATCTGTGCCCTGCAGCTCCCATTGGCCCCTCTTGAGATGAGCCTGGCTGCTCTGTCACTCTGCCAACTTGTGTGGTACATGCTTATGCTGATGGTTGGTTTGTTTACTGGCAGGAGTACAGGGCTGGTGCAGTCTCACTCAGGATACTGCTTTGAAGGTTGCCTTACACTGGTGTCAGTCGATGGGGGGGCCTGTTTTTGTTTGTCTCATTTTTCTGCTCATGTTGCTGTACTTGAACCTTCACATGCCTGTGCTGCATCAGTGCGGCAATGGTGCCATGGCAAATATGGATGCCCACTCACAAGGCACTTGGAGCCCCTGGATTCATTTGTTCGTTGGCATGCATGGGTGACTTGTACATTTCACTGGTTGCATTGTGTGACTTCATTGCACCTACGAGGAGTTGTGCAATGTGGCCAGGGAGTGGTGTACAGGCACTCAGTAGGGCCGTTTACGGTTGATTCGCGATGCCGTACTTCTCACCATGGCGGAATGGTACTTTCCGCCATGCTTGATGGCGTTAGGTACATGTCCGCTAGGGTCAGAATTCGCGTACCGTTGCGCCATGGTGGTAATTACGGTTTGGCATGGCGCGCGTGCGCCTACTTGGTGCAGTTAGCGTTGGCGTTCACTACGGTGTCGCTAATGGCATCGTACTTTACGGTGACGGGTCATAATCGCACCGAGCGCTATTCGATGGCGGTATTGCATTTCCGCCATCGTTTTTCGATTTCCGCCAGGGTCGTAATGAGGGCCATTGTCTTCTATCTTGATTTCTGCTCCGTTTATTCCAGACTGTTCATATTTTATTATTCAATGCTTTGTCTCATGTTTTTCTCTTGACCTTATATCTTTTACATAATTGTCTTCTCTTTGAGATGTATTTTTATTCACCCATACCATGGATGCTGTTCTGCCTTGGAATTGTCTTTTGGTCAGCCAAAGAGCAAGGCACGTCAGGCAATGTGCCTTTTTTTTTTCATGACAACATTTTATTAGGTTGTACAAATCAACATGACATTAACGACAGTACAATCAGTACAATAATCATTGATTGCTACATTTCAGTGATACGGGATCATAGGGTTGGCGAGGGATCAGCTAACGATAGCCGGCTCTCTATTGTCCGATACTATGCCCGATCTTGGTGGTTATATAAGCAGCTGTAGGTGGAGTGTATATGATTGAAGTCTGTGGAATGGTTAATAGAGGGGGCTGCTTTGTAGCCATCTGGTGATTGGTGGCCTTCTAGACAGTGCCGGGAATCTAGTTGCATAGTCCATGAAAGGATCCCAAATGTTAATGGTTTTATTGAAGGTATTAATTCGGATTGCAGTCACCTTTTCAGCTACCGCTATGTCCCAACATTTATACCACCATAGTGCTATTGAGGGTCCGTCTTTGTTTTTCCATAAACGGGCCATAGTAATTTTGCTGCAAGGGGTAAATACGTACACAAACGAGGAATGTGCCCTGAGATTGGTAGTGCCCCACCCCCCGTTTCCCCTAGGAGAATGATTCCCGGATCCCAGAGTATGGTGGGTCCGGTGATGTCTTTGATGTGTTTAATCATGTCCCTCCAAAATGTCTCCGCCCTTTGGCAGGCCCAAACCATTTGAAATAGGGAGCCTGGGGTGGAACAGCCTCGCCAGCAGCAATCAGAGAGATTCGGATTAGCTCTGTTGATCTGGACTGGGGTCACATAATATCTATAGCAGAGCTTGTAGCCTCCCTCCCTATTTGTAATACATTTTGAGCTTTTGTGCAATCTGGCCCAAATTTTAGCCCATTCCACTACCTCTATTTCCGGGCCCAGGTCCTTCTCCCACTCGATCATGTATCTTTCTTTTTTCGTGGGGTCAGCCCTGTCTAGAAGGTGGTACAGTGAAGAGATTTTACTTCTTTTTGTTGGAGTTGTGAGGGAGATCTCTAGAGCTGTTAGCTCTCTGGCGCATTTCTCTCGGACCGCCCTGTGAGACAGCCAGTGCCGTATTTGGGTATAATGGAATCTCTCCCGCTCCTCTACCACAAATTTTTCTTTGCATCTTTCAAATGAGATGGTGGAACCCTCCTCTAGAAAGTCGCCCGTTTTAAGCAGGCCACCCTCCCTCCAGGATTGAAAACTATTGGGGCAACAGCCTGGTGAGAACTCTGGGTTATTCCAGATAGGGGTTAAGAGGCCCAGAGTGCCCCGTATACCCCATTTCCGAGCTGCTGCCTTCCAGCTTCCGGGCAATTGTGACCGTGGCGGTAAGGGGGCCTTTATTCGCTTGCACTTTCAGTTCCGGCAGATGCGGCAGACCTGCTGGGTTGCCCGGGCACCAGGACTCCTCGATCTGCATCCATTTTGGAGCATCGTCTTCTTGCACCCACGAGAATACATGTGATAGCTGGGCTGCTAGGGTATATCTAGCTATGTCTGGCACTCCCAGCCCTCCCTGATTTTTGTCCCGAATCATTATTCGCTTACTAATGCGAGGCTTCCCCCCCCCGACAAATACCTGCAACTTCTTTTGCATATCCACCAGTACTGGGCCCGGAATACGGGTCGGTATTGCTGTACAGAAATATAGCCACCTGGGGATCATATTCATTTTTATGGCAGCAATTCGCCCAAACAAGGACATTTCCTGGGAAGACCAGGTCTTTAAGTCTTTCTTAAAATTTGTAATAAGTTGTGGAATGTTGGCAGCATATAAATGGGCCGGGTCTTTAGTGATACATACCCCTAGATATTCAATTGCGTCTTTTGCCCATGGGATCGGCATTAACGGGCTGAGGACGGATCTTTCTTGATTAGAGATATTGATCACCAGGGCCGATGATTTGTCTAGGTTAATTTTGAACCCTGATAATGCCCCAAATTCATTAATTTCCTTCCATAAGGGAAGATGCCAAATTTGACGCTGTTATTAATATGTCATCTGCATATAGTCGATTTTATATTCACGGCTTCCCACCTTGATTCCTCCAATCCTGGCGTTCTGCCTAATTTTGGCTGCAAAGGGCTCCATCGACAAAGCAAAAATCAGAGGAGAGAGTGGACACCCCTGTCTAGTGCCTCTTGATATCTGTATTGCTTTGGATATCTTGCCATTGACCCGTAGCTGTGTCGTGGGGGTTTGGTAATTGGCCATTACCCATGTAATGAAATTTGGGCCGAATCCGAAATGTTCTAGGATTGCGCGAAGGTACCCCCAGTCCTCCAGATCAAATGCTTTATGAGCATCTAATGATATCACAGCCATCCTATCCCCGGATCTGTGGGCATGTTCAATAATGTCTATTGTTCTTCGAATATTCTCGTGAGCCCCTCTCCCTGGCATAAACCCCATCTGGTCACTGTCGATCAGGCATGGTAAAACCACTCCCAACCTGCCTGCTAGCACTTTAGCAAAAATCTTACCGTCATTGTTCATGAGTGTGATCAGACGATAAGAAGTGGTCAGTTCGGGTGCCTTCCCGGGTTTGTGCAACAGGACAGTTAACGACTCTGCCATTGACCCAGTGACAGAACCCGAGACCAGAAAAGAGTTGAATAATGCCACCAGTTGAGAGACTAAGAGCCTGGAATATTTCTTATAGAAGGATGCGGATAAGCTGTCTGGGCCCGCAGCCGTGGATTTCAGAGATTTAATGGCTTCGATTATTTCCTCCGCCGAAATGGGTGATTCGAGGTGCTCCAGTTGAGTCGAGTTCTGCTTGGGTACTGACTGCAAATACTCTGGTAGGTTGTCTAATGCTGTTGGTGACCCTTTCATGATGTCTGAGTGATATCTTGATAGTTCGTCGATTTAATCCGCATCAGTGTAGAAGATTTTCCCATCCTCCCTGGCTATTGTGGGTATGTTGTTTCTGCTTCGAATTTTTTTCAGTTTTTGCACAAATACTTTGTTCGCTTTATTCCCCTTTGTGTAATAAAACTGCTTTGTGAAGGCTAAAGATTTAGCAGTACGATCGGCGCAATGCATTTCCAAGGCTGTTTTGGCCTTTCTTAGCTCTCTCTCAACTTTTCTGGAATATCGCCTTTTCAGATCGGCCTCCAATTGGTTCACTCTCTCCTCCAGTTTGGCTGCAGCAATGTTCGAGATCCATCGTTGTTCAGCCCCTGCGCTAATCAGAGAGCCTCTGACAACTGCCTTCATTGCATCCCAGATGATATTGATAGGAGAGATCTCTGTGGTGTTTTCTTTAAAGTAGTTGACTATTGTGCTCTCGACTTCCATTTTGATGCATTCATCCAGTAACAGAGAATCATTCAGTTTCCAGTGTTTTTGGGCCAGGTGCTTTTGCCCCGATATAGCTAATTTTGCAGTTACTGGGGCGTGATCCGAGATCATGCAGGTGTGTATTGATGTTGCATCGAAGCATGGGTAAAGGACCCCTGAGATCAAAATGAGGTCGATTCTCGAGAAGCCTTTGTGTACTCCTGAATAATGGGTGTAGTCTCTTGAGGTCCCATTAAAGAGCCTCCAGGCATCTACGGTTTCCGTTTCCCTTAGAAGCTTGGCAAGTGATAGTGCTTGTACAAAGTCATATTTAGTGGGCGGAAGGGCCTTGTCCACTTGGGGATTTGGCATCGAGTTGAAGTCCCCACCCATGATTAGGGGCCCTTCTTGGAATGCTGAGATGGTTGGTATTAGACTTGTGATGAAGTTAGCTTGGGCAGAGTTGGGGCCATAGATAGAAGCGATGGTGATAGGGAGCTCTACAAATAGCCCCTTAAGTAGGAGGAACCGCCCATTTGGATCTCTTTTTATAGTGATTTTTGTTAGAGGGATCCTGTCACTCAGGAAAATAGCTACCCCTCTTTTCTTCTGGCCGGAAGTGTCAAAGTATGCTTTTTTGTACCTGCTAAATCTTACTTTGTGTTCGTCTTCATGCAGTAGATGAGTTTCCTGAAGGAAAACAATGTCCCCGGCTAATTGCCCAAGCCTGTGTTCGACGGATTTCCGTTTCCTTGGCGAGTTAAGACCTTGCACATTCCATGACAGGATTGTTATTTCGCTTATGTCAGCCATAGTCTCCTATTCCTTTTTTGGCTAAGATTGAGCACATGCCTGCTTGCTGATCCTGATCTTCCCCGTCTGAGATTACTTTGATGCGTCAGTGATGCTTCATTGGTGTCGTTGGTATGTCATGATGTGAGATTGAACACTGGGCCGAGCAACTAAAGCTCTGAGACCCAGGGTATGTGTTTGTATTTCGGATAACCCTTCCCCATCCCCCACCCCCCTTGACATGAACATGTAGGAAAAGCAACATCCTACTGCCACTGGGAAACTGGTGGCACCGATGCGCTCATATTGGCCAACTGGGCCGCCGAACAAGACGTAAACTAGAACTGGTGTAGTACTCCCACACTGCCAGGATATCATCCTTTGTACCGTGATGAAAGTTAACCCAAACGTGAGGCTCCCATCTTCTTTCGGGCGTGTAGGTCCATCCGTCGAACCTATCGTCGATCACCGCAGTCAGTTACAGAGTTTCTGTGACCCACCATCGTTGGCGGATCTTTGAGCTGAGATCACCCAGGGTTGGAGTTTTTCCTGGATGGACCTCGAGGTCTGCGCCGTCGGGCGGGTTTCGACCATGATCCATCGAAAGGTTTGCTGTGCTGAGATTGGGATGGTTATTCAGAATCCAAGCCGCCCCCTGATCCTCTGATGCCCATGAATTTGTCGGCCTCTTTCGGTGTCTGAATTTGTCTCTGAGCCCCCTCCCATGTGAACCTGACCGAAGTTGGGAATCCCCAGTCATAGGCAATCTTTTTCCCTCCGCAGCCATTCCGTGAATGTTTGCATGGACCTTCGCTTCTGAAGCGTAGAGTTCGCTAGGTCTTGATATAGCAATATTTTAGATCCTTGAAATGTTATTTGGCCCATTTGTCTTGCTTCGGGCATGATTTCCCCCTTGATTTGGTAGAAATGAACCCTTACCAGAACATCTGGGGGGAAGTTGGATGTCGATCTCGGAACTGACCTATGTACCCGGTCCAGCTCCAGAGGTGCCTCGTCTGGCAGGGTTATGATGAACCTGACCAGTTCCGAGACGTAACTTCTTAGCTCTGCGTCTGGTATAGATGATGGGATCCCCCATAGGAGAATATTATTTCTCCGCGACCTATTCTCTGCATCTTCTTGTTTAGCTTCTAGGAGGTCACATCTCGCTTCCAGAGCTTTGATTCTGTCTGTCGATCTCGTCTTCGAACGCTGGTCACATACTTCTGATTCGAGCTCCGCCGTCCTCCTGGCAATGTGCCTTTTTCACTGATACTTCTGTTGCTATGAATATTTTAGATGTTCCCAAAGCATAAGGTAGAAGGGAACACCCATAACCGCTTTCATCTGCCGTACTTCTCCCCACCTTTTTCATGTGCTGATACCATAGATTATTCTTTAAATGAGCCGAATTGTAAAGATATGTATTTATATTGTCATGGCTCTCCTCAACATCCCTTTTAAATAGAGACCATAGATGTTTAGTTATATTATAGAGAAAGCTGTCTGTGCCTCTAGTGGGAAAAATAGTAGTTGTTTCATTAACATCCCCCATATCTGCATTGTCCTTTTTGATATCTCTAAACATCATCATAATAAGAAGAAAACACTAATCATAATGCAGAATGTTATCACAATTATTACTTCATGAAAACCTATTGACTTTCTTGATGACAGTGAACTTCAGAAATGTTGGAACCTCTCCATTTTGTATTTACTTTAATATGCAAATATGTTCACCTTTTAGATAACACGTTTATCAAAAACAGTAAGACAATTGCCATTATTATTCTAAAAAATGATTTTTTGGATTACTGAGAAGCGTACCTATATTCATGTATCATCTTATTAGAGCTGAATAAAACTGGAATATGTGGGTAAAGGCAACATACAAGAGTGTGTGCATAGTGTATACAATAGGTATCATGAAAGATCAAATGTGCCTCTTTTTTTCTGGCTCCGATTATCTATCCCATTGTTCCTGGACCCTACCTAGAAAAGAAGAAATGTTCCCAGGATAACTGCATGTCTTTTTATTCTTTGTCAAATTAGAAAAGATTGATCCCTTGTTTAAGATGCTTTTATGTGCTCATCATTCTTCTTGTTCTTGCTTCTTGCATCCATGGAACTACTTCTCTTGCTTCACTGCGGGCAGCTGCAGGAAGGGGTCGGTGTTTCTCATTTGTATAGCTTGATATCATGTAAATGCAGCCAAGCTCGCCATCATTTTAACTTTACTGCAGTGGGACTAACTTCCTCCACCTCATGGCAAACTTCAAAACAGGGTGTGCTTCAGGTACGCATGAATTTCTGTACCAGCACATGGTCTCCTGGATACAAAACAAGTGGCTGCAGTAAACCCTCTAAATCATTGGATTGTTTGTCTTTGTCGCTTCTTTTTGACCCCTCCCTTCTGTTTTTGACCTGTTGAGACATGAAAGAAATACTTGCAGTCATTGTTGTTAGGTAATCGTGCATCTCATCACCTAATGCCTTTGCTACACTGTGGGCATCAGTTCTTACCCTAGTTGGAGGAGCAAAGTGGGATTCTCATACAGCATCCAGTCAAACAACTCATGATGAGTTAGATGGTGATCTGAACAAGGCTGATTTCTCAGAGCATATAGGGCAAGGGGTAGGCAATGTTGCCATCCCTTTTTAAGGTCATTTTGATTTTCGCTGTTCTTTCATTTAATAGTACGTTTAATTTCTCAGATGTCATTCGCCTGTGGGTGATAAACAAAAGGAAACTTGTGCTTAATACCTAATAGGAGAATTATTTGTTCAAACATCTCATTTACAAAATGTGGTCCATTATCATACCGCAAAACCTTGCAAAACTACCCACCGGGGGAACACCTTGCATACAAGGAACTTTGCGGCACACGAGGCATCAGGGTGCGTGCAAGGACCTGCCTCAATCCATCTACACAAAGGACATACTACGACCAGCATATATCTGTAGCCATTGCATGTCTGTAACATATCAACATAATATATATGTAGATGCGGAAATGGGTCATTGGGTCTTGGAATTGCTCCTCTTACTGTTTGCAAAGTGTGCCCTGCAGTACATTTCTTTTTTTCTTTTTTTCTTTATTTTATTGTTTTTTTTTAACAATACAATTATCATCATTATTGCGTTGTTTAAAGATCTAACGTATCCCTCCCTCCTCCTTTCTCCCCCCCAACTTTCCAAGACCACAATTGTTCTTTATCGATCCTTCACTTTCCGGATGGCCCTCCTGGGCTGCCGGTGTCGTCAGAAGGGGAAGCTAGATCGGTTGGATGAAATAGTGACACCGTGAGCTCCACCCATTGTTGTAGGTCCTCGCTGATTTCCAGTCTCTGTTCCCTCTGCGCGTTTTCCCATGCACCTGTTTCTGCTGCTGTCCATTTACGGAGGTCCTCCCACCACGATGTTATGCTGGGGGCCTTGGGAGATTTCCACCCCATAGCGATGCGTCTCTTTGCTTAAATATATATCAGGTCTTTAAGCCTGTTTAAGGGTTTGTTTTTTTTGTTGCTTTTTTTGTATCTGCCCAGGATGCACGATCTCGGTGACTGTACGTCCAAGATAATGTCTGCGCTGGCGACCCTCCCTGCGGCCTGGGTCCAAAAGGATAATATGGCCTGGCATTCCCAAAACATGTGGGTCATCCCCACCCGGGGTTCATTGCATTTGGGGCACTCAACTGTTCTCGCTTGAATTTGGTGATGGCTGCAGGAGTGAGGTACGCTCTGTTGGTGATATAGAACTGTATGAGCTGCAGTCGGGCGTTTCTGGACACTTTTTTATGATAGTGGGTTATGGATTCCCATTCCTTGTCCTCAAATTGCAGGCCGAGCTCTAGTTCCCATTTCGCTTTGCACTTAAGGTCTTGCTTGGTTGCGCTGTCTAACAATGATTTGTAGAGTCTCGAGGTTTCGTGTCCGCCCTCGGCAGCGTTTAACATGTTTTCTATGCTGTCAAGTCCGGTTTCGAGGTTCTCAACTTCGTGCCATCTATTTGCGAGCTTCCTTGTCACCACTCCGTGAAGTAGGAACTGCCCCACCGGTAGTCCCGTGGTCTCGTGTAGCTCTGCGAACGTTAGAATGTCCTGGTCGTCCACAAGGTCTCTGAGGGTGGCGACCCCGTAGGATTCCCACGTGTTCCTTATTTCTTTCAAGACCCCTGGTCTGTTTGCCATTATTGCAGCAATCAGTATTTGAGGTGAGTATGGGTCAATTGTCCCCATGACTTTGCAGACTCTCTTCCAAATCTGGATTCCAAGCTTCATTAGGTACGGTTTGTGTTGATTGACCCCGTCTGTGGTCCAGAATAGGTCTCTGAGTAGCATGTGGGGGATGGCTGGTTGTAGGAGGCGGGTGTCGGTTGTGGTTTCGTCAGCCATCCATTGGATTATGTGTTTCAGTTGGCCTGCTAGGTAATATAGTTCGAAGTTAGGGATTTTCAGGCCTCCTCTGTCGTACGGTCTCTGCAATACCTCTAGTGCCAATATGTGTCTCCCTCCTTGCCACAGGATTCACCTGCATAGACTATTTAGTTCTTTGAAGAATTTCTGGGGGATGTAGTAAGGAACATTGGTGAAGAAGTGTAGGAGGCGGGGCAGCGCCACCATCTTGAGAAGCCCAGCTCTCCCTGCGACTGAGAGCGGGAGTCTGCCCCAGAAGTCCATTGCCTTTTCTAAGCTGTCTTTTGTCCTTGCTGTATTGAGGGATTGCTCGGTTTTGGGGTCTCAATGGAGAGTTTTCCCAAGGTACTTGAAGGAGGTGGACTTCCATTTGATGGCCATGGCTGGGAGCCTTTCTTCGCTTACTTCGCTTAATGATACGAGAGGGAAGAGGCAAGACTTGTCATGGTTAATTTGTATCCCTGTGTACCTGCTAAACCCATCCTGAGTCTCTAGTATGTATGGCAATATATGCTCAGGGTTGTTTAGGTAGAGGAGTGTGTCATCTGCGTAAATAGAGACCAAATGGGTCTCCATCTATTTCAATGACCCCATCCCCATATTCCTGCCTTAGATATGCTGCTACGGGTTCTATTGCGATGATGTATAGCATAGGGGAGAGCAGACACCCATGTTGCGTGCCCCTGTAAAGGCGCCATTTGTCTGAGTTAGTATTGTTGGTGCGCACCCTGGCCATGGGATCGGTGTATATGAGATTAGTCCATTTTAGAAAGGCAGGTCCTATACCCATCTTGGTCATGGTGGCATGTAGCCACTTCCATTGGACTGAGTCAAATGCCTTAGTGTCGTCTAGGGATGCCACTGCGCATTTTCCAGGCCTGCTGTTAGTGCTGTGAATAACGTGGTGTAATTTACGCAGGTTTTCTGTGATGGTTCGCCCGGGTACGTACCTAGTTTGGTCTTGGTGAATTAGCAGTGGGATCACTCTACGAAGCCTTCTCGCTAATAGCGCTGTCAGGATCTTGTTATCTGTGTTGAGCATAGGTAGGGGCCTGTAAGAGGCGGACTCTCCGCTGTCCTTTCCTGGTTTTAGAATGGGGATAATCAGGGCTTCCCTCATGGTGTCTGGGAGGGAGCCTATTTCGTATGCTTCATTGAATACTTGGGCCAGCAGCGGGACCAGCGTTTCCTCGTACGTTTTGTAGAACTCCCCTGGGAGCCCGTCCGTTCCGAGGGCTTTGCCGGACGGTAAGGATCTAATGGTGGGCATGACCTCTTCTGGGGTGATGGGCTCGTCCAAGGCCTCCGCTAGTTGCGCGTCTAATTTGGGTAGCTCGATGATGTCTAAGACATCGTATGTTTCAGTGTCAGAGGGTGATGGGGGTTCCGTGTATAGAGCTTGTTAAAACCCGGTGAAAGCCGTGTTTATTCCGGCCTGCGTGTATGCCAATGTGCCGTCTGGGTTACAGACTTGGCAGATGGGTGTCTTGGGGGTTTCTCTTTTGTAAAGCCAGGCTAGGAGCCTCCCGGCTTGTCCCCAAGGGCATGACTTTGTTCAATGTATTTTGAGTATCTAAGCTTCCCAAGCTTTTCCCAGAGCCCCAGGCAAGCCTGTTTAAGCTCTATCATTCTTTGAACAGGGGTGGGGTCCACGGGGCCTTGGCTTCTAGTGCTTGTAGCTCATCTTCATTGCGTGTGAGTGTGGTGAGTATGGACTTCTGGGCTCCTCCTATAGCTGCGATCATCCACACCTCATGACCACCTTATACGCCTCCCACACCGTGCTAATGTGTTGTACGCTATTCATGTTAAGTTTCCAGTAGTCTAGCATGCTTTTTCTAATCTGTTCTGAGAAGGCCTCGTCTAGCAGGGCCTCCGATCTGAGCCTCCAGGTGGGGGCTGGGGGTCTAGGTGCGAACACTGTCCACGTGGTCACTAATGGGAAGTGGTCCAACAACACTCTGGCAAGGTATTATGTGTCGCTGAACGTGGCCAGTTGTTCCTCAGTTACATGGATGTAGTCTATTCTAGTGTGGACAGCATGTGGGGCTGAGTAGAAGGAGTACTCGCGCCTCTCTGGGTGATGTTCTCTCCACAGATCCCTGAGCGCATATTGTTGTGTTAGTGCGTTCAGTATTTTGGCCAGCGGGGCCGGGCGGGCGGGCATATTTGTTATCTGATCTGTCTATGAGGTGATTTAGAGTACAATTGTGTTCTCCCCCCCCATATCAAGGTGCAGTCCCTGAACGGGCTCTGTTATTTATATAGGGAGCGGAAGAAGACTGTGGCGTCGTGGTTGGGTGAGTAGGTGCTAACCAGACAGAATTCCTTTCCCTCAATGTTGCTGTGTATCAAGGCCATTCTGCCTTTATCATCAGTCTTTGATTGTAGCATTTTCATGGGGATGGTGGGGGCTATCCAGATTAGGACTCCTCTTGCATAAGTGGAATATGTGGATCCTATCAATGTCCCTCTCCAAATTTTGGCGAGTGCAATAAGCTTTTGTGCGTTCAGGTGAGTTTCCTGCATGAGGGCTATTCCTACCTTGCTGCGCTTTAGAAAATGCATGGATTCTGCACTGCTTAACCTAACTGTTCATTTCTCTGACATTCCATGTCAGGATTCTGATTTTATCTGCAATGAGTTTTTTGTAATCAAACTAATGTGGGTGGCGCTCCAGGTGCGTCCTCAGATGTTTCCAACGGCTTCCGGTGCTGTGGGTGGTCTTGGATTCCTTATATAAAGTCCCCCAACTTGAATACCAACTCCCTGGTTCCCTCCCACCTCGAACTTTAAACTTCCCCGTAACATACGAGTCCAGCAGGGTTTCCCCCATTCTGACTACCCCGTTTCCGCTCCATTTGACCTCTTGGAGGTCTCTTGGTGCCCTACGGGCGGGTTTGATATACCCTAATTCCTTCTGCAGGGCAGAAGACGTTCCATTCACTGTTGCTGTGTAGGTTGCAGTCTCTGTTTAGTGTAGCTTTTGTTAGGATCAATCTTGTAGTTCTGAATGTTAAGTTTCCATCTGTGTTCCTTCCTGGCTATGCGTGTGCGGTTTGCTCTTGGATAATCGCTCAGGTCGCCACGGTCTGCGGTCTCTCGTTTCAAGGTCTGGGAGCTGCCTATCGTCCATCCATCCCGTGGCGTCGGCTGGAGTGTCGAACAAGTGCGCCTTGTTATCATGTAGCACCTTTAGCCTCGCTGGATAGAGGAGCATGTAGCGCATGCCGGCTTTCTCCAGTCTTGCCTTTGTGTGGTTGAATTGGGCTCTTCGCATCTGGACCTGAAACGTGTAGTCAGGGTATATGGCTATCTTTGCTGCATCTCTCTGTATACAGCCCCCCGACCTAGTGAAGGCCAAGATGGTCTCTCTGTCCCTATAGTTGAGCACTTTCGCAGTTACCGGCCTCGGTGGCGTCCCCGGCGGTGGTCTTCTGGTAAGCGAGCGGTGCGCTCTTTCGATGGTGAAACCCTGTGTTAGCTTCCCAGCCCTGATCTCTTGCAGTCAGAGGTTTTCGATGTAGTTTGTGGGGTTGCTTCCTTCAATGCCCTCCGGTAGGCCAATAATTATGATGTTATTCCGTCGGGCCTGCCCTTCGGCCTCATTCGCTCTGTCTTCGAGATTTTTCTAATATTATAATATGCAATTGTCCATGTTGACCTCTTATTTGACATGTTTACTTTGCTATTTTGAATGTCACAATTTTCATCAATAAATGTGTCCTTATATTTTCCAAAGAAAGATGTGTGTATGTCTCCTTGGCTGGCCCTGACCCTTGCTTGGGCTGCCCATCTATTAAACCATACTGCAAACTGAATCACTTCTAGGGGCTCCTAATTTTGGCAGCAAGCACACACTGAGTTTAAGGGGGTAATTCATGGAATAATTGTGCGCCGAAAATTTGTGCCACAAGCGTGAAAAAGCTAGCGAATGCATGGAATTCATGGAAGGCCATGTGCGTGTTTTTCCAGGGATGAGCGCCAAATACGCACTTACCTTACACGTCAGTGCGACCGGGCCAACGTGTGCACGACAGGAACAGAGAAAGCGCACAACTTCTCGCGCACACACCTAAAAAGGGGGCAGAACACGGGGAATGGGGAAAACCCACGCATGTCAAAACACACGCACAAATACGTCTGCCACACGAAAGCAGGCGGAAGCTCCCCCGCGCTGCATAAAAGTGCATGCAAACAAGCATATACAGCTACGGTGAATGTCCCATTCCTCGCAGCAGTGATTGTGAGACACCGCAGGAGGAGGAGAATAGCCAGGCCCCGCATTCCTTTGCCCAGGACCAGCCTTTTTGGGATGCCTGATGACCAGGTCTATGGCAGGTATAGGTTTCCACCTCAGATCATCCAAGACCTGGTCACTGAGTGGGAGGATGAACTCACATCACCCACCCTGTGCTCCCAAGCATTGAGCCCCTTGGAGAAGGTGCTCAATGTGCTGCATGTTTTGGCCACTGTGTCATTTCAGCGGACAACTGCCATAGTGGGGGGCATCTCACAGCCCATGCAGTCACGTTGCCTACACCAGGTGTTGGCAATCATCACTGCACGCCCCTCAGTCTGCAGCACATATACATGCCCAGAACACTTGCAGAAAGGCAGGCCGTGGTCCTGGATTTCTACAGGTTGGCACCCTTCCCCAAAGTGCTTGGTGCCATAGATTGCACCCATGTGGCCCTACGTCCACCTAGGGCCACTTAAAACATCTACTGCAACCACAAGCACTGGCATTCCATGAACGTGCAGGTTGTATGCGATGCCAAGGGAATCATCACCTCTGTCTATGCAAACTATCCAGGGTCCACCCATGATAGCTTCATATACAGAATGTCCGCTCTGAGCCGGGCCCTGGAAGCTGGGAAGCATGGCGACACATTGCTCATAGGTGATTACAAATGCCTGTGCACATGCATGCATATCACACACAGACAAATACACAAGCCCAACTAATGACAACCATTATCACCTTACCAGGGGACAGTGCCTACCCTCTGAGCACCTACATGATGACGCCAATACCGGACCACACCATCCCAGGTAAGATACAACGCATTCCATATTGCAACCAGGGCCATAGTGGAGCGCACATTCAGAGTGCTCAAGTGTTACGCTCACCTGTTTCACACGGGGGCGTCGATCTGGACTGGCCCGCTGTTGCTTCCACCAGAGTAACACGTAGAGCCGAGATGACAGACTGGAGAGACCCACTTAGCTTCGTTTGTTGGACTCGTACGAATATCTTTCTGCAATGGAGAAAGGGAATTAACCTCCCGTAATCTGAGCGTTAACCCACATTCCCACTCCCCTTGTCTGCCCACAGAACACTCCTGAAGTTCCCTCTTAATCTCACCTGAAGATTTGGAAAGATGAGCTCTCCATCCTGCGTCGAGCGCAGGGGCGCGTAGACGACCAGTTACTTCACTGGCGTGGAGGAATTGGTGAGTTCCAGTATTGACTCTAAGTCAAATTGTTCGTAAGAGTTCAAAAGTCTGATCTTCACTCTGCCAGATTCCTTGCAGGTTGCGGATTTAAACCACCAGAAGAGTTCCAAGTGGCAATTGGTAAGATCCTGGTAAGTCTATTGTGGTTCTCCCCTTTGGGGCCAGGGTACAGCGATGATGCAGAATTAACTGCGCCGACCCGAAATGAGGTGAGTACCCCCCTGTGGTAAATCAGGTAAGTCTTTGGGGTTAGGTTGTATTGTCCTTGTTTTTTCCCTTTAGGGGCCGGGGTGCGGTGGTGATGCGGAATTGACTGCGCCGACCCGAGATGAGGTGAGTACTGCCCTGTGGTAATCAGGTAAGTCTTTGGGGGTGATTTGTATTGTCCTTGTTTTTCCACTTAGGGGCCAGGGTGCGGCAGTGATGCAGAATTGACTACGCCGACCCGAGATGAGGTGAGTACCCCCCTATGGTAAATCAGGTAAGTCTTTGGGGGTGGTTTGTATTGCCCTTGCTCACCTATCTGTTCTTGTCTCCCCCAGGTGTTGAAGAATGGCCTCGAGATGCTGGATTCGCGATGGTGTAAAGGAATGCAGCCTCGGTTGGTGAGTTCAGCGCGGCTCTGCGAGGTGCGTGGCAATGCACCTGAGAAGGCTTCTCTCTTCCAGATCGAAGATGTGCTAGATCAAGGATTCAGGTAATGGTTTTGTTCTGACCTCTTCTCCTTCTCCTTTTCTTGTTCCAGGTGTTCCAGGGCTGACGCGGGCGTGGCTGAAGACTGGAGCTGCTGAAGACACGGTGAGCGTTATGCTGCAGCAAGCAGAATAACGCGAAGCACGTGTGGCTGTCCGGGTGTGGCTTAAATAGCCTTGGAAGAAGTCCCAGGTAAGTATTCTTCCACAGCCCCACCCGAGAGGAAAGGAGTCCCTGAGGTAAAGTAGTCCCTTTAAGCCTCATTTGGCTTGTGGCTTTGTGCAGCATGGTCTGCATCAGGTAGGTATGCAGCATGGTCTGCAACAGGTAAGATTTCTGTAATGAGCCTGGCGCCATAGGTGCCAGGACTGTAGCCATAGAGCCCCTAACTGGGGTTTTGGGGCATGCTTCAAGTGGCATGATGCCTGCTTCCGGGGTTGCTGGGCCTGGTCTGGCTTTCCGGGGGCAGGCATCGTGACAGCACTCCCCCTCAAGGCCCCTCCTAAAGCTGTTCACCCTCTCGGCCTTGATTTGTCTGGAAATTCTTGGTGGAACCTTTTCACTAATTGAGGTGCATGCACATGGTCACTAGGCTCCCAAGATCTTTCTTGTGGACCATACCCTTTCCAATCAATGAGATAGAAGAGTTTTGATCTCACCCTTTTAGAGTCCAAAATATTCTTGACTTCGAATTCAGGTTCCCCGTCTATGAGGATAGGTTCAGGTGGGGTGGTTAGTCTAGTTCCTGGTTGCACAGGCTTCAAAAGAGACACGTGAAAAACAGGATGAACACGCATATGACCAGGCAGGTCCAACTTGACGCCCACTGGGTTAATAATAGCCTTAATAGAATAAGGTCCCAAGTACCTGGGGTTAAAAGTCCGTGTTCCCTTGAGTGGTAAGTACTTGGTGGCTAACCATACTTGGTCCCCTACTTGGTATTGCGGTGCTTCACTCCTGTGTTGATCAGCATCCTTCTTGTATTTATCCTTAGCCTTTTGTAAATGTGCAGTCGCTTCTTTAAAGGCTTGTGTGATAACAGCGTGGAAATGGTCCACCGCAGGCATCTCTAAATGCTGGGAAGAATCTAAGTCTGAGGTTCGAGGATGGTGACCATATATGGTAAAAAAAGGGCTTTGTTTAGTTCCTGAGTGTACAGAATTATTGTATGCATACTCGGCGATCCAAAGAATGTCTTTCCAATCCTCCTCAGATTGGTTCTCTCAGTTTGACCGTCGGTCTGTGGATGGTGGCTGGTTGAAAGCCTAACATCAATTTGTGCCAGCTGGCAGCACTTTCTCCAAAAATGTGAAATAAATTGACTTCCACGGTCTGGAATTAACACGGAAGGAAAACCATGTAGACGGACAACATTTTCAAGGAACTCCTTGGCCAGGATTGAAGCTGAAGGTATTCCTTTTAAAGGAATGAAATGGGCCATTTTAGAAAAAAGATCTACAATAACTAGAATGGTGTTATAACCTTTGCACGGGGGTAAATCCGTGATAAAGTCTAATGACAAGGTATGCCAAAGAGTAGGTGGTATGTCTAATGGTTGTAATAATCCAGCGGGTTTTTTCTTTTCCCCTTTATTTTGAGCGCAAATGCCACAAGACATGACAAACAACTTGACATCTTTTCGCCAGGTGGGCCACCAAAACTGTTTCTTGATTTTGGCTTCAGTTTTAGCAATGCTAGGATGTCCTTCCATCAAGGTGTCGTGGTAATGAGAAATTACAAGTTTCTGTAGTTCCTCTAGTGGCAAAAATAGCCGGCCTTGGTAATAAGGTAGATTGTTGGTGACAGAATACTCTGGGCCTTTCCTTGCCCAGCCCTGTAAGGCATCGGAATCAAAGAGTTGATGGACCTTTTCTTGAATGTCCTCCAGAGAGTGTATGGATGTCAGACCAAGGATCCTCTGTTCAGGAATTATGGGTACAGGTTCTAAAGCTCTTTCTGTTTCTCCCATTCCTATTCGGGACAGGGCGTCAGCTTTTCCATTTTTACAACCTGGTCGATAGGTTATTACAAAATCAAACTCGGCGAAGAACAATGCCCAACGGAGTTGGCGTGAAGATTGGGCCTTGGCTACCTTTAGGTATTGTAAGTTGCGGTGATAAGTGATGACCGTAATGGTATGCCTGGCGCCCAGCAGATAGTGCCGCCAAGCCTTGAAGGCGGACTTGATGGCCAACAGTTCCTTGTCCGTTATAGCATAATTTAATTCGGGAGCCGAAAACTTTCTTGACCAAAACACCACTGGGTGCAGCTGGTTAGTTTCGGGATCCTTTTGGGAGAGCACTGCTCCCATAGCTGAACTGGATGCATCTGTTTCCACTATGTAGGGAAGCTCTGGGCGCGGGTGTCATAATACAGGAGCAGACGTGAATTTCTTTTTTAACTCTTGGAAGGCGTTCTCGGCTTCTTCTGTCCATGTAAAGCGTTTATTCTTTCGCAATAGTGTTGTAATGGGATGTACAATGTGTGAGAAGTCCGGGATAAACCTGCGGTAGAAATTGGCAAAGCTGAGCATGCTTTGCACTCCTTTGACTGAGCTTGGCGAAGTCCAATTAAGAATTGCGTCCACCTTCCGTGTATCCATCCGGATTACTTTCGGGGTCAGAATAAATCCAAGAAAGTCTACTTCCGTAGTGTGAAAGATGCACTTTTCCAGTTTAGCGTATGACTTATACTGGCGTAACTTTTCTAGGACTGCTCGGACGTGCTTTACATGATCGGATTCTGATAGGGAGTATACTAAGATATCGTCGATGTAAACGACTACACAAACATCGATGAGCTCTCGGAAGACATCGTTCATGAAGAACTGGAAGGCTGCTGGTGCGTTACACAGTCCAAAAGGCATCACCTGGTACTCAAATAATCCGTACTTGGTGCGAAAAGCAGGCTTCCATTCGTCACCCTCTTTGACGCGTACCAGATGATATGCCCCACGAAGGTCTAGTTTTGTGTATATACAAGCGTTCTTTACCTGGTCTAGTAGTTCAGGGATCAAAGGCAATGGGTACCGATTCTTGATAGTTATCTGATTCAGCGCGCGGTAGTCAATGCATGTTCTAAGGTCGCCTTCCTTTTTTGGCACGAAGAACAAAGCGGAAGATGCAGGGGACTTGGACGGGCGGATGAAGCCATTAGCAAGATACTGGTCTAGGTACTGGCGCAAGTGGAGATTTTCAGGTTCCGTGAGGGCATAGATTCTGCTGCAAGGTGGTTGTGCTCCTGGTATGAGATCTATTTGACAATCATACAATCTGTACGGTGGTAAGGTGTTTGCCTGCTCCTTTTGAAAGACATCCTGAAAGTCTTGGTATTCAGCAGGTAATTGTATGGCAGCTGGGATTATTGGGGCCAGTACTGAATTTAGAGTTCTCTTTGGGTAACAGGTGTTAGCACATTCTGGGAAGGTTAGTCTCTTCTCTCGCCAATCAATACAGGGATTGTGTTTTTCCAACCAAGGGATTCCCAGTATCAGTTGAAACTGTGGAGCCGTGATTAAATCAACACCATAACCTCTCGGTGTCCATCCTGACCCAGCAAAGTCATCTCTGCAGTGGAATGAGTTACGGGCCCAGAGGCAATTTCAGTTCCATCAACAGTGGTGACGACATTGGTAGTGGTCTTTCGGGTGAGAGGTAGATTCATCCTGCAAGCCAATCCGTAGTCCAAATAGTTTCCTATGGCTCCACTATCTACGTACGCCTTTACCGCGTGCATGCGTGATGGCTGCTCTGGATCTATAAGTACCATGGGTATGGTGAAATGCGAGGTCAGAGTGTCCTTCTTTAAGCTCGGCAAGCTGACCTCTATACTTGCCGGGCGTGATCGTTTCCCGAGTCAGGTTTCAAGTGGTTTTCGTCTGCTGCTCCTATAGTTTTCTTGGGTGGTTTTACAGGGCAGTTCCGAAGGAAATGACCAGTAGCTCCGCAATATAAACATAATTGTTGTTGCCGTCTTCTTTCCCTTTCCTTCTGGGTTAAGGGTCCTCTAACACCCCCGATTTGCATGGGTTCTGAGGCATCTACCCCCTTCGAGGGTACGTAGGTTTTAACCAAGACCTTGTTTTCAAACTTGGTTCGATCAGCCTTTCTGGTTTGAAGTCTGTGATCTAACTGGACCACAAAATCTATATATTCAGCACAGTCTAAAGGCGGGTTCACGACTTGGGCTAAAACATCCTTGAGTTCTCCCCGAAGCCCTCGATGGAATAATGTATTTCGCTTGGCTTCTGGCCATTCGGTTTCCACAACTAATCTATTGAAAGTTGCAATGTAAGATAAAAGATCCTGATTACCTTGCCGTAAGGATAAAAGTTCGTTATCCAAAGCCTGTCCTTGGGAATGTCGGGCGAACAGTCTTTCCATGCTAGTTCGAAAACCTTGGAAATCTCGAAGAATCGGGTCATCCTGATTTACTAGTGGAATGGACCAGTCCGCTGCACTGCCGCTGAGATATGACAGTACAAAAGCTACCTTGGCTTGATCATTTGGGAAAGCTCCAGGTCTACATAAAAAGTGTAAGCGACATTGATTCATGAATATAGCAAACCTTTTAGGGTCTCCGGCAAAGCGTTCAGGCAGAGCCAAGGGAACGGCTCCAGGAAGGTTGATCTGCACAGGGTTACTCGGTGGCACCGGAGCTGGGCTGGCCCCGAGTCCAGGTAGAGGTGTTTGTCCAGCCTGGCTTTGTAATAGCTGTCTGGCCAAATCATCAGTTTGTTCTTTTGACACTATCAATTCCCTCCTGAGGGCATTGGTTTCCTGACGGGCGGAATGCACTTCGGCCCTTAGTTCCCCTAATAATTGGGCCAACTGATCGGTTTCCGAGGTCTCCATGATGCCCAGGTGGGTATTTGTGGGTAGGCTTCGCGTTCTGTTACGCTCACCTGATTCCCACGGGGGCGTCGATCTGGACTGGCCCGCTGTTGCATCCACCAGAGTAACACGTAGAGCCGAGATGACAGACTGGACAGACCCACTTAGCTTTGTTTGTTGGACTCGTACGAATATCTTTCTGCAATGGAGAAAGGGAATTAACCTCCAGTAATCTGAGCGTTAACCCGCCTTCCCACTCCCCTTGTCTGCCCACAGAACACTCCTGAAGTTCCCTCTTAATCTCACCTGAAGATTTGGAAAGATGAGTTCTCCATCCTGCGTCGAGCGCAGGGGTGCGTAGACGACCAGTTACTTCACTGGCGTGGAGGAATTGGTGAGTTCCAGTATTGACTCTAAGTCCAATTGTTCGTAAGAGTTCAAAAGTCTGATCTTCACTCTGCCAGATTCCTTGCAGGTTGCGGATTTAAACCACCAGAAGAGTTCCAAGTGGCAATTGGTAAGATCCTGGTAAGTCTATTGTGGTTCTCCCCTTTGGGGCCGGGGTACAGCGATGATGCAGAATTAACTGCGCCGACCCGAAATGAGGTGAGTACCCCCCTGTGGTAAATCAGGTAAGTCTTTGGGGTTAGGTTATATTGTCCTTGTTTTTTTCCCTTAGGGGCCGGGGTGCGGCGGTGATGCGGAATTGACTGCGCCGACCCGAGATGAGGTGAGTACCCCCCCTGTGGTAATCAGGTAAGTCTTTGGGGGTGATTTGTATTGTCCTTGTTTTTACCCTTAGGGGCCGGGGTGCGGCAGTGATGCAGAATTGACTACGCCGACCCGAGATGAGGTGAGTACCCCCCTATGGTAAATTAGGTAGGTCTTTGGGGGTGGTTTGTATTGCCCTTGCTCACCTATCTGTTCTTGTCTCCCCCCAGGTGTTGAAGAATGGCCTGGAGATGCTGGATTCGCGATGGAGTAAAGGAATGCAGCCTCGGTTGGTGAGTTCAGCGCGGCTCTGCGAGGTGCGTGGCAATGCACCTGAGAAGCCTTCTCTCTTCCAGATCGACGATGTGCTGGATCAAGGATTCAGGTAAGGGTTTTGTTCTGACCTCTTCTCCTTTTCTTGCTCCAGGTGTTCCAGGGCTGAAGCGGGCGTGGCGCGGACGTGGCTGAAGACTGGAGCTGCTGAAGACACGGTGAGCGTTACGCTGCAGCAAGCAGAATAACGCGAAGCACGTGTGGCTGTCCCGGTGTGGCTTAAATAGCCTTGGAAGAAGTCCCAGGTAAGTATTCTTCCACAGCCCCACCCGAGAGGAAAGGAGTCCCTGAGGTAAAGTAGTCCCTTTAAGCCTCATTTGGCGTGTGGCTTCGTGAGGCATGGTCTGCATCAGGTAGGTATGCAGCATGGTCTGCAACAGGTAAGATTTCTGTAATGAGCCTGGCGCTCATGGCGCCAGGACTGACTTTATTCTTATGAGCCTGGCGCCATAGGCGCCAGGACTGTAGCCATAGAGCCCCTAACTGGGGTTTTGGGGCATGCTTCAAGTGGCATGATGCCTGCTTCCGGGGTTGCTGGGCCTGGTCTGGCTTTCCGGGGGCAGGCATCGTGACATCACGCTTCCGCTCCCTCTACCGCTCTGGCGGACAGCTACTATATGCACCCCCAGTAGTGTGCAGGATCATTGTGGCAGCATGTGTCCTGCACAACGTTGCAACATGGCGGGGCGTACCTGGCACATACCAGGTGACAATCGATGATGAGAAAGGGACAGATAACTGTCACAACCTTGAGAATATGTCCAAGGAAGTGCCACCTTGTGTGCATCCCTAGCTACTTAAACACAACCAATCCCATGTGACCAAAAGGAACACATATAAGGTGCATATCCTACTCACCCCCTTGCAAAACAGGGCATGGAAGTACTGGTATGCTACCCAAACCCTCCCAACTCCCATGACCCCCGTCTGCCACACCATACCATGGTATGCAACGGCAAAACATCAAACCATATGCACAACACATGGCACAATAGTCATGAAGTGCCACGTGAGAAATGTAAATAGGCACCAGACAATTACACCTGACATGGAATCTGAAGAAATGACTGACGGAAACCTCACACCCTGAAAACTGTGGCACAAATACATGCCACCAGTGTTGCAAGCAACAAAAGTCAGAATACCTGTTGCCATGCACATTGGACAATAGCAAATTGGCATTACAAATACTGTGTGCTGCGTGTGTGTCCCCTGCAACACACTGCTCACCGGACAGCACAGTGAGTGTGCATTGCGTTGGGAAAACCCCTTGAGCATCATGAGAAATAAGTACAATCAACAAAATAGTAGCCAGTGAGGCAAATACATGATCAATGAATCAGAAGTGAACATGGATAGAAGGGACACAGCATGCCTGAGAAGGCAATATGGGTGCACGTGTGTGCATGGTGTCGCCGTAGTAGGTGTGGGGTGGCGTTGCCTAAGTGTATGTGTCAGTAGGGACATGCATCAAATACAGGCATGTGAAAGGAAGTGAGCCTCAGTGTCCTGTACACAGCACATGTGAACATTGCACTAAAGGACCCCCCTGTGTGTTAAACCACACCCATCCCCTGATACCTCCAAATCAAACCCAACATAGGATCAGCCATTGACCAGCAGAACATATCATGTACAGAGTACCCCACATCGACAGTGGCAGACAGTGAGCAATCACTGAATCATTGAAAATCCTCATAGGGCCTACACACAAAGTGCATCAAAGCGCCTAAAGGAGGGAGGGAACAAGGGAGAATAACAGTACCTTCCTACAAGTCCTTCAAACAGTCCAGAATGTGAAAATGAAAAATCAAATCAAAGTACATAGTACAAGTGCTTGTAACAATAAGGGAGAGTCTAGGGAGGGAATGTGGGAAAACAAAACTAGCATCAACATTGCTATGCCTGACGGCAATAGTTGCAGTGCAGGAGTCACATAAGGAGGGGTGGTGAGGGAAGAGGAGGGAAGAGGAGGGAAGAGGAGGGAAGAGGAGGGAAGAGGTGGGAAGAGGTGAGGAGAGGTGAGGTGAGGAGAGGTGAGGAGAGTAACAAAACAAGTGTCAAACTATGGAAGGTTGATGAATAATCAAGATACTGCTGGGGAGGGGGAGAAGAAACACAGAAGGGAAAGGGGGAACAGACGACCTGTAATCCGTGGTGGAGGGACTGATAATAAAAGTTAGTGCCAAAATAAAACTCAAAAAGGTGAAGGTAAAGGTGGGTGGGTGTATGGATGGAGGCAGAGGGGAAAGTGTCTGCAAAGACCAAGCAGCTACGTATCACCATGCCTGACGGCAATTGGGGTAGTGCTGGAAAAAGACAGACAGAGGACAAGGAGGAGGGGAAAGGGTGGTGGAGAGGGAGAGGGAGAGGGAGGAGAGAAAGGAGGAGAGAAAGGAGGAGAGGCGGGAGGAGAGAAGGGAGGAGGGGGCCAAGGTGTAAAGGCAGGAAGGGGTTGAGGGGGAAGAAAGCACACACAAATTATTATTTGCAGGAAAAAAATACAAATTATTTGCAGGAAAAAAATGTATTTGCAGGATAAACAAATAAAAATAATTATTTGCAGAAAAACAGAAAAAAAACATCAAAGAAATATCAAAAATGGCCATGTATGACCTGGGGGATCGAGGGGGTCACCCAGGAGGTGAGAGGTACAGGTACAGGGTGCACCTCTACACCCACATGTGTAGATGTAGAGATAAAAAAAAAACAACCTCACTGGGCTCAGCGCCTGCACGGCCCGACCTATGTGGGAGATAGGTTGTCGTCGTCACCCTCTGGATGGAATTCAGAAGGTGGACGCGGCACAGTTGCCTCACCACGCCTATCCGCACCTTGCCCCTCAGCGGCAGCAAGCATACGGGTCTGGTGAGCCAGGTCCTGTATGGCAATGACACGTAGGTCAGCATTCATTACCTCACGTGTCACACGTGCTTTCTCCTGCAAGGACTCACGTGTAAGACGGAGCTCTGCCTGCATGGCCTCACATGACAAACGGTGCGACTCCCGGCTTGCATGGAGTTCAGCTGAGATGGTTCTTTCAAGCTGCACCAACCTGTCTTCTGCCCGCCTACTCTCGTTCATCCAGAGCGCACCCAGAGTAGATCGGAGGGATTGGTGTTCGATCCTCAGAGCCTCACGGTGTGCCTCTGCTTGAGCATCAAGTGCTTGACGCAGAGCCACCATTTCAGCCCAGCGCACCCTGTCAGACGCCGCCATGCCCAGCCTGAGTGAGCGGTACATGGACCGCGTAGCCCGCTCCTGGAGCTCCACTTGCCTTTCAGTGGGGAGGATGGAACGAGCCACACTTTCCATACCTTGAGCCATCATCTCAACTGCTCCCCCCTGTTGCTGTGCTGTGGCATACAAGGCATGCTCCCACTCAGTTGACTTTGTGGCACATGGCCACCGCGTTGCCGTACACCATACCTGCCGGGCCAAAGGAGCCGTGGTCCTTGCTGGGTTGGTGCCGACCGTGGCTGCAGGACTCCATCCCTCCATTGACCTGATGCCCCAGGAACATGGCCAACTGGTGTGGAGTGTGACCCTGCACCCGTAACAACCACAGGCGGACATTCCAACCCAGCCTGGCCCCCTACTCAGAGTCCGCTCTGGACACAATGACCTGGAGCACCAGTGGGTTCTTGTGGGCTGCCACCCCACAACCATCACTGATGCTTGGATGGTCATGTGAACTGACCACCGTGTCTGGGATGACATCTTCACACGCATGTCAGTAGCACATACCACACACATACAGATCACAAAATTGACAGCCAACACATGAAGCAGACTTGTCACACGCAACTCAAAGTCCAGCATGTATACAGTGGCATTGCAATGCAAGGGTATCCCAAAAGCAGAAAAGGATGTGTGCAAAATGTGAAGCCAACACATGTTTTGTATGTTGCCCATCACCTACATCACATACAACCTCTAGCAGGCACATATCCAAGGCAGAAATGAGAGATGGCAAGAAAGAGATGGCACGTAGCATAAGCTGTGGGAACACACAAATAGCCACAGCTGGCAATCACACCGAACACACCATGACACATGTAACATGCATGTTCACGTGCAGCACTCAACAACAATTGACTATGCAGAATACATGTGCCACAGGAGGCACCTACACTACTGCGTTTCGATACAGTGAAAGGAGGGACATGGGTACATACATGGCAGGTCACTATCACACAGCAGCATTGTGTTGGCATGTTGAAGGGCTGAACTTGGCACAAGAGTGGGTGTGTGCGGTGCAGTGCATGTGTACCCCCTCAACTTCCAACATCAAGACGTATGTAGTGATGTCAATCTCCTAATGTGACGGCATTGTAAGGGCAATTGCAGCCATCATGTACAAATGGCATGCACCATGTTGCATGGATACCGTGAAACACCCACCCTCTGGGCAATAGCAGGGAGGCACTGCATGGCAATGAAAGGTTCCCCACAGAACTGTGCATTGGCAGACAGTGTTGGCATGCGTTTATTGCATGTCATCAGTCAAATGTCACTACAGCTGATGAGAAGTGGACATGATGCAGGACAGATGAGGAACCATCAATAGTACACCCATGCATGCAGAAGACACAACACCAGTTGAAAAGGGGCAGTGGGCCTGTAACAGGGGGAGCCATGTGCAGGACAGATGTGGACACCCTAAAGTTGTGTTTGATGACACACAGACCCACAGTGAGCATGAAATGGCTGTCCAAATAACATGACACTTGGATCATCCTGGAGACATACTACAACGAGCAGGCGATCAAGGGCACCTAGGGGCATACATGGAATGCACATGGAACATGAATGTGCACACATGTGCATGGGGAGCCACTGCCATCAGCACAGTCAGAGTGAGACACACTGCACCAAGGACAAAGGATGTATATGACATGATATGACATCTCATCAAGATTGCACTCGTACACAAGTGGCTCAGAGCGCAACCAAGCAAAGGGAGGGGAACAAGGGAGAAAAGGTATTGAAAACAACCATTATACTGGGCACAGTGACATTGAGAACACGCAAGTGCATGGAGAAGGGATAAAGGGTTGAAGATCCTGGAAGGGGGAGAAGTGGAACGTGCCAAACGGAGGAGACCAAAGAATGAAAATGAAGTCCAATGATAGAATAGGCATTCAAAAGGTGGTAGTGCAGCCAGCAGGTGGCAAGGGCAAGAACATTTGGATAGGGCAAATCTGATGAGTACAGAAGAAGAGTGGGGGACTGTATGGGTACACGTACAGGACCCATTGCAATGGAAGGCCTGGAGGCAGTGCAGTAGGGAGGCAGGGTGAGCAGGTACCTGGGCCCGAAGGACAGAGGGTGTGCAGGTGCACAGTGCCAACAGAGGAAATTGTTCAGCTGGGGAGAAGAGGGGCTAATGCAGGAGTAAATAGGAAGGTCTTGAGGTGTTTCCAGATGCAGAGATGTTTCTCCTTAAGTTTCAACGTGGCAGGTAGACTGTTCCAAAGGGAGCTCCCAGCCGTAGACACAGATCTGCCCCCAGCTTATTTCTTTGATTAACGACTGACCCGGAGGGAGTGTGAGGTAGAGGAGCAAAGGACTCGACAGGGGAGGTATTGGCAGAGGGATAGTTGAAGTTATTTTGGACCCAGGCCCCAAAAATCCTTGTGCACAATGCAGAGGATCTGAAGTATCATCCTTGCATCCACTGGTAGCCAATGAAGGGATAACAGAGCTGGAAAGATAGGATCCCAGGGCTTGAGGCCAAGGACAAGCCTCGCAGTCCTGTACTGGATTAGTGGTAGAGGGCGGAGTGTGGAGGCAGGTAGAATATTGAAAGAGCCTGTCACAGTAGCCCAACCTTGAGACAACCAGATCTTAAGAGACTGTGAGCATGTAGGTGAATGATAGGAAAGGCACAGTACCACTGAGGAGGTTAAGCAAGAATTTAATATATCTCAAGAAACGTCAGAAATGTGTGTGGAAAAGGAATGTGTGGAGTCAAAGGTCAAAGGTGACCCGAGGTTGTTGGCCTTGCAGGTGGGTGTAGGAGGGGAAAGGATGGCGAAGGTGTACCGATGCGGAGGATGTCAGTCTTGCTGGCATTTAGACAGAGATTGTTGGCAGTACACCAATTTTAAATGTCAATGAGGTAATCAGAAATGAGGGTTGGGATAAGAGGTGGCCAAGGGGCAGCCTGGAAATGAGTTGAGTGTCATCAACATAGCACTGGAAGTCGTAGAAGAAAATTAAAATGCAGTAGGCGAGAGCTGCCAGGTGCTGTTTGTAAAGTCAGGCCGAGAGGTCAGACCACTGGTGAACACCACATGTAGAGAGGGAGATTGATGAAAGGAAAGACCCAGGTTGTAGCTGGGAGGGTCACACACGCCAAACACAGATATCATTGAGTAACACGCATCAATACTCACCGGACAATGCATCACAATCCATCCTCTCTCCCACTCCACGGATTTTTTCTTCCGGGATGAACTCTGCAGCGATCTCCTCATGCTGAGTGAGTTCATCCTCCTCTGGTGGTGGTTGTCCTGGGAGTCCTCGCGACGCAACATGCGCTGCCCGACCCCGACCCCGGGTGGTGGTCCCCACAGCTGCACCTACCACCACCGGTGGGCCCGTGACAGCAGATGTAAGTTGCTGTTGGGTCATATGGGCGCCAGGTTGTGATGCAACAGCTGCATCACCAGGAGCCACAGGGGGTGGTGGCATGTCTGCCCCAGCATGTGGCTGGGCATCCCGCCCCAGTGGGTCACCCCTGCCTCTTCCCCCTCTGTAGCCACCCTGGACTCCTTGTCCCCCCTGGTCTCCGTGCCCACGTGCCAAAACATGCACACCCCTGAGAGGATGCCCAGCTTTGCCCCCCCTGCCCTTTGCTGGCCTCCCAACCATGGCACAGATGGTAAATAGCTGATGGGAGGTGCACTCAACAATTGTCCTGGGCAATTGGGCTGAAGGGGGAAGGGTACTCGATGGAATAGGTACCCCTGTGCTCCTGCAAGGCTGTCTGGGACCCGTGGGGAAAAATAACAGGTCACGCAACGCTCAGGCCCCCCCCAAAAAAATAAAAAAATAAAAATATAAAACAAAAAAATTGACAAAAAAGGAAAACAAATAATAGTAAAATTACAAAAGAAAAATGTGCATGCGACCCCGGTAGCCCAAGTGCGTGGATGTAACTTCCAGCAGTACGGTGTGGCACCCAGGAACACAGAAAACACATACGCGTGGAACACACGGGCTACTATGACCTCGAAAACAGTACGCGATGCACAGGGGGAACCACAGTGGGGAAAATAGCGTGCGCAACTCACCGCCTGCCTTGAGTGGAAAAGAAAAAGAAAAACACAAGCACTTGTGCGCGTAGGCAACACCCCGCCAAAAGAAAAGGTACGAACTTCAAACGCTGTGAAGTAATCGCGTGGGCATCCAGAAGAGTAAACACACGCACCGGTCTCCATGAACAGCACGTACAGTGGACTGCTGGCCCACGCTCACCTTTAACCCCTGCTGAAGGCAACACCCGCGCGCGTAACGTCACTGGCGTGCTTACGCGCTAATGCCCTTTCCTCGAATTACACGCATTCACACGCGGATGTGCTGTTTTTGCACGTGCAGATTCAATATACACCCGTACGAGGGAAATACCTGTGCACGTCACTTACGCGCTTACGGGCTAAGGCCCTTTCCTCGAATTACACGCTGCTGTGCTGTTTTTTCACGTGCCAATTCACTCTGCATCAAGCTGGCCATGCAACAACACAGGGAAGACCACGCTCCTGCCCAGAAGGCCATTTTCCTGCCCCCCAGATCCCCGGAGAGCCTCCTACAAGCCATCTGCTGCTGCCTGCTGCCAACAGTGCCCTGCCATTTGGTCCCTGCACATCAGCCATCTGCAGGGGTCCAGTTGCTGTGACCACCCCTGCTGGAACAGAAGACTCCCTACTGGTATCCCATCGCTCCAGAGCCCAGCCCCAGGACCCAGTTTCCCACCCACACCTGCCTCAGGGTTGCCATGTCCGACAGCTCAGCAGGTTGAGTGCTTGCTGCTGTGATCTGATCGTGATCTGCAGGTCGCAGGTTCGAATCCCGGCAAGGCCACCTCAGCCTTTCATCCTTCCGAGGTCGATAAATGAGTACCAACTTTGGTTGGGTGATATTGTATGTAAATATGTGCTCTGCAAAGCGCTTTGAATTAAGGCCCTATATAAATAACACATCATTATCATTATCATCCGGCACCAGTGGCAACCCCCCAGCAGGGAGGCATAGGGCTGCCAGCTTCAGTGCTAATGAAGTTGGCATCCTGGTGGAGCAAGTCCTGGGGCATTATGATGTCCTCTTCACACCATTGCGCGCCGACAAGGAAGGACGGAAGAGGATCTGGAAGGACATAGTGGGTGCCATCAACGCAGATGGGGTGGCACCCTGCGACATCAAACACGTCCAGAAGCGCTGGGAGGACTACAATTCCAGGACCCTCAAGAAGGCCCGGCGCCTCTTGGACGCAGCGGATGCAGTGGGGCGCCGGGTCTACCTTACCACCCAGCAGATGAGGGTCCTGGAGCGCATTCGCCCAGTGCTTCATCACCAGATCCTCAGGATGCATTCCCGTTTTAAACAGTGTATGTTGCAGTGTGCTGGTAGTTACACATCCATACATGACCCTTGTCACACATACAGCCAAGTTAGCTACTTGGCTGTATGTGTGACATGGGTCATGTATGGATGTGTGTGTGCAGGGACATGATGGTGCTGCATGTGAGTCCAGTCAGGCGTGACCCACATGGATGGTGTATGTGTAACAATGCATCATGCGGAGCAGCATGCGGAATGCACACATGTATGCATGCCTGTGTCTGTACTTGGACATGTTTGGGGTGTGAGAGATGGGTGCTGCTGTCATGGACATGCATGGTGTACATGTCCGTTTGTCTGAGTAGTGTGTGAGTGACTGGTCAATGCCATGGATGCATGACACATGTCCGTGATGATGTGTTGATTCACTGATACAGCCTAGTCATCCTTGTATCCACTGTGTCTGGGGGTATACAGGGCCAGATGCATGACCCTCCAGTGATGCGTATGCATGTGATCAGCATGTCCCATGATGCATGTGAGTTTCAGCCCACCATTGGATGTTTTTACGGTGCCTTGGACATGGATGCACATGTTTGTTGCATGTGCCATGCCTGTTCCTGCATGTATGTTGCCTGCACTGACCCATGTGTTGGGGAGGGACACGATGGAAGTGACGTTTGACAGTGCCCTCGTGCTATTGCTTTGTGTCTAGGGGACTATTGTACAGTACCCTGATGCTTGTGTTCAATGTCTCCCTTTACACAGTGGTGAGTAAAGAAGAG
The DNA here is from genome assembly GCF_040938575.1 of Ambystoma mexicanum. Classification (NCBI taxonomy): domain Eukaryota; kingdom Metazoa; phylum Chordata; class Amphibia; order Caudata; family Ambystomatidae; genus Ambystoma; species Ambystoma mexicanum. The sequence goes on along the minus strand of NC_090932.1, from coordinate 289,406,053 downwards.
GGCAGAGACAGCGCTGTGGAGGAAAGCGGCAGGGATGCCTCCACCGGCCGGCGACGCAACGCCCAGTCACCCTCCCAGGAAATTCTATCATCCGGGAGCGAGGGGACTGGTGCCGCGTCTGCCACTCCAGCTGTAGCGGAAGGGGCGGGTGAGCCCCCACAGGGTCTTGTGTCGGTGGAAGACAGTGCAGAGCCATCCAGGTTGGTGGTGTGTACGGAGGAGGAGGAGGCTGCTTCAGAGCCGCACATGGGGCCTGGTGGGGGTGGTACCACTGGTGCAAGTGGTGCAGTCCAGGGGCAAGGGCAGGAGGCAGCACAGGTCACCGCGGAGGGCCTCTGCATGTCACTGTCCCTGACACTGTGACTGCATCACCATGCACCAGCAGGAATGCCCCGTCCCAGGCCCGTCCGCAGGTAGGGGGGAGGTCCACGTCATTTGGCACTCCCCTACCTGCAGACATGAGTCTGTCCTGAATGGTGTCGTGTTGCGCACACGTGTCATTCGTGATGACGTGCATGCTTCCTGGGTGGACCACACACGTCATCACAAAGAGATGTGTGCCAACATGGCCCAGTTGGGAGGGATCATGGTCGGGGTTTTCCTCCATGTGTCGGCCTGTCTTGCGGCCCTCTCCTCCTCTGTGCACACTATACGCCAGTCATTCTCCGTGCCGTCTTCTGGCCCAGATGCCACCAGTGCCCCCTGTGGACCTGCCCCAACCAACGCGGCCAGGCTGGTGGAGATCCCATCCCTGCCACAGTCGGGAGTCGGAGCTCCAGCACAGGTGGTCACCCCAGCAACTGGACCCCTGGCAATGGATGATGTGCAGGCACATACAAGCAGGGCACCTGCACGACGGCCCCGGGTGTTGCCATCTACCCGGAGGCCGTGGTGGTGGTGGCGGCAGGCAGCAGAAAGGCGGCGGCATAGGAGGCATGTGGCCTCGGGCCCTCTACATCATTGGGTAAGGCATTGGCCGGCGGGCAGGAGGACCCAGGAATGGGAGTGTCTTCCGTGTGGCAGTGGTTGGGCCAGCGAATAGGAGCGGCGGCGGGCGGAGAGGGCATGGCTCACAATGGTCAGGGTGGAGACCTCCATGCACAGGGCTGAGTGCCTCGAGGCAACTCACAGGGAGTTGGAGGAGGCCATGGCTGCATCCCTACGAGACCTTGAGGGCAGGGAAGAGGCCCGCCTCCGGAACATCGACATGGAGTTCAATGATGCCCTGGCCGGGACATCAAAAAGTGAGCCGTCGGACTTGCCCGCCGCCTTTGTATATAGTTATTTAGGTTTAGGTTTCATTTGGTTTTTATTGTTATTTGGAGTTCACAGACTTTGCTCCACATGTTGTATTTTAGATAGGGTTTTAGGTAGGTTTCCTTTTGTTTTGGGATAATTGACACTTCAGACTTTTGTTTTCTAAATTATGGACATGTACATACTTTTTTTTAATTGTTACATGGAGTAATGTTTTTTTATGCTTTTCAACTTGGGATTTATTTCTATGGACTTTGGGGATGGCGCACTTTTATATTTTCATGTTTTGGATTTTAATTTTTCCTTGGATTTCTCTTTCTTTTTCATATTGCATTCATTATTTCTTTATTTGCATGTGTGATTTTCATATTGTCATTTGTTTTTATTTTTAATACATTTCATTATTCTTCATTCTTGGTGTGGTCTACTATGATTTCTTTTGTGCATGTCTCCACGAGCATTGGCTCAGTCATGTGTTGCCACTGTGTAGCTCTGTTGGACATTTGTCGATGGGCATGCTGGTTCTTTTCAGACTATCATGGAATGGGTAATTTAGTAGGGAGTGGATGCAGTGGATCGTTGGGTGTTTGTACTAGGGGGTGGGGGTGTGGGATTTGTGTTGGCATTCGGGCCATGGGTCTGTATAGTTATGACGTGGTGTTTGAGGGGACATGAGTCAGGGCCTGCTGGTAGGTGCCCATCAATGGGGGTGTCGGTGGGGGGCACATGAGTCGGGGCGGACATGAGTCGGGGCCTGCTGGCAGGTGCCCGTCAATGGGGCGGTGGGGACATGAGTCGGGGCCTGCTGGCAGGTGCCCATCAATGGGTGGTGGGAACATGACTCAGGGCCTGCTGGCAGGTGCCCATCAATGGGGGGGACATGAGTCGGGGCCTGCTGGCAGGTGCCCGTCAATGGGGGATGGGTGGGGGGACATGAGTCGGGGCTCCCAAATGCATGGTGCCATGTGGCCTGCCTGCGGGGCATGGGGAGGGTGGATGGTCTGCCTGCGGGGCATGGGGAGGGTGGATGGGCTGCCTGCGGGGCATGGTCAGAGTGGATGGGCTGCCTGTGGGGCATGGTCAGGGTGGATGGGCTGCCTGCGGGGCATGGTCAGGGTGGATGGGCTGCCTGCGGGTCATGGGGAGGGTGGATGGATGGTGTGCCTGCGGGGCATGGGGAGGGTGGATGGGCTGCCTGCGGGGCATGGTCATGGTGGATGGGCTGACTGTGGGGCATGGGAAGGTATGTAGGCTTTACCCCTGTGGCATGGTCTGGCTGCAGGGGGTGCATGTGGCTCCTCACCACATTGCTGCGTGAATCCGGGGGTACGGGAGTGAGAATTACACGCGATTGGGCTGGCGCGAGTGAGGTACGCGTATTCCAGGGGTGCGTGGGGAGTTTTACACGCGATTTTGCTGGCGCAAGTGGGGTACGCATATTCCGGGGGTGCGCAGGAAGTTTTACACACGATTTCGCTGGTGCGAGTGGTGCACGCGTATTCCGAGGGGTGCGCGGGGAGTTTTACATGCGATTTCGCTGGAGCGAGTGGGGTACGCGTATTCCAAGGGGTGCACGAGGAATTTTAAACGCGATTTTGCTGGCGCGAGCGGGGTATGCGTATTCCAAGGGGTGCGCAGGAAGTTTTACATGATTTCGCTGGCGTGAGCGGGGTACGCGTATTCCGAGGGGTGCGCAGGGAGTTTTACACATAATTTTGCTGGCGTGTGAGGGCTGTGTGGCGTTTTTTGCACATTTTCGTGGTTGGGGGCTGCATGCTGGTCCCCTGGCTTTGCGCCATGTAGGGGATTCGTGCAATGTTTTTGGCGCACGGGCGGAGTTGGGGGGCTTAACTGGCGCTGCTGCAGGGTTGCTGCGCCACTCTGCGCCATGGCTGGTTATGGATGTAAGCATCCATGAATATGCTTTGTGTGAAAATGGGGTTTGGCGCACGCAGCTAGCGCACGCTGGCACACGCTCCCTTTCTGCGCTGCCCTCGTGCGCTGCTTCTGCGCTAAACTCTATGGCCCTCATTACGACCCTGGCGGAAATCGAAAAACGATGGCGGAAATGCAATACCGCCATCGAATACCGCTCGGTGCGATTATGACCCGTCACCGTAAAGTACGATGCCATTAGCGACACCGTAGCGAACGCCAACGCTAACTGCACCAAGTACGCGCACGCGCGCCATGCCAAACCGTAATTACCACCATGGCGCAACGGTACGCGAATTCCAACCCTAGCGGACATGTACCTAACGCCATCAAGCATGGCGGAAAGTGCCATTCCGCCATGGTGAGAAGTACGGCATCGCGAATCAACCGTAAACGGCCCTACTGAGTGCCTGTACACCACTCTCTGGCCACATTGCACAACTCCTCGTAGGTGCAATGAAGTCACACAATGCAACCAGTGAAATGTACAAGTCACCCATGCATGCCAACTAACAAATGAATCCAGGGGCTCCAAGTGCCTTGTGAGTGGGCATCCATATCTGCCATGGCACCATTGCCGCACTGATGCAGCACAGGCATGTGAAGGTCCAAGTACAGCAACATGAGCAGAAAAATGAGACAAACAAAAACAGAATAGAAATTTAATGCACCACAAAACCACCAAGGCCATACAGCCATTAGGTCATGAACTCCAAAATACATTCCAGTATTGTGGGCTGCATCCGCAATAAATGACCAGCTTCTGCTTGTGTGACGCCCTGTTCCATCATGGTACACAGGGGCTACATTCACGTTCAAAAAGGCAACACGGAAGCGCCTAGAACCGCAGGGCCGTCCCATTAGGTAGGCACTAGTCCAGCAGAAAGGACGATATGTTGCTCCTAGCCACTAGCACTGCGTAAGGGCATGTGGCCCATTGGCGATCATCCCATAAGATCGTAGTGGTGCTCCACTGATTGACACGAAGCAGCAGGTGTCGGGAGTAAAAGCCATCTGCAGGAGTGGCATACAGATGGCAGCGGCAAAAGGGGAGGAGATACCTGTCACCCAAATGAAATGAAAAAGAATAGTATGGCCATCAGAACTACATTTGTATAACTCACTTCAATGATCACACTAAATCTACAGCCATATGCATGCTAGCCCACTCAAAAGGATTATACCCACCCAAAAATCACTTCCGAATCACAACCATAAAAATCGAGGTGAAAACACCATTACAAACGAGTGTTTGTGTGCATGCGTCTGTGAAGACAGAATCCATTAGATGGGATTAGTAACGTGCATAGACACAAGTGCCTGAAGGCGCGTCGAGACAGGGAGGGTTCAACAAGGGCAGAAAGACGATGGTCCCACTATGGCAGCTCTGCATGACATAGCGCAGGGGAGGTGGATAGATTCCAAAAAGCCCTGTACATGGCAAACTCTCCATCAAATCATCTGTCCATGCATCCATACATCATTCCCTCATCCCGGTATGAAAACGCCTGATTATTTACTCACATCACATTTGAAACTTCCATTGAGTCTGTGCGTAATGCAGTCTGCAAAATCCACTGTTCTCCAGCCCGGAATTCTAGTGTTGTGAAGTAACATGTATTTGGGAACGTCCTGCCTTATCGTCCACTACGCTATTGCGCATCCCATACTATTCATATCAATCATAGCATTCTCGCCATGGCCCCTGTCCCAAGGACATTAAACAATAGAACGTTATATTTGCAGTCAGACCTGTGGGCGTCTCCTCGCCGCTAGCTGAAAACCGAAAGCGCTGTCCTTCGAATTCCTCATTTGCAACATCACGTCGAAAAGGCATCTGTGACCGCTTCAAATCACAAATTCATCTATGTAGTGCGGCAGTGTGTGAAAATGGCAACTGGCTTCACTCACAAATGGGACGCCCCGCCCGTCGGTGAACCTCGGTACAGTGCTGCATGAGGGTCCACCGTTAATCGAGTACTACATTCCACTGACCCTTCACAAGTTTGTTCGCGACTGCAAAGATAGTATGTGAAGCAATGGGACCATAGCAGAATGAACATATGAACCAATATCACACTGCCATCGGGATGAAATACATGATTGCAATGGCAAGATGCCATGCGTCGAATTGCAGCGTTGTGCGCGGGACGTGCTCGCCCAAAGGGGATTGCAGCTTGCACAGGTGGAATTTATCACCACAGGTGGAGGCAATACAGCTTGAAAACACATAAATTGCACACCCAACTCCCTCCCACAACCACACCCACTCCAAAATGCTACCGGCGGGACTGGCGATGTTGGCCCTGGGGGACCTGATAGCACTGCAAGTACTCCAACTTCAGGAAGAAGACGAACGCCAACTACTACAACAACCGGCCGCACAGAGGAGACGCAGGAGGAGGAGGAGGGCAAGGCAGGGCCAGCAAGGCCCACCAGCACAGCCACTACCACCACGCAGGCAGCCCGCAATCCCACGCCTCCGAGCACATCCGTCCAACCTCACTGATGAGCAGATCCACACCCTCTACCGTTTGGACCGGGACACCATAACCGCCATTGTGGACATGACACAGGCTGACCTTGTCTGCATGATAGATAGCCCAACCGCCATCCCACCCCTACTGAAGGTGGTGTCTGTACTCCACTTCCTGGCCACAGGCACCTACCAGCACACAGTCGGACAGTTGCATGGCATTTCACAGCCACTGTTCTCACGGACACTATTGCAAGTGCTCGATGCCCTCCTGAAGCACGCAGACGACTACATCTCTCTACCACGCTCGGAGCCGGAAATTACGTACACAAAAGTGGGATTCCATGCACTTGGCGGCATACCGGGTTGCATTGGTGCCATCGACTGCACCCATGTGGAACTGGTCGTCCCACATGCCATGGAGGCCCAGTACCGCAACCGAAAACAATTTCATTCCCTTAATGTACAAATGGTGTGTGACTCCAACAGGATCTTTACACATTGTTGTGCCCGATTTCCTGGATCAACCCATGATTCTATGGTCTTGAGGAACTCTACTATACCACGCTACATGGAGCGACACGCAGGGAACAGATCCTGGCTACTCGGTGAGTCTCATTTCATGCATGATAATGTGGGGTATGTGATGCGGCAATGACCTGGCAGGAAGGGGGGGGGTGCGTACGTAGCAATGTCATTCCACAAACATCCTTTATTGTCCACATACAGGTGATGCCGGGTATCCACTGAAGAGATGGCTCCTTACACCACTCCGGAACCCACAGAACCAGCATGAGGAGGACTACAACCATGCCCACTCACGTACCCGTGTAGTCATAGAACAGGCATTCGGCCTACTGAAGACTCGTTTCCGCTGCCTCAGCAGGTCTGGCGGGGCACTCCTGTACCGCCATGAGAAGGTTGCAAAGATGGTCATGGCATGTGTCATGCTACACAACATGTGCGTACGTAGAAATGTGCCCATGCCCCCTGACGCAGAACTGCAAGCACCTGAAGATGGTCATGATGAGGGTGGGGATGTGGCAGCACCTCAAGGAGTCCTCGAGGCACAGGAGGGCCGTGACATTCGTCAGATTCTCATAGATTCATGCTTCTAGCACTCACGCCTGGTGGCTGATACATGGACACGGGACTTGTGGCACTGTGTGTGTCTGGAACATGCACAATATGGACTGTACGCCTATGAAGGCCTCGTACACAAAGATCAATGTCCACACATCTCATTGGATGATCGTGCATTGTTTATAGCATATGTGAGATTATGTTACACACCCCATCGACCCGCCACCCAAGTGAGCCCAACACACCCCCTCCACCCTCCTACCTCCCCCCCGAACACCAGTGTCCGAAGATGCTCATTGTCAGTGGGCAGACGCTATTGCAAGCCCCCTCTCCGGGTATCAGGGGCACCCCTGCCTGTGGAGCGCAGGTTCCTCCCAGATCTACGTTGGGGGCTGCCCTGGACGGAACTTGCAACGGATGATGTCTCTGCCTGCTCACGTCCATGCATGTCCCTAAGGGTTTGTGAGAGCTCAGTGAGCACACGGCGCACAGCGGCAAGTTCAGCACATACGTCTTTGGACGTCGCATGCAGTTCCCCCCCTCAGGCTCTCGGTGCTTCTCTCCATTTGTACTCTCAGGCTCTCGGTGCTTCTCTCCATTTCTGCCCTAAGCGTCTCAGTTGATGTTTCTATGGCTGCCTTAGTACCCCCACATTCATCAGCATGGTCCTTGAGGAGCGTGGCCAGTTGCTGCTGTTGCACGATCACCTGGTCGAGGGACTGTTGCCTCTGCTGTGCCATGGCCATTTGCGGTGGTGTCACAGAGGGGCTGGTCACCTCATGTTGCCTTGCCACAGGGCTTGTGGGGGATGGCCAGTCGTCGTCTTGTGGGTGCCCCTGCGTGGTATCCTCATGGTGTACGGGATGAAACAAACAGGGGGATTGAGATAGGTCATGGATGGATCTTACTTCGACATCCCCGTCTTCTGTGTCGGAGCATGCTGCCATTAATGGAGTGTCACCTATGGTGCTGCTGCCACCAGAGGCAGTGCCTTCTGTGGCATCCATTGGGGGGACCTGTGGTGGTGCTGTTGTGGGCATGCTGGCTGCTGGGGTGCCTGTTGAAGTTCCCTCCTGTGTGCTGCCACTTGATTTGTGCTGCTGCCGTGTCTTGATGCGTGCAGCTGAGGTGGAGGGTCTTTGGCCGTTGGTCTTGGCCCTCTTTGCAGGTGTGCTGGTAGGGGTGTCCTGGAGCTCGTCGTTTGAATCAGACCCTGTGGTGGAGTAAAGGAGGGCGAGCGTTATTCATGGGTCTGTTGAAATTGGAATGGCAATGTATCACATGCATTGGGGTGGTACCTGAGGGTGATTTGGGTCGGGGCCTTGGAGGTGGTTTCATTTTTGTGTGGAATGAGGATGCAGTTGTTTTGCAGCCTGCAGTTAGGGTGTGCCTGCTGCACGTGTAGAGGGTGTTTTTAGGATTTTTAATTATTTATGTATTTAATGTGAGTTTTAAAGTGCGCTGTCAGGCCAATGTATGTGGACGTTCTCCTGGACATGTGTTACTGTTGCACTATGTGGACACATGGTACTTCACATGATTGGACATTGTGGATTTGGCATTGTATTAGTTGGCCCACCTACCGGATTCTTCGGATGTCTGCACTCCTTTCTCCATCCCTCCGACTCCCTCTATACTCTCCATTCCAATGGTGGAGGCACAGATTTCTTCCCAGGGGGTCAACTTGATGGGTGATTCCGATCCTCCCCCGGTAGCTGTGGAAATGTTGCGATTGGCGGATAGTATGCTCCGTACGCGTATCCGCAGGTCGTCCCATCGCTTTCTGCATTGCTGTGGGTTGCGGGGTGCGGTCCCCACCGCACTTACCCGCTGTGCCACCAGGGCCCATATGGCCTTCTTGTTCGCAAGTGCCGTCCTGGTCATTTGCGTGGAGAAGACGACGGCAGCATTCTCCTGGAGGGTCTCTGTAAGCACAGTGAGTTCCTCACGGGAGAAGTGGACCTGCCGCTTGCGGTCGCACGCTTTTTTCGCTACTTTTCCCATTTCTATTGCTTTCACTGGGGTGGATGACGGGTTGGGATGTGTCTCAGGGTAGTATTTTTAATGGTTGTGTGGGAATTCTGATTTTATAGGTGTACGGCGTGCTGTTTCCCGTTCCGGGCCCATGTTTTTACTTCCGTTTCCGTATGTTTACGGTCACCGTACTTTCCGGTTGCCGCTCATTACGGTGACCGCTAAGATGGGTGGCGGAATTGCACCTAGGGCGCCGTACGACGGCGGTGAGGCGCGTTTTGGGGACATTTCCGCCATCGCGGACTTTGCACTTCCGCCATGGCGTAGTGCTCGTGCCCGATGGGTCGGAATTGGCCGCACTTTGCTCCGTCGTGCGATGGCGGAAACGCTATTTACGCTATGGCGGTCAGGTCAGTCACTTTCCGCCAGGGTCGTAATGAGGGCCTATGAATTACTCCCTAAATGTCTCCAGTTTTTGGATTAAAGTAAACATTAAATACATTACACAAAGGGCTGGATTCCGCACAACCTGCCAAAGGAGAGAAAGAGAGCAGCTTCACCAATTGAATGTCCTTCTGAAAAGTTTCAACCCTATGCATTGTACGACACACGCCGTGCTTTAAAGCGCAAAGGAGACCTCCTCACGGCCGAGCGCGCAGACCCTTAACTGCCTCAATGTTAAGAACCGTGTAGCCATCTATAACTGGGAGGCTTGTCAGCCACGTCTCCTGAAGACAAAGAAAAGGGTAGGCAAGCAAACTTCCAAAATCAAACACTGAAGCACTATGTCCTCTACAATTCCAGGAAGCCATATAGAGAGGTTCCATTCAATGTGACCCGTAGGGATCGGAGCCTTCACCATGCAGGGCCGATAAGATGGAAGACCAGTCGTAAATTAACGATGGTTTGGTTGGCAATTGGTCAAAAACCCTCTGTGAGCCCTCCTTGGTAGTATTAAGATTTATTGTAAGAGACTGAGAGGGTACCGATTCACCTATAAATTACATACTCAAACTTCTTCCAAAGGACCCTCCCTCAGCCCATCATATTTTTTGTTTTATTTCCAATTTTGTTGGTAATACCACATCATAGCCCATAGACAGAAGAGATTCTATCTCAGAGTGAACCAATGACCTGATCATTCAGGAATGGAAATATAGTTTCAGAATACAGCGACAGAATACTCATATCCTGGATTTCAATATGTATTGTCGCTGGTTTGAGAAATGTGTCAATTGGACCCTCTGTAACAAATTTGGCTAATTTCGCAAGATTATTTCATTCCGTTCAGCCTTCTTTGGAGAGGATTTCTTTGTTTCACTTATGATTAGAGGCTCAGTAGGTACCATAGCCCTTTCCAGCGAGGTTGGAGTTATGTGATCTTGAGTAAACCTTTCACACTGGACAAGAGAGCTATTATCCCACGAAAGATTCCTCAAGAATTGTCAGAATCCCCTACTCCTTTGTTTCAAGGGGATTTTCTTGTTTTTTTTACTTCTTCTCTTGGTAGTGAGTGCTAGTTGTGTTCGTTGATGGGTCAAGCATCATTATTTCTTCTTGGATAATACTATGTTCCACCCTGTTTAGGTTAAAGCCGTGCCTGGTCACTAAGTGACCCTCAATTTGCATATGTCGTTCGCAAATGGAAGGACCTTGCTGTTGAGACCGAGGCCTCTTTTGCGGGTTGGGCTAAACCGAGGGTGAGCATGGTGAAGGCAAGGCTCTCAGAGGGAAAAGCTGGCGCTACTTTGGTTTCGGCTAGATTCACAGACTTTTGCTCAACCTTACCGTAAATAAAGCCCTTCAAAAAGACTGTTTTAGAAGCTATGGCATTGAGTATTATTTGTTGGTCTCGGAATTCTTCTGTTATAGTTTCATGTGTGTTTGCCATGTGGGGAAAGTGTAAAGTTCAACGCATGAAGAACTGATCCAGGCGCATTTGGGATCTCAAGTACAGAGGTACGTATCAAAGGAGAGCCACCATGATTGTAGGCACGATGCTGAGAAGAATGATCACTTTGGAAGTCGGTATCCTCGAATCTTGGGGTGTCTGCTATAAACAAAACTGGGGACTGTGATACATTTCTGTCCGTCGTTTGCTGTACTTTGGAAAGAAATGAGATGCGACGTATTTCCGGCAGACTCACCGGAGTTGCCTCTAAAAAGTCAACATCTGTCATGGGGCGCAGTTGCCAGACTGGGCAGATTCAATATAACTGTATCCATAGGGGATAAATTATTGGTGGCTAAGTCGTTGTTAGTGAGGGTGCTTGGGAGGGACATGTCTTGATTGACGTCGAACTCAGAGCTTAGCTTAGATGCTAGCACCAGGCTAGCCGACTGCTTCTCAAATGGGGCTGAGTTCGCTCTGCTTCCAAGCGAGTAGTGTTTCGTTTATGTGAGCGGGACATCAGTTCAAGCCAAAAAAAAGCCGTTTGGTGAGGAAAGATTAGTAGATAAAAAGTGTCAAACTCCCCAACAGAGAGCAGCAGTATTTGAAAAAGGCCAGGTCCCCGAGGTTAGCAGAAATATTCAGGGTCGAGGGAGGCGGTGACCAGGATCCCTTCACCTCAAGACGCCTCGGGACACTGCAGACCACTTCTGCATCCACTTTTGTGCCGTACTCCGTGTTGGAAGCTGGATTTTGTTGATTCTTGTTCCGCCTCCAAAAGGGTTTCACTGTAGATAGACTTTCCTGTAAGGACACCAGCAAAACCCAAGCCCAGCTCGCAGGCACCGCAGACCACTTCTGCATTCAATTCCGCGCCACGCTTCAGGCTGGAAGCAGGATTTCGTTGATTCTTGTCCCGCCTCCAAAAGGGTTTCACACTGTAGACAGACTTTCCTGGAAGGCCTCCAGCAAAAGACAAGCCCAGCCCAGCTTGCAGGTACTGCAGCCCACTTCTGCATCCACTTCTGTGTGTGGACCTTAAGATTATTGGGAAGACCACTAGCAACCATAGTATGCTGGCAGCCTATTTTGGGGGATAACCAGTGCTCAACCCTAGGAGGGTAATGAGTACCCTGGAAGTAAATACTGGTCTAAATCATTTAAAATAGCATGGCATGACATGAACATAAAGAGATTTAATTTGTTGATGTCACAGAATTTTGTAAAATACCCGTTAGAGGCTAAGATGATAGATTATTCAACTGAGAATATAAACTGTCTGATCCATCTGGCTATCCTCTTTATCTAAAGTTTTTTTTTTCCAGGACTAAGAAGGCTCATCATACCCATAGGTTCGACCTCTATGTTCAGGGCCTCAAACAAGCTAGTCGTAAAGCGATATCATGGTTAAATAACTCCCATTTCGAGGATGAGGCCAAGGAACAGAATATCAAGAAAGAAAAGCAAACATTAAAGGACTGCATGATAGCACATAAGCACCATTTATATCAACAAGATGGTGAGAGTACGATAGCTATAATGACCGGAAGCAAGGAGGCCAACTTTTGGTCTCTGATTAGTGCAGTAGAGTTGAGGTGCAAACAAACCCTGTTTTAGAGGAAGTGTGGGCCAAGCATTTTGGGCAGCTCTCTGGTCAAGGTGAGGCGGTGGATGCTGGAGGGGTAGCACTGGTTTCCAAAAATTGTCTCTCGACTTTGCAGTTGAAGATATTGAAAGAAGGATTTTTAAAGCAAGTTCCTCATGGGTGGGGGGTTCAAATCTCCTGTCTAATAAAAATGCTAAACCAGCAACGGGGGTCTGGGCTAGTATTATGCTAATCCTATTAAAAGATATTTTGGACACCATCACTACCCCAGCATCCTGGAGGACAGCCCATATCATACCAATATATAAAAAGGGAGATAAAATGTCCCCCAGTAACTACTGACCCATAACTCTTATAGATGCGGATTCAAAAATAGTTGCCGCTCTGATCCTAGAGAAGATAGAGGACTGGATTTTGGGGAAAGGTATTTTACATAAATTCCAAATTGCTTTTCGAATGCAGGTGGGAACAGACTGCAGGGGATACTTTGCACGTAATTTGCACGTAAAATCAGGTATTTGCGCATCAAACTGCATGCAAATCACTGCTGATCGTTTCATGGAATCTAAGGGATGGGCCTTTACCAGGAGTTGCGTGGAGTTTGCAAAAGCTCGGTACGTCTCTGCATGCCGTCAAGCGCCCTGTGTGAGACACCAAGCAAAGCGTGGGTGTGGCTTGTGCAGAGGGCTGGGAAGGGGGCAGAACACAGAAAAGGGGAAGAACATGGAAAAAAGTGGGTGTTCCGAGGGATGCCCGCAGGCAGTCCCTCGCATACCCACAATTGCACCAAATGACATGTATTCATGGAACAACTCGCACAGCCTCTCGGCATAGAAATGACCACGCAAATCCGTATATCTCTACGCCACCAGAAGGCTAGCATAAAAGGCACTTGCGCAGAGGAATATCAGCGCAAAGTTGGGTTTGCATGTTGGATTTAGGGGTGCATGTATGCAGCCGGGGTTCCGATCGAACTTAGGGGTGCGCATATGCAGTTTAGCGGGGTTCAGGAACGGTTTACGGGGGGTCACATGCAGATTTTCCGAGTTGAACTCGAGTTACAATTTTTCATACGCATGTTGTTGGGGTTCCAGCAACAGTTATGGGGGATGGTGCACAGGGATCCCAGGATGCAGGCCTGCTTGTGGGGGACCCCACGCACTGTTTGAAGGGTGCGTTTAATTGTGCCTGTGGCAGCAGGCAAAGGTAGCTGTTTCTGGCTGTTTATGCTTTTGTGGGGGAAAGCCGGGGGCGTTCTGGGCACGACTTGCAAATTCGGTTACTTTGCGCAGTACATTCCATGAATATGCAGGACACGCATTTTATATTCTGCGCACAGGCTTGCACCGTGTCGTTCTCGCATTGTAGCATTTGCGGGAGGAATGCACACTTTTCCTTGAATCTGATCCTTAATGACATGCTTACAAAAGTTAGCCTGTGGGGACAAGGCAAGCCTGATGTATGCAGTATCAATCGATCTATCTATGGCTTTTGACTTGGTGGACCATCGGTTGTTGTGGGCCAAATTAAATAAACGGGGATTGCTGGCTCACCTATTACAAATCTTTATACATATTCACGAAGGAACATCTGTGCAAGTCAGGTTGAATAATGAGGGAGCCTATTGTGACAAGGAATGGCCTGCGACAGGGCTGTATCTTGCCCCCTGTCTTTTTAATTTATGCAGGGACGATATTGGGGATTCCTTGTCAAATGCCTCTTTTATAGCTCCAAAATTAGGTGAGATGCGCATGCCGTGGCTGACGTATGCTGATGATTTTGTTTAGTTTGATTCCACACCAATTGACTTGCAAAGAATAATCAATGCCGTTGTTACATTTATTGAAGGAAACAAACTAAGGAGCAACCCTAACAAAACGGTGGCTATGAAATTTTATAAATAGGAAAAGGAAAACATTTTTATTTGATATGTAAATGAGAGTACAAAAAAGGTAGCAGGCACCCCTCTTTAGAAAGAACATGGCGTGAAAACCTGTCCTGTGTTTTTTACCCACATTGAGAGTCCGCAACCATCCTTTTTTGCTCACTGTACTTTTCACAAAGGCACTGTACTTTTCACAAAGGAGGAATATCCATTTGCAAATCAGTCTTTGTTCCTCCCACAAGGGCAGTCCAGCACCGAAATGCCTGGCAAACCTCCTTTGAATAAGAGTGCCAACGGCAATCCCAGACATGCGTTTCGGCCTAGTCGGGCCTCATCAGTGAGGTGGAGCTGTGCCTCTATGAGCACAGTCAGCAGGGGGTCCACGTCTGGGTTCCCCCAGGTAACTTAGGGTGATAAACCCCAAGTTCCTTGCAAAAATACAAAAAAAGGTAGCAGGTGCCCCTCTCTAGAAAGAACATGGCCGGATACCCCGTTCTGAGAGTCTGCAGCCATCGATTTTTTGTAGAGGAGAGTAGGCTGTCTTTTAAGGAAAATCTATGTATGTAAACGCTAAGGTATATTTCTGTACTCAGCTGATGCAATTCATCAGTGTTAGGTTGCCCTCTGCTGTCTACATGGAAAAGTGCACCTCTGTGTACCCTTCCGCTTCAACAAGAGCTATCATTTTAACAAACAGAGTGAACACGGTTCTACTCAGTCACCTTCACTTTCACTATCGCAAACATTCTGAATAATTTCAAGTTACTTCTTTACACCCCCACTTCTATTCACACAAGGCACAGCGGTTCAAGTGACAATGAACAGTTAATTACTGGCTCAATGTTGCAATCTCTAATGAGTGAAACACTGTAGGATGAATGCCTCCTCACGAGCTAAAACTAAAAGTAGGTTCTGTAATTATGCTACTATGCAATCTTTTGCCATCACAGGGGCTCTGCAATGGAACAAAGTTGGCTATTATGCGTCTACAAAGACACAAAATAGAAGCCGGTGTAATTGATGGAACTTAGATACTGTTCTTATACCGCGCATACCTCACGTTCCATCTGATACAAATATGCCTTTCAAATACACAAGAAGAGAGTCACCTATATGTTTAGCCTTTTCCATGACCGTTAATAAGTCACAGGCCTTTCCTGGAAGCGATCAGTGGTAATTCTGAAATTTAAGAAGGGGGAAAGAAGCGACCCTATGAATTACCGATCAGCTTTAAGATATGATAGAATGGCATATATCACGCCAGGAACGGCTGGTATGTTGCATTTGGGCTATCCAATTTTAGCACACCCTTCTAAAAAAAATTATCAAGAATTTTTAAAGCAAAAAGCAGTGATGCTTGCCACACAAATGAATAAGGAGGATGTCAAATTTGGCAAATTCTCTATGCTTCCGGTTTTAAAATGTTATCTTGGTAAGGTAGTTTCCAAAATGTATATATGGTCTGGAGATTTTTCCAATATGGTTATGGGATGAACTCAAGAGCTTTGAAGCTATATAGTGTGGTGTAGAGTATTGTTTTTAATTCCATAGTGTTTCCATAGCGGCTGGTTGCTATAAATTGGGCCTGCAGTCTATGAGGATCAGAGTCTGGTGGAAACAGCTGGCATTGTATTGTAAGTTTCGAAGTTTGTCTCATACTTACTCTATACAGATTTTTGACTATTGGGGCTAAACCAGGTAAATACGTTGAGTGAGTTTATGGATCACTATACTCAGTTATTAACACAAATGGATGCCACAGTGTATTTGTTACTCACTAATCCTGTTAAGGTCAAGGAAATTAACCGATGGAGAGACTGGATATCCACAAGAGAAAAGTTGGTTAATTTGCTGCTGTATATCCACCTAAGGGTTATAGGTCAAATGTTAGAATCAAAATGGTCGAATGACAAAAGGGTCGAGTCAAAACGACCAAAAAAAAGGATTGAATATTTATTTTTAATTTTGGGGGGTCCCCCCAAAACCCCTGTTTTTGGTGTAAAAACACCATTTTTTACCTATACTAAAGCAAAAAAAAAGATACATTAAAAAAAAAATTCAACCCATTTGTTTTCAGTCGTTTTGACTCGACCCTTTTGTCATTCGATCATTTTGACTCGAACATTTGACTGACACCCCACCTAAGCACTGGTAATAAAAAGGTGGGATCATGGAAGAATACCTGAGAACATTTCCAGACTGCATTTTTAGGAATAATTGTATGCATTTTAGGTTCAATGTGCGTTTAACAAATGAGAGCCCTGCTTCATGGAATTTATTGCTCGGTAAATCGGGACTTTTCGTGCTTAACCACGCACGAAATCCCGTTTGCTGATTCATGGAATCGACTGAGCTGTACTTTTTCGTACTTTGCGCAGGCTCAACACGTTTCTGCGAGCGGCCAAGTCCCTTGTGCGAGACACCACACAAAGTCCCGATTTTCCGCACACATAATTCCATGAATCGGGCCCAGATGCTCGCTGATGTTAATTTCCCTGCATTGCTGAACTTTAATACACGTGCTACTGGTCCATGTCAAAAAAGCTCCTGAAACTGACTTGCCTTTCCAGTGCTGGTTGCTTTCTAAGCCTGGCGTTTGATACAATTGATACCTGTACTGAATCGCACGTGTCTAGAAAATCTTCAAAGGAGGGGTACATTCATTTTTCACCTTTCAACTTCCACGTTTGGGGAGGAGGCTCAGTAAAGGGGTGCATCATGGCACCTGGTGAGTTCCAGAGGAGGGTGACTCAGGGATCCTTCACATACCATCCAGGCCCATCATCAGCAAGTCACACTCCTGGCTCCAAGAACCAGACAGGAGACCCTGCTTGCTTCAGTGGTCAACCACTCTAGAGTCATTTTGGCATTTTGAGGCCTTGATTGTAGTTATTTCAATTTGCCACTAGATGGCAACATTGACCATGATATGAAATAGCTGGGGCTAATCCTGTGCAATTCCGTTTGCAAATGTATAAAGTCACCTACCTGTGCACCTATACCTAAAGAGACCACTTCGGTCACCTGTATCCACCTAATCAAAATTTCCTACAAACGTCTTGTAACAGCGCCTCGATGCCCTTGGGCTGTAAGCGCGCTATACAAATGCAAATAAATAAATAAAATAAATCGAAAACACTTATTGTTTTAGGTCCCCGGATAAGAGATATGTAGACTGTTTAAGCCTTAAAGCGGAAATTAGCTGTATTCACTCACCGTCTGGAGCAAGCAGGCTGTGGATGCACCAGGTGCGCTAAGTGAGGTATGTGGACTACCTCAATATCCACAAACATTGCACTTACTTTAAGTCACTTTTGTTAAATGTTAAAGGTATTTGTAGCGCGCACTGTCACCAATGGAATTGGTCCCCAGGTGCTGAAGCAGATCTGTAATTGAGAAGGTGGGGTGGGTTAGTAAGGTGAAGAGGGAGTAGGATAGTGAGAGAGACATGGTGTCCTACTGGCAGCTTCAGTTCAGTATACACCGTGCGCTGAGCTTTGGTGCGAGTATCGGATCAATGTCAGGCCTTGTGTGCTTTTAGTGTGGCTTATATGTTGTTTGTTGTTGCAGTGTGGTGAAGTGTGTGTCGCTTGCAGTGCGAGAGGTGGTTGTGTAGGTTTTTGTATGAGTTAAGTATGCAGAAATGTTGAGCTTTTTGGTTAGTGGGTTATATGTCTCACAGCTGACCTTTGCAGTTTGCCTAAGCGCCTAGATTTGAGAATCCTGTAGAGTGGGGGAGAGGCCCGAGTTTCACAATACATTACGTTTCCCATACAGTAGACAGAGATGGGGGCTATACCTAGACTTGAGAGTCCTGTATAGTGTGAAAAAGGCCGAGGCTCCACAATACATTACGTTTCCCCATACAATAGACAAAGATGGAGGCTGAACCTAGATTTGAGAGTCCTGCAGAGCGGAAGTGACGCAGGCTAATGTTCACAGTTCTAACTGGATGTGGCATTTGCTAACAGTCACAAATGTATCTAGGTGTGATGCAGGCTAATGTTCACAGTTCTAACTAGATGTGGCACTTGCTAACATTCACAGTATATCCAGATGTGACGCAAGTGTATGTTCACAATCTATCTAAGTGTGGTATTTGCTAACATTCACAGTATACCGAGATGCGACGCAAGTGTGTGTTGACAATTCTATATAAGTGTGGCATTTGCTAACATTCAAATCTATCTAGATGCAACGTAAGCTAATGTGGCAATAAGACCCAAGGCGGCGGGCCAATACCGCCCCAGGTAATTCCCCGGGCTGTAGTTACAGGCCCGAGCATAGCTGCCGAGGGTCTTATAGCCATTAGTACCCTAACCCGTTAGACCAGGGTACTAATGGCACTTTTTTATGTTTCGAAACTGCTGCTGGGAAAGGGAAAACATAGTCCATTTTCCCTTTCCATGTCGGCCATCGGTAGCGGACACGCTGGGAACAGAAGTGTTTCCAGCGCGTTCGCTCCCAAGAAAAGAAGAAAAAAGAAGGTAAGTGGGGATGGGAGGGCGGGGAGGGGATAGTTTGTGCGGGGGTGTGTGGAGGGAAAACAAAACGTACCCAAGTCCCCCGCGGGGAACGAAGACAGCCTCCAGCCATGGGGAGGCTCGGAGCAGGGATTGCCCCGTTTCAAGCCTCCTCATTGGCTAAGGGGCTGCCACGCCCCTCACCGGGAACAGAGTACCCAGCACGCACGGGACGCGCTAACGTACACGGGAATACTGTGTGGTATGGCTGTGAAAAGAGCCAATCCGCACATAATATTCCCGGTGTACAGCGCGCGCCGGGTACTAATGGTTAGTGGTATGTTATGTGTGATTAATAGTGTTGATTATTCCTTCAGAGAGAGATGCAGGTGACATTCGCTTGACGAGCTATGTTCTGAGGTTAGGTAATGTAGAGTGGCAGGGCTTTCTGGAGTAGAGTGATTGCTCTACTCCCCATCCATGCCACACTTACTTTTTTAGCTGCTGCTAGTTGACGGCTGGCCACTGGCTTCCACTGCGGACACCTACAGGCACACCTTTGAGCCGCCAATGTAGAATCCGCCCTTTGCCTTAGGGTCCTTACCCGAGGTGCGGCTTGGCAGAGGGCTGCCCAAGTCAGGTCGATGATAAGGAAGGGTGGGCCAATGAGGTTCCACGGGCGGGTCGGGAGGAGGGAGGGAGAGGGGAATGGAGATGCCGGAGACCCGTGAGGGCCGCAGGCAGGGACTGGGGCAAGAAATGGTGGCCAAGTTGGGAAAAACCAGGCCCAAAGAGGGTCGCTGGCACGGTACACTCACCTGCAAGCGCTCATGCTGGTAAACGAGTGTGCAGGGAGTTGCCGGTGCATACACCAGTCAAGATTCTATAGCATCCAATCAGGGTCCGGGGTGGGCTGGGAGGAGGGAGGGAGAGGGGAATGGAGATGCCAGAGACTGCGAGGCCCGCAGGTAGTGTCTGGGGCAGGAAATGGTGGGCAAGTTGGGAAAAAGCAGGTCCAAAGAGGGTCGCTGGCATGGTACACTCACCTGGAATCGCTCATGCTGGTAAACTTGTGTGCAGGCAGTTGCCGGTGCATACACCAGGCAAGATTCTATAGCAGCCAATCAGAGTCCGAGGGCGGGCTGGGAGGCGGGGGGAGGGAGAGGGGAATGTCAATGCTGGAGACCGCGAGGGCCGCAGGCAGTGTCTGGGGCAAGAAAGTGTGGCCAAGTTGGGAAAAAGCAGGCCCAAAGAGGGTCGGTGGCACCGTACACTCACATGCAAGCGCTCATGCTGGTAAGCTTTTTTTTGTTGTAGCGTTTTATGTTGCAGAAGCTTCATTGGAAAAGTAAATTTAGGCTGCGAATGAACCCATGGAAAGGCGGTATTGTGATTATATTTCATATTGCAATTATTCGTTTTTCTTTATAACAAAAACACGATCATAGTTAATTATTTATTTCACTATCCCAATTAACATCCATTTTCCCTGCATTGAAAGAAATCCCTGCTGAGCAGAGCCTGCTGGCTTTCCAAACCCATAACCCTAAGATAGCTCAGTGCGAGGGTGGCTGCTGCGGAGCTTTGTGTGTAGTTTTTGCAGTACTGTTTTTTTTTGGGGGCAGGGGGACAAAAGCAAAGGATCAGCACTGAACGAACCCCTCAAACTCTCCCATAAAAATAAAATAAGATATGGACATTTCTTTCCCTAAGAAACAAACTGCATAAACAAGCAGGGGTTATCTATCAATGAATGGGTGTGAATAACACCATAAATATGCTTTTTACGCTCTCCATGAAACAAGTTAGCCTTGCATAGTCGTTTTTACAGTGTAGGAAATTTGAAAGTGTTCATAAAATTGAAAACATATTAAGATTTTGCTTAAAATAACTGTAACTCCTGCACTTGGTCGACGCAAGAGAAGGAGAACTATACCCGATTTTCCTCTTTGCGCAGCATAAATCGGGGGTTCTCCTGCACCGTGTTCCGCCCCCCTCCCCCACCCGAGGACCATGCACCTGCAAGGAGTAAGCGTCCATTCTGAAGGACAGGTCTGAGACCCGCCGGAGCTCACGCCGCCCGGTGGTGGCACTCTCAGTCTAAAGTTTTACCCATGCTTGTCTCCATTTTTTTTAAAGCACCCCCTTTCCTCGTTTTTAACATTCATTTTAAACACCGCTTATTCCCGAAATCTTGGAGTCAGTAAAACAATTACACCACCCCTATGTTTGAAAATGTCTTACTTTCAAAGAGATAACCAGACATCTCTTTGTACTGCACTAGTATTTTAACAACACAAATGCATCTTGTGAATAAAGTTTGCAAGCATGAAATGCATTATTAACACACTGTTTTGGTAAGTAAAAAGAAAAATCAGGTTATGTAGTGGAGATATTCACTGAAGAGTATCACTCTTCACTGTTCACTGGCTGAAACTGAAACTACACTGGTGACCGGGGCACCCTCTGATCTCGGGCCCAGGTGCCCACCCCCGCCAGTCGCACATCTGCACTGCCTCCCTGGCAACCCCTGCACTCAAGGACTGTTTTCTATATCACTACAGTTCCACTACCAGCACTTGATATCTGATGTCTGCACTTACCCTTTCCACCAGCTGGCCGTACTTCTCTTATTGTTATTATCCTTACCCCATGTACTGCACTTCCCTCCTCCCCCTTCCCTTGCGCGATCTGAATGACACCTGGCTGTTATAATGTTAAGGCATCACCCCGTTCCACCCGGAATGGAGAATGCTTTTCCCCAGGTTCCACTACGGAACGCCCCACAGCATTTACCCCAACTGACAGGCTCGCCTCCGGGGGCCTTAATAAAGCTCTCCACTTACAGTACTCCGCCTCCATAGTTTATTTCAATTGGCGACGAGGCGAACCCACAGTGAACGCTCCCCGGCCCCCGGATCTTTCCCCCCCTGCCCACATCCCTGCCGTCATCCAGCAGCAGCAGCGGCGGCCTTGGTGACCCCCGGCGGCTTCTCCCCACTGCCGCTCCCGCCGCCTCCCCTGCTTTGCTGTCCCAAGGGAGGAGGGGCTGCCCGGCGGTCGTAGAGAACAACAGCAACGTTATACAAGGTACCGGCCTCTTTTTATTCTGTTTGGGCCATATTGCTTGAGGCCAGTATGGGCGCGCGCCGCATCATACGAATCTCCAGCTAACTGCCGTGAGAGTAAAGGACCTCGCTACGTGCTCTACGTGCGGCCCTTGCCGGTCCCTGTTTCCATGGCGACAACACCGCGCTGTCCTCGGCGGTGCTACAATAAGGCCGCGCACCACAGCGCCACCACAGGCTGCAGGGGAGAATGGAGGAGTGAAGAAGCCTGACAAAAAATTCAGCCTGATAAACGTTTCAGCTGTTCCCCGCAGTTTTGGCTCCTCCGTGGCGTCACAATAAGGCCGCGCATCACAGCGCCCCCACAAACTGTACACAGTGAAGGAACACGGAATTTTGATTGTCATAAATTTAGAGGCCTCATCCTCAACATTACAATCCTCACACCACAGCACTGGAGGGTGCATAGACAAATGCACTCAAGACACACTGGACAACTGCACATATAAAACAGACTGCCAAGCCATCCACAGCGCCAAGGCACGCTGTGACTGTGAATACTGAATGGGAGTGGAGCAACAAGTCCTTAGTGGCACAGCAACACGAGTACACCGTCACCCCAGTGGTGCAACAACACGAGCATACCGTCGCCCCAGCAACTCCCTCCCACCAGCCATGCAGAACGTGCCGCATCCTACCAAGTTCCTTCCCTGCCCTGGAACACCAACATGCCCTTGGGAGCAATGGCTTGATAGCTTCCAGATATATCTCAGGGCCATTGGCGGGAATAAATTCAGCGATGACCTCAAGGAAGCAACCCTCCTGAACTGCATAGTAACCGAAGGCCTGAGGTTATTCAGGGCGCTTCCAGAGCCAGACAGTGCAGAGGGTGACGGCAATCGGAAGTTTGACACTGCTTTGGCCAAACTCACCAAACACTTCGGCAGCAAGACAAACGTGGTGCTAGAAAGATACAAGTTCTTTTCTCGGAAGCAGGCTAAAGGCGAGTCAGTCGATACATACCTAGCTTCTCTCAGAGAACTGATGTCTACGTGTGAATTCACAGGTGTTAGTGACGAGTATTTGAGAGACCAGCTCGTGCTTAATGTGGCTGATCCCCGCATACAGCAAAAACTATGGCAGACAAAAAAAACCTTGCTAGAGCAAGCTACTGAAATAGTGAGGAGTATGGAATTTGGGGACAGTTGCATGAAGGAGAGACTGATCCTGAAAGAGGGTGTTGAGGTGAAGTCTGTGGAAGGCAGTTCTGGCTATGATCAAGAAGACACATTAGTGGCAGCTGTGAGAAGCGCGCCTCAAAATACCAGAGGAAACTCCAGAAGAGGGAGAGTATCACCCTATGGCAACCAAAACCCCACGCGCTGCCAGAAGTGTGGGTGGTATAAACGCCACGACGCTGGGAAAATGTGCCCGGCTAATAATGTCGAATGCTACAAATGTGGCCTGTTGGGCCATTTTGCCAAAGTCTGCCAAAACAACCGAGGAAGACCAGGTAGATCTGACAACAGCAGCAGACGACCTGCCAACAGATATGGGTCCGTGAAGACAGTGGACTACGACCAAATGTCGCACAGCATGTTATCTATCAACCAGACACACCCGCAAGTGCAAATCCTCACGGTCACTTCTTTCCAAGAATCAAGCGGTCCATGGGTTAACATGTATGTCAACGACATACCTTTGAAAGTAATGGTGGACACAGGATCCCCCTATACCATGGTAGATCTTGAAACCTTTGCGAAAGTACTCTCTGGCAAGGTACATGATCTATGGAGCTCTTCGGTGAGGGCCACAGGGTATGGAAAGACACTTATCGACATCATTGGGTATACATGGATCAAGCTCAGGTTCCATGACAGACACACATACTGCAAGTTGTACGTGGCCAAGAATGGATCCTCGATAGTAGGATGGGAAGAGCAAGCAGCCCTCCAAGTGAGAATTCACCTGGGAGAAGATATCCCTGTACTGAGCGTGTTCAAAAACAACACACAGACATCAAATCCACTTTGGCGGATCAATTCCCCAAGGTGTTCTGCAATAAAATAGAACTCCTTAGAGGTTTCCAACACAGAATTATATTGAAAAGAGGTGCTGTTCCCGTGGTCCATCGAGTACGTGGAATCCCCTTTGGGACCAAAGCAGCACTTAAGGACGAACTCATACGTCTATGCAATGAGAATATTATACAACCCATAGAAAGTTCCGAATGGCTTGCCCCCATCGTCCTAGTAAAGAAACCCAACAATTCCATACGGATGTGTGTTGATCTAAGGGACCTTAACAAAAACATATGGGTCGACAGACACCCACTTCCTAACATATCTGAACTTCTCATGACCATGGAATCGGTGAGTTTTTTTAGCACCTTGGACCTTTCATCAGCATACCACCAGATTGCTTTAGACGACAGCTCAAAAGCCCTCACCTCCTTCATCACACCTTTAAGAGCATACATGTTCAACAGAATGCCATTCGGGCTCGCTTCCGCTGCAGCAGTTTTCCAGAGACTCATGTCGCACCTCTTCGGAGGCCTCGATGGAGTACAATGTTTCCAAGACGATATTCTCATATCAGCCAAAACGGAGGAAGAACACGATGCCAAGCTAATGGGCGTGTTACGGATAATGCAAAGAAGTGGACTCACCCTCAAGTTAGAGAAATGCAACATCAAGTGCAGTCAAGTCTCTTATCTTGGCCATTCCATCGATGCCAGAGGCATCCGCCCCAAGAAAAAACTCATGGACACAATACTGAGTTTAGCTGAACCCATCAACAAAGACCAGTTGAAAAGTTTTTTAGGGATGATGGAGTACTACTCCAAATTCGTGAGCAACTATGCCAACAAGACGGCAAACATGAGGAAACTCATGAAAAAATCCAACAGATTTGGATGGTCCACAGAATGCAAAAACGAATTTGAGAACCTCAAGTCCGACATCAACCGAGCTCCAGCCCTGAGCATGTTCGATCATAAAGCCAAAACGATACTGTCAGTAGATGCCAGCAAGATCGGCCTTGGTGGAGTGCTAGAGCAACAACAGAACGGCAACATCGTGACCATCGCATTTGCATCCAGAGTACTAAGAGGTGCCGAATTGAATTATTCCACCATCGAAAGAGAGGCTTTGGCCGTCAAGTGGGCTCTACAACACTTCAGAAATCTTATTTGGGGCCTCCCCATCCTCTTAAAGACTGACCACAAACCTCTAGTCAACATCCTACAATCCAAATTGCCACACCTTATCTCACCGAGAATAAGACGCTGGTTTCTAGACATCATGCAATACAATCTTCAAGTTCACTACAATCCAGGTCCACAGAATCAAGTAGCAGACTGTCTTTCGAGACTACCCACCATTCAAGATGAACAAGACGTTGAAAATGAAGATCAAGAGGAGGACATAGTAGCCACCATAAATCCTGCCATCCCCTCTGATGAATGGACACGCATCACCAAAGCCGACACAGAACAACAGGAAATCAGAAGAGCCGTAATGAACGACTGGATTGGCACTGGACAAGAGTTGGCGAACTTCACGCCATTTAAAGATGAGATATCCATAAATGAAAATCACATCTTTAGGGGAAATAGAGTAATCTCAGCCGTGGCACTCAGAAAGAAGCTACTTGACTTAGCCCATGAAGGACATATGGGAAGGAGTTTGACAAAGAACAGAATGAGGAACAACTACTGGTGGCCCAACATGTGGAAAGAGGCGGAAGAGACAGTAAAAAACTGCAGTGCTTGCGCTTCCAGTGACAAATCGAAAACCTTAAGGAAAACCCCACTCCAGCCGGTGGAAAGACCCAAACACGTATGGTCAAAACTGGCAATAGATATTATGGGCCCCTTCGAAAATCTAGAGGCAGTAAAAATATTCATCATTGTAATAGTTGATTACACCTCCAAATGGACCGAATGGGGTGTAGTGGAAACCAGCGCAACCACGAAGAAGGTCATTGACTTCCTAACTGAAATATTTAACAGGTAAGGTGACCCCAGAGACATAGTCTCAGACAACGGGTCCCAGTTCACTTTGTTGGAATTCCAAGAATTCCTTGATAAAAAATCCATCAACCACATCACTACATCACTCTACCACCCAATGTCCAATGGGTTGGTGGAAAGAATGAACAGACTGATAAAAAGTGTCATCCAGTTAGCCACAGCCAATGCCATGCCATGGAGAGAAACCCTCAAGGAGGCCTTGCACGCATATAGAACAACGCCGCACTCCACCACTAACTCAGAGCCTTTCACCTTGATGCGAGGCAGAACCGCAACTAACGAATTGAGACCAGCATGGATCTTCTTAGAAACCGGTGAGGCAAGGAGGAACATGGAACCAAAAGTGGATATGGAACAAATCCATAAAACTATAAAGGAAAAACAAAAGAAGTACAAAACTTACTACGACCAGAAGAACAGAGTAAAACAGATGCTCCTTCAGGAAGGAGACTGGGTCTGTGTCAGAGAACCCAGGAAAACACTCAAGGGCGAATCCAAATTCAGATCTCCACAAAAAGTCATACAGTGCCACGACAAGTCCGCCACATTGGACGATGGAAAGAGATGGTCCCATGATGATCTCGTGAAAATAACCAATGACACCTGCAGACCGAGCACTTCCAAAAACAATTACAATGACACTTGGTCTAGGAAGAATGTGAAGGGAACAAACAACGACACATGCAGACCCAGTACATCCACAGACTCATATGATGGTGTATGGTCAGGAAATGAACACAGTCCTGAGGAGACATAACACCTCAAGCATACAAAAAACTACGAACACGGTCACCACGATGAAGAAAGATCCGCCAGGAGTCTGTCGAAAAGGAATCGCAAGATCATCCGGAATTTCAGCAACAATTTCATCTACTATTGACTACACTGTCAATCCATGTTAATTTCCCCAAACTATCCTTCCACCCCACTTTTCCTTGTTCTTTTCCGCCCCTCTCCGCCCTCCTCTTTCCCATAGATAAGGAGATGTTATAATGTTAATGCATCACTCCGTTCCACCCGGAATGGAGAATGCTTTTCCCCAGGTTCCACTACGGAACGCCCCACAGCATTTTCCCCAACTGACAGGCTCGCCTCCGGGGGCCTTAATAAAGCTCTCCACTTACCGTACTCCGCCTCCATAGTTTATTTCAATATTATCGACGAGTTAAAGAACCCAGGAATATGGACATATGCAACTTAAAAGGACAGAGTGCAACAGAGGAGCTGCAACTACAATATTGTACAGTAAGGAGAGCTGTGGGGGGGAAGCAGCGCTTAAAGTGACCCACCGTTCCCCCATGCCTGAATTAAACCATCCTGCCCAGCTAGCAATTGACATTGGTTTATCTGGGAGGGAGGTCCCCATCACAAATATACCACTCAGAGATTTCCACCAAGTGTGTGCCCGCTCCCAGTGAGAGAATAAGAAACATAATAACATGTTGTGCTTTCAACCAATCATGGGCATTGACGTTCTTCTGGCGCCAGTAAGAAAGAAAAAAAAACATTTAAAAATAAAAAGGGTGACTTGTCTTATGCGAAGACACAGCAGCGTCTAAATGGAATAGCACCAGTTTTAATGTCGCAGCTTCGTGTTTTCCACCAATAATAAGGGAAGTTTACACAAAGTGCGACGTGCTGTCATAAAGGAACGATCTCAAACGTCCCGATACTCCTTGGATAAAGCAACCCCTGCACTCAAGGACTGTTTTCTATATCACTACAGTTCCACTACCAGCACTTGATATCTGATGTCTGCACTTACCCTTTCCACCAGCTGGCCGTACTTCTCTTATTGTTATTATCCTTACCCCATGTACTGCACTTCCCGCCTCCCCCTTCCCTTGCGCGATCTGAATGACACCTGGCCTAGTAGGATCGTTGTCTGTCTTCCCCCTGTCTCCCCCTCCCTTGCCTTGTCGCGCCTTGAAACACTTGTGTATAGGCGCGTTATAAATGCCATATCATATCATATGATAGCACATCACAGGATGAGGGGCTTTGGGATGCTACTGAACTCTTCCCAGTGAGTTTTGACTTCAGAATGGGCGTGGGGGGGGGGGGGCATTAGCTTTGCCCATTTCACACCTGTGTCTGAGCCAGCCCTGTCAAAGATGAGACTTAAAAGAAACAGACATGGGAGAATGTCCTGGGGCCTGTGAAGCTGAACATGAGTTTGGCCTGCAATGTACAAAAACAACCCTTTTGTTATGATTTCATGGAGGCAGACCTCCAAATAGCACCCTTTTCCGTGTTTTTAGGGACGAGGATGTGTACCGCAAATCAGTTCAAGTGCAACCACCGGGCACTCCAAGGTTAACACATTCAAATGAAATTGAATTGGATAATAGTAACCACTTTTATGCTCAGTGATCGAAGTGTATGAAAAAAAGTAGTGGAACTATGTTCCCTGCTGGCCTGCCCCATCTCTCTGCAAACCCCATCGCCACGCACAGTGCAAACCCCAAAGCAAATGCACCTTCTGTTTAAGGGAATGTTCAGTGCAATGCACTGAAGTGCAAGTTTGAACTTCTTCCTACACTTTTATTTTAATAAACAAAACCATTCCCGAACGGTTTCTTTTTAAAATAAAAGTATAGGAACAGTAACACTTAATTAAAAAAAGTACAGGAGGACTGCCCCAACCGCTCCTGCCCACTTCGACCACTGATTATGCTGGCGATTGGAAGTGGCAAGAATCTGGCATGAAGCACTATATAAAAACGTGAGTATATTATTCTTTTTCGGCGTGGACACACATCAAGGAAGCTGCATTTTTATGAAACTTGGGTGAATTGGAGCAGGAGAACACACTGCGATTCTTGGACATCTTTTGTTGTAACCTATGGCCGTCTCTACTTGCACCCTACTTGCCTGAGGGAGGCACAACAGAGCACTAGTGCAGGAGACTCGATATGTACCTAGTTAGACCACATTTGTCATAGGTTGTCGCTGTATTCTAATGGCAGAGGTGTTGAGGCAAGTCTGGGGTTTCAGTGCGAAGCGGTTATCAATGTTGCAAAAAAGAATGTACTTTTATTATTTAATGTAAATGTTTATTGTCTATAGCCCACTTTCCTAGATTTTGCTGGGAAGAAGGTTTTTGCTACATAATCTATTTTTTCAATATTTTTGCTCTCAACTGAAGTTATAACTAGAGCCAATAGCCTCTCGAGAGCCCTCCATTGGCCAGAGCCTCAAAGCTGTGGAGGCCCCTTCTTCCATACACATCTGGTGGAAGAAAAGCATGTTTAACAATGGCCATGGAAAAGATATCCTTTGTTCTCAGGGTTGTAATCAGAAGTTTCTGTCAGTGTGGAGGCTTTTCTTGGATTTAATTCAACAGGCTAAGAAAAGGCAAGCACACCGCTCCACATGTGCCGCTTCTTTGATCTGAACTGATAGAAACATATAGGCTGGATCACTCTGGGTACGATGGGTCTGTCATGGGCTTAGGACCCTGGCTGGTTATACCCCTTGTTTCTACTTTATGTTCATCCTTGGCAGTGGCCCCTGTTCTCAAGAGAGGGGGGGCTTGCATGTTGCTGTTGTTGCTGTTCTCAGGCTTCCCAGGTTCTGTGGACTGTTAGGGTCTGGGCCCCTCCACACAGAAACACAAGCATCCCCGAACAGGCCACCAATACACGAGTGGCAAGCTGAGCCTGCATCTGGCATCCCTTGGACCAGCAGGGACATGTTGCCTGGAAATACCAAGTTGTGCAGTTTAAACCCCCCCCCCACAGCCATGAATCAACAGGACTCTACACATCTACAACCAGTGCGCATATCACTGCCCTGCCCAATGCACCCTAGCACCACGGGCACACTGGGCTCCCATCAGGATGCAAAAGGTTCCATGCCCTCGACACAGACCACCTAGAAACAGACCCGCACACAGTACCCAGACACCTCAGAACTGCACCCATCAACAGTGCACCAAAGATACCTAGCCTTTTCCCCGTCTCCCCAAAAGCCTTGCTCACGCCCTCGCTTTCACATCTGCCAGTGTGCATTGCAACCATGCAAATGGCAGCAGTGAGCGGTATAAATCCCGCTCATATCACATAACATAAAGATGCAGAATTTAAGACGCCCGAGCCACCAAGGTGAGAGCCCAGATCTCTCCTCCTGTATTGTATTGTAGTAGTCATTTATATAGTGCCTTTCCCCATTTGTATGGCTTCAAAGCACTTTGCGTTAGTAACGCCTTCAGGGACCTAAGTCCAGGTTTTGAAAAGTCCTAAAAGGAGGCTTAAGATGCAGGTGTGCATTTGGCCAATATTAGGACTTAGGAAGGCTGGCTAGGCTCCAGTAAGCAACCCAACAGGTCAGGCATGTGGGTGGGCGCTGAGGGAGGTCACGACAGAGCGCTAGTGCAGGAGACTCGATATGCACCCAGTTAGACCAAATTTGTCATATGTTGTCGCTGTTTTCTAATGGCAGAGGTGTTGAGGCAAGTCTGGTGTTTCAGTCAGAAGCGATTATGTGACAAGCTAGACCGAATTCGTCATAGTCGTAGCTGCATTCTAGAGTGTGTGTAGCTGGGTAGCCGTGCTTGCGGCAGATTTCCACCGAAGTGGTGCGTTTATACATACCTTAAGCTGAGATGGTGTTTATCTTTGATGTCGCTGTGTCATCCGATCTTTGACTATTTCTCCTAATAGAAGATTCAGAACTTCTGCCAATCTGTGAACACCTTGATCTTTGGGAAGTGGTTGATCAGTCCAGCACAATTGTTAGATCCCTTCCCAACACCACTTTTTCTGGCACTTCTGAGGATGAAGCTCTGATCTGAATGCAAGACACTTATACACAGGTCTGGGAGCCCTTCTACCAAGAACGAACACAGACAAATAACCTGTTATATGGGTCAGTTCCCACTCTGGAGCGTCTGCAACCATGTTTTAGCTCACTGTACCTTTCATTGAGGAGAAAAATCAATTTGCATGTCAGTCTGGTCCTATCACCTGCGCAGTCCAGCATCGAAAATGCTAGGTTTTGTTCTCTGAACAAGAGTACCAACAGCAACCCCAGACACATGTTTCCACCTAGTCGGGCCTCATCAGTGAGGTGAAGTTGTGCCTCTCTAAGCACAGTGAATGCAAGACCGTCCCCTTTATTGAGGTCTGGAATGAGCACCAAGGGGGCGTAGCTTGAGGCACCGGCAATGCGGTCATCTCTGTAGGAGCTCATAGGGACGCCCGTGAACATGCCGAATATGCCTGTGTTTTAGCTATTTCAACCCGGTACGGAGACAACCGGCAGCTAAATGAACATATCCTGCTCCAGCTGATTGAGTTTGCGGGGAAAATCAGAGGAGGATTACCGCAGTAATCTGAGGCTGAATTGAAGTACCAACATCCCTGCCGAACACAAGATGGCGCCTGCCTGAACACGCCCCAAGTGAGGGGGAGGAGGCTGC
Organism: Ambystoma mexicanum; assembly: GCF_040938575.1. Taxonomy (NCBI): domain Eukaryota; kingdom Metazoa; phylum Chordata; class Amphibia; order Caudata; family Ambystomatidae; genus Ambystoma; species Ambystoma mexicanum. The sequence continues at coordinate 289,374,960 of NC_090932.1, read as the reverse complement.
CTGCTTCGCCGCCAAGCTCTGCCAGCAGAGCCGGATGCCGACAGCAACCCTGGAGGCGAGAAGACCTGATCTGAGCTGGAGGGGAGCTCCCCCACCACTGTTCCACACCACTGCGCCCAGCGCGACCCGCCTTGAGGAGGAAAGTGGACTCCTTCTCCCAGACAACTCTTGCAGCACCCTGCGGCCGGCAGAGGCAGACGCGGCGAGGGGGCCTCGGCTCCCTCCATATCACATGGCAAGGTAGGACCGCAGCAGCGGTTTGATGCCTCCCTTTGCGTGAGAATGCACACCGCATCAGCTGGTCTCTACGTGACCAGATAGCCCGGACCTCTCAGAACGGCTCCCCCACTCCCTTACAACCAGTGGAGGACTTATTTGGTACGATCAGTAAGCATCATCCAAGGGCCCGACATTGGAGGGGGGCCCCCACCCTCCCAACACCAACCTGCAAGGGGCAAATGTCGTGTAGCACCAAGGACTGGGGTAAAAGGCAGAAAGAGGTGTGAAAACGTGGCAACACTGGCATTTAGCCCACCGCATAAAATAACAGAAACCCAACCACAGCAGGAACCAGTGGAGACCGTGTATGCAAGGCTCCCCTCACTAATAGCATGTGTTGAAGGGTGGCCCCAGTAGCAGATGGTATGGGCCTACCACAGAAACACTGATTCCCAGGCAGCCCACTTCCAGAAGACCCTCCAGCGATCTGGCAGCAGATGACCTCTGCCCACTCTGCAGCAGCCACCCTGAATTTAGGAAAGGGACTAACGGCCCTGTTCTGGGGGTGCACAGACTGTGAGCCACACGATTCTTACGCACAACCTGAGTAACCCAGAGAGCTCCGAAGCCCTGAAGCATTGCAGGCCACGCAGCAGCTAAGATCTGAGGGGGCAACTATATGACACTGAGTACCTAGGACACATGCCCGCTGCTGTGAAACTGGAAAAGAAGATAGCGCTCTAATCCCAGAGACAGGCGGGTCGGGAACTGCACGAAGCCACCCAACAACCCAGATAGCCCCAGAAGCCTACCAGAACATAGGGACACAAACCAGGGACCCAGAGCCACACGGAATCACTGCAGCATTGGGCCCCACCTCTGTAACACGATGGCCAACAGAAGTCCACGAAATCCACAGACATTGCTAGATTGCTACACCTACAGGAATAATCGAGGAAAGCAGGTCCCACTGGAACCCTCACCACGTCGCCTGAGCGATCCCATGGCCAATGGACCACGAAAGATGACATTCAAGCCCTCTTAGCAGATATCAAGACAGAATTCCGTACTTGCATGACGGGGGTATCGGCCGAGATAGAAGGATTGGACAATCGGATGGAAGAAGTAGAAAATAGGGTCGGTGAAACAGAGGACCAGGTCCTAGAACATTCGACACAAATTGCGAACCTGCAGCGGAAAATCCAAACCCTGGAAGACGACAACGAGAGCATGAACTGTAAGCAGGAGGATTTGGAAAATAGAGCATGCAGAAACAATATTCGCATCAGAGGGGTCCCTGCCTCGATCGCGGATCGAGCCCTGCCGGCCTATGTCAACAACCTCGTCCAGACCCTCCTTCCTTACTGTGAGAAGTCACTACTCATGCTGGACCGCACCCATAAACTGCAAGGCCGCAGAGGCTCTTCATCAATGGATCCACCTGAGGTAATCACCAGGGTCCACTTTTTTTCCACTAAGCAAGATATTATGGCTGCAAGTCGAACACAGGGGGACCTAACATTCCAAGGGGCCTCTATACAAATCTTTCAGGATCTAGCACTCCACAGTCCAAAGAGGTAGAGGCCTTAGACCACTATCCGTTCTTTCTCCAGGATTGAAAAATTAAATACTGGGGGCTCTTCACAGCATCGCTCCAGTTCTCGTTCGATGGCCAAACATGCATAATTCACTCGCTGGAAGAGGCAGGAGGAATCATGGGAGAGGACCCAGTGACTCCAGAAGAAGACTCGATGAACCCATCCCCGGATAAAGCACAAAGCTCTACCCCTAATTCACAACGAAATCACTGGAGGAAAGTCCCCAAAGGGGGCAAGCTACCCGCCACTTAAAATGAAACTAACCAGTCTTTGCAAATAGCTCCCTCCCACCTGACCAGTGAAGAAGAATGGCAGGATGCCCCCCACCACCCTTGAAACTGCGCTCTGTCTCGCTGAACATTAGGGGCCTGAACTCCCCAGTGAAACGTAAGTCTACCTTCTGGCACCTAAAAGATCTCTGTAGCTCGGTGATGTTCCTCCAGGAAACACACTTGTTGCCTGCAGATTTTCCACGGCTGCAAGACCGGGCATTTCCAAAGCAATACCTGTCTTCCGGGAACAGCAAGAGAGGGGGCATGGCAATTCGGTTCACGAAAGGGACGCCATTCAGGGAACGTGAGGTCCTACGGAGTCCGGAGGGCAGATATGTCGCAATAAAAGGAGACCTCTTTGACCAGCTACACACGTTAATCGCCGTCTACGCCCCAAACAATGGACGGGAAACCTTCTATGCAGAATTAGAAGCAACGTTGCTCCCGTTTCTCGAGGGTCAAGTGATCATAGGAGGCAATTTTAATGGAGTCCTGAATCCCTTGGTATACAAATCCAACCCCCCTTCGCCCAGCGATTTTAAAATCGCAGTGAGCCTTTGCCATTTGTTTAAGACTTTTGGGGTGATGGATACTTGGAGGGTTCTCCATCCGGATACCTCGGACTTCTCATTTTTCTCACACGTCCACTGCTCTTCATCACGGATCGATATGATTCTGGCCAGCCCACAACTGCCCTCCTTCACAGATGAGGTGGAAATAGGAACAAGGGTCCTCTCTGACCAAGCCGCTATCTGGCTGATGGCCAGAATCTTCGACCCGACCCCCCAATGAAACCCTGATGGGCCCTCTATGAACCAATGCTACACGGCAGTCCGAGATGCCATAACTAAAGCAATTTGCAACTATTTCAGAGAGAACCCTCCGGACCTCACCTCTACGGCGACAAGATGGGAAGCCATGAAAGCAGTGATAAGGGGGAGCTAATTGCCCAGGCCGCAGCATACAGGAAAAGACGTAACGAAGGGAGTGAACAGCTAGAAAAGGAGGTGGCAACAGCAGAAGCACTCCACAAGAAGAAATGGTCACCCAAGGCAGCCAAGCTCCTGCGGCTAACCCGCACTAAACTGGAGACATACTATGTGGAAGACATAGCTCAGACTCTGATTAGGACAAAACAAAGCTACTATGCCTATCGCAATCAATAAAGCTAACAGATACCTGGTCAACAAACTTGCAAAATCCTGACGGCGAAACTTTATCACAGTCCTGAAAGACCCAGGGGGCATTATCCGATACGGGGAGGAGGCAAAACTGACACTAGCAACATCTCACCTTGCCAACACACCGACCGCCTCTCCCAGATCGCATTTGCTGCAGGAACAGTTCATAGCGCATGCCAAACTTCTGCACATATCAGAGGCTGACAGATCCTCCCTGGAATGACCGATCACAGCCGACGAGGTTGAAGAAGTACTAAAAACCCTGACTCCGAGAGCCCTGGGCCCCCGACGGCTATCCACCAAACTTTTTCAAGCTTTTCCGACCTCTCCTTCTGGGCCCAATGACTGACCATTTCAACAATTTCCGTGACACAGGCACTATAACTCCATCTATGCAGAAATCAGTTACGATCATGTACTTGAAACCTGGGAAAGACCCGAGGGAATGCACGTCATACAGGCCCATATCTCTGCTTAACATAGATGCGAATGTCTACTCCAAGGTGCTGGCGAACAGACTGGCAATGGTCTTACCATCCATTATAGTCCCAGATCAAACAGGCTTTATCAGAGGAAGGAGCACAGGAGACAATATCAGGAGAGCCCTTAACCTCATCGAAATAGCTGCACAAGACCAACAGGAATTAGCCGTCTTAACCTTGGATGCCACAAAAGCCTTTGACAGGGTGGACTGGACATTCATGCATCTCACGCTGGAAGACTTTCAGTTTGGCCCCACGTTCTGCAGGATGCTTCTGGCCAACTACCAGGCCCCAAAGACCTCGCTGCGGATGAACCAAAAGCTCTCTGGCCCGATCTCACTGTCATGTGGAACGAGACAAGGTTGCTCGCTCTCTCCCCTGATATTTGCCCTTGTGATGGAGCTGTTCGCACAGAGGATCCGCTTGAACAACAACATAGCGGGGTTGGACATTAACGGAGAACAATTCAAGATTTCATTATATGCGCACGACGTAACAGATATGCACTCTGACTAAACATATATCATGCAATGCCAGATACAAAATAATACATTATAAAATTCTCCAAAGAATACATTATACTCCTACCAAACTGAAACGCATATACCCAACAATAGCAGGCACATGCCCAAGATGTCATTATGAAGAAGCAAACATCTTCCATATGTTGTGGACATGCATACAACTGAAGGGGTACTGTGCGGACGTTTGCGCAGCCCTAGACGAAATGGCTGATCAACCCATAGAATGGTCACCAATGCTATGTTTGTTGGGTGCAACAGGGAAGATTAATTCAACCTGGAGGAAGCTACTGAACTTGAGTTTATTGATAGCTAAGAGGGCCATACTACTGAAGTGGAAATCTAATAACCCGCCCACCAAACGAGATTGGGATAAAGATATGATATAGACAAGCGACAACAAAGAGCTATACATAGACTCAGTACAGTCCACCTCGAGACCCAGGAACATTTGGGCCAGGTACAGACAATACCTATCTGAGAAAGCTGTAACTGACAACCCAGAATGACAAGAAAAGGGTGTGCAGTCATTTTTTCGAAAACATAATGTCGAAAGACAATAATGTCAAAAAAGAAATATCGAAAAAAAAAAAGTTGAATTCTTTTTTTTAAATTATATATTTATTTTGGGGTCCGGGAATTAGAAAAAAGGGGTAAAATAAATAAAAAAAATAGAAAAAAGGGGGGCTAAGGGGGAACCCGCCCATTTCGAAAAAAAACGTATTGAAAAAGAAATTAGACTTTGTTTTTGACATTTTTTTTCTCGAAAAAATTACTTTCGACATTTTTGTTTTTGAAAAAATGACTATGAACCCAAGAAAAGTAAATGATAGCAGTGTGAATGTCTCCTAATTTAATGCAAGATGTGTACAAAACCTACCTGTATGCAATTCGAAATAAAGGTTTAAAAAAAAACTTGCTGTACCTCCCATTCATCCCTTACACCTGTGACATGAGTGGAAAGGCCCCAAAAGGGAAAGGGGGCAGACGACGTCAGGGTGGGGTGATGGTGGTGAAACACCTGCCACAGGGCCAGGTGGTCTTGGCAGTGTCTATTGGTCAGAGTTCAATGTGCATGCATGTGCGTGTCCGTTCAAACTCACCAATGAGCCTTGCGTTTCCATGGTTGCGGCTACCAGGCTCCGATGTAGTGGTGAAATCCATAATATATAACTGTATGTGTGCTTCCTGGATAGTTTGCATACACTTCAGTTATGATGCCGTTGGCATCGCACACAACCTGAACATTGATTGAGTGCCAATGTTTGCGGTTGCCGTATATTAGCTCTGTCAATCTGGGGGGACGTAGTGCAACATGGGTTCAATCTATTGCACCAAGCACTTGTGGGAAGTGCGCCACAGCATAGTAGTCATACATTACAATGTGCCTTTCTGCCAGTGTTCTTTGCATACAGATGTGGCGGCACACACAAGGTTGTGCAGTTATGCACGCCAGCACCTGGTGTAGGTAGTGTGACTGTATCGCCTGGGAGATACCGCCTTCTATGGCAGTGGTCCGCTGGAAGGATCCAGTTGCCATGAAATGTAAGGCAGTGAGCACTTTTTGTAGGGGGCTAAGGGCCTGGGAGCACATGGTGGGTGATGTTAGCCCATCTTCCCACTCCCTGACAAGGTCTAGGATGATATGGGGGGAGGCAACCTGTACGTGCCATAGACCTGGTCATCTCACATCCCGAAAAGGGTCTTACGTGGGTTAAAGATCCGGACCCTGGCCATCCTCCTCCTCCTCCTCCTCCTCCTCCTCCTCCTGCGGTGTCCGTGCACGATTGCTCTGACAAATACTGGATTCATTGTTTCTGGATACATGTCTTTTGGTGTGTATTGTGTGCTTTATACTCATTTGTTATGATCGTCTACACCTGCTATCATGTGGCAGAAGTCTACCGGAATTTGCGTGAACTTTTTTTCACCACCCAGCGTTCAGAGTTCGAATCCATGAATACGTATATATTTGAGCTGGTATGGGCATGCGATTGCTTGACTGTGGACCGTTCCTCAACACGCCCACATTTTCACATGCTATTCCTCATTCTGCATGTTCCCCCCCCTATTTTGGTTGCTGTGTAAGTCCAGCCCACACTCTGCTAGGAGTTTTGCACAAGGCGTTCCTCCACTCGCAGAGATGTGCCGAGCCACTGTGAACCCCACAAGTCCTGGAAAAATGCCACGCATTCGATTCCATGAATCGACTAACGCAATTTTGCTTGCAGTTTGGCGGGCACGTACCCTATTTTCAACCCAAATAATTCCAGGAATTGGGCCCCAGGTGTGAGTAGGCACTCCAGCCCTGGCTTTTCCGTTGCGATGGGTGCACACAGTCCTGCAATTACAAAGGGACAAGCAATACCAGACGAACACAGAACTTGCACCTGTTACGCGACAACTTTGAATCTCCGACCATTCACTTCATAGCACGTCCAGAGCTGTCAAGTGGCGTTATTGCGTGTCCTGATCTGGATTTTGTAATTTTTTTTTTACCAGGCGCTCGTTGAATACGGTGGCGTCTAGCCCAATACCTTGGTGCGTATAATACAGTCTCAGACATTTTAAGTGCAATGGATTATCATCCAGCCCGACATTTTTTTCATCATGTTACTGACTTTCCTGTTTTAAATGCGCAATTCAATTATCAGAATGCAAAAATAAAACATAACTTGAATAATCGCACCCAACCTGGATCAAATGAAATCGGTTTCCCCATAAGGCCACAGGTAGCAGAACACAAAGTAATTAAGGTAAAATAGTCTGTGTAAAGTTGTTCCTCGTGTCAAATGTTAGTTGCTTATGAAGCCCTGGCCCTTCCTTTATATTCTGCTGAGTTTGATTATGATGTGTGCCTTTCTTACCAATGTACCATTTAAAATGCGGTCAAGATGCTACCAACATTATGTGTACATGCAAGCACCACCTACAGTGCCTCCTGTCTCCTCGCTCTGCACCTCACTGCGACATTTGAGTTTTCGACGTGGCCTTGTGCCCTTTTCCCCTTTGCATTCTGGTACTTGTAGTTGTGCTCTTCCCTTCAGTATCAGAATGTAGTCTTCTTTTGTATTTGATGCCGAAAGCACAGCCACAAGATATGCTATTAGGGGGGTGTCAGGGTGTACGTCTGCTTCCGTGGCCTCTTGGTGTCAGGCACTGGGCCATGTGAACTTGTTAGCCACCTACTTGAATCTCATGCAGCTCCGGATTATACTCCGATCAGAGCCACTTCTCCGCTCGCAATGTCTCCGTGGGCGCAATGGGCCTAGAGACCATTCACTTCATAGCACTTGTTTTGTTAGCTGGTTATACCACACAATCTCTCCGTGCCTCTCGGAGTACAACAGGCATCCTCTGGGAATATTCTCACTGATACCCGTTGCATCCTCCTCGTAGCCCCTGTGTGGCTTTGTGCTTACGTTCTGGGCCTCGAGGTCTGGCAAGCCACCAGAGGCGTTGCTAGGTAGGGGGGCTTGAGGGGGTTCTAGCCCCGGGTCTTTTGGTTGAAGCCCCAGATAGAATCTCAGGGGCTACATCCACAGGTATGCCTACAAAATATCCCCACCAAAAATATCGCGTTTGTCTCGCCAAAGGGGATATTTTTTGGGAGCGGGGGTTGCGGGGGTGTCCCCCGGACATTTTAAAATAATGCAGGGTTTGCGGGGGTGTCCCCCGCAGGGTCCATGGGCCAATATCACCGCAAAAATATGGTGATATTTTTGTATCTCGATATTTTTGCGGGGATATTAACACATGGAACCCATCCAGAAGGCTAGCTAGCCCCCAGTCCTGACAGTCCCAAAATTAACATAGCTTTAATGTTCTTATCCTGTTCATGTTTATATATTGAGTAAGTTCAGCTAGGCCCGTCTTTTTTTAATTTTATTTTAAGAACCTGCAACTGTAACTCATTCATGTTACAGGTGCACGTTCATACGTGCGATGTTGTAAGAACACCCTTTTCTTTAATTTCTGACCCTGTTCATGCGTGCGATGTTCACCCAGCCTTTATATATATATATATATATATATATATATATATATATATATATATATATATATATATATATATATATATATATATAAACTTGCAACTTTAACTGATTCATGTTACAGGTGTAGGTTCATATGTGCGATGTTCAGGGCAACACGTCCCGACTCCCCACGACCTGCTGGCAGCGGTGAAATGGGCGACGAAACCCAGCACATTTCTTTCACTCTGCCTGTACAATACTGCCACCTGCTGGAAAAAATAAAATACACATTGCAAATGCACTCGTACTTCGTTAGGATTTTATGTTTACAAACATACTAATTTTTTATTTATTTTTCATGCACTTTCTTATTTTCAATATTAATCAATGTATTACGGTATTTAATAGAAAAAGCTTTATTTAGAAAGATCGTTGGGCCGGTATTCATGTGACCCCCGAAAACACGTAGACCCACACAGATTAAGGAAGGCAGTCTCGAAATAGGCAGAGGAACCGCCAAACGCCAATGTCTACCTGCTTAATACATGTATCAAGCAAAGACCGGGTGGTTGCAAGTCACATGTCCAGAGAGGATGCACCCCTAAAGGCTGCCCATGCGGAAGAAGCACATCTAGTGGAGCGCCCAGAGTAGGGTGACCAGAATTAAAAAGTAGAAAACCGGGACAGGGCAACTAACATAAAAGTAGGACTAATCCTTGAAAGTTGTTGTCAAGGCACTACACTTGAGTAGCGGTTGGAGGAGAAGGGGGTTTAGGTGTTACTATTTAAATAAACACATATAATTAATTTATTACAAACTAACACTATCTTAAATTGCAAAATGCAGCATTTCTTCTGTGTGAGATTGTGCATTCATGTCTGCCAGCTATGAAGACCGACTATCAAAAATCGCGACCACTGCAGTTTCCAATGGGAACATAATCTTGAGAAAGGGGGACAGAGCAGCAAACACCAGGACATCTAGTCACCATAGCCCAGATTGACCAAGAAATCAACCTACTAGGAGCAGTGATAGTAAGTAGACTGAGAAGCCTACACAGGTGTGTTACCTAGGTAACCATTAGCTTATCTGCCAATGGGGGGGGGAGGGGAGGAGAGAGAGAGAGATTGAGTGAGAGAGAGAGAGGGAGAGAGATTGAGAGAGAGAAAGATTGAGAGAAAGATTGAGAGAGCGAGAGAGAGATTGAGAAAGAGAGAGAGAGAGAGAGAGATTGAGAGAGAGAGAGAAAGATTGAGAGAGAGAAAGATTGAGAGAGAGAGCGAGAGAGATTGAAAAAGAGAGAGAGATTGAGAGAGAGAGCGAGAGAGAAAGATTGAGAGAGAGAGAGATTGAGTGAGAGAGAGAGAGAGATTGAGAGAGAGAGAGAAAGATTGAGAGAGAGAGCGAGAGAGAGATTGAGAAAGAGAGAGAGATTGAGAGTGAGAGAGAGATTGAAAGACAGAGAGACACCGATAGAGAGAGAGATTGAGAGAGAGAGAGAGAGAGGGAGAGAGAGGGAGAAAGAGAGTGAGAGAGAGTGAGAGTGAGAGATTGAGATAGAGAGAGAGAGAGAGAGAGATAGAGAGATGTTGAGATAGAGAGAGAGAGCGAGAGAGAGAGAGATTGCGAGGGAGAGAGAGAGAGAGAGAGAGAGAGACTCCGATTCAAGTGGAACAACCTTTGGTGTGAAAGGGAGAGACTGGATATGAAAACAAACCCTTAGGAAGAAAACAAAGACAGGGTGGAGAGCAAAGCCCCTAACTCACCCAACCCGCTATCAAAAGAGATGGACGGGAGGAGAAGCGCTTTGGGGGTTAACAACTTTCGATTACATTCTGTAAGGATATAAGAGTAACTCAACTTTGGGAAAAATTTGGCTAATGCACCAGAGGTCTGGCAATATGGAACCACCTTAATGAAAAGGGCAACAAACATCTGCACCTCGGCCATACCCACAAACATCTCTGAATGCACGAATGGCAGCACATTGGCACCAAAGGGTGGGGACAGAGAATCTAAAGGAGAGCCCCTCATCCATTATGTCCACAGTATAAAGGGGATGGAAGTCAGGGCGCTCGTTTTGGCCCTAACACGCCACCAACAAAAGAAATTCCAGTTGCTGGAGTAAGTCTTAGGGGTGACACGTTACTTGCAGTGTTTCATGGCCTCAACCAAGCACCCAGACACAGACACTTCCAGGAACCTTCTGTGCTCTCAAGGGAATGCCTGAAAAAGACAGCAATGTGAGGTGAGGCCACCGCAGCTTGGATGGATGATTTGGGAATGAACACACAGAGGCAGACATCGCTAGGCTAAGTAGTGTGGGCACCCAGGCTCTCATTCATGCCCCTATCTTGCCATAAATATCAGTACCATTTTGTGTGGGACATCATTTTTGGCCGTAGGCTATTGATTAAGGGACCACTTTCACTTAACTATATACTCAGACATTGATTCAACATTTTCACAGATGACATTCAATCATTGATCCATAGATGGATACAGAATGAGACGGTTATTACATCATATGCAGATTACTAAACATTTGTAGAAGAATTCCGGCTTCAAAGCGGCCACACTACACGAGGTATCTATTCCTTGTTACTTCCATGATTTCCATTGGATCTATTGTCACCTTAGTGAGAGAACCGTTTGTTTACTTTTTTATTTTTTTACTTTCTTTATCCACTAAACGGAGCCAGTACCTCTTTAGAATAGTCTGAACAAAAGTGGCACTCACGCAACAGATGTACATTGGTCTTTTGAACACTCTGCCATAAAGGTGAATTTCTAAGTAATGACCCTTCTCATCACAACTTATCAAATATAGAATGAGTTTTGCAGGTCACTCATACAAACTTTCTGTTTACCTGGTAGATTGTTTAGGAGTTTGAACAATCACCCTTTAATTGATTGAATTGTAAGTTTATGTTCCTGGTGAAGGGAAATATTTTCCTGAAACGAATTGAGCTATATGTATTACTTCATACACCTATGATTAAAAAATAATTATCTGCAAAGCACTGTTGATTTGTAAAAATATAAGAAACATTAACTTGATCTATTATCAGAACTATACCTATACAGAAATTGCATCACTACAAATTCCTTGAACTTCTGACTGGTAGTTACCAGTAATAAGGGTGTGCAGGGGACGTTAGTGTCCGTTAATTGTGGACACTTTATCTTTTGCAGTATTGTACCTAACCTCAGCTGGTGTGGTGGGATTCCGTATGGGCGTTATCATGAATGTGCTCAGCAGGCAGGCACTGTCCCCTGTAAATGTGTACATGGTTGTCATTAACATTTGTTGGCAGTGTCTATTGGTCAGTGTGCAACATGCATGCATGTGCGTGTCTGTTCAAACTCACCAATGAGCAGGGCTGGACTGCCCACCGGGATACCGGGACATCCCCCGGTAGGCCTCTGGCCACATAGGGCCTCTTTAGCGCGGAAGGATACACGGAACACGCCCCGTGATTCCGCCTGGGTGGTTTTCTTTGAATTGGCTGCCTGCCGGCTGCCTGCCGGCTACCACCACCGTCCGAGGCAGGCGCTGTGCATTTCTTTTCTTTTTTTTTTCCTTCCCAGCAGGGCTCTTCATGGGCAGCTGGGCTGACGGCTCGCGCCTGAGGGCCTGGGAATGCACGTGCCCTGCACACACATTGCGCACTGCGCAGGTCAGGTTGCAGGGCAGGCCTCAGGCTGCAGCCGGGCAGCAGTTAAGTCTGTGAGGCCTTCCGTTGGATGTCAACTGGAAGCTAAGCAGAAGCAGATGCTTTTATTTATTCCCCAAATAAAAATGCCAGCCTGCATGCCCGATGCATCCTGCAGATGACACCTTTTGGCAACATATTTGCTGATATGAAATGTGCGAATTTGATGGTATGGCGCGTTGAGGTGGTCAATGAAAGCAGTGCAGTTTGCTGCAAAATACACCGGTCCTGTGGGCTACCCTAGGGTGCAATCATGTTACCCTGAATTTGCGTGTCAACTTTATAGATATGTTAAACTCCATGCGCCTTTAAAACAGCACCGATTTTCTTTTCACCCATGTTCCAGTAGGTGCTTTTTAAATGTACAAAGATGCTTTTGATTGGCTTTTAAATTAGGCAGCTACTTATAATGAAGCATTTTTCGAATGGTCGTACAAAATATGCAATGAATTTGCAACTTTGGCTTAATTTATTCCTATGTCTGAATCCGCTGAAAAAGTGTATGGAATGGCGCTGATTGCTATCCCCTTAAAATACTGTAATGCATAAATATACAAAGCCAATCTCCTTAAAAAATGTACTGAGGGTACAGCTTTCCAAAGCGAATGCGCTTATAAGCTAGAAGCACACGTTCCTTCCACCTCGCGAGATGCAGTACATGCACGGAGATGCACAGAAATGTGTATAGGCGTGTGCTCGCCATCAGCTGATGAATTTAGAAGGTGCCATGCCCATCACATCATGATAGGATGCAGTGCTGTGGTGCCAGCCCCCCATGGTGCAAGTGTCAATGCAGTTGAGTTGACGATAATACTTGTGCCTAATGGGAAATTAGGTATAATGTACACGCCGGCCATGCCGACGTGTGTGTACTACAATGTCAATATTCATTCCATTCAATGCGAACATTATCAATACATTCCCTGTTAAATTTCATAAATAGAGAACACTTGTATCACATGCAAAAACACGTGTGTATTGTGTATGTTTCTGCCCTGTCTCCATAGCTCATAGATGTTTCTGCCATTTTCATTCGTAATTATACAACAATCCATGTTGGAACACAGAACTCTGCTACTGCCAGGTCCCACGCCCATGACCGGTGTAAAATCTTTCATATTACCATGACCAGCTTCGCAGGTGCATTTCGCCTACGCCTTGGATGGATGGGTGTGTGTGTTCGTGTGCGTGTTTTCCCGCTTTATATTGTATATATAATAAAGTGTTACAAGGCATATAGAGAGCATCCCCATGATAATATAAAATTAATTTTGTGTCTAGACAGAAGATGCGTTGCCCCATAAACAGCCATATTCCTATACATGAACTGTGTGCACCAGCCGTGAACACAAGATGTACATACATGCAGCTGCCTACTTGGCCCCACAGCTGTATAGGGGCAGGGCTCCCGGCCGCTGGTGACACAAACAGGGAAGGGGGTCTCCAACATATCTACCCGGGCCCCAACACCACTCACTCACTCATTTAGGGACAACTGATTCCTTGCTCCACGTGGCACCCAACGAAAAGCAACATTTGTTGACTATGCAAAACCTCTGCATGAAGCCATGCAGGCCAACCAACCTCAAACCGGCTCATCTCCCCCATGACCCCGGAACGATACAAGCAGTGAGAACCCCCCCAGCCTCCGGTGCCCCCACACTCACATCCTCCAGCGCAGATTAGAAGTAACAATACTTTAGATTAGATTTTCCTTCGTGCCTCACTTTCTCATCCAAATCTCTAAGTGATACTAAGAACATGAATGTATAAGAGATTACAGACCCTGCTTCAACGTTATTCTCTTTTTTCTTTTGGATGAATTGCAGTCACGTTTGATAATTGGTGCACAGCTAGTCCCTGTGGCAGTGTGGAACCACGTGTAAATCAAAGGTTAAATCAAGGAGTGCTTTGGCTTTCATTTGTCTATGCACCACTGGACATGGCGCTGTGGCAGCTTGGCTAAATCACATTGGGTCTCATGCCCCCCCCCTCTCAATCAGGGCTGTACTGGCCGACAGGGAACTCTGGAGATTTCCTGGTGGGCCTCTGCAGTGTGTGCCTCTTTTGTATTTAAAAAATGTACTCATAGGAAAAGGGTTGGGCTTGCTCAAAATATGTAATATGGGGCCACTTTGAAAATGATTTCCAGGGCCTCTTTTGGTTCCCAGTCCACCCCTGCCAATGAGCCATGCGTTCCCATTGTTGCGGCTACCAGGCTCCGGTGTAGTGGTGACATCCGGAATATATAACTGTTCTGTGTGCTTCTTGGATAGTTTGCATACTTCAGTTATGATGCCCTTGGCATTGTACACAACCTGAACATTGATTGAGTGCCAATGTTTGCAGTTACGGTATATTTGCTCTGTCAATCTGGGAGGACGTCGTGCAACATGGGTTCGATCTATTGCACCAAGCACTTGTGGGAAGTGTGCCACAGCATAGAAGTCCTACATTACTATTTGTCTTTCTGACAGTGTTCTTGGAATATAGATGTGGCAGTGCACACAAGGCCGTGCAGTTATGCACGCCAGCACCTGGTGTAGGCTGTATCACCTGGGAGATACTGCCTACTATGGCAGTGGTCCGCTGGAAGGATCCAGTTGCCATGAAATGTAAGGCAGTGAGCACTTTTTGTAGGGGCCTAAGGGCCTAGGAGCACATGGTGGGTGATGTTAGCCCATCATCCCACTCCCTGACAAGGTCTAGATGATATGGGGGGCCGAAACCTGTACCTGCCATAGACCTGGTCATCCGGCATCCCGAAAAGGGTCGTACTTGGGTTAAAGATCTGGGCCCTGGCCATCCTCATCTGCCTCCTCCTCCTCCTGCAGTGTCCTTGGACGATCGTTCTGACAAATGCTGGCTTCATCGTAGCTGGATACATTTTGTTTGGTGTGTATTGTGTGCTTTATACTCATTTGTTGCAATGCACATTGACATTTACGCCTGCTATCAGGTGGCGGAAGTGTACCGGCATTCGCTTTTCACGACCCAACGTTCAGAGTTCGAATCCATGAATACGTATATATTTTAGCTGGTATGGGCATGCGATGGTGTAGGAGGAGCCAGGTACCCCCACCTCAATCGACCCGCCTCTTTTACCTGTATGCTGGAAACCAGAGTATGTGACGTATACAGAACAGCTGAATCGACAGAGAGCAGAGTATGAACTTAGTCCAGTACCAGTGAAAGGGCCAGTACCTAAGAGAATTTGGGAGCCAAGGTACCCATTGAGAAAACCTTATCTGCATTCAAAGAAATATGATGGCCGTCTGAATGAAATCCCTGAAGAAGCAGAGCAAAAGAGCCAATACACGGCAAGGATGAATGTAGTATCACTAACCATTGGCAAGTATATGTGGAGCTGAAGATGAAGTACATAAAAGAGATGCGGTGAATAGAGAATGCAGACATTCTATAAGGCATCAAAAAAGCAACAAGGATAAGTGACATCTTGGGATCAATGTGAAGAAGCTTATGCCACAGAAACAGATGAAGATATTAAATCATTTTACACGTGTACAGATGCAGAAGAAAAGCAAGCAGCAAAGTGATCGTGAAGCTAGCTCTAAGCTTATAGTAAATAGATTGTGGCAAGCGCCAACGTATACATACATAGAAATTAGAGAATTATGGATGTTTCCACTAAATGTATTATAGCAAGTTGAACATTAGCAAAAAGGCCTCAGTTCAGTGTGTCACAGTTAAATTGTAGAGGACCTGCGTATTCAGGGGTCCTATAGTGTGTAAAACAATGGGACATTGTGTATTTAGTGACGTTCATAGTGGTCATTTTTTTTTTACCAACTTTATTTCAGTTTTGGAGCACATAGATATGCATACATTAGTAATAGACCGATCAATAGCATATATGTAATACTTCTTACATGTCGCTTCCTCATTACCCCTACTTGGGGTTTCAGCACATTTCAATGCCAGTGCTCATTTATGATAACAATATAAAGGAAAGGAATAAAAGAATAACATAAATGTTGAACTCCCCCCCTGCCTCCCCACAAGTATCTCCCAACTTAAGGTGAAGAAGTGGTTTGATCTGTTTTGTTATTTCAGTTAGATGGATCTTTTCAAGTTCAGTTTTCGGTTCCATCAGATGACAGGTATTGCACGGAGCAATCTGGGCTTAAAGTACATCTGCTCTCTGTCGTCTGTGAATTCATGCAGTGGTAGCCAAATATTCAGATATTTGGAATAAGAGCCGTGGGCCAAAGCAGTCAGTTTCTCCATGGCCATCACCCCCCATAGCCGCATCCACCACATGGCCACCACTGGCCCATCTTTAGATTTCCATGCCTGGGCGATTGTAATTCTGGCTGCACTCAACATATGAGTAATTAAGGTGGCCGTCGGCCCTGAGTTTGCATAGCGACCCTCCACTGCTTCTCCCAAGAGCACCACTAGCGGGTCAAGAGGGAGCTCCACGCCGGTTATATCTTTAATGTGACTTAGGATCTCTTTCCAGTAGGTTTATGCTAATGGGCAGGACCACCACATATGTATAAGGTCCCCAAGTTGTCCACAGTTCCTCCAACATTCAGGCGGGTATTCTGTATTAATGGCATGTGTGCGTGTGGGCGTCATGTACCACCGAAGACAGAGTTTATATCCTGCTTCCTTAATCAAGGTGCATTTAGAACTCTTCGCGGCTCTATGCCAAATTCGGCCCATGTGCCCCAGTCAATTGATCTACCAGGATCCGCTTCCCATTTCCGCATATAAGTAAAATTCTCTTCTGGGTCCCCCTCTCCCACCAGGCAATATAATCTAGTTATTCCCTTATCTGGGTGGCCTTCCTGTATGGTTAACTCCACTCCTGTAGGGTTCCTAGTTGCCCCTTCTTTCACCCTCGTATTTGAGACCCAGTGTCTCAGTTGAACATAGTGGAATCGCTCCTGTTCTGGGATATTGAATCTGGTTTTGTATTCTTCGAATGTCAGGGGTATCCCATTTGCATAGAGATCTCCCAAGACCATGCTTCCCTCCCTGCCACGCCAGTTAGCCCAGAAGTTAGCATGTATTCAAGGGGTAAATTCTGGGTTGTAAGCTACTGGCGTAAGAGGCCCTCCCCCCCTTTGATCTTCTTGTTTCTCAGGACCCTGTCCCAATACCACAGGGTAGTTCTGGTTGATTCCAATAGTTAGCCCCCTTTTTTGTGTGGCGAGGAAGCCGATACCTCCCAGGGCTAACTTAGGAGCCAATTTTTTGAGTATCACCGACTGGTTCGGTGTCTCCCCCGCAGACCATTGCAGCATAGGAGCTATCTGTGCTGCCCACAAATACCTACGGAGGTCCAGAACCCCCAATCCCCCCAGGACCTGCGGCCTAAATAATACTTTCTTGGGAACTCTCGGTCCCCCCCACCCCTCCATATGAAATTCATCACCTCTGTAGTGTTTGGATGGCTGGGTTTGGGATTCGTATTGGGAGAGCGCCGACTATATATAAGAATTTAGGAAGTAGGGTCATTTTACCTGCTGTAATGCATGCTAACCAGGACAGTTCCTGCAATTGCCAACGTTTTAATTATTTCGCCAATGTTTTCAGGAGGTCTGGGATATTAGCTCCGTATAACCTGTCATATTTGCGGGTCAGTTGAATTCCATGATATTTAACTGCCTTGTGTACCCATTTCAGGGGGTATAGGTTTTCCCAAATCGGGATTTGCTCTGGCCTCTCTGTAATATTGAGAGCTTTAGATTTGGGATAGTTAATATGGAACCCAGATACATTGGCAAATTTCTCCAGTAGGTGTATGGCTGCTGGTAGAGAGTTTGCGGTATCTTTTAAGAACAAGAGAATGTCATCTGCGTAAAGAGCCACCTTCTGCGGGTCTGTTTTGCCCACTTCAACCCCTTGGATATCTGGATGGCTACGAACTTGGCATGCAAATGGCTCCATAGCCATAGCAAAGACCAGGGGCGATAATGGGCATCCCTGTCTCGTGCCTCTCTGGATGGGAATGCTTCCTGTGAGTTTTCCATTAATCAATAGCTTAGTGGATGGGTCTGTGAAGTTGGCCATTACCATACGGATAAAGAGCGGGCCACACCCGAACTTTTCAAGAGTCAGCTGTAGGAAGCCCCAGTGTAAACTATCAAAAGCTCTGGAGGCGTCCAGGGCTGCCACCAAAAATATCTGGCTGTCCTCTGTCCCCAGTCGATTACATTTATGGCTCTGCAGATATTATCGTATATGTGTCGCCCCCTCACAAACCCAGCTTGATCTGAGTGAATTATTTCGGGTAATATCATTGCCAGTCTCCGGGCCAATATCATGGAATATATCTTTGCATCTCCATTTAGTAAAGAGATCGGACGGTAGCTAGCACAGTCCAATGGGTCCCTGTCTGGTTTCAACAATAATATTGTGGTTGCTGGTCCCATATCTCCAGATGGCCACCCCTTAGCTCTAATAAAATTAAATAGGCAGGTAAGGGTGCCTATCAGCGTGGTTCTAAAGGTTTTATAATATGCATTGCAGAGGCCATCTGGGCCTGGTGTTTTATGCCCTTTCGGTGCCCATATAGCATCCCCCACCCCTTCCTCCGTTATGGGGCCTTCCAATTGCTGTTTATCCATCTCACTAATTTGTGGTAAGTCTACCTTGTCTAGGAATGCAATCTGCTCCTCCTCCTTTAAGTTTTCTTTCTTTAAGTTATTGGTGGAATATGAGATCAGAACCTCCTCTATTTCTCCTTCTCTCCTCACTACCTCCCCGTGGTCATTACGAAGTTGTGTTATTTGATTCCTAAGGGTCTGGTGTCTCAATTTGGTAGCAAGAAACAGGTTAGCTTTGCCCCCGTGTATGTAATAAAATTGTTTAGTTTGTACTAGAAGGCGTGCTGCGTCGTCTGCTAGGTGAGTTTCTAAGGCCGCTCTAGCTTTTTTCAAATCCCGCCAAGCCTTCTATGAACCTTTGTCTTTGTAGACCACTTCTGCCTCATGTATCTTGACTTCCATGTTGTGCCTTACCCTCTCCCGACTTTTAATGTATTTTGCGGTTTGTGCAATGAATTCCCCCCTTATTACCGCCTTACTGGCATCCCAAATGGTTGACCAATCCAACTTTGGGGTCTTGTTTTCCCGGAAGTAGTTCTGCAGGGTTTGTTCAATACTTGTCCGGACCAATTGGTCCTTCAATATTACCTCATTCAGTCGCCAGGGTTTGCGAGACCGCTGTTGTGAGCAAGCCAATTCTACATTCAAGAGTACCGGGGCATGATCTGAGAGGCAACGCACCCCAATTTCTAATCCCGTGACTTGTGGGACAACTGTTTCGGAGATTAGTATCATATCGATACGGGAGTAACCCCTGTGTACCGCTGAGTAGTGAGTATATGCCCTCTTCTGTGGGTTAAAGAAACGCCAGGATTCTAAAAGGTGCAGTTCTCTCAGAAATTTCGCCAGGGCTTGTCTAAATGTGTGATCATTAGGGGTAGCCGGTAGAGTCTTATCCATTGTTGCATCCATCACCCCATTAAAGTCACCTCCGATCAAAATTTTCCCTATTCCCCATTGGGCTATTTTAGGCAGCAAGTCAAGTATAAAGTGGTCTTGTTTTATATTGGGGGCATAGATAGAAATCAGAGTCATCAGCAGGCCCATCAGTTTCCCCCCCAACATCAGGAAACGCCCATCGGGGTCTTTTTAAACAAATCTTCTCTCAAATTTTACATTTTTTGCTATTAAAATGCCCACTCCCCGCTTTTTAGTTCCACTAGAAGCTAGATATTGTATAGGGAAGGCTCTGTGTCTCAGCCTCAACTCATCTTCAGGAAGTAGGTGTCTCCTGCAACCATACACACATACACACCGAGGCGTGCATATCAACCAGCCTGGTCAGCATGGACTTCCGCTTAATTGGGGAGTTGAGCCCTTGAACATTCAGCGACACAAGTGTCAATTCAGCCATTATCATATATTAGCCCTCATGCCATTTCTTTATGATCCAACTGAACATTGTTGTAGATATAGCATGTATGTCATTCACTTCTTCACAAAAGAATATAAAGTATGAATACCCATTCTCCCCCCAACTTTTAAACTAAAATTTTCAAATAACTGTCTCAACATAGTATGTTCACACTAAATCACCGGGTTCTATTCACCCAGGAAATTTGGGTTCCGGTTTCCTCCCCCCCTTGCCCCCTTTTTATTTTTTTCTACCTCATTGAAATCATTCCTTTGTTTCTTTTTTTTTTGTTTTCCCCGTAGAGTGAGCTTGCTTCGGGCAATAAAGTCAATGCATAGGCCATTTCAATTGCAGAGCCCATCCTTCTCTTTAGAGATTCCGATATATCAGAGTTTAAGTGAATGGTCCCACATCACGAATGTTCAGCCGTTGTTCAGGTGGGCTCAGAAGGTTTCTGTTCTTTGTTACGTCCCCGCGGACGGGAGTGTCTCAGATTCCTTTGGCCTGTCCCATGTCTGCCTTCTGATTCTCAGCTCCGGGATGGGGACTCCTCGTTGTCAGTGAAGTTGCCTCCTTCATCTTCTTGCATGAGGTCCGCCATCTCTACCTCTTTAGATATAGTATGTCGCTTGCCTTTCAATTCAAACTTTAGGCAAGTTGGGTGTCCCCATCGGTATCGCACGCCCTTAGTTCTCAGCCAGTCTGTGACTACCCTCAGTTTCTTTCTCTTGGCAAGCGTCACTCGGGCCAGATCCTGGAACAGTTGAATCGGAATTGACCGGAACCTGATGGGTTCTTTTTTCCGGGCTGCCCGCATAATGTCCTCCTTCAGTGTGTACAGATGTATCCGGGTCAGGACATCGGGGGTCAGATTTTTTA
This sequence comes from Ambystoma mexicanum, assembly GCF_040938575.1. Classification (NCBI taxonomy): domain Eukaryota; kingdom Metazoa; phylum Chordata; class Amphibia; order Caudata; family Ambystomatidae; genus Ambystoma; species Ambystoma mexicanum. The sequence goes on along the minus strand of NC_090932.1, from coordinate 289,354,182 downwards.
GGGAGGGCTTAGTTGCTCCACTTGATGTTCAGTAACCAATCACATAGACTTTTTAGACTAGCATGGATCATATACTTAGACGTTCACTCAGAACCAATAGCCCATGCTTATATGTTTTTGTAGTTTGCCACGTAGGATGACGTTAGTACACATGTGATTTAGACGTCATTGATGACACATTTTGCTTATAAAAGTGCAGTTTTTTCTTAAAGTACTTTGAGTTTGAAGATCGAGCGTTTGCATTGATGTTCGTTAGGCTCCCTGTTTTAGAAAATTGACATTAAAACAGTCTTCCTTTTGTCAACTTCCTGAGTCGGCTCTATTATTGATGTATGAGTAAGGTCTGCATCCCCATCCATCTCGAGGGTAATTGCTTTTCATCAAAGGGGCTGGCCTATCCAGTTCACGATTGCTTGACCGTGGACCGTCCCTCAACACGCCCACATTTTCACATGCTATTCCTCATTCTGCATGTTCTGCCCCCTATTTTGGTCACTGCGTAGGCCCGGCCCACACTCTGCTTGGAGTCTCATGCAAGGCGTTCCTTCACTCGCAGAGACTTGCCGAGTCACTGCGAACCCCACGCAAGTCCTGGAAAAGTGGCATGCATTTGATTCCATTAATCGACGAACGCGATTTTGCGTGCATTTCGGCGGCCAAGTACCCTATTTTCCACCTAAATAATTAAAGGAATTGGGCCCGAGGTGTGAGTAGGCACTCCAGCCCTGGCTTTTCCATTGCAATGGGTGCACACAGTCCTGCAATTACAAAGGGAAAAGCAATACCAGACGAAAACAGGACTTGCACCTTTTATGTTAAGTGTTAAATGTTAAAGGTATTTATATCGTGCACCGTCAGTAACAGAGTTGGTCCCCAGGCGCTCTGGCAGATCTGTAAATAAGAAGGCGGGCAGGGTTGGATTAGTCGGGAGAAGAAGGAGCAGGAGAGTGAGAAAGAGGTGGTGTGCTGTTGGCGGCTTCAGTTCGGTATGCACCGTGCGCTGAGCTTTAGTGTAAGTATTGGACCACGGCAAAACCTTGTGTGCTATTTTTGCTGTTTATGTGTTGTTGGTGTGTTGTTGATGCAGTGTGGTAAAGTGCGTGCGGTTTGCTGGGTGAGAGTTGATTGTGTGAATTTTCAGGTGAGTTAGGTAAGCAGAGATTTGAATGTAGGGTTAGTGAGTTAGGATTCTGGTTGTGGCACATCTTGTCTGAATTTAATTTGTATTACTATAGGTGGGTTTAGTTGCTACTGGCCTTTCTTGACCGTCTGACTGTTGTGGGTGTTAGCGCGGCGCATTCCCTGATGTATTCTGGTGAGCTTTGTATAGTGTGATTGGGTGTGTCTTCTCCTCCTTAGGTGTCGGAACTAGGGGTTGGTGGCAGCTATTCCTTCTATCTGTGTGAAATGGGTCTGCACGACAACTTTGAATCTCTGACCATTCACTTCATAGCCCGCCCAGAGCTGTCAAGTGCCGTTATTGCGTGTCCTGACCAGGATTTAAATTTTTTTTTACCAGCTGTTAGTTGAATACGGTGGCGTCTAACCCCATACCTTGGTGCATATAATACAGTCTCAGACATTTTATGTGCGATGGATTATTATTCAGCCCGAAATTTTTTTCATCATGTTACTGACTTTCCTGTTTTAAATGTGCAATTCAATTATCAGAATGCAAAAATAAAACATAACTAGAATAATCGCACCCAGCTTGGATCAAATCAAATCGGGATCCCCATAACGCCACAGGTAGCAGAACGCAAAGTAATTAAGGTAAAAAAAGCCTGCACTGGCTGTGTAAAGTTGTTCCTCGTGTCAAGTGTTAGTTGCTTATGCAGCCCTGGCTCTTCCTTTGTATTCTGCCGAGTTTGATTCTGATGTGTGACTTTCTTACCAATGTACCAATTAAAATGCGGTCAAGATGCTACCAACATTATGTGCACATGCAAGCACCACCTACAGTGCCTCCTGTCTCCTCACTCTGTACCTGACCGCGACATTTGAGTTATTGACTTGGCCTAGTGCCCTTTTCCCCTTTGCATTCTGGTACTTGTAGTTGTGCTCTTCCCTTCAGTATCAGAATGTAGTCTTCTTTTGTATTTGATGCCGAAAACACAGCCACAAGATATGCTATTAGGGGAGTGTCAGGGTGTACGCCTGCTTCTGTGGCCTCTTGGTGTCAGACACTGGGCCATGTGAACTTGTTAGCCCCCTACTTGAATCTCATGCAGCTCCGGATTATACTCAGATCAGAGCCACTTCTCTGCTCACAATGTCTCACTTCATAGCACTTGTTATGTTAGCTTATTATACCACACAATCTCCCTCTCTGCTCTTCTCGGCGTACAACAGGCATCCTCCAGGAATATTCTCACTGATACCTAGGGAGACCAGACGTCCCGGTTTTCCCAGGACAGTGTGAGGAAATCGCCCTTGGTCCCAGGAGTTTTTTAATTTTAAAAACCCCATCCCAAGTTTGCAATGGTCGGTGCCAACGGTCCCAGAATCCCGAAATCGGGTTCTGGCACAACTCTTCCTGCGCGAATGGGCCGTGAAATGCTTTTCACGCCCCCATATCCTCCCCCTTCCCCTCCCTGGCCACTCTCCTCCAAGGAGAGGAGTGTACCTGTGAGCACACCCCCTCCCCAGCCCCCCCTCTAACACCCCCACCACCCCCAACCCCCCCACCTGGCCAGCGACATAGAAGTAAGACTACAGTTGTATTTGTATTTACTTTAGTCCTTCTTCTATGTCTATGGCCTGTCCCATTTTTATTTGGTCACTCTACTGATACCTTTTGCATCCTCTAGCCCCTCTCTGGCTTTGTGCTTAAATGCTGGGCCTCGAGGTCTGGAAAGCCAGAGTTTGTGACACCACTGTATTTGTTTTTTGTTTTTAATGTTCTTAACCTGTTCATGTTTATATATTGTGTAATTTCTTCTAGGACCGTTTTTTTACGAACCTGCAACTGTAACTCATTCATGCTAAATGTGCAAGTTCATGGTTGGGATGTTGTGGCAGGAACAGCCTTTTCTTTAATTTCTGAACCTGTTCATGTATGCGATGTTCACCCAGCCTTTAAAAAAAAAAAAAAAAAAAAAAAAAAAAAAATATATATATATATATATATATATATATATATATATATATATATATATATATATATATATATATATATATATATATATATATATATATATTTTTATATATGAACCTGCAACTTTAACTTATTCATGTTACATGTGCAGATTCATATGTGCGATGTTCAGGGCCAACACATCCTGGCGCCACAAGGTCCTGACTCCCCACGCCCTGCTGCAGGGGTGTTGCTAGGTCTGGAAACGAACCGGGTCTAAGCTAACGTCTCCCTAGCAACGTCTCTGCCCTGCTGGCAGCGGTGAAATGGGCCGAAACGGGACATGTGGACAAATGGCTGCGCCGAATTCGTCGTGCCTCAACGTCCTGCCCCATTACCGGGCACATTTCTTTCACTCTGCCTGTGCAATACTACCACCTGGTGGCAAAAATAAAATATACATTACAAATGCACTCGTACTTCGTTAGGATTGTTTGTTTACAAATATACGAATTTTTCATGCACTTTCTTATTTTTAATGTTAATCAATGTAATACGGTATTTAATAGAACAATCTTTCTTTATAAAGATCGTCGGGCTGGTATTCATGTGAGCGGCGAAAACACACAGATTAAGGCAGTCTCGAAATAGGCAGAGGAACCGCCAAACGCCAATGTCTACCTGCTTAATACATGTATCAAGAAAAGACCGGGTGGTTGCAAGTCACATGTCCAGAGAGGCTGCACCCCTAAAGGCTGCCCATGCGGAAGAAGCACATCTAGTGGAGCGCCCAGAGTAGGGTGACCAGAATTAAAAAGTAGAAAACCGGGACAGGGCAACTAACATAAAAGTAGGACTAATCCTTGAAAGTTGTTGTCAAGGCACTACACTTGAGTAGCGGTTGGAGGAGAAGGGGGTTTAAGTGTTAGTATTCAAATAAACACATATTATAATTAATGTATTACAAACGAACATTATCTTAAATTGTAAAATGCAGCATTTCTTCTGTGTGAGATTGTGCATGCATGCCTGTCAGCTATGAAGACTGACCACCAAAAACCGCGACCACTGCAGTTTCCAGTGGAAACATAATCTTGAGAAAGGGGGACAGAGCATCAAAAACCGGGACGTCTAGTCATCCTAGCCCAGACCATCCCCCCGCCCCCAGAGAAGGGAGCGGGGCAATGTGGAGGGTAGGAGATTGACGGATAAATCAACCTACTAGGAGCAGTGATAGTAAGTAGACTGAGAAGCCTACACAGGTGTGTTACCTAGGTAACCCTTAGCTTATCTGCCAATGGGGGGTGGAGGAGAGAGATTGAGAGAGAGAGAGAGAGAGAGAGAGAGAGAGAGATAGATTGAGATAGGTTGAGAGAGAGAGAGAGGTTAAGAGAGAGAGAGACTGACTCTCATCCTGGCCCGAGGTCTGTCTTGCTAGCGGGAGCTGCACTCTTGGAGAGACATGAATGCAGCTTGCCCTGTGGTCTCTTGGTGCGCTGTCTTGCTAGCGGGAGCTGCAGAGACATGAACACAGCCTGGACCGCCCTCTTAAGGTGCGCTGTCTTGCATGGAGGTGTGGCACTCTTGTAGAGACATGAACTCAGCTTGGCCACAGGTCTCATGGTGCACTGTCTTGCTAGCGGGAGTTGCACTCTTGGAGAGACATGAACTCATCCTGGCCCGAGGTCTGTCTTGCTAGCAGGATCTGCACTCTTGGAGAGACATGAACTCAGCCTGGCTTGACGCCTTATGGAACAGTGCCTTGCATGCAGGAGTGGCACTCTTGGAGAGACATGAATGCAGCTTGGCCTGCGGTCTCTTGGTGCGCTGTCTTGCTAGCGAGAGCTGCACTCTTGTAGAGACAGGAATGCAGCTTGCCCTGCGGTCTCATGACACGCGGTTTTGCTAACAGGGCTAGCACTATTGGAGAGATGTTAATATAGAATGGCCTGAGGCCCTGTGGACCGCTGTCTTGCGCGCAGCAGTGGCACTCTTGGAGCAATGGCAGATTGAAGGCAAAGGGCCCCGTAGTTAAAAATTGAGAGGGGCCCCAGGTGGGCGGGTCATGAAGGCAGAACTTAGAGTAGGCGCAGTTGCACAATGATGAACTTTAGGGACACATGCTATATATTTTTTGTTTAACGTTTTCTGTGTTTGGGGGGTCTGACTCTAGCTGGGCCTCGTCACCAGGTTTTGCTGCCAATGGTGGTGATATTGAATGATCAAGCCTGCAGCTAATGTTGCAAATGATAGGGTTCAAGGCAATAGACAATAACAAGGACAATGGGAGGTGAAATTGCGAGAATCACAAGATGATTCCTACAGCATGCAGATCCCTTGTGTGCATGTCCTCTGTGTTCTTACCCCACACACTTGAAATGTCATTGAACATCACAGACTTAAAGGAGTTCCCCTTTTAATCTCAAAACATACCAGGGGTTACATTTTTGTGGGTGCTGCTTGTAGCACTTGAAAGACCCCTTAACTCCAACCCACCACCTCCATATCTCCTTCAGCTCCACAGGGCCCCGCTACAAAGGCACGGAAATGTCATGCCCAAACCCTAATACTGAGCAGACCTCTCCCCGCACCCCCCACACACATGCAAGACCCCAAAATACACACATGTGCATGGGTTATGCGTGCACACACATGAAAAATAAGACCTTGGGTATAATTGTCCCTAATGAACAGAAATACTTGTTTTTAAGTATAAATAAATCTGTGGTCTCAACCATAAAGTCTCTGCGTGCTTGCACCTGAAACCCACAGTACAGCACCCTCTGCAGAGACCAGTGTGGAGCATGCAGGTGATAAAGGCCAATCTGGACATGTCCATAATTAATGCCCCAAGTGAAATAATCTATGTCTCTGATCTTCCATAAACAGACAATATAGCTAACTGTAATGACATGTACGCTACACATGCGTTTGGGAGGTCTAGTCCACACTCTCTAATAAAATTCAATTTTTTGACCATTTATCTGGCGTGCAGAAACTGAATTGTCACTTTCTGCTACGATAGGTGTTATTTTTACCCATCTCTATGGTACTGTACGGAAGGATGATGCCAGAGCTGGGCTTGCTGAGACTCAATCGTGTGACCTGTAAGTTAAGCACAGCTATCCGCCGTAAGAACTCAACCCACTGAGCTATCTGGCTGTCAAAGTGCTCTGAATAGGGGTTTACACTGGAGTGCACCCGTGGTACTTGTTTTGAGCTGGAAATCTACACATGGTTCCTCCAGTTTGTGTATCATTGCAGACCCCACTACTCATCACTCATCAAAAGGCAACGTGTGTGTTGGCACTTGTAAATAACTCATCCTCTCAATAGCCTTTAGGCGTTATATCTGCCAGCAAAGTATGTGATCGCCAACCAGATGAAGACAGTGCACCGTTCAGCTGGCAACATTGCTCAGTGAAGTAATGCACCTGCTGCACAGATCAGTGCATGGTCAGGAGGATGTATGTTCAAACCCGTCAAGGATGACACAACTTTCAAACTGAGATGAAATTATAATTATTAGTTTTCAAGCAAAAAAAAGGTCCTCTGTGCTTTTTTACAGACATCAAGAAATCATTTAGTTTAAAATATTTGCAATAATACTGGAGCACAACTGAAATCAAGACTAGTTACAGCAGTTGCCGAAAACGCCTTAGCTCTCAAAAGAACTGTATTTCATCAATCTAAGGGTGAGACAAGTACCACCTTTTGTTTGAATTGTTATAGAGCTTTGAAGCTACAAGCCTGGGGTCATAAGCACTATGCTAAAATTGCATGTAATTCATAGTTAATTTCTATGACTGGAACAGCATTAAAGACCCAACACCGGTTGGTTGTTTTACAGTTCCACTGCCAGATCTCAATAGTTGAACATTTTCACTGTAATCCTCAATAAGAGGGTATGACCATGTTCACTTAGACAAATCCATTGTGTATATACAAAAGTTTCAGAGAACTATCTTTAAACACTGGTATATCCTAAAAGCAGGTTTGCTTTAAAGGGAGCTTTACCGGTCGAAGACAGCCATCTCTCAAAGATGTCTAACAAACATAGATGTGTGTTGCCCAGTCTGGGGGCTTATCAGGGTTATGCAGCTGGCAATGAAGTGGAATGACTTGACAGGCTAGTCTCCTCTACAAGCCGTGGAAGATTAGACTTCTTTGCTTTTCTTTTCCCATTCTCACTGACTTTGCATGTGTTCTCCTTTTATTCCTGTTTTCACGTCCTTTCCTTCCCTTCTCCTTTTTTTTCTAGCCTTCACCTCCTGTTTCTCAAAAACGTTCCACTCCCCCCACCTACTCACTGCACCTTTCAATTCAGTCCCATTTAACTGTTGTTAATACTGTCTTTTCTTTGCCTCGGATGAAATAGGACCCCTCAGCCCTGCAAGTCTCTCTCTCTTGGGGGAGTTAATTGTGACACCACGCCCAAGGCCTGCAGGTCTACAAAAAAAGGTGAGGCTATTTAGGCTAACAAACACATGCTAACGTGTCCGCCCCCAAACTTTTGAGGCAAGGGGGGTCCCAATCATATTGAAATAGGCCCCCACTAACCCTGGCAAACGTTTAGCCGGGCCCTTTGAGTGAGCGCCAGGACTGCTCTTTGTTATTCCACTGTGCCTGACTGCCAGCAAGGAGGGATGAGGCTGTGCATGTTGTGGCTGATGTGAGGTGACTCGGAAGGTGTCGGACCAGGACACGCCAGGGCCCGCACGCCCTTTTTCTGCCATCGGAGTGCTAAAGCCGCCTCTGTCTTGGCGAGACATGAGCTCAGCCTGGCCAGAGGTCTCATGGTGGGTTCTCTTGCTAGAGGGAGCTGCACCCTTGGAGAGGCATCAACACAGCCTGGCTTGACACCTTGTGCAATGCTGTCTTGCGTTCAGGAGCAGCACTCTTGGAGAGACATCAATGCAGTCTGGCCTGAGATCTCCTCTCTCATGGCATGCTGATTTGGAAGACCAAGTTTCATGTTCAAGCCCCTATTAATTCCAAGCCCAGGATTGGAAATAATGGTATTTTTTGACATCAGCTATTGAGGGTTCTTCAAACATTCTCAATGTCCACAGCAACCTGTTGAAAAGAGGCAGCACGGATTAGTCAGGTAGGGATGAAGAAGGGCCTGTAGGGTGTGCTGGATACCAACCACAGGAGCTAGGGTGTTGGGAAGAACACGGGGAGCAGATTTCAGTTTGGGTGGAGGCACCCTGAATGCCAAACATTAAGAAACTCTGGTGTGAGGGGCAATCAGCCATGGAGGCTGGTAAGCTCCATGCCACACTGAGGTCACTGAATCCTTAGGTTAGCAGACTGGAGTGTGTCCACACTGAACAAGGAACAGTTCAGATAAACCTGTGTACCTTCTTGTTGTACAGCTTGGAGCTTTCAGCTTGCCCAAAGGGCTGAAAGGAGATACTCGTGCAGACTGTGATTGGTGTTGCAGGCGCCATTACGTTCTTTGCGTTTGCATGATACCCTATGACTGTATAGGCACGCAGAGGAAGTGCTAGGCTCTGGAGGCCACACGCGTCATCATGAGAAGGCTGGTTTGATTTGTGCTGCAGGGTATTCAATCTTAAGCCCACCAGAGACACGCGCGCAGTGTTACAAAATGGCGATGATAACAGATATTAAAGCCCAGTCTGTAGCACATGAAAAGGTAGGTGATGCTTCGTGGGAAAAGTAATTGCAGCACGTTTCATGAAGCTACTGAGAGGGTGCAGACAGAGTTTAAAGAAAGAAAAGGAAGAGGTGACAGTTCTAATTAATTAAAGCACAATACAAAGTATGGACAAAATGGAGCGACGACTTATATCGTACTGTGCAACTTGGCCCATTAGTAAAGCCTTGTTTGGTCGGCAGTATGTTACGGTCCACAATCACCCTCATGGCTTTAAGCGAACCGTTACCTTTATCATTTTTCTGTGATATAAGTAAGGCTCCCCGTATTTATCCATATACATTTTTTTGCCATTTTTTCTGTATTTATCCACGTTTATTATTTGTCTTTTTAAACGATAAGCGGCAACCATTATTTTTCTACATTTATTCATATGAAAAACATGCATTTATTAAAACACACATCCGGCCATACAGAAGCCAAATGGAACTTGGTTATTCCACATCAACGTAAGCTCCGTTCTTACAGTTAGTGGTCGAAGTGGGCGGGAGCGGTTGGGAACGGTGCTCGTTTACTTTTTTTAAATTAAGTTTCACTGTTCCTAAACTTTTATTTGAAAAAGAAACCATTCCGGAATTGTTTTGTTTTAAAATCAAAGAGTAGCAAGAATTTGAATTTGCACTCTCAGTGCACTGCAGTGAATAATTCCCTTAAACAACAGGCACATGTGTTTGGGGGTTTGTATTGTGCGTCGGAGGGGGAGTGGAGATGGAGTTTGTGGGGAGCGGGGGCGGGTCAGTAGGGAAGATAGTCCCACTGCTTACAGTAACAAATGGTTGCTACTGTGATCGCTCCTGACCGAAGATATATGTTGGGAACAATTTAAAGACTTTTAATACTATGTTTCATACAACTTTTACACTCTCCTTGTTGCCCATCTGCGGTGGGAATGGCCTGCGAAGCATGACTGACAGCATGGGGGAAGAAACGACAGTGTTTCCATTTTTATAAATAAATACAGACAGAAAGCAGAATGATTTCCATTTGTATTTACGTGGAAAAATCAGAAAAAACGGAAAACAGGGAGCCTTACATATAAGCGAATCATGCGAGAAAAACATGGCCAACAAGAGAAAAAGAATGCAAAAACCAAGGTGGTCAAAAATAGCAGAAAGAAACCGGCAACAAAGCGCATATCACCCTCCAAACTTACAGTGAAACGGGGACTTTGAAATGAGTTACTTAGAGCAATTACTCATTAAATCTTTGCTCTGCAGAAGAGACTGGCAACATGTCACCTGAATAGAGCCCTCAAAGAAACTCAAAGCGTCTTCTGTGTCAGTCCTTTCAACCTGTTGGTGACTGGTGGATGAAATCATAACCACTGCAACTGACCTGCTAAACCTATCCTAAACCTATCCTACTTAGAAATCGACCCTAGTCCTCAGTCCGTCTCTCTCTGCCATTCTGAAAGGAAACAAAACATCATTCATAGTCTTTGGGGGGCTTAAATGCCCCACACTCCTTTTTTGTGAGTTGAAGTTGCTGCTTGGCTTTTGTACATTTTGTCAGGATGTTGCACTTGTTCAGGGAACCCAGGTACCGCCCCTCTCTGCACCTGCCCCGGGGCCACAGGTTGTCTAGATGGGAGACAGGCATCAGGCACTTAAAGATCGCCTGCAGAATCATTTGGGCCCTGGGATTGTTAGGATGAACCCCTTCACAGACTGTCAGAGACCTCCCTGGGTACTATGAATCCCCAAGCTAGAGCTCTCTCCAGGAGCTTGGGTCTCAACCAGCCCTTTGTCTGGTTGACCCTCTCATTGGTCACTGCCATAGAGAGAACACTCAACGCTCACACCAGAAAACATACAACCCACTAGGAAGGAAAGTCCAGCACTCCTCTTGCAAGGAAAACAAAGTTTTGTTTCCACAAAAATAGAAGTGCACCAGCAAAGAACTCTGATGCTACGGAACGCTCTGGGCAAACTAGCACGAGCAACACTATAAAAAGGCAAACAGTGTCATCAGGGATGTAAAATACATAATGTGAAAATCCGTGTGGCTGGTTGGTTGAGGCCCTATACATAGGCTACCTGCTGCATAAGGCATTTCAGGCCATTGGTCCAAGCCCCTTCTGTCCATCTTCTTCTACGGGAGTTCCTGCTTTCGTGTCATCAGGCGTGAAGCTACCACTGTCAATTATGTGAGGAAAAACAATACAGGCTCTATCTCTAACCTGATGTGCACCTGGTACTGCAGACATGGGATAAGAGGATACTTCGAGGCCATCCCTTCTAACAAATTATAGCTCGATCCCAGACACGTTGGTGCCCGACCAAGGTTTTCCGCCCTCGTTTTAGCTATGTTGTTTTATCTCTCCCGGTACCTCGCATCACAAATCACGTGACCTATAATGAAGGCAACAGATCCCTGTTTTCAGATCTTTTCTGATCGATTGGGGGGGTCTAACAGTTTTATGGTTGGTGGTCTGGAACTAGCTGGCATCTTGGAATGCTGGGGGTCTTGGGGCTAGGGCTCTTGGGTGCTATTTATTACCTGGGACCGAGAAGGTTGGAAGCTCATGCCCTCCTTCTTGTGGGATCGCTTTTCTCAGTGAGCTCTCAACCCCCTCGTGGCCTTGCAGGGCGCATTCCTTCTGGGATACGAAATGTTGGTAACATGAAAAATGAAGGGTCTATGAATCTCTGCAGTCCTGGCCTTCCTCACTGGTGCCCAAGCTACAACCTAGTTCCACCTGCATCCACTCTATTTTTATGCTTGTGACTCAGGCCTGCAGCGCTGGCTTCAGCGCAAAACTAGGCCTCGATTCCAATATGGCTGCTACTATTTAAGATGGCATTTTCATTCCTCATGCGTTACTAGAGAAGGAAGGGCAGCCCCCTCCCACATTGTGGCTTCTAACAACACACCCCCTCCTCCTGTAACCTCCCTTAGCCCCTACAGCACCTTCCTCGGCCTCTGTTTCATATGAAGGCGCAGGGGTATCTGGGCTGGGGTCTGGGCGGGGGTCCGGGATGATTGTCCCTCCTTCCCAGCACTCCCTCCACTCCATTTCCTACCCCGTTCCTCCTCTCTGATTGCCACCTCCTCTTCCTGCATAGGTCACTCTCTCCTCATTATAGCATCAGTGATCCACCGTGCCCTTCTCTGCTTCTCCATCCCTCTCTTCTTCTATGGTCTTTTCCGCTCCTCTCGCAATGTTCCACTGCTACTCCTCTTTCCTCTCGGCCCCAATCTCTCCTCTCCTTCGGCCTTGTATTGTCTTCTCTTTATTCCTCTTCTCTGCCCCCTCCTGCTCTGCTCCTCTCCGTCACGCGCTCTCTTCCTCACTACTGCTTTCCACCTCTTCGACCTACATGCCTCCTCTGTTCTCCAATGTTCTCCCCTACTCCTACTAACGGCTCTTCTTCACCTCTTTCATCTCCACTCCTCATTCTTACTGCCTCTCTCCACTGGCCACTCTGTGTCTCCCCTCTCTATTGCTCTACTCTCCCCCTTACTGCTTCTCTTCACTTCTTTCAACTACATTCCTCCTCTTCTGTCTGATCATGTCCACTCATCCCCTTCCGTTCACATGCTCTCCGCCTCCATCTGCGCCCCCCCTTCTCTGCACCTTTCTTCTTTGAAGCTATGCTACGCACTGTCCTTTACCGCTGACCTCCAACTCCTGACTGCCCCATTCCTCTTCCTTCTTGTCACCTTTCATCCACCATGAACAACCCACAGACTGCCTGATTGACAAAGTGTTGTCAGCTGGTCGAAGTGTGTGATGGAGTGCTGTGATTTGTGCTCACTCAAGGAATTACGAATCTTGAATGTGTTCACAATCTGTGCGTGGGTTCTCTCACCCAAAGTCACTTGAAGTGCTGGAGCAATCTTCAGATAGTTCAGTGCAGCATTGGACCCCACTCGAAGTGTCCCAGTCCGCCATTTCCTCTCCGATTGGTAAGCTTCTCCGCTCTTGACACACACACTGGGCCACGTGACCTCGGTGAGACAAGGCTTGCGATTGGGAATGCAGGCAACCATTGGTAAATGATGGCGCTTCTCAAACTGGTTCTCTGCAGCAAGGTCCCAGGCCCTGGACACCTGGAGGACTGGGTCCATCAAGGCAAAAACATGAAGTCTTTGCTTTTGGTTTCATAGGGCATGCATCACAATATACATTCCCTATTCTTTCCCCATAGGGGCAATGGGCTCTTCTGGGGTGACTGAGAAGGTCAAGCAAAACACACTTCATGGATGGGGAAGCATGAAGAACACCCCCCGTACCTTCACCGGGACCTACTTCACGGAGAGCAGGTGGTCAACCCAGGCCCCTAAAGTCTTCCCACTCCAAGCCACTGGCAAGAGCCATGCGACTTTGCAGCATAACTTCCCCCTTCTACAGAGTTCCCAACCCCCCTGACCCCCTTAGTTATCTACAGGGCGGTGGTTAAGACATCTTAATTTGCCTTGATGTGCACTTCCCCATGTTGAACTCTAAAAGTATAGGGTTGCAGTGATCGGAACCCTATTATGATACATAGATGGGTCCCTTTATTTCTAGCAAACCAGGTTAGAGGGGTACGGTTGATCAGTGGTCAATTGGAGTTGCCTTCATGTCAGATAGTACCATAGTGCTTTCATCTCCAATTTAATGGCAAGATAACAGCTTTTCTCCCTGGGAATCAGTTTTGTACTTTTGGAAGAAGGGGCTTTGAATGCCCACTTTATACATGAGATAGTACAACCCACCACCCAGTCAGGTGCGTTACTTGCAAGATGAATTGCTGGGAGAAATCTGGAGAAATGAGCTATGGAGTTGCCACCAAATGCTTCAACTCCTCAAAGACCCTATTGACTTTTAATGGTGCACCACAGCTGGTTATGTGGTTAAGCACTCAGTTGTTGGTTGGCAGTCTGGCGATGTCGGAGAAGCATTGCATTTGCACTTGATAACATTTAAGCAACCTAAGAAATGCGCATAGCTCCTTTTCTGCAGTAGAGGTGGAGTCTTCGGGACTGTCTCAACATTTTATTCCTGCATTCGGGGGAGGCCTCTCCGGACTTGGAGTCCAGGTACTTCACGGTGCTAAGGGCCAGGTGACATTTCATCTGTAAGCTTTCACACCTGCTCCTCATAAGGTTTGGGCCAGGAAATCAAGGTACTGCATATGTTCAACCCAGGCCTGTCTGTGAATACCCATGTCGTTTAAGTGAGCACACGCATGGGCCTGATGAGGTCACAGCACTTGATATATCAGGCTTTGGAATGTAGCTGGTGGTCGATGTGAACTAAACCAGAGTACAGTAAAGAGGCCCTTTGCAGTAGAAAAAAAGGTATTTTATTTGGTGTCTGTTACCAGCAGCATAGGCCAGTAGTGCATGTGTAGGTCAATGTTCCAATTGTGTAATCATTTAATCAATTCTTTGTATTAGGTAAGCAATGTAGTGGGAGGGTTCTATGTTATTCCATTGGTCGTTTTTTTTACTGAGTTTTATGCTGAAAAACCGAATCAAATTGTTTTTTTTTTTTATTTGGGGAGTTCACCCCACAATCCCCACTTCCCAGTTTTGTACTACCTATTCCCCACAGTGCCTCTACTCCTTACACCCCTTTACCCACCAGTCCCTCCATATTTTTTAATTAATTTTTTTGGCCAAAAATCGGAGGCAAAAAACTGCAAAAAAACCTGCCGATGAGTAAACGTACCAGTGGAAGACCTTATTCATCTTCAAAAACGCAATGCATAAATACAAGCTACCCTCCATTTTCCAACTAGCTCAAAGGGAGATGGCTAATTACTTTGTGAAGGTTTGATAACCTTCTGGTCCAACATCTTCCCGCTGTCTTCTTGTAACAAGTCATCCAGCTTCTGGTAAACAAACCTGTAGGCAGACAGACGTCCTCAAACGTATGTATATGTGATGGTGGAACTCCTTAACACCACCTGGTTTGTCTGAAAATACACCCTAAAAGTGATGCAGAAAATCTTGGAGGTTCCCAGTCTGGTATGGTTTGAGTCCATCTGGGATGAACGCTTGGGGTCTTGTGATGGGAGGCTCTTGCAGTGTCTCACAGCTGGTGTTGGCCACTACTACAAGATCATCTGGGTCCTTCTGGGCTTTCAGCCAGTTTACATCGTAGATGAGAAAAGGATTCGGGCATTTGCGGAGACAATATGATCTGGCATTTCTGTAGGTGAGCTTGCCTATCATATATTCCTTTTTGTTTCCCCTTGGCTTGGTGCATTCGATGGTTCACCATGTTGGATATATGCCACATGCATGAGAAACTCTCCCCCCGAAGCAAAGCAACTTAATGGAGTACCACACTATATGGAAATGTTCCCATGCAAGCACTTAAGACGGAACTATCTGAAATTCAGGTTAAACCTCTATGAAACGAGAGAAATCCAAAGCTACAGAAGGAAGCTGTTGGGAAGAGACTCTAAATGTCGTTTTTGTAATAAAGAAACCTTGAAACCCGTCCTAAAAACACAAAGATCTAAATATCTTGATCGAGAACTGAGCATGGCATCGTTATTAAGTGCCGATGAATGGTGGGCAAAAATGCATTGTAGCTGAAATAGAAAATTGACTATTGCACTTATGCAATTTCTGAAACATCTTGAAAGCAGACTGGCGGAAGTCCAATAACGAATACTGTGAATGAAACGTGAAGCATGAACATTGCCACTATTAATATAGATGAAACCATATAGGTTTAGATTTCAGTAGTAGGCACCATGTTTTGGTGCCTGTAGGATAGTAGTCGGTGGCAGTGGTAGGTCACTGTGCACTAGAGTGAAGTGTTTGTTTTTATATTGTAGGTATGTCGTGCTCTTTTTCAAAAGTTTGTAATATACTAAATGAAAATAAAAATAATATATGCCATATCTGCTTTATTGTTTTTAGCATGAACTAGAAAGAATGCATTGCTGTATCTCTTTGCTTCTCTCAGGCATCTCCAGTATGTTTTGGAGTTCCCTCCCATAGATATGTTCCATTGCAGTGAAACCAGTGGCTGCGTACAGTCTTTCAAACAGTGACGAGTGCCCAGCGAATCAGGTTGTCCCAGTTTCTCCCAGCTTCTTTGGCAAGCTTTCTCAAAAGGTTCTTCAAAATGTGGTTGAAGTGTTTTACTAAACCTTCTGTTTGAGGTCGATAAATAGAGGTTTGAAGGGTTCGTCTATTAAGGGGCACCTTCACCTTGCCCATTAAGAAGCATATAGAGGTGGGCCCCTGAACTGTCTGGATCTCTTTGGGGAACACATTCTAGAGAAGATTGGAATAAGAGGTTTAACACTCTGCTGACCAGGGATGTTTTTTAGTGGAAGGGCATCAGGGTAGCATATGGCATAATCAACTGCACCCATTACATTCCGGTCCCCGGGCTAGGAAGTATTCAAGGGGCCCATGATATTCATACCAAGCTGGGAGAAAGGGACTTCTATCATTGGCAGGAGTTGGAATGGAGCTCAACCTTCATCTGCCGTAGATATCTTCTAGCAAATGTGGTCAGAATACACAGCTTGGGACATGTTCCAGGGTCTTTGCAATGCCCTGGTGACCAGCTATTGAGTCATGATATGATAGGTTATTTATAAACGCGCTTAATACCCAGAGGTTTCTAAGCACGGACCCGGGGATCGAATCTGTGGTGCTCTGTGTCGCCTTGCTTCCAAGGCGAGCATGTTGCCCCTGAGCTATCCTCCCGAGACATAGCTCTTATACTGCCTTCCCGAATGAGGGGTACTAACAGTTGATGTCTGGTGCTGCCAACCCCTTTATGTTATCTTCCCTTCGGGACGACAGTTCCCTTCTTTTCTCAAAAAGTGCCTCCCATTAACTCACCCCTTCGTCTACTCAAAGCACCTGGCCAAAGGAATTCCGGGGGGATGCGTCATTCTGTTGGGCCGCATGGATTCTGGGAATAAGGAGAGCTCATCTGTCAGACTTGGCACAGTGGATGAATGAGTTGAGCAAAACCTCTAAGATGTCCTTTGGAACTAAGTTAGAGTCTTGACTTCTACAACATCTGTACTTTGTCCTACCCATCAAAAATCGAAAAAGGGAAGGGAAAACTGGTTATATGTGATCTTACCGACCACAAAAACAGAGTGGTACATAGAGCGGACAAAATATAGAAAAACACAGAATTTTGTATGCTTTTTCCCTTTTTTCCAGCCTTTAAAAGCCAGCCCAACCCCATCCCGACCCATTTTAACCCCTTACCCCACTACCCTTAGTATATCTATTTCAACTTTTCTGTGTTTTTGTCCACTATGAAATTTACCACTCTGTTTTGTTTCCGATAAAACGACTGGATACCGGGAAAACCTTACTTTATTTTTTCCTATTATTTAGTGTTCAGTGTCCATGTGGCTGCATGCTCCTCAATCTGTCCGTTATCTCTACAATTTGACTCTTATAGGGGCAATGATTGGTAAGAAAATTGTTTTGAGAAACTGGAAGTCTGCATTGACTCTGAATGTTGAGACGTGGTTGACTGAAATGCAAGACTTGGCGGCTATGGAGAGGACACTTTACAGAAGAGAAGGGAAAATGGGTTTATTTGAGAAAATCTGGGGTAAATTTCTTCACCTATACTAGACTTAGTATTGTACTTGTGTATATAGGGGCTGTGGGGTGGTGACTGGGAGTTGTTGAGAATTTGGTTGGGGGTTATATCTTGCAATGTATATAGTTGTTTTGTAAAACGTTTTAATAATGTTGGGAGTTTTAATGTCTTATGGAGTGTATTCAGATGTATGTGATTTTACGGTTTTGTAAAGAATTTTTATTTTAAAAAGTGACTCTTATGATCTAATCAAAACAACGCTTAATTATGCAATCACCAAGACATATGAACATTATTCTGTTGTTGAAAATGCACTCTATATTATGCTCTCTTGCCATTTGCAACTATTTAATTAGAGCATGGAGGTGAAGAATGGCCAAAATCAGAGAATCACGAAACAGAAAGAAGCCATTTTCCTGACCTCCAGACCTCACTCCACTACACATTGGGGGGTTCGGAGTGATGACCCACTGCCTTATTTGGGGCATGATGTGCACAACGTACATTATGTATGTTACTATGTAATGCCATGCACTTGATATGTACTCATCTACTTCGTAAATATACAAAGAAGCTGCACGAGTTGTGCAACGTTTGGTTGTTGTGCTTTGAATGAAACACTAATGCCTTCTGTAATGTATAACAATTGAAGTGTTTTAAAACTGGACCTATTGTCTTTGTTCCTTTTTCCCGATCAGTAAACACGTATACACTTTTTTGAATTGTGTGTACTCTGATTGACTTTATTTTTGCAATTAACTTTGCCATAGTGTGCCCAGGTCATGCCCCAGAACTCATTCGCAGGACCTCCTTTGCATCACAACGTATAATGTGACATTAGGCACATTGGATAGGATCCATTTTTGTAATATTCTTCTTGTATCGCTTGCTGAGTTGTTGACAAATGTGTTGTTTTAAATATATTGTGCTGATGTATTTTAACAATTATTTGTACCACGTGATGAGCTGCCGATACGTGTGATGGGTAGGGCTGATATATTCTTCTGCTTCTCTTCTGACGTGTACTCTGAAGCGTTGCCATAATGTGTGCATGCGCTTTTGTGGCGTAATTGTCGAAATAAAGCGGAAAACATGTTTTTTTGTCATTCTTTGTCAAAATGTAATTAGATAAACTCACTTTTTTATATAAAGTGAAGAAGGGTCAGTAAGTGCAAAATACAAAATGTTGTTCACAATAGTTTTTTTAAAAGAAACTTGGCACTAGTAGGCCCCCACACCTTAATCCCAAAAATCATTAGATACATCAAGGATCAACCCAATTACAACTGCAGCAGAGCAATGTTATCCACGGTTTATAGTCAAAGTTTCGAATACATAGTTTCGAAATGCAATACTCTGGAAACAACAGGATCGGAAAAATAAATTCAAATGCACCTTTTATTTTACTTATTTCGGGGGGGGTCCCCCTGAGACCCCTGTTTTTTCGGGGAAAAACAAATTTTTCCTATACGAAACCCCCAAAAAAATACATAAAAAAAAAAACCATTGAAACATTTTTTTTCCGATCCTTTTGTTTCAAAAGTATTGTATTTCGAAACTATGCATTCAAAACTTTGACTGGACACCGTTATTCACACCGGGAGCTTATTGCTTGGTCTCCATGATGACCAATACCATTCTGACTGTCAAATTCAGCCAAAGAAAATGGGTCCAGGGTCATTGTCTGTTATGTTAATTGCTTTTATAGAGCGCACGCTCGCCAAAGCATCTCGGTGCTAAAAAAGAAAGAAACCGGAGGACTTGAACATCAACTAACAGTAGCGAAGATAGCTAGAACAGATAGGTTTTTAACAACCGAAGAAAAGACCAAAAGATTATTTGTCGCTCTCAAAGGAGCCGGCAGAGAGTTGCACAACTTAGCGACCGCCACTGACAAGGAGCGGCCTCCCACCAACTCAAACTTGTAGCAGGGAATTATATGGAGGCAAGAACCCTTAGATGGCAATTCACAGGCGGGCACATAAGGCTGAAATTTTTCCTGAAGGTATTCAGCACCCATGCCATAAAACACCCAATGCACTATCACAAGAGATTTGAAACAAACCCGTTGCATAACCGGGAGCCAGTGCAGAGATCGAAACACAGGAGAGATGTGGACACCATATGGGGTACCAGTACAGATGCGTGCAGCATATTTTTGAAGGAGCTGCAAACGGTGGAGGAGGTACAGAGGTTGAGCCAGGAGCAGAGAGTTACAATAATCCAGCTGATTTAAAACTAACGAGGCTGTAACTAGCGGGCTCAATCGGACAGGAAGAAACGGTAGGACCTTACGAAGCACTCAAAGTTGTCCCATAATGTTTATTTTATGTCAGGCCAGGAATCTCACCAGCTTTAAGAAAGCAATAAAAACGCACTTCTTCAATTCAAAAGACTGAGTTATCTCTTTGATGAACTCCTAGTTAGCTCCCGGACTCCTTCAACCATTTCTTTGTCAAACTGGATTCCCTCTCTGTTGTTGGCTTGTCTGGATTTTATGTGCGGCCTCAGGGCGAGAGACACGTTATAAGTAAACAAATAATAAGGCCTTCATCAGGACAAAAAAAGTGTAATCTTTAGCATCAAATGAATACCCCATCATTTTCAAGCAACGTCTGTTTCCTGAAAAATCAACTGCGCTATTCAGTGTGCTGCACACTCCACTGGACCCATTACCTTATGTATTCAATGCTACGCTTACTTGTCATTTCTCCATTGTGTGTTACGGTCTCCCATTGCCTAGATGTCGCTTACGCAGGTGTCACACTTGTTTGTGCATTGTTACAAACTCTCCCTCTGTTGACAAACCATACCATGTATCTTTGCATTGACATTATAGGCTTTAGAAAAAAAGGCTGATGGCAAGGCCCTCCGCGCACCTTTTTGTCCCTCAGTTGTAGCTTGTGGCCAGCGCTCCTTATGCAGGGATGCCAGCAAAACGTTTAGTGTCCAACTAATAGAATCAAAGCAAGGAAACACGTATGAATGTTCCTTGAACCAAACCTTTTTTTTTTTATAAGAAAGGAGGAATATTGCAGGCTAAGTGGTTTCTAACGCTTTTTCAAGCATATTGGGGGTTTAATGTATTTCACCTACTCGTTAGTTTTGGATGTAAAAAAAAGGGATCACATGAATGTCACAAACAAGGACAGGGCGTGCTTTAAAAGAATGAGAATGAACACAGGTACCACTTTAGACAGAGTACTACCACTTGCTAGAAGCCACGGATGCAAGGTCTCCTCAAGCAGGTGCTTTCCTATGCTGGCAGTGCAGCACTGGGTATCCTATTTTGTAACACAGTGCCCTGTGCTACATGGGGTCATAGGCCCTGGAGTGATCCCCTCCTCCGCAGAAACTGGAAGGCATGATGGAAATATCAGCTCAATGGTGATATACATAAAGATCAGTAAGGTTTTAGTTCCTCTGAAACCTAGAGCTCACAGAGGACAACGGTCTACTTGCTTACCCCAAGCCCCAACATTACAAGGCCTCTATTAACTGCTGTGTTTCATTTACAGATGTAGAAAATAAAGATACAATCATAATCGTTTTGCTTAACATATTTCTATAATGATTTCTATTTTGTCAGGTTGCTTTATTATAGGACTTGTGTTCTTTTAAAATTTATACATATAAGTCAAAACTGTTTGTACATTTGTGGCTTGGCGATTTGTTGGTGTATGAGAGGCGAAGGCGTATGGGAGGTGAATGGAACTGAGAGTGGACAGTGAAGGTAGGTAGCAATCCAAAAGTTTCCAAATTGTTGCTATATAAAGAGATGCGACTGGCATTTCTGTTACTCTCTTACGAATAGTGCTAAAGCGTTAGTTCACGAGTGGTTGTGTGAACAAGCCATCCATGCTGCTAAAATGTATTCTGTCAATTAAATTATTAATCAGCTTCAGGATATGCTTCTGGGTACAGTTACCGACTACAACTTAACCGATACAGTGGTGGATTCAGACGAAGCCATATAGTATCCAACAGAATTCCTCAGCTCACTCGACACCCTGGGAATGCCACGACATCGCCTTCCACTGAAAGTTGGGTCACCCATCATGCTGCTTCGCAATCTTGACCCACGTAGGCTGTGAAATGGCACAAAGTTGTGCGTTAAAACATTGTTGTCCAACATTATTATAACAACAATGTTGACCGGTAAGGGAAAAGGAGAATATGTATTCATCCCCTGCATTCCACACATTCCACGAGACATGCTGTTCAGTTTCACGCGCATACATTCCCAGGAAGGCTGGCATTCGGTATCACGATCAACAAGGCACAGGGACAGTCAATGAAGTGCACTTCTGTCAATTTGGCCTCTCCATGTATCTCCCACGGGCAGTTATATGTCACGTGTTCTAGAGTGGGTCCCACGAAGCAGTTGTATATCTTTTCTCCAACTGGAAAAACAAAAGATGTTGTTCATAAACATGCCATACAATGAAAATGTACTTTGGTAATATCAAACTTTAGGGCCATAGGCGTTGGCACCCTTGGCATCAGGCCACCCATCAGGCTGCTCAGGAACCTCCATGTTGTTCTCGCATCCAGTTATAGGTTTTAGAATGAGTTTTTAAGAAGAACAAACAATTGTGTTGTGTAGCCTTTATAAGAAAACATTTTAAAAACATTAATCTAAGAATGTAGTGCATTTTTCTTTTCACCTTTCTTATGGGGCCTTTCCGAAAAGCGTAAAGCTACCTTAAGGTCTTTCTAACAAATAGTACCCATGAGAAAATGAGATCCCGGCCAACGCCGGGTATATAATCTAGTAATCAATAAAAAGCAGCTTTTCTCTGGGAAGCAACACATTAATATATATCAGTGCCTGCTAGTGCTGGTTAGACATGTGGTCAAGCACGTACATTTCAGACTGGGAGCAAATACTGACTTCACCACTGAACCAAAGAGTGCGAGTCTGGGCAAGCATGTAACCTCACTGGGCCTCACATGGCAAAACAGGCAGTCGATAAATTCAGTTCACATTGTACAGCATAAAAAAACAAACACAAAAATCACTCATGGTTTACTAGACTATGACATAGCATTGGTAAAACCAACAATTATGGCTTGTGGACAGTAAACATGTTTTCTTTGTGGTAAGGCATTCCCTATGAAAGGAAATATGTGTTGCTTCCAAACTAGGGTGTTTCCCTTAGGGGTTTGGTTATAGTTGCTGTTGCTGATAGCTGAGAGGAGTCTCAGTAAATATAATATGAGGCTACTGGATCTAGTGATTCTTTTAATTGAGAGCATATTGTAGAAAAACGAGATAATGCAGCAGCACCAAATGTTTTTGCAGCTGCAAAACCTCAGGAGAGTGCGATTTAGCCTTCAGGAGTTTTGCTCACAGCACTATATTGTCTAGACGTTTCCCTAGAAGGGGAGGGAGTGGGGTGGTGATGGTTGCGGCAAGCATGTGACCCGTGCATTCTGCTTACGTTAATAAAAAAAAAGACCGGTGCTCTGAGCAGAGCCCCTCTTCCATTTCCATGGCATGGGTTTTGAGGTGTTGGCAAGAGACATGAGTACGGACATTCAAGATCGGGTTTGTGAAGTGTTGTTTTGGTAATAGATTAGGAGTCAGAGGGGAGGCCACAAAAAGCAGGAACGAGTGGGGAAGGAGTGGCAACGTACAGGGGCAGGCATACCAATTTGGGGGGTGGCGGGCCACCCAGAAGCTTTTAACACAGGCTTGCATCTGTGAACAGGACCTGCGTTCACGTGAAGCTGGCGTGCATCACCTAGGTGGTTGAGACATGCCAAGTCTCCCAACTCGGCGGGAGGGAGATTTTGCTCCAGAAAGCGGTAGAAAGGAATTTGCCCATAGGATTGCATGGGAGCTTTAATTATTTTAGGCGGGAGCGAGTGCTGGAGTTTGTCTCCCTTTGCTGGAGAATCCCGCGAGTTGAGAGAGACTTGGCATGTCTGGTGCTTAGAACCCCGGAAGCCTCCAGGCACTCCCTTCTGCTCTGGTGATTTTACATCCCCGCCTGGGCCCCCACCATTACATTTGAAGTTGGCACCCATGCATTAGGGTTAACAAAGGTAATTTGATGATGAGTACAATACACCCCAATGTATAAACAAACCAGTCTTCTCCATGCAAAGGTGTTCCTGCGTCCTTCACCTTCTCCCTTAAGATACACTTTCATGGAGTGAAACTAAAAAGCACGCACGACATTGGGGTTGTAATTGTCCCAATGTTGTTTTTGTTGGTTGAAGTTTCTAGCTTGGCTTGTGTAGCTCGAGTCAGGATGTCACACCATGCCTTCAGGTATGCATTACCAGCAAAAAGACTCTTGATGTCTTGGGTTGTCTACAGTGGGCAAGTCTCAGACGCGTGAACCCCCTTTGCAGAATCATGGTGGGTCCCGCAGTTGTTAGGTTTTACGCCTTGACAGGCTGTCGGGGGTCTCTCTTACTACTCCTCCACCAAACTAGGGGTCTCTCCAGGAGCATTGATCTTGACCTGGCCTCTGGATCTGAGGGGCACGAATAGCATTTTGCTTTTCAGGAAGACATTGAAAACGTTCTTGTTCATCTAACTTTCCTACCTTTTCTCACTTCTTCTGTAGGCTCGGTCCAGTGCTTTGATGCCTCGGCCTAAAGCGCTATATAAACATGCATAGTCACAGTCCTTTTGTACCATCTTTTCAGGCCTGTTTCTAAACAATGCGGCTCCAAAACTGAAACTCTAGCATGATCCTCATCACAAACTCTGCAATCCCACAGCAAAGTTATAAAGTCACTGGCTGTGAGATATTAAAACATCACACCAATTTATCATCTTTCTCCCACTATCCAACACTCCCCCCCCACATAGTTTAGGACTGGGGCTTGTGTATGTAATTATACCAGTCCCAGAACACGTTGGGTTTGCAATACCAACACAAGCTGGTTTTATCAACTTGTAAATAAAGTACTTAAAAGTAACATATAAACAGAAAAGGAGACAATATTGCAAAATAAAATCACGTCATTATTTCATGTATATGTTCATTGTCCAAACCACACTCTCCTGTGTTTTTTAGCTGCACAGGTGTGTATAGCCCTGTGCTATCTGTTTTCTCGATCATTTTGCACTATATTGAAAGCATAACTAGAGGCAATCGCTCAATTTCATTTACTAAAGCTCCTCTCGTCTATTAGAACACCCTAGGGCCTAGAGTGTGTTTGAAGGCAGTGATTGGTCAATCTGCGGGCTATATGAACTGGTATCACCCGCAAATTGATTAGCCTGGAAAAATGTAAGCAAAGCTTACCTACGAGGCGGCAGCAGTTGATTTCAACACGGCACGCAGAACTGAAACAGTTAAAGTTCTGTGTGCCGTGTTGCCTTTGCAGCATGCCTGGCATGGGCCGCCCCATCAAAGAAGCAAACTTCCTTCCTTTTCAGTTGCCAATATCCCCCAGTACCGTGTGCGCACCGCCACAACTTCATCCCGCATTGGTATGCAATGTGGGTATTTGAAACATTCACTTTGCCCCTCAGAACGCTTCCTCCCAGCGTTCCCCGAACAGCATTATATGGCCGCACTGAAACAGCCACGTTATAAGAAAAGACACGTTGGGCTGCAGAAGATTGCACTGGAGAAATACAAGTACCTCACAGTTAGTCATAAAAGCTACAGCTACATAGTAAATATGGGTAAAATAGCTATATTACACAGTTTTGATTTTTAAATGACATGTGAGTAATTTGTAAGTAGTTCAATCCAATATTTTTCATACATTCATAGATATTTATCATTTTGTTCTACTTTAAGCGTTTCTCATTTATTGTACTTTAATTAAACACCGAGGGTGTTCAAATTGATTTCTAGACCTGCAGCTTGGGCCGTATCGGGCGTTATGGTCTTCAGGGACCATGCAATAACCAAGATCCTCAGTGTGACTCATACATTTGGAAAGAACAAATATTTCCTTGAATGGTGAAGAGGTTCCAACGAATAAAATATTTACTTTTCACAAGCCATTATCTTTGGCTTTGCCAATTTTACAATATAGTGTACCCTATAGTGAAAACTGTGAACTGAATCACTTCTAGGGACTCAGAATGTTGTCAGCTAAGGCACAGTGACATTAAATGATTGCTCAAGATCATACCCATCTGTTAAATGTGGAAGCTGGCATTTGATTTATTTCAGCAGTTTAGACACTTCGCCACATAGCTAACCATCTCTCGTGGGTACTTTCGGAATTAATTTAAAAGTGTGCAAACCATATAATAAACCAACCTGACAAAATATAAATCACTACAGAAACATGTTCAGCAAAAGCAGTATGATTGTAGTTTTATTTTCATGATCTGTAAATAAAAGGCAGTAGACAGACCAGGCTTCTGTGCATGGAGGCCTGGTAAAGTTGGGCCCAGTGGCCGGAGCAGGTAGGCAGGTTTCCTTTGATCTCCATAGTAAGACATGCAATCATGATGCTCTTTCTGCAAGCTGCCATGAGACTACTATTTTCTGTGTGCCCTTCAGTGTCTGTGAAGGGGACACCTTGTAAGAAAGGGGAGGGTGGTCAGCTTGATGGTGCGAGGCACGGTGGCGCTATGTAGCACAAGGGCGCTGTTCTGGCAAATGGGAGATCAATGCTCAATGCCTTGCATCTACAATAGGAAGGCCACTGCTTAAGGAGAGCTTGCTTCTGTGGCTTAAGATCAGTGGTGGAACTCAGCAAATGTGTTACACATGCTCATCTTCATTTTTTAAAGCGCTCCATTTCCTTGTTTGTGACCTTTATTTCACGCCCCGCTTATTTCCAAAACCAAGGTAGCGGTAAAGCCCATTATAATACCCATCCGCTTGAAAATGCAGATTGACAATGTTAAGATGGATTTCTGAACTCTGACCTGGAAGGGAAGAGGTTCAGAAGGCCAGCCTAGTTTCTTGGAATAGGGTAACCTCTGGACAAGCCAGACCAATCAGGGTAGCGATGGCGGCGGTCAAGACTAAGTCTCAAGAGGGGTGAGGGTGACTGAAAGACCTCAATGAGCACACAAAGCAAGGACACTTACAAATTACTCCAGACAGGTGTTATATTAAAAATATAGACACATTTATTACAAGGCCTTTGTAACATCGACCATAGCAAAGAATCACAATAATACTAAAGTACTAAAGTAAACCAACAATCACAATCAATACAATATATATACAAGACGGAGGGGTCTAAGGAGTTATGAGCACATAATATGTAGACCACCTAGATGGGGAGGAAACAGGCAGTGCAAATAATCATTAGACCCAGTTCGACATCAGAAATACACCTAACTAGGAGGAAGTCCGAGCCCTACGAAGAGAGGAGCCTTATGCTCAAAAGTACCTGCACACGCTTGTGACGATGGACAAATTAGGGTCTCTGACAGTTCAGGAAGGTAGATGAAGCAATGAAGAACAAGTCCTCCACTACTCGATCAAGGCCTCCTCCACTTGTGGGCAGAGGCAGAGTGAGAGTGCGGGAAGGATCCGCTTTTCCCAACAGCGGTAGAAAGGAAAGGGCTCCTGCGCTAGGGGCCACCGGTTGGGGTATGGA
This sequence comes from Ambystoma mexicanum, assembly GCF_040938575.1. Taxonomy (NCBI): domain Eukaryota; kingdom Metazoa; phylum Chordata; class Amphibia; order Caudata; family Ambystomatidae; genus Ambystoma; species Ambystoma mexicanum. The sequence goes on along the minus strand of NC_090932.1, from coordinate 289,327,350 downwards.
CTACTCACCGTTCCCCGAAGCAGGCAGACCCAGACTTCTCCAGTTCAGTTCACGTTGCTGGCAGGTTCAGCTGCGATGATCAGGACGTCTCGACACTGTGTAGATTCCACGGTAGCAGGATGCAGGGGCGAGGGTGTCCCAAATGCAGCGAACGTGCACAGGTTGTTACCACAGCAGGGCAACACAGCAACCGCGTTTACTCTGGTCCGGGCACACTCGTCTCACTTCAGACCTGGGAATGCCAAGTGTATGAAATTCAGTGAGAGGGTGCCGTGGACACAGAGCAAGCAGTAGACCACATTTCGAGGGCTTCCCCAAAACGGTGACGGACCAAAGCATCCTGCGTAATTGTCAGCCCACTGGTTGGACCAGGGACACTTCCGAAGAGGCTTACTTGCAGGGTTTGATGAAGGTGCCGGGAATAGTTGATCCCACTATTCCAATGGGTCGAAGCGCCTTTGCAGACCTTCTAGGACGATCAGATGCAGAGGGGTCTCGCAGGACGACAGAAGTTCAGGGTGCCAAACCTTCAGCGGGTCACCAGCGGTTCCTCGACTCAGCTTCTTGTTGTAGGATACTTGGCTCCTTATCCCTTGTTCGGTGTGAACTCAGGAGATCGACATGGTAGTGGTGTTTCAGCCTCCTCTTATCCAAAGTTCCCTTTGCGCCAAAACGGGGAGGACCCAATGGGAGATCTGCTCACAAACATTCACACCATACGTGGCCCTATCACGGACCACGGTGGTCCTAGGCATTCAGGACACTCTAGACTCTCTGGCACCCAGGATGTGCATTGGGAACAGACATCCCAGGCCACAACCTGGAGGCACACACAAGGCAGGCAGAAGCCCGCGAAAGCTTTGGGGTTTTGCGGAAAAATGCATGACCAAATAAGGACTGACCCGGGTCGGCTCGACCTGGGGAAGGTGAAGGGGCAAGACGGTCAGCGGACAGGACAAAACCTCGTGGCATGGCTATTTTGGAGCCACGCCACTCATTTGTACCAAACGTGGTAAGCGCGGATAACATGGCGAAAAAGGGTTCAAAACACAAGAGAAACGATAGCTCCCACCAGTCCGGTCCGTGACACACTTGCATAGTTCATAATAAGTCCAGCGAGAGGTTGCTAGGGCCTTTGGAATGACTAGAGACCCAAGAGCACGGTAAAGTAAGTTACAGTGCACTCTTGTTTCATGTTGCACAAAAGTTGCAACATGAGGAAAGGACTAAGGGAAACAAAGTCTCCCAGTACTGACTGTCTTAAGGGCATGTCAGTTTCCCCATAAGAATTGAGCGAAAGCCCACAGGAGTGCGGCTGAGGGCTGCGCTTTCTCTGGCAAAGTCTAGATCAGGGTGTAGAACAGCAGCAAAAAGTTTGGGGGTTGCCACATGGAGGGAAAATGACATACAATATGAAATCTTTCCTAACAGACAACACTTGGCCCTCATTACAAGGGTGGCGCTCCCGTAATGAAGGGTGCCGGTACGGGACCGGCACCCTTCATTATGGGACACCCTATTATGAGGTTCCCTTTGCGGGACCTGGCAAGGACACCTGCTAAAACCAGGCGTCCTTAGCAGGTCCGGCGAGGGGAACAGGGAGGTAATAATGGGCTGTTATTTACGGGTCCGTTATTAGCTCCCTCCCCATTCCCATTGAGCCCTATGGGGGCTCAAATGGGAACGGGGATGGGTTCCTTCAAGGAGGAATTACCGGGTCCTCCAAAGTCAGAATGACCCGGTTATTCCTCATGGAAGGAACCCAGTACTGGACCCCGGTATGGAGGAAGCCATGGCTACCCCCATACTCGTAATGAGGCCCTTAGTCTCCAAGATACCTTCTTCTTTCTTATGAAAAGAAGAGTTTTAGGAATATGCATACATGGTTCCTTTCTGCAGTTCCTTACATTGGAAACAGATCTTTGTACCAGACCTCTCTGGCCTGCATTCTCTCCATCCCAGATCCACAAGCTCCGGTCATGAGCTATTCCAGGTCAATGAAAAAAGTAAGCCTTTCCAATGGCCTTTTTAAAGCCCACTGAAGCTAGTAATGCACAGAAAGCAAAGCACACTTTTTCTAAAAAAGGTAGGGAGAACCGGGGCTCTTAAGTCCTGCACGTCCTTTCTTCTGTACTGCGTGCAATTTAGCATTCCTGTACATTTGCAGCTTTCTATTTATAAGGCTGAAGTAAAGGGAACACATGGGTGGACGGCGTCCGCCCACTTTTTTCCCCGAGGATGGACACCGTCCGCCCACTTTCCCCCCCCCCCCCCCCCGAGGATGGACACCGTCCTCCCTGTGTGTGTTCAATTAATTAAACCATTTTAAAAAGCGCTCCGACCACTTGATAAAGAGAGCCATGTTTGGGATTCGAAACCCAGGTCACGTGGTTTAGAGACCAGAAACTTAACCAAGAATCTTTAAGCTGGTAGTTGCATAACACTTCTATTGACTCTTTGCTGTACAGGATACGTTTTGGTACTTTTTCAGACAAAAGTTTAATAGATTTTCCATTCAGCAATCAATATTTTAAGAAAACATGTTATCTTGATAAATGCTTATTTGTTCTGTACACTTTGAGTTGAGAAAGTCACCCTAAAATTATATATACCCATTTTTTTCACTTTAAGTTCACTGTCTGTGACGTCAGAGTCCCCCCAATTTTTTAGGACTTCAACCCTGAAGTCATGCCTGTGAGTACCAGAATAAAATATGATGTGAGCCTTGTAGGCAGGACTGGCTGATCCTCACGCAACAATGGTGAGCATTTTGTTTTCATGTCATCCCAGCAGACACTTGACCAGACAGACCACTCTGCACGGTTAGGTTTAAAACTAGGTTAATGTTGTGAAGGTATTTACTATGAAGTAGGAGGAAGTTGAGTCGGAACTCCATGATTTACACAATGAAGTGTCACCCTTTTCCATGGTTTCCATACATGCCAACATTCTGTGACCAAAAATCTGTAGGAATCTTAAAGTTTAAAAAATAGTAAGTAGCATAATGATGACATCACAGGAAATGATGTCACATCAATTTTACACAATTTAATGGCAAAGAAATACATCTGGGGGTTACCAGCCACCGATTATCACGAGATAGCCAGGCAGCAGGGAGCTGAATCAAGAAATACTCACTGAAAAGCTATACATCCTTCTATGTCAGCAAATGCCTGCTGTGGAAGAACCGGTGTGAAAAGGCAACAAGGTGATAACCCTTTGGTATACCCCAAAGAAAGTGATGGCTGCAAGGGCACCCACAAATTCAGCTTGTAAGGCAAGCCCTAGAACAAAAGTAATATAGAGAAAAATATAGTGCTGTGTTAAAAGACTGCCAACTGGAAACATGGGGCAGTTGATGGGTACATCCCTGAGGCTCAAGGCCCCTTTCAACTGAAAAAGTTGAAAGGCCCTGATGACGTCCCTGCCCTTGACACATGAACGTCTTGTTCCTCGCTTCCTGGATTCGTTTTTGTGCACCTGAGTCTGTGTCACATCATCTGTAGCCAGGCACACATCCATCAAATGAATGGGCCATTAATCAAGCCCACCTTGTGAATGCCGGCGGTGGTGCTCTGCTCATGCTGGGATGGCTGGGCCTGAGGCAGACAGGCAGGCCTGGAAAGCGGAAGAATTGGATACTGAAATCTGTAGGTGGTAGGAGGCAGTGTAAAAAGCATGAGCCTACCACCCAAATCGGTAGTGTTGGCAAGCATGGACTTGTAACATTTGATTGGCTGAGTTGAAATTCAGTGTGTCCTTCAAGGTATCTGATGAAGGGGAAGGAAGAGTGGTGGTGGTGATTGCAGACTGTTCATTTCTTTTGTTATGTATTTGTTCAATAGTTGATACCAAGCGACAGCAACAAAAGATGACAAAATGTGTTCACTGGAGAAAAAAAAACAGTAAAATATTTTTGTACGACTAAATACTCTGGGAGGTTTTTGGGTGGACCTTTTGCAATTTTTAAACATGTTACCTTAGCAGGGTGTATATTAACATCTGCAAATCTTTCATTTTCTCAAACGGTCTCTGAAATTGTAGGCCACATTTTTAATAACTACAAACAGATCGGTTTCCTTAAACGAGTCACTTGTTTGTGAACCCACAGCCCCCTTGTTTTGTGCCCCCTTATTTGTTCCCCACCCGCGCCTTGGGACCCCCCTGGAGCTATAAGCACATTCACCATGCCTGAGATGTTAATGTATTTCATAATACCCTCACCTCGATCCCAGTGTTCACTTAAAATAGGCCCGAACAGTGTCATGAAACCTGGGCCAGGCTATCCTGTACCACTTAGGGCAGAGCAAACCCTTACTACCTCCTTCCACCCGCATTATATTTGCTAGATTATTCAATACAGTCCTCATTTAAACATGGCCATTATGTTTCCATAAGCAGCTTTATGCCTGCACGTTTTGGCCCAATACAAAGGGGAAATGACCATCAAGCTGTGCTCAATTCCTCAACAGATGCTGATGCACAAGGTGAGCGCCAAAAAAGACGGAGCTACCAGACCCATCCCACATAGAGCAGGTTCTAGCCGGTCTGTATTTAGGAGTCGTTAATTAATTGTGCAGAGCAAAGCAAGGCAACTGTCCCTTAATCTGCCAGACACACAGAAAAAAGCATCAAGATCGGACTGGGGGCGGACTTTTTTTTTCCAGAGGGGTGAACCGTGGCCTTACTTGATGGACTTCGCCAGACACATGTCACAAGTGACAACAACCCCTCAAGTTTAAAAAGTAATGATTTCACCTTTGATTTGGACATGAAACTGCGTTTCTTTCGCAGAGCAGCTAGCAAGCTGTATGTACTACAGCAGAGGCACAGCTCAGATGAATTCGTAAGAATAACTGCTCACCCTGCAAGTGGCTGGCAGCTGAGAGGCGCGGGATTTCACAGGCAGCGTTTCCGTGCTCTGACACTAAGTCTGCCTGTATTGCATAGGGCAGAGTGTCTGTTTCACGCCGGCCTGGCCAGGCACACGCTCACTCTGTCATCAATCAAAATGATGAGATGATGGGCCATTAACAGGCCCCTCTGCTTTCTGGGCCTCAGACAGAGAGAGGTAGCCAGGCCTGTAAATCCGTAGTTGTTGACATGAAAATCGGTAGGCGGTAGGACTGCTTAAAAAGCGGTATCCTACCGCCTAAATCGGTAGGGTTGGCAAGTATGGGTTTCAGGGACCATGCCACACTTTAGTAAGATCCACCATAGGAGTTTCAATGTTGGCTACCCCAGCCCATTGTGCCACAGAGCAATAATTATTGGTGGGGCTGGAGTCCCACGGCTTTGTGGCTTTGTGTGACCTGAAGGTTATTGTGGGCCGCAGTGGAGGATGAAGGACTACAGCGGATTGCAGCGATTTAGTCGAGGAGCCATCCAATGGGGGTCAGTTTACCACTCCTGCTTTTAATGATTTGCTGCCCTGCCGGGTTTGAGAGGAGTCGTCTTTCAGGTGATCCCTGAGGAGCAGCGAGCGAATCTGGGACTGGAATGAAGTTAACTGTTAAGGTACACTAGCCAGCACCTACAGATAAGGTGCTTAGAAGCCACTTTTACTCCCTAAAATTGGGCAAATGATCCCAAAAAATAAAAAAGGGGGAGTAGAAATACCCACTACACAAAATAGGAAAAAAACATGTAGAATCTTGTACCCCTGCTTTCGCCCTCAAAGCTCCATGGATTTGTTTGGACCAGGAGTATACGTAGTACCACAGGAAGAAACTATTATTGCTACTGCCTGATTAAAAGAAGTAAACATGTATCTTTTAATGTGCATTAATAACAGGTGCAAAGAAATAAATATTACGAAAACATTTCTGTTTTTCAGTAAAAACATATTTTTACTTGCTTATTGGGAATTGGATTTCCGTTGTTACTCCCTAAAAAAATCATTTTACTCCCAACTTTAAAAAAATAGGTAGTCAAATACTCCCACTTCCACATCTTATCTGGAGCACTGCCTCTAGCACAGGCGTGACCCGTGTCCCTCTAGGGCCCGGCAGGTGCTGTCCACTGCGCTTTGCTATCATCTGATGCTGCTATTGAAGGTGTGTGGATGCCTTCTTTGCCTTTTCACTGCCTACCTGCCTCTGTACTCTCTTAACATGCCCATGGTTTTTCTTAAGCTACCTTATGGTGGGGGCAACTACAGGCTTCAGAATGGTTTCCTCCTCCTTTCCCAATGCTGTATCCCGGTCGTACTGGGCTGTGGTTTTTTATAAACACGCTTAACACCCAAGTTCGATTTCTAATCACGCATCCGGGATTCTAACCTCTGTTGCTCTGCGTGGTTTTGCTTCCAAGACCAGCACGTTGCCCCTGAACTCCGTTCACTGGTTGGAACTGGTTATTTCCTAAGAGAAGTTCTCCTTGCTTTTGATCCCTCAGAATGTTTCATCATGCCGTCCCTCCTGTGCTCTGACAGTATTTTTTTCTTCTCAGGGAGCCAGGGGGATAGACAGCGGCCACTCATTTGGCTTGGCAGTGTCTCAGGGGTACCCACAGTGCTAGAGGTCCTGAGCCAGTAAGACCCTTTGGACTCCTGCTTTGTTTCATTGTCATGGCCCATTTATGCTGTATCAAATATTTCTAACACGGCCTTCACCGGTCTTGCCTTTTATTTTATCTTGTTTTTTTGTGAATTGATATACACCTTCTTTCTAGGGCGATACATCCTGTTGGAGGCATATCAGTGCTTTGTACAGAAAATTAACAAACATGACCAAAGTGGCTAGTAAAGAGTGCCAAGATTTATTTATTTAAGATTTATAAAGCGCAAACTATGGCCCGAAAGCATCAAGGCGCTACAGATTGGACAGGAGTTGGGAAGGGTGTACAGTGCACCAGGTTAGCTTTGGTTGACTGCACACACTTTTTGAAAGATACATTCATTTGAAAGATAGAATTTCAGAAAGTTTCTTCCATTGTATTTCTACTTAGTTGCCTATTGTTTTGCTACACTGTTTGTATCTGTTATAAAATGAATAAAAAGAAATGTTTAAAAAAAATCAATTTCAGAAAGTGAAAAAACAAACCTTCTAGGATATTGAGCCAGTGCACAACTGGCAGATGTTGGTCATAGGGAACCCCAACAGATAGAGTGGGGTGTCATCTGCATACTAGTGAATGATGACCATGGCCTCCCACTGGGCCCCCTAGAAATTCCATGTAGATGTTCCATAAAGTAAAATGCAATCACTAAAGGGACTGCTGTACATTTAGTCCCTAGTCTCCTTTCCTTGATACTTTTGAGAAAATGCTGAAGCGCAACATGCTTCTGCCTGGTCCTTTCCCCAGGAAAACCCACTGGGTGGAGACCGGCCAGGAACATATTGCACAGCAGCGTTGCATTTCAAAAAGCATGCTGGTGCCCCAAAATTTGTTAAGGATCTCAATCAGGCGATACACCCTGGTCTCAGCCTAGTATGCAGGGCACAACTGAAATGCTTATTTTGTTATATATAGGTTCAATATTTGAGAGATACACCACTCATATCACACCCCTTATTCAAATACCCCGCATCACAATGGACCAGGAACCAGGCTGGTAGGTAAAGGTAATATTTATTTATTTAGAAATTCAAGAAAATCACACACATTTTAATATATGGGGCAGCAATCACCAATGGGGTGATAGTAACAAATAGAAATGTGAACAAGGCATTTAAATTAACCCGTTAGCAACACAGATAGAAAACACCAGAGAATATTTTAGAATTTTGGGAAAGATAGCACTCAAGTTAGGATTTCCCCCTGCAATATTCCTCAACACACAAATAAGCAATTCTAAATAGATATAAGGAAGCAGCAGGTAATCAGGAATGAGGAATAAGAAACCAAATACAAATCCAACCTTCCCTCCCCAAACAAGAGAGAAAAATGGATTTGAACCCTTGCCATGTTAAATTGACACACGGAAATGGCTGAATAAAACAATGAATGTGTGCAAAAATCCTTAAGTACAATTCTCTATAGGAGCAACACTGGAAAGATACTACCAATCATAAGCAATAGTTTGAGCAAAAGCATACGATTCGGAAATGAATGGAAGGTTTAAAACAATTGATAATAAAAATAACACTTGTAAAACTTTGCAAAAACGCTCATGCCCGCCTGAAATTAACCAAACGGTTTTTAATAAAAACAGGTGAAATATTGTAAATCTGGATGCGGTTTTTGGGTTGGGGTGCAGCTGTAGGTCTTAGGTACAATAGGAAAGTGAAAAGAGCTGTTATATTGAGTGAGTTATGCAAGATCTAGTGAGGTTCATTTTTTGGAAAATAAAGGCGCAAAAAGGGAACAGAAATAAATTTTTAACAAGGGCAGTTTTACTTTATGCTAGGGCATTCAGGCTAGGCTACCAGCTTGAGACACAGTAAGCTCCAGAGTTGATCCGCTGAATCAACCCTAGCACCTCCACGCCCGCCCCAGTCCGATTACCCAAGGGAGGATTAAGGGCTTAGGATTTCACAAGACAAAATTATTAAAGATATTGGCGCTAGCACAAGGAATCAAAGCCGGGTTTCAAGAATGATTGTGACAATATTACAGTTATCAGGATGAGTATTGGAAAGCTTAGAGATTGGGATGGAACAACGTAAGGCAAGGTTTACTATGTTTCTATGGTTCCTATTGATACTCACAGTCCACTTTTAGTTTGGATTTTGGAGTCAGTGCTCTGGATCACCACCCGGATCTGGTCTAACACAGGGCAGCCGGACAAACTCAGCGGGGCAGAGTCAGCTGGGCGGGGACTGGATACCAAAGGATAGTTCTTCTGGACTGCCAGTTCTGGTTACTGTATACTATAGGGCATCAGGATAGCAGCGAGTGGCAGCAAGCCAGGTAAATTCAGGATGCTTCCCCAAAACACCACAGCGCTTCCCTTAGTTTATGGGGATTATTTTAGAGTTGAGGCCTAGCTGAAGCAGAATCAGTAATTGCTTGGCCTTGTGGTTGTGATCTGGAGTTTAGATGGATATATGCAAGATGAGGAACAGACAGGAACAGGATGCCGGCGTAGGAATCAGTGTCCTGAGTGCTAGTCAGGAGCCCTTATTTATAATGCCAGATGACATTACAGTATAGGACAGGGTCAGGATTCACTACCCACGCCCATAACAATAGGATTGGGCAATGGCATAGTCTCTGCCTTGCTCACAATTGGTTGGATATCAGAAAAGTGATGTCATGCTTATGAGGTGATTTTTACTGTTTCTAGAAACTCCCACATTTGCTATACTGCAAATCCGATTTTGCCAAAAACAGATATTTATGCTGTTGCCATCTCTTAGTAAATCAGATACACAGTTTACATATTTTGTGCAGCACAAATTAGTCCAAACCTCCAGTCTGTGCGAACTTGTTTCATCTTTGACACATTTTGGTAATTTTACACATTAAAAATTTGGCCCTCAATTCCCCAATTCTTTACACAGATGCAAATTGTCCCCAGGGATGTATGTACAGAAATTTGACATTTGCAACATGGATGCTTTTCTGGTAATACAACATATATCAGCCTTTCTGTCCACAGTGTGTCACGACATTCTACCAAGTTTTCAAACAGCCCACAATTCCACTTTTACGCTGGGAAAATTCTACCGTTTTACCAATTTTGACAGCTGAGATATGTCTTTTTAAAGTTCTTTCTACAATAGTCTTAAGACAAATGGGAGTCATTGTCTGACAGTGGGTGTTAGCTGGGAAGAAAAAAATGACAGTTTCTTTGAAGCAGGATGTGGGGCCTCTCTCTTGATTGAAGGTTGCATTGCCCCTCACACTTGACAGGTGAGAGTGCCAGGACTGCTATTGTGCCAGCCTGGAGCAAAGATGAATGTCTGATGAGCATGTGAAGTCCCTTTGTCCTGGTCCATTTAAAGTCTTTCAAGCTGGCAATTAGTGCTTTCCTGTGCCAGGAGTTTATAGTATGCCTCGCTTCCTGAAGGAAGTTACAGGGCTGTAACTTGAAGAGCTGATTTTTTTATATAGCTTGCCAACTTAGCCTATGAATTTTAGCCTTCATTCTCTCATTTTAAATCTTGACTTAAACAAAATCTGTGGAATCAAAAACAGCTCATAGGTGTACTTTTACCAGCAACAAATCCTTTACATTGATAAGTAAGCAGGCCTTCACCCAACAATTTACTTTTAAATAGGCCAATTTTTCTTCAATCAGCAAAAGCACATTTTACAACATGTGTTAACAACTAATCACATTTCTTTCTCTTTAAATTCGACTTGGCGCCCCCAGCTGCCTTTGCAAACACTGCCTTTGCAACCAAAGTCATTTTCTTGGAAGCATGAGTTATATCAGCACAATGATACATGAAACTAACCAGCCTTAGATAGTTAGAAGCTGATGTTTGATACATTGTAGAAAAATATGCACGCTTTTCCATGCGATTGAAAGCAGTGTCTTTGGGTTGATTTTTCCACATTGCTCCTGACTGGAGCTGTCATTCAAATGAGGCCCGGTTCCTCTGCGACATAACGAATGATCCTGGACATGGCAGGGCTTTTTCAATCACAGTAGTTTTATGAGAAATGTATGAATTTAGCGCCAAGAAGCACTTTTAAGGTTGAAAAAGGTGTAATTTTTAAATGGAAATTTCGAGATTTCCAGCAAGGCCATGCTGCCCCTTTCACTTAATCTGTAGAAAAATATTGCAGAGCACACTGGCACACTCCTGCGGTGTGTACTCTGTTCCTCCCTGCCTGAAAAGTGTGTGGCAGGGTGATGCAGTCATTATTATGGTGGTTGTAAAAATGCAGTTTTGAGATCTTGGCGTGCACAGGAGTTATTGCAGCCATTTTGCTGTTTCTTGCACCAATGCAGCAAGTGATGTGGTAAGGCACATCTGAGTGGGTCAATATATCCCACAGTGACCAAGGACCCTCCACATCTCTCCCCAATAGCTTAAAATATTATCAGAATCATACTAGCTGGGATGGAGACTGGGACGGGACAGAGGACAAAGTATGAGTGCTGTAGTCACCATGGTGAGCAGCTAGATTGCTCCTCTATCCCACCCCCATACTAACGTAATTCTATGTTCTGTCCCCTTTTCTCCATATTTTGGGAAGATAACAAAACATCCCACAGAACAGATGGTTTGGCCAAAATCTGGGTAATGACCGGAACAATGCACTTAACCAAAAATGTTTGAGAACTTTCAGGAAGGGCGCCTGGGATCAAGAAGTAAACCTAGATTGCAGACAAAGGTTCACTGTTTTTATTTTGGCACTATGCAATAGTAAGGCCAATTGAAAATGAAACCTGGCATCTTCTCAAATGGAAACATGATAATCTGGATGGTCTCTTTCCCAGGACGATGTCTCTTCCACTGGATGAGGGTATGTAGGCTTTAGGGCCACTGGAGACAATGTCCAAATCTCTAAGTTCGTTGGTGACTGCCCCACCTCAGAGAATTGCAGACGCACTGAGGCTCCAAACTCGCTCCTTCAGTTTATTCAAGTTGCTGGCTTTCCAGGGTCCTGCACCCCCAAACACCAAATTTTCTGGATGAATGGATAGCACATTGGCCATCGTAGGCAGGAAGCACTAGAGCGAGGGTTCCCTTGGTTGCAGAACATACCCTAGACTTCTCCTATCCTGCACTTCTCTGAACCCCTGGCCCCATCTTGTTCCTCCTCCCTCCATCTGGTCCTGGCTTGGACCAACCTGGCCACTGGCACCATCATATTCTGGTTGGCTGGCTAGGGCCTGGGGCCCTTTCATTATTCTCTCCTTATCTCACTGTTGTCTTCCCTCCTTCGCTATGTCACTATCTCCCTCAGATGCCACTGGGCCGGTCACTCTGAGGCTCTGCTCGGTCTACCTCCTCTAGGCTCTGGGGTTCTAAGGCCTCCCTTCTGAATCCTCTCCATCACCACCTCCTCTCTATGTTTCATTCTTGTTCTCTGACCTGGCCATCCTCTGGTTTTTACAGCTTCACAGACTTCTTCCTCTCAGTTGCCTCCTCCTGCTCCTTTATTCGTCCAAACTCCTGCTCACAGTCATCTTCTATCATTAGCACCTCCTTGGAGACCATCACCCCTTGTACCCAGCACCTTTTTTACCACCTACTTTTCCCCACTCCTGCCTCCAGATATTACCAGCTGCTTTATCAGTACTTCCTTTTTACCCTCAGCTCTTACCAACTTCTGTTATTTGCCACTATTACCACCTGACTGGCGTCCTCCGTCTCTCCGGCTGCCTCTTCTTCCACCATCTTTCAACTTCCTTCCAATAGGAGTCTCATGCGCCTATGACAGAGAACCAGAACCTGCAACTGCTGGTTTTTATAGCTTTTCATTTTGTTACACCTGCATCAGGTTGCCACTTAGGGGACTAGGACAAACTTTTATGAAGCCCAAACGTGATTTGGGAATTTGTTCCAGACCCTCCCGATGTCCATCAAGAGCTGGGTGTGGGCCTGTTCAATGATCAACAGAAGAGTAACAGATCATATGTTTTTTTTATTACAAGCTGATTTGGTGATATATCTTTGCCAGGAGTTTCTAGGTTCGGGGGAATGGGCAATTTCGATCTCTGTAAAAACTGTAAGCTTATACCCCCAACACAGGCTTCACATGCATGATGTGTGCATCGTTTATGGAATGACTGGGAGCTTGTGAGCTTGAAATAACCTCTCTGCGACATTCCACCATGCATTGTGTTGAACTGTGTCATTATTTATTTCATTTGATATAGCGCCCAGACCCGGAGATATCACAGCGCTTGTACACAGTAGGTGTTTGCAGCCAAAAAACAAGGCGGCACGCAAAGTAAATACAGGTTATGCATATTTGTTCAATAGCGATGTTTTAAAGAGTTTTTTGAAGACTAAGAAATATGGTTCACTTTGGATGTTCTCGGGAAGGGTGTTCCACAGGGAGGGGTGGTGGCACAAAAGCTAGCACCCCCAGCTCGATTGGGATTGAATCTGGGCATATGTAGAGCGTGGCTGAAGGAGTAGCAGAGGGTGTGTGTCACTAGTCTTGTTGAAATGCGTGGGGCGAGGTAAGTGGGGGCATTCTTATGCAGAAATCAGTGGGTAACGGCCAGCATTGTAAATTCAATTCAGGCTTTTACAGGAAGCCAATGAGTCCTCCCTTCTTGTTGCTGAAATGTGGGTCAAGAGATTTAGAGCCAGGGCTCATCTTAAGGCTTTATTTTGTAAGAGTTGTAATTTAGCAAGGTTTTTGGCAGAGGTTACTGAAAACCGCGCATTGTAATAGTCAAGCATACTGCTGATAATAGCTCTAGTAGGAGGCAGGTAATTGTGTGAAGAAATGAATTTCCTACTGAAGGAGATGAATTTGGCCTGTGGGCAGTGGAAGAAGCTAGAGCGTTGATATGACAGGACATGTTGAGTTTGGCGTCAAGATAAGCCCCAATGTCTTCAATGCTTGCCGACCTGGATGGTGATTCTGTTGATGCGGATGGTGGAGTAGGAAGGGTCCAGGGCGATACAGTGGCGAGTCCACAATAAGAAGCTTTTTTTTTGTCTTTCAACCAAAGATTGTGGGTGGCCAATCCAGTTCTGAATGACACCAAGTCTGGTTAATCATTACTACGTCCTGGGCGTAGTTCCCCGATATCGGATGTTGGTCTTGCGTGTCGTCAGCAAAACTGGTGTAGGGAATGCCCAATGCATCGAGGTGGTTGAAAAACGACTTGGCTTAGGTATTATACAGGGCAGAGGAGATGCAGGAGCCCCGAGCGACACCACACAGAACCAGAATGGGATAAGCTGTGAAGTCGTCTATGAAAACCGTAGATGTTCGATCACTCAGGAATGACTTGATCCATAGGGAGGCCTGGTGGGAGAAGTGGAAGTTTGTGAGGAGGTGTTGGCAAACGATATCGTGGTGAAGAAGGTCAAATGCTACAGATAAGTCGAGGAGGAGCAGGATGGTCATATTGCCCGAGTCACAGACTCTGTCGAGTTGGATTTTGCGATCCAAGAGTGCTGTTTCGGTGCTGTGTTAGAGCCCAAAACTGTCTCGAACCAAGAAGCTGGTATTATTCTAGGTAGGTAGGTTTGGATTTGGGAGTAGGCATGTGGTTTAGGATTTTGAGGAGGAAGGGTACTGTGGTAATGGGCCGGTAGTTAGTGAGAAGGGTGGGGTCAAGGGAGGGTTTCTTAATGAGAGGTGAGACCCAGGACATTTTGAGGCAAGTTGGGACATTATTGGAGGCGAAAGACGTGTTAACAAAGTTTGCTATAGCAGCTGCTAGTGTGGCTGCACAGAGTTTCACAATGTGGGCAGGGCAGTCATCACCTTTGCATTTAGAAGGTTTGAGATGGTGGTGGAAATAACCTCTGCGGTAACAGTGGAGAAATGGAAAGGCAGGGGTGGGGTGCATGCAGAGTACAGTGCCGCCTGTGGAGGTTTCTTGGCGTCGATTTTGACTTTTAGGAAGTCGATTTCTAAATATCCCTTCTCTGCTTCTATGTGATGTGATTGAGGTTAACGTGACTGTTAACACTTTGAGGAGCCAGGCCTGCAGCTTCATGGCTGGAGCTGTAGGGCTACTGGTGAAGATGTGCAAATTCTGCTATTGGGGAGGGAGTCATCAGTGTTTTGGGTATTTTGGTACACTGAAAGGGCCATGGTTGGCTGGGAGGTTTGATGTAGTGGAATTATGATCCTGACCTTTAAGCTCTTTGCCCTCAACCCGTATTCCTACTGCTGAAATTGGGCAAGGGGTGTAAGGTGCTTTCACACTAAATTTGGATGAAACTCTTGAGGATATCTACTCTCAGAAGAGCGGGAAGGCTCCAGGCGCAGATCGAATCCCCATTGCTCTCTATGAGGAACAACCAACTGTTTGGGCCCCAGTGTCTTTTTAATGTGGCCATCCAAGAGAATGCTGTCCCTACCTCATGGCATAAAGCCGAGATTGTTCCTATATTTAAGGAGGGAGAAAGGGACAACCCCAGGATCTATAGACCTGTCTCCCATTTGGATGACTCTAGTAACATTTTCACTAAAGCTAAAGTGGGGCACCTCCAGGATTGGGCTGAAGAAAAAGGTGTTACTGAATTTAAAATACAGAACCAACTTTTACAGAACAAATACAGAAAATTAAATATATATGGGGTGGGGGTAAGGGGCTAAAAGGGGTCGGGTGGGCTTAGAAATGTAGGGAAAGGGGGGTTTGGAGGGACCCCCCCCCCAATTTAAAAATAATAATAATTCAATCTTTTTTTGGTAAAAGTTAATTAGTTAAAATTAAATTCGATAACATCACATGGAACCGTAAAAAAACACCTTAAACCAAGGATTCCGCCTCTTCCTTCTGGTACAAAAGTACATTGTTCTAAAGACTTGACGACAGCTTTTGATGCAGGTCCTCAGGATCTGTTCTGGCACCTACTAAAGAGGAAGAACGTGCCCAATCACCTACTCACAGTGGTGCAGGCCCTCTACCATGATGACCAGGCAGCTGTCCGCTTTAGTTTAGCAGGGGAGGGCACAGTATTTTTTATGGTTAACAGACGATCATACAGGGCTCTGTCCTCGCTCTGCTACTCTTAGTCCATTATAGCCAAGTCACAAATGGGCATTCCTATTTTCATATTTCAGATGAAAGGTTTTTTCCAACCTTTTTAAACCCACCATAACTTTCTTGGTGAGATATATATATATATAGATATATATATATAGATATATATATATATATATATATATATATATATATATATGAGCATAGCATAAAGGATGGATGAGAATGAGTTGTGGATTCTCCTAAAATGTGCAGGGACATCATTCCCACCATGTTTTATGATGACACAGTACTCCTTTTCAGCACTCCAATGGGTTTAACACACCTTCTGGGGCAGAAGTCTTCAAACAGGGGGTCGCGGGAGCCCAGCATGAAATGTTAAAAAAAAAAGATTGGATGAAATGGGCAGGGCCCGCTCACATGGTCTGACTGGAGCATAAAACTGTCTCCGGCACAATGAAAAAGTGGCCTGCAGTTGCTAATGGATATTAATTCCTTTTAGGCACAAACTGTTTCAATAGTACCCAAGGGGGTATATAATTTGTTCAAATGTAAGCAAATTGTGATATTTAAAGAATATTTATTCAGCAACAATGGTCAAGACTACTAACTGCATAGTGAAGTAACTGATCAAACGGCACACATTGGCCAAAAAGTGGCCCATTTTGACTGGCATACACTAGCATTTTGGGTACAGGCATTGCCATATAGCCATAATGGGTGGGTGCGGGGGTGGTGTCCATCCAGTGGCCCCCTCACCTATTATGGAGGAGCTGAGGAGCCAGCCCAGTGAAACACTGAGCACTCACTCAGCTACTTTTTCCAGCTGAGGGTGTGCTTCTGGGCTGGCTGAACTATCAAAGGAAAACACTGTTTCCCTTTGACAGTTCAATTCCCCAGCTGCACATGTTCACTGAGCCATGCAATGCTGGGGGCGCTTTGCTTCGCCAACCTTGCATAGCTCATTGGAAATGCTGGATGGGGCACTGCGTGTCTGTATGTGCGAGGTAGAACTCCTGTGCATCCTTGCTCATACAGACAGAGCAGCCTGGAGCAGGGCATTAACACCTGCACGCATGCGCCTGCAGAAGGTACGTTTATCCTCATTTATTTTGTATTTAAATATGCATGGAAGCGTGTACGCTTCTTGTGTTATGAATGAGTGTATGCTGATGGGTGCGTACGTGTGTGCGGTGATGTGCATGTATGCTGATGTGTGTGTTTTAGTCTGTTGAGCTGATTTTGGTGAGTACAAGGTAGAGGGTTACAAATACCTTTGTTGCACAATCCTTCTACCCATCTGCCAAAATCAGCTCTCCTTCTGAGGCACTGTGGAGCCCAGGGGACAGGGAGGGCATTTTCTTACTGGATATCTATCATAGATGTCCGGGCAAAAATACAATGCTTTCCCCTTTGGCCCCCCAGCACCTTGCAAACTGTTTGGATTTTTACCCATTTTCCTTTTTTAAAGTATGCTCTAAAATGCAACATTTTAACCCATTATTTAAAAAGAATTCATGGGGGCGGGGGGAACCCACGAACCCTCCTTGATAGGTTTGGGCTCCCTCGCTGTGCTCGGTCGATATGGCATATTCACCAGCCACCACTGGCCCTAGGACTCTGCTGGGAGCAGGGTGGGGGAGCCCAGGGACTTTGGTGGGAGCAGGGTGGACGTGAGCCATGGGATTGTGGTGGGAGCAGGGTTTGGAGAGCCCAGGGTCTGGGGTGGGTGGCCAGAGACTGATGGGAGCAGGTGGGGTAGCCCAGAGACTATACTCGGAGCAGGGTGCGGTGACGGCGCGCGATAGTTCATAGCCATTTGGACTTAATGTCCATTTGGCATTTTGGGTGGGGGGCGCCCAGCCCACATTTTGCTCAGGGGCACCCAGGCCTAAAAGGCTGGAAGACCACTGCTCTAGGGCAGTCTCTGTTTAAATGTAAAGAACTAGGTCTAAAGTTAAACACTGAGAAAACAAAGATTTTGAGTTTTAGACCTAGAAACATCAAGAAACAAGAATTGTGTATTAAAGTAGATGACACCAGATTAGAGAAAATTGAAGCCTATGATTACTTGGGCATCCACTTCTCTGGAACTGGCTTGAGGTCATCCCAGATGGTAAAGTCCAGAACTAATCTGGATAAATATAGTGGCGGAATTAGAAGCTTTTTGGGAGACATGGGAAAGGTGCAATTCTCCCTGAATTAGAAATGTATAATATGCAGGCTAAGGTGTTGGCCCTTTATGGTGCGGATATTTCAGGCTATACAAACCACGAGGCCCTACAAGCGGCAAAAATTATGTTTCTGAAACACCCACTTTTATTGCCATTAGGGGTGCCAAATGCCTTCTTACGAATGGAGGTTGATCTGTGTCCCATTGGGGATGAGGCCAAGCTAAGACCAGTTTTGTATTGGGTCAGGTTGCGGGGAACACCAGGTCTTGTCAGATACAGAGAGGCCATGGCTGGTACATGTGAAGAACGGTTACCAGACATTTGGTCGACCAGACAAATGGTCGAACCAATTTGGTCTAAAACCAAATGGTCGAATGTTTTATATTTTTTATTTTCACCCTTTTCTTTTTTTTTTGGGGGGGTCCCCCCCACAACCCCCTTTTTTTTAAAAAAAAACCTTTTTTAAAAAACGAAAACCCGAAAAATAAATATATAATTAAAAAAAAAATTCGACCATTTGGTTTGAGACGAAATTGTGTCGACCAAATGTCTTTCGACCAGTTTTCGGTCGACCAAATGTCTGGACACCGTGAAGAACATCTTAGTTGCCCTTAACCTGACTAGTCTGTGGGCCTGGAATAATACCATCGGCAAAGCCACTCCCGCACAAGTAAAGGGTTCCACTTTGCTATTCTCCAGATGAAGAATGGAGGAGTCATGTTTGGGGGTGCACTTGGGTATGGGATACCTTGAGAACAAACACAATATGGGGTTTGAAACTTAGCTAAATATGATCTCACCGATCGGGAATTTAGACTGAATGTGCTTAAGGCTGCATCCTTTACTACGTTTTGGGATGAAGCGAACACCGGTTCACGCCCACTTTGGGGTAACAATGAGGAATCTGTTATATTTCTTGCTGTTTTGTGATGGCTTGCGGTCCCCGATAGGAGCTTACTTATAGTCTGTATTTAACCCCTGGGCCATTCGCAGGTCCTAGTTGCTTTAAAATTTTGTTAGACACCTGATAATCTAGAAGTGGTATATTGGGTGCCAAATATATTCATCAGGCCTGGGTGAGACGAGGTCAGGATATCAAAGGTAATGACAATTGCCTCTTAACCTTTTTTAACATGTTAGCCATTAGGATCAGTATGATGTTTTGTTGGCTCGATTTTTCCCATTGTATTGGTATTTTATGCTGTGCATCGCTATGATGTTTTAACCTCAACTATTTTGTTTTTTCGTATGCAAGCATTGGTAAGTATAGATCTTATTAGGTTAATATTTATGTGGTTGTATGTATTTTTTTTAAATTTAATTACATTTCTATAGCGCTTGATGCCTAAGCGCTGTACAAAAATATTCAACGGTACAAATTACATGAACAGATAATCAAGAAAGCAACAGGTTAAGAGAAATTATTTTAAATGAGACTTGAAAAAAAAAAGAAAGAAGAGGTGGCACACAGGGACAGAGGAAGAGCATTCCAGGTCTTAGAGGCAAGAAGAGTAAATGAACGAAAACGTGATGGAGCACGAGGAGCAGTCAACAGAAACAGATTCAGAATGAAGAGAACAAGTTGGAGAATAAAAAGAAACTAAAGAAGAAACATATAGAGGAGCAAGACCATAGAGGGATTTAAAGACCATGCAAAGGAAATTAAAGAGTAAAAGATTTTCGATTGAAAACCAATGCAGAGTGCAGCGCAGAGGGTATAGAATCCAGAGGAACAGAAAAACGATAGAGCGCAGAGGAGCTGGATGAGAAGCAGGAAGACCAACAAGAGAAGAACAATAGAACATACAAGAAAACACTAAGAGATGGGAAGCATAGTAGAAGAAAAACTAAGAAACTGACAAGCTTTATGAATGTTAAAGAGTTGATAGCGATAGGAATGAGAAATGGAGGAGATATGAGCAGTGAAAGATAAAGACATCACAAATAACACCAATATTAAAAGCTGAGAAAGAGATAGACAAGAAATATAAGGAGGCGCAAAAGGAGAAGGAATAGTAGAAGCAGGGAAAACCGAGACCTCCGTTTTTGGGAGTTAAAATGGCGATAGTGAGCAGACATCCAAGATTGTATGGCTAAAAAACAAGACAAGGAGGAGTGAATGTTATCATTAAGGAAGAAAAGAAGAGACAGATTTGTAAGTCATCTGCATAAAGGTGATAAGAAAAGCCAAAAGAAGAGATGATAGAGCCGAGAGGTATAGAGGGAACAAAACGAGAGGACCTAGGACAGAGCCTTGGGGGACACCATGCAAGAGAGGAAAAGTAGAAGATGAGTGACCAGCCCAGGAAACAGGAAGTACTCCCTGAGAGGTAAGAGTGAATCCAATTAAGAACAAAAGCCCAAGTCAGCAAGTGTAGAAAGAGGAACTGTGTGATCAACGGTATCAAACGCAGACGAAAGATCAAGTAGAACAAGAAGAAAGGAAAGTTTAGAGTGCCGACAGGAAAGGAGAGAATAAGAAACAAAGAGAAGAGCAGTTTCCAAAGAGTGACAGAGCCCAAAACTAGACTGAAAGGGAGAAGAGGAGCATGCAAAGTAATGAAAGAAGCGACTTGGGAATATACAATACGTTTTAAAAGCATAGAGAGAAAAGGAAGAAGGGATATTGGGCAGAAATTAGAAGGAAGGAGAGAATCAAGAGTAGGTCCACTAAAGGCTTCATATAGAGGTTGAACAAAAGCAGACTGAGGGAGGAGCCCTATAAAACTCTGCACGTCAACGGCTAGAAAGTGGATTTGTACAGTGGAAGGACCACAGACTGGCATCTGTCTGTCAGAAAGGACTTAAGCCAGGATAGGGCCTTATCTCTAACCACAGACTCATTCAGAGATAAGAGAGTGGAGTGGTCAACCGCATTGTGGGCCACAGAGAGGTCCATCAAAATCAGTAACCCCGAGCCTCCTTGGTCGACCAGCCACCTCAAGTCGTCCATTGCCACATCCACTACCATTGGAGTACAACAGCAAGGTAAGAACTAGCTTGGTTTATGTCCAATAGAGTCTGCCCTTCAACAGAGGTCTGCAAATTAATTGTAGCTAACACTCCCAACAATTTGCTCACGTAAGGACTGTTTGGAAGGAAATTAATCTCTCCCACCCCCTAGGTGCTTTACAGAAAGGCGAATTCCATACCCACACTTGTGATGTACCAGGGGAAAGGTGGGGGCACGCTAAGAAACCCTGCATGAACACAATTTTAACTATAACTGCATAGATTTAGTGCGCACATATAAGGAAGGCCCTTTCTTTAGTTATGGTGGAAACATTCGGCCCTGCATGGCTGTGCGGTAAACACAGACCCGATGAAGAAACCTGAACAGGCCCAAGCACTGAGGGTAGAAAGATCTGCGCTGCTAATTCCCATAGAAACGTCCCTTTGTTCTTTAACTGTTGCGACTACTTATACCAAGAAGAAATGCACCCTGCAAGACTGCACCAAGCGCCTCACTGTGCACATTCATCACAGCCAGGCCAAAAGCAGACCTCCAACCACCAGCCAGCCCACCAGGATGTATGGTACCCACAACGGCCCCAGTCCAAGGCCCCCGAATTCCGTGATAGTAGGTGACCTCAGACCACCAGCCATAAACCCAGTGGTCATAAAAGATCTAAAAGAACATGACCATTCCACCTTATTTCATAATGACACACTTTGTAATGCCCGGTACAGTGAGGAATAAATTATAGTCCAAAGCGAGGGTGGAAACCTCTGGTGCGGATAGTGCGATATGGAATGAGAGAAGAATGTGGGTCAGCATGATCTTAGCCTCCCCTTGTGCCAGTCCCAGAGCTTCCCATGTGCACACCATAATGATACAGTAGCAATGTTTTAGAATAGTAACTAATGAGGAATGCGACCTTCCTTCCCTGGAAAGATGAGCCCAGCTGACCGCACGTGACGGAAGACAGACGGACGGGCCTGGGACCAATAAGCAGCCTGGAATCCCCTGTGGAACGGGCCACCCATGTATAGGGTCTCACCAACCAGCCACACAGGTTTTTACTGTACATGTGTGATGTAGTACTGAAGATGTGTCTCATTATAACCACCTGCTTGTACCATTTTTCAGCAGAACGTTCTCGAGCAGAGTTCTTTGCTGGCCTCCTTGTTTTTGTTCGATTAAAAACTTGTTATCCTTGCAAGAATCTCTTGGCCTTTTTTCCCTAGCGGGTTGTATTGTTTCTGGCGTGAGCGTTCAGGGGGCATGCCTTCAGTTCAGGGGGCATGCCTTCAGGACGTAGATCCTTTTTTTCAAAGCTGGATATCAAGTTGAGGGGGGATTATTGGGAAGAACACTTGTATTTCTGTTAACAGTAAATGTCAACTTCCTGGTTTTCAGCACCTTCTTAACAGAACCCAAACTCTGAAGCTGTACCCTTCTAAAACCTCAAATTAATCATAGACCAACCCTAACAATTCTCCTTTCCCTCTAAAAATCTGATTAATCTAAATACGTTCTGAGCACAGTGTAAAACATGAGCAAGTTGCATAACTCCTGTGCAATGCAGAGCAGAGCTGGGACCTCTGCTACCAGGCTAGTGAACGGCCTGCTCTGTTCCTTGAGGCTAGGAGGATTTGAATACCCACACTCCTTTGCACAATTACAGCGAGTTATGTTTGTATTCCCACATGAATGAATACATCCCTGTAAATAGTTCATAGGGCTCATATAAATGTTTCCTTCCCAAATTAAGTTGAGATCTTTCACTACATAATGAATTAAAGTCACCATAATACTGAAAGAGTCGGGGACTGCACTAAGTAGATTCTTTTCACTCAATGCGAAAACCTTAACGGTTATAAAAGGTCTGGTGTGTTTATGTTTTTGTTTACATGGTGCCTTCTTGCCTTCCTGAAACTGACACACTGGTATTGCTGAGCGGCAAATATTTCAGTATCGATAGTTGACAGAACCGTGCTTTTCCTTGGGAAGGATTGCAATCCATGGCCATGCATGGTTTATTCTACTCGTGCAGTGTGAACATGTTGCAGTTTAAAATTAAACACTGGATAAACAAACATGCCAGACCATGTAAAGCTTCATCTCTATGCATAAGTATCGTAACGGTTCGGTGTCAGGTGCAGCCATCGCAACCGCAGACATCGTTAAGAGTATGGCTGGGCATGGTCTGTCCTTTAGTCATGTATGTATCACCCGTGTTTTCAATGATTAAACATGATCAAAACCATGGACAAACAATGGGCATCTATGGACGCTTTCCATGGTGGACCATAGTTTGGTCCATGGACTTAAAAAGGGAGGCAGATAATGCTGAGAAGAATCCCTTTGTGGCACACTGCTTCTCTCTGGGCTGGCAGGGGCCGGACCGGTCCATAGGATCTTACTCATCCTGGGATATTGGTAGAAAGCCCCTAAATTCCCAGAAGGTGCACGCCCTGTAGGATTTCTCAGATGCATCTGGAACAGCTTTCGGTGGCGGCTTCATTATTGGTTGAAGATTTCACAGCAGCGCGCTGCTTTTTTGCAGTCATGAAATTTACATTAGAAGGGTGGGAAAGACCATGGCCATCAACGAGAAGGCTCCAGATGATTTTGTGCTCCCTCCCCATTAGCTTAGTGCCTTTAGGAGACACATTACCGTGAAAGTCTAGGCCTAGCACAGGCTCCTGTGGCACCCCTCCCCATTTCAGCATATTGTGGAGCAGTTTTGCATCGACGATTCTGGCAAAAGACTTGTCGGACCAATCTGTGGGGAGTTTGCCTGAAAACTCGCCAATATTACACTACATGGGTACATTGCACACTGCTAAAATTGCCGCATTATTGCCTTGCCTCAAATGTAGACATTTGCTTTGGTAGGCTCTGGACATCATTACAAAAGTGTGGCGATCTGGAAATAAGGGTGCCGGTCGTGTGCGAGCACCCTTTCCAAACCACCACACAACAACTCCGCCGGCGGGGTCCGTTGCACCAGACAGGTCTGACCTGCCCGGAAAAACGGCACCCGCCCAAAGAGTTTTGCCAGAAGCAACAGTGCAGGTGCTTCCGTGTCCCCATTCCCATGGAGTCCTATGGGACTCTGAGAATGGGGACATCCCCGCCTGAGTTCCCAGTGGCACAGGGATCTCAGGCAGTGGAAACGGTGTTACGAATCTGGTGGGTTACCATCAGACTTGTAATGAGGCCCTGTGTGTCCTAGAGCTTCCAGGTCTGGCTCTTACTTTGCTACTGGTGCAAGAGAAGCTGAAGTGGAAGAAGAGGATTAGGAGACAGGCCGTCAGACAGTGCAGAGGCTCTAAATGTGGTATGTGCGGAGGCACTACTGAAACAGTGTGCAAGGAACCAGGCATGGAAATGACCCACCGCAGGAGATGCAGTCTAATATCGGAGCGTTGGGGGATAAACGTGGTATGAAAACACGTAAAGAATACAGATTCAGATCACAAAGTTACAGCTGCTTCGCGACACACCAGCCTCAACCATGTAGAGACAGATACTCTAGTTTGGGACCTGGTGTGTGCGCTAAGGAGTTCCCAAACGGGAGTATGAAGGAATGGGAAGTACTTGGGAGCAGTGGTTAAAGGGGGCGAGAGTGGTGCTCCTCCAGTAAGGTTTAATGTTCCTGTTCCGCAATGGTTTCGTTTTAAAATAAAAGTGTAGAAAGAAGTTGAAACTTGCACATCAGTGCAGTTCACTGAACGTTCCCTTAAACAGCAGGCACATTTGTTTGGGGGGTTGTATTGCATGTGGGAGGGGGCATGGTGATGGGGTTTGTGGGAACGGAGGCAGGTCAGTGTCATGTTGATATCAGTTTCAGGGCATCAGGGAGGCAGGAGGCATGGAGGGAAGGGACGTGGGAGGGAGGGGTAAGTTCAGTTAGGATTGGGACGAAAATAAAGACAGACGTTGGATAGCACCCTCCATATCTGTCTCATTCTTGCTGTGCAGCTAGGTGCATGTGCGCTGGCCTTCCAGTGATAGGTCGCTACAGTCAGTAGGGGACATAGTTCCACTGCTTGGGAGACGACATTGATCTCCGTTGAATCCCTCAGGTTGCATGGATCTGGTTGAACCTGGACAGCTCTATCCTGGGAACTCATGGAGCTTGCCATAGTACTATGCAACTTTCCATTGAATCTGAATGATGCCAGATTAAGCCAACAACCAGTGCTGTAAATGGGCCCATCCTAAGCAGCCCTCAGTACCTGTACTTCTTACTTTTGACAAACCGAGTACCTGCATTTCACAGAGCTTGAAGGAGAGTCCACTATGGGGCGAAGGTAAAATAAAAGCATTCCATGGAACTGTTCTGCAATGAAGGAATAAGCTCCTGCGGCCTTTGCTGTGGCAATCTGTGCCCTCTCCCACCTCCTCTCTTCCCCGCCAGCCGTATGCAGAATACCTCGGCAGAACAAAAGAGAACCAAGCGTGCAGCTCCAGAACTGCCACCACACCCACCGCAGAACTCCATTTCGCGAATTTGGCTTCACCATCATGGGGTCCGTTTAGAGTTTTGAGATGGAGTACGGATTGATTTGCTCAGGACACCCCTGCGCAGGCAGTACCTCAAGAAAGCCTGGGCAATTTGTTTTTACCAGGTTTGTTTATTAATAGCAGTGCTGTGTCTAATATGTAAATGTTTGAGCGTTTGAAATTGTGGTGGTATGTTTTGGACTGAAAGCTCACAGAACTTCAGCTACCTACCAATTCACGTATTACTAGACAGCCCCCTTTCAAAGCTTAGTTTGCATCTAAGGCAGGGCTGGTTTTACAACAGATTGCACCCCAGGCGGGAAGCATCGTTGGCGCGCCCCCCCTCCCCTAACCTGTGATCTCATGCATGTGTCATGGGCTGAGCAGTGGGAGTGGGGACTATGAGTTAACAAAATTGTCAATGCTGGCATCTGCTGAATTTCATGAACCTCAGAAAACAGCAATAAGAGGGTAAACCCGAACAGGCCTGGTTATGTTAGTTTGCTTTTGCTCTTCATTTTTAGTAACAATGACCAGTTTGCTGCTGTGACTCAGGTCAGAGAATCAACACTTTCAGATCTACCCCAATGTCATTCGTATGACCTCAAACATTTAGCCACTCTTAAAAGGTGATGAAGTGGTTTTGAACAGTGTTACTCGAACCTCCAAGAACAAGCACTAGCAAAATACCCACCGATAGCTGTACAAGCCCGTCTATCTCAGCATTAAAATACATGCATTTATGTATTGCATCAAATATTTAATGGGAAGTTAAATATATTTAGGAGGGACACACGTAAACAATATCACTACTCCATGTGCGTGGTAAAGTCTACTTTAAACATATGCAGATAGTTGACATGCATGTACAATTCAACATAGCTCCCAATGCTAATTTTGGAGAGGTGGCATTCTAAAATTATGACATTACAATGTGGACTTTACATTGAAACACACTGCAGTGCATTACCGTGGCAGAGAAATGGCAGTTCGAGTATTGGGGTTTGTTTCGCTCATGCTCGTGAACTCTCAACATTCTTAAAGGTTTCCTTCGTGATCACTCATTTTTGCTCCCAACAGCACCATGAAACTGTAAGATCACAAAGAAAAACGATGTCTACCATCCCAACATAAAAACAAAAGCAATCAAATTCTTAAAGGGTGGAAGGCAACCTTTTCTTGGGACTCGTTAAGTTTACTTTTTGCAAATTACTAGTCGCATGCTGCTTGAATAACAGCAGCCCTTGCACATTGCGCAGTCTATAGACAAATTTAATTTCAAGGGACTTTGAGTACTGCGGGTATCGGGGGAAGCATCTCCAGTGTACCCCAAGCGTAGTGCGCTTTGCCCTCCACCCTCATCCCCCAGCCTTGCAGCCCTGCGCTTTTTACATTCTCCATTATGGTAAAGAACATTGTCCCGAGCTTGGGAGAGAAATGGACTATGCAGAAGGAGCTGCCTCCCCAAGGTGTATTTAGCTGCTGGTGTATCAAATGCAGAAATGGGTGGCATCAAGAGCCCCACGCTCTGAAGCATCTTTTGCGCACTGGTTGGTCACACGACAGAAAGTGTGAGCAAGTGATTCCCCAACACTTGAACCATTATTTAGAGACCTGGCTTTGATTAATGTGGCGTTAGCTAGTCATGGCCATTTCCCAACCTTTTTGTTAAAGGAGATCGGAAGCTGCACCGTGCGGGGTATTTTAAAGGCCATGAATTGATGCTACAGCATGTCGCCCCCAATGGAACAAAAAGTGAAGCACGCATCCTGCAAGTCTGGGTATTTACATTATACGGAGGACGGGCCAACCGTCCACGGAGACGGTTTCTACTATAGTTGCTGAGTCGCTTTCCCAAGCCAGCTGCTGTGCAGACTTCGCTCAGCTTTTGGTCCAGCGCCTGCATCCATCCTTCACACCATCATTCACAAGGCAGGTTTCGTGTAGGTGTTTGTTTATCTCGTTAGACTAGCGTGATTGCTATTCCAAACAAAAGAAGCACAACGACAAAGAGTATAAGAGCGAACAGTGAAATGTATGTAACTCTTGCACTAAAATAAAGTCAGCAGTGCATGCCCAGGAAAGAGGGAACGACGAACAATATGCTCGGGAGCGGGAACTATGGGGGCGTAGTAACCTCCAAACCGGCTCACGCGTGGTACTGGCCCCCAGGGTCTCGCCCTCAAAGTGATTTTGGCCTGGCCACGGGACGAATGGTTGATGGACGGACCAATCCAACCCCCACTGGAACTTGCAACTGTCTAAGATCTGTTGACGGTGACACTCTGCCCAGGTCTTCTGAGAACCGGCCTTTTGATCTCCTGAGTAGAGTCCACTACCAGTGCTCGCTTCCTTTTTCATGACTACTTGAGCCTTGACAAAAAAGTGTCTAGCTTTGTGGCCTCTAGAGGCCGTTCTTGGTTGGCCCAGTCATCTCCGCAATACCATTTTAAAATAAATAAAACACCTATGCAGCAATAGGCCTCACCTGCGAGGACGGGAGCAGGAGGAAAGAAGTGTGCTTGCCTCGGCAGCCTGTAGTTACTGCTGGATTTCCTGAAACAAGATCCAATCAGCGAGGGCAGGATGCTGCAACTGTTTGTATTTGCTGATTCTGCTGTTTGGCAGTGTGTGCTTGTGATGGGAACAACTTCAGGATTTAGTGACCCAATCGCTCCTCTTTTCTGTAATGGCCGGGGCCGACAACACCAGCCAGCCCCAATCGATCCACACTTCAGTGTCAGTGCGCCCATAGCCTGGAGGAGGGCACACTGCATGTGCGCCCATCGGCCTGGCTGGCACCAGTTGCGCCTGCGCCACCCGGGGCCGGGGGAAGGTAATAAAGCAACAAATGTTGCTTATTTATTTGCCAATTGCCCTGCCCTGCCTGAGGGCCGAGGCCAGGCCAGTTTCTTGGCCCGGGCGAGGCAGGCAACTGCCCGGTGCGCAATAACCACGGTCCCTGGAGCCTCTGGAGGGGATGGAATTCCCCAGTTTGTGGGGTGGCGCATTGACGTGGGGAAAGTTCCGCAGGTCAGGTGCTGGCGATGCCCCTTCCGACTGTAATGTCATGCAGTACAAAAGTACTACGTGATATTACAGAAGTCAGGGGCTCCCTCTGTCCACTTTCGAGCACTTGGGGTGGGGGGACATTAGCACACCAATAAAAACACTTTAGGTCCCCCTGCATCTAAAACCAGCCCCTTCCATCACAATGCCGCAGGAAAATGCTAATGGTGGCCCATTAGTCACTAAATGGTTTTGTGCTGGCATTGAGATGGGAGGGGAGGTGCAGTGGGCTGTGGGGAGTGGGCGTGCCTTGCAGGGACGCACCATGGGTCCCGACATGGTACAAACGGAGACCCGTTTGGGCCCAGGATGCGTCCCTTCTAAGCTCAGAAAATGGCCAAAATAGTTTAAAGCAGCGCTATTTCTTTAATGCCACTTCTTTTCCAAACTATATATCAATTACACTTTAAACCACTTTCATGGCACTGGTGATGAGTTACTTCACTATGCGGATAATAGTTTTGACCAGTGTTGCTGAGTAAATATTCTTTAAGCCAAGAACCGCTTTATTTATTTATGCAATGTTTGTCGGGTACATGGAGACAGATAATTTATTTAGGCAATGTTTGTCGGATACCTGTATCCGACACACATTGCATAAATAAATAAATATGCAGGTACCCGACAAACATTGTATGAATAAATAAATAATCCTGGTCCATGAATCCTTACAACAGTCAAGACTTTACTGTATCAAAGCATACACTTGATTCCCATTCAAAGAACGTTAAAGTGATTGTTTATTGGGTTCAGGTGTCTCCTTGTCATTGCCCTTTTGGCTTAGGTTGCCTCCAAACCCTCTTCAGCATCTTGTGTTCTTTGTTCGTTGTATATACTGCATCCTATGCCATATTCATGGTCTCTTGGAGTGCCCAGTCCTCATTATCAGCAGCCTAAGTGGGACTGGGGCATAAAATTGTCTTGGGCACCAGTGAAAAAGTGGCCCACCGTTGTAAATGGAAATTCATTCCTTGTGTGATGGACTATTTGACTTTGGGTAGGAGTTCCTTAAGGGTGTAGTTTGGGAATGGCACGCAGGGTGCAGTGGGAGTGGTGCGCGGGGTGCGGCGGGAGGGGAGCGTGGGGTGCATTGGGAGTGGCGCATGGGACGGGGTGCGGGTGGGAGGGGGCGCATTCCTAGTGTTTCACCCTCGGCACCAAATGGACTAGGAACTGCCCTGGCTGAGGCCACAGCCTGCTGCAGTGCCAGTGGTAGAATACACGCGAAATACGTTTGTTTCCTAACATTATAAAAATGAACAGGCCCATTCGTTTTTATAATGTTAGGAAACGAACGTGTTACACGTGTATTCTAGCACTGGCACTGTGGACTGCTGGTGCTGGTGCAGCACCGCCTAGAGGGTGACTGACTGCCTGATGCAAAGACCGGCCCTGATCTAAGGTCTGATAATATGACAGGCAACTAAGAAAGTCTGTTTTTATGGGTACATTGGCCCTCATTACGAGGTTGCTGACAACCCCGTAACACCGAAACTGGCACCCGACTTCCCGGTACCACTGGGACATTACAAGTTCAAGTCCCGGAGGGGGGGGGGGCGGTAAGTCAGGCACCGGATTTTGTAAGGCCCCATTCCCATAGATTCCTGTTGGACTCTATGGGAGTTGGGCGATTGAAGCACCGGCAATAATGCCAACGGTACCTGTGCTTCGTGACGACTCTGCCTAGCGTGGTCGCTGCGCCCGCAGGGTCAGTTCTGTTGGAAGCAGCGGCCCCAGCAGGCAGACTCGTAGTGTGGCGGTCCGGAAAGAAGGGTGCCAGTGAGCTTAGCGGCACCCTGGTTTCCATACTGCCACACTTGTAATGAGGCTCATTGATATGTTCTTAACGCCATGCATGACCACAAAGTGGAGGTTGGTGTGGAAGAATCACAGCTTCACTGCTTAAGCAAAGTATGTGGTCCATGGAAATGAATGCAATCTCCCTGTGCCTTCCCTGCAACAATTGGGCGTTCTCAAAGCCAACGAACTTGTGTACATGACAGTACTGGTGTCAAAACAGGTCAACATCGGTCTCTGATTGATGACCGCTTTGGAGAGACGGTTGCATGAGGCGGACAGAATCAAATGTACAGTTAATGACCCGACAGTAAACTATTAAACTGAGATTTGGGTTGGAAATGCTGAGCTGTTCCAGCACGGCATGCTCCCAAGCCCACGCAAAGAAAGAAAATACAGGCTAAAAGAGGGTGTGAGAACAGGACTGCAGCGGGAGTGTGGGAACAGAGACAAATAGAAATGGACACAAATGGAGAAAGAGACACATGGTAAGGAAGATACACGGTGAACTACACCAATACACACACAGGGGCTCATACGAACCAGTAAGACTTTTACACATTAGATTTACGTCACCGCTCATTTTCTTTCGTGCATGGCAGAGAAGGTGTGTGGATCGTAAGTTACGCGTCCACCTCACCCTTTCACTTCACCATACAAACACCCCAGCATTTGCGCCTGAATGCATTTTGAAGCTGGAGCAAAATGCTGTGGATTCCTACAGAATCTGCCTGCTTCTTACAGCAGCAAACGGGCATATGCCATCGGAGTCCATTGTAAAGGCCGCCGGCCATGTGACCGGGTTTAGTCATTTTGCACGGCAGAGTGAAAAAGGGTGGCGTTCAAGCGTGTAGGCTACCTTTTTACAGTCCGCTTTTGCACTACATCGTGCAAAAGCGGAAACTTACCTGGAGGGAACCCGTTTACTCAAAGGTGTAAATGCCACAGGCCGCCTCCGCATTACTTACGTGGATCTCAAAACATGAGCTCCGACCGGGCCCCACTTAAAACCTAGATCGGGGAGTACCTGCACTTTTTTCCCCATTTAAAGCACTGCCAACGAATAAGAACAGGAAAAAAGGCCAGATTTAAATGGGGGCAGTCTCTTACGGGGTAGTGTCTGTCCCCTGCATATCAGACAACATATGTGGGTTTAAATTCCAGGTGCTGTCAGGATAACGTCTGATGCAGACCTCTCAGCGCCGAGCCTTGTCTGTAAAGTTTGCTTTTTCCTCCCACTCATTTTCTAATCTGATGTAGTCTAGTCTGCTCGCCTTTCGGCTCTGCATTCCCCTGGGCCACAAAACAAGTTCGCCCCCTTAAACGGACCTGGTTTGAGTTAGGCCCGTTATTTGGCTAGCCCGGGCGGACTCCAAGCTTGAAACATGTGGCCATCATCAGCACCATGTCTACACGTAATGCAGTGGGAGGAGGCCCCCGAGTGAGGCTTCTTAAACCATTCGGAGCAACGTGAGCTCATGTGCGACCACAGGACAGACTTCTCGAGTGGCTGGTCTCCCACCCACACCCTGGGCGCCGGCTCGGCATGTGGGTCCCGCAACCCCTCATCTGCGGCGACACTCTGCCGAGTTCAAGTGTGTGCATATATATATATATTTCCCTTTATTGTATGTGGTTTTTAAAAACTTTTACAGAAATATATTTCAATCAACAAAAAAAAACACATTACAATTTCTTCCAATACAGATAACAAATTCAACCTTCTCATACAAAATCAACAACATTTTCTCATTATAAAATCCTCTGCAATAGTTGTGTGCATATATATTAATGATGTTACCAGTATCAATGAAAGGTTGAGCCAGGACTGCTGCTGGGTCTCCCACCTGCGATGTGCACGCGGTGCATTATCTGTGCTTCTTGCAGCCGGAGGAGCACGGGCGCATATATTTGCCACCTTTGTTTGAAGCAAAAACTGAACGCCTATCTTTAAAGGGACGTGTCTAGCGGGTGGGGCTTTTAATGCATTTGAAAAACTAGTATAGTAGCAAGGGGAGAGAGAAAAAAAATAATGCTTGTATTTATTTTATTTATATAGCGCAGATCCACTGACGCTAAGGCTTAAGGGCACGAACAAATACACAAGACAAAATAAAGTAGCCAGAAAAAAATTAGTTATTTTTACGTACCTATATCCATTTTTTTTAAAAGCAATCTGCATTTTTAAAATAAATTATGAAAGGCTGAAAACAACATTTCACCAAGTTATATATAATACTTTTTTTTTACCTTGGAACGATGAGACGCTGAGATGGCTCTGACAAAATTGGATCCAGTGACTGTCAAGCTGTTCATATGTTAACAAGGTGCGCATTGACACCACGTGCCCATCTTTCCAGATCAAAAGAGGACGCCGATCAGGTCATGTCGGAAAAGGTTCTAGGTTTTGAAAGCAGCCGTATCAACATTCCTAGAACCTTCATATTAAACAGTGAAAGCCAGTGAATACCTCGGTGGGTTATGAACGTGCAGCAGAGTTCTTTCTACCTGCAGGCTCCACATAAGCCACTGCAGCCAGCACATTAACCCACCAAGCTACTATTACAAACGAAAGTCACAGGGAGTAAAGGGGGGAGCGATGCTTTAGCCATTTTAGAAAGCACACACCGATCACAGTGGTGTTGCAATTTTTAAGAAACGTTGCCATGATGTCCAACAAATTAATTTCATTAGGGGCAAGAAAGCTCAAAAGCTGGTGTAGGCCCATCTAGCATTAGGCTGGCTCTTCCCGATCCCAACCACACATTTAGATGCATGGGCCAGTCTTACAATCTTACCAGATCATATTTTCCAACAGAAGGTGTCAGAAAAGGCTAAGTCAGAGAAACTGACTTGCAACTGATTTTTTTCCACTCTTACCTTTCACAAATATTGGCCCATTATTAAACCCCCAACATAGACAGACTAAAGTCCACTAGCCTCAACGCTGCATGCTCACAGAATGAGGGTCAACACCGCATTATAAAACCTCATTCAGAAATCAGAGAATCATGTGAGGAGACTAAACAGTCATAGGATGCAGACGAGTAAGTTACTTACCAACTGGTAACGTTCTTTCGACTGGATGTTCCTCCAATACGTTGGAGGACACAATCCATTGGAAATGATGGTATTCGTGAATACGAATCCTAAAAACAATAGTAAAAGGAGAAGAACTGAAAACATGGCCTATGCATTTCGGATAGAACCCTATCCGTCTTCAGCACACCACTGTCTCTCGATTTATATACCCATCCACTTTAGAAGGAAGCGCTTGCCTGACAAGTCTGCAGTGGGTGGGTCTTATGATAAAAAGACATTGGGCCTCATTATGAGTCCGGCGGTAACCGGGACAGAAATTTCAGCCGGTTACCACCAGACTCGTATTACCATTCCACCTCCGTGATTGCCGCAATCACCGGGGCATTACAACCATGGTGACCTGGTAATTCCAGGACTCCATGGGAATGGGGAAGTGGAAACACCGGCACCATGCTGTAATGGTGCCAGTGTTTCCATGTCCGCCTGCAGGCAAGTGGTGTTAAACCCGCCAGGTCAGACCTGGCGGGAGTGACACCTCCTGCCTGCAGGACTCTTAATCAGCCGGTCCGGAAAGAACGGTGGCAGCGGTTTTAACACCACCATTCTTTCCGGATCGGCAGGGTCGTAATGAGGCCCACTGCTTGATTTGTTCATTATTCAATACAGGTGTTCCGCATATCGTTTCACATAGATGTAAATAAAAGGTGCAGTTTTGCAAAAAGGACTTTTCTGCTTTTAAACTAAGTAGTCAGCTTTGTACATTTCTATAAAGGGAACTTTTCTTTTACAAATAAACCAGATACTTCATGAGACCTGTTGCCTGGACTTTGCTTTAAAATGCATAGGGGGCATCACAGGTAAGAGCTCCAACTTTAGCACTAAGCATGTAGCGTGGGAAGGCAGCGCATGGAAAGGTCACTGAAGGCGCACTGCCACCACAACCGATTGCCCCTGAATTACTGCCTAATGGACAGCCCCTTCCAGACAAGCTCAAGGAACCCGTCAGGGAGCCCAGTCATGACAGCTCTGGTTGACCCCCCCACCCACCCCTCATCAGATGCTTCTGCTATGCCCCTGGCTCCTTTGGAGTCTCAAAACTCAGACTGTCCCACTGGAGAGTAAACCCGTCAACCGGACATAGCTCTGCAAATACAGCCAGTCCAGACTAAATCCAGGCAGGTGGCAACCCTGCCGGCAGTGCTTTAAGTGGGCTGGTAAATTGAGGGGGTCTCTGGTTAGGGGGCATGGCCTAAGTATGAGCGCTTAGGCCACACCCCTCAACAAGAGCCCCAGCACTTGCATTCAAGTTACCGTTGTTAAAGACTTTCCTGCAGGCTCGCTAACCCTCCCAGGCAACCCTTTAACCACACGGCTCCTTGAATGCAATGGGCTGTGTGATGTCTCTTTATTCCGAAACAAGGGAGGGCTGGGTTGCCCCTTCTTTTGTTTCAGAGTAAAGAGCTAATACACGGTGCAAGCCCTTTAATCAAGAACAGTTAATTGGCTTCCTGTTGCATGCTAGCTCTTTACTCAAACAAAAGGAGAGGCCAACCCAGCCCTCATCCTTTTTCTGAATAAATGGACATCACGCAGCAGGTTTAGCGAAGCGCTACTCGGTTACACGGCTGACTTCAGGTCTCAGCATTTCGGCGATGCCTTTTCTTTTTTCTAATCCGAAATGCTGACACCTGCAGGCAGCCGTGTAACCATGCAGCTCTCAGCTAAATGGCTGTCCGAGAGGTCGGCGTGGCTCGGGCTAGTCGGGGTGAGCCCAGTCAGGGCCTGGGCTCGGGAGCCCATGTCGGACTGCCAGGGCTTGGCACCAGCTAGTCCCGGCCCACTTAAACGCCTGTCTAGGTGATCACCACAAGGTTACAATTAACAAACCGAATAACACAACTAAGAGGTAGCAAAGCTGGATGGACGATTCTTTCTCCTAACGTTTGAGAACATAAAAAGGAACCGTTAACAGACATCTCAGACACTGGAAAACACACAAATTCACATTTTTTTTCGAAAAAAAAAACAAATATCGCCCCAAGTGCTGCATAGGAATTCTGAACACGCGTCCCGTCTGGCCTTGGAGGTTGAGGTGTGAACGAAATGCCGGCCCCTTTGCCACCCTGTGGAAAGTAACATTTTTCCACATTGCATTTCCCACCCCCTCCGGCACTCTGGGGTCCCCCTTTTTACATCCCAAGCCGCCCGCCCCTCCCCCCACCGATTCTTGAGCAGTCTTGCCTTTCCCAGCACAGGACATCTAAAAGGCATCAGATTTGTTCCGTAGATTTCATTCCACGCGGCTCACTTCCGGCACACAGCCCAGCTGGGCAAGGATATCAAATGCCGGCACAATTGAACGACATGCAGGCGAATAACGCCTAGGGCGGCCTATCCCCTCGAGGTTGAGAAGGTCAAGGGCGTGACGAACGAACTCTGCTTCCTGATAGGCCCGATTGCTCCCCGCCGTTCTGCGCGGAAGGCCCCACGTGCTGGAAAATGTCACGGAGAGGCACATCTGCTTGTCAAGTGTTACATTTTATTGGCAGATCGTACTTCGGTTCGAGGAACACATGCTCCATTGTCAGAATCCAAGGAATGCTTAAGTGTGAGCCAACCTGCTTTGTCCAAGTATGCTGTCCTGTACAGCCCGTGAATTATGGGTCCGTCACACAGCCTGCCTGCCCTCCTTCCCTCCCTCCCTCCCTCCGCCCCAGGGCCTGCACTGGACAAACACTTCGAATTGATATTCAACCATCCTGTGGTTACCAAGGCATGCTGCTACACTAACTCTATCCACCCCACCACACCGCACCGCCCTTCGCTTACAGCAATGTTACCACACAGGAGACGGGCTCAACTAGCACGCATGGGCCTGGTTTAGATCGGCTCGGCACAGCCAGTTCAGCGCTGGGATGTTTTGGTGCGGCAGTACATGCGTGCCCATGCCTGCCTACTGCTGGTTAATGGGGGTAGGGGTCAGGACCATTTTAAGCACTTTTGGGGCCCTGGGCACAGATATCTTTGGGGCCCCCCCTCCACCAAACCAAAGGAATTAAGGGATCTTGAATACTGGTCGCGCCACCTAGCCCCCACCCGTCCCTCTCACAACCTATAGGTTGATATACTGTCTCCCAGCATAATAAGCATGTTTACTCCCTTTAAGTCCCCTTACTCTCTTCATTCTTGCTCTAATCAGAATGATAAGCAAGTAGAATTTGAAGACCAACATTAGCAGTTACTGCAATGGGTTACTGTCCTAGTACATACAGGATACTTTCATCAATAACATCCAGGAAGGAAGATGTAGTATTAATGCAGAACCGTATGTAAAAGGTACATGTAACCCATTATAGACAGAACTCACATTAGCTGCCTCACAGAATGCAAAAGTGCTCATGCATGGATAGAGACCACCAATTGGAAGGAAGGAGAACGCTACACATACCGTAGCATGGCATGGATAGTGGAGGCTGACTAGAAGCTACCAGGAAGGCGTCTTTATCCAGATAGAGTGAGATTAGAAGTAGGACATGGTTTTCAAATAGTGTTGCCAATAGATATCAAAAGGAACAAAAACATGCTCACTATTAACACAGTGAAACCATGAATAAGGCTTCTATGAAGATCATACCATGAGAAGGAAATCACTCAAAAGGGCTGACAATTTTGAAAGGTTTAGGGACTGGCAATATTGAAAGGTTCGGCAATAGAAGATTAAATGAGATGTCCAGGATCACACATTGGTTAAGGGGTGAAGGGTTGAGCTCGGATTTGTGCCAACTCTGCAATTTCTGCATTTCAACACTTTCTTTTCCAGTTCTTACCATGAACTAAAACTAATTTTTAATTTAAAAAAAGGGACTTGGAAAGTACCCAAACAACATTACCAAACATGACCATTTTAAAACAAAATATTATAGAAGGGTTTTAGCTTCATTCGCTCCATCAAGGGAACCAGCAAACCAATCAATGTGAATTAACAAATTTAATCTGTGTATTGGCTCTTGTATTTTAAAGCTTTAAATACTTCCAAAACAATGGCTTGTGACATTTTCATTTATAAACGTGCATAAAAACCTTTGACTTTTACCAAAAAGCAAACCGTTTTTTGTGCTAAAAAAGCAGACCTTAAAATATGCTTGCCTGAGGCCTGCAGCACATGGTCCGCTCTTTTCTGTCTACCAACCCTTCCACCCAAACAGCTTACATAAGAAGAAAGATCAAGTAATGGGCTACAAGATACCAGCACCATGCAAGAAGGCAAATCTCACAGAAGGCAGCAAAGTGATGTAAGATATATTAGATGATTTGACCAGGATCACTGTATCGCCTGCTGGCAAATCCAGGATACAAACATGAATGCTGTCGTTCCATAGTCTTGAATTTGGATATTTATTCACCTCTTGGACTAACAGTTTATGCCATTGTTGGAGGCGATTGCCTAGGTTTTACAACACCCCATCTGAACAAACCATCTCTAGACCTTCATCGTATGGATGATATGTTCGTTTTTATAGCAACCCCTATCTGGTGCAGGTACATTGCTGATAAAAGCAGATGTTGTTCTGCAAAACCAAGTACATATGCAGGCAGGTTTATAAACTTCAGACATAGGAAAGGGTCAGCCAGCCTTGCTGGAATGTGATAATCTAATTTTGCATATGAACACATATCTCTGCAATGGGTGCTTCACACACTGAGCTAACTTCTGAACCATTGTGACACTCAATTTATCAATATGCATTTCACCATTGCCTATTGCACATGATCAACATAATTCCCACAGGAAAGAAAGAATGCTACAGAGTTGTGCCATAAGGAACACACAAACTATGTATACCACAGTGAACACAGAAAGCAATGCATGATGAATTGATCAAGGCAGAATGCACTTGCCAAAACAGAAAGGCAATGGGCCTCATTACGACCATGGCGGTAGCCGTGCCAGTAAATTTGGTACGGCTGCCCCCGGAGTAGTTTGTTTACTGGCGCTTGGCAATGGGGAATTACCAGGGCATTACAGCCCCAGCGGCCCCGGTAATTCCCCATAGCCAGGCGCCGGTAAAATGTACTCCTCATTCCCAATTGAGTCCCATAGGACTCAATGAGAATGGGGAGGACCGTTCTACCAACACCATGCATGATGCTGCCGGTGCTACCGTCAAGGTCTGCGAGCGGGTGCCTTTCGAGCGGCCATGTCAGAGCTGGGGGCCAGAAAGGCACCCGCTTGCAGAACTCAGAGTAAGCCGGACCAGTAGCTTACCGGCACCGTTGTTACCGGACCGGCATACTTGTAATGAGGCCCAATGGATTAAGAGCCTCGGCAGCACCCCATAAAATATCCTGACTTGTGCTATTTAAGACTGGTGAACAATGGAAACATACTTCAGACCAGCTAGCCTTCTGGGGCCCCCTCTAAGGTGGGGGCCCTGGGCAAGGGCACCTTTTGCCCTCCCATAAAAACGTCTCTGTTAGGGGTGGGAGGGATTTGGGCATCCCCTCGGTAGCCGTTTTTGGAGACATACGGTGTGATAGCAGAGAACTTTTCTATGTACACTGCTTTTGGCTGTGTACAGGCACGGAGTGCTGTGTTGAGAGTCATGGATGTGCCCAGCTGTAGCACCCAGCCAGCTCCAGCGTAATGCAGTAACGGTTTACATCTCTTGAAGTTACACTTTGCTTGCTACTTTCTCCATCAGCCCCTTCAAGCCCCTCAATTTGGTCATTTAAATCCTTTAATTTCGATGGGGCCAGTTTGGCAGGGGCCACCGCGCCGAACCAGCTCCTGCACCAAACCGGCTGTGCCAAAATCGCCCCACCGGCCGCATCTAAATGTCCTGTTCCGTGAAGCGATGACCTCAGCCCCAACCATCCTTTTCATTTAGTAGGGAAGGGTGTAGGCTTATCCTTCACGCTACAGGGTTCTCCAAAACTCCTCATGGACTGTCCTTGTTCTTCAGAGTGTGGGCACTCCAGACATGAAGAGCTCCACAAGGTGGGTCCCAAGGAGAATGAGGGGCCAGTCACACCCCTCCCCACCCCTGACAGGTTTGGGCCACGTACCCGTGCCCCCTGGGTTATTCATAAGGGCAGTGAAGGTTCAGGAACAGTTGATGGTTAAGACCAATTTTCGTGATGTTTCTGAGCCTTTGGCTGTTAGTGCAACCAGACCTCCTCTGGGGCCCATGTAGTGCCAGAGGGCCTCTAGAGGTGGTTTGTGCAGGTAGGGCAGCAGGAAGAGAGTGTTGAGCACTTTGGACCCTGTAATAAACAGTGGCTGCCCCCACCCTTCTCATGGACACGCGTGTATCAGATGCGGTTTAGGTGGCAGCAAAGGGTAAGCAGGAGGCACTAACTCTGCTTAGTTGAATGTCACGGTTCCCCTCCTGCGGACAGGCCAGGCAGCATGACTGGGGTTTACCCAGCAAAGGTGCGCTTATCTGCTGGCGACTTCCTGCTGAGAGGAAGTCGGCTGCAGTGCAGTGGTGACATCTCCTCATTACTGGCGCGGTGCCAGTCGCAAGTGCACACCTTAGTTTGGTGGCAGGTGGGGTTTGACAGGAGCCATCAGGGTTTTTGTAGGTGTGTTTTTTCAGATTGGAGGGTATTGTGGCATGCTTGGGGAGTGGGGAGGTGACTTCTTGAATATTTCTGGCGTGGCTACTGCAATCCCCTTTTGCAATAAACTGGGGCAGGGGACATGGGTGGTTACCCAGTGCCACTCTTTTCTCAAGGTCTAGTTGCTAAGTAAGGACAAGTGGTTATGGCTTGTGCCATGGAACCAGCGGCTCCCCAGGAAGGCCTGCGATTGATTAGCTAGATGGGGAATGGCTGGTTACTGGTGGCGGTGAGCCACCCAGGCAATAAGAGGCTGGCCTCAGATGGGGCCCTTGCTGCTTTAGAGAGAGAGAGAAAAAGAGAAAGAGCGAAAAAGAGAAAGATTTCTCCTCCTCTCCCCACTCCCCCCCCCCCCACACCTCCTGAGCTTGATCTTCATCTTACTCCTTTTTCTAGATGATTTTGTATTGATGCTTATTCTTTGTTCTTTTTGTTGAGGGTTATTTTTTTATTTTTTTCCTTTTGTTGTACTCGATTCTGTTTATATTTTTACTGTGTAAAAAGTCATACTTTGGCTAATGCACAATAATAAAAAATATTTTTAAAAAAAGGCATTGCTGGACTGGAAAGATGGTGACAGAACGGATTAGTGGGGAGGAGGAAGCTCAGGATGTTGTAGAGGGGGAGATTGTGGAACGGAGGGATGTAGGTGTGAGGCAGATGAGAAGTGGCGGTCTGGCCCAGATGGTGCGCTATCAAGGACAATAGGGAACCGGGGATAAGAAAGGGCCTGGGTGATGTTGTGCAAAGTTGCTTGGCAGATGCTTTTTTCTTTTCCCCAGAGAAACCCCCTATATTAGGGAGGCGCGAGAGTGCTGCCCGGCCAACCAGGATGGCATCAAAGGAAAGGACTACATGGCTGCCAAGAAGTGAGCAGAAGCAAGGATGGTTCTTGGCTTGGCAGTGCACAATGGGGATTAGGGTGGGGGGCAGCCACTGCGGAGCATATTAGCAGAAGGGAGAGCTGCAGGAGCAGACGGGCAAGTGGGAAGCCACAGGGGCGAAGAGCTAGGAAGTGGGTGGGGAGGAATATGGAGGGGGAACATGTAGGTGCAGGCCGGGGAGAGTAACAGCATGGGTGGATGTGGTGGTGAACATATTGGGGGGGGGGAGGGAACTGGTGCAGCGGAGAATGAGGAAGTTGGAATATGAGATGCACTATGCAGAGATGAAGGGGACAAGGGGTGATACAAGGGGAGACGGGCCATGACAAAGAGGGGAGGTAAAAGGGAAGACAATATCGTATATGGGCACAACAGAATATTTTGAGATCACAGTGTGGTTGCATGCAGCCCCTGAAATAAGTAAACAACCTAGATATGAGATCTGCAAGAGGGGGGGGGAGGGGAAGACTTAAGGGTCACTCTATGGAAGAAGTGTTTAACTGCCCTCCCCTGTGATAACAGAGAAGATTCCCACCCTTAGAGTTTTGTTATTTGTCTTTCTTTCAGCAGACTTTTTTAGGCTACCACTCAACTGTTGGCTGTGGACAATGTTTGTTATGAACTGCATTGTGCATGCCCACCTGAAACTGCCGATTATGAGCTATTTTACCATCCAAGGTAACTTGGACAAGGGTTTTGGACTAAGGCCAGTGGATCATGCAGGCACAGGCCCGATCGGACAATGAGCCTTTCAGGGTAGCTGCACGTCATCACAGGAGTGGACACCCTACGCTTCTCACCCGAGGAGGGTAAGACTAGAAGTACATCTAATAAGTTATGGCGTACCGGAAGTATATTGCCAAATATCAATTCCAAATATGGATAGAGAAGACAGACTGAGGTTTCTGCACAAATAAGTGGTTTGTGTAAGGTGAATGGTGGAACAAATATGCTAGACCGCCCAATCTAGATGTTTCGATGGTCATGTGGTTAATGCCCTATACAGGAGAAGGGTCTAGAGAGATAGGCAGGACGGGTTAATGGACAGGATCCTGTCAATTAGACTCAGACGCCAACTAATAACCTTTGTATACATCATCACTGAAAATGAGAATTCCAGTACGATTACTCCAATAGTTAGCGTTGCTACTCTAACCTGTTACACAAGGGGGGTGCATCACCATACTTGCGTGCGACCTACTCTTTGAACAAGGAGTCTTGGTTAAAAACTCAGAGGGGGGGAAATCGGGAGGAGGAAGCCCATAAGTGGTGCGCCGGAGGGAGCGGAGAGTTGTGTCATGACTATTGAACAGGAGGATTAGTTTCAGGGCTATGCAAAAACACGGTTTGGCAGTTTTGAAATGGATATTTTACCGTCGTTATTTTAGCTTGTTTTATCGCCGTCGTATTGACAGTCCTATGCTTTTTATATCCCGGCAAAATGTCAGTGGTAACCAGGCCTGAGCTCTCTGAAGTTTTCTGGTCTTTAGATTGGTTGAAGGCTCCTTTAATGGGCCAGTTTCTGTATACGAGTATTTCAATGTAGTTGGGGAACAAAAAGGGTTATAAACTGTAACAGGGCTTCAGAAGGATTACAAAATAATAAAAACACCACCTGAATACTAAATAGGGAAATGTAAGTGAATACCCTATATTCCTTTACAGGACTGCCCCACAGACTCTCTGTAAGACCTCCTCCCTTCTCAGGAGTGGAACTCAAGAGTGTGCTACAGGGGTTGTCAAGGGGGGGGGGGATAAAACAAGGGATAGAAATGGGCCAACATTTAAAGCAGGTGAAGACCTTTTTCTATAGGAGCAGGTGTATATGTCATCTCTTGTTCCCGCCCCCCTCAACGCGGTCATATTGGAACAGTAATAAGAGATCATTATGCGTTACACCAGGTATTGTTCCAATACCGCACCGAAGATATGAGATGCATTATGCACTCAGACAACTATATTGAATGTACCCTTGCAATGATGTGGTGAAAGAATGTCTGCATACACCATTAGACATCGAGGCACTGCAATTGAAGTCAGACGAGAGCAGGATGACATTATGAAGAGATGACACAGACACGCAGAAATAATATGCAAATACTTAAAGAATAAAGATGTAACTGAAGCATTAAGTGAAACATGAAATCATTTGCACAAAAGAAATGAGTCAGAAGAGACAAAGCGAATGTACATACACAGAAATGCAAGGTAGATGAGACATATAGAATCTTGCTGCAAAAGAGAATATAACCTGAGTAGAGCAGCCATGATTAAAAGATGGATGTCGAACTCATTAAGAATGACCAAACTACCTCAGAAACAGACCAGGGTTTCCAAGCTAAGAGGCGCTGAAAAAACAGGAACAAAGAATATCTATTGGCCTGGGATCAAGGATGCCACATCAAGGAATAATTGCAAGGCACAAAGTGAGTCCAGACCATACGCCATGTACGTAAGAGCTAGTTTTCTTAACTTAAGCAAAGAAGAAAAAATCTGCAAGTGTTGGACAATCATGGGTGCAGAAAGCATGCGTGAGGTAGAGCAACCAAGTCTCCAGAGGCCAAGGGGTGTAATGACACTGAGCTTAATTGAATTAAATAGCACCAAACAAAGAACAGGTCTTGGCTTAGGGCCTGACCAATGAGAGGTGATGAACTAATTGGGCAAATGAGTAGGAGTCCGACATTCTCTGCACCAGAGTTTTGTTTTGCTTACATGCTGCTAACGAGTCGAAAGTCCAAGGTTGAGAGAGAATGCCAACAATCATAAGGGTCTATGTAGCAGTGCCATACATTCTTGCAGAAACCAATCCGCTGCTGTTCGGCTATTAATCTGTATTATACATATTTAGCGGTAGCACAAGTTGTTCCTACCAGATAACGGGCATCCAATAATGATACTAACACCTATACGAGCTAGAGGTACATATGTTTCTTTAACCAATCCCTCCTGTCAATAGGTTTTATAGGTTTGCCACATAGGATCACCACATAGCTGATGTATAAAGCCTTTGTATAATTAAATTAAGATTTTGAGTGTGCCAGGTTTGCCAGGTTTCCCCATTTTATTGCCGATAACAAGGTAGTATTTCGCCATATTATTTGAGTCTGTATGGTTATTGGGGTCTGGGGATCTCAGATCTTTATTGCTAATTCCATTTGACACTTGAAATGCTCCAGGTGCTACTGCACATTTTGGTAGCAGATTTTAAAATCAAGAGATTGACGGCAATCAGACAAGAATAAAAAATTAAAGGAAAATAATAAATAAGTAAAGAATAGATTCTTAGAGTGTTAATAATAAAACAGGACAGCAAGAATTAATAGAAAGTGCAAACAAAGCAATAAAGAGAACATTACTACATATTTTAAAATTGGTTACAAAATGGTAACAGACCACGATTGATGGTGCTTGCCCGAACCGATTATTGTGGTATATTTAATTAAATCAGTGGAAGGACAAAAGATCTGGTCAGTATTGATGGTGAACAAGGACTTGTCATCATGGTGGACACTCATTTTACATCTATGCAGGACACTACCAAGATATACACCTAAGATTCGAAAGTATTCTGCTGAGTGAGCAAAAGGTACCACTAATAAAACTCATGCCATGGCCTCAAGAAGGCTCTTAACCAAAAACAATATTGCGACATGACAACATACTTGCATGATACATGTAAAGTGAAGAAGCTACAGAAACGATTAGCTGTTTTCTAACTATGGAAGATGTATCAGAGTGAGAAATAAGACCCACCTGAGGAGGAGTGGATGCCTAATCAGCATAAAGGATGCAACACCTTCAGCTTCTCGTTCCCTTCCAAAAAACAAGAGTACAGACACTGAGAAACAGGGATTTTATCCTTTAAAAGGAAATAAAAGCAATAGTGGGGTATGTTAATCCATCAAACGAGCCCCCCCGCTTATAACAGTGAGGACAACACTGAAGAGAGTAAAAAATAGAGAACGCAAATATACGTCAACATGCAATGAAAATAAACAGCTTGATGAGAGAAAGGACAGACAAGGAGATAGGAGGGATCAAAGAGACAAAGACGTGAAGGATAGAGCCAAGGAAGTGACAACAGTGCAGAATGAATGGGTGGTAGGACAGATATTACTTAAACTAGATAAGGGCATCAATGGGGTTCTAGAAAGACGACAGGGAAGAATGGGAAAAGAAAG
Organism: Ambystoma mexicanum; assembly: GCF_040938575.1. Classification (NCBI taxonomy): domain Eukaryota; kingdom Metazoa; phylum Chordata; class Amphibia; order Caudata; family Ambystomatidae; genus Ambystoma; species Ambystoma mexicanum. The sequence goes on along the minus strand of NC_090932.1, from coordinate 289,282,597 downwards.
AATGAGAGAAAGCATGCAAGGAAGAGAAGGAAAAAGGACGTGAAAGGAAGAACGAAGACGGTATGGTGAGAAAAACTGGAGAAGGGAAGAAGTGAATTGGAGTAGGGGACACAGGGATAACAAATAGATTTAATAGGTGCACAGTGCCAAATCGACGCGCAATGGGAAAAAGGAGCATTAGAACAGCCATGCAGGGAGCTGCAAGGGATGCTGAGGATACAAACACTGGCTGACAAGCAGGAGGCAGAATAAATGGGGAAAAGAATCAGGGATTTTTTTTATAGGCAAATCAGAGATTAAGATGCTTACAAAACCAAAGGGAACACTGAAGGATTTCCATTAAAGGAAGCAGGAGGTAGATCAGATGATGTAACGACAGACAAACATTGAACACAGTCATAGATAACTCGTGATGATGTCGAAAGGGACAATAGTCATACAAGCTGGGGTATAATAATGCCAGATGAAGAAATGAAAGCAGATGAAAGCGCGCAAGGAGAGGGCGCATGTGGTTTTTCAAAGAATCGAGCAGAGAAAGAAGGGTAAATGGTCAGACTATCAAGACCAGAAAGAAAAAATACACCAGAACCAACACCATATACTGAGTGACCAGAAGCACAATTGTGAAGCACAATTGTGAAACACAGGGGATATATTCCCACCATATGTAAGCAGATTAAGGTCACTGCCAGGACGGAGACGAACGGGTGAGACTAACCCTACCTAGAAGGCAAGAAGTGTAGGTGGGTATGATTGTGAGCAGGATTTACACAATTCCCATTGTTAGGCAGAGTCACCTGCAGAACCCTTGGGGAACACTACAGGCAATTAAGACTACAAGTGTCAGTACAATTTTACCTTTGGTATAAGCCTGTACTACTAAGTTATGTGGTAGCAGTGGCTGAGCAGCCAGACTTATCTCAAGAGTTGAGTGAGCAGTGGAACAAGTTACACAAAGGGTCAACAAATACAGTGATTCAAATATACACTTACTCAAGGTTTCTTGGTAAAAGAATATACATTTATTTATTTACTCAGTTAGAAAACATTACACTCATTTCTTTTGGTTAAAATCAAGTAAATAATTTTAAAAAAAAATAAAAAAAGAAAACATTACACTAGCACAAGCAGTTCAATATCACACTAATACACCACAAAAATCCAACCGGTAAGTAAATTAACAAGTTTAGCTCCAAAATGAAGTGGGAGCAAAATGGCACTTCAGATACTTAATAAAGGAGGGAAAAGACAAGGTTATAAGAATAGACAGCCCAAATACTTTCATAGGCAGGGCAAAGGGTTTCAGTTAACAAGCAGCAGCAATTCTTCTTAATAGGCCTGCGCCAAAGTCAATGGGCCAGAGTGTTTTGTACAGGATAGCACAGTTCTGGTATATAACGGTTAAGTCTTTGCCACATTTTTTAAAGGATTTGGCTAGGCAAAAAGTTTGACGAATGTTAAGGGAAGGACAATCCTCCGTAGTTGAGGAAAGTTTCACGCACTTTCTCGATGGCCAAAAAGTTTTACGGACTGCGTTTGCACAGTACCTTGTCAATGAAGAAAGCTGTAGCTGAGGCAGTTCGAGTAGATCTCGCTGTTCCTGAGCTTCAGTCGTGGCGACAAGGACGACATCGGGAGGTCCCTGCACTGCCCAGGGAAGAGGCCAAAAGCTGTAGCAAAATGTCGGTTTATATGTGAGTGCCTTAAAGTCCACAAGCTGGTTTCCTTCCCTCTGGCTATCTGGTTTTCAACAGCACTCTGATGAAAATTTGACCAGATGGGGACGGTGTTCAGGTGGCTTGCGAGTTGGTTGTTCCCACCAAACTCAAGGGAAGAAGTTAACCTTGAAGGGCTTCTCTGTCGGAGTTTCAGGCGATTCAGACCTGCAGCAGGGCTTCACCGGTCATCCAGGAGTTGCAGCAGTCCTCTTCCTTCCTCTCCTCTTCGGTTCTTTCGTTCCATTGGTCGACTCTGCTTTCCAAGCCCCAAAGACCTGCTTTTAAAGTTTTCCCCCCATTCATTCCAGCCTGGCTGTCACTCACACAGCAGGATGGCTGTCCTTGCCGGACAGCCAGCCGGCCAATCACGCCAGAGTGAATTCAGGTCTCCTAGGAGACCAATTACAGAGTTTTGGGCACCTCCCTCACATCCTGTCCACCCCAGGCACTCAGGCGCCAGAGGAGGGCTTCAGCACTGAAGCCCGGCAATGAACAAAGGGACCAAACCTGGTTTGGCACACAGACAAACACAAGAAGGACCTTTTCTAAAAGAAATGGTGAAAAAGAGATGACCAGAGTCAGTTTTTAAAGATAGGTCTTAGGCGCCATATAGAAAAACATGGCTGACCCGATTTTTAGCTACCGTTGTTAGCGGTCAGGAAAAATCATGGTAGTTTGATCTAAACCACTGCCACCAGCCATTTAAAGTAGGAATGGGTCACATTCTACTGTTACATGGGTGTTTTGACTCAGGGGAAGCCAAGCAACCCCTCCAACACTCTACAGGAAGATCGTGTGTGCTGTGTTAGTAAGTTTAAAAGAGACCAGTAAAGTCAATTACTTTCCATGCTCTGGGAGGCAGTAGTCAGTCCCAGAGAAGGTATTTAAACCTTGGGAAGTCTGAAAGACATCCCTGTTCCATTGCACTGAAGGTGCAGTGTGACACAGAAAATGATGCCTTGGAGTTTGTTTAAAAACTCCATAACCAAAAGAACACAAAAGTAAAACGCATCCAAAATATGTGGGAAAAAAAAGGCTCACTTTTCCCAGGTAAACAAATCAAATCCCAGAAATCCAGCAAAGTTCCTGGGGGTCTCAAAAGGTAATGGAAATGAGCACATACTGAGAATCCTCCCTAACACCCACTATTAGAGAAAGTGGGGAGGACGACGACAATATATACCACGGCCACAAATGGATAAAGATAACTTAAAATGTAAATTACCCAGTTTGAATTCAGGTACAGGAAAGTGGATTTATGAATTAGAAAGAGTGACATCAGGAATTACATTAACAATCGGCGACATAAAAGGCCTGCTATGCAGCCATTCTGGGGAGAGGGCCGAAAACATTTGGAGACAAGCAGGGCATGCAAGTGTGACAACACATGACACAATGGAGCGCCATTTAATAATTGCAGAACAGAGTACAATATCATGCTATATCAGACATGGATGCAATTATGACAAGGAAAATGTGTGAGGATGAAGATCCTGTTGCCATTATTCAATAACACTGGAGTCTCGAGACGAGCGAACCATGTGATAAAACAGTGGTCCTATTTTTATCATATTTTATGTTAGGGAATGCCCGAGCCAGTTCAGTGGCAGATGAAGCCGCAGGTAGGGATGAAGGATAAGCCATAGCCAGAGATACAATTGACTATCATGCATCAATTGTTACAAGAGAAGTCAAGCTGAGAGTAGAAAGCATGAGGAAGCAAAGCTAGTTCAGAAAAAGTCAAAATTACCCATAGATGGAGCGGTATTGACAAGTTTTGACGGTGTGATGACACAAGCCAGTCCAATCAAGCAATGTAGCGTATCCTATAGACCAAGGGGGGATACCATTTCCAGCCATGAGGTAGAGGGAATGTACCTAGTGGAGGACAACATGGATTTAAAAGCCCTCAGGAGGGGAGGATTTAATGGCAGACAGCCACAGCAATGCTGGAGTTGTGGAAGGATTGGACATATAGCCCGAAAATGTAGAAGTAGAGGGGGCATGCAGCAAAACTGGCAAGCTTCAAGAGGGTGGGATGGGCTATGTTTCACAATACAATATAGAGCCACAAGAGTATTATGCCCAAGATTACATGCAGAATCAGACACATGCATCACAAATACAGCAAACCCAGCTCCATTGCAATCACAAATGCCACATGGGCAACCACAGCAAGTGCCTATGCAAACACAAGTAGTACAAAACTCAGCCAGCACAGAGTGCCACAGCGCCTCAATGGAACACGAATGCTGGGGTCCCACAAGTACACTCCCTAGTCTAGTTGTGGTTGACCGTGGTAGGAGAGAATCATTTCAAAGGTACAGGGATGAATTTATATCCATAATAGGAAAGCCCACAGAGTGACTTCATGTGTTCAGTACCGTCAGTGACACCAGACCCCTGACGCCCACAGCCCCCCCCACACTCCCCCACCCCCAAGAGTAACCATGGGTCAAAGGAACAATAGGAGGCAAGACATTTTAGTTTCTTGTAGACACTGGAGAGACATGTTCCTTTGTTCGAGAGGGAAAATACCCAATGCCTGGCATTGACATGAATGCACAGGGTTTCTCTGGGGCTATGAGCTTAGTTCCTTTTACTGATGAATTGCCAATCTCTATAGGAGAACATGGCAGGTCTATGCCATTTTTGTATTCTCAGCAGACACCAGTTAAAATATTGGGGCTTGACTTGATGCCAAATCTTAACACGACGATATCTTTTACTGAAAGGAATAGTGTGTTCCACTCCAGGGATACATTATATGAATGTAAGAGTTTATATTAACATTTGCAGGCCAAAAAGCATTACAAAGACCCACAACTATTTTTGTATGGAGTGACTGTTTTATTAATAAGGTTATCTTGACTGGTAGGTACAATATTGAGAATACCTGAAGAATCTATCATTCACGGCCTATGAATGATAGATTATCCCAATAGAGCTAGAAGCAGCAGTGGTCAGAGAGGAAATGGTGGTTGTCCATGGGACAGATTATGGGAGAGGGTGGAGAGCAGTGAACGTCTTTCAATCTATATCCTTCACCAAGGGATAAGAACTTTAAGGATGATTACTCAGATGAGTTAGTATTCTTCCCAAGTCTTACTTATTGGATTAAAGTAGTGAATACAGAGATATCACAAAATGGAAAAAAAGAAACCATATTTTTTTGCAGGAAAATTTAGAAAAGGTGCCAAGCTTCTTCTAGACTAGCCGTCCATATGACACGAGTCTATTGGATGGAGTAGGAGCAGTTAAAAATGATGCTTAAACCTGGAGCAATTTTGCCATGAGAAAAGCAATACCCTATGTCCAGAGAAGCTTTAGTACAGCAGGGAAGATTAGTGCCATCAGAATCAGCTGTGCACATAGTGAAGAAATCAACAGGAGGGTTGTGGCAATGTAATCAGGATCTCCATCCCTTAAATAATATTGCCTAGGCAGAATTTCCTTTAGTTCCTAATCTAGCTATAATATTATGTAATATTCCAGACACAGCCAAATACATTACAGTAATAGATTTGAAAAACATATTTTTCTCTACACCTCTTCTTGAGGAATCACAGGATTAGACATGTTCATATAAAACCAGCATTGGAAACATACATTACTTCCTCAGGGGTATTTTGAGTCCCCCTTGATCTTTAATAGGGTTATTCATATGGCGATAGGTAACATACAATTCGAGAGTGCCATAATCTAGTATGTTGATGACAGTGTGTAGCAAGACCGAAGAAAAGTAGAGAAAAGACTCTGTTCGGTTAATGACCATACTAGCGGAGAAAGGATACAACGTAGACAAAGAAATGCTACAATATTATCAAAAAGCAGTTTTGTATATAGGACAGGTAATCTCTCAAGAAGGGAGAAAAGGGACACCTGCGAGAGCAGAAACAATCATGAAGACTTCAGAACCTAAAACAGTAAGAACAATGCAGCAATTTCTAGGCCTATGTAACTATTGCAGATCCTGGGTTTTTGATTACAGCACATATATTCAACCACTTTTAAAAAAGGTAGACAAAAGTAAGATATTTGAAGAATTAAAACATGTGCTTAGTATAGCCCCTGTGTTAGTACAACCCCTGTGTTAGTACTTTCAGATTATAATTAAGTTTTATCTGGAGAAGTAATGACAGCAGGCCTCAAACAAAAAAAATGACATTAGGACATGAACATGAACCATTAGCCTATTATAGTGGGATTTTAGATCCAGTAAAGAAAGGACATTACTCTTGTGAACAAGCGTTAGCTGCTGCTCCATTCGCTATTGAAAACGCTGTAAGCATTATAACAGGGTGTTCAGTGACATTTGTGGAACACATGTTATTTGCCAATTATAGAGAAAGCCAAAAGTACCTAAACTACACAGAGCATCAGGATATGAGGTGATTATTTCAAACCCAGCGATCAAAATTGTTAGGTGTATAATAGTGAATCCAGCAACATTTATTGGCCAACCAGTAAGGAAGGAGGACTATGTACATGACTGTACAACAAATACTGAATTCTATGATATTCCCCACATTCAAAAAAATGCTCTTGGGGGTGTAGGGGGAGAGGGGAAATTCTGTTCAAGGATGGATCTTCAAAAATTGACCAAATAACGGGAGAAAGATTTATGGGATCAGCGGTAGTGAAGCTGAACTGTGATGGTGAATTTGAAGTAGTGACAACTGCAAGACTGCCTTCAAATTGTTCAGCACAGGCTGCAGAATTAGTGGTGCATATCAACGCACTCCAGAAATAGGAGGAGGAAGAGACAGTGTACTCTGACTCGGCCTATGTGACGTCAACTGCACACGCAGGATTGTCACACTGGAAAAGGAGGGGGTTTCCTCCACGCAGACGGCACACCAGCGCAACATGCGTCTCTATTGGATAAACTCATTAAGGCACTAAAGCTCCCATTGGCTATTGCCATGGTGAAATGTGCAGCTCATACTAAGGGCAGACATTATTTCTCATGGTAACGAAGCTGCAGGCGTTGAATCGAAAAGGGCAGCGTATTTCCAAAAGATTTCAGATTCTGAAGTAGAAAGTGTTAAGCAAATGTCAGGACGATGTAGGATTGTACAGTTACTGGAGCACATACTGGACCAAGACCTACGGCTCTGCTTCCTGTTTCAGCTGGCGAGGTCCCTGCAGGAACTGCTGCTCAAGCTCCTTTATCAAGTGGTGGAGGGCACGACCCAGATCCCTCTCCTGGCGTGCCACCTCCAGTGTCTGAGCTCCCAGGATCTCACAATGCAGTCCCAGGAAGATATGCCCCATGTTCCTGCAGGAGGCTGCCACAGTGTCACTGACCCAAAGCAGAGTGCCCCATGTCAGCCCGTTCACCTCCGTTTGTCCCCCCCGACGACTATGAATCTACCAAATGTGATGGCACACTGGCAAAAGTTGGACACTGATACCAATGATATGCCAGTGCCTGCTGGTTTTTGGTCTGTGTTGCCATCACCTCTTGGTCATCCTCTTTGTCCTGATGACCATCATAAGCCTGTGGCTCTGGTACAGCAGACATTTTTCATTTGAGTTTTAAGCAAAGAGCACAACCACAAACTGAACTATACAACTTTGCTCAGCAATGGACCCCTCTGGGAACTTTGCTATGCTGACTTTTGCCTGCCTACAGAACCTCCAAATTAAGAACTTTGGACTGTCCAGCACCTAACATTGGGCATTCCGCACACCACCAATGCCCTGTGAACTGACTTACTCACCGACCCTGCCAAGAGGCAGCGTGACCGTGGCCAGACATCCCTGGAGCTTCACGGTTGGGCTCGAGACCAAGGAAAACACCATGTCTGGTTATTTGACCACTGTGATTATTAGTTTGTTGGTTTATCACCATCTTGCTGGGAATGCTCCTTTCTGTACCACCTGTCATGACAACAATGTTCCATCTGCTCATCCCTGGGATTACCTGGCAGTATGCCTGCATCTTTAACATTACTGACTGTTGGGGGTTTCCACCTACCCCTTGACTTCCCCAAGTTTCCCATAGCCCTCCCCCCCACCCCATTACCTTCCAATGTGGCAATATTGTTGGGTGTCCTGACCCACGTTTGAGCTATTATGCTGCAACATTTGGTGCTGTGGGTTTAGAAAATCCAAGATGGCCAAAAAGTCCACAAGTGCGCCAGAATCCAGGAGAACCATGCAGTTTGTGCGCACACCAAAATGGTTACCTCACTTGCCACCCACCAGTGTAAAGAAAGATCTTGGTTAACAAAATCCACTGTTACTGATGTCAAAAAGTTGCTGAAATCGTGGCTCACCAGACCACTTTAAAGATTCAACCCTTTTGTGGGGTTCCACATAACCATTTTACTGTAAGGAGCCCCATCAAAACAATGTTAAGCAAGGATTTACTACCATGTAAGATCCATTCCTGTTTGGAATGCATTAATCCAAGAAAAATCCCCAAAATGGTTGCATTACCAGTACTCACCACTATCAGAAAGCCGGTGTTTTAAAACCACCAGACTTTGTGTAAAACTGAATAAATGAACCCAAAGCAGGCCAAAGAAAGACTTACTGAGAGGTGGATACAATGTAAAGTTATATTCTGAAGTGACTTGAATGTTCATAACAAGACTGGCTGAGCTCCGCAGGTCTGCAGCAGCCTAACTGAAACTGGATTTAAAACTACCAAAAATCGAAAATGTTTAAATTAACTGAGTGACCTACTTTTGAGTGTCACATAGGTTGCAATTGTTTAAATGTCATAGTTTTAAACTTAGAATCAGCATTCTGGCTGCATATGTAAAAATTGTTAGTTACCCACTTTTCTGCATTCAAATAAAACTAAGTGACATTAGCTGAAACCTGGCTTAATGAAACTGAATTCTGCCTGACATCTACCCCCACATGAGTTAAAACCTGCTCAGTCACTCTTCCCCTTGCCCACAAGGAGTTGTCACCTCTCTGATTAGATTAGGGGTGGAGGAGCTACAGGGAGTTGAACAAAGGCCTGTCCTGGGCCCAGGCAGAGGGTTTATTGGGGGGAGGCCATAAATGGCTTCCTCTTGAACAATGGGCCTTCCAGGGCCCAGGCAGATGGTTTATTGGGGGACCGTAAAACAGCTTCCTCTTGGCAGAAGCTGGGAGGGGCAGGGCCTCTGAGCCTGGCAGAAACTGGACAAACTGGTTTCTACACCATGTGACTTGGGAAACCACACCCCTTTGGGGCCAGAACATAAATCTAAAAAGATGGATTATTCATAGAGCGGACTTGTGAAAATTTTATAAGTGATATCATTATTCTTGTGATTTTTCTGTGCACATTTGAAGACGTGTTAGGACCCGGTGGTATGTTCAGGGGGGTTTTTAGCGGAAAAGAGGATATTACTCTAAATGTATGTATGTTAAAAATCGGACACTCCACCACCTAATGCCCACATGCTTTGCGAACATTTGTGTAAATTCGGGGACAAATCCAATATTGGTAACCTGACCAAAAAGTGAAATATGTTGCCATTTTTGAATGCAAGCCCCCAGGAAGAGCAGAGTTTGAACAGGGGATACCTCATGTGATATGTGATGGGTGCATGTAATTTTAAACAAATGTGTACCTGTGCAAATATGCATTTGGATCAGATATAGAGTGTGGGTAAAGTTGACAGGGGTGGGTTCTCTGTATCATAAACAGACCTCATCATGATGACACTTCATTTCATTCTCCCAATCAAGGGGAAGAGGAGGAAGTGGCCAATGACAAGTGGAGAGGGGTAGGGCTTAGAAAGCTAGCCTCTACACCCACTTTCAAAACACATAAAAGCAGACAGTCAGGACAGATAGAGACATTCAATTCCATTTGCTGCAACGTGCTCTGCCGGACCACACCACATCCAGAAGATACTAGATTCAACACTTAGACTTTAAAACTCCAAAGAACTTGATTCAGAACTCAAAGCAAGGGCCTAAAACCACAAACTGAGAACTCTTCTCAGTGGGCCTCAGCATCCAGCAAACCTAACAGCGGTAGCAGCATCCAGGAGCCGTGCAGATCAGCGCTGGGTCCAGAGAAAGCTGTGCAGAAAGATCCAGAAGCAGTGCTGTACCCAGAGAAAGCAGAGCAGTATCCAGAGGCAGAGTAGAGCTGACCCAGACCGCTGTTCGCAGAACCAGAGAGCTGACCCAGACCGCTGTGCGCAGAGACCGTCCGTGGCGAGTGAGGAAAACCTGACCAGATCCGTGGCGAGGCCTATTTCTAAATATATTGTGAGTACCTAGCAGAACTGTGCAGAACCAATCTTTTAGTTAAAATAATACAATTTAATCTATTTTAATCTAACCAGAACTGCCTCTTAACTGTCACCTGTCATTTGCAAAGCTGTCACCTGTCATTTTCTAGCTGCAAGCTGTAACCTGTTGCTTTGAACTTTTAAAATTTCAAATCCGAAAAACTACCTTTATTTAATTGTCCGTAACCCCGTAACCGTTTGTGCTAGGAACTTGGTTTAACTTTCCTCTGAAAGCTTAGAATCTTACCTTTCCAACAAGCCTAGAACCGACTTCCTACTCCTCATACTTTCTCCGTAATCACGATTCTCGCACTCGCGAATTTTACCACGATTTGCGATTTGGTTAAAAATCCAGCCACGTGTGAAAACAGCAGCTTCCTTGCTAAAAATTTGTTTGCCTCTTAAGAACCATCCCTGAATCATTGCTAGAGTGAGCCTGGACTAATATTAACTAGATACCACTCACCCTGAACCTCTAGAGGGAATTAAAAGCATTTTAGCATATTTTTCACTTCATTGCCAGCACATATAAAAGCATTTTGGGCCTGTTTTTCAAACTTCTGTAGTCTAAGCTTGCTGGGGTGAACTGAATTACATTTGATTGCATTTCTGAGAACTGTGTGCTTTCCTTCCATTTCCTTGCATTGCATAAAGGGGGGAGTGGATTGCCAGAGAAAAGTGATTACATTGTTTTGTTGAAATCATATTGAGTATTTCTGTACTGCAATTTCATTCCACCTTGCATCCATTTGAAACCATCAAAGTATTGTTGCTATCTTATCCATCCTATAACCACTCATCATTGATTATAAAGAAGTGTGCTAGTGCCGGACTATCCATTATTGATTACTGCTCAGATTAAGTGTGATATTCAATTATTAATTTATTATAAAGTGTGATATATATATCTATTGTTTAAATTATCAAATAAACCTTTTAAACTTGCAAAACAGAACTACTTCTTGGCTCAGTGGGGTCAGGGGGATTCCAAGAGAGGGGTGTTATATAGGGGTAGTCATCCAGAACGCATGAACTGGACGTAAAGATATATCAATAAGGGTTTCCATTCAGTATCCCAGACTAGGCATTGATTTAGCTGTAGTGTTGAATTGAATCCTCTTACAATATCTACCTAGACCAACTAGTTACCCAGTCCCCAGCCCCTTCAGTGATACCCATTCCAAATAATGGTTTACGGGTTCCTTCGAATTACGCCACACCAAACCAGGTGCTCAAGAAGCCAGCCACCCTTCTCTCAGCTCAGGCTACTGGCCTTGTGTGGTATGTCAACTGGGGTCTGCCATTCATGGGTAACAGTATATGTCAGTACTACCTGTCCACCAACACTAGTGTGATCATTAATGTTACCTTTGCATTTGATCCCAATAACTCCTTTGCTCAATCCAGTGTATGCCACTTATTTCAGAACCTACTTTCTCTGTGGGGACAGTGGGTGGGAACGGTTACATTTATTTTAGTTATTGATATGATAGTTTATTTACATAGCGCCTATACACAATGTATTTCAAAGCACTTCAAGGCAAGGGAGGGAACAAGGGAAATACAATGACATTCTTACAGGCCATGAACAGTTAGGATGTGAAATTAACTATCGTACTCGGCCTGACGACATTTCAGATAGTGCAAGAGCTAAGACATAGATAAGGAAGGGAGGAACAAAACAAGAGACTATCATACTAGGCCTGATGACATTTCAGATAGTGCTGGAGGGGGGGGGGGGGGGAAGGGGAGGAAAAAAACAATAAAGGGAGGGTGGAAGAAACAAACGAGGTTGCTATCATATTAGGTCCAGGGACAATTCTGATAGAGTAAGTGCATAGAAGAAAGTAAGGGGAGGAGATAGGAAAAGAGAGAAGGGAAAAGAGGAGATAACAGAGGAAGCAGTCAAAAAGAGCAGAGAAGCAAGAGTGGAGAGCGAATACAATTGCAGAAGTCAGTAGTAACACATAATGTTGCAAGCCAGGATACAAGATGAAGATGGGAACAGCAGGATTCAGGGCCACCAGGAGTACAAGATGCAAAGGAAGTCCAGCATGAGAGTTGAGAAAGTGACGCACTGTGAATGAATGGTCCATAAAAGTCAAATCCAGCATTGGCCACAAGATGGTGAAACCAGAATTTAATCAGGACAGACTCCTGTAGAAGTAGCCTGGAGGGGGTAGGGGGAGCAGGGTAGAAGAATCAAGCAAAACGGGCAACACCTGTGTGCGAGAAGGGTGGGGGCACAAGGGAACATCACGGGGGGGACCAGAGGGGGTGGCGATGGCCTGTGGGGACAGAGGGAGGTAACACATGTTGGTGCATGCTTGCCTGCTGTCTGAGCAGGGGGTCGGGCCCTGGGTCCTCCTGGTCCAAACAGGTCCAAACAGGAATTGCCCTTTTCTTCGTCTGCCCTTCACTGCAGACGCCCCCGCGAGAGACGTCCTTGATCTAATAGTTAAGAGCAGGATGGAAGAGGCAGGGATAAGAAGGTGGGCGGGGCTTAGGCCAGGTGACCGAGATCCACTTGCACCTGCTCCCCATCTGCAAAGGAAGAGAGGCTGGAGGGCTCCTTAAGTAGGGAAACAGAGCGGCAAGCTGGAAGGCACCAGGTGGGCAGGGCTTGCTAAGTGGTGAAACATATCTTATAGTTATCTTATTCACATATTGAACATTTGTGTGGTGCCTACACAGCAGGAAGTGGTTACAGGTGTCACAAGACAAAAAGAAAGTGGGGCATGGAGGGGGGGGTGGAGGAGGAAACAATAATAATGGTCCTACTAGGCCTTGTGATATTTGGATCGTGCAAGTGCAGTAACATGAAGTGGAGGGAGGGAGGGAGGGGGCAGGTCAGGGCAAGGGATGGCAGAGGGAAGGGTTAAGGGAGAAATGTAGGAGGAAAGGGGCCCAGGAGGGCAAGTTCCAGGGGAGGAAGGGGTAGGGGGTGAATAATGCAAAGACTAGGATGAACCAGCCTCGGTGGCTATTCAGGGGAGTCCAAGGGCATGTTCTCGTAAAGGGGTGCACGGGGGAAGACTGGTCAAAGGAAGGCCTGGACCTGGAAGGCTCATAGGGGTCACAGGCAACCAGTCGCAGCATCAGGTGCAGGCTAGCAAGGGCGGGGGGCAAGGAGGAAGAGAAAAGGAAAGGTTTCTGCAACTTAAGGAGATCCGGCTCAAGACGTAGAGGGGCAGGGAGACCATTCTAGAGGGAGGCGCCTGCTCTGCCCCCCACTCTATGCTCTGAGAATCACCTGATCTGTAGAGAGAAGGAGCTAGAGGACTGAAGGACTCTAACAGGGAGATATTTAGATAGAGTTGGATATAGCGAGGTCCCATGCACCAGAAAGCCTAGTGGATTGTAGAGGGTCTTGAATTTGATGTTTGGAGCCACTGGGAGCCAGTGGAGAGATTTTAGGGCTGGAGAGATGTGGTCCCTGGGCTTGAGGCCAAGGGTAAATCTCAAAGTCCTATTCTGGATTAGTTGAAGAGGGAGGAAATCGGAAGGTTAAGGAAGAGGCTGTTGCAATAATCCAACCTGGAGGGAACCAGAACTCTGGAGACATTGAGTTTCTGGGGGAAGGTAAGGAAGCGGAGAATGCCCCTGAGACGGTACAGCTGAAAGTGGGCAATCTTGGAAATCTCTGCGATGTGGAGTGAGAAGGAAGATACGAGTCAAAGATGACACTTTTTAGCCTCACAAGATGGTATGTAAGGGGGTCCAAGGAGGACAGCCAGAGAGTCTGAGGTTAAGGAGGGGGCAGGAGTCCCAATGAGAAGGATCTGAGTCTTACTGCCATTAAGGAAGAGATCATTATCAGCACACCATGCTTGGATAGCAGTCAGACACTCGGGAAGGAGCAGAGGGAAGCTTGAAGGAAAGCTATGTGTCATCAGCATAGCACTGGAAATGCGGAGAGAGGGTGGAGATCAGGTGAGCAAGAAGGCCAAGGTAAATATTGAAAAGCCACAGCGAGAGGATAGAGCCCAGAGGGACGCTGCAAGTAGAGAGCGAAATAGAAAAGGGCCCAGTTGCACTTGGAAAGCCTGATTAGAGAGGAAAGAGGTCAACCAGTTCAGTGCCTGGTCTGTGTCAGAGTTTCATGGAGCCAATTAGGAGAGTTGGAATCAAGGTTTGAGAGCAAGTCATCATGGGTGTTCAGGAGAACAGTTTGTGTGCTTCTGGATGCTCTGAAGCTTCTCCAAAAGTTTGCTCAAAAAGGGGGTAGTGGAGATACAGCAGTAGTTAGCTGGACAGGAAGGGTCCGCAGATGGCTTTTTTAGGAGTGGGTGCACAAGGGAGTGCTTGAGGGGTGATGGGAAGAAGCCAGAGGCAAGAGTGGTTGCAGAACTCCACCAAGGAGGGAGCAAGAGAGGCAACAGTGTCCTCAATGGTTCTAGAGGAGCAGGAAAGCAGCTATTTGCAGATTTTCACAGAGCATGATGTCTTGTTGACCTCGTCGGGTGAGGAGGAAATTGGGGAGGAAGGCGAGATGTGGATAGGGAGAGGTAGGCCTGCATGCAGATGGAGGGGAGTAGAGGAGAGAGGATAGGATGTCCCGGGTTTTGGTAGTGAAATGGGAGGTCAATGACATGAAGAGGGTCTGGAAAGGAAGGAGAGTTTGAGACTGCAGTAAGATTGGCAAGGTCCTTAAAGATTTTGAAAAGTTGGGCTGTGTTAGTGGCCCCAGAGATGTGGGCTTGTAGGTGAGCCCACTTCTTGGAGCAGATGGAGTCTGTAAACAAGCCACTTCCGTTCTGCAGCTTTGCACTTGCATTTCAGGGTGGCTAAATCAGAATCGTACCAACTATTGCACTTGCAAGCAGGCTTTATGCAGATCCTCACGGCAGGGGCAAGGATGTCAAGGGTGTTGGAGATGGAAAGGTGAAGGTTAAAGGCTGAGCCAGTGTGAGAGTCAATAGCAAGAGTGGGGGGGAATAAAAGAGGCAGCAAACGCGGCTACTGGCAGTCGCTTCATCGTCCTCATGACAGAGGGAGACGGCTGTGCAGGAAGGGGCTTAGCCGGAGAGATAAAGATGGGTGGGGAGGAGAGCATGATCAGACCAGGAGAGATGAGTAGTGAGTGGGTTAGAGAGGGGGATGTCAGCTGAGATGAGCATACCTAAAGGTGAGCCCGGCAGAGCGAGTTGGCCCAGAGGGAAGAATAGTCAGTGAAAGAGTCACAGAGGTTGCAGAAGTGTAAAGTGGCCACATCAGGAGAGTCAAGGTGGATATTGAAATCACTGAGGCGTAGGTGCTTAGCAGTAGAGGTTAGGAGAGACGAGGCAAGGTCGACCAACTCCAAAAGGAAGAAGGTGATCAGCCCAGGGGTCCTGCAGATGGTAGCAAGAGAGCGAGAGAGAGAGAGGGGTAGGAGAGACCCCAAGCTTGCAGATGAGACATTCAAAGGAAGAGTAGGATTGAGTGGGTATGACAGAAACAGGGACCCATTCAGCGAAAACCAAGGCCACTCCACCTCCAGACCGGTTAGACATGGGCTTGTAAAGGATCTTGTAGCCCTCGGGAAGGAGTGTGTCAAAAGCAGTGACAGAGCTGGCACTGCACCACATCTCGGTGAGAGAGAACGTAAAGGTCAAAGTCATCAAGGAGGTGACAGATGTCAGTGGAGTGTTTAACACCAGTCAGTAGCGGCAGTGAGGGCAGAGGGTTGGCGATCGGAGGAGTGGCAGGAGAAGGGAGGAAGTTAATGAGATGGAAGACGCCTATCAAGGAGGATATTGGGCTGGATCTCTATTTTGCTGGCATTGAGGCAGAGATCATTGGAAGTGCACCAGTCCTGGATGGCAGCAAGGCAGTCAGGGATGATGGAAGGTGCAAGAGGTTCACCAGGGAGTTTGAAGAAAAGTTGGGCGTCGTCAGCATAACACTGGGAATTGGGGGAGAAGAAGGGGATGAGGACTGCCAGCTGAGTAAGGTAGATGTTAAAGAGCCAAGGCGAGAGAATAGCGCCCTTGGGGACACCACAGGTGGAGAAGGAAGTAGGAGAGAAGTAGGTGCCCAGGATGACTTGGGAGTAGCGGTCAGTTAGGCGGTCAGCCAGTCCAGTGTCCGATCGGAGATACCAAGGGTGTTGCGGAGCCGACTGTGCCAAATGCAGAGGAGAGGTCAAGGATGTGGACAGCAGGGGAGTTGGAATCCAGGGATGCAAGGAGATCTTCACAGGTGTTCAGAAGAGTAGCTTCCCTGCCTCTGGATGCTCAAGTTCAGTGTGAGCGCTGCGTTGGGACAGGGCCAACT
Source organism: Ambystoma mexicanum (assembly GCF_040938575.1). Classification (NCBI taxonomy): domain Eukaryota; kingdom Metazoa; phylum Chordata; class Amphibia; order Caudata; family Ambystomatidae; genus Ambystoma; species Ambystoma mexicanum. Next base: position 289,266,369 of record NC_090932.1, on the reverse strand, counting down.
TCTCCAGCAGTTTCCCCAGGAAGGGGGTGATGGCGTTAGGGTAGTAATTGGCTGGACAGAAATGGTCTGCTGATGGTTTTTGAAGGATGGGGCACACAAGTGAGTGCTTGAGGTAGGAGTGGTTACAGAGAGCGGAGAGAGCAGGTGCAAGAGAGCCAATGTTGTCCTTGGTGGTTCTGGATGAGACGCAAGGCAGTGGGACATGAGTGCAGCCGTAGGGGCACTGGCTGGTATTATACGGAAGACCTAGAATGGACTGTGGTGTAGAGACAAAGTCTGAGTGATAGATGGAGCTTGCTGGGTCACTATTTCTAAGAATCGGGCAGCATGTGATCTGCTACCCCACCGTTGATCAGGTTGAGGGGCTCCACCAGCCCTGGACAGGGCGAGCCTCAGTCCTTGGATGGTCTCCCTTAAAGGGGGAACCAGCGTTGCCTGCAGGCTCCACACGACTGTTGTGATTAGGGGCAAAGGCAGACCAATCACACGGCTCCTTCAAAGCAGCTCGAGTACAACAGCAGAATGTAGTAAGCCCAGAGGCCACGATGGAGTGCCCCGGGCAAAAGGAAAGCAATGTGATCCTCATGGCCGCAAGGGCATTTTGCATGATGTTGGCGAGGTGTGGCTGCTAGGAAGGGCAGGCCAGGAATGAGTATGTCTTGCCTGCCGTGCACCATAATTGCTCCTTCCCAGTTTAGCCGATCTAAAAAGCTACACCTGGAAGGGATCAATCGCTTGGGTGGGGTACCTCATACCAGCCAAGGAAATCTATGTAAATGTTCACCACCTGCCCAGATTTTCTTGATTGATCAAATTGCATCTTGACTCACCCTATTGTCCTGAAAAGGACAGTTATATATTCGTACCATGGTTCTCCATAACCGTATGTGGCTGGACACTGGTGACTTGAAGGAATTTGTCCCTTCTCCCCAAGGGGGAGGAGCCCACCCACAACATCCTGCCTAGGGATCAAGGCAAGTGGGACCTCACCAGGAGAGACTCCCTCTCTGGGGACAGGGACTCCCCCGTTCCCATAAGGAACCCCCCTGGTGGCATCCAGGTGATGCCATATATGGACTTAAACAATATGCCATAATGTTATTAGTTTCATGAAGATAAAGTGGACCTATATCATCGGCAACAGGAAACTGGGGCTATCCCTTTAAATCTGAATCTCCTATGGACTGTGACGAGGAGAATGAAAAGGGAGAAGATGCCAAACTACCAGAAAAACAGGGCAGAAAGACGAGAGAGGACAGGAGGCAGAGAGTCCCAAGGAAAGCCCCCTGTACATAGCAAAGAGGAAATAGGCGGGGATGTCGCAGAACATGGAGACACCAAGGAAAATATGGAGAGTAAGTAACAAAGCCCCAAAGAAAGCAAGAGAGCCCAACATCCCTTTGGTACCAGCAGCGTTATCCCTGCAAACAGAAGGTAATACAGGGACCAGGGATACGGGAAGGTCAAATACACAAGAGGGCCTGGAGCCCTACACAAGAGGGAAGAAATCTGAAAAATATTTAAGACGATCTATAGGAAGTAGAACATGGATATCGCTAATCCCGTTAAAAAAAAAAAAGAAAAAAAAACTGCAGAACTTAATTCAGAAGATAACGTGACTATTTACGTATGCTCTTTTAACTGGAACAAAAGAACCAAGAAGCCATGTAAAAAAATCACAGCAAACTCCTGGTTTTTGAAGGGAGTAATTCGCCTGGCCTGTTATATTAGTGGTAGGGTTAGAGAGGTTAGATTTGGACAGTGGACAAACTTGTTTTGGACATTCACACTGACTGACCAGCACCTTAGTAAAATAGTTAGAGAACACACAATACCCATTAAGGAAATACAGGCTTTATTCTAAATAATATATCAAGGTCTTTATAGCATATGTGTCCTTCTGAACCAACACAAAACCCTCCTAGCCTCACATGGGGGTACACAAAATTGTGAAGAGCGAAAACTGCACTTATGTACCCAGCTACGCCAGCAACATCACAGACCATATCACTCCCATCCAACACACGGTCAGTCTCCTCTACACCAGTCCTGAGGCTACCTGGACATTCAGGTCCTGGATCCTAGATATCTTGGGACCCTTGGGTGCATCCACCGGCTAGATTCTGATCCCAAGTCTCATGTCAAATAATTAGCTGCAAATATTTCTACTATATTGTGTGCCCACTGCTATGAGGTTCCACCGACCATGACTGTTTTACTGGCACACAAGCATGCAACTCGAGAGAGGGTCTCATAGGAATCAATTGTTGGCGAAACCAGAGGTTTGAAAATTGGAATAACCGTACCCCGATTGCACTAATAATGCTGTGCTGATAATGCAAACTGTCATTTTAAACAAGTGCCTTATTGCCAACAGCTTCATCACCTAGTGTAGCAGCGCTCGCCTCCGACAGGTTTCCCTTTTGGCATAATTAAGCATGTTTTAGGATACTGCTTTCCTACGCAAGGCAGCTCTAGCAACCGGAAGTTAACATATAGTAAGCGAGCGTGCCCATCTGAACCATGTGGGCACTGTAGAAGTAGTTCACCTTGCACAAATTACTGTATCATTATAGGTCTTTCAGCCAATTGTATTGTCCTGAGCAGGAGAACACAGCCACTGTGTGAGACTTGTATGTTGATAACTGTCCTTCGACCTGCAACAGGATTTCTGTCTCAGGTCCACACCTTTCTCCATTGAAATGCATGTGTACCTTCCAGTATATAACCCAGCGTATTGAGGGGAGCAGGGGTTGCTTGCGTCAAGTCTTGTACTACTGTTGGGTTGCTCTAATCCAGTAGCTTCTTTGTTAATAAAACCATTCACCAATCCACAGGAAGTCTGGTTATTTTTCCACGACAAAGGTATTCTAATTATGGAAGACATTTTGTAAATGCAATTCATAGTAGTGCTAAACACGGGTCTGCCTTCATTATTATCAGTTTATCTATTGGGACCTAGGTGTCAGGGAGGAGCCATTCCTTGAAGAGGAGAGCCTTGCACTCTTTGCTGAAATATAGACAGTGCGAGGTCTGTCGACTGGGAGGAGGTTTCACAGTCTGGGGGAGTAGATCGAGAAGGTCAGCCTTCTGGTTCTTTCCTTCCTGCAATGTCGTAATTCAAGTGTGTACATATCCTTACTTATGGTGGATCGTAGGCTTCTGGAGACAGTTATTCAGTGAGGTAGCTTGGGGACTCAGGGTGACAGATTATGCAGAAGGATTTGAAGAAAATACATGTGTGCAGTGGGAGCCAGTGCAGCTTCATGAGGGTCCAGATGGTCAAAATGATGGAGTCCTTTGAGGAGTTGTGCTGCAAAGTGTAACATCTCAGGGATGCCAGGGTAGTTGCAGGAAGGCATCCAGAAGGGTATTGCCACCATCCATGCTGCTGTACATTGACACTTTAGTCAGGATTCGCTTGGATGCTGAAGGAAAACTAATTCGATTCCACGAATTGATGAGTTTAGCAAGGGTGTATTGTAGCAGTCACGCTTTTTAACTTATACTTAGCAGACCTTCCATTGGCATTTAGTAACTTACCTACTAACCCAGTGAAAGTGGGGTGCCACCTGACCAGCTGGTTGGCATATGCAGATGTGCTATTAATGGATTATACTGCTAAAGGCCTGCAATCGTCGATTAAGGCATTGGGAGAATTTTCAGATCTTAAGGGTCCGACGGTGAACACAGCGAAAACGAAGACAATGATATTTTACCCACCCGCCATCGATGTAAGAAATGAATAAGTAAGCTTAAAGGCTCTCCGCTTGAATGTATAGTTTCCTACAAATACTTACGTCTCCATGTTCAGACCACCCTCAAATGGTCTCTGCATTGGTCAGAAACCAAATTAAAATGCAAAAAAGCAATCGGTGCCATTAACCATTTCACAGGGTGCCAAGGAAGCTATTCCATCCAGAGAACTGTATTACTATATTCTACAAAAGTGCTCCCTATCCTCTATTATGGTATTGAGGTGTGGGGACACCATTACCTTCCGGCACTAAAAAGCTTTGAAGGCTGTATGTTGCGTAAGCTTATTCGAATGCCCCAAGCCTTGCCCATTGAATACCTGTATCTTTTATGAGACTATCGGCTCAAGTTTAATGGGAGTGTAGCTTTAGCAACTCATGGTGCACTCCATGGTATTCAATGATCTGACTGTGTCATTTATGTGGTACAGGTGGCAGTGAAACTTTGGAGCAGCTTTTAATCAACTGCGAGAGCCTTCTTCAAATTAGGGTCAGTTATTTGAACTCTTATAAGAACGATTTTAACTGTGCCAACCTACCTTCTCTTCGGTCTGTTTTTTTTTTTTTTTATAAAGGAACCGACCACAATCAGATTTTTACATGGTGAAGTTTTATTGGAAATGTGTTGACATTTTTAACCTTTTAAGTTGCTGAACCTAACTGCTATTTATGCTTTTAAGCATAGAGAACTAATTCAATTGGTGTATTGTTGCTCAGGTTGTATTTTATCAGAAGATTGCATTGTGTTGATATTGTTTTACATGTCATATTATTGTACTTGTACTGTGTTGCGCATACAAAGTCATGTGGCTGCGAGTATCCATAAATAAGTGTCGTAATTCAAGTCTGTACATATCCTTACTTCCGGTGGATCGTAGGCTTCTGGAGACACTGAGTAATTCAGTGAGGTAGCTTGGGGACTCAGGGTGACAGATTATGCAATAGGATTTGAAGAAGATACATGCGTGCAGTGGGAGTCAGTGCAGTTCCATGAGGGTCCGGGTGATGGTCAAAATCATGCAGTCCTTTGATGAGTTGTGCTGCAAGATGTAACATCTCAGGGATGCCAGGGTAGTTGCAAGAAGGCCTTCAGAAGGGAATTGCCACTGTTCAGGTGGAAGAGGACCAAGACTTGAATATTCAATCTGAAGTTGCTTTTATAGCTGAAGCGACTGATTTTCCACAGGTGAAAAAAATGGTACAAAACCATGTGTGTCTTACTTGCAGAGTGCTCCTTGAAGGAGAGGTGTCCGTCAATGTAGAACCAAAGGACTAGGCACAGATGGCAAGCTGGTGGTGTGAAACCCCTCAGGGCTCATAGAGTGCCAGGTCTGGCTATCAGGGTGTTAGTCAGCAGAGGGAATACAATCTTGGATGAGTTGAGCTTCAGGTAAGCACTAGGCATCTAGGACTAGATTAATGGGAGGCAGGCCTTGAGCCTATGGATTTTTTGGATGGAGGAGATCGTGAGGGAGAACTGTGCGACATCTGCATATATGTGTATGTTATGCAGAGCCAGAAGTGTTCTGAGCAGTTCCATGTAAAGTCTGAAGATCTTGGGAGAGAGGATAAATCCTTGCAGGTCTCCACAGATGATCGGTATAGTTGGTGATCTGATATATTCCATTTGGTGATCTGAAATACTCCATTTGCATTAATTGGTGGCAGTTAGCAAGGTTGGATTTTAAAGAGCTGAGGAAAATCTCACGGATCCTCATGCAGCGACATAGAATGTCGGTTAGTGTCTGGTGGTCTACTGTGTTGAATGCTGCAGAGAGGTCAAGGCGCACCAGTGGGCAAGGAAGGCCATCAAGGATGTTAAGGGCACAGTTGACCACCTTCATGGTAGCAGTTTCCTTGCTACATCTGGGTGTTAAGTTCAGTAGGACTGAAGGAGGTTGTTGACTTTAACAGTCTGGCTTTCACCCAAATGCAGCACTGAGACCGTAACAGGAAACCACCCAAGTGGTGGAAGATGCACCGCAAATAAGCAGCATGGGACTGATGCTTGCTATTCCTGAGACTACTCAGTCGCCTTCAACACAGTCAGCCACTTAACACGCCTCTTCCTCCTCACAGACAATATGGGCCTCTTCATAACCATCCCCAATCATCTTGGAACCCTTGGCAAGTCTCCTAAAGGACCCTAACATAATCATCCATCAGTACGCTGATGCTACTCAGCCCAACCTAACGGTCACTGGCTTCCAGGAATTTGCTTGCCTCAATGCCAGCCTGCTGCCATCCAATGTTAAAAGTGTACCTGAAACTGAAGCCCATCAAGATAGTTAGTCCTCATCGGTCCACTCACCAACTTGTGGAACAATAACTGGATGGGACAGGCCTTGAAGGATTCACCCTGCAGCTGTCCAACAGTCGAATCCCTGGAAGCCTTTCCTTCCAAAAGCAAGTATCCAAAAAGGAGCAAACTGTGTGGCTACAGAGCTCCATACGCTGCAACAAACGCATCATCCTCCTGCACAGTGGTCCAAGCCCTCCTGATATCACACATCAACTGAGGAAATGCCAGTCTTACTGGGCTTCCAGCCACACACTTGTAACCCCTCAAGGCAGCCAACCATGCCACAGTGTGCAACATTACAGGGGCCTGCAAATTCAACTGTATCTCACCTACCCTGCATGAGCTTCACGGGTTTCCCCGCTCCTTTCAAGGATCATATTCAAAACTGTATGCATGACCTACAACGCAGTCTCCAACGGAACACCAGCATACTTGGTTGGTAAACTCCAGAGCTCTGGAGGCTCTTGTGACTCATGTAGCAAAACCATTAAAAGGTTGGCATCGAATCCAGTCATTAAAGAAACTTGCAAGCAGTCCTTCTCCTGCAATGGTCTTCTGGAGCTTAACGCCTGTCAGATAAAAATCCCTCCCACCACAAACAGTACTGCACTACTGTATAAAATCCTCCTGTTGTAAATCACTCAACTGTTCTTGAGCTAGGTTGGTGCAAAAGCAATAATTTTAAGAAAGGTGCGAACTTAACCAAACAGGGGAAGGAATGAGTAACAGACTTAAGACGCATATTAGAAGATAAAGTAAGATGTTACAAATGGATTCAATCCAACATTGTGCAATTAACAGTAGGTTCGAGCCCTCTGTTTCGGGGGCCTCTCTAGCACAACAGATGTCTGGAAGAGATTCAGAAACAAAAATGGTCTTTTATGCCGTTTAAGGCCGAAAAAATCCTGAAAATCTCCCTCAACCAGAGGAGGAGACCGTGACAGTAGGGTGGATATCACCACATGTTTCTATACAGAAAACCATTCACTGTACTTATCATCAAGCACCAATACCAATAAACAGCCACTCAAAGGCATAGCTGCCTCCCAGAATTGAAAGGTAGGGGATTAAGATTGCTGGAGTAGGACTGCAAAATACAGAAACGGTGGAAGGAACACAACCAAGTGGGCTTGATGTCAACTCATCCGCTAGAGGAATCATCAACATAACCCTCGCTGATAAGAAAATAAATACATGATATCACTAAAGGGGCTCAAACACTCGCTGCCAAGTTGGCTCAAATAGCAGAAAGCACCAGGAAATATCCAACACCAGAAAAGATGATCAAATAAGTGAACAGCCAATGCAAAGAATATACAAGAGGAACTGTCTTACACGCAGGATACGATCATACTGAGGATCAAAAACAGCGATTCAAAAACCCTACATCAGAGAATAGTTGATATAGCACATGAAGTTCGCTGTGGCATTGTAGCAACCAAGAAACAAATAGACAACATGTTATTCCTGGCGGTGCATTGGGTTGTATGGTATGGTTGAGGAACCAATGGCTGCATGCCACCTCGGTCAATGAACCAGCGAGTGAACCGTTCCAGAGCCACTACAAGTCAGAGCTACCGTAGATGGTATGACAAACTGGTGGTTGCCAACTTCTTTGGACTAATTAATTTGGGCAAGTACCTGCTGGTGAAAAAGGACGCATGTTCAAGGTTTCCCCATCGTGATGCAAATACCCTTGCCGGTGGCAGAAGCAGTGGTCTCACTACCGGATGTATACTCAGCATGGGAATCCAGTAAGTGATAACCCAGGAAGAGAACACCATTTTGGCCGCAAGCACATGGGATGGTGGGGTGATCCATGGGCACCCTGAAAAACAGTTCCAAGGGGCAAAGTGGTGGCGAAATTACAGAAACAATGCACAATGTTAAGAGGTTACCAAAACCTTTCTCCCAGTTCTACACTAAAGTGCCCTTCAGAACGCACGCTGTTTCACAAGCCACGAATAAGGCTACTGCAAGGGCCCGAGCTTGCACCCCTCGATCATGAACACAAAATCACCAGCTCAAGAGGCAAAAGAAAGCCTATGCAACCCTGATGAGAGTAGAAAAGGCAAGAAACCCAAGGGAAAGATCAAGTGCTAGTACAAATTAACTGTCCGACTTTCTGCTCCATCACCCTACAATGAGTACAAAAGGCACAGTGAGCAAGGTGTAAGCATCAGGACATCATCACACTTCAAGAGGCAGCACACCTCCGAATTTAAGATCCCAACAGCACAGCAACAGGGCGACATTCCCACTGGCCCAAGGAAAAGAAATTCAAGAGCTCAAGTTTGAACACATGGCGAGAAGACCCTATAGACTGACTGAAGAAAGAAACTTCTAGGAACTATGATGGAGGTTTAGGAAAAGAGGGTCTGAACTGGTCACTGGACCCACCTCCCTGTGGCTGGAGCAGGACGTTTAGTGGTGTGCATGAAAAAGTCATTAGAAATAAGGACAGGGGCGGGTGTGGCCAAGCGTAGCACGCGATGGCTGCCTAAATTGGAGCTCCTGCTTCCGTAATACTACTTTTGGTCCAGAAGGACTTACTATATACTTTACACCTTCCTCCTCACATGCCTTCAAAGCCCTGGTCATCTGGATACCGGGAGTGTTTTTCTACTTTCCGGCTCGCTTTTGAGATAGCCATCACAAGGCCTAAAGCATGAGAGGCCAGCAGCTGGAGATGCCTTATTTTCTGTCAGCATTGTTGGATTGCGAGATGACGTACGGCCAGGGCTTTATGTGTGTTAAGAGATTGAGAGGGGGGGGGCTTGTTTGGGGTGGGGCGTCTTGCATGATGGGCAAAAACCGCATTCCAAATCCATATAGTTCTCCCGCGATTGCAATTACAGCGCGCAGAAAAGTTTGCCGCAAATTTTCGTTTTGGCAAAATATTACACGTGTGAAACAGCTTGATTGCACCAGACTTCCGTTTTAAGTTTGCACATTGCTCATTAGTATCAAATCGTTGCTAGTGTTTGCCTGTAACTATCTAAAGCGGCTCCCATAAGAATTTGAAGAATTTCAGCAATTTCAACCAGATTTAGTGTTTTACCCAATCCATTCTCAGATACCTTTAAAACTATTTTTACAGTTTGCCAATCAGTTCCGTTTCTCTTGTGTTTGCTGGGGGGGAAATGGGGATTGGCATTTTGTTTGAATTCTGCATTCCTGAATACCTCTTTACCTTGCCTATGGGGGTTGGGGGGTGGGGTGAGGGGTGTGCAGGGGGAAATAGTGACCACATTGCTATTTGATTTGAACACACAAAAGTATTATTTCTATGCTGAATTGTTTTGCTCACTGTTACTCCTTGTAATTAAAGAGATTGCTTAGTGTTACATCACCCCATTGGTGATCATTGTATACCCATTAAACAGTGTGATTATATTGTAACTACATAAATATTTTAACTTTGCAAACCAGCCTGATTCCTGGTTCAGTGTGACGGGGGGAGGGGGTTTCCAAGAGAGGGGCGTGATATGAGTGGTACATGGCTCAGAATAAAAGAACTTTTAGACAAAAAATAAGGATTTCAGTTGTGCATTACACGCTAGGCGTTGACTTAGGTGAAGTGCCGGATTGAAATCACTTACATTAGGCAGTTCAGCTCAATCACAATGGCACAATAGGCTAGTTCGCTTCAGTAGGGTATGCTATTCACAGCGGCACAATCAATGGGCAGTTCATCTTAATACTTTAAACTGATCACACAGGCACAATAGGCTAGTATTACTTTATGCAAAGGGCTAGAGCATATAATGCACTGTAGGTGGGACATCTATCCCCGTTAGCGGGCGGTAATACAGATCAGTTATCCGAGTCATAGGCACCATGCTCACAACGATGCAATACATATAAGGCATGGGCAACGTGCTGAGTGACAGAGGGCAGCACAGGTATGTATATTATTACTCCTCTCTACACTACGGCATTGAAATTGATCACATGGAATGTTAAAGGTCAACAACCCAATTAAAAGAGTTTTGGCTCATATTATAGATTTAAACCAGCTATCGCTCTCCAGCAAGAAACCCCATCTATCATTACAAGAATCCATTAAACTAAAGAGATTTTGGGTTGGTGAAGCGATTAGCAAGCCAGGCGGATGGCATACATAATGGAGTGGCTATCCTAATTAAAAAAGGTACTAATTACCAAGTCCTACATAAGGATACAGATGTCAATGGTAGATGGGTTTTAGCTAAACTATTAGCTCCCAAATTTTCTCAATTATTAATGTATATGGGCCCATTAATCCTGCGCCCGAGTTTGAGGAGAAATTAAATGATTTTACAGTCTGACCTTCCCAATTTAGTATGTGCCGATTTCAATGTTATCAACCCTTTTTTAGACAGGAGATCCCCATGTCAATTCAGACGTAGCAAGTCTCACGGAATTTACCAAATGCTTAGCTGAAATAGTTGGACACATGGAGGTGCTCACATCCCACTGATCTGGACTTTACCTTTTCACTCCCTCCCACATAATTCACCATCACGTATTGACATTTGTGTTACCACATCTTTAGCATGTGGAATAATTGACTAGACTATTGAATTCTCACCAATATCAGACCATTCTCCTGGTATCACTAATATTGAATTGGGATGCGTTAAGGATCGCATTAACAGATGCAGAGTCAACTCACTACTTCAAGACGTCAACTTTCAAAAACCCTTTTTTGAATTTCACATTTTTTTCTTTCATATTAATAAGGATGAGGACACCTCTCCTGCTAACAATTGGGATGCTTCTAAAGCAGCTCTACGGGGACATCTCATTTGTAGCCAAAAGAGGCCAGGAAAGATTTAGATGCCCTGTACAATGAATTACGAGCTCGAGACAAGATACTAGTGATGCTTTACTTAAACAAATCCCAACCCTCCATTTTTCTGTTCATTAAAATTATACTGAGCAGGAATGTGGTGTAGGCATGAAATGTAAGTCCAAATTATATCAATCATCCAATAATGCTGGTAAAGCATTGGCTTCATATCTTAAGATTAAAAAAAATATATTTTTTTTAAAGCAATCCAGGATATCTGCTATTAAAAATGACTCAGGCAAAATAGTAACCACTGATGCAGATATCCTGGGTGTTTTCACTAAATTCTATAAACATCTATATACTTCTGACCATACTAAGTAATATTAATTTTAATGGATTTTCTGATCACCTGGACAACTGCCCTATATGGATTTAAGAGCCTCGATGGCCCTATTCATAATCACGAAATTACTAAGGCCATCAGGCCTCCAGACAAGGTGCGTACTAGGCCTTTTTACGCATGAAAATCTTGTATATACGACAGCTTTATTATTTTCCTGTGTACATTTACACACAAGTTTAGGGCAGTGCAAAGGTCAGGTTACTTGACAGAAACCAGAACTCTTGATTTATAGCTACATGGATGTAATTGCAAGCCATGGAGACAAGCCTCTGAAACAAAATGTATTTCTCTGAAGCCCTTAAAAAAAAAAATAAAGAAACTGCACACACTGATAAAAGGAATGGTTTCTTTCCATTTAGCTTCTGCTGTGGTGATGCTCATGGAGCAAACAGAAGCCCTCTGCATATTTATTGTTCTAGCATTTTAGCATTGTATAATTAGGTGGAAAACTAAGTTGCAATTGAGAAGAACAAGTTACTTTCTTACCTGGTAACGTTCTTTCGATGGGATGGTCCAACAACGTATTCCATATCTATGACAGGTAATGTCCACAGCTGTGCTGCTTCGGAAAATCTTTGGCGTCTGCGTCGATGACGTCGATGCGCCGTCCCAGAGGACCTCCTCCGACGGCCGACGTCACCCGATGTGATAAGTAGGACGCACGACACCCATAGCCTCAGTTATAGTTTTTTCCCCCAGAACGTGTGCCACCAGTTTTCTGCCAGTCAGACACACAAGGCCTTGCGGAACGCAAGCTGCAATCGCAAAAGAAATTCTGCAGCGGGGAAGGCAGGGAGGGAGCGATATGGAATACGTCGGACCATCCCACCGAAAGAACATTACCAGGTAAGAAAGTAACTTGTTCTTCGAGGAGATTGGGTCCTCCGACGTATTCCATATCTATGACAGACTCCCAAAGCAGTACCAAGCAAGGAGGTGGGAAAGAATTTAGAACACAAATTTAGCATGCCCAATCAAATTGTGGAATAGAGGACTGCCTTGCCAAAGGCCAGATCCTGCCCTCTGATGGAATCGAGGGAGTAGCGACGTACAAAAGTATGTACTGAAGCCCAGGTGGCTGCATCACAGCTGTGACAAATAGGAACTCCCCTCTGCAGGGCAGTAGACGCAGCCATTCCCCTGGTAGAATGGGCCGCAAGCCAGCCGGAGGATCCTTACACGCCAAGCGGTAACACTCGGAGATAGCTAAAATAATCCAACGAGACAAAGTCTGTTTCGTCACAGCTTGTCCCAAACGCTTTCCAGCGTAACCAATGAAAAGTTGATTGTCCACTCTGACCGGGGACATGCGCAAAATATAAAAGCTCAACGCTCTCCTAGGATCAAGCCTATGGAGCCTCTCTTCTTCCTTACCAGGATGTGGAGGAGGCTAGAACGCCGGAAGAACAACCTTCTGGCTCAAATGAAATTCCGAAACCACCTTCGGAAGAAAAGGACGAACTCTAAGGACAACCCTGTCCTTATGAAACAGTGAAGGGTGGCTTAACTGAAAGTGCCTGTAACTCACTCACTCTGCGAGCGGAAGTAACAGCAACCAAAAACACAGTTTTAACAGTCTCAAAGGGCAAGAATGTAAAGGCTCAAATGGAGCACCCATAAAAAACTTAAGAACAAGGTTCAAATCCCAACCGGGCACCAGAAAAGGTGACGGAGGGAACACATTAGTGAGCCCTTCCAAAAACTGCGTAATTAAAAGGAATCTTAAAATAGGAACACTCTTCAGACGAGCGCTTAAATATGGACAGCGCCGCCAGGTAACCTTTAATGGTCCCCACTTACAAGCCCCTGTGGGCCAAAGAAAGCAAAAAAGACAGAACCATGGGAATGTCACATTCAAAAGGATCCACATTCTTAACTCTGCACCACTCGCAGACCTTTCTCCAACGGCAACGGTACAAAGACTTTGTTGCCGGCCGCATGGCCGAGAGCAACACCTCCATCACGTCTTCAGGGAGGTCCCAATCCTTATACCTCAACCTTTCAGAAGCCAAGCGTGAAGGTTGAGGGATCTGACCTCTGGATGGAGAACCTGACCCCCCCTCCCGTGAGAGCAGATCGTCTCGGTAGGGAAGACGACGTGGAGGGCAGATAGACAAGTCGAGAAGGTCCGGGAACCACGTCCTCCGGGCCCACGCTGGAGCAATGAGGATCATCCGGGAACCGAACCTCCGCAGTACTTGCGGGATGACGGCGAGCAAAACCTTTAGCACTTCCGGTTGACATTGGAGGCATAGAGATCCACATGAGGGGTTCCCCAAAAGGGCGAAGATCTCCAGGAGAATCACCTGAGCCAGCTCCCACTCGAGAGATCGTGCTCTGCCTGCTCAGAGCGTCCGTAGTCTTGTTGTCATCTCCGGCCAGATGACCAGCTGAGATCGAATCTTCCTGCTGGATGGCCCAGAACTCGAGCTGCATCGCCTCCCTGCACAGAGGAAGTGACCCTGCCCCCCCCACCCCCCTTTTTGTTGAGGTAGTGCATGGTCACTGTGTAGTCCGTTAGAATCAGGACACTCTTTCCACGCACAGTCGGCAGAAAAGCTTTCAGGGCTAGCCCGACGGCCCTCAGCTCCAACAGATTGATATGGAGTCTGGACTCCGACGGAGACCAACGACCGCTGACTGTCAACTCGTTGGCATGAGCTCCCCATCCCGTGAGGGATGCGTCCGTCACGATAGTCACCTCCGGCCAGGGCAGCCAAAATGGGGCCCCCTTCATCAGATTGCCTTCGACGGCCCACCACATAAGGTCCTGGGCTACGGAGGGCAGCACCTGAACAAGGTCCGACAGCCTGCCGGAGGACTGAGTCCACTGGAGCTTGAGTGCCCACTGCAAAGATCTCATCCGCAGACAAGCCTCTGGCACCAGAAGAATGCAGGATGCCATGAGGCCGAGCAGTCTCAAGAACTCGGACGCTGGGAGATCCTGGGCAAATTGAAACTTGTTCACCATCTGCTGAATGTGAAGAGCCCTCACCTGGGGAGGAAAACACTGCCGCAGGGATGTTTCGCGCACTGCTCCGATGTACTAGAGCCGCTGCGTTGGTGTCAAATGGGACTTCTTTAAATTGAGGGAGAAGCCCAGCCTCTGAAGGGAGTGGCAAGTGACGGACAGATGATCCAGGACTTGCTCGGGAGAGCTCCCCCTGATCAACCAATCTTCCAGGTAGGGGTAGACATGAATCCCGCCTTTCCTGAGATGCGCTGCCACCACCACCATGAGCTTGGTGAAAACCCTCGGGGCGGAGGCCAGTCCGAACGGCAGGACCCGAAACTGAAAGTGCGAGTCGCCAACAGCGAACCTCAGGTACTTCTTGTGCCTGGGATGAATCGGCCCATGGAAGTAAGCATCCTTGAGGTTGAGAGACACCAACCAGTCCTGAAGTTGAAGGGCATGGAGGACTTGAGAAAGAGTCACCATCTTGAACTTGTCCTTCCTGAGGAGTTTGTTCAAACCGCGCAAGTCCATGATGGGTCTCAATCCCCCGTCTTTCTTCGAAATCAAAAAATAAGGGGAATACCATCCCTTGTTCCTCTCCGCTACAGGCACCAGTTCTATGGCACCTTTCTCCAGCAGGGCTTGAATTTCCTGCGCAAGGAGCGGATCCGGACTCTTAAAAGAGAGGTTCCCTGATGGATTGTCATGAGGCCTCTGTCGAAAAGGAAGACAGTAGCCGTGGGTTATGATCTCCAGAACCCACACATCCGAAGTAATGGCTTGCCACTTTACAAGATGCTGCGCCAGCCTTCCCCCAACTGGCGAACCATGGGACCGGGCCTCATGACTGAGTGGTAGCGGCTGCGGCGTTGCCTGAGGGCAAAGACAACTGCCCGAGTGGCCTTGGCACCTCGAGTACCTTTGTTTCCACCTCTGGCACTCTTCCGATGGCCTCTGACTGCTAGCTCCCCTCGCTTTACTAAAGGACGAGTAAAGGAACCTCCCCTCCATTGCTGTCCCCTAGGACGAAAAGGCGGAGGATGGCGAACTGCAGCGCCCAACGACTTTGCTGCAGCTTTGGAGGTCTGCAACCTCTCAAGGCTCTCGTCAGCCTTGCTGCCAAAAAGGTATTCACCGTCAAAGGGCATGTTGAGGAGCCAGGACTGCACATCAGGAGCAAACCCAGACTTCCGCAACCACGCAAACCTGCGCATTATGGTGCTCGCCGCCACGGACCGGCTGACACAATCTGCCAAGTCCAAACCCGACTTAACGGCCTCACACATGGCATCCTTGCCATCCTGAACCATAGCAAGGAAACCATCCCGTTCGTCCCCTTTGGGAATATGTTCAGCCGCTAATGCAACACAGTTCCACAGAGTGTGTGTGAAACGAGACAAGGCACATATGGAGTTGGCCGCCTGAAGCGCCATTCCCCCTGAAGAAAACACTTTCTTCGCCCAGCCGTCAAAACGTTTGCCGTCCCTATCCGGAGGGATGGTAGGATACGACACCTGCTTTGCCGGGGCCGTAGCCGCCTGCACCACCAAACTCTCTGGAGCGGGGTGCCTAGAGAAGTAGCAGGGGTCGCTACAGGCTGGACGGTATTTTCGCGACAAAGACTTGCCCACTGCTGGGAGACTCTCCGGAGCAGTCCAAGCCACCGCCACCCCTCTCTGCAGAGCCATATGAAATGGCAAAACTGGGTCAGTGGGGGGGACCAAGATCAAGGATGTCCGTGAGATCATCCTGAACGAACTCCCCTGGGGGAGCTGACCAACCCAAGTACTCGGTGACCCGAGACATAAGGCACCGATATGAAGAATCGGCATGAGTGCCAGGCTCCGGCCTACAAAACTCCACCTCTGGAGAGGTGTCCAGTCCACTGGCATCATGCAGCGACTGCCTCAGGTCATCAAACTGGCTATGGCCTGAGATAAGCTCATCTGGAACCGGAACCAAGCCGTCAGAGCCTTCATCACCCTCTGAAATGTACTCCAGGCGGGGAGAGGAAGACCTCTGGGGACCAAAGCAGTGCCTGACCTTAGCCAGAGCCTTTCTAGGGGCTAACCCCATGCCACGGGGCCCCTCCGACACCACCGCCTTGAAAGGCGTTGAGGGCGCCGAAAGAGTTGGCGCCGACAGAAAAGACGTCGAGCGAATCGGCGTCGACGTCAGCTGCAGCGCCGCCAGCATTGACGGCATCGACAGGCCTCGAAGCCGGAGCTCCGAGCACGTCTCTCGACGACCTCGGCGCCGACGACCCCCTCGGAGGCAGAGCCTCGAGAGAATTTGTCGACGTCTTCTTCGAAGATGTCACAGGATCACGCGGTCTCGAGCGCGTCGAGGACTGGGACCTGGAATGGGCATGGCGAGAACGGCTACCCTTGTCCGAGCGGGACCTCTCCCGCAAGCTGTGCCGACCACCTGAGCCCGAAGGCGTACGAGCGGTGTCTGTCGACCGGTGCCGACCGACACCACGCGGAGGCGCAGATGGATCGGTGCCCTGCGATTCAAGAATCGCTAGCATCTGCTTCCCGAAGGAAGCCCATTCCTCCGGTGTCACTTGCATGGAGGGATAAGCGACCCGCCGACGGGCCGAGTCCTCGGAAGAGGACGGGGAAGGCGACCGATGCCGGCGCTTCCGGTAATGCCTCGAAGAGGCGGAGGAGTGGCGAGACCGACTCCTAGAAGGAGACCCACTGGACTTCTGACGATGATGCGGAGAGTCGCCCCTCGAGTCATCCGTCGAAAGCCCCGCAGACCTCGACTTTCAGGGCTTAGACACCCGGCCTACCGACAGCTTCTTCTTGCATTCCCGCAAGGCCTTTGCCGTGAGCGACTTCAGTCGACAGTCTGTATCGTGGGCCTCCCCGAGACACCAGAGGCAGGCGTCGTGCGAGTCCGTGACCGACATCTTGGACCCACAGTCCCCCGCATTACTTGAAGCTCGGACGCAGGGTTGAAGACGAAGTAGACATCGCCACAAACAGGTCTTCACAAAAAACCGAACAGGTTCAACGAACCGAGAATTGAAAACAGCAAACTCCAAAGAGTCGAGGCGTACCGAGATTCACGAAGTGAACATGTTCGTGGAAAAAACGGAACTGAGGCAATGGGCGTCGTGCGTCCTACTTATCACATTGGGTGACGTTGGCCGTCGGAGTAGGTCCTCGGGGACGGCGCATCGACGTCATCGACGCAGGACACAGACGCCAAAGATTTTCCGGAGCAGCACAGCTGTGGACATTACCCGTCATAGATATGGAATACGTCGGAGGACCCAATCCCCTCGAATTCATCTTTTGTAACAAATGATGCTCCCCCCACCCCCGTGAAAGCAAACCAGTATTGCACAATAGTATTTTTCAGAGTTACTGTGTTGTGTGCATAATCTTGCAGAGGCAGATAAATGTTCCACTAATAATTAACTTTACACTCCAATTATAGAAAAAGTGTGTAGAATGATGTGTATGCATGGTGTAGTTACCATCCATTCAACCAAGCAGTCAATGTGGTACCTTACTATAAATGGTCAGTGGCAGCTGAGTCTTTGCTCAAGGGTGAGTGGTTGTCATTACATCAATCACAGGTGTTCTAGCCTCTCAAATCTTCAAGAGGACAAATAATTAAAACATCCAAAAAGTGTAAGTGCTTTTCATAAAACACACATTTGTAATTGAAATATAAATTCAGCAAAACCTGTGCCTGTGATAATCCAAATAGGTATCCAACTTTATTTAGCGCTTCATACATGATTCGTCCAACATCTAGGCACTGATTATTATACAACAGTCGATACTCTGCTTACCGACCTCTGAAGGATGCATAAGATAGCTCAGCCGGTAGTGTGCTCGTTGCTGCGATCTGTAGGTTGCAGGTTTCGAATCCCGGCAAGGCCAACTCAGCCTTTCATCCTTTCGATGTCGATAAAGGAGTACCAACTTTGGCTCGGTGCCAATTGTGATATTTTCTATATACAGCGCTTTGCCATAAGCGCTACATAAATAACCATTCATGAAATTTGATATATAATTTAGCATGAAGTCCTTGCCTGTCTGCACTGTTATATAACATTGGTATGCCATTTGTTAGCAATAGCTACATGAAATTAGGACTTTCACTAAACATTAAAAGGCAAATTCTGCCATCGAACCTCAAAACACACAATTCATGTTTGCTTTACTATGCAATTGGCTAGGTTTTTGTGTTTTCTACATTTAAATATATACTGGAGAGATCAATTGGCTAGACCTTCGAGAAATAATGACAGGTGTATTATGTCACAATGCAGAAAGTTGCCGCATGGTAATGATTTCCATACTGTTTTTGCACAGGTTGGCTGGATGTCACATACATTTTACTCTTTTGCAAATGAGAAAAGTAATTTTTACTCTTGAAATCACATTTACTCTTAAAGTTTAAAAATAGGGAGTAAAATACACACCTCAAAATTTTAACTGAAGCCTATAAAAGATCTTAAAAAGGCAAAGCCCCTGGACCAGAAATGATTTTTATGGAATATTTATGCACATTTATCTTCTACCCTCACACCAAAGCTAGAATCACTTTATAAATGTTTCTCTAGGGCAGAATGGGCTCCTTTACAGAAGTCCTAATACTATTTCCCAAAAACAACAAAGCTAGTGAATTACCTAAGAAATATAGACCAATTTCGTTGATTAACTCCGATTGTAAGATCTTTATAAAGATTTTAGCGAATAGAATCCTTTACGTATAAATTGATTAATCCCGACCAAGTTGGATTTGTCAAAGGCAGATTCATCTCAGCAAATTCTAGACTGTTCATGAATCTCTTGCATTGCACACAAGAGAAATCACCTGCCATATATGGCAATTGCAGTAGACGCTGAAAAAGCTTTTGACCGTGTTGAATGGGACTTACTATTCCAAGCACTAAAATGACATGGTATAGGGGATGGTTATATTAATTTAAACTTCTATACTCTGACCCAAAAACCTCAATCTTTACTAATAATCAATACTCTCCTAGATAGCTTTTCCCTCCATAGGGGTACTAGACAAGGATGACCCATTTTATTTGTACTAGCCCTGGAACCGTTTTTTAGAACTGATACAAACAAATAAAGCTATTGCTAGCATTACATGGGGAACATTTTAATTTAAATTGGCTGCTTATGCGGATGACCTATTAATCTTTCTTGATAATCCAACCACATCACTTCCTCACCTACTAGACTCGATTATTCTTCTCTCAATTATCTGGGTACAAGGTAAACAAAGATAAGTCAGAAATGCTTAATGCCTTTTGTGTTAAAGAGGATCTTATCCAGTTTGGTCTCCGCTAGAATCCTATCTCCGATTACATAGGTATTTCAAATGCCTCCTCACTCCATCAAATGATTAAAATCAAAGACTACAATTCAAGTTAAATGAATTTACCACCACTTGGTCCCCCTTATACCTGTCTTGGTATGGAAGATTAGAAGCCATTAAAATGATGTTCACATCTGTGATTTTATACTATTTACAAATGCTCCATATTCCTTTGCCAACCACCTTTTCCAACCACCTTTACAAATTCTTTTGACAAAATACTTATTAATTTCACATAGGGGTCTAAGCAAAAGAAATTAATTGTACTAGTAAGTTAAGATACCCATGTGTTAATGGTGGAGTACATTTTCTGAATTTTAGAAACTATCAGAGCCTTAATTCTCAAACAAGCCGGAAATTGGATCCCTGTTAATGAAGTAGAAAACCCACCTAACCTGGTTGATTGTTGAAAAATATCTAATTTTACCATTTGATATCAAAGATACAATATTCCTTTTCAACAGATCCAGATTGGCTTCTCCCAAACGATCTGTCTCACCAGCTCTTACTTGAAGGATTTTCGGTTTTATCACATCAACAAACCCGGTTGAAGCCCTCTCTTCCCCTTATTTGGTGCAATAAGTCTATAACCATTAATGATAGACCTATTTTCCGCAAAGCTCGGATTAGCAAAGGAATTAAATACATAGATCAAGTAATTGTGGATGGCAATAGCCACTCTATAGAACAACTTAGGAATACATTCTTATTGCCAGCATTTCCTCTGAGTCAATATTTTAATCAATGCATATTTAGATGCTAGCAGTAGAAATACTGCTCAGCAACTACTTGTAGATCCTCCTAGAATGTGTCTTATAAAATCCCCTGATGTAATCAAAGCATCCAAATTCTACAAGGTTAGAAGATCAAAGAACTCCCAATACTTTATGGTTAACTGAATTGCGGTGGGAAGAGTACTGTGGTCCATAATTTGGTCCAAAACAAAAATATCCACATCAGGGAACATAACCCAGACTCTCTACTTCTTCATACATAGAGCATTTATCACCCTCCAAAAAAAATTTCTATCCAAATTGGCCGATAATGATTTATGCTGGTCATGTCACTCCACCTCTGGGTCTTTGACATGTTCTTCGAATGCACCCCAATAGGATTTTCCTTCGATGGATCTTCGAAGCCTCTCTTCCCTTAAATTTAACCAATAGCCTACTTTGTAGCCTGGCTGTCAAAGAAGGGAAGATTAAATTTGTCCTTTGTTATTCTTGACCCGTTTATACTTCAGGCAATACGTCCAATTACATTGAATTGGAAAAATTGCACTAGAATCTCTATAGAAAGTTGGTAGAATAATATTTGTGAAGCCCACAGACTAGAGCAAAGTATCGCTAACTCACCCTCTCACTTCTATATATGACAGAAGATGGCAGCTCTTTGTTGAATAACACAAATGTTTAATCGCTCCAACTTCATTTGCACCATCCTATCACCTATCTTTTTTCCACTCTCCCATCACCCCCATTATCTTGTTTTTCTCCTTGCAATTAAAATGAGTATTGTACATACATATTAATGAATGCATGATAAAATCTTAGTTGCTGTAAACAACTTCCATAATGAATTTTCATACTACATTCGTCCTTAGTGAGTAGATTATAAAATGTTTTAATGATCTGAAATGTAATCCACTTCGTGTATATACGCTCAGATTGTAATCGTTTATTCGGGCACTAAATAAAATAAAACCCTTAAACTTAAAGAAATAAGGACAAGCAGCAGGACAGACGTGTGAGGAGTACACCGATCGATGTGGAGTGCCTCTGAGACTTTACGAAGTATAAAGAAACACTATCCAAATTATCAGTTTCTGACTGCATTATTACAGCAGGTGACTGGACACCTACCCCAAGTAAATGCAGCGTAATGAACACTTCCGCAAAGATGCCCCGCTCTTGAATGATTGTTTCTAGAATATGCTGTCATATAATCAGCACTATGTTCTAATGCATAAATGATGGGGCATATTGATGGGAAGAGCATACATTCCTTAATGATTCTTGTGAACATGGTTGTAATGCCGGTCTGACTCAGTGGACCCTCCATGAGTAACGGTTAACTGCTATTTGGAAATATCCCATACACAAGGTTTAATATTACACATGAGTAACTAAGCGTGTACACAGGCCTATACTTTCCTGCAATGTTGGTAAATGGAATGGAACCTGTCCCTGGTTAACACTGCCCCCATAGCTAGCAGACTCTTGGCAATCTCCCAAAGGATTAAACATTGTGGATTTTAAACAGTGCTTTGGGAGTGGGGGGTCTTTTGATTACTGGTGGTGAAAAACCATGGAAGGTTTTTTGGATTTCTGGGACTCCACTTCCCTTCGTGTTTTGCCAGCTTTTGCTCGATGTGCTTGGAATACCCTCCACTGCAATGCAGGGACCCAGAGTCATGAGCTCTTGAGGAACCCTTCACTGACTGATATTTCATCGGCACACTAGTTAGGATTTAAACCTTTCAGCAGGTAGCCTCTATAAATTGCTTGGACATCAACCAGTGACAGCGTGTCAAGGCTCCTCCTACTGGCCTTCCAGCAGGAAATTCATCAGATCCTCTTCCAGTGACAGAGGTGGCGTTTGCGGCCTAGCGTGTCGACTCCTAACAAAGGATGGGTTTGGGTTAAGTAGGCAGAGTGCCGTCCAAAATAACGCTCATCGGCGAGGGGTCCAGTATCAGCAGTAAGCCCGTCAACTATATCCTGGGTCTCCAATTATTTGGGGTCAAAGCTGAAGCTATGACTTTTTTTCTCGTTGGTTTATTCTGTGACTGAATCTGGACTCTTTAAGATGAACATTTTTGCCGTAAATCGGTCTGTTCTTGTTTTCTTCCTTAAAAAAATAAATAACTACTCAATAAGAACCTCTTCTGCGCAGCGATTGCTTCTGCTTGAAGAACAAAGAAATTGGGCTCTCAGTATGGGAGTCACTCCTACTAGCGGTTTATCCTGTGCTTAGAAATGTTAAGCATGCATGAAGTTTACACAATACAAGTTTGACCTGCCATTATTCTTAGAGATGTGCTTTACTGGTGCTGGCACATGTGCCTTGAAGTGGCCCTGGTCTTACCACATTATCACAGTGCAGACGTTTAAACATTTAACATTTCCGAGGGTGTCCTGAGGTATGCTCTGCACCTCAGGTGCAGACACCACCATTTTAACCAGGTAAAGAACAATAGGAGATGTGATTGCTTGATGCTCCTCAGGATTTGCCTTGCTTACTCGGAGGAATTTCATTGGTTCCTTAGTAGCCAATCTCCTGGAAATTAAACTGGTTAGTGCCACTGTACCCAATCCTACTGCCCAGCACATGCCTGCAACTGCAGCCTTGTATGCAATCTGCTTTAAATCACGAAGACATTTTTCAAAGAAGGTAGAATTAGACAATGTAGTTTGCTGCATTTTTTACAGTAATTTGATGCTTTTACAAAAAAAACATGGAAGCGTAGAGCAAAAAAAAAATATTTGACAATGGCATCAATAAAACCGAAGGGAGTAATACACGTATGCACACCTATGCAAGTCCGTATATTTGGATTTAAATTATATCCAGCTCTGTATCCTACATCGCATCAGCATACCCCTCCTTAAGGACACAAGACCAATCATCATTAGCTCCATTCCTGCAAGGCTGCCTTTTTCCGTAGCATGCGCTCCGAGTTTCTTCGTCTTAGACACCCAATCATATGCCTGATATCGCTACACTCGAGGGCCCTCAGAAATGCGTTTTAAGGTCCAGCTGGGTCACCAACACGTTTGTGGGAGAAGTGAAGAAAGGCCACCCTTCCAGTATTCGTGTGCTGAAATCCAGGAGCCTTGATCAGCATAGTCTCCGGGGGATCAGAAAGAAAGGTCTATGGATTTCTCAAGGTGCACACAATCATGAAATGGACGGTTTCACTAGGTTTACCCCAACTCCAGAGAAAAGCATTTTTTAAAGTATTTGTCCTACGAGTAAGGAAATGTGCTAGCACATCCTTTCAGCCTGCGGGACACTTTTGTAGGAGACACCCAAGAAGGGGCATCAGAAGGGGAGGGAGGGCATCTCAAATGGCCACACTACCCCCTTACAAGAATAATCCACTAAGATCACGATTGACCCTTTGGAGAATGTTCCTTTGGGGGGGGGAATGGGCAGCGGTGATTGTTGCTACCCATACACAATTCCACAAGGGAGAATTGGAACGCATTTTTGAATGTTACATAAAGTGTACATGACGTTTTTCCAAAATGATGGATGCAGCATTTCTGAAAATTCACTTATGGCATGGCTACTGATGGTGGGACAAGTAATTTTCCGGTTTGGCCCCTCAGTACAAAACATGCTGCATTCCAAAAGGAAACTTGCTAAACTTCAAATGAGGACCCTCGCCCTCCAGCTCATGCATCGATCTAAGGCTCAGTGACGCTGGAAAAGAACCCCAAGGCTCCTTGCAAGCCACGGACATGTTCCTGGGCGAGGAAGGACAACGTTTATGCTTATGGAGTTATCTGCTAAAGCGTGAGCTAAAATGAAAATAAAATCCACTTAATAGGTTTGGTTACAACCCTACACTACATTTCCATATTCTGCAAGATGTTTTACTGAAAATTCTGCTACGTTCTACAAAACGGAGGCCCACGGTTACACATTGCCATGTCCTCCTGCTCCCTGACATCTACTAAACAAAGGAAACACATTATGAATGTCAACCTTTGCATATTTCCATGCTACAAATCCGGTCTCATCGCAGAATCCAGATGCCATAGTCTGATGCGGACCACCAGCCAGTCTGGTATACCGTATAGCCCAGTCCCTGAATGAACAGTTATATATTGTCACCCCAAATTACTGGCTAGTGTTGAATTGCCTTTTCAGATGTAGGGAGCTGATACTTGAACAAGAAAGGATTACATGGATAATGATGATACCCAGGGTACCAATTTAGCCGTTGCTTTATTTGAAACACACTAAATTGAGCTGCAACCTAGAACATTTCAACAAAATTTCGTTTTCTTTCCAACACACACAACCATCCAACGCCATGCACAAATGTACAAGAGACCAAAAAAAGCTGAGTCATGTTTTCATTTTAATTTTTTTAATAAAAAATTATTCTTTACAGTAGAGCTCTCCAAAACCACTCGAAAATGCAGGTTACCTGAACATGGACGATGTTTGGATAATGGAGCACGGGGAATAGCCGGGTGTGCGTAGGGAGGAGGCCTGGGGTCAAGTTCAGAAGTCATTGACAGGCAAACCAAAGCCTAAGAAGTGGACTGGAAGACAACAGGAACGACAAGTTTCAGGACGTCGATTGCCTTGATGAGGGTCCCTGGGCTGAAGTGCTCACGCGCTGGCACCAGTGGACAAGACGGGGCATGTGCTGGGGCAAATTCAGGAATGGAGACAAAAATAGAATCATGGCGGAATGTGCTTTGTATGGTTTGAACCGTGCTCTGGTAGTGAGGTGAAAAGGTATGTTCTCCTGATCCACTCGGGTCAACGTTGAGAGGTCACAGGTCGCTTGGCGGCCCACTCCTACAGGGGGCGGATCTGTAAGTGCGCATGCATTAGGAAGCCCACCGTCTGGTTTAAAAACAAACAAAAAGAAAAGTCTATTGGCAAGTTGTTTGGTTTCATGTTAATCTTCTGAAAGTACTGAAGGGAAAATGCTAAAACAGAACATCGGAATTAAATTTGAGACGGGATAATGCAGAAAGAGGTACTTCAACTCATAGGCCTGATGTAAACATTGTAAACAAGTCTAAAAATCTTTTTGCGCTTTCTGCACTGCAATATGTATATAGTGTTGGTTCGAAGAAACAATGAGTTGATACCTTAATAAGGACTATAAAACTGAGCCACAAAGAACTGGTTCCTCAAGTGGAATCAAGTGGGCTGTGTAACTGACAAACAAGTGCCAGTCTTGAGAGGCAAAGGTGTAAGGCTAGACAAACAGCTGTAGCAGTGCACCCTGCTCCCATTATGTCTAGGATATACATTGTATAGCTACATAACCATCATTAAATGTGCTTCGAGTAGACCATGATCTTGAATCCTTGCAATTAAAAACATTTATGGTAACGCAAATATTGTTCTTTGAACACAAGTTATTATGGCTGGCTACACGGTTCTTACTGCAAGTGATCTACACACGAAAGTACACACACAATCTATGAATCACAGATGAGGCGAAATGCTCCAATCGTCTAGAACAAGAAATGATACAGGACTGGTGTTCTGCTGTGCCCAATGCCCTTCAACATCCAACTCCTCAAAGGAGGGAAGGAGTCCATTAGCCACGCCCACTGCACTCCATCAAAGCAGCCAGAGGGGGGGGGGGGCGCAGTGTAAGTGTTGCATGCTGCCCACAGCCATCTTCAACAGTGAACGTGTAGCTAGGATTGGACACAAATAGACAAGGGATTCACTCCTGCCAGGCTGCCAATGAATTAAACAAAAAAACATGTCTAAAGATTTAAAAAACGGTTGTTGCCCCAAAGCAGGCATAACGACCTGCCCGCTTGTCGGATGCATACTTGTATTATAAATTTCAGTTTGTGGATTTCTCTCTTTTTTTAAAAAAACCTCTGTGTACCCCCTTTTTGCTGGAAACAAAATCAGGGAGGCTGGTACACGTTATGTAGAAAATGGACAAACGTTTACACAAGTTTTAAAAAGATACCAAGCTTGAGGTCTGCTCCATATTTAGTCCATGGTAAACTCTAGGATGGGTGTACAACCAAGTCATTTGCCCCTGCTCAGAAAATAATCATCACCACGACAAGACTTGCCATTCTTATACTGACTGGAAACAGTTACTCTACAGAAGTGCATTTACTCACCTCAGATGGCTTTACTGTTCTTTTCTATTGGCTGGAAGCAGAGTGATTGAGAGAAACCCTGTCGCTCCCCATTGAGGTCCACCACCCCTTCAAGAGGCTGCTGCTCTGAAAGAGAACAACCCACACGTTGGATTTGAAATGTTCCAGCGTGTCTCCCGAGTATCAGAGAAGAAGAAAGGGGGTCAGAGTAGGATGTGGAGCTGTGTCAATGAGCTGCAATTACCCTAGTGAGGAGGTCAGCACAAAAATGAAAAATAGACATTATGAAGGATATTTCATGGTTGTGTGTTTTAGTGCAATGTCTGGATGGTCGGTGGAAATTGTGTTACTTAAATCAGTTGCTATTCTCTTCAGAATCCAAAGAGGGTTTGGAAATCTGCCCATGATCCAACCCAGGAACAGTTTTGATAATGATTGGTAATTTATAATGCACTTAATACCAGGAGGTTTCTAAGCGCGGACCTGGGAATTGAACCTGTGTTGCCCTTCAAGGCGAGCGTGTTGCCCCGGAGCCATCCTCCTGAGACGAGTTGGAGTATGGTATTCTATATAATAGGCTCTCCAAGAAGAGACAATTAGACGCATGCTGGTCCACTTTAACTTCCTTGGAGTCAACATTTGCAAGGAGGACATTAGTTCTGTGCAAACTGCCCGTTTGTCTTGTATGTGAACGTCAAGTAGTGTAGCATGTGGCTGCTGGCTTGATTGTGTAAGCATGGCATCATTTGCACAGAATATTATGTCTCAGCCATATGCACTCCTATGCAGTTCCTAGCGGCCATTTGTGGCCCATAAGGCTCTGGAAGGCCTAAACCACAGATCTCATGAGTGGCCCAGACGTGTTGCGAGGTCTGGAAAATATCGCTAATGTTGGGTTAGCTAGCCTTTTGGTTGTAGCCCCCCCCCCCCCCCCGAGCTTCAATCCGGGGCTACAACCTATAGTAGCCCCCTTCGGGCATCGCATCTGAGTGGCGCACCACTCACTTGTTCTTGGACCCCTGATGAACACCTGGAAATACTCTGAACAGTTACCAACTCAACAGTGGGAAATGTGTGCAAATTAAGATACAAGACCACCCAACTGTCAGTCACCTAGATAACTTTGATTGCAGTCATCTAAACGAGGCACAAAGGTGCCTCAAACTTTTCCCAGATTAGGGTTTCTTTTTATTTTGTCCCTTAACCACATCTGAATTATTTCAGCATCCCACCTAGAGAAGGCAATACATACATGTAATTAATATTCACCCCTTAAACAGAACTATGGCTTGATCCATTTTGTTTGTGTTGTGTGCTATGCTTGCACTGCCCTCTGCCACCCCTCTGTAACTGGTTCATGGCAAGACTGAGCCAGTACGTTTTGCCCTGTATCATGCATCATTCCTAGCCCACCCAGCTTAGCATGGTAATCATTGAAATGGTTCTGCTCCAGTGGCCTCAATTTTGTTTTTGTGCTGCATTCTTTTCTCGGTCCCTCAAACCTGCTACAGAATTAGCCATTGCAGGTCTATGTTCTGACAGAAGCACTACTGCGGTGTATGCCAATGTGTGCGGATTGCTGAACCACTCTGCTGCTGAGCAGACAGGGCGTGGGTTTCCTTCAGCAAAGGGCAAGAAAGCATGAACCTCTAATCAGGAAAGAACACTGCTGAGCTCGAGACAAACTGGAAACGCATAGATCTTATGTGCAACAATGTGACTTCTCTCTTCAGATTTGGTTCTTGGGACAAAGGGGCAACGTCTTAACTATGAAAGAGATCTCCCTCTGCATAACCATCAGGAGGAGTAAGGAGGGGCGTGTCCAGGAGTTGCACATGCTACCCCTGGAATCTGATTGGCGACCCCACGTGCCACCCCATTATCCTAAACTATAATCATGTGTGTGTGCGCTCCTACTTTATGCCATCCGTGGGTCAACCCAGTCAAGAGAGTCCGGACACGCCATTGGTAGTAAGTGGAAGGATTGAAAGTTCGCACCTCATCAGCTCTTTCTAAGGTCTATGTGTGCATTCTTCCACTTATGCATCCACTCAAAAAAAACTTTTCACTTAGCCCCTTGATACCTTTGCATTCCAAAACAGATGCATACCTCTGCCAAGGTACCAAAATCTGCATGATCGTTTCCCTGGCCAAATTCAGAAGCAATAGTGCCACGTTGCTGCTTCTTTGCACCAACCCTGGCACTGCAGCCACATATTTCGCTTCCATCTACCGAAAATTACCCTGCTTCTCCACTACTGTGGCCTTCAAACTGCTCCACACTAACACACCCGATTCACTGCCCACCAGAACCGAGTAGTCTCTACCATCCGACTCCCCCCCCCTCCCCCATGTGCACCAGAATTTCCCACTTCCAATTACTCTACGTGCCGAAAGCCAGGCAACATGCCAATACACTTACATTACAGCCCTCCAAAGTACTCCGCTACTCCACTGAAATCTCTGCCAATGCACCCTTATCTCAGCCCTTGGATCACATGTCCATTGCCCTGTCTTGCACCGTCATGGATATCTCTAATGCCTTACAGCATAGGCGGCAAATCACTATACAAGTAATTCATTTCTTCCTTTAGTCAGACTAAGGAAAAGTTACTTACCTACAAAATGAGCCCTGGACGCGTGTTTACTCAGTCGAATGTTTGCATGTCACCAGATGCGGGGGGTGGGGGGGGGGGATCCTTCCAATTTTAAGTTCTCTTCCTTCAACATCACTTGTGCCCAATGACGTTGCAGAGTTAATGGACGCCGATAATCCACAGACTCAAAGGTACACATTGGGCCTCTGTTCTGAGGAGGGGGTGGGTTGCATATGAATGAATTAAAGATGCCCATGCAGGACCCCTAGCATTACAGCAAATCACACTCCCCTCTCCAGCCGGGGCTGTTCTCTAGGTTCACATACTGGTATAGTATGGCAAGGCTCCTGGGTGAAGATTCAAGATCAGGTGCGTCACTTAATTGGACAGAGGGCTAGCTGGGATCCAAAAGCACCCCTCGCAAGCCGCTCCCTCCACTGGATCTAGGACCATTAATAGCATGAAAATACACAGGCTGGTGGATTATTAAAGCAGTTCGGGCAAGCAAAGTGAGTCAGCTTGAAACCACTTTGGGGGTTCGATTGATCTTTCCATCCTAATTTGCACAAGTTAAAGCACATATTCCAGGAAGAATTTGATTAAAAGTTTCTCTTTTTTTTAAAATGCTGTACGGAAGAACATGAAATATTGCAATACGCAAGAGGCCAGATTAGCAACTATTCACAGGGCACTTCGCTACTGTACAACTATGTGTGGCCCTTCAGAAGCAATGGATGCACGGTAGACTTCTGCATGTGTGCCACATGATCACTAAAGCAGCGCCCTGCTCTTCCACCACCATCACACTGGGCAAGAGGTCAGCCACATGACAATCCGACAATACTGGACGATTTGTAAGCATTAGATCTCAACCTGCAACTTTAATTGTATGGTTAGTTTACGATTCGAGATTTCCATATAAAGTAATGTGGGAAGGGTGGAAGTGACGGGGCACCAGAAATGTTGTGTTAAACTCCGGAATGAACAGGAGTTGCTATTGTAACTGTACATTCATATACATTGCCTCTACTTAAAGGGGTTTTATGCATGCCATCCTTGTAACGCTATGTTCCTGGCAATTGCAATTTTTACAGGGGCATTTAATGCACATTTTTATGAGCTCCAACTTACTGCCTTCTCTTTATGATTGGTATCAAATTCTTACAGGGTGGCTTTATAAACAAACACCATGCAGCTTCTACTTACATGGCCAGGGGACTGTTTATTTCTGTGTATTTATCGGTTAATGTCATGTTACTTCCCTTGCTCAATATCCCCTTGTAGTCTGCTGGCATTCCGAGGCGATCCACGGAGAACAGCAACATCTTTCTCTCACTACGAAAGCTGACGCCACTGATGGAGAAGACTTTCCTTTGCTCCCCGGTCAGATTGTATTGCCCTGCAATGCACATTGCCCAACGTGGTAGGCCTGATCCGGCACGTACGCCTTATGTTGGACACCCCTAATGGTGCATGCTGGCTTCTGATCCGGCTCTGGAATCGGGAGACCAGAAGCAAGGACTATAGGCAGTGGCTTTCCTAAGGGGGGAGGGGACAGGGTTTGGGAAGGAGGGTGTTAGAGCCCCAGATCTTTTGGTTGTAGCTGCGGATAGAGGCTCAGGGGCTACATCCAAAAAGCCAGCTAGCTCAAAGTCGGGCCAGTCCTGATATTAGCGTCGCCCCAGATCTTTTGCAGGCCTAGAAACACCCTTGACCACAAGCTACTGCAGAACAGTAACATGGCCTCAGGGAAGATTGATGAAGTGGTAATGAAGGGAATCCACTGTCGAGCTTCAGCTGCATAGGGACTTCAATGAATTCTGCTGAAGGAAACTTCACCGCTCCCTCCCAGCTCAAGGCAGCAGAAAGAACTAGTTTTAATGCAACACAAACTGCCTGGCTAAAATTAGTTACTGTAAGGAGCCCAGCAATCAGATCATGTATGACATTTCAGGGTGCGTCAGGGGTGATCAAAAAGGATGCGCGAGAAATAGTGAAAGATATTGACGTTGGTTTTACGAGAGAGGATACACACATTCATCACTGTACGAATGCGTAACTTTTTTGTTAGGCCTGGTCTCGAAAAAAAATCATGGGTTTCAAAACAGGAAATTCAATATCAAAATTGTGTTAAGAGCTTTCGTGCATGGCTTTAATATGAGCGGGCAAGCCACTGGCAAATGGTGCCCGTAGCTTTGACTATCAGTCTCTTTTAGGATCCTGGCTACAGCTGGGCCCACCACCTAAACTTACTGAATAGACCCACTGAAAGGGCAAGTTGATTACACGGACCTCAAACTCAAACCTTAGATAAGGAGATGCATATGGCAATGCCAGGTGGCACCAACTGGAATGTAGTCACATGTAGGGTAGATCTGATCGAGTGGTGAGGTACACTCATCCTGGAAAGCAAAATCTTGAAGTTTGTCTTTGGGAAAAATGTCAACATAACCCCAATTTTCTCCAAAAGTTGGTTGATGGCTGGACTGGATCTGAGTGGAGATGACGGCCATTCCCATGCAAAGAGTAGAAGCAGATCAGAAATGTCAATTTGAATCCTCCCTCAGGAACAGCCTGGAAAATACAACCAAAAGATGTGGGGCCAACCAGCATGAAGACAGTTGCACCACAAGGTGGAGAATGGAAAGTGGGACCATGGCTTGGTTGATGCCAGAACTCAAGAGCCGAATCCCTAGTACCCCTAGATATAGTTAATGGTCAAAGTGAGCCTGGTCACAGTCAGAAGGCCTAGCCCACAGGGTTTGCTACATATTTTGTATCATAGTATCTCAACATGGACTGGTCAGTGGAGGATGGAAAAAGCCTCGACATTAAACAAGATCATCAAGTCAGGAACAGAAGAACCGAGATGGCTTATGGATCAAATGTTGGATTGGAGACTAAAGTCAGATTTTGTTTCAGAGACACCCACTTCAAAATTGAAAGCAATTCCTTGCAGCCAAAGAAAGTTTCAGGGATGATGCCGCTGAATGGCTACCAATGAGGGAGCGGCCACTGGAGTTCAAAAACTGGAGGATGGATTAGCATTAGCCAGACTTTGCATCAGAAAAACAAGTCCAAACAATGTGGGGACGATACAGGCACTTTGAAAGGGTCACAGGACTAAATTGATTAATCCCCCAGGTAGGTGGTAACATCTCCGCCATCCTCACTGTCTGTAGACTCAGACTTGGATTTAAAGGCTCAGCAAGCTTTGCCACCTTTAGGGCTGCATGCGCTCGCCATGAGGTTCAGTAAAGACCATCTTTCTCAAGCTGAACTGGATTGGAAACCTCTCCAACAAACAAAAGTGGTCTCGGGAAAACAAAATCCAAAATGACAGGAAATCCACCGCAAAGAGAACACACCTCCAGAAGATCAAACAGAAATCAACTCAATGTGCCTACACCAAACTTCACTTGAGGGTAAATACTTGGAAAAAGCCAAAAATCAAGGAAAAGGCAGCGGAAAACCTCTGCTGCCGCGTCTGACACTTACGAGCGTGGTGGGAAATGAAGCAACGATGGAGCGAAGCAGTATGGAACGGCCTGGACATAAACAGAACCCACGTCATGCCATCTTGATGCAGTCAATATGAAAAGGTGTTAATTGTGATTACTACATTTTTTTCAGGCTCTTCCCAAATAACATTTGGAGATATGCAAGCAGGTCAACCCAAGAAGTTTCCCATCCCGATTCACGTGCCAGTCCATTAGCCTTAGCAAGCGCAGCACCTGCTCTGACAATACCTGCACCAAGCAAACGGGGGGGGGGGAGGGGGGCTTTGGTCCAGCCCACTTGGACGATAAGGGAACAATATGTGTCCAGGCTCTGGGGCTAGAAGCAGACTGGTCGACGGGCATGGGTTTTAATGGTTCCATCTTCATCTGTCATCACAAAAGAGCCATTGCCACTCTGTGATCCCAGTAAGAACACAATCACACATTCCAGGCAATGGGAAGAGCTTTGCCACACATTTAGCACTTCACGGTAGGCAGAACTTTCTGCTTATGGCATGAAACGACCAATAGGGAACCCTGTATCAGACTCAGTCTCATGGAAAAGGTTTCTATGATACCTTGAGGAACTTCCTACGAAGGAGAAGCAAGCCACCTGTAAGGCTCGTTTAAGCCTGTTCCAATTAGGAAGAGCAGCACACAGCAAACCCAGGCAATGCACATTTTACTGCTGTAATGACACCACATTATGCCTAAGAGGGCCATCTCCTACTTGAGAAAATGTCGCTAGCCTACATGGTTCTCAAGAAAGATCATGAGAATGCGCTAGTAGGGAGGCTCCCCTTAATTAGAATTCAGGTCAATGGGGTTTCCGAGAAGCCAGCACAGGGAGCACACACTGTCTGCATGAACATCTACTCTAAGTAAACCCAGCTGGTCTCCGACTCAGCACTTCTCCTTTGCTGAAGTGGCTGCATTCATGCATTGCATAAAATTTGGCTGACATCTGCAATTTCAACTGCGACTCAGAACAGCCCACTAGAATCCCGTCCACGCCTTCAAGCCCCTGAAGGTTTGCCTGAAACGCCCAAACTTGGCTGCACAGCGGTTGGCTGCACAGCTTCACACTGGAGTAAAGATTTAGAAGCTAGCCCAACAAGTCATGGATTTCAATAGAGCACAACAGCTACTCTTGAAATTGCTTCAAAAGGTGACGCGGCAAAGGCTCTCCAGCCCACTGGAGAGAAGTGAAAAACCATATACCTAGGGGCACAGTCATTCAGTACTCAATCCAAGCCAAGGAAGGTGCCGCAAGGACCGGTACAGCACATGAAAAGCCATCACAGCACACCACACCTCCAGAGAACCCCGACATGTTTTGGTTTACTCAACACCAACCAAGGGCACCAGCTGAGGGACCACAAGTTCTCCATGTGGCTATGGACAGGGAAATGGTTGCCCCCCCCCATTTCAACATGTAAACCCCCCGTGTCTCACATTTTGCACCCCACTCTCACTACATCAGGTTTACAGATGCCACATACACCCCAACCTGTGCATTATTTCTAAAAGTGCTCATCAGATGAAGTCCAACTGAGAAACTAAGAGGGGAATGGTGCCTGAACGCCACAGGCGCTTTGTCTAGTAGTTTACTGTTGAGGAATTGTACAAGAAAATAAATAAACTTACATATTTTACAAAGCTATTAACTGGAGGACATCTTCACCCTGGGTTTTATCGTGTAGTATGTCTCTTGTGTGTTTCCTACGTGTGCTCGATCTGTAGCTTACAATTCACATGAAGAGCGATGGAAGACCAGAAAAAGGTACACTTGGTGTAGACAATGAAGGTGGTTTTGGGAATTGAGATTGGGAGAGGTACGGAGAGCAGACCTCCTCACAAGCACGGAGTCTGCCGCTGAAGGAAAGCCCAATTTTACACTCTCAAAAAAATGGAATGGCAACACATGGCGTGATTTTACATTCATTCACTTTTTTTTTTAAATTGAGTTTTTTTCCAAGCACAAATTTCCAGATATTTTATATACTTCCTGCCAACTACATCGAGAGGTTAAAACAGTGCGACATTTTAAAAATGTTTTCTTGATTCCTCTAGAAGATGGCAAGGGTAGGGAGCGGGAGAATAGGGGCATATGCCGTGCCACCGAAGGGGAGCTTGCAGTTGGGCTTTAAGCAGGGATGGAAGAGTTCCATGGCATTTTAGAGATCTGCAACTTAAGCCTGTTATTGCATTTTGCCTTAAGTGTGCCAATTCGACCCCCCCCTCAAATCCCTGTGAGCATAAAGAGAAGATTGGACTGCAATAAAATTAATATTAATCCCTTTGCTTCACTTGGCTTATCCGCAGCCCATTGCGTCACCTTTTACACCGGTCTCGGTGTCGCTACACCCAGTGGCTCGGCCTGCCCTATGCCCAGGGAGAGGCAGCGGGACATACCAGGGTAAGAAATGTCCCAACCTTCTTGGGGGAAATATCAGGCAAGTCGCTAAATTAGATTCAACCACACACGAATGCAGTTCAGTAGTGAGTGGAGTAGTGGTCCTAACAGACTTAGCAGTGTTTAAGGGCCATGGGTTCCTTCCTCGACCCCAGCCATGGCCTAGCCTGTGCGTGATTAATCGCACGTTCAGTGTTTAGAGGCAGACTGAGGGCACGCCGCCTGTGTGTCCATGCTTTGCACCTCACAATCAGAACACCAGGGCCCAAGGGCTAATGATTCTGTAAGTGCAGCTTAGCTGGAGCTTTTGCTGAGCCTTACCAAGTCTGGCTTTTTCATTGATCTCATCTCCTTTCCCAGGAACTTCAAACAAGGAAGTGTTCCACCTTTGTGGTAGAGACTTTTAAAAGTATTAACCCAGAGAAGGAAAATAAGCCTCCCCTGCATAGTGCCCCATAAAAGTATAAATGTCCACCCATGGCTACCATTTCTCTATGATATGGCTCATGTAGTCCTCCGTTGGCCAACGCCCTTGCTCCTCAGTCTCCTCCTTGGGCAGGGCTTCATTGGAGCGGTGAAGGAGCCGCTCCTCCCGGTGCTTGATCCGCTGCTCCCTCCGCTCCAGCTGTCGCTTGAACTGGTAGCGCTGCTGGAAGAGGTCTTTTGCATAGTCATAGAGCTTCATGTCCAGCTCGTTGAGCTCCTCAATGCGCTGGATGGTGGTGTTGTCCAGGTCCACCCCACCAGCACGGGTGTTATTGTACTGCATGAAGGGCCGGATGAACTTCAGGTTAAAAGTCCTCTCAAACAGGTACTGAGTTTTCCGCTGAAACTCAGTCAGGCCAAAGAAGGCCATGTCCCTGAGATTCTTTTTGGCACTCTCCAACAGCACCTGAGCCCGCTTGTTCTCGGGAATGAACGACATGTTGTAGCAACCGACCAGGCTAAGGTCCGCCAACATTCGCACCTGGCGGTTGTTGGCCAGATTGTAGGGGCATTCCATGAATTCCGGCAGTGTACAACCTGACCAATCTGTACCCTCATAGCAAGGTGGCAGCTCGTCTGGGGTGGGCGTCCGGCCATCACACATGTGCAGGGACGTCTTCCAGGTGGCGCCTCGCTGCACGTGCCGCCATTCACTCAGGTACCGCGACACAGGGTCTCTCAGCAGTGTGATGTAATAAAATTTCCTGTAGGGGGGAAAAAGAACAGTCAATAAGAGGCAGAAAACAAAACAATCTTATAATTACACGCATGTTAAGAAACGGGCACAAGAGTCAGAATGGGTGACAGTTCTAGATACACAGATACTACTGGAAAATATGGATGGCCAGAAAAATCGGGACCAACAGTTATTTAGGTCTGCTGTAACACCCGAAGTAAAAATCCACTGTGTTCCATCATTTCCATTAGTGTGCATTATAATTTTAAAATCCTCAGTTCCTGAGCCAGTTATCACATCCCTCTAATACAGTCGAGATACAGCTAAAAAGGAGAGCAATTAAGGCGATTAACTGCTATCCGAACTTTGGAACATTAGCTATTCTATTGTGCTTAATGGCGCAAGATTGTGTGTTAACCACCTATTCAAAGTCTACCTTGGTAAAAAATGATTACTGCTGGATTAGCTGCGGCAGTGGAGCGCGTTGGCCGATTTCAGTGAACCTCCCTGCGAGGGCTTCTGGAAAAGGAAGCGCAGTGACCACCGTCAATCCTGGATCCTTGTGCTTCTAAGTTCAAAGGGAGTAGGCAGAGTGGGCTTGTACCCCACATTGCACTCCTACCTAAATATCTACGGTCTCTCTTGTGGTTTACAGCAGTCTAGGATGTGGGTCTGCAATCTTTGGTTCTCCGGTTATGGGAGGTTTTGTTGGAAGGGGGCAACTATTGATGGAAAGGGCACATTTTGGAAACTTGGTAAAGAGTTGGGCAAGATCAATTTTTAATAGTATGAAGTTCTCTCCAGATATCAGTGGGGAGGTCGCATAGGGTGGTTCAGAAGTCAAGGAAGACGCAGAACCTGGCCCTGGTGATGCTGGTTTCACCACCATTTGGCACCCTATGATAAATTGGAACATTCCTGTCCATTATGAAAAGGATGGAGGGCATCCGCCTCACATTGGGGCAGATCAATTTGTATTTAACATCGAGGATATCCCGCAAGAGTTGGAGTTTGCCTGAAAATAGGATGTCAAGTAGGGGGCTCCAAAGGGGGGGGGGTAACAATCAAGCAGAAAGACTCATCAAAAACTACTGAAAAGGAGGAAAT
Source organism: Ambystoma mexicanum (assembly GCF_040938575.1). Taxonomy (NCBI): domain Eukaryota; kingdom Metazoa; phylum Chordata; class Amphibia; order Caudata; family Ambystomatidae; genus Ambystoma; species Ambystoma mexicanum. The sequence continues at coordinate 289,229,209 of NC_090932.1, read as the reverse complement.
ATGCCCTCACCCCTAGGGAGGGATGACACGGCTAGGGCAAGAAGAGCCTGGCGTGCAGCTAAGTAGATGGCACTACTTACAGTTTGCATCCGACCCACACTTTGGGAGCACAGTCAAGTCAACTCCCTAGCCTCTGCTACCGCATCCACGTGCAAACTTATCAGAGCGAGTAAACAATTCATCTCCACTGACAGCGGCCTTATTCTCGCGAGAGCCCTCATACTCTCTAAATTGGATTACTGTAACGCGCTCTACATTGGTGCGAACAAACAGATTATCCAAAAAATACAGGTACTCCAGAACAATGCCTTGAGAGCAGCACTCAAGATCAACAGAAATGAACACATTTCTTCCACGAGAAGAAAATACAAATGGTTATCTACCTTTGATAAAATCCAATTTAAAATTGCCTCCCTCACATGCAAGTGCCTCAATAATAGAGCACCGCCATACCTCACCTACAGAATCAGTAGGAAAACCTCTCTCAGACCGACCAGAACAGCTAACTAATTGCCTGCAAGTACCACGCTTCAAACTCTCCACTATTGGGGGACACAGCTTCCCAGTTAAGGCTGTGCAATTGTGGAACTCCTTACCCCCTGGCCTTAGAGAACACAAATCCTTTTCTAAATTCAGACAGAACTTGACAGACTGGCTAAAAGCAAATGATAAATAACTTCCTGACTAACACTCACTCGACCATCCACATGCTCCATCAGCACATATCCTTCCGCACATTGAGTCACCTAATATGTGTTAGTCCTCTCTGGACACCCTCTCTGTGCTGTGTTGTACTGCGATAATTATATCCAGCCGCTCATGCAATGCACATTGTATTTATACCATTGTATCTCGTGCACCTATCTATGTCTTTGTATTTCATGTACCTATATAACCAAGCTGAATGTATCCTTATTGCCTGCGCCCCGATGCCCCTGGGTCTGGAGCGCATTATAAAAAAAACAAACAGTGAAGGCCCAGGCAAGGTTGGAGGCGGGACCACACTTTATGGATTGCTGGTTAACGGGGTATTGCTTGAACCTAAAGTTGTTCCTCATGCATTTGGGTGGTATTAGTCTGCACCAAAATGTACCAGCTGATCTGGTTGCAAATGTTACTAAAAGCTAGAGCCTAAATATTTCCACTGCATGCTCCTCCTTTTTTCAGTTTGGAAGGATCCATGGAAAGGCAAAATTAAGTGTGTCCCCCAAAATGGACAGCCTGCATTTTGATCTTGCTTTCTCACACATGGAAGGACGCACAGGCATCAGCACTGCAAAAGGAACCTGTGCAAAAAGAACAAATATGTAACTGACAGCAGCATTGTAAGCTTCAAAGTTACAGTAAAGAAAGGAGACGATACACGCCAGGGTGGCGCACCAACCCTGTAGGTAACCACCTGTCACACAAGTTAAGGGCCCGAGTGCAACGAGGGTCCCTTGATGAGGGCGGCACAGTTACCTAGAGGGTCAGTCCACCCCCGAGGGGCATATCGTCATTAGCACCCATGTAGATCCATACATGGGTGCCAATAGATTTTTTCCACCTAAATTAAAACAAAAATAACTGTTGCCGTGCGGTCCGACGACACCGTGCGGTCATCAAGGCAAGTAACTTTTTCAATACTCTTAACTGTCGTAATGAAAACTGAAGAGGGACTGCCGGTAAAACAGCACAGCACTGCGCCAGGCCGCTCCACAAATGTGGGTTTTATTTTTTGAGAGGGGAAAACATGTTAGCATGTTTAGGGAACTAAGCGGGTGCTCAGAGATCAGGGGGGTGGGGGAGCGAAGAAGGGAAGGGGCTCCGGCAGCCCAGAACGCAGGTTTGCACTATACAGTACAGCCCACGTTCTGGGATGCCCGGTTGGCCAGCGCCCACATGCAGGGTGCTAATGCCCGTTAACCAATAGTTTATCGTTGCACCATTATTAATGGCTGCCAAATTCCCTACCAAAATGAAGACTGCGTTGTATTTTTCTACATCTGCCATCCTGTATCCTTGATGGGGAAGGCAACTGTGAACCCACCAGGCCTCTGCGGTTGGCTTTTGTGTTTGCTGCAGCAGTTGGTCTCACGCGCCCGGTCTAAGCTTCTTGCACCTTCACTCCGGGATAGCGTGTGCAAGCAAAGCGCAACACTGACAGAACAGTGCATTAATGCAGCAATAGCTCTGCAAGTCCCCCCTCAAACAGAAGCTTGGGGACTGGTTACATTGCATCGAATGCGGGCAGGCAGACTTTGCAATGGTGTCCAGCCACGGCTTTATTGGGAGAGCCCGGTCACCCTAAGAAAGGCACACTGTCCAGGAGACGGCAACAGAGCCATCATCAGGGTTCGAAATTGGGTAACATTTAGCTCCTGCTTGTGGCCTAGAAGAGCCTGTTTATCCTGACACTGAGCTACTTTTGGCTCTCCTGGCCACCTGATGCCAAACACACCTAGCTCAATATATAGCTGTGCGTTTGGGACAATATAAAACTAAACTTACAACATATCTATAGAATATTTAATCTATAAGGGGTTATAAATTACGGAGAAAATGATGTTTGCATTTTACGTGGAAGTTAGATTTGCAGAACGTTATGTACTAGCGCCTCATTGCCTAGTGGTAGCTCCTAGTCACTCGTTAATGCTGTATATCTAGGAGATGCTTTCAACTCTTGCTTGACCAGTCTTAATGTCAATCCCTGCATTAGCATCAGAGGAGCTGTACTACAAGGGACCCCAGCCAGGGATTGTTTGCTTGCACTGGGTAGTCTTTTATAAGGCAGAGTCAAAGTACACATTAGCAGTGAGTCCAGGGCGATTTGCAGCTCTAAGGGAGGAAGTGCAGCTCTAAGGGAGGAAGTGCATTTGCTGAAGCATGCTGATCTACACATCTAGCTAGCAACATCCCGTTTCCTTCTATTTATTTTAAAAGCAAACAAACTACACTGTTCGTCTTACTAACAATTTCAACCCCTTAGTTACAAGGTAAAGCAGATTTCTCAAACTAAAAATCAGTGTATTTCAGTAACTGATGTAACTTTGCTTTTTGTGGAAATTGAACTTTTTTCCCACATCATGCATAATAGGATTTAGAACGGCATTAAATAATGACAAGCAGCAGGTAATGTTAACACTCGTGTATACCCCAGGGGCGAGATTAAAGACGGAGTTGGTGCATGGCTGGGAGCCCAGGTTTTTTTATTGCAGTGTGTGCAATTTTCTAGACTTCAGAAAATGCATGTTCCCACTGGATCTTTAGATGTGCGCCAACATGCATCGTAGTCTGTGAAGAGGAATACTAGCACTCTGTGTATGGCTGCCAACTTGTAGGTTTTCTGTGTTGGGCAGAGGGGGCTAAATCACATTCTTTGAGCTCGGAGTGACATCACAGGAAATGGTGATAAACATGTAAAGGGGGCAGGGGGAAGTGGTATGTACCTCGATTTCAAGCTGGTCCCTTTTTTTTAGAATGGACATTTAAAGTTTCTACAGTTATCCATGCTGTCTTTACAAATATTCCAAACCTCTCTAGGTGTGGAAATGAAGGCTAAACCCACTGAAACTGCTGCATATTTACCTCGTGACCAATCCATGCAATCCCAGGCAAATCACTCTTCCTAACTGGATCTCATTTTCTTGGGGCGCCAACACAATGCGATCACCAAGAAAGGAATGTGCTAGGTGTGCCCTGCACAAAACGCCCACTCACCCATGCTTTAATAGGATTTCACATAATAATCAACGTCAAAATTAATGTATGTAGTGTACACCAGAGACTAACTAAAAAGTCCAGGGTCTAACCACAGGACTCATTTGAACCCATGATGCTTGACGCGGTCTTGTTTCCAAGACAAGCAGCTCCCCCTGTGCTATCCCCCCGGCCTATTACTTACTGCACTGGTTTTTATACAGCACTCAGTTTTAGTGCGAGGTGGGAGGGATGTTGAATTGCAGTGTATGGGTCACTTATCAGTATCCATATTATTAGTGAGGTGGAAAGTAGAATTTGAATGCGTTAGTGAGGGGTACAAGCAATGGAGACCCACAATAGGCATTTCAAGTAGTTATTCCATGCAGGAAGTCTTTGCATTGGTGCGCCTCTGAGCACAGCCACAGTGAGGAGCGCCTTGAGATCATACCAATGGTACATAAGGCGCTATATAAATGCAGAAATAACATAATGACATAAAATATCACTGAGGGTATCACATAGGGCAAAATTGCAGTGGAGCAACAAACTAAAGGCAGAAGAGATCCAGGAAAAAGCCAAGTGGGGACCACCAGCAGCAAATCACCGCAGAAGGAAATAACAGCAGGGCATTACAGTGATGTTGATCAATGAATTGTAGGCGGGGAAATTGCCTGGGGCATGCACTTCGACTGCAAGGAGTCCACCTGCAATGGTTTCTGTCACTTGCCCCAAGGCCTGTTTCAATGGGGTTCCCACATACTACCCCAACTTCCTAGTGGGGTGGTGGGGCACATTTGTATTGGTCACAGGGATCCTTGCGACCTGCCACACATTTGTATCCAATCTCTGCCACCATGCAGGGCATGGAGTGCCCCCTGCTCCTCCCATTATTGCCAGATTGAGACTGGGGAAGCTCTGCCAGTGATTACGCAAACTAGCAGCTATGTGAAGCGCTGACCAAGCCAGGAGGGCATGAGCCAATTTAATGTTACTTATTTTATCAGCCTCAGAAGGCTGACATTATTTGCAATTGCAGCTTGCATAAATCTGTTTGCAGAAGGTGCATCAACAGACTGAGGAACTTTAAAATTATTCAAAGGATATACTCTAAATTCACCTAGTGGAGTAAACATGTACAAAAATAAGGTTACAGGAAGGGGTGCATGTCGGAATTAATAATTACCACTATCAATACCATAAGTGGCCTTCTATGCCATAATTCTTCAGCATGTCTGAAATTACAAATCGGTACTCAAGACCTTCCTCTTTGCTTCTGCCTTCGCTCCGCTTCTCCCCTGCTGATCTGCTCTCTTGGCACTGTGCACCTGACCACCCTCTGTTCCCTGGGCCCAGGTACCTGCTCACCCTGCCACCCTCCTGGCCACTCCTTGCACTGGGGACTGTATCTGTACGCTTACAGCCCCGCCCAACCCCTCCCCCCCACCCTCCATTTGCACTTCGACTTACCCAGTCTGCTGCCTTAAACACAGCCCTTGCCACTTGCTGGCTGCACTACCACTGTTTATTGCCCCTATTTTCTATTTATTTATTATTATTATTTATCTGCTCTCCTCTGCTCCGCCCTGGTGTGCAGTTATATTTTCGAATGTAATAATTTCTAAAGTCAAAATGTCGAAAGTATTTCGAAAATATAAATGTCGAACAAACAATAAGTCACATTTTTCCGAAATGTTTTCAAATAATCCTACATACAAGGTAAGTGTTAAAATATATTCCATATTTTATTAATCAGTAAAATTGGTATATAGTTAATTATAAATACTTAAATAACAACATTATAAATATTATATAATAACATTATGAAATACTATAAATATTTTATTAAAAGAGAAATCATTTTTTTAATAATTACAAGTGTATCGGTGAATTGCAACTTGGAATAAACAGTATCTGTTTTCACCGCTAGATGGTGCCATTGGATAACAAATTGTAATGTAGATTTTGATGTTATTTGTTAAAGTTATTGACGTAACGTAGCATTACGTTGACGTGGGCGCCATTTTTAAAGTCCAGTTCGTATCCGCTTTCGTTGCGTTCGGGTCTCCGTGCTGCGTGTTCCTGGATTTTTTGTTTTTGGATGGTTTTTTTCTTGGATTTCTTGTACCTTATGGATTTTTTTAATCACATGGATTGTTCCTGTTGGATCGTGGATTGGCATTGGGTCGCCGTGCTCGGGCTTCTTGGATTTTGTCCTTTTGGATGGGTTTTATGTTGGATCGTGGATTGGAATATGGATTTTTACACTTTTTTGCTGGATCTACCTTCTTCACTGTGGATTGGGATATGATTTTTTTGTTTTTTTCCTTGGCTGGCGTGGACTTTGATTATGGAATTCGACTTTTTCTTCGGTGGATATTTTTTTTTCCTTTGGACTGGGATATGGATTTTGGAATCGTTGGATTGGCATCATTGGTTACTTTTGGATTCGCTATACTGGATCGTGGACTCTTCAAACTGAGTTTAACATTTTAAATTGTATGCAAATTGTATGCAATTGAGTCTAAGTAGTTTTGTTTGTCTTCTTGGTTAAACAGTTTCACCATTTGTTCAATTTGTTTGGTCATAGTCCTGGTATTTTCTTTGTTTGCAAGTGAAATCCTCTGAGATAATCGCATCAAGAATTTAGACTAAGTCTTTTAAAAAGTGCCACAAGTTTGGGTTTTTAGTGTTAAAATTCTTGTTAACCCTGTTGTGCCATCCTTCCAACGTATTGTTTGTTTTTGGCCTCCCTTCCATTACGGCTTTTAGCAATTCCACCAAAATATTATATTTAGCTCTTCGTCTAGTGCCATTTCTTGTCAACTGTCCCAACCAAGTGTTTTCCATATAGTCCAATAAGTCAGAATTTTCTTCATTATTTTTGAAATATTCACTGTCGATTAAATGTTCGTAAAATTGTGTAACGTTTTCTTCCTTTACAAATGCTAATGCGAAAAGTTTTTTTTACATTGTGTTGATATGCACTGTCCTCTGTGTATTTCGTGTGGAGTCCTAGTTTGTCTTTTTTTTTCCAAATGGCCTGTGTGAAATGGAAAAAACATCCCATATGTCTTTATATACTGATCAGAATGCCTTAATTTGAGCCATTTCAAAATCCATGATGGTATTAGTAGGTTTTGTTTCTGGTATGGCGTCTAACTTTTTGAAATACAATTTTGTAGGTATCTTCTGACTAGAGGTATGAGATGGCCATTTACGGATCCATGTATAGTAAAAAACTGTTGGAAAGGCTGGGGGCATGTCTTGAAAGTCGCGTCACTTTGCCACATTTCGCACTCACCAAGTTGTTTTAAATTGCTTGCTGTTGAAAATATTTTTTTTTAAATCATCTTTTATTTCTAATGTTGCATGATGAAAATGTTCTCTTTCGGTTTTAAATATATCAGGGATGTTTATATTGCTGTAATTTCTTAGTGCTGGCGGGAGATTCTCTGTTTTGTCCTGTTTACTGTACGTTGCATGTGCTTTTCTGCAGGCATTTGTGCCGAGATGTGCAATGGCATTTTGTTACAGATTCTAGCAATTACAGACCCGCTGGCCTCAGTTGTGTTTTCTACTGCTTTTCTCTTTAGTTCAGAGTTTTTTTTTTTATTATTATGCTAGTTCTGTCAGGAAGATGGTTGTGTTCCCCTTTTAATTTTACAACGGAAGTCTGTTATTAAACTTGATGTACATTTTGTTTTCGCATATTCCGTGCACTTCCAATATGTTCTTTCATTTTTGTGGGATTCTTTATTATAAAAGTATCCATCACGAATTAGCTGTTGTCCTCCCTTCTGCGAAGTTACATACTCCACGTTTTCTGTCATTTTAAATCTAAAATAACGAAAAAAACGTTTCACTATTTCTGTCCCACATTATGTGTAGTAGTTTTCGAATTGCCCATTTAGTTATATATTTAGTATGGTAATATTACCTGTATTTGCCTGAAGTAGTTGCACTGTTCGTCCTTTAGTCTGCTCCGACGTTAGGTTCTGTCAGGTAATGACGGTTTGTCACAACCGTCATTTGTTCCTCAGCGTCTAGGTAAGGTTCTTTACACTTGGCTTTCATTTATTTGTTTAACCCGTTACTAATCCTCATTTTGTGGGTTTTTCGTTATTCATAATGTGTTATTTTGATGGATGGCTACATGGTTCTGTGGGGGGGGGGGTATTGGGGTGGAAACCCCCTCCCATTAAAACGTTACTATTTCTGACATTTTACATTGGTATGTTAGCATTGCCTTTTCGATTTCTTTTCAACATTTTTTTTTCCGAATGAGTGTCTTTCTATTGTATGTATATGATAGACCTATTTACATTTGACATTTGTTTTTTGGCATTATGTTTGATATTATCGCTATAAACCCTCCGCCCTTTCCACTCTCCCCCTTCCATGCACTTTTCCCCCCCTTTTCCCATTCCCATGCACTTGCGCGTTCTCAAAGTCACTGGGCCTAGTAAGATCATTGTTGTTGTGATCTCCCCTGTTCCCCTCCCTTGCCTAGTTGCACTCTGAATCACTTGTGTAGGAGGGCGATACAAATAAAATATATCGTACTACTATTCCAGTCTCATCTGCATTGGAACACAGGCCACACTAGCCATGTTTAGGCCTTGTGGTGTAGCAGCTCGGGCAGTACGGCTCACATTAGCAATAGGAGCAACCGATTGGCAAACAATGCTATGCAATGCTGACTAGAACAAAGCAAGTGGTTATGAATGATTCAAAGACTTGCATCATCCTTTTTAGTTTTGGGTAGTAGGTGGCGAGGAGAAGAGGGAAAAGGCCAGCAAGAGCCACCTAGAAAGGCCAGATGGCTCAATAAAGGAGCCAAGGACTAGAAAGGTGGACACCTTACCCCAGTATTGGGTCATTTCTTTCGTCAATTGCATTCTGGAGTCATTGATTGAATACATTTGACTAAAGTAAAAAGTAAAACCAAAGCTCTGGACTAGAATATGGTGTTCCTGGTGACATGGAGTTATCAGGAATCCTTAAGGGGAAGATTCCAAACACAATTGTTTACTTCTCCACTTAATTTGTTAAGGAGCTAAACACAGCAAAAATGATGCAACCCATATCTAGGAAAAAATAAGCAAATTGCTCGAGAAAAAAAGGCAACTTTGTACATTAAAGTGGTTGCTGACTGGCAAGCCAAAAGAGCGCCCTGGCTCTGGATTGATCAAGGCAGTGGCGTAAGGAGAGCTGGATCTGTGGCCAGAAGACAGGAGGAGAAGGAACCATTTTCACCCAGACTGGCGCTTCTTGATAACCAAGGAAATCTGGGCTGTGAGGCAGATGAAGACTAGGGGATGTTTTGAACTACCTGGCTACATCCACCCCTACTACTGACACAGCGGCCATCATTTTCCGTTCATTCTTTGGTCTCCCTTTCTAATTCTTTTGCCAGCACCGTCTGTTTTGCCATTTCATGCTCCCTTTTACCCATTGCAACTAGATGCGTTGAACTTTTCCCGCCACTTCGTTTTTCACTATCGTCCTTTTTGGCATATTTGCCTCTTTCCATCTTCAGCATCTCCGGCCCCTCCTTTTCTCGGTCTGCCATTATTGTTTTTAATCATTGCTGTATTTAATTCTGTGTCTTTCATTAGTCTGCCGCGGTTTTGGCTCCACCGTGCCCCATTTTATTCGAACGTGCTACGGGAGAGGGGGGGGGGGGGAAGGAGGTGCAGCAAGCTGGCTTTGGTAGTGGGCAGTGCGACAACACAATCAGACTTAACACAGGAGTACAGCGGTTTCAGTGCATGAATTTTCGTATTAAAAAGGCGAGCATAGTTGCCACAATTAGTCTAGTGTCAGCCTCTCTATATGACAAACCCTTGCTTTTATAATACGCTACTAGACCCGTGTCTCTAGACCGAGGCTTCAGACCGGGCCAATGAATACCAGTTTTTGAACAAGATGGGGAGTGGAGTGTTCACAAGCGTGTTTATGTATAGGTGATGTAGAGATGCATATGAGAAACAAAGTCTACATGTTTGCATAACTTGTGGCCGGATTCCCACATCGTTTTCCAATGGGATTGTGCCATTATAAAACGCGTCTGTTAAACTCATTTGCACACCCATGAAGCATTGCTCGGTGAATTCAGGGGCTCGCTGTGGCATGTGTGGTTTGTTCGCTGAAATGTACTGATCTACTCTCACGTTTCCGGTAGAAGTTTCTGCCATGCATTTTAAACCCGTGAGAACATTGATGGTACTTGCAGAACGCACAGATGTTGAGATGGAGTTCCAAGGGTGTCTCGCGTACAGCTTTCAGCAACTGCCATTGCCACATGTGAACGACTGCGTTCAGATCGGAATAAACATGCCCAATAACTCAAAGGGTTCATACTGGTTAATAGAATTATGCAGGCAAAGCAGTATGGGGTGTCTTCAAGCCTCATTCCAACAAAGTACACAGTGACACGCTGTTGCCGACAGTGACGTGTTGAAAATGCATTGGAAGGAGGCATGTGGAGACCAGCCAACAGCATGAGGGGTCAGCTTTGGGACCATACATTTAAATGGGTATCAAAAGGTGAACCAAGAACAGCCACCAAGTTCCCCAGCACCAGCAGCACACTTCAATTGGTGAGGTTTCCAACTACTTCATTTATCCCCACTTCATGCATAAAGTAATGCCCAATTGGGAGGATGACTTGCTACCCTACCCCCTCGCCCCCTTCCAGTGTGTCAGAGTGGCAAACCCGGCGGAGGTCATGTAGTAGTCAGCCTGTCCATGCTGGTCATGCAAGTTCCTAATGGGGACACGCTGTCCTCAATTTCAACTAATCATTAGGATAGCTTTCTGTAAGACACTGGCCTACCAAAACCATTGGAAGACTGTATACCCTGTATTGCCGTGCTCCCATCAGATCTTCTAGACACGTACTTGACATGAGGAATTTCAGATCTTAAGATTGATGTAGAGCTAGCACCAATAGAGCAAAATAGTCGGCGCTTTGCTGATTTTTAATAGTGAAATTATGTGGTTAAATCGGATTCTGGAAGTGAGGTCTGCTAATCAGACCCCACTTGCGTAATGCACACAGCTGAAAAGTATAGTGCAAACATGTAACTCTGCTGAGAAGATCTACCAACACCTCAGCAGCTGATTTATAGGTTAGTAACATGGCAGTGCAATGCATTCCTTTGAACAGCAAAAGTAAGTTCCAGTGGTCAGGGGTTGACTAACCATTAGCAATTCAAATCCTAAATTAAATTATTAAGTGTGCTCCTAGCGCTTGGTGGCAGATTAAACTTTAAATGCAAGCCATTTCAGGTTTTGACATGGTGGTCTCTGGCAATCCACAATTGTATCGGCCAAAACCTATTTGTGTCATTGTAGGCTTGACTGCTAGTGGCTCACTGAGAGGGCCCGACTTGCTTCAGTGTCTGGGACCTTCGAAACCCAAAACAATTGAGGCCAGCCCAGGAAACCCTCCCTATGGATCCGAGACGTCTTGTCCAACCTTAGACAAGAATTCTTCCCTGGGAGTTAGCTGGAAACCACTGCATTAAAGGCAAGTACTGTCAAACCAAAGCAGTGCTCACACCAGGGTGGCAATTAACAGAATCTGACGCTGGCAGGAAAAGGTGTGGTATAAAGCAGCCGAGGAGGGGACTTTCCAGCAAGAGAGGGGTTCCACATTCTTTGCAATTCCGAGGGCTCTCAAACCCTGTGCCCCCGTCACACTTCGGCAGACAAAGCACTCTGGGACAAACATCGCCATGCAGAAGACTGAAACGGCAATCAGTACAGGACCCATTACCAAAGGTTAGAAGGGAACCAATCTTGCTGTTGCAGATTGCCTGTTAAAGGGGGCAAGCACACCACATCTGCTGAACCATCTTTGGACTACTGAAGGATTAAACTTTGTAGGGGGTGGGGAGGGGGGGGCAGTCTGCTCCAAAGTCATCTTCAATAGAGGTGAAGACGGACTTAGAAGAAAAGGGCAAGTCTTGTTCCTCAATCATACCCAGAGGAACATTTGGTGTGACCAGCTTGCTTTATAAGGCCTACTGCAAGCTGAGACCAGTATAATCCAGGAACCGCCTTCCTGGCGAGGAAGCGCAGAACAAAGGATCACCTTGCCCGTGGAAATACTGGAAAGGGTGTGCCCAGCAACCATAAGTCAAGAGCTTACTCGATTTGCCCACTTCAATCCCCTTTATCAACCATGGACTCGCTTCAACTCGCAAGATTTTTAGTGCACTATCCGGAACCCATCGTCTCGGCACCAAGACGCCCCGCTTTAAGCCATTGACTAGAACAGTAGAAAGGCACCTAAAAAGCATGCTTTATGTTAAACCCCAACAACAAGCATAGATATTGGACGTGGTTTTGTCCCCCTTGCATGCTTTAAAGGGCCCGAGTGACTAGTATGGCCCCACTCTATCTTTGTAAAAGACAACTTCATTGAACGTTGCCACTGCTAGTGAAATTGCCTGTGCACCACTGGCGTGACAAACTGCACTGTGTCTTCTTTTACAAGTGAGTTATATAATGTTTTTGACTGGAGTTTAATTAAAAGTATCCTATTTTTAAAGAACCGTGGTTAGATAGTCTTATTTTGGTGCCACAATACTATTGTTTGGTCCATTTATGTGCCAGCGGAAGAGCATAGAATATAACTATTGGGTCGTGCCAGTTTCATTTCATGATTGGGATCATTACTCATTTAGTAGTAGTGTGGGCGCGAGTACGTTTTATCCACTACTCATCCCTGTACTCCTGCAGGGCAATATCATTTTGTCTCAATAACTACCAAGAACCCACCTGGAGTGGCTAGCGTGAAGCAATGCAACTTCCATCACATCTCCATCGCTTTTCCTGGTATGTGCAATGATCAGGTGAATCCATTACTTTGTAAGAACAATCACATTATGCAGGATTCGGCTTGGAATGGGGGCGGCGGAGGACATGGCTCTGGTCTCCACTACACACGTTTTAGGAAGAAATGCAGAAGACTCAGTAGGGCTCAACACAGTTCATCTGGTGCTCTTCCAAGTGCCTTGAAGTGGGAATAAGCCATTTGGCACTATGTTGGCCACTTCCACTTTTGAAGTTCAACTAGTGAAATCTTCTCTTATTTGTAGACCCCTTCCTCTCAGAGGTTAGGGGTACCTGCCAGATCCCCAATCATTGCAATCGTATATGCAACATACAATATCACTGAATTTTCCGGGCTCACTTTGTTTTTTATAGATAAACCCAGATTGTCTGACCATTATTTGCGGACAAGGTGTAGGTGGTAGCATAGCTCCAGAGTGGTTTGGCGGTGGTAGAGTTTCAACTGGCAAACAAATTCCAAAAAAAAGATGAATTGTGGCAACTGTAACAAGTGTGGCGCCCAGGTCACTTGCCACCCTCACCATTGCAATGCCCCTTCGCAAAATGCCAGGCTCGGAATGTTGGTATCGCCACTAGTTAACCTTTGGTTCCGACCCAAGCACTGACTCTCTATGATACAATATTGTATCTATATTGCGCTCCTACACAAGTGTTTCAGAGCATGACGAGGCAAGGGAGGGGAACAAGGGAGGAAAAAAACTAAACAAAAAAAATAAATATCTTGGTAGGCCCAGTGACATTGACAATGTGCAAGGGCAGGGGATAGGGAAGGGGCCAAGTCCAGGGGAGATGGGAGAAGTGGAAAGTAACTATTTTTGCTAAAAAATGGTCATGAGAACAAACAGTTGTAATAAATGCAAATGACAGATGGTGCTCTCTTCCCTTGAACCAAACATGCCAGGGGCGGAGAGAGGAATGGTAAACTGTCCTATCCGAGCAGCAGGGATAATTCCAGGGTACCCCTAGTTTGTAAAGTTAGTGATGTTATTTGTGTTATATGAAGGGGGGCCATACTAGGTCGGAAAAAAGACCAAAACCCAGGGAGGCGGGGGAAGGACGACGCTGAGAATGCGCCTGAATTTGACCATCTTTGAGAGTGCAATGGCCAGACCCCTTGCCTTAGATGTCCAGTGTCCTGAGATCCAGCTGGCTGTCATGAAACCTAAACCAAGGCTTGCTTTGTAAGTAGCATATACACCAGTCCTAAATTCCATAAGCCCTTCGTTTTTGTAGCATTGCATCCAATATTTCTCCCATTGAAAACCCCAAAAATTGCCAGCGTCATTCACTCACCTTCCCATAGAAGAATCTATTGCTAGCCTGTGTATGTTAGCATATCTCCTTTGAAAAACCTCAGTGTTGTAAAACCTTAGTATATTTTTAAGTAAATCAATTAATTGCCTCATTGAAATTCACGGTGCAAGATGGTTGCCGTTCAAAACCAACCATCTTGTCCCTGATGTTGCATTTAATTATTATAGTCATTAAAGTGTTGCCACAAAAGAATAAGTCTCCTTGTAAAAGAAAACCGAATGTGTCTGTGCATTGTGTGCCTTACCAAACAAACTCCAATTTGCACCTGTCCTATTAAACCCCAAACCGTTCCATTGGGAGTGATCCCTTTTGCCTAGAAGTTTACCTGTAATGTGCCTCTTTCCTTGTCATTGAAAACCGATTTTCCCATTTTAAGCTAAACTCCTTTGCTGAGCTGCCCGTCGTAGCAAACCCAGTGTAGCTACTTTCCATTTGCCACTCTATTTTCCCTTTGCATTTGCTTTCTCCCAAAACCGATTTTCCCCATTTCATTTCTATGTTGCCCTGGTGTGCTGATTATTATTCTCTAAACTTTCCCTGTCTCCTAAATGTAAGCAATCCGAATTTCCTTCTATTCTGTCCCCTAGCAGTTGTAAGAATCAAAATCCCATTCTGCCCCAAAAAACAGGTTTTCACTTTCTTTGCTGGCCTACCATCTGGGGGTGGTGGGCTTTAACCTAGATCCGATTTTCTCTCTTCCTACTCCTTGCCACTGCCTTCCATTCAAAGGAATCAAGTTTAATTGGTGTTTGGGGGCGAGTGTTGCAGGGGGAGTGCTAAAACTATGGCGCCATCACTTTAAACCTGATGGTATTTTCCTTTTTTGCTATTAAAATAAAAGCGAGTGCAATGGTCCAGTTCAACAGGATTGCATTTTCCTGTTTGTCATAAAAGTGAGTGTAACTGCCCATTTCCACTTTGTCACTTTAGGTAAGATATTGCATTTGTGTTGCCACAATTGTGATGGCCGCTGTTGACCATTTTCCTTTTTCATTAAATAATTACTAAATATCTTATTGATACACACAGGCCTGGTTCTAGTCCATTGTGGCACAGGGGGTTTTGGGAGGTTGGGTGTGAGACAGGTCGGAGGCCTACTCAAAAAATAATCTTATTAAAAATAAAAAAAGTGCTTTATTGTACGCCACCTTCGTTTTCGGGGAAGGAGTCCCTGGCTGGAGTGTGCCGTGTAATAAAATCGTGACAGGGTGGGCAGTGACCTGGGCCTGAAAATCAGAGGGTAACCAGGTTCCCGTTGCCGAAGCAGACAGCTCAGCAGGGGAGAGAGGAAGAGCAGAAGCAAAGAGGAAGGCCTTGAGATGCTTACGGAACCAAAGGTGGTTCTCAACAAATTTAAGGGAGGCCCCAGCCAAGGAAAGAACTACCACCAACTTGTTGCTTGGCGAAGCAACTGACCCTGAGGGAGGTGGAGAAGCAAAGAGCTTGAGTAGGTATTTACGGAGGGAGAGCTGAAGGTATTGTGGACCCAGGCCCCAGAAAGCCTTGTGGACAATGCAAAGGATCTTGAATGCAATCCTTGCAGCCACTGGGTGCCAATGAAGAGATTTCAGGGCTGAACAGATATTATCCCAGGGCTTGAGGCCAAGGAGAATTCTAGTATTCCTGTTCTGGATGAGCTGCAGAGTGAGGAGAGTAGAGGCAGGCAGGTTTAGAAAGAGGCTGTTTCAGTAGTCCAGCATTGAGAACCAGAGCTCTAGAGGGTGAGCTTCTGGTGGAAGGAGAGGAAAGGAGGAACATCTCTGAGAAAATGCAGTTGGTAGTGTGACTTCTAAGAGATGTCAGGAGAAAAGGAGTGTGGCGTCGAGGATGACCCTGCGGTTCTTAGCTTCACAGGTGGCAGCGGGAAAAGGGCCAAGGAAGGCCAGCAAGAGGGACAGGGAAGGAGGTTGAAGGTGTGTCAAGGAGGAGAATCTCAGTCTTACTGGCATTAAGGCAGAGATCATTGGCGGCACACCACTCCTGGATAGCAGACAGTCGGAGATGAGAGAAGAAGAGGTGGCAGAGGGAAGCCTGAAAATTAGCAGAGTTGTCCACATAGCTCTGAAAGTTGGAGCAGAGAGCGGCAATGCAGTGGGCAAGGGGTGCCCGGTATTGGTTGAAAAGTCAGGGAGAGACGTTAGACCCCGGGGAACACCACAGGTAGAGAGAGGAAAGGAAGGACCCAAGTTGGACCTGGGAGGGTGGAACAGAGGAAAGATGTCAGCCAGGTTATCATGAGACGGTTAAGCAGGATGGCATGGTTGACTGTGTCAAAGGCAGAAGAGAGAGAAGGACGAGGACAGAAGGGATGTTAGAGTCGAGGTTGGAGAGCAGGTCTTTACAGATTTTCAGGAGAGCAGTTTCCGTGCTTCTGGCAGCTCTGAAGCTAGACTGATGGTCATGGAGACAACCAACAATCAGTGTGGAGATTAAGCTCGGAGATGGCCAGCTTTTCCAGGAGCTTGCCCAGGAAAGGAGTGATGAGATTGGGCGATAGTTAGCCGGGCAAGAGGGGTTGGCTGTGGGTTTCTTGAAAAGAGGGTGCACAAGAGTGCTTCAGAGGGGAGAGGAAGGCTCCAGTGGAAAAAGGAGAGGTTGCAGAAGTCTGCCAGAGCAGGAGCAAGGGTGTCAATGTGGTCCTTGATGGTTTTGGATGACCAGTGAAAAACCTGTTTTGATGAGCCTTTCATAGATCGGACTGGTCTGGAATTCTCTAAACAATAGGTGTATCCTACCCTTATTTAACACAATCTAAGTTGAACTAAATTCTGGGGGAGCAAACACTCGGCAATTTCTTTTCGGGAATGCTGTAAATTTTATCAATCCACTAATGCTGGCATTTATTCAAGTTATAGTGAGATTGAGCTAGTTGGAGGGAGAAAAGAATAATCCTATAGTCACCTGTAATCTTTGGCAGATTAGAGATAATGGAGTACTGAATTGGAAAAATAATTAAGCCCAAAACATTTGTACATCTTCTTAAAATCTGTATTGATTTCTTCAAGGTGCATTACATCAATTCAAAAAACACAATCACAATCATTCAACTTCATGATTCATTGTACAGAAAAATGGGGAAATCAGAGAAATTTTTCAAAACATTTAAACATGACAAACCAAAATTAAAATTTCAACAAATGTTCTTCTAAATACAGTAAAGGAAAAAGTAAGGGGGGGAGGGAAACTCAAGAAGTAGTTGCCCCCAAGTATACGGGAAGTCTTTTCAAGTTGATTCCCTTCAAGACAGTTCATTTGTCCATAAGATTGGCTTGATTTTTACTTTGGGCTTCAATGTTGCCGAATATGTGGGTCTTTATGAGGTAAAAGAATTCTTTGCCTGGTCTGGAATTCTCATCAGGGGAGAACAGATGAAAGGACATTTTTACTAATTTTTACTAATGCAAAACCGTAAAGGAACCTTCCCCCCCTCATCCCTCAGATTTCTTCTCAGCTGGGAAGTGCTGGCAACCAAATGGACCGGCCTATGTTCAAGAGGCTTAAGAGGATACAAAGTGCTGCTGCTCGCCTCCTGCTAGCATCAAAGTAGCCTGACTGCCAGTGAGACCACGTCTGAAGTTTAGGGCACTGTGGCTGGCTTTATGTGTTCTCTGTGCATCATTTCAGGTATTCAACATCGAATGAACCGCCAACATATCCCATCGACAGAAGGTCAAAGATACAGCCTGCTCTGCTATGGGTGCATCATGCATCATTCTGGAACTCGATCGCTG
The DNA here is from genome assembly GCF_040938575.1 of Ambystoma mexicanum. Lineage (NCBI taxonomy): Eukaryota > Metazoa > Chordata > Amphibia > Caudata > Ambystomatidae > Ambystoma > Ambystoma mexicanum. The sequence goes on along the minus strand of NC_090932.1, from coordinate 289,211,618 downwards.
TGCTGTGTCCATCAAGGAGACAGGACCACTTCTGCCGCCTCATCAAAACTGGATTGTTTGCACTTGCTTAAGGCACATGGACCTTCCAATAGCTCCCACAACCCAACGTAGGTGGTATTAGGAGCTCTTTACACACCTTGGCACACACACGGTGGAATATTATGGACTACAGGAAAGTTAATGTGGCTAGACAGCATAACATGGCGCTGAGAAGTCTGAATGAAACGAGCAGGTCACAGGTTTCAAACCCCTTGGAAGGAGGAGTAAAACTGAGTAAATAATGGCCCATATTATATACAGTTCTCGGAAGCTCGGCTACAACAACACGCTGCGTGGCAGCAAACCAATACACTCAATGCTTCAGTAGTAATGAAATCAATGCAACAGCTCAAACCCCTCCCGATACCTAGACACCAGCTCCCACATCGCTGCAACACCTGTACCTCCCCCTCAATCACACTACATTCTCACCCCATAGCTACTGTCTCCTTGCATGAAGCACTCTCTACACCTCTGATCTATGTAACTGCTTTCCTGTAATTACTGTATCCATGTAACCCTCCCTAGACATGCGCCCTGAAGCCTCAGGCGCGCATTACAAATGTTAAATAAACCGCACACACTGGGACTGCTTTCGCCAACAGGCCGCCAGGTGTCACTCTGCCTCCACCCACAAGGCTCAACGTTTAGAGAGAAACAGGTTTGGGCGTTAACCAAGATCGGAGAGTCCAGTAGTTGAAGCGGTAAACTCGGGTACTCGGTATTGCATCTACCCAGTGCTCGCTTTTAAGACCACCGTAATTAAGATCGCATGTCCAGCGTACGTTTAAAGAGCTCAAGATTTACGTTGTCACGCGTGACAAGGGCCTCCAGCCAAGGGTGGACTGGGTGCTAAACGATGCCTTGGGCATATTTTCAAAGTGGCTCCATAGTAATACCATGGAAACAAGGCCAACCCCAAGAAGGGTTTGGAAATTCTCAAACAAAACAAAAACAGCTTGAAAAGATCGATCATAATAATGCATTCTAAGGAAAGCACATTCATACCCATATGGTCTTTCAAAGGGAGTTACGCATGACAGAAAACCGACATGTAAAGTGTAAGAATGAGGAATAAAACTGGAAGCTCTGTAAAAAATGCTTTGCTTAACAGGAATGTGGGGAGTGGTACAGAGTCACATCTGGAAACCTCAAGAGTTCCCTGTAGGCCAGTCCACCACAGCGTCCAGTCCGGTTGTGCTTTGGAATTTTGGAGTTTGTAGTTTTCCAGTCTTTCAAATTGGAGAGCAAAAACGACGGGCACCGGAACCCAACCAGAAAGCCCAGGGCCGGATGGCGTCCTCGCCATGGGCAGGGGAAACCGGAGAGAGTTGGGTATTACACAGTATGTCTCCTCACTTCGACGTGCTCTCCTTGAACTTCCACGCTTGATCAACCCGAGCGGCATCCGAGGCGACGATGGTTGCGCGGGAACCTCGCCAATGATTGCATCTATACAGTGCTGGCTTTTTAACACGGCATGTCCACGCTCAGCTCTCGGAATCCCCGTGGCCATGCGTCACACAATGTGGCAGCCCTTCGATAAGAGGCCTGTCCGTAGTGCACTGCATGAAAGTCAAAATTGGCAAAATGGCGCTGGTCGCTCCTGAAGGCAGAGCATCCACCAGCCCTCGTGCGCTTAAGGACTCTGGGGTGCCCAGTGGTCTTGGTCTGGCCGGGCTTTTCCACACACACGCACGCCCCATACACAGTGCACTGTGCTCGACTTACTACGCGTTTTTCCCTTTTAATGTTTCGCTTGCCAAGACTGGTCGGTTGCAGCCTTCATGGCAGGGACACAAATGTTGGCCTACATATCCCAGAATGACAAGCGGCACTGGCTCAAGAGTCGGCATTGGATGGAAATACGAAGGGTATGGGGACCGTTGCGCTCCATAGTCATGCACGAGAGGGGTTTTAAATCCTTGGCAAGAATGCACGAAGTAGGCAACAAACACAAGGAAGGCTTTCTTTGGTGTACCACTTAAACTCAGTAATCAGGTGGGATGCGAGGCCCAGGCCTGACTGTTATCCGTAAGTTTCCTCTCCGCATCATGCTCGGACTGCTTACCTCGTTTAGTATTCACGCAGCGAACACACTGGTACAACACAGTTCCTTGAAAGAGCACAAGAAAACAATTGGATGCTACGACAGACACTGCTGTGCATTTGAAAAGGTTCAGTTAATCCATTTCATTGACAGACTTTAAGGGGCTTCAGATTAAACCAGCGGAGTGCACTGGATGCATGGGGTGCAAAAAGGTGCACAGTTTATTTAAGACGCCGGGTACAGGGGAAAACCAGAGGCATTTATTTTGACATCAGCAGTACATTTTCAGGCCGATGCGCCATGGATTTACAGATTAGAGAGGAAGTAGTGGGATGCAAACTCCTACATGGAGAGCGCCAGAATACATGTGGCCACAGCTCACTTTATAAAAGCAGGTTATAAACTGTTGAGTGAAAGGGTGCCAGAAGGGGGATATTAACAGCCTTCTCCTCTCACCAAGTCTGGTAGGAAGATGCTTAACTCATTGGTTTCCAACCCAGGCCTTCCCATCGCCGACACCCAGGTCAGTGCTTCCTCCTGAGAGACTCTCACCGACATACTCGGTCGTTCCTTCACCCCGACCTAGGGACCCTTCATATGGTCACTCTTCTCTGCCCCCTACTCCTCCTCACCCATCAATGGTGGCACACAATGGAAGGTCTGCTTAGCCTCCTTGCATTCCTCCAGAGCCATGATTAATGTCCATCTCAAGGGTACCATCCTGGTACAGGAGCCTCAGCCCAATCTCCTATTTGATGGGCTCCTCCCTCACCTTGTCAACATTCTTCCTTCTGCCACTCCAGCTACTTCTCTGGCTCCTCTTCCACCACCCTGGCTGCACCCGCACCCATTTACCTCGCTGGCTCCCTTGCCAGCTGCCTGTCTCCTGGTTACCCCGCCACCTCCCTGGCTCCTCGCTCTACCTCTAGGGTTCCTCTGCCAATTCCGCTGGGGACCTCTGTTCCCTGTACCCCTCCCCAGAAGTCTTTCAAAAGTGGAAACCTGCTCCACATTGCTACTCTCAACTCCTGCTCTGCTGTCAAACACTCCTGAAAACGCCACCTCCTTGAACTTCTGGCTCTAGAGGTTCTCGCTCTTACAGAGACATATTTTAAGGGTTCCATGTGTTAATATCCCCGCAAAAATATTGTGATACAAAAAGATCGCCATATTTTTGTGGCGATATTGACCCATGGACCCTGCGGGGGACATCTCTGCAACCACTGCATTATTTTAAAATGTGAGGGAGACACCCCCCGCTCCCACAAAATACCCCCACAAAATATCGCCTATGGCGAGACAAACAGCCCTATGTACGGCAATATTTTTGGTGGGGATATTTTCTAGGGATACCGGTTTAAGGCCAGCTTTGGCAAGAGTTGACTCACTCCTCCCTGTGGGCTACAAGATCCTCGCTGAGCCCAGCCCAGGAGGCGGAGTGACCTTAATCTTTCCAGATTGCATTCCTGCCTCCATCATCCCCACCCAAACCTACTCCTGTGAATGCCTGGTCTGCAGGCTGTTTCTCCTGGCTCCTCTCCGACTTTGGTTACTTTCTACAGGCCACCTGAAGGCCACCCCTTCCTCTCTGAATGGGCTGACCCTATTTCTTCTCTCCTTTCCTCTACCTCCTCAGGACTTTTCTGCAAACTCCGACTAGCTCTCCCTTTCCATTCTACTGACTGCCGAACACACCTTAATTGCCCTCATCTCTTCAGACATCCCCCACCCCTCTCTAATCCTCTCACTACTCCAGTCTCCTGGCCTGACCACCTCTCTTCTCACTTGAAGCTCCCTGTCCACTTGGCAAGGGCCCAAACACTGCCACCTTTCGCGGTCATTCAACCCATTAAGCGAGTGTCAGTGGCAGCCTTCGCTTCCACCTACAGCCCTTTCCAACCTTCACCTTTCTATCTCTAACATTCTTGACATCCTTGCCCCTGTTATGAGGATCTGCATGAAGCCTACCAAAAAGTCTTGGTACGACTCGGATCTGGTCGCCCTGAAACACAAGTGCAGAGCAGCTGAACAGAAAATGGGAGCTTCAGGTACACCCTCTGAAACACTGGCCTGCTGCCTACTCCAAAAGGCAACCTCTCAAAAAAGAGGGTCTATATCCAAGCCTGCATCTCTGCGGCCTCTAAAACGGCTGAATTAGTCAAAATCTGCAAGGAGCTAGCCAATCCTATTGCAGTATCTTCCTCCACTACACCCACCCAGGCCCTCTGCTTGCCCCTAGCCTCTCATTTCACCACAAAAACTGAGGAAATCATGTCCTCATTCATCTGCTCCCCTCCCACCCGCTACCCCTCAGGCCCTCCTTGGCCGCCCCCTCCATTTTCTCTGTCCTGTCACACCTGATAAGGTGTGCAGACAAGTCCGGTCTATGAAAGTCTCATCCAAACAGGTGTCCTCGTGCCCCTCCAGAACCATGAAGGACAACATTGACTCTCGCTCCAGCCTTAGCCGATCTCTGCAACCACTTGTTCGCCACTGGCATCTTCCCTTCTCCTCAAGGACACCGCTGTGCACCCCCTTTTAAAAAAAAAAAAAAAATTCTGCCGCCCCCTTCATTCTGGCAAACTATCGCCTGATCAATATACATCACTCCTTTCCTGGGCAAACTCAGAGACATTGGCTATCTCCCAGCTAACCCTCCACACCGAAGCGGTTGGTTGCCTCCATGACCATCAGTCTGGCTGCAGAGCAGCCAGAGGCACGAAAACTGCTCCCCTGAACACCAGTAAGATTTGCTCTCTAACCTTGACAACTCATTCTGGACCTCTCCTCTGCTTTTGACATGGTGAACCACTACATCCTGATCACCAGTATCGGAGATATCCTGGGCATCACGGATCAGGCTCCGACGTTGGACCAACCTACCCAGGATGAACCTGGGTCCTTTCTCTCCACCACCCACTCATATGGTGTTCCCCAGGGCTCTAACCTCTCCCCCTGGTTTTTCAACATCTGGCCCCCTTTATCCTCCTGATCTCTACCTTTTCCTCTAACTTTCAATGTTACGCGGCTGACTCCGCTCTTTCAGGCCATCCTCAGCCTCCTCCCTCAACCCAGACTGTCTCTCCGCTATTCAGGCATGGTGCGCCTCAGATGATCTCTGCCTTAATGACAACTAGACTGAGATCATTCTCATTGGGACCCCTGCTCCCGCTTTCCCCCCACTCACTCTGGCCGGCCTCCCTTGGCCCTGTCTCCTCACCCTTGTGTGGCAAAAAACGTTGGGGTAATCAGACTCCACTCTCCTCCTCTCCCCACATCACAGACATTGCCAAAAAGTCCAATTTCAAACTTCACCCTCAGAGTCATTCTACCTTTTCTTACCTTCCCCCAGAGGCTCGCCTCATGCAGAGCCCTGGTTCCCTCTAGGCTGGACTCCTGCAACAGCCTCTTTCTCAATCTACCCAACTCTACTCTTTACTCTTCAACTCATCCAGGACTGAAAGACTTATCCTAGGCCTAAAGTCCAGGGGCTGCATCTCTCCAGCTCAGAAATCCCTCCACTGACTCACAGTGGCTGCAAGGATGAAGTTCAAGACCCTCTGCAATGTCCACAAGGCTTTCTGGGTCCAGGGCATGTACTATCTCCGATGTTTTTTCCGAAGTACCTTCCTACCAGAGCCCTCTGCTCGTCCGCTTCCCATTCTCTGGAGGCGAGTCGCTTCTCCAAACAGACTGGGTGGTAGAAATGCCTCCCTGACGCTCTATGCCTTGAGTCGGCTCTCCTTAAATGCCTCCTTTCTCTCTGCCTCCCCTCTGCTTACCGTCCCCTCCTCCTGCACAGTTATGCTGACTGGCTGCATGGTGCGCCTCCGATTCATACAGGAAACTAGTGCCCCCTGCCCCCGTCCAACCCATTCTGCCCCTGCCCCCCCCCCCCCAAACCCCCCCACCCCCAATTCCACCCATCACCACCAATCCAGTCCCTCGCACTTGCCTTCTGGCAGTCCTTGCACTACCTGGGTGTGATTCCCAAGGGAGGCCCTGCCCTCCTTGCACTTAACTCAGGGCCCTGCTGCTCTGGGTGCACTTCTCCCCTTCCCCTCCCCTGCACTTCTTGCTGTGCACCTTCATCTAAACAATACTAAGCCTAGTAAGATTGTTTGTCTTGTTTCTCCCTTGTTCCCCTGCCTTTACTGGTTGCGTCTTGTGTAAAGACACATTATAAATAAACCACAAAAAAAAAACTGCCTTCACTCAGTGGAAAGGAGAAGGTGGAATTTGAGGAAACCTGGGGAGCATGATGCAGCTACTTTAAGAAATGGACTGCAACCATAACCTTACATGCGGACTTCTAAATAAAGATTACTACCACGTTCTTATATGGCGCTTCATGCCAGATTGCTCCTCCTCCCATGTGCCGTACTAATGGGCTTTTATTTCCAAAAAGTTAGTGTACAATGCATCTACCTCGAAGAATGTTCTGCGACAACTATGCCAGGTTAAGAAATAGCAAAATGCATGCTGGCCTCCCAATCGCTGAAGCAATCATTAAAACTCAATCAACAAGGACACTCAATTGGAATGTAGTGTGTTCATGAATAAATATTATGGACAGTCATTTTGATGAGTCTTTATAGTAAAATGATCACCTGGGTGGAAAGCTCACAGGTTTAAGTGCTAGACGCCGACAGGTAAGGCAGACTGCATTTAGCAAGTTCACAACCACGTCAGACACACCCAGCCCACCATCCTTCCAAGGTTAAATGGAGTCCCAATAAATTGGGAAATAGCAGGAAGATGACATGGGTTCATTGGATGAAACATGGTATTCCTCATTTGACGTGAAGATAATCCTCCACTATCCAAGACCCTTATGGCCTACTGCCATTAATCTACACCTCCCCCTTTACCTTTAAAACATTGGGAAACCTTACCCCACAGCAAATTAACCAAACCTCCAATCTTGATCTGTCTTGTAGAAATTACAAAAACACCTTCCATTTTTCAATAATCCAAAAATAGTTTGCCATTTAAAACAATTGAAAGTGATTTTTTAAGCTCTGGAAAACACCAACAACGTACTATTTGTCCCAGAATCACTCAAGTACTGGGAAAGAGTAATGCAGAGCAGGAGAAGCCACAAGCCCAGCAAGCACTCTAGTCTTTCCCCGCAGACCCCTGTGGCCGGGGAATTTGAGGGAAGGGAAACAAGATGCTAGAGGCTGCTTTTGGGGGGACGTTTCACTTCTCTGAGATGCTTGGAGGACGGAAAAGCAGAAGCAAGTGTGGTGGAACCCCATGGCTCACCAGCAAAGAAGGGAGGCACAGAGCGTGTCAGCGGCCAGTATGCCAGGAGCCACAAAAAGGCTCCTGGGTGTATGCAGACAGCAACAAGCAACAACTTTCTTATTTCATGGAAAAGACGCGGCAAACACAAACAGGAAACTGCAACTAAGGGAAACCAGGTGGAGTATCTTCACTGAACGACCAAGAACACCAGCAGGAGCAGGTGAGTCAGCCCAAAGACACTGGGGAGCGCTGTGCAGATCAGCGACCATGCCAAATACCAATAACAGTAACAAGAACCACAGAAAGAGGAAGCAGTGACGAGACCAACTGTAAAAAGGGGAGGAGAATTAAAACCCTTGTCCGTATGTGAATGCATGGAATGTAAATACATGGGAACACCAAAGTGAAATGTTTATCAAGATGATATACTATCCAACCAAGTAAATATACAATTGTGGAAATGGTTAGAAGCCTCATGTGAAAGCAAGAAGTCCTGGCCGGAGAATATATCAAGCAATTACAAGCGTTTAACAACAAGAAGCACTGGCAAGAAAGAATACCAGGCAAATTACAATTGTGCAAGGAGCTGCAGCTCTGGCAGGAGAATACACCAGACAATCACTAGTGTATTAATCGAACAAGTCCAGGAGAATATACGAGGCAATAGGAAATTTGTAAATACAAGAAGCCCTGGCAGGAGAGTACACCAGGCAATTTCAAGTCAGTAGGGAACACGAACTTGGAAATTGAGGACAATAAGAATTGTGTTTAGTATATGAGCAAAAGCAAAGTCCTGACAGAACGATCTACTAAGCTATGGAGTTTTGGTTGTGACAGTGCCATTGTGGGCCAAGAAAGACACAAGGAACTGTTGTATTCAATGAAGAGAAATCCAGGGGAAGGGGGCCCCCATTTTTGGAACTAATGTTTTAACTACTTATTCTTTTATCAACACTTTCAAGAGCTTCAAAAAGGTTAGACCTTTCCCTTTTCGTTGTTAATTTAGAGAGGGTCAGAATAGAACTTTTAAGGACAGTTTGATTTTGACATCCTGAGAGACTGATCCTTAGTTTTGGTTTATGTAGGGATGTTTATCTTAGAGCAGGGTCAGTCTGGCATTTTCCCAACCCTTTTATTTTCAATTAAAGTCTTAAACCAAAACATGGCTAACTTGTGCCAGTTTCATTCCGGACTCCTTACAGTACCCAATACTGAACAGGAGCTTTTGTCTCAGTTGCAGAAAGCGGTGGTTTGAATTCCAATGACAATAGTTGTAAGAGATGGTTGCAAAATAGTCTAATAGCAAAGAAGAAGCTGGACACCAACACAAGTCTACCATCGGGCTTTAGTTTTATAACCAATAAAACCAAATGTTTGCTTTTCAGTGGCAACCAGAAATACACCATTTTCAAGATAACAGACTGTAGTTCTGCAGTGCTTTGCCCTTACTGCAATAGCGATCAGACGAGGCCTGAAACAGGGGGGAGGGGACGTGTCATGGCAACCACAGTCAGCTGTGTGGCACCCTTTTACTCTCTCCTCTGTAGAAATGGGGTTTGCGATATTTTGATGGCTGCGTCAAACAAAATATGTTAAAACCAATTAAACTGGAGAGAGCATGCAGGGCTTGATGTGTGCACCTTTTTATATTTCCACGTTTGTCAGGCTCACGGTTCAGCTCATTTGTAGGAAAGGCTGCCTCAGATTTATTTTGCTTTCTCACTGCTTCATACTATGTACTTTCACGAACAAAAATCCATGTGCACGTTTTCCAGCCAACCCAGCATTGTACCTACCCTCCCACAGGAGCCCCATTTCTCTACTGCACACCTCATGCTTTGAATATTTCCCCAACCCTCCCACTCACTTTTTTAATTCAACAGTTCACAAATGACAAAAGGCCTGCCTCCAATATTTTTTCGCCACCGTTTCACTGAAGCTGTGGAGAAAAAGACCAACCTTGTATTAAAGCCAACTAGGATTGTGAAACCAAGCAAAGGAGTAGTCCTATTTGCAATAAAAGCAATATTTTTTCCCTGCGGACTATCAGTTTAGAAGGACATTATGCACCGACTTTGCTGCTTCAATTTGTCATATGTGCAGCAATGACATCAAGAATTTTAGTATACACTGGTAAAAGTGTGGCATCTTTAAGGGAAATGGCCAAACCGATTATAAATGTTTTTGAAAGCACTGGAAACAAGAATTTTTAAAACATACGCTGACAATGGTGTTGCAGTAGGCAGAACATGTACAGACTCATCTGGAGACCCTCTGTCACTTTATTTAGCAATGTACCAAAATGAAACCCTGGCAACTCAGTGCGTTTAAATGAAAATACAAGTCAAGGCAAAAACGTTTCTCCAGAATTGCAATCTCATTGAAATTCTATGTAAAATTAACCAAAATGTATATTTAAAATGGTATAAAAAAAAAGTTTACGTAAAAAAAAAAAAAAAAAAAAATAATTGATGAATACTGAGTGGGTAGGTCAGAACTGCGGGGTAACTAAACAAACATTCAAACTGAAAATGGCGATAGGGTGCAAAAAGGAACCACACCCCACCATTCCACAACAGTGAAGGGAGAGGTTTTCATAGGGAATAGTACAAGATAAAAAAATAAATAAAAAATAAAACACAAGGAATCTCTCTGAACTGCGTCGAGCGGAAACAGAAGATAAATCCCAAAGAAATGATTTTGCTGAAAAAGCTCCCATGTGTAATTAGTGTGGAAGGATTTGCATTCTTATATAGTGCTCGTCAGTGCTCTCGCTTCCATTTACTCTAGCGACAGCAGCTCTCCCTCAAGTTAATGGTAATCCATTTTCCAGCCTCTGAAGGCTGGCTGGCTGAACTGGCTCTGCCAAGGTTCAAATCTGCGAAGTGCAGGTAGCCCCTATGTCAGAGGTGAGCACTTAACTCATGAGCTAGCCATCTTGAGGGGACAGGTTTGTCACGATAAAGGAAACTGCCTTCTTTCAAAATATCCAGCTCGTGTGCGCTTTGGAAATGTTTCACAAAATATAAAGAAACTCGCAGGAAGCAGGTTTCCTCAGTGGCTGAAATGCTCCTTCTCGTTGCATACTTTCGTTTGCCACTACTGCCTGAACTGTTTTCTTTCCAATCAAGCAGGTGAAACACTGCACAGTTCTCCGCCTGAGAGCGCACCAAACAGGAAGGAGACCCACATTTGATGGGTTTAAAAATATATAATTTGTCAAACGCACCAATATTTAAAAGTCAAACTCTGGCGCAATGCCTCTTAGAGCTCTCGAGGTGGGCAAGGGGGCCCGCAAGGTGGCTTCATCGCTCATATCGAGACTTGCTTGCATCCACTTGGAGGGGGACATGCAGAGTAGGCTTTGCGAGATTTCAAGTGTGTTATTCACAGATAATCAGGAGTGTATGACGCATTCTGTGGAGGAAGGGGGGCATGACAGTCAGTGGACACTGCAACAAAGGCATCCATCTTAATTCAAAGCATATTTCTATGTGGCCTCAAGGTCCTATAAACAAGTTACCTTATTCGGCATTTGCATAGTGCCCCCTGCTATTGGTATGTCTTCGAAGCGCTGCGAGGCTGAACGCCCTGTGGAAGACCACAGTCGAGTTGCCGTGTATAGAGTTTTTGCTGGACATATTCCCATAGCATTGTATATAATGGCAGGGTGGTTTATGATGCGATTTGGGATGTGGTACAGCTCGTAGTGGGGCCAACTCACCTCGGCAGTCTTGCAACTGTTTTAAGGGGGCACGCCATCTTGTCTCACTGATGGATGGCTGCTAATTAGTATGGTGGCCGTTAAGTAGCGTTCTAGTTGTAAAGGTTGCAGGAGCAGATTTGAACTTCGACGGTTAATACGTGTATTTGGAATAGCAAGAAGTCAAAGTGAGCCTCAGTGCCCAGAATCCGGAAAGTGAGGGGGCGGGGTTATTCCACTTCCAGACCTTCACTCAGGAAACGGGGCACTACATCACTGCTACCTCCAGCTCCCGCATTCGCCGTCTTGATCACAGGACTCTGCAGCCAAGACAAAGGCTCGGTAAGCGATGAATCTTCGACAGGGCATTGCAGCTGTGAATTCCAATGTATCTTTCCAATGTTAGACTTGAATGCGGTGTCACACAAAATCCCCGTGCACCGTTAACCTAAAAGAATGCCCACCACACCTACCTGCTCCAAAACGTGCCCGTGATTGATTAACATTTGTGAAAGACACACATCCTGCATGAAAGCGCTGGAATCTAGATGCTGCGGACTGTAGACACCTCGCTATCAGAAGTCCTGCCAAATGCCTATGTTGCTATGCATCACCTGCCTCCATCATTACCCTGCACAATTTGTTAGGCGGCAAGCACATCATTGTTGGGAGAAGTGGTTGGCAATTTGTGGTTGGGTTTCGGCGAGCAGCGTTGCAGTCCTCCTGAATGGGACAAAGTGCTTTCCAAGTTAATCGTAAACTTGGCGTCGTTTTCTTTCTGAATAGATCTTTCATTAACAGAAAATGATAAACTGTATACTATACAGAACGGGAGCTTACTAACGGGGTATTTCAAAACGTTACCTTTACACAGCGGTTAAAATGTGCGCAACATTTGATGTTAACAGGTGTAGGAATATTTTTCTCTTTGGTATGAAATAGGCACTTTCGCGGGGGCGAAATCGCCCGATCTCTCATTTACAACCCCCGCCCCAAAATTCGATATAAACTTGTCAGGGAATCTTCTACTAAACGGGCTTTTCTTTACCTTTTTCTGCGCGTTTGCTGTGCTACTCCCGAGATTGTCCGTGGACTGTCGCCGTTGTTCACAGCCCTTGGCTGGAACCTTTGTTTTTTAAGTAGCGGGTGCACCTCGGCCAGAATTAGTAGGCCCACACATCTGCTCGTGACTGGTGCTGAGGCGAATTCACTGTTAAAGGCCATTGTGTAAAGGTCCCCAGTGAACGCCGCCTCTGCTTTCTCATGCGAAGTACAGCTCTCACCTCGGAGGTTGGGGGGGGAGAGGGGGTGATAGTAGGGAGGGGTACGGAGGGAGGCCGTCAGCAAGCCTGGCACGCAGACTGGGCGCCTCGGGTGCCGGGCGCATTCCAAACCGCGTGCCCCGATGAGCCCGGGCAGGCCCTGCCCCCGCCTGGGCGGAATGCAGCCATTCTAGGAATTCACCCTGTAAGGGCAGGCATCCCTCTACACCTACGGGTGAGACACACTGAACCATCCTCCCCTCCCCCACATCAGCCATGAACGAAGAGAAATTATGAATACATCACAAGGACGGATGAGACAGTATGGCCTTGCACTGCAGCAGGGTTCTCCAGGCTCAAGGGGTCGGTGATGTGGGTAATGCCCCAAACTGGAACAAGAAACCACCACCTCCGTGTCTTCAAGTCTTCATGAAGAGGGAGAGGGGCTTACCCCTGCCTCACACACGCACGTTATGCAAAATGTGCATTAACAGTTAACTATTCACCTGCATGGCCTTTTTTTTTTAGTAACACTACGTACGGTTCCACACATAAGTCTATACTCCAGGCGTAAGTAACCTGCCAGTTGCACAACAAACAATTTAGTCTCCAGCCTTTTCTTTGCTTTTAGACCAACACTTCCCCCAGCCAGGGTCTGCTGGGGAACCAGCTTTTTGATTTCACACTAGTGTCAATATTTTTACATTAATTTAGCAACATTTGAATACAAATTCTGACCCGAGCAACAAAATCCATATGCAAGAGAATATGGGAAAAAAATAATAAACCACGCTTAGCGACCATTTTCAAAATCACCAATTGGCCTACAACGAAACTAAACGTAAACACCATCTTATCAAAAATGTAAACTAGTACTGGACATGTAAACCGAAAAAAAAAAATTTCAATATCCGAAACGTCCAAGACAAATGAAAGCTTCCAGGTCAACTGTACATAAAACATATCCGAGTTGTCAGCGTGTTCCAATCTGATGCACCAGGACCACAATTTAAACCTTAGTTTTGCTGTTGCACTGAGTTTGTTGCCGAGGGTAGTGGGGAATATTGGTTTAGCCCGGGTTGGAATGCAACTCGCATACTTCAATGCATGCAAATTGTCACTGAAGCCATGTCTTTGCCAGTCGAAATATATTTGCTTAGTAAAATTTCTTTTTCAGTCCATGTTATTTTTTCAGGTATTAGCCGGCTGCAATAATTGCGTATTTGTTTTACTGGTGCACTCTTAGTAAAAGCGCACAGTGGGGCTTTGTTATTGATTTGTTGCAGCTTACAGTAAACCCTTTGTCTCAGGAGGCGGAGGACTCGCTGCTAGAAAATACGTTTCGATTTCAGTTTTCTCAGCCATTTAATCTGAGATTTTTACTGAACAATGGCAAACCGAAAAGGATAAGTACAAGCCCACTCTTGTCGGCAGTGAAAGACGCATGCTTCCTCAGCTTTCAGACAGCCCTTCTTTGGTGCTTTTTCACGAGTTTATGCTCACCCCAGATTCTAGCCAGTGTGCGCAGGACCCGAACAACCAGCAGACAGTAAAGTTGAAGATTTTTTCCATGGATTGTGTTTCAAGACAATCGGACATTCGAAAACCTTTCCTCATCGTGCAACGAGTCCATACCACAGATCTGACCGTTACACTTGGTTTATTCTTAAAACAACAGATTGAAACCATTCCTTTGCCTTCAATTTGGACTTCTACATTTATGATTGGGGAAGGGGTCGGGGACGATAAGGTTGCCGCACACCGAGAAAAACTTGGGGGCAGTCCAGGAAAATATTGGATGGAGCACCCTATTCCCACAGAGCCCCTTCCAACTCCGAATAGTAAGACCTGTTGGTTAGTGGTGCCCCCCCCCCTAATACGGCAGACGTAGTAAAATCAAGTGTCGATGGTACTTTAAGGAACCACATTTTTGAATAAATGGCTCCTTTCTGTAAATACATTTAAACATAGGTAGCACATTACCAGTTTACATTATCTTATGTCCGCTTAGCAGAGGCTTGCCACTTCATATTGGAAACCGGTCAGCGGATGAAATCTCTGCACAATGTAAAGGATTTGCCCACTACTGCTAGTTTCCCGTATGTGTAGCTAGTACATACTTTCTACCTTCTGTTCAGTGAACAGATTGTAAACCAGCCATGATGTAAAGTCGAACATAATTGATCCAGCTTGAATTACCCCAAGGCAGCAGGGTTGACCATTTACTGCCACTGCTGGAAAAGAAAGGAGGCCCCACTGCTCCATCACGGTCTAGACTAGAGCATTAACAGGCAGCGGGATAGTAGCCGCCGCAGTGGACGCCACAGTAAAGAGACTGCCCCAAAAGCTGTGCCCACTATGGGCTTGCGAGCTGGGTGGCGTGGGCTTAACAGCCAGGCCACGTCTGTTCCAGACAGCAGGCTGCAAGGGGCCTCAGACAGCAGTTACCGCTACAGCATCATGTTTTCTGTAGGTGGCAGGGCCAGTGAGACACCAGACCGATATTGTGTGGAAGGCATAGGCCGCATTAATTTTTTAATTCCCCAAAAAAAAAAAATTGACACGACCAAACATGAATCACATAAATTGTTTAAGTCATCAATCCTCACTTGAATGTGGGGGTGGGGTGGGGATTAGGGGGCCTAGTGGCTGGCGCCATCAAAATTCCCCACAGCCCCATGTTCCCAGGAACCGGCCAGGGCATAATAGGTGACCCCGGAAACCAACCAGACCCCCAGTTCCATTCCCCAGTTACCCGGACGGTTCAAGGAGTGCCTGGCATGGCACCTCACTGCTCTGTGACGTACCTCAGACCATAACCGAAGTTAGCAATACATCCCTCTTCCAGTGACCCCAATTGTTGATCCCGTAACTCAATTCAATGCAATGTAACCCACCTCTGCCTCCGACAGCCCCACTGCCCTGAAGGCCACCGACTTCTCCAAGTTAACTTTGAAGCCGGAAAGCTTACCATATTGCACCAGACTTTCCAACAGTGTGTAAGGGGGGGGAGGAAGAGTGAGAGGGGGGGGAACTGATCGCTCTGGTTCACTAATCTAAAGCAAGGCATTGTCTGCAAAAAGACTGGTTTTACACACTATTGCCCCCATCCAGACCCCCTTTATTCTTACGTCCTCCCTAACCGCCACTGCCCAGGGATCTATGACCAGTGGGGAGAGTGGGCAACCCTGTTGCGTGCCCTGTTGTACCAAGAAGGCCTGCACAGCGCTCCCATTAACCAGCACCCTAGCTGCGGGACTAGAATATAGGGCCGCCATCCACCCTGTCCATCTCAGGCTCCTTCCCATGGTCACAAGGACCTCCCCCATAAAGGACCAGCTCACCTGATCAAAGGCTTTTTCGGCTTTCAGGGCCAGCAGTAGAGCCACCCCCTTCCTTCACCCCCCTCTGCGCTGAGCACGAGCAGCGTCTTGCGCATAATGTCAGCCCCCTGCTTGTGCATCAAGAAATCTCCCTGATCTGGGTGAATCAGACATGAGAGGCAGGACTCCAGACGAGATGCAAGGAACCTGGCAAAGATTTTAGCATCAATATTTAGTGGAGCTATTGGTCTATATGGTGGTACAGCGAGTCTGGTCCTTCACCGGCTTTGGGATGACTGATCAAGGCCTGGAGGAAAATTGGTGGAATCGTGCCCGCCCCTACGACTGTGTTAAACTGTTTCACCAGCTACGCTGCTGTGTACATTGGTATGGTTTGTAAAAATCTGCTGTGACCCTGTTCTCCCTTGGTGTTTTCCCCACCCTTAATCTGTGGATCGCCCGGAGCACCTCTTCCTGCGTTACCTCCCCTTTGAGGACCTCCCTCTCTGCATCAGTCAGCCTGGGAAGCAGTCGTCTGCAAGATTAGGTCATCTCTGTGCTTCCGCTGGACTAGTGTAGAATCCTGGGAATACTATGCGAACCGAGCATAAATGTCATCACCTGTAATCCCCTTACTCCTGTCCGCGCCCTGCATTCCACCAACTCTCCTTTCTACCCTGCACCCCCTCACTGTTTGCCAGAAGCGTCCCCACCTGGTCACCCTGCTCGTGGTTTCTTTGCTTCGCGAACCCCATCTTTACCACCTCCCCTATCAGCACTATGTGGAGTTCCAGCCTCTTGTCCCTCACATCCCCCAGGAGTGTCCCCCTGTCAGCCCCCCTACCAAGAAGTTGCAATCTTAGTGCTTTCAATTCACCCCGAAGCCTGGCCTTGATCAACCCCCTTTCTCTTTTTTTCCCCCCTGCAATCCCTCAGCTACGAGGAGCCCCCGGAATGTGGTTTTGGCTGCCTCCCAGACCACTGTTACACCCCTCTCCCCGGTGTCATGGACTTCGAAATATGCCTTCATCTCATTCCCAAGTCCCGGAAGACCCTGTCCCTCAACATGGTGTCATCACACCTCAACGGAATTGCTGCATAGAGCTACTTATCTTCAATTACACCACTACCAACTCGTGGTCCGACCATGTGATTACCTCAACCGTGGGTGTTGCCACCCCGGCCTCCCTGTCCTGCGGAATCAGCAGCCAATCTATCCCAGTGTAGGTCTGATGTGGAGGCGAAAAGAACCTGCATCCTCCTGGACCCGTGAAGTGTCCCCTCCGAAATGACCATTTTAATAGCTCAATAAGTGATGGCACAAGTGACCGGAGCCGCCGAGCACTAGTGGCCTCTAAAAATGCATGATAGAGGGCTTGATGAAACTAATAGTGTGCAGTGTCTCCGGTAACGTGGTTTCATTTTGACAGCCCAACTACAACTTAGAACAATTATTCTATCTGTATTCAGTGCAGCACATGCCAATCTAGCTAGCTGTTTCACTGTACATCTCTGTAGGCAAGCATTACAATAGGTGTGAGTTTGTTAAAGGCACCCGAGCTGTTGCCGACAGCAGTACGAGAGGTGAAAACACTGATACGAGGGTGCGGAGGTCTTTTCAATAGAAGCTATAAAAAATGTTTTAAAAAAAGGAATTTCTCCTAAAACTCTGCAAGGAGAGGCGAAAGCTCTCTAGAAACGAGGAGCAGGATAGCACTCAAACCCCGATCGCATGACTGTCGCAGCCAGTTTATCCCGTCATCCAAATCCTGAAACGTTAGGAATCATGTGCTCCATGATTACAAAACTTTTAATGTTGGACGGTTATGAATGGTGATTCACAAATACAACAATAGCATCACAGACCTTACTGTCAATTATATCTGTGGTCATTCTTAAGTTTCCAAAATGCACTTTGATTTTATGCAAAGCAGGCTGAAAATCTCACTGGTGTTATTTATTCCATTTCTCATAGGGCGTGCAATAGTAATGTAGCAGGCTGCGTCTTGGAATAACAAACTTCTATTCGAAAATGTACAGTATGTGGTTATCCTAGGTTTTGATGATGTGCTTTGTTTGCTCAGTAGGGAAAAGTGCAATGCTCCCACATGCTGGAAGGGATCATTCGAAATAACTACATGTTTTAAAAGAGGAAGCTTACAATCTTGATAAAATTACCCTTTGAAGTCGGTGGCATGTAAGCCAAGCATAGGCCAAGGGCTGAGCAGCCCTCCAAATAATGTCGCAACTGCTAATTTGACTCACAAAAATTAGGCACATTGTCCCAGCAAAAAAAAAGAAAAAAAAAAAAAAAAAATAGTTGACAGCTAGGCTGTCTGCTGCTTGTTGCTACTGCACTGCTCTGTCGAGCTTTTCAGGCTTCAGCAGAAAATGCGATTGTGAGACGCTCTTCCATTGTGTTACCAGGACTGAAGCCGGCCGACCAAAAATTCATTTGAAACATCTTACCATTTTTGGTACTCAACGCAACTATTTCTGCTGTAACTTTAATGTTTTTAAAATTAATGTTGTACTTGCTGTCACTCAGAATACAAGTGCTGCTACCTTTTATTGGAGGCAATTAAAAATGCTATACTCTGCATTGAAGACTAGGTTTTTACTTCCTTGAGAAATACTTTCACTCACAAATTGCAAAAGCTACGAGCAACATACGGACACATTTTACTGGGGTTCATTTCCAATGCGCTTCTGGAGTACGTACGTGCCTGTAACCAGGGCACTAATCTAGTGCGATCTCTTACAGGGATTTAACTCTGTGCAGTGTGGGTCACACAGACATCTGCAGCAGGGGCACTAAGCAAAACATACTCTTGCTGGCGCACACAGAAGTAACTACCCAGATAACATCCCGAAAGGTGTGCGCTAGGCTGGCTAAGCTTGTGACCTCAAATAGGCTCTTTAAAGGCTTAGAGATTTGCGACATCAGGAAAGTAACACCCTCCTGTCCACCTAAAGCTCTGTAATGCCACACGACCCCTGGATGGCTTTAACGGGTTTATAAAGCTAACTTGAGACAGAGGGCAGATTGGGCCCAATGGGAAAAATCGGGACAATGCTTCGGGACAGGCGCGGCTGGAGGAGGGTGTGAGGAATGACTAACCAAAAATTATAGGTTCCTCAGAAGGAACGCAGGACAGAGACATTCATTCTCACGTAGCATTTCCTGTCAGGCTAGTGTATCGGAACAGTCAAGGGGGGGGGGGGGGGGGGGGCGGGCGGGTGATCGTGCAAAGCGATGGCTGCTGCAACCTGAAGTGGTGCGAGTTAAAACTTAGATTGACTTGATAATCGGACTGAAGTCCACAGATACGAAGGGGATGTAGTGGAGCTTGAGGAACTCCCACAACCTGTCAATCCCAACACAATTACTAGGGCCTTGTCCACGCAGCTGAGACTGAGACCAAGCGCAGAATGCATAGTGGGAGATCTGCAATCCGAGAACTAATATAAAGAAGCTGAAGTCCTCACAAGGTTCACAGCAATCAGTCCCAGAAATAGGGTAGAAGTAAAACTCCAGCTCATGGGTAAAATGTTGGAGTTGCACCTTGAGTCCAGCTAGAGAAAGCTTTAGCTCCGATTCTGCAACCTTTCGCTATTTAAAAAAAGGATATATATTATGTGCGAACCAACAGGTTCTACGGACACGTACCAGGCTTTCACACTTCGAATGCATTGTGGTTTCCAAGTCATTGCTACCACACACTCTGCAAGTTCTTGCCAATCTGAGTATGCCCCTCCTAACTCCAGGACTTCCAATGGATTCAGCAAAGTTACAATTGATTTTCATGCAATCCCATAGTATTTGGATATTCGGGATCCATACACAGAGGGGCAAACAAATGGGTTCACCAAGATGTTGAAGTTAATGACAACTATTGACCTCAGTTGCACAGTCAATTTGCTCTCCATTGAGAGCATTGATTTATTTTTTATTTTTAGACAATATTTTTAAATCTCAGTTCAGCTAAATGCCCTCAAAATTAACATGTGTGGACCAACTACAGGCTGTATGGTTATGTTCAACAGGATATAGATTGTGAGCAACAGCTATTTTAGCTAACAAGGAGTTTTCTGTACAGTGGGTAACTTTCCAATTATAATTAAGCCAACGTGAAATCAAAAGTGCTAATTTTACACATGTCAACATCTGCATAAAGATATGCAAACTAGTGCTGTGATACCTGCGGGTCTGGATGCTAACAGCAAATAAAATAAATACATAATTTAAGGTATTCTGCTAAATGCCTTTAAGCACTTACTTTACAGGAGCTCTAATTTCTTACCATGTTTATGTGCCCACATTTCTAAACCATAGGTCATAGTAGATAGACACCTTTTTTATTTGTACACAGTACCACATTCACATAATATCCCCCATGCTGAAGTGCAAAAGCTTTAAGAGCACAGAGTTGTTGATTTACCATTCATTTAATCTTTGTTGTGGTGTACAGTCTAGTCTGTTGTCAATAACTCCTCCCGCGCGAAAACCTCAACCATATTCCCATATAGTAACCACTGATGTCTATTATGATGTGGATGTTTATTTGGACAAGTAGTAAGTCTCTTGTTTTTGTTAGTGTTGACTTAGTCCGTTACTGTCAGAATATAAACTCAGTAGGTTAATGAGTCCTTGCAATCCTCTGGGAGTGCAATCCCTCAGGATAATGTCATCCGCGTACTACACCCTCCCCCCCACCCCCCAATACATTGCTCGTGTGTTCCCTAACTTTAGGGTATGCTTTATTAGAGGATCTAGCCGTAGGTGACTATTTGACAAAGAGCTGGCGCGATGGCTGGAGACTGAGACGATGAATGCACCATGACCATCGTAGGACCCGCTTGTGAGGCGACCCAGATGGAAGAGGACTGGCAGTGCTTGCCCTGGTCTAGGGCCCCCACGGATGGAGCACCCGCAAAGGACTTAGAAGCCCGCTCTGGCTGGCTGGCTCCAGATGCAGCATGCCCCTGTTACCCACCCGATGTAGAGGCCCTGGCCTTGAGCCAGTTGGACATGCCAATCCTTCATCGTGCGCTTGGAGAAACCACAGCAGATCTCGCAATCATCCTCCTTGTGCATCGGGTGAAGACAATACAGGCACTGGGAATGTTTTGTCCGTGACAACATTCCGCAAAGTGCAGCTGGTGCGGAGCTTGAAGAGGGAAGCCTAGTCCTCCTCCGACATAATCCAGTGCAGTGTAGGACTGAGGGCCTTCTGGAAACTTCCAAGAAGAACAAAACGATTTTGCCCTTGAGGGGCGATTAAGATGCCGAAAAACGTGTCCCTGTTAATTAGATGAGAAGATAGAGCACACTGGCTCGATTTCCTAGCCAAAAAGCACAAAAAACACAGAAATCTCAAAGAGCGAAACACAAGGACTCCCAACACTTGAACGTGCTGTAAAAATCTGAAGATGGCTGCCAGAGGGGAGGCTTAGTGAGAGGGCAGTCATTGGCTGGGGCAGTATGAACCATAGCTCAGTAATTTGTTTGTAGGAGAAAGACAGTTTATGAACGAAAGTTACATTTTTTTCCTTTTACTGAGGATTTCGGGCCTGACCGGGAATATTCATGAGCATGTGAATCCATGCCAGACCTCATGCTGGAGAAGGTAGGTGCCAATACGCACTCTTGTATG
Organism: Ambystoma mexicanum; assembly: GCF_040938575.1. Taxonomy (NCBI): domain Eukaryota; kingdom Metazoa; phylum Chordata; class Amphibia; order Caudata; family Ambystomatidae; genus Ambystoma; species Ambystoma mexicanum. The sequence goes on along the minus strand of NC_090932.1, from coordinate 289,190,334 downwards.
AGAGCCGTACGTTGTTATCTATTGGGTCCCTATACCCTTTAGATTTAACCTTACTCTCACTTAAAAAATAAAATGTTCCTCGGGAACTACTACACATGATCAGTGTTTTACACAAGAACACCAAAGTAGATCTCTCTGCACTGTGTCAAAGGCCTAAATGAAGTCAAAGGCAGCATGGATGGGCTGATGGCGAGTGACCCAGCAGAATGCGCAATAGTGACTATGGTCAATATATTAATCAACAGTGCTGGACATCTTGCAAAATAGTTACCCGGTCGAGAAACCCTCAATTCTCGGCTGGGATTCCAGCCTCCTCGTCCCCGGCGTGGGAGCCCCTCAGCCAATGAGGAAGCTCGAAGTGGAGCCATCCCGCTCCGATCCTCCCCACGGCTGAGAGGCTGCCTTCGCGTCCCCCCCCCCTGGGGACAAAAAGTAAGGTTTTTTTTTTGTTTTCCCTCCCCTTTCCTCCCTGCCCTCCCCACTTAACTTTTCTCCTTTGTCCTTGGCAGGGGACGATGTCAGCCTCCAGCCATGTGGCGACTGAGCCGGGATGGCCCCGCTCCGCGGCTCCCTATGGCTGGAGGCTTCCTTCGTCCCCCCACTGAGGACGCAGGTACGTTTTATTTCTCCTTTTTTCCCCCCTCCCGCCCTCCCAACCCCCTTACCTTACGGACTCAGTTTTCCCTTTCCCGGCAGCCGTTTTCTTGATTTTTATTTTATTTTATTTATTTTTTTCGGTCCCAAAACATTTTGGGACAGAAAGAAATGATTTTTAGTGCCCCGGTCATGCTTTGCTCAGGCCGATAACTATGGGCCCTGGGGTATTACCCAAGTCGGTAATGCCCCCGCCGCTCGGGTCATATTGCTCAAGTGCTAGCCTTTCAGTATGGTATGGTAATGTTTATTTGTATAGCGCCCATACAAAGGCAACTGTTTCAAAGCGCTCAAGGGGGGGGGAAGGAACAAGGGGAAAAACAAGTTGCTCAGAGCCCTTTAATTTGAGATCACGGTCTGCACAGGCAGATTAAGTGAATATTATACATTTAACAGTTGAAATACTGCAAATAGGCCTGTCAGCGATTGAGGATTTTTCAAATGCACATTGGGGCATGAAGACAAGGGAGAACAGACAAAACTATCTTCAGGCAGGGCTGGATACAGATCGAGCAAGTGCGGGAGGGTAAGGGAAGGGGACCAAGTGCGTCCAGTCAGAGCCTGGTGAAGTGCAGAGAGAATCTGTCAAGGTTTATTAGAAGTGCAGTGGGGGTGTAGGGCCTTGCGGCAAGTGCAGAAAGACTAGAAGTGGTGCCTGGGACCTGTGAGACTGAGGGACACCAGGCAGCCAGTCAAGCTGTATGAAGGAGGGAGAGAAGGAAGGGTAGGGAATGATAAACTGCCTCTTGCGTTTCCCTCCAAGCTGAAATCCCCATTGAACTGTGAATTGGACAAGTGTCTGCATCCTGACCTCGTAGCTCTCTGGTTTGAGGAATGTTAGGGGTGAAGGACTGGGTTCAAAGATATGCTTAAATATTTATAAAGTTAAAGATCGAATTTGTGGGGAATTGTTGATAACATAGCCAACAGACACGATTAAGGTCGGGTCCCCCATGAAAAGTGCATTTAACTCTGAACAAAGACCCTTTGAAATCTGAACTTTAGGCCTTTTGGAGCTGGGCCTACCACGAAGGAGGTCTGGCTGTCAATAAGTTGTTTATAACAGGTCCTGCAGAAGTAACCTTGAGGTCAAGCTTCCCAAAAAACTACATCAATCAATGAGCAAGGCCTTTGAAGCCAAGCAGAACAAAACGTTAAGATAAACATGGATAAACCAGAAGGCTGGTCACATGGTTTCGGGGAAATGGAAACCTACCTACTGAGGCCATGTTATGCCCTGCCATTGATTAAACATTGAATACAGTTTTTCCTTAAGAGGAGCAGCCTGTTCGATAGAGCCCAACCTGGGCTCAAATTAAACAAGAGAAAAAGCCCATTGTGATGCTGTAAAATCGAAATGTGTGATGTACATAGTTTAAGTTATGTGGAAAATTATGATTTATGCCATTTACATACACCCCAGCAATGGGAGAGTGAAAATAAATTATTTTAGTACAAAAGATGCATCATTTCAAATTGACAAGGATTTGTGAATCTATTCCCCTTCCTCAGCCTACATCATACATATCTCCCAACCTCTGGTCCCATCAGCAGCCAGTGGGCATGCTGGTGGAAGGTGAAGGGAACATGCTAGTCAATCCCGACTACGGGAATTATGACAAGGTTGCTGCGTCACTAACCCTAGAAAAGGCTGGGTTTGCATCAGAATGGGGCTTTTTGTGAATTATTCCAGGAGAGCTGCTGCTGGACTCTTGCGAGGACCAACTAGCTGAGGGGCCTCAATCCCTGCATTGGAGACAGTAGCTGGGACAGAGAAGCTAGCTGGGACCTCGACCAGGGGAGCAGAAGGAGTCTGGGTGCAGGAGAAAAGCAGAAAGCCTTGGACCAGACCTGTGCTGTCCTCAGAGGAGCCCTGCCGTTTTCCCTGTCCAAAGCCTCCCATGTAAGTGGATATCTCAAAGCCATAAATTGTGTGGTGAGCAACCTACCTATATCCCTTTCCTTTATGGGTAGAAGGGGGTGAAACTGGGTAGGCCCTTCGCAAGAATTTATTAAATCTTACTCAAACTTATTTCCCCATTAGAAAACCACCCCTCTGTTGAAATTGTGTTGGAGCAGCCATCCTTAAACCTTTCCATTAAAGTGGGGATGGGGACACTGTAGATCCTTAGCACATTATATTAAAGTAAATCAATGCATTCCCATTTAGAAAATCATGGGGTGAGGGTCGTTAGAATTTGAAACCAACAATAGCTCCTGCACAGTGCATTAGAGCTGTTATAGCCCATAAAGACCTGGTTGACGGTCTCTGAAATCCTGGACTTCCACAAAGAAAGGGGGAGTGTCCATCATCCCTAAAGGAGGTAATCCACAAAACACCACCTTTCAAGTCAGTGTGGAGGATGCAAAAGGGAAATTCCCCATTCCTTTTAAAATCAGAATTACAAAGTATTGCATTGCATCTGTTCCCATTTTTCTCTGACAGCAAGTTACCAAGTCCAGCCTTTTATTTTCAAGTGTGTTGAAAAACGATTTTCATCAGAGTTCTTTTCCCCCGCAACCTTGCCTTTTAAATAACAAGCCTAAAATAATCTCTCCCCCCCCCCATTTAATTCCTTTGCCAAACGGCACCTTTTTAAAATAAGGACCAACACTCTTTTTCCATTGTGCTCACACTCCTTGCCTTTCAATGAAAGGTTTTTTTTAATTGAGGCCTGGAGGGTGTGGGCTGCTGGGAGAAAAGTATGGTTTCAAATTAAGTTATTTCTGTGGTTCTTGTATGATATTGGGAACATTTTGTATTGGTTACATTGAAATTAAATCTGTGTAAGCTACTATCAAATGTTTAAAAAATTCAGCTGGGTTTTATCTAACAGAGTTATTGTGTGATCTTGGGTGTTGCCACATCATTGGTGGCTGATGTTAGCATAGTGTCAATATTAAATAAATACATATTTTTACTACACACCGGCCCGGTTCCTAGTCCGTTGGTAACAGCATTTGTTGGGGTTGGGTACGCCACCTTGCTTTGGGAGGGGAATGTAACTACCGAGGTTGAGGGACTGCATATCAAACGGCAAGAAAAGATCAAGTTACTTACCAACTGGTAACGTGCTTTCGACTGGATGTTCCTCCAACGTATTCCACATCTTTGACATGTAATGTCCACAGCTGTGCACTTCGGAAACTTTTTCAGCAGAGGGTGTCTTGCGTCAATGACGTTGGGTCGATGTCCCTCAAAGGCCTCCATCGAGGGTGACGGCACCGGATGTTATAAATAGGACGCATGGCGCCAGTAGCCTCAGTTTAAGTTTTTTCCCCTCAGAACGTGTGGTACTAGTCTCATGCCTGCTTGACTGTACATAGCCTTGTGGAAACGTAAGCTGCAAGCACATAGGAATTTCTCCAGAGGGGCAGGCTGGAAAGGCGATGTGGAATACTTTGGAGGAACATTCTGTCGAAAGAACGTTACCAGTTGGTAAGTAACTTGTTCTTCGAGTGGACTGTGTCCTCCAACTTATTCTACATCTTTGACAGACTCCCAAAGCAGTACCAGTAAATGGAGGGAAAAGAATTTAGAGTAGCCAATCTAAAGAACCGCCCTTCTAAAGGCCATATCCTGACCATGGATTGTATCCAGGGAGTAATGTTTAACAAAGGTGTGGATTGAAGCCCATGTGGCTGCATCACAAATATTCCTAATAGGAACCCCCCCCGCTGGAGGGCGGTGGAAGTAGACACGCCCCTAGTGGAATGAGCTTGCAACCCTTCAGGAGGGTCCTTACCCACCAATCAGTAACCATCCGTAATGGGGAGGATAATCCACCTGGACAAGGTCTGTTTGGTAACAGCCTGGCCCAATCGGTGTCCACCATATCCTACAAAGTTGATCGTCCACTCTGACCCCTGGACAACCTAGAAATGTAAAAGCTCAGAGCTCTCCTAGGATCCAACCGATGGAATCGCTCCTCTTCCTTAACAGGATGAGGGTAGAAAGTTGGAAGAACCACCTTCTGACTCAAATGAAATTAAGATACTACCTAAGGTAGAAAGGAAGGACCTACCCGCAGTACAACCCTGTCCTTGTGGAAGACAGGAAATGGTGGCTTAGACGATAGTGCCTGCAATTCACTCACTCTGCGAGCGGAAGTAACCGCAACCAAGAACAGTCTTAAAGGACACTAATCTCAAAGTATAAGAGTGCAAAGGTTCAAACGGAGCACCCATGAGAAATTTCAAAACCAAATTTAAATCCCAAACAGGCAACTGTAAAGGGGACGGTGGGAACACATTAGACAGCCCTTTAAGAAAAGCGAGAAATCAAAGCAAGAACATTCTTCAGACGAGCTTTTAAAGATAGACAGCACTGCCAGCTAATCCTTAATGGTACCCACTTGAAGGCCCTTGTGGGACAGAAAGTAAAAGGGGTCTTCTTAGAGCCATTTAAACGGCACAATAATGGTTTCTTTTAACCACACTTCTCTTAAACCAAGTTTAGGACTACCGATCCTACTGTACTTACCTCAGCCAAACCATGCTATGTGTTTTAGTCCATGCCTGCTTACATGTTGCAGTACAGTTTAAGCCACCATGAACCCTAAGCCACTTTCCTCTGCTATTTTTCAGGATTCTTTCCTTGACCGTTATTTGTTATTAAATCAATTGGGATTTTGAGAAAAATTCAAACTAACGCTTCAACTAAACTTATTCAGGCTGAACCAACACAGCTGCATCCTTGACGCTGGGAAACAACGGTAAAATATCGCTTTTCAGGCTCAACAATTTACAGCCATTTTCAAACAGTATAGCAACTTAAGTGCTTTATATAATGATTATTTTTGTTATTTATTCTTTTTGCATTTAGAAATTTCCAGACTAATGCATGGTGAAGATTTGATTATTTTCCAATAAACACGTGCAAGGTTCATTTAAAATGCTGGACCACACTTGCCAGCAACGACAGGTCTCTCTTGGGATAAACTGCTCCTGCTTTTTCTTTACCAACTATTGTGGTAAGAACCTTCTGTGTCCTCAGGAGTTTTAATTTAGTAGTCAACATTAATGCTATACTGAATTTAGAAAATCTACCTTTGTAGTTGAATACAGCCAGTACGCAATCTCTGAAAAAATTGTGTTTGCCTCCCTCACAGGGATTGCCCCCCCAAAAAAACTGCCCCGAGGAAGGCGTATTTTTGAAATCAAGGCCCCACTGGTGGTCTCGTTGAAACGTAACAGAGGTCAACAGCCAAGAAAAACGTTTGTTTGACAAACTTGAAATATAGTATCTCTGGACCTCGAAGCCAACTACTAATTGTCTTCCACGTAGGCAAACCTGATTTAGCAATTGAGACTCTGAATATTCAATCTGTACTAATAAGTTTATACATTGTTTTCTGTTCTATTGTCTTGTGTTGTCCAAACATGTAATGTTTTTGTTTAACACAGGTTGCTTCAGCAAAACCTTTTTCTTAAACTAGAATAACCTTTTTTTGGATTTTATTGGTTTACACTCCGTTTTGTTTTCAACTTTCATTAGCAACCTACTGCTTTCAAATTATTTGTATTATTCAACACAAGTTTGTTCACTCTTCACCATGAAATAAAACATGTTTTTTTCTTCCCTTTTCTCCTTTCCAGCTGACTGTTCATTTTAACTACAAACTAACAATCGAGATATCCGATACTCAACACAAAAACTAAATTGAATTTATTTCATCAATTGGGCAAAATAATATTTTTGTCAGCAGTCTTTTGGAAACCAAATGTATGTATCCAGAAAGTAAGAAAGACAAAGCCATAGGAATGGAGCACTGAAAAAGATCAACATTGTGACCTCTGCACCAGTCGCAGAATTTACGGCAACAGTACAGGGATTTTGTTGCAGGCTGTTAGGGAGAATTCTCATAAACGGCTAATTTCCCTTACCTATTGAGTCCCTCTTTGCTTGATTCCTAGAATTTATTTTTTTCACCTGGTAAGAGTGTGAGCCTTCCCCCCCCCCCACTCTTACATGCGTTTTGCTGTGTGTGTTTTTACCAATTGTGTGATCTCGAACCCTGGAGTCTCACCTACTCCATGAGCACCATTTTTGTGTGCGTTACACAGCACCCTCAGTGCAGTAACACAGGGTTGTCTTTTAGACTTCCCTCCGACTCTATTCTTCTGGGACTGACTACTGTCTCCCAGAAAAATGTAAAGTTGCCATTAACTTTATGTAGTCTCTTTAAACTACAGACCCAGTACACCCCATCATACATGGAATATTGGAAAGGGTTAATTCTTATCCTTTTTTGTCTGTCTCTTGGAGCATTGTTTAATCCCTTTACATTAAGACTTGGCTGGTGGCAGTGGTAACTACCTGAACTTTTCTACTGCGGTTATTATAGAACCATGGTATTGTTTTAGGCTATTATATTGGCCTCGAACATAAACCCGCTTGACCAAATATATTTTATTTTGACTCCGGCTGGGTTTAGTCACCATTTCTTTTTGTAAGTCTTTCTCGTGTTCTTGTCTGCTTGCCAAACCGGGGACGATTCCTTTGTTAGTTGTCTTTTTGCAGGCTTCTGCACAGAAGCCCTCCTTAAGGCGCCTGAAAGTCTGGGTAGGCAGGATGTGAGGGAGGGGACTTCGGACCCCTGCCATGTGTTCCCTTGGTAACCCAAGTCACACTATTGTCTGATTGGATAAGGGGACTGGCCTTGCCAGGCCAGCCACCCCACTTGTGTGAATGACAGCCAGGGACAACCTACAATGACTGAACCGCCCGGTGAAGCCCTGCTGCAGGTCCGAATCTCCAGAATCCGACAACAGAGAAGATCCTCCAGGAAACTTCTTCCCTTGAGCTGGTGGGACCATCCAGCTTGCTTACACTGCAAGCCAGGATACCTCCTCTGGTCGAATTTGCTGTACAGAGCTACAGTGGGCCGGATAGCCAGGAAGGTCGGACCCTGCATGGGTTTTAAGGAGCGCACCTTTTATTAATTGCTTTGCTGCTTGTTTGTTTGTTCCCTGGCAGGACCCTCCAGTCTTCCTACTTCTCGTCAGTCCGACAGTCGCTTCATGAACCGTGAGCCTGCAGGAACTACCAGGAACGTCTGCCTCAGCTAAAGCTTCCTCTCTGTTTTAAGGTACTCTGCAAACCTGGTTGCTCGTTTCGTTCAGCCACGGGGAAAGTGTGAAATCTTTCTCCAATCCGAGGACTTGTCCTTCTCTTCTTTTTAACCTAATTTTTCTACCAACCAACCTCGTCCAGAAACCATGCCACAAACTTTACCGCAAACTACCCTGAACTGTGTTATCTTGAGCAAAAGACTTGACCAATTGACTTTGGCCCCAAGCCTTTTCTATCTGATCTCCTCACTGAAGTTCCTCTTGTTCAACTGCCCTGAGTACTTACATTTTGGTTTGATCTAATTTCTAATAACTTTTGTCTTTCCCTTCCTTTTAAATTGCTGGAGTGCCATTTTGCTCCCACTTCATTTTGTGAGATTAACTGGTCTGGGATTTAAGGGAATTGGTGTGCTGTATCGAGGGTGTGATTTTTAAACTGCTGATAATGGTGAAATGTTATACAACTGAAGAGTGAAATAAATGTATATTCTTTTACTTGAAAACCTTGAGTCAGTGTTTGCATGAATCATAGTAATTGCTGTCCTTTATGTAACTATTTGATACTGCACACTTACTCTTCAGAAGTCTGGCTGCTCCGCTACAGCTACCACTTTAACAGTATAGTACAGGCTTGTACCAAAGGTGAATTTGTACTGTCAATTGTAGTCTTAATTGTGTGTGGTGTTCCCAAAAGGGTACTGCATATAATTCTGCCTAACACAGGCCGCCTGGCCGAAAGCAACCCCTCCATCACGTCATCCGGGAGGTCCCATTCCTATACCGCAACCTTTCATTTACCAAGCATGAAGGTTGAGTCTTGACCTCTGGATGGAGAACCTGACCGCCCCCCCCCCCACCCTCTCGCGAGAGCAGATCCCCTCAGTAGGGAAGACGGCGTGGAGGGAAGATGGACATTTCTAGAGGGTCCGGGTACCACGCTCTTCTGCCCCAATCTGGAGCAATGAGGATTATGTGGGGAACCAAACCTCCGTAACACTTGAGGAATGACGGGGACTGGAGGAAAAGCGTACAGCAGTGGGAATGACCAATCCACTACAAACGCGTCTAAGGCTCCTCTCGGAGGAAATTCCCTTGAGCAGAATCTCTTGCACCTCTGGTTGACACTAGTGGCGAAGAGATCCACTTGCGGGGTTCCCCAAAGGGCAAAGATCTCCAGAAGGACTTCCTGAGCCAACTCCCACTCGTGAGCGATCGGGCTCTGCCTGCTCAGAGTGTCCGCCGCCGCATTGTCGTCTCCGGCCAGATGAGCTGCCGAGATCGAAATTCCCTGCTGGATGGCCTAGAGCTGCATTGCCTCTCTGCACAACGGAAGTGACCCTATCCACCCACCCCTTTTTTTGTTGAGGTAATGCATAGCCACTGTGTTGTCAGTCATGATCAGGACACTCTTCCCCCGTACAGACGGCAGAAAAGCCTACAGGGCTAGCCTGATGGCCCTCAGCTCTAACAGGTTGATGTGGAGTTTGGACTCCGGAGACTAACGACTGCTGGCGGTCAAGTCGTTGGCATGAGCGCCCCATCCTGTGAGGGAAGCATCCGTCACTACAGTCACTTCCAGCCACGGTTGACAAAACAATCCTCCCCCACGCCCCTCATCAGGTTCCCTTCGTTGGCCCACCACAGAAGATCATGGGAGGCCGAGAGTGTAATCTGAACGGGAACCTACATCTTGCCTGAGAACTGCGACCACTGCATGTTGAGGACCCATTGCAGGGATCTCATCCACAGCCTGGCCTCTGGCACTGGAAAAATGCAGGATGCCATGAGGCCGAGCAACCTTGAGAATTGGAAAGCCGGGAGACTCTGGGCATGTTGAAACTTGTCCACCATCTCCACAATGTGATGAGCCCTCACCTTGGGAGGTGAGCACTTCCAAGGACGTGTCTAAAACAGCCTCGATGTACTGGAGCCGTTGGGAAGGTGTCCGATGCGACTTCTTGAAATTCAGAGAGAAGCCCAGACTGAAGGGTGCAGCAGGTGAGACCGAGGTAATCCAACGCTTGCTCGGGAGAGCGTGCCCGGATCAGCCAGTCGTCCAGGTAGGGGTAGACGCGAATTCCCCCTCACTCTCGCCTGAGGTACGCTACCACCACCATGAGCTTGGTGAAGACCCTCGGGCGGAGGTCAATCTGAGCGGCAGGACCCGAAACTGAAAGTGCGAGTCGCCAGCCGCAAACCTCAGTTACTTTCTGTGCTTGGGATGAATCGGCACATGAAAGTAAGCATCCTGTAGGTCCAGAGACACCAACCGATCCTGAAGTTGAAGGGCTTGGAGGACTAGAGAAAGAGTAACCATCTGGAACTTGTCCTTCCTGAGAAGTTTGTTCAACCAACGCAAGCCCATGATGGGTCTCAATCCCCAGTCTTTCTTTGGGATCAAAAAATAAGGGGAATACCATCACTCGTTCCTCTCCGCTACAGGCACCAGCTCTATAGCGCCTTTCTCCAGCAGGGTTAAGATTTCATGCGCAAGGAGCAGATCCGGAAGCTTCAAAGAGTTTCCCCGCTGGATTGTCGTGAGGCCGATGAAAAAAGGGAAGGCAGTTGCCGTGAGCTATGGTATCCAGAACCCATGCATCTGAAGTAATGGCTTGCCACTCTTCGAGATGCTGAGACAGTCTGCCCCCAACCGGCAAACCATGGGACATGGCCTCACGACGGCAGCGGCAGTGCCTGAAGGCAAAGAGGCAGCTGCCTGAGCGGCTTTGGCACCTCGATTTCCCCGACCACCACAGGTACTTTTTCGCTGGCTCCTTTGATTGGCAGCCTCTCGTTCTACCAAAGGAGTAGTGTAAAAAAAAAAAAAAAAAAAAAAAAAACTCTCCTCCACTGCTGTCCCCTAGTACAAGGCAGAGGTTGACGCACAGCTGCGCTTAAAGATTTAGCCGCAGCTTTCAGGGTCTGCAACTTCTCAAGGCTCTAGTCAGCCTTGCTGCCAAACAAATGTGCGCCATCAAAGGGCATGTTGAGAAGACGGACCTGCACATTCGAAGCAAAACCCCAGTAGTACTAGTAGAACGGTGCTCGCAGCCATGGATCGGCCAACACGGTCTGCCGTATCCAATCCCGATGGAAGGGATTTGCACATGGCATCCTTGCCGTCTTACATGAGAGCAAGGAACCCATCCCTTTCCTCCCCCTCGGGAATATGCTGAGCGCTAAAGAAACAGTGTTCCACAGAGTGTGAGAACCTTGCAGGAGGCACAAGTGGAGTTGGCAGATTTCAATGCCATGCTCCCTGCAGAAAATACCTTCTGAGCCCAAGCGTCGAAGCGCTTGCCGTCCCCATCAGGAGGGATGGTAGGGTACGCCGCCTGCCTCGAGGTGGCCGTAGCCGCCTGAACCACCAAACTCTAGAGTGGGGTAAATAGTAGCGGTCGCCAACGGAAGGGTGGTACTTTGTCAAAGATTTATTAACAGCCGGAAGAGATTTCAGGGACTGCCAAGCTGTAAGGTTAGATGAAACGGTAACACCAGGTCAGAGGATGGACCTTGATCTAAGACGTCCGTTAGATCATCCTGTACAAAGTCTTTAGGAGGGCTGGACCAGCCCAGATACTCCGAGACCCTAGCCATAAGCCTCCTGTATGAAGACTCCGCAGAAGTCCCAGGCGCAGGCCTACCAAATTCCACTTCCGGAGAAGTGTCCAACCCACTGCCATCATGAAGGGTTTGCCTCCACTCCTCCAATTGACTGTCTCTTTTAAAGAACTGGAGCCACATCAAGTTCACCAGGGTCCTCAAAATCAAACCTTTCTTCCTCTTCATGAATGTCATCCAGAGGGAGTTGACCTGGGGATAGAAGAGGGCCCGAGTCCAATACTGGCCTCACAGTAGCCTTCCTAGGAGGATCCACGAGATCCGGGTACTCCAATGGCAAATGGCAGGCAAAAATACCCGAGGGCGCTGAAGGCTTAGACGTCGAGTGTCAACAACCTCAGCATTGTGAGTGCCGAAGCCTTCGGCGTAGACCCTGGTGCGGACAGTACCGTGAGCTGATAAGACGGCAAAGAGTTGACGTCCGAGTTGGACGAATGTAGCACTGACCTAGTCGACGTCGGCTTCGAGCCCTTAGCAGGTGGCAGTGGTCTCGCTGGAGACGAGGACCAAGACCTGGAGGCACGTCTCTTGCGCCTGTCCCGAGTCTTGTCCGAACGGGACCTCGAAGGTTCCCGGTGCGAGTCGCGTCACGGACACGAGCCTGAAGGCGTGCAAGCAGCGGTACAAGACCGTTCCTTGCCGGCTTCGTTAGAAGGCACGATCGGAACAGTGCCCTGCGATTGAAATATCGCTAACATCTGCTCCTTAAAGGCAGCCCATTCCTCCGGAGTCGAGGACTTTGTCGGGCATGCCACTTTCCTCGAGGCACCATCCTCCAAGGAGGATGGTGACGGCACTTCCTAGAGTGCCGGGACGAGTAAGAAGAATGTCGGGAACCACTCTGGGACTGAGATCCCGGGCCACCTCCCGATGCAGAGAGTTGCCCCTCGAGTCGTCGGTGGAAACCCCCTTTGAAGATTTAGATTTTCGGGACTTACTAGGCTTAGAGCCCTTACCTGGAGCTTCCCCTTACGCTCCCACAAGGCCTTGGCAGTCAGCGACTGGCATTCTGACCAGTTATCAGTGTCGTGAGACTCACCCAAGCACCACAAAAAAATGCGATGCGGGTCGGTGATGAACATTTTCAACTTGCAGTCCCGGTAAGTCTTGAAGCCAGACCGCGGAGTCGAAGAAAAAGACATCTCAACGATGAAACATACGAGGCGCGCCGGGATTCACAAAGCAACATGTTGCGGAAAAAACGGAACTGAGGCTACGGGCGCCGTGCGTCCTATTTATAACATCCGGTGAGGTCGCCCTCGACAGAGCCCTTTGAGGGACATCGATCTGACGTCATCGACGCAGGACGCCCTCTGCTGAAAAAGTTTCTGAAGTGCACAGCTGTCAAAGATGTGGAACACGTACACAATCCATTCTAAATGATGCATTCCCCTCCCCCATTTGATTTAAAATAAATGCATTTGTGAAGCACATCATTGCGTGTCTCTTGTTACTCTGAACTCACATAACCTAAATGAAAAATACACAGGGCGCAGGCAAATGGCAGATTGATGAGGTCCAAATATTTTGCAAAGTTGGATTTAATCCTTAAGTAACTAGAAGCCAACGTCAGGTCTCTACATGCTTCCACCATGTTCTCCCTTATAGTTGTCTTTACATAATTTACTTTCGACTCTGGAAGACCTGGCTTTGTTCATCTGCTTAGGGCATAACCACATGTCCTGCTAATTCAGGTCAAAACATGCCTTTTTTACATGCGAGAAACTTGTAATCAACAGTGTATTCTTAGCTGTGCTAATGAGCTTCCACAATTGGCCTATGGCACTACCCTCTGGAATTTCGTGGCACGCCATGGCCCAATTCTGCAGCAGATGAATAAGAACTGAATGCACCGTTGGCAAATTCAGTATTTTTGGTAGGGACTAGGTGCCATCTTACGCATTTGATTGCTAAGCATAATTAGGAGCTTTGCACGTTATAGTATTTACTTGGTAAGCATTACTTATACCAAACATACGTACACCTACAAGTAGTTATTCCTTTGAACTCTAAAACTACCTTTTCTGTGCATCTTCAAGCAGGCTGGCTGGAAGTGTTGGAAGTATGTATTTTCGAACGTTTTATGTTGTACTCAAAGCTCTTCAAGCTCTTTAAATATTGTAATACCGGGACTCGTAGTCCAATCACTGCATACGAGTTTTGATTTTGTTAATTACTATAGTATTATAGGCTGTATTTTCCTTCAATTGAACCTTTTAGGATCCCAGATTGGCAGTCCTGGCAGGTGTTATTAGGTCATGCTATACAACGCTTTAGCTTGATCGGAGATCTATTGCGCAGGCATCTTATGTTGACTCTGCTTTGCCAGATGCTCCATGTAGCACATCGAGCATCAGAATGCTCTTTTCCATATTCTAATTGCACCATTCCATTTGTTCTTTGAGTGATGGTGCACCACACAGAAATGCATCCCAAAACTACACAGTAATTTACTCTCCACCAAGTCACCCATCTATGCATTACACAAGCAGGCCAGACCTATTGGTTTTGCCTTGGCATTTTTATTTTTTTTAAAACACATTTTGATGGCTCGCTAACAAACGAGAAGATTGGTTAACTTTGATCTTCTATAGCAAAAGTGAACACTTGAGAGGTGAATCTGACCGTTCAATGGCTAAAGTTATTCTGATATAAAGGGCCAGATACATGGAGCTTTTCAAAAGTTATGTGTGCTAAATATTATGTGGCAAGATTCAGACAAGAATAAAGTGAGGGTGTGGAGGGAGGGGGCAAAACCTAGAATTCCCAACCTCTAAACATGGACACTAACTTTGCTCTCTGTGCAACAGTCCTGCAAATTGGCAAGGCTAGAAGATCCAAATGGAAAGACTTCTAGACTTCATGATCACAAAATGTGGCCGCTCTTAGTGGAACTTACCATACCCACATCTTTTTCCATGCTCTGAAATTGGGTAAAATCCCACAATTAAGGGATGTAGCAGGGACTATGTAAAGGATAATGTGAAATCATGTACCCTTGTATTGCATTTCACAGTGGAAGCTTTTTCATATGGTCACACAAACTGGAGGTGGTTTGGTAGTCACAACCGCATGAGTTTAGTAACCCAGTCACTGCAAGCTACACAACATTGGGGAGCTTCAAACAGAGCAAAATACACTCAGGGCTGTGAGACATTCGAGAATAAAAAAAAAATAGTCTTTAAACACTAAAGTAATCCGGACTTCAAATTGAAAGTATAGCAATGATGTTAGAGAACCTCGGGGAGTTACATGCACATCCTGGTGTTTGTCTAATCTACATTTAGGATGTCATGTAACAAAAATGATACATTTCCACAAAATGGATGATGGGATACATTATGAACGCCATAGCCAAGGTGTCAAAGCACTACAATCTCACCCCAGTACGTTGTTGATCCTGCCGCTGTCCGAAGGTTCCGCCGCTGATGCTGTGGCTGCTGCATTACGCTCAGCTTGTTCCCTGCCTGGGTCATCCTCTCTGAGTGGGAGCAAAGGGTACTATTATTACTGCATGTGGGACCACAATGACAATACGAGACATAACATGCTCCTCTGCGCCCCCAAAATGCATAAGGGGACTTGCATGGAGATACCTTGCCAATAACCACTTCAACCCTGCAGTGTGAAATCAAGGACTAAAGGCAACTTCACTAAAAAAACAAAAAAGGGCCAGAGAGGAAACCCGGACTCCTTGCCACTAGACCCTGCATCCTCAACACTCCGACCCCCCCCCCCTCCCCACCACCACAATTACCTCCTGCCAGGATCAAGCTGGCCTCCACTGCTCAGACTTGTCTCCACTACTCAAGCTTGCTTTCTTATTCAGAGGAGTGGCAAGATCTCACACAATAGACCCTACATAACCCACACACCACCTCCCCATTAGAGGCATCCTCCATACTGGTTACGCTTGTAAAATATTAAACAGTTGACTCACGAGCACAGCCTGACCGTTATCGTACTTGTAACCTTTAAAACTTAGTAAATCATTTTGAAAAGGACATAAAACAAAAATGCCACAGCAAAACCAACAAGTAACAATTATATGGTGAGAATAGACCCAACGAAGTCAAGTTTGTTTAGGTAAAGTCTATATGCAACGTTCCCTTGGGGCTACAGGGGAGATGCACAGTAGTCGATAAAACAATGCCTCGTGGTGATGCAAACTAAGGGATACAGGGCTTCTGAGAGGGGATACACAATGAGAGCGAGAGATGCATTGGGGTGATGCAAAGTAAGTGACAGAGGGACATCCAATTGACGTTCAGGGAAAGCTAGAGGCACTCCTGGGGAGATCGACAGCAGAGGCTAGCGCCCTTGAAGGGTAAAATGCACATTCCAGGAAGTGCCACCCATTTACCACAGCGTCAAAGCCTCCCCCGCTAGTGTTCTAGCCAGATAATCTGGCAAGGCAGTACATACCCTTGGTTGAGCCATAGTTCTAGATCCACCCTCAATTGAAAGTGTCATACCAGTACAGAACCTGCCTGTTGGTGGCTACATAAAAAGGTAAGTCTACCATCTCTAGGCCATCACCAGAGCCCATCATGGCTATTCAAACAACTGCAGATGTTGCGCCATGCACAGTCAATGCAACATCCCGCCTGCCCCCCCCCCCCCCGATCTGTCTTGCTGCATCACACACTCCTTTTGACCGATCTGGCTTACCTCTATTCTATTCCCTGAGGAGTGTTTTGATTAACTTCTGTGGGGCAAGAAATACTGTACAAGCAACCTAGTCTACCACAGAGCTGGATGCGGCATCCCTTTGCTCTCCTCATGCCTTCCATTTCTCCCGCTTCCTCTGAAGCAGGCATTGCATGGTTCAAATTTCTATACAAGGAATGCAACATCCATAAATAATAAGGGAGGTATTAAGCACAGTGTAATGTGGTTTCATCGAAATACATTAATATACAGGGATTTACTTTGTGGGGGTAAAAAAAAAAAAATCAGTACATGTAGAGGAGTTGGTGGTATGGAGAGGTGGGGTTGATATGAGGGGGGACCCTTCACCCCATTACCAGAAAAAAAAACCTAAATTACAAGAGGGCACACAAGGGGTAAAGATTTGCTGGAACAGATGCCACAATAATGGCTATTAAGCTCAATACAGGAGATGAATAGTAAAGTATAGAGCGCTTCCTAAGGTAAGGGGAAATCGGTATCCTTCAGAAAGACACAGTAAAGGAGAGAGGGCACCCCAGGGAAAGCATGTTTCAGTAGACCTAGCGCTTAATAGGAGTCCGAGCACATTAATAACTTTACTTTCGGAAGAGGCCTGCTCACCCCCTTACCCCCCTCACCATTACCTCCCCCCACATGGTCCCCTCCCTAACACAATTGGCTGTACCACCTACCTGCACTTAAAAAGTTCCAATGTTGATTGTCCTTAATCTATGCATGCCCACCCATGTATTGTCCCCTGTGAATTACTCCCCACCACAACCTGGTCAGAGGTCACTCAAATTCACCCCATTGTAGGAAGCTCCCAGCTTCCCGTCGATTTTGATTTCTTATTTATGTTCTTTTGTGATTGTAAGAGTATTGTTCCCCTGTTTATATAAATTATGCAAAAGCACAAATAAACTCGCCATAGTTACTATTTCCTCATTAGCCCTTCAATCCTTCGACTTCAAGTCTTCTGGGATGTCTGGAACCACTAGGTCTGAAGGCCAGCGCACAAGATTTACTTCACACAAAGACTGCTAATTTGATACTGGGTCCCGGAGCCACACTGCCCAGGTCCTACCCTAGTATTCTGTAATAAGGGCTTGGTTGACCAGAGTAGACCACTCTGGTACAGATGACATTCGCAGACTGGTTATACGTGACTTAACAGCCTTCGCTCTTGGACATTAGGGAGCAGACAGATCTGACTTTAAAGATGCTCCTACTAGGAATCTATGCATTTTTTGAACTTGTATTGTAGGAAGACCTGTCCAGAAGGATAGGATCGAATAAGGTCACCTCAAAGAGGTAAACCAAGGGCTAGAGAAAGCGACCCACGGCAGCAGGACTGTGCAGGGCAAAGAGGCCATTGGCATTCATAAGGACCAACATTTATTTAGGACCTCAGACAATCATTTATGTTTCCTCATGGCCATTTGGGAGGCCCATATTTGTTCATTTTTCCCCCATGCAATTTGCTCATTGGCGGGCAAGCAGCCAGCAGACCCACTGAGAACCGAGGCAGCATTAGGGTCAGAAGCCAGAGGTGCACCCGGGGAAACAGTCCACGAGCCACCACAGGGAAATTGTTGGTCAGGTGTACCTAGCAGAAGCGCAGACTTTCATCAGTGGGCACAGATGCCCCACTAGGACCATCTACAGCAAGATTGCCTGCAATGCACTCTTTCCTTGTTTGGCCGCACAAAGGCTGAGTGAGCATGAAGCAATTAGTCTGTGCTACCTGCGTTCCGCCTGCCAGGGCCCCAAATTAGCAAGTTCGTAATGCATGCCACCTGTTAGGGTAGGTTTTCAACAGTGGAATCCTGCAATCTGTCCACTTGACTTGCACTGTGGAAATGTTGATTCCGAATTGGACCTTTTGGCCCATTTCACCCAATGACCTCGGGCACGAGTATCAAAACTTGACCTTTGTGCAAAAGAATGGAGTACATTAATTTAGCAATACTTTTGCTGCTAAATAAGCAGTGGAGCAAACAGGTTAAGTCACCAATCTGTATCCTCTGAAAATATGTTCACCAAGGCTAATTATGGTGCAGACTTATTTTTACTATGTTTGCTAAGTGACAAAAGAAATGCAGTAAACATATGTTTATGTTAAGCAGAAAACCGCACAAAATAAAGCCCGATTCTTGTTTTGCCCTAGTGTAGATAATACAGACTGTCGCAAACTGTATTTGCGCCATTCTGTTCTGTCTAGGAATTTACCAAATGTATAGCACTAGTGCAAATGTTACATCTGCTCCCAGTTTGGAAACTTGGCCACTGCTTAAAGATGCGGTGGCCATAAAATAAAAATGACGTCTCCCTAGGAGCAGCTGTTAGATCGTGTTCGTCACCCCCTAGACCAAGCACGGCTGCTTCAAATGACTAAAATTATACACAATTATATCAAATGACAAAATTACAGAAAATTGAATTCTAAAATGAGTATGCTAACCCAAGGGGCTTGCAACGTAAACAGTGTTGGGTTTTCCTCCTGAGCGCAAACAGAAAAGCAATATTGTGCTGAAAGTATTAATTTGCAGGAGCTGGAATTCAGAAGAGGGAAAGATCACGCAATTCGACGTTACTCACTTGACCCACCTGGAAACACTGAAAGGCCACACCGGCCCTGGCTGGACTGAGTCCGGCATGGCCTTTTTCCGGACACGGGACCCGAATGTTACACTAAAGCCATTCGTTGAAAACGCAGGAACCCACTAAAAGATCACCAACATGATCCTCGGGTCTCTGCTCCACGTGCTGTACTCGCACCTGCAACTACCACATATAGGGACAAGTTTACTCGAAGAGTTTGAGGCTTAGATTGAACAGTCCGCACAAAGGCTGGAAAGAAAAACAGGAAGCGTAATCCTAGTATTAAAATATTATACATGCACACCTGCTGCAAGGTCCGATTATTTCAGGCAAATTCTCCAGTAAGTATAACAACAACTGGCTCTCAACTGGAATGCAGCTTTGGATTCGTAGAGAAGGAGGTTGGAAGGGAATTGGTTGCTGTTGGGTGTATATACCCTCCGCAACCAACTTGCCCGCACATGGGCTTTGATGGAGCACGCTTGTTTTTTTATCTTAGCTCTTCAGAGATACTCTTCTGGATGGACCTCAACAGATCCCAGTGTCATTCACTAATCTGCAGAGATCCACAAGGCTTCATCCTGTCCCAATCATCTTCAACCTCTAAGTGGAACCTATGGGCATATCCCTGTCAACACAGAGGTATGGATACAACAATATGCAGATTAAACGTAGCGTTACATAGATACAAATTCCCATCGACTCAAGCATTGTCCGTCCCTCTTGTCAAGCTTCACCTGAAGCGTGCAACCCAAAGACAGAATTCATTCTCCTAGGAAGCCCAACCAAGCATGCACAAGCTCAGAAATGGCTGAGACTTAAAACTTGATGTATTCATGCTTAAACACTGGGTGTTCATTTCTTAACTAGGTCATTGGGCTGCGACTGCCCAGTCAAACACAAATCGCCATGAAAAATCGAAAGCGAGTTACCAGCTTGTGCACTCTTCCACAAGTCAAGCCTTTCATTCCCACCAAGTTCCATAACAGTTGTCCAAGCCCTGGTCATTTCCTAGCTAAAGGCAATGCCTTACTATCAAGAGACACAGATGGAACCTTGGCCCACATAGAAGCCGTTCAGCATGCTGCAACATGCCTCACAGGACTAAAAATTCAACACTGCCAGTCCAAGGAGCTGTACCTACCCTTTCAAGCATGCAAGAAGCTTAAGACTGCCTACACCACCCCTAAAGCAGGTCACAACCAAACAAAAACTATACTAAACCGGGCAGAAAAACTGTTCAGCAGCCAACGCTGCACCCAAAACCACATTGCTAAAATGAAAACTAAGAACCACAAGCTGGATAGAAGCAAGACATTCCTTTTCCTGCCACCCACTCAGCCTCTCAAACAATTTACCAACGCAGATAAGACAGTTCCTTCCTCCATTCTACACTTTATGGAGGACATCAAGACGATAAGATACTGCCAATCACTCCACTCAACCCTACTTACACCTCCATAGCACTCCTACACTTCTAAAACCTCCAGCCACCCTCTCAATTTCCCCTCTTAGAGCACTTTTATGACCTTCACATGCAGGGAGGTACAATTGCAGCCCCCGTGCCAAAGAGCCCTACCCAAGAATGGTTGCCTCAATTCTGTTTTACTCTGGGCTTCCAGGTCATGCCCCATGAAGCATGGCAGCCTTTTGTGGAACATTTGAAACCGACCCTCTGCTCTGGAGCAACAGGGCAGGAAGCTCAAGCCACCCTCTGCGCCCCTCCATAGAGGGGAACAGTTTCCAACTGCTGCAAAGCACAAAGGAGAATGAGGGCAACGTAGTCATTGCTGCAGACGGAGAGAGAGAAAAGTGGCTTTTAAGTCACTAAGATGGACTGCACTGTTGGTAACGCAGTGACATTGGTCACTATCCAGGAACCCACATTCCAGGTTGAATTGGTTGTGAGGAGTCCTGTCATGAGGCACAAAGGTGGAAAGCCAGCTCACCAGGTTTTGACTGCTGGAGAGTTTTGCGCATAACTTGCATGCCACTGCACTGGTTTGAATCCCCTAGGTAGACTCTGCTTTTTTCAGAAGAAGTGAATTATACTGTGCAAAAAAGGGAAGGGGGCAGATATGCCCTAAATTGGTGCGTTTGCAAAGCAGATTAAGAGCATTGTAAATTAGCATCAAGTATCCAACATTACAATGTGCACTATAGAGAATGTGCTCAGGCATAGTCAATATCAACTATTACCTGGTATGACCACTGACGAATTTGAGGGCATCCTCACCCCCCCCCCCGCACCCCCTGTCGGAATCCTCTCAGATGGCCAGAGAAAGGCCATCTCTCTTGGATCCTGAACCTGAGGGAGGATCACTGGGTGGCGGGACATTGGTGAGTGGAGAGAGAATGTCTGCAGGAGAGACATGGTATCCCTTTTCTCTACGAGAATGAATCCTATCCTCCCCCTTCCTTCATAGGATTTTGTCAGTCCTCATCTCCCACAAACAATAGGACCCTAAAATGTTCACCTTTAAGCAGACCTTCCAGGATTTTGCGGCATGAAATGCCAAATTTTGCGGCATGAAATGCCAAATTTTGCAGCACAAACCTTTATTTATTGCGGCATTTTTGCGGGACATGTTGTATTAACTGGAGGGTGTAAGATTGCCACATTGCAGGAAATAGGCAGAGTGCAAGGCTACAAGAGAGCCAGGGTATCATTATTATGTATCCTTTGTATTCATTTAATAGGAAGAGTCCCAGATGTCTCTGGCTTGGCAGAACAGTGTTTGATTTGGCTACATTGCTGGTTTAATGTTCATGCCTATTTAATAGTATTAACTAAATTGATCATTATCAATTGTAATGCTGAAAATATTCCCCTTCTATGTTCTCCAATCCCCCAAACACCCACACACCTCTCTCACCAACACACATCTCACCAACTCTCCAGCACAACTTAAATTCCTTAACCTCTCACTCTGTCATACAAATACTCATGTGCTATGTCACACTGTCAAGTCACAATTTGCACTGCCCAGCCCCTGCCAAACTCCAATTCATACTCCCAACTCACACCTTACACTCTACAATTCCTCCCGCAATATACAGTCCTTCATTCTTTTGTGCTGCTTCTGCATCTTGCATCCATTCTCCCATTCTGTCGCACTCTTCCCTCATCCTTTTTCCCAATCTGCAGCTCACTGCCTCTTTCTTGCCAAGCGCTTCCTCTCTTCTTTCTGGCTCACTGACCACACGCTCCCTCTACTTTCTGTACCTCTGCTTGCTCTCAGATTTCTCGCCCACCGCATCACTGCTTCCTCTGCTCTCTTGTGCAGCGCCTCCTCCTCTGACCCACTGCTCTCCCTCTGCTTTCTTGCCCATCACTTCACATCTCACCCATCACTCTCCCTCTCTCATAGCGTAACCATTTTTTTTTTTTTAAATGTAGATTTTGACCCAGTTCCTCAAATAATGGGGCATTTAAAAAAAAGAACGGAGGATATGCTATTTTTAGACAACCCATTTTTGGAAATGAGCAGGTCACCTTATTCTCAAAGGTTACCGGCTCATTTCCACAGGGTTGAGCTGTAGCGCAAATTGTGCGCTGGCCAGCTGCCTTGAATGGTTTTCTGGGTTGTTTGACCGAAGTGTAATTATTTGCGGCGGAATTGACCGTAGTCCATTTCGCTGCGAATTGATTCGCACTTCAGCCAAACAACCCAAAATGTACCTTTCACCACCACCCCACCCCCTCCCCTACTTAACTGCTTAACTACTTGGTCGCTGCCGCTTCCCCTGCAACCCTGCGGTGCCAGATCCGTCCCTCTAACGCGGGTCGGATCCGACTCCGCAGGGTCCCTTTTTCGTTATTTTCTTTTTTTTTCTGTCCTCGCCTCCAATTTTGAGGAAAAAGGGGAAAACACTTCTGCAACCACCCTAGACCAAAAAATACTGAACATGGGGAGCGGGTGACACCCCCGCAACACATGTTCAGTATTTTAAAAAAAATCGATCGAATAGTACTGGGCGAAAAAGGTCAAATTGTAACATTCGATAGATCTTGTCATCAAAATGGGCAGTACTTTTAATAGAATCGCTCTCCCGACAGTGTTCTGCAAGCTCCCAGCGCCTTTCACAGGGACAGGCTCTCCAGGTGCCTGCCGCTGTAAAATGCAACCCCAAAAAATGCGTTTCTATCCTGTTTGAGGAACAGAAATGCAAGTGACACAGCAGCGGTTCATACCTTAAAAGAAATGCATGACAGGGTCAGGAAAGACCCTGTCATCCAGTGGCAGCCCCACATCCCGTGCGCGTAGGGTTGCCTACAATTTCTGCACATTTAAAAGTGCATCTTGCTTGGAAATGAGGGCTGCGCTTTTAAATTGACAGAAACGCCACTGTATTTGATCAAGGAGGTGAAAAAGGCCATCTGAATGGGCGCGCATATAAAATGTGCCCATTCATGTGTCCCTTGTGGATTGGGCTGCACTTTTTTGGGGCACAAGTGATGAGATGTGTTAGCGCATTTCATGTGTAAAAAAAAAAGTTGAGAACCTGGCACCCCGAGTATTCTTTTTTTTAAAACAGTAATCTGCAAAAATTACATGTAAAAAAAAAAATAAAAAAAAAAATGGTTTTTAAAAAGATGCTGTTTTTGCACAAAACGTCCGTTTTTGCGGCATTTTGCGCAAAACAGCCGTTTTCGCGGCATTTTGCGGGATCGCAAAATCGCTATAAGGTGGAGGGTCTGTTTAAGACTGGGACAAGGAAGAGGCGACTAATGCACACTTCTAGTCAGTTTAACCAGTGTAGTACTGAGACGAGGAACGTGTCTATAAAGGATCAGGCATGTCCAGTTAATTGGTGTAATTAGGGCCAAACTATTTGCACCTGCAACCTATCGGAAGGCACTAGGTGCTTAAAAGCAGGCCCAAGCAGCAGAACAGGGCGAACCTGCCAGCGGATAAGGTGGCAGACGTGTGGCGAGTAGCAGGACCGGCAGAGAGGACACTGCGTGCTTCCAGCAGAGGGGAGCAGTGCCGCGACCCAAGCAGGTTGCGAGAGGACCAAAGCCCCAGCAATAGCCTCCGTTGTGTTCCCAGTCGGAAGAACCGACTGCCGCGGGACGCTGTGCGAAAGCAAGCGCTGCTCGCTGGAGTCCCCGCCACCCATCTGGGAGTAGAGAGCAAGACAAGAGAACGGCATGAAGACACCCGGCAAAGCAGTGCAGCTCTGGTGAGTGTCAGAGAGAATTGCTCTGGGGCAAATCTAAGACATTTCATGTTTGCAAACCAAGCTAAATGCTTATAAGAAGGGGGTTTGGAACCCGAATGGCAACTTATTAACAATTCATTATTTCTCCAAGTGTTTTGGGACCTACAATGAAGGACTAATGAATCATGAAAAGAGGTACCACGTATTTTGGGAAATACAAAGGCATATATTGAATACCGAACTAAACAGAAGATATGAAAATCAAGCGAAATTATAGCACAAGTGGAACACTAAACGTGCCATGTTGAAAGAAATGAAATTTGCTGAAAGCACTGAGAAACAAAGTGAAAGCGGTCATGAATATTCATGAACTGAATGAAACAAGTGTAAAAGCCACGTTTGTGAACTCGAGGGGCAATGTGAATGCAGGGTGGTGGAAGAAGATACACCACAGGACAAGTGCAAGTTGTGGCAAAGCCAAAAGACTGCAATATACAAATGGTGATTAAGCCTCAAAACTGCTAAAGAGAAACCACAGCAGATGTGAAGTGCAAACACTGGTGCTAGGTGGAAAACCAGGGTTAATCAATGTTAGGTGACCTGTAATGGGTGGACCATGTGGTCAAACAACTGAACCTAGACAGAGTAGCCCAATTTGAGAAAGAGCCAAGAAAAAGACAAAGTCTGTGTGATACAAGCGCTGAAGCATCTGTGATACGAGGCAAAGGGAGTGTAATGTGAAGCTATCAATATTGGTTTAAGTCTCTTGATTTTTCACCATGTGGAACTGTGTTGACCTCAGGGAAAGGAACCCCAAAGCAAGTTTGAACTGTGTTGAACTTGGGGAAGGGAACCCTGAGATTTCCTAGAATTGGAACACACGTGCGGAAGGACATTTTTTAGTCCCTTTTCTTTGTGGAACAATATGAACTTGGGTAAGTGGAAGCTGAATCAAGCCCAAGCTGGAAGAAGCTCAGAACTTTATTTTGAACACTTTCTTTTGGTGCTGCCATCCATACACATTGTATACCTTTAGTTGTGAGATCAAATATAGGTTTTGGACACAGACTTAAGTTGCACGTACTGACCAAGACTATCCTTAGTTTCTTTAGGTAGGGAAATCCCAGTTTAGCATAGGGGAAGTTAAGCCTTATTCCGAACGGACATAAGAAAGTTCTTTTTGTTAAGAACGTTGTTGTCCATCTTGCTTCATGATGCCTTCACACCATGCAACCATCCCTCTTTGCCCAGCCAAGTCCAAACCTCAGCATACCCTCCATGAAATCTCTATAATGTGGAACCTGAGAATTCAAAACTGACAGTTTCTTGGAAACCCACCCCATCTCCAAAACAACTTGCCAACCGTTCGCTACATCTGTGGACATATGACTCCCCATCAGGGCGCAGAGTGCCCGCTCCCAGGCCGTACCTGCCAGTGTCTCAGAACTCTTCCTCTGCCACCCGGGAAGCAGTGCACACCTGGAAAAATCAGCTCTAACGGTGCGGTATAAGGCCGCAATCCCGGTCTGCTTCGAGTGGGAAAGCAAAGGGGCAGAATATGTGAACACCACATGCCAGTCCAGAGTGCTCCACTTGCATGAGCACCCCCTGGTTATGAAGAAGCTGGCAAGATACAACATGGACTGCCCTGAA
Source organism: Ambystoma mexicanum (assembly GCF_040938575.1). Taxonomy (NCBI): domain Eukaryota; kingdom Metazoa; phylum Chordata; class Amphibia; order Caudata; family Ambystomatidae; genus Ambystoma; species Ambystoma mexicanum. The sequence goes on along the minus strand of NC_090932.1, from coordinate 289,164,894 downwards.
GACACAGCAAACTGGATGTCTTCTCCCTGTGAGAACTCCCAACTAACTTTATACAGCCCCACTTCCTACCTAACATTGCCTGTTTGGAATGGAAGCTAGCCTTGCCAGAGTGCCAGCCAACAGACACCTGATTAGCACCGGAGGATCTCTTCTGAATCTGTGGCAGCAAAGCCTACAAGCAACTGCCTGAATTCTGGAGTGGCAGCTGTGTCCTGGGTCTGGCCTCAGGGTCACCAAAGAAAGACTTCCTAGCAAGATAAAAAAGGGCAGTGAATTGCAACCGGCCCCTGAACACCTACACTACACCGATGGACGCAACGCTATATGGCACCACATTAATAGCACAGATGGATGTCATGAGAGTAGGTTGGGCTGCATATCGGTTGCAGGCAATTCTAGCACTGGTGGTGAATTAGGATGCCGTCTCACTGGGAACATTGGCTGCGGAGCAGAGGAAGGCTGGCTCTCCAAAGCTGTATGGCCCTCAATATGATATTGGCTTCCGATGGCGGAGGGTGTGCACTTATTAGATCAGAGTGTTGTGTATTTCTTCGAGAATCCTAATAAAAGCTTTGACAATGCCACTCGCATCACCTCCCTTGAGGCTACCCCTCCCCTCCCCTCCAATTATACATCCAAAGACCTTCTGAAAAGGATAAAAAGACTGGTCCAGCTCCTTCTACAGAAAACTGCTTTAATATATCCTGTATGCTGTTGGGGGGTGGGGTGGGGGGTTGCTGGCACTAATCATCATCTGCAAACTACTCAGGTGCCTCATATCAAACGGTTGTCAAATCCCTGGACACTACTGGACCATGGCTCATATCACCAGACTCCCTAAACCAAGACCTTTACAGACTTCTGGGCAACTCTGGTCCCCAGCCCATTTGATGTGGCCCCTCTTGTGACCAGTGGGGGGCTGTGGAAATCGAAGACTAAGTGGGGACCCCGAAAAGCCTCTACTTGTATTTGTTTTTTTAATTTCTGCATTTTTCCATTTCACCAATGTATTGCACAACTTATTTTTCCCAAATGTATGTTCCTCTGTGTCTCCTGCACTGTGTGTGGGGTTGTGGACCCCAAGCCATGCCCCCTCCAGGAACTGGTTCTACCTGTTCAGCTACAGCCTGGGATGGGACTGGCCCAGCCCCTTTTCATCTCTTACTCTCACCAGCCCCATACTCTATACTTTCTCCCCTTTGTAGTGTCACCAAGCCTCCCTGAGCCCTGCAAAACGAGTTCCACTTGTGTCCTTCATGAGGGGAGATTGAGGGGGAGGGTGCCCGGGGGTGGGGGGGTTGGTTCTGGAAGGCAACTTGTCCCATTCTACAATTATCCTCCCCTCTGGTGGGTCACCAAGCTGCCCCCCCTGACCCTTTGCATCCATTTCTGGGAACCACCTCCATTCCCCAGTTGTCTTGTCCCTGCCCGTTTGACACCCTGAAATGAACCTGCCCATCTCTCCTGCGGCACCCTATAATGTTCATCTCCCCTGACCTGGGAATCACACAAGCTAGTTTCCCTGGTTGTGGGCGTGCTCTACAGAGATGGAGCAATCGCCTTATAAGTGGACAAATGACCTGAGCACCAGTCTCGTTTGTAGCTGGTGGTGTGCTGATATGGGTGCGGGAGGGAAGAAAAGAGCTCAGGAGGCCACTGAAACAGGTAAACGTTCTTCATTCTCCTACCTGCTCTACTTTTCCACCAGTAGGGCTCCTGGTCTCTGTCCTAACCCCTCCCCACCCTTTTTCTGGCCCCTTTGCCTTCGCAGTCTCCTCTCTGCCCACCCTCTTCTCCATCCCTGCTCCCTCCCTCCATCCATCCCTCCATATCCTGCCCTCCTCCCTCCGCCTTCCTCCCCCCACTGGCTATACCCCCCCCCTCCAATAGGTACTCCAAACTGCCCATTCCATCTTCTCTCCCCTCATGCCAGTTTCTCTCTCGCTCCCTTCCCAACGGCCTCCCCACTCCAACTCCCTCCAACACTTCCCTTCCCTTTCTCCCTTTGCGTCCCTTCTCCCACTGCATACAAGTGTACTCCCCAGGACACCATGCCAGTGGGTGTGTCTAACTAGTATGCCAGCCATCAATGCCCCGCCTTGTGCCTACAGCCCAGTGTGCCAACTTACTTTGCTGGTAAGGAGTCTACTCCTCTGCCTGTAATACGCCTGTTCCTGATCTCTTCAAATACTTTGGTGTGTTCAATTGTGTTTCCACTTTTCAGTGTAGCCTGCCAGTAATTGCCAGAGAGGGGACCCAATCCATATCAATAATTTAGCGCACACTCACTGGTGTCTGTTAATTCCCTGGCACAAAACTGTGGCTCCTCCTGGTGTCTCCCATTTTGGCCTGCCTCCCACATCCACACCTGGTTAACAACCCCTTGTCAATAACTTCCCAATCAAGACCATCAGACTAGGGCCCAAAACACCACCTAGTCAAATAGTTCAGCTCCGACCTCCAAGGCCAGAAGCAGACTGGAAGAGCGTGTGAACCAGGGCCTCCTTGAAATTCCGCATATCATATTATCCGAGCAAAATCTTTGAAGCAAAGCACCTCCAAAAAGAACTGAACTCTAAGCCACCAGAACCCAACTCCGTCCACTGTCCCAGTCAAAAGCACTGCAAAGATCTTTCAAAGAAGATCACATCAGTGCCAATCTGCACCTAACCGCAGAGTTGACAGCGTGTGCTATGGATTTATAACCACACAGGCATCAATATTTTTCACCTATGGGGGTGAATGGACTGTTGGATTCTTCACGAAAAGAGCAGAATTGTGCTGCAGTCCAGGTCAGCTAACATGATTCCGTAGCTCCCCATTCTCCCGCCCTTCCTCTTTCATGCTCTGCTATAGATTATGTACTTCCCCCGGAGATTACTGTGGAATTTTATTTCTTTTCTAAAACGGCAAATGTTTTCCAGGAAGCAACACGCATCTTAACCCTTTGATGGGCAGTGGAAATCTTAAGTGTGCAAGAAAGATGAAAAGCCGCAGCTGTATTTGCTGCCAATAAAAAGTATTGGAAAGATACCCATCCAAATTAGTAGAAACGTTGTGCCATCTTTTCCCAGTAAAAAGGCAAGAGTGCGGGAAGGGGGGGAGGGGGGGAGGGCAGAGGGGTCACCGAGTCTAGGGTAACCTGCCACAGCAAATCGGACTCCACGTGCCATAATGTAGAACTACTATTAGTAAAATCAACCACAGCTACTCAAGACAAAAAACAACCCGAAACCTTTACAGCTAGGAGATGCATACATGAAACTGGGTTTCAGTTCAGAAATGTCAAACGTCCTGACCCAGTGACAGGGGTGTTGCTAGGTCTGGAAAAGACCGGGGGCTTTGCTGATATCGGAACTGTCCGGACTAAGGGCTAGCCAGCCTTTTGGTTGTAGCGCCCGAGATTCTATCCGGGGCTGCAACCAAAAGATCAGGGGCTATAGCCCCCTTAGCCCGCCCTCCCCAGCAACGCCTCTGCCCAGTGACCATATCAATGTAACCACTAGTATTAGAACAACTAGAGCGAATAATAAACTGTAGTGCTATTCAAGTACACTTTCACCCCATTTAAAGGGTAAACCGAGAATTACACAATTAAAAGGAAACCCAAATAAGGTGATGAACGGGCCTGCCCATAATGGCCCACCTTCCAAGTTAAGGGCCCAGTAAAGTTTGCAAGTTTGGGCTAGAGAGAGATTGCAGACCATTAATGAAAGGAGGAACATATTTTCCTGGATCCATCATCAGGCGTCTGTGCCCATTGTCAGCACTCTCATCTGGGTTCACTTTCAGCCAGTTTGTCTCTATCCAAAGGTCAAGTTCAGATAAGTAAAGCGTCATGGTGCGTCCAGGATTTTCAGGGACCCCAGCAAATGTGTCCCACAGCAGGCAATACCCCAGAGGCGACCGCCTAGTAGCCGGACGCATCCATTTAACAAATAGAGAAAGATCAATCCCCGCAGCTCTCCGGATGTTTCGTCCCTCAACTGTCATCAACCAATTCCAGCCAATGCTTGGGGATCATGGGAGTTGTAGTACAAACACTTCCCACACTACCTACCCCTGCCATAAGGGAAGGGCCCAGGGCAAAAACAGTATGCACTTCACATAACAAAACGGACAGCGTAAGAAAACAGGAAAACTGCGATAACTGATGGAAAAGCGGGTGGGCAGTTTATTGGGTCAAGTCGTGGGCTTTGTGGACTATGCTCCCGCACCACTGGTATGAGGAAACAGGGAACAAATAGGACTTCAAAATGCATCTGAACTGTGGGACAGGGAAGGGTCGCCAGAACACACTTGCATTGGTTTGTGATGCATCAGCAGAATGCGAGGACTGAACATTTTTGCTGAGGCCAGGGGGTTGGCTGCAGGGCAGACGTTTACTATTCAGCCTAGTGATTTACACAAGCGTTTTCAATTCCCATTTTACTTTTTTGGTCCAATACGGTTTGAAATTGACCTTCAGTGGATATCACTACTTTCGCATATATTGCATTTTCAAAAAGCGGAATAAGATGCTCTCATTTGGGCTGCAGGTAACGCATGGGGGCTGCAGGTAACGCATGGGGGCTGCAGGTAACGCATGGGGGCTGCAGGTAACGCATGGGGGCTGCAGGTAACGCATGGGGGCTGCAGGTAACGCATGGGGGCATAGGCGCCAAATGATGCCTTCGAGCTACTTTGCAGAGCTGTCAGACGACACCACAAAGCCAGATGAAGTCCTGCATCGGGCAGTCTTTGCGAACGGAAACTGCATCAGTTCACCAAAAGGCCTGCACCTCCGAGACAAAAATCCCAGTTCCATGGGAGGAATAAAGGGTTGGCCCCCAAGACTCCCAACTGAGGATGGTCTTCAATGTGTAAGTTCCGAGCCGAGTCCCGTGCCCTGTCCAAGGGCCTCTCTGATGCCAAGGCAATGCTCTTCTGGGAATAATCTGCATCTCGCGCCCCCCCCCCAAACGCAATTCCTGTGCCGCAGTGACCTAGGTGCGGGCAGGGTCAACACTACATGTGGCTCCAAGCGTACGCCCCGCGCTTTTCACACCTCCGTCTCCCCGTTCTGTCCAACAGCACGGGCTTGTGCCAACTCGTCGGACGCGCCATGAAGAATGTGCAAAAATATGCGAGGCTTTGCTTAAGGAAAATGGGTTACGTTGAATCGTTCGTGCAAATGCTCTGCTTCAGCTGCACGGGTGGCTCTTTGTCCAATACCCGCCGCCCCTCTGGTCTCATTTGCTCACATGTCGTACTGTTCTGTTTATTGCCCGATTGCCTTTATTTATTGTGTACGTCCGATGCACTTTGCAATGTTCACGGTTATGCTTTGAGACCACATCAATGGTGCACAGTTGTCAATATAAGCTTTTTGGATTGAGTGTAAAGAGGCAGTCTTGGGGAGGGGGGGCATACTGTAGAACTTGGGTAGTATGACCCTCTGCTAGAGACAGAAGCTGAACATTCTGTTTGTCGGCGCCCGATGTGCGAGCCATTTGCTGCAGCTTGTGCAGGGAGCCTCGTTCTCAATGGAGGGCTTCTCACGCTGTAGGCCAGGCCTATTGTGGAGTTCCCTGGTGTTTCACTCCAAGTTATTAGGGTAGTCCAGACGTGGATCCCTCGCTCTCAGGTGTTTGAGCACCTACACACCTCAGTGAGGAGGAATAGGAGGCAAAAGGGAGTGCCTGTTGCAGTTATTTCCCAGAGGAGATTTGACAGCCGTTCCTGGGCGGCTTTATGGGCAGGATCATGCAGGTATGCACAAAGATGCCGCACCCCCCCCCCCGCCCCCCGCATGTGACCAAGAGTTAAAATGTGATTGAAGTCCTAAGTGGGGGACAGCCCACGGAACAAGATGTGTAGCTTCTGGCTGTTCACAATAGTGAACTTCTTACATTCCTGGCTAATTCAACTTTATTTGGGCATTCTGTATCAAGTCACCATACATGTGCTTTGAACGTATACATGTTTAAACGGGACGGGTCTATTCAGGCTCCAAAATTTGACCCGGAGCCAGATTTCCTTGTGCCATCAAGTACATTCAAAGATGAGTGACAATACAGCTCGCCCCCAGTAAATGTCCCTCATCGGCCATGTTTAGAATCACATCAGTTGAAGACATTTGGAATTCCAACAGACTAGACAATTTGCACATAGAAACTGATGTTTGCATCATTATATCAAAGTATTGTCATGCTTTTACAAACATGACTACATTAGAATCATGCATTGTTTTCCAAAAAAACTGAGGGGCTGGATGATGCATTGACATTTCGATTCAATTTCACTTTTATACTTAAATCTGTTTTAGTAGAAATGTATACTGCCTATTAAGATTCGAAACACCTTTAAAATAGCTTGTACCCCTTTTCATTTCATTGCGTTCGTTAGGCCAGTCATATACATGGGTTCCACTTCTACTTGGAATCCTGTGGCTGCAATTGACACTTATTAGGCCCTTCACCCAAATATTACCTCTTGACACGATTTATTATCCCACTGAAAGCCCATCCATGCAGCTTTTAAACCAGGGGCCAGACCATCTGATGGATTGTAACGAGGACCCCATTCGTTACTGCCCAAGCAGGGGGCGTTACCTGCAGGTAAGCTGGTATCGCAAGAGCCCTGTGCCAGGCAACCTGCTCTGGAGGAAAAAAGACTAGGCCAGTTCCCTGCTTGTTTTTGAAGGACACGCAAATCAAGTGGCCAAAGGCAGACCTGGTTAAAACATCTATTACACGAGTTTCCAACTCCAATTAAACCATTAACTCTCAGAAGCCTACCTTGAAAAAAAAACACTGGCAGCCAATTCAGTGCAAGGCTTGATTAAAGCGAGCTCAGAGTTGCCATGAGGTGTTTTGGGTGGGGAGGAGTAGGAGTAAGAACTGCGGGGGAATGGCAATAGGGAATTGCACGCCATGGCCAGTCAATGGGTAAGTAACCAAACGCCTACAAGCATAGTTTCCTTCCTTATAGGTCATCGCCCCCCCCCGTCCCCCGATGCTGTACTCCAATGAAATAGTTTTGTTTATAGCAGAAACTAACAATGAGCTGAAGTGTAAACATAGAAGTAAAAACGAGGAAAGGGACAATGAAGGGGGAAATGAGAACGGATGATTGGTAAAGAGCAACTAAAAACAAATTAAAGTAGGTTAAAGAGAAAACTATATAGGGAGAACAAAATAAAATGTTAGAAGAGGAAAAAGTGAGAAGATAAAGCAAACAATCAGCAACTAGAAGTAACTTTCCCTCCCCCACAAGCCCATCAGCCCAAACATTTTTAAAAATAATACGTTATTTGAAAAGCAACTTGGATCAAGAATTCTTCGCGGGGTGGGGGGCGGTTGTTGGGATACAAATGAAGCAGACTGTCTCTGGGTTGATGGAAAAAAGCAACAGAAAAAAGAAAAAAAAAAAGTGTTTGTCTAAAGGAGGTGAACGTGTGAAAACAAGTTACCTGTTCTGGGGAGGCTGCTCGCGTATACGAGGCCTGCGGCTTGGCAATTCATCGGTTGCTTTCTTGTTCCTCCTTTTGTTCCCTGGCTGGCAAATGGTAGTAATACGGGGCCAGGAGGCACAGAAACCCAGCTCCAGGTGCCCCCCCTCACAGATACGGTCGCCTGGTCAAACAAGGCTTTCAGCAGGTAAACCCAAGAAGGGTGGCATGTTCGTCAGCCAGGCTATAGCCCTTTACAGCACTTGGCTAGAAGATTTGCCTCCACCTTTCCACGTCAGACCACTCTCCCTCGTGTCTTTTAAACAAACATATTAACAGGCTGCACTCGGAAATCGACCCATAGCCTCGCACCTCGGAAACAAGACAAGACCACAGCAATCGCTGGTCATGGAGCTACAAAATGGCTCATATTGACATTTTACTATCCAGGACGGAACAAGTTACTTACCTGGAACTGTTCTCCAGCATGGGTCTGGCATGGATTCACATGTTCATGAATATTCCCCGTCGTCAGGCCGGGAATCCTCGGTATAGAAAAAAAAACAATCAGTATCAGTTTCGTTTCTGATATGTCTTTCTCAGTAGTAACCAATCACTGGTCTCTGGGTCATACTGCCCCCAGCCAATGACTGCCCTCTCCCTAAGCCCCGCTCCCGGCAGCCATCCTCAGATTTGGTAGCACGTGAAGTGGCAGTATGACCAAGTGAAGAGCCGCAGAGGGGTAGGTGGGAGGGTTCGCATGTGAATCCATGCCAGACCCATGCTGGAGAACAACAGTTACAGGTAAGTAACTTGTTCCTTCTCCAGCATGGGGTCTGGCATGGATTCACATGCTCATGAATATAAGAATACATAGCAGTATACACATGCACAACCACGGGAGGTGGCAAAAGGCTCAATATCAAGCAATACAACAACTCAACATTAAGCAACTCTTACCTCCTCATCAGGCTCACCTTAGGCGAACAGGTTGCGCAGCACTGCCTGGCCGACTCTGGACTCCTCCCTGGAATCCCGGTCGACGCAGTTGTGCGTCGACCTCCACGTAGCAGCCCTGCAGATGTCGAGCAGGGGCACACCAGACAGGAACGCCGTAGTAGCAGCGATCGCTCTGGTCGAATGGGCTCTCGGAAGGCCTGGCAACGGTCGGTTTGCCAACCGGTGACAGTGCATGATGCAGCCGGAGAGCCATCTGGAAATGGAAGTCTTCGAGAGAGCCTTCCCTTGATTCACAGGTCCAAAGTTTACAAACAGCTGTCATGTCTTCCGAAAACTCTTCGTGCGGTCCACGTAGAACTTCAGCGCTCTAGCTACATCCAGCGAGTGCAGAGTCCTCTCAGCCGGCGACGAAGGCGACGGGAAGAAAACTGGCAACACCAAGGGCTCATTGAGGTGGAAGTCCGACGGCACCTTGGGCATGAAGGAGGGGTGCGTCCATAGCACCACCCTCGTGTCGTGAAAGAAGTATGGAGGCTTGCAAGAAAGGGCCTGGATCTCTCCCACTCGTCGTGCAGAGGGGATGGCCACGAGGAATGCTGTCTTCCACGATAGAAACTTCAACGGCACTGAATGCATAGGCTCGAATGCCCCCCCCCCCCCAAGCCTAGTCAGCACCACTTTGAGCTCCCACGCCGGGGCAGGGGCCTTCACCGGCGGGAATGATCGGAACAGTCCTTTCATAAATTCCTTCACCACCAGTCGATGAGACCACAAGGACGCCCGTCCTGTAGTTCTGGTGTAACGTGAGACGGCAGCCAGATGTACCTTGATGGAAGCTTGAGACAGGCCGGCCTTGGCCAAGGACAATAAGTACGGCAATACTTGAGGGGCCGTAATCCGCAGAGGGTTAATCTTCTGTGCACGGCACCAGACAGAGAACCTCTTCCATTTGTGTCCGTAGCACTTGAGAGTTGGGGATGCCCTGGCCTTCGCAAGAACCTCTCTGCAGTCGGCCGGGATGTCGTATCCTCCAAACTCTAGTGCTGCAGGAGCCAGGCCTGCAAGTTCAGCGACTCCGGTTCGTGATGAAGAATGGCGCCTCCTCCTCTGGAGAGAAGATCCGCGTCCGTCGGCAGCTTCACTGGTGTGGACGCTGACAAGTCCAGAAGGTCCGGGAACCAGATCTGCCTCGGCCACGCCGGTGCGACGAGGATCATCCTGCACTGGGACCTCTTGAGCTGGTTGACGAGCCGGAGTAGCAATGGCAGGAACGCATAAAGGAACAGGCCATCCCAAGGGAACGAGAAAGCATCGCTCAGGCTCCTCGGTTGGGGAAACCTGCTGGCGAACCTCCGGCACTTGGAGTTCGCCGCCGTCGCAAAGAGATTGATCTGGGGTTCGCCCCATCGTCGGAAGAGTCGGTCCACTTGATCCTGGCGCAGTTCCCACTCGTGGCACGAGCGCAGCTCTCTGCTGAGTGAGTCGGCGATGGTGTTTTTTATCCCTGCCAGATGACAGGGTACCAGAAACATCCCTTGGGCAATGGCCCAATGCCACAGATCCTGGGCTTCCTTGGATAGGGCAGGGGATCTGGTTACGCCCTGCTTCCGAATGTAAACATTGTGGTGGTGTTGTCGGTGAAGATCCTCACCACTTTGCCCTTGAGGGACGGAAGGACCTGAGGGCCCAGAACACTGCACTGAGCTCCAAGATGTTGATGTGGAGAGTCTTCTCCGAGAGCCAAAGGCCTCTCGCGTGGAGACCCCCGGTGTGCGCTCCCCAACCTTCCAGGGAGGCATCCGTCATCACCGTCACCTGGTGGGCCGGGGCTAGGAAACCTGTTCCTGCCGTCAGATGGGAGTGGACACCCCACCATCATATCGCCTGACGGAACGCTTCATCGAGCGGGATCCTGTCCTCGAACCTGCCCGTCTGGATCCAGTGGGCGTCGAGGAATTCTTGCAAGGGCCGCATCTGAAGTCTGCAGTGGCGCACCAGATAAATGCAGGAGGACATCATTCCGAGGAGGGACTTGATGAACCTCACTCTGGCCACGTCCCTGGCCAGCAGACGTTGCACCTTTCCCAGGATGGTCCTTATCCTTTCCTCCGACCGTGAGGCCTGCCGCGCCACTGTGTCGAGCTGTGCTCCCAGAAACAGGGCGACTTGCGATGGGACCAGGTGGGATTTTGGAAAGTTGGAGAACCCCAGGTCCATGAGCAGCTGGACGGTCTTCGCAGTGTGTTCCACGGCGAGCTCCCTTGACCTTGCCCGTATGAGCCAGTCGTCCAGGTAGGGGTAGATGTGGATCCCCTGCAGGCTCAGCCGCGCCGTCACCGGTGCTAGGCACTTGGTGAACACCCTGGGTGCCGATTTTAATCCGAACGGGAGGGCCTTGAACTGGTAGTGTCGCCCTTTGACCACGAACCTGAGGAACTTTCGGTGTCTCTTTAGAATAGGGATGTGGCATTATGCATCCTCCAAGTCCAACGACGACAGGAAATCGCCCTCCTCCAGCTGTCCCAGCACGTGCTGGAGGGTGACCATCCGGAACTTCTGTGCCTTGATGTATTTGTTCAGTCGTCGCAGGTCCAGGATGGGACGCCATCCTCCTGTCTTCTTCTTTACGAGGAAGTATCTTGAGTAAACTCCGGAGCCCCGAAGCCTCTTTGGAACGAGCTCGATGGCACCTTTCCTGAGCATCGCCCTTACTTCCAACAGCAGTTGAGGGACGCGATTTTCTTTCCTGGCCACGGGAGGAATGCGGGGGCACCTCTTGTGGAACTCGAGGGCATGCCCCAGGGCCAGGGCATCCAGCACCCAATGGTCGGTGGAGATGGACTCCCACACGCCGATGAACTTCGTCAGCCGGCCTCTCACCGGGGTGCTTCGCCGGGGGCCCGACCTGACGGTCGGTTCAATCTTGCTTGGAGGATGCTTTGCCTCCTTGGCGATGACGGCGGGATCCACCCGACTTGCCGCGTCCCCTGTAGGCCTCCTGCGACGAAGATCTTGCCACTTGACGGTACGTAGAGGAGCTGCTGCCGGCTCCCTTGGGAGCACCCTGTCTGCTTCCGGAGCTCCGAAAGGACGGCCGTCGCTGTTGGAGCACACCCAGTGCACGGGCCGTCTCCGTGTCAGTTTTGATCGCCTGAAGGGACTCCCACCTTGCCAAAACGGTTGTTCCCATCGAAGGGCATGTTCAAAACCTTGGTCTGTACGTCCTGGCGGAAATCCGTCGCTTTGAGCCATCCTCGTCATCTCAGGCAAACGCTGTTGCCCAACTGACGGAAACCGGTGTCGGCGATGTCCGTAGCCACCGTAATGGCGTGGTCCGAGGCAATCTCACCTTCCTGTGAGATTTCCAGTGCCAGTCCTCTTGGCGTCCCGAAGTAAGTCCAACAGAGGGGCGATCTTGAACCATAACTCCCTGTCGTAGAGGGCTAAGATGGCCAGGGCGTTGGCCGCCTTGATGGTCGTCGCTGCAGATGAGATGACCTGTCGTCCCATCGCATCCAGCTTCCTACCCTCGCCGTCCGGCGGGGAGGCTGAAGTCGAGGCCGATGCCCCCCCCGCTTTCTTCTTGGCCGCCACAACGACCGAATCCGGGGTAGGTTGCGCCCTAAGGCGCAAGGGGGCAGCGTCGGGGACCTGGTACTTCTTCTCGTACCGGTCCCTCTTCACAGGAGCCGTGGCAGGGTTCTTGAGGAGGGCGAGCCCCTCATCCCAGATGTCATCAAGAAGCGGTACGGCGAGGACCGTCTTCCTTTTAGCCTGGCGCCGTTGGTAAAGGAACCCTTCCTTTTCTTCGGGGCAGAGCTGGAAGAGCTCGGATGCCCTGGAAATCATAGCATGGAAGGATCCAATCTCGTCGGGCGGGGACGCCCGGGCAGGGGGCGACGGGGGACACGTCCCGTCGTCGCCTCCGTCGTCATCTGTACCAGTTGTAGCCATGTCCATGCCTGTATCATCCGTGGGTAGTGGACCGGGGGGGGGGGGGGGCAGAGAAGGCCGCAGACGCGAGAGAGGAGGCCTAGGATGCGTCCTCCTCCTCTTAAGTGGTAGGCTCTCCGAAGGTCCTGGCTCCGGTTCCCCCCGTCGGGCCTGGCTCAGGTCCCTCCGTCGGGGGAAGGGGCAACCTAGTCCTTATCTCCGAGCATAAATACTGGATGGCTGACAAAATGGCTGCCGAGGTTTCCTGTGAGGGCTCTTGAGGAGCCTCGTCTGCGTCGTCGTCGTCGCGATCTCCCCCCCCCCCCCCCCCCCCCCCGATAGGCTGGGCCTCCTCCACGACTTGGATGAGCTCCTCTTCAGAGGTCGTGTCCGTATCGTCGACGGCCACCAACCCTCCCCCACCCTTTCCAACGAGGACTTCGTGGGGGTCTTCTCGATGGGCCTGAAAGACTCCCCCTCTGCGGTGGCAGGGAGACTCTGGTACCTGAGGGCGCCTCCACTGGTGTAGCCTCCACAGGCTGAGCCAGGGCCGCGGCGACATCCTCAATTGAGGTCTTAGCAGGGTGAATTAAGGCCAACGTCACCTTCTGTATGCCTGGGGCCTTCACCTTGGGGGGAGGGTCCGAGCCTCGCTCCCCCTCTGCCGGAATCTTCGAGATCGACCGGGGCCTCTCCAGAAGCTTCGCCGGGTTCTCAGACTTCCGCTTACCCGAGCCAGAGCGTTGGCTCGTGGTCGATGGCGCCGGGGAGGATGCGCCCTGCCTGGCAGCCAAGGAGCCCGACCGTTCAGCGCTCCCGGTGCCCGCGGAGCTTAGCCTTTTGTTGGGCCCCCGTCGCCGGAGCACCCTCACAGGACTTAGAAGACCGCTCGGATCTTCTAAGTCTTCTTCTCGCCTGGCGGGCTCTTACCTTCCAACCAGTTGGCGAGACGGAGGTGGCGATCCGTCATGGTCCGCTCCGACATGTTCCCACAAAACGCGCAGTCCTTTTCCTTGTGCGTCTTGTCCTCATGGAGACAGTAGAGGCATAGCGAATGCTCGTCTTCCTTGAAAATGTTGTGAAGCTGGCATCCAGGGCAGGTCCTGAACAGCTTCCCGGGCGTCGAGCTCCCTTTCTCCTGGGCCATGTCCGGGGTAGGCCTCGGAACTTCTGGAATCCTCCAAAAGCGTAACTCGATGAAATCTTCACCCTTGAGGGACGTAGAAACTCCGAAATGGATCCCCGTTGATCGGAAGTAGAAACGGTGGAGCTTGAGGCTCTATTTAACCGGAAAAATGAGAAAATCTCCTAAAAAAAGCATGAAAATGCAGCAAAAGCTCGAGAGCTACAGCACGAGGACTCCCAACACTTGAACGTGCGGTAAAAATCTGAGGATGGCTGCCGGGGGCGGGGCTTAGGGAGAGGGCAGTCATTGGCTGGGGGCAGTATGACCCAGAGACCAGTGATTGGTTACTACTGAGAAAGACAGATCAGAAACGAAACTGATGCTGATTTTTTCTATACCGAGGATTCCCGGCCTGACGACGGGGAATATTCATGAGCATGTGAATCCATGCCAGACCCCATGCTGGAGAAATTTTGTTACAGGTTCTCAGATTTGAAAGGTACGTGCATTTTATACCCAAGCAGCAAAGGAATATGAATATGTTCTCTTGGTAAATTATTTTTTGTTGTGTGCGTGGTTTTTTTCAATCGTGAAAGAAAAACCGGAATTAAATTTGCCTATTTCACTTTGACGTCTGGTGAAGTCACAACCAAATGTTCGTCATATTCCCCCTGCCTTTACCTTCCACTCGCTCGCCTTCCTTTTGCAAATGCCACTTTGCCTGCCCCCAACCACTGGCCTGTCAGTCTTGATTTGAAAGCATTGGACACAAGGCCGAGACCACACCGTTGAAAAACGTACACCCGGGGCGACAGCGCTTCTGATGTTCAATGCCAGTGCTCACCTGGTCGCCAACATGGGGACAATGCTGCAGGCCAGCGTCAGCTCCGTATATGAGAGTCTGCAACGTCTGGCTCTCCACTTGCTTTGGGCTGCAACTACCAGTGTTCCTCACCATTGACCATGCCGATTAGTAAGGATGGGATTCGCAGTCCAAAGCATCAGGGCAGCCAAAGGACCAGATCTCGACTGCTTTGCACAGGCTCCAAGAGGCCAAGAATATATTCCCCAAGATACCAAATGCTGTAACCACCCACAGAACTTTCCATGTAGTAGAAGGACTTCAAAGCAAACGCGGCCCCTTTCTGCCACATCTCCCCAACCTGCACACCCTTGTTCTATAAAGCACCCGCACATGGGAGATCGTCGCCCACACCTGGAACCCTGTCAACATCCATATCAGTTCTGTCAAGATCTTGATGGAGCACAGAAACAAGACTGCCTCTCACAAATCTCACCACCTCATACCTGCGCCCTCCCTCTCCGCCGCCTCCGCCATATCCTTCGCTCCTGCAGAATGTAACAGACAAGGCCCGATCCACCACATGTAGTGCTGAAAATGTATACAATACTCTGGGAACTCCCTCCTTCCCTTCATGCAGGGAACGACCACAGTATTTATATTTGAAAAACGGTTTGAGAAACAGTTGTCTGCACATTTCATTTGTCACAACAGACCCCAAAATGAGGGACTAAACCACAAGCCATACATGCTCAGGTGATCCGTGCCAGTTTACAGATGAGGGCTGGGCTGTCCTGCTTGAGCAGGAAGCAGCCTCATTGCCCCAAATGCGTCAGTCCGTTCTTATGGCTACATCTATGGTTTTGCATGCAGTCCCGCAGAAGCCATTAGAAGCTTAGTTTGAAATTCTGGAAGCTGCATCAAAAGCATTGCAGCGTGTTACAAAACACAATATGTGATGCATTGCACGAAGTTCTAGAGGCTAAAACTGGGGTATTTGGTCTATTTCTGGGGGCACATGCGAGGGATTTTTTCCAGTTCTCAAAGCCACATTCAGAGAACTGGTAGCGTTGATTGACCCTCATTTAATAGAATGAGCAGAAGACAGACCAAACTAAAATCAAAAGCCCAGGACTGGATGAAGAGATCGCTGGTGACATGAGTCCTATGGTTGTATTTATGCTGCACATAGATCTGGAGCAAAGTGTTCATTTCTGAAGCCCATGCAACCACAAGAATAAGGCATAATGGGTACAATTCGGAGTAGACAACATAACACAGCCTAGTTTAGACGAAGGCTCGATGTTTGGAGCACATCTCTAGCACCACCAATCACCTGCACAACCCACACATTTCAGCAAATTAAAAAACGACAACCCTCAGATTTCCACCGTCTACTGCCGCATTTTAGGTTTCAGGAACCAGGGTCACTTGACCTGTACTAAGAGGAGCTGTTTTGCATGTTGAAGATGCCAAGCATTCCGGCGGCAGAGACATGTATGACTCTGGTGCCAACCGAGGTCTGACTCGGCCACACACAGCAAAGAATCTAGGGAACGGAAACTGAGTACAGAAGAGCAGAAACCATACCCAACCCACGTGGGCAGCACACCAGAGTAACCAAGAGGGGATGGGGTGGGGTGGGGGGGGAGCGGGGGATGTGGAGCAGCAAAGAGATAAAACAAAAAAAAAATAAAAATCACTGCCAGCACCAACTGAGGGTGCACCTGGAGATCCGAGACCTTGGAACAGCAGGAAAGCTTTCCAGTCTGACGGAAGGTGTCAGCACTAACAGCCTTACCCTCAAAGAGCCCTTTGTTTCCCACCAGAGTACTGCCGTGCCAACCACAATTCTAGGGGCGTGCAGATCTCATGACAAGGGCCAGATTTGCCCTTGCCATAGAAGGTGCCACTCCAACGCTCAGGTGCCTTTATCCCACCTGCAGAGTGCAGACAACAAGCCACTGTGCCATGGCACTTGCACAGACCCGTCCAACTATGCCTGGTCCCAGGAGGAGTACGTGGGCGAACCTGTGCACAGGAACACAAGAGCTTTGGCACACCTCTTCCTAATTCATCCATCAGCAATGCAGGAAAAAAAGATTCAGTTGGTCCAAAGAAAACAGATTCTGGAGGCGTTGATACCATCATCTGGACCAGCGCCAGGACTATGCTGATGCCACAATTAGGCATAGAAAGCTGCAGGACCCAAGAAACGGTCTCCAGTAAACTAACAAAAAACTGTCAGCTCTTGAACATGGCAAGTATAATAAGAACCATACCACAAACTGAAATGTCTCACAGGTTGACCCACCCAATTCAATGGTCTGCAGCTTTTAGACCCAAGATGGTCCAAAGGACTGTCAGCAGCGGCAACATCCAAAATTGTGACCTGCAGGCTACACACAGTTCTATGCCATGGATGCTGGACCCATTGAGATCTCTCACCAGCCAGTACATATTGTCGGCGCAAGCAAGAACAGCAACTATTCTCTTGTTGCCCTCTCCTTGCAAAGCCAGGGCTTAATCATACCTGCCAAGTGGCTGACACCTTGAGCCTGTCCTTGCTTTTAAGCTTTGCATGCTAGGACTTGTAGTTTCATCCTTACTGTTGTAAGTATGGACCTAGAAGTCCCAGCATGTAATGGGAATAACAAAAAAACAAGACTGTTTTAAGGCGTCATGCATACCATGGGGGCACTTGGAAGCCATATCTAATCCTGGAGTGGAACAGCCTGAAGTGTCCCTAGAGCTTCAAAGGGCTACCTTGGGCCTGATAGGCACAGCCTTCTCTCCAAAGGAGCTTCTGCATTATAGCCAAGTAGCCAAGCCAACACCCTAGGGCAGTGGTATTCTAAGTTTCTATGCCGAGCCCCGCCCCCTCTTACCCCCTTCAGTAAAAATATTGCTGCTAGTGTCATTTATGCGTATGCTTTCTATTCAAATCAGCCACTATACTCGCTTTTCGAAGAGCCTCGTGCCCCCCCTCAGGGGGGCCAGCCCCAATTTGAAGACCACTGGCCAAGGGTCACTGCTTTTTACATCCCAACCTCCTATGGTTTCACTTACCTTAACTTGTCGCTCGCTTCCTTCCTTTCCTAGTACAGGGCTTAAACGCGGCCTGAAGACGGGGTTAAATACTATACAAGAACTGTATTAGGTAACCACTTTACCATGGCTGGGAATATAAAGCATGGTGGTAATGAATAACCATGGGCAAGATGGTTAATCTAGGGGCGTAGGGGATGGAGTGGTTAGAGAGCCTTTAACCTTTACTTAGGAGGGTCAAATCTGACCCCTCATTTTATGAACTTGGAACCCAGTTTGGTACCACTGTAAACATCGTTGGTGTTCACTTCACATCAAAAAGAAACCCATCGCAGAGGCGAGGCACACATAAATGAACACGTGTAGTGGGGGTGCACCAGCCTGGTTCAGTAGCTGAAAATGGGCCAGGTTTTCAGGATATCCGCCGAGTAGTCAGGCGATCCATTTACATTCAATGGATGGAATTGAGAAATCGTGTACATATTCAGTGTTTATCCAATAGGTTTATAGGCTAAAGGGGCCAGAGCTGTGCATCACAAGTGTCCAGGTGTACCCTAAATCCTTGGCTGGGGGTAAGCGTGTGGCTCCCCCCTGGTGTCCAGTGTGCCCCCCAGCTTCCCGTTGGCGGCCCATTAAGCTTCCCCACCCCTTCTGTGCCCCTCCCCCCCCAGACCAAAAGCTGCCTCCGTTTAGGATTCCGGTCCCCACCCTCGGTAGCCAACATAGCTCCCAGGGTTCGACTGGGGCATATAATGGTCTCTGGCACCAATGAAAAATTGGCCCCGTTGCAAAATGCAATTCATTCCTTTTGGGACAGACTGTTTGAAATAGCACCCAAGGGGAGTTTAATGAAATGTAATGCAAATCGTGCAAGTTAAAGAATATTTATTCAGCAACAATGGTCAAAACTACTAGCTGCATACTGAAGTAACTCATTAAATTGACCAAAAAAGTGGGCCAAAAAAAAGGGCCCATACTTACATTTTGCGTTTTTTTTTGGTTCGGCCATTGACCTGTTGCCCTAAAGGCCAGTCCGAACCGGTTTGCTCCGATACCGATTGGACGCTAGTCTTACAAACCCGGGATCGCCGCTTCTGCACTCTCTAAACAGGGCGTTCAAATAATAGACGGCAAGTAAATCGAACACACATCAAGGGCTGTAACAGCGATCCTGCAACTGCACACCACGAAACAAAACACGGAGCCTGCACCAATGAGGTGACTTTGCCTCTAGTCTATCCCCGATTAAATGGGCAGTGTATGCCAGGAAGGGGCATGACCTTGGGCACAGTGCTCCGCTGGTGAGCCTCTGGGTGGATCAGGGGGAGGGGGCGGATTGGGACTCTGAGCCCTAACAGGCCAGACGTTACTAAACGGAGCAGCGCCAGGTGCTGACAGGACAATAGCACCAATTTAAGACCTTTCCAGCTCAGCGATGATCTGCTCTGATGAGAAGCCTTCCTGGCGGGCACGGGAGCGGGCAGCGCAGGACACGCACGGGGCACGGCTGGATCCCCGCCGGTCTTCGAGTCAAGAAACTGTGCGGAATTCTATTTTTTTTTTGTTTTAATGTGTAGTCACTGAGGTATGACTGGGTGATCTATTTCTGAATTAAATACTTAATTGTTATACCTCCCCTCCCCCGCAGCAACATTTCTTCACTAAAAATGTATTTCGGTGCCATGCTGTAAAGCTGGACCAGCACAGCCTAAACAGTCAGTCTAGCTACCAAATGGGCGAATTCTCCAATTTAATTTGGAGTTTCAAAAATTGGGGCACGAGGAACCTTAAAGGGTGTCCTTTTGATTTTCCCAAATCTCCCTGGTGCGTACAGATCCATTTCCAGGCTCCATTTCAAAGGCATACAGTGTTGGGAGTCTCAGGCTCTTAGGGGCAAGTGGGCACACGATGGGGAAGAATTAGGCTGGAACAAAAACAGAGCTGTGCTCTTGGCAGGGGCGTTGCTAGGGGGGGGGGGGGGCTAAGGGGGCTATAGCCCCTGATCTTTTGGTTGTAGCCCTGGATAGAATCTCAGGAGCTACAGCCAAAAGACTAGCTAGCCCCCAGTCCCAACAGTTCCAACATCAGCTTAGCCCCGGGTCTTTTCCAGACCTAGCAACTCCCCTGGCTCTTGGTCCAACACAGCAATCTCACCTTCTTGCCTTTATGTGCCGTCAAGTCCACGTGGGCAATGGTGGCAAAACTGTAACGTCCCCATCAGAAATGACGCTTTGTTTGAAGTCAGTGATTAATTTGTACCTGGGCTTCAATATTTTCTAACCTGCCCATGACCTATCTGGATGGGCAGCTCCCTGCCCACTGCTGCCACCACCCACGGCTGCTCCCCATGCTGTCAACGTATATGGAATTAAACACGCCAAGCTGCCACTCCCATCGGCTTATTGTGGTTTACTGATGTACTCGGTCACTACGGCAGATGTACAAATACCAATCAACATACATATAAAAAAAATACTAGTGTCTTGATATGAGACAAAATGTGAAATCTAGTGTCTGAGTGAGATCCAGGCATTAATCGCATCAGAGCCACTCTGCAAGCTAAGACCAACCAGAAGGGCTGTCTTCAGAGTGACCAACTTAATATCTGCTGTGGCCATGGGTTCAAATGGTTTGTGTACTATAGCACTTAATACTACTTTTAAGTCCCAAACGGGATGGGAGCCTTTGACTGGGGGGTAAAGCCTGTTCAGCCCAGTCCGGTGTTTCTTTACTATGGGATTGGACGACAGGATCAGAGAGTCGCAGTTCCTGTATGCACAGATCGCGGCCAGGTACATTCTGCCAGTATCGACCCGGACCCCAGACCTGGTGAAATAGGCAGAGTATGATCAGACTTTGTCGAGGGTGCACGTCAGCAGTTTCACCTCATGTTCCTTAGCCCAAAAGCAGAATCTTGTCTATTTACTTTAGTACTGCTTGCGTGTAGCCTGACTCCTGGCACTTTGAACGATCTCCAGGTTGTCGCTGGATAACTGAAGGTACTGGAGCGTTAGCTGCTCAGGAACTGAGCCGCTAGGGCTAGATTCTCCAGAGAGGGGTGTAGCACTGCACCTTTCTGTTGTGCTAGTAGAGTGCCCTTCCCGAGTGAGAGTATCATCTCCAGCTGAAGTGATATGTCGCAGGACCGAAGACCAGGGCTGCACCGGGTAGCGAGGCGCCACAGGGATAATTCCTGACCTTGCTCGTCACCTTGTGCACGAGCAGTGTGGGTGGGAATGCATATGTCCACATCCCGTCCCAGAGTGCATCCCCCTACTCCGCAGGACGTGAATTGATGACACAGATTGTGTACTGTCGCAAACAGGTTTGTTGTTGTTGGGTGTCCCCTCCCCCCCTCCAAATCAACTGAACACTTCCTGGTGGACTCTCCCATACAGCTGCCACTCGTAATGGTCAGCGGCCAGGCAATTGAGCACGTCCGCTTCCTGGTTGGACTCTCCCGGAAGGTGGACTGCAGAGAGTCACACTTCCTGGATGATGGCCCATTATCATATCTGCAGGGTTAAAGTGCACAGTTGTGGGGATCTGGTCGCCCCCTGTTTGTTGATATAGAACATGCAGGTTGTGCAGTCTGGAGGCACACTGACCTGTCTTTGATGGTCGGTAGAAAGGCCCCGAGTGCCAACTGTATAGCCATAAGTTCCAGCCAGTTGATGTGATTCTGCCAGTCAGTCGGGGTCCAGAGGCCATGCATTGAGTGCATTCCCAGGGTGGCTCCCCACCCATGGAGTGAGGAATCTGGGGTAATGGTGTACTCTATGGGGGTGGGCGGAACTGTCTGCCCACCATAATGCTCTCCTTGTTGCCACCATCTGAGGTCGGGGTCCAGATGTAGGATGGAGACCGGGGCCCTGATACCAGTAATCCCCAAAATGCAACGGGAGCCTCCTCATGCGAAGCCTGGTCTGCGGCACTGCCAGGAGACATGCTGCTAGTGCACCCAGAAGGGGTTGATAACACCAGGCTGTGGCGATTGACCTGATTCGGAAATGGGAGACTGCTGATAGAATTGCTAAGTGGGTAGAGATGAGCCTGTCTGCTGAGCCTCAAACCTGCTCCGGGGTACAGGACCCCTGACTAGCCAGTTGTTGAGGTGCAGGTAGACATGCAGCCGCTCTGACCAGAGGAGAGCTGCCACCGCATAAGGCTCGTGAAGACTAATCAGAGCGGAATTCAACCCAAAAGGCAGAACCTTTTACTGGAAATGCAGGTCCATGACCCGGAACTTGAGGTAGGCCCAGTGAGGCTGCACAATGGGAACGTGGAGATGCGCATCAGGTCCAGGAAACATGTCCAGTCTACCTAAGTAAAAGCCCTGCCCCTGCTGGGAGGGACTTGCTCTTCCGCTTCGCTCTTTACAAGGGAGCACATTTCTGCTAGGAGTGATGGTGTGCCGATCTGTCGAAGGGAACTCTGAGGGGGAGAAGGAAGAGGTAGCTGGAAGCCCCAGGTCACCACTGATATGACCCAAGCGTCCGCGAACTTCGCCCGCCAAGCCCAACTGTGCAGGGCCAGCTTGCCCCCAACTGGGGTCTGTGGACCAGAAATGAATTTTCATTGTTTCTTCTAGTCAGAGGCTGATGAAGAGGGGGGACTGGAAGAACCCCTTATTTCATGCTTTGTGGAGTTTTCTCCGGTGCCGACTGGGAGACTTCTGGCTTTGCGGTCCTGCAACTCGTGGAAGCCACTAAATGAACAGCGCTTGTCTGAGCGGGACTGTCTGTGAGAAAGGTTTAGCTGCCAGTTTGGTAAGAATGACCAGAGACTTTGCTGTCTGAGGGCTGCTCCTCTTATCAAGCTCATCAGTGGAGGTGTGGAAGAAAATCACCTTCCCCTCAAACGGAAGCTTGAGAATTCCATCCTGCACATCCAGGTTGAATCTGGTAGCTTTCAGCCAGGCAGTGCGCCTCATGTTTGTTGCCAGACAAATTCCTCGGATAGCTGTGTCGATGTGGCCTACAGAAGCCTCCATATGTCCCGAGCCACAAGTTTTGCCTCAGCTAGGACAGCTTTAAATGAGGCTTACTTGTCCTTAGGGATGTTGGCAGAAAGTTTGCGATTTCCCTCCACAGGCGTTGATTAGACACAGCGAGGATGGCATCTGCGTTGGCCTGCCTGAGGTGCAGCTTGGCATTTGAATAGACCTTCTTGCCGTATGACTCAAGTATTTTCTTCCTTGTTCAGGAGGGTTGTCGTGGCAGTACTAGACGAGGCAGTCTGGGGCTTAGCATACATGGCTGCTGCAGCGATCACCAATACAAGCTGCATAGAGAGCAGTATGCTGTCCCTCTCGGCTTGTCTGAACCTAGCATCCAGCTTTTTGTTGATGGGTTGCGTGGAGTGGGGCTTGATCCAGAGCCCTCTAAGCTATTCCGACAGACCGGCATTGAAGGCTTTTGCTGGTGAGGGAATATCCTGCTCCTCCTATTCTCTGTCCTGCTGGTCCTCTGCCCCCCCCCCCCAGGCGGGAAGGGGGGGAAAATGGCACCAGTCACCTTTAGTGGCTCAACCGTAGTGAGGGTTAGCACCTGCACAGGGCCTGCTGGAGCCTCAGGAATGGGCCGCTGCGGAGGTGGAGCTGGAGGAGGGGGGCATGAGCTGTGATGTGGGTTGAACCGGCAAACCCAGGGGCAACATGTCCTTAATAATGCCCTTGAGAATAGAGCCCATTTGTGGGGACCACATGAGGGACATGAATGTAAAAAAACCTGTCCTCACAGGTTGGCTGTGTGCGATCGTGCGTGGGGGCCAATATGCCAGCTGCCTCCCCAGCCCTTGTCCGTAACATGGGGTTGCTGTACCTGGAGCCTGAGATGTTGGGGTACCAAGTGGTCCAGGTGATGGGCGCCAGTGTCTCACCTAGGAGCAAAACGTATCCGTTGGACTGGCCTCAGCGCATGCCTGCGAGGCTTCCCGCCATCAGGGGTGGCAGCCATTTTGGCTGTGCTTTGGGCACAGGGACCTGAAGCCGGCGTGTTCCCAAGCTCAGCCTGCATGCCCGATGCACTGGCTCTGCCCCGCCCTGCACCTCAGGTGTACACCCCCGGCCGGTAGTGCTGGCTGGGCATAAAAGCACCCCCTCTGATAATTGCCCTGTATCAGGACAATGCCCCTTGGGGAGGGTCCAGGTGGTAGTAGAGCTCATCGGCCCCTCGGCTGTGGGATGGTAGGGCCCTTGGACCCTCTTGACCGTGAAGGCAGTAGCTGTGTGAGCCTCATTGCTCACTGAGCCAGTGCGAGGGCCAGACTGACCCCCTCCCGCCAGAGAGCTTCCCTGGAAAGTAGTTGCCTCTGCAGGGTGCTTTGGTAAATAATGCACCTACCTTTGTTGTCTTCCACCGGACGTAGTCCTTGATGTTCTGAGAAGTCCTATTGAATAGTTCCCTCCAATGCTTGAGTCAGTGTTTAAGCAACCTAGGTGTGAGTGAGTCGCACACGGAGCATCTGTCCCAATCGTGGTCCTCACCAAGGCATAGAGGAGAGAGTGCATGTGGCTCTGCTATAGAGAAGGAACTATCGCATGAAGGGCACCTGCTAAAGCCTGTCGAGGCCGACATGCGCCAGGGACAAAGTAGGGCACCGATGGACTGTGTTCCCAAATCTGTAACAGAAAAAGAAAAAAAATAAGATTCCGGGGAAAGCACGTGGAATTACGAGGCTGGAGGCCTCACTGAGGAGCGGTGGTGGAGGGGTTTGTTCCAGGCAACACAGAAAAGGGGACGGAGGTGTGGCGCCGGTGGGCAGGGGTTAAGGGAGCTTGCTCTCACAGGGACACGCGCAAAGGAGAAATTCTATTCTGGTGGAAAAAAGGTTCTGTTCCCATCCCTCGCAAGGGAAACCCATACAGGATGGAGGAAAGGGGATGGGACCTAGGAGTAGTACCTTATATAATATGTAAATAACAGAATTGAGAACTCAAAATTAATCAGTTCAAATATTCTGCATTAAACGTCCAGTGACAGCCAGCGTATTTCAGTGTTGTGTAGTAGAATGATAATCTTCCATTTTGCCAGAAGGAATTTTTGAAATATGTAATGGACATTTAGAGATTTTGATATTAAGTTAATTTTGATACACTGATCCCCTACTGTTGATTTCTTCAGCAAACTCTTGGCAAATAAGTGCTTCATGTGGAATTAAGCAACCAATCTAAAGATCTGAATCATCACATTTGGTTTGATTTTCAAGATGTAACCTTTGATGCTGTATAATAAAAAATAAAAAAATTAGTTTGGCGTGGTTTGCGACACCCATTGGTTCACCAATTTGTCAAGAAAAATCTTCAGGTTATGGGTAGAGCGGCACCCTGAGCCCCTTGAGGCACACAGTTTGGGGAACTCTGCATCAAGTGACTGGGCCAAGTTTGAAAGCCATCATTTGCTTTTACTGTATGCAGTTGTTGCCTGTGTTTTTGGAATACGCATTTCCATAGGACCAGATTCATTAGGAGTTTTTGCACGGTCCTACTTGGACGAAGTGATGAAGTCTTCCCTTTCAGGTACAGCGAGGAGAATACTCACGGGGTAGAACAAATATCAATTGAATAAAATAGGTGATCACAGAGGTATTGTTTAAATACCAGCCAATAAGGATGGCGCAGAAAACCTGTACAATGTAAGGTAGTATCTATGCACAGAAATCTCTAGGTTGCTCAAATCCTTTGTTGCTCACTAAAGGCAAGTGTGTTAGTTGTTCAGCTGGGCCGTAGTAGGAAAGTACTAGATGGGGAGCCAAAGCTGTAGCCAGAAGTCGCAGACTCCACTTTGGTAGTCGGTTGGGCCCGGCAGAGTCAGTCAAGTGTGTGTGTGTGTGTGTGTGTGTGCTGGGAATGCAATGCAGACTTTCCATTATGGCAATGGCTCAATTCTCTCAATGGATTCAGTACAAGCAGCCCGAGCCAAGGTGAACACAATGTAGGTAGCCTGGAGGTAACTAGATGCTTTCCACTTATGTGGGCGTGCACACAGAGTGGGGACACCCAGGAGGTTGTGTTGAAGGGGAGATAAAGGCACTTGCCCCGGTTACCCCGCTGGCCCTTACCATGTGCCTAGATTTACTAACTGCAGGCCTCATGACTTCGAGCGCATCTTGGTGCATGAAACCAGTTTAAAGATGCAACTCTAATTTCCTCCAATGTAAACACTTGAACGGCTGCAGCCAACCATTCTTTAAACCAGTACTGCAAGGGGGGAGGTCCTTTGAAGGACCCCCCCCCTCATCCCCCCAAAGTATACATTTCATTGGAGAACCAGATATGAACGAGCCCTCTACTGCCCACGGCCGGAAGAGGAAAACAAAGGGGCCAGGGTTCAAAGTGCAATCGAAGTCTCCGCTCCTTCAGGCCCAGCCAGACTCCAGAGCGGAAGCAATTTAATTTCGCATGAGCTTCCAGCTCTTCGCCGAGATGCACGAGAAGCATGTTGCAGGGCTACTTCTTGCCAATTTCACAGTAAAAAGCAGACAAGGCACACTGCCATTGAGTGGCAGAAACTTAACAAAGAAAGTACCCCAGCGCATCTGGGCAAATTGAGCGATACTTTTAAAGGTGCAAACAGGCAGGTTGGTGAAATGGGCAAAAAGGAGAAGGTCCTTCTGGATTGTGTTTTTTTTTTTATCGAGTTCTCCACTGGTAACGGGTTTTCGATAATGTGCACTGTTAAAGCCTCCCAAAACACTCCGTGATATGGCATAGCTGAAATTAAACAAAAATGAATCCCTCCAATTATCAACCTTGATATGCCCCTTCCCATTGCTGCAAAAACACGTTCACAATCAATCTATTCTATATAGTTCAAGCGTGAAGAAAAGTAGTGGCACAGTGAACTTTGTTTCCTTAAGAAGCTTGTCAGTGGAGAAAGGGCCTCGACTTAATGTATGATCGTAATTGATAAATCTGCCCACCGTCCTCTGTATCGGCACCTCAGGGAGGCTATTGGAAATTCTTATAACGTCACCAGAGTGCTCCTGAGATAAATATGTGACTGGTAATCGGCACACATTAAAGAATTTACAGAGTCAAGAAAAAATATTTTGGCCACTAAGATCCTGATGCAGCTTAAGTGCAACAACATATTACAGCGAGGAATGTGCGTTTCACCACTACTATAGAATA
This sequence comes from Ambystoma mexicanum, assembly GCF_040938575.1. Taxonomy (NCBI): domain Eukaryota; kingdom Metazoa; phylum Chordata; class Amphibia; order Caudata; family Ambystomatidae; genus Ambystoma; species Ambystoma mexicanum. Next base: position 289,138,460 of record NC_090932.1, on the reverse strand, counting down.
TTTACCAACCATGCCGCCAATACAGAATGCTCTCCCTGCAGGTTACAGTCACCTGATGTTATGCAGGCGTGACGTCAAGGCGGACATCGCGCATGCGCATTTAATAAAGGAGCTGCCCGAAAACGGCAGTTTGCCTCTGTGAGCCCGTAACAGGCAGACGTGTGTCGGTGTCTTTAAGGTACTGGGGACAGGGCCCGATTACGGGTGGGGCACCGGTGCAGAAATCCAACTACAACACTGCAGTCCATTGCACACCCACACTGAAGCTAGTAAGCAGCACTTAACAAGGCCTCCCCAGCAGGTTTACTGATTAACATCATAAAGTGGTTAGGTAAACAGATTGGCACCATAAAACAGTTCAGGTAAAATACATGAAGAGGTATTGCCACCATTAACAGTAAAAAAATGCAAAAATAAAGAATAGTGTCAGGGTTCAAAATGTGCACTTGCCTAAGAAAAATGACTCTTGGAGACTAAGAAATAGTGTGCTATGCGTACATGTAGAATTGAGGTGGAGTTAGTTTATGCCTTGCTAATAGTTTGCAACTTGAAATGTTGATCCTGAAAGTAGTGTTGAACATCCACCACCAAAATATACTTGCCCACCACTCATGCGGACATGACCAAAAACATACTGCACCACAACGGCAAGATGATCGCCGTCTCCCCTGAATACATACCAGCGCGCCCCATCCCATAGAGGAGTTTTTACTTTGTATTCCGAGAACTGTAGTAGTCCTGGGTTATCCCACTACAAATCCAGGACTGCATGTCTCAGAATGTGGAAAATCAGGAATGGACTAGCATCCCCCAAATAAATTTGGGCAGGTTGACACGTTTGATCTAGATGGATGCGATGTCTAAATCAATGTATTTATTTCCCCATTTATATAGCCCTGTATACCAACCTGGTGTGTTATCCACTCTTTTATGCTAGTGGGTATAAAAGCAGATTTGTATTCATCCACTTTTTCAACCCTTCCCCAAAAAATCTTGCCATCCCGGATAGAAATACCAAATGCTCAGCTTTTTCCATGTGGGTCTCAAGACATTATCCTGACTCTCGCCGAGAGACACCCTCTACTTATGTGCTTTTTACTTATTCTTACCTTATGCCTGCCCCTGAGACATCTGGTCATTTCTTGTCTAGGCTTCACACCCTCCCACTAATCCACATTACATGGTCTCCAGCGTTCCGAAAGGTTTTTACCCCATGGTATGAATGATATGCTCCAACAGCAACTCTTCACGCTCAAACACCATTTGCAGACAAACTATGCTACTTGTGCATGGACATGTAAAATGCCTCTCTGCTGGAATTCTACACCTCTACAAAGAAACGGAGGCAATGCACCAGGAGCACACCAAGCCCCCCCCTCTGCTGCCCCCTCCACCCCCCATCTTGACACAAATGTCTCCATGCCAGTGGTGGGCGACATTCAGCCCTCTGGATATTTGGGCATGCAGCTTCCAGCAGCATAGGTCAATGGTAGGGGGGGGCGGTATCATGGAAGTTGCGGGCCCGAGCATCTGGTTTCCCCACACCCGCTCTATTCCCTTGACAACACGTAGGGACAGATCAGCACACAGTACCGAGGTACTTCCAAACTAAACAAATCAAGAAAACACCAAAGCTAACCAGCATTTTCCACTTCCCACTAACACTGGGGTGTGCTATGTCTGGAAAAGATCTGGGGCTATGCTAATGTCGGGACCAGTCAGCCTTTGGGTTGTAGTCCCCGAGCTTCTATCTATCAACACTAGCAGTATCAACAACCGCAGAATTAAATCCATTTCAATACTGAAAATGTGGGAGGAAATGGATTTGAAAAACCCATGCATGCGGAATTTCAGAAGTGCCGAAAGCAGTATATTTGCAAATCCACATCCCATACTGCCAACCCAGATAATTTCTAGCAATGATGCAGATTTGAAAAATTACTACATGCTGAAACAGTAATTTCAGCATGTGGTAATTTAAAAAAAATGTCTGCCCAACAGTGAGTGGATATTTTCTCTTGTGATGGACTGCAAGAGAAACAGGTTTCACGATGTAGATACACGCCCACTTGATACACGGTCACTCTGGGTTTTGGGAAGGGCTAAACAAATCAGCTGACCAAAGTTCTAAAAATATAGATACCGAGTGAACTGTTTGCACTAAGATCAATTTAAAATTAATTGCAGAGGAGCACACACTGGTTTATTCAATTTTATAAAACCCCTCACAGTGTCCGCATCCCTTACCTTCATAACGGAATCAAATTTTGGTCTCAATGACCCGTCAAACTCTCAGGCACTTGCCCTTGTAAACACTATTGAAGCCCAAGGCTTAATCTCCAACCCCACGCATGACAAAGGACGTATACTAGATTGGTTAGCAGACCTCAACTGCCACACCAACATACTAGCCAACAACCCATGGCCGTGGTCAGACCACAACTTCCATCTTATTCTCCACCAATGATGTAGCCCAGCCGTATATCCCACCTCAACCTATCTCGGCTGCACTTAAGAAACTCTCGAAACATCACCCCAGACAATCTGTTCCCCATGATCCTACCGCCAAATCATTACTGTCACACCAATACCGACCCCACCTCCATGGTGACACTATAACCAAACTCTCCTTCTCGCCATCTACAAAGTTGCGCCTCTGGGCAACCGCAAAGCCAAACCAACAGCCCACCTAAACTCCTGGTATACCTCTAGCATCAAAGATCTACGAACCGCAAAAAGTGCTGAGCGCCTGGAGAGAAAAAAAAAAATAAAATAAAAAAAATTTAAAAAAGTATGCGCACAAATTGAACTTCAACACCCTAGCCACCGAGTAGAAAGAAGTCACTATGCAAATCAACAATTCATACCATGAGAGAAAAATCGAAAAAGCAAACTGGCACTAGAGAGCTCTTCACTATACTACGGGAACTCTAATCACCAGCCCCCTCACTGGACCTCCGCAATAAAGATCTACCCTGGTGCATGAATATTCAAAAAGCCCTCCTTGGCAAAATCTTCCTATTCCAAAACAAAATTAATGCTAAGAAAGCTAAATTTACCCCAGCTGTCCAGACCCTGGACTTGGCCCCCCCCAAATCACTTACGTCCACACCCAGATTTGAATTCACCCCGTTACCATCACTGAAACCACCAATATCATCAATGGCCAGAAATCATCCAGATGCCAAGGAGACATCTGCCCAGCCTCTTTCAGCAAAGATTGCGCTGAAGAGCTGGCCCCATTCATCACAGCCCTGATCAATAACTCCTTCAGCAATGTACCAGAAAACCTGAAAGCAGCATGGGTTCTCACTGCTCAAAAACACTGGACCTCAATGTGCCTTCCAACTACCGCCCTATCACAACGGTACCCTTTCTCCTGAAAATACCATACAGTCGCTTATGTGCAAATTCATGGAAACGCACAACCTCCTTGGCCTCTGCCAATCAGGCTTCCGCCCCAGTCACTGAACAGAAACTGCCCTCTTGGACCTTAAAATCCAAACAGATGAGATTAAAGACAAGGGTAATTTGGCCATTCTTATCCTACATGACCTCTCAGCAGAATTTGACTTGGGAAACCATAATAAACTTTGCCAACACTTTGCCCTAGCTGCCCACTTCTCGGCCACGCCATAAAGTGGATCGAATCCTTATTATTCAACCGCACCATGAGAGTGCTCTACTCCTGCGGCAGCCCCCCCAAGCTCCAATCAATTGTGGAGTGCCCCAAGGCTCTTATGTCTCACCAACACTGTACCAAGCCACTTTGACCTAGACAAACTGGAGTAAAATATACTAACTATGCAGATTACACCCAAATACCATCACTGGCAACTACGACACTGACTCACTTACTGAATGAAATTTACCTTAGCATTCAAGCCTGGATGGCACAACACGAGCTATGCCTTAATGACGAGAAAACGGAACTTCTCTCCTCATTGGCAGTCAATCTCGGATAAACAACCTAACTCGCTCCTACAAAACCTTTACCATTGACATAACATTATCAATGGCAAAAGCGGTAAAAACATTAGTTCATCTTGACTCCTCGCTCTCCCTAACAAGGCAAGTCACCGCTATTACAATGGCAGCAGCCACACAGCTCAACTGATCAATGGCAGCAGACCCTTCCTGACCACCAACCATTCATCACCCTCGCTAGAGCCCTTATCGTGTCAAGGATTGATTATTGTGACTCCCTCTTTGTAGGCTTCAACACCCAAAACATTAACTACAAATCACCCAGAACAATGCTGTAAGCGACACACTCAACATACCTAAAAAAAGAACACATCTCCTCAGCCAGACGAAATAGCCACTGGCTACTGGTTCAGGAATCGCACCACATTAAAAACTCTAACACACGAATGCCTGTCAAACAGCGCCCCAATCTAGCCAGACAAATATCCAAAGCACAGGCCTGCTAACCCTAGATGCAGACATCAAAAAGCTGGCGGATGCAGCTTCCCTGTGATTGCGGCTAAACAGTGGAACTCCCTGCCCCCAGAGCGGAGTTCAGATCCCTCCCTTTGGTAATTCCACAAAGGCCTCAAAATCTGGCTCTTTTTTCCAAGATAACCAGAAGAACCACACCCCGACAGCTATTTTTAACCATATACTAGCATACGACCTATACCTGCATCGGGTTGTATCTACTATGTCCTAACTTGACTATTTTATTTGCTATAGAACTTGTCTCACATTGTAATCAAATACATCAAGTTACTACTGTAACCCAATGTAATATATAACCCCTGTAACCAACCTTCTTATGCAACAAGCGCCTCGATGCCCCTGGGTTTGGTGCGCTATACAAATGTCATAATAAATAAGTATTTTGCTAAATAAGCTCAGCACATTGATATAAAGTAACTCAGTGTACCCCAACAGAACAACCCATATGTAATGTAACAATTGTTACAAAGTAGGGTAAGTGCAAATATTGACACAATGTTACTCAGTACCTGGAGCATGTGAAACTGACGCAAAGTAATGCTTCACATCAGAGGGTAGGTAGTAGGGTTCTGTATAATGATGCAGAGTACCTTGGCCCCTTTGGAATTCAATCTGTGAAGGGAGCAATATTAACGGGACAAGGAACTCTACCAAATATTACATGGAATTTGGCAAACAGAGTCTCTCTAGTTAGAGCGAACAAGGACAAATAACCTGTTCTACTGAATGGTGCGCACGTAGCAAGGTCGACAATCATATTTGAGCTCACTATGCCCTTCTGAAATGCAATCCTATACTCCAGTTAAAAGCACCTACATCCAATGTTGAAACACTTGCAGCCTTACCCTAAGTTAGCAAAGATAACAGACTCTTTGCTCTCTGCCCCTCGGGACAAGTGGCACCACAGCAACAACACACTGAATATGCCCAACATGTAACTGGGGTTGCCGTTGGTAGGTACTCTTGAACAGAGGAGCACTGCTTACCATTTGGGTGGTGGGCTGTCATTATGCGCAGGGTCAGACTGAAATGCAAGTGAATATTTCTTAGTTGGTGAGGTACAGTGAGCTACAATGAGATTATAGATCCTGGTGAGGGAGCACTATGCCATAGAGCAGGTGATTCAGACCGTCTTCCTCAGTTAAGGGACTCCCATATTGTTGGCACCTTTCATGTGGATAGTGAGTCAATGGCAACATAAAAAGGAGAACCAAATCCAAACTCCTTGTGTTCACAAGACACCAGCAATCTGCAATATCCTCTCCAGGTAGGGACGGGGTAGGTCATGCCTTAGAATACACAGTCATCTCCTCCATGTGCAGAACATTAGCTAAATGCACAGTGAAAATAAAACCAATCCGCAGCGTCACATTTTCTGATGAACACATGGTTTAGCTGTTTTGCTGAGACCACCAAGCGAACTGCCACTTGTGAAATGCGTGGGAATGTGAAGATTCGAGAACACGTGTGTGGAACTCCAGTAGGTAGTAGATAAACATGCAATTGCCATTAAATGGTTGCTCATCAACTAATCAAGTGATGAGGTTTATAGCATGTTTTTGAGCCTTTAACTTGAATGATGTGTAGGCTGCTTGCACTGCGACGTCAGCTCCACTGCAATTTGCCAATAATTACTTTCGTGACTGCTTGTATTAAAAAAAGGTCCTGCAACCAAAGTTAAAAGGCCACAGCTTTGCAAGGGCCTCCGTATCACCTGTCACTGACGGAATGATTGCCATTGGTAGTTGCGACAAGGAGACGGCAGCCTATGGCAGAGCTTTTGGCATAAGCAGACACTTACAGGAGAACGTTTATCCGTACAAGGAAAATAAGAAAGCAGCTCAAGGGCAAATGGCCACTATGGAAACCAGTAAGGGAGCTCAACTACAAAGCCCTGTTTTTATTTCCATGGCAGCTACAGTAAGACAGAACAAGAAATGTAGGGAAGTATTGCATTTATTAATTCATAAAGTGCTTTTGTCAAAGCGCTATACAAACGGGTGAAAAATGGTACAATAATAAGAGAATGTTAAGAAAAAACAATTAATAGTGAAACATTAAAATAGAGTGCGTAAATAAGAAAAGGGTAAGAGAAGACCTCCTAGAATGAGGGAATGCATTTATATGCTGCGAGGGAGCAGATAAAGAGCGGAAAGGGAGGAGCACAAGGGGTATGGGAAGATTATCAAGTAAGAGGAAGAATATAAATGTAATGATAGACAAGTAAGACGCGGGCCAGACCGTGGACAGATCAAAAGAATGCAAAGGAAATCGGAAGAGGAGACCGAACTCAAAAGGGGTAAGTGCTTGGGGGTGTGAATAGCAGGTGAGGGGCAGAAAAAGCACAAGAGGGTGGGCATTGCAGCACAGATTGGGGACAGTTTTCTGCGACACTGTTGAGGAGCTAAGACTGGTACATTTTGCATTTGGTGTCCGTATGGTCGTGTATTGGGGGATCATAGAACACCGGCTGAGTAAATAAAGCATGCATTTTGTACTCTCAATTAGCATCATGCTACTTCCAGGTCACAAGTCAACATTTTCGTGCATTTCTCATCCAAAAATTGGACCATTAAAAAAAAAAACTTCTTACATACAAGCTTTCCGGCTGGTAATATTGGCAATCTGAAAGTAGTCCTAGTTAAGGCATCGTTGTTAGAAGAGAACCTAACTGCTGTATTCATGCCAACATGGGCTATTCCATTTTGCAGGTGCCAGTCCAGACCTTGGTTTTTCTTTGCATTCCAGGGATTGTAGTCCTGGATGTATAATGGCAAATGAAGCACTAAAAGTCTCAGAATGCAAAATAAAACCCCAGGACTGGGCAACTGCATGTTGGCATGTATCTTGCTGTGAAGTCACAGTAAGTAACCACCAGTCAACTTTTCTTAAACCTCTCAATGCTTTTGGATTACAATTCCCCCCCTCCCCCTATAAATCCACCCACTCCAGCTCAACTATATACTCCCTGCATTTCTTTCATCGTGCACTGGTGGAGATTGGCGATGATTAAGAATGGGATAGGTGGGCCAGATTGCAGGGAGAGGTGGGGAGGGTAAGCCGGTGGTGTGACAGGACGCACTTACAGTGTGAAGAGATCTCCATTACTGCGAGTGCAGTGACCTTGTTGGCACATACTGTGCACCAGCAGTAGGTATGCCCAATATATTATATTCCTAGCTGTACACCACTGGGTAAGGAGCAACAACTGTAGACTAGTAATGGGAACAAGCTGCCCATGCATCCTCCCAGATACGGTGTGTGCACGCATCACTGGGTAAACACTGCAGCGGTTAATTCATAGTGCAGCAGCCAGGCGGTGGCTTGCAGCCTGTTCCACGGGTGCTCACACGACCTACCTTGCCCCGTCTAGTTCTACTCTACCAGGTCATGGAAGGCTGGTGGTCTGTGCCAGGAAGGTGCATTTCCTGCAGGGAGCTGCATTATCTGTTTGCCTCTGCATGACAGCAGCAATGTGACAGCAGTGGGCTGGCCGTGGGGTCTGCACTTGCCGGCCTAGTGACTTTCCAGGACATGAAACCGCTGGCCCATGCAAGGGCCCAGTATGCGGTCTCAGGGAGGTGGCCGCAGGGAGGGACCCTCTGCGGTAGGTATCGCCTCCCATTACTGGTCCATAGTGATGAAGGGGTGCTGTCGTCCTCGGTCAGTGGTATTGGGGTGCGTTCTCAGACAGCACTGCCTTCATGGTTCAGTATGGCATTTCACAACTCGCCTGCCCCTGAATTTTATAACCTGCATGTGCCCTGGTCACTATGCCCCACATGAGATCAATGGGTGAAAAGATTGGATTTGTTCTGTTCTGCTGCAATGTGGGGCAGGATGATGCAGCAAAAACGTCAATTATTCCGTTTCTTGGTGGTGGTGCGGTTCATAGGATACTTCAAACTGTAGATGTAGGTGATCGCTCATACGAGGCGGCAACGGCGGCCCTTAAGCCCCATTTTAACCTAGTAAATGCAGACTATGAACATATGTTATTGCTCCAAGCAAGGCAACAAACGTTGGCTACCTCTCATGCATGCCTCCGCAAGCTGGCTCTCTCCTGCATGCTTGTGGACAAGGATGATGAATTTGTGCACAAATGATACAAGGAGTTTTTCAACAGTGTTGTGATGAGATATTTAGGGATCGAGGAATGCTACACTGCAGCATATGCTAGAAACTGGTAGATCCCACAAACTTGCGAACACAATGGTGGCTCGCATTAAGGCACCCCGAAAAGAGATACACGTTGTTAGAGATCACTAGGTCTCATGCACATGTGCAAGGGGTAGAGAGAGGTCTTCAAAGATTTTCGCACTCCAAGTGAACATTGATGCAGGGATCGGAGTAACTTCTGTGGCTCTTCGCTACCTCATGCGGGAGGTTTGCCGGGCAATGGGACAGACATGTGTCCAAGGATGCAAGTGCCATTGGATCCTGGCCCTGCACGGCGAAAGTGCTGAGGTGGAGCATGATGCAGCTGAAGGTGCACACGATGGTAATGTTAATTTATATAGCGCTTATACACAAGCAAGTGTTTCAAAGCACTCATGATGAATCGGAATGTTATTCACATCAATGGTCAGAGTTTCAAGAGTAGGGTAACTACGACAGCCCCGGTGTGCAGTTGCTATTCAGTCTATGCTGATGCCCACTTCTGATGGCCACAGCAGCGCCAATAAATGCGATGCGAAAGAGACCGTTCAAGTACTTGGTATGCTCACTCTCCACTATTAAATCCAAATGTTTGTATTTTCATGTACAGGGTTTTCACTCCGCTCCCCAGGTGGGTGTTTTGTACACTAGTGTCCACCATGTGGATAGTGATGTAAAGGCTATAGGTTACGAATGAGGCCAATGAGGGCAATACTTGGGTGCAAAACTGCCGAGGAACCTGGACTAGTACATTTTGCGTTTGAGATCTATGAAGAAGCCCATCTGAGACATTTTTCCTTTGAAAAACCTTTTCGATCTTAAAGCATTTTCGGATTCAGTGATGAACTGCAGCATCTTCACAGTTGTAAAAGACTAGCATATACCTGCAGTAAAAGCAGCATCCCAAAACAGGGTTCGTCACGACTGTTCCTACCATCAGGGCCCTAACATGAGCTGGAGAGCAGCTGCACTTGCAAATACATTTGCCTCCTTTCACCGATCACTTCGATAACTATTCAAAATAAAATGTTATGTTATTTTACCGGGGTTTATACAGTAGGGCGCTGCCATTTGCATGGTCTCCAGGCGCTCTGGCAGATCTGAAAGAGGGGCTATGTTAGTGGGGAAAAAGGGAAAATAACCAGGTTACTGACCGTAGTGGCCACATTACTCCTAGTCCATTGTCCCCTTTCCTCCATACTTATGGGACATCTCTCCGTCCTGTGGGACGGGACCGGAGCACTTTGTAAAAAGCATCCAAAAATGTTTCCAAAATGTGTCCTTCCTCCCTTTCTTGCGCGGGGCCCGGCACGCGGCTGTAACCCTGCCCACCTTGGCTCTGCCCCGCGCATCGCGCATCAGTCCTTTTCTCACGACAGGTCAGAGACCTATTGGCAATAACAGAGGAACCTTATTAGAGGGGACGGCGGGCGGGCGGGCGTATGGAGGAAAGGGGACTTTGGACTAGGAGTAAGGTGGTCACTACGGTGAGTAACCTGGTTATACTCCTACGTCCCGTCCCCTTTCCTCCATACTTATGGGAGATTCCCAAGCACTCCTTACAGGAACTACAGGTGGATGGAAATACCCCTTACTGACAAAGGTTCTTCAGCACAGCCTGACCAAACTGAGCATCAGCTCTTGAGCTCATGTCAAGACAATAATGCTTACAAAAAGCAGATGGGGAGGCCCAAGTAGCTGCCCTAGCGATGGACTCCCCGGGGACATATTTCTGAAAAGCAACCGCAGCTGCTTTGCCCCGCACCAGGTGTGCATGAATACCCTTAGGAGGTTTCAGCCCTTGGACGGTGAAAGACTGTGATGCAGGCGGCGATCCACCGAGAAATAGTCGCGTTAGACGCCTGCTTACCCTGAGGGTTACTGAAGGTCACAAAAAGTTAAGAACTCCTAAGCTCGGAAGTCCTGTCAAGGTAGAACTTAAGAGCCCTTCTGACATCAAGACAGTGCAGAACCCCTTCAGCCTCTGAGGCAGGGTTCGGAAAAAAGACCGGTAGGGAGATCGACTGATTCAGATGGAATTCAGTTACCACCTTCGGTAGGAAGGCTGGGTTTGTACGTAGGACTACCTTGTCCTTGTGAAAGACCAAGAATGGATGCTCCACTGACGAGGCGTGGAGCTCACTCACTCTCCTCGCCAACGTAACGGCGACCACAAAGGACACTTTCCATGATAGTTACTTGAGGTCCACCCTGGCCATTGGTTCAAAAGGTTTAGGGCACAACGCCATCAGGACTACATTTAGGTCCCACGGCGGGTGCGGACTACGAACCGGAGGGTAGAGGCGTGTCAAGCCTGCAAAATGCCTCTTAACCACTAGGTTACTCAGAAAATAAGAGCATTGTTCCGTAGAAAGATCAGCGGAAACCGCTGGAAGGTAAGTTCTGCATGACAGAACGTGAACACCCGACTCTGCTAGGGAGGACACGAAGGACAGCACTGTGTCAATCGTAGCCACCCTTGGATCCAACTGCTTTTCTAAACACCAATGACAGAACCTGAGCCATTTACTCCTGTATTGGGATCTGGTCGAGGGTTTCCGGGCTGCCTAGATAATATGCATGTTATCCGAAGACAAGTTAAGATGCTCTAAAGACTTGAACTCAGGCACCATGCAGCCAAACTGAGCGATTGTGGGGAAGGGTGCCACATCTGCTGTTCCCATTGGTGGAGAAGATTGGGGTCACTGGTAACCTGATCGTCGGATACATCGACAGGTGTTGAAGTTCTGAGAACCAAAACCTGGCCGGCCACCACAGGGCTATGAGTAGAAGGGAACAGTTTACAGAGATCTTCAGCTTCCAAATTGCTCGATGAACTAGAGGCAGAGGCGGGAAGGCGTAAACTCTCATGTTGTGCCATGGAATCTCAAGAGCATCCCCAGAGAGGAGGCTCCCAGCCCCCCTCTGGAGGCATACTGAGGAAGCTTGTTTACCGCCGGAGCGAAGAGGTCCACCTCCAGTGTGCCCGAACGCAGGAAAATCCATGAGAGGACCTACACCTTCAACTACCATTCGTAGCTGACCACTGTCCGCCGGCTGAGGGCATCCGCTGTGACATTCAGCTGGCCCGGGATGTGTACTGCAAGCAGCCAGACACCATGAAGCACGGCCCACTCCCATATCTGGATGGAAAGGTCCACGAGGAGGGAGACTTTGTTCCCCCTTGATCGTTGATGTAATACATGGACACCACATTGTCTGTGCGTATGCGGACCACCTTGTTGGCAATGAGCGGTCTGCATGCCCTGAGCGCTAGGAAGATCGCCAGAGGCTCCAAATGATTTATGTGCAGGAGCTTGTCCTGAGGCGACCAGAGGTCCGAGACCTGAAGATCCAACATCGCACCCCATCCCAGAAGGGAGGAATCCGTCGTGATAGTCACCGTGGGGGCTGGGTCCTGAAACCCCACACCCACCGACAGGTTGCTGAGAGATGACCACCAATCCAGGTCCACTCTTGGAATCCGGAATCATCAGCTTGGAATCCGGGTCCGCAGCCCGACGATAGGAACTCCTAGTGCCCTCTGGGTCCGTCTCATCTTGAGACGAGCAAGAGGAAGAGCCAGCACGCACAAGGCCATCAGGCCCGGAAGCCTCTGGAACCACTAGGCCGACATGCTCTCCGACTGCGCAAACATCTGACACGTGGCTAACAGATCTGCCATTCTGTCCCTGGTCAGGTACACTCTGCAGTCGATCGTGTTCCAGCGAAAACCCAGGAAAATCAGGTCCTGCGAGACCGTCATGGAAGATTTCCGCCAGTTCACCGACAGCCCAAGATGGAACAGGAGCTGAAGGAGGGACTGGAGATTGCCCGCTGCGTTCAGCGGACAAGGGCTGCGTAAGAGCCAGTCGTCCAAATATGGATACACATGGATACCCTGGAGACGAAGATAGGCCGCAATCACTGACATCTTCGTGAAGACACGTGGCGCTGAGCTGAGGCCAAAAGGAAGCACGCGAAACTGGAAGTGCTCCTCTCCCAAAGAGAAGCGGAGATATCTCCTGTGTGGGTTCCAAATCAGGATATGCATGTACGCATTCTGAAGATCCACGACGCTGAGCCAATCGCCCATCTGCAAGGAGGACCGTATCTGGCCGGGCGTGATTATCTTGAATTTCTTTTGGGGTAGGAAAAGATTGGACTGGGAAAGGTCTAGGATGGTGCGCAGGCCAGCCTGGTTGGGTTTGGGCACCGTAAACAGCTGGGAGTAAAAGCCCTCCCCTCGCTCCCCAAGGGGAACGGATTCCACAGCTCTGAGGTCCAGAAGTTTCTGAACCTCGGCTTTGAGGGAGGGCGAGCCTGACAGCTGAAAAGGAGGGTTGAGGTAGGGGGTAGAGGTAAGCAGAAGCCCACTCAAGCGACTGACAAGACCCATATGTCTGTGATGGCCTGCCACGCCTCCCAATGAGACGCAATGCGTCCTCCCACCGGGGTCTCGTGCGAGTGCGGAAAACTCATTTAGCAGGTTTATCGGTGGTGGTGCCACCTGAATCTGAGGAGGAGGCTGAGGAACGGGAGAAAAACCGCATCCGTTGTTGCCTATGGCGGTTATTCCCCGCAGGGGTATCCACTCTGCGAGACTTGCGGTCGATGAAGCCCCTAAAGCCAGAGGAAGGTCGACTTTGCGACAACGGTCTCTGGGTTTTGAAAGGAGCCTTAACCAGGACAGAAAAGGACTTAGCTGTCTGAGTGCTATCCTTCATCTTGGTGAGCTCTACATCTGTTGTAGCATGAAAGAGCTCCTTCCCATCAAACGGAAGGTCCAGCACATTGTCCTGCACTTCTTCCGAAAATTTAGTTGCATGCAGCCACGCCTGCCGTGAGGTATCAAACCCCAGCATAAGGCCCCGAGCAGAGGTGTCTACGTGATGAGCCGCAGCCTCCAGGAGACCCTGGGCCAAGACCCTGGCGTTGGAAAGGCCTCCTCTAAAGTCTTCCAGCTTCTCCACTGGGATAAACTCCTCAAACTCCGACAGACCTTTCCACATTCGCATGTTAGCTCCCGCTAATATCAATTCAGACTTGGCCTGCCTGAGCTGCAAGGCTGAGTAGACGAAGATTTTCCTCCCGAGGGAGTCGAGGAGCTTGTCCTCCTTTCCCAGAACCCGAGTAGCCGTCGTGGAAGAGGATGCTGCAGGACTGGACTGCAAAGTGGCCGAAGCCACCACTGTGGAGGAGGGGGGCGGACAAGAGGACAGGGCCACCTCTTCCAAAGAATGCAGCCTGTATCTAGCGTCAATTCGCTTATTGACAAAAAGTCCAGTGTGGCTTTTCCCTGACTCTGCAGACCTCGGCCAGAATGTCCTTCTGCAAGAACAGGCGGGTACGCTCCAAAGGAGACAGGGTGAACACCCCAGAAAGCACGCCCTCCTGCGGAGCGGGTGCCTCGGGCACTGGAACATCTAAGAAGTTCATCATGTCCAGTACCCGGTCATGAAAAGCTCCGATAGAGCGGGGGAGGTCCTCGCTGTCCTGATCGCCTTGTGCGTCATCCGACAGATCAGGGTCCTGCTGAACCGTGTCGGGTGCTGCCTTGTCCTCCGGGGACAATGGGGCAAAGGCAGAAGAGCCGGGGGAGGCACAATAGGCAAGGGAGGTGCCAGCAGAACCACCGGAGGAACAGGTGGAGCCGAAAGCACGGGAGGGCAGATCTCCCTAAATAGCCCTTTGAAATACTCCCTCATGGGGTCAGTACGCATAAGTGTTTGAAATTTACCGAAAAAAGCTTCCTCCGGGGACTGCTTCGGAACCTGAGGAGGCCTCATGAGGTGGACAAATCCAGGGACGGGTGCCACACAGGCCCCTCCACTGACGTATACACGTAAATCAACTGTGTCGATCCTGCAGGCAGCGAAACATTGTGCAGAAGAGGCACCCGAGCGTTCCAGTCATAAAGTGGCCGATAAGGATGGGCACAAGGGACTATGTTCACCCAAGGGGCCAAGCCCTACACCTGAGGCCGATGGCGTAGTTGTAGGGGTAGCACCCAAAATGGCTGCCGCGGTCGTGGCGGGAACAGGCGTCATTTTGTCATCATCTGAGGGGAACTGCGGCACGTGAGGAAGTGATGCAGGGGTCCCCATTGATGGATCAGGGGACTTAACTTTAGCCTTAACATAAGGGACCTCGGCAGAGCCGGTACTGTGAGGCCTGGAATGATTTTGTGACATACCAACTGCCAAATTAGCCTTCGAAGGAAGGACCTCGGCACTGCCGGTAAAAAGAACTTTGCTTCTTTGCCCCCTCAACAGGTCTGGTGTTACCGCAAGAGCGGGAACGGTGAGAAACCGCTTTCACCGACAAGGCCTCGTCAGGCCTCTCAGAACTGCTGGTAGCTTTAGCCTCTGAACGAGGGACCTCGGACCCAGGTCCGGTAACAGCCTTATCTGCACGGGCCTCGAACATCCGTTCGGTAACAGCAAGCCCGCCCAAGGCCTCGGGGCGCACCCCGGTCCCATTTTTGAGGGAAGCCGACAGAACGGCCTCAGAGCGAGCTCCGGTACCCCACGACTCAGTAGAACTGGGTCTGCAAACAGCCCCCACAGGTGGGGCCTCGGAGCGCACTCCGGTATCGACAGGCCCCTTACGGAGACCCTCGGAGAAAACTCTGGTACAATTATTAGGCCCAACGGGCACCTCAGGGTGAACCCCGGTGGCAGAGCCATCAACGCCCCTCTCGGCCCGAGAGGAACCCGGAAAGGTATCCCTCGGCCAGGGTGCTCTGAAAAGTAAAGAACTTACTGGGCGTTTCTTCTCCTCGTCGATGAATGCCTGAAAATGCAAAGGAGGAGTTCGTCGGAACACCTCCCACCGCTCCAACAGACATTGAAGTGCCCGGACCGAAAGGGAGTCGCAGTAAAAACAGGAATCAACAGTGATCTGGACCAAAGCACTCTAAACAAAGGATGGGGATCCGCCCTCACGAAACGACGGTGACACGATAAACAATCTGGAAAATCTAGTTTGAACGACATAGAAAGACCAGCACACGATCGCTAGCGAGAGCCAGAGAGGAAAAAAGGGAAGAAACTCTTCCGAGGATGCAAGTGTGTCCAGTCCTGAATGAGCGGAGAAAAGGACTGATGGGCGATGCGTGGGGCGGAGCCAAGGTTGGCGGGGGTACCGCCGCGTGCCGGACCCCGCGCAAGAAAGAGAGGAAGGACATTTTTGGAAAAAATTTTGGATGCTTTTTACAAAGGGCTCTGGTCCCGTCCCAAAGGATGGAGAGATGTCCCATAAGTATGGAGGAAAGGGAACGGGACGTAGGAGTATGCAAGATAGCTTTGCTCTCGTGTTGGTGTGTGCAGACTGGAGTACCCTGAACTATGGATGCGGGTCTGTTTCAAGGGCACAGAGGCATGTAGGTCTAGATCAAAGATTTGTGCACCCCAGGTGCTAGGATGCATTGGCATGTAAGGAGGGAGTGATATTTTTGCAGGCAAAGCGAATAGTGCGGAATCCACATTGGATTCCACTTCTGCCCGATCTGTGAAATCACCATTACTTTTCCGTCGTCACTGAAATTCCTCCCGGTTTCATGCAGTGCGTTTCGTTTCCATGTTAGTTCAATATCACGCGAAAGGAAACTTCGCACAGGTTTTTCCCAATCCGTACTAGTGTTGCACAGCGTCACGAGAAACGTAAAAAAAAATTCTAACCATGCCAGGTTCGTGCCCGACTCGTCATCACGCAGCCCACATGAGGAACTTCGGGTGTTTTTTTCGATTTTTGCAAATGGTCCACGCAGCGACACGAGAAACTTTTTTTTCAATGCGTACAAGTTTCATGCAGTCGCATGAGAACCATCACATGGTTTTCAAACCGTGGTAGGTTTGCGCATCGGCACAAGGAACTTTGTGGCACTTTTTTCTGGTCATAGCATGGCACGAGAAACTTTGTGAGGCTCGTTTCGATATGCAGGGGTGGTGGAATGGCAGATTTCAGTGAAGCCTTTCAGATTTCTCTTCCACGGCCAGCAGAACGGAATTTCAAGTTGTTGGAGATGTGAGGTCTGTAGGGAAGGCGTTTTAAAAAAAGCTGTGTGCAAGTGGCATAGTCGTTCTACATATAGTGTGTTAGAGTACGAAACATGAGAGGGTTTGTGTTGGGAAGTTAATAGGCAATTTAGAGCATGCCTCCAGTTTGCCAGGAGCAAGATCAAAGTCTGGCACATATTGCAATTGGACACCATGGAGAATGCCCACGATGGGGGACAAAATAACAGTGGCATCTCAGGGGGCCAAACACTGTGGGACACTAGGTATCACCAGAGGGAGCAAATGAGTACACTGTTGTGGGAGTACTAGAAATGCCGGACTGCCACACATGTATGTGTGATTGCTGCATGTGGTATAGGTCTAATAAGGACAAAGCCCCACTGTCCTTGGCTGTAGTTGTGAAAGTGATTTGAGACCATCCACATACGAGCAAGGCATGAATTACTCTAATATGTTTTCCGAGATTTTGATACAGGGGTAATAAGCGTTCCACACTCACTCTGGACTGTGGATTACCCACCAGAAACAATTCAGGAGCAACCCCTCCATGCATGACGGGTCTCACCACAACTCATCTTGCCCTGAAAATGACCGCTGAAGTTGAACACTTGTGGACAAAACTAATAAACTGTTATTACACAACTATCAAAAACTCGGAAAACTTTATTAGAGTAACTTCTCTAATACTAAGTGCCTCACGCGAATGTGGAGGTCTCAAATCACTTTCATAGCATGTTGGCAACAAGGGGGGCAAGGTTGCCACCAATTCATCTAGGACCACCATTGTGCAGATACAGTAAGGCGACAATGCGGTTTGCAACAATTATTCTAGAGCAGAAAATTCATACAGCTGGCAAACAGTTAAATCTAGGGCAGACAATGTTCACAGTTCGCAACTGCCAATCTGAGATGCTAGCAAGCAAGCAATCAGTTTACCAAAAAATCCTTCATTTTTCTTAGAACAACATTACGCAATATCGTTGACCACCTACATATTTATAACAAAATGGGAATTTATTTTCCAAATAAATTCTATTAGCACCCTTTCTAGAATGCTACGATGCTGTGCCCAATCAGGAAGCAGGGATCCAATTAGCTGACAGGTGCCCGGAATTTCTCCTCCTTAGTGACTGGGCGCAACCAAGTCTCCTTTCGGATCAATGCTGTTCATTGCCTACCCGCCGCCTACCCTTCTCACGGTCATTGGTCTCTTTACCTGCTGCTTTCACAGATCCCACAGGAACTGCGCTAGGCCATGCCCCTCTTCCTGTGCCACTGCCAACAAGCTTTCAATATGGCTGGTGCACCGTCCACTAAAGTTTTCCCCCCTTTCGGGTCATCAAGCATAGAAGGTCTTAGTGTCCACTGGGGCATGGATCACAGCCCTTAATGACCATTGCTTTGCTCTGGCCATTTAAAGGGGGAGGGGGGTAGTTAATAGCGGGTATCTTCTGGTAGCAATTCTCACACCCCATAGTGGATAACTCCATTCTAACACTGGAATGTTGGTGGACGTTGTAAACGATGGGTCAGTAAAGGACCTTACACATTGTAACGAGGCCTGCTTTTGCGCTCCCAATATTCTGCATGAAGGCCCAGCGATTCCTTAGCCAAACGTTTCAAGCACCTTCTGCAACGGTTTCAACAGTTTGTGATGTTGCCATATCAGAATATATTACAGCTCGAAGACCATAAACGGGTGTCTAACAACTGTTACACCCCTATACTTCCAGGATGTAATGCCACATTACACCGTTTGGGGTGTGCTGTGATGGAGCATGACCGTTCGAAGCAACATTTGCGAGAAAGTACAATTCTCAAATCGTAACTGTACTGCTAATTTATAAGATGCAAAGCCCGTTGTCGTCATTTCCAGATAGGTGAACCGCATTCATAGTGCATCGCGATACCTTTGTATTCGGACAGCGACGTCAACCATTCTTCCCTTCTTGGATTGCGACAGCAGCGCGAGTGTTTGACACGCTTCAGTGATGGTTAGCTCTTCATATCACGTCCATGCGAAATGGTGGCTGGGCTGCTTTTGTCCAATTATATGGAAAGTGAATAAAAGGGAAGCTGGAAGGGCGAAGATGGTAAGGAGTGGCTGTGGCACGGAGCCAAGGCTGGCACAACAGCAGAGAAGTGGCAAGCAGATCAGAAGGCTTCAGAAAGCACACAATGAGAGCCCTGGGGAACATGTTCCTGCTCCCCTCTCCCCGCCTCTCCTGGCAACGTTCAGCGGGAACGGATTAGGTTCATGTTGATAGCAAGGCCAGCGATAGGTCTTTAAACTCGGGTGTGGGGGGGCGGATAAACTGAATTTGAGAGTCAGGCGGTGAGAGGAGCATGCTGGGAATACGAATACATGTAATACGAGGAAGGGGAGGTATTGGCCTGGAACAGGAGGAAGCTCTGCTACGGCAACCATGGTCTTACCTGTCAGAGGGTCGTTCCATGGAGACCCAAATCCCATAATATGAGTTTGAACACAGAGTCCAGGAGACTCCTGGTGTGCAACAATACACAATTGATTTACAAGCAGCACGAAAAGTCATCCTTTGCTCAGAATGCTCAAACGCTCAAAGGAGTATAAAGGGCTAATATTTCGCAGACATTTCACTATTTGAAGGGGGAGGGGAGTATTGTGACAGAAAGCAGGGGCTCCACCACTGGGCGGGGTGATATCATGCCGTGCAGGACAATGAACAATTGCTGGAAGTCCGCCATTGCAGCAAGAGCCCCAGGCATGGAACTCCCGTAGTTATAAGAGGGGGTGGTAGGACAGCAAATTAAACTGGAAAAGTCAGAGAAGACTCAGAAGGCATCAGGAAAGCTTGCAGTGCTGTACCCACTCCTGAAGACAAAGTCCATGCCCCTCTGGACAAATATCGAAGTCTACAAGGCGATCATCAGACCTACCCTGACAAATGCCCTGCAAGGAGCGACACAGGGAGAGTCTTCAGAAAGTCCAGAACAAAGCCCTGCAGATAGCGGCTTAAGTTCCACTCTTCACAAGGACAGCTGACCTTCACAAGGACAGCTGACCTTCACAAGGACAGCTGACCTTCACAAGGACAGCTGACCTTCACAGAGAACTGGCCATCGAGATGTTGGATGAACATCTAGCGAAGCGGAGCAAGTACTTCTGTCAAGGACTGGATCAGCACGCCAACCCTTGGATCAAGATACTCCCTGCCACCACGGCAAATCCTACCTGCGGACCATCACGTCAAAGACCCTGTAAAATCAGCCTTACTGTGACAAGTCCACATATAACTTGAAGAAATCCAACCCACTACACATTCAACCCGAGAAGATGAATGAGGGTCAAGCCTCCATATATAATAATCACTGCTTATGATTGGATAGGTTATATATTACATGCTTAATACCCTGAGGTTTCTAAGCGCAGACCCGGGAACCGAATCGGCGTTGCTCAGTGTCATCTTGCTTCCAAGGCGGGCATGTTGCCCCTGAGCTATGCTCCCGAGACCTGGATTATGGATACAATCTGTCAGCAGGAAGGAGGAACAGAGCTCCCCCTATTCTCTTTTGCTGTAGCAGAGGAGCCATAGCTTCAGGAGGCAGAGTTGTGGTCTCTTTTCCTACCGGTCCATCCCTTAGTTTAGAGATGGGAATTGTGGGGTGCATTCAAAGGCCCCAAACTGAAGGTCCCCTTCACCTGAAAATCAGCAAGAAAATGAAAGGTACTTTTCACGTGAAAAACAGGATTTTAAACAGACACAAAAACTGCTTTGCATGTGTGTTTTTCCAAGTTAAAATTGAAGGGCCATGTGGAAAAAGCTTACCTGTCTCTACCAAGATTAAAATGCTTTTCTGTCTTTACCAAAGGAAAATCATTTTAATCCACCAAAGAAGAAAGAATCAAAGGCCCCTTTCACATGGCTTTGCATGTGTTCACAGTTTAAATGAGAAAAATATACCACTGTTACGGAAACATTTCAGGGAAAGAGACATGGTGCGTGTTGACAAGAGGTTATGTACATAGCATACAAAATATCAGAACACATTTGGAAAGCCACTTTTTTCCATGCAAATGTTTCTGTAGGCAGGAGGCAAACCCTTTTGCTGGTTGTGGGACATATGTCACAAAGAACTTCAACACTAGAAGGCTGGTATCCTGGTGTTTACAACTGCAATAAAATGTGGCTTGCTCTGGCAGGTGTGGAAAACCAAGTGTCCTTTAGACTGGCTGTCTCAGCAGGACCATTTCCCTAGGCTGATGCATGACCAGAATGTATACAGGTGTCAAGAGGGGGCGGGGGTTTAAGGCTGGTCCAGAGAGACAGCTGGATTAAACAGATCTGTAAACACACAGATTTACTATTAAAGCCAAAAACCCTAAATCGGATTGCTTTTGTGTGTCATTTTCATGTAATTTCCAAGCGATTGTAGCGATATAAAATTATCCACCTGAGACTCCGTGAACTGAAATGACCATCTAAAACAGGTTCCTGCCAGACATGAAAATGTGAGCGTTGGTGAACGGCTGGGGATAAAATCAGGAATATGAGCAATAAATGACATGTTCTTAACTATTATCCTTTTTGTAAAAATGGCAGATAACTGCTAAACAGCTGTGCAACATAGTGCAGACCTGGCTGTCGTTTTTATTTAATGCCCCTTGATTAACTGAAAAGGCAAATATACATTATGTCAGCTGCTAGTAAGAAGTTTTGCCACATAACTAGTTTTGCCAAAAGTTTGACAGGAGAACAAACAGGGATTGCAAATGGGGCTGCCATATGTCTGCTCCAGACTCTTTTAATCTGTTCGAATGGGCTGGATTTGGGAGGAGGAGGAGAGAGAAGGGTAACTATCCAATCCTTGTTGCGAGAACTCTTGCAGGGTACTTCCAAGATTGTACAATTGATGGTGTCATTGCTGCTGCATAAGGGGGGGGGGGGACTGCACTAGGAGGAAAACACAGCTGCTGAAATTTACCATCGGACAGCTGCAAGGGACCACCAGAGGAAATTGTTAGAGTGCATTTGGATGGAGCTGTATTTCTAGGAAGGACTAAGAGTTGAATGGGTCCTATGGCGGAGAGCGGGAGGCCATCCTTGAGAGTGGAGTGACCAAACCCCTGCAC
Source organism: Ambystoma mexicanum (assembly GCF_040938575.1). Classification (NCBI taxonomy): domain Eukaryota; kingdom Metazoa; phylum Chordata; class Amphibia; order Caudata; family Ambystomatidae; genus Ambystoma; species Ambystoma mexicanum. The sequence continues at coordinate 289,116,707 of NC_090932.1, read as the reverse complement.
CATCTTTCCAGAGTGTGCTGAAACACCGCTGCCATTCCTGAACTTTAAACAGAGCCTAGAACTGAGCCATGCAAAACCAAAAGGTGGGGGAATCTGCTTGCCCTAAATCATTTCCCTTTATAGTGGGTGGGGGAGGCAAAAACTGTAGATCCATAGCAGACTAAAATAATAATTCAATCAATTCCCCACTTGGTGGAACACTACAAGTTGATTGTTAAAAATTGAAATTAACAAAAGCCACCTTCGCAGTGTGCACTGAAAAACTATAGCCAATAATTTAATTGGGTAATCCTTTTTGTCCTGTGGACCGCAACTTCAAGGAAAAGGGGTGTCTTTGTTCATAAATCAGTCCAATCTTTTTGTCCAACTTTCCCCTAACACAGGCCTACAAGTGGAATTTTTTGTGTTGATAGGCAGATGACTGATATTACTTATTAAAATGTGTCCATATGTGTTGGTGCTGCCATCCTACCAAACAGACTACTGGGAAGGTGTGGAGAACAGGGTACTGGAAGGCTCCATGGGGTATGGGATAGACGGTGAGGCATGTTGAAAGCAGTAGAGGAAGTGAGCTGGATGCTAGGAATGTGCTGTATTGCAGTGGCTATTAAAATTGGAATGATGGGATGCCGATGGGTAGGTTGGTGCAAGGCATGCTGGGAAGATGCTGTTTTGCAGTAGGTTGGGACATGATGCCAATGAGCAGTAGCATGCTCGGATAGTGCAAAGAGTGATTGATGGAGAGAGGACCATGCAGGGATCGAAATGAGGATTTGCTGAGCACGAGCTAAAAGTAGCTCCTGGGTATCTGGCATCACCCACTAAGCAGGAGCTACTTTTGGGGATGAGGAATTAGGACAACTAACTGACACAGGAGGTGCACCACACACCTATGCCCATTTCCACAGAACCATTGTGGTTTAAACATCTTCTGGCTGTGTCCTAGTGCTCATTGACAAACACCCAGAGTTCATGTGATGTATGACACCAGTCGGCCTAGGCAGTCAAAAGTAGCCTCTGGTAGCTGTTGATGTCAATCTCACCCCCTCCAGGGTTACATGCAAGAGATAAATAGCCCCCAGCTCCTGGCAATTTCGAACCATGTCAATGCTAGGAAAGTGCATCAGAAAGCAGGAGGGAAGTGGCTGAAAGGGGCAGGCAGTGAAACTGGCATGCCAGGAACTGGCTGAAAAAGGTCACGTGGAGGGGTGCTCTTGGTGATGGAGATTAATTGCTAAAATTCACAGGTGGAACGAGCAGAGACATGCCCCTTTGAATCTCTACTTGCCCAACTGTGAAAAGGAAGGGGGAAGGGGAACTGAAGGGGATAATATGCGAAGCACACATTTAGAGGACTTGTGAATTGGGAAAACCATTTTTTGGAGCAGGTGAAAGGGATGCGCTAATGGATCCCCCCCAACAAAAAAAAATAATAATAATAAAAGACTATGAATAGGGCTGAATGTATATTCAAATGGCGTTGCTGGGATTTGAGATCACCTGGCCTGGTTCCGTAGCCTGAAACCCAGCCAAAATACCTCTTCTGGGGGAAGCCATGACCTTGAGTAGTCCTCATTCCACAGGGCAGAGACAGACGTGCATAGGGATGTGAACCATTGAGGTGGTGGAATCCTAATTAAAGTTTCTATAACTTCTTTAGAATGTTTAATTCCTGCCTATGCCAGGAGGAGACCTAGTCTTACTTTCTCTTCAAATGCGATTTGGTTAAAAGACCAACTGCATTTCTTTTTGTCACCAGTGTGCAGCTTGAACAACTTTCTGCCCGGTCCCTGTTCGTCGACCGTGGTTGTTTTTCAGAAAGCCTGCCTTAAATTCTTTCAGGAGCGCGTTAGTGGCACAACAGCGCCTGTAGTGAGCTTGATTAGCATGGCGCAGTTAAAGAGCACACAGTGAGTCAGCGTAGAAAAGAGGACAGTTATTAACCAGTTTTTGCATGGCTCCCAGAGCATGAGCCCCCGTCACTCCCCCCAACCCCTGCAACCCTTTCCCCAGTCCTATGCGGGTGCACCATGTGGCCCAGCTGGCCCAAAGCATGTACGATTTAGTCTGTTGTATTTTGTATTCAGGCTAAATTAAACAAGGTGTCGATTTCTTTTTTTTTTAAATCCACGTATTATACTTAAGCAATATTACCCTAGCAGGGGCGGGGGAAGGGGCTGCGCATTACCAGGACCGTTAATAACCACCCCCCTGCCTGGGTAATATTGCTATTCGTATCCGTCACGATGCACCGCTACAAATTTTTTTTTTTTTTTAAAGTTGATAGGACAGTCGTTTCTCGACTTGAAAAATAAAATAAATCAAAAATAAATTGAATGCTGCCATGGATCAGGAGAATGGACTACGTAGTCCCTTCTCCCTTTCCATGGCAGTGTCACACATTGGATGCAAAAGGAACAATACTGCTTCGGGCGCAGCGCAGGACAAGAAAGGAGAAGGTAAGTGGGGCGGGAGGGAGTGAAACCTGTGGGAAAGAGGGTGGGGATGCAAGCAGCCCCATTGGCTAAGAGAACAAAGCCACACCCCCACCGATTATACAACTTCAATGCACCGATGTGCAGTGCATGATATACATTTTTATGTTACTGTGATTCTTGCACCCCCCTCTTCCCCCCAAAGTATACTGGCAGATTTGAAGGCAGGGGGATGGGTTAGGTTAGTGGGGAGGGGTATCAAAAAGGTACTCTAGTACGTTGAGTATTTTTAAACCAAGAGGAGAGCTATGGGGTGCGATGTGCTTTTACAGAACAGTGTTAGTTATTTGTGGGGGCAAGGGGTCTTTTGGGATGCCTGGGAGGGGAAGTGACAAGGCTGTTAAGGATTCTAAAGGGGCATCACACACCAGACCAGGACTCTTGCTACTGGCCTAGGATGCAGCGCACAATTAAAAAACACTTATTTACTAAGAATTCAGATTGAAATGGCACCCAACCAGTCTCACACCCCCTTTTACAAAGACCCCAGGCCACAATGGACCATGAACCTAGGTGGTAATACAATATTTATTTTAAAACTCAAATGAAATCACACATTTAATATGGGGCAGCAATCACCAGTGGGGTGATACATGGTAAATTGACGGAATGCACTTAGTTAGAACTTTTCATGTACGATAAACACTATGCAATTGAAAGAAAGCTAAATTAACTTTTGAGTGGATTTTAAATGGTATCACAGTTAATCATTCCCCAACACTCCCTCAAACCCGGATTAATCAAAATCTGCGTGGATGGGGAGATGTAGCAAGGAGTCACGTACACTATGCAGCAATCGGTATTAATATCTGACTTACCCCCACTGAATAGGAGGCGAAAACCTGGATTTAGCTCCACGAAAACTCTACAAAACGGCGTGCGAAATTACTAAATGTTTATTTTACAAGCACGGTGAATGAAAAAAGGCGCAAATTGAGTATAACAGTATCAGAGATGTAAGAGCACTAGCAAACTACAAAGCAATGTCCTAAAAATGAGCATACCGTTCAGAAAATCAACTTGGGAAGGACAAACAGTGCAGCCAAGTCCACGTGGAGAAATTGCATTTTCTTATTTTCACAGGTTTAAATGTCAAAACAGCTTGAAAAACTGGTTCAAACAAAATCAGAATGCGGTTTTTATGCTAAGGGACAGGTACACATCACAGGAATAATAAAAGTGAAAGGATAACTAAATGAATGACAGCGGGAGATTCTTAATCGGAAAGGACATTTGGTTTTAAAAATGAGCGCAGTGGACGGAGAAAAGAAAAAAAAAAAGAATGTTTGGAAAGGAAATAAGTTTCACTGAAACTATATTTTAATGGCTAGAAAAAAAGAGGAACGTTGCCCGCAACACAGGTTACTTGCAAGTGTAACCCCTTCACGCCATGTGTCTCTTTAGATGGGAATTTAATTTATTCCAAATAGGACTAAGGACTTATGCAATGGGCTAAAAGGATAGGAAAGAATGGCGCTAACACAGGGAAATCAAGGAACAGAATACACAGAGGGTTCTGATAATTTAACAATTTACCAGGGTATTGATGGGATTACTTCTAGGCTTGAACAAAAGGTGAAGTATCAGAATGGGATATCCTATGTTTTGCTATGGGATGGGGCGATACCTACGACCAGCACTTTAATATGGGATTCTGGACGGCCAACTGGGTATCTGAACAGCGAGGCAAGGGTCTGGTCACAGCACAGCGGCGCATCAGCTGGATAAAGCAGGAAGCAGGGCAAGCAGGTAGTGCTGGATAATCCCAATGAGGATTCAGCCACCTTTTCCTAGTGGGATTTTTGTGGGGTTTAATTCTCAAGGGTGGTTCTGCCTGGATAGGAGAGTCTGGGTCAGCTATCCCTTTCCTGGCAGTGTATTCTGGAATCTTGCAGGGTGAGTATGAAATGTCTATCTCGGGACATGCTGAAGCTGGAAGTCAGGAGAGTCAGCCCTTTGTCTCTCTGAGCCTCCACCTTTTATAAGGCAGATGACATCACGGGATTTACTATGGGGCAGACCTTTGGCCTGACATGCCTCTAACAACTCGATTGGTCAGGGGTGGCAGTCACTGCCTTCCTGCCAGCCGGATGGACTGCAGGGATATGACATCAGTTTTATGGTGTGTGCTTACAATGCCCATGGCAATCCCACAGTTACATTTGCCAAAATCAGTAATGACACAAAAAGGTGCATTTTGACAGTTCTGGTGCTTTTGAAAATCATAGGCAGATTCCATATTTTACACTCAACCGGTCATTCCAACTCCCAAATTTCTACAATGCTATTTAGTTGTTCTAATCTTTTGCAATTTCTAGTGGGAACCGCTTCACCTAAAATTCTACAATTTTACATGTGTACATATTATCATAGAGCAGGTTTGCATTCATTTTCAAAGTTGTACCATGTATACTTTTCCCATGAATTACACTTCCTGGCGTTTGCGTCCCCTACATGCTAGGGAAAGCTACAATGTCTTATTTTAATGACATCAAAATTACATTTAAACTGTTAAAACCTTTGCATTACTGCCTTTACCAGTTGCAGAAATAAAAGTCTTAAACTTTATTAAATAAGAACAGTCCTTTTCCCCAGATGGGCTGGCTTTGTCTTCCAAATAAGGGCATTCCTTTCCAGGCTCTAGCCAACCTTAGTCCAGTGTTGTCATGGATACGCCTTTGAAGCTCTTTAGTTTGAGGGGAGGTGCTACCAGAGTGCCACACCTATGTGTCCCGGAAATCCATTGTCCCAGGCTGGAGCACTGCTCCTTTGTCTGACGAGGGTGCAAGATCCTCCACCCTTGCCCATTCATATGCCCCAGGGGCTATCCACTTGGGAGGTAGATCCTGTTCCCAGGAAGCAAGATCCTTTGAAGCTAGGGCCTGAAAAAACCTGTTCTGCTGGCCCCACAGCAATTTATCCATTTTCGGAACCTTTCCAAAGCCCCAGTGATGTTTCTAATGCACAGGCATCAGTTAAAATAAAAGGTCCTTTGAAACCGACATGAGGGAGGAGAGAGCTTTTTGTAAAGAGTTTATCTGATATTTTATTGCAAAAGTAAAGCGTTTCGCATAAGGCTTGGAGTGAAGTTTTGTTATTTCACAGATCTTGCCTGACCCAGCCTGTCCTTCAATGAGAAATGCCCCCATTTGCTAGAGCACCACCTGAATATGGATGGACATAGCTGGGTCTCACTGGAACAAAGTTGTGTACTGTTGAAAAGCTGGGAAAGAGCATCAAGGCGCAGTCATTTAAAAAAAAAAAGGCAGAATATTTTCTTTTTTTTTTCAGTGAACAAGTTTTGAGCTGGCAGCATAGCAATGCTGCCTTGGACTTTTCCTCTGGTGCAAATTAAGAAAATACTGGCAGCAATTCTCGGGGTGTTCTGCGTTTCATCTTGCCCCATGTGTGGCTGGTAAGACAGCGCAGTCATTTTGGCGACTGCAAAATGCAGTTTTAATGCAAGGCCATAGTGCTCAGAGCGCAGCCGTTCTGCTGGTGACTGCTGAGATGTGGTTTGGAGATGGGGGGAGTTCTGCTGGGCTGGTAATGTACCCCACAAGACTTCGGCCATCTGAAGCTCTGTAGGATTCTGTTAGTGGGTGGAGACAACGTGCAGCTCTGTTGGAGGTTGAACAAGGCTCTTTTGGCAGCTGAGACAGGCTCCAAGACAGGCTGTGAGTGCCTCTGGGGCAGGGAGAGGTCCTGATGAAGGCCATAAAATACCTAGGTTTTGTTATTTCCACAAGCTATTCCGATAAAATAATCTTCTAAACATGTAATAGAATTAATACAACTGTACACTCATCTTCTGTTCGAGGTTTGTGTACTTTTCTTTACTAGGGCCTAACTTTTTCCTCCGCTTTTTTCTTCCTCCATGAATTTTGCGTTTGGCCTTCACAAACCTCCCTCTCTTGCTGCACCTTTCTATCTGAATGTCAGTCGCTCTTCTTCCCATGCCCACCTTTTGTAATGTCATATTTGCAGGTGGTTGTTTGAAACAAATGGTATTATGCAACCTTCCCTTATTCCCAATTTAGCAAGGGTATCCAGCAAGGTCACGGTCCTAGTTTATAGTAATTAACATTGATAAAATATAAAGAATCGTGGCCTCCCGTTAATCCTTGCTCCTCTTCCTTTCCATCACCACATGCCCCAGGTTTTCCTCAGCATTCTTTTATACACTACCAATCTCTTGGTGCCAACAATTGTGTCAGCTGGTTGGGCAAAACCACAGTTCTCCACGGTTACAGGGGAGCATTTCCTACAAACCTATCTGGTGAAAGCACCCCCCCCCCGCCCCCAACATGGCATGCTTGAGCACCTCAGACGTCCATCACACAACCACACACCAACTACATCCAGAACCATGCCAAGTATTATCTAGCTTTGGCCATCATCATTAGACGTTATCCTATACTGAGCCAGGTATTCCCGACATTTTCATTGGTGCTTCAGGGGATGCAATTGGAGTAAGAAACATGCATCAATACCCCCCACACTCACCATATCAGCCTCCTCCTGCCCCCGCTTGCTGAACTAGTGTTCGCAACTCCCTCCTTGCCATTCCCTTCCAAACCTTTTTCCAACACTTTCCACAGACGGAGTTCCGACAACCCCCAGGAGGGACAGAATACACCACCCCTTCGGACAAGGTTCAGGCAACGCAAGACCTCCATGATGTTGATGTGTGCAGTAGAATAATTGTAATAATAATAATAAGGCTTTTGCTTTCCCTCATGCCTCCTTCGATTTCCATCATAGTCAGTTTTCAAATCATGCCATTTACTTTGAAGAATCATGTTTACAATCCATCAATGCACTAGCACAAGCTCAGCCTTCCGTACAGTTAAGGGACTGGAATTCTATTGGCATGGGAGTGTAAATAAAATGAAGGAAACATTTTTGTGTGGATTGGAAAAGGCTACTCCAATGAGACTGGTTAGAAATTATTTTAGCAGTTGGAGGATAGAGATTTCTAGCTTTATGTATTTTACAGTTAGATTTACAGTGCAGCAAGTTATGATGTTAGCATAGTCAATGTTCACACCATCTTGCTGAAGGTAGACTGGAGAACCCAAATAACCAGAATAATGTGGAAGAAATGAACATCAACTTTCATAGTAATTTGCACCCGAGCAAGCAGAACACGATGTTAGTTACTATGAAACCAGACAACTTTGTTTACAACAGTAATTATGTCCAATCACTGAGGGCCAAACAAGGACCTACTAAAAGAATGACTAAATGTAAGGACAGTTTACAGGAAAAGCTCCAACCTCACCTATTCCATTCAATTTATATTCGGTCTTGAACATGTGCTGGCAAGAAAAGGTCTCTTCAACCCAATGTTTACATGAACATTTCATTGGCACGATTCGTCATAAGCTCATCCTGAATCGACACCCAAATTCCTTAAAGTTCTACCGAAGCAGACTACAGTTAAAGTCCAGAGACTGGGGAATTTATTTACCCATGCTTATATAAGCAGTACCAGATCTGCTAACAATGTCTTACTCAAAAGTTATTGCTGCATGCAGACTTGATTCACTGCATGTTTTGTATTGTCTGATCAGTTTATTTCTTACTTTTTGAAGATCACTCTTTCCCAAATGCTCTCCAGATTACCCATATCTTTAAAATGTTTATACAGCACTGAGTTTAACCCTGGAACTTAGGCTTCATTATTTTTCCGTTTTCCACCTTTACCCTCTAACCCTTTTATCTTTTTAAAAAAATGTTTTATACAAAAAGCAACACACATACTGGAATTGGCTGACCTCAACAACCAACTTTTGCAGTGCTTTAAAAGGCAGTTTATCCCAGCTGTGACCCAGTCAATCAGGTCTTCACTATACTTCGCATAACCCAAGCACGCTTTGAGCCCATCGTGCATCCTGCAGCAATCCCAGTGTTTAGCGGTGCGAGCGGTTTGGCACGGGGAGGAGTGGGGGCTTTTTCACCAATTTGCACATATATGATGCGCTACGCCATTCCAGAGAGGACCGGAGCACCTGGGGGGATGCCAAGGGCAGGCTGAGGATGCTTTGCAGGCTTTCTGGGAAAGTCCAGGGTCACCATGCATTTAAATACTCCAAAACGCCTCATCCTCCTCTGCTGCTATCCGACTCCTGGAGCATCTAGACTCAGAGGGTAGAGCATGGGTTTACCGTTGTCAAGGTTTCAAGGTCACGTTCCTTTGTTGGCATAAAAGAATACACAAACTGGTAGGTCGAGCGGTGCATTGGGAGGAAGTAGGTAAACATTTCCATTACCTGTATGATTTCTTGCTTATGGTACTGCCGCCCTCACGTCTGTGTGCGCTTTACCTTCGCACTTTACAGGAGTTCTCTTGGAGGTTAGGGATGCCGTTCGCCAGGGACAATATGGAAGGCCCGTTGACAAGGTCGACTTTTCTCAGGATAGAGATCGACTCCCTTCAGGTTATTTGTCATTTACCTTCAAAGAAAGTACAGGAATTTCAGGAGTCTGATCTATGCATTTGCTCCAAGAAGGTGACTCGGACTGTGAGAGACTGGTTGGGTAATTGTATTTTGCTTTACAGATCATGCCTATGGGAAGGCCCTTCTAGTCCATCGCTGGGGCAATGAGGGGTTTGAATCGCACAAGACTGTCACAAGGGGTGAAGGATGATCTGAAAATGTGGGCACAGTACACACTAAAATCTCAGACAAGGATAGGTACTTTGAGACCACTACCATGGTTATTTGGGGTAGCATAAGCTCATCAATTAAAAACACAGGCTTTTTAGCCGAAAAAACAATTCGCATTTGTTGCAGGATTCAGCAGGTCCCGCCTATGGCCTAGCAAGCCTGAGACGAACACAAGCGTTTGGGCTGTGCACGTATGTGGTTGGGAGCCTGTGTTCGGCGGCCATTCTGGGTTCTTAGTGGAGCGTGGCTGGGTGGCCTTCAGAGTAGTTCCTGTCCGGTTTTGTGCATATGATCCTGGAATTATTACCCATCAATGTAGAATTGACAATATGGCAAGGGTAGTTTTGGGATAACATTTATTTTTGCGACAGTATGTCGGTAGTACTGGCCATCAACAATCAATAGGCTTCTTGCCCCATGGTTCTCTGGTTACTGAGCAAACTGGTCCCGTTATGCTTGTCAAACATGTTTTTGTGCAAGACATGTCCTAGGTGTGCTAAATAAAACGAGACCAAGCATCATCTGCTTTAAGACGCAGGAATTCCATAAGTGGAACCCATAGGTGGAAAAACAGATGCCCTCCTTCCCAGACTCTTTGGAAGCTTGGTACCCAGCACTTACCCACACTGAAGGCAGCAAAAATGAAGACTACCTACGGGTTTGGTTTTGTGCATTTTGTCATGAACAGTTAAGAGTCCATTTTTTTAGGGGAGGCCTGTTGCATTATCTTGAATATTGCACAGTCTGGGGGCCTCCGTGCATGCATGGCTTACAGGGGAGGGGGCCGGTAGAGGACAGTCCGATTTCGCAATATGCAAGAATTTTGCAGGATGGGGAGGCTGCAAGGAAGCAGTAAAAATACTAGAACCTAGCAAATTGTTTATAGTAAGGGCATTGGGAGTGAATTGGCAGGATAGATACAATTATTTGCTCTTTATGGTCCCTTGCATCAGGGAATTGGTCCCAGCGTCCAAAGCCGACAAGCTCTGGGTTATGGTTATCGCATATGGCGACATGACGCTGAAGGGGAATCCAGCAGTACACCCGAGAGTCAGGGGGTCCTCGGGGGAGGGATTACCGTGTTCAGTCTAGGCCATAGTCAAATTCTTGCTGGTACGGGGCACGGGGTTCACCCCTTACAGATTCACAAAGTAGGATCGAGCCTGTCTCATTTCCAATTCTAGAGGGCGTTTCAACAAGCCCTAGAGGTTGCAGGGCTTGGAAGCCTGGGTTTTGCTACTCATTAATTCAGGATAACGGGCAGCCACCACAGAGTAAGTGCAGGTTTTGGGGCAAGGCAGATTATGAAATTAGGGAGATGGAAACAAACGCCTTCAAAAGGATACATCCAGCTGCACTGGTTATGTTAACCAGTGTTTAGCTGGGACAGGAGTTTACAAAAAGAAGGGTGGTACGGGCGAGAATAGGAGGCCATGAAAGTAATTTTGCCTCCACTATTGTCTTTTGCTCCTTTACACAGTAGGTCACTGCATCTTGTGGTGCGGATCATTGGCCTTTTCAAGAGGGTCGTGCAGTTAACAGAAGAGAAAAGGATGCACGACCTTGGTTTTGACTGGAGTGTTTCGATTTGGGGGGATTGACCTGGTGGGGAGGCTACTTATTCATAAACTAAGGTCGGTGGTATCCAAGGAGAAAGCCAAAGACAAATGCCCACCCGGACCTGGTTATTTTGCACATCAGGAGCAAAAATCTGGCCACCATTGGAAGGAGGGACCCGAGACATGCCAGCATTCACATGGATGGGCAGGTTCTGTCCAGGGGCGATTATTGCATGGCCCCAGATAATTTCTCTGAAAGTGTGGGGGCAAGGCGCAAGTGTCATTGTTCCTTGAACTTTGCTGCCCATAAGCTAAATAGACTGAAATGCCAGTGGCTGAATGCCAACGGGGACAGAGTGGCAGCCCATGGAATTCTGAAGGGCTTGCACATTTTTTCACCAGGATGGAGTGCACCTGGCAAGACAAGGAAATGAGATGTTGCTCCAGAACGTTTTGGCTTTCATCAGTGTTGCATGGGATAGGGGGTGTGGAGGTGGCCCGGACTGGTAGGTCCAAGGCCCTGTGGCAGGGATTTGCTTAGGGAGTTGGATCAGGAAAAATTTGGTGTAGGACCAGTTATTTGGGCCTCCTAGTATACGTGATGAATCTGGACTATTTGTCCCATTTCCCCAAAGGGGAGCCACCCCATTTGATGCCAAGGAGGTAATCCGCTCAGCAAGACCCTCCTTAGGAGTCTGGGTAAGTAGGACCTCACATGGAGAGACTCCCCTCTTGGGCACACGGACTCCCATTCTGGTAAGTGACTTCCAGAACACGTTATCTGCCTACAGAGCAGTCGCATGGGGAGCTAATGAATCGCTTGTAAGATGCTGTATGGCTGGTGTCCCAGCAAAGAAGCCTGGTTCAAGGCAACGGTAAAGCGAACAAGCAGAAGCTGTGGTGGACCTGTTAACTAAGCCCGGCTCTCTGAGGAGGGAGAAGGAACGAAAAAGTTATTTACCCAATGTAACGTTCTTTCGACTGAATGTTCCTCCCACATATTCCTCATCTTTAGATCTCCCCTTTAGCCTTAGTTGCTTCAGAAAAAAAAAAAAATAAGCAGAGGGTGCTGTGCATCGACTCAATGTCCTTCGAGGGCCCGTCTCTCAAGACGCCATCACTGGTGTATATTAGCGTGCGCAGTGCCAGTTAGCTACAGTTCTGTTTTGACGCCTTCTTGTTAGAGAATTACTGCCATCAGCGTGGCCAAGCCAGTATCCGACCTTGAAAGAGTGTATGGTGTAATGCACGGAAATTCAACTGCAGGGTAGGCTGGGAGAGCCGATGAGGAATCCGTGGGAGGAACATCAGCTGCAAGAACATTACCAGGGGTAAGTAACTTGTTCTTCGAATGGATTGTGTCCTCCCACGTATTCCTCATCTTTAGATAAACTCCTGAGCTAGTTGACAGCTGTGTACTCCACTCCGGCTAGGTGAACTGCCGATAGAGATGCCTTCTTGAATTGCCCAGAGCTTCATTGCCCCTCTGCACAGTGGTAGTGACCCTACCGACAATCACAAGGTTAGGATACCTCTGCTGCAACTCACGAATGCTGGGAATTCAGTACAGAAAATGCAATCAAAGCCAGGACAATGATAAATCACTAAGATAACCAGCGTAAAATTAGGTGAGACAAATATCAACTAATAGGCTTTCCATCTTGATAATGTGATTTGTCGCTAAACAAGTAGCTTCAAGGGTAGATTAAAAAATCAAGGCAACCCACCCCCCGCCCCCAGGATGGGTACACAGACGGTTGCAATGAGCAATCTCATAATTGGGGACATGGCTTGAATTATAGAAGGGCCTGAGCTGTCCCAAATCCAGGTTTCTATGATGCAAAGCAGATCAGGCTGGAGATAACTGAACAGGGCTGCTATAGCCTAAACATGTGCGACCAACAAACGACCCTTCAGTAAGAGGCAGACTAATGAGGCATCAGAGTTTTGCTGACAGTTACGAGCAGATGTACTAACCCTTACCGGCCAAATGGTCTCAGTGGGAGGAAGGCGCAATAGATCTGTGCAGGACATAACCATTGCACAGATATGAAAATTGACAATCATAAAATTGTGACTGCCTGTAAACACTCCCCATTACCTACCCACCCTCCGTCCCATTCAATGTCTAATGCCAATTGGTCTACTTTTCCTACTTTCACTGATCATGATGTCCTTGCTCCCATTAACAAACTTAAATCTGCATCGCCTCTTGATCCCATCGCTCTCTTTATTTAAAGAGATTGCAGCCAACATTATACCATGGATTACGCTGGCAGTCAATAACTCCCTTTTCGCCGGTAAAATTCCTAATGACCTCAAACATGCATTAGTAATCCCTCGGTGTGGGGTGGGGTGGACGGGGTTGAAAAGGTTTTTAAAAAACGACCGATTTAATCAAATTTTCACCCTATTTTACTCGTCTCATTCCTTATGGGAATACCGAGTCCCTGATATCCCCTCTACTTGGTTCCTTTCTTGAATCCAAGTTCTTTGATCCTTTCCAGTTGGGTTTCCGCCCTGGTATGGTGACTGAGTTGGTCTTAGTGTCCGTGGCTGATGACCTTGTTCGCTTGGTAGACCAGGGTGACATGGGGGGGGCGCTACTTTTATTGGATTTTCAGCTGCGTTTGACACGGTAGACCACCCCACCCTGATCACCCGGTTGTCTTCTGCAGGTCTATCGGGTTACAGTCTGGTTTTCTGCCTTTTTGGCTGATCACTCAGTGTCAGTCTATCTTCCCCCTTTCTGTTCTAAGCCTGTGCCCGCCCGTCCGGTGGAGTCCCTCAAGGTTCTGCTTTATCCCCCCACATTGTTCAACATCTATATTAAGCCACTTCTCAGCCTTATTCACTTCCACAACCTCATGTGCTATTCCTATGCCGACGACATGTAGATCATGCTTAGTCTGGATCTCACCAGACCAGATACTACTGCTCAGCTTGACTGGAGGATGTGGATGGATGGCTGAGAACTAGCTGAAACTGAAGCTGAACGCTGAGAAGACGGATGTTCTGGTTGTTGGCACCCCTTACCCTTTTAGACCCCCGATTTCTGGCCCGCTATTCTTGGTAACCTCCCCTCTCCTGTAGCAACTGTGAGGGATTTGGGGATTAAAATATTCTCTGCTTTGTCGATGTGCGACCGGGTCTCCATTTGGGCCATTTCAAGCTTAAAATTCTCCGCAAAGTTTCACCTTTTATCTCCTCGATATTTCACTCCTGTGGTAGCTGCCCTTGTGCTTAGCAGTATTGATTACTGCAACGCACTTTATTTGGCCCAACCTGCTTACCTCCTTCGCCGCCTGCAGCTACTTCAAAATGCAGCAGCTAGAGCAGTATTGCAACCTCCTTTTGGTTCACATATGTCACCCCTTTTTCGTCAGCTCCATTGGCTTCCTGTCGAGAAGAGAGTACTGGTTTAAGTCCTTGTGTATCGTCCATAAAGCTTTTGGAGCTGAATATCTTCAAACTACATTCTCCCGGTATATTCACCTTAGAGCTCTGCACTCCCAATCTGCTCCGATTCCAATACCTCGTTTAAGACTCTCGTATGGGTGGTTGTGCCGTCTCTATAGATGCTGCAAAGGCGTGGAATGCACTTGCTTCTGCCCTGCAGGCAACCACCAACCATTTCTCCTTTCGTCTTGCTTTGAAGAAGATTTTTAGGAAAATTGTTTCTTCTCTGGCTTATATCCGTTAGGTGAGCGCCATGATCCCCTGGGTGAACGTGCGCTTTATCAATTCTATTAACATAACAATACAGTAGAGGAATCGGAGGAAGGTGACCTATAGCGCCTTTTCTTAATCTTCTTGGATGAAGACGAAGAATGGTGTGAATCACTCCTGGATCATGAGCGCTTTTTGGACCTCTTCCCTGAAGGCGAGGCACCCCTCGACTTGGGCAAGAGCTTTTTCAATGGTGTCGTTGAAGAGGATTTTAAAAGGGTACTACCCACAGCTAATTTTCCCCTTATGCTCTTGCAAAGCCTTAACCTGTCATCGACTGACAGGACCCAGTCTGTCGTACTATGTTCCACGCTAAGGCACCACAGACACGATTAGGAGCCGTGAGCTACATCTTGGTGCTGTAATCACGACATGGTTTGAACTCGTTCTTCGGGGTTGATAGGGGGATGTGGGGGGAGGTGTGGGGGGGGGGGGGGGGGGGGAGTCGATGACAAAGCCATTGTTCGAGTATGTTGCAATTTTTAGAGAAACCAAAGTGTGCCGTAATTCTCAAAGCGTTAGCTATTGCGGAAAAACTGAATTGAAGCAAATAGGACCAGTGATGAGACAGAGGCCCTCGAGTGACATGGAGTGAACGGCATCGAAAGCACCCTCTGCTTAAAATAATAAAAATGTTCGAAGCAGCTGGAGAGGAAGATCATGGGAGGACACAATCCACTCGAAAGGCGTCTTCTTTATTGAAAATAAAACATCCTTATTATGTCACGGCCAAGTCCTTCTGGTTTGCCACATATCACTCCCATGGGCGATTACGGGGAGGGTCGGTGTGCCTCCCTGGTGTGCACAGCTGTGGAACAGTGCATGCCACCTGTTGGGAATTGGCGTTTATGTGACATGGATGGGGATGCACTGCTATTGATTTTCACAATTGGAATGTTTTTATCTTACGACATAGGCAATGTTTGATGTATGCAATACATGTAACCACGTGTTTTATGCCAAGAATGAAGTTATGCTTTGCCTGTGCTTACTGACCTCTGCTCAACCCACCCACTATGCATTTACAACTTCATTATTCTCATCTCTCCAATCAGTCTTTCCCTCAGTTCAAGCGTCGGACCATTCGGTCTATACTCCTTTTATTACCTCCCCCTCCTACACCTCCCCTCCTACTCCTCCCCCATCTCCAATCCCTATTTTCCAGGAAGCAAAGGTCTAGCGATACCTGGCTGGGGACACAGTACACACTAGGAGACCACTATGGTGGTTATTTGGGGCATCTTAAGATCATTGCACAGCTTTTTTTTTTTTTTTAAAGCAGAAGAGCAATTACCATGACTTGCATTTCATATAGAGTTTAAACCCTGAATTAGCCAACGCCTGCAATGAGAAATGTTACCAATATGACGAGACAGCAGTACAGAAATAAGAAAACCAAAAGCCAGACTCGGATCTTCCCTAATGGGAACCGGTGATTTGCAGGTTACACTTAAGATCTCCGCAGCAGGAGGCCAACCTACTTAGCTCTCAAAGCAATCTGCAGCAAAGACGTTTCCCCCCCTTCTCCCCCAGCCCCATCTGCGTTATCCCTCATCCCTGGTACAGCTGTCACTTTCCCTCACTCATCCACTCCACAATGGAACAAAAAGAACAAACAAAAAGGACCCAGAGAAGAAAAAAAATGATCATACATTTCTGTCCGTCAAGGCGAGTTGCCAAGGACAACCTCCCAGCAGGTCCTGGGCACCCCGCTGTCTAGCACAGAAGGCCTGTGCCGCTGAAGGCTTTCATGGGCATGGCAAAGCCCCGCCAGCGAGGAGCAGGGATCTAAAGCTCCGAGAGTTCACAGCAAGCCGTGGGGGGGGCAGGGGGTGCTAAAAGTTACAGTATAAACAGAATAGGAGGATGCTCCGGTGTGGGAATTCACTAGCGTATATCCGAGACTGGCCAAGAGTGAGACTGCCATGTAGGGTATTAGACCAGCCCTTTACGGGTGGAACTAAAGGAGGCTCAAGGTTCCAAAGTGCCCACGACTAATGCAGACCAAGACCCAGCACCAAAGGCTCCAGTGAAGAGCGCGAACCTGCCACCAGCATTGGCCCACAAGATAAAGGTGGGCCACTAACTCTTCCCAGATGCCTGGGCCTTGCCACACTGCTTCCCGAAGCAGTCATCACCAGTCCCCTGCAGGTCAGCTTGACCCCTCCCCCCCCGCCCCCTGAATCCCCCAAATCCCAATCACCAGGGTCAAACGGACGCAAAACAAGTGTGCCAGACACCCAACCACTCAATCGCTAATGGCAAATTATTGACTTTTCTGGACAAACTATTTGAGAAGTACTAAGAGGAACTTGTTTGGAAAAATATGGTCTAGCGACACTGGCTATGTCCAGTTTTACAAATGATCCACACTGACACGCTGGGCAAGCCCTTTGGATATTGCCTTTTTGGCTCATAGCCACCCCAGGCCTGTCCATTATGCCCAAGCCGAGGGAAAGCACACCTGCACCACTCTGCATTAGGACTCACTGCCTGCTGTCACCCACCCCTCCCTACCTACCTAACCCCCCCCCCCCACCGCCGCCTTCAAGATAAAGAGAAAGGCTGGCTGAGCGTTTCCTGTTTTGTACCCATTTATGCAGGCTGCGTTTCCTCCTCAACTACAGGAGAATTGAACTACGATCAGAGTCGGACGTCGTAGATGTCCCCTAAATGGATCTACAGTAATACGTGTGGCTGCACAGATCGGTAAGGAGCTTTCGAGTATATGTGCACCTTAGAAATCCCAAATCCATACAGATGGTCCCTTATCACAACCTTGTATAGCCTCATGAGTTCAGGGTCTATAACTACCCCCACCCATCATCATCATCGTCGTCGTGGGCCTGTGTCCCCGCCCTCCCTACGCATCAAGAACAGGCACCAACCATCAGCTAGCAAGGTAACTTCCCGTACCAGCACTCTTACCCATCACCTTTCCCAGCTCAGACTGCCCCACCGACTTGAGTAGGACCCTCATCTCTCCCCGGAACACTGCCGAAATATTATGGACGAGTGGTGTCCCTTTCTCGGTTAGTGCCTGCAGCTTCAGCAGTTTTAGAACACGACTGCTGAATTCACAACTATTCCTTTAGAAGAAAAGCTTTGATCAGTGGCAGTGCAGATGTCCAGTTGTGTCACACCACAAATACCTTTTAGCCATTGGAAGGCCAGGAGTAGAATGGGGTTCTAAGGGTACCACCCAGGAGCCTTGGAATGCATGCATCAAATGCCAATAATTGCATGCAATTTCACAAATCCAACTCTGCGAGCCTAGCCTGCTAATGCCGCACCACTTGTTCAGCCACATCCTATTCTCTCAAATCCTGCACGCACCCAGGTGGCCCCAAACTATCTTTCACCCAGCTGGTGAGCTCTGGTGTTGCCTTCGGTTCTCCCTTGTAATGGTCTTCAGTTTGGCCTCCATTTAACCTTGCTATTCGGTGTACAAAATGAAAACTGTGCCAAACTTAACAACTGGCCAGAAGATGGGCGTTAATGGAGTGCTCTGTAGGGAGAGCATTAATAATGGTTAATTGCCCTGGCTTAACTGCCCGTTTGGGACCTCACTTCGCTTGGGACCACTTACTTCGGTTCCTGGCAAGTCATCCTCCTTAGTGCCCTCCCCTTCAGGGCACCAATGTGAATACTAAAATGCAAAGCCATCACTCAAAATTCTTCAGAATGCCCTGAAACAGTTCAGCTAAACTCATCTCCCATACAGTAACAATTCTTCAGTGTAAACACAATGAAATTACCTAGCAGTGATGGAGCTGCTCTGGGGCGGGGGGAGCATTTATTTGTTGTGCATTTATTAGGTGCTTATACAACTAAATTGTGCTTCAAAGCAGCAACAGGGAGGGAACATGGGATTGAGAACAATATATACACTGGAGAACACACAAAACTTCTAGGCCTTGTGAGTATTCAGAACGTGCAAGTGTAGAGAGGGAGAAGAGGCAGTGGGTGTAAGTGCTGGAGTGTCCGTGCTCGTGGGTGAGCAGCAGATATAAGTGCCACGAATAGTAAGTGCTAGGGATGTTGAGCTGCAGTAATTAAGTGCAGGCCTACAGTGGTTTAGGCCAGTGGGTGGTGCGGCAAGTGCTGTGCGTAGGCTGAGGCGATTGGGTGTGCAAGGGCAGGGCTCCGAAGGACACAAGGGCCCTGATCACCAATCACAGCGACTGAGATTTGCAGAGGAGGGAAGAAGGGAAGGAGGAAGTGAAAAGGAAAGTCTTGAGGAGCTTCTGAAATTTGAAGGGGTCCGACTCAAGACTAAGAGGAAGGCTGTTCCATAAGAGGAAGCCAGCTGAAGAAAGTGATGGGCCTCTGGCACTCTCTTTAGTGATACACTTGACACAGCGAGTTGGTACAAGAGGAATTAGGGGGGGTTAGGGAGAGCATAAGAGCAAGTTGCAGATAGCGTGGTCCCTGACCCCAGACCGCTTTGTGGATCATGCAGAGGGATTTGAATTTAATCCGTGCAGCAACCGGGAGCCAGTGAAGAATGTTTAGGGCAGGAGAGATAGGTCCCTGTATTTGAGGACAAGGATAAGACTTGCTGCCCTATTCTGGATTTGCTGTAGGGGTCGTAGAGAGGAAGAGGGTAGATTCAAGGGAAGGCTATTACAGTAGTCAATCCTAGAGAACCAGGGCGTCGGTAACATTAAGCTTCTGGGGGAATGTGAGAATTCCTTTGAGAAGGAAGAGTTGAATGTGGGACTTCTTGGCAATGTCCTGAATGTGAGGGAGGAATGAGAGGAGTCGAAGGTGACTGAAAGGTTTCTGGCTTCAGAAGAAGGTGAAAGGGGAGAGCCCATAGAGGATGGTCAGTGAGGGGAAGGAAGAGCAGGGATCCCTATAGGAAGGATTTTAGTCTTGCTGGCATTGAGGCAGAGATCGTTGGAAGTGCACCAGGACTGGATGGCAGGTCTGGGATGATATGGAAGTAGTAAGAGGGTCAGCAGGGAGTTTGAAGAAAAGTTGTGTCATCTGCATAGCACTGGAAGTTAAGGTGTAAATGAGGAGTGCCAATGGACCAAGGTACGTGTTAAAGAGCCACAGGGAGAGGTTGGAGCCCTAGGGGACACCACAGGTGGAGAAAGATAGGGGAGGAGAAGGTGCCCAGAATAACCGGGGATGGACTGTCAGGAAGGAGGTCAGCCAGTCCAGTGCCCACTCCGAGATGCCCAGGGTATCATGGAGCCATTTTAGAAGGATGGAATGGTTGACTGTGTCAAAGACATCAAGGAGAAGGAGGACAGCTGGAGAGTTCGAGTCAAGATATGCGAGCAGTACTTCACAGGTGCTCAGAAGAGCAGTTTACGTGCCCCTGGATGCTCCGAATCCAGATTGATGGTTGTGGAAACTGCTATGTTCAGTAGGAGAGGTAAGTTGGAGGAAGGCCAGTTTCTTCAGGAGTTCCCCAAAGAAGGGGTGATGGAGATGGAGCAGTAGTTGGCTGGGCAGGTGGAGTCTTTTGAAGGTTATTTCAGTAGAGTGTGCACAAGGGAGTGCTTGGGGAGGAGGGGGCGATCCAGTGGCAAAGGAGTGGTTGCAGGAGGCGACGCGTGCAGGGCCAAGAGAGCCAATGTTATCCTTAATGGTTCTGGAGGAGCAGGGGGAAATCTGCTTGGATGAGACCTTCATGGAGCGGACAACTCTGGTGACCTCATCAGGTGAGATAGGGGAGAAGGAGGAGTGGAGGCGGCATGGTGTGAGGCCATAGGATGCAAAGGAGTGGGGGTACAAGGGGGTCGGGGGGGGGGGTCAGGAAGCAAGGGTGCTCAGGATGTCCTGAGATTTTGTAGTAAAGTGACTGGCCAGTGAATTGCAGAGGGCTTGGGAGGGGAGGGGGTGAGGAGGAGACTGCAAATAGGTTGGCTATATCCCTGAAGATTTTAAAGATATCAGCCGAGTTGTTGGCTGCACCAGAGACCCACGCCTGGATGTGGGCTCTTTTCTTGGGAGTGGATGGAAAGTCACTTCTGTTCCGAAGCTCTGCACTTGCGTTTTCGGGCACCTAGTTCAGAGTCATACCAGGTGTTACATTTAGAGGCAGGTTTCAGGTAGATCCTCGTGACTGGGGCAAGAATGTTCAGGGTGTTGGTAATGGCCAGATGGAGGTTGTTGAGAGCAACGGCAATGGAAGAGTCTGGGGTGGGTGAAGGTGAATTTGATGGCAGCAGCAGACACTTGTTTTTTCAGTCAGATGTTCGTGAACAAGGTTGGCAGGGCTTGAGGTTGCAGTCATAGGGTCGAGGGGACCCAGGTGAGAGGAGATAATGGTCCGACTAGGAGTGTGGTGGACCAGTGGAGGGGTGAAGGGATCAGAGTGGATGAGGGCATCTAGAGTGTCCTGCAGAGTGGGGTTGGACCAGAAGGGAAAAGGATAGCGAAGTGCAGAGGTCATGGAAGAGACTGGATGCCGTGATAGATGAGTCCAGAAGGATGTTGAGATCGCCGAGGAGGAGTTTAGAGGAGAGCAGAAGTCGCCCATTCAGAGGGAACAGAGTGGTAGAGCCAGGGGGCCGGTATATAGTGGCAATGGTCATACATGAGGAGGGAGAGATGACCAACTTGCAGGCCAGTCTCTCAAAGTAGGACTGAGGCTGGGTGGGTATGAGGGAGGACGCTACCCACTCAGGTAAAATCAAGGCAACCACACCGCCAGCAGTTAGGGCGGGGCTAGAAATGATCTTGTAGCCATTTGGGAGAAGGGAGTCAAAAGCAGGGACTGAAGCTGGCATTGAACCACGTCTCAGTAAGAGCAAAGAAGTCTAAGTCTTCAAAGAAGGAAGCAGATGTCAGCAGAACGAGCGTTCAGTGTGTGGCTAGACGGAGGGCTCTGCCTTTGAAGTTTTTCCGGGAGGGGTACAGGGACGCGGTACACCAGTCGGATGGGGAGGCCCCGAGAGAGTGGCAGGGGAGAAACAAATGTGGGAAGGAAGTTGAGGAGGGCTGGCAGGTGCCGGTCAAAAGAGGAGGTTGGATTGAGCACCCTGAACCAAGGACAGTGCCAGTGTGGTAGACATTAAAGATACACAGTGATGAAAAACCCGCTGAGAGGGCTTTCCACTTGGTGCCACCTAGAGAGAGGAAGAGAGGAAGAGAGGAAGAGAGGAAGAGAGGAAGAGAGGAAGAGAGGAAGAGAGAGAGAGAAGAGAGAAGAGGAGAAGAGAGGAAGAGAGGAAGAAGGAAGAGAGGAAGAGAGGAAGAGAGGAAGAGAGGGAAGAGAGAAGAGAGGAAGAGAGGAAGAGAGGAAGAGAGGAAGAGAGGAAGAGAGAAGAGAGGAAGAGAGGAAGAGAGGAAGAGAGGAAGAGAGGAAGAGAGAAGAGAGGAAGAGAGGAAGAGAGGAAGAGAGGAAGAGAGGAAGAGAGGAAGAGAGGAAGAGAGGAAGAGAGAAAGAGAGAAAGAAGAGAAAGAGAGAAAGAGAAAGAGAGAAAGAGAGAAAGAGAGAAGAGAGAAAGAGAAAAAGAGAAGAAGAAAGAGAAAAAGAGAAAAAGAAAGAGAAGAGAGAAAGAGAGAAAGAGAGAAAAGAGAAAGATTAGTCCATAGCTCTGGGTATGGCACAGAGAACAGGAGATCAGTGAAGACGTGTCTGAAAGTAGCACTGACAAAAGGTTTCTGCAATCGGTAGGCCAGGGTTGTGGTCAGATGTCTCTTCTGTGCTTTTTCATTCCAGACTTTGTAAGAGAAGGGGGTGAGTGATGGTTTATCAGTTCTAGACGATATAACTGATGAGTGCCATCAAGGTGGCAGAGGATACAGGAGGTATAGAGGGGTGGTTGCCCTGCACAGTCCTAGCCCAAGCTCACCAAGTGGCCTAGTAGTCACAGGGGGACACAAAATGTGGGGTGCAAGGTGTTAAAAAAAACGCACACCCCCAAATTTGGAAATCAAAACAGGGCACAGAATGCAGTGAAGAAGTGGAATATGTGGGCCAAGGAAGGCAGGTTGAAGAGGCCCCGCTATGGTTCAGATTGTGAGTGGAGGAGGCAGTTGATCAGTTCAGACATCACTCACAGGTCGGGGCGAAGGCCGCCCCCCTCCCCACCTAGTTACTGTGTCTGATGGCCAGCTGCATCATGTGGCTGCTTCAATGTTCGCATGGTTAACGAAGGTGGGAGCCCTACTCTGTCCAGACAGGGCCTTCGATGGAGGGGCCGGCTTCCGCCTGCCAGAAACTCCTAATGGCTGATTAAGAGGCAGCCAATCACAGTGGGGGCAGCTTGCTGGCAATAGATGGCTCCTCGGCCTAGGAATGGGCAGCCAAGATTACCAGTTAGGGGTAATGTTGGATGGTAAAAAGCCCACAAGGAAGGTTGCAGCCCTTCACAAATTCCCCAAACCAGAGCGCTTGTCTGGGGGCATTTGTACAGACAATGTTAACTGAGCCCAGTATGTATGGGGTAGTAGCAGGCACCACCTTCAATACTATTGCCAAATGTTTATTACATTAGTAAGTGATATATGGCGATAACCAGAACAGAGTATGTACAAAACTGGGGAACCTCCATCAGTGCTGGTTACACCCTAGTAGTTAAGACTACTGCCAATTAGACAGAAGTCTATAAAAACATTCTTCAATCTTCGTGTCAGCAAAAACCATCTTCATTGATGTTGCTCCTTCATCAAGTACTTGAGCGGCATGAAAAATGGCCAATGCAAGTCAAAGTAGAGCACGAGTGGCCGGTCTTTTACCGCCTATGAAAGGCAAAAGACCCAACCTTGCAGGGATGCTGGGTTGGGCAAGCTGGGGGCATGGGTAGGATTTGCAGGCTCGGGCCTGGCAGCACAGTGGCGCGTAATGCCCCATAAAAAGGGTTGGAAAAAGTGGTGGCGGGAAGGACGAAGGAGTGGACGTAGGGAGCGTTGGGAATTAGATTGCTAGTGCGGTGAGACTGCGCGGGTGTTAATAATGTAGCCGATTCTATGTGACAAGAGTCGGATGGCGTAGCTAAAGTTGGAAAGTTAATGTTGGTCGACGCATGCCCTCATTTGCAGTGTTTGGTCGGGATTGTTGCTGGGGCAAGCAGCAGGCTCACAAAAAGTGTGCAGTGGTGTATGCTTTAGTCTGCAGTACTCGGGAATTGTTGTGGGAACCGCCTGAGGCAAACCGCGCGGGGGCTTCAGTACAAGGGTAGTATGACCAAGTTAGGAGCCCAGAGCACGGCACTCGCATTGTGGCGAAGCCCTGCGATTTAAATTATATTTCAATGTTTAAGCGGGTGTTGCATTGCAATGCCGCGAGAACAGGCGCGCGCAGCACATGTGGTGAGCGGCGGGTTGTGGCGAGGGCAGTCTGCCTTTGGTCAGAGTTGTACGAGAGATGTAGAGGGGCGGAGAGCCATGAGGGTTGGAGGGAGTCTGATTTAAATTTTAAAACGCATACCCAACAAAATAATTGCTTCGACAGATAAGCAAATAATTATGGGCAACCAAAGAGCAGGATCGACATACCAGGCTTCAAATAAGGGCACTTGGGGGGTTATTATCCTTCCCACATTAACCAAATCATGGGCCCAGGGAAATTGGCAGATATAATAGCCATGATGGAGGGAAAGGACCTGGACGACCTACTTGCTTACCTCTCAGGGGAGGGACACAGTGGTAGTGGGGGACGGTGGCAGAATAGTGAACGCTGAGGTAAGGGAAGGCCATGACAAAGTCACGAAGGAAAATCGCGGCACCCAATGCATCATTCCCCAGCTAACAGAAGGGGAGCAGTAAAAAAAATAAAATAAAAAGGGGGCACCCCTCCACCAGTAGAGGCGGTGGTGACCGCCACAACTTCAATATTTGCACCCCTTGCGAGGTCACAGGAGGAGCACTAGAAGGTCTGGAACCTACAAGGGGGAATTGGCCAGAACGAGGGGTGGCAACCATTGCTCTGCAGAGTCCCGGCTGCCCTCCTATGGGAGGAAGCTCAGTGCAGGGAGGCAACACCCAAAACAACCCATGGGGAATTCACAGTTGCCAGAGTGCGGGTTGTGGGGGGGCCTCAATGCTGCGTTTTCCAGGAAGTGGAATGGGGTGGCCAGCAGGGGAAATTATGAAGGATATGGGGGTTTTGGGGGGGGGGGGGGGTCACCAGCAGATGTGTCTATCACAGGCCCTTATACAGCCAATCACCAGGACGGGGGAGGGGGGCCTTAATCAGGTGGAACGGGACAAAAGTGGGGTGACTCATTCAACAACCGCTCCAGTTCAGGCATCAATGCCAGGTACTCTTACTTCACTAAAAGAAAATTTGGAAAGAAATATATTTATATTTTCTCCTTGTTGGATTACAGGAGAGGGGAAGAGTGCAAGGATTTAAAGGGCAAAGGGAAGGATAGAAAGTTCCTTGTGGAGAATTCTGTGGCCAATTGGGCGATGAGCTTTGCCATTGTCGCTGCAATTTTCCTTGAAAAATCCCCTGAACTGCACCAAAAACTATGGTCACCTAATCACTTAGTGTTGAACATGTACCATGACTATACGTTGGTGTTTGGTTAGTGTACGGTTACAGTTTCAGGAGCGCGAAGACAGGGAATGCTCAAATGGATCAGGGGACCAGGGTAATGGACCTTTGGGCACGTTGCATGGTGGCACACCCGACCTCCAGCAAGGTATTGGGAAAAGGGAGGGCGGCCTAGCCCTTACGGGGTAGTGTAGGCACCGGGGATAAGAAGGGGGCATGCTGGGCCTTTAACAAAACAACGTGTCCAAGACCAGTGTGCAAATTTAAGCACATCTGTTCCTTTTGCAGGATGTGGCACTGGGAAGTGTGCAAAAACGGAACAAAGAACACAAGTAGGGGCAAGACCTTGAGGGAGCCCCCAATGGGCCTGCCCTCACTGGTGCTGGTGAACCTGCTGAGAAATTGGGCAAATGGCTGCTACCGTGGATAGGATGCAAAAACTATTAGTGGAGGGCTTTTCACAGGGTTTTCTGAGCATTATGATATTGATGAAGAGCTGTGTTGCGGGATATATTTTTAATTGGACGAGGCACTGACAGAACCATGGCAAACTTGTTGGCACTCGTTCGTATGGAGAATGAAGCAGAGTGTTGGAACACCCAGGGATGTTTGCAGGCCCAGCAGCTTTTGAAAATGTACTGGATTGGCTCAGGGGCTTGCAGGTGCACCAGGTGTTGGGAGGAGAAAACTGGGGACGCGGGGCAACAATCTGGTTCTGTTGGGTAGAAGGGCGCTAATCACTGAGATATTGTCTCTATTCGGGTGGTTTGCATGCTTCTGCCCGAGAGCTTTACTCGCATGGTCACAAAATGATTCCAAGGCTGAACTGGGGGCAAGAGGTGTCCTTGCGCCAACTGAACATTGCAGTACGAAAGATGAACAAGGAGATGGCCCGGCTTGCGGGGTGCAACTGGAGGCTATGGATCATAGAGAAAGGGCTATTAATGGGCCCAAAGACTTGCCATCAGGACAGTGTTCACTTACCTCAATGGGGAACGAAACCCTTACTGCAGAACTTTGACAGTGGTGCGAGTGAGGGGGTGGCAGAAATGGTTGGTCCTTGCCCCTGTGGCAGGTGTGGATTAAAATCCCCTTCCGGGAGACTCCGGAGCTGGAATACCAGGAGGGCACAGTATACTCTCCAAAATTAACAGCAACTAAGGGGGTGCCTGCCCCCTGGTATTTTGCCCCACCAACACAGAATGGGCAATGCGTGACACAAACTGCTTGTACTGTAAATGGTGTGTAAATCATGAAAAAAACACACACACACACACACACACACCCCCCTCCCCCCTCCCCCTACCCCCGCCCCCTAATCACAACTGTGCCTTGATAAAGCTTGAGTAATGGCCAAACTATTGCATGTGCCTACAAATGGAGTAAGTTGGCAATTCAATGTATAACACCGAGTAAAACAAGGGGGCGGTGGGGGTCTGGGAATCTCTCTACCAGCACGAACACAGCCCAATGACCTGTTCTTGGGTGAGTAACCCCTGGGAGAGACTACCAAGTCTTTAGCTCACTGTGCCTTTCACAGAGAAGAAATTCCCCTGCATATCAGTCTTTGTCCTGCCTAGGGGCAGTCCAGCACCGAAATACTAGGCAATTCTCCCCTGAACAAGAGTACCAACAGCAATCCCATAGCCTTGTTGGGCATCATCAGTGAGGTGAAGCTGCACCTCTCTAAGAACAGTGAGCCAGGGGTCCACGTCTGGATTGCCCTTTTAACTTAGGGTGAGACCCAAAGTTATAAATTAACAGAGTACACAACCAATAAAATCCAACTAGTAAATAACTATTTCCTTTGTGAACTAGAAATTAGAAAGGCTGGGCCAAGTAACCTAACAAGACCACTCATTAACATGGTGGGGAGGGGATTGGGCCTCACCGCCATGCAAAGCCAAGAGGGACCAGGAGGGGGGGGGGGGGCGGTGGGTATGGTCTGCATGGACCACCCGTCATCATCAGGAATGTGATTGCGGGGCGTGGTTTATAAGTCACATTTTTTTGATGATGCGTTACATGGATAAAACCCTGGCCAGTGTGGCATCAATAAACATGTCAAGTGCATTTACTCCCATCCCGCCCCCCTGCAGAGCCCACACGATGTGCCCACTACGTCGAGATGAACAAGTTACTCTTACCTGGTAACGTTCTTTCGATAGGATGGTCCGACGATGTATTCCAGATCTATGACAGTAATCATCACACCTGTGCTGCTTCGGAAAATCTTTCGGCGTCTGCGTCGATGACGTCGATATACTGTCCTCGAGGGCCTCCGTCGAGCCAACGTCACCGGATGTTATAAGTAGGACGCACAATGCCCGTAGCCTCAGTTGTAGTTTTTTCCCAGAACGTGTGGCACCAATCTTCTGCCAGTATGACCACAGAAAGCCTTGCGGAAACGTAAGCTGCAATCGCATAAGAAATTCTGTAGTAGGGTGGGAGCGATATGGAATAAGTCGTCGGACCATCCCATCGAAAGAACGTTACGGGTAAGAGAGTAACTTGTTCTTCGAGGGGATTGGGTCCTCCGATGTATTCCATATCTATGACAGACTCCCAAAGCAGTACCAACGTGTGGAGGAGGGAAAAGAATTTAGAATATAGAAATTTAGAATGTCCAATCAAATTGCTGAGCAAAGGACCGCCTTGCCAAAGGCCAGATCCTGCCCATGGATAGAATCTAGGGAATAGTGTCGTACAAAAGTATGGACCGAAGCCCAAGTGGCTGCTTCACAGCTCTGCAGGGCAGTACAAGCAGCCATACCCTTAGTACAATGGGCCCATAAGCCTACCGGAGGGTCCTTACCCGCCAAGCGGTAATATTCAGAAATTGCCAAGATAATCCATCTAGACAAAGTCTGCGTAGTAACAGCTTGTCCCAAACGCCTTCCAGCGTAACCTATAAAGAGCTGATCATCCACTTTGACCCGGGACATGCGTGAAATGTAGAAACTTAAAGCTCTCCTAGGATCCAACCTACGGAGCCTCTCCTCTTCCTTACCAGGAGGCGAAGGAGGATAAAATGCCGGAAGAATGACCTTCTGGCTTAAATGAAATTCCAACATCACTTTCAGAAAAAAGTAAGGACGAACTCTAAGGACAACTCTGTCCTTATGAAACACAGTGAAGGGTGGCTTAACTAAAAAAGCGTCTGTAACTCACTCTGCGAGCGGAAGTGATCGCAACTAAAAATACAGTTTTAAGGGTGAACAGTCTCAAAGGACAAGAATGTAAAGGCTCAAATGGTGCACCCATTAGGAACTTTAGAAGTGAGCCCTTTCAAAAACTGGGAAATTAAAAAGGAATTCTGAAATAAGAACACTCCTCAGACGAATGCTTAAATATGGACAGCGCCGCCAGACAACCTTTAATGGTACCCACTTGCAGGCCCGTGTGGGCTAAAGAAAGCAAAAAAGACAGAGCCACAGGAATGTCACATGAAAAAGGATCCACATTCTTAACCCTGCACCAGTCGCAGAACTTTCTCCAACGGCAACGGTACAGGGACCTTGTTGCCGGTCGTCTGGCCGAAAGCAACACCTCCATCACGTCTTTAGGGAGGTCCCAATCCTTATACCGCAAGTTTTCAGAAGCCAAGCGTGAAGGTTGAGGGATCTGACATTTGGATGGAGAACCTGACCCCCCTCCCCTCCCCCCATGAGAGCATATCGTCTCGGTAGGGAAGACGACGTGGAGGGCAGATGGACAAGTCGAGAAGGTCCGAAAACCACGTCCTCCAGGCCCATGTCGAAGCAATGAGGATCATTCGGGAACCGAACCTTCTTAAGCTCCGCAGCACTTGCGGGATGACGGGGACTGGAGGAAACGTTTACAGCAGTGGGAAGGACCACTCCACCACAAAAGCGTCTCCTAAGGCTCCTCGGAGGAAATTTCCACGAGCAGAAACTTTCGCACTTCAAGTTAACAATGGAGGCGAAGAGATCCACTTGAGGGGGTCCCCCCCAAAGGGTGAAGATCTCCAGGAGAATCTCCTGAGCAAACTCCCACTCTGCCTGCTCAGAGCGTCTGCCGTCTCGTTTTCGTCCCCGGGCAGATGAACTACCAAGATCAAAATTCCCTGCTGATGACCCAGAACCAGAGCTGCATCGCCCCCTGCACAGAGGAAGTGACCCTGCCCCCCCCACCCCTGCCTTTTTGTTGAGGTAGTGCATGGCCACCGTGTTGTCTGTCAGAATCAGGACATTCTTTACTCGCACAGTCGGCAGAAAAGCCTTCAGGGCAAGCCCGACGGCCCTCTGCTCCAACAGATTGATATGGAGTCTGGACTCCGACGGAGACCCAACGACCGCTGACTGTCAACTCATTGGCATGAGCTCCCCAACCTGTGAGGGATACGTCCATCATGATCGTCACCTCCCGCCAGGGTAGCCAAAATGGAGCTTCCCCCCCTCAGAGTGCCTTCGTCGGCCCACCACAGAAGGTCCTGAGCGACCGAGGGCGGCACCTGAACGGGGTCTGACATCCTGCCGGAGGACTGTGACCACTGCATCTTGAGAGCCCATTGCAGCGATCTCATCCACAACCAGGCCTCTGGCACCAGAAGAATGCAGGATGCCATGAAACCGAGCAACCTCAAGAACTCAAACACCGGGAGACTTTGGGCACGTTGAAACTTGTGTACCATCTGCTGAATGTGAAGGGCCCTCACCTGAGGAGGAAAACACTGCCCCAGGGATGTGTCAAACCCTGCTCCGATGTACTGGAGCCGCTGAGTTGGCGTCAAATGGGACTTCTTTAAGTTGAGGGAGAAGCCCAGATTGTGGAGGGAGTGGCAGGTGACGGACATATGATCCAGGACTTGCTCGGGAGAGCGCGCCCCGATCAACCAATCGTCCAGGTAGGGGTAGACGTGAATCCCCTTTCCTGAGATACGCTGCCACCACCATGAGCTTGGTGAAAGCCCTCGGGCGGAGGTCAATCCGAACGGCAGGACCCGAAACTGAATGTGCGAGTCGCCAACCGCAAACCTCAGGTACTTCTTGTGCTTGGGATGGATCGGCAGATGAAAGTAAGCGCCCTTGAGGTCGAGAGACACCAACCAGTCCTGAAGATGAAGGGCCTGGAGGACGAGAGAGTAACCATCTTGAACTTGTCCTTCCCGAGGAGCTTGTTGAAACTGCGAAGCCCATGATGGGTCTCAATCCCCCATCTTTCTTCGAAATCAAAAAAGAAGGGGAATACCATCCCTTGTTCTTCTCCGCTACAGGCACCAGTTCTATGGCGCCTTTCTCCAGCAGGGACTGAATTTCCTGCGCAAGGAGCGGATCCAGACTCTTCAAAGAGATTCCCTGGCGGATTGTCATGAGGCCTCTGCCGGAAAGGAAGCAGTAGCCGTGGGCTATGAACTCCAGAACCCACACATCTGAAGTAATGGCATGCCATTCTACAAGATGCTGTGCCAGCCTTCCTCCAACCGGCGAACCATGGGACATGGCCTCATGACTGAGCTGAAGCGGCTGCGGCATTGCCGGAGGGTAAAGAGGCAACTGCCCAAGCGGCCTTGGCACCTTGAGTACCCCGTTTTCCACCTCTGGCACTCCTACAGTGGCCCCTTTGACTTGCAGCTCCTCTCGATCTACTAAAGGATGAGTAATATCGAAAGGAACCTCCCCTCCATTGCTTTCCCCTAGGACGAAAAGGCAGAGGTTGGTGAACTGCAGTGCTCAATGACTTTGCTGCAGCTTTGGAGGTCTGCAACCTCTGAAGGCTCTCGTCAGCCTTGCTGCCAAAAAGATGTTCACCATCAAAGGGCATGTTGAGGAGCTGGGCTTGCACATCAGGAGCAAACCCCGACTTCAGCAACCACGCAAACCTGCATATTACGGTGCTCACCGCCATGGACCGGCTGACACAATCTGCCATGTCCAGACCCGACTGAACGGACTCACACATGGCATCCTTGCCATCCTGCACCATGGCAAGAAAACCATCCCATTCCTCCCCTTCGGGAATATGATCAGCCGCTAACGAAATACAGTTCCACAGAGTGTACGTGAAACGTGACAAGGCACACACGGAGTTGGCTGCCTGCAAAGCCATATCCTCGGAAGAACACACTTTCTTCACCCAGCCATCAAAACACTAGTCATCCCCATCAGGAGTGATGGTCGGGTACGACGCCTGCTTTGCTGGGGCCATAGCCGCCTGAACCACCAAACTCTCCGGAGTGGGGTGCGTGGTCAAGTAGCAGGGGTCGCTACTGGCTGGACGGTATTCGTGGCAAAGACTTGCTCACTGCTGGGAGACTCTCCGGGGCAGTCCAAGCCGCCGCCACCCTTCTTTGCAAGGCCATATGGAATGGCAGTACCGGGTCAGTTGGTGGACCTTGGTCGAGGATATCCGTCAGGTCATCCTGCAGAAAACCACCCCAAGTATTCTGTTACCCTCGACATAAGGCGCCGGTATGAGGACTCGGCCTGAGTGCCAGGCTCAAGCCTACAGAACTCCACCTCCGGAGAGGTGTCCAGACCACTGTCGTCGTGCAAGGACTGCCGCAGGTCTTCAATCTGGCTATGCCCAGACAAAATCTCAGGTACCTCAGGAACCATACCTTCCTCAGACCCTTCATCCACCTCAGAAATATAATCCAGAGGCTGGAATGAGAGCACAGAAAAAGGGTCAAAGACATTTTTATCCTTGGCCCAAGCCTTTCTAGGGGGTTCCACCGTGCCACGGGGTACCTCCGACAAAACAGCCTCGTAAGGCGTCTATGGAATCGGCATCGACGTAGAGCGTGGCACAGACAGCTTCGACAAAGTCCTCGAGGGCAGAGCCCCGAGCGTGTCCTTCGACAGCCTGGTCGCCAATGGATTCCTCGGAGGCGGAGCCTCGGGAGAGTCCCTCAACGACCTCGGCGCCGCATCAGACATCACAGGCTCCAACGGTCTCGAGGGCGTTGAGGACCGGGACCTGGAACGGGCATGTCTAGAGCGACCAACCTTGTCCGACCGGGACTTCGAAGGCACCCGGTGATCGCGACAACCACTTGAGCCCGAAGGCGTGCGAGTGTCGTCTCTAGCATGGTCACGGCCGGCGTCTTGCGACGGCACGGACGGACTGGAGCCCTATGATTGAAAAATCGCCATGCTCTCCTGCCGAAAGGAATCCCATTCGGCAGGAGTGGAATGCTTGTTGTGACAAGCAACCCGCCGACGGGTGGAGTCCTCGGACAAGGAAGGCGACCGGTGACAGCGCTTCCGTGAGTGCCTTGAAGAGGCAGAGGAATGGCGGGACCTATTCCAGGACCGAGACCCCCCCGCCCCCGGACAGACGACGATGCGGAGAGTCGCCCCTCGAAAGGCCGGTGGACCTCGACTTCTGGGGCTTAGCCACCTTACCTACAGAAAGCTTCTTCTTATGCTCCCGCAAGGCCTTCGAAGTAAGCGACTGGCAGTCCAGTCATCCGTGTCTTGGTCCCCACTTAGGCACCAGGGGCAAGCGACGTGCGGATCCATCAACGGCATCTTGGACCCGCATTCCCGACACTTCTTAAAACCTGGCCGCGGGGTAGAAGAAGACGAGGACATCATAGATATTCACAAACGAACAGGTTTGAGGAACTGAAAGAACAGAACTCAGAAGAGTCGAGGCGCGCCGATATCTGCGAAGCGAAAAAACGGAACTGAGGCTATGGGCGTCATGCGCCCTACTTGTAACATCCAGTGACGTTGGCTCGAAGGAGGCCCTCAAGTACAGCGTATCTAAGTCATCGACGCAGAAAGATTTTCCGAAGCAGCACAGCTGTGGCGATTACTGTCAGATATGGAATACGTCGGAGGACCCAATCCCCTCGAAACTATTTTTTATACAATGCTTCAATGTGCCATGTGCTAGCGGGAACTTTGATTTTTGGATATAAAGGGAGCAGCTCAATCAGATAAGCTCCTGCATGATGCCAAATATTTCCTTGACTTACAGTTCGAAAAGCATTCGCCGTTTTTCCTGGCTCTGATGAGGGATCAAAATCATAGTCTATGCCAACAAGAAGCTAGGACATCTGCATCTACTTTTTTCCAATTTGCAGTAGTATTAACTGCCAGTATGCAACCAGCACTGGTGGAGGTTACTCCAGTTTCACAAAAACTCTGAGCCCATAGCCAGTCATCAGGCCCCTACACAGAACTCAATGCCTGGAGTGGAGTGCCCAGTGTCACTGACCTGCTCTTTCCCTGCACAAATGCTCCGTTCTGGCTTGTCAAACACACATTCTCCTGAACCCTACTTGTGGGTCAGAGCTTGTGAGCACTTTCCTGGGATCAGATTTTGGAGACTGCTGTGCTAAAATAAAGGTTTCTAAAGTGCAGCTCTGTCTTGTTCTGGCCCATTTCATACACTGCATAAGCCCAATTGCCCCATCCCTCCAGGAGATCAGAGACTCATTGCTACATCCGTTAGAAAATTCAACTGCATGCTAGCTCAGTGGTCTGCACTTGGCAATCAACCTTTATATTGAGCCACACCTGCAGATTAAAAATAAATAAAAAAAAAAAAAAAGGTACACTGCCCCCAATGGACGGAGAAGAAAGCGTCTCAAGAACGATCTCCACTCGGACCTACATTTCCATTTGTTTCTGGCAGAGGATGCAGATATTCGGTCCGACACTTACGAATTCTGTACCCAGGCTAATAGGCAGGCAACATGCCTTCCAACTCTGACAAAGATGCTACAAAAAGACATTTCCGTGCACTTTACATCACGCCCCGTCTAGAGCTACAATGGACCTCAATGCCACATATACATACAGAAGGCAGGTCTTGTTCAGAGCGAAACAATCATAATATGGCGAGGTGTCAGCCCATGTATGTTGCCAGGAAGTGACTGACAGCACAGCTTTAATATTGATGTGGGCTCCATACACAGGAGGTGTCTGGATGCTCAGGTGTTACAACTCTGCCGGGAAGACCTCGGGCAGCACAGATGCGCCCTCGTCTCCGCCAGGGGAAATCCAGGCTCCAATACTCCACCGTGGTTACCAGGGTTACTGGTGGGTAATGGCATGAAGGTTTTCCTACTAGGGCTGTCGCCATGGCAGAAGAGGCGTCTGTTGAAGGCACCAAAGAGAACAGGTTGGAATTAAATGCATCAGCACCAGTGCATGGAAGCATCACTACCTCTGCTACATATTCTTTATATTCTGGTCAATCATCTACTCCTGCGGTGTCTGAAATCTACACCGAATGCATAACTCCGTAGGGAGGTGGTAATACATGTTCGCAGCTACTCCTATGGTGGGGGCTGAAGGCATGGCAACAGGAAAGTGGGCCTGCTTGAAGTGAAGACACATTCCTATACTTCGTACAATATTCTTTGGCATGGGTTTTATCACTCTGGGCACGCACTCTTAGCATGCAGCTGCTCGTAACCTACATTTACACCACATGCTCTACACCCCTTCAACTATATTCACTTCTGTGCAACCCGCTGAAAATGCACACTGCACCCAACTCCTTTGATCAAGCATGATCATGGAGAAGTAAGGCCACCACGGCATATGGACTACAGCGTCTCTGAGGAACAAGGACAACCAAAGCAGGACCACAAAGGAAGGTGGCAACATGCCTTCCAACCCCACCCGCCGATCCCATACCAGGCTGGCTCTATGTAGTCCCACAAGTGATCGGTATCCACATCCTCTATACAATGACCCGGGAGGGAGCTACCCTTCTGACTGGGACAGCTAGTTTGCTACACTCAATTTTGTTTGGTTCCCTCAAGGCGATTATAGACAGGCTTCTCCGTTTCACAAAACCACAGCCAGAACTATTCCCTCGGATTACCCTTCCTTTTTCCATTGGCACCAAGGTCATAATCAATGTAGACAGTTAAGAGCAATGAACAGTGCACACACGGGACCCCTATATACTATAGGGCCAATTAATACCAAAGGGAAGAATGAAGAACAAAAATGCCAGAGAAAGGATCGAAATATGCCGAAAGCAGCATGAAAATAGTCAAGGCAATGTCCCTGGTACACAAACTGATGAAGCAAAATATAATAAAGGAGGGAATGGAATGACATGTTCACAGATGCAGGCACAAGAACATACCAGTAGGTGGCTCGATGTACACCCAAGGGCTCGCCAAAAGACACTAATTGCGCAACTGAAACAAACCAATGCACAAGACCTTACCAGAGGACAGACTGAAATACATTAAATCGGGAACAAAATAGACCAAAAGGTTACACATTTTACAGAAGTAGCAAGTGTAAAGCTGGGAGTTTATTAGGTTTATATAGACCTTTAATCCAAAGCGCTTTACAGTATAACAAGGTAAAATAATGAAAGAAGCATACACAGTCATGGAACAAACCAGTGAGACAATATGTAGAACAAATAACTTCGGTGGAGAAGGGAAAGGGAGAGGAGGTAGGTAAGGATGCTTACAATAACTGATTTGAGATCAAGTGGGTGCGAGAAGAAGGGGAAGGGAGGGAACAGGAGCTGGAGAGGAGAGAAGGTAGGGAAGGAAGTCAGCAGGGGGTTGGAGGGGGGGAAGTGGAGAAGGGCTTTCAAGGAGGTGCAGAAGGACGAGTAGGTTGGGATGGAGCAGATAGAAAGGAGGTAAAGAGTTCCAATGTAGGGGGGCCAAGAGCTGAAAGGAACAGAAGCGTGAGCAGGCACATGGGGCAAGGGGTACAGTGAGTAAGAAGAGGTCAGCCGAGCGGGAGGGAGTGTAAGCAAGGTTACGGAGAGTTAGCAAGGTCCCGACTCCAGTACAGAAAGTCTGCAACACAACGTGGGAACCTTGTGCTCATCACTAGTAACATACAGCACAGCTCCAGCGATCCATTGTCCATGGTAATCTGAACAGGACTCAGAGCGAATTATAGCGAGACATTTGGACACTTCCGCGAAACGAGCAGAAAGACCTGCACAGCCTCCACAGAAGATAAACCACTGGAGTCATGGCAACGGCTTGCTACTATACCACACACCAGTCAATTGCCCTTTTGGGAGCACTCCATACTCTGACATGACAACACAATTGAATTTGAACATCACAGGGTTCGAAATTAAAATTCAATGAACAGGAGCTAAAACCAGCTCCAGGGTGTCAGTCATCACCCAGTAAGCAGGAGCTACCGCAAGGGAAGAAGGAGCAAGTACACAACGCACTGCAGATCGGATTTCCATATGAAATGTACACATTCATTCACTTTTTGCCGAAATATTCTTTATGTTCAAAATGTGTCCAAAATGTCTTCTCTGTCCCATCTCCAGATCTATGGACTCCTCGTCTCCACTCTCCCCCCTTTCACATCCTCTCCCATTACTGGTGGCATCAAGTGGGAAGTCCTTTTGGCTGGTTTATCGCTCCTCCTCCTCCTCCTCCTCCTCCTCCTGCCGTCCCTCATTAATTTCCTTCCTTCACCTGCCTCTCACCTTACAACTCTCTTTCCCTACCCCTCTGTCTGGTGAACCACGTCCCTGTACTCCAGCTCAGAAAACCTTCACCTGGCTACTCTGAACGCCCACTCAGCCAACAAACACTAGGTCGACATCTGCCTCCTAGAAGACACGGACCTCTACATTCTCGCTTTTAGAGACATGGTTCAATGCCAGCTCAGTCACTGCTTTGGACTCCCTTCTCCCTGATGGCTCCAAGATAATCTCCAAGCCACAACCTCACTGTGCTGGCAGTGGGGTTGCCTTAATCTTCCCAAAGTGGGTTCCTTCTACCGTCATACCCACCCAGCTCTACTGTTCCTTTGAGAGCCTCGTCTGCAAGCTGGTCATCTCTGCCCCCTCCTTCTCCACTCCAACCAATGCCGCCACCTACAGGCCTCCTGGTACTACCACCTTGTTCCTCTCTGAATGGGCCGATTTATGGTCCTCCCTACTCTCAACCACCTCTAATCTCCCCCTCATGGACGATTTCAACACCCAATTGGTCCCCCCCCCGCCCCCCCCGAAACATCCACCCTCTTCCTCGACATCTGCATGCGACCATACCTCTCCATTCTCCCTTCTGGCCCCACCTACTCGACTGGACACTATGGACACCCTAATCCTTTCTGACAGCTCTGCCTCCCACACGCCCTGGTAACTCCAATCTTGGTAAAACCACTCTCCTCGCACCTGGGTCCCCTCAGCCCTTAGACTGCCCATCCAAAAGCCCTGCTAACTTAGTTTATGAACAAACATCTGATGAAACGAGTGTCAGCCTGCTGCCTTCGCATCCACCTTCACTCCAATCTCCCCCCCACGCCCAGACTTTACCACTGACTCTGCTCTCAGCAACCTCCATTTGGCCATTACCAACACCCTTGCCCCAGTCATGAGGATCCGCCTGAAACCAGCCTCCAAACGCGGTATGACTGAACGTGCAGCCCTGAAACGCAAGTGCAGCGCTGCAGAACAGAAGTGGCAAACCTCATGCTCACCCGCTGACAAATTGGGCTCCAAAGGCAATACAGACTCCATCCATGCCAAGAAATGGGCCACATCCAGCACCATGGCTGAACTACAATCTGCAGGGAACTAGCTAACCCTGCGCAGTCTCCTCCCCTCTTCCGTCCCAGGCCCTGGGCAATGCATCTGGCCACACAGACTTCACTAAAACTCTGGACATCCCGAGTACCCTTGCTAGCCCTCCCGCCCAACTCCTCACTCACTCCCTTGCCTCCTACAGCTCCTTGCCCTCTTACCCCCCCGCCCCCCTCCTCCCCATCACACCTGAAGTCAGTAGAGTGAGTCCTTCCTTCCTTCTCAAAGAAATTCTCCCTTTCCCCAGAGGCTCAATGTTACCCCGAGCCCTGGTTCTCTATAGCTGGACTACAGCAATAGCCTTCTCCTGAACCTACCTTCTTCCACTTTATGACCCCCATCCCTGCACCTGCAGCTAATCCAGAATAGGCCAGCAAGACTGATCCTTGGCCTTAAACCCAGGGACTGCATCTCTCATGCTCATAAAACTCACTGGCTCCCAGTTGCAGCACAGATTCAATTTAAATCCCTCTGCATCATCCAAAAGGCTGTCTAGGGCATGGGATCATGCCATCTGCAACTTTCTCTTACTAAATACTCTCCCTCTAGACCTCTGCGGCCTTCTAGCACCAACTGGGTGCGTAAAGCGTTTAGCTAAAAAGAGGGCTGGAGACCAATCACTTTCTTCAGCTGGCTCCCTCTTATGGAACTTATATGCTAAACAAGTGTGATGCCCGATGGAATGATACCTCAATAAATGCATTTCAAAAATAGCATGATGTGGGACGGAGACTGTTCTTATTAAAAAAAATAATTTTCTTCTACAGACAATTCCTTTTTCAACAATAGCATTTTTTAGAAAAAGGTTTTGTGCAAAAAGCATTTATGGTTGTCAAATTCCTAATTTATAAGTCCACCATTATGCATCATGGTGTCTTATTGTATGTTTTGAGAGGATGTATTTACATGTTTTATGAAATTTCAATAGACTAAAATGATTTTTTAATAAGAACAGTCTCCGGCCCTCCTCATTCCATTTTAGAAACATTTATCAAGGTTTCATTCCATAGGGCATCAAACTTGTTTAGCATAGATGGACCTTTACCCCAGATGCCCATATAGTAGGGGTTCCCCATCTTTAGTATGTTGGATTTTTCCCCTCTTATGGAACAGCCTCCGTCTTCCTCTTGAGCAGGACTCCTCCTATTTTGGAAGCTCCTCAAGACTTTCCTCCTCACCTCCTCCTTCCCTCGTCTGCTAATCTCAGTCACTGGCCACTGGTGGCCAGGGCCCTTATGTATCCTTTGGGGG
The DNA here is from genome assembly GCF_040938575.1 of Ambystoma mexicanum. Taxonomy (NCBI): domain Eukaryota; kingdom Metazoa; phylum Chordata; class Amphibia; order Caudata; family Ambystomatidae; genus Ambystoma; species Ambystoma mexicanum. The sequence continues at coordinate 289,078,015 of NC_090932.1, read as the reverse complement.
CTGGGCCTCCCATACCCAATCCCCCCAGCCTCTGCCAACCTCCCAGCACTTGCCTCGGCACCCACCGCCACCAATCCTGTAGGCTTGCACTTTCTACCCAATGCGACTGCAGGCCGCATATCACTTCCCATACTATGCACTTCATCTGCTGCTCACCCACGAGCACGGACATTCCAGCACTTACCCGCCCCTATCCCCACTTCTCGCTGCACTTGAACATTATGAATACTCACAAGGCATAGTAGGGTTGTCTTCATCTTCCACTGTATTCATTGTTTTCAATCCCATGTTCCCTCCCTGTTGCCCTGTGGGCGCTTTGAAACAGAATTGACTTACTTTGTAAGCGCCTAACAAACGCACAATAAACTCTTAACGTCACATATGCATGTTTGTAAGACACCAGTTGGCATGGGGAGCCAAATGAAGCTCCTGATAACTGTTGGTTGTGAGCTCACAAGCTCTCCTAGCATAAAAGCAGGAGCACAATAGCGCCCAGCTATTTCGTACTCTGGTTTTGTGAAAGGCATTCTGTTTTGATCAAACCAACAGGGATTCACACTATGAAATTAAAATGCAACAGTGATATAAATAGAATTTGAAACTTTAATATAGCACTCCGACAGTCATAGCAAACAAATCTTGGATCAGCGGACTCAGCCTTTCATCCTTCTGAGGTTGATCAAAAGAGAGCCAATGATTAGACCTTAAAAAGACACCTGCTTCTGCCCTTAATACCTTTTAAGACAAGGCAACATCAGCTCGCTGTTCCTTAAATGTGCATCAGTGTGGAACAATGGCAAGTAGAATGGAACGCTATAACCAGCGAGGGATTACAAGGCCTGGCCCCACACCCGTCCTGAAAGCAGTCAGAAGGGACAGTGAGGCCTTGGACCTTCTATTAAAACTCACAAAGGTTTGATGATGGGGCGGAGGAGGGGAGAGGGAGGCACTGCTTGCGCCCGAAGGGAGATTATGAACACATTATCCAGAGATATTAAAACAGAAATGAGAGAATCTCACTTCAAAGGGCTGTCTACCCTTTTAGATACGGTGTTGAGGAGGCTGGGGAACGGTCAGTAAAAGCGGATAGTGTGTAGAGTGACAGTCAGAATAGCTGGGGGCTGAGGAGGAAGGCCGTTGGAGTAGGCGACAAGGGTGTAGTCACCTCAAGTCTCCTTCACCGGGCCCCTTGACAATCTCAAATATTTAGATTGTAGAGCCTCACCTCTGAAGGAAACATCAATGCCCCCAGACACGGTAACAGCAGGTCACTGCTTATGTCACCGAGGGTGGCAATACTAAAGTTAGTTTAAATGATCATTTCTTAGGTCCAAAATCTTGAAATCCCAGAGCAGTGCAATATTGTAGGTCTCTGGTAGTTCCTACACAATGCAGTTTTTGGTTCCTCTAAAACGTATACATGTAGAATTGCTGTTTGCAGAACTATAAAGTGTGATGGGTGCAAAGTTTTGGAATTTACCTTGATCGCATGCATGGCTTTGGCTAGCCTTCCAAACCATAGTTTTCTAGCCTGTCCTTATGATTGCAGAAGGGGGGTGGGGGGGGGATCAGTAATATGCAAATCAGTATTGGTACTGCCAACAATGGGGCAGTCCACTCTGGAGTTCTAGGTCACGTCACCTCTGCATTCAACCAAGTAAGCCACCAAAAACTTCCAACAGTTGCACCCCACGAGAGTCAATGCCACCACAAGCATAGCAGACATTTGTCAACCTAGCACCTGGCGACCAGACAAGGAATGCAAGAAAGGAAATGCTGACTTACCTGCATTCAAGGACATGCATGATACAAAAGGAGCAGGAGACAGGCAACCAGAGAAGAAAAGGAAACATGAGAAAATAGTTAGGTGGCCATTTTGAAAAGGTCGAAAAAAAAGGCATTGATTGGTGAGTGCAGATAAAGTCAATAGCAAGTAGGGCTTCGTGGAGAGTAAATCACAGCCTTGTGGTGCCAGGGACACTCTGCATATTAACCTTCCCCATTTTGCACTATCCCCTACAACACTAATTTCCCCACTAGATTTGCATGATCTCCATTAAACCATGCCTCCACCATAATAGACTGTAACTCTACTTTAGCAGGCCATTCCACCTGCACAAGAGAACTCCACATTCTTATTAGAGCCTGCCTCTACCTTAGCAGTCAATCTGCTAAGGCATGCCAAAATAGATCCGTTTACAAAAAAAAGAAAAAAAAACATTCAAAACATTAAGTGGAGTGAGAATATATATATATATACATATACACACACACATACATACACATCACTCTACTTAATGTTTTTAATGTGATTATTTTTTTTTGTTTTTTTAAGTCTCAGTGGACTTTCGCCTGGTGTAGCTCATCAGTTCGTCACATAGAAAGTCAAGTTGTTAGATGATGGTACTGTAGCTCAGTTGCTTATTGCATAGTGTGGTTCACATTGGGCTCACACAAGTACATTTATGCTACTGCATCCTACGATAGAATATTTTGTAGCATAGATATTACAACATTGTAATATAGCTCAGTTGGTTAATGCATACAGTGGCTCCTTGGGCTATTTCCAAAATTTCACAGGGTTACACATGCTCAGTAAATAGCGTGTATAGGTCAGGTTACTTGCACCTAGCACTTTAGTAGAGAATCTACAAGTTTAAGTATTTGTATTCGTTTTTCAAAAAAAAAAAATAATAATATATATTTTAAATTGTTAAGTGGCAAATTCCAGTTCGCGGCATGTGCAATTGTTTTGGCCCCTCTCGCAGGCTTTCTCAAGGCACAATTAAAATTGCAGACGTGATAGAGTAATTTGCATCTGAATCAATGAGCACAATCCTGCACATATTCTGTATACAATATGCAACCCAATTCAAGGTGACTGTTGTAGTGATCCTGATTCAATACTTCATACAAAAAAGTACATTCTAGTCTGAGCAACTAATTCAAATATACATGCTTAGTAGCTCTGTTGCGAGAGTAGGGATAAGGGGAAAAAAGGAAAGGTAGAGTATGGTTAGGATCTATCATGCGCCCAGTCAATCAATGTCAGAATCAGGTTCAAGTCTTAGTTAGGTCTTACCTATATAGATTTGAAAGTAATCTGTAGTTCCTTCTGTTGTCAGTATTTTATGCTATTCATAGCTTTACGACGCTAGTTGGCGATGGTTTTACAATGATCCTAATACTTTTAGTGCCTTTAGTTATGCAATCTAAAAGGAATGTAAACCCACATTGTTAACCTCTGAAATGTCCATGGAACGGTATTATACAAGGGCTCATTGTCCTGTTGAGTTTACTTTAGTTATCAGTTTGAGCTTTTCATGGGTTGCCAATTATATCGTTTTGGCCCATATTCCAAACTCTCCTTCATAGGTTTGTAAATAAGCCAGAGTTACCATTAGCCTTATTGGTTTAGTGCAGTGTCAGGTTTATTAATTAGCCTATTTTGCTGCTCAACATTGTCTTGTTTAGAGTGCAATTCCTATTGGGATCATCTGCACAGTATGATTTCAAAAGCACACCTCTTTGGGTTTGTCTGAAATTTAAATCAGACTCCGTATTGGCTTCATTTACAATTGGCTTGTCCCATATATTGCTAAGGACTGTGCTCTTAGCACCATAATGCAGCTACCCATGACCTTTCCTTAAAGTGCAGGCCCTGTTGCAATCTTCATAGTTTTATTTCATTATCTGAAAACTAGTTTGACTAAGTGTTAGTCTGCTAGGATAGTGTGAACATATGACCAATACACTTAGTTAAGCATGGGACTACCCGGATTTAAATCAAACTCCTTATCTTGAAAAATTGTGAGGAGTTTATTAGGGCTGAATTTTCAGGATGGCGGTGCTCCGCTTCTTGCTCAGTCACCACCATCATGAAAGGGGGCTTTTGTCAAAAATGGTCACCGACGTCATTCGCCATGACGCGGTGACGTCTTTGCAGTCATTGGCCGCTCACATTGTTGCGATCGCAGGTGTATCTTACAATCTTTCTGTGCCTTGTAGGTGGAATTAAGTTCTGTGCGTGCCAGTTTAATTACAGATTCATAAGAAATCATGATTAAAAACCCACACGAGTTTCAGCTTGCTAGCATGGTGTATATATTGGGTATCCTGCTTCATCTGGGATAGTGAGCCATTACATTTTCATTGGTACAATCCATCACTTGTACTATTCACTTTAAGCTGGTAAATCTTAATCCGTGCCATAAATCCCAATTATAATTAAGATAAAAAACATTATATTTAAGGTTAGTCTTCTGAATGGTTAAAGTCCGCTGCAGTTTGCAAACCTTTTGTTTGTCTCTGGTGACCGCGCAAAACATTTATTAGAATAATAGTCGGGCCCATGGTCATCAGTGTTCATTAGGGGCACAGTCTTTAGGAGAGGCAACCTTCAGATTGGTTACGAATGATCCAGAATCGCACAACCATTGTGGCATAGTGCCTATATGTTGGTTGTTCCTAATTAGACATTGATTATTAAATGCATACCAGTCTTCGTCTTGGTGTTTAATGAGACTCTTCGTTACCTTCTAGTTAATATTTGCTACTTTTTTCAGGTAAAGGCATCCAGGAGGGTATTAAATTCCCATGGGAGTATAGAAATTATTTCAATCCAGTTAAGGCATGATTGTTGAGTATATCAGTTACCAATTTGATTTACTACATTTCCTATTCAGTAGTGTTCGAAAGCTGATCCATTTTAATCTGCCAGTTTGGCCTAAAGTGCATGGGACAGGTTCTCTCAATGAATATGGCACCTCCAGTTTTTTCATGTATATTGTCCCATCCAGGGCACCCATATACATTAGCTGGCATTGTAACCAGTGGCTCTAAGGAGTCCAACCTGGGTAATCCTGCATGTAATCTTCGAAAAAGCAGTAGTGCTGTCTGGAGTCTACTGACTGTTGCTGTGGTGGGGTTAGAATGTCACAGTCTCCTGGTCTCTAAAGAATATACTGTTTATATACTCGCGGTCTTTCAGTGCAGGCTCCCTTGTCTGGATCTAGGATTTTTTTTCTAGGATATAGTTGTGATTGTCCACTGACAGTGTCTAGGCATTGTTACATAAATCACAGGAAGTAATGCATTTCATTATCAGTGTTACAACCTTCCGATATTCGTTCTTAGGTTACAGATCATTTTGGCCTGTTGGCATAGGGTATTTTCTTGATCTCCCAATCCTGTGTACAGTTTTATGTTCACCACAAACAACTTGATGTGTTCCTTTTTCCAATATTCCACTACGGCGGATTTATATTGTGGTGCAGTTCGATTTCCAAGAGGCTCAATGTTATTCTTAGTTCACAAATTGTGCTGCCCACATATACCTTGTTGCAAAGGCATTCAATAAATCACATAGGTTGTTCTGCAGTTAATACAATCCTGTATTTTGATGATTTATCCATTGTTAGTATGTGTGTGCATGTTGTTGGGGAATATCTGCACATACTGCAGTTATCACATTTGTAAAAGCCCTTAATAGGGTTCCCAGTTAATACTAAACTGATTTTGGTTTTGTCATGCCCATGTAAGTTTGGTCCTCAATGTTGGCGCTTTGGTATATGTCATAATTGGTCTCTCTGAAATGTAGTCCAAGTCTGGGCCGAAACCTCAGTAAGCGCCAATTGTTCAGAAAACTTCTCTGCACTGTCTGCTTGTGTTTTTTTTTTTTTTTTTTTTAACACTGGATAATCATTCTCACTTTGTCCTTGTCCTGATCGTCGTCCCTGTTTGTAGAAGACAACGCCTGGAATACCTAACCCCCAGAGTTTGTTTTTAGTTTTGCTGATACATTTCTTAGGTTACCCTAGTGATAGGAATCTCTCTTCAATGAGTATAGATCCTGCGTCATAGATTCTCTTTGCTACGATTTCTTGCCCTCATGAATCCCCCATTGTTACATTTTGGATAGTGCTTTTTAGGTGACAGCTGTCTGCGTGTAGGGTAGCATAGACGTCTTTTTTTGCGGAACGTTCCAGTGTGTAAGGTTCCATCTCCTACATAGATCTAGAAGCCAAGAACGGTCACTTCTGTGTTATTCACCTCTATTGTGAATTGGAGACCAAAGGTGTTATGGTTTAGGTAGTCAGAAATCAATTCTCCTTTATTCCCATTCCATACAATAAAAATGTATGCATCTTTGCTAGTTTACCACTTTGAGAAAACATTGGGTGTACAAATCCATGTTTATTCTAAAACCCACAGATTCCCCATCGATGGTGCAAAGCATGTGCCCAATGCTATTCCTTTGCTTTGTTGAAACAATGCGTCATTAAATGAAAAGGACACTATTCAAAAACAAACGCCAATAGCTCTTTTAACATTTCTATGAAAAGGTAATACGAATCAGATATTTTTGTAATTATAATCCATTGATCCGTGTGTCGAAGTGCGGTCTATGGACGTGTATAGGCTTTTATGTTCATGGTTGCTAGTATATATTGTTCTTTCCATTCCAGTTTGCCTATGTTTTCCAACACATGCATACTGTCCCTGGTATAGGAGTCTAACTTGTAGACTTCTGGTCTAATAATCAATTGTCAATGTATTAAGATAACTTCTTAGTGGCCCAGTCGATGCCGCTAAAAATTGGTCTTACTTCCGGCAAGTAAGTATTCCTTCTGTATCTTTGGAAGAAACTATATTGTTGCTACTCTATTTTATTTTTTTCTAATGCGCGCGAAAGGCCGCAGGCATCAGGTGCTAAAATAAACACAAAGGACAAAGATAATTACGGGATAATTGCTCTTGGTTTGTTTATTATGAGACAGGATCTTTCATCGTAATTGTGTAGTGTGCCATTTGCACGCTAGTGTTTTCAGAAATTTCTTTATAACATCCTGGCGTGGTCAGATGTTAATTCACCATTTTAATTTAGTCACATCCATTCTGAAAAATACTGCCCCCCCCCCCTTGTCTGCCTCTTTGATAAACTAAAGTCAGACAGGGAGATGACAATATCGGACATGGAGGTTATTGTGGTTTCTCATGGTGGCATTGTGGTCTTGATCCATCCTCCCCTCTATAGCTTTTAGAACTGCATTGTGGAAGGCATCAATGCAGTTCCCTTGTTCTATAATGGGGATGAATTTAGATTTAAGTGGACTTTCTCTTAATACACTACTGTGTATCCCCAAATGATTGATCAAGTCTGTTTCTGGTATGTCCAAATCGTCCTCAGTGGATAGGAGTGTTCTAGACATTTTTATGGACAGTGCACCGATTGGTGTCTCATGTGTCGCTTCTCTTGCTGGGTCCAAAGTGTGGAAACATTTCTTTAATTTAAAGGGATGGTCTAGTAACATTTTTTATTTAAAAATAGATAGACAACATAAAAAAAAAAATACTAGCATTCTCCGTTTTAAAACTTCCTATGTAAAATGTTGAGCTATTCAAGCTCAAAATTCGCAAAAGCAAGCACAGGGGCGCAGCCATTTTGTGAAATGGAGGCCCTCCTGTGCTGGCTTTTGCGGCACTAATGAAGGAAAAGCCAGCCAGCTGTAGTAAACAAAGGCTACCTCTGGGTGGCTTTCCCTTCATTAGTGCTGTAGGCGGAGGACGGGGACCGGAGACCAGAGCAGGAAAGCTGCAGCTGAATCTCAGTAAGTGCTATTTCTTTTTTTTACAAAAAATAAGCACTAGCTGCGTTTTTTTTTCTAAGTTTTCCGGGCTGGAGGAGCCCGGAAAACTTAGAAATAAAACCGCAGCTTTAAAAACGTATTTATGTTTGCGGTCGCTTTTGAAGCGACCGCAAACATAAATACAACGTTATTGTGTTGGAAAACGCTGCGGTTTTTCTTTCCAAGTTTCTCAGGCTCCTCCGGCTCGGAGGAGCCTGAGAAACTTGGAAAGAAAAACCGCAGCATTTTCCAACACAACCGCGTGTGTTTCTGCCTGCTGTGGCTATCACTTTGGGTCTCCGGTGCTCCCAGGGGAGCACCGGAGACCCAAAGTGAAAGCCACAGCAGGCAGAAACACACGCGGTTATGTTTACATGCCGCGTAGTGTTTCTTACCTGCAGCTGATTTCCCATTTGGGGCTCTCGGGCTGGGAAATGCTAAATGCTGCGTTGTCTGCCTAAATCTGCTTTCCCATTTGGGGCTCTCGGGCTCCCCGTGGGGAGCCCGAGAGCCCCAAATGGTAAAGCAGATTCAGGCAGAAAGAACGCGGTTGTGTTGAAAAACGCTGCGTTTTTTCTTTCCAAGTTTCTCAGGCTCCTCCAAGCCGGAGGAGCCTGAGAAACTTGGAAAGAAAAACCGCAGCGTTTTCCAACACAACGTTGTATTTATTTTTGCGGTCGCTTCAAAAGCGACCGCAAACATAAATACAACGTTTTTAAAGCTGCGGTTTTATTTCTAAGTTTTCCGGGCTCCTCCAGCCCGGAAAACTTCGAAAAAAAACCGCAGCTAGTGCTTATTTTTTGTAAAAAAAAATAAATAGCACTTACCGAGATTCAGCTGCAGCTTTCCTGCTCTGGTCTCCGGTCCCCGTCCTCCGCCTACAGCACTAATGAAGGGAAAGCCACCCAGCGGTAGCCTTTGTTTACTACAGCTGGCTGGCTTTTCCTTCATTAGTGCCGCAAAAGCAAAAGTCAGCACAGGAGGGCCTCCATTTCACAAAATGGCTGCGCCCATGTGCTTGCTTTTGCGAATTTTGAGCTTGAATAGCTCAAAATTTTACATAGGAAGTTTTAAAACGGAGAATGCTAGTATTTTTTTTATGTTGCCCATCTATTTTTTAAATAAAAATGTTTACTAGACCATCCCTTTAAGTTTGCGTACACATTTAAATGCGTCAAACCTGTAGATTGATATAATCTATGTCAACATGTGGTGTGAATGATGGGACAATATAAAATGGATAAAAGCAGGTTGGAGCTGCGCTACTCAGACAAAGATCCTGTGTCCAATTCACTTCATGCCAAACTAGACCAGTTTTCCAACGCAACTGGATGCCTTTACTCGAAAGAAATTAATTAACTAGAAGGTAAAGACTAGTCTCATTAACAACCAAGACTGGTACACATTTAATAATCAATAACTAATCAGGAATAACCAACACATAAATATGTCACAATGGCTGTGCGATTCTGGATCATTACTAACCAATCTGAAGGTTGCCTCATCCTAAATACCATACCCATAATTAACAAACAACCATGGGCCCCAATATTATTCTAATACATGTTTTTCGCAGTCACCAGAGACAAAGATGACAAGTTCTGCAAAGTACAGCAGCCTTATTCGAATTGGGATGTGCAGCACCAATCAAGACTTGCCAGCTTAAAGTGATTAGTACCAATTAAAATTTAACAGCTCACTATCCCAGATGAAGCAGGATACCCAATATATACAATGAGCTAGCAAGCTGAATCTCAAGGGCGTTTAGGATTTAATGCTTACGAATCTGTAATAAACTGACACACAGAACTTATTTCCATCTATAAGGCACAGAAAGATTGCAAAGATACATCAAGGATCACCCGCTATCGCGACAATAATGCAAGCAGACAATGACATCACTGCGTTACGGCAGATGAAATCACATAAGCGGCCATTTTGAAAAAATTGCACTTTCAGGATGGCAGCGACTGAGCAAGAAGCAGAGCGCCACCATCCAAAAAGAATCCAGCCCTATGAACAGATTACCAATGCCCTTCATTAAGCATGGGACTACCCAAATGAATTCAGCCCACCACCTAGTCCAACTCGATTTCAGATTTACTTTAGGACTACCTCGAAATAAAAAACTATGAAGATCCCAACAGGACCTGCACTTTTAAGGTAAGGTCATGGGTAACTTGGTGCTAGGAGCACCGTCATTAGCAATATATGGGACTACCAAATAGTAATTGAAGCCAAAATTGAGTCTTATTTAATTTCAGGCGAACCCAAAGAGTTGTACTTTTGAATTCATACTGTACAAATTATCCCAATAGGAACTGCACTCTAAACATAAGGTAAGAATGTTGACCAGCAAAATAGGTTAAAGAAACCAGACACCTCACTAAACCAATAAGGCTAAATTGTTATTAATTTTTTCTGATTCAGCATTTTTAAAAATATTTTTCCACTTTTTACAGTACTACCATTACAGAAAGCAAGACAATCAAAAAGGGATTAAAAAAAACAATGCAAATTACAAAGGAAAATCACAACTATTTACACAGGAAAATGTACAAATCAAGACACAAATCAGAAAACTATAAATCAGAAAACTATAAATCAGAAAACTATAAATCAGAAAACGATAAATCAGAAAACGAAAACCTACCCCACCCTCTACTCAAAAACATCAATGCACAGTCAAAACAGCTGCACAAATCTACCCCATATCTTCTCAAACAAACTCAATTTGCCAATTCTCCGAAACAGCACCTGCTCCATGTTCGCCAGATCATGCAGCTCAGATTACCACGTCCCAATGTCCAATGACAAAGCATTCTTCCAATTTCTTAAGACAATATGGCTAAATTGTTAAGTATGACTTATTTACAGACAAACGTATGAAGGAGCTTTTGGAATAAAACCAAAAAGATACAATTAGCAACCCACGAGTAGCCCAAAGTGAGAACTAAATAAGGTAAACACAACAGGACAATGAGCAAGTGTTCAATGCCTTTCCATGAGCAATTCAAATGATAATGTGGTTTTACATCGGAAAGCACCAAGTATTGGGACCATTGTAAAAGCAACGCTAACCAACATTGTAAACCTATGAATAGTATAAAATACTGACCACAGAAGGAACTACAGATTACTTTCGAATCTCTATGGGTAAGACCGAACTAGCACTTGAACCCGATTCCGACAGTGATTTACTGAACACATGATCGATCCCAACATAACTAACACTACTCTAACTTTCTCCCCCCTCCCGTAACAGAGCTACTAAGCATGTTTATTTAAATATTAGTTGCTCAGAATAGAATTTACTTTTATATGAAGTATTGATGCAAGATCACTAAGTTCTGTATTGTATATAGACTATGTGCAGGGTTGTACTCATTGATTCAGATGCACATTACTGGATCACGTATATAAAATTATAATTGCCTTGAGAAAGCCCGGGAAAGGGCGAAATAACTGCACGTGCCTCCAACAGGAGTTTGTTAGCACTTTCCTAACGATTTAAAACAAATTTTGGTTTTGGAAAAACTAATAAAAATACTTACTTATAAACCTTACTTGTAGATGCTCTACTTTACTAAATGGCTAGGCGCAAGCAACCCGACAGACTCTCGTTATTTACTTTTTTACTGAGGGACAGTGGATACCAGTCAATGCTTGGTTCTGCTGCCAGGCCAAACAATGATTCTCGAAAAAAAGAAAAGAAAAAAACAACGAAGTTAACACGGAGGGTACGTGGCAGCATACCTCAATAGCTCATTGTGTGGAATAGCAGCTCAATGAGGGCATACACATGGTGCAGGAGTCCTGTAATCTCCTACTTGTTGGCTCAAATCCATTTAGTTATCACAGCTGCATGTTGGGACTTGCAAGTGGGGAAGGGGCGCAGAGACGGCACAAAACCATAGCCCTGCAGTAGAGAGTAGAGAAAGGAAGGGCAGAGCATGTGGCATTTAGCCAATGGCTCTACAGGAGCCACACTAGCCAAAGACAGATACATGGTGCTGGGAAGAGGTGCTTGAAGGCTGCACAAGCCAGACTAGACTGAGCGGACATGAAGAGATGGGCTAGAGGAGAGACAAAAAAGCCCCACAAACTCAAGGAATAGGTGTTGCTGAAGCCAGACCTACCTAGAGACAGCAGGTTCTGGGCATGGTTGCTTTTAGGTTGCAGCGGCCAGACACTCCGACATGAGAGGGAGGTTCTGGGTTCCTCAAGGTTTGGGAAGAGCCTTGAGCTAGGTGGAGCCAGACCAGTCAAAGGAGTGGAAAGAGGGCCAGGCATGAGTGCCAAGTAAAGGGTCCTGCTGGAGATCGAAGAAAAATTAGGAGATTGTTAATCTGGGCTCCTTACCTGTGCCATAATTATGTTATGTGGTAGTGCAAAAGTGCATCACTTGGCATTTTAGAAACTTGTGGCACCAATGATGGGTCTATTCGCAGCAGGGAGTTGTAAATATAAACCGCCGTCCTCACCACATTTCAGTGTGGTGGATCTCACGGTGGTGGGGTAAGGTACCTAAAGTCTTTGCAGTCTATTGCTAAGCTTGTATGGACTTCTTATCCATTTTAAACTAAGCTGGTTGCAGGCCCACTTTGGCATCGAACCGCTTTACATTCTGAAATCAAATCTATACACTCGTGCATTGTTGGCCATTTCCACATTGTCACACTCATATATGTACCTACTTCGAAGCGCTAGGCAAACAAAATGTACAGGGTAGAATTACAATCCAGTGGAATAAAAGAGCAGCCTACAACAATTAGCCCTAGAATGGCGCCCAGGGGTACTCTTCGAAGATTCCCAGCTGCTGAAGAAACTTCTCAATCATTCTCAGAGAAGTGGAGAGAGAGATACCACTACAGCTGCACCACACAATCTGCACTAGCAACTCCTAAAAAAATGGGTAACACCAGTCTTCTGCTAGATACAGAACCCTCCTATTCGGCGGTTCGAGGCCATAGTGATGGTATTAGGCGCTATAGAAATGTCACAAAACCAAACACTGAGGATTTAATTTTGGCCAAATTTAAGCACGAATGGGGCACTGATCGCCCTGTTTGCAAGTCCTAGAATTTAGAATATTTATTAATTTTTTGTATTGAGAGGCGACCATTTCAAGCACTGGGCAGATTTGACTGAATTTCCAGGTGCACATCAACCTGACAGGGTGAAATATCGCATCAGGGGACCATTGCAAGCTGTGTCTGTACAAGAGTGGGGGATCGGGGGTCCAGATTCGGCAAAAAAAAAAACAGTTATTGGCTACAGGGGAAAAAGTTGGTTAAGAAAAATGAATAATTTTAGAATTGTTTGTACATATACAAAAGCCTTAGATTATATGTTTTAAGTTTCTTTTTATTGGAAAATTACGAATTTAATCCACGTTTTTACAATTTAGGATGAATGTCATTTTCTTTTTGCATGTTTTTCCTTTGAATAAACTAATTGTGCAAGGTTTCCTGTAAACCATACCACCAATAAAGGAATAAAGAGACAACAGTACACTGAAGGCAGGGGATATGGGTGAGCAGGAGGAACCCCCAACCCATCCTATGCACACAATTTGTTCCATCACAGCACAAACAGTTTGCCCACTTATCAAAAGGGCATGGACAGGCCACGCCGGGCCATATGCCCACCAGCAAAGCAATGGTTCCTCTTGGCGCCAAGAGCCGACTCGGGTGCGGGCCCCAGATGGCAGAACCCCACATCAATTCATCATCCAGTCTAGGGCTTTCGGTTGGAGGATGACAGCCCTTCTGCTCGCGCAGAGCCGCTTTGCCTCCTCGCCGGGGGATGCAGCAGGTGATGCTAGTAAGCAGAGCACACAAATTGCTATCAAGTGCCTGTGGCTGGGCGTCGGAAAATCGATCACTGTCCAGAAACGCTTGCCACGCAGCAGACCCAACCATTCAGACCGGAAAATCCTTGCAGGGCCATGCTCTGTGGGCCACGGAGATCTCCCGCACGTGTGCGGAGGACACGCGAGCCCCTTAGCGGCCGACCAACACATGACAGCCTAGGTCATCGAAGAGGACACTCCCCCCCCCCCCCCCCCACCCCCCACAGCCCCCAGCCGATTCATGTCAGCATAGGACAGTGCTGCACAAGGCAGTGCAGCCTGCAAACAACCTCCACATTAACTGGCCAGCCTAGAGCACCATAAGTGGCCCCATAAGCCCATGCCCCACAGCCTTGGGTCCACAAGAACCTGCAAACCCGCCCACCTGAGCCTAGGCAATGGAATGGCCGCCCACATGGTCCTCATATGATGCATGAAAGAGTCCTGACCCGTGTCCATCTAGGACACAAAGGGGGCCCCAAAGACACATCTGCCCAGGACATGGCAGAGTTCCCACAAACCCATACATCTCTGCCCCAGTACAAGCGGTCCCCAATACCTAGCCCACTAGGGTAGCACATAGCTTATATGAGCCAGTCCATCACAGCAGGGGCCTCAAAAGCCCATCCATATCACCATATTCTATGGAAGGGATGCCCCCAGAATCCCTAGGAAACAAGACAGACATCAATTCTCAGGCCCGTGGGATCAAGCATACTTATATCAAGTGGACCATTGTAAGCTTGAAAGGTTTCGGTTATTTGCCCACCCATTGACTGCCCATGGCCATGCTAATCCCTATGGCCATATCCAACCAGTTCCTGCCCTTCCCCCGCTACCTTCTAGTTATAAAATAAGCAGCATCGCATTCCACTTTTCCATTTAAAACCACAGACTTGCCAATTATTTTTTAAACTGGTTTAGCATCCTCTTCTGCCTTCAGGCAACTCCTGACGCCCACCATCCTTTGGTCACAGCAAGTTCAAAGAGGCTCGAGGATAATGATCTCTCCCAATCTCGTGTCAAAGACTTGTGCTGGAGAGCTGGCTGAGAAAAGTTCAGCTTTTCCAAATAATTGGAACCCAGTAGTAATAAGGATCTAACCTTTTGTGGTTCTGTGAGGATTAGTAAGTACTTCTGTTACACACCCCTCCCCCCTCCCAAGAGATTCCTAAAATGTAATTCCTAAAAATGGAAGTTGTTACATTGTGGATAACAGTATGGATGCTATATAGACCTACATTGCCATTGTCCAAGTGTTTCAGTGAATTTGTTGACATTTGTCCTAATTTTCACACTGCATACTTTATCAATAATAATGTGTGCTCTTACATAATGGTATGTGCCATATTATTACAGTGTCTAGGCACTGCAAACCAAGTGTTATTACTCCAGTATTTTGACCTCGTATAGAGATCGATGAAGGGCCGAGAGAGGCCTGACACAAGACTAAACGTGATGGTCAGTCTGACCCGATGCGAGCCCTCGAGTTGTGAATGATCCACCCGGACTTGCATGGTTTCTGGAAGGAGCAGCATATTGACAAGCACAAGAGGACACTTGAAAACGCCATTGGCACCCACAGCGTAATCTTTGATGCAAAACAGTTCCTTCTGATCAACCCACTAGCTCCACTCCAACTCCTGGATATCCTTGGCCATCGGTCAACCTTTAAACTAGCAACCATCTCAAGTATCGGATGTCCAAACACGACCATTTATCATGCCACCATCCAATCTAAAGCTTGTTTTTTAGCCTGCCTAATGAATGCATTATAGACACACAGCACTAACTACAGCTAATAAAGTAGGGTTCAAAAGTTCCATCCAGTCGGCCCACCTACTGCAACTCAAGGTCTCTTAGATTAGGAATATAAACAGAAGTTGCAAGCTACTGGCCAGCCATAAACATTCACTTGCCACCTCCATTTTGTACATGCAGACATCACTAGCCAATGGTAAGAAACAGAGCGCCAATTCACTGTTGGCAAGTAAGAAATGGCGTGCTGTCTATGTATAGAATGGAGGCGGCAAGTGAAGGTTTATGGCTTGCTAGCAGCTTCAAATGTTGCATCATATTTTCAAATTGATGAGCGGCAGGGATCATCTGGACCATTATTTAGCCTTCCTCCGGCAACACTATTCTCCATACTTGGTCACCAACTTTTAACATTGTTGTCTTGTTAAGGGAAATTCCTCAAGTTCTCCATTTCACTACAGACTTGCATGAAGTATATGGGGGGACACCGACCTGTACAACAGCACCCATCCGCATAGGGACACAGAAAACCGCCTTCAGAATCTTTACCATATACATTTGGGGGCAGGAGGGAGAAGTTCTTGTGCCCAGTTCTGCAGCCAACCTTTACATAACGTACACCCATCTCACCTTTACAAACAAGCTGCATTGTAGTCTTAAATGCGACTAACTTTGTGACATTAAGAATATGCAAACATGTTCACATACATTTTTTGTTAGAAAACGATGGTAATCAAGATTTGAAAACAAATGTATGCAACAAAAAACAAGCGAGCTAAAAATTACAACAGCAAGAACGGGACCAGCGTATCCAAGCCCTTTACAATCATGGACAAATGTGGGCCATGATAAGAATCAGAATTACTATATGCAACAAAAGTCTCCAAAATCAAGCAGGGGGAACTAGCCTTCTTGAAATTTCTAAAATCAATTATAAATGTATGATTGCTTTGACTATTCCTCCTGATGAACCACTATGTGCTAAATCGGGAAAAACCTGTCGGGTACTTTCAGCAATTTAAGACACAACTCATTTTTACCTCACAATAAAAAATTCTACCATTCAAACCAAACAACTAATTTGGTAAAAATTCTTCGGTTGGTTCAAATTGGAATACAGCTTTTCATTAACATAACAATGGCCCACACTGTCCAAAGACCTGCAATTCCTGACGGTGGTCAGAGAACTCGGTTGGTTCAACACCGTAGTTTGTAGACTTTAAATTATTGGTTTAAACCAGTGTTTGATAACTGCTGAGCTTATGAGGTGAGCGAGGATAGCTCGGGACAACGCATTGGTCTTGGAAGCAAGACAACGCAACGCTGCGCTTAGAAACCACTCGCTGGTATTAAGCGCGTTATAAAAAGAACAATTATAATAATTATGATGGCTGCTGCAAAGAAGCCCTTTGAATCTGCAGGTCACAGATTCAAATCCCATTAAACAGCTCAAAGGCTCCTTGTCCTGCAGCGGCGAGCTCTCTGGAATCCACGGTTCACTGGTTTTAATCAAAGGAAGGAAGCTTAGTGGGTTAATAAAAATGCAGCATATAGTTTACCTGAAGGTTACCACCTTAACTAGTTAAATGTTTCTACTACCAAGAGACTCCTGCGCTAGAATTCACAGGTCCTAGAAAGGCAGCTGAGGTGGTTAATGTTACTGCTGCAGCGATCTATGTAACTAGTGGCTGAGGATCACACGCTCCAATTGCAGCATGGCACACTAGGACAGACTCATTTCGGATATCCGTAAAATGAATGCCATTGAGTTGGTGCTAATGCGGTCATCGTCTAGAGACAATTCGCTTGCTGCTGTGCAGTTATTGGCAATTTCTTACTTCAGGCTGCCTTCCAAAACAGGCAGGGTTGGGAAGAGGAGCTGGGGGTGGGTGATCGAGACTTGCCCCCTGAAGCACGAGGGCTATCAGCCTTGTGAGAACGTGCACCCTCCCTGTGCGAGGCCGACCTTTGGCAGTGTGCAGTGGTGGCCCGAGGCCTCTACAGACAATGGCCCTCCGCGAGGACTGCATTCCACATTCGAGCGCTATTGTTCCCTGCGCTCCCCACACCAACACCACCTGTCAGCATCGAAGGGGGGCCTATGCCACGAGGCCAGGGATCAGCGTTGCACCCCCGTTAGAAGGCCTCCTGGCACGCCATCATACACGCATCGAGGGGAGGAGTGGGGGGTTAGGCTCAGCGGTGGCCCCACTCACTTGCCCCATCCCAGACCCTGCCGTCACGCTGTAAAGTCCAAGAGGCCAGATTCCAACCCCGAGGAGCAGGTCATTAGGCCTCCTAGAATGCTTTAACACGCCCCACCTCGGAGTAAGTCAAGTTTACTTAAATGGCAACTGCGAAGGAAATCCCACATGGAAACTGCCCATTTCAAAACGCGCGTCGTTTCAGGCCTACATGCAGACGACACTATTTTCTAGTCGATGCGAGCTACACATTAACATTTGAAATCACAATTTACAGGTCGGTGCAAAAAATGACTTCCCTAGACGAAGTGCCCCCATCCTGGGGTGTTCAAATCGCTTTACCTACAACTGCAGGCTCCACCAAAGCAGTCTTGATTGCCTTGTGGTTTCCCCATTTCACATGGGCCAGGCGCCAAGGGCTTTGTCTTTACCAGTGAGTTTCTGAAAATAAACCAATAAAACGATGGATTGTCAGTGTCAACACATGGTCAAAGTCCACAGCCTTCCCTTGCTTCATTGGCTACAACCCATTCCAGACAGGTCCATATCGCAGCTCCGTCTGCTTTGGAGGTCTTGTGGAGTACTTTCTAGATCGTGGCGACTTACAACACAGGTTGACCCAGGGGGTGGATGGAACAGGAAGAAGAAAGGCCAGGCAAACCCTCAACACTGCTGAGAAGTACAGCACTGTTGGAAGGACTGGCCCTTCTGTGGGCTTGGTAAGTGCTGCAAGTGTGCTCCCCACTGTGGGGGAAGGGCAACTTCCTGAAGCCCCTCAGAGTGTGCGCAAGACCCTCATTTTCATCAGTCGCTGTGCTTCGCAGTAGAAATTCCAGATGGGAAGCTGATCCGCAAAACCCAGACTAAGCATAACGGAAAATATCCTGATGAACCTTTGAAGAACTCCTGGAGGGATAAGCGGAAGCTCCCCAACACTCATTCCACTATGTGCATATACCACACGACAGGGCAGGGCACAGGCTCAAACCTGGTGCCAAGTGCTGAGGCCTCCAAGTACTATGTAATGCTCCCGGATTGTGATGCCCAATGAGTCAGCGCTTTAAATAGAAACACACAAGTCCAGGTAATCACCATCGTAAAGTAACTGCTTATTGCTGAGACATGCCGGTACTCCTTGATTAAATGTACTGGTTTCCTGCTGAGACGGGTCAGTCTTAAATGCAGACACTCCGGACTGGCAAGTACCGGTCCACTAAAGCATTACAACAAGCCCAAAACATGCAAAGGTTGCTTCTGGTCTAACAGAAGGGATGCGAGCAAGCAGTTTGGGCGAGACGGCCCGTTTTGAGGTTGTATAAAGCTTGACTTCTATACAGTATTTAATATTTAGTTATGGCGTAACAGGATGCAAAACAATGGTTTGGATGCATGCCCAGAGCAATGCCAGTGGTTATGATCTTCCACCCACCACACTGGCAATTGGGTAGAGTGGGGGGTGGGGGTTCCTCAGCAGGCATTGCAGAACCTCACATTTCTTTGTGTTAAGCCAGTGGGTCAGCTATGTAGTGTGTAGCTCGCCCAGCACAGATGGCCACAAGGCAGATCTGGCCTGCACTAAACTGGCCCCATGCTACTCGATAAAGACTCTGTAGCAGAGAATGTGCCCAAAAAAATGTGCCCCACCACCAATTAAGCTGTGGTGGGGTCATGGCTTATGAGCCAAATTCTGTGAAAATCACCACAAATAGTCAATCCTGTCCTAAGTAGAAGGTCTGCATTTGTAAGCATGTCCATTTAGTTTTAGGGCTCAGTCAGGAGAGACGTGTTATCGCATACAGTGCACTTTAACAAATATACAATGAAAATCACAGCTTTCAAGACGGGTGGAAACAAGGCAAAAAATGTTAGGCCGGCTAACAATTGTAATAAACGTTGTCAATGCCAACAGTTTTGGCTTTTGTGCAGGAAAGGCATTTTCCAGGCACTGTCATAGTGGTACTAATTTGGCCATTGGTTGTAGCATCTGCAAAATGGTACGAGTACCTGGGAGTACAATAGCAGTGATTGGCAAATGCACAATACTTACAAAAGCAAACATTGGTAAGCCAACACTTTTGGCTTGTGTATAAGGACTTCAGTGAAGGGCATGCAGAGTGCTTACAAAGCGAGTAGCTGAAGGCTGACCAGGTTAAGACATTTTTATTGCATCAGCAGAGCCCTTTCAAATCCAATTAAGTCATTAACTTGCAGAAGACCGCAGCAAAAAACACTGGCAGGCACTTCGAGCTCAAAGTTTGATGGTAAGGTTTCAAAAAGCTATATCGAAGCTCCCAGGAGGATGTGTTTTGGGGCAGGGAGTAGCAGGAAGTGGGTGGGAATGGCCTTAAGGATTAGGATTAGCATGGTCATAGGCAGTCAATGGGTGGGAAAATCTAACCAAAAACAAGAAAAACTCTAGAAGTTTTGCATCAATCCTCGTATTTCCCCTTAGCTGTAATCGAATGCAATACATTTGACTTCTAGGTGGTGCTTTAGAGCCACCCGACAGTCAAAACTAAAAAGCATCCAATGCATGTGCGTTCTCAATGATCCTCTTGCACATAGTCTGTCCCGCCATCCTGATTGTTATGCGTGGGAGAGGATCAAAGCGCTCAGAGCAATAGACCAACTTTCTCCTACTCAGGACCCCCCCCCCCCCCCTTGTGGGGTTTAAGAGCTGCTTATTTCCACAAGTAGTGTAGGGCTATCCTCATCAAAAATACACAATCGCAGCAGCAGGAGGGTGGGGGGGGGGGGGACGCTGAAAAGCGGTGGCATATATCCAGATGGTTTCCAGTGGATTATAGCATTGGGCCAAGAGAGGCCCACTAGCCATCCACTCTGTTAATTTCCCCCCACTGCTCAAAAAGGAATTTAAAACGATAGGAGCCACTTAGCTACTGGCTGCAGCCTGGAAAAGGCTGGCAAGCATGGCATCTACTTCGAAGTCCAAGGACATATGGTGCCACCATTAAAAACCTCGGACATGAGCGATGCACGTTTGGGAAGCTCTATAAAACGAAGAACATTAGGAAACCTATTAAGAATAAAATTATATATTTGGCATTTTATGGAGAAGTTAGATTTGTGGACGCAATGAATTAACCCTTTGTTCTCCAGAAGCTGCACCTGTACACAAGAGCGCGATACCTAAGAGCTGCTTTTGGCGCTTGCTGAACAAGGATTTATTTTGATCCCAGAAGGTCACATTGGCGGCTGAAGCAACAGAACATTACTCTTAGCAGGGAACCTACACATGACAGCCCACCCTCAGGGTATGGGAGAGCAAACTAGCCATTAAATGAGAGGGCTAATGGCTGCCTGGCCTTCAGCATTAAATCCTCTAGGGCAGGTCCTGCTAGTTAAGTGCTGGACGCCATCTCCTACCCCGACCCCCACAAGCCAGGGGCTGCCCAAGCAGAGCCAAAACAATACACTAATGCTTAATCATAAAAAGCACTAGCCAGCTACACCTACACAGCTCATGTACAACTTAATGAGTTGTCTTCCCTGTAATTGCCATCAGACACAGTGCCAGAGGGGCCAGATCAGTTTTAAATCCTTCTAGAAATGCAACATCAGTGCTTTTTTTTTTAAACCAACTTTATTTTCTTCTCATGGGCTCAAATTACAAGCATATGTGAGAAACAGTATACAGTATTCTTATCATTGTTCTTTCCAGTTCTCATTTCAATCCTGCAGAAGGCTCATGAGTTTTACAACCCCCCCACCCTTTGTCTACAGTATAACAAACAACATTTAACCCCTTTCATTCCATCCCATCCCAAACTAGGATGGTTCCGTTTTCTACACCATTAGCCAGTTCAAATGGGATTCTGGCGTTATGAGTCTGTTAGCGATTGCAATGGGCCTATTCGAGCCTCCATCTCTCCAGGGAGCTTTAGTTCAGGATCTTTCTCATCAAGTTTGGCCTGTGGAAGTAGGCTTCCCTATCTGCAACAAAGTCTATAAATGGATCCCACACTTCCCTGAATTTCAAATATCTGTTGTCTTTTAGGGCCCCCACTTTTTCCATCACCAGTATGTACCATATTTTAACCCACCAGCACGCAACCACTAGGCTCCCCGGGTTTTTCCATCCTTGGGCCAATGTTAGTTTTGCTGCATTTAGTAGTTGTGTGATCAGGGTTGCTTTGTTGCCCGTCTCCGTGTACAGTCGAACTGCAGTTCCCAGCAATATTACCTTTGGATCATATGGGAGTTGCCGCCCTTTGATTTCTTTTATATGTCCCAGTATTTCCTTCCAATATATTTCGGCTTTAGGGCAGGTCTACCACATGTGGTATAGGTCCCCTCTGATACCACATTGTCTCCAGCAGCTGGGGTGGGGGGGGTGTATGCAGGGTTCATTTTATGTAATCTTTGTGGGGTTAGGTACCATCTTGTGTATAGTTTGTATGAAGTCTCTCTAATTGTGGTGCATTTGGATGCTCTGAGCCCTCCTCCAGATTTGCCCCCATTCCTCGTCTGTAACTGGAGCTCCAAGTTGGTCTCTATATGAGATTTGATCTTCCATTTGCGCGTTGTCGAACAGCTTATACATTCTTGTTATTGCTTTGTGGGTCTGGCCTTCCTGTAGAGTGAGTTCCAATCCTATGAGAGCCCCGACAGCCGCCTTCTTAACCCCTTCCTGGGAAATCGAGTGCCTGATTTGTGTATATCTATCGTTTTCCCCCTATAACAAATTTCTGCTTGCATTCCTCAAATTGTAGTGGGGATCCTTCCTGGTAGAATTCTTTCAGGTGAATCGGTGTGTTGTCGTCCCCAGTTTGCCCAAAATCTGTCCCGTTTACCTGGGGAGAAATCCTGATTGCGTGCCATTGGTGTTAAGGGGCCCAAACCCGGTGCAATGTGTTCTGAGTGCTGTGTCCCATGCTTTTAGTGAAGCGCGGGTGGATTCTAGCAGATATCCTTCCACCCCTTTGGCCCCTGCCCGTAGAGTGTGCAATGTCCCTAATGGAATTCTGGTCTCCTTGTTCTATTCCTACCCATCCCTTATGTACATTTTCTCCCATCCATTTCAGCACAGGGGATATCTGGGCTGCCAGTGCGTATCTTTCCACATCTGGGAGTCCCGGTCCCCCCAGTAACATTGGCCTGGTTAAGATTCCCCTTCGGATTCCGGGTTTCTTCCCATTCCATACAAAGGTTACCAAATCCTTTTGTAGTTTTCTGCTCATTTTAAGGGGGATCTCTATCGGGAGGGAGCTAATTACATATAGGAGGCGGGGTAAAAGGGTAATCTTAAGTGCGGCTATACGTGCAAACCATGAGAGTTCCTGGGAATCCCATCTCGAGAGGTCCTCGTTTAATTGTCTCCACAACGGCACTATGTTCTCCCTATATAGGTGTCTCTATTCCTGTGTTAGTTGGACGTCCAGGTAGTCTATGGCCTTGGGTTCCCAGGTTAGTGGGTGTTGTACCGCCATTTCTTTGGCCACACCCTCCTCGTCGGTTATGTTTAGGCCCTTTAATTTTGCATAGTTAATTGTGAACCCCGATACCATGGCAAATTCCCGTAATCTTTCTAGGGTTTTGGGTAGTGATATGGCGGTGTCCCTCAAGAATAATAGGATATGGTCCGCATATAAATGCTATTCTGTGCTCTATCCCTCCTGCTAATATCCCCTTTATTTCCAGGTCTTGCCTTATAGTATGTGCCACTGGTTCCAATGCCATCGCGACTATAAGGGGAGATAGCGGGCAGCCCTGTCGTGTGCCTCTCCGAATTTGTATTGTAGTGGGTCTGCCATGGATTATAAATGTTGAGGGGAGTTTGAAATTCGCCAAGACCATCCTTATGAAGGTAGGGTCGCAGCTGTATTTCTTCAGGGCTAGCTTCAAGTACGCCCAGTCCAAGCTGTCGAATGCTCTACGTGCATCCAAGGCCGCTATGGAGAACTTCTGCTTTGTCTTATTCCCTACGTCTATAATGTCCACCGCCCGCCTGATGATGTCCTGTGTGTGCCTCCATACAATAAATCCCGCTTGATCTTCGTGGATTATTTGGGGTAAGACTTTCACCAACCTAGTTGCCAGGATCTTTGCATACAGCTTGGCATTGCTGTTAAGCAGAGATTTTGGCCTGTAACTTGTGCAATCTGTGGGGTCTTTCGCTGGTTTAAGGATTAGGACTGTAGTTGATTCTCTCTCTCCCTCCCCTGCCCCCCCACCCCATGTCTGGTGTTAAAATGGTCCGTTAATGGACCCAGTAGCTGGCTCCTGAATATTTTGTAGTATCCGTTCCCGAACCCGTCCGGGTGTCTTGTTGTGCGGCAAGTGTGTTATGGCATCGCTTATTTCTTGGGCCATTATAGGGGCTTGCAGCTTAAGGTCATCTTCTTCCGTTATCTGGGGAGAGCAATTTTGGCCATGTAGTCAAGTTGGAGTTGTGGGGAATAGATCCTCTTTCGAGGAGGCCTAGGTGGAACTTTTCCATGATATCTAACTTTTCATCCTCAGATGTGCTTATCCCGCCTTTCGGGTTCTTAAGACTTGCTATGTAGTTATGGGACTTCCGTTTATTGAGTTTAGCTGCTAGGAACCCATTAGCTTTACCCCTGTGTACGTAATCGGACTGTTTAGTGCGTAGTTGGGATGGTGCAGTGTTTCTAGCTGGGCTCTCACTTTTCGGAGATTTTACTGTTTTGGGCGTTTGTTTAGCCTTATGTTGCATCTCTGCTTCCTTCTGTTAAAGCTAAAGTTTCTGTTTAAGTAGCCTTCTTTCCCATGTGAATGCTGTGGTTTGCGATACATATTCCCCCCCAAATTACTGCTTTCCCTGCGTCCCATATTACCCCCCCACTTTGTGTTGGCGTTGTGCTGGAAATAGTTCTTCACTGTTTCCATGTGGGCTCTAAGGGCGACATCTCTGAGTATGATCTCCTTCAGGTTCTATTAATGCGGGTGTCTCTTATGGGGATAATTTTTTGTATAACTGGGGCGTGGTCAGTGAGATATTGTACTCCTATTTGTACGTTTTCGATCTGTGGGATGAGTGTGGATGAGGTCAGGATCATTTCTATCCTTGAGTAACCCCTGTGTACTGGCGAGTAAATTTCCTTTCTGTACCGTAGAAGAATCTCCCCGTCTCTATTACGCCTAGGTCCCTAAACAGTTTAGCCAGTGCTGGTCTGTTCCTTTCGTCTGCTGCAGTCAGGGGTGGGAGGTGTTGTCCAGAGTAGGATCCATTACACAGTTAAAATCCGCCCCCATTATAATTTGTCCCTCGCACCAACTCCCCAGTTTCAGCAAAATTTCACCCAGGAAGAGGTCTGGTCAGGAACCTACCTTCTATGTCTCTATATACAGCCTGTTTCTTGAATGGTAAGTTAGCGCTTAAAAGGATTGCAACTACTCTAGTCTCCCCCAACCCCTGGAGGCAAAGTACTGTTTAGGGAATGCTTTATGGGCCATTCGTTTCTCATCTATCCCAAGCAGGTGTGTCTCTTGTAGGAATACTATTGCGGCATGAAGCTCCAACAAGCGTGTTAGTATACTGCGTTGTTTCACTGGCGAGGTTAGGCCCTGTACGTTCAGGGTCATAACAGTTAACACAGGCATGAGTCTTGTGTTGAGGTTTCCTCATCGGTGGGTCCTCTTTCAGCAATGAATGGTGTACAGCGTGTACATACCTCGAACAAATCCCAACGTAACCAAACCAAAACAATTATAAACTTCGAAACTTGCTTCCCCCTCTCAGTGGTGGGACCAAGGAGTCTTTGCACTTCCTCCGGGTTCCCCCCGGAGCGTTGGGTCCCTGGTTTCCCCCCAGTGTCCCATTCACCAGGGTTCATCTAGGCTTGGTCGTAGATTCCAAGATTTCCCCTCCCTCTCCGCCTAGGCTCGTTTCGGTCTCCTCTCCAATTTACCTTTCGCTGTGTCCTTTGACAGTCGGTTTCTCCTCCTTTCCGTTTTCAGGTTCTTAGGTTTTCTGATCATTGTTCTTTTGCCAGGTCTATTCCCTTGAGGTTTCTCGGTTTGGAACCCTTTAGTGCGGACTCTTTCTCTGCGTCGCTTAGTGTCGGAGGACCATTCCCATCGTCTGGGGCCATCCCCTTTCCCAATTGGCGTGTCTCTGTATTTTTCTGGGGTTCCTCTTCTAACTGCAGCAGGGTTATTCCTTCTTCGCATGTGGAGATCCGCTGTGGTCTGCCCTCCCACGTAAATTGCAGTCCGAAGGGGTATGCCCATCTGTATGTGACTTTTTTAGCTTTCAGTGCTCTCGTGACTGGTTGCATCAGTCTTCTTTCATGCAGCGTGGACAGAGCAAAGTCCTGAAAAAGTTGGATTTGGCTACCATTAATGGTAACGGTTTGTCGCTTGCGAGCTACTTGTAGTATTTCCTCCTTCATTAGATAGGAGGTCATTGCCATGAGCACATCTCTTGGCCTGGTTCCCTGGTCGTTTCGCTTGGGCCCCACTATGTATTCTGTCAATAGATATTTGTTCTGGTGGGGTAGCATGGAGCATGCTGCTGAAGCACTGCTGGATTGTGTCTTTAACGTCTTTCTCCCCAATCGTCTTTCAGGCCTTTGACTCGTATGTTGGACCTTCGTGAACGGTTCAAGATCCTCCGTTTGCAATTCTAAGTTATGCACTGCTCTGGAGATCCGTTCTAGGAGGATGCAGTTTTGTTTTACATCTTCTGTTGTCTCTGAGAGACCCCTCTCCGTGACATCCACTCTTTCCTCAGCTCCACAATGTCTTTCTTCACCTCCTGCAGGGATGATTTTAGTTCTTCTCGAAGTGTGCCCAGTTGGCTCTGGGAGTCCATTCTATTCTCCATGCTTCTCAGGAATTCATGTAGGTCCTCCTTATTTAAGGCCATTTTGTTGGTATCTGCTATGTCTGTTTCACTGCTTGAGTCTTCTGTGTTACTCCTGTGTGGATTACCCTCCTGGGGTTGCCTCCAGTATAGTTCCAGCTGTCCGCTTCACGACTTCACTGTAGATCTGGTTCTTGCAGGGGTGTTCTTTTGTTTTGTGCCTGGCATCTGTGTCTTGCTTCCGATATGCGAGTTGCAATATAACCATTTATCCCCAGCTGAGCACCTCGGGGACCCCCGTCCGTTTTGCCCGCTTCTGCCGTGCTGACGGTGCTGTCCGTTTTCAAGTACGGCCCCTCCCTCCCGGGGCCTAAACTTCGGTGAGAATAGTGGGCCCGGAGAGCTCCTCTGTTGCACCCAAGCACCAACTCCGCATTCCCCTTTTCCTCTGTCCCTTCGTTCGTTTGGCAGCCGTTTTATTGTGGGCAATGATGGTGTAGCGTTTGTGTCCCCAGCGCAGGTCGCGGAGAGTTTCCACCCGCCACGCCTCGGTTTGGGCAGCCCAATGTCTATCCGGCACTGGGTTCTCCAGTCGCCACATTCCCAAGCTTTGGGGCGGGTTCCGGGGGTGGGCGCTCACTCTCCACGGGGCCTGCGGGACCGATGTTTCCCTGCTGTTTTCCGCACTCGCACCGGGGCCAATCACCAGATCCTCCCCGTTCTCGGTTGCGGTCAGCACTCCGCTCCGTTCGGGAAGTTGCCACGCAGAGAGCGTTGTCCGCCAGTTGTGTTGCAGAAGGCGGGGTATATCCCCAATCCGTTCGTTTTCCAAATTTCATGGGCGAGTGCATCAGCAGGGTGTACTAAGGATCAGAGTTTGTTGGTGTGTAGCTCTAGTTTTCACCTTTCGTTTCTTGCCTGAGCGGAGGAGCAGAGATGTGCGTCCTCATGGGATGGCAGCCATCTTGGAATCCCAACATCAGTGCTTTTAAAGATATATAATATTACTACCAGTGCTACGAAACCATAAAATCTGCGATTGCAAGCACAATTGAAAAAAGCAGGGGGGGGGGGGGGGGGAACAAAAACCAGTTAGCTTAGTTATTTTCACCCGGGCTCAGGCAGCAGGTAGCAGGCAGTCCTTGCGCATCATCCGATTCAGGGGATACCCGCTGAGTGAGAACATAAATACATTACATGGTGACGCAGGCCCTTTCAATGGTTGGTGAGAAAGTCTTGCTCTGAGGAGAGGCCTTCAGAGTACATGCGTAGTCATAGTGGAGTGGAGAGGAATAGGGAAGTCTCGTACTGCCTTGTTTCTGGTGACACCACGGTAAGCTCTTAGCGGAGATGGCCCTGCGGATCCCTTGGCACCCCACTTCTGGACAAGGGAGTTTAGGGGCTCCTTTCCTCACCACCAGGTTCCACCATCTTCAGTGCTTAAAAAAAAAACAGCTGCAGCCAAAGGTGCTATACAAGCAACAAGCATGTCAGTGGACAACGTGAAGCGGGCCTGATATTTCTGCCCAGTCTATCATTCAGGCAGCTGCAGCACAGCTGGATTGGAGTGGGACTTCATTGAAATATTGCTGTGCATCATTCCAGTTTTTTTCTCTAGCTAACCATCTTGCTGACTTACAAACACGTTTTTGTAAATTGCTTGACTGCAGTTTAGTATCAAAAAGGCATCCGATTGCCCATCCACTACCCCGCTCAGCTCACTCTCCCCAGAGGAAGCCTTTCCCTATGCACCTCGAGTTCCCACTGCTGTCCTCGTTCAGGAGAAACCAGGGTGGCAAGGCTGAATAATTAAGCAGTAATGCCACACTTCGGGGGCATTACCAGGTGGCAAAAGCCCTCAACCCAAGTGAAAGGACTCAGCAAAATGCGGGATTAATTAGGCCCAAGAGACCTTACCCACCTGGTAATTACTTTAAGAGCATGTCATCCAATGAGGATAGAATGTTCGGTTAAAAACTAGGAGACAATGGACACAGTCATTAACGCTCGCTGCCATTGCATTATGGAACGACCAACATTATAATGATCAAATTAAGCTGTATAGACCAGGCCAGCAGGCCGTACCTCAATTTACAGGCCTTGATGAGAGTTAAAGGTTAGAGCACAGCAACGTTTATGGTTCCATTTTTACCATATTTGGACACCAAACGCAGATTAGAATACCTTTATAGAGCAAGCTCTCCCGCCGTACTGCAAGTTACAGACCAGTAAGTGTGGCTCTGGATGGGGGAAGATACTCTAAACTTTTTTGTCCGCCCCTCCTCCTCCCCTCCCTGAACTTGGCCAATTCCTGGCTCCAACACACCCGTCAACAGGATTGGTTTTAACAGAACCCCTGCGGGTATCATCAGGAGGGAACCCCAACATTAGCACCTGGTTGGTAGCCACAACATCTTGACATAGTATTGCCACCGCCACCACACTATTAACTGTCTGCATAAAAATTCTTATGGCCGACAAGGAAAGCTCTTGTCCGTTTTGATTAAATTTGCTCTTGGCTAACACAAACCTACATCAAGCCAAACGATCATCACTCACCCATAAGTTCATTTCCCTACATGATGCAAGCCAAATCTGTATATTTTTGTCTGACTTTGCTCTTCCCTTGCCCTTCTGATGTCATAGGATTTTTCCACCCACAAACCATGGTATGGCTGCCAGCCTGGCCCGGGACACAATTTGCCTATAAGGAGTCCAGGCTCAGTGCTTTAAGACCACCAAGGTGGTGATGCGTGCATTACAAAAGACCAATAATGCCAACCAAACAAAACCAAAAAACGATCAGAGGTGGACTTGTTCATGCGTGAATTTGAGACCATCATTTAAGTCCGTTCTCCCATATTGGGCCTACAGGCCCTATTGGCCCAATATGATGCCACTCAGCTCATTTTCAAGCTACCCTCTTCCACCTCTTCTCCCTAATCTCCCTAATCTCTGCCTGTCCGCCATCCAGGAGTGGTGTGCCGCCAACAATCTCTGCCTTAATGCAAGCAAGATTGAGATTCTCTTCATCTGCACACTCGCTCCCTCCTTTCCGGCCACTCTCTAGCCGGCCTCTTGGCCCTCTTCCTGCTCCCACCTGTGAGGCTAAGAACCTTGAGTCATCTTCGACTCCACACTCTCCTTCTCTCCTCACATCTCTAAGAAGTCACACTACCAGCTGCACCTCTTCAGAGGTATATACTTCCTTTCCTCTCCTTCCCCCAGAGGCTCACAGTCTCCAGATCTTTGGTCCTCTCCAGGCTGAACTACTGCACCAGCCTCATTTTAAATCTGCCTGCTTCTACTCTCTGCAACTCATCCAGAACAGGACTGCGAGATTGGTCCTTGGCCTCAAGCCCAGGGATCGTACCTCTGCAGGACTGAAATCTCTCCATTGGCTCCCAGTGGCTGCGAGAATTAAGTTCAAAACCCTCTGCATTGTCCACAAGGCCTTCTGGGGCCTGGGGCCTCAACACCTTCAACTCCCTCTTCCTAAATATCTTGCTTTGAGCTCTTTGCTCATCCTAATCCAACTCCATCAGGGTCAGTTGATTCTCCAAGCAACGAGCTGGTGGAAGATCTTTCTTCGGCTGGGGCCTCCATCTGGAACAGCCTCCCTGAAACTTGAGGAGAATCATCTCTGGTTCCAAAACCCCCCTCTCTTCGCTTCTGCCTTTTCTCCTCCTCCCCACTGCTGAATCTGACTGAAACTGTACTGGTTACTTAGCCACCTTCTGATCTCGGGCCCGGGTGCCCTCCCCTGCCAGTTGCAGACCTGCACTGCCTTCCTGGCAACCCCTGCACTTGGGGACTGTTTCTGCATCCCTACAGTCCCACTACCAGCACTGGACACCTGTTGTCTGCACTTACCCATGCACTTGCCACCTGCTACCTGCTGGCCGTTCTTTTACTTACTGTTATTTATTCTATTATGTACTGCACTGTCCCCTCCCGCACTTTCCCACATACTTACACGATCTCAATGACACCTGGCCTGGTAGGATCGTTGTCCGTCTGCCCTCTGTTCCCCCTCCCTTGCCTCGCCTTGAAACACTTGTGTATAGGCGCGTTATAAATGCCATATCATATTCATTTTTCACGCTAATTTGTACATGTGTGCACAGCAGCTGCTTTACTCATTTTCTTCGCTATTGTGTGCTATGCCAGCAACATATTCCCTCCAGAAAAAAAATTTTTTAAAACAAAATCAGTGGTCAGTCCTCCAAAATATTTTTGATGAGCTGCTAATTCGTAAAGCATCTATAAAAATAACTTTCGAACACACCACGAACATATTCGTAGAGTTTTTTTTTTATTATTCTCTTCCACGAGAAAAGTGCAGCTTTCAGCTGAAACCAAGATGCCAAAACTGAAGTAGACTTGTGGGCCAACTAGAAATTATCGAATTTGGACGTAGTCCGGTCCAGAAAACACCCAACTGGAGTCAACTCGGCCAAATTCCAATTGAGGCTGTTGCGACCAATAGGTCCAAAAACGAGCGAATGGAAAACTAGGTGGGGAGGTGGCCGAGGGGGCGAGGCGGAGCGAAGATTCCAGAATGCGGCACACAACTGCATTATCGTGTGCTACATGAAGCTGCAAAAAGGGGCGGGTACTTCAGGAGAGTCACTGGTGCCCTAGTACTGATACCTGGGAGTGATGATAAATATTGGACGTGTCACGAATTGAAACAGGAGTTTAGGGAATGAGGGCGAGGTGACGGGTGAGGGGGTTCTTGGAACCGAACGTTAAGTCTCTGGCTAGCAACTGGATCCGACACGGTCGCATGATATGATGGCCCAACACCGACTATGAAAAAAAGAACACAATATATCAGACAGCTTCCTGCGCCTCCCCAGACGATGGTCTGATAAAACATTGATGCGCCAGGCCTGGGAGAGCCACATTAGAATGTATGGCTTATCGATTGCTTCGTCTCACACACACCGCGCCAACAGGGACCCCATCAAATCAAGGCCTCTACTTATGGAATATTTATGGCGCTGGATGAACTGGTGCTGGTTTTGGGGGAAGGGAAGACAGCCAGGTTCATGCATTATAGAGCGAGGTACCTTGCAGCGCCCATGATCGAATTTATAGCACACACCCCATGTAAAAAGGGGGGCGGGGGGTGGGAGGGATAAGCCAAGTCTCCACAGGAACCACCTATTGCCGAGACCTCCGTGAAACTAAGAGCTACAAGTTCCCATCCCAACTGGGGCAAGTGCCTTTTATCCTTGCAAATGTTTAAGTACAGCTGCAGTCTTAGCAGCAACAGAGCTAGCTCTTCTTAGCTATATCAAACATAAGACCTATTTCAAAGATAAATCGGACAGGAACCTTTTAGATTCAGGTCATGTATGCATCAGGCCTCTACTTTCATCACAGATTTTTTGCCAAGTGTAACCCCTAGATCACAACAGGAAACGTTGCACGCGTGTGCATTAAAACAGCGATTTTGCCCATAACAGAAATGTGCTACCGCCAAGGTAATGTCCGTCATAAACACTGCTATGAAATACAGGGTCTGCTCTCCACAATGCAAGCAGCTCTGATGCTCATGTCCAGACTCGTTAAGAGCTGCAGTCAGTCACTTAAAAAGTCACTCAAAGGCTCTGCTCTCGATAATGCCAAAGCCACTGGGATCTTGGTTCTTAGCAATAGCCCCACTCGCCCAGAGTTTTGCTCCCAATAAAACGCAGCCTTAACGCCCAGGCTTAATTAAGAGCTCCTGATAACAGCCAGCCCTCCCACAGAGAGATGCAGGAGAACACCAGGTTTCATTCACCCAGAGCTCTGCTGTGATAACTCAAGATTCACTTGGCTCTGTTGTCGACAAAAGGGAGAGGATAGCTCAATGGGAGGGTAGCTGAGGGGCAAAGCGTTCGTTTTGGAAGCAAGACAATGCAGAGCAACACAGGTTCGAATCCTGATCCCATGCTTAGAAACCACCCACTGGTGTGAAGTGTGTTATAAAAGGAGAGCCTCCCCATGAGTTTTGCTATTGATAATGTAAGGCAAAGGGGATATAATCGAATTGACCATCACTGCAGCAGATGCAAGTTAATGCCTGTAAAGTCCATTACATGGATCAAATATCAACCATGTTAGTGACCAAGGCCCATTAAATTCTGCCCAACATGTTCGGTTGCTCTGTGCCTTTCCGTGCGTTTATGTATGTGAGAGAGTTTTGTCTTTACAGGAGGTAGGCATTTAATACCACCCATTGTTTGTAAAAACACTGGCACGTGAAGAAACAATGAAGTTAATCCAGCACAGTTGAAGACCCATATATTTATGTTGCACCTTTGATATTGCCCAATGTATTGCCTGATCTTGGTCTGTGAGTCTTGCCAGATTGCATAAATGAACCTGTCATTTTTTCTAAAGTTGCCCATTCCAGTTGCCACTGTCACTCGGTTGCGTTCCTAAATGGGGAGGGTGGTTATGGAAAAGGATTACCTTTCCAGTGGAGATAAGAAAAATGGGTCCGACACTGTGGCATGGGCTGTGAAATGTCAGAGCAAGGAGAGAAAGGCCGTAAGAATGTTCACCACACCAGTGCAAAGCACACCTGCTAATGAGGGTGAGCGGGAAGTTCAGACTCCACAGCTATTAAATCCATCAAGTCTCTACTGGGAATGGAACTTATGACACTATTGCTCCATTTAGTGTAACGCATACCTTTTTGGAAGTCCTTAATTCATAGTGTTGTTGCAGTGCTAAAATTGCAGGCACGCTATGACAATACCGCAGAGGAATCATTGCAGAGACTTGCAGGTTCTGTCTCACCGAAGAATAGAAGATCCTAAGAAGTGTTGTACTGTCTCAAAATGTTAGGTAAAACAATGGCGTGGATGTGGGGGCCAGGGCCAAGCTACCATCTTTGGGGATTCCACCTCTGGGCAGAAGCTGCCTGCCAAAAATACATGAAATTAACGAAATATCCTGCTTTTATTTATTTTTCATAATACAGCCAATCTGATTGACTGAAGGGGTACCAATGCGGGTGATTTGGTATTTTGTCTTTAATTACCTGCCACCCAATCTGCAGGACAATGTCTTAGTCCAAATGGTTAAATGTCTACAATCTGGTAGAAGCAAAAATCACCTAAGTGCTGGCAGCCCCCCGCCCCTAAAAAAAACATTTGAACGGTTTGAACGGGCTTTTACTGTGCTGTAGAATGACGGGTTTAATTGAGCCCATTTAAAAACAAACAAAACTACATTCACGACGACAGCAAACAGCCCCGATGAACAGTAGCTTGCCTGCGCTGTGGTCTGGCTTGGACTTGCACATTAAGTAGATATATCTACTGCCTTTCTAATGCTCAACAAGCCCTCTCAGGATTACAGACTACTGAACCTTGGGGTTAGATTCATTAGAAGGCATTACTGACCGAGCTATGCATCAACACGCCAGCACCTCTGAAGGACCCACAATGCTATGGCAGCCTCCGACACAAGTAAGGCACAACTGACTTGCCCCAACCAGAACAGTACCTGAATGTCGGGCAATTTCTAAATATGCCATACTCAGCAAAAGATCTAGGGCAGTGCCAGTAACTTGGCATAATTGGGAAGGAGAGAGAGAGGCTGATTGACAGTGCACAATAGGAGCTTTACTGTTAGCAGTCTTCTACAGCAATTCATACTTTGCAGAGTACAGATTGCCAAGAGGCATTCATAAAACCACCAACACATCGAACTCTGGCACATGTATATGTATTGCCAATCTCCGTAAGGATGGATAGATGAGGATGAAAAGTCTTTCCTCATAAAAGAACATCCCGTAACACCAGCATTTTATTGCATCTCTAAAATACATAAAAACGAGATTACACCACCATGAAGACCCATGGTATCAGCAATAAGCTCTCTCCTAGAACCCCTGTCCATATACACATCTTTCTATGCTCAAGCGTGAAACAAATGATGTCCTACATACTGTGGGATGTATTGACCCACTTTTGCTCTACCATGTGGTATCCCTGTGCTCTATTGGCACCAGAAATATCAAAATGCCGCAAAACCCTCAAGCGCGCCAAAACCTATGGAAATCGCGCTTTGCAACACAAAAAGACGGCTGCCCAATCTGCCATGCATGTTGTCAGTGGTGGAACAGAAAGCGCACTCCTGAAACATGTCAACGGGCTGCCCAACAAGGAAAATGGGAGCACAGAGGCAAAAGCAGTGCTTTGCTGAAAGAAATCCAAAATCTTGCTTTTTCCTGGTTGCTGAAACTGCAGCATGCCAGTATAAAACACCCTCAAACATCCAATATTCTTGCTGGGCGTCACAATTCACTTATTTCAAGAAATCATTATGAACATACGTCCTGAAAAGCAGAAAGTTTCAAAGAAATATCCACAGCCAAAGTTACCGGCCTGGGAAATCTGTCAGAATCTGGCCGCAGTACCCTCAGCCGCCTGAATGACAGCTGTCAGAAGCCTGCATGATAGAATTTAAACTTGTACAACTGAAATCTAATGGTTGAAAACTAAGTGGCCTGTTATTGAGAGTAACCTAGGTTGTAACTGTTTAATCCCATGGTTTAGACCTGGAATCAGTGTTCTAGCTGCTTGTTTTGAAATCGTAAGTTTATTTTAAACCAAGAAAAAAATGCAACAGAATAACTTGAATTTAAGCCGGACTAAAAACAACCAAACCAGTAAAACGGCTTCCCCCCACAGAGGCAAAATGCCTCTCCCTTCTGCTTCTTTCCACCAGGAAATCACACCTATGTGATTATAGGGTGGGAGGAGAATTTGGGCTGCTGTGGGAAGGAGACAATGGACATCCTCTGGCTACAGGAACTGTCAAGTGTGAAGGGTCGTAAAATGGCATGGGCCCAGGAGGAACTGGGAGGAGACTGCTTCTGAGCTGCAGGGAGAAGGAGGCAGAGACAGACAGCCATCTGTGGCTGGACATTGACAAAGAACATTTTGTTTAAATACATATAAACTTACTATGTAAAATTGTGAAAATTATAGAAATAACAGCATTGTCAATGTGATTTCTGGATGCATGGGTGAAACTTGACAGAAGCATGAGACTTCATACACTTATGCCCATACTCAATGCACACATTTGTAGAAATTTGCTCCGAAATTGCACATTGTGTTCTGGACAAAAAGGGCGATATTCTGTAAAAAGCAGACACAAGATCTTACAGCGACGAGGTTCGGAGGAGTATCTGCTACACAAAATATGTAATCTATATATGTTATTTTTATAGAGGTTGCACATTTGTAAATATGCATTGTACCAAAAGTAGATTTTGTGATCAAGAGGCGAGGGGTGGACTCTAGGCCTCGTAAACCCACATCATGACAACACACTGTTTTTCTCCTCCTATCAAGGGAGAGGAGACCCTGACCAATCCCTAGCAACGGGGCGAGTTTAGGATAATCCAGCGCGCGCACACCCCTATATCATAAGCATACATAGAAACAGCTCAGCACTCGCAAAACACACACAGATTCACCCTGAAGCAGAACCATCCATCTTCCTTGCTCCAGACTCCAGAAACTTGGCAAGCAGAAAGGCCCATTGCATAGCAGAACCATTTTCAGCTACATTTCCAGAACCAACCCCAGAAATCTATGGGGAACAAAAGAAACAGCTGGGCCGGGCTGTGCTGCTTGCCTGCTAAAAGAATTATTACCAGAACCAAAAGATCCAATCCAGTGCCGAGGTGTGACCAGAACCATTGCAGACCCGATCTAGTTCGTGCCGTGACCAGAACCATTGCAGACCCGATCCAGTCCGTGCCGTGCTGTGAACAGTCCCAGTCCAATCTGGTGTGCCCAGCAGTCTGCCCCAGAACCAGATTCCCTTTCCTGACCAGAAATTTTGACGGACCAGAATCCTGACGGGTCCGTGTAAAAACATGTATATGTACTTTGCTTAGTTCAATCCCCATCTTAAACCCATCCTCTCTTGTATTCAGAATTGTCAGAACTTTTCTTGCACCAAGTTTCTCATTTGTTTTCTAAAATCATAAATCATTAGTGTTGTGAATAAAATATTTGAATCCAAGAATGAAAGCGAGTATCCACCACGTGAAGGGTCCCTGGCCAGGAATGGAGATTCACGTGTGGAATTCTCTTTCTATAGTCATAATCTAGTATAAGAAATCCCATTTGTCTTTTAAAAGTGTATTCCTGTTTTCCCATTCTTGCGCCTATCGCAGAAAAACGACCTCCACTAAAACGTCCATAAATCGCGCTTGATTGTAGCCGACATCCACAGCTTTAATTCGCATCTAAAACTGCATTCCAAATCCATATATAGTTCTCCCGTAATCGCGATTATCGCGCGCTGAAAAGTTTGCTGCAAATTTTCATTTAGGGAATTTCGGACACGTGTAAAACTGCTGTTGATTGCTTCCGACCTCAGTTTTAAGATTTCACATTGCTTCTTAGTATTAAATCATTGCTAGTGTTTGTAACTATCTAAAGTGGCTCCCATAAGAATTTAAACAATTTCAGTAATTTCCAGGAGAGGGGCGTGATGAGTGGTACATCGTTCTGAATAAAATAACTTTTAGACACAAATAAACAAGGATTTCAGTTGTGCATTACACGCTAGGCGTTGACTTGGGTGAAGTGCCGGATTGAAATCACTTACAATCCAGGACACCACAGCAATGATCCACCACCTAGCCAACATCACACTCCAACCAAATGACATCCTGGTGACTTGACGTGGAAGCATTGTATACCAGTATCCCGCAAAAATAATGCATAGACATACTGAAAATCTATTTGGACAAAAGAGTAGACCAGTACACCCCTATATCATTCAACCAAGAATGCAACTGGATAGCTTTATCAGAAAACTTCTTCATGTACCAAGGACAATATTACCAACATATATGAGGGAGCAGCATGGGATCTACTTCTGCACCAGACGTGGCAAATCTGTACATGGACAATCTGGAAACTACACATATTTACAGTGACACCAACAAATACAAACCCCAACTTATTGGGTGGGTCCGATATATTGACAACATCTTCACAATATGGAGAGTAACATCAATCACACTCCAGGAATTCCATACATGGCTCAACAATATAGATCCCTGCATCAAAGTCACGAGGCATCAGGACAACACTCATCCCTTTTCTGGACCTAGATATCCAGTTCACAGACTAGGTACAATTGTTACATCCTTATACCGCAAACCGACAGACAAGAACACACTATTGAACTTCAAGAGTTTTCACCCCCAAGCACTCAGACAAAATCTCCCATTCGGCCAATTTGAGGATAAGGAGAAATTGTACGACATTACCTGAATAAGATAGACATGCAAAGATCTGGAAACTTGCCTGAAAGCAAGAGGATATCCATCCCCGGTAATCCACAACGCACAGAGAACGGCAAGAGACACCAACAGAGAAAACTGTCTTACAAAATATCAAAGAGAAGAACACAAAAAAATGACATACGCGACTACTTTTACACCAGTCAGCAATGAGATCAGAACTATCCTTACAACTGGAACCTCCTGAACACCGATTCATTCACCCCAGAAAAACCTAGGTTTGCCAGAGGAGCCAGAACCTCGGAGACCGATTAGTCCACACATACCCTATCGCAAAAAATCAAAGAGATAACCAAACTAACCTCTGGCACCTTCCACCTGTAGTGAGGCACTACAAATGTGGAAGATGTTCGGTCTGCAGCCTGACCTAGGACCAAAAAGAAGTCCTACTCAATGTGACAACTTGGAAATACAAAACCTTCACCAACTGTCTCACCAAATGGAGCATTTATGCAATAAAATGCCTGTGCAACCTACTGTACATAGGCAAAAGAAAACAGGAAATTAGGCAGTGTATCTGCGAACACGGATCGTGCCTGAAAAACTCAAGAGGACAAACCCATGGTTGCACACTTTTCAAAGCTCAAACACAAACATACAGACTTCCGATGGTGCATCATCCAAACAGTTAGCGCCAGAGGAGGCGACCGCGATCTAGATCGAAGGAAACTAGAACAGAAATGGATCCACCCTTTGGAGACAGTTAGGAACAGACTCAACATTTCCATCGAGTGGAGCATTTTCTTCTAAGGAACGATCATCCAACCATACCTGCCAACACAGACAGGTCTTCCAGTCAGCTAACACATGTGTAGCATTTGTCCATGGATTAGAAATCTGGGCAATCATAGGGACTTCCACCAACTAGGCATTCAGACAGCATAGACACCTGGTAGTGCTCTAGGAAATCGGCAGTGATCATCATGTGGGATACCTATCGTTTTATAGCATCAAAGCAGAAGGGTGCACGCGCCAAACTGGTACCGATGACACTTGTGTACATAGTGGCACTACAAATGGTGGCAACATCTGCCACCGTGGGCCGTAACACACCCAGGTTCCAATGTTGCAAGTAAGTGGAAATACGCAACCTGACTGTCATTGTAACATAGACCTGCGTGTCTATTTCTTGGGCAATACCCTTGGGCTGTATTACATGGGATATCTCATAATACGACTCCAAAGAATTGTTATGTAGCACCACGATTTATCTGCTCAATGTACCATATGATGTAACGAAATGCAATGAATAATCCGCCCAATACCCCACAGGCAACACGTGTGTCCACAAACCCGCGGCCACCTGACCAACACATAGGTTTTTATCAGGGCTGTTCTACATGGCTACCATGAGTAAATATGTGCACGCACAGGATGTGTAAATAGTCACAAGGGCATGATTTGGGGGCAATGCACACGTGATTTTACCAGTAGGTCCAGCACGCAACAGGCTCCACTGCACCCCTTATTTGAAGTGCGCATACACAGCGAAGCACACAAAGCCCGCAATCATATTGGAAATACAAGATCATACAGATCAGACATCAGCGCGTAATCATACACGCCCTCTGGGGGCGCTTATAAGAATTGAACACGAGCATGGCCCAACCTAGTCACGTGTTGCAGTTGCCTAGCGACCAGAGCATCCACCAATCACTGGTTTATACAGGGCTCATAGCGTCCACGTCCCTGCACATGCACATAGACTGCTGCACAACGACTCGGCAGTATACAGCTCTTTTAGTGACTCGCAGGTAAGAGCAACAGCCCACATTGGGCTTATGGCTCCCCCCCAGTTGCTCACACCTCTCCCAGCTCGGATTTTTATCCGCTGTACTTGTAAGAGCCATAGATCACGGACCACTCACGACCCTATTATAGGACTCCTGGTACACTGCACGAGCAGCCCACAGCGCTCTGTCAGCCCCTGGCCAATACCCGGCTGCGCACTGCCCAGGCACAAACCCCTGTCCATTTTGAAGGCACAGGCCATACCATGTAGCAGCACTGCATGCAAAGTATGATCAACAGACCTGGCATCCACTACACAAACCCCTGTGTATTTTTTTTCGAACAGGCTAAATAATTCAGCAGCACTGCATGCAAAAATATGATACGCGATGACCAACCAGTGGCACTATCTTAACAGATTTGAAAGATCAGAGGTCCACCACATCAGAGGCGATGACAGTCCCCACCAATACCGCACTGAAGGCGGCGCAAGAAAGAATAAAAATAATATGTATACCCGAGGCACAGAAACTACTTAAGATGGGTACGATTTTACCACACTTCCTTGGCTCCTTAACCAGCCACATAGACACCCCAATTTTAACAGGTTCTTTTAATCTTTTTCTCCCGTCTACTTTAGACACTCCATCAGACCAACGGTGCGGAGGACCACAGCTCATTCCTACAGCTTCCCCCACCCCCTTTCTCCATCAGTCCTGAGAAAGCACCAGAACAAATACAGAAATTTTAGTGAATATTTGTTCGTGCTTGAAATACTATAGGTATCGACTAGATAGGCGTATGGACATTATTGCTATACTCCAAGTAACAGAATACTAAACCTTTCACAATTTTTGTTTTATATATATCAGAACGTCTGTGACATGTATGTAAATATATGATATACCATTATAGGCAGAATAAATGTGACGGTCCAAACTAGAGACCACATGGTAACAGCAAAATCATTCAAAAAATTAAAATATGTTGCATAATGCAAATGTGGCGATCTATTATATGTACAGATCAGTTATGAATATCTGTTAATTGTGTGGTGAGTATCACCTATAAGTGTCAAAAGGGAGGGGAAGCCGGAGTCCTTCATATATATATATATATGCACAAACTCTGTTCCGTACAGGGCTACAATCAAAAAAATCTTTCCCCAAATCTTCCAAGACTGGAGTTCGAATAGTATAAATATTTGGGGCGGGGTAGGACCAACATAGCCCCAGCACTTTGCTTTTAAAACCTGAAGATGAATAAACAAAGAATTTCAAAATGTTGTATTAATATGCCTCCGTGTATGGTGTCCTTGGGGCACTAGTGAGAGAACCCGAGGTGGCCCATGGGGAGTCTAAGAAAGGACTAAAGGGAGTTGCAGGCCATGGGGAAATCGGCACTCCCTGGCCTAGATGTGCTCACCAGTTGCTTGGGGTGTAGGTGGAAATGTGCATAGGGTACACAGGCGTGATGTTGCAAAGAACGTTTTCCTGTGGCATTGCGCCATTATAAAACACTTCCATGAATCAGGCCCAAAGATGGTACCGAAAAAAAGGAAACCATTCAAGTAAGTGAAAACCAGAGGCGCAGAGCACATGCGAGACAGGCGGTACCTGCTATACTGTCTGCGCACCAGCATTTCTGGAGAAGGGGATTACTGGGACAAAATGAACCTTGTATTGGAGGTTCAGGAGCAAACGCCACAACAGACGTGGAGATTCATCGGTCTCAAGTCCTTCTTGAAGTAGGTGCGTTTATGTGGCAGCAATCAGTGCGAGTATATGGAGATCACGTGTGATGGTACAGCATAGAGAGGTGAGGCAGTGTTCATCCCCAATGCCAATAAATATGGATTATAAGAAGAAAAAAAAAATACATGGCGACTGCCTTAAGCGAGAGGTGGCGGAATAATGCCTCACTTCAGTTAGGTTTCAGGTTTACCACAAAAAAGGGTGCACCTGGATGGAAGGGGGGGGAGGGGGAGTCTTAACTGGGGCTCCTGACCTATGGGATATGCTTGGAGGGTGACTGGGAGCGCACGAAACTAGTTAAAATGGGTGATTTGAGGTTCGTGTTGGTCTCACTTTGTGCAGCCATGACCCTGCATTCGAGATGGTGAGGGGCCGAGTTAGGTGGCATGCTCTTTCCTTAACTTTGTTTCTGTGACAATTTGTATAGTCTAGATTTGGCTTTTTGTGGAAGGTACGTTTATTTCGTATTGTTTTCTCTTTTAGGGGCATTATTGTAGAGTATTATTTAGGCACACACATAAAATACACATTTGTATCAGACAGACATGGGGGTGTTCTTGGTTGTGGGTTTACATTTCCAGATTCGTTTGTACGTGGGGTAGGCTGCAAGTTTTGATTTACATTAATGTAATTTGGTACGATACCTGCAATTTGACATGTGCTAGCAGCCAAGGTGGGGGTAAACTGGAGCTTGGTTTAAAATTCAACAAATTCTGTGCCAGCAGTATATGGAAGGAGATTAAACTGTAAATTGCTGTGTGGAGAGTAGCAGATTCCTTGTCCAAATCATACATTTTGGACAAAATCGGCCTTCCGGATCTAGACTAACTGAAACAGTCTTCGGTTTTCCATAGTAATATGCAAGGATACAGCGAGTGTGTATAGATGTTTCTACGAGCATTGTTCTTCTGTTGTAATTCATTTAACGTACAATTGATCTTGTACAGACAAAGTCTGCTGCATTATTTTGGTTGCCAGAGGTTTTGCAATGCAACTCCCATCATCCCACATCCAGCATTGTCAATGTGGAGGGATCATGGGAGTCGAAGTCCACAACATCTGGAGAGTTGCAGGTTGCAGACGCCTGGCTTTACT
Source organism: Ambystoma mexicanum (assembly GCF_040938575.1). Classification (NCBI taxonomy): domain Eukaryota; kingdom Metazoa; phylum Chordata; class Amphibia; order Caudata; family Ambystomatidae; genus Ambystoma; species Ambystoma mexicanum. The sequence goes on along the minus strand of NC_090932.1, from coordinate 289,035,865 downwards.
GTATACAGTACACAGTTTACCTTGTTTGTCATAAAATGAGCAGCACAATGTCCGACATATTATACTACATCTATTAGCGAGATTGAATGGATAGCAATAGTGTAGTTTCCAGGCAGGCCACTTCCTCTTTAAGACTCTTTTTTGCTTCAACTCTCCCCTACACTGGAAGCTGTCCTAGTATTACCTAGTATGGGAAGATTTGTCAGATTGCCCTTTTATTTCCCTTAACTTCCATTCAGCCAACACTCGGCTCAGACACCTTTGTCAGCAGCCTCAACAGGACTAGAGTTCTCAAGTACTCAAGAATACCTGGTTTTTAAGTCCCCACAACGCACAGGAACTCTCGATCACCTCAAGACCATCACTCGTCCATAACTTGATTTTAAATAAAACCACATGGCGCTTCTAGCTGACAGGATAACTTGAATTGTCTAATATCAACAGTTCTTAATTCTTTCTGCGGCTGTTTTGGTAAAAACCCATACCATATATATGTTACCAGCAATCACCATCACTCAACCTTATGTTATCTTTCCCTTTTGTTGTGACTTCCCGCCTTGCTGTCCAGCTTACTCTCCCCCCCCCCCCCACCTTCCACCCAGCCGTCCTTCCACAGACCCGTCAGGTTTACACCCTGGATTCGGTCTCAGTTCACCCAAACGGACATGGTTTCAGTGCTTGAAGACCACTCAGCTGCAAGTTTGTCACAGAACGGAAATACTGCTTCGAGGAGGCATTTCATTATTTGGGATTAGAAATGTTAGAAATAAAGTCACTTGATATATGGTGTGACTACATGTGTGAAAGGTGTGTTAGTGCAATGTCACAGGCAGGCCAATTTTATTTCTGTATATCAGTTATTACAGTGCATTGAGATTTCACAGTGACAACTTACCATGCATAAAGTAAGGGGAGAACCTTTGGCTTTTTTATTTAAATACATTTGAGTTTTAACTAAGCATGTGTCTTGTCCAGGAGTTTCCACTTAGTGAAAAGTGTGACAGATATCTCAATAGCATTGAAAGGCAGCAAGAGGCTCCTCTGAATAGTAGCAACAGTGACACTAAAATAGGAAACACCCATGTCAATGTAATTTACTTTGTGCTTTCGGTAAAAGGGTTGTACATGTTTATACTCCTGAACAAGATGGGGCAATTTCACCATAAACTATCCTCCCTTTTTTTGACTACGCAGAACAGTTCCCGGGGACAGCACGTAAAGCCCCAGCCCTCGGATGTGCTCGAAACACTGACTTAACTGGCAGGCGGATTGAGGAACCCTTGATCAAAAATATCCCAGTGTTCGCACCCAAACTATTTACTGTTGCGACTGCACCTTGCCGTATTCTGCCATGTATTAGTTCCATTGCTTTTATTTACTTGCAATGCCATAAATGAAAAATAAAAAAGGATGTAAAAAAAATGACTATCCAATTAAGTTACAAAACGCCCTGTGAAATTAATGGAACACGGGGGGGGGTTGGGGAATTGGGGGGATATAAGGATTGGAGTCAAAAAGGTTGCTTTAAGGGAGTCGTAAGAGAAAGGTAGGACATGGAGCAGATGGAATGGGTACCAGATCTCCAAGTGATGGGGGCATGAACCATACAAGGTAAGGGATTGCCAAAGTGGCACAGATCCACTCCGCCCGAGTACCCTGCAGTGGGCAGCTCCAGCATGGTTGGTAGCCCAATAGTGCCTAATGGCCCCATATCGTGGGAGACACAGTCTGCCGGTCCTTGTTTCAGTCAAGAGAAACGTGGACTACAGAATCGGTCATCTGCCCCGCACAAGGCAGAAGCTCTGCTGCAAGTGGACGGCACAAGACCTACAGTGAAAAATGCAGGCGAACTGTGGTTGCAGGTACATTCTTTCAATGGAGAGGCGTGACCATTTCCCACTAACAGATGCGAGTGTGATTTAATGCAGGATTATCAAACAAAAGACTTGGAGGGGTGGGAATCTCCCCCTGCAACAAGAATCCTCTTAAAAAAAAAAAAAAAGGCTAAAATGGTGAATTTTACAGTACATTTTCAATTAAAAATTGTGTACCAGCATTGGTTCTGTGGACTAAAATAGAAAGAAAAAAAATCCAATAAATGCCAACTCTGTCTTTAAACACACATCATTCATAATGGTTTTGCCAGCAATTCCAGTACTGTTAATGTAAATAAACACTCATGTGCCTTCTCCCAAAAGACCAGTATTGCTAGTAAAAATTCACAATAATGATCAAGGCTCTTATTGCTTCTGGGATCAATTGTTACGATTCTCTGTGCATTCAATGTGAACCTACATGTATGCATGGACTGCCTTGAACCCCATAACGTTTGCTTGCGGCCAAGCTTAGCTTTTTCGACACGCCGAGCTGCAAAATAATGCATACGTTGTCATCTGCCACCACATCACCAAACACAAACACCTCATATACCAGTTACCATGACTCAACTCGGACAACAAAATCCTAATCCATGGCATCCTCCTTCCTCTCTGCCCCCAGAAAAGGAACCTATACCAGACATCCCAATGTAGGAAGATTCAGCACACTGAAAACTGTTTTGTCAAGGGACCCACACTTCCCGCAAGATTGGATCTGATCCCAATCTGCACTTTAGGCACTTCACCACATATCTCCTCATCTCTAGATGAAATAAATGTGTGTTAACGCACGTTAAGAAGCAAAAACGATTAATGGTTTCATAAAGTTAATACACAAAATAAACCTACCCGACAAATATATAAAACCAGCATTTTGAAAGGAACTTTACATGTCCCCAAGTAAAGTCAACCTAAAAAATCACCTGTGTTTTGCAACTGTACTTTCCAGACTTGGATAGACAAAACTGTAAAGCTCAGCTACTTTTAGTGATCAGACAGTGGTCTTGTTTGTACAGCTTCAAGCAAGCTTAAACCTTAAGTGATGCATCGTCTGTCTTTCAGCAGGCACTAGTGAGAAAAAGGCAGCACCCACGTATGCTGGATGGTGGGAGACTGAGAACCGGTTGAAAGACCTCATTTCTAGGCTACAATCCCCTTGCTCAAAACCTGTGTGACCTCCCAGCTCCTCATTCACAAACTGGGTAGTATGTGGAGACCCTACAGCCACCACCCATAGCAGACCGGAATGCCCACTAAATACTTCCTAGCCAGGCCACCTAAACTCAAAAGCCCAACTATAGGGCCCTTATGAAACAATGAACCAAAAGCAATAGCATTAAACTAACATTCAACCCGGTCCTCTTCATTTCTCCCCCCCCCCCCCCGAACCCGCCCCCAATGTTCATATTCAATACATCGAACAATAATATGTCTGCACGTAATTTATAATTAACAACTATGTCGCCAATTGTGTTAGCATTCAATATGTGCAATAAAAATGTGTTTGTATAAAACTCATACATCAAACTGATGTCCTTATTCCTCCAAGTGTCATTCACAAATGATAAATCACTTACCATGCATTACAATATGTTACACAATGCACACTAAATGTACCAAACAGCCTTCATAAAGACCCTGAGGAGGTCAAAACACGTGTTGGCTGACCACCAAAACTATGAAAAAAATAGGAAAAAAAAATGCAACCCACTTCAAAGAGCCCAAGAATTACAATAATTTCATAATTGTTTGAGCACAAGGTATCCGTGTTTAAACTGGCACAATTTATAAAAACGAGTTGTGGGCAACACTTCTCTGCCCCCCCCCCTCCACCCCCATGACCTCGCAGCAAATTAGGGGGTTTTGTTTAGTGCATATTTAACAATCATTTCGAAGTGATCCGAACTCCGAACTGTGGCAGCCACATGAAATATTACCCATTTAAGTTGAGTGATTGGGCCAAGATTGGTCAAGTGTGGATGCCATGTTTTCTGGTTGCAAAGGTTTCAGACCATACATGTTCGCATTGCAGCTTTAGTTTGGCACGGACATGCAAATCCTGGAAAGAAATACTCTGACAGTAGATCACTGCATGGGTGAAAGTGCCACTTTAATTTACTGTGTGAATGAAACAGGAGGAGGGGATGCCTGGCTCCAGTTGGGTTCTGCGCTGTGCTTTCACTGGACCCATCACATGCATACATGCCATTACCCAGTCGATTTGGGAAAAGTTAGCACAGTCCTCGTTTTAAACTTTGCATTTTGGGACTTTTAGCTCGGATTGCCCCATTGTAAATCCAGGACAACAGCACAATGCAAATTCAAAATCAGGACTGGACTAGCTTCTCCCGAATTAATTTTGGTACGTATGCCCCAGGCTCTTCCATACTGTGATCAAAACGGTGCCCCATTGCCAGTGATGTGCATGATATTACAGAGATGCCGGAGGCCCCAGGAAACGCACCGCGAGCGTATAGACATTTCATTTTAGCCGCTTGAAGTAGCTTTGGGTTAAAGATGGACTGCACAAATATCCCCCGGGGAAGCGTGAGCCGGCTCTTCGCCAAAGACCAGGTTCGTGCTAGAGAGGACTGAAAAGCACTGGACGAGAGCTCTCTGGCGCACTGCAACACCTGCCGCTCTCCTCCGAGGAGGAGGAGGAGGCTGCGCGCTCACCGCATGCGCACATAACCGCCCCCTCCTCCTGGCTGGCGCCGGTGGTGCACACAAGCAGCAGTCATCGTTGCGACTTCCTAATGGCGATATACATCTAACAGCGAGCCATTTCATCATTCACCCAGCAGATGTGCTTTTACGAAGGAAGACTGGTGCAAAGCATACCAGTAATAACTCCCTGTCTAAACCCCAGACCCTTTACACGTGGAGGTATAAAGAACCCAAACGAAAACTGGGCGTATGGATCTCTGAACTGAAGACCACACTGCTAATTAAAAGGACAATATGCTGTAGGCTTATAAAAGACAGGACTGTTTGCAAGGGCGGGGGGCATTGGGCAGCAGTGGGTGCATTTCTGTGTCGGTTATACCACTGAGCCCGAGCCATTCAGGCAATCGCCGGCCTTCATGTCGCCCTGACCCAGGTGCCCATTGCCCGTTCACTATAAACCGACCAGTGCCTTATCCCAGCATTTCATATTCTTTACATAATTTCTTCTTGGCATAGCTAGTTCACGTCCTGGCATGTTTTCATCCGATTTGGCAAAGTTTTCTGAAGGTTTACAGTAGCAAAACTAACTCCAAATTCTTTACTGACAGGGGACCTTAACCACAAGGATGTATACACACGAACGCAGAGAGGGATGGGGAGAGAATTCTTGGCAGAGTTTATTTACACGGGCTGGAACACATCCACACAGGAATTCATGCACCCAGTGAAAAGATGGAAACCGATCCACAGTCCTTCTGGAAGCATCAACCCTCAGAATACTCCACATGCCAAAATTCAAGGCACTTGGCCACGCAAATGGTGGCGCCAGAACACCAACAAAACAGAGAAAACAGCCGGAGTGAGTAAGATTCATGGTCAGTATAAACGTATGGCGGTGGTGGTCCAGATCATGTGCAACTTCTGCATTCCTTGGTGGTCAGTTGTGCACTTGCCAAAACCTACAGATGGCACTCCTTAATCCTCCCTTGCAAATCTTCAGGGAACAATCAAGCTGCAACCCAAACAGTGATCTTGTAAGAAATAACGTTCCTGAAAGGACATCACTTCTACGTCCAATTCTCTACATACAACTGAACAGTAATCCGTCACGAAAGGGAAGGCAGAAAATAGAAACGTGCTTAAGCTTTTAGACCTATGTCCTACAAAAAAAAAAAGTGTAAAGAATTATCCTTCCTAATCGTCTCAAACTGAAAATACAAAAGAACCAAGAGTGCAAACAGCCTTCCATAGTGGAAGTCTTTGGGGGTTTATATATCTAATAGAACACCTACATCTGTGCCCCAATGTAATAATACATTTTCTCGTCAAGTTGGCACTCAGTGTATGGCATGACCATCAGGTTCGTGATACCAGGTAACGAGACTATCACAAAAGCCATAGAGGTAAGAGCCAAGTAGGGCAGGAGGAGAGCTGGTAAATCATTCAGGGGGCATCCCCACCAGGCCCTTCCTATTGCCATTAGTTGAACTGTGCCCACATGGTTACAATTCCCTGCTGCCGAGTTAGACCTTCTTCCCATGGAGGAAGCCACATCAGTTGGAGAATGCACAATCTTCACCTGCTCACAATAGTTTTAACATTTAAGGGGAGGTCCAGGATATGCCACCCCTGCAATTTTTTCCCCCAAGAGGCAGCTAGAGTGGGTTTTGCGCCAATGCAGTCTAGTTGGAATGCTGTACATTTGCGCATTCACTTACATTTTTGTCATGCTTTCCTCCCAATTTGTTTATGCTCCTAAATGGAGACCAGCTTTGTTTTGGAGACCCAGAGAAGTCCAAAAAGGTTCGGACAAAGCCTGTACAATGCATTAGATTGTGGAAGGCTCTTCGGTTTCCCCCCCCCCGCCCCCCACACCCATTCACAAGCTCGGATGCGATTGGCTGTCACGTATGCTGCTTTAAAGAAGCCAAGAAATGTGTTGGATTGTCCCAATCCCATTTCTGTTGGCCGATTTTTGCCTCCCGATGTCTACGTGATCGGACAAAGAGCATATCACCCTGGTATGCGACCGAGTGCAGTCGTTCCCAAGAAAGGATGTGCGCCGATTTAGACCACAGTCACACATTCCTGTCGAATTCTGAAGTTTGTACACTTGCTCCAAATCCCTTTGCCATGTCCAATAGCCCTCGATTGTCATCTCAAGGGGACCCCAATCTGTTGCCGATTCTGCTTCACTATGTGATCTATCCCATTGTATTTCTGGTTAATTTGGAAACCCTAGTACGATTTGAAAGAAAAAAAAATAATCTTGAAAGCACGAGTGGAAACCAACTCGTGTCCACCCCTCCCATTACCGTACTGATACATGTGTCCGACTGTTCCTCCTCGCTTTTCACTCCTACAATATATTTAGGGGGCCTGGACATAAATTCTCAGGACAGGGTGCATTTTACTAATTTGTCATGCGCTATATTCCATTTATTTCTGTGGCTGTATCGTTAAGCAGCCATCATTCCGTCCAACCTAAAACCCTTTGTAGCAAACACAAATGCAATACAAGCTCTGGCTAGATTAACTTTATTAAACAACGTGGTACTACAGCAATTTATCTAGACGCTACGTGAGTAGTAATGTCAGTATCTACCACTAAACACTCAGACGCCATAACCGATGGCAAGAGGAGCTATGCAAATAGAAGGTATCATACCTGACATGACAGGGCCAGGTTGGTCGCAAACCATTTGTCAGAAACGGAAAGACGGACCACACATGAGGTGGCCCAACAAGTCCCTATAAACAATTTCGGACATGGCGCAACAATTGACAGGCTTGGCCTGGATCAACATCGCAAGACAATTTCCAAGTAAAAGAACAGGCTCATGCACAAAGGTCTGTGTAACTTTTATTCATGCAGCAAACTCCTTAGAATGCTCTCCCACTCCAGCCCCTGAGCAAACCATATAGTCAAAGTGGACCTTCACATCGTTAAACAAATTCCTCAATGTTGGAAAAAGTTGGTGGGTTTGTGCAGTGGTTAGTTTAGTAGGTATGTGTAGGTTCGGGGGTGATGAGCAGGATCGGGGTTTGAAATCGACAAGAGTTGGATTTGATGGGTATGGACACGTAATGGTGGGGATCAACTAGAGTTGGTCATGGTAAGAGGTTATTGGATGCAGACAAGGATGGCCCTTGCTGGATATGGGAAGTGGTTCGGTTTTGTGGGTATGGATTGCTACTGGATTGGGTAGATAAGGGACGATGTTAAGGTATGGCCAGGGGTTGCTTTCGACACGTTGGGGGTTATATGGACATGAATAGAGAGAATAGAGATTGAGTGGGCAGGCACTGGGTTGGTGGGTAAAGTTCTGGAGCTGGAATCGAGTAGGAGTTGTGAAGGTATGTATGCAGTATATGGGCAAGGATTGGTTGGTATGGAAAGATTGTGGGCTTGATTGGATGACTAAGGGAAGCGGTTGAGGTGGCATGAACAGGTAGCGGAGCAGGGTTTGTTGCATACAGGAAAGGTTGAGGCTGAGCATTGATTGGTGTGCTGTGCATGAGTTAACGTGTATGGAAGGGGTTTGGTGGGTATCAGCTGCGACTGGGTGTGTTGGGCATAGGATAGGGATAATGTGGATTGGTATGAGCTGGTATTGGTTGTGAAAGTATACATAGAGGTCGAGTGGAAACAGGTACGGAGCTTATATAGGCAGTTGCTGTGTATGGTGTGGTGTGGTACAGGAAACCGGTGGGTTTGATCGATAAGGGTTGCAGATTGGACTAGTTCGGTCCAGATGGGATGCTTGCAATGTTTTATGTCAGGTTTTGTTGGGGGTGGGAGAGGGAGTGTCACCCGAGGATCAACTCATGTCATGATACTCTGCTTCTGCTTTCTCACACCAAATCCATAAACCACCCTTCCACAATAAAAAACAAAAGCCCCCTTACCTTTTCATGGACAGGAGATCTTTCCAGCCATCCAACCTGGAGGGAGAATAAATAAATCACAATTAGTGGACAGATCCTTGAAATCAGGCTTCCATGAAAGCAGGTGGTTTCAACAGCTCAAGACACCCCGACTTCATGAGAGCACAGGTTCTGTTAAGTCCATTGTATGATCACCCTGAATTCAATGCTGGCTGGGAGGAGCTTGAGGGCTCACAAGTCACGCCAGTGCACAGGCAGACTTGTTTTCATCACTAGCAAGACCTCCGCATGATTATCAGCTTCAGATGTCTGCCAATTTTTTTTTATTTCATATTAAAAAAAAATAAAAAAACATAATACTTATCAAGCACTGGCAAAGCCAACAATTTTGGTTTTTCTATAAGCAGACTCGTTTGCCCCCATGTGTATACGTTTGAACACTTCAATTTGTATATATTAGTGTTGTACAAATTACATCAAGTCAATTAACATGTTCGCATTACTCGTCCTTTTCTACACCAAATCCTTTTTGAAAGTGTCTTGCACTCGCCGAGCATCTGCTGAGAGAACCAGCCCAACAATTTGAAGAGCACTGTTCTTGGCACTCCCCGTACCCCCTGTAGGTTAGTTGCCACATTCTTTGGGGTAATATGAAAGCAGACAGGAAGGCTAGCACAGTCCCTAATCTCACCAACCAGGAGTGCCAAGAGCAAGGTTCCATGTCATTTCTATAACGACTGGCATCAATGAAGCCCAGAGAAGGCTTTCACTTCTCGGATCAGACCCTTCTACAACTATCAAGAATGAGGTCAAAGCGTAAGCTTCATAAGGATGAATAGCTGAAAATAAGCTGTTTGAAATATGTAACTAGGTGCTTGTTTACAGGAAGACTTGGGAGAGTCTTGCTTAGAGCTCGGCGAGCCCCACATTGGGCTCTGGCTCCCCTTCAATACTTGTACTAGAATACTCGAAATGCCGAAATTCACTATGGATGACTGTAGCAATCCTAGACACTTTTGCATTTAAAGACCTTGGAGATTGCCAGCATGAACTTATTAAACTTAAATTCCTCTTAGCAACGCTAACGTTGCTAAGCGGAATTTAACGTGTTTACACTGTGGCTCAATGGCACGCAGGGCTAGCCGGGGAACACTATTTTACAATCATATCTCTGGGTTTGAAATTGGGATTCGATCAGCAGGCGCTAAAGCCAGTTCCTGTGTGTCAGGCATCACCCTGTAAGCAGGCACTACCATACAGGAACCAGGAGCTACCAGAGTTGCTCTTTTTTTAAAAACTTTTTGTATGAACCAGTGGGTTTGAATGTGTATTAGATGTGCCTAAACTATGCAATCACTAATTCCGAGTACTTCCCTTGGTCACCGGTATGTAACATTCCCTTGGAGTTATGCTACTTATCCCTCCACAAGACCTCTTCATAACGCCCCATATTCTCGTGCACAATGTGAACTCATTTTCATAGGGAATTAGCTTAGCCAAGAACCCACGTGCTGCGAGGTATGGTAGACGGCGCTAAGCAAGGCCACTTGAGCCAACCTTTACTTTGAACTCAACCTTCGCCATTACTATGTGGGAAGGATTGAGCCAAATAAAGCCAACAATAGGGAACACAGTGGCAAAGAGCATCTCCTGCATTTGCCGAGGCTCATTCTTGCTGCATGCAAACTTAAGATTCCTATTGATAAGCCATTGTAAACGTACTCAGATCCTGAACTGGACATGGGGGCCAATGTAGTTGAGCCTTTCTAATAGGACAAATGCAAGCATATGTAAAATTCTTCCGACTCAGTGAATCCAGGGTAGCTGCCCACCTTACATTTGACCCAAGACTGCATCTGGAGGGCTCAGACAATAACGAGGTGCAAGTCCACCTATCTGCCAGCCAAAAGTGGAGGACTAAGAGAGGAGGCAGGTGACAACCCGATCTTCGTCTCCCAGCCACCTGATTATATTGTCAGGGGGATCCACACTCCAGAACCAAGTACTCAGGGGAGGGGGGGGATCCACACTCCAGAACTAACACTTGCAAAGGAGTGACCTGCCCTGGGCAGTTCGCTCTTAGTAGGACCTAAAATACATCAAGAAAAGAGATTGATAGACCAAAGGATCAAGCATACAGCAGATACAAGATTACATAGCACCTCAAGCCTGCACACTGGATTGCATGTCAAATCATAGACCTCATTCGGCACCCCGACAAAATGATGGATGCCGAAAAAGGTCTATGATTGGACATGCAATACAGTGTGCAGTTCATAGCCCTATTTCTCCCCTCCATCTGCATCAGAAACTCTGATTCAACCTCAGCTGTTGCAAATTCCATTAAGCCACTTGCAAACGGCTTGTATTGGCTGGCCTGTGTATGCTGGGCTGTTGAGCTGCTATGGAGACAACGCCACTGGACTACAGTTGCAAGCCTGGCTATTGGACTCCAACAGAGCCTATGGCTTTCAGTTATTTTAAGTGTACCATGCATTTTCTGTGGGATATGGATGCAAAAGTCACACCTGGACCGATTAGACTACATTTGCCTGGCATGTTAATTGGAAAAATAGAAGTATGCTAAATGTTACTGAAGGTTTCAATTGTGCATGCCTCAATATTAGTTTTTTGGAAGAGCAGGACCAACTAGCGTTAGCTGGGCAAGTAGTTTTATAGCCCATCCAGGGATGAGACCGCATCTTCACAATGGAAATTGTGACCAGCAGGGATGTCTGCAGCAGGTTCAGTAAACAGACCCATGCAGCTCAGAACCAGTGGCACTCAACTTTCCATACTGTACTTGCTCTATATTCCTTCCTTTCTTTGCCATAGGTGTCCCAGGGATCAGTCCTTCCCGATATTACCTTAATGCACAGCTCTCGACGTTCCAGACACATGGCAAACAGTCAAACACACTTCTCCAGGTTCTTCCGATCTGCACCATCAACACAAAGCACTCCATTTTATTTTTTCCCCCTCAGCCCAACTAACCAAACCCTTACCCAGATCTGCACCCGCACTTGGAAATGATGCAAATAGCAGCGGTTCCTATCATAATCCTACCACCACCAGTGCTGGTCATTGGGCCGGCTCTTGGCAGATCCGAGATGGAGCCGGATCTCGGGATCCGGCCAGAGTCAGCCGCCCAAGCCCATGAATGCGCTGGAATAGTAAAAAGAAAAAAAAAAAGTGCCCGCGACGGCAGCATTGCCTTTTACCGCGGCTTTGGCACTGGTGTGTAATGCACAATGCTCGCTACATGTACAACTGATTCCTTTCATTTGTACATGTACGAGCATTGCGCATTACACACCAGTGCCAAAGACGCGGTAAAAGGCAATGCTGCCTTCGCAGACGCTTTGTTATTTACATTTTTATTTTTTTTAAGTCTTCCAGCACTGCTGGATGTCCACTACTTGCCCCGCCCTCTCTAGACCACGCCCCCCGGACACCTCCCCCCGACCCCTCCCCCTCCTCCACCACCCCTCCCCACCCCCCCAACCCCTCCCCCACCCCTCCCCCAACCTCTCCCCCTCCCACACCCCTCCCCTGACCCCTCCCCCACCCCGACCCCACGCCCCCTCGGACACCGCGCGCGCCCCCCCCCCAACACCTCCCCCACCCCTCTAAAAATTATTAGGAGGGGACAAGCTGAAGCTTGCCCAATTAAAAAAAAAAAGGGACAGGAGGATAGAGCCTGGCCCAGTGTATTATTTATGAGTGTACAAGAGTTGTATGTAGCATGCCAGGTGTCTGTTGTAGCCAGGAGACTCCAAGAGTTGGATTCTTGCTGGATGTCTATTTTGAAGACCTTCAGGTTGGTGGGAGTTTTAGGGCAGGGCAAAGAGGACACAAGACCTGTCTAATTGAGAGAGTGAAAGAATTTGCACTGTGCCAATATTTCCAAAAGGGTAGCCTTGGGGCATGAGAGGACATCTAGGCTCACATGATGGGCAGATGTTAAAGGAATCTTACATTCAAGAAAGTGATGGCGCTGCTCAATCTCATGTGGATTCTCCTCACGAAAGTGAGATCAACAAACCTGGAATCCCACCATTTTGTGTTCTGATTTAGAGAAAGCTTGAATTAATTCACCAGGAAAATAGCAAAGCACCATAAGGCCACCAGCAAGCATATTGGAAACGCATTACATCTAATAGCTGAAACGTTTACTCCATTTAAAGCCCATGGAACTTTTCAGCTGCTTGGATTTGCCTGAAAGTACTGGCTTTTAACTGGAAAATGTTGGTCACAATGATGAACCATGACACAGATTTCAACCAATCTGCATCCTCGGTTTTCCGTGGCTGAAAAGTTTCAAAATTAAGGGGAATGCCGTGAAGAGTTTGTGGTCAGGCTAGAATCCAGGGCGGTTCTGCGCGTTTTACTTATAGATTTCCAAGTAAACGGATTGTAACCTTTAGCGCTCTAGATGTTTGGGACTAACTTCCATCATTCATTGCCAGCATAGTCAGAGGGATTTTGGGCGTCATAGTTCATAACATCTGCTGATTAGAGCCCTGGTCTATTTGGGGAACACACAGGTTTCCCAGTTAGGCTACAAAGGGATTACAGATTTCTTCCAGTTATGTACGCTGCCACTTCAAAAGTTTTCCCACTTGCATGAACTGTATGTTATGTGGTGCCATCCACGTACAAATCGAATGCATTTTGCGAGTTGTGGTCTGCTTTCACATAACCTGAGGTTACCATTTGACTGCACGTTAGCAGGCACCATGCTTCTAACTGTTTTTTAAAGTGTTTATGGTTTAAAGCACAGACCTAGCTCGAGCGCAACAGAGCGCTGTACAGAGTGTGGATAGCCAGCAATTGGGCTGCCATCTTTTAACATTAGCTCAGTACTCTGAGGTCTGTGCATCCATTGGAATGAGTCCTTGTTCAGGCGTTGTTGAAAGAGCCATATCCTTGCCACAGGCTGTCCTTTTACAAATTACTGGAATGCGATTGTCTAATTGAAGTGAGCATTTAGTAAACCAAATCAGTATTTGAAGACCCAGAGCGCAGCACAGGGTGAGTAGCACGAGAACCTCGAGTGTAAGCCAAAGTGCATTTTCATAGTGTAGACTACTGGAAACCACACGGATCATACAATCTGCAAGTTACAAGACCCCACTGCCATCCAGCTCAGTTGGACGGATTGCATCAAATAATCAGGCAGATAGACCAACTACTAAAGCCCAAAGCTATTAAACACGAATTTGAGCGCCCCTGCCCCCCTCCAGTCTGTAGGACAAGGTTACTTATGGGGCAACCACTTGTAGCCCTTTCACCAAAGGGGGAATATTTGATCTACTACACTACATTACTCGTGCACTTTGCCCATCACTAAGGTGACCACCATCACATATCTGTACGGTCCAGAAAACACACACCAATCGCAGGCAAAGTAGAATATCAACTGGGCAGAAAAAAATGGTGCCCCTCTACTTCGTAACTTAAGGCTGGCATTTCTGCCCCTAAAGCCCTGGTTGAAGACACCCGTGCACCAAGCTTACATCTTTGAGGCATTATACGGCACGGATAGCCGGGCCTCTGTTGGTCTTTGGACAGGGTTAGGATATGGCTTCGTGCCCGTTTCAGGTAACGGGACTGGGTAGCGCAGAATGCACCAATCTACCAAATTGGGTGCTAGAATGATTAAATGTAACCTAACGTACAGTCTTTCCAGGAAGTTTTCTACTTAGTTCACCAAGCCCATTTTAAGGGATTCCCATGTATAGAAACGTACGTGTAACCATGATTTCGTTTTTGGTCAGCAAAGCCCCTCGTTTTTAGTTGGAAGAACAAGGTGTCCAGTCCCCTAAAGGGTGCTTATGAAGTGAGGCAGCATGGCCCAATTGCATAACTTGAGCTTCAAGATAACAGCAGCCCCAACTTACAGCCCTGCGCAGAGTCTGAAACCCTTGCCCAAGCACATTAAGCCCAACCTCGTGCTCAGATACCAAGGCCCCGAGTCATAGAGCTTTTTCCAATGGGGTTTTGCCATTATAAAACGCTTCTGTCAATTAGGCCCTTAATCTTGATCGATTTAAGTGGGCTTTCGTGTACCCGAGGAGACCTCGGCATGGCTCAATGCAAGCGTTTAGGCAATCCGAATTTCAGTAGCTAGCGAAAATGAGGCACAACACAATACATTTCTGAAAGATCACATGCGATTTTGTAAAGGGAAGCAAGTATTTCAGACAAGGTTATAAAAACTATTCTTTATAAATTTATTTAGCACTTTTTAAATCGCGTTTTATGCATGGCCAATTTTTCCCCATCCCGGACTGACTTACAAAGCGATATGATTATTTGGGCCCAGGGTCATACAAGGTTGATGTGAGGAAGTCAGAATTGGAATCCATGTCTTTGTTCTGAATTCTGCAGCTCCTTTTACATCCTTTCCATACAAAATGTAAACTGCTAAAGTTAGAGGAAGCAAAATAACCCCACCCCACCATTCCATTCCATTCCAAATACGAACATTTTGCATTGGATCACGATTTGCGCTAGGAATGCACATTACTGTTAAGGGTTTGGTGCACGTGTGCTCAGGCCATGCACTGCCCTTATTTCATAAGTGACTGGGAGAGACATCTGTGGCCAGTAGTTTACAACTCGCTATGTGGCACAGATTACAGCCTCCACAGTAACCCATCGTTGAGGGGAGAACCACTGCATCTGTGGGACATCCCATCACTAAGGAAACAACCAATGCAGCCTTCACCTGTATGACAACCGATCAGAGTGGAGACAACCATCACAGCCTTTTCCTGCAAGACAACCTATTGTTGAGGCGGCAACCACTGCAGCCCTCACCTGTAGAACAACTATAAAGAGTTCACTCTGCCAAAAAGGAGTTACACTGATCTTGATAAGAGAATACCATGCTTTGCTCTGGGATCAGTTTATTCATTCAGTTAAACTACAGCACATAAGACTCAGCAAAAACCTATCCAGAGGCAAGGCCCGCAGCCTTGACATGTAGGAACGCTCAGTACTGATGGAACAACCAGTGCAGGTTCTCATCATGAACAGTAAGGGACCACCGTGCCAACCCTCTGAGTGTATTGGTCGGTACTTCCCACCCCCTGGTTGTCCAACACGACCCTCTGAGGGCCAAGAACCCACAGGTCTACCTGACAGTCTAGCAATCCAGCCTGGCTACACTAGCCATATTCCCAGCCTGGCCAGCATTCACTGGCAAATATATTAAGATGCCAGGCACACAACCCGCCGTTACTCCCTTTCTTTTGATAATCTCCATTCATCAGGGCCTCCATGCACGCCGAGGTCACAGGTTCAGGGGACATCACAAAGCCCATGCAAACCCCGGCACAGGGCTGCTCCACGTCTCTGAACCACAATGGCATTCCCGATTAGAGCCGCGTCAGCGGGGAGGAAACCATTGGGCGCCGCGCCATTAAGAGGCTGGGAGCGAGGACGGGGCCTCTGGAGAAGCCTCGGCTCGTCACCCCATTGTCCCCCAGCAATTGATGGACTGGCTAATGGGGGAGGGCGGGAGAAGGTCAGGTGAAGGCTGTCGAGGGTTCCAGGGGATTAGACAGAAAGAACACTCTTCAACTCTAGCTGGGGCGTGAACTATAGAACTTCACATTTTCAGGCTTTAACACAACTCATTTCCTACGACCTTCACAGAAGGCCCGCCTCTCTTAACCCCATACAAACTCGATCCCTGGACACCACTACCACAACAAGAGGGGCCCGCGCTGCTGCAGAATGATGTAAACTACTTGGATCTCGTCCTTCCTCATGCACGAGCAGAGGTGCCAGACAAGGCAGCGACAGGGGAAGGTGGCAACGAGGCACACTAGGATCATGCTGCTGGATTTTAACTGTTCACAGCCGGTGCACACATCCACAGCAGACCTCCTTCGGGAGTTTATTCCCAGGCGGGCCTATCCTCCCTGGATGTAGTTTCCGAGCATGCGCAGGATGGCTTTACTAGGCCACAGGAAGGGCTGCATTAACTGACACAAGTCTCAACTGGGCAAAGTACTGCTTAAATCCCTGCACGGCCAGAAGGGTGCAAGTAACCCAGGGGTGAAATGCCAACCACTGGCCATCCAGGGCAAGATGCGAGGCGTGTACGGCATACGCACACAAGGCCAGGCCACATTTGCAGAAAGGAGTAGTGGGAGTAAAGGCTCTTGGAACGCACAGAAGGACATGATTTGGGGGCCTTAACTAGCAACGGCGGCTGGTGAATTTTTTTAAACGGGGGAGAGCCCCCCCCAAGAGTTGTTTTTGGTACATTTTAGAGCACACTTTTTTGGGGAAAAATTGGGTAACAAGCCAAACAGTTTGCAATTGGTTTTAACTCACGAACAAATCCAATAGATGCAAGTCACCAACAGTGCATAGGCATTTCTCAAGACATTTTCATGATGCCTTTTCGCACAATATTTCCCAGTATAAACATTTTCACAGTGCTGCACTCGTACATTTCCATGCTGACTGCCCCATTATACCATAGTATTCCCATATAAGAACATACTCATGTTTGCTTTGCACATAATGCTAGTAACGTTACTATAAGAAAACACGTCCAGGTTTGTTCTGCCATTATATGGCAGCATCCCCACGTAAGAACATACTCCAGTTGGCTTGCATTTTTAATGGTAAAACCAAAGTATGAAAACATGTCCAAACTGGTGATACCAAAAGGCCAGTCTTGCTTCATAATAACACTTATGCTTGCTTTACCAAAGATGCTCAATACAAATACCACAATAAGAAATGGCTAGACTGGCTGCATTGACACGCCAGTCTAGCTACATAACACTTATTACGCTTGCTTTATCAATCATGACCAGTAAAAGAATTCCATGCCTGCTCCATGGTGCGCCAACGCCTTGCACTCAGACATAATTACATTAATGATGAATGTCATTCTGTGAGATTGCGAGGCGCTGGGGGTCCCAGGGTGCAGCATGGCATTTCTTTTCCTAGGCACCTTTTCCAACGGTGCTGGGGGCCCAGTCATGGTATTTTTTACTGGACATAGTTATGTATGGGGTTGGGAGCATTCAGGTGTAAAAAGGGGCACAGAGGTTAGGCGAAGCAGCGCAAGAGTTGCAAGAATTGTACGAGGTACTGTTTTTGGTACCCAGACAATTGTTGCCCAATGGAGAGCTCGGTCTTCCTTCACTTCGAACAGTAACAACTTCAAATATTAAGAAAATTGTAGAACACCTAAATGTAGCCTAGAAGAGCATGGCTTGCTTGAAACCAACAGCTACCGGATCCCATCTTTGGCTTTCCAGGCCAATTGATGCCATAAGTGACATGAACTCTGTTTGGCAAGGTAAATAATTGAGCATTTTGTCGTAAGTATAACAAAGACATCTTAGATGTCCAGTAAAAATATGCCGTCCCTGGACCCCACAGCACATCAGGAGGAGAGCATATTTTGGCTGGTGGGGAGGGGGATTGTGCAACAAAGGCATTTTTTAAATGCCTTTGTTGGACAAATCTCCTAAACCCACTCGCCAAATCAGCTTGGACCAACACAAATAAGCATCCATCATGCACTCACATAACAAGCATAAATGCTCCCATACACAAACATACAAACACATTCAAATAAAATTCAAGCAAACTCACACCAGCATCCACCATCATACATTCATTCACCTACCACCACAAGCATGCACGCATCCATACATAATTTAAACTTAAAAATAATTCCATAAACGTACCTTGTGCCTCGGGTCTCATCTCCAGTGCTCCAGGCCCCGATAGCATGAACAGGTAAGCTTCCTGGTTCCTGCACATGCATGCAAGGCCAGAGCGTGCAAGTGGAGACACCCCACTCCTGCCTGCTCTGTCTGTCTGTATGTGCGCAGTAGCGCCCCCCTTTACACACAGACCTGCAGTTCCCCAACCAGCATTTCCAATGACACATGCGAGGCTTGGGAAGCAACCCCCCCCCCCAGCCTTGCATGGCTCATTGAGCTTGCACAGCTGGGGGACTGTACCTGTCAAACCAGTTTCCCTTCGACAGTTAAGCACTCAACTGGGAGAAATATATTATAAAACCACACCAGCTAGGGAAGCGCGTGTATTTCATTGGGCTGGATCCTCCAAAATGGAGAAGAGGTCAAGACCAAGAGGGTTGACGCCCCCTTGACCATTATGGACGAGCAACCCCTGTCAACTAGTCTCCAAAAGCAAGCACCCTTTCTTCCCTCCCCCACACCCCCTTACCCCGCCCCCTTTTGCTGTGCTTCCCTGGGTGCCCCCTCATTCCGAATGGCTTTTCTACTTTGCAAGATATGTGGTAGCGGACACCATTTCTCAAGCTGCAAAGTGGGTGGGGGCCACTCGATTTTTGTCCCCCCCCCCCCCCATTACTATGGTGCCAACATTTTGAAGTCCCTACCCAATAGGGGCTGGAGATCAGCACTCGATGGGAACACACATTGGCAGAAACCGAAGATGGAGCCGGGGGTCCGGTGGATGACTTGCCAGTGGACCATAAGAGGACCAGCCCATGAGCTGCCTGTACTTAAGCACGTCTCCATCTTATGGCTTTTTTCCGATGCTTGGGCCACGGTCCCACTCACTTGTTCCTTTATTTAGGCCATGTTCTTAAGTTTCTGGTATGAATAACTGTGGGATGCAAACTGGTCTTCGGTTTCCAGTCACCTGGTTTCAGCAGCCCCTCCCCGCAGCTCCTGGCAAGAACACGAGCCTGAGCTAGATGAAAGGACACGAGAGGTATCAGACTGGGCAAGGCTGGGGGATGAAGACACAGGTGGGATATATTTCAAAGGGAACGATTGTCTTTTGCACGGATGCGCGCTAGAAGAACAATCCGCCGATATCCAGTTTCGCCAAGACACAGGGCGGTCGCCCCCCCCCCTTCTTCCCAACTCCACTTTCAAGCTGCAGGAGGAATGGGGGGGCGCATCATGGGCTCGTCCAAAGTGAAAACTATAACCAGTCAATTACACAGGGAGGGGGCAAGAACAGAAAAGGCTCAGCACCGACACCTGGGAAAAGATCAGTCGCACGCAAGGTTCAAATCCTAAAAAATAAAAAAAAAGCGGAGTGACCTCAGACAGTGACGTCACTGAAATATTCAAGCGTTATTCAATTTGTCTTTCCCAACTGAAGAAAGTCCACTGCCATATTAGTACTGTACATGTAGGAACATATTTAAATATAACTTTTTAGCTTGAAGGTGTGCACACCTTTTATATTTAGCCTATATTTTACCAGCAATATAATAGGAAACAACGATGGCCAGGGTTAATTTTCATGTGTTCAGTGTCACTAAAAAGTAAATATCGTGTATAAAATTATTGCAAATGCGTAATTTAGGGCAACAGTGGAATTCAAATATGCAGCAGTCAAAGTTGCAGCTTCACGATGCTCCTTGCAGTTGGAAGAGGGTCAACTTCATAAGGCACATCTCTACAGGACACTGCCCACCTTTCCTGAACCACCGTCCATGTGTACTGCACTTCCAATCACCCAAGTCCACTTGAAGGCATGAAACTCAAAGTTTGAAGGGCGTGGTTAAATACCACAAAAGTGACGCGTTGCACAGGGCACAGATCCCTACATCTTGGAGATGGCATGCTTATGTGCAAAGCAGAAATACTGTACTTTAACCAAAACAGACACAGAGGCCAGTGAGATGCTCGATTGGTTGCAAGGATGCTCAGTTGCCCAGGCCTTTTATATGGGACGCGAAGCACGTTGGGGAGCATGTGATTTCTTCTTGGCAAAAATTCCCCGAAAAGAAATTCTAGCGACTAAATCACGACTTGCAGCCCCAGGACCAGTGCACCATTCACCATTTTATAATGGGAAATGTGGCACCACCCGCTGCTAGAGAAAAGGTGTCTGCCTAAAAATAGCTTGCTCTAGGATCTTCGCAGAGCAGATGGGCCTCCTGCAAAGGATGCCAGGAGGGGCACAGACACGTTTGTCCTTGTAGCTTTCGCCTACTGAGACTGTTGGGCATTCAAGAAGAGGCCAGTGGGGAGCCGTGCAAGACAAGTTTAGCACTAGTGCTACCACCTGCCCTCCTCTATAGCCCTAGAACAGTGCAACTCGCTAAAAGCTCTTTCTGCTGTAGGCGATTGCCCGTTCTGTGGTAGCATTAAGGGGACTGGAGCCCTTGGCTAGTTTAATGACCTTTCAGCTATGATGCTGTGTTCCCATAGCTTGTGCGCTTTAGAAACACATCCATTTTGAATTCCAAAGCTCGTGGAAGTGCTCACAAGGACGGCCCAGGATAGCCAAATGGTTCGTTGTTAAGCCTGTCTAAACAGCATCATGGGAGACAAGCTGCCTAGGAGCCTTCAAATACTGCCACATCAATTCTGCAGGGAGTGGGGGGGTGGGGTGACAGGAGCTGATGGTACTCTCAAACAAGGCAGGCAGTACAAGTTAGCTAAAAATTGCCCGTGGCGTGGCAGCAACGTTCTGTCACATAGGGTTATGTCCTCACCTCTTGGGACAGTGAGTTTTAGAAAGTTGCACCAACTCAATTTCTAATCCATCCACCAGCTCCTGTGCAGCATCACAAAACCTATCCAGACGGTTCCTTCCCAAACTGCTGAGGGAGAAGATGAGCCTCTGTACCCTAGGGGCACCAACTAGGATTGGTCATAGTCAATGTAACGCATAGAGATCTGCTGGTACTCGGACTCTGCCCACTCATTAATCTAGGCGATTAGCAGAGGTTCATGAACTATCCCACAGCAGTGGTGTTCAAACTTGTTTTATGATGAAGCCACCCCTCTCCCGCTCTAGTGCTGCCAGAACTAGTTCAAGGATGTTCTGGACCAGTACAAAATCAAACTGGACATCGACAATAACTTGCTGGGTGGCACACTATTCACAATGCTTGTTACACAGATTGAAAGAATAAAGGACACGTGTTTGGAAAGCCACAGCTTGCAATAGTGATGTTGCCTTCTGTGTCACGAAGGCAGACATCATACAGAGATCATCATAGAGAATAAGCAGATCTCATTCTAGCACTACAATGTATTATGCATTTACTCTGCAAGGTGCAGGGTGGATGCTGGGGCGGCAGGCTGCTTACAATCACATTCTATGCCCTGAACAAAGAACCTACCGCCCAAGAAGATTTAGCCAGGAGCAGAACAGGTTTTGAGAAAAAAACAAAAATCGCATTCTTTTCCACTCAGCGAGCCCCGAGAGGTATGACGCCATTTTAGCAAAACATAACCAGTTTGCTTCATCCATGGCACCAGTGTGGCTGACTCACTCCTCAACAGCACCTCCTCCCCATTCCGAGTAGGCATCAGAGGGCAGATGTCACCCAATGGAAGGTTTACAAGACCGTGAGACAGCAATGGAGGGACAAAAGTCAATAAAGTCGCCATTCATACGACCACACAAGCTTAAAATCAGATGGAATACAGTTCCTCTGCGCTATGTTCAGACTACAGGAGTTGGCAATCAGAGGAAAAATTGCCAATGAATGCTCCATTTATAGGACCACAATACCTTAAGATCAGATAATGATAGTCAATGCCCCAGTCATATGCCATACCAGACAGAAACCATGAAGACCACAATGCCCAGCTCATGCACTTATCAGGGGGGGGATAAGGCCCACTTGATGCACCCTTTATAGTTATTGGGCCATTCAGGTAACCACACGGACTACAGGACAGGGAGAATAATACCGCTAAACACACCGGCCACGGATTCACGCGAGCAAGAAGAGCAAAACATAATAAGCCAGCAGAAGTAGTCTTGGTACCAAGAAAAGAGGCGTTCTAGGGCTGAGCAGAAGGCTCGTGGCCGAGGGAAGGAGCGAGAACTTTCTTCAGATACACCCTGACGCATCAGTGTGCACAGCAGTGCAGCAGAGACAGTCTTGTCAGTACCTGCGTGTATGGGGTGAGGACAATGCTGCACTTGCTTGGAGGTTTGACGATTTACCATTTTAGCTGGTGGAGGAGCTGCCCGACACAAGTACATCGTCATCCGTGGCTCATTAGTGGGCACGTTCTCCTGATGGAACCAATTCTACTTATTACTTCCTTGTGGACATCATCTCAGATTTGCCTCTGCTGGATTTAATCATTTGAAGGTCTGGGGCTTATTGAATTTACTGCATTGTGGTTGCCAATTTACAGCCTTCTTGTGGCCTTTGGACCATTGCCTGGTTTCCTTAGGGGTACTTTCTTGGCTGATCCAAGTGATACCTTCAGCAAATAATGTGGATTTTACCTATAACCTTTGTAGCAAGCTTCCCATGTCAAATAAACTTAAGGATCACCGCCCACCTCTTGTTCCATCCCAGTATGGGGGACACTATGCCCCCAAATGTCAGATATGAGCAAAAGCAACTGGGGGCAATGACTGTATACTTTGAAAGTGGAATGGACAAAAACGATCTGTGGAGCCGTGGGCACTGCCTGGATGTTCCTTGTACCTAGTTCTTGCTGGCTTTGCATCAGTGGAGTGGGTTTATTTTCTTCAAGGTAGTCTCTAACCACAGATTTGGAGAATTCCTTAGATGTAGGTCTTTGGGGAAAGGGCTGGTTGGGTGCTACTCAAATGAGGCTTCTAAAGCTTCTGCTGAGCGGGAGGTTGGACGGGTGAGGGGGGGGCGGTTCGATAATGAATACAAATGTGTATTATAGGGATCTTGCGAGCAAAGAATATTTTTTAAAGTCATGAGACACATGGCTCAGGCTATTCTACTGCCATCCCTGCCTCATGCCCTACATTTCATAAAAGGTGTGCATCTTTTAAGCCAAAGAACCTTCATCAGTGTTACCTGAAGAGTAGCTGTAATACGATGACATTTTACATACACTTGCATACCCTTCCAAGTGGTTATGTGTACAAGTGTCTGAGGTGGTAAACGGATGAACGTGGTTCGAATCTTATGTTTGGGTGGACTGTAGTTCCAATCCTGGGTTCGTTACAGTCCTCGAATACTAACTAAAAATCATTAATTTCATTCACTGGTACAACCCATAGGAGGCACAGCATCTGCCCTTTCAAAAAACTGGGTGGATGCTGTCCCCCAGTCTGTTGCCTTGGTCTAAGTTACTGGCAGAAGTTATGTATGGGGTTGGGAGCATTCAGGTGTAAAAAGGGGCACAGAGGTTAGGCGAAGCAGCACAAGAGTTGCAAGAATTGTACGAGGTACTGTTTTTGGTACCCAGACAATTGTTGCCCAATGGAGAGCTCGGTCTTCCTTCGCTTCGAACAGTAACAACTTCAAATATTAAGAAAATTGTAGAACACCTAAATGTAGCCTAGAAAAGCATGGCTTGCTTGAAACCAACAGCTACCGGATCCCATCTTTGGCTTTCCAGGCCAATTGATGCCATAAGTGACATGAACTCTGTTTGGCAAGGTAAATAATTGAGCATTTTGTCGTAAGTATAACAAAGACAGGATGGTCTAATTTGCGTCACATGTGGCAGTTCAATTTGCGGAGGACTATTATTAGTTCCTCATTTCCCCAGATGTAGCCCCTGCGTATAATGTGATGCACGATACCCAGGAGCAGCTTTTATCTCCCGTTCATCAACTCTTTATTTTGATCATCCCTGTATAGCGTTTACAGTGCTCCAGTCTATTGTGTAGGATCCCATCCAGGCGCAGGATACTGCTGCAACAGCATTGGCAGACTGAGCTAGTGCAGAGTGCAAGGCCTGGCCATTACCAGGAGAATGGAACTTAAGGGTGCCACGAGGGCATTCAATAGGGTACGTCTAAACGCCATATCACTGCTTGTTTAATGGGGGACCATGCACACGTGTCATTTCTGAAGTGTCTCACACAGGCAGGTTTACAAACATCCTGCTCTAACAAATGTGTGGCAACATCAGAGGCCCATCTGTGCAGGACCAGCATCCTTATGCTAAAAGTACAAATTGAGTTAGACACTCCCTTTTGTATCAGTTTCTACTGGAAGGTCAAACTAATTTAAGGGAAGGGTAGAGAGGCAGATCAGGGGTAGAAATGATCAGCTGAACACAAATTGAACAGGCTTGGGTTCACAGGACCACATTTAAATACAAATTCGGCTTTAATTGAAGGACGTTCATTTGGTCAGACGGTGCATCCATTATGCGATTAAAATGTGTGCGTTGCCATCTTCCACTGGGACTGTTCAGCCCCCTTTCTTTCCACTGATTAATGCGGAATACGTTCACATGTGCAGCCCCAGTGTGGAAATCAAGCACTCCAAAACACGCCTCGGCCCACTGCTTCAGACTTCAAAAGGGCCCCGTCTAAACTGCCCAGTGGGAAAAGCAAGTTTCTTCCCATTACAATGTTAATTCTGCCACCAGACCAAACTCTTACCCACTAGACAATGTTGCCTACCCAAGAGGAACATACCTTAAATCGCACTACATTCCTGCCCCAGCTCACTGGACATTGCTTTCATGGTCATTCCTGACCCCACTCGCTCCAAAAGATACCCAAACTCCATTCCCACATCATCCTTTGGATGCTGCCTCCTCCTTAACTAAGCCATCCTTCCAGGCCCTGCCTTCTACACCATCAAACCCCTCCGACTGTATTGCAATATAGAAAGAGCTATGAAAATCTGCACATATACTAGACTTTGAATTAGGCTATTTCAAAAATACCGTCAACACATTTTGCTCAGTTAATAAAATATCACATACAAAAAAATAGAAGGAGCAAAGCTATCCAGCGTTAACCACAAATATTTGTTAGTTACTTCCGGGGAAAAAAACAGCCACCTACACATACTGAGATCACTGCTATGCCTCTCTCCCACACCCACTAATGGCCATGCCTCCCGAAGCGGAAAAAAATATATAGGTTTGCGGGATAGTTAAAAAATAAATGTACATGTAGACTAGAAATAGCAAAAACACAGGACAAAAATTAATTTCCAAGTGAACGAAATACACTCAAGTTAAGGTTCTTTCCACGAAAGAGAAACAAAGTCGAAAAGGCTCTCTGCCATTCAGGGCCTGCTAGTCCTCAGTAACCCCCTCTGCCCACCCCCCCCCCCCGCAAACAAATTGCTACAAAAAGTTCTAGAAGCTTGGGACACCGAACATGTTCACCCAGCACTACTCACTGTCCAGTTCCCAATGAACTAGAGGAAAGCTCTCACCTGGTGACGTATCACTGCCAGGGTACCAGATACACTGGTTCAATGTAATATTTTAAAATGTTGAAGACGGCACAGCAAAACCACACTCCGACTATTTGGTGCAGCCTTCAATATTTGAAAATATCACCAAAAAAAAAAAAAAAAAAAAGTAGTGAGAGAAATTCGCCCCCGCCCTACTTGAAAGCAATCTGTCGAATGCAGTCACCCTTTAAAATCAGGGGTTCAACCCTCGAACACCCTTTGGCTCCTCTGCCTCACCATAAACATTCATACACAAACTCACCCTCCCCTCACAGACAAACACTGACGCTCAACCACCCAACTCCTCCCTTGCACGCAACAAACTCCTTCAACCACACTTAACTTCTCCCCTGCCCTCTACATTACAAACACACCCACCTCAAAACACAAACACTCACCTCTCATGCCGTGTCTTCTGTCTTTCTGACCGGTTGCACCCATCAGGACCCTGCGTGCACGGATGTGCCGCAGAGGAATGGCAGATGTCGAAAGACTGAAAATGGCAGTATCAATATGTCACTTGTTTACTGTGGTTTGCATTTTACCAACTTATTGTGCGACTCATGTTTCCCAAATGCATTTTCCACCTTGTGCTGAATACAACTGTATATTTGGAGCACTGTTTATGCTCGATGTATATTTCTGTCAAGTGCTTGCATGTTCCCCGGCGTGTGCCATTGGGCTTAGTCCACTTGCACCTGTGACATGTGGGGAGGCAGGGTGGCCTAGGTTGTGGAATTCCTCCAAACCTGTGAAAGGACTCCAAATTATTATTATTATTTTTTTTAAACAGAAATTAAACCCGTTCCCGCCAGGCTACGAGAATGCCAGAGCCAGCAATCTGGCTTAACTTTTTACCCACGCTGTAATATCCATCCCCAATTTGCTCTATCCTTTGAGCCCTGCAAACCAGTCCACTTGTGTTCATCATGGGTGGGGGCTCTGGCAAGCCACTAGTCCCACACCAACAATGACCTCATCTTGGGGCCCTAACCGATCTGCAATTTCACCTCTTATACCCTACAATTAACCTTCCATCTGGGCTCGAACTGCCCACTCCACTACAGAATACCTTAAAGCATGTGCCCCGCTCTGCAGCCCCATCTCCCCTGGAAACACCTGTCAACAACCAAACACTTGCCTGGGTGAGGAGGGCCGACCTTGTAATGGGTGAAGCAACAGTCTTGTATAAGCCTGCAGAGAGAACACTGGGTCCCTTTTTTGGTTGCTGGCGGTGTTGTGCCGACAGGGGGGGTGGGGGTGCAGAGCCCAGGCTACCTCTTACACAGGTACCATTGTCTTCCCTCTGCATACTTCCCCCTCCTCAACCTGCTCTATTTGTCGTCAGTCTCTCGCTCTCACTCAATGCCATCTTTCTCAGACCTCTGCAGACCACCATGCATTCAAGGGTATTTCCCAGGCCCACGGGTTCCATGCCATTGTGTATGTAGCTAGTGTGTCTGCCATCAATGCTGCCCCACCTTGTGGTTGCAGACCAGTGCAGGCAATCGCCTGTGCCCAGTGTATCATGCTGGCAATGGGTATACCCCTCTTCCTGTAATACATCTGTTCCGGGTTTCTATCATATCAGGCAAGAGCCATGAAGTGAGATAAGCTTGAATAAAGGTGCTTTCATCTCAAAGGCTGCTGCTCCCTCCCTTGGCCAGCCACTGTCACAGTTCCTAAACATTCCACAACCCCTGGGGTGCCAATCGCAGCACAGGTGCTGTGTTCCAGAAGGAATTATACAAAATTACTGATGGCGAGTTAGTAACAACTTTGTACATTATGAACTATATACCCACACAACATAACATAACACTTCTTCCCTTGCAATGAAAACCTGAAACAGGGAGAAATGTTAAACAACTTATGTACAATAAAAACACACCTTGGTCAGATGCAAACAGCAAAGCTGCATGACATGGAAGTTGTACTCTTTATTCCAAACATCTCCTCCCTCCAAGCGAACAGCCTTGCAAGATCTTTACTCGCCACCCTGGCTTTGGAATATTTAGAATCAGCTTTCTTTGTACACCTGGGTAGTCAATTTGCAAGCATGGTTATATCGCACCACATTTTACAAACATCTCCCCTTCAATCGCATCTTATCTCGGACCTCCCCATGGACACCTACCACCTTGGAATGCCCCATCCATCTTGGAACCATAAAGGTATTGTGCTTGCGACCTTGCATCAACTCGAACCGTATGACTCACTGATGTGGAGAGTTCCTGTACTGGCACACCCTCCAAAGCATCTTTTGTACCCAATCACCACGAAACTGCACTGACATCTGTATGCCTTCCATTACAGTCCTATTTAATCGTTTCACACATCCATCGATTTGTGGATGACAGTGCTGTTCTTTTTTGTTTAATGCCAGTCTCGCTGGCATTAAACAACTTCAACTTCAATTAATTGGAACAACAACTTCAATTCATTGGAAATAAATTGTGGACGATTGTCAGTTAGCACACCTGGAAGCACACCTTGCCATCCTTCTCTCCAAAATATGTTCAAGAAAATGCATCACACTCTTCGAGGCGATATCCTTGAAGATACCAACATTTGGCCATCTTGTGAGCAAATCCATCACTACCACCACATAACAATCTTACCACCACAGGAATTCAATAGACCCAGAAGATCAATGGCAATGTTATCCCAAACCATCTTGGGACTTGGTACAATCATGGGTGGTGGTGGTGTCCTCGTTTCCAATATTTTATCACTGTCTCCCATCAATAAACTGGTACAGCCCTGGCCACCAAAGATCCATTCCAATGACTGCCTTCGTCCTACAGATTCCCATGTGGGATTGATGTCCCAGATCCACCTTTTTCACACATGCTCTCTGGAACTACCAGACGTTGCCCCCCCCTACACAGAATTACATCAGTTATCCATAACTCAGATTTAATTCTCCTGTACTCCAATTGGTTACCGAACAGTATCATTCTCACCACAGTTCCACCTCATCTGCGTCAGCCTCTTGGCCTCCTGATCAACTTTGTCCTCATCACAAGCTTCTAGCCACTCCTCCTCTTCAAGAGATTCATCCACAACAAATATATCCTTAATGCACTAATACCCTTGTCCATCCACATCATATTGTGTCAATGGCTTCCTCGACAATACATCAGCTACTACATGGTCTCTCCCATTAATATGTTCCCCTACCAACTACAACCCTTGTAGTCTTGTAACCCACTTAGAAATGCGCCTGGAAAATACCATTTAAACCTTTATTAAATATGGGAATCAGGGGCTTGTGATCAGTGCGAACTATGAACTTCAACACAACCCATAATAAGGAAAACATCTCTTGCTCAATAACCAAGTGCCATCCTTCTACCTCCTTAAGTGCTCGAGGCATACGCTATGGTATGTTGCCAGCACAATCCTACTGCATCAACACTCCTGCAAGACCACATTGAGAGACATCAGTATAAATAACTGTGCGCACACCTGCTCTGAAACCTTTAAAAACCGGTGCTCTAGTGATCTCATTCTTTATTAAGGCAAATTCTCCCTCACTCTAACTTCACCCCTTTCCTTGTCAATCTCCTCATTCACTGTCTTGCTCACTAGACCTCTCATAAATTTAGATTTGCATTTGATAATCACAAGAAACGAAGACACCTCTGCCTGGTTAGTTGGAGATGACATTCCTGTAATGGCTTCAATTGTGCTTCCTTTTGGCCCAACATCCCTCCACCGAAATGCTAGATCCCAAATCTACTTGCTGCTTCCTGAACTTGCACTTTTCTAGTGTCAATGTCAAACCTGCCGCTGCCAACCTTCTTAACGCGCCTTTCAACTTCCAATCATGCTCCTTGAAAACTTACCCCATATCAATATTTATTTAATCTTGATAAAACTTGCTCCAGTCACCCCCTCCCCCCAAATGCTATGCATTACGCATTGAAACACTCACTGCCGACACGAGACCAAAAGGCATCCTGACACTTAAAAAGCCCTACATGTGTTATGAATGTTAGTACATCGTAAGACGCGGGGTGCATCTTGATCTGATGGTATGCAGAGTGAAGGTCTAACAAGGACTATACTTTCGAGCTACTTAAGTTCGTAATCATCTCATCTATTTTTGGCAATGGGAACTTCTGTGATGACATTTTTGTTAACCTTTCCGCGATCAAGACAGTCGTATCGTCCCATTGGCTTTTTTCACAATGACGATGGGGCTAATCCACTCAAAAGCTTCTGACTTTTCAATCACACCTTCTTTGAGCACCAACTCCAATTCTACAAGCTAGGGGTACTGGGCTGGGCTTGGCTGCAAATGGCAGTCTTCAGTTTGTTTCTGGTAACAAAGTTTTTCAAACAACGAACTCTTTTGAACAATCTTGGGGGCCCTATCAGCAATGTAGTCATCCTTATCCATTTTATTCTTGGGTTTATCATTGGGCTTCTTTTCCATTGGGCTCCTTTTCTCAAACATTGTATAGTTGATCTACCCATTTGGTTCCAATTTCACCCCGAGAGCTGCCTTGCAGCTCCATGATAAGTTCCCCCAAACATCAGTCACAGACTCTAGATTCCGTGCCGTTATCTTTAAAAGTCAACTTGGCATCAAATTTCCCAATTATGGTGATGGGATTCTCACCATAAGTATTTGCCCTCACTTTGGCTTTCTTTAAAACTCACCTGCCTAAGTGCTCTTCCCATGAATTCTTACTAATCAGCCTGTAGTGTGCACCGCCACCTCCTAGCATTTCAATATTCACACCAATAAGAGTGCACGGTTTTTTAACTTCAACACATTGATGGCATCTACGACATGTATGATGGATCCCTTCACATACATCTAAATCACTTTCATCTTTAATATTGCCAACATAACCACCTCACAGCCTCCATTTTGACAGAGGACCCTCTTGCTGCATCGCCTACATTCTAAAACCCTCACCGTACGATCCCCGTCTCTTGCAAAGTGGTCTATATTTCCACATCTATAACACTCTCTGGTAAAGCTGGGTGCTCGCACAACCAGTGGGAAACTAGTGTGCTTGGACATTTCCCCTTGAGACCTCCAGTCGGTATCTTGGTCTCTGCGGCTTGAAGTTCCTCTCGTATGAACATACATAGTTGTATGGCTTGTCTTTCTTAACCAGGCTAGCCTCTGTCCTTTCAGGACTCTTACTGCTTCGTTCACCCCTCACTTCCTTGGCCAGTTCCTTAATACATAATGAGGTACGTTTAACATTCTTTGCCATTTCCACAACTCTGTCCGGTCTGGGTCCTTCTCGTTCCATAGCTCTTCTCTCATTTTATCCTCAGCGCACTTAATCGTAACTTTCAAGTGTTCCTCTCGGCAGCATGGTTTGAATTGACACTTAACTGCTAAACCAAACTGAGGAATTCTTCTAGTGTCTTTGCCTTCTTCTGTTCTCTGGTGGCAAACTTGTATCTTGCCAATATTTTGTTGTCTTTAATTTCAAAATGTTTGTCAAGTTTCTGTATACTTCTGTCAAATGTACTGCAATTCGTTCCCTCATCATTGGTTCAGGTAACCTCTTCAACACCTCTTGTCTCCATGCCCTAAGCAGTCAAATAACAGTGCATCTTTCCTTTCCGTGGAACAATTCGGCCCATGCACGGCTAGGACACATTTCAAGAAATCTTTCTATTCCTTCCATTTGATAACTGGTTCTCCACAACCTTGAGGCAAAAATAAGGCTGGACACAGTATATTGGCAATTCCTTTTATTATTCAATTATCCATTGTTTAAGTTTCAGTAGACGTGATCTCTCCTCTTTGCTATATTTCCACACTCCCTTGCCTGCTCAGCGGCGCGTCCTGTTGTGGTAACAGTATCCAAGAGGATCTAGTTATCCTGGCATGATGCAGCGTCAAGCGTCACTATGCCAATGCTTCCATGTGGGATTTCTCGAATGTTGCTGTGCCGGCGACAGAGGCATGTCGCTTCTCGCCCTTTCCTCTGATCGCTTCGCGCACAACCAATGCCTTTTAGCGCCTTGTCTCCTGTACCCATCAGGAATAGGCAGAGGGGGAGATTTTCACCTCCACGCTCGGTCCCTCACGATTGCTTCCAAGGTGGAGCTCTTTCCCGGCACGCTTCTGGCCGTCGTGTCTTGTTTGGGTGCTCCAATGCCGGTGCGCTTCTACTATTCTGAGCCTACAGCGTTCTTGTGCACATGGTATTTTTGCCAGCTTACCTCAATGCTTGCGGCTCTTCTCCTCCAGAAGACTTCTTGTGGGAGGGGCTTTCTCCAACAGGCCGTAGGCCTGTTTCAGCCCCGCTACCAGCTGCAGCCCAGAAAGCAGATGCCTCATCACCAGTAATATATATCCGGCCAGAGCCATGCAGCGAGAGATGAAAGCACTTTTAATCAAGCTCATCTCAAAGGCTGCAGCTCCCTCCTTTGGCCAGCCACCAACTGTGTCACAGTTCCTACACACACATTCCACAACCCCTGGGATACCAAACATAGCACAACTGCTGTGTTCCAGAAGGCATTACATGACATCACTGATGTTGAATTACTAACTTTTTACATTAACTATATACAATATAAAACAATACGACGACTCTTTGGTGCCTTCATTGTGTTCCCACTTTTCAGTGTAGCATGCCTGTTATTGCCAGAGGAGGGGGGGGCGGCACTCAGTCTGCACACAACGCACCCCCACCGGATCTGTTGACTCCATGGTGCAAAACTGTGCCCCCCCCCCCCCATTTTGTCCTGCATCCCACAAGACCACCGAGCCATCTTTCTTAATCCGTTTTAGCAGAAAGAAAACCAGTTTCACATAGGCCCGACTCGTGGAGACCGCATGCGTTCATGGCAGGAAGGGAAACATTAGGGTGTGATGCGAGTGAAAGAGTAACCGGATCAATACAATCTTGCACTGCATGGAACTCCAGGAACGATAACATTCATAGCTGCTTCAACTCACAGTATTCAAGCGCATGGAAATGGTTATTACTGATTGGCCTGAAGGAAGCCCTGAACTGGTTAGTAAATAGCAATACATCATGACGAGCAGAGGGCAGCCTAGTACACGACATGGGAGTGTGAACCTTGATAAGAGCGAACGATCAAGTAAATAACGACTCGGACTTGTGGACAAGAACCAGTGTAAACAACGGCCATAAATAACGGAATCAGGCAGTGCAAACAATGACGTAAATAAGGACATGATGAACCAGTGCACACGGTTAGCACACAAGCCACTGTAAACCATAGTGAACGAGTGTAAACAATTCGCCGAATATGGGTAAAGAAGGAACTAAACCACTTTAAAACAATGCATTCATTTGGCTTTTCAGAGCCATATTAAAAGTTGGCCTCGAAGAGCTCAGAAACGTGAAACCTTCTGATTCTTGACCAAGTTATACAAAACGTTTAGATTCACTAGGACAAGTGTCACGCATAACACGACCTTTGAGCTGAACGACATTAGGCAACTACGTGAATTGTGGTGCGAGCAATCCGAAGCAAACATGGGGGATGCAGGAATGAAGTCAAGAAAGACTTAATTAAACGAATGATATAAATGTGTACAATGGCAAGAATGCTAATAACAAAATTACGATCCAGTGTACACACCATGAATTACATCATAAACCAAAACGGGTCACTATGAACTAGGGTCACCAAATACAAGTGACGACTGCGACCAGTGTACACAATGGCAAGAACATTAGTGTGTAAACAACGATGGACCAATGAGCAAACAACGTCATGCACAATAAAAGAAATACATGCATGAGGCATTCATAAATCAAGGGAACCGGTGCATGAACCATCAAATAGATAACGAACTACTCCCAGAACAAACATTCAAATTAACAAAAGAATTTAAAAAAAAGATGAAAAAAAAACACAATTAAGCGACTGGAGTGTGGAACTCAAAGGCGCAGCAATAATAATAGAAACCCAACTTGAATCATCATGTGTACGAGGAAGTGATGGGCCCAATCATTGAGCGCACATCTAGTGTGTTATTCATTCAGAATTGGGTAGAAAATAAGATTAATCATAATTTTCATGAGGAAAAAACCTGATGCTTTTAACTTTAAAATAGGAAAGTTCTACATGGGAATGTATAGACCTGTTGGGGCCAGCTAAACATTAAAGTATTTTTAGTTTGAGTTCATTAGTGATTTCCCCAAATGGATCTCACAAGCAACTGCACCAATGTTCACGAATCTTTCCACATAACAGAAAGACCTACGGGTCGAAGATTTTTTTTTAAAGAACAAACAAGTCAAGTGGAAATGAAAATGTAATTATGTTGCTGTTACCCGACGATTTTTGCAAGATAACATGTCCTTTTTAAACTCCTCATTCAGACCCAAGTCTACTTATGTTTTTAGATGTAAAGAATGCGAAAAGATGGATTGTATTATAACAATGATGATTTGTTATATTTAATACTTGTAAAGTTGATTTTCAACTAAACCAAATAAAAAATAAAAAACAAAGCAATCAACAACAAAAATATGTGCTACCTCAAATGGAATGGGAGGGAAGGGTGTCATCAGCAAGTCCTTCAAGGAATTATTCCACAAATACATATATTAAATGTTGATTTTGCATCTGTAAATTGACTGGCTTTTAGTATTCGAAAAATATAGGGGAGAAGAGGTTTTGAATACTATTGATGTACATTAAAAATGATTTGCAATTGAAACGTGGTCTTCACTTCATACACAACAATGTGACAAAGCAGCCCAATATAGGGTGCATAATGTAGGCTTGCATGTCTTATGGGCCAATTGATTCCCCTTCACATGACTTTGCTTCAGATGTTCAAGTCAGTGGCCAGTCATTTTAGCTACTGTTTAATGTGAGCTTAACAGGGTTTCACTTGACCTAATGAAATGAAGTGGAGAAAAATATGAGTCATGGCATCTTCTTGGCCTTTGTTTAGAAAGGGCCATTCGGTGAGGTCCTGTGCGATGTCAAACAGTTTGCATGGCTCTTGGAGGGAAGAAATGTTGCTGGATCATTTGTTAGAGGTTTAGAGGAGCGCCAAAGAATCCATCACCTGCGACTTTCTGAAAAACAACAAGTGATCATTGGGACGTGCAGGAGTGTCTTCAAATAATAAAAAAAGAATGATTTTTCCAATTGATCATTTCAGACCCAAGTGAAGGTACCTAAAGTTGTGACTTCATAGACTATCCTAAAAAGTCTAAACGTATGCACCGCCACCCAGTAGCCATCCCTGGAAGTTCTCCTAAAGTTCACAGCCATTGAGCAATGCATTATGGGAATGTGAAATACGTGTGAATTTTTTTTCTTCAAGTTAATTGATCCCCAATGAAAGGGATACCAACGCAATTGTCCGCATCCAAGAGCGGTCTTGTCTTTATAATGCTATGCACTGCCTACTGTTGCCCTGCAAGATAAATAATATTCTGAGGGGTGGGGGGGTTGTGAATATGCGCATTTGCTGAAATGCATTGGTTCAGGGGATCGGAACTGGTGGTGTACTTCCGGTGAGATGGTGGCTTGTTAGGCTGAAATGCACAAACAACTGCGGGAAACACAATCAGTACCGACTACTCCTCCGGTAGTAACTACTATTGCATGTTAATTAGGGAATTAGACCAAATAAGTCATCAAGTCTTGGTATATTAAAGAATTAAGATTACCCAGTCTTCATAGATACATGAGAAGCAGATAGTGGCCAATGCATTTCAGACACGTGGGTCCTTCATCACGGCAATTTCCAACATCAAATGGAGCCAGGAATCATAGCAAGAACTTGTTATGCTAATTAAACCATGTGTGGTCCCAGCAGGAAACAGGACAGTAATGTGTAGTGGTGCCATGCCTGAGTACAAGAGGCACTGGCGCCCATGTCCTCCCCTTTCATTGTTAGCTGAGCTGGTCCATTCTGGCAGAAGTGTTTTTTCAAGCTTTTTTTTTTTTAAAGCAACCATAGCATTGATGGTTTTGCTACACAAATAATAGCCACAGGCATTAACACAATAGCAACAGAGGAGACAGGACAAAAGCAGTGCACCTGTAGAATAGATTTCCACAATAGTGGCTGGAGAGTGGACACTGAAATTACTACAACAATGGAACTGATAATGAGAACATGGACTGTCATGGCATTACCCAGCCCTTCTCCAAGAAGTTGCTCACCAGCCCCATACACCAAGTGAAATGGAAGGGAGAGGCAGTAATTCGGACACCAGATTCTGTGAAACACTCAAATCTTGTAATCTATAAATCTTTCAATTCAACATTAACATAAATAAAGAGCACCCCGTCTATGTAACTGCTATGTATTGCCAAAGCTCTTTCTGTATCCAGTGCTGGATTTGGGCCAGATTTTACCAGATCCAGGACCTGGCAATGTAAATGACACTTCCACACAAGACCACGTGTCTGAGAAGATGCCTGTGAAATCGCCTATAAGGATTGTACACGGAGATAGGTTTAAATACAGCTTTTTCGGTTTAAAAGTTATGCACCTTTTACACTTTGGCAGCAACGTTTTAGGAAACGCTCATCTCTTGGGTTATTTTCCAGGGGTTTGTGATTAATGTTCTGAGAGGCAAAGGTTTATTGTGCGGTGGGGGTGCTTACAATCTACCACAATACATTGCTGTGTAACGGTAAGCGACTTAGCAGCAAATCATTGCTAGCGTCACAAGCAGCTTCTGAACCAAACCTAACTGCCGGCGTGCCCATATCAAGTTCAAACAATTGCAACATTGCTTTAATAAACGTTACAATTCATTCAAATCGCCTAGTAAATCAGACATTGTAACCTGACCTTCAGACGGGTGCCTTCCAACGTGTGATCAATTTTGCGATTACCATTAACGCGCAGTACTAGTACATTATAAAATGACGCCAACACGCACAGGGATTGTACAACTGCAGGGGAGCTGCCCCGGTTGTACAGGACGCTGGGAAAAGGCCAGCCTGGTCATTGATTGGACGCGTTGCAGCACATACGCACAGCAGGCTCTACCCGAGCGCGCCCCTGCAGCTTTAAATAAACTTCATTTAAATAGCACCAAAATAGACTGAGATTTGTTAAGGAAAAGAACATTTTCTTTCACTGCCAACTCTCCGATTATGGCGAAAAAGGAGCTGTAAATGATGCCTGCATATTTTTTGGGGGCTGAACAATAACCTCCTCGTTAAAAATAGGGTTCAAAAAACCGAAAGAAAAGCAGACCCACCAGGGAGAACACAAACCCAGAGACGGCTCCTTAATGTCAGCTACGTACGCTACTGAGGGAGCCAGATTGCTGTGAAAATGAGGCTTGGCATTCGGAGCCTGGGGCAACCAGTCCCACCGAGTACTGTTCCTTCAGCTTTGCAGGAGGACTAACGCGCACTAATGAGCAGTGGGAAGCAGCACCGCATTTCAGTCAAGGGGAAACTGGATATCCCTGCTTTAGGACGTAGTAATGCGGGGGTGGGGGGCCTGTATTAAGCGGTTTCTACGAGGTGGGGGGGATTTACGAAATGAACGCGCACCTACATTAAACAAAACAGTAGCATCCCAGAACCAAGGGTTCAGGAAGGGAGGCTGTGTTGTGAAGGGAGTGTGGGTGGGGGGCGGGGACATTCTCTAGAGAGGCAAGAAAGCACCAAGCCGCTAGGGTGACTCTCCCGAGAGAAGGGGGTACACATGACTAGGAAGAAGGGCAGACGCAGACAAGTAAAGGGGAGGACGGCGGAGGCCACGCAAGACTGCAAATAAAATAAAAATACAAAAAAAAGGCTGACTTTCAAAAGCAGGAGGGAAAGGAATAGTGTGTGATGGAAGCAGATAGAAACGCACTGCGTACATGTGAGGTTACATTGCACGCTCGAAGTAAAACTGGGCATCGAACAGAGGTCCAGCATCGCAGGTCTGTGCAGTGTGATTTAGTAATGCAGATCTGTGCAATGTGAAGTAGCAATCCATATTCATACCCGGTGACATCGTATTGCAGATCCATGCAATAATATGGTTATGTTTTATGCAAGTTTTGCATAGCACAATATTAATATTTTTGCCATTAGGGTTCTTGACCGGAGTCAATTATTTTGAGTTGGCCACAATGCGGTTCCTCCAAGGCGGTTGACACCCCATTTGTGTAGTTGGCACAGAACGGTCTGACTTTGGGCCTTCTCGGTAGTACTGCTGCAAGTTTGCGAATTTGCTCATCTGCAGTGTGAAACTTTATTATTTATTGTGCATTTGTTAGGCGGTTATACAAGTCAATTCTGTTTCAAAGCACCCACAAGGAGGGAAAAATGGTATAAAAAAACTACGAGTACGGTGTAAGATAGACACCTACTATGTATTGTGAGTTTTCAGAGCGTGCATGTGCACAGAGAAGAGGGGAAAGTGGTAGTGGAGGAAAGTGCTGGAATGTCCATGCTCTGTGGGTGAGCAGATGAATTGTATAGTATGGTAAGTGCTATGTGGCCTGGAGCCGCATTGGGTAGATCATGCAAGCCTACAGGACAAAGGCCGGGGGTGCCAAAGCAAGTGCTGCAAGGTAGGCAGAGGCTGAGGCGATTGGGTGTGGGAGGCTGGGACCCCGAAGGACGCATAAGGGCCCTGGTCACCAATTGGAGCAACTGAGATTAGCAGAGGAGTGAAGAAGGGGAGGAGGTGAAGAGGAAAGTCTTGAGAAGCTTCTGGAATTTGAGGGAGTCCTGCTCAAGACCAAGAGGAAGGGGGAGGCTGTTCCATAAGAAGGACCCAGCGGCAGAAAGTGATCGGCCTCCGGGCCTCTGTTTAGCAAAACACTTTACACACACACAGGGTTGGTGCCAGAGGACCGTAGAGGTCTAGAGGGAGAGTATTTAGTAAGAGAAAGTTGCAGATGGCGTCGTCCCAGACAGTCTTGTGGATGATCCAGAGGGATTTGAATTTCTTCCGTGCAGCAACCGGGAGCCAGTGAAGAGTTTGTAGGGCAGGAGAGATGCTGCCCTGTTCTGGATTAGCTGGAAGGCTCGTAGAGTGGAAGAACAGATTCAGGAGAAGGTGATTACATTAGTGAAGCCTAGAGAGAACCAAGGCTTGGGTAACAGTGAGCTTCTGGGAAAAGTGGGAAAAGGGAGCATTCCTTTGAGAAGGAAGAGTTGAAAGGGAGACTTCTTGGCAATGTCCCGAGTGTGAGAGATGAAGGAATGAGAAGTCAAACCAAGGTTTCTGGCTTCAGATGAAGGAACAGGGGAGAGCCCATAAAGGAAGGCCAGAGTGAGTGGAAACAAAGAGGGAGCGGGGTCCCAATGGGAATGAGATCAGTCTTGCTGGCATTGAGGCAGAGATTGTTGGAAGTGCACCAGGACTGGATAGCAGATAGGCAGTCAGGGAAGATGCAAGAGTCAGCAGGACATTTGAAAAAGTTGTGCATCATCTGCGTAGCACTGGAAGTTGGCAGAGGAAGAAATGAGGAGTGCCAGCTGAGCAAGGTAAGTGTTAAAGAGCCAGGGGAAGAGGTTTGAGCCCTTGGGGATGCCACAGGTGGAGAAGGAGGTAGGCGAGGAGAAGGTTCCCAAAATAACTTGGGACAAACGGTCAGTTAGGAATGATATACATCTATTGTGACACAGGGAAACTGAGAAAGTAGGGTGCTCAGTGGGACTGAGCATGTCCCCGCACCCTGCTGGTGGTGCTGTTTGACCCTCAAACAGGCATGTAGGTGTTTTGTGGAGCTTTGCATTCGTTTGTATCAGCATTCCATAAAGGGAGGCCCACGTAGCTTTATGTGAGGTAGGAACAGGATTGAGACAGTACTGGGCGTCCCTAGGCAAAAATGGTCTTCCAAATTTCTATCACAACCATTTACTCTTCAGAGGCACATGGAGGTAAAGAATGGCTCAGGTTTGCAAGATACTGGTCACCAACATGCCATGAGCAGGTGACGCAATTTGGCCAACTAGTTTGTTCTGGATCTTTAATATGCAAAAGATGCAAGTATTTTGGGTTCATGCAAAAATAATTACAACTAGCATCAAAGTAAAAGGGTAGGAGTTATGGATTATGAAATTACCTGTATGCAACAAAACCTGGTCCTTAATCACCAAATCCCACCACCACCTTCTCTGATGCAGACTCCCTTTCATTCCTCCTTTCCCAAAAAATCCATTATGTGGGGTGGAGTGACCACACCCCTGTCCCATCTTTCAAGACGGACCTGACATGTAGCTGGCTGTCCTGAACCTTAAACAGAGGCCTTCTACGCAAGTAGAACTGAGCCATGGGAAACCAAAATGTGGTGTGGTATAACGCTTACCTTGGGACTCCGCGGGAGCGTAATGCCTTTTCAGCTAGAGGACCTGTGATCTGGGCTCTCATTCTGTCGAAACAATTATAACAGTAC
The DNA here is from genome assembly GCF_040938575.1 of Ambystoma mexicanum. Lineage (NCBI taxonomy): Eukaryota > Metazoa > Chordata > Amphibia > Caudata > Ambystomatidae > Ambystoma > Ambystoma mexicanum. Next base: position 288,995,921 of record NC_090932.1, on the reverse strand, counting down.
TACTGTAATTTAGATTTGCAAACAAAACTGGTGCAGTGCATCTTTGAATAAAACCCTCCCTGCTCACGTTTTGTGGAACTTTCCATATTGTATTCTACAGAGGGCGTTGGATTGAATAACTTAATCTGAGGGGGCTGTGGTGTTGGCAAATTCTAAACTGAATGACGTCCTATCTTCTTCCAGAGGTATCTTGGGTAAGTCTTTTGGTGAAAATATGATTATGTACAGTTCATCAGATTCTGAATTGTCCCTACGTTGGAGAGCTCTCAAAATTATCCTTTATTTTTGCAGGTTCTTGGTTCCAGTAAAGGGCAGATGCTGCGGTATGGCTGCAACTATACTTAGTTTGAGGAAACGTTAATTAACGTAAGTTCGTCAAAACAGTAATTGCTGCTTTCAGAGAAAAGCGCAGTAATAATGAAGCGAAGAAAAGCCTTGCTGAGACTTCAGGTAAGCTTTCTTTTTACAAGTCCATTCATTCACTAAATACCTTTGTTTTGCAGATCTTTGGAAATACTGGATGAAAATGTCTTCGGACGATGCAGAGGAAAACTTTTGAATGAAAGCACTGCGACCGTGAACGAAGGCTGCTGAGAGAAGAAATGCTGCGGCTGAACTGACAGAAGATGCAGCGACTACGAAAATAACAGCGGACTGAGGAAAAGATTCAGAAAAAACTTTGTTGTTTCGGTAAGTCTTTACAATTATACTGGTATTCTGTTGATTTGCTGTGAAAATTAATATCTTTTAACTCGTTTTTCTATTGACCGGTTCTGTCAGGAAATCGATGGTAGCATTACTAGCTGCCAGCGGTGAAGATGCAAAGCTAGCGCTCCAGCTTAGGCGGGGCTTCAGTAGCTCCCTCTGCAACAGGTGTAGCATGCACTCCAAGTTAACTATGGAATTAGCGGCAGCCATGGTGAGTATAGGGAAAAACAGTGCAATGAACCTAAGGGTGCAATGCTAAGGATGAGGCAAATGCCTTTTGTGCCAGGCTTGAAGCCACTGTTGACCCACTGATTGATATGAAGTGCTTTGCTTCCCTAGTGTTTCTGAATGGGATCTGTATTCCTTTGCTGGGATCATGACAGGTGGGGAGTCCGTTTGCCTTAAATCCCTTTCCCTATATAGTGGGTGGGGGGACAAAACTGTAGATCCTTATCCTATTCAACTAAAAAGATTAATTTATTAATTGCCCCATTTGGTGAAACACTACGGGGATTTTTTTCGAAATGAACAAAGTTCACTTCCCAGTGTGTGGTGAAAAACTAGAGCCTATAATTTAATTGGGTAATTCTTTTGGTCCTGTTAACACAGACTTCTTTAAGGAAGAAAGGTGTCTGTTCTTAAATCAGGCCAATCGTTTAACTTTCTCCTACCTGGCCTTTCAGTGGAGGGGGGTCCGAAATCTAAAATTACCCCAAATCATTCCAATTTGTCTGACTTACAGTAAGGGGGTGGTGGGGTGTGGCTGAAAAACAAACCGCTAAATCGGTTTATTTTAAACCAAAAGTGTGGGTGAAATCATAATTGCCCGCACGGCAAACTAGAAAAGTCGCAGCAATTATGAAAACTCTGCTGGAAGCCTGCGTAGTATTCATAATTGCCTGCACTTGCCTACAAGCAAAAGGCGTGGCAATTAAGATGCATTTACGATTGCGGTGGCTTCAGCTTTGAGTCTCCACAATGTTGTATTCGGGGGAACCCAGGAGACTGAAAGCTGAAGCAAATATATATATATATATATATATATATATATCGGCCTTCCTGCATTCTCTGGCAACAATGAAGCAAAAGCCACCTAGTGGTAGCTTTTGTTTATTACAGCTGGCTGGCGTTTGCTTCATTAGAGCTGCAAGGGCAGAGCTCAATGGAAGCACAGGAGGCTCATCCATTTCACAAAATTGATGCCTCCCAGTGCTTGAAAAGTGTGACTTTGAGCCTCATTTGCTCAAAAGTATATATAGGAACTTTCTTAAAAAATATTTTATATATATTTTTGATCATGGCCCATCTTTTGCGCCAATACAATTTTAGAGTGAACCATCTGTATTCGACAGAAAGGGTGGCCACAATCAAAGTATATTGTAAAACATGTCCAGAGGCGATAGTCTATTTCGTTTCTTCTCCCACCCTCTCTGCCAAAATCACCCTTTCTTCTGGCAAGGCAGATCTAGGAACTCTACCATTGTTTACCGAAGTGTTTGGGGTTCCATAAGCTGGAATTTTGTAATCCAAGAGGTAGAGTTCTCTAGGATATTAAACCCAAGGCCCCATACTCCATCAGATTGCTGGAAAAGGGCCTGGGGTTTGAGGGTATGGGCCCACAAGGGTCATTTACGCAAGCCGCAAATACGCCCATAAGGCGAGGCGTGGTCCCTACGGAATTGAAGAGGGCCTCGCCATTTAGAAAATTAGCATTGCCATTTCTAAAGATCGCTTGCTGGGCGCCTTTAAAATAAACACTGCAACTAGAGTCCCATCAGATTTGGATTTGAGGAGTGCACAAAGCACATGTAAAAGAAATGAGCGCATGCCAGGCACTACCCATTCCATTTGGGAGAATAGTCAGTTCCTGGTTTTAACTTTGCATTCTGGGAATTGTAGTCATGGATTACCGCATTATAAACCCAGAACTAGAATGCACAGTTAAAACTAGCGTCATCTGAATGGATACTGTCGGCAAATATGGAAAAACATCACAGTACTTCACCTGAATGGACATTGTGGAGTCATGCTTCTGTACTGCCGAGCCCTGAATACTGCAAGGAGGGGTGCTCCCCCCCCCCCCCCGAGAAATAGTTTAGAATAATGGGTTCAAATGGTGCATTTTAAAGCACAATGCGAAAAACATGGCAAAAAGCACTCACATTTACCAAAGATTCTCTGGGGTTATACATACTCAGATCACTAATAGTTCACAATAGCATGTCAACCTTTTCTGGATGCCCATGTCCACTGTAAAGTACTTTATAGTGGTGTGCCCAAAGTGTATGCCAGCATTGCTACCTTAAATTACCGATCAGGCACAATTGAAAAAAAAGGGCAATCTTTCACCAACCTCCCCCGGACCTCCCGATACGAACCTCAGTCATTTCAAATAAGATGAAAAGGTTTTTGATGAACGTGTTGGGAACATTTACTTATTGCTAGTACATGCCAATTTGTGTGTTTTTTTAGAAAACGTTGGTGTTTTGTAGAAAATAAGGATTAAAATACGTATTTCTATCTTTTTATGTCCTAATTAAGGCTATTCTCCCTTTGTCTATGTTGCATGTGGTCTGTCACACCCTTTGGATGTGAAGGAGGGAAGCCGTTTAGTGGAATTTGTGTATACATGATTAGTATTTGGTCCTCATCCACAAAGCCCCTGAAAAAAAAAAGGAGGACCTTGTTTAGAGATTTTTCTTTTTCATGTTTTCACAACACCAAGAAAGTTATGGTGGGTACACACAGGATACATTACTTAGCATAATCGTATTTCTTATGCTTACCGTAATCGTATTTCTTATGCTTCTATCTGCTTAGATTCATATGCTACGCATAGGCGGACATCTAGTGGTAGCCGCGCATTCCATTTTTTGTTTGAAACTCAAAATGGGAAGTACACAGTGTGCCAGTAATACTATCCCTAGTATAATGTCTACTGTACCAACTGTCCTTCACACGTCGAGGTCCCTCAGATTGCGTTGTTTATGACATGAGGTAGCATGAACTGTAGCGCGAGTACAGATGTAATAAAGCAGATTAGAGTAGATAACCAGAAAACATCTATGCACCTTCTACTCCACAGGGCAGGAAGGGCGGGTGCAAGTGAATCTAAGCAGATACAAGCATCAGAAGAACAAGTTACTTTCTTACCTGGTAACGTTCTTTCGATGGGATGGTCCGACGACGTATTCCATATCTATGACATGTAATCACCACAGCTGTGCTGCTTCAGAAACTTTTTTCGGCGTCTGCGTCTATGACGTCGATGCGCCGTCGTCGAGGACCTCCTCCGACATCATCCGATGTGATAAGTAGGACGCATGATGCCCGTAGCCTCAGTTGTAGTTTTTTCACCCAGAACGTGACACATTAGTCAACTGCCAGTGAGACACAAAGCCTTGCGGAACGTAAGCTGCAATCGCAAAAGAAATTCTGCAGCGGGGAAGGCAGGGCGGGAGCGATATGGAATACGTCGTCGGACCATCCCATCGAAAGAACGTTACCAGTGTGGGATGTATTTACCCATGCATCCTAGCCCTACCTCAAAACTGTGCAGTACTGACATGGAAAACATCATGATGGCCAGAGCTTCCCAGAAAATGCACAGGGAAATGCAGGAAGAATAGGCTGCCACCCATTTTTGCCGATGTTATGGGCACAGAAGGAAACTGCCTAAAACCACCATTGGACTACCCACACAGTAGTCTGAAACCATTGGGAATGGCAATGCTGATTGCCAAATGCAACCTAGAATTGTGGGGAATTCATTTTCTTAAATCCCAAAAATGGGTGCAGTACCAGTGCTCACCACTATCCAAAAGCCGGCAGTTTAAAACCACCCTGTGTTTCTCTGAAGGCAAGCCAAAGTGCCTATTTCAAACATTGCAATATGTGCAAAATATTTACTGAACACCAGCAGACATTTGGCAGAATGGAGTGTTGTGTGCCTACAAAATCTGGGAAATGAAGAGCCCAAAACAATGCTTATAACAAAACTGCTATGGAGTCAGCAGTTTAAGTTGCACTGGATTTAAAGACACTAAAATCGAAAATGTTTAAATTGACTGAGTGACCTACTTTTGAGTATCACATAGGTTGCAATTGTTTAAATGTCATAGTTTTAAACTTAGAATCAGCCTTCTAGCTGCATATGTAAAAATGTTTAGTTTTATTTGAATGCAGGAACTGGGGAACAAAAAGTGACATTTTATCTGAAACCTGGCTTAAGGAACTGAATTCTGCCTGGCAACTACCCCCATCAGGAGGGAAACTTGAGTCACCACTGTGTTCCCAGGCCAACCTTCCTTTTGCTGCCCACACTAAGGATATGCCATCTATCTGATAATTGAATTATCTGTGCTCTGCAAGAGAGTGAACAAAGCCCTCTTCACTCAGGCAAAGGTTTTTATTACCGCAGTCGTAAATTGTAGCTTCCTCTTGGCAGGAGCTGGGAGGAGCACTGCCTGTGAGAGCAAGCTGGCTTGGCAGAACTGGATTAACCAGAAATTCAACCTTGTGCTGAGGGTAAACCACACCCCTTTGGAGCCAGAACATAACTTTAAAAAGATGAATAACTCATAGAGCGGACATGTGAAAATTTTATAAATGATACCATAATTCTTGTGATTTTTCTGCCCACATTTTAAGAGGTTTTTCGACCCGGTGGCGTGTTCAGGGGGGTGTCAGCGGAAAAGTGGATATAACTCTAAATGTATGCATGTTAAAAATCTGAAACTTCATCAGTTAATGTCCCTACTCCCTGCACACATGTATGTAAAGTTGGGTCCATGTCAGAAATTGCAAAATCAGTTAAAAAGTGAAATATGTGCCAGTTCTGAATGCAAGCTCCCAGGAAGAGCAGAGTTTGAACAGGGGATACCTCCTGTAATGCATGATGGGTGCATATGATTTTAAAACAATATGTACCTCTGCAAATATGTATTTGTTTCAAATCTAGATTTGTGTGTAAGTTGACAGGAGGAGTGGACTTTCTGCAGGCTGTAAAATGACATCACTCTGACTCACAGTTCATTCCCCAATCAAATGATAAATGGAAGTTTGACCAATTAGAAGCTGAGAGAGAGGTAGGGTCAGTGATGCTAGAACACACCCACATTCTAAACACATAAAAGCAGACAGACAGGACAGATAGAGACCTTCAAAATCCATCTGCCGCTGGAAGCTCTGCCGGAAAAATCCATACTTTACCTCCATCAACCTCCAGAGAGCCAAACTAGAGACTTCAATCTATCCAGAACTAAGAGACCAGACCAGAGAGAAAGCAGTGCTGTACCCAGAGAGACCCAGACCAGCAGAGAGAGTGACCAGAGCCCAGTCTAAAACCCTGACCAGATCCGTGATGAGGCCCATTTAATTCAAGAATATAGTGTGAGTACCCAGCAGAACTGTGTAGAACCAATCTCTTAGTTTAAATTCATCTAATTCAATCTATTTAACCTAAGTAGAACTGCCTCCTAGCTGTCACCTGTCATTTCTAGTTGCAAGCTGCACTTGTCATTTTGAGCTTTTGAAATTTGCAAACCCAAAAACGACCTTTAATAAATCGCTCATATCTCAGCGACCGTTTGGGCTAGAGACTTGCAGTAACTTTCCTCTGATAGCTTAGAATCGTAGCTTTGAATCGCACCAAGAACCGCATTCCTACCCCTTATAGTTTTACCGCAATCGCGGAACACGCATTCGCGAATTTTACCGCGATTTGCAAATTTCTTCACATGTAAAAACTGCTGCTGCTTGCCTTCCATTTGCCAGAAATTCGTTTAACCTGTTAACTATCCCTGCCTCATTGCTAGTGTGAGCCTGGACTAATATTAACTAGATACCACTCACCCTGAACCTCTGAAAGGGAATTAACAGCATTTCCAGCATATTTCTCATCCATTGCTAACACATATAAAAGCATTTGGGCCTGTGTTTTCAAAACTCCTATCTGTTTTCTGTTGTCTAAGCTTGCTGGATTGAACTGATTACATTGATTGCATTTCTGAGAACTGTGTGCTTTCCTCCCATTCCCTTGCATTGCATAAAGAGGGGGGGAGTGAATAGCCAGAGAAAAGTGATTACATTGTTTTGTTGAAATCATATTGAGTATTTTCTATACTGCATTTCATTCATTCAACCTTGCATTTCCTTGAACCCTATAAAGCATTCTCTACCACATTATCCTTCTGTACCTATTTACCAGTGTGCTACCTTATCCATTTCATCTCAACTCCTTAGTAATTATAAAGAAGTGTGCTAGTGCCAGATTCTCTGTTGTTAATCTGTATCATATCAGATTAAGTGTGATATTCAATTATTAATTTATTATAAAGTGTCGTATATATATCTATTGTTTAAATTATCAAATAAACCTTTTAACTTGTAAAACAGAACTACTTCTTGGCTCAGCGGGGTCAGGGGGATTCCAAGAGAGGGGTGTTATATAGGGGTAGTCATCCAGAACGCATGAACTGGACCTAAAGATATATCAATAAGGGTTTTCATTCAGTATTCTAGACTAGGCGTTAACTTAGCTGTAGTGCTGAATTGAATCCTCTTACACCAGGTAAGAAAGTAACTTGTTCTTCAAGGGGATTGGGTCCTCCGACGTATTCCATATCTATGACAGACTCCCAAAGCAGTACCAGAGCAAGGAGGAGGGAAAGAATTTAGAATCAATATTTAGAATTGCCAATCAAATAGCAGAGCAAAGGACCGCCTTGCCAAAGGCCAGATCCTGTCCTCGGATGGAATCGAGGGAATAGTGACGTACAAATGTATGTACTGAAGCCCAGGTGGCTGCATCACAGATGTTGCGAATAGGAACACCCCTCTGCAGGGCAGTAGATGCAGCCACACCCCTGGTAGAATGGGCCCGCAAGCCAGCCGGTGGGTCCTTACCCGCCAAGCTGTAACACTCCGAGATGGCTAAAATAATCCAGCGAGACAAAGTCTGTTTCGTCACAGCTTGCCCCAAGCGCTTTCCAGCGTAACCAATAAAGAGTTGATCGTCCACTGTGACCCGGGACATGCGTGAAACATAAAAGCTTAAAGCTCTCCTAGGATCAAGCCTATGGAGCCTCTCCTCTTCCTTACCAGGATGCGGAGGAGGATAGAATGCCGGAAAAACAACCTTCTGGGCCAAATGAAATTCCGTCACTACCTTCGGAAGAAAAGAAGGACGAACTCCAAGGACAACCCTGTCCTTGTGAAATACAGTGAAGGGTGGCTTAACTGAAAGTGCCTGTAACTCACTCACTCTGCGAGCGGAAGTAACCGCAACTAAAAACACAGTTTTCAGAGTTAACAGCCTCAAAGGGCAAGAATGTAAAGGCTCAAACGGAGCACCCATAAGAATCTTAAGAACAAGGTTTAAATCCCAACCGGGCACCAGGAAAGGTGACGGAGGGAACACATTAGTGAGCCCTTTCAGAAACTGTGAAATTAAGGGATTTTAAAGTAAGAACACTCTTCAGACGAGCGCTTAAAGATGGACAGCGCCGCCAGGTAACCTTTAATGGTACCCACTTGCAAGCCCCTGTGGGCCAAAGAAAGTAAAAAGGTCAGAACCATGGGGATGTCACATGCAAAAGGATCCACATTCTGAACTCTGCACCAGTCGCAGAACTTACGCCAACGGTACAGAGACTTTGTTGCTGGCCTTCGGGCCGAAAGCAACACCTCCATCACGTCTTCAGGGAGGTCCCAATCCTTATACCTCAACCTTTCAGAAGCCAAGCGTGAAGGTTGAGGGATCTGACCTCTGGATGGAGAACCTGACCCCCCTCCCGTGAGAGCAGATCGTCTCGGTAGGGAAGACGACGTGGAGGGCAGATGGACAAGTCGAGAAGGTCCGGGTACCACGTTCTCCGAGCCCACGCCGGAGCAATGAGGATCATCCGGGAACCGAACTTCCGTAACCTCCGCAGCACTTGCGGGATGACGGGGACTGGAGGAAACGCGTACAGCAGCGGAATGACCACTCCACCACAAACGCGTCTCCTAAGGCTCCTTTTGGAGGAAATTCCCGCGAGCAAAACCTTTCGCACTTCCGGTTGACACTGGAGGCGAAGAGATCCACTTGAGGGGTCCCCCAAAGGGCGAAGATCTCCAGGAGAATCTCCTGAGCCAACTCCCACTCGTGAGAGATCGCGCTCTGCCTGCTCAGAGCGTCTGCCGTCACGTTTTCGTCTCCGACCAGATGAACAACCGAGATTGAAACTTCCTGCTGGATGGCCCAGAACTCGAGCTGCATCCCCTGCACAGAGAAAGTGACCCTGCCCCCCCCCCCCTTTCTGTTGAGGTAGTGCATGGCCACTGTGTTGTCCGTCAGGATCAGGACACTTTCCTCGCACAGTCGGCAGAAAAGCCTTCAGGGCTAGCCTGACGGCCCTCAGCTCCAACAGATTGATATGGAGTCTGGACTCCAGAGACCAACGACCGCTGACTGTCAGCCCTTTGGCATGAGCTCCCCATCCCGTGAGGGATGCATCCGTCACGATCGTCACCTCCGGCCAGGGAAGCCAAAATGGAACCCCCTTCATCAAGTTGCCTTCGACGGCCCACCACAGAAGGTCCCGGGCGACCGAGGGCGGCACCTGAACCGGGTCAGACATCCTGCCGGAGGACTGCGACCATTGTGTCTTGAGTGCCCACTGCAAAGATCTCATCCGCAGGCGAGCCTCTGGCACCAGAAGAATGCAGGATGCCATGAGGCCGAGCAACCTCAAGAACTCGAACGCCGGGAGCGTCTGGGCATGCTGAAACTTGTGCACCATCTGCTGAATGTGAAGAGCCCTCACCTGGGGAGGAAAACACTGCCCCAGGGAAGTGTCGAGCACTGCTCCGATGTACTGGAGCCGCTGTGTTGGCGTCAAAAGGGACTTCTTTAAATTGAGGGAGAAGCCCAGCCTGTGAAGGGAGTGGCAGGTGACGGACAGACGATCCAGGACTTGCTCGGGAGAGCTCCCCCTGATCAACCAATCGTCCAGGTAGGGGTAGACGCGAATCCCCCCCTTGCCTGAGATGCGCTGCCACCACCACCATGCGCTTGGTGAAAACCCTCGGGGCGGAGGTCAATCCGAACGGCAGGACCCGAAACTGAAAGTGCGAGTCGCCAACCGCGAACCTCAGGTACTTCTTGTGCTTGGGATGGATCGGCACATGGAAGTTAGCATCCTTGAGGTCGAGTGACACCAACCAGTCCTGAAGCTGAAGGGCCTGGAGGACTTGAGAGAGTAACCATCTCCAACTTGTCCTTCCTGAGGAGTTTGTTCAAACCGCGCAAGTCCATGATGGGTCTCAATCCCCCGTCTTTCTTCAAAATCAGAAAATAAGGGGAATACCATCCCTTGTTCCTCTCCGCTACAGGCACCAGTTCTATGGCGCCTTTCTCCAGCAGGGCTTGAATTTCCTGCGCAAGGAGCGGATCCGGACTCTGCAAAGAGGTTCCCCGGTGGATTGTCGCGAGGCCTGTGCCGAAAGGGAAGACAGTAGCCGTGGGTTATGATCTCCAGAACCCACACATCTGAAGTAATGGCTTGCCACTCTACAAGATGCTGCGCCAGCCTTCCCCCAACCGGCGAACCATGGGACATGGCCTCATGACTGAGTGGGAGCGGCTGCGGCGTTACCTGAGGGCAAAGAGGCAACTGCCCGAGCGGCCTTGGCACCACGGGTACCCTGTCGTCCACCTCTGGTACCCCTGCGTTGGCCTCTTTGACTGCCAGCTCCTCTCACTTTACTGAAGGACGAGTACTAGCGAAAGGAACCACCCCTCCACTGCTGTCCCCTAGGACGAAAAGGCGGAGGTTGGCGAACTGCAGCGCCCAACGACTTCGCTGCAGCTTTTGAGGTCTGCAACCTCTCAAGGCTCTCGTCAGCCTTGCTGCCAAAAAAGGTGTTCACCGTCAAAGGGCATGTTGATGAGCCGGGACTGCACATCAGGAGCAAACTCAGATTTCCGCAACCACGCAAACCTGCGTGTCATGGTGCTCGCCGCCATGGACCTACTGACGCATTCAGCTAAGTCCAAGCCCGACTGAACGGACTCACATGGCATCCTTACCATCCTGGACCATCCCGTTCGTCCCCTTCGGGAATATGTTCAGCCGCTAACGCAACACAGTTCCACAGAGTGTGTGTGAAACGAGACAAAGCACAAATGGAGTTGGCCGCCTGAACCGCCATACCACCAGAAGAAAACACTTTCTTCGCCCAGCCATCAAAACGTTTGTCGTACCCATCAGGAGGGATGGTAGGGTACGACGCCTGCTTTGCCGGGGCCGCCTGCACCACCAAACTCTCCGGAGTGGGGTGCCTGGTCAAGTAGCAGGGGTCGCTACTGGCTGGACGGTATTTTCGCGACAAGGATCTGCCCACCGCCGGGAGACTCTCCGGAGCAGTCCAAGCCGCCGCCGCCCTTCTCTGTAAAGCCATATGGAACGGCAGTACCGGGTCAGTTGGGGGACCAACATCAAGGATGTCCGTCAGATCATCCTGCACAAACTCCCCTGGGGGAGCAGACCATCCTAATTACTCAGAAACCCTAGCCATAAGGCGCCGGTACAAGGAATCGGCATGAGAGCCAGGCTCAGGCCTACAAAACTCCACCTCCGGAGAGGTGTCCAGTCCACTGGCATCATGCAGTGACTGCCTCTAATCGTCAAACTGTCTATGGCCCGAGACAATTTCATCTGGAACCTGACTAGGAACCAGGCCATCAGAATCCTCATCCGCATCTGAAATATATTCCAGGTGGCGAAAAGGCACCCGAGAGTGCTTGCTCTTAACCAGAGCCTTCCTAGGGGGTTCCCCCGTGCCACGGGGTACCTCCGACACGAAAGGCGTCGAGCGAATCGGCGCCGACGTTGAGAGAACAGGCATTGGCGTCGAGGAAATCGGCGTCGACGTCCGATGCAGCGCCGCCAGCATCGGCGGCGTCGACACAGCCCTCGAAGCCGGAGCCCCGAGCGTGTCCCTCGACGACCTGAACGTCGACGGCTTCGACGACTTCCTCGGACCCGGAGCCTCGAGAAAGCCTGTCGATGCCCTCGACGCCTCAGACGTCGATGTCTTCCTCGAAGACCTCACCGGTGCACACGGTCTCAAACGCGCCGAGGACCGGGACCTGGAACGGGTATGTCGAGAACGAGTCTCCTTGTCCAAACGGGACCTCTCCCGGGACTCGTGCTGACCACTCTTGCGAGCGGTGTCTCTCGACCTCTCACGACCGACCCCACTCGGGGGCGCGGACGGCTTAGTACCCTGCGACTCAAGAATCACCAGCATTTTCTTCCCGAAGGAAGCCCATTCCTCCGGCGTCGCACGGCTGGTGGGGTAAGCGACGTGCCGGGCAGAGTCCTCCGAAGAGGACCGGTGTCGGCGCTTCCGAGAATGCCTCGAAGAGGCGAGACCGACTCCTAGAAGGAGACCCACGAGACTTCCGACGATGACGCGGAGAGTCACCCCTCGAATCATCCGTCGAAAGCCCCAAGACTTCGACTTCCGGGGCTTGGACACCCGACCTACCGACAACAACTTCTTACGTTCGCGTAAGTCTTTGGACGTGAGCGACTGGCAGTCGATAGTCATCCGTGTCGTGGGCCTCCCCGAGGCACCAGAGGCAGGCGTTGTGCGAGTCCGTCACCGACATCTTGGACCCACACTCCCTGCACTTCTTGAAACCCAGACGCGGGGTCGAAGACGAAGTAGAAGACATCTTCACACGAAGGATTTTCACAAAACGAACAGGTTCAAAGAACCGAGAAGAACAGAACTCCAAAGAGTCGAGGCGTTAACCGAGAATCACAAAGCAACACGTTCGCGGAAAAAACGGAACTGAGGCTACGGGCGTCGTGCGTCCTACTTATCACATCGGATGACGTCGGACGAGGTCCTCGACGACGGCGCATCGACGCAGGAAAAAGTTTCCGAAGCAGCACAGCTGTGGTGATTACATGTCATAGATATGGAATACGTCGGAGGACCCAATCTCCTCAAAATACAATTACGGCAAGTAATGTAACCCTTCTGAGGCTTGTAGATCTGCTTGGATCACATGCTATGTATAGATTAGTGAGCAGTGTCTGGAGAAGGTGGTGGGTTGTGAGAAGGTACAGCAGCAAATGGATGTTTTAGCACCGCTTGCCCCACCAGTGAATCCGCTTTAGAATGTGTGTCAATGCAGTAGTGCTGAGTTAAAGTATGTATAGAGCTCCATATAGCTGCTTTGCAAATGGCGTCCAGAGGGACGTTTGCAATAAAGGCCAAAGTAGCTCCTATACACCTGGTAAAGTGAGCTCTTGGTATGAAAGGTCGGGTTATTCGATAGCAAGTAGTAGAGCTGTATGCATTTCACTATCCATCTGGAGATGCCGTTCTTTGAAACATGATCACCTTCCCTGCCAGGTGCTATGGAGACAAAGAGTTGGTCTGTTTTTCCTAGCAGTTTTGTTTAGATAGTAAAGAACTGCCCTCCTTACACCCAGTGTATGCAGGTTTTACTCAGCTGAGCTTGAAGGGGGTTTTAAAGAAAGTGGGTAGTTGAATGAACTGGTTTACATAAAACCTGGATATGAACTTAGGTGAAAACCTAGGGTGTGTTAGTACCCGCTTGTCTTTATGGATAAAGAAAGGGTTTTGCACTGACAAAGCTTGTAGTTCACCGACTCTTATGGCGGTGATAGCCACCAGAAAAGAAGTTTTATACGTTAGGTGTTGAAGGCTGGATTTGTGCATAGGCTCAAAACAGGGGAGTGAAGGGGGGGGGGGGGGACCTATGAGCTTTGAGTGTACCACATTTAGATCTCATCCTGGAATCGGGTTTGAAACAGGGAGGCGGGGGCGGGGGGTAAATTCTTTTTACTCCTTCCATGAATGCTTTAATGTAGTGTTGTTAATAGGTTCTCCCTTGAATAGATTTTCTTCTGTCCACCAGCGTAGTGCTTGAACTAGGGTTAGCGAAACAACCACTAGATTGTCCCACTGATGCATGCGCAACCGTGCTTGCAGGACCAGGTAAATGCATGAAGCCATCATCCTGAGCAAGCGCATCGCTTTGTGTACGGTTATTTGGCAACCGGCTTGATACGGATGTCTATACAGCAGTATGTTCTGCACTCTTTCCTTTGAAGGAAAGACTAAACCTTCGGTCTTTATGACAGCTCCTAAGAACTGTTTTGTCTTGCTTGGAACAAGACTTTTCTCGTTGATTGAGAATCCCAATTGGAACAGAAGATGGATTGTTCTTTGGGTATTTTGCTTGCAAATTTGAAGGGATTCCCCTGTTAGACAGTCGTCCAGATAAGGGTACACTGGATTGATTCTCTGCATAGGCGTACTGCCACTACCGCTACCGCTAGTACCTTGGTGAATACCCTTGGTGCGGAGGCTTATGTTGAAGGGTAGAACCTTTAGTGTTGGTTCGCCATTTTAAAAACACAGACGTGTGCGCTGGGAACATTGAAATTGCATCTTTCATATCCAAGGTTACCATGTAGTCCCCCTGTTTTAGCAGTGGGATTAGTTCCTGTAGTGTTTTCATGCAGAATTATTGTGGCACAACAGATGTTCGCAGGGTGCAGGTCTAGGACAGGGCGCCTCGTTAGGTTTTTTGGCACAATGATGTACATTGAATAAATACCTGCATTTACCTTGTTTGCTGGGACGATTTCTATGGTATACTTTAGTAGCAGTGCTTGGACCTCTAACAGGATGCATTGTTCTTCCTGTGTAGTTTTGTCTTGGCAGGTCGTTGTGTTGCATTAGTTCTATGCAATAGCCCCCAACCATGGTGGAAAGTACCTACTTGTCCAATGAGATTCCCCTCCCATGCGTGGGTAAAGGGAGAAATACGACCTACTTGAGAGGCATGGGCGGGGGGCCTGTAGCGGGTGGTCATTGCTTAGATGGGGTTAAGCCCCCTCTTGAGGAGGATTATGATCTGCATCTACTTCTGGACCGTCGGTGGTCCCTATGAAAGTTCTGTTGGGAGGACTGCCTGAGAGCAATCCCAGGACGAACTCTGCGCGCCCTGTTTGTAGTTGGTGAACCGCTGGGAGTTTTGTCCTCTAAACCAGTGTGTATTTGAAACTCCTCTCTGCACAAGGGGCCTGTTCGTGAGTTGTCCTAGGGATTTGAGTTTATGATATTCCCACTTAGTGCGTCCAACCGCTTTGCCGAGTAGTGCGTTGAGCTCAATGGGCACGTTTTTAGAGGGTAGACTGGATTTCCAATTTGAAACCAGATTGGCGAAGCCATGCGTGGTGTTTGATGAGGGTACCTTGTGCCACAATTTGCCCCACTTTTTCTGCTGCGTCCAAGTTGTTTTTAAGAATGCAGCTTGCTACTAGTCTCCCTTCAGCAACAGTTTGTAAGAGCCGAGTCTTTAGGGGTTCTGGGACCAAGTCCATTTGTTGTGCAAGCTCATCCCACTCGTGGCAATTATAGCTAGACAATACCGTAGCGTTTGCTGTTCTCACTCGATAGGCACAGAGGGAGCTACTTTCCTACTCAGGGTGTGGATCTTCTTGCTCTTCTTGTCAGGAGGGGCTTTGGCAGAGGCTAAAGGTGTTCCTGCCTTCTTCCTTGTGGTGGGGACTACTAGAGAGTCCGGCTTTAGTTGTTGTGCCCTAACATACAAAGGGTCTGATGGGACTGGTCTAAAGAATGTTGCAATGCATGGGTTGACTGCCCTTGTTGGATTGGGGGTAAGTAGAGAAGGCTGGATACACCTTTGGACAGATTGAAGCAGCGGGATGAACTGTGCTGAAGAGAGTTTTATCCCCCAAGGATGTCCTCTACAAAGTATTTATCGACCCGAGCTTCTTCGGTATACACCTTAAAGTGTTTTGCAGACTTTAAGAGCAGTCATTGTACTGCAGCTGGTTGTCCACTGGGTAATTAGCCACTGGTTGGTCGGTATGGTCTGGGGAATTGGATGATGTATACATTCATAGTATTGGTCTGTGTCCCCCCCCCCCCCCCCGGTCTTCTGGGTCTGTCAGTGAGCCAGGCTCCTAGGAGCCTTGAGTGTCGTAATATGTGTTTTGAGCCACGCCTTAATATGGCAAGCTATTAACTTGTGTTGCATCCATGCGGTCTCTCTTGGCATCAGGCTGTTTGTTAGCTGTATTGCTTTGAAGGGGGTGGGGCGGCTGGAGGCTGGTAAGTTGTTCTGGGTGTTGCTCAAAGAAATTGACAAAACTAGACAATTCTCCCGATGACCCGATCCAACTGTTCCAGGGTCCACGGGGAGGAGCTTGGCAACACTGAGGTGGTAGATGTAGGGAGAGGCACTGGTGCAGGGGGCCATTTGTGATGCATTTCCCCGACAGGGTGTCTGTAGGGGTAGCGTAATCCCTAACGGTTGAAACTGGTGATTCTGTAGCTTGGGGCGTCAAGGGTTTTGAGTTCAACATTCTTGCCTTGAGCAGGGTCTCAGGGACATGTTTCTTAACTCGCTAATTATGGAATTTTTGTAGGGCCAGTCTACGTGTCTTTCAACGCCCGGACCCCGAGGACTTCCTGGATTTGGTTGCAGTGTCAGAAATGGACTTTGGCGTCCGTTTTGGGGGCCTGTCATGTGGTGATTGTAACGTCGATGGCCCAGAGCACATTCAGGGTTCTGCGTTCTTTCATCGTCATGCTTTGTAACGCCTGTCTTTTAAAAGGTGGAAAAAACATTTTTATTTGGGGGGCGGGGTGTTCATCCACAAGCCCCCCCGCACTTATTTTTTTACTATTCCCAACTCCTTATCTGCCCCCCACCAAAAAAAATGTAATGAACTTTTTAGTTATGGTTTTACACGTTTAAAAAGGCAGGCGTTAGAAAGCCCGGCGATGAAGTCGTACCCTTGTCAGACCTCTCCCGTGACACTGCGTGTGGCCTGTCGACGAATAGGTCGACTGTCGGCCCTGGGGATGTACTTAGTGCGGAGTGTCATGGAGGTGCTTCAGCCGCCGAGTGTTGTCTCCATAGCAGAACCGACAGCCTGCTTGTTTGAGTCGGGGGCTCGCACGCGGGAACCCATCGGGTCCTGATCACCCTCGGCGTACCTAAGGACGCAGGCATCGCTGTAGGATCCCTCGACGTCCATGGCGGCCTCGGCCTGCATGGAGTCATGGGCCCAGTGTTTAATTTTTCGGTCCTTTAAAGATTTTTGCTCAAACACTTTGTGTATAGTGGCTTTATAAATCAATTCTGCAATGCGTTTCAAAGTGCATCAAAGCAGGGAGGGAACATGGGAAAATACAGTGACATTCTTACAAATCCTTGATACATTCAGAATGTGAGAATTAACTATCATAATCAGCCTGGCAACATTTCAGATAGTGCAAGTGCTACAGACAATGAGGAGTAGATGAATGATACAGACAAGCGGCTACATTACTATGCCCGACAATAGAGGTAGTTTTGCAATTTACCAAGAGGGAAAGGGTGAGGGGGCGGGTAGGTGGGGTTGAAGTAGAGGGAGAAGCACAAAACAAGCGACTGTCGTACTAGGAGGGGGCTTACACGGTTTTTTGGCGTGGTCCCTAGGGAGGCAAGGGTTACACACTGAATCCTTGCAGGAAAACTTCCTGTTACAGGAAGGACAGAATTTAAAAGGAGTATTTATGGCAGACTACAAAAAGTATAGGGGATTATGCATTCTCCAAGTGAGATTTAATATAACCCCTCCCACTCTTCCTACTGTACAGGGCCGAGGCCCATTGGGGCCTAGATCGGCCACAGACAAAGTTAGTCGAGACAGGAGTCGTTGTCGACGGATATCTTGTCCTCGATAGCCGTTCCCGGAGATCTTGCAGTGTACAGTCGTCAGGAGGACAGAAAGAGTCTAACTTTTTCTAACTAATGGCGTCAGCCAGAAGGAACTTGCAATATGCGTCAGACTACGATGGCGGAAAAAAAAAAACAATCTGAGGGAGGTCGACGCGTGAAGGACCATGGGTACAGTGGACATCACACTGGGGATAGTATTACTGGCACGCCCTGTCGATGTCCGTTTGAGTTCAGAAAAAAAAAGTAATACTTTGCGGCTACCACTAGATGTCAGCGTATGCATAGCAGCTTACATTTTAACAAGTTACTCACCATACTGACGTCCATAGTCCCCTTTCCTCCATACTTGTGGGACATTTCGTCCTTCAGGGCGGGACCGGAGCACTTCGTCAATAAGAGACAACGGGGCAGAGGTCCAGAAGGAAGCGGAGGAGGGAATGGCACCACCAGAACCTGAATCAGAATAGCCAGTGCCGGGGGTGGAACAGGAGGCTCAGTGTACATTTCCCTTAACAGACGCTTGAATGCATCCTCATTAGGGACAGAATGCATGAGCACCTGAAACTTCCCCCAAAAAATAAAAACTTGTATGCACGTCTGTAAAACAGACGTAACAAGTCAACACTTCAGCTCAACCCAAAGAACAAACATGCCAGGTGATGACAGTTCAGGCTTCCATTCTTTTGTTTGCCATCTTGTTCTGCGCACACGGAATGTCGAGGTCGCCCAGCATGGTTTCTCCACCCTGAAGACAGGGTTTGCTCCACTCCACCAGTAAACTTTGAATGGTCGACAAATGGAGAAACTAAAAGAAAAAGAAGATGAAGGCCAAGTCCAAAGTGGCTCGTCATAAACAGTCTAACCACACTTGAAACCATAAATATGCCATTACCAAGTTAAGCAGAACAAACTTACATTTTTTCGATTTTCTTACTTTTGGAGCCGACCCCAATTTTTAGTGTGGTAGAAACTCCTGCTTCCATCATGTGGCGAAGTAGTCGCTTCATTGAGGAGTATGCTGCCCAGCTAGCCATGAAATGGATTTACCTGG
Organism: Ambystoma mexicanum; assembly: GCF_040938575.1. NCBI lineage: Eukaryota > Metazoa > Chordata > Amphibia > Caudata > Ambystomatidae > Ambystoma > Ambystoma mexicanum. The sequence continues at coordinate 288,977,373 of NC_090932.1, read as the reverse complement.
CAGAAACACTTTTCGGTGTAGCGACTGCTCAGCTAGGAAGTTTTGCCGTGCTAGCTGATGGTGCAAAGGTGACACCATGAGGACTTCCTGGGTAACCCCTGCTGTTAGCCTTCCCGTGACATCTAGGAGGAGCACAGGATGGCCTCTGGTGAAGCAAAGGACCACGGAGGTAGCAGCCCAACCTACTCCCTTAAACAAAAAGCAGAGTTCTTAGAGCAAAGGCTGGAGCATCTTCCCTCTGGTTTCTTTGGGTTAAATTCCTAATAAATACAATTTGCTCCCAAGATAAGAGGAAAAAAAAAAAAAAGAATCAATTTGGATTTGCCCCGTTGTGGATTCATGGAAGAACATGGATGCTGCAATGCTCAAATCTCCCTCTGAGCCAAGCTGGACGGATACTGTATTGCTCGCAAAAGGTGAAAAGTGCCTAACAAATATTCATGGCCACATGCCACTACGAAGGGGCCAGCATCACAGATGGACCATTTCTGATCAAGTCCATTATTCCTACTTCCTGCCACAGGACTGCATAAAATTCCACAGGTACGGAGGAGGTCCTCTGGCAAAATGGAATCCTGCAGAGCAGAACAGAATTCTTCTCGGATAACATTTGTTTGTTTATTTTTTTTTTTATTATTTTTTTTTTTTTTTAAATGGCATCCAAGAGACCACGCCTGAACGAATCCTGTGCCTGGGCATCAAGGCATCCGGCAAGCGACAGACAAAGGGACAGTCACCTTCAGGTCATACGAAGTTCTGATGGCCAAGTCGGCTGGTGTGCAGGTTTCGGCATCTGGGCAAAACGGCATTCTTTGGCAGAATGGATATTGGAAGACACGATTCCAAGTGCTAATCAAGTAGCGAGGGCGAGGCTGGTCTCCTCTTTGCAAGGGGGCAACTCTCCTTCTGCTACAAGGTGTACCTCTACTGGAAGAAAGAAAGCGCCAGGTATTGCCATATCATTCAAATGTGCTGCTGGGCAGAGAAGTGCTGCAAGGATTGGCAGAAGCATGAACCCAAGACCAGGGGACCAATCCCTAATCTGTGGCCTGTTCTAACAATTTATTCACTCGAGCCTGTGGGTGCAACTTATCTAGCCTGGCATTACCATCAAGCGCATGCCATAGTTAGTCCTCTGAAAACTTAACGGGACCTTGTTGATTCTCGGTACACGTGATCACACCAAGGAACTCCCTTCCTATTGCTTTGCTTCAGAAATGTAAAGCGACACTGTGCTGCACAGTTGAAATACGGCTGTTTAATGAAGGTCTCCTATCACTAGTTTCAATAGATGGGGGGAAATGGGGGCGAGGACAGGAACGCGCCATCAGTCACTAATTTGTGAACAGCATCATACATCACTAAGACGCGCAGGCCAGAGCGGGATATTTCAAAATAAAGTCTCCTAACAGCTGCTTGGCTCAGACAGCAAGCGGTGCGACAATAGCCCTCAGCGATGGTAGATTATGTTTTAAGAGTGGCTGTGAAGAGTAGCGCCCTGGTAACTGGATATTGGTGCTCGCAGGAAAGCACATGTTCTAGGCATATAGGGCTGGATGGGCATCGGCTGCTCCCTGGTTCAAACCCCAGCCCCGCCAGCTGTCTCACGTGTGTGAGGAAGACAAAAAGGGGAAACAAGCCACACTTGCGCTGGATAGGTTTGGTGGGAGACGCAACCCACCCACAGTCGTCGCCCCATAGCCGGTACATGACCAAACGTACCAGATCCTTCATTTATCCACACAGGCATTAGACTCATCCAAAACATTGCTCATTCGCTGCACTTGCACTCAACTGTGCCCACTGCATCCTTCCCCTCACTGTAGCGCACGTCACCATGCCCCCCCTCAGATTCCCAGGACTGTACACCATCCTAAAGCTCTTCACACTGCCAAATACCTAACATACTACAGTAATCCTGCTCAAATGACTTCGGAATACTTAGCATTTTCTAGACTCCGTCCCGCGGATTTACGAGTAGGGCAACTGCATAATAGATCCTATTTTTGGAGGCCATAGGGAAATTGCTGTCCTCCACAGTAAAATAGACGATTTTTGGGCTTTCAAGTTGAGGCTTTACATCCAACATTTTGCTGGAGGAAAGCCTCCCATTTCATATCTAAAGCTATAATTCGTCAGAGCTGTAACACTGGCAGTAATTGCTTTAACAACAACAAAATTGGAAATCCACCCACTGTTTACCGCAACGCCAATCTCATAATGAGGCAGTTTCCTCACCACCTCAACTGCCCATATTCTTGGGACATGCCACACTCGAAAACACGACCGCCTCACTAGAACACCACTGATACAGCACTCATCCCTTCGAAGCTAGCACTAAGTGTTTCTGATCAGGACACGGCCATGCCCGTTCTTGCACTCCCAGGCTCAATTTCATCTCACACCGCAATTGTAGCCAACACTCAGCAGCCGCTCCTGTCAACAAGCAGGGCCAGCTATGCCAGCCATTCAGCTGGCTTGGTGTGAGAGTGACAGGGCTTCCCAGAATCCCATCTGGAGCAGAAGCCGGGCAGGGATCAGTCTACATCTGTTCAGTGGGTCACAGTGATTCCCAGCCCTGCCCTTGGACACCTTGGCCGTAAGCCAGGTTATGGCATCACCCTCGCCTCTGGACGGTGGCCACAGCTTTCCCAACCGCATTGCCACCGTCATTCATCAGCCATGCTGCCAAGAAATGCACCGCAATGGGCAATCCCACTTCAAGGCCATGCTCCTCAACACTTCCCCCCCCCACCCCCCCCCCCCAACGTGCAATGCAGTTGGTTACCTGCATCCATTTGAGCCGTGAGCAAGGAAGGAAGCGCCCCAATGCCACTAAACACCTAAGCAATATCCAATTTAATATAGCGTTTGGAGTCAACGTCTAGCTTTCCCCAAGAGCTCCCGGGACCAAAACACATGCATATTCAACGTATTGTTGATTGCGTGTTAGACTTGATTTTGCTCGGTATTGAAACGAGATGCAGAGTTACCGTGCGTTGATCACTGCCAATAAATTCATGCGGGGAATGATTGAGAGCTTGTGAGTTGGTCTGCCAGAAAGGAAGTTGCACATAAGAACTATGGTCTCCTCCATAGACTTCCATTAGCTGTACAATAGTACTATAAAAGAGCACTCACTGTTGACATACCCAATTCCTTAACTACTTGGTGGCTAGGAGAAGCTTGCCCCCCCCACCCACACACACACCTCCCATCCCCCACACACACACACACCCACCCAGGAGTGACACACCAATACCATGCTTCTGCTTTACAATACTTTTGAAACGGTTGCAGTTTTGCATGACTGTTTGGGTAGAGCAATTTTTTGTAAATCGATTGGCGTTTTATGCTATTGAGGGAGATGTGGGCAGTCTTGTTTAATATAGAAAATCCTGTGTCCTCATCTTACTTCATCTCTCTTCTGCCTTTGACACGGTCAACCATACCATCCAGCTCACCCGTCTCCGTGATAACCTGGGTATCACCGATCAGGCCCTGGCATGGCTGAACTCTTTCCTCTCTGATTGACACTCCCAGGTCCAACTAGGGTCTGTGGTGTTCCCCATGGGTCTAACCTCTCTCCCCGGCTGTTCAACCAATACCTGGCACTTCTTACCCACTGCATTGCCACCCTCTGACCAAACTTCCAGTGCTATGCGGATGACTCGGCTCATCTTCAGGCTCCCTTCTGCCACTTCTCATTTCTGAATTACTGTCCTCTATCCAGGAGTGGTGTGTTGCCAACGATCTCTGCCTTAATGCCAGTAAAACAGATTCTCCTCATCGGCACACCTGCTCCCTCCATTCCTGTCACTCTCTGGCCAGCCTCCCTTGGCCCTCTTCCTGCTCCCACCTGGGAGGCTAAAAACCTCAGGGTCATCCGACTCCACACTCCCCCCCCCCCGCCCCCCCCTCACGCCCCACATCTCTAACAAGTCACACTACCAACTGCACCTCCTCATTAGGTATTCTTTTTCTCTCCTTCCCCAGAAGCTCACAGTCTCTAGAGCTCTGGTTCTCTGTAGGCTGGACTACTGCAACAGCCTCTTTCTAAATCTGCCTGCTTTTACTCTGCCCTCTGCAACTCATCAAAACAGGACTGCGAGACTGATCGTTGGCCTCCGGGATCGTATCTCTCCAGCACTGAAATCTCTGCACTGGCTCCCAGTGGCTGCGAGGATGAAGTTCAAAACCCTCTGCATTGTCCACAAGGCCTTCTGGGGCCTCAATACCTTCAACTCCCTCTTTGTAAATACCTTCCTTCTCTAGCGCTTCACTCCTCCTCCAACTCCCTCAGGGTCAGTCGCTTCTCCAAGCAACGAGTTGGTGGTAGATCTCGGCTGGGGCCTCCCTCTGAACTGCCTCCCTGAAACTTGAGAACCATCTCCGGAAGCACCTCAAGCCCTTCCCCTTTGCTTCCACTTTCTCTCTTCCTCTCCCCTGCTGAACTCCTCACTGGCGCACCCCCCCCCTGCCAGTTGCACACCCGCACTGCTCCCCTGGCAACCTGGTCTGTTTCTGTATCCCTTACAGTTCCCCCTACCAGCACTTGATGTTTGCACTTACCCATGCCACCTGCTGGCCGCACTTTGTTTTTACTGTTTGATCCCATGTACTGCACTCCTCCCCCCCACACCCCTTGCATTTTTTCCCCTTCCCCCTCCCCTGCACTTGCGCAATCTCTACGTCACCTGGCCTAGTAAGATGGTTGTGCCAGTCTTCCCTTTGTTCCCCTCCCTTGCCTCGTCACGTCTTGAAACACTTGTGTATAGGCGTGTTATAAATGCCATATATCAATAGCGTTTTCTAGGTAAGGATACAAATTGGAACAGAGATGTAGATCTCACACATCCCAATTCTACAGCTGACCAAGCACTCAATAGTCCAGCTATCTCAAAACTTCACTGAACTGATTATGTTTGAATGTGTACTCCATGTGTCCCAATTCTGCTTTATTAACATACTCATATTAGAAGTGGACGTCACATGTGCAAGTTTGTAAGACACCAGCTGGGCTGGTGAGTCAACAGTAGCTCCATCAATCTAACCATGCTCACCTAGGCTTGAAACAGGAGCTAAATAACTCCTAGCAATTTCGAACCCTGCACGGTTTATGACAAGCTTAGTTTGCATGACAACAGCTGGCTTATCTGAGGCAGGTGTAGATTCCGATGCCTAGCTACACAGCGTTTTACCTTGGGTTAGCAGCCATTTTATGGTCAGGTATTTGACGTTCTTGGTCTAAGTTTGTTAGGGTATAGTCCTTGACATGCATTCTTAATGGCTCCATAGTATACAGAGAGGAGTACACAGAGGAAAGCAGGTTGCAAAGGAGCTAGCAAGGGATCTACAAGCAATGAGGGGAGGATACAATGAGTTTTTCGCTCAGGTCTCAGGTTAGGTGGGGAGTAGGTGTGAAACTTGAGGAGCCATTGCATGATGAGAACGTCGTTTAGCTCCTTCCTGAAATGTAGAAACGAGAAGAGCCCCAGAGTCGTGAACAGAAGGCCAGTCTTACCTTCCGGCACTGGTGGACTAAAAGTCTGCAAGGTCCTGGCGGATCATAGGTCTCCAGAGAGACAGAGCTTCTCAGTGAGGTGGTCTGGGGAACTTGAGGGAAGACAGCCTTTTAGATGATGCAGCAGGATTTGTAGCGCATACGTGCTGGTAGTGGGAGTCGGTTCATTTCAATGAGGCTCGGGGTGATGTAGAGTCCTTTGATAAATTTGGACAGTTCAGGCGTGTCAGGGGAAGGCCTTCCAGGAGGGCATTGCCACCATCCAAGTGGGAGCAAGGCTTGGTTAGCAGAAGTGGTTGGCTAGGAGTAAGGGATTGATTTTCCACAGGAGAGAAAGTTGGTACTTAGCCGCTTGCTGTGTGCACCTTGAAGGACAGGAGTCTGTCAATCTAGACCACAAGGGACTTCATGCAGGTGATCAGCCCTCAAGGTTCATAGTAAAAACAGGCTGTTTTGAAAATCAGGGCTTTTGTTATTGTTGGTCAAGAGCAGGAATTCAGTCTTGGAGTGGAACACCATTGGGTGTAAATGACCCAGGCTGACAATTGGAAGGCATCTATCCCCCATTGGCAGTTACACTGTCTGCAACAGGCCAAAACCACACATTGGTTCTACTTCTACAGTATAGGCACCTCGTGGACTCTGGGATGTTGGAACTTGCAGGTATTAACTATAGTAATCGATAATGATCTGGGAAGCATGGCTTGGACATCCCAATTTACCAGGGAATGAGCCCAGTAGACTTCAGGCGCATAGGGGCTCCAGTGCGCTTCGTGGTGTCAGAATTAGACAAAGGCATTGCCTGGTACCATTTATGAAGAGTAATTATACGTAATGAGGGAACATTCTGTCAAGATGAAGAAGCATGGGAGGCGCAGAACATTGCCAGCAAAGAGACATGACAACCTTTACACAATGACATACTTCAAAACACAGATCACCCAAAACTGCTGCACAACTTTTAATATTTACAATCTTAGGGAGGTGGTGATTCGGTGACTGCCAGCACCCCCTCATCCCCCAAAAGGCTGCAAAGTGAAATGGCCACCACAATGTTCTTACTGGACATCCTCTTGTTCTAAACTCTGACAATAGGTTCAAGCGGTGGGGAAAACTGGAAGCTGGCATGGGTCGCAGGCAATCAAAGTGGCCAATATCAGAACTCCACAACCCCCCCCCCCCCCGACCACTGCCTGCAATAGGATACGTTGGCAGCCAAAATAGGTCTCACTTCCTGTTGGCTGAAATACCATGTACATCACGAGTTCAGCTCGCCAACTTCCTACTGGAGACCAGACTGAACTTGCAGGTTCCGAACCCCCCGCTCCCCCCCCCCCCCCCCGGGGATGGACAACTCAGACCTTCAACCTGCTGAGGTCGATACATGGAATAGGAATAGAATTAAACTGGGAAAAACAGCAGTCATTGTTTGGAAGCGGAAGAAACGGAGAATGAAGATCACATTTTTAGTGCCTGTATACAGTTATTTCAATGCTCTTGCACCAACTGTCCTTGAAAACCACAATCGTTATTATAATCATCAATTGTTTCGGTTCAATTATTCACAAGACATGCACCTATCCCTTCTGTGTTATAGGCACAACTTGTTAAACAGGCCTCATCTTTGAAAAGGACACCCTTCTGCACGCATAATCCTAAACAGACAACACACCCTTCATGCTCCACATAGGAGTTTTGTACGCTGCAGCGTTCAAAATTGCTAAGAGCCATTTAGCTCCTGGATAGGGCCAAAAAGAGCCCGTTTAGTTTGCCGCCACCACCACCAGGAGCTACTGTTGGCTCCCCAAACCAATTGGTGACACACAAATATACCTTTCTGACATTAACTCTGTGCTGTCAGAGTTTGGAACCTTTTGACGGTCATGTAAAGCGTGAATGGTCATATGTACTGGCCACTAAGTCAATGATGCTGCTCATTTGGAAGTTAAGTTTGTTGCATGCAGTGTATTAGCGCCTCATTCAGCAGAGACACAGAATGAGCAAGGTCGCATCACAGATGAACTGCAGGCAAAGCGTTGTGGCAATAAAATCACAGTACTCGAGATTAATGCTGTAACGGATGCAGTGACAGAGTTATGGTTTGGCGGCAAAGACTACATGAGAGGTGGTAGTAGCAAGATGGAAGAACTGAAAAGAAAGCATAACAAATAAAAAAGGAAAGCAATTTAAAGGGAGCTCAATAACTGAAAACGTGTGAAGCAACATAGCAAGCAACTTCGGATTCAACAGAAACAGACAGCAAGAGATAGCATCACAGCACTAGAAAGAAGGCTTCCAGGCATGTGAATTTTTTGGGTGCATGCCATAATTGGGAAAGAAACAAGTCCCACCATCTTTCAGGGACTCCACTGATGAGACTGTACTTTAATAGCTCCTGGGCCACAATGAGTTAACTCCTGTTAAGAGGAAAATCCCGGCACCCTAGGGCAACTTCCAGCTTTTGCTCCACGAATTCCAATCAACACCTGCATTATGACCTTACAAAATTATACCTTTGCAGCACTCGCTATGCACACACAAACTGCAAGAAGCACGCACGCTGGCATGGGTCACTAGTCAGTGTTCAATTCTGTGGAAGGGTGAAGCCGACCCCCCCCTCCCCCCCTTCCCCCAAACAGGTTCTGAGATCATAGCAAGTCTCCCATGAAAGGACACTTCCTATAATGTTTTGGTCACGCTCCGTGAGCTGCCAAATCCATTTCCACAGGAGGCAGCAAGTGGAAAATAGACCATGCTGGTAAAATAGGCAAATAACACGAAGGAATTCTTCCAACCGCCAATAAATGTTTTACACAAACCCTTAAAAGGACAGAAGGTATAGCAAGAAGCGCTGGCCAATAGTCCGATTCAATAGAAAAACTCACCCCGCCCGCAACCAAGGTAAAATAGTGCAAGATGTCCGCCTGCCTGCAAGGAGCAGAGCACAAGCACAAGAGAACCAAGACCAGGACAACAGGGGTAGAAATTAAAATTGAATATGCAGGAGCTAAAAGCACACCGTGGGTACCCAGCAGCAACCAAGCTCTACCACTGGAGAAAGGAGCCAGTACATAGCGTTCCGCCAATCTAACTTCCAAAGAAACAGAATTGTGTCCATTATTTATGACCCCTTATGTTTTAAATGCATCCTAATGTTCATTTATAGATTGTTCCAAACGCAGTTAAAGACACTTAGTGTTTGTGCCACATCACTCTTGGCCTGCGAGCCAAAGTATCTCCCGTTATATGTTGTTGTAGTGAAGCCAACCAGGCTCTTCTAGGCTGCATGCAGGCGCTAAATAGCCACCAGCTCCCCTCAATTTTCAACCCTGCAACCAGTAGGTACTGAACAAGTGTGTTGCAAGAAGGGGAGCTCCAATTAGCAGATCTCACTTTCATATATGAAAGTATCAAGAACAAGCTATACCCTCACAAATGGGATTCTGAAACAAGACCACCCCAGAGTAGTTTTAGAATGTGCCTCAACATATCCAGTTCCCACCAATCTCAGTTCGCCTGGTAGGTGCTCTCAGACATCGCTGCCCTTGCAGGGACACAATACACTTCAATATGCAGGTCCATCTAGGCTATCCGCTTATTTTGGAAGAAATTTGCCATTTGTTGTTCACCGCTTCTGGAAAGGACAATTACTAGTCTAATAAAATAAAAGGCATGGGTCAGTAATTACAATTGGAATTAAAAATTACAAAGATCTAAACCACCGGTTTAAAATACTCGATGTTTTGCCCACCCCACTGCTCCCCTTTACCACAAGGTAGAGCAGGTAGCGGCTGCAAAATTGTAGCCAAGGGTACAATTATTTTTAACTGTGTTAAAAACATCACATTGATAGTCCCTAAAGTATTAGGCCTTCTAAACTTCAACTTGTACGTTTCTCTGAAAGGCTTCAACTGAGTATTGCGAGAGATGTGGACCACATTGAAGCCGAGGTGCCTGGTTCTGCAGGTGACAATAGCGCCATAAACTGTCAAAAATCACGAGTAGAGCTAGACTGGACTCCCAGGAGAACCAACATCCTCGGTTTGATGGGTCACAAGACCAAATTTAATAGAATGCATGTTGCTCTGAAGAGGTTGGCTTGACGCCAACGGTGGGCAAGTGGGGTCTGTGCGCCAGGGTAATTAGCCACACCTGAAGCCCCGAATAATCGCGAAAGAGCCACCCATAACCACAAAGAGCTACCGTTTTCAGCTACACAGAGTGTTGCCATTATGCCTGGTGATCTGACCATCCTAGCAATCGATTCTTATAGTATGGTAACTCGTACTTCCCATGATGCTCAATGATCATTTTGAATTCATACAATTGGTACAGATATGAAAAACTTAATGAATAATTTTAATCCGAATAATTTCAGCCTTCATTTTAAGTAAGTTTGAGAAAAATACATAAACGATAGAAGATTATTCTAGTAGAAACTTTCCATGATGCAAAAGAGCATGGCTCAAAATGTGCACTCACTGATAGTCATTGGCTAGTGATAACCCACTCTTGGCGAGTAAGAAACAGTGTGCTGTGTGGATCTATAGAATTGATGTAGCAAAGGACTTTTTATGGCTGGCTAGTAACTTGTAAATTGCATTCCCCCTCCCAACCCCCTGAAAAAGTGTACACATCAATTTCCATATACCCGCTTTGTCAGCATGCCTCACATCCTGATACTTAACGGACCAACGGACCACTGATCGCATAAAGATGCGGGCAGAGGAGGAAATCGAGAATAACTGGAATGGGGTAGTTACAAGACATTGAAAATGGCTGTACGAATTATTTCTTCTCATTTTAGGGATCACACGGGTAACGATTTCAACAATGACAGACAGAAAAGGTCTGCACTACTCTTCTACGCAGGGCCATGCATACACAAGATTTTTTAAACTCATTCACCACGAATGACAATTCATGACAGCACTAAGAGCCCTGGCTGACTACTAACTCACAAGCGAATGCTGATTGAGCAATCCAGCGATGCCAAGTGCAGCAAGCAAAGACTCATTCCATGCACGATTACGGCAGATGGAATCCACGTGTGCTCTGGCAGATGAAACCGGAGGTGAGGGCACAGAAAATTGAAGGATGCCACTAGAACAAACTCAGACACCAGGTGAACTTCTATCTATAAGTCTGAGGCAAAAAGTGGTTGATTCTGGCACCATACCGGAAATTCCTAGGGTACTATTAGGCATGCGCCCCCTTAAAACAAAACTAGTATCTTCGAAGACAGACACACACACGGCGGAAAGACAGTGGGTAAACCATCTTCAGCCTCTGTAATCTGCTCCTTTCACGTGCGCATCATAAGCAGACTATTCTGTTGCCTGCTTCATCTCTACTAGCGTCGTTGCTTGTCCTATCCTGCAAAGGACAGTTGCGTCAGAAAGCAACTCGCAGCAGGATGAAGCCACTGCGTGCCTCAGACACTGAAGGCAGCATGTCACAGGCGACGAAGACTTGTGCCGAGCTTTCCCAGTGGGCTATGAAGTATTCATGTGCCCTACAAACCTCTGCGTGAACCCTGGGATTGTGCAGCTTACTGATACAGACTAAGGCCTACCGAAAAATGCACAGACCCAGTCAAACAGGAAGATCATCCAGATATTGAATGTGCCTGCAGGAACTGGGTGCAACCTGACATCCACAGATTATGCGGGTGGAACACTCCCGTTTCCTTCATTAGCACCAAGGGAGGAGGGGGGGGGGGGGTGGAGGGGGAAGGGGGTCGCTAGCCAATCACGAGGTCCAGAGCGGGTTCTAATTTTTATTTCATCTGATTGGGTAGGGTAACCTAAGATTGCATTTCGCCTCATTGTGCAAGTTAGTTTAAAACCACAATTTGCACGAGTGGACTGCAGTTACGAGTTGAGTTTATACTAGACCTAAAGGTTCCCGATGTACCAGACGCCTATAACAGGGAGCATAGTTAATTCGGTAGGCACAGGAAGACAATCAGGGAGAGGTATGCCTCTTCCAACCGCACAGATACTTGCACACTTGCAGATACTTCCAGTGCTACGCTGACGACACTCAACTCATTTTCAGGCTGCCCTCTGCCACCTCTTCTCCCTCTCGCTCATCTCTGATTGCCTAACTGCCATTCAAGATTGGTGTGCCGCCAATGATCTTTGTCTGAATGCCAGCAAGACAGAGATCCTCCTCATTGGCACACCTTCACCATCCTTTCCCCTCACTCTCTGGCTGGCCTCCCTTGGCCCTCCTCCTACCCCCACCTGCGAGGCCAAGAACCTCGGGGTCATCTTTGACTCCACCCTTTCCTTCTCCGAGGTCTCTAAAAAGTCACATTTCCGACTGCTCCTCCTCAGAGGTACTGTGCCTTTCCTCTCCTTCCCCACAGAAGCTCATGGTATCCGAAGCTCTGGTTCTCTCTAGCTTGGACTATTGTAACAGCCCCTTTCTAAATCTACCTGCCTCTACTCTCCGCCCTTTGCAACTATCCAGGACAGGACTGCAAGACTTGTCCTTGGCCTCAAGCCCTGGGATCGTATCCTTCCAGCTCTGAAATCTCTCCATTGGCTCCCAGTGGATGCAAGGATTAAATTCAAAACCCTTTGCATTGTCCACAAGGCTTTCTGGGGCCTGCGTCCAAAATACCTTCAACTATCCCTCCACAAATTCCTCCCCTCTAGTTCTTCGCTCAGGGTCAGTTGTTTTTCAAAGAACTGAGCTGGGGGTAGATCTCGGTCTTCGGCTGGGGCCTCCCTCTGGAACAGCCTCCCTGCCACTCTAAAACTTGAGAACCATCTTCGGTTCCGGAAGCACCTCAAGACCTTCCTCTTTTCTTCTGCCTTTGCTCCCCTCTCCCCTGATGATCTGTTCTCTCTTGGCACCGTGCACCTGGCCACCCTCTGTCCTTCGGGCCCAGGTACCTGCTCACCCTGCCACCCTCCCGCACTGCCTCTGGGCCACCCCTTGCACTGGGGTCTGTACCTGTACCCATACAGCCCCCCCACTCCCCTTTTTTCTTCCTGCACTTATCAGACCTACCCTGTCTGCTGCCTTAAACCTAGCACTTGCAAATTGCTGGCTGCACTACCACTGTTTGTTGCCTCCATTATTTATTGTTATTTATCCGTTTCTCCTCTGCTTTGCACTTTCCACGCCTCCCCCTTCCATGCACTTTTCCCCTCCCCCCTCTCCCATGCACTTGCGCGTTCTCAATGTCACTGGGCCTAGTAAGATCGCTGTTTTGTTCTCCCCCGTTTCCCCTCCCTTGCTGCGCTCTGAAACACTTGTGTACGAGCGCAATAGAAATAAAATATATCATATCACATATCTTCCACTAACTACCCTGACTCTCTGCACAACACTAGAATGCAGCTATACCCCCACAATCAATTCGGCCTAGCTACACCTACACCCCTACACACACACACCTACACACACACACACACACACACACACACACCTACACACACACACACACACCTACACACACACACACACACACCTTATCTCCACTGACCTGGACTCCAGTCCCGGCGGGTGTTCAACCTACAGCACGTTGAGACCATACCAATGGTGAAAGGGACTATATAAATGCACATTGACTTAACATAAGCCTGCATTCTGAGCAATCCGATTGCTACTCAGTCTGCCCCCCTTGCCAGCTCTCTCCCCCCTCCCCCGTCCCAGCCCCATGCCTGCTCAAACATGAAGGAAAAAAAAATAAAAGTAAACGAGTCCAATACAGCTCCCACTCTCTTTATGAAACAATAAGTGTGATCGTGTTGTGTGACTTTGGAATCAGAATACAACCAGCACCAACTCTGAAACGAAATATGCTGGCAAAGCCAATAGTTTCTGCTTTTGCAGTTCATTGAATTTATAGGCATGAATGAAACTTGGGTCCCATAAACAATAGACCCAACTCAAAATTTAAGTGAGCAGTCACCATCGATTGCTGATGAAATGCTACTAACATTTTACATAGGCAGCTGAGACCCAGAGCCTGCATCACACAGTCTGCTATGGAGGAGCATAATATGCAGCATCCAGCATGGCATATCAAAAAGGTGACTTAATCTCTCTCTATTGGAGACTCAGAGTCGGAAGCAAAAAGTGCCTTTGGTTCACCCACTTCAGCAGGGCTCCACCCTCTCCCTTCCATGGCTGCAGCTTGCCCCTCCTCTCCCTCCCCTCCCCCCCCCAACCACAGCGGGTCTAGAACACTAAATGTTTCAATAAATAAAAGGAGTGGGCTGAACGATAGCAGGGAGAGGGACAGACACCAGAATTGCTTTAACCTGGCAGTGGTCGGCATTCAGGACGTGGCATTGAGGAGTTTCACTCTGAAGCACGAGTGCGCGACTACCTCAGACTATCGGGTAGGTGGAGAGAGACCCCAACAGAGCCAAAATCAGCTCACCGATTGTATTACAACTCAACGGGTAGCTTGGAAGCCTGGCAACAGTGTCTCGGTGCACACTCAGCAGATCAAACCGAGTGCATCAGTTACTTGCTCAGTACCTTCTTAAGGTTAATTTTAGATTGCACCTCTACCTTTAGCAATCACAGTAAGTGATGCAGTCTCTACCACTGGGCATATATGTGAAAACTAAAAAGGTAGATTTGATTTTGCAATAGATTGCTGAATGTATTGGCTCTACTCTACATGGGAGCAGACCAGATGCATGTGGACATGCTCAAGACATGGTATCGGCAGAAGGCTTGGGTCGTCAGTTTCTTGCTGGCTCAGCTCTCTATGGTTAGCTGTTGTATGTATTGTATTGTTCATTTCCTGTTATTTAGCTGTTGTGTCTAGCGTGAATGCCCACCAATGGGTATTGCAGCTCTGTACAAGATTTTCTAAATATGAGCAGCGTTATGCATATAGCCCAATTAAAACATTGCAAGTTGATACAGGTACCACACTTCTTACAAGGAACCCCAATAAGCCTAGGTTGAACCGTTGCCCCACAATCAAAGGTTTTCAAATGTTCACAAAAGACCTCTAGTGGAAACCCATTCCAGGATGCTACAGCAGTTCCAGACTATTAGTATGGTTAAGTCTTCAGTTTCTGAAAGTTTAGGATCCGTACTAAAAAAGAAAAAAAATTACAAAAAAAACTATAATGATTTCCTATGGGAATTTAGGACGAACATACACACCCATAGTACTTTAGTGGTTCCTGACCCCCTCCGGCCTCTAGGAACCCCTGACAAACCAAATTCTCAGATAAATATTCTAGCGAAGTACTCTGTAATATAGGAAATGTACTATGGATTCCATGCAGGAAAGCATCTAACTTTATTTAGGTCTGGCTACGAAGCTTTAGTTCCCTTCAGGAGCTCTCGGATGTATAATTCAAAAGGGCCCCTACTATCAATCTGCAACACGGAGTATCCAACAATCCCAATGCATCACATTTTTCCCTGTTCCCTACCACTCGCAAGTGCCGCTGGATCACAGCATAGAGGCAGATTTGGCCATTGCCTAACCAAATGCACCATCTCCGGTAGCTGAACAAAGTCCTCCGCATGTTGCCTGGTGCACGCAGCATCTGACACAGGACCAGTCATGTGCTAAACTTCTTCAGGTTAGGAAAATGATGCACTAAGTCCTGCAGATAGCCTGCTTTAGAGTAGGTAGAGGGAAAATGCCAGAAGCAGGCCACAAAGAAACAATGCACTGGAGCCAGCATGTGCGGTGCAAACAGGATGGAGGGATGCCCGACAATACAATGGTGGAAAGGAGCTTGGGTCATATCGTTGCCAGTGTGAGACTGTGCCGACTAAGAGCACGTTAGCACTCTAGCTGTAAGCGCGTCTCCTTGAATGGAACGGATGCTGCACACCAACCAGCATGCAACCAATCAGTGGCGACGCCAGAAAGCAGCAACACGGTTACTGCAGGCGGAGCCGGAGCCACAGGATCCGGATGTACTAGAGACCCTTGCCAGCTGGGGGAGTCTCCTCTTTTTTTTGTAAAAGTCGGATTATTCGTGTTTTCAGAACCACCAACAATGTGCTACCCAAACCTCATGTACCCAATTACTCCCCCTCCTCCCCCGCTCAAACCATGCCTTCGTATAGTCTTAAATGCATGTCCTTCCACTCGCCAGTGCACTGCATGCAACCGTAAAATGTGTTTCAAGCCTCCAGCCTGTAACGTCCTTCCTTTACAAGTCCCCCCGCCCCCAGTCTTAGTTATGTACATCAGGGGTGTAGGTCATCCAGGGAGGTTTGCAAATCGTTCAGGAGACTGTTCTGTGCCAACCACTTATCCTCACCCCCCCCCCCCTTCACTTCCCTTCCCTTCCCTTCCCTCCCCCCACCCAATTCTTGGATAACTTATTGCGCCACAGCCAACCCCTTTGCGCGTCGTACAGCCATTCTGTCAGCAAGGAGTCACTCAGTTGAGCATGTCCACGGGATTGACTCTCTGCTCTGCTAACAATAGGAAGACTGGCATCCTCTTCCTTAGACCCCTTCTTGCCACCGTCAACAAACACGTCCTGGGAGAACATTCCAACTGGCTTGCCAGTAGGACATTTATTCTCGTTATCACTCCCTGTCAATAGATATATATTATTGGGCACTCCCACCCCATGTTCCAAAAGCCTACCAATTCCTGCCTACAACCGGGGGCATTGGGGTGCATCGTGTCATTTCTGGCGGGGCATGTAGGATGTCGAATTGGATTCGCTAAAATATTGTATTCCATTCGGTCTCTTGGAAAGATATATCCATATCCAGTTACCACTTCTCCTTTACTTTGAGCTGGTGCTGGGTACTGCGATCTCGTAAAGCATATTATAGTGTAGATATAGCATGCCTCTCGTTACCTATATAGTAAGTATAGTATGAAGGATAGGTGTGGTCGGGGGCTCCTCTGGCACTGTGCGCCACACTTTGTACCAATTATTTTTGTCAGCCATGCATAATTTAGGAACTGAACCATGGGCATCTTGAATTTCTGCACCCATTCTGTACAGTGTACACACTTTCTCGCCCCGCCCATCCTAAAGCGACACAAAACCATGCAGCACTCTCCCATTCCATGTTATAATTGTCAAGAGGCCCTATACATTCTGATTCCTCTAGCTTATTTCTGACTGCAGACTGGCGCTTGGCAGGGTATGCCAGGCTGGAACCAGATATTCCCACCCCCACCCTCCACCACCACAACTTTAATCAATGATTTCACCTCTTGAAGGTTCATGGTGTAATAACTGCAACTTTAACACTTAGCAGTGGCCAGTCTCCCCAACCACAGGAGTGGCTCCTATTCCTGTGCCGGTGGGTAGGGTGGAGGGGAGGGGGTGAGCTTGGTGCGAGGTGACACGCGTTTGCCACTTGCAGGCAGGAAATGTGATCTGCGGGAGCACCTGGAGAGCCTCCCTCCCGGGATCCCCATCCCTGCAATAGGGAGGGGTTGATCTCTGGGCAATATCACATCTGTGCGTGTCATTGGGCACTTCTGGTTTACGGGATAGCACTCCCCATGGTCTCAGCCTGGTCTTCTCTTGGTTTCTCACCTTCCCAAGATAGTTACTCATTGTCGGCTCCCCTCATGGCCTGAAAACACTAGACTCTGCAAAGCCCTCCTTCACAATCAATGGCAACCCCATCTCGGTATCAAGTCAACATGCACAAACATTAACTCAACTCTCCTAATTCTTCACCACCACTTACACTATACCAAGCTCATCAACCTCAGCCGAAAAGTCCTGTCAGACAACTGTCTCACACTTGCCAGAGCAAGCATAGGCAATAAATTGGATTACTGCTGCAACACCATACTGACAGGTACCTCTGCCAAGAACCAATCCAAACTCCAACACCTACAAAATAACACCCATGGAGCTGCCTGGTGTCTAAAGCAAACTGACCACATCACACAAGCTACAAGAAATGCACATTGGCTACCCTTCAAAGCACAGAGATCAAGGCCCTCACAATCGTCCATCTCTGCATTCACAAAGGAGACCCTGCCTATCAACACTCGCCTCCATATAAACCTCCACACGCCATCTTAGTTCCTCCTCTACATATCACTACTTACCCCCAACTTCAACCAAAAAACGAGCCGGGGGGGGAAAAAAAAAAAAAAAAAAAATCAAGCATCGTGGTCACAGCCCCCCAATCTCTAGAACACTGCCCCCACCCATCAGAAACAAGCCTTCCTACCCAACGTTTAGGAAGCTACTAAAACCCTGCCTCTTCTGTATATACAAATGAATCTTCTGCGATGCACTCATCACAATATGAACTTGTTCCCACCAACCAACCAACTGCGATATCTCTTGCTTGTAACTGTTACCGGCACTGATACCTTCGGGTCTGGGCACTTTCTTTTTCCTCGTGTCATTTGTTGAGTTGCATCCTCCGACACTACACCCAACTTGTCTCAGCACGATCATTGGGATGTTGCCTCTCCCCCATGGCATCGGTTGCCAATCAAGGGGTCATTGAGTGGTTTACTTTTAGATGAGTTTGCTGACCAGCTGCCTTCCGCTTCTCACCACTCACAAGTCTCCTCCGGAGAACTGCAAAACCAGTGGCAGTCATCCCATAGGATTTTAAGTTTTGTGCACATCAGCATATATTGTATTCCACTTTCTCTTAGAACACGTTTGATTCTACCTCTGTTGCTGAACTCGCTTTGTGTAACCGGGAAACACCAGGACTGAAGTGTTGGAGCGTTTGATCACTTCGCCTCGCCACTGTGAGCGGAGATTTGATTTTTATCATGAGTTAAAGATCCTAGCAACCTTATCGTGATAGTTAAAGATCCAAGCAACCACGGGTCTCGGTTAGGGTGTCTCCTTAGTGTGGGATGTTTAGTGCCATTTTTTTGCAATTGGTGCACTTGCACGTTCTGAATGACATAAGGCCTAGTAGGACCGTTTGTTTTTCGTCCCGGTTTCCGACAGCCCTACCCCTTTTATCTTGTTGCACTATGAAACACCTTTTGCCGTATAGGCGCATTATAAATATCCAATAAAATATCACTGCCCGAGTCCACCCGTCAGCTCCCAAGGCTGTCCAGCGTTACTGCCACCAAAAAAAGAGGGGGGTGGGGAAGAAGAGAGCAGGGGGTTAAATAGCTGGACACGCTACACAGGATATCCCTGGTCACCAGATGTTCCCTGTCCTCGTCGCCCGATTTTGTCTTCCTCCCTCTGGTTCCAGACGGTGAGGGCACTGTGGGCCAAGTGCCCATCGGCAACCCCCTCGAGTCCCGTTTCTCCACTGGAGCTGTCAGCCCATGTGGCCATGCAGGAAGGGCACGCACGGCAGGCAAGCAACAGTGCCGCCGCTCGTCATGGCTATGTAGCTCCCAGTCCCTGGGGGCCCCTTTTATGGTGCCTCACTGACATCTTGTCAGCGTTTGCGTGGTCCTTCACCTCCAATCCAATAGCACTGTTGCTCCTATGCAGCGACTGCGGCCATCCGAGCATTGGCACAGTCTCCCAGTTCAGACCTCCCTGTACAGGGAGGCTGCCTCTGATGTCCAACATCCTTTGAAGGCAACTCTGCAGCATGGCTCTCCAGTCAAGTGTGCCACGCTCATGGTGATCGGTCACCACAGGATTGCCTCTGGCGCATCAATAAGGGGTGGGGTTGCAGTTGCCAGTCCACCAGATCTCTTCTTGCAGTTCATTGTGGGCCGCAATGTCAGCAGCTTGTGGCAGCAACCTTGGCATTACGAAACAGGCTCTGCAGCAATAACCAAGGCTTTCCCACATTTTGATCTTCGCCTAAAACTAATGGGTACAACCTAAAACCAGGATTAGGATAGCCAGTAAAAGGGCTCCGCTGATTAAATGCTTGTTGCTGTGATCTGTAGGTTCAAATCGCCAGCAGGGCCAACTCAGTCTTTCATCCTTCCATGGTCAATAAATGAGTACACCAATGTCGATTGGGTAAAACTAGTCATATGTAACTATGTCCTATGTAAAGCTCTTTAGATTAAAGCGCTATATATATTAATTCAAAAAATACATTTATATAGTAGGATCTCTGGATGGCTACAGGAGCTTCGTGGGGTAAGAGCTGCATCGGTTGCTTGCTGGCCACACACCCCCCGCTCCTCGGTGTATGTATGCGAGGGAGAGGCTGAGCCAAGGCCCTGCCCGAGGGGCATTTGGCCGAAGAGAAAGGCATCCAGGAGGTGCACAGTACCTCTGCCATCCTTTCTGGTGATCAGGCCATTTGGGGAACCCCACAACTGGCGACGAGAACAACCTACACAGATAAGGAGCCCATCCCTCGTGTGGCCGACCAGCGGTTACGTGGAGACTCCAAAAATAGTGGTACATCAATCCCATCGACGAGTTTGATGCTCAGGGGACACCTTCCACACTGGGACCCAAAATGGGCCACCAGGACTGAAAGATTTACACGGGTAACGATTTCAACAATGACAGACAGAAAAGGTCTGCACTACTCTTCTACGCAGGCCATGCATACACAAGATTTTTTAAACTCATTCACCACGAATGACAATTCATGACAGCACTAAGAGCCCTGGCTGACTACTAACTCACAAGCGAATGCTGATTGATCAATCCAGCGATGCCAAGTGCAGCAAGCAAAGACTCATTCCATGCACGATTACGGCAGATGGAATCCACGTGTGCTCTGGCAGATGAAACCTGAGGTGAGGGCACAGAAAATTGAAGGATGCCACTAGAACTCAGACACCAGATCCTGGGGGAAACCAGAATCCCACTGTAGTGCATACTGGAGCAGGGCCGTTCCCAGGAAACGACAGAAGAGCTGGAAGCAGCATTGCAGACACTAGTGGTGCAGGCTATCATGAAAAGCCACCCGGGAGGATTGGCTCCAGCCAGATGACCAAGAACCTGCAGCAAACCTGGGACCAACGGCAGCCTGTTGGTCCCACCTGGAGATACTTTTGACTATTGAGGAGGCACGCTGCCGCACTGCAGTGGGTGCCAAGCTTGGGGACCAGAGTGTAGCAGATGAAGGCGCATTAGACACTTTGCCAAGCTTTGTAAAGCAAGCACATCCACCATGTTATCCAGCAACCAGACAAGACTTGGCTCACATGCGGCAAGTAGACACCGCAGACATCCCTAAACCGGAAGACTGATGACAATCGATGTATTCATCATTTCAGCATTGGGATGCAAACAATTCAGGCGACAGTAGCCATGTTGCAGGATTTTCATCGAAGGAGCACCCATGCCTGCCTTTATCAACATAAGGGCAAAATGTCATGAGTTTAGGTAAGTTCTGAGGCATGAATCCCATGGACCTACAAGAGGACGAGTTTTCATGCACATACGTGAAATACCAATACCACTACAGGGAGCCGCAAAGATGAGGTTCCTGCATCTGGACTTTGCGACTCGAGGGAACGTATAGGTCACAGACACTGACGCTCTGTTGAGCGAAGATACCGACAAAGAACTGGACCTCATCAAATTTGCATTTGCTGTGCACAT
Source organism: Ambystoma mexicanum (assembly GCF_040938575.1). Lineage (NCBI taxonomy): Eukaryota > Metazoa > Chordata > Amphibia > Caudata > Ambystomatidae > Ambystoma > Ambystoma mexicanum. Next base: position 288,956,394 of record NC_090932.1, on the reverse strand, counting down.
GGAAGACAGAAGGCCCACTGGCAGAGTTTGCCGATATTCGAAGGGATAGGTTGGCTTTGGTAGCAGGAGATCTGCCTCCATATCAATCCTAGTCCAACTGGAGGTGTTCAAACACTGCCAAGTCCCTTTCCAACTAAGGCCGGTGGTGTAACAATAACTGTGCAAACTAGAAGACGTTGGCATCATCAAGAAGGCAGTTGGATTGGACCCACACCATGGGAACCCCCTGCCCCCAAAATCATAGCTCGGAAGCCCACATGAAGTCTGTATCTGCGTAGACAGGAGTCTTCCTAATAAAGCTGTGAAGCACGAGAGGCACCACACCCCTACCATTGACGATTTGCTGGCCGACATTCAATACTTTTCTAATCTAGAACTGCAAGCGGGCTACCATCAGGATCCATGCCATGAGGAGTCATGCTACGTCACCACCCTCGTCACATGTAGGACTACACAGGAACAACACTGTACGTTTTGTTGGTTCTGGGAGGTCTTCCAAAGCAACATCAGAGGAGTTGTTGCTGACGTTCCGGGAGTGATCAATGTAAGCAACGATATCTTGATTTTGGCACACCACTTTCAGCGAGCATGTGTCATGGCTTCGGGCAGACCTCCTGTAAAGCCAAGAAAACGGGATAACTGAAAATAATGTTTTGTTAAAAAGTACATTCTTCAAAGACTGCCTGGATTTTTTGGGGGTTTTGGATCAAGGTTAATAAAGGCCGAGCAGGTTGTGTGTGGCTCCTCTCCGGCATGCGAGTTGGATCTCTTTCTTCAGCAGGAGCCTCCACCTGGAAGGGCCTCCCTGCCCCTCTCAGATGCGAGACAGATCTTCTTAAGTTCCAGAAGCTTCTCAACACTTTACTTTTCTCCTCCTCCTTCCCTCTCCTTCCCCACACCCCCAGTTACTGGAACTGGTTCCAGACCCCTTATGAGTCTTACAGGACCCAGGCCCTCCTCATCCATTCTCCCCCAGCGCCCCTATTATCAGTACTTGCCCTCGGGCACCCTTCCCCCGAACAGCTTAGACTGGTCCACACCATACTCGCAATAGTTGATCCTCACCACTTTCCCGGGCACGTGCCCTCTTGGGCTCCAGTTAGCACTTACCCATTCCCTTGGGCCTCCTGCACTTCCCATTACTGCAATTGCATGATCCGAATGTCACAAGCCCTAGTAGGGCAGTTATTGTTTTGCTCCTATGGCCCTTGACTTGTAGCTCCTGGAAACACCTTTTGCTGTATAGGCGCAATACAAATAATCAGGCGCCATTGTGAAAATGATCAGTTTTTGCTGCTAAAGTGCGATTTGAAATCTGGTCGTCTGAACCAAAGTCGAGAGAGGTACCCACTAGACCACTGGAACGTGTATTGGAGCTGTGGCGAACGTGCAGGTCCAGATTGTACTCTGCAGAATATTTGGATACAACTTTGTAGGTTTAAAGGATGTGCACCTTTTATAATTTGCAACACTTTAGGAAACCGACCTCTTGGGGGCTGAGAAAAATCTCCTATGTCACCAACTCCATGCACCTTCCCTCCCCGCCCCCACTGCATTGTTGGTGGAACCCCACAGTTAAGAAATTCCATTTCCAGCACTGGTAACGAGATGCGGAGGCGGTCTATACCTTGAGATGGAATGTCTCATCAGGCCCAGCAGATAATCCTAATGAGCTAGGATGGAGGAGCTGCAGGCCAACATACCTTCATGGAATGCCAACTATGTGCGCCGGCCCTGCTTGCAAAGCATCGCCCCTACAATGAATATTGCTGGCCTCCGAACGTATGACCAGGAGTTTGACCCAACCAACACTAGGTGCCGTTTGAACAAACTCTTATGGATCCTCCTGGAAGTTTTTTTTATTATTATTTTTTTTAACAATACTAGCGACTGCAGGAGAAGTAGACAAATATTGCTAAAGTAAATACATAGGATGCATAACATGTTGCCCTCCGGTAGTGCATTTTGGTTTTCAGCTTTTCCAAACGCCCATGTTGCATTATGCACGGTTTTTTTCAGTGGCATGCAAAGATTTCTGCCGTCCTCGTTGCTAATTCTGAGGGTTGTCGGAGGAAGAGGATGATCGGTTCCCGTCCCGTTTTCCAGTCAAGGAATTCCTTATTCTTGTGAAGCATGGCAAACAAAGAGTCCCAAATGTCTGAGATACTTTCTCGTACACCCTCATGTATATATTCTCTACTTCACCCAAGGTACACTGTTGGCAGATTCAGTCCTCCATGGGGTCCTTTCATGCGACATGGCTGGCAGTCTCCATTTCCAGTTTGTGGTCAATCAGTTTACAATGGACGAGTGCTTGTGCTTTATTTATTTTTTTTAACCACTTTCTGCAAGTTCAAAGTTCTACCCCAGTGATCCTCTCATTCTAGCTTGTTATCTTGCGGTCCTGTAGATGGTGCATCAGGGTTCGAAATTAAGATTGGATAAACGGGAGCTAAAAGCAGCTCCGGGGTATCCAGCATTAACCAGTGACCTGGCGCTACAATGGCGGGACCAGGAGCTAGTACAAAGTGTTCTGCAAATCCAACTTCCACATAAAGATGCAAAAATATAAATTTGTGTTAATGGTTTATGACCCTTTAATGTTGTATAGGGGGTCCCAATGTTTATTTATAGATGGTGCCATATGCACAGATTTAAATTCAGATGGGTGTGCTAGTTCTGCATCACTTGGCGTGGGGAGCCAAAGGTAGCACCTGGTACCTCCCCTCAATTTCGAACCCTGGTGTCTTGATGCTCTAGGGCCCGTTTAAAAAAAAAACCCTAGACAATGTCCCCTCCTGCATTTGGTTTTTTATACTGGGAACTTGTGAATACTGCAGATCTGTATGGCAGTGTGAAAGGGCTCGTTTTGAGGGCTTCACAATCAGTCTGGCAGAACATAGTGGTGACAGTTGGGGTTACTGCTCTTGATGTGTCACTAGACTATAAATATGCGCTTTTAGATTAGCAGCAGAGGACATCTCACTAGCGATGCAGCCATCATTTGTGCAGTCCATGCACATGCAGCACCGGTTTGCAGAGCTGGATCTCTGTGGAAGATTTTTCCCCCATGCTCAGGATTTAGTGCCATACCGGATACCTCACTTCCATAAAAGTCAGATAAAGAAGATGGTGCCATCAAAAGTGTCTACACTGATTTAACGGTTGGCATTTGCTTCTCGATAGCAGAGAGGACAGTTTTTTGTTAAATGCACATGAACAAAATGGATTCAGATGGATCCTAACCACTGAGCAATGCCATTCGTATCCCTCACTTAACCACCTTCAATATGATCATAAGAAGTTGGGTACTTGGCACCCTTTCTCTCTATATATCCAGCCAATCTATTAGACATGTTTTTTTTAAGATGCTGGCTTAATTTATGTAAAACCAGACATTCTGGCAAGATATGGATGGGGCTATCAAAGACCATGAGGTGTGGCACCACTTTTGTAAGATCTTTTCAGAATGCGAGACACTTAATACCTACTTATTCATTGCCTTGCTCTTCATGGGCAAAGGTGGAATTTCATGAAAAAAACGTTTTGGTACGAAGATTATGTGTGAAGCAGACAGCATCTGGCCCTTCTGTCTATCAGGCCACACAACGTCAACAGTTTTAGCGGTAACTAATTGTATTAAATCCCTGGACTTGGAGACTGGGTCTGGAGTACGATGTTGCAAATAAGTTAAGGGTAAAACTTGGTACAATTGGCCTTACACCGAGTTAGGACCTGTACATTCATTGATGTGGGATTTAGAAAAGTTGTATCTAAAGTATGTCTTTTACCCATTTTTTTAGCCTGTTGGCAATATCAGTCAGACGATTTAGCATAATGTGTATTGTGATTTAAGTGTTCTTAAAATGTGAAGAATTGCTTCATGAAATTTGTGACTGACGTTTACAGTTTTATCTTTTTAATGTTTTGTAATGTCCATGTTAAAGGTGGTTTTGAACCAAACATTAATTAAAAAAAAATAAGTGGAAGATTGTTCCCATACTCATGTATTTAGTGCCATACATGATACCTCACTTTCATAAAAGTCAGGTAGAGGAGATGGTGCTATCAAAGCATCTACACTGATTTTACGGTTGGTTTGAAGTATGGTATTTGCTTCTTGATAGCAAAGAGTATACAAGTATGCTTTAATGCCATTATAAAACTTCCAGATGCACTTATTCGGAGATCTAGGTAATTTAAGTTTACAACATGCTCCAATCCCGTGGCATTAAACAATCGTTTTTATTTGTGGTCGTCCATTGGAATGCCGCCTTTTTATGTTTATCCCCCTCATCCCCCCCACAGCCAAAGTCTTGTGCTAATCTTTGAAGATTGTGTTGGAGTTGCTCTAGTTGGTGCCAGTAGGATCAGACCACCTGACTGTAGCAGATGGCCGTGGAGGCCAGTATGACCAGGCTAAGGCCTCGTTGCTTCCTGCATGGCAACTCTGTAGACTGGCTCCACAATATCACTCGCGTTACTCTTATGGCCGTGAATATCCAGAAGCTACTCCCCTGGACTCTTTTTTTCACTCAAGCGTCCAGAAACAAGTGTTGGGCGGGTAGGCACATTTTCAGTGAGCAAAGCAACTTTTTCAACCAGTGCGGTCAAGTTCACTGCTCCCAGGAGACTATTAGCAAAAAAAAAAAAAACGCAACAACGACACATTTTGCCATCATAGGGAAATGCAGAGAACGCGCACTGATCAATTAAGCTTGACAAAAAAAAAAAAGACAAAAAAAATTAAAACACACACAAAGTCTTCTGCCTCAGCTTGTAATACCCAGAGCCACCAACTCTGCACCCCCACCCTAGCTACTGCTAGAGTAGGAGAGAGGAACAACGGAGTATATGCCAACACTCCAAAAACGGAGTAGCAGAGAATGTATTTCCAGACACCCCAGCAGGGCTTGAAACGCTGACCAGATTATGGGAACTAGTGCTTCCGCAATCATACTATACAGCCAAGCAGGGGGGGGGGGGGGGGGGGGGGAATCTGGAAGCTTCCAGACAGTGCGACGTTCTGCATTCCATCAAGCCAGAGTGGAGAAACATCGACATAGATGCACTCATGGCACAGATGTGCTCACTAAATGTGGGTTCCTGTCAACGTGCTAAACCAACGCGATGCTAGCATAGCTTTGGGAAATGCCAGATGGTCAGCCTGGAGCAGTATAGGTGCTTGTCGACATCATGGCCTGGAGAGTGGCTCAAGGGCATCACTAACAGGGTAGTTCAAGGGAATACACAGGCTTGAGAGCTCAAACGGAGAATCATGGGCGTCATTTTAGGGGGGCGGGGGTATTTCTCCCGCCCCCTTCCCCTCTGCCCCCCCACCCCGCCCCCAAACTTTCATGGCACACCATTTTGTCCCCATTCATTTGGCTGGGGCACCTTTTCTTCAGCGGTCATGTCCCCACCAACACTTTCAGCAAAGTTACACCACTGCGGAGAATCAAGGGTTAAGCAAAATGGGCAGCTAGTTATTCTGCAAGTACCCATCACAAGGGTTTGCAGGCAAATTGCTCATGGCCTTTCATTTGGCGATCCTTTACCTTTGTGGCAAGGTCAACATGGCTTGCTAAACAGGTTGGCAAGGAGCTCTGTAATATAAAGCAAAAGGGCTTTAGTTAGTGGAAGGTGCACTGCAAAACAGAATGCACTAAAGGATGGCCACTGAGAAGGGACCAACCAGACTTCCAGGAGGGAATCAACCAGTCTATGCTGCTTTACCTCTCAAGATCACAGACTGTGGAAAACAAATAAAGTCTGTTCCACACACTCGCCCAAGCTCTTGAACTCCTTCACTGTCCACTTTCCCCAGCACTTCAGCCGTTTATTCGCCAAACCCTTGAACTGTCCAGTCCCTCTTAGATCCAGTCCAGCAGGGTTTAAGATCAAGGAGAACAGGCACAAATTGTGTTCTCTACTGCTTTGTCTTGAGCCTTCTCATACACAGCATATTTGGACCATTCAACAAGAATAGTAGAAGTAATTGCACTCTGCAAAATTTCCACGCAAAGGCAACGAAAATGGGTCACTCTTACCCTTCCACTATGGTGCAGAGCAAAGCAAAAGTTCGGAGAGGAGCCACAAATGTACCATCCAGTATGCGTATGGTTCGCTGTTTTTGCACATTACATTGCATGTGTGCATCTTGTCACGGTTTGCTTAGGGCACAATCAAGCATACGATGACCTGGCATGCACCTTTCCTCACACTGAACTTCAGGAAAAGCAGGGAGTATTGCTTGCCCACGCATTCGGCCATAGTATCACATCGTTTCGGGGAAGTGAAGCATATGTTTCTCTTGCATGTATATGCGCCTTATGTCAAGATTTTCGAAAAGCGAAGCATACACCCCACTTCAGTTTGCCCTGCCCAATCGTGGTCAGTAAAAAAAGTTTAAAAAAAAAAAAACTGTGCCCCCTTTTGTACACAGCCAGCAGTCGGAGTAGCACACCACCATCTGAGGTGGAGCAGGACTGGATGCCAACTACAAGCAGTGCGCTGGCAGCAGCAGATGAAAGCCTGGGGTTCCAGCTCTGATTCAGAAAGGGCAGGTTCCCCCACTCCACCCTTGCAGTACCTGCAGTCCACCTCACCAAATCAGACTGAGACGCCCCCGTACTACCACCATCGGTTGAGATTCTACTGCACACCAACCACACAGATCACAACTTCGCTCAGCGACATGCACCATTACGAACGAACACACTACACACGGCTCTAGCCTCTAATGGCATCCCCAAACGGTCACATGTACCAAGGCCAGACCACACACACCACATACAATCACGATCTGCAGCCCAAGCACCTGTACCCCCAACTCAGTCACAAAGATCCCCTGCAATCAGACGTACTGGCTTGGAACAAAAGTATCTTTGTGCAGAACCATTGTATGACCTATAGCTACAACTAGGCACTCAGATCAAAAAGATTACCATACTCTGATCACACTCACCATCTTGCAGCTGAAACGTGCTCCTTTCCTCCAATATGACCCACATCCCAAGACCCACTACGTCAAGGAATGTCAATCTGCCTCAATATCTAGGCCATCACATCACCCCTACTGATTGATTAACTAGACGCCCCTCTACTCCCCTGCCACCCGGTATAGCTGTACCTCTTGGCCCCTCTATATCCCACCCGCCTGCTGTATCGCGGCTCTGATACCTCTGAAAAGGTTATACATCTGTACTGTTGTAAAGCGCTCCAGTATGCATCTGTATTGTGGTGTACTTCTGTAAAGTGCCCCGTTGCTTCTCGAAGTTAGGTCCACACTCAATAAATACCATAATGATCTCGACCAGCTAATTAAATCTTATCAGAAAGAGGATTCCCACCTTATCGGAAAACTGGAGAAGGAAAGGTATACATACACCCCTTATCTGTAGGGCTGGGTAGAGGCATCAGCCACTTTTACTCCCAAAAAATTGGCAAATGCTCACAAAAATTCAAATGGGGAGTAAAAATACTACCCCAAAAAAAAAAAAAAAAAAAAAAAAAAAACACTCTGAAAGGGCAACTCACATGTAGAATCTTGCATTGCACCCCTGCATTCACCCTTGTTGGGACCAGTAGTGTACTTGGTAGCATAGGAGGAAACTATTTTAACTGCCCGGTTGAAGGTAGTAAACATGTACCTTTTAATGTGCATGAATTACTAGGTGCAAATAAATGAATATTACAAAAGCATTTCAGCTAAAACATTTTTACTCTTAACATACTTTGAAATGGACATACATTTTTACTCCCCCAAAAAATTATTTTACTCCCAACTTTAAGCAAGAGCAAAATGCCCAGTGTTGAGAGGAAAAGCGCTGCTGGCCTCAAGCACCATTACCAGTCCTAGCCAGCATGGTTTGATTCAAAACGGCTAGCAGATTGGAACGGCACAGGGCTCTTGCAACGAAAAAGAAAAATGTCAGCACTTAGTCGCCCCTTAGGTTAGCGAGTTAACATTACGCTCCTCGACAGGGGATAGGGGAGAATTGCCATGCTAGATGGAAGTAAAGATTTCGTTTGGACTTGGACCATTGGCACTCTTGGTTGGAGGGACTTTTCTTGGAAATGGGCTTCCAACTTCCATTTTAAATGTTTGCTTGTATTTTAGTTGGGAGATATTAGTTTGACATAACTGATGCATTTCTAATCTGTACGTGGACTATACTGTTTTGTCACGGTTTTGCTTAACAAAAAGAGGATTTTAGCGAGGGGCCACTTGTATAGAGATCACTGTATATATCTCTGAAAGACACAGGGGACCCTCCACTCGTTTAGGGTATTAGTATTACTAATTGACTCAGAAAGGAAGTCCAAGTATCAAAAGGAGTTTATTATGCCCGATACATTTTAACATGAATTAATCATAATTTAATCTGCACTACAAACATTGTTTACATAGCAGGAAAATTAAGACTATACAGTTAAATTCAATTCATCAAAAATGACAGTCAATCATATCCTCATTCATCCACACACAGCCATCATACATAGATACCAAACAATATATATGATAAAACCTATAAAAAGTCATGGTTAATCTGGCCCTGCAGACCCTCCTGAGGGAACACTACTGGGTGGACGTCTGGCACAAAGCACATCCGGCCCAGGGCGGATACACCTTTTTCTCACCCCCGCATTGCACCTACACCAGAATTGACCTCTTGTTAATCTCAGAAGAAGGGAATGGGGCGGTTCAGCAGCCGAAGGTGGAACCAATAACATGGTCGGACCATGAACTACTCATGGCTAACTGGTCACTGCCCATCTCTCCAAGATCTTCCCGATGGCGATGTAACGATACGCTTCTCAGGGACCCTGTATTTCGGATTTTATGAGGCAAGAAATGCTGGCCTACTTTGAGACAAACGACAATGGTGAGACTGATATGTCCATGGTGTGGGAGGCCGCAAAAGCCACTTTCAGGGGCCTCCTTATAGCGGAGGGCTTGAGGCGTAAGCGGGAAAGGGGCCCAATTGAAGGCAAGATCCGCATAGAGCTGAGCGGCCTGCGAGCCAGACTGGGCCTCCCTGGAGTGGACCGGGAGGCTCTCCTGGAGGAGATGCAGGGCAAAAGACAAGAGCTTCACACGGCCCTCATAGGGGAAGTAGTCAAGAAAATGCGATACCAAGCAAAGGTATTATGAACGGGGAGATAAAGGTAGGGACCCTTCTGGCACAAAGAGCTCGGGGTTGTAGGGTTGAGAGAGGAGTCGCTCACCTTCGAGACAGGGAGGGCGGGATTCACGGGGGCCGGGAGGAAAGAGAGTGTTTCGCTGACTATAATGGCAAACTACTCCAGACAGGCAGGCGAATCACTGCAAGATATCCGCGCCTACCTGGCGGAACATCCTCTGCCTAGATTGTCCGACATGGAGCTAGGGGTCATGGAGGGGGAGATATCAGAGGAGGAGGTGGAGGGCACCATCAAGAGATTGAAGGCGGGAAAGGCACCAGGGGGAGACGGCTACACTGCTGATTTCTACAAGCAGACCCAATCGGTCCTGCTGAAACCTCTGGCCAAATTGTTTAATCAGATCAGGAACCGAGACTTAATCCCACCGACGTTCCTGCAGGCCCTCATCACCGTCATACCTAAACCCGGAAAAGACCAGACAGAGTGTGGGTTTTATAGACCTATCTCACTCCTAAACCTAGATGCCAAGATTTTCGCCAGAATCCTGGCCTCCAGACTGCAGGGCTGCCTTCCTCGCCTGATACACCCCGATCAAGCGGGATTCCTCTTAAACAGGCAGGCCTCTGATAACATGCAGAAGACACTTCATGTACTTACTTCAAGGGGGGGGGGGCGTGACGAGGGCGCTCTCCTACTTGCCCTTGACGCGGAGAAAGCCTTCGACAGGGTCCGTTGGGCTTTCATGGGGGGGGGGTCTTCTTGACTCTGGGTATGGGCCCGAGGTGGCTTGGTTGGATGTCTGCGCTCTACTCCTCCCCCTCCGTTAGAGTGGTGGCAAATGGGACAAAGTCGAGAGTATTCCCCCTCGAACGTGGCAGGGATGCCCACTGTCCCCGCACTTGTAATGGAACCATGGGCAATCTCGGTCTGCAACAATGCCATCAGGGGAGTACAGGTAGGAGACACGCAATGCAAAATCTGCCTCTTCGTGGATGATGCGCTACTTTACATCACAAGACCGTCCCAAACAGTCCCCCGGATGTTACAGCGTCTCTCACGCTACGGGGAACTATCGGGGTACAAAGTCAACCTTGAGAAATCAGTGGCATTTATAGAGGGAAACTTGTCAGACCCAGAGACGGCCTTTGTGAATGAGCTCTCTTTAAGCTAAGGGAGGAGGGATTCCGCTATCTGGGGGTCCAGGTCACACGTGACCCTGAGGGTCTATACTTGGCCAACTCCCCCCCTCCCCTTTTGGGCTGCCATTAGAAAAGACACGGAGAGATGGGCGGGGTCAGGTCTCTCCTGGATGGCACGCCTTAACCTTATAAAAATGGTAATCCTCCCCAAATTCCTATTTCTCTTCCAGATGCTCCCAGTACTGATCCCCAAAACATTCTTTACGGAAACAGAGTCTTTCTCAACTTCCTCTGGTTGGGTAATAAAAAAAAAAAAAAAACAGAATTTCTTACGAGGTGTTAACCAGGCCGAAGGAGGGTGGCGGGGTGGGATACCCCGACTTGGAAACATACCATAGAGCTTCACAGCTGAGGGTCTTGGTCGACCACTTCACCCCAGGTACAAAAAAACAATGGCTAGCCATGGATAACGGGCCTCTTGCGCCTGTCACAATAGAGGAATGGCTCTGGGTCCCAAGGAAGAAAATCCTTAGAAGTGTCCTGAACCACCCAGTCTTAAAAAGTGCTGTGGTCCCTGTGGAGGGAGTCGGGGAGGGAGGTTACTATCGCTGGCTCACAACCTGGCCTTCTCCACTGAGCTGCATCTGGGCCCCCCCCTTTCCTAGCCAAGACAGCAGAGCCAGCGGCATATCAAAAGTGGTTTGAGGCAGGCCCTAGCAGGACTGGCCACCTCTGGGTGGGGGGGTTCGTTCCTACCTTTGAGAGACTTGGAGGAGGCCCTGGGAATAGGTACCCTGTCCCCCTTTCACTATCTCCAGCTTAAGGGAGTCCTCGCTGAACCATCTGGGGGGGTGGGGGGGGGGCACAGATTTAAAAAAAAAACTCCTTTCCGCGAGGGGCTCTAAGGGGATAATATCTCACCTTTACAAACTCTTCCTGTTCTCTGTCCCAAGAGACCCTCCACCGGTACGCACACAATGGGGAAGGGGCCTGGGAGAGGAAATTGATGAACGGTGGGCAGAAATGAAATGTGTAGGCGGGCCAATCGCTCCACGGCCTCTCCAGTATCACCACCAAGCCCTCAAGGTATTACATTGATGGCACTAACCCCCGCAGAGGATTGCCAGAATGAGGCCGGGATATGACCCACATTGCTGGAAGTGCAAGACAGAGGGGGGGAAACTATATCCACATGTGGTGGGGGTGCCCAGTGGTCCAAAAATACTGAGAACAGGTATTGGCCTGGATTAAGGGGGTGGACGGGGTGGCGCGGTCTTCCTGCCCCTGGCTCCTCCTTTTTGGAATCATTATCGGGGATGGTCAGGAAAACACCAAGGACCACATGCTACAGGTTATGTTGGTGGCGGCCAGGTGCTGTCTGGCGCAAAAATGGAAGAATCCCGGAATGCCGGGGGAAAAAGCATGGGTAACCAAAGTGCGGGCCATTTACGATATGGAATTTCTCACACATTTACTTGACGAGTCTAAGTCCAACATCGAAGAAATATGGCTCCCCTTCTTTGACAAATATGGACGCCCAGTTTAGTGTTATGCACCCGGACCAGGGGACTCTCCCCCAGGGGTGTCATGCCACTGCCCACTAACCCGATTGCGAACCTCTCAAAGCTCGACTCATGACTTTGGCATGCTAAATGCACATCATGAAAACACTGCCATGCTCTCTAAGAACCCGTCAAACAAGCACCCAGTGAGAACTTGAACTGGAGGGGGGGGGTTGGGGGCGGGGGGATGTTACAATTGGTTTTTTGTTAATTCACGTTTAAATATGCTCTGGATTGTTGTAGCACATGCACAAAACCTAATAAAATGTGATTTTCAAAAAAAAAAAGTCATGGCTAACAATTTTTTGTTTTTGTATTTTTTAAGTGTAATCAATGTCTAAGACCACTATAGTTGAAAAAGTGGTCTGATCTTGTGGTGGGTCAGGTAGATGTCCAACACGACCTCATCCGCAATTTCTCAACCGGTTTCGACATATTTACATCATTTTAGTAACGTCTTCATCGGGAGATTAATATATACTCTTATAACGAACTGTAAAAGGCTACTGTTCAAAATGAACAAGGCTTCCAAGGCCAACATTTCTGAAGAATACGCACCTCGAGGCTTAAATGCACATCCAATCATATGATGTTAGAAAGGTGGCACGGAGGGCAAGTCAGTCATGTGTCCCAAAAATATCTTGTACCCTAAAGTGGTGGTCCAAGTAGCATCTCAAAACGACACCAGCATTGCAGTCATCGTTTTTAGTTTGAAATGCACTATGACGCAGAAACCGTCCAACAGCACAACAAACCTACGGAAGCAATCCGAGGTCTCTCGTCAGGCGTGGGGGCGAGACACTAAACTAAAAACGATGACCGCAATGCCGGCGTCGTTTTGAGATCCTACTTGGACTACCACTTTCGGGTACAAGATATATTTGTGACATATGACTGACTTGCCCTCCGGGTCAATTAGAGATCACTGCATAACCACACCTCCTGGCGCGGGGCCCCCTTTGAACAGAGAATGAAAGGAGTTAATACACAGGGTACTGGAACACAGCGAAAAGAAAATACAGAGAAGAAAAATTAAAATGAGACCAGTCACACCAAAAAAACTAAACGCGCACGCGCACTGGCCTTACCAGGGAGGGAAGGAGGGGGTCTGTATTGTAGCCAGTAGCACCAAAGGATTGCAGATGCAGGTAAATGGAACGATGGTGCTTTTTTTTAAGTCGGTAAAGCAGAGGTTACAATCAGTCCTCAAGAGCAATAGCGAAAACAAATTTAGAGTACCAATTTTCAACAAAACGATTTGTTCTATTTGGGCACCCAAACCCGTGTTTCCCCGCTAACCCCCTCCCCATCGGTTTTATACCTGCCAATCCCCCACCAAAATCTATGTTTCCACAAAAATGTGTTTTTTTTCCACCGTTTTGTTTCGTTATAAATTCCCCCTCCAATTCTTTTCTCTGTAATCGCTGGATACTCCAAAATCATGTTTATCCATTTAACATTGTGTAATTACATCGTCTTTAATCCCGTCCCCTCCCTGTTGCCCTGTGGGCGCTTTGAAACAGTATTTGCTTCCTGTAGAAGTGCCTAACAAGTGAAAAATAAAATACATAAACATTCACACAATAACTTTTAAATACACAAATTAAAACCGGATTTAACTAGTCAATGGGTAACCCTAACCCCCTGGCACAGTTGACTAGATTCAGAACCCAACTGTAAAAGATGGTACAACAACCTTAGACGGCCAGCCCTAATGGTTGGATTTCAGAAGTGGGTGAGAGTTTGCTCTTTCGACCGACTGCGTTTCACACATCAGGAAAGACAATGTGCCCAAGTCCTCTTGCACTTAAGGAACCGCATGTGAAGGCTTCCGATTCAAAATAAGGAAGATGAGGCAGCCGCCATCCAGCTTTAAATTAGAATCATCCATTTGCAGGCCTGTGCCCGCTTCCAAGCAGCAAAAAACTAAAACCCACAAATGTTCTTGCCTAGCAGGCATGTAGAGCGCTGAATTGAGAACAAATATTTGTCTGGTACTGCAGCGAATCAATAGCACGTTGTGTTCGGTTGTACACCACACTCTGGCAGGTAGGTAGTCACAGGATGGCAGCTCTGTCCTCAGCAAAAGGTCGCAGAGACCAGCCCCAACACAACCCACCCTTCTTGCATTGCGATCACTTCTTGTTGGTCGGGGGCACAACATAAAGAAGTTCATAGATTTAACCAGTGGGTTTCAGGCTAAGTATGCATGCTCACTGTGACCTCCCCTCGAGTCTACATACATCAACTAATTACATGAAAACTACAAATCATGCTTAATTTATGGAAATATGTAAATGTTGTGTGAAGGAACTTCAGGTGGAAAAAAAGGGCCAGAAAATGTGCTCCCATCGTGGTGCTCTGTTCTTATTGCTGCCTCTACTGCATCTTAGTGAAGGTGAGAAAGATGTTATGGTGCACTGCACAGCCAGCCGGTTTGATTACATATCCTAGGGTGCACAGCGTCACTCGCCACAATCCCGGCTAGCTCCCTCAATACGGAGACCACCATAGAACAAATACCTCATAACATGCATCATCTCACGTAGGCATTTGGGACAACATTTCCCAGAAAGCAGCTTGCTTACTGCAGAAGTCACTGATGTTACATACCCCAGGATGTAATTTTTGTGTTGAGGCCTGTAAACCACAGCCAACAAATACACGCCAGAGTACTCCCAGTTCAATCCTCAGCAGAGCCGCCAGATTTCCATGTATTGAGACCTACGAGATGGATTATGGGTAGAGTGGGAGGGATATGCTCTTGGACACACTCCTTCACTTGGGTATCAATAAACTGGCAAAGTGCACTGAACAACTGAAAAGTCAGCCAGGTATTACCCTCATAAATTAGCGCCACTTCTAGTGCTCACGCACAAGCCCCAGACCCACACAGTCTCAGGGCAGACGTCTTTGGGAACGAGTCATGTAGCATAACTCTTTGGGCACCACCCTGCATAAACGCCTCCAGTGTCATCAACAGGAACCACTTACTAACACCAGCACAGAACAAGTTATTCAGATCTGCATTCATCAACACTTCCCAGTACTGCGCTTATAACAGTCCACTCCTCCCTCAGAGAGGGTACATTCCCAAATGTCCTAAACGCATAGTTTAGATGTCCACCCTCGACATAGCAAACCTCTGGTCCACGTCAGCGAGAAGGTAGCTGCGGACCAAATACTACAAAAATAAATGATTCCAGTCGGTCTGCAATGGGATTACAAAATCTGAGTTCCACCCCAAACGCATCACTAAAACAGCTGCCACCCAGGTGCTCGAGTATGCCCTAAAGATTAAATGAGTCTTGTGCTTGCTCGGCTGCATTCAACGTAGTCGTCCATCACGTACTACTCACCCTCTGTGCACACATTATGGCCTTCTTTGGCACCGTCATGAAATGGTTCCTACCCATCTGGCAGATAGGAGGACCCCCCCTCCAACATCACATCCACCTTGTGGAAATTACACTGGCCTGCCATTCCCTTGTAGGATCTGGTTCAAAACTCACCTACAAGGTAACCAACACTGATATGCACTAACCCCGACAGCAAAACTAAAATCATTGGGTATCACACTTTCTTCACACATTAAGACCATCACCAGACTGGGAAAATAGACTGGCTTGCAAGGAGAAAACTAGGAAATTGTCCTGTCATGATAAGCAACGCTCCTGTTCTCTGGAATTCCATGCTGGTGGAAATCCAGACTGCCACATGTTTCCTTCAGTTTAGGAGAAGAGTAAAGATCTGGCTCTTCCAACAACACCTTGGTGTAAAACTAGATTCCTGCTATCTTGTGCACTCCCTTACCACTCATTTTCTTATGTTAAAGAACACCAATGTTAACTTGAGGACTTGTAAATCCTCACTGCCAATGTTTTTCTCTTATGCCTTGTACAAGGTTTTGCTGCCAAGCTAGGATAAAGTTATACAAACCACATCAAAACAGTTTTTAAAAAGTGTGACGAAGAACACACCCTTCATGACCCAACTCCCTTCTCTCACAAACCTTCTCCATCCTCCTCCTTCCAGAACCATGCACAAATAGGACACCAGGCATCGCACTTGCAAGAGCATGCTTTATTACATTAGCTAGGCATTGGTTCAAATGTCCAGGTAAAATCAACCTAGTCCAACCGTAGGCATTATAACTAATGCACAGGCCATAAGCCAGTAACATATGGAAGGTAGTCCCACATTAAAAGATCGGGTTTGTCATCAAATATCTAGAAAATCCGACCAATAAAAAAATAAATCGACCTCCATCAGTATGTGTTCTGTGGTAGTACATTCAAAGCTCAAAGTACGGGCCCCCACAGCATGCACCACAAATAGGTCTGCCTAAACCAGTGCACAGGTCACAATTAACTAAACATGGCAAAACAGCAAGTTATCGAGATGAACCCGAGCATGCATTCCAATGTCACTTCGCATCATCCAGTAGCTTTTCGTCAGAGGACTACAACCCATAATGAACTTACATTATCATGCACAAATTACCCGACAGGCCTAAACCGTCCAGAATGCATACCTCGTCCAGTGCAAGAAAGTAAACAGAACCACATGTTCGAAAATGTGCCATACCTTAACCTAGTAAGAATGTATGAACCTAAAAGGCAGTACTTCAATATTTCTTGCACAGTACAATCTTAACTAAAGATTTCACAGGGATCCTGAAAGATGCTGAAGTGGTCATGCCGGTAATTGTCTCGCCCCCGATACTAAAACCACCAGCAGAATCCAGTTTCGGCAATCGGGCATCATTTAAAGCAGTCTGAATCTGCCAAACTAATTGAAGCACGCACATGGGATTTCCTCAGATCGCCGATCTTTTTTGGTAAATCAATAAAACCACCTATCCTTCAAAATTACGAGACTACATTTTCATAGCCAACAGCAATTTTCTTTCCGTGTTTGGTCTCCAATGTTTAGCTTTAGCTGAAAAAGTTCTTCAGCCAGACCAAAAACAAAAAAAATGCCCTACTGTTTTGCCACTGAAAGTACTGAAAACGGAAGTCCTTGCTCAGTCAAAACAAATCACAAAAGGCAAGGCAAGGGCTTAAGTGGTGTGAGAAATCGAGGGGGGTGCTGTATAGAGGAGTTGTGGCCTAAATGATGGGCATGGCCTGAAGAGTCCCTGGGACAAAAAATAAATAAAATAAAAATATAACATAAGTAGTTTGCTCGCTTTAGGTTTTTCCCTTTTTTGTTCTTTAAATTGTTCCCATGCTGGTGATTCGAACCAGAATAGGTGCTCAATTTCTTCAATAGACTGACACAAAGCCTGTTAAAGGCATTGTGGCAAGCATATTGAAGTAAACAAAAGACATCTAGCATCTCGAAATAGCACAGTGCTACGTGCCACCAGCAGCGCTCTGGTTCAAAACCACAGCAAAAAGGGGGTTTTCCGGCGCGGTCTGGTTGCTGGTGGGAGCCGAGGGAGTCCTGGGCAGGGCGGGTCCGTCCACCAACTTCACCCCACTATTCATGCCTGGAAGTGGATGGAAAGCTCAAGTCTGCCAGTCAAGGCCAGCAGATCAGCTAAATGCGGCCACTGGTATTGCATCATGCAGGGTGCATTAGTTCAGGGGCACAGGGTATGCGGAGCATCCGGTCTGCCGGGAACAACAAAGTTAATACCGCAATGCCACTGCCCCAAAATCTAGATATCTGCATCATAGATTGCTAATCTTTAAAAACTAAAAGTTACATTTGCCTCGTATGTGGAACTTAGATTTGTAAAAGGCCATGTACTAGCTCCTCATTCCCCCACTGGTAGCTCTCCCTCAGTGGTCAATGCCAGATGCCCAGGAGCTGCCTTTAGCTTCTGCTTATCCAACTTAATTTCAATCTGCGTATTAGACCGTGGTGGGGTGCAGGGGAGTGTTGACGACTCGCTTGCCACAAATCTATACATGCACATAATTTCTTAATTTCCAAGAATTAAATATCACTAGCCCCATCTAGCGTACATTGGCAGCCTGCTTATACAGTATTACTCTTTAGTTTGAAGCAATTGCCCCTTAGCTTAAAGGAATGGGTCGCCCAAACATTTTTATTTCAAAAATAGATAGGCAATATAATAACAACTAAAAAAACAAAAAAAAAAACGATTGGTGTTTTTTCTTTCGAAGTCCCTATGTAAAATTGGCAATTCAAGCTCAAAAATTGAAAAAGCAAGCACATGGGCGCATCCATTTTGTGAAATGGATGCCCGCCTGTGCTGGCTTTTGCGGCACTAATGAAGGAAAAGCCAGCCAGCTGTAGTAAACAAAAGCTACCACTGGGTGGCTTTTCCTCATTGGTGCCGGGACTCGGACCGGAGACTACAGGCAGAAAAGCTGCAGCTGCATCTCGGTAAGTGCTTTTTTTTTTTTTTTTAAATAAGCACTAGCTGCGGTTTTTCTAAGCTTTAAAAAATTATTTATGTTTGCGGTCGCTTTTGAAGCGACCGCAAACATAAATACAACGTTATTGTGTTTGAAAACGCTGCGTTTTTTCTTTCTAAGTTTCTCAGGCTCGGAGGAGCCTGAGAAACATAGAAAGAAAAACCGTAGCGTTTTCTAACACAACCGCGTTGTGTTTCTGCCTAAATCTGCTTTCCCATTTGGGGCTCTAGGGCTCCCCACGGGGAGCCCTAGAGCCCCAAATGGGAAAGCAGATTTTGGCAGAAACACTGCTACATGTAAACACAACTGTTGTGTTTCTGCCTGCCTTGGCTTTTGCTCCCATGGGGGCACCGGAGGAGCCTGAGAAACTCAGAAAGAAACACCGCAGCGTTTTCAAACACAATAACGTTGTATTTATGTTTGCGGTTGCTTCAAAAGCTACCGCAAACATAAATACAACATTTTTAAAGCTGCGGTTTTATTTCTAACTTTTCCGGGCTCCTCCAGCCTGGAAAACTTAGGGAAAAAAAAATTAAAAAAAATAAAAATTAAAAAAAACGCAGCTAGTATTTTTTTTTTTTTTTTTTTTAAAAAGCACTTACCGAGACGCAGCTGCAGCTTTTCTGCCTGTAGTCTCCGATCCCCGTCCTCCACGTACAGCACAAATGAAGGAAAAGCCACCCAGTGGTAGCTTTTGTTTACTACAGCTGGCTGGCTTTTCCTTCATTAGTGCGGCAAAAGCCAAAGCGAGCACAGCGGCGGGCATCCATTTCACAAAATGGATGCCCCCATATGCTATCTTTGAGCTTGATTTGTTCAAAATTTTACATAGGGACTTCGAAGAAAAAAAACGCCAATCGTTTTTTTTTATGTTGCCCATCTATTTTTGAAATAAACATTTTTGGGCGAACCATTCCTTTAAGGTTACTTTTGCAAGTCACATCTTCTCTTGGTTTTGTCCCTGGTCTATGTCTCACTTTTTAACACCCTCAAAACTTGCTTCTCATCTTTGTGCAATTTTACAGGCCTTTTTCTTGGGCATGCCTCTGCTATCTTTAAATGTGTTGCAAGTCATTTCTGATCAAAATTGACTTCCCTGTTCTTCAAAAGAAACACAAATACATGTCTGTCAATGTGACTGATTCTGCGAATGTTAGTTTTCTTAATTGCCAAACGCAGTGAAAGCATTGGGGAGCAGCCACGGCGACATGCTTACGAATAATAAAACAATCTAATGCATTACTTTGAACTCCATTTAAAACACTGCCAGGAAAGCAAAGTCATTTAATGACATCTACCATCCAAATTTGGAAAATTAGCTAAACAGACCCAACCACAGACACCCAACTGTCCAAATTTCATGAAAAAACATGTTTAAAAACCAAACTAATTACAATCACCTGACAATTGCCCAAGATACTCTTTTTTTTTTTCCCTTCATAAAAACACATTCTTCCCATTTCACCTGAGCCATATCAGTTAGTAAGAGAACCAGGCATTTCAAATGAGATGCGAAAGAGGCGTTCGATAGTCAGAACCAGGATACCAGGAGACGTGGCTTCTGAGACTGGCTTCCCTATTTGAGAAACGTGTGATCCTGGGAACATCATTTCCTATACCTGTGCTGCAGCGACTTCAATCTGACAAAAGTGACTGCACCTTAACAGTAAACCGTCTTAACGTCTCCATAAGAAGAAAAAGCACCATTCCAGACAGTTCCACCTTGAAACACCTGGAGTAGAGACTGTGCTCGGAGATTGAAGACTCCACTCAAACTTAAATCCTCCAACACATTGCACCCAACCTCTCAGACAGCAGCACAATCTGAAGGGATTGTTAGGGAGGCTTCTTTTGCCGATTAAGATTGCATTGCACATGCTCGAGCTGATCAGGTCCTTCGCCGGACAAGTAGTTTGTGAATACACAATGAAGTGATTGCAAAAAAGTGGATAAACCAAATCAGACAAGCCAGTTTAAAACAAGCAGTGGCTAAACCGAGATGTTTAATCCTGCAGCCTCAAATGAGCCCATAAACGTGCCATGACCCAATAAACTGCCACCATTAGAAGTGATGACAATCATACAAGTGCTTAACACAAAACGGTCAGAGATTAAGAGGACAGCAAAACAAACATGGTCATGACAATCCTCTGACACCCGGGACTCATTCCATTACATTGAGAGCAGAGTCCACCAATTGCAACCACGGAACACAAAAAAATATTAATCTTTTAGTAAAACGGCAGAAACATGTACAAGGAGGAAACAGTGAGAAATCACTAACGTGTACTCACGTTTTCCTTCTACCATTAACCATATCCATCATTCCTGTTGCACTATCCCTATTGTGCAAAGGTAATCCAAAGCTACATTAAACTTGAATCTTCAGAAATATTTTTCATATTTCTGCAGAGTTAGAAAAGTGTATGGTATAAGGAATTCTGTGGAGACTATTGAAAGTATGCATTTTCAGCAGAAAAGTCCATATTTTGACTCTACCAATGGGACATCTTTGAGCCAGAACATACATATCTTAAAGCATCCCTAGAACAGTCCCAGGTTGTCTTCACCCCATACCCACACACTTAGCACGAATGGGAGCCACAAGCATTTATACTTTCTTTTGAGGAAATCACGTTTAGCTTGAAAAGATCCAAGAAAATATACGCCTAATTTTAACCATAAAGACTGGCACCCAATCAAACAGACTACTCTCAAAGACATTTAACAACAACAGGCAAGCTTCACCTTGCTTGGTACACGTCATTGAGCTGTACCTGTGTACTTGACATGCTCTGATCGCCAATGATCCAAAACCCAAGTCAATGTTATGTACGATTTAAAAAACATGTTTTCACTTAAACATCCATGTAAAATTGCTAGTCCGCCCAAGTTCCTCTAGAGAACCACATTAGCAGCAAGCACCATTTCCAGTCGGCAGTGTGCACATGGCTCTTGCGTACCACCTCTCTCCCCCGTTATCTTCAAAACTCAGCGCTCTCTTTGTGTTAGACGAAATCATGGCAAGAATCCAGAAACCCCCGCAAAACGCGCTAGGCTTATTCTAGAGCTCATTTGATAATCACATTAGGCGGAAAGAGCTCGGTCAGGTCGTTTTAATACATCTCATGTCAATATCATGGTATATGAGTATTAACACTCATTTGTTTCCCATTTTAATCAAGTTCGTGGAAGGGTTCCTCTGCTAAGCGGATATAAAAGTTCCATTATTACCCATTAAAACGGGGCTCAAGCTCTACCCTGGCGGTGATGGGGTCAGGCCCCACCAGATCCAAACCGGTTGGTTACTTGCAGGTGGCAAAGCGCACTCTTGAGCAGTCGCTTAACACATTGAGTGATAACTGGATTGTCGTAGAGCAAGTCGATGTTCTTGCTGCCTTGTCTGCATGGAGTTGACATTGAAAGAGGTTCATATTACCAGTTGTTAGAGTGGTGAACCCTCCACGCGCCTATTGTGGGAGGTGGCTAGGTAATATACCAGGTCAGTCCCGAGATAACGCACTGTCCGATGGCAGCCCCCTATGGGGGGGGGGGGTGCGGGGGAGTGGCTGGCAGCTTGCAGGCTGTGAACGCCTTGCCCATTATCAGACCTATCGACCATGGTATTGCACTGGCTGTCCCCAGGCACACCCACGAGGAATCCGCCGGTTAGAGGGAAGCGAGATAACTGACCAGCTTCTGGTCGCCAGAGCAGGGGTTACAAAGAAAGATATATCAAATTGCAGGTTACTAGCCAGGCATTAACATTCACTTCACCCCGCAATTGTCCACATGCACACAGCACGTTATTTCTTACAGTTAAGTATCACTTGCCATTGCAAACTGAACATGTTGAGCCCTGGCCAAATAAGTGGCGATATATTACGTTTACAGGGACAGCAGAGAGAGAGAACCTAAGTGTCCTCCCGTTACGGCAGGCGAAGGTGCGGATTGGTTTCGAGTTTGTGTTCATCAACTTACTTCCTTTTGAGGCAACTAGGGATGTTTGTTATTACCGAGAATTAAAACAAAACGAATAATTATTATTAATTCTAGTCTTGTTGTAAACCCAACCCTCCTCCCCGTTCCGATTCTTGCTGAAGCAGAAATTGTTAGCAAGCGTCCTTCCTTGCTCAGAGCCCCACCCACGTAGCATGTTCCTCCCCACGGGCTGTCCATGTCCCCTGCTGCTGTGCACTTGTACATTAACCCCGTATGGGAGATGGCACGCAACTAGTATCAGTACTCAAGCACATCATATTACAACACCAGACCCGCCCAGCCTGCCTACTCGTCCCCCGATGTGCGAACAATATGCATGACTTTTCCAGCAGGAGTCCCGGCCGATAGCACAACAAATGCTTGGTTTCCAGCCTCGGCTTGTTTTAGGCCCACTTTGGCGACTGCACCAAATTGGTCTCTGGCCGTGTACCGTAGCACGGTCAGTATTCATTGGGCATGCGCACATGTTACCGCTTGACAAAGCTAGCTCGAAGATGCAGGGTGGGTGTGTCGAGTAGGAAGGGGGTTTGAAACGCCATGAGGATTAGCATGGCCATGAGAAGTCAACGGGTAGGTAAATACACATACAAGCTCGGGGGTTTTCTCCTCATGATAAAAGAAGAGTGTCCACGTCTTGGACATACTGAACGTGTGTTCTTATATCTACATTGCGTTTCATGCCAGATTCCCGGAGCTGTAATAACAGGTGTTATTGCCCAATGTCATGGTATTCAATATCAACCTCGTGTGATGAAGGGCTGAGGCAGCCCTGCTGCGAAATCCGGCATGCAAAGTACAGGTTGATCCCCGCGCCTGAGGCGAGCATTTACAAGAACTCCTCACACGGACACCGACAAATGAAGGGGAGACGTGCAAGACCGGTGCATGCACCCCAAGCGTAGGTGACACCAGGCCCCCGTAGATATTTTAATGCCCCCCGTCTATTCACTGAAGAGGTGGGGGCGGACAAGAACACGTAGGTGATCCTTGAGCGACACGGTAGGCTAAACGGGAGAACGTGATATTTGGTCCTGCAGCACAAAGGGGCGTACCGCTTTCATCCTGGGGCCACAG
The DNA here is from genome assembly GCF_040938575.1 of Ambystoma mexicanum. NCBI lineage: Eukaryota > Metazoa > Chordata > Amphibia > Caudata > Ambystomatidae > Ambystoma > Ambystoma mexicanum. Next base: position 288,933,078 of record NC_090932.1, on the reverse strand, counting down.
CAGAAAGATCGCCCGTGTACCACAGCAGGGTGCTGGGCACAATCATCCAAGTGCAGGGGGGCGCAGAAGTCGAGCGCATTATTACTAACGCAATATGCAACATGGCACGGGGTTGAACAAGTAAATCTGAGCGGGGGGTGGAGGGGGCGCTCCCAGTTGCTCGTCGATTCGTGCACCGCAGCCTAGCTATTGCACATGCCAACTGATGGGTAATGGTGACAGTGTTGGGGTCCGCAGTCCGCTAACAGGACAATGGTTCATGCATCATAACGTGGGTGACACGCTGCGCTCACAAGTGTATTCCAGTTATCCGTTGTGTGTTCATGAAGAAACGCCAATTCCCATTCTCCACAGTGGCAATACAGCCCCTCTCCTGAATGAAGGCGACAATGTGGGTCAAGGACATGGACTGTAGAGGAGAAACAGCACGTGCATCCAAGCCTAAGACAAAGAACTGACGGACCAATACCCCATCTCGCCACATGCTTTACAGAATATCGCAGTATGCGTAGACAACTGGTAGTGTGCACGTCTCTTCAGCAGGCGCCCCTTCCCCCAGATGTACCATGGAGAAGACAACTCCTGGGAAATGGGCGGATTATCTGGAACAAACTAAGTGTCCAACGGGGGGGGGGGGGCAAAAGGCTGAAAAAAGCCCCCTTCCTCCGTTTCAGATAATTGGAAAGTTTTGATAGGGTGGCAGTTGGCGTAAGGGTTCTATCGGATGCAAAGACAAATGCGGCGTTTGCGGGTCTAGGGCAGAGTTTTTCGAAAGTCAAGTGGGAGGTTTACGCTAGAACCGTGGATAGTAGCCAGACACAGCGTGCAAACGCCACGGCTTCGCCCGCCTGGGCACCTGATCAACGCGGGAGAAATAATAACTGCGCCCGGTTTGAGGTCCACAGCGTTGGAACAATTTATTTCACTTCCCCACGTGCGCATCTGTTGTCGACATAAAGACGAGAGGGCGACAATCGAACAGAAAAATAATGGGGGGGGGGGGGTGGCTGGAGATCGGTAGAGGCGTTATGCGGGACTTGGAACAACACGACAGCTTGGCAACGAGATGTCCCCAGTGGGAGCAGATTAGGGTTCACTGGCCCAAGGCAACTCGGGGGATTCCTTTGACAAACAGTGGGATGAGCCCATCAGGGCTAATTCAACAGCGCACAATGGGGGCCGTAATATAATTAAAGGCCTGAAAGCACATGTAGCTGCTCGGAGGGGGTGGAGCGCATTGTTAGCAGTTAAACAGCGGGCGAGCTCAGTGATAAGCAACACTGGGCAGAAAGGAGGGCGCTCGGGAGCAAGGAAGGGGGGGCTGTTTAAAGACTAAGTTCATTAAGCCGGGGGCGGGGGGTGTAGCGGGGGGGGGGGGGGCTTCAGGTGATGCAAGGTGCGAGAGCCTGGTTAAAAAGGCCACGGGGAAGGGTTAAAGTTCTTAGCGCAACACGGCGCCATGTTTACAGGTTCTAATCTCATGATAACGAGTCCCCTGAAGCGGAATGTTTCTGCGCGTGGCGCGTTCAAAAAAAGCCACCAAAATATATCAATGGATCAATTAGGACGTCTCGCGCCATTGCCTTCACGGTTGAGGGTACCCACGGCGTTTTAAAGCGCCAAACTTAGTATACAAATGTTTCGTACCATAAAGGAACTGAATGATGCGTGGGCGGCGTTTGTTTTTTTGGAGGCCAGGTTTGAGATGCCAAACTGGAAAAGGTGCGATATAAGCGATTTCTTTTAGGGTATGAGGGGTAATTGCTAGGAAACGGTACTTCGACTCTGGAACTACAGCGTTTGGGAACAGGTCAATGAGACCGGACGATAGTTTTTGCAATAAAGGATAAGGTTATCAGTCTACTGTCCATCTGAACATAGTTTTGGGAGCGCTAGGCTGGCCCTTTACCGACCGCTGTAGGCCAATTACAGCAATTGATTAACCTAATTAGTTCGGTCCACAGTCACCACTTTATTAAACGGAAAGGAGAGTAGCTTTTGGATAAGCCGGTTCAGTTGAAGTTTGGTGGGTACAGATAAGAACTTTAGAAGACCAGAGCAATCGCTTTGTTAGGTGGGGTGACAATTCAGGATTCACGGGTTAGAGATCGGATTGGTGAAGAGTTTAGGACGTTTGGGGCTGGGTCAGGCGAGAACCTAGTTGGAAAGGAAGACTACTTAGTGTATAAAAAAAATGAGCTCAAGAGGTAGGTGGTTTGCATACGAATTGATTTGAGATACATTAGCCAAGAACTTACACGGCGGGTACGATGAGAACTCAGATCGACTAGACTGGTTCAGATCTTAAGTTGCCTCTGGAAATCAATTTTGACTCAAGTTGTCCCAGTAGGGAATTAATGGACAGACCGTTGGGTTGGCAAAGAGCTAGATGGATGGGCCTAGAACTTGGTTGGGTATACCCAGCAGATGGGAGCACTACTATTTGCTCGATTTGTGTGCAACCTAAGGAGAACTAGTGTGTGTGTGCGAGAGAGACACCTTGGTTGGGCAAAAGCCAGCTATAATGAACAAGTCTGAGTATGCAAAGCACGATTAGGCATGTAACAGGTGGCATCACAGTTTTAATTAACATGTCCCCATCTCACCTGCGGTTCTTCTGTGTGCCGTCCCGCTTGTCTAGCACTCCTGGAACACAACTGGTCAACTCGGTCCAGTCCGCATGTAGGCCGCAGCTCCAGCCCGTGGAGAAGCGCGAGAAAAGCCATGTTTCCTTGCGGTTGGGTCGGTAGCAGGTACACTTCTTCTGGCCAGGCCGGCAGTCGCAGGGCACCTCCAGGCGCACATTTTGTACCAGGTGACGGCCAAAAGTGGTGCCCCCCGTTTTCTGGATGTGCAGAAAAACGATCACATCATCACCCTTCATGTCAAAGGATAGGGATCTCTCCAAGTCACGCACAGGGAAGAAATATTTCTTGACGTAGTGTGGGTCAGGCGTGGGGAAGAGGTCCAGGTCTTCCTGGGGGTACCTGCTAGGGGATCCCAGGTTCACGCCCGGTCCAACGTATTGGTAGAGTATCAGCATGAAGAAGACGGACCCAGCCAAAATCAGAAGGAACTTGCTGGCCCTCTCAACCATGTTCCTTCGAACCCTCTTCATGTGTCAGCATCTCCCAGGGCGATCTTGGGGAGATGAATGAAGGAATGAGATTTATCGAATCGCTGCCACCTGGTCGGATCAAACCATTTAACTAGAAGTCATTCCGGAGCAACAGCATTAAAAGCATAGTTGGCAGGGCTGTGGTACCACAAAATAATTGTCACAGCAATGAAGAGTTTGGGAACACCTGAATTCAATACCAGACAGTACCCCTTACATTGCCTTCCAACGTAGGGCAAGATGCTCAGATAAAAGCAAAAGCGGACACCTATGAAATAAAAACTCCAAACGTGCTTCCCTCTGTCCAGCCCGAGGATTTTTAGGCTCGTAAAAAAACAACACGACTGCTGTGTTTAAAGGAATAAAACCATCGGGCATAAAACATATAGCGCAAACAGGGTCCAAAAAACCAAGCAATCCTTCGCGGAGTGAAAAAGGAAGTCCATTCGTTGCGGTATTCCAAAATGAAATAAGGACAGCAGCCCTGGTCCGAATTAGACTGCAGTCGTTGGTAGGGGTCCCCTGCGTGAACGGTCCTGGGGACACACCGGTGAAGGCTTGTAGCACACCATGCACATCGCTTGATCTGCCACCAGACTGCTCAACCCCAGGACTGGCATCTCCGTCTCTGCTGGATAAGGTCTAGGTTCCCATCTGAGAAACGGACCTTAGGAATGACCCGCCTCCTGTTCATCACGTGGGTTACACGTTTGGACGTGTTGGGAAAGTCACGTGCCACAGGATGCGCGCGCACTCGTAGTCCCTTCAATGCGTGGCAAGAGCGGGAATGTTGGTTTAGCATCGTGGCCGACAGCTGATGGACGCCATCATTCCTGCGTTACGAATTTGATTTACAGCAAATCTTAAAGCTATCGCGTGCTTGCTTGTTATTTTAGTGGAGTGGGGCGATTTGGCATGCCCGGAGACGGGGTATTTTGGCGATTCGTTATGTGCAATGGGGTGCTTTTTTGTGTGGTGAGCGCGAGATTCCAGTATACCAGTGTATAGTAATGCAGATAGAATTTTTTGTCGTGCCTGCTGTAGACGGATTAAGGGATTTGTTAAGTGCAGCAGGGAGGGGAGATGTGTTTTGTGCAGTAGGACATACTTGACTACCCTGTGCAGAGGGACATATATTTGGATATGAATTTCCAGCATAACAGTTTACAGTAATGCAGATAGTTATTTTTGGGAATGTTGTCTCGTGCAGAGATTAGGGTGATCAGATTTTCAATATAAAACACTGGGAAAGCGACAAACATAAAATGACTACCAAGGCGAAAACTCAAAACACCTCATCGCAAAGTATTGCTAGGACTGGACTGCTATCCTGCATTTAAACTGGGCAGTTTTGATTTATATTGTAAGCATGTCATTAATAAATGTGCTTTTGCAGTGATGGCTCCAATTAATATTACAATCTTTCTTATTTATTCGTTTTGTAACCTTGCTTTGTGGCACAGCCATGTGATGGGTACCTGAAAGGTTGGGGTTTGAGCCCACCCTGCAATGTCAGAGATCTAGTTAATGTGACACAGGAAAATACGTAAACTATTCAGATGCTTGGTTGATTTCTAAGTGTTGTCCACTATCAATATTCAATCATTTCGTGATGTAGCTGCCAGTGGTTAATGCGAATATTAAAGGATATTTGTACCGCGCACTTTCACCACTGGAGTGGTCCCATGGCGCTCTGAAAAAGAAAGATGGGAGGTTGAGTTAGTGGGAATGCGCTGGAAAAGTGCAAGAAAGCAGTGATGTGCTGTTGGCAGCCTCAGCCCGGTGGGTCCGTTGGCTGGGTTTGGGGTGTTTTATGGTTGGTAGTCATCGTGTGCTGTTGTGAAAGTCTACGTGCAGTTTGTTTTGTTGTTGCAGTGTAGTGAAGTTTGTGCGGTTTGCTGCGTTTAAGGCTTGTGGTTGTGTTTGGTTAGAGTTTTGAGAGGACTATGCAGTGGTCTACTTCCCTTTCCCTAAAACGGGGGCAGGGTTTTGAATTCTAAAAAACTGTTGGAACAGGGGAGGGAGGTCCACATTCTGGGACATCTCCAGCAAAATCAGGACGTCAGGCAAACTTTCCTCAGATTGGCAAAGCAAATGTCTTTTCCATAGAACACTTTTCTCAGGAAGGCAAGTCTGTTCAACTTCAACAATTACTTCAAATGATAATGTATCTCTTTTAAAGAAGATGCAAAAGATTAGCTATACTGAACTTCATCAACATTGGTGGGAGTGGATGACTATGGGTGTGAGCCTTAGTCTATGTCTCAAAGTCCTTACGTTTATTGAAGTCATCTTACTAAAGGCTAAAATCGAACGAACCTTTGCGAAAAAAGGACCAATTTTGGAATGGAATTTCCTGTCTTTTCCTCTTTGTCTTCCTGTCTCCCTCTTGTCTTATGGTCTCCCCTAGTGCCTCGTCTCTCTTTTTCGTATCTATTTTAATCTCATTAATCTTCTAGAAGGAATTCTTTTATTTAGGAGGTTTATGGAAAAATTGGAATTGGAATTGAATGTAAATGGTTAAATTAACTTGTCATGTGGTATCTTGCCTATGTTTAACCAATAAACATAAAAAAATAATAACAATGTATCTCTTTCAGGATGGCAAGTCTGTCTAAAATTATGATTTCCTGGTAAATTCTCCTGCCAGGAATTTCTCAATGGAGTCTCTAGATATCGTGGTGTAAGGCCGAAACATGTTTGGGGATACTTGTGGTCTCATGCAGAAAGGATGTGACCAAGCAGTACAGGCTGGACTGCCCCTTTTGGTGTGGGACCAAGCCTGATTTGCAAATGGGCTTTCCCCTTTTGTAATGGCTTGGCAGACGAAGAACAGTCTGGCGGGTTGGCCAGAGCAATACCAGAGATTAAGGTTAATTCTAAACCTTCCAGTCATCATCGGTTATGTTTTGCTGTAGTCACCTTGAGTGGGACGGGTATGCCCAGATGTGGGTCCTGTGCCTGCTTGGCCTAGAGACCCAAGCTACTCCTCACTGATGAGACCCAACAAGGCCGAAACATGTTTGGGGATGCTTGTGGTCTCGTGCAGAATTCTGGGTTTAAAGAGTCATCAGCGATACTGGGATTAAAGAGTCTTCATCACAGGATAGTTATGAATACTGTGTCTCTCCTGTTTGAATCATCACTTCTCCCTGACAGCCATCCCCTCCATGTGATCCACCCACAGGATACCACCCCCAGCGCCAGGATCAAGTAGTGGCTGCCTTTCCCCATCCACATGGGAGGAGATTGTAGGCTGGGGATCAGTGATGACTCCACAAGATTCATCACAGCAGACGATAAAAACACTTTGCAAATTAAAAACACACTTTAAAATATGTATATATGTTCTTTATTCCATTTCTTTTCTTTGTTGTCTATGAAAGATGTTTGTGTAAACCATTACCAGAAAAGAGACTGTTCAAAAATAGCAGTGTTTGTATTTCTGTGCATTAATAGGTGTCACTTGTTGGGCAGGGCAGAGTAACTAAGACTAGCCCATAAGTATACTATGCATGTATGCAATCACTCTGAGGGGCAACTGGGATGTGTCTACTCATACTTTGAAATGTTCCTTTTGGCCCTCCATGCCCTTCTTTAGAGATCTGTTTCCAGCAAGGCACTGACACACAAAAGGTGTGATTACAACAATTAGCACCCTGCAGGGGTTGAAGTTGAGATTGGATAAGTAGGAGCAAAGAGCAGCTCCTGGGTGTGTAGCATTAACCAGCGGCCAGGCGCTAGTTCATAGCATTCCACAAATCAAACTTCCACATGAGATGCAAACCTATCATTTTGTCCATTATTTATGACCCCTTATGCTTTAAATGTTGTATATATATGTCTTGATGTTTATGTATTGGTTGTCCCCAATGCATAGAGTTAAATTCACATAAGAGTGTATGTTCGGCATCAGCTGGTCTGGGGAGCCAAACATAGCTCCTGGTAGCTATTAGTTTAAAGCTAACCAGGCTCTGCTATGTTACAAGCAGGAGCTAAATACCTCCCAGCTCTCCTGAATTTCGATCCCTGCCGTGTTGCCTGCTGAAGTGCTACCTAATACAAACCTCTGGGATGCTAAAGCCATGCTTTCTACTTGTGGTACTGAGTGTGAGGAGGCCTATGTTTCCCTTGTTACATCGGCCTGCAGGCCTAAAGACAATTGGGAGCCTTTTCAAGAATACTTAAGGAAACAGAGGACGACTCAGTAAAAACTCTAAAGGAGATACTACACTAAGATATGCTGCCCAACAAATGCTTACATGTATATGTACAATACTGCTTAAATGTTATCAATGTCATAAGATTTTGAAGTCTGTATTTGAGGATGTATGCCTTGCACTGCACTAAATAAAGGTTTAAAAAATACAGTCTTTTCATTAATAGATACTATTTTTTTTTCTTTTTTGGGTGGGGTATATTTGTGGTGTTTTGGGCATGGGTAAGACACCAGACAAAATATGTAGGGAATGCTGAGTCCTCCATGGTTCTCGACTGACCCTATAGAGAAGTGACAGTGCTGAATTCCAGTTATTTAATTGGCATGTGCATGTTTATTTTACTTACTTTTTTTTACTTGTACAGCCATTTGGTCCAATGTTTCCAAATTGTAAACTCGAATTTCCTCTTCCTTATTATACACATATCCCTCTTTTTTATCTCTCTAATTCTCGGAGGAATATTTCTGCTGATGCAGATTGGTGCATTTTGGTTAACAAAAAGATATCCATGTACTTTGGCAACATGAGAAAGTTGGAGGGCAGGAATTGTAACCTACGTGCCAATAACACAAGCAGATCTCTGCTGCAGGAACACTTCCCACTGAGCCATCTTACTTTCTTTATAACCTTGGCCTGCAGATTGAATACAGTTCTTTGCTGCAGATACACTACCCCCTGAGCTATTTTACTCAGGGTTTGGAACTCACTGTGATCTCTGCAACAGCTAAATGAATCCACCTATTATATTATTAGGATTGGGCCTTGGTGGGACTGAAACATGTAACTTTAAGATTTCTCACACAGGTCATCAGCAAATCAGTATGCGCCTAAAGAAAATATCATTTTTCAACAGTGACTTCATGAACTATTTTACCAGCTCAAAGGTTTTCAACTGCAAAATACAGGGGAGACTAGAGATGCATTCAAAATATTGAGAGGTTTGCTTCAGCTCACCCCTCGCATCCCCAGCAAACCATCAGCTGAAAGTCTGTCTGTCCAGCACTTGAAGAGCAGGGAGTTTGCACTTTCTCACCTCTGCTCTGCCTGCACTCAATCAACAAAGTGACAGCAGAATTTGTTTAATGACATTTTTAAAGCATAAACATGACATGCCTGAATGAGTCCAGGCCCAAAGACCAAGCAGTATATAAAGTATTTTGAAGGTGAAATATGCACATTTCATTAAATTGGCTTTGCATAACCACCCAAATTGAACAGGACGAATGGCATTTGCCTTTCATAAAATCAACACACGCACAAAACCAAGACAGGATATTTTCTTCTAATAGTGTTTTTGAAAATGTTAAAAGATGTGCATGTTTTAAACTCCAAGAACCAATACAAATGTTTTCCCTGGGACTTGCAGTACGGAAATGGGTTATTTCACCTTTAGTTGTTTGGCATTTTTCATCGAGTTATATGACGACTGTGGTTTGATCTCTGAGGTCGGCTTTAATTCATAAATTCAAAGAGAACATCCAATGTTTCTCTTTTAGCTGGGGGGGACGAGTCCATCCTCTGAATAAAGTGGGTGGACTCCGTCCCCCCGCGTATACCCTCGTCTTGAGCCCTGCTTCCCACAAATTCTTCTCTTTCATTCCATTCTCAAATAACTGTCCTTGGGTATCGATGCCGAAGCGTTCCGGTGTCAATCTCTTTCTCCCCAGGACCCACCGGCTTTCTGAAGCACTCCTTAGATCCCCTGAGGTGAACCGGTGCCGGCGTCTCGGCACTCCCCTCCAGTTTGCAGATCCACCATCATCTGTCATTGGCCTCCACGTCCTTCATGGCTCCTGCTGGGTGTCTAAGCCTCTCTCTGTGTTCCTGGGGTTGAAGCGCTGTTTCTTTGGTTCCCACGACCGCTGACCGTACTTGCATTCTGTTTCTGGTGCGGTCCCAGCGGGGGCACGTCGATTATTGCAGCCTTCTGTCCTGAGCCGGTCGGCTCCACAGACATCTCCACAGCGGTTCACCAGTCCCTTGCTTATCTTCGAGCAAACACAGGTCGCCCAAGTAGCTTCTTTCCACTACATCTCGGTTCTGCCTTTTAAATCTCCTGGCACCTGTCAAGCTCTCGTAGCTACTAGTTCTCATTCTGCAGTTCTCAGCATTGTGGACTTCATTACTCCCTTCAGCCTCCTGGTCTCAGTATTTTAATATTTAGGGAAGTGTACTTTCCTAGGGTTTCTTTCTACATGATACTGATTTTACAATAAGCCATAAAGGCTTCAGAGACAGAGGGAACATCCCTAAAAGGGAATGGTGGGTATGTGCCTTCATCTGACGAGGCCGCATTTTCTCCCTGAAGGTCACCTCCCCACGTGGTCCTCCCTCATATATTTACCCCCCAGGGTCTGGATCAGGAAGTAGCGGCCATCCCCAGGTTACATGCCCCTCCCCCCATGGAAAGAAGTGAGGACAATGCCAGATTCATCACAATAGGAATGGGGCATAGCAGGAGAACAGCTGTTTCCTAGTTCTCTCCTTGTGGGCCCATCTAGTCTTGAGTCTGGCAATGATCCTACTGTGCGTCTGTCGCAATCTGCCAGAGGTGTTTAAGTTAGCTCGTAGGCATGCTGGTGTGCCTGCTGAGGTAACCTTGTGGGTGATACAAACATTTATCAACAGGACTCTAGCTGGTATGGGTGTCCAGTCAGATCACATAGAGTGCAAGAGATATGGGGTTGAAATGCATGCCACAGTTTTGAGGCGACGCACAGTGCAGTGTGTCTCCTTAAGGAGAGGGCTAGCTACGTGGCTGGGAGCCCTGCTAGTAGGGCAATTCCTCATTTAAGTGCTCAATTTATCACCAGAGCCTATTGTGGCATACCAGAAGAAGGAGTCGGACTAAGTAGTGACATGTTCAAGGATGTTTATTTAAATGATCAGAAAAATGCCTATCTGGCCCTACCACTATGAGGCAAGTTGCCTGCCTAACAAAACTAAAGTAAGGGTGCTTGTCAAAGTGCAAAAGAAATATGGCCTCATTATGAGTTTGACGGTAAGTGGTAAAGTTGGCGGTAATGGACCAGCAACTTTACCACCCTGCCAAATTACAAGTTTGGGCCTGGAGTGGAGGATTTGCCTCCAGGAAAATCCTGGAGGTACATTTTCTGACTTACTGCCAACAAATCGGCAGAATTACCGCTGTGGAAATTCTGCCTCTGTAATTCCACCAAAACAGCCCCATTGAGTAGAATGGACTCAAAATAAATGGGGAATTATACTGCCACCACCACTTGTGGCGGTAACTAATTCATGTGGGCAGTATTCTGGCAGATTTACCGCTGGGATACCGCCCAACTCGTAATGAGGCGCATAGTCCTTAGTCCAAATCCTATTAGCTAACTGGCCCTACAATATCTTTCAGATTTGCAGGGCTCTCCAAAGCCCTCTGCCCCTCTAATAGGGCTGGCAGATAATACGCTTCTTTTGTGGAAATCAGGGACCACGTATCTCTGCTGTGGTCTGGTCCCGGAGTCAGTTAACAGGCCCCAGGCCCAACACGGCTTCCATGTGGTAGTGCCACCAGGCGAGACAGTCTCTTTACAGTCCCTGCCCCGATCTCGATATTGACTGGTCAGGACGGCAACCTTCTGGCATCAGTCTAGCATTCACTTGCTCTACATGTTACTGCCAGCTACGCGGTCTAGCATGGCTGCGCCCCTCTAGAACTTCCTCCTGTCAGAGACTCGCTTCAGTGTAGGATTCTCTATCTTCCAGCCCAAGTGCCTTGTTCTTTTAGGTAAGGCATCACAAACAAAAGGGTTGTGTTGTCACTCTTGGACTGTGGAGTTCAGGCGAGATTCAGTGTTACCTGCAGCCAAAGAGGTTCGAGAAATGTAATTATTGGGAGAAGTGAAAACAGAAGTAATAGACTGTCCAGTTCGCATGTAGGGAGACAATGTACTCTGGACTGGGAGTTCCTAACTGGAATGGGAGTTCTTGTCCTTGAGAGGGAAGTCACTCCCAGTGAGGTCCCACTTGCCCAGACCCCTAGCCAGGTCTTGCTAAGCAGGCTCCCCTCCCTACACTCAAAGGGGGTGGCTCCCCTCTGGGGAGAAGGGACAAATAGTCCAGATTCATCACACTACACTACTGCTCAGAAGTCCTGGGGCGGCAGGAAGGGTTTAGTCTTGCAAATTAGGGGTGATTCGATGCCAGCCCTTTTGGGTCTTTTTAGCTGTGTGTTATTGAAAGTATACTTTTATGTCCACAATGCATATGAGAGATTTTTCCTAGGTTAGTGAGATGCAGGGTAATTCTTTGCAAGTGCATGCCGTGTAGCTACCTTTGAGTGAGAGCCTAGGATAACGGATTCTCTCTTGGCAGGTTTACGTTTCAAGAAGGAGCTTCACATCCCTTTTGAATGTGAGTAAGGCCTGCACAGAGATGGGGGATGTCCTTGGAACCCATTACTCTTTAGTATTGCTGAGTGTCGTCCCCGCTTTAGTGTATTCAGATGTCAGTCAGTTAGTGTGTTGAGGGGTTCAGTGTATAGACTCAACAGGTCCGGAGAGAGAATGGAGTTCTGGGGCACACCCCAGGTCACTTGGAAGCGTGTCGACCTTAGAGAACCCATTTGGACAGCCTGGTGTCTCCTAGATAAGTATGAGGACAACCGATGTGCCTGCAAAGCCCATTCTGTGACTGAGGAGGGACGGTAGTGTGTCTTAGTAGAATGAGGTTGAGGAAGACTAATAGGCATTCATCACTATTATTGATAATTTGCAAGCCTCATCAACCACCTTAATGGCGGCTGGCTCTGTGCGGAAGCCAGATTGATAATCCCAGAGGAGGCCAAGTTGGTGAATATTAACAAGTAGTTGATTGGCAATAACCTTCTCAATGATCTTTCTGATCGAGAGTGTGTTTTTTCAAGAGGAGGCGTATGCGCCATGTTTGCAGTCTGTCTTTTAAAAGTGCATTCGCTAAGAGAGGAGTTCAGTAGAGAAGGGCGGTCATGGTGGAACCTCTGTCGCACATTGCACAAAAATATATCTGAGTCATAGAGAGAGCTTAAGGGTTTACATTTTTTTCCTTTGTGGTGCCTAAGGCCATCCACTCTTGTCTATTTTCGTACCTGCTCCCTAGCCCAGGTGTCCGTAACCCCTGGTTGGTGCTAGCAAATGCTGACTCCTGTCTAGAAGTTTATCTTATACTACAGATGGTATGCTAAGACAATGGCTGTTTAATCTCCCCAAAGAACTTTCTTACTGTCCCTACTCTATCCAGCGGTTAGTGTTTCTAATCGAAATTGCGATAGTGCCTTGGACTTACTCTGTTGGATTCAGGGTGGTTCACTCACACCCATGTTTACCTCTTCGTTTCTACTGTTAGTACCACAACCCTCTTTTTTACTCTTCCTTATTTTCTTCTTTCCCTCTGATGTTTCACTCCTTCTAGTTCTTGCCTCCACCCTTTGATGTTACCACTACTCATCTTCACTACTTCTCCCCTCCTCCATACTTTTACTCTCCTCCTACTACTATTCTCCTCCTCCCACCAGCTACTCAATCACCCTTCTTTCACTCTACTTGAAAGTCTTAAAAAGGGGGTTTAGCCCACTCACTTTCTCTGCTCGGACCCACCATGCACCACCAACGGTGGTGTAGGCAGTTCAGAGTCTCAGTTCATAATCCGGCTCCCCTGACAGTGGGGTTCACTGGTAAGTATCTCACGAGAGGGTGGATTGGCAGGGTTCGAAATTGAGAGGAGCTGGGAGCTATTTGGCTACTGCTTGTACCCTAGAAAAGCCTGGTTAGCTTACCACCCAACAGCTACCAGGAGCTACTTTTGGCTGCCCAGGCTGAACAAAAATATTGATTTGACATTAATTTAGTGTTTGGGGCGATTGATAAATGAGAATTAGGACACATCTATATGACATTTAAAGCATTAAAGAGGACATCAATAATGGACAAAATGTAAAATGTGCTTCTTGTGGACATTTTGCAGAAAACGATTTACTAGCTCCATGTTCCCAGTGGTAGCTCCTGCTCACTGATACCCAGGAATTGCTTTTAGCTCATGCTTATCCAATCTTAATTTCAATCCCTGGGTTTGGGTCCCTTCTTGTTCCCCGGTGGTCCAGGGGACTTAAGGGTGCCTCTGCCGGCTAGCTCCGACAGTTTTTGAGAACTTGAGTGTGGCTGTATAGCTTGGAGGCTCCTCTCTCCTGCCATTGTGCAGTACTGGTGCTTCCGGCTTTGCTCTAGGTTTCGTCTGTGGCTTTTTTTTGCATTTCTGACTCAATGTTGTCCTATTTTTCCGTTGGGGCAGAGTCGTGACCTCTAGGGAAGGTTTTCTAAAAATAATAGTAACAGGACTGGCTCTGGATCCCTCCTTGGTGGGCCTCGCGCCCTCAGCTGAGAGGGGTTCCCATCCCTTCTGAACAAGGCCACAGGACTGCCTTTAGCTCACCTCTAGGTTGTTTGAGGATGTTTGCCTGGATAATGTCATCCTAGTAGGCAGTGGGGTTTAGGTAAATTCATGTTTTAGAAAAGTCCTCAGGGGACAGGAGGGTGATGTCTGTCCAGGGTTATGAGGATTGCAGGGGATCAGCGGAGGTCCAATTGCCACGATGATTCAATGCAGAGCTCAAAATTAAGGTTGGATATGAAGGATACAAAAGTAGCACCTGGTTATCCAGCATTAACTAGTGACAAAAAGCTACTACTCGGGAAGGAGGACCTAGTACATAGTGTTCTGCTAATCTAACTTTCAAATGAGATGGAAACATATCATTTTGCCCCCTATGTTACTTTTTTGTAAAGGTAAAGCTTTCTGGTGTTTGATGTCTTTTGGGACAGTTATTCATTGCCTTGTGCAAGTGGCTTAGTTGGTAGGCGAAATTAAATAAAGGGCACCTGGCAGAGCCCTGAAAAACCCAGGAGGGAATACTTAAATAAACTGAACCAAAATTTCAGGGTCGGAGGTAAAGCAACAATTCCAATCTAATACCAGAAAGAAACAGTTAGTCATACTGCAATCCTTTTTTCACAAAATGTATATTTTTAATAACAAATGGATAGTATTAGTGGGGATAGAGCACCCAAGGCGTATTAAAGACACAACAATACAAAATGAGTATGGTCCAGTATGGACAACTGGATCTCAATGTGATAACACAAATGGTATACTGCTGTTTTAGGTGGATCAAAAACAGTTATGCAGTCACAGAAGTAGAACATAAACCCACATCAATGGACATGTATATACAAAAGACACAAAAACAATGCTTCCAATGTACATTGTTTGAATAGTGATATCGTCGACACAACGGTGTTTCGGCCTAAAAGGAGCTGTGTAGTGCAGCTATGTGAGCAGGCCCCCATCAGGACGTGTGGTAACCTTGGAGGTAGTCCTGGAGTGTCTATCTAAGAACAAACAAATAGGGAATTGTCAGTGGAACTGTGACCACAAATTAAAATGAAAGATTCAAAAAGTTCTCACAAGATGCTGAAAAAGGGGGGAACTCCTTGAGCTAGGAGCCTAAAATCTTACCAAAGATTTATCCAGTGCTATGGTATGCAAGAATATCCATCATAAGTCAAGATATCTGGGGGGCACTGAGTGCGTCATGGAGGAACAGGACTTGAACCTGTAACGACATGTGCATGAGACTGTAAAACTACTGTACAGAAAGAATAGCCTCATATTGGCTAAATGCAAAATGCAAACATGGGAGAGTCTTACCTCAACAGGTAAGTTGAAAATTCTCTGCGAGTAAAAGTGGAAAAACCCACTCTAAACTGTGATTCCTCAGCCAAAGGTGTCCAGATATGGCTAAACTGTGTGAGAAAACACAAAAACAACAGAAAAAGTAAAAGTAAAAGTTGTGCCCTGTATAGTTTGAGCATACCCAGAATATGAGGCGCTTAACTGTTGAAAATAGAATTTCAATGGGGGCCAAAACGTCAAGGTATAGGCGGGAGCGCATACTTAATTACTTACAATTGTATGCGCGAGTCAGGGCCGAGCAGAGAGGCGAAGCGTCTCAGTACGCGAGCGCTGTCAGTCTGACAGCGCTCGCGTACTGAGACTCATATTCTGGGTATGCTCAAACTTGCATTTGCTAGCAAATAGACAATGGATGGAAATAATTTTTAGGGGGAATCCAAAATAGGTTTTCCACAGAGGGGCAGAATTCTGTTGTGGTCTCTAGGAACATGCTACAAACAAGATGTGCATGAGATATTACGGTCCAGACCTCAAAATCTGCACTCACCACTAGCCATTGGCTAGTGATAATTGACTTGGCAAGTAAGAAATGGTGTACTGTTTATATGAAGAAGAGCCTGGTTAGCTTGACATCAACAGCTACCAAGTGCTACTTTTGGCTCCCCAGGTCAACTGATGCCGAACAAACACACCTGTGAATGTAACTCTGTGCATTTGAGACAGTCTATAAATAAACATTAGGACACAACTATACACAATTTAAAGCATAAGGGGTCTATGATGAATCCAGGGTGAGCCTGCTAAGCTTAGCATCCCATAGGGGTTAGGGCAGGAGGGATCCCACTGGGGGTGACCTCCTCGCATATAGGGCAGGAAATCCCCAGACCCCAAGGCGGGGTGTGAGAAGCAAGATCCTAAAATAGGGAGAAAGAAACAATACCCGAAGGCAGGGTGAGAGACAATATATCCCAAGGTGGGGTGAGAGCAGCTATACCCCAAGATGGGGAGAGAGGCACAGAACCCCAAGGCGGGGTAAAAGACACCATATTCCGTGGCTTAGTGACTACGGTCCAACTGTCAAAGGGCCTCATCAGAAGCGTGGCAGTATCCCGGTGGTACATCCGCCGGGATACCGCCAATGCAAACAGCGTTACCACAACTCTTTCCGTTGCTATTAGCGCCGGATCCCAAGTTGCAGTAGGGCTGTAAGTCCCCATTTTGTTAAGAGTCCATAGGACTCTATGGGGCATGCTGGGCGCTATTACCCTGGTGCAATTTGCTCAAATGTTAATAGCGTTGCCGCTGCATTTTTACCTCTCTGCCCAACTTATGATTAGGCACAAAGGGCCTCATTACACGGTAGGTGGTAAGGGTTTACCGGTACCGGTAAGGGCACCGGTACCGGTAAACCCTTACCGCCTTACTACGAGGTCCCTTTGCGGGGCCCGACCTTAACGGCTGGTTTTACCAGCCGTTAAGGAACGGCCTGCAAAGGGACCTTGGTGCTAATTACGGTACCGCAATTTGCGGTACCGTCATTAGCGCCTTCCCCATTCCCATTGAGCCCTATGGGGGCAAAAATGGGAATGGGGAAGTGCCTTGGTGAATGGGGAATTACCGCCCCCGCTCACCAAGGCGGACATGGTAAAATACCGGCGGAAACCATGGCGCTAATAGCGCCATGGTTACCGCCTACCGTGTAACGAGGCCCAAAGACTCTTATAGAAGGAGAATAGGAAGAATTAAGAGACACTTTGGCCCTCATTAGGACTCCGGCGGAAAACCATGGTGCTATTAGCACCATGGTCGATGCCGGAGTCTGCCATGGCGGAATGGGGAATTACCACCCCATTCCAAGGTTGGCGGGCGGTAATTCCCCATGCCACCATGGCCCTTCCCCATTCCCATTTTTGCCCCATAGGGCATAATGGGAATGGGGAAGGCGGTAAGTACGATACCGCAAATTGCTGTACCGTACTTACCTCGAGAGTCCCTTTGCGGGCTCCTACTTTAACGGCTGGTCTAGACCAGCCATTCAGGTCGGGTCCCGCAAAGGGACCTCGTAATCAGGCGTTAAGGGTTTAACGGCGCCAACACCTTTTACGGCGCCGTTAACCCCTTAACGCCAGGATCCTAATGAGGACCTTTGAAATCTTGAATTTTGAACTGTATAACTGAACAAGTATCCTGGACGAAACCAGAGAGACATTTTGGTGAGAGTCAGAAGCCAACCACCACTTCGTAGGTTGAGAAGAAACCCCTTACCAGACCTTTGTTGGTTGAGTTTGTCTTAATCCTTTTGTTACTGGTAGGGACAGAACTAAGGTTAAAATTAGGCTTTGGACAGAGGACCGTTTTATGTTGGTTAGACATCCTAACAACCAACCTTTATTGTTTTCTTTATAAATTAGGGTGAACACTGCTTAGAGTTAGGGATAGGGGAGGACTTAAAACTCTTCTGTTTAATAAAATACTGTATGAAACATGACCTCTTGTTCGAATGAGTCTTACCAACCACAGGTCATAAATAATGGACAATATGATATGTTTACATCTTGTCTGGAAGTTACATTTGCAGAACGTTATGTATTGGCTCCTTGTTCCCCGGTGGTAGTTCTTGGTCACTTCCTCTGAAAGATCCAAGATTCTCACCAGAGCACCAACAGTATTCAGTAGACGGGCCTGGCAGGTTGCCCAGTCCTTCTCTGACTCTTTTGATATATCTTTCCCATAACAGGAGAAAAAGACAGCTAGCTTCGGATCCATGTCCAACACCACATGCTGTTTCCCATTCATGGATGGTTTTGGGCTATCAGTCTCCACCTTTCTATGGGACCTGTTATCCAGCTTCCTCCTGAGGAAATATTGAGCAAACCTTTCAACAGAGGCAACACAAACCATTCTGTGGAATTTGGTTGAGTTATCCCAAAAGGGTTGAATATTTTTTCACCCATATGGTCCATTTCCCCACAGGTAGCTGGATCCTCATCAATCAGATACATCCAATCCTCGCACGGTTTGCTCTGGGATCAACAGTCAATCGGGGAAAATCTGTTTCACCTTATGTCGTGCTTCACCATTCAACCTCAGACGACAAACCAAGGGCTGGGAATTTGGGCCTTTTATGCTGAAGCGAGTTATCCCCTTGGCCCAGTAGCCCAAACAGTGATCCAAAGCTCCCGCCACCGCCGGTCCTGGGGATGCTGGACTGATTGTTCTGGTTCATAATCGCAAATTGGTCTTCTTGGACACAGTGCTAGTTTTTTAAAACTTTGTGAGGCCTTGAAGGCATCCCTATGTTGTTGTGCCTTCCAAAATCACCCTCATCACTAGCGTCTGCTAAACCTGTCCGTCTGCTGTGGCCATTGACTACAACACTAACAGAGCCTCCTTAATGGATGTGCCCTCACTTAGCCTCTCTTAGCCCAATGGTCTATAAACACGCCTGTGACACAGACTCATTAATAAAGTGGTCCAGCAGACCCCACAGGTAAATCTGCTTGGGTAGCGGGCATCCCGCACATCTTTCTCTCTTTACTCAAAACCTTCCTACCTTTCCTAGCCAAAAAATCAAACTGACTCGAACATTCAAGTCCTGCTTCTATTTCTATGAGGAAGCCGTCCAAATGCAAGGCCCTTTTCTCCAAACCAGCTCTGGGCCGACTTCCTCAACGTGCTCTGTGCTACACACTGAATCGCCAAGATTCAGAAACCCTTTCAAAGCACTGCAATGCCAAGACCCTCCAGGTATGGTGGGTGTCGGCTTGGAGCTAGTGGGTTGTGACCCAGGTGATGGCTCTAAATCAATTGCAAAAACCGAAGGGGGGATGGAACTCACAGCAAAAACCCTGAGAAGAGAGAAAAACAACTGGCAAAATAGGCATTAAACTGCTGCATAACCCACGTGGAACCCGCACCCTTCTATCCGTCATATGAAAACACGTATACGCATGCCCGTATTGCTCACCGAAAATCCAAAGAATGAAGGTACTTATCTTTGTTTGATGGGAACAACAATAAAAGAGGATGACTATTGAGTGGCAGGAGTCCTTATGTGGCAGTGAAAGCAGTGATTTGGGAGGACGAGAGAAGGAGGCACAGGGACTAAGCATGTTGGGAGCAGTATTTCTTTTTTTCCTTTTTCTTGCTGCTAACTAAAAAAAAAGAGATATGCACAATAGAAGCCTCTGTGCCATGCGTTTAAATGTTGAGCATACAATTAATAGAGACCCTTGGTAGCCTTGCAACAGCATCATCACACTTCTAGCATGATCCCATAATATCTGAACTTCCTTCATGAGCAATGGCACCCCTCTCAGTAATGTTGAAACAAGGTACCTGATAGGCAAGAAAACAAAGCCCATATTTGCTATGTTCTCCCTTCTCAATCACTTATTAGCCACACTACCAAATAGTTGTCCCAAACCCCCTTTTAATTTGTGTATTCTGGGTGGCCTGCTGGACAGATTCTTCCATCCCCTCTATAGCAGCTCTTCTTTGCAGTGTCCTTCAAAACTAACGTTCTGTTTGGGACTTCCGAGCTCTGCTATCACTGTAGCCTCATGTGTGTGTTAACCTGCCCCTTCCCTCATGTGTGCGTGAACTTCCCTGCCACTTAGTGAGTAATTGCAATACTGTGTCCTAGGACTGTACCCATAGGAGTATGCATGTATGATTTAGTTTGAACCATACCTATCATCATCACATCTGCTTGGAACACTGCTATTGATATTGATATTGTATTTCTATTGCGCTCCTACACAAGTGTTTCAGAGCACGACAAGGCAAGGGAAGGTAACAGGGGAGAACAAAACGGCGATCTTACTAGGCCCATTGACATTGAGAACTTGCAAGTGCATGGGAGAGGGGGAGGGGAAAAGTGCATGGAAGGGGGGAGAAGTGGAAAGTGCAAAGCAGAGGAGAAACAGATAAATAACAATAAATAAATAATAAAGGCAACAAACAGTGGTAGTGCAGCCAGCAATTTGCAAGTGCTAGGTTTAAGGCAGCAGACAGGGTAGGTCTGATAAGTGCAGGCAGAAAAAGGGCGGGGGGGCTGTATGGGTACATATACAGACCCCAGTGCAAGGGGTGGCCCGGAGGCAGTGTGGGAGGGTGGCAGGGTGAGCAGGCACCTGGGCCCGGAGGACAGAGGGTGGCCAGGTGCACAGTGCAACAGATCAGCAGGGGAGAGGGGGAGCGAAGGCAGAAGAAAAGAGGAAGGTCTTGAGGTGCTTCCGGAACCGGAGATGGTTCTCCTCAAGTTTTAGAGTGGCAGGGAAGTTGTTGCAGAGGGAGGCCCCAGCTGAAGACAGAGATCTACCCCCAGCTTGTTTCTTTGAAAAACAACTGACCCTGAGGGAGTTGGAGGTAGAGGAGCAAAGAGCTCGAGAGGGGAGGTATTTGCGGAGGGTTAGCTGAAGGTATTTTGGACCCAGACCCCAGAAAGCCTTGTTGACAATGCAGAGGGTTTTGAATTTAATCCTTGCATCCACTGGGAGCCAATGGAGAGATTTCAGAGCTGGAGAGATACGATCCCAGGGCTTGAGGCCAAGGACAAGTCTCGCAATCCTATTCTGGAGAGTGTGAGAAGCCACAGAATAGAAGCTCAGGTGGTGATGTCCAAACTTTCAACTTGTGCCTGCAGATCCGCTATGGAATTCTTGCAGGTAGCATCATCAATTTAATTTAATTTGCAGTCACCTTACTTTCAATGCTGTGTGACTTTGTTTGCAGGTCACACCTAGCCTCTATGATGAGTCATCTGTAGACAATTCTCAACACTCCGATCCTGACATAGAAGCACCATCTCTGGATACAGTTACTGCTGTGGAGGACCAAGAAATCAAGAAGTGTTCCTTCCTACCTTTGCTCCTTTGACATCTGGAAAGTCATTTTTGGCAAAGCATAAGACATAAGAGTGCTATATTGTTGTGTTGTTAAATGGTCCTTTGCCCTGGACTGCAGACAGAAGAAACACTAGGGATCCTGCAGTGTCCAAACAGCGATCCCGGGGGACACACTCTGATTGGGAACCAAAAATGGCAGGTAATTGACAGAGTCTCCCTCCTCTACTTCACTCACGGATCTCAGTCAAAAAATCAGATTCCCTACTCTGCACTTTTGGCTGATAGCTCTTAGACACTTGCAGTAGCCTCCTGTCACTTAGCATCCATGGCTGCTGGCGCAATGATTTAAGGCTCAGGCTCCTGATATGGAGGAATGAACTGCAGTTTATTTTGAACTCACTCACTGCTGGCATAGGAGCACACCGCCATATCCCCACCTTCCACCCAAAGGCAGCAATGCCTATCTACTGTTCCCACCATAGCAGATGGGAATCACATACAGAACTCCGAGACGCAGCGGCCTTAGATCCCATTTGGCTCAATGTTTACTTCTGGTAGCTTCTTTGTGAATCAAATAGACTCATCATGAGTAGATGATTTACCACATTAAGTAATTTGTGAATCAGCATCTGTGACTTTGGGAAGGAAGCTTATTGAATGCTATGGAAAGAAAAGTTACATAAGCATTTCATGAAAATAATATTTAGCATATCATCCAGATTTACAGGTGGATCCTAAATCAATAATTTATTTGAAAGAAACAAATGGCATTCCTATTTTATTTGGTGGTGTTCCATATGTGTTTGCTGGTCACAAATGGCTCCACTGCCATTTAGGAAAGGAAAAAAGATTGGTGAAAAAAAGGAAATATGCAGACCATAGAGAAATTAAACATGTAAGTAATATAATGAATTAGTAATGGGCCAAAAGTTTTGAAGAATAGCAGTCACTATGTTTAGGACAGGCCTCAAAATGTACTAGCCAATTGCTAGTGATTATGGACTCTTGGCGTGTAAGTAATGGTGTGCTGCTTGTATGTGGAAAACTGAGGAGGAAAGTTACTTTTTATGGCTGCCTAGTAGCTTGCAACTTGAAAGCTTTGCTCTTAGTTTAAGAGACAATGTACTATGTTGACTTACAGTCATTTCTTTGTGTGCTCTTCAAAAACCCCAGTAATTGTTCTAATGTATACTAGCATTCAATTGTTGCACACTTTGCATTCTACATTGAAATAACCTTTATAAAAAGAAAAGTCTGTTTGCAATATTTCAACTTACTATTAGGTGATACATCTCTGTTCTTAGAATGTTGGCCTTTATGTCCTCTGTTTTGCGCTTTCCACCTCTAGCAGGCGCCATTGCATAGCTTATGCATAGAAACTAATCCAACAAATGTGTGTCCTCTTCTGCCCTACTATTGTATACTACCAAATCTTTTTTCACCCTTTTGTGGAAAGGATGAATACTGTAATCACCAACGGATCAACAGAATACCAAACACTACTTTCTTGATTCATTTCTGTGTTTAATTCTATCGCGACAGGAACAAGGAAAGGAGTACGATCAATGGGCTTTCTCTGTGGGGAGTAAAATCAAAGGTGGACTCAAGTAAAGAAACCATAGTAGAGGTTTTCGAGTAAAATAACAAATAGGGATGTTTCATGTGGTTTCTCTTTCCTCTTATTTCTCGTGATCCTGATTCCACCCCTTAGTCTGGATCAGAGCTATGTCACGCTGTGCAAGATGTTTAAAGTGTTTCTAGACACTTCCTTCTTGGCCACTGTGATGAGTCAGAGGACATCGTACCCTTAAATATCAGAGGAGTTGTCCCTCCGATAGCCAAACCAAGGCACTTGTCAAAACTTTCCACAACTTGCCCTATTTCTGATACTCCCCTAAGACATAAACCTATGTATTACTGTATGATGGCCCCTGTAAAGTATACTGTGACGAGGAAGAACGACAAGGATCAGGTGTTGAATAAGGATTTTACCACTGATACGAGGAGGCCTCATCAGGATGCATGAAGGAAACACCAGAACCAGTATCAACGCTCTAGTTTTTTCCCAATAGTTGAATCTAACTTAAGCCATAAAGGAGAAGAAGTACAAGATCTAGGGGTGTGTGCTTGAAACGATAATAGTATCTAGAGAAGTCATGGAAGTCAACAATACAAGCGGAAGAAGCAGAAGAAACATAAGAAGGAGTCAAGGAATTGAAATGTAACCCACAGCTCATATATCGCCTGGTAGTTCATAAGGGGAGCTCTACAAACATGACTCCCTTTGAGAGGCAGTCTGCGATGCCAAACGCCAAGCAGAAATGCAAGAGACCACTGAGCGGTTCACCGCATTGTGGAAACAAGAACGATCAGTGGCTAAACGCAGATGATACTGTTTGGCAGCATGAGCGGTGACCCCGTGAGATCTCAAGGGCCCAACAGCCGGGTGTAGGCAGTGCTTACCAACGTACTGCAACGGCATGACAATGAGAAGCGGAGGGGAAATACTGGCAAGCGGAAAATGCTGCCCGTCGTGCTGAAGTAAAACCAGTGCAGCAAGATTATCAAAGAAACCTGGAGAATGGGTGCTTTGGCAGCAGGTGTCGGCAGCGGGAAGCCAAGTGGAGAACAGCAGTGTCCTGGGAAGTGTATTGAGAGGAGAGGGAAGCAGCTGTGAGGCAGACCATGCGGTGGAGACACATGAGAAGGTACCGCCTAAAAAGAAGATGGAATTGACTTTATAGGGTGAGTGGTGACCAGGCTGAAAGTAAAAAGAGTAATTCCATAAGAGTATGATAAGCCCAGAGTGAAACCTGTGAGAAACCAAAGGGTGTCTCACCCGCTAGTCCTCAGAAACTTGTCATCCATTTGGCCAGGACATGGTCATCGCTTTTGGATCCAGTTCCTGGGGGTCGACCAGTGCAGCAGAATCACCTGGATGAGGGGTCTTCAGGGAGTGGGGTTGAGGCAGCTGATGGTGAGACTCTGTATCCCCCCTTTTTGCTTTTTTGTTCATCTACCCCATTTTATTTTGTAGGATGCTCCGAGGCCCCCCCCTTTTACACAAACACTGGGCAGAGGAAGAGCATGACTGAGAAGAATAAGACTAACTCTCATACATCGTACTGGACATGTCCCTTTAATCGGGTCAGGCAAAGTCAGGCACTTGACTTCAAGTGCATACACCTCATAGCAATTAGCTCTTCTCACGCCGATAAAAGGCATTCCCTAAAGACACACTCTGAGCAAGGTGGAACACGAGTACGAGCAGGACTTCTGGGGTGAAGGCAAACCTACTGGAGCAGAGCGACGGACCAAGGGACAAGAGCAGCGGGTTGAAAACCCAAAGGGTTCCCTAATGGAGGTTGTTGCCTCTGATAGGCCGTGAAAGACATGTGGAGAAGGCCAGATCCTGCAAGGGAAAACTACATTGTGTTTCAAGGATGCCAGCGACCCTCCTGGGTGAACAGCAGAGTTGGGGAGGCAAGGCCAAGCCTGTGGTACTAACCTTGACATTTGAGACTGGTGTGTGTTAAGGAAAGTTTGAAGCAGCAACATTTAATCACAAGTGAAGGCTGCACACGTGTGGATGAGACGCGAGGAAAGGCAGACCTGTAAATGAACTTTGAAGTAAAAAAACAGCTGTGGAAGTCTCTGTGAAAGGTGCATTGTTTGTGACGATCAAGCGAATGAACTGCAAAAGCAAAGTACTTAAAGGGACTCCTATTCCTCCTCGACATAACCTTAATCAGGTAATTGGTGAGGAGGATATGGATGATTCATTCATGCAAATGGCAGATGCTATGGGTGACCTTCTTGAGGAAATCATTGATTTGGAGATGCCGTCAGGGCGACCTTTATATAATTGTAAAGGTGTGAGGAGTCGGTCTGAGGGGGCACCTATTCGAGGGCTCTCCAAAACTATGGGTAACATTACGATGGGGAAACAACAAGAGGCGAAGGACAAGGGCCCCATAATATCGGTACAAGAGCCAGTGAAGCCTCTTATGAGTATGAAGGATGGTATTACCCAAACTAAAGGAGGGGGCGGGATTGACCAGTCGGTAACAGTGGATAGATCCACTGAACCGGATCAGGTGATATTAGAAACCCAACCCGCATGTAGGGTAAGAAAGGGAAATCACTTAACCAGTAAAGAAGATAGAGGAGACTATTTATTTCCTCTTCTCTCGAACCTGCACATTAGTCTGAATTTGGCTCTGAAAAATCTGGGTGAGTCTCAGGATATGCTTGGGGGATCCCTGGCGGGTCAACAATCTGCTTTTAATCAATTAACAACACAATTGGCATTTTTAGAAGGTGTTGTGGAGGGTAAGACTAAGAATGACCACAATAATAAAGAGTATAGTCGATATGATAAACACAGGGAGGAACAAAATATAAGGCT
Organism: Ambystoma mexicanum; assembly: GCF_040938575.1. Classification (NCBI taxonomy): domain Eukaryota; kingdom Metazoa; phylum Chordata; class Amphibia; order Caudata; family Ambystomatidae; genus Ambystoma; species Ambystoma mexicanum. Next base: position 288,907,800 of record NC_090932.1, on the reverse strand, counting down.
AGCTACTATGGATGCAAACATTTCCACACTGTTGAATTTATGGTTTCAGGGGATCGACCTGCCCCGTCTCATAGTGGGGTACAGATCAAGAGTTGCCAGGCCCAGGAGGAAAGTCACTGCAGAACAATGAACCTCAGGCTGGACAGAGGTGCCCTGATAGTCTGTCCGTCCTTTTGGAGGCTATGGAGACCACAGGGGGGGGGTGCAGTCAGGAGTTTCTGAGGGGGTATGTTTGAATATTAGCAGTGAAGATGCTAGTGTTACTCATCCGACACTGCCAAAAAGGGGTTTAAAGTGTAAACAGAAAACTAAGCATACGAAGAAAATTTTAAGTGAACGGGAAGAGTAAACCCCTATTTTCCCCAGACCCGACATATCGGGAGAATGTCCTGCAAACACATCTAATTACGATATTAATAAGGTACCCCAATCGCCTATTTGTAGGTGGAAAAAAACTAAAAAGCGGGCCAGGATGTGGAAAAAGAACAAAAAACATGCCTAATACGAAAATTAGGGGTAGGAATTCCAATCTTAAAGCGATTAGAAACATTCCTTCTCAAGAAGAGCAATCAAGTGGGAGGGGTAAAGATAACGCTCCTAATAGGGTGGAGGGCCAGGTTCCGGGGCTGGATAATAAGGAATACTCATCGTTAGGTGGTGATAAAAACATACATCCCGTAATCTTAGAGGGTAATCAATTGAGGGCAGGTCTAGATCGCCCCCAAACCAAGCAAACTAAGATGACAGCCTTTGGTAAAATCACTAGCACTAAACATGCTAGAATTTCTACAGGTGCGCAACCAAAGTGTATACTGCCGAGTTCGAGTATTGGCTCCTGTTATAACTCTGGATACCCCCTCTATCAGTGGGGAGTCCGCCTTGCCAGAGAGTCAGAGCGGTTCCATATCTAATAATATAGGTAAGAGCCCTACAGATACACGGTCCCTTAATACTCAGGAGATACAGGAAAGTGCACTAGCAAAACCAATCTTAACTAATGCTAAGGTGCAGCCTGTATCCCTACAGCCCCCCTCGACGATTAACACAGGGAAGATCATTGGCAGGATTAACAATAACAAGACAGACTCATTGGGCAGCTTGAACAGAATGAACTTACTAAATTTGGTTTAAAAAATACCTTTACTTCGCGCTATAACTACTGACGACATAGATGCTATAGCCCTTCCGTGCCATAACAATCTCCGAATGGTAAGCAGTTTCCACTCGGAGATGCTGGCAGACATGGTTCGTGCCCAGGAAAAAAATCCTGATTCCTTGGGTCTTGGTCTGTTTACACTAGCCAATGCTAAAGAGGCTGATAACTTCCTGCAATATAAGGAACTGACTAATATTCAAACAGAACAAATCGTACACTCAGGCTCTAATACATTTAAACATTCGGAACCTGTATTGACCCTTATCGCTAGCTTACTCAATAATGGCCAGGATTGGTCTTGGTTACAGCCAGCTCTCAAAACTCTGGAGACCTTTAGACAGGGACCGGGACGCTCCTAACAATATCAATATTGACGTTATATCTCTTGGAACTCGTGTGGGGGCATTAATTTGAATACATTTTTGAGTAAAGAAGAGATCTATATTCGCCCCGCATTTATTTTTTTCAGGAAACTATGATGCTTAGTGAAATCCATATGAAAGGCTTTTATACTTTTTTCTCCATAGCGTCCAGGGGTTTAGCAGGGAGGCCTAGTGGTGGTTTGACGATTGCTGTTGATCGCAATCTGAGGCTCCATGGTAGTGTGATTTTTAATAGTGATTGGCTCCTAGGTATTGCTTTGTCTTCGAGGAATGAAGTAGATCCAATCCTCTTGCTGAACCTATACTGGAATCCTCTGAGGGTGCCTTTCGAATAAGTGGAAGGCTCTCTCTGAGAGATTCTGGGTGCATGGTTTGAGAAGGGCTTTGGCAATCGTATTGTCATGGGAGGAGATTTTAACTCCCTCTGTGCAGAGGGTTCCTTGTGGTATGAGAGAGGGGATATCGCAAAGGTGCTCTACCCTAATCTTAAGAGAGGAATACGGTGGGATACATTCCTGGAGAACTGGGACTTGGGACTTTTGGATCACTCCTCTGACTGGAATCTACCCAAACATACCTGGAAGAGGGGAATAAATAGCTCCAGGATTGATTTTTTCTATGTTTCGAACGGTTGGAACAAGCGTGTGGTAAGTTCACACATATAGAGATAGACCTTGGAGATCATATTCCTCTACTTTTTACTTTGACTTTGCCCCATCCAGAGCTACATATAAGACCCGAGTTTATGGGCCTTAATGTGGCTAATCAAGGGAGAACGATCACTTGGAATAAGAATATGGTTAGGAAATTCAATTCCCTGATTTTAGAAACTTTGACCCGGGTCTCTGACAGAAATTTGAAGGGGGGGGACAGCCCGTTTGGGGGGAATTACTATAACAACATTATGATGTCGTGCACCTATAAAATTAGCAAGGCGGGGGGGGACCGATTTACATAGACCTGCAAGTATTGGCTCGGACTCGAAAATCCACAGGTCCAAGCTAAACAAACGCAGGGACTTGAGGACTTTGAAGAACCTTCCTATTACGTTTATTGAATTGCAGGCTAGGAAAAAAAAGATCCTTCTGAAACACAAAAACTTGATTAAGTCATTGAAAATGGACCAATAACTTACAGCCCATCAACAGATGATAGAAAGCTTATGCAAGGGCAAGGATGTTAAATTTTGGGCGACTGTTAATAATACCCTTACGCCAGTTAAGGATAGACTTCAGTGCCCAATTCAAGCCGAGGTGTGGTGTACTTATTATAAGAAAAAATTTGAACTGCCCTCTAAATTTGTTATGGAATGGGATTCGGATTTGGGCTCTCCGGTGGAGGGAGAATGTTCTTGGGATCTAGGGGATATTATTTGGGGCAATAAACTTAAACCGTCTAGAGCGCCTTGCCCTGATGGCATACCACCTTTTGTTATAAAGGCTGCACCGGAAATATGGGCTAAGTTACTTAAACCAATATTTGAGTACATCTTTGTGACCCATACTATTCCTGGATCCTGGGTTCAATGCATCATAGTTCCCATATTTAAAAACGGTGATGTTCTCAATCCCAACAACTATAGACCCATAGCACTTCTAGATGCGGCTAGTAAGGTTTTTGGCATTTTGCTTCTAAGAGACCTTAACAAAATGATAAGGATGAATGCCTGTCTGCGTAAATTTCATTTCGGTTTTAGAGAGGGATTGGGAACAAATCTGAATGGGAACATTTTGGCCCACTTAAGGGATACGGTTCATCATTCCAACATAGCTGAGGTTCTTTTGGCATCTTTAGACCTCTCGATTGCCTTTGACGGAGTTGTTAGAGCCAGACTATTGTCAAAAATGTTAGCCATGAGTATTCCTCATAAGATTGTTCAACTCTTGGCACTGCTGCATACGAATACCTCTGTAAGGGTTAGATTGACCAAGGAAGGTACTCTCTCAGAGGCTATCGTCACTCACGTGGGGGTTAAGCAGGGCTGCTCGCTCGTGCCGACTCTCTTTAACATATACGTGTGTGATGTGGAGGGCATGTGGCAGGGCCCTTCCATTGCATCGGCTAGGTTGGGGAGTTTGGCTATCGAGTGGATGGTGTTTGCAGACGATTTTATATTATTTGACCATACCCCCCATGGTCTTCGAAGAAAGATGGACCCTTTTTACCAGTATGCTACCGTAAATAATCTTTCTCCGAATGCATCCAAATCCCGGACACTCGTGCTTACAAAAAAAAGAACCATCCAATCTTACAGCTGGAGGATGGGCGAGGACCCGGTGGAACAGGTTCAGGCTATCACATATTTGGGCTATAATTTTACCAACAGGTCTAGCCTGAAGATGTGGAAACTAAGCCTGGAGGAAAAGGCGGTAAAACTCAGAGTGCAAATGAAATTTTTGAAAGTTAGGGTGTGTAAATTTTCATTGCTACCCCTAAGGCCATTCTATCTTGCAAAATGTGAGCCGGTCCTTCTGTATGGCCTAGACATTTGTACTCATGATATGAGTTTGTGCCTTAACATTATTCAGGAGAAAATGTGGAAAGAACTTCTTGGTTTATCGATGTCAGTTCCCAATGCAATTATACGACACAAGTTATGCCTCATATCACTTAAAGCTAGATACCTTTGGAGGCAATTGTCTTTGTTAAGGAAAATAATTGATCCTCCTACTAACACTCTGTATGAAATGTTAAGTGAGGTTGTAAAATCTGGGACAGTGGTATCTATTAGAAAATGTTGTGATAAAAATGATTCTTTTATTAGATACTTTAGGTCTAGGCTTGGACGATCTTATTCAGCGTCCAGGGTTAGTTAAGACACTTCTATTCAAGGCAGAATGGGTAGATACGGTAAATGGGATGGACTCATACTCCACATACAAGGAGTACGTAATACATGGGCACGCAAGGGAATGTGTGCCCCTTTATTTACAAAGATTCCCATGTGATAGGGTCTATATACATGCACTTTAGGCTCAATCAGATACCGACCCTAGAAAGAACACGGTATTGATTGTACGATGATGCTGTACTCAAATTGGATCTATTGGACTTTCCATGTCGATTTTGTGGAGAAACTAGATTTCCAGAGACACTTAAGTATATTGTATTATCTTGTAAGTATTTTGAGCCTAAACGTGCGATCTACCTGAAAGATAGATTCAACAAAGATCTTGAAATGTCTAGTCATCTGTTTTGGAGCAGTTGTATGTGGGGCTTAAACATTTCCCTAATTGTAGCATTGAATTTATTACTGCAGGATATTACGGAGGAATTGGAAAATATGAATTTATCATGCAATGATTAGTTTTTATGAAAGATGAAATGATATGGGGGAGCTAAGGATTTATCTATAGGAATGTTGATTTTTTGATATAATGTGTTTTTTATAATGTCTTGTGGTTTTTGATATGGATTATATTCTTTTTATGGATTATGTTGTGTAAGGTTTCTTGTAAACTAATAATGCAACAATAAAAAAAAGCAAAGTAAGCAGAAATACCTCCTAGAAAAGGGGAGAGTGTAAGTTGAATTTTGAAACTTTAGTCAAAGTGGTCCTGAGGATGTCTGTAAAGAAAGCTATGCACATTCAAAAGTCTTCAACACCCTAAAATGGTCTGAGCTTGGCTGAGGGGGACCCGAAGTGAAATAAGCTTGGGGAAGGGAGCCCCTATGCAAGTTTTGTTGAACTTTGTGCTGAAGAGGTCTGAGCACGACAGAGGGTGATCTATGTGAACTGTGTGTCTGAAAAGGTCTGAGCTAGACAGAGGGGGACCTACGTGAACTTTATGTTGAAATATTATTTGAAAGTCTGAAAGAAAGACTTTAACGTAGAAGGCCAGGCGGGCCTCGGTCCACGTTCTGGAACTGTTATTGAACTTAGAATCCGAGCCAGAGTGTGTCATCCTGCCGACAAGGACCGCCTTACTCTGTGAGGTCTAGCGTTGGGAGGAGAGCTGATTCAGGCACCTTTTAATAATTTGAACACTGATTTCTCCTTTGCATACATTTCTACACTTTTTGTACAAGAGATGGGACAGGCCTTAATTTTTTTTTAGCATTGGCCTTTTTGATTTGAGAGACTCCACTAGGACTGTTTTGTTTATCGTTTGATGGTGGAGACTATTCCCATCTTAGTTATAGGGCAAAGTATGAGTTTTTCCAAACCCCGAAACTTCAATAAAGGTTTTTCAAATTGTACCCATTGTGTCAGTGCCATACTTGTGACACCATGCCAACCCTACAAACCTCACACCGCATACCCTCGGAGACAATCAGAAATAAGTTACTTTTTGTAACCAGCTACCATAGAAAATAAGCATCACGAATGAAAACAAATACTTGGCAGGTTAGTGAACCATGCATTTGCTGGGCTAGTGAAACAGAGACCCACTCCTTGGCAGGAGAGTATACCATGGCTGTGGCTCAAACTACAGCCCACTAAAGATCCTTCAAATAAGAAAAGTAAAAAGGGCCTCACAAGGAGTGCAAGTCAACCCTGATTGGACTTTCTGGAACTTTATTTTTGAGGATGCAAGAGAGGAAAATCAAGCTCCCGCAGAGGAGCAGAGCTTTGTTTTTCTTGGAACCTTGTGCCACAGAATTGAGGCTGCAGAAGAACGTACGAGAGACATTTTGTTTGTATTTCTCCCCTGTTACATTTTTGGTAGAATATAGAGAGTGTGAGGGTCAGACTAGATTTTGGAAACAGGACAGTCAACTTTATTTTGGACATCCTGACAAAGACTGTTTCATCGTTACTTTTGTTGAGGCAGGGAAACCCCTCATAGTATTAGGGCAAGTTAGGCGTGTTTCCAACCCCTGTTAAATAAAAAGGGCCTCATCACAAGGTGTGTGGTATCCCTGTCATAATTGTACCGGGATAGCGCCCAGCACTATTAGCGTTACTGCTACTCGGTCTGGCCCAATTTGTGCTGGATCACGAGCAGTGGTAAGGTGGTAAATCCCCATTTCCCTTTGGGTCCATTGGACCCTATGGGGATGGATGGCGCAATTACCGCTGGCACGAAATACCACAGAAAATCCCCATACCAACGGCGCAATCACCTCCAGCTAGAAGCTGGAGGTGAATGCGTCAAGGTAGGGCCATGCTTGGGATTGGGCGGAGCAGTAAATGCGGCGATAATAACGTTACCGCCACATTTTCCCACTCCGCCAAACTCCTGATGAGGCCCAAAGTGTTGGCAAGAAACATGCCACTTGTGTCTGTCTCCTAACTCTGACTCCTGACACCACTTAGATCTTTCTTAGTCAGGATGTCACTGTGATCCTTCTTACTCTCAAAGTTCTTTCTTTCTGTCACATTGATCCTCTGGGACTTACTGTTACCGAGCACAACTTCCCAGGCTGTCTTGAACAGGTTTAGGCATCAGACTTTTACATGTAGGTGGATACCATGGTAGTTTCTTGTGTTCCTTCTTGCTGGGCGCATGGCCCCTGAAAAGCATTAGTGGAAGCTGTTGCCACCAGTTTTTTGATGCTGCTTTAATTCGATCTCCACACCATGGTTCCATTCCCTACTGTTCTGCCTATGTTGTTCTCCCATATGTTCTCTCTTTTGCAACTCCAAGTGTTCTACCCATATGTCCTGCTCCTCTTTCTTCTCTACCCTCCATATGGCCCCGCCAGGCAGTTATTTGCATCATCTCACTTTCTCTCTTATCTCCATGTGTTTTCTTGTCTCCCTAAATACTGCTTTATATTGTGTTGTCCTATCTTGCCTTGCACTCTCTCCCTCCTTCTGTTGTTTTTTTCTTCCTCCTCTTTCTCGCTCCCTCTAAGTGTTCACACTCTATTCTCCCTTCGTGTTTCACTTTCTATTCCTTTCCCCACCCCCTCCTTCTCTGAATGTTCTTCCTTCTCTCCCCTCTATTTCTCCCGCTCTGTGTTCTCTCAGCTCTCTCTCTCTTTCCCCATTGCCAACCTATGTATAATTCCCACAGCCTTGTCTGTCCCTGACCACTTTTAATACTCCTCCCTGGGTCATAATTGTGATATTGACTGGCAAGTTGGGAGCACCTGAGTTAGTATAAGGACCGGCCGTCCCCACTGACTGCTGCCTGTTTGGACTACAATTTCTGCCTGTGTCTGTTTAGGATCTGTCAGGAGCCGCTTTTCCACTCAACAATGCTATAAGATATCGGTCTGCTATTTTGGAGTCTGGAGGTTCATGAATGACCGACGCCTGATTCTAACATGGCACCATCAAGGTTTGTCAAAAGGAGACCCCACGGCACGCACGTTTTCCTGTCTTGAAGCTTTTTCTAAGGACTTTGCACGACCCACGGGCAAACACCCTGGGCTAGCTCACAAATGTAACACGTTCAACAGTCAGGGGCATGGCATCTTTTGTCTTTCAGATGTTTGGGGTTCGCTGTGCATGTTGCTCTCTGATGTGTTATATGGCCACCCGGGCCTCGGGCGGCACCCACGCATGCATGTACACACGCACTCATACAGAGAGGCACGGGATGCGATGTTGCTTGTTACGCGTCCGGGCGGCAACTGCCGGCACGGACGCCGTTTATTCAACTGCGCATGCGTGGGCCCAACCGAGGCTCGCGCATGCGCTATGCTACACTGGGACTCCACATCCCTTCCTTTTTTTGACAACAAAACAACATAACATTATGGTGCAGCACCAAACATAAACGGTAACACATGAGCGGGATCCACCCGCCACTGTTGACGGCCCATTACAATCTCGGCTCAGTCTCCTGAGTCCAGGACATAGTCCTTGAGATGAGCCGGCAGTCTCCGGCCACTGCGCATGGGATACCTTGCCGTGACCGTTGGTGTTCCAGTGGCCCTGTCCCCGGAAGGGGCGATGGCACCAGTGGGATCATCAAGGGGAACCCTCGGGGAGTGCCTCCTGGCTAGGCCCATCCGCCTGACCCGCGGTATCTGTTGCAGTGTCCACTTTTTTGAAGAAGGACCTGTTGCGGGTGACCGTGCCATTTTCGCAGGCCGCCGTCACCATGGTCCCTTTCACCTGGGTGACTTTCCACGGGCGGGGCTCATATGGTAAAGATAGCTTGCCCACAGGGTGTCTGTTCCGAACGAGCACGGAGTCCCCCACGCACACTTCCTTGTCTTGCAGACCTCGTCTCTCGCTTTCCTTCTGGTTGCGCGTGGCGCGCTCTTCTCGCACCTTCTCATTGTCTATGACACCTGGGCTCCTCCCCTCAAATTCCGGTATCATTCCCCTCGGGCAGCGCCCAAACAGCGCCTCAGCAGGGGCAACCCCCATGGATTGGTGGGGCGTGGTTCGGTACTCTCGCAAAAATTCCACAAGCTTTGTCGGAAGGTCTTCACCTCCATTGGCAGAAATCCTGAGCACTTTGTTTAGAGTGCGCATTAGCCTTTCGGCCTCTCCATTGGCACGGGGCCATAGCGGGGATACCTTGCGGTGATGTATCCCCCTTTCCTGGAGATATTGGGAAAACAGGCTGCCGGTAAATGGCAATACATTGTCAGAGCAAAGTATCTCCGGAAAGCCATGTGTGGCGAACATCTTGTCCAGGGCTCTCGTGGTGAACTCAGTCGCCGTCGACTCCACCACATCCACCTCCGGGTACCTAGACCATTGATCCACGGCCACCAGGAAATACATGCCACGACCCGTTGAGCCGAAGTCCACATGGATCGTTCCCCAGGACTTCTCACTTCGCTCCATCAAGCTTATCGGCGGGGCTTTGTCTCCTGGGGTCACGCCTGACATGCCAGGCACCTTCTCACAAAACTCTCGACCCTCCCCTCCAAATCCGGAAACCACACTTTAGGCCGTAGTCTCGCTTTGGTCTTGAAGACCCCTTGATGCCCAATGTGTGCTAGCTCCAACACCCGCATCCTTAAGGCCTGTGGGATCACGATTTGCCGCCCTCTGAGGATCAGTCCATCATCCGAAATAGAGAGCTCATCCCTGACCCTCCAAAGTGCCTGCAGATCCCTTTGGGCTTCCGTCTGATGTCGGGAGTTGTTGCGCAGCACTTCTCTCCAATCTCCACTCCTTACTGCTGCTTTGATTATGCTGAAGACCTCATCCTTGGAGGACTCCGTCGCAATGGCTAGCCTCGTCAACGCCACTGGGAGCGCCCCATCTATTACATGACAGAGCAGCCCTTGGCAGTCCGACACACCGCCGTCCTTGTCGATGTTCTCCGAATTCGGGTGACGTGAGAGGTAGTCCGCCGGGTTGTTGGTGCCCGGTCTATATATCAGTCGAACCCCATACTCCATCAGGGCCAGCATCCACCTCTCAATCCTGGGTGATGGCTTCGACGACACACCCGCTAGGATGGGTAACAGCGGCTTGTGGTCTGTCACCACCACCACGGGTTTGCCTAGGATGTAGAGGCGAAAATGGTGACAGACCCACAGGATGGCCAGTGCCTCCCTCTAAATTTGCGAATATCGCCTCTCGGTGTTGGAGAGAGCCTTGCTCGCATACGCGATGGGCCGCATGTCCCCTCTTTCATCAGGCTGCAATAGTACTGCCCCAACACCTACGGGACTGGCATCAACCACAATCTCCGATTCCACGGCAGGGTTAAAGTACGCCATCGTGTCCCCATCCGACAGGGCGTTCTTGAGGGCCTGGAACGCCTCCTGTTCACTGCTTTCCCACTTCCACACAGCATCATTCCTGGTCAATGCTCTTAGGGGCTCAGATAGGGAAGCCAAACCCTTGATGAAGCGCCCACAGTAATTCACCATCCCCAGGAAGCTCCTTACCACCGTGGGGAACGATGGTGCCGCTGCTTCCCGAATGTCTCTGATCTTGGCCCGGTCAGGTGACACACCTGCTGCGTGAAAAATGAATCCGAAAAACCCCATCCGGTCTTTAAAGAATTCACACTTTTGACGGTGCAGGGTAAGACCCAGTTCATTCAGCCTTTTCAGCGTGTTTTCGAGCCTCCTCATGTGCTCTGCTTCCGAGTCGGCAAATACCAAAATGTCATCAATCATGTTCAAAACGCCTTTTAACCCTGCGAGCGCCCCTCTTATGGTGTTCTGAAATACTTCGGCAGCTGATGAAATGCCGAAACTCAGGCGCTTAAATTGGTAAAGACCTTCGTGTGTCGTGAAAGTCGTGATGAATCTAGAGTCAGGGTGGAGCTGCAGCTGGTGATAGCCCGCTCTTAAATCCAATTTCGAGAAGACTTTCGCCCCCTGCAACTCCCCTATGATATCATCAAGGGTCGGCGTCAGGTGTCTCTCCCTCTTAATTGCGGCATTAGGGAGGTGCATGTCTACACAAATTCTCACCGCCCCTGGCTGTTTTGGCTTGGGTGCTACCACTATGGGTGAAACCCAGGGCGTCGGCCCTTCCACCCTCTCGATAATATCCATGCTGACAAGCGAGCGAAGCTCCTCCTCTACCTTTTCACGAAGATGGAATGGGATCCGCCTATGCTTGAGGGCCGTTGGCCTGATTGTGTCGTCAATGTGTAGACGCACCGGGGGTGCCTTCAACTTCCCGACCCCTTCAAAAATACCTGCAAACCTGTCCAGCAGCGTTTCGATGTCCACTTGATAGACCTCCATTGCAAAGTGAACCAGGCTCAGGGCTTCGGATGCCGCACAGCTGAGTAGAGAATGGGGACTCACGTCTGTGACAAAGAATCGGGCCTTTATGGTTTTTCCGCCCCTGGACACAGGCGCTACGAGCACACCCCTGATAGGAAGCGGAGTGTCCCCGCCAAACGTGAAGATCTTTGCAGTTGAAACGTCTAGCGCCGGAGGCCCTGGGATCCGCTGGTAATGATCCGAGGCAAGCACACAGACTGAGGCCCCTGTTTCGATGAGTACTCGAGTCGGCACTCCCTGAATGTCCACAACACATTACCTCTTGCCCCTGAAGCGATGCTCGAGATGAAGAAGACTTCTTCCTCTTCCTCCTCTTCCTCTTCAGCTAACTGTAGTCTTTGCATTTCCTGCTCCAAAGCTGCGATGCTCCTCTGTCTCTAGGAGCCACCACCCTGTGCCCTGGCCAGGCCCCACTGCACCGACACCGGAGCAGGGGCGCGACACATCTGGGCGTAGTGTCCGGGTCCATTGCATCGGCCACATTATCTGGACTTGGCCGGATACTCCTTGGAGTGGGGCAAGTCATATCCGCAGTATTGGCAGATAGAGTCAGACCCTGTTGGAGGGCGAGTTTCTTGCTTTCTCTGCCCCCACTTGTCTTTCGACATGGCCCTTCTTCCGACAGCAAACGCATCCTCAGATGTCCCCGGACGCACTGCAGCGTCCATTTTAGCGCCTATCGACTCCGCCAGTTCGTATGTTCTGCCACTGTCCAGGATTTGCTGCAGGTTCCAGCCCGGTTCCCTTAGCACTTGCCTCCGTAACTTGCCCGATGTACATCCTTGGAGAACCTGATTCCTTATCATGGATTCATCATTGTCCCATCGACAAGTGGTGGCCATCACTCGCAGTCGAGCACAAAACTGATCAAGTGACTCCTCTTCCCGCTGTTTCTCCCCGCAGAAGAGGAATCTCTCGTAATCCACATTGGAGAGCGGTATAAAGTAGTTTTCCAAAGCAGTCTTGACTGCCACATAGGTGACTATCTGCTGGTTAAGGGACTCATATATGCGTATGACCTCCAAACCCACCGAATACAACAGGGTGGCCCTCTTTGCATCATCATCGGTTATCCCAGTCGCTGTAAAGTACATGTCAAGTTTTTTTATCCATAGCAACCATCTTGGGCCCAATTTCGAAGGGGGACCTGACACATCAAACTCTTGCATCGGCAGTAACGACCCCTGTTGTGTTTTCACCACCACTGCCGCAGCTTCCGCCTCTCCGTCGCTTCCTGCCATGTTTACAGGTCGCACAGGCACCTCCTTGTGGTTTAGAGGCCGCAAACCTGACTCGGGTGGGCAGTGCATGTACCCCCAATTCCTGTCTGGTGGCCGACAAAGTGTCCTTGTTCCCTTTCTGGCGCTTAGTGTCTGTCAGAAGTGGGTCGTCCTCTGGGTGTCGAAGACGGTCCAAAGTTTCCAAAAATTGTTTTATGGGTTGGTAGAAGCAGCGCACGAGCACCTTTTCAGGCCGCTACTGCTGTATACCAGCTAGGGATGTCACGATATTGATTTTTTGACGGTATGATAACCTTCATTTGAAATGACGGTATACCGCGGTTATTGCAGTATAGTGCGCACGTGTGTTTATAAGCATGGTGGACACCAACAGTTCTGCAAGGAATTTGGTAATCAAACAGGAGAATAATTAGCAAAGAATCCTACCGTGTAAAGACCAGAGCAATATCGTGTCTGCCCGAGTATAGTGGTACAGCCCCCCACAAGCTGCAAAAGGGACTAACAAATTACATAGTATGGGCAAAGAGAGGGAGCTTTACCTGATATGAGAATCACGTTTTCGAGTTTTCCCTGTCATCAGGGGAAAGGCACCAGGGACTAAGTCCCAGACACCAGCAAACACAACAGGGAATCCTACATGGCACTAGTACCCGAGGGTGCAAAGTACTGCCTAGCACCAGCAACTGCATTCTGCCATTAGAGACCGAGGAGCAGTGCCTGGCCACACACTGGACGACAACACTTTTTGTCATACAACATAATTGAAATTAGAACGTACTATTTATTGCACAGGCTTGTTACTGCTTTGCAAGGCCACACACGGCAATCACTTAACCACCAAAAGTGACCATGATGCTCATTCAAAAACAAATCACTTATATAAATACAGGTCTCTAAACGAAAACCATTCCCAAGAGACAAGTAAGGGAGGATGGATCAGTGGTCGAAGTGTGCGAAAAGAAGTAGTGGAGCTATGCTTCCTGCTGACTTGAACCTCGCTCCCCCAAACCCCATCGTCCCACTCCCTCCCACATGAAATTCAAAACCCCAAACAAGACACGTGCTGTTTAAGGGAATGTTGAGTGCAGTGCATTCATGCATTGAGGTGCAAATTTCAACTTCTACCTACACATTTATTTTAAGATGAAACCATTCCGGATTGGTTTCTTTTTAAAATAAAAGCATGGGAAAAGTAAAACGTTTAAAATAAAGTATAGGAGCACCGCTCCCGCCCTCCACAGCAACACAACTGAATTGAAACACGGGTTTTCAAGGAATGGAGAAAAAAAAACACATATACACTGAGCTTTTAACTTTTGTATTTCATGACCGTAGTATTAGCATTGGCAACGCAAAGATCTCTGTTCATATGCCATGTGGGACCCAACGGTAATGAAATACAAAAATAAAAATTAACATTTGTGTGTTTGCTGACAGATTGCCATAGAACTTGGGCAGGCCCAGGGATGAAACGACTGGTTAATTATAAGGCAGGCTTACCTTTAAGTGTGAGGTGCCCTGGGGTGTGCTGAAATCACACACTAGCAGCAGAATCTTAAGAGGTTCTGTGTCACTCTGCAGACTTCACTGAAGCTCAGGCACATAAAGTGAGTGCTTTATTCCAACACGACCTGCGCACTTAGTGGTCGCATGCATTTAATGTAGAAAAGCATAGGCACAGCTGAGACATCACGACCCTTACCCGGGTCAGACAGCAGACGCAGACTTTCTAATAGTTCCTATACTTTTATTTAAAAAAGAAACCATTCCGGAGCGGTTTCTTTATAAAGTAAAAGTATAGGAACAGTGAAATGCAAAAAAGAAAAGCATGGGAGCACTGCTCCTGCACACTTCGACCACTGCATGTGGTACAGACAACAGGTCTCAGAACCTGACAGACTGTCAGTCACCCCAGCTATTGGGAACATTGGTTAATGTATGAACCCTAAAGTAGGAAGTCCACCCTCGTACCACTTAATTGCAACTCAATAGGCACATCTCCTTTAGCTCAGTTTGGGACACTATCACACACACCCCTTCTCGTGCTTCCAACTGCAATGCCATTCTTTTTTCTCCCACAGCACTAGTAGAACCCTCCTCTATTTACGACCTGCTCATTAAACAACATGTCCTTCATTATCAGTCTATGGAGCGTGCAGCTCAGGGGACAGTTTGTTATGAGCTGGTGCTGACAACTTAGTGTGACAGCCAAATGTCCTTGCGTGATGCACCCAAATCGGTTCAATTGTTTAAAAATATAGAATTTCAAATAATAGTAGATAGATAATAACAACACATTTAAGTAGCAATCACATGTATTACGGGGGAATTAATCATACAGCACTAGATTTGAACAAAGGGGGAGAAGCAGGACAGAGGGAAAGAAGGCCATGAGAAGGGAGGGAAGAAAAAGAGGATAGCGGTCCTGGTTTGGGGGCTGCTTACCTTCCTGGAACCTTGGAAATCCGTGGCACAGGCACAGCACGTAGAGTTTGGGAGTGTGACAGTAGGGTATGCAGCCCAAACAGTGACACGTGCACGATTCAGGAATGTTCCAGCCTGGGCCTGGGCCCGGGCAAACTCCACCTCCTTCACTCCCAGGCTGCTAAGGCCAGCCCAGCCCAGCCTGAACCTGGGCAAACTCCACCTCCTTCACTCCCAGGCTGCTAAGGCCAGCCCAGCCTGGGCCTGGGCAAACTCCACCTCCTCCCACTCCCATGCTGGCTGAAGCCAGCCCAGCCCAGCTTGGGCCCGGGCAAACTCCACCTCCTCCAGGGAGTCCAGGCTCCCTAAAGCCAGCCCAGCCTGGGCCCGGGCAAACTCCACCTCCTCCAGTCCCCCAGGTTCAGTGAACAACACAGCCAGCCCAGCCCTATTTGCAATGCATTAATTGAAGTGCACTGCAGTACACGTGGAAAACAAAAACAGGCTTGCTGAAGCCAGCCCAGCCTGGGCCCGGGCTAACTCCACCTCCTCCAGTCCCCCAGGGTCAGTGAACAACACACAGCCAGCCCAGCCCTATTTGCAATGCATTAATTGAAGTGTATTCACTCGGTTTACCGTTACAAACACAGTAACGGTTATTGAAGCAAAATGAAATTGACAACGGTGTTTATACCGGTATAGCGGTTTACCGTTACAACCCTAATACCAGCTGCTAGAACATTAGCGAAATGCTCCCGCCGGGTCCGTGACTCACCACGTCGTAACGTCGCTGATGGTCAAAAATGCCGTGTGCATCAAGCGAACGCTCGGTGGCGTCCCGCCTCGTCGCCAGTTGTTATATGGCCACCCGTGCCTCGGGCGGCACCCACGCATGCATGCACACACGCACTCATACAGAGAGGCACGGGACGCGATGTTGCCTGTTACGCGTCCCGGCGGCAACTGCCGGCACGGACGCATTTATTCAACTGCGCATGCGTGGGCCCAACCGAGGCTCGCGCATGCGCTATGCTACACTGGGACACCACATCATGCTAGGTTAGGTTTGTGGCGTTGAGGACTCCCCTGCCCCCATGAGGCCAGGGACTGGTTAGGAGCTCTGGGGTAGATTCTTGGTATGCCACCTGCAGTACAACTGTCCCTAGTCACCAGGGATCCATCCAATGGCCTCCTGTCATCATAGCCACTCTCTCCTGCGACATGGTCTGCCAGGTACCTCTAGTATTATCTGAACATATTAAAAAATGTGGTCTTGATTTTGCGAATATTAGTGCCATTGTCATCCAATCGGGCTTTGAGAACAGCAATTATTTTGTTTATTGTGACAAAGCAAATACTCTGCAAGCCACTCTCAGCAATGGGCGAGGAGCTTATTTGTGAGAATTTCAGAGCCAGTCTTCCTATCCTACCCCTGAGAAGGTAGATGGCAGTTGAGAGGGTCCTAATTCCTTATGTGCAGTACACCCTTGTCTCACGTCACGCAGCTTAACTCCAATGCTCGTCTGAGTCCTCTGTGTTTTTTCAAGGAACTACAGACCACACCTGCACAGCAGCAAGCCCAAACAGAGAGCCATCATCCAGCACCGCACATATCCACACAAAGCAGTCTCTCGGCCATTCAGGAGCAATCCTCAGATGGGTACCCCAGGCATCAATGCAACGCCTGCAGCAGAGAGCAAGGTGGAAGAGCGAGGGGTGGCGGGAAAGGAAATGCACCTACACAGCCATGTGACCAACTGGGCTACCCTCCCCAGCGAATCTACGTGTTTTCATAGAAACATTTTTAATCGTGTGCACTTTGTTTGTGCCCTTTTTACCAAAATGAATTCAACCCATTTTTTGATAATGGGGAGTCTCCCATTCCACCTCTAGCCCACCCACTTACCCATTCCATCCCCCACCCCCGCTCCTCTACCCCCACATATACATGACGAGTATCCCAAAATCTCCTCGACCACTCGTATATACTTGGAGATTTTATGAAGGGTGAGGACAATTTGCACTGTCCTCACTCTTCACGGCAAATAATTAGCTATTTACTAAACAGAAATGTTATTTTCGGCAAATACCCAGAAGCCAGCCCAGTGTTAACACTAAGCTCTCCTTCAGCTGACAGAGTGCTTCTGGACTGATTGAAATGTCAAAGGGAAACAGTCAGAGCTACCAAGGGATGCTCCGGCTCTCCGCACGCATGTGCAGGTACCAGGAAACGCTCCCTGGTTCCTGTTCATGTTGCACGGGAGCCAGAGAGAAATTACAGGATCACGTCTTCCTGAAGGCAGTGGAGTGGATTCCGGACACGGGACGCAGGCACGAAAAAAGAAATGTATGTCTGGTTGCGAGTGAATGAGAGAGTATATGTTATGTGTGCATGGGTAAAAGAGGTCAATGCTGTGGATTTACGTGAACATTTTGAATAAAAAATACTGAAAATGCAGTTTTTGAAATTCGAATTTTTTGAATTTTTTGCACTCAAAATGCAGGGGCATCTCCCTGCAGCCCCACAAACATCCTCGTATCCTAATCTATTCCTTTACCCCACCAGCTATCTATTTATTTGCAAAAGAGGTGCAAAAAGGTAAAAAAATGTGACCAAAAAAACTCTGCATATTAATCCTCGGTATTTTAGTATTCGACATGTTTGGGCATTACCACATGTTGTTAATATGACTATGGATGTGTGAGTGGATGTGCATGAATGGGAGACAAATGTCCCCCCCTCCCTGCTGCCTCCAAATCAGAGACTCGTTCACCAACACAGTCACTGGGCCTCTGAATTGGTGGTGCAGGGGGAGCAGGAGTCCTCAGAACAAAGGCCCGCTCACCAGCCCAGTGGTCGAGCCGTAGATGCGTTCATGAATCAGGGGCTCGCTCACCAACACGTGGAGGTAGCCTTTCATTTGTGAGCAGGCTTCTGATTTTGGGCACCACTTACCCCTGCATCCCCCGATTTGCGGATGCAGGGGACAGCAATACATTTTTTTTACTTGGCATCAATCTTAAAGCAAGCATGATATTTGCTTTAACCTGATGCCCAGTAAAAATACCATGCCGGAAGCAAAAAATATAACCTGACTGGCTGCAGCAATGCAGTTCGGTCGCGCCTAGTAACAACACTGATCATGTTTGTATGGAAAGTGTTATGTGGCTAGACTAAACTGAATTGCAGAATTTTGGGCTTTTTAACCAACAATGGGGCGATTAAATATTTTTTGGGTCCAGTAAGTGAACTGAGTAGATTGCCGTCCTGCAGGACTAGTGAAATTGGTCGATTTGAACCAAAAGTGCATGAACAGAGTGCACACCTTTTACAAGATGTCTATGGAAAAACGTATTATGTCCCCCACCATAACCACAAGCAGTGTTGGGCCTGTTGGTTGTTCATCTAACGCTACCCATTCTTTTGGTGTATGAAAAACCTGAAGTTTTTCCTTTCCCACTACTGGGAATCCTCTAAACAGGTGGCCAGGGGAGGGCCATCACTTTTGGATACCGCCCTGGGGGCGGACTAGCGAGGGAGGATCACCTGTCGGGTCCTCTGGGATTGGGGAGGGATTACCCAAAGGTGAGACATGGTATCCCCCCTTTTCGAACACCCCCTTACCCGACTTTCCCTCAACCTATATGGCTTACTGTTCCCCAGACACCCACTTTCCCCATTCTTTTGACGAAAGGACTGAGATGAGGAAGAGGAGCATTTCACCAGTATACTCTTCCTTCCCAAAACGCCGCAGTGCCATTAAGACAAAGAAACTACATTCAGAGGCACTCTACTATTTCCATGAATGTCCCACTAATAAGGTCAGGTGAAGTCAGGCAAAGGGCAAAAAGTGAAACCTGATAATACTCCACAGGTGTATAAAAGGAGTAGCTGCAAGAAACAGAACAAACAAGTTGGAGCCGGAGAAGGAACCTAAGTCAGAGAACGAGTTGACAGGCAACTGTGAAAGCCTGAGCACCCTGAGATCTGCTGTCGGACAACGGAGCACAGAGACGCTGAAAGCCTGTGGTTTGAGAAGGCTAGAGAAAGTGCGGCGAGGGAGCCGTGTCTCCAAGGAGCCAGAAGGGGATCGTGTGGTATGCTGATCTCTGAGGGGAAGTCCTTGAAGAGGTGCTCGTTGCCCTTGGCCAGCGAGGCAGCCCAGGAATGTCTGAGGGGCAGGCGAGGAGCCCATGACCGCGACATGATATGACTGCAAAGCTATGCTGATGTAATCACAACCAATGAGTTCAAGGTGAGATGGAAGCCCAGTTGGTGAAAGATGCAAAGTGTGAGAGATAATCTGTTGCAAGTGAAGGGCAAGCGTATGATGAAATATGTGCAGAAGAGAAAACCTTAATTGTTCATTGCGAACTGTAATATGAAAGCAATAATTGTGAAAGCAAAGGAAACAAAGCGACGGAGTGGTCACATGTACGTTTACACTTTGTCGAAAGACTCTGTTGAAATTGAATCACTCTCTGAAAGTGCAAGGGAGCTGTGCGAAGCTCAAAGTAGGAGCAAAATAGAAAGCATGAGAGGGGAGCTGCGAGAGATAGGAAGAGCAAGCTGAAACCCCACTAGAAGCTAAAGAGTGCCTAGGGCACGACCCTGAAAACTATTTGTGAAAAAGTAGAGAAGCTAAAGAGGGCCTGTGGCACGACCCTGTTTGTGAACTGTGATAAAAGCAATAGAGTGCCGGGTGCACGATCCCATGAAGCCAAGGTATCAGAGTGGTCCCACACAGGGCTGAGTAGATGCGTGCACTTTCGAAAGACTCTAATATGAAGAGTTATTGAGTTGTTGAAAACTACTGAACTGTTGGGGAAGGGAACAAGAGAATCTGATGTGAAGAGAAACCATTGAACTGTCAAGTTGTTGAAATTGTAGGGGAAGCAAAAATCTGATGAAACCAGAGCACCAGAGTCTTGTGAAAGCTAAATATTGTGAACTGTGAAATTCCAGAGAGAAGGTGACGATAAGGGCTTCTATGTCTGTGGAGAAAGAAAGCCCTTAGAAACCTGAAGGAACTTTGAGTGAACTGTTTGAATCTAAGGTACTTTTCTGAATCCCAAGTAACTCAAGTTTGGGGAAGGGTGCTGTTGGCAGCTCCAGGCCCATCCTGATAGTTTTTTGACTCACTATTTTATTTTGATCGAATCCCTGTTCTAGAAGAAAGTGAGGGCCAGCATAGTTTATTTTCTTTTAAACATCTTCTTATTAAGTTTTGCAAAACAGTAAATTAACAGTTTACATGACCCGTTGGCTGAACATGGGTAGGGTACAATAACAACAGCCCACCCCCTTCATCTACTTCTGCACCCTCCCCACTCCTTCTTGCCCCAGTGCATTCCAGCCACCCCCCTATGATTCACCAGTAACAAAAAGTAATCACATACAAAATGTCACTCAAGCAATGCCACTATCATGTTACACTATGTATCTTCAGAGATCACATTTTATGCATGCGTCGACAAGTACCCCAAATTGATCTGCCTGAGTAGGTCTACCTTGCCTCCTCATTACCGCACATTCTAGTGTACACATCTTAAGGGTCAATCGCAGGCAAGCTTGTTTAGTAGGAGTTTTAGTCACTTTCCGAAGCACAATTAATAATGTGCATGCCTAGAACAGGAGTGTGTGTACCAATCTCCTTGCAGTGGAGTCCATATGCCAGTCTGTTTCGTTTGTGCCAAAAAGCATGGGCCCGGTGGCAAAGTCAATGGAGGTATCGGGGACACGAGAGACCAAGTTGTGTATTCTCCTTCAATACTTTAGTATAACAGGCATGACCACATGATGTGGTCCAGCGTGCCCAACCCCCCGCAATGGTGCCAACACATGCAGGGGTGCGCATCAGGCCCATGGTGTATAGTTTGCAGGGGGTGTAGTACAGTCATTGAGTTAACTTATATTGAATTTCCCTGTTGCGGATATTGTATGTCATGGTAGGTATGTTCTCAAAGTAGTCGTAGATGTCGCCTGCATCAACTGGGGTATTTGAGTCGCTGGACCATTGTCCTGAGAGAGTTATGTTGCATTGGGTATTTTTCGGGGTGCAGATAGTGTAGAACAAGCGTAGTCTTGGATATTCAGTGGGGTTTCGTTCCATTTCCTGTTTGCCTGCTGAGGGGGTGTCTTGTAATGTGTGTTTGGTGGTATTTGATTTAATCACTCCGTGTATGGTGTAGTAGTGTATCCACTCTGTACACTGAAGTTAGAGTATTCTGCTGGTCCACGGAAACCCCAGTGGTTTGTCCCTATCATACAGGTCTGCGACTGACTTCCTGCCACACAGAGTTTTGATGTTTGTGCAAGACGTGGTCTAGACCTATTGAGAGAATTGCGCATACACTGATCCACGTGGGGGCACGGATCCCAATAATCCCCTCATCCTATGTCATTGAGTTAATGTTGGTTTTAGCAGCGGGTGTGTTCGGATGCTTTCTGGTAATTTGTTCAGGGGAATGGCCAGAACTTCCGGCGGCGTATATGGCGACATCAGAGTGAGTTCGATTTGTCGCCAACTGGTTGAGCCGGATATGTCGAGCAAACTATTGGCCCAGCATATTAGAGCGGCTTGGTAATAAGTTCGGCAGACTGGTACCGCTGGGCCGCCATCGCTTTTGCCATCGCTTTTGGAGGCTTGTAGAATTTCAACCAGAATCCTGGCCTTTTTGCCTTTCCAAATGAATTTGGTCAGCAGTTTGTCCAGATCCTTGTACATTTTCTGCGAGGCAGCGCATGGGAGCATCAGTGCAAGATAGATTAGTTTTGGGAGCGAGTTCATCTTGAAAGCGTTGATACGCTTTACTAATGATAGTGGTAATGTGTTCCAACTAGCGAGATCAGCATTGATGTTCGCCAGAGTAGGTGGGTAGTTTAGGTTTGCAATTTCCTGAATGTTTTGGGGGATATGAATTCCCAGGTTTTTGATGGAGTGTTGCTGAAGACGGAATGGGGCGACCCCTTCTGGGTCCCATGGTATGTCAGGTCTCATGGGTGGAACCTCAGATTTTGACCAATTCACCCTATAGCCTGTCATGGTTTCGAACTCGGGTAGCAGGTGGCACAGGCATGGAAGCAATATCACAGGGTTCTGCACGTAAACCAGCAGATCATCAGCGTATAGGGATATACAGCGTTCCTCCGACCCCCTGATCATACCATTCCAGAATGGGTCATTGCAGAGTTTTTCTGCTGGTGGTTCAATGGACAATGCATACAAGAGGGGGGATGCGGCAGCCATGTCTGGCGCCCGAGTATAGGTTGAATTTGTTAGCGGCATTTCCATTCGTGGTTACAGAGGCTTGGGGATTGGTATATAATAAGCGTATGAGCCTCCGTAGCGCCGGCGGGATCCCATAGGTTGTGATTGCACTGAACATAAAGTCCCACCTTACTTTGTCGAATGCTTTCTCAGCATCAATTGTTAATAATAGTTGGTCCAGGCTGTCGCGTCCAGCGAGCTCGTGTAAGAGTCGCCTGACTTTGTCTACCGAGTGGTGGCCTTTGTGAAATCCGGTCTGGTCTTTGTGGATGAGTTGTGGGGGTATCCTGTTGATTCTACGAGCTAAGCACTCAGCCAATATTTTGGCATCAGCGTTAATAAGTGAAATCAGCCGGTAGGAGCCACAGTCTTCAGGGTCCCGCCACTGCTTGTGGAAGATGACTATATTGGCCGCCATCACCAATTCAGGGAGATGACCTTTTGATGATGCTTTGGCAAAAACAGACTCGAGCAGTGGGGCCATATGGTCTGCCATTACTTTATACAAATCTATTGGTATGCCATCGGGTCCTGATGCTTTCCCCCCGGATAGTGAGGCAATGGCTTGGGTGATTTCCTCCGTTGTTACTGGTTTTGCTAATTCTATATTTTGTGGGTCGCTGATCGTGTTGAAGTGGAGCGTGGCAAGGAACATCTCTATATTTTCAGGGTCAATTGGGCTCGGTTTGGCATATAGTTTGTGATAAAATTCCTCAAAGCGACTACTGATGTCTTTCTCATTGGTTAGTAACCTCCTTGCCCTGTCCCAGATGCTAAGATGCTAAGAATTTGTTGGGAAGCCTGTCTGGTGCTAAGGGTGAGCATCATTAGGTGGAGAGGTCTGTCAGCGTTCTGGTAGTAGGTCTGTGACCAACTAGAGAATGATTTTTGTAATCTGTTTGAGTTCCCCTCTGAGCATGTTTAGCCACGTGTATGTGGAGCGTCTGTTTATGTAGTGTTTGTGCAAATGCAATGTCTTCCCAAAACCGGTTTTCTTTCTCCCTCCACCCCTTTAGTTTGTGGGCCCACCGCGATATGCAGTGCCCTCTAAGGAAAGCTTTGAAAGCGTCCCAGCAGGTGGCAGAGGTGTAGTCAGGGGTGAGGTTGGTATGCCAGAACAGGTCTATGGGCCTCATTATACTTTGACGGTCCGGAAACAAAGGTGCTGGTAAGCTTACTGGCACCGTTGTTTCCGGACCGGCAAAGTACAACTCTGCTGGGTGGGTGCCCTCCTGCCCGACAGGTCTAACCTGCCAGGTGGACCGGCACCCGACCTCCCAGGCAGACCGGCACCCGCCCACAGAGTTTCACAGAAGCACCAGCACCGTTATTACCGGTGCCTGTGTTTCCGTGGTCCACATTCCCATAGAGTCCTGTGGGACTCTATATGAATGGGGAACAACATTTTACTGGCGCCTGACTTTCTGGCCGCCGAGGTTGTAATACCCCGGTGTTACCGGAAAGTCAGGCGCTGGTAAGTGTTTACGGGTCTGGCGAATACCTGCCGGTTTTACCGGCACGATTACCCACTGTACCCGTAATGAGGCCCTATGTCTTCCCCCAGCATTTGAGTGAAGTCTGGGTGTGTCAGCGCTCTTAACCTGACCGGAGGTGTATCTGCTGTTTTAATAGAGAGTAGCACAGGTGCATGGTCTGATACCGTCATAGGGAGGATTGCACATTGTCGCACGTGTGGGAGAATATTTGTTGGGGCCATCCAGTAGTCTAGTCTGGAATATGACTTATGGCAGTTAGAGAAGAATGTAAAATCTTGGCGTACGGGATGGAGGTGTCGCCATATATCTATGAGTCTCAGATCAGCCATGAGTGTGAGTATGGTGGCACGTTTGTGTGGGGTGGGAGGAACAATAATATTGTGCCTTGACGGTCAGCATAGGTTTGACACAGACATCTTTATTATTTTGACTGATAGACATTTGACTACCTTTTGACTTAGTTTAATGGCTGAGACTACTCCCATTTAAAACCAGGGCCAGTTAGGAAGTCTCCAACCCCTTTTCAAGTTAATAAAGGTTTTACAAACTTGCTTCCTTGTGTCTGTGTCTACCTTTTGATACCATGCCTACCTCACGGGTGAAAAAAAGATATTGCTTGAACCACTTTTTGAGCATGATGTGTACCACTGCTTCGAGTTCTCACGGGAGGCTGTCTGTTCTTTTAATACTATTCCCAACCCCTATTTCGATTGAAATAAGGATTTGGTAAGCAGAAGTTAAAAGCATGACCCAGTTCTACCTCTGGGTAACAATGAGCTAGTATCTAGTATGCTGCAAATAAAACTTTCACTCGAGATGCAAACTAAACCTTTTCTCATGTATGTAGGAATTCAATATGATTTAAATATCTTGTAGAGGTTCCATATTGCTTCTTTATACATATCCCCTAACACATAGTAAATGTCACATAGGTATGTGTGTGTGGCACCAGGTGGCCTGGGGAATCGAAAGTAGCTCTTACTCCCTGTTGGTGTACAGCTATGCAGGCTCTTCCAGGCTGCAATCAGCAGCTAACTTACTCCCAACAATTTCAAACCCTGCCCTGTAGGCCTTTATGCAACCCCTTCTGAATTTGCTGTTGGTCCCACATTGTAGTTGATTTTGGTTTTCTTTGCAATTCCTAAAATGTTAACATTGCTACATTTTTATCCGTCAAAGCACTTTCTTCAGCTGCATTAATATTGTTACAATGAAATGCATAATCCTATCGTACATGTTTGGAAAAGTGTTGTATTGTAAAATAAATATGTTGCCATTTCTAGGAGCAACAAACTCCTTCCTGATTTCTACTTAAAGGAAGTTGATCATAGCTTTGTAATAAAGAAATGGACTGTCCTGGTGAGATTTACATTACTCATATTACCAGATATGAAGAATTCAAGGTGTGTGTTTATTGGTTGGCACTTATAATGTGTGCATTGAGGTACTACATCAGGCCTCATAGAAAAACAAATGTTAGTCAAACATTGAATTCTTTTAGTTAAACAGTATTCATATATTTATTTATTTGGTATTCTTAATGTGTTTTAGTTATTACAAACATCACACTTATATGTCATAAAACATTAATTAACAATTGATTGCTCAATTACAATTCCAGTAAGATTAGTGATAAACTATTTTTCAATCTTAAAATCTTAAAACATCCTAATAATCAATAAATCTTTAAAGACTCTTTAAAGATTATATCAAATATTCTCAATGTTTCTTTACAATTTCACTACAGCTTCTACCCTCAAGTGCCTAGTGCATCGCAGTACACATCTTATCTCAGTGATTTAATTACTTTAACAAGACATTTACTTCGAGCCATACTTTATAAAGTACTAAGTGAAGGGATTTATTTTCACTATTCAAGCAATATTGCCAAAATTGCTCGTCCTCAGTACTGTCATAATGGGACACGAATCTCCCCAAGTGGATCATGTACACATTCCACATTTTCACTCATCGGGTGAGTGCGTGCCTTGTGTTTTCCTTTTCCGTTGTTATTTTGCAAATACAACAGTATCTGTTGTGTGCCATTATTTTTAGTTCAGGTACCAGTACAGTTATCAAGCTTAGTCTATCAATACGCAATAAGAGCAAAAATCTGCGAACTTGTGGAGAGGGACATATTAGCAAATAGTTTCTTGGTTTCTTTCTTTTAGGATTTCCAGCTGTACCATCCTTATAGCTTTTCAATTTGGCTATGTGGTCATAGTTCATTACTCAATCCCAAACATCACGTCTTTTTTCAAATGTCATATTCTGGTCATAAAAACCACTATTCCAGTCAGGACACCAATTATTTCCTACATATGGTTGATCAGTCCAATCTAAGGATAAAAGTCTCTGTTTTTTTGCTGTTTCTCAAAAATCGACAGTAGTGGGCTCTTACAGGAAATGTGTGATTTTATGAATAGCATGCCTCTTCTCTTCAGGGCTAAAGCAGGTAAAGATATCAAGCCAAATTCGAAGCCCAACAATTCAATGGACACGGAAGGCGCCATACCCAATACTTTCCACCAACATTTTCCCTCTATCACCTTTAGCCAATAATTATCCTTGATCGCGAGCGCGTCTGTTGCATAAAGCCCGGCACGGAAAAAGCATTGTTATAAAGCATCAAAATGCATGCCAGGCTATAGCCAGATTTCTCACCCGTGAATCTGTTAATCAACGATGTTAGAATTGCAGCCTTCCTTTGTTAGAATTAACAAACTCTATGTAATCCCTTTTTTATAGTCAATTCTACTCCTAGATATTTATAGGAGTTGACATATTCAGTATTTTTTCCAGATATATGGTCATTGTTGGTTAAGGCACTTTACAGCTCGATATCTGCATCAATTTTGTTTTATCATCACGAAGGCTAGAACAAAGAATGGATCTACTTTATATGTTGGCTTCATTGACTTCCGATCCGCCTTCGACTCAGTGGACTGTGAGATGCTCTGGGCCAAGATGGAAGTGTTTGGTTGTCCAAGTAATTTGGTGAGGGCAGTTAGAAGCTTTCATGAGGGGATTACAGTCCAAGTTAGAATGGATAGCAGGGGGGCCATTACGGACCCTATACAAACTAGTAAAGGAGTGATGCAGAGTCATGTGTGGGCCCCCTGCCGTTTACATCTACCTTTCTGACTTACCAAGAATATTGAATAACATTCAAAACTGTCCTCCCAAAATAGCAGGTCTAAAGATCACATGCATATCATATGCTGATCATCTAGCCATTATGGACCGTACCCTTTTCCGGAATAAAAATAACCCTAACTAAATTGAATGAATACGCCTGTGGAAACTCGCTCTGCATTAATTATGATAAAACATATACAGATGTGCCAGGTTGGCATGTATTTCTTGTTTTACTGCGTTTGTATTGCAGTGCAGTTTGTGATATAAACAATTCAATACTCTTTATCAACCTTGTCTAAAGTAGGTTTTGAGACTTTTATCTTCTTTTTTTGAGTGAATATTGAACTTCAAGCATGAGTGACAATTTGTTCATTTCCGGGTGGTCCTACCTCTTGGTATAACCTGCTACATTCACGCTATCACACCTTAAGGAATGTTGATTCAGGATTTGGTTTCATCTGGCGTGCAAATGATTTTGGAATATGTGACCATCAAACCCCTTTCTCTTCATAACATGTACAGTTCAGACATACTCCCCACCCCCTTTATCTCTCTGTCACTAGCACACATTCTTTTATCTTGACCTAATCCTTCTTTCTTTCTTTCTTTCTTTCTTCCTTTCTTTCTTTCTTTCTTTCTTTCTTTCTTTCTTTCTTTCTTTCTTTCTTTCTTTCTTTCTTTCTTTCTCTCTTTCTTTCTTTTTTCTCTGTTTCCCTCTTTCTTTCTCTCTTTCTTTTCTTCTTTCTTTATTTCTTTCTTTGTTCGTTTGTTTGTTTCTTTCTCTCTTTTCCCTCTTCTTGTCTCACCTTTTCTTTTTAATTCTTCCATTCTTGTTGTTTTGCTTATGGGCCACTTAATTTTCTTTGGCTTGCTGTTTCTTTAAATATTGTTCCCAAATCTCCCTGTGTAAAAAGCAATGTATCATTAGTCTCCTCCACTTATTTCTTTTCTTTCCTCTCACTCACTGGTTCCCTTTATTATTAATTTGATTTCACACTAACTTCATTTTTAACTCCGCTTTCAAATTGTTTCCCTCTTTTGCCCTACTTACACTATATGCCATTTCCCCATTTCTCACCACTTATGTCGTCTTCTTACTGATTTCCTCACACAGCTCTTAATCTCTTTTACTGTGTATTGCTTGCTCCACTTCTCGTTCTATGTCCCTTTATCTAATTTGTTTTTTTCTGCTGTCTCTATCCTTTCTCTTTCATTCCCACTCCCCTCTTTCTCTACCTTACGAACCTAATTCTTTATCCTTCACCCCCTAACCACATGTCTCTTTTTCCACGCTCCCTGATTGCTCTCCTTCCATCTTAACCTCACCTCTCTTCCCTTCTGCTATCACTTTGTTTCTCTACTTTGTCTCTCTTACCCTGATTTACTTCCCTCCTCATCTCCCATAATTATCCTCTGCATTACAAAGAGAGCAAAGCAGTGTTTGCTCTTGGTTATACTGAACATGTAAAGCCCTGTAAATCACATTTGGTGACTCCAAACTCTCTCTCCTTTACCCGCCTGACCTCTCTTTACACACATCGCCCGTCTCTCACTGTACCCACTTTTTTCTGTCCTTTCGTTCTCGTTTCCCTTTTAATTTACTCTGTAAACCCCATCCCCCGCTCTCTCTTTCCCATCCTGGTGCTGTTAAATTCAAACTAAAGGGAAGGAAACCTGGCTGCCGCATAGAAATCACATATAACCCTTTCTGATACTTCAAGTCATACTACATGGATACACCAACCAAACAAAATAAACCATCCTCACACCCCTCTCCTTATGGCAACCAAATACTGTTTCTCACACTATTTATGCTATAGTGAGAGTAAAACTACCCTTCTGTTACTCTGAGACATCAACTAATGGGTGAACCCCAAGATGCCCCACTAGCTCATACTAAAATGGAAATCTTAAGCCCATGCACATCTTATACTCACAACTGTGGACACAACATTGACTCGATATTTTAAGAAATTAGGGACGGGAGCTCTGGATTCCAAAGCGCTTCCTTGGATCGATCACCATGCCATCTCTTCACAATCAACTTTACGGAGTGTGTGATGTCCAGTTACCCCCACACACCAGACAAGATCTCTAAAGCAAACCGTTTACCCCCTTAACAGCATTCAGCATTGCCACACAACACTTGCAGAGACAGCCTTTTAAACGATGTATGAAATATGTGTTTGGCTTTTACTGTTTACAGCTGGTCTTGTGGGCGACTCCTTAGTATTCCTTTTTGATATTACACTTCTTAATTTAGAATTTCAAATATTATACTTTACTCATGAAGTCGCAATTCCTCAGAGTTATCGGTATAAAGCCTATACCGTAAAATTGCATTATATCAAGAAATAACTCTGTGACTCTGCGCCAATTTCTTTCAAAAAAGTTATCTGATTTTTATTGAATCAAAAAACATAAAGTCAAAAGCGCCCTGTATGACACGTGTTTTGGCTCAATGGAGCCTTTCTCAAATCTGGGCTACTCAGGTGTATTCTAATAATATTCATAAAATGATATATTATTGGATAGTTGATTCAAAAATTCAAATACAAACAGATTTGTTTATAATCACAACATTCCCCCAATAATAGTCCCCCCCCGAATTATGTTCAAGATACCAATTTACAGACAGAGATTAAGGATTGGTAACGGGGAGGATTGTATGGGTCATAAGACAAAACAGGCATTTATGCAAATAAATTATACATAGCACAAGGGAGAGAAAAAGTAGGTACACATGGAACCAAACAAACAGAAACAAGAATTATTTGATTTCATCAATTATACAATGTAGAAACCAAATAAATAAATAAATGAATTGGAGAAAAAGAGAAAAATAGAGAAAAATACAAAATTATTAACAATGATTGCATGATATTATTCAATTGAAGTTGTCTCTGTTGTATATTCAAGCAAATAGTGACTCACCCCGAGGTACATGAAATATCCACTGATAGTGTTGTGCTGGTTTGGAATTATATTGGGTTTAATCCCATGCTCCGTCTCTGTCAATTACATATAATTAAATATATTTAATCTACTTCTTCCAATTGGGAGAAGTGAAATATATAAAGTGTTTACTGAAACTACCCAGTATTACTGAGATATTGACTATAGTCACTCATGCATTCAACGACTATATAAACCTCAATATTACAACCTGTAAAGTTAGCTGAGTAACGTCCCAACACTCAATTGTATGTTTATCTCACAATCTCTGAATAACGTTGTGATCCATGCGTTCGTTTTCCGTGATCAAAAAACTCATCTAATTCCATACAATTATCAGGTGCTTGGTGACTGAAAGTTCCTAATTTCACATTGCCCGAAATCTTAAACGTATTGCCTGAAAGCAGAGGTTGCTCACCTTCTAACGGCTAATTCACCCGCTTTGGCGTTGTTGGGAACACCGTCGCCATCTTGGAATCCCTTTTTAAAGCGGTTTCCTTGACGACGCGGCGTATTTCCTTTCTTTATGTCTACTCTATGTGCTCGGCATAAACTATGTATTGTCAACGGAGGTTTCGATGAAAACAAGGCGTCTTATCCACCCTTAAATTAAGCAATCCTCCAAAGAACTTGTTATCTGGTACTGGGTCAGACAATCTGGTTAGGATATTCAAATATATATTCCCCATTCTACCACTCAACTTAAAATGTTATTTGAGTAATTATACATGGTGACATCATAGTCATATCAACAGATATACGTTTTTTAGTACATTAACCATCACATGATTTGTATACAGTACTGAAGTTATAAACCTTCCAATTGAACAAGTACATTCATCATATTTCATCATTTTCACATCAACATCTTGTTAGATCTATATGCATATTGCACACTCATAGAAACGATGCCATTTCAGTGTCTTTGTTTTGGCCTGTTACTGTAGAGTCAAAGTGACAAATGAGTCTGGCTTATGCTTGCCGTAATGCTCTTAGTCTATCCCCACCTCTTTTAGACATGGTGACTTGTTGTAGTCCAACAAATGTAATAAATTTTTTATCGTCCATTTGGTGTGAGTTCTGCCAGTGCACTGCCAATGGCAAGGTCCGATTTTGGGCTCCCAATTTTACTCAGATGCTCTCGAATTCTTATTCTAAGCTCTCTTTTCGTGCTGCCTATATAAATTTTATTGCAAACACAGCAAATACTGTACACAACATACTTAGTTCTACAATTTATTGCTTGCTTGATTTTCACAGATTTCCCATTCTGATCCTTAAATTCTAATGTTGCTTCACTTGCAAATTTACACATGGTACAGTATCCACATTTTCTGAATCCTATGTCTTCTTTCATGAGCCAAGTATGCATCTTGGATTCTTTAATGTCTGGTAGTAATGATGGGCTGATTAAAGATTTGAGAGTATTCGCTCTTTTATAGATCAATGTCGCTTTGTCCCCCACAAATTTGCTTATGTGTTCATCTAACTTCAGTAGATACCAATGTTTATTTAAAGTTTTCTGAATTTTTTTGTAATCTTTATTGAATTGGGTGATGAACCTGACTTCATCTGGTTCTGGATTTGTAGGTTTGCTTTTCTTAATCAAAGTGTCCTCTTGTTTAAGGGTTTTAATTTTTTCATAAGCCTTCTTGACACTTGACCCTGGATATCATCTATTCAAAAAACGCGTTTGCAATAATTTGCATTCCTGTTCAAAACTCTTTCTATCTTGACAATTACGTCTTACTCGTATGTATTCACCCAATGGTATGTTCATGATAGTTGATTTCTTATGGCAACTTGTCGCATGTAGTAAGGAGTTAAGCTCTGTTGGTTTCCTAAATGTCCGAGTTGTCAGCTGATGATGGGTCACACTTATTGTGAGATCTAGGAAATGTATTTCTCTAGTGTCACAAGCTCCTATGAATTCAATTTCAAAGTGATTTTGGTTCAGTCTATTGGTGAACTCTAAAAATCGATCCTCTGATCCATCTCAAATAAGCAAAATATCATCTATGTATCTCTTCCACAATTGAATTCTGGTGCCGTAGTTTGGATCTTGATAAACGACTTCTTCTTCCAACATACCCATAAATAAGTTTGCTAATGCCGGTGCAAATTTAGTCCCTATAGCGACACCTTTCTTTTGTTGGTATGTCTTGTTATCAAACTTGAATATACTGGAATCTAATGCTAATTGTAACATTTCTTTTAGATTTGTATTTGTTGAAAGAATGAAGCAGAGTCATTTCGAAAAGTGTGGTCTATTGTTGCAATTGCCCATTTATGCTGTATTGACGTATATAGTGCTTTGACGTCCAATGTGGCCAGAGTAAAAGAATCTTGCCATTTGAATGATTGTAATAGACGTATCACTGAAGTGGAATCTTGTAAATAAGATGGTAACAGGTTGGCCCTTGGTTTGAGTATTACATCCAAATATTCTGATAAGTTCTCTGTATAAGTATAAGTAAATCCAACATTTTCATTGAGCTGTTACTGAGATTTGCTTCCCATGCTTTCTTTTTCTCCAATTCATTTATTTATTTATTTGGTTTCTACACTGTATAATTGATGGAATCAAATCATTCTTGTTTCTGTTTGTTTGGTTCCCTGTGTACCTACTTTTTCTCTCCCTTGTGCTATGCATAATTTATTTGCATAAATGCCTGTTTTGTCTTATAACCCATACAAACCTCCCTGTTACCAATCCTTAATCTCTGTCTGTAAATTGGTATCTTGAACATAATTCGGGGGGGAACTGTTGCGAAGACGCTCTGGACACAGGTAAGTCTTCACGATAAGTATTTATTAGGATAACAGGAGAGAAAGACCCCCCACAACAACAGAGGACCCCTCTACTCCAACAAGTAGCTTCAACTGACAAACTGTAGAACTTTAAGAACAACATAAACACATACAGGTTCTGTGACCTCACCAGAACCTGAACCAATAAACATTCCATGGCATAGCTTCCCATACAACAGTGTCCCTAGGTAATGAACATCATAACACATCTCCCTTTTTTTCCAAAAATTCATACACACCACCACTGATCCTCACACTTGACCTCTTTTCACAGTAGTGACTCTACCTTTGTTCCGAACCTGACTGCCTTCCACACGCACCGCACCCTTCATAACAACAGCAACTATTCTGACTGGATCTGAGTATAATGACTCTCCTTTTCTCTTCACCACACCCTTCTTTATTCTTACCCAATCACCTTGCTCCACATGCAATTCCTTTCTTCCTCGTCTTTTGTTTTCTCGCATGACCCACTCACTCTTGTTCTTCTTAAGTGCATTTCTCACTTCATCAATAACCACATCCGACTCCCTGCTCCTCCCTAACCATGGAGGACACGCCATCGAGAAAGGCTTTCGGCCCCTCATAAGTTTGAATGGACGCAAGCCAGTGGTCGCGTGAGGTGCCATGCGCAACGCCCACATTCTGTTTTGAATGGTCACTAATTTATCGAAGCCACACTGCTCTTCCATGCGTACGCTTTCCATCACACATCTATTTAGTCTTTCAACTATCCCGTTTGTTTCAGGATGATAAAGAGCTGCCCTCTTATGGCTTACTCCCCACCTTTTTAAATATGCAGGAAACAACCCACCGGTGAACTGAGTTCCATTGTCAGTAAGGACACTTTCAGGTAGTCCCTCACTCGCAAACATTTCTTGTAAAACCTTCATCATATTTTCTCCCGATATTTCACACACAAACTTGAAATCTACCCACCTGGAGAATAAATCAACCACCAGAACCACATACCTTCCTCGCCCATATCCTAGATCAACTGGACCCAGGATGTCCATTGCTATGTCACTCCAAATTTTTGTTGGAACACCAACATCAATCAGAGGTTGTTTTCTAGCCTCAACCCCCTTCCCACTCTTGATACAAAAATGACATTCTTCTAGAAGGTTCTCAACCTCCTTGTTGAATCCCGGCCACCAATAATCTGATCTTAACACCCCTTTGGTCTTGGTAAAGCAAATATGGCCACTATGAGCTAGGTCGATAATCCTCTTGTGAATACCTGCTGGAGCAACTGCTCTCTCCCACCTGAACAGTACGCCATCTGCAACAGATAGTTCATCTTTGACCTCCCAATAAGGCCTCTCCCCTGAGGAAGTGTTTTGTATATATTTTGGCCCTCATATCCTAGAAAATGCAGCAATAACGCTAATTTCCTTTCACTGGAATAAGAAGTTCCACCGGCTGCCTTCATGTAGTGTAAAAACCCCTTGTGTCATTGAGCCCACATTATCTCTGCTGGACCGGGAACTGGCATAAAAATTGGTGGTCCTGCGATACCCGGAAAACCTGCCATAATGCAAAGCTATGTGGTCTGCTGATCCCCTGGCCTCCTTCAATAAGATAAATACCCTCCGGATGCCACCTGCTATCAACACGGTGACCTGGTGCACACCTGGACTTCAACTGCTTGACATGCTGTCCCTTTTTACGTCTTTAGGTAGAAACTTTAGAACTCGAAATTCCCCGTAAATTGCAGTTCAATCCAAACAACAACGCGATCCACACGATGAATGATTTTCTTCTGTGTTGCGCACCTCCTACCGACTGTACGGTAGTGTGCTCTGCCCTATCTTGGCCACTCAATAGTCTCTTGAGCTGCGTACCTTTCTTCTGTGCTGCGCACCTCCTACCGACTGTACGGTAATGCTCTGCCCTGCCTTGGCCACTCAATAGTCTTTCGAGTTGCGTCCCTCCTACCGAATGTACGGTAATGAGCACCGCTCGGTCTTGGCTGCTCACTTTTCTTTTGTGCTGTACACCTCCTCTCCGATGTATGGTGACGTGGTCTGTGGCGTAACTAGGCTGCGCACCCCCCCTTCAGGGAACGGTAGTCCGATCGCGGCAATAACATCTCCGAGCAGCTGCGACAACGGTACTGGAGAGGCTACGCGGGTTACAGCTGCGAGATTGGTGAGGCCTCTTGGGTGAGGCGAAACGAGCAAAAAACGGACTCGTCGCTCGACGGGGAGCTAGCGCGCAGCGCGGGCACTTACTTGCTATGAGACAGCAGACTCCGGAGGGCGGCACACTCTGGATGGCAGGGCATCCGTTTTCTAGTCTCGGCGGCTGCTGCAACGCTAGGATAAGCGGAGCGGCCCAGAGCACGAAGCAGCTCACGATGGGGTCTCACTCCCTCGGCGGTCGCTACTGCGCTTTTGGGCAGTGGAGCGACGTGCAGGCAGATTAGTTGCAGGAGGTCTCCTGTCATCCCATCCTCGTCGCCATTGTTGCGAAGACGCTCTGGACACAGGTAAGTCTTCACAATAAGCATTTATTAGGATAACAGGAGAGAAAGACCCCCCCACAACAACAGAGGACCCCTCTACTCCAACAAGTAGCTTCAACTGACAAACTGTAGAACTTTAAGAACAACATAAACACATACAGGTTCTGTGACCTCACCAGAACCTGAACCAATAAACATTCCATGGCATAGCTTCCCATACAACAGTGTCCCTAGGTAATGAACATCATAACAGGAACTATTATTGGGGGAATGTTGTGATTATACACAAATCTGTATGTATTTGAATTTTTGAATCAACTATCCAATAATATATCATGTTATGAATATTATTAAAATACACCTGAGTAACCCAGATTTGAGAAAGGCTCCATTGAGCCGAAACACGTGTCTTACAGGGCGCTTTTGACT
Organism: Ambystoma mexicanum; assembly: GCF_040938575.1. Taxonomy (NCBI): domain Eukaryota; kingdom Metazoa; phylum Chordata; class Amphibia; order Caudata; family Ambystomatidae; genus Ambystoma; species Ambystoma mexicanum. The sequence continues at coordinate 288,872,420 of NC_090932.1, read as the reverse complement.
TTATGTTTTTTGATTCAATAAAAATCAGATAACTTTTTTGAAAGAAATTGGCGCAGAGTCACAGAGTTATTTCTTGATATAATGCAATTTTACGGTATAGGCTTTATACCGATAACTCCGAGGAATTGCGACATCATGAGTAAAGTATAATATTTGAAATTCTGAATTAAGAAGTGTAATATCAAAAAGGAATACTAAGGAGTCACCCACAAGACCAGCTGTAAACAGTAAAAGCCAAACACATATTTCATACATTGTTTAAAAGGCTGTCTCTGCAAGTGCTGTGTGGCAATGCTGAATGCTGTTAAGGGGGTAAACGGTTTGTTTTAGAGATCTTGTCTGGTGTGTGGGGGTAACTGGACATCACACACTCCGTAAAATTGATTGTGAAGAGATGGCATGGTGATCGATCCAAGGAAGCGCTTTGGAATCCAGAGCTCCCGTCCCTAATTTCTTAAAATATCGAGTCAATGTTGTGTCCACAGTTGTGAGGATAAGATGTACATGGGCTTAAGATTTCCATTTTAGTATGAGCTAGTGGGGCATCTTGGGGTTCACCCATTAGTTGATGTCTCAGAGTAACAGAAGGGTAGTTTTACTCTCACTATAGCATAAATAGTGTGAGAAACAGTATTTGGTTGCCATAAGGTCTTTTACAGAGGGGTGTGAGGATGGTTTATTTTGTTTGGTTGGTGTATCCATGTAGTATGACTTGAAGTATCAGAAAGGGTTATATGTGATTTCTATGCGGCAGCCAGGTTTCCTTCCCTTTAGTTTGAATTTAACAGCACCAGGATGGGAAAGAGAGAGCGGGGGAGGGGGTTTACAGAGTAAATTAAAAGGGAAACGAGAACGAAAGGACAGAAAAAAGTGGGTACAGGGAGAGACGGGCAATGTGTGTAAAGAGAGGTAAGGCGGGTAAAGGAGAGAGAGTTTGGAGTCACCAAATGTGATTTACAGGGCTTTACATGTTCAGTATAACCAAGAGCAAACACTGCTTTGCTCTCTTTGTAATGCAGAGGATAATTATGGGAGATGAGGAGGGAAGTAAATCAGGGAAAGAGAGACAAAGTAGAGAAACAAAGTGATAGCAGAAGGGAAGAGAGGTGAGGTTAAGATGGAAGGAGAGCAATCAGGGAGCGTGGAAAAAGAGACATGTGGTTAGGGGGTGAAGGATAAAGAATTAGGTTCGTAAGGTAGAGAAAGAGGGGCATGGGAATGAAAGAGAAAGGATAGAGACAGCAGAAAGAAAAACAAATTAGATAAAGGGACATAGAACGAGAAGTGGAGCAAGCAATACACAGTAAAAGAGATTAAGAGCTGTGTGAGGAAATCAGTAAGAAGACGACATAAGTGGTGAGAAATGGGGAAATGGCATATAGTGTAAGTAGGGCAAAAGAGGGAAACAATTTGAAAGCGGGTTACAGCTGCGAGATTGGCGAGGCCTCTTGGGAGAGGCGAAACAAGCAAAAAACGGACTCGTCGCTCGACGTGGAGCTAGCGGGCAGCGTGGGCACTTACTTGCTATGAGACAGCAGACTCCGGAGGGCGGCACACTCTGGATGGCAGGGCATCCGTTTTCTAGTCTCGGCGGCCGCTGCAACGCTAGGATAAGCGGAGCGGCCCAGAGCACAAAGCAGCTCACGATGGGGTCTCACTCCCTCGGCGGTCGCTACTACGCTTTTGGGCAGCGGAGCGACGTGCAGGCAGATTAGTTGCAGGAGGCCTCCTGTCATCCCATCCTCGTCGCCATTGTTTTGCGAAGACACTCTGGACACAGGCAAGTCTTCACAATAAGTATTTATTAGGATAACAGGAGAGAAAGACCCCCCCACCACAACAGAGGACCCCTCTACTCCAACAAGTAGCTTCAACTGACAAACTGTAGAACTTTAAGAACAACATAAACACATACAGGTTCTGTGACCTCACCAGAACCTGAACCAATAAACATTCCATGGCATAGCTTCCCATACAACAGTGTCCCTAGGTAATGAACATCATAACAGGAACTATTATTGGGGGAATGTTGTGATTATACACAAATCTGTTTGTATTTGAATTTTTGAATCAACTATCCAATAATATATCATGTTATGAATATTATTAAAATACACCTGAGTAGCCCAGATTTGAGAAAGGCTCCATTGAGCCGAAACACGTGTCTTACAGGGCGCTTTTGACTTTATGTTTTTGACCCTATAGAGGGCGTATTGAGGAAACAAAAACAATTTTTGATTCAATAAAAATCAGATAACTTTTTGAAAGAAATTGGCGCAGAGTCACAGAGTTATTTCTTGATATAAAGCCTTTTAAACACTTTCAACAATACTATTCTCCAAAGTGAGTACATATTGCCCTCCTACCCCGCCTAAAGAAAATGTCACATTTTATCTTTTCCCTTAAACTACATGTAAGGATATCACCTAAACAGCTCCTTTACCAAAGACAGCTTCCCCAAATCCTCACAAAGTACGAATAAATCTTGCCCCTGCTTTAAGCACTCCATGAGGTAGTGCTTAAGGTAAAAAATGAGTTTTAGCTATCCTTAAACAAGCCATTGTCACACTGTTAAACAAACAAATCCAACCCAGTTCTCTAAGTATTGGCCAGCTGCCTATCCTTATACCAATACTATTGGGTAAACCCTGGTTTACCAATTTTAGGCTCACTTTGACACTGCTCGAACCCCGCCATTTCAGCTTGCGAACATAAATCGCATGTGGTATGGCACAGAAACTGCCTTCCTCAAAATCTCCCAAAATAACATTATTATAATGAGGCAAGCAAAACATATAACAAATATGTTAGCACATTTAGATCTCAGCCTTTCCTTTGACAACCTAGTTCAAGAAATCCTTCTCTAGCATCTTTTGATGATAGTCTTTAAATTGTGCCCTTTGTTTTTATCTTTTCTATTCAACTATTACCAGTGCCCGAGATAGCCTTTACTGTGAAGTTGTATGATGTTCCCCACCAGGAAACATTAATGCAGATCCCGAGTGACCTACTCTACTGCCAATGCCAAAAACACCCTACGTTAACACTGAAAGTATGAACATTCCAATATAACTGTCATTTGCTCCTGGATGGCAAAGAGCTTCTTAAAAATAAATAGATGCAAAACAACCTTTTAATTCTAAACCCATGCCAACTTCCCCTCTACTCATATTCTACGACTTAACCACAGTCAGTCAAACTCACTTTGCTTCGAAGCAGAAAGCCTAATAGTCCTTGATCTCAAAATGGTCGTACAGACACATATTAAATCAGTGATCATTGTATCTCATCACACTAGCTGATCAGATAAATCCATCCAATCATCCCTCTCAACTGCCATCCAGTAGCTGTCACAGCTAGATTAACTCCAGACTTAACTGTGCAAATTCGCTCTTTCTTGAAATACCCCTGACATCAACTATTCTCACTCCCAAGGGATCTAGAACACTGCAGCAATTATTCCAGTCTGAAGATTTGTTATTAAGGACTTAAAGCTTGTATACATAACTCGAACCCCTCCATTGGCAAGCTTGTAAACTGTTGCTTGCACGAGGAAGCAATTACCAATACTGGAGCGAGGAGGGGGGCAGTATCTAATCCCATAGAGTGTGCATTGTATATGTCTACCGGTATCGCTGCTGCTTCCACAATGTGTGCCAGACATTTTTCTGAACAGAATGATTTCCTCTTTTTCAGAACCGCAGCTTCCAGAATGCAATATAGAGCAACCAAGAACACCTGGACTGAAACCAGGACACAGGAATTGAGAACAGACATGGAATGGATTGGGAGTGGAGTGCTGTGGGGACTGGCAGTGTTCTTAGAGGGCGCAGAAAAGGCATTATGTATAGGAGAGAGTGGTACCAGTTTAGTATAGGTAGGTGAGAGGGAGGGTGTGTGAAAGGTAAGTGAAAAAGATAGAGAGGGGAGAAGGGCAGGGGAATTTAGAGAGGGTGTGAGAGTGATTGTAAGTGATGGAGAGTGTGAAGCAGGAGAATGGTGAGAGTGAAAGGTGGTACTGGTGGTACTGAGGGAAATAGTGGGGGAGTGCAGAGAGAACGAGGGAGGTAGTGGGGAGATACTGGTGGAGACAGTGTGCAACAACAGTAGACAGATGAGTAGCCAGGGGTTGGTGAGAGGAGAGGTGTTCAGGTAGTGAGAAAGAGAGTCGAAAGAGAGAACAGAGTTGCAGGTAGTCTGAGGGTAACAAAAGAAAGGAGAGGGAAAGGGAGAGAAGTGATAGTAGAAGGAAATTGTGGGAGATAGAGTGAGGAGGAGATGAGGAAGATCACAGAGGTAGGAGAGAGGAGACAGATCTAAAGAGAGAAGTAGAGGAGAGAGAGTGTGTGATGGGAGAGACTGGTGGACAACCCTAGTGAACTCACTCTGCGGACCAAAAGAGGGTTGATCATTATGAGAATCCCTAAGAGGGTTAGACATGGATGGCCACAGAATGTAGGTTTCCTGTCAGAATATAGAAGACAAAGACAGTAGGGGTTACTTTGCTTTAGGATACATTGGGTATGTTGAGCTTGTTGACTAAAGCTCCTTGGGGTACTGACGATGGTTCTATGTTATTTGTCATGCACAATTATCCACTACAAATGCTCATTTTATGCGGGACCCTTTTTGCCCACACAAGTTAAAAACATGATGCAAGGCCACTAATATGGATGGAGCAGTTGGGGAGTGTTTCCTGTGTTTGGAGTTCTGCATGGCACGGAGTGCATGGAGTGTTTCTTATGTTTCCTTTAGTTTGAGCAGATGGAGCATGGATGCAAATCACCCTCTGAAAATCCTTGGTTTTCCTCAACCCATAATGGATCATAGCCAACAATCTCAACTACCTGCACACCCACAGACAAGACTGCAATATTGATGTTGCAACTCCATATGGTCTGAAGGGCTGCAGAAAGAAAGCTGTCTACACTGCATGCATTAAGTACCCCAAGTAAGTGAAATGAACATTATCGCTGTTAAACTTGGTAAAACAAAACATTTGGAAGTAACCCTACATAACAATTCACAGTGCTGCGAAAGCTGTGAGATTTGTCCGAAAGAGCCAGCATTGGATTCTGGGTGCCCCGCCTCTCGCTCCTTAGCAACGCAGACCCTGACTTTGGGCTTGGGAGGTTTGGGGGAGCCACTGTGCAGTAATGTGATAGTTGGGAGTCACCTGTCGGTGACTGTCCCAGCTCTATACACTGATAGCTCCCTGGCACCCTCTGTGGTCCCCCGGTTGCGTGTCTTAGCATGGCGCTCTGCCAAAGGGCCTGGCTCACAGAGGGACAAGGATAGTCAGAAACAGGATCTGAGTTTCTGCACAATGCAAGAACATGCACCGGCGGGGAATTTGGTTATATCTAATGAAGTTTTCGAACTTGGGCAAAGCGTCAACGCTGTACTTGAAGCTCTGCCTCTCATATATGAAGGATAGTTGAATGCAATGGGAGCATCGCTGGCTGAAAAAAACAGTCCTGCTAGTCTAACAAACCTGAAACAGGGGCTTGATACTTACTGTAATGAATCAAGATCTTCTTAGCAGCCGCTAGCAATTGAAATTGCAAACTTGAGTGCAAACATAAACATCACTGAGGAAGCACCAAACTACTTAAACAGCCACGCGCAATTACATCCACAACATAAATCCCTGGATGATGTCTTTGAAGCCGTACAATTCGGCTCAGAACCAACTTCATTGACGGAAGAAATAAATGAAGGAGACGGCACTTCTCGACGCCGCGACTCATTAGCAGTAGCAGATAAACTTCTACGAGAATTGACGCTACTCAATTACAATGTTAGTTGCAAATCTCACGATTGGACAGTTAGAGAATCCACAAAATGCGCATTTTGAAAGGCCAATGTTAATGATTCTACTCATTGCCAAGAGACAGAATCGAAAGGCTGCACTGACCACGGTCCTGGAAAACGAAGAAGAGTGGAGTCCAGTAGCTCACCAACTGTGGTTTGCTCTCAACGTAGAAGGCCAGTTGCTCAGCCACAAAGTGTAAACAACCTTGGTACAGCCCCTAATATTAGGGGCCTCAATCACAGGTGCAAAGTTAGGCAGGAATACCCGGTGAAGTCCTCTGACGAGTCATCTTCTGATTCATCATTTGTAGCTCGGGAATACCCAAAAATTAGAAGAAGTCTTCCGGTGGGAAAATTTGGACCCCCAAACACAAAAGGCAACATAAAAGATATTGTTCAAAAAGTACTCCAGGAATTGAATCCCAATATCATGTTTGTACGAACTATCGCTGTTGCACCCTTTTAAAAGATGTACAAACAACTTAACGATAACCTAAGAGACCAGAGTACTCTGATCGCAATGATGAACTCCAAATTGGTAAATATTGAAGTGGAAATAAACACAACAAAAATAACAAATGAAAATGGAAAAGCCGAATTATCTGAAAATCTGCTGATGGAACAACAAAAAAATAACATAGAAGACAAAAGTCTCCTTGCAGAAGTGGGAAGAGAAGCCCTTGTTTTACTAAAACAAAAATCATGCACTGGTGAATCAAATGACAAAGGAGCTCCTTTGAAAACACCAGCTAATGTCCATCAGGCTGGCTACCTTCATTCTGCGACCCAAAGTGATTTTTGCAAAGACTGTATTCAGCGAACCACTTCTACAGGAACAACTACTCCACTACTTGAAACAGAATCTCACGCATGTCGAGAGAGTCATCTTGAAGGGTCCAACTCAAAGAGTGCGCGATCACAAGTGCTCTTAGAAGCAACCCCGTGTATTGAGTTGGATGAGGATGGACCTTCAACTCTTCCCTCCACATCAGCGAACGCAGAGGGTCAAGTTGGCAATCCGATGAATGACAAACCAGCAACTACTAATGAAGATGATGGAAATTATTAAATCTTTCATTCAAACAAGCCTAAAGTGGGAATGACCCGCGCAAGGTCTATTCTACAAGGGAAGAAAACCCAAAACCAGCCAAAAGGCAGGTGCCACAATGCAAACAATTCTTGGCAATTTCTCTGGAACATTAAGTCTTTGAATGTTACAGCCGCTTCTTCAAATACGTCAAAAACTTTGGCAATTCCATTGGAAATACAGACGGTTACTAGAACTACTGGAATAACTTCTGTGACCTGAACAAATGACCAAGAGGTCAAAGACGAAACAAACAGGGCCGATCTTGTAAACCTTTCAATTTATGGATCAGACGAAGAAGATGTGATCGAGGTCCATGGAAATATCACCAGGAAAGTTTCCTGTATTGAATCAAAAGAAGACCTAGATTCCTCCTGTAGTGAGGACTCAGCGGATACTTCCGAGGTTGACTCCCAGATGGCATGTGACGTCATCCCAAAGCCGAAACTCAAACCTAGAAATGAAGTTGATGTGTGGAAGAGTAATCTGAAACGTTCCAGCTTCTTGACCATGGGAGAAAAGAGGGTGAAACTAGAGGCGGAATAACTCATAAATAAGCTCCTACCAAAACAGAATCACTCAGTTCTAAGTAGTAATGAGGTGAACAAACACAAAAGAGAACCAATATCATCTATACATCGTCGAAAGCCAGCCCAGAAGGAGTGGCATGGGTTAGGCACCGCTTACACGAAGGGCACACGACAAGATGATAAACCAAGTACACAAGGTTCTCCTCAACTAAATAAAAGGGTAAAACCAAAAATATGCTCCAACTACTCTCTTGTACTAGAACGTATTCTACCTGCCAACGAGGGCCTTATTTTGAACAGGAAAAATGTCCTACCTCTACTACATTACATCCCAAATTTAAGAACGATAGTATCTGATGACATTAGAACAGTGGAATTTCTGGACGAGACTTTGCACAATTGGGTGAGTCTTCATATTCAGTCCTCAATCATTCGTGATATGCTATTGGGTGCTGTGCCCTCCCTTAATCCACTTGGGTATGATATTGTGGAAATTAGAGCTAATATTGGGTCGGAGAAAAATCACAACAACTTAAAGAGTACTAATGATCTTGATCAACATGAAAAATCGAAGAACGTTCCAATTCTAACGGGACGTGCCAGTTTGCCTAGCTCAGGAAAATCAGGCCTTTTCATCATTGAAGATTCCAAAACTAAAAAAGCCCATGCCCCTAATGAAGTTGTGTCGATGGGTGATCACATAATAATAACAATAGCAGTTAATAATAAATGTCAGGAAAAAAACAACAAAAACATCAAGACTCTCCAGGTGAAAAAGATGACACCTGGAGTTGGATTGCTGGAGCGCGGGATGGACGTAATTGCAGTTAACGTCAAACTGTTCCACAATAACCGAGATATCATATTGGAACTTCACAATCTGAAGGCGATGGCCATTCTGTGCCTACAAGAAACTTGGCTGACCATGGCCCCCTTAGTGGAAGGCTACGAAATAACCCTAAATCCTGCAATAAAAAAAAATCAAAGGTCCCCTCTTGGCTGGATTGATGACACTGGTAAAAAAAGAGAGTGGCTTTCGTGTTATCAGCACAATCAACTTCTCTTCTTATATATAATTGACCACTATCGCCTTACCAGTTCAACTAAAAAGCATTGGGGACAAAATATACATTATCAATGTGTACTGGCATCATTAAGCTTTTGGCATGCTCCGGTTCATTGACCAAATATCCGAAATGATAGATAACAGCAAAGCCACAAACCTGAGCTCTAACATCATACTATGAGGTGATTTAAATATTGATTGTGTATTTGCTATGACATCTAAAATATGGAAAACTTGAAGATCCAAAGGGCTCACTCCAGTAGCAATCAGATGGTGTGAAGAAATGGAGGCAAGGGACCTATGCCTGTTAAATGGAAACATCATTGATGACACTCCCTCACGATCTACTTGGAAAAGATCTCAACAAGAATCAATCCTTGATTATTTTTTTGTGTCGGACCGAATTGCCCATAGAATTGCCACTTTGCAAGTCATTGAAATGTACGAAAGTGACCATAACCTTGTAGAAATAACTATCTATGGAATTTCAAATTGCTGCAAAGCAACTTGGCCTCTACCAATATCCATAGTACCTAGCAGAAATAGGTTGCGAATGGACGCTCATAAAGTGGAACATATTACAAGAGCCTTGCAAAATGATACGCATATGAATAATTGAGATAAAATCGAATACAGTGCCTTACTAGAGCACTACACGGAGAGTACGCTAGGCTCACATAAAACAACATTCAAAAGGCGACATGCATATGACATTGAGATCTTGACAGAGAAAAGAGAACTCCGGAAAAAAATTAGATCCATAACTAAGAGCGGTGCAAAGAATAAACAAAAAGAGACAAAAAAGACCCAAAAAAGTATAAAAACTGGCTAATCTCATCGATACATATAAGAACAGTGTGACGAAGAGGCTATGATGACCAACTTGTCTTACAAAAACTCAAGGGACTTCTGGAGACTTCTAAATGACATAAGTGCTCCCCAGCAAACTTTGTTGAGCAACATGGTTTCAGAGACAGAGTGGATTCAGCACTATAATGTGCTATTTGCAAAGCACAGTTCTGTCAAAGCTCTGGCCTTTCCAGCTCTGGACCAATGGGAGATCAAAATGAAGAAAGAAGACATCTTAAGGAACATCACTCAAATCAGTTATTCCCGAGCGCCCGGACCTGATGCCTCACAAATCAAATGTTACAGGAAAATCCTGAGAAGTCGGCCGATTTCTGCTCCCTCCTGCTCAATTGGATCTTAAACAGTTGCACAATTCGGGAGTCCTGGAGGAGAACAATCGTGGTGCCTATATTCAAAAAAGGCCTTAGATTGGAGCCAAAGAACTATTGCCCGATGGCAATCCTCAATGTTATTTGAAACATGTTTGCCATTCAAATTCAACACCATTTGACATCATGGATGAAAACATCATGTACATACGACCTAAGGCAAACCGGATTTGTTAAAGGCGTGGGATGTGGATCAAATATATTAATAATCAATCTTCTCAAGATGGAAGCAATTCGGCAGGGAACAAAAATATATCTGGCGTTCGTCGATCTAACCCAAACCTTTGACAGTGTGGGCAAAAGTGAAACAATGGAAGTGTCCAGCAAGCTTGATTTGAGCACTGAGACAATTGAACTCAAGAACAGAAATAAGAATTCGCCTCAATTGTGCAGGAACCCTGTCCGCCCCTATTAAGACCTATAGAGGGGTTAAACAGGGGTGCCCTTTGGCCTCCATTTGATTTAGTCTGTTTATATCAGACAGAGGTGCAGTCTTGGGAGAAGTGGTTGCGTCCCCTCCAAAAATCAATGGGAACCATATTGGCTGGATGCTTTACGCAGATAACCTAGTTCTTCTAGATGTCTCTCCGATCTGTCTTCAACGGAAACTGTTTGCCTTGGAAAAATAATTGAACGCAAATGAACTTAAGATCAGCCCTACTAAATCTGAAATATTAATTCTCTAAAACTTAAGAGGAAAAAAAAGGAATGACTAAAAAGAAGCTGCATTGGCAGCTGGGTAAAGAAATCTTAAGATGTGTGAACAAAACTAAATATTTAGGCATGTGGATTAACAGGAGCATCAATGACGCCCCCCTGGGCTGAAACGGAAAAAACAAAGTGCAAACAACTAGCAACTCAAGGCCCGGTTATATATATAAAATGCGGCAAATTTTCAGGAAAACCAGTAGTGGACGTCTATAAGCAGAAATCGGTGCCTGTCTTGATTCATGGAGCCGAATGTGACTTAGGGAGTTCTCACTCCTTGTGGTCACTCTTTGAAAACACATTCTGGCGAAGAGTGCCATGGCTGGCAAGGAGGGTTCCCACTGCATGCATTCGTTATGAGTTCGGGCTTACATCCAAAAACGCGAGAGTGGCATGGAACATGCTGTCGCTCTACAGAAAAATGATTGTTGAAGACCGGCCCCTTTAATTTGACATACTCCAAAATCTAAGAGGTTGTAAAAATGAAACAATTCGGCGGCAGTGGGCTGACCGGTGTGAAAACCTCCTTGATGAACTCAATACTGATTATAATAATACATTGCAAGATAATCCAAATCTAGTCCAAAATAAATGGTGGCAACAAGATTGGATGGATAGTGTGGATCAGAGAGCACGCCACAGACTAATGCAAAAAGCTGCTCTAGAGTCAAAAGCTCTGAATAAATTGCCTAGCTGTTTAGAGAAGTTGCCACGTAAGCAACAAAGAATCATATACATGAAGTTTTAGATGAATTTATTTGAAACTAAAGAAACACAATGTTTGAGGAAAAACAACCCACTGCTAGATCTTAAGTGTAGACTCTGTAATCCCGCTGATGAAACATTGAAGCACTTAACGCTATTCTGTTCGGCACTTAAAAACATAAGAACTAAGCATTTTGGAGTATATATTCTAGAAAGGCCTTCAATGTGTGGTGAGGATTGGTGGTTGATGCTGTCGTACGGAACTAAGAAAAAATGTGCATATGCCTTGACTTATTACTTAGCACAAGTGATTGAACAGTTAACAAAACACGACACAGAGACTAAAACTTGAATCACGTGGATGAAATAACAAGAAAAAATCCCTTGTTAGTACATACATTTGCGAGGAAAAACTTTTGCGAATGTTCTGCATTAATGGAAGGATAATTTAATTTTGATTAACTGTTTTATCGAGAGGAGGGGAAACATGTTATTGTATTTTAAAGGTTTGTAATAAACTGAATAACATTTTAAAAAAATGTTTTTAAAAAGCTGTTGCTTCAATAGGGAAAGTATACTAAATCAATAACGCAGTGTACTCTAATGGTTTCAACCCTATATCTCATTAATGACCTTCAGGACTAAAACCTCTAGTTGAAAGAGGTATGGGTAGCATATTACTTACCTTACTTTGGCTGGCCGTTGTTAAGGATTTCAATCAGGCGACGCACACCTTAGTCTCGGCCCAGTATGCAGCGCACAAATGAAATGCTTATGTTTTAATGTTAGATTCAATATTGAGATGGTACACCACTCATATCACACCCCCTTTTCAAATACCTTGGGTCACAATGGATCATGAACCAGGCTGGTTGATAAAATGTAATATTGATTTATTTTAAAAATCAAAAGAAATCATACAATTTTTAATATGGGGCAGCAATCACCAATGGGGTGATAAGAATAATAGGAATGTAAGCAATGCACTTAGTTTAACCTTCTATTGACACAACTACAAAACACCAGGGAATAGGAGCACTTTTTGATTTTAGGTAAAATAGCACTTGGGTTAGAATTTCCCCTTGCAATGTTCCCTCAACCCACAAATAATCAATTCTAAGTGGATAAACAAAAGCAGCAGGTAATCAGGAATGACAAATGGAAAACAGAATTGAAATCCGACTTTCCTTCCCCAAACAAAAGAGAAAACGGATTTTAAACCCTGGCAATGCTAAAATGACACTCGGAAATGGATGAATAAATGAATGAATGTGCATAACTCTTGAAAAAAAAAGAATTCTTTACTGGAGCAACACTGGAAAGATACTAGCAATCACAAGCAATGGATTGAGCAAAAGCATATAATTCGAAATTGAATGGAAGATTTAAAACAGTTTATAATCAAATAACACGTTGTAAATTTAGCAAACTTTTGCAATTCCCGCCTGAATTTCCCAAAACGATTTTTAATAAAAGCAGGTGAAATATATTTTGTGTTGGGGTGTAGCATTGGATCATAGGTACAATATGGAAGTGAAATGAGGTCTCTAGATGGTAAATTGAGTGAGTTATGCAAGACCCAGTGAGGTGCATTTTGAGAAAATGAAGGTGCGCAAAAGGAAAATAAATCAGTTTTGACAAGACAGTTTTACTCTACACTAGAGCATTCAGGCTAGGCTACCAGATTGAGACACAGTAAGCTCCAGGGTTGACTCGTGAGTTCAACCCTAGCACATCCGCGCTCGCTCTGGCGGAACCAGTCCGATCACCCAAAAGAGGATTAAGGGTTTAGGATTTCACAAGATAAAATTATTAAAGAAGTTGGCGCTAGCACAAGAAATCAAATGCAGTGTTTCAAGAATGATTTTTGACAACATTACAAGTTATCAGGATAAGGATAGGTTGACTTGGAGAGTGGACTAAGGACAAGGCAAGGCAAAGTATAGTATGGCTTTCTATGGTTCCTAGTGATACTCACAGTCCACTTTTTAGTTTGGATTGTGGACAGTCAGTGGTTCTGGTCACCACACGGATCTGGTCTAACAAAGGACAGCCGGACAAAATCAGCGGGACAGGATCCGATGGGCATGGACTGGATACCAAAGGATAGTTCTTCTGGACAGGCAATTCTGGTTACCGGATACTATAGGTCATCAGGGTAGCAGGATGGCAGCAGCCTGCAGTGTGTGGCAGCAAGCCAAGCTGGATTAGGATGCCAAAAGTACCACAGTTTCTCCTGGTTACTGGGAGATTAGTGGGTTTTAATATTGTAGGGTAGTCCTTGCTGGAGCAGGATCAGCAATGCTTGGGTTTTGAAATGGGCCCTGGAATAGGATCAGCAATGCTTGGCCTTGTAGTTGGAATCTGGAGTCTGAAAGATGAAACAGGAACAGGAACGCAGCGCAGGAAATCAGGAAGAGTGGTCTGTCTAGGGTCTTGTCAGGGACCCTTATTTATAATGCCAAATGACATCTTCAAGGTAGAGGCTGGGCAGGGTTAACTACGCCCGACCCTGAACTACTTGGATTGGGCAGTGCAGCTAGTCTCAGCCTCGCTGTCAGTTGGTTGGATTTCTAAGGGGATGATGTCAGGTTTATTTGGTGATGTTTACAATGTCCCAACACTCCCACATTTGATTTACTTAAAATCTGATTTTGCCAAAAACATATATTTCCTCACTTGCAATCACTTGGCAAATTATACACACAGTTCACATATTATGTGCATCACATTTCATTCCAATCCTCAGGTCTGTGCGACCTTGTTTCACCCTTCTGATATATTTTGGTAGTTTTTACACCTTAAAGATTTGGCTTAAAATTCCACAATTTTATACACAAATGCGAATTGTCCCCAGGGATGTATGTACACAATCTTATGTTTGCCACATTAATACTTTCCTTAGAATATGTCATATTTTGTAACTTCCGTTCCCCATGCAGCAATGAGGTCTACCAAGTTTCAAATGATAGCCCACAAAATTAGATTGAACACTGCAAACGTTTAACATTTTTGCTTATTCTTGCTGCAGAAATAAAAGTCTTTAAAGATTCTTTATAACATAGTCTTCTCTGGCACCAAAAGGCAGTCCCTTTGTTACTAGATCCTGTTTTTTGTTTTCTTCCTCCAACTGCAAGCAGCTGTCATTTCCTTCCAGGCAAGGGGGTTTCCAGTCTTAATTGAAGGTTTTATTGCCCCTTCACACTTGACAGGTAAGTGTCCCAGGGCTGCTATTGTCCCAGCCTGGAGCACAGACGAATGTAGGCACTTTGCACCTACTTGTCCTGGAGTTTCATGGCTGGCAACTGGAATAACAGGTTTTTCTGAGAGCTTGGAACTCCATCCTATGTGTTTTCATCTGTTTAATTTCTTACTTTGGGTCTTGAATTAAACAAGCCAAAGACAGAAGATATCCTATGTGTGTATTATCACCACTAACATAATTCCTTTACCTTGCTAAGTAAGCAGGCTTTCATCAACAGTTTATTTTAAAACAGGACATTTATTTCTCTTCAGTCAGCAAAGCCCATTTTTCCACACGTGTTAAAAACTGCTAGCATTTCTTTCTTTAATTCGGTTTGCAGCTCCTCAGATTGCTACTGTCTGCAGCTGTAGTCATTTTCCTTGCATGCAGGAGTTTTATCTAAAGCATAGATACATTTATCCTTGACCTGGCTCAGAGGGTAAAATGTCTCTTTGAACTGCTGCACCTGGATACAATTGGCAAGAAATAAACGCATGTTCCCGTGCGAGTAAAAAGAAAGTTGCTTGTGGATTTCTTTCAAATCTACTTTGACAGGACCTGTCATTCAGGAATTATGCCCGGTTTTTCTGCAGCACAATGAATTATCCTGGGCCTGGCAGGGCCGTTTCCATCACAGTGGTTTCAGAATGCATAGATGGAAATAGCATAACACAGCATTTTGAAAGGGTGAAAAAAGGTTTTATTTTGAAGGGGAATTTTTGGCTTTTGCAGAAATGCAGCACTGCCGGTACAATGGATTCCATATATCTGTCTCAGAACACACTGGCATACTTTTTCAGTGTGTCCCCTTGTTCCATCTTACCTGAAGTGTACTAGGCAGGATGATGCAGCCTTTTTTTTTTGTTGCTGCCAAAACTGAGTTTTGAGGTCCTGGTGCGCACAAGAGCCAGCGTCGCCAGGTTGCTGTTTCTTGCGCAAATGCAGCTTGGTGATGTGGTGCAATGCGGTTGAGTGGGTCAATATATCCCACACTGTCAGGACTTCAAAATTGCTAAAAAAAATCTCCATCTGTAAAAATAGAAAAAGAGACGACTGCCTCTAATTCTAGATAATCAGCAATATGATAACAAGCACGACAACATGCACCAGTCATTATTATTTGGGTATTTATTGAGGGCAGACCTAGCTTCAGGAAGCAACAGATGGCTTTACAATGATAAGGGGGAAGAACGCAGTGTGGGAAGCAGAGAAAAATGGAGCAGGGAGCTAACGGGAGGACAAGGGAGGGCAATTGGCAGCAAAGGATCTACAAGCAACCAGGGGGTTGGGAGGTGGGGCCGCGGGGAGCAGATCACAGAGTCTCAGGAAGGGTGGGCAATGCAGCGTGTGTGGACCTAGGTGTTAAGGAGGAGTCATTCCCCTGAACTATAGAAGTGATGGGGAAATTCTGATTGATGTTGACAGGGAGGATGTTTCAGAGTCTTGGAGCGTAGAGAGAGGAGTTCTGTTTTCTGGTACTTTCCTTCGTGCACCGTTGGAGTTCAAGTCTTCACATTTCCTTACTTCTAGTGGATCGCAGGCCTCGGGAGATGCTGAGTTTCTCAGTGAGGTAGCTTGGGGACTTCAGGGTGACACCTTCCCTGCACAGATGGAAATAGCATAACACAGCATTTTGAAAGGGTGAAAAAAGGTTTAATTTTGAAGGGGAATTTTTGGCTTTTGCAGCAATGCAGTGCTGCCGGTTCACTTGATTCCATATTTGTGTCTCAGAACACACTGGCATACTTTTTCAGTGTGTCCCCTTGTTCCATCTTGCCTGTAGGATGGTGCAGCCATTTTTTTTGTTGCTGCCAAAACGCAATTTTGAAGTCCTGGTGCGCACAGGAGCCAGCGACACCAGGTTGCTGTTTCTTGCGCAAATGCAGCTTGGTGATGTGGTGCAATGCTGCTCAGTGGGTCACTATATCCCACGCCCCCTGACTTCTCCTGGGCTTCCAAGTCGAGGGGGAGTCAGGCAAGTGGGATTTCTCCATGGGCCACAGCAGGATCCGGCAGGTATGAGTCCCTCTTCCATCAGAGAACGGTGCGTCCTGCTCCTCTTGTTGTCTCTGGTCGGAACGTGGAACGACACTCCCTGCTTTCCCTGGGATCTTCCTTTCATGATGTGGAGCGACACTCCCGGATCTCGTTTGGTTTCTCCGTTCCAGGCTGCCGGGCGGCCCCACCAATTGGGTTGACAGCAGTGGGATACACAGGCATTTAATAATAACAGTTGATAATGAAGAAAATACTCCCTGTTACCTAATCATATCTATAAATCCTATTGGCTCCCTTCTGGTTCTTCTTTTCCTCATTCTCCTGTTTCCGATGTCTCCTCTGTTTGATTCTCTCTGGTCTGCTCAATTTGTTGCAAAGTGTGCCTAGGGTGACAGCTCTTTAGTTGATTAATATGGAGCCATTTCTCTTCTGTCAATTCGCCTTTGGGGGTGCAGATTCTGTAGGCGAGGCCTGGGATGGTGACCTCTTCTCCCTTTTTGAACTTCAATCTCTACA
The DNA here is from genome assembly GCF_040938575.1 of Ambystoma mexicanum. Taxonomy (NCBI): domain Eukaryota; kingdom Metazoa; phylum Chordata; class Amphibia; order Caudata; family Ambystomatidae; genus Ambystoma; species Ambystoma mexicanum. Next base: position 288,855,514 of record NC_090932.1, on the reverse strand, counting down.
ATAGCACTGGGGCCTACCAGAAGGCTTTCTTTAGAACTGCCAGGGCCCTGAGATTTACTGTCCAGTTGTGACCGGGCTTGGCAATAACTGGGATCCAAATTAATCTCGAGACGGTTGAGGATGTGACTGCCCATGTAAAAGGCAGAAGGAACTCCTTGCACGACCCAACAGTTGTGTTCTATGCTTTTGTCACCTCTAGAAATTTTTATCATACAACTGCTAAGCAGAAGATGTTTGGATCAGGGAATTTCCAGGCCCCATACCCATTGATAAACTGACTCAACAGCGGGCAGGGTCTGGCCTTTTGGGAGTTTCCTGAATAATCTTCGCTGATGAAGCTTTCTTCGCTATTCAAGTCAACTCGGGCGAGGACAGACTCCTTCCCGTCATTTAACTGAATCGGAAAGAAGAGCTGTTCGCCCTTCTTCTGAATGCCAGCTACACTTTGTGCTGGTTTGTCATAAATTTTGGCTATAGAATTGGGATTTTCAGATTGTGAATTGGTATACAATTTCAAAGTATTTCCTTCCAGTGTGGAATGCCACTTGAGACTGGAAGGAAGGTTGATTTTCAGAAATGGAGAGGAGTTCCCATTACCAGTTTGTTGTCCCACAGCAATTACAGTAATGTCGGGTAATTCATTATTTTGAAGATGAAACTTAATTTGATCTGGTTTTTGTTCAACCATTTGGCATGTGCCATTTAGACTAACATGGTTGACACTCTGTTTTAATTTGATTGGCCTGTGAGTCTGGGTCCAGAGTACCTTATTCACACAGTCCATTAGGGGAGACAACCAACAGAGGATATCATTCCCTAATAGACAGAGGGTTCCCTCTGGAGCCCCGACTATGACCGGGTGCTTCATCTTGTGTCGCCCAATTTTTATTTCCAAATCCGCAGTCCCCTCGACAGGAATTTCATTCCCATAGAAGTTCTGGAGTTGTCCAGGAAGAGGGGTGAGAGGGATCTGGTATCTCTCCCCCCTTCCTGAATTTAGCTGATCAATGGCCCTTTTCGACACAAGAGTGGCTTGGCATCCAGTGTCCACCATTGCAGGAATTGCACATTGCCCTTGCACTTGGACTGGGGCATAAAATCTACCCTCCTTTTCCTCCAATGGGCAAAGGTAATGGGCATTCTCGGCAAGTTTGGTGATAAATGTCCTTATTTTTGACTCCGACACTGGAGTAGTTTGGTCATGATTCTGTGTTGGAGTTTGGTGATCTGAAAGAAAGATTTGACATTGGATATGTGGGGAGTTTTGGGCTCCCCTTTTTCTGATTCTGCCCCTCCCCCATTTTTGGAGGCAGTCACCAGACTTGGTTTGGACAGTGTGGCTTCCTTGATGCTCATTTTGGGGTTCAATGATGGGCGAGTCTGACTCAGTCGCCTCATTCACCCAGTCTTCATCTGGATCTCTTGGGACCCATTTTTCTTTGGGAGGAGTTCCCCCGTCCCTGAAGGAGAAGATATTTCCCCAGACTCTTCTGAGGCTTCTTCCCCTTCGAACTGGAGGACACTAATTTCCTCCACAAAATGGGTCTCTTTGGGTTCTTTGTTTCTCCTACCCGCCCTCTGTTCCTTGGGTGGCAGGTTTTCGGGGGCAGGAGATTTTGGTTCCGGTTCCCGGGTGTCAAGGGGCTTTTGTCGGGTAAGGAAGGAAGCTTCCTCTATGGCTTTAGACTTCCCTTCCCCCGTGCCTCCTCCATTTTTGAAACCGCTGAGTTGTTGGGGTGCCCCCCGTCATTGTTCTGGAGTACCTGACCCTTGGTTTGCAGAGTTCTGAGCCGCCATGTTCATCTGAGGGTTCTGTTGTGCCCTTAACATGCGATCCAGATCCTGGGACAGGTTCTGGACCTGGCGCTCCAGTTGTGACACCCATTACGACTGGTACGGGGTCTCTGGTCAACCCTAGTTGAATCCCAGGAAGGGTAACTATCCCTTCTCCCATAGTAGCCTGGGTATTGAGAATTTTGGTAACCCTCCACCCTTGGCCTCCCCTCTCCCGGATTGGGCTGTCTGGGCTTCTGAAAGCGGGTAAAGAAAGAAGGGTTGTTCTGCAAGTTGGAGTTTTGTGGGTACCGTGGAAAGAAACTCAACCCGGCATTTGGGGGATTACTGCCCTCTTGGGAAAGTTAGGAGGGAGGTTTCCTGGGGTGGTACCTACCTGGTTGGACCCCCCCTTTGGGCGGGAAGAGTCCATACATACCCCAGGATTGGTCTGTTACCCTTATATCAGGGGCTGATGTAATCAGGGGACCCATTTGTGGGATTACGTCCCTGACTACCACCTGTCTGGGATTGGCCGAGGGCCTTCTGGGACTTTGATTGGGTTGATTTGGTACAAGTATATTTTTCGGCCCCCCCCATCTCCAGATCTAAAATGGGGGCAACCTTCACCTCTGCCACCATAGCAACAGCAGGGGTGTTGGCTGGTTGGGGGTTTTTGTTTGGATTTTCGTTATCTGCAGGATTTTGGACCTCATAAATGCGGGTCGCCTGCTCTATGACCCAGTCCAGCGATCTTTTCTCATGAAAGTTCCTCACTTGCTGGGCCATTATATATTTTGGGAGGGCATGAAAGAAGGTGGTGATGAACTCCCGACTATCTGTGCGCACCCTCCTGTTGGTCTGTGCAAAAGTGCGTTTGAGCTCCTGCACAAATTCTTGTGGGGCCTGATCTTCCCTGCACGGCAGATTGTAGGCCGCCTTGCGGGCCTCTTGGGGGTTTCTGTGAGCAGAAAAATGTTTTAAGATGTCCGCCCTGTAGGTGGACCATCTGGAATGGTTCTGGTCCTCCCGTCCCGCAAAGAAACTGGAGTATTCAGGGGAGAAGTTCCATTTTACATACTCTATGCAATTCTGGCTGTCCTTCATATGGAGAGTATCTCAAATAGTTCTAAGTGTTGCCAAACAGAATACTTAGCATTTTTATGATATGGAGTTATGAAACTCCTAATGGCCTTAATCTGCCTAATGGGATCTTTGTTCATAGCTCTCTTAAGTTTGTTTGCTTTCTTTGTTTTAGTCACCCGAGTCCACTCACCCTCAGACTCAGAGGCGCTGCTACTGGAGGTCCCTTCTTGATCCTCTAGGCACTCCTGGATTCTGCAAGCTTGAGAAAGTCTCTCAGAATGTTGGGGCCTAGTTTCTCTACTCCTGTGGTGCTCAGAAGAGTCCTCTGACTCTTCCCTGCTCCCAGGGTTGGTGGTGAATCCCCCCAACTGCCCTAACTGGGTAGAGGTCTTCAGGATGCTCTTTTCGAGCCTTATTTCCTTTAGTTCCCCATCAAATTTAACCAACTAGTCCCTTGGAAAGCGGTATTTCATTGGATCTGATTCCCTGACCCTCCCCTCATAGGAGTCTTCCTTGTCAGAGATATCAACCCTAATATTTGGGTATCTGTACAGGGACGCCCGTCCATTCATTTCTGGGGGGCACTGATCTGTCAGTCCCATTTTACCAAATCTATTGAATTCTTCCAGCCCCATGGCTCCAGGCTCATGTGAGCCAGTAGACATGAAGTTGGCAGTGTTCATGGTATTGATTGGGTTTGAGTCCCTGAGTACAGAGGTCCTTATGTTATGATTAGTGGTTTCCCTGTCCCTCTCTACCTGTTCAGGGTCCCTCCAGTTAGGATTTAGTCTAGCACCCTCTTTCTCCAACCTTGCTAGCTTTTCTTTTTCAGACCCTATTTCTTGGTAATAAGCAAAGATATGAGCCTTTTGTTCATCTATCAAGGCCTTACTGTTCCCAATGATCCGCTCTTGCGCTGCCACTTGCTGGTGGAGCCCATCATTCTTTTCACAGAGAGCCTCACTGTCTCTCTGTGCTTCCTGTATGGTCTGGGAATACTGGGACATTTTTGCTGCAGGAGACTCACCTCCTGAGTTTTAGCATCTTTGGTCTGGGTGTTCTCTTCCAGAGCACCCTCTACCCATCTGGCGTGCCCAGTACCCCTACAAAATATCCCCACCAAAAATCTCGCCGTATATATAGGCGTTTGTCTCGCAATAGGCGATATTTTTGGGGAGGATATTTTGTGGGAGCAGGGGTTGTGGGGGTGTCCCCCGCACCTTTTAAAATAATGCAGGGGTTGCAGGGGTGTCCCCCACAGGGTCCATGCGTCAATATCGCCACAAAAATATGCCGATATTTTTTGTATCGCAATATTTTTGCGGGGATATTATCACATGGAAACGCATGCGCCAGTAGCTTGCCATACTCTGTTTTTAGTTTATTGAGCTTCTGTATGGCTAACGCTCTTCCCTCTAACTCGGTTTTTAACTTGCTTATTTCCTGGCCTAGGGCGTCTTTCTCTTGATTTAGGGTGCACCTCTGTTCAGCCAGGTCATCTCTTTGTTTTTTGATGGCATTAGATTTCTGGCGCTCTTCATCAAATTCTCTTTGAGAGTGGAGGTCTCTCAAGATTATGATTTTCCTCTACCAATTTCTGTATCTGATCTTGTACAGTAACTATCTGCTCTGCACAGACCTTTTTATATTTTATCTGTTGATTTAACTTCTGGTGGCTTTCTTTCAGAGAGTCAACCTTTTCCCTACACTCCTCTTTCAATGCCTTTTTCAATGCATCTACTTGGGTCTCTTGATCTGCATTATTCTGCTGTTGTCGAGCCAAATCCTCTTTTAATTTTATGATGTAATTTTCAAATTCTACCTCCAACTTTTGGCTATTTTGCAATGTTTGTTCCGCCAAACTTAAATCAATCTGGATTTTATTTAACAGTTCGGATGGATTCTGCGCTAAATTACATTTTCCTCCTGCCTTTCCCGCATCACTCCTGTGTGGAGATACAGGTAGGACGTGATTCTGGCAATTTTGCTTTGCTCCTCTTTAATTTTTGGGGTCATGTGTAGCTCACTCAGAGCTTGGTGTAATAGGCCACCGTCCTGCCATGTATCCAAGTCCATGGCAGTGACCTGTTGGGTTATGTCTTGCAGCCAGACTTTCTCATCCTGTTCTGGCCACTCACAAATAGTTTGTGCACGTGGTGCTCTCTAGCCATATTGATCTCTACTGGAACAGCCATTTTGGAAATGTTCTTTCTTTATTAATTATTTCGGGGTTGATTTAATTTTACTTTTATAGACACAGGTCTGGTGCTTAGAGTATTTGTTTTGGGAGGCGCTTGTACAGTGTAACACAGTATTCCCACCACACAAAGTATTACTACCTTGCAAGTTAGTCTGCTGTGTTAGACTGTCATGGGTGGTAACCAACTCAATCCCTGGACTCGAGCCCCCAAATTTGTTAAGGCTTTCAATCAGGCTCGGCCCAGTTTGCAGCGCGCAATTGAAATGCTTATGTTTTAATGTTAGATTCAATATTGAGATGGTAAACCACTCATATCAAACACACCCTTTTCAAATACCCCGGATCACAATGGACCATGAACCATGCTGGGTGATAAAATGTAATATACATTTTTTTATTTTAAAATTCAAAAGAAATCATACAATTTTTAATATGGGGCAGCAATCACCAATGGGGTGAAAAGAACAATAGGAATGTAAGCAATGCACTTAGTTTAACCTTCTATTGAAACAACTACAAAACACCAGGGAATAGGAGCACTTTTCGATTTTAGGTAAGATAGCACTTGGGTTAGAATTTCCCCCTGCAATGTTCCCTCAACCCACAAATAATCAATTCTAAGTGGATAAACAAAAGCAGCAGGTAATCAGGAATGACAAATGGAAAACAGAAATGAAATTCGACTTTCCCTCCCCAAACAAGAGAGTAAACAGATTTTAAACCCTGGCAATTCTAAAATGACACTCGGAAATGGATGAATGTGTATAACTCTTGAAACAAAAACAATTCTTTACTGGAGCAACACTGGAAAGATACTATCAATCACAAGTAATGGATTGAGCAAAAGCATACAATTTGAAATTGAATGGAAGATTTAAAACAGTTTATAATCAAATAACATGTTGTAAATTTAGCAAACTTTTGCAATTCCCGCCTGAATTGACTAAAATGGTTTTTAATAGAAACGGGTGAAATATTGTAAATCACGATGCAGTTGGTGTGTAGCTATGGATCATAGGTACAATATGAAAGTGAAATGAGATTTCTAGCTGGTAAATTGAGTGAGTTATGCAAGATCTAGTGAGATGCGTTTTGAGAAAATGAAGGCGCGCAAAAGAAAAGAAATCAGTTTTGACAAGACAGTTTTACTCTACACTAGAGCATTCTACTCTTAGCAAATCCCTCCCCTCTCGAGCTCTTCGCTCCTCTACCTTTAACTCCCTCCGGGTCAATCATTTTTCAAAGAAACAAGCTGGGGGTAGATCTCTATCTTCGGCTGGGGCCTTCCTCTGGAACATCCTCCCTGCCACTCTAAAACTTGAGGAGAACCATCCCCGGTTTCGTAAGCACCTCAAGACCATCCTTTTTGCTTCTGCGCCCCCCCTCTCCCTTGCTGATCTGCTCTCTCTTGGCACTGTGCACCTGGCCACCCTCTATCCCCTGTGCCCAGGTACCTGCTCACCCTGCCACACACTGTACTGCCTCCTGGACACCCCTTGCACTGGGGACTGTATCTGTACCCATACAGCCCCCCCACCCCCATTTTCTTCTTTTTCTGCACTTATCAGACTTACTCAGTCTGCTGCCTTAAACACAGCACTTGCCACTTGCTTGGCTGCACTACCACTGTTTATTGCCTCCATTTTCTTTCTATTTTATTTATTATAATTTATCTGCGCTCCTCTCTTCTGCACTTTCCACTCTCCCCCTTCCATGCACTTTTACCCCTTTTCCCTTTCCCATGCACTTGCGCGTTCTCAATGTCACTGGGCCTTGTAAGATTGGTTTTGTGTTTTGTTGTTCTCCCCTGTACCCCTCCCTTGCCTAGTCGCGCTCTGAAACACCTGGGTACGAGCGCGATACAAATAAAATATTATATCATATCATATCATTCAGGCTAGGCTACCAGATTGAGACACAGTAAGCTCCAGGGTTGACTTGCGAGTTTAACCCTAGCACCTCTGCGCCCGCCCTGGAGGGAACCAGTCCGATCACCCAAAAGAGGATTAAGGGTTTAGGATTTCACAAGACAAAATTATTAAAGAAGTTGGCGCTAGCACAAGAAATCAAATGCAGTGTTTCAAGAATGGTTTTTGACAATATTACAAGGTATCAGGATAAGGATAGGATGACTTGGAGAGTGGAACTAAGGACAGGGCAAGGCAAGGTATACTATGGCTTTCTATGGTTCCTGTTGATACTCACAGTCCACTTTTTAGTTTGGATTTTGGACAGTCAGCGGTTCTGGTCACCACACGGATCTGGTCTAGCAAAGGGCAACTGGACAAAATCAGCGGGACAGGATCCGCTGGGCATGGAATGGATACCAAAGGATAGGTCTTCTGGACAGGCAATTCTGGTTACCGGATACTATAGGTCATCAGGGTAGCAGGATGGCAGCAGCCTGCAGTATGTGGCAGCAAGCCAAGATGGATTAGGATGCCAAAAGTACCAGAGTTTATCCTGGTTACTGGGAGATTAGTGGGTTTTAATATTGTAGGGTAGGCCTTGCTGATGCAGGATCAGCAATGCTTGGGGTTTGCAATGGGCCCTGGAATAGGATCAGCAATGCTTGGCCTTGTAGTTGGAGTCTGGAGTCGGTAAAATGAAACAGGAACAGGAACGCAGCGCAGGAAATCAGGAAGAGTGTGTCTGTCTAGGGTCTTGTCAGGGACCCTTATTTATAATGCCAAATGACATCATCAAGGTAGAGGCTGGGCACGGTTAACTATGCCCTCCCCTAAACTACTTGGATTGGGCAGGGGAGCTAGTCACCTCCTCGCTATCCGTTGGTTGGATTTCTAAGGGGTTGATGTCAGGTTTATGAGGTGAGGTTTACAATGTCCCAACACTCCCACATTTACTTTACTTAAAATCCGATTTTGCCAAAAACATGCATTTCTTCACTTGCAATCTCTTGGCAAATTATACACACAATTCACATATTATGTGCATCACATTTCAGTCCAATCCTCAGGTCTGTGTGACCTTGTTTCGTCTTTCTGATACATTTTGGTAGTTTTACCCCTTAAAGATTTGGCCTAAAATTCGACAATTTTATACACAAATGCGAATTGTCCCCAGGGATGTATGTACAAAATCTTATGTTTGACACATTTATATTTTCCTTGGAATCTGTCATATTTCATAACTTCTGTTCCCGTCACGCTCACCTGGTCTCCTCAGGAGCGTCGCTCGAAGATGCAGGAATGATGTCTGCCCTGGCGTTTACACGGCTGGATGGAGAGACTTGCACACGACTTCTCCTTCCCTGTCACTTCCCCGAATGCTTTTGCCTACAGGGTCGAAATAGGATGTTAGCACCCTGAGGAGCGGGGTTGAGTTCGCACCTCCCGTAACCTGTTTAGTGGTGGACTCTCCGTCCTGCGATCTCATGCTGGGGTGCAATATGACAGTCCTTGGATCAAGTTCCTTCACTGATGCTGTGGGGTGTAGCGGAGTCTTGAATTGCTTGACTCAGCAGGTAAGTCTCTATACCAATAGATGCTTGGAATAGTTGCTTAAATGTCTTTGTTACCAAGTTTTAACCTTGTATTCACCTTTCTTTCAGGCACAGTCTTGAGCAGTTTTTTAATGAAGGTTTGACTCATCCTTCAACGCTGAGCAGATTCTATGCGGGTGAGTATAGCGTTCGTGAGTGGCGCCGAATGTCTCTATAATGGTTTCTTCCCGTGCGCGACTAACCTGCTGTGTTCCTTTCTTTCCTGCAAACTGGTGCAGCGTGGCTCTGGAGCGGCGATCGGAGGAACCGCTGCAGAGGAATCCCAAGGGAAGAGGTCTCTGGTTGAGTATCAGCTGTTCTTGCATATGCTTTCTTTTCTGCAGGTGCGGCGAACTGAAGAGCAGCAGAAGGAGCGGCCGCTCGGATGGAATCCTTCAGGTAAGGTCGAAAACTCAGTATTAATTCCTGTTTCTTTCTTCTCTTCTTCTGTTCTCAAGTTCCGATGGATGGAAGTTCCAGAACGGGCATGGCTGTTGGCATTCAGGTACAGGAGCTAAGCAGACACGGTAAGCATTATGCTGCAGGAGTGCAGAATAACGTGAAGCGTGTTCTGTCGGTATGGTGTGGTTTAAATAGCCTTGTAAGTAGTTCCAATAAAATAGTCCCTCCAGCCTCATTCTGCAATCACAGGTAAAGTAGACCCACAGCCACACCCAGGATAAGCCAGATGACTCAGCCCCCTTTGACTGGGTTGTATGTATTCCCATGTAGTGCATTACCAGATGGAAAATTATGAGCCTGACGCCAACGGCGCCAGGACTAAGTCCAGGAAGTCCTTGGACTACCCTTTGGGGCTTTATAAGCCCTGATGGGTGTCAGTGACTGGGAAAGGCCCGCCAGCTCCAAGTGTTTTGGAGCATGCACCATGACAGCACTTCCTGTAAGAGGATTCAATTCAGCACTACAGCCAAGTTAACGCCTAGTCTAGAATACTGAATGAAAACCCTTATTGATATATCTTTAGGTCCAGTTCATGCGTTCTGGATGACTACCCTTGTATAACACCCCTCTCTTGGAATCCCCCTGACCCCACTGAGCCAAGAAGTAATTCTGTTTTGCAAGTTTAAAAGGTTTATTTGATAAATTAAAATATATATCACACTTTTTAATAAATTAATAATTGAATATCACACTTAATCTGATATGGTAAATATTAACAACGGAGAATCTGGCACTAGCACACTTCTTTAATCACTAATGAGTTGACATGAAATGGATAAGGTAGCACACTGGTAAATAGGAACAAAAGTATAATGTGGTAGAGGATGCTTTATGTAGGCTCAGGTGGATGCAATATTCAATGAATGCAGTACAGAAAATACGCAATATGATTTCAACCAAACAATGTAATCACTTTTCTCTGGCTACTCCCCTCCCCCCCTTGATGCAAGGCAAGGAAATGGAAGGAAAACACACAGTTCTCAGAAATGCAATCAACTGTAATTCAGTTCAATCCAGCAAGCTTAAACAGAAGTTTGAAAACACCGGCAAATGCTTTGATAGGTGCTAGCAATGAATGAGAAATATGCTGGAAACGCTCTTAATTCCCTTTTAGAGGTTCAGGATGAGTGGTATCTAGTTAATATTAGTCCAGGCTCACACTAGCAATGATGCAGGGATAGTTAGCAGGTTAAACGAATTTCTGGCAAATGAAATCAGGCAGCAGCAGTTTTTTTACATGTGAAGAAATTGCAAATCGCGGCAAAATTCGCGGATGCGCCGAGCGCTATTACAAAGGAACCGCAAGGACTATCTCTACCGTTTTGGGGTCCTAGGAAAGCCTGGGATCTCAGCTTCCAAATGAAAGTTATTGCAAGTCTCTAGCCCAAACGGTTGCGGAGATATGAGTAATTTAGTAAAGGTCGTTTTTGGTTTTGTAAATTTTAAACGCACACTTTTTCAAAATGACAAATTTTACTAGAAATGACAGGTGACAGATAGGAGGCAGTTCTACTTAGGTTAAATAGATTGAATTAGATGAATTTAAACTAAGAGATGTGTTCTGAGTTTTGCTAAGTACTCACAAGAGATTTTGAACAGGAAAGCGACTTGGTCACGATCTTCAGTCTGGTCAGGTCTTTCCGGATTCTGCTCACAGCGCCTGGTCTGGTCTCGGCTAGGCACAGCACTGCTTTCTCTCTGGTCTGGTCTCTGCTAGGCACAGCACTGCTTTCTCTCTGGTGTGGTCTCTGCTAGCCACAGCACTGCTTTCTCTCTGGTCTGGTCTCTGCTCTGGATAGATTGAAGTCTCTAGTTTGGCTTTCTGGAGTTTGATGGAGGTAAGTATGGATTTTTCCGGCAGGGCTTCCAGCGGCAGATGAAATTGAATGTCTCTATGTGTCCTGACTCTCTGCTTTTATCTGTTTCTTGAGAATGGGTGTGTGTGTTGCATCACTAGACTTGCCCCTCTCATTCGTCATTGGTCAGGCTTCCATTCCTCCGCTGATTGGCAAACTGAACTGTGAGTCAGATTGATGTCATTTTATGATCTCTTGAAACAACCTCCCTTATCATCTGTGCACCCAAATATATATATGATCAAAATCCATACTTCAGAGTTACACAGTTGTTTGAAATTACATATACATGGTGTGGCTGAATTTAGCCATGTCTATGTCCAAATCTGCTCATTCTCGGAGCTTGCATTCAAAGAGTGTACATAATTGACTTTTAACTGCTTTTTCAATTTCCGACATGGACCCAACTTTACATACATGTGTGCAGGGGGTAGGGACATTAACTGATGAAGTTTCAGATTTTTAACATGCACACATTTAGAGTAATATCCACCTTTCCGCTAAAACCCCCCTGAACATACCACCGGTTCCTACCACGTCTTAAACTGTGGGCAGAAAAATCACAAGAATTATGGTATCATTTATAAAATTTTCACATGTCCGCACTATGAATTATCCCCCTTTTTATAAAACCATATCCTTGCTGCAGGGGTGTGTCTTTTCAGGTCACATGGTACAGAAACCAGTCTTTCCAGCTTCTGCCAAGCCAGCTTGCTTCTCACAGGCAGTGCCCCTCCCAGCTTCTCCAGGAGGAAGCCACTTTTTACGACGTCTGTAATAAAAACCTTTGCCTGAGTGGAGAGGGCTTTGTTCACTCTCTGGCAGAGCACAGGAAATTCAATTATCAGATAGATGGCATATCCTTAGTGTGGGCAGCAAAAGGAACATTGGCCTGGGAACATAGTTGTGACTCAAGTTTCACTCCTGATGGGATCCGTTGCTAGGCAAAATCAAGTTCCTTAAGCCAGACCTTCAGCTAACTTTTTGTTGCTTTTAAAATAACTTGTAATTTTACACATGCAGCTAGAATGCTGATTCTAAGTGCAAAACTATGACATTTCAACAGTTACAAAGGCATGTGACACCAAACATAGGTCACTCATTTAATTTAACATTTTCGATTTTGGTGGTTTTAAATCCAGTTGCAGTTAGGCTTAAGCTGCTGACTCCATAGCATTTTTGTTATAAGCATTGTTTTTGGGCTCTTCATTTCCCAGATTTTGTAGGCACACAAAACTCCATTCTGCCAAATGTCTGCTGGTGTTCAGTGAATATTTTGCACATGTTGCAAGGTTTGAAATAGGCATTTTGCTTGCCTTCAGAAAAACACACAGTGGGTTTTAAAACGCCGGCTTTTGGATAGTGGTGAGTACTGGTACTGCACCCATTTTTGGGATTTTCTTGGATTAATGCATTCTAAACAGGAATGGTTCTTACATGGTAGTAAATCCTTGCTTAACATTGTTTTGATGGGGCTCCTTACAGTAAGATGGTTATGTGGAACCCCACAAAAAGGGTTGAATCTTTAAAGTGGTCCAATGAGTCACGATTTCAGCAACTTTTTGACATCAGTAAAAGTGGATTTTGTTAACAAAGACCTTTCTTTACCCTGGTGGGTGGCAAGTTAGGTAACCATTTTGGTGTGCGCACAACTGCGCACCTTTCCTGGATTTCGGCGCACATGTGGGTTTTCCGCCATCTTGAATTTCCTAAGCCCACAGCACCAAATGTTGTAGCAGGGTAGCTTAAACGTGGGTCAGGACACCCTACAAGCCCCCCCACGTGACTGCACTTTGAGTTTGGGTCGATGGGGAGTCGCGTGCCCAAGGGTTTTGACCCACGCACCGGTCTGTCCGCATAATCTTCTTCCTCTTCTGTAGATGGCACAGTTCAGCATCTTCTTCTCCATCCGGTCAGATCGATCAGTTCTCCTCGCCGGTCCTGATGGGAAGATTGGGCGGTACCCCGGGCCCGTTGTGTCTTTGCTCCCGGTCTCCGGATCGTCCTTCTTGGTCATCCTTCATGGTTTCATCTCTCCTAGGATGATAAAGGAAGAGCGGCAATATCTACTCATAGACGATTTTTTTTTTCCACCACTGTTGAGATAGTGGGGCAGCATATGCATTTCATCGTAACGAAATATTACATTCTTATTTTGGAAAAAAAAAACAGCATCACTAGAGACAGTTTCATGTAAATCACAATATTTTAGAGACTAGATGTGGTAGGTTTTATGATTGGAACTGAATTAGTCTGATACAGTACCCGCTAGGATTCCAGAGGATTCCTCCAGTTGTTGCAGAGTGTGCCTGGGATGGCAACATTTCAACTGGTTTATGTGGACCCACTTGTCTTCCCCCTCTGCCGAACCACCTTTGGGGATGCGGATCTTGTAGGCCACAGGGGAGATCTTATCGACGATCTCAAAGGGTCCCTTCCATGTAGGCAAAAATTTGCGCTGCTTGGCCTGGTTCCTTTGGAAGTTGTATAGATAGACCCGGTCCCCCACCTGATATTCCTTCCTGGAAGTTTTCAGGTCATAATGGGTCTTCATGCTATCAGCCGATCTTTCTAGATTCCGCTGAGCATAAGCAAAAGCATGTTGGAGGTGTTTCCTTAAATTCTCTACATACTCATGAGTAGTGGAGGCATTTATCAGTGTCTGCTCTTGGGTCCTGTAGAGCAAATGCTGCGGAAGCACCATCTTGCGCCCAGTCATCAACTCAAATGGTGACATTTTGGTTGCAGATGAAGGGGTAGATCTGATGGCCATTAGGACCAAAGGTAATCGGATATCCCAACTTGGCCCAGAATCTGCCACAAACTTCTTTAATATGCTCACAATTGTCCGGTTATATCTCTCTACTGCCCCAGAAGAAGCTGGCCGGTAAGCAATATGCAGCTTTCTCTTGACCCCCAGTATCTCCCACATCTTTGTCATTACCTCACTGGTGAAGTGGCTACCTCTGTCTGACTCAATCCTTTGAGGTAGACCAAAACGGGAAAAGATGTGGTTAATCATCAAGGCAGCTGCCGTTTCTGCCTTGCAGTTTGGGGCTGGGAGACATTCCACCCACTTGGTAAACAAGCATGTCACAGTCAACATGTACTTATTCCCCCTAGCCGAGCGAATCACAGGGCCTACAAAGTCGATTTGTAAATCTGACCATGGCAGTGTCATCCCCCGCTTTTGTAAAGGCGCCCGGTGTGTGAGGGATGTCGGCTGAAATTGTGCACACACAAGACAACCCTTCAAATATTGGTTGAGGTCCTGGCCCATGTGTGGCCAGTATGCAACCTCTCTTAAGATTTCCAGTGTTGTGTGAAACCCCCTATGACCGGCGGTGGCCGCATCATGGGCGTGACTTAACATCAGGCTTCGGAATGAGGTAGGAACCACCCACTGATCGTGGCCAGCTTTGGATTTCCTTACCAGCAAACCGTCTTGGATCCGGAACATTTTTGGACATTTCATCAACACTCTTAGGTCCTCTTTCCCAATGTAATCGGTATCCGTCAGGGGAAAGTTCTCAGGGTCCTCCAGGTGCTGGTAAAATTTACCAATAATTGGATCCCCCTTCTGAGCGGTAATCAAATCAGCATCAGGGGTCTCCTTACTCCATTGTGCAATTGAAAGGTCGTTGTGAGCATTTGTCTGGGACCTAGTGATGGCAGTGACCTGGATTTCCCCCAACAGGGACTCAATCTCAATTAGATCCCCTTGGATGGCCCCGGTTTTGGCCAGCTGATCAGCTAAGTCATTTCCAGTTTTGTCTGGTCCCTCTACTTTGGAATGACCCTTGATCTTCTTCCAATAGATGGTCATCCCATTCGAGGTGACCAGATCATCAATGTTTTGGATCAACTTCCCATGTTTCAAGGGTTTGTTGTTAGCACATACCATGCCTCTGGTCTTCCAATTAACCAGGTGCTCCACGAACCCGTTCCGTACATAATCCGAATCTGTGATTATGACCAGTTTGTGGAGTTGATGCTGGACAGCAGTGAGGATGGCCTGATGCACAGCCATCAATTCTGCCACCTGACTACTTCGGGGACCAATTTTGTATCCAGCGGAGGGTTCTGGGGACTCATTCACCCATGCATTCCCTACGCCAGCCACCAGTTCTTTCTCCCCGTTGTTGTCAACATGGTAAGAGCATCCATCCACATAGACAGTGGGCATTCCCTCACACTTGTCTTCTTCAAAGACTTTGTGTGGGGAATTAAGGTATGCCTCCATGTTGTCCTTTATTTTTAGACTTTCGTCCTCGAGACAGTTTTCTCTGGCACAATCATGCAAGTCAGCCAGACCTTGCGCGAGGGGACTCTTCTTGTTTTGGCCATATCTGACCTCCACAGGAAAGCCTTGCATTGACAGAATCCAGGAAGTAATTCGGGAATTACTCACATTTCCGGCCCGGATTCTGTCACTTTGGAGATATTGCAGAGGCTGGTGTGGAGTCTCCACTATGATGTGTTCCCCCTGGATAAACGGGCGGTAATTCTTCAATGCCCACACCGTTGCCAGGAGTGCCTTCTCACAATCGTTGAATTTTTCCTCCACAGAGGATAAAGTTTTGCTCGCATAGGAGATTACTTTATTGACCTTGTCATGCTTTTGATATAATACTGCCGTCAAGCACGTATTAGAGAACCCCGTCTCCAGGAAGAACTCCTTGTTTCTGACAGGGCAAGCTAGGCAAGGCGCTTGTGAGAGGCTTCTTTTGAGTTGTTTTACTGCCTCGGCTTGTTCTGGACCCCATTCCCACTTGACCCCCCCCTTCAGGAGATGAATCAGGGGTCTGGTGATCTCTGCGTAGCCCTCAATGAACTTTCTGCTGTAATTAGTCAGTCCAAGGAGGCTCCTTAGTTCCCGCAGAGTTGTGGGGTCTTTCAGTTTCTGAAGTGCTTCCACTTTCTTTTCCTGGGGACAGAGACCCTGAGGAGTAATCTCATGCCCCAAGAAATTAACACGGGTTCTACACCACTGTGCTTTCTGAAAGGAAAGTTTTGCTCCGGCGGCCCTCAACTGTGTCAGAACATAACGGATCTCTGCTATGTGTTCCTCCACAGATGAACTTTTGATGAGGACATCATCTACATAAGCCAGGTTACCCCTCGTACCCAGGTCGGGCATGGCCTTATGTAGGAAAATATTGAACTCATTACCGGAGTTAAGGTATCCGAAGGGAGTCCGGGTCCATGTGTACTGCTGGCCCCCAAAGGTAAAAGCCAGCTTGTATTGGTCCTCCCTACTGACAGGCACGGTCCAGTATCCATTGGTCAGGTCTATTGCAGTGAATACCTGTGACCCCTGAATCTGGGCCAGCCCTTGGTCAATGTAGGGAAGAGGCCATCGGGAAGTGTGGACCCGTTTGTTGAGCTCCCTGAGGTCAGCGCAGAGTCTCCACTGGCCGTTTGGCTTCAATATTCCCAGCACCGGATTATTGAAGGTGCTGTGGACTGGACGGATTATTCCCCGGGACTCAAGGTTCTTAATTATTTCAGTAAGGGACTCCATTGATGCGAGAGGCAAGCGATATTGCTTCACAAACACTGGAGTCATGCCAGGGTCCGTGGGGATTGTTGTGGTGTGGATGTCGGTGCGACCACAGTCATATGAGTCTACCGCAAAGAGATCTTGGAAATCCAAGAAAACTTGTTTCAACTTTTGCTTTTGTTCCAGAGTCACACAGGCATCAGCTAGGTTGACTCTCTCTTCCACCATCTGCCTGAAGCCTGGAAAGACTTCTGGTTTGGCTATCTCCGCGGCCTCCTCCAGCTGGGTGGAGAAGTCCCTGGTCAGAGTGCTGATTTGGACCGGAGGCTTCAGGTGGGAAAGGCAGCCCTCATGGACCTGGAAAATCACCTCATCCCTCCTGAAGTCACAGGTCACATCTTCCTTACCATAGGGGCAGGAAGTGTACACCAGGAAGTTCCCCCCATGCCGGGTAAAAATCCTGTCTGGTGTTGCGTTGTCATCACTGTCACTGTCAAAACAGTCCTTGGGGATGGGTCCTAACAGTTCATTTACAAGATCAATGGAGAAATGTCGGTCATCAACCGTCATTCCAATAATGGTGCCTGCGGCTAGAGTAATACTCTTTAAGTCGCTGTTATCCACCTCTATTAGAATGGGGTCATGTTCTATGTTGACTAATGGAGTCGGGTTTACCCCCAACCCTTGCTGTTGGAGAGAAGCATTTAGATGTATGTAAGCATCAGGGTTTTTCAACTCTTGTCCCCTTTTAACTTTCACTTCCAGGGAGAATTGTCGGGTCCTTTCTGGGATGGTGACTTCCTCTTTAACCTGAATTTCAACTGCATAAGGTAGCAATTGAGCTGACCTAAATGCTTTTTCTGGATCATCAAAGCCCATGGGATTATCCGCTAATCGGGACCAAGCTTTGAAGTTTATTAGGTCCAAACTAATGGCAAAGCGATTGAGAATGTCACTGCCTAAGTAAAAGGCGGCAGTGACGTCTCGCACGACCCAACAATTATGGACTATGCTCTTGTTGCCAATGGAGATTTTGAGCATACACCTGCTTGGCAGGAGATGTTTGGAGTCAGGTGCTTCCAGGTCCATTTCCCATTTGTCTATTAGTTTGAAGGTGGGAATGGCTGGATCTTTTGGGAGTTGGCGGAACATGGCTTCGCTGATGAAGCTCTTACCGTTGTTCACACACACTCGAGCGAGAACAGAGTCCTTCCCATCATTTAACTGAACAGGGATGAACAACTGCTCTCCAATTTGCTGAATATCAGCCAGGCTTTGAGCTGATTTCACATCTTTCTGGACTATAGGAGTGGGGGTTTCTGATTGTGGATTAGTATAGAATTTCAGAGTGTTTCCTTCCAGCGTGGAATACCACTTTAGACTGGAAGGAAGGTTGATTTTCAGAAATAGAGAGGACCCCCCATCACCAGTCTGTTGTCCTACTGTTATTACCGTCACGTCTGGAATTTGGTTGTTCTGGAAGTGAAATTCTACTTGGTCAGATTTTTGTTCAACCATGTGGCATGTGCCGTTTAAACTAACATGGTTGACACTCTGTTTTAATTTTATGGGTCGGCTAGTCTGAGTCCAGAGGACCTTGTTTACGCAATCTATTAGGGGTGACAACCTTCTCAGGAGGTCATTCCCTAGTAAACAAGGGGTGCCCTCTGGGGCCACAACTATGACCGGGTGTTTCAACTTATGTCGCCCGATCTTAATGTCCAAGTCTGCCGTCCCCTCGACGGGAATTTCCTTCCCGTCAAAGTTCTGCAGTTGTCCAGGAAGAGAGGTGAGAGGAATTTGATAATTCTCTCCCCTTCCTGCATTCAGTTCGTCAAAGGCCCTTCTGGACAGAAGGGTAGCTTGAGATCCCGTGTCCACCAGTGCCGAGATTGTACCCTGCCCCTGTACTTGTACCGGGGCATAATATCTTCCCTCCTTCTCCTCAAGGGGGCACAGATAATGTACATTTTTGGACCACTGGTGGGCTAACTTTCTGGTTTTGGACATTGCTAGCGAAGAGATTTGGGCAGAATTCTGTGGAGAGCCTTGGGAATCTGAAAGAAAAATTTTGCAACTGGAGATCAGAGCCATTGTGGGTTCCCCTGGCTCCGGTTCTGGGCCGCCCCCCCCTTTTTGGAGGCAGTCACCAGGATGGGTTTGAACCAGGGGATTTTCTTGCTGTTGGTTCTGGGATGAGATGGTGGGCGGCGGTAGCTCAGTCTCCACATCTCCCCAGTCTGGATTTGCATTCCTAGGGACCCATTTTTCTTTGGGAGGAGTTCTCCCCTCTCTGAAGGAGAAGATCCTTTTCCCAGGATCCTCTGAGGATCCCTCTCCCTCAAATTGGAAGATCTGTACCTCCTCCTCAAACTGAGTCTGTTTGGGTCTTTTGTTTCTCCTACCCCCCCTCTGCTCCTTAGGAGGCAGACTTTCAGGGGCAAGAGATTTCGTTTCCGGTTCCTGGGTTTCCAGGGGCTGTTTACAAGTGAGGAAGGAAGCTTCCTCCAAGGCTTTACACCCCCCTTCCCTTTGTGCCTCCTCCCTGGGAACCGGTGAGTTATCGGGGTGCTGCCCCCGTCATTGTTCTGGAGCACCAGGTCCAGAGTTGGGTGCGTTCTGCGCCGGCACGCCCATCTGAGGGTTCTGCTGAGCCCTCAGTATGTGACCCAGATCCCGCGCCATGTTTTGAACCTGGCGCTCTAACTGGGAAACCCGCTCAGGCTGATATGGGGCCCTGTTTTCTCCCCTGGGCTGATCCCGGGAAGGGTAGCTGTCCCTCCTCTGGTAATACCCCGGGTTGGGAAGATTTGGGTACCCCTCCACCCTTGGCCTCCCCTCTCCCGGATTCAGTGGTCTGGGCTCAGGGAATTGGGGAAAGAAGGATGGATGGTTTTGGGGCTGAAAGTCGGGTGGATATCTGGGGAAAAAGTTCTGCCCAGGGTTTGGTAATTTTCTGCCCTCCTGTGGGAAGTTTGGAGGGAAGTTCCCTGGGTTAGGTGCTTGGCTGGATCTCCCCCCTTGGGCTGGAGGAGTCCACACATAACCCAGGATGGGTCTGTTACCTTTGTAGAGAGGACTTACATAGTCAGGAGAGTGAGGGACCCCATTTGTGGGGCTGCCTCCCTGGCTCCCTGTCTGCGACTGGCCCGAGGACCTTCTGGGCCTAGCATTATTAGGTGCAGGTAGGTTTTTAGGCCCCCCCATCTCCAAATCCAAAACGGGGGTGACCTTTACCTCTGCCACCTTGGCAGCAGCAGGGGTGCTGTTGGCTTTGGGGTTTTTCTGGGCATTGCTTTTATTTTCTATGGGCTTCTGCACCTCATAGATGCGGGTAGCCTGTTCAATGACCCAGTCTAAAGATCTTTTCTCGTGAAAATCCCTCACGAGCTGGGTCATGATATATTTGGGCAAGGCATGGAAAAACGTGTTTATAAATTCACGGCTATCCGTGCGCACCCTTCTTGTGGTCTGTGCAAAAGCCCGCTTTAACTCCTGCACAAATTCTTGTGGGGCCTGATCCTCCCCACATTGCAAATTGTAGGCTGCCTTGCGAGCC
Source organism: Ambystoma mexicanum (assembly GCF_040938575.1). Lineage (NCBI taxonomy): Eukaryota > Metazoa > Chordata > Amphibia > Caudata > Ambystomatidae > Ambystoma > Ambystoma mexicanum. The sequence goes on along the minus strand of NC_090932.1, from coordinate 288,835,573 downwards.
TCTTGAGGATTTCTGTGAACAGAAAAATGTTTCAGGATGGCCGCCTTATAGGTGGACCATCTTAAATGATTTTGGTCCTCCAGCCCCGCAAAGAAACTGGAGTATTCCGGGGAGAAGGTCCACTTTACATATTGAATGCAGCTTTGGCTGTCCTTCAAATGGAAAGTCTCCATCATTTGTTCAAACAACTCTAAGTGCTCCCAAACAGAATACTTAGCGTTCTTATGGTAAGGCGTGATGACGCTCCTGATCGCCTTAATCTGCTTTAAGGGGTCCTTGAGCAAGGCCCTTTTTGCCTTATTGGCCTTTTTGGTTCGGGTAACCCTTGTCCATTCTTCGTCGGACTCAGAGGCACTGCTCCCAGAGGTTCCCGTCTGTTCTTCCAGGTTTTCCCGGATTCTGCGAGCCTGGGAATGGCTGGCAGAATGTGGGGACCTGGTCTCCTGTGTCCTGCGCAGTTCAGAGGAGTCTTCAGATTCCTCCTTGCTGTCAGGATTTGATGGGTACCCCCTCCACTGACCTAACTGGGCAGAGGTTTTCAGGATGCCCTTAATGGGCCTACTCTCCTGGGGTTCCCCACTGAACTGTATTGTACTTGGGTGCCCATACCCGGATGCCCACCCCTCCATTCCTGAGTGGTACTGGCCTATGAGCCCCATACTCTTAGCTGGATAGTAATCTGCCATCCCTGTGGCCCTGTGCTCATGTGCGCCAGGGGACATGGGGGTGGCAGAGTCCAGGGACTGGGGGAGATGAAGGCCCCTGGGGTTAGGGCTCCTGCGGTTATGGTCAGGAGTCTCTCTTTCCCAGCGGACCTCATCTCTATCCGCCCCTGCTCCCTGTTGCAATGCAAGAGCCTGCATTTGTGCCTTCAGTTCCTCTGTTAAGGCCTTACTCGACTCTATCAGTTTCTCCTGCATCGCTACCTGTTGCTGGAGCCTATCATTGTGTTGACAGAGGGCCTCATTCTCCCTCTGTGCTTCCTGGTTGGTCCTGGAGAACTGGGCCAGTCTTTGCTGCAGGAGGTTTACCTCCTGGGCAATGTCCCTATTGGCCTGCTCCTTTCTTGCTAGAGCATCTTCCACCCTTCTGGTGTGCTCTACCAAGTTCTGGTTTTCTTTTTGGAGATCACCCAGCCCCTGGATGGCCAGGTGATTTTCTTCAATTTCCTTTTTTAAGTGGCAGACTTCCTGGCCTATGGCGTCTCTTTCCTGACTAAGAGCCTGCATCTGTGCCGCCAGGTCGTCCCTTTGCCTTTGGAAGGCACCAGCTTTCTGGCGCTCCTGATCAAACTCTGCCTGGGTATCCAGGTCTTTCAGGATCAGTTTATTGCTCTCCTCTTTCTCTCTGTCTAGTTGGATTTGCAGGGTGGCTACCTGCTCTGTACATGCCCTGTTGAAATTGATCTGTTGCTCCAGCTTTTTCTGGCTCTGCAGTAGGGAGTTCAAACTGTCTTGGTGCTCCTTCTGCAAGGCCAGAAATCTAGTATCCTGTTCTACCTTTTCCTTTTGCAGCACATCCATATCCTCCTTTATTTTAGTGATGTACAGTCTGCTGTCATTATCTGACTCCTGGCTCCTCTGCAGCCTCTGCTCAGAAGAGACCAGGTCAGATTGGACCTTCTCTAACACCATCTGTTGCCTATTTGCCAGATTTTGGCTTTCAGCACATCTATCCTGCATGTCTCCCATATATAGGTACAGGTATGCTGCTATCCTGGCAATCTTATTGTGTTCATCTTTGGCCTTAGGGGCCATGTATAGTTCACTCAGGGCCACATGTAATGGACCCTGATCTCTATATATATCTGACCCTGTTTCAGTGACCTGTTGCGTGATGGCCTGCAACCAGACTGTTTGGTCCTGGTGAGTCCACTCACCTCTCACAAATAACTTATGTAAGAAGTGCTCTCTGGCTATTTTCATGTCTACTAAGGTCGTCATTCTAGAGATTGGTCTCTGTCCTGACTTACAGAAGTTTGTATTTTATTTTTGCAGAACAGAACTTTTCTTGGAGTGTCCCTTTTGAGGAATGCTTCACAGCGTAATGCAGCGTGGTGATCCGACCGGGTGTATGTATCCCGTCAGTTAGCACACTGTATTAAGCTGCACAACTGGTAAATCTAACCCAACGTCTCGGCTCGAGCCCCCCACTTTGTAAGAGGATTCAATTCAGCACTACAGCCAAGTTAACGCCTAGTCTAGAATACTGAATGAAAACCCTTATTGATATATCTTTAGGTCCAGTTCATGCGTTCTGGATGACTACCCTTGTATAACACCCCTCTCTTGGAATCCCCCTGACCCCACTGAGCCAAGAAGTAATTCTGTTTTGCAAGTTTAAAAGGTTTATTTGATAAATTAAAATATATATCACACTTTTTAATAAATTAATAATTGAATATCACACTTAATCTGATATGGTAAATATTAACAACGGAGAATCTGGCACTAGCACACTTCTTTAATCACTAATGAGTTGACATGAAATGGATAAGGTAGCACACTGGTAAATAGGAACAAAAGTATAATGTGGTAGAGGATGCTTTATGTAGGCTCAGGTGGATGCAATATTCAATGAATGCAGTACAGAAAATACGCAATATGATTTCAACCAAACAATGTAATCACTTTTCTCTGGCTACTCCCCTCCCCCCCTTGATGCAAGGCAAGGAAATGGAAGGAAAACACACAGTTCTCAGAAATGCAATCAACTGTAATTCAGTTCAATCCAGCAAGCTTAAACAGAAGTTTGAAAACACCGGCAAATGCTTTGATAGGTGCTAGCAATGAATGAGAAATATGCTGGAAACGCTCTTAATTCCCTTTTAGAGGTTCAGGATGAGTGGTATCTAGTTAATATTAGTCCAGGCTCACACTAGCAATGATGCAGGGATAGTTAGCAGGTTAAACGAATTTCTGGCAAATGAAATCAGGCAGCAGCAGTTTTTTTACATGTGAAGAAATTGCAAATCGCAGCAAAATTCGCGGATGCGCCGAGCGCTATTACAAAGGAACCGCAAGGACTATCTCTACCGTTTTGGGGTCCTAGGAAAGCCTGGGATCTCAGCTTCCAAATGAAAGTTATTGCAAGTCTCTAGCCCAAACGGTTGCGGAGATATGAGTAATTTAGTAAAGGTCGTTTTTGGTTTTGTAAATTTTAAACGCACACTTTTTCAAAATGACAAATTTTACTAGAAATGACAGGTGACAGATAGGAGGCAGTTCTACTTAGGTTAAATAGATTGAATTAGATGAATTTAAACTAAGAGATGTGTTCTGAGTTTTGCTAAGTACTCACAAGAGATTTTGAACAGGAAAGCGACTTGGTCACGATCTTCAGTCTGGTCAGGTCTTTCCGGATTCTGCTCACAGCGCCTGGTCTGGTCTCGGCTAGGCACAGCACTGCTTTCTCTCTGGTCTGGTCTCTGCTAGGCACAGCACTGCTTTCTCTCTGGTCTGGTCTCTGCTAGCCACAGCACTGCTTTCTCTCTGGTCTGGTCTCTGCTCTGGATAGATTGAAGTCTCTAGTTTGGCTTTCTGGAGTTTGATGGAGGTAAGTATGGATTTTTCCGGCAGGGCTTCCAGCGGCAGATGAAATTGAATGTCTCTATGTGTCCTGACTCTCTGCTTTTATCTGTTTCTTGAGAATGGGTGTGTGTGTTGCATCACTAGACTTGCCCCTCTCATTCGTCATTGGTCAGGCTTCCATTCCTCCGCTGATTGGCAAACTGAACTGTGAGTCAGATTGATGTCATTTTATGATCTCTTGAAACAACCTCCCTTATCATCTGTGCACCCAAATATATATATGATCAAAATCCATACTTCAGAGTTACACAGTTGTTTGAAATTACATATACATGGTGTGGCTGAATTTAGCCATGTCTATGTCCAAATCTGCTCATTCTCGGAGCTTGCATTCAAAGAGTGTACATAATTGACTTTTAACTGCTTTTTCAATTTCCGACATGGACCCAACTTTACATACATGTGTGCAGGGGGTAGGGACATTAACTGATGAAGTTTCAGATTTTTAACATGCACACATTTAGAGTAATATCCACCTTTCCGCTAAAACCCCCCTGAACATACCACCGGTTCCTACCACGTCTTAAACTGTGGGCAGAAAAATCACAAGAATTATGGTATCATTTATAAAATTTTCACATGTCCGCACTATGAATTATCCCCCTTTTTATAAAACCATATCCTTGCTGCAGGGGTGTGTCTTTTCAGGTCACATGGTACAGAAACCAGTCTTTCCAGCTTCTGCCAAGCCAGCTTGCTTCTCACAGGCAGTGCCCCTCCCAGCTTCTCCAGGAGGAAGCCACTTTTTACGACGTCTGTAATAAAAACCTTTGCCTGAGTGGAGAGGGCTTTGTTCACTCTCTGGCAGAGCACAGGAAATTCAATTATCAGATAGATGGCATATCCTTAGTGTGGGCAGCAAAAGGAACATTGGCCTGGGAACATAGTTGTGACTCAAGTTTCACTCCTGATGGGATCCGTTGCTAGGCAAAATCAAGTTCCTTAAGCCAGACCTTCAGCTAACTTTTTGTTGCTTTTAAAATAACTTGTAATTTTACACATGCAGCTAGAATGCTGATTCTAAGTGCAAAACTATGACATTTCAACAGTTACAAAGGCATGTGACACCAAACATAGGTCACTCATTTAATTTAACATTTTCGATTTTGGTGGTTTTAAATCCAGTTGCAGTTAGGCTTAAGCTGCTGACTCCATAGCATTTTTGTTATAAGCATTGTTTTTGGGCTCTTCATTTCCCAGATTTTGTAGGCACACAAAACTCCATTCTGCCAAATGTCTGCTGGTGTTCAGTGAATATTTTGCACATGTTGCAAGGTTTGAAATAGGCATTTTGCTTGCCTTCAGAAAAACACACAGTGGGTTTTAAAACGCCGGCTTTTGGATAGTGGTGAGTACTGGTACTGCACCCATTTTTGGGATTTTCTTGGATTAATGCATTCTAAACAGGAATGGTTCTTACATGGTAGTAAATCCTTGCTTAACATTGTTTTGATGGGGCTCCTTACAGTAAGATGGTTATGTGGAACCCCACAAAAAGGGTTGAATCTTTAAAGTGGTCCAATGAGTCACGATTTCAGCAACTTTTTGACATCAGTAAAAGTGGATTTTGTTAACAAAGACCTTTCTTTACCCTGGTGGGTGGCAAGTTAGGTAACCATTTTGGTGTGCGCACAACTGCGCACCTTTCCTGGATTTCGGCGCACATGTGGGTTTTCCGCCATCTTGAATTTCCTAAGCCCACAGCACCAAATGTTGTAGCAGGGTAGCTTAAACGTGGGTCAGGACACCCTACATTCCCCACAAGGCTCCCGTAACGGTGGGTTCTCCCACCAGTCCACGTTTGTTCAGATGATTATGATGGAATCTTTTTAACAACCGTGGAGCCTGAATGTGATCACTGGGTTCCCATGATATTTCTTGTGGTCCATATCCTTTCCAGTCTATCAAATAAAATAATTTTGATTTGATGAGTTTAGAATCTAGAATGTCCTTAGCTTCAAATTCAGGTTCCCCGTCGACCATAATTGGTTTGGGTGGTTTTTGTATGCGGGTCCCTGGTAGTACTGGTTTCAGAAGTGAGACGTGAAACACGGGATGAATCTGCATGTCTGGGGTAGGTCCAATTTTACTGCTACCGGATTAATGATGGCCTTTATTATGTACGGACCCAAATATCTGGGGTTGAAGTTATGTGTTCCTTTCACTGGTATGTGTTTTGTGGCCAGCCAGACTTCATCCCATACCTGATACTTTGGAGCTTCACTTCTATGTACGTCTGCTGATTTCTTGTACCTTTCCTTAGCTTGCCTCAGATGATCTGTCGCTTGTTTAAAGGCTTGAGTGATAGTACTATGTAAGCTGCTTGCAGCTGGCATTTCCAGACGTTGAGGTGGATCAAGATTGGAGGTTTGTGGGTGCATTCCATATATTGTATAAAAAGGACTTTGCCCAGTGCTGGAGGGTAAGGAATTGTTATAAGCATACTCTGTTATCCACAGAATATCCTTCCAACTGCCTTCTGTTTGGTGTAAAATGCATCTTAGGTATTGCTCCAAAATCTGGTTGGTCCTCTCGGTCTGACCATCGGTTTGTGGATGGTGGCTGGTAGAAAGTCTTACATCGATTTGAGCTAACTCGCAACATTTTCTCCAGAAACGTTAAATAAATTGAGTGCTTCGGTCTGAAATCAGGATGGAAGGAAATCCGTGTATTCAGACTATCTGTTCAAGGAATTCCTTGGCCAGGATTGAAGCTAAGGGTAAATCTTTTAGGGGAATGAAGTGAGCCATTTTGGAAAATAAATCTACTACCACTAAAATGGTGTTGAATCCATTGCAAGGAGGGAGGTCTGTGATGAAATCAAGAGACAATGTGTGCCAAGGTCTAGGTGGAATATCCAGGGGTTGCAGTAGACCGGGTGATCTTTTTTTTTGGGCTTTGTTTTGTGCACAAATTCCACATGACAATACGAATTGCTTGCATCCGCTTTTCCATTTTGAGAACCAGGCCGGTAAGTAATTACAAAATCGAATTCAGCAAAAAAATAACGCCCATCGAAGTTGGCGAGATGATTGTGCCTTTGCCAACTTTAGGTATTGGAGATTGCGGTGGTCAGTGATTACCGTGATGGTATGCCTTGCTCCTAGGAGGTAATGCCGCCAAGCTTTGAAAGCCGCTTTGATGGCTAAAAGTTCCTTGTCTGTTATGGCGTAGTTCAATTCTGGTGCCGTGAATTTCCATGACCAAAAGGCCACCGGGTGTAGTTGACCCGTTTCAGGATCTGTTTGAGAAAGGACAGCTTCCATTGCCAAGCTGGAAGCGTCATTCTCAACCACGTAAGGGAGATCTGGACGAGGGTGCTTCAAGATTGGAGCTGAGATTAATTTTTGTTTAAAATTTTGGAAAGCCTTTTCCGCCTTTACTGACCATTGGAAACGTTTATTCTTTCGCAGTAAAGAGGTGATGGGGTGCACAAGGTGCGAAAAACCTGGAATGAAGCGACAATAGAAATTCACAAATCCCAGCATACTCTGAACTGCTTTGATTGAGGTTGGAGAAGGCCAGTTGAGGATGGCATCAACTTTTCGCAAATCCATACGTACACCACGAGGGGTTAAGATAAACCCAAGGAACTCGACCTCTGTAACATGGAAGAAGCATTTTTTGAATTTAGCATATAGTTTGTGTTGCCGAAGTTTGTCCAGAACAGCACGGACATGTTTCACATGTTCTTGTTCAGAAGAGGAGTATACCAGAATGTCGTCGATGTATACCACGACAAAGACATCGATCAACTCTCGCAGGACGTCATTCATAAAATATTGAAACGCCGCTGGGGCGTTCCACAGGCCAAAAGGCCTTACCTGGTATTCAAATAGCCCATATTTAGTATGGAAGCAGTCTTCCATTCATCTCCTTTCTTAATTCGTACTAGGTGGTACGCTCCTCAGAGGTCTAACTTGGTGTAAATCTGTGCATCTTTAACTTGTTCCAATAGTTCAGGAATCAAAGGTAAGGGTTAACGGTTTTTAACAGTGACTTGGTTCAATGCGCGGTAGTCGTTCCTTTTTAGGCACGAAGAATAAGGGTGAGGCCGCCAGGGACTTGGATGGCCGGATAAAACTGTTTGACAGGTACTGGTCCAGATACTTTCTTAAATGCAGATTTTCAGGCTCGGTGAGCGCATAGATTCGGCCACAAGGAATCTGAGTTCCTGGTATGAGGTCGATCTGGCAGTCATATGGTCTATGGGGGGGAGTATTGGCTTGATCCTTCTGGAAGACGTCTTGATAGTCTTGGTATACCTGGGGTAGCGGATTTGTTAAGCACATGATCGTAGTCATTTCCTTGGTCAAAGGTTCTTCTGTTCGATAACAAGTTTGAGCACACTCGACTGAGAAGGTCAGCTTCTTCGCACGCCAGTCGATGCAAGGATTGTGTGATTCTAGCCATGGCATTCCCAGGATTATTTGGAATTGTGGAGCCTTGATTAAATCGAACACAATGGCTTCCCGATGCCCATCTTGGCACAAAAGCATCATCTCTGTCGTTGAATGTGTTACCGGTCCCGAAGAAATCTCAGTTCACTCGACAGTGGTGACTAAGGGCCTGATCACGACTTTGGCGGTAACCCTTAAATCCGGCGGTAGCGCTAATACCGCTGGATTTAAGGGTCTGCCGAATCAGGGCTTTGGCGGATTTCATGCTATTACCGCCGGCGGGAAATCCGCCGGCGGTAAGAGCACGAAAATTCCCCATTGAGCCCAATGGGGAATGGGGCATTCCCGAATGGGCTCAATGGGGAATTACTTTACCGCCGAACTCGTGATCCGGCGCTATTAGCGCCGGGGAGTTCTGCGATAGGGCTATTACCGCCGGCGGTAATACCGCTGGCGGTAATGGCCAAGTCGTGATCAGGCCCTCAGTCAGTTGTTGCCTTCTCACAAAGAGGAAGATTCATCCTTGTAGCCAATTCTTGGTCCATATAGTTCACAATGGCTCCGCTATCGATATATGCTCTGACTGCATGCATTTGAGACGGCTGTTGGTGACTTATGAGGATCATTGGCAAAGCTAGGTGTGAGGTCTGGGAGTCCTTCTTTTCGCTCGACAAACGGACCTCTACGCTTGTCGGGCGGGGAAGTTTTCCGGAACTGGTTCTGCCTCGGTCTTGCTGGCAACCCCTACTGTCTTCTTGGGTGGTTTCACTGGGTACTCACGGAGGAAGTGGCCGGCTGTTCCACAATACAAGCACAGCTGTTGCTGCCTTCTCTTGTCTCTTTCAGCCTTGGATAGCGGTCCTCGCACCCCTCCAATCTGCATGGGTTCGGACACGTCAGCAGTCTTGGAAACAATTTCCTTTGGACGCACAAATACCCGAGAGTCCATTCTAGCTCGATCAGCCTTACGGTTCTGCAACCAATGATCAAGCTGGACCACCAAGTCTATGTATTCAGCACAGTCTGTGGGTTGATTGACCACTTGAGCTAAAACGTCTTTTAACTCGCTTCTCAAACCATGATGAAACAACGTTGTTCTTTTGTCATCCGGCCAACCAGTTTCCACTACCAACCTATTGAAGGTTGCGATGTACGTTAACAGATCTTGATTCCCTTGATGCAGAGATAGGAGTTCGTTATCTAATGCCTCCCCTTGAGAGTGCCGGGCAAACAACTTTTCCATGTCCAGTTGGAACCTCTGGAAGTCTCCCAAAATGGGATCATCCCGATTGACTAGAGGTACCGACCAGTCTGCAGCACTGCCAGTGAGATATGACAGCACAAAGGCCACCTTTGATTGATCATTCGGAAAGGCCCCTTGCCTACATAGGAAGTGCAGACGGCACTGATTTATGAAAATCGCTTACCTTTTTGAATCTCCTGCAAAACGTTCTGGGGGTGTAAAAGGTATGGCTCCTGGAAGGACCACCTGTACTGGATTGCTAGGTGAAGCCGGGACCGTGGAAATCGATCCGGGTAGCGAGGTATGCCCCGCCTGTGATTGTAGTAACTGTCTGGCGAGATCGTCTATCCGATCCTTGGTTACAATTAATTCTCTCCTTAAGGCATTTTTTTCTTGCCTGGCTGAATGCACCTCAGCCCTGAGTTCCCCCAAAAGCTGGGCTAGCTGGTCAGTCTCTGAGATTTCCATGACGCCCAGGTGGACATTTTATGAAGGCTTTGCGTTCTGTCACGCTCAACTGGTCTCCTCGGGGCGTCGTTCGAAGATGCAGGAATGTTGTCTGCCCTGGCGTTACATGGCTGGATGGAGAGACTTGCACGCGACTTCTCCTTCCCTGTCACTTCCCCGAATGCTTTTGCCTACAAGGTCAAAATAGGATGTTAACACCGTGAGGAGCGGGGTTGAGTTCCAACCTCCCGTAACCTCCTAATGCCCCCTCTCTGCTTCAGCCTCACCTTGGTTTGTTTAGTGGTGGACTCTTCGTCCTGCGATCTCGTGCAGGGGAGCAATATGACAGTCTCTCCCTGGATCAAGTTCCTTCACTGATCCTGTGGGGGTGTAGCGGAGTTTTGAATTGCTTGACTCAGCAGGTAAGTCTCTATACCGATAGATGCTTGGAATAGTTGCTTAAATGTCTTTATTACCCAAGTTTTAACCTTATATTTACCTTTCTTTCAGGCGCGGTCTTGAGCAGTTTTTTAATGAAGATTTGACTCGTCCTTCAACGCTGAGCAGATTCTATGCGGGTGAGTATAGCGTTCGTGAGTGGCGCCGAATGTCTCTATAATGGTTTCTTCCCTTGCGTGACTAACCTGCTGTGTTCCTTTCTTTCCTGCAAACAGGTGCAGCGTGGCTCCGGAGCAGCGATCGGAGGAACCGCTGCAGAGGAATCCCAAGGGAAGCGGTCTCTGGGTGAGTATCAGCTGTTCTTGCAGATGCTTTCTTTTCTGCAGGTGCGGCAAACTGAAGAGCAGCTGAAGGATCGGCTGCTCACATGGAATCCTTCAGGTAAGGTAAAAAAACTCAGTATTAATTCCTGTTTCTCTTCTTCTGTTCTCAGGTTCCGATGGATGGAAGTTCCAGAACGGGCTTGGCTGCTGGCGTTCAGGCACAGGAGCTAAGCAGACACGGTGAGCTAAGCAGACACGGTGAGCGTTATGCTGCAGGAGTGCAGAATAACGCGAAGTGTGTTCTGTCATTAGGGCGTGGTTTAAATAGCCTTGTAAGTAGTTCCAATAAAATAGTCCCTCCAGCCTCATTCTGCAATCACAGGTAAAGTAGTCCCACAGGCACACCCAAGATAAGCCAGATGACTCAGCCCCCTTTGACTGGGCTGTATGTAGTTCCATGTAGTGGAAAATTATGAGCCTTGCGCCAACGGCACCAGGACTGAGTTCAGGAAGTCCTTGGACTACCCTTTGGGGCTTTATAAGCCCTGATGGCTGTCAGTGACTTGAAAAGGCCTGCCAGCTCCAAGTGTTTTGGAGCATGCACCATGACAGTTCCCCATGCAGCAATGAGTTCTACCAAGTTTTAAACGATAGCCCACAAAATTAGATTGAACACTGCAAACTTTTACAATTTTTGCTAATTCTTGCTGCAGAAATAAAAGTCTTTAAAGTTTCTATATAACTCATTCACTGACACCAAAAGGCAGTCCCTTTGTTACTAGATTCTGTTTTTTTTTCTTCCTCCAACTGCAAGCAGCTTTCATTTCCTTTTAGGCAAGTGGGTTTCCAGTCTTAATTGAAGGTTTTAACGGTGCCGGTAAGGGACCGGCACCGTTTATTCCGGGCTGCCACATTACGAGGTCTGCAGCGGGTCTCGCTCTGGACACCTGGCCAGACCAGACGTGCAGAGCGGGACCCGCTAGCAATCCAATATGCTAACAATGGGACCGTCATTAACAGGCCCATTGTTAGCATCCTCCCCATTCCCATTGAGCCCTATGGGGGCTCAAATGGGAATGGGGATGTACCGGGTCCGGGTCCCGCGAAAGGGAATTACCGGGCCCTCCAAGGTCAGAATGGCCTGGTAATTCCCTACTTTTGGGACCCAGACCCGGTACCCGGTACCCGGTTTGGGGGGAGCCATGCTGATAAAAACGGCATGGCTACCTCCAAACTCCTAATGAGGCCCTATGTGTTTTAAACTGTTTAATTTCTTACTTTGGGTCTTGAATTAAACAAACCTACGACAGAAGATATCTTATGTGTGTATTATCACCACTAAAATAATTCCTTTATGTTGCTAAATAAGCCAGCTTTCATCAACAGTTTATTTACAAACAGGCCATTTATTTCTCTTTCATTCAGCACAGCCCATTTTTCCACACGTGTTAAAAACTGCTAGCATTTCTTTCTTTTATTCGGTTTGAAGCTCCTCAGATTGCCACTGTCTTTGTAGCTGTAGTCATTTTCTTTGCATGCAGGAGTTTTATCTAAAGCATAGATACATTTATCCTTGACGTGGCTCAGAGGGTAAAAAATCTCTTTGAACTCTGCGCCTGGATACATTTTGGCAAGAAATAAACACGTGTTCCCATGCGAGTAAAAAGAATGTTGGCTGTTGATTTCTTTCAAATCTACTTTGACAGGACCTGATATTCAGGATTTATGGACGTTTTTTTCTGAGGCACAATGAATTATCCTGGGCCTGGCAGGGCCGTTTCCATCACAGTGGTTTCAGAATGCACAGATGGAAATAGCATAACACAGCATTTTGAAAGGGTGAAAAAAGGTTTCATTTTGAAGGGGAATTTTTGGCTTTTGCAGCAATGCAGCACTGCCGGTACAATGGATTCCATATATCTGTCTCAGAACACACTGGCATACTTTTTCAGTGTGTCCCCTTGTTCCATCTTGCCTGAAGTGTACTAGGCAGGATGATGCAGCCATTTTTTTTTGTTGCTGCCAAAACGCAGTTTTGAGGTCCTGGTTGCCCACTGGAGTAACTTTACTGAAAATGTTGGGGGAGACAAGACATATGAAGAAAAGGTGCCCCTGCCAAATGAATGGGGACAAAATGATGTGCCATGAAAGTTGGGAGGGGACAAACACCCCGCCCCCCTAAAATTACGCCCATGTGGTGCGCACAGGAGCCAGCGCTGCCAGATTGCTGTTTCTTGCGCAAATGCAGCTTGGTGATGTGGTGCAATGCTGTTGAGTGGATCAATATATCCCACACCGTCAGGATTTCGAAATTGCTCAAAAAATCTCCATCTATAAAAAAGAAAAAGAGACGACTGTCTCTAATTCTAGATAATCAGCAATATCATAACAAGCATGACAACATGCATCAGTCATTATTATTAGGGTATTTATTGAGGGCAGACCTAGCTTCAGGAAGCAACAGAGGGCTTTGCAATCATAAGGGGGAAGAACACAGTGTGGGAAGCAAAGTAAAATGGAGCAGGGAGCTAACTTCTGGTGGATCGCAGGCCTCGGGCGATGTTGAGTTTATCCGTGAGGTAGCTTGGGGACTTCAGGGTGACAGCCTTGTAGATGATGCAACAGGATTTTAAGATGATACAGGCTTGCAGTGGGAGCTAGTGCAGTTCGATGAGGGTCGGGGTGATGTGGTTGAATTTGCTGAGTCCTTTGATGAGTCTTGCTGCAGCATGCAGGACACATCAGGGGTGCAAGGGTAGTCGCCAGAAGGCCTTCTATTGGGGAATTGCCACCATCCATGTGGGAGAGGGCCAAGGCTTAGACAGCAGATCAGAAGTTGTATTCTTGGATGAAGGGCTTATTTTCTGGAGGAGAGAAAGCTGGTACCAGGCTGTTTGTGTCTTCCTTGCTATGTGCTGTTTGAACTTGTCCTGTCTGTCGATGTTACACCAAAGGGATTTGGCACAGGTGACCAGCTGGGATGTGAAGCCCTCGAGGTTCATAGCAGAGAGCCAGTTCTGGATGTCAGGGTGTTCGGTGTTGTTGGTTGAGCTTTAGGTAACCACTGGACATCCAGGACTGGATTAATGTGAGGCTCGGACGCAGATGCCATGCCGGCCAAAGTGATGAGGAAGTAACATCTCGCCTAAATGGTTTTTCGCTTAATATGACGACAGCATTATATCACAAGATATATGACATCAACCATTAGGTGCTACAACTTTAATTTCGTCCATCGTGCATTTCAAGCACTAAGAGTTTCCCTTGACAACGATGATTGCATTGCGGGACATACCAAATTGTTTACTTGGTGAAACGACTGTAATTTGTTTTCGACGTGCACTTGACGCACTTATTCACGTAGGAATATTTCAGGAGAGCCGGGCCAGCACTAGGGTACCAAAGATTTGTGATCTCCAATAAGTGTATGCTCCGTTCTAATGAAGGCCACTGCAAACAAGCTATGGGGACTTAAAGGAAGGATGTACCCCAGGCAACCTAGTCCAAAACAGTAAGTGTCAAATTATTTTTTTTAAAGTCCTGCTATCGTTTGACAGCAATTTGCATTCAGGGTGATGACTGAGACATCTTTGAGAAGATCTTTGCCATGAGACTATACATTAGGTGAGTGGCCGTAAATTCAACTGGCCACCTCATTAATCTACAGAGAGTTATACTTGGCTGTGTATGTAGAACATTAGACTTGACCAATGCTCTATGGGTGGCCTGTGTTGATTTCTCCCCTTCTTATATAGAAGTGTTGTCATGAATATTGATGATAGATTTGAAAGCACATTGCACCTGGGTAATAACCTTGATGCACTTTTTGATTCACTGATGTAAATTATCGCACTGAGTTATTGTTTGCTCTTCAGTATACATTTTTTTAAAGTTTGGAATGTTTTTACTCTTTTTGTATATCAATAAAATGTGTTCATGTTATTTGAGAACAAACCTACAATCCGTTGTGTCTGGGTTGTGAGCTCCGAATTCACTTGATATAAAATATTTTACAGGACTCAGTGCTCCCATGCAGGGACAGGGCAGGGTGACCTACTTTTGTGTGTGTCAATGTGAGGTGGGGCTTGAGCCTGGTGGATGTTTCCGATGGAGGATATCTTGAGGTAGATCTGTGTGTCAGTGAATGTGGATGTTGTGTGGAGCGAGGATGGTTCCAAGTTGTTCATGTGAAGATTGAAGACCTCAGGGGACAGTATGGATCCTTGTGGGACTTCACAGGTGATGGGTAGAGTTGGTGATTTGGAAGAACGCATTTGTACAAACTGTTGGCGATTTGCAAGGTAGGAGTCCAACCAGCTAAAGGCGATCTTGCTGATCCCCATGCAGGGATGTACATTGTCCGTGAGTGTCTGGTGGTCGACTGTGTCAAATTCTGCTGAGAGGTCAAGGAGAACTAGGAGGCAAAGATGTCCATCACTGAGGATTTTAAGGGCATTGTTGATCACCTTGATCGTAGCTGTTTCTGTGCTGCATCTGTGTCTGAACCCAGATTGACAGGACTGAAGGAGGTTATTGGCTTCAATGTGTTGGAGGAGTTACATGGCTACTGCTTTCTCAAGGATCATACCTAGGAAGGGAAGATGGGTGATGGGAAGGTAGTTGCTGAGATAGTCAATGTCCAATGTTGGTTTCTTAAGAAGCGGGAGGATGTGTCTGGTCTTGAGCATCGAGGGGAAGATTCCTTGAGTTAGGGAGCTGTTGATGATGGTCAGATAATGGTGGAGTGCTTCAGTCGGAGGGGTCTTGAGTTTGGGTCTTGAGTATGGAGGCAAGGAGGATATCATCCATATATGATGTGGCTTGAGGGATGCTAAAATGGCAGTGAGTTCTTCCATAGTTAGTGTCTTGAAGGTTGTCCAGGTAGTTGTGGTTTTGCAATATGGGAAGTGTACTGTGCTGTCAATTGTGGCATTGGTGTCTATGTGTTGGTGGATCACTTTGATCTTGTTGACGAAGAAAGAGTTCATGGCAGTGGTTTTTTTCTTGGAATGTGCTATGGGTGGGTCGGGCAAAGAGTTGATTCAGTGTTAGATTGTTTTGAAGAGGGCTCTGCCTTTATTGTTGGCCTTTGCTATGGTGTTTTGGTAGTAGTTAGCCTTGGACAGGTTTTACGCCAATTCTCTTTCGTTTTCTGATGGTTCATTTGTTGCGGTTGAGTCCTTGAGTGTCCAAGGTGCGGCAGGTTTAGGCTTGGGGGTGTCCAACACTTTGGTACCAAGAAGGCTTGTTTTAAAATTCAGCAATTTCTCACAATGTAGTCCTCAGCCTCTCTGCAGGATCTGTATATCAACATTTATGTCTTCACATGCATTCCATACTGTTCCCTTTTCCCAGTAAAGACAATGTTTTCTTAATACAGTTTCACCATTTCTTATTTGGTACTTGATAGTGTCTTTGTTTGGTTTTTATACACTGGAACCCTTCAGGTTTACCCTCTTCCCAGTTCTGTTCACTAGGTTTTTGAGTTTTTACAATACTCCAAAGTCCTCCAGCCTTCCGACAGACCTACTCCAGCGGAGTGTCGGTGGGGCATCTGCCAATTCGGGTAACTCTTGTGGCTCTCCAAGCCTCGACTACAAATGCCTCTTAGTTTCAGGGCTCTCCAAAGCCCTCTGGCCCTTTTGCAGGCTTGCTTTATCGTAATTTCGGTATAGCGCCTGCCCATATGGGTTTTCTCGGCTCCCGTAACCCGTGTGGCTTCTCCAGCCTCAAAGATGATTGTTTTTCAGTTGTTCGGGGCTCTCCAAAGCTCTCTGGCCCTCTGATAATCTTGTTTTAGCAGGGCCTGATTAGGGCCTTAGCCCGTTCAGGGGTTTTCCAGCTCCCATAACCCTTGTGGCTTCCCCAGCCTCGATAATTATTAGTTAAAACTTTTTTCTTCACTAGAGCTCAGTAGAGCGTCGGCCCTTATGGGTGTTGTCTGCTCCTGTTATCCTTGTAGATTTCACAGCTTCTGATATCATGGATCACCCTCTTCAGCTGCATTACTTCTTCAGGAGCATTTGCTTCCATTCCGCTGCTTAGCTCGGTAGATAACGCACTTCTCATGCGGAGATCGAGGATTAGATCTCTTTCCTGCTGTCTGGTTTCGGCATCACTTAACGGGCCAAGGCCCACCACGGCTTCCTTGTGGCCGTGCCACCAGGCAAGACAATCTCTTTACAGTCTCTGTGTCTCAATTCCAAATTTGGCTTCTTGGTCGGTCAGAAATCCAACCTTCCGGCGTCTTGCTAGCGATTCTCTCGCTCTCCATGCTACTGCTGGCTCTCCGGTCTAGTGTTGCTCTGCTCCTCCAGGACGTCCTCCCATCAGAGACTCACCTCTGCCTAGGATTCTCACTCCTCCCTTCCAAGTTCTTTGTTCTACATTATTTTATTTATGTCATCACAAACAAAAGGTGTGCATCGCTGCTCTTAGACTGTGGAGTTCAGGTGAGATTATGCATTACCTCAAGCGAAAGAGTTTGGATAAATTTCACTATTGGGAGAGCCAAAAACAAAAGTAACAACAGTCTTTGCAATCCCCATGTAGGCATATAATGTACTTTGGACTGGGAGTTCCTTACCGGAATGGGAGTCCTTGTCCCTGAGAGGGGAGTCACTCCCAGTGAGGTCCCACTTGCCCAGATCCCTAGGGAGAGTCCTGCAGAGTGGGCTTACCTCTGTAGCATCAAAGGGGGTGGCTTCCCTCTGAGGAGAAGGTATGAACAGTCCAGATTTGTCACAGTTTGCTTTAGAGGTGTGTGTCACTAATCTCAAAGGGGATTGCCGGATGGTCCGACCAGATGAGTGGAATAGGAGCACTGTGACGAAGGGTGGGCAGTGCAATGATGATGATGTCGAGGATATTACCTTTCTGTGAATTGGGTTTTTCGTGTGCTGTGTGAGGAAACTGTTTCTATTATTCAGTGTGTCGAGTAGGCAGTGGAGATCTTCCTTCATTGACTTGGTTGCTAGTTTGCCTGGGATGTTGAAGTCGCAGAAGCAGATGTTGGCATGCGTGTAGTCATAACAATTGAAAATGAGTAATGCTCACTCTTTGGTGGGCTATGTTGTCAAGTCTCTTAAATAAAACCAGTTTTTCTGCAGGTTTCTTTCTATAGTAAGGAGACTTACATTTAAAGCAATTCTTCAAGAAGTGCTCTATATGTAATTGCACACACCCATAAAGACAAATGGGAGACCTAATCGTACTTGCCAATATATTAGTGGTCGCTCCACTGTCCCCCACGGCAACCCCTGTCCTATCGCTCAGCTTGCTGCATGGTACTTTGTCACAGTGTGTTGAGGTGACCCTTCATGATGCAGTCTGTGAATAGATGCAGCTGGAAGACAAATGGCATGTGTGTAATTTTGAACAAAGGGTTTTGTGTTTTAATCTTTTGTAACATATATGCGCTGACCAACACTACTTCTCAGATGGCACATTGCAATGTTTAATTGATGATGGTGAGCATGGAAAATCCTCTGTTTCGTCTCTAATCCTCCTACAAGTAGCACTTTACCGCTAACATTCATAAACGCTTTTATGTGCCTACTCTCCAGCTGGCTTTTGATTGCTTCAATTAAGACCCCGTAAGGAAATAAGAGCCTTCTCCGATCATTTTGCAATATTTATAACATATTCAAAGCAAAATAATGGACCTCTCCTTGCTGACCAAGATTTCCAAGCAGTTCACTTCTTTAAATCAAGTTACAAGTTCATATTTTATTGCACAAACGAGCAAGTGATTGTCTAAGTGATCCGACAGTTTGGCAGGAGACACTTTCACTGAGGCACAGTGTTCGCTTGCTTGGATTTCTGCATCTGACTAACCTAGCCTGGGAGCTCATCAGGATTGGTCTGCTTCACTCTATAAAACATCACTGGCAGTGCGAATGCACGCACAAATGTGCAAGTGTTTGTCTAAGTGATCTGACAGTTTGGCAAGGAGCACTTTCACAGAGGCACAGGGTTCGCTTGCTTTGATTTTTGCATTTGACTAACCTAGCCTGGGAGATTGGAGCCTGGCAGTATTGGCCTGCTTCACTCCATAAAACATCACTGGCAGTGCGAATGCATGTGCAAACGTGCAAGTGATTGTCTAAGTGATCCGACAGTTTGGCAGTTTGGAAGCCGGTGAGCAGGTACACCCTACTTTCCCTGGACATTATAATCGTTTAACATCTCCTGCCACTGGGCTGCTTCAGGCTCTATATGACTTTGACGCTCAGAGGGCCTGGTTTTGTACTTTTTGGGCTGCCTGCATTCCACTCTTAGTTGCTTTCCCATTATAAAAATTAAAAAAGGCAAAGATACAAGAAATTGTGTGTTTTGCCCACCCGATGGCTAAGCCTTTACGTAGTAAGTCTCGGCCGGCAACTTGTCCAACTGGGGATATTACTGCTACCTTTCTTACTCCGGCTTGTGTGGTGTCGCCGGCATTGACTCAGCTTTCTTTGATGCCTTTTTTGTCTATTCATTTGCCGTTGGACGACACTATGTGTGCTGCTCAACAATTCGCTACACAACAGGCCCTACGTTTACAATCATCAAAGACTCTCCCTGTTTTGACAGGAGGTATGTGTGTGTCCTCAGAAATCATCACCACCTACGTCCAAATACTCTGTGTAGAGGGTACGTGGGAGGTTGTACAGTTTTTGTAAATACCTCCACTCAAGACCTTTTATCGGAGAGTTATACTGAAGAGGACAAAGCCGTGGCCCCGTCTGTTCCTCCACTGTCTCCATGTTTAGAGGACTCAGTTATTTTGGAAAAGTCATTCCTGAGACTATGAAATGACATGGAGGTTTCACATTTGGCCAGAGTTAGGATAACGTCCTTTGTTGAGGAGTCCAATCCTGTTTCCTTGGAGAAAAACCAAGTATTGGAGGACCCAAACGTTTATGAGGCATTGCAACAGACCTCAGACCTTGACATGGAAAAAAACATTTCCTTCAAAAATCTAACTCCTTCTCCGTTTCAAGCGGACTCATTTGGTTCGGCTTCCATCTCTGGATTGCACTTAATTCTAGAATCTCTGCTGAGGCTCTACAATAATGTTAAGGATATTGTATCTGGTATTGCAACTAAACTTGAGCTATTAGACAAGAGTGTATAGAGGAACCTGTGCCCAACTGGCTCCAGTCACTCAAGTTTCTGCTTGTGGATTCAATGGTGAAACTTCCAGTGTGGCTCTGGGGGTTGATTTGTGTGAGGCTATTTGTTCTGAATAGATAGAGGGTGTTCAGATTTCTAATAATTCTACTATTCCCAATACTCCCACTCCCCTTGTTGACTGCATTACATGGCTTAGTATGTCTCCCATGCCTTTTGACTCTCCACAGGCCCCCATAAGAGTGGAGGAGATCAGCACGGTAGCAGAAGAGCCCTTTATATCCCTTTGTAAGAACCTTCTATCCAGAAATCCGAGGAAGAGAAATAATAACAAGCAAAAGAAATCTGACTGTCAAAAAAGATTACTCTAAGTGTATGGTAACCAGATCACTGTGTTGGATGCCACCTATAGTGCATCCAACAGAGTGGAGACCAGGCCAAGCGTCACTAACCTGCTGGCTCTTCGGACGAGGCGTCAGTTGGCAGCCACTGCTCCGATTCAGAGGCCTTTGACCTAACGGTGGAGCCCGCACATTCCCACGTGTCCGTCTCCAACCCTGACAAGCACGCCGCCGGCAGTGCGATGGGAAAGTCACACCCCGGCGACAAGGACACATCCGCACCACCTGCTCATAAGCACACAACCCCTAAACTTTCCTTGGCGATGCAGCCGAGAAAAGTTTCTACGCATGCAAGCCCGTCGAAGACTTCAGCGGGGCCTTTCGAACCTTGCGGTTCGGCACCACTGCGGCCTATGCACGGCAATAAATCTTCTTCTGCAGCGGGCACTCCCTCTAAATCCAAGGCCTCCGACGTGATAGTGTCTAAGGACGCGCCAAAACAGGTCCATTCATCGCACATGCTCACAAAATTTTCTAAAGCTCGTTTACACGTTTCGGACCCCAAGAAGCCCTCTCCTTTGGCTGAGGATTATTCTCCAGCCTCACCTCCTCTTTACAGGGCCCTGCAACAACACTGAGCTCCACCTGCCCAGCCCTTTCCCCCTCCTGATGCTTCAGGCTCCTCTGAGTGGACCAGAGATACTTTTGAGGCCTGTATGGACAAAATGGTCAAGTTTCTAAATTTCTCAGGCCAGTTTGATGATGTTTTGAAGCGCCATGGGGCTGGTGACTCCTGTCCTGTCCCCAGGGGCTCAATTTGCATCCAAGGAGGAGCCCCACCCTCAGGACCCCCAGGTGGATGTCTTTCTGGATGACCCAGATGACCCTGACCAAGACATACACTATGTCCAGGACACTAGCCAGGCCGGCCAGGATCCAAACAGGAACTCTGAGGATGACTAGGGCACGTGGCACTCCACACCCCCACATGACCCTGACCCTGTGAAAATCTTTTCAGGCGCTCCTCCTGTCAATCAACCCAGGGACTCGTCACCCATCGACGACCAGATGCTTTTAAATAACCTTCTTAAGAGGGCAGCTGATCACTTTAAGATCACCACGCAAGAAGCCATCCCTGACTCTTACTTCGCGGAGACCATCCTTAAAGACACGACTGAAACCAATGGCTTTGATATACGTTGCTCTGGGGGGCGACGCCTTACAATCCCGGGTGTAAGAAATCGATAATCTATTTCTAAGAGAATGCCATCAATATAGATTCATGTAGAGAAAGCACGGATGTCGCAGGTCACTGTATCCAGACGGTAGTAAAGCCTAACATTCACCGCAAAACAGTGTAAAGCAAAAGTGAATCCAGGACTCAGCGCCATCAAATATGTGCTTGTTTAATTGTGTTGTATTATCACACATTCCAAAACGGAAAGAGCCCATAAACGATAACATGTTTCGGCTATGCTAAGCCTTTTTCAAATCTGAGCTACATAATATTACACAACTAATCATCATATGCATGTGATAATGTTTGCCATAATTACATCAAGTAAAGTTTGTAGAAAGGCATGATAACAGCATAAGTGCAATGATTAAGTTACAAGAATTGTGACATAGACAGTATGGCGTCATAACACAGTACATATTATCACATCAAAGTATTAATAAAAAGACAGAAAAACAGGGGGTGGTTAAAGAGCAAGATACAAGGGTATAGAGAAACATATCAAAAAATGAACAATGTTGCAAAAATCCACCAACCAAATAAACCAAAGGGGAGACAACAAAAAGGAGAGAAAACCAGAAACGTATAGTGATTAATGAACTCAATAATATTTCAGCCAATGTAGGCACAAGCTCAGCGTATTAACTAGTTATGTACGTGGTGTAAATGCTTACCCATAGTAGTATGAGACAAATCCGCAAGACTATTGTCACTGTAGTAGTAACGGGGTAAGATCCCCAGAACAGAATCTGTAAACAAGTAAGCGTAATTTCAAGTATTGATATAACAAAAGATGTTGATTAAGTTCTCATTCTAAAAGACAAAGTTTGTGCCAAAAATCCCCTATGTTTAGTGTAAGTAACGTGTTGTGATGTCCCTACTTAATATTATTCACAATGTGTCCGAAAGTATTCGTGGGCTACGGTGTATTACGAATTTGAAAAGGAACAGGAATCCCGTATGCTAAGGGATACTTCCCTCACGCCACAACATATTGTTAGAAGTTTACATGCAAACTCGTCCCAAAATGTCTTATTACAAAACAGAAACACTATGGTTTATAGCTATCTGGCTACGTGTCCAAATTCACGAGTCTACATCTAACGAGACCCGTTGAGAAGCAAAGCATTCAAAGACCAGAACTCACTCTGGCTTACCTTCTCTCTGCGAACAGGCAGTCACACGGGTTGGCGAAATCAGAGTGCCGACCGGGGGCGCCATCTTGTTATCTCTACCATGTACAGTGTCTATGGCAACGCGTGTAACGTTGCCACGGAGATCTGCGTATGACGGAACGCTTGGAAGACGTCCGCCGTGACCTCAAATGTCATCAACTTCCCACCATCTTGGAGGTGGCAGCCGCCATTACCAAGGCGGTCCCTAAGCCCATTACTAACTGTTGTCACCAGTTAACATTATGAAACTTTATCTACCTCATGCTGACTCAATCAAACGTGATAATTTGGAAGAGTACTATATGTAATGCAAGAAAAAGAATTATTTACGGGACATTTTAGAAAAAACGTATATCACAGTAGGGGTACCAGCTTTGCACCTGCAATGTAAAACTCCAGGAAAGTAAACACAATTCACATTGTGGTATACAATACTGCAAGTCTAAATGTACTAAAGAGCTATGTTGCAATTAGACCACACTACAGAAAGGAAACCATTTCGTCATCACTGTTAAGACCTGTGACAGTGGAATTGAAATAACAAATTGTTCGCGCTTTAGCTTTCCTCAGTGCTTTCAGTCTGTCACCACCACTTTTATTCAAAGTCACTTGCTATAGACCAATAAATTTGATCTCGGATTTATTGTGCAGTTGATGTACCTTCTGCCAATGTTCTGCTAGTGGGATCGTTGGGTCCTGGCTGCCAATCTTTGCCAGGTGCTCACGTGTCCGGATTCTCAAAGCTCGGTTGGTGCTACCAATATATTGGGCCTCATTACGACCCTGGCGGAACGGGTTAAACGGCGCCGTAAAAGGCTGCGGCGCCGTTCAACCCGTTCTGCCACATTACGAGGTCCCCTCGTGGGACACGTTAAGCACGCTTGGGAAAACCAGGCGTGCATACCGGGTCCCGCGAGAGGAAGAGGGAGCAAACAACGGGCCATGCGGCATGGCTACCGGCATACCTCGTAATGAGGCCCATAATCTTTTACATACACAGATGATACAGTAAACAACGAATTTTGTTTTGCAGTTAATTCCCTGTTTAATGGTCCAATGTTTGCCATTAATGTCTTCAAACTCCTTCGTAGAATCATGTGCATATTTACACTGCGGGCATGTGCCACATTTTCTGAAACCCTGATCTTTTCTATATAGCCATGTGCCTTGATTATCTTTCGTAACGTCCGGCAGCAGGGATGGACTAAGTATGGACTTAAGTGTGCTTGCTCTTTTGTAGATTATACGTGGATGCTCACCCACGAAGTTACAAATATGATCATCCAATTTGAGTAGGTACCAATGTTTATTGAGTATTTTCTGTATTGTCCGGTGGTCAGAACAATATCGGGTAATGAAACTTATTGCCGTATTCAAATCAGAGTTCCTCTTTGGTCGATATCCCAAAGTATCTTGTTGTTTCCTAGGTTTTGTTTTCTTGTATGCCCTTGTCACAGATTTGTTCGAGTAACCCCTGTCCCTAAAGCGTTGTAAGAGTGTACACTCATCTTCAAATTTATCTTCATGTTGGCAATTTCGTCTCGCTCTAATATATTCACCTGATGGTATGTTGAAGATGGTTGATTGAGAGTGACAGCTGCTGGCATGCAACGTCGAGTTCACTTCTGTTGGTTTCCTAAATGTCCATGTCTGTAGCTTGTCGCCATCTGCATGTATTGTCAAATCCAAGAAATTGATTTCGTGTTGATCACAGACCCCTGTGAATTGTATATCAAAGCAATTCAAGTTCAGAGCTGTCACAAAATTCTGAAACTCATCTGTGCTTCCATCAATGATACAGAAAATATCGTCTATATACCGTGTCCACATCTTGATTTTTGTCCTGTATAAGATTTCCGGATAAACTGCTTTGTCCTCTAGCATGCCCCTGAATCGGTTAGCTAGGGCTGGGGCATACTTGGCACCCATTGCCATCCCTTTAGTTTGTTGATATATTTGGTTGTCGAAAGTGAATACATTGAGATCCAAAGTGAGCTGTAACATTTCTTTGATCATTTGGATATGATTGTAATAAGAAGCTGATTCATTTCTGAAGGTATAGTCAATTGCTATCATAGCCCATTTGTGGTGAATGGAAGTATATAATGCCTTCACATCAAGAGTAGCTAGCAGAAAAGTCTTATGCCAAGTGAAGCTCTGTAATTTCTGTATGAGACTAGTAGAGTCCTGTAAGTATGAATACAAAAGGCTAGCCCTTGGTTTAAGGATAGAGACAAGGTATTCCGATATATTCTCAGTGGCCTAACCAATCCCACTCATGATTGGGCGGCCCTCTGGTATGGTATCAAAATGTTTATGGATCTTAGGCAAGAAATACATAGTTGGAGTCACAGGTTCCTTGATTCCTAGAAAGGCACATTCCTCATGAGTGATTAAGCCTTTCCTATGCCACATCAAGATATATGTATCAACTTGTTCCAGAGACGTAAGTTTGAAGTTGTCATTTCTTGTAACATAGCAGCCGGGGGTTGTCAAATGCTGAGAAGCCATTGCTAAATAGTCTTCTCGATTCATTATAACAATATTGCCCCCCTTGTCTGCCTCTTTGATCATTATTTGCGTATCCGATTTCAGTGATTGGAGAGCTATTTTCTCTCCTGGTGTCAAGTTATTGGTTGTTCTCTTGTGCTTGTTCCGGCTTGGTTCAATTTGTAGAAATCACATGAGACTGCTTTATAGAATGTATCAATGACATTATTGGGTGCCAGTTGTGGCACAAATTTAGATTGCGCTTTGAGTTCTTTAACTGTTAATGTATCAGATTGAATTTTCAAATCGTCCAAAAGATGGAGTACTTGGTACTGGTCATCCTCTACCAATGATCGTATTGAAAAAGTATCCTCAATATCTTGGATTGACATGTCACTGATTGGTATATTCACTTCCTTTGCTTGGAAATTCCCTGGAGCTTTAGTTGTGAAGAGTTTTTTTTTAATTTAAGTTTTCTGATAAATTTGAACAGATCTATGTGAATGTCCACTTGGCTGAAGTTACGTGAAGGTGCAAAGGACAGGCTCTTATTCAGAAGAAGTCTTTCATTATGAGATATATCCCTGTGACACAAGTTCAAAACTAAATCTCCTCTTACTTGGTACTGCTCATTTCCTTGGAGCTGGCTCTTGTCTGTCGTTTGTTTTTCTGCTGTGAGGCTTCTGCGTTGTCTTTTTCGCCTACCTCCCTCCTTCCTCTCCTCCTTGTACAGGGGTCAAAGTATTGTTGTCTACAGGCAGTTGAAAACGGACTGATTTCTGAGCGAAGTTACGGTTGCCCTTCTTATATCGCTTAATCTGATTCATATATCCACCTGGTTCCTGCGACCTTGCACTTGGGCTTTCTTGATTATCTGTTTCAGAGTCTGCATCCAAACTGGCTGATGAAGTATTGGGAGTTGAGTGTCTCGAAGATGGTTTGGAACTGAAGTCATATTTAGTCTGAAAAGTATACACTCGGTCTTCCTTGTAATCACGTTCATCTCTATAACATTTTCTCAGTTTCCTGATTTTAACCTTATCCTGGTAGATTTGTAAGATTTCATACATTTTATCATAATTTTTAGTTTTAGTAGCTTCATTAGACTTCATGTCCGAAATTTCTTTTTTAATGATTTCATAGCATGTGTATGTAAAAGGCTATATATTGGAAGCACCAAGCGAGCTTTGAGAATCCAGATACGTGAGCACCTGGCAAAGATTGGCAGCCAGGACCCAACAATCCCACTAGCAGAACATTGGCAGAAGGTACATCAACTGCACAATAAATCCGAGATCAAATTTATTGGTCTACTGCAAGTGACTTTGAATAAAAGGGGTGGTGACAGACTGAAAGCACTGAGGAAAGCTGAAGCGCGAAAAATTTGTTATTTCAATTCCACTGTCACAGGTCTTAACAGTGATAACGAAATGGTTTCCTTTCTGTAGTGTGGGCTAATTGCAACATAGCTCTTTAGTACATTTAGACTTGCAGTATTGTAAACCACAATGAATGTGAATTGTGTTTACTTTCCTGGAGTTTTACATTGCAGGTGTAAAGCTGGTACCCCTACTGTGATATACGTTTATTCTAAAATGTCGCGTAAATAATTCCTTTTCTTGCATTACATATAGTACTCTTCCAAATTATCACGTTTGATTGAGTCAGCATGAGGTAGATAAAGTTTCTTAATGTTAACTGGTGACAACAGTTAGTAATGGGCTTAGGAACCGCCTTGGTAATGGCGGCTGCCACCTCCAAGATGGTGGGAAGTTGATGACATTTGAGGTCATGGCGGACGTCTTCCAAGCGTTCCGTCATACGCAGATCTCCGTGGCAACGTTACACGCCTTGCCATGGACACTGTACATGGTAGAGATAACAAGATGGCGCCCCCGGTCGGCACTCTGATTTCGCCAACGCGTGTGACTGCCTGTTCGCAGAGTGAAGGTAAGCAGAGTGAGTTCTGGTCTTTGAATGCTTTGCTTCTCAACGGGTCTCGTTAGATGTAGACTTGTGAATTTGGACACGTAGCCAGATAGCTATGAACCATAGTGTTTCTGTTTTGTAATAAGACATTTTGGGACGAGTTTGCATGTAAACTTCTAACAATATGTTGTGGCGTGAGGGAAGTATCCCTTAGCATACAGGATTCCTGTTCCTTTTCGAATTCGTAATACACCGTAGCCCACGAATACTTTCGGACACATTGTGACTAATATTAAGTAGGGACATCACAACACGTTACTTACACTAAACATAGGGGATTTTTGGCATGAATTTTGTTTTTAGAATGAGAACTTAATCAACATCTTTTGTTATACCAATACTTGAAATTACACTTACTTGTTTACAGATTCTGTTCTGGGGATCTTACCCTGTTACTACTACAGTGACAATAGTCTTGCGGATTTGTCTCATACTACTATGGGTAAGTATTTCCACCACGTACATAACTAGTTAATACGCTGACCTTGTGCCTACATTGGCTGAATTATTATTGAGTTCATTAATCACTATACTTTTCTGGTTTTCTCTCCTTTTTGTTGTTCCCCTTTGGTTTATTTTGTTGGTGGATTTTTGCAACATTGTTCATTTTTTGATATGTTTCTCTATACCCTTGTATCCTCCTCTTTAACTACCCCGTGTTTTTCTGTCTTTTTATTAATACTTTGATGTGATAATATGTACTGTGTAATGACGCCATACTGTCTATGTCACAATTCTTGTAACTTAATCATTGCACTTATGCTGTTATCATGCCTTTCTACAAACTTTACTTGATGTCATTATGGCAAACATTATCACATGCATATGATGATTGGTTGTGTAATATTATGTAGCCCAGATTTAAAAAAAGGCTTAGCATAGCAGAAACATGTTATTGTTTAAGGGCTCTTTCCGTTTTTGAATGTGTGAAAATACAACACAATTAAACAAGCACATATTTGATGGTCCTGGATTCACTTTTGCTTTACAACATCCTTAAAGACAGGTTCCAGTCAGCCAAGCTATCCCCTTGTTGAACTCGGAGAGAAAGCGCCTGGCCCCTCCTTGTTAAGACCATCGCTCACTCGTGCGGTTAATCCCAGAATGGAGAAAATGTTCTGCCCGTCACCTTCAGACCCACTGTAAATCAGGGGCCATGCAGTTCGGCTCTCTAGTTGTCACTACTACATCCTCCTGACAAGGAATGACAAAAATGATATGCCTTTGGCAAACGTGTCACCACCTCTGCCGCTTTTTGCACCCGGATTGCCAACAACATCTTGCTCCTGTTACAGTGACATTCACTGGGGACTCGTTCAAGAGGGCCTCCAAGATGTTCCAGAACACGCTCACACCCTCCTTCTAGCCGTAGTTGCAGAGGGACAACAAGTCACACAAAATATTCTTAAGAATACTCTAGACTCTGCCGAGACTGTGGGACACGTCCTTGCCCAGGGGACTCTTCTCAAGAGCCACGCCTGGCGGAAGACTCAGGGTTTAAGCCAGAATCCCAGGCTTCCCTATCTAGTAAACCCGTGGAGGATGCTGGCCTTTTCAGTAAAGCGTTTGAGGAGGCTTTAGAAACCACCAATAAAGGGCACACAACCTCAAAATAACTCAATCAGATCTCGGTCAAGCCCTTCATCCAGCAAGGGGGTTTCAATACCCACTGGCCTTTTTGTGGGCAGTCCCTATCCTACTCTCCACAAGGACAGTACTGATCGAGCGGAACCCAATGGGCTTCCGGACAGGGCTTCTCTGGTGGTTTCCAGTCACCACAACAAAGAGGTTTTCGATGAGGGAAAGGCAGAGGTAGAAACTCTGCTTCCAGAGGCTCTCCAGCCTCCACCTCCAAATGACTCGGCAGTATGGGACCCCTCCCACACTTCACCAATCCGGGGACATCTGACATCTTTTACCCACATTTGGGAGGGGATCACATCAGATCAGTGGGTACTCAAGACCGCCGTCCACAGGTACTGCATTGAATTCCTCCAGCCACCCCGCTACCATCCATCCAGAAGCAGACGACTGTCATCAGACCTTCTGCGTATCGTGTTGGAGGAGGTCCAGGTTCTGTTGGAAAAGGGCGCCATTTAAGTTGTCCCTCATCTCCAGGTAAACAAGGGTATTTATTCAATATACTTCCTTGTATCCAAAAAGGATTTAACCATGCGCCCTGTTATAGAACTGCCTCCTGCAAACAAATATGTCAAACCACAAAAGTTCAGGATGACGACTCTTCAGGAACCAATCCCACTGCTGTGTCAGGGGGATTACATGGCTACTTTGGACATGAAAGATGCATACTTTCATATTTCAATGTTGCCAGCGCACAGAAAGTACCTCAGGTTCAAGATAGAGGACACTCACTATCAATTCAAGGTCCTCCCCTTCGGCATTGCCTCAGGCTTGAGGGTGTTTACAAAGGTACTAGCGGTATCAGCGGCTCACCTGGCAGTCCATCCCTGCATATCCTTACCTCGAAGACTAGTTCATAACCGGAGACTCGTACGGAACATGTCTAGGAAATACCCAGCGGACAGATCTCCTTTTCAATCTAGGGTTCTCTAGCAACAAGAAGAAATCAAGTCTGGTTCCCAGTCAAGTCAAACAGTTTCTGGGGGACCTAATTCGGACAGAAGACAGGCTTTTCTTCCCCTCGAACGAGAGGATAAAAACATGCTGTTGGAACTGTTCCAGTGTTCAAAGCCCTAAAAGCATTCCAAGCACATTTTCTGGGAAAGACAATTCTTGTCCTTACAGACAGTACCACGGCTATGTATTACCTGAACAGACAGGGGGGCATTCACTCTCTAGGGCTATTCAATTTGTCCCATAACATCTTGAATTGGGCACTCAAAACAACTTGTTCCTTCCCTCACAACACGTTCCAGGGGAACACAATCTTCTGGCTCAGTCTGCACCTACCTGTAGAGTACGAGTGTGCTTGCAAGAGCACATTCTACTCAACGTCTTTGCAGAATTGGGCTTTACAGATATCAACTTGTTCACAACTTCCGAGAATGCCCAATGCCCAGATTACCCCTTCAGGTACCCGCAGAGGCGATCCAAAGGGAATGGTCTCTGGATAACATGGTCCGGAAAATTTGCCTATGCCTTTCCCACCCAATTCCCCCCTCAAAAGGATAGTGCACAAGATGCACCAGGAACATGTCACAATGACACTGGTGGCACCAATGTGGGCTCGGCAACCATGGTTCTCCCATCTCATGAGGATGTCAGTCTCCCCTCCCAGGAAACTGCCATGCCCGTACAACATGCTGTTGCAAGACTGGGGGAAAACACAGCATCAGTGCCCCCACACACTCAACCTAGCAGCTTGGCTCCTGAAGTCATAGAGTTTGGGCATCTCCAACTCCCTCAGATATGTATGGACATACCTAGAGAGACATGGAAAGCCAACACCAGACATTGTTACTCCAATAAGTGGAAACATGTCATCTGGTGCAATACTAAGAACGTCAATCCTATGGACTGCTCTCCTAAAGATATAGGACCTCATCAGGGGTTGAGTGGAGTGGTAAAAAGGCGGCAGTAATAGCATTACTGCTGCTCCGTCCAATCCTAAGTTTGGGCAGAAAGTTGGAGATTTTCTTGGAGCTTTTAGCTGGAGGTAAATCTTACCACTTTCCACCTATTTGCGGTGAAAACTGTAAAAGCGCCCAATATGCCCCATTGGGTCCAATGGGAATGGGGACTTACTGCCCTCCCCTGCCCCACAGCTCGGGATCCAGCGCTAATTGCACCGTATCGAGTTGCAGTAACGCTATTAGGAAATATCATGGTACATTTACCACCTGGATACCGTTCAACTTCTGATGAACCCCGTAATCCTTTATCTAACACACCTTTTAGACTCAGGACTTGTTTTCAGTTCCTTAATGGTCCACCTTGCTGCTCTCTCTGCGCATACCACATCTCCGAGCAAGGTTTCATGGTGGAAGGTTCCTGTGATTAAAGCCTTCATGGAAAGGGTGAAGAGTCTTCACCCTCCTATTTCCAACCCAACTCCTTATAAGACTGCCTTTCATGTGGACATTACCCTGATAAGGAGAGTTAGTGAACTGCATGCCGTCTCAGTTCAAGACCCATTTGTGACTATCCACAAAGATAAGGTGGTATTGCGCACTCACCCACATTTTGTGCCTAAATTAATCTCGAAATACCATGTGACTCAGTCAATCCAATTTACCACTTTCTATCAAAACCCCACTAACTTAACGAAAGAAGCCTCCATAGACTAGATGTTAGGAGAGCAGGCATATACTACCTTCAAATGACTAAGCCACTGATAAAGACAAACCAATCATTTGTCTCTGTGGTAGCTGGTAGAGAAGGGGAGCCTGTCTCTAAATCACCTATTTCCAAATGGATTGTTAAATGCATCACACTGTGTTACACTCTTGCCAAGAGAGACCTACCCTTTATGCGTAGAACGCACTCTACTCGGGGCACAGTGGCTACCATAGCATTCATTGCAAATGTTCCTCTAGATTCCATTTGCAAAGCAGCACCCTGGAGTTCTGTTCATACTTTCACGCAACACTACTGCTTAGACACACACTCTAAGTCAGATTTTCAGTTGGGACAAGCAGTGCTAAGACATTGCTTTGCTACTGTTCCTTCACACAGCCCACCACCATCTCTGGGTACTGCTCGCTAGTCTATGCAAAGCATGTGATTCTAAGCAGATTCACAGACATCAGAAGACATACATTACTCTGTGTAATCGTATTTCTGGTGATTTTATCTGCTTAGATTCACATGCGCCCACCCTTCCTCCCCTCTTGGAGTAGAAGGAACATAGATATCTTGCACCTTCTTTTCTTCTGCACTCACTCACTCTATAAGGCTCCCACACAGAGGAACAAAACAACTGGTGGGACCTTGACACGTGAAGGATTTTGGGTACACTACACATCACATTAGGGATAGGGTTACAGTCACACCCATATCAACGTCCGTTTTAGGTCTTCGAATAAAAGATGCAATACTCTGTGATTACCACTAGATGTTGGACTATTTGCACAGCATGTGAATCTAAGCAGATACAATCATCAGAAATGTGAATACAGTGAGTAATGTATGTCATTCCCTTTATATTAGAAGAAACACATCTTTGGTTAAAGGAAACACAATTTGAATGTGTTATTCCTAAACCGAAACAGTTATGAAATATAAAACAATATGCTACTCTCAGAGGGTTACCCTTTGAATCAATCTGAATTACTGATATCTTTAGCATTGTGTTATCACTATAAATAATCTTCACCTCACTACATGGCTTTGTAAATTATCTCTCAGCCAGTAACTGTATAATGCCAAATTTTCTCTTTACAAAGAGAGGGGCTCTTATTACGATGAATATCAAATCAACCAATCTTTATTGTTTTTGGTTATAAACATGTATAATCTTTGCTATACAATCTGCAAAAATGCACCACATAAGAAAGCAAAACATTTGAATTAATCAACCCCTTTTTCAGTCAATATTAATAGTCATACCATATAATAGACAAGCAATATAAACATATCAGATTTAGGGCCTCATTACACGTTATGCGTTAAGGGATTAACGGCACCGGTAAGGGCACTGGTGCCGGTAATCCCTTACTGCCCTACTACGAGGTCCCTCAGTGGGTCCCGTCCTTAACGTGTGGTCAGACCACACGTTAAGGACAGGAACCGCTGAGGGACTTCAGAGCAAATAACGGTACCGCTAATAGCCAGCTGGCCTGCGAGCAATCATGGACCTCTCCCCCTTCAATCTCCACCTACCCAAGGAGACCTTCAAGATCATTAAGGCAGCTCAGATACTTAGCTCAGTTCAGAGCGATGATTGGTTTTGCGCAGTGGATCTGAAGTACGCATACATACATGTGTCGCTATGGGAACCACATCAGAAATTCCTCAGGTCTTCTATTGCTAGCGACCACCACCAATACCAGGCCCTGTCCTTTGGACTTAACGCAGCCTAAGAGTGTTCGTCAAGCTGATGAGCACTGTGGCCAGCTCGATTCGGCTCAGGACGATACATGTATACCCCTATCTGAAGTGGCAGGTTTGGGCTTCTTCGAGACAGGAGGCTCTGGAAGCAACCCTCTTTCTGTTGAGCACTGTGTTCAATTTGGGGTTTTCAGTGAACTCTGGCAAGTCTATGCTCACAACTGCTCAATTACTCATGTTCCTGGGGTTTGTGTGGGATTAAAGGCCCCAGAATCTTGGACATTCATCTCATGGTCATGCATTTAGAGGATATTGGGCCTCGTGGCAGTGTGTGTTCTCTGTGTCCTGCACGCCAGATTGAATATGAGGCACCTAAAACTCCACCTGAGTGCCTCATGGCACCAGACCATGGACACACAGTCACACCACATTCCGTTACCAGCCTCACTGGATCAAGATGTGCAGTGGTGGATGGACCAGTGCAACCTTTTGCAGGGAGTTCCCTTCAAAAAGCCATATAGCGAGATTGTCATTACCACAGTCTTGTCCCTCAGCAGGTGGGGACCCAGCCAGGGGGGGGGTCTCAAAGCCCACAGACTGGGTCAGAGCAAGAGAAGACGCAACATGTAAATAAATATATTAGAACTACAAACCATATTCTGTGCTCTGCAGGCTTTCCTTCTGAACATCAGCAAAAGGTTGGTCCTGATACAAAATGATAGCTTGATGGCAATGTCATATATAAACAAGAAAAGGGGTACGAGGACCCCGCATTTATATCATCTGGTCATCTCCATTGTTCTCAAGGCTGTTCATTTGGCTGGAGTCCTGACCAAGGACGCAGATCTCCTCAAGAAACAACACCATTCCAACCGCAAATGGGAAATCAATCAGAACTGCTCCCCATCTTCTAAGAGTTGGGTCTTCCAGAGACCAATCTGTATGCTGTGCTCCAGAACCAGAATGAAAAGTGTCTCTGGTACGCCTCTCAGAGGGGGCTGAGGGAGGCTGGTGCAGGTAGACGGAATAGGTCCAACTCCTATTCCCCAATGGCATGACCTCCTGGTTCAAGAACGGGTTAAAATCCTACATTCGTGCCCTCAATTGCTCAGCTTAGTAGTCTTGTTCCTGAGGACTTAACGTTAGTTCATCTACGGCTGTCCTCTGAGAACATGACGATTATCCAGGCGGTCAGGAAGCAATCAGTAAGTTTGCGGTAAATGGGTCAGGTTCTGTCATTGGACCTTGAAAAAAAGAAGTCAATCCTCTCACCAGTGTCTTGAATGATGTGCTCTCCTTGGTTTTGTACATGGCATCTTCATGTGTCTCTGTAAACTCCTGGCACCTACCTAAAACCTGGGCGACTCTACCTTCTGCCCAGCAAATCCCACCTATTAAGAGCTCTCACCATGTGGGGATCTGGATGTTGTTTTTTCTGAGCTCACAGGCAAGACTTTCGAGCCATTGGATTCTGCACAACTCAAGTTTCTTTCTTGGAAAGTGTCCCTGTTGATGGCTCTCACTTGTGCCAGGAGAGTGAGCGAGATACAGGTCTTCTCAAGTTCGGAACCCTATACGTTTTTCATAAAGAAAGGGTGTGCTACGTACGCACCTGCCATTCCTACCCAAAGTGGTCTTCTTTTATATTAATCAGGAAGTTGTCCTACCGACATTTGTTCCTGATCCAGTCATCCACAGGCTCTGCCTTGCACTCATTGGATATACATAGGGTGCTCAAATTTTACTAGCACAGGACCAAGGAGTTTAGAAAATCGGATGCCTTCTTTGTCACCTTTGAGGGACACAATCCGGTATTGCCCAATTTGTTGGAATTAAATTGTTCGCATGGTAAATCTGACCGAATTCGGCCAGTACCATTTAATCGATTTAATTCCAACAAATTTGGCAATAATTACCAAATATGGGAAGCGGGATTTGCAGGGGTGTCCCCCACTCCCCATGTTCGGAAGTGATTGCCTTGGGGGTAGCAGGGTTGTACCCTGCTTCCTGGGGTCTGGAGGCAGGGGGCGAAAAAAAACGAATGAACAGCAGACCTGACGAAACTGACACTGCTGGGTCAGAAGCAAGCAGAGAAGCGAAAAGTAAGTGAGGGGGAGGGTGGCGGGATGTATTGAGGGAGTGCGGGGGTTCAAGGTTTTGTCAGATTTGGCTGTGGCTAAATTGTATGTGCGCCAAAATTGAACACGGTCAATTCCGCCACAAAGAATTCTGCCACGGTCAAATCACGTATATACACACAATCCAGTAAATCAAGCATCAAAGGCCACCATCACTCAGTGGCTTGTATCTGCTATTGACCACTGTTATTCCTCGCAGAAGCCGACTCCTAAAGGTATACACATGCACACAGTGAAGGCCACTGCATTAGCTTTTATGGGGCATGTCCCATGCAGTGTCATCAGCAGTGCTGCCATATGGTCCATATCGTCAGCCTTTTGCAAACACTATTGTCTGGGTACTAGTTCCAGGACTGATGCCAGGTTTGGTCAGGCAGTCTTGCACCTGTGAGTTTTCATGCTAAAAATCTATCATCAGTATGGAGGAAAGGGGACAGGAGTCACAGGACTGTGATCAATCTGGGTTATTCATTCCTTCTCGCCAGAGAGGAGCCACCCCCTTTGAGACTAGGGAGGTGAGCCCTCTAAGCAAGACCCTCCCTAGGGGCCTAGGCAAGTGGGACCTCACTGGGAGTAACTCCCCACTTGTGGACAAGGAATCCCATTCTGATAGGGAACTCCCAGAGTACATTGCCTGCCTACTTGGGAATCAGAAAGACTGTTGTTAACCCTATTTTGGAGTCACTGAATAGTGACATTTCTTTAGACTCTTTGGTTTCAGGTAATGCTGGTCTCGCCTGAACACCACAATCAAAGAAAAAAGACACACCCCTTTTGTTTTTGATGACGTACATAAAAACCACAAGGAACTTGGAATCAGTGAGGAAGAATTCTACGCAGAGGCGAACCGCTGACAGAGAGACGTCCTGGAGGGGCAGAGCCACACTAGACTGCAGAGCCATCGGTGGCATGAAAATCGAGTGAATTGCTAGCCGGACGCCAGAAAGCTGGCCTGACTGACCGAGAAGCCATGGTCAGAGAAGAGATGGAAATGGAAGCGCAACCGTCTCACCAGGTGGCACAGCCACACACAAGCCGTGGTTGCCTCGGGCCAAGTAACCGACGCTGAGAACAGATTGCAGAAGTGCAGTAACCATCTGTGACGAGCACTGGAAGGGAAGCAACTGCTCCTGAGGAAGTAACACCATTGAGAGGAATGAACATTGATAATTGAGGCTGGGAAAGCCACAAGGTTACACAAGCCTGATAAACGAGATTAGGCAGAGGCCCTATGTAAAGCAAGTTAAAACAAGGCTATTAGAGGGTGAGCGGGCTCGTTGAGCTCACAGAAACCAAGAGACTTTAATATTCAAGGCTGGGACAGCTACAAAGGTTACTGGAGCCTGATAAACCCAAGCAGGTCGATTCCCTACCTAAATCGAGTTGAAGCAAACATATTAGAGGGTAAGAGGACTTTGGAGAGTTCTGAGAAGCCAAGAGACATTCATCTTTGAGGCTGGAGAAGCCACAAGGGTTATAGGAGCCAAGAAAATCTGAACGGGCAGACATCCCAATGAGACCGAGACAAAGTAAGCCTGTCAGAAGGCAAGAGGCCTTTGAGAAGTCTAAAATATCTTTAACGGAACCCGAGGGAGAGAGAGCCGGGATGGTTCCAGTCCTCAAGTATGAAACAAGAACACTGACCAGAACCACGTTGAAATTGAAAACCCTTTTATTCATGGAGTGAGGGAATTGTAAAGAAGAGAAATTTGACACTCAGAACCTGCAGAGAGGTTGTGAACCGTGTTGTGGGGTTGTGGGACATTGAGGAACTTTGAAAATCTTTTGGAAAGAGATACTGAATGTGATAAACTTTTTAAACCCTCCTTCTTGGAGAATCTATCCAAGTGTTGGGCCAGGCAAAAGCCAAGGACCGAGACTGTTGCTCCGCCTCCTTCTTTTTATTTTTTCCTCGGTGGTAGGTCCAGTTAGAAATTAGTATTCTGATGGAAGACTATTTCTTTGGACTTTGACGAGCACCCTTACTTTTAGTTGGTTTCGCTGGGAACTTCCCTCATAGCAGTAGGGCTAGATAGGCGATTTCTTTGTATTTAAATAAAACTTCCAGTTAACATGGCACATCGTAGTTCTAGTCCTTCATCTAGTTCGCCACAGTACGTCGGAGTAAGGAACAGTTACTCACTGTAGTGACTACTGTACTCCTAATCCATAGTCCCCTTTCCTCAATATGACTCTCCCTCATTGCCCCATGAAAACAGTTCAGATTGGTCATAGTAGTAGAGGAGCAGGAAAAGGAATGGCGAGTGAGGCATGTGGGTGTAGACAGTGTGTGGGCGGGCATGCCCTTCGTGCATTAATTTAAAGGGAACATTTTTTATTCCATTGCAAAAAATGCTCAGGTCTCGTTCCCGTGGGATGGATATCCCATCAGTATCGAGGAAAGGCAACTATGGACCAGGAATACAGTAGTCATTACGGTGAGTAACTGTTTCTTTCTCCAGCATTGTTATCTTTCATAGATTCACATTTGACCCTTGCATCTACCCCACTTGGCTCTTCTTGCCATGTTCACACTTGCACAAATCTGATGATGGCCTCCAGGGGTGGAGCTAAGGGAGGCCTGTCAATTGGCTGTGTGGCAATATGATCCAAAATGACTAATAGAGCACTAAATTGAAAGCCTTTTTAAAATTTAAATGTAAACTGCTTTAATGTTATAAAGAATTCCCAGCCTGACGACAGGAATATTCAAGCAGCATGTGAATCTGTGAAAGATACTAATTCTGGAGATTACTCCTTCAGAGGCTTCCTAAGGGTAACCAATTCTAATAGTCACACAAGAATGGATGGACTCAGTAGTGTTCTGAATGCTGCCTTTATATTCTCAGGCACTCTTTCTCTCGCCATTTTGCTCCCTTCCCTAATCTTACGCCTCACTACTCTCCTTTTTCCTTCTACTTCCTCTTGTCTCCTCTTCCTTCTCTCCAACTGTGTCCTCAATCACCCTACTCACTTTGGTGTTCTTACTCCTTCTTTCTCTCCCTCTCTGTCTATTGCCCCTCCCTCCTCTCTCTTCTTGTCTCTTCCCACCTCTTTCCGTTAATGTCCCTCTGGTCTTCTCGCACTCCTCTGTCTATCCTGACCACTTGCCTCCTCTACCGACTACTTCCTCCAATATCCCCCTCTACAGCTCACTTCTCACTCTTTTTCGCTCTCTCTCCTCTCCCTCTCTCACAGTCTCTGTACCCCTCTGACTATTTCTACCATCTCATTTACTATCTATACTCTCATTATCTCCTTCCTCCATCTATACTCTCAAACTACACCTTTCAATCTATCACATTCCTCCTGGTCTTTTATACCCACAATTCACTTCTTCTGACCAAGATTCCAGCCTCCCCACTTCCCGCTGTCGTTTCTTGCCTCTCGGATATCGACCTATGGATGATGACCAACCACCACCTAATCCTCAACCTAGGAAAATCAGAAATCCTAATATGCAGCAAAACTTATTTGAATTCCCAACCTTTACCCTGGCCAAAAGCCCTGGGAGCCCTACTTGCCGCCTTCAGCCCTGTTAAAAATCTTGGATGCTCCGTGGGCGCACACCTATATCTCTCCAAACACATCAACTCCATATCCAGAACCTGCCACTTCCACTTACGCATCCTAAAACAAATCTTTCCCTATCTCTCCTTTCCTCAAAGAGTCTCTGCAATACTGGCCATCATCATCTCCCGCCTAGACTACGCCAACTCCTTCTATCTCGGCGTCCCAGCACGCCAGCTCAGGAAACTCTAACAAATCCAAAACTCAGCAGCCAGACTGCTCCTTGCCCACTCACCCAGAAAACATATCACCCCTACCCTCAGAGTACTACACAGGCTCTCCATTAGCATAAGAGTGACCGTCAAAGCCATATGGAGCTCACACACACCGAGGCCTCCATAATACAGGACCAGAGTTCCTACACAATAAAATCATCCACTACCAACACCCCAGAAACCTCTTATCGGACTCAGCTCTCCTCCTCGCTATTCTCCTTTACCACACCATCAGAGTTGGTGTCTCGGCCTTCTGTATCCTAGCTCCCACCATCTGGAACATTCTTCCTCTGCACATCCGCCACACCGAGAACTACCTTTCCTTCAAAAAAAGTCTACAAAACCTTGCTTTTTTCTGCTTTATCCTGAAACATGTCCCTAACCTTCCAATTCCCAAACCGAGCATAGAAACACTCAGCACCAGGCAGCACCAGCGTTTTCACGGCGGCCCTGACCTTGCAGCACCTTGCCGTACAAATCGTTATCATGGCAGCCCGGACCACACACACGATCAAACACCAATCATGACCCTGGTTTCCCACAAGCACCACCAGGTGAAACACAGCTCTTCATCTCGTTTGTCACACTATGAAATGTCACAGGATTTATTAGTCACTGCACCTGGCATGTACAGGGAAAATGAGCAAATCATCTCAAAGTGGTTGTAATAGAATCACCATCATCGCACTCGGACAGATTGGGATACACTGCAGGGAATTGTCATGGGAGGAATTATGCCATGGCCATATCTCGTGCCAGAAAGCTAGGTGGGGGTTTCTCGTGCATTACTCCGGGAAGGCAATCAAGAATTTCCCCCGGAATTACACTTGAAGGACTTGAGGTACATGTGTTACGCTCACCTGGTATCAACAGGGACGCCACCCAGCCGGGTTACTCGCTGGTATGCTTCTCAGCTTTGCCCTGATGTGGTCTGCGGGGAAGGTTCTGCTTGAAAATACAGGAGGACTGTGTTCAAGGATGACCGACGGGGGTAAATATCCTCCCTCCACCCCCGTATGATTTCAGTCCCTCTGGCGCCCTCTCCTCACCTTGTGGTAGAATTAGGCGTGCTCTCCGTCCTGCCTTGTTTGCAGGGGCGCGTTGTCTTTCATGGGTGAGGGCAGTCCAGTTACTTCACTGACGCCGGCCTGTTTGATATTGTTCAGGTAGGTCTTATTGCTGTTCTTTAGTTTTGTTGCTATCCTGCATGCCTTTCTTTGTTTAAAATGTCTCTTTTTTCTCCCTTAGGTACGCAGAGCTTCAGCGCGGCGAACTGGCTTGGTTGAGCCCCGCTGGTAAATGATGGCGCATTAAGAGCGCCATGATGCGGTAAGTAAGCGCTATGCGCAGCGCTGCAAAGTCTTGCCTTTGCTAACCTGTGTTTTCCTTCCTTGTAGGTTGCGGTGTTCTTCAGCGCGAGTGGAATGTCCGGAGTTGTGCCAGCCGAGAGGCGACCAGCCAGGTAAGCCTTTTGAGCAGTTCGTAATTTGTAAATGTCTCTACTGCTTTCTTTAATGTTGCCTCTATCTTCCTCTTTCAGGTCGTTCTGGGAGGTGTGCAGATTCGAAGAAGCTGTTCTCAGTAGCTGTGAGTGTTTAAAGATGAAGACTGCAGGTAAGATGCTGCTGCTAATGATGCTCCTTTTGTGACCTTGCAGGTTCTGCTTCTCCGAGGTTCGAGGGAATAGCTGGACACGGTGAGCGTCACGTTGCAAGCTGCAAAGTAACGCGAAGCGTGTTGTCTTGCTCGGGAGTCATTTAAATAGCCCCAACAAAATAGTCCAGGTAAAGTAGTCCCTAGGCTACCACACCCAAAACACTAGACCACATAGCTTGGTTCTTAGGAACCAAGCTATGTGGATGCCTCCATGTTGGCTGACAATACAATAAAGTAGTTCCCAAGCACATTGTTTTTCATGGTGTATGAGCCTGGCCCCATGAGGGCTTTTGAAGAGGATGCCAGGCTCTAGAGCCCTGAGTCCTGAGTCCACCTGGCCAATGGGTTTGCCAGAGGGGGTTTTGGGCGAGGATCGTGACAGCACTCCCCCCTAAGGCCCCACCCATGGTGTTCCTTCTGTCTGGCCCAGGTTTGGTTGGGAAGTTCCGATGGAATTTCCTGATTAGACGTGGTGCGTGGATATTCTCACTGGGCTCCCAGGATCTATCTTGTGGTCCAAATACTTTCCAATCGACGAGATAATATAGCTTGGTCCTAGAGTATTTAGAGTCCAAGAAATCTTTGACTTGGAATTCTGGTTCTCCATCAACAAGTATGGGCTTAGGTGGTGTCCCAATCCGTGTGCCGGGTTGCATTGGTTTCAGGAGGGACACACGGAATACCGGGTGGATGTGTAGATTAGGTGGTAAATCCAGTTTCACGGCTGCTGGGTTGATAATTGCCTTAATGGTATAGGGTCCTTAGAATCTGGGATGAAAGGTCCGGGTTCCCTTGATGGGTACGAATTTAGCGACTAACCAAAATTTGTCTCCTACTTGATAATCAGGGGCCTTTTTCCGGTGTTGGTCGGCGAATCTCTTATGTTTTTCTATGGCATGAATAAGGTGTTCCTTTGCCCTTTTGAAAGCCTGAGTAATGGTTGTGTGTAGAGTCTTTACCGCTGGCATTTCCAAGCTGGCTGGAAGGTCTATTTCAGAGGTACGTGGATGTCTGCCATAAAGCATATAGAAGGGCGTTTGTCCCGTGCTTGAGTGCAAAGAATTGTTATATGCATAATCGGCTATCCATAGTAGGTCTTTCCAATTCCTTTGTTCGTGGTGCAGCATGCACCGTAAATATTGCTTGAGTGTCTGATTGGTTCTCTCGGTTTGGCCGTCCGTTTGGGGAGGGTGACTGGTAGATAGCCGAACGTCGATCTGCGCCATTGCACAACATTTTTTCCAGAAGTTTGAAACAAACTGGCTGCCTCGATCAGAGACCAGAACCGAAGGGAAGCCATGTAGCTTAACCACGCCCTCCAGGAACACTTTCGCTAAAGTGGCTGCGTCTGGGAGGCCTTTGAGAGGAATAAAATGGGCCATCTTCGAGAATAAGTCCACAACTACAAGGATGGTGTTGAACCCTTGGCTTGGAAGTAGATCAGTGATGAAGTCAAGGGAAAGAGTGTGCCATGGAACTGGAGGAATGTCCAATGGTTGTAGGAGACCAGATGTTTTTTGTTTCTGTGATTTATTTTGTGCGCAGACACCGCAGGACTGAATTTACTGATTGATGTCCTTACGCCAGGTAGAAATATACAAGAGACAGAACTAGTAGACAGGGTTAAGGATGACGAAGTGCACAAACAATTTTTAACTTGGTTTAAGTTCCCAAGATTTTTTTGTTTATTTTATTCCAGCATAAATGCTATATCTAAAAGCATATTAAACATTACTTACAACACTATGCCCCATTCGTTTTACCATTCATTCACATTCATACAATTCTCATGAATCTTTCATTCCACAATTCATTTTTTAGAAAAATGGTTTATAAAAAACAGATGACATCTGCTATATCTCGATATGATTATAATTCATTTTAAACTATCCCCACACATTTGGGGTATCATAACAGTCTGTGTTCTCTTATTTACACAGATCCACGTCGACACGTGTTTCAGTTGCTCTCTGCGAGCAACACCATTGGTACTCTCTCTGTACGGCAACCTTCTTCAGGACAAAACAACCCATTTTTCAAGCACAAATATTGGCATGGGCCACACCATCTATAAAAATACATAAAACACCAAATGAATATAGTGCACTATCGTCAATCCTTTTCAAATTATTTGATTACATATTAATATGGTGTGCTATAGACTATCATCCCACTCACTTCCTATCCAATCGAGTCAGGAGGGGCACGATGTAGTATTCAATTTCAATACAGCGTAGTTAGAATCTCGGGATGTAGTATTCAATTTCCATACATCATGGTTGGAATCTGGAGGATGAGTGTCCTCTGATCTAAAGAGTTAAGGCATATATCTGTTACCATCTATTATAGCCAATTCATTAGATCATAAAAGCCAAATAGGTTATATATTTTAGCACATTACGGTTGTTACTCATAGATGTAAGGAGGGTTCTGTCACTCACTCAAAAAAATGGAAACAGCCGTGGATTGCAATGTTGATTTATATTTACTGGAGCAAGTGGTTTATATTGCCCAGGCTTCCCTTCTTTCCACAGACTTGTTTTCGGTTCACAGGCATGTGAGTCTGTAAAAATATAAATATAAAGAGCTTAATTAGTTATATAAGCTCATTGAGACTAGCTTCACGTTTAGACATTGTCCCTTTAAAATGTATTTCAGAACACACTAGTGCTCACAATAAACAGAGTAAAGGGTGAGCACACACATTTAGTAGATGGTTCTCACGCGCGCTAAGAGCGCATGGATCTCTAATATTTCGATCACGGAGCAGTCTATGTAGTTGATTGGGGAACATCACACTGTAGTTGTCCCCATCATTACTCATATTCAATCATGGGGGGGTTGATTCCTCTTATTCTTAGTTTGTGACTAGGGCACAGGCCCTCTCATATTAAGAACCGCATAATTGCCACTCTCGCATTATTTTAACTAATCACATCCAGCGGCTGTTACATCTATTCCAGCTTACCTGACTCTCGCCGTCCGGGGGATTTGTCTACCGGGTGCACCGCAGCGTTCGAGTCGCAGCCGGCAAGTACGTGCTAAACAAAAAGGCACGCCTCCGCGTGTTCGTGCTCATAGAAAGAGGACTACGGAGCACATGCGTACGTGAGGGAGATTCTCCTCACTTCCCGAATTTTACGTCAATTCCTCATTTTGCGTATTTTATTTATTTTGCTTCGTTTTGCTTTCGGCCGTCCCATTCTGATATAATAAGATTCTCTAACAATTATTATTCGCCGGGGGCACGGGTTTGTAACGCCTCTATGTGGGTCATAGAGATCAAAAAAAGACTGTTCATCTGTCACATGCCAAATATTTTCATTGCCTTCATGCTGTGGACACACACGTTCCACTTTTGAACATACAGTTAGTTTAAGTATGGGTGCGGACAAATGTAGAAAATGTAAAAAATGTAAAAAAACACAGATGTTGAAAAAACACGACCAAAAATGCAACAATCACTATCGCATCTCTCAGGTGCACTTAAAATGTGGCATGTATATGTCAGAAAACGTTGTATGGGAAGTGTTCTCCTGAACTCCTTATTCTTAATTCCTTATCCAGTGCCACCTGCAGAATATTTTACATATTTGTAATTAGGTGGTTCCACTCCACTGCTAGATTCAAACCTTGTTTGACTGTATCTAAAGTATGCATCCAGTGTTGTTCCTTTTGGTGTAGAAGGGTGCCCATGTCGCCACCTCTCTTGGAGGGTTTTATTATTTGTAACACAAACCAAGTTAGGTCTGTGTCTTTGTGCCCATATCTCCGAAAATGTTCCACAAGCGGCTTGTCCGCCACTTTATTCCTTATACATGATCTGTGTTCCGAGATGCGCTGTCGTACCTCCCTGGTAGTCTTCCCTATATATAATAGGTCACAAGGACATCTAATTACATAAATGGCATTCTTAGTTTTACAGTTGGTATGTGTTTTAAGTTGCCATTTCACCTGTCTGTATTCAAAAACCGTTCTTACTTCTACCATTGGACAAGCTACACATCCTCCACATTTGTGATGGCCTATCACTGGGGGCAGTCCCCATTGGTTTAGTATCGTCTAGCTATTTTTTGGCTCCACATATGTGTGTACCAGTTTTTGCCCAAGATTTTGATTTCTTTGGAAGGCAAACATAGGTCTCCGATATAATGACCCCTCTTGTTTTACAAGCTCCCAATTGTGATTGACTATCTTCTTAATCTGGTTGCTGATTGGATTGTAAGTAGTCACACACACAAGTCGCTCTTCTTTTTCTTTGGGGCAATGTGCTAAGCATAGGTCTCTGTTAGTATTTTTTGCTCTCTTGAGATTATTTTTAACCAGTCTTGTTGGATAGCCCCTCTCCACCAGTCTGCCTTGTAGCTGTTTTTAATGTTGCGTAAATTCTTGGTTGGTACTGTAGTTGCGGCGTATTCTTAGAAACCGCCCATATGGTAAGTTGTATCGCAAACCTGCAGGATGAAAGCTATTGTAGTGCA
The DNA here is from genome assembly GCF_040938575.1 of Ambystoma mexicanum. NCBI lineage: Eukaryota > Metazoa > Chordata > Amphibia > Caudata > Ambystomatidae > Ambystoma > Ambystoma mexicanum. The sequence goes on along the minus strand of NC_090932.1, from coordinate 288,790,792 downwards.
ACAAAGTGTTGCGATCTGTTGGCTTTCTGTGGAGTGTGGTCTCCAGTTTAGTTCCTACTTTCCTGATAATTAAGTCTAGGAAGCTCACCTCAACCGTACTTGATTCCATGGTGAACCTAATGTGGGTATCCTGTCTGTTTAACCACTGGTGGAATGTATTGAAGGATTCTTCATTGCCTTGCCATGTTATAAAAATGTCGTCAATGTATCTGTGCCAACCCATCAGGTGTTGGCATAGGTCAGGAATGGCTTGGAGTGCATTAGAAGATCCTGATACAAATTTGTCTTCAAAATCTGCCATATATAGGTTAGCCACATCAGGGGCAAATGTTGCCCCCATGCTAACCCCCCTGCACTGCTTGTACAACTGTTGTTTGTGCAGGAAAAAGTTTTCCGTCATCACCAGTCTGGCACACTCGAGTATAAATGGTGTTGGTGGTTGGTGAGGTAAAATCCGAGTATTCAAAAAAGTGCCTAGAACGTCCAGGCATTCAAGCTGCGGTATTGATGTATACAGTGATTCAACATCCATTGTTGCCAAAATCAGTCCCGGAGGACAATCAATTTCTTGTGTAATTTTGATCATACTCGTTGAATCCTTCATGTAGCTTGGCATCTTCTCCACAAAAGGTTTTACGAAGAATTCTACATATATTGACAGTGGCTCAAGTAGGGAGTTTATGGCGGAGACTATGGGCCTTCCAGGAGGGTTTATTTTGTCTTTATGAATTTTTGGCAGTATATAGAATGCTGCTGTTTTTGGGTAACTTTTATTCAGAAACCGTTTTTCCCCCTCACTAATCCATTGTTCTCTCATGGCATGATCAGTAAGACTTTTTATTTCCTCTTGTAATCTTGACGTTGGGTCTTGTCCAAGCATTTTGTAGGAGTTGGTATCTCCCAGGAGTCTATGGCATTCTTTTTCATAGTTGTTAGTTTGCATAATAACTATCCCGCCCCCCTTATCAGCGGGTTTGATGGTAATCCCATCTGTGTCACATAGTTTTTTTAGACTGTATCTTTCAGCTCTGGTTAAATTGTCCGGTTGAAAGTTTTTCTTCTTAATAGCTTCTTTCACTTCTTTTATAACCTTATTTTCAAAAGCCAAGATCTCAGGTGGACAAGCATGTAGGGGAGGGTTAAAGCTTGATTTATTTTTGAGACCGGTTCTATTAGGTATGTCTCTGTTCAATCCCGATGTTCCTTGTTGGATCTTATCTAAATTTGGAAGGAAAATCTAAAAATAATGTTTTAATCGTATGTTTCGAAAGAAACTATGAAGTTCCAATTCTGTCGTAAAAAGATCTGCCTTTGTGGTTGGAAGGAAGGATAAACCCTTCGACAGCACTTGTAATTCGTCAGGGTTAAGGACCATTGTTGATAAATTGACAATAGGTATTTTGTCTCCATTATCTAATGGTTCTGATACCATTGTCGCGTTCTCATTCCTGGTCCCTGGTTGTATCGTCCCTGATTTTGTCTGGAGCGCCCCCTCTGGTTGCCTCGATGAAAACCCCTCTGCTGTGGGCCTCTTCCCCCTGCATTAGTGTGTCCATCGTTGTTCAGTGCCGGGTCCGAACCACTTGATGAACCAGATGTGTTAGAGAAGGACACAAACCTATTGTTTCTCCTATAATTGGCTGGTCCTACTTGAGTAGTGAAAAAACCCTCTTTCAAGTATGGATAAGTTTTTTCTTCCGAATAGTTTGCCACATCTTTTTGGAATTTAAAGATTTTACGATCAAAATTAATTTTTCTGAATTTAACAATTTCTACCTCCAGATCTTCCAACTGTTTTTTGGCATCTTTGATTGTTTTGCTTTCTGCAAAAGCTTTTTCCAGAGCGGCCAATTCGTCTCCCTGCTTCTAAGCTTCTTCCTCCGCTGTTTCAATTATTAGGATGATCCAATCCCGAGAACATTTGTTGCCAAACCCACTGAAGTTCTTCTGGAACTTGGGGTTGTCAACAAATATCCTCGGGATATTCCTCACCTGGAGTCCCTCGGGGATAATTCCCGCTTGCAGATATTGCAACATAAACTTCCCATGAAGGTCAGTCCTTGTCAACTTTTTAATTTTTTGCGTGATTTTATCAATATCGTCTGTTGCTTCCACTGTGGGCACTGCCGCAGTGGCCTCAGCTATTAGTGCCGGTACTCCCATGAGCCTTTGAAAGTGCTCATCGGTGAATGAGATGGCATGTACATTGTCCATTGTTAGGGGCTCTATAATTGCCCACCAATGGTAATTGCCCCTAAAGCCACGGGCTGCACTTATAATGCAAAAATGAAAGGGGTACCTGTTTTAACGTCCCTAGTTCTACAGGTCAATCAATCAAAAATATACAAGAGACAGAACTAGTAGACAGGGTTAAGGATGACAAAGTGCACAAACAATTTTTAACTTGTTTTAAGTTCCCAAGATTTTTTTGTTTATTTTATTCCAGCAAAATGCTATATCTAAAAGCATATTAAACATTACTTACAACACTATGGCCCATTCGTTTTACCATTCATTCACATTCATACAATTCTCATCAATCTTTCATTCCACAATTCATTTTTTAGAAAAATGGTTTATAAAAAACAGTTGACATCTGCTATATCTCGATATGATTATAATTCATTTTAAACTATCCCCACACATTTGGGGTATCATAACAGTCTGTGTTCTCTTATTTACACAGATCCACGTCGACAGGTGTTTCAGTTGCTCTCTGCGAGCATCACCATTGGTACTCTCTCTGTACGGCAACCTTCTTCAGGACAAAACAACCCATTTTTCAAGCACAAATATTGGCATGGGCCACACCATCTATAAAAATACATAAACACCAAATGAATATAGTGCACTATCGTCAATCCTTTTCAAATTATTTGATTACATGTTAATATGGTGTGCTATAGACTATCATCCCACTCACCTCCTATCCAATGGAGTCAGGAGGGGCAGGATGTAGTATTCAATTTCAATACAGCGTAGTTAGAATCTCGGGATGTAGTATTCAATTTCCATACATCATGGTTGGAATCTGGAGGATGAGTGTCCTCTGATCTAAAGAGTTAAGGCATATATCTGTTACCATCTATTATAGCCAATTCATTAGATCATTAAAGCCAAATAGTTTATATATTTTAGCACATTACGGTTGTTACCCATAGATGTAAGGAGGGTTCTGTCACTCACTCAAAAAAATGGAAACAGCCGTGGATTGCAATGTTGATTTATATTTACTGGAGCAAGTGGTTTATATTGCCCATGCTTCCCTTCTTTCCACAGACTTGTTTTCGGTTCACAGGCACGTGAGTCTGTAAAAATATAAATATAAAGAGCTTAATTAGTTATATAAGCTCATTGAGACTAGCTTCACGTTTAGACATTGTCCCTTTAAAATGTATTTCAGAACACACTAGTGCTCCCAATAAACAGAGTAAAGGGTGAGTACACGCATTTAGTAGATGGTTCTCACGCGCGCTAAGAGCGCATGGATCTCGAATATTCCGATCACGGAGCAGTAAATGTAGTTGATTGGGGAACATCACACTGTAGTTGTCCCCATCATTACTCATATTCAATCATGGGGGAGTTGATTCCTCTTATTCTTAGTTTGTGACTAGGGCACAGGCCCTCTCATATTAAGAACCGCACAATTGCCACTCTCGCATTATTTTAACTAATGACATCCAGCGGCTGTTACATCTATTCCAGCTTACCTGACTCTCGCTGTCCGGGGGATTTGTCTACCGGGTGCACCGCAGCTTTTGAGTCGCAGCCGGCAAGTACGTGCTAAACAAAAAGCCACGCCTCTGCGTGTTCGTGCTCATAGAAAGAGGACTACGGAGCACACGCGTACGTGAGGGAGATTCTCCTCACTTCCCGAATTTTACGTCAATTCCTCATTTTGCATATTTTATTTATTTTGCTTCGTTTTGCTTTCGGCCGTCCCATTCTGATATAATAAGATTCTCTAACAATTATTATTCGCCGGGGGCACGGGTTTGTAACGCCTCTATGTGGGTCATAGAGATCAAAAAAAGACTGTTCATCTGTCACATGCCAAATATTTTCATTGCCTTCATACTGTGGACACACACGTTCCACTTTTGAACATACAGTTAGTTTAAGTATGGGTGCGGACAAATGTAGAAAATGTAAAAAAACACAGATGTTGAAAAAACACGACCAAAAATGCAACAATCACTATCGCATCTCTCAGGTGCACCTAAAATGTGGCATGTATATGTCAGAAAACGTTGTATGGGAAGTGTTCTCCTGAATTCCTTATTCTTAATTCCTTATCCAGTGCCACCTGCAGAATATTTTGCATATTTGTAATTAGGTGGTTCCACTCCACTGCTAGATTCAAACTTTGTTCGACTGTATCTAAAGTATGTATCCAGCGTTGTTCCTTTTGGTGTAGAAGGGTGCCCATGTCGCCACCTCTCTTGGAGGGTTTTATTATTTGTAACACAAACCAAGTTAGTTCTGTGTCTTTGTGCCCATATCTCCAAAAATGTTCCACAAGCGGCTTGTCCGCCACTTTATTGCTTATACATGATCTGTGTTCCGAGATGCGCTGTCGTACCTTCCTGGTAGTCTTACCTATATATAATAGGTCACAAGGACATCTAATTACATAAATGGCATTCTTAGTTTTACAGTTGGTATGTGTTTTAAGTTGCCATTTCACCTGTCTGTATTCAAAAACCGTTCTTACTTCTACCATTGGACAAGCTACACATCCTCCACATTTGTGATGGCCTATCACTGGGGGCAGTCCCAATTGGTTTAGTATCGTCTGGTTATTTTTTGGCTCCACATATGTGTGTACCAATTTTTGCCCAAGATTTTGATTTCTTTTGAAGGCAAACATAGGTCTCCGATATAATGACCTGAATTGTAAGTAGTCACACACACAACTCGCTCTTCTTTTTCTTTGGGGCAATGTGTTAAGCATAGGTCTCTGTTAGTATTTTTTGCTCTCTTGAGATTATTTTTAACCAGTCTTGTTGGATAGCCCCTCTCCGCCAGTCTGTCTTGTAGCTGTTTTGAATGTTGCATAAATTCTTGGTTGGTACTGCAGTTGCGGCGTATTCTTAGAAACTGCCCATATGGTAAGTTGTATCGCAAACCTGCAGGATGAAAGCTGTTGTAGTGCAACAAAGTGTTCCGATCTGTTGGCTTTCTATAGAGTGTGGTCTCCAGTTTAGCTCCTACTTTCCTGTTAATTAAGTCTAGGAAGCTCACCTCAAACGTACTTGATTCCATGGTGAACCTAATGTGGGTATCCTGTCTGTACAGGACAAAGACACAGACCTAACTTGGTTTGTGTTACAAATAATAAAACCCTCCAAGAGAGGTGGCGACATGGGCACCCTTCTACACCAAAAGGAACAACGCTGGATACATACTTTAGATACAGTCAAACAAGGTTTGAATCTAGCAGTGGAGTGGAACCACCTAATTACAAATATGTAAAATATTCTGCAGGTGGCACTGGATAAGGAATTAAGAATAAGGAGTTCAGGAGAACACTTCCCATACAACGTTTTTTTCTGACATATACATGCCACATTTTAAGTGCACCTGAGAGATGCGATAGTGATTGTTGCATTTCTGGTCGTGTTTTTTCAACATCTGTGTTTTTTTACATTTTTTACATTTTCTACATTTGTCCGCACCCATACTTAAACTAACTGTATGTTCAAAAGTGGAACGTGTGTGTCCACAGTATGAAGGCAATGAAAATATTTGGCATGTGACAGATGAACAGTCTTTTTTTGATCTCTATGACCCACATAGAGGCGTTACAAACCCGTGCCCCCAGCGAATAATAATTGTTAGAGAATCTTATTATATCAGAATGGGACGGCCGAAAGCAAAACGAAGCAAAATAAATAAAATACGCAAAATGAGGAATTGACGTAAAATTCGGGAAGTGAGGAGAATCTCCCTCACGTACGCATGTGCTCCGTAGTCCTCTTTCTATGAGCACGAACACACGGAGGCGTGCCTTTTTGTTTAGCACGTACTTTCCGGCTGCGACTCGAACGCTGCGGTGCACCCGGTAGACAAATCCTCCGGACGGCGAGAGTCAGGTAAGCTGGAATAGATGTAACAGCCGCTGGATGTGATTAGTTAAAATAATGCGAGAGTGGCAATTATGCGGTTCTTAATATGAGAGGGCCTGTGCCCTAGTCACAAACTAAGAATAAGAGGAATCAACTCCCCCATGATTGAATATGAGTAATGATGGGGACAACTACAGTGTGATGTTCCCCAATCAACTACATAGACTGCTCCGTGATCGAAATATTAGCGATCCATGCGCTCTTAGCGCGCGTGAGAACCATCTACTAAATGCGTGTGCTCACCCTTTACTCTGTTTATTGGGAGCACTAATGTGTTCTGAAATACATTTTAAAGGGACAATGTCTAAACGTGAAGCTAGTCTCAATGAGCTTATATAACTAATTAAGCTCTTTATATTTATATTTTTACAGACTCACGTGCCTGTGAACCGAAAACAAGTCTGTGGAAAGGAGGGAAGTCTGGGCAATATAAACCACTTGCTCCAGTAAATATAAATCAACATTGCAATCCACGGCTGTTTCCATTTTTTTGAGTGAGTGACAGAACCCTCCTTACATCTATTGGTAACAACCGTAATGTGCTAAAATATATAAACTATTTGGCTTTTATGATCTAATGAATTGGCTATAATAGATGGTAACAGACATATGCCTTAACTCTTTAGATCAGAGGACACTCATCCTCCGGATTCCAACCATGATGTATGGAAGTTGAATACTACATCCCGAGATTCTAACTACGCTGTATTGAAATTGAATACTACATCCTGCCCCTCCTGACTCCATTGAATAGGAGGTGAGTGGGATGATAGTCTATAGCACACCATATTAACATGTAATCAAATAATTTGAAAAGGATTGACGATAGTGCACTATATTCATTTGTTGTTTTATGTATTTTTATAGATGGTGTGGCCCATGCCAATATTTGTGCTTGAAAAATGGGTTGTTTTGTCCTGAAGAAGGTTGCCGTACAGAGAGAGTACCAATGGTGATGCTCGCAGAGAGCAACTGAAACACGTGTCTACGTGTATCTGTGTAAATAAGAGAACACAGACTGTTATGATACCCCAAATGTGTGGGGATAGTTTATAATGAATTATAATCATATCGAGATATAGCAGATGTCAACTGTTTTTTATAAACCATTTTACTAAAAAATGAATTGTGGAATGAAAGATTGATGAGAATTGTATGAATGTGAATGAATGGTAAAACGAATGGGCATAGTGTTGTAAGTAATGTTTAATATGCTTTTAGATATAGCATTTATGCTGGAATAAAATAAACAAAAAAATCTTGGGAACTTAAACCAAGTTAAAAATTGTTTGTGCACTTCGTCATTCTTAACCCTGTCTACTAGTTCTGTCTCTTGTATATTTCTGATTGATTGACCTGTAGAACTAGGGACGTTAAAACAGGTACCCCTTTCATTTTTGCATTATAAGTGCAGCCCGTGGCTGTAGGGGCAATTACCATTGGTGGGCAATTATAGAGCCCCTAACAATGGACAATGTACATGTCATCTCATTCACCGATGAGCACTTTCGAAGGCTCATGGGAGTACCGGCACTAATAGCTGAGGCCACTGCAGGAGTGCCCACAGTGGAAGCAACAGACGATATTGATAAAATCACACAAAAAATGAAAAAGTTGACAAGGACTGACCTTCATGGGAAGTTTATGTTGCAATATCTGCAAGCGGGAATTATCCCCGAGGGACTCCAGGCGAGGAATATCCCGAGGATATTTGTTGACAACCCCAAGTTCCAGAAGAACTTCAGTGGGGTTGGCAACAAATGTTCTCGGGATTGGATCATCCTAATAATTGAAACAGCGGAGGAAGAAGCTAAGAAGCAGGGAGACAAATTGGCCGCTCTGGAAAAAGCTTTTGCAGAAAGCAAAACAATCAAAGATGCCAAAAAACAGTTGGAAGATCTGGAGGTAGAAATTGTTAAATTCAGAAAAATTAATTTTGATCGTAAAATCTTTAAATTCCAAAAAGATGTGGCAAACTATTCGGAAGAAAAAACGTATCCATACTTGAAAGAGGGTTTTTTCACTACTCAAGTAGGACCAGCCAATTATAAGAGAAACAATAGGTTTGTGTCCTTCTCTAACACATCTGGTTCATCAAGTGGTTCGGACTCGGCACTGAACAACGATGGACACACTAATGCAGGGGAAGAGGCCCACAGCAGAGGGGTTTTCATCGAGGCAACCAGAGGGGGCGCTCCAGACAAAATCAGGGACGATACAACCAGGGACCAGGAATGAGAACGCGACAATGGTATCAGAACCATTAGATAATGGAGACAAAATACCTATTGTCAATTTATCAACAATGGTCCTTAACCCCGACGAATTACAAGTGCTGTCGAAGGGTTTATCCTTCGTTCCAACCACGAAGGCAGATCTTTTTACGACAGAATTGGAACTTCATCGTTTCTTTCGAAACATACGATTAAAACATTATTTTGAGATTTTCCTTCCAAATTTAGATAAGATCCAACAAGGAACATCGGGATTGAACAGAGACATACCTAATAGAACCGGTCTCAAAAATAAATCAAGCTTTAACCCTCCCCTACATGCTTGTCCACCTGAGATCTTGGCTTTTGAAAATAAGGTTATAAAAGAAGTGAAAGAAGCTATTAAGAAGAAAAACTTTCAACCGGACAATTTAACCAGAGCTGAAAGATACAGTCTAAAAAAACTATGTGACACAGATGGGATTACCATCAAACCCGCTGATAAGGGGGGCCGGATAGTTATTATGCAAACTAACAACTATGAAAAAGAATGCCATAGACTCCTGGAAGATACCAACTCCTACAAAATGCTTGGACAAGACCCAACGTCAAGATTACAAGAGGAAATAAAAAGTCTTACTGATCATGCCATGAGAGAAGAATGGATTAGTGAGGGGGAAAAACGGTTTCTGAATAAAAGTTACCCAAAAACAGCAGCATTCTATATACTGCCAAAAAATCATAAAGACAAAATAAACCCTCCTGGAAGGCCCATAGTCTCCGCCATAAACTCCCTACTTGAGCCACTGTCAATATATGTAGAATTCTTCCTAAAACCTTTTGTGGAGAAGATGCCAAGCTACGTGAAGGATTCAACGAGTATGATCAAAATTACACAAGAAATTGAGTGTCCTCCGGGACTGATTTTGGCAACAATGGATGTTGAATCACTGTATACATCAATACCGCAGCTTGAATGCCTGGACGTTCTAGGTACTTTTTTGAATACTCGGATTTTACCTCACCAACCACCAACACCATTTAATCTCGAGTGTGCCAGACTGGCGATGACGGAAACAGTTTTCCTGCACAAACAACAGTTGTACAAGCAGTGCAGGGGGGTTAGCATGGGGGCAACATTTGCCCCTGATGTGGCTAACCTATATATGGCAGATTTTGAAGACAAATTTGTATCAGGATCTGCTAATGCACTCCAAGCCATTCCTGACCTATGACAACACCTGATGGGTTGGCACAGATACATTGACGACATTTTTATAATATGGCAAGGCAATGAAGAATCCTTGAATACATTCCACCAGTGGTTAAACAGACAGGATACCCACATTATGTTCACCATGGAATCAAGTACGGTTGAGGTGAGCTTCCTAGACTTAATTATCAGGAAAGTAGGAGCTAAACTGGAGACCACACTCCATAGAAAGCCAACAGATCGCAACACTTTGTTGCATTACAACAGCTTTCATCCTGCAGGTTTGAGATACAACTTACCATATGGGCAGTTTCTAAGAATACGCCGCAACTGCAGTACCAACCAAGAATTTATGCAACATTCAAAACAGCTACAAGACAGACTGGTTGAGAGGGGCTATCCAACAAGACTGGTTAAAAATAATCTCAAGAGAGCAAAAAATACTAACAGAGACCTATGCTTAACACATTGCCCCAAAGAAAAAGAAGAGCGACTTGTGTGTGTGACTACTTACAATCCAATCAGCAACCAGATTAAGAAGATAGTCAATCACAATTGGGAGCTTGTAAAACAAGAAGGGTCATTATATCGGAGACCTATGTTTGCCTTCAAAAGAAATCAAAATCTTGGGCAAAAATTGGTACACACATATGTGGAGCCAAAAAATAACCAGACGATACTAAACCAATGGGGACTGCCCCCAGTGATAGGCCATCACAAATGTGGAGGATGTGTAGCTTGTCCAATGGTAGAAGTAAGAACGGTTTTTGAATACAGACAGGTGAAATGGCAACTTAAAACACATACCAACTGTAAAACTAAGAATGCCATTTATGTAATTAGATGTCCTTGTGACCTATTACATATAGGGAAGACTACCAGGGAGGTACGACAGCGCATCTCGGAACACAGATCATGTATAAGGAATAAAGTGGCGGACAAGCCGCTTGTGGAACATTTTTGGAGATATGGGCACAAAGACACAGACCTAACTTGGTTTGTGTTACAAATAATAAAAGCCTCCAAGAGAGGTGGCGACATGGGCACCCTTCTACACCAAAAGGAACAATGCTGGATACATACTTTAGATACAGTCAAACAAGGTTTGAATCTAGCAGTGGAGTGGAACCACCTAATTACAAATATGTAAAATATTCTGCAGGTGGCACTGGATAAGGAATTAAGAATAAGGAGTTCAGGAGAACACTTCCCATACAACGTTTCCTGACATATACATGCCACATTTTAAGTGCACCTGAGAGATGCGATAGTGATTGTTGCATTTTTGGTCGTGTTTTTTCAACATCTGTGTTTTTTTACATTTTTTACATTTTCTACATTTGTCCGCACCCATACTTAAACTAACTGTATGTTCAAAAGTGGAACGTGTGTGTCCACAGTATGAAGGCAATGAAAATATTTGGCATGTGACAGATGAACAGTCTTTTTTTGATCTCTATGACCCATATAGAGGCGTTACAAACCCGTGCCCCCGGCGAATAATAATTGTTAGAGAATCTTATTATATCAGAATGGGACGGCCGAAAGCAAAACGAAGCAAAATAAATAAAATACGCAAAATGAGGAATTGACGTAAAATTCGGGAAGTGAGGAGAATCTCCCTCACGTACGCGTGTGCTCCGTAGTCCTCTTTCTATGAGCACGAACACGCAGAATCGTGGCTTTTTGTTTAGCACGTACTTGCCGGCTGCGACTCGAACGCTGCGGTGCACCCGGTAGACAAATCCCCCGGACGACGAGAGTCAGGTAAGCTGGAGTAGATGTAACAGCCGCTGGATGTGATTAGTTAAAATAATGCGAGAGTGGCAATTATGCGGTTCTTAATATGAGAGGGCTTGTGCCCTAGTCACAAACTAAGAATAAGAGGAATCAACTCCCCCATGATTGAATATGAGTAATGATGGGGACAACTACAGTGTGATGTTCCCCAATCAACTACATAGATTGCTCCGTGATCGAAATATTAGAGATCCATGCGCTCTTAGCGTGCGTGAGAACCATCTACTAAATGCGTGTGCTCACCCTTTACTCTGTTTATTGGGAGCACTAGTGTGTTCTGAAATACATTTTAAAGGGACAATGTCTAAACGTGAAGCTAGTCTCAATGAGCTTATATAACTAATTAAGCTCTTTATATTTATATTTTTACAGACTCACGTGCCTGTGAACCGAAAACAAGTCTGTGGAAAGGAGGGAAGCCTGGGCAATATAAACCACTTGCTCCAGTAAATATAAATCAACATTGCAATCCACGGCTGTTTCCATTTTTTTGAGTGAGTGACAGAACCCTCCTTACATCTATGGGTAACAACCGTAATGTGCTAAAATATATAAACTATTTGGCTTTTATGATCTAATGAATTGGCTATAATAGATGGTAACAGACATATGCCTTAACTCTTTAGATCAGAGGACACTCATCCTCCAGATTCCAACCATGATGTATGGAAATTGAATACTACATGCCGAGATTCTAACTACGCTGTATTGAAATTGAATACTACATCCTGCCCCTCCTGACTCCATTGAATAGGAGGTGAGTGGGATGATAGTCTATAGCACACCATATTAATATGTAATCAAATAATTTGAAAAGGATTGACGATAGTGCACTACATTCATTTGGTGTTTTATGTATTTTTATAGATGGTGTGGCCCATGCCAATATTTGTGCTTGAAAAATGGGTTGTTTTGTCCTGAAGAAGGTTGCCGTACAGAGAGAGTACCAATGGTGATGCTCGCAGAGAGCAACTGAAACACGTGTCGACGTGGATCTGTGTAAATAAGAGAACACAGACTGTTATGATACCCCAAATGTGTGGGGATAGTTTATAATGAATTATAATCATATCGAGATATAGCAGATGTCAACTGTTTTTTATAAACCGTTTATCTAAAAAATGAATTGTGGAATGAAAGATTGATGAGAATTGTATGAATGTGAATGAATGGTAAAACGAATGGGCCATAGTGTTGTAAGTAATGTTTAATATGCTTTTAGATATAGCATTTATGCTGGAATAAAATAAACAAAAAAATCTTGGGAACTTAAAGCAAGTTAAAAATTGTTTGTGCACTTCGTCATCCTTAACCCTGTCTACTAGTTCTGTCTCTTGTATATTTCTGATTGATTGACCTGTAGAACTAGGGACGTTAAAATAGGTACCCCTTTCATTTTTGCCTTACGCCAGGTAGGCCACCAAAAGTTCTCTTTCACCTTAGCTAGGTTTTTGGCGATCCCAGGATGCCCTTCGATCAGTGAATCGTGATAGTTTGAAATAATATGCTGTTGTAATTCCTTCTTGGGTATATATAGGCGATCCCTAAAACAGGGTAGATGGTCCTTGATGGTATATTGTTCTCCTTGAGTTTGCCATGCGAGGTAGGCATCAGGATTCATTGTCTGTTGGATTTCTTTTCGTAGTTCTGCTTGTGTTAAGGCTGTCGTGATACCCAAGAGTTTGTCTTCAGGTATAATAGGTACTGGGTCTGGAGTTGTATATACTATTTCATCTATGCCCATGTGAGATAAGGCATCCGACTTTCCGTTTCTGACTCCTGGTCGAAATGTTATTACATAATCATATTCGGCGAAGAAAAGGGCCCACCGTAATTGGCGCGAGGACTGGGCCTTGGCTGTTTTGAGATATTGCAGATTTCGGTGGTCTGTGATGACTGTGATGGTGTGTCTGGCCCCCAGAAGGTAGTGCCTCCAGGCTTTAAAGGTGGATTTGATAGCCAGGAGTTCCTTGTCTGTGATGGCATAATTAATCTCTGGAGGTGAGAACTTTTTCGACCAGAAGGCCACAGGATGTAGCTGGCCGGTTTCCGGGTCTCTCTGTGAAAGGACAGCCCCCATTGCGAGACTGGATGCATCAGTTTCAACGACATAAGGGAGGTCTGGACGAGGATGTCACAGGATTGGAGCGGAGGTAAACCTTTGTTTAAGTTCCTGAAAGCCTTCTTATGCTTCTTCGGTCCAAGCAAACTTTTTATTGTTTTTTCGTAATAGTACTGTGATTGGGTGTACAACCTGAGAGAAGTCTGGGATGAACCGGCGGTAGAAGTTCACAAAGCCCAGCATGCTTTGTACCCCTTTCAGAGACGTCGGTGAAGGCCATTTCAGAATGGCATCTACCTTGTGCATGTCCATTCTGATGCCTCCTGGAGTAAGGATAAAACCAAGAAATTCTACTTCGGTGACATGAAAAAAGCATTTTTCAAGCTTTGCAAACAAGCGATGTTGATGGAGCTTGGTGAGGACTGAACGAACGTGCCTGACATGATATTGTTCTGAGGCTGAGAATACTAAGATGTCGTCTATGTACACTAAGGTGCACACATCAATTAACTCCCTTAAGACGTCATTCATGAAATATTGGAATGCAGCAGGAGCGTTGCATAACCCGAAGGGCATGACTTGATATTCAAACACGCCCTCGTTAGTACGGAAGGCGGTTTTCCATTCATCACCTTTTCTGACTCGGACCAGGTGGTACGCTCCTCGAAGGTCCAATTTGGTATAAATCTGGGCATCTTTAACTTGGTCTAGCATCTCAGGGATAAGTGGCAAGGGGTAGCGGTTCTTCACGGTGATCTGGTTCAATGCGCGGTAGTCATTACAGGTTCTCAAGTCTCCTTCCTTTTTCGGTACGGAGAACAAAGGACTGGCTGCGGGGGACTTCGAAGGACAGATAAATCCGTTTGCACGGTACTGGTCTAAATAGGATTTCAAATGAAGGTTTTCTGGTTCTGTGAGAGCGTAGATCCTGCTGCAAGGGATTTGTGCACCAGGAACAAGGTCGATCTGACAGTCATATGGCCTGTGCGGCGGCAATGTATTGGCTTGGTCCTTTCAGAAAACATCCTGGAAATCACGGTATTCACTTGGCAAGGTATTAGTTGCTCCCAGGGTTGATACTGTCGCTCCGGGAGTAATGGGGATACAGACGTCGGGTTTCTCCTCTTGGTAATAGCAGGCAGGGGAGCAGTCACCAGGGAAGGTTAATTTTCATGCCCACCAGTCTATCAAAGGGTTGTGAGCAACCAACCATGGCATCCCTAGTATTAGCCTGAACTGAGGTGCCTTGATGAGATCGAATGAAATAGACTCCCGATGTCTGTCCTGGCACAGCAAGGTTACCCTGGCTGTGCACTGGGTTACTGGTCCGGAAGCGATTTCTGTCCCATCCACGGTGGTTACCTTGTCCATAGTTGGCTTAGAACACAAAGGAAGCCCCATGACTGCTGCCAGTTCTTGATCAATATAATTTCCAACTGCTCCGCTATCGATGTATGCTTCAATGGCATGCATTCTTGACGACTGTTGGTGGTTAATTAAGAACACTGGTATTGAAAAGTGCAAGGTCAGGAACTCTTTCTTCTCACTCGACAAACTGACCTCTATGTTTGTCGAGCTTGGTAGTTTTCCGATTCCTTAGCTTCATCCTTCTCTGTGGCCCCGACTGTTCTTCTTGGGGGTTTTACTGGACAGTCCTTCAGGAAATGTCCTGGATTCCCACAATACAAACAAAGCTGTTGTTGTCTTCTTTTGTCCCGCTTTTGTTTTAATAATGGAGGCCGTATCCCTCCAATCTGCATGGGTTCTACAGCATTTTCAGGTACACGGAGTGTGTTTTCCCTTGGTCGAACATACACGGTCCGAGGGTCTGTCTTAGACCGGTCAGCCTTTCGGTCCTGCAACCGGTGGTCTAGCTGCACGACCAGATTTATGAATTCTGCACAGTCTCTGGGTGGATCAACCACCTGGGCTAAGACGTCCTTTAATTCGCCTCATAAGCCTTGATGGAATAACGTGGTTCTTTTGTTTTCTGGCCACCTAGCTTCGGCAACCAGTCTGTTGAAGGAGCAATGTACGTTAACAAGTCCTGATTCCCCTGTCAGAGGGACAAGAGTTCATTGTCTACTGCTTGTTCCTGGGTATGGTGAGCAAAATGTTTTTCCATTTCTCTCTGGAACCCCCCAAAGGCATGTAATAGAGGATTGTCATGGGTTACCAACGGCACTGACCAAAAATCTGCTGCACTACCACTCAGGTATGATAAGACAAAAGCTACCTGAGCTTGGTCATTTGGAAATGCTCCAGGCCTACAAAGAAAATGAAGGCGGCACTGATTGATGAATGCTGCATACTTCCGTGGGTCGCCTGAGAACCTTTCTGGTGGTGCCAGGGGCACTGTTCCAGGTAACGTGATCTGTACCGGAGTGGGTGGTATGGCGGGGTTTTGCATCATTGGATTGCTTCCAGGTAGAGGCGTCTGTCCTGCCTGTGATTGCAAGTATTGCCTGCGAATCTCCTCAGTGCGTTCTTTGGTCACTATTAGGTCTCTCCGGAGGGTATTAATCTCTTGTCGGGCAGAATGAACCTCAGCACGAAGCTCTCCTAGTAACTGGGCCAATTGGTCCATTTCTGATGTCTCCATGGCGCCCAGGTGGATTTGTTACGGTAGGCTTTGCGTTCTGTTACGCTAAACCTGGTATCCACAGGGACGCCACCCAGCCGGGTTACTCGCTGGTATGCTTCTCAGCTTTGCCCTAATGTGGTCTGCGGGGAAGGTTCTGCCTGAAAATACAGGAGGACTGTGTTCAAGGCTGACCGACTGGGGTAAGTATCCACCCTGAACCCCAGTATGATTTCAGTCCCTCTGGCGCCCTCTCCTCACCTTGTGGTAGAATTAGGAGTGCTCTCCGTCCGGCCATGTTTGCAGGGGCGCGTTGTCTTTCATGGGCGAGTGCGGTCCAGTTACTTCACTGACGCCGGCCCGTTTGATATTGTTCAGGTATGTCTTATTGCTGTTCTTTAGTTTTGTTGCTATCCTGCATGCCTTTCTTTGTTTAAAATGTCTCCTTTTTCTCCCTTAGGTATGCAGAGCTTCAGCGCGGCGAACTGGCTTGGTTGAGCCCCGCTGGTAAATGATGGGGCATTAAGAGCGCTATTGATGCGGTAAGTAAGCGCTATGTGCAGCGCTGTGAAGTCTTGCCTTTGCTAACCTGTGTTTTCCTTCCTTGTAGGTTGCGGTGTTCTTCAGCATGAGTGGAATGCACGAGTGGTGCCAGCCGAGAGGCGACCAGCCAGGTAAGCCTTTTGAGCAGTTTGTAATTTGTAAATGTCTCTACTGCTTTCTTTAATGTTGTCTCTATCTTCCTCTTTCAGGTTGTTCTGTCCGGGATGCGTGCAGATTCGAGGAAGCTGTTCTTGGTAGCTGCGAGTGTTTAAGGATGAAGACTGCAGGTAAGATGCAGCTGCTAATGATGTTCCTTTTGTCTCCTTGCAGGTGCTGCTTCTACGAGGTTCGAGGGAATAGCTGGACACGGTGAGCGTCACGTTGCAAGCTGCAAAGTAACGCGAAGTGTGTTGTCTTGCTCGGGTGTCGTTTAAATAGCCCCAACAAAATAGTCCAGGTAAAGTAGTCCCTAGGCTACCACACCCAAAATACTAGACCGCATAGCTTGGTTCTTAGGAACCAAGCTATGTGGATGCCTCCATGTTGGCTGACAATACAATAAAGTAGTTCCCAAGCACGTTGTTTTTCATGTTGTCTGAGTCTGGCGCCATAGGTGCCAGGACTGGCCCCATGAGGGCTTTTGAAGAGGATGGCAGGCTCTAGAGGCCCGAGTCCTGACTCCACCTGGCCAATGGGTTTGCCAGAGGGGGGTTTGGGCGAGGGTCGTGACAACATGCGGGTATTACGCATGGATGAACTATAGGATGGGCTGCCCATGGTAAAGGTAACAATTGAGAAGGTTCACTAAGCGCAGTAAGCGCATGATATCTGGGTAGATTCGTCATGCTATCCACCTAGAAGAGCCTGTAAATAGCCTGCAAGTATACCCGTGCTCCTTTGGCAGCATAGAATGTTGTTAACTGTTTTATCGTAGACGCAAGAATCAACAGAAGAAGCCATTACCTGATAGGGTGCAGAATACTCCAAGGACTATGACTAATTTGGTCATGCTGGTCACATAATTCTCCTCCTACTTACACCAGACTATGCATCAACACATCTGAAATCAGTATGCAGCGAAGACCTATGTCAAATTCAGGCATGCTGAACACATAGCGAGTCTCTAGCACTCACACCATTTCCTAACTCCTCCCAGCACCCATAAACATGCCTGGCCTCATGGGTTGCTCTAACCAGAGCCTGGCCAGCCCCGCTAAGCCTTATTTGGCCAAATGCCCACACGCATTCTAATCTTCCTCTGTGACCTCCAACACTGTGGACTTCAGTCCCCGAAGGCGTTCCCACCACCAGCGCATTGTGATTATAATAATGGTAAAAGCTGCTATATAAATGACAACTACAATACAATACAATAATTAAAATATGTGTTGGTTAAGGAATAAACAGACAAAATACTTGAACAAAATGAAGGCAAACTGCAAAGAGAATAAAGCATTACTGTATTGCATTTAAAATGGTGTTACCAAAGAAGATGAAAGCAATTATAAAAGAGAACTCTGATCTTTTAAGAAATATTCTTGCTTAGTTTGGCACATTCACAAATCCCCCCTCTCCTCTTTTATACCCCTCTTTCTTTCTCTTCCTTCTTGGTTATAAGTACATAGGTCTGAAAAATAGTTTTGTTTAACTTTCAGAGATAGTTTAGCACAGATTTAATTACTATTGGTATAGATTTAAGCATTTGAATATCGCATCTATGTTTTTTTATATATAAAAGTTTGTCGCTGAAAGGCTAACCAAAATAATGTTTAAAAAAAGAGCACAGTCAACGTAAAGCTATGGAGTGAAAGGGAGGAAAGAAATACTGTACATTTCATAGCCACTTCAGATCATGAGACTATCTGTGTTTCTTGTCCATAGTAATATGTTTTAACCATGTACGTATTCAGACATTGACAACATACTTTCTTGAGGACTCTGATAAAGTCCTGTGCTGGAGGCCAGTGTATGGAATTGGGGTGACTGTGGGGTCCGGAATCTGAGCCATGATGCAGGCCCCATAAGGGTTATAAAGCAGGTCCCCCATGCTCCCGATCCCAGCCTTTTCTATATGCCAATTCACGTTTACTCTGACTCTTTGATAACTTAAGAAATGTCATTTCTATGAGTAAAACAGAAAGAAATAGGAGGTGAAGTCGATATCCCATGCAACTGTAGACTTGTGGTTTAATGAGAGAGGTTTGTGGGTGATGCTTGCAGGATAACCGACAGGCTCTGACTCGTGTGGCTGCATACAACACAGAATACAAAGGTTTTACAGGTAGGTAAAGTAGCATAGACACCAACCCTCCTGAACAGCCACAGAAATAGCATCTGCTCATACGCTAGTTTCAAGATGGCAGCCACATAACATTTAGTAATTTGCGGTCACCCGGGGAATCTTTTTTTTTATTCATCATGTATTACAGATAATAAAATGTATTTATAACATGTAACATTTTTACCTCAGAACTAGAACTATATTTGATAACTGACAATGGCTCTAAAGTTAAATGTGCTGGCCTTAAGGTAACATTATGTTTCGGTAAAACATGTTACTTATGGTTGCAGGGGGCAGTTCATATATGTTCATGTACATTTCTTTGACACATCAATATTGTGGGAAGTTTATATGAACCAATATTCCACTATTCCCGAAACCCCCTTTCATGTCATCAGTCTAGACCACGGCTGGATTTTATCAATCTGCTCCTAGACCAGTTACAACATTAATCCTAAACAAAAAGAACACGTTATTGCATCTCTCTTTTCCTGTATTGGAAAGCCCAGCATCTTGTTCAAGTTAGTATTTAGGGAGGTGCATTGAGATTAATCAAAGCCGGTGTAGGTCTTACGCTTTCATGAAGCATACGTGGGTTGAGAAATCTTGACATTGATCTTGGCAAACTTGATATCATCACGTCAACACTGCATGTAGTTTGTTTTATGGCTTGTGAGTACCCTAATATCACTGCATTATAGATTAAAATACTTCTATGAAATACATAGAGAGTGGTACTATTATCATAGTTTGTATTAACAATTTTTCAAGAGAAAATAAAGACAACTAATTTCCCTACTTTTTTTAATATGCACAGTTCTAATATAATTACAAGTGTGATCACTGTTTAACGCATTTATATTTTACATCTTATCGAGATATGTGGAATTGAATTTCCAATGTTCTGAGCAGTATAGGAACTACTGTGAAGATGTTCCTACACTTCTAAATAAATCGCTGAAAGAATTTGTCACACACACACAATAAAAAGGTTAAGCTGCAACCTTGACAAAGAAGATGTTAATGTTGTGAATAATCAAAATGGAACTTTTTGTGTAAAAAGCGAATCAGAAAAAGTAAAACAGTACCTTATGAATTTTGGAATTGGTAATTCACCATCCTGCACTTGTAATGGTGGGCAAAAATGGCTTCTACCATATAAGCATATGTGCTGCATGTTAAGATGTTTAGCTGACTCTGGTTGGGAAACATTCCTTGTAACATTTTCTCAAAATCCATTATTTGTCTTGGACAGTGAATGTTTCTCTGTAAGTGCAGATGATAAAAACGATGAAGTGGAGCATATGCCAATCTCAGATTTAAAATCTGTTTTACCTGTGGAATGGTGCATAAACCTTCCACCTCGTGGAACACAAAGAACTGTATTAATAATGCATGTGCAAAAACAAAACATATTTTTGATAAGATTTATATAGTGAAAGATGAAAAATACCTACTGGAACTAAATGAAAAATGGGTTGCTCTTGAATGTGATATACAGACAAACATTCCTGAAGAGAAAGGCATTCCAATGATTGAAAAACCTAAGAAAAAAATCTGAGGCAGCAGAACAGGTGGCATCATTTCCAAAACAGTGGTATAGAAAACCTAAACAATTAGCATCTGAAGGTTTGGATTAAAAGCAGAACAGCTTAGGGAAGATGTCTACACTTCAGTAGTTGAAGTCATGCCAATTCAAATTGTGGGTGATGATCAAAAGGTAGTGGGCACCCATGCCATCCCAAGACGTGGATTACTATTAGTGAAATTAAATTGAACAACACTGACAAGGAAGCTATTCAGTCTGATAAATGGTTAGATGATAACATAATGAACATCTGCCAATATCTGATTTCCTAGAAATTTCCTTCATTGGAAGGTTTGTTGGATACACTCATTTTGGCCAAGAGTCCCAACATACAAAGTGCATTTGCAGATGCTGTCCATATTCACCATCTGGGTGCACATTGGATTGTGTCATGTAGCTTAGGAGAGAAAGTTACTGTTTATGACTTATCGTCCGTCCAAAAAACACTGAATAAATAACAAATTAAATTATATAGACCATTAATTTAAGGCTTAGCATTGAAAATTAGGAACATTGCAATGCATAAACTGTGTAAGAGTAAGTAGTTAGTAAATGGTTAGGCATTTCAGGACCCTTGAGCATATGAGATCAAACTGTGAAAAGGTAAACTCTGAAGACATGCAAAGCATTGCCGGCATCATATTAGTTATTTATTTAAGTATTTAATAATGTTTAGAGCTCAGCAAAAGCAGTGGAGCTCAGAACACCATTAGGCAACACAAAATAAAAGATGGCAGGTATATCAATAATTTCTAACAGATTATTTCCTGCCACAGATTTCTCATCTATACTATCCCTATTCCAGCACATCTGTTCTCCAAAAACATTTCCGGCATCAGCGGGCGCAGTGCGGCTACGTGCCAGCTCCGTCCGACGCCTCCATGCGCCCCACCCCGGATATGATGTCGGGGACAGTATATATGGCGGCACAGTGCTTGTGACCTCAGCTCCTTTTTTCCACGCACCTTCTAATCGGGAACACACTTGTTGAGCTTCTTATTTATGAAAACACCATGCCGACTCCGTTGATCTCGGATCTGCATTGGATATGCTTGTTCTGGTTGGACAAGGACCATGACACCAAGAATTGCGGGTTGTATCAGTTCATGCACCCAAAGGCCCTACCTAAACAGGGGCCGAAGATCTTCACTACCTGAGTGAGTCCTCTCATCGCCACTCTTCTTCCTTAAAGAAAAAGAGCCACCACTCTTAGGGTTCCCCTGAGCAGCCGGCACAGGTGCCTTTTCCATCCCAGTCCTCCATGATGGAGGAATGGGAGAAATTGGCCTGAAGATGCTTTGACATCCTCGCCAATGCAGCTGTGGTGCAGGCAGCAATGCTGTCAGCTTTGGCTGCTGTGCCGATAGGTCCCACCGTATCTTCTGCAACCGGTAGGGTACCCTCAGAAGTCCACTCCAGCACGCCTAAGGGCTCGGACCTGGTCCAGAAAGAGAGCAAGGTCATTCGGCTCTGCCCTCGGACAGCGTGGATGCAGCAGCAGCAACAGCATCGTCAGTCATCAGTGTCATGGACTC
This sequence comes from Ambystoma mexicanum, assembly GCF_040938575.1. Lineage (NCBI taxonomy): Eukaryota > Metazoa > Chordata > Amphibia > Caudata > Ambystomatidae > Ambystoma > Ambystoma mexicanum. The sequence continues at coordinate 288,768,845 of NC_090932.1, read as the reverse complement.
TGCAGGAATTGGTCCTTCTCCCCCAGGACGCCATTTGGGACTGGACTCATGGGTTTTAGAGAGGCAAGAAACTTCATGCAGGAATTTTACAGAGGAGGAGAGGATGTGCTGCACCTGACAGAGGATCTACAAGGGTCCAGCGGCCTAGACACTTCCTACCAGCTCCAACACCTGATAATCCTCAGGCCGCCTTCCAGCACCTGACGGCTAAGGTGGCCAATACTATGGAGCTCTGGGCTCCATCCAGATCCAGAGTTCAATATAAACTCTGTGGCATTCTGGATGATGCCCCAACAAAGGAAACCCTCCTGCCCTTTAATGTTGCAGTGGAGGCTCCAGTATTGGAAGTGTGGGAAAAGCCTGCATCTGTTTCAATAGTGGACAGGGACCTGGCGAGGAAGCACTGGCCTGCTCTGTCTGACCCAGCTTTCCTTTCCACCCATGCTTCACCTGAAAGCCTAGTGGTTCTGGCCACGACAGGGAGCCTGAAGACCTTTACCTTTGTGTCCCTTCTACCGGACAGGGAGAGTAAGAGGTTGGACACGTGAGGCAAGAAGGTGTTTGCATTGGGCCATCTAATACTGCAGGCCGTGAGTGCCTCTTATGCTATGGTGAAATTCTCCTTCAGCCTCTCGTCATCAGTAGCCAAAGCGGCTCAGTACGTCCCAGAGGGAAAGATGAGGGATGGGTTTCTGTCCTTGGTATCGGACAGCAAGGAGGCAGGATGGCAGATGCTGCAATCTGGACAGTACACAGCGGACAACGTGGTCAGGTCAATGACCACTAGCATGGTGGTCAGACAACATTCCTGGCTAAGGACAGCAGGTTTTGTGGCCGATGTTCAGGTGAGGCTGTTAGACATGTCTTTGACATGCTTTTCAACAGCAGAACCTTTTAGGAGCTAAGGCTAACAATGCTCTCCAGAAAAGTCCAGTCGCCTCAGGTGACTGCTAAGTCTTCAGGGCTGGCAGTCCGGCAGCCTTCCACGTAGTCCTCTTCTTGGGGCAGGGGTTTTCACCCCTTTCCTCCCTTTGCCCAGAGGGGCCAAGACAACTTGCTCTGGGAATGGGCCAAGGCAGACGCTTCCTGAGAGATAGAGGAATGGGTATCAATTGGGGAGGTGTTACAGCGGCCGCTGTTCCCTCCTCTCCCCGGTGACAAACCTCAGTGACAGACTTCATCACTCATCACCGGTGGGAGGGAGGCTTTCCTTGCTCAGCAGGGAATGGTCGGAGACCAAGTCCGGCGCTTGGGTCTTACAGGTCATCCGTCAAGGTTATTGCCTCCTGTTTCTCAAATGCCCACCAGACCACAGTCACCTTGCCACGTCCTCCCCTCGGGATTCAATACTCCTAGAGGAGGTCCATCAGCTTCTGTCGAATAGTGCAATCAAACTGGGCCCATGCTCAGAATGAGGAAGAAGTGGTACTCCACCCATTTGCTAGTGTCCAAAAGGGACAGAGGCTTGCCCCCCATTCTGGATCTGCAGCTGCGGAACTTGTTCTTAGGCAAGGACAAGTTCAAGATGGTTACTCTAGCCAAGATCCTGCAAGCCTTCGATCTGCAGGACTGGTTGTTCAGGACATCTACTTCCATGTACAAATTCATCTAAAGCACATGATGTACCTGAGGTTCGGAGTGGGCCAACAGTATTACCAGTTCAAGGTCCTGCCGTTCGAGCTTTCATCTGCACCCAGGCCCGCCTCAGGAGGGAGGGCATCCATGCCTTTCCCCACCTGGATGACTGGCTCGTAATGTCTCAGGTTCTGCCATCCCAGCCTCTCCAATTTATCGGGGCAGTCTTGGACACTCGCCTGGGCAGGGCTTTCCTGCCCAAGAATCGAGTGGCGAACGTCTTTCGGATGGTCAATGGCCTCCAATCATGGGAACAAGTCTATGTCTCGGCCTTCCTGCAACTTTGGGCCTGATGGCCTCCTCACCCTAGAGGTCCCAGAGGCAAGGCTGCGTGTGAGGTTGCTTCAGTGACTTCTCTGTTGCCAATGGATGCAGTTCCAGGGCCACATGTCAGGCCTTCTACAAGTCTCCAGCCAGGTGGCCCAGGATCTCGCTTGTTGGTTTGTGCGTTGCTGAGAGGTGCATTGTTTCGTCAGCCTTGCCCCAGGTGATGGTGTTCACAGATGCATCTCTGACTGACTGGGGTGCTCAACAGTCAGATCTGACAGTGAGCGGATGGTGGTCTCCCGCAAAATATCGGGAACAGATCAACTTGCTGGAGTTGAGGGTGATCAGGCTGGCCCTGGTTGCTTTCCTCCCGTCTGTGAAATGCAAGACTGTACTGATCCTGACAGCCAACTGAGTGGCCGACGCGTGGGGTCCTTGCCTCTGTGCAGAAAAGCAATGAGACTGTAGTTCTGGGCTCTGGAGAGCAGTGCCTCGCTGACAGAGGCTTATCTGGTCGGATCAGGAGAATGTCAAAGCAAGTACCTTGAGCAGGCAGACTTCGGGCACCCACGACTGGGAGCTCTGTCAGGAAGTTCTGGAGGAGATCTTCTCTTTCTGGGGAACTCCTCAAGTGGACCTCTTCGTTTCCAGTGCAACAGGAAGTGTGAGTTGTTCTGCTCCAGGGAATTTCCTCATCGGGGAGCTTTGGGGGATGCACTGAGAATCAAGTGGATTTTAATACTCCTTTTTGTACTCCTGCCGATCCCTGTCATTCCACTGGTTCTCAGGAGATTGCGCCTGTGCGGAACCACAATGATCCTGCTCGCCCCCAGACTGTGCCCAGAGAACGTAGCATGCAGAGTTGCTGAACATGTCCATCTGCCCTCCCTGGCACCTTCCGAGCAGGGTGGATTTGCTATGCCAATCAGAGGGGTGGGTCCTCAAACCAAACCTCAGCAGCCCGAACCTTCTTTCTGTGCTACTGAGAGGCTGAGATACAAGGAGTGGGACTTGTCTGACACATCCCTTGATGTGCTCGTTTCGGCCCGGAGGCTCGCTACAAAATCCATTTATGCCTGCAAGTGGTGTACATTTTCAATTTGGTGCCTGGAGAGGTTCCTGGATCCTTGATCCTGTCCTCTGTGTTGTGAGTTTGGTTTTCCTTGGCCCATGCAGGTATGCATATTGGATTTGTGAAGGGTTACCTCACTGCGATTTTTGTGTTCAAGAGGTCCCCAGAACAGGGCTTGTTCTTTACAATCCCCACTGTTATGCAGTTCTTGCAGGGTTTGTGTACCAGTTTCCTCCCCGCCAGTTTTTGATTCCGGCGTGGGATTTCAATTTAGTTTTAACATTTCTTATGGGCGCTCCTTTTCAGCCCCTTCATTCCTGTTGGATTAGATTGCTCACCCTTAAAGTGATTTTCCCTGGTCGCCATCACTTCCGCAAGATGGGTGAGTGAGCTCCAGGCATTGTCTTGTGCAGTAGCACTTGAAGCATTCCAAGTGCCAGATGGAAGTACCAATAAACAATCTCAGACCTTAAGAATATGGCAAAATACTACTTTATTATCAGATCAATAAAGTAGGGAAATCTGGTTAACAAACAGATTGCAGCTCACTGACTCTCAGATACAATTTAATTACACAAAAGCTTTATACCTCGAAGTACGTCAACTATGACGTCATCCTACCTGGAAAACAGTAAAAACCTATTGAAAGGAGGGATTGGTTAAGGGAACATATATACCTATACTTTGTTTAGGTGTTAGTAACACAATTGTCAGCCCCTTATCTGGTAGGCATGCCTAGAACTACCTCTAATTATGTATAATACAGATTAAGAACAGAATAACAGCAGCGGATTGGCTTCTGCAACAATGTATGGTTAGCAACACGTAAGTAAAACGAAACACAGGTGCGAGGAACAACGTCAGACCACTGCCCACTTGGCCAATTAGCCTACCATCTCTCATCAGGTAGGCCCTGAACCAAGGCTTCTTCTTTGTAGTTGAACTTGCTAACTGTTCATCTCCTCTGGACTTTTAAGGGAGTTAAGGTACATTGCTATCTTCGTCTGGAGCTTTAATGAATAAGCCTTGTTTTTCAATCTTGCTGCAAGTGTGAACAGACCACGATTTTGTCCATTCAGACCTTTTATTTAGTGCTATTTAATTCAATTATACTGGGTGCAATTACTCCTCTTGGCCTTTGGAGATTTTATTGCTCCGTCCTGCATATTCTTTTTGCATCTTTGATTGTTCAATACTTGACACTTGCAAATGCTCACTTCTTTGCTCAGAGAAAAATATTGTGCATATGTAGCATATCCTCTTTGACTCCTTTTGTGCAATTATTTCTTGATGTGGCACCCTTGATCCCAAGCCAAACAGATATTCTTTGTTCCTTGCACAAAGCTATTTTCCATCGCATGTCAGCTCTGGTCTCTCTCCTCCAGGCTTCTCGCTTACCATTATATGAAACCGACATCCATCTTTTCATCATGGCCTCTTTACCTGTGTTATATTTAATATGGAAGCAAGCTTCTATATGTCTCTTCTACCTTGCATTTCTCTGTATGTACATCTACTGCATCCCTTCTCACTTATCTTCATGATGTATATGATTAATTTATTATTTTAGTCACATCTTATTTCTATAAGTATTTGTATATCGTTTCAGTGTGTCCTTGCATCTTCTCCTCATGACATCACTTTACTCTTGTCAGATTTCACTTATAGCTCTCTTATGTTCAATGGTGTATGCAGACATCCTTCTATCACATCAGTTTGAGGGTACATTCGATACGTTGTCTGAGTGCTTAGTGTCTTTCATATCTTCAATGCAGTATTGGGACGATACCAGGTGTCATGCACAGTGCCTTTTTATTGTTCTTCCAATATGCCGGGGGTGAGGGGTCAGCACGAGAGATGGCGTGTACATCTGCCTCTCTGCAGTCTGCTTTACCCACCTATTTCTTTTTTTTCTATAGAGAAAGTGACATTGACAGTGACACACTCCTTTCTGCTGAAGGTGGTCTCGAATTTCCATCCCTCTCAGAAGATCCATCTTACTGTGCTTTTCCTCTGCCTCACCATTCCAAGTCAGAGGATTGATTCCATTGGCTGGACCTGGTACAAGCACTGAAGTTCTATCTCTCTCTTACCACAGAGGTTAGGAATAATGACCAGCTTTTCTTTGGTTGCACTGGTGCTCGTGCTGGCAGGACTGTGACCAAACAGACCCTGTCCAGGTGGATCATTCCGCTGCATCTCAGAATGCTACGATCTGGCTGAGAATAATGTGCCCTAGGGTCTCGGAGCTCATTCTACCAGAGGAGTGGCTGCCACCTCTGCCCTGCAGAGGGGAGTCCCTGTCCTGGACATTTACCAGGTAGCAACATGGGCATCTAGTCACACGTTTGCTAAGCATTACTGCTTGGATTCTCTTGTGGGCCAGGATGCCCATTTTGGCAGGGCATTCCTCCAGAGTTTTCTGGTTTAGGTGGTCTCCTTGCTTGCTCCCTCCTCCAGATTTACGTACTGTTTTGGGAGCCTATCATAGATGAGGAATCCGTGGCAGGAAAGAATCCATTCTAAGAACAAATTACCTGTCTGTAAAGTTCTTTCTGATAGATGTTCCTGACCCAAATTCCTATCTGCCCCTCTTGCGGGAAGCTAGTACACCATCGGTTGTACGGTACCTTGGCTTCAGAGTGGTAGGGAAAAAGAATGGAACTGAGGCTATGGGGTGATGCGCCACTATATATGCTGACCCCGACGTCCCATCCGGCGCTTGGTGCGTAGAGGAAAGTACAGCAGTAAATGTTTGCCAGCGCCAATCAAAACCATCTGACCTTGTCATTAAGAGCAATGGCAACTAGCCTGTTCACAGTGAAGCAGCTATTTCTCATTCAAGAAACGGTCCTTCAACCAAGGGAGAGGCCAAGGATTTCTTGTCTAATGGGAACTAGCCTCTTGACAATTAAGCAACTATTTTCCATATGAGAAAGTAGCCCAACCTAAGGAGACCCAGAGGTCCCCTCGTCTAATGGGAACTAATACATTCACAGTAAAGCAGATATTTCCCACTCGAGAAACTAACCTGTAACCCTGGGAGATCAATAGGTCCCCCTGTCTATTGAGAGCTAGCATATTCGCTGTGAAGCAGCTATTTCCCATTCGAGAAACAGACCTCCAACCTGGGGAGACTGAAAGGTCCTCCTGTAGAAAGAGAAGTAGCCTGCCCACACTGAAGCAAATATTTCCCATTCAAGATACGGACCTAAAACCCTGGGAAACCACATGTCATCTTGTCTTATGGTACCTAACCTGTTCAAAGTGAAACAGCTAATTCCCATTAGAGAAATAAACCTCCAACCACATGGTCCTGTTGTCTAATGAGAACTATTCTGTTACCCATATTGTTGAAATCATAGAAGCATTATTTTCTACAGCAGGGAGTGGTCTACCTGCACTAAAGCTTATATCACCATTAATAATATGACCTTATGGTCTAATAGTTCCCATCAGAGATGACTTAACAACTGTGATGAGGGGAAAAGAACAAGTGTGCCATTCCTGTAATGAAAGTTCGTTTTTTTCATTGACATTAGCTATTTCCCATTATAAAATTAAAGTTGATCCTTTTCTTTTATGGGATTTGACATTCTCAGTGAGAATAATCAAAAACCCATTATTCTGAAGGACCTGACAACGAGGGGAGCAAAATAGGTCTTTACTCAAATGGGAACTAGCATTCTCAGTGCGAATGATCTAAAACCCATTATTATATAGGACCTGACCACTCATTGGCAAAATGGGCAATATATCTAATGGGAACTGGTAAGCTCACAGTGAAGCTGCTATTTCCCATCTGAGAAACGGCCCTAAAAACCAAAGGTCAATTTCTCAGATGGTAACTAGCATCAACGTCTCTGCTCCCATGGTCAGCCTCGATACCTCCTTCATGGTAACTAGCATCAACGTCTCTGCTCCCATGGTCAGCCTCGATACCTCCTTCATGGTAACTAGCATCAACGTCTCTGCTCCCATGGTCAGCCTCGATACCTCCTTCCTGTTCCAAGATACTCCATGATCTGGGCCCAGCATGCAAAGCAACGCAGCTCCTCCGGGGGCAGCACCACGGAGCGCTGCCTCATCTTCCTGCTCCACGCTCTACCCCTCCTGTGACAGCTCCTTGCTGCAAGCCCTGCCTATATCTCAAAACCCAGTCCTCCTATGGGCAGATCAACACGCATCTCCTGTAGTCGCCCTGTGCTATGCCCAAGTCCCTACCCCCAAAATACATTATTATTTGTCAAGATCAAACATACACCTCTTGGTTGTATAGAGTTTTTCTTTAATAGATTCACGAGGCATCCTTTATAAAACAGGGAAGTAAACTGGTCTTGCCCAAAGAAACCCACCTACTCCAAAAGCCCTGTACTATACACAGACAGCCACAGCCGACCTCACACCCATACACAGGCCAGAAACCCACCTACATTACATCATGAAATCATGTAGCCCACACTGCTGACCTTACAGGAGGGTAAAAGGTTTAAAGAGGAGTTGAACTCCTACTTGTGGCATTCCTACAAATCTAATGAGTATATATTGAACCCAAGACAATCTGCTTACAATTTTAACGACCCATTGTGGACAGAATTAACTTAATTTGAGACATCTCTGCACAATACAGTGGATCTATTTAAAGAGGAGCTTAACTCCTATTTGTGATAACTCTTCAATTCCAATGAAGCTAATTTGGATCTAAGGCTATCTACTTACCAATTCATCGACCCAACGAGTACAGATTGATTTGAAGGCAATATAGCTCTGCCCCACACAGCATCAAAGGTCTTAATTGAATGCTGCATCATATTACTTAGGAGAGGATCAGATAAAGTTTTGGTATTAGATCATTTTTGCTCTGAACAAGAGCAAGCAAAACTGCTATTGTCAATAGTGAAATTTGCTATAGTTTTAATTCAATGTAAAAGCCCAGCCTTGAGAAAGGCAGTCAATTAAGATTGAAACACGCGTTGGCAAAAGGGCAACACCTTAGGTGCAGGGGCAACAACTCATGGTGGTAAGTTATGACTAATGTGTTTTAATGTGACTAACTGACTTGGGTCAAACTTGCAATCATTAACCGTCCTTCCCAGTTGCAACTGGGCCCTTTCTCCACCACTGCACTCTCTACCTGCGTTATCCCCCAGGGCTCTTTCCTATCGCCATGCCTCTTTAATATCTATCTTCCCCTCTTGCTCACCTGATCTGCTCCTTCTTTGCTCATTTCCAGTATTATGCTGATGACACACAGCTTTGCTTCAAACTTCCCTCTACTACCTCCTCTTCCTCCTCTCTTGTCCCTGATTGTCTGACCGCCCTCCAGGCATGGTGTGTGGCTAAAAACCACTGCCTTAATGCCAGTAAGATGGAGATCCTTCTTATTGGAGCATCTGTGCCCAGTTTCCCTCCTACTCTATGGCTGCTCTTCCTTGGCCTTCTACCCTCACCATCCTGTGAGGCCAAAAACCTTGGAGCCATCTTCGACTCCTCTCTGTCCTTCATCCCTCACATCTTGGACCTTGCCAAGAAGGCCCACTTCCAGCTTCACCTCCTAAGAGGCATTCTCCTTTTTCCTGACCTTTCCTCAGAAACTCAATGTCTCCAGCACTCTAGTCCTCTCTAGGTTGGACAGTCTCTTCTTCATTCCCCCCTTTCCTCCCTATGCCACCTTCAGCTAATCCAGAATAGGGCTGCAAGACTTATCCTTAGCCTCCAGACCAGGGACTGTATCTCTCCAGTCCTAAAATATCTCCACTGGCCTCCGGTGGCCGCAAGGATCAAATTCAAGACCTTCTGCATCATCCACAAGGCTCTCTGGGGCCTGGCGCCATGCTATCTCCAACTTTCTCTCCCTAAATACTTCCCTGCCAGAGCAAGCACTCTGCTCCTCTAACTCCAACACTCTGCTTGTCAAACGCTTCTGAAAGCAAAGAGTGGGGGCCAGGTCTCTCTGTTCGGCTGGTGCCTCCCTTTGGAACAGCATCCCTGCCCCTCTCAGACTTGAACTGGACCTCCTTAAGTTCCAGAAGCTTCTTATTACTCTGCTTTTCTCTACTTCTTTCCTTCCCCTGCTAATCACACCACTGCCACTTAGACTGGTGGCCCGGTCCTTCATGAATCTCACAGGTTAACAGGCCATCTACCCAATGAAGACCAGCACCCTTCCCCTCCTCAGCACTGCCCCTGTGGGCCACCTGCCTGGCAGCGGTTTATCCCACCGCTGGGATTCCTCCACCCTAGCACTTAGCCAGTGTCCTCCTCCTTGGGCACCCCTTGGCACTTCCCTCGCGGGCTCCAACAAGCTCTTGCCCTACCCTCTCTCCCCACCTCCCTCCCCTATCCCCTGCCCTTCCCTTCACTGCACTTGCACGTCCTGATGTCACAAGGCCTAGTAGGATCATGATTGCAAATGTACTGTTGCCATTTTTATTACTCCCTTTGTTCCCTCAATACTTTGACTTGTGGCGCCTGGAAATGCCATTGGTTGTATAGGTGCCTAACAAATGCTCAATAAATAAATAAATAACTTGTGTAACTAGTATGATTAACTGACTAGGGCTAGACATACAATAAACAATTTGTGTTACTTTCCATGTGAGTTGAACATGGGAAGATGTGTATTAGATTTGAGAATGTAAAAAGCACAACTGAATCAAGTAAATTCAACTTATAAATCCAAGTGTGTGAAACAAATTTTAAGCAGTGCTATTGGCTGTATTAACAACTCTGTGGTGGACAACAGAGTTAAATATGCTTGGAAATATTTGACACTAAAACCTCGGTTTTAATATGAGCTTTAGAATCAATACAAACCTAATGATTAAACAAGAGGTTAATGGAATGATTATACCTTTGGTCTGGTATTATTAGGTTTCTCTTAACCAACAAAAGCCAATTATCACTCACAATAGTGTTTAAGCTAAAGGCAGCTTTGCTTGGTGCATGGTGTGATTGTTTTACTTACTGTATATTTCTAGTTCTACTCTTTTACTTGGCATTGCATTTGCTTGAAGTGTTGTAATAAATGCAGCCTAAAATCCACTGTGTGTGTTCCTGGCAGTTTTGGCCCTTGAGTTACCTAATGCACATTGTACGGAAACGGACACTGTGTGCGGGTTAAGTTTCTAGGTGTTCTTGGTGACTAGTTTGTTGCGACGTTGCCTGCATGTACCCTTCAGTGGCTGTACTTGCAGTGTATCTATTGGATGTCTGTTATGATATCCTTAGGTGTTATGGCCCTATGGGGTGGTCTGTGGGCTAATGCCTTAGGAACAAGCATTGGGGTAGTATGAGACAGCCAGTATCGGTTCATGCATGTCTGATCTGTGATTTATGGTGGTTCTGGTCGTTAGGTTTGTTGTAGAGTGTGGCATAGTGAGATGCAGTCAGTTATGGTGCGAATCTGAGAAGTTTAGAAGAGTGAAATACAATGTATTTATTTTTTATTAAGTGGGGTGCTCCTCGTGTCCTCGGGCATAAGGTGCGATGCCACAGGTGATTTCATACCATGAGACTAAAAATGTATAGGCAATGTTTAGCTTGTCCCAGTGGTTTATGTATATAGATGTTTTAAATCCCATGCCTGAAATGATCGAAGCACCTGAAATTACTGCAACAGCAAATATGGTTGACACCTCCCTGCAAGCCCCACAAAGTTTTCCAGTGTTGAATCGACCCAAGAGGAACATTCTATCAGTGAAACGAAAGCTTTAGGTGCAGCCTTCCACATTAGACATTGATTCCAGCAGAGCCATGTTGCAACCCCGCAGCCCTGCTAAGCTTGCACAGGATGCCTACCAGCTCATAAAAGAAATTGATAATTTTCTTGGGAGCACCCTAGAAGAAATGGGAAGTAAATCCATCGGTTCTTTTGGTGAAGGCAATTTACGCATCGAGGATAGTGCAAGAATCAACATTAGCTGGACCACTTGTAGCACAGGGAGCAACGGTACAGTTTGCCATGCCACGGGACTAGGCACCCAAAGCTTACTGTCAGAGGACTCATCAGAGGGTCCACTTAATAGAAGAGGGGATCTCGATCAATCCGTCACTACAGCTAGAGCTGTAGTCCCTAATGTTGCCATGCCCCAAAATATTTCAGTTCAATGTTCTCCCCTCGCCCCTACCCCTGATTGTGACAACGCATCACGTCTCCCCCCACCCAGCCTTGAATGCAGGGTCAATGCAGGATTCCAGGGAGCACTGTGCTGCGTGCTGCCCATCTCCGAAAAGTCCACAGGGCGGAGGGATCTCACTATGTAGGGTGATACTGCATTTAACTGCCCCAAGGCACCTTGAAGCGCAAAATGAAAAGGCACTGACCCCGTGCACTGCAAAGGCCCACACCTAGAGTATTGACTCGCTCTGACCCGGTTCACTGCAAAGGCCCACGCCCAGAGTGTTGACTTGCTCTGACCCCGTTTACTGCAAAAGCCCACGCCCAGAGTATTCACTCGCTCTGTACACCTGCTCCCATTGGATCTTCCCCCTCACCCACCCAACCCTTGCACATGCAAAGGGGGGAGCCCCAACAGAATGCAAATGCAATCTTGTCCTAAGAGAATTGGCTGAAGTGAGGAGGTTGCTCATCTTTATCCTTGAAGAACGCTGGGTAGGTGGTGCTACAGGGGAGGAACAATCGTGTTCATTCGACCAGAGAAGGACCCTACAGCCAACAGCAGAGGATTCACATAGCACTGGCCAACATTGAGCAATATAATTGGTACCCGCTACTCCCAATCGGAGAAGGGGCAATCGTCACAAGTTGACCTTAGCACAGGCCCTGAAAATCCAGCTCAGCAGTGCAAGTGGGTCCATATTCCTTCAAGGGCTTTGCATGGGCAGGCTGCCCGGCGGATGAAAAGCACGCCTGGGTGCTACACAAAAGGGGGAGGAGCAGGCCACGCAGATTCCATATTTATTTCCGAACAAAATCATCCACAGCAAGCCAAGATCCTAATCAGACCAACCCAAGGAGTATTAGAATATGAGAGGATCTCATAGAGGGGGTCAGATATATTTGCACAGAGTACCCAGAGGTGAATGCGACCAGCCCGGGTCTAGGGCCTCAATGATCAGCAAGTGTACCCACTGGTTTCCTTCAGTATGTGGTTGCCACTCACTAATTCGAGAAGACATATTAAACTGCACGAGAATCCACTCCAATGGAGGTAGCACGTATGACTCTATCTGTATCGATCTACGGGACCCAAGAGTGGCCAATGGAATCTTAAGTATGGCCGCAAGACGGTGTTCATCCCAACGTAATACGACCGAAATCAGTGCCAGCCCCTGCCATAACGATACATCCCCCATAGGAAGAAGATACCAACTCTCTTTGCTTTCTGGTGGTAATGCAGTCCTTCTAGGGAAACGATCTGGAGAGACTCCCAAGGGCATCGAGGTGGTAGTCTCCATGGCCAACTGATCTGATTCCAATGGAGACAAGGGCTGCTGTCATGGGGATTGGCATGGGGTTTGTAACTTTCGTAGGCATTGTTCTCTCACTGCATGGGGGATTTGAAGATCATTTATGTCTTTCTAATTGTATTGAGAAATGTGTTTTGTTTTGTTTGTTGTACTTTGAGGGCCTTATGGCCGAATAAAGTTAATATTGATTGATTGATTAAATCCCAGTGCACATGCTATGTGACTGTACTCTGGGTGAAAAAACAACCGAAAAGAAAGAGACGTTAGTACTTCACTTCATGTACAAAATGCCTTATAAACTGGTGTATGGCTCAGGTTGCTCAAAATTCCATGATTCCTCTCTTTCATTTGCAACTTAAAGAGAATTTCATCTCATGTAGAACCTATTTAGAAGGTACCTACAAATAAATCCCTGAATGGGTTGAGTGAAAAAATAGGCATGCAACGTTCAGGTAACAAGTATGAGTCCCATTGAGCTAATTCAAGTGGGACAGGGATCACAAATTACAATTCTAGCTAGATAGCTTAGTGCAAGGTGCACATTGCAGGTGTTCCAAACCTATGGACATAGCTTTTGGGGGCAAATGTACCCATGAAAGAGATTTATCTGCAACTTGCAAGCCCTAGGTCCCAATCCCAGTCAGGTAGCCGAGGATGTTTGTTTGTTTGGTTAGTATTTATTATGCGCACCGGACCCTAGGGTATAAGGGCGCAGGATGTAAGAAGACGTACAGCTTGATGTAAGATTGCAGGTTACATGGAGTCGTTCATGCGAAAGGATTGACAATTTAACAATATAGTAAAATCCACAGTAAAGAGATGATAGCAGTTGTAGCTGGCATACAGGTAAAAAGCAGGCAGGGGCATATTAGTGCATTCATTTAGCACTTGTCACAGTCAGCCAACTGATCACATTTTGCCTGAATTTGGTAAAGGATTGTTCTGTTCTCAGAGTGATGGGTAACTCATTCCACAATTGGGCAGCTTTGATTGGGAAACCTGTTCCGCCTATGGTGGAGAGTTTGAATCGGGGTACCTAAAGGCGATTGGTATTTGCAAGTCTCGTTTGTCTAGTGGATGTAGTTCTAGAGAATCTGTCTGCTAAATATTGAGGGGCTTTGTTGTTTAGAGATTTGTGTGTGAGGGACGCAGTTTTAAGTCTAATTTTCTCATAGATAGAGAGCCATTTGTGTTTCCTTCTTGTTTCTGAGATGTGTTCTCTCTTAGGAATGTTCAATGCTGCTCGAAGAGCATTATTTTGCTGTATCTGAATTTTATTGACAGTGGATTTATTTGCTCCAATATACAGGGCATTACAATAGTCTAGTTTAGAGATGATCAACGCTCTGGCTAAAGTTAGGCAACTGTTCTGGGATAGGAATTGTTTGCCCGCTCTAATTAGTTTACATGTATAGGCTGTTGATGAGGCTAAAGTATCTACCTGTTTGGTGAATGAAAGGGTAGAGTCAAGGTATATGCCCAACGTTTTTACTTCCTTGGCTACTTGGATGCAGTTCTCATCGATGATGAAGGAAGAGTAATTCGTGCTTAGTTTGTTGAGGAGGGATGTGGTGCCCAGGATGAGAAGCTCTGTTTTATCATCGTTCAGGCATAGGCCATGGGTGGCCATCCATGCCTGAACGATGCTGTAGATTCTGTTCACCAACGCTAGGTCCTCATCATAGTCCCCGGTAAGTGGGAGGAGGATCTGGGTATCATCTGCATAATTGGTGTAGGTGATACCCAGATGGTCCAAGTTGTCAAACAGGGGCTTAGTGCAGATGTTATATAGCGTTGGTGAAACGCATGAACCTTTTGGCACGCCACAGGTGATAGGGATAGGGACCGCAGCTGCTGTTGGTGAGAAGACCCTCATGGTACTGTCACTAAGGAAAGATTGGATCCACACTATTGCCTCAGTGGAGAAATGCGCTGCTGTATCTAAATGGTTACAAAGAACTTTGTGGTCCACTAGGTCGAATGCTGCAGATAGGTCTAATAGAAGGGGTAGTGCCGGTTTTTGTGCTGTGCAGTGTGTGGATGCCTGTTTCTAATGTTTTCACTGCCAGTGTGAGAGCTCTGAGTTGGAACATATTTGAATCCCAGTAAAATGGTTTAATAGACTTATGTCAACGTGGCAGAAAAGTGTCTGCACTTTTCAGGTCAGAGGTTCCACTTTCAGTGAGATAGGAATAAATGAACCTTCTGCAGAACTCTTTGTGTTTCAGGATTGTTTCCATTTCTGCTGAGTCGATTCAGCATTTTATTCTTCTAAGGTTGACCAAATGAGTGAGTAGTAAAACAGAATTATTAAATTGCTGAGCAATAGTTCAGTCGGTGGTGCATCTTATATCATCATTTATGTTATTATCTTTTTGTGAAATCGACGGAATGTACATTTTTTCCCTCCAGGCACAAATTCTGCAAACATACTCCACTCAACGTCTGGCAGTGCCGTCTCATAGCAGGTAGGCCATAGACACAGTGCACGCATAGTTTTCCGACCTTTCTCAACATGCCTGCCCTGAGGCACCCACCTTCTACTCTGAGTGAAGAATTTTCCTCAAAGGGAAAGATGGCATCCAGGAGGAAGTAGAAACAACAATCAGGCATGGTACTATCCCTCCCGTATTATCAGTTGTACAGGGTAAGGCGGTGTAATTTGAGCCATTCTGATGAAATGAAAACAAATAGTGACTTTTAGCCACTGACTTCTGGTCCATACTTCTAGGTCTTTTTAGGTAGGAAGCTGCAAGGTGGATTTAGACCCCCGGAAGTACTATTGTTAAATTAATACAATAGGTAAGTGAGTGAATGCCGTGAAAATCCATTAGATATTGAGGCTTGATCTAACTCACTTTGTCGATTCATTAGTAAATTGATCAAGAACAACTATAAATCAGTTGTTCTTGTTTAGGTTCATGTTACAGAGCATCACAAATTAATTGAGAGCAAGATACACCATTTTTAAAGATTGGTGGCAACACAGAAATCTATTGTAAACCCTCTGAAGAATGTCCCACATTGTGCACATATAAGTTGTATGGGAATGAAACATGTTGGGTAATTAGGAGCCATATTGATTAAGCTCTATGCATTTGGAGCATTGTAGCTTTCGTGTAATTATTTAAAGTTTTTAATGGTATTTTGTGTTTTGGGTAATTGGGAGCATACTGATTATGCTGTATGAATTTGGGGGCATTGTAGCTTTTGTGTAATTATGTCAAGTTTTTTAATGGTCTTTTCTGTTTTTCTTGAGTGTTAAGTGTAATTTGTTTGTGAATATAGGTTTTTGTGCTTCGGCATTGAGACTGTAGTTGTATGTCATATGAATGTTAAGCACTAACAGTATATTTTTACCAGTGACAGTTTTGTGCTTTAAAAAAAAAACATATTGTTTCTAAATAAAATGTACTGTATTTTTGTACTAATATGGGCAAATTGAATCCTTTTTCCTTTATCATTGCTCTGTTTGTGAGTCCCTATATTTGAGTGAACTATAGCATCCGGTCTTTATGTAAAGTTTTTTAGGGTGCAACCAGGGTTGACCGGACTGCTAACATCCCTGGAGTTCCCCTTTGTTGAGGTAGTGGTAGAGAGGTTTGCAGCTCCTGCCTGAAAAATCACACGTGTCAGGAAGTAGAACATCTCCCAGTACTGGGCTTTCCCGCCTCAATCTATTACCTATTGTAAAAGCAAAGCCTAGGAACAGGGATGATTTCCCTTCATGACATGGAGCCATCTGTCAACCATAATCACAACCTAAGTCTGAACTCCCTGTACATACATCCAACCTCGCCGGGACGGACACACGCACAATGGAACAGATTAAATAACAACACTGCACCATTTCAGAACAGACACCTGCGCTGATCCCCCTAAAGTCAGCAGTGTGAGTGATACCACCAGGCTCAATATTGAGGAACTAAAAACTACAAAACAGGCGGGCACTTAAAAATACGCAATCAAGCTGGAGAAACAACTCGGTTAATGCTACTGCTGTGCATATCATATAATCCATGGGTTGAAATCCCTATATGACCTATTCTTTTTTTGTATCATTTGCAAGTTGTTCAGCACTTTGGTGAAGACGCTTTATGAATTCAATACATTAATAAAATGTAGACTATTTGGGGTTCTATGTGATTTCATCGCCACACTTTTCATCGCAGGGTTTTTTGCTGTTATTTCTTTTTTGAAAAAAACATCTAATTTTTTTTATTTTTTGGGGGGGGGGGGTAACCCCCCCTAACCTCCCCCTTTTTTCTTTTTTAACATCCCGAATACCCAAACCCATTTTTTTTCAAATGTACCCCCCCAAAAAATTCGATGTTTTTTTTTACAAAAAAAAATCGCGGCAAAAAACCCTGCGATGAAAAGTGCGGCGATGAAATGACGGTATACCCTATTTGGTACCTTTGAGTTGATTGATACTCATGCCTGTTTTACTATATGGTGCGATTTCTCAGTTGATGCACCAGTGTGTGACCTGTGGTCACATAAGTGAATCCCAGTAAGAAAGTGTAGTGGGTTAATACATCGGTTTGAAATATCTGTAGGCAACATGTTTCAATCCCAGAAAGATTGCACATTAGATTTGTAAATCTTCATTACTGCTCCCATTCTTATTTTGCCAGCCGAATTTCAGAGCAGCAGATCGGAAAACTAGGAATTGGTGGGTCTTGCACAGGGTATTATTATTATTAATAATAATAGGGTACATATTGATCATGGACCGCGCTTCGGGAATTAACGGCTTGCTTACAAATCATAGGGGGAAGTTAACAGCAATGGAAGCAGATTGGAAGGGATCAAAGCAAGGGAGCGTGGAGTTAAAAACAGGAGAGGGGAAGGACAGGTAATTTGGCAGCAAGGGATGTACAAGCAACCAGGTTAGGCATAGAATGGAGGGTGTGTGGCCCTAGATACTAAGGAGGAACCATTCCTTGTAGAGGAACTCTTGAGCTCCTTCCTGAAATATATATGTTGACGGGAATGAGGTTCCAGAGTCTGAGAGAATAGACGGAGTAGGCCTGTCTTCTGGTTCTTAACTTCTGCACTGGTGGACTTCAAGTCTGTACATGTCCTGGCGTCTAGTACATGTCCTGGCTTCTAGTACATGTCCTGGCTTCTAGTGGATCTTAAGACCCCGGAGATGCTGAACTTCTCAGCGAGGTAACTTGTTTGTTTGATTGTTTTGTAAGGAGAATTAGTGGCTTGTGAGATGTAATGCTAAGAGTGCTTACAGGATCTTTTCTCTGCCCTATCAACTATTACTCAGTACTTGGTATATGGATTTTGGATGCTATGCTGCTTAAATACCAAGTATTGTCATCCACATTAGTGCACCCTCGTTTTGTCGGGCCTAGATCCCACTAACCACTAACCCACACTCCATTCTTCCTCTAATTCCTCTGGAACCCTCCTTTCCTACTCTTATTGCTTCACTTCAAGCTCCATCATCTAAAGGAACAGGTTAGTTATCTTCAGGCTACATAAACACTGTTGTTTGTATTGATGACAATTGCTAACTTGTCTTATCTTTTCTCTTTCTCCCACCTGCTGTACTGGTAGTACACTGCTCTTTCATTTGAAACACTGGTGCCCGTTCCTCCTACGATCAGCACAGTATCTCAAATGGAATGTCGCCCTCTTTGAGGAGACCCTTTTTTGGGTTTACTTCCTTTGGAAAACTGTCAAGAAGACACCATCTGAATTCACCAAGGCAGCCTGATTCAACTCACGTGGATTTGTAACAGTACATCCTAATGTTTGCAATCCTGATCTAAGATCTAAATTGGGTGGATTTACAAGCATAACAAACACTGTCCTTCTTCTTTAAACCTCCCTACCTCCCTTACAGGTATCCCTGTTTGTTTTTTGTGTACCCTCTCATGCCCACCCTGTTCCTTTTCATTTCCTCAAAAGCCCATGGTCGGGATACCTTTGATGGGGGCACAATATGCCATCTGCCAGACAAGCATTGGAGCTGTGAGACCATTACAGTGGTGGATTGGCACAGTATAAAATATCTCAAACATACATAACACCTGCTGCACAGGGCTATGTGTAACCCAATGGACAAAAACAGGCAAGAGAGAGCAGGGGGTAACTGAACCCACCACACGGTATCCTGTCTATATTCCCCCACTCAGACCTTACGTTCGTTGGGCTTGTTCCTACTGGAAGTCCCAAAGTTTTAATGTTCTTGCTCTGGAGGGTGATCTTTCTCCCACACAGGTGCTATGGGATGGCACCCTCTCTGACTAAGCTCAGATCCATCTTATCCTATGTTCAGAAATAAATGAAAACCTTCAAGTACATCAAATCCAACGAAATAACCTCCTAGCTCTAGATACTAGTGGCAAGGGGCCTGTATTACATAATATTACCTGGGCAAAAGTCAGGGGTTCACGCTGCTGAACGGTGTCAGCCCACTTCTTTCACAGGGCAGACTCTTCCCCCCTTCAGTGTTTTGGAGGCCTAGAGTCTGAAAACATGGAAGTTTGTTGCTTATAGTTGTGTTCATAATGACCTTGAAATACCTTATATTGGGATATGACAATGCCTGGAATGTTTTGATATTGATTCATGGGTTTAAAAGGTGCACACCTTTTATGCTTTGCCCACATGTTTATAGGAAAATCTACCCTCTCAAGTTATTGTTTTGGGGGATGATGATTAATATGCTGAAATGCAAATGGTCATCACTTCCATATCTCTCTTCCTCATCCCAGTACTTTCTTTGGAGGTAACCTTACCTCTCATGCAGGAACCCGCATTCACTTTTTATGAATATTTTGGATGCCCTGCTCCCTCTCCTGGATATACACTTCCCATCCTTAATTTCCGGATAAAGTTAAAAATGTTCCTGCCACAGGGCCGTCCTCTACATGAGCATGCTCCCTGAGCCCCTGCTGAGTGAGGGTTTTCCGGGTTGAGCAAGGATCCATGACACCACACTGCAGCATAGCTCTGGGCGAGGTTGTCACTGAAACTCAGTGCCATTGGGGTGAAGGAGTGGTAGTCTGGCCTTCAGCATCATAGCCCCTGACACTAGAAACCAGCCCTGGGCAGTGGTAAGGAGAATGGGGAAGCGGCCATCGCGTTGTGGGGTTACTAGAGCATAAGTTCTTGTTGCTGGGGCAACATGCACAGCGGCCATGACACGTAATTTAAACAATCCTTTTTCCCTTTTAGGTAGTGAATTGAACTGTGCTGCTCCTTGCTTATCTTGGTGTTCCAATGTGGGTAAACATACAGAAAAGAAGCACCATCCACAACATAAATCTTCCCCCTCTACTTTTCAATCCAGTGGGAGACACAGGAAGAAATGATGGTACTTCAAGTCTCTGAAAAGAGGCTTCTTGAGATGTTTTTTTAAAAGACATCAAGAATGAGACAGTAATGAACAGAAAGGGAAGATCCCCCTCCTCCTCCTCTTCCTCATCCTCTTCTCCCACCAATGGCTATTCACATGAATCTCGGTCCTCTCAGAACGAGGAGCAAAAAGGAATATACTTAGATAAGAGGCGGTTGCTTCTGTCTTCATCAATGTGGCACATTAAATGATGTTCCAAGAAGCTGAGCTTCCTACTCTGGTGGAAAGAGTCACCAGGGCCCCTCCCCTGAAAAGTAAGTCCATACTTAAAGCTGGACATCCCCTCTTAACTGAAGTCAATGATGAAATGCTATGGAAATGGGAGGCGCCTGATAGAACAGCAGTTCCTAAATTTCTTGCAAAGCTTTTTCCACTTAAAGGAGAGGAGAAGTCCATGCCAGAGGTATTTCAGGTGGCTATCATTCTTCCTAGTCTGGTCAGGAGATCATCCATGGCCTCGGAAGAAGCCACTGATTACCCCACGGACAGGAAGATGGATGCGGCCCTAAATAACATAAGGGGAGTACCCATTAGAGCGTCCACATGCTCATACATCTGAGACTGCTCTTATAGGATTAAAATCACTGTAGAAAAGCCCTACTTGAAGGATCTGGCTCTGAGCCTATCTTGCAGCCCACCTGGTCCCAGGTGGAGTTCATGTCAGACACGGCCTACAAGGCTGTTAAAGCTCCAGCCATGGCTTTGGGATCCACAGTGGCAGGTCGTCGCTATCTTCACATCATGGACTGGAAGACTTATCCACACCAGAAGTCCATCGTCATGAAGATTACCTTTGAGGGACAAATATTGTTTGGATGCTCCTAAGATGATAATGTCCATGGGGTCTTCAAGGCTGATAAACATGCAGGGAAGCTCAGGAAGAAGCCAGACCCCAAGCCAAGATTGACATTTTCCTCCAGGAAGAGTGATAAATTCTAGGCCTCAGGTTACAGGCCCAAAAAGCTGCAGAGAAGTGGTCAGAAATGGGGTCATTTAAACAGACGACCATCCTTGCCTGCTACAATACAGAAATCCTGGCTCTTTGTCAGTCAGAGGTCGTCAACAAACTGGTCCTGTGTGGTTACAAAAAAGACTCCTTCAAGGTTGCATCCACTGACAGCTTAATATACCACCATGATTTCAGTATTACTATCACAGCTCAGTACTTCAATTGTTGGAAAGGTTTTGACAATATACTTCAACCTCTTCCGGTATGCGGGGCACTCTTCCTTTTAATGACTCTCTTAAAACGGGCAGCCTCTTTCTCTTCTGGACTCACTCCTCTCTGGTTTTCGCAGTCTTTGGCTTCATAGGTTATATCTACTTCAAAAGGATTCTTTACAAGCAAGTAGTTCCCCTTCTCCAGTTCACTCACACCTTTCTGCCAGTTATCAGACCAAGTAATTACCCAGAAGTCTTGGTACCACTCTCTTAGATTCAGGTAATATGTGCACACGTTTCTTTTTTTTTTCTTCCAAAATCCTCTATTTTAAAGTAACACACTGTGGGTACAGAGAATAACATAAATAACAGGCACAATCCAGGAAATTCAGGCGACAGAGGAGCATGTAAGGCAAATTAGAATACAATATGAAGCAAAGCCCAGCTTCTCCCGCGGCCCCCGATTCCTGGTATTGAACTGCTTTACAGTGGTGGAAAGTGTTGAAACAAGGGGGGGCTTATCCACAATCTCAAGGTAAGTCTCTGCAAAGTGAATAAATGGGGATCATACTGCAACATACTTTGCATAACGTCCTTCACACAGTGCCGTGATTTTGTCAGCAACCAAGATGTCCTAGATCTTGACCCACCACATCTGGACCACCGGCCATCAATAGACTTCCAGTTACGAGCTAGGGCCAGTTTTGCAGTCAGGAGATTAATGTGGCCATTGGGTTAGTAAGGGGGAACTGTCCCTCTCCCGTATCCCCCAGAATTACCACCCATGGGTCCATAGGGAGTTGCAGTCCCATAATGTCTTTTATTTTGGATAGCACCTTCTTCCAGAAGAAACCCCCTTTAGAACACAACCACACCATATGGAAACAAGAGCCCATAGCATCACAACCACGCCAGCAGGCAGCGGATTATAGTCCTTAAGAATGTGGTGCAACCTTTATGGGGTGAGGTACCACCTATAGCTAAATGAATAGGAATATTCCCTGTCTGTGACACACCTAGAGGACTTAAGCATTCTCCCCCATATTCTCAGCCAAACCCCATCCTCAATGGGCCCACCTAGATTAGCTTCCCACCTAGCCATGTATGGTAGGCGCACCACCGGGTTGCATGTGTCCAATAATTTGTACAATTTCGAGACCCGAGCTGTGTTGGAGCCTCTTGTAGTGACAATTTAAGGGCAGACAGCAGCCTGTTAGTCCCATTCTTAGTGAGTGGCTGGGAAGCCCAGTGCTGCAGCTGCGTGTAGCAAAACCATTCTATTTCAGGCAGGGTAAAGGTGCGTTTGCATTCGTCAAATGTTATTGAACGATTTTCTTTATAAAGTTGGTGTATGTGGGACAAGCCCCTCCGCCACCCATTTCCCAAATCCCTCACGATCATAGCCGGGTGGAAAGCTTGTGTTTCCCACACCGGTGCAAGGGAGCCCATCCCCAATGATACTCCCCATCTTGGGAGAGCCCTCCCCATGTACTAAAGTGTACACTTGGTTGTCGCTACTATAGAAAAAACCCACTCCTACCCAAGTATTTTCTATCTACATAGGGTAGCTGTGCGAGGTCCACTGCTGACTGGGCCTGTTCAATTAGCTTCCACTTTGGTTGTAAGCTGGGCTCACCCCAAATACAGACATGAGATAGCTGCACAGCTAGGTTATAGCAGAAGACATCGGGGCCCCCCCAGGCCACCCATGCCCACTGGCCTCAACAATACTTTCCTAGATATTCTGGCGTGCTTATTCCCCCAGATGAATTTAAAGATCCTACCCTGGAGTGTTTTGTGATCCTAGTCAGGGATTGTCACCATCAACGCTGAACATAAATAAATCAGGCGCGGGATCAAGTTCATTTTGACTGCCGTAATGCGACTAAACCAAGATATCTCCTGGCCTCCCCATCTGAGCAAATCTTCGGCCAGTTCCTGAAATAGCGCCGGGAACTTGGCCCGGTAGACCTTGGAGGCTTTACTAGGAATGCGAGCCCCCAAGTTGGGAATAGACTCCCGAGTCCACTGTATTGGAGAAAGGGACCTCAAGGACACAGCCAGCCCATGCGATTTGATATAGTTTACCCTGAATCCGGAGACCCGGCCAAATGCATCCAGCTCCTGCAGCACCTCAGCTAAGGACGAACAGGTGTTACTCGGGTGAGCAAAATATCATCTGTATAAAGGGACACATTATGGACCGTCTCCCCAACCTGGATGCCCTCAATTGCACCATTAGCCCTCAATCGGTTGGAAACGGCTCCATACATAGAGCAAAAATCATCAGAGATAGTGGCAGCCCTGCCTCGTACCCCTGGTAATTGACAGCCTAGAAGACAGAGCCCCGCTGACCCTAAGGCAAGTGGATTGGTGTTGACAGATCGCCATTAGCCCGCTAATGAATCCCCGGCCCGAAACCAAACCGCTCCAGGACCCCATGGAGATAGCTCCAGTCCACCCTGTCAAAGGCCTTAGGGGCATCCAGCGCAATGATGCCTAAACTATGCCCAATCGTTTCCCCACTTCCGACAAGCTAAGGACTCACCACACATTGTCGTGTGCACTATGGCCCACAATGAAACCCATCTGGTCGCTGTCTATAAGTACAGGGAGGACTTCCATCATACGATGGGCCAAGATTTCAGAAAAGAGCTTTGAGACCATATTAGTTAGCGTAATGGGTTGATATGAGTCGCAGCATAGCGAATCCTTGCCTGGTTTTGGGATCAGGACCGTTGTAGAGATGCCCATGGTAGGGGCAACCCCCCCAGAAGACAGAAAGGAGTTAAAGAGGCTTATCGGGGGGGATCAGAGGAGTTCACAACATTTCTTATAAAAGGGAGCCGTGAATCCATCGAGGCCCAGAGCCTTATTCTTCATGGATTGTATTGCTCATTCCACTTCCCCCTCACAAATTGGTGCCTCCAAGGTTTCCCTATCCCCCTAAAATAGACTAGGCATGTGCGCGTCTTTCAAAAATTGGGCTTGCACTTCCACTAGGGGGAGCTTGCCCCTGAAAACCTCCCTAAAGTTGGCCTGCAGTATCCCCAGTTTATCAGCCTTACCCCGCTGCATCCCCCCCTGATCATCCTGTAAGGCTAACATGGGGTTCCAGGTTTGGAGTCTACGCAGTTTGGCCACCAGGAGGTGTTTGTCTCGATTCCCATTAGCATAGCAGAAATATTTCGTTTTTAGCATTGCCTGAGCTGTCCTGTCAGCCAAATGTGCCTCCAATTTTTTCCATGCCACCCTTAATTCAGCCCGGGCAACCTCCTCTTCTAGACCCAAACTGATCAGCTGCATAGCATTAGTGTAAGCCAAGGTCATACTGATGAGCTCACCCCTAACCACGGCCTTCATGGCATCCCATACAATACCCTTTGAAAGGCCAGAGTTTTCATTTTCCTTGAAATATTTGGAGATGACCACCCCCAGCTCACCAGTCAGCACAGAGTTTCTAAGTACCAGATCATATAGCTCCCAGGGGTGTTGGGGTTTCTCAGGTCTATCCAGCACTGCCAAAGATACAGACACACATAGCACCCCTGCGGGTCCCGAAGGACCTTGGTCTTCGAGATCGGGTCTGCTCTCCCACCAGAATGGCTACCCCCTGTTTCTTCTCGCCTTCAGAGGCGAAGAACTGGTGCAGGAATGCCCTATTTTTCATGCGCTTCTCATCATGAACATGCAGATGGGTCTCCTGCAGGAACGCAATAGAGAGACATGTCCCTCAGTTTGCCCAATAGTGATTTTCTCTTCACTGGGGAATTCAGACCCTGTATGTTCCACGTCCCCATCAGCATCAGATCCTCCCCCTCAACATCAATCGCCATACCCGCTAACATTTTCACAAAAAAAACAGGCGCACTCCCCCCACCATCATAGCCCGGGCTGCCCGAGCATTTGTTTCAATGAATGACTGTCTGACCCACAGTAAGCATTTATAATTTAATTCCCCAACTCTCACCCCACACCCCAAACATGCTCAAACATGTGCAATTCCCAGACATCTGGAAAACTTCGTCAAGAACCATAATCCCGAAACATTGCCCCTCCCAACTCAACACCTGCAAGCCAGCTCCAGTCCCTCACCACCTCCCGGGCCCCACATAAGCCCCAACCAATGCAGCTCTAATGGAGAACCCCCATCAGCAGACGAGTTAACACTCCAGACCCTAGGTGATTCAAGTCTTCCTGCTTGGCCCCTTCACCCGCTTCCCCCTACTCACCATCTCTGCAAAGGCACCGGATCAACACCCTGACTCATGTCCTGCTCATCCGCAGGCCCCTCCCCCCAGCCTCCTCACTCCAAATTCAGCAAGCTTTTCCACCTCCTTCAGTGTTCGGACTACCCAGCGCCTTCCCAGGTGCGTGAAATGGAGTGCCGTAGGAAAGCTCCAACTGTAGGGCATCTCCCTTGCACATAGCCACTCAGTCAGCGGGTGCAATGCTTTTTGCCAGGGTGGTCGATGCCAGATCTTGATACAGGGAGAGTGTCATGTTGTGAAAGGAGATGGAGGGCAAGGGCCTGGCTGCAGCCATTATCCGTTCCTTACATTTGAAGAAGTGAACCCAGGACAGTACATCAGGAGGCCTATCCTGAGTCAAGGCTGCAAGAGTTTTGGTCCGGTGGGTCCTATCAAGTTCAATCTCTTGGTCCTCAGGCAGTTCAAGAATGGAACGGAAGAGATCAGCCACAAGGTTGGATAGATCCTTGTCTTGCACCACTGAGGAGATGCTCCGTATCCAGATGTTATTTCTGCGGGAGAGATTTTCCCCATCCTCCTGCTTGTCCTCCAGGCCCTCACAGCAGGTCTCCAAGGCCTCCAGCCGGTTGGAGCACTTCCCCACCTCGTAGGATTGCTCACAGAGCATATCCTCCACCTCTGACACTCTATTCTTGGTCTCTGATAGTCTTTTATCCAATGCCAGGATCTTGTTGGAGAGTTTCTCAGTGCTTTTAGGAATATCTTTGCTAATCTCAGCCAACAGATCCTGCAGGTCGGACTTGGGGGACATTTGCGTAAGCATAGCTGGAAAAGGTTCGACCACAGGTATCTGGGCTGTCGCCACCTCAGAGCGTCTTCTCTTATCTGTGGATAGCAGCATTGTGGAGAGATCCCCAGGCTTTGCCATTTTGGGAGCTTTAGCCATGGCGAACCCAGGATTCAGCAGGCGATCAGAACCACCTGTAATGCACTGCATGCACTACCAGTGAGCCAAGGTTGTGCTCCCAGGGCAGGGCTCAACAAGCCAGTACCATGCCCCGCAAGCAGAGTCTCTGAGAGATGTTGATCAGGGTGTAGCCTGTCCAGGATGGAAAACAGACCCAGGCACAGTCAGCCCCAATGCAGGTCAGGACCCCACTCAGCAGGCAATGAATGTGCGGTGATGTGGCGGGAGAAATAGCAGATAGGGCATAGGATCCGTGTTCACAGTAATGTAATTAAGAGGTATAGCATGGGTAAACCCAAGGTGACCAATCAAGCAGCGACCTCAGCAAGCCTCAGCACTGTGCAACCCAGGGTGACCCCTCCAGCAGCGAACTCAGCAAGCCTCAGGGCAGTGGTTGCCTCTCCCACCAGGCTAGGCCTGAGGAACCCAATACAAATGGCCACTGTATCCATGTCACATCATTCATGCCGAGCTTTGATGGGTTCTGCATAGCGTGGAGTCAAAGCGCTGCAGTGCAGGGGGAAGCAGAGAGTCCAGATTGCATTAGTGGATGCCATCCCAAGACAGCAGGCATTTTCCCCCAGCACCATGGGCCCCCATTTTCAGGAGCGTTTTATTGCAATTAGTTCGGCCGGTGTGCAGCGCAAGTTACGAGCCCAGGTGCCCACATGAAGAGGAGTCACAGGTCTGCCAGCCAGCTCTGTCAGGCCACCCCCGGCTAGCACGCCACGTAGGTGACTGAGCCCCCAGGGGTACGTGGTCCGTCTCCGACTCAACGCACCAATGGCTGCCGCCTCAGGATCACTGCAAAGTTGGCCCAGGCACTTCCAGGGCCCTCCCAGGGTGGGACAGCCACCGACAGCAGTGACGCTCACTCCATTGCATAGCCCCACTCCAGCAGGCCTAGGCCCACCACCGACACTGCTCGTCACTCCAGGACTGGCACTGTGCCTTCAGCTCGCTGCACAATTAGGTCCCGGAGGTGGCTCCGGCAGAGAACGCCAGTCAGAGCCGCTAGTTAGGCACATTTCCCCTTCAATTCTAGGCCCAGCGTAGGGCCGCCATCTTCGTGCGCGGCCAGTCACCCTTCATCTGGGCCAATCCGTGGAACGCCATTAGAACTGCAGGCTTCACCCACCGGTGGCCGCAGGGCTCATAGTTACTACAACTCAATTCTCCTGTGATTTGGGGTGTTACGAGAAGGCCATAATGTGCTCTTCCACCCACTCAGCACCGGAGACACTCAGGCAGCCATATTTCTGATGGCCTGCCTAGCCACGCCGCATGCACACATGTCTTTTAAGCCACTTAGCTGTTAACAGCTTCACAGTGCTGCAGGATTGCACTTTAACATTTACAAAGGCAGGTTTAACTATCAACCAGGTTTTGGGGGGCGTTAGAGAGCCCAGTCAAAATGGCCGCGGCTGCACGAGCTCCCACTCAACGCCTATTAATCTGGACATTATCCTGCCCTTAGCTGAGCTACAGCACAAAGCCAAAAGCCCAAACTGACGTGGGAACCCCCGCTGCATCGACGTGCCAAATTTGGAGATCTACGAGGCCCGGGAAGAGGAGTTAGAGCTGAGGGACTGCGGATGCCATAAGGGACAGCCCGACCACTCAGGCTGGGCTGTGCGTTGCGCAGAGAGCCGCGGTGGGGGCCGGCAGACCAGCAATCCTCTCTAGGTGTGCTGTAGGGAACTTACACGCAGGAGCGACCCAAGCCACGGTGACCGGCACCTGGGAGGTGTGCAGGGGGGCACTGCTGGGCCGCCACAGAGAGGGACACCAAGTGCATCACCCGGACTGGAGCGGCGATCACATAGCAGTAGGGAAGCGCTGTGCTGGATCACAAAAACTCCCACCCAGCCTCGGGGAGAAACTGCCCTCACCGCCCACAACTTTAGATCCTCCCCTAAACCGGAGCCACGGATAAAGTAAGGATTCCTCTGGGAAGGGAAATCTGGAGAGGTGAGCACACGGTCATAGCGAGGCTCCCTGTCCTGTTGCTGCTGGGGGGACACGCAGTAGCTGCGTAGTATAGCCTTACCCTGTGGCACCACCGCAGCAGTGAATTCATGCTAACTGGCGGACACAAACCTACAAGTAATCCCGTAAGGTGGATGCCAGTGTGTGCAGGGGGCACAGGTGAGGCACCTGGACAGACAACTGAGTGCCCTGGAAGTGGGGCTCACTGTGAGGGGCCCCATGTGGTCGGCCCCTCAGTTTAGGGACATCTGCTGCAGACTAGGAGTGTGGTGGACCGGGCAGATTCATGGGGATCCAGAGACCACAATCCCTTCCTGACAGGGGAAGCAAATCTGCCCCTTAATCTCTAAGGTAGGGCCTCCCTGATTAAAATGGTGCTACCACCCCGGTTTCCATACATTTAACTCAATGTCACACTGGCCCTACCTGGTGAATACTTCAAAGAAATAAGGTCTGCGACAATGAGGTTCATTTGGGTGGGGAAGCAGGACAGAATTTCGTTGGACAAGCTGACAGTGCCAATACAGGGAGGGGGCCTAGCATTACCCGAGTTTAAGACGTATTATAATGTGTCTCAAGCGAGCTTCCTTTCTTACTTGTTCGGGGAGAGGGAAGATTCGGAGGTAGAACGGGTGATAGCGACACCATCCCTGTTATGGTTGATTATTCTAACATCACCTGACAGGGCATCACAAGCTAGTAATATGGTGGGACTGACCTGTAGGGCGTGGATGCGCATTGAACATAAATCTAGGGGCAAGATCATTTACTCCCTGGAGTTACTGGTCATATA
Organism: Ambystoma mexicanum; assembly: GCF_040938575.1. Classification (NCBI taxonomy): domain Eukaryota; kingdom Metazoa; phylum Chordata; class Amphibia; order Caudata; family Ambystomatidae; genus Ambystoma; species Ambystoma mexicanum. The sequence continues at coordinate 288,739,937 of NC_090932.1, read as the reverse complement.
CATACCCAGGATACCACTCACTAGCGAAAAAAGCTATGCCACTCTCATGAAGCGGCTAAGGGTGATGTGTTACAGGGACCTTTTCCCGACTGGGCGATTCATAACATTGGAGGAGATGAAGGCAATGGGGGAACTTAATGCCCTAGATGTTTTTTTATACTATAGGCTGAGAAACTCCATACAGCAACTATTCCCGACTTTCCTCACACAGCCAAAGGTGGCCCCTATATTCGACAAGGTAATTCAGGGAGGCCACGCCAATAGAGTGGTCTCCGCCATGTAAGCTATGTGTCTCAATGTCACAAGAGGGACAGCTGTATCATCCAGGGAAAATGGGAGCTCTCAATGGTATGTGGGATCTCAGATGAGACTTGGAGGTACTGTTGCGAGGGGACAAGGAAAGTGGCCATCAACGCCAGATATAAGTTAATCCACTTTAATTACCTACACCAATGCTACTATAAACCAAATCAACTTCATAGATTTTTTTCCAGATTGCGTTAGATGCCACAATATCACAGCAGATTTTTTGCATGCTACGTGGGGATGCCCTCCTATTCTGTCCTTCTGGGAACACGTTTTTGAGATATTGGGTGAGATACTGGGTGATAGATTGGAACAGAATCCGCTTGTAGCACTGCTAGGTTACACAGGCTCATACCAAAAGGGATGAGGAAATTTATAGGACTGCTTCTGCTTTTGGCCAAGAGACGGGCAGCAATGCTGTGGGGTGGAACACAATCTCCAAGGGTAGATCAATGGCGGGCAGACATCCTGTACTGTAATGACATGGACCTGAAATACAGTGGCCTACGACTGGTATAAATGATATATGGGTTCCATATATTAACCACCTGATGTCGCAGTCTCAGGAAGCCGGTGAAGGCTCATCACAACTTCCATGAAACTAGGAAACCTAAAATGGTATACGGGAGATAAAACCTGGTGAAACACAAAAAGGCAGATGCTTAGGATACTAGGATTTGGTTGAAGTGACATGTCATTAATATAATCTGTTATGTTAAGAACTGTGCGCACAAGTTTCCAGAGGATATAAGCAAAATGTGCTACACCAATTCACTGTAATGTATTTACCTGTGGGTGTTTGGGGTTGTTACTAATGTTGGCACTGCGTGTCAGTTGAGTTTAAAAATGCCAACAAAAAGAGTTAAAAACAGAAATATCAACAGAGTTTTCCCTTGGCTTGGGTAATGCGTGTTCGTCTTCTCAATAGCTTAAACTCTTCACTTTGTAAAAATGAAAATAATGTCACCTCTACATACAGTGTCAGATTCAGTCTTTCAGATGAAAACACAATTGGGCACATGTGACCTCTCTTTAAAGTAGATTTCAGGGTTTAAAGATAAAGAGAGAATTGTATTCCCACATAACAGCATAGGATAAAGTTCTTACTTCTTTGCAGAATTACAATTAGGCAGATGCAACCTCCTTTTGTTGTCGTTTTCAGCCTTTATAATTTGTAACTCATATATTATTACGGTTAGGTAAACGGTAATGATGTAGAAAAGCATTCCCTCTTCTTAATTAGGGACACGTGACCACTCTGTTGTCCAGTAGCAGTCTTTAAACATTTCAATGATGGTGTTAAATGACTTTAGCTTCTCACTCAGTGCTAGATCTTTCACAGGATATCCAAGCACTACGGTATGCAGGGATTTTAAAGACATTTTTTTAACAAAGCATTTTTTAACAAAACATACACAACGAAAAAATATCGACATTAAAAATACATATATGTGGTGGGGGTTGGGCAGGGGTTAAACTGGGTGCGGAGAGGGTTGGGTTGTATGCATAGGGAAACAGGATATTCATTGCTTGTGTTTTGTTAAAAAATGATTTATTAAAATGTTTTTGGTAAAATCACATAGAACCGAGTGCTACAACTCCATTGTTCATTCAACTAACAGCTTTCACTCGCATAGAATAATAAGCAAGTCACTAAGGAACTGGCTACAAGGTTTGCGCAGTGTACTAGAATGATGTGCTTCACTCACCGGCTTCATAGACAATGGTTTTGTGGGTTGCACTGCTTCCCCGACTTCCTCTACTACTTCTGCTGCTTCTGGCTTGCTCAGGACCCACACCCTTCTCCAGCATGGGTGTCCTTGAGTTGTTTTCCCTCCTGAGACCCTCAGCTTGCACTTCCATGGCTCTGCAATCGCTGCAATCAGGCTCACATGTGGAAAACTTTATCTCTTGCACGCCTTCCGCTGCGCAGCACCTGCACTTCATATTTTGGGAGAACAGGACTCTCTCAGAACTTGCAGGTAAAATCTGCTGTCTCCACGTTCCACCGTCCCTTCTGCTCTTCCACTTTCTTGTGATTTGCACGCCTTGTGCTTCTTCTCTGCTAGTACTACTACAGCCAACCTTCCAGCTCTGGTTCCAGCTCCTTCTACTCCTCCCTTCCTGAGGGAGCCTTTTATGCCTCACAGGTAAAACAATTGCCTTGAAGTGTGGGCAATTAGCCTTAATTGCCTTAATTGCCTGACTACTGCAATGGCTAGTAGGCCTAATTCCATGACTGCTACTCTGCATGCCTCTTCAGCCCTCTTCCTCCTCTCAGTACCTCTAGGATTCTGGGACTTGTAGTCTCTTTCGATAAAGTTAGGTTTTTCCACTTTTGAATTACTTGTAAGGGTAGATTGTATTCCCTTAAAACTTTTAACAGAGGGACTGTGTGAATTAGCTATGACAGAGTAAGATGTTTAGTGAAGACAACATTTCCATACTCCTTTCTATAGTACACTTGGGATTTAGTTTGTGAAACCAAAAAGGATCTTGCCTTGGTATAGTTTGCTCTAATTTTCTAACCTCAGGGTTCACAACCCTAGATCTTGTATAAAAGATTTTGAGATATTAAAATGGCAACAGGCCATGGCCTCTTTAGTTACAGTGGGAAGAATCTTCCTGTCAGAGGAAACAAATAGTGTCTCATCCCACAGAATCTTCTCACCACCCTGGGCCATGTCTCCTCCAAGGTGATCCTGCGTTAGTACACTAGTACACCACTCCTAGGGTTGGGATCTGGAAGCATCTGCTTTCCCAATGACACCTGGGAGGAGACCTTAGGCAGGGTTTCAGTGAGGGATCCGTAGGATTCTTCACAACTCCCTTCCCTAGAGTACAAGCCAAGAAGGCGGTATGGCCATCCAAGAACTACTTCAGAAGAAAGCTATCATAGCATTGACCAAAGAGGAAAGGTATGCATTCTATCATTTTTATGGACCCACACCATCAGGGAAAAACAGATGGATTATAGATTTGAAGATCCTGAACCGCAATGTGTCTTTGCAACATTTCAAGATGGAACATCTCCAAAGAATTATCCCTCAAATCAAGACAAGGATATCTGACAGCATTGGATCTTCAGAATTTCTACCTCCATATGGAAATCACATCAACAATTTGTCGAGACAAGGACCACTTCCAATTCAGAGCCCTGCCTTTTGGTCTGAAGTCAGCCCCTCAGGTCTTCACCAAGGTTCTGGGTCTGATTATAACCTATCTCCATCTCAGGGTATCATAATCTTCCCATACTTGACGAGTGGCTATTAACACCTCATCAAGAGAGATGCTGACACAGAAGGTAACCTTGACTTGCATATTGTTGTAATCTGTGGAATTTCATGTTTAATTTTAATGATTTTTATTGTTAAAATATATTGATTTTGATACAGATATCGACAAGTTACAGACTTTGAATAAAACAAGAACCATAAAGAAATGACATAGTAAATGATTCTGGTCACTTGTAATAGTATTTCTATATAGCTGAATCATTTGTTAAAATCACTTACGAATATAATATGAACTATAGTAGATATAAACCACATTAATATAACAAGTAGTATAAAATTAATAGTAGCACAAGTCTGCAAAGAGTGACTATATGTAGTGAATATAGAGATTAGGGGGGAGACGTACAGGGAGACAGACAAGATGCATATAAGAATCAGGAGGGTAGAGGATAGGGGGGGAGAATGGGTATATTGGATTATTTCATCAAAATTAAACTAATCATTTCAAACATTATTAAGCTCTAGCATTTCAAAATGAGTATGGAAATATGGATAATGATGCAAATATAAGGGTGTCGATTCATGTACCATGAGCAGTTGCATTAAAACAGTTAAGATACCTGGTGAAATAATACCATTTAGCATTATATTTAGGAATTGTGTTATGATTATTGGCCATGCACATCTCCAGTTTATGAGTGTTACAAATGGTATTCCACCAGATATTGGTAGAAAGCAAACTAGAGTCTTTCCAGTTAGCAGTAATGCATTTTAAAGCTATACAGATGAATAAATCATAAAGTCTAGCAGAGTCAGATGGGAAATAAGTTGTAATGGCTATACTTCCTAAAAATATGTTAACGAAGGAAAAGGGCACATCAACACAGAAGATACACTTAAGAAGCTTCCAAATTTCCTGCCAGAATTTAACAATAAATGAACATTCAAAAAACATATGCATATACGTGGCGGGAGATATGCCACATGACCAACATTTAGCATTATAATTCGGATTAGACCTAGCAAATTTGGCCGGAGTAATGAATGCTCTATGCATGAAGAAATAATAGTGTTGTGAAATATTTGCTGATACCGATATTTGTTTGATTTTAGCAAACAGACGATGCCATATTTCATCTGCAAACATGAAGCCCAAATCAAGTTCCCATTTCAGACGTATAGGGCAAATCTTAAAAGTTGAGGTGAGCATATTGTAAATTTTAGAGGCTCGAACTTCACCAACTATGGTAAGGTGCATTAGTCTAAGAGCATCTGGAGTAAGAATTTCATTGGAAAATTGGGCAAGTGCATCAAGGCAGGAATTAATTTAGTTGTTATAAAATTGAAAGTCCTTCTTAGGAATGTTAAATGTGATAGAGAATTGCTGGAAGGAAAGGATATACGGGTCATCTATAATGTGTTGGATGAATCTGATACCCTTTTGAATCCATGTTTTGCGGTTGAGGATCTTATTATTAATTACTATGTTCTTATTATGCCATAATAGTGGGGAAAGATGCTTACTTGGAGTTATAGTGTGAGGAAAAAGAAAGGTTTGTAGAGCTGAGATTGAAGCTTTAATAGGGTCTAAAATCTTTTTAGACAAATGTTTAAAAATGTATATCAATTCTCAATATTTACGGACCTAAACTACCAGATCCCTCCTTTTGGAATAATATCAAACAAATGATTTTGAAAAATGACTTCACCAACTTGATAATGTGTGGCGATGTCAATCAGGTTCTTGACCCTTTTTTGGATCGAAAATCCAGCTGCATATTTAAACCCAACAAAACTCACAAATCCTTTATAAAATGTCTAGGAGAAACAGGACTAATTGATTCGTGGAGGATATCTCATCCTTCACATTTGGCTTATACCTTCCATTCTCCCCCACACAACACATTGTCACGTATTGATTATATTTTTGCTACAAAGACTCTATCTGGATCCATTATAGACTCCAAGATAGCCAATATCATTATTTCTGACCATGCTCCAGTCATCACTTCCTTCTCCCTTACAGATATGAACAAAGGTTCTCCCAGATGGAAACTTAACAATTTTCTTTTAAATGATCCTAAATCTATTCAATCAATCAATACTTTCATTCAACAATACTTTAACGAAAACCAAGATCAAGATACCTCCACTGTCAATAATTGGGATGCTTTCAAAACGGCCCTCCGTGGTCACAAAATGGCCCTATCAGGCAAGAATAAAAAAATCAGGAAAAAATATCTTGATGATCTTTATTCTAAACTCACTATTGCAGAACAACACTATCATACTGACACTAATTCAGCTAATCTACGACAAGTCATTAAGATACGCTTTGAAATCAATAAAGAAATCGATGAGTTAGCTGCAGGTACCATTCTTAAATATAAAACTAAGATCTATCAAACTTCTAATAAAGCAGGCCAAATGCTAGCTTCTTATTTAAAAACCAAAAAAGAAAAAAATCAAGTCTCTCAAATTCAAGATAAATTGGGCAAGATGCATCATAGTTCTGATGAAATATTGGAATGCTTTAGAAAATTTTATACGGATCTATATACTCCAGAATGTGCTATTCCCAGAGAAAACATTGATTCCTTTTTAAACAACATCAGTAGAACCACCTACCCTGAAATTGATCTATCTCATCTAGAAAAGGACATCACTTCTATTGAGATTACCAAAGCCACCCATGGCCTAGGAAAAGGTAAAGCACCCAGCCCTGATGGACTATCCACAGAATTCTACAACACATTTTCTCAATTCTTAACACCTAAGCTCAAAAAACTTTTTTCATATTTCATTTCACAAACATGTTCCTCCGGATCTTTTTCTGAAGCTTTGCTAATCATTTTTCCAAAACCTGACAAGGACCCTACTCTTCCTAGCAACTATCGACCCATTTCCCTTATCAATATTGAAAGCAAAATTTTTGCCAAAATACTTGCCAATAGAATCGAATCCTCACTCCCAAGTCTAGTTAAACCAGACCAAACAGGTTATGTAAAAGGACGTAATATATCCTCTAATGCAAGACTCCTACTAAACGCCATCAACCTTGCAGCCAATGACAAAAAAGACACTCAAGACTATGCGGCCATTGCATTAGATGCGGAAAAAGCTTTCGATCGTGTTGACTGGAATTTTATGTTTCAAACTCTACGCTGGCATGGGTGTGGAGAAAAATGTACTTCACTGGTCAAACTTCTTTATTCTGCCCCCAAATCCGCTATTTACTTAAATGATCAAACGTCCTCCTCTTTTCCCTTACTAAGAGGAACGCGTCAAGGTTGCCCCTTCTCACCATTACTATATATCCTCTCTCTTGAACCACTTCTAGAATTAATAAGATCTAACAAAAACATCCCGGGAATTCAAGTCGGTGCTTCAATAAATAAAATAGCTGCATATGCGGATGATATTCTTATATTAATTAAAAACCCCAAACTTCACATTCCCAACCTCTTGAGTGTTTTATCGCAATTTGGTCAGGTCTCAGGATATAAATTAAATACGCAGAAATCAGAAATTATGCCCATAAATCCATACTGCCTTAAACATGATATTGTCACTTTTGGCCTCAAATGGTGCAGTAGCTCTGTCAAATATTTAGGTCTTCGTTTTGCCCCAAATATCCCTAATATGATCAAACTCAATACTGAAACACTACTGGGCACCCTCAAGGATCTAACATCCAAATGGTCTCCACTATACCTCTCCTGGTGGGGGCGCTTAGATACTATCAAGATGATGCTAACTCCCATAATACTATACTATTTGCAACTTCTCTCCGTCCCATTATCCCTTTTCTTTTTCAAATCCATTTACTCTATACTACTTAATTTTCTTTGGGGAAAAGGAAAAAGTAAAAGAATTGCTCTGACGAAACTGAAAGCCCCCTATGATATGGGGGGAGTTAGATTCCCTGACTTTAAGTCATATCACTATGCAATTCTTATAAAACAATCTCGTCAATGGTTCATGGATCCTATATCCGCTGATATCCCGACCTGGTGTACATTAGAAAAACAAGTAGTTCTACCACACGACATCTGTGGAATTTCTTATTAACTACACACAGTCATAGCTCCTTCCATCTCAGGATCTCCAGTGTATCAGAACAAGGTGCTGGAAAGAATCTGGGAGAGCAGTAATTCTCCATGGAGCTCTAAGGGACTTACTATCCAAAAAGAGAGGTTCAACAAAAGGCTTTCTCAAGGCTCTGGGATACACCTCTGGGATACACCTGGGATCTCGCCTCACAGATATACTTGGCAACATGTGGTTGGCTCCACATGAGGCCATTTCTGTTACACCTTCACAGTCGCGGGGACGAGAAGTCACAGAACTTCAAGGCCTTGGTTTCAGTCACTCGGAAAGTGAAACTCAGACTGCAGTTGCATTGGTGGCTACAAATAAGGAATCTCACAACCTTTCTGACTTCAGTTAGCAGCAGGACAAAATGGGGACTGTGTGGGACATTTTCTTGTGAAGTCAGACAGGGTGGTATGTGCTTTTGATGTCATATTAAATGTATATTTTGAATTACATCTGACTAGCTGTCTGGGCAGATCGTAGTGCAAGGTGTTGTCATTGATTTAGGTGTAGCTAAGTGAACTGGTAGTCCACTCACGGTGTATTTTACCAGTCGTAATGGGTTGGTTGATTGATGACTGCAGCTCCGCGATAGCACAACCATTGCGTGTGGGCCTGCAGCACTTTTCCAAGCATTTCCACACAGGGGCAGGGCACCAGGTCCTTTTACCACGGACGTGTTGCCCCGTTCCCCGTGTTAGTAAAACAACGAGTTGGGAGCATCTTACAACTTATACATTGATATAATGGGCTAAGGAACACCAAGATGTTGAAAGACTAGAAACACTAGAATTGATTTCTGTGTTTGGTTTACACAATAGGAAATTGGGTTGTAAACATATCCTGGTTTGGTTCAATCCCAGAAATTCTAATTTGAATGAACACGTCTAAAATGTTGTTAAAGGTTGTTGGGTACAGACACACCCAAATCACAATCAAATTCTGCAGATTTTTCTATAGTTAAGTCTGCATAGAGGTTTTCTCTATTTTTTGTTAAGGCTTTTGTTTTGCAATGTTTACATATGGAGATTGTATATAACATGATGAGATATTATATCATCAATTGTAGAAATAATACTACATAAGAGGAAGACTGTCCTCCTAGAGTGCCATGGGGTTACTTGTTGGCGACAACAGGTTGGTGGAATTAGAGCAGGAACTAGCCTCTTGGTACCACTGGAGGGAATTGGGAGCAGCCGGTCATGCCCTGCAATTTTTGTTGCCATACCTCAAAGGAAAGATGGTGTTACTAAGAACAATTTTTGTTGCCATACCTCAAAGGAAAGATGGTGGTACTAAGAACAGACAACTCGACCACGGTCTCATATATCAACAGTCAGGGGGGCGGTTACCCTCTAGTGCTCTAGGTCTCCTGACACAGGATCTGGGTCTTTAGGCAGGAATTGAATCATCTCCTATAACTGAAGACTGTTCACATAGGGGGTCTGGACAAGGTAGCAGCTGACAGGTTGAGTCGGGTGTTCCATTGCAGAGTGAGAAACAGGGAGGAAGTGTTGTACGACATTTGCACAAAGTTTGAAAAATGCCTGTTTGGACCTGTTTGCTCCTGTCAAATGTTCAAGTGGATTTGGGGTTGTTTTACTATGACTGAAATGTTCGCTACGGAAATGACTGCATGAGAAATGTAAGTTATACTTAATTGTTTGTACATTTCCCATTCGGACATCCACAGTAAAACAACCCCAAATCTATAGAAACCCTAACCCCCTCCCACACCATCAACCCCGCCCACACCCCTAACACATCTCCATCCCCATACTTACCTTTGATTCGAGGCACTGTGTCCCTGTGACGCTGGTTCCATTTCACTTTCGTGATCGGGAACTGGCGCTGCAGGGTCCTTTTCTTTTTTTATTTTGGTCTGGTCAGCTGCCGGGGTGTCCCCCACAACCACCACTCACTATACTTTATAGTATAGTGAGCAGGGTGTTGCGGGGGACACCCCAGCAGCCTTTTTTATTTTTTGGTCAGGTCAGCTGCGGGGGTGTGCTTCCCACAAACCCCTGCTCACTATACACCTCACCTCAAGATTCTGAAAGGAGTTCTGAAAATCGGGAACTCAGCGGCAGAGGTGATCCAAGTGGTACCACTCTGGCCACGCAGAGGCTGGTCCCCGCTTCTGCAGGAACTAGCAGTAGCCTCAGTAATTCTGCTTCCCAAACACCCGTGCCCGTTGGTGCAAGCAGAAGGAGGAGTTAGGGCAAAATAACCTTTTCTGAGGGGGGGGGGGGTTAGACGTTGACAGAGAGAGGTTGTAACTTAAGGGTGTCTCCCAGGAAGTAGCCATTTCCATTTAGAATTACAAGAGACCTTCTATCCTGAAGGCTTATGACAGGACTGGTGTACTAAGCAGGAGGTCTCCCCTATCCAACATCCTGTATCTCGCATCCTTCAGTTTTCGCAGCAAGGCTTTATTATAGGCGTGACTGTCTCCACCCTGTGGGCTCAATGGACAGCCATCCTCACATTTTGGGATATTGAGCCTGTTCACCACGCAGTCTTCAACTTGGAAAAAAGACTGCGGAAATGTTTATCTATAACCAGGCCTGCTCCTTTATCAGGGATTCCCTCCTGGAATCTGCCTCTGGTACTAAGAGCTTTGCAAACATCTCCTTTTGAACCTCTGGAAGACGATTCCCTGAAATTGCTGACTGTTTCTGGTGGCCACCACATCTGCAAGATGACAGGGAAATGTGTGCACAGATTTGTAAGGCACCATATCTCATTGTCCAACCAGATGTACTGTTTCCCCGGTGTGACCCGTCATTTCTTCCTAAAGTGGTCTCTAAGTTGCACATGTCTCAAGAAATTGTTCTTCCATCCTTTTTTTCCCTAGCCCATTCAACCCTGATGAAATTAACTGTAATAAGCTGGATGTGGTTAGGGCACTTTAGTTTTTCTGGAAAGGTCTCCAGAAATCTGCATCTAAGGCTGCCACTTTGTGTCTTTCAGAGGGTCCCGACTTGGGCATAAGGCAACCGTCCCCGGGGTTAGCCTTTGGCTTAGAGAAGCAATAGCTCTGACCAACAAATCTTCTGGTTCTGGGTCTGCCCCACCTCCAGAGTTCAGAGCAGTTGAACAAGACTATGGTAACTTCCTTGGCGTAGGCACTGGGGAAAACCATCCAAAATATTTGGATGGCGGCTACTTGGACTGACTAAAACACTTCCATCTGGCACTGTTGACTAAATTTACATAGACAAGAAGCTGGTGTCTTTGGGAATGGGGTTTGAGTGTTGTGACTCTGGAACTCCTCAGTCTGATGGTGACCTGTGGGGGAATAAATGGTGGTTGAAGGTGTGCATTGTACTGGGTGGTCTTGGTGTGGTTTGTTCTACGCCCATTCCGCATGTACAGTTTGTATTCCTCTAAAGTAAGTGCTGGGGGTAGGAAGAGGTAGATTGAGGTAATGCTGTAATTACTTACAAGTAATCATTGTCACTACTAGCCCTATTCTTTTTCATCATAGTACTCATCTCCCGTCCATCCGAGACTGAATGGGCCTACTCCAAGGAGGTATGTAAATGTATCCAGAATGGAGTGACAGTGCATTCGTTCCAAGGAGAGGTGGTGGGGTAGGGCTCCAGTCGAGGGTACGCGCGGGGGGGCGGAGTCCACCCACTTTATTCAGAGGGTGGACTCAGTCCCCCCACTAATGACCAGTTTGAATTTATGAATTAAAGATCACCTCGGGGATCAAACCGCAGTCGTCAGGTTTATAGGCCGGACACTTCACCACTGCACCACTGTCACCACTGCACCACTGCACTATATAACCTGATGAAAAATAACAAACAACTAAAGGTGAAATGTCCCATTTCAGTACTGCAAGACGCAAGGAAAATATTTATGTTGGTTCTTGGAGTTTAAAACATGCACATCTTTTAACGTTTACAAAAATACTTTTAGAGGAAAATATCCTCTCTTGGTTTTGTGTGTGTTGATTTTATGAAAGGCAAATTCCATTCGTCCTGTTCAATTTGGGTGGTTATGCAAAGCCAATTTAATGAAATGTGTATATTTCACCTTGATATGTTAATTTCTGATGATGTTGCATCCCATTGCGTTTGTTGATGAGTCCCCCCACTTTAATTTTTGGGATTTGACCCCTGTGGCGGGGCATGCAAAGGAGTAATAAAAAATGAACGATTCCAGCATGAGAGGTAAGGTTACCTCCAAAGTAAGTACTGTGACGAGGAAGAGGCGGACTAAAAGTCATGAAAACTTCCCGTAAGTAATCGCAGCATTTCCTGGCACATTCTTTATTTAGGCCAAATGAGTATATGTTACATATTTCACTTTAAGACCAGGCTCTCAAGACTCCCTGTGCCATGCGTGGGAAAGTCACCAAGGCATTGTATTATTTTTTTGTATTATGGGACTTTTAGAGTAGTACATTTAAAAGGGTTATATTATGTTATGTTGATTTATACCGCGCACTGATACCACCCAAGGGCAGTCTCCAGGCGCTCACAAGGCTCTGCAAGAAAGAGGATGGGGTTGCTTAGTGAGGGAAGAAAGATAGGATAGGTCCAGAACCAGGAGAAACTGGCGTCTGTGTTTGTTGGCTTGCAGATGGCTTTTTGTATCCGTACGGGTAAGATACAATGCCTGCTTTGTTTTCTGTGTGGCTGTTTGTTGTGTTGGGTTGTGTCTGTATTTCATGTGTAGATTGCTGGTATTTAGGGTTGTGCGCACTGGCTTGTTGTATCCATACGGCTAAAGTCCAATACCTGGGATGTTTCTATGTGACTGTCATGATTGGAGTGTGTATGTGTGCTTTATGTGTAGATTAGCAGGTGTTTAAGGTTGTGCAGACTGGCTTGTTGTGTCCGTACAGGTAAGGCCCAGTGTCCTGGTTTGTTTGTTGCAAGTGTATGTTGCTTGTGGTGGGTGTGTGTTAGGGTGTAGGCTGGCTAGCCCAGTGGGCGTGTATAGTGTTTGGGTGGTATATTTGAGGAAGTAGAAGCGGGGTGGCTAGTGCATTGGCTGCTTGCTAAATTCTTCTATGTGGCTAATCTAGACATTGATGTGATTAATCTTCACAGTTCTATCTAGAGGTGACACGTGGTTCAACTTCAAAATTCTATCTAGGTGTGACGCAAGGTTAATCTTCACAATTCTATCTAAGTGTGATGCATGGCTAAACTTTACAATTCTATCTGATTGGAGTGCATGGCTGAACTTCAGATTTCACTTTAAGTGTGATGAATGCATAATCTTCATAATTCACTCTGTGGCTAATCTACGCAGTCCTATCTGTTGTGACAAATGGTTAACCTCCACAATCCTCAGTCTGACACATGGTTAATCTTCACAATTCTATCCAATGTGACGCATGGCTAAACTTTACCATTCTATCTGAATGGGGCGCATGGCTGAACTTCACGTTTCACTTTAAGTGAGATGCATGGTTAATCTTCATAATTATATCTAAGTCTGCCGCATGGCTGATTGCCAGATATGGCAAACTAACACAATTGCCTAATTGCCGGATATGGCTTACTAACACAATTGGCCTAATTGCCAGATATGGCTGACTAACACAATTGGCCTAAATGCCGGATATGGCTAACATACAACTGTGGGCTACGTGCAGTAGACAACAAGCTTTTAGGTAATAAGTGTGGTGGGACAGTGTGATGGAGAGCAGTAATGGCTGTTCTCCTTCCCCGGACTTCTTTTACCTTGTCAGTCGGTGCTGGTTGTCGACTGTGCTGCAGGCGAATACTTGCAGGCATGGTCTGGAGCTGCTTCTTTCGGAGTTGCCCTTTGCCTTCGGCACTTCGCTGAAGGGGCTGGCCTAGGGAAGGTGTTTTAGAAGGGAGGAAGGGCCAATAAGCGGAGGGAGGGAGGGCTAAACAGCGGGATCAAAGGAAGAGGAGGAAGGAGTGAGGGGGTCGCAATAAGGCAGAGGAGAGGGCCTACAAATGTTTTTCCACACAAAAGGCACTAGGCCAGCAGATTAGAGCAGGCAGGCAGGCAGCAACCAATGCAGCAAACTCAACACTCAAGGCTGGATGGCAATACTGTTGAACAATGAGACCCTCACTGAGTTCCTAGTGGTCAACAAGGCCCAATCACATGTCGGGGTGGGCTAGGCTGGGAGGCGGGTGGGTTGTGGATTGAGAAGTCTGGAGGGTTGGTGAGGCTGGGCAAGAGAAATGCCACTGCAAGCACTGAGCGTGTGCTGTTTAAGACAGCAAAAGTGCAGATGAACAAGTCGCAGATCCTAATGCATCAAACTCACGACTCGAGGTTGGATGGCATTAATGTCGAGCTGTTGTCGAGGGCTGAGACCATCACCAAGTTCCTGGTGGCCAGCAAGGCCCAATCACGGGTCGGGTTTGCTGGGAAGCGGGCAGGTTGTGGATTCAGCCGTCTGGCGGCTTGGGGAGGCTTGGGAAGGAAAATGGCACTGCAAGCACTGATCAAAGGGATGTTTAAGACAGCAAAAGTATTTTAAATGCACACAAGTGCAGATTAACGGGTGGCAGACACTAATGCAGCAAACCCACCACTCGAGGGTGGATGGCAATCACCTTAAAGGGTAAAAACTTCAATACAATTCTCAGAATTCCAAGAAGAAAAAAACGGTTTGGAAAACGTTCTGACGTCTAGCCTGCGGAAACTTGATAGCCATATTTAAGGTGTGTTCATTTCTGTGACGTCAATTCCCACTGTATATGCTAAATCTCCATCCCACTTTCTTTTTAGGACTTGTTCACTGAACATAAAAAAGGTCCCAACCCAATGGCTCATCTTTCCTAGCTCTATTCAATATCTCCTCTTGATATGGCTATTGGCAACGTTTGCCGTTTGTGGTGGCCAAAGTTCACTCACTAAAGTGTACTGTGCACGTGTGCTCATTTTCAAACTCTAACAGTATGCAGAGCTCCGTATACTAGACTCCTGTTTGCGAAGTTTTTGATTTAAAAATAATCTTTGTATTGCAGATATTTTTTTTCAGTGATGACTACTTAAAGAACATAATTTAAAAATAGAATGTGTGGGTCGGTCACTGCTCTGATGGCATTAAAGAGGGGCTTTGCAAGAAAACCGTCTGACACCCAACTTTAAAGCGGGGTTATTAATAGTCTTGTAAAAGGAGCAGCCCATCTTAATTTAGACTACGTTTTATGAGTTTGGAAGCTGCCCGGGGGTTGCCTGCTCGCCGTGGAGCTTCCTTTCTAAATATAAAACACAACAACTGTTTTAAGCTTTCCAGGAATAAGTCGCGCACACCAGAAATAGGGTGACCAGATTTTGAGATGAAAAACCAGGACAGCCAACAACACAAAAGAAGATCTACCCCCTCACAGCCCGTTCACCAACCCTTAAATCGAACCCCCCCCCCTAGCCCAGCCCCCAACAGTATTTCCAGCACTGCTCTTGCATATAAATTGCCTGTTTTGACCGTGGATATAAGCATAGCTAATTGAAAGGAGCTTTTGCTTTGATACATATTAGAGTTTGCTGTCCATCGTCTTGGTGGGCACTCACTTAATGGTGAGACTGGTACCTGTAAGGTTTGTGGTTCGAGCCCAGCTTACCATGGCAAATTCCTCAGTGTCGTATAATGTTTTTTACTTTATTATTGTTTCCGACCCTCCCGTCCCCCAAAACCGGGACAGGGGTTTCAATGTTACAAGCAGTTAACTCTCATTTAAGCCTGAAAACACCCAATTAAGGACTGCTGTGAGAATGAGCTGCCTCCTGTCCCTCTACCCTTCCAAGCACTCCCCTGGCTTGCATGTTTTGTTTTGTTTTAATATTTGTAATTTGCGTCAGACCCGAGGGTATCAGGGCACAGAAGGCATCAAGATGGCTGTTCAGCTTAGGTTACATTGCTGTGTGGTCACAGATACAGACATTTTATACAAGATGAGTTATAGCAATTAGACAATATAATAGGATTGGTAAGTACTAACCCCACATCACGAGTTCAATTGCCTAAAAGTGTATGCATACGAATACAGGTGCTAATTGTGAAATGCCTTGTAATTGCCGGGCCTTTGTTAACAGGGAAGTCTAGGCGCCTTTACCATCTATGTCCCGTTCTGTCTAATATTAACACAAGGTACTAGTACGTATGTAGGTTGGCCTGTAGGAAGGTGTGAATGAATTAAGGTCCTACCCCTGGTCCAAACCTAAGTACCCCTTTGGGGTAATAGCATCTACATATAATTAGTATCCATCATAGTACAACACATCAAGGATAGTCATGCAAATTATTGTAAGTTAAAGACAAAACTTTATGTGCAAACATCCGTACAAATACAATCAATAAAACATTTACAAGGTTACATACATATGAAAAACAATCCTTCTTAGTATAAATCAGAATGCAAAATTGCTAAACAGAAATCATGAATGTTAGATAAAAAAGAAAGAAGGAAAAATGGAAAAATCAATGAGACATAAACCAAAATAAGGAAATATTTCTCCCAATGTAGAAACATCAACACTGGAAAAAGGTAACAAATACTTTTTTCAACATTATATGATCATAGTAAGTATCAGTAACACCCCAGTGGGAATATTTGTTCATACACCAATGGGGTGGGGTCTGCCTAGCCACGGCTCTATAGGTCAGCCAGGTCGAGTCAACATAGCCCCAAATTTCAGGGTGTTGTGGCCGAAGCCCGGTCGGCTCAATGGTGTTGCGCTCCTGTCCCAGAGTGAGGGCGAAGAAGTAGCAGGAGTTATTCACTGGGCAGACAGGAGTTGACCAGACTCTAACAGCATCTAGGTCCCATGAAGCAGCCTTCCTGTTATTAGACTCACCGTCTTTGTTCATGCAATCTCCTGGGTTCTGCGACGTTTTCACTTTGCAGTCTAGCTCTAAAGAAGGCATATCTCATTGTAGGTATTGTTGGGGGTCGCCCACCATGTTCGTCCGGCAGGTGCCCCTGGGTGCTATCTCTGTGAGCACGACACAGGCCCACTATGTGTGGTGGTTTGGGGCCTGCCCTGGACATCCGGCAGCCCCCTCAGCATTATGGACATCAACGCAATGGGGGTGGGGCACATCCTGCCAAGCCCCTGACCGTGTGAACCTCGGCTGCCATCCTGGCAGGCGGGTCCCACGGCATCAGGGCATACAGGCCTGTGCCTCCACGTGGAGGCCTGCGGCCTACATCAATAAGGAGACACGGACTCAGTCGTTCCTCTTTGGGAGTCTGCAGCCGTTCTGTCTCACGTGCCTGCAGGGCCTCCTTTTATTAGCTTGGTCCATGACAAAGTCATGGACCCTCTTAAAGGGGCCATACACGTGAGGAAAACACATCCCCTTAAAGGGGCAACACACACAGGAGGGTCCCACCTAACACTCCTCCTTTTTCATAATAAACAAACAAACAGTGCTGAGACATACAGGCATCCCACCTGTTACAAAACAATAAAATGCTTGTCGGTTTAGAACTTGTGGGGTAGGCAAATAATAAGATACGCCACAGCCACATACTTAGCTTGCTCAAACAGCTACAGACATGACATATACTAACCCATTTCTAAACTCCCTCAGTCGGTGACAGTCGTGGTCGGTGAGCTGCCGGAGGAATATAGGCAGGTCCACCACAGTTTGCACAACCCTTTATTAACCTGGGGTTCGGAATGGCAACTACACAAACACCGCCCTGGCTGGCGGCTGGCACTACCTGCACACCTCGCAACTGCGGGATCACAGCATCACCTTATTGTTCTTTACTGAGACCACTTAAACATGTAGTTACTATGCAGGTTCACAGCATCAAAACACACAGGATTACTGAGTCCTCTTTAAGCAATTGCAGGACAGCAGGAAGCTTGGTCGTCCTCCATCCGCGTCTGTTCAGGAGTCACTTCCCA
Organism: Ambystoma mexicanum; assembly: GCF_040938575.1. Taxonomy (NCBI): domain Eukaryota; kingdom Metazoa; phylum Chordata; class Amphibia; order Caudata; family Ambystomatidae; genus Ambystoma; species Ambystoma mexicanum. Next base: position 288,722,430 of record NC_090932.1, on the reverse strand, counting down.
AGTCCAGGTCCATTGATGGTGCAGTTCACGGCCGGCAAAGCCACACCTGGCGGGTGCCAGGGGCCACCTCGGCATAGTCCCTTGATGTTCAGAGCAGAGCAGCGAGACGCCGTTTGCAGGGCATCCAGGCTGCTCCATGTGCTGTTGATGGGGTGCGGGTTGAAAGAACTTTGCTCACCCCTTTCGTCAGCGATGTTCTCCCGATCTGGCACATCTCTTTCCTCCCGGAGCACAGGAGGGCGCACAAGCACTCATGATGAGCTGCAACCCACCTCTCGACTGATGCACTGAATTTTGATGTCGGGGCCCAGGGCTGCCTGGTTAATTAGGCAGACACAAGTTGTCGACTGAACTCAGGGGTCCGGCAGGTATCCCCCCGAAGCCCTGTTTAGCCTGGTCCTTCGATGGCATAGCTTGCAGGGTGTCATTAGTGATAGGCAGCCAGGGTGTCCTCAACGGCAGGCAGTCAGGGCCACCACCCTGGTAGTGAGGCGTACGATGCGTGGAGGGCAGTGCGCTCATGTACCCGGGACTTGGAGTCCTGATGTGATGCTGGCGAGTCAGCTCTGCACCACAACATGTGTTGACCCGGAATGAGCAATTACTCACATTCCCCTGGATGAATCGGGCACATCCCGACCCACCTTGCATGTTGGTGCCTGCGGAGTGAACTTGCCTCCTCATTTCTGCTCTGGTGTGGAGAGCCTTAAAGTTGCCCCCTCCCCTTTAGCACGCCTTCTTGAAGCACCGGGGTATGTTTGCCCTCGCTGTACTGCTCCAGACTGGAGCATGTCATCACTTTCCTGGTCAGTGGCAAACAGGCGGGTAGGCAGGGCCCCTGGAGGACAGGCTGGATGACTGCAGTGACTCGGTTGGGGCCACTTACACCGCAAGCAGGTTGACTGTGGTGGAATTGTGTTGGGGTCGCCTGGTGCCTGGGACTCCCGGCTGCAGCAGAGGGGTGCCCTCTGGTTACCCGGCGGTGCCGAGCGCCTATTGTCCAATGCATGGTGGGAGCTACTCTTTCTGGACACCCGGTGGCACGTAGCACCTCTTTCCCGGTGCTGGATAGTACTGGTGTTGCAGGTGCGCAACGACATTCGGTCTTCCGGAGTGCCCGGCAGTGCACCGTGCGTAGATCGCAGGACGCACCACTGCCTCGGCCGGGAGCCCTGGGGAGCATGAGGGTGGAGTCCCCACCCCACAGGTGTTGCGGTCCTTGTTGGCGCTGGTGCAATAGGTCTGCTTGGTGTTTTTATGCTCAGCACCGGTTGTGCCCCAGGATCATCTGCTGGGGCGTCTCTGGCACAGAGTAGCCACCTCCATTGCCCCCCGGATCCTCGCTGGGACTATTTCGCCCTGTCATCCCGTGTGCCTTAATCATCGGTTCCGGCGGAGCAAGCATGCTTTTTTCTTTTGTGGCATGTCGACTGAGAGCAGTTACACACGGGATGGGCTGCTGGCAACCCTGCAGGGTTAAGGCAGTGGCAAACACTGGAGGGGAATGCAGCAGAACCGTCACTCGTGATGCCGCCATCAAACTGCACCCCCTTACCTGATTCTCGCCTTTCATGTTGGCAGTCCGTTACTATGCCGCTACGCCCTTCCTCAGCTGGAAGTGAGTCATTCCATGATCATTTTCTTTGACGCACACCTCCACCCAAATTCACTTCTGGGCCATATATCTGTGGGTGAGAGGTTGTTGCTAGGTACAGACAAACAGTGTTTCTGGTGAGCAAACTTGCAACACGCTCTGCATCCCAGCTGGTCATCCCGACGCACCTGCCACTCGGCAGGTAGAGGAAGGAAAACCGCAACCTTACACCAGAGTACCCCCTGGCTTTTGAGGAGCCAGGAGACACACATGGAGGAGACCACATTTCCCTATCTCCCCCCATCTGCACCGTCGAGGCCTGGGATCAGCGCAGGAGCCACACTCCCGCTCTCACAATGGAGCGGCAACCTCACTGCTAATGGGTCTGGGGTCACCGACCCATGTCCATCTTTTGTTCATCTTTTCCATGCTCCGACTTGGAGCCCGTCATTCTTCAGCGCCATTGGTGGGGCCCAGAACTCTCCCTTTTCGTCTGGCCTGGGACGCCTCTATTGCTCCCGACATGCTTGGGCATGGGGTAAGGGTGGGGGAGCCAGCAATCACCCATACACTATTGTCGTGGCTGCGGCCGCTATGTTCTTTCGATGTAGTAGGGCAAATGAGCCCACCCCTTTTCTTTCTTTATGCGGGCGGGCTGCTCCTTGGGGGCTGAGGGCAGACACCGCAGGAGACCTGCGGCCGCACAAGAGCTGCGGGCCGGCCCTCTTTGTCTGGGCGGGTGCTGCATTCCAGGTGTGGACGGGCGCAGCCGCTCTCCTGCCTTGGCTGGGGGCAGGCGCTCTGCACCGGATCATTTTCCTTCTGGCCTCTGAGCCTCCTCTCACTGCCACGGGCCCAGGGTCACCATAGGGGCTCCGGCGGCGGCTCACCGCAGTACGGTGTCGCCGCCTTCATGGGCACTGTCACAGGGCTGTCCATCCACTCCCCCCGGCCGCACGAGCACCCTTCACCGAAGGCCGCGGCCGGGGAAGGCTCACCAGCGAATTCCCTGATAGATGCTGTGTGCGTTCCGCACCAGGGACAGCTCCTCCTCCATTACTCGTGGCAGCGGTGTGTGCCGCCCGCGGCTTACCTCCCCACAACAGGGGACAGCTGATCGCTCCTCTCCTCCAGTGCAGGACGTTGCCTCATACGCGACATATGCACACCTCCTGAGGTGGGCGCTACTCCTCTTGGTGGGGGAAGGGCAGCTCACCTCCCTGATGCAGCAGATGACTGCACCTTTTATCGCGGGTAAGGCCGCGGGGCAGCCCTCTCCATTGTTGGAAGGGGTTACATCCTCCCCCGCTGCACACGCATTCTCCTTTCTTTAGTGGCAGGATGCCGCCTCACCGCAGGGTGGCCCGGGCCTTCACCGCAACACATATGGTGGGGCTCAAGCCAATCCTGGCAAGCGGTGGGGGTCGGGCACTGCACTTCTTGCTCCTCACCTTTACTGGAGTCCATGAGAGCCGCAGAGATTGCACTTCGTGTGCTCGTCATCATCACTCTTCCTTTTCCTTCTGAAAGAGCGACTTCCTCGTCGCCATTGTTGGGGGTTGCGCACCATGTTCGTCCGGCAGGCGCCCCTTGGTGCTACCTCTGTGAGCACGACACAGGCCCACTATGTGTGGGGTATTGGGGCCTGCCCTGGACATCCTGCAGGCCCCTCGGCGTTATGGACATCAACGCCATGGGGGTGGGGCACATCTTAAAGGGGCCATACACGTGAGGAAAACACATCCCCTTAAAGGGGCAACACACACAGGAGAGTTCCACCTAACAGGTATGCCTTTCCGATATTAGCAATGTCAAAAGTTGATGACTGTGTTCAACGTTTTTGCTTGGAGGGAAATAAGAGCTACAGTTTCTCTGTTATTGTGTGTTAACAGGCCGCTTCCGCCCGTGCCTTCGTTGTGGGAATTAAACCTCTTTATAAAGGGGAGAAAGGGGTTGTGTGTTGGTCTTTTCTGCTGGTGTAGACCATCTGTGTAGACTATTTGGGAATGCTTCTATAAGTTCAGTATGAGGTTTCTTCCTGTAGGGGCAACCAGTGGCCACTCAGGGAACGTTCCAGTTGAGGTCCCCATGGAAGCTTTGATGAGGGAAGCAACAGCGACCCCCAAGGGCAGCTAAGAGTATGGCAGGGCCTTAGTGTTCATAGTGATTGAGCAGATGGACACCCCACCACCTATTCTTAAACATGTGAATACTGGTATTTGAAGTGTGCCTTTATATGTTTACTTTCGTTTTCTGCGCACATTGCCAGCCATGCAGCAGTACACAATCACTTTACTTCCCCTTTGGTATTAGGCCCCTGTCCATCGAACAAACACATTATAGTCTATCTTGACACAAGCAAGGGGCCTTCTGCCAACATTTACTTTCTACATGAAGGTGCTAGGCTTTTTAACATGTAACTTGACCCTCCCATTCTTCTGCCTTCTTTAACCAACGTTCGTCTCTATACAAGTTCCATTCTTGGACTGGGCCACGATTGAGTCCGGCTTGGCAGTCACCGAATATGCATTTTGTAATCGGACCTGTGGTTCAGTTAGGGGGGACAGCTTTACAAAATGGTTTCACAGGGCACTTTACATGTGGTAGCCCATCAGAGACGTGTGCAGGTCCATGTGGTCTCATTCATGCCCCTATCCCATCCACATTTCTGGTCACATTAGTGGCAGGTGGCATTTTAACACATACACAGCACAAAATATAAAACTGTAGGACCATTCTACATGCAGGACACCCATTTGTTGGAGCTCTGTCCAGGCCCTGTGGGGCAAAATATATGCAAACGTCCTAATTTGAATATCAGTCTTTGAAATTTCAAGGCACCATGGGAAGTGGCATAGCAATAAGTGCCATGAGTAAGTTGATTGGGAAATAACTGTGTGGTGTGAAATACATGAATGACCATATTATTATTATATATGAAGCCACTACATAGTCATTAACCCATGAGTTTTTTAATAATAGCATATAATAACATAATATAATAACATACGCTGTGAACTGAATTACTTTCAGAGACTCTAGATAAAACACATTGCGATTAAATAATTTACCCAGGATCAGACAGTTGGTTAGGGGGTAAAAATGGGATGTGGGCGATTTAAGCAGCTGACCACATATTGACCGCACAATCACTGTACTTCCCCTTTTGGTATTAGGCCCTTGTCCATCCAAACAACCAATGATAGTCTTATCTTGATACAAGCAAGGATCATTCTGTCAATGTTTACTTTCTACATGATGGTGCTAGGCTTTTTAAAATCCACGTTATTGACTTGACCCTCCCATTCGACCGCCTTCTTTTAACAACCTTCATCTGTTTACGTATTCTATTGTTGGACTTGGCCACGCTTGAGTCTGGCTTTCGATTCTCCGAATGTGCTTTGTGGAATTGAACCTGTGGTACAATGTATAGCCATAATTGGGCAAATAGGCCTCCAAACTTCTAGCATTGCCCGAGCACATTCATTTTACAATCCTCCAAAACTGCTTTGAAAACACAATCCATTTTATCACACCACCTTACATCATTGCCCCTCTTCTCTCTAACGAATTATGACCCACATATTTGGGCTAACATAGATGCATACTAATACCTTTCTCCCCTTCTTGCACCCCCATCCCTTTGTTCGTAACATCTATTCTATGCGTTCACATCGTCTTATCTTCCCCTGCTCAGTCTCTTTCCTCCAGCAGACTAAAGTCCAGCCTACCTTGACAGGAACACAACACCCATTCTACAGACAAGGTTAGGTGTTTCAAAACTACTGTAGTGGTTGTTTGGCAAACCACAAAACGCTATGAACATAACTTACACCAATGTCGAGAAACTGCCTAGTTAGAGTAACATTCCCAGGTTCCGTAATGAGCAGTTACTATAGTATAATAGTCTGTTATCCGCAGTTACTACTGCAGTGCTAGATTCCATTACGTTCAGTTAATATAGTAGAACCAGATGCAATGTTGTCCAGTTAGCACAGCATGCACAGATTCCATTATGTCCAGGTAGCAAAACAGTGCCAAATTGAATGATGACCAATTAGCAATGACCCACCACATTCCATTGTGCATAGTTAGCACAGAAAGCCCAGATGCTAGTTTGCCCTGCTAGGTAAGCAGTGTCAGTTCCCATTATGCCCAGTAAACATAAACATTTACAGTTCCCATTATGCCCAGTAAACATAAACATTTAGTGTACCATTTTGCCAATTTAGCATAGGCCAGCTTTCATACTGACCTCTTAGCACTACAGTGACCGATTTCATTATGCCCATTTAGCAAAGCAATGTCAAGATCTGTTAAATCCAATTATCAAAACAGTGGCAGGTACTGTTCTGCCCATTTAGCACAGTAAGCAATATACTATTATGTCTGGTTAGCGCAGCAGTGCCAGTTTCCATATAGGTTACATAGCACAGCAAGATCATATTCCATTATGCCCAATTAGTGGAGCAGTGCCTAGTTCTGGTGTTCCATTAGTGCAGGAGCACCCATTTAATGGCCATGTAGCAGAGCAGCATTAGATTAGATTATGCTCTATTAGCCCAGCAGTACCAGATTACATTCCTATTATCCCCAAATTGCACAGCAGTGGTAAAGTTCATTATGCCACGTTTGCATAGGAGGGTCAAATCTGACTATGCCCAGTTAGCATAATAGTGTCTGATTTTACCATGGTCAGTTAGCAGTGGCAGCTTCTATAATGGCGGATGAGCACAGTAAGGCCCAATTCAAGTATGTTCAGTTATGACAGGGCAGATTCTAGTATGCCCAGTTCCCACAGAAAGGCAAGCTTCAAATACGTCGAGTTACAGAGGAAGGTCTGCCTACAGGCTGCTCAGTTAACATAGTTGGGTATATTTCATTATGCCCTGTTAGCACGGTAAGGTCACATTTGAGTAAGCCAATTTAGCAGAGTAAGGCTACATTCCATAGGTACTTTTAGCACATATAGGCATAATCTATTATGTCAATTTAGCAGAGTAGTGCCAGATTCTAGTTTGCCAAGTTAATGCAGTAAGGCCCCATTTAAGAATGCACATTTAGCAAAGCGAGACATGATTCAATAGACCATGGTTTGCACAGAACGGTCAAATTCCATTATGCCAAGTAAACAAAGTAAGGAAAGAGCCCATTATGCACAGTTGGGTAGTAATGGCAGATTACACTTTGCCCAGTTAGCATAGTAACCGCAAATTCCAGAATGCCTTATTATACCAGGAAGGCCAGATTGCATAGGTATAGTTTTCACAACAAAGGCACATTTATGAGGTCCAGTTAACATGTAAGGTCATGTTCTAGTATGGGCAGCAAGGTCAATAATACAAGATTCAATTTGTGCAGGTATTACAGTAAAGGCAGAGTTCAGTATGACAACTACGCACACCGAAAGAGGACATTATGAAGGTCCAGCTAGTGCCATGAGGCCATATTCTACTACTCCCAATTAACACACTTTTAAGCAGAAAGAGCCAGTTGCGGAAGACGCATGTGTCTGCACTCCTCACGCCTCCTCTGGCTCAGATCACGGCCATTGACAGTGCCACCAGTCAGCCAAAACTAAAAAGGCGCTGGACCTTTCAAAAAAGATATTTGGAGAAAAAGAAAGACTACACTGATAAAGCTTAAAACAAACCAATGGAACTATTTCTAATTATCCAAACGTTTATTTTCTTCTTAGTGGACACAGGAAGAAGTTGCTCTGTCTGAACAACTGTGTGAAACGTTTTTAGCAATTGTTTCGTCAGTAAATTCAAAGGCATTTAACATGAAATTGCCAGGGGCGCTCGAGGTCTCATCTCAAAGGAGCCAAATGCTCCAGCAACGGATCAGACTGAGGGCCTCATTACAAGTTTGGCGGTACTAATGGTGATAATACTGCCAAAATGAAGTACTGATAACGCAGGTGGTAATTGGTGAGCATCCCCCTCACTGTGAGTTTTTTATTCCCTGTTCTGAATTCTGTAGAGGTGTTCCAATACCAATAATTCACAGACACAGGAAACTATTTAGGTGAGTTTATTCCGGGAGACCCCAGGGCCCATCTCTATCGTTCACCAACCTGTCCTGGTCTCCCATTCCAGAAGGTGACCTCGTCATGGATTAGGTCTGCCTACAGGCTGCTCAGTTAGCATAGTTGGGTATATTTCATTATGCCCTGTGAGGTCACATTTGAGTAAGCCAACTTAGCAGAGTAAGGCTACATTCCATAGGTACTTTTAGCACATATAGGCATAATCTATTATGTCAATTTAGCAGAGTAGTGCCAGATTCTAGTTTGCTAGTTTGCCTACATCTCTAAGGCAACTAGCAGGGATCGACATTTAGGTTGGATAAGGATAAGTTAAAAGCAGCTCCTGAGTATCCGGCATTAACCACTGAGCAGGGACTACCACTGGGAAACGTGGAGCTAGAATATAGCACCCCACAAATCTAACTTCTGCATAGGATGCAAACGTATCATTTTGTCCGTTATGTATGACCCCTTAGATGTGCTCTAATGCTTATTTATAGTGCCTCACACACACTGAGTGTCAAATGGTTGTGTTGGTTGGCATCAGTTCGCCCGGGGAACCAAAAGTAGCTCCTGTTAGATGTTGGTATCAAAGAAACCGGGCTCTTTTAGGCTACACACAGGAGCTAAATAGCTCCCAGCTCCACCCAGTTTTGAACCCTGAACTATTATACAGAGATATCATTATGTTACTATTTAAAACTGCAACACCTCTTTCCCTATACACTTCAACACAACTATGGAAAATAACAGATTTAAAACAAAAGAACAGATTTACCACAGAAGGAACATAACATGATGGAAACACAATTGATGTCCTACAGAAGTGAGGTACATAACACAACCATAGAAAAACAACCAGACTTGAAACCGAAAACATGCATAAAAAAGCTAATCAAGATAAGAGATGTACCCTCTGTTACAAACACATGCAATCCCTCAACCTATGTGGCATATACTTGCTTCTGCTTGAACACTGTAACCCACTTCCCTTCAACACACTCACACTTCCCTCTGCAACTAATCCAGAACAGGACTGCAAGACTTATCCTTGGCCTCAAGCCCAGAGAATGTATCTCTCCAGACCTGAAATCTCTCTATTGGCTCCCAAATTTAAGATCCTCTGCATTGTCCACAAGGTTTTTGGGGGCCGGGCCCAGTGCTACATTCAACTCTCTCTTCCAAAATACCTTCCTCCTCGCACCCTTCGCTCTGCTGCCTCCAACTCTCTGAGGGTCAGAGGCTTCTCCAGGCAGAGAATAGGCAGTAGAGCTGTCTCTGCTGCAGGTGCCTCCCACTGCAATTGTGGATCACTGCAACAAATCTATCTTCTACCTCGGGGGGTGTGGATAACTATGCCCCCCACCACTGCTCTTGTATCTCAGGGCCTGTGTGCACTGTGTTACTCCTAAATTACTCCTAAATTACTCCTATGGACACACTAACATAAGACACAAAGAAAACACACGAATCAATTCAACAATAAAAACACTTTTATCCATACACAGCAATGCATGATGTAAACACTACTATAATGCAAATCTCGAATTTGCACCTTTTATGCTTTTGGTGCAAATCTAATTTGCAATGCAATAACTGTAAGCCGTTCAGGCTTCTAATGCAAGCAATCTAATAGCAACTCTAATCCACACCATTCCTCTCCAATCCACACCATACTTCACACTCTTTCTCTAAGACAAACCCTGTCTGATTACCCCATCTATCATGTCACCCAAAGCTCTGTGTGAGTGTGTTCTAATTTCCCTTGCATGTGTCTTATTCAACAATACTCCCCTTTTGCTCTGTGTTGCTCTGTCTCTCCTCTCCAGGTAACTCTGCAACCAGCCAGTCAGTCAGGCCCTCTCCTTGGCCTCCTTCAGCCAGATCGATCTCATCAATGCTTTCCGTTCTAGATATCAGCCAAAGCCACCCGATTTCGCTGCATCCAAAACTGCTTCCCGAAGTACATCCAATCACTCCCAAATGCCTCTCCAAGTCATCTCTCTTCTCGATCTCTCAATCTCTCAGAGAGAAGCTCCATCCAAAACTCCATCTCCAACTACAAACTCGAACTAGAAACTCCCAAAGCCTCACCTCTCATTATACTGTTCAATGACGTGCATACATATCCATGGTTACATGTCTCTCTAAGCTAGAATGCCTCTCTATCTGTCAGCATTTCTAAATGTGAGCAGTGCCTAAATGTCTGTGATGCATGTCTTGTACTTTTCAATCACTGCGTGTTCTGGTCATCATGACATTTTCTACATATCTAGACCATGGTATCAGTGCTTCTGTTACTATACCATCCATCTCTCTCCATTCACTCCATTCAAATCCCTCTCTCATTGCATGTCTCTGCGTGCAAAACTCCCTGCTGCCTGTCCCCACCTTCTCTGTCTGCGAAGCACAACCCAGGGCCCGATAAGCCAGCAATGCCTTCTCCACTCGGACAAGAGTCATGTTATCTGTCTGCCAAGCAAACTGTTTACGCATTCCACATTCACACTAACTCATAACAACTTCTGCAGTCCGCTCTGTCTAACGTTTACTCTTTCTCTCGCAAACTCAAGCGCTATCTAAAATGCAGATTCAATGCATATTCTAAGTGCACACTCATGTGTGTCTCTCTACAATGCATACATAATACATAACAACGTATCTCTACATGTGTCTACATGTCTCTACAAATATAACATGTGGCTCTACATGGCACTTCAAATATAACAGGCCTCATTCTACAGCAAATACAAATGCATACAAAGTGGCAGAATAATGTGGTTAGTCTAATGATGTTAATACTTCATGTAACTACTAATCAGAATGTATGATGTATAACTGGATCCCTAAATGGGTCATGATTCTCTAACAATGGGTAATGATTCTGTAATGATAACAAACCAGGCTTCTCCATACTATCTGGTTCCACAGAATGGCCTCTCTGCCCCCCTCAAACTTGAGCTGGACCTCTCCTCTGCTTTCTCTCCCTCCCTCCCCTGCAGACCTACCTGTAAGCTACGCTGACTGGTTGCTTGGCTACCCTCGGAGTCTGACTGAGTACCTGGCTCCTCCATGATCAGTCTCACCTGCACTGCCTCCGGGCCTACTGGGCATTTAGGGGGCTGTAACTGTAACCTCTACAGGCCCCTAGCTCCTTGCACTTACCCAGAGCCACGCTGCCCTGGCTGCAATTACTCAGAGTTATTCTGCCCTGATTGCACTTCCCTCTTCCCTCTCCCTGGCACGTCCCCCTTCTGTTCCACCTGCACTTTGAGCTGTCGCACTTGCATGATCTGAATGACACAAGGCCTAGTAAGAATGATTGCCTTGTGCTCCCTCTGCCTTCCCGCCCTTGTCTCGGTGTGCCTAGAAACACTTGTATACATGCACATTTTAAATGACTTATCATATCACTATCAGTATATGTATCCACATCACCTTCACCAATCACACAACTTTCCTTCTCTCCAACAGTCTCACCTTCCTCGCCATTAATTTCTGCCCATCTCACTATGCGCCACATCATGCTCCTTGCACAACCTGTACCAAAGTGCACCATTTGCTCCATACTAAACTATCATCCAATCGCACATACCCTGCTCCAATACTCACCATGGTAGGGGGTGGTAAGTATACAGGTAGCCCTTTCATCACAAATCTGGGACTCAGACCTTTTGCTCCATCTGCACTTGAACCTCCTTGACACCCTTGGTGTTATGTTTTCTGCAAGCTTCTTTTCTTTCTCCTTCCCATGTTTTACCACCTACTTAAGATTTATACCTGATTGTGTACCACCACCTAGCCACATCGGTCTCAATTTATATCCAGTATTCCTGCTCTTCATTAGCTCAAAAGGTATACATCCAGTAAGAGCAGTCAGTGTATACCTAGGCGCTTTAATAGCTTCAGCTAAAATACACTGCCAATTTAAACCACTAGCCAACGCTAATAGTATACTGTCCTTAACTAATTGGTTAACCCTCTCCACCAACCCAATGGCACTAGGGTTATATAGGGCTGTTCTATGATGTTCAAAGCCAGATTCCTTAAAAAATGCCAGCTTTTGATGGGACACAATCTGCACACCAATATCAGTTGCATGAATTTCCGGTACACCTTCACGGTCAAAAACCCTATGAAAAAAATCCAATAACCTTGCTTGTTGTGACAGACTGTGTGGGTGAAACATCCACCCACTTGGACGTATAATCAACTAACACTGATAACAATCTTGCTTCTCTCCTATCACATCAAAGGGACCCATTATATACATTGCCACCTTGCACAACACTTTATCCGCCACCAATATGAGATGTATTGGTTGTGCCCTGACTACTTGACTCTTATCACTGATGGCACATGGTGCACATTCCTTACAATCCGTTCCACTTCACCGGCCAAACCGGCTATGACCGGTCACCAATACGACTCTCTCAACTCTCTTTTAGTAAGCATCCTGCCCAAATTTCCTCATGCACTAGCTCAAACAAATGACCCCTTACTGATGTAGATGGCACCAACCTGTCACCCCGAGCAACTCCCCAAAGGCCCTTTGCCAACTCATCCAGGACCAACGCATACCCCTTACCCTTAGAGAACTGCTCTAAATTCGCTATCCTTCCATCAAAACATTTAGAATCCACTCTAACTCTAGATTCTTTTCAGGATTTTTCAACCATTCTCCTTTGTCATAGCCTGTTTTACACATACAATCGGCACGCCTTCTCCCTCTTGTAACTCTTGTTGCCCTGGTAATGGCAACCTAGACAAACAATCCTCCACTGCATTCCTCTGTCCCGGCTCATACTCCTCCATGAAATTATAGGTTTGAAGGTCAACCATCCATCTTGCTATGTGTGGAGACACCTAACCAAAACATTTTGTGGTCTATACATGAGTAAGTGGTTTACGATCCGACCTTACCATTTAAGGTGTACCCCACAGCAAAGTTCGGAAATGTTTTGACACCCACCATGCACTCAATGCCTCCCTCTCTATAATGGTGTACCTTTTTCTGCATCTCTCAGGAGCTTCGAAGCAAATGCTATGGGGCGATACTCTCCCTCTTGCCACTGCACCAACACTGGCCCCACCCCTATATCACTTGCATCTATTGCCAACACAGTTTTACACTTTATGTTAACAGAGATTGCACTAGATCCACATCCAGCTTCACCCCTTGAAATTCCTCCCGACACTGTTGTGTCCATGCAAACAATATGTGCTTCTTTAACAACTCCCTCAAATGCAGCATCTTTTCTGCATAACATGGTACACATTTTACATAATACTATGCCATAACCAGAAATTAACTTTACTGTTCTTTGGATTTTGGGGCTTGAGCTTGCAACATGACTTTTACCAAAGCCTTCTTTTGGTTGTATTCCCTTACCATCAATGGTGTGACCTAAATAAGTATTAGTCTGCACCTTCACTTGGCATTTTGTTATTTTTACTGTCAATTCCTTGTCTTGCAACACTGTTATCCCTTCATGCATCCTCTGATCATGTTCACTTTGTTTTCCCGCTACATTAATGTATCCTCATGGAAATAACTCATCCCTTCAATCGTGCCAAATAGTTCCTGCATCAACCGATGGAAAACAGACGCCACTGCCTATGCTAAACCAAAAGGCACCCTGTGGAACCTGTATGTTCCAACTGTGTTATGGAAAAAGTAAGAGGATATACGTCTCATGTTACTCAATCTGATGATATTCTGATGACATATCAAACATTGAGACCCAAAATGCCTGTCCCATTGTGGTTAGTAATTCAGTAATATTTGGTAACAGGTGTCTGTGCACCTGGATACCAGCATGCAAATTGCACAAATCCACACACATACGTAACCCTCCATCATGCTTATGAGCCAAGACTAATGGTGATAACCATTCAGAAGACTGAATCCCTTACATTACTCCTGCTAATTTGAGATTAACTCTGATTTGAGTGCAATACTGGCATATTCCTTACTCTATGTGCTTTGAGCACCACTCCTTTTTAAAATTATCTTCTGCACAAACCTCTCAACTTTCCTAAGTTGTGATAACTGCAGGACATGTTGCTTTCACATTTTTCAACAATACCATTGTGCTTTGACTCACACAAACTTGACATCTCCTTGCCTGGACATATCTGAATATCTAGTGCTGCTTGTTCCTCCCATGCTAATACACTGTCACCCTTGCTCATCACATAGTTTTCTCATCATTATCCTTCCCTTATATTCAATGCATTCCCACTCATAACCTAACACAGTCATGTGGACTTGTCCATACACAATAGGGTTAATGTCAGCCAGTGCAAGAACCGTGATTGGTTTTCCATAACTGCTTTCATAGAAATCTGGGGAAATCATGGTATGAGGAGAACCTGAATCCACTAACATTTCCATGACTACTCCATTAGCCTTCAGGATGTCCCATCAACCACATTTCTTTATTTCTTGGACTTTATTTCTTGGACTTTATTTCTTGGACTTGCAAAAATACTCTTCCCTCCAACACTTTGCCATCATGGAGTTCCACTATGCTTATGCTTGCCCCACCTGCATGTTGTTTTTGAGTGCTACATTGGTTGTCTTGCATTTCCTGGCAAAATACACATGTCTCAGAATGCAGCGCTCTCTGTTGCCCTGTGCTAAAAACATTTGCAATTAGTGCATCCTTATTTCCATCCTCTGTTATATTTACCAGTATAGCTTTCTCCCTTATTTATACTGATGGTGGAGTGTATGATCTACCCCCTTCTGTTCTCTTAGAAGGATCAACTGTTTGTAACTCCTCACCCAATCTTACACATGTCTTTTAGTTACTTCTTGCACATATTTAGTAGATTCTTCAATGGCCATGGCTATCTCTAATGCTTTATCCAATGTGGGGTCTCTAGCTATCCAAAGCAGCTCCCCTTTTTTGCATTACATGTTTTCATCATTATTTGGTCTCTGATGTATTTGTCTCTAATTAAAGTGAACTTGCAAGTCGCTATTAATGCTATCAAAGCTGTAACATGAACATTTATGGATACATCCATCCTTTGAACCCTAGAAAAGAAATGGTACTTCTGCAATACCATATTTGCCTTTTTGCCAAAACATTTGCTTAGTTTTGCTAATGCCATTTCATAAGCACTAACCACCGTCTCTCCTTCACCACCTCTGTTCACTACCATGACATCTTCACTTGGTAAATGTCTACAAATCTGTAGTCCTTCAGTGCCCAAACAGTTTAATAAAGCAGCCTAATTTTTGGGCCTGAGTAATAATTCCACCTGATGCTCTGAGGTGCACTTTAAAAATGGCAATCCATAACTCCCGATCTAAGGGAGGTTCTCCAGGACATGTTAAAAAACCTTGGTGGTGGTGTTGCAATATTTGATTGCATGTTTGGTTGCTTAACTGCTGCTTTTGTCACTGGTGTTGCAATCAATTTATATGATGTCAATACTTTGCTCCACTAGCGGATGGCTCTTGTTCGTTGCACTTATCTCTCTCCTTTTGTGCCAGCAAGTCGAGGTGCTTTCCTTCAAACACTTTACGAGTCAGGAAGCTCAGTGCAATTGGCGTGCGTCTTCTTGCGCCATTTCACTCATGCTTGCAGATGTGCTGGTTGCTTTCATTTAAGTTTCTGAGGAGCCCCGGACTCTGTTACTGTTAACGCACCCACTCTCTTGTGTGCTTGACCTTCTCGTCTGTTTCTACCCTTGCCTGCTCTCCTTTGTGATGTACCTTTTCTGCAGGGGTATATGAGTTCTGCTCTTCCTCCCTGTTGAGCTGACACACATTCCTATCTGCCTTTAACTCCTCAGCTTTCCTGTGTCTTGACGCCTCAGTGGCCCGTCTGTCACCTCTGCTTTGACTTGCGTGGTTTCTCCTCGTGGGTTGTCCATTTTTTCCCACTCGTCACCAAATAGTAGTGGTGCTCCACTACCAATAATACACAGACACAGGATACAATTTAGATGAATTTATTCTGTGACACTCCCTCCCCCTCATCTCCATCTCTCACCAATCCATCTCCTCCTGACCTCCCTTCTAGAAGTTGACCCTTTCATGGAATGCCAGTAAGGTTCTACATCACTAAGGCAACCAGTATACAGAGATATCATTATGTCGATACATTAATACTGTAACCAAGTCCCATAGGACTTCTTTGGGGATTGTCAATATTACTGCATAGAGAAACAAAAGAGGCACGATTACCACCATTTTGTCTAGCTGTTTTACCGCCATGCCCAGTCAGTTGTCTTGCTTATGGAACCACAAACTCATGATCAAGCGGACTGGTAAAACAGGCAGTCTTTGGAAATACTGGTTTACCTTGGTCCACCAAATTCACAATGGGACCCTAAGGCCACTATTTTTCTAGAAGACTTAGTAAAGGAGATTCTTCTATTTCTTCTTATGCATCCCGCTTGAAGCCTAGCTGACATCACCCCAGCTTTGGTGGCTTTAAGAACATAGGGCCTCATTACGACCCAGGCGGTAAGGGGTTTACGGCAGTGTAAACAGCGCCGACCCTTACCGCCTGATTCCGAGGTCCCTTAGCGCCATGGCGGATTTAACACCTGCTTTTAGCAGGTGTTAAAATCCATGGCGCTAAGGGACCATGTTGTTAATTACGCCACCGTAATTTACGGTGGCGTAATTAACGCCTTCCCCACTCCCATTATGCCCTATGGGGCAAAAATGGGAATGGGGAAGGGTAAATGGGGATTGGGGACTTACCGCCCCGCCGACCTCGGAATGGGGCGGTAAGTCCGCCAACCACCATGGCGTAAACGTAGTTTACGCCATGGTGGTAAATGTACGACCCAGGCGGTAACTTACCGCCTGGGTCGTAATGAGGCCCATAGTAAGGTTTTAGCCCAATGTGCAATCAAATATCAACTTTTCACTCCACCCAGTTGATGGTCTGAAGGCAGTGAAACAGGTAGTTCTCTTGTTAAAAAAAATGATTTTAGGGCCCAGAATGCCTGACCATTTCCACACCAGTGCAGTCCTCCACTGCTTGTAAAAAAAGATTCTTGAAAAGAAATAGTGTAGGAATTTCAGGATTTCTTCAAAGATGAGTGACTCTTTGATGCTCTCCAGTCCCTTTGCTCCCCCAAAAATAGCAGTGAGATGCCACTACTGACCAAATGGGATGACATCTTGCCCCAGGCAGATACGTTTGTCTCTGTTGTGCTCTGCAGGATGAGGTTGTAGTCACAAGTGCCTTCTTTGACCTTCAAGAATTTCAATGTATTCAGTTGTCATCACTGTGACACAGCAGAACAGGCAATAGTGGGGTCTCTTATTAATGCTGGGCCAGTTTACGTAGTGCAGTACAGGCCATGTCAAGTTGCCAGCGTTCATTCAAAAACAGGTGGGGTCCAGCTAGATGGCTTAGCTTTGGCCACCTGACAGCAAAACTACAGTGAAAGTTGCCAATTTCCTAGTGAAGGCCCAATTTCATAGGTGTACACAGAAAGGAAAGCAAAGGATCTCCATTCAGGCACCAGTACTATGGAAACCCATGCCCCTGGACAATCGTTGTTCTGCTGATTTATTGCCATTTAGGAAAGATTTAAAAACACACCTAATCTACCAGCAGGTCTCCTATTGCATGGTCTCTGTATTTATGGGTTCCTGTCTGTAATGCTGGTAAAACATGGCATCTGTTTTCAGTGCATTCTGGGTACTTCCAGAGCCATAATGGACATTTGCTCCAAGGCTCAGTGAAATCCACACATTTTCTCCAGCCCTCAGTGAAACCTGCATTTGATGTGACCTTGTAACTTGGTGTGTATTCTTCCACTGGCAAACATGTTTTCTTGCTTCTGCATTGCTTCAAGGACTGTTTTGAAGAAGGTGGCAGCTGGTATTAGATAACGTTGTGAGATAATTTTGCAAAACTGAAGAAAAGTTATGTAGCTGTTTCGCGTTCTCATGAGAAAGGCAACGCTTTGCCTCTTGTGGTTGCCACAAGCCATTTCGGACGGGGGCCAGTGGGAACTGTCAACAGGTAGAGACTTGGAAAAAGCCAGAAAGTTCTAGAAAAGGACATCATGTATTTGCAATGGTTTTAAAAGGGGGGGCACCCAAGCAATCAGACAGAGAAAGCTTCACTGGAGGATGAACGCATCACTCCGGGGCCTGTTGATGCAAAAGATCTCCCTACCTGCCTGTGTGGGAACTTTCCAGTGCAGTTTTTCTGGCGAGATGAGGATGTACTTTAAAGCTGTGTCAACTTTGAAGTATTTTATCTAAACTATTTTTATTACTTATTATTCATGTTGTTGTTATTCATTTCTGTATGCTTTTGATGAATAAATAGGCCGTATAATAGCCCTTTTATAATCTAGATGAGTGTGTGTATGCATGAATAATTGCCTTCCAGCGTTTGAGGTTTCTTCATGTAGTGTGCTGGGGCTGTGAAATTATATCTGTGTACTTATGGAGCAAAACACTGTCCTGCCTAGAGACACTTGAATTTGCATGCTATATATTATAACATTTAAATCGATCATTTATGCAGCCCTGATGCCTTGTCAGATACAGCATTGAATGAGGGCTCACAAGAATGGAGAAGACAGACATTGGTGCATTAGTGCTGGTAAGTGGGTAGTCTGAGTATGGCACCAGCTAAGGTCCAAGAGGAAAAAAGGAGACACTTGCATATCATGAATACCCAATAGCCAGTACGGTAAGACGTCCTTTCATCAACACCCGTTTTAAGGACGGGTGTTTTTACCACAGGGTTTTGCCGAAAAAACGTTTTAAAATATTTTGGGAAGGTGGGAAAGGGCATATAATGGGTTGGGGGTCAGGAATGACAAAAATAGGTCGAGGACAGGGGTTTGGGGCAGAACCCCCCAGAAATAATAAAACATATATTTTGATTCGTTTTTTCAGCAAAAACCCACCGTAAAAACACCCATCGTAAAAACAGGTGTCAATGAAATGACATAGAACCGCCAGTACATATCAGCTCAATTGGGGATCCTAAAGTGACTTAACCTCTGGCTTCATGCTGTAGTCACTGATGCCTTGTTGGCTTTTACACAGTCATCTCTTATAGGCATTTGGTTGCTTTTGTTGTATTCCCTATCGTTACCATTGCTAACAACCCATTCAACAGTAAAAAAAATAAGCAATAGTTCGATTCGTTGACTCTTTGATTTGTTCTGTTGTGATTCGGTGTAATTTAACAGAAAGTATATTGAACTCTGCTTGTAGGGCCTGTCATTTTTTAAAAATAATTCAAATAACATATAAACAATGGTTGTGGGAAAATGTTGAAGGGGATGCCCCATTTCCCCACGGCCATTTCAGTGCATTTGGATGCTGGGAATTTTACCACAGCATTTGTATGGGGGTAATAGGAGGTAGAGGGTCTTTTTGTAGTTAAATAAGGGGTATGGGAGTTGCAAAGTAAGGAGGGGCAGTAGAACTGGTTATATGGGGGCTGTCCACCAAGAAAAACTCTCAGTGACATGTTTCATGCAGTGAGTTATCGTAGATCTTTTTGAACATTGCAAGCTGAAAAGTCTGTGTTTGAAGTGTTGTGGCTTGATTGCAAAGGAGCATAGTCTGTAGTGGGGAAAGTTTAAGAGAGCAATTTTAATACTTCTTAAATGATTACTCCAAGTTCTTACTTGGGTGAGGCATATAATGCGGGAGGGTTCGGTGAGGGTTTCGAAGGCCGTTGACAAGTCAAGCACTAGTAGAGAGCTGATGTGCAAGAGTCCACATCCAGCCTCAGGTCATCCAGCCCTGATGCTGGAGGTGGCTCAATTAATCTGGCTGGTCAAAAGCTGGCAAAACAACATTGCCCAATACTTTGTTATCTTCAATGAAGTGTTTTTATCTGGGTCACTGCAACCTTCTCAATTAGGTGCTGCGGTAAGGAATTTTGGAAATAGTCCAGTAGTTGCTCAATTGCAATAGGTTAAAGACTATTTTTTCCAATAATTCTGCTACATTAATTTTTTTACAAGCCTTCTGGGATGTTCCCCGATATTGGCAATGCGCGAAGAGTACTTTTTAAGGTTCTCTTTGATTCTTGATAGTGAAGAAAAGGTTTTGGAGCGTGCTGGTGCTCAGCAATCCCAGAATGGGCTGTATGTGCTGATTTTGCAATTTCTCCAAAAAAGACATGTTTGCAAATGCAGTTTTGACAACCTCCTTGCCGACATCCATTGCACGATCACTTCGTTTCCCTTGGTCACTGTGCATTGTGATGCCCCGCTTTTTTATAAACTCTATTTGCATTTAAATATACCAAAGACACATCGACATTTCTTGCTAACTTTCTAACCGTGGCATCTAGATACAGGCAGTGCTTAATTAGTAAAAAAAATAACTGTCTGGGCCCAAATATTTTCCTGCACTCCAGTAACACTGCGAGTGGGCAATTCCCCGCCGCTGCTGCCACCACCCATAGCTGCTCTCCACAGTGTCGACATATTTGTGGTTACATTATGGCTACGACCTGCTCATTGTGGTTGATGGATGCACTGACTATCACCACTTCATAATTAAAGGGAGTCTGAGACAATGAGGGCCGGGGCTCAAAAATAAGTGCCTGGGCTGAGCCCTGGCAAACACCCCCACAAATTAAGCACTGGGTACATGCTAATGGTAATAAACATATTTTAACTATTCTAATCAGAATAACAATAAACAGGGCACTAACGGTCTGATTACTGACCGTCAGTTCTGAAGTTACATCTTGTCATGCATAATGTTAGAGTTGGGATCAGATGGTTAAACCTGAGCCATGAAGGGGCAATCTATCACTATATTGTTAATATTGATTCCATGGTGTCTGTAGTGTTTTGCTTATGTAGTAGGTATCGTATCAAGGGGGACCAGATATTCTTGGGGTATGAGGTGAGAGGAGCGAGCTCTCTATATATTTCTTCAGTCCATCTAGCAAGTTCCGCTATCCTGAAGGAGATTTGTAAGGAAGGCATGGTATCAACAGTAAAACAGACACAAGTGACCACAGTTCAAGGTGTTTATTGAATTTAGAAAAGGGTTTGAAAAATGCCTATCTAATCCTAAATCTACAGATGGGAGTAAGCTATGACCATCAAATAATAATAACGCAGTCCTAGTAGTTTCTTGTCAACATAAAAGGGCCTATACTATTAAACCTATTGCCAATCCCTACCTCTAAATACAAATAGTGTGGAAAACAATGTTACAAAAAAGAAAGAAGTGTTCACAAAATAATATGTCAGGATGTTCAGACTGTTGGCCTCCCTTCCCCATGTTTTCAGCACAGGACAAGGCAGTGCACTGGAGATTAGCACTGTCTCTGGCTTCTCTAGCACGAGGATACAGTTCAACCATTAGCACCAGGGCCTTCTGTGCCCAAGTCTGTGTGTCTTTCACAGTCTCTTTCACTCAGAGGGCCTGATGCAACAAACAAACAAATGATACGTTATTTTCCCAAGTCTTTCAGGTTTTCACAAGTACTCAAGTTCTTAGTAGGCGATTCACTATTCATCTCGGGCCCCCCTTTGCCAGGCTCAGACCCACTTTGGCACAAAACCTTCTCGGGTGATTTTCGCTTCACCCCAGGTCCCCCTCTGCCGGGCTCAGACCCACTCAACACAATGTTTGTAACATATTTATGCATCCAATTTCTCATAGGATATTCTTTCGGGTGACTCACGGTTCACCCCGGATCCCCTTCAGTCGGACTTAGATCTCGGATCCCCCTCCAACAGGCTCATATCCACTTCATATATCTTTCCATCAACTATCGAAGACTTTCGAATATGCACAGGGTTTTGCTTGACCCATTGTAGGACCACTACGACTTCACAACTCAATTTTATATAATTCTTCACATTTTCCACCTTTCAACTTGATACCCAACAGATAATTTCCAATGAAAACCCACGTGGTGCCGGAAGACTCTGTCTACGGTATCAGTTCTTGGCTTCAAAGTTCAATCACTCATCTGCGGGTTGATTGTGTTTGCGTCTCTTGCCACATACGCTTCACACAGTGTTCTCTTGTTTTCACTATACAGTGTTGACGCTTGCAACCTTGGCTTCAACACAGGCCGGTCTGGTATCAGTCTCCCCAACTCAATGGCTGTGCTGACTTCACTGCCGCTGCTTTGTTGTAGGAGTCAAGGACAGCACCACAGCAGCCAACAATTCTCCCCACCTTGACTATCGACGTGGGAGAGCCCCGGGTACCGCGGCACACAATGCAGGATTCTTCAGCCTTTATTCATGGTTTTATGGTTCCAATTCTCGAAGGCTCCTGAAAGTAACATGCTAGCGTTGAAAAGGTCATGGGCACTACCCTCCTTGCAATCCTCTTCGATTCTGCCGTCTTTCGCCTTGTATTAAGCTTCCATCTTGGAACTGCTGCCTTCTCATGTGTTTTGCCTCATTCAGAGTGTGCTTTCGTGCTCCGCCTTTTATCCATGTGGGGAAGTGTAATGGAAGTCAGGTGTGTGTAATGGCCAGTAATTGCCTGACCCTGCCTGACCACTGTATTGGGACATGTCAGGTATACGGCTCAGGTGTTAGTCCGTTTTCTCTCACAGTGAGCTGTCTGTGGGAAGGTGTTTGTGTTGGGAATGGGGATTGAGTTCCTCAGTATCGTACCTGGTAGGATGGGGTAAAGGTGTTACAGGGAAGGGGATACCGCATCTCGCCATCCAGTGTCCCACTTCCACTCTCTGAAGACCCCTCAACCAGGTGATCCTCCCGCACTAGTCCACCCCCAGGAACTGGATCCACAAGCGATGGCCATGTCCTTACCACCTGTATGACAGATCCCCGGGGACTAGCGCGTGAGACACCTTTAGGTTTCCCACAGATCATGGGAGCCGAAGAGCTCACCCAAGTCGTAGCACTTTCCTACAAGCTAACAATAAAGCCTGATTAACGAATCAGTCCAAACACTTCCAATTTTTGGAGGAATGGCCAATAGACAAGCTAGCGGATCTGGGGGGATTTTGGTATCCACCATCCCAGAAACTGTCTGAATAAGTTAATTCCAAAAGGGTCTTACTTTTGGATATGCCCCTGCAAGATGTATAAAGTCTGCGTCCTATCATTCGCATCTGGGAAGGAGGAGTGTATGCAGTGGCGCAACAACCATTGGGCAAATTGGGCTTTAGGCCCCCCTCCCCAAATTTTGGGTTATGTTCACTTAACCTGGCTGACCTACAGGGCTGTGGTGGGTCCGGACAAGACACAAACAATAAAGGGTGCCTTGTTCTGCACTGTTAACAAAGGGCCGGCAATTACTAACGTAATGCAACTGCATTCGTTTGCATACATTTTTAGGCATTTGAAATCATGATCGAATGTCATAATCTGCATGGCAGGTGAGTGCTTAGAAAGGTAGGGGGAAAGGAGAACGCTCATTCCCACCGCAGTCCTTAAGTGTATCATTTCAGACATCAAGTGGAGAGTTAACTGCTTTTAACACTGAAGCTTCACCAAAATAGTTTTATTAGAATGTGCAAAGAAGTTAGATGCCCCCACACAAGTAAGTTAGTCCCTCCCCCACAATCTCTGAAGTTGACACCCCTCCCAACATTTGAAGGGGTTACCCCCATGAAATTCTGTCTAGTTGCACCCTTGAGTGTATGCCCCGCTTTAAAAAAAAGTGTTTGTAAGGGGCCATGTATTGCCCGTCCTGCCATCAGCAGGACGGGTATTTACCTCACTGGCTTTGCTGTTTGGTCTATACCAAGCAGGAATGGCAGCACAGGCCCGTATGAAAGTCGGGTCAGGTACCAAGCGGCAATGGCTGCACAGGCCCGTATGAAAGTCTGGGGCAGGAAGGGGACTAGAAAGGAGCCATGAGCGGTGGGTAGGGGATGGAAGTGAAAGTCAGGAGGGTGGTGGGGAACAGTACAACAGGGATCAAGGTCAATTTGGAGGGCACAAGACTGCTCTCTTGGAACTGCTTCTTCCATGTGTGCTTTGCCTTGCTCAAAGTGTGCTTTCATGCTTCACCTTTTATCCATGTGGGGAAGAGTGATGGAAGTCAGGTGTGTGTAATGATCAGTAATTGCCTGACTCTGCCTGACCAGTGTGTTGGGACCAGACAGGTATACGGCTCGGGTGTTAGTCCTTTTTCTCTCACAGTGAGCTGTCCGTGAGAAAATGTATGAGTCAGGAAAGGGGGAAGGGGGTTGAGTTCCTAAGTATCCTACCTGGTAGGATGGGGAAAAGGTGTTACAGGGAAGGGGATACCGCGTCTCACTATCTGGCATCCCACTTCCACTCCCCGAAGACCCCTCATCCAGGTGATACTCCCGCACTGGTCCACCCCCAGGAACTGAATCCAAAAGCGATGGCCGTGTCCTGGCCACCTGGATGACAGATCCCCGGGGACTAGCGGGTGGGGCACCTTCAGGTTTCTCACAGACCCCTAAACTTTTTGATTTTTCCCACTTTGGTTTTTATGAACTCTAGATTATTTTTGTAGCCCACCATGCCACTTCAACAATTTGTTAGTATACTGTCCTGTTGTAGCCCATATGGCTCCTTGGACAGGGCTGCTTATTAAGCACCCTAGCTTGGCCCGAGGTCCCTGCATTGGCTTAAGGGAGTAGGCTGGTGGTAGTTGTAATTTAGTTTTGACTTCACTAGGGGTGTAAGCCGATTTGCTGTATTGGTAGACCAAAGTACCTTATTGGTGGCCATTGGGGTACTGTATTTTGTAAGTCCCTTTCTCTGTCATTTTATTTTTGGGTCTTTCCTTTGTTTGTGAAAACTATATGGCAGGCCTAAAATGGACATTGTACAAACATGGATTTCTGAGCCCAGCCCTGCAGTAGTTTGGGTTGGTTTAGAGCAGTCCTTGGCATTAAACAAGCCAATATACATACTAGGTGAGTGGACCTGGGTGTTTGTTGGTTATTTGGTGGGCTTCCTGATGTCTGGCCACCAAAACCTTTATTTGTGTGCCCCTGTGTGAGATTGGAGGGCTGGCTTAGTCCATCCCACAAGAGACTGGGGATTTATTGAGGGGACCGTAACCATGTCTCAATTCTGCAGGTTTTCTGCTGGGGCTCTGCAGGTTTATTTACTTGCAGGATGATTTGGCCACCTAGCTTCTGACCCTGCAATGCTAGGACTGCATCTGGTTATACTGGCTGGATACCGTGTCATTACCTGCGCTGCATGTTTTTCTTTTGGATGGTGGACAAACTTGCTTGGCTGTCCCCATCCTCTCTCATGTCCTCTTCACTGCGGATTCCAGTGCTCAGACCGTTCCTAGGTGATAGTTCTGCCAAATGATCATCTTGTTCATGCGCCTTGCGGTAGGAAGCTGCAGTCATCCAGCAGACTTCTGGGACACAAGTATCTCACCTCTGCTATTCATCGGGCACATCCTGGGTCGCCCCCACCTCCCTAGGACTGTTTTTTGTTGGCTGGCTGCAGGGGAGTTGCTAGGTCTGGAAAAGATCTGGGGCTAAGCTAATGTCGGAACTTTCGGGACTGGGGGCTAGCTAGCCTTTTGGCTGTAGCTCCTGAGATTCTATCTGGGGCTACGACCAAAAGACCAGGGGCTATAGCCTCCTTAGCCCCATCCCCCCAGCAACGCCTTTGGCTGGCTGTCCCTCTTTGCCCTTTGTGCAATCTGATTGGTCGGGTTCCTCCGTCTTCCTGTAGCCACCTGCACCATTTCCTTCATACTAGGCTGGTGGGTCCCATTCCAGGATAGGCCGAACAGCTAATTGTTGTTCTTTTGGGTCACTGGGTTAGTTTCTGGGCTGGTGTTCAAGTCCCTGGGTGACTGGGTCCTGCAGCTTGACCTACAAAGGAAAACATGTACTCACTGGGTTGTTTCACCATTCCTGAGACATGTTTTCGGACAGCAACACTGTTTATTTTTACCTCTGAGCCGTGGGCTGATGGGCTATTCAAGATATGTACTCCTAGGGGTCCCTGTGGTCAATGGTCGAGGGTTTCTCCAGGCCCCTTGCAACTGGGGTTTGCCCTTCAATTGCATTGGCCCGAATACTGCTGTGCTTCCTTTATTCCTGGGTCTGCTGGGTCTCGAACCTGGCACTGGAGCTCTTTGAAAGGGCCTCCTCTGGTGTACCCTGTGGTAAGTTGCCCTCCTATCCATACCTATGGAGCAGGACAGAGAATTACCTGCCTTTTCACCCTAACCACAGCTGTGCCTAGACCTGGTCCCAATGATCCTTATGGAGATATTTTGCACTTACCTGAAACTCTTCAAAAAGTGACCTTGAAGGCACTTACCTGCACTGGGACATTGTTCCTGAGCCCCCCTTTTGGGTCCAGGGAGTTTATTATAACCATCTTCATTTAAACTCTTGCCTTTGGAAATCTCTTGCTACTATTTTACACTAGTGGTTACTTTTGTATCTTTGTACTTCTAGGAGTGTAATGTGACCTTATGGTCTGGTACTATCTGTCTAATTGTATCCTGACTTTTGATGGCCTTAAGGGTTGGGTCTAAATTATTAACCCCTTTTTCTCCTTCTAAGAGCTGTATTTAGTATATGGGGTGCATTTGAATCATGTACATAACTATCTACGAGAGGTTTAGGATTTGCTGTGACTGTGTTCTGTGTTGGCATGTTGGGTCCTGATATTGACTGTATTCATGTATGTTTTGACTGTTCAGGGTTCTCTTATCTTCTCATTCCACATCCTTGTATTGTATCTTTGGCCAGGAAATGGGCACCATGTTTGCTTACTTGATCATCACTGTTTTTACACATACACTGTGTTATTGATATGTACTATGTTTAGCCCATAGTAATTATTTTCGCTAATAGAGATTCTGTGTTTGATTTTAAAATAAGGTCTATGTTTGTACCAGGGTAGAGTATCATTTGTGGGTATTAACTGTACTTCAATACCAGCCTTCCTCCCTTACTCAAGGTTAGCTGCCCTGCGACATATACTGCTATAGGGAGGTCTGGTCTTTCCTTGTGGTTGAACCCTGTTTAGCCTTAGGTTAGATGATTTCTCATTCATCACCCAAAGGCTGTGGAAAAATCTCTCTAGCCCATAGTAAAGCATTCTGAAATGAGACACTGAGCTGTGGAGCAAAGCAAGAAAGGGGCAAGAAAAAGCAATTAGCAACCGACAGCGAAAAGGGGGGAGGAATTGCTCACAGACACATACCTGGTTCCTGCCTCTTCACCATTGTAACACACTTAAAACTCCCACAAGATCCTACTCTGTTTTTCATGAGCAGCTGACAGGCTACATCCATTGTACTAAGTGAAAGGTTCTCAACACTTGAACATTCTTCAGGCTGTGCTGTGAGAGTCCTGAGGATGTACTAGGCCAGCACAAACGCAATTGTTGTTGGTGTATAGTTCCTAAGGTTCTTTGCCAATTGCTGTGATTCCATGGCGTTCCACAACAGGACTGCTGGCCTTGCCCATAAACCATTTTCTGTGCTTCTTTCCATATCCACCAGTCTTTTCCAAGCTGAAGGTACAACAGTTACCAGTCACAGATGCCCAGGGCTTCCAAGCATTATTTGGGTTCAAATTTCCAGACAGTCTCACATCTTAATGCCGGTGGGCAGAATACCTCAATATCCAATGATGACTGCCAGGATGCTGTCTTTTCCAAAGCCTGGAAATCAGCCTTTACTCCAGCAAAGCCATGGCAAGCAAGACAATTTCTTCTTGGCAAGGATCATCTATTAGACTGTAGGGTTCTTTCTTGTCTGTGGTACCACAAATGTGGCAGCAAATGCTAGGCAAATCCTGGGTACTTATTACCTTCACACTTTGTAACTCTGTCTATGACAGCATTTCTTTAAAATGGTCATGTGCTGTAGTATATTTAGGGCTAACTACATGTAGGATCATACGGCCATAGGCAAATACTGCTCCCTTATCAGAAACAGGACCAGCCCAAAGACTAGCGAGTGTCACAGATGGCTTAAGTAATGTTCCAGGACAGTTCAAGGTTTTTGAACTTCAATGGGCCCTAGCACTGTTCCTGCTCTCTCTTGTCTGAAAGTACCACCTCCCTAACCCAGGTGTCCCTGGCCCTCGGTTAGTAGATACTGATTGTTTCTCCCTTAATATGCATTCTAAATACTGAAATTAGTTGCGATGATGACCTAAAGGCACATTGCCTTGTCTGTCTGTCTTGACTTCCCAACTGTCCCTACTCTATCCAATGGTTAGTATGCTACAGGAATTGGGATTTGTGCTGACAGACACCCTGCTTAAATCAGTCTCAATATAGCGTTGTCTCACTTTCCTCGCCCTCTCCTTAACTCTTACTACACACCCTCCTCCAACTCTGCCTGCCTTGACTCCCTTCTTTAGTCTCCTCTGGCCCTCATAGGTCTCTCGTACCGTTTGGGCATCACCACCACCCTTTGATGCTACTCCTTCTCGCTGCTACCCCCTCTACCACACTACTACTCCCTCCTCTACACTATTAACTATGCCAAACTACAACTACTCCAGCTCTTCCCCCTTCCAACTCTGTCACACTCCTTTCGCTCACTTCCATGCACTTTGTTGTCACTCTTGCACTATCCCACCTGTCCCACTCGTCACACTATCATGCACACTAACAAAAAAATATCACTTACACCCACTATCTAATGCCTCACCTGCTTCCAAAATCACCTCCACTGTCCACTAAGCCATTCTTCCTCCTGCTGGTCTTTTGGTCTGAGCCCGCTACATCCTCTGACCTCACCCATACAACCCACACCCTCCAGCTTCCTGTTTCCTCTTTAATTCTTCTCTCCTTCTCCTGGTTGGTGATCTGACCCTAACCAATTAGGTACTGTATTCTGTGCCCAGGAGGGATCAATATACTGTAATGTGTGAGCACAGAAGAATCATATCGGGAGCCAAAATGATATCTCACTGTGTAAATACTGAGATGAATCTGATGATGTCATCACTCCTTTCCCAGAGGTAGCCTCTTCTCATGAGGCCAGGAGACAGCAGCAGCTACCTGATCCTGACCCTGGGGGCAGCTTTTTGAAGGAGGATCATAGGGGGGGCTACCCTAAGGGGGGAGTGAGGCATTATTGTATGAAAAATGGTATCCCGCTTGCCCTTTTAGGGATATCCCCTCCATTCCACATGCTTTAATGGCATATAATAATTCCCCTCAGCAACCCACAAAGCATCTTGACAATATACTTCAATTTTCTGAAACCAACCTACTGACAAACACTGACACGAGGAAGAGGACAAATAGAATGAATATTTCTCAACTGAAGCAAAATTAGCAGTCCAGTTGTTGAAGAAATCTGATTGGCTGTGAGCATCTCCCTTTCTCAGCATGGGAGTTCAAAGATGGAACAGCTGAGCAACAGAGAGAGATCCGACCGACTAGCTTATGCCAGGTAAACCAAGCTGTCAGGAGGACAAACGAGCAAAGAGGCACGAGAGAATCGCGGAGGAAAAGGTGGAAGCGAGCGAAGTTGAAGAGCAGAGCAGAGAGCAGGCAAGGCGGTGTCTGTGTTGACAACGCACTCCCACAAGCACTGGAGACGCTGATGAGAGATGCAAACCAGAGAGAAAGCTTTGTGCTGGCAAGAGAAGCTGGTGTGACACACGTAATGCCACCCGCCGTCTAGCTGAGCCGTCCAAACTGAAAGGAGAGAGAGCAGACGCAAAGCAGGACCTGAACGGGGGTCGGACAAGCTACGGAAGCCGTTTAAGCACCAGCGAGCCCATAGTAAAAGCTGGGGCACCAGGTGGAAGTGGGAGAAGGCATCCCTAAACACAAGGGGGAGACCATTCCCTATGACATGCTAAGTGGCTAATCTTCATAGTTCCAGTACTTGGGGAAGGAAAATACAAGTAACCCAAATGGAAAGGGGAAATTGGGGAAGATAAATACAACCCTTGGTCCTGACGCTGTTGACTGTTGTGTTGAAAGTCCTGGCAGAAGAGTAAACCAGGTGAGCGGTGAGTCTGCGACTCACTCCCATAAAGTTGAATTTGAATTTCCTGGCAGGAGAGTATACCAGGCAAGCTAGAGAATTAAAGAAAAACAGAAAGGAAGAGCAATACCCCATTTTTGAAAAGAACTGCACAACAGACCAGTCAGGGGAGTATACCAGGCGTTGTGTGAGTCTGGAACCCACACCCAAGTTGTGGCATTCTTATGAGGGAATCCAAAGAAAGAATCATACCCTTAGGATTTTGAACTGCATTGCATGAGGAGAAAACCTGAGGAATGGAGTCATTTCCCTGGCAGTGAATTGCAACACCAAGAGGAGGGAGATATCCTCTTGGGCTACAGGAACGTGGTTATTCTTTTTGAACTTTTTACTTTGGTGGAGAGAAGCCTGGGAAAGGGAACCATCCCCTGGAACTGTGAACACTATCCATTGGAGATTTCTGTAGAATGTTTCATCTTTTGTTGAACTTGAACAATCTTGCACTCTTTCAAGCTAAAGACATTATCCTCCACAACGTATAGTTAATTTTAGTGTGAGAGGGCGAGGATAGGATTTTGGACACAGGACATTTTTGCTTTAGACATTTTGACAATGGACAGAACCCTTTATATTTTGGCCGAGGTAAGGAAATACCTCCTAGATTAGAGACAGTGAGGCCTTTGCAAACCTCATTTTTAGTTCAATAAATGTTTGTAGCCACAAACGTGAGTTCCCTGTGTTCGTGTTTCATTCCTGGCTCCTCATATATGGTGTCCCTGTGTTTGCATTTCATTCCTGGCTCCTCACATATGGTGTCAGTGGTGGTCTCAGGCTCAGTTTACACCAACTGGGGAACCCTCAAATTTGAAAGACGTAGTTACAGAAAACTCTATTGGATTTGACCTATGTAGTAGCAGGGGAGAATTGGTGGAACCCAGAGACCGAATTTTAATACCCACTCACCTGGTTCTAGTACCCCCAGGCACTGAAATCAGGTTAGCTTGTAAGTCTGACCTAGCTTGGAGACATGGCCTAGACGTCCTAGCAGGCATCATTGAACCTGATTATAGAGGTGATGTGAAAGTCTTGATTCAAAACAGTGGCAAAGAGCCACATGGCGCTGGCCACAGCCCAGGAGCATCCATTTAAAAATAAATGTTTTATTGGTAGCAAAGGTGACCACAGGGGTCGCACGTGCGACCCTTGTCGAGCCCCAAATGACATCCCTGGGAGGGTATTTTAGATGCAAAACTTTCACGAACAATGGGCCTCATTACGAGTTTGGGACTTCCAAACTCATTCACTGTTACCTTCAGATTACTGTCTCAGAACTGGAGGTGAATCCTCCAGATTCTGATGTGATGTTTTTGCTCCAAGGGCCTCATTACAACCCAGGCGGTAAGTTCCCTACTTTACCACCATGGTGTAAACTCTGTTTACACCATGGTGGATGGCGGATTTACCGCCCCATTCCAAGGTGAGTGGGGCGGTAAATCCCCATTCCCCATTTACCCTTCCCCATTCCCATTTTTGCCCCATAGGGCATAATGGAAGTGGGGAAGGCGCTAATTACGGCACCGTAAATTACGGTGCCGTAATTAGCACCAAGGCGGGTTAGCGCCTTGCATTTTAACGCCTGCTAAAAGCAGGCGTTAAAATGGTAATCAGGCGTTAAGGGTTAACAGCGCCGACAGCGCCGTTAAACCCTTAACGCCTGGGTTGTAATGAGGCCCAAAGTCTGCTATGGCTCCATTTGGCTCTGGAGGAATTACCACCTGTGGTAATCCTGCCGGTGGTAACACCTCCAAACTCCTAGTATGGTGATTAGAAGGTGCAGTGGAAAGCAAATATTTCACTGCCCTATCCTTAAAATACAAAGATGATTGGGCCTCAGCACATGTTTGGCAGTAACCTGGCAGTAAATCTGCAGAATTACGGCCAAACTCAGTTACTGTTGCCACCACTCGGACCTGTGGCATTACCACAGTATGACGAGTCCTGGTGCGTTGGTATAAATCCACATTTTTGTAGTCCATAGGTCCAAATTGGGATTTTCAGTGGATTTAATGTGAGCAGTATTACCAAACAATAAAGGGTTTTGGAGGTAACGTGGAGACTTTAGCCCAAGCAAAATACTGAAGGTACATAATCCTCTTTACCTTCAAACCTGTAGTGTGGCAGTAAATAGACGGTATTGCAATTGACACCACTTTACCACCATTTTTACTGCACTGCTTTACTTGTAATAAGGGCAATTTTTCTGTGCTTTTGCTTGAATTGTCTGGGGACTTCTCACTAAAAATGTCCACAGCGTCTGTGTGTGCCTTGATATTGTGCTGGAATCATAATTTATAAATAGTGGAGGAGGGAAGGGCTACATTTTAGCCCTTCCTGAACATTTGGGTCGTGAAAAAGCAAAGAAATGTATAAAAAGCACCACAGAAGTACAAAAATGCAATAGATTGCACAGGGTCTCGTTTAAATGATACTGATTGTGAAAGGCATGCATAGAAATTATGCATGCAAGTTTTACGTGTGCTTTTTATGCATGCACGTTATGGTCCAGATGGTTTTCAATTATTAGTATGGAGTGGGCGGTGGGTTAAGGGCACAGAGATTCCAATTTACGAATTTGCCACCTGGATCAGCTCTGCCATAAAAATCGCAATTCATTCCGGGTGGTATCTGATTTTCTGCTGGCAGCAATGCATTGGATTTCACAGGAATCCATGTAAATACTTCCCGCCATGCCATGCGCATATGTGGCAAGCATTTATGATTCCTCATGGAAATGGGTGTTCAAATAACGTGGAAATCCGTGTCCAACCAGTTTTTTTATGTTACTTTAATACCGTCGCCAACAAAATGTCACACAGAGGTTAGTGCGTATAGAAAATGACTTCCACTGTGTTCAAGATATGACATAAATGCCCTGCTTCATGGAATAAAATAGCGTGGAAAAACGGGCGCTTGCGTACAAAATGCGCGCAAGCGCCCGTTTGTTGATTCATGGAACACATTGCGAATTGCTTACCAGAGACTTGCGCTGAATCCGCGCTGGTCCAACACGTCACTGCGACACCACGAACGCCTTGCGCGAGACGCCCAGCGAAGGCACATACCGTCTAGCGCAGTCACCTAAAAAGGGGGAGAAACACGTGGAATGGGAAACAACAAGCGTAAATTTGGGCATTAAGTGGGAAGTACCACAGTAAAATACTTGCAACACCCACACGTGCGCTAACAACATGTATTCATGGAATTGAACAGGGCTTAGCGGCGCGTGGAAAAAGACGGGCTAATCCGGAAACACATCCGCCACGCAAAAGCTGGCATAGGCGTCACTGCGCACTAAAAACAATGCATAAAAAGATTGCGCAAAAGCCAACACGCGTATACAGCTACGATGAATGTACCATTTTTCGCAGGTGTGATCATGGGACAACGCAGGATGAGGAGGAGGATAGCCAGGGCACATATTTCTTTACCCAGGACCAGCCTTTTTGGGATGCCCGATGACCAGGTCTATGGCAGGTATAGGTTTCCATCTCATATCATATTAGCCCTGGTCATGACCTCACATCACCCACCCTGTGCCCCCAAGCACTGAGCTCCTTCGAAAAGGTGCTCAACGTACTGCATTTTTTGGCCACTGGGTCATTTCAGCAGACAACTGCCATAGTCGCGGGGCAAGATGATGTTCATGTGTTTGTGATTGTTCATGCGTGTGCACACATGCCAGCATGTGTCATGTTTGACCTTGATTTCCAAAGGGCATGTCCTTGTGTGCGGGACCAGTGGATGGGAGTTTAGGTGGAGTTGGCATGTGCACCGTGTGGTGGCATTTGATTTCACATATGCAGCATGAATGTGTATTGATCCTCAGTGTGTTCGTGAGTGTGCTGGGTTGTGTGAGTGATGTGAGTGAGACGTGTTTTGCATTTTGGGACAGGATTTGGTTGATGCAGTGTAAGCACATGTTGTTCTTTTCCCTTCACCAGCATGTCTTTGTGCTGATTTCATTGTGTATCGTGTGGTTGGACATCCAGCTTTCCAGTTGCTAGTTTTCCATTGGTATGGTTTTACACATGGACAGTCCAATGCTGCTGTATTTGTGGTTAGGGAACGGTATGGTTGCCATGTACACAATCAATACTTGAGTCATTGCTCTGTGCTTGTGCTTTTGGATCTCCTGTGACATGATGAGGGCCTGTGGTAATCTGCTATGGTCAGCTGTGTACCCTCTGCAATTGTCATTAGGTCCCCTTGCACGTCACCTGCTCACCTGCACTGGCTCATAGGCCAGCAAATGATTTGTACTGTTATGATGTATGCCAAGAAACACGCACCGAGAGTTTGGAACTCATGATTGTACTTGTGCTTGGATTTGACACCGGCTGCCGATAATTTCATTAGTTATCTTCATGGGTGTTTCTGTTCAGATGTCCTACAGATGTGCAGAAGTGTCACCTCCAGAACCACTTTCAAACATTCACCAATTCAAAAGCACAGGCACCGTCTCAATGTCACATGCGCAGACCAGTTTCTTTTGTCTGTCTTCACTCTGTTCCCCCTCCCGGGAGTCTTTGGCTCTTTGCACACTTGTGTTGTGTACATTTGCATTCTGGATGATGTAATTTGATTGTATGTCTTGTGATGTCCCTCACGCATGGGAGGGTCACACGTGTGTTTAGGGTGTTCTCGGTTCAGGTGATGTGTGAGAATTGAGGCTCATGCCATGACACGTCCTTGCAATGCCTCTTGGTGTGACACATGTCTAGGGTGCTTTGCGTTCTGGCACAGTATGAGTATTTGTACATGTGGATCATTGACATTACTTTGTCACATGGCATGCTGGGCCTCAATTTGACATACACTTTTGTGATGTGTATGTTGGGATATGGTTGGAGTCAGCAATTGCGTGTGTTCACCTTGGACACAGAAGCCTGTGGGCAAGGTGTGTGATTTTTGTTTGGTTTGCTGTCTATTTGATGAGGAGGAGGTTAAGGGTGTTGTCACTTCACAGGTAGCAAGTTCCAGAACACAAGATTGTTGGGGTTAACGTGTGTCACTATGTCACCATCCATCATGCAAGTGCTGTCCAGTATGGGATGCCTGCCATGAGGCGGGGCCTGCCTGCAGCTTGCCATCACAGGTTATGGGGACGGGGTGTCCCATGAGGCGGGGCCTGCCTGTAAGTTGCCGTCACGGGTGATGGGGGAAGGGGGTCCCATGAGGCGGGGCCTGCCTGCAGGTTGTCATCATGGGTGATGGGGCGGGTGTGTGGCAGGTGTTGTGGGCTGCCTGTGGGCTTGGGTGATGGGGGCTGGGGTTTGGCAGGTGTGGGCTGCCTGCGGGATCGTGTGATGGGGGCTGGGGGGTGGTAGGTGTTGTGGGCTGCCTGTGGGCTCGGGTGATGAGGGCTGGGGTTTGGCAGGTGTGGGCTGCCTGTGTGCTCGCGTGATGGCGTTGGGGTGTGGTAGGTGTTGTGGGCTGCCTGCGGGCTCGGGTGATGGGGCTGGGGTTTGGCAGGTGTGGGCTGCCTGCGGGCTCGCATGATGGGGGCTTGGGTGTGGTAGGTGTTGTGGGCTGCATGAGGGCTCTGTCTCTGCACCCACAGCAGTGACTGATGATGGGGCTTGTCTAAATATGGTCTGTGGGCTCTGATGTGTCCTTAAGTGCGGTGGTGCTGTTTCCGGATGCAATTAGTGCTTTGAAAAAGAAAGCAAAGGCTCACTGCTAGACTTTTAAACATCAGCATTATTACATAGGCCCTTTTCCAAAAATTAAACTACATTGATACTTGAGATTGATTGGGTACCTCTCCAGGAAATCATTGCTCTTTTCTTACATGCAAGCACTACAGAAAAGCACTTCCCCAGAAAGACGTTTTCATCCTATTGCTTTTAGTTGGTGCTTTTCACAACTACTTGAGGAAAATATAGGCTATCTAAGATACGTAGGGTTTGCAATTAATCGTGATATGGCTGTTCTCCAAATCTAAATGTTGGGTGGCCAATGGGTGACAAAGACTTGATCACTTGTGACCCAGCACTATGCCTTGATTGGAGAAAATGTCAGGCACCCAATAAATTAAGGGCTTGTGCTTGCTTGTGGCCGAGCCCTCATTCTAGGCTTCACCAAATATCATGCATTCAGTGAGTGGTTGATCACTTGTGAAACAGCCTTTCTCCTTGGTTGGAGAAAATGTCCGGCATGCTGGATCCATTGGGATCGAGAGGTCTTGGATGCTTGTGCTAGGGCTCCTCTCTACAGTTGGACGAATTAGCATAGCCGAATGAACCAACTGTGTTTGATTGCTTTTGACCAGATCCTCCTGCTCCTAAGAGAACATGTTGGGGATCCAATATGCAAAGCGCTCGTGGAGTTTTGTGGCAGGGCCCTCTTTGGAAGGAGAACATATCATATGTCCAAAGACTAGGGGTGAGTGTTTGCTCGTAGCTAGGCCCTCCGCTCTAATTCCAGAAAATCGCAAGTGCCAAATTAACTGAGTGTTTGATCACTTTTAACTGCATCCTTTCCTGCATTTCAAGAACACATCAGGTAGGAGTACTTTAAACTGAGACTATATGACCAATTGTGATGGGACTCTTCCACTTGACTGGAGAAACTGTAGACTTCTAAAGATTTAAGAGTACTTGATCACTCAGGGAACAGCTTTTCTTTACGGTTCAAGACAATATTAGGTGACCAATGACCTGAGAGATTATGCACGAGCTGGGAAGGGACCTTTTGCTTATTTTTTGGGTGTCAACTAAACTGAGTTTGTGCACACTTGTTGTGCAAGGCCCTGTCGTACGGTAATGAACATTACACGTGTCTGGTAAGCTGAGAGGTCTAGATTACTCATGGCAGGACCAGTCTCTGTGGCGCAGATAATATGAGGCTTGGAGGGCAGTGGCCCTTCTGCCCTTGAAGAACTGGGCGACCTCATTGTCCATTTTGCAGGCAAAACAAACACATTGGCATGATGGATGTCCTTATTCTCCAACTACTTTTCAGGTTTGGTGTCCTGTTCAAAGGTGTTGGCGTTGAGAAGGAACACAAATCCTAGGCCATCACCTTGGGTACAGCCTTTTGAGGTCAATTACTTGCCAGCCGAACAATACAGTGTTCAGTTCTAGAAATATACTCGTGCACTGTTTATCTATGGCAAACATAACGTTTAAATACATTCTGCCAGAGATAACATATCACCCAGAGGAAGATGGCGATCACATCGCGGCAACTGAAAAAGTGTATCTTGTGACCATACGTTTCTGGCCTTTACTGCTCTGCCTGAGTGTGTTTGTTTGAAGGTTTGTTGAAACATTTGAACCGGAAAAAGGACACGCAACTTTATCCAAGGTCAGGAGCAAATACATGTGCTAATCAGTTTAGAATTACAACAAAAGGCTGTTACCACCTCATGGAGCCGGCACCAAGGGCATGATAGAGAGCCCAGAGATCTATCACCCACAGCTTTTCAAGCCTGGCTTCCAAAAAATTCTGAGTTGGTGCCTGACGTACACAGTCATGGTTATGATATGACATGATACCCAGAGGTTTGTAAGCGCAGACCCGGTGATCAAACCTGTGGTGCTCTGTGTTGTCTTGCTTCCAAGGCGAGCACATTACCCCTGAGCTATCCTCCCAAGGTTGTTGCTCTTCTTTTAATGTGAGAAGGTAACTGCAGCACACGGACCTATTAGTGATTTAAGGGGAGCCCTCTGCTGCATTCTGTGAATGAGTGACTATGCAAGCGAGTGACATGGCTACATGACTTTGAGTAGAATGCTGAGCGTTTGCCCTGAGGGAATGTCTCATGAAAGTGATGGTGAGTGCGGTGGGGTGGCTTACGTGCAGGGATGTCATTTCACCAAAATGCCACGGGTAGCGGAAGTGATACCACCCAACTGATGACGTCACAGGAAATGCCACCACATGAACTTTGACCATGATTAGTGCTTCGAAGAGCGGACTGAAGAATAATACATGAGCATAGAACATGCATGATGTCAGTGAAACCAGGCTTGCATATTAATTCTGCGGTATGAGAAAGCTTTATTGATGTCTTGCAAGACAACACCTACATTCTACGTCTATTGGGAACTGACTGCTTCGATCTGACCCGCCCTCCAGATCCCCTCCCCTTTCTAGGTGACTAGCCAGCTGACAGATTCAAAACCTAAAGACAGTGTGGAAACGCTCACTCTGCCTTCCAGCAGAATAGCCCACGTACATCCGTTCATTCATGTCTAATCCTGCCCAGATTACAACTTCAGTTTACCATATCACATGACAAATTCTCCTTGAATGCCTCATGCTAAGGGGTGTATGTACCCCTCCCATTGATTTGCCAATTACTCTCTCGCAGCGATCCGTTGTCTGTATTGGACACAACCAGTTTATGCAGCCCCCCCGGGTCCAAAATACATTAGTTCTAATACCTGCGAAACAACCCTTTACAGACCTACCTTATGTGCATGCTCGAAAGTCTGACCGAAAACAGCCATTAGGCCTCATTATGAGTCCGGCGGTAGCCGTGCTGGTAAAAACAGCACGGCTGCCGCCAGAGTCATTTTTTTTCCGGCGCCCAGCAATGGGGACTTACCGGGGCATTATAGCCCGGCGGTCCCAGTGATTGCCCATTGCCGGACGCGGGAAAATATCACTCCCCATTCCCATTCGAGTCCCATTGGACTGAATGGGAATGGGGAGAAGGGATGCACTGACACCATTCATGAATGGCGCCGGTGCACCCGTCAAGGTCAGTGAGCGAGTGCCGTTCTGCCCTCCAGGTCAGTCCTGGCGGGCTGAAAGGCACCTGCTCACAGAACTCGGAGCATGCTGGTCTGGTAGCAACGGTGTCGACAGCTTACTGGCACCGTTGTTACCGGACCGGCATACTTATAATGAGGCCCATTTAAGACAATGGGCCTCATTACGAGGTTGGTGCTAGTCATGGCGCTATTAGCGCCATGACTAGCACCAATAACGGGACCGTGTCCGCCTTCGTTCAATGGGGACTTACCGGTCCAGTCCGACCTTGGCGGGACCGGTAAGTCCCCATTGTAAAAGCCATTCCCCCTTCCCATTTGAGCCCCCATAGGGCTCAATGGGAAGGCGTCAATAACGGTACCACAAATTGCGGTACCGTTATTGACCCGGTATCCCTTAACGGGTCTCGTCCATAACGCCTGGTAAAACCAGCGTTAAGGGAGGGACCCGCAAAGGGACCTCGGAATAGGGTGCAAAGGGATTACCAGCACCTGTCATTACCGGTGCCCGGTATCCCTTTGCGCCCACCTCAGAATGAGGCCCAAGCTATTAAAACGTTATAATGTAATAAAGTCCCGAAAGATAAAAAGAATGGAGATATAGATTTGATAATACTGTGAAGTGGGTGTTGGGGGGCGTGTTATACAAGAGTTATTTTTTGCTGCCACAAAGTCAAGTCTTGGAAAACAGAATTGGGTAACAAGACAGCATAGCTTGGGCAGCCTTTCATGCTAGCTGCTAACAGCCAGAAGCTCAATCCAACTGCTGTACTTGGAAATTGCCCATATGCTGGCCTTTTGTGTTAAAAGATGCAATCATGCGTTACATCCAGGACCGACAGCTGTGATCACCTTTGACTAGCCCTTGATTGCCATGGCCAAGCAAGTTCAAGAGCAGTGTCAAGACTGGTTTGGTACAGACAAGGTGGTAGGGATGCTTGGTGGATTGCATAGGGGAATGACCATATGGTAGACACTAGGTGACTGGCTCCAAGGGAGTGGGCGGGTGCAAGCATGGACCAGGCTGAGATTGCAACCTCAGCAACAGTTGACACCTTCCTCTGTTGCCCATGTGGCACACACAAGTAGCGCACATCAGATCACTGAAATAGCACTATATATCTGGAATTGTAGGGCTTATGACAGAACGTCGAAAAATTGCTGATGGTGAAGTACCTGACTTTGACGAGAGGTACTATTCACTGATGTGGCCTCGCTGATGCCATTTACCATGAAGAGTTGTATGTTATTGCATGCACTGTCACAGCAAAGTACTGCATTTGTATGATGATGCAGATATTGTGGCGATGAATGCATTGGTGGCCCAGAAGATGCAACTAGATGAACCGTGGCTGACAGCCTTGGGTACTTGGCAGCATATGGAATAGCAAATGCTCCCTGAACTGAGAAAGGCCAGGCACTAACAATGTTCCATACACTGACATGATGGCACAGTGTCTTCAGATTCGCTGGTCATAGTAAAGGGTGCCTGGGAAGCTTCTGCTGTGCTGCTTTCTGTCAGTGACGACAGCTGTCCACAGCACTAGGTGGCATACCATAATATGCCATGCGCACCACTGGGAGCTTCATCATTCTGCTTTGATAGAACCAGCATGTGCACAGATGTTAATGCAGCACAACTAGAGCGCTTCACAGCTTATTTCACCAACCAAGGCAGCTCTGGGGGAGCATGTGGCCTTATTTGAGGCGAGATGATGCTTCCATCATCTGAACTGCCTCCACCATCTAACTGGGGATGGCTTAAACGGATTATTGATTGCATCAGCCACCCTGGACACGACTTCCAGAAGCAGCAACAACTTGCCCTGAGCTCATGTCCAAGTGCATGAAGACTTGCCTGACATGAAGCAAGTGCAAAAACGCTGCACAGCTCTGTCTGGCGGGTGTTCACAAAATTAACTTCCTGGTCACTGAGTGGGAGAATAATGCTTACTTATGACATCTCTTCGAAGAAGGTCTTGTTGATTGATCGTTTGAACTTGGATCATCTTCATTACTGTCATTGTGCTCTAATGGCACTCTTAATACTCATGATATGGCCATACCAGTGTTGTACTTTACTTTTATTTAAATTGATTTATACCGCGCACACCAGAAAGGGCTCGGAGGCATAGGGGCGCAGAAGATGACAACCTGTAGGGAACGAAAAAAACATACAGAACACAGGAGATAAAAAGAAATCACCTAAAAACTGACTGTCAAACATGAGAAGCGCTGACATACAGGGCTATCTAAAGAGAAGGGTCTTCAGTTGCTCCTTAAACGTATCCAGCCATAACTAGTGCAGACATTATGATAATATGCATTTACTTATGGTAATGAGGGGTGATCTAAATGTTTGCGTATGCCTGCAAACGATGCAAAGCTCATTGGGCCTCATTATAAGTATGCCGGTCCGATAACAACGGTGCCGGTAAACTACCAGCACATTTGTTAGCGGAAGAGGCAAGTTTGACTAAGATAAAGTAGGTACGGCGAGTGCTGCAGATTATCTGTAAACACGCATCCTTTTGCACTAAGCAACATAGAAGTGTAAACAATGAACGATGCACACGAAAATGCCCTCTGAACCACTTTACTCAAATGTGACACTACTATGAATTTATACATTTAGGTAACCAGGACTACTAACCAGTCCGAATTCGAAGAGGCAACTATGACCCAAGGGAATTGAGGTGCAGTGCGGCACAGCGCACTAAGGGTAAGAACATCACAGCATCCGACAGGCTGCAGCATTGAACACCGTTGCTTTGAAAGTGACACTACTAAGATATTGTTCTCCCCTCCTCTCTCCCCCTGATCCGCTCCACCCCTCTACAGGTGCAGGAGCCAACTGTGACCCCAACCTTATTACAGTGCCCAGTGAGGGACCGTGGCCCTGAAGAATGTGCTACAAACTACACAAACCACTAAAACTCATTGACCTAAGGATAAGGGTTCCAGTGGCCCCCTAAATATTAAGGAGCCCACACCAGAGGAACCCCAGTTCACAGTACATGGTGCACACAGCTCCTTAACCATGGAGCCTTGTTTTAAGTTTTATTGTTTTTAACATTGTGGTAAGTCGCTAAACAGGGTTATTAAAAGCAATTAGAAAATCCATGTATGACTTCCAACACCTATCGGGCATGGTCAATTCAGGCATCAGAGGTGCTTTTAACATTAGCCAGTTTGGCAATTTTGTCTCAGTCGTTCCTACTAGTTAGAGCAAGCCTCTTCTCCTGTCCCCTCACCCTAGATAAGTGGCGCACCACCACAAACGGGTTTAGCTACTCAAAGAGGTCGTAGAAAGAATGGTTGGAGGGAAAGATAGGTTGTATTCACATACACTGACATAAATAACTATAATTAAATACGTAACCTGTCTTCTCAGTGTGTGAACACAATGATGGCATCACAGAATTTCAAGGGTTTTGTCATACTATAATTTCTTTGGGGCTCGCTAGCCATGGCCTTCGGCCTTGGGCATTGTATATGTTGCATCAATACGTCTCCTTGGGGCCCACTAGCCATGGCCTTTTACCGTGGCCATTGTACATGGTGTGCCAATACATTTCTTTGGGGCCCACTAGCCATAGCCAGTGGCCACTACTCATTGGGTCTAAGACTCGTACCATCCTATATAC
This sequence comes from Ambystoma mexicanum, assembly GCF_040938575.1. NCBI lineage: Eukaryota > Metazoa > Chordata > Amphibia > Caudata > Ambystomatidae > Ambystoma > Ambystoma mexicanum. The sequence continues at coordinate 288,680,483 of NC_090932.1, read as the reverse complement.
ATAGATAGTTCTGCAAATATGGCAGATAATACGCTTAGCTACATGGAGGAACAAATTACAGAAACTATCAGAGACCTTCTCTGTTTAACCTCACTGGCACAAATCAATCCTTAACCTCATTAACATCAGGAGAAGAATTACTCAAGTTGAAGAAAAAATGCTTTGGTACGGAGTTACACAAACACTTTCTGTGTGCATATTTGAAGGCTAATATTATACCAACAAAACTCATAGATAGACATTAACCCCTTATTTTTCTAGATCACATTGAATATAAGACCTGCTTTAGTCAAATAGCCATGAAATGCAGCCAAGATTCAATGGTGTTAACCATTACCACGCCCCCAAAGAATTCATGGGAAGATTCAGGAAGAGCTAGATGCAGAAGAACTGTAATTCTGCAACAATACAGCAATTACCAATAAATGGGACAAGCTGAGAGAAATATATCGGCAATTAGATCAATTTAAAGCAGCCACACTAGATAAAAAGCCAAAAGAATTGGCAAGGACATAAGAAAATACAAGGCTGAAATAATCTTTCCATATTTAGCCGATAATTATTTGGAAACCGGGAATAATGAATGTACACATGACCATTTGAAAGATATAAACCCAGATGCCGGTTGGTGACCTTCTCTGACACGTTTAGCTCAGACTTGCCCAACGAAGAATCACCAGACTATGTGATTACCCACATGGGTACTATCATAGTATGTGTCTGCCTTTTTTAGGGCAAGGGGATCCCAGAGGGCCGCTCTGAGGTTCCTTCCATTCAGAGCCTTACAACTGCCAGGGTCTGAGACCATACAGGCCTTGGAGGAGACAACAGAGGAGATAAATACCTCTATTGCATTACCAGTTTTCAATATTTCAGGAGAGGGACTATCGGAAGATGAATACTTAGTTTTGGCAAATGGTCTAACCTTTGTTCCATCCAATCCCACCAACTGGTATGTGGTTGAGACAGAAATGCAGATGCTTTTTGCACCATTCCATTGAAAGCATTTTTCTGGGAGAAAGAGGGTCTAGAGGAACAGGAAGATATGGGCCTCCGACTTAAGTCGTCCTTTACCGCAACTAAGAGCCAAACACCAAAAGAGATTTTATCCTTTGAAAAATGCATTATGAAAGAAATCCAAGGGCTCAAGTCTAAAACATTACAGATGAAACATAATATTTCAGTTAATGAAAGATCTGCTCTTAAGACTCTCAGTAGCAACACTGAGCTAATTATAAAACCAGCCAACAAAGGCAGTGGCAACATTGTGCTCAAAATAGACCAATACCAGAAGATGGTCCTAGATCTTCTAGAAGAAGGAGAGAATTATATCATATTGAATACAGATCCCACACCAGAAATCAAGCGGCTAATTTCAGAGACCACTCTGTATGGTTATATGCATCACTGGATCTCTAAAAGTGAATCTGAACATCTGAACAACCCACAAGTGCGCACCCTGGCATTTTATGCCATTCCAAAAATAAATAAAGGTCAAAATAACTCTCCAGGCAGACCCATTGTGTCTGGATGAGGTTCTATCTTAGAACATCTTTGTTAATTCATTGATTGTTTTTTTAAGACCTCTCAGCAAACTTACAGCCCCATATTTGAGGGACTTGATGGCAGCCATAGAGTGTTTTGAAGAGGAATCCTTTAACCGTGCAGTGGAATTCCTTGTAACTATGGATATAAAAGCTCTATATATAAGCATTCCTCAAGAAGAACCCATATAATGTGTGAGAAACCTCTAGTGCACCACTAGATACAAGATAGAGTTCCGCCCAATTTCATAGTGGACCTCATGACCATTGCCTTAACCAAATTATTTTTTTATATTCAACAATGTATTTTACCTGCAAGCATGCAGGACGGCAATGGGGACAGCTTTTGTTCTGAGTCTTGCGATCCTCTATCTGGCCAATGTCGAAAATTAATTTCTGCTTGGTCCTGATAACCCCTTCCACCACAATCTCACCAAGTGTAAGAGGTATATCAATGATATTATTTTCATAGGGAAGGGCACTCCACAGACATTATTGCAGTTTTGTGAATGGCTCAATGGCAGACATCCCCATATTCAATTCACCATGACAACTTTCTGGACCTTACCATTAAAAATGTCAATGGAAGGTTAAAATGTAGCCTGTATAAAAAAGCCACAGATTGTAACACTCTTTTACATTTTAAAAGCTATCATCCCAAAAGTCTCAAAGACAACTTACCTTATGCCCACTATTTATGGATATGTCAGAATTGTACATCTATGGATGACTTTCACGTACACGCAAACCATCCAGATAAAAGTCCAAAGGCACGAGTCTACCCAACTGGACTTGTGGGCCATTCTAAAAAGAGAGCTCGATTTACCCCACGAGAATCTTTATTGACATAAATAGAGAGGCCACATTCTGAAAATAGGATGACATTTGTATCTACGTTTTGTCAGAATATTCCAAAGCTGAGATATCTGATTTAAATAAAAATGGCGTTTTGTTCAACTTAATTTACCCAATGAACCAGTCCCAAGAATGGCAACTAAAAGATCTAAGAATCTACATGAATACCTGACACATTCACAGTTTAGATGAAAAATACCTAGAACAACTTTGTGGAATATGAGACAAATAGTGGGACACTAGCCCCGCGGAACATGTACTGTGTGTCGATTCACCAAGAAAAGAAAATTGTTCCATGTGAACGAAAAATAATGGTTCATCAAACAATATCGGCATGCAAAAATATCGCCGAAAAATGGCCGTTTTTTGTGGCGACATTATTGCATGGAACATGCGGGGGACACCCCGCAACCCCCAATTTTGTTTTGTTTTTTTGTTGTTTTTTTTAAAATTATTTTTTTTTTTTGCCCCTGTCCCCATATATATGGTCACCCATATAATATCGCTGCGACCTTTTCCCGGCGATATTATTTACGGCGACCATATATATGGGGATAATATTACCTGATACCCTTTATGGAACATCATCATGGCCTGGATGACATTCGCTGGTGGGTACTAGATGTGGTCACCTCATCTATGAAGGCTACCAATGCACTTTTGTACAAAGACGCTTGGAGGATTCATAACATCTGAATGCCCACTACTGTCCTGAATGAGCATCTTCCAATTGTCAATAGGTTTTCACCCACACCTATGGCTCAGAGATGTAAAACACAATATTGTTCCACCAGATTAATTGCAATTTCAAGCTAGCACACAATATTTTTACAGACATAAATGTAGGTAGCATTTTGGCTTTTCATATTATACGATAGGCACGTCTAGGTGACTCTACGGATAAAAACCGTATACTAAAATTGAGCATATTCCATTATCCATTATGCTGCCCCAATTATGCTCTAGGTATTTTAAGCACGTGGTTCAACGTGTATGGCATGACGGCACGCGTCACACAGCCCATTTTATCAATCGTAGCCGGCAGTGTGGCCAGCAGACGCTAGTTTCTAGCGATTACCAAACAGTAGTGTGACTGTACGCCATGAGCTGTTCCTTGCTCCTGAACTGCAATCTTTATGCGAGGTAAGACAAATACGACAAGTCGCTATATGCCCTTCGTGTATGCAAGGATATGGGGGATTTCTATGTATTTCTAGCAAGCTTCCTGATATTACACCATTTTCTCCTATTTTAGGAGTAGGGTCTCACTAGGATTCACCCGAGTAGAGCATGCCAGCCTGGTACCAATCAGAGGTATGTTCATCTGTAAATTAGGGGGGTCAAATTGAGGCTCCTTTCTAAGTAATACCCATCACACAATTTTTCTAAGTTGCATGCCCACACCAATTAGTAATTATATCCATTCTTTTCTTTCAATAGCTGTGATGGAGTGAGAGCTCAGCGCACACACAAGGCTGCAATATTTATCATTTCCCTGTGTGATCCCACAGACTCTATGTACGAGGAGCCATGATAAGGTTGGTTTTCAGCCAAGTATTCCTTTAAGGAATCAGGCAGTCTTTTTGAATGTGACATACAACTCATTGTCACCAGATCACCAAATGCTGTATTATGTTGTCCCTTGAAACAGGGTCCCATCATTATTATGTTCCTGATGAAGGCGGTACAACAGTTTCATTGCCGAAACGTCGCGCAAGAGTAGGATTTTCTTCCCATACTCTCAGCAAGATCAGGTTTTCAATCGCCTGCACTCAGATAGATTCCACTCTTTGGAGGACGTAGACCCTGGTTACACAGCGAATCATACCGACTACAGAGAGAGATGAAGTATACCATAAGAGGGAATGCAGTACTTTGCACTGTTGTTATAGTGCAAGTTTTCACATTGCAGGTTTTTGCATATTGCCATGCTTTTCATTAACTGTTAAATTGTACTGTTGTTTTATTGCGAGTTTGCACATTGCAGGTTTTTGCATATTGCCATACTTTTCATTAACTGTTAAATTGTACTGTTGTTTTATTGCGAGTTTGCACATTGTAGGTATTTACACATTGACATGCCCGTTCATGAAATGGTATTTTATAAGGTGTACACAAGTAAAGTTTCTCACAATATATGTTGTCAACAGAGTACAACTACCGTTGTACACGAATATCATGGGGATAATGTAGGTGCAAGCCTCAGGGGAATTGATGTACGACATTCTTTGTACAATTCATAAAGCATTTTTGCACATTGTGTTTTTGTACTGTGAATTGTTTCTTATCATTTTTGCAAAGCAAGTTCCATGAATCTTCGGAATAATGCTTAGTACAAAGGTTTTGGATTTTTAAATTCGATAGCATGATTAGCAATGTATATAACATGATTAGTATTGCATCTACATTTTTTTGCATTACAAACGTGTTTTCAATATCACATTAACTATGTATTAAATTAATGGAAATGAATATAAGTTCAGGCCTTGTGATATCAATTTACTTATTTGAATAAGGATGTCCTATGGATTTATTCTAACATGAGATGCAAGAAGGCTGCCTGAATAAGCACATTTGAAATTGTGGAATAATGGATATCTATTAGGAACATTTCTGTGTGAATTTCACTGTACATGTTGCACTAATAGGATTCTTTGGGGCCCACTAGACATGGCCTTTGTCATTGGCTACTGTACATGTTGCACCAATATGTTTCTTTGTGGCCTACTAGCCATGGCCTTCGGGCGTGGACACTGTACATGTTGTGCAAATATGTTTCTTCAGGGCTCACTAGCCATGGCCTTCATCAGTGATAGCATCAGTGATGCCATCATTGTGGCCATCTGCTGCACAACAGGGGGCGCAAGGATAAGGCGGACTTGCTACAAATGCGAGTGCTACATTTCAAGGGTTTTGTTGTGGTAAATATGATCACATTAACTCTCTCTTAACAAAGGTTTTTTTCACTTAATTTCAAAGGTTTTGTTACTATGGTTTTTTCATGTTAAATCTGATCACCTAATCTCTCTATTACCTAAAGGTATTCATTGAATTTCAGTGGTTTTCGTTATAATATAGTTTATTTGGTGCCTTCGGCCATGGCCACTGAACTTGTTGCGTCAATATATTTCTTTGGGGCCCACTAGCCATGGCCTTCAGCCATGGCCAGTGGCCAACTAAGCAGGGCCTTCTGCAATGGCCACTGTACATGTTGCATCAATAGGTTTCTTTGGGGCCCACTAGCAATGACCTTCTCCCGTAGCTACTGTACATGTTGGACCAATTCTTTTCTTTGTGGTCCACTAGCCATGGCCTTAGGCCATGGCCATTTGCCACATCTTTTGACTGTGCCCACTGTGCATGGTATAACACTCAAAAAGGTATGGAGCATATATAAGTGCATGAGTGATTTGCAGAAAATCAAAAATAAATCCACTAACCCTATCCTTAAACAGAAGCACACCCTATCCCTGTCAGGGGATGCTGTCCCTAGGTCAACAGTGACGTGCCACATGTCTAAAAGAATAGAGGGAGAGAACTATCCCTATCTCTACAATCTAGTTCTACAACATACGTTTAAAAGTAAGTCTACAGTAGCCCACCCACAACCACGAGAGAATGGCCTAGTCTCGTCTCATGGCAGTCTGGACATTTCGGAGGGGCATATTTCTATCTGGTACCAATAACCGTTTGTATTCACCTATTCACCCACAAACAAGTTGTACCAAAAATGCTTGGTCAGGGCTAACGGGTAATTAAAAGGTGCTGTATCAGATTACAGCTTCAGCAATCTTTTTTTATTTCCTTTTTCTAAATATATATTAAAACTATTACTCGGGCCCACAGGCTGGTATTGTCATCTAATTGAAGTAAATTGTATCCATGTAACTCTATGGATATCGACACTGGAAAAAGGGTCAACCGGTTTCAATGACACAATTTGTTGGGGTCATCTTCTTCAGGACCAGTTGTTTTAAGCGTAATCAATCGCTGTCGTCCATCACACAGGATCGGTCAGCCATTCCTTGACCTAGAAAAGAGTTGAACATACTTTCACCCATGTAGGGCCGATTGGACCTTTACCCTATTCAGGGCTTTGACTGCCATATAAAAGGTTTTACAAAAGCAACTGTCATCATTTCAAACAATGTCCATTTCCTCACCGGGGTTCCCACCCCCCTCACAAGGGAACACCTCATCAATACCTCATAATGTGGTCATGTGGCTCACAGCAAACAACCATGTGAAAGCATGAAAAATTTACCTTGTGGCCCCAAGTTTTGTATCTAAGGGCCCATAAAGGAACAGGCTTGCCCGAAACACGAGCTGCCCTCCCTTTAAGCATGTCTTGCTCTATCAAGAGCAAATTCAGAAGGAGTAGTGCCACAATTCTGATTCTCTCCTATTTTTCTTGTACCATTATTTCTGAAGCAGAATTTCGGGCTCTCCAATGGTACTATCTGCAGGGGCCCTCCTCTGTCCTCGACCCATGTCAATAGATTAGCAAGTCTCAGCCATAAGGGCTTGTATCCATTTTGTACTATGTCAATGGTGCCCTGGTAGCGACCGATGACCATTCATGCTCTGCAGATCACTACCCCTTTCTCCCATCTGTCTGGTGAAAGCACTGTTCCCCAAATTTGCATTTGGCATTTGTTCGTCCAATTCTGAGCTTCTTTTGGAGTTTTCCCTTGAACATTCAGTTTTTAGTTTGGCTCTCTTCTGATCTGTGCTCCTTTAACTCCAGGCTTCTCATATGTGATCAATGTTCTTTGATTTTCCATTGTTTCTTGTCTTTATCTCTTGGACATAATCGTCTTCATTTGGATCAGTTGCTTCAGTTGCCCATTTGAGTGAAGCGTCACTTCCCATGAACTGGCTTCTGGTCTTGCACATTGCTACATGTGATTGACAGTGTGCTGTTTGTACATCTATTTCGACAGCTACGAAGATCTTCAACTTCCCCATGCTGTAAGGTAGGAGTGCGCAAACAAAGCATTCTTCCTCTGAATATCGTCATCCAACTTCTTTCATATGTTGGTACCAGATGTTATTTCCCAAGTGTGCTGTGCTGTCCAGGTAATCTTTTAGCTCGTTGTTGTCTTCTTGTGTGCCACTCCTGATTCTCAAAGTTTTCATGTAGTTTGCTATCATCTCATCCTTAATAGCATCCATATAGCTTCTTTTCGTTGGAGGATTCTCAGGTATCTCCATCAATGGTCCAGGCATTCTCACCTGTATCATTTGAGTAGGAGACAGTTTGGTAATTCTTTCCTTGCCTTCTCGTCTTTTCCTGGCTCTGGTTATGAACTGCCATATTGATTCTGCTATCATCTCTACATGTGTCAGTTTTGCAGGACTTGCACTTGTCCCTTTCATTGCTGGATTGGTGGTGCTTGTCAATGCTGTCTATGTTTGTTTATTCTCCAACTCCTCTTGTCTCTTTAGAAGTTCAGTTTTCTCCATTTGTCCTTTTGCTTCACTTGGCATGGAACTTCTTATTGTAGGTTTGTCCAAACTTCTCCCATTCTTTGGACTGTGGTTCTGCAGTTGTTGACACTAGACCTGGTGTATGTGCACTCATTGTCTGTATGTGTGTGTCATTCATTAACCTTTTCTCATGCTTGCTTTGCCGACCCTGTCTCCGGCTTTTCAACTTGCTTGTTACCAGAAGTGTATGTGTATCATTGCTAATCACATCCATCTCAAGTTCACTCATTCCTCTGTCAGACCTTCTAGGGACTGGAATGACTATGTAAGGTCTGGGTGCCTTTGTGGGTGTCATGCTTATAAAGATGCACAGAGAGGCAAATTAGGGAACACAACAAGCTTTATTCAATGTAACATACCAAAGACCCCCAACCTTCATCTCAGTTCTCCTAAGTCAACTGCCTCCCCTCAAACACAAACATTCTTCCATGGAACCAATATACATCACAGACCCCTTTACATCCTATACATTGCAATAGGCCTACATAACACATCCCCTTCTTTTACTTAACATAAACAATAACACAGTAGGAAAAATGTAGGAAGCCCCATGCCACGGTAATATAAACTATAAAGACATAAAAACAAACATTTTGTATAAATATTTACACTCTATTCTACTCTAAATTCCTATTGGAATGTATCTATCACATCATTTTCATAATTGTTCTAAACATAGCACACACTATATTTGTACCCATATCAACTATGCTAGGTTCAATAACCTGAACAAAGTTTTATCTCTGCACCAGCAAACTCAACCCACCTTACCCACCTTAGCTATTCTCGACACATTCCACACCTGACCACTCTCCAACCTGACCGCTCCTTTGAGCACTTGCGCCACCCGCACAGGATCAGAATATAGCAGTTCTCCTTTTCTTGATATAACACACTTCCTCACACGCACCACATCTCCAGCCTTTAAAATATTCACTTTCCTTGGGAATTTTTCATTGGTTTTCCTTACCCACCTTTCCTTCCGTTCATCCATCCTTTCCCTGATCTCTTCCACAACATCATTAGTTTCTCTTGCCCTACCCAACCATGCCGGAGATAACATGGTATTCGGCTTCCTTCCTCTCATGAGTTCAAAAGGACTGATTCCCGTTTCAACATGGGGCGCCATCCGCAGAGCATATAAGTGTTCCTTTATGGCCACCTTTCTGTCAGAGCCGCATGCTCCAGCCAACCTTACAGCATCCATATTGCTGCATTCAGTCTCTCGACCATTCCATTACTCTGAGGCTGATACAACGCAGTGCGTTTATGCCTTACACAACATTTCTCCAAGTATTCCCTGAACATGCCTCCAATAAACTGTGGACCATTATCAGAAAGTATTGTTCTTGGCAAAACCCTCCCTTTCAAATATGGTCTGAAGAAATTCTACCATACTCTGACCCGTCAAATCCCTTACAACCTTATACTCACTCCATCGCGAAAAGGTATCTATCAATACAACCACAAATCTCCCACGTCCATGACCCAAATCCACTGGTCCAAGTATATCCATGGCCAAATCTTGCCAGACTCCACCTGGAACCTCAACTTTATTCATTGGCTGCAATCTAGCCTGAATGTTCTTCCCCGACCTATTACACTCCTCGAAACTTCCAACAACTCTTTCCACATCCCTATCGAATCCTGGCCACCAATAGTCCACCTTTATTATTTCTTTGGTCTTAAAAATACCAATATCACCTTGATGTCCTAACTCTATCAATCTTCTCCTCAATCCATTTGCAACCACCAGTCGATCCCAACGACACACCAATCCTTCCTTCAAACTCAATTCCAGTCTCACTTCCCACAACGCCCTTTCTTCACCACTTAACAATCTTTTTTCTGGCCATCCATCCCTCACAAATCCAGCAATCCGTCTCCACATCTCATCGCTCTCCAGTGCTCTTATCCATTTCTCCTTGGATATAACTCCTCCATTGTCAACAAACACCATATCCATGGTATCACTCCTATCTATATCTTTGGCTTTGTCATCTTCTCTTACTCTTGAGATGTGATCCGCCTGAAAGTTCTCTCTACCAGGTGTCACTTCAATTTTAAACTTATGGCATTGTAGTCTAGTCACCCAGCAAGCAACCCTCCTCAATACCTTGTCCAAACCCTAACTCTCAAAAATTGCGTTAAGCGGTTTGTGATCCGTCCGCAGTATAAACTCCTTCCCCCACAAAGATTTTCTCAACTTTTCGATGCCCCAATGGCAGGCCAGAGTCTCTTTTTCAAGCACAGAGTAATTTTGTTCGCCACCCATCAGCATCCTAGAGGCGTGCATCACCACAACCTCATTTCTATCAGCATCCACCTGCGACAGAACAACACCTATACCTGATTCACTGGCATCCGCAGCAAGAATTGTTTCCTTTCTAGTATCAAACATGGCTAATACCTTTGACATTTCAATTTTCCTCTTTATCTCACAAAACTCTTTCTCACACTCATCATCCCATTCAAAATCTACACCTTTCTTTGGTAAAGATCTCAGCTTCCTTACTCCATCAACATAGTTCTCCACAAACCTATGGTAGAACTCTATGTTCCCAGAAAAAACCTCAATTCAGCTTTGTCTCTCGGAGACCGAATGCTTTTGACACCTTAAACCAACTCTCTCTCAGGTTTTAGCCTTTCTTCAGAGATTTCGTGGCCTAAATAGTCCACCACCTTGGTAGCAAACACACATTTCTCTCCATGCGGTGTTATTCCACGTTCCTTGAAAACATGCAGCACCTTTTCCATATTACTTTCAAGTTCATTCTCACTTTCACCACATATCAAAACATCATCTTGAAAACACCAAACTTTATCCATCCACTTTAGTATTTTATCCATTACCTTCTGCAATACAGATGAGGCCGATATTAAACCAAAAGGCATGCGCCAGAACTGAAATATACCATCATATTTTATGAATGCAGTGAATTTTCTCGATTCCCGATCCAAATCAACTTGATGGTATGCGCTTGCCATATCCAATTTGGTAAAAAACTTGGCATTCCCAATTCGACTCAACAATTCCCCCATATTGGGTAGTGGATGACGATCAGCTATTATGCACTTGTTTAGTCCCCTCAGGTCCACACATACCCTCCTCACCACTGCACTTTTTTACCACCACCAAAGGCAAAACCCATTCCACAGCTTTTGCGGGTTCAATGATTCCAGCATTCTTCAATTTTTTGATTTCCTCATGGACAGCATTCCACATAGACATGGGAACTGACCTTAGCTTGGCACACACAGGCACACTGTTGTCTTTCAGCACAATTGTGTGCACCATCCCCTTTAGGCAACCCACTTTGCTAGTAAATACTTAGGGAAATTTCTCAATTAAGCTCATTTTACCTCCCACATGCAGCACTTTTCCTTTGTATTGGGATCCAACCTTATGCCTAAACCTCTTTGCTCCCTCCATCCCAAAAGCGTTTTCCCTTTCCTCGTAACATATATCTTTCCCTGAGTCACTCTACCTTTGAACTTAAAATCAGCCATACAACATCCGATTACCTCTATCTTGCTACCGTTGTACCCACCAGGGTTTTTATCGGATGGACACAGATCTTCAACTCTGCCACCCACAACATTCTCATACACGGTTTGGGACATCAATGTTATCTTAGAGCTGGAGTCAGCCATCATTCTCACTGACCGCCCATTCACATCAATCCACGCAATTGGATGTTCACAATTGTCCTCCTCCTTGCATTTCACCATGTGGACTGTAACCACCTCTGCTTCTCCAACCTCATCATCATCAGAAGAAGCTCTGCTACTTTCCTCAACATACATTACTCTCCTGCCATTGCCTATATCGTAATCTTTACAGCAATTTTCAAAATGTCCCCACTTTTTACATTTTCCACATATTGTTCTTCTCCCTGGACATATTGGAGTATGTTGACAAATGCCTAGGACTGCCACATCAGAAGCATAATCTCTCCTCCCTCTTTGGCGCTTTTACCAAAACGTCTCTTTATATTACCTTATTACCACCTCTCTCATTTCTGGTTTCATTACTTTTCACACTTTTATCCTTAGATTGCTTTTTATTTTTACGAAAATCTTTCTTCTGATCTACTACTCTCAAAACCTCACTTACGGGGGCTTTTGTCTCCTTAACTGCTAATTTAGCTACACAATGTAGGGTATGTTTTACTCTCTTTGCAATTCCTATGACCTCTTCCAGGTCCGGGTCATCTTTCAACCATACCTCTTCACGGATTCTATCATGAGAGCAATGAAGCATAAATTGATCTCGAATATGCTCATCTAGTTTCACTCCAAATTTACAATTCAAAGACAAATGTCTTAATGCAGTAATACATTCCTCTAAAGTTTCACCTTCCTGCTGCGCTCTCATGCCAAAATGGTAGAGTTCTAGAACCGTACTAATCTTCGTTTCAAAATGCTTATCCAATTTCAACAAAGCAATGTCAAAATCATTTCCACCACCCTACACATCCAGTTCAGCAATATCTGGCAGTGTCTCAAAGATTCTTTGACCTTCATATCCTATAAAATGCATTAGCATAGACACTTTGCGTTCCGTGGACATGCCATTCCCACATGCTGCCTTCATGTAGTGTAGAAATCCTTTCTTCCAGGGTCCACACTTTATTCTAGGATACCCTGGAGTTGGCATAAACATCTGAGGGCCTGGAACCCCTGCCATTGCCATGATGGGACACTATGCACAAGAGGTAAAATAGTACTGTTTATATTGTCTGCCTGAAACAATTCCAAAGACCACTGTATGCTGCTTTCAGTAGGTAAACATTATCAGTTAATGCTGACACTCCAATGTTCCACTCCCAGATGCAACGCCGTAATTGACACTTTCCAGCCTGCAGAAAATAAAATGTAAATCTTGCCTTCTTGTGGAGTCGCCTTCCCAAATGGGCCCTAGGCGATATGTAGCTCTTGCAGATTATACTGCGTGATGATGCTTTCAGAGAATCCCTGCACCGGTGTTCAACGCCCTCCTACGACCCCTTTAGTGGGATGAAGGGAGTAGTTCGGAGCGACTTCCGCACTCCGCGCAACCGTCCCTGCGCTGCGTGGCATTGTCACGTGATCGGGACCTTGGTAACAGGTCCTTTACTCGACCTTTGCGATACGCAGCATTGCAGCCCTACTTCTGAAATCTGTGTGACTTGGCCTGAGGCAGGAGTGTACCTGGGCTACATGATGTGCCCCCACGCCTGTGCAGTTGTTCCGAGCAGCTGCTCTGTGTGAGGGGATTCCGGGGCTCCCGTACTTCCTAATACAGATTTCCTGTCACTGAAATGAGGTGAGACAGATTGTCCGACTTAAAGGTTTCTATCTCAATTAGATAGCGCAGATAGCAGCGAAGGCCCGTCGTGCAGGTGCTGTATAGAAAGCAGTCAACAGCAGCGCGTTCCCATAGGCTGGGGGTCTTACTAACTTCCTCGTCGCCAATATAAAGATGCACCGAGAGGCAAATTAGGAAACACAACAAGCTTTATTGCAGTTTCCATGTAACATACCAAAGACCCCCAACCTTCATCTCAGTTCTCCTAGGCCAACTGCCTCCCCTCAAACACAAACATTCTTCCATGGAACCAATATATATCACAGACCCCTTTACATTCTATACATTGCAATAGGCCTACATAACAATGCTTACATCATTAGGTGGGTGCACTGGGATTGGAATACTTTTTGCACCAATAAAAAATGCCGTTAGAATCATCAGTGACAGTAAATCAATGATGAATACAATGCATAGGTACATGATTCCTCTATAGGTTAAACTACAACACTTAGTTCCAGGACAATACAAGCGCCTCTCCTCCTGAGGGATGACAAAATTACTGTTTTGGTTGCCCATCTTGATCATGTAAGGAAATAAAACTAACTCTTTAATACAATCTAGGTAATATCGTGAGCTCTGGATTCTGCTGATTCTGCTTGTAGATTTCAGATTCTGGAGCGATTGTCCTTCTCTGCCTCAATAATAGATTGTCTCTGGAAACAGTTCTCTTTTCTATATACGAAAATGTCAACTAAGGTAATAAGTTCAGCAAGTGTTTAATGTGCGTGTTCAAAATAAACAAGCTCCCAGTCAATGCCTCTTATCTGTTTCACTCCAGAAGACATGTTGTGTCCTTGTCAGCATAAACAAGAGTGAAGTCTCTGGCAACACTTTCTTGATCTGTCCCTCGTCGGAAAATGTATAGTCTTCTGCGGAAATTCTGATGGTGATTAGAAAGTTCGACCGGCATTACAATACCATGCAGGAGCATGCTCATCTGTGTAGAGTTCGCTGAGCCTCTGATGAAAGTGAGAACGTCAACACTGGCAGGTCTCCCCTCAAGCTCTGGAAAGTCCTCAATCAGGTGAAAGAAGACATTGCTTGCTAATCTGCTATCTTCTGGTGACAGGGACATTTGTCTTGTCCCCGCTATACTCCGGATGCAAAAGGAACTGCTCGGTAATCACAGTGAGCAGCCTCCTTATTGTCTTTTCGTTTTTAGGATCTCGAAGAAATGCAGTGATGTTAGTGAGCCTTCACACTAATGATGGGTACGATCTCAATACTACCTCGAAATAGATTAAAACGTCTTTAGTGATGTCACTACTGTGCAACACCATAGGTGAATCCAAATAAAGTCTCTGTGTTGAAAGAGTCTGGATACTGTATTTTCTTCCAATTTATGTGTCCTCAATCAAAATTTGGCATATCCTTTTCTTATCAAGGCTTCAGTATGCCTCAGTCCAAAGTTCAAAATCAACAGACTATGTTGTGGCTTATACGTGCAATTTTATTCTTCACCCTGCAACTAGGATGCACAGAGTGTCCGTGTGTATGTCCTTATCCCCTTATTTTGCTCAGAGGAAATGTCCAAAATTAAGCCACAACTTTGCACAAAAGTTCTTTGCCTTTGCTTTGCTGGTTATGCGTCCTTCTTCCTCATCATGGATCTCGTCTGCACGTGCTGTGGTTCTTCCCCGTCGTCTGTAGTCTCTACGCGTTGGGGTGAGGGCAGAGGGTCTTTTCCGTTGTATGGCTTGATGTCACCCAAGAAGATCCAAGCTCTTCTTCCCTGAATTTGACTGCAGAGGGAGTGATGTCTTCCACTCTGAAGGGACCGTTGAACCTTGGCTCGTCCCACTTTTTTCTTGTGTGGTTTCTCACCAGGACCGTGTCCCCAGGGAACAGTTGTGGAACAAGTAAACCTTGAATTTGGTCTGTTGTAGTAACTCCTTCTGTGTTCTATGGTACCCTGCACCCTTTTTGTCATTTCTGCAGCTGTCCTGAAATTACAGTAGGACAAGATGTCATGCAATTCAAGTACTTTTGCATTTCTGATCCTAACACTTCCCCTGTTGGCTGAGCATCACATCTAGCTCTATATCGGGGTGTCAGTGGCATGTGCATCATTCTGCTTGTAACAATTTCATGCAGCGTGAGATGGTGGTGAGAACCAGGCTGGTTTCTGAGTGCATACAGTGCCAGTGGAAGGCAGTGCAGCCATCCCTTCTTTAGAGTAAGCTTCAACTTGGCTATCCTTTCCTTTAACAATCCATTGAGCTTCTCACATATCTCATTACCTTGGGGATGGTACGCCAAAGAGAACTTGTGCTTTATACCAAGCAACAAGCTAATCTGTTGAAATACAGCATTAACAAAGTGGGGACCATTGTCTGATCTCATGACTTCACATATTCCCCATCTGGGAAATACCTCCCTCACTAGAAATTTGGTCGCACAGGTAGAGTCTGGGTTTGTGCATGGTCCTGCTTCTATCGATCTAGAGAATGGACACACCACAACAATTAGGTACCTGTACCCATTACATACTTGAATCATGTCGACATAATCGTCATGCAAGTGTTGAAAAGGTCCATTGGGCCTTGGGATGACTCCTCCAATTACACGTAGTGTATTCCCAGCCGTGAACTGTTGGCAGATTATGCAGTTCACCATAATAAATGCAACATGCTCTGCCAATTTCGGGATAAACCAGTCTTCAGCAATTGTCGCTGCTAGATTCTCTTTTGTCATGTGTGCTGGATAGTGTAACTGTTCCAGTGCTATTTTTAATAGGGCTATAGGCATCACCGGTTTACCAGTGCTTTCTTGTCACCACAAGCTCTCGGAGGGGTTTAAAGAACACCCTTGCCACTTCCAAAGGGTTTTCGCCGCCTGTGGTGCTTCCCCTTCGAGCTCCAATAATTGGGTTTTCTCCATATGATTATAACCTTCAGGTTCACTTCGTGCAACAATCATTCTCTCATGCACATCAGTTATTTCCACATTCATTATTATTTCGCCGTTGGTTGAGACACGTTTGGCTTCTGTGTCTGCTGGTTGATTTCCTTGTGAGATAAAATCTGTCCCTTTCGTGTGGGCGGCATATTTCATGACTGCTATGCCCACTGAGAGTTGTAGTGCCTTAATGAGCCTATCCAATAAGGCTGTGTGCTACACTGGCGTGCCGTCCGCTCTGAGGTAGCCCCTCCTTTTCCAGCACGCTTGGCCTGCGTGCACTGTTAATGTCACATAGAGGCGGAGTCACTGTACACCGTACACCGTCACTACCAGGTCTGCGTGATTCTCAAGTGCGAGTATCAACGCCAATAATTCTGCAGCTTGTGCCAAATAACGCAATGGTAATTGAGCACTAATGAGTACTCTAAATTCTCCATTTGCTGTGTGCTTCATCACAGCGGTGCCTGTTTACCTTTGCCCATCATTTTGATCGATTCTCGAAGAATCGTCAACTAAGACAATTTCTCATTCTGCCAGTGCATTTTCTTTCACTCTGGGAATCTCATCATAAAATTCTTCATAGTTCGCGCAGTCATGGATTGGCTCTCCTTCAGTGACTGACTGTGCTAGTAACATAGCTGGGTTCACTATCTTACATCAAATTATCTTAATTGATGGATTTGATATGATCACTTCATAAGCAGAAGCTCTATGAGATGTCAATGTGCCTTTTGGTTTCTCTAGAATGGCAAATAATGCGTGCTCTGTGAATAACGTCATTGAGCATCCCATCACAATGGTTGTCGCCTTCTCTATGGCAAACACTGCGGCAGCTAAACTTTGTTCACACAGGACGTGACCTCTCATCACTGGGTCCAAATTGCCACTGTAATATGCCAGGGGTTTATACCCCAACGTGGTTCTCTGTGTGAGTACTGCTGTCATAACACTGCCATTCGTGTGTGAAAACAGGAAGAATTCCTCTGCATAATTGGGAATTCCTAAAACTGGTGCCATGCAAATGGCCTTTTTTAGTTCATTAAACCCTTCTTCCATGGTTTTTGGTCCATTCAATTTTGTCTTTCGTCCCCTGTGATTTCTTTAGGGCTTGTAACAAGGGCTTGGTATAAGAGCTGTAGTCAAAGACCCATGCCCTAACATAATTCCAAAATCCTAGAAAACTCTGCATTTGTTTTATTGTGTGTGGTTTGGCTGTGTTCAATATGGCTTCAGCCCTTTCAGGGGTAACCCTTTTCTCCTCATGTGAGATCAGTTGGCCTATGTACAGCACATCTTGTTGACAGTATTGTAACTTCTCTTTGTCAACTTTATATCCTTTCTCAGCCAATATAGTATAAAGCTGAATGGAATCGCGTCTGCATGTCTCCTCTGTCTTGCTGCAAATTAAGATGTCCTCCACATATTGCAAGACAACATTCTCTAATGCAGTATTGCTTAAGTCCATCTGAAGGACTCTGTTGAATATCGACAGAGACTCGCAGTACCCCTGAGGTAACCTGGTGCTTTTCAGACGCATTTGTCTGAATGTGAATGACGTCAAATCTTGTGAGTCTTTTTGCAATGGGATTGAGAAAAATGCGTTTTTCAAGTCAATCACTGTGAAATATTTCACCTCAACGGGTATATTACATAGGATTGTGGACGGGTTAGGGACTGGAGGGAACCCGGCCTCTACAATATCATTTATTGGCCTTAAATCCTGGATTAAATGCCAAGACCCTCCCTTTGATTTTTTTATTGGATAAACCATGGTGTTGCATGATGTCTCTGACATCACTAAGATGCCCTGCTCCATCATAGCATAAATTGTTTTAAAAATTCCTTCATCTGCTTCCCTGGACATGGGATATTGTCGTGCTTTTGGTAAAATTGCTCCTGGTTTCAATTTAATCTTTACTTCTCCCACTCCTTTCAACAAGCCTACATCATAAGGGCCTGTAGTCCACATTGAGACAGGCACTTTTGCCATGTTGTCATCAAAATATTCAGGACGTTTTTGTGCCAGAATCACTTTCTGGGGCACTTCTCTTTTCATTATTTTCACCCAATAAATGAGATTAACTTCAACTGTTGTTTCATCTACAGCTGTTTATTCTTCAAACAGATTGTCATCAGTGACGTCAGTCAATCTGTATCCTTCCTCAATGGCGATTACTGTGCACCACGATCTGCCTTCGTCATCACAACCATCGATCATTGCCATCTTTCCTCACACTAGGGCTGTCTGTATTGCCAAGGGAAACACTTGTCCCTTTTCCTCATGCATAGGTATTTTTGGCCTAAATAAAAACTAATCTGGAGTTCTCATTGGTTTGTCTGTAATGCCTGGTAACCATGACATTAATATACGCACTCCATAATATTTCTGGTTCCAATGGAACAGCTCTCATAGCCGTTTGTCCTGCGTATGCCCTAATCATTTCGCATACATTCAAATAATGCATTCCTGGAGTTGAACATACTATGCCCTTCTCCATGAACGATATTGTCATGTTTAACTTTGTCATTAGGTGTAGTCCCAATATATTTACTGGGGTTTGCCTTGAATAAAGCAGTGACACAAAAGGAACATGACTTGTTGCTCCTGTGAAGCCCTGAGTATTTTTGGCATCACCGGACAAGGAAAACTTGCCTTCACGTATACACGAGCGTGTTGCACCTGTCTCAACTAAGAAGGAATTTTCTTTATCCCCTATAATGACATCTACCCTTGGTTCCTCATGAGGGTTTGGTGTCACTGATAGGATAGAACACATCAGGTTTCCCAGTGAGCTGTCCTAGTCCATGTATAACTTTGTCCCATGTTGAGTGAATGGACTTCCTCCATCACCATTGTTATTTCTCATTCCAGAATTCAGTACCTGCCCTGTGACTGTTGAGACTGTCCCTGTGGAAAATGTGTCATAGTCTGCAGTTGCAAGTTCTGCTCTGCTCCCGGCGCTTGCTGTTGCAACGTCGGATTTTGTGCAACTCCATTTCCACCCTGCTGTAAAAACACAGGTGGATTCACCACCCCTACTCTTGTTCCTCGGTCATTTTGCACCATGCCTTGGCTTCTGCATGTGCCTGTTAGATGCCTTGTCATTCCACACGTCCAACATATTGGCAGTGGTCTGATTATTTGCCCATTTGACATATCCTGATTGCCATTTTGCATGTTTTGAAAACCTCCCTGATTACTCTGGAAATCTCCCTGACTACTCTGGAAACCTCTTCCTCGAAAGCCTCTCCCTCTGGGGTAGAACCCATTATTGCCGTGATCAACCTGTCTTTGATTATTGACCTGCTGTATGTTTGATCCGTCTGTGCTAGTTATCATTGCCCCTTCAAGGGCATATTTTGACAATTTCTTCTGCACTAATTTTGCCCCTTGATCTTTTCGTGCAGGCATTTATTTGCGATTTTATTCTTACAGCAGCCTGCAGTAGTGAGCTATGGTCAACTGTATTTCAGACCATGGTTTGTCCTCAATGCCTACCAATTTCTTGAGCTGCTTCTGTACTTGATCTGGTAGCCCTTGGCATAATATATGATAAAACACGGGCCTGGACTTCCCCCAAGATTTGTGAGTTTCCAACACCCATGCGTCTTGGAAATTCTGGGTTTAAAGCAAAGGATCCTCTGACTCCTTCATTTTGTATCATTATAGCTCCCATCTCAGAAGTATCCGGTTATAGCAATCGCAATGCTTTCCATACCGCGGCTCTGCAATTGTTAAACGGAGCTCCATTGTGCACAGTATTAACTGTAGTTACGCCAGGATAACCCACACTTGTCCACACATCATTAGCTCTATCACCAAGTATAAGACCCTTAATATCCCCAATAGCTAATGTGTGCCCTCCCATCATTTTTTCTAACTCATGTCTCCATTTTCCGGCTCCCGATGTCAACATTGGAAGCTTATTTTTCAGATTTTCTCGATCCGTGTGTGGCCAGGGTATATACTGTGGCCTCGTTCCTCCTTTTTTCGAGTAACGGGAATTGTAACACATGGCACTCCTTTTCTTCCCTCATCATTTTCCTATCCACTGCAGGGGTAATATTCCTGCATCACTGTCTACCTAGCAATGTCCTTAGTCTGCTCACATAGGGTGGTGGAGACACCCCCCTCTGACCGTAAGATACTCCTTCGTGTCGGTCTGATTGTGTGGCTGACTCTGATGCCTTAGGTGCAGACTCACTAGAATCAGACCATCTTATTCCCTTTCCTCTAGAGAAGCATTTGTCGCGTCTTCTCTCATCTTCTTTTTCCTCATATTCCCCTCTTTCTGCATCTGATATTGTCTGTGCCCAACTCCTCTCATCTTCCTCATTCCTGTTTAGTGTCAAACTATCTAGGGACAGTTCTCTATTTCTGCTACTTCGGGAGGCGTCCTCAGTGTCGTACAACTGAGTACTCTCCAGACGCTCGTCCTCTCCCTTGTGGTACCTGTTCTAGCCCCATTTCATCATATATTCTATCAATAGTCTCTCCGATGCTTCTGCTGTCGAAGTCATCTTCCATATTTGCCCTAGACGTGCCTGGTACTGAATCGTACTCAGTAAATAATTTTTCTATATCTTCCCAGTCTACTACTGGACCAGGTTTTTTAACCTCCCTTTCCAGATATTCAAGATCTTGTGCTCTCTGTCTTCGCTTACGTTCTATATTGTCATCGAATTCTTTGCGCTTCCTCGCTTCCTCTCTGACCCTATCTTCTTCTTGTTTCCTCGCATCTCTACATTCATTTGCCCTTCGTATTTCCTCATCCCTTCATCTCTTTATTCTCTTTTCCCGTATCTTTTGTTCTTCTTCTATTCTCTTTTGTTCTTGCCTGTCCTGATCATTAGCTGCTCTTGGCTGCTGCTCTTGGCTTATGATCGCGTTTCCTTTCTTGCTCTTCGCGATACAACTTCTCTCGTCTCTGTCTATCTTTTTTCCTGATTCTTTCCATTTTGAATCATCTGACTCTCCCTTTTGTCTCACATCCTCAATGCCTTTACCATCGAGTTTCAATAAAATCTGACCTCCCATCCATTTGTTCTGTGTGAATGCCATCTCATCAGTTTTGTCCTCATCTCCTTTCCATCTCTTTCCCTCTTTACTCGTATCTAGAGAGATACTTGCTTGTGTGTGATCTCCTTTTTCCTTTTTGCATCTCTCCTTGTCCCTCGGGACTTTGGAGGTGATATCTCTATATCTGTCCTTTTCTGAGCTTTCATCACTACTTTGTGTAGGTGACTCATATGACAGGTTGTTATATCCCGTGGCTGCTTTAAGTTCTCTCAATGGATATAATTCTTCCTCTTTAGTAGCTTTGCTTTTTGTTTCAGACGGGGTGGGTGGCGCAGAAGGCGTTTCACCTCCCTCTGTACATATATTAAGTATCCAATCTAATGGTGGCTCCTCCTCCTTTTCCTCTTGGTACATCTTCCAAAGCTCTAAACTAGCTAGGCGTTTATCTAACTTTTTGGCAGTATACGTGGCATGCAAATATGTCATCATGTGTTGCAGGACCATTTTAGATAGCGATCCGCCTTGGGGCCATGGCATAAACATTTTGTGGGCGGTTCCTTTAACCCATTCTGCACTGCAATTTTTCAGCTTAGGTGCATGTTTTGGCAACTGTTTGCACAAGTGTACTAACGGTGTAACGTCTTCCATGCTTAAATCTGTTTATCTTCTCCTCATATAACACTTTGTTATGCTTTACCTTTCTCAAACAAAATCAGCAATATGAGCGAGCACCAATCACCGCAGGCTCCAATCCCGTTTTTTCACAAAAATGTTGACTTTGGTTTTTTTCATACAACATTGTATCTATGCAATATTTTTCATGCTATTTCCCCCAAAATGTTCTTACCTCATGAAAAACACAAGACAGACACAACAGACTAGACAGACTCCAGCTGGCTACATAAATCTCATGCCCCTATCATTATTCCGACATGGAATGTAAGCCCATTTCTTTCAAAAACGTCTTTAATCGTTTTAGTTTCCTATAGCGTCCTATTTTTTTTCAGGACTTTAAATGCAGTCTTCTACTAGCGCTATATTAAAACATAGGTATCTGGGTGCATCCTCTAGCTTGGGTATCCTCCTAGTATCTCTCTCTAGCTCGGGTATGCTCCCGGTATCTCTCTCTAGCTCGGGTATCCTCCCGGTATCTCTCTTTTGCTCGGCCACCCTCGAGTCAATATTTTCCCTTTATATATATATTATACTCTTATTCTGTCGCTATTTTTGTCCCACCTCCCTCGGTACCTTCCCTTATTTGTTCTAAGGCATGCAACTTTTTGCCAAAGCATTTAGTCTTTTTCACTCACCATTCTCGGGATCACCGTCTTTGTCATCGCCTCTCCTTGCCTTTCATCCAATTAGCTCCTGGTATACGTGGGAAGGGGTTTGTGGGGGAAAGCAAAGGTTTCTTCAGACTTCAACCTGCAGGGTTTTCACTTAGACTATACACTATCTACGGGGAGCCTCTTGGTCTACTTAGCCGGATGGCAAAGGACTTGTGATATTGCCAAGGACCCAGAATTACTTATGTCGATGGCAAATGGGTGTCTTATCGAATCGATTATAATCAAACCATCAATCTCTGCTACCAAGTGTGCAGCAGGGACCCCAGCCGGCCCATAGGACTGGGGGTTTCCCAAACAGAACTTTAAGATGAGAAGCAGCACCCTTTAGATGGATGGGGTTGCAGATTAATACTCTTGCATCAAATCAATAATGACAACTCAATAGTTTGGCAAAGGGAGTCAGTTTAATGACAAGTACAAGAAACGGGGAGTCCATGAATATCAGCAATCGCTCGATCTTCCTTCTTGCTTCCACTCCAATTAATTTAAGAAAAAACAGTATTTATACCAAAAACTCGTCATCACTGATGTGTAACTCTTAAAACTTTAGCATGCAACTCTACTGGTTCTAGGAAGGAAACTTTAATATAGGCACTATATCTGTATGTGGTAACGGGGAGAGGGAATTGGATAAACAATGTCAGGTGGGGCAAATAAGCTCTTCTTATAAAATGGCTACTGTAAACGTCACTAAAAGTACAACGTCTCATTGGTTCTACTAACTATAGGACCCTAGATTACATGGTCCACTATGATTGGGTTGGTATCAACCCCAGTCATACTTTTCCACGTGCTTAGCAGCGTGCAGAATAGCCAGCCAGGTGCAGGGAGTTTGTCTGCACCCCCAGCTTCCCTCCAATTATTTCTTTGTGGTTGGCCTCGAGTCCGCTTCTTGGTCTGGGAAAGTTACGGTGTCCGTGCATGGCTGAGGTCCATGCGTAGGCGTGAAAGTTTCATCCCTTCTTGCTGGTCTGGTCACGTGATTTCGACACCGTGAAATCGTCTTATTCTTCCTGCAATTTTGTGTATTTGATTTAATTCTGCCAGTCGACTGCCATCTGTGACTTATCTTGACCTTTCTGAAGCCGATACGACTTTGGTTTCTTGGCATGGTTACCCTCGTCTGGGTTTCTCTCCGTCTTTAATTTTCGATTTGTTTGCTCCGAAACTCACCTCTTGAGACCTTTAGTAACCTTTGGTTGATTCTGTTCTTGTGCACAGTGGAAGTATACTTATATAAAGTGCTCCTTGAGGTAGATATATGTATAGGTGGCGCTTGCCGCAATCTATCTTACTACTAAGCATAAGCAAGCCTCACGATTTCTGTTTTTCTTGCGGTTATTTTGCATATGTACACATTTAAACTAACTGAATATCTTCATCGCGCATGTGGCATCATTTCTGACTTCTTGACATCACTTATTTCAATTTAGGCTTAGGATGTCACTTGTCATGGTGTTTCATCTCTTTTCATCATTAGCAAGTCATCATATCTTCTATATGTGTGTCAGTCTGGGTTCTTATGACGTCATCATTTGTCTTCCTTCAGCATCTTTTTAGCTTCTTTGGGTATTATATTTTTCCTTCTTTCTCATTTGTCAATATGGTTTTCTCAATGGGTACCTTATTGTCCAGGTGTTCTTAGGTGTCAGTACTTCAACAGGTGCTGTTCTTCTGATAGGTACTGGACAGAGCCCCACTGCGGCACTCTGATGGTTTATTTGTTCATCATACGTCACATATTTCGTCGTCAACGTTCCTGGTACTTCAAAATGGGCAGTTGGAGTGCGAATCGTACTTGGTACCTCCTCTACACAAGCACACCGGAGGGCGGACATTTTGGAGTGGTCTCTGGTTACACTACATCAAGTTTAGAACTCACAGCTGGTTCACGCACGTGATCTCCTATGTAGTGGGATCTCATGGCATTCTAATTTCTGTTGTACTATTTATCAGACTTAGAGCCATCATACAGGTTATATGTATATTGCTGATATTTATTTTCTGGCTCTCCCATATCAAGGGGTCTAGTGTTATTCTGGCCTGAGATCCGAGTGTCACTTTACAGTCTCGATTACAAAGGTGGGAGTTCCATTTTCAGTCCATCCAGCTGCTATACAAGGCCGGACCAATGCCAACTAGCTAGTCAATGTGAGGTTCACACAATCTTGGGCTGGTTGAACATCTATACATTTTTATTATTATTTCTTGACGGCAAGGTCATGCCACTGGGTGGCTTCATTCAGACAATTCTTGCAGTTGTAGGAAGAGTAAGAGTATCCAGATTGGGAGCCCTCCCATCCCCTGCACACTTTGAAATATTGTCAAAAAGACATTCAATAGTTCATAATGAAACTTCACATATGAAACATGTTCAGTTAAAGTCAATAATAATCTCAGTTTTAGAAACAAAATAGGTATTTAATTAAGGAAAACAAAGCAAACATCTTTTTCTTACTACAATTGATTGCAAGTATATTGGCATAAAATGCAAAGAAAGGGGAAAAGGATGGAAAAGAATCTGTAAATTCTGGGTGCTTGGCTGACACGTTTCGAGGTAGTTTCCTCTTCTTCTTGAGCCCAATAGCACTAGGACACATTCAAGCAAGATATAGAAAAAGATCAAGTAGAGGGAAAAAAAGAAGGTAAATCCCATGAGTATGTTTTGTCTTAGTTATTCCCGACAAACATTATAGGACACATAATCGGGGACATCTCCTAGCGGTGGTGGTCAATTACCAAAGGTGCAGAGTACTTAGGTGGTTGTTATATGACATGATATATATTCACTAGACAATCATCACAATGTCCAGTATCATGCTGTTATTGAACATTCCAGTGTTCTACATATTATGCCTCGTTTAGAAAGCGGTTAAAGGGGACCCGGGGAGCACCAATTTAAGAGGAGCATTAGTTTCCTAAGTTCCTAAATAAGTTTGGCCATAATACATTCTATGTAATGATGAATGGTGAATAATAAAGTGTAGTTCATTGAGTCTGACTGATACTCTGGTAATAGAGAGCTGATCATATATATTCTGGGTGGATGGAGGCTCATCATGCTGATAATAGCGGCATCAAAGATAAATGTGATTGCACACAATTAGAAAGAGGTAGTCAAACATTTCTACCTTTTTGCTTGAAGTGGACGAATCCTAGAAATGTGGAAAATGCAAGGAAATTGCATTCAAATCGACACGATATAACTCACTCAGTCTGTAGGTTTAAAACAAGGGAAAGGACCAATGTCACCTGGTTCATTTTAAAGCAAATGGTAGACATGTTATATATGTGGATTATGCCATAACTATAACAGTAAAATGAAACTCACTCGTGTGGCTGTAAAGCGGGAATACGAGGCTGGAAGATGTCATCAACCTTGTATCCGAGGACTTCTATGTTCTCATGTGAGTAAGTTGATGTAGGCAAACTCTCAAGAGAATAGGTAATTACATGTGCACTATTAAAATATTGATCAAACGTGAGGATTGTGGAAAATTAGCGAAATCAGCATTTACTATAAAGTACCTGGTGCAGACAGAACTGCCCTCAGCAAGTGCAACGGCACCAAGCGTGAAGGGTGCTGCCGTGCTGCTAACCGGAGGCGTCAGTCATAAAATGGGGCGAAGATCGCTGTTGTGCGTGTAAGTCAAACGCTGTGATTCAGCGGGTTTTCGTTCCGTGTCTATAATGACACAAAAGGAAGAGTGAAATACTCTATAATCCGCGAGGAAAGTGCCTCTGGAAAAATATATATTGATTGAAGCATGTACCTGTCTGCAGGCAGCATACGCCGTGTCTTGATAAGCTGCACTCAGGAAAGCGTGGCGGTTGCCACGGTGATGAGATTCAGTGAATCTCGTGTTTGTTAGCCGCCATTATGGGTCGGTCAATTGAATGACTGGTAGCGTCATAGAAACTAAAAATGGACTAGATATTGTGCGTGTCTAAATTGGGTTCCATATTGAAGTGGATACTCGAAGACAAGAGTCGACTTGAAGTCTAATTAATCCGAGCTAATGCTCTCAAATGGTGTGAAGCTGGTGCCCTTTTTACATTGAATGATGATGTTATGATTTATATTACATCTTTATATGTAGTATTACATGGACATAATCTAACAGTGGGAATGCTAGCTGGTTTCATAGAAAAACAATATCAATACAATACAATTTCACATCCTTATAGTAATGATCTACTTCTAGATTCTAAATACCCAACTCTGCAGGTATATCAACAAGCATTGTTATCCCTCGTTACTGGTTGTTTAACGTAAAAAACCCACTTCAAGTGTGTCCTACCGCACATAGCAGTAGAATGTCAAGTACCTCATGTATCTGACACGCTAGGATATGTCCTGACATCCCTAGGAGTGTTCTAATGTTCAAGAAAGAAGTTCATATCATGAAAGAAAAAATAGTATGTGAACACTACGGTATTTGTGAAAAGGAAATATGTTCATAAGCATTGCAATATTCCTCAGATCAGTATGCGTCATCCATGGAAAATTAATTAAGGAGACCATTTATCTCAGATGAAACATCTTAAAGAGAACTTTTCATTCAGACCCTTGGGTCTAGGGTGTCCAAGCAATGGATCCAGTATTTCTCACGTCTTGAAAAGATCGACTGGTAATCACCTCCTCTGTGGGGGCGTTTCACAACTTCCAAAATTTGAAATTTTAGTTGGGCTATGGAATGATGATTTTCCAGAAAGTGTCTAGATAGTGGCGATTTAGTGTTCTTACATCGGATGGTTGAAATATGTTCGGTCCATCTCTCCTTGGCAGGTCTGGTTGTTTGACCTACATACAAATGTCCACACGGACATTTAATAGATTAGATTACTCCCGGTGTAAGGCATGTCGCATAATCCTTCAGTTTAATTATTTTCCCGGATTGGGGATGATTGATGAAGTCACCTTTCACCACGCAGTTGCAGTATGAACAAGTCAGACACGGAAATGTGCCATTTTTTCTTTGTTGATAAATATAGTTGTCTATCTTTTGGTGGTCTTTCTGCCTTCACCAATTTGTCCCGCAAGTTGCGGCCTCTCTTGAACGCCATCATCTGTGCTTTAGGGAATAGCTTATGGAGTGTTGGATCATTTTGGAGTATTCCCCAATGGTTTCTGATTGTCTTGCTAATTTGAAAGCTCTGTTGAGAAACTGTTCTTGCAGGTGCCCAAATGGAAAATCCATTATCGATACTCATACCTCGAGTCACCTGTGCGCACATTGTGCACCTTCCACATGAGGCATGGCCAACTAGTGGGACACTCCCCCACAGTGTCTGTTGTTTAGCCCTTTCGTTGTCTGGGTCACTATTATCAGAGAGGGTGTGGACTAGATGGTCTCTCAGGTTGTGTCTACGTTTGATGGCAAATGCAGGCTGTGCCATAGTGCTTGATCCGGTATTGAGGATCGGCCAAAGCTTCCGTATTTCTCTTTTTAACACATTAAAGAGTGGTGAATAGCTGAACACCGCAGTGATGTTTTCCTGGGTAGTTGTTTTCGGGTGTTGTTGTAAGGTGATATCCCTAGGGATATTGCTATCTCTTTTGCATGAGGTGTTCATGATATTTTTTGGATAACCTCTCTGCACCAATTGTTTCTTGAGTATGCCCACCTGAGTGCCATAATCGCCAGGGCGTGTGCATGTCCGTCTGTACCTCAAGAATTGTCCAAATGGGAGGTTGTCTCATAGTGCTTGTGGATGGTAACTTGAGTAGGCCAGTGGGGAATTTCAATCTCATCATCAATACTGACAAAGCTGTGTCTGAGAACCTAATACGTGAATTGCTTGAGACATTGGATATTATTAAAAACCAGATGGCCCTTGAGAACTATAATACCAAATCGATGGCCCTAGAGGCAACAATTAAAGCATTCAGAGTTATGAATGTGGCCAAAAAGATGTTTAAATTGAAGAAGGACTTGGCATCCTTGATACATTGTAAAATGTACCTGTAAACGTCTGAAGATGATTACATCCCAGAAGCAAAACAAACTAGATGTGATGCCTTCCAACAAAACTCACAACCATTGAACAGAGGCTACACACGATCGGGCTCCTCGAATTATTCTAGCAATAGTTCAGATGATGAGATGATGCATGGGCAGGACCAGCCGGCCAGTATGAACGACGAGACCGTCAGGTACACTTTAATGCACCCCCACAGCATACAGGGAACCCTGGACTCAAATTTTTAGGCCTGCGAGGCAATAACAGAGGCAGAGCCAGATGGCAGACCCAATGGCCACGAGTAACACACAGCAGGGGTCGGGGGCTCCAACAACCAACCTTTTGACACAACAACCTGCTGGGTCTGAAACACAGATATTACAAAAAGGACTATCGTTTGAGCCTACAGCTAAATATGACCCTTTCCAAACTAGAATTGAAGTGACACAGTTCATGCACGACATCAGGCTTAAACAATTCTTTGGAGACAATAAAATCAATACACAACCTAACCGGACGGGCTTATGCCCACCGTCACAATTTTTTCCCCCCTCACATACCAACACTGTTGAATCGGTCACTTTTGAACAAGCACTCTTACAAACGATTTAGGCTCTGGAAGATGCGATGCCATTTGTAGACAACAACTGCACCAAGGACAACTGGCGGCTCTATTTACAAGGCTATTGTTATAAAACCAGCCGGCGAAGGGGAAGCTACGGTAATAATGAACAACCGCGATTACACCCGTATGGTAAACTTTCTCCTTCGAGATGGCAATAGCTATAGAAATTAGCAATTGACCCCACACCCGCCATCAGGGCTTTAATAGCCCCTATTGTTGAAGAAGGTATAGCAGAAGGCTATATCAGTGCAAGGGAAGCAAGCGTTTTTGACACCTTCATACCCTAGACTCCCCACGTTCTATGTCCTCCGTAAGATTCCTAAGGGCATTTTCCCTTCGCCGGGCTGGCCCATAGTGTCGGGCATTCATTCCATATTGGAACCACTATCTCAATATGTTGATTTTTTCATTAGAGATGAGATCCCCAAAATGGAATCTTTTGTTAAGGACTCAACAGCAATACTCAACCTACTAGGAACAGTAACCTTCAATGCCGAAACATAATGGTTGGTAACCATGGACATTGAGTCACTAGATTCCACAAACAGACATGGTGGCAGCAGTTCAACTACTTCTTGAGGCAGATACACAACTGGATAACGGACATGCATCATTTATTACGCAACTGGAAGAGATTGCCCTCACTCAGAATGCGTTTCTATATGATGAAACCTTTTATCAACAGATTTCAGGAACTGCCATGGGTGCTACTTTCACCCCTAGCTTTGCTAATATCTATGTACATCAATTTGAAGTGAAATACGTTTATCCAGCGATCAATCCATTAAAAAAACAGATTCTGGTATGGTGCAGGTACATAGATGACATTCTGGTCATTATTGAAGGTTCTGCAGAAGACCTGACACTCTTCCATACCTGGATAAACGAATGCAACATCCATCTAAACTTCAGCATTGACTCTAGTAAACAGGAAAAACACTTTTTGGACCTCCACATTTTGGCGCAAGAGGGAGGACTTGTATCCAAAAACAACGAAAGGGCCAAACAACAGACACTTTGGGGGAGTATCCCACTAGTTGGCCATGCCCCATGTGGAAGGTACACAATGTGCGCACAGACAACTCGCAGTACCAGTATCGATATTGGATGGAAGACACCATGGCAACAGAGTGCCTTTACCAATTGCCACAGCACAGGGTGGTAAATTTGATCACCTGCCTGTGCCAATTACATGATGTAGGAATGACAGTAAGACCTATTAAGAAAAGGCAGATTGAACACAAATCATTCATTAGAACTCTGAAACTAACAGCACCGATGGTATTCCATTTTTCGACCATAGGTCATACTGCAGATGTGTTCAAATGGACAGTGCTCGAGAAGGTAAGCCCCCACATAGGGGGGGGGCAATTTCAGCAATCTACTGCTAAAGAGAGAACAGCAGTGAATTCTTAGTTTGAAAACCTGCAAGAATGGCCTGAATGAAACCATCCAGTGGCATGACCTTGCTGTCATGAAATAATAATAAAAACGTACAGATGTTCCACCAGCCCAAGAGCGTGTGAACCTCACATTGACTAGCTAGTTGGCACTGGTTCACCTTTGTACAGCAGCTGTGTGGACTGAAAATGGAACTCCCACATTTGTAATTGAGATTATGTAAAATGACACTAGTATCTCAGGCCAGAATACCGCTAGACCCTCGATGTTGGGGAGCCCGAAAATAAATATCAGCAATATACATAAAACCTGCATGGTTGACTTCTTTCCTTTCTGATCGACCATCCCAGGTCCAAATTGAGTCCTTCCTTTGCCTCTATCTCCATCTCCACAAGTTACACCAATAGGTTGCTTTGGGGCCCACTAACCATTGGCCTTTGGTCATGGGCACGGCCTACGGCCGTAGACACTGTACTTGTTGTACAAATACATTTCTTTGGGCCTACTAGCTATGACTTTCGGCCGTGGCCACTGTACATGTTACACCAATAGGTTTCTTTGGGAGCCACTAGCCATGGTCTTCATCCGCTATATCATCAGTGATGCCATCCACTCCTACTGCTAGGTAAGACCAGTGGGTCTATGCAAGACCTTCTGCACATTTTTGTAATCCTCACTGAAATCGATAAAATGTGTGTGCATAATTTCTACATCAGGGCATTTTTACCGAAAAGTGTGTATCCTATTATGCTGTTGGCAGTTGTCACCACATTACAATTGTGCTTGTGGCCCTAGTGGGGCTACTTCAGTTCAGGCCTTTCTTTTTCACCATGGCTGCCACCACTGCAGCCCCTCCCAGCACCTGAGTGCTCCTTACACCCTCTTTGCTGTGACTGCCGTGATTGGCTGTCTACACCTTCCTAAGGCCAATCGGTGAGCCGGCAGGCAAGAGAGCCAGCCACCCAGTCCAAGGCCCTCACCAAGGCACCGGTATGGCCCTGTACGGTGCTGGAGGGAGCACCTCCCCCTGCAGCTATTCAGCAATCAATTCTTGGATCTCCCTGATCTCCCACCCTCCTATATCTGCTCTAATCACTCCTGCTCCTTTTCCTACCTGCCCAATCTGTAACCTCTAACTCTCTGAACCAAAAGTAGTATGCATCTTGATGTGCATCATACTGACTGCTACGGCTCTCTTAATGCCCTACTTCAGTGAAAGAAAAGGAAAATGAAAATATGTGACTTATAATTCTTCTATTCTCTGGTGTGCTTCCAACCGTGCATCCACCAGCATTTTGTACTGCTTTTGAGTGCTTCTGGCTAAAATCGAAATTAGGTGTGCTACCAATTTTCTGCATATCTGGACATTTCCAATCATGCTCATTGATCTCGTTCTGCTTGGCCGTCTGGTGTAATTCTGCTGTTGCATGGTGATTGACTTTCTCCCCTGCTATCCTCTGGCTCCCCCCCACCTCTCGTCACCGTCCACATGGTGCTCTCCACCTCCCCTATCTTTTCTAACTGCTTCTGCCTCTCCTATTCTTCCTCTCTCACAAAGTCTGGAAGGAAGAAGCTAAAAAAGTTACTCCTGAGTTCTAACCCTGCTCTGCCCATTGCAGACACCTACATCAATGTTTCTTCTATAGAGACTATCACTAACATTCTCTTTTCTGTTTTCTTCTTCTAACCTATGGACCCCATATGGCCTCAGTCCTCTCCCCTTTCTCCTCCTCTTCCATTACTGGCGGCATCAGATGGGAAGTGCTCTTGGCTCACTTTGCATCTTTCAAATGAACCATTAATGTCAGTCATAATCACACTGTCATGGGCCATGGCTCTCAGTCCAACCTCTGCCTTCTTAACAGACGTCTTCCTTCTCTCTTCAACTTCCCTCCCTCTCCTTCCATCCCTCTTTCCCTCCTCTCCCCGCCTCCCTTCCCCATCGTGGTGCACCCCACCCTTGTGGCCGCCCTCAAAAATCTTTTAAAGCAGGCAACCAGCTTCACCTAGCTACCCTCAATTCTGCTATCAAGCATTACCCTGGCATCTGTCACCTCCTTGAAGACCTTGACCTTGATGTCCTTGCTTTCACTGAGACGTGGTTCAAGGCCAGCTCTGTCACTGCATTTGACACTCTTCTCCCTGAGGGCTACAAGATCTACTCCAATCCCATGCCCTCTTGGACTATGATGCCAGCATTGTTTTCATACACTACGCAACAGAGGGGGCAAAGTTAAGGTGGACTTGCTTCAAATGTGAGTGCAGAATTTCAATAGTTTTGTTGTGTTACATCTGATCACCTTAACTCTCTCTTAACTAAAGTTTATTCACAGAATTTCAAGGGTTTTGTTATGCTATAGTTTATTTGTACATGTTGCTCCAATAGTTTTTTTTTGGGGTCCACTAGGCACCGCCTTTAGCCGTAGCCACTGTACATGTTGCTCCAATAAGATTCTTTGTGGCTCACTAGCAATGGCCTTGGGCTGTGGCCGCTTTACATGTTGCACGAATATGTTTTTTTCAGGCCCACTAGCCATGGCCTTCGGTCATGGCCAGTGGCCACGTTCTACGGCCGTATCCGCTGTACATGTTGCACAAATAGGTTTCTTTGGGGCCCACTAGCCATGGCTTTTGGCCGTGGCCACTATATATGTTGCACCAATAGGTTTCTTTTGGGCCCACTAGCCATGGCCTTCATCACTGATATCATCAGTGATGTCATCAGTGATGCCATCATTACGGTGATACGCTACGCAACAGGGGGTGCAAAGTTAAGGTGGACTTGCTTTAAATGCAAGTGCTGAATTTCAAGGGTTTTGTTGCGTTAAATCTGATCACGTTAACTCTCTCTTAACAAAGGTTTTTTCACTGAACTTCAAAGGTTTCATTGCTATGTCTTTTTCACGTTACATCTGATCACATTAACTCTCTCTAAAACTAAAGTTTTTCACAGAACTTCAATGTTTTTGTTGCATTAAATCTGATCACCTTAACTCTCCCTTAACTAAAGTTTTTACATGGAATTGCCTGAGTTTTGTTATACTACAGTTTCTCTGGGGCCCACTAGCCATGGCCTTCAGCATGGTCACTGCACATCGTGCACTAATAGGCTTTTTTGGGGCCCATTAGGTACAGCCTTCAGCCATGGCCCCTGTACATGTTGCATCAATCGTTTCTTTCGGGCCCCCTAGCCATTGCCTTCGGTGATGGCCCCTGTACATGTTGAGCCAATGGGATTCTTTGGGGCCTACAAGCCCTGGCCTTTGGCCATGGCCAGTGGCCACGGCTTTTGTCTGTGCCCACTGTATATGTTGCACCAATAGGTTTCTTTGGGACCACTAGCCATGGTCTTCAGCCGTGGCCACTGTACGTGTTGCACCAATACGTTTCTTTGTGCCCACTAGCCATGGTCTTCAGTCGTGGCCACTGTACATGTTGCACCAATACGTTTCTTCGGGCCCACTAGCCAGGGCCTTCAGCCGTGGCCACTGCACATGTTGCATAACGTCCCTTTAACAATGTTTTTTCGTGAGTTTTATAGGTTTTTATTAGTGCAACTTAACCATAACGACCCTTTAACAAAGTTTTTTCAGTGAATTTCATGGGTTTTTACCATGCTATTCGCCTACAACTTACTAATATCATACTTACCCCAATATGGCAACTTTTTTGTCAAATTCTCAAAATTGCACCTTAAAACCCTGCCATTTCCCACCTTCTAGCATCATTTTAACACTTCTATACACTTTTTGGACATTTCTCCACTGTTTTTGCGTCCGTCGACATCCACGAACGGCTGACATCATCACGGAACCTTCCGGACAGTGCCATGTGACCATGCGCTCGCACGTGGCATGATGACCTGTCTGCGAATGCGACCGCCCTTCGGGATCGGGTCTGTGCATGGAGGACAGTTCGAAACTGCATTTTCTACTGATCTAGGAACTTTCAGGCTCAAAATGTACCCTTGCACAGCTCCTAAACCTATACTTACTCATTATCCATTAACAATCTTGTACAAAGCACATCCTTGGAAGAATATCAGCAAAACTGCTATTTATTTTAAAAATGGCATCAGCTATTGGCATCCCTCCTCCCCAAGAGCCACCACCACCAGCTGAAGGACCTACACAACAAATAAAGAACAATACATCCAAAGACAATGAAGCGGAACAAGAACATGAGGTAGAGGAAGTGCCTACCGCTAGCACCCAGAGAGAATCATGGGTGTGGCAGTTCTTTACCACTGTTGGGAATGTACCAAAGGCTAAAGCTACCAAAGTGAAATGCACCAAGTGCAACTTTGTTCTCCGCTGTGGACTACCTGGACAGTACTCCTACGGGACCATCTCCATGCACCACCACACCAAATCCAACCACTGCAATGCTCTCAGAAAGATTGTTCCTTTCTTAGCAAGTAGTATTGATATTGATATTGATATTTTATTTCTATCTCGCTCGCACACAAATGTTGCAGAGCGCGACAAGGCCAGGGAGGGGAACAGAAGAGAACAAAACAGCGATCTTACTAGGCACAGTGACATTGAGAACATGCAAGTGCATGGGAGAGGGGAGGGGAAAAGTGCATGGAAGGGGGGAGAAGTGGAAAGTGCGAAGCAGAGGAGAAACAGATAAATAACAATAAATAAATAATAAAGGCAACAAACAGTGGTAGTGCAGCCAGAAATGTGCAAGTGCTAGGTTTAAGGCAGCAGACAGGGTAGGTCTGATAAGTGCAGGAAGAAAAGGAGGGGGACTGTATGGGTACAGATACAGACCCCAGTGCAAGGGGAGGCCCGGAGGCAGTGCGGGAGGGTGGCATGGTGAGCAGGTACCTGGGCCCGGAGGACAGAGGGTGGCCAGGTACACGGTGCCAAGAGAGAACAGATCAGCAGGGGAGAGGGGGAGCGAAGACAGAAGAAAAGAGGAAGGTCTTGAGGTGCTTCCGGAACTGGAGATAGCTCTCCTCAAGTTTTAGAGTGGCAGGGAGGCTGTTCCAGGGGGAGGCCCCATCCGAAGACAGAGATCTGTCCACAGCTCGTTTCTTTGAAAAACGACTGGCCCTGAGGGAGTTGGAGGTAGAGGAGCCAAGAGCTCGGGAGGGAAGGTATTTGCAGAGGGATCGCTGAAGGAATTTTGGACACAGGCCCCAGAAAACCTTGTGGACAATCCAGAGGGTTTTGAATTTAATCCCTGCATCCACTAGGAGCCAATGGAGAGATTTCAAAGTTGGAGAGATACGATCCCAGGGCTTGGGGCCAAGGACACTTCTTGCAGTCCTGTTCTGGATTAGTTGCAGAGGGCGGAGAGTAGAGGCAGGTAGATTTAGAGGAGGTGCAGTAGGACATTTGACTTTTTAGAGACCTCAGAGATGTGGGCGGAGAAGGAAAGGGTGGAGTCAAGGATGACCCCGAGGTTCTTAGCCTGTAGTTAGTTAGTAGGCTGTCTTCCTCCACCCCATCTTCCTCAACCAGTACTGTAACCACACAGCCTACTTCTGTGGGACCCAAAATCCCACCAGCTTCCTTGCAAGCAATAAAAATGACTGTTGATCCATATCTTTCGGAGACAACAGTCCTCTGTATGTACTGCAACACAGTACTCTGCAGGGGGAAGCAATTTTGAGGTGCTTTTGAAGCTGTTATCAAGGAGCATGAGAATCACTGCCCCTACCATAGACATAACACATGTGCAACATCTTCCCCTGTCCAACTGCCCCTCCATATTAGTGCTTGGTGCCTCTTCTGTGAGAACAACTGAAGCACTAACCTGTTTGACTGTTCAGTAAGGATGCAGATGAACAGGAAAACCTCCCAGAAAACTATTGTGACTCTGTTCGGGTATACAGGGAGTCAGGAGAACCCTCCTGGAAATCTGCAATGGGAAAAAACCCTCTTGGGGCAGAAACTCCCTTGTTGTAGCGGAGGCGGAATATTGTAGCGGAGGTGGAATGTTGTAGCGAGGACTGCGAATGGTTTTGGCAATCCGATGTCGGCAGACTTGAATGATCAAGCATAACTTCAGCACAGCGGCAGCAGGTAAGGGCAGCAACAAAGGGAGAAAAGAACCGAGATGCCAGCACAGGAGAAATGGAGATTCCAGAAGAGAGGAGGAAGGGAAGGGAAATCGCACAGAGCGGCACGGGCTCCAATAACCAAAGGGAAACACAAAAAGGGAGAAATCACGAAGCAGGACAGGCTTTGAATGTTGGGAAAAAGATAGGAAAACACAGGTTAGACTAGTGTTAATGCCACAAGAAAGAAGCAACGCGTCAGCTTAACGTTCCATAAGCCCTTATGAGCTGGAGCTGTCATCTGTTTCGGTCTTCAGTACCGGCGTGCCGCCATCTTGAGGAACAACTAGAATGTGTGAAGTGGTACAGAATGCAGGAGCTATCTGCCGCCATCTTGGGAGGAATAATGAATAGCAATATAAATGTCTCACCCATCGAGACCACAACAACCAGCGAGGGTACCGCTTATTCCTTATAGTATGACCACTTCACAGCGTTCCAGGCCTGAGCTTTCAGGGATGTGTCCTGTGAAACCTTTCCAACTATCGCATTGCATGCACATCAGAAGCAACTTTCCCCAACCGTTCTGCTGGTCTGTACCCTTTCCAGTCTATAAGGTAAAAGAGTCTGCCTCGGAAGTAACGAGTGTCACATATAGCCACAATCTCATATTCAGGACCTTGTGAGGTATTCACTGATGGCGGTCTTGGGTTTGCTCTTCCAAAACAATCTGCAATGTGTGATTTAAGTTGGCATACATGAAAAACTGGATGTATACGGTTCTAGGTAGGAGGTAATTTGAAATGATAGGCCACGGTTCCAACGATGCCTGCAATTTCGAAATGGACCAAAGTATTTAGGGGCTAACTTTGTAGGTTTAAGTCGTTTGGGCAGAAACATGGAAGACAACCAGACTTTTCCCCCCAGTGAGTAAGTAGGAGATGGGCTCCTTTTTTGGTAAGCGTATGTCTTGAGGGTAGTGGTGTTTTCCAATGCTTCCAGGGCAGTAGTTTAGCCTTTCTTGATGTCACAGATGAGAGTGTCAATGACAGGCAACTTCTGAGTTGAAATCTGGGCAGTAGGAACTGCAACCAAATGAAAGGCATATGAGCAATAGAAGGGGCTGACTCCCATTGAGGAATGCTAGGTATTGTTGTATGCGAATTCCGCAAAAGCCAAAAGATCACTCCAATTATCCTGTGTAGCTGACATGAAATGATGAAGGTATTGCTTGAGAGACTGATTTACCCACTCTGTCTACCATCTTGTCTGAGGATGATATCCAGAAGAGAGAGCTCTCTGGATTCCTAGAAGCTTGCATAATGAAGCCCAAAAAGCTGAGGTGTACCACGTTCCTCTATCTGACGTAATCTTGGTAGGTAGTCCATACAGGCAAAACATTGTTTGCAGAAAACACCTAGCCATTTGGGATGCTGTGGGAATCAATTTTAATGGAAGGGAATGAGCCATCTTTGTGTGAGTATCCACAGTTACCATAATGGTGGTGAAACCAGAGGATGGGGAAGTTCTACTATAAAATCTGCAGAATGTGTTGCCATGGTTGTTTAGGTAGTTCAGCTTGTACCAGTAACTACTCAGAAGGAGTGCTTGGTTCTCTGCACGTCTGCTCCAGTGACTGCCATTTACTCCTGAACGCAGCACTGCGAGAGCTGCTCTTGCTGCCTGGCCGCTTCCTGGAGGGGGCGGGGCCTACTCCCATCACGTGACGGATCACGTGATTATCTCACTCCTCATATTGCCGGCACAACCGCCCTTGCGGCGTGTTCTTAAACTACTCGGAAGGAGTGCTTGGTTCTCTGCACGTCTGCTCCTGTGACTGCCATTTACTCCTGAACGCAGCACTGCGAGCGCTGCTCTTGCTGCCTGGCCGCTTCCTGGAGGGGGCGGGGCCTACTCCCATCACGTGACGGATCACGTGATTATCTCACTCCTCATATTGCCGGCACAACCGCCCTTGCGGCGTGTTCTTAAACTACTCGGAAGGAGTGCTTGGTTCTCTGCACGTCTGCTCCTGTGACTGCCATTTACTCCTGAACGCAGCACTGCGAGTGCTGCTCTTGCTGCCTGGCCGCTTCCTGGAGGGGGGGGGGCCTACTCCCATCACGTGACGGATCACGTGATTATCTCACTCCTCATATTGCCGGCACAACCGCCCTTGCGGCGTGTTCTTAAACTACTCGGAAGGAGTGCTTGGTTCTCTGCACGTCTGCTCCTGTGACTGCCATTTACTCCTGAACGCAGCACTGCGAGCGCTGCTCTTGCTGCCTGGCCGCTTCCTGGAGGGGGCGGGGCCTACTCCCATCACGTGACGGATCACGTGATTATCTCACTCCTCATATTGCCGGCACAACCACCCTTGCGGCGTTAAGCCCTGGAGGCAGTAAGGGCTGGAGCCGCTGTTTGGCTGTTCGGCTGTGAGTATCAGGCCTACTGCTACTAATACTGTGGCCTACGTCCATCTTAAGCTACCAGGGTACGGGGTGGAGAGTAGGACTCTGGCAGCTCCACTAGCCGCCGGGCGTTCCCAACCCTGCAACAGAGTGTTTTCTTCAAACTCATTTTCCTAATTGTGG
Organism: Ambystoma mexicanum; assembly: GCF_040938575.1. Classification (NCBI taxonomy): domain Eukaryota; kingdom Metazoa; phylum Chordata; class Amphibia; order Caudata; family Ambystomatidae; genus Ambystoma; species Ambystoma mexicanum. The sequence goes on along the minus strand of NC_090932.1, from coordinate 288,641,374 downwards.
ATATTCTAAATAATTATGTTTTTAAGCTGACGTAATCAGAATTATTCAGAGGTTGCGAGCTGTTCTCCCCTCCGGGTTTAATTCAAACACATTCCTTTTGGCACAACTATAGTATAGAATGTTTTGGTTTTTATATTAGCCCTGTTCGCTGTTCGCAGCCATTTTAAAAAAAAAATAAAAAAAAATAAATAAAAAAACATTTTTTGGGTGTTTCCGCACCTTAGAGGTTGCGAGTTGTTCTCCCCTCAGGGTGCTCCTTTCTCTATTCTAATATTTTCTAATATATTTCTTTTCCGGGTTTTTTTCACTTTTATAATATGCCCGCACTTAGAAGCGGGTTTGAAACTGCGGTGAGTCAAGTTACTAAGATAGTAAAGGACCAATCAGGCTCACTGACTCATTGTGAGGCGCTCATTAGTATTGACCACATCGAAAATATGGCTGCCTCGATGTCATTGGTCGAGAATATAAATGAAAATTCTAACACTAGAGCTGAAGGGAGCCCGAAGGGACATCCTACCATAGATCCTGCAACTTTGAATGTTGTAACGTTGACTGAGGTAAATGTGGACATACCAGATATAGAGGATACGGGGGCTAATAGGGACATACCAGACTCTAGACAGGAACTTACAGATGAGGAATGTCTTCAACAAAGTCGAATTGGTACTAAAAGGGTAGTCCGGTATCATGCGTCCACTCCCCTTCAGAAGAGGATTATTACTGGGAAATTACAGGCAGGAGATAATCAATGCTTGGAGTCTTTGATATGGAAGGGGAAACAACCGTGTGGAACTCTGCAATTCACGCATATTTCGCCGGCAACATTTATCTTTGGGAAGGATAATAAGGATAAGGTGCAATGTGCCCTCGATTCTCCTCAGTCGGGGAGCTCTAAGCAGGATGGTGAGAGGGACCAATCTAAAGAGACCCCCATATGTTCTAAGTATAATCTTAACCAGCCCATTGGAGAGAGTGATTTGGATGATTCCTTCTTTACTACGGCAGATGCTACAGGTCATCTGCTGAAAGAAATTGTTGATTTAGAGATACCAGTAGGTAGATTTTTGTCCAAAGACAAGGGGGTGAGGAGCTTATCAGAGGGTGCGCCATTTGATACACTCTCACAAAATAGAAAAACTCCTACAATGTGGAAACAACAAGAGGGTAGACACCTTTCCCCTATTAGACCGATCACAAAGACACTTATACTACCTATATACACTAAGACCAGTCATACCCAAACTGATAAGGAAAGGGATTACTTACCCATAACTGTAGATAAAGCTACCGACCCTCAGCAAACCATATTGGAAAATCTTGGGGGAGCCGAAGATAAACAGGAATCTCCTGGTTTGAGAAGGGAGGAGAGAGGAGATCACCTGATATCACTTCTATCCAACCTACACATTCGTTTGAATTTGGCCTTGAAAACCCTAGGTGAATCCCAAGAGACTATTGGGTGCTCTATGGTAGGGCAACAAGCGGCTTTTAACCAATTGGTGACTCGTCTGGCTTTCTTAGAGGGTATAGTGGAGGCTAAGAACCTTAATGAACAGACTACTAAAGAAAAGAGTCTATTTGAAAAATATAGAGAGGAACAAGATACCAGGTTAAAGACCATGGATGCTAAGATTACTACTCTGTTGGAAGTTATGCTTACAGGAGATCGCCCCACCTCGTCAAATATAGGGGTAGAGGATCAAGTCTCCCAGGGAATAGGAGATAATAAAATCAATAATGAAAACTATGGGAAGGAACTGTGCTGTCCAGATAGTCCTTCGGTCCTTCTGGATGCCATAATTATGGCAACAGAAGGGCCCACTCAGGAACAGGACAGTGAAAAGTCCAGCACTCAGATGCAGGTGAGAGAAACGATAAAAGAGGGGGAATGTCTAAACATTAGTAGTGAGGGCTCAATAATCTCCCAACATAATTCTTCAAAAAAAGGACAAAAATGTAAACAAAAGAAAAAATACAGAGAGGAAAAATTAGCAGTCCAGGTATTAGAAATAGGTTCTAACATGAATAATGATCTAACAGCTCCAGTAAATAGCTCGGACTATGATATAAATGAGACGCCCCAATCCCCTGTCGGTAGACGAAAAAAGACAAAAAAGCAGCCTAGGATGCCCAAAAAAAGCAAAAACATGCCTAACATAAAAATTAAAGGCAGAAATGCGAATCTCAAAGGTATCAGAAATATCCCGTCTCAGGAAGAGCCTGATGATACGGGGAGCCACAAGGCTTCTAATAAAGAAGATGGTCAGGTTTGGGGGGAGCCTAGTATTAAAGACTCCCTGCCCAGGGGGGAAACTTATACTGACCTAAATACAGAGGAGAATAATATACTAAAAGTTGGCCTTGAGCGCATACAAACTAATCAAACAAAGATGACAGCTTTCGGTAAAATAATTAGTACTAAACACGCTAGAACATCCCTAGGCACACAACAAATTGGGCACCCTATTATTTCCCAAGAAATTCCAGTAGTAGCAGGTCCCAGTACTTCCCCCTTACAGGGGCTGATGGTGATAGCTGAGAAGGGGACTGAATTTACTAGTAATAATACGGGAGATACCCCCCAAGATACATATCTTTCCAAAACCCAAGAACCTCAAGAAACGGCTGTGTTTAAAGCTAGTACTGACCATATAAAGAAGCAATCTGTTCCGGCCGAGCACCCTATAAAGATCTGTACAGGGAAGATACTGGGTTGGATCAATAATAACAATACAGACTCGCAGATTTATTTAAATAGAACTTACCTTCTAAGTCTGTTTAAAAAGATTCCCTTATTACGAGCAATAACAACAGATGATATAGACTCCATCTGTCTACCTAATCATAATAACCATCGTATGGTAAGTTGTTTTCATTCAGCGATGGTAGCAGATATGGTACGTGCTCAAGAAAAGAATCTCAACTCTTTGGGTTATGAACTAACTACTTTAGTAAATGACAAAGAGGTTGATGAGTTTCTTCAATATAAGGAAACAGATAACAACCAAATTCAACAAACCCCACAATCAGGTAATAATAAATTAGAAAACTTTGGTCCAGGGTTGGCATTAATTTCTAGCCTTCTAAATAGTGGCCATGATTGGTCATGGTTACAGCCAGCACTTAAAACCTTGGAGATATTCAGACAAGATAGCGGGCGCTCCTAACAGCTCTAATATAGATGTGATTTCCTGGAATTCATGCGGGGGAGCACACGTCGACACGTTTTTGAATAAAAGGGATCATTATGTGCACCCCCGTATATATTTTTTTCAGGAAACCATGATGCTGTCTGATATACATATAGAAGGTTTCTATACCTTTTCTTCTTTAGCATCGCACGGACCTTTGGGCAGACCTAGTGGTGGTCTGATTATAGCCATTGATCGTAATCTGGGGTTTCACGGGGAGGTGATCTTTAGGAGTGATTGGCTTTTGGGCATCATTCTCACTTCGGAGAATAGGGTTGAACCGATTCTCATGCTGAATCTCTATTGGAACCCGTTAAAAGTGGCGATTGATGAAGTGGAAGATACTCTCAATATGATTCTGGGAGGATGGTTCGAGAAAGGGTTTGGCAATCGTATTATCTTGGGAGGGGACTTCAACTCGGCCTGCGCTGAGGGTTCCACATTAAATGAAAGGGGGTGATTCCTAGATTGCTACCACCACATATTAAAAGAGGCATACGGTGGGATAATTATCTCGACCATTGGGACCTGGGTCTTTTGGATCACGCTTGGAATTGGAATTTACCGAAATTTACTTGGAAAAGAGGAAGCAATAAGTCTAGAATCGACTTTTTCTATGTTTCAAATAGCAGGAAGCAAGCCTGTGGAAAATTGACACTTATGGAGGTGGAATTGGGTGATCATATTCCCTTATGTTTTTCTCTTTCCATTCCAAATGTGGGTAATTATATTAATCCCACGCTGTGTGGTCTAAAGGCTGGAAATAATGGGAGAAGGGTTGTATGGAATAAGAAAATAATTACGAAATTCAATAACCTGGTTTTGGGTAACCTATCCAGTAGGTTGCCTCATCTTACTAGAGGTGAAGATATAGATTTGGGAGGATTCTACTATAATACTATATTGTCATGTGTCTATAAAATTAGTAGCACCAGCGATAGGGAGGTCATAAAACCTAGGATGAGGGTGGGCGACCCTAGAATCCAAACCTCCAAGTGTAATAAATATAGTGAAATCAAAGCCTTGAAGAAAATGCCCATTCCCTTCATCGAATTTCAGCTCAGAAAGAAAAAAATTATATTGAAACATTAAAATCTGATCAAATCACTGAGAATGGATCAATATCATGAAGCACATCAATTGATGATGCATAATCTTTGTAAGGGCAGAGACGTTAAATTTTGGGCAAATATTAACTCTATGCTCAAGCCTGCAAAAGACAAACTTGATTGCCCGATCCAAGCAGAAGTGTGGAGTGCTTTCTATAAGCAGAAGTTTGCTTTACCTGTTGACCTTACAAGAGAACAGGACCTGGATTTAGGTCCTCCCGTGGTGGAAGACTGTGGGTGGGATTTAGAGGACATCAAATGGGCCATTAACAAACTTAAACCTTCTAGAGCACCAGGCCCGGATGGCATTCCGCCCTTCGTCATAAAGACGTCCCCTGGAATATGGGCTGATTTGCTCAAACCAATATTTGATGATATCTTCAAATACCATACTATTCCTAATACCTGGGCCCAGAGTATTATTGTCCCTATATTTAAAAAAGGGGACGTTCTTAATCCCCAGAATTATAGACCAATAGCCCTTTTAGATGCAGCTAGTAAGGTCTTTGGCATTCTACTTTTAAGGGACATCAACAAATTTACTAGAAGGAATGCCTGCTTCAGTAAATTCCAGGTTGGCTTTAGAGAAGGTTTGGGAACAGACTTGAACGGAAATATTTTGGCTCACTTAAGAGATACAGTCCATCAAACTAAAATGGGCGAAGTCTATATGGCTTCCTTGGATCTCTCTAATGCTTTTGACGGGGTCATTAGAGATAGATTGTGGACCAAAATGTTAGCAATGAATTTTCCACGTAAGACTGTTCAACTCTTGGCTCTATTACATAGAAATACCTCTGTCAGGGTGCGCTTATCTTACGAAGGCTCCCTTTCTGATCCCATTGAGACTGAGGTGGGGGTTAAGCAGGGCTGTTCACTTGCACTCACGCTCTTCAACCTGTACGTCAGCGATGTGGAGGATATGTGGCGGGGTCCCTCCATCGCTCCCGTTAGGATGGGAAGTTTGGTTATTGAGTGGATGGCCTTTGCGGATGATTTCATTCTTTTCGATCGGACCCCACGGGGTCTTCGCAGAAGGATGGATATTTTCTATCAATATGCTATGATGAATAATCTTTCCCCCAATGCATCTAAATCTCGAACGATTGTAATCTCTAAGAAGAGAGTTGTTAAATCTTATGTTTGGAAGATGGGGGACAATCCGGTGGAACAAGTGCAGGCCATAACATATTTAGGCTATAATTTTTCTAACAACTCTAGCCTAAAGAGGTGGAAATCGAGTCTCGCAGAAAAAGCGTCTAAATTAAAGACTCAAATGAAATTTTTGAGGGTTCGAGTATGCAAATTTTCGCTTCTACCCATTAGACGCTTCTATCTTGCTAAATGTGAGCCAGTTCTCTTATATGGTCTGGATATCTGCACCAAGGATATGAGTTCCTATTTAAATGTGGTCCAGGGTAAATTATGGAAGGAAGTAATGGGCCTTTCCATGGCAATCCCTAATGCCATTATCCGGCATGAATTATGTCTTGTCTCACTTAAAGCCAGATATTTGTGGAGACAGCTTTCCTTTTTTAGAAAAATGAATGATCCTCTTACGAATACCCTGTATGAGCTGTTGAATAGGGTGATCAAATCTGGGTCAGTTCAATCAATTAAGGGATTCAGCGACAGAATGAATTCTCTGCTATATACTTTAGGCTCTAGTTTAGACGACTTGGTGCAACGACCCGGCCTAGTTAAGAAATTGTTATTCAAGGCAGATTGGGTGGATACAGTCAATAAAATAGAGTCCTATGCAACTTATAAAGAATATGCTAAATTTGTACATGCAAGGGAATGTATCCCCGTTTATTTACTTAGATTCCCCTGCTACAGGGCGAGAACCACATTTATGCGTTTTAGACTCAACCAGATGCCGACCCTAGAAAGAATTCATTATTGGATACATAAAGAAAGGTGCTTAATTATATTTCACCTAGCCTTACATGTCACTTTTGTGGAGAAACTGACATGTTAGAAACTCTCAAGCACCTCGTCTTAACATGTGTCCATTTTGGGTCGAAACAAGCTCTATTCCTCACCGATAGATTTGATGAGGATTTAGAAATGTCGAAAAATTTGTTCTGGAGTCGCTGTATGTGGGGTGTTAACATTTCTCTAATTCTAGCTTTGAACTCATTGCTCCAAAATATAACGGAGGAATTGGAAGCCAAAAATAAAGAATTAATTGTGTAGGTAAATATAGGATACAAACGGGTAATGATATTAACAAGGTATATAACTACTATGTAATCTGATTTTAGGGCTGGGAAGGAATCTTTTTAGAATTTTTGTATATGCTGATGTCCTTGATGTTTTAGATGAAATTTCTTGCTTTGTTTCTTCGTTTTGTATGGTATGGTATGATAACCATCTTTTATATTAGTGCATTCTTATATCCTTATGTATTGGTTGTATGAAAGGTATAAATGTGTTTTTTTCACTTGTGGTATATGTTGTATAAGGTTTTATGCAAACTAATAATACAACAATAAAAAATAACAACAAAAAAAAAAGTAACCTTTTGATTGCCAGATTGCAGTCCTTGACGGCTTCGTATTCCTATTTCGGAGATATCTTATGTGTGCCAAGAAGATTAATAAATTTACCTAGAATCTGCATCGTGCTTATATTGCGACTTCTGCAATATTAAATAACTTTTCTTTTTAGAAAGACACTTTTGTGGGTTGTGCTTCTGGTATAGACATAGTAATCACAAATTCTGTTGTTTATCCATACATTTTATTTGTTCTTTTATATATTCTTGCTCATATTTCCATTACACAATTGTCAATTTCTTGCATTAGCTTTCATGCAATTCCAATTTAAATTTGTCTCATTTGCATTCATTTTCATGCAACTCTGGTTTTTCAATTCATAAACTTATCAATGTTTTCAAAATATTTTCAAAATGCATTGACATCCTTATATTCAATTTCTCTCTTTGTCTCATTTGCATTATTTTCATGCAACTCTGTTTTTTCAATTCACAAACTTGTCATTTTTTTCTAAATGCATTGACTTCCTAGTATTAAATTTCTCTCAACACGTGTTTCCCCACGGGCATATATGCCTGTGGTTCCTCAGGAGACATGCTAAATTGAAATGCTTTCTTATTCTGCATGTAGTTGCATCTGTTTCTTCCCGAGATCTTTAAGTATATATTTCCATTTGTGTTTCTCTTATTCTTCTTTTTAGCTTTTATTCAAAGATATTCAGAGTACTTATATCTTTTGCTTCTTGGTTGTTCCTTGGTTCGATTGCCTTCGGAGCATGCCAGGATCTGCACTGTACCAGTAATCTGAATGGTTTCCGACGAGGCACCTTGGCTTGTGAACGAACCGCACATACAGAAACATAATCCTTAACGTCCTTATGTAGAGTGGGCCACCAAAAGTGCTGATTTATGAGATCATATGTGTACCTAATTCCGCGGTGACCTGCACTTTTTGCATTATGACACATGGAAAAAACCTCTCTTTGCAATGTTTTGGAAGGTATGAAGAGTTGGTGTTTGTAAAATAACATTTTTTGAGAGTCTGTCTGTCTGTATTGATGGATGACTAGTTGTAACTCAGTTAGCTGACTGCCTGCCACCTTATTTATGTCTGTAATGAAATCCCCTTTAGAAAAAAAACAGTAACCTGTGGAAACACCCTTTCGCCCTGAGGCGTTGTTGTTGTATTTTCTGCAGATCTAGATAAAGCATCTGCTTGAACTTTTTGCACTCCGGGATGAATGCCAGGGAGAAGTCAAACTGAGAAAAGAAATATGGCCACCGGGCGTGTCTGCTTTTTTAGCATTCCATTTGTTGGAGCACTTTTAGATTCCTGTGGTTCGTCCGAACGATAAAGGGATAAAGGGAGCCAACAACAAGTTGCACGAATCTTGACAAGCTCTTTTGATTGCTAACAGTTCCTTTTCCAATACAGTGTAATTGATTTCAGATTGGGTGGTAAGCCACTGGGTAAGCCACTGGGTGCTCAAATCTATCTGTATGTTTCTGGTTTAACACAGCCCTATGCAGAATACGATGCATACGTTTCTAAAATGAATTGCTGTTATTGATCAGGGGTTTTAAGGATGGCAGCCGAAGTGAAAGCATCTTTCAACCATAGAAAGGCTGATTGAGCTGACGTTCCCCAGTCGAATTTCCTTCCCTTTTGTAGGAGCTAGGTAATGGGTTTGATCTGAGAAGATAAGTCTGATATGAATTTACGATAAAAATTGGAAAAACCTAAAAAACCTTATACTTCCTTGACTGTGGAAGGTTCCTTCTATTACAGGATGGCCATGACTTTAGAGGGATTTATCGAGGTGCCTTTGTTGGACAAAATGAAACCCAAGTAGGGCACATTCTCTTGGTGAAAAGTGCATTACTCTAGCTTCTCAAACATGTGATTTTCACAGAGTCTTTGTAGCACTTCCTTCACATGGTAATATGTTCCTTAAGGGACATGGAAAAAACAAGGACGTCACCCAAATACTGCTGATTTCTGAAATTTCCCTAATTTCCCTCCCCAGTTTATGTTCTAATCTCTTCTGCAAAAAAATATATATATCCAAAAATAACAAAAGAAAGGTTCTTTTAGGAAACATCTTTCACAGTTAAAAAATGATAAATACAAAAAAATCTTATAGACTCAATCTACTTTACATTTCTGAGTAAAGTACATAGACTCAGTAAGATTTCCCAATATTTCCCTTAGCATTTTGTGTTATGCTAATGGGTGCAATGCAGCGTCATCCCCCGTTCCAGGGACTGGAATCGGATATAATGGCCCAGCAGCCCAAGTTATCGGCCCAAGCAAAGCAAGGGCGGATAATGAGGACTCAGGACCGTTATCCCCCATGCCAGCCCCTGAAATGGGGTTGAAGGCCATTAGCACCTCGGGTTCCGAAAGCGGGAATGAGGGGTGCTAAAAAAAAGGGGGGTTTCTTCCTGTACTGGGGGTTTTCCATCCTGCTGTAGGAAGGAAAATCCTTGGAAAGGGAAGCGGGGCTCTGTACAGAGCCCCGCTTCCCTTTCCATGGCAGCCTGCAGAAGGTAAAGAGAGAACCCTATGACCATATTACCACAAGCACATTTCTTTTCCCTTTCAAACCTATCCCACTTTCGAATAACTTTACCACATAGCCGGTCCCAGGTGGACATGGCCACTTTAACCCCATTTGTTATCCCTCATGGTCATGGCCAGTAGCCAGATTGTCCGGGTCATGACCTTATGCCATGATCCGGACAATCTGGCCACCGCCCAAGGCCACAGGCCATACGTCAGTCACCAAAAGTATATCACTATTTTTTGTACCTACATTATGACACTTGTCAAAAAATAATAAAGAGGCACATTTGCAAAACCATGCTTTAAGGTCCTTGCCAATGCTCCTTAACGAGTTTGCTCGAAATCCGCCCCTTGTTTTATTTTTTCAAAAGTGTCAAAATGAATGTACATACAATAGTCATGTAACTTAGACCCCACGTGAGAAAATCCATTAAGACTTTACACAACAATTCAAGAGGTTGGTTCTATAATCATTCTGAAAACCTTTTTTTCACATTCGTCAAACTGCAAAAAAGTTATAAGACATCTAAAAATGTTGAGACCCCCCTCTAATTTAGCCCCCTCTTGCCAAAATCCCACAACACTTTACAGAAACATGTATATCTAGATCTAAAATCTTCCTGCAAACCTTTGTGCAGATTCATCAAATGGCACCACATTTATAAGCCTTTACAATATTTTGGGACTCCCCTCTAATTTTATTCCTTCTAGACAAAACAGCTCCACACTTTCCAAAACCCTTCAGAATCAGGTTGAGAATAACATTCTAAAATATCATGCAGTTTCATTGAGTGGAACCAAAGTTATAAGCCATGCAAAAACTGCTTTTCACCAACTCTGTCATGCAGAAATAGGCATAGAAGCCCCCGAACATCTGAAGTGCTCACGAACATCACAGGACTGTACTGGATATCCAGACTGTTTGTGAACTTCCGGGATGAAAAACACCTGCGTTTTGGATTCTTACAGCCATATCCTATCCCATCCTCATCACCCATCACCTTCCCAGAGATTGTTTGATAAGTTTGACAAGTGCAATGTTGTGTTTTTTAATATGTTTTTACCGCAATGTTCATGGACACTGGCAGATGTACGCAAATCCAACATGGCGGGCGTTTCCAAAAATCTGACGCACTTCACGCTTTTCACCATCCAATCAGTGGGCGCGTCCAATGTCCGCAGACATCATGTTGGCCTCTAGGACAATCGGATGCCTGTCCGTCCGATGTCCACGGACATCATATTGCCCTCTGGGCCAATCGGATTGCCTGTCCACGGACCGAACAGGGAAGTGGGTCTGCGGACAAAACCCAGATATCACACATTTTTTTAATCAACTTTTTGACTGTTTAAAAAAGAAACTACTGGACGGATTTACACCAAATTTACAAAAGCAAATTTGTTGAAAACCACACATATTGGGACCCCCTATAACTTTGCCCCCCCGTCACCAAACTTTGCAGGATCCATCTGATGGGGCCATATACTTTATTTGCAAAGTTCGGAAAGGATTCGTCCAGTTTGGGCAAAGTTATACGCCACCCAAAAAGTGCTCTTCCTATGGTTGAGCAACTTAACCATAACTACAGGGCCGCTACCGCCCTGTAGTTATGGTTAAATTGCTCAACGCATAGGAAGAGCACTTTTCTGGTGGCTTATATCTTCGCCCCCCTAGACGAATCGGCATGAAACTTTGCAGAAAAAGTATATGGCCCTGTAAGATTGAGTCTGCAGAGGAGGGTGAGGTTTTGTGCAGGGGGTGCAAAGTTATGGGGAGGTCCCAAAATTTGTGTTTCTTCCATACACTCAATGGGGAAAGAATTTTGCTCACGCCTACAGCCCAAACTGCTGGATGGAGTTTCACCAAATATAGGGCAGGAGCAGCGGCTTAGTCCTGAAAGTGTGCTTTTGTAATTTTGGCATTCATCTGTCCAGTAGCTAAAAAGAATTAGTGATATCTGGGTTCGGTCCGCGGACTCATTTCCCTGTTTGCTCCGTGGACCGAGTTCTGAATGGCCCAGGGCATGATGTGATGTCCGTGGACACCAGACATGCTCGCCAATTGCACGGTGAAGAGCGTGAGGTGCATCATATTTTCTTTAACACCCACCATGTTGGATCCGTGAACAGCCCTGTGTCTGCGGACAGTGCAATGAGGGAAAAGGTCTGGGAAACACATTTAGGGTTATTTGGTGGTGGATAGAGGGACTGGGGAGGGTGGGGAGTGGAAAAAAGATGATATGGGGCTGTTTGTATAGGTGGAAAAAGAGCATAGGGGTGGTGCGGTAGGCAGCAGACACTGCAGTAGTCTGTGGATAGCGTCCTGGACGGACAGCTTGAGAAACACATTTGGGGTTATTTGGTGACTGAAAGATGGCTTAGGCAGGGTAGGGGAGTGGAATATAGATGATATGGGGATGTTTTCATAGATTGAAAAATAGGGTTGCCGGTCCATTTCAATGTCTGCAGACGTTCTTTGAATTGGGACGGGGGAGTTCAGGGTGAGTTGTGTTATTCCAATATGTATTCTATGTCCTTCTTATGTATGGGTTAATTATGCTATGGTGGTTGTGGCCACTGGTCACTGGCCACAACCATTATACTAATATGTGCATATTAATTAAATCTGGACACTGGGTACAACCATTATAATAATATGTGTATAGTAATTGAACCTAGGCACTGGCTACAACCATTATAATAATATGTGTATAGTAATTCTAGGTAGTGTAGGGGCAGTGTATTTGTAACATGGGGATATAATACAATTGAAGTGCAAGTGGTACTTATGATTGCTGTACAATTGAGGGTATAGCTTGAGTTTGTTGTATAAAATGTGCGGTTCTGCCAAAGAGTATGAGCAAGCTGGAGTTGTTGACGGGACCCAGGGAGCCTAGGATCTGGGAGCTGCAGTGGGAGAAGCCTGGAGAGTCCAGAGGAGAGTGGCATGCCGAGAAGCTGGTCCGGTGTGTATGAGGGGCTGCAGCGGGTCTAGGGAGCCGTGTCTCCAGAGAGCCGGAGTGAGGCAGACTGCGACCTGCTGGCTGTGCCCAGAGAAATGCGTGTTCCCTCAGGACATGTGCCGGTCCCAAGGGTGTCTGAGGGGCAGATGGTGAAAGCCTGATTTGGACCAAGTGTATGCCGAGGAGACCGCTCCCCAGCGCTGCGCTTGCCGGTGAGTTTCGTGAAAGTGAAGATAGATACTCGGGAGCGTGCGGGTGGCTAGAGCGGGAGTGGAATCAGACAATATTAATAGGAGGCACGAAGGTAAAGAAAGCAGAAAAAATGTGGAACGCAAGAGAAAAAGAGCATAAAGAAAGATGTGCTAGCAGCGCAGAAGTAAAGACAGATAAGAGGGAAGTGAACTAAAAGAATACAAGGGAAAAGGGTGTGTGGGACCCAACAGATTGAAAGTGAGAAAGCGAGAGAAAGCCAAGAGAGGGTGTGATTGACACAAAATCAGGAATGAGGTTGCAAGCGACCCGAAAGCAGGAAAAGAGGGATACGAGTGACCCAAAGGCTGAAAAGAGAAAGTGCAAGAGGCACGACAAAGAGAAAGGAAGGTGCAAGGGTGCACAACCAAAGGAACAGAGTAAGAGAGTGTGCCAGGGCCCAATAAAGACAAGAGGAATGTGCAAGAAGCACAGTAAAGTGAGAAGAGGGTGCAGGTGTGCACAGAAAAAGGAAAGAAAGGTGAAATAGAAGAACAAATTGTGGAAAGGACACACTGGGGAAAGGGTCAAGAAGGAAGAAACAGAGTACAAAGAGAGGTGTCAGGAGTCAGAGTGGTCACCCAGGGGAGAAGCCAAAGCCCAGCGTTTTTAAAAGTCGCTGATGACACTACCCCATGCAAGAACTGTGTGTTAAAACAGTGCATCTTGACAAGGTGAACTTTTGTTTGAAACCAGAGGGCTTAGGCTTGAGGAAAAGAACCCTGCGAGGTCCATTAGAGACATTGTTGAACTTTGTGAAGAGAGGTCTAGACTTGGGGAAGGGAACACTGAGAGGCCTAACAGGAACTGTGTTTTTTCTGGGGTTGGAACTGGAAGGACCAAAACTTGGGTAAGCGAGCACCAAGAGACACAGAGACATTTTTAACTCAGCAAACGGCAAGAGCCCTATGTGGAAGGTTCCAAGGGTAACCCTTTTGAGTTTAACTATTTTGAACTGGCAGAGCTACACCTATTTGTAAGACTACCCAAAATCAGCTATGGTTTGCATTTCCTTTTTTTGTGAACCCAATTTTTCTTTAAGAAGGCTTTCTATCACATTTTGTCAAAGTGTGAGGGCAAGCGTAGGTTTAGACACAGACGGATTTTGGTTTTGGACTTTCAGACATCGACGGCACTTAGAAACATCAGTTGAGGGAACAATCTCTTTAGAGTTTGGGCCAGTTAGGAATTACACCAACCCAGAAATGTATTAAATAAAGGTTTTGAAACTGTTACCTTTGAGTCTGTGGGCCTCATTATGAGGTGGGCGGTAAGGGTTAACGGACACCGGTAAGGAGACCGTTGCTGGTAAACCCTTACCGCCCTATTCCGAGGTCCCTTAGCGGGTCCCGCTATGGGTGCCTGGTTTTACCAGGTGGCCTTAGCGGGAGCCGCTAAGGGACCAGGGAGCTAATAACTGGCCCGTTATTAGCTCCATCCCCATTCCCATTGAGCCCTATGGGGCTCGAATGGGAATGGGGAATGGTTCTCGGAATGGGGATTTACCGGGTCCTCCAAGGTTGGAATGACCCGTTAAGTCCCTATTTTGAAAACCCGGACTCGGAATGCGGAATGCACCATGGCTACCTCCTACCTCGTAATGAGGCCCAGTGTCTCTCTTGATACCATGCCTGCCTCACACTATTTAAGAACTAAAAGTGTAAACTGAAAAGCCAATTCTTTTATTATAAACTGTTATACATATTTGATTTAATTAGTTACAAAGGGTTTAAAACTCTGTAAACAATATTTTATGATATATTTAATATTACTGTGTTCTAATTTTGTTTTGCAATTTTAGTTACATACATCACTTGAATATATCACTAGTATATCACTCAACACAGAGTCAGGGATTGTGTTAGTTGGAGAAGACCAGCCCTCCCTGATGATGTCTTTTTAATATTTCCCACACTACTGAAACCAACGCTACGAAAAAGGTATAAAGAGGATTCATTTTGGGGGACATCGTAGGTTTGAATTGCCTGGGATATGCACATATTTGTGTTTTTCTCTTATGTGTTTTCCGCCGGTGCTGCTAGCCAAGATGTGACAAACAAACATCCCCCATAATTGAGTCCAGCAATTGATTGCCACTACATTGGTGCATACTGGTCTGAATGATTGGCAACATAACATAGATAAAAGGAACAACGGCAAATGCAATGCTAGCAATAGTACAGTGACAGTGGGAGGTTGCCTATTGGTGTGGAGAAAATTTAAGATGCAGAGAAGCTAGACTATGAAGCATAGAAATAAACCTTCAGACAAGGAATGTTTGGACAACACATGGGATGCTTAGTGGAAAACAGCAGGAGAACTTGTTACAATACGCCAAGGAGACCTGGAAATGGGTAGTGATTTGATACCCAGATATAAAAGTCAGAAAATAGGCACTGCATGACTTTGATGAGGCGTACATCACGCAATCAGATGTGCAAACACCTGTACCTTGCATGACGGTAGAAACCAATAAGAAAAAAGTTGATGTTTGCGGCCCGTGGGTAGTTAGTGGAAAGGCTTTGCCCTGTTGTTTTTCTTGTGATTGGTTTCCACATGCCCAGACTCGGAATGGTACCCTGGCACTGTGTCCTTAAAAGTTTTGCAATGAAGGACAAACCTAGGTGCACAGAGACTACTGCAGTGGTGATTTGCCTCCACTATAAAGGTTTGGTAACAAAACAGAAAAGGGAGTTGTTAACATGACACATTTTAATTTCTGACATATATCCCCCCAAATCCCTGTATGTTGTTATTAAACGTTTTTCCAGGTGCGCATGCTGCACAGATCACCATTTCTCTAGTATGAGAGTCTGTTTAAGAGAACATTCAGGTCTTTTGCTGCCCATTCTCTTCACATTGGCTGGCTGGCTGAGTTGATCTTTGGGCACACTTTTGCTCGCGTTGTTTGCTCGCAACCTGAAGGATTCCCTCCCTGCACTTCAGTCCTGTGAGGGGGCTGTGTGATACATGCAACACAGTGTGTCATAGCCTTATGGAAACAGTCAAAGCATAGCCACATAACATAACATAACATAAAATAACAGAAGTGTGCCAGACTGCCACTGCAAACAGAGCGGCAGATATCGGACCCTTCCACCCTACATTCCTCCACTGTCGCGAGCCACCTGCGCATCCACCTTTCACGCACTCCAATGAGCACAGCCTGCCTTCAAGGGCTAAATGTTCTCACTAGAAATAGCTGTGTATTATTATACTCAGCCTACTTCCAAGTAGGGCACCACCCTGCCTGACCTTGAACGAAAATGATGTCTAACACGACATGGCATGGAACACACTCTTAACAATAACCTTTTTGACATCAAGGTTCCAGGCTTTTTCAATGTTATTGTACTTGTTTGACCACCCCACTCGCTTGCCAACAACATTCTGCGCCACACTTGGCCCAGGCTCGGCTGTCACAGCATTACCAGTCTGGAGTTTGACCCGGAGTACAACGCACAGATATGTTCAGGTGAATAAGCGCTCAAACGTCCAGGATTGCCCAATCTCATTCACAAACCTCTCATGCATCCAACATTACATGTGCACTAGTTTACAGTCCTCCAATTCTACACTGGCAACACAGCCCAATTGCCAAAACACTTTAGGGCATGGCCGCTTCTTCGTCTCTGCAGAATTATGGTCGACTAAACAGAACTGACATGCACCCATGCTATCACAAACCATTCTTCCTCAGATGCTACAAACACAGGGATGAGGGATGCAGCAATGCCCTGCTTTTCCATCCTCTTTCTTATCTTCCCCTCATTCGTTTTCTTTCTTCCAGCCAATTAAGATCTGGATAGCCCTCAGAGGGCCACAGTATGCTACTCCAGTGACACGCCTGGATGCTCTGAAACTACTACGGTGGTAACTTGGCACAACATAAAAGCATAGTAACAGGGCCGGCACTAGGCGTGTGCAGCATGTGCAGCTGCACTTGGCCATGCTCATAGGGCCCCGCGCAGAGAGTGCCGTTGACTCCCTCTTCTTGCAGGCTGCAGCATGGGTTGTGTGCACTCTGAGCACACATGTGGCACACGCTGCAGCATGCATGATGAGTGGGAAGCTGTTTTTCCTCGAGGTATGGCTCCCTTTTGTTTCTTCTGTTGAGGCAATTGGTCACCTGTTAACCTCCTGCTGTGATGCTGGTGAGACAAATACTCCCTTCCCAGCGGCCCAATAGGCGCTGCAGGCCTCTGCGATTTACTATTGATGGCCTATTTAAGAGACCATTGTTTTGGACAAGGCGTACTCTAAAGGGGTATTTTTATTTTGAAAGCACATTCAAAGCAGCAGTTAGCTGCCTAAAATCTGTGCCTTCTGCCAGCACAATTAAACATATCCCATAAAACCTCCAACCAACAGTGCAGGCCTGTTCCCCCCCAAACCTTCAGGATGACACGCTGTTGACAATGTGGGCAACCCAGGTAGGCATTCATCTACCAATCCCGTAATCCCAGACCCGGGAAAACCAATAGAAGTTACTAAGAGCACCATTTACATAATTGATACTGTAACCATTTTCTCGCTGCTGCCTATATACACGTAGTGGTCATTATCTTGTGATGTCACTTCCTGTGATGTCGTCACATGCAAATTAAGGGCTCTGCCCTTAATTTGCCGCACTTGGCCCCACACATACTAGGGCCGGCCCTCCATAGTAACAGAACATTTCACAAAGTGAACAAATTCTGGTATGGACAACAACAAATGCCCACCCCCTTGTTTTCTCTTTTGGCTTTGAGGGTGTAAACTGGAATGAGAGTCAACAGCGCCATAGTGCATATCACTTTGCAATGGTAAATGCTTTAATCTCTAGTATGCATGGTAGCATGTTCCATTCCACTGGGGAGAGGGCAATCCCATCCTGTTTTTTTCACCTGTTTTTTTTCTATGCAATTCCCAACCAGTTGTTTGCTACTGACCTTGGGAACGACCATTGTGGGATGTTTTTACCCACGCATCCAAGCCCTACCACAGAACTGTGCATTACTGGCATTGAAAACATCATGATGGCCAGAAATCACCGGAAAATGCACAGGGAAAACATGAAAAATAGGTTGCCATTCATTTTTGCCTCTGTCAATGTTAATACAAGAGACCATTGCCAGGCCCAATCCTGTGGCTGCACACAGAGCAAAATCAGTGCAAAGGAATATGGTGCTGTTCAAAATCCGTTTTAACTAATGTCAGAAATTGCTAAAATCATGGGCACAAAATTATTCTACTGCAAAATCCACATCAATACAATGTTAGCAAGGATCATATGCCATCAAGTAAAATCCCCTTTTTTGGAAATGCATTAATTCAATACAGCTGCCAAAAAAATGCGTGCAGTACCGGTGTTTGACACTGACCGGCGCTAGCGATCTAAACTCTGACAGGAGACCTGTATTTTAGGAGCTGAAAAGGAACCTGGGTCAGCTGGAACTTCAAAGCCTTGCTGGTTAATGAGAATTCTTAACACCTACTGTGCCTCAGCCCTATACTAGAAGGCAGTCTGATTTAATTAAAAGTTCAAGAGGCCTCTTTCTATGGGAAACTGTCACACCTCAGAACTCCACACCAGAAGGCAGGAAATCACAGGTTTCTGTTAATCAAATGGAGAGTGGCACCCTGGACTGATGCCCTGCTAGCAGGAAAAACCAGACAAAGGATGCCTTCAGCTGAATGGGATATGTTGATTTGAGGTGTAATTGTCAACAGTTGCTCTGGGGAAGGCAAGACACATGATCTCTGAGTCAAGCCAAGTTCCCGGGGGCGGGGGCAAACAAAGGGGTGTACTGAATTGAGAGCAAATATATGTTTTATTAAATTGCTTATAGAATATTGTATTAAGCTGATAGAAATGTACAATTTGGGGATTCTTAATATGAGAAATGTGCCCACAATTTGAGACTAAGCTCAACTCTGTGTGATGTTCTGAGACCGAACCCCGTGATTATTAATACTACAGACACTGTGCTTACACTAGAGAATTGAAAACATATTGTAATGTGCTCAGGGAGGGGTTGCAGGTCTGCGTTAAATTTGATGCCGAATCGACCATGGCAAAACCCACTAAAAGCTCAAAATGTTGTCGTTTCTGAACGCAAGCTCTTAGAAGACCAGGCTTGAACAAAGACCTGTCTTAAATTAATCTGGGATGTGTACATGTATTCTTAACAACTTGTGTACCTTGGAAACATGTTTGATTATGAAAAATTGGGTTCTCAGTAAAAGCAAAGGGGCGTTTCTTCAATAGATTGTAAAATGGTAGCATCACTCTGACTCACAACTCAGTTCCCCAGTCAGGCGACAGAGAATCCTCTAGCCTATCTGGATCCTTAGAGGGTTGGGCATAGAAAGTCAGCCTTCCCACCCACTTTCAAAAGACATAAAAAGAGCCACTGAGGCCCAGGCAGGGACTGCTCTTTCCACTTTCTTGCGAAGCACTTTGACGGACGACTTCAAATTCAGACAATATTCAGAGACCAGAACTTAGAAAACCAGACTCCAGATTCCAGAACTTTGAAGCGGAAGGCCTACTGCAAGCTAAAAGTATTCTCAGCTGGCCTTACAATTTTGCAAACTGATTTACCGCAGACTTCTAAGGGGCACATCAGAATAAAACAGCCGGGCAGTGCTGTTTGATTCTTTGCCCAAGAACTTTCGCCAGAACCAGACCCAGAGAACAGTGCTGTATCCAGAACCACAGACCAGACCAAACCGCTGTGCAATGCCAAGAACATTTGCCAGAACCAGAGACCCAGACCAGCAGAGCAGAGCTGACCCAGATAGCTGTGACTTCAGAACCACCCGCTAGAAGTCCAGTCTAAATCTGTTGACCAGATCTTGACACCTATTTCAAATGTATAGTGTGAGTATCCAGCCAGAACTGTGCAGAACCAATCTCTTAGTCTAAAATAATCTCATCCCATCCATTTCAACCTATTTAGAACTGCATAGTAATCGTGTGTCCATTCTGTGATTTCAAACCTGTGAAAGTGTCATTTGTCATTTGAATCTTACTTTATTTCTGAGAATCTACCTCCACTAAATTAGCCGTATCCTTTGAACCGCACGTCCTAGAAGCGATATTTAACTTTCATTTTAAAGCTAAGAACCTAAGTTTTCCAACAAGCTCTATAGTTTTTCCGTAATCACGATCGACACACTCGGAAAAAGTGCTGCAAATTACAATTTGACTCAAGTTCTCCACCTGTCAAAAATAGCTGTCTTTTGCTTGCAACTGCTGAACTCCGTTTTCAACCTGATAATCATTCCGGAATAATTGCTAGTGTTGACCTGAACGAATTCAAAGTAGCTATCACCTACCCTGAATCTCCTATAGGGAATTAAAATCATTTTTAGCATATTTATCACTTCATTGCAAATCACAATTAAAAGTATTTTTGCCTGTTTCAAAGCATACCGGTTGCTCTAAGCTTGCTAGGGGGGAACTGGAATTTGTATTGCATTTGATTGTATTCCTGAAAACTGTGTGCTCCCCTTCCATCTCTTTATATTGCATAGGGCGGGAGTGAATTGTCAAAAGAAAAAGTGATCATATTATCTCTTGTTGAAAACATATCAGTTTGTTTCTGTGCTGCACTCTTTCCATCATTGCTTTTCCTCGAAACCATAAAAGTATTCTCTGCTACCTTATCCTTTCTATACTAACTCCTCACTGATTGAAAAGAGTGTGCAATTGTAACACTACCCATTGTTGATCAACATTATATTCATAAGTGTGCTATCAAATATTAATTTATTCATAAAAGGTGTGATATATATATATATAGTTTAATTTTTCAAATAAATCTTTTAATTTGCAAAACAAACCTACTTCTTGGCTCAGTGAGGTCAGGGGGATTCAAAGAGAGGGGCGTTATACAAAGGTTTATCATCCAGATCTATGAACTTGTCATAAAAATATATAAATAAGGGCTTCCATTGGGCATCCCAGACTAGGCACTGACTTAGTTGGAGTACTGAATTGGAGTCACTTAACAGAGTGGGGGCTCGAGCCGGGACGTCTGGATTAGACCTACCACTTGTGCAGCTTAATACAGTGTGCTAGCTGACAGGATACATAAATCCTGTTGGATCACCACGCTGTGTTACACTGTAAAAGCACCCCTCAAAAGAAGGACGCTCTAAGGAAATGGTCTGTTTTGCAAAATAAAATACTAACTTCTGTAAGTCAGGAAGGAAATCAATTGTAGATATCAAAATAGCCAGAGAGCACCTCTTACATAAGCTATTTGTGAGAGGTGAATGGACAGAACAGGACCAGACGGTGTGGTTGTAGGCAATCGCACCCCAGATCACTGCAACAGGGTCAGACATATGGAGAGATCAGGGTCCATTACATGTGGCCCTGAGTGAACTATATATGGCCCCTAAAGCCAAAGATGAGCACAACAAGATTGTCAGGATAGCGGCATATTTATATTTATATATGGGAGCCATACAGGACAAATGTGCTGAAGGCCAAGACCTGGCAAGTAGGCAACAGATGGCATTAGAGAAGGCCCAATCTGAACTGGTCTCTTCTGACCAGAGGCTGCACAGGAGCCAGGAGTCAGAAAATGAGAGTAGACAGTATCTCATTAAAATCAAAGAGGATATGGGTATCCTGAAACAGGAAAAGTCTGACCAGGATACCAGATTTCTGGCCTTGCAGAATGTAACGCTCAACTGGTTCCCACGGGGGCGCTGGTCTAGTCTGGATTGCTGTGGCCTCTTAAAGCGTGATGCGCAGGACCCGGAACACCGATTGGACAGGACCTCCAAATCGTGCTTGCCTGGCCCGTAGGAATATCCTTCTGCAGATGAGAAAGGGGATTAACAGTCTGCAGAATAGTGTGCTAGCTCCCCCCTTTCCTCCTTCCCCCTTCGTTCCTCTCTAACTTCCTCCAAACCCCGGTTTAAGCTCACCTTATGGTTTGGAAGGATGAACTCTCCATCCTGCTTCTGGTGCAGGGGTGCGTGTTCGTCCAGTTACTTCACTGGTTTTCAGAATGGCGCTGGCAAAATCCACTTGACTTTCCTGAGCGATGCGCCGTAAGTATGAAAGTTCAAAGTTCAAGTGAGGCCCCCTTTATGTTGTCTTTCTAACCTGTGATCTGTCCTTTATTTCAGGTGCAGAATGAAGGCGATACGTCGAGGGGTTAAACTGCTGAGGTGAGTAGTGATGAGGGCGATCCCTCTAAGTGTCCTTATCATTCCCCAGAAATGTCTCTTGTCCTTTCCCCATAGGGGCCGGGGTACGGTACCTGCCAACTAGCCGGCGCCGACCCGAAATGTGGAAGAAAAGCCGGTAAGTATTATGGCTGTTAATCAGGCTTTCCTTCTGTGTTCCTTCTGCTCACCTTTTGTTTCTTCCTCTCTCCCCTAGGTGCAGAGATGTGGCGTCCGATGCTGACAGCCGCGATGGAGCCGGGAGATGTCTCGAGGACAGGTGAGGGAAGCGTGGCGCTGCAGCGAGCAACGCAATGCTTTTAAATGGAAGTTTTTCTTCACGGATGCTGGCGAGAAGATTCCGGATGCAGGTAAGAAGTTTGAAATAGTCCTTGGTTTTCACCTTTCTCTTCTCTTCCTTCCTTGCAGGTCTTCCAGGTTCGAGGCGGGCGTGGCTGGAGTCCAGGAGCAGGAGCAGACACGGTGAGCGTTAAGCTGCAGGAAGCAGAACAACGCGAAGCATGAGCTGCTGTCTGGGCGTGGCTTAAATAGCCTCCAAAGAAGTCCCAAGTATGTATCCTTCCCCAACTAGGTATGTATCCTTCCCTGGCCATGCCCGAGTGAAAAAATAGTCCCTATGAAAAAATAGTCCCTTTCAGGTCTCAGGGAGGCCTGAAGCGTGCAGCATGGTCTGCATCAGGTAAGTGCACAAAACACCTCCCTTTATTAGCCTGGCGCCTATGGCGCCAGGACTGATGTCCAACATGAGCCTGGCACCAAAGGCGCCAGGACTGAGTCCAAAGAGCCCCTATAAGGGGCCGCTGGGCTTTTACCCGAAGGCATGATGCCTGCTTCCGGGGGTGCTGGGCCTGGCCTGGTGCTCCGGGGGTAGGCATCATGACAGCACTCCCCCCCAAGGCCCCTCCCAAGGTCGTTCCTTCTGGAGGTTTCGGTTTGTTTGGGAAATTCCGATGGAACCTTTTTACCAGCCGAGGTGCATGTACGTGATCACTGGGTTCCCAAGACCTTTCCTGAGGCTCGTACCCTTTCCAATCAATTAGATAGAAAAGTTTTGATTTTGAGATCTTAGAATCCAAAATATTCTTCACCTCGAATTCAGGCTCCCCATCTATCTGAATCGGTTCTGGTGGCTTTGTTAATCTGGTTCCTGGGTGCACTGGTTTCAAAAGTGACACATGAAAAACGGGGTGAATCCGCATGTTAGCTGGTAGATCGAGCTTGACTGCCACTGGGTTGATTATAGCTTTGATCGAGTAAGGGCCTAAATAGCTTGGATTAAAAGTTCGAGGCCCCTTGAGTGATAGGTGTTTGGTAGCCAACCATACTTGATCCCCTATTTGGTATGGAGGCGCCTCTCTTCGATGCAGATCCGCATTCTTTTTGTATTTCCCTTTCGCATGTTGCAAATGTGCAGTTGCATCCTTGAAGGCTTGAGTAATCGTAGAATGCAAATGGTCCACTGCGGGCATTTCAAGGCTCAGAGGTGAGTCCAAGTCTGAAGTACGAGGGTGATGTCCATATAGGGTATAAAAGGGGCTCTGACCAGTTCCAGAGTGTATCGAGTTATTGTATGCATATTCTGCCACCCATAAAATGTCCTTCCAATTACCCTCCGATTGGTGCAACATACATCGTAGATATTGTTCAAGGGTCTGGTTCGTTCTCTCCGTCTGACCATCGGTCTGTGGGTGGTGGCTGGTCGAGAGTCTTACGTCGATTTGTGCCAGTTGACAACACTTTTTCCAAAAATGAGAAATAAACTGGCTTCCCCGATCGGAGACTAGTATGGACGGAAATCCATGCAAACGGATGATATTTTCGAGGAATTCTTTGGCAAGAACAAAGGCTGAAGGTAATCCTTTCAATGGAATAAAGTGGGCCATTTTGGAAAATAAATCCACCACGACCAGAATAGTATTGTATTCATTACAAGAGGGCAGGTCCGTGATAAAATCTAGTGACAGGGTGTGCCAAGGTGCTGGTGGAATGCCTAAGGGCTGAAGAAGACCGGCGGGTCTTGTCTTTTGACCTTTGTTTTGGGCACAAACTCCACAGGACATCACAAAAGATTTAATATCCTTTCGCCAGGAAGGCCACCAGAATTGTCGTTTAACCTTTTCCTCTGTTTTGGCAATGCCAGGATGTCCTTCCATCAGGGTATCATGATGACGGGAAATAACCAGTTCTTGCAATTCCTTTTCTGGCAAAAATAAGCGTCCTTGGAAGTAAGGTAAGCCATCCTTGACTGAAAAGTTAGACCCCCTTTTGATCCAATCCTGCAAGGCTGAAGAGTCCAGGAATTGTTTCACTCGTGCTTGAATGTCTTCAAGGGTTTGTAAAGTGGTTATCCCCAAAATTCTTTGTTTGGGAATTATCGGCACAGGTTCTGAGTTTGTGTCTATTTCTTCCATTCCAATTCGGGATAGAGCGTCCGCCTTACCATTCTTATAGCCGGGGCGGTAGGTGATTACAAAATCGAACTCAGCAAAGAACAAAGCCCATCGGAGCTGTCGAGACGATTGAGCCTTGGCAGTTTTTAAATATTGTAAATTTCGGTGATCATTGATCACGGTGATGGTATGCCGGGCGCCGAGGAGATAATGCCGCCAAGCCTTGAAGGCGGACTTAATGGCTAATAGTTCCTTATCGGTGAACGCATAATTTATCTCCGGCGGCGAGAACTTTCTGGACCAAAATGCTACGGGGTGCAGTTGGTTGGTTTCAGGGTCTCTCTGAGACAGGACAGCTCCCATGGCTAAGCTGGACGCGTCGGTTTCGACTATATATGGGAGATCGGGACGCGGGTGCTTCAAAATAGGTGTGGACGTTGTTAGGAAAGATTTCGTTATTGTAGGGAATTTTCCTTCCATGTGGCAACCCCTAAACTTTTTGCTATTGTTTTCAACCTGTTTTCTTGACTTTGCCAGAGAAGTGCAGCCTTCTGCCGTACTCCTCTGGGCTTTCGCTCCTTTCTTACGGGGAAACTGACATGCCCTTAAGACAGTCAGTACCGGGGAACGCTGTTTCCCGTAGTTTCTTTTATCGTGTCGCCATTTTAGTGCAACACGACACAAGAGGGCACTGTAAGCTAAGTTACAGCTCTCTTGGGTCTCTAGCCGTCTACAGACCCTAGACACTCTTGTAGGATGGTTTTTGGATCGGTGCAAGTCATTCAGGGACTGGGCTGGTGGCAGCGATCATTTGGTTTATTTTGAGCTCCTTTTGCCGTTCTGAGCACCTTTTTGCCGCGAACACAAAAGGGTGGCCCGGCTACCCAAAATGGCCGGACCACGAGGCTCCTTTGTCTCGTCCACTGTCCGTCTTGCTCCCTTTACCTTCCCCCTGGTCAGGCGACCCGGGGCCTTCCTTATTTGGGCATGTAGTTTCCCGCGAAACACGGTTGCTTTCGCGGGCTTCTACATGTCGTTTGAGTGCCCCCAGGATGTGGGCTGGGCTGTCTGGTCCCAATACACATCCTGGGTGCCAGAGAGTCTAGGGTGGTGTGAATGCCTGGGACCACTGTGGTCCGTGATTGGTCCACGTATGGTATGTGTGTTGATGAGCGGATCTCCCATTGGCTCCCCTCCGTTTTGGCGCGAAGGGAACCGTGGATAAGAGGGAGCTGGAAACACCACTACCATGTCGATCTCCTGAGTTCTTACGAACCCAGGGATGCAGGAGCCAAGTATCCTGCGAACACGAGGCTGGACCAAGGAATCACTGGTGACCCCCTGAAGAACTTCTGCTCCTCATTGCTGTCGTCCGGTGAAGCCCTTTCCACCTAAGATCGAACAAGAAGGCCTGTACTGGCGCTTCGACCTATTGGAATAGCAGGACCAGCTATTCCCGGCACCTTCATCAACTCCTGCCGTAAGCCTTCGGAAGTGTCTCTGGGCCATCCAGTTGACTGACCAGCTTACTAAGGAGTCCTGCTCTGTAATCGCCGACAGGTTGGGTGGTATTCTGAGTCCGGGGCACGCTCACACGCTTCGTTTGCTTAGCAACCCTAAGCTAGAGGTGAACGGTGCTCGTTTGGCTTGAATACACCCGGCCGTTCCGTTGCCCTGCCGTGGCGACAAAACTGTGCAGGATTCTTCGATCGGGACGTCTTTTTACTCTGCACGACGACGAGACGTTCCCTGCTCTTCAGAACCTGCCAGAAGCTGCATCTATCGAGGAGAAGCTCGGGCCTGCTTGCTTCGGGGACCGGTGAGTAGATTAGCTAGGATCTGGTCGCCCTCCTGCAGTGCCCCTTGCTTTTCCCCGCTGTAAATACAGCTCCCCTTGTCCGTACTCGCGCCCTACTTCTGCCTCACAGTGGAGGCTGCGCTAGAGTCGCGGACCGTGTTCTCCTTCATTAGGGCACCCTACAGAGCGGTCCAACGTCCTCCGAAGAGCTTCACCTTCTGCCCATTGGCACCGGCGTGTGCAGGTACTTTTGAGCGCTAGGCTCCACTCTTCGTAGGGATTGGACTACCATCCAGTTAGGGGCCTCAGAAGGCGGACATACCACACGCATTGGTTCGCACTGCCTGTTTTCCTTCCCCTGCAGGTGGATAACATATTTCGTGCTGCTAATGCTGTGAAACTGTGTATTCTGTATATATATTGGGTGGATAGTGTATGTGTTGGTTTAATATCGTTGTATATTGCTGCTTTTACTGTGGTTATTAGTTTCAAGGCCTTATAATAAATGTGTATCTATTTTTGATATAAACAACTGTTTGGAGTAGTTTGTAAGCGCTCTTGCTTTGTGTGCTCACTGTGGGCTTTCAGTCACCCTCACCCCTCTTGAGACCTAGTCTTGACCGCCGCGATCGCTACCTTGATTGGTCTGGCTTGTCCAGAGGTTACCCTGTTCCAAGTAATTAGGTTGGCCTTCTGAACTTCTGCGCCACCAGGACAGAGTTCAGAAATCCGTCTTAACAGACGTGAACTTAGCTTTCAACTCCTGAAAGGCCTGTTCGGCTTCCTCGGTCCATTCAAAACGTTTATTTTTTCGCAAGAGTGCAGTGATGGGTTGCACCACACGTGAAAACTCCGGGATAAACCTGCGATAAAAATTGGCAAAACCAAGCATGCTTTGGACACCTTTCACCGAACTAGGTGATGGCCATTTGAGGATGGCATCCACTTTCCGTGAATCCATTCGGACCCCTTTAGGTGTCAGGATGAATCCGAGAAACTCAACCTTGGTGGTATGGAAAACACATTTTTCCAGTTTGGCCAACAGTTTGTGCTGGCGCAGTTTCTCTAGGACGGCCCTGACATGCTTTCTGTGATCAGATTCCGAAGAGGAGTACACAAGAATGTCATCGATATACACGACAACACAGACATCGATGAGTTCCCGAAGGACATCGTTCATGAAGAATTGGAAGGCTGCAGGCACGTTGCACAACCCGAAAGGCATCACCTGGTATTCGAATAGTCCATATTTTGTACGGAAGGCCATTTTCCATTCGTCGCCTTCTTTTACTCGTACCAGATGATAAGCCCCCCGGAGATCTAACTTGGTGTATACGCAAGCGTCCTTCACCTGGTCAAGGAGTTCAGGGATCAGAGGCAGAGGGTAACGATTTTTAACAGTTATCTGGTTCAATGCGCGGTAATCGATACAAGTTCTAAGGTCGCCTTCTTTTTTAGGCACGAAGAACAAAGCTGAGGATGCCGGGGACTTTGATGGGCGAATGAAACCATTGGCGAGGTATTGATCTAAATATTGTCTCAAATGCAGATTCTCTGGTTCAGTAAGGGCATAAATCCTGCTACAAGGGGGTTGTGCACCGGGCACCAGATCGATTTGGCAATCGTACGATCTGTGGGGAGGTAACGTGTTGGCCTGTTCCTTTTGGAAGACGTCCTGAAAGTCTTGGTACTCTGAAGGTAGTTGCACGGGGACAGAGGTTACTGATGCTAGATTAATCTTTGGATTTTCTGGGTAGCAAGTTTGTGCACAATCCGGGAAGGTTATTCTCTTCGCTCGCCAATCAATTCGAGGATTATGTGTCTCTAACCAAGGGATTCCGAGAATAAGCTGAAACTGTGGAGCCTTGATTACATCAAACACAACTGCCTCCCGATGGCCATCCGGACCTACAAGTGTCACCTCAGCTGTGGAATGTGTTACCGGTCCAGAGGCAATTTCGGTTCCATCTACTGTGGTGATGACATCTTTGTTGGTTTTAGGATGCAGAGGGAGGTTTATCCTAGAGACCAATTCTCGGTCCACATAGTTTCCTATAGCCCCGCTATCGATGTACGCCTTTATAGCATGCAACCGTTTAGGCTGTTCCGGATCTACGAGGACCACTGGCACAATGAAATGCGAGGTCTGAGAGTTAGTTTTCAAGCTCGGCAAGCGGACCCCTACGCTTGCCGGGCGTGGTCGTTTCCCGATACAGAGTTTCCATGGATTTTATCAGCGGCTCCTACCACCTTCTTGGGCGGCTTAACCGGGCAATCTCGTAGAAAGTGTCCAGAGGACCCACAATAAAGGCATAATTGCATCTGTCGTCTTCTTTCCCGTTCTTTTTGAGTTAGGGGTCCTTTAACACCTCTGATTTGCATAGGCTCCGAGGCATCAGCCCCCTTGGGGTTAGCGTGGGTCTTGGCCAACACCTGGGTTTCAAACTTGGACCGATCTGCTTTTCTGTTTTGCAGCCTGTGATCCAATTGGACGACTAAGTCTATATATTCAGTGCATTCTTGGGGAGGATTTACAACTTGTGCCAGGACATCTTTAAGTTCTCCGCGTAGACCTCGATAGAATAACGTGATTCTTTTATCCTCTGGCCAACCAGTTTCCAAAATTAGTCTATTGAAGGTTGCAATGTAGGATAGAAGGTCTTGATTGCTCTGTCGCAGAGATAGAAGTTCGTCATCCAGAGCCTGTCCCTGGGAGTGTTGAGCAAATAACCTTTCCATGCTTGTTCGAAATCCTTGAAAATCACGAAGAATCGGGTCATCTTGAGTTACCAGTGGAACTGACCAATCGGCACCACAGCCGCTGAGATATGACAACACAAAGGCTACCTTGGTCTGATCATTAGGGAAGGCCCCAGGTCTGCATAGGAAGTGCAAACGACACTGATTCATGAATACGGCGAATCGTTTGGGGTCCCCAGCAAAGCGTTCAGGTGGGGCCAGCGGCATGTTTCCAGGTAGATTAATCTGCACCGGGTTACTGGAAACCACAGGAGCGGGGTTCCCCCCGGAACCGGGTAAAGGAGTTTGTCCAGCTTGACCTTGCAAAAGCTGTCTAGCCAGGTCATCAGCTCTATCCTTTATTACAATCACTTCCCTCCTGAGGGCACTAGTCTCTTGATGAGCGGCGTGTACTTCGGCCCGTAATTCCCCCAGTAATTGGGCCAACTGGTCAGTTTCGGAAGTTTCCATAGCGCCTGGGTGGGAATTTGTAGGAAGGCTTCGTGTTCTGTAACGCTCACCTGGTTCCCACGGGGGCGCTGGTCTAGTCTGGATTGCTGTGGCCTCTTCTAGCGTGATGCGCAGGACCCGGAACACCGATTGGACAGGACCTCCAAATCGTGCTTGCCTGGCCCGTAGGAATATCCTTCTGCAGATGAGAAAGGGGATTAACAGTCTGCAGAATAGTGTGCTAGCTCCCCCCTTTCCCCCTTCCCCCTTCGTTCCTCTCTAACTTCCTCCAAACCCTGGTTTAAGCTCACCTTATGGTTTGGAAGGATGAACTCTCCATCCTGCTTCTGGTGCAGGGGTGCGTGTTCGTCCAGTTACTTCACTGGTTTTCAGAATGGCACTGGCAAAATCCACTTGACTTTCCTGAGCGATGCGCCGTAAGTATGAAAGTTCAAAGTTCAAGTGAGGCCCCCTTTATGTTGTCTTTCTAACCTGTGATCTGTCCTTTAGTTCAGGTGCAGAATGAAGGCGATGCGTCGAGGGGTTAAACTGCTGAGGTGAGTAGTGATGAGGGCGATCCCTCTAAGTGTCCTTATCATTCCCCAGAAATGTCTCTTGTCCTTTCCCTATAGGGGCCGGGGTACGGTACCTGCCAACGGGCCGGCGCCGACCCGAAATGTGGAAGAAAAGCCGGTAAGTATTATGGCTGTTAATCAGGCTTTCCTTCTGTGTTCCTTCTGCTCACCTTTTGTTTCTTCCTCTCTCCCCTATGTGCAGAGATGTGGCGTCCGATGCTGACAGCCGCGATGGAGCCGGGAGATGTCTCGAGGACAGGTGAGTGAAGCGTGGCGCTGCAGCGAGCAACGCAATGCTTTTAAATGGAAGTTTTTCTTCAGGGATGCTGGCGAGAAGATTCTGGATGCAGGTAAGAAGTTTGAAATAGTCCTTGGTTTTCACCTTTCTCTTCTCTTCCTTCCTTGCAGGTCTTCCAGGTTTGAGGCGGGCGTGGCTGGAGTCCAGGAGCAGGAGCAGACACGGTGAGCGTTAAGCTGCAGGAAGCAGAACAACGCGAAGCATGAGCTGCTGTCTGGGCGTGGCTTAAATAGCCTCCAAAGAAGTCCCAAGTATGTATCCTTCCCCAACTAGGTATGTATCCTTCCCTGGCCACGCCCGAGTGAAAAAATAGTCCCTATGAAAAAATAGTCCCTTTCAGGTCTCAGGGAGGCCTGAAGCGTGCAGCATGGTCTGCATCAGGTAAGTGCACAAAACACCTTCCTTTATGAGCCTGGCGCCTATGGCGCCAGGACTGATGTCCAACATGAGCCTGGCGCCAAAGGCGCCAGGACTGAGTCCAAAGAGCCCCTCTAAGGGGCCGCTGGGCTTTTACCCGAGGGCATGATGCCTGCTTCCGGGGGTGCTGGGCCTGGCCTGGTGCTCCGGGGGTAGGCATCATGACACAGAAGTAGTACCAAGAATGTTTGGACTCCCTACTCCAGAGCCAGAAAAAGCTGGAGCAACAACTGGACTTCAATAGGGCATGCGCAGAGCAGGTAGTCACCCTGCAAAGCCACCTAGATAGGGAGAAGGCAGAGAGCAACAAACTGATTCTGAAAGACCTGGATACCCAGACAGAATTTGAGGAAGAGCGCCAGAAAGCTGGTGCCCTTCAAAGGCAGAGGGACGACCTGGCGGCACAGAGGCAGGCTCTTACTCAGGAAAGGGACACCTTAGGCTAGGAAGTCTGCCACTTAAAAAGAAAAATGGAAGAAAATCACCTGGCCCTCCAGGGACTGGTTGACCTCCAAAAAGAGCATCAAAACTTGTTGGAGCACACCAGGAGGGTGGAAGATGCTCTGGCAAGAAAGGAGCAGGCCAGTAGAGATGGGACTCAGGAGGTAACCCTCTTGTAGCAAAGACTGGCCCAGTATTCCAGGACAAACCAGGAAGCACAGATCATAGGCTCTCTGTCAGCACAATGATAGGCTCCAGCAACAGGTAGCCATGCAGGAGAGATTGATCAAGTCTAGTAAGGCCTTGGTTGAGGAATTGAAAGCGCAGGCTCTTGCATTGCAACAGGGAGCAGGGGCTGATAGAGATGAGGTTCGCTGGGAAAGGGAAACACCTGAGCATAACCTCAGGAGCCCTAGTACCAGAGGCCTTCACCTCTCCCAGTCCCTGGACTCTGCCACCCCCATGCCCCCTGGCGCACATGACCACAGGGCCACATGGATGGCAGATTACTATCCAGCCAAAGGTATGGGGCTCATAGGCCAGTACCACCCAGGAATGGATGGGCGGGCATCCGGGTATGGGCACCTAAGTACAGTGCAATTTAATGGGGAACCCCAGGAGAGTAGGCTCACTAAGGGCATCCTGAAAACCTCTGCCAAGTTAGGTCAGTGGGGGGGATTACCCACCAAATCCTGGCAGCAAGGAGGAATCTGAAGACTCCTCTGAACGTCACAGGACACAGGAGACCAGGTCCCCACATTCTGCCAGCTATTCCCAGGCTCGCGGAAACCGGGAAAATCTGGAAGATCAGACGGGCACCTCTGGGAGCAGTGCTTCTGAGTCAGAGGATGAATGGACCAGGGTTACCTGAACCAAGAAGGCAAATAAGGCAAAAAAGGGCCTTGCTTAAGGACCCCTTAAAACAAATTAAGGCAATAGGGAGTGTCATCACGCCTTATCACAAGAACGCCAAGTATTCTGTGTGGGAACACTTGGAGCTCTTTGAGCAAATGATGGAGACTTTCCATTTGAAGGACAGCAGTAGCTGCATCCAGTATGTAAAATGGATATTCTCCCCAGAATATTCCAGTTTCTTTGCAGGGCTGGAGGACCAAAACCATTCAAGATGGTCCACATATAGGGCGGCCATCCTGAAACATTTTTCTGTTCACCAGAATCTCCAAGAGGCTCGCAAGGCAGCCTACAATTTGCAATGTGGGGAGGATCAGGCCCCACAAGAATTTGTACAGGAATTGAAGCGTGCCTTTGCGCAGACTACCAAAAGGGTGTGCACGGACAGTAAAGAGTTTGTAAATACGTTTTTCCATGCCTTGCCCAAATACATCATGACCCAGCTAGTGAGAGATTTTCATGAGAAAAGGTCACTAGACTGGGTCATTGAACAGGCTACCCGGATCTATGAGGTGCAGAAACCCATAGAAAATAAAAATAACGCCCAGAAAAGACCCAAATCAACCAGCACCCCTGCTACTGCTAAGGTGGCAGAGGTAAAGGTTGCCCCCATTTTAGATTTGGAGATGGGGGGCCTAAAAACCTGTCTGCACCTAATAATTCTAAGCCCAGAAGGCCACAAATGGGATCCCTCATTCCCCTGATTCTGTTAGTCCCCGTTACAAGGGAAACCGACCCATCCTGGGTTATGTGTGGACTCATATGGCCCAAGGGGGGGGATCCAGCCAAGCACCCAACCCAGGGAACTCCCCTCCTAACTTCCCACAGAAGGGCGGAAATTCCCCAAATACTTTTCCCAGGTATCCACCCAATTCCCTGAGCCCAGACCACTTAATCCGGGAGAGGGGAGGCCAAGGGTGGAGGGGTACCCAAATCTTCCCAACCCGGGGCACTACCAGAGAAGGGATAGCTACCCTTCCCGGTATCAGCCCAGGGGAGAAAACCGAACCACGTATCAGCCTGAGCGGGTTTCACATTTAGAGCGCCAGGTCCAAAATATGGCATGGATCTGGGTCACATGCTGAGGGCTCAACAGAACCCTCAGATGAGCATGCCGGCGCAGAATGCCCCAAACTCTGGGCCTGATGCTCCAGAACAATGACGGGGGCAGCACCCCGATAACCCACCGGTTCCCAGGGAGGAGGCACAAGGGGAAGGGGGGTGTAAAGCCTTGGAGGAAGCTTCCTTCCCCACTTGTAACCACACCCTGGAAACCCAGGAACCGGAAACAAAATCTCCTACCCCTGAAAGTCTGCCACCCAAGGAGCAGAGAGGAGGTAGGAGAAACAAAGGACCCAAACAGACCCATTTTGTGGGATGAGGTACAGGTCTTCCAATTTGAGGGAGAGGGATCCTCAGATGATCCTGGGAAAAGGATCTTCTCCTTCAGAGATGGGGAACTCCTCCCAAAGAAAAATGGGTCCCAAGGGATCCAAATCCAGACTGGGTAGATGTGGGGACTGAGCTAGCGCCACCCATCATATCATCCCAGAACCAACAGCATCAAAATCCCCTGGTTCAAACCCATTCTGGTGACTGCCTCCAAAAAGGGGGGAGGGGGGGCGGCCCGGAACCAGGGGAACCCACAATGGCTCTCATTTCCAGTTGCCAACTTTTTCTTGCAGATTCCCATGACTCTCCACAGAATTCTGCCCAGATCTCTTCTCTCGCAATGTCCAAAACTAAAAAATTGGCCCACCAGTTGTCCAAAAATGTGCATTATCTGTGCCCCCTTGAGGAGAAGGAAGGAAGATACTATGCCCCGGTACAGTACAAGTACAGGGACAGGGTACAAATTTGGCACTGGTGGACACTGGATCCCAAGCTACCCTTCTGTCCAAAAGAGCCTTTGACAAACTAAATGCAGGGAGGGGGGAGAGTTACCAAATTCCTCTCACCTCCCTTCCTGGACAACTTCAGAACTTTGACAGGAAGGAAATTCCTGTTGCGGGGACTGCGGATTTGGACATTGAAATTGGGCGACACAAGGTGAAACACCCGGTCATAGTAGTGACTCCAGAGGGCACCCCTTGTTTACTAGGGAATGACCTCCTGAGAAGGTTGTCACCCCTAATAGATTGCGTAAACAAGGTCCTCTGGACCCAGACTAGCCGACCAATAAAATTAAAACAGAGTGTCAACCATGTTAGTTTAAACGGGCACATGACCCATGGTTGAACAAAAAACTGACCAATGTCAGATCAGTGAACTTTGATAGGGTAAAGCGCCTGGTGACCAAAGAGGAGCTGTTGAACCCGTAGTGCAGTAGTTTGTTTCTTCCCACCAATGTAACACTCAGGTGTGCATAAAAACAGTCTGAGCATTCAATTGGTTGAAAGATGTTTGAAGAAGGAACAGGACACGCTGGAACCCCAATGACTGCAACTTCCTTCAAGGTGCTTGACGACTGCACAGGACAAGCTGGAACCCCACTGGCTGTCAGTAGGGTAATGTGCATAACATGTCGGACATGAAAAACGACAGTAGATTGGAACTAATCAGCCTCTGGAATGATACAAGAGCTTACGTAAGACAAGGATAAACAAAAGAACGAACAACTGGAAAAAGAACAAGAGGTGAGATTTCTTACTTGTATATCCGTAAGAAGAGATGCAAACGAAGAAAGCGTGATGTTGTTGATATAGACGGATCCAAAGGGAAAGTCCAAGAAGAACGCAGTCTCACACGTGCTGTGGGATTCTTTGGGTCCAACACAAAATCCTATCCCCGCCGGCACACGTACGCCTAGGGTGTTATGCGAGTTCCCAAGTGTGCTGTAGGCAGTCTCTAGTCCAGCACCAGTTTCCTATTCCCGCCGGCACGCGTACGCCTAGGAAGTTATGCGAGTTCCCAAGTGTGCTGTAGGCAGTCTCTAGTCCAGCACCAGTTTCCTATTCCCGCCGGCACGCGTACGCCTAGGGTGAAAAAATCCTTCTTCTTCGAGACGAGAGTAGACAATCCAAACAACAAGTCTGTGAGCGGTCCGGGTCAAAATCCAAGTAAGCAGGCAAGGTGAAACAGGAGACGTGAATCTGAGCCAAAAAGAAAGTCCGGGTCGTATCAACAGGTCGAGGCAGAAGTACCGTGGGCAAGACAAGAGCAAATCCACTAAACAGGCAAAAGGTCGAGAAGGAGCAAGATCCAGGATAACGAAAAACGCCATTGTTGTGTTCCGAGGAAAACGATCAGAAGCACCGAAGCAACAAACGGGGCGGCCCTAAATTTGCGTGGAACACAACGCGGGAGTCAGGTGGACGGGAAACAGCAGAAACACGTAACTGCAGACGTACTAGCGGCCAGCGTCGCCATGGCAACCCCCAATGCCTTCGAAACAAGCCTTTAAAGGAACGGAAGCGTTAAGTGTTGTTCCTAGCTATTTTGACCCCCGAAAGTCTGTCGGGTAAGCGAGAAAGCCCACTAGGATTCCGTGTTCTGACAACCAAGTAGAATTTCACTTCCAGAACAACCAAATTCCAGACGTGACAGTAATAGCAGTAGGACAAAAGACTGGTGACGGGGGGGGGTCCTCTCTATTTCTGAAAATCAACCTTCCTTCCAGTTTAAGGTGGTATTCCACACTGGAAGGAAACACTCTGAAATTATTTACTAATCCACAATCAGACATTCCCACTCCAATAGTCCAGAAAGAGGTGAAATGAGCTCAGAGCCTGGCTGATATTCAGCAAATTGGAGATCAGTTGTTCATCCCTGTTCAGTTAAATGATGGGAAGGACTCTGTTCTCGCCCGAGTGTGTGTGAACAACGGTAAGAGCTTCATCAGCGAAGCCATGTTCTGCCAACTCCCAAAAGATCCAGCCATTCCCACATTCAAACTGATAGACAAATGGGAAATGGATCTGGAAACACCCAATTCCAAACATCTCCTGCCAAGCAGGTGTATGCTCAAAATCTCCATTGGCAACAAGAGCATAGTCCATAATTGTTGGGTCGTGCGAGACGTCACTGCCGCCTTTTACTTAGGCAGTGACATTCTCAATTGCTTTCCCATTAGTTTGGACCTAATAAACTTCAAAGCTTGGTCCCGATTAGCGGATAATCCCATGGGCTTTGATGATCCAGAAAAAGCATTTAGGTCAGCTCAATTGCTACCTTATGCAGTTGAAA
This sequence comes from Ambystoma mexicanum, assembly GCF_040938575.1. Taxonomy (NCBI): domain Eukaryota; kingdom Metazoa; phylum Chordata; class Amphibia; order Caudata; family Ambystomatidae; genus Ambystoma; species Ambystoma mexicanum. The sequence goes on along the minus strand of NC_090932.1, from coordinate 288,605,396 downwards.
TTCAGATTAAAGAGGAAGTCACCATCCCAGAAAGGACCCGACAATTCTCCCTGGAAGTGAAAGTTAAAAGAGGACAAATATTGAAAAACCCTGATGCTTATATTCATCTAAATGCTTCTCTCCAACAGCAAGGGTTGGGGGTAAACCCTACACCATTAGTCAACATAGAACATGACACCATTCCAATAGAGGTGGATAACAGCGACTTAAAGAGTATTACCTCTAGCCGCAGGCACCATTATTGGAATGGCGGTTGATGCCCGACATTTCTCCATTGATTTAGGAAATGAACTGTTAGGACCAATCCCCAAGGACTGTTTTGACAGTGACAGTGATGACAACACAACACTAGACAGGATCTTTACCCGGCATGGGGGGAACTTCCTGGTGTACACTTCCTGCCCTTATGGTAAGGAAGATGTGACTTGTGACTTCAGGAGGGATGAGGTGATTTTCCAGGTCCATGAGGGCTGCCTTTCCCTCCTGAAGCCTCCAGTCCAAATCAGCACTCTCTCCAAGGACTTCTTCACCCAGCTGGAGGAGGCCGCTGAGATAGCAAAACCAGAAGTCTTTCCAGGCTTCAGGCAGATGGTTGAAGAGAGAGTCAACCTAGCTGACGCCTGTGTGACTCTGGAGCAGAAGCAAAAGTTGAAACAAGTTTTCTTGGATTTCCAAGATCTCTTTGCGGTAGACTCATATGACTGTGGTGGCACCGACATCCACACAACAACAATTCCCACGGACCCTGGCATGACTCCAGTGTTTGTGAAGCAATATCGCTTGCCTCTCGCATCCATGGAGTCCCTTACTGAAATAATTAAGAACCTTGAGTCCCGAGGAATAATCCGTCCAGTACACAGCACCTTCAATAATCCGGTGCTGGGAATATTGAAGCCAAACGGCCAGTGGAGACTCTGCGCCGACCTTAGGGAGCTCAACAAATGGGTCCATACTTCCAGATGGCCTCTTCCCTACATTGACCAAGGGCTGGCCCAGATCCAGGGGTCACAGGTATTCACTGCAATAGACCTGACCAATGGATACTGGACTGTGCCTGTCAGTAGGGAGAACCAATACAAGCTGGCTTTTACCTTTGGGGGCCAGCAGTACACATGGACCCGGACTCCCTTCGGATACCTCAACTCCGGCAATGAATTCAACATTTTCCTACACAAGGCCATGCCCGACCTGGGTGCAAGGGGTAACCTGGCTTATGTAGATGATGTCCTCATCAAAAGTTCATCTGTGGAGGAACATATAGCGGAGATCCATTATGCTCTGACACAGTTGAGGGCCGCCGGAGCAAAACTTTCCTTTCAGAAAGCACAGTGGTGTAGAACCCGTGTTAATTTCTTGGGGCATGAGATTACTCCTCAGGGTCTCTGTCCACAGGAAAAGAAAGTGGAAGCACTTCAGAAAATGAAAGACCCCACAACTCTGCGGGAACTAAGGAGCCTCCTTGGACTGATTAATTACAGCAGAAAGTTCATTGAGGGCTACGCAGAGATCACCAGACCCCTGATTCATCTCTTGAAGGGGGGTGTCAAGTGGGAATGGGTGTCATGATGCCTACCCCCGGGCATCCGGATCGAATCCATCAGCCCCGGGAGCAGGCATCTAGATACTCATTAAAACCCCAACAGCACCGGCTGGGGGCTGTTTGGATTCAGTCCTGGCGCCTTAGGTGCCAGGCTCATCATAGAAATCAGTCCTGGTGCCATAGGTGCCAGGCTCATAGACTTTACTTACCTTATGCAGACCATGCTGCAAATGAGTCCAAGCTAATGTGAGGCCTGGATGGGACTATTTTATTAGAAGGACACATTTTCACTCGGGTGTGGTTCTGGGGAACTTCTTACCTGGGACTACTTTGCAGGCTATTTAACCCTTTAAGTGCCAAGGACGAGGTACCTCGTCCTTGACAGTGCACACGCAGTGCCAAGGACGAGATAGCTCGTCCTTTTCGGCACCTTGTTTTGAGCGATCCCTGCAAAGCAGGGATCGCTCCAAACTGTAATCCAACCCCCGGGCTATATGAGGGGGAGGTCCCCCCTCACTGCCAGGGGGCTGGATTACCTTCAGTTTCACGTCGGCGTGCGTAACCCACTTTTCGGGTGGCCCTCTCCCCCCTCACACCAAATGGAGGTGGGGTGTACCTCACGCAGCGTTAGGAGGAGGCCCAGGGAGGCCTGCATGAGGTGTGTCCCCCAGCCATTGGGGATGGGGGGGCACCCCAAAAGGTGGGGCAGGACCCCCAATAGATGGGGCAGTAGGGTTTGGGCACCCTGGGGGCAGATAGCCACACTAATGTGGCCATCTGCACCAAGCGAAGTTGGGTAAACAAAAAAAAATATACAAAATCACAGGCTGCTTTTTAGGGGGGGCTGAGGGCCACCCTAAATTGGCAGCGAATGATATACCGCAACGGGGGGTGGCCCTCAACCCCCCCACCCCAAATGGAGGGCCCCACCTCATGCAACCCTCCCTGGGGGCAGATATCTGCTCCTAGGAAGGGGCATCTGACCCCAGGGAAGACGCATGAGGTGGGGCCCCCCCTATCTGCCCCCAGGGAGGGTTGCATGAGGTGGGGCCCTCCATTTGGGGTGGGGGGGTTGAGGGCCACCCCCCGTTGCGGTACATCATTCGCTGCCAATTTAGGGTGGCCCTCAGCCCCCCCTAAAAAGCAGCCTATGAATTTGTATTTTGTTTTTTGTTTACCCAACTTTGCTTGGTGCAGATGGCCACATTAGTGTGGCTATCTGCCCCCAGGGTGCCCAAACCCTACTGCCCCATCTATTGGGGGTCCTGCCCCACCTTTTGGGGTGGCCCTCTCCCCCCTCACACCAAATGGAGGTGGGCTGTACCTCACGCAGCCGTTAGGAGGAGGCCCAGGGAGGCCTACATGAGGTGTGTCCCCCAGCCATTGGGGGTGGGGGGGCACCTCAAAAGGTGGGGAAGGACCCCCAATAGATGGGGCAGTAGGGTTTGGGCACCCTGGGGGCAGATAGACACACTAATGTGGCCATCTGCACCATGCGAAGTTGGGTAAACAAAAAAAATAATACAAATTCATAGGCTGCTTTTTAGGGGGGGCTGAGGGGCACCCTAAATTGGCAGCGAATGATCTACTGCAACGGGGGGTGGCCCTCAGCCCCCCCCACCCCAAATGGAGGGCCCCACCTCATGCAACCCTTCCTGGCGGCAGATAGGGGGGGCCCCACCTCTTGGATCCCTCCCTGTGGTCAGATGCCCCTTCCTAGGAGCAGATATCAGCCCCCAGGGAGGGTTGCATGAGGTGAGGCCCTCCATTTGGGGTGGGGGCGGCTGAGGGCCACCCCCCATTGCAGTACATCATTAGCTGCCAATTTAGGGTGCCCCTCAGCCCCCCCTAAAAAGCAGCCTATGAATTTGTATTATTTGTTTTGTTTACCCAACTTCGCTTGGTGCAGATGGCCACATTAGTGTGGCAATCTGCCCCCAGGGTGCCCAAACCCTACTGCCCCATCTATTGGGGGTCCTGCCCCACATTTTGTGGTGGCCCTCTTCCCCCCACTCCAAATGGAGGTGGGGTGTACCTCACGCAGCCGTTTGTAAGAGGCCCAGGGAGGCCTGCATGAGGTGTCCCTGCCACCCATTTGGGGTGGGGGGGGAGAGGGCCACCACAAAAGGTGGGGCAGGACCCCCAATAGATGGGGCAGTAGGGTTTGGGCACCCTGGGGGCAGATTGCCACACTAATGTGGCTATCTGCACCAAGCGAAGTTGGGTAAACAAAAAAAATAATACAAATTCATAGGCTGTTTTTTAGGGGGGGCTGAGGGGCACCCTAAATTGGCAGCGACTGATTTACTGCAACGGGGGGTGGCCCTCAGCCCTCCCTGACCCCAAATGGAGGGCCCCACCTCATGCAACCCTCCCTGGCGGAAGATAGGGGGAGCCCCACCTCTTGCATCCCTCCCTGGGGTCCGATGCCCCTTCCTAGGAGCAGATATCAGCCCCCAGGGAGGGTTGCATGAGGTGGGGCCCTCCATTTGGGGTTAGGGAGGGCTGAGGGCCACCCCCCGTTGCGTTATATCATTCGCTGCCAATTTAGGGTGGCCCTCAGCCCCCCCTAAAAAGCAGCCTATAAATTTGTATTTTGTTTTTTGTTTACCCAACTTTGCTTGGTGCAGATGGCCACATTAGTGTGGCTATCTGCCCCCAGGGTGCCCAAACCCTAGTGCCCCATCTATTGGGGGTCCTGCTCCACCTTTTGGGGTGGCCCTCTCCCCCCTCACACCAAATGGAGGTGGGGTGTACCTCACACAGCCGTTAGGAGGAGGCCCAGGGAGGCCTGCATGAGGTGTGTCCCCCAGCCATTGGGGGTAGGGGGGGCACCCCAAAAGGTGGGGCAGGACCCCCAATAGATGGGGCAGTAGGGTATGGGCACCCTGGGGGCAGATAGCCACACTAATGTGGCCATCTGCACCAAGCGAAGTTGGGTAAACAAAAAACAAAATACAAATTCATAGGCTGCTTTTTAGGGGGGGCTGAGGGGCACCCTAAATTGGCAGCGAATGATCTACTGCAACGGGGGGTGGCCCTCAGCCACCCCCACCCCAAATGGAGGGCCCCACCTCATGCAACCCTCCCTGGGGGCAGATATCTGCTCCTAGGAAGGGGCATCTGACCCCAGGGAGGGATGCATGAGGTGGGGCCCCCCCTATCTGCCCCCAGGGAGGGTTGCATGAGGTGGGGCCCTCCATTTGGGGTGATGGGGGGTTGAGAGCCATCCCCCGTTGCGGTACATCATTCGCTGCCGATTTAGGGTGGCCCTCAGCCCCCCCTAAAAAGCAGCCTATGAATTTGTATTTTGTTTTTTGTTTACCCAACTTTGCTTGGTGCAGATGGCCACATTAGTGTGGCTATCTGCCCCCAGGGTGCCCAAACCCTACTGCCCCATCTATTGGGGGTCCTGCCCCACCTTTTGGGGTGGCCCTCTCCCCCCTCACACCAAATGGAGGTGGGGTGTACCTCATGCAGCCGTTAGGAGGAGGCCCAGGGAGGCCTGCATGAGGTGTGTCCCCCAGCCATTGGGGGTGGGGGGGCACCCCAAAAGGTGGGGCAGGACCCCCAATAGATGGGGCAGTAAGGTTTGGGCACCCCGGCACCAGATTGCCACACCAATGTGACCCTCTGCACCAAGGGGAGTTGGGTTACCAAAGGAAAAAAATGAAAATGGTGGAACGCTTTTTAGGGGGGGGGGGCGGTGGGGCACCCCAAAGGGTCAGGGAATTTTCTAATGGGATGGGGCGTTGACCCCCCCCCACCCGCAATGGAGTGGGTGCCAAGTCATGCAGCCCTCCCTGGGACCAGATATCTGCTCCTAGGAACGGACGCCTGAGCGCAGGGAGGAATGCAGGACAGCCCCCCTCCTTATCTGCCCACGGGGAGGGCTACATTTTGCTGGTGTGACCGTAGGTAACACATGTTCTTTGTTTTGTTTACAGCTTTTTCTACCCGAGCAGCTGTAACGTTATGTGAGTACTGTTTTTTATTATTCTATGGTTAGGGCCCACTGTCAGTGGGGTGGGTGAGACTGGGACTGGATTGTTGGTGGTCTGGGTGGGAATGGCCCGTCTGGGAAGATCACCTCCAACTGTCCTGGAGTTGCGGCTGGGCTGCATTACAGCTTTTCCCTTCGGGGAGGTATTGGCACACTGCTGAGACTCCTTGGTGAGGAGAAGCTGTAACGCAGGGCAGCCAGGGCTCCAGCAAAGTCGGCGGTAATATCCCTGGCCTTGGGCACCCTTCTCCCATGTGGGTCTTTGCTGGTGGTTCTGGGTATTACATTCTGGGCCGATTTGCGTAAGTCAGACCTCTGTGGATTCCCACGGGTGTCCTGTTTTGGAAAATGCATGGGGTTCCCTGTTTTCCTTGCTGGCTTCGACACCCTAGGCCCAAATCTGTAGGTTGCCCACATGAACAAAATGGGCAGTGGCGAATGGCTTGGGGTTCCCAGTCGGTTACCCTTTTCCTTTTGCGCCCCCGGTAGGTGCACCCACACATGTGAGGTACCGTTTTTATCGGGACACGTGTGGGGACGCGGGAAGGTAGGCCACGTGTTGTTGGCGGTGTGTTTCGGTGGGTGGCCAGAGCGAAATGTCTGAGAATTGTCTTCATTTCCGGACAATTTCAGAGACATTTCCCTGTGTCCACTCACCGAAACACATCGCCAACAGCAGATGTCATACCTTCTCGTGTTCCCACAGGTGTCCCGACGAAAAAGGTACCTCGCATGTGTGGGTGCACCTACCCGGGGCGCAAAAGGAAAAGGGTAACCCGCTGGTAACCCCAAGCCTTTAGCCACAGCACAATTTGTTCATGTGGGCAACCTACAGATTTGGGCCTAGGGTGTCGAAGCCAGCAAGGAAAACAGGGAACCCCATGCATTTCCCAAAAGAGGACACCCGTGGGAATGCACAGCGGTTTGACTTGCGCGAAGCGGCCCAGAATTTATTACCCAGAACCCCAGACAAAGTGAACATTGTGTTTTTTCCCCACCAAATGTCACACTTTGTCGGGGATTGTGGCTAATAAAAACTGGGGCAATTTGCGCAAGGCAGACCTCTGTGGATTCCCACGGGTGTCCTCTTTTGGGAAATGCATGGGGTTCCCCATTTCCCTTGCTGGCTTCGACACCCTAGGCCCAAATCTGTAGGTTACCCACATGAACAAAATGGGCAGTGGCGAATGGCTTGGGGTTCCCAGTCGGTTACCCTTTTCCTTTTGCGCCCCCGGTAGGTGCACCCACACATGTGAGGTACCATTTTCATCGGGACACGTGTGGGGACGCGGGAAGGTAGGCCACGTGTTGTTGGCGGTGTGTTTCGGTGGGTGGCCAGAGCGAAATGTCTGAGAATTGTCTTAATTTCCGGCCAATTTCAGAGACATTTCCCTGTGGCCACTCACCGAAACACGTTGCCAACAGCAGATGTCATACCTTCTCGTGTTCCCACAGGTGTCCCGATGAAAACGGTACCTCACATGCGTGGATGCACCTACCTGGCTGGCAAGGGGCAAGCCGAAAACGCAAGCAATCCCCAGTCTGTTTGCAGAGGGGAAACTCAGCCATTCTGCCGACCGGCACAACATACAGATATGGGCCTCGGGTGTCCAAGCCACCAAGGAAAACAGGGAACCCCATGCATTTCCGAAAAGAGGACACCCGTGGGAATCCGCAGAGGTATTATTTGCGCACATCGCCCCAGAATTTATTACCCAGACACCCCCGCAAGGTCCGAAATGTGGGGAAAGAAACGCATTTTCCGCACATTTCGCTCGGCGCACCCATCGAAACACGCCCCCAACGACACATGGCCTACCGTCACGCGTTCCCACAGGTGTCCAGATGAAAACGGTACCTCACATGCGTGGGTGCACCTACCTGGCTGGCAAGGGGCAAGCCGAAAACGCAAGCAACCCCCAGCCTGTTTGCAGAGGGGAATCTCAGCCATTCTGCCGACCGGCACAACATACAGATATGGGCCTCAGGTGTCCAAGCCACCAAGGAAAACAGGGAGCCCCGAGCATTTCCAAAAAGAGGACACCCGTGGGAATCCGCAGAGGTATGACTTGCGCACATCGCCCCAGAATTTATTACCCAAACACCCCCGCAAAGTCCGGGGCACATTTCGGACTTTGCAGGGGTGTCTGGGTAATAAATTCTGGGGCGATGTGCGCAAATCATACCTCTGCTGATTCCCACAGGTGTCCTATTTTCGGAAATGCATGGGGTTCCCTGTTTTCCTCGGTGGCTTGGACACCCGAGGGCCATATCTGTACGTTGTGCCGGTCGGCAGAATGTCTGAGATTTCGCTCTGAAAACAGACTTGGGGTTACTTGTGTTTTAGGCTTTCCCCTTGGCGGCCAGGTAGGTGCACCCACACATGTGAGGTGCCGTTTTCGTCGGGACACCTGTGGGAACGCGTGACGGTAGGCCATGTGTTGTTGGGGGCGTGTTTCGATGGGTGCGTCGAGCAAAATGTGCGGAAAAAGCGTTTTTTTCCCCACATTTCGGACATTGCAGGGCTGTCTGGGTAATAAATTCTGGGGCGATGTGCGCAAATCATACCTCTGCGGATTCCCAAGGGTGTCCTCTTTTCGGAAATGCATGGGGTTCCCCGTTTTCCTTGGTGGCTTGGACACCCGAGGCCCATATCTGTATGTTGTGCCGGTCGGCAGAATGTCTGAGATTTCGCTCTGAAAACAGACTTGGGGTTACTTGTGTTTTAGGCTTTCCCCTTGGCGGCCAGGTAGGTGCACCCACACATGTGAGGTACCGTTTTCATCGGGAAACCTGTGGGAACGCGTGACGGTAGGCCATGTGTTGTTGGGGGCGTGTTTCGATGGGTGCGTCGAGCAAAATGTACGGAAAAAGCATTTTTTTCCCCACATTTCGGACTTTGCAGGGCTGTCTGGGTAATAAATTCTGGGGCGATGTGTGCAAATCATACCTCTGCGGATTCCCACGGGTGTCCTCTTTTCGGAAATGCATGGAGTTCCCTGTTTTCCTTGGTGGCTTGGACACCCGAGGCCCATATCTGTACGTTGTGCCGGTCGGCAGAATGTCTGAGATTTCCCTCTGAAAACAGACTTGGGGTTACTTGTGTTTTAGGCTTTCCCCTTGGTGGCCAGGTAGGTGCACCCACACATGTGAGGTATCGTTTTCATCGGGACACCTGTGGGAACGCGTGACGGTAGGCCATGTGTTGTTGGGGGCGTGTTTCGATGGGTGCGCCGAGCGAAATGTGCGGAAAAAGCGTTTTTTTCCCCACATTTTGGACTTTGCGGGGCTGTCGGGGTAATAAATTCTGGGGCGATGTGCGCAAATCATACCTCTGCGGATTCCCACGGGTGTCCTCTTTTCGGAAATGCATGGGGTTCCCTGTTTTCCTCGGTGGCTTGGACACCCGAGGCCCATGTCTGTACGTTGTGCCGGTCGGCAGAATGTCTGAGATTTCGCCATGAAAACAGACTAGGGGTTACTTGTGTTTTAGGCTTTCCCCTTGGCCGCCAGGTAGGTGCACCCACACATATGAGGTATCGTTTTCATCGGGACACCTGTGGGAACGCGTGACGGTAGGCCATGTGTTGTTGGGGGCGTGTTTCGATGGGTGCGCCGAGCGAAATGTGCGGAAAAAGCATTTTTTTCCCCACATTTCGGACTTTGCGGGGCTGTCTGGGTAATAAATTCTGGGGCGATGTGCGCAAATCATACCTCTGCGGATTCCCACGGGTGTCCTCTTTTCGGAAATGCATGGGGTTCCCTGTTTTCCTCAGTGGCTTGGACACCCGAGGCCCATGTCTGTACGCTGTGCCGGTCGGCAGAATGTCTGAGATTTCGCCATGAAAACAGACTTGGGGTTACTTGTGTTTTAGGCTTTCCCCTTGGCGGCCAGGTAGGTACACCCACACATGTGAGGTACCGTTTTCATCGGGACACCTGTGGGAACGCATGACAGTAGGCCATGTGTTGTTGGGGGCGTGTTTCGATGGGTGCGTCGAGCGAAATGTGCAGAAAAAGTGTTTTTTTCCCGACATTTCGGACTTTGCGGGGCGGTCTGGGTAAAACATTCTGGGGCGATGTGCGCAAATCATACCTCTGCGGATTCCCACGGGTGTCCTATTTTCGGAAATGCATGGGGTTCCCTGTTTTCCTCGGTGGCTTGGACACCCGAGGGCCATATCTGTACGTTGTGCCGGTCGGCAGAATGTCTGAGATTTTGCTCTGAAAACAGACTTGGGGTTACTTGTGTTTTAGGCTTTCCCCTTGGCGGCCAGGTAGGTGTACCCACACATGTGAGGTACCGTTTTCATCGGGACACCTGTGGGAACGCATGACGGTAGGCCATGTGTTGTTGGGGGCGTGTTTCGATGGGTGCGTCGAGCGAAATGTGCGGAAAATGCGTTTTTTTCCCCACATTTCGGACTTTGCAGGGCTGTCTGGGTAACAAATTCTGGGGCGATGTGCGCAAATCATACCTCTTCGGATTCCCACGGGTGTCCTCTTTTCGGAAATGCATGGGGTTCCCTGTTTTCCTCGGTGGCTTAGACACCCGAGGCCCATATCTGTACGTTGTGCCGGTCGGCAGAATGTCTGAGATTTCGCTCTGAAAACAGACTTGGGGTTACTTGTGTTTTAGGCTTTCCCCTTGGCGGCCAGGTAGGTGTACCCACACATGTGAGGTACCGTTTTCATCGGGACACCTGTGGGAACGCGTGACGGTAGGCCATGTGTTGTTGGGGGCGTGTTTCGATGGGTGCGTCGAGCAAAATGTGCGGAAAAAGCGTTTTTTTCCCCACATTTCGGACATTGCAGGGCTGTCTGGGTAATAAATTGTGGGGCGATGTGCGCAAATCATACCTCTGCGGATTCCCAAGGGTGTCCTCTTTTCGGAAATGCATGGGGTTCCCCGTTTTCCTTGGTGGCTTGGACACCCGAGGCCCATATCTGTATGTTGTGCCGGTCGGCAGAATGTCTGAGATTTCGCTCTGAAAACAGACTTGGGGTTACTTGTGTTTTAGGCTTTCCCCTTGGCGGCCAGGTAGGTGCACCCACACATGTGAGGTACCGTTTTCATCGGGAAACCTGTGGGAACGCGTGACGGTAGGCCATGTGTTGTTGGGGGCGTGTTTCGATGGGTGCGTCGAGCAAAATGTACGGAAAAAGCATTTTTTTCCCCACATTTCGGACTTTGCAGGGCTGTCTGGGTAATAAATTCTGGGGCGATGTGTGCAAATCATACCTCTGCGGATTCCCACGGGTGTCCTCTTTTCGGAAATGCATGGCGTTCCCCGTTTTCCTTGGTGGCTTGGACACCCGAGGCCCATATCTGTACGTTGTGCCGGTCGGCAGAATGTCTGAGATTTCTCTCTGAAAACAGACTTGGGGTTACTTGTGTTTTAGGCTTTCCCCTTGGTGGCCAGGTAGGTGCACCCACACATGTGAGGTATCGTTTTCATCGGGACACCTGTGGGAACGCGTGACGGTAGGCCATGTGTTGTTGGGGGCGTGTTTCGATGGGTGCGCCGAGCGAAATGTGCGGAAAAAGCATTTTTTTCCCCACATTTCGGACTTTGCGGGGCTGTCTGGGTAATAAATTCTGGGGCGATGTGCGCAAATCATACCTCTGCGGATTCCCACGGGTGTCCTCTTTTCGGAAATGCATGGGGTTCCCTGTTTTCCTCAGTGGCTTGGACACCCGAGGCCCATGTCTGTACGCTGTGCCGGTCGGCAGAATGTCTGAGATTTCGCCATGAAAACAGACTTGGGGTTACTTGTGTTTTAGGCTTTCCCCTTGGCGGCCAGGTAGGTGTACCCACACATGTGAGGTACCGTTTTCATCGGGACACCTGTGGGAACGCATGACGGTAGGCCATGTGTTGTTGGGGGCGTGTTTCGATGGGTGCGTCGAGCGAAATGTGCGGAAAATGCGTTTTTTTCCCCACATTTCGGACTTTGCAGGGCTGTCTGGGTAACAAATTCTGGGGCGATGTGCGCAAATCATACCTCTTCGGATTCCCACGGGTGTCCTCTTTTCGGAAATGCATGGGGTTCCCTGTTTTCCTCGGTGGCTTAGACACCCGAGGCCCATATCTGTACGTTGTGCCGGTCGGCAGAATGTCTGAGATTTCGCTCTGAAAACAGACTTGGGGTTACTTGTGTTTTAGGCTTTCCCCTTGGCGGCCAGGTAGGTGTACCCACACATGTGAGGTACCGTTTTCATCGGGACACCTGTGGGAACGCGTGACGGTAGGCCATGTGTTGTTGGGGGCGTGTTTCGATGGGTGCGTCGAGCAAAATGTGCGGAAAAAGCGTTTTTTTCCCCACATTTCGGACATTGCAGGGCTGTCTGGGTAATAAATTGTGGGGCGATGTGCGCAAATCATACCTCTGCGGATTCCCAAGGGTGTCCTCTTTTCGGAAATGCATGGGGTTCCCCGTTTTCCTTGGTGGCTTGGACACCCGAGGCCCATATCTGTATGTTGTGCCGGTCGGCAGAATGTCTGAGATTTCGCTCTGAAAACAGACTTGGGGTTACTTGTGTTTTAGGCTTTCCCCTTGGCGGCCAGGTAGGTGCACCCACACATGTGAGGTACCGTTTTCATCGGGAAACCTGTGGGAACGCGTGACGGTAGGCCATGTGTTGTTGGGGGCGTGTTTCGATGGGTGCGTCGAGCAAAATGTACGGAAAAAGCATTTTTTTCCCCACATTTCGGACTTTGCAGGGCTGTCTGGGTAATAAATTCTGGGGCGATGTGTGCAAATCATACCTCTGCGGATTCCCACGGGTGTCCTCTTTTCGGAAATGCATGGCGTTCCCCGTTTTCCTTGGTGGCTTGGACACCCGAGGCCCATATCTGTACGTTGTGCCGGTCGGCAGAATGTCTGAGATTTCTCTCTGAAAACAGACTTGGGGTTACTTGTGTTTTAGGCTTTCCCCTTGGTGGCCAGGTAGGTGCACCCACACATGTGAGGTATCGTTTTCATCGGGACACCTGTGGGAACGCGTGACGGTAGGCCATGTGTTGTTGGGGGCGTGTTTCGATGGGTGCGCCGAGCGAAATGTGCGGAAAAAGCATTTTTTTCCCCACATTTCGGACTTTGCGGGGCTGTCTGGGTAATAAATTCTGGGGCGATGTGCGCAAATCATACCTCTGCGGATTCCCACGGGTGTCCTCTTTTCGGAAATGCATGGGGTTCCCTGTTTTCCTCAGTGGCTTGGACACCCGAGGCCCATGTCTGTACGCTGTGCCGGTCGGCAGAATGTCTGAGATTTCGCCATGAAAACAGACTTGGGGTTACTTGTGTTTTAGGCTTTCCCCTTGGCGGCCAGGTAGGTGTACCCACACATGTGAGGTACCGTTTTCATCGGGACACCTGTGGGAACGCATGACGGTAGGCCATGTGTTGTTGGGGGCGTGTTTCGATGGGTGCGTCGAGCGAAATGTGCGGAAAATGCGTTTTTTTCCCCACATTTCGGAATTTGCAGGGCTGTCTGGGTAACAAATTCTGGGGCGATGTGCGCAAATCATACCTCTTCGGATTCCCACGGGTGTCCTCTTTTCGGAAATGCATGGGGTTCCCTGTTTTCCTCGGTGGCTTAGACACCCGAGGCCCATATCTGTACGTTGTGCCGGTCGGCAGAATGTCTGAGATTTCGCTCTGAAAACAGACTTGGGGTTACTTGTGTTTTAGGCTTTCCCCTTGGCGGCCAGGTAGGTGTACCCACACATGTGAGGTACCGTTTTCATCGGGACACCTGTGGGAACGCGTGACGGTAGGCCATGTGTTGTTGGGGGCGTGTTTCGATGGGTGCGTCGAGCAAAATGTGCGGAAAAAGCGTTTTTTTCCCCACATTTCGGACATTGCAGGGCTGTCTGGGTAATAAATTGTGGGGCGATGTGCGCAAATCATACCTCTGCGGATTCCCAAGGGTGTCCTCTTTTCGGAAATGCATGGGGTTCCCCGTTTTCCTTGGTGGCTTGGACACCCGAGGCCCATATCTGTATGTTGTGCCGGTCGGCAGAATGTCTGAGATTTCGCTCTGAAAACAGACTTGGGGTTACTTGTGTTTTAGGCTTTCCCCTTGGCGGCCAGGTAGGTGCACCCACACATGTGAGGTACCGTTTTCATCGGGAAACCTGTGGGAACGCGTGACGGTAGGCCATGTGTTGTTGGGGGCGTGTTTCGATGGGTGCGTCGAGCAAAATGTACGGAAAAAGCATTTTTTTCCCCACATTTCGGACTTTGCAGGGCTGTCTGGGTAATAAATTCTGGGGCGATGTGTGCAAATCATACCTCTGCGGATTCCCACGGGTGTCCTCTTTTCGGAAATGCATGGCGTTCCCCGTTTTCCTTGGTGGCTTGGACACCCGAGGCCCATATCTGTACGTTGTGCCGGTCGGCAGAATGTCTGAGATTTCTCTCTGAAAACAGACTTGGGGTTACTTGTGTTTTAGGCTTTCCCCTTGGTGGCCAGGTAGGTGCACCCACACATGTGAGGTATCGTTTTCATCGGGACACCTGTGGGAACGCGTGACGGTAGGCCATGTGTTGTTGGGGGCGTGTTTCGATGGGTGCGCCGAGCGAAATGTGCGGAAAAAGCATTTTTTTCCCCACATTTCGGACTTTGCGGGGCTGTCTGGGTAATAAATTCTGGGGCGATGTGCGCAAATCATACCTCTGCGGATTCCCACGGGTGTCCTCTTTTCGGAAATGCATGGGGTTCCCTGTTTTCCTCAGTGGCTTGGACACCCGAGGCCCATGTCTGTACGCTGTGCCGGTCGGCAGAATGTCTGAGATTTCGCCATGAAAACAGACTTGGGGTTACTTGTGTTTTAGGCTTTCCCCTTGGCGGCCAGGTAGGTACACCCACACATGTGAGGTACCGTTTTCATCGGGACACCTGTGGGAACGCATGACAGTAGGCCATGTGTTGTTGGGGGCGTGTTTCGATGGGTGCGTCGAGCGAAATGTGCAGAAAAAGTGTTTTTTTCCCGACATTTCGGACTTTGCGGGGCGGTCTGGGTAAAACATTCTGGGGCGATGTGCGCAAATCATACCTCTGCGGATTCCCACGGGTGTCCTATTTTCGGAAATGCATGGGGTTCCCTGTTTTCCTCGGTGGCTTGGACACCCGAGGGCCATATCTGTACGTTGTGCCGGTCGGCAGAATGTCTGAGATTTTGCTCTGAAAACAGACTTGGGGTTACTTGTGTTTTAGGCTTTCCCCTTGGCGGCCAGGTAGGTGTACCCACACATGTGAGGTACCGTTTTCATCGGGACACCTGTGGGAACGCATGACGGTAGGCCATGTGTTGTTGGGGGCGTGTTTCGATGGGTGCGTCGAGCGAAATGTGCGGAAAATGCGTTTTTTTCCCCACATTTCGGACTTTGCAGGGCTGTCTGGGTAATAAAATCTGGGGCGATGTGCGCAAATCATACCTCTGCGGATTCCCACGGGTGTCCTCTTTTCAGAAATGCATGGGGTTCCCTGTTTTCCTTGGTGGCTTGGACACCCCAGGCCCATATCTGTACGTTGTGCCGGTCGGCAGAATGTCTGAGATTTCGCTCTGAAAACAGACTTGGGGTTACTTGTGTTTTAGGCTTTCCCCTTGGCGGCCAGGTAGGTGCACCCACACATGTGAGGTACCGTTTTCATCGGGACACCTGTGGGAACGTGTGACGGTAGGCCATGTGTTGTTGGGGGCGTGTTTCGATGGGTGCGTTGAGCAAAATGTGCGGAAAAAGCGTTTTTTCCCCCACATTTCGGACTTTGCTGGGCTGTCTGGGTAATAAAATCTGGGGCGATGTGCGCAAATCATACCTCTGCGGATTCCCACTGGTGTCCTCTTTTTGGAAATGCATGGGGATCCCTGTTTTGCTAGGTGGCTTGGACACCCGAGGCCCATATTTGTACGTTGTGCCGGTCGGCAGAATGTCTGAGATTTCGCTCTGAAAACAGACTTGGGGTTACTTGTGTTTTAGGCTTTCCCCTTGGCGGCCAGGTAGGTGCACCCACACATGTGGGGTACCGTTTTCATCGGGACACCTGTGGGAACGCGGGACGGTAGGCCATGTGTTGTGTTTTGTGGTTTTCATAACGTTTTGACCCATTTGCTGGTGCCCTTTGTCTCACAACCCTTTCTTTTCCCAAATGTGACCTACATTTAGTCGCTGCTTTATCCACCATACACTTTTGTAACCTGCACAAGTCACCTACCCTTGAAAAGGTCTGCCTGTGCTCTTTCAAAAAATGTATGGCTGCCGTTCCTCACCACAGGCCATGAGCGTAAAACTCCTGTGTACCATGGCTCAGTGTTTGGCTTGTGGTATTGCTTGTTTTGTAAAAACACTACAAAAATGGTATGCTCTCCTAACTGCAAGAGTCGGGGGAATGTAGCGGAGCATTGCTTTTCTCAAAATTCATAGAAGCCATTGCCGTACCAAGCCAACCATGTCCAACACATACCTTTTTTTTCAGTCATTTTCCCGCTTTTCCCCCATTCGATGGCAGTTTCCCCTACCTAGTTGTTGCCTGACCTATGCAAATCACCCCTTCCTAAACTTGGAATTTTGTCTACTTTTCAGAAATATATGCCTTTCTGTCCTCCAATTTGGCTTTCCTCCCCTTTTCTTCCATTCCGTCCATGCATGTCCACATCAAAATAATTTTTTTCCATTTCCACTTAACCTGTTCCTGAAAGCCACGACATTGGGGAACTCAGCACAGCAAACCATTTGTTCCTAGCTCTTACAAGGAAAAAACCACAGGCTTCTTTGTACAGCATTTTATTGGCATTTTTTGAAAAAACCCAAAACTTTCGCACTTTTTCCTTATTTTCTCTCACCCCCCTACAGCAACCTGGGATTCCTGGGTGGCGTTACGACCGCCTACATGTGGGGAAAAAAGGAGCCGAATTTGGCCAAGATATCTCATGTAACAAAAAAGTTACAAGCCATTGAATGGCCACATACCAAAATCACCAAAAAAGGCCCTGGCACTGGGGAGAAATACCCATGGCACTTAAAGGGTTAAACCACGCCCGAACAGCAGCCCATGCTTTGCGTTATTCTGCATCCAGCAGCGTGACGCTCACCGTGTCTGCAAGTCAGCATCCAGTCTTCTGCCACGCCCGCCTCGAATCCGTAGCTCCTAGACAAAAGGCAAAGAAAGGAGAAGAGGTTAGATCACACACATTATTTGATTCCTTACCTGATTCCGGACCCAGCACATCTCTGAGTCTGGAAATGACATTATTTCAGCACGCGTCGCTTCACCAGCAGCAGCGCTGCGTTATACTCACCAGTCCACCGCATCTTTCGACTCGGCGATGCCTCCACCATTTTCTTCGTCGAAACCCAGCACCTGGGGGGAAAACAAAGGAATAACAAGATGAGCCGAGAAAACCAACAAGGACAATCTCTTTGCCACCATAGGCTTACCTGCTTTACCACCGGAGGTATCATTCTTTAATTCGCTGCATCTTCCTATGCCGCACCTATAAAGGGAGATAAAACAGCAAGTTAAACTCATGCCACTTTTACCGGACAGTGTTTGGTAATACAGACTCTTACCTGAACGCCATCAGCTGCCTCCAGGCAAAATTCTTTTAGACCCAGCTGCAACCTAACGAGGGAATGGAACAAGAGTGAACATCGGACATATTAAACTCTTTGAACTTTATAGACACTGGAGTCAATATTCCTCCGGAACTCCTCCAGTAACTTCATCCCAGTGAAGTAACTGGTATCTACGCGCCCCTGCATGCCATGCAGGATGGACAGCTCATCATTTAAAAACATAAGGTGAGGTTACCAAAAGGGAATATTGGAGATGATTAGTGGGGAGAACGAGAACTGTTGGGGGGCCATCACTAAAGTCCACGGGTGGCTAAATCCCTTTCTCCACTTGCAGGAGAATACTTCTACGAGTCCAGCAGACAAGATTAGGCGGGCAGTCCAGACTGTCATCTCTTCACTACGCATCACGTTGGTGGAGACCGCAGCTGTCCGGGTCCGATCGACGTCCCTGTGGGAACCAGGTGAGCATAACAATGGGGTCCAGAACAATCCGAGGCAGTAAGACAGCTCAAAAGAAGCCTCTCACAAGCGCCCTGCCTAGCTTACCCTGTCAGAAACAAGGAGTTTTTCTTGGAGACATGGTTCTCCAATACATACTTGACTGCAGTATTATATCAAAAGCACGACAAGGTCAATAAAATAATCTCCTATGCGAGCAAAACTTTATCCTCTGTGGAGGAAAAATTCAACGATTGTGAGAAGGCACTCCTGGCAACGGTGTGGGCATTGAAGAATTACTGCCTGTTTATCCAGGGGGAACACATCATAGTGGAGACTCCACACCAGCCTCTGCAATATCTCCAAAGTGACAGAATCCGGGCTGGAAATGTGAGTAAATCCCGAATTACTTAATGGATTCTGTCAATGCCAGCCTTTCCTGTGGAGGTCAGATATTGCCAAAACAAGAAGAGTCCCCTCGCGCAAGGGCTAGCTGACTTGCATGATTGTGCCAGAGAAAACTGTCTCGAGGACGAAAGTCTAAAAATCAAGGACAACATGGAGGCATACCTTAATTTCCCACACAAAGTCTTTGAAGAAGACAAGTGTGAGGGAATGCCGACTGTCTATGTGGATGGATGCTCTTACCATGTTGACAACAACGGGGAGAAAGAACTGGTGGCCGGCGTAGGGAATGCATGGGTGAAGGAGTCCCCAGAACCCTCCGCTGGGTACAAAATTGGTACCCAAAGTAGTCAGGTGGCAGAGTTGATGGCTGTGCATCAGGCCATCCTCACTGCTGTCCAACATCCCCTCCGCGAACTGGTCATAATCACAGATTCAGATTATGTATGGAACGGCTTCGTGGAGCACCTGGTTAATTGGAAAACCAGAGTCATGTTATGCGCTAATAACAAACCCTTGAAACATGGGAAGTTAATCCAAATCATTGATGATCTGGTCACCTCGAATGGGGTGACCATCTACTGAAAAAAGATCAAGGGTCATTCCAAAGTAGAGGGACCAGACAAAATTGGAAATGACTTAGCTGATCAGCTGGCCAAAACCGGGGCCATCCAAGGGGACCTAATAGAGATTGAGACCCTGTTGGGGGAAATTCAGGTCACTGCTATCACTAGGTCCCACACAAATGCTCACAATGATCTTTCAAATGCACAATGGAGTAAGGAGACCCCAGATGCTTATTTGATTACGTCTCAGAAGGAAGATCCAATAATTGGTAAGTTTTACCAACACATTGAGGACCCTGCGAACTTTCCCCTGATGGATACCGATTACATTGGGAAAGAATACCTTAGAGTGTTGATGAAATGTCCAAAAATGTTCCGAATCCAAGACGGTTTGTTGGTAGGGAAATCCCAAGCTGGCCATGATCAGTGGGTGGTTCCTACCTCCTTCCGAAGCCTGATGTTAAGTCACGCCCATGATGCGGCCACAGCCGGTCATAGGGGATTTCACACAACACTTGAGATCTTAAGAGAGGTTGCATACTGGCCACACATGGGGCAGGACCTCGACCAATACTTGAAGGGGTGTCTTGTGTGTGCACAATTTCAGCCAACATCCCTCACACGCTGTGTGTCTCTCCAAAAGAGGGGGATGACACTCCCATGGTCAGATTTGCAAGTTGACTACATAGGGCCCGTGATTCGCTCCTCTAGGGGAAATAAGTACATGTTGACGGTGACATGCTTATTTACTAAATGGGTGGAATGTCTCCCGGCCCCAAACTGCAAGGCAGAAACAGCAGCTGCCCTGATGATCAACCACATCTTTTTCCGTTTTGGTCTACCCCAAAGGATTGAGTCCAACAGAGGTAGCCATTTCACCAGTGAAGTAATGACAAAGATGTGGGAGATACTGGGGGTTAAAAGGAAGCTACATATTGCTTACCGGCCAGCCTCTTCTGGTGCAGTAGAACATTACAACCGAACCATTGTGAGCATCTTAAAAAGGTTTGTGGCAGATTCTGGGCCAAGTTGGGATATTTGATTACCTCTTGTCCTAATGGCCATCAGATCTACCCCTTAATCTGCAACTAAAATGTAACCGTTTGAGCTGATGACTGGACGCAGGATGGTGCTTCCCCAGCATTTGCTTTACAGGACCCAAGAGCAAACATTGATCAATGCCTCCACAACTCATGAGTATGTTGAAAATTTAAGGAAACATCTTCAACATGCTTTTGCCTATGCTCAGCGAAACCTAGAAAGATCAGCCGATAGCATGAAGACTCATTATGATTTAAAGACTACTAGGAAAGAATACAATGTGCGAGACCGGATCTATATATACAATTTCCAAAGGAACCAGGCCAAACAGCGGAAATTTCTGCCCACATGGAAGGGACCTTTTGAAATTGTAGACAAGATCTCATCAGTCGCCTACAGGATCCGCATCCCCAAAGGCAGTTTGGCGGAAGGGGAAGACAAGTGGGTCCATATAAATCAGCTAAAGTGTTGCCATCCCAGGCACACTTTGCAGCAACTGGAGGAGTCCTCTGCAATCCCAGAGGGGGCCGCTCCAGATTAATACATTTCCAACTCTAAAATATTTCACATATAGCCTATATAATTCCATGATTCTTGAATGCAAATGTCTCCTGATTTAAAAAAATGTATATGTTCGCCCCACCATTAATAGTGGTGGTGAAATGTCTACGAATATGTTTCTGCCGCTTTGCTTTGTCATCCTAGGAGAGATATACAATAGAGATTGATCGAGGAGGACGACCCAGGGATTGGGAGCAAAGATACGAGGGGCCCGGGTTACCGCCCAATACTCCCTTCAGGACCGGCAAGGAGAACCGATCGATCCACCCTGATGGAGGAAAAGATGCTGAACCTTGCTATCAGCGGAATCAGAAGAAGATGAGGCGAACATCCCAGATCTTGCGAGTTCCATCGGTGAAAGTTCAGAATGGCCATTGCAAGAGGGGGGGCTTGTGGGATGTTTTTACCCACGCATCCAAGCCCTACCACAGAACTGTGCATTACTGGCATTGAAAACATCATGATGGCCAGAAATCACCGGAAAATGCACAGGGAAAACATGAAAAATAGGTTGCCATCTATTTTTGCCTCTGTCAATGTTAATACAAGAGACCATTGCCAGGCCCTATCCTATGGCTGCACACAGAGCAAAATCAGTGCAAAGGAATATGGTGTTGTTCAAAATCTGTTTTAATTAATGTCAGAAATTGCTGAAATCATGGGCACAAAATTATTCTACTGCAAAATCCACATCAATACAATGTTAGCAAGGATCATATGCCATCAAGTAAAATCCCTTTTTGGAAACGCATTAATTCAAGACAGCTGCCAAAAACATGGGTGCAGTACCGGTGTTTGACACTGACCGGCGCTAGCGATCTAAACTCTGACAGGAGACCTGTATTTTAGGAGCTGAAAAGGAACCTGAGTCAACTGAAACTTCAAAGCCTTGCTGGTTGATGAGAATTCTCAACACCTACTGTCCCCGGGCCCTATGCTAGAAGGCAGCCTGATTTAATTAAAAGTTCAAGAGGCCTCTGTCTATGGGAAGCTGTCACACCTCAGAACTCCACACCAGAAGGCAGGAAATCACAAGTTTCTGTTAATCAAATGGAGAGTGGCACCCTGGACTGATGCCCTGCTAGCAGGAAAAACCAGACAAAGGATGCCTTCAGCTGAATGGGATATGCTGATTTGAGGTGTAATTGTCAACAGTTGCTCTAGGGAAGGCAAGACACATGATCTCTGAGTCAAGCCAAGTTCCCGGGGGCGGGGGCAAACAAAGGGGTGGACTGAATTGAGAGCAAATGTATGTTTTATTAAATTGCTTATAGAATATTGTATTAAGCTGACAGAAATTTACAATTTGGGGATTCTTAATATGAGAAATGTACCCACATTTTAAGACTAAGCTCAACTCTGTGTGATGTTCTGAGACCGAACCCTGCGATTATTAATACTACAGGCACTGTGCTTACACTTGTAACGCTCACCTGCTCCCACGGAGGCGCGGGCGTGGCTGGGACTGCTGTGACTTCTTCTGCAGAGATGCGTAAGACCCGGAAGATGGACTGGACTGGATTCCCCAACCTGGCTTTTCTGGCTCGGAGGAATATCCCACTGTGTGTGAAAAGGAAGGGTTAATAGTCTGCGGGTGATGTTCCGACCTCCCACTTCCCTTCTCTCCCTCCGTGACACCCTTTTGGGATTCCCTGCGAAGACTCACCTTAGGGACCAAAATGACGAGCTCTCCATCCTGCTTCTGATGCAGGGGCACGTTGTGATTCCAGTTACTTCACTGGATTGATGAGTTTAAACTAGTTTGTCCATTCCCGTCGTACCACAAATGTTTATGGCAAGTTTGAGTTTATATTCACTCATCTGTTCTTTTCTTTCGCAGGTGCTGGAGAAGATTCCGGGCTGCAGGCGATTTGGATGAAGCCAAATTCTGGTAAGAATTCCGATGTGAGATTCCTTTGCAGTTTTAAGTATCTCCTTTAATGTCCAATGTCTTTTTCCCCATAGGGGCCGGGGTACGGCAATGCCGGAGGTAAGGCGCCGAGCCGAAAAGAGCTGCTGTGTCTCTCTTGCAAATGGGTAAGTCTTGAGTGAGCGTATTGCTAATGTTCTCACATGCTCTCACTAATACAATGTCTGTTTCTTTTCCCCTTAGGGGCCGGGGTGCTGAGATGCCGAAGGTATGGCACAAACCCGAAGGCGGAGAGGGAATTGAACCACAGGTAAGTTCTACTTAGATTCGTGTTTCCCTTCTCACCTCTCTTTCTCCTTCCTTCCAATAGGTGCTGGATGGCGGTGGAAGCTCCGGATGGACGTCGCAGGACTCGAAAACGCCACGTGCAGGTGAGTGAAATGCAGCGTGCTGCGCGCAACGCGATGCGCGTTTAAAATGTTTGCCTTCTTTGCAGGATCGTCGGCGTGCAGAATCCAGAGTGCAGATGTATCAGGTAAGGTTCTTGTTTTCACCTGTTCTCTTCCCTTTTCTTCTTTAGGTGTTTCCAGGATGCTGGCAGGCGTGATGGAGGACCAAGGCAGGAGCAGGCACGGTGAGCGTCCAGCTGCTAAGTGCAGAACAACGCGAAGCGTGGTCTGCTGCTTGGGTGTGGCTTAAATAGCCTTTCAAGTAGTTCCAGGTATGTATTCTTCCCCCAGAAATATGTATTCCTCCACCGGTCACACCCTAGAGATCAAGTAGTCCCTAGAAAAATAGTTCCTTCCAGTCTTGGAAGTTGCAGCATGGTCTGCACAGGTAGGTTTACACCAAGCACTACTCCCAACCTACTTCTGTATGAGCCTGGTGCCGATGGCGCCAGGACTGATGTCCCCTATGAGCCTGACGCCAACGGCGCCAGGACTGAGTCCAAAGGGCCCCCATCTGGGGCTGCTGCGACTTCCCTTGAATGCATGGTGTCTGTCTCTGAGGGTGCCGGGCCTGGTTTGGCTCCTTGGAGGCAGGCATCATGACAGTACCTCCCCCCAAGGCCCCTTCCAAGGGTGTCCAACCTGGAGGCCTCGGTTTATTTGGGAACTTCCGGTGAAAATTCCGTATTAGTCGAGGTGCATGTACATTCTCACTTGGTTCCCAAGATCTTTCCTGAGGTCCATATCCTTTCCAATCAATCAGATAAAAGAGTTTTGACTTGGACATCTTAGAATCCAATATGTCCTTAACTTCGAATTCCAATTCCCCATCTATTGGAATTGGTTCTGGTGGTTTGCATAACCTGGTTCCGGTTGGTACTGGTTTCAACACGGATACGTGAAAAACGGGATGGATTCGCATATTAGGTGGCAGATCGAGTTTGAAGGGTACCGGGTTAATGATAGCTTTGATAGGATAAGGCCCTATATATCTTGGGTTAAAAGTTCGTGGACCTTTAAGCAGTAAATGTCTAGTTGCAAGCCACACTTGGTCTCCTACTTTGTAAGGAGGTACTTTACTTCGATGTAAATCAGCATTTTCCTTGTACCTTTCATTGGCTTGTTGTAAATGAGTCTTTGCTTCCTTGAAGGCTTGGGTTATTGTGGCATGTAAATGATCCATGGCGGGCATTTCAAGGCTTTGAGGGGATTCAAGGTCCGAAGTCCTGGGATGATGGCCGAATAGGGTATAGAAAGGAGTCTGACCCGTTCCAGAATGCACAGAATTGTTGTACGCGTACTCGGCAATCCATAGAATGTCCTTCCAATTACCCTCAGATTGAGGTAACATATACCGCAGATACTGTTCCAGGGTCTGGTTTGTTCTTTCGGTTTGACCATCGGTTTGAGGATGGTGGCTGGTGGATAATCGCACATCAACTTGGGCCATTTGGCAACACCTTTTCCAGAAATGAGAAATAAATTGACTTCCCCGATCAGAAACCAATATGGATGGGAAGCCATGTAAACAAACAGCATTTTCAAGAAATTCCTTTGCTAAGGTGGGGGCTGAAGGCAACCCCTTCAATGGGATAAAATGAGCCCTCTTGGAGAAGAGGTCTACAATCACCAGGATAGTATTATACCCATGACTAGGAGGCAGGTCAGTTATAAAGTCCATCGATAAGGTGTGCCACGGTGTCGGAGGGATGTCCAGGGGCCGTAAAGGACCGGCTGGTTTTTGCTTCTGACTTTTATTTTGGGCGCACACTCCGCAGGTCATCACAAAGGATTTAATATCCTTTCGCCAGGATGGCCACCAGAAATGCCGTTTGATCTTTTCCTCTGTTTTAGCGATGCCCGGGTGTCCTTCCATTAGTGTATCATGATAATGTGCTATAACGAGTTCTTGCAATTCCTTGTGAGGCAGAAATAACCGCCCTTGGAAATAGGGTAAATCATTATTAATGGAATAGTTTGAGCCTTTCTGGCTCCATTCTTGTAAAGCTGTAGCGTCGAAAAGCAATTTAACTCTACCTTGAACATCCTCAATAGTTTGAGAAGAGATTACACCCAAAATCCTCTGTTCGGGAATAATCGGAACTGGCTCTAGACCTGAGGCAATGTCACCCGTTCCAATTCGAGATAGAGCGTCTGCCTTGCCATTCTTGCAACCCGGGCGATATGTGATTATAAAGTCAAATTCTGCAAAGAACAGAGCCCAACGGAGTTGACGAGAAGATTGAGCTTTGGCCGTTTTCAAGTATTGCAAGTTCCTGTGATCTGTAATCACTGTAACGGTGTGTCTTGCGCCGAGCAGGTAGTGACCCCAAGCTTTGAAAGCTGACTTAATAGCCAACAGTTCCTTGTCTGTGATTCCGTAGTTCACTTCAGGAGCTGAGAATTTCCTGGACCAAAAGGCTACGGGATGTAGTTGATTTGAAACTGGATCCCTTTGAGAAAGGACAGCCCCCATGGCTAAACTAGAAGCGTCGGTTTCCACAACGTAAGGGAGGTCCGGACGAGGATGTTTTAACACAGGTGTGGAGGTGAATTTGGTTTTTAGTTCCTGAAAGGCTTGTTCTGCCTCCTTAGACCACTCAAAACGTCTGTTTTTTCGTAGGAGCGCCGTGATGGGTTGAACCACTCGAGAAAATTCCGGGATAAACCTTCTGTAAAAATTGGCAAAACCTAGCATACTTGAACTCCTTTCACAGAACTAGGAGACGGCCATTTGAGGATCGCATCCACTTTCCGTGAGTCCATTCGGACTCCTTTAGGTGTTAGGACGAATCCGAGAAACTCAACTTCCGTAACATGAAAAAGACATTTTTCAAGTTTTGCAAACAGTTTGTGCTGGCGCAGTTTCTCCAAGACAGTTCTAACATGTTTTCGGTGATCGGATTCCGAGGAGGAGTACACCAGGATGTCGTCAATATATACAATGACACAAACATCGATGAGTTCTCGAAAAACGTCATTCATAAAATATTGAAAGGCAGCAGGTGCGTTGCACAACCCGAAAGTCATTACCTGGTACTCAAAGAGTCCATATTTGGTGCGGAAGGCAGTTTTCCATTCGTCGCCTTCTCTGACGCGCACCAGGTGGTAAGCTCCACTTAAATCTAACTTAGTATAGATACAAGCATCTTTTACCTGGTCAAGGAGCTCAGGGATCAAGGGCAGAGGATAACGATTCTTGACCGTTATCTGATTTAAGGCGCGGTAGTCAATGCAAGTTCTAAGGTCGCCTTCTTTTTTTGGTACGAAGAATAGAGCTGAGGAAGCAGGTGACTTTGACGGGGGAATAAAACCATTGGCCAGGTACTGATCCAAATACTGTCGCAAATGAAGGTTCTCCGGTTCAGTAATGGCAAAGATTCTACTACAAGGCGGTTGAGCATTGGGTACCAGGTCGATCTGACAATCATATGGCCGGTGAGGAAGTAGGGTGTTGGCCTGTTCCTTTTGGAAGACGTCTTGAAAGTCTTGATACTCAAAAGGTAATGGTACTGTTGTGGAGGTTACTGAGGCTAGACCCATCTGTGGTTTTCCTGGATAACACTTTTGTGCACAATCAGGGAAGGTTATGCTCTTTGCTTGCCAGTCAATTCGAGGATTATGTGTTTCTAACCAAGGGATCCCTAAGATTACCTGAAATTGTGGAGCCTTGATTACGTCAAACACTATGGTTTCCCGATGGCCATCTTGGCCAACCAGTGTCATTTCCGTGGTAGAGTGTGTTACCGGCCCGGAGGCAATTTCGGTTCCATCAACTGTGGTAATGACATCCTTGGTGGTTTTTGGACGGAGAGGGAGACCAATCCTGGAAGCCAATTCAAGGTCAACATAATTTCCAATAGCCCCACTGTCGAGGTAGGCTTTTATTCCGTGCAACCGATGAGGCTGTTTTGGATCTATGAGGACCATAGGCATGATGAAATGCGAGGTCAAAGAGTCTGTCTTCACGCTCGGCAAGCGGACCTCTACGCTTGTCGGGCTTGGTCGTTTCCCGAATCAGGTTCTGGAAGATTACTGTCTGTGGCTCCAACCACCTTCTTAGGTGGTTTTACCGGGCAATCCCGCAGGAAGTGTCCAGAAGCTCCACAGTAAAGACATAATTGTTTTTGTCTTCTTCTTTCTCGTTCTTTCTGAGTTAGTGGTCCTTTAACTCCCCCAATTTGCATTGGCTCTGAAGCGTCGGTACCCTTGGGGCTTGTGTGGGTTTTGATCAGAACTCGGGTTTCAAATCTGGACCGATCCGCTTTTCTATTCTGGAGTCTATGATCAAGTTGGACCACTAAGTCAATGTATTCTGCGCAGAGTTGAGGCGGGTTCACTATTTGAGCAAGAACGTCTTTTAGTTCTCCACGCAGACCTCGGTGGAATAATGTAATTCTTTTATTCTCAGGCCACCCAGTCTCTACGACCAATCTGTTAAATGTGGCTATATAAGATAGGAGATCTTGGTTTCCTTGCCGAAAGGACAGAAGTTCGTTATCCAAGGCCTCACCCTGAGCGTGTCGAGCGAATAATCTTTCCATGCTTGCCTGGAAGCCTTGAAAGTCCTGAAGGATTGGGTCGTCTTGATTTACCAACGGAATCGACCAATCGGCAGCACTGCCGCTGAGATAAGATAGCACAAAAGCCACCTTGGTTTGGTCATTAGGGAAGGCCCCAGGTCTGCATATGAAATGTAAACGACATTGATTCATGAAAACGGCGTATTTCTTGGGATCCCCAGTAAAACGCTCAGGGGGGGCCAGAGGCATATTTCCTGGCAGGTTAATTTGCACCGGGTTGGTTGAAACCATCGGAGTGGAATTCATCCCGGAGCCGGGTAAAGGCGTTTGTCCTGCCTGACTCCGCAAAAGCTGTTTAGCCAAATCATCAGTTCGTTCTTTGGATAAGATTAGTTCCCTTCTAAGGGCGTTAGTTTCCTGGCGGGCGGCATGCACTTCTGCCCGTAATTCCCCCAATAATTGGGCCAGTTGGTCTGTCTCGGAAGTCTCCATGACGCCTGGGTGGGAAATTATGGGTAGGCTTCGCGTTCTGTAACGCTCACCTGGCTCCCACGGAGGCGCGGGCGTGGCTGGGACTGCTGTGACCTCTTCTGCAGAGATGCGTAAGACCCGGAAGATGGACTGGACTGGATTCCCCAACCTGGCTTTTCTGGCTCGGAGGAATATCCCACTGTGTGTGAAAAGGAAGGGTTAATAGTCTGCGGGTGATGTTCCGACCTCCCACTTCCCTTCTCTCTCTCCGTGAAACCCTTTTGGGATTCCCTGCGAAGACTCACCTTAGGGACCAAAATGACGAGCTCTCCATCCTGCTTCTGATGCAGGGGCACGTTGTGATTCCAGTTACTTCACTGGATTGATGAGTTTAAACTAGTTTGTCCATTCCCGTCGTACCACAAATGTTTATGGCAAGTTTGAGTTTATATTCACTCATCTGTTCTTTTCTTTCGCAGGTGCTGGAGAAGATTCCGGGCTGCAGGCGATTTGGATTAAGCCAAATTCTGGTAAGAATTCCGATGTGAGATTCCTTTGCAGTTTTAAGTATCTCCTTTAATGTCCAATGTCTTTTTCCCCATAGGGGCCGAGGTACGGCAATGCCGGAGGTAAGGCGCCGACCCGAAAAGAGCTGCTGTGTCTCTCTTGCAAATGGGTAAGTCTTGAGTGAGCGTATTGCTAATGTTCTCACATGCTCTCACTCATACAATGTCTGTTTCTTTTCCCCTTAGGGGCCGGGGTGCTGATATGCCGAAGGTAAGTTCTACTTAGATTCGTGTTTCCCTTCTCACCTCTCTTTCTCCTTCCTTCCAATAGGTGCTGGATGGCGGTGGAAGCTCCGGATGGACGTCACAGGACTCGAAAACGCCACGTGCAGGTGAGTGAAATGCAGCGTGCTGCGCACGACGCGATGCGCGTTTAAAATGTTTGCCTTCTTTGCAGGATCGTCGGCGTGCAGAATCCGGAGTGCAGATGTATCAGGTAAGGTTCTTGTTTTCACCTGTTCTCTTCCCTTTTCTTCTTTAGGTGTTTCCAGGATGCTGGAAGGCGTGATGGAGGACCAAGGCAGGAGCAGGCACGGTGAGCGTCCAGCTGCTAAGTGCAGAACAACGCGAAGCGTGGTCTGCTGCTTGGGTGTGGCTTAAATAGCCTTTCAAGTAGTTCCAGGTATGTATTCTTCCCCCAGAAATATGTATTCCTCCACCGGTCACACCCTAGAGATCAAGTAGTCCCTAGAAAAATAGTTCCTTCCAGTCTTGGAAGTTGTAGCATGGTCTGCACAGGTAGGTTTACACCAAGCACTACTCCCAACCTACTTCTGTATGAGCCTGGCGCCGATGGCTCCAGGACTGATGTCCCCTATGAGCCTGACGCCAACGGCGCCAGGACTGAGTCCAAAGGGCCCCCATCTGGGGCTGCTGGGACTTCCCTTGAATGCATGGTGTCTGTCTCTGAGGGTGCCGGGCCTGGTTTGGCTCCTTGGAGGCAGGCATCATGACAACACTAGAGAATTGAAAAATTATTGTAATGTGCTCAGGGAGGGGTTGCAGGTCTGCGTTAAATTTGATGCCGAACCGACCATGGCAAAACCCACTAAAAGCGCAAAATGTTGTTGTTTCTGAACCCAATCTCTTAGAAAGACCAGGCTTGAACAGAGACCTGTCTTAAATTAATCTGGGATGTGTACATGTATTCTTAACAACTTGTGTACCTTGGAAACATATTTGATTATGAAAAATTGGGTTCTCAGTAAAAGCAAAGGGGCGTTTCTTCAAAAGATTGTAAAATGGTAGCATCACTCTGACTCACAACTCAGTACCCCAGTCAGGCGACAGAGAATCCTCTAGCCTATCAGGATCCTCAGAGGGTTGGGCAGAGAAAGTCAGCCTTCCCACCCACTTTTAAAAGACATAAAAAGAGCCACTGAGGCCCAGGTAGGGACTGCTCTTTCCACTTTCTTGCGAAGCACTTTGACGGACGACTTCAAATTCAGGCAATATTCAGAGACCAGAACTTAGAAAACCAGACTCCAGATTCCAGAACTTTGAAGCAGAAGGCCTACTGCAAGCTAAAAGTATTCTCAGCTGGCCTTACAATTTTGCAAACTGATTTACCCCAGACTGCCAAGGGGCACATCAGAATAAAACAGCCGGGCTGTGCTGGCTGATTCTTTGGCCAAGAACTTTTGCCAGAACCAGACCCAGACAGCAGTGCTGTATCCAGAACCGCAGACCAGACCAGACTGCTGTGCAGTGCCAAGAACTTTTGCCAGAATCAGAGCCAGAGACCCAGACCATCAGAGCAGAGCTAACCCAGATAGCTGTGACTTCAGAACCACCCGCTAGAAGTCCAGTCTAAACCTGTTGACCAGATCTTGACAGCCTATTTCAAATTTATAGTGTGAGTATCCAGCCAGAACTGTGCAGAACCAATCTCTTAGTCTAAAATAATCTCATACCATCCATTTCAACCTATTTAGAACTGCATAGAAATCGTGCGTCCATTCTGTGATTTCAAATCTGTGAAAGTGTCATTTGTCATTTGAATCTTACTTTATTTCTGAGAATCTACCTCCACTAAATTGTCCGTATCTTTTGAACCACATGTCCTAGAAGCGAGATTTAACTTTCATTTTAAAGCTAAGAACCTAAGCTTTCCAACAAGCCCTTTCCATTCCTTATAGTTTTCCCGTTATCATGATCGTCGCACTCGGAAAAAGTGCAGCAAATTGCAATTTGACTCAATTTCTCCAGCTGTCAAAAATAGCTGTCTTTTGCTTGCAACTGCTGAACTCGGTTTTCAACCTGATAATCATTCATGAATCACTGATAGTGTTGACCTGAACCAATCTTAAGTAGCTATCACCTACCCTGAATCTCCTATAGGGAATTAAAATCATTTTTAGCATATTTTTCACTTCATTGCAAATCACATTTAAAAGTATTTCTGCCTGTTTTAAAGCATACCGGTTGCTCTAGGCTTGCTAGGGGGGAACTGGAATATTGCATTTGATTGTATTCCTGAAAACTGTGTGCTCCCCTTCCATCTCCCTATATTGCATAGCGGGGAGTGAATTGTCAAAAGAAAAAGTGATCATATTATCTCTTGTTGAAACCATATCAGTTTATTTTTGTGCTGCATTCTTTCCATCATTGCTTTTCCTTGAAACCATAAAAGTATTCTCTGCTACCTTATCCTTTCTATACTAACTCCTCACTGATTGAAAAGAGTGTGCAATTGTAACATTACCCATTGTTGATCAACATTATATTCATTAGGGTGCTATCAAATATTAATTTATTCATAAAAGGTGTGATATATATATTGTTTAATTTTTCAAATACATCTTTTCATTTGCAAAACAAACCTACTTCTTGGCTCAGTGAGGTCAGGGGGATTCAAAGAGAGGGGCGTTATACAAGGGTTTATCATCCAGATCTATGAACTTGTCATAAAAATATATAAATAAGGGCTTCCATTGGGCATCCCAGACTAGGCACTGACTTAGTTGGAGTACTGAATTGGAGTCACTTAACACCATGAGTGTGTCTTGTGTACGATTTGCTTTCTTTTAACAATGAATTGTGTTCCATTTAAATTGCCCAGTAATCAAGAATTGTTGATTAAAAATCACTTTCTTTAGTGCACCTTTAGAATCAAACCATAATGCATTTGACATTTGTGCACACTGCAGTGGGGGGAGGCTACCTCACAGTGTCACATATGTGAAATTCTGCAATCACATTGCGCTTGATCGTGCATCTTCCTGGCTTTCACATATTGGTGCAAATCGTGCTCTAATTGTGCCCTTGCCAATGCAAGGAGAACCCATAATATGTCTACAGGTTGAAACAAAGCTAAAAGACCCTAAAACAAGCTCATGGTTCCAGGCAATAGTATCCAGCCTATAGAACAAGACTCCAGTGCCATAACAAGTCTTTCAGGAAGCGATAAGAGAGGAATAGGTAAGAGGAATTCCCATCAGAGAGGGATATTATTGGCTTCATCTCCCCGATTTCACACCACAGCAAATCAGAGTGGATGATTAATGCTGCCTATCTGACTGGCTGGTATTCAGAGCCTTCCAGCCAATTAGGTAGTGTTGAATATTCCAAATTCCTGATTGGCTGAGACCTAAGTTTGCCTGATTTGACAGAATATGGATTACATTGTGCCCCACCAGAGAGGCTAGGAGCTCGGCCACAAAAGAACATCAACACAGCAGAGCAGATTTAAGGTAAAGATGGCTGTGGCTGCCATTCCACCTTTTTCACGGAGGCCCCACTTGAATTCCACAAAACATGATGTGAGTCTAAACAAGGGCCTGATGCCTTCAAGAAGCTCTACAAATTCAAACGTATGCGTAGAACCAAAAACATGGACCTTGATTTAGAAAATCATCGCTGTGTGTCCATGCAAAAACCCAGAACCCCCAAAATATATATCTAAGCCCAAATATGGGTCTTGTGATCCAAAAACAGCAACACGTCCATACAAGAGCATGGAATACACAAAACACCAATATATGTATAGACAAGATCCCTGTGCTCCTAAAAAATGTCTATGGGTCCAAACAAATTCTCAGAGCTCTTAAAAGTGTCAAGACAAAAGAAGAGAGAGAGAGAGAGAGAGAGATCATGGTCGATCTGAGCAGGGGCTCAGAACTTACAAATATCGAAATAGAATCCAAAAAAAGACCTAAATACCCCAAAAGATTAACACAAGTCCAAACAAGACCCCACAGCCCCCAAAATATGACAAAAGTTCAAACTTTAACTCATATGCTAAACATCTTCCAATGGGCTCACATGATGACTTGAAGAGGCAGAACATGGCTCTGCAACAACTCAAGGCCCAGAGTCACCAAGACATCATTATTGGTCAAAGCACTGGCCAAGGTTTAAACAATGGGCTAAAGCTCGGAAGACATGACTTTGGGTCCAAGCACTCCAAACACAGCTAAAGGAAAAAACTACCTCGAGCCAGATACATGGCTTACAAGGGCCTAGAGCCTCGAAATCCTGACTACAGGCCAGATACCGTCCTCTAACTCCAAAACATGGCTACAGTCCAGATTTGGTTGTCAGACCGATACAAAACATGGTTGTGGTACCATCCTGATTAATGGGCTTAATATATTAGTGAAACTGGCAGTTAGTAAAGGGGTTGGATGCCCGGCAGGGGCACTATGTATTGGTGCAAACAGCCCTGTGCTCATTAGGGAGTATGATAGATTTGGTAACTTCCCTTTTATTCTTAGTGCTATTGTAAAAATCTTGAGAAAGTTCCATGAATTGCTATTGATTAATGTGTACTCCCATCCTAGGGGGGGCCCATGTGGAGGCAGTGATTAAAGTGATCTCTGATACCATTGAAGGTTGGATGCTGGAGTCACCCAACTCTGAGAACATGGTAGTAAGAGATTTTAATGCATACTGTGATAAAGCCACAATTATAATTTTATGAATGGGAACAATTATGTGGAGAATTTGATGCAATGGCATCACCAGAATTGGGCAGGGTGGGAAATGTAACACCTCCCTTCCACAAATAACTAATGGAATCAAATGGCTAGAATTGTTCCAGAATTAGGGATTTTCTTACTTAAATATAGATAGTACAGAGGAAAAAAAATCCACGTGGACTAATGGAAAAGTTGGTTACCGAGTGGATTATATGTTTGTTAGTGAGGACACACGTGAGCAGTTGAAATAATTTGAACATATTTTGACCCCTCACAGTGATCACACAGTGCTTAAATGCAAACTAAAAAAGGCAGGTAATAAAAAGACCCATAACATAGGTGAAAAGATGAATATCCAGACCACGGTGGGTGGGAATAGGACACTATGGACCGACAGAAACGTAATGATATTTGATGAAATGTTTAACTTACTCCCCATTGACAGCGTGGCGATGGCTTGATCAGGTATGAACGGGTTGGGCGATCTGCTTTGTATGATATTGATGACTTCTAACATAGTGTCACACAACAACGAGGGAAAAAAACATACCATTATGTATGATAGAGATAACCATATTGAGAAAAAAACAATGAATGGGGGAATAAGGAGAATAAAACACACCACAGGTGTGGATGATGACCACAAATGTAAAATGGAAGCTACCCTACGTATGAAATATAAAAACTGACTGAAGGCCCACAAATACGATACTTAAAATGCAAATTGGAGAACAAAATGTAAGCTATGTAAGCCCAATGACTCAAGGAAATGTTGATACTACCTCCATGACAGCCTCTAAGTGAGGATCGTAATAAGGATATGAATGTGCTACCTGTGGAGGAATGGGTAGAGTATGTTAGTCAACTCTATTATGTGGATCATAACGAGCACCGGTTGATTATAAAGCTGTGGGGGAATAACCAACTAGAACCTTCCTTTGGCTATGCAGATATCCTGAAGATTATTAATAAAAATGAACACATACCGAGCCCCTGGGCCGGAAGGGCTAGCTAATGCAGTCATGAAACGTAACCCAGTGTCAACAAAGAAGTGTACCCCTGTACGATTCTCTGAAGGTGGAAACCAATAGTTTGCTTGATAGATTCTACTGTTTAGGCTATCAAGAGTAAGTATATATTGGGTCTCTACAGTTTGAGATCCACAAATGTTGGTCTATGAATACCCACCCCCAAATCTGGTAAAGATTACAACAATTTAATCAAAAAGCATTGAGAATGAGAGGTTAACCAATCAATTTGTTTTACTTCACAAAAAAGATGATTATCAGAATGAAAAATAGACATGAAAATGGAAATCACAATTAGTTAATGATCATCATACTGACATAAAAACTGAAATCATGAATGGTTGGCAATTGATGCAAACTAAATATTTGAGTGTGCAATGTTGAGTATAAACTGTGACACATACATAAACTTCATGATTTAGTTCACAAGGAAGAATAATTGAAAAACAGAAAGGAATTCATAAAACAATTGTGTTGATCCCAGAAGCATAGAGCTTACTTCTTGTGTTTAGTGGGACAGTGAAAATGAAATTGAGAAACACTCATTGGCAGGCTTATTTTGTGCATACTCTTGTTGCCGTTCAAGTTAATTCATCTCCCCTAGGTGTGGGCTGACGGTCAATAAACCAATTTTAGACTGACCCATTGTTAACACTGGGGAAATTAGGGTCTTAATGTTACCCTGAGTTTAAACTATATTTGATCAGAGAGTATTGTTTCAGGGTCTTATGATTGGAATGATCTTAATCTATGTGGAAGGATCTAATGTAGCAAGATCTCAATTAAGGGAACCAGTCCAAATGTAGTTGTTTCCTGTGGCCTTCACGTTTCGGTAGACACAAGCTATTCAAATGTCACCTTCATCAGGGCTCCATGTCGGGGACCCTACCGGGGCTTGAATCCCAATTCCCGAGTCTGAATATCCATGGGGAGCAGCACAGCTAGCTGTGGTGGTAACAATGAGAAATTGTTTGGTAAGAACTGCCTGGTGGTTGCAGAGGAGTGGCCTGTTGATGCAGTCTCTCTGGGTGTCTTTGAGAATAGGTGGTACCTGAGTGTAGTCCTGCAAGTCTTTACTGCGGGTGTGTCATTCCTCCAATTTGCCCTTCTAGAAGCAGTTCCTGGCGTTGTAAATCTGATCCTCCCTCATTGCTACAGCAAAATCCTCTTGTTCAAAATGTTCCAGGATTACTGTACCATTTCTCATGCAAACAAAATCCTGCCTGTCTTCTCAATTTGCTCGCTGCCTCTATGTGCTCACTGAACTCACTGGAGTGTCCCCACACGCTGCCGGTATCGACTTTCTCCATTTCGGCCCACGAGGAGCCTGGCCGTATAGAAATGGCTGCCTCCGTTTCCCTGGCAACTGGGAGACACAACAACAGCAGCCGGCGCTCAACTGCCACGGCCTTGGGTCGCCATTGGCCCGCAACGCCTTGCAGTCCCTCCCCCACCACCTTAAAGGTGGAGGGAGGGGACCGCCAGACAAAGCCGCCCGGCAAAGGCCCAGGAACAGGGCCCTTGCACTCATCCGCTCTGCTGTGTGCGAGAGTGAATGAGGAGGAGAACCCATCCATCTCCGGCAGTGAAGACACTAGAGTGTCCCCACACACTGCCAGCATCGACTTTCTCCATTTTGTCCCACAAGGAGCCTGGCCGTGCAGAAATGGCTGCCTCTGTTTCCCTGGCAACTGGGAAACAACAACAGCAGCCGGAGCTCAACCGCCACAGCGTTGGGTCGCCATTGGCCCGCGGCACCTTGCAGTCCCTCCCCCGCCACCTTAAAGGTAGAGGGAGGTGACCCCCAGGCAAAGCTGCCAGGCAAAGGCCCAGGAACAAGGCCCTTGCTCACATCCGCTCTGCTGCGAGAGCGAATGAGGAGGAGAACCCATCCATCTCCGGCAGAGAAGACACCGGAGTGTCCCCCCACACTGTCGGCATCGACTTTCTCCATTTCGTCCCACAAGGAGCCTGGCTGTGCAGAAATGGCTGCCTCTGTTTCCCTGGCAACTGAGAAACACAACAACAGCAGCCGGAGCTGAACCGCTGCGGCCTTGGGTCACCATTGGCCTGCGGCCCCTTGCGGTCCCTCCCCTGCCACCTTAAAGGTGGAGGGAGGTGACCCCCAGGCAAAGCCGCCAGGCAAAGGCCCAGGACAAGGCCCTTGCTCTCATCTGCTCTCTGCTGCTCAACGATGTCCCCCCGCATCTCCTCCAACAAGGTAAGAGCTCATCACCACAGCTCACAGAAAGAATGGCCCGCCTGTGCACCCACACCGCAGCCCCCACATTCCACTCTGTACCTACCTCACAGCGCTCCAGAAATGAACGCCTCTGCTCGAGGTTCACCCTCCCTTCCACTGCCCCACACGCTCTGAGCACGTACCCATATATGGGAGTCTCATCCCCACCTTGTAAGCACTGCAGCTCATACCTTTGGTCCCGCCTCCAAAGCAAGGCACCAGTTCACTGCATCCAGAACTACCAGCAGAGACTACCCAGCCCTGTGACCCTCAC
This sequence comes from Ambystoma mexicanum, assembly GCF_040938575.1. Classification (NCBI taxonomy): domain Eukaryota; kingdom Metazoa; phylum Chordata; class Amphibia; order Caudata; family Ambystomatidae; genus Ambystoma; species Ambystoma mexicanum. Next base: position 288,568,917 of record NC_090932.1, on the reverse strand, counting down.
CCGACCAGCTCCACCCAAAGTCAAGGCAGGTGCCCCCACATACAAAAATTCTGGTACTCTCCAGCCACCCACAGCACCCATGTAGGGGAAGCCGTTAAAACAGACCACACTGCACCTTACGCGGCTAGATCACTCGAACGTGCATATCCCACTGCCGCAGGCACCACCATGACTATTATATCGACCGCCGCCTCCTTGACTGTTGCTGCCTCTACTGCTAATATTGCTGCCCCTAATGATCATATGGTTGCCCCTTTGATTGATACTGCACCCATGATTTATGCTGCCTACACTGTTGCCCCATGGCTGATGTTGATGTTGCCCTCATGGCTGATGCTGCCCCCATGGTTGATGCTGTACCCATGGTTGATGTTGCTGACACTGTTTCCCCCATGATTGATACTACCCCCATGACTAATGCTGCCCCCATGGTTGATGTTGCTTACACAGGTGCCCCCATGGTTGATGTTGTCCCCATGGTTGATGTTGCTTACAATGTTGCCCCCATGATTGATGCTAATCCCATGATTGATGCTGCCCTCATGATTGATACTGCCCCCATGGTTGATGTTGCCCCCATGGTTAATGTTGCTTACACAGGTGCCCCCATGGTTGATGTTGCCCCCAGGGTTGATGCTGCCCCCATGGTTGATGCTGCCCCCATGGTTGATGTTGCTTACACTGTTGCCCCCATGGCTGATGTTGCCCACATAGCTGATGTTGCTTACACTATTGCCCACATGGCTGATGTTGCCCCCATGGTTGATGCTGCCCCCATGGTTGATGTTGCCCCCATGGTTGATGTTGCTTACACTGTTGCCCCCATGATTGATACTACCGACACAGGTGCCCCCGTGATTGATGTTGCCCCCATAGCTGATGTTGCTTACACTGCTTCCCCATGGCTGATGTTGCCCCCATGGTTGATGTTGCCTACACTGTTGCCCCCCCTGGTTGATGCTGCCAACATTGTCAATAACATTGCACCCATGACTAATACTACCTCCCCTAACCCATCAACTATACTCAAGTGTGCTCTTATCAATGCACAGTCTCTCCCAGCCCACGCTCTGGACATTCATGACTTTCTCTGTAATGCTAACCTCGATCTACTGCTCATTAGCGAGACCTGGCTTCATGAAGCCTCAAGCCCAGCCCTTGCCCTGCTGGAAGGATACACCATTTTCAGACAAGATCGAGGGACTCAGAAAGGAGGAGTGGTAGCACTAATCTCCAAGCAGTCCATCCCCATCAGAAGAATCCAAGGAGACCTATCCCATAACTGTGACTATATGCTCATCAAAATCACCCCGTCAGCAAACTGCACTATCACCGTCCATGTCACATATCGCCCATCCTGGCCGGTCACAGAATTCCAAGAAGCACTCATCCACGCTCTTGTGGACAACTTAAAGAAATCTACCATGTCCATCTCCCTGGGAGACATAGGGCCTAATTCCGAGATTGGTGGTAGTCATGGGGCTATTCGCGCCATGACTGCCACCAATAACGGGTCCGGCACCGGTGTTGTTCAATGGGGACTTACCGGTGTAGTCCGACCCTGGCGTGACCGGTAAGTCCCCATTAAACAAGCCATTCCCCATTCCCATTTGAGCCCCCATAGGGCTCAATGGGAATGGGGAGGGCGCTAATAACAGGATTGCGACTTGCAAGCCTGTTATTAGCGCCCTGGTCCATTAGCGGGACCCGTAAGGGACATGTGGTCGGACCACATGTTCCTTACGGTCCCCGCCAAGGGACCTTGGAATAGGGCGGTAAGGGATTACCGGCACCGGTCTCCTTACCGGTGCCAGTAATCCCTTACTGCCCAGGTCGTAATGACCCCCATAACATCGGCCTCAATGATCCTGCTGATCGGAATGCAGCCTCCCTCAACAATGCCCTCTCCATACTGGGCTTCAAACAAGCAGTGACAGAACCTACCCATAACAAAGGACGCACTTTGGACTGGATCTCCCACTACAATTGTCCTCCCTCTATCTCAGCCATGACCCCCATTCCTTGGTCAGATCACTCCGCCATCCATTTCCACCTAATCTTCACCAAAACACCCTCCACCACCACCACCACAGCACTGCTGCCCGGCCTCACCAGAAGCTCCAAACAACTCACAAAGGAAAGACTACTACCTCATCTCCAGATCCCTGAACTCAAACCTCTGTTTACCAACAACCCAGACACCCTCGCTGCCACTTACAACTCTATCATCTCTCAAGCCGTAGACACCATTGCCCCACTCACCCAAAGAAAAGCCAAAACCACCAAACAAACTAACTCATGGTTCACTCCGGAACTCCTCAAGCTGCGAACAAAAAAAATGTCAGCCCTCACAGCATTGCGAACCAATCCTAGCGACACCACTAAACTTGCCTTCAAAAACATTGCCAAACATTATGAAGCCGCTGTCATCACAGCAAAAGCTAACTCCTTCAACTCTAGGATAGCCAACGCTAAATCAGGTTCCAGGGAAATCCTTGCGATCTTCACAGAATTGGAAACACCCGCCACCCCTCCAGACTCCCTTATCAAAGACAAAGAATGGTGTAACAAAATCCAAGAAGCTATGCTCAACAAATTGAACACCCTGCAAGAAAAAATCATCAGCTACCAGAAGGCATTAAAACAACAACTTTCCAACCTACACTTGAACACACCAACTGAAATCCCAGCATTCTCATTCCAAGAAATGAAAGAACAGGACTTCCTAGCTATACTCAACTCCATCAAGCCATCAAACTGTAAGGGTGACTCCTGCCCAGCTCAGCTCATCCAGGACAGCGCCCCCGCCCTGGCACCATTCGTTACTGCGTTCATCAACACATCCTTAAAAATCCAACCAAATGCCCTCATGCCTTAAAGAAGCTTGGGTACATCCTGTTAAGGATTTCAATCAGGCGACACAGTATCAGCCTAGTATGCAGCGCACGACTGAAATGCTTATTTATTTATATATAGATTCAATATTTGAGAGAAACACCACTCATATCACACACCCTTTTCATAAACCCCGGGTCACGATGGACCAGGAACCAGGCTGGTGGGTAAAGGTAATATTTATTTATTTATTTAAAAATTCAAACGAAATCATACACGTTTTAATAAATGGGGCAGCAATCACCAATGTGATGATAATAACAATAGGAATGTAGGCAATGCACTTAATTCAACCCTTTAGTAACACAGATAGAAAACACCAGGGAATAGAAACACTTTTGGATTTTCGGAAAGATAGCACTCAAGTTAGGATTTCCCCCTGCAATGTTCCCTCAACCCACAAATAATCACTTCTGAATGGATATAAGGAAGCAGCACGCAGTTAGGAATATGAATCTGGAAATGGAATTCAAATCTAACTTTCCCTCCTCAAATGAGAGTGAAAAACGGATTTGAAACCCTTGCAATGTTAAAATAACACTCGGTAATGGCTGAATAAAACAATGAATGTTTATAAAAATCTTGAAACTAAAACAATTCTTTACTGGAGCAACACTGGAAAGATAATAGAAATCACAAGCAATTGATTGAGCAAAAGCATACAATTCGAAATTGAATGGAAGATTTACAACAGTTTATAATCAAAATGACACGTGGGAACTTTTGCAAGTATTTCGATTCCCGCCTGGAATTAACCAAACGGTTTTTGATAAAAGTTTAGTCGGGGTGTAGCTATAGATCTTAGGTACAATCTGGAACTGAAATTAGGTCTCTAGCTGGTAAATCGAGTGAGTTATGCTAGATATAGTGAGGTTCGTTTTTAGGAAAATAGAGCAGAGAAAAACAGAAAAGCGGCTTTAAAATGGATTGCAAACTTGACTTAAACTGGATTTAATGACTAAGCAAAAGAGAATGTCACCAGTGAATTTCCACAGTTACGCGGCCGTTATAACCCTTCACGTGGTGTACCCCGTTTCCATCATGGAAAATTAATTTATTTAATCAAAATCGCTAATGGCTTATGTTCTATGTGAAACAAAAATGGAGAGGTAAATCGGCGCTGACACTTGGAATCAAAGGCGGGGTTTCACAGATAATGCTGCCAATTTTAATAAGATATCGGCATCAGAATAGGATAGCTTAGAGATTGTGATAGAACAAAGCAAGGCAAGGTATACTATGGTTTTCTATGGTTCCTATTGATACTCACAGTCCACTTTTTAGTTTTTGGATTTTGGACAGTCAAGGGTTCTGGTCACTACATGATAAGGCGCCTGGTAAGACAGCTGGGCAGTTCTGGTCACCGGATGGAACTAGACTGGCACTGGACTGGCACTGTACTGGTCACTGGATACTACAGATCAGCTGGATGGCATGTTTGCAGCAGGCATGCATTTAGTGATCAGCAAGCCAGGTTAATTCAGGATGTTCCCCAAAACACCACAGCTTTTCCCTTGGTTATTGGGATTACTTTAGAATTGAGGCCTAGCTGAAGCAGGATCAGCAATGCTTGGCCTTGTAGTTGGGATCTGGAGTCTAGATGGATGAATGCAAGATGAAGACAGGAACAGACAGGAACAGATCGGAACAGGACGCCGGCGTAGGAAATCAGGAATCAGTGTCTCCAGGGTCTTGTCAGGGACCCTTATTAATAGTGCAAAATGACATCATCAAGATAGAGGCTGGGGAGGGTTAACTACGCACGCCCCTAAACTACTTGGATTGGGCAGGGGAGCTAGTCTCCGCCTCGCTCTCAGTTGGTTGGAGAATAATGTCAGGTTTATGGGGTTAGTTTTACAGTGTCCAGAAACCTCCCATAGTCACTGGAACTAAAATCTAATTTTGCCACAAACATATATTTACACAATTGCAACCTCTTAGCAAATCAGATATACAGGTTACATATTTTGTGCATCACATTTCAGTCCAAACCTCCATTCCGTTGAGGCCTGGTTTAGCTTTTTTTTTTACCAGTTTTTTACGCTTTTCAATGGGATTTATATTACTCAAAATTCTACAACTTTATACAGAGGTGGGGATTGTGATTGGGATGTATATACAAAATTTTACATTTGCAACATGGATGCTTTTCTTGTGATCCAACATATATCACCATTTCTGTCCCCGAGGTGTCAATACATTCTATCAAGTTTTAAACTAAAGCCCACAAATTCACTTTTACACTGCAAAAATTCTACATTTCTACAAAGTTTTGCTGCCGAGATACAAGTCTTTAAAGTTTCCTTATTAAATAGTCTTTAGAAACAAATGGGACTCACTGGATCATTTTTTTTTCTTTTCAACTGACACCAACTGGCATTTCCTTCAAAGCAGGATGGGGGTTTCTCGGCCTGATTGAAGTTTTATTGTCCCTCACGCCTTCCCTGGGAGCTTCATTGTCCTGGGTCCCAGCAGAGACGATAGTCTCCCTCTAATTATCAAGGGGTTGCACAGATCTGCTGAGAGAGATAGCCCTTCCTTTTGGCAGAAACCTGTTTTTCAGCTTTGCAACTCCAGCCACCCTGGTTTTATACTCTTTCATTTTCTGATCTTATATCTAGAATTAAACAAGCCTGTTGCATCAAATAACACATGTGATATAGCCCCACCAGCAACAAACCCCTTCATATTGCTAAAAACGGCAAAGCTTTCATTTACCAGTGTACTGTTTCAAACACAGGCATTCGTTTTTCTTTAATTTGCAAAACAATTTTTTTACACGTGGTGCAAAGCTAACATTTCTTTCTTTAATTTGGTTTTGGCATCTTCATCAGATTCCCACACTGTCTTCGTATCCAAAGACATTTTTCTTGAAGACAGGAGTTTTATCTGAACACTGATATATGAAACTGACCAAGCTCAGAAAGTTGGAGTTCCTTTGAACAACTGGCATTTGCTACATTGTGAAGAAAATAAACGCGCGTTCCCGTGTGAGTGAAAATAAAGATCTTGTTGATTTTCTTCATAGCTAACTTGACAGGGTCTGTCATCCAGGAATTATGCCCGGTTTTGCAGAGGCACCATGAATTATCCTGGGCATGGCAGGGCCTTTTCAATTACAGTGCTTACAGAAGGAATGGAAGGAATTAGCGTCAAAGCAGCATTTTAAAGAGTGAAAAGGTTTCATTTTGAAGGGGAATATTGGGTTTTCAGCAAAGCAATGCTGCTTTTTGGCTTAATTCCATTTATATGCTTCAGAGCACACTGGCATGCTCCTGCAGTGTGTCCCCTATTTCATCCTGCCTGAAGTGTGTGTGGCAGGATGATGCAGCCATCTTTTTGGTTGTTGCAAAATGCAGTTTTGAGGTACTGCCGCGCACAGGAGCTAGCGCAGCCATTTTGCTGTTTCTTGCGCAAATGCAGCTTAGTGATGTGGTAAAGCACAGCTGAGTGGGTCAATATATCCCTCAGTCCATTGCTGAAAAAACCCACTCTGGATCCTAAAACCCCAGGAAACTACAGGCCCATTACCATGGTACCCCTCCTACTGAAGATTCTGGATAAAGCAGCATACCTACAAGTCCAGAAATACTTAGAGACTCATCACTTACTAGGTCTTCGACAGTCAGGCTTTCGGCCTAACCATGGAACAGAGACCACCCTACTGGACCTTAAGAACCAAATAGATGACCTCAGGGACATTGGCAAGCCTCTCCTCCTGCTACTCCTTGGACTTATCTGTGGCCTTCGACTTGGTTGACCATGACACATTATGCCACCACCTCTCTACGGCAGGCAACTACTCACCCAATGCCACTGCTTGGATCTCCTCCTTCCTTAGCGGTAGAGCAATGAAGGTTTTCTCAGACCAGGCCTGCACTCAGCCCGACCTAATCAAATGTGGAGTTTCACAAGGATCTTGCATCTCGCCCACCTTGTACAACCTATTCACAAGGTCACTATTCAACTATCTGGACCCCATGGGCATCACATACACAAAATATGCTTATGATACTCAGGTCCTCATTCCCCTCTCAGGTGACTAGGAGGCGGACCAGATAATCCTTAACGCCATCTACGCCACCATCCAGACCTGGATGGCTGAAAACTGGCTTTTTCACAACAGCAAAAAGACAGAACTCCTACTCATCGGATCACCAGTAACAATCAGAACACTGGGGCTAAAATATGACTCCTTCATCATCGACAACACTCTCATCCCGGTATCCCAGTCGGTCAAAACTCTGGGGGTATACTTAGACTCTAACCTCACCATGGTTAGACAGGTGAACGCTATATCATCGGCAGCAGCCTATCACTCGAAACTCATACCGGCAGCCAGGCCATTCTTAACGCAACAAAACTGCCTCACCAGCTCTAGAGCTATTATTGGGTCTCACCTCGACTACTGTAACACACTGTTGCTAGGCACCTCAGCTCTCAGAGCAGCCACAGGCATCTCCAGAAGAGACCACATCTTGGCCACTAGGAAATCAGTCCACTGGCTACCATCAAGGAACGTATCCTCTTTAAGTCCCTGGCACTAACCCACAATTGTCTCCATGGCACAGCACCCTGTTACCTCTCACAAAGATTTACCATACCTCCCTCTAACAGACCTACCAGATCAACTTACACTAACCGCTTAACCATTCCCAAAAGTCTAAGAGTCCGTGCAGGTGGCTCAAGCTTCCCTGTCATCGCTGCTACCAACTGCAACCTACTTCCCCCCACCCTCAGAAGCATTGAGTCCCACGCAGCTTTTAGGAAAGCAATCAAAACAATGCTGTTCATGTAACTATATGGTAAAATACAATGATTTCATGTATGTTTCCATGTCTGCACTTCTACCTGTAAGGCACATACTACCTGTAACCCTCGCATTGCCTCTCAGGTCATATAACTAAGACACCTTCTTGAAACAGCGCCTCAATGCCTCTAGGCTGTTACACGCTTTACAAATACAAAAATAAAATAAAATAAAACTCTGTTGCAGTCAGTATAAAGATCTCTGACACCATTGAATGTTGGATGCTGGAGTCACCCAATTCTGAGATCATGGTAGTAGGAGATTTTAATGCATACTGAGATAAAGCCACAATTATCATATATGAATGGGAACAATTATGTGGTGAATTTGATGCAATGGCACCACCAGAATTGGGTAGGGGTGGGAAATGTAACATCTGCCTTGCACAAGTAACTAACGGAATCAATTGGCTAGAATTGTTCCAGAATTAGGGACTTTCTTACTTTAATATAGATAGTAGAGGGGAAGAACAATCCATGTGGACTAATTGAAAAGTTGGTTACCGAGTGGATTATGAACGGGTGAGTGATATGATTAGTATGATATTAATGACTTCTAACAGAGTCAGTGTCACACAACAAAGAGGGAAAAAAACATACCATTATGTATGATAGAGATAACCATATTGAGAAAGAAACAATGAATGGGGGAATAGGAGAATAAAACACACCACATGTGTGGACGATGACCACAAATGTAAAATGGAAGCTACCCTACGTATGAAATATAAGAACTGACTGAAGGCCCACAAATACGATATTAAAAATGCATTATTGGAGATAAAAATGTAAGCTATGTAAGCCCAATGACTCAAAGAACTGTTGATATTTATTTAGACAGCATCTAATTGAGAATGGTAATAAGGATATGAATGTGATACCTGTGGAGGAATGGGTAGAGTATGTTAGTCAACTCTATTATGTGGAGCATAACGAGCACTGGTTGAGTATAAAGCATTAGGGGAATAACCAACTAGAACCTCCCTTTGGCTATGCAGATATCCTGAAGATTATTGGTATCCGTACATATTATCCCCATCAAAAATGTCTCCGTACATATGGTTGTTTGTCTCGCCATAGGCAATATTTTTTGGGGGGGTAATTTGTGGGAGCAGGGGCTGTGGGGGTGTCCCTCGCACATTTAAAAATAATGCGGGGCTTGCGGGGTGACCCCCGCAGGGTCCATGGCTCAATATTGCTGCAAAAATATTGCGATATTTTTGTATCGCAATATTTTTGCGGGGATATTAACACATGGAACCAAGTTATTATTAAAATGAACACATACAGAGCCCCTAGGCCAGAAGGTCTAGCTAATGCAGTCATGAAACGTAACCCAGCCAAATGGGCTAAACTATTTTTAAATGTTACTGCTATCTGGAAAAGTGGGGAAATTCTGGTGAGATGGAGGAAAGCTATATTAGTACTCATCTTTAAAAAGGGAGTGAGATCTAGTCCGGGTAATTACCGTTTGTTGGCTATGGCAGACACAAGCTGCAAGATCTTCTGCACTCTTTTGCTGAAAACCATCAACATGTGGATTAGTGAAAAGAACTTACTATCTTCACAGCAAGCTGGTTTTAGGCAAGGTCTGAGCACTCTGGATAATATGATCACACTGAACCACATTATCTCCGACATGATTGGTAACAAGGGAATAAGATGTATGTATTCTTTATTGATTACTCCAGAGCTTTTGACTGTGTTGATAGGTATAGGGTCTGCAATAAAATGTTGAATTGGGGTTCCTAAACACTACGTACACTCATACTACCGTGACCATCTGCCTGGACAAGGATGCTATTGCTACTCCCCCTGTGATCACTAGTATGGGTTTGAAACAGGGTTGTGCAGGATCGGCGGTATTATACAACCTATATGGTGCTGATATGAAGGAAGCCCTTGAATCTGTACATGGATATCCCCTGAAAGTCAGCAACATAAAAATAAGCTGGATGACATATGCAGATGACACTGTTATTATAAAACACCTATTGGTTTGCAGAGAAAGCTGAATGTGTTACGCACATTTGCAAAGAACAATTTGTGCATTAAAGCAAAAAAGAAACAAGATTACGATAAGTGGGTCATGAGGGCTTAAGAATAAAAAGCATAGATACAATTGGAAGATTGATAAGGAGGTATTGGGGGTAGTTCAAATGTACCCGTACTTGGGTATCCCGATAGTGAATAAACCTCCAACATTCTATGAAAAGTTATTAAAAGAAAAGATGATGAAAAAGTGGAATGTTATTGGGAGATATATGGTAAGAAAAGGGGGTTATTCCATTGAGGGCTTCCTTGAGATCTACAAAAGCAGCACTGTGCCTGCCATAGTGTATGCCTTAGAAACACTGGAGGCCAAATATATGACATGGTTTGATAAAATGGAGGGGAAATTATGGAGATCGGTCCTTAGATTACCAAAGGCTGTACCAGTAGAAGCCATAAAATGGACTTAAGCTTAGTATCCCTGACTACGCTGTGGAAGATACGCTGCAGTAAACTCTATAATAGGATAAAGCTATCAGAGAGGAATCAGGAAAGCCTATTGAGTGTCATAGCCATGAATATGGATAATAATACAAATCAAAATGTGCTAATGAAAAATCTACAGCTAACAGTTACATCCTTCCTCCATGATATTGGCCTGCCCATGCCAAGGGACGAAATTGAAACAATGAAAATTCAATGCCTAAAAAAAGATTCATTCTATTCCTCCATTTTAATATATTCCCGTGCTACGAGCATGTGGGGGCTTGGAGTTCTGTCCCGTCTGAAGAAAGAGTGTGCCGACTGTGCAGGCAAGAGGTGGAAACAACTAGGCACCTATGAACAGAGATTGTAACTGCTTGCAGGAATGTTATATTCTGGGCTATAGGGACCTGGCAAGTGATCATAGATGGTCACCACAGACCAATTCTGGAGCGCCATCCTCGCGTCAGAAACACTGTTGTACGTGGGAGCCGCCTACCACATCTGGAAAAGAACAACTGTTAAGATGCAAGAAATTAGATAAAGAATTAATTGTATTTTACTTGAACACTAACCCTATTGGATGGGACTATTAACTGTTCTTAATTCCACTGTTAGGGTGACTATGTATAGTTTCTTATTGTTTTTACCAATGTTATGCTGAAAATTTTAATTAACGCTATCTAATATGATATGATATGTACAGAATCTGCCATTAATGTTATGCAATGCAATGCATTTAATTGTTTGTCTGAAATGTGTATAAGGTTTTAACTAACCAATTGCACTATAAACTAAAAAATAATAAAAGATACAAAACATGGTTTTGGCAACAAAGGATTCTACTAAGCCCCCAAAACATGGCTGTTTGAGTGGAAGACGTGACTGAGCCTCAAAATGGCTGCTGTCTTCCGGCCCCTTCAGGGCCTGCTCAGTGCTCAGTGATGTATATAACTCTACAAGTGTAATTTTGCAGCCCTCTCACAGTGCGGCCGGGCTTTATATTTGTATGGACTGAATGGCTCCCCGTGCCCCATAGCTGCCAGTGCCATATCCAGCCCCCTAGAATTGCCGTATTGCATCACAAGCCTGTGCCTGCCCAGAGAAGAGGGTACTTATTCCACGCGGCTTGACCCGAAGGAGCCGAGCACAGTGAGCTGACCCACCAGGGCTGGGGACCGCATCCCCTCTGCCACCCGAGCCGGATGAGATCCCGGCATCGTTTCTCTTTGTCTCATTCTATACGAGGTGCTCTAGAAATATAGGTCAGTTAAGATGACAGTGTGTACGTTGCGGCAGTCCCTCTGGGTGGCTGATGCATGCGCGCGAGGCGAGGAAGTGATAGGAAAGCCACCATGCCTGACACCAGGGCAAGGCTGATGGATCAGGCGGGGAGCGAGACTACAGACGACAGAGAGCTGCAGGGAGACAGAGGAAACGAGCACAGAGGGAGGGAGAAAGAGAGGGAGCGAGAGAGAGGGAGAGAGAGAGAGAGAAAGCGAGAGAGATAGGGAGAGAGAGAGAGAAAGCGAGAGAGGGAGTGAGTGAGAGAGCTAGGAACTTGAGAGAGAGGATGAGAGAGAGGATGAGAGAGAGAGAGAGAAGTGGGGGAGAGAGGGAGCGAGGAACTTGAGAGAGGGTGAGAGAGAGAATGAGAAAGAGAGAGAAGCGGGAAAGAGAGAGACAGAGAGATAGAGAGGGTGAGAGAGAGAGAGAATGAGAAAGAGAGAGAGGGGGGATCTTGCGAGAGTGGGTGAGAGAATGAGAGAGAGAAGAGAAAGAGGGAGAGAGGAACTTGTGAAAGAGAGAGAGGTGGAACGATGGTAAATGGCGGGGGATGGCCAGAACACAGACAAATAGGAGAGGGCAAAACAAAAGGGGAGAACACAGATAAGAACGCATGGGAGGGGGAAGGCAAGAGGAGGAGGAGAGAAGGATTGAACAATAGACACTAAGATAGGGGAGGAGGCAAGGAATGAGAGGAGAACATGGGGAACTTTATAGATAGAAGGGGACGAGAAGAGCATCGTCAATCGAGAAATAACGGTAGAATGAGGAAAATCGAAATGTAATAATTGGGAGAAATAGGATAGGGTAAGAAGGAAGAAGAGGGAACAGGTGAATGAAGAATGGGTGGGAGGACGTAGAATAAAAGGGAGAAGACGAGAGAAGGTGACGAGGACAAAAGGTGGAGGGGGTACAAGGGGAGGAAGTGTGTGCTCGAGAGGGAAACAGTCTAGAGAGGGAAGAGAGGAGAGGGATGGGGATGCTGGTCACATTACAGAGGAATGGCGCAGAGAATTGATAAAGAGGGTCAAGGGTGACAAGAGCGAGTGGGGAAGAAGCAAATGGGAGTGACAGAGGAAGATGAGTGAGAACGTCAAGGGCAGGGCGGCAAGACGACCCAGATGATAGAAAGAAGACAGGCAGCTTAGGTGGAGAGAAGGAAAGAGGACGGTCGGGGGAAAGGATAGGCTGCAGAAAGAGGAGAGGGGAAAGAACTGACTCAAAAACATCGGGGCTTGAAACACACAGGAGAGTGACAATAACAGGAATTTGGGTTTGCAAAAAAATCAAGCACAGGTGAAATCTGCGGCCTGGAAATAGAAATTGTCCCGAATGTACATCAGTAGCTCAAATGCACCCATGCACCTTTTAAATCCTTTCCCGGACATACCGCAGTTCTCCCCCATGTCAGTTACCCTTCACTTACTTTCCTCCATCTTTCCTTCATGTCATCTCTCTATCACCCACCCCAGTGTCACCACCCATCCTTTCACCTCCTGACCTACCTTTATTACCCCCTGACCTCCTCTCACTCCTATCTCCTCAGCCCCCCTCTCACTCCACATCACTCATCTCCATTCCTACCCGTCCCCTCTCACTTCGTTCTACCCTCACAGCCAGCCTCATAGCTCAGTTTCTGTCATTTTCATTTCTACTTCTTCCCCTAACCCCCAGATTCTCTCAGCTCCCACCCTTCCCTCTTTATTCCCATCCCTATCTCTCTGTTTTGCACTACACTCCTGTACTAACCTTCTTTCTCTCAGCTCTACCTTTCCGTGTGAACACTCACTCTCATCTCTTTGCTTCAGTCCTTAGCTACATCTCTGCATGTCCCCACTACTTCTTCAATTTTCTTCATTTTCTCGCACTCACTCTTTTACTTTCTTTCTGTCTAGATAACTCTGTTCCTTCCTTCCTTCCTTCCTTCCTTCCTTCCTTCCTTCCTTCCTTCCTTCCTTCCTTCCTTCCTTCCTTCCTTCCTTCCTTCCTTCCTTCCTTCCTTCCTTCCTTCCTTCCTTCCTTCCTTCCTTCCTTCCTTCCTTCCTTCCTTCCTTCCTCCCTCCCTCCCTCCCTCCCTCCCTCCCTCCCTTCCTTCCTTCCTTCCTTCCTTCCTTCCTTCCTTCCTTCCTTCCTTCCTTCCTTCCTTTTCACACCACCCGCCTGGAGGTGGACGTGGAATCACCGGCACCATCACAAGATGGTGCCAGTGTTTCCACTTCCCCATTCCCATTGAGTCCTATGGGACTCAGTGGGAATGGGGATTTATCAAATTCCGCCTCCGGAATTCCCAGGACACCGGGGTCGTAATGCCCCGGTAATTCCGGGAATCACAGAGGCGGAATGGTAAAACGAGTCCGGCGGTAACCTGACGGTTTTTACGGCTGGGTTACCGTCGGACTCGTAATGTGGCCCATTCTCTTTTTTTCTGCCCTCCCTTGTCCTTTCAGATAGTTCAGTTAATTCAGCACTTGTTGCTGAGATTTTTGTTCACCCTGCAGATCACAGGTTTACTCAGCCTTTCATCCTTCTGGTGATCATACACTAGGAGCAAATGTATCTCATGAGTATTAATGATGGGTATCCTGAAAACCCTGCACGGATCTGGTCCTCGAGGCCTGAAGTTGGACAACACTGCATTAGATGATAGTAACACCTATATAAACGGTAAAACACACACTAGCAAGTGATATGTAGACATTGTATTGCTTTTCATTCTTTTTTCCACCCTCACTCTTTCACCCTCTTTTATTTTGCCACTACCATGAACACACATTCTTTCTTAAATTTTCTTTCTTATTCTTATTTCCCTCCCTCTTTCATTATTGTTCAGTTTTATTTATTGAACTCTAATTCTCCTCTTTCTTTTCCACTCTCGTTTTCCCATTTGCCCATCTGTCATCCTGATATCATGTCATTTTGATAACCCACCGCTGGGATACTTGCCCATTCTTGAGTACTCGCGACAGTGTTATTTCCCAACGTTGATAACTGCCACTAGGAGACTCTGACATTGGGATAAAAGGCCAGTGAGATATTTCAGCAAGTTAATAAAACACCACTGAGACACTTTACCACTTTAGTGCTGTGACTATTTGTCATTTTGATAATTGGTCGCTGGGAGACTTTTGCCAATTTGGATAACCGCCCACTATATTATCTGCCATTCTGATATCTGGTTACGAAGAAACCCTGCCATAGAAAACTGCCCATGGGAAAACCAGCCATTAGAATCATAGACCACTGAGATACTCTGCCACTCTAGTGTTCTTTCATAGTATAACTTTGCCACATTGATACTGTACCACTGTAATAATCTACCACAGTTACTTCTTTCATAGTATAACTTTGCCACATTGATACTGTACCACTGTAATAATCTACCACAGTTACTTCTTTCATAGTATAACTTTGCCACATTGATACTGTACCACTGTAATAATCTACCACAGTTACTGCACTGCCACTTTACTTTCCCTTTTGCCAACCTGTCAATAAGGCATTATGCCACTTTGACAAACTTGCCACTGTGAAATTGGACAACTTTGATTCTTTAACATTGTGATCATTTTCCGCTTTGATCATTTCAGCTCTGATAATTTGCTCCTGGAATAAATTGGCCAAGAATAATTTGCCACTTGAAGACCTTGCCACTGAATATTTTGCCACTGTGTTACCCTGCCCTGCATTTTAACCACTTAACTTCACAAGTGGGCGGAGTGTACACTGATTCCTTATGGGAACTCAAGGTAAACATACTTGCCCATAGCACTTAAGGGGTTAAAGCTCACAACAGTAATATCTGCCCACCACAATAATCTTGCAGTGGGGTATTTCGGGTTGCCGGAATACTCTCTGGTCTGAATAACCTTGCGAATGAGGCACTTACCCGATCTAATTAATCTGCAAGCAATTATCTAGATAACGACAAAGAAAAGGAAAGAAACATTCAATGCACAACAAGATACATGCAACCCACCTATTCTAGACCTCTCTGCAAACCAACCGCACAAACCACACTGAAATGCCTCTATCATGGAAGGACTGCCAGACAAGAATGACCCATAATGGCACCAGCACCAGTGAAGAAAGTCAAACAACGCATCCTACTAATCCTTGGAACCCACACATTCCGGGCAACCTCGCACAAACCCTGTTCAACGAGAGCCCTTTTGCAACATTTTGACCAGAATCGATCTATGTCTCACGATAACTATTTACCTACAGACCCTCACGATCAGCCATCCAAAGAAATCCTAACCAAACAGGGATAGAAGAAGAAAACATCACGGGTGGAATAAAGTATTGAAATGATATGATATGATATGATGTTTTATTTATTTTATTTGTATCGCGCTCGTGCACAAGTGTTTCAGAGCACGACAAGACAAGGGAGGGGAAACAGGGGAGAAACAGGGGAGAACAAAACAGCGATCTTACTAGGCCCAGTGACATTGAGAACGTGCAAGTGCATGGGAAAGGGAAAGGGGAAAAGTGCATGGAAGGGGAAGAGTGGAAAGTGCAGAGCAGAGGAGAACAGATAAATAATAATAAATACAAATAAATAGGTAATGAAGCAATAAACAGGTGTAGTGCGGTCAGCAAGTGGCAAGAGCTGTGTTTACGCCAGCAGAACTGGGTAGGTCTGATAAGTGCATAAAAGAAGAAAAATGGGCCGTATGGGACTGTAGGGGTTACAGATACAGTCCCCAGTGCAAGGGGTGGCCCGGAGGCAGTGCGGGAGGGTGGCGGGGTGAGCAGGTACCTGGGCCCGGGGGACAGAGGGTGGCCAGGTGCACAGTGCCAAGAGAGCAGATCAGCAGTGCAGAGGGGGAGCAAAGGCAGATGCAAAGAGGTGCTTCTGGAACCGGAGATGGTTCTCCTCAAGTTTTGGAGTGGCAGGGAGGATATGAAAAATGACTGACCGTGAGGGAGTTAGAGGTAGAGGAGCAAAGGGCTCGAGAGGGGAGGTATTTGCGGAGGGCTAGCTGAAGGTATTTTGAGCCCATGGAAGAACTAGAAAGATCCAAACCACCTGAAAACACAGTTCATCACCAGGGACTTTTGTGACAACAGAACACTGAGTGACAAACCCACAAGAACCCCCAAAAACAAAATCAACCCAACGCAGAACCTATGCAAGCTCCTCAGTGAAGAACCAGAGGCACAGACGGCCCACACCCAAACCCCCACCCAAAGTCAATCATTGCATCAAGATGCAGGAAAAACCAATGTCCAATCACCATACAGACACAACACCAAAAGACACACAAACCCTGGGAAACAAAAAATAGTCACTGCAATTTGGTCAATGCCAGATCGATGTCACAGCACAGAGATATACAAGCTCTTCGGCAAAGGGGTAACATATATGCTTTTCCCTACACAAACCTTGCTAAGGGATGACTTTAAGATAGTTGCAGACAAATCCTGCCCATTCTCTTTCAACTCAGACAGACCAACCTCAAAAGAAAAGGAGAAGAGTTGCATTACCTTAGCAGACAACGATTACCTAAGAATCGCAAAGGCACATCATTAAAGGTCTCAGATTGTGACACTCTTCTTTCACCTAGCTCTGGACTATCAAACCAGCCTATCCTTTCTACTCATCTACAGACCACCCAAAGACAAAAGGACCCCTGCAGGGAAATGTGTAGATGCCATAACCAGCATCACAATAGATCATGACCACCTGATTGCACTGGATGCTTTGAAGAGTAGAATACCAACTCGGCATAAACCAGTGACCTCATAACTATCCATCATGCATCCACAACAAATGGTTAAGAAGGGAGCAACCTATGCAACCGGATGGACTTTGTATGCAATCTTCTGCAGAAAAAGCCTAACTACAATCTCACCCCCAATTCACCTTGTTTGGAGTGACCACATGTTGCGATTCACTCTCCAAGGTGGGTACATGCCACCCATGTAAATCTAACTCCAATTGAGAAAAGAAACTGGTAATCCCTCAAAACATGGACCTCAAAACAAGGCTAGCATCCATAAAACCACCAAATGGTGGTAGTGTGTCTTCCTGGACACACTACCACCAGAAGAAAGAACTGAGGCACTCCAAAAAAGGATTACAGAAGCTCTAGAGTCTGTTGCACCGGAGAAACCCTTTGCCCCCTCACAGAACAAAATGGCTGCCAGATGGTTTTAGCACCATATCAAAGCACTGAAGAAAACTAACAGGAAACTCAAACCGGCTTGGAGGAAACATTACAGCCAACAAGAAAAAATTGCATACCAAAAACAGATAAGTATCTGTAAAGCAGAAATCTTAAAAGCACAAAATAGACACTATGCAGAACACATCTATTAAGCAAGCAACTCACATGAAGAGATGTTCGACATCATCAATGAGATATGAAACTAGACATTTTGCAATAATGTTCCCACTTCCTCACAGAAACTCTGTGGTGATCATGGAAACCATTTTAAAAACAAAGTTATCATCCAGCAAGTCATCAACACTATGACCCAGGACATCAACAACAATATCAACCATGTCTCAACCCCAGAGCTATCAGCAATACTTAACTACTTCACACTGATATCAATAGAAGACTTCACTAAGCTAGTGAAAGAAAGCACCAACGCTGGTTAACCTGTAGACCCTTTCCCACCAGAGAGTTACAAGAACATCCCCAGCAAAGAAACACCTGAAAAACACTTCTGTGACTTCATGAGCCATTCACTGGAAACAAGGGCAGTACCTAGGAGTTTCAAAGCTGCCTATGTTAAACCAATTCTCAAAGATATCTCATGGAACACAGACAACTGAACCAACTACCAGCCTATATCAAACACCCCTTTCCCGGGAAAACTACCACAAACCTAAGTATATGGACCAATCCTGACACGTGGAAACCAACCACCCACTAGACAAGACACACATTGGCTTCAGGCCTATGAGAGGAGCAGAATCTGCTATATCCACCATCTGGGATGACCTAAAAATGAACACTGCCTCCAACATCACTTCTGGGCTGATACTTTTATACCTTTCAGCTGCTTTTGACACAGCCAACCAAACAGCCCTCTTTAAAAGTGTGCAAGAAGCAGGGATAAGCAACACATCACTAGAGTGGATGAAATCATTCCTGACAGAAACAACGGAAACCACCTGGCTATCCTCTTTCAGCTCAATCTCACGCATACTCACATGTGATGTTTCATAAGACTCCTCCCTCGTACCACTACTCTTCAATATTTACATGACCCCACTCATGAAACATATCAAGGGATACAGCCTTACAGGATACAACTATGCAAATGATACTCAAATCATCTACAAAATCAATACCATTGAGGACATGGACCAAACCCTACCTTGGAATGCCTGACTACCTCACCAAAAAACTGCAACGGATCCAGAATGCAGCAGCAAGACCTCTTTTAAGACATCAGGAAAAAACATATGACATCAGCACTTAGATCCCTAGATTGGCCACCAGTCATTAAAATCATCTATTTCAAAACACTTTGCATTGTTCACAGAGCAACTCATGGCAAGGAGCAGAATTTCTGCTAGAAGAAATATCCATCTACAGACCAAGTAAATACTGTTGTTTAGCAATGACATAGTTCTTGAACCTAAACAATATACGAAAATAAAATATGGTCGATCAGCCTTTTCAAACATGCACTTTGATTTACCGACCTAATACGCCAAACATGGCCTATGGTCCAAAGAAATGTGCAGCTTTAATGCAAAGAGGCACATCACGAAGTTCTGCGTCCTAGCCTGGGACTCCAGGGTCACGTGATCCAAGCGGATTGACCTACCAGTGAAAGAGAGACTCAACATCGTTAACCACTGCACAATGGGTTTCAGCTTGATCAAGAAACAATTGGCGTAACAAGGATGTAAGTCTAATCCGAGATAAGACCACCCCTTCTAATCAGTATCACTACTAAACCTACTAAAAGTCCCTGTGCTCCTGAAAACACACCAAACATCAGCCAAATATACGCCGCCTGCGCACGGCAACCACAACAAACCACACCCACACAAACATAAAACTGCAAAACTCCACACCTCCTCCTAATTATACTCACACAACAGCAACACAGTCAAAGCACCCCTTCTCCACCTGCATACAAGGCCTTAGATATGGGCCCCAGGACCTGGACGCCCACCAACCCACACCACCTAAAAGCAAACCCACACAAAGTTACGTTTTTTTGTGAAACAAAACTACCAACACAACAGCAAAAGCCCTAATGCGCCCTCCCTCTCTTCCCACTAACAAACCCACCAATTCCTCTTTTTCTCTCAGATTCGCCTGCACCTGGAGACCATGGGTTATGCATGGTATACATCCCATTAACATAAGGTAACCTCTTTCCCAACCACTTTTTCTCTCTTTTTCATTCTCGTGCTCCTTTGATTACCCCTGCTTTCTTCTGTTTCATCATTTCTCTCTTCTTATTCGTTTTTCTTATGCTCCTTGTTCTTAGGACTGTCCTTTTCTCCTTTTTTGCATTTGCTTCCATTATGTCTCTTTCACCCATGTCTTTTTTTTTGGCCACATTGGTATTGGCCTATTGGGATCTCATCTTTGACATGGCAGGCGGGGCGCCGTCCCTTTGCAGTTTTAGGTGTGCCGAAGAGCCCTTGCATTGGGTGTTCTTGAGTGGTCCTGAAGTATATCTGGACTGAACACTCACTATGCACAAGGGTGGGGGAGAAGCTTGGAGAGGGGCTTCTAGCTGAGATTGTGGGCTGTATACTTTATATACCATTATACATGCCTGCCTGCAAGCACTCCCAAACCATGGTGGCAGATGCCTTGGGGCTGTTACTGTGCTGTTACTGTGCTGTTACTGTGCTATATGGCAGCATTGATATACAAACAATTCAAAAACCAACTGACTCACGAACAGCAGTTCTCTTCCTGTTCAGCCTCCCGTTCAGATTTTGTGTATCTACTTCTATGCTTTTAAGTACATGTTGTTGTTATTTCTAATCGGTCTTTTTAAAGGCAATGGCTTAAATGCAGCTGTCAATTAGTTTCTGGTGCATTCAAAATATCTTCACTAAGTCATTTGATTTGTAAGCCAGAGGTGTTCCCTCACACCTTTTTCTTGCACTGAACTCCACATAAAACATGCTCTGGTAAAGGGAGACGTTTTGCCTGAATCATATGCATTACATAGGCATTCGATGGACATTTGGCAAGCACTGCCATGATATACCTAGGTATTAGGACCATTCGGCAGTTATTGCCATCTTAAAAACAGGTGGCACCATTGGCAATGCCTGGAAAATGCCTATCACATGCCTACACAAAAGCTGTTCGCTTTGCAGTGCTTGTTTCTCTATCTTACAGCCTTTCTCTGTTGCCACCTTGGCATTGTTTGGTTTTGATAGGACTGAAGGTGGCGGGAGAGATGAATAGGTCTTACACTCACATCAAGCTGTGAAGTGCAGCAGAGCCGCTGATATGGAGGGAATGAGAGAGAAAAGATGAAAAATGGAGAGAGAAAGAGGGGGACAATGGATGAGTGATTGAAAAGTGAATGGGGGGGACGAGAGAGAACACAAGTGGAGAGAATGATGGGGGTGAGGAGAGGGGGGAGAGAGTAGGAGGGTCTTGCATCTCGTCCACTTTGTATAATATCTTTACAAAGCCGTTGTTTGATAAACTGGATTGTCTGGGTGTCACCTACATCAACTATACAGATGACACCCAGATACTCCTACCCTTGACAGGTTCAGATTGACACACATGTACTTAGGGTCAACGAAATCTACACCATCATTCAGGCATGGATGGCCACCCATGGCCTATGCCTGAATGATGATAAAACAGATGTACTTCTAGTAGGCTACCCTGCCAGCTTAAACAAACTTTGCCCTAATTACAACACATTCAATATAAATGGGAACACCATTCACATCGCCAAAGCAGTAAAAATGCTTGGATTCTATTTTGACGCCACCTCTAACCTCAGTAAACAAGTAAACATGAGCACCTCAGCCACTGCCTACACTGGCAAACTGATAAGAGCCTGCAGACCTATGCTATCTCTTGATAACTACATCATCCAAGACAGAGCTCTCATATGCTTCAAACTGGACTATTGTAACGGGCTCTACCTAGGCGCCAACAAAACAGTAATTAACAAAACAGACTATGCAGAATAATGCTCTCAGAGCCACCTTAAATGTACCCAGAAATGAACACATCTCTGCTACCATAATACAACATAAATGGCTCTCCATTAATGGAAAGATCAAACTCAAATCCTTATGTCTGAACTTCAAAGCACTGAACCTCACCGCCCCCCCCCATCTCATCGAAAAATTCACCTCGAGATCATCCACACGCATCACCAGATCTACAGACACTTACTATCTAACAGTCCCAAGGTTTAACTTAAAAAGATCTGGCAGTTCTAGTTTCCAGGTACTGACCTCCTAACTCTGGAACTCCCTCACATCAGACATCAGGGCCTTACAAGTATTCAACCACTTCAGGAGAAGAGTTATAGCCTGGATACTTAGCAAGAACTAAACAACCACCAAGTGTTATATGTGCATAGACAAATATCTTTAGTTAATTGTCTAGCACTGATGTATGTATTTACCATTGTGCTATACCCATCTGAATGTATGTACAACTGCCTTTTGCCATATTCATGTAACTGTACTTTAAAGCGCCCAGATACCTCTGGGCCAGGTGCGCTACATAAATAAAATAAACAAACAAACAAACAAACAAAAAGAGGGACAGATGCAGGGGGTGATTTAGAAGGCGAAATAACGTATGAGGCAAAGGCACGTTTAGCAAGATGTAAAGGAAATAGAGAGCAGTGTGATGATGAGGAGGAGGGTAACAGATTGCAGCACACAGAAGTCGATAAGCCAAACCATACTTGATTGTGTGTTTAACGCCAGCACAATACTGATCTGCACTGGGGTTTGATCTGAAATAATGCAACTGCCAATCCTCAACGAGATGCTCCCACATCACTTGTCTTGACTCAGCAAAAGGTGCTCTCTCATGGAGAGTGTTGTGAGTGCTGGGTACATGAAGGTGTAATCATATGTCGTCATGTTTTGCTTCAACCAAATAAATATCGCACAATCTCAAATCTTGCATGAAGCTGCGTGACATTTCTATATCGTTGTGGCTTCTACTCTGGGGGACATAGGCTTTTATTTAAATAGTTATCTGGCAGGAGGTTGAAATGACCAGCACTACTATTTTATTGCAGGCACTCTAGAAAATGGTCTAATTAATTGTATTTAGTACTACGCTAGGGATCAGTATTCAGGAGGTATACATTCACTAAAACTAATTTCACGCCACTCATAACCACCTTCAGTACTAACCACTTCCCTTCCACGGCTGTACTCATCTGCTCCACAGTCTAGAGTGGCTTCTTGTGAATACCTATTCTGACATCAAAGACTTGGAGTTATGATATGTTATGTTACTCAGCTTTTATAGTATGTCAGCCACACCTGTAGTGGTCTTATAGTACTGACGCTTGTTTGAAGTGGTGCAAGTCATGTCCCCAGCAAGTGTAACAGGACCATGCTTTGAGGGGTAAAAGAAAGGGGCAAACGGATGAGGAGGGGTAACGCAGGACTAGGTTTGAACAAATAAAGAACTTGGAAGGATAGGAAGTGGTTGAGGAGTATTTGGACTGTTACCTAGACATCTTTTATACCATGCCAAATCATCACCTTAGTGGTCTCCGAGCGCTGATGAATGTCTGGAAGTTGCCATATTGTGATACCGCCAGAGGAATCCGTGGTGTAGTCTGTGGGTGAAATAAAAACACAAGCGGAGAAGTGGGTAGGGAAGGAGGGTACATTTAAAAGAAACACAGGGTTCAAATGGAGGCGGGGAAGGCTAAAGGGAGAAGGAGGGTGTTTGTGATACCTTGGGCGCAGGTTGATCCAGGATCACAGATTGGGATTGCAGAAGTTAGGAGGGTGAATTTTCAGGTGTTCTATTTAGAAGGGAATACTTGCGCGAGAGCAGATTAAGAGA
This sequence comes from Ambystoma mexicanum, assembly GCF_040938575.1. Classification (NCBI taxonomy): domain Eukaryota; kingdom Metazoa; phylum Chordata; class Amphibia; order Caudata; family Ambystomatidae; genus Ambystoma; species Ambystoma mexicanum. The sequence continues at coordinate 288,545,437 of NC_090932.1, read as the reverse complement.
AGCAGAGGCAGCAGGGAAATTCTTGCCCCACTCACCCACCTACGTCTCAGCTTGCATGCCTCCTCGTCAGGCTGATGCTTCCTGAATGAAGCCTGCATCTACATTGGCTGTCTTAATGAAGTGCAACATTTTCTTCATCCTAACTGGCCCATTCAAGTTTCACGTTCTCTATTTAGTTGGATGCGACACACGGTTTTCCACACCCTGTAAGTCAGCAGTTACACTATGTACAAAGCAAACCAAGGAAAACTTGTTCTCAGAAAGAACACCTCAAAGTATACACCAAAGTATAATCTATTGTTGTATTCAAACTTAAGTCCTATTACTCTTACAGTGCGTTTCCCTACCCGCCTCAATCCACTGGCTAGAAACACTCCCTTTCTCAATATCTTTCCACACACTATTGACCTGTAGATGTGAACTCTGCACCTGTACCTAGAACATATTAGATGTGAAATAACCTAGGGTCTGTCAGCTCCCCCAGACTTCCCACCCTTAACGTTTCATCATGGCGTAAAGCACCATGATTTGATATTCACTCTGTGGTACCCGTACCACAACCTACCATCCCTAAACACAACAACATTCTCTTTCAGTTTAAACATCTACCTCTTCCCAACCACCACTAGCTGTCTCATTGATTTGAATGCTATTACAAACCAGCAGTGCCACCATCCAATTCGATTCCCATGCACCTAAGTATATATGCACACACCATACTAGCGAAGATGAGGGTATAGTCCCAGTCACACAGATCCTGAGCACAGTCAACAGACCCCTATGAGTGATTGTAAGGTGTGCAGCCCGGAAACCCGTGGATGATGGTGGATGAACCCTGAATACTGATGGTCTGAGTGACTAGATAGCAACCTGTAGGAATTCAGGAGAATAGACCCACACCTTATCGCACACATGCACATGTGTGAGAATCCAGAGTAGCCTAGAGCGAATACCCCAATTGGTGTATACTGGTACCTGAAATGTGCTTCCACCGAAAGTGTTGTGTTGGGCAGCGCTCAGCCTTTCCTCACCTGAAGAAAAGGGGCGAAAATTGCAAGAATATCCTTCTACCTGGACAGATTAATCACTAGCACTCTCCTAATGTCAAATAATGACACATACACAAAAGACTTGAATCACCTATAACAGGACGGACATTTATGTGATTCCAGTGTTAAATAAATAAATATAGTAGTACTATATAAAACAAACTTTGAACAGTTGTGTGCTAAATAGAAAACCATGCTTTTCAGAACATATCATAAATGACAACACAGTTCATATATGGCCGATCCTATACAGTGTAAAGCATAAATATATAAATAAATATAAGCTTTACTTTTTGTATTTCTGTTCCATATTCTTTTCTTTCATTAAGCAAGTGCATAAGATCTAGGTCAAACCATTGTTCAGATATGAAAAAACTATATAGTACATATATGGACGACTTTGGGTTAAAGTGACGAGTACCTATAATTGAAACCTACTCTGAATACAATATAGGTGAATGATACTCCTTTGCTTTAAGTTATTGAGCTGAGGAAAAGTACCAATCTTCCTCATAGAAACACCCAAATGTGCTCCTGGTAGCTGCAGACTACCACATAGACACACAACAACCACTCACTAGCACCAGGAACTGTGCCACAAGCCTTCAAATCAGCATACATCAAGCTACTCCTTAAAGACACAGTGGGAAACACTGAAGACCTAACCAACTACCGACCAATCTCAGACATCCCATGCCCGGCGAAACTCACTCCTAGAAAGCTACGTTTAGTGACAAGTCCTGGAACATGTAGAAAACAATTGGATACTAGAGCAGGCACAAGTCCGCTTCAGATCCAAGAGAGGACCAGATACAGCATTATTATCGATATGGGATGACCTAAAAACCAACGCATATGCCAATATCAAATCGGCACTAATACAACTTGATTGATGAGCAGCCTTCTACAAGGTCCACCACGAAATACTCATCAAAAGACTCAAAGATATAGCAATTGGCAACACATCATTACTTTGCTATAATCCTGCCAGAATGAACAAAAACAACTTGGCTGACCCCCTTCAACTCAACAGCCCGTACAACAACCTACAGTGTCCCACAAGGCTCATCCCTCTCACCACTGCTATTCAACATCTACATGACCCCTCTCATCAACCTCATCAAAGACAAAGCCTCACCTGCTACAATTACACAGACGACAAACAAATCATCTACAAAATCAATGCTAGCGAACACCAAAATCCAACCTTCACAAACTACATCACAGAAATAAACTATTGGATAAGCACCAACAGCCTTAAACTCAATCCGGACAAAACAGAAATCATGACCATGCCCAATGACCCATGAAATCTACACCACATTCCATGGCCTACTCAAATGGGAAACCGTCCTGAACCATTCAAAGTGGGTAGAAATCTCAGAATACTAATGGACAATGACTTAACACTCGAACTGCAAGTCAACGTAGTAGTAAAGAAATGCTTCTTCCGCCTACACACAATCAAGCAGATATTTCCCTTTTTCCCCTTCCCACACAGAGCACTCGCCGTCATTTATCTCGTCATGTCAAGAATAGACTATGCTAACAAAATCTATTCGGGATGCCAGACTACCTTATCAAAACACTACAACGAATACAGAATGCAGCTGCAAGGCTACTCCTCAGATGCACTAAGAGAGAACAAATCACACCAGCAATGAGAAGCCTCCATTGGCTACCGGTCAAAGAACACATTTTATTCAAAGCACTCTGCTTAACACACAGAGCAATCCATGGCCAAGGAGCAGAACTCATACAGGAAGAAATCTCAATCTATAAACCAAATTGAACACTAAGGTCCAGCAATGACATTCGCCTTGAACCTAAACAATACACAAATTTGGCGGAACAGCATTCTCCTGCATCGCTGCCAAATTTTGGAACTCACTCGCAGAGGAAATATGAACAACAGAAGACCACCTAAAGTTCAGAACATTTCTAAAAACATGACTCTTTAACTCACTGAGCTGAACAGGAAAAATCTACAAAGGGAAAATGCCAACACATCACAATGGAAACCCCAAAATAACCAAAACCTGATGAACCGAAACATGACCACCCTACAAAATAAAACATTTTGCCACAAATCAACATGGAACAGCATTAATTTTACAGATCAACATAACCATTGCACAAAAGGACACAGACAATTTGTCACTAACCCTATTAAAAACTCCCCTATATCATGCATACTCATCCTCAAACACTGGCCAAAACACACTCATCCCTCTACTGCACCAAAAAACGAAAAACACCACAAACAGCACACACTCTACAAGGCCCACCAGGAAACTAAACCAATTACACTCAAACAACCCATGCACACTCATATAGTAAACGCAACATAACATCTACCAACGTAAAACAAACCAGCACACAGTGAATGGTATTTCTGAACTGAAGCTACCATCAGCACATCAAAGCGCTCTTGCACTTCTCCCTCTCAATCCCACCAAGCGCCCCAGCTCCCCTTCCTTTTCAGATCTACCAGAGAGCCTGGAGACCATGAGAATGGCAGCGGTGCACGGTACAAATCACAAAAACATAACTTAACACTATTTGCTGTATAGGCGCTTTATAAATATCCAATAAATAAAAATAAATAAAATAAACGAAAAAAGAGTGCCTAATGCGAAAGAACTACATAAAGAGGATAATAAAAATAAGGCCTGATTCTCTGAAGAATTAAGAAAACAAAAATCTGCTTCTACCAAAGCTTTTCATGCTTGGAAACATGAACCCAAACCGAACCTTTTAGCAACTTAGAGAATAGTAAGAGAATATAAAAATTCTATTCTCGAAGCAAAAAGAAATTTCCACAATAATTGCATCAGTAACACCAAATCAGACGCTAAAGAAATATTCAAAATACTATGAGAACAGGAAATATGCCCTGCCCACTCATGTCCCCTAGTAAAAAATGATAAAGACTGGTGCCAACTCATTCAAGACCGACTCTAAAATAAGTTGCACAATATTCGGATGGCAATGCTTGGTAAAAACAGTTGTCATCTACACCCTTAGTGAAGGAATCACCCAAAGTCTACACTAGGGACCCAGTCGTACCTTTGTTTAACTTCCATTCAATAAGTGAAATTGAACTAGCCAAAATCATCGAACAGATGAAACCCTCTAATTGTAGAGGAGATACATGCTCATCCATGATAGTCAAAACCTGCTCCCCTCGTATTCTCAAAGCAGTATGTACGTTTATAAATGCCTCATTGAAGGAGGGTAAGGTGCCTAATGAGTTAAAACAAACCTTGGTCACGCCGATCCTCAAGAAACCAGGATTGGCTAGGGACAACCCCCTGAATTTTCAACCCATATCCAATACCCTGTTTTTACTTAAAATATTGGACCGGGTGGCCTGTAGCCAAATCGCTGAGCACCTGAATCTATTTCCCATTTTGCATTCCCATCAGTTGGGATTTAGAAAACAACTTGGCACAGAGAGATCTCTCCTGGAGCTGAAATCCAAACTTCTAACTCAGATGGATAAGAGCGGTCTTTATCTTGTTATCTCCTTAGTTCAATCGGCTGCCTTCGATTTAATTGAGCATTCCATTCTAAATACTAGGTTGAAGGATGTTGCCAATTTCTCTGATTCCGCGGCATCGTGGATCTCCTCTTTCCTCAAACATAGATGCAGCAGAGTTTGTTTGGACATAGCTGAAGCTCTACCAGTTCCTGTCCTTTGCGGCGCCCCACAGGGGGCCAGCACATCTCCATGCCTATATAAACTTTTTATGGCTCCTTTCTTCTTCATGTTAGAGGAGGAGGGGGGTCGTCTTTTCAAACTACTCAGATGACACTCAGTGCGTAGTTCCCCTGAAGGGCCTCCACGTCCAGGACGAGTTGGAAGTCAACAGAATTTTCACACTCATAGAGCAGTGGATGTTGGATAATTATCTTGCCCTTAATAGGAGAAAGTCTGAGCTAATGATTGTGGACAGCCCACGTGCTCTGCACAATCTCAATCATTCTTATAGCTCTTTTAAGTTAGGGGATGACATTATAGCTCCTGTGCCAAAAAACAAACATTCTGGGAGTAACTCTCGACCAAACACTTGAGGGCTCATGTCTCTACGGTCGTCTCTTCAGCGGTTTATTATGTCAAGTTATTATCACACTTGAGATCATTAATTTCACAGGAAAGTGCAGAAACCATTGCGCGAGCCATAATAGGGGCGAAGATGGACTATCGTTGTGGCTTACTGTTGGGTGCTTGTACACTGGACCTGAATAGGCTCTGGGTTGTTCAGAGATGGGCTGTGAGAGTCGTCTTAGGGCTCGCCAGATCATGGGCCTCATTCCGAGTATGGTGGTAGTCATGGTGCTATTTGCCTCCCATACCGGTACCGACTCTGGTTTGGTACAATGGGACTTACTGGTCCATTCCGACCTTAGAGGGACCGGTAAGTCCCCATGTACCAAACCATTCCCCATTCCCATTTGAGCCCCCGTTGGGCTCAATGGGAATGGGGAGGGCGCAAATAACGGGCCGACATATGCCAAGCCCGTTATTTGCGCCCAAGTCCCTTAACGGGTCCCGTCCTTAACACCTGGTCAACCAGACGTTAAGGAAGGGACCCGCTAAGGCACCTCGTAGTAGGGCGGTAAGGGATTACTGGCACCGGTTCGTTACGGAATTGGCCCCGTGTGTTGGAACTGGTTGCCTATAGAATCAAGGATAAAGTTCAGGGTCTTGGTTATTACCTTGAAGTGTAGACTGCAAATGATGCCATCCTATCTGCAGTTCCACATCGAGGACAAGGTTAATTCAAGAACTTTGAGCTCTGGCACGCAAAACTTACTTGTTCAACCTAGATCTAGAACATCTAAAGCCGAGAATGGAGCATTCGCTTTGAAGGCGCCCATTCTCTGGAATCAACTGCCAGGTTATATGCATAACCACAAGTCGCTATTAACCTTTAAGAAAGACCTGAAAACTCTCCTATTCACCTGATAAGCACTAATTGTTTGTGCTGCGGACTGTACTGGCCTTTACACAGGCCTCTCTGTGTATCTTTGTCTCAGATGTTCCAGTGTTTGGAGTGTCTTGTTACATGTTATCTTGCCCGCGCCTTCATGCCTGCAGGTCTATAGTGTGCATTATAAATGCTATGTAATGTAATGTAATATACAGCTGAGCACTGCTGAGATGCTGTCGAACCTCCATGGTGCTTTTAATCACAGACGTTTCTCTAATACAGTTGTTCATTTCCAAAGTTTTATGGCATTCATTTAACCCTACAACAACCTGCATTTAGAACATCCCAGAGCACCTCTCCATACAAGGAATCCATGTTTAGTGGGGAGTGCCCTGCCAGTGTTAAGAGTCTGTGTCATTTCACACTTGCTCTCTCTCAGTGTCGCCTTTTCATCACAAGAGACTTTTGGGGTCATTTCGCAAGTCTCCTGGATTGGAAAAAGGCATCAATATGGATTTACACCTTTTACAATAGGGAGATTGTCTTCTTGTTTTGAGGCGGCGTGGGGGAATGGAACGGATTAACATGTCTGTCATGCAACCCCACTGCACCTCAAAGCAACACACGGCTTAATGTCATCATCATACATTTTCATCCTGCCAACACAGAGAGGAAAGGAAAGGGGCTAAGGCGATTGGGGTTGTCTGTTTCAGTGGTAGAAATGCTGGAAAAGAACTAGTGGAACTATGTTCTCTGATGGGCTGGCAAATTCTCCGCAAACCCCATGGTCATGCCCCTACCACGGGCAATCCAAACCCCCAAAAGCGCCTGCTTTTAAGGAAATGTTCAGTGCATTGCACTGGCGTGCGAGTTTCAACTTCTTCCTACACTTTTATTTTAAAATGAAACAATTCTGGAACTGTTTCTTTTTAACATGAAAGTACAGGAAAGGTAAAACTTAATTAAAAAAAAATATATAGCAGCACCGCTCCCGTGCACTTGGACCACTAATCTGTTTAAATATCTTTTCTTACCACTGCGTTTTTCGGAAGGAGTGAAAACGTAAGGAGGGTTCCTTTGCACCGAAGTGCACTTATATGTGGTCCCCTCCATGCAATTTTCCTCTTTAAATTAAAATACCTGCATAGACACAATGTTTAAGCCTTTCTCTCCTATGCGCATAGGCACACATTAGCAGGGAACGCGCCTTCCCTTGAGCCCACTGCCACGTGACACAAAACAATGGGACTTTCCTGTCTTGAACTTTGTTATGACATTTTTCATGGTGTTTTTTCCGTCCGAAGTTATCTCCTTCTGTTCCTGTCAGCATTTTGCTTGATCAGTTTTCGTTGGCCCTGCATCAACTACTGTGTGGGCTGCCGGTTGGGCTGGCGGTTGGGCGGAGGGAGGGCGTGTAGTCATCCGTATCAGTTATGGCCACTATTAACAGACACACGGTCCCTTGTCAAAAGCGACTATGCAAACAAAGCAAAACAAAAAAAAAAAAAGACTGCCTGTTCAATAGCACAAAGATGCGAGCAAGTGGTAAGCCAGTTTATGAGGGAGTGAATGAAGTTGAGCATAGATCAGGGACAACCTCCCCCACCCCCAAAGAAAACGATTGACTTACAACGGGAACATTCACCTTGGGGGCAAGTGCTGCAACGTAAAGAGGTGTACTGTACACTGAAGAAAATTACATTATTACGTGCAATAACGGGAGTGGTGGTGTCAGGTAGGGAGGATAGCGGAGGAGGTGGGGAAACTCCCACTTTGTCCAGTATGTGAAGGGGAAGGTGAGCTTTGAAAAGATCCACTGTCAGGCTGGCTTTGATTGTGATGGGTTCCATTAAAGTGGGGTGAGTAGGGAGCAAGAGGAGGTACAGGGCCCTGGGACACTGAGGTTGAGTGCAGCGGAGGAGCATAGGGAACAGGATTGTGAGAAGAGAGAGATATGGTCAGCCAGTTACTGAAGAGGAAGACCGCTGATGGCTTTCTAGACTAGCAGAAGGAACTCGTAAAGGGAGCAGTTTTGCATAGCAAGTCATCGAGCATCGTTTTTTGTAGGTTGAATTGGGATACGGTCTTGGTAGATTGCAGAGACTGATGGTTGCAAATTGGAGGACTTTATCTAGAGGGATGAAGGAGTAGCGAGGAAGGCCTAGGAGTAGGCACGAGCAGTGGTCAGATTTGCTGAGAGCAAGGGTGGAGAGTACAGTTTTCGTAGCAAGGTGAATAAACAATTCTGATTAATGAGAAGGTTAACATGAGCAACAGGGGCAGTGACAGAGATGAACTGTTGCAGTCGGAGTTTGCTGTCAAAGGGGACCTGAAAGTTGCAAGCCTTAGGAGAAGAGCAATACGTTCAGACAAGGAAGGAGATAGGAGAAGAGAGAGCAAGGATGTCTTTGGCCGCTGGGAGGAAGATGACTTATGTTTTCTAACTGTTCAGCATGGTGGAGCAGAGTGTCCTCTAGTGATAGTGATGGATTGCATAGAGACAGTTGGAAATCTGTTCCAAGATGGCTGGAGTGAGGAAGGGATAAGAAAAAAAGATTTGAACGTTGTCAGAAAATGTGTTAAGGGAACCAAAGGACTGGATAAGTCTTACGAGGGCAGAAGCATAGAGAGTGAACAGTTGCAGTCCAAGGAACTGATCCTTCGAAAATATTGACAGGGAGTGGGGTGGGGTCAGGGCTTTGAGGGCTCCAGAAGATTTTGAAGAAGCGACTTTCCAGATTGGAGGCAATCCTGGCTAGAGCAGATTTGCAAAACGCAAGGGCCTGGAGAGTGAGGAGTAGACACAAGTGGCAGACTGTCTTAGAAGTAGCAGAGATCCAGAATGTATAAATGAGTATATAAGAGAGTTTGGAGTGGTGAGCATCAGAGAGAAAGCTAGAGACATGCATGAGTGAAATCTCAGTAGAGTATTTCATACAGAAGCCATATTCAAGTGGATCTCCAAGGCCATTATCCTTCGGGTACTTAGTGATTTGGTTCAAAATCCCCCACTGAAGGACTTTTGAATAATGGAATAAGGGAAACTGGGTGATAGTTCACTGGGACGTCTGGGCTTGAGATTTTAGATGAAAAGTAATGAGCAGAGTCATTAGCAGGGAGGGAGGAGACAATATATATTGGGAGCTGTGAGCAAAGCTTGGGGGAAAGGTAGATGTTTGTGGGATGATTGTGAAGGGAGATGATTTGTTTTGTAAAGTATGATGATTTGGCAGTGCAGAGGAGAGAGCAGCTAGAGAATTGTTACAGACAATGAGTAGGGTGGAAGTCTGAGATTAGCATCACAGATCACAACTTATGTTCCTTTTGATGGTCTTGATCTCAGAGGGGATCTAAGGCTGCGGAAGAGGGTGGGAAGCTGTGAATGGGTATGCAGAACAATGTTGGTCAAACGGCTTCATAAATGCTTGATTAAAGTCAGAAAAGGCATGGTTAATGTAAGAGGCATACATGGTGCAGTTCTGTGTTGCTCCAATGCTCATTGCTCTTGTCACTCATTTAATCCAGTTGTTCTTCAGCTTCATTTACCACTTCATTCTGTTAATTAGGAATCTGCTTAATGTCCAGTTTTGTTGTGTTCCTGAGTTCTGTTTTAGGTGGGTGCAATCATCTCCTTTGTTATGGTGCCCATGCTTTGTGGTTGCCTATGTGCATCTTCTGCCTTTCTGTCATGCCATCCATTTTTCTTGACTTGCATAGGGCTATTCTAGAGATGCTCCACACCTTTTCTCCTTCAACCCTCTCAGCATTTCCCTTGACTTTCTGAACTTTGTGAGAGTGTCCTTACACTTGACTTCTACTTTCACTGTGATCCAATCGCTGACATAGAGATGGTATGCTGTGGTGGCATGGTGGGCATTGAAGTATGTTGTGGTTTCTGACTGTTGCTCTTTCACTCGTGCTGTCATTGTTTCATCCACTGACATTGTGGTTAAATATGGATATTGAGACCATACATGCAACACTTTGATGTGCGCAGGTCGCTCACTCATTAGAGAAAAGCGCGACACTCCGGTGGCTGAATTTTCAGTCACACTCCGGGCTCGAATGGCTTGTTGGACCACCTCATGGCAGCTATTTCCAGAGCCCTTGGCCAATTTTGTCATGTTCAAGAACTTATTTATCCTTTCAACTTGAGCTTTGTCCCTCGTGTGATTTAGTGCCGCAGGAGGTCAGGAATGAGGTAATTTGTTTGGAGGTGAATGGTACACCGCTATTGGATACTGAATTCCTGAGACATCCTTCCCATTGAAATGGCTCCAATATGACGTGAATGGTAGTGGAAGTGTTGATTGAGTGAAAATTTGTTTGATTCAAATCATTTGGATTTGTAATCGTTGAAGACCGCAATTTTCTATCAAACAAAGGAAGGCTATATTAGACAACAAAACTCTATCAACATCGGGGGGAAAAACTGGCGGCTAGTCCTGAAAAATGGATATTCACTCTAAAATGTTCTTAATATCAAAAATATCAATTGTATTGAACAATTATGCACACTCAACATAAAAAAAAATACAAAAGCGTATTTAAAAATCAACAATATGGTATTGCTGGTAGAACATTGTGCACCCATCAGGTAGGAAGGTGTTTTTCTTCAAGGTGGGGTAGCCATTTGAGAATAGTGCATGGGTGAGGACCACAGCATACTTTTGTTGCTGTAGTTTCCATAGCATGTATTCGAAGGGTCCTATGAAATCAAAACCCACCCTTTCCTAGACGCTCCGGGACCATTCAACAGATTTCATTGATATGGTGTGGGCCACACGCCATTTCCTGCCTTTATTGCGTGTGACACAGGAATCAATACTGGTTCCTACATCCTTTTTCATTTCCGGCACTGATTTTTGTCTCTCAATTGACATTTTGTATTGCCCAGGTTTGTCTCGTGTGCCGTGGAGAGGAGTGCATTTCCGATGGAGACAGGAGGCATGGGTTTGTCAATCTTCAACCAGCGCGCAATCTTTTGTGGGTGACTGCCCTTGCCTTCTGAACCTTTCTATGGCTGCCAGCGTGGCATCTGCTTCAATCTGCTCATGACAAATACCTTCACTTATAGGACAGTTGGCATTGAAGAAAGCATCTTAGACCAACGTCGGCTCACAATTTTGCTTATACCACATATGGGATTCTAAGCTAGGTATTGGTAGATACCTATTGATTATGAAATGAGCAGCCAGGCAGAGATCTTTCATATGTTCCTGGCAATGGACCATATACATGAGCAAACATGTCCTGTGGCCTTTGCACAAGTCATCATTTCCCATTTGATTACAGATTTGCTTTGAAGGTTTTGGAAGCAAAGACGACCTTCTCTTTGTGGGACTGCAGGTTGACTTCACCTATCTCAAAGGCAATGGCATCTACAATGGTTGTGGTGAGAATCTTTGCATGGAATGACTTACGGCAAAGGGCATTTAGGATGTCACCTTTAACACTGTTGACAGCTGAGTAGCACTCATCCATTCTGCAGAACCCAACATCATTTTTCAAGAGGGTCCTCATAGGTTCCCTCTGAGAAGAAATGCTCTGTACATATTTAGCATGACACTCAGATAGGCCCATGAAAGTATGCAGCAGGTCTTTGCTTGTGGGTCCAGAGGCAGCAAATTCATTGACGAGAGCAACTTTGGCAAGAACACTGTCAGCTGAGTGCTCACATCCAAAACAGTGGCTTTGTGTTGCATGAACTGCCATCTCTGTGCATGCAGTGTAATCCTGTTGGGTTCAGTTCTTTGTGGAACCGTTTTGAGGGTATTATTGTGGGGGTCTGCTGAACTGCCAAGCACCATTCTATTGTCCTGGAAGAACAAGCGATTGGACATTTCTGTAAGAAGGTGGGTGATCAGTCTTTTGAAAGAACAAGGCCGATGAGGCATTCAAAGACATTCGGTACACCGAACCACCCTGTCAGGGGTAACAAAGGCTGCAAGAGACTTGGAGGATGGCTGTAGACCAGGGGTGCACGACTGGTTTGACTGAAGTGCCGAAAGTACCATGCGAGTCTTATACAGTGGGCCAGGCTTTCAGTAGGGATGAGAGGGTGGTCGGGCAGTCAGTGCATGAATAAATGAGGGTTTTGATGTGTATTTTTCCTATTGCTCTAGTTAAACTGTAATCTCTGTAATTAATTGGCTTGTAAGGGCATCGCCACTTTGATGTATATGTATTATGGGACTGAAATCATGTTTTTTAAATACAAGTAAAACTGCGCGTATCATAATGCAAAGACAATACTGGACCACAGTAGCTTCTCACATGATATGACTAAGCGTGTAAGAGAAAAAAGACATACAGTGAAAGAGGGGGGGAGAGAAAAGGTGATGGGAAAAGAGAAGGCGAAAGAAAGGGAATGAGAAAGAGAAAGACTATCTTTAGGGCAGGCCACGCTTAAATCATAAAACTCCTTTAACCTGGAGGGCCATAAATTATGTCCCCAAGGGCCGCATCTGGCCCCTGGACAGTATGTTGTGCACTGCTGAGTAGACAACCCTGGTGAAAGGACTTCCTAAAATGTGATGAAGACTTTCGAATTATTTAATAGGCGGGTCAATTCCTTGATGTTGAGCAATGGGAAGTTGCTGGAGCTTGTGTCAATCCTGAGACCAATATGTAATGTTGTTTTCTTTTATTTGCGAAGCTCCTCTTGGCATTTACAGGGGCAGATCTTTGCTAGTTGCTTTGCGAATGACAGCTACTCGGCTAAGGCACTGAGTGGCCGTGACTCATTATACAGTCTGCCCTATGGGTACTCATAAGTGCTGAAAGTTCTTTGTGAGCTGTCAGAGGTATGAGGCGGTGGTAGTGCTGCCCAGGGATGAACCTGAATTTTAACTTTGTCTCATTCAAGGATGTATGCTTTTTTGACAAAACACTGAGGCGTGTCTCTGGAGGATCTCCTATCAAGAAGATTAATTTATGGTATGGAAAGGGCACCCGTTTAGGAGAGCAAGAGCCAATCCTGCTGCTCAGGAGACCCTGCTTGCCTCTTTTGGGGTTGAAGGAATCTTTTCCTGAACCACACAGTTTCCCCGTTGCTTGGCATACTTTGAACAGGAACAACCATGGTTGGTAGCCCAGAGCTTGGATTTCACATCACCCATATGCACCCAGTGCCACATGCAGTGGTCAGAGTGAACCAATGAAACCCAGAAATGCGCGAATGTTCTCAGACAAGGCGATAATTGCACAGTCTCAACCTCGCTGTGGGAGAGGTGCAGTACCTGAAATTGAGAGCAATTTAGAGACCGTGAGACACATTCTAACAGGGTTTCCCAAAATGGAGACTTATTATAAGTTTAGGTACGGTCTGTATTATCATCATTTTGATTCTGTTTCCCGTATCCATTTCTGGAGTCTATGTCTGAATACTTCATCCAAGGCTCTGATCGTTGCATTGTATAATGTTTGGGCTGTGACATCGGTAATGTTTAAATCTGCTGTTTCTACTTGAAAATCTGAAAATACACTTGCTGGCTTACATTAGTATGCCCTTTGTATTGTATTAATAAAGAATGATAATGTGTGCATTTAATTTGGAGATGCTTTGGGCTTTTGCCACACCTTATAGGCTCACAATTGCGGCTGCAAATATGAAATGAGATTCTATTCCCTGAAAAGTGGCATCGTTATTTCTACTATGGATGAACAGGTGTTTGTTATCTGTTTTAAGTATGTGATGTAGTATAATGGTTAACATTTACCACGATTAATTGATACTATTGATGATGGTAGTAAGGCCTTGTTTGTGATGTGTTTTGTTTTGTTCTTATGTAAAAATATTTATACTGTTGTAAAAGTTCATTTGAACTAAAAACGAAAATAAATAAATAAATAGTACCTGAAATAATATACTGTCTACAACATTTTACAATGATCCTTTTTAGCTTTTGTTATTTTTCTAGCAGGATACAAGTAAGGGCGGAACAGGAGGGGCTGGTACATACTGGCCCGTGTTTCTCTGGTTGTACTGTCCGCTCAAACAAGAAAACGAGCCTGGTCCCCTGCTACAACACCATAATAAAATGATGATACATCTCTTCCTCATATTATGCCTTCTTTGGCCATTTACTTTGGTCTTCCCTTGCTCCTGCCCCAAATTCTCCTACTCCTGCTGGCAATCTCTGGCCCTTTGATAAAGCCAGCCACAAAAGCAGCCTTTTTAGTCCACCATAAATGCCCCAGCCTCTATTCTGACATGTCAGTGCTATGCAGAAAATGTTTAAGCATGATTAGTTTCACAATGAGATGCTAATCTGGGAGGTGGGATCCTTCTTAAAAACCTCTGAGCAGAGCATTAAGCCATTGGATTCATCATGGGAGGTGGATGGGAATGGGCAGGGCAGGCTTTTGCCTCCCACCCATGTCCGTGTCAGGGTCAGTGTACTGAGCAATGATGTTAAATGCGATGGGCTCTACTCTCCCTGAAGGGAGATGAACAGACTGACTGCTGCGTCCCTTGTCCACAACGGTGCCCTGGGCCGTTGCCTGTTTTGCCCGCCTCTAGAAACGGGCTGTAGCTGTCCAGAGGGGATACTTAAGAAATGTGGGGTGCTAGATGGAATGGGTGCACAGTGAAGAGGAGCAGATAGCCTATTAGAATGAGTAGACTGTGGACTTTAATGTTGTGCCAAGATTGGACACTGTGTTAGTCTGAATTATCCCATTCCTTTCTGTGCAGCTTTGGTGTGTATTGTTGCAATATGAATGCATGTATTGGTCTGTGCACGTTCATACTGAGAATCCTGTTTTGATACCAGCAACATGACAGGCGTACACTAATATCCATTTTAAGGGCAGGGTTTGTTGCTCGGGTGTTTCTTCTGGACAACTATGCTCTTTTGTTATGTTATGTTAAGTCATCTACACTGCACACCATTACCATTTGCATGGCCTCCAGGTGCGCACGTGATTCTGTAAGAAAATGGTTTGGGTAGAGTTAGTGAGGGAAGAAGGAGTAGGATCAAAGTTGTGCTTTTCTTTTGGTGCTTGTAGAACCAGGCGTAACTGGCCTCTTGTGGGAGTCTGCTTTCTAGGTGTGTTTGGATTGTGTGCACAGGGTTTATTGTTTCCCAAGGGGCAACGTCCAGTGGTTGGGATGTTTGTTTGCAGTAGTTAGTTTAATGGTGGATTTGTGGATTGTGTGTTTTTGTGAAGTTAGAATGTGTGCAGTAAGTGTGGGGTGTGCTGGAGAAGGAGTCAGGAGCTAAGAGTGGGAAGTGCTAGTAGTTGGTGTGGTTTGTTCATTTTGTTGTTGGTTCCAGAATTTGTATTGTCATTGGGTTGTCTTGGGTCCCTGTTGATGCAGTTGGCGTTGCCCGATTATCTTAATCATTGTGAAATGAAGAGCCAGATTTTCAATCGTTTTCTGAAGGTGAGGTGGTCTTCAGTCATTGTCATCTCCTTTACGGTTATGTTCCATAGATCAGCGATTAGATGTGAGAATGCTGTTCCTCTGAATGTCCTTTTTTGGTATTGTTTCGTTTCGATTTGAAGGTCGTTGCTTCATCTTAAGTTTCTTCCTTGTTTATAGTGGTTGATAATGGCCTGGGGGAATTCAGCTCCTTGTCCGTGCAGTGATTTGTGGGCGATGCAGGGGGCTTTGAATTTGAAGTGTTTTTTTTTACTGGGTGCCAGTGTAGCCTTCTCAGGGCTGGTGTGATATGATCTCTTCTGCTTAATGTAAGGAGTATCCTTGCTGAAGTGTTCTGGATGCGTTGACGTTTCTTAGTGAGCTGTTCTGTCATTCCAAGGTAAAGGCTGTTCACGTAGTCGATTCTTGATAATACTAGTGAGATGATTAAGAGTATGGGGAGGAGGGATAGGGGAGGATCCCTCTAAGTAGTCTCAGGAGGTAGAAGCATTTCTTTGATATAGTGTTGACTTGTAGTGTCAGTGAGAGTCTGTTGTCCATGAGCATCCCTAGATTTTCTATCACGGCCGATGCTTCCGGTTGGGTTTCCATGCTAGGCTTCAAGTACAGTTGTGTGTTTGTTGCATTGTCCTTTGGGGGTGAGATCGTTATTTCTGTTTTGGTCGGGTTTAGCTTCAGATTGTTGGTTGTAATCCAGCTGCATATGTCGATGAGGCAGTTGGTGAGGGTATTCTTTGGGTCTTGGGCTGTGGCTATCTTGACGATGATTTGGGTATTGTCTGCGTAGTTAGTCCATTTTGTCACAAAGGAGGCATTAATACCTCTGGTTCCAACTGTGTAATATGCTCGAAGAGGAGGCTTGCCAGCTACTTTCTGTTTAGTGTGCCTGTAGGATGTCCATACTGTCATTTCTGCAAGTGCTGGGTGTTTTATATTGTTCTTAAGTAGGCCCAGGCTGGTTCTGGGTTGCCCTGAGGCAACAAACAGTTTATGCAACGGTCCCTCCAGAGAGAGAGGGCACAGGAGAGGGCATGGCCCCATTCCAAAGATCGTAAGGGGTGACTAACCCCTTAAAGTTTATTTTTACGACCAAGCACCATACCACAGGTGAGGGAGCCCTGAAAGGGCTTTGCATGACTCAGACAAAAGCACAGGCTCCAACCCAAGTTTTGGGCCAGTGTCTATCCAAAACACAGGTGGAGCACAGAGTGCCACCTTCTGACCCCACCCCAAATTGTATAAAAAGGGACCTGAGCATTATTCTTGCATAGCCACCCCAACGGAATGCAAACCTAGGACATGCCCCAGTGTACCGGTGTTCTGGGCTGAGCTACCCAGCTGGTATAGCATTGCGGTGCCTTCCTAAGAGAGTGGGATTATTATCAGTACTTAATACTTGGTGTATTGTAGGAAAATGTTTCACAAAACAGAGTGGTATATTTCAGAGCAGACAATAACACAGAGAAACAGTGCAAACATTAAGTAAATAAATAAACGGTAGTGGAGCAAGGCGTTAAAATGGGTCGGGATGTGGTTGAAGTGGTGTTAAAAGGTTCAAATAAACAGGGGGCTTGGGTGAGGCACCCCCCAAATTAAAAAAAAACTAACAAATGGGTGTTTTTCTGTGTTTTGTCCACGATGACATTTACCACACTGTAATTGTTTGCGATAAGATCACATAAACCCGTGGCAAGTCTTCGGCCTGACAAAACGTAAGTCTTTTTCAAACATTAAAATGTTCACTACACCATGCCAGTTGCTTGTAAAAAGCAGAGAAAACATGTTCAGCTATTTCGTGGCACTATACATTTTGTTGACAGCATGCATAGGATCAAGTTGCCAGAATGTGCAGAACAATGACCAAACACAGGTGATGTTATCACGCAAACTCTTCAGGGCTCTGTCCTTACATCTTATAAGTAGAATAAGTGATTGGGCAGTTTGCAGCCATCTCAAGTTGTCCCAATTAGGTGTGAAATAACCTGCCATTCATGCTTCATATGCTGACACTTACATTGTATTCTGGCACTTCTAGTTTTGCATTGTTAAAATGAGCAAACTACAAGTACTGTACACTGATGCAAAATGACACGAGCTGAAAGAAGTTAGGATGGAATTATACAGCTTGGAAACTGTTCCGTGAGCTGTTTCATCGCCATTCGCTTCTCACTGGTGGTGTTTATCACTAGCTTTTGATTTTGATAATCAGCAGCATTGTGATCTACTTCAAATACATATTACTCTTGGTGGGCAAAAGGTGGACATATTAAGGTATACCCAGCATATAGGGCGGCGTAGGGGAATGTTTAACAATAGTAAATGAGGGTACTAAACGAACATGTTACTGGGGTTTGTGAGGGACATTAAGTGATCACTTGAGCGTCATTTGTTCAATATATACATCTGGGCCCTTGTGTATCTCATCCGCTCCTATGGCGTCAGATGTTACTCGTATGCAGGCGACACTCAGATCCTGATCCGGCTGGATCTTGATCGGGCTGAGATGTCGTCTTGCCTGCGGGGATGTCTGGCGGCTGTGGGAGATTGGATGGACCACAATTTGCTCAAACTGAACAGGGACAAAACTGAGGTGATGGTGGTGGGTTGTCCTCCTGATCCCTCACTTTGGGTGTCTTCATTCTGGCCTCTTTCCCTAGGTCCCCTGCCCACCCCGGTAGGCAAGGTTAAAAACCTTGGGGTTATACTATCTGTCTCATTGTCTACGGACAGGCAAGTGACAGCCGTTTGTCAAGCTGGTCATTTTCAACTCAAGACACTTAGAAAGGTACTCCCTATCATACCTGCCCCTCTGCGTCCTCCTGTAGTGGCAGCTTTGGAAATCTCACGGCTGGACTATTGTAACTCTCTCTACTTGGGTCAACCCAAGGGAGTTATCTGTCGGCTTCAACGGCTTCAAAATCTGGCCGCCAGGGTTGCCACCGGCCCCCCTTATGGAGCCCATATATCTCCAATACTTCGAGCCCTGCATTGACTTCCAGTAAACCAACGCATAATTTTTAAGTCACTATGCATTGTGCACCGGGCCATACATGGCCAAGGAGCTGAATGTCTTCAGGAGAAATTCTTGCTATATGTACCTCTTCCGTCCCTCCGCTCTGCCTCGGCTGACCTCCTAATGGTGCCCATCTATAAACGGGCCAGGGTTGGAGGACGTGCCTTCTCTGTGGCTGCCGCAGTTTTGTGGAATGGCCTTCCGATGACCATAAAGAAAATTCCTAGCTACTTATCGTTCAGGGAGGCCATAAAAACTTTTCTTTTCTAGGTCTCCGTGGCTTCATTAGGATCCTCTCACCCCAGCGCCATAAAACCTTTGGGTGACCGCGCGCTTTACAAGCTGGATTAACATAACATAACATGACATTTGAACGTTGTTCTTTAAGCCCACCCAAAAAGTGATGGCTGACTACGCCGCGTCTATCAAGCTCACAATTTAAATGGTGTTATGTCTGTGATTCACAAAACATTTCCTAGAGCTGAACAATGGTTTATTTTGCTGCCTCGGCTCGCTTTTGGCTCTAAGAGGAAGCCAAGCCCCTTGGCTCGGCTGTACTCATGAATTGTCTCCCCAGCCTCAACACCACACCAGACACCTTGGAGAAGGCATAGGTCACCCTAGTTAAGAAATAAACATCATACATCCCTTCCCATGTACATCTCTGTGTTATATTGTTCGAAAAAAAGGCGCAAAGCATTAAGTTGCAGCACAGACAGAAACCTGCTCCTCCTCTGTGAAATGGAGCCCACCGACCCCCACAGGTTTTCTCAGAGGGGATAAGTCCATGCTTTCCAAAATACATTGTGGTCGTCGGGTCGTTCTTGTTGATGGGGGCGAGGGGTGCTGTGGGTGTTATGCCACTGAGAGTGGTCACAGTGTAATAAACACACTGGATGCCACTATTTACTTTGTTTCCAAAATGTATGTCAGTTCTATTTTCAAGCATGCCAGTGCCACCTGCCCATGCCCCTCTGCCTTTCATTTCACGGGCAGGCTGTGTAGCTGATAGTGCAAGTCACACAGTAACTTGTCTCTGCGTGATTTGTATGTGCTCGTTTCTCTGTTGCCCCTCTTCCGGCAATTGGGCAGGGCAATAAGATGTACTTTAGCCGGCTGGCTGAAGGAGATAGTGAACAAGCCTGGTGAGGGGCTGACAAACTGTTCAAGTGTTTTCTTTGTATGTGTCCCTGTAAAAGGTTTCCGTTTTTATATGTATAAACTGCTAGTGGGACTGGGTATCCAGCGATTTTTTCGAAAACCTTTACAGAGAGGCATTTTTTAACGAAACTATGGGCCTCGTTACGGGTCTGGCAGTAACCGTGCTGGTAAAACCAGCAGGTTGCCGCCGGACCCGTAGTTAATTACCAGCGCCTGACTTCCCGGTGCCACCGGGCTATTCTGATTCCGGCAGCCGGGAAGTCAAGCGCCGGTAATTTTGTAATTCCCATTGAGTTCCGTAGGACTCAATGGGAATGGGGACCACGGAAGCACCGGCACCGTTAATAACGGCGCATGTGCTTCCGTGAAATTCTGTGGGTGGATGCCGTTCCGCCCGCCAGGTGTGACCCTGGCGGGCGGGATGGCACCCGCCCGCAGAGTTGTATTGTGCCGGTCTGAAAACACTGGTGCCAGTAGGCTTACCGGCACCGGTGTTTCCGGACCGGCAAAGTCGTAATGAGGCCCAATATCACCAAACAAATACCGAATTGATTAGATATATATGGGGGTTGGATTAAGACAGGGAAACAGGTGTGTTGAGGGACCCCACCGCCCCTCCAAATAAAAATCAGTGTTTTTTTTGGTATTATAGTTTCGGTAAAAAATGCTTCTCTGTAAAGGTTTTTTGAAAAAATCCCATAGAACCGTGAGACTGTCACATGGATGTTGTGAAGCACTGGGTGTTGCGGTCGAGCAGAGGGTCTAGCCATTGAGAATACCCATAATATTCCCTTTATTTTAGGCTTTGGGGAGATGGAGAGGGAACACTGCTCTTCTGCATGGTGACTGGCTAGTCAGAGTATTCTGTGTAAGGAGAGCTCGTCTTAATAATGGGGTCCTACTAGATAGTGTATTATACCAGATTCTAAGGTATTTAAAATGTTTTACTAGAGATTTAAAGTACAATTTCTTGGAAGACCTACTCCAATATTTGGGATGCCTGTTTAGCAGCCCAAAAAGGTTAAAGACATCAAAGAAGCGCCGTCTGGGCAAGCGGTTCTGGAAGTGGGTACTTTGATTGGCAAAACAAATAACTGTGGATGGTTCATACTGAAACGTGCTCTGCCCACGGAGCCGCTACGTGACTCTACCAAGGTTACCTTGAAGCGTGAATGCTCTGACCATCCTCAAAGAGACTCCAAAACACCAAAGACACTGTCATGGTCTACAAGACAACGATCTACTATGACTTTACCAGGGGCATCTAGATTCTGGATGAAACCAGTCCCCAAAACTTAGGTGTAAACTCAATCAAATATGCACAGCAAGACACGCACGCTGGTCTTTGGCAGAGTTCCATTACCCCGCACACTCACCATCCGAGTGGTCCTGATGGCACATGAGAAATACTAGGGTATGGTCAAGATCAAAGAGCATATGGGTGAGAGGGGGTGGGAGCATCCCAGGAGTGGATCAAATTGTCAAGGATATAGTTAACACCTGCATGCTGTGCCAGGCCAAAGGCACTGCAGAACATCGACCCAATCTTCACCCATTAAGGAGGGCAATGCAAACATCTGGTCCCTGGCAGGAGATGCCAAAAGATTGATCCCTGCGATGAAGATGATCATTGTGGTCCATGGCATTCCAAAAGTGCTTAAAACTAACAATTGATCATCAGTTCAAGAAACCTAATTCCGTATGTACTTGGACAGACAGGTTGCCATGCACGCCTGCATCACTCAATGCTGGCCCCAGGCACACAGTTATGCAGAATATTTGATGAAAATCCTAATCAAGAAAATATAGTTGGATCATGAGAAGGGCAAGTGACTAAAGAAGGTGTGATACCAGTTTCTGAGGAACTACCAAATCACTCCTGACTCCTCCACAAGATGTGCCGTAACCATTCTCCTCAGAGGCGGTCTCCTCCACCATACCAGGCTGTTGCTCATGGGTCACCAGTGAACCCACCATGCCAAAACGGCCACCCACCCACCTTGCACATTCCAACAAAGGCATAGACAGGGTAGGGCCTGAGCGGGCAAGGCCCAGCCAAAATCTGTAAATGCCCACTCAGCAGCACTGCAAGGGCATTTACAGGTGTCAATGCTAAGATGATTTGGGGATGTCTAACCTTTGTCAGACTCCCATGGTGCCATTTGTGCTCAAAGGAGCATTCGCTGGATTAATCATTGAGTCTAAGGGTGATGCTGTCTCCTAGGCCCAGCATTTACCACTTGATGGATAGCACCTTTTCTCTCCTAGACCAGTTCCAGGACAATGCCCCTACAAAGACCTCCATAGACACCATGTCATTTTCCGCCTATTAATAGTTTTGGCTACGATACCTATAACCCAAAACTATTGCAGTGATGTACAGTTAGAAGGAGATGACAAATGAGAAGGGACGCACAGCTTCTGGGTGTTGTTTGTTTTTGTATCCACTCATTGACTGGCCCTAGCTATGGTAATCCTTATGACCATTCCCACCCAACGCCTGCCCCTGCCCACCCAAAATGTGTCCTCCTAGGATCTCTTTTACTTAGTTCTAGCTAACAGTGACTTCAAACTTTGGCCTGACAGTTTTATTTCTTCTCTGAGAGCTAACGGCGTCATTGCGGCTATAAATGCGCACCTGATGTAACATAACTGTCTTAACCAATTGTGCCTTTCACCACATACAGGGTAATTCATAGAATTTCGCACAAAAGTGGAGCACGCGGCTGGCGCACAGTGTGCGCGTGCGAATGTCTGTGCCAGTCGCGTGCGCTAAAATGGATATCCGCGCACAGCGTATTCACGGATTTTAGCCTCCAAAACCAGCCGTGGCGCAGAGTGGCGCAGCGACCCAGCAGCAGTGCCAGTTACGCCCCCAAGAACGCCCTTGCGCAAGGAAAATCCATCAAAATTCCCAATTCAGCGCAAAGGGCTGCGCTAACCCTGGACCAGTATACAGGGCTGGCAAACACCGAGCGGGGAACATGTATTACTGGGGTGCACAGGAAGTTCCACACGCGATTTCAGCAGTGTATGTGTATTTCTGGGGTGCGGGGAAGTTTAACATGCGATTACAGCAGGGTACGTGTATTACAGGGGTGCGCGGGAAGTTCCACACGCGATTTCTGCATGGTACGTGTATTTCTGGGGTGCGGGGAAGTTTAACACGTGATTTCAGCAGGGTACATGTATTACAGGGGTGCGTGGGAAGTTCCACACGTGATTTCAGGAGGGTACGTGTATTTGTGGGGTGCGGGGAAGTTTTACATGTGATTTCAGCAGGGTATGTGTATTACAGGGGTGCGCGGGAAGTTCCACATGTGATTTCAGCAGGGTACATGTATTTCTGGGGTGCAGGGAAGTTTTACACACGATTTCAGCAGGGTATGTGTATTACAGGGGTGCGCAGGAAGTTCCACACGCGATTTCAGCAGGGTACGTGTATTTCTGAGGTGCGGGGAAGTTTTACACGCGATTCCAGCAGGGTACGTTTATTACAGGGGTGTGCGGGAAGTTCCACACGCGATTTCTGCAGGGTACGTGTATTTCTGGGGTGCTTGGAAGTTTAACACGCGATTCCAACAGGGTACGTGTATTACAGGGGTGCGCGGGAAGTTCCACACGCGATTTCAGCAGGGTACGTGTATTTCTGGGGTGCGGGGAAGTTTAACACGTGATTTCAGCAGGGTACGTGTATTACAGGGGTGCACGGGAAGTTCCACACGCAATTTCAGCAGGGTACGTGTATTTCTGGGGTGTGGGGAAGTTTAACACGCAATTTCAGCAGGGTACGTGTATTACAGGGGTGCGCGGGAAGTTCCACACGCAATTCCAGCAGGGTACGTGTATTTCTGGGGTGCGGGGAAGTTTTACACGCGATTTCAGCAGGGTACGTGTATTACAGGGGTGAGCGGGAAGTTCCACACGCAATTTTAGCAGGGTACGTGTATTACTGCGGTGCGGGGAAGTTTCACACGCGATAGGCCCTGTGCGAGTGGGGTATGTGTATTTCGGTGGTGCAGGGGAGTCCTACACGTGAATTGGCAGTGTGGGCAGTGTGGGTTCTCCCAGGTGTTCCCTCTACACCCTCCACGGCCCCTGCAGGCAGACCACACCACAGGGGACTACCCTGCACCCTGGTCATGTCCCGCAGGCAGCCCATCCACCATGTACATGCCCCCCCAGCCAAGCCACATGTCACCTTGCACTAGTGATCACCAATGCATTACCCCCTTGCACCCCCACCCCACAGCAGTGCAGGGAACCTGCCAGCAGGCCCCCACTCATTTCCCCCAGCACCCCCAGCACCCCCACCCCCCAAACAGTGCAGGGCACCTGCCAGCAGGCCCCCACTCATGTCCCCTTGCACACCCACCCCCCAGCAGTGTGGGCCACCTACCAGCAGGCCCCCACTCATGTCCCCTTGCACACCCACCCCCCAGCAGTGTGGGGCACCTGCCAGCAGGCCCCCATTCATGTCCCCTTGCACACCCACCTCCCAGCAGTGCGGGGCACCTGCCAGCAGGCCCCCACACATGTCCCCTGCACCCCCAGCAGTGCGGGGCACCTGCCAGCAGGCCCCCACTCATGTCCCCTTGCACACCCACTCCCCAGCGGTGTGGGGCACCTGCCAGCAGGCCCCCACTCATCTCCCCTTGCACACCCACCCCCCAGCAGTGCGGGGCACCTGCCAGCAGGCCCCCACTTATGTCCCCTTGCACACCCACCCCCCAGCAGTGCGGGGCACCTGCCAGCAGGCCCCCACTCATGTCCCCTCGCACCCCCACCCCCCAGCACTGAGGGGCACCTGCCAGCAGGCCCCCACTCATGTCCCCTTGCACACCCACCCCCCAGCAGTGCGGGGCACCTGCCAACAGGCCCCCACACATGTCCCCTGCACCCCCACCCCCCAACAGTGTGGGGCACCTGCCAGCAGGCCCCGACACATGTCCCCCAGCCAACACGTCATCACAATCCAGATCCCTGGCCCTTATGGCCAGCCTCCATATGCCAAAGACCCACCCAAGTATTGCATCCACCCACATAGAAATGCAAATTACATGATACAACCCCAATGGCAAGTATGTAAATGAACACATGCCCGTCACACACACACAATGGGTGCAAGTGAATGTCAAAACCCATATCATGACATGCATGAAACCAATGAGATGATACCACAAATGGAAGTATAAAGAAATATATATTAAAGATAACATGAACGTAAATCAAATTAAACACACAACAATGGGAATAACAAAAGAAATGGTCCATGTCCGATAAATTATGAAAATCAAGAAAACATAAGCAAAAGAAATCCAAAAATAAATGTTGTCCAAAGTCACAGTTCAAAAAATCAAATCCAAGGGAAAATAAAAAGTAAAAACCATTTCTCCATGGTGAACACAAAAAAAAATCAAAAAAGATGAATCCAATGTAAAACTATGTACAATTGAAGAATCCAGGGTCCATGAGCCCAACTTAAGAAATGAAACCTACCAAAAACTACTACCTAATAAAAAAACTATATACAAAAATGTGGTCCATTGTCCAAGCGGTCCAAAATAAAGAAAAAACCAAAGGAAACCTAATACTAACTAACTAACTATTTACAAGGGCAGCGGGCAAGTCCAACGGCTCACATGTTGATGTTCTGGGCCAGGGCATCATTGAACTCCTGCTCGATGTCCCGGAGGCGGTCCTCTTCCATGGCCCCGAGGGTTCGCAGGGACGATGACATCTGGAACTCCAGGTCCCTGCGAATGGCCTCGAGGCACTCGGCCCGCCTCAGGGCCCTATGCATGGAGTTCTCCGCCCTGACCATCGTGAGCTGTGCCTCTTCCGCCCGCTGCCGCTCCGCATCTATCGCATGGCCCAACCGCTGCCACACGGAAGACACTTCCCGTCCAGGGTCCTCCTGCCCTCCGGCCAATGCCTGCCCCTGCGATGTTGATGGCCCCGAGCCATCATTGCTCCCACCTACAGCCTGCGCCTGCTGCTGCTGTTGCTGTCCATGTGCCCTGTCCGATGGTGCCTGCACATCCTCCATCTGCTGGTCTCCAGTTGTGGTGTCCACCCCTGATGGACCGCAAACTCCTGACTGTGGCAGGGATGGGATCTCCACCAAGCTGGCTGTGTTGGTCAGGCCAGGTCCACAGGGGGCCCTGGTGGAATCTGGGCCGGAAGACGATGTGGAGAACGACTGGCGCATAGCCTCCACAGAGGAGGAGAGGTCGGCCAGAGTGCGCGTCACATGTAGGAACCCACCGACCAGGGCCCCTCCCAGCAGTGCCACGTCAGAACGCTGCTCTTCGTGATGGCGTGCGTTCTCCGCCCAGGAAGAACGCACGTCATCACGAATGACATACGTGCGCAATGCGACACCCACCAGGACGGATCCCATACAGTCGCGGGACCCCTCGCCCGCAGGTAGTGGAGAGGCAGGTGAAATGGCACGCTCCCCTACCTGCGGAAGGGCCTGGGACGGGGCCTCCCTGCTGGTGCATGATGGTGCAGTCACAGGGTCAAGGACAGCGACATGCACAGGCCCCTCCGCAGTGACCTGTGCTGCCTCCTGACCCTGGCCCTGGACTGCACCACTTGCACTAGTGGTACTACCCCCACCAGGCCCCATGTGCGGCTCAGTAGCGGGCTCCTCCTCCTCTGTGGAGACCACCAACCTGGATGTCTCCACACCGTCTTCCGCCATTGGAAGCCCCTGTGGGGGCTCACCCGGCCCTTCCGCCACAGCCGTTGTGGCAGACGCAGCCCCAGCCCTCTCGCTCCCGGATGATGGTAATTCCTGGGAGGGTGGCTGGGCCTTGCGTCGCCGCCCAGTGGAGGCATCCCCGCCGCTTGGCTCCACAGCGCCGTCTCCGCCCTCTTCTTCCCTTGACGCTGCGTAGAGGGAGACATAGAACACAAGCATCAGGGTACAGTATAAAATACCCTAGACAGGAAGCAATAACACATGAATGGCACTGTCAAATGTCACTTCCATCCTGTCATTCCACAACACATGGGTGAATGCACACAACACACATGCAGAAACAGTCCTGGCGCCTGCAATGAACATCAACATCCATGTAGAAGGGCCCCTGTAAACCAAGATGTTGCCTTCAAAGTCACATGCATCCATGGTGTTTCAAAGTCACACACACACTTCTCAGGCACACACACACACATGTGCACCATACATGTACATGACATCAGCACCCATTCCTCACCCCCCCTCCATGTCCAGGAACAGAGACAGCCATGCTTTCATGTGTGCATTCCACATAGAGCTCCCCATGTTGCATTAAAACACATGCACCAACCATGTGGTTCACACATAACTGGTCTCACATGCATGACCATGATGTCCCTGCACACACACATCCATACATGGCCTATGTCACACATACAGGCAAGCATCAGACTACCAGCACACTGCAACATGCCCAGTCTCACACAGCAATGCTTGGCCACTTACCGCTCAACTCCAGACGGGTCTGCCTCCGAAGGATCTGGGCGTGGAGCGCTGGGCCTAGGTGTTCCAGGACCCTCATCTGGATGGTACTCAGGCGTGCCCGGCCCCCCTCCGCGAGGCGCCGGGCCTTGTGGAGGGTCCTGGACCTGAAGTCCTCCCAGCGCTTCTTGACGTGCTTGATGTCGTGGGTTGCCACCCCTTCCGTGTTGATGGCAACCACTACGTCGTCCCAGATCCTCTCCCGTCCTTCCTTGTTGGCGCATGATGTTCCGAAGAGGGCATCATAATGCCCCAGGACATGCTCCACCAGGACACCAACTTCGGTGGCAGTAAAGCTGGTGGCCCTCTGCCTCTCTTGCTGGGGGTTGCCAGTGGTGCCAGATGGAGATGTGCCCGACATGGCAACCCCAGAGGCAGGAGTGGGTGGGCAACTGGGTCCTGGGGCTGGGCTGTGGAGCGATGGAATCCCAGTCGGGAGTCTTCTGTTCCAGCAGGGGTGGACACAGCAACTGGACCCCTGCAGATGGCTGACGTGCAGGCACCAAAGAGCAGGGCACGTGGGCAGCAGGCAGACAGGCAGCAGCAGATGGCTAGTGGGAGCGTGCTCGGGCTCTGTGGGGCAGAAAAATGGCCTTCTGGGTAGGAGCGTGTCTCCCGTGTGTGTACGCGTGGCCAGCTTGATATGGAGTGATTTGGCACGTGAACATTTTGCACATCAGCGTGTAATTCGAGGAAAGGCCCTTAGCGCGTAAGCGCGTCAGCACACGTACGCGATATCATTGGACCAAAGGCCCTTAGCGCGTCTGTGACGTATTTTGCACGGGCGTTGCCCTTTCGCGTGTAAAACTTGCCACGCACCCCTAACATTCACGTACTCCCTCGACCAGGGCCCTTTCGCGAACCCCGTAATACACATACCCTGCTGAAATCGCGGGTGAAACTTCACGCGAACCCCAGGAATACACGTACCCTGCTGAAATTGTGGGAAAAACTTCACGCGAACCCCATAATACACGTACCCTGCTGAAATCGCGGGTGAAACTACACGGGAACGCCAGGAATACACATACCCTGCTGAAATCGCATCTGAAACTTCACGCGAACCCCAGGAATCCATGTACCCTACTGAAATCGCGGGTGAAACTTCACGCGAACCCCAGGAATACACGTACCCTGCTGAAATCGTGGGTGAAACTTCACGTGAACCCCAGGAATACACGTACCCTGCTGAAATCGCGGGTGAAACTTCACGCGAACCCCAGGAATACACGTACCCCGCTCGCTCGCACAGGGGCAATATCCCTGGGGTTCGCGTGAAGTTTCACACGCGATAGGTCCTGTGCGAGTGGGGTACGTGTATTTCAGGCGTTCGCGGGAAGTTTCACACGCGATTTAGCTGTCAGAGCGGGGTACGTAAATTTCATGGGTGCACGAGGAGTCCTACACGTAAATTAGCAGTGTGGGTCCTCCCAGGTGTTCTCTCTACAACCTCCATGGCCCCTGCAGGCAGACCACACCACAGGGGACTACCCCGCACCCCTGGTCATGTCCCGCAGGCAGCCCATCCACCATGGCCATGCACTCCAGACAAGCCACCTGTCCACTTGCACCACTGATCACCAACTCATGTCCCCCTGCACCTCCACGCCCCCAGCAGTCAGGGGCACCTGCCAGCAGGCCCCCACTCATGTCCCACTCATGTCCCCTTGCACCCCCACCCCTCAGCAGTGCGGGGTACCTGCCAGCAGGCCCCCACTCATGTCCCCTTGCACACCCACCCCCCAGCAGTGCGGGGCACCTGCCAGCAGGCCCCCACTCATGTCCCACTCATGTCCCCTTGCACCCCCACCCCCCAGCAGTGCAGGGCACCTGCCAGCAGGCCCCCAGTCATGTCCCCCTGCCCCCAGGTCATGACGATCCTCAATCATGGCCCTTATGGCCAGCCACCCCAGACCAAAGACCCTACCTAGTATTGCACCCACCCACATAGAAAAGGCAATTACATGATACAACCCCACTGGCAAGTATGTAAATGAACACATGTCCGTCACACACACACAATGGTTGCAAGTGAATATGAAAACCCATATCATGACATGCATGAAACCAATGAGATAATACCACACATGGAAGTATGAAGAAATAAATGTATTAAAAGCAACATGAATGGAATTAAAATCAAACAAACAATAATGGGAATAAAAAAAGAGTATTTTTCACGCTCTTTTTACAGGCAGACGGTGAGTCGCGCACATATTTACCAACTGTGCTTGCCCCGTGTGTTGCGTACCCCTTCAGAGGTCATTGCAGGCTGCATGTAACACCCGTACGTTCATTTTTGTGTTTCTGGGTGCCACAGCGTAGTGCGGGTTCGTTTTTCCACGCATGTGGTCTACGAGGGGTTGCGTGTACGTTATTTTCACATGACAGTGAAATGTTGATCACTTCGGGGTGCAAGACCACACCTGCTCGACGTCAGGCACACTGGCAGACCGTCGCGGACATCATAAGTGCCCTTATATTTGTGAGGCGCACAGCTGGTGAGTGCTACAAGCGCTGGAATAACCTTAAGCGCAGGGCAAAGAAAAAGCTGCCCTCAAGTCATGCCGCTACTCTGGTGACTGGAGGTGGGTCTCCACAAGAGGACATTGAACTCACTATACGTGAGTCTGTTGCTGGGACCTACGTCACAGAGGAACAGATCCAAGGTGTGGGAGAACTGCCAGATTACGAGGCATTGTCCGGCGAGTGCACATGCATGTGTGTGTGATCCATGTGTATGTTGTGTGCGTGAGGGGTTCTGATTGAGTGCCAGGTGAGGGTGTGTGTGCCTGAGTGGTTTGGGTCACCCATGTGCTTCATCCAAAACATTCTGCGCCCCTGTATTTGGGTATTACAGTATCCCTTCTGGCCACAGTAGACATTTTGTGCAACATTACGCCAGTTGCCCTTGAAGTGGCATCTTGCAACAACATTGTTCCGTATTTTTCAGTGTTCATTCAGGCTGATTGTTTCAATTCCCACACTTTCACTACGCATTTCTCAGCCCTATTGTCAAACAATATGTGACATGCCTATGGTACATGCCATCTGTGTGATGGCATGTGTCATGTATGTGGATTGGACATGCCACTCACAGGCCAATGTGTGATGGCACTGCTAGCCAGCATGCAGCTAATGTGTTGCTCTTCCATCTTGGTGTCATCAGTGTCTGACATTTTCCTCCCCTTCAAACTCAGTGACAGTGCATGCATGGGAGGGTTATAGTCATGTGGGACATGTGTCAATCAAGTACTGGTTCTGTAGCTTGTCAGGCCTAATTGTGTGCCATGGTGCTAATGCCTGTTTCCATTTTTTGTCTTTCATGTTTTTGCAGGGGATGACTAATTTGATGCTGTTGAGGGTGAGGAGATGGTGCAGACCCAGGAGGGATCTCAGGCACAACCGGGCACCAGTGGGGGACGGGGTGTGGTGGTGGGTGAGAACCCACTCTTGCTGCAGACCGTTCTCTCCAGGGGTGACTCTGGGTGCACCTCCCCAGACCTCTATTCAGGTGTTGATTCGGATGATGAGACCTATGTGGCTTCGCAGGTGGTGTTTCTGGAAGGGATTCTGTTCTGTACGACCCACCTGCACCAGGGGTACAGCCCACTATGGGGATGTCAGTGTTGGTAGGTCCGCCTTTGGTGGTTACGGATGCAGGGCCACACTCCGCAACATCGGATCATGTTTCTGGGCCAGCAGATCAGAGGGGGAATGCAGTCCTGCAGCCTCAGGCAGTGCCGACACAGCAAGGCGCAGTTCGCCTTGCCCTAGACAGGTGTGGTGCCCGCCAACGCGGTGGCCGTACGCCACCAGGCAATACCGCATGGGAGCAAACCATATACGGTATGGCAAACCAACAGGCAGCATCATCTGAGATGATGGCTCAAGCAATGGAGATGGTGGCCACTTCCATTGTCCCCCCAGAAAGGCAGATGGAGCAACTACAGCAGGCAACAGAGTCCATTTGCCAATCACTCAGGGAGGACATGTTGGCGTCCAACAGGGACAGACGGGCGGCCCTGGACACTCTGCGGGAAGCCATTTCTTTAGAGACCCAGGGCCAGAGGGAAGCCCTGAGAGTCGAAGTCCATCACCTCAGGCAGACTCTTGTGGACCTTGAGGCTTCCACTGTCACGAGGACAGAACAGCTGCTGGAGCGGGTCACACATACGCTCTCAGCAGAGATGCAGGCAACTCGGGAGGAGGTCCGGGCATCACGTCAGGTGGTGCATGGGGATCTCCGCACCATATTCCTCCAGAACGAGACCTTCCACACCCGCATGCTTGCTGCCATGGAGGACCAGACTAGGGCTTTGCGTGGACTGCCTCCCATAGCAGCACCACCACCTCCTGTGGTGGCAGCAGCACAGAGTGATGAGAGCGACCACAGCGATTCAGAATCTCTCACGCTAGCGTAGCCGTGCAGGCCATGAGCCCATGGAGGTGTTTTTTTTCTCGCAACATCCACACAGGTGGCTGTTGGTGTGCACCCTGTTCTCAGACCTCCTGGTGGCCTCCCCCACTCCCCCTGGCCCCCACATGGCCATTTTTGATTGATTTTTGATTTTTGATTTTTTGTTACAGTGTGTTGCCTTGTGTGGCTCCCGTGGGCATCCACTGTATTCCGGCTGGGCACATGCAGGCTTGTCCTGAGTTTGGGTTAGATGCTTGGGTTCGTGAGACACACACCCCTCCTGCCTCCCGTTTCAATGGGAAAGGGTGTGCCCAAGGGACAGTGACTTACACAGTGACGTTGGACTCCATGACATGTGTGGGCAGTCTGTAGTCAATACTGGGTAACATTCCTAGTGCACATTGTTGTTGTATTGTACACTGCATGGTGTATTGATGTGTGCGTGTGCATCCATGTCTCCCGCCTAATTTGCAGGTTCATTCCTCATGTCTTCACAAGGCTGTCTACTTTGGAGATGGAGTTCATGTTGTAAGCAGTGCACTTCCAGATTTGTGTGGCACCAACACTGTACAGTTGGAAGTGGTCGATGTGCTAGCATCACCAGGTTGTAAGACTACGTATCCTTTAACTTAGTACTGTCATGTGAATGCTATGTTTGGGTTTGGGTAGCTGCATTGTAGTGTGGTAAGTATTTGGTCATGTGTGTTGTCAGTTCTACATTAATGGAAGCATATTGTGTGTGGCCAGTTTCCATTCAGGACACTGTACTTTGTGACACTTGTGTCATGTTTTGGAGATTCCTTTGTTTGCTCTCACATAGCATGACATGCCATGGTGTGTTGGGTGGCGGTGCTGGGGAGGGGTTGGGTGACATGGCACTGTTGTCATGTTGTATCTTGCAAGGGGGTAATGATTTTAGCAGCATAGAAGTGTGTCTTTTGATGACACAGCATTGGTGGTGTTTGTGTAGGTAGGGATGCACACAATGGAACACTGCCAGGTGAACAATCTCAGGCTGGTATGGTTGTCACAGTTGACTGTCACTTGACTCATCATCATTGATAGTCAGCTGGTATGTGCCAGGGATGTGTGCACTCCACAGGGGTGTGATTTTAGGTGAAGTAATTATCCACCAGCTGCATACGGGCTGCCTCACCCCGTGCCCTTTCCCCTCCCATGCGCAGCGTGCGTGCATGTGGTTGGGGATGTGGGGGCACCACCATGTCCACAGCCAGGCCCCGGCGTGTTGCAACGTTGTGCAGGACACATGCTGCCACTATGATCCTGCACACTACTGGGGGAGCGTATAACAGCTACCCGCCAGAACGGTCAAGGGAGTGAAAGCGTGACTTGAGCACTCCGAATGTGCGCTCCACTATGCCCCGGGTTGCAATGTGGGCTGTGTTGTATTTTACCTGGGGTGGCGTGGTGGGGTTCCGAATTGGTATCATCATGTGGGTGCTCAGAGGGTAGGCACTGTCCCCTGGGGAGGTGGTGATGGGTATCATTAGTGGGGTTGTGACATTACTCAGTATCTGACATGCATGCATGTGCAGTGGCATTTATACTCACCAAGGAGCCATGTATCGCCATGCCCCCCAGCTTCTAGGTCTCGGTTTAGAGTTGACATTCTGTAAATGAAACTGTCGTGGGTGGACCCTGGATAGTTGGAATATACTGAGGTGATGATTCCCTTGGTATCACATACTACCTGGACGTTGATGGAATGCCAGTGCTTGCGGTTTCTATAGATGTGCTCAGATGCCCTGGGGGGACGTAGAGCCACATGGGTGCAATCAATGGCACCTAGCACTTTGGGGAATTGTGCCAACCCGTAGAAATCCTGGGCGGCAGCCTGCCTTTCTGCAGGTGTTCTGGGCAGGTATATGTGCCTGCGGACTGATGGGCGTGTAGTGATGATGGCCAAGACCTGGTGTAGGCAGCGCGACTGCGTGGCCTGTGACACCCCCCCCCCACTATGGCACTTGTCCGCTGAAATGATCCAGTGGCCAAGAAGTGCAGTACATTAAGGACCTTCTCCAGGGGGCTGAGTGCTTGGGAGCACAGGGTGGGTGATGTGAGGTCATCCTCCCACTCACTGACCAGGTCGAGTATTATGTGAGGTGGAAACCTGTACCTTACATACACGTGGTCATCAGGCATCCCAAAAAGGCTGGTTCTGGGTGTAAAAATTCTGGCCCTGACTATCCTCCTCCTCCTCCTGCGGTATCCCACGGCCACTGCTGCTAGGAACGGTATATTCATCCTGGCGTCTGAGCTTGTTTGTTGTTTGCGCGCACTTTTATGATGAGCGGGTCGACATACGCCGGTTTCCTGCTGGCGTACGTGTTACCGGATTGGCCCGTCTTTTTGGGCACATGCCTTAGCCACATTCGATTCCATGAATACGTGTTGTAGGCGAGCGTGTGAAACTTCCCGCGCACCCCAGTAATACACGTACCCCGCTCGGCCAGGCCCAATCGCGTGTGAAACTTCACACGAACCCCTGAAATACACGTACCCAGGCCAATCGCGTGTGACACTTCCCGCGCACCCCAGTAATACACGTACCCCGCTCACCCAGGCCCGATCGCGTGTGAAACTTCCCACGCACCCCTGGAATACATGTACCCCGCTCACCCAGGCCCGATCGCGTGTGAAACTTCACGCGAACCCCTGAAATACACGTACCCAGGCCGATCGCGTGTGACACTTGCCGCGCACCCCAGTAATACACGTACCCCGCTCACCCAGGCCCGATCGCGTGTGAAACTTCCCACGCACCCCTGGAATACACGTACCCCGCTCACCCAGGCCCGATCGCGTGTAGAACTTCACACGCACCCCTGAAATACACGTACCCCGCTCCCCCAGGCCCGATCATGTGTAAAAATTCCCGCGCACACCCGGAATACACACACACGCTATTTTTCACACAGCGGGTGTCGCTGTTTGTCGCGTACCCCTTTGCACGTCATTTGTCCTAGGGGCCACAGTATGGGACATTCATCAGAGCTGTATATTCGTGCTTTTTGTTAGCGCACATTTTGGCCCACATTTTTTTCCAGCGCAGGGACGCTACCGCCTGCCTTCGTGTGGCGGACGGGTTTGGGTCTGTGCGCGTCTTTGCCCGTGCACTGGTTTGCCCTATTCGATTCCATGAATACGTGTTGTAGGCGAGCGTTTGGGTGTTCCGCGCACTTGCCTCCTGTACTTCCCCCGTGACGCCCACATTTTCACGAGTTGTTCCCCATTCCGAGTGTTACGCCCCGTGTTCCACCTACTTTTGTTATGTGCGCCGCGCAATGTGCGCTTTCGCTGTGCACGCCTTAGCGCACGCCGTTAGATGACCTGTGCGCCGGCATGCGCCGCACACTTTTTCAGCGCACATTGCTGATTTTACTCGCGCACGGACTTCCATGAATAGATGTGCGCTGGTTTCCCTGCGATATTCGCACTTGCACTGCGATTTTCGCTCATTCACTGCGAATCGCACGTTTTCGCACGCTTGCGCCGAAATTTTCAGCGCACATTAATTCCATGAATCGGCCTGTTAATGTATAGCTGTTCCTTGCACTGAATTCCTGGTAAAAAACAACATTGACAAAGCCAAAAGTTTTGGTTGTGTTGTAGGTATTGGGCATTTGTCAGGCACTACTATAATTTCCCCAGGTAATACAACCTTTTTCCAGCCGCTTCTATCTTATGGCGCGGTCATACCATTTTGGCAGTGCCAGATAAGTGCCCATCCCGCACCTAAACAGGAGCCACAATGGGCATTCATTTTAATGGACAATTCAAATTGTTTTTTATACATATTCCATCCCACCCAGGGGCATTATTGCTTCATTGTTTTCTTCTATTACATTCTTTGTTTAGTTAAAATGGTCTTTGTGCAGATGTTATGTTCTTTATTCAGCTGAAATGAATTGTGTTACGCAATGCCTCCCATAACCTGTGACATCTAGGAAGGTTTGAGGCTTGTGCTCATCCAAGCTATCAAAGTTATAGCTAAAGGGGAACATGATTCAAGGATTAACCTTCTCATACCTGATCAATGGGGCTTTCCTTGGGGTAACATTGTAAACACAGTATTCACATTGTTCATGGGATACTTTATTAATTTAAGTAGCATCACAATAAAGTTCCCAACTATACATTTGGGGTTAAAAGCCATGTGCTATCACCTTAACCCTGTGGCATAATTTTTACTTTGGGCTATTAGGTGACGTTTGCCACACCTATCAGCCAAAACTATTGCAGAAATGGCATATGAGGAGGGACACACAGCTTGTGGGTGTTGTTTGGTTATTTACTCACCCATTGAATGCCTATGCCCATGCTAATCCCTATGGCCCTTTCCACGCATTTCCTGCCCCTGCCCCCACCCAAAACACCTCCTTGTGGGAACTCTTTGAGCTCGCCTTAATCTAGCCTTACGATCAAACTTTGCACTGTAAGTGCCTTCCAGTGTTTTTTCAAAGCAGTCTTCTCAGAGTTAATTACTCAATTGGAGTTGTGAACCCACTACTTCTGTAATAAAAATGTCTTAACTATGCCTGCCACCAGCCACTCGATTTATAAGCACTATGCATGTCCTTCACTGAAGTCCTGTTAAAAACAAGCATAGGCAAAGTTAACTGTTTTGGCATGTGTATAAGTAATAGTCATTTGCCAGGCACTACTACTAGATGCCTAGGTACTGGGACCATTTTGCACCTGCTACCCCATGCCCACACAAAACCCCAAACTGTTGACATTGCCAATGCTTGTTTTAATAGCCACAAAATTGTCAGCAATGCATATAGGTTGCAATCGTTTATAGCACGGAAACGCAAAGGTTATGCGCCTCTTCTTCAGATCAGCCATGCAAGCTGGAAGCCCAATTAACATTCCCACGGCCAGACTCTGGTCCAATATATACAGACACATTTCAGCCATCTAAATAAATGGCCCGGCTTTGCCACTACGGGTTCACTTTCTTCACTGCCAGAGGCCACATCAGAGGTCTGCTGTCTGTGCACACTGTGAAATGAATGCCAAAGATGGACGCCTTAAATGTATTCTCCCTTCTCACATCTCATTTAATTGGGAGAACATAGCGCCTGCCCCGTGTGTAGAAGCATATTTCTAGATACTCATTTTATGAATACCTGAATATTACCTCTGCCATCTTGTATTTCATTGAGTCTGGCCCAATCTGGCACATACCTGCCTTAACAGCCGGGCCTGGTCTCTGGAGCACCTGAAGTCCCTTTTCTTAGTTGCACAAGGCGCTGCCCCAAGCTGGCACTAAACAGAACCATGCCATTTAGGAATGCCATCAGACCTTGGGACACCAGTCTCTGAATGGTGACAGGGCTTCTTGGATGAATTTGGTATTGCCATTCATTGGCGAGGCCTTTGGGTATGGAGGATGTGTATCTGGATTGGCTCCT
Organism: Ambystoma mexicanum; assembly: GCF_040938575.1. Lineage (NCBI taxonomy): Eukaryota > Metazoa > Chordata > Amphibia > Caudata > Ambystomatidae > Ambystoma > Ambystoma mexicanum. Next base: position 288,508,518 of record NC_090932.1, on the reverse strand, counting down.
TTAGCTGAAGTGATCTTCCAATACTTGATGTGACGTCAGACACGTTCAGCAGAGCATAACTTTTCCAAGAGTGTGTCTGCCCCATGGAGTGTGCCTGTCTTTCTTATGGGGTTGAGTCCTGAGGGATTTACACAACCTTAATGACAATTACCAATGGACTGGAGGAGTAACTGTGGGATGTCCTTATCGGCAAGAGGTCCAACCTTCGTGGCTATGAAACCTTTGATAAATTGCCTTACTTCCCCTGTCCTACTCTAAACCTTGCTGTTGGACGCCACGGTGACCCCATTTTAGAGTCGGTGAGAAAATATCGGAGACCTGCTCAAGTTGTCTTGCTATTGGGAGGAGTTGGACATCTTCCACAGAGTCGTCTCACCTCAAAGCATCAATTTAGGAAGGTCTCACCTTCATCCTCGCCAAAAGTAGAGGTATGATGCTTGAACAACTCTAGGTGCTTTGCTATTGTTCGAATGACACCACCTGTGCGAGGACTTTGGGGTTTTTAAATCAATCGAGAAAAAAACGTGACCGTAATTGATATTTGTTAGGGCTCTGGGGATCAGAACACACTCTGCCTATCCCAAGCTCAGCCTTCTTGTCCTGCTTTGGATTCCGTCAGAGTCGGTCAAGGTTGTGGAGGCCTCCTATAGCATGCCGTACCCTGCAGGGCAAGTGACGCAGAGTATCAAGTGCGCGGGGGAGTGTGGAGGTGAAGGTGAGAGTGAGGAATGAGGCCAAACACACATTTCACAATATCACTTGAATAAAGTTATCTTGCATGCTCCCGTGTCTCTTCTGATTTGTTCAAACCACACAAGACATTATAGTTAGTTATTTTTAAGCTGTACTGCAGTTTAATTCCTAACTGCCTCCTAGTTATTCGTCCTTTCCATATTCTGGGCTGTACACGGCCCAGGGAACCGCATACATGTGTTTTGGTGACTCTCAACCCTGTTCCCAACACCCAGAATTTCCCACTGTGCGATCATGTATATCAGTTTGGTGCTGCGGAATCCTGCTCATTCCTGTTGCCCCACCTGCTAGACGTCTAGCAACCCTGGCGAGACGATGCCACGCTCCCCTCCGAGAGGCTTTCCATTGCTTCCTAGGAAGCGTTTCAAGGATTTGCACCCTCTTCACAAATCTATTTGTTTTTGGATCTCGAGGTGTAGAGAGCCAACAACCAACTCCAAGCTCCTTGCAGTTGGCCTTCATGTTTGCAGACATGAAGAGAGTCGTCCTGTCAGAAATAACGTACAGGTGTGAGAATAACCAATCAGATCCCAGGTTACCTCTAGAGGAGAAAGCTGTGATCAAAGTGAGTGGGAACGGTCAGGAGCGGTGTTCCACTACTTTTCTGTTTTTCTGTTTATTATTCCTCTACTTTTTACAATCCTATTCACCATTCTATGTAGAGGATTTGTCCATTCATGTCCCTGTGCAAGTGTAAAGTTGTAACAGGCGCCTTAGTTACTAGTCATTAGACTATTGCAATGCCCCGGCTGCGACACCTGGTCACATGTTGCACTATGCTTCCACCTACCCTCTCCCCTGCCGAGAGCACAGTCGCACTACTTTTTTCGGTACACATCTACCACTGGGAGTAAGGCAGAGGCACGGATTCTGTTCACCTTAGTGCAGTTACAACCCTGAGAGGAACATGTTTCCAGAGGTCTTAGGGGGTCACATAATCTTCATACCCAGGGCATCCAACCCCAGTCACAAGTGTGAGGGGGGCGGGACCTGTGATCAGACAGTTACTGCTTGCCTGCCATATCAAACAGATGTCACAGTTGCCTTCTTTGCCTTCACCGTCTGCTGCTGAGAGTAAAAATGAGGTGTCCATGCAAATGGATTTCATTGTTGTACTAGAGTAAAAATTCTCTGAGCCACTCCAGACGTTCTTGTAGCCCCATTTCTGGATCCTTAGGCTCAGGTGCCCCAGCCCACGCAGGAGGCGCTATAGGGGCAGCTGGCATAGTGGGCTGACCCTCTGACCCCTTGTGTCAGGCTCGTCTCCCCTCCCATGAGGGGGTGGAATGGGCGTTCCCCCCAGAGCCTGGCTAGAAACAGACTGGCCTGGGAGGCACATAGAGGGCATGGGCTTAGAGAGCTATTCCTACTCAACCCGAGAAGATGGAGTAATGAGGCTCAAGCCTCGGTATCCAATAATCACCGCTGATGGATAAAATCTATCAGCAAGAAGAAGACAGCTATTTCGCTTTCCAGCCCGGGCACCAGCAGCGTGTAGGCAACAGCAGGTATCCTGATCGATATTGGATTGGTAAGTATGGGAGTGGCGTGGCCTCCCACATGGAAGCCAGGCCCCATCGAGGGAAGTTGGCCGCTTTATGTTCATGTGTTGGGCAGGTTGGGCTTGGAGCTTTGGGTGGTCGCTGGGCTCACAGTTGCAGGCGGCCGGTAAGGCCTAAGGGTTTGGCACTTTGATTGTCTGCTATGGCTGAATTTAGAGACTTGCTTATGTGAAGGGCAGGGTTGGCTGCCGAGCCCAGGGCGGTTGCCAGGTAACTGGGGGTTGGGTCGGTCGCCTTGCCAAGAGGGTTTGATGTGGGTGATTTCGTTCTCTGTGCCGGGAGCGGTTTATCACGTTGGGTGGGCCTGTTTTTGTGGAGTGCATTGCGGGGTGTTTACAGGCAACCTTTAGGAGCTGAGTGTCTCAGGTAGGGGTTAGCCCCACTATGTGTAGAGCAGGCCGTTCCCTGGAAACACTATGAACAACCCAGGGGCGGATCCCTTTCTTGGGCCGCAGCCTGTCTCCTCAGGTCATAAAGCGTGGCTCACTCCCTTTGTGATTTGCAAACTTTGGCTGACTGTGATTCACCAATCTGCGATGCCCCTGAGGACATCCTGTGCCGCGCCCTAGGACAGGGTTCGGGCAGTTTAACGGACTCTCCGCTTCCTTCCGGGCAAACTGAACGGCTCTTCAAAGCCTGGTGCCAAGCGCGCGAAGATCGAAGATCACGCCCCAGCGATAACACGTGCACAGTTACAGTCATTTTCAGTTGGAGTTTGCCTTTATCTGCGTCGAGTGGCAGCAGTTGCATAATCAGACAGGCCCGGCAGAGTCTAACGGACTCTGAACACGACGCGGCCCGTCCCTCACTTGACATTAGCCATCTCCACACTGGGTACATTGTTGCACCAATGCCACAACAGCGGTGGGCATGATGGAGGACGTGTAACCTCTCAAGTTAACCACAAGTACATGGAACTTGCTATGTGTCACACATGTTCCCTTTATAAGTGCATGTGGTATCACTGGACTGGTATGTGTAGCATAGCTGTGAGGGCGTGGCATTTTACGAGGTAAACACTACCCCTTTGTACAACTAGCACTTTCCCGGGTGCTGCACATAGTTTCATTTTGTGCTTGAAATACAAGCCTGCCAGCAATGATGTAAAGGCTTGGGTGGGGTGTACACTTGAACCCACATTCCGTGTCTATGCTCCCGCCGCAGGGCATTTGCAACAACTGGCGCAACGCGTATTACTGCTCCGGCTTCTAGAGACACTAGGTGTGGAGGCATTGTCATGTGTGTGCTTCCGGTGCCTCTCTGCTCTGCATGCCCTATATTGCTGCTCACTGTCCGTGGCTGCGAATAATCGACTTTAAGTGCCTTTGCCCGTTTATTTGCTGCGTCATTGATCTTGCTCGTTACTTGTAACAGGGCCCATGGGAACCATGCTGCGTTACTTACAGGCTGCGTTCACACGAAGTACATCCGGTCATCGAAGCCTGTCAACATCAAGAATTGCGCTCATGTGCCCTGTCTGCTCTGCGCCGCAGGCCGCCAGACTGCAGTAGCTCAGTGGGTTTATGCGCCTGCCGCAGAGTTCTGCACGTGTAACAAAAATGAGACAAAGTCAAATGACCTGAAGAGGCATTGGAGTAGCTCATCATGTCATGATCAATATGGTACCAATTGCTTGGTTAATAGTAACTCTACTGCCGCAAGCATTTGCGTAAGTGACGTGTCACATGACATTCGTTGACTTGCTTTGTTCCTATAGACCTGGGACACTCTGATGGTGCAGCTTGAAAGGTAGCGCCTACTGCTGAGAAGTGATAAAGGGCACCTTATCCTGTTAATGCGCACGGGGCCCCCACTTAGCGCCATTGCAAAGGATCCAGCTCCTCCTCACCCAGCACTCCACAGGTCGGTGACTATCACTCCTAGCACTACTATTCCACCTACACCAGCCCTCACAATGAGGCGCGCCCCCTGCCATGTTCTGACCCTGCCACTTCTCACTCCATGTCGCCTGACAGAGACACTTTATTTCTCAGCCTTTCAGTCTAGTGCTCTTGTCCTGGCTGCAGCGTGTCTGACGACCCCATAGTATTATTTCTCGCCCTAGATCGCCCCACATCAGCCCTCGCACAGAGACAATGGGCCTCATTACGAGTAGGGCGGTAAGGGATACTGGGCAGACCGGTGCCGGTAATCCCCTACCACCCTATTCCGAGGACCCTTGTAGGGAACCGTAAGGAACGTTTGGTCTGATCACACGTCCCTTACTGGTCCCGCTAAGGGACCAGGGCGCTAATAACGGGCTTGCCATTCGCGAGCCCGTTAGTAGCGCCCTCCCCATTCCCATTGAGCCCTGTGGGGGCTCAAATGGGAATGGGGAATGGTTTGTTCAATGGGGACTTGCCGGTCCCCCCAGGGTCAGACTACACCGGTAAGTCCCCATTGAACAACACTGGACTCGGACACGGTATGGGAGGCAGCCGTTGTGCTATTAGCACCATGGCTACCGCCCATCTCGTAATGAGGCCCAATATCCCCACAGACCAACCTTACCGCCTCTTTCCTTGCCTCCCCCTCCCATGGATGCTGTGACGCCACACTCCAGCAGGTCTGTATTTTCCAGTTCTTGGTGTATGTCACCTCTTCTGACCGAAGCACCCCACGCTCCAGTTCTGAAGCAACCACTTCTCACCCTGCTTCGCCTCTCCCAGCAAGACACCACTTCCCTCGGGTGTGAAACGGATGCTTTTTGCTCAATTTACCTATTTCTGACAGCCTGATACCACAGCTCCCGATTCACTCTTACCACTTTTGGAAAGAGGCCACCTCACCACTTCCACAGAGCACCAACCACCAGCATCTCCCAGCCCTAGCCTTTTTCACCCCTCTCGACCTATCCAACAGAGGGCGACCAGGTGTGACCATATGATTATTTGCCCTGGGACATCTAACTACTAACTTAAGAGCGTATGTTACACTTCAATAGCTGGTCTCTAAACCTTGTCTCACTCCATGTCACCTCCGCCACACATCCTCCGCATTCCCACTATCTGATCCTACCACTTCTTGCCCTGTGCCAAGGTCGTGACAAAGCACCCCAGGGCCACAACTTACCCATGTCACTCCAGTTCATCTCTCCCGCATGTACATGATGTTATGGGAGATTTTTCTTAGGCCCTCTGGCCATGGCCTTTAGGTATGTAGTCCGGACCTAGGGGTACCAGTGATTCCCTGAAGCTCACCAGGCACTCTTATTTTGTCATTCATGTCTGCTTACTGTGAGGGGTCGGTAATGGGAGGCGGACAACTGTTTGATGAATTTTCAAAATATTCCAGTTTATTCTCAACAGAAATATAATAAAATGCCTAACTATCCCTACTCTGCTGAGGATTTCCCCCGCCTAACCAAAGCTAAGGGAAACCACTCTAACATATGATAACTGTCCCTCATACTAAGCAACACAACCACAAACAACATATATGGTAATACAACATAACATGAACAACATCCACAATTTCTGAATTACCTTCTAATGTTCGGGGTACATTCCCTTCCCCAGGATTCAAGGTCAATTATGCTAATGTTCAACAGAAGAACAAAATGTGTCAGTTCAGTTCTTGATGTTTCAAAGTCAAAGTAAAGGTTTGTTAACAAAATTTCCAATGATAGCAAATCTCTTCTTGGTGAAATATCCACTTTCCATTTCCACCAAATAGCACCAATGGAAATCCTAAATCACAATGCCTTGTCACCTCTTCAAGAAGACTTGCCACAGTTAAAAAAGAAATACAATGGGCCTCATTATGACCCAGGCGCTAAGTGTTTAACGGCGCCGTAAAAGGCTGCGGCGCCGTTAAACACCTAGCGCCTAATTACGAGGTCAGTTTGCGGGACTCGACCTTAACGCAGGTTTTACCAGCCGTTAAAGTAGGGACCCGCAAAGGGACCTTGGTGCTAATTATGGTACCGCAATTTGCGGTACCGTAATTAGCGCCTTCCCCCTTCCCATTGAGCCCTATGGGGCAAAAATGGGAATGGGGAAGGGCCATGGCGGCATGGGGAATTACCGCCCCGCCAACCTTGGAATGGGGTGGTAATTCCCCATTCCGCCACGGCGGACTCCGGCAGGGAGCATGGTGCTAATTGCACCATGGTTTAGCGCCGGAGTCCTAATGAGGCCCAATATCCACAACTGTCAGTGATAAACAGTTCTTGGTTAACAGTTAGTATTTCCGTGTTTATAGTTTTAGAATTCACAATGATATATTTGTCAGGATGACTTCATAGAGCTGCTGCTTCCACTTCAACAATTTCACTTCTTCTTGATTCACTATGAGATCAGTCACATTTGTCTCGTCTCAAAGTACTCCACTTTGTTTAGGCTACTACAGTGCTGCATATACTGAGAACCAGATATACCACCACTGCCTCAATACATTGGACTACTACCTCAGCTTCAGTGATTTGTACTTCTAGACAGGCTTCCACAGGATACACTTTAAAGGACTTTGACACCTTCAAGTAGGCAAGGCACTATTCCTCTGACTATCTCTCTTCAAAACGGCAGCCTATTTGCCTCCTCAGTATTTCTGCCACGTTAACATCCTGGGTTTGCCTTGAAGACTCACTTCTCTCTGTCTTCCACAGTCTTTTTCACTGCAGGTTGTGTCAATTTGAACATGGGGGGTCATTCCGAGTTGGGCAGTAAGGGGTTACCAGCACCGGTAAGGATGCCGGTGCTGGTAACCCCCTAACGCCCTATTCCGAGGTCCCTTAGCAGGTCCCACCAGGAACGGCTGGTCTGACCAGCCGTTCTTAGCGGGACCCGTTAAGGGACCTTGGAGCTAACAACGGACCTGCAATTTGCGGGCCCGTTCTTAGCGCCTTCCCCATTCCCATTGAGCCCTATGGGGGCTCGAATGAGAATGGGGAATGGTATTTGGCATGGGGACGTACCGGGTCCGCATAGGTCGGAAAGTCCCGGTAAGTCCCCATTCCGCCTACCCGGACCTGAGTTTGGAGGCAGCCATGGTGCTAACAGCACCATGGCTGCCTCCAAACTCGGAATGACCCCCATAGTCTTTACAAGCAGCCAGTTTTCCTTCCCCAATTTGCCTTCGCCTTTCTGTCAGCTATCCACCCAAGTAATTACCCAGAAGCTGTGGTGCCACTCTCTTTGCTTCAGGTAATGCTAACACACATGTATTTTAGGCCATATGAACTGTTATTAACTTCACAGTAACAGTTCGGGCCTCATTACGAGATGGGTGGTAGCCATGGAGCTATTAGCTCCATGGCTGCCTCCCATACCGTGCCCATCTCCGGTTTCGTTCAATGCGACTTACCGGTGTAGTCTGACCCTGGCGGGACCGGCAAGTCCCCATTGAAGGGACCATTCCCCATTCCCATTTGAGCCCCCATAGGGCTCAATGGGAATGGGGAGGGCGCTAATAACGGGCTTGCGACTTGCAAGCCCGTTATTAGCACCCTGGTCCCTTAGCGGGACCCGTAAGGGACGTGTGGTCAGACCACACGTTCCTTACGGTCCCCGCCAAGGGCCCTTGGAATAGGGCAGTAAGGGATTACCGGCACCGGTCTCCTTAGCGGTGCCCAGTATCCCTTACCGCCCAGGTCGTAATGACCCCCCTTAGATTGCTTTTTAACTCTGAGAAAGACTGGTTTCACTTTTAATATGGGGGGCATCTTGACTTGGGCAATGCTTGTTCTCTTCTTCAATGGTAGATACACTTCAACTTCTTATATCTAAAAGGTATGCCGCGTTTAAGTAAAGAAAAGAGTTCAGTCTTTCTTTAGGAATCACAATTAGGCACACACGACGGCCCTCATTACGACCCTGGCGGAAAGGAGTTTACGCCGGCGTAAACCATGGCGCACCTTTCCGCCTGAGTACGAGTTCCTGTAGCGCCATGGTGATTTTTATGCCTGCTTTTTGCAGGCGGAAAAATCCATGGCGCTACGGGATTTGTTGTTAATTACGCCACCGTAATTTACGGTGGCGTAATTAACGCCTTCCCCACTCCCATTATACCCTATGGGGCAAAAATGGGAATGGGGAAGGGTAAATGGGGATTGGGGACTTACCGCCCCGCCAAGGTCGGAATGGGGCGGTAAGTCCGCCAACCACCATGGCGGAGTTGGCAGCTTAGCGCCATGGACCATGGTGCAAATTGCACCATGGTTCTCCGCCAGGGTCGTAATGAGGGCCGACGACTTTTAAGGTATTTTTCAAAGGTTAAAGAATTGTATTGAATTGTATTCCCGTGTGAAAGTAAAGGATAGAGTTCTGTTTTCCTTTGGGAATCACAATTAGGCACAAGCAAACACTCTTTGATGTAGTTTCCACAAGTTGAAGACTTCAACAATTGTTTTATGAACGTTATGCATTCGGTAATGACCTTTGCAGCATTTACTCTTATTAATTAGTGACATGCAACCACTCCTTCAGGTAGATACACTCATTACAACCCTGGCGTTAAGGGGTTAAAGGCGCCGTAAAAGGCTGCAGCGCCGGTAAAACCTTAACGCCCGATTCACACTTTAACGCCTGCTTTTAACCCGCTAAGGGACCTTGGTGCTAATTACGGCACCGTAATTTACGGTGCCGTAATTAGCGCCTTCCCCATTCCCATTGTGCCATATGGGCCAAAAATGGGAATGGGGAAGGGGCCATGGTGAATGCGGAATTACCGCCCCATCAACCTTGTAATGGGGCAGTAATTCCGCCATCCACCATGGCGGAATCTGGCATGGACCATGGTGCTAATAGCACCATGTTCCAACGCCAGGGTCGTAATGAGGTACACAGTCTGTTAAGGGTTTAACAATGGGTTTAAGCAGGGTTTGCTCTTCACGCGAGTAAAAGTACTTTCCTAATATACACAAGTACTACTTTTTCATTGTTCATGTATTATAACTTCAACAGACAACTTCAGCTTGCTTCAAATCATAAGCAAGGGAATAGGGACCTGGATACTGTTGCCGGCATTGCTCGTGCACGATTTTAGAATGCCAGGCCTCACTCGCCGGCTTCTTAACACTTGCTCTGGGGTCACACTGCTTCCACGATTTCAGCCACAACTTCCTCTGTTTCTTGTTTCCTAGGGACCCACACCCTTCCTCTCTGAATTTATCTCCTGTCTGGCCATAGGTTTTTGGAGCCTCTGTCGCTCCTTAGAACCACGGCTTGACAACTGATCCTCGGTCTCCAGCACGTTCTCTGCACGCAACTACGGCAATCAGGCTCACATGGGGAAAGACAGCTCTCATGCACACTTTCTAATGTGCAGGCTCTGCACTTCAGAGTTAGGGGGAACAGAACCCTCTCAGAACAAGCAGGTGAAATCTGCTTTCTCCACATTCTGGCGTCCCTCTTGTTCTCCCACATATGCTTGATTTGCCAGCATCGTGCATTCTTCCTTCTGCTACAACTCGTACGCCAGTCACAGTTCCAGCTCCTTCCAACTGCCTGCGTCGGAGGGGGGCTTTTATGCCTCCCAAGTTCCTTCTGGTGTAGGCTGTTAGGCTTAATTGCCTGACTACTGCTACAGCATGCCTCTTCAGCCCTCTCCTCGTCCCAGTACTCATGGGATTATGGGACATGTAGTCCCCTTCAACAAAGTTGTTTCTTTTAACAATTGAGTTGATTTTAAGGATATATTTATTTACCGTAAAATCATTAAAAGATGGACTGTTAGGATTGGTTGTTACAGAGGAAGACCTTTGATTTAAGGCATTTTCTCTAGACCCTTTTATATTATACCTTTGGGAGTAAGGGTGTTTATTCTTAAAAGATCTTTCTGTTGACAAGGCGTGCCCAGATTTAACAGAACTTGTATCCCAGGTTACAGATCTTATATGTGGGTCAGAGACATAATAATGATAATATGCCATTACTTGTTTTTGCAACCCAGAAAGGCACTTCCTTTCAGAGGACAAATACTGCATCTCATCCCATGGGATCTCCTACCCATCCTGGGCGCTGTCTCCTACCAGGTGATCCTCCTGCGGTGCACCACCCTCAAGGTCAGGATCAGGGAGTGTCGGCCTTTCCCTGGTCATCTGAGAGGAGACTTTAGGCAGGGTTTCACAGAGGGATCCGTAAGATTCTTCAAATGACATACCTGAAGTAGCCCCCATAGCATGAGGCGAGGCTTTGCCGGAGTGCGTTTTCAAGATATACCCTTATGTTTGTGACCATTTATGTGGTCTTGCACCTTGCGGTCTATGCTACTGCCCTTACTGTAACCAGCGCCTAGATTCCCCAGGGCTTTGTGTGCTGCTATAAATGTTAAATAAAATAAATAAATAAAATAAGTGGTAGTGCGGCAGAGCAACCCAAACAGAACTCTGAGGAGGTGGAGTAGGTTGGTTAATGAGTACCACAGATGCCATTATATGAGAGAAAAAAGGAGCACAGGCCCGACCTAAGGTGGGGCCCCCAAATAGCTACCTGTAACAAAGAAGTCAGTGTCATTTTTTACAAAACACAACACACACATGTCATGTTAAATGCACCGTGGATCCAGAGTTTGCTGCTGTTGGTTGTCTGCTGTTGGATTTTGCCAGGCTGTAAGTGGTGAGAATGGTAATGTGAGTTTGGCGGTTATGTAGCCAAATTCGAGACTGTGGAAATAAGTGTTCAGTGCCATATTCCAGCTTGGCTCAGGGGTGATACAGTGATTGTGGACACATCATATCCCCCTGAATGGTACTGCTCTGTCTTCTATGCAAATGTTTGCCTTTTCACCATGGACGTCTGTGAGGAATTTGACCATCCGCACAGTGGGTGTGCGCAAATTAAATTGAATGATGGTGGATCAACCTCTGGAAAATGTGCTGGGCTAACTCGCACACATTTTTCTATGCTCACTGCATGATATACGCAGAGACCTGTGTACTCTGGGTGGACACAGCCTACAGGCGCAGTCCCCCCTGATATATTTAGTTGGGATATTACAGGAGGAGTACACAATGCTTCTGCAGAATGGGGAGGGCCAAACCTTCCCCCTGTCATGGCCAGCCTAATTAACGATCAAAAGCTCCATGGCTCAGCCCTGTCCATTTTGTTGGACCCTGTAGCTGGTGTCAGTGATTTGCATACTATTCACAGGGTAATTGAAAGAGGCCCACATGGGGCTTGTCTGCAGGGGCTAACAAAGGAGACAGGAAACCCCAACAACCTTTCATATGCACTGTGTCAATCTGGAGCCAGCTCACGCCTCTCAGTATCAATTGGCAGTGAACTGTCATGTCTGGGACTGTGTGTTTACAGTAGTTCTCCCCACAGGGGGACTCCATTCATAAGGTATGAGTATGTGGTTTTCAGGTTTGCAGGAGCCAGACGTTTGGTCTCACTGCAGCTTCAAGGGAGACCTGCTGCTTTAATCAGGAACCACAGTGACCTCTATTAACCAGGGGGACCCTTTGATCCACAACAGACCGGAAGATGGGTGGGACGTAGCATTACATGTTTTCACACCTTTACCTTTTCTTTTGCAAAGCACTCTGCTTATGACCTCAGGCATACAGGAGATTGTTGGTGGGGACCCAGGATTGATCAATTAAGGTAGGCTTCACCTTCACCAATCCCTGTGGTCTATTTGGCTTTGAAAGAGGGCTGAGCCCCTCTTTTTGTCAGATCATGTGAAGGCTTCACCAGAAGCAGAAAGAAGAACTCATTTTTGGACCCTGTCTGAAGGTACAGTCTGCCTTACATCTTCCGCCTGTGAAGAAAGGCCAGGACCTCCAAGAGGGTAGCAAGATCCCTCCCATAAACATCTCCCAGGGAACAGAGGGAGATACCGAATCTAGAGAACCCTCCAGCAGCTCCAGAACTGGAACCCAGCCAGCACACAGCGTGCATTGCTAGTATCTGCAGCAAGCTCCCTAGATGGGGAGTGCCAGAGAGGCTCTGAACACTAAAACCAAGGACGAGGCAGCTGCCTGCAACAAACTCCTCAGCTTTGGGCTGTCCGCTTTAAAGGATGACTCAAGCCCAGTTAAGAATCTAGAAGAAATGCATCGACATCAGTGTTTGCCTTAAAACATTTTTGAGCCAGTCGAGACCCTCAAGGTGAAATTGACTGCAATGCTGCAGAAGCTTAAAGTGCTCTGAGTTCCCTTGACCAGTGCCTCAGAATCGCCGACCAGCACTGAGACAACGATTCCTGACCCCGACCCACTGTGTACCGACCCACTGTGTAGGCCAGCCTGCAGCCGTCCCTCTAGCTTAGCTCACCGAACTGCCTGCCGCCTGATACCCGCAGCTGTCTCCCATCTTGAACTCTGTCGCCGGCACTGCAAAACACCCTGAAATCGACTCGACCCTGTCGAGCACCAAGAACTCCTACAAGCACATGGTACTGTGAGAGGTCAGAAATGTGAGGTGGACCACTTTGTAAAGTTTTCTCAACAAATGCCATTTTATTATTTTAACAAGGTTGGAGAAACTTCTCACTAACCCTACTCCAATAAGGACTTCCCTGCCTAAAATAACTAAAGGAAACACTCCAATAAAGGATATCTGTCCCTCACACTTATTCATACAACAAATAAATAAGGAAATGCATAGCAGTTCAAAACAACAATGATTGTAACAACAGTCTCTCAGAACCGGGGGAATTCCCCTTCTCAAGCTTTCTCCTTCACAGTTAAAGAAAAGAAAGTAAGGAAATCCTGGTTTTCCACAAGGTTCTGACACAGTTCTTTGCCCCTCGGATTGGTCGCTAGAAAGTTCCACCACAGTTCCTTGCAACTTCAACAAAGAAAGCAGTAGACTTTTCTTCTCCTTGTATGATTTATCCTCTTTCGACAAAGGACAACTTTTCAGTTCATCAATCACAAAAATGATTTTCTTGGTCAGGATGATTTACCACAACTGATAGGTTCTGCAGAAATATAACTTTTTTTGTCATAGCTTGTACAGCTCTTCCTTCAGAAATATAAGTAACATAAATTGTCTCTGTGAGGCCCACTTTATAGCACTTCTTCAACTTCCACCTGGTCTACTCCCATGCCATGTCTACTCCTCCAAAGATTTACCATCCGGGTATATTCCCCTGCCCGAACAACCAGTGCTTTTGTCGGTAAGATCAACTGACATGAGATTCACAACTGCTTCACAATATTCACCAAATAGCAGCTTGGGAAATTCTAACAAGGAAAACAAGATTCACATTAGTGCTCTTTAACACTCTTCTGTACAATTTGCTCCTCTCCTTCCGAATATCCTTTTCCAGAAGGGCAGCCTATTTACCACTCATTTCCCAAATGTATAAATAACCAAATACTGACAAGCCTATGGTCTTATTCTTCTTCTCTCTTGGCTTTGACAATGTGAGTTAATACCAGCCTGTACCATGTATCATACCAGGCATAGGCAATAAGTTTCACCACTTATGAATCTTTCATTGGCCTCTTTCTGCTGTTGCCGATATCTGTTGGATTGTGTTTGCCTTGGCTTTTGGCTTGGTCAATGCTTGTGGGTATTATTTCTTAGCAATGTTGGCCCCTCGGCTTGCTGTGTTTGCCATGGGCACACAGGTTTAAAGTGACAGTCATTTGGTTTTGTTAGATAAGATTTTCTCTGCTGTTCAATATTTCGGTATTCAGAATTATCTTGAGAACCATTTTTACTCATACGCGAGTGCTGCAGTCGCTGCTTTACAGTAGTTCTGTATTTCAAAATCCTATTTGAACTACCTTCACTAGTATGCAAGTGCTGGTTAGTCAACGAATGCCTGCCTAGAACACATGAGCGAGTACAGAGCGCTCCAGGGTCACTACCAGCTTGTGAAATGACTGGGTAAGATGTGTGCCTCCGATCCCCTCGCCGCTTGCAGGACTTCTGCTTCTGTGACTCCACGTGACCCGGGAAACTGATTATTTCAGTCCCCCTTCACCTATGCCACCTGCAACAGGAGGTTCTTTTTCTCTTAAGGCCCTCCGGTGCATGCCAGCCACCAGAGTCTGCCTCGGGGCCCTTGTGTGCATGAGTCTGCCTCCTGTGAAGGAAAGCGTCCCTCACCTTTGCTTCCCACTGCGCTGCCTCTGCACTTCAGGAGTTGGGAGACAGAGACCCTCTCAGGACCGGCAGCTTACCTTTACCGAACAGCGGTGCTACCGTCTTATCCCTCCTATAGCTTTGGTCTGGGCTTCCTCTTCGAACCACATTGCTTCTGCTGCTTGCTTTTTTTGCTACTCAACAGCTTCTCCTGCTTCTCCTGCTTCTCCTTCTTCTTTCTCATTGCCTAAACCCGAGGGGGCCTTTTAAGCCTCCCTGTCACCCTCAGGTGATGGTCATTTGAGTTAACGATCTGACCCCTCCTGCAACATTGCACCCTTTTGGCTCTCTTCTTCGTCCCAGTACTTAGGGAATCATGGGACGTGAAGTCCCTAATAACAAAATTAGGTTTTGCCACCTCCTCTATTTTGCAATATGCCATTAGAAGATTAGGGTTTCTAGGAAAGTTAAATAAGGGTGTCTCCTATTCTTCCTGACCTGTTTCCCCCTTCATGTGATCCTCCCACAGAACACCACCCGCAGGGTCGGGATCCGAAAGCGCCTGCCTTTCCCTGGCCACATGAGAAGGGTCCCAGGCCTGGTTCTCTGGGGTAATCATGGTTGATTCACCACAGTGCATTGTGGTTCTGTCCCCCTGATCCTTCTCCATAGGCCCCTAGAGACATTAACGACCCATTGCTCCCTTTGTACTGAAACCAAGTATCCTTGAACTATTGTGGTTATTTACTATACCGACTACCCTCCTGTCAGTATCCAGAGTGCATCTCTTTTCCTTGTTTGAAACTGTCTGTCCTCTGTATTTCTTTACAGGGTGGGTTGTATTTTGCAGTGTGCTAGAACTGTCTGTTGAGATAATAATAAAGTAGATATTTTTATACAACCTTGACTGGACAGTCCCTTTTATCATTGGGTAATAATTGTATTTTCTCTGTTTTGCAACTAACCAACCAAACAAGACCTTTCGGAGATAAACCTGCCGTTCCATCCACGTTACCAAAATTGGACGAGGAGGTTTATAATTTTCTTGTGTTTCCAGTCTGTTCGGATCCCTGCTGGTCTACTAGAGGTGTGGGGCTGCTTAATGGTTTAGAAACCGATATTCACCCCTGGACCACTGGTGCCCCGGAAGTTGATATGTCACAATGTTATTTCACCAAAATGCCAGGGGTAGCGGAAGTGACATCACACAACCCTTGACCTCCCTGATGACACAGGAAGTGGTGTCATTTGACCCCGCCCCCAGGTGACATCTCAGGAAGTGGTTTAATGTCATTTGACCCCACCCCAAAAGGACTTTACACAACGTGATGGCATAAAACCATTTACTCCTTGACATGACAGGAAGTCCCATCACATAGCATTGTCCTTCAGTACACTAAGGTAAATATGGTTACGATATCACTGTAATATGATATTCATCTCACACAAGAATGGATCACCATATAGAGTGAAGACGGAGGTCCAGGTATGGCCCTCATGACCCCACACAACTCTCAGCCCGAAGACTGAGACACGAAAGATGCACCTCACTCTTAAGTCCGTCACCGCCATCGTCGATGTATCACAGGTGTGAGAAATGTTCCTCTCTCAGAAAGCCATTCAGGCCATACCCAGTCGATGATCTGGAGGCGATAGAGACGCCATCAATCGAATAGGTCGACTGACCTCAAATGAAGAAATCAATGACATCATCACTGACATCACGAACACGACGTAGCCGCACTTAGACATGAAGTACATAGACATACATTCACAAAGTTACACGAATGTGCATTAGTTTATTGCATACAGACACGATAGATGACATACGCACATTCATATCTCTATATATAGTCACACTCTTAGCCAAAGCTGAACCGCAAGACATCAAAGTATACGTATACCAAGCTTGCATGTGCTTGACTGCCACTAACATGGAAAACCCATAAGGACAAATATGGAAGCCACATGCCCACTTAAATGAATGAGGAAGGGGAGACAGGCTTCGAGTACATGGAAGGGCTGGCATGATCGCTGCAGCCAGAGGCAAGCAGAAACGATGCACCCAGCCAAGGATGAGTGGAAATTGAAAGTTCTGGTTACCAAGACGATAAGCCACCTGTGAGAAATTCAGCCTATAGTCCTCATAATTACAGGCAAGAGAGCTCAATTTCATTGTCTCAACACATGTGACCCAGCAGAACAGAACAGTGCCCATTCAATTGAGGTGGACACACAGAAGCTGTTTCCACCAAATTAGAGGTGGAAAGATACAAGTGTTGCTCACGAACTGCCAACTCCATGCACTCTCCCAGGCTCAGGTGAACAGAGATTGCAACATTAGGGAATACACAGCCCCTCTGTGTTCATTCTCATTGCCTTCAGAAGGCACACTCAGCCTGGTAATCGCCTAGGGTCCCAAGGCTGGGAGGACCCACTCTACCTAATCCAGAGTCACCATTCACATGAAGATATAATATGTTGCAGGAGCCAGTGGTCTTCCTGCGACCCTGCAACATTGTAGATTGAAACATGCAGAGGTGGTTCCAATAGAAGCCACCAGATATGGCTACCCAGTAGGAGACCGAACCCTTAAAGAAAGTGTATATAGCTCGCCTAAACTGACCAATGTGAATGCCTGATAGGTTTCGGGGACAGCGCTTGGTTTTTGTGATGTCACACCTGGATAAAACTAGGTGACATACGCTCAGAAGATGAGAACCCTGGAGAATTCATGTTTTCCTAGTGTGATCCCTACCATTTATTAGATTATAAAGACAGTAAACTTCCGTTCTTGTGGTGGGACGTTTTTGATGGGTCCGAGTGTCTCTCTGCTGATAATTGGGGTAACTGCTATAGAGCCCCTGCTGCTCTCCAACAAGAGCGTTATTATCAGTGTGTCAAGGCCCATACTACCACGGGTAGTATATGAACCCAAACCCCTCTTTATTTGGATCCTCCCTGTTATTTCAACATGACTACAGAGCAAAATCACATTCTGGGGGGACTGGGCAGATAGGCGGGTATATGACTAGGGAAAAGGCAGGATAGAGGGGGAGAGGGCGAATGTTTCACCACAGAACATGTGCTTTTATGGTCTATGGCATAAACAATCTTGAATGATTTTGGAATTTACCTTCAGCATTATTTTCTGATTCGACATGTCACCTTCAGGGTTACCTCTCAGTAGGAGGTGTTGTGTTGTGATGTACTGTTAGCAGTTGATTCATGGACTACATAATTCCGGCAAAAAACAGCCAGGTGTCTCCGACATTCATCCTCTTCAGAACCTAGAGCTAAGTTTAATATGGGTTTGATTTGTGTCTTGGCAAATACTGATAACTGATCGTGTTCCTATATCTCTTCAAAGTGCTGTATAACTCAAGAGGAACAAAACATTTAAAGTTCTTATTTCTATATAATACTAGTATTGCTCTCACACAGTTTGAAACAAGTATAAACAAGTAGCGGGTTACAACTCCAATTAAGCCATTACCTCTCAGAAGACAGCTTTGAAAAAAACACGGGCAGGCACTTGGAGCACACAGTTTTATGGTAAGGCTTAATTAAAGCCAGCTCAAAGAGTTCTCACGAGGAGGTGTTTGGGGCGGGGAGTGGCCAGAACTGGGTGAGAATGACCGTAGGGATCAGTCAATGTGTGGGTAAATTAACAAACAACACCTACAAGCTGTGTGTCCCTCCTCATATGCCATGTCGTCCTATCCGCACTCTTATGCAATAGTTTGGGCTTTTAGGTGTCGCAAGCGACACTTATTAGCTCAAACTAAAAACAAGCAGCCAGAAATTAGTATCCCTCCTCCACCGCACCATTGACAATGGGGTAAAATCAAAGAAAAATATAAACCAGCTACCAAAAGCACCGAAAGCATGTGCAAGTTTCATGAAACACAGTCAGCAATTTATCTACAAACCAATCCATTCAACCGAACCTTGACAGCCACAAGTGAAGGATTATTTTGCCCACCACATAAAACAAGAAAGGATTCAAGGAGAAAAGTGAGTCTTTTGCACAGTAAGAGTATCCAAATACTTTGGCACCACATCCGCTCACTTGGAACTGAGCTCCGATCCAAAAAGGTCTCAATTGTGTTTGCTGATAGCTTGTAGTAGACCCAAGGCCATGGTGAGAGAGGCAAGGGCTGCTGAGATTGTTAGAGGGGAGATAAAGTGTCCTGTTTTAAGTGCCTGGTGGTTGCTCGGAGAATAGAATTTCTCACGTGTCTGTCTCCTCATGTGTAGTGAACTCCAGCATGAGCATGAGCTTGCAGCAAAAAGGTTACAGAAAGCAACTGTGGATAAGAACTAAGCATAGTTGATAACACGTGACATGAGTAGTATACTCTTTGTCTTGGTTGAGTTGGAAAGTACTTCATCTGCTCTACATAATTCATTATCTGGAACTTCAGAGCCCACATTCAACTTCTGAATACAGTAGCTCAGAATACCCAGGAGGCTTAATCAGGTGTCAAGATAACCGATGACATGTAACAAAATCAAAAGCTCGAGTTCACTAACTACCAATCTAATTTCATGATGCCTTGTATTTGAATCTCTTTCTGATTATAGGGATGAAAAAAAAAGTCAAAGATACTTACAGTGATACATCCAAGAAGCATGCCATGTTGTACAAGCGAGGACGGCTTTGAATGTAGGGCTCTCGATGTGCTCATAATGTGTGTCACGACCCTCGCCCAAAACCCCCTCTGGCAAACCCATTGGCCAAGTGGAGTCAGGACTTGTGCCTCTAGAGCCTGGCATCCTCTTCAAAAGCCCTCATGGGGCCAGTCCTGGCGCCTATGGTGCCAGGCTCATACACCATGAAAAACAATGTGCTTGGGAACTTCTTTATTGTATTGTCAGCCAACATGGAGGCATCCACATAGCTTGGTTCCTAAGAACCAAGCTATGCGGTCTAGTATTTTGGGTGTGGTAGCCTAGGGACTACTTTACCTGGACTATTTTGTTGGGGCTATTTAAACCACACCCGAGCAAGACAACACGCTTCGCGTTACTTTGCAGCTTGCAACGTGACGCTCACCGTGACCAGCTATTCCCTCGAACCTCGGAGAAGCAGAACCGGCAAGGAGACACAAGCAACATCATTAGCAGCAGCATTTTACCTGCAGTCTTCATCTTTAAACTCTCGCAGCGACTGAGAACAGCTTCCTCAAATCTGCACGCCTCCCGGACAGAACGACCTGAAAGAGGAAGATAGAGGCAACATTAAAGAAAGCAGTAGAGACATTTACAAATGATGAACTGCTCAAAAGGCTTACCTGGCTGGTCGCCTCTTGGCTGGCACCACTCCGGACATTCCACTCGCGCTGAAGAACACCGTGACCTACAAGGAAGGAAAACACAGGTTAGCAAAGGCAAGACTTTGCAGCGCTGCGCATAGCGCTTACTTACCGCATCATAGCGCTCTTAATGCGCCATCATTTACCACCAGGGCTCAACCAAGCCAGCTCGCCGCGCTGAAGCTCTGCATACTTAAGGGAGACAAAAGAGACATTTTAAACAAAGAAAGGCATGCAGAATAGCAACAAAACTAAAGAACAGCAATAAGACCTCCCTGAACAATATCAAACGGGCCGGCGTCAGTGAATTAACTGGATCGCACTCGCCCATGAAAGACAACGCGCCCCTGCAAAGAAGGCAGGATGGAGTGCACGCCTAATTCTACCACAAGGCAGAACCTTCCCCGCAGACCACATCAGGGCAAAGCTGAGAAGCATACCAGCGAGTAACCGGGCTTGGTGGCGTCCCTGTGGATACCAGGTGAGTGTAACATGTGCATGCATGACTCCACAGTGAAGCGTGAAAATTATATTTTGAAACTATATAAAACAGATTACTCTCACCATGCAAAGGGGTGCATTGAGTTTACTACTTACTCAACATAATGAGCATTTAAAATAAGTGGGAAGTAAACGTGAATGCAAGTGATACAAAGACTTGGATGTACAAACACAAGCACTTTCTGTCATTCGTAAAGGTAGTAGATGCACTCTAGTCCAGAGTGTCACTTGACAGCCAGCTCCATCAGTGCAGAGCTGCGGCTGTACATAAGTGTCACTGACATGTACATGCAGTATCTACAAGACACAGGAAGTGATCTGTGAATGCAGCGCCTTCAGTACAGAGGCGGGCTTACAAGTGAATACGCAGTTCGCAGAGGACACATTTGTGCTCTTGTCCCAAAAATAGCGACATGGCTGCCCCAGTACTGTGCATAGTACAGAGGCAGGGTTACCATGCAATTTTCGCAGTGCAGAGGCAGGGGTAAATCCATGCCATGGAGCACACTGGGTCACAGCAGTGGCGCCCCCTGTACCCTGTCCTTGCCTGCCAGTAGGAGCCTGGGTCAGCAGTGTTCTGGGCTGGGGGAAGCTGCTGCCCCCAATGCAGTTTTGATTCAGCTTCACCCACTCCCTGCAACACACATGCTATTAAACCGGAAAACAAGAGGAAACTAATACTTACATGAAAGCGCCCAAGCTCCCTTGGCATAAGTGAGACGGTGGTCAGCGCACTGCGAGGCGCCGCACCCAGGGAGGTAACGGGCAGCACGGGCGTATGTTAAGCTCGTGACTGCAACTGGTCCCTCTTCCCTAGAAGAGACCCAGGGTCGCACAACACACAGACTGGACCCTCCGTCTCAATCATACTTACATGATTTAAACTTGTGATGCTGCTCTCACGCTGATAGTCACACGTCTCTGTCTTTTTCAAACGTGGGTTACTGCTGGCCTGCTAGAACAAAATACAGAAAGTCCCTCCATGCTGCGTGCCTCGTTTGGGAATTTGCAATCCCCCACACCTCATTCTGTACCGTTTTCATTAGAGGAGGGATGGCTTAGGGTCACAAAGAATTGCAAAGGGCCATGAGCTAATGGCCAAGGGTCGCAGCTGCGACCCCCAGCAACTCCCAAATGACGTCCCTGCTTTTCACCTTATGGTGCCATTATTCAGCCATTTGCCTTCTCCTTTCATTTAGGCCATTTCAATAGCAGAGGAGAGATGACCAAATGCCACAGGAGCTTATTTTCAAGTATGCTTTTTTTTTTGCTAATCTGGGTTCTGTGTTCATTAGGATATATATAACTGTGTCATACAGTTGCTGATGTGTTATGCATCTATACTACAGCCTGTATACCTTCCACTTAGCTGCTATTATTAAAACGTGTCTTGTACCTATGCTAGAATACAAGAAGCCTCTCTCCGGGCAACCATTTTTACCTTAGAACCACTTGTTTGTTGTTCTGATTTCAGCAAGGATGAAAGGAATCAGATGACTACACGGAAGCACCCATGTCTATTTTGATCACTGCCAGGGCCGCATATCAAGCTTTGGATTGTGATTTTGATCGGTGGGTTTGACCAAAGATTCTGGATCCCATAAATCCTTCAATTTCGGCAGGGCCCCAAAAACCTCTGTGCCCTGCACGTCAAAATCCCTTAAGATTGTACCGACAGATACAGTATTTATGTTTTATTTATACCAAATGAGGAAATGTCCACAAACTATATTTTTTACAAAAATATAATCATATGAGAAAAGGCAAGAGATAAAGCGCTCCACTAACAGGTAAGTACACTTTTATTTTCTCAACACTTTATTATTTTTACAAAATAACCAACAAGTAACTAATACAAGCATTCATGTAATATCAGAGTGACAGTTCCTTTCTGAACAATTAATGAATACACTAACACAACTTAAGAATCCTGTGATAGAGTCTTGTACTATAATAACTGTAATATGGCACAATCCCCACTAATATACATTGTCCTTCCCAAAGAAGACATCGAACAGTGACACAACATCGAACAAAAAGAAAGAGAAAAGAAAAAGATAAGACATTAATAAATAAATAAATAAATAATAATAATAAAAAAAACACACCAGAATTCCTCCCCTTACCTACTTCACACGCAAGTTATAAAATACCTACCCACCATAGAGGTTGTTAAAAGGTGACCAGCGTTCTAAGTAATCATCTTTATTTAGTTATTGAAACAAGACCTTCTCAAAGTCAAATAAAACTTGCACATCACTCACCCAATTAAGCACTTGCTTTTTCCCCTTGTTTTCCACAATTTTAATATTTGTTTTACAGCCACTGCTAGCAATTTGTCAATCCATTGACTATACTGCCTAGCAATCTTACACCGCCCTCTATTGGCTAGTAAAAGGACTTGCAAAGGCATCCTAGGAAAGGTCATTGATAATTTTGTATCCATTCTGTCCAATACATCGCCCCAAAATTCCTTTGCTCTAGAACAATCCCACAACATGTGCATAAGAGTACCCCTCTCCTTACCACAACAACAGCAAACAGCAAACAGCATTTTCAATCAAGCCCAAACCATGCATACGCACCAACCAGAGTCCAGTACAGACGTCCCAAAACTCTGATGTGTAAGTCTCAAATTCAGATCTAACTTACTCCTAAAACCTACTTGTCCTATCTGCCCCCATTCCTTATCCAAAATGTCACAACCCTAGTCCTCTTCCCACATCCCCTTAATTTTTTTTCAGGAGTTATCAATGAGAGGATTCCCAGGCATTATCATGTATGGCATTATCATGTATGTGGATAACATACGTGGTGATGAAGCAAATATAGCACACTGTGCCGGTTCTTCCTCTATTGGCAGAGATAACATGCATAGTCTATACACTTAAAAACGTTAAAACAAATATGCAACACTGTCATAGGTAAGAAAAACAGGTTCAAAAGAGTTCTTG
Source organism: Ambystoma mexicanum (assembly GCF_040938575.1). NCBI lineage: Eukaryota > Metazoa > Chordata > Amphibia > Caudata > Ambystomatidae > Ambystoma > Ambystoma mexicanum. The sequence continues at coordinate 288,485,449 of NC_090932.1, read as the reverse complement.
GAGTTCAATAAATCAGTCTTGCATAGAAAGGAAAATGCAAACACAGGTAACTAAACACCTTTTCTATCTAGGCCAGAAAGTTTGGGAAGAGACCAAGGGAGACCAGTTGCGCCCATTGGGGCAGTCTTCTGTGGGAAACAGCTACCTTGTGTGAAAGTGTCCCTAGGAGCATTTGGTTGTGTTCTGGTCGAATGCAGCCCCCATGAGACCCATGATGAAGAAGAGGACACCCAGAGATGAAGAAACAAGTGAAGAGGGGACTCACCAGCAGCACCAGAGATTCAGGACAACTATACCCGAAACACAGTTCTGCAGCAGGAGATTTACAGTTTCCAGAGGCGGTCACTGTGCACATTGTTTGGTGACCACTTTGGAGTCTAGCGACGACAAACCAGTTGAGATGGGACTTCAATACCCTTGGGAAGAATGATTAATTAAGATTCAGTGGTTTCTGGGATAAGGGCTGTGCGTGTGGAGCTGAAAAGCAAAGAGGCAGTAGTCAGTGATGCAGGCTACATCCATCGTACTCAGGCACAGAATTCAGGATACTCTGAGGTGCGGGACAGTGGGAAAAGACCCCAGGGAAGAATTATTTTTGAAAAAAGGCTTGTAAAGTCACACTGGAGAAGAGCCAGCCATGAAAGAAGGAATGTGAGGCAAGCCGGCTGGTGTGGTTTCAGTTTTGTAGGCAGCACAGACCCCTGGAGCTTCCAATATGGGGGATAGAACCAAGGTGCTTCCCTGATGTCCTGGGATGAAAAACCAGGTTAGTACAGCACAGGGTGTCTTCAGAGTCCTGGCAGAGAAGGACCCCTCACGTCTGGATCCAACAATGCAGGTATGGATAGGAGCTTCAAAGAGATGATGCCTTCAAGCAGGAGCTGTGATCCAGCTGACCCCACCAGATAAAGGGGGAAGGAGTCCTGCAGTCAGTTCCATTTGGTCTTCTGGAGAGGTAGAGTTTTGCCATCCGATTGGGTGGGGTGTAAAAGGATGCTGGTGCAGAGATTTTTGGCCTTCCTTGAGCAGCAGGCCTTCCAGGAATATAGATACAGAATTCAGCAGTCGACTACGTGAGTGGGAAAGGGTTCTGCTCTTACCCCCCCTCGGGAGACATTGAGTCAACACAGCACCCAAATACACGCATACAAGTATCATTTAAATACAGGGTTGGTCAGGCAACAACTGACCATCCCTCCAAACAAACTCATGCACTCAGGAAGGGCCTACACACAAAGGAAGGGAATCAACACTATCCCAGATAGGCATCGATATACTTCGGCCTGCTACACCCCCCAGTCCTGGGGTACAGGTATCCAGTGACCAGAAATGCTCACCTCCTCTCACGTACACAAGAGGGGATGGGGGATTGGAATAACCATGTGACCCCTCAGTTCTTCGAGGTAATTAAGGACAAGCTCCATTTTATGAAGTGAAGCAGGGGTTTAAAAGGGACCCAGCCATGTCAAAAGGATTCCACCCAGTGGAGCCACATTACATTGTTGAAAAAGCCACCATCGGCCTGGCCACACAACTAAAAGAGAGAGGGGTACCCTCTCTGGAACACAGTGTGGTATCATTGTCTTCCCCTGCCTTAGGAGTCATAAGAACTCTAGAGCACATTAAAACAAAACCGTTGTGACATAATTCATGTTTATAACAATGAACCTACCACAAACTAAGAATAACATATTGGATTGGGTGGCTGCAAGGAACCTTACAGTATATATTGGCCGCACCTCCCCATGCATCTGATTGGACCATTACACTGTTGAATTCCAAGTTCAATTTCAGGAACCTCTTCCAAAAATTTGTAATTTGCCAAAAAGAGGTTCCAGTCGCAACTTAAAAAAGTTAAGATCAGCTGGCTTGGAAAAGTGCTTGCCGGGTATCATGTCCTGCACCTCAGAAATGGATACGGCTGAGAACCTGGTATCCACTTATAGCAGCCAAATTACAGCACTATTAGACAGAATTTCTAGTCAGTTTGAGAGAACGTAGGCCATAGAAACTGGTTCTTGCCAGAACTCACACGTTTAAAAAAGGCTAAAAGAAAACTGGAAGAAAACTGGAAGCAAAATGGCTGAAAAACCCCTCGGAGGCAAACAAAGTGATGTGGAAAAATCGTGAGGAATGTTATAAAAACACTATAATTCCCACACAAGAAAACCTCTTTGACAAACAAATTAATGAAGCACTGAACAATTCGAGGAATTTGTTCCAGATTTAAAAAATCTATGGAAATGTCTAGTGCTCAATCACTGTCATTTTCACCATCATCACAAGACTGCGCTAATGCACAGATAGCTTTCGCACCAAAAATAGCAAAAGCGTGTGATAAAATCAAAAAGGACCTAGCTGCTCTTCCTACCAGAATCAAGTTGGTCAGTATTGAGACAAAAAAAACAGACCTCTCCAAATGTATGTTCAATCCTATCCCTCTTGCGGACATGGAAAGAACTCTAGATTCTATGTGTCCAGCATACTGTCCGGAAAACATTCTCCCCCCAAAACTTGTTTTAGATAACAACAAAGTCTTTGCCCCGTTCTTGACTCGACTGATCAACGCATCCTTTTAAGACAACCACATACCCGTGTCCATCAAGTCTGTTTCAGTCACCACGCTGATTAAGAAAACTGGCCTGGACACTTTGGCCAATTACTAACTGCAATTTTCTCCAGAAGGTTCTGTAAAACGTGGCCACCTCACAGCTGCAACTGTACATAGAGTCAAACAGTCTTCTCCACAGTAGACAATCAGATTTCAGACCAGTAGACAGTACTGAAAGTGTGCTCATTGACTTGCAAAAACATTTTTGACAAAGGGAAGACAGCCTTCTGGTCCTGCTCGATCTATCAGCAGTGTTTGATCTCTTAGACCATGAAGGCTTGATTAACGCCCTGGGAGATTAGAGCAAGTGTATTAATATTACAACTGCCTGGGTCAAGTCGTTTTAGTCCCATCGCAAATTCGGCATACACTGGGGGGATGCTTTGACACCACAAGCTTCCATCAGCTGTGGCATGCCCCAAGGGGCATGCCTGTCTCCAATCCTTTTTAACATTTACATCAGACCCCTATGTACTTTATTAGAGGAAAAGGGGTTTTTCTTTACAAACTATGCTGATGACACACAATTCTTCATCAAGCTTAGTGGATGCCATGACTCTGACAAGGCCAACATTGAATACATTTACCATCTGGTGGAATCATGGATGACAAACAATTGGCTTTGTCTTAACGTGAACAAAACTGAGCAGTTGATTTTCTTGTCTAACCAAGCAAGATCCAAATTGCACCCAGACTGTCGAAGCTTTAAGATTCAGAATAATGAGATTCCGGTCCTTGATAAAGTAAAAACTCTTGGAGTTTATTTAGAGCCCTCATTAAGTGCAGAGACTCATGTTAAACAAATAGCTAGGACCTGCACTTACCATCTTAGGCTCCTATGGAACATCCACCCCTATCTCTCCAAGACCAATTGTTCTACAATAGCAAGGGCCCCATTTTATCCAGACTTGACCATTGTAATGCTCGGCTGATCGGAGCAAATAAATCCTGTCTTAAGTGATGTGAAGATTTTCAGAAGAATGCTGAGAGCATATTTACAACCATAGGAAAGATCTAGACTGGCTCCCAGTCCATGCGCAAGTCCAGTTCAAGACGACCATGCTAGTCCACAAGTGCCTACATGGCCAGGCTCCTGGCTATCTCAAGTCACTAGTGTTAAGCCATACCTCGACCAGAAATCTGTGATAATCTGATCTGTGTCTGGCTAAGTGTGGAGGTTTTAAATGCAAGAATGGACTGGACATCCCCCTTCCTATCCGTCTGATGAAAGCTTGAAACAGACTTCCTCTGAGTATTAGGCAGGAACAAAACTCAACCACCTTCCGGCGGTCCCTAAAAAACATTCTTATTCGAGTAGAGAGACTTCCTCTCCCCCCTGTGTCCCCACCAGTTTTCACAAGTTGCCCCGTTTTTTCTGTCTGTTCATGATGTGTTAATGTGCGTCCTGATGGCTGTGGCCTACTGGCGTGTTATAAATAAATAAATACAAATAGAAAAGGTGAAACAGACACAGCCCGACAGGAATACCTTCTTCACTTCTTTTGGTAGCTCAGGCTGAAGGCAGGCTATACTCTTCAGGAGGGGTATGAGCTTGATTGGAAGCAATCCAAACAACAATAGTACAGTGTAACCAAAATAAAAGAACGTCCAACTAAGGTTCTAGAAAAATAGGATCTTTAATTAAAGTAACAAAAATGCACACAACTAATACAAATACTACTGGCCCACCCCTGTAAAGGAAACACAGAGAAGCAAACGTTCACAATAAAGAGCACTCTGAGTTGATAGGCATTGGCGCTCAGGCAAGTGATGTCAGCAGCAATGTCAATGGTCAAGAATATGTCTTTTACAAAGTAGAGGGAGGCTTAAGGTAATCCTTTCCTTTGAGCCGAAATTCTGTGTAATCTTTCTGAACAAATGACACTTGCCCCAACTCATGGCACAATTCTATAATCATTCCCATTTATAAAATGGTGATAGAGCTTCACCGAAAAGCTATCAACCCATTTCCCTTCTGGTTACGACATCTAAGGTTTTTGCCACAATGATACTCAGAGAATTGAGAAAGTGGGCAGAAGTGACGTACCCTCCACCAACTACAAACAGGGTTCAAGAGGGGAGTGGGCACTGTTCAGAGTGGTATGACCCTTCAAGCTTGTTTCTCTGAAATTGATGGCTGCATGCCTACTAATCTGTATGTAGTGGGCATCGATTTATTAGCAGCATTTGATAACGTGGACCTTTTGCGCTTCTGGAGGAAGCTGGCAAGCTGGGATATAGATCTGGGCCTACTGGATATGATCCGGATGCTATATACCAACAATACCACCAAAGTCAGGCTAAACATGAAAGATGAACTCTCTAGAGGCAACGCTGTTACCACGGGTGTTCGCCAAGGGTGTGTAGTAGTGCCCACACTCTTTAATCTATATCCTACTGACTTATAGGAGGAAGCTAAGAAGTGGGATGGCTGTGCTCCTCGCTGGTTGGACTTAAATATAGGATGCATCACGTATGCAGACGACTTGGTCCTGTTGGACTATACTCCCACGGGACTGCAGTGTTGCTTGTCAGGAGTGATGAACTATCTGTCATAGAACCATCTAACAGTAAATCCTGCCAAATTATACCTGATGACCTGCAGTAAGAAAAAAAGCAGATAAGCTGTACTTGGAAGATCAATGATTCAGCCATAGAAAAGTTGACTGTATCCGTTTGTTACTTGGGCTTCTTTGTCTCCTACAGACAGAAACAGACCATTGAGGGAACAAAGATGGAAGAGAAAGTGGGGGCGTGTCTTACACTATCAAAGGTAATCAAAAATAGATTATGTGCATTTTATTTATTACCTCTAATCGAGTTCTATAGGCCAAAGATATCAGCGATTGCCTTGTACGGCTGCGAATTGACGAACAGCAGGTGCAGGAAGTTCTTTGACATTATGGAAGGGAGGATTTTGAAGAGAGTTCTGTGTCTCCCGCTCTCAGTACCGATGAGTGTGATCAGATTAGAGCTGGGCCTGGTATCCTGGTGGGCTCAGTTGATGAACCAAAGCCTCTCCTTGTTCTTCAAAATGTCAAGAGCTGAGGAACCACCCATTGATTACTATTTTAATACTATAATGGGCAAGCCACTTAATCCTTTCCTATGGAAATTCAAGAAGAGATGCAAGTTATTTATGGAGCAACTAGGACTCTCCAGCCCGGTATCCGATGAGATCTTCAAAAGGAAGGTCAAAAGGTGGGACAGCATAGTCAATATACAGAATTTAGGAAGATTAAGACGATACACTGGGCAAGAATCATTGAATTTATCAACTGGGGAGGTCAGATTGTATTTGAAAACATTTCCCTCATCAAAGCTCAGAGACTGGTATCTCAGATTCAGAATTAATTGCTTACCAACACTAGGGGCAATGGGGCCCAAATTGGGAATTCCCAAAGAATTACGGTTGTGTAGAATGTGTGGTGTGGAATTGGAGTCTTTGAAGCATCTGGTACTGTTTTGCCCAAAGTTTTTGGACAGGAGGATTGCAACCTTCGAACCCTTTATTAATTCCATTGCTGAGGTTACATCTTCAGCCATATGGCACAGGCTAATGACGACTGTTCACCTGTCGCTCATATTAGCCATGGCAAAGTTTCTGATGTAAATCTCTGATAGACTTGAGGAGGTTATGATTGGTGTGCAAGCAGATTTAGTGAGGGTCACCAGTGACTAGAGAGTGCAGTCTCCCCCTCAGACTCCTACTTGCGCACAATCTATAGTTGGGAGTCATTGATATTGATATTGATATTTTATTTCTATCGCGCTCGTACACAAGTGTTTCAGAGCGCGACAAGGCAATCTTACTAGGCCCAGTGAAATTGAGAAGCGCAAGTGCATGGGAGAGGGGGAGGGAAAAAGTGCATGGAAGGGGGGGGAGAAGTGGAAAGTGTGATGCAGAGGAGAAACAGATAAATAACAATAAATAAATAATAAAGGCAGCAAACAGTGGTAGTGCAGCCAGCAATTTGCAGGTGCTAGGTTTAAGGCAGCAGACAGGGTAGGTCTGATAAGTGCAGGAAGAAAAAGGGGGGCTGTATGGGTACAGGTACAGACCCCAGTGCAAGGGGTGGCCCGGAGGCAGTGCGGGAGGGTGGCAGGGTGAGCAGGTACCTGGGCCCGGAGGACAGAGGGTGGCCAGGTGCACGGTGCCAAGAGAGAACAGATCAGCATGGGAGAGGGGGAGCGAAGGCAGAAGAAAAGAGGAAGGCCTTGAGGTGCTTCCGGAACCGGAGATGGTTCTCCTCAAGCTTTAGAGTGGCAGGGAGGCTGTTCCAGAGGGAGGCCCCAGCCGAAGACAGAGATCTACCCCCAGCTCATTTCTTTGAAAAACGACTGACCCTGAGGGAGTTGGAGGTAGATGAGCGAAGAGATCGAGAGGGGAGGTATTTGCGGAGGGATAGCTGAAGGTATTTTGAACCCAGGCCCCAGAAAGCCTTGTGGACAATGCAGAGGGGTTTGGATTTAATCCTTGCATCCACTCGGAGCCAATGGAGAGATTTCAGAGCTGGAGAGATACGATCCCAGGGCCCAGTCAGGATGAGTCATCACGTTCCTCGTTTTGCACCTTCCATAATCAAACTTTGGGTTGCATGATTGAAGGCTTGTATATGTAATGTGGGGTACTAAACTGAAAACGGACATGTGTTATTAGGTGGATCGGGTGGGATCTGATAATTGCTTTCCTTTCCCTCGTCTATCGTCAGTTTGATTGTATTCTGTGTGTAATTTGTTGTTTGTTTGTTTGTTTGTTTATTTATTCAGTATGGCGTGCAAAACCCAGAGGTAATAGGGCGCAACAGAGAACAGGAAGCTAAGATTACATAAAAACTTAGTTACAGGGTAAGGCACACATGAGTAAGAAGCATAGCATTACATTGCTTGGAATGTACATATATACATATAGTTAATAAGTTGCTTACATATTTACATATTTAATGATGTGCATAGAAGCAGTCAGTTTGAACTTACATATTTACATATTTAATGCTGTACATAGAAGCAGTCAGGCTGAACAATGGCATGAGCATGTGAGAGGGCAAGGTTAGTCATGGGGATCATTGGACCGTAACCAGGTGAGGGTGTTTCTCGTGAAGCTGTAGTAGGATTGGTCTGTCCTGATGTTGAGTGGGAGGGCGTTCCAGTGTTGGGCTGCCAAGACAGGGAAGCTACTGCCGCCGGTTTTCTTTTGTCTGAATTTGGGTACCTGCAGGCAGTAAGAGTTAATCAATCTGGTGGGGCGGGTGGAGGTTTTTTTTGCTATTCTGGCTGCGAGATGGGGGGGGGCTGCATTGTTTAAGCATTTGAAAGTGAGTGATGCCGTTTTGAGAGAGATGCGGTCGGAGATTTTGAGCCATTTGTGTTCTCTCCTTTTGTTGGAGATGTGTTCCTTGGAGGGTAGGTTAAGGGCTGTTCTGAGTGCGTTATTTTGTAGTGTCTGTAGTTTGTCGGTTATGTATTTGTTGGCTCCTAGGTACATGGCATTACAATAGTCAAGTCTGGAGAGTATTAGGGCATTGGCGATGATGATGCAGCTAGCTTGGGTGAGGAAGGCTCTGCTTGCCCTGATTAGCTTGCATGTGTAGGCGGTAGAGGATGCTAGTGAGTTAACTTGTTTTTTTAGTGACATGGCTGCATCTAGGTGAAAGCCTAACGTTTTCACTGTTTTGGCCACTGTGATGGTGTTGCCATCAATGTTGAAAGCCTTATAGTTGGAGCTGAGTTTTTTTAGATTGGTGTTGGATCCGAGGAGCAGGATTTCGGTTTTCTCATCATTCAGGCATAAGCCGTGTGTGGCCATCCATGCCTGAATGATGAGATTTATTTTGTTTACCAGGCCGTCGAAGTTGCCCGAAAGGGGTATGAGGATCAGGGTGTCGTCTGCATAATTAGCATATGAGACACCCAGTCTGTCCAACTTGTCAAATAGGGGCTTGGTAAAGATATTGTAGAGGGTGGGGGAGACGCAGGAGCCCTGGGGTACCACGCAGGTTATTTTGATGGGGTCTGCTGAGGCTAGAGTGGAGAAGACCCTCATAGTTCGATTGTCCAAAAATGATTGGATCCAGGCTATGGCCTCTTTCGAGAAGTGGGAAGCTGAGGCTAGGTGTTCGCACAGGACTGTGTGATCCACCAGGTCAAACGCTGCTGACAGGTCGAGGAGGAGTAGCAAGGCGGTGTTCCCTTTGTCGTTAATCTCGTTGATCTGGGTTTTAAGATCGATTAGGGCTGTCTCAGTACCGTGCTGTGGTATGAAGCCCGATTGGCGGGCACCTAGTAGTTTGTGAGTTTCAAGATATTGCTGGATTTGCAGGTATGCTACTCTGTCTATTATCTTTAACAGGAACGGCACCGTGGTGATGGGCCTGTAGTTGGTGGGAATACCAGGGTCTAGGGTTTGCTTCTTGAGGAGAGGCAGGACGCAGGATTCTTTGAGGTTGCTTGGTATGGTGTTGGAAGAGAAGGATGCGTTGATCAGTTTGGTTATAAAGGGAGCTAGGTCCCTGGCAGCATCCTTGATTATCTGGGGAGGGCAGTTGTCGCCTTTGCAGTTGGATGGTTTAAGTGAGGCTATAACTCTTTCTGTTTCTGGGATAGATATTTTGGTTAACCCCAAAGAGATTCGGGCCTGGTGGGTGGGTTATTTTAGCATGATTACTGGGAGATGATTCATTAGTGGTGAGGGAGTCTTTTTTTAGTGCGATTTTAGTTTGGAGAGTTTTGATTTTATTATTTAGGGCATTTTGGACGCTGATGCACCATACTTTGTCCTTAATTATGTTGTCTGGTCGGGGTACGGGGGATTCTAGTTCCCTTAGTATAGCAAATAGTTCCCTGGTGTTGGAGCTAGATTTATTGATTCTTTCATTGAAGAGGTTCTTTTTTGTGAGTAAGATTTCTTTTTTGTAGTTGTTCGCAAAAAGTTTAAGTTGTGATTTGTTCTCTTCTGTAGGGGAATTGCGCCATTGAGTTTCTAGTTTCCTTTTACCCATTCTAAGTTCTTTCAGATGGGGGGTGAACCAGGCGTTCAGGTGGGCTTGTTGTTTGCTCTTTTGTAGTTTAAGAGGGGCAATGATGTCTAGTCCTTTCTTTATGGCATTTTTTTAGCTTTCTACTAGACACTCTGGATTTAGGTTGTCGGGAAGAGCATTGAGGGTTGTCAGTAGAAGTGGTAGGAGGTTGTCAGGGGTATATATTTTTTTCCTCTAGTGGGCAGTGGTGGTGCCATGATTTTTTCTTTGTTGACTTCTTTGTTGAGTGATAATGTGAAGTCAATGAGGTGATGGTCTGTCCAGTGTTGGGGAGAGGTTTTGGTGATGAAGGTGTCGCAGTTCAGGGTGGTGATCCAGTCCAACGTCCTACCTTTATTGTGGGTAGGGGTTAGCACTCTTTGGATTAGGCCATGTTCATCTAGCATGTTAGCTATGGCATGTGCTGATTTGTCATTGGGGTCATTCAACCCAAGGTTTAAGTCGCCTAGCAATAATATTTGGGAGGTGTCTTTTATGTTGTTTGCTAGGAGGCTGGATAGGTCTGCCTCGAATGTGCCAATGGGGCCAGGTGGCCTATATATTAGATAAATGGTTAAGTTGCGGCAATTGGAGATAGGCAATTTGGCTGTGAGAGGTGCTTGAGGCAGTGGTCTTAGCTCGAGGTTTGTTTTAGCTATGATGGCCAGGCCACCTCCTCTGTTGTTGGGACTGTCCATTCTGATTATTTGGTAGTTTTCTGGGATGGTTCTTGAAACTGCTGGGCCTGCTGCTTCGTGCAGCCATAATTCGGTGATTGCTAGGAGGTCGAGGTTGTTTGTGGATAAGGTGCCTGCTATTTCTGTGGCATGGGCCATTAGCGATCTAGCGTTGTAATGTCTACTGTTGTAATGTAAAAGTACCATGTGTACTATAAACATTAAAAAAATAATAATAATAAGGTTCCTTTAAGGTGGACTGGGGCAGGGCCTCGTCAAATACCTTATGCGTCTGTCTTTGGGGCTCAACACTGTTGAGCCCGTCTTCTAGGTGCTTTCCTATGGTTGAGCCAGTGTTGAGACTTACAAATCATGTGGTGTAAAAATGGCTTTGAGAGTGGGCTTACAGTTGATTAAGTGTTGAGATGGGCCAAGTCGATAGTTTCCAGCAGGTTGAGTGTGTGGTCAAATCGGGTCGAGGTGATACTTTCATTGGGTTGGGTCAATTCAGCGTTCAAGATGCACAAGACTTCAGCTTTTGAATCCATTCAAATGATACTTCTGTTGGACCAAGTTGGCAGTCAAAGTGTGACCAGTTGGTGGTTTCCACTGAACCTTTGGTCGAGCCGAGGTGGGCGGTGATCTTCAGTGGGTCGACTTGGCATTGAGATTACTTGAAAATAAGATAGACGGATAGAAGTGCTTTCAGTGCCAAAGGCAGCACCACCTCCAGTGGCCGAGTCCTGGGTACCAGTGCCTCAACTGCAGATAAGGACTTGGTCCACACAACATTTTCACCCCAAATGCGCCCATGGGATGGTTAGGGGGAAGCATTTACCTCATTCTTGGAGGTCCATCTTCCCATCTATGGCAGAAGACTGACTTTGGATAAACTGCATCTAAAAAAGAGTTAGAGGTGAATCCTTCTTGTCTTGAAGTCCAAACATAAATCAAATACAGGAAAAATGGTATAGCAAATTGGTCCAAAGCAAGCATGTTGTCAAGGGTCCAATCTAGGCTGCTGTAACAAATGTCCTTTGCATGCTGATGTAATACTTAGAGTGCAATGTCTACAGGATGTAGGGAGGGGGCAGGAAGATTGGCAGCTGTAGCAAAATGCAAGATGATGAGACCCCACTGTGGACTAAACCTCTCATTTGGGCTACACTATCTCTGCCCTTCCTTTGTCTACCTACTCCAAATAAACTACAGCAATCAGCATCCTGGTGTCAGGTGGCCATTGTCATGTCAAAACTCTCTTTGAAGCATTGGATCACGGGGGAACTTCAGGGGAGGGTTCCTGTTCCCTTGTGGAAGGTATCGACCCTCCTCCAGGATGTCAAAAGCGAAGCCTCTTGGGCTGGGTCCTACACACCAGCCTCTGTCATGAATGAATCACTGCTCACCAAGCTTACAACAATATGACATTTAGTACTTGTCATGGTTTCATTGTGTAATTTCAGTAGCCACCATGTCATAACTAGACATGACTTACATTTAGATATTAACGTGCCACCAGGCTGCTTAAGTACACAATTATAATGCTGTGAACAAGAAGGGAAAGATGATTAAAAAGCCACCTCTGTCTGTTGGAACCTTGTGTTCCTGCAGCTGTTCGGGAATGCACATGTGACCTTGTTGCCACAGTTGCTGCGGATGTCAGCAATCACAAAAAGGTACATGGTTTTGGCATGAAGCATGATGAAAGGGGGGCTGTTTAATAGGCCTCCCTTTCAGAAAAAGAATGACCTGCATCATTTTATTGCTAGAAATAAAAAAAAGCTCAGGGCTGGAAGGATAGCCTAGGGGCAATGCACTTGTCGTGGAAACAAGACAAAGCATAGCCACACAGGTTTGAATCCCAGTCCTGTGCTTAGAGGCTGAACTCTGGCATGAAGTGTGAAATAAAAAAGCAATTAGTTCATTTAGTTAAATTAATTATTTAACACTCGCAGCCACATCTCAGTCAGCTTAACCACAGCTTGTGCTCCCTGAAAAACTAAGTATCACACTGTCTCCACCTACCCCTTGGATTTCCAAACTTGGAGACTGTTTGTTTCTGCTTCTTTGTCTTTGAGAATGATTGGCACAGAAACAGTCACTTATACGATTCCGTTCTGCTAAAAACACACATTTACTAGAGGATGTTTTAGACTTACATATTCACAGCCCATCGCACCCAGAGCATTACTGTCCACCTCAATTATCAAAGACACCAAATGTGGCTATACAAATCCTGTTTGTATTTATGTATATATATATATATATATATATATATATATATATATATATATATATATATATATATATATATACGAAAGTCCATTTGAGCCAAGTCATACATTCCACAACGCCACTTAGTAGCCATCGCTAGAAGTTCAACTCCAGTTCTGAGCCGCAACAGCAAGGCATTGTGGGAATGCAAGTAGCTCAAACGCAAAGCTTTTTCTCCAGGACATTGTCTTTGTCTAAGAGGGCAGTGCTACTTTATACATAGCTTAATCAACCCAAAACAGACCTTTGCAAGGCTGCCAGGACAACGACACACCTGGTTCACCCTTATTAGGGATCATCAGTGCAGTATTGTCCTGACAGCCTTGTGGTTGGAGCGTATGGCCAAAGACAATTTCCTGGAGATTTGTATTTGAGCTAATTTGCATACCCTCAATGCCTTGCTGTTGTGGCTCCAAACTGGAGGTGAACTTCCAGCGATGGCTGCTGGGCGACGTTGTGGAATGTGTGACTTGGCTCAAATGGACTTTCCTACTTTCACATTTCAGGTGAAAGGCTTTTTTTTAAGCCTTTCTAAACCCACCATAACTTTCTTGATGTTTTAACATGAAGAATGTTATGGTGGGTTTAAAAAGGTTTGAAAAAAAACCTTTCATCTGAAATGTGAACGTAGGAAAGTTCACTTGGCTCAAACTGAACATTTCAGGTGAAATTTTTTTTCAAAACCTTTTTAAACCCACCACAACTTTCTTGGTGTTATATACATATATATATTCAGTAAAAAACATTTGTTAAAGGGACGTTATGGTTAAGTTGTGCTAAATGTCATCAATGACATTTGTGATGTCATCTTTGATGTCCTGGGTGTTAGTGTTAGCAGTGCACGGTGGCGCGAGTTATGGTTGCTTATCTTACCATAACTGCTGAATTTCAGGGGTTTTTCGGTTTTACTTTGAACCATAACGTCTCTTTAACAAAGTTTTTTTACTGAATTTGATAGGTTTTAGAAGCGCAACTTAACCATAACGTCCCTTTTAACAACGTTTTTTCACTGAATTTCTTAGGTTTTTAGTAGCGCAACTTAACCATAACGCCCCTTTAACAAAGTTTTTTTACTGAATTTCATATGTTTTTAGTAGCACAACTTAACCATAATATCCCTGACTTTATATACATTTAACATAGAACATACTGAACCCCTAGCTAGTGATTTTGATGTCTGCGGACTACCGCCATGTCCACGGATATATCGAAAATCTGAGCGTGGTGAATGTAAATTTAAATAGTGTGCCCCATTTCCCCTTTGAGGTTGGCTCTGAAAAGAGCCTTTTTTGGGGTTATTTTGCAGATGCTTGACAGACACCTGTTATTTTGTATTTTTTTTAATTTATTTTTCTTACTTTACTCCTAAAATCTTTACATAACCTTCTCCAAAGCAACCCTTACATTCCAAAACAGAATGGCATTTCCCATAAAAGATAAGGAAATGCCATCTTCTTTAAAATAAACAGCATTACTGGAATCAATATTCTCATTATTACAGAAGAACATACCAGCTCTAAGCATGAAGGCACACATGCCTCGGTTGATTACACACCTAGCATTGTTTTGCTGAGGGAAAAAAACGGAACTATTGTTCCATATTGCCCTAGGTACTAATCCAGAAAAAAATACTTTGGCATTTGGAAGGATATTCATTACAGCTTGAACCAAGTGTTCCAAATCTGCCTACAAAGTAGGGGCACTGACATAGCCCAAATGGAAAGCACCATAGTGCAAAACTACCACATGGGGACTGTTGATCCTGCCCATATCTTCACAAACTTGTACAATTCCCTGTACATTGCAATCAGGCACAGTGCTCCACGCCACCTCCAGTCCTTTAACATCAAAATTATTTGCAACATGCCTGCATTGAGCATACTGTTGTAGACCATGCACAAACATATCTCCAAGCACCAATACCCTGACTTTCTCCACTTCTGCCATCTTCACTACACACAGTCTCTTTGAACACAAATCCACAACCTCAACATCTGATTGGCTGATCCCTACAGTCTTCTTTCCATGCTGGATTTGCTGGAAAACCCCGGATGTAGCACGCCCTGTCCGCGGACCGCATAACTCTTAGACAGCCCTTCTACCATTTTCACTTCATTCTCTGTGCCATTCCCTCATTGGATACAGCTAAGCAGGCATACAATACGGAGAACGTCCTCGGAACACCCCCATTTTGTTTATTTTCGAACATTTCAGGGCACCGCGAGTGTTCTTAGAACACATTCAACTTGCCAGCGAACAATACGGACAACGTCCTCAGAACACCCCTATTTTCTTTATGTACGAACATTTCAGGACACCGCGAGTGTTCTTAGAACACTTTCAGCTTGACAACGAACAATACAGACAACGTCTTCAGGACACCCCCTGTGAACATTCCAGGACCCCACAAGTCTTCTTAGAACACTTTCAACTTGACACCGAATCCATTCTGTTTATTTACGAACATTTCAGAACAGCCGTGTTGTCCGCAGAAAAATCAAACACAACAAAAGTGTCTAGCACATAAAAAAAACAGAACATTGAACCTATCTCATACTCCCCCACCCTCCCCAAACACTCTTACACACCAACACACTCCACTAAATACAATTTTTGAATCCAAGTTTCACTGTGCTGTCCGCGGTCGTCCGCGAATGCAAGATGGCGGGTGCCACAGAAAATCTGACGCGCTTCACGCACCACGCTGTCCAATCAGCAAACACATTGCATGTCCGCGGACATCCCGCAAGCCGCTCGGCCAATCAGGGCACTGTACGCGAGCGAACCGGGAAGTCCATAGGCGGAGCGAACGGAGATATCACTAATTTTTTTGCCTTACATTTTGGTCATTTAAAAGAAAACTACTGGACGGATTTACACCAAATTTGCAAAAGCACGCTTTCGGGACCAAGCCCCCACCCCTGCCGCAAATTTGGTGTAAATCTGTCCTGCGGTTTGGGCTGTAGGCGTGCGCAAATTTTTTTCCCATTATGTCTATGGGAAAAAACTAAAGTTTTTGGACCCCCCCTATAACTTTGTCCCCCCTGGACCAAACCTCTCCAAACTTTTCAAAAAAGTTCAGTGAGCCATATACTTTTTTTTTGCAAAGTTTGGTGAGGATTCGTCCAGAGGGAGCGAAGTTATAAGCCACCCAAAAAATGCTCTTCCTATGGAAACACCAACTTAACCATAACTACATGGACGCTACTGCAACAACACCAAGAAATATATATATATATATTCAATGAAAAAACTTTGTTAAGGGGACGTTATGGTTAAGTTGCACTAATAAAAACCTTTGAAATTCACTGAAAAAACTTTGTTAAAGGGACACTATGGTTATGTTGGACTAATAAAAACCTATGAAATTCAAAGAAAAAACTTTGTTAAAGTGACGTTATGGCTTCAAGTAAAATCGAAAAACCCCAGAAATGTGCAAGTTATGGTAAGCTAAACAACCATAACTCGCGCCACCACTGTGCACTGCTAAGACTAACACCCAGGACATCAAAGATGACATCACAAATTACATCTCAGTAAAGTACATAGACACAATAAGATTTTCCAACATTTCCATTTGCATTTTGTGTTATGCTAATGGGAATATTGTGGCATTTATCCTCTGTTCCAGGGACTGGAACGGTGGATACTGGCCTAGCAGCCCAAGTTATCAGCCCAAGCGAAGCGAGGGTGGATAATCAGGTCTCTGGAGCATTATCCCTCCATTCCAGCCCCTGAAATGGAGGATCAAGGCCATTAGCACCCTAGGTTCCCAAAGCGGGAATCCCACCAAATTTTGCAAAAACATGTATATCTAGAACTATTATCAGTTTGCCAAATGAAGTGTAGATTCATCAAATGGCACCTCATTTATAAGCCTTTACATTATTTTGGGACCCTCCCTTCTCCCCTTTTGCCCCCTCTTCACAAAATCCCACCAAACTTCGCAAACACATTCATATCTAAATGTATTATCGGTTTTCCAAATTAAGTGTAGATTTGTCAAATGGAACCTCATTTATAAGCTTTTACATTATTTTGGGACCCCCCCTCTAATTTTGCCCCCTCATGACAGAACCCCACCAAACTTTGCATACTCACTCGGAATCAGGTCAGAAATATACAAGCAAAATCAGTGGGCGGGCCTGCACCAATGGCCCTAGTTGTAGTGGAGAAGGTTGACCACATAAATTAATGAAGGGCCTTACAGTTTCCTTTGACAGAAGACTAAATGCAATATAACAAATGACTGCAGCCCTTGAAACATGTTTGGCTTTGATCATATGTTCCGCAATGAAGGCAGTGCTCTCCAGTGTCGATTAGAGGTCACACACCTCTGATCTATTCCATGTAGGTGCGCAATATACCCCAACAATCCACTCACTCACCTCTACTTTTCAACATCTACATGACACCCCTAATAGACATCATCAATACATCTGGTATCTCCTGCTACAACTATATGGATGACACACAATAATCTACAAATAGGTGAATCACCCGTCACCAAAGGCTGCAGACATTAAAAACTGCCTTACACAGGTGGGCGCATGGATGACAGCAAACAGACTAAAACATAGCCCTAATAAAACAGAACTGATGGTCTGCAATTCTACAGGTTCTAATTCCAACAGAATCCCTTGGCCTGATGAGATGGGCCCTTGCCTTCTACTGTGGAAATGACAGTTTTTATGTACGCTTTTATTTGCAATGTAGTACATGACCTTTAATTTCCCCACTGTATTCAATGTATTGCACAACTTCATTTTCCAAAGTATTGTTTTTTTTTAATTTTTCCCAAATGCATTTTCCTCTGTGTCCCGTGCACTGTGTGGGTGGGGGCTTGTAGACCCAAGCCAAGAGGCGTCAACAAAGAACCAGTTCTATCCATTGCTCAGCTGCAGCCTGGAACCCCTTTCAACTCTTCCTCCCACTCGCCCCACCCCATCATGAATCCCCCTTTGTCCTGGCATGAAGCCTCTCTAAACCCAGCAAGCCAGTTCTACTTGTGTCCAACAAGTAACCTCCCCCTGGGTCCACATTGCCCTGCACTGTATGACTTAAATGTTTCCTGCTTTGCTTTGTGGCTCCACCTCCCCTGAAGAGCGAGCAAGCAGCAGACTTTTCTCTCTTCCAACACACGCCTGCTATATATTTATGTCAAGTGCCCTGTCTGTGTATTCTGTCCTGTATTCACTGTGTTTGGTCCCCACATTGCCTGATCACCATATTTTGCACTTGATTCTGGCACACTGGACAGTAAGCCTGCCAACTCCAATTTTTGATAAATCTGTACTCTGCTCTACTTAGACCAAGTGACAGTTGGTGGGGGGGCTCTGGAAATCCCATGCTGTAATTATCCTGAGTCACCAAGCTAGTCCCTGTTCTGGGAACCTCCTCCATTCCCTCTTCCGACAAATAACCTCTCCTTTGGGCCCAACTGGCCTGCACTATTTCCTATAATTAACTTCCACACCTCTGGGCTCAACTCCCCTGACCTGTAAATCACACAACATGTCCTAGCAACAGCCAAACAAACACTCCTGGGTGGGGGGGTGGCTAACCCTGGAAGGGTTTGCAGCGACACTACGTGTCCTTGCAACAGCCAAACAAAGACTCCTGGGTGAGGGGGCTGGCCCTGGAAACGACCCTGCAACACTTGCCCAAACAAAGACTTGCCTGGGTGAGGGGGCTGGCCCTGGAAGTGACCCCGGAAACACTTGCGCAAACAAACACTTGCCTCGGTGGGAGCCCGTCCCTGCAGTGGGCGGGAACAAGAGCCTTACATAAGCCTGTGGAGAAAGGTCTGGGACTCCCTTTTTTCCTTGGCTGCTGGTGGTGTGGTGTGCTGACGTGGGTTGTGGCAGAGGCTGCAGAAGCTCTTCTGACAGGTACCTTCCCCTCTGTCTGCCTTTCTCCTTCTCACCTGGTTCCCTTCCTCCCTAACCCTGCTCTATTTTCTCACTAGTGGGTCTCCTGGCCTCTGTCTCTTCTTCCCATGCTTCTCTGTCATAGCCTCTCAGCCTCTGCCCCCTGCCTGCCTCCGTGCCTCCCTGTTCATCTCTGCTTCTCTGTCCCGCTTGTGTCTCTGTGTCTGTCCCCCTGTGTGTCTGTGCCCATGTGTGTCTGTCCCCCTGTGTGTCTCTCTACACCGGTCTCTCTCTCATTTTCCCCCTCACCATCTCTCCCAGTCACCCTTCTTCAACCCTTCCCTTTCTCCCTTGATGTCCCTTCCCCCACCTTTGCATACAAGGGTACTCACCAGGCTCTGGGTACCATGTCAGTGGGTGTGCCTAGCTAGTCAAGTGTGTCAAATGTATCTTGCTGGCAATGAGTTACTCCTCTTCCTGTAATACTTCTGTTCCTGGTTTCTACAAAGATTTTGGTGCCTATATTGTGTTCCCACTTTTCCATGTAACCTGCCCGTTATTACCAGAGGGAGGGTCCCGGTCCGTCTGCGTACACAACGCACCCCGACTGGGTCTGTTGACTCCCTGGTCCAAAACTCTGGCTCTGACTGGGGTCTCGCACACAGCCCCCACCTCCCCCATTTTGGCCTGCCCCTATTTCCACACTACCACATCAGAGATTTTGGGACCATAATGGACAAAACCCTTAATCTTGATCCCCAGATTAGAGCCATCCTCAGAAGCTGTTTCTCACAGCTGCACCTGTTAGACCACATCTTACCTTACTTAACATTCACCCATAAGGCCATGGCCATCATTTTTATAATAGTATCCAAACTAGACTATGCCAACAGCCTCTATCTCAGGCTCCCAGATTACTTAATGCAGAAACTTCAAAGAGTTAAAAATGCAGGGACAACACTTCTTTTCAGAATGAAGCAATTTGAAAATATCACACCAGCATTACGTATTCTCTACTGGCTAGCCATAAAAAAGGGTTAATTTCAATACCGTGTGCATCCCCCATCGTATACACCATGGAGGGGTCCCTTCCTTCATCAGAGGTTTGCTTCAAAACTACGCTCCCTCCAGAACATTGAGGCCCAGCAATGCTACACTAGTATTAGTACTGAACTTTGACAAAAAACAGCAAGGAGGATCCTCTTTTTCATTTCTGGCCACAAAAGTGTGGCACACCCTACCCAAACCTTTCTGTCTGGAAGTGAACCACCTGACTTTCAAGCAACAGCTCAAGACTTGGCTTTTTGACCGATCACTTTGAAAGAAATGTAAGATAATAGCAATTGACTAAAGACACTAAACCAGAAACGTGGACTTCTTTAAGACAAGCAATTTTTGAAACTCCGACTACCATCTGTGGGAATCAGATTTGATCACTGGATTCTCTGCCTGTGAGACACTCGTCTGCACCAGAATCTCATCTCAGTGAAATTGACAACCAAGCATCTTTACACTACCCACACTCCTTCAGACCGACCAGGTCTAGTGTACTTAACAGACTCAGACACTATCTGTCTTCTATCAACAACCATTCTGTCCATTTTTGCACTTCGCAATCCAAAGGCTGCCCAAACGGCAAACATGCCTGGTCCATACCGACTACAAACAACATAGAGCTTTTTACATCGGCAAAAGGTAACAAGTACGTTTGACCTGCAGCCATCAACACCACACATTTTTGCATCTGCCTTCCCGTTATCTAACACACCCTGCTTTCTGACATAGCCATGCGCATTGAGACCAACATTGTCAGCAGAGGAGTGCTTTATAAGACCACTTTACACAACATACATTATATGAAGGTCTGTACTCAGCCTTTGAGCTGCATGTGCTGACTAAACCCAATAAGCTGAAATAGGTCATGCAAGCAAAGGCACAGAGCACCCATCAACTAAGGGGACACCATTGCAATAAGCAACACTCTTTTACATTTGGTTTTTCGCTATTGGCCTATTATCTTAAAACAATTATTTTTAGAGATTAAGGCCATCCGTTCATTGCTTCAGCGTAAAAGACACAGTTGACTTTAAAGTCTTTTGTCTAATTTTTAAATGTTTAAATTGCGTTGCTCCCTCATATTTATCAAATAAAATCTGCAGTTCGAGTGTCAGCTGCAGTCAGGGGTTAAACTGTTGTTAGTATTTCCATCTTCTGTGTGTGTTCCTAGGGGTGACGGAAGATTTGGAGTCTATGGTTCCCAATTGTGTAACAAGTTGCCAGGTGAAATCCGGACTTTGAAACCGTGCCTGCCTTTTATAAAGCCTTAAAAACCCACTTGTTTAAGTGACTGACTGGTGGTCGCACTACTTTAAGTCTACCTTCTGGCCACATTTGTTATTACTGAGTCTGCTAATCCTTGGTCGTCTTTAGCTATCTACTGTATTATCTGCGCCTAAGTTCACGCTTTGCCTACCGTGTCAAACATCCTTGCACCACCACTAAACATGCCTGTTGCCTTTGCTCGGGCTATCAAAGATGAATGCTCCCTTCATGCTTGGTTCCATAGTGATGCACACATAACTAGCCCACTGTACTGGCGGTGCAATCTGTTCAGCAAAAAAATAGATCTTTTTGTATGGCTGCAATGGTTATTTTTTTTTTTTAAACTTCTGTTTATATTGTTTTCAACAATCAGCCTATGGTGACATTCAACAGGCTCTCAATCCACATTCCATGGTTAGTGTAACACCTGTTCATAGTACCTATTGCACATACATATCGCTAAGCAGTGACTAGTCTGACCCCTTCATCCAGAGGGGACACAATCCAACAGACCCGCCCTCTGGCCATCCAGCCGAATCACCTCCATCATGAGGGTTCCCCTCATGCCCACACTGAGGTTACAGTCATAGAAAGCCCCCCCACCAACCCCAAACCACCCCTCCTAAATCCCTGCTGTTCCCTGGGCCCAGTGGGCACCCACTACATGTCCATTGCTTTTGGGGGCCCTACCCACCTCTCTGACCCCCCCCCCCCAGGTCCCTCTGTTCTCCTTGCAATTACTATTTTTGATATGTTCGACACACAAGGTTCAGCGCATTTACAAGATACCTTTCCTATAATCATTTTGCAGCAAGCTGAGATAGAATCTGATACAACCTGACATGGTACAATTACCGCCATGTAATATGTTCTATTTAATACCACCAGTGTACACACGTGCATGCACAGCACCAACCCACCCCCTCTCTCGAATTCACACACAAAGTATAAGTTACTTTTATGAAAAATAAATATGCTTTTCACACACGCGTGGATCGCAAGAAACAGACAGCAAGAGTGTGGCTGGTTTGAAGACACCCCCACATCCTGCCCCTCTCCCGGCTCCAACGTACCACCCACTTCCCACGCTTCACCCCACCCCAAACCTCCCTTCCTGTTGCTGGCCTGTCAGGTTAAATGTATGAACTGAGAACTGCTGTGATAACACATTTTAGCTATTGTTTTTTTAAAATATGAAACTGCACCAAAATATGAGGCCACACACAAGCCCCCAGATATCCAGTGCCTGTACAAACGCCCAAAAAAGCAATCGTAAACCAGCATCTTCCCACAACTCTATCGCCATCGCACAGCTGGCAATCTACCTAGATTGACTGGGTGTTACTGTGTTACAGTACTGAAGAAGCACCCTTTACAGTAGGAAACATGTCGACACTGACTACCTGGTACTGGCCACCTTGTGAGAAAATTATGCTTTCTCTAAACTATAAAATCACTGTCACACCGTGAATAAATGCCTGGATGTAAAAATGGACCAGTGAATGATTCGAATGTATTTGCACCGTCTGTCAGTTTCTTTTTCAGGACCATAGCTGCACCCAGCAGAATGAGACTATTGGTCAACATGGAGGATGCAGCATTAAGATTCAAAATGAGGATACACCCAACTATGCATCTAACCAATTATCCTCTGGTGTTATATTAGCATTATAACATGGAAAGTGACAGCATCAAATGACATCTTATCATTCTATTGTAATGTACACACACATATCCTATATGGTCTCTGGATTATTTTCTGCCTTCTTTAGTTGCCTGAATTAGTTTCAAGACGTTTTGCGCGGATTTACTGCCTTTTCCTGTAAATTCTTCTTGGTGGTTGTTGCATACATTCACTGTATTCGTTGAAAAAATACATTGTTTTCCCTCCTGTAGCCAATTCCTGTCTCTTATCACTTCATGACCTCTGCTCCTAGGGTTCATCAGCAGCTAACAATAGCAATTCTTGCACAGTGCTTATGCCATTCAGAATCCTAGGCCTCTGCCCCCTTGAACTCCTCCACCCACTGCATAAGTATGTATTTTGTTGAAGCCCCTGCTCCCAGATTTCGAGGTTGAAACAATGAACTATTTCTGCTGTCGGTCTCTGGACTGTCTCCAATCTGTTTTTCTTTTTAAAGACAAAGTCCCAGAACGGACTGTGTACCTCTTTTCAGAACTAGCCATGGTACTACTCTAAGGGGCCGATTCATGGAACAAATGTGCGCTGAAAATCTTGGCGCACGCTGGCGCAAGCGTGAAAAAGCAAGCGCACGCGCACGCGTGCGATTCATGGAAGTGCCTGCGCGTGTTAACTGCGGAATGTGCGCCAAATCCTTGCGTGGCACACACGGCGCACACGTCATTCCAACATCCCGAACGCGGTGCGCGGTGCACACAGCGATAGCGCACAACGTCGGCGCACATACCAAAAAGGGGGCGGGACACGAGGCGTAACACGCAGAATGGGGAACAACGCGTGAAAAAGAAGGCTAACTGGGGAAGTACTGCAGGGAAATACACGGAACGCCCACACGCATGCAAACAACATGTATTCATGGAATCGAATATGGGAAACCCGCGCACGTGAAAAGATGCGCATAGGCGTCAACACATCCGCCACACAAAGGCAGGCGGAAGCATCCCCGTGCACAGTATAAAACTGTGCGCAACAACAAACACGTATATATAGCTATGATGAATGCCCCATTTGTCGCAGCACTGATCGTGGGACACTGTAGGAGGAGGAGAATAGCCAGGCCCCTCATTTTTTTGCCCCATACAAGCCCTTTTGGGATGCCTGACGACCAGGTCTATGGCAGGTATAGGTTTCCACCTCATATCACCCTAGACCTGGTAAGGGAGTGGGAAGATGACCTTACATCCCCCACCCTGTGCTCCCAAGCATTGAGCCCCTTGGAGAAGGTGCTCAATCTCCTGCATTTTTTGCCCACTGGGTCATTTCAGCGGACAACTGCCATAGTGGGGGGAGGTCTCACAAGCCACGCAGTCACGCTGCCTACAGCAGGTGTTGGCAATCATGACTGCGTGCTCCTCAGTCCGCAGGCACATATACATGCCCAGAACACCCACAGAAAGTCAGGCCGTGGTCCAGGACTTCTACAGGGTGGCACACTTCCCCAAAGTGCTCGGTGCCATAGATTTCACCCATGTGGCCCTACGTCCACCTAGGGCCACTGAGCACATCTATCGAAACCGCAAGCACTGGCATTCCATCAATGTGCAGGTTGTATGCGATGCAAAGGGAATCATCACCTCTGTCTATGCAAACTACCCTGGATCAACCCATGACAGATTCATATTCAGAATGTCCGCCCTGATCCGGGCACTGGAAGCTGGGAAGCATGGCGACACATGGGTCCTAGGTGAGTACAAATGCCTGTGCACATGCATGCATGTCACACACAGACAAATACACAAACCCAACTAATCACAACTATTACGACCTCCCCAGGGGACAGTTCCTACCGTCTGAGCAACCACATGATGACGCCAATCCGGAACCCCACCACACCACCCCAGGTAAAATACAACGCTGCCCATATTGCAATCAGGGCCATAGTGGAGCGCACATTCGGAGTGCTCAAGTCACGCTTTGGCTCCCTTGACTGCTCTGGCGGCCAGCTACTATATGCACCCCCAGTAGTGTGCAGGATCATTGTGGCAGCATGTGTCCTGCACAATGTTGGAACACGGCAGGGCGTACCGGTGGACATGGTGGTGCCCCCACATGCCTAACCACAGGCACAGGCGCTTCCCATGGGAGGGGAAAGCGCAAGTGGCGAGGCAGCCCCGACCCAGCTTGTGGCCACATTTTTCACCTAAACTCCCACCCCTGCGGAGTGCACACAGGCCTGGCACATACCAGGTGACAATCGATGATGACAAAGAGACAGTCAACTGTCACAACCATACCACCCTGAGGATGTTGCCATGGGAGTGCTACATTGCGTGCATACCTAGCTACTTAAACATAACCAATCCTGTGTGACCAAAAGGAACACATGCAAGGTGTGTATCACACCCCCCGAAAAACAGGCCATGACAATCCCTGGTTTGTCACCCAAACCCTCCCAAATCACATCACCCTTGTCTGCCACACCATGACATGGCATGCAACAGCAAAAGGCCAACACATGACCAATAACATATGAAGTGGCATGTGATGAATGGAAAGTGGCCCGAGACAATGATGCCTGACATGGAATCAGATGAAATGACTGACAACAACTTCCCACACATACCAAGTCATACACAAATGTTGTACACCAGTGGTAGCTTCAACACAGCACTGAATGCCTGTTCACATGCACATTGGGCAAGTCAAAATCACCACTCCCAAACCTGTGTGCTGTGTGTGTCTCCTGCTACACACTGCTCAGCAGAGCACAGTGAGCAGCCATTGTGTTGGGGATACACCTTGAGCATCACATCAAAAGGACAAAATAACACATTTTCCCATTGACGCATGTCCAGGATCCCCAAATGATAATTGATCATGCGCTGCAGGGACACAGCGTGCCCAAGAAGGCAATATGAGTGCATCTGTGGGCATGGAAGGTTGGTTGTACGTGTGGTGGAGCATTGTGCAACTGTGTGTGTCAGTAGGGACATGCACTCAATATATGCATGTCAAATCAAGTGACCCTCAGTGTCCTATACATATCACATGTGAACATTGCCCCTGTGTACACCCCAGCATGTCAAACCACCAAAGTCCCCTGACACCTGAAAAGTAAATACAACACAGGAACTGCCATTGACCAGCAGAACACATCATGTACATAGTACCCCACAATGACATTGTCAGAGAGTGCCCAAACACTGTAGCCCAGGCTTACTGTCCAACAACAAAAGGCCCTCCCTCATTTATACATCACCATGACCTTCTGAACAACTGTGTTCAGGGTATGTAGACTTCTCCCTTTTAGTCTACCTGGCTACAGGATCCCCCTACCCCTTGGTCTTCATGCTCCACCTTGTGTGTAAATAAGGTCCAGCCCCCTCAGAGGCCTCCTTGACTGGTAAAAATACCAAATCGCAGAGAACTCCAAGGAGCCAAACCCCCAAATCAGGGGAAAAGCCTCTCGGCACAAAAACACCCTGGAAGAGTCTCTAGTAGATTACTCGAAGTGCAAAAAATGTCCTGGCACATGTACATGCCGAATGATCGAACTACCAAGGTAGCACAGTACAAATGGTTCAACAGGAAGGGTACCTTTTTCCGGAAACAACATACAGTGAGGATGCAACAACTGATGGGTCGTGTCACAGCTCCGGTCTCCAGGCGCAGGAGTGGCACGAACCAACCACCCCCTACGTGGTCTGGGCGCCTGCAAGGTAAAACGTACACAGGCCTCCGAGACCGTGGTGGGAAAAGAGGGTCAGGGATCCGTTGGTTGGACAGGCATTGGTATTCAGGATAACCGGAAAGAGGGGCAGGAGAGGGGAGTTGGATTTTCAAGGGAAAGTAGGAAAAATACAAAATACAACTATTGACAATAACACATACTCAATGAGAGAAACCATGTTCTACATGCACATAGTACGAAATGAGTGAAATGCAAGACAAAGAGAGACTTATCTCTGGGGTGAGTGCTGGCCTCCTGCCTGCGCACTCTCAGGTCCGGTAACAGGATCAGTTCAATGCTGAAAAGAGAGCGTGAGTTACTAATCTGTGTGTGTTTACAACACACACACACAACAACATTCCTGCCCCAAAGTAAGTGACTTCTCCACAAACAAACACCCTTGTCTGCTGCTATGTACGTATACGTTAGCTTGCCCCTGTGATGGTTCATACACTGTCAATGCAGTAAGGCAGGCGGACGTGGGCGCGCGGTAAATGGAAGACCAATGCGTCAAGAATCACACATGATAGAATGGTCCCTGGGTGACCTGCTAGACGCGTATAGCGGGGTGCGACTTCAGCACAAGTCGTGTTCTGGCAGCAGTGGATTACAATAGGTAGTGTGAGTGACAATTTTCACATGCAAATGATATGCACTGCACACGAGTCTGTGCCTCGCTGGGTGTCCCTGTGCGCTGTATAAGTTTCTGGCTCGGAACGCTACTGCGCTAATAACTCAGCTTCTATGGAGCAGGAGGGACTGGAGGATATGTGCGACAGCCCCTGCGTGTGCCCCTGACTATAAACCTACTTGGCATTTGTCACTCAATGCATCTTAGCTGTACTGTGCGCTTCTACAACAATATCTGGCCAAGCTCCCCATCAGTGGTGCTACTTAGCATGCATGTGCAAGTGGCCTGGTGGAAGGTTGGCTGTAGTGTGGCCCCCTTGTGCTGCTCACCTTGCTTGGAGCTCCTGGAAACATGTCTGCTTCTGTTGGACGTCTGACCACAAGCCCTGTGCTACTGCTTGCGCACACATGCGCATGTCTGCACCACCGAACGTAGCCAGGTTTCTGTAGTGCTTCGCCCTGTGCCTGCTGGCAAAGGTGGTCTGGAGGCTCGTTGTCCTGCTGAAAGGGCATAAAACATATAAATAACACTGGAAAGTTCCCTGTGTGTGTGTCTTCATGCTGGTTGTCACTGGGCCATGTTAGAGACCTACATCAGAACTCGTCCCACCATCAGTGTGACTTTGACAGGCAAAGGGTGCAGGCTACTGTCTACAGCATGAAGTGCATCAAGCACATATACAGGAAAGAAAATAACATACATCACAATCTAGATCAATTAATGGTCATATCAATCATGAACCCACACAAATTGATCACAGACATGCCGTGGATAAAACCCCCACAATCCCCACTAGGGGTGTAAACACAAGTAGTACAGCAGCAGACAGGCCACAGATATGACAGTCCAAAGCCCTTGTGTAAATGTTTGTTACATTGAACCATCCTTGCGAGCCCATGGATAAGGGAAGCAGGAATGGCCTATGTGAGTCAGGACCCCAAGCTGCAAACACATACACGAGCCAAGCTTGAAGGGCCCAGCTGGAACAGACAGTGGATGCTCTCAAAAGCCACAAAGCACCACACCGTCACATGAATGCACAATAGACAAGCAATTTTAAGCTATATTTACTAATTAAACCAACTATAAAAACCTACATTACCTAATTAAACAATCAAAAACCATATTAACTAACTAAACTAAGAAGAAAAATTAAAAATGGCCACATACGACCCAGGGGGGGAGGCACCCGGGGAGGGAGGTACAGGGTGCACCTCAACACCCACATGCGATGATGTTGAGACAAAAAAAAAATCCTCCATGGGCTCAACGCCTGCACAGATCGACCTGTGTGGGAGATATCTTGTTGTCCGAATCACCCTCTGACTGAAAAGGTTGATGTGGCACAGTACCCTGGCCACGCCTAGTCACAGCTTGCCCCTCATCTGCAGCAAGTCTGCGGGATGGGTGACCCCGGTTCTGTGCAGCGATGACACGTAGGTCAGCATGTAGAAGCTTGCGTGATACGCGTGCTTCCTCTTACAAGGTAGCATGTGTAACACAGAGTTCTTTCTGCATGGCCTGGCTGGACAACTGGTATACCTCCCGGCAAGCATGTAGCTTAGCCAAGATGGTACTCGCTAGCTGCTCCAACCTCTCCTCTTGAAAGGGGCCCCTAGGGGTCCCTCGCGATATGGAAACAAGGCAATAACCATGCACGAAAGGATGCGCCAGACACGAGGTTCCAATTCCCAATGCTAGGGTTTATTGTAAGCAAAAATAGTCCCAATTGGCCAACTGTGGTCTCACGCCCCGCGACGTGTATTTTCTAGACCTCGAGGGACGCAAGAGAGCAAATTACATACATCAGTTACATATATACAAAATGCATATCATACAATCAGCTATGTCATGTTTAACACCCCTCTTTTATTAAGTTTCTTTGAACTCGGGATGATGATGGACATTTCCGACGAGTATGACAATTATGACACTTTCGATGTCTATTCTAGTAACAATGTGCAATTTAGAAAGTGCGGAGGCATCTTCTAGTTGTTGAACAGAACACGGTGCTTCTGTTCTTGGAAGCAAGCTGCACACGGGGGAAGAGCCACATTCCAAGCTTTGCTATCTATGAGGTGCTATTCTGTCCTGGGAGCCGACACGCTCTAAAGGGTTTTTGTGAGGGGGGGGCGTAAGAAGAGCATAATTCAAGCCTTTAGCTGCTTTATTCTAACATATTCTACCACAGTACAAGACTGGCTGGCAGCTGTGACATGATTAAATGCCCCGCAGCACTCCCTCAAGGCTACAGAGAGGGAGCGTGGGCATTCCTTTCTGGGCTACTCATGAGGAGTTTCAACAAACTCCTCTGTCCCGCGACCTTGCCCTTTCATATTCAGACAACAATGTTAACAGTTGAGCAGAGTAAGCAGAATTCGCAAGAATTGCAAGCTGCAAAGCAGTTTTAGACAGAAAGCAATGAGCAATGGTTAACAAGCAAAATGGCGATTCTTGCTACATTTAAAATGGCTGCTTGTTCGTCAAGCATAGCAGTCTGTATTTCTATAATTCTGTGCATAAGACGGTTGGCCTTCGGCCATCAAGATACGTCTATCATTCAAATGAAGGGTATTCACTTTTCCAGATTGACACTCTGACCGCTTCCTCTGGGACATCAAGAGCACACCGAGAGTAGATCTGAGGGTATCATACTCAACCCTCATGGCATCCATGTGTGCCTGTGCATGAGCAGCAATTGCTTCACGCAAAGACACCATTTCAGCCCGGCATGTCCTGTCTGATGCCGCCATGCCCAGCCTGAGCGAGCGGGCAGTGGACTGCGCCGCCCGCTGCTGGAATTCCACCTGCCTAGCAGGGGGTAGCACGGATTGGGCCACACGCTCCATGCTCTCAGCGATGTTATCAATTGCTGCCCCCTGGTGTTCTGAATTGGCAACCATGGCTTGCTCCCACTCAGTATACCCCAGTGAAGCACGGCCACCGCGTTGCTGGCTTGACACCTGCGCGGCCCAAGGAGCTGACATCCTTGTTGGGTTGGCACCGCCCGCAGCTGCAGGACTACATTCCTCTGTCGACCTGATGCCCAGGCACATCAGCAACTTGAGTGGAGGGTGACCCTGCGTCCCAATCCACCACAGGCGGAGGTCCCACCACCGTCTGGCCCCTCAGTGCAGGTGTCGCGGACAGAGAGCGTCCACATCAGAATCACTCACCCCTGACGAATGGACCCGATGCACATCCAACTCGACATTGTCATCAGAGTGATCATCCGAGCTAGACTCATTGCCAGCCCTAGACAAGATGGTCTGCAACACAAGTGGGTTCTCGTGGCCTTCCACCCCGCGACCCCCACTTGTGCTGGATTACTGGTGTGATAGCAACCCTGTGTCTGGTATGACAGCACCATCCTCTGGCTCCTTTGCGTCATCATCTGGAAAGGGGAGGAAAGATTAACATTAGTACACATGTCAGAAGCACATGAAACACACACACACACACATAGACATCACATACACAGCCAACACATGAAGCAGACATGTCACACACAAATGAGAACCTGGCATGCTGTCATGAACTACAGAACACACCCTGTTTGGACTTCCTGGTCCTTCTCTCAACGGGGCTTACACTCCTTTGTACTCCCAACATGGCCGTCCACTGTGAAACACCTTCCTCGCTCTACACCTTGGACGTAGCGTGTTCTATTAATAGACCACACCTCCCGCGGCTCAGCGTGTCTCAATGCTATTGCGAAGTAGCGACCAGATGTGTGCTCATTAGCTCACGGTATTGTTTTCCTTGCTTCTTTCCAGCCAATCCCATTCCTAGTCCCTTTCCTTCCTTTCTTGATTCCTGGACTCGTGTGCTAGTAGCGCACTCTGTAAATCTCCCGGATTCCTGGATCGTTGCTTCCTGGAACATTGAACGCACGCTGGAGTCAGAAGAGACTCGTGCAGCCTTATTCAAGACTCGATCCGTCCGCAAGAAGGCATCGATCAAGAAATCCAGCAAGGATCGAACTCGGTGAGAAGGGGGGAACTCCTTGACAGTTTGAGACGCCACTCGACTGAACTCGATATGGACATGGAAGCGGCCGTCCAGGATCTGATGCGTGGCATGCAAGAGCTATCAACCGAGGTGCAGAATCTAAAGGCGGAAAACGCCACTCTCAAACAATTAGTTCTATCCCGTGATTCTGCCACAAAAGAAAGTGTGTTGCTGGGCAGCATAGTGGACAAATACGATGGGTCGGCAAAAACCATTCGCGGATTCCTGTATTCATGTTTGGTCCACTTTACTTTTAAGCCCTACTACTTTGCAACTCCCAGGGCTAAGGTGGGGTTCATAATTTCCCACTTTTCAGGAAATGCCTTAACCTGGGCTATGCCCCGCGTTAATTCTGGCGATGCTCACCTAGATGACTATGATGGCTTCATACAAGCCCTTAAGACCATGTTTGACTGTCCAGAGCAGGTCTATAGTGCCCAGGAATGCCTGTTAGACTTTCAGCAAGGATCCCAGGATATGTTCACCTATGTTACCCGATTAAAGCAATTAGTCAAGGAAGCTGATTGGTCCCCTGAGGCGAGTTTTACCCTTTTCAGGAGAGGACTGAATGAGGAGATTAAGGATGATTTGGCCAAAGTGGCTCGCCCAAACTCACTCCAGGCACTTATGGATCTTACCATGCAAATAGATTTCCGTATCCAGGAAAGGAAGGCAGAGAAGAAGAAATCCAGAGGTAATCCTCCGAAGCTGTCCTTTGAGAGTACCAACAAGACGGACACAAACCCAGGCTCAGTCTTTGAACCAGAACCCATGCAGATAGGAGCCTTCCGTGGACCTATATCCCCGCAAGAAAGGATGAGAAGGATTCATACGGGGTTGTGCATGTATTGTGCCTCAGACAAACACTTGGTTAGGGAGTGTCCTCTAGCCCCTCCTCGGCGTTCGGGGAACACCAGCTCCCGATCCTAGATGGAGCAGAGCTTTGGGAGAGAGATGTTTGCTCCACATCAATTCCATCCTTGAACTCTCCTGCACAAAACAATTTGGTGATACTACAGGCCTTCCTGTCGCACTCCAAGAATAAGACCTATCGCATTCTGGCCTTGGTAGACTGCAGAGCTATGGGAATTTTCATTGATCAAGACTGGGTTGTTAGTCATCATATTCCGTACGAGACACAAAGCACCATGCAGCCGGTGGAAGCAATCGACGGAAGATCCCTCACTTCAGGACCCATAAGCCTGCAGACAAAAGAGATCCAGCTTTCCATAAACCATCACCGAGAGCGGATTACATTCAACATCATTAAGTCAGCTCATTACCCCATGGTATTTATTGGGTATGCCCTGGTTACAGAAGCACAATCCGTATATCAATTGGACAGCATGATCACTATTCCTAGTCTCAGAGTTTTGTATGTCCCACTGTCTATTCCTGGATCCCTCCTCGACACCCCCTAAAGAACCACTAAGAGACCAACAAACACCACTCATGGTTTCCAATATCATACAAGTCCCAGAGGCCTATCAGGGATATGCTGATGTATTTTCAACTGCCATAGTCCAGGCCTTACCCCATTCACAGACCTGAAGACTGTGCCATAGATACAGATCCCTCAGCAGTGATTCCCTTCGGCAGAATGTTCATCCTTTACGAACCAGAGAAAAAGGCCCTACGAGAATACCTGGATACCAACCTTGAAAACGGCACCATAAGACTCTCAAAATCTCCAGCGGGTGCTTCGTTGTTCTTTGTTCCCAAGAAGGACACCAAGGAACTCAGACCTTGCCTCGACTATCGTGGCTTAAATCAATGCACCCTCAAAGATCGGTACCCACTGCCCCTGATCTTGGATATCCTGGAAGCTGTGAGAGGCACCGTAATATTCACAAAGTTGGATCTCCGGGGTGCCTATCCTTTGATCCGTGTCCAGGAAGGAGACAAATGGAAAACAGCCTTTAGAACACCCTTTGGTCACTATGAATATCTATTCATGCCCTTTGGACTAGCTACTGCCCCCGCAGTTTTTCAACCTTTTTTGGATAGGGTGTTTTCTGACATGTTATTCCCCTTCGTCATTGTCTATCTGGATGACATATTGATCTTTTCCAAGGATCCTCTAAAGCATGAAGAACATGTAAAGGCAGTATTACAATGACTCCGTGAACACAAACTTTTAGCCAAACCCGAAAAATGCTTGTTTCACGTTACTTCTGTTCACTACCTAGGATTCATCCTTAGCCCAGAAGGAATTGGTATGGACCCTTCAAAGTTAAAGGCCATACTGGCATGGTCCGCTCCCACGTCCGTGAAACAAGTTCAATCCTTCCTGGGGCTTGCCAACTTCTACCGGAAGTTCATTTCTACCTATTCCGAGATCGTTCAGCTGATCGTTGCCCTCTTGAAGAAAGACACCCCCTTTATCTGGTCTACACCGCAAGATAAGGCATTCCAACATTTAAAGACAGATTTCACGCAAGCCCCCATCTTGGCCCAACCCGACATAAATCGGCCATTCCTAGTGGAAACGGATGCCTCTAACTATGCCATAGGAGCGGTCTTGAAGCAGGAACTTGGGGATAAACTGGAACACCCCATTGCTTACCTCTCACGAACCCTGACTCCCAGTGAGACACATTACTCCGTCCTGGAAAAGGAACTGTTAGCCATCCGCCAAGCCTTCCCTGAATGGCAACATCTACTTCTGGGTGCTAGATATCCAGTTCAGGTCCGCATGGACCATCGGAATCTTCAAATTCTACAGTCGTTGGAGTGCAGGAACAGTCGTCAGGCGCGTTGGGCCTACTTCTTTGCCCAGTATCAACTCCAAATCACTCATGTTCCCGGATCACAAAACCTGATTGCTGACGCCTTATCTCGACGTCCTGACTATATAACTATTGAAGACAGGGCCTATCCTAAGGTGTTTCCCCACACGATCTTTGTAGCTCAAGCAGTCAACCTCCTGGAAGAAATTCGAGTGCAAACCCAATCCTCTGACCTCTGGAAGGATATTTCAGGGAAGAATCCATGGAACCTAAGAGTTAAGGAAGGATATTTATTCAAGGACAATGCACTGGTCATTCCTACACAGAAATTACAACAAAGAATAATAAACCTCTGTCATGATACCCTTCACTCCGAACATCGTGGCATAACCAACACCCTCTGTCTCATACAAAGACAGTTTTGGTGGCCTGGAATGAAGACCAACGTACAGCAGTACATCAAAGCTTGTACTATCTGCAGTCAAAATAAACATAACAAGAGACCGGCGGGTCTTCTACTGCAACCTACACTGCCAACAAGGCCATCGGGATTCATTGCTACAGACTTCATTGTGGATTTACCACCTTCCCGAGGATACACGACCATCATGGTTACCATAGACTTGTTCACTCATATGGCTCATTTTACACCCCTGTGTAAGCTACCATCCTCATCCGAGCTTGCTGGAATCTTCCTGGAACACATATTCCGTTTACATGGACTTCCTTCCAAGATCATATCTGATCGAGGACCTCAATACGTCTCTCAATTCTGGAAACATCTCTGTCACATTTTGAGAATCCAACACGCCCTCTCATCTGGGTATCATCCCCAAACCAACGGGGTCACAGAACGTGCTAATCAGACCCTGGAGCAGTATCTTCGATGTTTCGCCACCAAGGTTCAGGATGACTGGTCGCTCCTGAGACCCATGGCTGAATTCGCCTACAACAATTCTGATCATTCAGCACTTAAGACCAGTCCCTTTTATTGTAGCCAAGGTTTCCATCCATCGGTTCTACCCTCTGTTCTCCCTCATCCTACACCAGTACCTACAGTTGACTCCTGGATAGAAACCCTCATCAACGTACACCAGGAGGCCAAAGAAAGTTTAGAGAGGGCCAGAACACAGACTAAGAGGTATGCGGATTCCAAAAGAAGACCAGGTCCTTCTTATGCAATTGGTGATTAAGTCTGGTTGTCCTCGAAATTACTACCCCGACATCTACGGCCAAACAAGTTGGCCCCTCGGTACTATGGTCCATTTCCCATCAAGGAAATTATCAATCCAGTTTCATACCGGAGCAGACTACCAGACTCCTGGAAGGAAATTCACCCAGTATTTCAAACATCCTTATTAAAACCCTACACCCAATCCTCCCGGAAATCCTGTCGACCTCCTCCTCTACTGGTCGACAACCAATTGGAATATGAAGTATCCCGAATATGTGACTCCAGGTATAAATGGGCTAAGCTTCCATACCTGGTTGAAAGGAAAGGATATCCTCCTAGTGAAAGAACCTGGGAACCACTTTCTAATCTCAGAAGATTTCACCTTATACACCCGGGCAAACCCGGAGGAACGGGTCTTCGGAGGAGGCATGCTGTCATGAACTACAGAACACGCCCCTTTTGAACTTCCTGGTCTTTATCTCAACAGGGCTTACACTCCCTTGTACTCCCAACATGGCCGTCCACTGTGAAGCACCTTCCTCGCTCTACACCTTGGACTTAGCGTGTTCTATTAATAGACCACGCCTCCCACGGCTCTGCGCGTCTCAATGTTATTGCGAAGTAGTGACCAGACGTGTGCTCCGTAGCTCGCGCTATTGTTTTCCTTGCTTCTTTCCAGCCAACCCCATTCCTAGTCCCTTTCCTTCCTTTCTTGATTCCTGGACTCGTGTGCTAGTAGCGCACTCTGTAAATTGCTCGGATTCCTGGATCTTTGCTTCCCGGAACTTTGAACGCACGCTGGAGTCGGAAGAGACTCGTGCAGCCTTATTCAAGACTCGATCTGTCCGCAAGAAGGCATCGATCAAGAAATCCAGCAAAGATCGAACTCAGGTGAGAAGGGGGGAACTCCTTGACACATGCATCCAGTGGCCTTGAGATGCAAACACATCCTAAAAGCAGAAATGGATGTGTGTAAATAGCAAAGCCTACACTATTACAAAATGTAGTATATGAACTCCATCAAACACCACCTCTGTCCGGCACATGTCACAGGCAGAAAAGACAGATGGAAACTAAGAGATGCATAAGCATGCCTGAACTGCAAATTGACCACTGCTGCAAGTGAATCCAAACACACAATGACACAGGTAACATGCATGTAGCCATGCATCACTGAAGCATCATCAGCAATATAGCTAAATCCATCTGCAGCTCGCCCCGTACCGGGTGGCATGGGCCATTTAGAAATAGTGAATGTCACAAGCAAAGCAAGGGCCTGCAACCAGGCATGAGGGACCATAACGCCCTGTACTGTCCGAGCTGCAGGA
This sequence comes from Ambystoma mexicanum, assembly GCF_040938575.1. Classification (NCBI taxonomy): domain Eukaryota; kingdom Metazoa; phylum Chordata; class Amphibia; order Caudata; family Ambystomatidae; genus Ambystoma; species Ambystoma mexicanum. The sequence continues at coordinate 288,449,434 of NC_090932.1, read as the reverse complement.
CATGAGGCCTCCACAACACTCTTCAGGTCCTGATTGTCCACATTGGGCTATGAATGTGCCCTGTTACATCATTCCCTGTGGAAATCTACATACCCAGGAACCACCATAGTAGCTAAGTGGGCCTGGGCATACACATACTGCACAACTGTGAACCTTTGGGATCATGCCAGTTCCATATAACGTGCGCAATGCAGAAATCTCACCAGCAAAAAACGTCTATCAACCACATATTACTCTGTCAACAATAAAGCTGCGGAAGACACATGTGTAAATGGACACTTTCACAAACACATGAGTGAGTACTCGCAATGTTGCACCACACAACGTTGAAGCTGCTTGCATATGTGCATGTGAAAGCATTCAAAAACACCCATTTCCCCATACACCTGTATTGTGAACATGACCAGCATCCAATACACCAAAGCGAGCAGCTATAATGCTGCTTGCTTTGATGTATGTGGAAGTGCACACATACACACGTGAAGGATGCTCCACAGTCATCACAACCCAATTGGCAAGCTACATCCAATCAGTGCCCTATGCCAGTTGGAATAGGCCGCACATTGCGGCCTATTCCTCAATAAACTCATCTAAACAACCACTAGGTAGTCCTAACACTGAGTACATGTGTCACAGGATGCACCTGTGCCTGTCGCATACATGACAAAGAAGGGATGAAAAACAGTCCATGCATGCCAGGTGACTTTGACACAGCATTAGTGAGTAGTCATGTAGAAGGGTGTAACCCGGCTCAGAAGTGGGTTGATGCAGTGCAGAACATGTGTACGTGACCTACTATCTACATGAACAAGTACATAATGAAGTCTACCAATACACGTGTAGGCAGTGCAAGGGCAAGTTCAGCCATCACGTGCAATGTGCATGCAATTGGTTGCATGGCTACAGGTAAACCCCCCACCCCTCCTAAGTGAAAATGCAGGAAAGCACTGCATGGCAGCGAAAGGGTGACCAGAGACCTGTGTATTGCCAGACGGTGTTGACTAGCGTCAATTGCATCATCTGAGTCAACTGACAACACAGCAGATGATGATGGGACAGTAAGCAGGACACATGTTGAACCCTCAGTAGTACACCCATGTGTGCAGAAGCCACTACACCAGTTGAACAGAGTCAGTCGGCCAGAAACAGGGTGAGGCCTGTGCCCCACATAGACTGTGACACCCTAAACCTGTGGGTGATGCCGGCCTGAGCCAGAGTGGGCATGGAATTGATGATCAAATGCCATGAAATGTAGGTCAGCCTGGACACGTACTACTATGATCATCCTGTCAAGGACACAAAGGGAATGCATGAATGCACATGGAGCATGAATGGGCACTCATGTCCCTGCGGATCATCTGCCATCTGCACAGTCCAAGTGAGACAGCCTGCATCAAGGACAGAGGATGTACCCCACTGCATGTGTCTGGCAGGTTGGCTGGTGGAAGTTTGCATGTACACAGGAGCATTGAACAGGCCAGGGCAGTACACCAACATGATGCACACCAGTGCCATGGTCCAATTGTGGTGCAGGGGGGGTTGAGGGGCAAGGGAGCATGCCTACGTGGAGTACCCGTATGCAGGCAGAGGACACATGCACGTCAGTCATGCAATGACATAGTCCCAGTGCTGAGAGGAAAGACACCCCAGGCTACATGCAGAAGGGCCAGTGAGCTGGAACATGGACCGGAGGGGCAGCCGGGTGACCAGCATGTGAGTAGGGTGCAAGTGTGGTGATGAGGACAGTCCCTGTTTGCTCTACATGTCCACTACCCTGCACAGCAGGCACGCATCAGTGAAGTATTGTATGACTTGCACATGAGAACCATGTACACATGACATGTAGTGGCAGTCAAGCACAACACATCACACAAGCAAAACACACATGGCCTCGACAAACACGTGACAACACTCATTGGACGGGGCATCAAAGTCCAGCATCTCTCCCACTCCCTGACCCTTCCTGTCGGTATGAACTCTGCACAGACTGACTTGTGCGGAGTGACGTCTTCCTTCTCAGGTGGTGGCCCCCTGCCAGTCACCAGAGTCATGTTGTAATTAGAGGCATGCTTCGCCCTTAGTGCTGCGTTTGAGGTCATCCCAATGCTTTTTGCACTCTTGAGCTGTGCGCACCTCATGGCCGAATGCACTCACATGATCCGCAACTTGCTTCCAGTGGGTATTACTATGGGCAGCTGTAGTTTGACAATTCGGCCCCACTAGCATGTCACGGTTGTGTTCCCGCACGTAGTCCACAAGGAAGTCCAGTTCCTGCACGCAGAAAGGCTTCTTCCTCAACGTGCCAGAGGCCAAAGCTGTGTCTGGGGTCCCAGCCAACTCTGCAGTTGCAACCTTCCTCCTCTTGGACGCTGGTCCAGACCCTGGCTGGCAAATGCCGCCCTGATCAATATGGGCAGCAGCGCTAGTGGAATGAGCCGAGGGAGTGGCAGGTGGAACATGGACGGAAGCCCTGACTTGCGTCAGTGGCTGCTGGGTGCCCTGGAATGGACCCTGCGCAGCAACATCTGCTACGCCAGGGTCATTGACCGGGACTGTCCTGGTTGGTAGACTCACAACCGGGGTGGTGTCGGCTGCATCTGCCCATGCACTTGCCAACACCCAGCTGGTCGGGGCAGCAGATGACATTACTGCCCCAGGGACACGCGCCTCGGTCAGGGCAGCCCTGCGTGCACCTACGGTGTGCTTCCTGACCTCGTGGAAATCTTCCATGGACTCTTCAAGTGCCAACGCAGCCTGCACTGGCAGACCCTGAGCCTGGGTGCGGGTGTCCACAGCTGCACCTGCAGCTACCACTACCCTTGGGCCCGTGGCAGTCGATGAAACGGACTGCCGGGTCACATGGGCGCCAGTGCCAGATGCAAGAACTGCATCTCCCAGAGCCGCAGGGGGTGGTGGCATGACTGCACCAACACGTGGCACATCATCGTGCCGAGCTGGCGCACCCCTGCCTCTTCCCCCTCTGCAGCCACCCTGGACACCCTGGAGTCCCCCTATTCCCTGGTCACTCCAGCCACGTCCCTGACCACACCCGCCATGCGGAGTACGTCCAGCTGAGGCGCCCCTCACCTTTCGTGGCCTCCCAGCCATGGCACAGATGGAGTAGTGCCGGCACAGATGTACTAGTGCCAATGGGAGGTGTACGCAACAATTGTCCTGGGCAATTGGGATGACAGGGGTGTGATACAAGATGTTAACAGCACCCCTGCACCTGTAAAGCTGTATGTGGCCCCAGTGATAAAGTGACGGGTTACGCAACGCTCAGGCACCCCAAAACTGCAGTAAAACCGTGCACGCAACCCCTGGTAGCCCACCTGTGTCGAATTAACCTCCTGCAGTACGCGGTGGCACCTAGGGACACGAAAAACACGTACGCGTGGGACACGCAGGCTACTATGACCTCAAAAACAGGTACGCGATACACAGGGGCACCCGCAGTGGGAAAAATAGCGTGCGCGACACAGCCGTCAGACTAGCGTGATAATGAAAAACAAGCGTAGCCAATACCCCCGCCAAAAGAAGAGATACGTCCTTGATCCGCTGTGAAGTTGTGATGGCACGCGAAACAACACAAAGTAGCAACACACATGTTGGTCTCCACGAAAGGCATGTACAGCGAACTGCTGGCCCCGCTCACCTTTAACCCTTGCTGAGGGAAATGCCTGCGCGCGTCACGTCACTTACGCGCTTTGGCCCTTTCCTCGGATTACACGCATTAACACGCGGACGTGCTGTTTTTTCACGTGCTGAATCACTATGCACCCGTCACGAGGGAAACGCACGCGCGCGTAACGCCACAGACGCGCTTATGCACTAAGGGCCTTTCCTCGAATTACACGCTGACGTGCAGTTTTTCACGTGCCAAATAATTCTATGTCAAGCTGGCCACGCAACAACACATGGAAGACCATGCTCATGCCCTGAAGGCCCTTTTCCTGACCCCAGAGACCCGAGCATGCTCCCACCTGCCATCTGCTGCTGCCTGCCTGCTGGCCACGTGCCCTGCTATTTGGTGACTGCACGTCAGCCATCTGCAGGTGTCCAGTTGCTGTGACCACACCTGCTGGAACAGAAGACTCCCGACTGGCATTCCATCCTCCACAGCCAGCCCCAGGACTCAGTTGCCCACCACCACCTGCCTCGGGGGTTACCATGTCGGGGGAAACACCATCAGAGACCACTGGCAACCCCCCGCCAGAGAGGCAGAGGGCTACCAGCTTCAGTGCCACAGACGTTGGTATCCTGGTGGAGCAAGTCCTGGGGCATTATGATGCCTTCTTTGGAAATTCACGTGCCGACAATGAAGGATGGAAGAGGATCTGGACGGACATCATGGCTGCCATAAACGAGGAGGGGGTGGCAGCCTGCGACATGCAACACGTTCGTAAGAGCTGGGAGGACTTCAGGTCCAGGACCCTCAGCAAGGCCCGGGGCCTTTTGAAGGGAAAGCATGCAGAGGGGTGCTGCGTCCACCTTAGCAACATCCAGATGAGGGCCCTGGAACGCATAAACCCAGCGCTCCACCGCCAGATCCGTCAGAGGCAGACCCGTCCGAGTCGAGCGGTAAGTGACCATGCCTACTGATTGGACGCTGTGCATGTCGAGGTGTGGCATGAGTGCGCAGGTTGGACGTATGTCTTGGAAGGCCCATGTTTGGATGTGTATGTACAGGGAAATGAGCCTGCCACATGTGAGTCCAGTCATGTGTGAGGCACATCAATGGTGTATGTGTTCAAATGCATGGTGCCCAAATGCATGTGTCGGTACACACATGTTTTGAATTATTTGGATGTGGCATGGTTGTGGTGTGACACATGGATGCTGGTTCCACCTTCATGTATGTGCACAATGTACATGTGCATGTGTGTTTATTTGACATGTGTGCCACTGTGATACACCATGGATGCATGTGACACCAACATGTAGGAGGCTGATTGGCCAATGTCACATGGATGCCGATGATTTAACTGCGACAGGTGGTGGAGATGTGCAGGTGCATGTATGTCTGGTGGCATGTGTGCATGTGTTTGGCACTGCCCGTGTTGCATGTGATGTCAGGCTAACCTTCAGATGCTCATGCTGTTGTATGTGTATGGATGATGCTGCCTGCTGCAACATTCCTGTTAATTTGCGCATGTGTGTGGGTTGAAATGATATGTGTGTTGGGGAGTGTGATGCCATGTGTGAAGTTTGAGACTGCCACTCATCTGCAACAGTCATGTGTGTATCAGACCATTGTACAGTGCCCTGATGACTGTGTTCTGTCTCTCCCTGCAGCGTCAACTGATGAAGAGGGCGGAGACGGTGCTGTGGAGCACAGCGGCAGGGATCTCACCGCCAGCCGGAGACGCAAGGCCCAGCTACCCTCCCATGTTGTCATCTCATCGGGGAGTGAGGAGTCTGGTGCCGCATCTGTGGCCGCAGCTCCTGAGGGTAGGTCCAAGAGGCGGAGGTCGGAGGTGGACTCCTCGGCAGCGGAAGGGGCAGCTGAGACCCCACAGGGTCCGATAGAGGAAGATAGCACAGAGTCATTCAGATTGGTGGTGGGTTTGGTTGAAGAGGAGGCCGTGGAAGGGACACAAATTGGGTCTGGAGGGGGGATTCCACTGGTGCTAGTGGTGCAGTCTAGGGGCAGGGACAGGAGGCAGCACAGGCCGCCGCGGAGGTGCCTGTATGTAATCCTGTCCCCGATCCTGTGACTGCATCATCCCGCACCAGCATAGATGCCTTCGTCCAGACCCGCTCGCTGGGAGGGGATGCGCGAACAACAATTGGCCTTCCACTCCCTGCGGACGTGGCAATCCGGGACCGTGTTGAGCCTGTCCTGGCTGGGGTGGCGTTGCATCAACGGGGCATCCGGGATGACATGCAGGGTGTTCGTGAGGACTCTGCACGTTATTTGGGATGCCTCATTGACCGTGTCGACCTACTAGGACGGGCCACCAGTGCTGGGTTCCTCCATCTGCTGGACCTTGTACCGACCCCCTCCTCAACTGAACCCCTTATGCGCCAGTCGTCCTCCATGCCATCTTCCTGCCAAAGTATCACCTGGGTACCCTGTGGAGCTGCCTCTGACCCAGCAGCTAGGCTGGTGGAGGACACATCCCTGCCACAGTCCGAAGTCAGAGGTCCAGCAGGGGTGGCCACCCCAACAACTGGACCCCAGCAGGAGGAGGATGTGAAGGCATCAACAGGCAGGGCACATGCACGGCAGCAGCAGGCTCAAGGTGGGAGTGATGATGGCTCAGGGCTATCAATATCAGAGGGGCAGGCATCGGGCAGAGGGCAGGAGGACCCTGGATTGGGAGTGTCTTTCGTGTGGCAGTCTTTGGGCCAGACAATAGATGCAACGCGGCGGCGGGTGGAAGTGGCACAGCTCACTATGGTCAGGGCAGAGAACTCCATACGCAGGGTGCTGAGACGGGGTGAGTGCCTCGAGGAAATTCGCAGGGAGTTGGAGGTGGACATGGCGTTATCCCTGCGAGACCTCGGGCCAGGGAACAGGCCCGCCTCCAGGACGTTGAACAGGAGTTCGATGATGCCCTGGCCCAGGAAATCAACAAGTGAGCCGTAGGACTTGCCCGCCGCCATTGTCTATAGTTAATTAGTGTTAGGTTTCATTTATATTTTCATTGCATTTGGGGCGCATGTACTATGCCCCACCTTTTTGTATATAGTTGTTTATTAGGTAGGGTTTTTTGTAGGTTTCATTTGGATTGTTGGGCTCATGGACCCTGGATTTGACAATTGTATATAGTTGAAGACTGGATTGGACTTCATTTTTTTCATTTTTTACCATGGAGCAATGGATTTATTTTTTCATTTGGATTTTGTTTGATGGACGAACCCTTTGGAGGCATTTTCGTTTGGATTTATTTTGATGCAGCATTCATATATTTTATTTCATTTATTTTGGACATGCAGCCTTTTGTTTATTATTTCTATTATTGTGTGATTTTCTTTCATTCCCTTGGTTTTATTTTTAATACATTTTGGTTTCATACTTCATTTGTGTGGTATTCTCTCATTGGTTTCATGTATGTCACGATGTGGGTTTTCTCATTCACTTGCACCCATTGGGTGTGTGTGACGGACATGTATTGATGTGCATACTTGCCATTTGGGATGTATCATGCAATGGGGATTTCATTGTGGGGTGGATGGAATACTTGGTTGGGTGTTTGGACTGGGGTGGCGTGGGGTGGGAATTGGGTGGCCATAAGGGCCATGTGTGTGGATCGTGATGACGTGTTGGGGGGGGTATTGCCTAAACCAGGTAAAATTCCCACACTTTTTTTCTCGGGGGATCAGAACTCAAAGGGAATTAGTTCAAAAGGGAAAAACATTGCAAGTTGAGTCTGATTACCCCTCTTTCCGTTGTCCTGATAGGTCAAAGTGACATCCACTTACACATTAAACAAATCCCATCGTATTGCTCAGAGACATCATGAACCCAGCACAAACACAGTACTTAGAAAAAATAAATTCACTTTTTAATATGTATGTCAATAAAAAGGCGACATGTGCCCTACATAAAACATTACACGATTAAACAATTCATAGTTTGTTAAAAAACCTTCTTAAAGTGTAACAAACAAGGTGCAAAAGCACTCATGGTATAGAAGGGTGCAAACAACACAAAAAATATTTTGTTTGTATACAAATCCCACAGTTGAATCATGAGGGTATTTCAGATGGATGTCAACATGTTTCGGCCAATTGTTTGTTTCAGACACTATCTCTAGTGTCTTAGATCTTTCTTTTCTTAGGCCATCTTCAGGACACGATTCCTTCAAGAGGTCAACAAAGACTCTATACCCCAGAGTTGGTCGGCTTGACCAAATTCTACAGAAAATATATCAAAACATACCACATGAGTACAGGTCCTGTTCATTGCAAAGGTTCAAGATAGTTTAAAGATATGCCTAAGCATTACAAATTGTGCATATCAACACATTAACAATAGCACTATTAAAACCAAATTACACATACACGTAAATACACAGGTGTCACTTCAACCGACACTATAACATCAGGGCAATGTAAGCGAACTATTCATAATTTTGCTCTTTCAATAAATCCAACACACTCATTAGTAGCACTGACTCTGTGAATACTTCTCTGATAAAATGTATTCTGAACATGGCCAAACTCATTTTTATTCCTAGCATAAGAATTCTTCATAAGATCATATGTGTCATATTTCACGTGTACAAAAGGCTAGGTGAGTCAATACCCTAGACCTTGAAACCAAGAGTCCATGGGGCAAGGGGAAGGAGGGGAGGAAAGGGGAAGGAAAAAGGAAGGGGACAAGGAAGGACAAGGGCTCTATTTCACCAATCACATCATTGTTTCTGTATGTCAAGTCATTAGGTCAATACATGAACAGTTTATCTGGAGACCAGAGTATCTACCACAACAAAACAAACAAAAGTCTGTCTCAATATTTCTTTAAAGGACACACACTTTTCTAATCTACAGGACTTAAAAACTTTCAATTCACAATATATTCAATATCAAGTGGCTATCCACGTGCTGGGGCAAAATCCTTCAAAACTTACTTTTGTTACATATAAATACACATTAATCCATGAAACAAGTGTGCAGAATGCCACTGAAAACCGTGCCTTTAGCACTTATTAAAACACGTGTGAAAAGCAAGACACTCGCCTGCCACTGATGTGTGAAAGTCCTGTAAAGAAAAAAATGAAATGTGTCTCAACACACGATTGTTTTCTTGCCAACATAGTCAAATTCAACATTAATTTACCAAAGCCTCTAATCTCAAGGGCTGGGGGGGACATGAGTCGGGGCCTGCTGGCAGGTGCCCGTCAATGCTGGGTGGGTGGGGGTGCAGGGGGACATGAGTCGGGGCATGCTGCCAGGTGCCCATCAATGCTGCGTGGGTGGGGGTTCAGGGGGACATTAGTCGGGGCCTGCTGCCAGGTGCCCGTCAATGCTGGATGGGTGGGGTTGCAAGGGGACATGAGTCGGGGCGTGCTGCCAGGTGCCTGTCAATGCTGGGTGGGTGAGGATGCAAGGGGAAATGAGTCGGGGCCTGCTGGCAGGTGCCCGTCACTGGGGGGGGGTGGATGGGTGGGGAACATGAGTCGGGGCCTGCTGCCAGGTGCCCGTCAATGCTGGGTGGGTGGGGGTGCAGGGGGATATGAGTCGGGGCCTGCTGGCAGGTGCCCGTCAATGCTGGGTGGGTGGGGGTGCAGGGGGACATGAGTCGGGGCCTGCTGGTAGCTGCCCGTTAATGCTGGGTGGGTGGGGGTGCAGGGGGACATGAGTCGGGGCCTGCTGCCAGGTGCCCGCCAATGCTGGGTGGGTGGAGGTGCAGGGGGACATGAGTCGGGGCCTGCTGCCAGGTGCCCGTCTATGCTGGGTGGGGCGGCAGGGGGACATGAGTCGGGCCTGCTGCCAGGTGCCCATCAATGCTGGGTGGGTGGGGGTGCAGGGGGACATGAGTCGGGGCTCACAAGTGTGCTCACAAGTGCATGGGGCCATGTGGGCTGACTGCAGGGCATGGTGAGGTTTCAAGGGTAGTCCCCTGTGGTGTGGGCTGCCTGCAGGGCATGGGGAGGGGGGAACCGAACACCCGGGAGGGCACATGATCCCAAATCGCACGTAAAACTCCCTGTGCACCCATCAGAATACACGTACCCCTCTCGCACTAGCGAAATCACGTGTAGGACTCCCCGCGCACCCCTCAGAATACACGTACCCCACTCGCACAGGGCCTATCATGTGTGAAACTCCCCACGTATCCCACAAATACACGTACCCCGCTCGCACAGGGCCTATCGCGTGTGAAACTCACTGCGTACCCCACAAATACACATACCCCGCTCGCACAGAGCCTATCGCGTGTGAAACTCCCTGCGTACTACACAAATAAACGTACCCTGCTCGCACAGGATCTGTCGCGTGTGAAACTCCCCGTGTAACCCACAAATACACGTACCCCGCTCGCACAGGGCCTATCGCATGTGAAACTCCCTGCGTACCCCACAAATACACGTACCCCTCTCGCACAGGGCCTATCGCGTGTGAAACTCCCTGCGCACCCCTCAGAATACACGTACCCCTCTTGCGCTACCGAAATTGCATGGGAATAGTCCCCCCTGTGGTGTGGGCTGCCTGTGGGGCATGCACTGGGGTGATGGGCTGCCTGTGGGGCATGCACTGGGGGGATGGGCTGCCTGTGGGGCATGGGGAGGGTGGATGGGCTGCATGCGTGTATTCTCAGGGGTGCGCAGGGAGTTTTACATGCGATTTCGCTAGCGCGAGAGGGGTACATGTATTCTGAGGGGTGCGCAGGGAGTTTTACACACGATTTTGCTAGCGCGATAAGGGTATGTGTATTCAGAGGGGTGCGCAGAGAGTTTTACATGCGTTTTCGCGGTTGGGGGGCTGTATGCTGGTCCACTGGCCTTTGCGCCATGTACTGGATTTGTGCGCTGTTCATGGAGCACGGGGCGGGGTTGGGGGCGTAACTGGCGCTGCTGCAGTGTCGCTGCGCCACTCTGCGCCACGGCTGGTTATGGATGTTAAAACCCATGAATACCATGTGCGCTGAAATGGGTTTTGGCACACACTGTGCGCCAGCCGCTTGTATCACTTGTGTGCCAAATTCTTGAATTACCCTCTAAATGTGGTGTTAAGAAGAGGACCATCTACTTTAAACATAGATTTCAGGACTGAACATAATACTTTAGATGTGTTTTCTGCAATGGGGGTGGGCACAAAAGCTCAGATAAGGCCTTCAGATCTGGGCAGAATACTCTAGATACAGCCCTGAAAAGTGGGAACAATACTTCGGATAAGGCCTTCAGAACTGAACGCTATATCGCAGACACAACCGAGAGAACTGGAAATTTGGCCTCACATCTTAAAACAATTCTTTTTAGAGATTGAGGCCATCCCTTCATTGGCTCAGGGTAAAGACAGAGTTCACTTTAAAGTCATTTGTCTAATTTTTAAATGTTTAAATGACCTTGCTCCCTCATATTTATCAAATAAAATCTGCAGATATTTCCCCGAACGCCGCCTGCAGTCAGGTGGTAAACTGCTGTTAGTAGTTTCGTCCTCTGCGTGTGTTTCTAGAGGCGACAGAAGATTTGGAGTGCATGGTCCCAAATTGTGTAACAGGTTACCAGGTGTAATCCGGGCATTGAAATTGGTCCTGCCCTTTCGGAAAGCCTTAAAAACCCACTTGTTTGAGTGACTGACTGGTGGTCACACTACTTTAAGTCGACAGGCTGGCCGCATTTGTTATTGCTGAGTCTGCTAATCTTTGGTCGCCTTTAACAATCTACTGTTTCATCTGTGCCTAAATGTGCAATTTAATTTGTCCAGTGCGCGTTACAAATAACGCAAATCAAAATCAAATCAGATCAAATCAGACATCCACCAACCATTCCCCTTTCTAACTTTTTGGCTTATTATGCTTCACGGGCGGCGGTGGGGGTGATGACTGGGGAAGCTGGGTGTTCAGGAGTGAACACGTGGGTGGAAGTTCACAATTTGCCTACTGTGTCAAACATCCTTGCAACACCACTAAACATGCCTGTTGCCTTGGCTCAGGCAATCAAAGATGAATGCTCCCTTCATGCTTGGTGCCATAGTGATGCGCACATAACTAGCCCACTGTACTGGCGGTGCAGTCTGTTCAATAAAAAAAATTATCTTTTTGTATGGCTACAATGGCTATTTTTTATTTCTTTTAAACTTCTGTTTATTACGTTTTCATCAATCAGCCTTTGGTGACATTCAACAGGTTCTCAATCCACATTCCATGATTACTGTAACACATGTTCATAGTACCTATTGCACATACATATTGCTAAGCAGTGACTAGTCTGCCCCCTACATCCAGGGGGACACAATCCAACAGACCCGGCCGCCCTTCAGGCATCCAGCCGAATCACCTCCATCATGGTGGTTCCCCTCATGCACACACACTGAGGTTACAGTCATAAAAAGCCTGCCCCCACCCCAAACCACCCCTCTTAGGTCTGTGCTGTTCGTTGGGACCAGTGGGCACCAACCATATGTGCATTGGTTTTGGGAGCACTCCCAATCTCTCTGACCCACCAGGGCCTTCTCTCCCCCTTGCAATTACTATTTTTGATATGTTCAACACACAAGGTTCAGCGTTTTTATTAGACACCTTTCCTATAACTGTGCCGTATCATTTTGTACTAAGGTGATAAAGAACCTGATGTGCTGCAATTACCGGCAGGTAATATGACCTATTTATACCACGGGTGTACACATGCGTGTGACGTGCCGGTCACGATTGACGCATGCGCGAGCCTCGTTCTGGCGACGCGCATGCGCATTGGAATAAATCACGCCTGTGCGGGCATTTGCTGCTGGGACGCGGAACGGAACACATCGCGTCCCGTGTCTTCTTGTGTGCATGACAGCGTGCAAGTGTGAGTGGGTACGACCCGATGCACGGGCATACACATAACATCTGGCGACGAAGCGTGATGCAAGCGGAGCGTTTGTTGACATGCCGCCGCATGTCAATCATCATAACGCTACACCGCTGAGCATTACGAACCCGGCGCGAACACAGCGGAGGTGTTTTCACGCACGGTAGGAGGCAGTAGCGGCCTGAAAAGGTGCTTGTGCGCTGCTTATACCTGAAAATACATCTGAGCAATTTTTGGAAACTCGGCAGTCCTCACCATCCAGGAGTACTGCACCTGGACTAGTTGTCACTACACAAGGGGCAACTGAAGGGGAAGGCCCTCGTCAACTCGAACATTCCATAATGACGCAGTGACCCAAGGTACGTCCACGGTTCACCCAAGTCAGGTTTGCGGCCTCTGAATCACCACGAGGTGCCTGTGTGACCTGTGAACATGGCGGAAAGTGACGGCGAGGCAGAAACAGCGAGAGTGGCAGTAAGGAGACAACAGGGGGCTTTGTTACCCATGCTAGAATTTGACACGTCCGGTCCCCCCTCCAAATTGGGCCCAAGATGGTTGTTGTGGATAAAAAAATTGGACATGTACTTTACGGCAACTGGGGAAACCGATGACGACGCTAAGACAGCCACTCTCCTATACTCAGCGGGTATGGACGTTCTGCGTATTTATGAGTCCCTCAACCTGCAGGTAACCACCTATGATGCTGTTAAAACTGCTCTAAAAAACTACTTCATTCCGTTGTCCAACGTGGACTACGAGAGATTTCTGTTTAGTGGTGAAAAACAGCGGGATGAGGAGTCACTTGACCAATTCTGCGCTCGCCTGCGACAAATGGCCACAACTTGTCGATGGGACAATGAAGAGTCCATGATCAGGCATCAGGCCCTCCAAGGCTGTAGCTCAGGCAAGCTACGTAGGCAAGTGCTGAGGGAACCTGGATGGTCTCTGCAACAAATTTTATACAGTGGAAGAACATATGAACTGGCAGAATCGAGGGGTGCCAAAATGGACGCGGCGGTGCATCCGGGAAAGTCGGAAGAAGCATTTGCCGTTGGAAGGCAGTTGGTGTCGAAAGCCAAGTGGGGCCAGAAGCACCAGGAAGCAGGCCCAATGCAAGGGGCGATGTCTATTTGCCAATATCGCGGATATGACCTGCCGCACTCTGAGGAGTGTCCCGACAAATCGAGAACATGTGGCAGATGCAATGGACCGGGACATTATGCCCGGATGTGTCGCGCTCCCGCCCCAATAACTGTACAGAGGGGCCCGGCCAGGGCACTTGGCAGGAGTTCGAGGGGGCAGAGGAGCATCGCAGCGTTAGAACAGGAAATGCAGAAGCTCAACATGGCCAAGGAAGAGGAGGACGAGAAGGATGAAGTGTTCTTCATTTCGAGCATTGCAACAGGGGCGAAAAAGAAGAGACAACCCAAGTGTGTCGTGGACATTCAAGGAGTACCGACACAAGTGCTGGTCGACACGGGGGCCTCAGTATGTGTGCTGGCGTCCGATCACTACCAGTCTATCCCGGGACCACCGGCGCTAGATGTTTCGACAGCGAAAATGTTCACGTTTGGCGGAGACACGCCACTCCCAATCAAGGGCGTTTTCGTTGCACCTGTGTCCAAAGGCGGCAAGACCATTAAAGCCCGATTTTTCATCACAGACATGAGCCCTCACTCTTTACTCAGCTGTGCGGCATCGGAGGCTCTGGACCTAGTGCATTTTGTATGGGAGGTCTACCAAGTGGACATTGAGCAGCTACTGGGCAAGTTCTCAGGAATTTTCAAAGGTGTGGGGAAGTTGAAGGCTCCCCCGATACGTCTACACATCGACGACACCATCAGACCTACGGCTCTCAAGCATCGCAGGATCCCGTTTCACCTCCGAGAGAAGGTAGAGGAGGAGCTCCGCTCGCTCATGCAGATGGACATTATCGAGAGGGTGGAAGGCCCAACACCCTGGGTCTCGCCCATCGTGGTGGCCCCAAGCCAAAACAGCCCAGAGCGGTGCGCACATGTGTAGATATGCGTCTCCCCAATGCCGCCATCAAGAGGGAGAGACACATTACGCCCACTCTTGATGATATTATTGGAGAACTGCAGGGCGCAAGAGTTTTCTCGAAGTTAGATCTACGTGCGGTCTATCATCAGCTTGAGCTCCACCCAGACTCCAGATTTATCACGACATTCACAACACATGAAGGTCTCTATCAGTTAAAGCGCCTGAGCTTCGGCATTTCATCTGCCACCGAGGTCTTTCAGAATACCATCAGGGGGGCGCTGGCGGGCCTCAAAGGTGTTTTGAATATGAGTGATGACATTTTAGTGTTTGCAGAATCGGAGACAGAACACTTGAAAAGGCTGGAGTGCACACTGAAGAGGCTGGATGATTTGGGCCTTACTCTCCACTGTGAAAAATGTGATTTTTTCAAAGACAGGATTGGGTTTTTTGGTTTTATTTTTCACGGCAGTGGTGTATCACCCGATCCAGCTAAGATCAAAGACATTCGACCCAGTCCCCCACCGAGGTAAGGAGCTTTTTGGGGATGGTAAATTACTGCGGGCGCTTCATCAAAGGTTTGGCCTCTCTGTTGGAGCCCCTCAGGGCGTTGACCAGGAATGACGCCGTATGGACGTGGGAAAGGAAGGAGCAGGAGGCTTTTCAGCTCCTCAGGAATGCCTTGTCTGACGGAGACACCATGGCGTACTTTAACCCGTAGGTGCAATCCGAGATTGTTGTGGATGCCAGTCCCGTGGGTGTTGGAGCGGTGCTGCTGCAGCCAGACAAGAGAGGAGACATGCGACCCATCGCTTATGCGAGCAAAGCGCTTTCGGACACGGCGAAGCGTTACTCGCAGATCGAAAGAGAAGCTTTGGCCATCCTATGAGGCTGTCGCCATTTTCGTCTCTACATTCTGGGAAAGCCTGTTGTGGTGGTGACAGACCACAAGCCGTTGCTGCCCATCCTGGCAGGCGTGTCATCCAAGCCGCCGTCCAGAATTGAGCGTTGGATGTTGGCACTGATGGAGTACGGGTTAGACTTGTGTACAGGCCAGGGACCAATAACCCGGTGGACTACCTGTCGCGTCACCCCAGCACTGGGAGTGTGGAGAAGAACGACGAGGTGGCTGACTGTCAAGGGCTACTCTGTCACGTGGTGGAAGGTGCGTTACCGGTGGCACTATCGAGACTTGCCATAGCGTCGGAGTCATCCAAGGATGAGGTGTTCCACATCATCAAGGCTGCTGTGAGAAGTGGAGACTGGAGAGAGGTACTAAGAAACAACTCCAGGCAGCAGGCAAACGCCCAAAAAGACCTTCAGGCACTTTGGAAGGTCAGAGATGAGCTGTCCATTTCGGATGACGGGTTGCTGCTGAGGGGGAGACAAATCGTGATCCCACAGGCACTAAAGAATCGCATCCTGTAGTTAGCCCACATTGGCCATCAAGGGGTTGTGAAGACCAAGGCGAGGCTCCGGCCCAAGGTGTGGTTCCCCGATCTTGAAGGGATGGTTGAGCGTTTTGTGAAAAGGTGTTTGCCATGTCAAGCGGCGGCTCCAGGGGACAAGGCCCCACCGATCAGCTCCATGGAACGGAGCGAAAAGCCATGGGGAACGGTCCACATGGATTTTGGGTCGACAGGTCGGGGCATGTATTTCTTAGTGGCCGTAGACCAATGGTCAAGGTATCCTGAGGTGGAGGTAGTGGAATCCACTGCAACGGAGTACACCACCAGGGCCTTGGATAAAATGGTTGCGACCCATGGGTTCCCAGAAATAATATGCTCGGACAATGGGCCCCCTTTCACCGGCAGTCTGTTCGCCCAATACCTCAAGGATAGAGGCACCCATCACCGCAGAGTCTCGCCTCGGTGGCCTCGTGCCAATGGAGAAGCCGAGAGGCTAATGCGTACTTTGAACAAAGTGCTAAGGATATCCGCTCATGGGGGGGATGACCTTCCGAAGAAGCTCATGGAATTTCTGAGAGAGTACCGGACCACCCCTCACCAGTCAACCGGGGTGGCTCCTGCGGAAGCACTGTTTGGACGCTGCCCTCGTGGCATGATGCCGGAAATGGATGGCCGAGGGCCAGGTGTCATCGACAACGAGAAAGTAAGAGAGGAGCGCAAGGCCCGCAATCAGAGGGAAAGTGAAAGAAGAGGTCTACAAGACAAAGAAGTGCGTGTAGGTGATTCACTGCTGGTCCGGAACCGTCACCCAGAGGGCAAACTGTCTTTGCCGTATGAGCCTCACTCGTGGAAGGTCACGCACGTGAAAGGGACCATGGTGACGGCGGCCTGTGAACGTGGCACGGTCACCCGCAACAGGTCCTTCTTCAAGAAGGTGGACACTTCGTCGGAAACCTGTGACCCCGGAACAAGCCCTGACTCCGAAGCGATCCCAGAGGGTCCAGCTGAAGATGGCCCGAGGGCTGTAGTCCTATGTGGAGACAGTCCCAGTGAAACCATGCCAAATGCCTCGAGGTATCCAGTGCAGAGAGACCGTAGACCGCCTGCTCACCTCAAGGATTACGTCCTGGACTCGGGAGACTGAGCCGAGGTCACGGGAGGGTTCCAATTAGCGAGATAAGATGTTTATGTGTTAGACGTTTGCACTGTTGCTGGAATATGGTGTTCTATTGTGTTTTTCGTTAAAGAAGAAAAGGGATGTGACGTGCCGGTCACGATTGACGCATGCGCGAGCCTCGTTCTGGCAACGCACATGCACGTTGGAATAACTCACGCCCGTGCGGGCAGTTGCCGCCGAGAGGCGGAACGGAACACATTGCGTCCCATGTCTTCTTGTGTGCATGACCGCGTGCAAGTGTGATTGCGGTACGACCATAGGCAAGGGCGTACACATAACAATGCGCATGCACAGCACCAGCCCACCCCCTCTTCCTCTCTCAAATTCACACACAGAGTATAGGTTATTGTTATGAAAAATAAATATGTTTTTCACACACGCGTGGATTGCAAGAAACAGACAGCAAGAGTGTGGCTGGTTTGAAGACACCTCCACATCCTACCCCTCTCCCAGCTCCAATATACCACCCACTTCCTACACTACCCCCAACCCAAACCTCCCTTCCTGTTGCTGACCTGTCTGGTTAAAAATATGAACTGAGAACTGCTGTGATAACACATTTTTGCTATCGTTTTTTTAAATATGAAACTGCACCCAAATATGAGGCCACACACAAGCCCCCAGATATTCAGTGCATGTACAAACGCCCAAAAAAGCAATTGTAAACCAGCACCTTCCCACAACTCTATCACCATCGCATAGCTGGCAATCTACCTAGATTGACCAGGTGTCACTGTGTTACAGTCCTGAAGAAGCACCTTTTACGGTAGGAAACATGTCGACACTGACTACCTGGTACTGGCCACCTTGTGAGACAATGATGATTCCTCTCTAAACCATAAAATCACTGGGACAGTGTGAATAAATACCTGGCTGTAAAAATGGACCAGTGAATCATTCCGATTTAGTTGCATGGCCGGTCAGTTTCTTTTTCAGGACCACAGCTACACCCAGTAGAATGGAACTATTCGTCAACATGGAGGATGCAACATTAAGATTCAATATGAGGATACACCCAACTATGCCTCTAACTGATTATCCTCTGGTGTTATATTAACATTATAACATGGAAAGTGACAGCATCGAAGGACATCTTATCATTCTATTGTAATGTACACACACATATCCTATATGGTCTCTGGATTATTTTCTGCCTTCTTTAGTTGCCTGAATTAGTTTCAAGACGTTTTGCACGGATTTACTGCCTTTTCCTGTCAATTCTTCTTGGTGGTTGTTGCATGCATTCACTGTCTTCGTTGAAAAAATACATTGTTTTCCCTCCTGTAGCCCACTTCCTGTCTCTTATCACTTCATGACCTCTGCTCCTAGGTGTTATCAGCAGTTAACAATAGCAATTCTTGCACTGTGCTTATGCCATTCAAAATCCTAGGCCTCTGCCCCCTTGAACTCCTCCACCCACTGCATAAATATGTATATTGTTGAAGCCCCTGCTCCTAGATTTCGAGGTTGAAACAATGAACTATTTCTGCTGTTGGTCTCTGGACTGTCTCCAATCTGTTTTTCTTTTTAAAGATAAAGTCCCAGAACGGACTGTGTACCTCTTTTCAGAACTAGCCATGGTACTACTCCAAGGGGCCGATTCATGGGTCCTATGTGAGTACAAATGCCTGTGCACATGCATGCATGTCACACAAAGACAAATACACAAACCCAACTAATCACAACCATTACGATCTCCCCAGGGGACAGTGCCTACCCTCTGAGCAACCACATGATGATGCCAATCCGGAACCCCACCACGCAAACCCAGGTAAGATACAACACTGCCCATATTGCAACCAGGACTATAGTGGAGCGCACATTCAGAGTGCTCAAGTCACGCTTCCGCTCCCTTGACCGCTCTGGCGGCCAGCGACTATATGCACCCCAATAGTGTGCAGGATCATTGTGGCAGCATGTGTCCTGCACAATGTTGCAACAGGGCAGGGCGTACTGGTGGACATGGTGGTGTCCCCACATCCACAACCACAGGCACAGGCGCTGCCCATGGGAGGGGAAAGGGCAAGTGGCGAGGCACCCGGGACCCAGCTTGTGGCCACATTTTTCACCTAAACTCCAACCCCTGCGGAGTGCACACAGGCCTGGCACATACCAGGTGACAATCGATGATGACAAAGAGACAGTCAACTGTCACAACCTTAACACCCTGAGTATGTTGCCATGGGAGTGCTACATTGTGTGCATACCTAGCTACTTAAACATAACCAATCCTGTGTGACCAAAAGGAACACATGCAACGTGTGTATCACACCCTCCCCGCCCCCCAAAAACAGGCCATGACAATCACTGGTATGTCACCCAAACCCTCCCAAACCACATCACCCTTGTCTGCCACACCATGACATGGCATGCAACAGCAAAAGGCCAACACATGACCAATAACATACGAAGTGACATGTGATGAATGGAAGGTGGCCCGAGACAATGATGCCTGACATGGAATCAGATGAAATGACTGACAACAACCTTCCACACATACCAAGTCATACACAAATGCTTTACACCAGTGGTAGCTTCAACACAGCACTGAATGCCTGTTCACGTGCACATTGGGCAAGTCAAAATCGCCACTCCCAAACCCGTGTGTTGTGTGGGTCTTCTACTAACACTGCTCAGCACAGAGCACACTGAGCATCCATTGTGTTGGGGATACACCTTGAGCATCACATCAAAAGGATAAAATAACACATTTTCGAATTGACGCATGTCCAGGATCCCCAAATGGTAATTGATCATGCGCTGCAGGGACACAGTGTGCCCAAGAAGGCAATATGTGTGCACCTGTGGGCATGGAAGGGTGGTTGTACGGGTGTGTAGTCATAATGTCGAAAAAATAATGTCGAATTACAAAAATGTCGAAAACATAATGTCGAAAAAAATGTTGAATTTATTTCTTTTTTCTTTATATTTTTCTTTGGGTTCCGAGGGTAAAAAAAGTGGTAAAACAAAAAAAATTACAAAAAAGGGGGTTAGGGGGAACCCCCCCATTTTGAACAAAAAGCAACCAAAAAAAGAAATTCTACATTTTTTTTTCAACTTTATTTTTTAGACATTTTGACTTTCGACATTATGACATTCAACTTTATGACTATAAACCGGTTGTACGTGTGGTGGAGCATTGTGCAACTGTGTGTGTCAATAGGGACATGCACTCAATATATGCATGTCAAATCAAGTGACGCTCAGTCTCCTATACACATCACATGTGAACATTGCCCATGTGTACACCCCAGCATGTCAAACCACAAAAATCCCCTGACACCTGAAAAGTAAATACAACACAGGAACAGCCATTGACCAGCAGAACACATCATGTACATAGTACCCCACAATAACCTTGTCAGAGAGTGCCCAAACACTGTAGCCCAAGCTTACTGTCCAACAACAAAAGGCCCTCCCTCATTTACACATCACCATGACCTTCTGAACAACTGTGTCTGGGGTATGTAGCCTTCTCCCTTTTAGTCTACTTGGCTACAGGATCCCCCTACCCCTTGGTCTTCATGTTCCACCTTGCGTGTAAAAAAGGTCCAGCCCCCTCAGAGGCCTCCTTGACTGGTAAAAATACCAAATCGCAGAGAACTCCAAGGAGCCAAACCCCCAAACCAGGGAAAAAGCTTCTCAGCACAAAAAAACCCTGGAAGAGTGTCCAGTAGATTACTCGAAGTGCAAAAAAAGTCCTGGCACATGTACAAGCAGAATGATCGAACTACCAAGGTAGCACAGTGCACCAATGGTTCAACAGGAAGGGTACCTTTTTCCGGAAACAACATACAATGAGGATGCAACAACTGATGGGTAGTGTCACAGCTCCGGTCTCCAGGCATAGGAGTGGCACAAACCAACAACCCCCTTCGTGGTCTGGGAGCCTGCAAGGTAAAACTTACACAGGCCTCTGAGACCGCAGCGGGGAAAGAGGGTCAGGGATTCGTTGGTTGGATAGACATTGGTATTCAGGATAACTGGAAAGAGGGGAAGGAGAGGGGAGTTGGATTTGCAAGGGAAAGTAGGCAAAATACAAAATACAACAATTGACAATAACACATACTCAATCAGAGAAACCATGTTCTACATGCACATAGTACGAAATGAGTGAAATGCAAGACAAAGAGAGACTTATCTCTGGGGTGAGTGCTGGCCTCCTGCCTGCGCACTCTCAGGTCCGGTAACAGGATCAGTTCAATGCTGCAAAGAGAGCGTGAGTTACTAATCTGTGTGTGTTTACAACACACACACAACAACATTCCTGCCGCAAAGTAAGTGACTTCGCCACTAACAAACACCCTTGTCTGCTGCTATGTATGTATACGTTAGCTTGCCACTTTGATGGTTCATACACTGTCAATGCAGTAAGGCAAGCGCACGTGGGCACGCGGTAAATGGAAGACCAATGCGTCAAGAATCACACATGATAGAATGGCCCCTGGGTGACCTGCTAGACACGTATAGCGAGGTGCGACTTCAGTACAAGTCGTGTTCCGGCAACCGTGGATTACAATAGGTAGTGCAAGTGGCAATTTGCACATGCAAATGATATGCACTGCACACAAGTCTGTGCCTCGCTGGATGTCCCTGTGTGCTGTATAACTTTCTGGCTCGGAACGCTACTGCGCTAATAACTCAGCTTCCATGGAGCAGGGGGGACTGGAATATATGTGCGACGGCCCCTGCATGTGCCCCTGACAACTTTTAAAGCTACTTGGCATTTGTCCCTCAACGCATCTTAACTGTACTGTGCGCTTCTACAACAATATCTGGCCAAGCTCCCCATCAGTGGTGCTACTTAGCATGCATGTGCAAGTGGCCTGGTGGAAGGTTGGCTGCAGTGTGGCCCCCTTGTGCTGCTCACCTTGCCTGGAGCTCCTAGAAACACGTCTGCTTCTGTTGGACGTCTGACCACAGGTCCTGTGCTACTGCTTGCGCACACTTGCGCATGTCTGCACCACTGAACGTAGGCAGGTTTCTGTAGTGCCTCGCCCTGTGTCTGCTGGCAAAGGTGGTCTGGAGGCTCATTGTCCTGCAGAAAGGGTATAAAACATATAAATAACGCATGAACGTTCCCTGTGTGTGTGTCTTCATGCTGGTTGTCACTGGGCCATGTTAGAGACCTACATCAGAACTCCTCCTACTATCAGTATGACTTTGACAGGCAAAGGGTGCAGGCTACTGTCTCCAGCATGAAGTACATCACGCACATATACAGGAAAGAAAATAACATACTTCACAATCTAGATCAATTAATGGACACATCAATCATGAACCCACATACATTGATCACAGACATGCCATGGGAAAAAAAAACACAATCCCCACTAGGGGTGTTAACACAAGCAGTACAGCAGCAGACAGGCCACAGATATGACAGTCCAAAGCCCTTGTGTAAATGTTTGTTACACCGAACCATCCTTGCGAGCCCATGGATAAGGGAAGCAGGAGTGGCCTATGTGAGTCAGGACCCCAAGCTGCAAACACATACACGAGACAAGCTTGAAGGGCCCAGCTGGAACAGACAGTCAATGCTTTCAAAAGCCACAAAGTACCACACCATCACATGAACGCACAACAGACAAGCAATTTTAAACTATATTAACTAATTAAACTAACTATAAAAAACCTACATTACCTAATTAAACTAACTATCAAAAACCATATTAACTAACTAAACTAAGAAGAAAAATCAAAAATAGCCACATACGACCCGGGGGGGGGGAGCCAGCCAGGAGGATGGAGGTACAGGGTGCACGTCATCACCCACATGCGATGATGTTGAGACAAAAAAAAAATCCTCCATGGGCTCAATGCCTGCACAGCTCGACCTGTGTGGGAGATATCTCGTCGCCTGAATCACCCTCTGGCTGAAAAGGTTGACGTGGCACAGTACCCTGACCACACATAGGCGCAGCTTGCCCCTCGTCGGCAGCAAGTCTGCGGGACGGGTGATGGCACGTAGATCAGCATGTAGAACCTTGCGTGATACGCGCGCTTCCTCTTGCAAGGTAGCACGTGTAACACAGAGTTCTTCCTGCATGGCCTGGCTGGACAACTAGTATACCTCCCGACAAGCACGTAGGTCAGCCAAGATGGTACTCGCTAGCTGCTCCAACCTCTCCTCTGACCGCTTCCTCTGGGACATCAAGAGCACACCCAGAGTAGATCTGAGGGAATCATATTCAACCCTCATGGCATCCATGTGTGCCTGTGCGTGAGCAGCAATTGCTTGACGCAAAGACACCATTTCAGCCCAGCGTGCCCTGTCTGAGGCCGCCATGCCCAGCCTGAGCGAGCAGCAGTGGACTGTGCTGCCCGCTGCTGGAGTTCCACCTGCCTAGCAGGGGGTAGCACGGATTGGGCCACACGCTCCATGCTCTCAGCGACGTTATCAATTGCTGCGCCCCGGTGTTCTGAATTGGCAACCATGGCTTGCTCCCACTCAGTATACCCCAGTGGTGCATGGCTACTGCGTTGCTGGGCTTGACACCTGCGGGGCCCAAGGAGCCGACGTCATTGTTGGGTTGGCACCGACCGCGGCTGCAGGACTATATTCCGCCGTCGACCTGATGCCCCAGACACATCAGCAACTTGAGTGGAGGGTGACCCTGCGTCCCGATCCACCACAGGCGGAGGTCCCACCACCGTCTGGCCCCTCAGTGCAGGTGTGGCGGACAGAGGAGCGTCCACATCAGAATCACTCATCCCTGACGAATGGACCCGATGCACATCCAACTCGACATTGTCGTCAGAGTGATCATCCAAGCTAGACTCATTGCCAGCCCTAGACAAGATGGTCTGCAACACAAGTGGGTTCTCGTGGCCTACCACCCCACGACCCCCACTTGTGCTGGATTGCTGGTGTTATAGCAACCCTGTGTCTGGCATGACAGCACCATCCTCTGGCTCTATTGCGTCATCATCTGGAAAGGGGAGAAAAGATTAACATTAGTACACATGTCAGAAGCACATGAAACACACACACATAGACATCACATACACAGCCAACACATGAAGCAGACATGTCAAACACAAATGAGAACCTGGCATGCATCCAGTGGCCTTGATATGCAAACACATCCCAAAAGCAGAAATGGATGCGTGTTAATAGCAAAACCTACACTATTACAAAATGTAGTAAATGAACTCCATCAGACACCACCTCTGTCCGGCACATGTCACAGGCAGAAAAGACAGATGGCAACTAAGAGATGCAACACACCATAAGCATGCCAGAACTGCAAATTGACCACTGCTGCAAGTGAATCCAAACACACAATGACACAGGTAACATGCATGTAGCCATGCATCACTGAAGCATCATCATCAATATAGCTACATCCATCTGCAGCTCGCCCCGTACCGAATGGCATGGGCCATGTAGAAATAGTGAATGTCACAAGCAAAGCAAGGGCCTGCAACCTGGCATGAGGGACCATAACGCCCTGTACTGTCCGAGCTGCAGTACATGAGGCCTCCACAACACCCCTCAGGTCCTGATTGTTCACATTGGGTTATGAATGTGCCTTCTTACATTATTCCCTGTGGAAATCTACACGGCCAGGAACCACCATAGTAGCTAAGTGGGCCTGGGCATACACATACTGCACAACTGTGAACCTTTGAGATCATGCCAGTTCCACATAACGTGCGCAATGCAGAAATCTCACCAGCAGAAACATCTATCAACCACATATTACTCTGTCAACAATAAAGCTGTGGAAGACACATGTGTAAATGGACACTTTCACAAACACATGAGTGAGTACTCGCAATGTTGCACCACACAACGTTGAAGCTGTTTGCATATGTGCATGTGAAACCGTTGGAAAACACCCATTTCCCCATACACCTGTATTGTGAACATGATCCAATACATCCAAGCATCCAAGCAATACATCCAAGCATCCAATACACCAAAGCAAGCAGCTATAATGCTGCTTGCTTTGATGTATGTGGAAGTGCACACATACACACGTGAAGGATGCTCCACAGTCATCACAACCCAATTGGCAGGCTACATCCAATCAGTGCCCTATGCCAGTTGGAATAGGCCACACATTGACCAATAAACTCATCTAAACAACCACTAGGTAGTCCTAACACTGAGTACATGTGTCACAGGATGCACATGTGCCCGTCACAATCATGACAGAGAAGGTATGAAAAACAGTCCATACATGCCAGGTGACTTTGACATAGCATCAGTGAGTAGTCATGTAGAAGGGTGTAACCCGGCTCAGAAGTGGGTTGATGCAGTGCAGAACATGTGTACGTCACCTACTATCTACATGAACAAGTACATTATGAAGTCTACCAATAGACGTGTAGGCAGTGCAAGGGCAGGTTCAAGCATCACATGCAATGTGCATGCAATTGGTTGCATGGCTACAGGCAAACCCCCCAACCCACCTAAGTGAAAATGCAGGGAGGCATTGCATGGCAGCGAAAGGGTGACCAGAGACCTGTCTATTGCCAGACAGTGTTGACTAGCGTCAATTGCATCATCTGAGACAACTGACAACGCAGCAGATGATGATGGTACAGTAAGCAGGACACATGTTGAACCCTCAGTAGTACACCCATGTGTGCAGAAGCCACTACACCAGTTGAACAGAGTCAGTCGGCCAGAAACAGGGTGAGGCCTGTGCCCCACACAGACTGTGACACCCTAAACCTGTGGGTGATGCCGGCCTGAGCCAGAGTGTGCATGGAATTGATGATCAAATGCCATGAAATGTAGGTCAGCCTGGACACGTACTACTAAGATCATCCTGTCAAGGACACAAAGGGAATGCATGAATGCACATGGAGCATGAATGGGCACTCATGTCCCTGCGGAGCATCTGCCATCTGCACGGTCAAAGTGAGACACCCTGCATCAAGGACAGAGGATGTACCCACTGCATGTGTCGGGCAGGTTGGCTGGTGGAAGTTTGCATGTACACAGGAGCCTTGAACAGGCCAAGGCAGTACACCAACATGATGCACACCAGTGCCATGGTCAAATTGTGGTGCAGTGGGTGTGGAGGGGCAATCGAGCATGCCTACGTGGAGTACCCGCATGCAGGCAGAGGACACATGCACGTCCGTCATGCAATGACATAGTCCCAGTGCTGAGAGGAAAGATACCCCAGACTACATGCAGAAGGGCCAGTGAGCTGGAACATGGACCGGAGGGGCAGCCGGGTGACAAGCATGTGAGTAGGGTGCAAGTGTGGTGATGAGGACAGTCCCCGTCTGCTCTACATGTCCACTACCCTGCACAGCAGGCACGCATCAGTGAATCATTGCATGACTTGCACATGAGAACCATTTACACATGACGTAGTGGCAGTCAAGCACAGCATATCACACAAGCAAAACACACATGGCCTCGACAACCACGCGACAACACTCACTGGACGGGGCATCAAAGTCCAGGATCTCTCCCACTCCTTCGACCATTCCCGTCGGTATGAACTCTGCAACGACTGACTCGTGCGGAGTGAGGTCTTCCTCCTCAGGTGGTGGCCCACTGCCAGTCACCAGAGTCATGTTGTATTTAGAGGCACGCTTTGCCTTAGTGCTGCATTTGAGGTCATCCCAATGCTTTTTGCACTCTTGAGCTGTGCGCACCTCATGGCCGAATGCACACACATGATCCGCCACCTGCTTCCAGTGGGTATTACGATGGGCAGCCGTAGTTTGACAATTCGGCCCCACTAGCATGTCACGGGTGTGTTCCTGCACATAGTCCACAAGGAAGTCCAGTTCCTGCACGCAGAAAGGCTTCTTCCTCGATGTGCCGGAGGCCGTAGCTGTTTCTGGGGTCCCAGCCTCTACTGCAGTTGCAACCTTCCTCCTCTTGGATGCTGGTCCGGACCCAGGCTGGCAAATGCCGCCCTGATCAGTATGGGCAGTGGCGCTGGTGGAATGAGCCGAGGGGGTGGCAGGTGGAACATGGACGGAAGCCCTGACTTGCGTCAGTGGCTGCTAGGTGACCTGGAATGGACCCTGCGCAGCAACATCCGCTGTGCCAGGGTCATTGACCGGGACTGTCCTGGTTGGTAGACTCACAATCGGGGTGATGTCGGCTGCATCTGCCCATGCACTTGCCAACACCGGGCTGGTCGGGGCAGCAGATGACATTATTGCCCCAGGTACACGTGCCTCGGTCAGGGCAGCCCTGCGTGCACCTAGTGTGTGCCTCCTGACCTCCTGGAAATCTTCCATGGACTCTTCAAGTGCCAACACAGCCTGCACTGGCAGACCCTGAGCATGGGTGCGGGTGTCCACAGCTGCACCTGCAGCTACCACTACCCTTGGGCCCGTGGCAGTCGATGAAATGGACTGCCGGGTCACATGGGCGCCAGTGCCAGATGCAAGAACTGCATCTCCCGGAGCCGCAGGGGGTGGTGGCATGACTGCACCAACACGTGGCACATCATTGTGCCGAGCTGGCGCACCCCTGCCTCTTCCCCCTCTGCAGCCACCCTGGACACCCTGGAGTCCCCCTACTCCCTGGTCACCCCGGCCACGTCCCTGACCACACCCGCCATGTGGAGTACACCCAGCTGAGGCGCCCCTCACCTTTCGTGGCCTCCCAGCCATGGCACAGATGGAGTAGTGCCGGCACAGATGTAGTAGTGCCAATGGGAGGTGTACACGACAATTGTCCTGGGCAATTGGGTTGAAGGGGGTGTGATACAAGATGTTAACAGCACCCCTGCACCTGCAAAGCTGTATGTGACCCCGGTGATAACGTGACGGGTCACGCAATGCTCAGGCACCCCAAAACTGCAGTAAAACTGTGCACGCAACCCCGGTAGCCCACGTGTGTGGAATAAACCTCCCGCAGTACGCGGTGGCACCCAGTGACACAAAAAACATGTACGCGTGGGACACGCAGGCTACTATGACCTCGAACACGGGTACACGATACACAGGGGCACCCGCAGTGGGAAAAATAGCGTGCGCGACTCACCGTCAGATTAGCGTGATAATGAAAAACAAGCGTAGCCAATACCCCCGCCAAAAGAAGAGATACGTCCTTGATCTGCTGTGAAGTTGTGATGGCACGCGAAACAACACGAAGTAGCAACACACACATCGGTCTCCACGAAAGGCACGTACAGCGAACTGCTGGTCCCGCTCACCTTTAACCCGTGCTGAGGGAAACACCCGCGCGCGTCACGTCACTTACACGCTTAGGCCCTTTCCTCGGATTACACGCATTAACACGCAGACGTGCTGTTTTTTCACGTGCTGAATCACTATGCACCTGTCACGAGGGAAACACCCGTACATGCAACGTCACAGACGCGCTTACGCGCTAAGGCCTTTCCTTGAATTACATGCTGACGTGCAGTTTTTCACGTGCCAAATAAATCTGTATCAAGCTGGCCATGCGACAACACACGGAAGACCACGTTCCTGCCCTGAAGGCCATTTTCCTGCCCCCTCAGAGACCCGAGCACGCTCCCACCTGCCATCTGCTGCTGCCTGCCTGCTGGCCACGTGCACTGCTATTTGGGGCCTGCACGTCAGCCATTTGCAGGGGTCCAGTTGCTGTGACCACCCCTGCTGGAACAGAAGACTCCCGACTGGTATTCCATCCTCCACAGCCCAGCCCCAGGACCCTTTTGCCCACCCACACCTGCCTCGAGGGTTGCCATGTCGCGAGAAACACCATCGAAGACCACTGGCAACCCCCAGCCAGAGAGGCAGAGGGCTACCAGCTTCAGTGGCACAGACGTTGGGATCCTGGTGGAGCAAGTCCTGGGACATTATGATGCCCTCTTTGGAAGGTCACGCGCCGACAATGAAGGACGGAAGAGGATCTGGATGGACATCGTGGCTCCCATCAACGAGGAGGGGGTGGCAGCCCGCGACATGAAACACGTCCGGAAGTGCTGTGAGGACTTCGGGTCCAGGACCCTCAGCAAGGCCCGGCGCCTCTTGAAGGGAAAGCATGCAGAGGGGTGCCGGGTCCGCCTTAGCAACATCCAGATGAGGGTCCTGGAACGCATAATCCCAGCGCTCCACCGCCAGATCCTTCAGAGGCGGACCCGTCCGGAGTCGAGCGATAAGTGACCATGCCTACTGATTGGACGCTGTGCATGTCGAGGTGTGGCATGAGTGTGCAGGTTGGACATATGTCTTGGAAGGCCCATGTATGGATGTGTATGTACAGGGACATGAGCCTGCCGCTTGTGAGTCCAGCCATGTGTGAGGCACATCAATGGTGTATGTGTTCAAATGCATGGTGCCTAAATGCATGCGTCGGTACACACATGTTTTGAATTGTGTAGATGTAGTGTGGCATGGTTGTGG
Source organism: Ambystoma mexicanum (assembly GCF_040938575.1). Classification (NCBI taxonomy): domain Eukaryota; kingdom Metazoa; phylum Chordata; class Amphibia; order Caudata; family Ambystomatidae; genus Ambystoma; species Ambystoma mexicanum. The sequence continues at coordinate 288,420,062 of NC_090932.1, read as the reverse complement.
TGTGACACATGGATGCTGGTTCCACCTTCATGTATGTGCACAATGTACATGTGCATGTGTGTGTATTTCACATGTGTGCCACTTTGATACACCATGGATGCATGTGACACCACATGTAGGAGCCTGATTGGCTGATGTGACATGGATGCTGATGATTTAACTGCGACAGGTGGTGGAGATGTGCAGATGCATGTATGTCTGGTGGCCTGTGTGCATGTGTTTGGCACTCCCCGTGTTGCATGTGACGTCAGGCTAACCTTAGGATGCTCATGCTGTTGTATGCGTATGGATGGTGCTGCTTGCTGCAACATTCCTGTTAATTTGCCCATGTGTGTGGGTTGAAATGATTTGTGTGTTGGGGAGTGTGATGCCATGTATGAAGTTTGAGACTGCCACTCATCTGCAACTGTCATGTGTGTATCAGACCATTGTACAGTGCCCTGATGGCTGTGTTCTGTCTCTCCCTGTCTGCAGCGTCAACTGATGAAGAGGGCGGAGATGGCGCTGTGGAGCACAGCGGCAGGGATCTCACCGCCACCCGGAGACACAAGGCCCAGCTTCCCTCCCATGTTGTCATCTCGCCGGGGAGTGAGGAGTCTGGTACCGCGTCCGTGGCTGCAGCTGCCGAGGGTAGGTCCAAGAGGCAGAGGTCGGAGATGGACTCCTCGGCAGCAGAAGGGGCAGCTGAGACCCCACAAGGTCCGATGGAGTAAGATGGCACTGAGTCATCCAGGTTGGTGGTGGGTTTGGTTGAGGAGGAGGCCGTGGAAGGGACACAAATGGGGTGTGGAGGGGGGGATTCCATTTGTGCTAGTGGTGCAGTCCAGGGGCAGGGACAGGAGGCAGCACAGGCCACCGCGGCGGTGCCTGTGTGTAATCCTGTCGCCGATCCTGTGACTGTATCATCCCGCACCAGCAGGGATGCCTTCGTCCAGACCCGTTCACAGGGAGGGGATGTGCAAACAACAACTGGCCTTCCTCTCCCTGTGGACGTGGCAATCCGGGACATTGTTGAGCCTTGTCCGACTGGGGTGGCGTTGCATCAGCGGGACATCTGGGATGATGTGCAGAGTTTTCGTGAGGACTCTGCACGTTATTTGGGATGCCTCATTGACCGTGTCGACCTACTAGGACGGGTCACCAGTGCTGGGTTCCTCCATCTGCTGGACCTTGTACCGACCCCCTCCTCAACTGAACCCCTTATGCGCCAGTCGTCCTCCATGCCATCTTCCTGCCAAAGTATCACCTGGGTACCCTGTGGAGCTGCCTCTGACCCAGCAGCTAGGCTGGTGGAGGACACATCCCTGCCACAGTCCAAAGTCAGAGGTCCAGCAGGGGTGGCCACCCCAACAACTGGACCCCAGCAGGAGGAGGATGTGAAGGCATCAACAGGCAGGGCACATGCACGGCAGCAGCAGGCTCAAGGTGGGAGTGATGATGGCTCAGGGCTATCAACATCAGAGGGGCAGGCATCGGCCGGAGAGTAGGAGTACCCTGGATTGGGAGTGTCTTTCGTCTGGCAGCGGTTGGGCCAGCAAATAGATGTGGAGCGGCAGTGGGCGGAAGAGGCACGGCTCACTATGGTCAGGGCAGAGAACTCCATGCGCAGGGCGCTGAGGCGGGCTGAGTGCCTCGAGGAAATTCGCAGGGAGTTGGAGGTGGACATGGCGTTATCCCTGTGAGACCTCGGACCCGCCTCCAGGACGTTGAACAGGAGTTCGATGATGCCCTGGCCCGGGAAATCAACAAGTGAGCTGTAGGACTTGCCCGCCGCCATTGTATATAGTTAATTAGTGTTAGGTTTCATTTATATTTTCATTTCATTTGGGGAGCATGGACTATGCCCCACCTTTTTGTGTATAGTTGTTTATTAGGTAGGGTTGTTTGTAGGTTTCATTTGGATTGTTGGGCTCATGGACCCTAGATTTGGAAATTGTATATAGTTGAAGCCTGGATTGGATTTTTTACCATGGAGCAATGGATTTATTTTTTCATTTGGATTTTGTTTGATGGACGAACCCTTTGGAGACATTTTCGTTTGGATTTATTTTGATTCAGCATTCATATATTTTATTTCATTTATTTTGGACATTTTGGTTTCATACTTCATTTGTGTGGTATTCTCTCATTGGTTTCATGCATGTCACGATGTGGTTTTCTCATTCACTTGCACCCATTGGGTGTGTGTGACGGACATGTATTGATGTGCATGCTTGCCATTTGGGATGTATCATGCAATGGGGATTTCAATGTGGGGTGGATGGACTGGTGTGGGGTGGGATTTGGGTGGCCATAAGGGCCATGTGTGTGGATCGTGATGACGTGTTGGGGGGGCTCATGAGTCGGGGCCTGCTGGCAGGTGCCCGTCAATGCTGGGTGGGTGGTGGTGCAGGGGGACATGAGTCGGGGCCTGCTGGCAGGTGCCCGTCAATGCTGGGTGGGTGGGGGTGCAGGGGAACATGAGTCGGGGCCTGCTGGCAGGTGCCCGTCAATGCTGGGTGGGTGGGGGTGCAGGGGGCATGAGTCTGGGCCTGCTGCCAAGTGCCCGTCAATGCTGCGTGGGTGGGGGTGCAGGGGGACATGAGCCGGGGCCTGCTGCCAGGTGCCCGTCAATGCTGGGTGGGTGGGGGTGCAGGGGGACATGAGCCGGGGCCTGCTGGCAGGTGCCAGTCAATGCTGGGTGGGTGGGGGTGCAGGGGGACATGAGCCGGGGCCTGCTGGCAGGTGCCTGTCAATGCTGGGTGGGTGGGGGTACAGGGGTACATGAGTCAGGGCCTGCTGGCAGGTGCCCGTCAATGCTGGGTGGGTGGGGGTGCAGGGGTACATGAGTCTGGGCCTGCTGGCAGGTGCCCGTCAATGCTGGGTGGGTGGGGGTGCAGGGGGACATGAGTCAGGGCCTGCTGGCAGGTGCCCGTCAATGCTGGGTGGGTGGGGGTGCAGGGGGACATGAGTCGGGGCCTGCTGGGAGGTGCCCGTCAATGCTGGGTGGGTAGGGGTGCAGGGGGACATGAGTCGGGGCCTGCTGCCAGGTGCCCGTCAATGCTGGGTGGGTGGGGGTACAGGGGGACATGAGTCGGGCCCTGCTGGCAGGTGCCCATCAATGCTGGGTGGGTGGGGGTGCAGGGGGATATGAGTCAGGGCCTGCTGCAAGGTGCCCGTCAATGCTGGGTGGGTGGGGGTGCAGGGGGACATGAGTTGGGGCCTGCTGGCAGGTGCCCGTCAATGCTGGGTGGGTGGGGGTCCAGGGGGACATGAGTCAGGCCTGCTGGCAGGTGCCTGTCACTGGGGGTGGGTGGATGCGTGGGGGACATGAGTCGGGGCTCACAAGTGTGCTCACAAGTGCATGGTGCCATGTGGGCTGACTGCAGGGCATGGTGAGGGTTGTAGGGTAGGCCGCTGTGGTGTGGGCTGCCTGCAGGCCATGGGGAGGGGCTAAACCGCACACCCGGGAGGGCACACAATGCCAAATCGCATGAAAAACTCCCTGTGCACCCATCAGAATACACATACCCCTCTCGCGCTAGCGAAATCACGTGTAAAACTCCCCGCGCACCCCTCAGAATACACGTACCCCTCTCGCGCTAGCGAAATCGTGTGTAGGACTCTCCGCACACCCTTCAGAATACACGTACCCCGCTCGCACAGGGCCTATCATGTGTGAAACTCCCCGCGTACCCCACAAATACACGTACCCCGCTCGCAGAGGGCCTATCACGTGTGAAACTACCCGCGTACACCACAAATACACGTACCCCGCTTGTACAGGGCCTATCGCGTGTGAAACTCCCCACGTACCCCACAAATACACGTACCCCACTCGCACAGGGCCTATCGCGTGTGAAACTCCCCGCGTACCCCACAAATACACATACCCCGCTCGCACAGGGCCAATCGCATGTGAAACTCCCCGCGCACCCCTCAGAATACATGTACCCCTCTCGCGCTACCGAAATCACGTGGGAATAGTCCCCCCTGTGGTGTGGGCTGCCTGTGGGGGCATGCACTGGGTTGATGGGCTGCCTGTGGGGCATGCACTGGGGGATGGGCTGCCTGTGGGGCATGGGGAAGGTGGATGGGCTGCATGCGTGTATTCTGAGGGGTGCGCAGGGAGTTTTACACGTGATTTCGCTAGTGCGAGAGGGGTACGCGTATTCCGAGGGGTGAGCGAGGAGTTTTACACGCGATTTCGCTAGCGCGAGAGAGGTACATGTATTCGGAGGGGTGCGCGGGGAGTTTTATACACGTTTTTGTGGTTGGGGGGGTGTATGCTGGTCCACTGGCCTTTGCACCATGTACTGGATTTGTGCGCTATTAATGGCGCACGGGGTGGGGTTGGGGGGTAACTGGTGCTGCTGCAGGGTCGCTGCGCCACGGCTGGTTATGTATGTTAAAATCCATGAATACCATGTGCGCTGAAATGGGTTTTGGCGCACGCGGCTAGAGCAGACTGCCGCATGCGGACACTGTGCACCGGCCGCGTGTGCCACTTGTGAGCCGAATTCTATGAATTACCCCCTAAATGTGGTGTTAAGAACAGGACCATCTACTTTAAAAATAGATTTCAGGACTGAACATTATACTTTAGATGTGTTTTCTGCAATGTGGGTGGGCACAAAAGCTCAGATAAGGCCTTCAGATCTGGGCAAAATACTCTAGATACAGCCCTGAGAAGTGTTAACAATACTTCGGATAAGGCCTTCAGAACTGAACGCTATATCCCATACACAACCGAGAGAACTGGAAATTTGGCCTCACATCTTAAAACAATTCTTTTTAGAGATTGAGGCCATCCCTTCATTGGCTCAGGGTAAAGACAGAGTTCACTTTAAAGTCTTTTGTCTAATTTTTAAATGTTTAAATGACCTTGCTCCTTCATATTTATGTAATAAAATCTGCAGATATTTCCCCAAACGCCGCCTGCAGTCAGGTGATAAACTGCTGTTAGTAGTTCCGTCCTCTGCGTGTGTTTCTAGGGGCGACAGAAGATTTGGAGTGCATGGTCCCAAATTCTGTAACAGGTTGCCAGGTGAAATCTGTTCCTTGAAATCTGTCCTGCCCTTTCTGAAAGCCTTAAAAACCCACTTGTTTGAGTGAATGACTGGTGGTCACACTACTTTAAGTCGACCTTCTGGCCGCATTTGTTATTGCTGAGTCTTCTAATCCTTGGTCACCTTTAGCGATCTACTGTTTCATCTGTGCCTAAATAGGATTTAGCTCGTCCGGTGCACGTTACAAATAACGCAAATCAAAATCAAAACAGATCAAATCAGAGATCCACCAACCATTTCCCTTTCTAACTTTTTGGCTTATTATGCTTCACGGGCGGGGGTGGGGGTGATGACTGGGGAAGCTCGGTGTTCAGGAGTGAACACGTGGGTGGAAGTTCACGCTTGCCTACCGTGTCAAACATCCTTGAACCACCACTAAACATGCCTTTTGCCTTGGCTTGGGCTACCAAAGATGAATGCTTCCTTCATGCTTTGGGCCATAGTGATGCACACATAACTAGCCCACTGTACTGGCGGTGCAATCTGTACAGTAAAAAAAAATCATCTTTTTGTATGGCTGCAATGGCTATTTTTTATTTCTTTTAAACTTCTGTTTATTACATTTTCAACAATCAGCCTATGGTGACATTCAACAGGTTCTCAATCCACATTCCATGATTAGTGTAACACATGTTCATAGTACCTATTGCACATACATATCGCTAAGCAGTGACTACTCTTCCCCCTCCATCCAGAGGGGACACAATCCAACAGACCCGCCCGCCCTCTGGTCATCCAGCCGAATCACCTCCATCATGAGGGTTCCCCTCATGCCCACACTGAGGTTACAGTCATAGAAAGCCCCCCCACCCACCCCACACCACCCCTCTTAGGTCTGTGCTGTTCGTTGGGACCAGTGGGCACCAACTATATGTGCATTGGTTTTGGGAGCACTCCCAATCTCTCTGACCCTCCAGGGCCTTGCAATTACTATTTTTGATATGTTCAACACACAAGGTTCAGTGTTTTTATTAGATACCTTTCCTATAACTGTGCCGTATCATTTTGTACTAAGGTGAGAAAGAAACTGACATGGTACAATTACCGCCATGTAATATGTCCTATTTAATACCACGGGTGTACACATGTGCATGCACAGCACCAGCCCACCCCCTCTTCCTCTCTCAAATTCAGACACAGAGTATAGGTTATTGTTATGAAAAATAAATATGTTTTTCACACACGCGTGGATCGCAAGAAACAAACAGCAAGAGTGTGGCTGGTTTGAAGACACCTCCACATCCTGCCCCTCTCCTAGCTCCAATGTACCACCCACTTCCTACGGTTCCCCCACCCCAAACCTCCCTTCCTGTTGTTGGCCTGTCAGGTTAAATGTATGAACTGAAAACTGCTGTGATAACAAAATTTAGCTACTGTTTTTTAAAATATGAAACTTCACCCAAATATGAGGCCACACACAAGCCCCCAGATATCCAGTGCCTGTACAAACACCCAAAAAAGCAATTGTAAACCAGCATGTTCCCACAACTCTATCGCCATCGCACAGCTGGCAATCTACCTAGATTGACCAGGTGTCACTGTGTTACAGTCCTGAAGAAGCACCTTTTACGGTCAGAAACATGTCGACACTGACTACCGGGTACTCGCCACCTTGTGAGACAATGATGTTTCCTCTAAACTATAAAATCACTGTGACACTGTGAACAAATACCTGGCTATAAAAATGGACCAGTGAATCATTCCAATTTATTTGCACAGCCTGTCAGTTTCTTTTTAATGACCATAGCTACACCCAGCAGAATGGGACGATTCGTCAACCGGGAGGATGCAGCATTAAGATTCAATATGAGGATACACCCAACTATTCATCCAACCAATTATCCTCTGGTGTTATATTAGCATTATAACATGGAAAGTGACAGAATCAAAGGACATCTCATCATTGTATTGTAATGTGAACACACATACCCTATATGGTTTCTGGATTATTTTCTGCCTTCTTTAGTTTTAAGACGTTTTGCATGGATTTACTGCCTTTTCCTGTCAATTCTTCTTGGTGGTTGTTGCATGCATTCACTGTCTTCGCTGAAAAAAACCATTGTTTCCCTCCTGTAGCCCACTTCCTATCTCTTATCACTTCATGACCTCTGCTCCTAGGAGTCATCAACAGCTAACAATTTCAATTCTTGCACTGTGCTTATGCCCTTCAGAATCTTAGGCCTCTGCCCCCCTGAACTCCTCCACCCACTGCATAAATATGTATATTGTTGAAGCCCCTGCTCCCAGATTTCGTGGTTGAAACAATGAACTATTTCTGCTGTCGGTCTCTGGACTGTCTCCAATCTGTTTTTATTTTTTATTTTTAAAGATAAAGTCCCAGAAAGGACTGTGTACCTCTTTTCAGAACTAGCCATGGTACTACTCTAAATGTGGTGTTAAGAACAGGAGCATCTACTTTAAAAATAGATTTCAGTACTGAAAATAATACTTTAGATGTTTTTTTTGCAGTTGTCCGCAGGGTACGCCAGGCGCCGGTCCGCCATTCTTTCTGGTTAGCTCCACCTGCTGCCCAGCCCAACATCCTACACCTTCCTTTCCTTTTCACTCACATGGTTCTACACTTCAGTGGATACCACTAATTGTGGTAAACTAGGCCTTTTTCTCCCCTTGCAGGACTCTCAAACCTAGGTGGCCTCTCCACTGGGTACCTAATTCGTTTTTACTGTGCTACTGTTGCTCTGTAATTGTGGTAAACTAGGACTTCTTCTCCCCTTGCAGGACTCTCAAACTTAGGTGGCCTCTCCACTGGGTACCTAATTCGTATTTACTGTGCTACTGTTGCTCAGTAATTGTGGTAAACTAGGGCTTGCCGCTTTCACTCCTGTCCGCTTGCTCTCTGTCTCCCCCCCACTCCCTCCTTATTCCATGGTGCTCTCTATCTCTCCTATCTTCTCTAACTGCTTCTCCATTGACTATCCTGCTCTCCTCACTAAATCTGGTAGGAAAAAGTTTAAAAAGGATATCCTGGTCTCCAACCCAGGCCTCCCTATCGCTGACACCTATACCAGTGCCTCCTCCAAGGAAACTCTTACTGACAACCTCTTTTTCGTGCCTTCCCCTGACCAATGGACCCTTCATATGGTCTCTGTGCTCTCTCCCTTCTCCTCTTCTCCCATTAATGGTGGCACCCGTTGGGATGTCCTCTTGGCCCCCTTCCGCTCCTCTAAGGCCATCATTAATGTCTACGCTAATGGGACCGTCTTGGTTCAAGGCCCTCAGGCCAACCTCCACCTCTTTGATAGACGCTTCCCGCGCCTCATCAACTTCCTTTCCTTTCCTGCTGTCCCCTCTTCTCTGTCCTCGGCTACCTTGCCTCCACCCTCTCACCCTGCCCTCTCTCTTGCTCCTTCCTCTTCACCTCCTCAGGGCGTACCTCTTATCTTTACCCCTCCCTGGAAGTCCTTTAAGGATGGCAACCTTCTCCTCATTGCCACTCTCAACTCTCGCTCTGCCGTCAAACATTCCTCTGATATCTATCGCCTTCTTGAGGAACTGGACCTTGACATCCTCGGTGTCACTGAAACATGGTTCACGGCCAGGTCTGTCACCAGCTTTGACACACTCCTACCTGACGGTTACAACATCCTCTCCTTGCCCAGGCCGAACCGTGCTGGGGGGGTGTGGCCCTTATCTTCCCTGAGTGGATTCCTGCCACTGTCACCCCTATGCAGACCTACTCCTCCTTTGAATGCCTTGTCTGCCGACTCTCTCTCTCTCCTAGCCATTCCCTTACCGTGGCTACTATCTATCGGCCACCTGGTCAAATTTCCTCCTTCCTCCCTGAGTGGGCTGACCTCTCTTCCTCACTCCTGTACTCAACCACTCAACTCCTCTTTCTTGGAGACTTCAATATCCACCTTGATGCCTCCTGTCCTCCCTCTGGACTCTTTCGCAACCTCTGCGACTCTCTCTCAATCTCTATTCTCCCGTCTGAGCCGACCCATTCTTCAGGGCACACTCTTGATGCTCTGATCTCTTCTGACCTTCTCCTCTCTGTCCCTCTCTCCACTCCTCTCTCCTGGAGTGATCACTTTCTCCTATCCTCCCACCTCACCTTCCCTACCCCACAGGCAAAGCCACCCTCATCACTGCCACTCAACTTCGCGGTCATCCGACCTATGAAGCGCCTGTCAGTTGAGGATTTCCCTTCCACCTTCTTCCCCTCCCTCCCCCTTCGGCTGACTCCCACCCTGACACAGCCCTCTCCACTCTCCACTCTGCTATATCTAATACCCTTGATATCCTTGCCCCTGTCATGAGAATCCGCCTGAAGCCCAAAGCCAAATGTAACTCCTGGTACGACTCGGATCTTGTCACCCTTAAACGCAAGTGCTGGGTGGCAGAGAGGAAATGGCGTGCTTCATGTTCATCCTCTGACAAACTGGCCTGCCGCCTGCTCCAAAGGCAATACCGGCTCTTCGTTCTCACTAAGAAGAGAGCCTTTATCCAAGCCTGCATCTCTGCGGCATCTAACAATTCGCCCGAACTCTTTAAAATCTGCAAGGAGCTGGCCAACCCTGTTGCAGTCTCCACCTCTCCTGTCCCCTCCCAGGCCCTCTGCACGGCAGTGGCCTCTCACTTCATTTCAAAAACTCAGGACATCCTGTTCTCACTCTCCTCCTATCACCTCCCCTCCTCTATTCCCTGCTCTCCCTCTGGCCCTTCTGCAGCCACCCCTCCTCCCTCCTTTTCTGCCTTTCCCCTTTTTTCTGCTGATGATGTTTCGAGACAAGTCCGATCTATGAAAGTCTCGTCAAAACAGGTCCACCCCTGTTCCTCTAAAACTATCAAGGACAACATTGACTCCCTGGCGCCTGCCCTAGCTGACTTCTGCAATCACTCCTTCGCCTCTAGAGTCTTCCCATCCCCCCTCAAGCATTCCCTTGTGCACCCCATTCTTAAGAAACCCTCTTCCGACCCCTCCCGCCCAGCTAACTATCGCCCAATCTCTATCACTCCCTTCCTGGGAAAGCTCCTGGAGAAACTGGCCATCTCCCAGTATAATCTCCATGCTGAATCTGTTGGTAGTCTTCATGACCATCAGTCTGGCTTCAGAGCTGCCAGAAGCACGAAAGCTGCTCTCCTGAACATCCGTGAGGACCTGCTCTCAAACCTTGACTGTAATACCCTTTGTGTTCTCATTTTGCTCGACCTCTCTTCTGCCTTTGACACTGTCAACCACACCATCCTGCTCAACCGTCTCCGTGATAACCTGGGTATCACTGGTCAGGCTCTGGCGTGGCTGACCTCCTTCCTCTCCAATCGACCCTCCCAGGTCCAACTGGGTTCCTTCCTCTCTGACATCTTTTTCTCTACCTGTGGTGTCCCCCAGGGATCTAACCTCTCCCCCTGGCTGTTCAACCAGCACCTGGCACTTCTTGCTCACCGCATCGCCGCTCTCTGTCCCAACTTTCAGTGCTATGCGGATGATACCCAGCTCATTTTCAGGCTACCCTCGGCCTCCTCTTCCCCTTCCCTCATCTCCGACTGTCTTTCTGCTATCCAGGAATGGTGTGCCGCCAACAACCTCTGCCTTAATGCCAGTAAGACTAAGATTCTACTTATCGGCACACCCACTCCCTCCTTCCCTTCAGCTCTCTGGCCGGCCTCCCTTGGCCCTCTTCCTGCTCCTACCTGCAAGGCAAAAAACCTTGGGGTCATCTTCGACTCCACACTCTCTTTCTCTCCTCACATATCTGACGTCTCTAAGAAGTCACACTACCAGCTACACCTCCTCAGAGGTACCCTTCCTTTCCTCTCCTTCCCCCATAAACTCACTGTCTCCAGAGCCCTGGTTCTCTCGAAGCTGGACTACTGTAACAGCCTCTATCTAAATCTTCCTGTTTCTACTCTCCGCCCTTTGCAACTCATCCAGAACAGTACTGTGAGACTTGTCCTTGGCCTCAAGCCCAGGGACGGTATCTCTCCAGGACTGAAATCGCTACACTGGCTCCCAGTGACCGCGAGGATTAAGTTCACAACCCTCTGCATTCTCCACAAGGCCTTCTGGGGCCTTGGGCCAAAATACCTTCAACTCTCTCTTCCTAAATATCTTCCTTCTCGAGCTCTTCGCTCATCCACCTCCAACTACCATCAGGGTCAGCCGCTTCTCCAAGCAACGAGCTGGGGGTAGATCTCTCTCCGCAGCAGGGGCCTCCCTCTGGAACAGACTTCCTGCCTCCCTGAAACTTGAGGAGAACCATCTCCGGTTCCGGAAGCACCTCAAAACCTTCCTCTTTGCCTCCGCTTTCTCTCCGTCTCTCCCCTGCTAAAATCACTGAACCTGCACTGAATCTGCAACTGGCCACTCACTGATCTCGTTCCTTGGCCCTGCCACACTTCCCTGCACTGCCTACCTGCACTACAGGACTGTCTCTGTATCCTACAGCCCCTTCTCCCGGCACTTACCTTGCACTTGCCACAAGCTGGCCCTATTATTTATCTTGTATTCTACTAACCATGTACTGCACTCTCCTTGCACTTGCCACCAGCTGACCCTATTAATTATCTTGTATTATACTAACCATGTACTGCACTTCCCCTCTCCCCTTCCCCTTGCACTTTTCCCAGTCTCCCTACCCTTACACTTGCGCGATCTGAATGACACCTGGCCTAGTAGGATCGTTGTCTGTTCTCCCCTTGTTCCCCCCCGCCTCGTTGCGCCTTGAAACACTTGTGTATAGGCGCGTTACAAATGCCATATCATATCATAACATAATGGGGGTGGGCAAAAAAGCACAGATAAGGCCTTCAGAACTGGGCACGATACTCCAGACACAACCTAGAGAACTGGTAACAATACTTAATATAAGGCCTCCAGAACTGGGCACGATACTCCAGATACAGACTTGAGAAGTGGGAACAATACTTCGGATAAGGCCTTCAGATCTGGGCAAAATACACTAGATACAGCCCTGAGAAGTGGGAACAATACTTTGGATAAGGCCTTCAGAACTGAACGCTATGTCCCAGACAAAACCGAGAGAACTGGAAATTTGGCCTCACATCTTAAACCAATTCTTTTTTAGAGATTTAGGCCATCCCTTCATTGGCTCAGGGTAAAGACAGAGTTCACTTTAAAGTCTTTTGTCTAATTTTTAAATGTTTAAATGACCTCGCTCCCTCATATTCATCAATTAAAATCTGCAGATTTTTCCCCAAACGCCTCCTGCACTCAATTGATAAACTGCTGTTAGCAGTTCCGTCCTCTGCGTGTGTTTCTAGGGGCGACAGAAGATTTGGAGTGCATGGTCCCAAATTGTGGAACAGGTTGCCACGTGAAATCCGGGCATTGAAATCGGTCCTGCCCATTCGGAAAAGCATTGAAAAACCCACTTGTTGAGTGACTGACTGGTGGTCGCACTACTTTAAGTCAACCTTCTGGCCACATTTGTTATTACTGAGTCTGCTAATCCTTGGTCGCCTTTAGCAATCTACTGTTTCATCAGCGCCTAAATACGATTTAGTTCGTCCTTTGCGTGTTACAAATAACGCAAATCAAAATCAAATCAGATCAAATCAGAGATCCACCAACCATTCCTCTTTGTGACTTTTTGATTTATTATGTTTCACGGGGGGCGGTGGGGTGATGACTGGGGAAGCTGGATGTTCAGGAGTGAACACGTGGGTGGAAGTTCACGCTTTGCCTACTGTGTCATAAATGCTTGCACCACCACTAAACATGCCTGTTGTCTTGGCTCGGGCTATCAAAGATGAAAGTTCCCTTCATGCTTGGTGCCATAGTGATGCACACATAACTAGCCCACTGTACTGGCAGTGCAATCTGTTCAGTAAAAAAAAATGATCTTTTTGTATGGCTGCAATGACTATTTGTTATTTCTTTTAAACTTCTGTTTATTACGTTTTCAACAATAAGCCTATGGTGAAATTCAACAGGTTCTCAATCCACATTCCATGGTTACTGTAACACATGTTCATAGTACCTATTGCACATACATATCGCTAAGCAGTGACTACTCTGCCCCCTCCATCCAGAGGGGACACAATCCAACAGACCCGCCCGCCCTCCGGTCATCCAGCCGAATCACCTCCATCATGAGGGTTCCCCTCATGCCCACACTGAGGTTACAGTCATAGAAAGCACCCCCACCCACCCCACACCACCCCTCTTAGGTCTGTGCTGTTCGTTGGGACCAGTGGGCACCAACTATATTTGCATTGGTTTTGGGAGCACTCCCAATCTCTCTGACCCTCCAGGGCCTTCTCTCCCCCTTGCAATTACTATTTTTGATATGTTCAACACACAAGGTTCAGTGTTTTTATAAGATACCTTTCCTATAACTGTGCCGTATCATTTTGTACTAAGGTGAGAAAGAAACTGACATGGTACAATTACCGCCATGTAATATGTCCTATGTAATACCACAGGTGTACACATGTGCATGCACAGCACCAGCCCAACCCCTCTTCCTCTCTCAAATTCACACACAGAGTATAGGTTATTGTTATGAAAAATAAATATGTTTTTCACACACGTGTGGATCGCAAGAAACAAACAGCAAGAGTGTGGCTGGTTTGAAGACACCTCCACATCCTGCCCCTCTCCCAGCTCCAATGTACCACCCACTTCCTACGGTTCCCCCGGGCCCCACGACCTCCCTTCCTGTTGTTGGCCTGTCAGGTTAAATGTATGAACTAAGAACTGCTGTGATAACACATGTTAGCTATTGTTTTTTACAATATGAAACTTCACCCAAATATGAGGCCACACACAAGCCCCCAGATATCCAGTGCCCGTACAAACGCCCAAAAAAGCAATTGTAAACCAGCATGTTCCCACAACTCTATCGCCATCGCACAGCTGGCAATCTACCTAGATTGACCAGGTGTCACAGTGTTACAGTCCTGAAGAAGCACCTTTTACGGTAAGAAACATGTCGACACTGACTACCGGGTACTGGCCACATTGTGAGACAATGATGTTTCCTCTAAACTATAAAATCACTGTGACACTGTGAACAAATACCTGGCTATAAAAATGGACCAGTGAATCATTCCAATTTATTTGCACTGCCTGTCAGTTTCTTTTTAAGGACCATAGCTACACCCAGCAGAATGGGACTATTTGTCAACCGGGAGGATGCAGCATTAAGATTCAATATGAGGATACACCCAACTATTCATCTAACCAATTATCCTCTGGTGTTATATTAGCATTATAACATGGAAAGTGACAGCAGCAAAGGACATCTCATCATTCTATTGTAATGTAAACACACATATCCTATATGGTCTCTGGATTATTTTTTGCCTTCTTTAGTTGCCTGAATTAGTTTCAAGACGTTTTGCGCGGATTTACTGCCTTTTCCTGTCAATTCTTCTTGGTGGTTGTTGCATGAATTCACTGTCTTCGCCGAAAAAATACATTGTTTTCCCTCCCGTAGCCCACTTCCTATCTATTATCACTCCATGACCTCTGCTCCTAGGAGTCATCAGCAGGTAACAATAGCAATTCTTGCACTGTGCTAATGCCCTTCCGAATCTTAGGCCTCTGCCCCCCTGAACTACTCCACCCACTGCATAAATATGTATATTGTTGAAGCCCCTGCTCCCAGATTTCGTGGTTGAAACAATTAACTGTTTCTGCTGTCGGTCTCTGGACTGTCTCCAATCTGTTTTTCTTTTTTGTTTTTAACGATAAAGGGCCTCATTACGACCCTGGCGGAAGACCATGGTGCTATTAGCACCATGGCATAGTCCATGCCGGTAAGTTACCGACTCCTCCATGGAGAAAGGGGGAATTACCACCCCATTAAAAGGTTTGCGGGGCGGTAATTCCCCCTTCTTCCATGGCCCTTCCCCATTCGCATTTTTCCCCATAGGGCTCAATGGGAATGGGGAAGGCGCTAAGTACGGTGCCGCACATTGTGGGACCGTACTTAGCACCACGGTCCCTTTGCGGATCCCTACTTTAACGGCTGGTAAAATCAGCCGTTAAGGTCAGATCCCGCAAAGGGACCTCGTAATTAGGCGCTAATAGGTTAATGGCGCCGCAGCCTTTTACGGCGCCGTTAACCCATTAGCGCCTGGGTCGTAATGAGGCCCAAAGTCCCAGAACGGACTGTGTACCTCTTTTCAGAACTAGCCATGGTACTACTCTAAATGTAGTGTTAAGAACAGGACCATCTACTTTAAAAATAGATTTCAGGACTGAACATAATACTTTAGATGTGTTTTCTATAATGGGGGTGGGCACAAAAGCTCAGATAAGGCCTTCAGATCTGGGCAGAATATTCCAGATACAGCCCTGAGAAGTGGGAACAACACTTCAGATAAGGCCTTCAGAACTGGACGCTATGTCCCAGACACAACTGAGAGAACTGGAAATTTGACCTCACATGCTAAAATAATTCTTTTTAGAGATTAAGGTCATCCCTTCATTGGCTCAGGGTAAAGACAGAGTTCACTTTAAAATCTTTTTGCCTAATTTTTAAATGTTTAAATGACCTTGCTCCCTCATATTTATCAAATAAAATCTGCAGATATTTCCCCCAACGCCACCTGCAGTCAGGTGATAAACTGCTGTTAGTAGTTCTGTCCTCTGGGTATGTTTCTAGGGGTGACAGAAGATTTGGAGTGCCTGGTCACAAATTGTGGAACAGGTTGCCAGGTGAAATCCGGGCTTTGAAATCCGTCCTGCCCTTTCGGAAAAGCCTTAAACACCCACTTGTTTGAGTGACTGGCTGGTGGTCGCACTACTTTAAGTCAACCTTCTGGCCATATTTGTTATTACAGAGTCTGCTAATCTTTGGTCGCCTTTAGCGATCTACTGTTTCATCCGCGCCTAAATACGATTTAGTTCGTCCTTTGCGCGTTACAAATAACGCAAATCAAAATCAAATCAGATCAAATCAGAGATCCTGCAACCATTCCCCTTTCTGACTTTTTGGCATAATATGTTTCACGGGGGGCGGTGGGGGTGATGACTGGGGAAGCTGGGTGTTCAGAAGTGAACACGTGGGTGGAAGTTCACGCTTTGCCTACTGTGTCAAAAATGCTTGTACCACCACTAAACATGCCTGTTGCCTTGGCTCGGGCTATCAAAGATGAATGCTCCCTTCATGCTTGGTTCCATAGTGATGCACACATACTGGCGGTGCAATCTGTTCAGTAAAAAAATAGATCTTTTGTATGGCTGCAATGGCTATTTTTTATTTGTTTTAAACTTCTGTTTATATTGTTTTCAACAATCAGCCTATGGTGACATTCAACAGGTTCTCAATCCCTACCCCATGGTTACTGTAACACATGTTCATAGTACCTATTGCACATACATATCGCTAAGCAGTGGCTAGTCTGCCCCCTACATCCAGGGGGGACACAATCCAACAGACCCGCCCGCCCTCCGGCCATCCAGCCGAATCACCTCCATCATGGTGGTTCCCCTCATGCACGCACACTGAGGTTACAGTCATAGAAAGACTGCCCCCACCCCAAACCATCCCTTTTAGGTCTATGCTTTTCCCTGGGCCCAGTGGGCACCCACTACATGTCCATTGCTTTTGGAAGTCCTCCCAAAATCTCTGACCCTCCAGGTTCCTCTCTCCCCCTTGCAATTATTATTTTTGATATGTTCAACACACAAGGTTTAGTGTTTTTATAAGATACCTTTCCTATACCTGCTCTGTATCATTTTGTACCAAGCTGAGAAAGAACCTGATGTGGTACAGTTACCGCCATGTAATATGTTCTATTTAATGCCATGGGTGTACACACGTGCATGCCCAGCACCAGCCCACCCCCTCTTTCTCTGGTTTATAGTGATTTTTTCTAATGACATTTTTTCAAATGCCATTATGTCGAAAACTTTTCGCCTAAAAAAAATATTTCGAATGTCATAATTTAAAAAAAAAATGTAATGGGGGTGTTCCTCCCCCAACCCCCTTTTTTTTTAACCCTTTTTTTTACTTACGAAACAAACAAAAAAAAGGTAATCTAAAAGAAAGACATTCGAAAAAAAAAAAAATCTGCAAAATGTTTTTGACATAATGGTATTTCGAAAAAATGT
This sequence comes from Ambystoma mexicanum, assembly GCF_040938575.1. Taxonomy (NCBI): domain Eukaryota; kingdom Metazoa; phylum Chordata; class Amphibia; order Caudata; family Ambystomatidae; genus Ambystoma; species Ambystoma mexicanum. The sequence continues at coordinate 288,402,965 of NC_090932.1, read as the reverse complement.
TTTCGAAAAAGTGACCGGATACCTCTTTCTCTCTCGAATTCACACACAGAGTCTAGGTTACTGTTATGAAAAATAAATATGTTTTTCACACAATAAATCTCAATAAACAGAGAGCAAGAGGGTGGCTGGTTTGAAGAAACCCCCACATCCAGCCCCTCTCCTGGCTCCAACGTACCCGCCACTTCCTACTCTTCACCTCACCTCAAACCATCCTTCCTGTTGCTGGCCTGTCAGGTAAAATGTATAAACTGAGAACTGCTGTGAGAACAGATTTTAGCTATTGTTTTTTTAAACATGAAACTGTACCCAAATATCAGGCCACACACAAGCCCCCAGATATCCAGTGCCTGTACAACCCCCCCAAAAAAGCAATTGTAAACCAGCAAATTTTCACAACTCTATCGCCATTGCACACCCGGCAATCTACCTAGATTGACCAGGTGTTACTGTGTTACAGTCCTGAAGAAGCCCCCTTTACAGTAGAAAACATGTCGACACCGACTACCTGGTACTGGCCACCTTGTGAGAAAATTATGTTTTCTCTAAACCATAAAATCACTGTCACACCATGAATAAATACCTGGATGTAAAAATGGACCAGTGAATGATTTGAATGTATTTGCACGGTATGTCAGTTTCTTTTTCAGGACCATAGCTACACCCAGCAGAATGAGACTATTCGTCAACATGGAGGATGCAGCATTAAGATTCAATATGAGGATACACCCAACTATGCATCTAACTAATTATCCTCTGGTGTTATGTTAGCATTATAACATGGAAAGTGACAGCATCAAAGGACATCTCATCATTTTATTGTAATGTGAACACACATACCCTATATGGTCTCTGGATTGTTTTCTGCCTTCTTTAGTTTCAAGACGTTTTGCACGGATTTACTGCCTTTTCCTGTCAACTCTTCTTGGTGGTTGTTGCATGCATTCACTGTCTTCGCTGAAAAAAAACATTGTTTCCCTCCTGTAGCCCACTTCCTATCTCTTATCACTTCATGACCTCTGCTCCTAGGAGTCATCAACAGCTAACAATTTCAATTCTTGCACTGTGCTTATGCCCTTCAGAATCTTAGGCCTCTGCCCCCCTGAACTCCTCCACCCACTGCATAAATATGTATATTGTTGAAGCCCCTGCTCCCAGATTTCGTGGTTGAAACAATGAACTATTTCTGCTGTCGGTCTCTGGACTGTCTCCAATCTGTTTTTATTTTTTATTTTTAAAGATAAAGTCCCAGAAAGGACTGTGTACCTCTTTTCAGAACTAGCCATGGTACTACTCTAAATGTGGTGTTAAGAACAGGAGCATCTACTTTAAAAATAGATTTCAGTACTGAAAATAATACTTTAGATGTTTTTTTTGCAGCTGTCCGCAGGGTACGCCAGGCGCCGGTCCGCCATTCTTTCTGGTTAGCTCCACCTGCTGCCCAGCCCAACATCCTACACCTTCCTTTCCTTTTCACTCACATGGTTCTACACTTCAGCGTGTACCACTAATTGTGGTAAACTAGGCCTTTTTCTCCCCTTGCAGGACTCTCAAACCTAGGTGGCCTCTCCACTGGGTACCTAATTCGTTTTTACTGTGCTACTGTTGCTCTGTAATTGTGGTAAACTAGGACTTTTTCTCCCCTTGCAGGACTCTCAAACTTAGGTGGCCTCTCCACTGGGTACCTAATTCGTATTTACTGTGCTACTGTTGCTCAGTAATTGTGGTAAACTAGGGCTTGCCGCTTTCACTCCTGTCCGCTTGCTCTCTGTCTCCCCCCACTCCCTCCTTATTCCATGGTGCTCTCTATCTCTCATATCTTCTCTAACTGCTTCTCCATTGACTATCCTGCTCTCCTCACTAAATCTGGTAGGAAAAAGTTTAAAAAGGATATCCTGGTCTCCAACCCAGGCCTCCCTATCGCTGACACCTATCCCAGTGCCTCCTCCAAGGAAACTCTTACTGGCATCCTCTTTTTCGTGCCTTCCCCTGACCAATGGACCCTTCATATGGTCTCTGTGCTCTCTCCCTTCTCCTCTTCTCCCATTAATGGTGGCACCCGTTGGGATGTCCTCTTGGCCCCCTTCCGCTCCTCTAAGGCCATCATTAATGTCTACGCTAATGGGGCCGTCTTGGTTCAAGGCCCTCAGGCCAACCTCCACCTCTTTGATAGACGCTTCCCGCGCCTCATCAACTTCCTTTCCTTTCCTGCTGTCCCCTCTTCTCTGTCCTCGGCTACCTTGCCTCCACCCTCTCACCCTGCCCTATCTCTTGCTCCTTCCTCTTCACCTCCTCAGGGCGTACCTCTTATCTGTACCCCTCCCTGGAAGTCCTTTAAGGATGGCAACCTTCTCCTCATTGCCACTCTCAACTCTCGCTCTGCCGTCAAACATTCCTCTGATATCTATCGCCTTCTTGAGGAACTGGACCTTGACATCCTCGGTGTCACTGAAACATGGTTCACGGCCAGCTCTGTCACCAGCTTTGACACACTCCTACCTGACGGTTACAACATCCTCTCCTTGCCCAGGCCCAACCCTGCTGGGGGGGTGTGGCCCTTATCTTCCCTGAGTGGATTCCTGCCACTGTCACCCCTATGCAGACCTACTCCTCCTTTGAATGCCTTGTCTGCCGACTCTCTCCTAGCCATTCCCTTACCGTGGGTACTATCTATCGGCCACCTGGTCAAATTTCCTCCTTCCTCCCTGAGTGGGCTGACCTCTCCTCCTCACTCCTGTCCTCAACCACTCAACTCCTCTTTCTTGGAGACTTCAATATCCACCTTGATGCCTCCTGTCCTCCCTCTGGACTCTTTCGCGACATCTGCGACTCTCTCTCAATCTCTATTCTCCCGTCTGGGCCGACCCATTCTTCAGGGCACACTCTTGATGCTCTGATCTCTTCTGACCTTCTCCTCTCTGTCCCTCTCTCCACTCCTCTCTCCTGGAGTGATCACTTTCTCCTATCCTCCCACCTCACCTTCCCTACCCCACAGGCAAAGCCACCCTCATCACTGCCACTCAACTTCGCGGTCATCCGACCTATGAAGCGCCTGTCAGTTGGGGATTTCCCTTCCACCTTCTTCCCCTCCCTCCCCCTTCGGCTGACTCCCACCCTGACATAGCCCTCTCCACTCTCCACTCTGCTATATCTGATACCCTTGATATCCTTGCCCCCGTCATGAGAATCCGCCTGAAGCCCAAAGCCAAATGTAACTCCTGGTACGACTCGGATCTTGTCACCCTTAAACGCAAGTGCTGGGTGGCAGAGAGGAAATGGCGTGCTTCATGTTCATCCTCTGACAAACTGGCCTGCCGCCTGCTCCAAAGGCAATACCGGCTCTCCGTTCTCACTAAGAAGAGAGCCTTTATCCAAGCCTGCATCTCTGCGGCATCTAACAATTCGCCCGAACTCTTTAAAATCTGCAAGGAGCTGGCCAACCCTGTTGCAGTCTCCACCTCTCCTGTCCCCTGCCAGGCCCTCTGCACGGCAGTGGCCTCTCACTTCATTTCAAAAACTCAGGACATCCTGTTCTCACTCTCCTCCTATCACCTCCCCTCCTCTATTCCCTGCTCTCCCTCTGGCCCTTCTGCAGCCACCCCTCCTCCCTCCTTCTCTGCCTTTCCCCTTTTTTCTGCTGATGATGTATCGAGACAAGTCCGATCTATGAAAGTCTCGTCAAAACAGGTCCACCCCTGTTCCTCTAAAACTATCAAGGACCACATCGACTCCCTGGCGCCTGCCCTAGCTGACTTCTGCAATCACTCCTCCGCCTCTGGAGTCTTCCCATCCCCCCTCAAGCACTCCCTTGTGCACCCCATTCTTAAGAAACCCTCTTCCGACCACTCCCACCCAGCTAACTATCGCCCAATCTCTATCACTCCCTTCCTGGGAAAGCTCCTGGAGAAACTGGCCATCTCCCAGTTTAATCTCCATGCTGAATCTGTTGGTAGTCTTCATGACCATCAGTCTGGCTTCAGAGCTGCCAGAAGCACGAAAGCTGCTCTCCTGAACATCCGTGAGGACCTGCTCTCAAACCTTCACTGTAATACCCTTTGTGTTCTCATTTTGCTCGACCTCTATTCTGCCTTTGACACTGTCAACCACACCATCCTGCTCAACCGTCTCCGTGATAACCTGGGTATCACTGGTCAGGCTCTGGCGTGGCTGACCTCCTTCCTCTCCAATCGACCCTCCCAGGTCCAACTGGGTTCCTTCCTCTCTGACATCTTTTTCTCTACCTGTGGTGTCCCCCAGGGATCTAACCTCTCCCCCTGGCTGTTCAACCAGCACCTGGCACTTCTTGCTCACCGCATCGCCGCTCTCTGTCCCAACTTTCAGTGCTATGCGGATGATACCCAGCTCATTTTCAGGCTACCCTCGGCCTCCTATTCCCCTTCCCTCATCTCCGACTGTCTTTCTGCTATCCAGGAATGGTGTGCCGCCAACGACCTCTGCCTTAATGCCAGTAAGACTAAGATTCTACTTATCGGCACACCCACTCCCTCCTTCCCTTCAGCTCTCTGGCCGGCCTCCCTTGGCCCTCTTCCTGCTCCTACCTGCAAGGCAAAAAACCTCGGGGTCATCTTCGACTCCCTACTCTCTTTCTCTCCTCACATATCTGACGTCTCTAAGAAGTCACACTACCAGCTACACCTCCTCAGAGGTATCCTTCCTTTCCTCTCCTTCCCCCAGAAGCTCACTGTCTCCAGAGCCCTGGTTCTCTCGAAGCTGGACTACTGTAACAGCCTCTATCTAAATCTTCCTGTTTCTACTCTCCGCCCTTTGCAACTCATCCAGAACAGGACTGTGAGACTTGTCCTTGGCCTCAAGCCCAGGGACGGTATCTCTCCAGGACTGAAATCGCTACACTGGCTCCCAGTGACCGCGAGGATTAAGTTCACAACCCTCTGCATTCTCCACAAGGCCTTCTGGGGCCTTGGGCCAAAATACCTTCAACTCTCTCTTCCTAAATATCTTCCTTCTCGAGCTCTTCGCTCATCCACCTCCAACTACCATCAGGGTCAGCCGCTTCTCCAAGCAACGAGCTGGGGGTAGATCTCTCTCCGCAGCAGGGGCCTCCCTCTGGAACAGACTTCCTGCCTCCCTGAAACTTGAGGAGAACCATCTCCGGTTCCGGAAGCACCTCAAAACCTTCCTCTTTGCCTCCGCTTTCTCTCCGTCTCTCCCCTGCTAAAATCACTGAACCTGCACTGAATCTGCAACTGGCCACTCACCGATCTCGTTCCTTGGCCCTGCCACTCTTCCCTGCACTGCCTACCTGCACTACGGGACTGTCTCTGTATCCTAGAGCCCCTTCTCCTGGCACTTACCTTGCACTTGCCACAAGCTGGCCCTATTATTTATCTTGTATTCTACTAACCATGTACTGCACTCTCCTTGCACTTGCCACCAGCTGACCCTATTACTTATCTTGTAATATACTAACCATGTACTGCACTTCCCCTCTCCCCTTCCCCTTGCACTTTTCCCAGTCTCCCTACCCTTGCACTTGCGCGATCTGAATGACACCTGGCCTAGTAGGATCGTTGTCTGTTCTCCCCTTGTTCCCCCCCCCGCCTCGTTGCGCCTTGAAACACTTGTGTATAGGCGCGTTACAAATGCCATATCATATCATAATATAATGGGGGTGGACACAAAAGCACAGATAAGGCCTTCAGATCTGGGCACGATACTCCAGACACAACCTAGAGAACTGGTAAGAATACTTAATATAAGGCCTCCAGAACTGGGCACGATACTCCAGACACAACCTAGAGAACTGGTAAGAATACTTAATATAAGGCCTCCAGAACTGGGCACGATACTCCAGATACAGACTTGAGAAGTGGGAACAATACTTCGGATAAGGCCTTCAGATCTGGGCAAAATACGCTATATACAGCCCTGAGAAGTGGGAACAATACTTTGGATAAGGCCTTCAGAACTGAACGCTATGTCCCAGACAAAACCGAGAGAACTGGAAATTTGGCCTCACATCTTAAACCAATTCTTTTTAGAGATTTAGGCCATCCCTTCATTGGCTCAGGGTAAAGACAGAGTTCACTTTAAAGTCTTTTGTCTAATTTTTAAATGTTTAAATGTCCTCGCTCCCTCATATTCATCAATTAAAATCTGCAGATATTTCCCCAAACGCCTCCTGCACTCAATTGATAAACTGCTGTTAGCAGTTCCATCCTCTGCGTGTGTTTCTAGGGGCGACAGAAGATTTGGAGTGCATGGTCCCAAATTGTGGAACAGGTTGCCACGTGAAATCCGGGCATTGAAATCGGTCCTGCCCATTCGGAAAAGCATTGAAAAACCCACTTGTTGAGTGACTGACTGGTGGTCGCACTACTTTAAGTCAACCTTCTGGCCACATTTGTTATTACTGAGTCTGCTAATCCTTGGTCGCCTTTAGCAATCTACTGTTTCATCAGCGTCTAAATACGATTTAGTTCGTCCTTTGCGTGTTACAAATAACGCAAATCAAAATCAAATCAGATCAAATCAGAGATCCACCAACCATTCCTCTTTGTGACTTTTTGGTTTATTATGTTTCACGGGGGGCGGTGGGGTGATGACTGGGGAAGCTGGATGTTCAGGAGTGAACACGTGGGTGGAAGTTCACGCTTTGCCTACTGTGTCAAAAATGCTTGCACCACTATTAAACATGCCTGTTGCCTTGGCTCGGGCTTTCAAAGATGAATGCTCCCTTCATGCTTGGTGCCATAGTGATGCACACATAACTAGCCCACTGTACTGGCGGTGCAATCTGTTCAGTAAAAAAAATTATCTTTTTGTATGGCTGCAATGACTATTTGTTATTTCTTTTAAACTTCTGTTTATTACGTTTTCAACAATCAGCCTATGGTGACATTCAACAGGTTCTCAATCCACATTCCATGGTTACTGTAACACATGTTCATAGTACCTATTGCACATACATATCGCTAAGCAGTGACTACTCTGCCCCCTCCATCCAGAGGGGACACAATCCAACAGACCCGCCCGCCCTCCGGCCATCCAGCCGAATCACCTCCATCATGAGGGTTCCCCTCATGCCCACACTGAGGTTACAGTCATAGAAAGCCCACCCACCCACCCCACACCACCCCTCTTAGGTCTGTGCTGTTCGTTGCGACCAGTGGGCACCAACTATATGTGCATTGGTTTTGGGAGCACTCCCAATCTCTCTGACCCTCCAGGGCCTTCTCTCCCCCTTGCAATTACTTTTTTTGATATGTTCAACACACAAGGTTCAGTGTTTTTATAAGATACCTTTCCTATAACTGTGCCGTACCATTTTGTACTAAGGTGAGAAAGAAACTGACATGGTACAATTACCGCCATGTAATATGTCCTATGTAATACCACAGGTGTACATATGTGCATGCACAGCACCAGCCCAACCCCTCTTCCTCTCTCAAATTCACACACAGAGTATAGGTTATTGTTATGAAAAATAAATATGTTTTTCACACACGTGTGGATCGCAAGAAACAAACAGCAAGAGTGTGGCTGGTTTGAAGACACCTCCACATCCTGCCCCTCTCCCAGCTCCAATGTACCACCCACTTCCTACGGTTCCCCCACCCCAGACCTCCCTTCCTGTTGTTGGCCTGTCAGGTTAAATGTATGAACTAAGAACTGCTGTGATAACACATTTTAGCTATTGTTTTTTACAATATGAAACTTCACCCAAATATGAGGCCACACACAAGCCCCCAGATATCCAGTGCCTGTACAAACGCCCAAAAAAGCAATTGTAAACCAGCATGTTCCCACAACTCTATCGCCATCGCACAGCTGGCAATCTACCTAGATTGACCAGGTGTCACTGTGTTACAGTCCTGAAGAAGCACCTTTTACGGTAAGAAACATGTCGACACTGACTAACGGGTACTGGCCACGTTGTGAGACAATGATGTTTCCTCTAAACTATAAAATCACTGTGACACTGTGAACAAATACCTGGCTATAAAAATGGACCAGTGAATCATTCCAATTTATTTGCACTGCCTGTCAGTTTATTTTTAAGGACCATAGCTACACCCAGCAGAATGGGACTATTCGTCAACCGGGAGGATGCAGCATTAAGATTCAATATGAGGATACACCCAACTATTCATCTAACCAATTATCCTCTGGTGTTATATTAGCATTATAACATGGAAAGTGACAGCAGCAAAGGACATCTCATCATTCTATTGTAATGTAAACACACATATCCTATATGGTCTCTGGATTATTTTCTGCCTTCTTTAGTTGCCTGAATTAGTTTCAAGACGTTTTGCGCGGATTTACTGCCTTTTCCTGTCAATTCTTCTTGGTGGTTGTTGCATGAATTCACTGTCTTTGCCGAAAAAATACATTGTTTTCCCTCCCGTAGCCCACTTCCTATCTATTATCACTCCATGACCTCTGCTCCTAGGAGTCATCAGCAGGTAACAATAGCAATTCTTGCACTGTGCTAATGCCCTTCCAAATCTTAGGCCTCTGCCCCCCTGAACTACTCCACCCACTGCATAAATATGTATATTGTTGAAGCCGCTGCTCCCAGATTTCGTGGTTGAAACAATGAACTGTTTCTCCTGTCGGTCTCTGGACTGTCTCCAATCTGTTTTTCTTTTTTGTTTTTAACGATAAAGGGCCTCATTACGACCCTGGCAGAAGACCATGGTGCTATTAGCACCATGGCATGGTCCATGCCGGTAAGTTACCGACTCCGCCATGGAGAAAGGGGGAATTACCACCCCATTACAAGGTTTGCGGGGCGGTAATTCCCCCTTCTTCCATGGCCCTTCCCCTTTCCCATTTTTGCCCCATATGGCTCAATGGGAATGGGGAAGGCGCTTAGTACGGTGCCGCACATTGCGGGACCGTACTTAGCACCACGGTCCCTTTGTGGGTCCTACTTTAACGGCTGGTAAAATCAGCCGTTAAGGTCAGATCCCGCAAAGGGACCTCGTAATTAGGCGCTAATAGGTTAATGGCGCCGCAGCCTTTTACGGCGCCGTTAACCCATTAGCGCCTGGGTCGTAATGAGGCCCAAAGTCCCAGAACGGACTGTGTACCTCTTTTCAGAACTAGCCATGGTACTACTCTAAATGTGGTGTTAAGAACAGGACCATCTACTTTAAAAATATATTTCAGGAATGAACATAATACTTTAGATGTGTTTTCTATAATGGGGGTGGGCACAAAAGCACAGATAAGGCCTTCAGATCTGGGCAGAATACTCTAGATACAGCCCTGAGAAGTGGGAACAATACTTCGGATAAGGCCTTCAGAACTGAACGCTATGTCGCAGACAAAACCGAGAGAACTGGAAATTTGGCCTCACATCTTAAAACAATTCTTTTTAGAGATTGAGACCATCCCTTCATTGGCTCAGGGTAAAGACAGAGTTCACTTTAAAGACTTTTGTCTAATTTTTAAATGTTTAAATGACCTCGCTCCCTCATATTTATCAATTAAAATCTGCAGATATTTCCCCGAACGCCGCCTGCACTCAGGTGATAAACTGCTGTTAGTAGTTCCGTCCTCTGCGTGTGTTTCTAGGGGCGACGGAAGATTTGGAGTGCATGGTCCCAAATTGTGGAACAGGTTGCCACGTGAAATCCGGCCCTTGAAATCGGTCCTGCCCTTTCGGAAAAGCCTTAAAGGATAGTTCCGGGACTTTTTTTTTATTGTCCCTACGGTTCGGCCATGTGTTTTTAAGCATAAATCGGTAGATCGTAGAAAACTTTCCTATGGACCTTACCCGACTTTTCGTCCATTAACGCACTCGAAATCAGCCGCCATTTTGTGATAATCCTATCATTTCCCCCCATCGACCTGGCTCACCTGCGTTTGCGGCACTAAATCATATCCCCCGCCCCTGAAACAGACTTTATCAAAACATTCATATTCCCCGCCTCTATCCGTGACGTGACTGTGCTGCGTAGGCAAACGCGCCCAGGCGTCTTCTACGCGACTCCACACAGAACCCGGAAACCAACACAGATCAGCTCACAACACAGCGCGCCACAATTCGGAATATGAAACTGTACTTTTAAATCAAACCGCAAGATTGTAAATTTGGTAAAGTACATTTATTTGACATCAAATGTTTAGAGAATATTCAGCGATTTGCATTTTTATTTGCTCACGTTCCAAAAAGTTCGTTTTGAGGCACGCGATGTTCCTTTGCTGTACACAGGGTCTTAGATCATCTCACAATACAGCGCCACAATTCGGAATATGAAACTGTGGTTTAAAAGCAAACGGCAAGATTGTACATTTGGCAAAGTACATTTATTGGACATCAAATGTTTAGAGAATATACAGCGATTTGCATTTTTCTTTGCTCTCGATCCAAAATAGTTCGTCTTGAGGCAAGCGATGTTCGTGTGCAGTACACAGGGTGTTGGTTTACGATAAAATAAGCTCTTCGGTCGCACTGATAATCGCATGGCTGTTCCAACAACGAGGCACTAGGCCACCACAACGGTATGTATGTTGCATCTAGCCATTAGTACCGCGTAAGGGCATACTTGTACTTGGCGATCGTCCCATAAAATGGTCAGGGTGGTAACGTTGTTCACGCGGAGAAGCAACTGGCGGTTGTAAAAGCCATCCGCCGGTGTCTGGTACTCGTGACACAGACAATAATGAAGGATGTACCTGTTTTAAAAACATAAAAAATGAAATTAGTCTCACCATCAGATCTTTATTAAAATTATTCATTTTATATATTAGGTCGGGAAATTATTTCATAGCTAGGACAGTGCAACTGGGTATTATACGTCATTTCCAGTAACCCACCCCCTCTCCTCCGCCTTTTTCAGAGCCGCCTGAGCGCCAGTGGACCACTTCGTCACTGATATGATATAATATGGCATTTGCAACGCGCCTATACACAAGTGTTTCAAGGCGTGGCGAGGCAGGGAGGGGGGGGGAACAAGGAGAAGACAGACAACGATCCTACTAGGCCAGGTGTCATTCAGATCGCGCAAGTGCAGGGGTAGGGGGAAGGTAAAAGTGCAAGGGGAAGGGGAGGGGGGAAGTGGAGTACAAGGTAAGTAGCATAAAATAATAAATACATAGGGCCAGCTGGTGGCGAGTGCAAGGTAAGTGCAGAACAAGTGCTGGGAAGGGGGGGCTGTAGGATACTGAGACAGTCCCCCAGTGCAGGGGTTGACAGGGAGGCAGTGCAGGTGGAGAGTGGAAGGGCCCAGGACCGAGGTCGCAGACAGTGGACCAGTTGTAGCAGGGGAGAGGGAGAGAGAAAGCAGAAGCAAAGAGGAAGGTTTTGAGGTGCTTCCGTAAAAGGAGATGGTTCTCCTCAAGATAGTGCGCGGTACAAAACAATATGCCACATAGAACGAACAAGTACAGCTTAACCCGTCTTTAAAGCTACTGTATAGTAATTAAATTGCGGTATAAACTCATCTAAAGAGTTACTTTAATGCTGCTAAATCAAATATTCTCATATTATGCTCCAAAAAAAAAATTCGTAAATTTAAGTGGCAACTCGATTCCAGATACCTTCAAGTTGCTAATCAAGTGACTTATCTTGGTTACAACCTGGCAAATAATGTTTCCGCCAGCTTTTGGAAAAGAGCAATTGTTGAAAAAATCTTGCCGTTGCAAAATCAAATGCGCATAATTTATCATAAATATTGTAAATTTACTTTGGCGCCCCTGTTTGAGTTCTATTCCAAAAAGGTAGAGGCCACTTTACTATATGGTCTGGATATATGCTTGGTGGATTTGTCGGTCTTCTTAAACAAAATACAAGCAAAACTGTGGAAAGTGACTCTTCATCTCCCTACTTCTTTGCCAAATGCACTTGTACGCCATGAATTAGGCCTAAACTCTTTGGCATCTCGACATCAGTGGCGTCTCTTGAAACTTTATCTCAAAATGAACTTCCCTCTAGAAAACTCGCTTTATGAAGATTTCCACATCATGCTGAGAGAATCGCACCCTAGATCGATTACACACTTTCGACAGCGAATATTTAACATTCTAGCTGGGCTTAATCTTCCTGCCGAAGATTTAGAGATCAAATTAAATATTGCCTATAAACGGCTTTTCAATAACGACTGGGCAGCAACTTGTCTACAAATATCTAAACATGTATCATATATGGAATATGCATCCTATAGACACGCACAGGTTCCACGTCTATCCTATCTTATGCTATGTCCTAGTGCTGAGACCCGGGAAATCTACATGCGATTTCGATTTGACCTTATTCACACTAAATCAAGAACTCAATTTTGGTCCAACAACGAACACATCTCTGCTGATACTACTTGCAGATTTTGTAAACTTGGAGAATATAGTGAAACTCTAAAACACCTCTTTATGATTTGTCCATTTTTTGAAGCAGATAGACAAAGAATCATTTTTGCTTTTAATCCCTATAATACCGAACTTGGAAGAGATTTAATTTGGACGCGCTGTATGTGGGGCACTTCAAAAGAAATTATTTTGGCAACGGTACGCCTGATAAAAATCATTGATGCAGCAATCTCTCAACAGCTAGAGACTGTACACTCATAAAAAAAAAAATGATATATTGCATTGAAATTTTTGCTAATGTATATATTTTTTAGACTGCAGAAAGGCTTGTTCATGAATAACTGCCCGTCTAATTGAATGATTTTACTAGCTCTTTGTTATGAACTATGTAGTCTGTATAATTGTGAAAACTCCGGTTGGAGAAGCTGTCTGTGCACTATGAATATCTTCCAAAAGTGAACGCGTACATACTCGTTATGTTTCTAACATCTTGCTGTCTAGTAACTATGTTTTATTTATTTATCTTAAAATAGAAGTAAATTTGCTGTAAAAGTTTTATTGTAAATTTGAATGTGATCTAAATTTGTAACGATGCGTAAGCATCAAAAACAAAAATAAAAAAAAAAAAAATTAAAAAAAAAAAAAATTACTTACATTATATTTGCATTTTCCATTGTGTCTGTGCGTAGGGCAGCCCCGAAATACCACTCCTTCTATGCCGACGTTATTTCTTCTAATGAACGAACATTAAATGGCTATCGTTTCTGAAATTTTATTCATTATCGTTTCTTACGTTATTGCACCACACCCCCAAAAAGAAGTCTTTCGGGATGGTCCCAGCCTGTCAAGGTCAAATAACAATAGAACCTTATACTGAGTCGTGGGCCATTCCGGCACCCGAGCAAAAAATCAAAGCAGCTGACCTTCACTTTGAACGAGCACACATTCCTAGTTAGCTACATTCAGTGTAAGGCCATCTCACAGGACTTGAAATTTACACTCCATATTTGCATTTTGTCTGCGTGCTTTGCAGCCCCAGAGAACCATAAATACGGAGACATTCTATATTTTTTGAAAAATGATTTATATTACTGTTTGGTTTAATTTATTGCGCAAATGAACAAGGTTGGATAGACACATTGCATGTACACTGAGCAATCACTTTTATTTACACAATACATAGCTACACATATTCAATGGGCCTGCGACATGAGGAGACTCCAGAGCAAAGTCACAGGTGACACCCGGGTGGTTCGCACTACTGCACGGTGAAGGGAGGGGCAAGGGTGGAGAGACACATTGCATGTACACTGAGCAATCACTTTTATTTACACAATACATAGCTACACATATTCAATGGGCCTGCGACATGAGGAGACTCGAGAGCAAAGTCACAGGTGACACCCGGGTGGTTCGCACTACTGCACGGTGAAGGGAGGGGCAAGGGTGGAGAGACACATTGCATGTACACTGAGCAATCACTTTTATTTACACATTACATAGATACACATATTCAATGGGCCTGCAACATGAGGAGACTCGAGAGAATAGACAATCAAATTACAATCATTTAAACCGTGATGTGTATTTCTCAATGAGCTCTGCTTTAGGTGGACATGGAACAGAGGCAATGTTGGGTGGCAATGCAGTTGTCCCCTGCATAGGTTCGTTCACAACTCCATGTATGTGCCTATCTAGGACATCAACAATAAGTCTCTCAATAAACTCATATTGCATATCCTCAAACACTGGTTTGATCACCCATTGTTTACTTCTTTTAGTGAAGGCCTTATTGTAGCGAAGCGTCCCTAAAATTCCGGTCATCCTACTTTGTTGACGGCCAACATTATGGTTATGTGCCAAGACCGCTAGAAGAGTCCGATTTATCATGCCCTCCATGCCAAAATGCAATCGTTTTGGCCTGTACTTTAGGCACATATTGTGGAACACCTCCAAATCTCCTGTGTGGCAGAATTCCGTGAGTCCCCTCAAATCTCTTGTTATAGTTTTATCAAATACAATCTTTTCAATGGCTTTGTGAGTGGGTGATGAAGGAATCAACCACTTCTTCTTCCGTGCCTCCTCTGTGGACAAATGGCCATGTTCACAATTGTGGAAATGTTGGTTTGTGGTCCAGCGGTGAACGTTGCTACAGTGTAGCATTACTGACCGCCATTTTTCCAGTAGAATTTCCAACGACCCTTCACATGTTTTTGAGCTCCACCAAAGATGGTTGCTGATTGACTTGGACCACTGTGAAATACCTTGCATATCTTTTTTTTTACCTGCAGCCGACATTTTTTTATTGATTGTTTTTGCAAGATGCCATACGTCAAATTGGTGATTTATATTTTTGTACTCTTCTCTCATTGTCTTGGCAATTGAAACGTGTCTGTCCGTGGCTATCAGGTCGATCACCATTCCCCGCGATTGTAGTTCTTGCAATGATGCTACAAAGCCAACTTTCTCCATGGCCACTGAGGATGTACTTTGTGACACCTGCACGACCACCGAACTCACAATTTTCTTACTTTCCATGTCCTGAAAGTGGTAGGTTCAGTACTTGGCTGAAAATCCTGGGGTGTCGCACTGTCCATCACCGGCTAGCCTGAACCGTTTGCCCGCGAATGTACTTTCAATAGACATTTTTTCCATTCTCCAAGCTTCGCTAATGGCTGGAAATAGATAATCGGTTTGGTATTTGTAGAACTGAGTTTTCGCAATGAAATGGATTCCCACACACTGAAAGAAATACTCTAACTTTTTAAAACTTGAACCACTAAAAAGTGCGGCCGCTGCACAAAGTAGATTGCCTGCTGGCAGTTGCCCCAGCATGGGTTGTGCAGACCATGAGAACGGATGATATTGTGTACAGGTGGCATGTATTTTAAGGTTAGTGCCTCGAATTGCACGAGTCACATTAATCAATGGCTCCCCACATACTTCCCCACCAACCGAATGCCCACATTTCATCTTAATAATAATATCAATCAAACAACTATCGAATACAATAAATTTGGCCTCTTTCCTTATACTGTCACTCTGCATCCCAGCTGGTTCGGCCTGTAACGTTGAGGACATGTCACTCACATTAAAGGTACAATCTCTGATATCGTCTTCCGCTATGTTCAGTGATATTGATGGTGTTTCATTGTCGTCCATTTCATTCTCTTCCATTGCAACATCTGTTCCTTCTCCGGCGATGGGAGAATAAAACAATTTCTTCAACTTTCTCGCGGTCTTAGTTTTTGCGGGTGTGGATTCTGTGAATTGATCTCCGACTGCATCCGAACTACCAGGAGGACATTCACTATCAATGGCTGGTGGTGGTATAGCTCCGTTGTCAATCACTTCATATTCTTCCCATTGGCACGATGCATCTCCAGTCTCAAGTCCCTGCCAAAAGGTTTGACGAGCAACATCTCTCGTTCGCTTCACTGTCTGTGTAGATCTAGTTCGTACACCCACTCGCAACTAGAGGACAGATTGGAAAAGGGATGTTCAGTTTAAACACAACTTACAGTATTGAACTATTAACAGTGAAAAACAACATAATATAGTGACCAGGACACTAACCTTCTTTTGCTTTCTTTTCTTTGAAACTTTCTTGCCTCGAACTTCAACATCTGGACGCTGTTGCTCCGACTCGTGTGTGCATGTCTCCACTTCCTCTTGCGCTGCAACGACTATATTTTCATGATAAGCACATCCATCACGCACTGACGCTCCATCGACTCCCTGAAACATAGAACTTTCATTAGTATGTATAATAATATTGAAAACACAAAATGTGCTTGGGGACCAATGCCCACGTAAATCTCAATAGCAAAACACGAATGAACGCATTGTGTAGAACATTCAAACGACAATTATACACGCATTGTTGATCTAGTTAGATGGAACTGTCAAGATCCATACCTCGGGCTCCGTATAGACTTCCATTGATGATATTATTGAAGATGACGCTTCAGCAACTCCCTGAAACACAGTAATTGCATTAGTATGGTTTTCTATTTTGTTAAAAAGAACATAAACTTTGTGCAGGCGTCAACGGCTCATCTAAATAGACCTGCACAAATGATCAGTTGTCTAAAATAAATAATGGATATCTAAATATGATTCGATTTGCTCGATCGTTGGAAGTGTCACCACCCAGAGATCTGCATCAACTACTACGGGTGATGTTCTTGTAGAAGAAGCTCCGTCCTCTCCCTGAAACATAGTACTTGCGTTAATAAAGAAGGAAGTGTAGCGGATGTAATCACGTCATATGATCTCGCTTGATCGAACTGTCAGTATCCATACCTCGAAATGCATAAGAACATCAAGGGACGCTGTAACTGCGGTGCACACTTCTGCAAGCTGTTGCGCCGACCCGTAACTGCATGCTCCCCCTTCTTCTTGGACTAATGCTCCATCGACTCCCTGAAACATAGGACTTTCATTAGTAATGAACACAATATTGAAAAAAGAAGACACATAGAAGACGACAGAAGGACATATCAATGGCTAAAAACGAAAGAAACATTGTGTGTAACAATCACGCTACAAGAATGCAAGATCTGATGATCTCCATCGATGGAACTGTCCGGAAACGTACCTCGAGCATCTGAGTGACATCAACGGTATGTCGTCAATGTGTTGGACTCCTCAGCATCTCCCTGAAAGACAGTACTTGCATTATTTTGGATAACAATAATTATAACTGAAAACAAAGACTAGAGGACGAGTACTAGGGTGTACCATTAGGTAAAATAATTACACGATAAATTAAAACTATTGATTTACATGCCTAAAACAAGTCAGTGGCAGAATAGCTAAGTAAGATTACCCGATAGGCGCTTGAAGTGGCTGATGACTGCAATAACGACACGGATGGAGAATCTTCCGCCTTCATATTGAGTGGATACATAAATGGGGAAATTATTGTTAGCTAATGCTACACACTACCGCAAGGCCGAGAGCTAAATCCGTAAACTTGACTCACCAGTGGAGGGATGTGGACGAATAGAGTGGGAATAGCGGTTGAGAGCAATTTTCGCGTCGCTCGCGGTGTTTTCTTCTTTATTAGCAATGATGTGGAGTACATGTCTGAGCTAAAGTGCCTGCTGCAGATGCGGTATCTATCACCCCTCTTGTCCGCAAAGACTTCTAGGACTCTACTTTCAAGCTCAGACGGTGGATATCCGCAATATCGGACCCATTCTCTTATCTGATCTATTGTCTTAGGGAAAACATGCATTATAGTACCTTCAGATTTATTATGGGTCTTCGAAGGGCAACCGCCAATGGAACAGGCAGGCATTGTGGAAAGTTCTGAAAAGTAAAGATCAACAATTCTCTATGAATACCAATGTGTTAAAAAATTAAATGACACATAAAAGGTTCAATGCAAGGTTCGTTTTGGTTCTTGGAACTATACACGTTATTCACATGCGGATAAGTATTTGAATAACTTTAAAAAAATAGAAAAATAATTTGACTAAACTCAGAACATGTGACTAGTTCCTTGCATGTACTGTCTTGAACGAAAAGAAAACATGGATGCAATTTGATGACTACTAGCAAATAGATATAAATTAAAAAATTGGACGCAAAATGATTATGGTACATGGCCTTACCTTGACGAACAAACAGTTAGATGCAGGGATCAGAGTAGTTTCTTGTCGTAGAACAGGGAGCAGTTCACAGGTTGCAAACTGACGAGTTTGCTCGAAGTGGTCATGGAAGTTCACAGAGACGAAGAGCAGATAAACAGCACCTTCACGGGTTGACTAGCAAAGCGCAAAGAAGTTCTCATTAGAAATATGAAGTGGGTTATAAAGAATTCGAAACGGGTGTGTTTGTGAATGAATGACGTGTATATGTCGTGGCATTATGCGGTTTGCAGGGGGGCGTCCAGCGTGAGGGGGGATGCTTGGCAGGAGACACGGGGTCTGGAGGTAGACATGGGAACAACAACCCATGCTCTATAGACCACTTTGAAGTGTACATGGTCTTTGGCACCTCTTGGCCTTTATCGCTCCCTGACAGCTCCACTTGCCAGCAAAAGTACCCCGGTGCGAACTGCCTTTGATAGGGCGGGGGGTGGATTGGGGCGGTGGTCGTGCAGACAAGACTCGTTTGCCGCAGGGCCTCACCAAGGAGAGGCCATCTAACTGCATGTAAGAGGCAGGCTGCAGGATCTAGTACATGGAAGGCAGGGGGTGAGTTTATAAATACCTCACCCTCCCAGGAGAATATATGGGTGCAGTTCACCCTGGAGACCCTGGATGCCTAGGCAGTTAGTCAGCAGCAGGCTGGCCTGTGGTGGCAAGGCGGCACGGGCCAGAGGGGGTCATCTCTGTACCCGGTACCCAAAAGGATGATTTATTATGATCAACCATATTGATTATTTACCTATAACCATGTTTTGTATCAATAAAATCCAACGGCCTTTTATTGCCAACGCTTGAACAAAGTGGTGTGGTAAGTATTTTTGGGGGAGGAGGCAAGGCCGGGAGGCTTGATGCCAACCCGCAAAATAACATATGTATGTCTGCTGCATATGGGTTCAACGGTTATGTGGATTGAAGGTGGGCGGCCAGCGTGAGGGAGGATGCTGGCCGGAGACATGTGGTGTGACAAGACAAGGCACAGGAAGACTATTCAATGGAGACACACTAGATTCATTTAAAAAATCAAAACAACCATTGTTAAAATATATGTTGGGTTTTATTTTAGATCTTAATTTCAATTGAACATAAATAATAAACATTACACATTGTAAAGTTCCAGTTGCAGCACATCCAGGGAAAATCCGCGGTATTGTCCACTGTCGCTGGGGAAATGTTGTCTAATGGCAAGTACCGCACAGGCAGGTATTACTCTCCGAACGCGGTGTCCGAGCCTCCCGTGAAGCCACCAAGTGAAGCAACGATAGGCCACCAGCCTGTACCCCCTGTGAAAAAGAAAGATGCAAACTGTATTAAAATGATAAAAAAAACTTTCTTATCAATGTCGATTCAGGTAAAAAATGTCATTCTGCTTTGAAAAAAATTCTATCTAGAAAATGCACAATATGGAACCAATTTACATGCGTTCGAATGATATGTAGATGTAATTTTATATGTGGGAGACGACCATGAAATAGTAGTGGCATCACTGACATCACAACCAGAGTATACTTACTCGTTACTCGGATTACGCGGACGAACAGTGCCGCGAAGTTCGTGCATAAGCACCATCATCATCCTCAACACGGTCCGTGAGAGGCAGGCTTCCCTGAACTCTGGCAGCTCGGTGATGCATTGCAGACTTGGCCTTTCGAAATGTAGGCCAAGCACCCGGAATTTTCACGGCAGTAGCAGTTCTCCTCCTCAGTTGGCATTAGCTCGCACCGATTGCACGTGCACCAGGTGGAGACGCCGTCCATGCGACATGGTCCAGGCTCTTCATCCGTTGACTGGTCCTCCCAACTGCCGTCCGAATCCCCATCGTTTTCGCGTGCTTGCCTTTCCAGTAGTTCCTCCTCGGTGTACTCGGGCTCGTACATATACGGCATTATTGTAGCCATTGTGTGGTAAAGAAAGTAAAATAATTTACAGAGATGGTACAGGTGTTCACAAGGCCTAGAAGCGGCGAAGGTAGCTGACCAGAGCACAGAAACGAGTCACAGAATACTCAAAGTAACACAGAGAGAGTAATGGAATCGAAAATCTGCTGCTGTGTGTTGTGAAACGGTGTGTTTATACTTATTGAGGAAAGAGGCGTCCTGCCATTTCCATGGCGACACTTCATTAGCTGAGGCGCAGCGATTGTTGACACGAAACGTGCTTTGGCGTTGGGAAATGGGCGGTACGCGTCTGCTGATGTCAGGCTCAGGGGCTGTATTGTGAGATGATCTAAGACCCTGTGTACAGCAAAGGAACATCGCGTGCCTCAAAACGAACTTTTTGGAACGTGAGCAAATAAAAATGCAAATCGCTGAATATTCTCTAAACATTTGATGTCAAATAAATATACTTTACCAAATTTACAATCTTGCGGTTTGATTTAAAAGTACAGTTTCATATTCCGAATTGTGGCGCGCTGTGTTGTGAGCTGATCTGTGTTGGTTTCCGGGTTCTGTGTGGAGTCGCGTAGAAGATGCCTGGGCGCGTTTGCCTACGCAGCACAGTCACGTCACGGATAGAGGCGGGGAATATGAATGTTTTGATAAAGTCTGTTTCAGGGGCGGGGGATATGATTTAGTGCCGCAAACGCAGGTGAGCCAGGTCGATGG
Source organism: Ambystoma mexicanum (assembly GCF_040938575.1). NCBI lineage: Eukaryota > Metazoa > Chordata > Amphibia > Caudata > Ambystomatidae > Ambystoma > Ambystoma mexicanum. The sequence goes on along the minus strand of NC_090932.1, from coordinate 288,382,411 downwards.
GGGGAAATGATAGGATTATCACAAAATGGCGGCTGATTTCGAGTGCGTTAATGGACGAAAAGTCGGGTAAGGTCCATAGGAAAGTTTTCTACGATCTACCGATTTATGCTTAAAAACACATGGCCGACCTGTAGGGACAATAAAAAAAAAGTCCCGGAACTATCCTTTAAAAACCCACTTGTTTGAGTGACTGACTTGTGGTCGCACTACTTTAAGTCAACCTTCTGGCGACATTTGTTATTGCTGAGTCTGCTAATCCTTGGTCACCTTTAGCGATCTACTGTTTCATCTGCGCCTAAATACGATTTAGTTCGTCCAGTGCGCGTTACAAATAACGCAAATCAAAATCAAATCAGATCAAATCAGAGATCCACCAACCATTCCTCTTTGTGACTTTTTGGTTTATTATGTTTCACGGGGGGCGGTGGGGTGATGACTGGGGAAGCTCGGTGTTCAGGAGTGAACTCGTGGGTGGAAGTTCACGCTTTGCCTACTGTGTCAAAAATGCTTGCACCACCACTAAACATGCCTGTTGCCTTGGCTCGGGCTTTCAAAGATGAATGCTCCCTTCATGCTTGGTGCCATAGTGATGCACACATAACTAGCCCACTGTACTGGCGGTGCAATCTGTTCAGTAAAAAAATTGATCTTTTTGTATGGCTGCAATGACTATTTGTTATTTCTATTAAACTTCTGTTTATTACGTTTTCAACAATCAGCCTATGGTGACATTCAACAGGTTCTCAATCCACATTCCATGGTTACTGTAACACATGTTCATAGTACCTATTGCACATACATATCGCTAAGCAGTGACTACTCTGCCCCCTCCATCCAGAGGGGACACAATCCAACAGACCCGCCCGCCCTCCGGCCATCCAGCCGAATCACCTCCATCATGAGGGTTCCCCTCATGCCCACACTGAGGTTACAGTCACAGAAAGCCCCCCCACCCACCCCACACCACCCCTCTTAGGTCTGTGCTGTTCGTTGGGACCAGTGGGCACCAACTATATGTGCATTGGTTTTGGGAGCACTCCCAATCTCTCTGACCCTCCAGGGTCTTCTCTCCCCCTTGCAATTACTATTTTTGATATGTTCAACACACAAGGTTCAGTGTTTTTATAAGATACCTTTCCTATAACTGTGCCATATCATTTTGTACTAAGGTGAGAAAGAAACTGACATGGTACAATTACCGCCATGTAGTATGTCCTATTTAATACCACGGGTGTACACATGTGCATGCACAGCACCAGCCCACCCCCTCTTCCTCTCTCAAATTCACACACAGAGTATAGGTTATTGTTATGAAAAATAAATATTTTTTTCACACACGTGTGGATCGCAAGAAACAAACAGCAAGAGTGTGGCTGGTTTGAAGACACCGCCACATCCTGCCCCTCTCCCAGCTCCAATGTACCACTCACTTCCTACAGTTCCCCCACCCCAGACCTCCCTTCCTGTTGTTGGCCTGTCAGGTTAAATGTATGAACTAAGAACTGCTGTGATAACACATTTTAGCTATTGTTTTTTACATTATGAAACTTCACCCAAATATGAGGCCACACACAAGCCCCCAGATATCCAGTGCCTGTACAAACGCCCAAAAAAGCAATTGTAAACCAGCATGTTCCCACAACTCTATCGCCATCGCACAGCTGGCAATCTACCTAGATTGACCAGGTGTCACTGTGTTACAGTCCTGAAGAAGCACCTTTTACGGTAAGAAACATGTCGACACTGACTAACGGGTACTGGCCACCTTGTGAGACAATGATGTTTCCTCTAAACTATAAAATCACTGTGACACTGTGAACAAATACCTGGCTATAAAAATGGACCAGTGAATCATTCCAATTTATTTGCACGACCTGTCAGTTTCTTTTTAAGGACCATAGCTACACCCAGCAGAATGGGACTATTCGTCAACCGGGAGGATGCAGCATTAAGCTTCAATATGAGGATACACCCAACTATTCATCTAACCAATTATCCTCTGGTGTTATATTAGCATTATAACATGGAAAGTGACAGCAGCAAAGGACATCTCATCATTCTATTGTAATGTAAACACACATATCCTATATGGTCTCTGGATTATTTTCTGCCTTCTTTAGTTGCCTGAATTAGTTTCAAGACGTTTTGCGCGGATTTACTGCCTTTTCCTGTCAATTCTTCTTGGTGGTTGTTGCATGAATTCACTGTCTTTGCCGAAAAAATACATTGTTTTCCCTCCCGTAGCCCACTTCCTATCTATTATCACTCCATGACCTCTGCTCCTAGGAGTCATCAGCAGGTAACAATAGCAATTCTTGCACTGTGCTAATGCCCTTCCGAATCTTAGGCCTCTGCCCCCCTGAACTACTCCACCCACTGCATAAATATGTATATTCTTGAAGCCCCTGCTCCCAGATTTCGTGGTTGAAACAATGAACTGTTTCTGCTGTCGGTCTCTGGACTGTCTCCAATCTGTTTTTCTTTTTTGTTTTTAAAGATAAAGGGCCTCATTACGACCCTGGCGGAAGACCATGGTGCTATTAGCACCATGGTCCATGCTGGTAAGTTACCGACTCCGCCATGGAGAAAGGGGGAATTACCACCCCATTACAAGGTTTGCGGGGCGGTAATTCCCCCTTCTTCCATGGCCCTTCCCCATTCCCATTTTTGCCCCATAGGGCTCAATGAGAATGGGGAAGGCGCTAAGTACGGTGCCGCACATTGCGGCACCGTACTTAGCGCCACAGTCCCTTTGCAGGTGCCTCCTTTAACGGCTGGTAAAATCAGCCGTTAAGGTCAGATCCCGCAAAGGGACCTCGTAATTAGGCGCTAATAGGTTAACGGCGCCGCAGCCTTTTACGGCGCCGTTAACCCATTAGCGCCTGGGTCGTAATGAGGCCCAAATTCCCAGAACGGACTGTGTACCTCTTTTCAGAACTAGCCATGGTACTACTCGAAATGTGGTGTTAAGAATAGGACCATCTACTTTAAAAATAGATTTCAGGACTGAACATAATACTTTAGATGTGTTTTCTATAATGGGGGTGGGCACAAAAGCTCAGATAAGGCCTTCAGATCTGGGCAGAATATTCCAGATACAGCCCTGAGAAGTGGGAACAACACTTCGGATAAGGCCTTCAGAACTGGACGCTATGTCCCAGACACAACTGAGAGAACTGGAAATTTGGCCTCACATGCTAAAATAATTCTTTTTAGAGATTAAGGTCATCCCTTCATTGGCTCAGGGTAAAGACAGAGTTCACTTTAAAATCTTTTTGCCTAATTTTTAAATGTTTAAATGACCTTGCTCCCTCATATTTATCAAATAAAATCTGCAGATATTTCCCCCAACGCCACCTGCAGTCCGGTGATAAACTGCTGTTAGTAGTTCCGTCCTCTGCGTATGTTTCTAGGGGCGACAGAAGATTTGGAGTGCATGGTCCCAAATTGTGGAACAGGTTGCCAGGTGAAATCCGGGCTTTGAAATCGGTCCTGCCCTTTCGGAAAAGCCTTAAACAACCACTTGTTTGAGTGACTGGCTGGTGGTCGCACTACTTTAAATCAACCTTCTGGCCACATTTGTTATTACAGAGTCAGCTAATCTTTGGTCGCCTTTAGCGATCTACTGTTTCATCTGCGCCTAAATACGATTTAGTTCGTCCTTTGCGCGTTACAAATAACGCAAATCAAAATCAAATCAGATCAAATCAGAGATCCTGCAACCATTCCCCTTTCTGACTTTTTGGCTTAATATGTTTCACTGGGGGCGGTGGGGGTGATGACTGGGGAAGCTGGGTGTTCAGAAGTGAACACGTGGGTGGAAGTTCACGCTTTGCCTACTGTGTCAAAAATGCTTGTACCACCACTAAACATGCCTGTTGCCTTGGCTCGTGCTATCAAAGATGAATACTCCCTTCATGCTTGGTTCCATAGTGATGCACACATAACTAGCCCACTGTACTGGCGGTGCAATCTGTTCAGTAAAAAAATAGATCTTTTGTATGGCTGCAAGGGCTATTTTTTATTTGTTTTAAACTTCTGTTTATATTGTTTTCAACAATCAGCCTATGGTGACATTCAACAGGTTCTCAATCCCTACCCCATGGTTACTGTAACACATGTTTATAGTACCTATTGCACATACATATCGGTAAGCAGTGACTAGTCTGCCCCCTACATCCAGGGGGGACACAATCCAACAGACCCGCCCGCACTCCGGCCATCCAGCCGAATCACCTCCATCATGGTGGTTCCCCTCATGCACGCACACTGAGTTTACAGTCATAGAAAGACTGCCCCCACCCCAAACCATCCCTTTTAGGTCTATGCTTTTCCCTGGGCCCAGTGGGCACCCACTACATGTCCATTGCTTTTGGAAGTCCTCCCAAAATCTCTGACCCGCCAGGTTCCTCTCTCCCCCTTGCAATTATTATTTTTGATATGTTCAACACACAAGGTTTAGTGTTTTTGTAAAATACCTTTCCTATACATGCTCCGTATCATTTTGTACCAAGCTGAGAAAGGACCTGATGTGGTACAATTACCGCCATGTAATATGTTCTATTTAATACCATGGGTGTACACACGTGCATGCACAGCACCAACCCACCCCCTCTTTCTCTGGTTTATAGTGATTTTTTCTAATGACATTTTTTCAAATGCCATTATGTCGAAAACATTTCGCCTAAAACAAATATTTCGAATGTCTTTATTTTTTAAAACAAATGTAATGGGGGTGTTCCTCCCCCAACCCCCTGTTTTTTTAACCCTTTTTTTACTTACGAAACACACAAAAAAAAGATAATCTAAAAAAAAGACATTCGAAAAAAAATTCTGCAAAATGTTTTCGACATAATTGTATTTCGAAAAAATGTTTTCGAAAAAGTGACCGGATACCTCTTTCTCTCTCGAATTCACACACAGAGTATAGGTTACTGTTATGAAAAATAAATGTGTTTTTCACACAATAAATCTCAATAAACAGAGAGCAAGAGTGTGGCTGGTTTGAAGAAACCCCCACATCCAGCCCCTCTCCTGGCTCCAACGTACCCGCCACTTCCTACTCTTCACCTCACCTCAAACCATCCTTCCTGTTGCTGGCCTGTCAGGTAAAATGTATAAACTGAGAACTGCTGTGAGAACAGATTTTAGCTATTGTTTTTTTAAACATGAAACTGTACCCAAATATCAGGCCACACACAAGCCCCCAGATATCCAGTGCCTGTACAACCCCCCCCAAAAAGCAATTGTAAACCAGCAAATTTTCACAACTCTATCGCCATTGCACAGCCGGCAATCTACCTAGATTGACCCGGTGTTACTGTGTTACAGTCCTGAAGAAGCCCCCTTTACAGTAGAAAACATGTCGACACCGACTACCTGGTACTGGCCACCTTGTGAGAAAATGATGTTTTCTCTAAACCATAAAATCACTGTCACACCGTGAATAAATACCTGGATGTAAAAATGGACCAGTGAATGATTTGAATGTATTTGCACGGTCTGTCAGTTTCTTTTTCAGGACCATAGCTACACCCAGCAGAATGAGACTATTCGTCAACATGGAGGATGCAGCATTAAGATTCAATATGAGGTTACACCCAACTATGCATCTAACCAATTATCCTCTGGTGTTATGTTAGCATTATAACATGGAAAGTGACAGCATCAAAGGACATCTCATCATTTTATTGTAATGTGAACACACATACCCTATATGGTCTCTGGATTATTTTCTGCCTTCTTTAGTTTCAAGACGTTTTGCACGGATTTACTGCCTTTTCCTGTCAACTCTTCTTGGTGGATGTTGCAGGCATTCACTGTCTTCGCTGAAAAAAAACATTGTTTTCTCTCCTGTAGCCCACTTCCTATCTCTTATCACTTCATGACCTCTGCTCCTAGGAGTCATCAGCAGCTAACAATTGCAATTCTTGCACTGTGCTTATGCCCTTCAGAATCTTAGGCCTCTGCCCCCCTGAACTCCTCCACCCACTGCATAAATATGTATATTGTTGAAGCCCCTGCTCCCAGATTTCGTGGTTGAAACAATGAACTATTTCTGCTGTCGGTCTCTGGACTGTCTCCAATCTGTTTTTCTTTTTTATTTTTAAAGATAAAGTCCCAGAAAGGACTGTGCACCTCTTTTCAGAACTAGCCATGGTACTACTCTAAATGTGGTGTTAAGAACAGGACCATCTACTTTAAAAATAGATTTCAGTACTGAAAATAATACTTTAGATGTGTTTTCTGCAATGGGGGTGGGCACAAAAGCACAGATAAGGCCTTCAGATCTGGGCAGAATACTCTAGATACAGCCCTGAGAAGTGGGAACAATACTTCGGATAAGGCCTTCAGAACTGAACGCTATGTCGCAGACAAAACCGAGAGAACTGGAAATTTGGCCTCACATCTTAAAACAATTCTTTTTAGAGATTGAGACCATCCCTTCATTGGCTCAGGGTAAAGACAGAGTTCACTTTAAAGTCTTTTGTCTAATTTTTAAATGTTTAAATGACCTCGCTCCCTCATATTTATCAATTAAAATCTGCAGATATTTCCCCGAACGCCGCCTGCACTCAGGTGATAAACTGCTGTTAGTAGTTCCGTCCTCTGCGTGTGTTTCTAGGGGCGACGGAAGATTTGGAGTGCATGGTCCCAAATTGTGGAACAGGTTGCCACGTGAAATCCGGCCCTTGAAATCGGTCCTGCCCTTTCGGAAAAGCCTTAAAAACCCACTTGTTTGAGTGACTGACTGGTGGTCGCACTACTTTAAGTCAACCTTCTGGCTACATTTGTTATTGCTGAGTCTGCTAATCCTTGGTCACCTTTAGCGATCTACTGTTTCATCTGCGCCTAAATACGATTTAGTTCGTCCAGTGCGCGTTACAAATAACGCAAATCAAAATCAAATCCGATCAAATCAGAGATCCACCAACCATTCCTCTTTGTGACTTTTTGGTTTATTATGTTTCACGGGGGGCGGTGGGGTGATGACTGGGGAAGCTGGGTGTTCAGGAGTGAACACGTGGGTGGAAGTTCACGCTTTGCTTACTGTGTCAAAAATGCTTGCACCACCATTAAACATGCCTGTTGCCTTGGCTCGGGCTTTCAAAGATGAATGCTCCCTTCATGCTTGGTGCCATAGTGATGCACACATAACTAGCCCACTGTACTGGCGGTGCAATCTGTTCAGTAAAAAAATTGATCTTTTTGTATGGCTGTAATGACTATTTGTTATTTCTTTTAAACTTCTGTTTATTACGTTTTCAACAATCAGCCTATGGTGACATTCAACAGGCTCTCAATCCCTACCCCATGGTTACTGTAACACATGTTCATAGTACCTATTGCACATACATATCGCTAAGCAGTGACTAGTCTGCCCCTACATCCAGAGGGGACACAATCCAACAGACCCGCCCGCCCTCCGGCCATCCAGCCGAATCACCTCCATCATGGTGGTTCCCCTCATGCACGCACACTGAGGTTACAGTCATAGAAAGCCTGCCCCCACCCCAAACCACCCCCCTTAGGCCTGTGCTGTTCGTTGGGACCAGTGGGCACCAACTATATGTGCATTGGTTTTGGGAGCACTCCCAATCTCTCTGATCCTCCCGGGCCTTCTCTCCCCTTTGCAATGACTATTTTTGATTTGTTCAACACACAAGGTTCAGTGTTTTTATAAGATACCTTTCCTATAACTGCGCTATCTCATTTTGTACTAAGGTGAGAAAGAACCTGATGTGGTACAATTACCGCCATGTAATATGTCCTATTTAATATCATGGGTGTACACATGTGCATGCACAGCACCAACCCACCCCCTATTTCTCTCTCAAATTCACACACAAAGTATAGATTATTATTATGAAAAATAAATATGTTTTTCACACACGCGTGGATCGCAAGAAACAGACAGCAAGAGCGTGGCTGGTTTGAAGACACCCCCACATCCTGACCCTCTCCGGCTCCAACGTACCACCCACTTCCTACGGTTCCCCCCTGTTAAGATGGATTTCTGAACTCTGACCTGGAGGGGCAGAGGTTCAGAAGGCCAGCCTAGTTTCTTGGAACAGGGTAACCTCTGGACAAGCAAGACCAATCAGGGTAGTGATGGCGGCGGTCAAGACTAAGGGCCTCATTACACGGTAGGCGGTGGACCAAGGTGCTAATAGCACTTTGGTCCATGCTGGTAAAATACTGGCACCGCCTTGGTGGAAAGGGGAATTACCGCCCTATTCCAAGGTTGGCGGGGCGGTAATTCCCCCTTCCACCATTGCCCTTCCCCATTCCCATTTTTGCCCCATAGGGCATAATGGGAATCGGGAAGGTGCTAATTATGGTACCGCAAATTTGCGGTGCCATAATTAGCACCAAGGTCCCTTAGCGAGTTGGTTTTTAACGCCTGCTTTTAGCAGGCGTTAAAGTACCAACCCGCTAAGGGACCTCACAGTAAGGCGGTAAGGGTTAACGGTCACCGGTACCATTACCAGTGACAGTTAACCCTTTCCGCCTACCGTGTAATGAGTCCCTAAGTCTCAAGAGGGGTGAGGGTGACGGAAAGACCTCAATGAGCACACAAAGCAAGGACAACCTCGTCGTATCTTCCAAACTCTCTCTCGACCTCTCTCTCCTCCCACTCCTGATCCCTCATCCAATTCCACACTTTCTCCTTCTGACTTTGCTAACTTCTTCTCCTCCAAAATCCTCACCCTTCGGCAAAAAATCAACTCCCTCTCCGATTCCCCTTCTCCTCCTCCCCCCTCTCCTTCCTCATCCTTCATGTCCATCTTCTCACCCGTTTCCCCTTCCGAAGTTTCCTCCTTTCTATCCAAAGCTCACCCCACATCTGCCCCATCTGACCCTCTCCCTTCCCTTCTTATCCCTAAGATGTACACTCTTCTTATCCCCTACCTTACCTCTTTCTTCAACTTCTGCCTCTCCTCATCAACATTTCCCTCTGCGTTCAAGCATGCTACGATTATTCCTATTCTGAAGAAACCCTCGGCTGATCCACTTCTCACTGCTAACTATCGACCTATCTCTCTTCTACCATTCCTCTCCAAGCTTCTTGAGCGCCTTGCCAATACTCAGCTTTCATCCTTTGTCAATACTTCCTCTCTCCTTCCTCCCTTCCAATCTGGCTTCCGTCCCAGACATTCCACAGAAACAGCTCTCACTTTTATCCTTAATTCCCTCCTATCTGCTCGCCATGCCAAGCAATTCTCTATTCTTATTCTCCTTGATCTCTCAGCAGCCTTTGACAATGTTGATCATCCTCTCCTTCTCCACACTCTTTCCTCCTTTGGGTTTCAAGGCCCTGTTCTCAAATGGCTATCCTCTTATCTCTCTTCCCGTTCCTTTGCTGTATCATGGGGTGGCCGGACCTCTCTTTCCTTTCCTCTGGAATACGGTGTTCCCCAAGGTTCCGTACTTGGTCCTTGCCTATTCTCTCTTTACACTTCCCTCATTGCCCCTGTTATCTCCTCGTTTGGCATCTCCCACCATTTCTATGCCGATGACACCCAACTCTTTCTCTCTTTCTCCTCCTTCTCAACTGACCTTCACCTAAAACTCTCTTCCTGCCTGACTGCCATTAAGAACTGGATGTCCTCCCGCTTTCTCTCTCTTAATACTGATAAAACTGAAGTCCTTTTCTTCCCCTCCAACTCTCTTCCTCCTCCCTCTCCTCCCCCTTTCATTTATTTTCCTCCCTCCAATCCCCCCATCTCTTCCCAAGCTCGTAACTTAGGCGTTCTCTTTGACTCCTCTCTTTCCTTCTCCCAGCACATTTCACTCACCTCTCGCACTTGTCGATACCACCTCTACAATATTCGCAAAATCCGTCCCTCTCTCACTTTCCACGCTACCAAACTCCTAATCTCCTCTCTCATCTTTTCTTGCCTCTTCTATTGCTCCTCTCTTCTCTTTGGACTACCATCATCTCATCTTGTCCCCCTTAAATCCATCTACCACTCTGCTGTTCGCACCCTTTGTCTCCTCACCTCCCGTGGCTCCATATCTACCTCGCTCTCTTACCTTGGCTGGCTACCATTTCACTCACAGCTAAAATTTAACTTTCTCTGCCTTGTCTTTAAATCCCTCCATGGTCTTGCTCCTCCTTATCTCTCCTCCCTTCTCTCCTTCTACTCCCCCTCCCGATCCCTTCGCTCTGCTGACCACTTCCTTCTCACCGTACCTCCATCCCCCTGTGCTTCCTCCCGTTTCCACTCCTTCCAACTCCTTGCACCCTACACTGGAACTCACTCCCTCTCACTATCCGCTCCTCTATGTCCTTCCCCTCTTTCCGCACTTCCCTTAAATCCCTCCTTCTCCATTCTCCTCCCTGAAACCTCCCCCTCTACCCTCTCTGCTTCCCCCCTCTTTCTTCCCCTTGATTTTCCTCTCCCCTCTCCTACCCTCCTCTCTCTTTCTTCAATTTCCCTCTTCTAACTCTCCACCACGCCCTCCCCCACCTGCCTAATCCCACTCCTTATTCCCTCTCCCCTTCAGTCAATTGCTCTTGTCACTGTTTTATCGAATGATTCATGATATAATTTTGCTTCATCTGTTACATTGTTGATGTTATTATGTATAATGTTGTTCTACTGTACAGCGCCTTGGTGTAAAGTGCTCTATAAATCAATAAATCAATCAATCAATCACTTACAAATTACTCCAGACAGGTGTTATATTAAAAATATAGACACATTTATTAGAAGGCCTTTGTAACATCGACCATAGCAAAGAATCACAATAATACTAGAGTAAACCAACACATCACAATCAATACAATATATATACAAGACCGAGGGGTCTAAGGAGTTAGGAGCACGTAATATGTAGACCACCTAGATTTGGAGGAAAACAGGCAGTGCAAGTAATCATTAGACCCAGTTTGACATCTGAAATACACCTAACTAGGAGGAAGTTCGAGCCCTATGAAGAGAGGAGCCTTATGCTGAAAAGTACCTGCACGCGCTGGTGCCGATGTACACAAGAGGGCCTCTTCGAGGACATCAGGCAGTTCAGGGAGGTGAATGAAGCAATGCAGAACAAATCCCCACTACTCAAGCAAGGCCTCCACTTGTGGGCAGAGGCAGGGTGAGAGTGCGGGAAAGAGTCGCTATTTCGTAACAGCGGTAGAAAAGAAACGGGCTGCTGCTGCCTCAGGGGCCACCGGTTGGGGTATGGACTACTCACCGGTCCCCGACGCAGGCAGACCCAGACTTCTCCAGTTCAGTTCCTGTTGCTGGCAGGTTCAGCTGCGATGATCAGGACGTCTCGACACCGTGTAGATTCTGCGTAGCAGGATGCAGGGTAGAGGGTGTCCCAAATGCAGCGGACGTGCACAGGTGGTTAGCACAGCAGGGCAACACGGCAACCATGTTTACTCTGGTCCGGGCGCACTCGTCTCACTTCAGACCTGGGAAGGTGACAGAGCAAAGCGTCCTGCGTAAGCTGGTCAGCCCACTGGTTGGCCCAGGGACACTTCCGAAGAGCCTTACTTGCAGGGTTTGATGAAGGTGCCGGGAATAGTTGATCCCACTATTCCAATGGGTCGAAGCTCCTTTGCAGACCTTCTAGGACGATCAGATGCAGAGGGGTCTCGCAGGACGACAGCGGCTCAGGGTGCCAAACCTTCAGCGGGTCACCAGCGGTTCCTCGACTCAGCTTCTTGTTGCAGGATACTTGGCTCCTTATCCCTTGTTCGGTGTGAACTCAGGAGATCGACATGGTAGTGGTGTTTTCAGCCTCCTCTTATCCAAAGCTCCCTTCGCGCCAAAATGGAGAGGGCCCAATGGGAGATCTGCTCACAAACACTCACACCATACGTGGACCTATCACTGACCACGGTGGTCCCAGGCATTCAGGACACTCTAGACTGTCTGGCACCCAGGATGTGTATTGGGAACAGACATCCCAGCCCACATCCTGTAGGCACACACAAGGCATGCAGAAGCCAGCGAAAGCATTGTGTTTCGCGGGAAAGTGCATGACCAAATAAGGACTGCCCTGGGTTGGCTTGACCTGGGGGAAGGTGAAGGGGCAAGACGGTCAGCGGACAGGACAACGAACCTCGTGGCATGGCCATTTTGGGAGCCAGGCCACCTATTCGTGCCAAACGCGGTAAGCGCGGATACATGGCAAAAAAGGGTTCAAAACACAAGAGAAACGATAGCTGCCACCAGTCCCGTCCGTGACACACTTTCACAGTTCATGATAAGTCCAGCGAGAGTTTTTAGGGCCTATGGAATGACTAGAGACCCAAGAGCGCAGTAATGTAAGTTACGGTGCACCCATGTTTAATTTTGCACAAAAGCTGGAACATGAGGAAAGGACTAAGGGAAATGAAGTCTCCCAGTACTGACTGTCTTAAGGGCATGTCAGTTTCCCCATAAGAATTGAGCGGAAGCCCAGAGGAGTGTGTCGGAAGGCTGCGCTTCTCTGGTAAAGTCTAGATCCGGGTGTAAAACAACAGCAAAAAGTTTGGGGGTTGTCACATGGAGGGAAAATTACATACAATTATGAAATCTTTCCTAACACTCGCCCCTCCCAGACTAAGGACATGGAGAACTAATCCACCCCTGGATGAGTTTCTTGTTCAGGTCGGTTAAACATTCTGGACAACCCATCAGCATTGCTATGTTGGACACCTGGCCTATGCTCAATAGTGAAGTCAAAGCCTTGCAGACTTATGGACCACCTAAGCAACTTTGGATTCTCTCCCTTCATGTTCATTAGCCACTTTAAGGGCTCACTTTGCACAGTGAAGTGGGTCCCATAGAGGTAGGGCCTCAGCTTCCCTAGGGCCCACACAACAGAGAAACATTCTTTCTCCACTGTGGACCATCTGAGCTCTCTGTCCTTAAACTGGCGACTAATGACACCAATAGGGCGTTCCTTCACCTTCTCATCTACTTGTGATAGTACAGCTCCTATCCCAGTGTCAGAGGCATCTGTCTGCACAATAAAAGGTCTTTGGAAATCAGGGGCCCTGAGTACAGGGGCCTGGAACAAGGAGTCTTTTAAGCCATTGAAGGCCTTCTCACACTCTTCAGTTCAAGTTACCTTCTTGGGTTTCTTCGGAGTGGTGAGAGCAGTCAGAGGGGCAGCTATGGTGCCATAGTCTGCCATGAAATTTCTGTAATACCCTGTAAGTCTTAAGAAGGCTCTCACTTGGGTCTGTGTAGTGGGGGTAGGCCAGTCTTGTACTGCTTGTACTTTACTGAGTAACTGAGTAGAGGCTGTATCGTCCCTCCACCTACTTCATGTCCAAGGTAAACCACTGAGCCTTGTCCAATCTGGCATTTACTGGCCTTTATGGTCAAGTGGGCTTTCTGAAGAGCCTGTAACACAATCCCAAGGTGTTTCACATGGTCTTCCCAGGTGGCACTGAAAACTGCTATATCATCCAGATATGCAAGACAGAATTCATCCAACCCATTCAACACATGATTCACAATCCTCCGGAAAGTGGCAGGTGCATTCTTCAACCCAAAAGGCATTACCCTGAATTGGTAAAGACCTTCCGGAGTTGAGAATGCTGTCTCCTCCTTGGCATGTTCTGCGAGGGCTATTTGCCAATAGCCTGCAGTGAGGTCAAACGTGCTGAGGTACTTGGAGGCACCCAAGGTATCCACCAGCTCATCTGTTCGAGGCAAGGGGTGTGCATCTGTCTTGGTGACAGCATTCAGAGCTCTGTAATCCACGCAGAACTTCAATTCGGAAGTACCTGCTTTTGGAACCAAAACCACAGGGCTGGACCAAGGACTACTAGAGGGTTCAATCACCCCAATATCTAACATTTTGTTGACCTCTGTCTTAATGTAAGACCGTACTTTGTCTGACATTCTGTATCCCCTACTCTTGGTAGGTACACTGTCTCCTGTGTCTATGTTATGTTTGCACCAAGGTGTCAAACAGGGGACTGTGAAAACAGGGGGGAAAATTGCCTAAGCAAACTTTTCACCTCAGCCTGCTGATCAGAAGTCAGGTGAGGGGCCACTCGGACACCCTCAAAGGAGCTATCTGAAGGACTGCTTTGAAACAGGTCAGGGAGAGGTTCAGACTCCTCTTCCTCAACATCGGAAGCCAATAGCAGTTCTGCGATTTCAACTCTTGGGATGAAAGCCTTCAGCCTATTTATGTGGAACACATTTGGAGCCTGTCCAGGCCTTCCAAGGTCCACTAAATAGTTGACCTCACCCAGGGGCTCCACCACTGTGCAAGGGCCTGACCATTTATCCTGTAAAGCTCTAGGCCTTATGGGATTCATGATCAGGACTTGCTGACCAGGTGTGAAGTTGATGAGGGAAGCTTTCTGGTCATACCAATGTTTCACCAGGGCTTGTCCTGCCTTCAACTTGTCACTAGCCAGACCCATCAGGAGTACCATCCTTTTTCTGAGCCCTAACACATAGTCTAATACGTTGGTAGTAATAGGGGGAGTGGGCATCTCCCATCCCTCCTTGACTATGGCTAAGGGTCCCTGCACAGAGTGAGCAAACAGAAGTTCGAAGGGGCTGAAGCCGACACCCTCCTGTGGTACATCTCGGTAGCCAAACAGTAAGCATGGTAAAAGAAGATCCCATTTTCTTCTCTGAGGTTCTTCCAGAGCCCCAATCATACTTTTTAACGTTCTGTTAAACCGTTCCACCAGACCATTGGTCTGGGGGTGGTATGCGGAAGAGAACTTCTGGGGGTGACCCCACATTCTTTCCACATAGCCTGCATATACTTCGACATAAAGTTGCTGCCTCTGTCAGACACAACTTCTTTAGGGAAGCCAACCCTAGTAAAGATGCTGAGTAAAGCTTTTGCGACTGACTTAGCAGTCACAGTTTTCAATGGGATGGCCTCAGGATATCTGGTGGCATGGCCGACCAATACCAGGATAAACCTATTGCCTGAGGATGTTTGGGGGTCAAGGGGACCAACAATGTCGATCCCTACCCTCTCGAATGGTACTCCCACAACTGGGAGTGGTACCAATGGAGCTTGGATTGTTGAACCACTCTTACCATATAACTGGCAGGAGGCACAACTCCTGCAGTGACTTTCTACTTGCACCCCCATCTTGGGCCAGTAGAAGTGCATGGATAAACTCTGCTTGGTCCTCTTAATACCAAGGTGACCAGCAAGGGGCACTTCATGCGCCAGCTGCAGGAGGAAGGGTCTTACAACAAGGGGAACCACCAACCTCCTATGGTCTCCTTCTGTAGACTCTGTGGGCTCACTATACAGGAGTCCACCTTCCTAATAAATCCGATGCTTCCCAGGAGGTTCACCCTCAAGCTGGGAGCAGGCCTGTCTCCTTAGGCCTTCCAGAGATGGGCACTCACGTTGGCCTTTACTGAATTCTTCCCTGTCAGGCCCACCTTCTACTAACAAATCGTTTAGTTCAGGATGGTCATTGGGGTCAAACAATTCAGGCATTACCACCTCCTCGTCAGGTCCGGGTGATTCACCAACTACCTCCACCGCAGTGGTAGGCGAGTTAGGGGGAATATTTTCTTTCCCTCTTTCTGGTTTCAAGACTCCGTTAGCCTTGGGTTTCCCCTTTGGCTGGGGCAGGGCATTGGTCTTGGCCAGTGCTGCCCTCGTTTGAGACCTTGTGCAGAGTCTGTCAGCCGTATCTCCCACAAGCCCTAAAGCTCTGAGATCCTTGCCCAACAAGACCTTTCCTGGGACACTCCTCTGAATGCTCACTGGAATCCTGACTGCTGTACCATTGATAGTAAGATTTACAGGTATTACTGGGAACATGAGAGGTGGGCCATCAGCCAATTTAGTGGGCATCAGAGTAGCTCTGGCAACTTCCTCTGAGTCTACCAAGGTAGAATTCACTACAGTTCGACTGCACCCACTATCCCTAAGAGCTGGAGTGTCTACTCCATTGATCGGCACACTGTCTTTAAAGTAGTGCTTGGTGTTATCTGGAATCCTAGCATAAGCCTCTGTGACTTTAGGCTCCCAGGAACCCAGGAAAACTAAAACTACCTCAGCTTCTATCCCACTGGGGAAGGAGACTGAGGAGAAGGATGCTCCGGCAATCTCTTCTTCCTCGTAGGAGGAGAAGGCCAGGTTAGCAGAGTGGACCCCCAAGGTTTTTACCTTACATCTGGGATCCCCCTTCACATGGTCAGTTGCCCCACAAGCAAAACAAGATCCATTGGGTCTGTTTACATAGGGAGGCTTATTAAAACCAGAGTTCTATTTTGGAGGCTGACCTCCACTACCCTGTGAGTTCTCTGGTGTCTTACCCTTATTTTTCTTTTTGTGGCCCTTTTGGGGAGAAGATGTATCAGTTTCCCCACCCTCCTTATCTTTGGACTTTTCCCCTTCCTCCTGCTTACCAGGATGAGTCTTGTCCTTATGGGACACTCGATGTGACACCCATAAATCTGCTGCAATGGCAAGTTTCTTAGGATCTATCTCCTTGAATCTGCCAAATGCTGCTTAAGCTCAGGGGAAGAAGATGCAAAAATGTGTTCCAGCATGACAAGATTTATCATACCTTCAAAGGTAGAAACCTTATCAACTTCGCCCAGCCAGTCAAGTTTTTTAAGGATTCAGTTACATAAGATACCCAAGTACCACCTTCTTTTTTCTTATACTCTCTGAATCTTTTTAAGTATTGGGCAGGAGTCTTTCCAAACTTTAAAATGAGAGTCTGCTTCAACATTGCAAAATCTGCTCTCTCAGCCTTTGACATTTCCATAATGGCACTGCAGCCAGAATGGGGCAGTCTGCTAAGTAACCAGGTAATTTTATCAGCATTGTCAACTTGTTGAACTTTACATGCATACTCAAATGTATTCAGCCAGTCCATAATGTCATTCTTTTCCTCATACACACTGAGCAGATCTTTTGGAAAACTTGGATGAGAGGAGGCCCCAAACCCATGTCCAGGACCCTTGGATCCATTGGCAACTTGAAGCTTGGCCAGTTCCAACTGGTGATCCCTGTCTTTCTGTTTTTCTGCCTGCTCGATTTTTAGTTTGGCCATATTGAAATCAAGCTCCTTCTGCCTAAACAGCAGTTCCTGCTTCTTGAATTCAAGCACGGTTTCCCCATCAACAATGGCAGAGTAACCATTGGACATTTCATCCTCCCTGTCCTCATGGTCGAGGTGGACCAGTGCAGCGGCAGAATTGTCAGTTCTACCAGTGAGAGCAGCCCCACCTCCTTCTGCACTGTCCTCTGAAGCTATAGCGCTAAGCTGAGCTTCTTGCCACGCCATGATTCTTTGGATCATTTCCATTTTTGTGCCTTGGGAGGAGACACCTCTTTCAGCACACATCTTTTTCAATGTTTTGGATTTAGAAGCATTTAAAGTTAACAAGGTACTTGTTTCCATACTGTTAGATAGGACTATGGCCTTTCAAAAGTTATACTACACCAATTCACTACGTGTCCTGTTAGGAATAACTTGAAATGCCTTCGCTCCTGCGCAACACTGGATACCTTCAGTCGTATCCCACCGCTGTACACCAATTTTTTAAGATGGATTTCTGAACTCTGACCTGGAAGGGCTGAGGCTCAGAAGGCCAGCCTAGTTTCTTGGAACAGGGTAACCTCTGGACAAGCCAGACCAATCAGGGTAGCGATGGCGGCGGTCAAGACTAAGTCTCAAGAGGGGTGAGGGTGACGGAAAGACCTCAATGAGCACACAAAGCAAGGACACTTACAAATTACTCCAGACAGGTGTTATATTAAAAATATAGACACATTTATTAGAAGGCCTTTGTAACATCGACCATAGCAAAGAATCACAATAATACTAGAGTAAACCAACACATCACAATCAATACAATATATATACAAGACCGAGGGGTCTAAGGAGTTAGGAGCACGTAATATGTAGACCACCTAGATGGGGAGGAAAACAGGCAGTGCAAGTAATCATTAGACCCAGTTCGACATCTGAAATACACCTAACTAGGAGGAAGTCCGAGCCCTACGAAGAGAGGAGCCTTATGCTCAAAAGTATCTGCACGCGCTGGTGCCGATGGACACAAGAGGGCCTCTTCGAGGATATCAGGCAGTTCAGGAAGGTGAATGAAGCGATGCAGAACAAGTCCCCACTACTCAAGCAAGGCCTCCACTTGTGGGCAGAGGCAAGGTGAGAGTGCGGGATAGAGTCGCTATTTCGTAACAGCGGTAGAAAAGAAACAGGCTCCTGTGCGAGGGGCCACCGGTTGGGGTATGGACTACTCACCGGTCGCCGACGTAGGCAGACCCAGACTTCTCCAGTTCAGTTCACGTTGCTGGCAGGTTCAGCTGCGATGATCAGGATGTCTCGACACCATGTAGATTCTGCGTAGCAGGATGCAGGGTAGAGGGTGTCCCAAATGCAGCGGACGTGCACAGGTGGTTACCACAGCAGGGCAACACGGCAACCGCGTTTACTCTGGTCCGGGCGCACTCGTCTCACTTCAAACCTGGGAATGCCAAGTGTACGAATTTGGTGTGAGGGTGCAGTGGACGCAGAGCAAAGCAGTAGACCAAGTTTCGAGGGCTTCCCCGAAACGGCGGCGGTGACAGAGCAAAGCATCCTCCATAAGCTGGTCAGCCCACTGGTTGGCCCAGGGACGCTTCCGAAGAGGCTTACTTGCAGGGTTTGATGAAGGTGCCGGGAATAGCTGATCCCACTATTCCAATGGGTCGAAGCGCCTTTGCAGACCTTCTAGGACGATCAGATGCAGAGGGGTCTCGCAGGACGACAGCGGCTCAGTGTGCCAAACCTTCAGCGGGTCACCAGCGGTTCCTCGACTCAGGTTCTTGTTGCAGGATACTTGGCTCCTTATCCCTTGTCCGGTGTGAACTCAGGAGATCGACATGGTAGTGGTGTTTTCAGCCTCCTCTTATCCAAAGTTCCCTTTGCGCCAAAACGGAGAGGGCCCAATGGGAGATCTGCTCACAAACACTCACACCATACGTGGACTTGTCACAGACCACGGTGGTCCCAGGCATTCAGGACACTCTAGACTCTCTGGCACCCAGGATGTGTATTGGGAACAGACATCCCAGCCCACATCCTGGAGGCACACACAAGGTATGCAGAAGCCCGCGAAAGCGTTGTCTTTCGTGGGAAAGTGCATGACCAAATAAGGACTGCCCCGGGTCGGCTCAACCTGGGGGAAGGTGAAGGGGCAAGACGGTCAGCGGACAGGACAAAGAACCTCGTGGCATGGCCATTTTGGGAGCCAGGCCACCTATTCGTGCCAAATGCGGTAAGTGCGGATACATGGCAAAAAAGGGTTCGAAACACAATAGAAACAATAGCTGCCACCAGTCCCGTCCGTGACACACTTGCACAGTTCATGATAAGTCCAGCAAGAGTTTTTAGGGCCTTTGGAATGACTAGAGACCCAAGAGCGCTGTTATGTAAGTTATGGTGCACTCTTGTTTCATGTTGCACAAAAGCTGCAACATGAGCAAAGGACTAAGGGAAACGAAGTCTCCCAGCACTGACTGTCTTAAGGGCATGTCAGTTTCCCCATAAGAATTGAGCGGAAGCCCAGAGGAGTGCAGCGGAAGGCTCCGCTTCTCTGGCAAAGTCTAGATCAGGGTGTAAAACAACAGCAAAAAGTTTGTGGGTTGCCACATGGAGGGAAAATTACATACAATTATGAAATCTTTCCTAACACCCCCACCCCAAACCTCCCTTCCTGTTGCTGGCCTGTTAGGTAAAATGTAAGAACTGAGAACTGTTGTGAGAACAGTTTTTAGCTATCGCGTTTTCAAATATGAAACTGTACCGAAATATCAGGCCACACACGAGCCCTCAGATATCCAGTGCCTGTAAACCCCCCCCCCCCAAAAAAAGCAATTGTAAACCAGCAAATTCTCACAACTCTATCTCCATCGCACAGCTGGCAATCTACCTAGATTCACTGGGTGTTACTTTGTTACAGTCCTGAAGAAGCACCTTTTATGGAAGGAAACATGTCGACACTGACTTCACAGTAGTGGCCACCTTGTGAGAACATTATGTTTCCTCTTAACCATAAAAATCACTGTGACACTGTGAACAAATACCTGGCTACAAAAATGGACCAGTGAATCATTCCGATTTAGTTGCACGGCCTGTCAGTTTCTTTTTCAGGGCCATAGCCACGGCCCAGCAGAATGGGACTATTTGTCAACATGGAGGATGCAGCATTAAGATTCAATATGAGGACACACCCAGCTATGCCTCTAACTAATCATCCTCTGGTGTTATATTAACATTATAATACGTAAAGTGACAGCATCAAAGGACATCTCATCACTCTATGGTAATGTGCACACACATACCCTATATGGTCTCTGGCTTATGTTCTGTCTTCTTTAGTTGCCTGAATTAGTTCCAAGACGTTTTGTGCAGATTTACTGCCTTTTCCTGTCAATTCATCTAGGTGGTTGTTGCATGCATTCACTGTCTTCGCTGAAAAAATACATTGTTTTCCCTCCAGTAGCCCACTTCCTGTCTCTTATCACTTCATGACCTCTACTCCTAGGTGTTACCAGCAGCTAACAATAGAAATTCTTGCACTGTGCCCTTCAGAATCTTAGGCCTCTGCCCCACTGAACTCCTCCACCCACTGGATACATATATATATTGTTGAAGCCCCTGCACCCAGAGTTCGTGGTTGAAACAATGAACAATTTCTGCTGTCGGTCTCTGGACTGTCTCCAATCTGTTTTTATTTTTTATTTTTAAAGATAAAGTCCCAGAACGGACTGTGTACCTTTTTTCAGAACTCGCCATAGTACTACTCTAAATGTGGTGTTAAGAACAGGACCATCTACTTTAAAAATAGATTTCAGGACTGAACATAATACTTTAAATGTGTTTTCTGCAATGGGGGTGGGCCCAAAAGCACAGATAAGGCCTTCAGATCTGGGCACAATACTCCAGATATAGCCCTGAGAAGTGGGAACAATACTTCGGATAAGGCCTCAGAACTGAACGCTATATCCCAGACACAACCGAGAGAACTGGGAATTTGGCCTCACATCTTAAACCAATTCTTTTAAGAGATTAAGGCCATCCCTTCATTGGCTCAGGATAAAGACAGAGTTCTTTTGTCTAATTTTTAAATGTTTAAATGACCTCGCTCCCTCTTATTTATCAAATAAAATCTGCAGATATTTCCCCAAACGCCGCCTGCACTCAGGTGATAAACTGCTGTTAGTACTTCCGTCCTGTTCGTGTGTTTCTAGGGGCGACAGAAGATTTGAAGTGCATGGTCCCAAATTGTGTAACAGGTTGCCAGGTGAAATCCGGGCATTGAAATCGGTCCTGCCCTTTCGGAAAAGGCTTAAAAACCCATTTGTTTGAGTGACTGACTGGTGGTCACACTACTTTAAGTCAACCATCTGGCCACATTTGTTATTACTGAGTCTACTAATCCTTGGACGCCTTTAGCAATCTACTGTTTCATATGCACCTAAATACGATTTAGTTTGTCCAGTGCGCGTTACAAATAACGCAAATCAAAATCAAATCAGATCAAATCAGGGATCCACCAACCATTCCTCTTTGTGACTTTTTGGCTTATTATGGTTCAAGGGGGGCGGTGGGGGTGATGACTGGGGAAGATGGGTGTTCAGGAGTGAACACGTGGGTGGAAGTTCACGCTTTGCCTACCGTGTCAAACATCCTTGCACCACCACTAAACATGCCTGTTGCCTTGGCTTGGGCTATCAAAGATGAATGCTCATTTCATGCTTGGTGCCGTAGTGATGGACACATAACAAGCCCACTGTACTGGCGGTGCAATCTGTTCAGTAAAAAAATACATCTTTTTGTATGGCTGCAATGGCTATTTTATTATTTATTTTAAAATCTGTTTATAACCTTTTCAACAATCAGCCTGAGTCCGTGTTGAGTCCAGTCTGCCCAATGAACCTGCCCAGAGGAGCTGCTGCGACATGCTGTGCTGTACTTTCCTTTTTGTGTAACTGCTGCTTTAATAAAGGACTCCTCCTTTAAAAAGGAGTCGCGTGCTCGAAGCGCCGCGCGGAGTCCGTGTTGAGTCCAGTCTGCCCAGTCCGCCTCAGTCGCAGAGGCGTTAGGAGTCCATCTGGAAAAAAGAAATGGTGGCTGAGACTGGGCCGCAAACTCGCCTAAAGACCTTAAATGCTTGCGGTCGCGGCGAACTGTCAAGCATCACCGAACCTGCAGTGTCAGTTTCCTCAGAACTTTCAGACTTCGCTGGCACTTTTTCCCTCCTCCTGCCTTCACTGCCGATGTCAGCCAATCTGTCGGTTTCATCGATGCATGGCGCCGTAGAGGTAAGAGTGGATACAAATGTTTCAATTCCACCGGCATTAATGTTGATTTCAGACAGGAATCTGCCCGGCTCGGCTGACTCGGTGCTGGGAAGTGATCAGTGCGTTAAGCCCCCGTGCGCTGCTATAGTTGCAAATTCTTATCCTGAACCTTTAATTGACATGGCAGTGAGCGCAGAAATGAATTGATGCGCAAAATGAATGCGCCGGAAATAAAGCAGCCCAAATGGACAGGGGGCACGATTCAAGTTTGGCGGTGGAAATTGATACCGCCTCTTTTCAATCGCCATTTGATGTCACTGACATCGAACTTTTGGAGCTACAACTACCAATGGCCTAGTAGACCCCACAAAATGTATATTTGTTCCCCCATTAACTGCTCGTGGAACTAACTCTACTTTGACTAACAACCGCAATAACATCCAGCAAGGCTGCGGTCTTGTAAAGTCAACAGCGCAGCTGCACGTGTGTAATTCAGAAGCCACTGGATCATTGCAAGACAAACAAACGCCAAACATTCAACGTGCAGCCAATGCTGATTTACAGATTGATGTTGTGATTAACACTGGCCAGGCAGTGATTCACAGGTTGCCCGGGTGCAGACCTCACTGATTTCGATAGAGAATGAAGATGTAAATTGTGCACCAGGGACCAGTGAACAACTATCTTCATTGTCGCCGCCTGAAAGCATTGCTGTCTAAACTGGCGCTACTAAAGCCAAATCAGTCTCCTCTGATGATACTGTGGTACGCTCCCTTGTGAGACCACAGCCACAAAACTTTCATTTGACCAGTGTTGCCAAAAAGAGGTTTGGATTGGATTTAGCAGGCCGAGAAGCACGGCTGACCAAACGACTTACTGCTTATTATCAGCTTGTGAAAGACAAACTGATTAACAGTTTTTCCAACGCCTCTCCAAGTTCCAGTATCCTCAAAGCTAAATTACCCTCGAATTTCGAGAAAGGAGAGCAACAATTACAGTGGATAACCCACGATTCATTTAAATCTCGAACTAAAAAGGAGTTCCATGTCAGGCGGATATTGTGAATACATCGACAGTCAACCTAAACTACAAAAGTGTAAATGAGTTAAGTCTCAACCCACACAAACAACCAGATTTAAATGCAGTTCACAGGCCGACCATAAATGGAAGTCATCAAACTCAACAAGAAGAAGTTTCCACCCACGAGGCAGAGTTAGAAACTGTTAACAAAGCAAGCTTATAGTGGCAGCACGGATTCAGATCCATAACAATGTATTGGCGGCAACATCGTTAGCACTGATACCGGTCGTTAAGTTGTACGAAACTCTAAGCGAAACAATGAAAGATCAAAGCGCGCTGTTGCAAAATCTATCAAATAAAATAGCTTCACTTGAAGAAATCAATGCACATTTACTACAAAAAGTAGAGCGTGAAGCTGAGATCTCATTTCAATGGCAAAATTGGCTAGGCGATCTTGCCATGAAAGATCACACTGACAAATCTGATCTAATGGAAGCTCTTCTTGAAGCAATGAAATGGATTCAGCATTCTGAGAAAGCAAGATTGGAGTCCATGGACTGTATTCAGAAAGTAAGACAACTGCCACAGCCAGTGAGAAGAAACTCCTGTATGAGAAAAAATGCTGTAGCAATACGAGTAAAAACTAAAGTAAATGGAACCACTGCATCAGACAGTAACAAAACGATTTGCCAAATTACCGAACCAGCATGCCCTCCTATATCTACATTAGACTCGGCAGCCATAGCAAATGCTAATGATCATACCGTGGAACCACAATCCTTGGAAATCCAATCTTTGACAATTAATCCTGTAATAAATAAAAACCTACTCGATGCACCCCCTGTGAAAGAAAATTGAACACTTTCGGAATCTTCTCGGGGCTTGAAAAAACCGCTGGGTGCACACAACAGGAGAAAAACAATGAAATGAGGCAATCATCTACAAACAAAAAGAATCCGCCCAGGAATAAATCCAAAGCGAGCAATAATAGGTTGAAAACAAAACAATTTGTTAGGAATATTTCCACTCCTCAAAAGCTGGCCCTTTTTACTCGAAGCTCACAGAAACATGGGTCCTATGGCCCTGAAAAACTGTTGTCAGCTGAGTTCCCGTCCAAGTCCATCGATAAACAGAATGTGGCGGGAGAAAGAAAAAATCTGAATGAAAGGAGAAGGATGGATTCGGATCCTGGCTCTGACAGCCGTGACCTAAGCGTCACTGACCTATGCGACCTATCTACTTATTCAGCTGAGTCTGAAGAGGCGACATCTTCCATTCAAGAACAAGACATACCACATCAACTTATCCCAAACACGCAGCTAAACGCTAAGAAAATGCCTCATGCAATTACGGCAAAGGACCTTGTCAGCAATGCTGAAGCAAACTGTTTTGTCCCAAGTGTCTCCTTTGAAAAAATAAAAAGTCAAAAACAAAAAACTGATGAGGCTGTTGACCTCAGAATGAGAGAGAATTCGACAAAGCTCAATCCTAAAATGACAGCTGCACAATGGCGCAAACAAAATTTAACTAAATCATCAGAGCTGCCAAATCACATCCAGAAAAAGATCCAAATACACTGGAGGATCCGTCTTGAAAACATCTTTTCTGACGAAAACGAGGTGAACCTAAATCGTAGAAATGTAATGTGTCTTCTACATAATTTTCCCTCGTTAAGAACAATAACTTCCAACGATATAGCAATCGTCGAATACATTACCGAAGACTCCCTTGACAAGGTCTACCTACATATAAACTCACAAGCAGTCGAGAATACATTAATCACGGCTGAAGATGAGCTTTTGTCCTACGGATTTGAGTTGACATTGGAAGCAAAAACTAACAAAGAAACATTGGAGTTGCAAGTGTTGGCCGACACGCAGTCTACGCACGAACAAAGATGCAATATCCTGAGGAAACAATTCAACATAAAAGAAGGAATATCAGGTAGAAGAAACTCACAATCTTCTATCCAAAATGGCCACCCTAAACCAGACCCTTATTATAAATCTCGTAGAGCCTAACTATCGCAAATCAGTAAGGATGCTGTGAATGTGTTGATATCCTGGAACACAAGAGGTTTTCTATACTTGTTCCAGAATTTTGAACCATCCTTGGCGAACAACTTTGCAGTATGCCTTCGGGAGACGTGGTTGCGGGAGGCTCCATCTAGGGACGGTTACTCCATGATATTGAATCAGCAGGAAAAAATCAATTCGGTCAACCTTACTCTGGTTTGTTTACTATGATAAACAATGCTAGTGGTTGGGTGATTGTGCAGTCTTTTACACCAAATCTTTTCATTCAAGGGACAGTTCTCCAGAGTAAAAATGGCCACGAGGTGAATGCCAAGCAATTGTTATTGCTTAATACGTACTGGAACACAGCGATGATTTCATCTTGCCAAGTCATACAGTCAATTACACAATTGATTGATGACTGCATGGAAAAATATGTAGATCTCAATGTGATCCTGTGCAGTGATCTGAACTTTTCCTGGTTCGATGATCTTAAAAATCCCATTGAGTCTGCTGATACATGCAGAGGATACCTATTTCAATCGGCACTAACATCGAGGAATTGTCAGATACCTAATGGTCAAATAAAGGGAGACATCCTCCCAAATTATACCTGGCATCGTGATCACAGCAAAAAAATTATTGACTATATCTGGGCCTCAAATTCAATGTGCAATGAGATTGAATGTTTCAAGATCTTAGATTCTGCCTTTAGTGACTATAATCCATTGGAATTAACTTGGTTAACGGCAATAAAAATATCTGAAGTGAAATTGAGCCAGCCTTTGGAAATGTCACGCCCCTCCGAGGACGGTGGTCCTTGTGGCATAGATGGACCTTAGGACGGCGGGTGTCAGCCATTTTTACTCACAAGATGGCCGCCGTAACCGGAGTTGCGGGTCTAGCCTCTGCACAACCCGGTTTCCAGGAAGTGCTGCCTCCCTACCCGGGAGTTGGTATATCTGTTTCCGAGATCAGCACAGAGTTGCGTTGCTACTCCGCAGTCACAACGCTACGTAAGTTCGCTTCTAGGCTTCCTTATACGATTTGAAATACATTACAGTTCAGCTTTCTAATTCTTTTCCTGTTCTGCCTCGCCCTTTTTAGTGCAGCTCCCTTTGCCTCCCTTTCTCCCGATTCCACGGTCTCCGTCCCTTTTTCACCCAAGTCTGCCTTCCGGTTTTGCTGCGGTCCGCGGTAAGCTTAATTCGATATTCTTCAGAATATCGTTTCCCGTCTTTCCTTCCTTCCCGGCTCACTATGCTATCTTCCTTCGCATAGGTACAGGTCCAAGTCACCCCGACATTACGACCGCCCACGCAAGACTCTGCTACACCACAACAACTCCTAGCTCCTCCCTATTAGCCTCTCAGGTAAAAACTTCCCCGTGGCTTCCCATTATTCTTTTCTGCTTTCCCACGGTTTCTCATCCAACCTCTTTTATAATCATAGAAGTATCCTGAGGCTGACTGGCACCTTTTCCCACACATTGTTCCTGTTTAAGGGTAATTTACGTTACTCTAATTCTTACATATCCACTATTCACTTACCTGCTGATACTTACCAGTCTCTTTCTCTTTCAAGACGAACGACCTTCGGACTGCACCGGAACCTCCGTCTGCAACTGAAGACATCATACCGCTACCTTCGGCACAGGGTTTTCTTCCCCAGAGGGTTTCCCTAGGATTTCTTCTCCTGCCTGGTTTTATCTAGGGGGGTGAAGAAGTACTTGGGAGACTTTTCACTTTCTTCTCTCCGCTTGAAAGAAGAGGAGTCTTTCCCTGCAGGAAGGTGCCAGTCATAGGAGGAAGAGGAACAGAAGTAACGGTGAGTCCCTGGGGGATACCTGCCAGTTGTTTCAATTATAAGTATTATGATGACTCACGTCATTATTGACAGTTAGCAACGCCTCTCTTAACAGAAAGGATTATTATTTAATCTCCAATTGGAATCTGAGCAGGTTAACCCAGGGGTTCAGAGTTACAAGGAAATATGGACGCCTCTCAACAACAACAATTAGTCACTGCAGTACAGGCGTTAACGGCTGAAGTGCAGGCTTTAAAACAAGAGAATGCCTATCTTCGGCAACAGGTAGGCAGAGTCCCTAGCTGTTCTGAGATACCTCCTGGGCCAATTCCAGGGGGTTTATAAGATGGTAACCCCCATAAACTTAAGGCCTTTATTGAGGCTTGTACCGTTCAGTTCTCTTTCAAGACAGCCTTTTTTCAGAGCGATCGTGATAAGGTGGGCCACATGATTGCCAATCTATCAGGTCCCGCTTTAGCATGGGCCACGCCTCTGGTTACTACAAATAATGCCCTGTTAGATTCCTACCCTGCCTTTTTGAACAGTCTTAGAGCCATGTTCAGCTGGCAAGAAATCACGGTTTCAGCCCAAGAACAATTATTGGATTTCAAACAGGGATCTCAAGATCTGTTATCCTATATCACCAATTTCAAGCAGTTGGCTGCTGGCACGTCTTGGGCAGACGATGCTCTGATCACTATCTTCCGTAGAGGATTAAACGAAGAGTTAAAGGATGAGATCTCCCGAGTACCCAGACCTCCAAATTTGGCAGAATTAATAACCATGGTCATGCAGATGGACTACCGACTGCAAGAAAGATTAAAAGAACGACGTCGCTGCCGTTCCGTGAGACACCCCATTACTTACTCTCCTAGCTTAGGGAAATCTCATACGGAAGAACCCATGCAGATAGGGTCTATCAGAGGTCGTCTCACTCCCGAAGAGCGCAATAGACGTAGGATAAAGGGTCTGTGTATGTATTGTGGGTCCAAGGAACACACAGTTCAAGACTGTCCCCTCATCCCAACCAAACGACAGGGAAACGCCATTACCCAACCGCAAGGG
Source organism: Ambystoma mexicanum (assembly GCF_040938575.1). NCBI lineage: Eukaryota > Metazoa > Chordata > Amphibia > Caudata > Ambystomatidae > Ambystoma > Ambystoma mexicanum. The sequence continues at coordinate 288,354,239 of NC_090932.1, read as the reverse complement.
GAACCGCGGCTAGGGAATCAGTAACAGGTTCCTCATTCTCTATGATACCTTCACAAGTAACAGAGATCCCCGATCTTACTATGCTGGCCTTGCAGATCCAGATCAGATGGGGTGATTCGGATCCCATTCCAGTCACAGCCTTAATAGATTGCGGGGCCGCGGGAAATTTTGTTGATACCCTCTGGAAGACCACTCATAATATACCATGTTCGGTTAAGACCTTGGCAATTCCAGTCGAGTCAGTGGATGGTAGTCCGTTAACTTCAGGACCCATAAAGGAACAAACCATAGCTTTGCGGATGAACATCTCCTCCCATCAAGAAACTATAGTTTTTGATGTAATCCGTACAGCTCACTATCCAGTAATTCTAGGGCTACCCTGGCTTCGTGCTCACAATCCTTACATCAACTGGAAGGCGGGCACTGTTTTTTTGGGCTCTGAACATTGTTTGACGCACTGTCTGTTGGAGGGAGCGGTCGGATTTCGCCCTACTATCTCCATGTTGGAAAATTCGGGTTCCATCTCTATGTTGAACCAAATACAGGAATTACCTCTCGAATACAGACAATTTCAAACGGTCTTCTCTGATTCGGAATATGCAGAACTACCTCCACATCGGAGGGATGACTGTGCATTGGAACTAGTTCCTGAGGCACTGATTCCTTTCGGCCGCATGTATGCCCTATCAGGGCGAGAACGTGAAGTTCTGATGGAATATCTGCAAAAGAATCTTCGTAATGGTCTTATTCAAGAATCCACCTCACCAGCTGGAGCTTCCTTATTCTTCATCCCCAAGAAAGAATCTAAGGAACTCAGACCATGTATCGATTACCGGGGCTTGAATAAGATCACGATCCCTGATCGCTATCCCATGCCTCTCATACCAGATATACTCGAAGCCGTTAAAGGAGCCACCATCTTTACAAAACTGGATCTCCGCGGGGCTTATCATCTCATCCGTATACGAGCTGGCGATGAGTGGAAAACGGCTTTCCGTACTCCTTTGGGACATTATGAATACAGGGTAATGCCTTTCGGCCTGTCCAACGCCCCCGCGGTCTTCCAACGCTTTATGGACCACCTGTTTTCAGACATTCTTCTTCACACAGTTATCGTCTATTTAGATGATATCCTGGTTTTTTCTACCTCTCCATCAGAACATCGTCAACACGTTAAAGAAGTCCTACGGAGACTGTTTAACAATCACCTCTATTGCAAATTAGAGAAATGTGAGTTTCACAGAAACCCGTTTGCCTATCTAGGATACATAATTTCGGCAAATGGAGTAGCCATGGACCCTAGGAAGGTTTCAGCTGTTACCGATTGGCCTATGCCGGTGTGCGTTAAAGATCTACAGAGATTTTTGGGATTTACTAACTTTTACAGACGTTTTATCCCGCATTATTCTCAAGAAATACTCCCACTGACGGCTCTTCTTAAAAAGAATGTCCGATTCCTTTGGTCAGTGGAGGCACGATTAGCATTCGAGAGACTAAAGGAACGCTTCCTCACAGGACCCATTTTGATCTCCCCAGATCAAGCCAAGAGATTTATCGTTGAATCGGACGCTTCTCATCAGGCCCTTGGGGCCGTTCTTCTCCAAGAAAACGACCAAGGAATAGAATGTCCTATAGCCTATCTTTCAAAGACACTGTCTCCCTCTGAAATAAATTATTCAGTGCTTGAAAAAGAACTCCTAGCTATAAAAAGGGCATTTGAAGAGTGGAGACACCTACTATTGGGGGCAAGACACCCAGTGGAGGTCCGGACTGATCACAGTAATTTACGCGTCCTGCAATATGCTCAAACCCGAAATAGCCGACAGGCACGTTGGGCACACTTCTTTTCACCGTATGAGATTGTTTTCACCTTTATTCCCGGGAGAGTCAATCTCAAGGCTGACGCTTTGTCTAGAAAGGATTATAACTCCTCTACGCCTTTCCGGACAGAGCTTCTGTTCCCCAGAGCTACATTCGTGCAGGTGGTTACCACATTTCTACAAAACGTGGCTAACTCAACTTTGCGATTTATCCAGTCAAATCCACAGTTTCTGGCGACCTGGAAACTCACCTTGGTCCAAGGTTGTGCGTATAATAACAAGATGCTCTTTCTTCCTTCGAGTGAATTACGAAGAACGGTTCTGAATCTTTGTCACGACTCCTACCTGGCGGGTCACAGAGGTGTGGCTAATATTAAAGAGATGGTCCGGTGTAATTTCTGGTGGCCGGAAATGACTCAAGACATCATGGATTACGTATCCGCTTGTGCCATCTGCTTGCAATCTAAATGCCCGCGATCTGCCCCTTCGGGTCTTCTCTCAGTAATGCCAGTTCCTAACCGTCCTTGGCAAATGATTTCCACAGATTTTATTGTCGATTTGCCACCCTCAGACGGTTGTACAGTTGTCATGGTCACAATCGATTACTTCACAAAATTGGCACATTTTGTTCCCCTTCCACGGATTCCTACTGCAGCCCAGATGGCAAAGATTTTTCTTTCACGGATCTTTTCTCTTCACGGACTTCCAGAGACCATCGTTTCTGATCGAGGTTCACAATACACGTCTCGATATTGGCAGCAGGTATGCAAGAGTTTGCATATCTCCCGGGCATTGAGCTCAGGTTTCCATCCACAGACAAACGGTCAGACGGAACGTCTAAATCAAACCCTTGAGGGTTATTTGCGCTGTTACATCTCCTCCTCTCAAGATAACTGGTGTTCCTTGTTGCCTTTGGCGGAATTTGCTTATAATAACTCTCGACACTCGGCCTTGGGGGTTAGCCCTTTCTTTTGCTCCTACGGATATCACCCTCAGTGTTTTCCCAGCAGTCCGGTCTCCGCATCTAGGTTTCCCGATGTGGATCTCCTCATCAATGCTATTCGGATGGGACATCGGACTGCCCGAACCTCTCTTCTAGAGGCCCAGGCCCGTGTCAAACGCTCTGCTGATAGACATCGCACTCCAGCTCCAAGTTTGGTGCCAGGTGATGTCGTTTGGTTGGCTTCTCGATTTTTACCTCGTCATCTGGTGCCGTCCAAATTGTCCCCGAGATACTTCGGTCCCTTTCGCATTTTGCAACGAATGGGGTCGTCTGCTTACAAGCTCAAGCTCCCTCCGTCTTGGTCCAGGATTCATCCGGTGTTCCATGTGTCGCAATTGAAGAAAGACGTGGTGGATCGTTTTTCCCGAACACGGATGGGTGTACCCCCTCCTGTCATCACCCCGATGGGACCCGAATATGAAGTGGCTGGTATTTGTGATTCTCGTCTTTTTCAGGGACGTCTGCAGTTCTTGGTTGACTGGAAAGGGTATTCTCCGGCTGATCGCTCTTGGGAACCTGCGTCAGCTGTTCATGCTCCGGCTCTGGTCCGCGGGTTTTTCCGGTCCCATCCGACTAAACCGGGTGGCCCGGGGCATTTGAGGGGGCATACTGTCACGCCCCTCCGAGGACGGTGGTCCTTGTGGCATAGATGGACCTTAGGACGGCGGGTGTCAGCCATTTTTACTCACAAGATGGCCGCCGTAACCGGAGTTGCGGGTCTAGCCTCTGCACAACCCGGTTTCCAGGAAGTGCTGCCTCCCTACCCGGGAGTTGGTATATCTGTTTCCGAGATCAGCACAGAGTTGCGTTGCTACTCCGCAGTCACAACGCTACGTAAGTTCGCTTCTAGGCTTCCTTATACGATTTGAAATACATTACAGTTCAGCTTTCTAATTCTTTTCCTGTTCTGCCTCGCCCTTTTTAGTGCAGCTCCCTTTGCCTCCCTTTCTCCCGATTCCACGGTCTCCGTCCCTTTTTCACCCAAGTCTGCCTTCCGGTTTTGCTCCGGTCCGCGGTAAGCTTAATTCGATATTCTTCAGAATATCGTTTCCCGTCTTTCCTTCCTTCCCGGCTCACTATGCTATCTTCCTTCGCATAGGTACAGGTCCAAGTCACCCCGACATTACGACCGCCCACGCAAGACTCTGCTACACCACAACAACTCCTAGCTCCTCCCTATTAGCCTCTCAGGTAAAAACTTCCCCGTGGCTTCCCATTATTCTTTTCTGCTTTCCCACGGTTTCTCATCCAACCTCTTTTATAATCATAGAAGTATCCTGAGGCTGACTGGCACCTTTTCCCACACATTGTTCCTGTTTAAGGGTAATTTACGTTACTCTAATTCTTACATATCCACTATTCACTTACCTGCTGATACTTACCAGTCTCTTTCTCTTTCAAGACGAACGACCTTCGGACTGCACCGGAACCTCCGTCTGCAACTGAAGACATCATACCGCTACCTTCGGCACAGGGTTTTCTTCCCCAGAGGGTTTCCCTAGGATTTCTTCTCCTGCCTGGTTTTATCTAGGGGGGTGAAGAAGTACTTGGGAGACTTTTCACTTTCTTCTCTCCGCTTGAAAGAAGAGGAGTCTTTCCCTGCAGGAAGGTGCCAGTCATAGGAGGAAGAGGAACAGAAGTAACGGTGAGTCCCTGGGGGATACCTGCCAGTTGTTTCAATTATAAGTATTATGATGACTCACGTCATTATTGACAGTTAGCAACGCCTCTCTTAACAGAAAGGATTATTATTTAATCTCCAATTGGAATCTGAGCAGGTTAACCCAGGGGTTCAGAGTTACAAGGAAATATGGACGCCTCTCAACAACAACAATTAGTCACTGCAGTACAGGCGTTAACGGCTGAAGTGCAGGCTTTAAAACAAGAGAATGCCTATCTTCGGCAACAGGTAGGCAGAGTCCCTAGCTGTTCTGAGATACCTCCTGGGCCAATTCCAGGGGGTTTATACGATGGTAACCCCCATAAACCTAAGGCCTTTATTGAGGCTTGTACCGTTCAGTTCTCTTTCAAGACAGCCGTTTTTCAGAGCGATCGTGATAAGGTGGGCCACATGATTGCCAATCTATCAGGTCCCGCTTTAGCATGGGCCACGCCTCTGGTTACTACAAATAATGCCCTGTTAGATTCCTACCCTGCCTTTTTGAACAGTCTTAGAGCCATGTTCAGCCGGCAAGAAATCACGGTTTCAGCCCAAGAACAATTATTGGATTTCAAACAGGGATCTCAAGATCTGTTATCCTATATCACCAATTTCAAGCAGTTGGCTGCTGGCACGTCTTGGGCAGACGATGCTCTGATCACTATCTTCCGTAGAGGATTAAACGAAGAGTTAAAGGATGAGATCTCCCGAGTACCCAGACCTCCAAATTTGGCAGAATTAATAACCATGGTCATGCAGATGGACTACCGACTGCAAGAAAGATTAAAAGAACGACGTCGCTGCCGTTCCGTGAGACACCCCATTACTTACTCTCCTAGCTTAGGGAAATCTCATACGGAAGAACCCATGCAGATAGGGTCTATCAGAGGTCGTCTCACTCCCGAAGAGCGCAATAGACGTAGGATAAAGGGTCTGTGTATGTATTGTGGGTCCAAGGAACACACAGTTCAAGACTGTCCCCTCATCCCAACCAAACGACAGGGAAACGCCATTACCCAACCGCAAGGGGAACCGCGGCTAGGGAATCAGTAACAGGTTCCTCATTCTCTATGATACCTTCACAAGTAACAGAGATCCCCGATCTTACTATGCTGGCCTTGCAGATCCAGATCAGATGGGGTGATTCGGATCCCATTCCAGTCACAGCCTTAATAGATTGCGGGGCCGCGGGAAATTTTGTTGATACCCTCTGGAAGACCACTCATAATATACCATGTTCGGTTAAGACCTTGGCAATTCCAGTCGAGTCAGTGGATGGTAGTCCGTTAACTTCAGGACCCATAAAGGAACAAACCATAGCTTTGCGGATGAACATCTCCTCCCATCAAGAAACTATAGTTTTTGATGTAATCCGTACAGCTCACTATTCAGTAATTCTAGGGCTACCCTGGCTTCGTGCTCACAATCCTTACATCAACTGGAAGGCGGGCACTGTTTTTTTGGGCTCTGAACATTGTTTGACGCACTGTCTGTTGGAGGGAGCGGTCGGATTTCGCCCTACTATCTCCATGTTGGAAAATTCGGGTTCCATCTCTATGTTGAACCAAATACAGGAATTACCTCTCGAATACAGACAATTTCAAACGGTCTTCTCTGATTCGGAATATTCAGAACTACCTCCACATCGGAGGGATGACTGTGCATTGGAACTAGTTCCTGAGGTACCGATTCCTTTCGGCCGCATGTATGCCCTATCAGGGCGAGAACGTGAAGTTCTGATGGAATATCTGCAAAAGAATCTTCGTAATGGTCTTATTCTAGAATCCACCTCACCAGCTGGAGCTTCCTTATTCTTCATCCCCAAGAAAGAATCTAAGGAACTCAGACCATGTATCGATTACCGGGGCTTGAATAAGATCACGATCCCTGATCGCTATCCCATGCCTCTCATACCAGATATACTCGAAGCCGTTAAAGGAGCCACCATCTTTACAAAACTGGATCTCCGCGGGGCTTATCATCTCATCCGTATACGAGCTGGCGATGAGTGGAAAACGGCTTTCCGTACTCCTTTGGGACATTATGAATACAGGGTAATGCCTTTCGGCCTGTCCAACGCCCCCGCGGTCTTCCAACGCTTTATGGACCACCTGTTTTCAGACATTCTTCTTCACACAGTTATCGTCTATTTAGATGATATCCTGGTTTATTCTACCTCTCCATCAGAACATCGTCAACACGTTAAAGAAGTCCTACGGAGACTGTTTAACAATCACCTCTATTGCAAATTAGAGAAATGTGAGTTTCACAGAAACCAGGTTGCCTATCTAGGATACATAATTTCGGCAAATGGAGTAGCCATGGACCCTAGGAAGGTTTCAGCTGTTACCGATTGGCCTATGCCGGTGTGCGTTAAAGATCTACAGAGATTTTTGGGATTTACTAACTTTTACAGACGTTTTATCCCGCATTATTCTCAAGAAATACTCCCACTGACGGCTCTTCTTAAAAAGAATGTCCGATTCCTTTGGTCAGTGGAGGCACGATTAGCATTCGAGAGACTAAAGGAACGCTTCCTCACAGGACCCATTTTGATCTCCCCAGATCAAGCCAAGAGATTTATCGTTGAATCGGACGCTTCTCATCAGGCCCTTGGGACCGTTCTTCTCCAAGAAAATGACCAAGGAATAGAATGTCCTATAGCCTATCTTTCAAAGACACTGTCTCCCTCTGAAATAAATTATTCAGTGCTTGAAAAAGAACTCCTAGCTATAAAAAGGGCATTTGAAGAGTGGAGACACCTACTATTGGAGGCAAGACACCCAGTGGAGGTCCGGACTGATCACAGTAATTTACGCGTCCTGCAATATGCTGAAACCCGAAATAGCCGACAGGCACGTTGGGCACACTTCTTTTCACCGTATGAGATTGTTTTCACCTTTATTCCCGGGAGAGTCAATCTCAAGGCTGACGCTTTGTCTAGAAAGGATTATAACTCCTCTACGCCTTTCCGGACAGAGCTTCTGTTCCCCAGAGCTACATTCGTGCAGGTGGTTACCACATTTCTACAAAACGTGGCTAACTCAACTTTGCGATTTATCCAGTCAAATTCACAGTTTCTGGCGACCTGGAAACTCACCTTGGTCCAAGGTTGTGCGTATAATAACAAGATGCTCTTTCTTCCTTCGAGTGAATTACGAAGAACGGTTCTGAATCTTTGTCACGACTCCTACCTGGCGGGTCACAGAGGTGTGGCTAATACTAAAGAGATGGTCCGGCGTAATTTCTGGTGGCCGGAAATGACTCAAGACATCATGGATTACGTATCCGCTTGTGCCATCTGCTTGCAATCTAAATGCCCGCGATCTGCCCCTTCGGGTCTTCTCTCAGTAATGCCAGTTCCTAACCGTCCTTGGCAAATGATTTCCACAGATTTTATTGTCGATTTGCCACCCTCAGACGGTTGTACAGTTGTCATGGTCACAATCGATTACTTCACAAAATTGGCACATTTTGTTCCCCTTCCACGGATTCCTACTGCAGCCCAGATGGCAAAGATTTTTCTTTCACGGATCTTTTCTCTTCACGGACTTCCAGAGACCATCGTTTCTGATCGAGGTTCACAATACACGTCTCGATATTGGCAGCAGGTATGCAAGAGTTTGCATATCTCCCGGGCATTGAGCTCAGGTTTCCATCCACAGACAAACGGTCAGACGGAACGTCTAAATCAAACCCTTGAGGGTTATTTGTGCTGTTACATCTCCTCCTCTCAAGATAACTGGTGTTCCTTGTTGCCTTTGGCGGAATTTGCTTATAATAACTCTCGACACTCGGCCTTGGGGGTTAGCTCTTTCTTTTGCTCCTACGGATATCACCCTCAGTGTTTTCCCAGCAGTCCGGTCTCCGCATCTAGGTTTCCCGATGTGGATCTCCTCATCAATGCTATTCGGATGGGACATCAGACTGCCCGAACCTCTCTTCTAGAGGCCCAAGCCCGTGTCAAACGCTCTGCTGATAGACATCGCACTCCAGCTCCAAGTTTGGTGCCAGGTGATGTTGTTTGGTTGGCTTCTCGATTTTTACCTCGTCATCTGGTGCCGTCCAAATTGTCCCCGAGATACTTCGGTCCCTTTCGCATTTTGCAACGAATGGGGTAGTCTGCTTACAAGCTCAAGCTCCCTCCGTCTTGGTCCAGGATTCATCCGGTGTTCCATGTGTCGCAATTGAAGAAAGACGCGGTGGATCGTTTTTCCCGAACACGGATGGGTGTACCCCCTCCTGTCATCACCCCGATGGGACCCGAATATGAAGTGGCTGGTATTTGTGATTCTCGTCTTTTTCGGGGACGTCTGCAGTTCTTGGTTGACTGGAAAGGGTATTCTCCGGCTGATCGCTCTTGGGAACCTGCGTCAGCTGTTCATGCTCCGGCTCTGGTCCGCGGGTTTTTCCGGTCCCATCCGACTAAACCAGGTGGCCCGGGGCATTTGAGGGGGCATACTGTCACGCCCCTCCGAGGACGGTGGTCCTTGTGGCATAGATGGACCTTAGGACGGCGGGTGTCAGCCATTTTTACTCACAAGATGGCCGCCGTAACCGGAGTTGCGGGTCTAGCCTCTGCACAACCCGGTTTCCAGGAAGTGCTGCCTCCCTACCCGGGAGTTGGTATATCTGTTTCCGAGATCAGCACAGAGTTGCGTTGCTACTCCGCAGTCACAACGCTACGTAAGTTCGCTTCTAGGCTTCCTTATACGATTTGAAATACATTACAGTTCAGCTTTCTAATTCTTTTCCTGTTCTGCCTCGCCCTTTTTAGTGCAGCTCCCTTTGCCTCCCTTTCTCCCGATTCCACGGTCTCCGTCCCTTTTTCACCCAAGTCTGCCTTCCGGTTTTGCTCCGGTCCGCGGTAAGCTTAATTCGATATTCTTCAGAATATCGTTTCCCGTCTTTCCTTCCTTCCCGGCTCACTATGCTATCTTCCTTCGCATAGGTACAGGTCCAAGTCACCCCGACATTACGACCGCCCACGCAAGACTCTGCTACACCACAACAACTCCTAGCTCCTCCCTATTAGCCTCTCAGGTAAAAACTTCCCCGTGGCTTCCCATTATTCTTTTCTGCTTTTCCACGGTTTCTCATCCAACCTCTTTTATAATCATAGAAGTATCCTGAGGCTGACTGGCACCTTTTCCCACACATTGTTCCTGTTTAAGGGTAATTTACGTTACTCTAATTCTTACATATCCACTATTCACTTACCTGCTGATACTTACCAGTCTCTTTCTCTTTCAAGACGAACGACCTTCGGACTGCACCGGAACCTCCGTCTGCAACTGAAGACATCATACCGCTACCTTCGGCACAGGGTTTTCTTCCCCAGAGGGTTTCCCTAGGATTTCTTCTCCTGCCTGGTTTTATCTAGGGGGGTGAAGAAGTACTTGGGAGACTTTTCACTTTCTTCTCTCCGCTTGAAAGAAGAGGAGTCTTTCCCTGCAGGAAGGTGCCAGTCATAGGAGGAAGAGGAACAGAAGTAACGGTGAGTCCCTGGGGGATACCTGCCAGTTGTTTCAATTATAAGTATTATGATGACTCACGTCATTATTGACAGGAAATAAATCAAAGGGGCAACAGACTGAAAATGAATACCCAACAAATTAATACTTTGACGGACAATATGCGCTCAGTTGTGGTAACTACAAAAGACAAATTAAATTACACCTCACTGTTGTCGCAGTTTCGAATAAACTTAAAACATCCAAATTGCTGCACTTACACAAAGGAACACGCATTTAGTGCATTGGTATCACAACAGAAAAAACAACTGCAAAAAGATCTCTGAAAGTTGAAAAAAGGATCAGATCTTAACAAGGCACTCTTAATGAAACATCGAAAGATGAAATATCGTAATTGGTTGAAAAGCTTTGCGACCATGAGAGACCAAGAGCGTGGTGAACAAATACTAAAGCTGATTACTTGCCATCAGACAAAAGAAATATGGAACATAATAAATAATAAATCTGTATTTCAGAATGCAAAGATTCACAACGGAATATCAAAAGAGAGTTGGCAACAACATTTTGATAAGGTGTTTAATACCGATGAGAGTACACAAAGTGCTCAAGTTTCTTTATTGGCAAAATCTTGGAATGTAATCGAATCCAAACAAGATATTATTACAGCAATTAAACATCTTAAAAACTCAAGAGCTGCAGGTCCTGATGGCCTTACAAATGTGATGCTAAAAACAAATTATGAGCATTGTGCAAGCCTCATTGAACATTTGTTTCGACTGATAGCAACCACCAAGTTGCTCCCACAGTCGTAGAACTCTGCCATCATTGTTCCCATATTCAAGAAGGGCAACCGGGACGACCCTTCTCGATATAGTGGGTAAGATTTTTGCAACCTTTCTACAGCAGAAAATCTCCAAATGGGCAATGGTTTCAGGTCGCTTTGATATACGCCTGTCTGGATTTACCAAAGGAGTCGTTACAGAGTTGAACCTGATAATACTCAACACATTGAAATTGGAAGCGCTTATACAGAAGAAAAACTTGTTTCTTGCGTTCATCGATATGAAGCAAGCATTGGACTCGCTCAATTGCCATAAACTTTGGGTGAAACTGAAGAAATGGTCTTGCCCTCTGGACCTACTGCATCCAATAATGGCACTTCATGAGAAGACATCCGTCAGAGTGCGCATAAATGTAGCAAGCGATCTGACAGAGGAAATAACAACAAACAATGGAGTCAAACAGAGATGTCCCTTGGCTGACCTCCTTTACAAATTCTTCGTCTGTGACGTCTCTGATGTTCTTCAACAAGTCCACTGCTTCCCTCCAAAATTAAATGGCCACCCCATTAGTTGGACTACCTATGCTGATGACATTGTTCTAATGGATTCAACTCCTCTTGGGCTTCAAAGACTCTTATCGGCATTGCAAAGCTACTTAAGTGACAACGCCTTGGAAATCAATGTCGGTAAGACAAAGATCATGGCAATTGGGGGAATGACCAAAGAAAAAAATAAAAGATTTAGATGGAAACTTGCTGATTCACAAATCGTGCTTGTCCCAGTGATACGATATCTAGGCATTCAGTTTAACACCTCTATCAGAGAATATCAATGGATGGTAGACTTGAAACAAAGAATGGTGACATTCTCGCTTCAAGGGGCAAAGCTGCATGCTGAATATGGCAAATTTACATTAAAACCAGTTATAATTTTTTATATTAACAAAGTGATTCCATCGATCGCATTTGGTGCCGAGGCTGGTTGGCATCTAAGCCATCAAGTATGGTCTTCTCTCGAGGGGCTATTTTGGAGATGTGTTCTAAAACTGCCCACAAGTGTTTCGATGATCTCCATAAGACATGAGCTTGGGCTCGAGTTTTTGTATGACATAGTCATATGGAAATCTTTGGCTGTGCTATGGAAGATGTCCCTGGAAGATCAAGCTCCCGCATACCAAATCTTAGCGCCAGTGATATTAAATCATTATTATGGCATCTTGTCAATATGGTCTACCAAATTAAAAAGGATATTGGACTATGCTGACATGAAATGGGAAACACTAAGGTCAACTCCACAAATTGCTAAACAATAAATTGAGACTGTGGAATTGGAAACAAAATTCTGAAAAAATGAATATGTTGAAATCCACAACATATATGGGGCTTGCAGCAAACAGTCTAGACCATCTACCTAAATATCTTGCAAAGTTTCCGTCAAGAAAATACTGTAACAAATTCTTAAGATTTCGGTTCAATGTACATAAAACAAAAGAGATCTTATGGTTTAGACGTGATAAAAACACTGTTGACAATCTTTGCAGGTATTGCAGAAACTCAATTGAATCCTCGAAAGATCTGGATGTGGAATGTCAAAAATTAATGAACTCTAGATCTCGCTATCTTGGGAAATTTGCTCCTGTTGATGGTGACATTGATAAGTGGTGGTTTTGGGTACTTTCTGGAACAAATGTGCCACTCACATGTGCAGTTTGAGATTTCTTGGAGTGTAAAATATCTCCACTCCAATCAAGGTTATTGGCTGAAGGATAATTTAAGTTAAATTAATTTAATTTAAATTTATGGTTTTTCTTTAATTGCTCTGAAGACATCTATAGAGTGGATGTATATAGAGGATGAATTAGAATTGTAATTGAATTTTGAAAACAAACTAATTGTTACAAATAAAATAAAAATAAATAAATTAAAAAAACAATCAGCCTATGGTGACATTCAACATGTTCTCAATCCACATTCCATGGTTACTGTAACACATTTACAAAGTACCTATTGCACACACATATCGCTAAGCAGTGACTAGTCTGCCCTCTCCATCCAGGGGGGACACAATCCAACAGACCCGCCCGCCCTCCGGCCATCCAGCCGAATCAACTCCATCATGGTGGTTCCCCTCATGCACGCACACTGAGGTTACAGTCATAGAAAGCCTTCCCCCACCCCAAACCACCCCTCTTAGGTCTGTGCTGTTCATTGGGACCAGTGGACACTAACTATATGTCCATTGGTTTTGGGAGCACTCCCAATCTCTCTGACCCTCCAGGGACTTCTCTTCCCATTGCAATTGCTATTTTTGATATGTTCAACACACAAGGTTCAGTGTTTTTATAAGATACCTTTCCTGTAACTGCGCCGTATCATTTTGTACTAAGGTGAGAAAGAACCTGATGTGGTACAATTACTGCCATGTAATATGTCCTATTTAATACCACGGGTGTACACATGTGCATGCACAGTAACAAGCCACCCCCTCTTTCTCTCTCAAATTCACACACAGACTATAGATTATTGTTATGAAAAATAAATGTTTTTCACACATGCGTGGATTGCAAGAAACAGACAGGAAGAGTGTGTTTGGTTTGAAGAAACCCCCACATTCTGCCCCTCTCCTGGCTCCAATGTACCACCCACTTCCTACAGTTCTCTCCACCCCAAACCTCCCTTCCTGTTGCCGGTCTGTCAGGTTAAATGTAAGAACTGAGATCTGTTGTGATAACAGTTTTTAGCTATCGTTTTTTCAAATTTGAAACTGTACCCAACTATCAGGCCACACACGAGCCCCCAGATATCCAGTGCCTGTAAACCCCTCCCCCCAAAAAAGCAATTGTAAACCAGCAAATTCTCACAACTCTATCGCCATCGCACAGCTGGCAATCTACCTAGATTCCTCGGGTGTTACTGTGTTACAGTCCTGAAGAAGCACCTTTTTGATGGCAGGAAACATGTCGACACTGACTGGCTATAAAAATGGATCAGTGAATCATTCGGATTTAGTTGCACGGCCTGTCAGTTTCTTTTTCAGGGCCACAGCTACACTCAGCAGAATGGAACTATTCGTAAACATGGAGGATGCAGCATTCAGATTGAATATGAGAATACACCCAACTATGCCTCCAACTAATTATTCTCTGGTTTTATATTAACATTATAATATGGAAAGTGACAGCATCAAAGGACATCTCATCACTCTATTGTAATGTGCACACACATACCCGATATGGTATCTGGCTTATTTTCTGCCTTTTTTGGTTGCCTGAATTAGTTTCAATGTATTTTGCACGGATTTACTGCCTTTTCCTGTCAATTCTTCTTGGTGGTTGTTCCATGCATTCACTGTCTTTGCTGAAAAAAATCATTGTTGCCCTCCTGTAGCCCACTTCTTGTCTCTTATCACTTCATGGCCTCTGCTCCTAGGAGTTATCAGCAGCTAAAAATAAGCATTTCTTGCACTCTGCTTATGCCCTTCAGAATCTTAGGCCTCTGCCCCCTTGAACTCCTCCACCCACTGCATAAATATGTATATTGTTGAAGCCCCTCCTCTCAAATTTTGTGGTTTAAACAATGAACAATTTCTGCTGTCTGTATCTGGACTATCTCCAATCTATTTTTCTTTTTTCTTTTTAAAGATAAATTCCCAGAACAGGACTGTGTACTTGTTTTCAGAACTACCCATGGCACTACTGTAAATGTGGTCTTAAGCACAGGAGCATCTACTTTAAAAATCAATTTCAGGACTGAACATAATACTTTAGATGTGTTTTCTGCAATGGGGGTGGGCACAAAAGCTCAGATAAGGCCTTCTGATCTGGGCAGAATACTCCAGATACAGCCTTGAGAAGTGGGAACAATACTTCAGATAAGGCCTTCAGAACTGAACACTATATCCCAGATTCAACCTAGAGAACTGGAAATTTGTTTTTTCGATATTGGCCTCCTATCTTAAAGAAAAGAAATCAATGCAGGCTTGTGTGTGATAGGTACAGGTTCCATTTGATGAAATCACTTACATATAACCATTGTTGCACCCATGCAGGTGATGCTGGTTATCCCTTGAAGAGGTGGCTCCTTACCCCTGTCCGGAACCCGCAGAACAGGCACAAAGAGGACTACAATCATGCACATACCAGTTCCCGCGTGGTGATCGAGCAGACATTTGGCCTTTTGAAGGCACGGTTTCGCTGCCTCAGCAGGTCGGGTGGGGCACTCCTGTACGGGCATGAGAAGGTGGCCAAGATCATCATGGCATGTGTCATGCTGCACAATATGTGCATCAGACGGAACGTGCCTCTGCCCCCTGACATTGAACAGCAACCGCCTGGTGAGGATGAGGAGGAGGGAGAAAATGGGGCTGCAGGAGGGACGTGCTGTGCGCCAGTACCTGATAGACCAATATATCTAATACACATGGATGAAGAGGGTGCAATGGATGTGGGATTCAGGGCACTGGTTGTTGGGGGGACATGGACACTGTGCACTGTTCACCAATAAAGCACACATACACTATAACCAATGTCCAGTCATGTGATTGTTCTCGACACAATGGGTGTATTAAACATTAAGTGAATAGGAAGTGCATGAACCCTCCACCCCAAACACCCTCTCCCCCCTCCACCCACAACTCCCCCAAACACCCTCTCCTCCCTCCCCCACAACTTCCCCAAACACCCTCTCCCCCCTGCCCCTACATCTCCCCCAACACCCTCCCCACCCTCCCCCCACAACTCCCCCAAACATGGCATGCACTTCAGTGCAGCATTAGTCTGCAAGAGTCACCAATAACAGGCTGCCCCTACTTCCCACGTCCTCTACCAGCATTGGGTGGTTGCAAGTCTGGCCGCCGCAAGGACCGCACGGACCTGCGCAGGGGGCTGGTCTGCCTGGAGCTTGCAGAGGAGGAGGTGCTTGGTTGCTCCAGTCCCTGTACGGGACGCTGGCTCTCCATTGCATCCGCGATGCAGCTGAGGACCTGCCTCACAGATGCCAACTCATCGCAAATGTGTGTTGTACTGGCTTCTATTGAAAGTTTTATGCCCTTAGCATATTCACGACACTCCTCCCTCGCCAGGGCACCCTCGCTCACGTGGTGGCCAACCAGCGCAGTGAGCTACTCCTGGCGCTGTTGGATGAGGCTGATTCCCTGGTCTCTGTCCCTGCTTTTGGTTGATCTTGGTGCAGCTTGTGGCATGTGTCCGCCATCAGGTGAGCTCTCCCTGGGACTCCATCTCCCTGCCAATGACTCACCACCAGACAGCTCATGGCTGCTGGCATTGGATGTGGGGCGTGGGCTGTGGTGGGCTGACAGCTGCGGGCTGGGTGTGCCCTGTCCTATGGGTGTTTGGCATGGTCTCTCTACATCCGACAGGGTTGCTGTGGCAGCTGCTTCTCCAATCGAACTGTTGGCAGCAGACATTGAGCCTTTTGCCACTGGCTCCTGTGTGGTGGGAGTGGCTGGTGTGGGTGCTATTACATTGCCGGTCCCCCTTTCACGCCTTGGTGACGTATCAACTTGAGTGGCTTTGGCCCTCTGTGGCAGTCCAGGTTTGCCAGTGTCCCTTGTTGTGCTAAGCCTGTTGCCTCCTTCCATGCCCTTGGCCTTCTTCATCGGTGTTGGGGCCTGCGCCGCAGAGTCCTGGTCCTCACTGTCAGATTGTGAGCCTGTGGGGGACCAAGAGAGGGACAGCATTGGTGATGGTTCAACGTGCCTCATGTATATGTTGTTATTGCTGCAGTTCTGTGCATTTGGACTTTGAGTTGTGACATACAGGTTGCTTACCATATGGGTGGGTCATACAAGCATACGTCTGGGTGACACATGTATGAGGTGCTGCATGCATGGGGATGTGATGGGGATGTGCACAGACTATGGGCAGGGTTGTGTACATGTGTGTGTGATGCCCCACGCATTGGTTAATTTCAGTGTCACATTTGGGGGACAAGGTCATGCTTTGCATTGCAGTGTTTTGTGTAGACACTCACCTCCATCTGCTGATGACGGCACACCACGCTCCATTTCCCCCACTCCCTCGATTGTCTCTATGCCAATTGTGCTGGCACATGTCTCCTCCCAGTGTGTCATCTTGATCGGGAGCCTCCTCAGCCACCTGTTCCCGTGCCCTGGTTCCTATTGGCTGCAAGTATGCTCTGGACACGGAGGCACAGGTCATCCCAGCGCTTGCGCACGTCCTTTACAGTGCGGGGGGGTGGAGCCCACTGCACTGACTTTGCGTGCCACCTCCTCCCAGATCTCCTTCTTTCTTATCTGGGCGGGACACCGCATGTCTTGCGCAAGCACGACCTCCGCATTTGCAGCGATTGTGTCGGCAAGCATAGTTAGTTCCTCAACTGGGAAACAGACCTTGCGCTGGCGCGCAGCACCTTGCTTCAGGGCCTTGGGCATTCTGATGTGGTGTTAGGTGAAGTTGGGGCTGCTGTTATGATGATGCAGGTCCTGGGGGTTGAGGATGGCAATGGATTGTGTTTTTAAAGATGGACGCTGTGCTCTTTCCCGTTCCTGTGCGATGACGCTACTTCCGGTTCAGCTTATTTACGGTCACCGCTATTAGCGGTCACCGCTTTTAGAGACCGTAACTTTTATGAGCATTTGAGAATAGAAAACGTAAGACCTGGAATCAAAGCTGAAGACTCCTGCATTGTGTGCCAGTGGTACCCGGGGCTCTCCCGCGTCAATAGTCAAGGCGGGGGGAAGTGTATGCCCCTGTGGTACTGTCCTTGGCTTCTACAACAAAGAAAGGCCAGTGAAGGCAGCACAGCCGGTGAGTTAGGGAGACTGTTACCAACCCAGGCTGTCTGGAACCCAAGGTTGCAAGCAGCAACATCGTATGAAGGAATTTGAAGAGGACAGTGCATGAAGCGTATGAGGCAAGTGATACAAACATAATTAATGCACTAAATGAGTGAATTAACTTTGAAGCAGAGGTAGATAACATAAACAAAGTGGTCTGGCATCACGTGCGTGCTCATTCAAAAGTTTCTATTAGGTATCCAAACCCAAAGGGGACAAATGTAAAGAGAAGGAATTTTAAATTCAAAGTGGTCCTGCAAAGGGTCCCGCTAAACCCTGCGCACATTTGAAAGTCTTCGATACAGTATCTGGTCTTTCCATCTAAAACGTATTCATCGAATAACTTTCGATCGAAAATTATTCATTGAATTGTCTTTGCACCGAAAAGCATATGAATCATTTTTGATGGTTAATTTCGATTGATAATTAGGGTTAGGGGTAGGATTAGATTAGGGACAAGGGTTAAATTTATGGTTAGATTTAGTGTTAGACAAAGGGTTAGATTAGGGTTAGGGTTTGGGTTAGGGGTTAAGGTTGGGGCTCGGGTTGGATTTAGGGTTAGATAAAGGGTTAGATTAAGGGTTAGATTAGGGTTAGGTTTAGGGTTAGGGTTAGGGTTGGGCTTGGGGTTAGGTTTAGGGTTAGGGTTGGGGTTAGGGTTGGGGCTAGGGTTAGACTTAGAGTTAGATTAAGAGTTAGATTAAGAGTTAGATTAGGGTTAGGTTTAGGGTTAGGATTAGGGTAAGGGTTGGGGTTAGGGTTAGGGTTGGGGTTTGGTTAGGGTTAAGGTGTGTGTGTGTGGGGGTTGGGGGTTGGGGGGAACCCCCCAATATACAATAAACTTTAAAACATTACAAAGGGCTGGCCAGTTACGAAATTCCAGCACTGGATAGCTCAATATAACATGTTAACGTTACAAAAAAATGCATTGAAATGCTATTTTTGACACATTAAAGTGCAATTCCATCTAAACCTGTCCATTTATATATTCGAGGGACTGGTTTCGATGGAAATGCACTTTTCCATCGATGGATTTGCATTTCGATTCATTTCCATCAATGGCAAGACCATAAACCTTCGATACTTGATTGAAAATGGTCCGAGCCCAGCTGAGAGAGACTAATTGTGTTTAAGAGGGGATCTGAGCCCGGCTGAGGGGGATCCGGGGTGAACCCTGAGTCACCCAAAAGAATATCCTGCGAACATTGTACTAAAGAGATTTGAACCCAACTGACGGGGATCAAAAGGAATGAACATTGTATTCAAGATATGTGTGCCCAACTGAGGGGGATACGGGTGAGTAGTGAATCACCTAAAGTGAATACTTGTTGAAATCCAAAGAGGAAAGGAACTTATTGTTTTTATTTGGTTGCTTCAGGCTCTCTGAATGAAGAGACTTTGAGGAGTAAAGTGACTTGCATACAGAAGGCCCCGATGTTAATGATTGAACTATATCCTCGTGATGAAGAAACCAGAGACTGTGCTAAGCTCGAGTGAACCACCTTGTCCAGTGCTAAAAACGTGGGGAAGGGAGGCCAATCGCCTGAACATCCTGACATATTATTTTGATCACTTCTTAAGACAAGACACCACTAGGACTGCGTTATTAATATTTGTTGGTCGTAGTTAATCTGTAGATTTAGGATTAGATATGCGTTTATCACACCATTGTTGAAGTTCATTAAACACCCTTGAACTGCGGTCAATTGTGTCTGTCTTACTGTTGATACCATGCCTTCCTTACAGTACACACATTTATGCACAGCACCAACCCACCCCCTCTTTCTCTTTCGAATTCACACACAGAGTATAGGTTACTGTTATGAAAAATAAATATGTTTTTCACATGTGCGTGGATCGTAATAAACAGACAGCAAGAATGTGGCTGGTTTGAAGAAACCCCCACATCCTGCCCCTCTCCCGGCTCCAACATAGCACCCACTTCCTACGGTTCCCCCCACCCCAAACCTCTCTTCCTGTTGCTGGCCTGTCAGGTAAAATGTAAGAACTGAGAACTGTTGTGATAACAGATTTTAGCTATCGCGTTTTTAAATATGAAACTGTACCCATATATGAGGCCAGACACGAGCTCCCACATATCCAGTGCCTGTAAAAAATAAAAAAAAAACGCAATTGTAAATCAGCATGTTCCCACAACTCTATCGCCATCGCACAGCTGGCAATCTACCTAGACGGTCCTGAAGAAGCACCTTTTTTATGGTAGGAAAAATGTGGACATTATGTTTCCTGTAAACCATAAAATCACTGTGAGGGAGTGCAGAGTGTTCTGTGTTCTGAACACTCTTTGCTACACTATTGCAGCTTGGATCTGAGTCCGTCTTCAGTGTCTACTACCTGAGGGAGGTGGCTTCTGAAACATATTCCGGCTTCAAAAGCAGAGCAGGTGGAGTGCACAGAGTGTTCTGTGTTCTCATGGCCTCGGCAGCCACGGAGCCCAAGTTTGAGCATAAACCTTGTTTTGGAGTTTTGCTGACTTTAGAAGCAGTCTGGCAGTCGGTGGCAGGCTGGGCCAGGGGCCCGGAGGAAGTCAATGATGTCACCCCCGCCTGAAGAAACCACCCCCAAATCCTATGTGAATCATTCCAATTTATTTGCACGGCCTGTCAGTTTCTTTTTCAGGACCATAGCTACGGCCCAGCAGAATGGGACTATTCGTCAACATGGAGGATGCAGGATTAAGATTCAATATGAGGATACACCCAACTATGCCTCTAACCAATTATCCTCTGGTGTTATATTAACATTATAACATGGAAAGCGACATCATCAAAGCACATCTCTTCATTCTATTGTAATGTGCACACACATACCCTATATAGTTATATGGTTCTTTTCTGCCTTCTTTAGTTGCCTGAATTAGTTCCAAGACGTTTTGCACTGATTTACTGCTTTTCCTGGCAATTCCTCTTGGTGGTTGTTCCATGCATTCACTGTCTTGTTTGAAAAAAAAGTGTTTTCTCTGTGGTAGCCCACTTCCTGTCTCAGATCACTTCATGACCTATGCTGCTAGGAGTTATTGGCAGCTAACACTAGCAATTCTTGCACTGTGCTTTTGCCCTTCCGAATATTATGCCTCTACCATATCCCCATTGACCTCTTCCACCCACTGTTTACATATTTTTATTGTTGAAGCCCCTCCTGACAGATTTTGGGATTTAAACAATAATCAATGTCTGCTGTCGGTCTCTCGACTGTCTCCAATCTGTTTATTTTCCTTTTTAAAGATATAGCCCCAGATCATGACTGTGTACCTCTTTTCAGAACTAGCCATGGTACTACTCTACATGTGGTCTTAAGAACAGGACCATCTATTTTAAAATCAATTTCAGGACTGAACATAATACTTGAAATGTGTTTTCTACAATGTGGGGAGGCACAATAGCTCAGATAAGGCCTTCAGATCTGGGCACAATACTCCAGATATAGCCTTGAGAAGTCGGAACAATACTTCAGATAAGGCCTTCAGAAATGAACACTATATCCCAGACACAACCTAAATAACTGGAAACAATACATAAGAGAAGGCCGCCAGAACTGGGCACGATAGTCCAGATACAGCCATGAGAAGTGGGAACAATACTTCAGATAAGGCCTTCAGAACTGAACACTATACCCCAGACACAACCTAGAGAACTAAAAACAAATCTTAAAATGAGGCCTTCAGAACTGTGCACGATACTCCAGATCCAGCCCTGAGAATTGGGAACAATAACTCAGATAAGGCCTTCAGAAATGAACACTATACCCCAGACACAACCTACAGGACTGGAAATAATACTTCAGATAAGGCCTCCAAGACTGGGCACGATACTCCAGATACAGACTTGAGATGTGGGAACAATACCTCAGCTAAGGCCTTCAGAACTGAACACTATACCCCATACACAACCTAGAGAACTGGAAACACCACTTCAGATAAGGCCTCTAGAACTGGGCACGATAGTCCAGATACAGCCATGAGAAGTGGGAACAATACTTCAGATAAGGCCTTCAGAACTGAACACTATACCCCAGACACAACCTAGAGAACTAAAAACAAATCTTAAAATGAGGCCTTCAGAACTGTGCACGATACTCCAGATCCAGCCCTGAGAATTGGGAACAATAACTCAGATAAGGCCTTCAGAAATGAACACTATACCCCAGACACAACCTACAGGACTGGAAATAATACTTCAGATAAGGCCTCCAAGACTGGGCACGATACTCCAGATACAGACTTGAGATGTGGGAACAATACCTCAGCTAAGGCCTTCAGAACTGAACACTATACCCCATACACAACCTAGAGAACTGGAAACACCACTTCAGATAAGGCCTCTAGAACTGGGCACGATACTCCAGATACAGCCTTGAGAAGTGGGAACAATACTTCAGATAAGGCCTTCTGAACTGAACACTATACCCGACACAACCTATAGAACTGGAAACAATACTTCAGATAAGGCCTCCAGAACTGGGCACGATACTCCAGATATATCTTAGAGAAGTGGGTACAATAGATAAGGCCTTCAGAACGGAACACTATACCTCAAACTCAACCTACAGGACTGGACCAAATACTCAATTTATAGCCTGGACAGCTGGAAACAATACTAGACATAAGGTCTCCGAACTGGGCACAATACTCCAGAATCAACCTAGAGAATGGAAAAGAATACTTCAAATACGGCCTCCATGACAGGACCCAATACTATGGATGAGGCCCCAAAACTAGCCACAATGCTTCCAATGAGAATTTGCCAGAACATGTAGCCTTCATGTATCATCACTGTACTGCCCATAAAATGGCCAGATGCAGTGACTAGTGATGAGTCTGGAATGTGAGGTATGCCAGGTGTGAGGCTGGATTGGAGGAATCAGGCCAGCATTCACTGCTTGAAAGTAGACTCCTAAAGGCTTGATTCCACCCAGCATAGGGAACAGAAATACAAGTCCTAGCGGTGCTAGGTGACTTTATGCTAGGGGTAGACATAGGAGAGTTGCCACACTAGAGCTCCTGATAAGCTTTTGAGGTGGAAGTATTATGCTTCCTACCTTTGGAAACTCGGAATAAGGAATTTTAAGGGAGTAGTTCTTGTTGTTGACGGGGACATTTTTAGACAATAAAAATACATTAATTTTTTTTAAAATGTATTTTTGTTATAAAACAATTTTGCTGGGCTTAGTAAATAATGTACACGAAAAGATTTTTTTAAAATCGTTAATGGCCTCTTCAGATTAGATAACCCTCGGTGGTGTTCGTCTGTTTATGCTTCTGTCTGAATACATCAACAGAGCAGTGACAGGTGTTATGCATGCCGCGCGGCATGCAGCGGCTCGGTCACCCACCTTTTCATGGCTTATCTATCCTCGCCGGTGGCCCGTCCTGGTTCTTCGGCTTTGGGTAGGGGCACGCAGCCCCTGCAACTCCATACCCAACACAGTGTTGCAGGCCGTGTGGGGTCCGCCATTTTCATATTCCTGTGACCACAGCAAGGTGGAGGACCCGCCCCCAGACACTATGCGCATGCCATAGGCCGGGTGCTCCTGGTTGCCATGGCAACACATCCCTATTTAGACAAAGTTTCTCAGCTGTTCCAGTGTGTCTCAACTCTCCCTTCATTGCCCTTTTTTTTCAAAGAGCTCCGTTCAGTCCTGCTTCTCAGAGCACCATTCTCCCCACTCTCTTGCCAGTTCCTCCTGCCTATTCCTTGTCTTTTCTATTGTCTGCCTGCAGTCTTTCCCTCCTGATTTCTTTTGGCTGCCGTTTTGAGCCCAGTTTCTTTTCCTTCCCACTTCCATTTCGTCTGCCTGCTCCCCATTTCTTGCCTCCTGCTTCTGTGCATTGCATGCCCTTTGGCCTGCAGCCAGTTCGCCTTGTTGGCTTCTTACAGATTCTGCATTCAACTGCAACTGCTGGGAAGTTTGTTCTGCCTATATCCTTCGTATTCCATCAATGGCTCCCCTGCTGTCCTGGTGCCACGTTAATCAGGGGAAGCCGGATCATGGCATTGGGAGGGTTTCTCGGGGATCCTGGGCTTTCAAACTCTAACAGATCTCAATTTGGGAATTCTTACAGTGTCATTCTAACTACGGCCGGATCCAAAGGTTCTCGAAGACCACTCTCCAGAACAAAAGTTAAAAGAGCAAGCAGGACCTGGTCCTTGACAGCAGGCAGCAACAAGGGGCAGACATCTGCCTACCTGTTACTCACTGTTTTTGCATTTCCCTGATTTTAGGGCGCATAAGTGACAGGTACACTGCTTATCTGGGGAGCTGGCCTCAACAGTCCTACTGCACTGCATTTGATATTAGGAGTCATGCCATCCTGGGAGTTAAGGGTGCTGTCTTGTCATAGTGCCATTCCTTCCTATCACAGCATTCTCAATCGTTAGATATGATATCCCCTTGAGGTCTGCCTTGTCCCCTCTTCTTATCAACATTGATATATTACCTTTTGTCCACATTATCCATTCTTATGGGCTCTGCATTTATAACTAGTCAGATGAGACACACATTTTGCTGAAAGTACAAGAATCAAGCAAATCCTCGCCAGAAATTCTGAAAAGGAGTCTGCCCCATTTAGATCCGAGGATGGTGATGAGTTTGTTAAACTCATTCCCAACAAGACCAAGGTCATCATTTTGGCACATCCCCTCAGACGTGGGCCCAGGACCAGAGGCGTAGCCAGGATTGTCTAACAAGTGGGGCCTGAACCTAATGTAGTTTGGCTCACCGCAGTGACATTGACATATTAGATAACAAAGACCCATTTGAGGACAATCAGAGTTTTGTTCAAATATTTTGATGGACCCCAGTGATTAACTGTGATAATGGCATTTGTAATCTCTACATTGGACTAGTCAAATGGGGGGGTGTCTTTCTGGGACTCTCAAAACACGCTAATGCTAGATTTAAAGGAGTCCATTCGGATGCAGCCAAGATCCATCTTGATTGGCGACACAATGCCTCGAGTACAGAAACTGGGCTCCCTTCACACTGGCTTGCCATAGAAAATAATGATAGGCTTCAAGACCTTTCCAGCCACACATGGCAAGGAACCTTTTTACTTGCTGATCAGGCTCACCTATACATTCCTTGTCTGATACT
Organism: Ambystoma mexicanum; assembly: GCF_040938575.1. Classification (NCBI taxonomy): domain Eukaryota; kingdom Metazoa; phylum Chordata; class Amphibia; order Caudata; family Ambystomatidae; genus Ambystoma; species Ambystoma mexicanum. Next base: position 288,329,571 of record NC_090932.1, on the reverse strand, counting down.
CCATTCATATGCTACTTTTCAGATTGCAACCCAAAAAATGAATAAAATGTAAATGTGCAGGAGGCCGAGACTTTGCGTATCGGGGAGCATAGAAGTAGGGCTCCCTTCCACTTGAGTTAAGGTGTATCTAAACTGAAATGACTTTCAGAAACAAATCGGGAGTATTTCTTTAAATGTATGTTAAATAAGACTAATTTGATCGTGACTTTGCAGATAAGTTGCACTGTTTTCCCAACGTTTCTTATTCATGTTTGCAGTTACAACAGAAAACAACTTAACAGGTATATTCCCCTTAATAACTTCCCACCCCACCTCCAGCCACCCTGTGCTCGCCCCGGCCCCAACTCAGATTTCCAAATAGCCCCGTCATTCTCCACGTCTCTGAGGGTGTTTCCGTACAAACCCAAGCTTTGTGGAGACTTGTATGTTAAATTATATCTCATCTTCAGGTCAGTCCATTGTGTACACACTCCTATCTTCACGGTGGCAAATCATCCGGTGAGGTAATAATAATAATAATAATTAGGCATTTATATAGCGCTACGAACCCTCAGGTATCTGAGCGCTGCTTATTATTACCCACGGTGTGTGGTGCTCATTTATCGACCTCGGAAGGATGAAACGCTGAGTTTGGCGCTGCCGGGATTCGAACCTGCGTCAGCAGGCTCTGCACTGATGTCAAAGCGAGCGCTCTACTCGCTGTGCCACTTGACTCGCTGTGCAGACCATTAAGGAGAAAGCCCCATTCCAGCTCCAAGGCAGTCGATTCCTCACTTTTTCCCTTTTCACGCATTACTGCATTTCCACCACCACCCACTTTAATAAATCTTGGGACCATTGACACAACAGAGGGCCCTTGTGGCACTTCCAGGAAATGGCCATGCGGCACCGCGCTAACAACAATTGGATGGCTGCTATTTTGCTTGTGTGTCTTCTCGTCTTACCTCCCAGAAGAACTCCTAATAGACAATCCTTTGGAGTACAGTTCAGTTGTCTACCCAGTAGGTTGTTGACCCTACTTATCATTGCCTGCCAATATCTTTCTATTATTGAGCCTTCCCAGACCATAGGCCATAACCCAGCGGACTTCCCCTTGCATCTCAGGCATTCGTGACTTCTGGGGCATTATGTACACTCAGTGGACAATACTGAGTTGAATTAGTTTGAAGCGTGCGTTTGACACCTTACTAATTTTCAAACATATATTAGTCCATTTTCATGTTCTCTCATCTAGTGCCTCTCCCATGTCCCATTTCCACTTTTCTTTAACTTTCAGGTGGGGCAGTGTCTCACTATCCTGTAATGCAGTATATAGCCTTGTGATTGTGTGTTGTTATGTCCCATGGTTAGTAAAGTTTGGAGGATGGGGTGATGTGAGGATCATCTGGTATGGAGTCCCATTTGCCTGCGAGGGCCTTAGTTAGCCGAGAAAAATTGAAGAATTGCCTTCAGGTATCAGAGACTTCTGTGCCCATTCTGCGAAGGACAGCACAGTTTCCCCTTCAAACAAGTCCCTCACTGTTCAAAACCCCACTTGGGCGCATCTGCCTGCACCTATTTCCTTTATAATTCTCGCTCTTGGAGGATCCGGACAGGTATGTCAGGACTATACACAAAACAACAGTAGTACAGGTATAATCGACTTTTAACAAGTCTTTTTGTAAATCTATATGACCCTCCAACTGGACTAACTGACCCCTCAAAGGGTTGGTGATCCCTAGGTGTTGGTTGTGAGCCGCCTATCTAGGGTGAGGGGACATAGAGAGGCTGACCCTATTGCTTAAAATGGTTGATTAAAAAGGAAAAAGGACACTTTGCACTGTGTCCTATGCACTAAGTTCAAGCAAGGATCTCCATTCCTTTAATTATATTGCTTTCTTGACCTGCAACAATAATTAAAAACAACATAAACTATAAAAGTGTGCATTAGTGTTATGCACGTCATTTTTTTGGAACATGGGGTGTCCCATTATTACTGGGAGATCCCTCAGTGATGTTTGGCGACCGGTTTCAGTGTTTCTAATAGATGAGGCCACTTTCTTCAGGACCTGAGATGCTTCATTAATTACTGAGCATCAGAACTTCAAAGGATTAGATCCACCACCTGGCAGACAGATATTCTCAGGAATAGGTTCGATCCTAGAACCCCGGTCACAGTTTGCTGACTACTTTTTAAAACCAGAAGTAACTAAGATGAGGTCGTATTTGAAGGACTTCACAGCTCTTCCTATGCTTGACGAAGGACTTACCCTTTGACTCAACCAATCAAATCTTGGTTACCTTAGATATAGAGTCACTATACACGAGAATCCCACAAGAAGCGACACTCATTGTGATTGGTAAGATTCTGAGAGCAAAACAGCCACCTACAGATATCCCAGAAACCCTTATCATGCAGCTAGCAGAAATTGCCTTTACTAAGAACTTCTTTATTTTTGAAAATGACTACTATGAGCAAATATCGGGGACCGCAATAGGGGAAATGTTTGCCCTAGTTTAGCAAATCTATATGTGGCTGATTTTGAAGAAACAACCATCCATGATAATGCTAAACCCTTCTATAGAAATATCAAACTATGGACTTGATACATAGATGATATATTTATGATTTTTGAAGGCACAGATGGAACCTTATTGAATTCATGACATGGCTCAACACATGGAACGACTTTCTGAAATTCACCAAGACGAGTAGCCACTCTGAGGTCCACTTCCTTGACCTAGTTCTGACTGCACAAGATGAGGGGATTCTAAGCACAGTGTACCAAAAACCCAATGATAGAAATTCACTGCTACTCTCCCAGAGCTACCACCCCAGAAGCCTATGAGAAAACCTACGTTTTGGGCCATTTCTCCACTACTGGAGAAACTGTGCTGCACTGCATGATTATGACCGACCGACCTGGTCAAGAAACCAGAAATATTTGAAAAAAACAGTTAGACATGCGAGGAAAGGGGCTAGACACATTCCTAGAGCTATTACTCTGGAACAACATGGAAGGAGAACAGACAGCCCAAGCAACATAACAGCAGTCCTCAGCTATTCCCCACTAGCCAAATGACTTAAGAAAGAGGTGATCAAACTCTGGCCATTGCTCAGTGTGGGAGCATCCACCATCGGGTAGCCTAGGTTTGCCATGAAACTGAGGTGCAACCTTAAAGACTCGCTTGTACACACTTATAAAGATATTGAAGAAAAGAGCGCTAGCACTTTATGAAACCATTCCAGCCCCACTGGACATGCGCCTTGTGGCCAATGTATAGCATGCCCCAGACCAAGAGAAGCACATCTATTGATATAGGCTGGCACTACCCATGGCATCAAAAACACTTTACAAACTGTAATAGCAGAAATGTGATTTATATTATCATGTGCCCGTGCAGCCTGAAATACGTGGGGATGGCCACATGACCAGTGTAAACACACATTGGCGAACAGTGGTCATGCATCAGAACAAAGAAAAGCACTGCCCCTATGGTGGAGCATTTTGAACAGAAGGGACACAGGCACTTAGACTTCACCTGGACTATTCTGGAAAAAATCATGGTCCCCCAAAGAGGAGGTGACCTGTATGCGCTACTGTTCAAAAGGGAACAACTTTGGATTTACTGCCTACATACGGACACCAAGGGTCTAAATGAGCAAACTAGTTGGCAAGTGTTGGCTACTTTGTAGGTAGCGCAGGACGAATAGACTGCACCACAATGAGCACAATGCGGCCCCGCAGTAACACCATACCACCAAGGGTGCACACCATCAGTATGTCTCATGTCCCATTGAGAAACAGATGTGACCTAGCAAGCTTGAGTCGCCTAAAGTTCACATAAAGAGAAGGGACCAATGCACTACCCTCTAGTACACTACTGACATACACATGGGTGACCTACACAAAAAAACAAATGAGATGGTGGGTGGCCTGGCAACAGTAGATCTGCGACCGCGGTGCTCTTTAAATTGAAGATCCTGCTGACATTACAGGAGATGTAGACCAATACATCTCCATACATTATTATGGGCTACAACAGATGGGCACAGTGCTCGAAAATAGTAACACCATCACCACCCTTGAGTTTTGAGTGATTAGGCAGTTGGTCTCATGCACGTCTGTTGATCTGGGACAAGGAGGGGTTGCCATAGTAACAGCTTCCCCGAAGACCACGAGACAGTAGATACAATGCGGCAGTGGGGACTGAAAATGAAACTCTGGCAGTCAAATAAATCAACTACAACTAAGTCGTGGTTAACAGTTAAACCCACATAGTTGTCACTCAAAAAATTGTATGATTACATTTTTTTTTAAATGATTATGCAACAGCTGCCTGACTAAAAATAAGCTGCCCACATGTTTTACTGAAAATGATACCTAGTGACAAGGAAAATGATGAAAACTCTACAAAACAGTACTTATGTAGGTATACTTCAATACGAGACAAACACACTCCAAGATGGTGTCTCTAAAAGAGAAGGAGACCAGTGTCTCCAAAGCACACATGCGCTGCACGCCATAGGCTCTAGCAGCCTACTTTAGCGAGACTGTGTAACACCGAGCGCACAGTCTTTACAGCCGCGCAGCGTTTGCATCCGAATTCTCGCTGAATTGAGACAAGAATACTAGGTAAGCGGAGAGCTGCAGGGTTCGACTTGCAGTGGGCAGTAAGAGTGCCTGCCTAACTGTGTCCTCTAAACCGGCGGACATTGAACAACGAGATACTAAAAAGAAAATGACAGAAAAGAAATTACTTTTGACCCTCCTACCACCAACCCTGCTATATTGCCATTTCTTGCCTATATCTAGGGAGCTCTGGCACTACAAAGACTGAGGCTACCCTGCTCTTGGATTGGGCGCAGCTTGTATCCCTGACTTGGGTAAGGACTTTTATCACTCTGGGGTTACCAATATCTTGATATCACCAGAAAACATGAGTTATATGCAATAAGTAAACAAAACATTTGGTGTCCCCCCAATCTCCTGTTCCCCTACATGTGCAGAGTCAGCCCATGCCAAAGTTGTAGGCAATCCATGAGCCGATGTTCTGATGCTTTGTAATTAATGAAGCATCTGAGGTCCTGAAGAAAGTGGTCACATCTATTAGAACCACTGAAACCGGTCAGCCAACAAAACTGAGGGATCTCCCAGTAATAATGGCACATTGTGCATAAGACTAATGTACACTTTTATAGTTTATGTTGTTTTTAATTATTGCTGCAGTTCTGGAAAGTAGGATAATTAAAGGAATGGAGATCCTTGCTTGAACTTAGTGCATTGGACACAGCACAAAGTGTCCTTTTTCCTTTTTAATCAACCATTTTAAGCAATAGGGTCAGCCTCTCTCTGTCCCCTCACCCTAGCTAGGCGGCTCACCACCGACACCTAGGGATCACCAAACCTTTGAGGGTTCAGTTAGTCCCATTTGAGGGTCATACAAATTGTACGAAAAGACTTGTTAAATCATAATTAGCCAATTATACCTGTACTACTGTTGTGTGTGAAAACATTGTGGGATTACGTACAGGGCATGATACCCATCCCCAGTACCCCGGTGTGTTTAATGTCAGGACTACAACCTGCACCCAGCTTTAAGTTACTGCATACTCTTTTCCAAACCTGCTGGACCGTCCATGAGATGCAGGTTGCCTGAAACCTGCCCCCTTCTCCCCAGAGTGTTTCTCACTGTATAATGCTGTCAGGGTTTGCCCATTATTGACCTATCTATCCCATCATCCCTGGCATCCCATCTAGCTGTGTGTTGCATTTTTAAAGCCAAATAATATAGCTCACAATCAGGGAGGGCGAGATCTCCATCTGGATGTTTCCTTCTGAGCGTTTTTAGGGACACTCTACAGTGTCCCGCTGCTCAGAAGAGTTCTGAAATTTTGATATCTAGTGCTTTAAAAAAAGGGGGGCCTGATTATGGGATGTTAGAGAGCAAATATAGGAAACATTTTTGCAAATTGATTTTTCCCCATAGAGATAGGGGCAGTTTCTTCTAAAACGTTATCCTGTCCTCTAGAGCTTCAGCGCCCTGTCCACGTTGTACTGAAATGTGTGTGCCATTACATGATGCCCCTGTATCCCAAAGTACCTGAAGGAGTCTCTTTCCCGCCGTATGCCCACATCTGGTAACACCTGTCGGGGTTTCCCTTTCAGGGTGCCCAGTGGGATGGCTACTGATTTCCCCATATTCATTCTGAATCCAGAGAACCTGCCTACGTGGTCCATCATGTCGAGCATGTACGGGATGTGCAGTCTTGGATTGTGTACATAGAGGAGAGCGTCATCCTCATACAAGGATATTGCATGGGTTTGACTGTCTACCGTTATTTCCGCATCCCTAAATTTGTTCTATGAAAATGTCTACCAGGGGCTCCTATGAAAGGCTGAAGAATATAGGTGATAAGAGGTGTAGTGATCTAAGTAAGTGTGCTATGTTCTGTGAGCTGTGAGGCTGCATGGAATCCTATGATGCATGTGGTACCTGGTGCCATGGGGGCTCCAGGGATGACCATTGATACACTGAGAGAGACAGAGGAAGCTGAAGGATGCTTACTTACTGCTCTCCTACTTTCATGCTATGCCTGTAACTAAGAGATAATAAACAAGCATTCCTTTTATATTAATCCTGGTCTGGAGTGGTTCCTGATTTCTCTTTGATTTGCCTTACGACCAAGGATACTTCATTTGGTGAGGAGTTGGTTAACAAACCCAGAAGAGGATGAATGCAGCTGATCTTTCTGTGAAGAAGTGAAGGCCATGGAAATACTGCTGTGGTAGCAGCAGGCCAGATCCGGATGTTAATTGTAGTCCAGAGGCATGAATTCGATGGGCAGAGGGAAGCAGGGAGACTTTTGTCCCTATGGCCGTGGTGGCTCGGTGGATACCGCCACCCTGATGTCGGTGCTGCTGGTGGTGGTCACACAGCACACTGTTGCCCTGGAGTGCATCCTTTCTGTGAAGTTGTTTGGGGACTGTACATCGCGAGGTGCAGAAGCAGGGACGAGCGCCGTAGCGCTCATACATAAAAGCATTATGGGACATGTAGGCCAATGTCGTGTGGCTGTGAAAAAAAGAGAAAGAAAAAAAAGTCCTTGGAAACTTTGTTGGGTTTTTGGAGAGGCTGGATAGAGTCCACTGGGTCGTGATGGTTGCCTGCCTGACCGTTGGCCCTGCGTTCCAGCTGTGCAGTTGCTGGAATGCAGAGGAAGGCCCGGCGCCATTGATGCTCCGTTTGAGCAGAGGAGCATTAGGGGAAAGGAAGTAAAAGCGTCTTGTGTGCGTGATGACGAGCATGTATCATGAGCGTTTTTCCAGGGAGCAGCTCAGGGTCCAATATAAGTTGCAGAGTGGACTAGCGTGGTAGTCCTGGAAATGAATGTGTGCGCCAGCGCCGGAGTGAAGATTAGGAACTGCTGCTGGTGATTTAATCAGCGCACTGGTGGCAGAACTATTTAATATGGCCATGAGGAACTTTTCAACTTTTCATAAATGTATGCAGCGGAGCTGCAGTATTATGAGACCGCGCCTAATGCGTGGTTTAACTTGTAGACATTGTTCCGGTGATTTATTTATGTGGCAGAACTGGAAGGAAGTTCATTACTGTATGATTATTAGTACTGCTATGTTAGTGACTCTATGTCTCACTAGTGTTAGATCACTAGTGTTACATGGCGCTATGATCGGGCGCAGCAGCATCATAAGGATGTTAGTTTAAAGCAGTACATTAGCTGCTTTCAAGTTTAATGCTCCTTATCAGTACGTGTATCCATCAATGGGAGCAATATTGCCATGAAGGGATTATAAAGGTTATGAGGTCTTGAATTCGAATTGTAGTAGGCTGCAAAGCTAATTATTAGCAAGAGGTGCATTGCATGCATTTTAAAAATGGTGGTGCATTTAAATTCTTTTTTTTGTAAATGCAATTTGTGGGAATGTGATAATTATGGAGATTTTATTGTGTAGGTTACTGATTGCATGGTCCTGAAATGTATGCCTGTAGATGGGTGTTTTTGGTGAGTGGCATATATTAAATAGGGTGTTCGTTCAAATACAATTATGATATCAATGTAATGTTTAATTTCTACAACAGGGGCAAGAATGTTAAAATGCCTTTTATTATGTATTAGATGACACTTTTTTAGTGTGATGGTAGAACAGTTGGTGGCAATAAATTAAGCAGATGATGGTGAACTGGATATGATGATACATTGTCACCTTGAGTTGTGAATGGCAATTGGTGCATGCTGGTGGATGTGGCGTGTATTGAGAACATGTTTGAGTGTATGAGATTTCATTTAAGTTTTATTGACATAGGTAGGGTGTCATTCATGCATATGTTTGGGATCATGTCAAGTGTTTTAGGATGCTAAATTACAATTGAATAAGCAGACCTATCTGATCACCACTGTTGTCTAGTATTTGAGTGCGTTCCTAGAAATATCACAAAACATTTTACAGGTGAAGTTGAATGCATGTCAGTGGTGTATATGTTTGTGCACAGGTTTGGCCAATACGTGAACCTGAGAACCCTGGGATTGAGTTAGGGTAGTGAGGATTATTGATGACATTCTTCATGAAGTTAATGGAATTGAGGTCTGGAATGACCCTTCGTCAGTGTACCTGTCCAGCAGTTAAGGTGATAGGGAAGAGTAGTGCACTTTCCATGTTCAATATTAGAGTGGAATGTGGAACGAGGAACATGGTTTATGTATTTGTCCATATTAGTTATCTTGTCTCGGTTGAATAGTGTTGAGATTTTCAAAGATATGAAGACAGTTTTGACAGTTTTTACAAGCATATGGAAGTTCTGGTAATGAAACACGTTATATGTACTGTCTGTGAGTATGGGTTAAGGTGACACAAGAATAAGTTTAATATTCCATTTTTTTCAGGTTTTCACGTGGATAAGAGGCGTATCTAATCTGTTATTCGTGTATTTAACCATCACAATGATTCCTTGTGTTGCGGTTTGTATTCATGTGTTCTTTGTTGTGTTAGTCTATGTACTGCTATTTCAAACCTTTGCCTGTTCTCTTTGGAGAGGTGGTTAATAAGGTTTGTTTTTGAATCGTAGTTCTGTTTAGACAGGATACAGATTGTTAGAGTAGTTTCACACTTGTTAGAGTAGTTGCACTCTTGGGTTAGAGTGAGATTGTGATTACGCGTGAAAGGTTTAAGATTAGGAGGTGGCAGATCCTTACATAAATTGCAAAGTGTCCATGTTGGCTGTGTGAGTCAGGTGATGTTTAATGCTTTCTTGTGAGTAGTTGTGCTCGGGCGTGGCAAGCCTGAGGTCCTGGGTGGCAGAACAGGACATAATGGTGTTATAGTATTTTGGCAAGTTAGAATTCTGTCTAGAATCTCGGAGGCTTGGTAATTATGGCTAAGCGTAGAGTTTCCATTTAAGAAGGAGGATGTGTAGCGATCCAAGTAAGTGTGTTATGTTCTGTGAGCTGTGAGGCTGCAGGGAATCATATGATACACATGGGACTTGATGTACTGGGGGTTCCAGGCTACAACTGTAACTAAGAGACAATAAAAACACATTCCTTTTATACTAATCCTAGTCTGGAGTGGTTCCTGATTCATAGATGACTTTTCTTACGACCCATGATACTTCAACGGGCATCACTGCCGTGCGACCCCTGCTAATCTTCACCCTTGCTGGAGGATTTTGATATATGAGACTTACCCATTTCCTCATGAAAGGCTGAATCATAGATTTGTTTCAATTTGGGGACCAGGAGGCAAGCATAGGTCGCATACAATTCTGTCGGGATACCACACCTCCCGGTGGTTTCTCTGTCCACAAGGAGTCATGTACTGCCCTTATTTCTCCTTCCATCAGTGGTCCCTTCATCTCCTCTGCAGCTTCTGCCGTTAGCTGGTTAGTTGCTCGAATACCTCTGCCATGTCTTCAGAGTCTGGCAGGCCTCCACTTCTATATAAATGTACATAATATTCATAGAAGCTCTTGTTAATACACTCCTGTGTAGTAACTAAGTCTCCTTCTTTTCTAATTATTTGGGTTATTGTACCCTTTGGTTCTTCCATCCTGAGAAGCCGGGCCAGAATCCAGCCTGCCTTATCAACTTGCCCGTGAATCCTCTTAACATACTGTGCATAGCTGTGTTTTCCCAATCACTCCTGCGCTTGGGTCCTTAGGATACGTTCCGACAATAATTCTGCTCCACATGCAGACCCTTTGGCTAGTTTTCCCTCTAGACTCATTATTCAATCCTTGGAGTCCCGCAGGTGGGACTGCAACTCGGATTGGATCCCGCAGGTGCTGGCTAAAAATTTCCCATGGATAGTGACCTTAAATAGGTCACAAACAATCCCATAGTCTGCCACTGATTTTCCAATAAATGCCAAGTAATCTACGATGGGTTGGTGTATCTCGTCCCTATAGATATCATCCTTTGATGACTCTTCCCAGAGTATGGTCCCCTGTCTCCTACCCCAGGTTTCAGTGGGGCATGATCTGATAAGATTTTCCCTAGGTAGGTGGTGTCCTTGTAATTTAGTAAATTGGTCTCTGCTGACCAGGATAAAATCTATTTGTGAATGTGAATTGTGTGGGTGGGAGTTCAAGGAGTACGCCCTTGCGTCCCATTTTGCTGCTGCCAAAAGCCGATCAAATCAAAGTTTGAAATATTCTGCCTCAATGACTTTGTCACTAACGATTTGAGTGCTGTACTGTGCCAGATCTCTCTAGAATTGGTTTTATTGAGCAGTTGAAATCTCCCCCCACTCACATTGTCTCCATATAGCTATGTCCTCCCAGCAGTCTTACCAACCCTGAAAAGTACTTGTCATTATCGACATTGCGGGCATATGTGTTTCTTTGGTTTATCTCCCTCCCTTCTAGGTTTCCCAGTTGGATGAGTGCCCTTCATTACTCGTGCTGAATAACTTTGGTGAATCCCTCTGACTATCCACCTTAAGACTCCTATGGAATGGGATGAGAAATGTGTGCCAAATACAGTTCCCCCTCACCATGTGAAATGCATCTCTAAATGTACCTGCCATAGTTGTAAAGATCCCAGTATCTCTCTCCTCTTTTTATTGTGGCCCATTCCCCTCACATTCTAAGTTAGTATTGTGAGAATCTCCATGTTAAATGAAAAGACCTCATCCCACAACCCCTCTCAGGATCTTTCTGCTGAGGTTGGAGCATGGCGGCTCTTAATTACATGCCTCTAAATTGAAACCTTCTCACCCCCCCTTATTTTCCATCCCTTCCCATACCCCCAACTTCTCAACAAGTAAACCTCCATGAACAACTTGCAGCATCGTCTTCAACTTCGAGGGTGCTCCGTATGGAATATCTAAAATGTTTACGCTTGTCAGCTACCTCAGTCCCTTCAGGGGAGTTGGATGGCTGCATACTCTCGTCTGGGATTCAGCGTCACTTCTCCTCTATGTGAAAGGAGCAGTAGAGAAACCAGGGGGAAGTGAACCTTAAGCAACCCCTTCTTCTAGTTCCTTCGGTTTCTCTGCTGCTGCCCATGTTCGATCTTTGAGGATCTCGTGTAGTTTTCTTTTGTTGGTGCTTGAGTCCAGAGTCAAGTGTCTGGGTGGTTAGCTGTAGAGGATCTTCTGTGCCATCACTTTGTTCCAATTCATCCATGAACTTGTCTGTGTCGATTGCCTTCTCTCCTGTCTCCCTGCAGGGGAGTTGCTAGGTCTGGAAAAGATCTGGGCTACACTAATGTCGGGACTGTCAGGATTCGGGGCTAGCTAACCTTTTGGTTGTAGCCCCAGAGCTTCTATGCAAGGCTTTAACCAAAGGACCCATGGCTATAGCCCACTCAGCCCCACTAGCAATGCCTCTGACCCCTGCAACCGCAGGGTGCCGTCTTCCATCAATGTAATCCTTCTGGCAGCTAACGTCTCCTTTCTGCAGTCTCTTGATCTCGGGCCCAGACGCCCATTGAGTTTCTGTTACTCAGAGAATTTTTGTGTCTGTCAATTCCCTGATGCTTTTGTGGACCAGCTCCCTTCTGCTTCCCACCATTCCCACGCTTCAGTTACAGAACCAATGCCTATCTCCATGAAGGATCTTTACCTGGCCGGGTAGAGCAACATTTTTTTCTGAGGGTCCTTTCTATTTCCTCAAAAGTCTGCCTCTGTAGTTGTACTTGTTTAGTATAATCCGGAAAGATCAGGACAGATCCATTGGCTGCTTGTATTGGACCGAGCTGCCTGGCCAGTTGGAGGAGTGTGTCATGGTCTCTGTAATTAAAAATTCATGCTATCGGCCGAGGCCTGGCTCCAGGTGGTGGCTTCTGCTTGGGGATCCTGCGAGCATGCTCTACAGCAAACCACTTTAAGAGGCTTGCCAACCCTACTTTGCTCTGTAGCCAGGTTTCCAACAATAATTCCATTGATTCACCTTCTTCCCCATTTGGTAGGCCAATTATGCGCAAATTGTTCCGTCAAGATCGGCCCTCTGCATCCTCCACTCTCTCTTCCAGGGTTCTGGTTGTCTGCAATAGTGAGGAAACTTGCGTCTTGAGCATCTGCATCTCCCTTTCGGTGATTGTGATTTTAATGTCTGTCTCCTTTTGTTTTTCGGATGCTTTATGCATGTCTGCGCGCATTACATTCAGCTCTTTGCCGATGTTTCCAATTTTCAGCTCCAAAGCTGATCATGAATGTTTAACTGGCAGGAGGACCTCAGTGATTTTGTTCTCCAGATTTGTAACGCAGTCTGCCTTCAGGGTAAGGGGCTCTGCCCTCACAGGACTTTATGGGCGCACAGCTGATGTCATGAATGTGTCAATTTTCGGTTGTCTCCCCTTGCCCACCATCTTGATGTGTTGTTTGTCTTAGGGGTGTGACATTGATGCTAAATGGATCGGGGAGGAGGGGGGACTGTTTAATACTTCCCATGCTGGACCTGCTCTACAGGTGAGCCAGTGTCCAATACTGTAGCTACAGCACTCCTCCTCGGCACGCCATATGCCCTGGAGCCTGGTTGTGTTGTGCGTGGACCATTATGCCTGTTAGTGCCCAGGTGCGATGCCGGGTGAGTTCAGGCTATGTCAATTTATTTTTGATTGGCCCTTCAGTTTGTCATACATAAAGTGTAAGAAGAATCCCAGTCTGATGGGTAGTGCCCAAGCTGATGTGTGAGCTTCAAGTGCCTCGAGGTCCTATACCCCTCCAATGCTGGGCAGTTGTTGCTGCTCTGTTACAGGACTACTTCTATAGCTGGAGCTCTTCCCAAGGTGACCTCTCCCAGCTTCTTGCACCACCTGTGTTCACAGCGTCGTACATGTCCAGCCCTTATTGATGGGTGAGCTTGGAGTGTTTCTTTGGGCCTTCCTCGAGAAGAGGTCCCAGGACTGTTTTAGTAGGCCCCCAAACACCTGTCTCCTCCGATAGAAGCCACAGGGTGATCAGGGCCAGTCCCAGGCTACTCCCCTCCTTCATTATTCGTGCTGTGATCCACAAGTGGGCCTGCTCACGTTGCTATTGTGGGCACTGCGCCACCCACCTCTGGGGGTGTGGGGCCACTGCGATGCCATAATGTGTCTGTCACCCGCCTCCTGAATCTCTTAGGTGCCAACCTCCCTTTTCGGCCGATGAGAGGTGGGGGAGAAGATGTACGCTCTCTCTCCTGCTGGTCCTGGGGCTGTGACCACCTCCTGCTGCAGCTGTGCAGCGTGATCCTCTGTTCCCCTGCCGGCCTGCTTAATTCCTTCGCCTTTCCCTTTGGCAGACCCCGGTCCCTTCAGCGTGGCATATGACCTGAACGGTCGGCTTGCTAAAGGCACTCCACCCTGGCAGTCCTTGCCCTGCCTTCACTGGCTGCTCGCAGGGGAGGCTCCCTTTAATTTTCCTTCATTCGACAGGAGACCCACCTGCTCTACTGTGTCCTACGCAGCCCCCGACCAAGTTCGGCCACGGTAGTGGGCTGGCTGTACCGACCATCTTATCCACTGTTGGGATTTTCCTTCAACCTCATCTTAGAGCTGTCTGCACATCCCTTTCCATCCCCTGAGCTCCTGATGGTCATCAGTGACTGGGATTGATTTTTCCCCACAATGTGAGCCGATATATCGACTCTCCTGGTGTTTTGGCCTCTATGCAGGGGTAGACTGGGCACCAAAAGAGGCCCTGGAAATAATGTTCAAAGTGGCCCAATATTACACATTTTCAGCAAGCAAAGCCCGTTTTCTATGGAAATAAAATAGGTTGCAGAGGCCTACCGGAAATCTCCAGAGTTCCTGATAGGCCAGTCCACCCCTGCCTCTGCAGCACAATGTGGTTTTAAAGATTGGTGCTCTGCATTCAGGCTTAATCAGACTATCTTCGGTTGGCCACAGGAGCACCAGAGGACTATGTTCTCATCCTCCACCTTTTGGCCATACTCCCCAATACATTGCACCTTAAAAATATTCAATAGAAATAAAAACAGAAGTCAAAGTGGTACCAATTGTCAGGAGGAAATTACCTTGGTGAAGGCTGAGCCCTTACATTTTGTTCCTACTGGATTTCATTTCTTCATGTACATTTTTGGACACTTGACCATATCCAGCACAGGAAATCCTACTGGTTAAATGAAATAAAGGAAAACAAAATAGTTATACATCTTTACCAGGTCATGGCTACAATTATAATGAACTGGAAGAAAATCCTAGGGGATTATTACCCATGAGATTTTGTCCTACATTATTTAATAGAATACTTAGCGACGAATGTTATCTGTATAGGATATCATTATTTGGTGTATGTTTGACATGTGCTAGTTTTTTATACAGAGGTTTTATAATGATAATGATATAATTTTTGGTATATTCGTTTTTTGCATTGATTTTTAGAATTCTAAATAAAAAATGTTTTCGGAATCCTTTTTTTAATTCTATGATTCATTTGATTAACAGCAAGAATTGCACTAAGTGAGAAAAACAAAGTCATGTTATTTTCGTTTATGATTAAATGTTTTGTAGGCAGAAGCTGTAGGCAAGGGAAATGTTAATTAGGTTCTGCAGTACTTGGCATGGATAGAGTTTGTGATTAAGCTGGCTATAACTAAGAAACACAAGCCGGTATCCTCCGTGGGAGCGGAGACTTCAGATGTATGTCTTCTGACTCCATTCTCCCAGCTGGCTCCACATGTATGGGCTTTCTCTCCATGCTTCACTCAATCACGGCAGGTTACATCTATCATTTCCATTACACTCTCATCAACCTTCACTGTTGCTCTGGTCACTTCCTGCTCATTGGGAGTTCTTTCTTTGTCCTTTTCAGTACTGAGTCTCACTGTCTGACATTGAGCCGGCTCGCTCGTTTTAGCCTCATTCTCCTGATCTTCCATTGTTCTTCCAGTAGCAAGAAAGCATTGTTTGGACTCTGCTTCCGTTGTCGCATTGTGTCTACCAAATACAGTCACTGTGTCATGCACAGCATCTCCATCAAAGCAAGGCTCACTGCTTTCCACAGTGAGGGCTAACCTTAGTGCTGCCAGGCATAGCAGACTTCTGGGATGGTCTTCCCCTACTATTAACAGGTGGCACTTCATTACAAGTGTTACTGCTCTGGTGTGGGAACCCTGCACCCATGCAAAAACACTCAATTCCCCAAGCGTGATTATTCTGAGTTGCGTGGACTCACATGGTTTTGATAGATTGTGCCCATTTTAAATAGTCCTGCAAAAACAGGCAACTACATTAACATCAATTGTAGACCGGCCTCTTGAGGCTCATAATTGCTTTGCATGATAATTCTGTAATACAGGTTCGACTCAGCCAGGAAGGTTCATTGTCCAGGAGGATCTCCGTGAAAAGGGGGGGTCTGACAGGGCTTCATCCTCGCTCCATGTCTTTTTAATCTGTAGATGCCAGACATTGTGGAACATCTTAGCATGGCAGCTTTTGCATTGCCTAACCTGTCCCATTTAAAAGTTAGTTGGCTAAGCTATGCGGATGACTTCCTGATGTTTGACTGCACCAAGCAAGCCATACCTTTTAAACTCTTTTGCCAGATATGCTAGTGAGAACTGTTTGGAAATGTATCCCCAGAAAAAAAGATAATGCAGTGCACATCGACAAAAACGGAATGATCTTATACATGGCAAATTGGAGTAGAGTTATTGGAAAGAGTCGATCATTTTATTAATTTGGGATTTTCAGTTTGTAGTAAACCAAGTGGCTTATAAGCTAATTGCTGGATAAGAGCATCTGCAATGGCCTTAAGTAATGAAATGAGGTGCATTGATTCAAGATTTTGAAAGTTTTCTTTAAAACCCCTAATTACATTTTTCAAAGAAAATATTATCCCAGGGGTTTTATAAAGTATAGAGACTGTTTTCTTGTGGGTTTTAAAAATGTTAAAGAGACTAGAGGGTTACATCTGGGGGAAAGTTTTAAATCTTCAAAAATCTACTCCAATATCTGGAATTCGTTACGAACTTGGCTTCTGTTCATTAGAAAGCAGAGCTATTTGGAGACTTTTATGATATATTAAAATACTCAACCCTTTTTTGTAATCTCCATCAGATTAGAAATTTTAAAAAACCTTGTCACGTGATGGATCTGGTGGAAGTGTGTACTAATGTTCTTAGTAAAATTGGTCTATCTGAGCAAAATCTCAATGAAATCCAGCCAATGTTAAAAAGGTATTATATACGGTCGACTGGTTGAGCACGATAAAGGTATTTCATCCATAGAAGTCACTCGAACATATGAAGTTTGACCTCAAAAAATTGTGAACTCTGTATTCAAATAGAATTTACATTTTTTTAATTGAATGTTTATTATATGGGCTGTTAATGGTGGCTGATGTGTCCTGCCATTTTTGTATGACAAAACCATAAAGCAATCACTTGGTCACCTGGTGCACAATGTCTAGCTTTACAAGGGAAGCAGTCGGTACTTTTAAAGAAATGCTTGGGTTGGAGATATCCAAATTGTATTAATGAGGAAGAATTCTGGAATGCGTGTTTGTCGGGCCGATTTGCCTCCCTGGTCATAGCTATTTTTGGGTTTTTAGATAGTCTTCATCTTGGACATTTTATGACATAAATTCATGAATGTGGGAGAAACTATCTCGTCTAACTAATTTACAGTAAATGACATTAGATTTTAATTCGTATTTAAATGGTTACTTAATATTGGAATTTTTTTTAAATGTGTTCCTATAAAATATTTTAAATGTTCTGCGCGTGTATTTTTTATTAGTGTTTTTTCTTTATCTTAAAATATGTATGCCATGTCTGATAAAGGTCAAAAGATATTTATTTAACTGTAAAACCAAAAAAAATTGAAGATTGGTGACAGCTTGTGTTGAATTAGTGGCCACCATTGCAACATTGCATCTGTCACATAAACTTCTTTACACAGCAGAAATCACCCCCCTATTTGCTGTATGAATTTGTGAAGAGCCCTGACCCACTTTCACTTCTTTCACCCCTCTTTCCCTGGCTGATTTCGATAACCTACTAGCACATAGTCAACCCTCATTCTCGCCTGGAGACCCTTGCCCACTGCCCCTCCTAAAAAAGATCCCCACATCCACCTGTGATGGCAGCGTAGCCCGCTCTAGTGTGAATGGCTTGCTTATTTATTTTGTATTTATTTATATATTTGTATAGTGCTATAAACCTGTAGGCATCAGAGTGCTACAAAAAAACATACAACATGAAACATAAAAATAACACCATCAAAGCAAGGACAACAAAGCAGTCTTTTTCACAGAATCATCTGAGACAACAGTCTTAGCATCTTGAAATAGGGACATTATTTATCCAGGCCATTACACTGCAAGTTTCAAATTCGGTAGGCCCTTCGGGAAGTATTCACAATTACTCAAGTAGAGGGGGAGATTACTGGTTGCGCATCCCACCAGCACACAGTCCCTGTTATCCAGATTACACCATTCATCTAACTGTAATCTTCGAACCAATTTCAAGTCTGAGCTCCAAACTACTCCTGGCCCAGTTCTCTGGCGGAACCAAGCCAGGTCTTTGTTCCTTGATGCATGATGCAATCGACCACACAATATTGAGGTACATGCTCCTCACCCTAGGCAACAAAGACTCTGCCCTTAATTGGATTACCTCCTTTATTTCCAACCACTCACAAATTGTTCTCCTTGCCCCTTTCTCCTCAGCCCCACCCCGCCCAGTTATAGAAGGGGTGCCGCAAGGAGCATCCCTTTCACCTCTGCACTTTAACCTCTACCTAAGCCCACTGTCACCTCTCTCCGCTCCCACTGCCTTACCTGCTACAACTACACAGATCATTTTTAAAAATCCCAAGATCCAAGCCTTGCCACCTCCCAACTCTTGGACATCGACCAATGGATGACTAAAAACCACCAAACACTCAACCCGGGTAAATCAGAGATCCTAATATGTGGCAAAACTGCTTTGATCTTTTCCATGGCTGGCTGCCCTTGGAGCCCCTTCTGCCACCTCCATCAAAAATCTTGGATGCACCATGAACACAGACCTATCCTCTCCAAGCACATCAACTCTGTACCCGGAACCTGCCAATTCCACCTTTGCATCCTAAAACACATTTTCCATTACCTTGCTTAACCTTAAAGGATTTTCCACAATACTGGCCATTATCATCTCCCGCCTGGACTACGCCAACTCCCTCTCTCTCTCTGCACCCCAGCACGCCATCTAAGGAAACTTCAACGTATCCAAAATGCAGTAGCCAGACTGCTCCTCACCCTCTCACCCACATAAATCATCACCCCGCACTCAGAATTCTGCGCTAGCTCACAGTTAGCCTAAGAGCAACATTCAAAGCCGTGTGCATCACACACTGAGCACTCCATCAAATGGGACCTGATTTCCTTCAGAACAAAATCACCCCCTACCTGCACCCTCCAGAAACCTCTGATTGGGATCAGCTCTCCTCCTGGCTATTCCACCGCACCATTCCACCAGAGATGGTGGCTTGGTTTTCTCTATCCTAGTACCCACCATCTGGAACACTCTTCCTCTGCACATTCGCTGCACCGAAATCTATCTCTCCTTCAAAAAAGACCTAAATACATGTCTTTTTACTGGATTATCCAGAAAACCCCATGAATCCTGAGTAAATGTTCTGTCTCCCCAGGTGGTGCCAGCTGCGTTTGTGTCATCATTGACCTTTTTTCCAAACACCTGACAGAGCCGGCTGTGTTTGTGGCAGCTCGGGCCACACACTCTTTCATACATCTATCATGACCCTGCCTTGCCTCAAGCACAACCTGCTGATTCACAGCACGCACATATGTTTTGTCACTGGATTGATGAATGAGTGCACCAGGTATGTACAGAAAATGGGCTGATCACAACCGAGTAGTAGAAGCACAGTGGTGGGATAGAACCCATGCCACCATAATAGCAATCTTACACCCGCACCACCCAGAAGAATTTGAAAGCACAACCTGTGCGCCTCATGTGGTGATTAGTTGGAGCATAGACTGTTGTAGATGTTAACCATTTTCACATTTTTATCACAGCCACAAGAACCAACAGAAGGCGCCCTAACATCAAAGCGCCACCAATGGCGGCAAGGTATGTACAATACACCACTCCACTGGCTGCAGGCATGGCTAACCACACACATCAGTACACAGCAAGGACTACAACAAAAATGTGGTTGTGCTGTTCACATAAGTTCTCTGCCTATCTACACCAGACTAATCCTCAACATCTCTGACAGCAGAATTCAGTGCAGAGCTATGATAAATTGAGGCATGCTGAACACATAGCGGGTCTCTAGCACTGACGCCACCCCTACTCTTCTCAGCACCCATACACATGCCTGACTGCATGTGTTGCTTTTCTACTGGAGCCTGGTCAGTCCTGTTAAGCCTTTTTCAGCCAAATGCACACACGCATCATAATCATGCTCCAGGACCTCCAACAATCTGGACTTCGGTCCTCCAAGAGTGTTCCCACTAACAGTGCATTGAGACTATAATAAAGGTAAAATTAGCGCTGTACAAATGACAGGTATAATACAATATTCGCTGCAGGAATTTGTGAAGAGCCCTCAAACACAGGATCACACATGATGTGAATTATACACTTATCTGAGTGACAAAAGAAAAATCAGTTCAGTTGGCTATAGGAATGAACATTGAGGGGGGAGGAAACACAGCCCAGTGTGTCTATCACCAATCAAGAAGAAGACGAGTAAGAACTGTGGGAACCTCAGAGGCAAAGTACAACTGAGTACCAGAGAAACCAAAGCCCAGGGAGACGATTACAAACCTTCCTGATTTTCAAGACTTCTCACCTGAAAAGGCCAAGCGAGTGAACGTCATTAATCATCACATTGAAACACCACCAGGGAAAATAATCTGTCAAAGACGCCACCAGGTAGTAATTCAAGTAGAGGTAGGAAAATGCTGAAGATGCAGATCAGAGAGAGGAGAGTGTGGCCATTTTTGTTTTTGTACTGAAACCGGATTGAACCTCATGATTTTGTATTGATTTTACATGGGTCAAACCAGACCAGTTTTGCCATGTTTGCCTATGCTATGCGCACAATTGATTAATCAAATGACTGGGGTGGGAAAAAATCATCAGTAGAGTGGACCTTACCAATGGGTATTGGCAGGTGCCCATACATCCTAAAGAAGACTATTTCCATCCCCCAATCCATTCACCAGTTTCTGTTCACAGTTATGCCAGTTGGACTCCATGGGTTTCCCACAACAGTCTAAAGACTCATGAACCAGCTCTTATGTCATCCCCAGGAGTATGCCGGAGCCCGCAGTAATAATGTTGTGGTTAAAGCCCAACCTTGGATGAACAGCTGAAACATTTGGTACTAGTGAGATCAAGTCTTAGGGACTCCAGTCTCTCAGGCAAGCTGGCAAAGTGTACCCTTACCAAACTGTGCTACAGTACCTGTTGAGAATGCTGTTATACAACCACAAATCACCAAAGGCCAGGCCATCCAGAATGCCAATGTACGAGAGAAAAAGAAAGATTCCTTCTCAGTTTTGGAACTCATTGGTTACTATGGATGATGTTTGCCCTAATTCTTCATCCAGGGCTGTCCTATAACTGACATACTGGCCAACAGCAAGCCACACTAATTGAATGGAATGAACCAGGCCAGAAAAGGATTTACAAGACCTGAAGATGGTAATATGCAATCCATCCATTTTAATGACCCCCAACTTCAATCTAAACCTTTTCCCCTCTAAATCAAAGCATCCAGGATAGGTTCAGCTATCAAAAAGAGGCTGGTCAGTTGATCAGAGAGATCAGAATGAGGCTGTGAGTTTCAACTCAGTGGAGACACAAACCCATGCAGAGGAAATTGATCACCAGGGAAAAGCTTAGTGTTGCTAGACAAAGATTCTCACCATCATGTTTGTAGTTATGTGTTTTGGCAACTCATCTGTAGTTCCCAGTAAAGGTGCCCACCAAAATAGATCTAGGACAAGACTGTCAAGACGGTCTTGACCTCAAAAGCGAAGCACCCTGCCACTACAAC
The DNA here is from genome assembly GCF_040938575.1 of Ambystoma mexicanum. Lineage (NCBI taxonomy): Eukaryota > Metazoa > Chordata > Amphibia > Caudata > Ambystomatidae > Ambystoma > Ambystoma mexicanum. The sequence goes on along the minus strand of NC_090932.1, from coordinate 288,308,111 downwards.
ACCCAGAACCCCGCCTTCAAGTCTGGAAGTCATCTTCAGCACTCTGATTTGTTCCCAGAGTGTCATGTGACTGCATCATGCAACTGTATTTTCAATTTTTATTTTAATGTCATTTTGAAAGATCCTTCATTTCCATAAGATCTTGTGCACCGTCTGAGGGTCCTATCACAAAAACGAAGCTCCCTGGCCCTTCAACATCCAGGCCCCTATCTGCCAGTCCAGAAGCCATCTTAAGTACTCTGATTGGCTCCCGGAGAGTTAAATGACACACTACCTCCATTGTACTTTTGTGCTCCTTCATTGAAATTAGGGCGCCCCATCAGCAGTTGTCAGAGGGGGCCTCCCATGTTTTGTGTCATTACACTCGTTAGAGCCGGAAAAGGCCAGAGCCCTGCGGATGCTAGGACCTTACTGTGGACAGGCTTTCCCTGAATCCTGCTTCTACAGATAGGACTCCTGTCCCCCATTGGCTCTCTACTCAGGACAGGCCTCCTGTGGTTACATGTGATTTTAACGATTCACAAAGCAACAAAAACATTTTTAACGAACCCAAAACACCTAATTTGTTTTTGATTTGTTAAAATCACTGCATACCACCTTCTGTTGCATCAAAGAACCAAGGAAAATGCCTGTTTTGGGTCTCTTAACTGTCTTTTGGTTACCTATAGCCCAATTCTAGCCCAGCTCAGAACCTACAACTGCTATTTTCCAGACAATCTTTCCCCCATACTTTTCTGCTGACTAACCTTAAAGATCTTAAAAACCAAATTTCACACATCATGGACAAAGGCAAACCCGCCCTGCTCCTTCTACGTGACCTATCGGCAGCTTTCGACCTGGTAGATCATCTAACACTCACCACCCACCTTACTCATGCAGCACACTTCTCTATCCAAGCAGCAACCTGGATCACATCCTTCCTCGAAGGTAGAGCCATGAAGGTCTACTCAGACACTGCAAACGCAGACCCTACCACTATAAACTACGGTGTCGCCCAAGGCTCGTGTACTGCCCCAACCCTCTATAACCTCTTCACGAAACCCCTCTTCAACATACTTGATTCCATGGGTATTGCATATACCAACTATGCAGACGATACTCAAGTACTTATATCCCTATCTGGACTCTATCACCAAGACGCTAAGGCCCTCCACAACATCTACGCCACCATCCAAGCGCGGATGGCACTCAATGGTCTCTGCCTAAACGGGGAGAAGACTGAAATTCTCATCCTCGGCCAGAAAAACACGATAACAAAGCTTAACCCCCAGTACGCCAGCTTCATCATAGACAACTATACCATCCCAGTATCATCTTCCGTCAAGACACTGGGGGTCCACATTGACGCAAATCTATCTATGAACAGACAAACCAGCGCCATAACCTCTGCATCAGCGCTCAGCATCAAACTCATCAACACCATCAAACCCTACTTATCCGCGCCCAACCGCCTAGCCATAGCAAGAGCAACCATAGGCACCAAACTCGACTATTGCAACGCACTCCTAGCTGGCACCTCTGCCAAGAACATTCATATACTGCAAACTACGCAAAACAATGCCCTAAGAGCCGCGCTGAGCATCCCCAGAAGAGACCATATATCGCATGCCAGACGTGAAGCACGGTGGCTTCAGGTCAAAGACCGCATTACCCTGAAAATTCTTACCATCGCACATAGATGCATCAACAACACCGCTCTCTCCTACTTAGCCGAAGCTATATCAAGAACCACTTCCACTCGCCCCACCAGAGCTCAGTACACCAACTAGCTACACATACCTCGCATCAAGAGAGTCACAGCTGGAGGGCTAGGCTTCTCTTACATTGCACCTAAACTATGGAACTCACTCCCTGCCACCCTCAGAGCTGAAACCTCCATCTCTGTTTTTCGGAACAACCTCAAGACCACTCTCCTTTACGAGTAACGCAACCTCCTACCCTACCATGTCTTGTATATTGTAACATTAACTCAAATGTAATATAACTATATTATAAACCTATATATATATATATATATATATATATATATATATATATATACTGCTATCCTATGGTACACTAACGCTCATAATGTAACATATGGATGTCTCTTGACCTGTAACTAAGCTTTGTACTGTAACAAGTGCCATGATCTCCTCGGACTGCTGTGCGCTATATAAATGTGAATAAAAAAACAAACAAAACAAACCTACCCTCTCCCACTTGGGCTGTACCCTTCTTTCACTGTCTTCACTTGCCTATTTCTTTTACTCTCCATTGTTCACCTTGACTTTGTTCCATTTCTCCTTGTACTCTCTCTTATTCGTCCCTTCTCCCATATTCTTCAGTCACAATCAGACGTACTCTCTTCTCCCCTGTGCACCTCAAACTTGAGGCTCCCATTCTCCAAGGATTGCCAACCTCATCTATCGCCCTCACCGTCTGCACAACACACCTGCTCCTCTCTCCCATCTCCTATCACTCTCTCACTTGACCTCCAGAATGCACAATCCCTCTGCAACAAGTCTTCCTAGATCACTAACTACTTCGACTCTCTTCTACGTCAACTTTCACTTATTGCTATCACAGAAACCTTGATCTTCCCTCTTGACTCGGCTACACTTCCGGCTCTGCACACTGACTCTGCTACCTTCTCCTACTATTCTTGGCCAGTTGGGAAGGGTGTTGGAATAAGGTTTTCTATCAATAAGGACCTCACCACTTCCCCTTGTCGTCCTCTGACACCATTGTTTCCTGTTTCGCATACGCCACTATTCAACTCCTTCCTCGTATACCTCTCACTGTTGTGCTCCTTCTTAACTCCCCAGTCCTCTACATTTCCTCTTCCCTGACATGAACCTTCTCCTTGAGTCACTTCCAACTGACCTCCCCACTGTCATGCTTGAAGAATTGAACTTAATCAAGCCTTCTGTAGCAAACTTCTATGAACATAACATCCTCCTAAATGACTTCTTTCTCTACATCCTCCATGAACAGCCTATATACTCTGGTGGGAACTCTATTGACGTTGTCTTTCACTCTTCTTTGCTCGCCTCCTTTGATCTCTCCATTGAGCCCTCTTTCTTTGATCAGTTTGATGTTCACAGTAACATCTCATTTCCTGAACCTCTACGTTTCCTCTATGCTCTTCAACTACCAATTTTAAATTCAAGTAGGACTTTCTTACCCCTTATTGTAATGGACCTTTTTCTACCCCTCTCCCCAATTCATGACTCTTCCATTGACCCTGCTTTTTATGACTTTAGCTATGCACCTCTGACACCCTTCGACCAATATGGTCTTGCACCAAATATATGCCTTACCATCCCTGTCCTCAGTCCTGGATCATTTCTGAGATCCTGTCCCTCAAAACAAAAATGCGTTCTGACCTACACTGCTGGCACAAACACAGACTCTTCTCCTCACGTACAAAAATTCTGAGCTACCTCCATCTCTGCACTGGACTCTGTCAAAGCATCCAACTTCACAAATTAAAGTTTCATCTACCCTCCAAGCTTTGGCCAAACCTCCCAAGCCAATATCCATTTCCTCCCCCCTCTATGCTAATGACTTTGCTCGCTAATTTACCTCTAAAACCTCGAAAATATGTGATATTCATACTTCCCTCCTGTCTCTCCCTCTTCCACCCTGCTTCTGTCTACCCACTCTCCCCTACTCCCTTCTTCTCATGACTACCTCTCCCCTACCACTCCTACTGAATTAGCATCCATTCTTTGTACCACCAACCCACCTTGTGCTCCTCTTGACCCACTTGCTTCTCAAACAGTCAAAGACTTAGTCCTGATTACCTGCCCTAATCTCTCTGTACTCTTAAACCGCTCTCTCTCTATCTCTCTCTCTCTCTCTCTCTCTCTCTCTCTCTCTCTGTTGGACTCTTCTCTACCAAATCTGCACCATTGAACCCTTTTGAAGAAACATCCTGCTTACCCAAATGTCCTAACAAACTATCTCCCAGTTATCCGCCTTCCCTATTTCCAAAAGTCCTTGAGTGGGTGGTCTTCATGGACAAAGTGCTTGGAAATCCACTTCGATCTGGCTTCTGTAGGTAGTTCACCAAGACTGCACTAATGCATGTCTACAACCTTTTCTCTGATACTCAAGACGCTAAACTCTCATCTATGCTCATCCTTTTGGACCTCTACGCTGCTTTCAACAATGTCAACCACTGCTCTCTCCACCACCCACTCCATGCACTTGGGTTTCACAAATCTGCTCACTCCTGGATTTCCTCTTACGCAGATAGTTGTTCTTTAAATTCTCCTCAAATTTACAAACCTCTGACCCCACCCATCTACCTTTTGATGTCCCCCAAGAATGCTCCACCCTCTATACTTCTGGCCTAGGAAGGCTTAGCTTGTCCTTTGGCTTTGACTATCACCTTTCTGCTGATGACTCACACACCATTTTCTTCTTCCCTCCTTCACCGCAGCTGTCTTGGACTAGAATATGAACTGGTACACTTCAATCAGTCAATGGATGGGGTTCTGTTGCCTCAAAAGTAGAAGTCATCTTTAGCCTGGCTTCCAACATAATTCATATCATCCCCTATCCTATCTCCTTTGTGCCTGAACTTCTTGCTCCCTTTCCCAAGGCTCCTAACCATGGGGCCTCTTTGATAACAACCCCCCAGTGCACACTGCAATTAACTCTGCTGCTGGAATTAATCTTCTCAACATTCAGAAAATGTGTCCACTGCTTACTCATCACTCTACAAAAACTAAAATCTCCACCCTTTGGCTCAGTAAAACTTGAGTACTACTCATGCCTACTCCTTGCCCTTCATCTCTACTCTTTCCTCCCTCTGGGCAAAGACTTCAACTTCACTACCTGCACTCTCTACAACCTACCCAGACCGCCCCACCTCTGTGTACCAATACCATGCTAGTTGGCACTGTACGCATGACCGCTCCCTTTTAAAGTTCCTTCTCCTAGTCTACAAAGCTGTCAATGCTCTTGCTCCTCAGTATCTGTCTGACTATATTGCGGACTCCTCCCCATCTCATTCCCTCTGCTCCTCCCCTCACTTTCCCATGCCCAAGTGGGTTCATAGTGATAATACCGAATACCAAAATCTCGAAAACCAAAATCTCGAAGATAAAAGGCCAAACCCCCCCCCCCCCCCTTTTTTTTTTTTTTTTTTATTTTAACCATTTTTTTTACTTACCTTACCCCAAAAACACATATAAATAAATTAATAAATAATTCGATATTTTTTTTTTCGAGATTTTGGTTTCGAGATTTTTGGCATTCGGTATTATGTATTCGGCCTTTTGACTGACCACCGCCCCAGTGACTTCTCTTGCTTCTGATCTTCCTCCCTACTCTTCCTCTCCACTGGGACCATCGCAATCAATGCTAGCCCAACTGTGGATCTCTTCAGAGCTTGACTTAAACTGCACTTCTTGCCAAAGAGGGAGCTTCCCATGCTCTCTCCTCCATCCTCCGTATCTGACCTCACTGCTCCCTCCAGTGCCACATACTAATGAAGTTATTTATATTTGCACAGTACTTCTCTTTAGTATGAAGTTCGTTCTGTCCTTGGGCTAATGTTACCTTTATAAGTCACCCGTTTCTTTTTATTTTTTTGTCCTGTATAGGTCCCACGTTGTTCACACCCTCTCTAACTGGCCCATCACTTGGTCTCACCTTTATGCTATTGTACAGGCACCCTTCTGAGGAGGCACTCAGTCATCTGTTAATGTGTTATTCTAAGTCATTTCTGTTTGCAATGGTCTTAATGCTGGAGTGGAGACCGGATTAGGGCTGCTTGTAGTACAGTAACATTCTTATGTATCACTTGGTTTCATGTTGTTACAACGTCAAGGTTTGCACATTTGGATGCACGAGAAATGATCGTTTCTATGCTCCAATACTCAGGCAGCACCGTCTGGGCGTGAGCTACCATCTACATTGCCAATTGTCGATAGTAGTGCACACCTAATCTGCGCTACCTCTGCAGCACAGTGAACACATATGACTGGTTTTATCTCTGGTGCAGTGGTAGTTACTTGTACCAGCAATATAACTCGGAGCTAACAACCCATGCAAGTCATTAAAGGATCTGTTGCTAAGAGAAGTTTAAGATTGGGCACCAGTCTGGCTCTACAACCGTCCATTCAGGCATGCCAAAAAAGTGTTGCCATACACACATTTCTGACAGATCTCATTTTAAACCCAGTTGACAAAATGTTGCAAAATGCTTTTCATAATTTGTATCACATGTCATGACATATGCCATGATATATTTTGTGTATTATTTTGTGACTCTTTCCATGCTACGCGTAGTCTCATATACCGTGAAATGTCCTGACATGTTATGGCTTATGTTGTTTCATATGTTCCCAAAGCTAAATACACCTTCGAATCTACCTGAGTTCTTCCGTTTTTTACTTGCATTTGTATGTACTCATTCCCACTTGTTGTGTGTGTGTGTGTGTGTGTGGGGGGGATAATATGATACTGGTCATCATTTATACTAGCTTTGTTAGGTCATGCTGGGGGTTAAGGGCGTGGGTGATTATTCCCGCGGTATCCAGGAGGAGCAGCCCGCAACAGCTGCGGCTGAGCCCCGCCCACCTGCTTTTTCTATGAAAAGGCCCTGGTTGCCCCCGCGAGGGGAAGGAGCCCGCAGGGGTTAAGGGCACAGGTGATTGTTCCTGCAGGCTGATCTTTGCCTGCGGGGGGGAGGTCGCTGGGACACATCTGCAGCTGTCAGGGGCTCTGTGGTGCTGCACTGCAGAACGGGTTTACCAGCTTAGTGGAGAGGTTGAGAGGATTCTGTATGCCGATGGACTATTGTCTGCTGATCACCTGACCCAGAGGTGCAGGTGGGTGTTACTATATCCCTGTAACTTTGTGGCAGCCATCCGTTCGTATGTTTGGAAGGGCTTAATTCAATTACCCCAATGCCTCTTCAACAACTGGTAACTCTGCCCGCAGTGCTGGCAGTCTTGTCTACCATGCCTCCGACCTCGCCCAAAGGGAAGATCCTGACTGACAGGAGGAACATTCTTACTGCCTCCTCCCAACCTCCATCTTTAGGTGCAGGTAAACCCAGGCCTAATATCCTTCTAAAAACTGTGGCGGAGGCTCACAGCCTCATTAGTGAAATCCACCAATTCCTTGGCTCCACCAATTTCCCTGTTAGCCTGGACCCCTGGGGGATAGGGGGTAATGACACCGAGCAGACTATCAAAGCGAACAACAATGACCTAGGCGATGGCAACAGGGATATGGATGCTCCCTGTCGCTCCGCGCACTGCGGACACTGAGGACACTAAGGACGTAACCAAGGGACTAGCCAACACTGCGATTAGCCAAGCACAGCCTAGCGAACAGTACAGCAAAATGCCCTTGGCCCCAGAGAGACTTTGCCCACTCGTAGCCACGGGAAACCTCAATCTCTACGGCTGTGGTACTCCGGTGGCCACCACGGACACCACCGTGACGGTTTACAGTCTTTATAACGAACATTTTATGTAGAATGAATATATATGGAAAATTATGTAATGGAAAACATAACGAAAATGTATGTGGGGTGGGGTAAAGGGTTCAATCTTGTGGGGGAAACAGTTGTGGTGGGATTTTAGGGGTGGGAAACAGGGATTTGGGGGGACGCCCCAAATAAAATTAAAAAAAGAAAAAAATATTTGTTATGTTTTGTCGTTATAAAATGTTCGTTATATGTGCATTCGTTATAAAATTAGTCGTTATAAAGACATGTAACCCACCATGACCATCAAATCGATGGTTGGCCTTACCATTTGCCAGCACCCATGGAAGAACACCGACCTCATTGGCACTGCTGATGCCCCAGAGTTTGCTGCAACCAGTTTGGGGGATGGTCGTCCACATTGATGACACTCTGTAGGGGCAAACGTTTCATGAATGGAACGCAAGACAGCGCACCTCAGTGGGTGCCAGAAAGGGGGGGCTTTTGTAGGACGACCACCGGGGGCCCTGCAAAAACACGCTGATGCTGGTCGAACTTGCAGGGTCATTGGCAGCACACATATTGGCATCAATTTCCCCGGCCCCATCCTTCCCCCAGTCCTCCCCTCTTACTCCAGATCAGTACCATTGCCCACCAATGATCAAGCTGGGGAGGGTGACCAATTGGCTCATGTATGCGAATGCAATCTTGTTCTGTCCGAGTTGGTGTCAATTAAAAACGTACTTGACTTACTGTTGGAAGATTACAGGAAAGGAGGGTTTATGGGGGAGGCTCCAACCACCCAAGAGGAGAAAAAGGGGGGCCCAAATGCTTTACTGATTGCACCACCCGTTAACCCCACCACTGTTCTTAAACATCACAAATCTGGTAGATTGGGGTGCAGTAGCACTGAAAGCTGTATACCAGAAAGGGCCTTGTCTGATATCGCGCCCCTGGCCTCTATGGCCCCAAGAAGGCAGAAATCTAGCTCATCCCCACAAAAGGCTATTCCATTTTCCCACTCACAGACTTCCACCAGGAACACAGAAGGCGGTCCTAGATCTAACGCCACTATGGCAAAGCCATGTAGTGGAGCTGGCCATGCACCATCCAATCAGGCTCAGACCCAATCATGTCCTTAACTCCAGCAAGTTGGAAGTGCCCTATAGGGGAGGGTCAATATACCTACATGGGTTCGTAGACTATCCCCCAATAACTACAAACTCAAGGAATCCCTGGTGAATAAGTGTACTCACTGGCTCCGGGTTGCGTGAGGCTGCCTTTTTGTCACGCGGGAGAAGATGTTAAAGTGCACTAGGCTGTCATACTGGGGGGGGGGAGTGCCTACGATTATGTGCAAATTGACTTCAGTAGGCCAAGTGTGGGGAAAATATATTTGGCTTTGTTAGCAGATACCCCCCCCCCCCCCAGCTAACACTGTGATCGAAGTTAGAGCCCATCCTTGGGGGAAATGGATGCTCAAGTGGAAAGTAGCTCCCGCAGGCCTGTGCTCACTGGTGCAAACTCAGTCACTTTGGGGAAAGGGACAATGGGTAATTCTCACTGTGCTAAATCACTGTACTAAGAGAGGAGAGTGTTGGCCTACCCCACTTAGGTGAAGGAGTCACCAATGGAAAAAAATTGATGGATTGTTTCATTTGTTATTATTGTTATTACTGCTGTTACCTTATTTGTGTCGTGATGTACTTTTAAGGCCCTATGGCCGAAATAAAGTTATTGATGGATTGATTGATTGAATTATGTTACAGGTTCATTATATTGTTTTGCTTTAAATGTCCAACATCAAAACACCTTCGGCAAACCATAAGGCAGCAGGTAACACCCCGTCCCCATAAACATGCAAAACAAATCTTTTACAATAAAACAGGAACTGAAGGTAGACCTGGAAATCTAATCTGTTACCATGAGCCTACATCCCTCTTTCCCTAACATTTGCATGATGCCCTCAATTAAGAGGACACAGTAACTGCAACCCAGGGTGAGAAGGCTAGCCAAAGGCAAACACATAAAAGGATACAGGCTACACCTCCTTTTTCCATGTGTTTAAATACTTTAAAACTGTGTGCGCAATGGTTAAAAATCCACTGCCACCAACCAAAAATCTATTAAAAACAGTTTAATATTTCATCATCATTAATAAAAAACATTACATATTACACGCAGAAGACATATCATGTTTGGCAAGTATGAGCGACAGTTCTAGTAGAAACATGTATCAGAACTAGTTTCTACTCCTTTTGTTGAGCAGAGTTGTGGTAAAAGACATATGTTTACTAACCTCACAGTGGGGCACAGTCCTTTTTAGAATAATACATTGGGGCCTCTTAGAGAGTTGACAAGGAGTTGCCCCCAACAATGATGTGTGTGCAACATGGTATGTCTTCTGTGTGTAATATGTAATGATTTGTATTAATGTTGATGAAATATTAAACAGTTTTGAACAGATTTCTGGTTGGTGGTAGTGGATTGCTTAACCATTGTGGATCGTACATAGTTTTAAAGTATTTAAATACGTGGAAAAGGGATGGGTAGCCTGTATCCGTTTGTGTTTTTTTATTCATGGCTTGGGGGCAGTAAGTAGAAGGGCTTTGCATGCTGCATTTTCTTGGGCATGGTTTCATGCCTTGGCTCACCTTGACACTGTCGAAGGCCCGAGGTCAGATCACTGCCAGCCCGTATACAGGTTGTGTGTCCTTAAGCACTTTGCACAGTAGAACAAGCCTATGGTGTGCTAAAAATAATCATTTTGTTATGCATGACATAGGTGAGAAAACCCCCAAAATACTGAGGTTGTTTTTGCTCGTTTTTCAGGACACGTTTTTCAATCTTGGAGAATTCAGATTTCTGACATGCAACCCCTGCAAATGTTTGTTGGGGCTAGTGACGTAAGTAGAAGGGCTTTGCCATCTGTGTTTTCTTGGGGATGGCTTCAACATGTCTTGGCTCGCTATGAGATGAGTAAACTCCAGACATACTCCCTAGTGCAGCAAACACCTCTCTCCAGCTGTCTCTCCATTCGGCTCTGCGGCCCATACAGTTCAGTCCCATGATCAATGTGGTCCAATTGTACACATCGCTCCTCCACCTTCTCCTTCCCATGCCTTCCTGAGCCTCTTAGCTTTCTTCCGCTCTCATCCCACCTATCTACCCGACTTCGCTCCTCCTTACCACTACTGCATGTTCTGTTACACTTCTCCTTTTCTTGTCTGACAGGCAAATCGATTCAACACCATATCCCATGGCAGGAGGCGCTATTCAAATGCGAGGTAAAATAACATAACATATGTTGTGACATATATTAGGACATGTGGTGCCATATGACCTGTAATATGACGTGACACAAATGTCACAAAATATGTTGTGTCATTTCATGCATGAGCCTTTCCTAGTGTGAGTGCGTAGATGCCAATATTTTTACCTACTAGAACACAGACGAAAGGGTCGAGAGCAAGACTATTGAGGAACGTCCTCCCTTGAGATTCATTCGAAGTTTCAGCACAATGATGTGTAACAAATCACTCCTGGGGTTACAAAAACTTATGTTATATAGTTTTTTGGTATCTACTTTTTACATTGTTTGAGAGATACTTCTAAACATCATGGATAACAACAACACAAGCAATCATAATTTGCACAATCAGAACAAAACAGAGGCAATATATTGTTCTTGCATAGTGATATTTACAACAGACATAATACAATTACTACTGTCGCTACCCAAAGTAGGCAACAGGGGTCAAAGTTCAGTAGACAAATTAGCAGCAGGACTATTATACATATCTTGATACAAACAGTTAACATTGGTAACACTGTATTTTGCAGGGAAATGCGCCTACACCCGGTGCTTTTCCGCCCTATAAAGGAGCTAAGTGAGCCATTTCTTCCTAGGGACCTTCATCCGGACAGATGAGGACTGTGTGGTTAGGATGTTCAGGAGGTGCTGTGGGGACGAAAGTCAGGCCACAGGTGTAAGTGGTAAGGGTAACCTAATTAGTGGTAACCGTAATGTCGAATATATCGATGGAGGCTGCTTAAGCTTCACAATGGTGCTGTTAGTGCGCTGAGAATGTTCTCGCTCGCGGAAACATTCTCTGCGTTCTAACTGCAGTCAGACACTGCAGCGGCACGGCTGTCCTGCAGAGATCCTTTTCCTCGCAGACTCAGGGCTCACCCTTGGCCCGCACAAGTATAGATGCAGATACTGACCGCCTTGATGCCACAGTGATATATTACCCACGTGGCATGTTTTAGCGCTGCACTAACAGCACCATTGTGAAGCTTAAGCAGCCTCCATCGATATATTCGACATTACGGTTACCACTAATTGGGTTACCCTTACCACTATGACCTGCTGTTCATTTGTCTGCTGAACTTTGACCCCTGTCGCCTACTTTGGGTAGCGACAGTAGTAATTGTATTATGTCTGTTGTAAATATCACTATGCAAGAACAATATATTGCCTCTGTTTTGTTCTGATTGTGCAAATTATGATTGCTTGTGTTGTTGTTATCCATGATGTTTAGAAGTATCTCTCCAACAATGTAAAAAGTAGATACCAAAAAACTATATAAACATAAGTTTTTGTAACCCAGGTGTGATTTGTTACACATTATTGTGCTGAAACTTCGAATGAATCACAAGGGAGGAGGTTCCTCAATAGACTTGCTCTTGACCCTTTCGTCTGTGTTCTAGTAACTAAAGCCCTCCTGGGCAGAATAGGGTTGAATCCTCCAGGAGCCCTTCTTTATGCATGTTTTTTACCTGTTTATCTTGGGCCAGGACCATGCATAGCCAAAATTAGCTATAGTGCTTTCTGTAATTAGACTTCACTCATTTTTAAGATAATCCTCATTAGGAGTTAGGTGGTGTGAAATAAATTTACCTCTGCATTACCGCACCGCCCAGCTATGAATTTGGGGGTAAGGTGGAGGAAAAACCTCCAGCAAGAAGAAGGAGGAAGTTTCTCTGCCTTACTGCCCAAATTCAGCCAAATGGCCCCTTTTCCTTTTCCTGTCCTTAACCAGGTCTTCTTTTATAACTGGCAAGAGTTCTCCATTGCTCTGGAGCAGGAGGAACTGTGAAACAAAGGATCTTTCCCTCTACTGCCAGATCAGGTACACAAAAGACTCCCTCCCAATTTGCCTGTGAAACGTGGACATGTAAGAAAAAAAGGAATTGACCTGAGTTTTATTTAAACCCAACATGCCAACAGGCCTTTTGCTCTCAGTTTGACGTTCTGATGAGCTTGGCATTCCCAGTCGCCTCCATTTAAGCTTGACATTCCCAGTATGTTTGACATTCTGATGAGCTTGACAGTCCCAGTAGCCTCCATTTAAGCTTGACATTCCCAGTATGTTTGACATTCTGATGAGCTTGGCATTCCCAGTAGCCTCCAGTTAAGCTTAACATTCCCAGTGTGTTTGACATTCTGATGAGCTTGGCATTCCCAGTAGCCTCAATGTAAGCTTGACATTCCTAGTATGTTTGACATTCTGATGAGCTTGACATTCACAGTAGCATCCATTTAAGCTTAACATTTCCAGTATGTTTGACATTCTGATGAGCTTGGGATTCCCAGTCGCCTCCATTTAAGCTTGACATTCCCAGTATGTTTGACATTCTGATGAGCTTGACATTCCCAGTAGCCTCCATTTAAGCTTGACATTCCCAGTATGTTTGACATTCTGATGAGCTTGGCATTCCCAGTAGCCTCCATTTAAGCTTGACATTCCCAGTGGGTTTGACATTCTGATGAGCTTGACATTCACAGTAGCATCCATTTAAGCTTAACATTTCCAGTATGTTTGACATTCTGATGAGCTTGGGATTCCCAGTCGCCTCCATTTAAGCTTGACATTCCCAGTATGTTTGACATTCTGATGAGCTTGACATTCCCAGTAGCCTCCATTTAAGCTTGACATTCCCAGTATGTTTGACATTCTGATGAGCTTGGCATTCCCAGTAGCCTCCATTTAAGCTTGACATTCCCAGTGGGTTTGACATTCTGTTGAGCTTGGCATTCCCAGTAGCCTCCATTTAAGCTTGACATTCCCAGTATGTTTGACATTCTCTTTGAGCTTGACATTTCTCGTAAGTGCCTTGGATCTATTACAGCCTTTGGTTTCACTTCTCCCTCAATGTGTTACCTCCACAGACTCTGCTACAAATCCCAACTCTGCAAGATCCACAAGCCCTGCCCCACCCTCACTGGCCATTCTAAAAAACTCATCTCCCCAGCCTTATCCTCGCTCCCCTTGGCCACTGCTTGCATCGCCTCCTAAGTCGCCCTTGCTTCTGCTTTGCTTGCGTCAGCATAATCCTCACGTTTTCCACCTGCACCATCTGCACTCTCACCCCACCTATCACCACTGCCCACATGCCTGTTGGCTATCAGTGCCCCCCTCCTGCCATGATGCCTCTATTTCCCAATGCTCTCCTACCCACACCCTCGAAATGTGCACCCTCACTGATCTGCCCGTCCCTCAAACACCCTGTGCATCCTCTCGCTTCCTCTCTGTCTCCTTCCTTGCTCCCCTCTACTGGAACTACGTTGCCCCCGATAAATAAAAAAAACAGCACTGACATCCAGTGAGTCCTCAGCCCCCCACTCCCTCCTTGAATGTACACCCACCCGCCAAAGCAACATTGCAGAGGCTGGATCCACCTTGCAACCATTTCACTTTCCACCGACCACTTGTGACTATCCCTCTACATCCGCCTGAGTGAGTATACGCCTGGCTACTTATTTGTCCCGAGTCAGTATTTATTCTGACCTGCGTCATCATAGGGTCATGTTTGTTTGTTTATTTATAAAGCTCTCCAAACCCGGAGGTATCTGGGCGCATTACAAGAATATACAATTTCTTGGTTACAATGCAAGGATTACAGGTTATATATAATACAATACAATATAATGCATAGTAAGAATGTGCATAGATAGGTTTCAGAACCTCATAAACAAAATAATTACAGAAAGGCATAGAATAATTACAGAAAGGTAATATACAGAGATGCAGAGACGGGACTAGTGATGTTTGCAAGGTCCTGGTAGAGGACATCTAACAGGGGGAAGGTCTTTGGAGATGAGCCAAGGTTTGGTGTCTTTCTCTGAATTTGTGGAAGGATTGGTCAGCTCTAAAGGTAGTGGGTAGGGAGTTCCAGAATTGGGCAGCCATGACAGGGAAGCTACTGTGTCGTCTATATGTGTCATCTATCCACTGCGTGAATATCTTTTGTAAGGCGCCTGCCTGCGGGACTGCTCAGTATGCTGTGTAACGCTCTGTGAGTGTCCCTTATCGAAACACCATATAGTGAACTAATACAAATACAAAGGCGCCTTACACATGTTCATTTATTTATTTATTTTATTCTTTGGATTTGTAAAGTGCACTAACAGCCCATGGGCATCGAGGCGCTGTTACAAGATAGTGTCTCAGTTACAGGAAGACTACTTTGCTCATGGTTACAGTGAGCGTGTAGCATGACAGTGCGAATTTAGAAGATTACATACATCATTCATACATTCATTTGTTTGACATTATTGCCACTAAGTTTCTAATTGTGCCAATCCCAGTCTAATGCCCATCTTGGAGAGCAACTGATGGGCAGCATGCCAAGCTATGAGTGGTGATCGCAATGAGAGGGCATGACCAGTGATTCTTGATGCCTACATGTCTTTCGTTCCTATGGGCGTGGGGGGCATCTGTGCCCACAACCCCACCCAAAATCCCGTAAAATGGCTCTGCTGCTGTTGGAGGCTGCCTGCTCGAGCAGTTCAAGATGAAAAGACACATCAGATCTCTCTGTGGCCGAAAGAACATGAGGGCAAGCGGTGTTGAGGGTCGGGACAAATCACGCTTAGGCCATGCTTTCCATACCCACAGTACAGAATTAGTACCCACCAATGCATAGGGTAACACAAGCGTTGCTGTTGGTGACTAAAAAGTATGAGAATGGGTCGCAGGACGGTGATTCCTGTCAGTCCCATGAACAAATGAGACACGGAGTCACATGAAAGATTTAGGCTCAAACCAGCTTTCCATTGAATGGTCCATGTAGATCCACAACCCCTAATGCGCACGCAATGGAAGATCTGGGAATATGCCAAGTGCCTTGAGGTGACTGTGACTCACACAAGGCGCTGTCAAGAAACGTTAGCCTCATAAAAACTTAAATCCTGTCTCCTCAATGGGACAGCGCCATTGCAGTGATGGGTGGGCCACCTTGAGCAGTACTGCATTGCAGGGTTCTGGGTTGGCCTGCATAGCGCTACACCGAATGAGCGTTACCAACAACATGTAATGCCAAATGAAATAGACCAAAGTACAGCGTCTTAGTGGCAGAACATGTACCCCAATGACTAGGCCATTGTGTTTGCCAGACTCCTCTAAACAGCCTTCGTCTGTTGGCGCTCTGTCCTGGACCTCTTTTATGTGTCAATGCCCTATGCCGTGGGCTGAAAACAAGAGTGCCGCTGTTAAGACTGCAGCACTTTTTCTGTGTGGGCCTCTTCTCTGCATGGGAGGGTCCGCTGAGGACTTTGACAGAAGCCGTGCCACCAGGCCTCGGGCCACGTTCCTTTGCAATGTGGAGGTTCAAAGGCTTTACATCCCAAAAAAGCAGTGTCTTCGGAAGCGGCGCATTGGTCCCGGATGTTAATGAAGAGCGAGTCAGGGGGGTCAAAGCACTGAATTTTCTGGTTCATTCACTCGCCGTGGTTTGTGGGTGGCATTGTCACTCAGCACATGAATGGCACCCATAGATCCGTCACAATTTCCCTTCTGAATTCTTTTGTCTAGATTTTACATTTACTTAAATGGGGCATTTCCAAGCGGTTTTACTGCAATTTGGCATGATACAAAACATCAAAAATAAATAAATAAATAAAGATCAAGGTCCTCTGCACGCTTCCACATTAGGCTAAAATGTGTAGGCAGACATATAACTGGGCTCATTTTCGAGTTCCCTGCAAATTACACGGAGCAAAGATATCATGTTTGCACTTAGGTGCAAATAGGCACCTCGGCGAAATGTTCATCATTTGCATGACGGAGTGCAAATGTAAAGTGGAGGCAAAATTGCCTTAACGCCTCCCTTTTGCCTTCTGCAGTGAGAATTGAGCAAACGCTGCCTGCCATTAACGCAGGGCAGGCAGCGTTCACAATGGATTCCTGCGGAATTTTGCTGGTGTAAAAAACAGGCAGATGCCACAGGAATCCACCGCAGCGGAGAGCATGGGCGCCGACTTCAGGTTTCCCTGGGGGGGTGCCAGTGCCCAAAAAACAGATGGCCTTTCCCTGGGGGTGCCCGAGCCCCGGAGCATCCGTCTAGTTGGCGCGCCTGGCTGCAAGGGAGGGGAATCCAGAACTGTAAATTACGACCCATGCCGCTTCTCCGCCATACAAATGAATGAAAATATGGTGTGGAGTAAAATGAACGTGTACAATTTTTACGCATACCTTTTAGGCATTAACTTTACTCCACGCCATCACGCAAATGAGCCCCGACTTGTTTCGGGGTGGAGCAGAGGCAGGTGCTTCTGTACTAGACACAACACGATTAACTGGAGGTTTGGAACATTATTTAAATTCATGCCATCTAAGTTTGCACACTGGCCGAAAACATGTCAACATGTTGGCCCTTCTGTACTACAGCAGACTGTGGGAACAATTAGGATTACATTAGGAATGTCAGTCTTTTGTTTGGCAATATTGTTTTCTTGGTCTGGGAATTTACCAGGAACTCATAACTGATAAGCGAGCACTATCACCCCCCTCCCCCCACACAGTGTCCCTGCTGGGAACCTGCTTTGCAAACCTTGCTATGTGAACCGTCTCACTATTGACCTTGTTTAAGGACATTCTAGCGTCTATTGGCTGTAATAGCTGAGTGTGTCTCTCGCCAATCACAATGCATTAAAATGCTGCAGTCCCAGGTACTCAATGAAGATTGTTCCAGAAACTGTGCACGACAGCCTACTAGCAGGGCCAAAGTTTGGGGGAGATAACATTCTTTGAAGTCACATAAAAGTGACCACCAAATCGTATTACATCCAGCCTAGCGTTTATAACACATTATTCATAATTTTGTTTTCAAACTCTCTGGATTAACTTTTTTTAATATATTACCAATCTTCACTTTTTGTGAACACTCAACACACATACATAGACCTTTTTCCAAATGTTTCTGCTTGCTAAATAATGTTAACACCTTTTCTTTTTTAAACTAATGACTAAATCCATTTTTGCTGGACATTTTCCTGCAGAGTTTGATTAAAACTGTTAGAAAAAAAATGTCCCAGATGGAGCTGAAGGCAAACATTTTGAAAATATCTGTACGTTTGTGAAATGTCTAAGTTCTCAACAAATCAGAATGTAACAATTGTGCATTTCTGGTTACCCATGCAGCTTTTGTCATCATTGCAGCCCTGAATCAATGTATGAAAAATGTCCTCAAAATCTAGAATTAAGTTCAACATCCACAAGGACGTTTTGGTCAGACTCATTTTGGGAACAGAGTAGCTTCCTAGTGTGACACCAGCAAGGGGTTGTGAGTGGGTACATCGCCCCTACAAGAAGCAATTGTGACTCATTGCTGTGGGTGGGGAAATGACAGTGAACATATGACAGAAAGAAACCTTTTTTACACATGTTGGAAACTCACCAGAACCTTTCATTTGAAATGTTTGGAGACTGAGGCAGGTTGATAGTGGTTCGACAAAGATTCCAACTCTGTCCAAAGCATGGAGTACTCTGCAACCCAGGAAAGCTGGTCTACAAGGTGTGACAGGGTAAAGGATCTGACCCTGTAAAGTGAACATGTGGTGTTGTTCAATTTTTTCATTAATGACGTTAGAAGAGCACTTGAAGAAGTACGTGCAGATGCACCAAAATTGAATAACATCGAGGTGAAAGCGTTATGGTACGCAGATGATTTAGTACTAATATCTAAAACTCCCATTGGCCTGCAAAATATTTTAACAGCATTATGTCAATATTTTCGAGTTAATGAGCTGGTAGTAAATGACAAGAAAACCCAAATCGTAGTCTACACTCCGAAAGGCAAGCGCAGTCATCGCATGACCTGGAAAATAGAGCACATACATTTAGAGGTGGTTCCCAATTATACATACTTGGGTATCCTATTTGACGGATCGTCGAACGCTCATTCCCAGTTAATGATAATTGAAGTCAAAATTCTCGCAGCAATCCGCCAGACTCGTCTAATCATGCATAAATTTGGGAAATTCTCCATTAAACCTGCTCTGATCTTCTGGATTCAGAATGTCATCCCTACCATCTTATATGGTCTAGAGACATACAGTGCAAGTGATCCAGTATTCCTACATGCTTTGGAAGCAAAATTTTGGCGCGCTATTCTAAATCTGCCACAATGCATTCCAGGCCCGATCATTCGATATGAAGTAGGTTTGACCTCACCTTTGGCAATGTATAACTGGCGCTTATGCAGCTTGTTTAAAAAATGTCTATTATCTGCTCTTGACAAATCAACTTTAGCCACAGTCGCCAGCTATCTGATGTCTTCCTCTCATCTGTTTCCGAAAACATGGTCTAAAAACATCCTTACCATACTACTAAATGCAGACATTTCTATTGAAACTCTTGTCACCGATCCTGATAGAGCTAAGAAAAAACTCTACATGATGGATTGGATTGACACTAGAGATCTGTGTTTGAAGTATAAAGATTTTGATCCAGCTGTTTTCTCAGCAAAGTGTTATAGAGCCATGGCCTTCTATTTATGCAAATCTCCTTCTGCTGCTGTTAGGAATGCTTTGTTACGCATGCGTTTTAATTTATGTCCTACCCGTGAAATTCAAGCCCGTAGAAAAGAAATCCCGCGGGAATCTTCAGGATGTCGTTTTTGCAATAATGCAACAACTATTGAAACTTTGGAGCATGTTATTGTGGACTGTCCTGAACTTATGAACTTAAGACAAAGTCACTTTAGTAAACATTTGCCTTACTTTAGCCAGATGAGACATGAGCATAGATGGCTTGCTATTTCCACTATCACCTGCATGAGCATAAGACTGGCTACAATTAACTTTCTGCGAGCCTTAAATCTACTAAAATAGCTCGATTCCTAACGATATCTGCTATATGGAACAGTGATTGTCATACCTGTTCATTGCGTATCAATCGTTTAATAATGCAAAACCCAAATGTAACTATTAGCATTAGAAGTGATGGTGTGACATTTGGGGTGATTTGCAGGGTTTTATGATTGTATGTTTTATAATTCACTGTGCTTTATATGTAAGCCTTTTGATAAATTGCTGTTTTAGATTGAAAAAAGTTGATTAAATTCAACTAAATTCATTAAATAAAAAAAATAATAATAATAATAAAAAAAAAGATCATGTGGTACCCTTTCAATCTGGAGCAGGAGGCCTACCAGGGTGTTTGTCAGAGGTAGTCATGCCCCAGAGGCAGGTTGTGGGAGTTGGGAGGGCCCCAGTCTCTGTCCATTCTACTTGTCCCTGGCTACAAATGTCAACTACCACTTGTTACCACACAATACCTGCTATACCCTATTCTAGTCAATGTTCTTTTTCCTCTTTTCGAGAACTCTACATATCATATTCCAGCAGAGGATGGATGAGCAACCCAGCACCGAGAGAGCCAATGGTGAACCGTGCAACCCCAGAGTGGTACTTGCTGTAGACCGGCACTCAGAAAGCACCAGAACATGCACACAAAGACTTTTCAACTGATTAGGTGCGGCCCGCCATTGCTGAACAGCGGCAGACCCACGCTTAAGGACTACGCCCATGAGAACTTCGGAAATGTGTATGTCTCCAGTGGGCTGCCTTTGCCGAACTTTGGAGGAGCCGCACTTGAGGAAGGGCAGGCCTTCAGAGGCATTTTAAAGCATCGTACATGTGTGACACGAGCCTGGGGGAAAAACAGGGGAGAGATTGGTTCGAGGAACGAGGTGAGATCAAGAACCACCGGGAGGTGAAGGAGGACCATAGAAGGAGCAATGGTTTGCTTGGGTGAGGTCAAGGGAGGTGCAGGCGGACCGAGAGACAAAAGGAGGAAGGACGGGTCAGCAGAGCTTTGTGGAGGATTGTGGAGAACGTGTGCAAGATGAGGCCTTGGTTGGCGACAGAAAATGGTACTTTGATGTGACAGTACGTGTATGGTGAGTGAAGAGAGAGTTTAAGTGTAAGAGCCTGGTAATTATTTTTGTATCACAGGCTAGTTGTGACATTGCTACTGACCCGTAATAAGAACATGATTTCACAACTGTTGTGTAATCAGTCATTACGCTCCAGCTGTGATGTCACAAACCGGATGCTTGAGGCAGCACAGAGAAGAATTCCTGCTGTCTGTGCAGCTCATAATTAAAGCCGTGACAAGCTTTCCTAATAATTTGCTTGTAGAATAGTGTTCTGGGACACTTTACAGCCATGAATTGACAAATAACTGGTTACGGTAAAATCTTTAATGTGGGCACTGCTTCAGTTTAACACGTCTGAGCAGGAATCTGCATGTTATTGCTTATTTTAAAGCACAAAGTGAAAACATTTTTTATGCATTTTATTAAATTACTCAGGTTATTTTTCTGCAACACATTAGAAGCTGCATATTAGCTTTTCAAAATGTAAACATATTCTACATTGATTACTGTTAGGCAGAATCCTGTGCAGTTCCCTTAGGGAGCACTACAGAAGATTAAGACTACAGGTATATGCAATAAATCCCCTTTGGTATCAGTCCGTACCACAAAGATTTAGTTGGTAGCTGTGACAAAGCAGTCAGACTTATCTCAAGAGGGAGATGAGCAGTATTCAGGGTTTACACATTAGGACTACAAAACTATGGAACAAGGAAACACTGACCAAAGCTTTGTATCAAAAAGAATATATATATATTTATTTTACACACTGATGTTCAGACACAAATCACTACTATGAAAGCAGGTTAAATCAGTCAAGAAAAGTATACACAACTCCCTATTTAAAGACAGGTTTGAGCAAGAGTGAAAACTGAGGAAAATGGCACAGTGAAAACGAATATATTCTTAAACACACCAGCAACACTTCCTAATAAGATTGCGAACAAGTTAAGCAAGGCAGTACTTTAGCATGTATAATACTGAGGTGAAAACCGAGCAAAATGGCACTTCACAAGTTTAAAGGGAAGGAAAAGGTGGTTATGAGAATTAGGTGCACCAACACATTTCTAGGTGAGAAGCAATCTAGAGAAGGCAGTTGTAACAGATTTAGCCAGAGTCAATAGGCCTGTGCCAGAGTCAATGGTACAGGGCAATGTGCCCAGGAGCAAAATGTTCTAGTAGCTGCAGTCAAGTCTTTGTTAAACGATTCGAAAAGGCGGTTGCAGAAGGTGAAAGACAATGTTAGATGTTAGGGGCGGTCAACCGAGTAGGTAGGTAAAGGATTTAAAACACCTTTAGCAGTACCCAACGAAAAGGGAGGCCTAGCAGAACAATGTAACTTAAAAGTAGAAGAGGCTCCTGCGGTGGCGGTAGTTCCTGGCAGTTCCTGCAGTTCGGGAGATCCAGCAGAGGAAGAGAGGCTCTCATCATGGAGGAAGGTTCGAGTTACTGCACTGCCCAGGGATGAAACCAGCCGCGGTGCTGCCAAACAAAATAAAAGGTACGCTTCTTTCAAATCGTGGTCCGAGTGGACGGGTGCCTGGCTATCCAGTCTCCGAGTGCTTGGCACTGGCGATTCGACCAAGGCAGGTCCGGGAAGGCAATTGGCGAACTGGTTGGCCCCACCAGCTCAAGGGAAGAAGACTCTTGCAGGTGAAGATCTTCTCGAGTTGTTGGAGAAAAGTGGTGTGGATCTGCAGCAGGGCTTCACCGGTGGTTCAGTCATTGCAGATGTCTTTGGCTTCTCTACTCTTTGGCTTCTTAGTTCCAGCGGCGACGTCTTGTCCTCCAGTCCTCAGGACCCTGCTTTTATGCAGCAAGACCCCCATTCATACAGCCTAGCTGTCACTCACACAGTGGGGTGGCTCTCCTGGTGGGAGAACCCCCCAGCCTATCAGAGCAGAGTGCGACTTGGGTTGCGTAGGCAACCCTGTCCAGGGTGCCTATTCCCCCTCCCACACATCCTGTCTACCCCAGACTCAGTGACGCCGAAAGGAGGGCTTCTGTGCAGAAGCCCGCCAAAAGGACGAACAAAGGATCGCCGACCTGGGTTAGGACTACAGAGAAAGACACAAGAAAGAAATTAAATCAAAGCTCTGGCAATAAAAACCTACCGGAGTAAAGTTAATATTAAAATAAACCAGTGTTATGTTAGAGGCTGTCAGTAAAAGTGGTAGCCTCGAACAATGGGAAAATCCATAGGAAAATATTCGCGGTCGAATATTTTCGGTAGAAACCACTGCCACCAGCCAGAAACTTTTGAGAGAGGGACTGTACGGTACCCCCTCAAAAATGAACACTAGGGAAAAACTATTAAACCTTCCCAGTACTTCCAAGATGGGTTGTACTGGTTTTGTTCATAAGATTTGACTAGTAAAGTCAATGGGGACTTTACATGCCCTGGGAGACAGTAGTCAGTCCCAGGATATGGAGTCTATGTTTGGGGGTCGCTACGACACCCCTGTGGTACGGCACAGCGGGTGCTGTGCACCACACATGAAAAAGATGATTCCTATGAGGGTGAGAAAAACCCCATAAACCATAAGCACACAAGATAGCCATAAAACACACACTAGCAATCTGTCTAAGAGTGGGAAAAAAGGGTCTCACTCTTAGCAGGAGAAAAAAATAAACCCCTCAAATCCAGCAAAGCTGCTGGGGGACTCTATAGGTAAGGGAAATTAGCCATAGAAGTGAATTCTCCCTAACAATTACATGTATCAGCAAATGGAAGGTCTGTTACATTAGATTAAGCAAGCGGCTAGACATTAAAGGGAATTACTGTGTGTGGCCATGCATTATAAGGAAGAAAATACCCCCTACCATATGTAGAAAGGACATTGCAAGTCACCTCGGAGTTCCATGACCTTATATAGAAACTCGGCCTTCAACCTCGTTCCTCTATTTGATCACTGAGCTCCACAGTGACTTGCAATATCATTATAACGTTGGTGGGGAGGGCACCTAATCTCACATATTACTGTTAATGTTATAAAAGGGGGAGAAATATAATGTTATACTTTTTCAAAGTATTTTTTATCTCTGCTCTAGAGTTTTTAATCAATACTTGTTTGTATCCATATAAGAGAATCTTTGGCAAGAGCAGGGATTGGCAGGTTGGAATATACACCCGACATGCCACCCCTCAGACAGGTGATATCGTGCCATGTATGTAATTTGGTCAGAGAGGTTTGGTCTACATTTTTGGGCTCCTTATCTGATGCTTACAATGGGAAACAGCTTTGGGGTTCACATGAGATTGGTGCAGCCTGACATTAGCTGTGATAACTGATATTGTTCTGGGCAACTACCTAAACTGCAGGTTGTCAGCCAGATCCGCCTCTGCAGAAAGGGACACACTGCATGCAAACCAATGAGAACAGAGAGCGAGCCGAACTGGTGAGCCGATGAATGCCCTGGGCACTGATTATTGAATTCACAAAGAATTTAAATTCAGAGCTGGTTACCCCATGAAGGGAATGAAAAATCCACCCTTGTATCTGTGTATTAAGATAAATGTGGGTGTATCCCTTTAAGAACTGTCAGGTGAGCGTCCACAAATTGTCAATGAATCTGGTACAGGGGCTATTTATCACTCTGCTGTACACATCAATTGGCTGTTCAGTGATAGCCAATTCATAAACATTTTGAACAAGAAAAAAGAAGTTTGTTTTTACTCGACTTTAGGGTGCCATCAATGAAAAATGATTTGCTGACATGTGTTTCACACCACGGGATCTGTTGCACGGAATTCAGTGTGTTTTTTGAAACATTCTTATAGAAATGCAAAAGCCTATCACCACTTGCAGAAATGGGAAAAAAAAGACTTTGGTTGTCAAGAGGTTTCCAGACTTGGACCCTTTGATCCCTGGAGGCCTTGCCCAGGTGGCAGCAGGTCCTGGCTACCAAACCCCCGAGGGTGCATAACCTTCGACCCCAAATTGCCTTTCTCTGTTGATGTCTGATTTTGTCTGCATTCTGGGGTGCCTAGATGCTCAGCCCTCATGAACCCCTTTATGATGACCTCAGTGCTTCTACAAAAAGGCAGGCAGGTAGGAGATATTTAGAAAAAAGGTCCGGTAGGGAAACATCTAAAGGGAGGCCTGCACCTGGCTGCCGAGCTGCAAAAGACACACATTAAGTTATTACCGACACAACAGGAACACCAGAGGTGATGAGAGGATACCCATCCCAAAAACCCCAGCATACGTTGACCATCCCAATAGTCTCAGCATACCTGATACTGGAGTCTAGGGGGTGTTGAAAGAGCAATGACCCCACTTACCTAACAACACATAGGAGCGAGCTTGGACTGGGGCATTCATCCTGATGGGACAACATTCTGCTGGAGCAAGACGGCATCCCCAGGGCTGGACATCAAGGTCCAAGTCCACGGTTTTAATCAGTTCCAATGAAAGGTGAAGCCCTTGAATCTAAATTACAATATGAGAGAGAGCCCTGAAGGCAGGAGACAGGAGTCCCGGATTGGGGTGAGGGCACGATCGATTGGGTAAGAGAGAAAATGAAGAAAGGGGGGTGCCGACAGTTCAGTACATAGTGGGCGAAGGCAGGTGAGCAGAGCAGGATGCCAGTGAAATAGATAGAGAAGAGGGCAACAAGGAAGGACTAGTGCAGAACAAAGATCTGGAGGAAGCCGGGAAACAAGTAGGTTGAGGCAGCAAGGAACCTGTGGAGGGTGAACTAGAGGAGAGAGAGAGAGAGAGGGGGGGGAGAGCGTGAGAGAGGGAGAGAGAGAGAGAGAGAGACAGAGAGAGAGAAAGCGAGAGGGAGAGGAGAGAGAGAGGAGAGAGGGAGAGAGAAGAGAGAGAGAGAGAAAGAGAGAGAGAGAGAGAGAGAGGGGGGTGTGAGAGAGAGAGAAAGTGAGAGGGAGAGGAGAGAGAGAGAGGAGAGAGAGAGAGAGAAAGAGAGAGAGAGAGAGAGGGGTGTGTGAGAGAGAGAGCTTACTTAATGCAGTACAGAAAGCGATATTGGGGTTCAATGATGTACAAAGTTTGTGCTAGACTGAGATAATTAAGGTAAATATAAAATAAATAAGCAAAAGAATGCAGAATGGATAATGCATATACACAAAGTAGGGTTTGTGTAGCACTGACATTTAAAGCAAAGGTACGCACAAGCGTCCAGCAAATGAAGATCTAAGGCAGGCCTGCTGGGAAATGTAGTCCTGATAGTTTAGATCCAGTGTAGTCTCCACTCTTGCTAGCCATATGTAGCTTTGTGTGGGCCATATGGAGAGGGTCGCATTGGCATGGACACATGTGGCCGAACCAATTCAGGTTTTCCCAGTTTACAGATGGGAAAACAAAAGCAATGAAATTACATTCAAAACTAGGCCAATCCAAAACAAATGTGCATGGGAGGCGGTGAGATTTTGATCCAACTCGCATGGCTGCTCGCTTTTCAGAGGGGAGCATTTGAACCACTTCAGTACTAATGTTGTGACTCTGAATGCCATACAAGCGTACATTAACTTTAACACAGCCAGGCACCTCAACATACGTTGCCATGTGCTAGTAGGCTAACGTCCTTTGTGTGGGCAATGTTTTTGCATCTGTTTCCACATCGTGGACACAGTGCTGAGGTGAGTGACCTGCAAACTTGTTGGCCTGTGCCCCCACCTGAGCAAAATGTGGGCAGGCCATGCCCCCCAAAAATGTCAAATGGAAGTAAGTCCAAATGGCTATGAACTATTGCACGCTGTCACCGCACCCTACGGCCAGTATAGTGCCTGGGCTCCCCCGCCTGCTCCCATCACAGTCTCTGGGCTCCCTCATCCCACTCCTAACCCATTACCTGGTCTCTCCCCACACCACCACAGACCCTTGGCTCTCCTCACCCTGCACCCACCAATGTCCCGGGGCTCTCCCCACCCTGCTCCCACCACTATGCCATGGCTCCCACATCCTACTCCCATCACAGTCCCTGGACTTGCCCCACCCCGCTCCAGCACAGTCCCAGGGCCAGTGTGAGCAGGTGATTTTTTTAAGTTGAGGGGCATAATTATTTCTCCCAGACATGCCACAGCAACCAAGCGTAGCGAGGGAGTCTGAGCCAATCAAAGGGGATTTTGTCCTCTTGGGAATGTTTTTTGAATAATGGGTTAAAATATTGCATTTAGGGCATACTTTTAAAATATATTGGGTAAAAAGCCAAACAGGTATTTATTACTGAACATCTATCATAGATGTCCAGTAAAAACATATCATCCTTGTCCTCAGGGCCTCACAGCACCTAACACATGCACAATCAAAGTGATTATGTGTCTATGCAAGGTGCTGGGGGCACAGGGGGAAAGCATGGTATTCGTTACTGGACATCTATCCCTGTCCTGTAGGCTCCACAGTGCCTTAGAAGGAGAGCTGATTTTGGCAGGTGGGTAGGGGGATTGTGCAACAAATTAATTTTTAAATTGTCTTCGGTTGTAAAACTCCCACACTCACCAAAATCAGCTCCATGGACGAACACAAACACACCCACACATTGATACAGCATTCACACATTAAGCTCTCTATCATTCACAAGAGCACACATCATCATACACTCACTCATAACACAAACATACATACATCCATACACATAAATGCATTTTAAAAAAATTAACATACATTCTGCCCCGGTCCTAAAGTTTCCTCTGCAGCGCTCCAGCTCCTGCATCATTAACAGGAATCAGGAAGAAAAAGCTTCCTGGTTCCTGCACATGCATGCAGGGGCCTGAGTGTGGGTGCTGAAATGTCCTGCTTCAGCCTGCCCTGTCTGTATGTGCAAGAAGGCACAGGAGCTCCCCCTCGCACATGCAGACATGCAGTTCGCTAGCCAGCATTTCCAATGAGCTATGCAAGGCTGGCGAAGCAAAGCGCCCCAAGCGTTGCATGGATCATTAAGCATGTCCGGCTGGGGAACTGAACTGTCAAAAGGAAACATTGTTTCCAGCCCAGGAGCACTCCTTCAGCTGGAAAAAGCTTCTGAGTGAGCGCTCAATGTTTAATGGGGCTGGCTCCTCGACTCCTCCATAATGGGTGAGGGGGCCACAGGGTGGATGTCCCCTGACCCATTATGGACGCACCACACCTGCCCAGGGCTTACCCAGCCCTGCTTTGTCTTTCCTCCCTAAAAAAACAAAACTTTGTTTTACTTTTCAGGATGGGGTCTCGTGGCCACACAGTTTGAATACCTCTGTCTTAAACTATCTTTAGGCTAATCTGAAATGGGGAAAAAAGAAAAAAAAGACAGATGCCTTTTTTCTAAGACAACAGGTTTTGTATCGCAGCCGGGGGTTTATCGTGTGTCAGACAATGTTACCAACGTTGATGATTGACAAGTACTGTATGTCCTTCAGCAGGAGACATTTGGAGATTGCTAATTTATGAGAAAGTAGCAAACCTGTGGAGAGGGGGCTATTTTCCAGTGTTCCTAGTGAATCAGGATCTTCACAATGGCCGTTTGAGCTCGGAAAATGCCCAGTTAGCACAATTTGAGAGTTCTGTAGAAATGAGAAATTCGGCGATGGGGCAATTCCATTTTGAAATGATGACGCCGCAAAGGTTTCTGCTACTCTTCCTTTCGTGGTCCTTTTAGGGTCCTCGAGGATTTTATGAGTAAATATTGAGTATGCTATGGAGCAGTGAGTCGAGAGTTCTCAATAAAGCATGGATGAAGAAGGTAGGCTTAAGCCAGGGCCTACTCCACTAGGTGACCTTTGGACCGGGCTGAATGGTAGTCTGCACCCTCAATGTCAGACCATGGAGGAATTTACAAGCTGATACTTTTCCTAGCTTACAACTCCACGTTCAGGTCTTCACAATATAGAGGAGGGTGAAGTCTGTGTAAGTAAAGGTTTAAGCCTGCACTGCCTACACAGCTGCAGGGGTGAGAAAGCCCTCAGTTCACCATCTGATGAGAAACCCCATGGTGGGTAGGCTTGTTTTTGATTTTGGAGTCCTGGGGAGAGTTAGTTCAGGAATCTGAATCCAGCTCTGTCCAGGCTCAATTGTGAAAAGCAGAGTGACAGCTGGAAAGCTACAGCCAAAGCTCAGTTGCAGAGATGAAGTCTGAACAGAAGGGGAGTCATTTGATGACAGAGTGTTGTAACTTGCCTTTCCCTCGCAACCTGCTCTGTGTGCATGGCATATTTGGAGTGATTGACATGGAGTGTAGAGCTAGTGGGCCTGTGTGTTCTGAAATCGTCAGTTGTAGATGGGGTGACTGAGAGAGAGGGTGCTGGTGAATGTTGTCATTTAGTTATTTACCTGATGTCCTGAAGGGGGCATATTGAGGAGGTATCTCAGGGTAATACCTGTAAAGACATTCAAATCAATATTTAAAGACCTGAATTCCCCTTGCGCAAGCATAAGGGTAGAGACTGCTCACTTATTCTGAGGAACTTAAAGGGATCAGGGAAACTCAATGGCACCCGTTACTTAGGGTAGGACCGGATCCACCCATCATCCTTTCACTGGTCCATAAAATTAGCATTCATGGATTTGATAATGATAGCTTGTATCACAATGGTTTGAAGCAAGGGGAATCTGTTAGGTGCAATGTAAAAGCCCATTATTATGGTACATGTCAATTAACTAAATGTGGCTGGTGACACCACAAAGAACTGAAGCCTGGAACGAGTGCCTGAAGCACAGGAGAATGCGCTGGAATGGGAATCGCGCGGAAGGTCTGACGGGCCTGCATTTCTTCCAAGACCTTTTCTGGTGGTGAATTTCTACCAGAGTCTGCAGATAGCATACGTCATCAGATAACCATTTAGCGGCGTAGGCATGGTGCTCTTGTAATGTAACCCCATGTGAAACAGCCTTGTTGCCAGCTTCAGAAGCCTTTCCCCAAAGGAAGCCTTGGAGGACTTCCCTTCGTTAGCCTAACATGGAGAGGCTGAAGTATTGCACCCTTATTCTCGGTTCTCAAAAGGATAGCTCAACGGCAACGTGCTCATCTTGGAAGCAAAACAACACAGAACAACACAGGATTGATCCCCGGGTCTGCGCTTAGAAACCTCTGGGTATTAAGCGCGTTATAAATAACCTATCATATCATACCCTGAGGGCGCTAGGAACCAGCCAGCTTGTGGATTGTGCTTTCTACTAAAGAGACACTGATGGAAACTTCAGTCATGTGGAGCACCTTAAACTTTCTGCGCCCGGTCATCGGGCTGACCCAAACCGTATGCCAAGACATCCGGTAACTGGTCTACGTTGTGTGGTTACAAAGAGGATTCAGATTCAGGGCCATAGCCTGCGGAGGCACCCATGGTATTGTTTTCAGCTGTACTGTAACCTCTGCCACACACTTTCGGGATGTTTTTGGGGCAATTGCAAAAATCCCTTTAGGACTCGGCAAAGAGCTCTGATATTTATATCTTTTCTCTAAAGAACGTTGGTAAGACTGTCTGCCCTAGAACGCCATACTGTAACCTGTAGGTGCATAATTTGCATCTGCAACAGCAGACAAAACAAATTGACCATAACATAACCTCTGTTCGGACATTCCATTACTCAAGATAAAAATGCGTTGTGCAGTGTTCTTGTCCACCCTGTTTCCCTTAACAGCTCCACCACTGCTTCCACCAGGTGAACCATGTAAAGCTTGCAGAAAGCCTTTTGCTAGGGATAAGGACTTTTCCCCCACCCTCTGACCACAACGCTGAGAGCAAGCACCCGACCACAATTTCAGTTGATGGACTGGGGTGTCAAGTTTTGATCTTCCTACAAATTGAACCTGTAGAGGACCCGTAGGGAGGTCAGAGCCCCCCATGCATGCAGAAGTGCACAATGCCTGCCTCTTTAGAGGTTGCTATAGATTTCTGCCACATACACACATTGCAAAGAAGGAACTATGAGACCCAGTGCTATCTAACTAGCCTGTGCCCAGAGTGCCCAGAAGATGCCGGGCGAGAAACCTTGCTAAGGATTTACACAGAGTCCACTTCAGCTGCATTGAATGTGTGCCGCCCTTCCCTACCACTCATACCACCCAACATGTGCAGTTAGTCTCTCTCCAAAGGCCACCGTGCAATTTACAGACCAAGACAAACAGAGAACAAATGAACAAACCTCTGCATACATACCCACAACCCCAGTCTCCAACTCTTCATCTCAGTAGATAATGCTTTTAGATAAAGCAGCCCCTATCATTTCGATTTTAATTGTTTTTGTGGTATATGGGGAGCAATTTTATTAGATAATGCCTGTGAAAATTTAAAAATGGCATGGCCGAGCGGGCACAACCAATCTAGCGAAAATACGATTTTGTATGCTCTCCTATAAATGTAAACAAATACAATAAAAGAAAAGTGTTATTTCTATAGCATAAACAGCTATGATTTTCATATCCAACATAGAGGTTGGTTTTGTTCATTATATTATTGTTTATTGAGCCCTTGACTGCAAATTAGCTATCCTGCATTTCCCGGAAGCAATTTCACCGCATTTGGAACGCGGGACCTTTTCATGCATTTTACGGCGGTTGATGAATGGGGCGGGTAGCGTGTGAAAGAGGGGTTGGGGAGAAAAGGGCAAGCGGGAGGCGAAGGAGGGCAGTAGATCACGGGTACGGGAAGCTGCCCTGCAAAAAATGCAGTGGCAAAATGCGGTAAAATATCCTGCTCAGAGTGTCGTAAAAAAAAAAGGGGGGGTTTGCCCCAATTTACCAGAGGTACTTAGGCCAAAATATAAACATCAACATTGAGGAGTATCTCTGTTAATTCTTCTAGGAGTATTTTTCGGAGCAAGCCCTACAAAGTTAGGCTTTACTATTCATTCTCCTGGGTCATATAAATTCTGGATCCCGGGTCTAAGTGCTTGTGTACACTCCACTAATCCCTGTCACCAAGGATGGTTCATTGTAATAAGGTGTTCTTTATGGTTCATGGCACCTTGGGTGTGCTGAATGTGTTGAGTGGGGGCAAAATACAAAGTAGTGCATAATTAGAAAAAAAACCTGTGAAAGAAATAGTGTGGATCAATGGAGTAACATATATTGATTTGCCCAGGAACTCAAATCAGAAGGGTCTTCTGTCAGTTTTAATAGTAATTTCCTTTGAAAATATCATAACAAACATCAATTAGTGACCTTGACATACAACACAGCACATGATAGCTTAACATTAACTGATGTGGAGAAGTAGCTCTTGAATATACATCAAAACTCAAGAGAGGTATAATAAATTCATACACGACAGTACATGCTATACATATATGCAGAAAATAAATAATAAGTAAAGCAGATTTTCTACACAATTAAACAAAGGGAGAGAAAAAAGGATAAAGAAAGAGGAAGAGAAAGGGAAGGTCTATTCTAATTTCAAACTATTCCTTATTGTTGATGAAAGAATCATTGTTTCACAGTGTATTCTTTTTCTCCTATCTTCCGCTTACAGGTGATTCATTTCACCCTGTTTTGAAACCCTATTCACTTTCTTGTGGGTCTAAGGTTAGTAGTCCTGGAATCCTCTGGGGTTGGTAGGAGAAATTATTAAAACCTATGTTCTTCCTATATTGTGGCAGGGAAGGTTGTCAGGCTCCTTCCTTAGTCCTCTGTTGTGCCGGTATTAATGGAACACGAGTTTTCAGGATCTTCTTTTGTGTGGGCCTGAAACAAGGATTGCTAGGGTGTTTTATGGGCCAATATGAGAAGGGAGGGGGGACAAGAAGACAGTTCTAATTCGGGTTTCCAGAGTTCTACAGCTCCCAACCGCATGTGTCCCATGGAGCGTCACGTTTCGGCGGGGTATGTGCCTCCTTTGTCAGGGCTCTGTTTTGTAGACCCTGTAAAGAACATATACAATGTATCATTAGGAGTGTACTACAAGTTGTGCCTGGAAGCCCTAGGCACTCAAAATCATGTATGGCCTCAGACTGTCGGTGGCCAACTTACCTGCCGATGTCCTATCCCCTTCCTTAAGATCGGGGCGGACAGTGAAAAATCACTGCAGCTCTGGGAATAGCGTCGACAAGACAAGCCAGAGGCTCCATGTGTGGGCAGGGCACCACTTCCTTGGATACCCTACAGAGGTGGAATGTGGCGTTACTGCAGAAGTGATATGAACACATCTATGACCTATCTGGGAAGGTCTTCAGGATGATATTGAGGAAGCCATGGTTGATGGTCTAAAGTGCTGCTGTGAAATCCAGCTTGGCAAGGTGGCACGCATCGCAGCTGCTCTCTGATTGCATGATCCACAGCTTGGCATGTGGTTGTTTCTTTCCTGCAACCTCGGCTAGACCAGTGGTGGAAGTGTGCCGAAAAAAGTAGTGGAACTGTTTTCGCGGCAGGGGAGAGGGTATGTGGAAGCATAGTGCAACATGTGACCAGGTGTTGCCCGGTGCATTGCAATAGTCTAATGACTAGTAACTAAGGCTCCTATTACAACTTTACACTTGCACAGGGCCATGCGTGGACAAATCCTCTACATGGAATGGTGAATGTGGTTGTAAAAAAGTAGAGGAATGGTAAACAGAAAAAATAATAGTGGAACACTGCTCCCGACCGTTCCTGCTCACTTCGATCACTGGGCTAGACCTAGACTGAGATCCCCACCGCCGGATTCTCTGGAGGAAAATTCATCATTTTCAGGGAGCCATAGGTTTGATTGTTTTCAGTGGGAGCGATAGGACTGCGAGAAAGCTGCCCTTGCTGCATTCAGATGAGTCTCATCAGGGTATTCTGGCAGGGGAGGGGGTTAATTGCCCCTCAAGGAAAGGGATGTCTACTTAATGCGGGTCATGACTGGCCTGGTGGCGCAGATGGAGACTTTGGCAAGGGTGGAGGGCATGGAGTCTCAGCAGCAGATGGTCATGCGAGCAAGTGTTTGCTTTGTGGGATACCCAATATATCAGTATGAACCCTTCCCATCTCATGAGCCACGTTGGCACCCTGTCATCTAATGCCCAATTGGGCACCTATATTTCCTACATGTCATTCTTGCATGCTCCTTTCCCATGTACATTTTAGACACACTTCTGGCCATGCATCATTAAGGCAAGTTCAGATTCAAGGCACTGTTTGGTGCAACCCTATTTTTCCCCTGGGCACCTTTCCTGCCCATGCATTATGTTGGCGTACCCCATTGAGTAACTCTGCTACCCTGCCACACCCTGCGCCATGTGGCCCAGTTACTATGCTTCACTTTGGTACCTTTCTGCCCCAATATACCTTTACGTGCCTCTCAGGCATTTTCTGGGCTCTGTGCCATCATATGTAATCCTATCTTGCCCTATACATAATGTTGGCACACCCCTGCCACCTCCACTGTGCTATTTGGTCAACCTGGCACCCTTTTATTTTCCAGGCTCATTCCGATGCACTGGATCATTTAAGTGCAATCCTATGCTTTACCTGGGCACCTTTCTAGCCCATGTACCACGTGACTGCCCTCTCATGCAATATTGGGGAACTTCCCCATCCAAGGAATAGTGCCAAACCGTGCATAACTCCCACACCTTTTCATCCCATGCACAATGAGGATTCTCTCCCATTTACTTTTAAATATTATTATTAATAATAATAATAATAATAATAATAATAATAATAATCATAATTTGTATTTATATAGTGCTACGAACCCTCAGGCATCTGAGCACTGCCTATTATTACCCACGGTGTGTGGTGCTCATTTACCGACCTCGGAAGGATGAAAGGCTGAGTTTGACCCTGCCGAAATTCCAAACTGTGTTGACACGGATGTCGAAGCGAGTGCTCTACTCAAATATTAATTTGTGTAATGCGCCACACGTCCAAAGGCCTCACAGCGCAACATAAGCAATACAGACAACACAGAAACACAGCAACAAAACAACTAGCTAGGCAAAGAAACACCAGAGGAAAAAAAGAAATCAGCAAATAAGATTCCCAATTCATTATGGATAGTAGATTAGGCTTTACAAAACATTCACTACAAAATGTACACAGGGACGTCATTTCACCAAAATGCCAGGGGTAGAGGAAGTGACATCACACGACCCTTGACCCCTGATGACATCACAGGAAGTGATGTCATTTGATCCCACCCCAAAGTGATATCGCGGGAAGCTATGGAACACGACCTTTCACCCGTTGACAAAACAGGGAGTGGCATCACATAGCATTGTACACTACGAAAAATATGGTTACGATATCAATATAATGTGATGTACATTTCATACAAGAATGGGTCGCCATATGTAACATTAAGATCAGTGTGTATAGGCCCATATCACTGTAAATGCAAGCAGACGTCCATGACCAAATGATAATGATGTGTTATTATATAGCACTTACGGTTAAGTGCTTTATATGAAAAAAATATACACCCAATTTCACCCAACCTGTGTTGGTACTCATTTATCAACCTCAGATGGATGAAAGGCTGAGTTGAGGCATTTAAGAACAGACTAAATTAGTGACTCACCCCCTGAAGTGTGCCTGAAATAAACCTTTAATGAGCCTAGCAATGATTGTATAGAATTCCAGAAAGACACATTATTTTGTATTCTTTCTTATTTAGGTGCAGTGCTGAAGATGTTAGACTTGTGGCACTCCTGTTCTTATTATTTTTTTTTTTAAGGGGCCTGAAAAAGAAACTCCAGAAGTAAAGAGCCACATGGTGCTGGCCAAAGCCCAGGAGGCTGCTTACAAAAAAAAAAAAGTTAACATTTTTTTTTTTACCAGAGGTCGCAAGGGAGACCACAGAGGTCGCAAGGGAGACCTCAGAGGTCGGAGACCTCTGGCAACCCCCAAATGACGTCCCTGAATGTACATCAGATGAAGTTTTAGGAAAACCATTACAGATGGAAAAAACAGTGGAGGGGCTACCACTGCCACACCCCAGCCCCTGCCTCGTAGATGGAACTTTCTGTCCAAGCATTATTCAAAAGAGTTCTCTCCCATTATCTTTGGCACTCTCCCTAACATTATGTCTGCACCTCCCCAACACATGGATCTTTTTGGGCCAAATTCTCCAGAGGCGTTCCGGTTGAAGATAAAAAATCTTTTTTTTTGGTGCAATGGATTAGTGCTGTAAAACCTGTATTGGTAATGGCATTCAGCCCTCATTTTTTTAGGGTGCAATGGGGTTTACTGATTCAAAGACCTCGGTATGCACTCTTGCTTCTATTGTGGTGCAAACTTGCCCTGTTGAGTTGTGAACGGGAATTGTTTCAGTTACAAGTTCGTACAACAATATACAATGTCCTTCCGCACTATCAACGACTCAGCCATATTATTGTGAAGTGTGTATGAGTTCTGCACCATGTGGCCATGCTGTAAAACAGCATATGCTACTGTGCAATTCGTAGAAAGATGGGCAGTGAAGGCAAATGTTGCTTTACAGTATGCTTATGTGTTACTATTGGAATCCTTCTAAATGCTCATTAAAAACTTTGGTCAACTTATGTTATAAATCACTTACAGTACTGCCAACCCATGCAAATCATTCAAAAAACGTTTCTCAAAGGGACATTATGGTTACGTTGCCCTACTAAAAACGTCCGAAATTCACTACAAAAAAACTTTATTAAAGGGACGTTATGGTTAAGTTGTCCTATTAAAAACCTATGCCATTCTGTACAAAAACTTTGTAAAAAGGACGTTATGATTACAAGTAAAATCTAAAACCCCCTGAAATTCAGGAGTTATGGTAGGCTAATCACCCATTTTTCCCACCAGCACTCTCCACTGCTACCACTACCACCCTGAACATAAAAGATGCCAAAACACATGTCATTGATGCCATCACTGACGCCATCACATCTTTAGCTCCTTTCTTTTATGTCAGCTATGCAACCATAACTCGCGCCACCACCTTCACTGCTAAGACTAACACCCAGGATGTCAAAGATGACATGACAAATGTCATTGATGACATCACTGATGACTTCAAATGTCTGGCTTACTTATATTGTGTCATTGAAAAATCTAGGCCAGGTGGTTTTCTTCACTAACAATCACAATATAAAAATTCAAAAGGTGCTGTACATGAAAATGTTAACCTTCTCAAATTTTCTTAAAGTACATGCCTTAGGGTTTGCTCTCAGGTCATGGTACACATGCATGGGGCAATAGGAGGCATCCAACACAGACTTAATTTGCATACAGGAAGATAAACTTTAATGCTATTAACATTTTCTGATGATGCTGTTTCTTTCTTCCTTCATTTAGTTTCCCTGTGTGTGCCTCTAATTTGTATGCATTGTGGGTCTTCATATGTATTTTTTCTACTACCACAAGTGTACATGCAGTCTTGCATTGTTAGCTAGTTATTGTATGTTTACCATTACATAAACGCCCCTCACATCTTGCTACCAACATAATACACACAACCTCTTGCAGGTAGGCATTTTTAATTGGCATCATTTTCACATGTGATGTCATCAGTGATGTCATCAATGACATTTGTCATGTCATCTTTGATATCCTGGGTGTTAGTCTTAGCAGTGCATGGTGGTGGCGCGAGTTATGGTTGCTTAGCTGACATAAAAGAAAGGGGCTAAAGATGTGATGGCGTCAGTGATGGCATCAATGACATGTGTGGTGGCGTCTTTTATGTTCGGGGTGGTAGTGGTAGCAGTGGAAAGTGCTGATGGGAAAAATTGGTGATTAGCCTACCATAACTCCCAAATTTCAGGGTTTTTTAGATTTTACTTGTAATCATAACGTCCTTTTTACAAAGTTTTTGTACAGAATGGCATAGGTTTTTAATAGGGCAACTTAACCATAACGTCCCTTTAACAATTTGTTTGTAGTGAATATATATATATATATATATATACCAAATTATAATTCCATCCCATGCATTATATTTTTACAAACCAATTCCCTGAATAATGAAGCAGCCACTTTTCCATCAAGTTAATCATTTTGGAATCATCCTTTTTGGGGTCCCATGCCATGCTCCATTCAGGTGCCCTTCTAAACATTATCTTGACACACAGATATAAACGGTATGCAATTATAAAGACCGTGAAGCGATGAAAAGACTCCAGTAAACAATGAAATGAAGAATTTAACCTTCTGATGAGCCACAGAAATGAAAACATGTGGCGAAACACGTGTAGAGGACGAAAGATTTACACATTTGGAATACAGTGATGAATGTATGATTAGAAAAGAAACCTGTGAATGGTCACTTTAAAAATTGTCAATTTATGAAATAGAAAATTCAAATGATGGAATGATACACAACAGATTTGTGACAAAACAACAACTCATAATGTCCTTTGGAACCACCCGGATTTGGGAAAGAATGGTATGACACACAACAGATTTGGGACCAAATTACAAATCACAATGTCATTTGGAACCACCCCAATGTGGTACAAAATATCTGATAAAAAGTCTCCATAAAATTAGTTTTTTCACCAAAAGGAGTAAGGCAATCCTTTCAATTTTTATTTTTGTGTGCCGCAAAAAGCAACCCTCAACACATGCAAGTATATATTATCATGTGACAACCTCAATCCAGGCACCATTTTGTTACCATCCCCATCCAAAAGCCCACGCATCCTCTCAGCGAATAGATCATCCAGCCGCCCTTATCAAATTAAAACTTTATCGCTGCAAGAGCGCCTGCAAAATGAAAGGTTAAATACTGGCACAGCGGGTGCAGGCGCATCCTTGGTGAGATGAGAGCGCGCGCGCGCAGCTGGAGTCCTGACACAAACGACTTCATCGCTTTGGAAATAATTCAGTTTCACACCAATAATTTTAATAGGATCTGAAAGTAACGTTTGGCAGGGAATCATCTCATCAGCGTAGGACCAGCGCTTCATTCTCAGGGCAATCATGGCGCCATGACTGCGGAATTTCTGGGCGGTTCATCTGAACGAATGTGTCTGCTCCCTGCCTACTTATGCCTAATACGCACTCCGTCTAGCCTCGCCTCCTCACACGGATACATTACAGCGCACTCAAAATTGGGATATCAGTTAAAGACACCGCTTTATTATTACATTTAATTCAGAAAATAATTGGTCTGTCACAAGAAATGAAAGAAGCAACATAACATCTGACAATGTCTGCCCATCTCCCAGCTCATGCAGGGAATCCGTGCTGCACACTTGAGTAGATGCCCTCATGCAGAATGGGTGCCACTTTTGTAGACCATTTGATTGGTAGTTTGACCTACTTTATGTTCCTATTTCAAAACCAATTTTGCCCTCCAAAGTAACACTAGTACTGAAATAGGTCGAGCTGTGGCCCAGAATGTCTAGCGCCTGGATTTCTTAGCTTGTGATTCCATAGGACGAGGAGGATGATGTCCTTGGTGTAGCTTGGCGGACAATGGCTGGCGGTCAAATATTCCCATATATTTCACCTGTGCATCCACTCATCACCCCTGCAGGATGGGGACATCTCACAGGTGTGCGGCGTGTCCCTGGGAAGGAGCTTTAGAAGTAGCTCGGACTTGAGTCCTGTAACTCCACCTGCTGAGTGACTGCAAATGCAAATTACTTCCACACACTCTACACGGTTCTACCACAAAAGGAAGCAACATTGCCGGAAAACGTGCAGTGGTGTGGACGCCTGTTTACCAAGGACGAACATGGTTTGAATGACCTGTTCTGTGAGGTGTTCCCCCCCTCAGGAGCGTATACAACCATGTTAGAGGTCACTGCGCCCTTCACAAAGGAGAACTATGCATTTGCATATCAATCTAGTCCTGCACCGAAATGCTAGACAATTCTCCTCTGACTGCTGGACTACCCCTGTGGGTGGGACCAGACAGATATGCACATGGACTTTTGTCTTCTGTGCAGGGTGCAGTGAGCCAAACCCTGCTTGTAGACCCTCCTGAGTGGAAGAACTTCCACATTGCTGGGCAGATAGCACAACGAGTAGAGCGGTTGTTTTGAGATCTGTGCAGAGTCTACCAATGCAAGTTGAAATCCCGACAGAGCCAAACTCAGCCTTTCATCCTTCGAGGTCGATAAATGAACACCACACACTGTGGGTAATAGGAAGCCGCGTGCAGATGCCTGAGGGTATGCAGCGCTATATGAATGTGAATAATTATTATTATAGATCAGGGTATTTCACCCACGTTCGTTCTCACTAGAGGTGCACACTCATCTTAAATGTACCGCAAAACGTGCCTACTGTGCCAGCAGAGAAATACATACCGCTCTAGCACATTGCCTCCACATGATGAGAC
Organism: Ambystoma mexicanum; assembly: GCF_040938575.1. Lineage (NCBI taxonomy): Eukaryota > Metazoa > Chordata > Amphibia > Caudata > Ambystomatidae > Ambystoma > Ambystoma mexicanum. Next base: position 288,268,362 of record NC_090932.1, on the reverse strand, counting down.
AAGTATACCACTTAAATGTCCTGTAATAAACTGACCTTTAATACGCCTAATGCAAAGTATAGGCTCTGTAACATCATAGTGACTCAAAATGACTTTCTTCAGTAATTATACTTTTTGTGATTTTTGAGAGTTCTTTGTTAATTTTAGACCCAGCAAATTCTAAATAAGTGTCTTCAATTACATCGGAAGGGCTGGAGAAGTGTCAATCATTTTGCAAAAGCTTCTGGGTATGCAGCATGGGCTGATTGACACGCAGAGCCCTCCCTGCAAGAGCGGACTCTCGTGTGCATCTTCTGATCTATCTATGGCGATGGTATGTGCATACCCAATGTAAAATGCCTGATATCTATGCTGTCTGCATAGGAGCTAGAAGCGTGCTTGGGTTTCTTCCGGCAGCCACTTTTCTGAATGAAATCCATCCCGAGGACATCTGTAGGCTGTGGGCCCATTGCATGGAATATTTGCCCGGTTCAAATTGAGTTTGCACGGCTGAAAAGTGACTTTGCACTGCCGACACAAACCCCGATGGATGAAAAAGTGTATTTTTGCCATGCAAAGTCATTTTGTACTGCAAAAATGACTAAGAGCTGACTTTGCCCGGACTTTGCCCAGCAAAACATTCCATGAATCGGGCAAACATTCCATGAATCGGGCAAACATTCCATGAATCGGGCCCTGTACGTAGAACTGCAGCTAGTGGTTGCTGTGAAATCGTGTGAGGGAACCTGCTGCCTGTTAAATGGACTGCATCCAAATTCCTAATGGGGACGGCCTCCACCATCTGACAAATCTGGGTGGTTGCTGTACACCACCTGTATGCTCGACTTAAGCCTTCCGTCACCCAAAAGTAGTGAATGGGCACACGACTGCGCATTGCGGCAGGAATGGAGTGGCACAAAAGATGCCACGACCGAACAAAAAGAACCGATAATTCCACTGACAGCTGAATTGACAATATTGGCAGCCTGGAGAGCCGCACACAGCTTTCCTGAATGTTGACTGGGCTGCAATAACACTGCATGCTGGTCCTGTACAAAATGGAGGACTGGAGGATGCTGGCAAAACAGCGTGTCCACCAAGAATGGCACTCTAGTGGGCTTTAGGATTTGGTGAGATTATGCAACAAAGATTGCATAACAGTTTTTGACCCTTCTCTTGAAAGGAACGGCTCCCCCTTAACACTAAGGTGTATACCCCCTTCCCTCCCCACTTACCCTGAGACTGGACAATCTGCTCCCCCGACTCTTCCCCTGGTTGCTTGTAGACCCCTTGTTGCCAAATTGCCCGCCGTCTCCCCCAGTTGACAGCTTCCTGCTCCCTTGTATTAATCCCTTGCGATCTGCTTACCTCACTGTGTACTTCCCCCTATGATTTGTAAAACACTGTTTTCTGAAGCTACATCTGTGCTCAATAAATACCCTAATAATAATACAAGTAATAATAATAATAATAATAATAATAATAATAATAATACTAATGTACAGGAATGGGTTTACTGGGCGCCAGCAGTGAGAAGTAGCCTGGGTCTCTAATAGTGTCCCTTTTGGGGTGGGACCAAACCTGATTTGCAAATGGTCTTACCCCTTACTAGAATGGCTTGGCAGGCTGAAAAGGGATGGTCTGGAGTGTTGCCCAAAGCTATGCTAGAGGTTAACAGTAATACTAAACCAACCAGCACACACTGCATTTGTTTTGCTATAGTCACCCCGAGTGGGACAGGTATGCCCAGACGTTGGTCCTGAGCCTGCTGGGCTTAGAGACCCAAGCACGACTCACTGATGGTGCCCAAAAATACAGAAACATGTTTAGGTTGATTGGGGGTCTGGTGCAGAAGGGATGTGACCAAGCATTTTGGTCTGGACTGCCCCTTTTCGGGTGGGACCAAGCATGATTTGCATATGGTCTTATCCCTTTCTGTAATGGCTTGGCAGGCTGAAAAGGACCATTGTGTGGAGGGTTGCCCAGAGCTGTGCTAGAAGTCAAGATTAATTCTAAACCTTCCAGTCATGACCTCTTTTGTTTTGCATGAGGCATTTCCTATTCTTTAATTGTCTTGATTAAATAGGATTTTGGGGGTTGTCCATCTACCGAGCCCCCCAAGCAGAAAGTTAGCCATTTTTTTCCTTGGCCTTCGGCCTCCATTCGCACCATGCCTAGCGTCTCATCTTACGCACACACTTAGTCATTCTAGTCTCCCATGACATCCACTCTTCTTCTCTTCTGCTGGCCAACCCCTGCCCGCCATGGCAATGCCCTTCATAGAAAGAGAGAAAGGACTTTCAGTAGTTTCCTTCTCCTTTCACAGATGGTGGCCATTTTGTTTTGTAAGTTTTTAACTTGCGAAATGACCACTGTGCCATTTCCCAACTTAAAAGAAAAGCTATTAGCACCCCGGAAACCATGACAGGGTGCTAATAGCAGTAACTCCCTCAGTGGAGGGTATTACCAGCAGGTAATGCCACTTGGGCCCTCGTTGCGGCCGTTGCTTCACTCAGGCCTGTGACTTAGGCCTCAGATCACTACCTCCTGGTAATCCCCCCCCCCCCACCATCTTGAGTGTTATTGCTTTAATGCTACTATTGGACCTATCAATAGAAGGACAGGGAAACTGAGCAGTGCTTAGAGAAGTGGATAGGATTGCAGGAGCAGAGGGGTTATGGCACTATAGCACAGGGCAGATAAAGGGAGAGGGTGCAGTGGGGGAGGAGGCAGAGTGAATGAAAAAGTAGGAGCTTTTAAATGAAATTGTGATCTGAGAGGATCCATCTTATCCTTTATGTTGGCCTGTGAGTGGATCACCACCCTCAAGCTCCATCACTCTTCCCCCTTTCAAAGAAGCCAACACACCCGTCAGACCCCATTCCTGCTAGGAATAAGATGAAACCCTACACACCAACCCCTTCTTAAACTCCAGTACCATTCACAATCTAACTCCCCATCAGCACCTCTTCAGCTCAATCACCCCTCTGCCCTCAAGCTCCATCACCCGCTGCACATCCCTCATATTCTATACATTTAGGTACAAGGATCCGTTACCCCCTCAGGATACTCTCCTCCTATGTTTTTCTAGGACATCTTCACCCACGCGGCCTTACACTTTCGTGTGCTTCTTCGAGTACTGTGAATTTTCTGAAGATGTGCTACAGTGATGCAGGAGGAGCCCAACGAGCACTGCAGGTGACCCGGTACTGCACTGGCTCTGCTGAGCTCCCCCAGGGCATACTGGGAACTGTTGGTGACTTTCGGTTAGGGGTCTGCAATCTTTGGCTCGCCAGATGTTTTGGTTTACAACTACCATCAGCCCGAGTCAGCACAGTCAATGGTGAGGGGTCATGGGAGCCATAGTGCAAAACATCTAGAAAGTTGCATGTTTCAGGCCCCTGCTTTAGATGCAGCAGTTGGCCTCTTGGGCACATCAAATCACCACAGGTTGTCCAGCAGAGGAAAGGAGCTGGGCAGTGAGAGCTCAGTGGACAACTCCACAGCATGTTTGTTTGTTTATTTATTTGGTAATGTGCACCGAACCCTTAGGTAGCTGGGCGCAGCAGATACAAGTATATTTAATGCTTAGTTACAACAAAAACAATGAGTACAACAAGGAGAGACAACCTTAATTACCACTTGCGGGTTACAGTGATGAAGTGGTGCTATGGGTCTCATAACACAGTCACAAAGTGCTGTGGGGTTTGATAACTCGCTTACAATAGAAACAGTAGTTACAGTAGATCCATAGGCCCTAGTTACTGTATAACAACACATTTACAATGAAAACAAGAGATAAGCAGAGATAAAACAGAGAAAAACAGGGATAAGGTATCCAAGTCCGGGGAACGGTCAGGGCTGGGCTAGAGTCCGGTGTTAGTGGTCATTTATTCGTAGTCAGTTTAGCATATTGCGTCTGAATTTTAGGTAGGATTGTTCGATTCTCAGGGCTGGGGGGAGTGCATTCCAAGATAGGGCAGCTTTGACCGGGAAGCTGGCGCTGACTGCTTTGGTTCGTTTGAATCTGGGAATCTCTAGAAGATGGGCATTGGCTGATCTGATTGGACGTGTTGAGATTCTCCTGTTTATTCTTTCTGTGAGGTATGGGGGTGCTATGTTATTCAGACACGCATGAAGTAGGGGCTGTGACGGGCCAGAAAGAGCACACATGCAACAGTGTCTGCCTATTATTATTTTTTACTGTGCGCGACAGTGGAATGTTTAAGTGAGCGCATTTTGCAACCCAACTGAGCAATAACTGAGAGATAAAGTGAGACACTACGTGAGCAAGTGCAGCCAGCCAGCACTCACTCGTTTGGAGTTCTCCGCCCAGAATCCTTGTTGAGTTTAATACCTTCTTAATTAATACAAGCGGTTCATGCAATCATAACCCATCGCATACCCTTACAATGTTTGCTCAGCAAAACATTCAATAACATTCAATAAAATATGGAGAAACAAAACTTGCCATGAAGCATCTGTGACTTGCTATAACAAGTGAGCTTCTTATTGGATAAGAATATTTATTATATAACACACTTTCTTCTGAGAACATGTCATGTTTACTTGGTAACATTCAACCAAATACCCAATTTAATGCCGTCATGTAAGGTGACTCAAGCCTAACATTTCCAGGCATTTACAAAACACATGGGGCCTGACTTACAAAGCCTTTTTCAATGGGATTGCACCATTGTAAAATGCTTTTGTAAATTATGCCCATACTATATCTTAATACGAGTAGGAAGCTTGGGAACATGTACACAGAGGAGCACTGGGGAATACAGTAAGTGTCTGCTCCATCTTATAGCGCTAGTGCGTTCCATATTTCCTTAATGACGCATAGCTCATATGTACTCCTGATCTGGATTGTATTCTAGACAGGTGGACTTACCAGCAGTGGAATGATATAGGTTTTATATTGTATGATCTCCTGTTCACATGGGTGATACTGATGTTTGGACACTTCTAAAAATGTTTAATTTTACATGTGAATGTGCAGAATGTATCTCTGTATGATAATAAAAAATATTTTTGGAGTATTGTGTACAAGAATGTTTGAGTAGGCACCTTTGGATGACTATTTATTTATTTATTCATTTTGAGGCTTATATAGCGCACCAAGCCCAAAGGCATCTCAGCGCTTTCTTACAGAGTGTAGAAGTTACAATTGTTACACAAGCAAGTAAAAAACAGACATAGCGAAGATAATGACAATACAGATAGATGGCGTGAACATAATAACATACATAGATTTCAGATTCAGGGAGGAACAAGAGGGGGTGGTAACGAGCAAGGTGAGAGGGAATTCTTGGTTACTTAAGCTTTGGGTGAAGAGGTGCGTTTTGAGTTGTTTCCGGAAGATCCAAAAGGATTCCTGAGATCTGAGTGGGAGCGGCAGCGAGTTCCAGAGTTTGCTGGCAAAAGTGGGGAAGCTGCTACCACCTGCCTTTAGGAGCTTGAGCCTGGGAATGGCTAGGCAGTGCTGATAGAATGCTCGGGTAGGTCTAGAGCGTTGTGTCAAAGTGATACTGTTGGACAGGTAAGCAGGGGCCATCTGGTGAAGACATTTGTGGGTTAAGGTGAGTGATTTGAACATGATGCGTTCCTGTACTGGGAGCCGGCGTTGTTGATGTCTAATGGCTGAGATGTGTGCAGATTGGGGACGTTGAGTGAAGCTCTGAGGGCATTGTTTTGTAGGACCTGTAACTTCTGGATATTCTGGATCTTTGTCCCGGCATACAATGCGTTGCAGTAGTCAAGGCACGTAAGGACTAAGGCTCTGGCTAGAGTAAGACAGCTGTCTGGTGAGAGGAATTTTCAGCAAGCACTAATGAGTTTGCATGTGCATGCCGTGGCTGAGGTGGTGGCATTTACTTGTCTATTAAAATTGAATGAGGAGTCTAGTTGGAAGCCAAGCGTTTTACCTGATTAGTGACTTTAATGGTGTGTCCATCTATGATGAAGGACTTAAAGAGGTGATTTAGTTTGGCGATTCTCTGTTGAGAGCCGATGATAAGCAGCTCAGTCCTATCGTCATTTAAACATAGCCCATACTGCGCCATCCAATCTTAGATAGATCGGTATATGGCATTGAGGGTGGCTGTGTCGTGGTCTCTTGATATAGGTATGAGGACCTGGGTGTCATGTGCATAATTGGTGTAGGTGACACCCAGGTCGTCGAGACGGTCAAAGAGTGGCTTTGTGAAGATATTGTACAAAGTGGGGGCCACACAGGAGCCTTGTGGCACTCCACAGGTGACTGGGTTGGGGGGTGCTTCGGCTTTAGGGGAGAAGACTTTCATAGTTCTGTCGCTGAGGAAGGATTTTATCCATAATGTGGCATTAGAGGAGAAGTTTGCTGCTAATGTTAGGTGTTTACACAGAATATTGTGGTCCACCAGATCGAATGCAGCAGAGAGGTCTAGGAGAAGAAGCAGAGCTAGTTTCCCACTGTCCCTCAGGTTGTCCATTTGGATTTTTAGATCTAGTAGTGCTGTTTCCATCCTGTGTCTTGGACGGAAACCAGACTGGCATAGCCCCAGGATGTTATTAGTTTCCAGGTATTTCTGAATTTGCAGATATGCTACTCTATCAAGAATTTTCAAGAGAATCGGTACGGTTGTTATTGGGCAGTAGTTTGTGGGAGAGTTGGGGTACAGGGTGTTTTTTTTTTAATTGGGGTAGTACCCATGCTTTTTTTAGGTCCGATGGGACACAGTTGTTTTTGAAGGAGGCATTGATAAGACTGGTGATGAATGGGGCGAGTTGGGGTGCACATTCTTTGATGACTGTAGGTTGACATGGGTCACCTTGGCACCTTGACGGTTTTAGGCTAAGGCTCTTACCTTTTTGTTTATATTGCACCTTTGCAAGAAGCAGCCTAGTCAGAGAGCTTGGAATGAACAGAGGTAGAAAAGTACCACATGTAGTAGGCTGTCATGTCCCGCTTGCGCAGATGGTCTGTGTGGCATAGCTGGAAACAGATTGGAACGATCTGGCAGGATTCCCCAAGATGGCTGCTTGAAGGATGGGATGCACTCTAGCCTTTTCCTGCTCTTCCCGGAGGCTGGCTCTGCCCCCGTTGCCAGGGAAGGGGTGTCAGACACTCAGACCAAGGCAATGTTTCATTGCTACTCTTCTACAGGCTCGCTCCGTGAATTCGAGATCTGTTAGATTTCCTTTCAAGGTCTTCCTACTGAACTCTATATCTCCTCTACACATAGCATTCCCTCCTGGTAGCAGCTCCTTACCCGTGTACCTTGCCGATCCCGACCTGAACACAAACTGCCTTCTGACTTCATCACCTGCGGTACGTCCTGTTTCAAACATCCTATAAAATAGTACCCCGCTTCCCTCGGTCACATCTTTTTTTTTTAAACTTCTTTTTATTATAAGCGTGGCAGCAAAACAACAGGCGAACAGCGTCAGGCAGAAACATTGTTAAAGAGCAGTGCACATAGCGTAGGTATACAGAAGTTACTACACATATTGAACAATCGAAGAGCAAAATGCAGTAAAATCGTGAAAAGGGGTATTAGGGAACTATGACTGGGTTAAGGACCCAGGCTGGCTGGGGGAAGCCGGGAAGGAGGGGGTGACCTGAGTCTCGACTAGGTCAGACATATAGGAGCGGAACCTGAGCCAAATATTTCTAGGTCTGGAATGTATGGGTTGTAGGTGGGACCAGGTTTCTTCCGTGTCAGAGGCCCACGTTACCGCTCTCAACCATTGGGCATGTGTGGGAGGGAAGGGGTGAAGCCAACAGAGCAGGATAGAGCGCACCGCGAGGACTAGGCAAAGACCAGCTAATTTCTTGGAGTCTCGGGGGAGGCCTGGGAGATCGTGAAAGAGACATACCAGCGGGGAGAGAGCAATGGGTTGGACAATCACAGCGGACACTGTCGAGCAGACAGCCTCCCAGAACTGAGCGAGGCGGGGGCAGGACCAAATCATGTGGATATAGTCGGCTTCATCCCGACCGCTTCTGGGGCAGTTGGCAGGATAGTCGGCAGACATACGATGCAGTCTGATCGGGGTATAGTGGAATCTGTGAAGAACTTTGAATTGGATAAGTTTGAACCGAGAATTGAGGGAGACCTGCTGCGTGCGGTCGCATAGGTGGGCCCAGTGGTCATCGGACATCTCCACACCGAGGTCTGCCTCCCAGGCGCATTTCAGTTTAGCAAAGTCTGGGATCGATCTGGACTGCAGCATGGTATATAGCCTAGAAATCTTGCCCCTCATAGGGGTGGGGGAGGTGAGCTCCTCAATTGCGGGGTTGTCAGGGGGTAATGCAGGGAATGTTTGGTAATGTCGTTTAAGGGTCTTTCGAAGGGATGCGTATTGAAGCCATACGCTCCGGTCTCTTCTCAGAGATAAGGGGAGATCAGGCCACTCGACGAATATACCCTGGTCAAACACGTCGCGTAGCAGCTCGAAGCCCGAGTCCGCCCATCGGCGCACCGCTACCAATGGGACCCGCGGGACCCCAGGGAGAAAATTCCAAAGTGGGAGATTGCCATGGAAGGCATAGGCAGTCCCCGTCAGATTCCACATTTTTGCTAGTGCAACGGCTGTGCAGGCGACCGGGTTCTGCGAGTTCCGAGCCAAGGGGGCGGGTTGCAACACCAGGGAGCGGATGTCTCGGTCAACCACTACGAGCCTCTCAAGTCGGACGTGCGGAGCAGGATCCGTGGTATCAAACCAATAGGAGGTATATTGGATTTGTGACGCCAGCCAGTATTTAAGAAAGTTAGGGGCACCAAAGCCCCCGTAAAACATGGGAGTGGAGAGGGTTCCGATTTTAAGGCGGACCGCGCCCGAGTGCCAGAGAAAAGAGTTCACGGTGCGGTCCAAGTCGCGGAAAAAGCCCCCCCCCCGGCCATAAGGGAACATTAGCGAACCTATAGAGCAGCTGGGGCAATACCACCATCTTCAGCAGGCCAATTCTGCCGGCCAGAGATATTGGGAGCTTGTCCCAGACCTGGATCTTGGCCGTCAAGTGTGTGAGATACTTCTGGTAGTTTTCGTGGAATGTCCGCTCGTATTGGCGAGCCACCCCCGTCCCAAGGTAAGTAAATGTGTCTTGGGCCCATGTGAAACCGAAGGTGTCGGGAGGGAGAGAGGTACATTCCGTGAGTGGGAAGAGAGTGGATTTCGAGCAGTTCACTTTAAGGCCGGAGATCTGGCCAAAACGGCTAATGTCTGCCAGTATAGGGGGTAAGTTGGCCGAAGGAGAGCGCACAAACAGCAACGCGTCATCCGCATAGAGGGACACTATGTCCGTATGCCCCGCGGAGCGGAGACCCCTGTGGGCATGGAGTTGGCGGAGCATGTCGGCGAAAGGCTCGATTGCTATCGCAAAGACCAGAGGAGAGAAGGGGCATCCCTGTCTCGTCCCCCTGGCGATCTTGAAAAGGGGAGAATAGCGGTCACCAGTGCTGACCCTGGCAACCGGCTCAGAGTAAAGCAGTCTGACCCAGGAAATAAAAGAGGGGCCGAATTTACAGCCCTCGAGGACCCGCCATAGATACCTCCATGAGACCGAGTCAAATGCCTTTTGCATGTCAAGGGCAACAGCCACAGCGTGTGTGTCGGGACTGATTCTATCGATAATGTTGAATAGCCGCCTCAGGTTCAGAGAAGTGGAGCGACCCGGGATAAAACCGGCCTGGTCTGGATGGATAATAGATGGTAGGAGGGGAGCCAGCCGGAGAGCCAGAGCCTTGGCAAATATTTTGACATTGCAGTTTATGAGAGACAGTGGGTGATACGAACCGCACTGCGAAGGGGGTTTACCGGACTTAAGTAGCACTGCAATCGTGGCTTCACGGAGAGAAGGAGGGAGCACCCCAGCCTCAACGGACTCCTCCCAGAGAGCCAGCAAGTGAGGGAGCAGTTGTGACTTGAAGCGTTTATAGAACTCGACTGGGATACCGTCCGAGCCAGGTGTGCGGCCTGGTGATAGGGAGTCAATTGCGGCCTAGAGCTCCTCCCGTGTGAGTGGGGAGTCAAGGGAACCCGCGGCCTCCGGGGACAGAGTAGATAGAGGGAGGGCATCGAGAAAGGAGTCAATCTCCGCCAACGAGACCTCATCAGCGTTAGAATACAGAGATTCGTAAAAGGTGAAGAATTCCCTATTGACCTCCTGTGAAGAAACCGCCATGGAGCCATCAGATCTCTCAACCCCGAGAATGTGCGGGGGCCCCGTCTCGTGTCGGATCAACCTAGCTAGAAAGCGGCCGGGGTGCTCCCCCTCTCCATACCTCCTCGCCACGCCAGGGTTATCGAGGAACCTCTGCTCGCGGTCGGCAAGAGAACGGAAATTGTCCAGTTCCTCCCCGATGTCAGTGAGGTTACCAGAGGTAGAGTGTAGTGAGCATGTAGCTTCCAGAGATGAAAGTCTAGATTCGCTGGTGGCGAGGTCCCTGCGGATCGACTTAAGAACCCAGTTCTCCTTAGACAGCGCAATCCCTCTAGTGTAAGCCTTGAATGACTCCCATAAGGTGGCGTGGGATGTTACCGAGCCCGTATTGGTCTCGAAGAACTCTTCAATCGACAGCTCAAGTTCAGAGCAAAACTCTGGGTCCAGTAGGGAAAGGGGTTTCAATTTCCAGTGTCGGGTGCGGGCGGGATCGGGGCCCCAATCTACTGTAATGGTGACGGGAGAGTGGTCAGAAAGGGTTCTCGGAAGGATCATTAGCTGAGTTACACTTTTGACCAGTATGTTAGAGATCACCCACCTATCAATACGAGAATAGGAGTCGTGAACCGAGGAGTAAAAGGAGTAGATGCGGGAGTCCGGGTAGAAGAACCTCCACGCGTCCACCATGGCCAGACGGGGAAGGGAGGACAGCGCCGCATAAGCCGCCCTGGAGAGGTGACGGGGCCAGGAGCCCGATCTATCTAGAGCTACATCGAAGATCGTGTTGAAGTCCCCACCCCAGAGGATTGGGACAAGGGGGAAACCATCGAGAAGGGAGGTGACCTGCACATAAAATTCCGGGTCATCAAGGTTAGGGCCATAGATGTTCAGGAGAATCACTTCCTTGTGGTGCAGCATGGCGTGGAGAAGTACATATCTACCCTGGGGGTCAATTGTCGAGGAGATGAGGGAAAATTGAAGGCTCCTATGAATAAGGGTCATGACTCCTCGGCTCTGGGAAGAATAATCGGTGAAAAACCTGTGAGGACCCCAGGACTTGGCGAAGCGCATGCAGTGTACAGAACAAGCATGAGTCTCTTGAAGGAAGAGAATCTTGGATCGATGGCGCTCGGCCTGCAGCTGGAGCTGTCTCATCTTCCTATAGTTCCCCATACCCCGCACATTCCAGCTCATAAAGGTCAGGGCACTCTCAATCACAGTATGGCGGTATTAAGAATAAAGCAGAATGTCCGTGACCGAGGGGTCAAATTAACAGTTCCACGAGAACAGATCCAAAATGCCTCAGCACAGTTCGCCTTCGCTGCCATCGCCACTTTTTCAATAACAAAAATCCCAACATCCCCAACATAGCCCACCCCCACCCACACCCCCCTCCCAATCAGGGGGATGACCAGCCCATCCCCTTGTAAACAAAACCAAAGCAGAGGCATCATCGCCTGGGGGTCTGAAGGCCCGACTGGCCGTAACGCTCCGGGTTGCATAAGAGCAAATAGTACACGAGAAGCCCGTGATGGAGGAGAAATGCAGATTGGACAAAGTACTTGCCAAGGGCACTACGGGCGAGCACTGAGGTTTGAACTGAGCAAGCAGGTTGCAGGATAAAGGATTGACATGGCCCCAGTTCAGGGGGGGCGGGAGGACCTATGCGCCTCCCGTCGGGGACCAAGGATCACCGCTGTGCCGAGATCAGGGGAAAGGGATCAGCCAGGAAAGTGTTCATCAATGAATTTGGAGGCCTCCTCTGGAATCGTGAAGAACAAAACCTGATTGGAGTGCTCTATGCGAAGCTTGGCCGGATAAAGCATAGCATATTTGATGGAGTGGTCTCGCAGCCTGCGTTTCACTGCCTGGAAGGTCTTGCGTTCCCGCTGGACCGCCGTTGAGAAGTCGGGGTAAAGATGGATCCTAGCACCGCCCAGAAGTAGCTCACCCTTGAGTCTCGCAGCCCTGAGGAGGGCGTCGCGGTCGTGGTAGTTTAATACGCGGGCTATGATGGGTCGAGGAGGGGCACCAGGCCTAGGTTTCGCCACCAGGGCACGATGTGCCCGTTCAATTGCGAAGTGTGGAGAGAGCTCGGGCTCGTCCAGGAGCGACAGAAGTGTGCGTTGAACAAAGTCCTCCATTGGCTCATGAATTTCATCCTCGGGGACCCCGATGATGCGGAGGTTATTGCGCCTCGAGCGAGATTCCAAATCTTCATTTTTCTTTTCCACCTCAGTGACTCGGTTGGAGAGAGCGACGACCTCGGTGCGAAGAGCCCCCAGCGCATCCTCAGCAGAGCCGACCCGTGTCTCGACCTCCAATACACGGCTGTCCGTCCTCTCAATGTGGGCCTTAATAGAGGATATGGTACCGTTCATGTCGTCAAGTTTGGAGTGGAGAGCGGTGAAACCCTCACGTATAAAATCCATCATGTTCCGGGAATCCGGGGTTGTGTCGAGGGGGGCCTCGGAGGCCGGCTCGGTGGGCTCCTCAGATGGCTTCCCCGCAGCCCTCGCAAACATATTGATGGAGCTCTGCTTCCTCGCACCTCCCTTGGTCATCCTGGCTTTTACGTGTATCAGGGAGAGAGAAGAGGGAGAGATGAGAGCTAGATGTTAGTGTCAAAGAGCGTCCTCCGGGATACCGGGGCCAATGCGTGTACCGGGGCAATGTAGGCCAGGAACAACCAGTGGGCTCACCCCGAGTCCGGGGGGTAAAGAGTAGAAGTTGTGACCCCTCTAGGGCTGGAGGGTAGATGTCGCCAAGGTTGGTGTAGTGGGCCCAAGCGTGCCCAGGCGACGCGGCACACAGTGGCAGGCGCGTAGTTCAGGGAATCCTGTGGAGGCAGTAACGCGGTGTGATCACCCGCGCCGCAGCCCCAGGGCGCAGGCAGCCCGGGGGGAGATGGAGCGCGGCCCCGCGGGTCCCAGCGGCTAGGTCCATTTTCCAGCAGGGGTTAGCGGCGTCGAAAGAAAGGCAGGGGGGTGGAGGGGGTCAGCGCCGCCCCAGGCCCAGCAGTGGCGCCAGTCCCAGCACAGGGGAGACACCCGCAGGGTATAGTAGGTGCGAGCGGTCGAGCCGGGATCACAGCGGCCAGGTACAGTCCCCCCCCGCGCTCCCCCTACCTCCAAGCCGCTACGGAGTCGAAGTGGCCCCTCAGGGCACGGACCAAGGGCCCGGGGCCGGTCGGCGCCCGCAAGCCGCACCAGGAAGGAGAAGAGTTGGCGGTCTGAGGAGGTCCCGGCTGAGCGGCTCACAGGGATGAGGAGAGGCCCGGCCGGCCACAGTAATCCGGCGCGCCCCGCCGGGCGGGCGCCCCTCCCCCAAAGCGGCCCGCAGCGCCGCGGCCTCAGGTCAGAGGAGGGCCGACGCCGCCGGAGCCGCGGGGCGGGGAGGGCGGAAGGCTGCAGCCGCAGGAGAGAAAGAGAGGCGCAGCCCCGTCCTCGGGGCTCGCAGCGGCCCCAGGCTGCGCCCAGCCGCGGTAGTGGTGCTCCCGAAGGATCGGGTAAAGGAAGCAGGTCCGCAGGTGGCGTCGGGCAGAGCAAAACAGGATCGAGCGCTCTGCTGGTCCGGAGCACGGCGTTTAGGCGGCCATCTTGATTGCCACGCAATAGCGCCCCCCCCTTCCCTCGGTCACATCTAATACTTTCAAATTCACTTTGTGTGTCTGAATTTTCTCCTTCAGAAACATTGCAACTGTGCATTGTTACCATGGCAAAGAGTGCAGCGTTCCACGAACCCAGAAGCTCACAGCTTCTCCCTCACAGTATCGGCTGCAGCGCCGCAGGTGTTGTATTAGAGAATCAATCCCGGTAGGTTTCATAAACCTTTCTTCTTCCTCTGACCTTACTACTTAGATATCTACTTACATGTAGCTTGCTACCTTATGTTCTTTGACCCCTCGGAAGCACCACACAGACACATATCTAGATGCAGGGTTTCACCACACAACCTCTCCACTCGTGGGCTGTCATGCAAAAGGTTAATCAGTAATTCCTTACCTAAACATGCATGATCAACTTAGACACCCATCTCTAACTCCTATCATTCTATCAACAGTGTGATTCAAGGAGAGTCTTCCATTCTTCACAGCAAGAAATCTAGCACCAGACTCCATACACTGACAGCATCAATCCAACAAGAACAGGAATTAAGGTTTTCTCCCCCAGAGGGATTCCCTGGAAATCCAATTCCATCCTGGCTCGAAGTGCAGCAGGCAGGCGTTGGACAACCAGGTAAATGATTTATACATCTGGACTTCTCCCTCTGAGTTGGGTTGGTGATCCTTGTGTCAAAATGTCCTTATTCAGTATTTTGTTATCATGCATTACATGGGCCATGAATGACAAAGGTGGGTGATGGAGAAGGGCAGACTAGCAAAGAATGTGCATATGTGAAAGGTCAATCATCAGCTGTACATCAGACAAGCCACTGGCAACACCCACCATGTCATGCAAAGCCTAAAAGAGCCATGTATGCTAGATGCCTGAAAGGAAGTGCCTACAACCACATACCCATACCCTACACCAACCAACATTCACTCCTGTTGAACATCACTGTAAATGGACCTCAGGACAATATGCAGCTTGTCACTCATCCCCCAAAAGGCCACACACCCTGAAGGAGACTGTCCCAGTAAGTGTGCGTTGATCCCAGGGTGCACTCTAAACTCACACAGGTAAAATAGATGAAGAAAAGCTGTGGTGAGTGGACGATGTTACACATGCATGGGCACCCAATGTGCACACACAACGTGCACTCACTGACAGTGCTGGACGAGATGAACAAGGAATGCAAACCAAGAAACATACAACACACACTGGTGTAGAAAACCAACAGAAACAAACACTGTACAAAAAGTGACCTCATTGGGTAACACAGAAGCAGTCAGTCAGGGATACACATGCACATATCTGTCCAAACCTACATGCAGCAAGTCTGACAAACCTGTCCTGTGGAGTCAATGTACACAGATGGCCATAATTTTGTCACCAGAGGCTATGGCATGAAGCGGAGCTGCGGAGGATGGGCAGACCTGACACTCAACATGTGTCATCCATGTGGAACAGTGGCAGGGCAGGTCATGTATGTGGACAAGGGGGTGGATGAGGAAGTGGCACAGGTCAAAGAGTAGTGTGCACAGGGAGTACATCTGCAGTGCTCGGTAGGATACATGGTTTCAGGGGGAGTATACGGGTGTCAGTAACGTGACATCATCATGGTCAGTGAGGCAAGTGTTGGAGAACCAAAATAAACAGAGTGCATATACCCAGAGAATGCATGCCCTCAATTAGTAGAAACATCTAGAATTAATGAAATCTTGCCAATGGCTAAAGTGTGACAAGTGCCGCCCAATCACTTCCATGAATTGTGTCAATTGTGTAATTGCCTCCACCAAAACAATGCACCTGCATCGAAGTGTAACTGCACATACACACACATGCATGGAGACAGGCACACATTGGGACAGACATTAATTGTCAAGCCCCCCCACCTAGTAAAAATGTGTCATGCATGCAAAGACCAAGCCTACCAATAACACTGACACAACACGAGAGACAGTGCACATGCTCACCTGCAAACAGAGCTGGCATGATGTGATTCCCTCATCACCTCCACTGGGAACTGAACCTCCAAATACTTGAAAGGAGGGCCAGTGCTTGGCAGAGGGCATGGGGACTAGGCACATGAAAGGGTGCAGGGTGGACCTCCCATGGAGTGCTGTCACTGGATGAATCAGGATCACTGTAACAACATGGGACATTGCATTTCAACAGCCATAGTTCTTGAACCCATAGGCCCTTTATGTGAGGTAGCTCTATCTGGGATGGATGGGGATGCAGATCTTACTCTGACACCAATAACCAGACCGACTCAGGAAGTTGGACAATCTTTAGCTGTTTTATTAACAAGTATCTAAAACAGGGAGTACAACGGGCATCAACGGACACAGCACAAGCATTCTTAATGTTTCACATGAAAAAACACATATTTAAAACAAAAATGTGTCATACGTGACGTATTACTATGTGGCAAAATAAGAAAACCTACTTGGGGTTGTGATATGCTTAAGGAGAACATCTAAGGATACTTTTTATGGGGAATAGGACTGTGATTGGATCTCTAAGGTCAGGTGGACAGCTATTCCCACCCCTAGTGCAAGTAATCTTCCCCGTCATAAAATACACAAAGTTTCATTGGCTTTCAAACTATAGGGCTCTTTACTACGCGGCCCTCTATGATTGGTTGGCATGCTTGTACCCTTCTGGAATATTCCACTCACTAGCAGCATGCAAGCTAGTACCCCAGATGCTGGAGGGTTGGACTTGACCATGCCTCACCACCCAATTAACCCAACATCCATCATCACTCCTAGTGTCTGCCAGTGGAATTAGTCTTTGAACTCGCCCTTTCAAGTATCACTGCACCTGAGAATAGAAGGGAGTGTGAGCATGGTCTTATCTTCTGGTCTTGGTGTAGCTCAGCCAAAGTCTATTTCCATCTTGACCATGTGACAGGAGAACGTGTTTTGAAGTCCTTCTTTGCATTTAACACTATTAAATGAATAAAACCTGGCACTTCTAGTGTTTTTCCATTACACCTCAACAGGAGCTCATCTCACTTGTCACGTTCATTGTATCTTCTCAAATAGATAACCAGTTTCTTGGCTGCCCCAACTCTTGACACCGGGCCAGACAAGCCTTTCTCGAATCTTCCCTCAATGATAGCTGTTTTCTTTTACTGCACCACACTTTCAGCCCTTTTGTTCATGGAGTCCCAGTTTGCTAAAATACGTTGTGGAACATCCAGATTCGATACACACTTATAGATATATTGGAAGCACTGCCTGCAGTCTATTCACTATGTAGAGCCAGCCTCATGATTACTTAGTCCTTTTCAGCATCTGTACAATTATAAAACGGCTTGCATTTTCTTCAGTGCTCTCCGCACGTGCAATCTTCATTCTGCACATGAAATGTTGGTCGATTCTTTACTTTGTCATCAGATTCTAGAAGGCCTATTTACTCTCTTCTTTGGAATCTTTTCTGGGTGCATCATTTCTGCTTCATGTGACGTTACCAGTCTTCTCTTTCATTCATCTTCACACTTCTTCCGGAACCTCCTTTAAAAGACTGCCATTTCTCTGCGGGTACATCCTATAGGGTTTTCTCAATGGATACCTTATTCTAGGACTCTTCACAGTATAGAGACCATTATTGGCGCCAAGCATGTCGCAATTTCCGGTTTCCAACATATAGGCAAAATGGGGGTGGGACTTCCGGTAGAGGCACTTGGCTCCTCCTCTACATTCTCAATCATACATACAGCACATATGTGTCCAGATTACATATACCAAATCCTACCTGCATATCCCATCCTCTTGACCTCAAGGCAGCCATGTCAGTTGACACCACTGTGCATGGCTGCAAGTCCACAACTGCATTCATCATGCCATTGAGAGGTCAACTGCACATCTCAATGGAAAAATAAAAAGAATAAGCAAAGAATTCCTCCTTGGAAAGGGCAAAACAAAACACATGCCACCATCTGGGCCAGGGGGATTGAAAACCAACAACAAAATGTCCATGCCGAATCAAGGGGCCAAATAAACCATAAAAAGATCACACCAGTCATCTACAAAAGAAAAGAAAAAAGTCCATCCTGGACTGGGGATGGAGGGGGGTCCACCATGCGGAGGGAGGGGGAGGGTGTATATCAATATCCACATGAGTGGAACAAAAAAAACAAAAAAATGGGCTCATGAACCTCACGGTAATGATGGACCAGGAGGCTAGTCTGTGCTGGCACCCCCATCCTGCGGTCGATCTGCAGGTGGCTGTGGTTTTGAAGCCATACCACGCAGTGCTGAGGCCTGGTCTTTACTGGCCACGGCCAGCAGTGACCCGGTTGAATGCACCAGCACAGTAAAGGCAGTGAGGTCTCCATGCATGTTCTCATGAAGGTCTGCAGAGTCTGTATGCGTGCTGACCCGTGATGCAATGAGTTTCTCGGAGAGTGTCTGAAGGCATCCACCTCCCTGTGGATCAGTGTCCTCGGGGCTGTGAGTTTGACATGGATTGCAGTTCTCATGGCCTTGTGGGATGTTTTTACCCATGCATACAAGCCCTACCATAAAACTGTGCAGTACTGGCATGGAAAACATCATGATGGCCAGAAGAACTCCCCAGAGAGTGCACAGGGAAAACATGAAGAATAGGCTGCCATCCATTTTTGCCTATGTTGTGAGCACAGGAGGGCACTGCCTAAAACCACCATTGGGCTACACACACAGTAGCCTGAAACCATTGGGAATGGCAATGCTGATTGCCAAAAAAGCAACTCAGAACTGTGGGGAATTCATTTTCTTAATCCCAAAAATGGTTGCATTACCAGTACTCACCACTATCAGAAAGCCGGCGTTTTAAAACCACCAGACTTTTGTGTAAAACTGCACAAATGAAACAAAACCAGATGAAGGAAAGACTTGCTAAGAGGTGGAAGAATGTAAAACCATATTCTGAAATGACTTGAAGGAAGTAATTATTTAAAGTATAGGTACAAATTGTCAGTTTGATTTGAATGTAGAAAACTGGGAACAAAAAGTGACATTTAGCTGAAACCTGGTTTAGTGAAACTGGATTCTGCCTGACAACTACCCCCGACAGGAGAAACCTGTTCAGCCACTCTTCCCAGGCCTAGCTGCATCCTGCTGCCACTTGCCAAAAGGAGTTGTCACCTCTCTGATTAGATTAGGGGTGGAGCACCTGGGAACTGGAAGGAACAGAACAATGCAACTCCCTTGACTCAGGCAAATGTTATATTGGGGGCGTCGTAAAGTGGCTTCCTCTTAGGGGAAACTGGGAGGGGCAGTGCCTCTGCTAGCAGCTGAGCTGGGGGGAAGTGGATAAACCAGTTATTCCACCCTGTGATGTGGGAAGCCATACCCCTTTTTGACCAGGGCATAATTTTAAAAAGATAGATAACTCATAGTGCGGACTTGTCAGAATTATATAAGTAATATCATTATTTTTGTGATTTTTCTGTGAACATTTTGAGAGGCGTTAGGACCCTGTGGTGTATTCTGGGGGGTTGCTAGCGGAAAATAGGGTCTCACTCCAAATGTCTGCATGTTAAAAATCTGACACTTCATCAATTAATGTCCATACTCCTTGCGCACATATGTGTGATTTTGGGTAAATGTCCGATATTGCAAAACCAGTTAAAAAGCTCAAAATGTTGTCATTTTTTAATGCAAGCCCCCAGGAAGATCAGAGGTGGACAAGCATGGACCATAAGGAATATATAATGTGCACATGTAATTTCAACAAATTGTATATCTGGGAAAGATGTATTTGAATCAAATATAAATTTGTGGGCAAACTGACCAGGGGAGGATCCTCTGACCCATAAACAGACCTCATCATGATGACAATCCATTTCCTTCCCCAAATCATGGGAGAGGGGAGAATTGGGCCAATGACAAGTAGAGAGGGCCAGGCTTAGCTAGGCCCAGGCACACACCCATTTTCAAAACACATAAAAAGAGACTGCTGGGACAGGTAGAGACATTCAATTCCATTAGCTGCGGAGCATGCTGACCGACGACTTCACATCCAGAGATCCAACACTTAGACTTCCAAGCTAAACAGAGACTACAGAACTTTGAACCAAGAAGGCCCACTGCAAGCAAAAGTATTTGCCAGCAGGCCTCAAAATCATTTGCAAACTATCCCACAGCCGGGCGAGCTGTCTGAATTCTTTTGCCAAGAACTCTTGCCAGTACCCAGAAAGCAGTGTTATATCCAGAATCCACTTGATCCGGACCGGAAAGCAGAGCAGTATCCAGAACCAGAGGCCGCTGAATCCAGAGAGGCTAGTCCAGCAGAGCAGAGTTGACCCAGATCGCTGTGAGCAGAACCGGTGCCTGATTGACCCGCCGAGCAGACAGAACTGCAGCCGGACGTGTTAGGCAGATCTGTGACGAGGCCTAGTTCAAATTTATATTGTGAGTACCTAGCAGAACTGTGCAGAACCAATCTCTTAGTTAAAATAATCTAATCCAAACTATTTTAACCTAAGTAGAACAGCCTCCTAGAAATCGTGTCATCTGTCATTTGTAAAGCTGCACAACTGTCACCTGTCAATTCTGAAGCTGCAAGCTGTCACCTGTCATTTTGAGTTTACTTTAAATCCGAAAAACTACATTTATTTAATCGTCCGTATCTCTGGAACCGTTTGGAACGAAATTTAACTTTCATCTGAAAGCTTAGAATCTAAGCTTTCCAACAAGCCTACAACCGACTTCCTACTCCTTATACTCCGCGAAATTTACCGCGATTTGCGATTTTGGCTCAATTTCTCCACTTGTCAAAATAGCAGCTCCATTCTTTCTTTTGTTAAAATCAGTTTGCAACTTGGTAATAACTCATAGAGCATTGCTAAAGTGAGCCTGAACTAATACCAACATGCATCTCCCACACACCCTGAATCTCTAGAGGGAATTAAAATCAGATGGCACATTTTCCCATCCATTACCATCACATTTAAAAGCATTTTGGGCCTGTGTTTCAAACTCCTACCTGTTTCCTCTAAGCTTGCTGGGGGGAACTGAATGTCGTATTGTATTTGATTGCATTCCTGAGAACTGTGTGCTCCTCTTTCCATCTCCTTCCATTTCTTACATTGCATAGGTGAGGGGGGTGAATTGCCAGAGAAAAAGTGATTATCTTATCTTTTGCCAAAATCATATCAAGTATTTCTGTACTGCATTTTATTCCTCATTGCTTTTCCCTTGAAATCATAAAAGTATTTTTGCTACTTTATCCATCCTATACTAACTCCTCATTGATTGTAAAGAAGTGGGCTAGTGCCAGATTACCCATTGTTGATCAACATCATATGTCTAAGTATACTATCAGATCTTAAGTTATCGAAGTGTGATATATACATGGTTTAAAATTTCAAATAAACCTTTTAATTTGCAAAACAAACCTACTTCTTGGCTCAGTGGGGTCAGGGGGATTCTAAGAGAGGGGTGTTATACAAGGGTAGTCATCCAGAGTACTGAACTGAATATAAAAATACATCAATAAGGGTTTTCCTCAGCATCCCAGACTAGGCATTGACTTAGCTGTAGTGTTGATTGAATATCGCTTACAGCCTGCATCTCAAGCCTGAGGCCCTCTGCGTGCCTGAGCATCTGCATGCAGGGACGCCTGCAGACACCCTAGATCAGCCCGTCGGCTCTTGATGTTGGCCTCCATGCACAGTCTGTGGGAGCGGCATGAGGACCGAATGACCTGCAGCTGTTGCTCTACCCAGGCCGCTGGTGGAGCCATGGTCTTGGCCATCTTATCCATGCCCTCTTATATTTTGTCCAACACGTTGCTGTGTTGTATGGTGGCACACAACATCAGCTGCTCCCACTCTGTCTCCCTAGCTTGCACACATCCACCACATTTGCGGGACCCACAGCGGCCTGATACAAGGGACCATGGCTGTTGCTGTGGTGGCCCTGTCGTTGGCTGCAGGTCTGCAATCCTCCCTTCGACATCAGCCCCAGGACCTGATGCCAATTCAAGGGAGGGGGGCCTTTCAGCTGTAACCACCAGACAGGGCGCCCATCACTGACTGTCATTGCGAAGCCAGCCGCACAGCCGCAGACTCATGGACCCCATCTGATCCGCACCATTGGGGCCCTCACCCTCGCCCTCTTTGAGGCATAAATATCCAGTTCAGAATCAAAGCCAGCTGGTTCCCAAATGTCTGGCGAGTCCGCAGCACGACTGCGGATGGTCTGGAGCACCAGTGGGTTTTCATGATGTACAACACCACGTCCTCCACTGGGGGTCTGATGCACCACTGACTCTTCCTCCACCTCTCCATCTGATGTATCCTCACCTGCACATGGAGCGAGAAAGACATATTGGTCCATGTGCAATGACATACAAATGTACATTTACATCAAAGTGCACTCACACAACAAATGCCAGTTCAAGCGGGCATCACCCATTGTGTATTCATACACTTTGAGCTGCAAGCAATGGATGCATGGCATTTGCTGACCAGTGTTACCCCCCCAGCCCCACTCTCCCGGTCATGTCCATGCCGTCAGTGGAGATGTTTACATACAAAAGTGACGTAAACGCACAATGATGGGCCATGCAACTGCCATGTCAGCACACATACCAGGGAAAAGAACAGCACATGTCAGATTGTAATGCTGAAGGACATCACATGGCAACAGTCATCCACCCATATCCACAGACACCACCACGGTCAACACATGAGGTTCTGGGCAAAGGTAAGGGGGAGTGAAAATGCCTCTGTGTAGGTGCATCTGAAAGTGGGCCTTCTAGGCAAGAGCCGTGAAGTGAATAGAGAAGGAGAGAGGAATCACAGATGACAACAAGGTACATTGACCCACAAGAGGGTGAGGGGAGTGGGCCCATGGTGTGGAGACAGAGTGTGGGAAGGAACGCGGGACCAGGAGTCACAATGAGTAGGCTCTCTGTGTCAATGGCATTGAGGCAGAGACTGTTACCAGTACACCATGCCTGTATCACAAACAGGCAGTACTGTATGATAGAGGATGAGGGGGAGCCAGGGAGTGAGGTTTGTTTGAGTGTTGCGTGCCATCTGCATTACAGTGCCACGTCCCTACCCTGTTGCTCATGCCCAAACCATGCAGGTGGGAGGCTGTGTTTGTGCAAATGTGTAGCGCATACAACATATCCCGACACACAGTATTTGGACATGTTGATAAATGTCATCCAAGGGCCATGAATGGCATGTATGTGCAACAATCAATCTCATAAGCAATGAATCCGGCATGGATTTTCTTCTTTGCAAGGCAGTCCCTGAATATGCACATCGTCCCACAATGCTGGGTGACAAGTTCATGGCCGTACATGCTCAGACTGTGAACCGGCACTGCCTCAGATGCATATCACATTACACATGTTGCAACAAAGCCATCATGCCACATCTGGGTGTGGGATGTAGCTGGCATGTCTGACCTTACCAGACAGATGACACAGGTGTCGGGAACTGTGCAGGTATCCAGTTCACAGACAGGCCACTGTCTGCGCAACTGCATAGCACAATGATGGAAGTGACAAAGCATGTGCCTGTCAAGTCTCAATTGACATACACATACAGGCCTTTGACACCAGACAGGTGCCTTAACATGTAATTTACATGACATGTTTGAACAACTACCATGCACATGATTAAAATAGAATGCAGTCATGCACACTCATTGCCATTCATGATGTTCATGTCCAACCACATGTGCTGTCTACAGCCATGTGATTTTCATGTTACAAGGATGCCAACCTCTGCATGACAACCCAACAACAGCCATTGTTCACCATACAGTGGATGGCGTAACCCCTTAAAACACCTATTAGTACAAGCAACTACATCATGCCTGTAACTCAGGGCTGTGGTTTGTGGGCCCTCATGCACCTGCACTTAGGGCAAACCACAAGGCGTAGTGACAGCCAGCTCACATATGCAACATGATAAGGCATCACATAGGTGCAGATGAAAAATGTAACATGCAACTCAGCATGACGTGATGTGATAATTCTATATTGATCGCATGCACCTGTCTAGCAGTGCAGGGTGACACGCCACATGAATGTAGCACACAACAGTACATGTAGGTGTCTCATGGTGCTCATGTACCAGGGGGGTACCCTGTGGGTGATGTGTAATATCACAAAGACATGTGCCACACATGCCTGCCACATGGGGTACTCCCAGTATGATGGCCATGTGACATGAGTCTGTATGTCAGAAAACATGCATTACCCAAGGATAGCTTACAACTGCAGCATGATGTGCCACTGCCCAAAAAAAGTGGCTCATGCATGACAGGCAAAACCTACGATGCACAATGACAGTCACTCACCAGATGTGTCCTCATAATCCTCCAGGCCTCCCACGCCATGCACCTGCTCAAGGAAAATGAATTGGCTCGTGGTCTCTTCATGCAGTGCCAGCTGCTCCTCCTTTCATGGCCCCCTCAAGTTGCCATTGCAGAGGCCATGTTGACACTCAGCTTGTGCTTGGTGCGACGGGTGAGATAATTCGAGTGCTTCGAAATCTGTTCAGCAAGGCGCATCTCCACCCTTAAGGCAGTGATTTGGTCCGTGATAGGCTGCCAATGCACCATACGTTGTGCGGGTGTATGGGTACTCCCCGCATACGGGCACATGTCACGATGATGATCCATGACATAGTCACTGAGGTTCTGGAACTCCTCATCATTGAAGTTCTTGTTATTCTGCGGGCCAGTGTCATGTGCCATGTCTTGGGGTTGAGCTCCTTCCTGCTGTGCAGGGTGCCCCTTCCTACGCCGAGTGGCACAGTATGTTGGCGCTGCCCTTGTCTGGCTGGGACCACGTTGACGTCCAGGTGCTGGGCCACCTGTGGACTGGGGACTGCCACGTCCTCCAGGGGCTGGGGCAGATGTCTCCACACCACGTCCCCAACCCCCTGGGGCTGGGGTAGATGTGTCTTCACCACGTCCCCAACCCAAATCCCGTCTGCTCCCTTTCCCTCTTGGGACCTTTCCACTCATGTCACAGGTGTATGGGATGAATGGTAGGAACACCAAGTTATTTTCCTGGGCAATATGAGTGAGGGAACAGTCTACGTGATGTACGACATAGATTTGTGGTCCAGCAAGGCTCAAATGTACTCCACTTAGCAGTTCGGGCTGGACTGCCCCTTTTGGGGTGGGGCCAAGCCTGATTTGCATATGGTCTTCCCCTTCTGTAATGGCTTGGCAGGCGAAGAACAGTGGTCTGGAGGGTTGCCCAGAGCAATGCCAGTGGTTAAGATTCATTCTAAACCTTCCAGCCATCACCTCTTTGTTTTTGCTTTGTCACCCCGAGTGGGACGGGTATGCCCAGACGTGGGTCCCGTGCCTGCTGGGCCTAGAGACCCAAGCTACTCCTCACTGATGAGCCCCAACAAGGGCGAAACATGTTTGGGGATGCTTGTGGTCTCGTGCAGAAGGGATGTCACTTAGCAGTTCGGGCTGGACTGCCCCTTTTGGGGTGGGGCCAAGCCTGATTTGCAAATGGTCTTCCCCTTCTGTAATGGCTTGGCAGGCGAAGAACGGTGGTCTGGAGGGTTGCCCAGAGCAATGCCAGTGGTTAAGATTCATTCTAAACCTTCCAGCCATCACCTCTTTGTTTTTGCTTTGTCACCCCGAGTGGGACGGGTATGCCCAGACGTGGGTCCCGTGCCTGCTGGGCCTAGAGACCCAAGCTACTCCTCACTGATGAGCCCCAACAAGGGCGAAACATGTTTGGGGATGCTTGTGGTCTCGTGCAGAAGGGATGTCACTTAGCAGTTCAGGCTGGACTGCCCCTTTTGGGGTGGGGCCAAGCCTGATTTGCATATGGTCTTCCCCTTCTGTAATGGCTTGGCAGGCGAAGAACGGTGGTCTGGAGGGTTGCCCAGAGCAATGCCAGTGGTTAAGATTCATTCTAAACCTTCCAGCCATCACCTCTTTGTTTTTGCTTTGTCACCCCGAGTGGGACGGGTATGCCCAGACGTGGGTCCCGTGCCTGCTGGGCCTAGAGACCCAAGCTACTCCTCACTGATGAGCCCCAACAAGGGCGAAACATGTTTGGGGATGCTTGTGGTCTCGTGCAGAAGGGATGTCACTTAGCAGTTCGGGCTGGACTGCCCCTTTTGGGGTGGGGCCAAGCCTGATTTGCATATGGTCTTCCCCTTCTGTAATGGCTTGGCAGGCGAAGAACGGTGGTCTGGAGGGTTGCCCAGAGCAATGCCAGTGGTTAAGGTTCATTCTAAACCTTCCAGCCATCACCTCTTTGTTTTTGCTTTGTCACCCCGAGTGGGACGGGTATGCCCAGACGTGGGTCCCGTGCCTGCTGGGCCTAGAGACCCAAGCTACTCCTCACTGATGAGCCCCAACAAGGGCGAAACATGTTTGGGGATGCTTGTGGTCTCGTGCAGAAGGGATGTCACTTAGCAGTTCGGGCTGGACTGCCCCTTTTGGGGTGGGGCCAAGCCTGATTTGCATATGGTCTTCCCCTTCTGTAATGGCTTGGCAGGCGAAGAATGGTGGTCTGGAGGGTTGCCCAGAGCAATGCCAGTGGTTAAGATTCATTCTAAACCTTCCAGCCATCACCTCTTTGTTTTTGCTTTGTCACCCCGAGTGGGACGGGTATGCCCAGACGTGGGTCCCGTGCCTGCTGGGCCTAGGGACCCAAGCTACTCCTCACTGATGAGCCCCAACAAGGGCGAAACATGTTTGGGGATGCTTGTGGTCTCGTGCAGAAGGGATGTCACTTAGCAGTTCGGGCTGGACTGCCCCTTTTGGGGTGGGGCCAAGCCTGATTTGCATATGGGCTTCCCCTTCTGTAATGGCTTGGCAGGCGAAGAACGGTGGTCTGGAGGGTTGCCCAGAGCAATGCCAGTGGTTAAGATTCATTCTAAACCTTCCAGCCATCACCTCTTTGTTTTTGCTTTGTCACCCCGAGTGGGACGGGTATGCCCAGACGTGGGTCCCGTGCCTGCTGGGCCTAGAGACCCAAGCTACTCCTCACTGATGAGCCCCAACAAGGGCGAAACATGTTTGGGGATGCTTGTGGTCTCGTGCAGAAGGGATGTCACTTAGCAGTTCGGGCTGGACTGCCCCTTTTAGGGTGGGGCCAATCCTGATTTGCATATGGTCTTCCCCTTCTGTAATGGCTGGCAGGCGAAGAACGGTGGTCTGGAGGGTTGCCCAGAGCAATGCCAGTGGTTAGGATTCATTCTAAACCTTCCAGCCATCACCTCTTTGTTTTTGCTTTGTCACCCCGAGTGGGACGGGTATGCCCAGACGTGGGTCCCGTGCCTGCTGGGCCTAGAGACCCAAGCTACTCCTCACTGATGAGCCCCAACAAGGGCGAAACATGTTTGGGGATGCTTGTGGTCTCGTGCAGAAGGGATGTCACTTAGCAGTTCGGGCTGGACTGCCTCTTTTGGGGTGGGGCCAAGCCTGATTTGCATATGGTCTTCCCCTTCTGTAATGGCTTGGCAGGCGAAGAACGGTGGTCTGGAGGGTTGCCCAGAGCAATGCCAGTGGATAAGATTCATTCTAAACCTTCCAGCCATCACCTCTTTGTTTTTGCTTTGTCACCCCGAGTGGGACGGGTATGCCCAGACTTGGGTCCCGTGCCTGCTGGGCCTAGAGACCCAAGCTATTCCTCACTGATGAGCCCCAACAAGGGCGAAACATGTTTGGGGATGCTTGTGGTCTCGTGCAGAAGGGATGTCACTTAGCAGTTCGGGGTGGACTGCCTCTTTTGGGGTGGGGCCAATCCTGATTTGCATATGGTCTTCCCCTTCTGTAATGGCTTGGCAGGCGAAGAACGGTGGTCTGGAGGGTTGCCCAGAGCAATGCCAGTGGTTAAGATTCATTCTAAACCTTCCAGCCATCACCTCTTTGTTTTTGCTTTGTCACCCCGAGTGGGACGGGTATGCCCAGACGTGGGTCCCGTGCCTGCTGGGCCTAGAGACCCAAGCTACTCCTCACTGATGAGCCCCAACAAGGGCGAAACATGTTTGGGGATGCTTGTGGTCTCGTGCAGAAGGGATGTCACTTAGCAGTTCGGGCTGGACTGCCCCTTTTGGGGTGGGGCCAAGCCTGATTTGCATATGGTCTTCCCCTTCTGTAATGGCTTGGCAGGCGAAGAACGGTGGTCTGGAGGGTTGCCCAGAGCAATGCCAGTGGTTAAGATTCATTCTAAACCTTCAAGCCATCACCTCTTTGTTTTTGCTTTGTCACCCCGAGTGGGACGGGTATGCCCAGACGTGGGTCCCGTGCCTGCTGGGCCTAGAGACCCAAGCTACTCCTCACTGATGAGCCCCAACAAGGGCGAAACATGTTTGGGGATGCTTGTGGTCTCATGCAGAAGGGATGTCACTTAGCAGTTCGGGCTGGACTGCCCCTTTTGGGGTGGGGCCAAGCCTGATTTGCATATGGTCTTCCCCTTCTGTAATGGCTTGGCAGGCGAAGAACGGTGGTCTGGGGGGTTGCCCAGAGCAATGCCAGTGGTTAAGATTCATTCTAAACCTTCCAGCCATCACCTCTTTGTTTTTGCTTTGTCACCCCGAGTGGGACGGGTATGCCCAGACGTGGGTCCCGTGCCTGCTGGGCCTAGAGAGCCAAGCTACTCCTCACTGATAAGCCCCAACAAGGGCGAAACATGTTTGGGGATGCTTGTGGTCTCGTGCAGAAGGGATGTCACTTAGCAGTTCGGGCTGGACTGCCCCTTTTGGGGTGGGGCCAAGCCTGATTTGCATATGGTCTTCCCCTTCTGTAATGGCTTGGCAGGCGAAGAACAGTGGTCTGGAGGGTTGCCCAGAGCAATGCCAGTGGTTAAGATTCATTCTAAACCTTCCAGCCATCACCTCTTTGTTTTTGCTTTGTCACCCCGAGTGGGACGGGTATGCCGAGACGTGGGTCCCGTGCCTGCTGGGCCTAGAGACCCAAGCTACTCCTCACTGATGAGCCCCAACAAGGGCGAAACATGTTTGGGGATGCTTGTGGTCTCGTGCAGAAGGGATGTCACTTAGCAGTTCGGGCTGGACTGCCCCTTTTGGGGTGGGGCCAAGCCTGATTTGCATATGGTCTTCCCCTTCTGTAATGGCTTGGCAGGCGAAGAACGGTGGTCTTGAG
The DNA here is from genome assembly GCF_040938575.1 of Ambystoma mexicanum. Lineage (NCBI taxonomy): Eukaryota > Metazoa > Chordata > Amphibia > Caudata > Ambystomatidae > Ambystoma > Ambystoma mexicanum. The sequence goes on along the minus strand of NC_090932.1, from coordinate 288,239,521 downwards.
GATTGCCCAGAGCAATGCCAGTGGTTAAGATTCATTCTAAACCTTCCAGCCATCACCTCTTTGTTTTTGTTTTGTAGATGTGTCTTCACCACGTCCCCAACCCAAATCCTGTCTGCTCCCTTTCCCTCTTGGGACCTTTCCACTCATGTCACAGGTTTATGGGATGAATGGTAGGAACACCAAGTTATTTTCCTGGGCAATATGATTGAGGGAACAGTCTACGTGATGTACGACATAGATTTGTGGTCCAGCAAGGCTCAAATGTACTCCAAAAGGGAAAGAATATGGTATGCGATACACAGCGGCATCCAGGGGCCAAAAATAAAGTGCATATGGAATACCAGGAGACCTTCCAAAAAGTCAGAAAAGCAGCATGCGATATGCATAAGCACCCAAAAGCTCAAAAATTGTATGCGCAAAAAGTTAAGCTTCCGTAAAGTCAAAAAAGTGGTACACGATAAAGAGGCACCCACGGATGGACATATTTCCTACATGACACACCGTAGGCCTAAAAAAAGCACAAAAAGATGCTTGTATGCGCAGAGGCAAAACCCCCCAAAAAATGTGGTACGTGGTACCTGAAGGGAAGGATTGCATAGAGCAACAATAAACATCTGCAAAACTCTTCAGGATCATAATCTTCACAAGCACAACCAGTGATGCACGTCACGTGCCTTATATCACCCCGTCATTGCTGTGAGCCGCATAGGCGTGCAGCGTCTGTGAACTGCATCACCACATGCAGAATGTAACTTAAGCGCTAGGGGCCTTTACTCTGCTATTGGCTGCTCCAAATGCAAGATGCACACCACTGTTTATCCTGTCTACTACTGCTGTATTTGCCTCCTCTGGCCCTGCTTTGCCTCCCTCCCTCCTATACTGCTGCTGCCTGATCTAGAGTGAGTGCCTGCCTGCAACCAGCATGGTCTTGGTGTGCCAGCTGTCCCACTTATGTCTGGACTCCTGTGTTTAGCATGCCACCACCTTGTCTGTACTTGCTGGGACTGCCACCTCTGCCAACACCACCAAAGCTCCACAGCACCTACCCAGGACTCAGGAAGACCATACCTGCCTCAGGGGTGCCATGCCTGTCCCATCTACATCTTCTGAGGAGTGCAGCATCCCCATGTCGAGGCAGAGGGCTGCCAACTTCACCGCCACCGAAGTTGGCATTCTGGTTGACTAGGTCATGGGCTCCTATGATGCCCTCTTCAATCCTGGTACTCAGCTGCGCAGCAACACAAGGCTGAGAATGTGGGATGAGATCACAGCTGCCATCAATGTGGAGGGGGTGGCAGTCCACCCCAGGAACACGATCTGAAAACATTGGGATGACCTCAAGAGCCGTAGCCATAACAAGGTGGTGGCAGCCCTCGCCACAGAATGAACCGTGGAGGTGTACCATGCTGGCTGCCACCGGTTCAGACAGATGGAGCAGTGGGTACTTGAGACGTTCTATCCGGACCTCCACTCCCAGATCTTGGCTTGGAGAAGTCGTCTGGGTGGCACTGGTGAGTACCCATGTGGGACAATGCAGTACAGCGTATGTGTGGCATGCATGTTTGGAGATGCCACATCCGGTGTGGGGCTTGTGTGTGTTTTGAGACTGAGCTGATTGCTGCCTCATGCCAATGCTGCCCATTTCTAGTGTCAGACATTGTATACTGGCATTTGCGTAAGTATTGGAAGATTGAGTATGTGTGGCTTGTTGTAATTGGGCATGTGCAGTGTGTGCACATCGAGCAAGTGCCTGGTCATGAGAGATGTGGACATGCTATGTTGTGGGCATGTGAGTGACGTGCATGATGCACAGGTCCATGTGTGGCACACCTGATGTGCAATTTGTTCACTGATATTTGTGCCGATACATGTTGCTTGCTCGCAGGCCATGCTGTTGTATGTGCACATTGATGACTGTGTTTGTGTGGGCAGGTGCCCCGGTAATGTTCACATGCACATGGCTGCATCTCATTCATGTGCTTGTTGTTCATTGGTATGGTGGTGTTGCCTGTTTTTGGTGATGTGTTGTTGGCCACTGTAGAATGTGGTTTTTGGACATTTATATGTGACGTGACTGCGATTGTGCCTTCACACTACACTCATGTAGCATTTGCATTGCAGTTTGCCTGGACATGTACATGTGTGTGTCCATTGTGTGTGTGTCAGTTCATGGTTGTTACATGCTTCATGATTAGTCAGGTTTATTTTGTTTATGGCACACATCCATTGATGGAAGTTACTGATGTCAATGCTTTTTTGTCCCAATTTTGAACACTTGCTGCAGCTTGTGAAGAGGTTGGAGACATCGCTGTTCAGCATAAGGGCAGGGACAGAGCCACCAGACCTAAGCGCATACCCCGGCCAGCCCGAATTGACTGCACATCATCTGAGAAAGAGTTGGCTGGGGCAGCGAAAGTTCCATTGGGCGGAGCTGCTGGGGGTACGTCGTAGGAGGTTGTTGGTGTGGAGGACACCTCAGTGGCTGTGGGGTAGGGTGCGGAAATGGAGGGGCCATCCGTGGAGGAAGGCTCTCTGGAGTCATCCAGGGAGATGGAGGAGGTGTTGAAGGAGGAGGCAGGTGAAGGCCGGCACACAGGTTTGAGTGGGGGCACTGATAAGCGTGTTCAGGCTGCACATCTGCGCCAGGGACAGGATGATGTGCAGTGCACCGTGGAGGGAGCTGCCCAACCTCCTGTCCGTGCTCCATCTGATGCAGCAATGACCACCATCATGGATGCCTTCACCCAAACCATGCCTCCCCTTGGGGCCACAGGGATCACCCCAGAGATGACGCACGCCCTACTAGCTGGAATTACACAGTGGACAGCCTTGATTTGTGATGAGGTGAGAGCTTTGTATTCCGACACTCACAGCATCACAAATCGATAGCCAGCTATCTGGGCCAGCTGGTACATGCGCTGCTCTCTGGTGGTCTCTGGTGGTCTCTATGTGCTGGTACATTCAGTTGCCCCCTCCTCCACTGCCTCCTCTGTACCCCAGCCATCCTGCGGGGGGCCTTCCTTTCAAGCTTCCATCATGGCCCCCTCTGCTCCAATCCCACCCACACTGCCCAATCTGGTGGTCAGCACACCCTGACCTCAGGTGTAAGTCCTGGCAAGTACAGAGGTGGTGGTCGCACAAGCTTCAGTGGGACAGCAGGCACACCAGGACAGTGCTGGTGCTGTACACCCTGTGGCACAACATCGAGATGGCTGGGGTACTTGCACAATGTGCACTGGCCAGGCAGCTTCAGTATAGGAGTGGCCTGGGGCAATCCTCGCAGAGCCCATCCAAATTGAGAAGGCAAGTGGGTCATCTACACGCAGTCACCTGGTAGGAGGAGTGCAGGTGCTTATTGGTGTGCGTCCAGATGGACTTTAGAATGCAGTTGGTGGCGGAGAGGCAGCGGGCGAGGATGGCACAGGTTGCTAGGGCAAAGGCAGAGGTGATGGAAGGAAGGACACATAGGCTGGTCACCATACTGGAGGAGGCTTGCAGGAATACGGAGGAGGAGGTGTGGACGTTAAGTGAGAGCCTGCAAGCCATCCAGGACCGAACAGCGGCCCGTCTCCAAGTGGAGGATGATGAATGTGACTCTGCCCTGGCAGATGTCATGAGGAACTATTGATCCCACTGCCTATGTATATCATTCACTGTGTTGTTTTTATTTCTGGACTTCGTTGCATTTTTACACATAGACATTTCCCCCTTCCACATAGTTTGTTGTCATAGTGTACATATTTGTAATACAGTTTTATCTTTGTTCATCACACAGTTGTTGTAGTCTGTTTGGTCATGCGCTGCATTTTGTTTGGTTTCATTCATTATGCATTGATTCAGTGACTTTCACAGGGGATGTTGCCCTAACTGTGGATGTGTGTACACTCATCAATAGTGTAGTTGGTGGGAGGAGGGGGGGCTGCTTCCCAATGCATGGCCACCCTCCAACACACATGTACAAGCCAGTGGGAGCTCTCATGGCTGCATATCTGCCATTGGAATGCTTCATAATCACATGTGAGCTAGTTGATATCTGGCTGTACACATCATCCATCTGCCTGGCTCACACACTGTCATACTTCCTTTGCATCACCCCGACACATGGCTGTTCAACTTGTTATAGTTGCATGGCATTGGAATGATTGTTGCTTGCTACTCTGTCCTCACATTACATGTGACTATGTCATATCAGTGATGTCTTGGACTTGTGTACTACTCGGTCATTCAGCTATGCCACTTTGTGCCATGGCAAAGGCACATGGGCAAAATGATACATCACATTGAAACCAATGGCTTTACGGTGTCACATGTATATGGTGCTCTCACTGTGTCGCTGGTGCTACATTCTGCTGTCCTGTTGCTGTACCACTGGCTGTGATGTACCAGGGAGTCATGTGATGATCTACACACATGGATTCTCACAGTAGAAGCACAATCGCACTGCGCTGTAAAAACAAAAGCGTATATCTTGATTGAATTTATTCTTAGGTCACAGCCGACACATGTTTCGACCTCATGGTCTTCCTATAGGCTGTAGTACATTAATTAACAATATAGTCAATTATTGATAAATAAACAACAAAAATGCCCAGATCATATACAAAACCCCATTACAGATGGAGCGGACAAATGGTTAGGAAGTTTTACATGACTCGACCGTACATTGGCCAATTGTACAATTTTTAGGAGACCAAGAATTGAACACATTTTTGGTCAAAACAAATCCAAAATCAAGAACATAATCACACATAAAAAAATACAAGGCTATAATAAAGAAGGCAAGAACAAAGAGGAAAGGGAAAAGAAAAAAGGGGTGCTGTACATTATGTTCTAAACTTGCACCTTTTCATCAGATTAACTTTCATTAGCATTTGCCTGTATTCCATATGGACTTCCCTTATTATATCACCATTCTCATAAGTAGTGGATGACACTTGAGCCACAAGCATTGAATCCCACGTGCTAAATCATGCTAGAAGATAAATCACCCCATATCCTGTGAATCAACTGGGTCAATGAAGTAGCCGGCAGGTGAACGCTGGCCCCCTCTACAAGGCACCACTCCTAATCCTCCTGTCTGAGCCTGTCCGAGCATGGACAAGACACGAGCAAAACCGTTCCAATTTACAAGAGGAGCTTTGCCTACAACGTGGAGGAAAACCCCCTTGCTCTGGTAAGACTTTCCCTTAATATCTCTACTCAGATGCTCGTACAGCCCAAATACCTACCTTCCTATGCTATAAATAATGGGCACAAACTTGGTACACTTGCTATCTCATGTTTCACCCTGCTGCACCACCACAAAGTGCCCCCATCTATAACAACTGACTGGGCTTATTGCGCCCAGAAGGCGACATTGTTCACAATTGTGCTCTTCCTCCTTGCATTCACATAGGCTCTGTACTCATTAATTACCTTGCCTCACAAGCACCTTTTAAATGGATTCTGGGTGTGTGTTTATAATTCAATTCTAGCTGTGCTTTTAAATTGAAGGGACATGGGAATGAAAGGCATATATAACAATGCAAGAGAAATGCGGTCCTACTAGGCCTTGTGAGCATTCAGAACGTGCAAGTGCAGAGAGAGAGAAGGGATGAGGGAGGGGTGGTGTAAGTGCAAGGAGTGATACAGAGGGAAGTGCTAGGGAGTAAGTTGCTGGCAGAGATCACTTGGTGAGAGTGGTCGACTTCCAGTAAATAGGGGCAGACCTGTAATAGCACAGGCCAGTGGGTGCCAGAGGCAAGTGCTGGGAGTGGGCAGAGACTGAAGCTGATTGGGGGCGGGAGACCATGGTCAGGGTGGACACATAAGGGCCCTGGTCACCAATCTCAGCAACTGTGGGGGTTTAGCAAAGGAGGGAAGGGGGTGGTGGAGGTGAAAAGGAAAGGTTTTGATTGCTTTGCTAGGTTTGGAGAAAATCCCTGCAACCGTTCTTTTTCTTGCACCCCAGATTGAGTTCAGTAATCGGTTTTTGCATAAAAGCCATCATGTTTTAGCCGTGAGAGGTGCATCTGGCCTTCGATCCTCTGCCCGGTCAGTGGGTCCCCGTGTCTGTAGTGGCACGGACAGGACTCCATGAGGTTGGATACCTCGCCTAGTGGAATAATGAGCTTATTGGGCTCTATGAAAATATGCCTCACCTTGGTTATTAGGAATAATGGGGGTAATGGAAACTATTTGGTGTAATGGGGCCTGGCTGTCCTGTGCTAACTGAGAACAGAAAGCTGGATATAATATTCACGTCTCACTCTGCTATCTGGGCATAATGGTTACAGGCGAAGCTTACTAAGTTAACTGGATACAATGGAATCTAGCACTACTGTGCTTACTGGGCATAATTGAAGCAGCTCTTTTTGTGCTAACTGGGTTCAAAAGGATCTGGCACTGCTGCTGGAACTGGTACAATCGATTCTGACACAGCTGCGTGCATGTGGCACAATGGAATACTTCACAGTGGTGCTAACTGGGCATAATGAATCCGGCACTGCTGATAGCAGGGAGTCGGGGAATGCTTTAGGGTTATGCAACTGTTCTGTTGCGTACTTGTTAACCACAATGCGAGATTTAAGGCGATTGACACACATATAAGACATTCTCATGATGCCCTGTGTTGAGCATGCCAGGGAATGTTGCAACATCTGTCTCGCCTCTTCTGCTTCTCTATCACTCTGCAATGGCCCTGACAGAGCTGCCTCTGCCGAGGTTGCTATTGCTTATTCTGCATGAAGGGCATTTTGTTTCCAGTTGGGGATGATATAGTTGTTCAGGTTGAATATGGATAAATGCTTGATTAAGCGAAATTGCAGTTAGTGCCTGCTTAGATATACTTTTTAAAACTAATTGTGGGGTATTCTGTGTGTGTGGGTGTGTGTGTGTGGGGGTTGACTTCCTGTAGCATTGTGGGTGTCAAAGGTCATTTGTCATCGTGTTCTGTGACATCATCAGATATGTAATACAGCCAGTCTCAACCGGTTAGTACCTCTAGTCTCCCTGCCTACCACACCTTCAGACTCTTAAACACGGATGTGCTGCCCCCTGTGTTGTTGTAATACGCACTGTATCAGCATTTAAAACATTTTGCGATATGAAAACTAGGCCTTTTTCTCCCCTTTCAGGATTCTCAAACTTAGGTGGTTTCCTCACATGTTGTTGTAATACGCACTGTTTCAGTATTTAAAAAATGTTGCGCTGTGAAAACTAGGCCTTTTTCTCCCCTTTCAGGATTCTCAAACTTAGGTGGCCTCTCACCGGATCTAAAGTTGAGCATTTGTGAGCTCTTTAACACTGAGAGTCTGTCCTATTGCGCTACCTGATTGCTGCTCGCTATCTTGTCTGCCTACTCTCACCAGTCTCTCCCCCTCCTCTCCCACCTACTCTATGGTGCTCTCTGTCTCTCCTATCTTCTCTAACTGCTTCTCTATTGACTATCCTGCTCTCCTCACTAAATCTGGTAGGAAGAAGTTTAAAAAGGACATCCAGGTATCCAACCCAGGCCTCCCTATCGCTTACACCTAGACCAGTGCCTCCTCCAAGGAAATTCTCACCAACATCCTCTTTGTCGTACCTTCACCTGATTTATGGACCCTTCATATGGTCTCTGTGCTCTCTCCTTTCTCCTCTTCTCCCATTAATGGTAGCACCCATTGGGACGCCCTCCTGGCCTCCTTCCATTCCTCTAAGGTCATCATTAATGTTTATTCTAATGGTACCGTCTTGGTCCAAGGCCCTCAGGCCAACCTTCACCTCTTTGATAGACACTTCCCGTGCCTCATCAACTTCCTTTCTTCTCCGGCTGTCCCCCTCTCCCCTTTCCTTGTCTACCTTGCCTTCCCCCTCCCTCTCTGCTCCCTTTCGGGCTCCTCCTACACCTCCGAAGGGTGTACCTCTGATCTGTACCCCTCCCCGGAAATCCTTCAAGGATAGCAACCTTCTCCACATTGCCAATCTTAAGACTCACTCTGCTGTCAAACATTCATCTGATATCTGCCGCCTTCTTGAAGAATTTGCACCAGCTTTGACACGCTCCTACCTGATGGCTGCAAGATCCTCTCCGCGCCCAGGCCCAACTGCTCTGTGGGGGTGTAGCCCTTATCTTCCCTGAGTGGATTCCTGCCTCTGTCGCTCCTACGCAGACCTACTCCTCTTTTGAATGCCTCGTCTGCAGGCTCTCTCTCTCCCCTAGCCACTCCCTTACAGTGGCTACTATCTATCGGCCACCTGGTCAGATTTCTTCCTTCCTCTCTGAGTGGGCAGACCTCTCATCCTCACTTCTGGCCTCAACCACTGAACTCCTCCTTCTTGGAGACTTCAACATCCACCTGGATGCCTCCTGTCCCCCCTCTGGACTCTTTCGTGACCTCTGCGACTCTCTCTCACTCACCATTCTCCCCTCTGGCCCAACTCATTCTGCAAGGCACACTCTCAATGTTCTGATCTCCTCAGACCTTCCCCTCTCTGTCCCTCTCTTCACTCCTCTCTCCTGGAGTGATCACTTTCTCCTATCCTCCCACCTCACCCTCCCTACCCCTCAGACCAAGCCACCTCCATCACTGCCACCCACCTTCTTGGTCATCCAACCCATGAAGCGCGTGTCAGTTGAGGCTTTCGCCGCCACCTTCTCACCCCCTCCTTCCCCTTTGGCTGACTCTCACCCTGACTCGGCCCTCTCCACGCTCCACTCTTCTATATCTGATACTCTTGATACTCTTGCCCCTGTCATGAGAATCCGCTGAAGCCCAAAGCCAAGTGTAACTCCTAGTATGACTCAGACCTTGTCACCCTAAAACACAAGTGCAGGGTGGCCGAGAGGAAATGGCGTGCTTCATGTTCATCCTCTGACAAACTGGCCTGCCGCCTGCTGCAAAGGCATTACCGGCTCTCTGTCCTCACCAAGAAGAGAGCTCATATCCAAGCCTACATCTCTGCGGCATCTAACAACTCGGCTGAACTCTTTAAAATCTGCAAGGAACTGGCCAATCCTGCTGCAGTCTCTAACTCTTCTGTCCCTTCCCGGGCCCTCTGCATGGCACTGGCTTCTCACTTCATTTAAAAAACTCAGGACATCTGTCCTCACTTTCCTCCTATCGCCTCCCTCCCTCTATTCCCTGCTCTTCCTCTGGCCCTTCTGCAGCCACCCCTCCCTCCTTCTCTGCCTTTCCCCTTTTCTCCGCAGACAAGGTTTCTAGACAAGTCTGATCTATGAAAGTCTTGTCGAAACAGGTTCACCCCTGTTCCTCCAAAACTATCAAGGACCACATTGACTCCCTGGCTCCTGCCCTGGCTGATTTCTGCAATCACTCCTTCGCCACTGGAGTCTTCCCATCCCCCCTGTAGCACTCCCTTGTGCACCCTCTTCTTAAGAAACTCTCTGCCAACCCCTCCTGCCAAGCAAACTATCACCCAATCTCCATCACTCCCTTCCTGGGCAAGCTCCTGGAGAAACTGGCCATCTCCCAGCTCAATCTCCACACCAAATCTGTTGGTTGGCTTCATGACCATCAGTCTGGCTTCAGAGCTGCCAGAAGCACGGAAACTTCTCTACTGAACATCCATGAAGCCCTGCTCTCCAACCTTGACTCTAACACCCTGTGCGTCCTCATCTTGCTTGATCTCTCTTCTGCCTTTGACACTGTCAACCATGCCATCCTGCTCAACCGTCTCCATGTTAACCTGGGTATCACTGGTCAGGTTCTGGCGTGGCTGACTTCTTTCCTCTCCAACCTACCCTCCCAGGTCCAACTTGGGTCCTTCCTCTCCAATATATTTTTCTCTACCTGTGGTGTCCCCCAGGGATCTAACCTCTCTCCCTGGCTGTTCAACCAATACCTGGCACTCCTTGCCCACCGCATCGCCGCTCTCTGCCCCAACTTTCAGTGCTATGCTGATGATACCCAGCTCATTTTAAGGCTACCCTCGGCCTCCTCCTCTCCTTCCCTCATCTCTGACTGTCTTTCTGCTATCCAGGAATGGTGTGCCGCCAATGACCTCTGCCTTAATGCCAGTAAGACTGAGATTCTACTCATCGGCACACCCACTCCCTCCTTCCCTGCAGCTCTCTGGCCAGCCTCTCTTGGCCCTCTTCCTGCTCCCACCTGCATGGCTAAAAACCTCGGGGTCATCTTTGACTCCACACTCTCCTTCTCCCCTCACATCTCTGACGTCTCTAAGAAGTCACACTACCAGCTGCACCTCCTCAGAGGTATTCTTCCTTTCCTCTCTTTCCCTCAGAAGCTCACCGTCTCCAGAGCCCTGGTTCTCTCCAGGCTGGACTATTGTAACAGCCTCTATCTAAATCTGCCTGCCTCTACTCTCCGCCCTCTGCATCTTATCCAGAACAGGACTGCGAGACTTGTCCTTGGCCTCAAGCCCAGGGATCTTATCTCTCCGGGACTGGAATCTCTGCACTGGCTCCCAGTGGCTGCCAGGATTAAGTTCAAAACCCTCCACATTGTCCACAAGGCCTTCTGGGGCCACAATACCTTCAACTCTCTCTTCCTAAATATCTTCCCTCACGAGCTCTTCGCTCATCCGCCTCCAACTCCCTCAGGGTCAGTTGCTTCTCCAAGCAACGAGTTGGTGGTAGATCTCTCTCTTCGGCAGGGGCCTCCCTCTGGAACAGCCTTGGTGCCTCCCTGAAACTTGAGGAGAACCATCTCCGGTTCCGGAAGCACCTGAAAACCTTCCTCTTTGCTTCTGCTTTCTCTCCCCCTCTCTCCTGCTGAATTCCTGGATGAAACTGCACTGGTTAACTGGCCACTCTTTCTGATCTCGGGCCCAGGCCCCGCCAGTTGCACACCTGCACTGCCTCCCTGGCAACCCCTGCACCTGGGGACTGTTTTCTGTATCCCTACCGTCCCCCTACCAGCACTTATGTCTGCACTTACCTTGCACTTGCCACCATCTGGCCGTTTTTATTTACCTTATTTATTCCACTATCCCGTGTACTGCACTTTCCCCTCTCCCTTCCCCCATGCACTTTTCCCTTTCCCCCTTCCCATGCACTTGCCCGATCTGAATGACCCTGGCCTACTAAGATCGTTTTCTGTCTTCCCTTTGTTCCCCCTCCCTTTCCTCGTCGTGCCTTGAAACACTTGTGTATAGGCGCGTTATAAATTCCATATCATATCATATCACACAATCATGATAATTTCGAAAACTTGACAGCTCTGGGCAATCTATTTTTTGATCTATTTTCATTTAGCCTCTTTTCACAGAGGGGGCTGTCCTTATCCTTTCATAATTAATTCAAGAGGACAGCTGCATTAAATATAGGGTTCTTTTCATAACAGAAAGCTTTTTTTTTCCTCCGTCATCTGCCCAAGCACACATTCCCACGGAAATATTAGGTAACTGATCGGCCAAGAATAATTATTGGATATTCATCCAGAGCACACAGAATTAGGAACAACAGACATGCATTTCATCAGTCCATTGACTCAGCTCTTCTTACAGGGACGGTGTCATGGCCTTTCAGATTTTTCAAATGAAAGTGGCCTCGAGGCTCAGGGGGCTCCCAGCAACTGCCACCATGTTACCAGTCAGCCGTCTTGTAACATGGCAATATGTTCATTTTTCTATTTTCGTTCTGGGGCTTAAGATGTGCACTTTGCGGGGCTCGCACTACAAGCGGAGATTTCTCCTCCCACGGGATATACAGAAGTGTTACCACCTCATTGCCTTCTAACACTGCATCCACCACATCAGCCATGTGCTGACAAAGAAGGGGTTAAAGCTCTTCAGTGGGCATTTACTGTTTCAGCTCCCTGCTGGCTGGCTCCTGGTTATCAGCGGCCATTAACCTTATCTTTGTCGCCATTGAATGAGAAGCCTTGTCTAATAGTCCAGTTTAATAGCTCACATTATTCTGCTACCTATGTAGGTCTGCTGCTTCCACCATGTTCCCAAATACATGCAAACCAACCCCTTTCTTTGCCACACCAGGCTTCCCAAAAACAACCCATTGGGACACTATCTGCATAGAGTCTTCCGACAAAGTATGAGGTCGAGCTGCAGGGCATTGCAGTGAGTTGGGTCCGGCCACGAATTTCTCTTCCCGGCCCTCCCTTTGCCGCCACCAGTGCCTTGCTGCACTCCTTCTTAAAGGTCCCAGTGATTGGCCCCCTTCCTAAATGCCCTTGCTACGCCGTCCAGCCCGCCGGGACACAGGCACAAATGCTCACAAAGCTAGGACTTTTGGCTTTGCCAGTGTTTGTTTAATCTTATCACCGAAGGAACGTGAATGTGTTTTTACAGAGACTGGAAAACACAAAAGGAACTTGGCGTTTCTAGACAAGGTCAGTGCTTTGTCTCCAAGAACATGTTATCCGGAAGGTCAAGCTCTTTTGAGAACTGGGAAGTATTTTCTGCGTTTAGCCAAAACCTGTTACGTCTATTGCTGCATTTTTATAAAATAACATTTTTAAAGAGAGCAGTAGGAAGGTCTTCTTACCACAAACAATCACGTCGCGTAATTCGGCTACAATAATTGGACTATAAATAGAACAAACGTGAAATCCATTCGCAAATTGTGCATACAATTAGTGTACCATAAACGCGGTGTAATGTAAGCTCCTCCCTCACCGATCATCTACTACACAGCAGCAGATTAGGAAGTCACAGAAAAACAAAAAAAAACATATAGGATGCATCCCTCCCCAATGCATTGTGGGTAGCACGTCAGCTGCCCATGCTGCACCTAAGGCAAATGGCAGGGACGAAGGAAAGCTCAGGGGCAGCGTGTTTTGTCTTGGAACCAAAACAATGCAGTGACACAGGTTCGAATCCCGAACTCGCTTGGAAACCAGTTATAATAAAATTATAATTTTAATTAATCATAAAGCATGTGGAGAGGAAGAGGAAGGGCATGTCACAAGCAAATTTGGAAAAACACAACCAGAGACAATTGCTGACAACTTAGACTTTGAATTTTGCAACAAAAGTACCTGGTAAGGGTGAGGGTAGGCGAGTTAACGGGTTTCGAAATTGGCCCTCTATCTTGGATTCTATCTTCCTGTGTATGCACATTGGGTGCACCAACAGAGCCTGGCAGGGGGCAGTGGTGGGGTAGGCAGTTGTACCCCAGTCTGTCCGCAGGCTTTGGTGGGCAAAGAAACAACCGCCTGCTTTGCATCTAATCTCTGGATGTGTCAAAGTCCGCTCATCTGGAGGAAAGCGAGCCATGGAACCTGGCCCTGTCGAATCTAGGGCTAACTTGAAAAGGCCAGCAGCAGCGCGGTGTCACCAGAGACGTTTTTATGGGAGGGCAACAGGGGCACTTGCCCAGGGCCCCGACCTTGGGAGGAGGGGGATGGCACAAGGCTACCTGATCTAAAGAAGTAAGATTCCATTGTTCACCAGACTTAAATAGCGAGGTTCTTAACCCACTACCTGTGTGTTTTGACAAGTACATTCTGCCTTGATTAATTCATCATGTAATATCTACTGTGTTCACTGTGGTATACATAGTCAGTGTGTTCCTAACAGCAAGACTCTGTAGCATTCTTTCCTTCCTGTGGGAATGATGCTGGTTATGTACAATCCCTAAAGTTGAAATGCATATTGATCATTTGAATGCCACAATCGTTTAAGAAGTTAGCACAGCGTGTTAAGCACTCGTTGCAGAGATATGTAGTCATATACAAGATTCGAATAGCACATTCCAGCAAGGCTGGCTGAGCCTTTCCAATGTTTGTAGCTTGTAATCCTACCTGCATATGTACTTGGTTTTGCAAGACAACATCTGCTATTATCAGCAATGTACTTGCACCATATGGGGGTTGCTATAGAAACTAACATGTCATCCGTATGGTGAAGGTCTAGAAATTGGTTTGTTCAGATGGGGTGTTGTAAAACCATAGGCAATCACCTCCAATGATCGGCATAAACTGTTAATCTAAGAGGTGAATAAGTATCCAATTTAAAGACTGTGGAACAAAAGCATTCATGCTTGTATCCTGGCTTTGTCAGCCAACGATACAGTGATCCCAGTCAAATCATCTAATATCTCTTACATTACTGTGCTGTCTTCTGTGAGGTCTGCCTTCTTTCATACAGTGGCATTGTTTAGCCCATTACTTGATCTTTCTTCTTATGTAGGCCATTTGACTGGAAGAGAGTGGACCAGGTGTTGAAGACTTCGGGCAAGCATATTTTAAGATTTGCTTGTTTGCCACAAAAAAGTTTTGCTGTAAAAGTCAAAAGGTTTTTACACATGTTTATAATTGACAATGTCACAAGCCATTGTTTTGGAAGTATTTAAAGCTTCAAAATACGAAACAAAAACCCAGTTTAAATGTGTTAAATCAAATCGATTGATATGCTGGTACTTAAATACTTCCCTTGATGATGGAGAGAATGAAGCTAGAATCATTCCCATTTGGTTTAACACCCTTCTATAATAATTAGTTTTTTTTAAATGGTCATGTTTGGTAATGTGATTTGTGTACTTTCCAGGTCAGTTTTATAAACTTAGATTGTTTAAGTTAATCACAAGAACTGGAAAAGAAAGTGTTCAAATGCATAAATGGCAGAGTTGGCATAAATCTGCCCCTTAACCAATGTGTGATCCTGGGCATCTAATTTAATTTTGTATTGCTGAACCTCTCAATATTGCCAGACCCTAAACCTTTCAAAACTGTCAGCCCTTCCGAGTGATTTCCTTTTCAGGGTATGATCTTCACAAAAGCCTCACTCATGGTTTCACTGGCTATAGGGTTGCTTCCACTATAATAGTGAACATTGATAAATTAAACACCACAATCACTTGTTCCTTTGCTCTCTAATGGTAACACTATTTGAAAACCATATCCCATGTATTATCTCAGTCTGTGTGGATACAGACGTGCTATGGTATGGTATGTGTAGATTTCTCCTTCCTTCCAATCCAATTGGTCTCCTCTATCCATGCTTGAGCACTTTTGTATTCTCTGAGGCAATTTATGTGAGTTCTCTGTCTATTCTGGGTTACATGTACCTTTTACATATAATCCTGCATTAATACTACAGGCTGCATACCTTCCTGGATTCTATTGATAAACAATATCCTGTATCTATACTAGAACACAAGTAACCTATTTGTAGACTGATAATGTTGGCCTTCAAATGCTACTTGTTTATCATTCTGATTAGAGCAAGAATGACGAGGGTAAGGGGATTTAAAGGGAGTAAACATGCTTATTTTGAATGCTGCAAGGCAGCATATGGGTCAGCAGGCGAGAGCGGATATTCTTGGTCAGTTCATTCCTTTGGTTTGGTGGAGAGGGGCCCCCAAAGATGTCCATGCCCAGGGCCCCAAAAGGGGTTAAGATGGCACTGGGTGTCACTGCGACAGACTCCTTTCTCGGACTCCCACAGTTGTGGGGGCAGCAGGGGATCCCCCCCTACTGTTGCTGGACCCCACCTCACATGACCAGTGATGGGTTGCATCTATCTGGGACTGCCCCTCTCACAACCTAATAGCCAGGGGTCAGATTATCAAAGCTTTGCAGTTGTGCAAAGAAAAGTAGAGCAAACGAATTTAGCACCAATGTCGCTGTTTCAGATAACAGGGAATGGAGCAAGCAGGTTTAGCTCCAATGGGCATTATCAAAAAGAGTTTCACCATGGAAAAATAGAAGCAGGCTGCTTTCTTTACTATGAAAACTCAAATGTGTATGTAGGTGGTGCGCTGCCCTATTGAGTCAAAACTGGTGGTATGTTAGTTAATCTATACAATATAATATAAAGACCTGGCAAGTCTGAATAAATGTAGTCACATTGATTCATGAGAACAATAAAAAAAACGTAATCCTAGTTCTGCGCTGCCTTTTTAATTCCAGATCAAAATATAAGTGAATTTAAGACCCAATTTGTAGCCAAAATATAAAGTGTACATAAGGCCCAGCTTGTAGCCAACACGTGTTTTGACCCTCTGCCTTTCTCAAGGCAGGGCCTGCTTATATAGCGCACGTTTCAAAACGGAGCTTGTATGTTTTCTTAGTAATTCTGTAAGCATTTCACGTGTTACTTGGCATCATGCCTGCTTCATAGAATTTGTGCCTCAAGTCGTTTAAAGTCAATCCAATCTCCGCGTTAATACTTTGTTTACTACATTGGAAAGAAATCTAATGAACAACTTTCGTTTTATGTTATGCAGCAAATATAGTGCAAAAAGAGTCAGATTCATTTGTACACTAGTTCAAAGGTTATTAGATAATATGGATTGCGACAAAACCAGTTTGCTCTCTTTTGTATTATCAAAGCATTTGCTCACTTTTTTGCACTGGTGCAAATGTTGGATAAACTGGGCCCCGGCAAGCCCCTAGAACATACAGACCTTGATAAGAGAACCATGTAATGCTAATTCTATTTCCTTTGGACATTTAAACAGTGCTTGCCCTAATGAGATACACAGAGGAACTTTTGAGAGCATCCACCTCGAATCCACACAGCAACAGACCCCTTACTAAACATTGTAGCATCTTTTTTGCCAAGGGTGCTTCCAGTTAAGTTACCAGTTACCAGTTGCCAGTCGCATTCAGCGTTCTCCATGGATGGACTAATCACGTCCGCGTTGGCACTTGTCTAACTACACATTTGGTTTCTTAATGTAGAGGCAGAAGCCACCAAAGCCACGTCTTGGAGCATTCATTTCCAAATGGCATTGCTGAAAAAACGTCCACCTGCATTCAGCATGTGCCAGCAGAAACTCTGCAAAGATGCACAGGCAGAGCCACATACATTCCAGCACGAAGGCAGGTATACTATGGAAAACAGATGTCGCCCACGCCATTGTGCAAAGTACCACAGAGCAGAACACAGTACTCTCATAGGAATACCACAATATATAACACTGTCACTCAACAGCACGACTCCTACGTAACGTTACGCATACCGTACACACACAAGCAGTTAAGAATCGGCATATGAGTTCGCAGGCACGGAAGGTAAGCACCACGGTGGTGCTTCACAAAGCACCGAGATTAATAATTGGCGATAATGCATGAAGCACTACACACAATACCCTGCAGATAACATGCACACACTTGTAAGTGTGTAATAGTAGGAGGTTTGCACACAGTACTTTACACAACACTAAAACATGTACAACGGTTATAGGACTACTATAAAATGGGATCTACGTTAAAATAGCACTTTTATTGCAATGTAATGCGTGGAGGGTGGAGGGGCGCGACATAGCTGCCCAACTCCCTTACCCCCACCTTAATTGATTCCCTAACCCAATGCCCTACCTATGTATTTCGAATAAAATGTGCAAAAATATCGAAAAGTTCAATTAAAGAAATTCGGTGTTTTCAGCCTCGTTATTTTCCGGCGATACCGTAAAATGTTGGCAATGATATGAAGGAGCAAGGTGAGGTGGAATGTGTGTAGGTGTGAGGCAGCCCATGCATATTGTGTCCTGCGCAGAAGAAGAGATGACGCATAGAACAATTGTGCATGAGTTGTGGCAAAAAAAAAATCCTTTGTTAAGCAGTGTCTAAAGTTGAAGGAGGGCAGCAACAAAGGAAGGCAAATAGCTAAGCCAAGATGTTACAAAACCATTTTAGCCAAATATCAGCAGAGGTTGCGGATTTTGTCGAGCAGCGAATGGGACATAGTTAGCATCTGGGCTGGTTAATCCGTAGACACAAGTGGGGGTCAGGAATATAAATAGCCCGGAGGGGAAACACGATTGGATATGATAGATGCCTCCGTGCTGATGGTATTTTCGGGTTACTTCGGTTTACCTACCATGGCCTTGGAATTCATTGGAGCTCTTGCAAATTACTATTGAATTGAGTTCTCTGTCTGCAGTGAACCCCCAAAGGGGGCACATTATGTAAAGTCCACTGTGTTTCAAAGAATTAACTAAGGATGAACTTGGTAGTTACAGACATACAATCCCTTAAGCCTACAGTGACATTTCCTATGTATTCAGTCATGCAAAACTGGAGAGGTGCCCCCACGCCACCAGTAGGACTGTACCATAACTGCGACGCCCAGAAGGACCACTTGTATAGGAAAGTGCACGTATTGACTACGAAAGAACAAAAGGTCTGGTCTTGAAACACAATTTACTTTATGTATAAGCCCTTTACAAATGCACAGTAAATAAATAAGTAAATAAATAAACAGGAAATTAAGACGATTCTTTAGAAAGCTTTGTTCAACATTCAACACCTGGCAGAGTCCCACTGTGTTATACAAAGAGGAAACTGGTGATCCCTCTCCATCCCTGTGTTGAACATAGGTCCAGAATGAAATTATGTTTCTACCTTTAGTTGGAAAAGTGTTGGACGAAGTACAGAGGGCAACCAGGTTTTCCAAGTTGGATTTTGGTGAGTCTTACTCTTTGCAAAGAATCAATGATTCTGATGAACAGTGCTATGAAACAAACAGAGGTCAGGACACGAAGGTGCATGGAGTGGAGGGAAGACCAGAAGTGGGGGTGGCACACACAAAATGTAAAAAATCAATTACAAAAATAGAAAGGCTTTACTCAATGCTAACTCACAATGGCTAAACATCACAACAAATCCACAGGAATGACAGGTACACAACATTAGTGAGAAGGAGCTAAAAAAACAATGACTCGTATACAAAAAAGATAAATGATCACATGCGGATCAGGATGAACGCAGCTGGTTCCACTAAATTTGGAATTGGCCGTAACGCCAGCACTTCATACATTTGTAGCTCTTTTAGAACGTAATCCGTTTTTTATACAAGTAATTGTTTTTTGAGCCCCTGCTCACTAGTGTTGTGTACCTGTCCTTCTTGTGGATTGTTGTGATTTGTAGCCATTGCGACTTAACATTGATCAAAGCGTTTCTATTTTTGTAATTGTTTTTTACATTTTTTCTGTGCTGCCCGCACATCTGGTCTTCCCTCCACTGCATATACCTTGGCTTCCTGACCTGGGTTTGTTTCATAGCACTTTTTGATTCTGGGGTGGCGTCAGGCACGTACCAAGATACAGGTGCGTCCCAGAGTTCCCTTTCTATCTCCTTATCTGATTAACAGTAGACATGATTTATCAAAGAGCATTTTTAATATAAAGCCATGCCACATAGTTTGCAGAGTGCACCAGATGTATTTCATTATTTTGTGAATGATATAGTTTGAAAGGTTACTGCTGCATTTGCAGAAGTGTACTTGGAGGATCATTTGATTTACTCCTGCAGCTTGGATGGGCATCAGCAAATTTTAAGGTTAATTTTAAAATCAGTTTGAAACTATAATTGACATGCCAAATTGGAGAAGTGTGCAACTCATATGGCAGAAATTGAGTTTAGGGACTGGGGCCTCATTACAATAGTGCGGGTCTGGAAACCACCGTGCCAGTAAGCCTACCGGCACCGTTGTTTTTCGCAGAGTTCTCACGTGAGCACTATCACCGTTGTTAACGGTGCCGGTTTCTCCCTTGTCCCATTACATTAGAATGGGGACTAACAAAATTGCCGGTGCCTGACTTCCCAGCCGCCGGATCTGGAATAGCCTGGTGGCACTGGCAAGTCAGGCACCAGTATTTTTTTTTCGGGTCCGGCGGCAACCTGCCAGTTTTATCGGCACGGTCACTGGCAGACCCGTAATTAGGCCCATATACTTTCTCCTGGGACAATAGACCTGCATCAGTCCAAGATACAGGCAGTACGTGATTGGTAGCCAACCAAGAAGGTACCAATCTGCTCTTTCCTGGATTTGATGTTTGTATAGACAATTCATTGCAAATTATTCAACTTTGACTGGGAGGGATTTGCTATTTCACAGCGCACTACTCGAAGAAATTTCTTTTCAGATGTTAAAGAAAGGTTTTTGTTCAACACCAGTATTTTGACAGCCAGGTTACTGAAAAAGGTTGTTACGGTTCTGTGTCATTTCAGTGACACCCGCTTTTAGGACGGGTGTTTTTACAATGTGTTTTTGCCGAAAAAATGAATCGAAATGTATTTAATTATTTTTGGGGGTGATCAGCCGCCCGCCCACCCGCCCCCTCCTTCACCTATATTTTGTTATTCCCGACCCCCCCACAACCCTTTATATGCCCTTTCCCACCCCCCAAAAACATTTCATAACGTTTTTTCGGCAAAAACCTGTCGTAAAAACACCTGTCGTAAAAACGAGTGTCGATGAAAGAACGTTGTACCAGTTATTACATGAAAATTATGATGGCTCAAACTCTTCACCTGAAGCTGTGGAATCCAGGATTTAAAAGGACTTATGTGTGCACCCTATGACTTATTTCTCTTAAGTTTAAATCCAGCTGAATGCAACTATACTGCTGTGGACGCCATTAGCAACTAAACTAAATTTGTAATGCCACAACCTCAGACTGTGATGCCACAGCAGTTGGTCATAGAATCCATAATCATCTGTTGTGAGGCCATGGCGGGGGCACCTACAATATTCTCAGACCCCTCAGACCTCCTTAGACCCATGGGAAGCAGAGAAGGCCTAGTGCCTTACCTGGATGATACAAAGGGATGCACGGGTGTCATAAACAAGGGAACGTTCAAGGTGGGCAGCTATGAACAATGGGGCGTATTCCTCCTCTGGGCTCTGAGTGACATCATAGACCACTCAAACTTCACTCTCATAGTTTATGAAATGTCACTCAAAATATCCCTGTTGTAGATTGCTAGCCATCTACAGTTCTGTATTGCTGATAGTGAGCCTTTGGTTTTAAAGAAGGTACATAGACACACTGTTACAAATAATTATTGATCACCAACATCTGCTGTATCTCGCAACTGTATGACATGCACATCTCCTTCAGTCAAGAGGGATTTTCTTCTTTTCCAGATCCAGTTTTGTGATCACCTTTTAAACTTAGTATAAAGATGTTTACAAGGGATGTTTTTTGTTGTCAGGAATCAAAGGTTATACCAAAAGGACACTGTTGGCTGGCAATTCCTCAAGACTGAGTGATTGGGCCTCAGTTTGGCGGTACGTTGACAATGGTGCCGGTAAGGCACTGGCACCGTTGTCACTGTTCCACCAATCTACGAGTTTTGCTTGTGGGTTCCTGACAGCCCGCCAGGTCTAACCTGGCGGGCTGTGCGGCACCCGTGAGCGCAACTCACTGATGCACCGGCACCGTTATGAACAGTTCCAGTGCATCCATGCTCCCCATTCCAATTCTGCCCTATTGGGCGGAATGGGAATGGGGAGCGCGGCATTACCGGCACCTGCGAACGGGCAATTACCAGTCCGCCAAACTTGTAATGGACCGGTAATTGCCCATTCGCGGGTGCCGGTGTCGGATGCGAGTTTGGCAGTAGCCATGCTTGTTTTACAGGCACGGCTAATGCCAAACTCGTGATGAGGCCCATTGTGTCCATTGGAGCGGTAGATTGGCATAAAACACAGGGCACATCCCAGGAAATTGTCCTAACATGCTGTAACTTGCCTCGTCACTGGGTCTACGATATTTGACCATCTCCCAATTCTTGCACGAATTGCACTGGCTCCACATGCCGGCTAGGATCTGGTTCCAATCTGCATACTTCACCTACAAGGCAACAACCACCGATATGCTGCACTATCTGACAGCCAAACTAAAAACACTAGGCAGCACACACTCATCTCGCAGTAACATCATCCCCAGGCTGTAAACTAGATTGGTACCCAAGGCAGAGGCGTAGTCAGGGTTGTCTAACAAGTGGGGACTGAAGCTAATGTAGTTGGGCCCACAACAGCGACATTAGCATAGGTTATTGCCCAGACAGCGCTGCTAAGTGGCAATATACAGATTTTGTGTGAGACTTGCCCCCTCAGGCCCTATGCTGTCTATGCCTCTGTCACAAGGAGAAACCTAGGAAACAGTCCTTCTCATGCTGTGCTCCATTCTTCTGGAACTCCATCCCAGTGGCAATCCAAGCTGCTTCAGGCCTCCTTTAGTTTAGGAAAAAACTTCGAACTGGCTCTTCCAACGACACCATGGTGTAACACACATTCTAGCCATCTTATGCACACACCTATCCGTATATTGTTCTGTGATAATTATTGCTAATGTTTACTTGATGACTTTTTAAATACTCACTAACAATATTTAATGTTTTGGTCTATGACAGCTCTCAGTTACAGGTGTCTTCAATACTGACATCACTGCCCTTTGTGCACGCGTGACACATGTAAACATGACTGAATGAACCTGAAAAGAAATGCAGGGCCTTTGCATTGCCGGTGCGAGCCATCAGCCTCTTAATTGGTGCACTCTAGGAGCACTGTGAGCTATATCCCCAATTTACACTGTGTCGCAGTTTATTTTATTCCAGCATATTTGTTTAGGGACACATTTATTTGAAACGTATGACAATACGGCAATACAACTCTCCAAATATTGACTGACTAAAGTAAATGCCAAACAAGCATTCCAATTTTTCTGCTTTGCTTCTAAATTCGCCACGGCCCTGTGCATTTGTAAATATAGCTGGGATAATAGGTTGGTCCATACAACCCCCTTCCGCTGTTGTATTCAGCAAGGTGTGAAACAGCCAGTGTGTACCCTCTTTTTGTTTATTTTACTTTGTGCCGGTTTAATCTTGTTTGGCAGAGCTGGGCGTTAAAGTATTCCACTCATGCACACACCAGAGCTTAATGCTCGAGCTAAATTAAATTCCTGTCTGGGAGTCAGAGACTGGCGCATGTGCCTGGGATGCGGTGCAAGCGGTGGTGAGTCTTGGTGGAAGCCAGAACATGGGGAAAGAGGCACTGTAATGAATGAGCAATGGTTATGGGAGAAGAAACGTTCCACCCTATAGAGAGACCTCCTCGCCTTAGGATGCTCACCATAGACATGTCAAGCAATGATATACTTCCTGTTTAGGTCTTATGTAAATAGGAGGTTGTTATTGGATAATTGACTTGGATCACTTACTTGCAGCTTTGATGAGCTTGTCTCGTCCTCTAGACGAGCCAGGTGGAATTAATATTCCTGCAGTTTCACATCACTGAAGGGATCCATCATGAAGATTAGAGCTCTATGGTGACTTGCTTAAGGCTGTCTTTTCCAGTTAGGGTAATCTCGGGTATTCTATTGGCTGGTGACTTCTAGGTAATTGCATCAAATCCACAAATGCCTCATAGGTTCAATATGAATTTCTGACAAAGTTAATGGTTCTCTTTTGTGATTTACTGCATGATTTGTATAAATTGGTTATTTTATTAGTTCCGCCTCAATAATATATAGCTTTTGTTGTATTAAGTGGATCAGAAAAATCAACAATTCAAGGCAGTTCTATTCAGCCTGTGCTCATATGCTAGGGAAAGGCCAAGCCACCCTTGTCAGGTGATCCCTCAATTTGGTGTGTCTTCAATGTATGTATAAAGAGAGGATTTACAAAGTTTAAGCCTAGCTGAAAAGCAACCAAGTGCTGTAAACAGGGGACACACCCAGGAGGTCACAAGTAAGGGTGCAGGGAGCAGAGGAGCTGGGATGGAGGCTGGAGCAGGGGAAAGTGTAGCTCCAGACGGGAAGAATTAAGATTGATTGGAGCGATCACTGATCGGTGAGATATTCTTTGGAGAATAGTCTCCTTTCTGAAGTGTAGACTGGAGGCGGGTGAGTGTTATCTGCATTGCATGTTCCAAGAAAATGGTGAGTAGTAGAAAAAGGCCTGTTTTCTGTTTTTCAATCTTGCAAATCTTTTCTACCAGTATGGCTATGTTGTGGCTTCTGGTGTAGCGCTGGCCTCGAGAGATGGTGAGTCTCTTGTCCAGGTAGAGCGTTTTTTTGTCGTTGTGACTGTTTCCGAGGTGATGCAGACTGTCAATCCTGGCATCAAAGCTTTGAGTGTTCACATGCAAACGTGAATGAATAAGGCTTCAAACTGTGGATCCTTGGTCCAATAACTGCTATTCTCGACATTGCAGCTTTGAGTCAGATACTACCCAATAGTAATTTGTATTTTTCTTCTGTAAGCAAAATCAATTTACTTGCAATATGGAAATGCAAATCATAGTGCAACTTGGGACAACTTTTTTTTGTGGTTTCATTTTAATGATCATTTTATATTTTGCATGTTCTGAAATGAGCAATAAATACATTTTGTGTGGTGGTGCTGTTTTCTGTCTATAAGCAATGTTTGGGCATGTTGTAATATCTTTAGGGACTTCTACTGACATTTGAGCATAGTGGGCAGCTTTTTAGTGGTTTCCTACTGTTGGGGTGGTCAGGAAAGATCCCCACGATCAAGAAGAGTTCATGTTGTGCAGCCATATTTGAGACTGGAGATGCAGTATACAGGATGTTGCCATTTCATGTGTATCCAGTGTAGTCATTTTTGAATGGGATATGATTCATTAGTGTTACTTTTAGCTTAAAGTTGATACATATTAGAGTGCACACGCATAGAAAGATAAAATGCTTAAACCATAAAATGAAATATAATGATGATTCAGACATCATGTGATATGGAGTGCCCAGAAGCAGGCACAAGGAGTTTGATACATGCGCATGTGAGAGAAAGGGCCTGTCCTGAAGAACCCATTGTAAAGGAAAGATAGTATTTATTAAACGTGCATGCACACTGAGAAAACATATAAAGGGGATTTATGAATCTACATGTAGTGGGCTTTTTTTAATAAACAGATTAATACACAGTAGTCAGGGTTTCACTTTGAGAAACTGGTTCTGCAGAGCTTCAGAGTCCAGAGGATGAGTAAATAAGTAACTATGGCCTTAGCGATGGGCAGCTCAGCTGAAGGAGCTGGCCATGGTTTTTATGGTCTGATAAGTGTCGCAGAAAGCACATTTATGCATGGGAGCTTGAAAGAGCCTTTTTATTTTGAGCTGCAATAAAAAGTGGGGTGAATCAATGCTCGAGGCTAAAGTAATTGAAACCCAGGAGTTTCAATTGTATACTCAAGATGTGCCATGTGAGATCGAATGGTAGTTATTTAGATTAGAATGTTCCAATTGAGCCAGTGAACAGGGGGTTGAGATAGTTATCGCTAGTTTAAAGAGAACCTGTTTACTCAGCCTACTTTATATCGTTTGAAGTATTTATGTGAACCATGTGCAATTAAGAGTGAATGTTAAAGGGTTCAGGCCAGTTATTACTAGTAATGAATTATGTTTGCACACACATATGTAACTGTCTGATGATATCATGACCTACCAGGGACAAATCCTAAAAGGAGGTGTGTTTTACACATGAGCTGAAGATGGCAGTTAAGACAGTGGGCCTCATTACAAGGTTGGCGCTCCGGTAATAACGATACCGGTAAGGCAATACCGGCATCCATTACCGGACTGGTGTATTACGACCCTAGATGCCGGTGCTACCGGCATCGAGGGGGACCCGCTGTGACCGCGCACCACCATACCGACATGCGTACATGCACGTGGGCGCTGTGCCAGTAACACCGGCATGCCGCAAGGAAGAGGACATTAAGTGTCGGACGGACATGCACATCCAGATGCCAGTATGAAGGGCCACCATGATGCTGGCAACACCGGCATCGCGGATCACCTGTTAATAGCAAACTGCTGTGTTCCCAACTGCCACAGGTGCACACAATCAGCACAGGTGGAGGCAATGGAGTCAGGCAAAGCACAAATGGGGCACACCAACACACCACACCCTGTCCAAGTCCAAAATGATACCACTAGCAGTTGCCATACAGGGGCTGGAGTACATGCCTGCACTGCCACTACTCCAGCTGGCACTAAACCAGGGGACGCAGGGGAGGCGCAGGAGGAGAAGGACGGTGAGACTGGGCCAGCACATACCACCAGTGCAGGCAGTGGTAGCCCACAGGAAGCCATCAATCCCTCGCATAAGGGCCAGTCCATTTGACTTAACCCCTGCACAGATCCACACCTTGTACCGCCTGGACAGGAACACAATATGCTCAATTGTGGATCTCATTCACAATGACCTGGTCAGCCTGATCAACATCCATGCCACCATCCCCCCTCTGCTGAAGGTAGTGTCTGTGCTCCACTTCCTTGCAATGGTGCTGCACAACTCCACACTTCCCTGCTACATGGAAAGCCATGCTGCATGAGGTACCTGGCTTCTGGGTAAGTCCAACCACAGGACCATGGGGGTTGTTGTTGGGGGGGGTCCACAAACCTACATAACCTGTCTGCTGGCTGGGCCATGGGGGTTGTTGTTGGGGGGACCACATGCATACGTAACCTGTCTGCTGGCTGGGCCATGGGGGTTGTTGTTGGGGGGGACACCGTCCTGGGAGCCAACCACTGTGACCCCAATGAATATGACGGGATGCGTGAGACTGACAATGGATGCAGACGTGCCATGACCGCAGAGCCATGTGTAAATGGTAGCTACACACACAGCACCCACCCACCCATGCACATGCACAAGGTACTTCATCAGACCTCAACCACAGGTATCACAATGCACCAACCTGCAGTCTCAATGCATTATTCACATGAGCGCAGCAAAGTGCAGCGCAGGTCATGCAGATATGGCTGAGCCTAATCTGACTGCCTCTCAGGGAATCCCCTGTCACTGTCCCTGCCCGACAAGTACACCGCACACCACCATGCCATACACAGCACCTGAAGGGACACCCAAAAATCCAATGGGACATGGTTGTACAGAATAGATTCCAGCAAGTGGTGAACACCACTGACACATGTGCGACTGCAGCAGGTCCAATACACACCACCTCACTTTCACCATGCCAGTTGACACTCAGCGCCATCACAGAATTGTCTCCCTACACTGGCGGACCATACCACCAATTTCCTTGTGCCATGGTCACATGGATGAAGGCGGTGACGGACATGTACATGGCGTCATCATGTATATGGAAGCATGATTGGCAAAACAACGTGTATCATGTTGCACATCATGGAAAACCATCATCCAGTGCCCTAAATGCATACTGGATTTACCTCTGCAACACAGCATTCACATGTGAGCACATCATGGGCCTGCTGACATCATCTGTGTGAGTGCTGTATTGGGTGACAAGGTCCTTACAACCTGTACGTTACCCATGCTCCCCTACCGTGGACCAACATTGAGTGCCCGGACCTGAGTGTTGCTGTAATGAAATGGCAATAGCTGGCAGTGAAGATCCCTCGCATCTGACCATGAAAAATGTACAGCCAGTGTACACAAGGAATGCCAAAACCCCTCACAATTAAGATATCAATTGCTCCCATACAGGTGATGCTGGGTATCCCCTGGAGCCGTGGCTCCTCGACTCTGTCAAGCATCCAGTTACCAGGCACGCAGAGGACTACAATTGTGCACATGCACGCACTCGTGTGATGATTGAGCAGCCATTTGGGCTGTTGAAGACACGGTGTTGCTGCCTCAGCAGGTCTGGTGGGGCACTCATATACGGCCCTGAAAAGGTGGAGAAGCAGTATTTGTATGTGCCATGCTGCACAAAACGTGCATCCGGCGCAATGTACCCCTGCCACCTGACAAAGACGTAAGTCCACTGGAAAATGAGGAGGATGATGGGGAAGATGCATTTCGGCCACAGCAGAATCTGCCTGAACGACGTGCTGTACGCCGATGTTTGATTCAACAATATTACTAATGTACTCGTTAACACATGGCACTTTGAATGTTGGACACTGGGCACTGTTGACAAATAAATTGACACACACTCAATGATCAATGTCCAGTCATCAGTTCTTCATGTGCACACCAGCTGTATTAAGGAAATGTTAACTATGTACATGAAACAGGTATAAATGTGCACCAAACCCCTTCGTTGTTCTACACAGTGCCTCTGACCCACCACCCCATCACTCAACTCCCCCACACACCCACGCCCCCCACCCACCATCCCCCATCCCTCAACTCCCCCACACATCCACGTCCATGCAGCCAATACAAGTCCAACCAGACTCCCTTCTGCATGTATGTCCGGCTACTGACTGCCCCTTTTGGATGGAGGCTGTTGCTCCTCTGGCCGGCGGATGCTGCATAGCGACCTACGCACCGGGCTCGTCTGAGTTGAGCTTGCCGGGGTTGTGCTCACCGATGGTGGGGGTTGTGGCTCGGCCGGTGCAGCATGACGTTGGGCCATGGTGGCTGCCAACTGTGTGAGTGCCTGCCTCACAGATTCCATGCCCTCGTGCACTCGCCTGGCCAAGCAGTACATAGCATGGGTGAGTGCCTGGTTGTTGTCACGGTGGGCCTGGCGTGTGGCCTGCCCTTCTGCCAGGTATTGTCGCACCATATCCTGCATGGCCTGCTGCCACTCCTCCATGCGGCCCTCTAGGTCCCGTATGTTGTTACCAGCTGGTGGTTGCACGGGAGGTGGAGTGTGACTCCTTTGAGGGCTGAATACCTCTCCAGTCATCTCCTCCCCGCAGCTGAGACCACCAGACTCATGTCCCAGGGAGTGCTGTGCTGTGGGAGGCAGGGATGGTTTTTGCTCAATGTCCTCTGACATGCATTGGCCTGCTGTGTCAGCCTCGTACTGTTGGCCGTCCTCCTCTGCGTATTGTAGGCCGAATTGTGCCGCCTCCCGTAAGTCACTTGTGGCTGCTGACTGGGGCCTCTCAGCATCGCTGCCCGCTGGTGAACCCTCCTCGACAATGTGAGGTGGGTGCATTGGGGGACGGGTTGTGTTGTCCATGGCCTTTGGGGCCGGTGTGCCTTGTGGCATGTGTGCCAAGATGGCAACCGTTTTCCCTGTCTGTGGCACATTGCCAGGTGTCAGAGCTGGCTGCTCCTCAGGTCCTCCGGCCTGTGGAACCTGTTTGCCGGGCTGCTGTGGCTTGGGGGTGGTGGTTCACCTCGGGCCAGCCCTTGACGTGGATGGCCTGGTGCCGTCGTCATCCCCTCTGCTCCTGCGTGCTGGTGTTGCCTTGGTTTTTTTGGTGGGCCCTGCATTGTGTAGGGGAGGAGGGGTCCAAAAGTCCCCCCTTGCCTACATCCCTTCCACAGGTGAGAGCAATGGCTCATCGGGCGTCCCCTCATACCACCAGGGCCCAGGCGGTGGAGGGCTCACCTGCTGAAGACATTGCCCACACGTATTGAATTTAGCTAGGCCTCAGAAACCATTTTTGTCTAATAAAGATGGTGTGAGCTCAGCGCACTGTAGCGCGGCCCCCACCCTCGGAGAGTTTCAGTTATCCCTGTGGCTGCAGCTCCCTGGCAGATCCGCTGTGAGCCTGTTCCCACAAACAAGACGGACATGAGCTAGTGTAAGATACTAACACTGTAACATTTCACCTTCCGCAGTGTATCACTGCTCCCAGCATGACCCGGCCAGCGAGGCCTGGGTGAAAAAGAGAGCTGTAAAACGGTCCTCGGATAAAAGCAAAAGTTCCCAAATATTAATGCCAAGACTACTTGCAAAGCGTGCATGTCTCCACAAAATTTCTTCTATTAAGGAAACCTGTAAAATGTATAAACATGGTAGAATGTATGCTTACATGACATTAGCAATAAAGAACCCACACCACTGCAGTTGTGTGCTAACAATAAAATAGCGTTCCAGGGGACTATTAGGTGTATCCTTGAAAAACTTACACCCCATGGTCCCGCGCCATAATGGAACTAATGCTGCTAGAGTGCAAGGGAAGACGAATGTAACCATACAGAGGGCTCATGTGAAGGACGCGCGAGAATGCACCTGTCATGCGTGTATGTCTAAGCCCCTTATGTGCCACTACCGTCACGTACGGTGGCGAGTCGCTTTCTATGTGCTCCACCAACCTCACTACTACCTCACTTACTGCAAATGTATATGCATATAACTAAATGTTGTAGTTGTTAAACATAGTGTACAAATAATGTGCTCAGACTGGCTATATTTGAGAGACATTTAGCAAAGTTAAAATGTATGTTTTCGAGTATGAGTATTATAGAGTGTTCAAATGTTTATGATGTTTTCACCTAAAGTCGGCAACACACGAGGAAGATACCTTTGTGAATATGTGCAAGGCCATTCCCCCTCCCACCCTGCGAAGACTGCCAAACAAGAGAGCTGAGGCCCGCGCCGCGCTGCTCCACCTCCCCCAACTAGGCTGGAGCCGCTTCAAAGATTTGTAAATCCCCTCTGCAGCACCCAAGGCCATGGCCCGCCACCTGCATTATTTACAGCCCAGCAGTAAACCTCCGCCTGAATACACAAATCCAAAGGCGCCCCCTCTTAAACCCCACAACCCACTGGATCACCTTGGACTTATGGCCCCTGTACAATTAGGACACCCAATACTGTGGCAACATACAGCAGCACATCCATAACGACTTCTAACAAGACAGAAAGACATGTGCCGCCCGTCCCATGCCCTGAGACTTAGCCCCTCGACCTATGGTACCGGTCAAAAGAACACTGGTAACCATGCACTGATGAATTACCATCAAACCCCTCTCAAGGTGCATTCCTCCTGTGTTGCATTAACCTGTAGAATAACCTATTGAAAGATTTACTAAAAAAGATAATATTGCAATAACTGAATGACTGCGGTGTGCATGGCATAGGGCAAATAAGTCAGGAAAAGACATTCATCTCTGACACTGGCCACAAAGGCACAACAACACCGCCCGGATGAACTCAGCTGACCTGCCAGGCCCAGCCCAACCCACGAGGCTGACCAGTGACGTCCTCCAGCCAAGGCCAACCACATCGCAGCAGCGCCTATAGCTCGTCATCGCCACTCAATCCCATTGAACTTGTGCCCCTTATAGTATGTAGGTTCTGATGACGTGTTTTGTAAATATATACGCCTGTCTTTGCTATTGTCAGACAGAGCGCTCTCGGAGTTTGCAGAGTTCTTTGCATGCCCTATTCTGATTGATAAACTCCCATTTACGCTCACCCGCACTCTGTCTTGGCCTTATTCCCATTTTGGGAGAGTCCTTCATTGTCTCTCATTGCGGGGAGGATCGTGCTGGTTGGGGACGCTTGCCTTCAGTGGTGACCCCGAAAGCGTGATTGTTATTATTTTTTCCCAACCTATCACTACCGTCCCCTTTTGGCACGAAAATCTCCGGTCGAAAAGGGATACGCACAGTGCACCGGCTCCGGGAGGCTGCCCGCCAACGGCGACCGGTACGCTCAGAAGTGCGCACTCAACAGAGAAAGGGTACGGGATCCCGGTTGAAAAATCCCCTTTGAGTACCGCTCGCCGGAGCCAGGGCTGACTGTTGAGCGGACGGCAGCACTGCCTGGACGGACCCAGTTTCGGAGACTATCGGTTCAAGACGGGCACGTGAGTATTGAGTGCGAGTGATCATAAAGGGAGGAGAAGAGGGAATTTAGGACAGGAAACGAAGCGGGGTAAAAAAGGGGGCACGTAGGTCTACTAAGAACCATCTTAAACTTTCTTTACTTTTTCTTTGCATATGGCCATTAGGATTAAGAGGTGAATAAGAGATAAAAGTGACGGGAACCTAGCTCCGAGAGGGGGTGGAAGGCGGCGCCGCATAGTGCTATCTTGACTAGTACTGGGAATATATGAAGAAGTGGATAATAAGATAAAAGTGTCTGGCAAAGGGAGACACGGAGAATATATTAGTGACTGCTATTCTTTCTATTCTTTTCTTTAGGGTTGGGGGAAAAATAAATGTGAGATTAATACAAGACCATAGAGATAAAGTAAGAGACAGGGAGTTCTACTGTAAGAGGGAAGATCAAACCTATATATATAGATATACATATATACATATATCTGAATAAGACGGACAGGAACAGCCGGCCAGGGAGGAAAGGAAGGGCAAATTGAACTGTGAATAGAGTGTTACGGAGAGGTGTGTGCATATCGTATGCGTCAGGAGATAATTTGGTGTGATGGGTGTGTAAAAATGATCATAAATGTATAGCCATTAAGTGGTCATGGTAAGTGTGGCCAGACAAAGCTCTATAAAGACAGGAGTAATAAGGCGAAGTGAGTGTGTACCTTTTTGATTTCTGGGTTAACATTGTCGAGATTACTGATTGTTTGCTCTTGTACGTGCCCCCCCAAAGAGGATAGAATAGAGACTGTGAACAGCCATTCTATGGTGTGCAGGCAGGGGAAAGAACACGAAGGCCCCCACTATTGAGTAAGACATAAAATACGAGGACTCACATGGTGGTACGTTTACATTACGATACTGAGATACATAGAGACACATAAGTACCAGGAGGGCACAAAGTATGGGGGCAGAAACACCCTTATCACATATTTGTAAGAACTTATCGGGGTACGCGGAGCGGATTAAGAAATATCATGACCAATGGATCACAGAGTTGAAGGGAGAGGGGTTGCCCCAGATATGGCCCGAAGGGGGGTCATTTGACAAGAGTGTCCTAGATATGGTAGCCACATGCATTTGTTTGAAATATAAGGGGAAGCAATTGCATAATAGGAGAGAGATATTAGATCTCTGGAGGTTGTTTGAAGAGATACCGCCGCCTAAGGCATTAGAATTAAATCCTGACCTACCATCTACCACTGACAATCCACTAATGATACAGAAAGATGCTAAAGCATTGCCCGACGCAGAGCCACCAATAGAAGTAATAAGTTTATACCCAATACTAAACAAGCCAGTGCCCGCCGAGGGGTACAGTGACCCCACATATGTGCCTCCCCCGACAGTTACTACAACCCAAAGGCCAACGGCACCCCCGCCATACGAGAGTACTAGGGAGCGAGCCCAGGTGAGTACACCAAGAGTGGACATAGAAAAGCTAACAGATGATCTAGAGTCAAGACTCTCGATAGCCAAAGATGAGCTCTCGAGGATAAAAGGCATATGTGAGCGAACAGCACTTAATGCAGCGAGATCAGAGCACACGTCTAGAGCGCCGAGCGAGAGTAAAACACTTGAAGACGGGTGGAAAAAAGGCGAGATACTGTTCAGAATTCAAGAAGAACCAACACGAATAATTGAACTAGGGACAAGAGAGGGATGTACTGACAATGAAGAAAGGCCTATAGGGGACAGGGAAGAGCTACTATGTGATATAAGGGACGATTTGGAGGAAAGTGACAGGTTGAGCATGGCAATGGGAGGGGTAAGCGAGGGGTTGGATGGTGCATGTTCAATGAGAACACTGGATGATGAGTGGACGGGGCGATTGAGAAACAGGGTGGGGAAAACGGCATCATTGGGAACATCCGGAGTGAAGACGGGTACTGAGGCCACAATGAACGGGAAGTTACAGCTTCCACTAATACATAGGGGAGGAGGGAGGCCGAATTACATACCCTGGGCTCAGATGGATAAGGCCAACTTACTAAAGTTATTGCCCCCGTTATCGGGAGGGGCGAGCAAGTGGATATACGCCTTTGAAAAACACACTGCCGGGGTACCCCTAGCAATCGGGGATGTGAAGAGCTTGCTTGTATCAGCAGTAGGGGATCAGGCTGACAGAGTATGGGTTAAGGCTGGTTTCCCAGGAGTAACATTAGACTGTGACCGCCATGATGGGGCCTCCTTTAACACAGTACGGGCAAGGGTATGGGATGCCTTACGGGAAACGTTTCCAGACACCCCAGATTTACAGTCAGTAATGCAGTGTACAATGAATGACGGGGAGGATGCTATGGATTACATTTTTCGGGTCCAAGAGATGTGGAGAGCAGAGACGGGTACGCCCTGGTATCAATCGACATCTTTATTTTACTTCATTATAAAGAGGGGGTTGCCAAAGGAGGTGCAAAAGGCGCTCGACAAGATAGCAGGTATTGAAGCGAAAGGATGGCCTGAGATTCAGAGCATAATAGTGCACCACTGTAAGTGAATAAAGGAAAGGGAGAAGGAGGTGGCGCAGAAAAGATTGGCAGATGAAGCGAAACGAGTGCAGACAAAGTTGGTGAAGGTCGCAGCAGCAGTAGCCGCGCTCCCACACAGCAGGGAGGGAGATGAGGAGGAGGAGGGGCTGGTAGCAATACAAGGAAGGATGCCAACTAATTGGGCGGGAGCAGGACAGCGGCAGTGGAACGAGCAGGAGCAAGGCGAAGGTCCGCAGTGGCAAGAGTGGGCCCCTCGAGGGGGACGAGGTGGGTACAGGGGCCGAAGAGGAGTTGGACCGGGGTACGGGGGAATGGGAGGAAATGGATGGCAGGGTCCCAGAGGAGCGCAAGGGAGCTGTTGGAACTGCGGAAGATGGGGACATTACTCTAGGGAGTGCAGAAGCAGACCCAACAACGGGTTTCAAGAGGCAGAACATTATGGCCATCCCCACCCGGGGAGCCCATATGGTCTCCCAATGGGACAACAACAACAAAGAAACCCAGGCCAGGGGTACAATGAGCAACAACAGGGGCATCAGTACAGAACACAGAACCACCCACAAAACAATGACAATATGCAGTACACACCAGGCAACCCTTTTGCGACAACAGCGAATGGAGCCCCCGCACCAGCCCCCTATAGTGGCGTGTCAGTGGTTTCAGGGAGCGTCTTCAACCAGGGGGGGGCAATGAGACACCCCACATAGGACAGCCCACAGAGAACACTTGCGTGTCCAGTTCTATCTACAACCTACGATGCAGCAGAGGAACCATTGGTAGGGGCGCAGATAGGAGACAAGCAGTTCATATTCATGGTGGATTCGGGAGCGGAGAAATCATGTATTAGGGAGGGCCGGTTCCCGTTATCTAACCGAAAGTTAGAGACGCAGGGGTTCTCTGGGGCTGTAATTGAAGTTCCTTACACAGAAGCATTGGATGTAACACTGGGGGGCAAAACTCTAAAGACACCCTTACTGTATTATGAACACTCACCAATAAACTTACTAGGGAGGGATCTCCTTAGCAAACTCAACATGACGATATCCTTCACTGAGAGAGGTATAGTGTGTTCAACACCCGGAATATGCCCATTACGTGTAATGTTGGTAGTACAGGCTCACACAACGACACAGGAAATACAAGGTTTGCCAGTAAACGAGGAAATGTTTATTGAAGGACTAAAGACACTGGCCCTCATAATTCCTGAGCTAAGAAGAATGGATTGGAGGATTCCAGCGGAGTTCCTCTTCCGCCCAATAGTGTGCCCTGACACAGCACCAGGATCAGTGGTATCATTAGATTTGCATGCTGTACAGGTATCTGCGAAAAGGATTTCTGTGATTGGAATAGATATAGAAGGATGTGAGTGGCGTACAGTACTGTGTACGAATGCCAATATCGCCCTAAGAGACTTAACTGATGAGGATCTCTTCTCAGATTCAGAGGGGGATGGTGAAATAGTAATGGAAATAGCGATGCCCTGTGACATTTTGATTCAAGCTAGGGAAATCCCCGTTCAGCTGATGGCAGTGGTAGGAGCACCACCGTCATTCTTCGATGATGACATGAGGCTCGTATCAAATAATTTGTGGACAACAGGCCCCCATGATGTAGGGTTGTTGCATGGAGTACAACCTGTGATAATAAAATTAAAACAAGGAGCAATTCTACCCCGCGTGAAACAGTATCCATTGTCCCGTGAAGCTGAAGAAGGGATAAAAGAGACAATAAATGCACTACTAGCACAAGGGATAATAGTGCCTTCAATCTCCCCATGTAACACATGTATTTACCCAATCAAAAAAGCAAAGGGAGGGTCTTGGAGGATGATACAGGATTTACGCCCCTTAAATGATGTAATTAAGAAAGAGTTCCCTTTGGTCCCGAACCCCGC
This sequence comes from Ambystoma mexicanum, assembly GCF_040938575.1. Classification (NCBI taxonomy): domain Eukaryota; kingdom Metazoa; phylum Chordata; class Amphibia; order Caudata; family Ambystomatidae; genus Ambystoma; species Ambystoma mexicanum. The sequence continues at coordinate 288,203,972 of NC_090932.1, read as the reverse complement.
ATCAATATTATGCAGCATCCCAAAAACGGCATCACATTTCACGGTGGTCGACTTGAAAAACGCATTTTTCTCCATCCCCCTGGCTGAAGAGAGCAGATACCTGACAGCATTTACACTAGGGGGAAAGAGATATGAACATTGCAGATTACCGCAGGGATACTGTGAGAGCCTGAGCATATTCAACCGCATATTACATGAAGACTTAGGAAACCTATCAGTTGAGAGTACAATCATTCAGTACGTAGACGATTTACTCGTCTGTGCACAAGACGAAGAAACATGCAGAAAAGATTCAATAGCACTCCTGACACTATTGGCCAATAAGGGATACAAAGTAGACAAGGGAAAGCTACAGTACTGTCTGACAGTAGTTCTATACCTGGGACAGCTAATATCAAAAGATGGAAAAAGAATAATCCCCGACAGGGTAGAAGCAATAAGATCAGTAGGAGAACCCACAACAGTGAAAGACATGCAGAAATTCCTGGGAATGTGCAACTATTACCGAGCATGGATATTAGATTATGCAGCATACACCAGACCCTTACTACAAGCGCTCAAGGAGGCACAACAGGAGAACAAAAAAATAGAATGGTCAGAAGAAATGAGCGCCTCCTTTAAATCATTAAAAGAGTTGATTTCAAGCGCTCCAGTGCTCGCAAATCCTGATTATGGACACAAGTTTTACCTGTTCTCACACTGCAAGGGAACACTCATGACAGCTGTACTGACACAGAAGACGTCCCTAGGACACAAACCTTTGGCTTACTATAGTGGCACTTTAGATGCTGTGATGCAAGGACATTTCGCGTGTGAGCAATCGCTCGCTGCAGCCGCGTTCGCAATTGAGAAAAGTGCCACAATAGTAATGGGATGCCCTGTGACATTGTTTGTGGAGCATTCATTATTTGCAATACTTGAGAGGTCAAAAAGTACACTGGCAACACAGCGGGCAACGGCCTATGAGATAATATTGTCCAGCGCCAACATCCATGTTGTGCGATGCAAGACAGTGAATCCAGCAACATTCATTACAGAAGCATGCACACTAGAGGACATGCAGGAACACGATTGTGCAACTTACACAGGAGAAAGAGGGGAGGACACAGTGGTGTGTGAGAATGCTCTGAGCGAGGGGGAGGTGTACTTCGTAGACGGGTCAGCATCAATTGACGTGGACACGGGAGAGAAACATGTGGGTATGGCAGTTGTGAGATTAGAAGACGGTGAGTTTGAGACACTAGTGCAGTACCGCCTCCCATCACATTACTCCGCACAAGCAGCAGAACTGATTGCACTCATAGAAGCACTACATGCAGCTAAAGGTTGTGCAGTGACAATATACACAGACTCAGCTTACATGACGACAACAGTACATGGGGGTCTAGCAAGATGGGGGTGGAGGGGGTTTCGACGAGCAGATGGAACTCCCGTGCAGCATGCAGAATTGCTGAAGGAGTTGATTGAGGCCCTACAAGATCCCACAGCGGTAGCAATAGTGAAGTGCCAAGCACATACATCCAACACAGATGTTGTGTCTTTGGGAAACGCGGCAGCGGACGCTGCCGCCAAGGAAGCTTCCTACTTTCAGAAATATGAAGCAGGTGAGTACATGCTGCAGCACAAAATAAACGAAGAGCTCCCAGAAGGCTACAATATGATGTCTATATCACAAATACTAGAATTGCAGGAAGGAGCAAGTGCAGATGAAAAATTGATGTGGACAAAACGAGGGTGCAGCCAATCGGCGACAGACTTACTGTGGCGACAAAATAACTCAGGAAAAGTGGTAATGCCAGTAAAGTTATTGGAAATTGCGTTCCAACAACTACACTTCCCAGCACACAATACGAAACAGCACATTGCAGCAGAGATACATACAGGAGGAGTGGTTCGTGCCCTATCTCCAGGAGCACCTATCTCGATTAACGCTGGAATGCACAACATGTCAGATATACAATTCAGGAATGACATTACGTACGCTCCGGGGAACAATTCCAAAACCAATTGGGCCATTCAGAGAGCTACATATCGACTACGCGGACATGGGAGAAAGGTGTAATGGGGCACGTTACATGATCGTGGTTGTATGCCCATTCTCAAGGTGGGTAGAAGCAGGCCCATGTGCACGACCTGATGCTAAAAGCGCTGCAAAGTTCCTAGTGAGGGAAGTGTTCCCGCGCTGGGGAATTTGTGACGTGATTCGCTCGGACAACGGCACTCACTTTGTAAACGAGCTCTTCAAGGAAGTCACTACATTGTTGGGAATAAAGCATAAATTGTGCTCGATTTATCATCCTCAAAGTAATAGCGTAGTGGAAAAGATGAACCGACTGTTAAAAGGGAGGTTATCAAAACTATGCTTTTCATTAAAAAAGAACTGGATTTACTGTTTGCCCCTTGCGCTATTTGAGCTGAGAAATCAGCCAAGCAAGGACCACCATTTGTCCCCGCACAAGATCGTGACTGGGAGACGAATGCACACAGCACACTCCCCACTGCGCGAACACTCAGATGCACACAGAAGCGCCGCGATATTGGGAGACGAGTTCACAGACTATTTGAAGAAATTGACAAGGGCAGCGCGCGCAATATCAAAGCAGCTCTCTCCACCTTTCACGCGAGAGGAAGGAAACACAACAGGGTCTGTTACGGAGCCTGAACCACAGCTACAGCTGATGCCGGGTGAATTCATATATGTCAGGAGTTTTGTGCGTCGGTGGAATGCACCACGGTTCCATGGCCCATACGAAGTAGTGTTTTGCACGCCCACGGCAGTTAAAGTGAAGGGCCTGAAGTATTGGGTGCATTTGACAGACGTACGAAAAGCATATAATAATGTGCAGGAAGAGGTGGATGAGGAGACACAGACAACAGCAAACAATGCAAATGAGCAGAATGGCTGAATATGAACTTGTGTGTGTGACAGTAATACAGATGAATGAAAAAGTGGCTGACAAGTATACTTTTTATATTACAAAAAAACCAAAAAAAAAAAAAATGTTTTCCTCTTGTGAACGTATATGTAATTAATGATGTGATAAAATTATGACGTGTTTACTCCCTTGTCTGTGCATCCCCATCCCTACAACCCTACCCGCTTCCATTCCCTTTCAATATATACTGGCACTGGTAGTGCTAACAAAATGTTTACATTCATGCACTTAATGCACTTTTATATCTCAAACAGGAGCTACCATGGCATCTAACGGGCAGCCTGCAACGGATAGATTTACTAGACTTAGAGAGTGGTTAACTGAGAGATGCAAATATTCGTATGAGTGTGGATTATCTGTGTGTATTACATTGTTTTTTACAATAATGTTTGGCCTGGTTACATATTGGTTCATAGCGTTCATCTCTATCGAGATGAACGAGGGGGGAGGGATTAACAGCACTAATGTGATCAATGAAACCACGAGTGTAAACACTAAGGAAGGTGACTTTTTGGTATGGGACGGAACTAAACTTGTATGGGGTTATTATACCACACCATCCAATGCTGTCATCTCAAAAAATGAAGGGCTACAGGGTGAAATGCAAAATAACACAGTGTCTCCGCCAAAGATATCTAATTACAATGCTCGCAGTTTAAATGACCGAAACCCGTCCGCTATATCCTGGTTGTATAACACCCCCACCAGCCAGCCTGCCCCCATAGCAAAAAACACACTGAGAGATAACGTCAAGGAAGAAAAGGAAAGGATGAGAGCAACACGAAATATTATATGATTACTGGGCAAAGGGGGGCGGGAATGAGAAAGGGGGGCCCATTTTGTCCATCGCCCATGAGGCCGGGAAGTACATGAGGAACAAAAATAACAGACGAAAAAGGGAAGCAGGGAGGAGGAAGTATGATGAGTACTATGGGTTAGGACTAGATAAAATGGAAGACCCACGACACCCCCACCAGACGAATAAATGGTATGCGGATATGAGTGCAACGGTTAACAAATAACAAATGAGAGCTGCTATGTCTGCTCCCTCATTCCCCATGCTTCAGGCACACCCAAGGTATTGTTACCCAAAGAGTTGCCTATTGTAGATGCCCAATGTCTCCTTCATCTCACGTTGTGCAGGATTAAGAACACCTTCCAGGCACATGAAGTTACTTTTAGAATGCTGCAGAACGAGAAAACTTGCTACCCAAAGACGGTAGGAGTGGTATGTCTGGAAGAACCATTTTTGTGATACAAGGGACACTTTTTTCGGACAACAAGTGGACGGACGAAGAAGTAATGTGTAAAGCTGAAGCGCTGAGGGGTGTGGCACCAGAGAAATTGCAATGGATAGAAGAAACGTGCACACCAGTATGGAAGGAACACATTTCAAAACTAACTTGGGTAACAGCCATTGAAAAACCCTTCAAGCTGCAGAACGAAATAGACTATGAACTATGTTTTAAAGGAGAGGGAAAAACCCCCATGGGGACAAACAAGAACTGTAACAAGACCCTTACCATCCCAGATCTGAGAAAAGGGACAGCGGCCCTGATGGACACGTATTGGGTATGCGGCAACCAGGCATACCTGCACCTCCCCCAATCATGGAGTGGCAGCTGCTCAATGGCCACTCTGCACTCAGCCCTAATGGTAATCCCAGAAAGCCACATTGATGGGAGCAAAAGGACACGAGAAAACACCCAACAGAGTGCGGCCCAGCCGACTGCAGAGTCACAAATCTATGTCCTGTCTTCCGGGAACAAGGAAGAGGTGCTGTCCCGAAACAGACGAGCATCAAACTACTTATCAAAGGCATCGTCGGAGTTGCTGGCACAGATCCCAGACAGATATCGATTATTCAGCTCGGCAGAAACATTCTTTGCCTCACTCATCCCAAGTATCCAGGCCAGAGCAAACGCAAAATGGCTCCAGATAACACGTTGGGAGCTGATCCAGCTGGCAAATGACACTGAAGAAGGGTTCAACGTAATAAAGGTGGAACTAAGAGCTTTACGGTTGATGACCTTGCAAAACAGGTATGTCTTGGACCTGTTGACGGCGATGGATGGAGGTGTTTGCCAAAAAATCGGAAGTGCCTGCTGCACTTTCGTACCTTCTGAAGACGCAGACAATGGCTCCCTGTCCCATGTGATTGAAGCGGTACACAACCTGGGAGAAAGAATGAAAATGGAAGGCGGAGCAGAAGAAAGCGCGTGGTTCGACAATATCTTCTCCTGGGTTCCATCATGGCTGGGAATGACTGTGAATTTTTTATTGCCGGCTGTGGTGTTCCTCCTCTTTATTTTTTGCCTGTGCCAGGTGGGTCTTCGATGTTGTGCTAACGCAGTACCTAATGGTGCAATGATGATGGTGACAATGGGCAACACCCGTGGTACAATACAGACTATGCAGGAAGTGCAGGTACAAACAGGGACAGATGACACACCCAGGTATAAGCTAGTGCCCAGGTATCATGATAAGGATATCGTAGACAAATTGTGGCATACCACCATCAGAGAGCCCCGTATACTAGAATGGTACCAGGAGGTGTGGGTAGACTTGGAAGGAGAGAGCGGATGTATATACCTGACCTGTACCCCAGATGAATATGCTAGGAGGGGTGAGAGCTTAAGGGGGGTGTGCAGAGCAGGGATGCCCATAAAAGGCACACCAGCATGGGATGACGCAATCATTGATGAAGAGGAGTGTAGGAGATTGGAAGAGTTAAAGAATTCGTTACTTAAGTAACAAAAGGGGGGAAATGTAGGGGAGGAGGGGTCCAAAAGACCCCCCTTGCCTACATCCCTTCCACAGGTGAGAGCAATGGCTCATCGGGCGTCCCCTCATACCACCAGGGCCCAGGTGGTGGAGGGCTCACCTGCTGAAGACATTGCCCACACGTATTGAATTTAGCTAGGCCTCAGAAACCATTTTTGTCTAATAAAGATGGTGTGAGCTCAGCGCACTGTAGCGCGGCCCCCACCCTCGGAGAGTTTCAGTTATCCCTGTGGCCGCAGCTCCCTGGCAGATCCGCTGTGAGCCCGTTCCCACGAACAAGACAGACATGAGCTAGTGTAAGATACTAACACTGTAACATTTCACCTTCCGCAGTGTATCACTGCTCCCAGCATGACCCGGGCCAGCGAGGCCTGGGTGAAAAAGAGAGCTGTAAAACGGTCCTCGGATAAAAGCAAAAGTTCCCAAATATTAATGCCAAGACTACTTGCAAAGCGTGCATGTCTCCACAAAATTTCTTCTATTAAGGAAACCTGTAAAATGTATAAACATGGTAGAATATATGCTTACATGACATTAGCAATAAAGAACCCACACCACTGCAGTTGTGTGCTAACAATAAAAGAGCGTTCCAGGGGACTATTCATTAGGTGTATCCTTGAAAAACTTACACCCTATGGTCCCGCGCCATAACCGAACTAATGCTGCTAGAGTGCAAGGGAAGATGAATGTAACCATACAGAGGGCTCATGTGAAGGACGCGCGAGAATGCACCTGTCATGCGTGTATGTCTAAGCCCCTTATGTGCCACTACCGTCACGTACGGTGGCGAGTCGCTTTCTATGTGCTCCACCAACCTCACTACTACCTCACTTACTGCAAATGTATATGCATATAACTAAATGTTGTAGTTGTTAAAACATAGTGTACAAATAATGTGCTCAGACTGGCTATATTTGAGATACATTTAGCAAAGTTAAAATGTATGTTTTCGAGTATGAGTATTATAGAGTGTTCAAATGTTTATGATGTTTTCACCTAAAGTCGGCAACACACGAGGAAGATACCTTTGTGAATATGTGCAAGGCCATTCCCCCTCCCACCCAGCGAAGACTGCCAAACAAGAGAGCAGAGGCCCGCGCCGCGCTGCTCCACCTCCCCCAACTAGGCTGGAGCCGCTTCAAAGATTTGTAAATCCCCTCTGCAGCACCCAAGGCCATGGCCCGCCACCTGCATTATTTACAGCCCAGCAGTAAACCTCAGCCTGAATACACAAATCCAAAGGCGCCCCCTCTTAAACCCCACAACCCACTGGATCACCTTGGACTTATGGCCCCTGTACAATTAGGACACCCAATACTGTGGCAACATAGAGCAGCACATCCATAACGACTTCTAACAAGACAGAAAGACATGTGCCGCCCGTCCCATGCCCTGAGACTTAGCCCCTCGACCTATGGTACCGGTCAACAGGACACTGGTAACCATGCACTGATGAATCACCATCAAACCCCTCTCAAGGTGCATTCCTCCTGTGTTGCAATAACCTGTAGAATAACCTATTGAAAGATTTACTAAAAAAGATAATATTACAATAACTGAATGACTGCGGTGTGCATGGCCTAGGGCAAATAAGTCAGGAAAAGACATTAATCTCTGACACTGGCCACAAAGGCACAACAACACCGCCCGGATGAACTCAGCTGACCTGCCAGGCCCAGCCCAACCCACGAGGCTGACCAGTGACGTCCTCCAGCCAAGGCCAACCACATCGCAGCAGCGCCTATAGCTAGTCATCGCCACCCAATCCCATTGAACTTGTGCCCCTTATAGTATGTAGGTTCTGATGACATGTTTTGTAAATATATAAACCTGTCTTTGCTATTGTCAGACAGAGCGCTCTCGGAGTTTGCAGAGTTCTTTGCATGCCCTATTCTGATTGATAAACTCCCATTTACGCTCACCCGCACTCTGTCTTGGCCTTATTCCCATTTTGGGAGAGTCCTTCATTGTCTCTCATTGCGGGGAGGATCGTGCTGGTTGGGGACGCTTGCCTTCAATTGCTGTCTGATCCTGTGCCTGTAGGGGATGGAGAGGCAGGGAATGAGTCATGGGTGAAGGTACATCCTACATAATTGATGTCTTTACATTTTGGGTCCTGTGCATTGCCGTGTGCATGTTGGAGGAGCGGACATGGTGCTTACAGGATTTTGGGGGTGGGATGCAGTGTCTGTGCATCCTTCTAGTGCAGCCAAGTTGTACATTCTGTCTGTTGGGTGGCCTACAGTGTGTCATGGATTGCGTGCCGTAGGCATGCCAGAGGGTCTGCGTGTCATGTGCTGTGTGGTTGGGGCTCAGGTGTGCACTCGGTGGTGGATATGTCAGCACCATGCAATGAGATGTCACACTGATGAGGCCTGCATCGTTACAGTGATGCATGTGTGTGCCCGCATGCAGATGTTGTTTGTGTTTGCAATTGGGGACTCATGCGGTTTGTGTCAGTGGGGTTACTTGTGTGTTTCCGTGATTGTGTGTTTCCGTGACAGGGATGTGGCATTTCTGTTGATGCAGACTTTAGGTGGGAGGTGATGGGCGATCTGCTTGCTGTCATCTACTTGCCATTTGGAATCCACCATTGTGTTTAGGGTGTTGTGTGTGTGTTCACTTTTGTATTGTGCTAACGGTCACTCACCTTCATCAGCCGATGATGGGACTCCCGGCTTGGCATGCCGACCCCTTCGATGGCCTCCATGTGAATCACAGAGTTGCACATTTCTTCCCACTGTGATAGCCTAATGGGCGAGGATGGTCCACCACCTGTTGCCTGAGCCTGTGTACGGTTGGCTGTCAGTATGTTGCGGACATGCAGCCGCAGATCATCCCACCTTTTGCGACATTCCTTTACACTGCGTGGGGTAGTCCTCACTGCGGACACCTTCTGGGCCACCTCCTCCCAGATGTGTTTCTTCTGCATTTGTGCTGCACAGCGCAGATCTGTGCAGAACACCACATCTGCATGCTGGACCAGGGTGCCAGCATGTTTAGCTCTTTGTCACTAAACCGTGGTTTGCGCTGATGAGGTGTGCCTTTGCGGGTGGATTGAGTCATTCTCTGGCAGGCAAGATTCACAGTTTCCAATTCCAGGTCCTGTAGGTAAGGGATTGCAATGGATTGTGTTTTTAAAGATGGGCACCGTATTAGCGGTACGGTTATTTAGGGTGCCAACGGTGCCGGGGAAGGTTTCAATGGATTCCTTGATGCCGCCATCGGGGGGGGGTATTTTACTGGCAAGGCGTTGCATCCATTACCGGCATGCCGGTACGCGTGTGCACGCGGACTCATGATCTCCCGTTCATTACAGGCGCAGTCCATCACAGACACTTTCATACTGACATGCTGGCAATTATGGATTTTTACCCCCTAACTCGTAATGAGGCCCAGTGTCTACCAACGAGAATATGGGAATTGGAGAAAGATGGGATTTCTTTGAAGAGATTTTGTTCAATCACATGTGGGGAGTGGATTGTCAAAAAATATATGGGAGTGTTTTAACTGTTGCAAAATTGTATATAATGTGGAACGTATGTGGTTCAGTGAGAGTGGGTTACTTTGACTCTAGGGCATCATCTAACTTCTCCCGGCCGATTGTACAATACATTTGTTTACATACAAAATGTGCACTCGTTCCTAAGGTGGTTGGCCCACTTGGGTTAAGGTGATTAAAGGGGCTCACCCTTACACTGCCCAGGTCATTGAGCCCTGTGTTGTGTTGGGGAGAGTTAAGGTGCATTGCAGGGACCCAATAATTACCTTTACTGGGGGGTTGGGTGTGGTGCAAATACAAAGGCAGCTGACCCTGACCTAAATGGATGACACTTCTTGTCTCTTTTCCTTGATCTCATGCTTTGCTTGCATGCCAGAAAACATGAAAGTAGGATTGAGTCCAACAGAGTGACTCAGTCCTTCGAAGTCTGATTAGTTGAGTACCAATAAATTGGGTAATACTACCACCTGTTGTTACAGCATTTACCAGTGGGACAAGACTTGCATATAGAAAAGGGAATGAACTCTCTACTGTGACAGGTTGATATGACACTTTTTGAGTTCAGTACAAAAAACAAATCGCTTTTATCAACCGCAAAACGATAGCGGCCTGAGTATGTCCCACTGGGATTCGAACCTGTGAATTGCAGGAAGCACATAGAGCACCAAGGCCACACAGCCATAAGCAAATATTATTCTGGAAATATGTTATGGGGACTGGCAGTGGGTGGGTAAAGTGTTGCTGGCTACATTTCAAAAGGCTCTATTCTACAATCATTGTGAGTCCAGATAAAGTTTTTTTTGTTAAAACTGAAATCAGAATAAACTCAAGCAGAAGGGGTTTTTGACACCAGCACACCACCAAAGGAATGGTGGTAGACCGTTAGGAAATTTCCTATGGCCTAATCCTGGACATCATTTTCCAAGACTGATGGTGAACGGAACCCTTGAACACCTTAAGTCTGTGTGTAAAACCGTTCTTGTCCCTATCACTCAATCCCCCATCTGGGCCTGTTAGGTTCTGTTCACACCAAAAGAAAGGAACAGGTCCCATGGGCCCCAAAAGACATCTAACATTGATCATTGATATCGGATATTGAACACAGCAATAAAGCTCTCCAAATATTGATGGAATGGAAAGCAAATGCCAAACAAGCATTGCAATCTTTCTTCTTTGTAGTTGCATTTCTTTTACTTGGACATGTGGCTCGTTCTTAATATACAAGCAAATGTGTCTCCTTATTTCCCTAATGGCTTTCTCGTGCAATTCTTCTCACTCCCTAATCATGCTTCCCCCCAACAGTCTTGACCTGTAAATGTCCCCGTTTCTGTTAATTTCACGTTTGATCACACTCCTTTTCTCCAACTCCTCGGATTTCTACTCCTTCAATCTGTTGATCCCCATACTTGCAACTGTTTGCAACTTCAATGCAACTTCAATGAAGCGTTTGATTAATGGGCTTGTTGAGGACCTTTGCCTATTTCGAATGACATACATGTTGAAAGCCCTCCATTGGAATTTGGGACCTAGAAAATAACTCTGAACTATGTGGGTACACTTTACCGAAAGTTAGAAAGCAAGTGTAAGACAACCTTTTTGAAAGGTTTTATTTATACACCGCCCAAGCGAGTGTTGAGTAATGTAGGATGCAGGAAGTGACGTTTTTTCGGATTGAATGCAAATGTGGCCGTTTATCTCAGCCATCGAGCTGGTAGATGCACTATACATAATAAGATGCAATGTTTACTTGTGTGTGCTTCTTAAGCTGACATAAAATGTGCTTAGGCAAATGAAGTCATATTGATCCCTTTCATCTTTTAAAGATACGGACGTGTGGCGCGCAAGTGTCAGGCTGCAGTCGGCTGCCGTGACTGCTGGACGTACATTTTGTTGTTCCTAAATTGTGCAAGCTATTAGAGCATACTGACTCCTCCCACTTTTTTTAATTAAATCAGGAGGTGGCTGCGAAGTGGGCCGCAAAGTGTGGCGCGCAAGTGTCAGTCTGCAATCTGATGACTGAGGGATGAGGGCGAGGTGGACTACTCTCTACATCTGACCGTGCGCACACATTGCTGATCCTAGCCATGGTGCTCTCAGCCTTAGAGTGCATGGCTGATCCGGCACCTGTGTAATTGCTCAGGCGGTAACATGTACTCTGTGTGGAGCCTCTTGTTTTCTCTATGCTTCTCTTTCCCTATGTGTAAAGACCTGGTGACAATGCACAGATCTAATTAGGTCCTCGGCTGCACCTGTAATAAATGTAGTGGTGAGAAGTCCACAGTCTTCTAACAGTTTCAGGGGCTGGAAGTATTGTGAGTTTAGGCTTGCAATCTTTGAGCTTGGTTGAATTCTTATTTTCTATCCTCGACGAGCCTGGAATTCGAAGTAACTACCAACCGACTATTAGTCTCTGTGTGCAACCAATTAGGGATTTGTTTCCCTGCAAGCAGTAGCTACCGGATTTCTGGCAATTATTTGTGCGCATATCATAGAGGGTGACTGTAGGCATTTCCTGCCTTTGAGCCCTTTGGTGAGCTTGATATCATGTGTTTTGGAAATATCACACAGAGTGACTGTTGGTGTTGATCCTTGGAGCTCTCTGTGGAATCTATGCACTCAATAATCGACATATTGTTTCCCCCTTCTTCTTTTTAATTCCTTTTCTCTTTCTTTTTCCTGTTTACAGAGTGACTGCTTTTGGGGCATTTCTCAGAGAGGTTTGGGAAGTTTTTAACATTTCTTTTGGATACCTTAATGTCTTAATCGGTTTCAACTTGTTCAGGTAGTGAAGTAGGCTTCCTTCGACAGGGCATTTTAATTGGATAAGTGTTGAAGGGACAGGGGAGTACTTAAATTATGCGTGGAAAGAAGCATTATAACTTGAGGTCTGCTGAGAGAACTACACTTGATAACAAGGTGGTGCAGAACATACAAGTGGAAAAAATGAAATGAAAAGCTCATTGTAAAAAAAGAACATCTTTTTATCCCCAAGTCTCTTCGAAAACGTTTATTCAGGCTTTGACTGGAGGTGAATCAATAACAGACTCTATGATGGCTGACAATACACGTGAATGTGTGGACAGTTGCGATATTTCCAGCCCAGTCCTTAGTGAAGTAGAAAGACGTGTTAGTCAGTCAATTATGGACATTTGTGTCAGCCTTGAGGATGAAATCCATGCATTAGAGGTACCATCGGCTCAGTTGAGCGTGTCAGCTAAACTGTTTGATTCACTGATAAATCATGCTAGCACTGTTTTCAATGGCTCTGAAGGCCTGGAAACCAGCAAACTCTCTACATTTAAGTAATGGAATATATGCCATGGTACACATCACACCTTTGCAGCAGTCAAATGTGGAAAAAACGTTTACTCCCTTAGTTGATGATGATGTGTCATGTATAAATAACGTGTTAGAGGTTGAGAATAGCCCTCTGATAGCTCTGAATCTGGTGCTGCAGTCGTTCATTAGGTTGTACGATACTGTTGTACTAGAAGTAAGATCAAATGCACATACTATAAATGAAATTAAGACACTCTTATTGACTGGAAGTTCTAATATTATGAAGAATATTTTGGAGGCAGACTTGAATAATGGTAAGAATGGTTTGGTAACTTTTGGCACAAGAATAGACAAAGGGAAGGAGGTAATACCGCCCATATCTGAAATTAAGACAGTTTCAAGCAAAACGGCTAAGGCAAGTAACAAACAGATGAACTGTAATGATCCCTAAAAACTAAAAATATGAATGGCAAAACAAATATAATAACAGTTGATCTAGGAAATTTCAGACAAAGTTACTAAAATCTTGTAGGACAGGAGATGTCTCTAATCGTGTACCTAATGCACATCTGATGCATGAGGTAATTGTTATAAAAGATGCTCCGAGTCAGTCTGAGTATCATATTAGTAAAGAGAGCAGGGCAAGAAGCTCAGAAGCACCAGAAGAAGTAAATGCGACAACTGAATGTTTGGAGGATGTATCTCAGAAAAATACAATGAACAACACATGTAAAAATAATTCTCAGAAAAAACAAGGATTGAAAAGATGGTTTTGCACGACAATCATGAATGATGATAAGAGAGTAATTGAAGAAGTTGTCCAGGATCTGAATGAGGGGGGTGGAAAGGAATCTTCAGTCCTGTATCAGGCAAATGGAAATAATGAGGAAGAAATTGCTATCTGTGTTAGTGGAATGACATGTTCACAAGTAAATTGTCTGCAGTTAAATTAGATGAATGCTGATAGACATGAAAAGCGAGTAGAGAGGTCAGCTAAAGCTACTATGATAAATAGGAAACCCCGCAATAACAACACAAGGAAAACATGTAATGTAATCTATGGTGAAATAAATTCTAGGGGTGATCAATCGAAGGAATCTAAATCAATTGTATTTGAATTTGTATTGGCTAATGAGAAAAATGAATCATCACATTGGTCAAAGATCCTGTCTCTACTCTAATTGATACCTAAATTATCAGCTATAGGGTCTAAAGATATAAGGTTTGTGCATTTGCACGATCATTTATGTTGTATAAATGTCCATTTACCAGGGTTGTAAGAATTGCTGTGTTCATAGATTAATTCTTAGAATGAACCCATGAGGTATATATTCTGGAATGTGGAGCTTATGTTGCTTTTGTGGGTTGTGGGAGAGGCTGGGGGTCTTTAGTATATGTGCTCAAGACATTTCAGTTACAATAAAGATTGTTGTAACCTACCTGGTGCGACCCCTTTATTTAACATTGGCGACGAGAATGGGATGGAGGAACAGGATTGGAAATCGTGCCGCAATCTAAAGACCCCCAACGGAGGAAGTTGCTGCCAATCCCTCTCAGTCTCCGCGTGCTGACCGTGGAGCCGATTGGGAGAAGTTATCCAGCCTCCGTTTCCATGTGAAGCAACTGGGGAGAGCCATCTCCGTGCTGCCAGCTGATCGTGAAGCTGCCGATCGCGGACCGGATTGGGAGTGGCAGTTGAGCTCTCTGCTCTGCGCGAGGCGATTGGGGAAAGCTATACCTGCGCAGCCAGCTGGGTGTAGAGCTGATCGGGAGGAGCGGTTTGGTTTTTGGTCCCGTGAGGAGTGGCGGGCCTCAAGGAAACTGTACCGTGCGTGCTCCGGACCAGCTGCAGTTTCCCCGCAACGAACGGGTCCCCAGAGAGAGTTTTCTTGCCCACTCCCTTGAAGAGGAAGAGCTCGGTCCGGAACCTCCGCGCCTCGGTGTAAGGTGCGGGGAGTGAGCCCTGTTGGTTCCGCTGTGTTTCTCCGTCCAATCCGAGTACACGTCGGAGCGCATAGGGGAAACTCCGCCCCACATGTCCTGATCACGTGAGGCGACACGCAGCCAGTACCAGGAAGTACTGTGTGTCTCTCTGGAGAGACGAATCGGGAGGCATTGCCGACACACCTAGGGCCCGTTTGGGAAGGCGGTGTCAGCACAAGCGGTGGGGTTTACAAGGAGCACATTTTGACAGCGCCACCAGTCCAGGAATGATGGTATGTTGTAAATGGCACAGGTGAGAGCATGCATGACGAAAGAAAAAGGAATCTGGTGAAGTGCATCACAGGAGCATAGTTGATGCACTGCTACGGGCAATTGAACTGTCTGTGACATATTGACTAATTTTTACTGTGTTCTGGGAATTGAAGGAAGCAGAAATTGTTTATCTGTTACTGTGACGGCATCTTGTGCTTCACATTTACCTACTGCATCCAGTTTTCGCTTTGGAATTGTAATATGGCACTTTCTGGGGTTCCTGGTCCACAGGTGTTTATGCCCTCCCCGGGTCCGCCCAGGATCAAGTGGACTCCCTGGAAAAAGGGTTTCCTACACTATGTCAAGGCCACATGTGGCAATGGTAGGTCAGTGGAACGCAAGGTGGCAATGCTAATGCATTTTCTGGGATATGAAGGTCAGAGGATATATGACACTCTCCTAGAAATATCTGAACTGGATGTAGAAGGGGGTTCTAATGACTTTGATGAAGCATTGGCTAAGTTGGACAAGCACTTTGAATCCAAAACAAGCACAGTGCTGGAACGGTATCATTTTGGCATGAGGTTCCAGCATGAAGGAGAATCTGTTCAAGATTACATTACTGCTTTAAGGCATTTGTCACTAAATTGCAAGTTTGGTGGAGGTCTAGATGAACATATTAGGGATAAGTTTATGCTCCATTGTTCTAAGGACACAATTCATGAAGACATTTGGTTAAAAGATGAACCAAATTTGGAAGAGGTTATAAGCATTGCAAAAAGGATCGAGCATACGTTACAGTGTGTGGCAAAATTGTCTGGTAAAGAGAGTAAACCTTCTCAAATTACTGAGGTATTAAAGGTGGGAGATAAGAGAAATATTGTGCCAAAAGAGAAAAAGAAATACAAAGCTAGAGCGAGTAGGCGGTATGAGAGTATTCAAAACAAGGGTGGAGGTGGTGATCAAGGCAGTAGGCATATTCAGAAAGACGCTACGCAAGTAAATGTAAAAAGGGAAGATAGATTGTGCTTTCGTTGTGGGAGTGCACGCCACTTATCTACATCTGCCATATGTCCTGGGAGGCGCGCAAATTGTAGCATTTGTAAGAAATGGGGCCATTTCGAAAACTGTTGTCAAAATTATAGGATTGGTGGTGGGAAAGGAACTCTTCTTATTGAAGAATATGATGGTGCATCGTCTGAAGAAGGCGATGTGTCAGAGAATGAAATTGTTACCGTGCACGTGGTACGGTGCACGGGGTCAGATGAGAGCGAACATCCCTCGGCATGGATAGAAGTGAATGGTCATCAAGTAAAAATGCTGGCAGACTCCTGCTCAAAGATTACTTTGATGTCCAGGGTGGTATTTGAGAATGTGATAGGAGGTTCGATGAAACACCTGTTTCCCTCTGACAAGATTCCTGGTGGATACAATGGTGACAAAATTGATATTTTAGGATGTTGCAATGCTGAATTTAAGTTTAAAGGAAGAGTAACCTATGGAAAAATATATGTCACCAAAAGAGGGGAAACTTTGCTGGGATGGAGGGAGCAGAGGGGATTGTGCATTAAGTTAGATCCTAATAGTGAGGAACAAGTTCTCAATGTGGGCAATGTACCGGGGTCGGATAGAAACAACAATAAAGGTCATGAGGTGATTTTGAAATATCCAGAGGTCTTCAGCAAAGGTGTAGGATGTCTGAAAGGGATGGTGCATAAAATTGTTGTAAAAGAGGGAAGTAGACCAGTTGCAGCCAAACTCAGACCTTTTCCACTGTCTATGCGAAAAGCTGTGTGGGAGGAGTTAGTGAAGCTAGAAAGAGAAGGCATCATTAAACCTGCCAAGGCAGAAGAATGGATTTCTCCATTGGTGGTTGTAAGGAAAGGCAATGGTGATTTGAGAGTGTGCATTGATTTGAGGAAGCTTAATCTGTGTGTTGTGGCTGATCGCCATCCACTCCCGAACATGGGAGAACTACTGAGTAGGATTGGGGATGCAAAATTCTTTGCAAAACTGGATATGGCTAGTGCGCATCATCAGATCAATTTAGACATTGAATCCTGCAAATTAACTGCATTTCTTACATACAAAGGGATTTAAAAAATTTCGGCGGATGCCTTTTGGATTAATATCAGCATCCTCCGTATTTCAGAAGGTTATGGACAAGTTGTTGAGGGATGTCAGTGGAGTGTGGTGTTTCCAAGACGATGTTCTCATATGTGGAAAGGATGAGGAAGAGGTGAGGAAGAGACT
Source organism: Ambystoma mexicanum (assembly GCF_040938575.1). Classification (NCBI taxonomy): domain Eukaryota; kingdom Metazoa; phylum Chordata; class Amphibia; order Caudata; family Ambystomatidae; genus Ambystoma; species Ambystoma mexicanum. Next base: position 288,187,022 of record NC_090932.1, on the reverse strand, counting down.
TGAGGTGGTGCTGGGAGTATTCAAAAGGAGAGGTATAACGTTGTGTGGAGAAAAATGTGTTTTTATGACCCGAGTTGTTGAGTATCTGGGTCATGAAATATCAGAACAGGGTCTAAAACCAAAAAGAGATTTAGTAAATTCCATTTTGAAAACCCAACCGCCTAAGAATAAAGCTGAATTGAGGTCATTCCTGGGTAACATTGAATTTTATCATCGGTTTGTTGAGAACTATGCTGACTGTGTAATGAATTTGAGAGCGTTGTTGAAGAAGGGTGTTGATTTTGAATGGAACAGGGATTGTGAAAGTGAATTTGAGGAAATAAAAAGAAAAATTGATATGGCCAAACCCTTAGCAATGTTTGATACGAGAAAGAAAAACATTCTTTCTGTTGATGCCAGCGACCCAGGTGTCGGGGTTGTGATGTTGCAACCGGATGTAGATGGTTCAGAGCAGGTCGTGATGCACGCTTCTCGCATGTTGAAGGGGGCAGAACTCAATTATTCTGTGTTGGAAAAAGAAGCTTTGGCGTGCCATTGGGGCGTAGAGAAGTTAAATAATTTCGTGTGGGGTCAGGATTTTACATTAAGAACTGATCATAAGCCACTCAAATCAGTTTTTGAGAGTAAAGGACTTAACAAAGTATCAAGGAGAGTAGCGTGTTGGGTGACAAGATTGCAGTGCCACAAATTTAATATAGAGGTTGTTGCTGGAAAGGAGAATGTACAAGCTGATCATGCTTCTAGAGTAAAATTGGAAGACTGAGAAAGTGAGGGATGTGGCAAAACCTGTGGTGAAAATTATATGGTTTTTATCACAGTGGAAGGTATTATACAAAAGCAAGAATGGATTTGTGGCTTGGAATCCGATGAAATGTGGAAACGCATTATAAATTTTGTAAAAGAAGAATGGCCTGAGAAGAGATTGTTGTGCAGTGAGGAAAGATCATTATGGGAGGTGAGGATGGAACTATCAGTGAGGAATGGATTGTTGTATCGGTGGGACAAATTGGTTGTTCCTGGATGTTTGAGGGAAAGGTTAATAAGATCTGCTCATTAAGGACATATAGGTGTGTATAAGACCAAAGAGGTGATAAAAGCGGATTACTGGTGGCCAGGGATCGATCGTGAAATTGAAAAAGTAGTTAGTGCATGTACTGATTGTGTTAAATCAGGAAAGAATTTAGTGGCGGTGTCTCAGCTGATGGGTAAAACCAAAGCACCCGATGGAGTGTGGCAGGATCTGGCAATGGACATTTTGGGTCCGGTTGACATGGGTACGGGTCGAGGTAGATTTATCTTGGTCTTAGTTGACACTTTTTCAAGGTGGACTGAATTTAAGATTTTGAGAGAAGTGACATGTCAGCGGATCATAGAATTCTTGGAGGGTGTGTTTGAGAGAGAAGGTCTTCCCAGGAGCATTCTCACTGATAATGGTCCGCAGTTTATAGGGAAGTTGTTCTTGGAATATCTTGAGAAATGTGGGATTGCACACAAAAGAACTCCCCTATACTATCCCCAAGGTAATGGTATGGTTGAAAGGGCCAATCGATGCATCGTGGAAGCTATCAGAGGAGCGAATGCATGTGGTCTAGACAGGAGAGTGGCTATGAGAGAAAGACTATATGCGTTGCGAATGGCCCCAGGACTTGAGACAGGTGTGAGTTTGTTTGAACTTATGAGAGGTCGAAAGGCGAACACGGTGGTGTCTCCAGCCTGGTTAGGTAGGGCAAAGAAGACTGATGTTGTTGTAGATGCAGTGAGAAAGAGGATGGATGCGCGTAAGGACAAATGGGTGAAAAAGGTCAATGAAAAGCATCCAAGAAGAAGAACTGAGGTTGAGATTGGAGAATGGGTTGGGATAAGAAAGGCTGTGGTTTCTAAGAAAGGAGAACCTCTTTATTCGGACCCAGTTAAGGTTGTGAGAGTTTTCTGAAATGCTGTGGGTTTGGAGAGCGGGCAAATTTGGAATATGTCTGTTGCGAAGATAAAGATTTAGAGTTACATGATGTTTCGGTATTATTTTCATCATCATTCTGTATATATTTTGTTTTTCTATATGTGTATTTCTTCAAATAAAGATATATTTTTTTTTTGAAGGGAGGTGGGTGTGTTGTATAAATGTCCATTTACCAGGGTTGTTAGAATTGCTGTGTTCATAGGTTAATTCTTAGAATGAACCTATGAGGTATCTATTCTGGAATGTGGAGCTTATGTTGCTGTTGTTTCTTAAAGAGTGTCAGTTGAGCCTTGGTTGTGGGAGAGGCTGGGGGTCTTTAGTATATGTGCTCAAGACATTTCAGTTACAATAAAGATTGTTGTAACCTACCTGGTGCGGCCCCTTTATTTAACAATAAAGAACTTGGTAAATGTGAAGTGCACTTTTATTCACTTTTAGTGAAAAAAGTGTTATGAATTGTCTTGCAGAATTCATAAAAAGAGGCTTTGATTGTTACAAAAAAAGGTTGATTATCAATGAAGGAGAACAAGGGTCAAATAATTGTAACGGGATGACAGACAATCTTAATATAAAATGCTTTGAAAGTGAAGGTGGGGGAGGCAAGTCATAATTGATTTTGGGCCAGCAGGTTGGGCCTTGCTTACATCATCACTGTTTAGACTCCTTCCCACTGCAGCCGCAGTATGATAAAAATAGCATTTGGAAAATCCTCTAATGGAATACAAGAGGTCATAACAGTTTTCTTGATGAGGAGATGAGTAATACATTTTCGGAGCACGATCTTGATTTATTGCAAGAAAAGTGGTTGTGCTTTACTCTGATCATTGAAGTATTACTGAAAGATATGCAAAAAGGGACCAATTGGTCGTCCGAAGGGGGGGGATTCTAACTGCGGCATTCAAGGCCACTCGGTAGAGAAAATTAGATGGAACCCAGACTCACTATTATGTACTACAATAATAGATCAAATTGCTAACGTCTTTCTGCCTACCCTAGTGATTGATGTGTATTTGAATCCTGTTTGTATGGACCTCGATTAAGGTATTAATGATATCGATATTGTATTTCGGTGACTTCATGAGTCTACCTAATAGGCGATTGATTGTCAAGAAATGAATCCTGATGGTTTAAATGATACATTGGGGGAGATATGCTATAAATCACATGGCACTAGAAACAGCAATAGAGCTACTTGGGCTATGTTTTTAGCTAAGCGGGGCTTCCATCAGTTGAATACACTGTTTAAGAACACTGACAAACATAAACCTACTTTGTTTGGAATGGAATCGGAATCTACTATAGATTACATTTTTATGGCGAACATAGACATTCAACAAATTAGTAGTTTTGAAGTAACAAAAACTGAAAGAAGTGATCCTGCCATGCTGTCTGCTTCAGTTTTGTCCTTGAAGGACGGGCAAGTTAGAGACAAATTAGATTTTGTCAAATTAGTTGTGAATTGGAAATAGGTTGACACATTTTGCTAGAAATAACAGAAAAGTCATTCAAGTCAATACAATTGTGGTGGGACAATATTGATGATTTTGAGAAAAATTATAGTTGCACTCCGGGAGAATTTTCTAAAACAATACTAATGCTCAAACAAACGAATAAGTCTGTTTCATATTGGAAAAACAATCCCTGCATGTGACCAAGAAATGAATGCTAAAAAAACTCCTATTTAGAAGTAATGTGAGGAGAGTGAAACAATCAACAGGTAATCCTGAGTCTAAAATGATTGAGATCAGATCTTGAAGAATAAATATCCTGGTTGAAAAATCAAGATCTTGAGTTATATTAAATCTAACCAGGATTTATTGTCAGACATAATCAGGAGCAATTCCAGATCGATCTGGTGGAGGTTACATTTTAAACAGACTGATCAGATAGGAAAACAATCTACTACCATAGCAGAAAATGTTTGGGTAGACCACCATAAAACAATATTGTAGATGGAATTTCCCTTTGGAACCGATTGAGTAGTCAGGTGTCTTTGCTTTTAGCACTTGTTAACTTTTTAAAGTATGCTTTTGATGCACTGTCACGTGTCATAACTCAGGGTGAAATTCTCCTAAGATAAGTTTAACGAATCAATGAAAGCATTTTAAATACGGGAGTCGATATGTGTTTTAAAACTGGTTGTAAAGAATGTTTGTGATAAGATTGTGAACCAGGGAACCTTTGTGTTTTAATCATTGCTATCATGTATGTGTCATATTTGAATTGTATTTGTGTATTGCTTAATATGTGAACAATGTTGTATAAGGTATTGTTTTGACCAAATATGCAACAATAAATAAAAATAAAAATTAAAAGATACGTTTTCGTATTATGTGGGGTTTAATTTAAAAATAAAAAACATTCATAATGCATGCATCCACAAATAGTGCCAATGTTTTCTCTTGTTATTGCTGCATCTTCAAACCAAAGAATCCCAACGAAGCAGACATAGGTTGAATTCTGGAAAAAAGGGGTCTGCAAAAGGTATAGCACCAAGGGGTCTGCATGTCATGTGCAAGTTCATGGAACCATATTATTGTACTCTGCCTATTGAGATTGATAGTAAATTATGACTAAAAAGCAGCTCAAATGGTGGAAGCCAGCGTATCAGATATATGAACCAAGATTCCAGCATCTCAGCTTGCAGATATTTCAAGGAGATTACTAAAGTTTTTCAATTACAAACAGAAATAATAATTCATAGTTAAGGTAGTATTAAAAATAGCTGTAGTAAACCATAAGAGTAGTAACAAAATATACCATTTAAGTAGTACATTCCAACTACTGCCTGACTCAAATGGAACTCCATTTCCAACTCCTTGGAATGATGAATTGCAGAAGGTTTGCAGAACTGCAATCACGAAGGAAAATAAACTCAGTTAAGTGATTTACTTTCAGTGGAAGCAGCAGATTGAATCAGCAGATTGAATCAGCAAACGCTGCTCACAATGAACCCGCTGGGCACTGTAGAACGCAGCAGAAGAGCCTCTGCCCACATTAGTGAATCCGCAATTGCACAGAGGCCTCGGTCCCGATTTAAAGACTCAGTGCCAGACCATTTTTCAATTTAAATATAAATTGTGACCTGACTAATGCTCAAAGAGAAGTAATAATGAGCCTAACATTCAAATGAAGCAGACAAATCAATCTGGGGATATCAACTAAATGACACAATTTAATTAACAAATCCTGGGCTGGCTTAGTGAAGCAGTCACCGGCCGAGCCAATACAAAAATAAGGAACACACCAGTCAGGGAGGAAGACTGCAAGGAACCAGGCAGGCTTTCATCCAAACCTTGGATACACGGGGCGAACACTTCCTTGAAGAGGTAGTACTTCTGTTAACTTCTGTGTCACAGTTACTCTAGCAAGGGCATAACAGAGGTGCAACCAGAAGAGCCGTATCTGTATCAGAGAAAGGACCTAGGTACAGGTCCTGCCTATATAATTTGATACCAGAGAGAAGGCCTGAAGGTGATGCGCTTCTTTGAGAAACCAGTGACAATGAACCCATGGAAGGAGGGTGAGAATATCGTCTGTTTGAAAAGGACACTGAATGAGAAGGTGGGGGGGGTGCCCATTGCTGCTAAGAATGCTGTGTGGATTTAAATCAAGATTGTGGTAAAACCTGGGAGAAAACGGAGAGAAATCAAGGCTGTGGTGGAAACTGAGAGAATCTTAAGAGAATCCAAGTTCATGGAGAGATCTGGGATGAACCACAGTGAATCAAAGGTTGTGGAGAGACCAAAGAAGGTTGATGTGTTCAAGGAACAAGAGGCCGCGGGGGCATGATGAACATATGATGAAAAAAGATCCCCTAGATCCATGAGTGACAACAGGAGGGGAATGCAGAGGAAAACATTTCATACATTAATGTTTTGTTTAAAGAATAGGTATGGTCTTTAACAGAATAGGTTGATGGACATTTGTGGTGGCCAAACATTGTCAACGTTTGTTTTGTAGCTTAGGGCTACCTTGGAGGCCAAATTGACTCATAGGTTTGCAAACTTGCACACGTTTAATCTTTGGTTGTTAAAATAGGTTTCCTCGGAGGAACAGAGACTTATAAGAGTAGGTTTAAGCAGTGGTGTTAACTCACCAAAATGCCAGCCGTAGCAGAAATTACCTCAGAGAAAGTGACACCACATGACCTTTTACCTTGACAACATCACCGGAAGTAATGCCATACAATCTTTGGCCCTGGTGACATCATAAGAAGTGACACTTGCAAAAGTGAAGAAAGATTACAATAAGTGTACAATTCATAAAATAACACATATGACTAAAACAAGCACAGGGCTAGTTTAGCTTTCAACCATATATTAGCTCAAGTTCTGCACCAATAAATAATGGGTGTAGTCATGACATGCCAGGGTCACAAACAGCTAAATCATCACAGGTCAGGAGCACTGTTTCTTGAGACTAGTACTGCCTCACATGACTGTCATCTTACATTTGTTTAAACCTCGCATGACAGGTATAGCCATAGTGTGTTAAGTACTGCCTCACATGCCAGACACTGCTATAATATGTTACGTGCAGCCTCATATAACGTAATCCTGCTATCCCAAACCAGGTTAAGGCTTATACACCATGTATATTCATCACATGCCAGCTGTATCCTCACAAGCCCAGGTGCAGTGATCACTGAGACGTCCCGCCTCACTTGTCCAAGTAATGTCATCTTATGTCAGGTAAAACCTAAAATGGCAGATAAATGATCGGTTTTCATAGTACAATCAACACTAAATCACTTTTGGTAGACTCAATTTGGGGTTAAGGATCATTTGGCAATAGGCCAGTAGACCACATATCTTTTCAGGAGCAGACACAGATCTTTGTTTTTAATAAAATGGATGTGCGAAGAGCCAAACAACATTCTAAATCAATCTTGAAATTTAAAATAATCTTTATCAAAATCTGTTGGATAAAACAAGCATGATTTATTGTGCTGGCAGTATTAATCTTGGATCTACTAGATATAGCTCTGACCAAAACGACTTTGTATTTGACAATGTATTTTATATGCAAAAATATGGTACGGGTATGGGCGCAGCTTCCATACTCTGCCTCGCCATATTATATATGATTTGGTTTGAGGAGAAAAATGTGTGTACAATAATGCCAATCCATTTAAACATCAAATCAGAAAATGGCACTGATTTTTAGATGATGTGATCATTATTTGGAAAGGTTCCATACAGTCACTCTCTGACTAACACACATGGATAAACCAACATCGAGTTCACTATTACCCAGGATCCACGTGGGATTCACTTCTTAGACCTCACCGTTTTCTGCCAACAAGGTCAAATGGTATGTAGCCTATATAAAAATACCTACTGCTCATACCACACTATTGGATTAGAGCAGCTTTCACCCGAAAACACAATTTGCCATATGGTCAATATCTACGACTGAGATGCAATTGCACACATTTGGAAGATTTCTACAAACAAGCAGGCGAACTAGACCAGCGTCTAAAAGTAAGGGGATACCCCTCCAAGACCATCTCAAGAACACGGAAAAGGGCTCGGTTCACACCATGTGAGACCATATTACCACCTCATTATCACAAAAGCATGGAAGATAAAATGACATGAGTGACTACGTTCTACCACAGCACTTCAAAATTCTGTGGTTGGATGATCAAGAATGTCTGGCCTCTAGTCTGCCTGGCTCTTCCAAATGAACCACGCCCACGCAAGGCACTCAAGAGATCGAAGAATTTAAAGGATTACCCCACCCACTCCCAGTTCCAATAAATACACCACAAAAGAACATGTTGGAGCCTTTGAGAAATTGTGGGTCATCATGAGAAATTGTGGGTCATCATCCGTGCAGCTCGTGCCCACTATGTAGATTCAACATAAAGTGGAAATCATTTGAAATACAAGGAAAACACTTTTAAAACGAGCAATGCAATCTACTGCGTGGAAGGTCCGTGCGGCAAGCAGAATATTGGCCAAACAAGCAGGCCTGTCCATAAACGGATAATTGAGCATCGATCATGCATCAGGTGCTAGAAACTGGAAGCTTCCATGTGGCACACTTCATTGAACACAGACACAAAGATCACATATCGCATGGTGGGTGGTTGATGAGGCACAAATTGGAGCAAATTTGGCTGAGTCTTTGGCCCATAAGGAATTATGGTGGATCTATAAAATCAGATTACACATCACTGGGCTTAATGAAGACCTACCCTTCCGCTGATTCAGCATGTTATCTTGGGATTGAGCTAATAACAGCCCCACCAACTGGTTATTACTAGGTAACATATGTACACTTGTCTGACCGAGCGGCTAGAGGTACTTTGATGCATAACGGCACAATGTTTGCCTGCATAGAAAATTGCCCCGGCAGGGTTTTTGTCACTTCTACATTATTTGGCATCACAAACCCTTTTGGTTTTTCCATTTAAAAATCTAGCAAGCTATTGTAGTTCTGACAAGGTTGTAATTCTGACAATGTGAACATTATTTACCAGGTGCAATACCTCAAGTGCCAGACACACCAGGGTGTATAAATATGTATATGGCACCTACAATAACACAGTATTTCAACAAGCTGACAATGATGTCACCCCGATCGCCTTGCACTTACTGAGTACACTGGTACTGGGTCGGGAGTGCTGACAACACTCACAGCAGAGGTTCAACTGTTTTAGTAGGGATGGATTCCCTTCACAACAAGAATCACACCTGACCACCCGCTGTAAATGCGATCGTGTTGACGTTAATTTGGCCCCATACATTTAGAGCCATAAGGAGCAATTGCATTTATCCCCAATACATGTCATTGCAGTAAAATACTAAACAATACATACATGTATATATATTGTTTACATCTCCTAGGTGCTGCCTGATACCAAAAAAGGATTAAGTCCACTTCACATTTGCTGTAAATGTTCTTGCAACACAAACCCCACCCAAAGGAGCAGGGACTTCCACAAAGTGTGGGTAAGAACACCTTCAGCAGCTCGCTTTTGATACTAAGAGTTGGGCATTGGCACTTACTGAAAGCGCTATCCTGTACTGCAGGTCAGCAAAATCCCAGGAAAAGGCTTCCCCCTCAATCTGGTGATATTCCTGAACTGAACCTATAACTTATGAGGTACTGAGCGTGGACTACTCGCAACACACACTTTAAGGTTAATGAATCTACTTGATCACCCGATAATGCTCTGACCATTTAGCAAAGTTGTACCCCAACTTAATACAGATATTATGTGTTCCCACAGGATTCACTGGTAAACAACTGTCCTGACGAAGGCGAGGAAGGACTCCCATCTCGCCGAAACGTTCTTCCATCCACCCTAGCCATTGTGCGGGGAGGGAGAGGGCATATATAATAGGAATTTGCCCCTCAGAGACCTCGACCCCTTAAGTGACCCTTTTTATTTGTATTTTTTTTAGCACTAAAACCAGGGAAACAGAGAATGCATTGATTTATATGGATGTTTCCATTTGCATTGCATGTTAAGGCTCAAATGGACATACATGCCTTATTTCCAAAGTATATGAGATGGTGTGTCTATATTTTTTACATACAAGATGCATACAAGAGTCCTGCGAGATAGTAGTTAGTACAATATTACACAAGGACCACTGATTGAAAATCTAAACTGTAGAGCATTTAGTAGTTTGCTTGTTTTGTTGAATTCCAAGTCACAGGGGGAAATGGTAACTCTTCCATTCTTAAGTAACTCCTTTTCACATTTTGTCCTCTTTTCTTCTATTTAACATGTTAATTTCTGGTTGTGAACACAATTTTAGATTTAATATATGAAATCGACATAAAAATATGTACGAACAGGTTCATATTAAAATGCCTTGTTCCGATACAAAGTCTGAGTAGCCACAGAATAGCACTCATTATGAGACTTAGAGAAACAATTTAAAAATAACAAAAACATGTATTCTGTCATTGGCACCACCATGTTGTTTATTGTGATGAGAGACAGGGGGGCTACGGTAATAAGGTGTAAGCACTTCATTCACTGAGTAATACCGATACAGTAATTTCCTAAATATACAAACGTAAATAGTGCTTTGCAAAGTTTACAATTAACACATATGACAGAACATCACTCTTCACACGCGCATGCAAATCCATGCACAAGAAGCTCGTAAACACATATAATTCTGAAGATACCATACTAAGTGCTATTGTGGAAAATCTTTACGTTCCTTATGCAAATGGACAAAGCGTACACACCTTCAAGAATTACTTGTGGTGGTACAAGAAGTCATGATTTTCAAAAGGTGAAAGGACCCAACAGACTCAGAGTGGTGAAACAGTAGGGATTTATTTCAGGTCAACAGCGTTCGTTCACTGAGCAATACATCACTGCTTCACCTCTAAATGTGAGGGCCAGTACGCCAAGGGCCACAGCGATAGTGCCAGGAGTATGAGGGAGATTGACATGGGTAGCAGCTGGTGCCCCCTAGATACTCCTAAATGATGTCCATCGCTTTAAGACTTGTATGCTCTAACATCTGACCTATCTGAAGTCCAGGGAACGCTCAAAGAAACATTTTTTGAGTTATCCTATCCTTGACACTGGTTTACTAAGAATGTCTCTGTTATTTTTAGAACTGTCAATTAATATCCATAGACATTCATACAACCCAAGACCTTATCTTGTGAAACCTAACAAAATATTAAGTGAAACTTGTGTTATATGTTGCAGCATTGTTCAAAATCCATACACATTTCCCTTATCTTAGAAATATGGAATGCTACTTCACAGACACAGTCTTTAAGGGGGGGGTGTGAACACTGAAGGAGCTGAAGCCTATGCTCCCTGCAGCCACGATAAGGGACATCATTTGGGGGTCACCAGGAGCAAAAAGTTGTGAAAGACGTTCAACAGGCCTCAGCACCCTCAAATCAGTCCGAACCTTCCTGGGGGATGGTGAAGTATTGTAAAGGTTCATCCAGGGATGTCTTTTGGGGGTCACCAGAGGTTGCCCGATGCGACCCCGTGGTCTCCCTTAGTACACCTGTGGTCTCCCTTGCTACCGCTAAAAGGTTTTTTTGAAGCTCTTGGGCTGTGGCCAGCGCCATGTGGCTTTGTTTCTGGAGTGGCTGGCTTTCTTGTTCAGGTCTTTTTAATAAAAAACAGGGGGTTCCACAAGTGTAACACTTTGAGCAATGACCCTAAATAGGAAAGAATAGGATTAACAAATAATTTGTCTTTCTGGAATTCTATATAATAATTGCCAGACTCATTAAAGATTTATTTCAGGCACACTTCAAGGGATGAGTCACTGATTTATGGGGTAATTCATAGAATTCAGCGCACAAGTGGAGCACATGGCTGATGCACAGTGTGGGCGTGCGACTTTCTGCGCCAGCCGCATGCGCTAAAATCCATTTCCGCGCACAGCGTATTCATGGATTATAACATCCAAAAACAGCCGTGGCGCAGAGTGGCGCATCGACCCTGCAGCAGCGCCAGTTACGCCCCCAACCCCTCCCCTTGCGCCATGTACAGCGCACAAATCCCGTACATGGCGCACAGGCTCACAACCTTGAAAACCCCTGTAAAACTCCCTGCGCACCCCTCCGAAAACACGTACCCCGCTGCGCGGGTAGTCTCACACGCGATTGTCCCTGTGCGAGCGGGGTACGTGTATTACTGGGGTTCGCGGGAAGTTTCACACATGATTGGCCCTGTGCGGGCGGGGTACGTGTATTACTGCAGTTCGCGGGAAGTTTCACACGCGATTGGCCCTGTGCGAGCGGGGTACTTGTATTACTGGGGATCGCGGGAAGTTTCACACATGATTGTCCCTGTGCGAGCGGGGTACGTGTATTACTGGGGATCGCGGGAAGTTTCACACGCGATTGTCCCTGTGCGAGCGGGGTACGTGTACTACTGGGGTTCGTGGGAAGTTTCACACGCGATTGGCCCTGTGCGAGCGGGGTACGTGTATTACTGGGGTTCGCGGGAAGTTTCACACGTGATTGGCCCTGTGCGAGCGGGGTACGTGTATTACTGGGGTTCGCGGGAAGTTTCACACGCGATTGGCCCTGTGCGAGTGGGGTACGTGTATTACTGGGGTTCGCAGGAAGTTTCACACGTGATTGGCCATGTGCGAGCAGGGTACGTGTATTACTGGGGATCGCGGGAAGTTTTACACATCGATTGTCCCTGTGCGAGCGGGGTACGTGTATTACTGGGGTTCGCGGGAAGTTTCACACGCGATTGGCCCTGTGTGAGTGGGGTACGTGTATTACTGGGGTACGCGTGAAGTTTCACATGCGATTTTGCTGTCAGAGCTGGGTACGTGTATCCAGTGTGGTGCGCGGGGAGACCTACACGTGAATTGGCAGTGTGGGTCCTCCCAGGTGTCCCCTCTACCCCCTCCACGGCCCCTGCAGGCAGCCCACACCACAGGGGACTACCCTGCACCCCTGGTCATGTCCCGCAGGCAGCCCATCCACCATGGGCATGCCCCCTAGCCAAGCCAAATGTTACCTTGCAATATGACAACCAACTCATGTCCCCCTGCACCCCCACCCCCCAGCAGTGAGGGGCAACTGCCAGCAGGCCCCCACTCATGTCCCCCTGCGCCCCCACCCCCAGCAGTGAGGAGCATCTGCCAGCAGGCCCCCACTCATGTCCCCCTGCACCCCCACCCCCAGCAGTGAGGGGCATCTGCCAGCAGGCCCTCACTCATTTCCCTCCCCCAACATGTCAACATGACCCACAATCATGGCCCTCATGGCCACCAAAATCCACGGCACACCACCCCTGCCCAAATAGCCAACCAAGCATAACATACACACCACATTGAAATGCACATTACATGAAACAACCCAAATGGCATGTATGTACATCAACACATGTCCGTCACACACACACAATGGGTGCCAGTGAATGTGAAAACCCATATTGTGACATGCATGAAACCAATGAGAGAATACCACACATTGAAGTACGGGAACAAATGTATTGAACAAAAAACGTGGTGAAAGAAAATCAAATACCAAACAATGGACATAAGGAAAAAAATGCAGAATGTCATATAATGATAAAAAAGGACATCAGAATCCAAAATATATGAAATCAAAAATGTCTCCAAAGTCTCCTTCCAACAAAGCAAATCCAAACAGAAATGAAAAAGTAAAATCCATTGGTCCATGGAAAAATCAAAAAAGAAAATGCCGACAAATCCACACTCCAACTATTTACAAGGATGAAATCCTGGGTCCATGAGCCCAACTGTCCAAATGAAACCTACAAAAATACACTAACTAATGAAGAACTATATACAAAAATGTGGGGTATTGTCCAAGTGCCCCAAAAAAAAATGAAAACCAAAATGAAACCTAACACTAACTAACTAACTAACTATTTACAATGGCAGGGGGCTAGTCCGACGGCTCACTTTTGGATGTCCCGGACCAGGGCATCATCAAACTCCCGCTCAATGTCCTGGAGGCGGTCCTCTTCCATGGCCCCAAGGGTTCGCAGGGACGATGACATATTGACCTCCAACTCCCTGCAAATTGCCTCGAGGCACTCGGCCCGCCTCAGTGCCCTCCGCATGGAGTTCTCCGCCCTGACCATTGTGAGCTGTGCCTCTTCCGCCCGCTGCCGCTCCGGATCTATGGTGTGGCCCAACTGCTGCCACACGGAAGACACTTGCAATCCTGGGTCCTCCTGCCCTCTGGCCGATGCCTGCTCCTTCGATGTTAAAGGCCCCGAGCCATCATTGCTCCCACCATGTTGCTGCTGCTGCTGTGCGTGTGCCTGCGCCCTGGCTCTTGCTGCCTGCACGTCCTCCTCTGGCTGGGGTGCAATTGTCGTGGTGGCCACCCTCTGCTGGACGTCCGACTGTGGCAGGGATGTGTCCTCCACCAGCCTGGGCGCTGGGTCAGAGGCAGCTCCACAGGGTACCCAGGTGATACATGGGTTGGAAGATGGCATGGAGGACGACTGGAGCGTAGGGGGTTCAGGTGAGGAGGGGGCCGCAAGAAGGTCCAGCATACAGAGGAATCCAGCACTGGTGACCCGTCCCAGTAGGTCAACGCGGTCAAAGAGGCATCCGAGATGACGTGCAGTGTCTTCACGAAAACACTGCAGGTCAACTCGCATGCCCCGTTGACGCAACGCTATCCCAGCAGGACAGGCTCAACACGGCCCCCGATAGCCACGTCCACTGGGAGAGGAAGGCCAGTTGTTGTGCGCCCATCCCCTCCCTGAAAGCGGGTCTGGACGTAGGCATCCCTGCTGGTGCCGGATGATGCAGTCACAGGATCAGGAACAGGATTACACACAGGCACCTCCGCGGCATCCTGTGCTGCCTCCTGTCCCTTCCCCTGCACTGCACCACTGGCACCAGTGGAATCCCCACCTACCAGACAGTGTGTGTTCCTTCCACAGCCTCCTCCTCCTCCAAACCCCCCACCAAACTGGATGACTCCATGCCATCTTCCTCCGTCGGACCCTGTGGGGTTTCTGCTGCCCCTTCTGCTGCCGAGGACCTCTTGGACCTACCCTCGGCAGCTGCGGCCTGGGACGCGGCACCAGACTCCTCACTCCCTTAAGAGATGACAATCTGGGAGGGGAGCCGGGCCTTGCATCTCCAGCGGGTGGTGTGATCCCTGCCGCTTTGCTCCGTAGCACCCTCTCCGCCGTCTTCATCAGTTAACCCTGCAGACAGGGAGAGATAGAACACAGGCATCAGGGCACTGTACAATGGACTGATGCACACATGACAGTTGTACATGAGTGGCAGTGTCAAACTTCAGACATGGCATCACACTCCCTAACACACATGTCATTTCTACTCACACACATGAGCAATTCCACAGCAATATTGCACCAGGCAGCACCATCCATACACATACAACAGCATCAGCATCCGAAGGTGAGCCTGACATCACATTAAACACGGGGAGTAACAACACATGCACACACCCCAACACACTTACATGCATGTGTGCATGTCCACCAACTGTCAGAGTGATGAGATTGCCATCCATGTCACATCTGGCATTCAGCCTTCTACATGTCAGTGCCACATGCATCCATGTTGCATCACAGTTGCACACTTGTCAAATACACACACATGCACATGTACACAGTGCAGATACATGCAGCTGGAACCAACATCCATGTGTGACACCACAACCATGCCAACGTACATACACAGTAATTCAAACATGTGTGCTCCCACATCTGCATTTGGCCTGCATGCTTACCTACACATACACCATCCATGTGTCTCACACATGAGAGGACTCACATGTGTCAGCCTCACGCCCCTGTACATACACATCCATACATGGCCCTACAAAAACACATGTGTAACCTGCACACTACTGGCACACCACGACATGCACAGCGTCCAATCAGTGTGCATGTACACTTACCACTCGACTCCAGACGGGTCTGCCTCTCAAGGACCTGGACGTGGCGCGCTGGGCATATGCATTCCAGGACCCTCATTTGGTGGTTGGACAGGTGGCCCCGGCGCCCCTTGGCATCCGCTGCCTTCAAGAGGCACCGGGCCTTGTTGAGGGTCCTGGACCTGAAGTCCTCCCAGCGCTTCTTGACATGTTTGATTTCGCGGACTGCCACCCCCTCCTCGTTGATGGCAGTCACGATGTCCATCCAGATCCTTTTCCGTCCTTCATAGTCGGCGCGAGAACTTCCAAAGAGGGCATCATAGTGCCCCAGGACTTGCTCCACCAGGACACCAACTTCCCTGGCACTGAAGCTGGTGGCCCTCTGCCTCTCTGGCTGGGGGTTGCCAGTGGTGCCAGATGGTGGTGTGCCCGACATGGCAACCCCAGAGGCAGGTGTGGGTGGGCAACTGGGCCCTGGGGCTGGGCTGTGGAGCGATGGTATCCCACTCGGGAGTCTTCAGTTCCAGCAAGGGTGGTCACAACAACTGCACCCCTGCAGATGGATGATGTGCAGACAGCAAATAGCAGGGCATGTGGGCAGCAGGCAGGCAGGCAGCATCAGATGGCAGGTGGGAGCGTGCTTGGGGCTCTGGGGGGCAGTGACTCGGCCTTCTGGGCAGGAGCATGGTCTTCCGTGTGTTGTTGCGTGGCCAGCTTGATAGGGAGTGATTTGGCACGTGAAAATCTTGCACGTATGTGTGTAATTCGAGGAAAGGCCCTTAGCGCATAAGCGCGTCTGTGACGTTACGCGCGTGGGCGTTTCCCTCGTGATGTGGGCATGGTGGCTCATGGCGCGTGAAAAAACTGCACGTCTGCGTGTGAATGCGTGTAATCTGAGGAAAGAGCCTACGCGTATGTGACGTGACGCGCGCGGGCATTTCCCTCAACACGGGTGCATGTTCATCGTACACGTCCAAAAACTCCACGTCCGAGTGTCAGCTCGTGTAATCGGAGGAAAGGGCCTTAGCGCGTACACGCGTAAGTGACGTTGTACATGTGGGCCGCTTTAAAAGGTACGTGTCGGACCCCATTTCCTTGTACGTGCTTTTCGTGGAGAGAGAGTGGGTGAATTCTGTACTTCTTGTCGGTTCACACGCGATTACTTCACAGCGTTTCAAGTTCGTACTCCCTGTTACCTCTGACAGCGTTAATTTTTTTTGTTGGGCCTGTTTCCTCAAACAGCGTTCACTTCTTTTTTTGTCCTGTCTCCTCAGACAGCGTACAGTTCTTCTTTTGGCGGGGCGTTGCCAATGCGCACATGCACATCTTTTTGCACGTTCTTTTTCCAGGCAGACAGTGAGTCGCGCACGTATTTACCAACTGTGCTTGCCCTGTGTGTCACGTACCCCTTCAGAGGTCATTGTAGGCTGTGTGTAACACGCGTACGCTTATTTTTGTGTTCCTGGGTGCCACAGCGTAGTGCAGGTTTATTTTTCCACGCACGTGGTCTACTAGGGGTTGCGTGCATGTTATTTTTTGTTTTCGGGGTGCCTGTGGGTTGCGTGACCCGTCATCTTCCCCCAGGGGTCACAGACAGCCTTGCTAGAGTACTAGGGTACGATTTCCATCTAGTACCCTACCCCTTTCACCCCCAATTGCCCAGGACAATCGTTTACTGCTACTCCCATACGCACAACAACATCAGTGCCATGGTTGGGAGGCGACCAAGCGGTAAGGGAGGCAAAGGGGCCGACCTCCAAAAGGTGGGCGTGGTGGGCGCAGTTGGGGACGTGGCCAGGATTTGCAGGGTGCCCCTAGACCCCCATGTGTGGAGGACCAATCAGGGACACCCATGCCCCCCCAATGGTTGTGGGAAACGTAGCTGATACCATCCCAGCTCAGCCCTTTTTGAACCAGCCCATTGTGGCACCTGAACCGGCACAGGATGACTCCCAGGCTGACTTCCAGGTCAGCAAGTCTAAGCCACGTGTAGTGGTGCAAGTTGGTGTCACCAGGCCACGTGGATCTGGGGCAGCGATGTCATCTGCTGCCCCAAGTAGGCAGGGTGGGGAGGCTGCAGGGGCAGCTGCAGCTCTATCCACCCCAGCTCTGAGTCTCCCAGCTGGGACAGTGTCGGTCCAGGTCCATCAAACCGACGTTGCCCCTGCCAACATCACACTTCAGCCAATGCCTGCACCAAGACCTATGGTCATTGTGCATTCGCACACTCCTAGTACCCAGTCCACTGGCGCTTCTGCCCCTACTGACCAGAGCGGCATAAGCCACTCAGGCTCCGCTCCACCTTTGAAAAAGAGGAAGAAGGGTGCTCTGGCACTACAGGCTGAGACTCCAGACACGGCTACACACTCCGGCATGTCAAGGAAGCCTAGCTTTAATGACGCCGAACTTGATGCACTTGTGGCCTATGTGTCGACACATAGCCGCGAAATGGTGGTGACTGCAAGGGTGCAAGACCACACCTGGTCAACGTAGGGCACACTGGCAGACCATCGTGGACCGCATAAGAGCCCGTGGATTTCTGAGGCGCACATCTGATGATTGCTACAAGCGGTGGAATGACCTGAAACGCAGAGCAAAGAACAAGCTGGCCTCAAATCATGCCACTACTCTGGTGACTGGCAGTGGGTCTCCACCAGAGGACAACAAACTCACTGAACATGAGTCTGTTGCAGGGACCTTCGTCACAGAGGAACAGATCCAAGACGTAGGAGACCTACCTGATTACGACGCATTGTCCGGTGAGTGCCCATGCATGTGTGTGTAATCCATGTGTATGTTGTTTGGGTGACGGGTTCTGATTGAGTGCCAGGTAAGGGTGTGTACTCCTGAGTGTTATGGGTCACCCATGTGCTTCCTCCAATACATTCACGTGCCTTTGATTTGTGTATGACAGTATCCCTTCTGCCCACAGTTGCCAATTAGCCCCACATTACTGCTGTTGCCCTTGAACTATCATCTTGCAACAACATTGTTCTGATTTTTCCTGTGTTTATTCAGGCTGATTGTTTAGATCATCCCATTTTTCATATGTTTTTTTCCATCCCTAATGCCACATATGTGACATGTTTCTGTCATTGTTTACACCCCACATTGTGCCACATTAGTTACCTGGTTATGTGAATGATTTGACCATTCAGGGCGAGAGAGTATTGGCCTGCTGAAATTTATTTTTAGGGCCTGTTTGCATGTGGAACATGATAGTTGTTTCCTGTCATGTTGAAGTGACCAACCATTGATGTGTACATCTGCCTACAATCACTGTATTATTGTACACTGGATGTGTTGCAGTGTGTGGCACATGCATATTTTGCAACACTATTCTGCATTAATCTTCTCATCATGTCCATGTGACATGGATGTGTGACAGTACTCATTCACTGACATATCGCTGTAGTTGTCTAATTTACCATGGCTATGCGACATGACATCTGTGTGCTGGCATGTGTCATGTATGTGTATTGGACATGCCACTCACAGGCTGATGTGTGATGCCAGTGCTACACAACATGCTGCAAATGTGTTGCTTTTCCATCTTGGTGTCCTCATTGTCGGCCTTTTTGACTCCCCTTCAAACTCATTTACAGTGCATGCATGCCAGGGTTATAGTCATGTGGGAAATGTGTAAACCATGTACAGGATCTCTGCCTTGTCAGGCCTATGTGTGTGCTATGGTGCTCATGCCTGTTTCCATTTCTTGTATTTCATGTTTTTGCAGGTGACGACGCACTTGATGCTGGTGAGGTTCAGGAGATGGTGCAGACCCAGGAGGATTCTCAGCCACGACCAAACACCAGTGGGGGACGTGGTGTGGTGGTGGGTGAAAACACTTTGGTACTGCAGACCATATTGTCGAAGGGTGTCTCTGGGTGCAGCTCCCCAGACCTCTATTCAGGTGCTGAGTCGGATGATGAGACTTATGTGCTGTCACAGGTCAGTGCTTCTGGCAGGGATTCTGTTCTGTCCAACCCACCTGCACCATGGGTAGAACCCTCTATGGGGATGTCAGTGTTGGTAGGTCCGCCTTTGGTGGTTACGGATGCAAGGTCACACTCCACAGCATCTGATCCTGTTCCTGGGCCAGCAGATCAGAGGGGGAATGCAGTCCTGCAGCCTCAGGCAGTGCAAGAACAGCAAGGTGCAGATCGCCTTGCCCCGAACAGGTGTGGTGCCCGCCGACGCGGTGGCCGTGCGCCACCAGGCAATACTCTATGGGAAAACTCCATGTACGGTATGGCAACCCAACAGGCAGCATCAGTAGAAATGATGGCTCAGGCAATGGAGAGGGTGGCCACTTCCATTATCCCCCCTGAAAGGCAGATGGAGCAACAACGGCAGGCAACAGAATCCATTTGCCAATCACACAGGGAAGACATGTAGGTGTCCAACAGGGACCGACGGGTGGCACTGGAGGCTCTGCGCGAATCCATATCAATAGAGTCACAGGGCCACAGGGAAGCCCTGAGGGTAGAACTCCATAACCTCAGGCAGAGTCTGCTTGAACTTGTGGCTTCCCGAAATGTTAGCGCAGAACAGCAGCTGGGGCAGCTCACATGTTCGCTCTCAGCTGAGCTGCAGGCAACACATGAGGAGATCTGGGCATCACGTGAGGCCATGCATGCAGAAGTGCAGGCAACCCGTGAGGTGCTGCATGGGGATCTCCGCACTTTAAACCTCCAGAATCAGACCTTCCAGACCTGCATGCTTGCTGCCATGGAGGACCATACCAGGGCTTTGCGTTGGCTGCCTCCCATAGTGCCACCACCTCCTGATGCAGCAGCAGAGGGTGAAGAGAGCGACATCAGTTCTCCCACAATGGCATAGCCGTGCAGGCCATGAGCCCATGGAGGTATTTTTTTTTTACAACATCCATGTGGGTGGGTCTTGGTGTGTGCACCCTGTCCTCGAACCTCCTGGGTGCCCCCCCCCCTTGCCCCCACATGGCCATTTTTTATTTATTTATTATTTTTTTTTTTTTACAGTGTGTTGCCTTGTGTGGCTCCCGTGGGCATCCACTGTATTCCGGCTGGGCACATGCAGGCTTGTCCTGAGTTTGGGTTAGATGCTTGGGTTTGTGACACGCACACCCCTCCTGCTTCCCGTTTCCATGGGCTTGCAAAGGATGTGACCAAGTGACAGTGACTTACACAGTGACATTGGGCTCTCATGAGCTGTGTGGGTAGTCTGTAGTCAATACTGTGTGGACATCAATAGTGGGTATTGTTGTTGTATTGTACAATGCATGGTGTATTGATATGTGCTTGTGCATCCATGTCTTCCTCCTAATTTGCAGGTTCCTTCCTCATGTCTTCACAAGGCCATCTCCTTTGCAGATGGAGTTCATGTTGTAAGCAGTACACTGACACATTTGCGTGGCAGCAACACTCTACAGTTGGAAGGGGTCGATGTGCTGGCTTATTCAGGTTGTAAGACTACCACTACTTTGACTTAGTACTGTCATTTTTTTGCAATGTTTTTGCAGCGTGCGCTACGAGCACAGCGAAAGCGCACATAGCGCAGCGCCCACAACAAAAGTAGGCGTAACACGAGGCGTAACACGCGGAATAGGGAACAATGCGTGAAAATGTGGGCATCACGGGGAAGTACAGGAGGCAAATGCGCGGAACGCCCACACGCGCGCCTACAACACGTATTCATGGAATCGAACAGGGCTAATGCGTGCTCCAAAAAAGACGCGCTAATCCGGAAACACGTACGCCAGCAGGAAGCAGGCGCACGTGGACCCGCACAGCATAAAAGTGCACGCAAACAACAAAGAAGCTCAGACGCTAAGATGAATATACCGTTCTTTGCACCAGTGGTTATGGGATACCTTGTTGTCACTCAGGGAGGGGCAGCAGATGAAGGATTGGGGTGAGGAGGAGAAGCTGCATTTCACCTCGCTAGAGGGATTCCCCCTTGATATGTGAGTAAGAGGTAACCCCATGCTCTTTGTGAGTGACGGTTCACGGGCCAGGTTCACAGAGCACAGCCGAACCTCTGAGTCGGTGGGGGAGTTAGAGGCATTGGGAGAGGCCTAAGAAGTGGTAGAGGAGGCACTGGCAGAGACAAGCCCACAGGCGGGGGAGTCTCATGTGAATGCCCCCCAAGACAGTGGAGGAGCAGGAAGGCTTGTCCATCATGTGGGTGGTGGGGATGGTGCAGCACGCACCCTGGAGATATGTTTGGATTGGGTCCTTATTGGGTGGGGTGAGAGGATGATGTTTTCTCCACCTAGTAGGGTGAGGGTACAGCTGTGGATGAGGGGAAGTACTGTCAGGGTGGGGCTCAGGAGGAGGAGCAGCCTGTAGAGGTACTGCAGCAAGAGGCAGATGTACCTGAGTGGAAAGAAGTGGAGGAGGTGGGGGATAAGTACAAGAAGAGGTGGTAACGGAGAAGCCTCTTCCTGACGTGGCAGAATTGAAAGGCTAAGAGGAGCATCATGGAATGGTGTCCTGAACCCTCTCACATAGTCCACAGGGTTCTGTGTGTTGGACTATTTCGACCTGTCACCATGGAAGAAGGGAGTAGTAGCATGAAGTATTCGGAACAGTGAAGGGCTGTGGGAGTGGGCCTCGCGGTGGAAGCAAGGCAAGCCTTACCATAGGGGCCCTTACCATAGGATCAAAGGACTGAGGAAGTACATGCACTGGCACCACAGATGGGGTACCAAGTGCCCACCAACCAAGCAGTCACCACCACTGCCACCTTCAGAAGTGGTCCTAGCATGTCCCAGGGCTGGTTGCAGCACAGAGCAGATGTTAGACAGCAGTGACATGGTGGTAAAAATACCCCATCTACAGCTCTGCTGTGAGTCCTGCAGCAATCAGTGATGGTGTTGCATTGCTCATGCAGCCTGTTTAGCATTGGCAGAGTAGGGTTCCAACGGAAGGTCACCGAGATCTTCATGTTTTGTAGTGGCAATGTGTGTTGCACTTGAAGGTGGTGTAGTTGCTTTATGGCATGGTAAACTGAAGTGAAATGGGAGTTGATCTTCTGGACCACAGAGACGTTTTCCTTGACAGGCTGACAATTGGTGACAAAGCTTTTGACCACCAGGTTGAGGACATGCGCAAAGAAAGAGACACGCATTGCCTTGCCAATTCGTAAGAGAGCAAGGACATTTGAGCCATTGTCTGCTGCTACAAAGCCCAATTGCAAATTCAAGGCCTAATCCAATGAGCTTCACCTCCTCCACCTTCCATCTACAACACCCCTTTGGCTTCTGGCCTGAACATCTTCCATGCACAAGTGTATCTGGTGCTGAATTGCACACACTTGCAGCCTCTTGAGTTACTCTGTTACCACTCGTGGCTGTTAGAGGAAGGACAGATCAACCACTCTGCTGCCATGTCCATGCAGTCAAAGCTCTGCCCAATGGGCCACATATTTATAGTGAAGTTTCCTTCTTGACCCCTGGGCTGCTGTAGTGCCTGCCCCACTGTCGTCATATCCTTGTTGTACATTGTTGGTACTGTTTTGCAAGTGAGAGAAATATCACCTAGGAACATCCCAGCAGAGATCGACTTTTCCCAAAAGGTGCCAGAATCCAGCATTTTCCAGACATGAGTAGGGCAAGTGATCTATTGACAACATTGCATCCAGGTTAGCATTGAGCAAGCACTGTCTGTAATGGGGATTTTGCTTTTTCTGGCCACGCTCAAATGCTTTCATAACATTACCCTTATGTGATGGGGGATCACTGGCATTGCTATGGGCTGCTGGAATGCAGAAGTTACAGTTGGCGTGCTGCTTCCAGTGCTTAGCACTGGTGCAGCTGAAGTCATTTCAGAGATATTAGGGTAGACCGGTGGTAGCATGCTACTTGCCTGATGGCATGCCGTGGTATGTACCTCAGATCATTTGACTTCTTTCCATGTCTATGCATGGTGCCACTGCTCATGGGACTGCAAAGATGTGGTACCAAAGATTTTTTCTGCCTTCCCTCAGCACGTTTTTTATGTGGCCAGATTTGGTTGCTTTTTATTTTCTTTGAAGTGCTGCCACACTTTTGACTATGACAGTGGGCGCGCAGCATAGAGGCTGGATTCATGTGGTATTGATGGTACTGGTTGTTAAGGTGCTATTGCAGTACTCAATGCAACGTAATGCTTTCTGATCTGCAACGAGAGATCTGTTTCACAAAGAGTTAGTGTACAGGTAGAGGTAAGCATGAATTCATTCTACAGATTGCATCTGTGGTAGTCTCATTCTCCTCTTCCAGCTCAGTTACCATTGCCTTGCATCGTCATTGCTTGTATACTGGGCTTTGATGGAGCATAATTGCTTGTTTAGATCATCATCAACATCCATCTCATCCTCATTATGCTCTGTCCCTGTGGAAGGGGGAAGTAGAGATAGGGACCTGGCATTTTCAGTCTCCTTCTGGTGCACAGGTACCCTGTCTATTGTTGTTCTCTGGTCTTAGTTAGATAAGATCTGCACACTCCCCCTTTATGCATTGGGGATTTGGAGAGGAAATGAAAACGCACCCTTCTGTCTCAGTCTTGGTGGATGTTCATTGCCATGTGACTTGTGAAGGGGCTAGTGGAATGTGAGTTGGATGACTTCTTCAAATGGCCATGTGCAATTCCGACTTCCCAAGTTCACACTGCATGTGCTGCATCAGGAGTGAAAAGCCCACGAGCTGTAGTTTCCCTCTGCCTCTCGCTCATTTGTATCAAGAGATGGACACAGGATGGTGTGACACCCACCTCCCTACATCCAAACAGATAAATGAGTGTGACTCCTCTGCAAGATGCTCTCAGGTATTCCCGACTCCTCCTGATCCTCCTCTAAGGTGTCACTCAAAGGCACAAGTCTTGTTCACTTGCTTTTAGAGAAAAACACTGACCGGTGTGTCACCCGCCTACCTGAACTTCTGATGCTCCCTCAGAGGTAAATCTGATGAGTGTGCCTCTCCCGCAAGCTGCCCTCAGCTATTCCAGGCTCCTCCTGCTCCTCCTCCCCGTGTCATCCAATGGAATGTGTGTCACTCATATTGATGAAGAGATGGTCCTGACTGGTGTGTCACCCACCTACCTGAATATCTTTTTTTTTTTTTTTTTTTTAAATTTTATTTGGTTTATTCAAACCTTTAAAATAACAACACATTGCAATCTTCCAGTCTCTCCTTTCAATTCCTAGTTTCCTTCATCAATCTGAAACATTTTAATTTCACACACACAAACCAGGTTCCTACTCTGTGGCCCTCATTACGACCCTGGCGGAGTGGGATACCGCCAGCGGTAATCGCGGCGGACCCGTCCGCCCTACTACGAGTTCCCTTAGCGCCATGGAGGTTTTCTCCGCCTGGTTTTACCGGGCGGAGAAAACCATGGCGCTAAGGGACCTCGTTGTTAATTACGCCGCCGTACTTTACGGCGGCGTAATTAACTCCTTCCCCACTCCCATTATACCCTATGGGGCAAGAATGGGAATGGGGAAGGGTAAAATGGGGATTGGGGATTTACCGCTCCGCCAAGGTCGGCATGGGGTGGTAAATCCGCCAACCCCCATGGCGCTATCGGCGGCTTTCCGCCATGCTCCGCGGTGCATTTTGCACCGCGAATTCCGCCAGGGTCGTAATGAGGGCCTGTAACAGTTTTCTTAATTACGTAAACCCAGTTTCTCATTCTCCATGTCTAAATTACTTTTCAGCAATCAAAGGAAATTTACTAGAGCAAATAGAACTGCTCTGTTGTTCCCCTCAAACAGTGCCTTCCACCAATCCTCTGTATTCATGAATTGATGCTCGTTGATCAGTTTTCCAAATTGTCTTTCTCTTTGGTGTTCAAAAGCAAGACAACTCATGACTAAATGTTTAATCGATTCATTGCTCTTTTCACAGAATCTGCATACTGGATCAATGTTAGCATACTTTGTCCATGTAGCCAAACGTTCTTTTGTTAAGAACAAGTTCATTCTGAATCGCATATACAGAGCTCTTGAGTATTGATCTGGTAAGCAGGTTAGATATGTGTGTCGCTGACCGTAGGCTTTTGCTTCTCCCGGTACCTCGCACATAAGAATTGAATTTGCTCTTAAGTCACAAGTTGATATCCAGTAAGTTCTCCAGATTTTCATTTTAGCCATGTCTGGATTCTTTATTAGCAGTGAGAGATTAATGCCATACTCCTCTAGTAGAGCCTTGCAGAGGATGTTCCAGTCGAACAAAGTAGTAGTGATTCTGTCTTTATCAGACTTGTGTAGCAATTCAAATTGCGGCACCGGAGTTTTAACCATCGTTTTTCTATATATACTTGGGAGGTTCCATGTAACTCTTGCTTTGATTGATATGAGCCCTAGCTCATACCGTAGACATGTTGTTGATGTACCCTTTGGAAGCTGCAAAACACGGGACCAAAAAATGTTTTCTAGGGATTTCCACAAGTCCTCTGCGCAACCAAATGCGTTTTCTCCGCCATATATAAGTGCAGGTACCGCTTTTTGCTCATAAAATAAAATGACAGGTTTTAACGAAAATTTGCCAAATTTCTTGTTAATTAATTGCGCTTGACACGCCAGCTGCCGACAGTTGCTTTTTGCAACAATAGACCACGGTTCGTCTCTTCTACTGGCGCTAATTTTCATGCCCAGATAGGTCGAGCTCTTTACAATTTGTAGGTCCTCATTTGCAATTCGCCAGCAAAATTTTCCTTTTTTACCCTTGTTTCCCTGTAACTTTTCCAAAATCAAAATTTCACTTTTTTCTTTGTTGATTTTAAGGCCGTTTTCTGTTGTATAATGCTCAAGACAATTGAGTTTTCGCTGGAGCCCAATCGGCGTCAAGTCCACCAAGATGAGATCATCAGCATAGACCAAATATTCTATTGAGGCTCCATAAAGTTTTGGAGGAAAGGTGGCTACACTGTTGAACGCTTGCTTTATATCTGAGATAAAGAGATTGAAGATAATTGCTGCCAATGGGCAGCCTTGCTTCACGCCCTTATATGTAGCAATATCAGCAGACAACGTGCCTTTCTCATCCAAACGGATCTTAATAGAAGTGCCTGTGTGTAACTCGCGGATTGCATCCACTAGACTCGAAGGACAGTTCCACCTCTTGAGTTTTTCCCACATCAGTTCCCTGTTTATGCTGTCAAACGCCTGTGACAGGTCTATTAGTGCCGTGTATATCTTTGTGTTTGACTTCAATGCATCCATTTTTAGCAGATTTAGCAGTAGCAAATTCAACCCACATCCTACTCCTTTTACAAAGCCGCTTGTCTGGGATCTACGTGTTTTGAGGCTATGGCCCATTTGAGGAGTTTTTGTTGTAGAAGGCTGGCATAGACTTTCCCCAAAACATCAAGTAGCGCTATAGGCCTATAATTTCGAGGATTAGTTTGGTCCCCTTTTTTAAAAATAGGTACCACCACCGCGTTTTTCCATGACTTTGGGGTCGAACAGTTCTTAATAACCCTTTCGAACAGCGTTACACAGAAGTCTGTCCATAGTTCTGGATTTTTCTTGAGTGTGAAATTGGTTAAGCCATCTGGCCCGGTTGCTCTAGAGTCGTGCACGTTTTTAATTACATTAAGTATGTCAAGACGCTCAAACACCAAATCCCATTTCTTTAGCGCCCAAACTGTGGAAGATGGATCTTTAGCATATAGATTCAAGTAGAATTCGATCCACTTTTCTTCCGAGACTGCGTTGGCTTGTAATGCATGTTGAGGAGCCAAGCTGTTGTTTATCAATCTCCAGTACTCAGCCGATTTTTTACCATACATTTTCTGTAACATAAGTTCAGAGTCATTTTGCATCAAAATTGCGGCATGCGATTTGTGCCAGTTCCGATATCTTTGTTTAATCATTCATTTACACTCCTTTTTAGTTAAACTGCTTGTATTTTTTTATGGCCCTTAGTTCTTGTCGCTTGGCTCTTTTTCGTTGCATAACAGCCATATCAAATTTGTGTTTTGCTCGGAACCCCTTGCGATATGTGTTGCGTTTCTGTTCTTCGTAGTCGCACAGGAGGTCTCGATATTCAAGTGCTTTTGAGCCATGTTGGAAATTGTGTGTAATGGCAATAACTTCTGTATCCAACAAATTTAAACGAATCCTATTGGAACCAGCAGTAACCGCAAAGCCCCAACTTTCCTTAGTACACGGAATAGACAGTTCAAATATGAATTGAACCATATCGTGGTCACTATGCTTCGTTCTGATGACTTCCATTTTTTTTGTCCGTTTGTGGATGTTTTCAAAAACGAATATATAGTCAAGTACTGAGGCCTGATCGAATCTTCTCCAAGTAGGGCATGCAGGAATGTCCCCAATAGTATGGCCGTTGAGCATTGATAGACCACGAAACTCCATTTCTAGGCACCACTGCGCTGCTATTCCTTCATGTTTATGCGCCTTCTTATCTTTTAGCTCAGTTCTATCTCCATTTTGGGCGCAGATAATGTTTAGATCCCCACATACAATTAGGTCCAGTGGCAGCTCCTTTGTTAAAAGATCATCGATCAATGCTGTAATTTGATCAATAAAAAGTGAGTCGTCCTTGGCCAGATGATTCCAATATACGTTAATGATAAACAGACAAGGTGCCTTACATCCATTTTGGTGTGTAGTGATGGTGACAACCTGGATAAAAGGGGATGAATTAAAAGAATTCATAATCTGGAGGCCGGACGCTTTTTTTGTGGCCACAAGCAGGCCAGCCATCGGTCTGCCTTTTGCCTGTTTTATGGCTGGATTAAATGCCACCTCAAAGCCTTCCAGCAACAGAGTTTGCGATAGCCAAGTTTCTTGTAAGCATATTATGTCCAATCCACTGGCCCACGATGTTTCGAAGAGGTGCAAAAAACCACGGGTATTCCATGAGCCCAGGGTGCATCTTTTAGGGTTCTCTGGTTCCTGGCGTTACTTCTCCGATTGATTGTTTATGGTTGCAGCCAACCATGTCCAGTCGTCATCTCTGTTGCCTGAAGATTCCTGATTCTTTGTGTCAACTCCTGTGCGCTGAGGGCTTGTCATACCGTTAATCGTTTTTCTTATCGGATCCTTTATGTAGGATACCTGATGCAAACCCAACGGCGACTTGCCAGTTTTGGATTCGCCCTGATTTGCTTCTATTTCTTCAATCAGAGGATGGTTTGTCGCCGCAACTGTTTGCAAATCTGTCTTCTCTTCGGGCGAGCCAAACTGTCTGTCTTCTTTGATTTTCGCTATGTCAAACCCCAGCGATATTAATACGGGGCCGGCGCCCAACAGGGCTTCCACTATGAGTTTAGACTGTAGGTGTAAAATCACAGCATCATTTTTCTTCTCATCAAAGAATTCAACGATTTTTAGATCCGCAGATTCGATTGCTCTTAGGCTTGGAATTAAATGGCACAGCCATAACACATTATGTCGATTTAGAATTAAACCGTCAGATGTTTCAATTCGTTCCAAGAGGAGTCGGTGAAGCACTTGTGTTGAGTGTGCTTGTGAGTTCCTTCCCTTGTTGTTGACTTTTGGAGTATACACATTTTTGTAACTCTGCCTCACTGTTTGCGTCTTTAGATCAATTCCTGTCTTAAGGCATGAAGTTTGTCTGTTTCTGTGCGGTATCGGGTGACCATTATTCACAGAGAGAATTTCTCTGTTTTGATCTAGCGCGTTAACAGTATCATGCAACACCTCCCGATCAACTTGTGGATTTGGCACCCGGCCTTCGATTTGCGACTTGGCAGCAATTAATCTTCGTTTGGCCTCTAGTGTCGTAAATATAGGTTCCAAACTATCCTTCGCATTTTGTAGCGAGGGTAGTGGTTGGAGAAGTTTGCACTTTCTGTGTGGAAAAGTCGAGGAGGTCGCTGTAATTTGATCCTGTGTTACGGCCAGTGTCACTGTATCGCATACTTTTATATCATCCTGGACCGCCGGCACAGTGAGTCCCTCTAGAGCAATTACAGGTTGCATCATAATAGGTGCTTCAAGCACACTCGAGGGGTGTGGCGCGGCAGGCTCCTTCTCTACCAATTCTTCATCATTATATGTTGAAAGGTTTATTAGGAGTTCGGTGCCATCGCTGCTGCTACTTATAGATTCTTCTAAAATGATTGGGCCAGCTGGTACTACGTGTACTCCTTCCTTTATTCCAGTGTTTTCAGCCCTGTGTAAGGGCCCGTTAACCGTTACGTTGACTGTTTTAAGATGACGCAGGAATTTTCTTGAGTCAGCATTGCGTTTGGTTTCCTTTGCGGCTGATTTTTACTTTTTTTAATCAAGCCGCTCTTAGGCTGTACACTACTTGCAGTGGTCTTTTGGGTGTCCAATGGGCCTTTGAAGATGTTATATAGTTTGGGCATGGCAATAGCCACCCCATTAAGGGGCGTAGCTGATGTTTGAGTGCTTGTTGCTTCCCTAATGGCTGGTAGTGTTGAGGTCGATGGCACTTGTGAATTTAAAAGAGCCAAATTCGAGGCCACTTGGGACTCCTTAATAGCGTTTGCAAAACCACTGCTGACCTTGTTTAGTTCTTTTAAAGGAATGTTCACAGGTTGGCAGTGAACTGCAAGTGTGCTATTCGCAGCAGCCACAGATACTGATACACCGCCAGGATTCTTCAGTATTTGTAATGAGCATACCTCGCTGTCAACAGTGCTCTGACGGTTCAGTGCGTTTTCCATTTGTAACGGTGGGCTTAAGGTAGCATCTTGTGCTGGACCGCTAGGGTGCCTCTGAGTGTTCCGTGTAGCATTAACACAGTCTTGTTCAGTGAGGCGTGCCACATTTGTTGGATTAGCTGTTTTAGGTAACAGGCCGTTTGCTGGACAACGTGTCGCGTCCATTTGCTGGTCCTTCTTTTTTTTTCTGCTGTTGAAAAATCCCCAATGCCTCTTTTGCGACTTCGGCCAACAATCTTTTGTCCAAATTTGCGTTTTTGGCATGGTCAACAAGGGTTTCTATGGCCCAGTCGGTTTTTCGATGGATTTCATGGAGCACTTCTTTACAGTGGAAGTTTTTGTTTTCCATGCTAAGCAACTTATTGTTTATTGTAGCAACCACTGATGAAAGCTCTTTTACGTTCTCATTAAGATTTTCATACATTTTGATAAATGGAGCAATTGATAATGTCATGGATGACATTATAGTTGCTTGTAAGTCTTTGGCATGGTAAGCAGTATCCCTCTCTTCTGACACGTTACTAATAATTCGTGGATGTACCCTATCACGATTCATAGGTCTTCTAATCTTTGGGTATGGGCGTTCCATTATCGATGAGTCAGTAGAGTCATCATCTGTTGAAGAAACGGTAGCGGCTAAGGGTTTAGTGGGTTCTAGCCGTATTGTGTTAGTTGTTAAGAGCGGTGACGAAAGCTTTAGTGGAATAGTTGACATTTTCAGTGTTTTATTCTGTGAACAGCTGACGCTAGGCGATATGCTCTCAATTAGCCTCCTACGTTTCAATAAGGAGCTTTCTTCTCGTGATTGAGTTATGGGCTGTGGTAACGTTGGTGCTTCATCAACACACGGAGCAATGTTTTCAGACTCCGACATGGACACTCCACAATTCGCTAAATTTTTAGAGGCTCTTTCCGCATTAAGGCGTGTGAGGGCATTTAAGAGTTTGTTAACTACCTCCAAAGAGTTTCTTCTTTCCGATCCAGGTTTCAGGTCAATGGAGGGGGTAGGGCAATCTTGAATAGTTGACTCTTGATTTTGGTCTTGGCTAACCACCCTTCCCACCCGTGGTGGTGTCACACTCTTTATTAACACAACATCTTCCCCACTTGACTCTGAGCCATTCTTACCCTTGAATACGTCATCGCTGGTATCCTCTGCCAGATGGTTGGTATTGCCAATGAAGGGTGCTGTATCTGCAGCACTGTAGAACCTAGGCCGTGGGGACATTGGATTTCCAGTGAGGTTGGGCGATTGATTAGTAAACAAATTCAAGTGTGAAGTCGCGCCATCCATGGATATCGGATGCTTGGCCCTGTCACCAGCAAATACACTGTGTTCACATGGCAGTTTGTCAACATCGTCCGTCTCGACAACTAAAGTTGTCACCATAGATGCTTCAGCAGGGGAGCTCATCTGCTCCATAAGCCTTGGATGGGTCCCTCCACCTACCACATCCACAGCGGTAGGCCCCCCTGCCCCGGCAACATGATATTTAAGGTAGGGTCCTTCTCTATTTACATCTTCAACAAGGGTAGCCCCACCACTGCCACTCATGTCATTTATTGAATGCCGCTCCTCAGGCAGCCAAATTTCCTGCTCCTGTGCGTCCACTGATAACACGGTAGAGGGCAGTGTCTGAGGGCAAATTTCCCAATCCATGACTCGAGCAAGGCAATTGGATGGTTTCAGCATCGCACTGTGCAAATTTCCACTTATTTGTTCCATATGAAGTGAACCTCTAGATAGTGTAGGCGGTGGTACTATAGTATTTTGTGATAGTACCTCAGCTGGGTGGATGACAGTGCTTATTAGCTCAGCAGGCCGCTCCATATTTAACCCTGCTGCACTAGCAGCCTTCTGCTGTTCATTTATGTACTGCGGCGGCTCCATGGTTGACATGGATTCTAATTTGCGCTGGGCACGAGTTTCTCGCATTGTGGGAGCCCGCTTAAAGTTTACTGTAATGCTCCTTAAGAGCGAATGTTAGCCGTTACAAGAATAGTTTCTATGTTGTCAGTAATGGATTAGACCACATCCACGGCAAGGACATACACACCAGCTCCCGCTTTCACTTACCAGCGTATATATAGAGGTGTGTGACCGTATTGTCCGAGTCGGACGTGGCACGATGTAGCTTCTCACCGCAACCAGTGAGTCCAAGCCTTTTCTCCTCTCAAGATACCTCTAGCCGCACAAAGATAATGGAATTTACTAGCATCCGGCAGCCGCACACGCCGAACAGCCTAACAGCACAGCCCTTCTGCCACCAGGGCTTACGCCGCGAGGGTGGTTGGGCCGGCAATTAGTACCCGGCTGTGGTCACGTGATCAGTCACGTGAGCGGGATGAGCCCCGCCTCCTCCAGGAAGCAGGGAGCAGCAAAAGCTTCTGCTCGCAGTGCTGCTGGCCACAGAAAACAAAGGCTTTTCTTGTCAATACGTTCGCTGCACAAGGCACGCCTTCAGCGTCCACAACTACATGCCACTCGGGCGGTTGGGCCGGCAATTAGTACCCGGCTGTGGTCACGTGATCAGTCACGTGAGCGGGATGAGCCCCGCCTCCTCCAGGAAGCAGGGAGCAGCAAGAGCTCCTGCTCGCAGTGCTGCTGGCCACAGAAAACAAAGGCTTTTCTTGTCAATACGTTCTCTGCACAAGGCACACCTTCAGCGTCCACAACTACATGCCACTCGGGTGGTTGGGCCGGCAATTAGTACCCGGCTGTGGTCACGTGATCAGTCACGTGAGCGGGATGAGCCCCGCCTCCTCCAGGAAGCAGGGAGCAGCAAGAGCTCCTGCTCGCAGTGCTGCTGGCCACAGAAAACAAAGGCTTTTCTTGTCAATACGTTCGCTGCACAAGGCACACGTTCAGCGTCCACAACTACACGCCACTCGGGCGGTTGGGCCGGCAATTAGTACCCGGCTGTGGTCACGTGATCAGTCACGTGAGCGGGATGAGCCCCGCCTCCTCCAGGAAGCAGGGAGCAGCAAGAGCTCCTGCTCGCAGTGCTGCTGGCCACAGAAAACAAAGGCTTTTCTTGTCAATACGTTCGCTGCACAAGGCACACCTTCAGCGTCCACAACTACACCTACCTGAATATCTGCTGCTCCCTTCTGGGTAAGTCAGGCATGTGTGACTCTCCCACAAGCTGCCCCAGGGATTCCTGGTTGCTGATGCTCGTCGTCCCAGGTGTCACGGTCTTGCCCGCTTGTGGCAAGAGATGGGCACTAACTGGTCTGTCACCCACCTCCCATCATCTCTGCTTCTCCCTCCCAGGTAAATCATGTGAGCGCAGCTCTCCCATAAGCTGCTCTCATGTGTTGCTGACTCACCCTGCTTCTCCCCCCAGGGGTCACCCAATAGCACATGTCCTGTACGCTCCCTTAAGAGACAGACACTGACTGGTGGGTTGCCCACATCCCTGAATACCTGGTAAATCAGGTTAGTGTGACTCCCCACAAGCTGTCCTCAGGGATGATTGCCAACTGTTCCCACTCCTCCTCCCAGGTGTCACTCAATGGCACGTTTTCTGCCCACTCATGTCAAGTGATGGACACTGACTGGTGTGTTGCCCACAACCCTGAATCAGGCGAGTATGACCTCCCATGTGTCATCCAATGGATGATTTCTCACCCACTCACGTCATGAGACGGCCACTGACTGGTATGTCACCCACCTCCCCGAATCCATGCTCCTAACTTCTGGGTAAATCATGCATGTGTGGACCCCCACAAGCTATCCTCAGGGCTTCCTGGTTTCCTCCTTCTTCTCTTCCTGTTGTCACCAGCTGGCACAAGCCTTGTCTGCTTGCGTCAAGAAGCAGAATCTGACTGGTTTGTCACCTACCCCCTGAATTTCCTGCTCCCTCTCAGGTAAATGGAAAATCATGTGAGTGTGACTCCTAAAACCTGCTCTCAAATATTCCCAACTTCTCCCGCTCATCCTCCGATGTGTCCGTCGATGGCACATGGCTCACCCACTTGCTTTCATTTCATTGTGATACAGTTAAAATTAGTCAACCGTACACAATCAGCAATGAATCTTAAGGTTGTTATAAATCACGTGTGTTCTGTACGTCCTTAAGAAAGTTCATACATCTATAATAGTTCTCGCATTCATGAAAATTTATGCATCAGTAAAATATAATTCATACATCGTTAAAACATTACCACTAATTGTAAAAACACAAAAACGTCAATAAATACACATGGAGGAAATATTTTAAAACCTGCACAAAAAACACCCACTCACTTTGGGCAAATGCAATTCACCATATAAGTTTCATAAATTCAGCCTGGTTCAGACATGTTATAACTGCGATTGTAAGTGAAATTTCGCGGCCGGGAACAATGATATCCCAAAGTTCCACGGTCATTAAAGTGGTAGCGTTGTGTACAAAGCTTCCAAATAACATTTGTCTGATATCATTTAACACAGAACACTCTGTTAACAAGTGCTCTCTCGTTTGCATTATATCCTTCTGATTACAAAGGGCACACCCCATCTGTGTAGTTTTATCTTTAGATCGTGCCACCAAAACGTCCCCCTTTAACAATAAATGTAACCTGAAATGCATAACTGCCCTCGCCAGTAAGAGTCTGGGAACTTTTTTTAAGTATGACGGGATAATGTCCATCGGTTCATCTCCTGTTAATGGGGTTTTATACAGGTGATAAGAACCTACTCTTTCAACAGTGTTAATTCAGTCTTCGTGAAACAATTTGTTTAGCAAAAATTGGATTTTGTGGCCGATGTTTCGACATTCTGTTGGCTTTCACTCGGAATTGTGTCTGCAGAAATCTTAAACTTGTGAACAGGGCCCCACGTGACAGAGGACATAATATTTCTCAGAGCAGCAAAGAGTGATGCATGCTGGGGGTCTAGAATATTCATGTACAAAGATAATATCCTCCATTTGAACCAGCCTCTTATTGAAGCAAGTCCCAATACATATCTTAAGACAGATATAAGCAGAGAGTCTGGCAGGTATAAATAAACTCTTCAAATACCACCTTAAATGTTTCCCCAGTCCACTTGCCTTGCCAAATAGTTCACCGCTAACCCATACAATATGGTAGCTGTGACTTTCATCTTATAAAAGTCAATAAGCAATATGATGGAACAAACTACAGCATTTACCACATACTTTTTTCATCTGTACCGACAGTTGATCCACTTTGCCCTTTAGCCTTGCTACCAATCGACTTTTAGTAGGGGCAGCGTCAATCACAAAGCCTAGATACATAATGAACTCAATTGGAATACCTTTGACCTTATAACATTTCCCTGTATAGTCATACGGTTTCCTGATGTTGACAGTAAACCATACAATAGTTGTTGTTTTTCCTTCATTTAATACCAATTCATTGTGATATGATATGATATGATAGTTTATTTATATAGCGCCTATACACAATGTGTTTCAAAGCGCTTGAAGGAGGGAGGGGACAAAGGAAAATACAGTTACATTCAGCAAAAGTCCTTGAAACAATACAGAATGTGAAAATAACTATCATAATAGGCCTGTCAACATTTCTGATAGTGCAAGTGCATAGAAATAAGTAAGGCAAGAGGTAATGGTTAGGAAGGATAACAAAGCAAGCAGTAACATTACTATGTCTGACGACAATTTACGCAGTGCAGGTGGTAACAAGAGGCGTGGTGGGAGGGGGGGCAAGGGGACGGAGGGGGGAGGGAGAACAAGGCACGCTACTGAGCAAAAATGTCGGTGACAAATTTGAAAAGCAGGGGAGGGTGGGGAGGGAGAGAACAAGGGGGATGGAGGGGGGACAGACAAGCTGCTATCAAGAGTCACGGAACAGATGATAGGAGTAAGTGCTAAGAGGGGGAAGACTGAGAGGAGGGAAAATATAGAAGGGGGAGTAAGAAGGAAGTGGAAGAGGATGGAAGTGAGGAGGGGGGAAGGGAAGGGGGCAGGAAGGGGGGTGAAATGCAGAGCAAAAGAGGGGGGGAGCAAGCAGGGTGAGGGCACACAGACACTCAAGGAGGGGTGGGGGGGCACACAGACACTACGGCGGGGCACACAGACACTCAAGGCGGGGTGGGGGGGCACACAGACACTCAAGGCAGGGCGGGGGGGCACACAGACACTCACGGAGGGGCAGGGGGGCACACAGACACTCAAGGAGGGGCAGGGGGGCACACAGACACTCAAGGCGGGCGGAGGGGCACACAGACACTCACGGAGGGGCAGGGGGGCACACAGACACTCAAGGAGGGGCAGGGGGGCACACAGACACTCAAGGCGGGGCAGGGGGGCACTCAGACACTCACGGAGGGGCAGGGGGGCACACAGACACTCACGGAGGGGCAGGGGGGCACACAGACACTCAAGGCGGGGCAGGGGGCACACAGACACTCACGGAGGGGCGGGGGGTCACACAGACACTCAAGGAGGCGCAGGGGGGCACACAGACACTCACGGCGGGGCCGGCAATCCGGCGTACCGCGGTGGACAGCGGTAGACAGGGCCAGGAGTGGGCCTTGTGAGGAGGGCCGGCCAAGCCTGCCGACCTCCTCATTGGCCCAGATATAGTGGGCCAGGGCCAATCCCAGGCCACCAGCAGCAGGATGGAAGGCACTCCGGTGCCCAACAAAGAAAGAAAAAGCCATCTTGGAATGGCCGTGCCTCGAGAACCCAGTGAGGCAAAAACACACAACAACACACAAAGCATGCCAGCAATCTGCAATTTAAAGCCAAGAAAGTACATGTGGCCGATGGCAAAGTCACGTAGTGAAATTAGCAGAATGCTATAAGTATGCTGTGGTGCCATCATGCGCCGATACAATAAGCCCAGGGGGGCTTACCTGCAGTTCCGAAAATGCACTGTGTACATTGCAGGGCCTCAGGATGGAAGAGGGGAGGCATCCAAGTCACAGCTCCGGTCGCCGTAGATGGAAGAAGTGAGGGGAGAAGGCAGCAAGAGAGATTACAGGGCCAGGAGTGGGCCTTGTGAGGAGGTCCGGCCAAGCCTACCGGCCTCCTCATTGGCCCAGATGTAGTGGGCCAGGGCCAATCCCAGGAGAAGCAGCAAGGTCCATAGGTCAATTGTCCATAGCAAAGTTATGAATAGCCATTAGGAGATGGTGAAGACCAATCTGAGTATGGTCAAGCAACACAACGTCGTCTGCATACGTTAACCAACAGACAGTAAGGAATGTATTCTAGCCGGCAGGGCAAAAAACGTAGACCCGGACCCCATCCCCACCAAAGACTGCGGTGAATCTTCACCTGTTCCAATTAGGCATCCCAGTGCTGCTCGTAATGAGCTGTGGTATCAGCTGAAACAGCTGGCAATGCTCCAGGGTCAACAGGGCTCACTCTGTTCAACGAGAGATCCAGTGAATGGGCCGTCGAGGTAGATATGGTACTTCCCTGTACACCTCTGTCTCCTCAACACCTGTCTATGCAGCAGGCGTAATCGTCATCATCAGACCCTTTGGTACGGGCTTGCTCTTCAGTTCGTACATCCACCGGAGCCATAAAATGCATTTGATCAAAAAAGTCTAATGCTCAAAAGCCTCACCTGGTAGACATCCATTCCAACTTTTAAGCAAATATGCCAGGCGGGCATCTCCTTCGTCTTTGCTGGCGGACTGCAGACAGCGGGGCATTTAACAAGCAGTCTGCGTGTGCATCACGCTCAAGCTCAGAATTTCTAACCAGGTAGGAGGGGGCGTCCACACAGTGGAGTAACTTTGTTCAACATGTTGGGGGGGGGACATGTCATCGAAATGAAAGGGGCTCCTGCCAAATGAGTTGGACAAAATGGCGTGCCACAAACACCCTTGTTCTCCCCTAAAATTACGCCCATGCACCCACAGCAGTGATTTAGCTACATAGAATGTGTAGAACATCAACACAGCAAAAGCACAGCTTGCTTTAAGAGACAGACACAGACTGCTGTGTCACCCACATACCTGAATCTCTGCTGCTCCCTCCCAGGTAAAGGAGGGAGGTGTGACTCTCCCACATGCTGACCTCAGGGAATGCCAACTCCTTCTACTCATCCTCCAAGGGGCCACCCAATGGCATGTTTTTTGCCTGATCGCTCAAGAGACAGACACTCACTGGTGTGTGGCCTGCTTCCCTGAATCTCTGTTGCTCCCTCCTGAGTAAATCAGGCAAATTTGACTCTCCCACAACTTACCCTTAGGCATTGCTCCTCCACCCATGTGTCACCGAATGGAATGTGTCGAACATTGATTGCTCAGCCACCTGCCACCCTGAATCCCTGCTACTACTCCCTTCTGGGTAAATTGGGCAGGTGTGACACTCCCACAAGCTGCCCTCATAGATTCCTGGCTTTTCTCGCTCCTCCTCCCAGGTGTCAACTGATGGCATGTGTCATGCCAGCTCATGTCAAGATACGGACACTGACTGGTATTCTGCCTGCATACCCACATTTCTTGGAAGGGCACTTGTATTTTTCACCCACTCCAAATTAGTCAATGTGTCACACAGTGCTGTGCAAGCAAAACTAATCCTAAATCTCACTCTATGGCTGGATCTTAGACACTTATTAGCTTTCTCTACACTTTCTCCTACAACTGTGCTCAAAATGCCTACACTTGCTTAAATAATCCATGCCTGCCTGCAGCAACGGTCTCCTGCTTCTCTGAAGGGTGCCAGAGGCTTCATCCGGGCATAGCGGCAGCATTAATCTAGACCGAGTCAGCAGAACATTAAGTGGGGCATAAAGAGACACAAAGCAATATCTAATGGCAGGACCCACGAAGTGCCTGGTGACCTATGTTAAGTATAAGTAACTAAGGAACTGGTGGCCTATTTACCTAAAGGAGAAGCCACCAGATGGGGCTGAGTTGCCCATCTACTATAGTACCTGCCGAGAAAAGGAGAAAAAGCTGAAAAACATGTGTTCAATACAATTTAATTAATCAGTAATCAAGACAATCAACAAACATAGAAATACTCAAATAAAACATACACAAATACAATAAAAATAGGTCAGTAAAGATTCCAAAGCCCTTAGGATAGCATGGCTATTAAAGTGCCTGCTGCAGAAGGAAGCTTTTACCCTCCCGTTAGCAGTTACCCCTCCCATTAAGGTGGTCCAGGGAGTTAAGGTACTCTCTGCAGCAACCTCCATGTAGAATGCCTGGCACAGGCCCCTCCACCGAAGCAACAGGGGGTGTCTCTCTGACTCTAACCCCCGAAAACTATAAAAACATACCCTCTAATTTTCAGCTTTAGAAAAAAGAAAAAATATTTGTAATCCTCTTCTCTTTTTTTATTATTGGTGATTCATATCTCTCTTAATGCCGGATTGCACAGCCTTCTAAGCACCAGACCGGGCTCGAACCCATTTTGCATAGCGCGTCTCATTATGACTCTGGTGATAGCCGTGCCAGTAAATAGTCATGAATTTTCAGGCACCCGGGTATGGGCAATTGCCAGGACATTACAGTCTCAGCTGAACCGGTAATTGCCCATTCCCAGGCGCTGGAAAATATTAGTCCCCATTCCCATTTGAGTCCCATTGGACTCAATGGGAATGGGGAGGCCGGATGCACCAGAACTATTCATGAATGGTGCCGTTGCATCTGTCTAGGGCTGCGCGCGGGTGCCGTTGTTTCTGCACCGGCAAATTTATAATGAGGCCCATTGTCTTATTGTTAAGGTTATAGTGTTGGCCCACAGCTATTTATACGAGGAAGGCAGTTTCAGTGTATCCCCCATGTTATCCAATTAGTCACTAAAGGTACATCCTTGAATAATGCCAGCAAAGCAAAAATGCTTCTAAAGAATGCATTGAAAATGACTGTGCACTGTGCCGCCTTTGGGTTGTGGTTCCCAGTGTGAAGGTCCCAGTTACCTGATGCAGATATACAAAACTGCAATGGACGTGACAGGTAATGCTGAGCAGTTACACTTAACGCATTCTTCTTATTCTGGGAACCCGAAGTGCGGTTGCATTAGTAATTAATTTAACAACCAGGAAGATTATAAAATCCCTGGCCACATGTGGCTTGGGACAATTCGGGAGGAGCCAGTAGGCTCTAGGCCAAGGACCCCATACATTTGTAAGAGGATGGAACATGCCTCTGCCTGCCTGGCAGAGAGAATAAAAAAAGCCAGCAGCTTCTGGCTCTGTTGGCCTCTAGTGCAGGCCCCAAGTCAAACGTTGCATGCACACATAAATATACAGGAACCGGGTAAACAGGAACCTTCCCTTTATTTCTCCAACCTTAAACTGAAACTTTCCCTCGCCCCTCCCCTTCCTCCCTCCTCCCGCTCCCTCACTCCCGGGCGTGCTTTCCTTTCTTTAAAGGCCCTGCTTCTTTATTCACCCACAACATCTCCCACATGCGTAACGAGGAAGTCTGTGGTCTACATTTGCTCAATGAGCCTCTGGGGTTTTCTTTGAGGTCTGCCTGGGGATTCCCATGTCTTTCCCATTGTCTCGGTCGGCAGGCTCCCGCCTTCTTCGCACTCTGGCTCTTCTATCGATGTGTCCGATGATTCTGAGTCCTCTAAGTACAGTTTCCTAAATAATTACACGTTTCGTGTTATGTCGCCAAGCTCTCCTGTGGCCGCTTAGGCCCTTTGATGGCGGTGATCACCCGTGGTTCTGGACTGTAGCGAGTGTCGGTGTTCTTGAGTTGTCTCTGCCGTACGAGGACAGTCTGTCCTACTTCAAGCTGTTGTTCGCTTTCCTCTTCTTGTCGACCCACTCTTTCGCTTGTCTTTTCTTCTCTGCATCTCGCTCCCGTATGGCCGTGTCCTGATCCGGGGTGTAGTCCTCCCATTGAAGTATGCGGGTTCGGGGTTTGTACTTCATCATAAATTCTGCTGGCATTTGGCCCGCCGCGTCATGCAGAGTGTTTCTGTAGCTCCTGAGCATGCGACAGATCGCCTGTGGGTGTGGCATTTGGTCTAGGAGGGCATTTTGTCTTGTCAGTTTGATGGTGGCCATAAATTGTTCCACCATCCCAATAGCTTGAGGCCATAGCGGGGTGATCTTCTGGTGGTGGAAGCCTAGGTGGTCCGCTAGTTTTTTTAATTTGCGCCCCTGAAACGGGGGTCCATTGTCTGTCTTTACTGCGGCGGGTATGCCACACTCGCTGAACAGTTCCTCTATGATTGGTGCTACTTCATAGAATGACGTTGACGGTGCTTGTTTGATGAATGGGAAGCGTGAGTACTTGTCAATCGCCACGAGTAGATGTCCTCCTTCTTCGAGGGGCCCGTAACTCTTTGCCATGGTCGCTCAGGTAGTGGCGTTGATTGTGTTGGGCTCAGGCTTGTTTTCTTTGCCGCTTTCTGGAAGGGCTCACAGTGGGCTAGAACATCTTCTACTATTACGTCCACGTAGGGGAACCATAAGTGATTTCTTAGGATTTTCTTGGTGTTTTCGATTCCTCTGTGTCCTTCGTGAGCTATAGCCACTAGTGTCTTCCAGAGGTCTTTTAGAGCTACCAGTCGGCTGCCTCTCAGGCCTCCTTGTTCTGTGGCCACTAGTTCTGTTTGTATTTTGGCTATGCATGCTAGGTCTTTCTTGTCAACTTCCCCCCCCTCCGGTACCTTTTCCGTGTAGATGTTTCCACTTGTTCTTGCTGGTGAGGTCTATTGCTGCCTTGATGGTCGGGTGAGCCCTGCATCTGGCCGTGAATTCCTCTGTCGAGATGGTGGGGGGCATGGCGTTGGTGGATAGATAAGCGATGTATTCCTCCGCTTCAAAGACCAGTGAGTTATTGGTGTTGGCAGTAGGGTGTCATGACAAGTAGTCGACAGGGTTGGCATCCCCACCCGGTTTATGTATGATGGTGTAGTCATATTCTTGGAGTCTTATGCCCCACCTCTCAATCCGGGTGGGAATCCGGGGGGGCATCTTTGTTGGTTCCCGAATAGGGATAGTAGTGCTTCATGGTCAGTGACCAATGTGAAGCCTCTGCTGATTACGAAGTGATGGAATTTTTCACAGGCCCACACGGCTGCCAGACTCTCCATTTCTGCCTGTGAGTAGACTTTTTCGGTTGGGGACAGGGCCCTGCTAGCATATGCGATGACTGCATGTCGAGTGTTGTCCTCCGGGTTGGTTTGGGCCAGGATGGCACCGAGGCCCAATGGGCTAGCGTCAATGGTGATGATGGTGTCCCACCTTGGGTTAAAGTAGGCTAGTTGTCAGTGATTGGCCAGGCTTTCTTTGATAGCCCGGAAGGCCACTTGGCATTGTGCATCCCAAGTGAAAGGTGAGTCCTTCTTGAGTAGGGCCCTGAGGGGGTCAGTGCTGGTGGCATAGTTCGGGAGGTATCGGGCACAGTACCCAGCCCTTCCTAGGAATGATCTCAGTTCGGCAATGTTCGTGGGAGCGTGGAGGTTGGTGATGGCTTTAATCTTTTCTGGGTCAGTTGTAATGCCCCTGTCTGAGAAGATGTGCCCAAAGAATCTCAGGCTGGTTT
Organism: Ambystoma mexicanum; assembly: GCF_040938575.1. Classification (NCBI taxonomy): domain Eukaryota; kingdom Metazoa; phylum Chordata; class Amphibia; order Caudata; family Ambystomatidae; genus Ambystoma; species Ambystoma mexicanum. The sequence goes on along the minus strand of NC_090932.1, from coordinate 288,144,613 downwards.
TATTGATGTCACACTTGGGTCCGTTGAGTGTTAGGCCGGTGTCATGTAGGATTTTGCATATGGTGAGGAGCGCCTTGTCTTGTTGTTCCTGAGATTTCCCGAATATGAATATGTCGTTGCTGTAGTTTAGGACATTGACTTCTGGTGATATTAGTTTCCTTATGGTCTCTTGGAAAATCTCGGCCGCTGAGGATATTCCGAAATTGAGGCGTTTATATCGGAATAGCTCTTTGTGGGTGACGAAGGTGGTTATTGGTCAGGAGTCCGGGTCTATGACAAGCTGGTGGTATCCTTGGTTTAGGTCCAATTTAGAAAAGTGGGTGGCCTGATTTAGTCTGACAAGCATATCTTCTATGCTCGGTCCCGGGTGCCTCTCCCTCTGTATGGCTGCATTGGGGATGCGCATGTCGACGCACAGGCGCAGTCACCCTTTGTCTTTGGGCACGATAACGAGGGGGAATACCCAGGGTGTGGGTCCATCAACCTTCTCGATGATGTCATTTTGAAAAAGGAGTTGTAGTTCTCTAGCCACCTGTGCCTGGAGGTGGAATCCAACTTTGCATGGATGTTGGGGAACAGGCATAATTGTTGGGTCAATGTTTAGCTTGATGACTGAGTCCTTGAGCATCCCTACCCCTTCAAATAGCTTGGGGAAGCAGGCTTTGAGGGTCTCCATGTCGATGGGTTGATGGGTTATCGATTGTACTTCCTGTCCGTCTGGTGGGTATCCTTTTATTACTTCTGTTGGATCATATTGAAGGTTGATGAATGCCAGGGCTCTGGCCGTCCGGTAGCTGAGGAGGCATCGCCCGACTGATGGGCTCTGTATAACGTGTATGGTCGTTGGCACAGTGAGATCTGTATGGGATAGGTCACAGAGGAACTGACCATTGGATGTTATTGGGAGTGATGCACCCCATTGGAAGATGTGCGTGCGTGATTTGCGTAGGGGGTAGAGGTCAGCTATTGTGTGTTGCAGCTCTTTGTTCATCAAGTTGACGGTGGCCCCTGTGTCGACAACAAACTGGTTTTGTGTTTCTCCCATTTGCACCGTTACTCTGGGGCTGGCGTGCTATCCACCGCTGCACTGAGGAGCCTGACGTATTCTCTGTCATAGCCTTCTTGTAGGTATAGTGGGTATTGGTCCACTGCAATCAGTGTTCTTGGTGGTGAGTTATTGTAGGGGTCGTAGTCCGCTGTGGTGGCAGTCGTGTTTCCTTCTTGTTCCCGGGTTGCTCTGTGCCCTCTGGCAAAGGCATCGTCGTGGCGGCGGTTTGCTGTTCAAAGTGGTGTTGGTAGTCGTAAAGTTCATGTGGCTTTCTGTCAAGTTCAATGTGGAGGCTCTCAAGTGCTCTACAGTGTCCGGGCGAGGGGTGGGTGCTGTCAGGGAGGTCATTCCTCTTTCAAATTGATGCCGGTCGTGTGGTTCTCTGGACTGTTATCGGTGTTGTCCGGGGTCTTGTGGTGGTGGTTGTAGAAGCGATCCCGCTTATGGGAGCTTCTCCTTGCACATGGTCTGGAAGTGGTTTTCTTGGCTGCAGCATATGCATCTTTGGCCAATTGCAGGGCACAGCCCTCTGTGGGGGTAGTCAAACCTGCATCGGTAGCATTGTTTGTTGCTCTGAGGCCGTTATTGTGGACCTCTGAAGGTTTGCCTGCTTGGAAAGCCCAGGTATCTTGGGTACGGTGTCAGAGCTGCGATTGTGTCTCCTTTTTTTGGGTTCTCGATGGCGGCGGCTTGGACGTCTACTCGTTCGTATACCCTTGTTAAGTCGAGGATCTCTTGGAGGGAGAGTGGTTTCTTCAGGAGGTGCTTTCTAAATAGTGATGAGATGCATCCTTCGATTATCTGTAGCCGTATCGCTTCGTCGTCGTTGAAAATGGCGAAGTCACATTTCAGAATGTTCCTTTGCAGGCGGATGACAAATTTGCCAATGGATTTGTGGGCTAGCTGGGCACATTGGTTAAAGACGTAGTGCTCGTAGTCTCTGTTAGAGGTCACCACTAGTTTGCTATTAATGGTGGCGAGGAGGTGCTGATATGTGATTCTTTCTTGTGCTGGTATTGTCCTTATTATGTTCTTTATTTCTCTTCCAGCCACATTCTTAAAAATGTTGATTTTATTGGGTGGGTTTTGGCTTCCCATTGCACCTACAAAGTCCTCTAATTCTTCAACCCATTCCTCCCACCTTTGTCCTTCGGAGTGGTGTGGGTCGAGGGTAAAGGAGTTGGGGCGTCTCGTGAGGATGCCGTGGGATGTGCGAACCACGTTGGCCATGGGTTGTGCCCCTGTGTCAGCTACTGCTTGTGCCTGGTCAGTCATGGTGCAGGCGTCTGGTGTTATTTCGCATGGTGGTCGGGTCCTGGTTGTTGCTCCCGCCTTTCTTGCGGGTGGAGCGGCTTTCCTGGGCCCTTTGCTTTTCCTTTGGCTGTGGTGGACAGTGCCGGCTCAGGTGCTGTTTTCACTCTTTCAGGGCTGTTGGCGGTATTCAAATGGGGGGGCACCCTGGGCCTCTGCAGAGGCGAGTTGATCACTGTGGCCTTCTATCTCGTGGGTATCCTTATAGCGTCGCTCAACTGTGTGTTTTGTGTTGTCCTCCTGTGGGCCTGGCAGTTTGTGGCCCACTCAAGTGTCCTTTGGTTCTTACTGAGCTTGCTTAGGGGTTGTAATTAAGTAGGCCCGCGGGTCGGGCGGTTCTGGGCTGGCGGAGTGTTGGTGTCCCAATAAGTGTTCACTTTTTGTACCTTCCTTCACGGAGCGGTTTGGTGTGCTTTCTCTGGGCAGCTCACTGTGGCGGTGGGGGAGGGGCGTGGGCTCCTTACCGGTGCCTGGTGCGCGATGCCTCCCCTTCTGGTTGCACTTTGTTCTCTGGTGCCGGGTTCCTATATGCTCGTCATCGACTGCTGGGATCCGCTGCGGTCTGCGGTCTGCAGCAGCTTGCGAGTCGGGCCGCTGGGCTCCTCATCTCACCGCTACTGTCTCTGTAGCAGCGCGGGCTGCTGAGCGCGGCTGGATCTGTTCTTCTCTTACTTTCCGATTCTTAGTCCATCCTCACTTCAGCGCAGCCCCCGATCTGTTGGGCGTCCTTTGGGCTCAGACACTGCCCATGCCCTGCTGGGCTCACCACGAAGGCGGCCCTCCTTGACACTGCAGGGTCCGACGACCCACCTCTGTTGCAGGCGCCGTTGCCTGATTCTTCAGTTCTCCTTGCTGGGCATGCAGCCCTCCCTGCCGCACACCGTGGGCACAGTGGCCTCGTCGCCAGTTGTTGTCCTCTAGTGCAGGCCACAAGTCAAACATTGCACGTACACATAAATACACAGGAGCCGGGTACAGGTTCAACCTTCCCTTTATTTCTCCAACCTTAAACTGAAACTTCTTTCCCTCGCCCCTCCCCTTTCTCCATCCTCCCGCTCCCTCCCGCCCGGGCGTGCTCTCCTTTCTTTAAAGGGCCTGCTTCTTTATTCACCCACAACAGGCTCCTTCCTTTTCCTGTCTTAATGAAAATAGGTGCTGCAAGGGCGACACACTCTTTCTTTAAACCTTCCCATGCCCCTCCTCTGAGGCCCAGCCAGACTTCTGCCAGTTTCCTGTCGCATGGACTGGCAAGCAGAGAGTAGGGACAAAGGTGCCAGGAGCCGCGAACTGGCCAACCGGCTGATACAGAGAGTAAAGGGGGGGGAGTAGAGCTGGCCTTAGGGCAGGCCAGGCGACTGCCCGGGCAGACATTAGCCCCCAAGGGCGCCAGCTCGGGGGAGACTTTCAAGGGCTACCCCAAGCTGGTGTGGTTGGAGAACTGTCATTTTGAAATTAAATGCGCTCGCCGGAGTGGGCGCATTTAACAACAATAGGGTGCTGGCACCCTAGTTAGATAATTACCTCTCTGCTCCGGAATGGGGAGATAATCATCTTAATAGGGTGCCGGAGCACCCTATTGTTGTTAAATGCGCCAGCTCCCGCGAAGCGCATTTCATTTTAAAACGACATTTCATCCACCACAAAAAGAGACATTTGGCGCCTGCACCCCTCCCCGCCCCAATTGACCAGGGGCGCGGCGGGAGGGAGCGGGGGCGCGGGCGCCAAATTGTTATTTTTGTTATTTTTCTGCCGGGGCGCTGCTGCCACTGAGGCCGGCACTGGGGGGGGGGTTTAGAGGGGTGATGGAGGAGCCACAAAAACTGGATCCTGGTTCTGGGCGGGGTCCCTGGGGCTGCAGACTCGGTGAAGAGAGCAGAAGAGGAAGCTGGAGGAGCCATTATGCAACCTCCTCCTGGGCTGGGTGACGTGTTTTCAGTAGAGGAGCTCTGAACAAAGATTCCAAAGAAGATATCACCCACACGTGGTGAAGCTTTAAGCAATCTAAAAGGGTGCAATCTGGTGTGTGTGCATCTATTGGGCCTGGCCATACTTTTCTGGCCTCACAATATGCTCAGTTAGGGTCCTACTTTACCCTGTAATCCAGGCTCTGGAACAGTGTACTTTGGTGCTTGTGATCCTTAGCATGGACCTAGAACTTGGCAGCGTTGGGGAAGATTGGTTTGGGGGTAGCAGGTGGGCTTTTACTCATTCGAGAAAAGAGGTCTAGTGTAGAAAGGGCACATAATTGCCTATGCTCTGCATTTCTAATCTCAGCTCTTTCATAAGGTAAAAATCATAAAGCATTGAATTGTTTGCTGCATCTTACGTGCTGCATGCCCTGTGTTCGTTTACTTGTTGACAGTTTGCTGGGGTTTACCTTGTTAGCCAGGTGGGTGGCACGTGACTCAAAGCATTCAGTTTCTGATCTGAAACGCCAATGGTCGTATTTCCTTGAGGATAACGAGCCCCCCTCCCGCTCTTTTCAGCAGCTTTGCCATACAATGTTCCCATGTGAGGCAGGAGAAAAGAAGGGAACGTTAGCAAGACAAACGTTTCATTCGACCATCAGTAATCGGTGAAACTTTACTGTCGCAAAAGGCCTCCTTTCGAGTTTCAATGGCTTTAGAAATGAAAGGATAAGCCCTGCTGCAGCCGAGGGAGCTGCGGGTCAGAGGACGCCGGGGGAAGTCTGAATATGGTCAGTGGCACCGACAGACCCCGTCTCAAAGTCGAATTTTAAAGGCTGCTGACATGCGGGCACATACAACCTGCCTTTTTTGGTGCATTTTGCTGGGAAAGGAAGCGCATAATAGCAAAATGGGGACTGTTTCCACTTTAGGGTTCTCGTTTATAGAGCAGTTTGCCTCTGGTTCATCCTTGCTCCACTGCACGTGTTCCATGAAAAGCTGCGTTCCAGTTGTGACGTGGAGAAGTGGCACGTCATGACGCGTCTTAGGTCATGAGGTGATGTATGTGGTGTAGGGAAATAAAAGGAAGGTGCGCTCCGAAAGCGGGGTCAGTGCTACCACCTACGTCTACTGTGAGCGTTTGGCTAGCTCCGTGTTCACATCGGCGATGAAGGATGGACCCTGCTAGCCCGCTGAGTTCGTGTTGACACTGGTCAAAACATCTTATAAAGGCAGCTCCAAGCTGCATGCGCCATGTAGTACCTCTCTTCAGCCTCTCCCCAATGTATGTCGTCCTTGATGGCAAGAATTAAAAAAGATCATCATTGTTTACCTTCGCCCCTTTTGACAAAATGAAAGTCAGCCATGTTTCTCGCCATCAGCTCCTAAACAGGAAGACTCCCAGGGAGAGTATTGAAATTACAATGCCATCACTTTGCAATCATGCGTCTATAAAGACGGTCATTAAGACCCTGATGGTAGCCGTGCGGGTAAATACTGGCAAGGCTGCTGTCGGAGTCATGAAATTTCCGGCGCCCAGAAATGGGCAATTACCGCAGCATTACAGCCCCGTCAGACCTGGTAATTTTCCATTGGACTCAATGGGGATGACGGATGCATCGGCACCATTCATCAATGGTGCCAGTGCATTTGTCGAGGTCTGCGAGCAGGTGCCGTTCCGCCCGCAAGGCCAGAACTGGTGGGCTGAAAGGCTTCTGGTCTTTGGGTGCAAACTAGACTAAGCAGTAAAGAAGTGTTACTTAGAATCTTTACCTTAGCTGCGTTTATTCCTTCTTTTTTTATTTATTGGATAGTTATATGGCGCTGATACAGCAAGACAGTGTATCAAAGAGCCACAAGGCACAAGAGAAGGGAACAAGGGAACAAATATGCATTGAAAAATTGACACTGAATGAAAAGAAACAAACAACGGTTCTACGCCTTCTGACATTCAGACCGTGCAAGTGCAGTGAAGGGAAAGAAAAACAGGGGTGGGAGTAGGGGTAAGTGCTGTTAGGGTTCCCCAGGGGTGCAGGGGAGGGAAGTGCCAGAGGTGCCTTTTGGAAGGCAACAGGTAAGTGCATGGGCGGAGATGTTCCAGGTGAAGGGGGGCAGATCTACTGTCCAAGGTCAGTGCAGGGCAAAGGCAAATCACCCGACAGGTAGGGGTGGGCATAGAGGGCAGTGTGTGGGAGATGCTGGTGGTGATTGGACAGTGGGGCCATGATCCTAGTGGACTCTTGAGGGATCAGGTTGCCAATCTCAGAAACAGGGGGATGGTTAGCACCGAAGGGGGGGCCAAGGAGGAAGAGATGAGAACGGTCTTGAGTTGTTTGCAGAACTTCAAGTGGTCTGGATCCAGGCGGAGAGAGAGAGGGAGACCATGAAGGGTTAGCAAATATCCTCAAGTGAGAAGACCACTCGAAGGGGGTAAAAGCGAGAACAACAATGAGTGGTTACCGAATATCCACAAGAGAGAAGAAAGCAAGAATAACAACCCGCAAGGGGTTACCTAATAATTACGACAGAGGAGAACATCCAACGGTTGAAAGCGAGATCAACAACCCATTAGGGGTTACCAAAATAACAAAAGAGAGAGAGAATCGACCTAAGCTGCAGGTCTTGCTAAAAATCAGAATTAAGACGAGAACAACTTGTTTTGAATAAGGCTGTGTTCAGAGGGGTTTCACATAGAAAAAAGCAAGGGACTTGGATTTTGAACTGTATGAATAGGCATCGGCTTATGTTTTGCATTGTTAGCATACCCTCTAGTAATTCATCCCAGTTAGTCATGTCTAGTTGTAAGACCAGAAATGGAATAAAGGCACAATAACCATATACTAATGACATGCCAGTCGTGAAGTTCGTTTCCCAAACAAGTCTGGTTTATTCATAGAGTATCTCAGTCGGTCGACCGGGTCTCAATGCCTCACGACGTGTGTTCCCAGACACCGTGAGAGGAGAGAGAGCGAGCAGCGGTAAAGCAGTCATATATATACATAACACATCATCATTCTCCAATATTAGTCAGCCCGCCCTTATACATGACAAACAAGCTAGGGTTCGGTAATTAACAGTTATGCATTCAACTTCATTCAGTCTAAACATTAGTATTTCTAGCAGAGACTGCAGAGACAGTTTTCTGTTATGGGGAACACGGGGCACTGGCACAGGGAAGGATATCATGTTCTAGCAGAGAGACATTCCAAGCAATGTTATCTGTTCGCTGCTCTCATGAGCTAAGGGTCAGACAGTTCTGAAGCAGAGAAAATACCATCCTTTGTGAAGGAGCACCGGTAGTTGCATATAATTCACATTTAACTGCCTTTTACAACAGCGCTTGCAAGACAAACCGGCACCTGGGCTACTGATTATTCGCGGCTCTTGCACAGCTTCAAGGCCTCAGTGAGAGAAAAACAATGTATTTCTGCATGGTTTTACATTCCTGTCTACGTTAACATTCAGAGTTCAAGCTGTGGCCTCGCACTGTGTGTGGATCTGAAGCACAGAGTATATTTGCAAAGCGTTACAAAAAAGAAAATGGCCGGCATTTACAAAATGGACTCCCAATGGTCACATTCAGGTTTTATGGTTTGCAATGTTTGTCACATGATGCGATTTGCTTCTGGCCAACATACTATTCATATTATTCAGGCTATGCGGTTGCATTTACGGTTTAACAAACCCTCCTTTTGGCCTTAAGCCAATTGCATCATCATCAGACCAAGTGTCACTTTCCGAACTACCCATGTCGCTATCATACTCATTATCAGAAATATTGTTTGCCATAAACTCTTTGATTATTTCATTTTCATGTTTGAGACCACCATTTATCATATGAGGTGTGGGCTTCACAATCTTTGTACTAATTATCTGTACACATTCATTTGTAATTATGGAGCAGATGGCTGGCAAGAATTCTATGCAACAACAGCAGAATATGAGGATACTGAACATCATAACCAAAATTGCAATTAGCTTCCATCCCCAGGATCATAACAGTTCCCAGAACCATGTACTCAAATTTAGATTCCAGCCACCTGTGGGAACATGAATTTCAGAACTTAGGACGTGTAATTTCTTAATTGCTTGAATTTGTTTTAGGGGAGGAATCACTTACAAAAACACAGCACGCTCATCCCACTAATTTGCATACACCTCCACGGTCAGCCAAAATAATGTCAAGAACCATTCTATTTTGAAGTGCAACTAGCCTGATTGCTTTTTGTTGCAGTGTCATGTTGTAAAGTATGTCAGTGGTTCCATTAATTGTTTTTTCTAACACCCTGGACAGTTTTCTAAATATTTTCTCATATTCCATGAATGTATTGCCTGTCCACAAAAAGATATAAAGGATTTTGCTATGTCCCCAAAAATGTGTCCAGCAGTATCATCTCATCATGGCCGGGATCTGGATATTTTTGCTATTTCAGAGGTTGTGGCGAGAAATACACCAGGTAAAAGTATCCTTAAATAACAGGTAGCTTCCCAGTTTCTAGGAAACCATGGATAAGCTTGGTCCCCACACACAAAATAGACATAGCCTCCTATATACAATATGGTTTCTCTTCTTGCTCAAGTACAGCAGTATTCATGCATCTGGTGAATGTTCCCACCCGGTTTGAACCTTTTTTCCGTAAGCAAAATGGAATAAAATGTGGACTATGATTAATAGTATAGGAGGGAGGCAAGGCATCTTTGTTTCCAACCGGAGCCATTTTGAAAGTAATTAGGGACTGGTAAGGCCTAGAGAGTCTATCAATGGGACTGGTCGATACAGTGTTAATTTTGCTTCTATTTGTAAACACGGAACAACCCAGGGGTGCCAATACCAATCTTTTGAATTCATTTATGTTTGCTCCATCAAGGTTTCCAGTGGCACTATCAATCCATCTCCAAAAAAATAGCGTTCTTAATGATGCATAACAGGCAGTACTAAGGGGTAGAGGATGTATATACCAACCCATTCCTCTTTCCCCATGCTGGGGTAAATGTGAACACACCCAGCAATTAGATCGATTTAGGATTGCATGTGTCATATTCATAATCAGTAATAGAGTATTGTTACCATAACCTTTTATGTGTTTCACATCTCGTGGCGGAAGAGTGTAAGAAAGCACATGAGCTGGGTCTTCATAGTGGGAGCATTGACAGTTGGCAATAGGGTGTTCATGGGATGCATAGTTTCTAAGTACCAAAAAATTGGAATTAGTGTAGATACGATACAAATAAATATGATGACCAGGAGCAGTTTAGTCTTTGTAGACTAGCAGCCTCATTACACGTTGTCCGGTAAGGGAATACCGTTACCGGTAACGAAATACCGGCAACGTTATTTTCCCAAGCCGATCACGACCCGGACCCACCGCTATTAGCGCACCCGTAAAGTACGGTGCCACTAATAGCGGTGGTGCCGTGTGCGCGCGACCCCCACACCATAAATAGCGCCATGGCGCTAATAGCATGCAATCACAACCCATGCGTACATGGCAATACCGGCATCCCAAAGACCCAAAAAGCAGTGACCGGCATGGCGCTAATAACAGCATCGAAAACCACACGTTAACAGACCTGAGCAGTGTTCCCATCTGCCACAGGTGGACACAATCAGCACAGGTGGAGGCAATGGAGACAGGCAGTACTAAAGAGGACACCACACCCATTCCCACACCCCTTCCCACAGCAAGATGGTCCCAATACCAGCAGCATGACATGGGCTTGTGTACATTATTGCAGTGCCGCAGCAACAACAACAGGCAGCACAGATGAGACGAAGGAGGAGGAGGAGGAGGGCAATACTGGCGCAGCAAGCACCACCAGGGCACCCAGAAATACCACAAGGGCAGCCAACAAACCCCCGGATTCAAGGCGAAGAGGACCATGGCATGTGTAAGGCTCATCGGATAGAATGTGCCCATGCCACCATGCAACCACCAGATGAGCATGATGTAGATGTGGATGAGTATGGGTGAAGTGCCCCGCCAGGACATGCAAGAGGCGATGGCACGGCGGGACAGGATCTGCGTCAGCATCTGAATCTGGAATAGCATCAGGTACAAAGGTGAGATATCATGGATGGAGAGATGTGCATTGTTGCCATTGTGCCCATTTTGAAGCCCACAAAGGCCCCTGTCGCAAAGAAAATCACACATACACAATGATGGAGACCAGGCCTGTGTTTCAACCTCAGAACAGTGTATTTCAAACATAATATGAACAGAAAGTGCTTGACCCCAACTGTGCAAACGCCCTTACCACCCTCCCCCCACAACCCCCCCGAATACACCCTTACACCCCTCCCCCCACAACACCCCCGAATACACCCTTACCCCCCTCCCCCCACAACACTCCCACGTGAGCCTCCAGGCGTGATTGTGCCCTTCCCCACATGTGGCCGATTTTGATGGCCCTATTTGTCAGTGCCTGCTCCGTCTTCGGTGCCTGCGATGTGGGGCACCTCAGGTTGCGCATGGACCGGCGTAGGGGGCTAGTGTGACGTGAACTCCCTGAGGAGGCGGGCCCTGTTCATCCGTGGTTGGTAGCGGGCATCTGCGCTCAATTGCACGTGCAATGCGGTTCATGGTCTGTCTTAGTAGGCCCATTTCAGTGCAGATGCGGGTGGTGCATGCCTCCATGCACTCCCTTGTCTGCTGTGCAAATGCACCAATGTCCTCCCTCAGGCGCCCTGTCTTCCCCACATGTTGCCCTACTAGAGCAGTGATTTCAGTCTGCCTCTGTATCACAGCTGAGAGCCCATGTTGCATGTCGGCTGCCGGTGGCATGGCTGATGCGCCTGGATCCATTGCACTGTCATCAGGTGTGCATACCTGTGTGCCCCATGACACATCATGTGTGTGGGTGGGTGTTCCACCTTGGCTAAACGGACCTGGTGAGAACATCGGGCTTGACAGTGATGTGCGTGTCGGTATGGGGCTCTGACTCAGATCCTCAATGGCAGGTTCTATCTCCGCATCCGAACCTGGGGCAGTGGCTGCTGCCTCACCCGTTGAGCTGGTGGCAGCAGAGTGCACTTCCCCAATGCTGCCCTCACTAGCTGGGAGGCACACTCCTGTGGGTGCCGCGACGGCAGCAGGCATGGCCTCTGGCTGTGTGGAACTGCTGCTCCTGTTGCCTTTCTCCCTTTGAACCAAGTCACTCCTCCCGGGTCCCCTAGTGGATGTGGTGGTGTCCCCCGTGGCATCCCTTCTGGCCTTTTTCCTGGGTGCGGGAGCAGGTGTCGATGTGCGTGCCTCCTCAGTATCCGTGTGTGAACCTGCAGGGGTGAGAAAAGGGGTAAATCATCGTCTATGGGTCGACCTGACTTATGCAGGATGCATACGTCATGCCGTCCAATGCATTTGGGGCTCTTCAGTGTGGAAGCAATTAATGGGGATGTTGGCTGGCTCATGCATGAGTGGCCCTGTCTTGGACAGGTATGTGGTGATGCATGCATGTCTGTTTGTGGCTGGATCCACGGCATTCATATGGACACATGATTGGGGAACCCCTCACCCTTCACTGCGCATTGTTTGGTGTATTCACTCACCTCCATCAGATGTAATGGGCACGCCATGCTCCATATCTCTGACCCCTTCGATCGATTCGACCCCAATCGTGGAGGCACATATCTCCTCCCACTCCTTCAGCTTCAATTGGGACTCTGCACCACCTCCTGTGCCCATTGCCATGTTGCGGTTCACTGTTAATATATCCTGCAGATGGACCCGGAGGTCGTCCCACCTCTTGCGGCAGTCCTTTACACTCCGGGTGGTAGTGCCCACTGCACTGACTTTTTGTGCGACTTCGGCCCAGATGGCCTTTTTCTTAAGGAGGGCCTCCCTGCGCATGTCATTCACGAACACTACTTCTGCATTGGCAGCAAGTGTGGTGGTCAGCATCAGAAGCTCCTCATTGGAGAATCTTTCTTTGCGCTGGCGTTCAGCAGTTTTTTTTAGGGCCTTCGGCATCTTCGGGCTATCCGGTATGGTTCCTGGTCGGAGTTCCGTGGATATATGTCCTGGATGCAGAGGATGGCAATGGATTGTGTTTTTAAAGATGGCTGCCGTGCTCTTTCCCGTTCCTGTGCGATGGCGTAATTTCCGGTTCCGCTTTGTAACGGTGACCGGTAATAGCGGTGACTGCTATTTACAGGTGGCGGGAGGGCGGAGGCGCTATCGACGGTTTGGACGATGCCGGTAAGGGGCATTTTGGGGGATTTAACGGCAGGGCGGTACTGTCATTTACGGCATGGCGCTATGCTCGTGTCCGCGTACTCGTAATGGGATGCTATTAGCGGCCTCTTGCAAGGGCGGACACGCTGATAGCGCCATGCCGTTAAATTCCGATTTTTACCGGACAACGTGTAATGAGGCCCTAGGTCTTTCTCGGAGCAGATTCAATGTCAGTGTCTATAGTTCTATTAATGTCTTCATCAGCACAGGCGGCAGCAGGAGCGGATACAGGCATGAGCTATAAAGCTTATTTCAAAAAGTTTCTCAGCGTCCGTTGAAAAAGTCCTCCATGGCAATACATGTTTAAACAGCAGAGTTCAAGCAAGTTCAGTTCAGCCTGCTAAAGATGGCAGCAAGTGTTTTCCCTCAATGGCTCCAAAAGACAGGAGCAAGTATCAATATCAATTTTTCATAGTGTCGGTACCTTTACCCCCGCTTGTTCACGCTAGGTTGCAAAGCCCTTCACTTTCAATGATAGCACTCGGAAATCGCGTGTTAGAGCTCTCATCTGATACAGCTCATACACTCCCTTTCCCTAGGCCTCCTTTTCCAGCTCTGTCTGTGAGCTAGAAACAAAGGCTGCTGATTACTTCTGAATTCGTGAACGCAGATTATACCTCAAAGCTCCAGGTACAGTGTGATCTATGAACAATGCACTGTCGTTGTTTGCAGAAGATGCAGAAACAGTGCCAATCAGTGATGCAATTGGTGTTGATGAGGCAGCAGCCGAACAACGTTGAGGTAACACTGAGGTATCAGATTTCGTTGTAATCTCCCCAGGCCCCTTCTTGGGCTCAGGAAGTAGTTCCGGCTGAAATTCGGCGATGTCTTTGTGATCGATCAGGGCTGCATTACTCTGGACGTCAGGATTATCGGTCTCTTTCTCATGTGGCAAAGGAAGCAGGATTCTTTTTGTGTACGTTGCGTGGATCCAGTGCTTTCCACCGTTTACTCGAACTACAGTCTGTGTGGTCAGCAGTATCTGGTATCAGTATCGTCCTGTGGTCAGCAGTATAAGGTATCAGTATCTTCCAACGCGGTGCAAGCAAAGATTTTCTCTCAAAATGTTTGACTAGGGCCCATTCTCCTGGTTGCAGACAATGTCCTGGGCCCATGCATCTGACAGGAAGAGCCTCCCGCACCTGCTGATGAATCAAATGCAAGTTTTGAGTCAACTGTTAACAGTATTCAGTAAGTAGCAGATATTCTATATCCTTCAACTTTTTCGGACATGGCACATTCCAGACATTGGCCGGTCTCCCTATAACTATTTCATATGGGGAGAGACCAGTCCTTGCCTGCACAGATGTGCGCATGCTCAACAAAGCTAGTGGTAATGCATTGGGCCATTTCAAATTCCTTTCAGTGCATATTTTTCAAACATTGAATTGCTGTTTACCATTTGGAATTGAGGTGCGCACTGTTCAAGGTTAATTTGATAGACTTTTCTGGTTTGCTCAATCGATGTAGCCGAATGATTAATTCTTAGCCACTGTTTTGTGAGGTTTTTAGCTGTTTATCACCTATCTGTTCGTGTGGAAGACATATTTCAGTGATATCTCAATGCTAATCCTTTAATGGGTTGCATTTTCCAATATCTCTTATGAGTCTTAGTGATTCAAAATGAAAGGTGATGGGTCCTTTGCCATGATACGATGATCTTCCTCTCAGCAAGCCACACATTTCTCGTTTACTTCTTTTTTCCCATCATGATTATGCCTGAAATACATCTAACTGCACAACTCCACTCTCTCCCCGGTGTGGACCTAGATGCAAATCGCACTGCATGTGTGCTTTGATTTAGCTAAACTAAAAACATGGTCTTTTTTGCAGCGTCGCTACTGAATGTCATTATTAAAATGGTTTCTGATACATACTGACATACCATGCTCTATTTTTTAGTTCACATATGCTTGTGTGCACATCGAATGCCTGCAAAATGAAGCACCCAGGGCCTGCAACAGCCAGGGCTTGATCTCAATATCACAGATTGCATTTCAGAAGGAGATGTGGGCTGTCCACAGCTGTGCTGCTCTTACTTTTCTTGATAACCGGGTGCATCATTAGATGGCTTTTGTGGATTCCACTACATCACTTGTTCAATAAGGGTTTCTTACAGAGAAGAAACATGAGGGTAGGTAGTCCCTTGGTCTTCGTGCTAATGCTGGTGGCATTGCACTCTGGTCTTTGGGTGCAAACTAGACTAAGCAGTAACAAAGTCTTACTTAGAATATATACTTTAGCTGCCTTTATTTCTTCTTTTTTTCATTTATTGGATAGTTATATGGCGCTGATACAGCAAGACAGTGTATCAAAGCGCCGCAAGGCACACAAGAAGGGAACAAGGGAGCAAATATGCATTGAAATATTGACACTGAATAAAAACAAACAAACAACGGTCCTACGCCTTCTGACATTCAGAATGTGCAAGTGCAGTGAAAGGAAAGAAAAACGGGGGTGGGAGTAGGGGTAAGTGCTGTTAGGGTTCCCCAGGGGTGCAAGGGAGGGAAGTGCCAGAGGTGCCTTTTGGAAGGCAACAGGTAAGTGCATGGGCGGAGATGTTCCAGGTGAAGGGGGGCAGATCTACTGTCCAAGGTCAGTGCAGGGCGAAGGCAAACCACCTGACAGGTGGTTGTGGGCCTAGAGGGCAGTGTGGGGCAAATGCTGGTGGCGATTAGGCAGTGGGGCCATGATCGTAGTGCAGTCTTGAGGGATCAGGTTGCCAATCTCAGAAACAGGGGGATGGTTAGCACCGAAGGGGGGGCCAAGGAGGAAGAGATGAGAACGGTCTTGAGTTGTTTGCAGAACTTCAAGTGGTCTGGATCCAGGCGGAGAGAGAGAGGGAGACTGTTCTAAGGAGCTAAGGAGAGGGATCTGCCACCAGCTCTCTGCTTGGAGAAATGTTTGACCAGCAGAGAGTTGTAGCGAGAAGATCGAAGGAATCTGGAAGGAGAGCATTTAGTAAGAAAAATCTGTAGGTAGTTTGGTCCCAGGACCCAGACAGCCTTGTAGACAATGCAAATGGTCTTGAATTTGAGATTTTAGGGCTGGAGAGATGTGATCCCTGGGCTTGAGGACAAGGATAAGTCTTGCAGCCCTATTCTGGATTAGTTAGAGAGGACAGAGTGAAGAAAGAGAAAGGTTGAGGAAGAGGCTTTTACAGTAATCCAGCCTGGAGAGGACCAGAGCTCTAGAGACATTCAGATTCTGGGCTAAGTTGAGGAAAAGGAGAATGCCTCTGAGGAGGTAAAGTTGGTAGTGTGCCTTCTTGGCAAGGTCCAATATGTGAGGGATGAAGGAGAAAGGTGAAGGTGAAGGTGAAGGTGCCTGGCTTGCGTGGAAGGATAGGGAGCTGAGCCTGTAGAGGGCTGCCAGAGTGTGGGTCAAGTTAATGCACTGAGTCTCTTTTATTTTGCAGTTAACAGGTCTTTCAAAAAGATTGAGAGCTGAAAGATTCTCACATCCATATAGGCAGTCACAGGACCATTTGATGTGATATCTGTACACTGACAACATTTTAATACCAGATTCTACCCCAATATTTTGTTGCCAAAGTCCCTCCAGATATTTGATTTTTTTGTAACAAATATAATTTGTCAATTCACCATTTAATTATATGGAAGGTCAAATTATACAAGTTCAAAATAAGTTGGCATAAACAATTAAACATAATCAGTATAGGTAAACTGTAGCATATGATGTATGGGATCCGATATGTGAAATTAACAACAGTACCCATCAGAAACAGTTACTCTCAGAAACAGTTACTCTCAGAAACAGTTCCTCTCAGATACTGAAGTATCAAATTTCAAGATTGGCCAAGCAACACCCCATTTTGAGGAACTCAACAGAAGGTGAAAAGATGTCAAAAACGATTGTCCTATTACAGGCATCTCTTTCCTGAGCAAAGCCATATAGTGAAGCGCCAAACCAAGTACCTCTCTGAAAACAGTTTACTCAGACACTACGAATCAAGCTTCAGCAAGGGCTGCAGCACACAAACCACCACTCTGCAAGTAGTAGATGATGCCCTACTGATCCTCCTAGACCTCTCTCACCTGCATTTGACACAGTTGACCATCCAGTGCACACTCAATATTATGCAATTGGATGGATGGAAAGTTACTCAACAGATTCTACTTCTTTCTGGAAGAAGAGGTTCAACGTGTAAAAAATGGAGATTCTAAATCACAGCCAAACCTTTTGCCCTGTGGTGTTCCTCATGGCTCACTTTCTCACCCACACACTTCAGGAATTGTATGGGACCACTAGCAGACCTCATTGAAAAATTAACAGCAAAATACACCAATATATAGAAGATACACCAATGTATCTCCAGAGCTAGGTGGTGCTTCACTACGAAAAGCTGAACCCTCTGCCCTAAAATAAATCCTACTTATGATCTCACCAAAGCACAGCATCAGTTACAAAGGTGGTTCTCACCACTTTCAGATGTGAGAATTATGCCAATGCGTGTCTCAAATGCAAAATCATTGCTGTCCATGTAGAACAGTGCACTTCAACTTTATGAATTTATCAAGAACACAATAAAAGGGTCTCCATTCCAACTACCATTTCTGAAGACTGTAAAATGTTTTTATCCCTGAACCAAAACACAAGGAGGATCATATCACACGGAACAACACAGTAATAGTGTATAAGTAACAGACCTCTAATGGTGGATTGGGTAATGTTGGACTAGATCAAGGGAGCATAGAGCCAAAATATGTTCAAATTTAATTCACATATCAAAACACGTCATTATGAACATAATTTTTAAATAAATACTTGAATGTTCAATCCATAATTCATCCAAACATAAGGTACTACATAAAAACTTTCCAATTTTGCATTGCACTTGCTAGTTTTGAATTACATTTTCAGATTTTGTGTTGGCAAAAAACATCATTGTAGACAGGAAAGTGCATATGCTCTCCCTGAATTATTGATGCACTGACAAACTAGTCAATATATACCCTTGCACTGATGTGTTCAAAGGTTAACATAGGATTAGGATATAATCCTCCAGGGTATCTGGGGAAATACAACACTAATACAGAATATTGTTTTGATGACAGTCTAAAGTGCTGTGTGTCTAGTAAAGTGCAAAGCTAATGCAAAATGTTATTTATATAACAATCAAAAGTGCTATGTGTTATCCCTGAACCGGTCGTTTGCACAGTAGTACAGGCTCTGGTCCTGTCAGAATTGGACAATATTCCCTCTCTCTTGATAGGCCTGCCCAAAAACAGTCAGACCTGCTAAAAGCAGTACAGTATGCAGCAACGCACCTGAGCTCTGCAAAGGACCAATTTAATTGGAGCACCCCTATCCCAATCTCTCTGCAAATGCCATTGCATGCTCAAGTACACATGTGCTAAGATGCCAGGCCACCCACCCCAATACACCCAAATGCCTTGTGGACACACTTGCTATCTCTGAAAGGTTCTTGCAACCCACACAGCAGTGGGGCATTATGCATAGAAATAACAACTTTCAAGATATGATAAACCTTTAATGCAATAATTCCCCGGATGTACCCCAAAAATGTTGGAAATACACTGTGGACCATCCTGATTTTGTTTTCACTGCCTTATTCCCCCTCACACTCTCTTACTGTTTACCTTTTCTCCTCCTCACAATCCTAAGCAGGCAGTGTTGGATACACAGCTTTGTTAGCCCAACAAGAAATTACCCCAGCCAGTCCACCCTCTTCCCAGGAAAAGTGATTGCACCGTTGTATTTTATCGTCATATCCCTCCAGTCCTCCAACTTTCTTCTCATATCCTTAGTGCTGTCACTCGCAACTATTTTGGAGTTCAAGACTGACTCCTGCCTAAGTGTACAGGTCTAGGAATACAGATGCATCAGGCCAATAACACATCATTGACTAATCTCCTCTCTACCAAGATAATCAGATATGCTGGTGTGGTCTCTCCTCACAGATCTATTCCTGTTTCTTACCTTCTACTAATGTTCTTCTACACAGGACTGACTAGCACCAACTTCTCTTCATGTATTACTTGCTGAACTACCCAGACTCACCTGGGATTTCAATTCTCCAATTTTCAAATCTCTGATCAGGAAGTCTTACTTCAGTTACTTCAGCAGTTTTATTGCTTTGTTTTTTTTGCATTATGAATTTTAGAATTTAGAATTTAATGAATTCTAAGATCATCAAGTCGTGTTTCAGTTCCTTCAGCAGTTTTGTTGCTTTTTTTTTAGCAGCACAAGTTCTCTTATTAGTAAGTCTTGCTTCAGGTTCTTCAGCAGTTCCATTGTTGTGTCTCAAAGCATGTTGAATTATATCATCTTCATGGTCTTGAGATCTTCCTTATCCAGAATGTTGATCCGGTTTCAGCTTTGCTGCGCGTTGATGAGCACTTTCTACAAATGACCTGTAGATGGCGATGTAACACCACAAAATATAATGCTGAAAAACAAAGCCAAAATAACAAAAAGGTTGATTATCTTGGGAACGGGATGACCTATCGAGCCCGAAATAGTTTCATTAATTGGGCAAAGACATAAAGAATATTCCATGCAAAATTCATGACACCATACCTTACTCTTCATGAGGAGATACGTCCCCAAGAACGCCACATACAAACCCACAAACCCACCAACAAACACAACTTTGTTTTATATATATATATATATATTCTTGTTTGGTTCTGAGATTTACCAAGAATTTTGTAAAGATCAAAAAGAATACCTTTGTGACTTCGATGTAAAGAGCTCTGAAGCATTTTAGTGTCTGTTCTTTGCACAGCAAAGCTTCACAAGTAAAAGAAATATTAATCCTCCCTTCAGATATGGTGCATCGCATACACATTTTTCCTGATACATATGTAGCTGCATCTCTGACACAGTTCTTCTCAATACTAGTGCACCTCAGACACAGTATCCATCAAGCAATAGTGAAGCGCATATACTGATCATGCTCATATGCAATGATGTCAGATACTTCAGGTTGCTTCTCTGCCTTTTGGCTGAGATCAAGTGATTTCAGATAATTTCCAACCACTTTGAGGCTAGTAGAATGCAACATTGACCCATACATCAAACTCAGTGCCAGAGAATCCATAAGGACACATACCCTGAATGTAGAACACCAAAAGGATATGCAGGCGGGACATCGACAGAATCAAGGTAAGAGGTTGTTAATTTTCCCCCAAGTTACACTATTACTCAATTAAAACTTACACAATGCAGGGAGAGTTAAAAAACATACTGAGGTGGCAGTCAGAGAGGGGGGTCTGTTTTTACTTGGTGGCTTAGTTGAGTCCCTCCACTTTCAGAACCCATCCAACATTGTCCTCTAGCATGCCCCTACACCTCCTATGGCCATCTCAAGTCATGCTTTGCAGTAAAGGATGTTGAATTCCATTTCGCTTCCTAATGTCGGGGACTGTGGACATGCCAGGTATTCCCTCTTCAGCAGATGTGTGCTGTAATGAATAACCCAAGAGGGAACCATCCCCTTTGGGACTAGGGAGGTGTTGCCTCTATGCAAAATATTCCCTTTGGGATCGGGCAAGCGGAATCCCATTGGAGTGACAAGGACTCCCAAGTGACCCAGTCTGTAACAACCCAATGGTTGTTGCATACATGGGAATTGATAACAATACAGAGGAAAAGGGCCCTTTAAATGTGCTTGGTTATGCTGCTGGCCTATTCTCGAAGCCTGAATCAGAAGACAAATCGGATTCTCTCTCTCATTCCAAGGAGAGACATATAACAGACACGACCCTTACCTGGGGGAGAGGAGTGGATGCGGAACAGTTCGACCACTGGGAGAGGGCCTGCACTTGGGGAGCCATGCATAGCAGAAGCCGCTGCTGCAGCACGGAATCAGTGTGTCCTGGATATAGAACCACAATGTAAACATGGTGAGCGTAGATAGTTCAAAGCCTGTGGAATACTTCTGATCCCAGGAGCCATGGAAGCCTTGAGGACCTAGTCCACAGAACCAGACAGACAGAGCTGCGACCAAGCCGGCAGACTGGAGTGCCCAGCAGAAGGTGACCGAAGAACTGAAAAGTGTGTTTCAGAAGGAGCGGCCTCCTTCACTAATGGCAGACACCACGGAAAGCAAGTAAGTAGTTCCCAATAAGGAGAGGGAGGAGAGAGACAGAACTCTGAGTCTATCCGGAGGAAGGGTAGAATTCTAAGAAAGTTGATCACAGGGCTAGGTGAGGCTATAGAAAGTCAAAGATTGAGAGAAAACCCCAAAGTGGTTTAAAGCAAAATTAATACCCCAAAGAGGGCTATACAAACCCCAAGAGTAAGCAGAACTCTCTCAAGGAGTGAAGCTAAACAGAACAACCCATGAAGGGTTAGCAAATATCCTCAAGAGAGTAGGCCACTAGAAAGGGGTAAAAGCGAGAACAACAATGAGTGGTTACCGAATATCCACAAGAGAGAAGAACACTCCGAGGGGTTGAAAGCAAGAATAACAACCCACAAGGGGTTACCTAATAACTACAACAGAGGATAACATTCCAAAGGCTGAAAGCGAGATCAACAACCCATTAGGGGTTACCAAAACAACAAAGGACAGAGAGAATGGACCTTAACTGCAGGTCTTGCAAAATTAAATATCAGAATGAATACGAGAACAACTTGTTTTGAATAAGGCTGTGTTCAAAGGGGTTTCACATAGAGAAAAGCAAGGGACTTGGATTTTGAACTGTATGAGTAGGCATCGGCTTATGTTTGGCATTGTTAGGCATACCCTCTAGTAATTCATCCCAGTTAGTCATGCCTAGTTGTATGACCATATATGCAATAAAGGCACAATAACCATATACTAATGACACGCCAGTCATGAGGTTCATGTCCCAAACAGGTCTGGTTTATTCATAGAGTATCTCAGTCAGCTGACCGGGTCTCAATGCCTTACGATGTGTGTTCGCAGACACTGTGAGAGAAGAGAGAGCGAGGAACGGTAAAGCAGTCATATACATACATAACACATCATAATTCTACAATATTAGTCAGCCCGCCCTTATACATGACATACAAGCTAGGGTTTGTTAATTAACAGTTATGCACGCAACTTCATTCAGTCTAAACATTAGTACTTCTAGCAGAGACTGCAGAGACAGTTTCTGTATGGGGAACACGGGGCACTGGCACAGGGAAGGATATCATGTTCTAGCAGAGAGACATTCCAAGCAATGTTATCTGTTCGCTGCACTTGTGAGCTAAGGGTCAGACAGTTCTGAAGCAGAGAAAATACCATCCTTCGTGAAGGAGCATCGGTAGTTGCATATAATTCACATTTAACTGCCTTTTACAACAGCGCTTGCAAGACAAACCGGCACCTGGGCTACTGATTAGTCGCAGCTCCTGCACAGCTTCAAGGCCTCAGTGAGAGAAAAACAATGAATTTCTGCATGGTTTTACATTCCTGTCTACGTTAGCATTCAGAGTTCAAGCTGTGGCCTCGCACTGTGTGTGGATCTGAAGCACAGAATATATTTGCGAAGCGTTACAAAAAAGAAAATGGCCGGCATTTACAAAATGGACTCCCAATGGTCACATTCAGGTTTTATGGTTTGCAATGTTTGTCACATGATGCAATTTGCTTCTGGCCAACATACTATTCATATTATTCAGGCTATGCGGTTGCATTTATGGTTTAACAAACCCTCCTTTTGGCCTTAAGCCAATAGCATCATCATCCAAACATTGTGTCATCATCAGACCAAGTGTCACTTTCCGAACTACCCATGTCGCTATCATAATCATTATCAGAAATATTGATTGCCATAAACTCTTTGATTATTTCATTTTCATGTTTGAGACCACCATTTATCATATGAGGTGTGGGCTTCACAATCTTTGTACTAATTATCTGTACACATTCATTTGTAATTATGGAGCAGGTGGCTGGCAAGAATTCTATGCAACAACAGCAGAATATGAGGATACTGAACATCATGACCAAAATTGCAATTAGCTTCCATCCCCATGATCATAACAGTTCCCAGAACCATGTACTCAAATTTAGATTCCAGCCACCTGTGGTAACATGAATTTCAGAATTTAGGACGTGTAATTTCTTAATTGCTTGAAATATTGTAGGGGAAGAATCACTTACAAAAACACAACAGGCTCATTCCACTAATTTGCATACACCTCCACGGTCAGCCAAAATAATGTCAAGAACCATTCTATTTTGAAGTGCAACTAGCCTGATTGCTTTTTGTTCCAGTGTCATGTTGTAAAGTATGTCAGGGGTTCCATTAATAGTTTTTTCTAACACCCTCGGCAGTTTTCTCATATTCCATGAATGTATTGCCTGTCCCCAAAAAGGTATAAAGGATTTTGCTATGTCCCCAAATATTTGTCCAGCAGTATCATCTCATCATGGCAAGGATCTGGATATTTTTGCTATTTCAAAGGTTGTGTCAAGAAATACACCAGGTAAAAGTATCCCTGAATAACAGGTACCTTCCCAGTTTCTAGGTAACCATGGATAATCTTGGTCCCCACACACAAAATAGACAAAACCTCCTACATATATATAATGGTTTCTCTTCGTGCAAAAGTACAGCAGTATTCATGCATCTGGTGAATGTTGCCACTGGGTGGAAACTTTTTTTCCATAAGAAAAATGGAACAGAATGTGGACTATGATTAATAGTATAGAAGGGAGGCATGGCATCTTTGTTTCCAACCGGAGCCATTTTGAAAGTAATTAGGGACTGGTAAGGCCTAGAGAGTCTTTCAATGGGACTGGTCGATACAGTGTTCATTTTGCTTTTATTTGTAAACACAAGACAACCCAGGGGTGCCAATACCAATCTTTTGAATTCATTTATGTTTGTTCAATCAAGGTTTCCAGTGGCAGTATCATTCCATCTCCCAAATAATAGCGCTCTTAATGATGCATAACAGGCAGTACTAAGGGGTAGAGGATGTATATACTAACCCATTCCTCTTTCCCCATGCTGGGGTAAATGTGAACACACCCACCAATTAGATCAATTAAGGATTGCATGTGTTATATTAATAATCGGTAATAGAGTATTGTTATTGTAACCTTTTATGTGTTTCACATCTCGTGGCGAAAGAGTGTAAGAAAGCACATGAGCTGAGTCTTCATAGTGGGAGCATAGTTTCTAAGTACCATAACATTGGAATTAGTGTAGATACGATACAAATAGATATGATTTCCAGGAGCAGTTTAGTCTTTGTACACCAGGTCTTTCTTGGAGCAGATTCAAAAAAGGTTTCTCAGCGTCCGTTGAAAAATTCCTCCACGGCATCACACGTTTAAACAGCAGAGTTCAACCAAGTTCAGTTCAGCCTGCTTAAGATGGCAGCAAGCTGGTGTTTTACCTCAACAGCTCTAAAAGACAGGAGCAAGTATCAATATCCATTTTTCATAGTGTCGGTACCTTTGCCCCAGCTTGTTCACGCTAGGTTGCAAAGCCCTTCACTTTCAACGATAGCACTGGGAAATCGTGTGTCAGAGCTCTAATATGATACAGCTCATACACTTCCTTTCCCTAGGCCTCCGTTTCCAGCTCTGTCCGTGAGCTAGAAACAAAGGCTGCTGATTACTTCCGAATTCGTGAACGCAGATTGTACCTCAAAGCTCCAGGTACAGTGTGATCGATGCACTGTCGTTGTTTGCAGCAGATGCAGCTGCAGAAACAGTGCCAATCGGTGATAAAATTGGTGTTGATGAGGCAGCAGCCGAACAATGTTGAGGTAACACTGAGGTTTCAGATTTCGTTGCAATCTCCCCAGGACCCTTCTTGGGCTCAGGAAGTAGTTCCGGCTGAAATTCGGCGATGTCTTTGTGATCGATCAGGGCTGTGTTACTCTGGACGTCAAGATTATCGGTCTCTTTCTCATGTGACAAAGGAAACAGGATTTTTTTCTTGTGCGTTGCGTGGATCCAGGACTTTCGACCGTTTACTCGAACTGCAGTCTGTGTGGCCAGCAGTATCTGGTACGGTCCCTTCCAACGCGGTGCAAGCAAAGATTTTCTCTCAAAAATGTTCACTAGGGCCCATTCTCCTGGTTGCAGAAAATGTCATGGGCCCGTGCATCTGACAGGAAGAGCCTCCTGCACCTGCTGATGAATCAAACGCAAGTTTTGAGTCAACTGTTTACAGTATTCAGTAAGTAGCGGATATGCTATATCCTTCAACTTTTTCAGACAAGGCACATTCCAGACACTGGCGGGTCTCCCCATAACTTTTTCATATGGGGAGAGACCAGTCCTTGCCTGCACAGACGTGTGCATGCACAACAAAGCTAGTGGTAATGCATCGGGTCATTTCAAATTACTTTCGGCGCATATTTTCCCCAACTTATTTTTCAAGATACCGTTTTGGCGTTCTACAAGACTAGCACTCATCGGGTGTCTAGCTGAATGGAATCGTTTAGCAATTTGAAGGCCTGCCCAAATCTGTAATATCACGGCCGCTATAAAATGTGGGCCATTGTCTGACCATATGACACGGGGTAGAGCAAACCTCGGAAAATATTCCTTTAAGATGGATTTTGCTGTTGACATAGCTGAACAATCTTTCAGGGGATAGGCCTCCACCCATTTGTTAAATGCACAGATCACTACAAGGACATATTTAAAGTTGTGGCATCTCTTAATTTCTATGACATCAAAATTAATGACCTCAAAAGGCATCAAGCGAGGACCAAAACTTCCTACTGGTGTCACTGTTTCTCCTGGTTGCAGACAATGTCCTGGGCCTGTTCATCTGACAGGAAGAGCCTCCTGCACCTGCTTATGAAACAAACACAAGTTTTGAGTCAACTGTTTACAGTATTCAGTAAGTAGCAGATATTCTATATCCTTCAACTTTTTCAGACATGGCACATCCCAGACATTGGCCAGTCTCCCCAAAACTCTATGAAGTCAAAATTAATGACCTCAAAAGGCATCAAGCGAGGACCAAAACTTCCTACTGGTTTCACCGTTCCTTTTCCAATGTTATGTTGTAAACAAGTCATGCAATTCTGAACCAATCTCTCAACAGTTTTCTTAATGTTGTCATTGTACCATACAGAATCAAGGTGCTGAAAAATCTTTTCGCACATATATGTGTTGGACCATGAGACATGGTAACCATTGCCATAACATATGCATTCGGCAACATCCATCTATTATTTTCTTTGTCCACACAACAACCTTCGGGATCTAATTCTGCTGGACCCACGGACCATTGTTTTATTTCCACAGGAGTGGCTTCTGCTTGTATCTCTTTGACAGTCTCAATTCCATCCTCTATCATGCAGGACACCCTCTCTGTTGTACCAACATGCATTTTTGTATACATATCAGTGACAGTTTGCTTCGCAATTCTGTCTGCAAATGCGTTTCCCTTTCCTACATTACACGTTATCTTTTTATGAGCGTTGCATTTCATTATTGCTAATCGCTTGGGAAGCACAAGTGCTGACAATATTCTCACTATTAAAGTGCCATGTTGAATCTTAGTTCCATGTGACGTCAGAAAGCCCCTTTCAGCCCATAATCGGCCAAAATTGTGGACCACCCCAAAAGTGTATTGACTTTCAGTGTATATGTTCACACTCAGGTTTTCAGAAATGTCACATGCTCTGACTAACGCTATTATATCTGCAGCTTGTGCTGAGTTATATGGGATTGGTTTGCTCTCTACAATAGTTTTCAGTGTAGTAATGGCATGAGCAGCAGTTGATATGCCATTGGGCAATTTAAAACAAGAGCCATCACAAAACAGTTCTCCATTTGGCTCTTTCAGGGGTGCATCAGTTAAATACATTTTTTCTTTTGTCTCTTGCTCAATAATAATTAAGCAATCATGTGATAATTGTTTCTCACTCCCTTTTTCACTGGGAGGGGGGCAATAACTCAGCTGGATTTAAAGCGCAACATCTCTTAATTTGAATATGCGATGCAAATCGGATTAATTCATACCTTGTTAATCGGGCAGATGTGAAATGTTGTGTCTGCGTTCTATTTAGAAGAACGTCTACTGAATGGTGTACCATCACGGTTAAAGAGTGACCTAAAACCATCCCCTCAGTTTGTTTTACTGACGCAGCAGCTGCAGCAACAGCTCGCAAGCGACGTGGCAATGCACATGCAACAGGATCTAACGTGGAAGAAAAATAACTGCATGGTCTATTTCTACCCCCGTGTTCCTGAGTCAAAACGGTCAAAGCACATCCATCATTTTCATGTACAAATAACATAAAACACTTCTCATAATTTGGCGTGCCCAAAACCGGAGCTGAGCATAACGCAGCTTTGAGCAGGTCAAATGCTTTTTGACACTCCATGTTCCATGGCAAAGGTAAGGTAACATCCTTCCTTGTCAATGCCACTATGGGTTTCACAATCATAGAGAAATTGGGAATCCACTGCCTACAATATGAAGCCATGCCAATTAAAGCCCTGGCTTCCTTTTGCATATTTGGAATAGGCATATCAGAGATGCTTTCTATATGTTCTGGTGTCAATCTTATTCCCTCCTTCGATAGGAGGTAGCCCAAATAGGCCACCTCCTCTCGACAATACTGGAATTTCTTCAACGAAGCCTTGTGACCATGTGCCGCTAAATGTGTAAATAGTAAGACAGTGCTTTCTTTGCAAATGTCCTCTGAATCTGCTGCTATGAGCAGATTGTCAACATACTGCAATAATATACATCATGTTGGTAATTCTAGAATATCTAGCTGTTCCTTCAATGCTCTACTATAAATACTTCGACTTTCAGTGTAACCTTGTGGAATACGTGTGAATGTGAATGAGTGCCCTCCTAATGTAAATGCAAACAAATATCTACTATCTGGATGAACGGGAATACTAAAAAATGCGTTTTTCAAATCAATGACGCTGAAGTGTGATGCAGCAGCTGGAATCATAGTTAGAATTGTGGTGACATCGGGGACTAGTGGGTATTGGGGAGCAGCAATTTTGTTCACTGCCCGTAAATCAATTATAAAACGGTAAGGGATTTCATTACCTCCTTTCTTGTAAACCGGAAGAATCGGGCTATTGCAAATACTACCAGAAATCTCCTCTATTACATTTCTGGAAATTAAATAAGACACAATACATTTCAAAGCTCTTTCACCTTCAATAGAGATTTTGTATTGCGGAATACGCGCTAATGTATTTCCTTCTTTCAAAATCATTTTTACTGGTTGTACTTTCAAACAGCCTACATCATTATCGTTTACTTCCCATATACGAGTCGGTACTTCACTCAATTCAGTTGGTAATGGCAGAGATACACATTTTTATACGGGAGTTTGTTGTGACGAAATCGTCAAGTACACTCCATCAGGAGAACAATAAATTACTGCATTCAATTTCTGCAATAGATTCAATCCCAACAAATTTTCGCCGCAGTTTGTCGTCAAATGAAATGGACAAGATTCAGTGAATGGACCTAGTGTGATTGGCATTGGTTGTGAGACTGGACTAATTACTGGTGTACCTGAGAATCCTACTGAAACATTTCTATGCCCTGACAGTGGTATATTTGGAACCCGCTGATGGTCGATCGACATTTATATGCACCTGTGTCCACTAAAAAAATGTGCTCCCTATTCCCAACCTTCATTTCTATGTAGGGACCTTTCTGATGAACGGGAATAGGCACTGGTTCCAAACCCTGCTTCGGGCTGTTCTAGAGGAACAATACATCATCAGATGTAAAGTCTCCAGAGTAATATGCATTGGAGGCATTATCAAAAACATTTCCACCATTCATGGTGTTCTGTTGTTGATTCTGATTAACCTGATTAAACTGGAATTGTGGCTGCATCTGATTTCTGTTCTGGACCGCTATTCCTGGATGAACTCTAAATGGTCTTCTCGAAATAGTCCCATTTATCCTCTGTAATTGCGGACACTGTGCTCGCCAATGGCCTTCTTGTCTGAAATAGGCACATTGATTTATACCTATCGGACCCCCTTGCACGTTGGATGATAATGCAAATTGAACTCTAGACGGTGCGTTTCTGCCACCTCTATTACCTTTGGCTACCTGCTGCAGTAGCACTCTTGTTTTCAAATCTCCTTTCTTCCTTATTTCCTTATCCTTTTCTGAATTTACTTGGTTCTCATAATATTGGGCCATATGTAATACTTCACTTTGTGATTTTGCTTGCCATGCACTTTCAGATGCCATTATTAATGTCTGAATTTCCGGTAACAATCCTCGCACAAATGTATCAACAAATAATCTCTTTCCAGGTTTGGTACTTAGATCTTGCCCACTAAAATCTGCAAATACATCTTCAAACCGGTTTAAAAAATTCTGTCGCTCCTTCCGATTTGCCTTGTAGACAAGCAGTCAATGTATCCCAAACTATTCTCTTCTCAAGCACTTAAGTTTTCAATTTGTTAAAATTACTTGCAGAGGTTTGCCCCAGCCTTTTTCTCACTATCAACTCTGATCAAAGTTTCCAATGTATCGCCTAACATCGGCACATCATTTATACTTCTAATCTGCTTCCATATGTCAGCAGGAAGAATCACAGGGAACAATAAATCAATATCACTCAGTGTAAAAACAGATTAATTTAAAACGGATTCAACTTTCTTTATAAAAACACGCAGGATTTTTCCTAATATCAGGGACCGTCTGATTTATAGTGTTCACTTCTTGCCTAGAAAAGGGAACACATACAAACTATGCGATATAATGAGCTTCTATGGTCTACGGCAGCAACTTCTACTTTCGGGACAAACGTGGGAGGCACCTGCCTCATGGTAATTGCAAAGTAGGGGATTCTGCATCTGTGCGTCTATTAAAAAACAAAGCCAGATCAAGGGAAAAGGCAGTCGTTCCGGTGTCAGGCGAAAATGCCTGTTTATAAATGGTCATCAAATTAGCAGGACAACAGACCTTCTTCTTCATGCATTCATCCTGTAAATGTTCCACCATAACCTGTAACACCTTTCTCTGCATTTCTGTTGTGTATTGACTAAACGTATCATGCACTTCAATCGGGGAAATGGCGGCATCCGTAATCCATCTAAGCGCATCTTGCGTACAAATTTGCATCTCTTCACTAACAGGTTTCAACGGCGGAAGAAATCATTTCTGGACATAGACATGCGGTTCACACTTACTCATTATATCTTTATGCAATCGATCAAGTTCTCGCTTAAACACAAATGTTCGCCCTACATGTTCTCATATTTTTGCTGCATTATCTTGCGAATTGGAAAGTACAATCAAATCATGCAACTCATGCGGTACCACTGTATCAGTTAAGTCACTCCATACCTTAACAAGATAATCTCCCATACATTCCAACAATACCTGCTGTTCACCAAGGCCTCTATGATCATAGATGGAACTTTGCACAGCCACTTCATTGCCATCATCAATATACGTCTCAGTCCACTGTTTTAGTTTGTCTTTTCGTTCCTTGCTAATCATACTATGAGTCAGTCTAATACTTCCTCTTTCAGGCCCCATTGATGCAGAACTGCCAGCTAAAGCGTATAACTCATGCTCTAAAGGAGGTGGAGGAAATGATATCATGGGCGCAGATGGGACGGCTACTGCAGGTGCAGATGGAAGCTTGGGAACAGCAACAAGGGGAGATACATATGGAGGCTGTGCAACTGGGTCAGTACTTGGATGATCATTTCTTCGCTCATTTAGTATCTTATTTATCAATTCGTCTGATGTATGCAAATCTTGTGAAGGATATATTTTCTGTATGTCTAGTTGAAAGGCCCTATCCATGTTAATAATGGCTTCTGTCTGCTTCTGCTGATCATGCTCTAGCGCTTTCTCTATGTTTGACATGTGTCTACGTGCATGTTTCGCACTACTCTTCAAGCGGTGATTCTCTTCCTTCCTCCAGTCCCTTACAATGTCAAACGCTGCAGGTCTGGCCTTTTTCAGCAGAAAAACTGATTCCAAATGTTGTATACACGCTAATTCGAAGCTCCCATTATTTGGCCACTGAAGGTCTGATACATGTATGGTCTGCATATGCCAAATCGCATTAAACACTATTGCCCATATACCGTATTTAATGTACATATAATATGCTGGTGACCCCTCGCGTGGTGCGGCCTGGCCAGTTTCCAAAGACTGTCTACCGCGGTGAAAAAATCTCACTAAACAGGAAGACAATCTCCCAGGCTTGGCTAACTCTTATCTCTTTCAACTGGGCGTTTGTACTTGCAAGTGCAACACTCAATCAATATCAGGACGTTTAAGAATCGGGGCACGACTCACCTGATCAATCAATTCTCAGGATGCAATTCGCCTGTATACAGGCATAACCAAGAATCGTCATGACCACGTGTCTGGCACAATTTGCTTCGCTTCCAGGACCCTCGATGCTCTCTGGGCGCCGCTCGTCGATCAGGGTTCGGTTGTGTACAGATCTGCGGAGGAGTCTCTAATCACCTCTGCAGGGGCGCCCTGAACACCTTCCGATCCCGGTCTGACAGCTTCATCCTCGACTCATCCTTGCCTTCAATGTACGCGGGCGCCATTTTTGTATGACCATATATGGAATAAAGGCACAATAACCATACACTAATGACACGCCAGTCGTGAGGTTAGTTTCCCAAACAGGTCTGGTTTATTCATAGAGTATCTCAGTCGGCCGACCTGGTCTCAACGCCTCACAACGTGTGTTCCCAGACACCGTGAGAGGAGAGAGAGCGAGCAGCGGTAAAGCAGTCATATATATACATAACACATCATCATTCTACAATATTAGTCAGCCCGCCCTTATACATGACAAACAAGCTAGGGTTCGGTAATTAACAGTTATGCATACAACTTCATTCAGTCTAAACATTAGTATTTCTAGCAGAGACTGCAGAGACAGTTTTCCGTTATGGGGAACACTGGGCACTGGCATAGGGAAGGATATCATGTTCTAGCAGAGAGACATTCCAAGCAACGTTATCTGTTTGCTGCGCTCGTGAGCTAAGGGTCAGACAGTTCTGAAGCAGAGAAAATACCATCCTTCGTGAAGGAGCACCGGTAGTTGCATATCATTCACATTTAACTGCCTTTTACAACAGCGCTTGCAGACAAACCGGACCCTGGGCTACTGATTAGTCGCGGCTCTTGCACAGCTTCAAGGCCTCAGTGAGAGAAAAACAATGTATTTCTGCATGGTTTTCCATTCCTGTCTACGTTAGCATGCAGAGTTCAAGCTGTGTCCTCGCACTGTGTGTGGATCTGAAGCACAGAATATATTTGCAAAGCGTTACAAAAAAGAAAATGACCGGCATTTACAAAATGGACTTCCAATGGTCACATTCAGGTTTCATGGTTTGCAATGTTTGTCACATGATGCAATTTGCTTCTGGCCAACATACTATTCATATTATTCAGGCTATGCGATTGCATTTATGGTTTGACATAGTGGTTCTTTGATGACGTTTTGCATGACTTTTTTTCTCAAATAGGTTTTTCTATTTCCATCTTCGTGCAAACCTGACTGTTACTGTTTTGTGCAATTTTCTCTACCAAATCCCTTCTACCCAATTCCCACTGCGGTTCCTGTGCACAATATGTTACCTCATTGACTCTTTCCAACGATGTACTCCCCTAGCCTGTCGATATTTATATATTTTTTTGCCCCACTTCAGCTTGATCCGGTGCTAACTCTGAAACATGTTTTCCTTCCACATGTCCACTACTCCATCTCTCTTGCGCCTCCTACTTCCAGCAAAACAAAGCTCAGGAGCTAACCATACCTCCCCAAAACCTATTCACCTCGCTTCTCTTCCGGTGAGACTCAACTTCTCTACTCTTCCTTACGTAATTAACTGAATATTGCACTCTGGAATGCTCTGTCTGTATGCAACAAAACTGCCTTTATCACTGACTTTCATGCCAGCTCTCCTCCCCTAAACCTCCTTGCGATCACTGACATGGCAGAGATGGTGGTGTTGGACTCCTACTCTCTTAATGCCTCAATGCCTCACAAATCTCCAATGCCATGTCCTCTCCTATCTCTTCTGAATTGACCATCTCTAGCATTACTCCACCTCACTCGGTTCACATCATCTCCATCTATCACCCTCCTGATCGCACTGGACCAATATTTGATAAACTTGGGCAACTCTCCATTCACTTTCCACTAAACATCCCCTCATTCTCTCAGGTGACATCAACCTTCCCTCTCCAACCACTTCTTAGAAATCTGAGCTTCAGTCTTCTCTTAGTGGGCAAGCTCTCCACTCTATCCATAACTTACCTACCCACACCGGTGGTAACTCTTTGGATTTCTTATTCATCTCCACCTCTCTCTCAGCCACTAATACTTCTGTCACACGATCCCCATCTCATCACTCCATTGTTTCTGCCATCTAATTTCCACCATCTGACCACTCCTCACCACTTGCCTCACCTATTACTAAAATGAAATTTAAATTGTCTGCCATCACTCTCTTTCCCTTTGACCTACAGTTTACACTCTCCTCCTTCACAGCTGATGCCTTGTCCACCAACACAGCCTTCTCTAGCTTCCAATCACTACTAAATTAGTCATTCAACTCTCACTTCCCATTGCTAACTTTCACCTCTAAATCTCAGCATCGTCAACCATGATTAACCCCATTCTCCGCAAAGACATGCATCATCTGCTGTGCAAATGGAGGCATAACCACTTCAATGAAGACCTGAAACTCTACCCATCTGCCCTGAACTCTCTAAAGTCCTTTCTTGATGTAGCTAACTGTACGCTTATTGACTCTCACTCCAACCAACCTTGCCAGCTACAGGTCATTTTAAACTCACTTCTCATTCCTCATGAACCTAGGACTGTCAACTCCCCTCTCACAGCTAATGACCTAGCTGAAAACCTTGCTGCAAACATTTCCACATTAGAGACTCTTCCCTGACCTTCCTCAAACTCCCTCCTCCTACATTCTACACTCTGCCTACTCTACCATCATCCTCTTTCTCTATCTCCCGCTTTTGTCACACTAATACTGAAGATGTCTGATCTCTACTGATGAAGGCTAACCCCATGTGTTCCCCATCAGACCCTCTTGCTCCTCAGCTATTCAAGCCTATTGCCCCTTCAGTGTCCTCTTACCTCGCTGAACTCTTTCTTAGACTCCTCTTGGTTTGACTCTATTTTCAAAATGGCCACTGCCACCCCTCTCCTGAAAGCGCAAGAGGCTGACCCAAATCGACTAGCTAGTGTTCACCCTGTGTCTCTCATTCGGAACTACTCTGAAGTGCACAAAAGGGTTGTGTTCAAACATCTAACACATGTCTAAGACATTCACAACCTTTCTGATCCCCTAAATGCAGGTTTCCACACCTGTCACTCCAAGGAAACTGCTCCCATGAATGTCTCCAAATTCTTCTCCTCTTCTAAGCACTCCATCCTATCCTTTCTCCTAATTCTGTTTGACCTGTCCACTGTCTTTGACACTGTCTGTCTCTCTGATCTCTTTAATACTCTCTTCTTGGGATTCGTGATCATGCCCTTGCCTGGATTGAATCCTACCTGATACCTCACCAGTTCTCCGTCTCCAGGAGCAATAACACCTCTCATCTCACTACTCCTTTGGATTCTCATACCAACTCTTTGTGGACGACACCCAAATCTTCTTCTCTTTTCCTGAACTCTCCTCTGATCTCATTATTAAAATTTCAAACTGTCTCTCTGCCCCTAAATATTGGACGGCTTTGCACTCTCTGATGTTAAACTCAACCAAACAGAGGTGCTCTTCTTCCCTGTCAAATGCTCTCTCTTATCTCATCCCCTGACTATTCAGTTCCCACTTGACGCTCTCCCCTACTCCTCTTCAGCTCGAAGGCTTGGTGCCATCTATGACCCTTCTCCCACCTTCCCTACTTTCATCTCCAAAACTGCAATGCAGCTCACGTCAAACTCCTAAAAATTAGGAAAATCAGGCACCTCCTTCCTTTCAACACCGCCAAGCATCTCTTAACCACTCTTGTATTCATTAAACTGGACTAATGTAGCAGCATTATCTTTGGTCTCCCTAACTGTGCTTTCAGACCTCTTAACAAGATCATTAACTTTGCTACCAGGACTCTCTTTGAACTCCCTCACTTCACACCTTCTTCCTCGTTCTGTCACCAGAATGGATGGCTGATGATGCAAAATAGGGCCATATTTTAATTTCTGTTCCACGGAAAGGCACCACCATGTCTATCCTCATCTATCCAACTCTACAAGCCTTCTCCTAATCTCTGCTCTGCCTCCTTGATTCCCATTGTGGCACCTTGCCCTTCTTGTACTTCCTCTCGTTTCCACTCTTTCTCTCCTCTTGCTCCACTTGCATGGAATTTTCTTCCCCTGGACATCCAAGAACCAGTCCACACCAATTCGTTCAACACCACACTAAAAACCTATCTCCTCATCTCTGAGTTACCCTCTTAACCTACCTCTCATCTGCCTTCTAGCTATCATATTTCACTGCCTTTGTCCCTCACTTTCTACTGCCTCCACTCTAGCACTTCATCCATCATGGCCACATCCTAACGTAGCTACTCATACTGCCTAACTGCACTTTAAAATGTCTAATGTTGGTTGTCCTTAATCTATGTATGCCCACCAATGTATTGTCCCCAGTGACTGTTCCATTTACTCCGACACAACCTGGTCAGAACATCTCTCGAAGTCAGCCCATTGTAAGAAGCTCACTGCATCCCATCAAATCTGATTTCTTATCTATTGTACATTCTTTTGTGATCAAAAGAGTATTGTTCCTCCTTGTATAAATAAATAAACAAATAAATACATTGTCCTTCCCTCAAAGCTTCTGCCTCTGATGGTGCACACCCTCGTTGTCCCACGGCACAGACCCAGCAATCATTCTCTCTTTAAATTCTTGTTACTAGTCTATTAGTCCATGTAAGGTCTTGTGCCCAACTACCTGCCTGACCGCATCACAATGTACTCTCCCTACTCATCTCGTCACAGCATTTCATTTCCTCAATTCTCTCACGAATTCCCTCCAGTTTCACTTGATTTCTCTACTTGCCCCACTACACTTTAATGCTCTCCTCTCCCTTGCCAACAAGCTATTCTCTTCAGTGGAATTCTCCAAAACATGGCTGAAACTCCACCTTCTATTAATGAAAGGAACCCCCAAACCCATCTCTTGTTATTTCTGTTCAAAATGACACCTGGTTCTTCAATGCACAAAAACTAAAAATAACAGATGTGTTTGTACATGGGGGGACTCCTGCACTTACGTCACTCCTAGTGCCCACCCGTCTTCATTGTAGGGATTGCCTAAATTTTGGAAGCCCGACAGCTCCCCACTTCTCTGTTTGCTCCGTATAAATCCCCACACCAGTAATCTTAGTGCAACTATTATGGAGAGCCCAAAGCTAGGCTCCTTGGCAGGGAAGATTACAGGCATGTGTGAGTGCGGAAAAGTAGCTTTTCATGATTTAATAAGCAGGCCCATTCATAAAAATACATTGGGCCTTATTACCATTCTGGCAGTAACTGTGCTGGTGATACCGGAGGGTTGCCGCCGGACTTGTAATGATTTACCAGCACCTGACTTTACAGCCTCGGCGTCCCAGGAAACTCAGGCACCGGTAAATTGTATGTCCAATTCACACATAGAGTACCATACCAGTGTCGTTTCTTCCACGAACACTCTGTGTGCGGGTGCCGTTCCGTCCGGCAGGTAACCAGCCGGGCGGGATGGCACCCACCTGCAGAGTTGTAGTGTGTCGGTCTGGAAACAACGGTGCCGGTAAGCTTAGCGGCACCGTTGTTTCCGGCCGGCACACTTACAATGAGTTTTAAGTGTTTTATTTAGGAATATTGGTGTAATTCCATGCCAAGCCCTGTTAAGCTGTTTTCAAGTGGACCAAGCAATTTAGTTTTCCTACGAACCTTACCATTGCCTTGAACACGGGTAAGTAGCAATTTATGAGATAGCAGGCCATGATTTTAAGAGCCCCTTATCCACATTTTCCAGACACTTGACCCTGCCGCCCCATTTCTGATGGATGAAATAGGAGGCAATAGCCGGCAGGAGACCTAAAATGCTCCAGTGAAAGGCAATTTCCTTTGCCTTTATGGGGCCAGTAACCGTCCTGCCCCAGCCACTGGCACCATCAAGTGCCATGGTTGAGTAAATCCTCCGCGTAGCATCAATGGAGTAATTAACCAGCAATGCTGCAAACCTTAGAACAGTGCCATCAATGTACCTATCTTACGGACCCTCATTTTTACATGGGGCCCCATGTAGACATGGCAGTCCTCTTGTTGGTTACATGTGATTTTACCGACCTCAATTAAAGAGTGGTACGTTTCATTGTGCCATAATCCTGAAAAAAAACAGATTTTTGTCTTTTTTTAAATTTGGGCTGCCCCCCCCAACCCCTGTTTTTCCACCCTTATAACGCCACCCTAACCCATTCCCGACTCATGTTAACCCCTTAATCCACTTCCCCAAATATATTTAATTATCAGTGTTATTTATCTCTGTAAAATGTACCAGTCTGTTTTGTTTTCGGTAAAATTATGGAGTTCCTTCTTGTTCTGTTTTTCCTCTATAGCATAGATAGACTTGTACATTTTCAGGGTAATTCATAGAATTTCGCACAAAAGTGGCGCACGCGGCTGGCGCACAGTGTGCGCGTGCGAATGTCTGCGCCAGCCGCGTGCGCTAAAATCGATATCCGCGCACAGCGTATTCATGGATTTCAGCCTCCAAAACCAGCCGTGGTGCAGAGTGGCGCAGCGACCCTGCAGCTGCGCCAGTTACGCCCCCAAGAACGCCCTCGCGCAAGGAAAAGCCATCAAAATTCACAAATCATCGCAAAGGGCTGCGCTAACCCTGGACCAGTATACAGGGCTGCCAAACAGCAAACAGCGAGCGGGGAACGTGTATTACTGGGGTGCGCAGGAAGTTCCACATGCGATTTCAGGAGGGTACGTGTATTTCTGGGGTGCGGGGAAGTTCAACACGCGATTACAGCAGGGTATGTGTATTACTGGGGTGCGGGTAATTTTTACACGCGATTTCAGCAGGGTACCAGTATTACTGGGGTGCGCGGGAAGTTCCACACGCGATTTCAACAGGGTACGTGTATTTCTAGGGTGCGGGGAAGTTTGACACGCGATTTCAGCAGGGCACTTGTATTACAGGGGTGCACGGGAAGTTACACACGCGATTTCAGCAGGGTACCTGTATTTCTGGGGTGTGGGGAAGTTCAACACGCGATTACAGCAGGGTACGTGTATTACAGGGGTGTGCGGGAAGTCCCACACGCGATTCCAGCAGGGTACATGTATTTCTGGGGTGCGGGGAAGTTTCACACGCGATTACAGCAGGGTACGTGTATTTCTGGGGTACGTGGAAGTGTAACACGCGATCACAGCAGGGTACCTGTATTACTGGGGTGCGCGGGAAGTCCCACACGCGATTGCAGCAGGGTACGTGTATTACTGGGGTGCGGGGAAGTTTCACATGCGATTTCAGCAGGGTACCTGTATTACTGGGGTGCGCGGGAAATTCCACACGCGATTACAGCAGGGTACGTGTATTACTGAAGTGCGGGCAAGTTTCACATGCGATAGGCCCTGTGCGAGTGGGGTACGTGTATTCCGGGGGTGCAGGGGAGTCCTACACGTGAATTGGCACTGTGGGTCCTCCCAGGTGTTCCGTCCACACCCTCCACGGCCCCTGGAGGCAGACCACACCACAGGGGACTACCCTGCACCCCCGGTTATGTCCCGCAGGCAGCCCATCCACCATGGGCATGCCCCCCCAGCCAAGCCACATGTCACCTTGCACTAGTGATCACCAACGCATTACCCCCTTGCGCCCCCACCACACAGCAGTGCAGGGCACCTGCCAGCAGGCCCCCACTCATCTCCCCCCATGTCCCCTTGCACCCCAATCCCCCAGCAGTGCAGGGCACCTGCCAGCAGGCCCCCACTCATGTCCCCTTGCACACCCACCCCCCAGCAGTGCAGGGCACCTGCCAGCAGGCCCCCACTCATGCCCCACTCATGTCCCCTTGCAGCACCACCCCCCAGCAGTGCAGGGCACCTGCCAGCAGGCCCCCACTCATGTCCCACTCATGTCCCCTTGCACACCCACCCCCCAGCAGTGCAGGGCACCTGCCAGCAGGCCCCCACTCATGTCCCACTCATGTCCCCTTGCGGCACCACCCCCCAGCAGTGCAGGGCACCTGCCAGCAGGCCCCCACTCATGTTCCCTTGCACACCCACCCCCCAGCAGTAAGGGGCACCTGCCAGCAGGCCCCCACTCATGTCCCCCAGCCAACACGTCATCACAATCTAGATCCCTGGCCCTTATGGCCAGCCTCCACATGCCAAAGACCCACCCAAGTGTTGCATCCACCCACATAGAAATGCCAATTTCATGATACAACCCCAGTGGCAAGTATGTAAATGAACACATGTCCGTCACACACACACAATGGGTGCAAGTGAATGTCAAAACCCATATCATGACATGCATGAAACCAATGAGATAATACCACACATCGAAGTATGAACAAAAAAATGTATTAAAAGCAACATGAATGGAATAAAAAACAAACAAACGACAAAGGGAATGAAAAACTAATAGCTGCATGTCCATAAAATAATGAAAAACAACAAATCATAATCCAAAGGAAAGGTGTCCAAAGTCACAGTTCAAAAAATGAAATCCAAGGGAAAAACAAAAGTGAAAACCATTGCTCCATGGATAAATTGAATAATGAAAAAGATGAACCCAATAGTGAACTATTTACAGAAGAACAATCCAGGGTCCATGATCCCAACTGAAGAAATGAAACCTATCAAAAATACTACCTAATGAAAAACTATATACAGAAAGGTGGTGCATTGTCCAAGCACAACCAAAATAAAGAAAAAACCAAAGGAAACCTAACACTATCTAACTATTTACAAGGGCAGCGGGCAAGTCCAACGGCTCACATGTTGATGTTCTGGGCCAGGGCATCATCGAACGCCTGCTCGATGTCCCGGAGGCGGTCCTCTTCCATGGCCCTGAGGGTTCGCAGGGACGATGACATCTGGAACTCTAGGTCCCTGTGAATGGCCTCGAGGCACTCGGCCCACCTCAGGGCCCTATGCATGGAGTTCTCCGCCCTGACCATCGTGAGCCGTGCCTCTTCCGCCTGCTGCTGCTCCGCATCTATCGCATGGCCCAACCGCTGCCACACGGAAGACACTTCCCGTCCAGGGTCCTCCTGCCCTCCGGCCGATGCTTGCCCCTCCGATGATGAAGGCCCCGAGCCATCATGGCTTCCACCTGGTTGCTGCTGCTGCTGCTGCTGTGCCACTGCCTGTGCCCTGGCTCCTGCTGCCTGCACATCCTCCTTCTGCTGGTGTGCAGTTGTTGAGGTGCCCACCCCTGCTGGACATCCGACTCCCGCCTGTGGCAGGGATGTGTCCTCCACCAGCCTGGCCGCAGGGTCAGAGGCAACTCCACAGGGCACCCAGGTGACACATGGGTGTGAAGATGGCACGGAGGACGACTGCCGCATAGGGGGTTCAGTTGAGGAGGGATTCGGAACAAGGTCCACAAAACGGAGGAATCCGGCCATGGTGAGCTGTCCCAGTAGGTCAATGCGGTCAACGAGCCATGCGAGAAGACGTGCAGTCTCCTCATGAAAAGACTGCAGGTCAGCTCGCATGGCACATTGACGCAATGCCACCTCACCCAGGACAGGCTCAACCCGGTGCAGGATAGCCACATCCGCAGGAAGAGGAAGGCCAGTTGGTGTAAGCCAATCCCCTCCCTGAGAACGGGTCTGGACGTAGGTATCCCTGCTGGTGCAAGATGATGCAGTCACAGGATCGGGGACAGGATTGCACACAGGCACCTCTGCGGCAGCCTGTGCTGCCTCCTGTCCCTGCCCCTGCACTGCACCACTAGCACCAGTGGAATCCCCACCTCTAGACCCCGTCTCTGTCCCTTGCAAAGCCTCCTCCTCCACCAAACCCCCCACCAACCTGGATGACTCTGTGCCATCTTCCTCCGTTGGGCCCTGTGGGGTCTCAGCTGCCCCTTCGGCTGCCGAGGAGTCCAACTCTAGCCTCCACCTCTTGGACCTCCCCTCGGCAGCTGCAACCTGGGACGCGGCACCAGACTCCTCACTCCCCGACGAGATGACAACCTGGGAGGGGAGCCGGGCCTTGCGTCTCCGGCTGGCGGTGCGATCCCTGCCGCTGAGCTCCACAGCACCTTCTCCGTCCTCTTCATCAGTTGACGCTGCAGACAGGGAGAGATAGGAGACAGGCATCAGGGCACTGTACAATGGACTCATACACAAATGACAGTTGTACATGAGTGGCATTGTCAAACTTCAGACATGGCATCACAATCCCCAACACACATGTCATTGCAACTCACACACATGAGCTATTCCACAGCCATATTGCAACAGCCAGCACCATCCATACACATACAAACAGCATGAGCAGCCAAAGGTGAGCCAGACATCACATGAAACACAGGGAGTGCACTAGACATGCACACACGCCACCACAATCACATGCATGTGTACACCTCCGCCAACTGTTGCAGTGATGGGATGGGCTTCCATGTCATATCTGGCAATCAGTCTTCTACATATCATTCTTACATGCATCCATGTTGCATCAATGTTGCACCCATGTCAAATACACACACATGCACATGTACACGGTGCAGATACATGCAGCTGGAACCAACATCCATGTGTGACACCACAACCATGCCAACTTACATACACAGTAATCAAAACATGTGTGCTCACACATCTGCATTTGGCCTGCATGCTTACCCACACATACACCATCCATGTGTCTCACACATGAAAGGACTTGCATTTGTCAGCCTCACAGCCTTGTACATACACATCCATACATGGCCCTACAAAACCACATGTACAACCTGCACACTACTGGCACACCATCACACGCACAGCTTCCAATCAGTATGCATGTACACTTACCGTTCGACTCCAGACGGGTCTGCCTCTCAAGGACCTGGACGTGGAGCGCTGGGCGTATGCATTCTAGGACCCTCATCTGATGTTCCGACAGGTGGCCCTGGTGCCCCTTAGCATCCTCTGCCTTCAAGAGGCGCCGGGCCTTGTTGAGGGTCCTGGACCTGAAGTCCTCCCAGCGCTTCTTGACATGTTGTAAGTCGCGGACTGCCACCCCCTCCGCGTTGATGGCAGTCACGATGTCCGTCCAGATCCGAGTCCGTCCTTCCTTGTTGGCGGCCGACCTTCCGAAAAGGGCATCATACTGCCCCAGGACCTGCTCCACCAGGACACCAACTTCGGTGGCAGTGAAGCTGGTGGCCCTCTGCCTCTCTGGCTGGGGGTTGCCAGTGGTGCCAGATGGTGTAGTGCCCGACATGGCAACCCCAGAGGCAGGTGTGGGTGGGCAACTGGGTCCTGGGGCTGGGCTGTGGAGCGATGGAATAGCAGTCGGGAGTCTTCGGTTCCAGCAGGGGTGGTCACAGCAACAGCACCCCGGGCTGATCTGCAGGCAGCAAATGGCAGGGCACGTGGGCAGCAGGCAATCAGGCAGCAGCAGATGGCAGGTGGGAGCATGCTCGGGGCTCTGGGGGGCAGTAATTCGGCCTTCTGGGCAGGAGCATGGTCTTCTGTGTGTGAACGCGTGGCCAGCTTGATACGGAGTGATTTGGCACGTGAAAATCTGGCACGTCAGCATTTAATTTGAGGAAAGGCCCTTACCGCGTAAGCGCGTCAGCACGCGTACGTGATTTCATTGGACCAAAGGCCCTTAGCGCGTAAGCGCGTCAGTGACGTGCGCGCACGGGCGTTTCCCTGAACCCGGGTGCATGTTACACGTCCAAGAACTGCACGTCCGAGTGTCAGCTTGTGTAATTGGAGGTTAGGGCCTTAGCGCGTATACACGGAAGTGACGTTGGACATGTGGGCCGGTTCAAAAGGCACATGTAGGACCTCATTTCCTTGTACATGCTTTTCGTGGAGAGCGAGTGGGTGAATTCTGTACTTCTTGTCGGTTCACACGCGATTTACTTCACAGCATTTCTAGTTCGTACTCCCTGTTACCTCTGACAGCTATTTTCTAATTTTCTGTTGGGCCTGTTTCCTCAAACAGCGTTCACTTCTTCTTTTGTCCTGTCTCCTCAGACAGTGTACAATTCTTCTTTTGGCGGGGGTGTTGCCAACGCGCACACGTGCGTATTTTTCACGCTCATTTTCCAGGCAGACGGTGAGTTGCGCACGTATTTACCAACTGTGCTTGCCCCGTGTGTCGCGTACCCCTTCAGAGGTCATTGTAGGCTGCGTGTGACACGCGTAAGTTCATTTTTGTGTTTCTGTGTGCCATAGCGTAGTGCGGGTTCATTTTTCCACGTGGTTGCGTGCACGTTATTTTCTGTTTTTGGGGTGCCTGTGCGTTGCGTGACCCGTCATCTTTCCCCAGGGGTCAAATACAGCTTTGCTAGAGCACTAGGGTACGAATTCCATCTAGTACCCTACCCCTTTGACACCCAATTGCCCAGGACAATAGTTTACTGCAACTCACATACGCACATCAACATCAGTGCCATGGTTTGGAGGCGACCAAGCGGTAAGGGTGGCAAAGGTGGCCGAGCCTCAAGAGGTGGCCGTGGTGGGTGCGGTAGGGGCGTGGCCGGGATTTGCAGGGTACCCCTAGCCCCCCACATGTGGAGGACCAGTCAGGGACACCCATGCGCCCCCCTCATAGTTGAGGGAAACGTGGCTGACACCATCTCTGCTCAGCCCTTGTTGGACCAGCCCATTGTGGCACCTGACCTGGCAGAGGGTGACTCCCAGGCTGACTTCCAGGTCCCCAAGTCTAGACCACGTGTGGCGGTGCAAGTTGGTGTCACAAGGCCACGTGGATCAGGGGCAGCTACGTCATCTGCTGCCCCGAGTAGGCAGGGTGGGGAGGCTGCAGGGGCAGCTGCAGCTCCATCCACCCCAGCCAGGGCAGTGTTGGTCCCAGTCCATCTTGCTAACGTTCCCCCTGACTACGTAACACTTCAGCCAATGCCTGCACCAAGTCCCATGCTCAGTGTGCATTCCCACACTCCAACTACCCAGTCCACCGGTGCTCCTGCTCCTAGTGGCTAGAGCGGCGTAGGCCACTCAGGATCCCCACCACCTTCCAAAAAAAAGAGGAAGAGTGCTTGTCCACTACAGGCTGATACCCCAGACACGGCTACGCAGTCCGGCACGCAAAGCAAGCCTAGCTTCAATGATGCCGAACGTGATGCACTTGTGCAGTATGTGTCCGCACATGACAGCGAAATGTTAATCACTTCAGGGTGCAAGACCACACCTGCTCAACGTCAGGCACACTGGCAGACCGTCGCGGACATCATAAGTGCGCTTGGATTAGTGAGGCGCACAGCTGGTGAGTTCTACAAGCGC
This sequence comes from Ambystoma mexicanum, assembly GCF_040938575.1. NCBI lineage: Eukaryota > Metazoa > Chordata > Amphibia > Caudata > Ambystomatidae > Ambystoma > Ambystoma mexicanum. The sequence continues at coordinate 288,100,710 of NC_090932.1, read as the reverse complement.
TGGAATGACCTTAAGCGCAGGGCAAAGAAAAAGCTGGCCTCAAGTCATGCTGCTACTCTGGTGACTGGAGGTGGGTCTCCACAAGAGGACATTGAACTCACTGTACATGAGTCTGTTGCTGGGACCTACGTCACAGAGGAACAGATCCAAGGTGTGGGAGATCTGCCAGATTACGAGGCATTGTCCAGTGAGTGCACATGCATGTGTGTGTGATCCATATGTATGTTGTGTGTGTGAGGGGTTCGGATTGAGTGCCAGCTGAGGGTGTGTGTGCCTGAATTGTTTGGGTCACCCATGTGCTTCATCCAAAAACATTCTGCGGCCCTGGATTTGGGTATTACAGTATCCCTTCTGCCCACAGTAGACTTTTGTGCAACATCACGCCAGTTGCCCTTGAAGTGGCATCTTGCAACAACATTGTTCCTTATTTCTCATTGTTCATTCACGCTGATTGTTTCGATCCCCCCACTTTCACTACGCATTTCTCAGCCCTATTGTCAAACGATATGTGCCATGCCTATGGTACATGCCATCTGTGTGATGGCATGTGTCATGTATGTGGATTGGACATGCCACTCACAGGCCAATGTGTGATGGCTCTGCTAGCCAGCATGCAGCTAATGTGTTGCTCTTCCATCTTGGTGTCTTCAGTGTCTGACATTTTCCTCCCCTTCAAACTCAGTGACAGTGCATGCATGGGAGGGTTATAGTCATGTGGGACATGTGTCAATCAAGTACTGGTTCTGTAGCTTGTGAGGCCTAATTGTGTGCCATGGGGCTAATGCCTGTTTCCATTTTTTGTCTTTCATGTTTCTGCAGGGGATGACACACTTGATGCTGTTGAGGGTGAGGGGATGGTGCAGACCCAGGAGGGATCTCAGGCTGGACCGGACACCAGTGGGGGACAGGGTGTGGTGGTGGGTGAGAACTCACTCTTGCTGCAGACCGTTCTCTCCAGGGGTGTCTCTGGGTGCACCTCATCCAGACCTCTTTTCGGGTGTTGATTCGGATGATGAGACCTATGTGGCTTCACAGGTAGGTGTTTCTGGGAGGGATTCTGTTCTGTCCGACCCACCTGCACCAGGGGTACAGCCCACTATGGGGATGTCAGTGTTGGTAGGTCTGCCTTTGGTGGTTACGGATGCAGGGCCACACTCCGCAACATCTGATCCTGTTCCTGGGCCAGCAGATCAGAGGGGGAATGCAGTCCTGCAGCCTCAGGCAGTGCCGACACAGCAAGGCACAGTTTGCCTTGCCCCAGACAGGTGTGGTACCCGCCAACCTGGTGGCTGTTCGCCACCAGGCAATATCGCATGGGAGAAATCCATATACGGTATGGCAAACCAACAGGCAGCAGCATCTGAGATGATGGCTCAAGCTATGGAGAGGGTGGCCACTTCCATTGTCCCCCCAGAAAGGCAGATGGAACACGTCCAAGAACTGCACTTCCATTGTCCCCCCAGAAAGGCAGATGGAACACGTCCAAGAACTACACGTCCGAGTGTCAGCTCATGTAATTGGAGGTTAGGGCCTTAGCGCGTATACACGGAAGTGACGTTGGACGTGTGGGCCGGATGGAGCAACTAAAGCAGCCAACAGACTCCATTTGCCAATCAATCAGGGAGGACATGTTGGCGTCCAACAGGGACAGACGGGCGGCCCTGGACACTCTGCGGGAAGCTATTCCTTTAGAGTCCCAGGGCCAGAGGGAAGCCCTGAGGGTAGAAGTCTGTCACCTCAGGCAGACTCTTGTGGAGCTTGAGGCTTCCACTGTCATGAGGACAGAACAGCTGCTGGAGCGGGTCACACGTACCCTCTCAGCAGAGATGCAGGCAACTCGGGAGGAGGTCTGGGCATCACGTCAGGTGGTGCATGGGGATCTCCGCACCATATTCCTCCAGAACGAGACCTTACACACCTGCATGCTTGCTGCCATGGAGGACCAGACTAGGGCTTTGCGTGGGCTGCCTCCCATAGCACCACCACCTCCTGTGGCGGCAGCAGCACAGGGTGATGAGAGCGACCACAGCGATTCTGAATCTCTCACGATAGCGTAGCCGTGCAGGCCATGAGCCCATGGAGGTGTTTTTTTTTTTTGCAACATCCACGCAGGTGGCTGATGGTGTGCACCTTGTCCTCAGACCTCCTGGGTGGCCTCCCCCACCCCCCTCGCCCCCACATGGCCATTTTTGATTTTTGATTTTTGATTTTTGATTTTTTTGTTTTTGTTACAGTGTGTTGCCTTGTTCGGCTCCCGTGGGCATACACTGTATTCCGGCTGGGCACATGCAGGCTTGTCCTGTGTTTGGGTTAGATGCTTGGGTTCGTGAGACACACACCCCTCCTGCTTCCCGTTACCATGGGCTTGCAAAGGGTGTGCCCAAGTGACAGTAGCTTACACAGTGACGTAGGACTCCCATGACATGTGTGGGCAGTCTGTAGTCAATACTGTCTATACATTCCTAGTGCATATTGTTGTAGTATTGTACACTGCATGGTGTATTGATGTGTGCTTGTGCATCCATGTCTCCCTCCTAATTTGCAGGTTCATTCCTCATGTCTTCACAAGGCCGTCTACTTTGGAGATGGAGGTCATGCTGTGAGCAGTGCACTTCCAGATTTGCGTGGCACCAACACTGTACAGTTGGAAGTGGTCGATGTGCTAGCATCACCAGGTTGTAAGACTACGTATCTTTTAACTTAGTACTGTCATGTGAATGCTATGTTTGGGGTGGCTACCTGCATTGTATTGTGGTAAGTCATTGGTCATGTGTGTTGTCAGTTCTACATTAATGGGAGCATATTGTGTGTGGCCATTTTCCATTCGGGACACTGTACTTTGTGACACTTGTGTCATGTTTTGGGGATTCCTTTGTTTGCTCTCACATGGCATGACATGCCATGGTGTGTTGGGTGGCGGTGCTGGGGAGGTGTTGGGTGACATGGCACTGTTGTCATGTTGTATCTTGCAAGGGGGTAATGATTTTAGCAGCATAGAAGTGTGTCTTTTGATGACACAGCATTGGTGGTGTTTGTGTAGGTAGGGATGCACACAATGGAACACTACCAGGTGAACAATCTCAGGCTGGTATGGTTGTGACAGTTGACTGTCACTTGACTCATCATCATTGATAGTCAGCTGGTATGTGCCAGGGCTGTGTGCACTCCACAGGGGTGTGATTTTAGGTGAAGTAATTAGCCACCAGCTGCGTACGGGCTGTCTCACCCCGTGCCCTTTCCCCTCCCATGCGCAGCGGGAGTGCATGTGGTTGGGAATGTGGGGGCACCACCATGTCCACGGGCAGGCCCGGGCGTGTTGCAACATTGTGCAGGACACATGCTGCGACTATGATCCTGCACACTACTGGGGGAGCGTATAACAGCTGCCCGCCAGAACGGTCAAGGGAGCGAAACCGTGACTTGAGCACTCCGAATGTGCGCTCCACTATGCCCCGGGTTGCAATATGGGCTGTGTTGTATCTTACCTCGGGTGGCGTGGTGGGGTTCCGAATTGGCGTCATCATGTGGGTGCTCAGAGGGTAGGCACTGTCCCCTGGGGGGGTGGTGATGGGTATCATTAGTGGGGTAGTGACATTACTCAGTATCTGACATGCATGCATGTGCTGTGGCATTTATACTCACCAATCAGCCATGTATCGCCATGCCGACCAGCTTCTAGGCCCCGGTTTAGGGTTGAAATTTTGTAAATGAAACTGTTATGGGTGGACCCTGGATAGTTGGCATATACTGAGGTGATGATTCCCTTGGCATCACATACTACCTGGACGTTGATGGAATGCCAGTTCTTGCGGTTTCTATAGATGTGCTCAGATGCCCTGGGGGGACGTAGAGCCACATGGGTGCAGTCAATGGCACCTAGCACTTTGGGGAAGTGTGCCACCCCGTAAAAATCCTGGACGACAGCCTGCCTTTCTGCAGGTGTTCTGGGCAGGTATATGTGCCTGCGTACTGATGGGCGTGCAGTCATGATGGCCAAGACTTGGTGTAGGCAGCGTGACTGCGTGGCCTGTGACCCCCCCCCACTATGGCACTTGTCCGCTGAAATGATCCAGTGGCCAAGAAGTGCAGTACATTAAGAACCTTCTCCAGGGGGCTGAGTGCTTGGGAGCAGAGGGTGGGTGATGTGAGGTCATCCTCCCACTCACTGACCAGGTCGAGTATTATGTGAGGTGGAAACCTGTACCTCCCATACACGTGGCCATCAGGCATCCCAAAAAGGCTGGTTCTGGGTGTAAAACTTCTGGGTCTGACTATCCTCCTCCTCCTCCTGCGGTATCTCACGGCCACTGCTGCTAGGAACGGTATATTCATCCTGGCGTCTGAGCTTGTTTGTTGTTTGCGCGCACTTTTATGCTGCGCGGGTCGACGTACGCCTGCTTCCTGCTTGCGTATGTGTTTCCGGATTAGCACGTCTTTTTTGGCATGTGCGTGTGGGCGTTCCGCGCATTTGCCTCCTGTACTTTCACGCCCACCACAGTAATACACGTACCCCGCTCACCCAGGCCCAATCGTGTGTGAAACTTCCCGCGAGCCCCGGAAGTACACGTACCCCGCTCGCCCAGGCCCAATCACGTGTAAAACTTCCCGCGAACCCCTGAAGTACACGTACCCCACTCGCCCAGGCACAATTGCGTGTGAAACTTCCCGCGCACCCCCGAAATACATGCTATTTTTGACACAGCGGGTGTCCGTGTTTGTTGCGTACCCCTTTGCACGTCATTTGTCCTAGAGGGCCACAGTATGGAACATTCATCGGAGCTGTATATATGGCTTTTTGTTAGAGCACATTTTTTTAATGCGCAAGGACGCTACCGCCTGCCTTCGTGTGGCGGACATGTGTTGATGTACATAGTTGACTTTTGGTTTTTGTCGTGGGATCACCATTTCACTGCTGGGGGTGGGTGTGCAGGGGAAATTAGTGGGGGCCTGCTGGCAGGTGCCCCGCACTGCTGGGGGGTGGGTGTGCAAGGGGACATGAGTGGGGGCCTGCTGGCAGGTGCCCCGCACTGCTGGGGGGTGGGGTGCAAGGGGACATGAGTGGGACATGAGTGTGGGCGTGGTGGCAGGTGCCCCGCACTGCTGGGGGTTGGGTGTGCAAGGGGACATGAGTGGGGGCCTGCTGGCAGGTGCCCCGCACTGCTGGGGGGTGGGTGTGCAAGGGGACATGAGTGGGGGCCTGCTGGCAGGTGCCCTGCACTGCTGGGAGGTGGGTGTGCAGGGGAAATGAGTGGGGGCCTGCTGGCAGGTGCCCCGCACTGCTGGGGGGTGGGTGTGCAAGGGGACATGAGTGGGGGCCTGCTGGCAGGTGCCCCACACTGCTGGGGGGCGGGTGTGCAAGGGGACATGAGTGGGGGCTTGCTGGCAGGTGCCCCGCACTGCTGGGGGTGGGGGTGCAAGGGGACATGAGTGGGGGCCTGCTGGCAGGTGCCCCACACTGCTGGGGGGTGGGGTGCAAGGGGACATGAGTGGGACATGAGTGTGGGTCTGCTGGCAGGTGCCTCGCACTGCTGGGGGGGTGGGGTGCAAGGGGACATGAGTGGGACATGATTGTGGGCCTGCTGGCAGGTGCCTCGCACTGCTGGGGGGGTGGGTGTTCAAGGGGACATGAGTGGGGGCCTGCTGGCAGGTGCCCTGCACTGCTGGGGGGTGCGGGTGCAAGGGGACATGAGTGGGGGCCTGCTGGCAGGTGCCCCGCACTGCTGGGGGGTGGGGTGCAAGGGGACATGAGTGGGGCATGAGTTGGGGCCTGCTGGCAGGTGCCCCGCACTGCTGGGGGGTGGGGGTGCAAGGGGACATGAGTGGGACATGAGTGGGGGCCTGCTGGTGGGTGCCCTGCACTGCTGGGGGTGGGGGTGCAAGGGGACATTAGTGGGGGCCTGCTGGCAGGTGCCCCGCACTGCTGGTGGGTGGGGGTGCAAGGAGACATGAGTGGGGGTCTGCTGGCAGGTGCCCCGCACTGCTGGGGGGTGGGTGTGCAAGGGGACATGAGTGTGGGCCTGCTGGCAGGTGCCCCGCACTGCTGGGGGGTGGGTGTGCAAGGGGACATGAGTGGGGGCCTGCTGGCAGGTGCCCCGCACTGCTGGGGGGTGGGTGTGCAAGGGGACATGAGTGAGGGCCTGCTGGCAGGTGCCCTGCACCGCTGGGGGGTGGGTGTGCAGGGGAAATGAGTGGGGGCCTGCTGGCAGGTGCCCCGCACTGCTGGGGTTGGGTGTCCAAGGGGACATGAGTGGGGGCCTGCTGGCAGGTGCCCCACACTGCTGGGGGATGGGTGTGCAAGGGGACATGAGTGGGGGCTTGCTGGCAGGTGCCCCGCACTGCTGGGGGGTGGGGGTGCAAGGGGACATGAGTGGGGGCCTGCTGACAGGTGCCCCGCACTGCTGGGGGGTGGGGGTGCAAGGGGACATGAGTGGGGGCCTGCTGGCAGGGGCCCCGCACTGCTGGGGGGTGGGTGTGCTTGGGGACATGAGTGGGGGCCTGCTGGCAGGTGCCCCGCACTGCTGGGGGGTAGGGTGCAAGGGGACATGAGTGGGACATGAGTGTGGGCCTGCTGGCAGGTGCCCTGCACTGCTGGGGGGTGGGTGTGCAAGGGGACATGAGTGGGGGCCTGCTGGCAGGTGCCCTGCACTGCTGGGGGGTGGGGGTGCAAGGGGACATGAGTGGGGGCCTGCTGGCAGGTGCCCCGCACTGCTGGGGGGTGGGTGTGCAAGGGGACATGAGTGGGGGCCTGCTGGCAGATGCCCCGCACTGCTGGGGGGTGGGGGTGCAAGGGGACATGAGTGGGACATGAGTGGGGGCCTGCTGGCGGGTGCCCTGCACTGCTGGGGGGTGGGGGTGCAAGGGGACATGAGTGGGACATGAGTGGGGGCCTGCTGGCGGGTGCCCTGCACTGCTGGGGGGTGGGGGTGAAAGGGGACATGAGTGGGGGCCTGCTGGCAGGTGCCCCGCACTGCTGGTGGGTGGGGGTGCAAGGGGACATGAGTGGGGGCCTGCTGGCAGGTGCCCCGCACTGCTGGGGGGTGGGTGTGCAAGGGGACATGAGTGGGGGCCTGCTGGCAGGTGCCCCGCACTGCTGGGCGGTGGGGGTGCAAGGGGACATGAGTGGGGGCCTGCTGGCTGGTGCCCTACACTGCTGGGGGGTGGGGTGCAAGGGGACATGAGTGGGGACTGCTGGCAGGTGCCCTGCACTGCTGGGGGGTGGGTGTGCAAGGGGACATGAGTGGGGGCCTGCTGGCAGGTGCCCTGCACTGCTGGGGGGTGGGTGTGCAAGGGGACATGAGTGGGACATGAGTGGGGGCCTGCTGGCAGGTGCCCCACAATGCTGGGGGGTGGGGGTGCAAGGGGACATGAGTGGGGGCCTGCTGGCAGGTGCCCCACACTGCTGGGGCATGGGGGTGCAAATGGACATGAGTGGGGCATGAGTTGGGGCCTGCTGGCAGGTGCCCCGCACTGCTGGGGGGTGGGGGTGCAAGGGGACATGAGTGGGACATGAGTGGGGGCCTGCTGGTGGGTGCCCTGCACTGCTGGGGGTGGGGGTGCAAGGGGACATTAGTGGGGGCCTGCTGGCAGGTGCCCCGCACTGCTGGTGGGTGTGGGTGCAAGGAGACATGAGTGGGGGTCTGCTGGCAGGTGCCCCGCACTGCTGGGGGGTGGGTGTGCAAGGGGACATGAGTGTGGGCCTGCTGGCAGGTGCCCCGCACTGCTGGGGGGTGGGTGTGCAAGGGGACATGAGTGGGGGCCTGCTGGCAGGTGCCCCGCACTGCTGGGGGTGGGTGTGCAAGGGGACATGAGTGAGGGCCTGCTGGCAGGTGCCCTGCACTGCTGGGGGGTGGGTGTGCAGGGGAAATGAGTGGGGGCCTGCTGGCAGGTGCCCCGCACTGCTGGGGGGTGGGTGTGCAAGGGGACATGAGTGGGGGCTTGCTGGCAGGTGCCCCGCACTGCTGGGGGATGGGGGTGCAAGGGGACATGAGTGGGGGCCTGCTGGCAGGTGCCCCGCACTGCTGGGGGGTGGGGGTGCAAGGGGACATGAGTGGGGGCCTGCTGGCAGAGGCCCCGCACTGCTGGGGCGTGGGTGTGCTTGGGGACATGAGTGGGGGCCTGCTGGCAGGTGCCCCGCACTGCTGGGGGGTAGGGTGCAAGGGGACATGAGTGGGACATGAGTGGGGGCCTGCTGGCAGGTGCCCTGCACTGCTGGGGGGTGGGTGTGCAAGGGGACATGAGTGGGGGCCTGCTGGCAGGTGCCCTGCACTGATGGGGGGTGGGGGTGCAAGGGGACATGAGTGGGGGCCTGCTGGCAGGTGCCCCGCACTGCTGGGGGGTGGGTGTGCAAGGGGATATGAGTGGGGGCCTGCTGGCAGGTGCCCCACACTGCTGGGGCATGGGGGTGCAAATGGACATGAGTGGGGCATGAGTTGGGGCCTGCTGGCAGGTGCCCCGCACTGCTGGGGGGTGGGGGTGCAAGGGGACATGAGTGGGACATGAGTGGGGGCCTGCTGGTGGGTGCCCTGCACTGCTGGGGGTGGGGGTTCAAGGGGACATAAGTGGGGGCCTGCTGGCAGGTGCCCCGCACTGCTGGTGGGTGGGGGTGCAAGGAGACATGAGTGGGGGTCTGCTGGCAGGTGCCCCGCACTGCTGGGGGGTGGGTGTGCAAGGGGACATGAGTGGGGGCCTGCTGGCAGGTGCCCCGCACTGCTGGGGGGTGGGTGTGCAAGGGGACATGAGTGGGGGCCTGCTGGCAGGTGCCCCACACTGCTGGGGGTGGGTGTGCAAGGGGACATGAGTGAGGGCCTGCTGGCAGGTGCCCTGCACTGCTGGGGGGTGGGTGTGCAGGGGAAATGAGTGGGGGCCTGCTGGCAGGTGCCCCGCACTGCTGGGGGGTGGGTGTGCAAGGGGACATGAGTGGGGGCCTGCTGGCAGGTGCCCCACACTGCTGGGGGGTGGGTGTGCAAGGGGACATGAGTGGGGGCTTGCTGGCAGGTGCCCCGCACTGTTGGGGGGTGGGGGTGCAAGGGGACATGAGTGGGGGCCTGCTGGCAGGTGCCCCGCACTGCTGGGGGGTGGGGGTGCAAGGGGACATGAGTGGGGGCCTGCTGGCAGAGGCCCCGCACTGCTGGGGCGTGGGTGTGCTTGGGGACATGAGTGGGGGCCTGCTGGCAGGTGCCCCGCACTGCTGGGGGGTAGGGTGCAAGGGGACATGAGTGGGACATGAGTGTGGGCCTGCTGGCAGGTGCCCTGCACTGCTGGGGGGTGGGTGTGCAAGGGGACATGAGTGGGGGCCTGCTGGCAGGTGCCCTGCACTGCTGGGGGGTGGGGGTGCAAGGGGACATGAGTGGGGGCCTGCTGGCAGGTGCCCCGCACTGCTGGGGGGTGGGTGTGCAAGGGGATATGAGTGGGGGCCTGCTGGCAGGTGCCCCGCACTGCTGGGGGGTGGGGGTGCAAGGGGACATGAGTGGGACATGAGTTGGGGCCTGCTGGCAGGTGCCCCGCACTGCTGGGGGGTGGGGGTGCAAGGGGACATGAGTGGGACATGAGTGGGGGCCTGCTGGCGGGTGCCCTGTACTGCTGGGGGGTGAGGGTGCAAGGGGACATGAGTGGGGGCCTGCTGGCAGGTGCCCCGCACTGCTGGTGGGTGGGGGTGCAAGGGGACATGAGTGGGGGCCTGCTGGCAGGTGCCCCGCACTGCTGGGGGGTGGGTGTGCAAGGGGACATGAGTGGGGGCCTGCTGGCAGGTGCCCCGCACTGCTGGGCGGTGGGGGTGCAAGGGGACATGAGTGGGGGCCTGCTGGCAGGTGCCCCACACTGCTGGGGGGTGGGGGTACAAGGGGACATGAGTGGGGACTGCTGGCAGGTGCCCCGCACTGCTGGGGGGTGGGTGTGCAAGGGGACATGAGTGGGGGCCTGCTGGCAGGTGCCCTGCACTGCTGGGGGGTGGGTGTGCAAGGGGACATGAGTGGGACATGAGTGGGGGCCTGCTGGCAGGTGCCCCACAATGCTGGGGGGTGGGGGTGCAAGGGGACATGAGTGGGGGCCTGCTGGCAGGTGCCCCACACTGCTGGGGCATGGGGGTGCAAATGGACATGAGTGGGACATGAGTGGGGGCCTGTTGGCAGGTGCCCTGCACTGCTGGGGGGTGGGTGTGCAAGGGGACATGAGTGGGGGCCTGCTGGCAGGTGCCCTGCACTGCTGGGGGGTGGGGGTGCAAGGGGACATGAGTGGGACATGAGTGGGGTCCTGCTGGCAGGTACCCTGCACTGCTGGGGGGTGGGGGTGCAAGGGGACATGAGTGGGGGCCTGCTGGCAGGTGCCCCGCACTGCTGGGGGGTGGGTGTGCAAGGGGACATGAGTGGGGGCCTGCTGGCAGGTGCCCCGCACTGCTGGGGGGTGGGTGTGCAAGGTGACATGAGTGGGGGCCTGCTGGCAGGTGCCCTGCACTGCTGGGGGGTGGGTGTGCAAGGAGACATGAGTGGTACATGAGTGGGGGCCTGCTGGCAGGTGCCCCACAATGCTGGGGGGTGGGGGTGCAAGGGGACATGAGTGGGGGCCTGCTGGCAGGTGCCCTGCACTGCTGGGGGGTGGGGATGGAGGGGGTCATGCGTCGATGATCAGTAGTGCAAGCTGACATCTGGCTTGCCTGGGGGGCATGGCCATGGTGGATGGGCTGCCTGCGGGACATGTAGTTCCCTGTGGTGGGGGCTGCCTGCAGGGGCCGTGGAGTGTGTAGAGGGAACACCTGGGAGGACCCACACTGCCAATTCACGTGTAGGACTCCCCTGCAACCCAGATATACACGTACCCCACTCGCACAGGGCCTGTCACGTGTGATAATTCCCGCGCACCCCCGAAATACACGTACCCCGCTCGACCAAGGCCAATCGCGTGGGAAACTTCATGCGCACCCCAGATTTACACGTACCCAGCCCAATCGTGTGTGAAACTTCATGCGAATCCCAGGAATACACGCACCACACTCGCACAGGGCCTATTGTGTGTGAGACTTCCTGAGAACCCGAGATTCACATGTATCCAGGCCAATTGCGTGTGCAACTTCACGCGAACCCTAGGGATACACGCACCCCACTCTCACAGGACCTATCGCGTTTGAAACTTCCCGCGAACCCCTGGAATACACGTATCCCACTCCCCCAGGCACGATCGCGTGTAGAACTTCACGCGCACCCCTGAAATACACGTACCCCGCTCCCCCAGGCCCGATCCCGTGTAATACTTCCCGCGCACACACGAAATACACGCACAAGCTAATTTTTCACACAGCGGGTGTCGCTGTTTGTCGCGTACCACTTTGGACGTCATTTGTCCTAGGGGGCCACAGTATGGGACATTCATCAGAGCTCTATATTCGTGCTTTTTGTTAGCGCACATTTTGGCGCACATTTATTTCCAGCGCAGGGACGCTACCGCCTGCCTTCGTGTGGCGGACGGGTTTGGGTCAGTGCACGTCTTTGCCCATGCGCTGGTTTGCCCTATTCGATTCCATTAATGTGTGTTGTAGGCGAGCGTGTGGGCTTTCTGCGCACTTGCCTCCTGTACTTCCCCCGTGACGCCCACATTTTCACGAGTTGTTCCCCATTCCGAGTGTTACGCCCCGTGTTCTGCCTACTTTTGTTATGTGCGCCGCGCTATGTGCGCTTTCGCTGTGGCCTTAGCGCACGCCGTTAGATGACCTGTGCGTCAGCGTGCGCCGCGCACTTTTTCAGCGCACATCCCTGATTTTACTCGCGCACGGACTTCCATGAATAGATGTGTACTGGTTTCCCTGCGATATTCGCACTTGCACTGCGATTTTCGCTCTTTCACTGCGAATCGCACGTTTTCGCACGCTTGCGCCGAAATTTTCGGCGCACATTAATTCCATGAATCGGCCTGTGTATTTGCGGAACTGCTACACACGACAGTTGATTTCCTGGAATGTGTGCCGAGACCACGCTGCCTCACTTTCAAATGAACCACATCCATACATTTGTGCCTGCAAAATATGCAGACCGATATATTGGTCACTTACTTTGTGTAGCCAGGGGACATCAGAGGTAATCCTTTCCCTGGGTCACATAGATTGCTAGCATTTAGATTAAAAAGCTGGGGTGCTAGAATGCTCCCCTGCCAGGCACCCCTACTCTTCTCAAAGCACTTTCCTCAAGATGGCAAGTAGGTTAATGGGCAAACCCAGCTCCACTAATGTGTCCTATAATATTGCCCTGTTTACACAGTATGCCGAGCCTAGATCCATGAATGCAAGGTACATGGTTTCATCTTGCCAAAGATTTGGAACTTGATGCATGTGCCTTCTTGAAACCCATAATGTATATCAGCAGTCCAATCCAGAACTCTGTCATACACGACTCTACCAAGCAACCAAAGTGCAGACTCCAAGATGGAGAGGTTGAGGAAGCAGACAGGATCCTCCCTATCAGCATTCTTAAAGATAAGAAGAACGCTCACCATCCTCCACCTTCCTGGAACAAGCTTTTTGCCCAATGTACCTTTAAAGACAGAAGTTTAAAAAAGAGTGCATGGAGTTTGAATTAGTGTGGGAGCTGTGCTTCTGGGTCCCATGTCTTCTTTGTAGCCTGCAGCCTCCATGAAAGACTTCTCCTGTTGCAATTGGGAATGAGAGAGGCTGAGGAACCATCAGAGTAGAGCAAAGGTGCCACTGATTTCCCCCTTTCTCACCTGAGTTCGATCCTTGCAGGAATTCTTGGAAGGAGCCTTCTTGCGTACGGATCGGGTTTTGTACAAGCCCGCGCGAGCATCTTCTGGTTCCAGCGTGCGTTCAGTATTCAGCGTCCAGGGGTACTAGGAGTCTCCGGGAAGTCCAGGAAACGAGGGAGGTGTACTCGGAGGCGGTACATGAGATCCAGGAATCAAGGTAGAGTAAGGAGGGAGGAAGGGAAGAGGGGGAAATCGATGGTCGGGGAACCAGGAAACAAGAGATTAGTTACAGTGAACTATGGAGCACACGGTAGCGTTGAGACTCCCGGGGCAGCGGTGGCGTGTTCTCTTTGTAGAATGAGCTACGTCTGACGTGGAGGCTGGTGGAGAGCATACCACGTTAGACGGCCATGTTGGAAGTACCAGGGAGTGCAAGCCCCGTTGTGACAGACACCGGGAAGTCCAAAAGGGAAGCGATCTATAGATCATGACAGCAGGTTCTCGAAAGTTGTGACAGTCTGTACACCAAGGAGATAAGTGCCCCTAACGTTCCATAGTAAAACTTTTCAGTTCATCGCTCATGGCTTGAATTGGCATTTAACCCTTTGGATGCACATTTTGGCCCAAGTCATGTTCTCACCAACTTCCAGAAAAGGCAAAGGTGTTTCATTGACACTGTGAAATTCATAGCTTCCAAAAAATGACATGCCCCATGTGATTTTCTCTTAGAGTAATTCTATAAGCCTTCCTTTTTTGATGTATTCATATTTTGCCATTTGTATCAACTTTTAATGGATACAGTGAAAGGCACTTCGCCCTATTGCCAGTTTTATCATGATAGATGTCAGGGGTTGCAGGTGTCTGCGACACGATGGATGCATCAGTATAGGATTTGATTTCTCTGTGAATGTTTCAAAGGACATCACTTTTTCCCTGGGAATGCGATCTTTGGCCATACTGTAACGCTCACCTGGTATCCATGAGGATGTCACTCAGCCTGTTCTGACCTCTTACGACCTCGAACCCTTCCCTGGAGTCTACTGAACTGGAGACTGGGCCTGAAACACAGGATTGGTAGAGTTTAACTCGCTATTGACTCTGTGTGCTTGAACCCCTTCTTCCCCTGGGTCCAAACCTTCCCTTTGATCCACAGCTCACCTTGTTTTCTTGGAAAGTGTGCTCTCTGTCCTGCTTTCAGTGCAGGGGCACGTTGATTGATGCGGACTCGTTGCTGCCTAGTTACTTCACTCGCAAGAGTCTGTCAGGTAAGTATAATGAGTCTTTTGAACAGTTCTCTAACTTAGTTCCTTTCCTTCCTTAGGGGATGGCCGGCGTCCGGGGATGGCGACATGCTGCTGAGATGAGTAGCGCTGAAGGAGAGTGAGAGTACGATGTGCGATGCGACCCTTTCGTATTTGTATTGAACTGAGTTCTTTTTCTGTGCCTTTTAGGTGCCACAACGTTTTCAGCGTGGATGCCGGTTATGAAGAAGAAATGCGGTGAGTAAGCACGTTATGCGGCGCCTATAGGTGTTTCCACGCTAACCTGGAGTGTCTTTTCCCTCTTGCAGAAGGATGAGAAGTTCCGGAGACAGAGTTCCCCCAGAGCGGCTGGGATTCAGGTAAGCGTTTGAAGCTCATACAATCTTTAAAAATAAGCGAAGATTTGCTGAATGCTTACTAATGCCTTTTTTCTGTTCTTTTCCCTTTTCCTTAGGAAGCGGTGGGCCGGGATGTTATTTTGATTCTTTTGTCCATCCACAAACAGCATAAAAAAATCAGTTGACAATTTGAGGGCAAAGGGTATGTACACATAGGGCAGCACTTAGCCTCATGACTTGGTAATAGAGGGGGCCAGACTGCCTGTGCAAAGACATTTGATAACTGGAAGTAATCCGTCCATTCAAGTCCCCAAGTATGTATCCCCTTAACCATCTAACAATAGTAATCAACAGTACAGTATGTTTGATTTTATTCTGGGAGCTTTATTTTCATGGTTCTGAATTTTGTAATTTTTTTATTTGAATTGTCTATTTATTCATGATCTCATAGTACATTTAACAGAGAAAGGAAAGCCCAAGCTCCCTCAGACAGGCACCAATAGAGGGGAGGAGAAGTGAGCCCCAGCAGCATTTAATTGCCTTGTACTACAAACTACTTGGGCTGTGATGAACCCTTTCAGCTAGGCACTATTTGGTTTACTGTGGTTTTAACAAATGAAAAAATGAGAATTACATTTTAACGAAACATATATAACAAACACATTTCAAATGTTTTTTGTTTTTGTTTTTTGGGGGGTCCCCCAAACCCTCAGTTTCCCCATGTTTAAAACCCCTACCCCACCCACACACACATATATTTTACACGGCCCACGGTAGCGGCCATGTAGTTATAGTTAAGTTGCTCATCTCATAGGAAGAGCACTTTTTGAGAGGCTTATAATTTTCACCAAACTTTGCAAAAAAAAGTATATGGCCCATTCTGAATTCCTCTGGCAAGTTTGGTGGAGTTTCGTCAAGGGGAGGAAAAGTTAGAGAGGAGGTGCCACATTTTTTTTTCCCATAGACTGAATGGAAAAAAACTTTGCTCACGCCTGCAGCACAATTCGCTGGACGGATTTTCATCAAATTTGCAGTAGGAGCAGAGACTTGGTCCCGAAAGCGTGCTTTTGCAAATTTGGTGAAAATCCGTCCAGTAGTTTTCTTTAAAACAGGCAAAATGTAGGTAAAGGAAATGTGTGATATCTTGGTTCGGTCCGCGGAACAATTTCCCTGTTCGGTCCACAGATAGTCATCTGATTGGCCCATCAGCCGATTTGAAGTCTGCAGACTTCAGGCGTTCATGCTGATTGGATGGGGAAAAGCGTGAAATGAGTCAGTTTTCCTGAAATGGCTGCCATCTTGGGTTCACAGACTTTTGCCGGGGTCCGCGGACACTGTGGCAGAAGAAAAAAAAACACAACATTGCACTTAACAAACTCAACAAACAATCTCTGGGGAGGTGGGGGGGATGGGGATGGGATCAGATATGGCCATAAGAAGCAAAGAAAACGAGTGGGTTTAATCCCCGAGAGTCAGCAAACACTCTAGATGTCCTGGGACAGTCCTGTGGTGTTCGCGGATATTTCAGATGTCCTAGGACATCTATGCCCATTTCTGCATTACAGGGTTGGTGAAATGCAGTTTTTTGGATGGCCTGTAACTTTGGCGCCACTCAATGAAACTGCATGTAATTTTGGAATTTCATTCTAGACCTAATTCTGAATGGTTTTGCAAAGTTTTGTGGGATTCTGTCAAGAGTGGGCAAAATTAGAGGGGGGTCCCAAAATATTGTAAAGGCTTATACATGTGGTCCCATTTGACAAATCGGCAAAACAGTTGGCAAAATGATTTTGGATCTAGATATAAAGGGTTTTTCAAAGTTTGGTGGGATTCTGTCAAAGGTGACAACATTAGAGGGGGGATTCCAAAATAATGTAAAGGCTTATACATCTGGTGCTATTTGACAAATCTACACAAAAGTTTGCAGAAAGATTTTAGATCGACATATAAATGATTGGTCGGATTTTCTCGAGACGGGGTGAAATTAGAAGGGGGGTATCAACATTTTTAGTTGGCTTATAACTTAGTTGTAATTTGACGAATGTGGACAAACGTTTTGAGAAAAATGATAGACCCAACCTTCAATGTTTGTGTAAAGACTAAATGGATTTTGACAAGTGAGGGCTAAGTTATATGATTATAGTGTATGTACATACACTTTTGAAAAAATAAAAAATGGGTAGATTTCAAGCAAACCTTTTTAAGGAGCATTGTCAAGGACATTAAAGCATGGTTTTGCGAATGTGCCCATGTTTTATTTTTTGACAAGTGTCATAATGTAGGTACAAAAAATAGTGATATATGTTTGGTGACTGAGGTATAGACTGGGGCCATGAGCAGTGGTCGGATTGTCCGGGTCATGGTATAAGGTCATGACGCAGACAATCTGGCTACTGGCCAGGACCGTAAGGGACGAACAATGGTGGCAAAGTGCCCATGTCCACCTGGGACCGGCTATGTGGTAAAGTTATTCGAAGGTAGGATAGGTTTGAAAGGGAAAATAAATGTGCTCATGGTAATATGGTCATAGGGTTCTGCAGGCTGCCATGGAAAGGGAAGAAGGGCTCTGTACAGATCCCTGCCTTCTCTTTCCATGGTGGCAATCTTGGAAAAGGATTTTGCTTCGTAGAGCGGGACGCCACTGGCGCCCCACTGTAGGAATGAAAATACTTCCTTCCTTCAGCAGGATGCCGCAGGCGTCCCGCTATAGGAAGAAAAATCTATTTTTTAGCACCCCGGGTTCCCGCTTTGGGAACCAGGGGTTATAATGGCCTTTATCCCCCATTGCAGGGGCTGCAATGGAGGACAATGGTCCGGAGCCCTCATTATTTATTTATAACGCGCCAGATTCCGCAGACATCAGGGCGCACACAGACACACTTTGCTTGGGCTGATAACTTGGGCTGCCGGGCTGTTATCTCCTGTTCCGGTCCCTGCAACGCGGGATGAACATTCCCATTAGCATAACACAAAATGCTTATGGAAATGTTGGAAAAACGTATTAAGTCTATGTACTTTACTGAGAAATGTAAAGTAGATGGAGTCTATAACATTTTTTTAATTCTATTTTTTAACTGTGAAAGGTGGTTCCTAAAGGAACATTTCTTTTGTTGTTTAAAAAAAAATGTTTGCAGGAGAGGTTAAAATGTAAATTGAGGAGGGAAATGAGGGACGGGGCACCAAGCACAAATATGGAGGTGCAGGTGGACAGGAGAAGATGTTTCGTGTGTGTTACTTCTAAGGTAGGGGGCAGTGTTTCTCATGCTCCTTGATTACAGCTTCAAAAGCACTTCAAAATTGCTTCCCTCTGCAGAATGTTGTTTTGTAGTATATACAGATGACTGTTGTCTTTGATAAATATGGATCAACAGCCTCTTTTGTTGCTTGTAAGGTAGCTGGTGGGATGTTGTGTGCCACAGATGTAGGCTGTGTGGTTACAGATTGGTTGAGGAACATGAGGTGCAGGAAGACCGCCTCCTACTTGCTAAGAAAGGAACAACTTTTCTGAGAGCATTGCGGTCGTTGGATTTGGTGTAGCAGCACATGGTGATGGTCCCGTAGGAGTACTGTCCAGGTAGTCCGCGACTGAGTACAACGTTGCACTCAGTGCATTTCACTTTGGTAGCTTTAGCCTTTGGTACATTCCCAACAGCGGTAAAGAACTGCCACACCCATGATTCTCTGCGGGTGCTAGAGGTAGGCACTTCCTCTACCTCATCTTCTTGGTCCTCTTCATTGTCTTTGGAAGTACTGTGCTTTTTTTGTTGTGAAGGTCCTCCAGCTGGTGGTGGCTTTTGGGGAGGAGGGATGGCAGATAAATAGCAGTTTTGCTAAAATTCTTACAAGTATGTACTGTGTACTAGATTGTTGTTTAGCTTACCATAATTGGTGAATTTCTGGGGTTTTTTGGTTTTACTTGAAACCATAACGTCCCTGTAACAAAGTTTTTTCTTTGAATTTCATGGGTTTTTATTATTCCAACTTAACCATAATGTCCTTTTAACAAAGTGTTTTCATTGAATTTCATAGGTATTTATTAGTGCAACTTAACCATAACGTTCCTTTAACAAAGTTTTTTCATTGAATTTCATAGGTTTTTGTTAGTGCATGCTATTTTCCTACATTTTATTAATATCATGCTTACCCAATATAGCAATATTTTTGTCTAATTTACAAAGTTTCAACTTAAAACTCTGCAATTTCCCACCTTCTAGCATAATTTCTAACACTTCTATACACTTTTTGCAACTTTTTCAACTAATTTTGCATCCGTAGCCGTCCTGGAATGTCTGACTTCATCGCGGACCTTCTGGGCAGTGCCACATGACCATACGCTCACGCGAGTCATGATGGCTTGTTTGTTTGCGAATTCGTCCATACTTCGCGATCGGATCCGTGCTTCGAAGTCAGTTCGAAACGGCATTTTCTACTGATGTAGGAAATTTGAACTTCAAAATTTCCCTTGCACAGTTCCTACACCTATTCTTACTCAGTATCCATTAACAATCTAGTACACAGTACATACTTTTAGAAAAACTACTATTTATCTTAAAATGGCATCAGCTAATGCCATCCCTCCTCTCCAAGAGCCATCACCACTGCTGTAATCAATGAGCATGAGAAGCACTGCCCCATAGCATAGAAATAACACATGCGCAACATATTCCCTTGTCCACCGACCCCTCCATATTAGTGTTTGGTTCCTCTTCCCTCATTTCCCTCCCCACCTTTCGTTCTGAGCTCTCCTGCCAAAAAAAATAGAGTCAAAAACAACAAAAGAAATGTTCCTTTAGGAACCACCTTTCACAGTTAAAAAATGGAATTAAAAAAAACATATAGACTCCATCTGCTTTATATTTGTCAGTAAAGTACATAAACTCAATAAGATTTTCCAACATTTCCATTTGCATTTTGTGGTATGCTAATGGAAATATTGTGGCGTTCATCCTCCGTTCCAGGGACTGAAACGGTGGATACCAGTGCAGCAGCCCAAGTTATCTGCCCAAGCGAAGCAGGGGTGGATAACGAGGTCTCTGGACCATTACCCCCCCATTCCAGCCCCTGAAATGTGGGATGAAGGCCATTAGCAGCCTAGGTTCCCAAAGCGGGAACCTGGGGTGCTAAAAAAGAGGATTTTTCTTCCTACACCGGGATGCCTTTGGCGTCCCGGTGTAGGATGGAAAATCCTTTTCCGAGATTGCCACCAAGGAAAGGGAAGGTGGGGGTTCCATACAGGGCCCCTCTTCGCTTTCCATGGCAGCCTGCAGAAGGCAAAAAGAGAACCCTATGACCATATTATCACAAGCACATTTTTATTCCCTTTCAAATCTATCCTAATTTCGAATACCTTTACCACAAAGCCAGTCCCAGGTGCACATGGCCACTTTAATCCTATGTTTTGTCCCTTGTTGTCATGGCCAGTAGCAAGATTGTCCGGATCATGACCTTATTCCATGACCCAGACAATCTGGCCACTGCCCATGGCCACAGGCTACCCCTCAGTCACTAGAGGTATACCGCTATTTTTTGTAGCTACATTATGACACTTGTCAAAAAATAAACTACTGGCACATTTGCAAAACCATGCTTGTAGGTCCTTGCCAATGCTCCTTACACAAGTTTGCTAGAAATCCACCCATGTTTTATTTTTCAAAAGTGTCAAATGTATGTACATACAATCATCATATAACCTAGCCCCCACTTGACAAAATCCATTCAGACTTTATGAAAACATTTATATCTAGATCTATAATCATTTTGCAAACCTTTGTGTAGATTTGTCAAATGGCACCACATTTATAAGCCTTTACAATATTTTGGCACCCCCTCTCTAATTTTGCCCCTCTTGACAAAATCCCACCAAACTCTGCAAAAACATTTATATCTAGATCTTTTATCAGTTTGCCAAATTAAGTGTAGATTCGTCAAATGGCACTTAATTTATAAGCCATTACATTATTTTGAGACCCCCCCTCTAATTTTGCCACCTCATGACAGAATCCCACCAAACTTTGTATCTCATTTGGAATCAGGTCAGAAATATACATGCAGAATTTCATGCAGTTCTATTAAGTGGTGCCAAAGTTATAAGCCATTCAAGAACTGCATTTCACCAACCCTGTAATGGTGAGGTGTCCGTGAACTTTTCAGGACTGTTCGCGAACATCTTAACTGTTCGTGGACATCTGCGCCAAAAAACACCTGTTTTTTTGCTTCTTGCAGCCATATCTCATCTCCCCTCACCACCCCTGGGATTATTTGATAAGTTTGACAAGTGCAATGTTGTGTTTTTTAATATGTTTTTACTGCGATGTTTGCAGACACCGGCAGAAGTCCGTGAATTCAAGATGGCGGGCGTTTCCAAAAAATCTGACGCAGTTCACGCTCTTCACCATCCAATCAGCGAACACGTCGCATATCCATGGACATGACGCAAGCCGATTAACCAATCGGTTTCCTGTCCGCGGAGCGAACAGGGAAGTGTGTCCCTGGAGCGGACATAGATATCACTAACTTTTTTAGACCTACTTTTTGGTCATTTAAAAAATACTACTGCCTGGATTTTCACCAAATTTACAAAAGCATGCTTTCGGACCAAGCCGCTGCTCCTGCCGCAAATTTGGTGAAAATCCATCCAGCGGTTTGGGCTGTAGGCGTGAGCAAAGTCTTTTCCCCATTCAGTCTATGGGGGAAAAAAAGAAATGTTGGGACCTCCCCCTATAACTTTGCCCCCGCTAGACCAAACCTCACCAAACTTTGCAGAGTGGGCCATATACTTTTTTTTGCAAAATTTGGTGAGGATTCATCTGGGGGAGCGAAGTTATAAGCCACCCCAAAAGTGCTCTTCCTATGAGATGAGCAACTTAACCATAACTTCATGGGCGCTACCGCAGGCCATGTAATATATATATATACATATATATATATCACTCAAAAAAACTTTGTTAAGGGGACGTTATGGTTAAGTTGTACTACTAAAAACCTGTGCAATTCACTAAAAACATCTTTCATGTCCTGGCTGTTAGTGCTAGCAGTGCACAGTGGTGCGGGCAGGTATGGGTGCTTAGCCTAGCATAACTGGTGAATTTCAGGGGTTTTTTCGGTTTTACTTTGAACCATAATGGCACGTTTGTAACGTGTTTTTAGTGAATTGCACAGGTTTTTAGTAGTGCAACTTAACCATAATGTCCCCTTAACAAAGTTTTTTTGAGTGAATTTTACGGGTTTTTAGTATGTCATTCTATGTATAACTTCTTGTTAATAAAAACATTTTGTACTGAATGTCACAGATTTTCAGTAGGGCAACGTAACCATAACGTCCCTTTAGCAAGGGTCTTTTTCTAAACAGTATACACCTTGCGAAGAATGCCACATGACAATATCCTGACGTACAGCACAGTGACATGTCCCAGAATCAGTACATACTTAACAGTAAGATGTATGCCTCGTGGACAGTATGGAAATAGATTTTATATTGATGTAGGAACGTCCACCTTCAGCATTTCCCTTACACAACGCCAACACGTATTGGTATGCAGCGATTACCAATGCACTACACATTATATATCTTTAGCAAAAGTTGGACTTTTTTGAAAATGACATCAGCTAAGGCATCCTTCCTCCTCAAGAAACAGCAGCACTGCTGTAATGAAGAAGCATGAGAAACAGTGCAGCTGCATTGCAAATAACAAATGCAAAAAATGTGTCGCCGTACATCTACCGACCCATTTTACCGTTTCTTGCCTCTTTGCTCATTGCCGTTCGCAAATTGCCTTATTATCTGCTGTACCAAAAAATAAAGCCACCCGTAAACAAAGTAAATATTGCGTTAATAGCGACCTTTCACAGTGTAAATAAATAATAAATAAAAAATTGCATGCACGCCAAGTACTGCATAGTTCTCAGTAAAATACATAGACGCAATAATCTTTGCCAGTAATAGTCTAAATTTGCAAAGCAGTAACATGTGCTACTAAAAAGGAGGATTACAGGTTATTATCCGGGGCGGCTTTCTCGGGTCGGATTACAAAACAAAATCCTTTTTCAAGATGGTCACCATAGAAAGGAAAGGCAGTTATTTCATACATAGTCCCTCTTCCCTTTCCATGGTAGGCTGCAAAAAGCACAAGTACGTGACATGACGCAGAACCTGTAAATAAACACACAGCAACGTACAACCTAATATTTTACATTTGGAAATAATAGACTGGATTGTAAAAGAAAACTTAAACATTTTAGAGTTTGTAAAGTAGGTTTATTTAACAACAAACTGTCAGAGACCAGCGGAGTAATCCCATTTTCAATGTAATGATAACAATGGTTCAAAGGGCGGCATTGCAAATGTTAAAGATGAGGAACACGTTGTTTTTTCCCATACAAAAATTATGGGTTCTTGGTTAAAGCAGCCGCTTTGTTGTCACAGTGATTTCCAAGAAGGCGCCATAACCTTGAGCCTACAGCACCATAAATGATGTGATGTTGCTCCGAATAGCGAGTCCAGCGTACAGACAAAGCGGGCTTAGGGTATCATCCCACGTAAATGTTATGGACAGGCAACCGCTCACGAGCAGTTGTATTTGCCGTCGGAAAAAGCCCTCACTCTGCATCTGAAAACCATGGCACGGACAATACAGCAAGATGTACCTGGGCGGGAAACGTACCAGAAAATACATGTCAGTAACCAACTTCTACCAAAAATATTTCAAAAAAGACACAAAAAATGTGCAAAGTAATACACAAATGTAAGTGGTCAAACATGACATTTGTGAAATGTTACTAATGACCATGTGTAATTATAGTAACAGTCTACAAACGCTGAGATTCTGCATGCGCCGTAAGATAAAAAAAGAAATGGCAACTACACAGGAAGATGATAGTGCAGTTATAAAAGCAAAATGAATGGACAATTTTTAAAAAATTACGTCTCGTGATTTCAAACAAGACCAGAAGAACGTGCAAAGTGATGCACAAACCTATGTGCAAAAACATGACATTGCAAACCAGAAATATTAATGCTAAAAAAGGATGAGTGTAGTCTTACCCTACAAATGCGGAACCTGTGCACTTGGCAATATTACAGGAAAAATGTAACAGCGAAGAAACATAATACGTCAGTTATATTGGCACAATTACATTTTCGGTAATGTAAAAATAAAGCGCGATTCGCTGTAGAGTGGGCAAAATTAAACTTACATAATATTAACTGCCTCCATTCTTTTTCTGCAAGTCAGACACCAATGTATTCACATCAAAGAATCTTTGTGGACTGATATTGCATGCCCCTTACAAACTTAACATAACCTTGTCAATTGCTATTTTTTTCGACCCTTTCATTCCTTGAATTTCTTCTAAGGTTTCCGTTTCGCTCAAGGTCAAAAAACAATTGCCCCTTATACAATCACTCGGATGAACGGGCGTATTGAGCGTCCAACCAAAAAAGCAACTCATGTGACCTTCACTCAGAAGGCACAAAAAATCTTAGTTTGCAACAACATATTGAAATCCAGTTATGAGAACCGCTACTCCAATACACCTCCAGAATCGCTGTTTCCAGCGAACAGTGCAGATGGTGGCCTTAGTTTTCAAAACTTAGGATGCCAGTCTGACGGCAATATTATTAAAAAAACATTTTAACCCATGCGCACTAATTGGTAGTGGTATAGTGAACACAAACTTCCATTTAAATGTATGACTTAGGTGACAAGAAAACTCCACTTTTTCAGTTTGTGCTCCCACATTCCATCCCACCCCCCTCAAAGGTCACCTTCTGAAGTAGTATTACATAAGTGTGACAAGTGCAATGCTGTCTTGTTTTGTATGTGTTTCTGGCGATGTCCGCGTACACCAAAACCTTAATAAAAGATAGCGGGGGGACCGAAGAAAGCTGACGTACTTGACGCTGTTCCACAACCAATCATGGAAAGCGCCACATATTCGCGGGCACACACTTTTTCCCCCATCCAGGGAAAAGAGACGTTTTGAGAACCCCCAGCCCTTATAACTTCCCCCCCCTGGACTAAACATCACCAAACTTTCCAAAGAAATTTAGGTGTCCGATATATTTTTTTTGCAAACTTTCGTGAGGATTCGGCCAAGGGGAACACAGTTGTAAGGCACCCAAAAAGTGCTCTTCCTATGGAAACAGCAACTTCACCATAACAACACAGCCACTAACGTGCCTGTGTGATATGCTGCAGTGGTTGTGGGCAGGACCTAGAGATTTGGATATATGTCCATAGATATTTGAATGTATGGGTGTACATTGGCTTATAACTGCACTGCTTATAAGGTCGTTTCTGGGTGCATGGCCTTTGGCCCTGCACCCAAGACTGTACACCCTCCCCAGAACCATCAGACTACTAAGCTATAGTACGGGTGAATGCATTCCTCTAATATGATGTTGTGATTCTGGGCAGGGCCTAGAGTTTTAGGAGTATGGCGTACAGCCTACGGCCTGCAGCCATGAACCCAAAACTCTACATCCTGTCTACAACCACCTGAGTGATGTGCGGTAGTACGTTTGTATCGATAGGTGTGGTATGCCTCACTTGTTCTGTCCAGAGGCTAGACTCCTAGATGTGTGGGTGTGCAGTGGCTTATACCTCCAGTGCTTATATCTTTGTTCTTGGGTGCATGGCCTTTGGCCATGCACCCAAGACTGTACACACTCCTCACAACCATCTAATCGATAATCAATACTACAGGTGTATCCATGGGTGTGACATGCTGCGGTGGTTGTGGCCAAGGCCTACAGTCTTGGAAGTATGGCCTTCGACCTACGGCCTACGCCCATTCATCCAAGACTCTAGGCCCTGGCCACAACCACCGCAGCATGTCACACCCATGGCGGTGTACTAATCAGTAGAACACCAATAGGAAAAAATAATGTAATAACAACATGTACTCAGTTTCAATGTTTGCTAACTCCACGCATGTCCTTAGAAAAGTTTCAAGGTGCCTGCACACACCACGGACTGAAATACTACCCTTATTAGACCCCTCATTTTCCGCACGTACAAACATCCCAAACAAGGCGGGCATAGAGAATACATCATTAACACCTGCCGCCCAAACAAGTACATTATTTCACCCATCGGTGCAGCAGTAATACCGTTACCATCTCATCTAAGGGCTCAGGCCAAAATCGTGATGAGCCCTTAGTGTTAATTTTTTGCAGCTAATTCTGACATGCAGAAATTCCATCTTCATGTGAAGTGTTGGAATAAAGTGTGGTGACATACTACATGGCCAGGAATGCACTCGCTGGTACATAGTCAAACTCTTGAATAATTCAGAG
The DNA here is from genome assembly GCF_040938575.1 of Ambystoma mexicanum. Lineage (NCBI taxonomy): Eukaryota > Metazoa > Chordata > Amphibia > Caudata > Ambystomatidae > Ambystoma > Ambystoma mexicanum. The sequence goes on along the minus strand of NC_090932.1, from coordinate 288,075,130 downwards.
GAAGTGTGTTCTGTCAAGTACAAAGCTTTCTGTAGCCATCACCAGATGTTTAATGATGAATTCAATATATGTAGATATGGACTTGGTTACTGCAGTTCTGCCAGAGATGATTGGGTGGCCTGAATTTCCTTGTTTGTGGAGTCCCAGGAGTTGCAAAGTGGAACAATTACCCGAAGGTGTCTCGATGCAATAGAAGGATGAATAATAAAAACAAAAATGGTGATCAGCGTGTGGAATGGATGAAACTTTGGGGTTGTCGTTACCTAGACAATACAGAAAAGGAAGATTTTAAGCTGTTTCTGGAAGGTCAAAAGGTTGGATTCTCTGCGGAGTGATAATGGAAGGGTGTTACAAATTCTAGTCACCTTGGCTATGAAGGATCGCCCCCTGCCTGCCTTTCTTTCTGCTATCTGGGTACAATAAGCATTTTGTCCTGTGCAATGAGCCTAGTGCTGGAGCGATGTGACCGTACATTTTATATTTTAATAAAGTTCTAGCTGCATGGTTTTGCACCTTGAGGGAGATTTGAAATCAGAGTCTTAGTGAATCCCAAACAGATGATATTATTGAAGTCCAGACAAGAAGAGACCAAAGAGTTGATTACAATGACCTGGTGTGAAAAAAAAGATAGTTTGGGAAGAAAACATGTTATTTCCCTGATCAGGAAGAAGCATGATTTTGTAACAGCCGCAATTTGGCTGTTAAATGTCAACTTGTCATCCAGGATGCTACCCAAATTCTTGACTTCACATTTCAGCTCAGTACTTTGCCCAAATATATTTATCGAGCACAGTGATGTGCAGCTGTTGGGTTTCTCAGTTGCTACAAGGGTTTCAGTTTTATCCAGATTTATGTTTAGGAAATTTAGATCTATCCAGCAATTAATTGAGAGCAGGAAACATCTAACCTTGGCAGACAGATTGTCATCTCCATCCTTGAGGTCAACCAGGATCTGAGTGTCATCTGCATAATTAAAGAAGAGAATACTTGATTGATGTAAGAACCCTATTCGTGGGCCAGGATTCAGGTTAAAAAGAACAGGCAAGAAGGCCTATCCCTGTGGGATGCCACATTTCAGCGGGAGGGGCTGAGAGACGAAAATCCTGAGTGGCCAACCATGTCGGACACTGCCAACAAAATGAGCAAAATGAGTGCACTTGTGCCATCTTTATCCGCTTTCTCTCTTAGATGGTCCAGGGCTGAGGGGGTCATTAGTTCGGTACTGTGAAGTGGTCTAAAGCCCATCTGAGCATTGTCTAGTAGTTCTGATTTCTCAACAAGGTTTTGAATCTGGGTCCCTACAACCCCTTCTAGCTGTTTAGAAAGAAAGGGTAATTGGAGGATGTTCCCTGGGATCCAGGAGTGGATTTTTTTTTTAGAAATGGTTTAGTCACTGTGCGTTTCCAGAAGTCAGGGAAAATTTCAGAGGAAAAAGATGCCTTAAAAAGATGTAATATGTCCTTTAGGAAGAATGGGCATAGGTTAAGGGCAACCCTGGGGGGAAGCGTATGAAGTGTTGCAGCCGGTGTATTTAGTAGAAGAAAGAAGGTGTGTGAGACTGGAACTATCTAGATCACTAAATAGAGTTGAGAATGTTATTAGGTGATGTGGTCTTTTCTGTAAATTTAGGCTAGGGTGGACAGTTGGAAGAATTTATGGAGTGTAAATCGTTTATATTTTTTCAAATTTATGTGTGAAATGAGAGGTTAATCTTTCAGCCAATGCTTGCAAATGAGTTATAGAAATAGTGTCAATGTCATTGCCAATCTCATTGACTACTGCAGATCCCATCCTATAGGTTTTAGGGCCAAAATGAATCTTAGATCTGTAAAATCGTTTTTTAGCTTTTTCAATCTCCTTTTTCTATATGAGTTGATGTTGCTTAACTACTATGTAATTCTCGTTGTTAAACGATCGTCACCACCACTTGTCTAGGTTCCTGTTTACTTCAAAGGAGATTAGTTTTTTTCTGTTGATGATGTTGTCTAGCAGGAGGGGGTGGTGCCAATGTATCAAGGATCTCTGCGGTAAGGATGTAAGGATGTGTGTAGTGCTGAATGGCAAAGTTTTTGTCCAAATCCACATGCTGTGTTGTGAGTGTCTGAATGGAGAATAATGGCCTGAATGCACTGTGAGCCGATTGGCTGCCTGACTGCCTGAATGCCCTTCTGAGTGATTGGTTGCCTGAGTGTGACCCAGCAGAGTAAATGGGAGATCAACAGTATATCTGGGGGCCTCTCACTGCTAGAAATCGTTCAGAAGCTGAAGTTGAAACTGATGCTTAACTTTGAAGCCCACTGGAAGAAGAAGAACTGCTGCTGCTGTCCTTCGCTAATCTGATAGCTGCTCTGCCTTCAAGGAACTGATCCAAGAGAGGACCCGGCTAGGAGACCTCTTCCCGAGCTACGAGGGACCATCTTGCACTAGGTGATCTTTGCCAAAGCTCCCTGGTAGACAGACCTATGAAAGGCTGCCGACCGGAGAAGGGGACCTCCAATGAGAATGAAGAGAAGCACTGGACAGCCGTGCACCATCGTCGACCGTCGTTGCCGACCGGAGCCACAGTGCTCCCTTTGCCTAAGAACATTTTGATCCAAGGACTCCCTTGTTCATGCTCGTCAACCGCTTTCATCCTGCCGGAGAAAGTCAAGGCCACTGACGACTGAGGAGAATCCGCCGGTGAGTTTCCCGCCACCTGAAGACCGCAGAAACGCTGACGACTCGACGCCCTTGCTGGGCCAAAGTTCTTAATTGACTCCTTGTGGCAACGAACAACCATCGTCGAGGTGCACCGCACACCTCAGCTTGCAGGACGTTTTCAACCGATCGTCAATGAGCACCAAAAGAACCGAAGCTCCTGCCGCAACAACAGTGTTCACTCTTTTTCCTTGTGGGATCTCGACAATCCGTGGCTCCTGCCTTAAAGGGAGCTGCTCAAGAAGGATCCTTCGACGACCCGATGTTGAACTCTTCTATTCCAGGTACATTGGGGTTGTAGAACTATTTAGAAGGGCTTGTACGATATATCTTTATTTACAGGTTGCCCAGGTGGGGGGATCCTCATACAGAACTGTGCCTGGTGGTAAGGTGGTAAGGGCTCAGTATTCTACCTATTGTTCTAACCAACTGTTTTCCTCCTATGTCTACTGTTGGTTCCCTTTATTAATTGATTTGACAAAAGTACAGTTGATGCACTTTAATGAAATCTGATAGTAAATTGTGGTACCACATAGAACTGTGTATATATTTGCCATTGTAGATTAACTGAGCACAAAGTGAGTTATTGTGATTGTGTATATAACCTTGAACCTTAATTATATAAAGACTGTGTTTTCACTAATACAGTGCATGACATTCCTTTGTGGGTGCTTGGGGACTACACTGTACTTAAGAACCAGCCCGCATCACCTCCTGAGAGCTTAAGCCTTGGTTGCTTGACCACGATACCATAATAGAGAATATTGGATGGGATCCCCTGTGCCCCTCCTCTGTCATATAGAGAGCAGGAGTATGACACCCCCCTCCAGTCCTTTACACACTTCCCTTGATTTCTCAATGTCTTTTCAAACAGTTCATAGTGGGCATCCCTCGCCCGAGTTCACTTCTGTCAACACACTGTTTCTTTGGATGTGTTAGACTTTGCCCCTCTTGTCAGCATCCCTAGGTCGGGCTCACTCTTGCCAATTTCACATTTACTTGAGTCTGCAGGATTCACTTCCCTTGTTTTCATGCAATATGTAGATCAAAGTCTTTCGATTGTACAGGGATTTTACTAGAACTCCTGTAGAACCACTTTGACCTCTTTCAGGTGACATTCCTATGGCCTTCTGGTACCGATAGTTTCACTCTGATGGGGACCGACCAGAGTATCTTGTTTTAGCACCAACGTGGTTCTGGTTTCCATTTACAGCTGGTCTCCCCTTAAAACCTTTTTCAGTTCTTTTACAGTTCATTAAACTTTGTTCAAAGTTGCCACTTTGTGATTCTCACTCAACACTGCCCGGTTCTTATCAATTCTCCCCTCGACTCACCGGCTGTGTTGAACCGCTTGGCTTTCAGTTTTACTGGAGTGAAGGCTGGTACCAGGGTCGCAGGAGCTTCCCTTGCTCATGTTTATCGGCGTAGGCTTGCCCTGTGTACCGTAGACATCTGCTGCAAGACACTTATGTTATTGTTTGCGGTCTTAGGCTCTCTTCCAGGAAGGTTCTGTGGATCTGGGATGAAAAGGGCAAGGCCTCGTCTCCCATTGCCACCCTCTCAATTCCTGCTGCCTTTCTCCTTGTCTTGAACTGCTGCGCCTGTTTAGCTGTCTCGTCATGCTATCTGCTGTGTTCGCCTTTCTCGCCTTGCTCTTTGTGCGGTCTCTTGCTCCACCTTGTATCCCTGTGAGGAAGGAAAAGGGCTATGAGGTGTGTGTGATTCTGATCAATTGCCTGACTTTGCCTGACCCTTTTATTGGGACATGTCAGGTACACAGTTTTATTACCAGTCCCTTGTTTTCTACATTGGGGGTGAGTGTGTGTGTGTGAGAAAAGGGAAGAAGTACAGTTTTTACATGTCCTAAGGGACGGGATATTTAAATATTTAAGCTTTGTGAAATAAGCAGGAGGGTTTGTGAGAATTTGGAAAATCATAATCAGAAAGACAGGATTGTTAGGGTTTGCAGGGTAAACAGGAATAGCTGAGATCGAGAAATTAACAAATGGGATTGTGGGAATCGTGGTGTTTTATCTGAGCCTGTTGGGAGTGTGGGAAACAATGAGCAGATGGACGTTGAGAAGGACAGTTGGAATAATTCAAGTAGGAATTAGAAAAGCAAGGATTCTGGGGTAGGTAGTTTCTGGGAGCAATGGAAATTGGGATCCTAGGGGATTGGTTATATACGGAGGGGTTGTTGGCTTTCAGAAGAGGATGTTTTTTGGATTGAAAGGAGGTTGATTTGGTACAGCCCATAAAGGCTTCATAGACCTCATGTTCCTCATCCCTCTCTCCTCTATCATACCGCATCTCACCTGGGGTATCCCCCAAGTATGACCCTGGGTTCCCCTACCTAGGTGATCCTCCCTGGCTCGTCCACCCCTAGGGTTGCAATCTGAGTTCGCCAGGCCACCTCAATAAGGGATTCTTGAGGTCTAATTGGGAGAATACCCTCAGGTTTCTCACAGGTCTCAATGCTGTCCTTTTGCATTTTATTAAGGAAGTGTGGCCTCCATCCGTCTATCCCAGCAGGGGGTTTTGTTTCGTACCATCAGAACCAACATTGGTTTGAAACAGTGATGTGCATTAGCCTTCTAAGCGAAGGTACAGGCTGTGAAGAATTGGGACATGCCCAACACACAGATGCAGGTGATAGCTTTTCCAGGTCTCATCGGGTACTACCGGTCGTTCTTCAGAGAGGATGCGACCATTGCCATGGCCCTGAACGAAATAACATCCAAAAAGATGCCAAAGAAGGTAACTTGGATCCCCGCTTATCAAACCTCCTTTCAGGATTTAAAGGATGGATTCTGCAGGGCCCCAGTTCTGAAAGTGCCAGACTATGGTCAGGAATTCATTATCCAGACGGACGCTTGTGGTTTTGGGATTGGAGCAGTGGTAGCACAGCTGAACTCTGAATGGTAAGAGCAACCTGTTGCCTACATAAGCAGGCGGTTGACAAAAAGGGAAAGGAACTGGGCTGTCATAGAAAAAGAGACATATGCGGTCGTATGGGCCATAAAGAACTGAACCCTTACATATTTGGGTCTCTCTTTATGATCCAGATGGACCACAGGCCTGTGCTATAGTTAATGCCATGCAAGGGGAGAACCCTAAGCTTTTGCGTTAGCCATATCCCTACAGGGATTCGATATGGACATCCAGCACAATCCAGGCTCCCAGCATGAAAATGCAGATGGCCTCAGCCGGTACTTTCGCCTTGATGAAGAACCAGACCCTCAGTAGGGTTGTGGTTCACATGTTGAGGCTAGGGGGCATGTGAGGAATTTGACCATCCGCACGGGGAGAGTGTGCTCACTCGGGCCTTTTTGTTTTTTTAACAATACAAATAAATCCGCCTCAGAGAAATGTGGAAGGTCATTCCGCGCACATTTCATCAGCTTCCCGCACAAAATGCATAGTCACGTGTACTCCAGGAAGACACAGCCTACAGGCACCATCTTCCCCTGTCATATTCAGCTGGAATGTGACAGGTACATCAAAGCATCTCAGGAAGGGGGAAGGCACACCTTCCTTCAGCCATGGGTAGCCTAATTTAAATATCAAATTCTCCATGGATAGCCTAATTTAAATATCAAATTCTCCATGGATCTGCTTTCCCTTTGTCTAATCCGACTAGTGGCAGTGCATACTAATGGGATAATTGAAGCAACCTTGCTGAGGGGGCTTGGTTGCTGGAAGAGACAACAGGAAATGCGGGGCTAATGCTCCTTTTGTATGCAAGGTGTCACCTTGAAGCTAGTTCCCACCTCTCTGTATGAAAGGCAGTGAATGGCATGTTGGGGTCCAGCAGTTACTGCAGCTGTCCCTGCAGAGCAGCTCCTTTTAGAGGAATGAATGATCTGATTTGGGAGAGACAGGAAGTCTGCTCCCATCACAAACTTCAAGGGAAACCTGCGCTTTAATCAAGAGTCACAGAGGGCGCAGTTAACCAGAGAGACACTTTGATCTACAACAGACAGGAAGATCGGTGGGACTTAGGTATGTCCTGTTGCAGAACACTCAGGTCCTGACCTCATGCATAACAGAAGATTGTTGGTGGGGACCCAGGATTGGTTCATTAAGGTGGCCTTAGGCTGCACCAATCACTCAGGCCCATTTGGCTTTAAGAGAGGGCTGAACCCTTCACTTGACAGATCATCCGACGACTTCAAAAGGAGTAAGAAGAGGAACTCATTTGGACCCGGGCTTAAGGTACAGTCTACCCAGGTGTTCCAAGAGGGAAGCAAGATCCCTCCTCCAAACACCTCCCAAGGAACAGAGGGAGATACCGGTCTCAGAGGACCCGTCCAGCAGCTCCAGAACAAGTACCCAGCCAGCTGCTAGGTTCTGCCAGCAAGCTTCCCAGGTGGGAAGTGCCAGAGATTCTCTGGACAAAGAACAAGGCTGTTGCTTACAAACACTCTCCTGAGCTTTGGGCCGTCTGCCTTGAAAAGACACAAGCCATGCAAAGAAGCTAGGAGGAGTGCCACGCAAGCATCATCCAGCATTCACCTTTTAAGGACAATTTGGAGACAGTCAAGTCCTTGAACCGCAATTGGCTTAATCGCTGACTGTTGTCACGCCGCAGTCACAAGAGCCATCTGAGCCCTCTCGACCAGCATTCCAGATCCGCTAACCAGCATAGAGACAACGATTTTTGGCCCTGAGCTGCAGCGTCAGACAGCCTGCAGACGACGTCCATCCATCTTCGCTTGCCGAACTGCCTGCAGCCTGGTACCTGCAGCTGTCTCCCACCACTAACTCTGTCTCAAGAGCTGCAAAGCGCCCTGGAACTGCCTCAATGCTGTCGTACATTTTGGTTCTGCCCCCCTGGTCCTTCTCTGAAGGCCCCTAGAGACAGTTATGACCCTATGCCCCCTTGGAGATGGAACAGAATAACCTTGAACAGTAAGACTGATTACTTAACCAACCACCCTCCTTTCAGTATCCAGAGTGCATCCCTTTCCTTCGTGAAACTGTCTGTCCTAGCTTTCCTCTGGGTACGGGTCAGAGACTTTCGATTGTATAGGGGATTTGATGTAACCCTTATAGGATCACTCTGACCCCTCATGCCTCCCCTTCCTATGGTTTCTGGTTCTTGTAGTTTCAGAGCATAGGTCCCGGTCAGAGTCTTTTGAATGAGCACCCAAGTGGCACCGGACCCCTCTGCACCTGGACCTCAATGGCACTTTTCTCTGAAGTCCAACCACATACACATGTTCTTTGTCGGTGCTGTAACTTGGATGCCTTGCATTCAAAATGTGCTGCCGCTTGCAACCTTGGGCTCAACACAGTTCGGTTTACTATCAGCTTCCTCTGACTCACCGGCTGTGCTGAACCCATTGGCTTCTTTGTTCTCTGGAATCAAGGATAGTACCATGGTAGCCAGCTTGCTTCTCTGCCTGTGTTATCAAAGCAGGAGGTCCTCGTGTACCATTGATGTCTGCTGTTTCGCACGCCAGCTGTAGCTCCCAGTCTTCTGCTTTCCCTTTCGGAGGCTTTGCGGGTCTGAGGTGAAAAGGGCAAGGGAAATTCCTCCTTCATCCTCCATCCAGATCTCACTGCCTTTCTTCTGCTCTTGAACTGCTGGTTTGGTGTAGCTGTCCCATCGTGTGTTCGGCCTTGCTCGATGTGTGCTTCCATGCTCCACCTTTTATCCCTGTGGGGAAGGTAAAGGGCCGTCAGGTGTGCGTGATTATTGTCAATTGCCTGACTCTGCCTAACCTGTGTATTGGGACATGTCAGGTAAACGGCTCTGGTGTTAGTCTGTTTTTTCTTACCTTGTAAGAAAGTGTTTGTGTGGGAAGAGGGGCGGGGGGTAGATCTTTGAAATAATCTACTGGGTAGGATGGGGAAAAGGTGTTATAGGGAAGGGGATACCACGTCTCAACCCTCGGTGTCCAATTCCACTCCCCGAAGACCCTTCGCCCAGGTGATCCTCTCCCACTGGTCCACCCCCAGGAACTGGATCCAATAGCGATGGCCGTGTCCTGGCCACCTGGAGAACATATCTCCGGGGACTAGTGGGTGAGACACCTTCAGGTTTCTCACACCTGTCACACAGAACTTGATGTCAGTACTGTATCGTTTACTCAGACGGCTCTGGTGGTCGCTGGGAGTGGCTGCAATGTTCTTCTTCTTCTTTAGATCTTCAGTTCCAGTGATCGACTCTGAGTTTCAGCTATAGGACCCTTGCTGTTTGTGCAGGAAAACCATCTCAGCCCACCAATCACCAGGTATTTATCCAATGCGGACAGCCAGCCTCCCAGCACAAACTGGTACCAGGCTGGCACAAAGACCAGGGGAGTTCTGGACACCACCTTCACTTCATGTCCTTTCAGGCACTCAGAGAGTATTGGCAGGCTTTCCAAGGGAAGCCTGCCAAAGACAATAGACCCATGAAGACCTCCCCCACCCACATCAACTCAGACGGTGGTGCTATGCGGTGTGTTCCTGTAAACTCTCAGAAGTGTGCAGATAGCCTGCATGAACGACCCATTGGTGAGAGTGCACACTTTTAAAGTGCATTTGATACTCTCCATAAAGCATTTTGCTGTGCCATTGACTTGGGGCCAAAGGGGAATCATTTTCCTATGCTGAAAACCAAGATGTTCAGCAAACATGGCAAAGTCCTGTCCACTGAATGGGGGTCCATTGTCGAACTTCACTGTGACAGGAACCCTGTAAGCCGCAGACATCTTGTCAAGTGCAGGAGTGACAGCATGTGCGCTTGTGGACGACACCAGATGGCCATCTGGGTAGCGTGACATTTCATCAATGGCAAATACCCAAAAAAATAAACGGTAACTTCATCCCACAATTTTAAAGGCATTGCCATCATTTTCAAAAGTTCTGGGAAGGTGCGGGAGCCACTGATTTATAGACAGTGCAGGTTTCCAGGACAATTTGTATTTTTGCATCCATCTTGGGAAACCCATACTTTTGCCTGCAGCTGCTTTTTTGTGGACACAATGCCCCTGTGTCCTACATGCGCAAGGTCGATTACGCGCTCATGTACTGACATGGGGATGACTATCCTGTTTTCCTTTAACAAAAGGCCTTGTGAGGATACATACAACTCATTCTTCATGAGGGTGAACATTTGCATCATATCCTGCTGTTCCTCGTTAAGGGCCTGTCTCGTTATATTCTGATGTCGCCATCTCCCAGTCAGCACCTGCTGCTTGAAGTGGGATAGCAGGCCGTCCTTGTCTACTTCTTGTATTATTTCTTTCAGGTTCAAAGCCTTTGGAAGTGCATTACTGATGATGTAATGAAAATATTGATCCTCATTCAATGTCTGTGCATATTCCACGACCGGCAGTGGGAACCTGGACATAAAATACTCTGAGTTCTGTTCCTCCCCTGGCTTGTAGACAATGTCAAACAGTACTCCTGCAAATGTAGACCAGAGAGAGCAACGCAGGTTGGCATTTTTGCATTAGGTCTCCCCCTCTGTTTACCCTGGCACTTGTCGTCTTGGCCTGAATAGCACTTGCCCGCCCCCACCCGTGGGGCTCCCACAGTCTTGCACTTCTCCCTCTAACCTTGACCCCCACACACTTATCATCTTGTCATGCACTTGCATTGTAGGATTGTCACAAGGCCATTATAACAGTTTCTGTGTTCTTGTTGTTGCTTTCTTTTGATATCCAATGTCCTCTATTCCTTTCGTATCGTGTGGCACCTGGAAACAGTTGTGTATAGGTGCCTTACAAATGTCCAATAAATAAAAAATAAAAAATAGTGTTTGATGATCAGTCACACTCCTGATTTCTTTTCTGTTCACAAACAAATTGTAATGTTCGCAGGTGCACACAACAGCTAGACTTTCCTTTTCTGGTCGTGAATAGGTGCACTCAGTGGTGGAAAGACTTCTACTGGCATACAACACAATGTGCCTGGGAGAATTAGATCCTTGCTTGTACTGTACCAAAATGGCCCGTAACCCAACGGGCACACATCCACTGTCAGCTCTGTCTACAGTTCGGGATTATATTATGCCATACACGCAACTGACGAGATGCGTGCCTTGATTTCATTTAAAGCCGCCTCACAATCTCGAGATCAGTGGAATTCTTGTCCTTTCCCTCTGAGTAGCCTCAATGGTGTGCTGATCAATGCAAAATCCTTAATGTACCTTGTACAGTAGCTAGCCATTCCCAAGAATGACCAAGCTGCTGAGACAGATGATGGCGTAGGTGTTATGATCAGCACCTGTACCTTCATGGTATCCGTTTGGAGTCCTTCACTTGAGAAGCCATGGCCAAAGAACTTTAGCGTAGATTTGCTAAATTCGCATTTGTTAATATTGAGTGTCAAATTTGTCTCTTCTGTTGCCATGCAGACTCTCCTTAATGTGTCATCATGTGATCCTTGGTTGGCCCCAAATATTAGAATATCCTCACTATAATTTAGGCAGTGGGGAATGTGCTGAATAATTTGATGTATTACATTCTGGAAAATGTCTTCCGCCAACGAGATGCCAAAACATAGGGCCTCATTCCGAGTCCGGCGCTAATGGAAAAACGATGGCGGTAAAGTAATACCGCCATCCTTTTCCGCCGTGGACTATTCTGACCCATTACACCGTAATTACCGCCGCCGTAAAGTACGACGGCGTAAATAGCGGACCAGTGTCGCGCGCCCGAGACACCACGTCGGAAATAACGCTAAGGCGTTAACCAGTGCTGATCCCAAGTAAAGCGGACACGGTAAAAACGGGCTCCACAAGGGCGCAAAGTACCTTAACGCCATGGCGTAATTACCGGCATCGCAGAGAAGGTGTTAACAACCCTGAACAGTGCCAGAAAGAGGAACAGGTGCACCCAATCAGCACAGGTGGAGTCCATAGAGTCAGGCACAGCACAAAAGGAGCACACCCACACACCACACCCCCTCCCACACCAAGATGATACCAATTCTCGCAGCATTCATGGAGCTGGAGGCCCTGCTTGCAAGGCAGCAACTACGACAACATCAACAACAGCAACCACAGCAACCACAGCCCCCACCACAGAGGATACACAGGAGGAGAAGGAGGCAGAGACAGGCCCAGCATGCCCTACCGGTGCAGCCACCATTACCACGCCATCAGCCCCCAATTCCACGCATCAGACCCACCCCCTTCAACCTCACACCAGAGCAGATACACACCCTGTACCAGCTTGACCGGGACACCATAACCACCATAGTGGCCCTGATACATAACGACATAGTGAGCCTATTAGAAATCAGCACTGCCACCCCCCCTCTACTAAAGGTAGTGTCTGTGCTCCACTTCCTTGCCACAGGGACCTACCAGCATACAGTGGGGCACATGCATGGCATTTCACAGCCCATATTTTCCCGGATACTCAACCAAGTGCTCGATGCCCTCCTCAAGCACAGAAGGGACTACATATGCCTCCCCCGGACTCCCCAGGAGACATATGATACCAAAGCTGCCTTCCATGCACTTGCAGGCATGCCAAATTGCATAGGTGCCATCGACTGCACCCACGTAGAATTGGTGGTTCCCCATGCCATGGAGGTGCCGTATCGCAACCGCAAGCAATATCACTCCATCAACGTCCAGATGGTGTGTAATGCCAGTAAAGCCATCACACAATGCAATGCCCGATACCCCGGATCAACTCATGACTCCTTGGTCCTGCGCAACTCAACACTACCACGCTACATGGAGCGACATGCTGAACGACGTACCTGGCTGCTTGGTGAGTAACCGGAATGGGCCATGGCAGTCCATTGGGGCTGTGAGTAGGCTGTCAGCATACTCCACCCGGGTGGTAAAGGGTGGGGTAGAGAGATGCATAAGGGTGGGACAGTCAACGCCATTGTACGATGTAATGGGGTCACTGTCTCCTGGGACATGTGTGCATGGCCAGTGAACACCTGCTGCAATGTCAGATTAGCACAGTTCTCCACCATGATTGCACGAACACTTACCTTCATTCCACTCTCATGCAGGTGATGCTGGCTACCCATTGAAGCCGTGGCTCATGACCCCGGTCCGCAACCCACAAAACAGGCACCAGGAGGACTACAATAGATCTCATACCCGTACACGGGTGGTGATAGAGCAGACCTTCGGCCTTTTGAAGGCACGATTTCGTTGCCTCAGCCGGTCAGGTGGGGCCCTCATCTACAGCCACGAGAAGGTGGCCAAGATCACCATGGCATGTGCAATGCTGCACAACATGTGCATCCATCGGAACGTGCCACTGCCCCCTGACGTGGGTCTGCTACCACCAGATGAGGAGGAGGAGGAGGAGGAGGAAGGAATGGCAGGACAGCATCACGGGGCCGATGCACAGGAGGGACGTCACGTGCAACAAGCATTGATTGACCAATATTTCTGAGTCACAAGTCAGCTGAGGGGGTGAGGATGACAGGACATTGGGCACTGGGTGTGGGGATACATGTACTACATGCACTGTGAGACATTAAAAGACACATGCACAATGATCAATGTCCACTCTGTTTTCCAGGATACACCAAACTGTGTATTGTATAATCATGTGAAAACGTGTACAAATAATCCTCCACCCTCACCCCCCTGCCCCCCAACTCCCATGCACACCCACACCCCCCTCCCCCCCAACTCCCACGCACACCCTCACCCCCCTCCCCCCCAACTCCCACGCACAACCTCACCCCTCCCCCCCCCAACTCCCACGCACACCCTCACCCCCCTCACCCCCCTCCCGCTCCCCCCACAACAGCCCCACAATGGTCCCATCAATACTACATAGGCCACATGTGTGTGGCTTCATAGTCAATGGGCACTCCCTGAGCCTGGGGAATCATTTTCGCATTGTGCGTTGTGACCTGCGGACCGGGCTGGTCTGTGTGGAGGAGCACTGGGAGGGTGGTTCCTCCTGCTGGGGCTGAGGTCTGGGGGTTGCTGCCTCCAGGGCATCAGCAATCCTGCCGAGCACCTCACAGAGCCGGTTTGTGGATGTAGTGATGACCTCGCCCAGAGCCTGCAGGTCATTGTGATGCACCAACCCTGATTCCCGGTTGTCCCGGAGAAACTCCTCAATCATGGCCGTGAGGTTCTGGGAGTGCACAGCTTCTGCGGCCGATGTGGGGGATGTGGTTGCCAGGCTCGGTATTGGGCCTGCAGGCCTCTCAGGTGTTTCGGCAGGGGAAGTGGGCTGATGTGAGACAGGTGTTACCCCTTCGCCTGTGAGACCTGTGCCATCACTCGACCCGGAGTCGCTGTGTGCAACCTGGCTGTACGATGGTGACTCAGGGCTGTAGACATTGGTCTCCTCCACGTTGACCACAGAATAGGATGTGGGGCTGTCTGGCACACTAAGGAGGCACATGGCAGCATTCTCCCCTGACATGCTGGATTCCTCAGGGTGCAGCGTGGGGCATGTTTCCGGCGGAACTGCAGCCATGTCCAGGTGCGCGGGTGGGGGTTGTGTACCCTCCATGGGGGTTGCTGGAGCAGGTGGTGTAGTATGGGCCTTATGTCTGCCAGCAGGTATGCGCTGTACCCTGCCCCTGTCCCGGGAGGTACTTGGTCGGGAGCCTTCCTGCTCCTCACTTTCATGACCGCTACCTGTGGGGGGCAAGAGAGAGACAGCATGATCAATGATCAGGGGGTCATCATGACTTCAAGCCTATGGTAACACATTGGGAGAGCAGCGTCTTGGTGATATTTTGGTCGGTGAGTGAACTTGGCTTGGATGGTAAAAGCATACTGTTGGCGGGGTCAATCATGTTGGCGGAGTACTGTGGTGAGTGACATTGACCAGCTTTCTGTGTGGCATGGCCAATATGGGTGTCAACCTTGCACCTGACATCATCCTGGGTCCCACTTGTTACGACATGGTTGCAGGGGGGGGGGGAGGGGGCTACGAAGCAAACATGATGTGACTCTTTGGCCGGCCCTTTGCGGTGAATTACATTAGGGATGCATGTACTGTTTGGACTCATGACACTCACCTGCATCAGCGGATGAGGGATCACCGCAATCCATTTCGCCCACACCTTCGATGGCTTCTGTGCCCATCATCTCCGCACATGTTTCCTCCCAGGGCATCATTTTAATGGGTGAGCCTGGGCCTCCTCCTGTCTCCAGGGCCTGCTGACGGTTTGCTGACATGATGGCCCGCACCCTGAGACGGAGGTCATCCCAGCGTTTGCGGCAATGCGTTGTGCTGCGGGGGGTGTTCCCAACGGCGCTCACCCTCTGTGCGACCAACTCCCATATCTCCTTCTTTCTGAGGATGGTGGGCCTACGCATGTCGCTGCAGAATACGATATCTGCATGTTCATGCAGAGTGTCGACCAGGACCTGTAACTCATCCTGGGTGAATTTTTCTTTTCGGATGCGCGCAGCGCCCTTTTTCAGAACTTTAGGCATGATGATGTTCTCCGTTGTATATTTGGTCGATCTGAGTCCTGTATGGAGTCCTGTATGTCCTGTATGGAGAGGATTGC
This sequence comes from Ambystoma mexicanum, assembly GCF_040938575.1. NCBI lineage: Eukaryota > Metazoa > Chordata > Amphibia > Caudata > Ambystomatidae > Ambystoma > Ambystoma mexicanum. The sequence continues at coordinate 288,059,974 of NC_090932.1, read as the reverse complement.
AATGGATTGTGATTTTAAATATGGCCGCCGTGATGCTTCCCGTTCCTGTGCGATGACGTTATTTCCGTTTCCGGTATTTAACGGTGGCCGTAATTTACGGTTAGCGTAAATTACGGTCTCCGCTAATTACGGATTCCATCGAAGGCGATGGTGTTAAATACGTCTAGGTTTATGGCGGTAAGGGGTTTGACGGGACCTTTTGCGCTATGCCGCAAGGGAGTTTACCGCCATGGCGGAATACTCGTGTACGCGAAGTCGGAATATGGTGGAAATAGCGCCTTCCAACCACATCGTACATGGTATTTACGCCATGGCGGTAATTACTGTTACTTACCGCCGGACTCGGAATGAGGCCCATAGCCTTTTATATCTAAACAGACCTATTTGGGTAGTGAACATGGTGATGTAGCAACTCTCTGAATGTAATTTGAGCTGATGGTAACCTTTGCTAAGGTCCAGTATCAAAAATATCTTGGAGCCATGCAGAAGGTGCATCATGTCTGTCATTCTGGGGGACAAGTGTCTCTCCCATTTGTTGGCCTGGTTCGGTATGTGCATGTCTGCCCACAAGCGTATCTTCCCTCCATGTTCCCTTTTAGGCACGGGTACGATTGGGGATATGTAGCTCCTCTTCCTCCTCAGCTTGAATGATCAGAGGCATACCTCTGTAATGTTGAGCTATTGGTTTGACGTCTTCGTTGTGAAGTTTTATTTGTTTGTCTCTCAGCTTCCCTAGCCCTTTGAATAATGAGGGAAATAGCTTTACTACCATGTGCTTGGCACTTGAGGTGTATGCAGACATTAAAGGGTGCATAATGTGCACTAGACCCATAGTATGCTTCCTCCAGGTACGTCACCTGTAACTACGGACATTGTCAGCCTTCCAGCTTTGTCCTTATATAAGCATACTGACTCAAACATTCTCTTGCAGGGAAGCAGTGTGCTTGATCCATGGGGGTATATATCCATGTCGGGCGTCTTTAACATGGTAGTGTGTTTTAGAATGTCACATATCTCTTTGCTCATAACATTCACTGTGGCCACTGTGCATATGAGGAATTCCTACGTGCTTACAACGATGTTTAGCAACAACGTGGGGCTGTCTTGTTTCCAATCACGTGGACATATCCCCTCTTTCTCTCTTCTCTGGGTGAAGAATCAGACAATGGGGGTCATTACGAGGTAGGAGGTAACCATGCTGCTATTAGCCGCATGGTTACCCCCTCAGCGGGTACCAGTTCCGGGTTCCTTGAATGAGGAATTACCGGGCCATTCCGACCTTGGAGGGCCCGGTAATTCCTCATGCAAGGAACCCATCCCCATTCCCATTCGAGCCCCCATAGGGCTCATTGGGAATGGGGAGGGTGCTAACAACAGGCTCGTTAATAACGGGCCCGTTGTTAGCACCCTGGTCTGCTCGTGGGACCCGCAAAGGGCACCTGGTAAAACCAGGCATCCTTAGTGGGTTCCCACGAGCAGACTCGTAATGGGGCGGTAAGGGGTTGATGGCTCCAGCACCTTTACCAGCACCGTTAACCCCTTACCGCCCACCTCGTAATGACCTCCAATGTCTGGCACCTGGGTGACACTTCTATATATCGCACCTTTTGACACATTGATTTCCGTTGTTGCTCCTCAGGTGTAGTAGCCCGGCTTCATTCTTGACGTCTTCCTGCTGGGCGTTTGGGGCTCCGAGGTGAAGAGATATAGCTGTCTTGCAGTCTTCTTCTGCGATAGTGGGGGGATCTTTGGTTGGAGCTGTGCCGACTCTCTGACCCTTGGCCAGAATATCTCCTCTCCAAATTGTTTTCACCATACTTCAAGGTTTTGCAAATGGATCGAAAATGATTTTCCTCACCACAGGCATCCCATCTGCGTACCATGGCGGAGCATGTTCCTTCATAAGGAAAATCATAACCGAATCTGTAGCACTTCAGTTCTTCTTTCTTGGCCGTCTTGTCCGTGGATTGCACTTGACATACTGGAGCTAGGGTGTTCTGAGATATTGTTATTTTTCCCATGGATTAAGCTTGCATGTTGATGGGCATGTCATTGTCTGCCAGCTTTAAGATCTCCTGTAGTGACCTTCTTTTCTGAAAAGGTTTTTTGCTAAGCTAATGTTATCTGATTCACATCCCGCTATCACTTGGGATCGGAGAGTTTCTGCTGCAGAACAATTATCAAAATTACATTATTTTACTCTGTTCCTCAGCCTCATGATGAACATGTTCATCATTTCACCCTTCACTTTGGTTATTGTTTGCAAAATATGGCATTTGTAGTCTATATTTTCATGCAGGGCAAAGTATGTGTTGAGAGAGTCAATACATCCAGTATATGTGTCCGTGGCATCTTCCGGTATCTAGTATACCATGTGGCGTACTGTGGGATGCAACAAATGCATCAAAATGCCTCATAAGCATCTTTGTTCTTGCACCCCCTTTGCATAAACTTAGAAGTACACAATGTTCAGCCACTGGTCCATCTTGACCGTAAGCTGCTGGTATCAGTAATGTGAAAAGGCGGAACCACTTGCAGCTGTCAATATTCACTGAGCTCCTCTGGACATGTAGGCTTTATTGAGGGAATGTGGAGGTTGATGTGGAGGAGAGAGGCTATAGATTCTTCAGCCGACATTATACGTTTTCTGGTGCCTCTCACCTAGTGTTGTGGTGGCCGTGCGTTTTGAGCCTTTGCCTCCATCTATCTCACTGTTTCCAACTGGCCTCAAATGGTTTGGCTTTTCGCGGATCGTTGTCTTTGAAGGCAGGTCATGTTTCTCCTGAGGCTCACCAGTGCTCCCGGTGGCCCATAGGGATCACTCCCCGCTGTGTGTCTGTGTGGCAGCAGTGCACCTGGCTGCTCGTGTGTCACAGCACGCATGCTCTTTTGCAGTGGATGGGTCCATTACAGTGGAACAGATTGGCCCTGTACCAACCCCTTCACACACCCTTGTGGAGAAGAAGCACCTGGTACGGCATGGCAGCAGCTATATGGAGTGCATGCACAGTCACCGGCTCCGCTGGGCTCTGGGGACTGCGTAACTGCAGAGGCCGGAGCAGGCTAGAGTGCATGTCACTGCTTATCACCAGTGTTGAGTTCTGCCCTTGGTGGACCTTGCCATGACAGATCCGTAACTCGGAACATAGGAGAGGCCAGTCGGAGGAGGCGCTGTGCACACGTTTTCTTTATTCTGTCACATACAATATACTGCCCCTCCTTCCTTCCAGTCACATGTTTCCTGTCTTTCAAAACCAGACAGAGAAACAGTACGAACACACCTCTCCATCTCCAACACACTGGACATCCTTGCCCCTGTCGTGGGGTTCCGCATGAAGCCTGCCTTCAAGCGCAACACCTAGTATGATGCCGACCTAGCTTCTCTGAAACTCAAGTGCAGAGTTGCTGAATGGAATTGGCTGGCTTCAAGCACATCCAATGACAGACTGGCCTGCCGCCTGCTCCAAAGGCAATACAGACGCTCCATCCGCTCGAAGCAGAGGGCCCATCTCCAAACCTACATCTCTGGGGCCACCAACAACACAGCTGAACTGTTCAAAATCTGCAAGGAACTTGTCAATCCTACTGCATTCTCCACTTCTCTGCCATCCCAGGCCCTCTGCACTACACTGGCCTCCCACTTCACTGCCAAAACTCAGGACATCCTGTCCTCACTCTCTTCTACTCCTCTCCCTTCTCCCTCACCCACTCTCAGGCCTCCCTTGACCCCCCTCTCCCCTTCCCTCCCACCCTCATCCTTCTCGCTCATAGCACCAGATGAGGTCTCTAAACAAGTCCTGTCCATGAAAGTCTCCTCCAAACAGCTGCTTCCCTGCTTCTCCAGAACTATCAAGGACAACTTTGCCTCCCTTGCTCCAGCCTTGGCTGATTTCTGAAATCACTCCATTGCCACGTGCTCCTTCCCAGTACTCCTTAAGCACTCCCTTGTGCACACTCTCCTTAGAAAGCTTTCTGCTGACACTTCCTTCCTGGCTAACTACCGCCCTATTTCCATTACCCCATTCCTGGGAAAACTCTTGGAGAAGTTGGTCATCTCCCAACTGATCCACCACACTGAATCTGCTGGTTGTCTCCACAACCACCAGTTTGGCTTCAGAGCACCCAGAGGCATGGAAGCTGCTCTCCTGAACACCCATGAAGACTTGCTCTCAAAGCTCGATTCCAGCTCTCCCTCCATTTACATCCTTCTCGATCTTTCCTCTGCATTTGACATGCTCAATCATGCCACCCTTATAAATTGTCTCTGTGATACCTTTGGCATGATGGACCTGGCACTGGACTGGTTGACCTCCTTCCTATCTGTCCAAACTTCCTAGGTACAACTGGGCCCTTTCCTCTCCTTCACCACACTCTCCACCTGCGGCGTCCCGCAGGACTCTATCCTCTCACCATGGTATAAAGTGAAAATGTCTTTTTCTATTGTTTGAATAGACAAAAGACCGATTTAGAAAGACCGCTCTGTGACCGCACAGAACGGTCTCTCTAAATCAAACTGTCATGCCCCTGCCACAAAAAAAGTGTGCATAGGGCCTGACAGGCATATTAGGACCAGGAAGAGGAGTTGCGGGAGAACAGATAAAAGGTTATGTGTGTGTGAGTGTGTGTTTATGTGTGTGTGTTGCATGTTTGTGTTTATTGGGGTAGGGATAAGCTTGGGTGGGGAGGGAGGTGGCAGCAGCAGAGGAGGGAGGTTTGAGAGGGTGAAACCCCCGATTTCACAGCAAGGGTAGGGCTGGGGAGCAAAGGGATGTGCTATTTTTGCTTTTTGCAGGCTGCCGAAAATCAGCTGGAAAAAAATTGGCTTTTTGGTAGGTGACCGACAGAAAGCGAAAATATCACATTGAACCCTCCATATGGCTCTTCAACATCTACCTTGGCCCTCTGGCCCACCTGATCTCCACCTTCTCTCCTCACTTGCAGTGTTATGCAGATGACACACAGCTCTCTTTCAAGCTTCCCTCACTTCCTCTTCTTCTTCCTCTCTCATTCCTTACTGTCTGATTGCTATTCAGGCATGGTGGGCTGCTTACGATCTCTGCCTTAATACAAATAAGACTGAGATCCTTTTCATTGGGACCCTTGCTCCATTCTTTCCTCCTCATCTCTGGCTGCCCTCCATGGGACCCCTCCCCTCACCCCCTTGTGAGGCTAAAAAACCTTGGCGTCATCTTCGACTCCTCTCTCTCCTTCTCTCCTCACATCGCTGACCTTGCCAAGAAGTTCCACTTTCAGCTGCCCTTCCTCAGAGGAATTCTCCCTTTCCTCACCTTCTGCCAGAAACTCAATATCTCCAGGGCTCTGGTCCTCTCTAGGCTGCACTACTCCAACAGCCTCTTCCTCAATCTACCGGGATCCTCCCTTTGCCCCCCTTCAACTAATCCAGAATAGGACTGGCAGCCCAGGGACAGCACCTCTCCAGCCCTACAATCTCTCCACTGGCTCCCAGTAGCTGCAAGGATCAAGTTCAAGACACTTTGCATGATCCACAAGGCTTTCTGGGGCCTGGGACCCCGTTTCATCCAACTCTTTCTCCCTAAATACCTCCCTGCTATAGGGTGGGGATTAGATATCTCTCTTCGGCAAAGCCTCTCTCTGGAATGACCTCCCTGCCCCTCTCTGGCTTGAGCCGAATCTCCTTAAGCTCCGGAAGCTGCTCAAGCCCCTACTTTTCTCTTCTTCCTTGCCTCTCCCCCTCCCGTGCTAATGCCCCTCTCTGGCACATTTACTGTCTGCCTGGTCCCTTATGAGTCCTACAGGGCACCAGGCCCCCCTTGCCCAGTCTACCCCATCACCCCGGTCTGCTTGACCCCCCAACCTGCACTTGTTCTTCTGGGTCCCTTTCTCTTGACTAGCCTGGCGGGGTGTGCATCCACAATAAGCCTGTTACACCCCAGTGCTCGCACTTAGCATGTGGTCCTCACTCCCTGCATCCCCTGGCACTTGCCCCCCTGGCCTCCCATTAGCACTTGCCTAGCTCCAGGGGCCCTCTTCTTCCCTCCTCCTCCTCTACCCTGCACGTGTATGCCACAAGTCTGCCCCGCACTTTCCTCCTACCCTAGAATTTTCCCTTATGCCCCGACCGCCCCCCCCCTCATTTCTCCCTCTCCTCCTACACTTTTTGTTACTTCACTTGCACGATCCGAATGACACAAGGCCTAGTAGGACCGTTATTGTTGTTTTCTCCCCCCACCCACTTTTTTGTTTTATGGAGCCTTGAAACACCATTTGATGTATAGTCGCTTTATAAATTCACAATAAAAATAAAATAATCATCCTAAATAACAACTATAACACTACAGAAGGTGCAAGAAAGAAAGAACACATCATCAAGAACAGGGCTTAAAAAAACTACACCCACCAATTTACCCAAATGGTGTCGCCTGTATTCCCTACCGCAGCAGCGAAGACAGCCTGCGGTAAAAGACCACAAGTCATGCAAAAATGTACAGTGCCGCCAGCCTGTCAGATGAACTTGGAACAGTAACTAAACGTTACTGGAAAAGCGAGAAAAGGGAGGCAATGTTTCCCCTCAGCACTCTACTTAAAGTGGGTTGTGCAGATCTCGTAAAATAAAACCCAGGTAGAATAGAAAGTACCCCCCTGCCCTGGTCACAGTATGTTATCACAGGGAAAATAATAATGGAAGCTCTAGGAACTCCCAGCAACACTGCACAGAAAGTGCTGCGTGCTGCAATAGTAAAGGGGTGGATGGCAGAAAAGATGGAGGAAAGCATAACTCCATTAAAAAAAATACCAAAAAGCGGTAAAAGAATGAGTGTGTCAAAAGGTTCCCACTCAGCAGAATCAGTCAGAAAACTCATTAGTCCAGCATAAAAGCTGGGGGACTCACAGGGTGGGTAGAATTTCACTCAAACAGGAAAATGTACCTTACACTCCTCATATGCAATTTATCCCTATCTGTACTCTAATGCAATAGGTTTGGCTTGTAGGTATAGCCCAAACTATAAATAATATCTGGCTGCCGATTAAAAGATGACGTAGTACATAATGCGTAGAATGAGAAAACCAGCACAAATCGAATTATAATATAAAGTGTTGGTTATTCAGCATCTGGGTGAGGAGGCATGTTGCACTCTAGTTGACTGAATGTAGCTTGAGTATGTGAAATACAGCCTCACGCCATGCAAATAACAAAATAATGGAAGGCCAGTGCGCATGCGCCGGCAGTGTGTCCAAATTGGACGGTTTACAAGCATTTATTTCCTGCAGAGCTCTTAGATCCCAACATCAGGGACGGAAAGTAAACACTTATATATAGGCTTCCTGTCCATTACTGGGGACCTTAGAACAGGGTCTAACTAAGGGCCTGGTGTTTGGTGATTCACCATCTCTCCTAGACAGGGCACTCCTTCCCAGTAAGTAGTTCCAGCTGCAGGCCCCTCGCATCAGGGTTCCCACGGAATCCCTCCTCTCTCCCCCCATCACTCCTTTGCCACTTGCTCCTTCCCACTACTCCTTAAGCACTACCTTGTGCACACTCTCCTTAGAAAGCTTTCTGCCGACACTTCCTTCCTGGCTAACTACCGCCCTATTTCCATTACCCCCTTCCTGGGAAAACTCTTGGAGAAGTTGGTCATCTCCCAACTGATCCACCACACTGAATCTGCTGGTTGTCTCCACAACCACCAGTTTGGCTTCAGAGTAGCCAGAGGCATGGAAGCTGCTCTCCTGAACACCCATGAAGACTTGCTCTCAAAGCTCGATTCCAGCTCTCCCTCCATTTACATCCTTCTCGATCTTTCCTCTGCATTTGACATGCTCAATCATGCCACCCTTATAAATTGTCTCTGTGATACCTTTGGCATGATGGACCTGGCACTGGACTGGTTGACCTCCTTCCTATCTGTCCAAACTTCCTAGGTACAACTGGGCCCTTTCCTCTCCTTCACCACACTCTCCACCTGCGGCGTCCCGCAGGACTCTATCCTCTCACCATGGTATAAAGTGAAAATGTCTTTTTCTATTGTTTGAATAGACAAAAGACCGATTTAGAAAGACCGCTCTGTGACCGCACAGAGCGGTCTTTCTAAATCAAACTGTCATGCCTCTGCCACAAAAGAAGTGTGCATAGGGCCTGACAGGCATGTTAGGACCAGGAAGAGGAGTTGCGGGAGAACAGATAAAAGGTTATGTGTGTGGGAGTGTGTGTTTATGTGTGTGTGTTGCATGTTTGTGTTTATTGAGGTAGGGATAAGCTTGGGTGGGGAGGGAGGTGGCGGCAGCAGAGGAGGGAGGTTTGAGACGGTGAAACCCCCGATTTTACAGCAAAGGTAGGGCTGGGGAGCAAAGGGATGTGCTATTCTAGCTTTTTGCAGGCTGCCGAAAATCAGCTGGAAAAAAAATTGCTTTTTGGTAGTTGACCGACAGAAAGCGAAAATATCACATTGAACCCTCCATATGGCTCTTCAACATCTACCTTGGCCCTCTGGCCCACCTGATCTCCACCTTCTCTCCTCACTTGCAGTGTTATGCAGATGACATGCAGCTCTCTTTCAAGCTTCCCTCCACTTCCTCTTCTTCTTCCCCTCTCATTCCTTACTGTCTGATTGCTATTCAGGCATGGTGGGCTGCTTACGATCTCTGCCTTAATACAAATAAGACTGAGATCCTTTTCATTGGGACCCTTGCTCCATCCTTTCCTCTCATCTCTGGCTGCACTCCATGGGACCCCTCCCCTCACCCCCTTGTGAGGCTAAAAACCTTGGCGTCATCTTCGAATCCTCTCTCTCCTTCTCTCCTCACATCGCTGACCTTGCCAAGAAGTTCCACTTTCAGCTGCCCTTCCTCAGAGGAATTCTCCCTTTCCTCACCTTCTGCCAGAAACTCAATATCTCCAGGGCTCTGGTCCTCTCTAGGCTGCACTACTCCAACAGCCTCTTCCTCAATCTACCGGGATCCTCCCTTTGCCCCCCTTCAACTAATCCAGAATAGGACTGCCAGCCCAGGGACAGAACCTCTCCAGCCCTAAAATCTCTCCACTGGGTCCCAGTGGCTGCAAGGATCAAGTTCAAGAGTCTTTGCATGATCCACAAGGCTTTCTGGGGCCTGGGACCCCGTTGTATCCAACTCTTTCTCCCTAAATACCTCCCTGCTATAGAGTGGGGATTAGATATCTCTCTCCAGCAGAAGCCTTTCTCTGGAATGACCTCCCTGCCCCTATATGGCTTGAGCCGAATCTCCTTAAGCTCCGGAAGCTGCTCAAGCCCCTACTTTTCTCTTCTTCCTTCCCTCTCCCCCTTCCGTGCTAATGCCCCTTTCTGGCACATTTACTGTCTGCCTGGTCCCTTCTAAGTCCTACAGGGCACCAGGCCCCCCTTGCCCAGTCTACCCCAGCACCCAGGTCTGCCTGACCCCCCAACCTGCACTTGTTCTTCTGGGCCCCTTTCTCCTGACTAGCCTGGCGGGGTGTGCATCCCCAACGAGCCTGTTCCACCCCAGTGCTCGCACTTAGCATGTGGTCCTCACTCCCTGCATCCCCTGGCACTTGCCCACCTGGCCTCCCATTAGCACCTGCCTAGCTCCAGGGGACCTCTTCTTCCCTCCTCCTCCCCTACCCTGCACGTGTATGCCACAAGTCTGCCCCGCACTTTCCTCCTACCCTAGAATTTTCCCTTCTGCCCCGACCGGCCCCCCCTCATTTCTCCCTCTCCTCCTGCACTTTTTGTTACTTCACTTGCACGATCCGAATGACACAAGGCCTAGTAGGACCGTTATTGTTGTTTTCTCCCCCCCCCACTTTTTTGTCTTATGGAGCCTTGAAACACCATTTGATGTATAGTCGCTTTATAAATACACAATAAAAATAAAATAATCATCCTAAATAACAACTATAACACTACAGACGGTGGAAGAAAGAAAGAACACATCATCAAGAACAGGGCTTAAAAAACTACACCCACCAATTTAGCCAAATGGTGTCGCCTGTATTCCCTACCGCAGCAGCGAAGACAGCCTGCGGTAAAAGACCACAATAAGTCGTGCAAAAAGGTACGCTGCCGCCAGCCTGTCAGATGAACTTGGAACAGTAACTAAGCGTTACTGGAAAAGCGAGAAAAGGGAGGCAATGTTTCCCCTCGGCACTCTACTTAAAGTGGGTTGTGCAGATCTCGTAAAATAAAACCCAGGTAGAATAGAAAGTATCCCCCTGCCCTGGTCACAGTATGTTATCACAGGGAAAATAATAATGGAAGCTCTAGGAACTCCCAGCAACACTGCACAGAAAGTGCTGCGTGCTGCAATAGTGAAGGGTAGATGGCAGAAAAGATGGAGGAAAGCATAACTCCATTAAAAAAAAATACCAAAAAGTAGTAAAAGAATGAGTGTGTCAAAAGGTTCCCACTGAGGAGAATCAGTCAGAAAACTCATGACTCCAGCAAAAAATCTGGGGGACTCACAGTGTGGGTAGAATTTCACTCAAACAGGAAAATCTACCTAACACTCCTCATATGCAATGTATCCCTATCTGTACTCTAATGCAATAGGTTCGGCTTGTAGGTATAGCCCAAACTAAATAGTATCTGGCTGCCGATTAAAAGATGACGTAGTACATAATGCGTAGAATGAGAAAACCAGCACAAATCGAATCATAATATAAAGTGTTGGTTATTCAGCATCTGGTTGAGGAGGCATGTTGCACTCTAGTTGACTGAATGTAGCTTGAGTATGTGAAATACAGCCTCACGCCATGCACATAACGAAATAACGGAAGGCCAGTGCGCATGCGCCGGCAGTGTGTCCAAATTGTACGGATTACAAGCGTTTATTTCCTGCAGAGCTCTTCCTATCCTACCATCAGGGACGGAAAGTAAACACTTATATATAGGCTTCCTGTCCACTCCTGGGGACCTTAGAACAGGGTCTAACTAAGGGCTTGGTGTTTGGTGATTCACCCAGCTCTCCTAGACAGGGCACTCCTTCCCAGTAAGTAGTTCCAGCTGCAGGCCCCTCGCACCAGGGTTCCCACGGAATCCCTCCCCCCCCCTCGCCCCCTCGCTCGCTCTAGTCTTCCCGAGGACGACTACTCAGCACTTCAACTTTATGAAGTGGATAAAGTCAGTGTCATTGATTTTAGTCAAAATAACATCTATTATTAAGGCACGGGTTGGCGTCCCGTGCATTGCTAATCTCTCTCACTTCTACGTGGCACAGTTTTGGGGCTGTATTTCAGCCTTTGCTTGACAAGGTAGAACACAACTGCAGGTTGGCTTCACACAGTGAAACCATAGCTCTCAACTCACACGCTTTTGGCGGGTGTCACCCGCCTTGTAAACAGCTGCCTCACCCGCCAAGCCTCCTGCACGCCCATTCGTTTCAATGGGCCTCTCACCCGCCAAAAATAAAATCGGGTGTGTTCACCCGCCATTGCCACATAAATGGTTTAGAGCTATGAAACCGAACCAGTGAGCTGGCACAGGCCAGGTTTAGGTTGCCATGGAACGAGGGGTGGAAGGTAGGTGGGTGGTCCCGGGGTTGATTTCCAGGATCCGCTCGTGTGGTGAAGTAAAAAAAGTCAATTAATAAAACAGTGTTTCTCAAACGCGTCAGTCTGCTGGGACTCAGTGGGGTTAGAAGAACGCTGTGCTGGGGGCGGCTGGAGGGGCCACGTCAATAAACATCCTAGTCACGCTGGAAATAGAGGAAGTGGGGTCACAGCACCGGGCACTTAAGTTACTGAAAATGGGGCCAGGTTAAGGAAAAGTTTGAGACATTCTGAAAGAGGGAGATTGTTGGAACCGAAACCGTTTTACTGCGAAAGTTGCAGCCAGAGACAGAAACTGCTCTGTATTTTGATACATTTTTTCTTGCTGCCAAAGAGGCTCTGAAGAGGTTCTGTTCGTGGGAAATAGGAATTTTGGTGGGATTTACCTCACCCCCTTTCCCATTAACCAGCTCGTCACGCCCCCCCATCCTCGATGGGGTTTATTGTGATTTTGTCGCCAGAAATCACTTTCCTGTCCCCATTTCTCTGCATATATTACACTCTTTTTTTTAATACTTGTACTCTGCACTCTTTTTCTCTCAATTTCTCATTTCAATTCTTTTTTTCTCTCGCTCTCTTTATTTCTGTGCATATACATGGAATATGCAAATGAACATTAACCTTTTTTTTTTTAAATAATCACATGCTAAATATGGACACGAATGCTTTGACACAGGGCGATACCCACTTTTGAGCATGCAAGGTCAGGACTGGGCAGGGGCCACACAGGAGAGCTCCTTGTTCTCTTTGGGATTATAAGAAACAGAGATATTATTGAAATAGCTGTGACTGCATTATGATTATCTCCACTAGCAGTTGTTACATTGATTTAAGATCTGTGGGCCCCATTACGAGTATGGAGGTAGAATAAGGGCATGGCTGCCTCCACACTGGGCTCCAATACCGGGTTCTGTGAATGAGGAATTACCGGGTCATTCCGACCTTGGAGGACCCAGTAATTCCTCATGCACAGAACCATTCCCCATTCCCATTTCAGCCCACATAGGGCTCAATGGGAATGGGGATGGAGCTAATAACGGGCCTGTTAATAATAGGCCCGTTATTAGCTCCTTTGTCCCCTCGCGGGACCCGGAAAGGACATCTGGTTTTACCAGACGTCTGTTCCGGGTCCCGCAAGGGAACCTCGTAATTGTGCTTCCCGTAATGAACACTGCCGGTCCCGTACCGGCACCCTTCATTACGGGAGCACAAGCCTCGTGATGAGGCCCTGTGTGTTGATAGCCCATGTGTGATGCTATGGTGACGGTTTTGAAAATGATATGGCATGTTGTAAAACTTGGGCCCAGATGCAAAGATGGGTTAGAACTTTAATAAGAATAAATACACAGTAAAAAAAAAAATCTCTTTAAGGATCATTTCTTAAAAGCCTGGGGCTTTCAAGCATTATCTTCAGAAATATTGATCACATATTGAAGCAATCTTTTATTTTTGTAGATGCAAGTTTATTATTTCTTGTTTTCTTCATTATGATCTCATTGTGCCATTTGTTCTTTTCTTCTGACATCAATGTTTTGAATAGACTTTCTAAAGTTTCTTCTCTTTTCAGCTAGTAAGAGTGGACTTTAATATAATCATTGATTTGTTATTAATGGGTTATGGGTTTCCCAATTAAATTCCCATCCAGGACCAAATGCGTCATTTTGTTTGAAACATGGACCCTGCTTAGGCACTATCACGTGGTACAAGCAATACGAACTGAGGGTTTTGAGTAGGTAGGTAGCAATGGAAAATTACAGCCATGCCTGAGGTGGAAAATAACAATCCTGATCGTTGTTTGGGTGGGTGCCTTCCACAAGAATCCAGGCCACGTGATCAATGCTGCAGGGATATCTACATCAACGGCAGACTCTTCCAATCAGTCTATGAAGAAATGGACAGAAAAAGGAGGCCTCGTCCCAGACACTGGACGGTGTACTTATGTATTCGTAAGTTTCATTTTCGTCATCAGGTCCTAGCCCATAAAGGTGGTGTCTGGTGGGTGGGTCAGGTTTTTGCAGGATTGTTCTGGTAGAATGAACCTGTAGCTTAGGTTGTCTTGCAAGAAAATCAAACTCTCTCTGTCTTTGCTACTATCCGAAAATGATTGTATGAGCTCTGTTTCTCCAACAGTATGTTGACCCAGGCCATATGAAGACACTCAACTCATTTTCAGGCTGTCCTCGGCCACCTCCCCTACTTCTCTTATCTCTGATTGCCTAACTGCCATTTATGATTGGTGTGCCGCCAATGATCTTTGTCTAAATGCCAACAAGACTGAGATCCTCCTTATTGGCACACCTTCACCATCCTTCCCGCTCACTCTCTGGCCGGCCTCCCTTGGCCCTCCTCCTACCCCTACCTGCAAGGCTAAGAACCTCTGGGACATATTTGATTCCTCACTTTCCTTCTTTGGCCCATATCTCTGATGTCTCTAAAAAGTCAAACTTCCTACTGCACCTCCTCTGAGGTACCCTGCCTTTCCTTTCCTTCCCCCAGAAGCTCTTTGTCTCTCAAGCTCTGGTTCTCTCCAGGTTGGACTATTGTAACAGCCTCTTTCTAAATCTTCCTGCCGCTACTCTCCGCCCTTAACAACTAATCCAAAACAGGACCTCAAGCCCAGGGATCGTTTCTTTCCAGCTCTGAAATCCCTTCATTGGCTCCAAATGGATGCAAGGATTACATTCAAAACCCTCTGCATTGTCCACAGGGCTCTCTGGTTCCTGGGTCCAAAATACCTTCAACTATCCCTCCGTAAATACCTCCCCTCTCTAGCTCTTCGTTCCTCTACATCTAACTCCCTCATGGTCAGTCGTTTTTCAAAGAAATGAGCTGGGGGTTGATCGCTGTCTTCGGCTGGTGCCTCCCTTTGGAACTGCCTCCCTGTCACTCTGAAACTTGATCTTCCTCTTTGCTTCTGCATTCGCCCCCTACCCCCTGCTGATCTGTTTCTCTCTCTGCACTGTGCACTTGGCCACCCTCTGTCCTCCAGGCCCAGGTACCTTCTCACCCTACCACCTTCCTGCACTGCCTCCAGGCCAACTCTTGCACTGAGGTCTGTATCTGTACCCATACAGTCCCCCACCCCCTTCCTTTTCTTTCTGCACTCAGACATATCCTGTCTTCTGCCTTAAACACAGAACTTGCCACTTTCTGGCTGCACTAACATCGTGTATTGCCTTTATTATTTTTTTTAAATGTATTATTATTTATCTATTTCCCCTGCTCCACACTTTCCACTTTTCCCCTTTCCATGCACTTTTCCCCTTTGCATGCACTTTTCCCCTTTCCATGCACTTTTCCCCTTTCCCTTTCCCATGCTCTTCCGCGTTCTCAATGTCACTGGGCCTAGTAAGATCGTTTTTTTTGTTCTCCCTGTTTCCCACCCCTGCCTTGTTGCGCTCTGAAACACTTGTGTACGAGCACAATATAAATATAATATCTGTCATATCATATGGGACTCTTTCAGCCAGTGCTAGCTTTTTGAATTCGGAGACATGTACAGACATTTTTAGCATCTTGTGAACTGATATGCAAAACTCTGGATGCATGCTTAAAAGTCAGACTGGTTAACAGTGTGACACTGGACATGGGGTTGATATAAATGGCCATGTATGCTAGTTTAAGAAACAACACAATGCTGTACACGTGTTATGAGTTCACTCGAATGTGGTACAGGCCCTCGTGGTGGAAGTGTGACAAAGACACACTGTGCTCCCAGTATACTATGCAAACCAGAGTTCCAGAAAACCCTTGAGATCTTTCTGTTCTCTGCCTAAATTGGAACCTTGTTTTGCGTATTGGTCACTTCACTGCAACCTTTTAGCATCGGCCTTTCTTGTTTCACCATCTGGGTTGTTTTTTCCTCAAATTATAGCACCAGTATACCCTTCTGTGATAGCTGCACCTTATAAGTACCCCTGTAGCACCTCTTCAACACAGACATAGTTGGATCAAAGTGTCATGACATCTTGGTCAACTCTGATTGCTCAAAGGAGCTCCTTATCCAAAATCCTGAGAAAGTTAAAGTGTGTATGAAGCAAATTGATTGGATACGAACCATTGACAAAATGAGGTTGGCTAAGTTATCATCATCACATACACGCACTGATAAACCAAGGTCATCACTGCCCGCTTACTTAAACAAATCGTCTGATCTAGCTGTTAGAGCAGAATCTTTAAAATTCAGACTAAATCTGCTCCCAACCTTGGAAATCCTCTATATCAGAAACAAGGAGGTATACCCCACTGCTATCTGCGATAAATGCAACGAGAAAGAAAGGCAGTCGCTTTATCATCTACTATTGCAATGCCCAGGTACCTCGGTCTTGGGAGTGGCAAGATTACAAAAATGTGTCCATGATGTAAGGTGGTTGAATTGTGACATTTTTTGGGATAGCCTATCTTCAGGAAATAAAAATTTCCGGTCCGCTGAAGTAGTTGCCTTTTTAAAGGTTTTGGGTCTGGGGGAGTGTATTAATCTCGGTTTAGTAAGCTGTGAAGATGATTTGATGATTTCTTCTGGAGTTTTCAATTGTTTTAAATCTTAATTTTGATTCTGATTTGTTGCGTTTTCTTTGCTCTTAAAGAGTGTTTTGGTTTTTCTTCTTCTTGTTTCTTTTCTCTTTTAAGTTCATGAGATTTTCATGTTTTATATGTGTTAAAAGTCATACATTTGTTATCTGTTTTTGAATATGGCTAAAACACAATAAATAAAAATAAATAAAAACAAGTTATAAAAACCTGTTCTCATTCCGATGCTCCCAAAATGCTCTTTTATTTTGCCACAAGCCCATGTGTGTTCCATTTCTTTCTTTCCTTCTCCTTTCTCATTAGGGTATTCTGAAAGAGTTCAAATAAAAGAGTGGCCAGAGCACCCTTCTTGGAATTATTGATTTAAATGGCTATTCTAGGTTTTGACAAGGTGTTTTGCTTAGTAAAACGAGTGTAACATTCGTATTATGACTACAACATATCCTGTAACTGATCATTAGAAATAAACATTCTGGGGGGTGCTGTTGAGCAGCTTGCAAGATGGCTGCCTAGCTCTCTTGCTCCGTGGCCCGATGGCTGCATATCCGCCTGAATCAGTGGTTCCCTGCATCGTCCCGAGCTGAGACCGTGGGCATTGTGCTGCTTACCGACTGAACAACATTTTGGTCGTTGTAGGGGCGAAAATCGGAGCTCCGGGGCCGCTCCGCTCCCGTGCTGGGAGGCCGACGACTGGGGCCTCCTGGGACGCGTACTCCAGCTGCGGCCCGACCCCCTGTGTCCTGCGTGGGTCCGCCCCCTGGCGCAGACTGACTACCCGGCTCCTTCGCGTAGCTGTGTGGTGAGCTGCCGCATAGAGCGGCGGGCCTGATCTCCGCTCTGCCCGGCCCACTTCGGGGTTGAGCCCTCATGCATCTCTGGGCGGCGCTTCCTTCCATGGCCCCGCTCTCCCTGCTGCGGGGTCCTGTGTTCGCGGCTGGCCCGTGCTGCGCCCCTCTACGGCCTGCCCCTGGTGGAGCAACCGTGACGGCGACATCACTCCTGCAGCTGGCGGATCGTTTACATCACACCGCAGGGGCTGCTGGAGCGGTCCCCCACAACGAAGACACCGAGCCGGAACCACCTGGCGGCTCCCCCGCTGGGTTCCCCGGCCCCGCGGTGGTGGTTGGGGTGGTCCTGCTGCCTCTGGGGCGATGCGGCTCCCCCGCTGGTGCCTCGTGGTCTGTCTGCCACTCCCGATTGGGGCCTGCTGCCGCTCCGACTACCGCCTACATCCTCTGCTGAACGCTGACACTTGCAAGTGAGGAGCTGGGGGCCTGAGATTGCTGCGCACTGACCTATACAGCGGTCGGTCCTGTGTTGGATGGGAGGTTGAGGCCCCCCTTCCCCTACCGATCCCCGAGAGCCCGTGGTCCCAGTGCCAACATCCTACAAAGGCTGCCCTGCGGGGTCTCAGCGTGCCCCAAAACATGTCTGGTAAAGCACACGGGGCCAACAAAACCGGGGCAATTGACAAGTATGCCAAAACACTTTCTAGACAGGAGCAAGCGGGAGCTGCCCTGTCTCAAGACGATCCAGACGCACCCTCATGACCCCCTCAGCCGGACCTCACAACACTAATGGAAACTATGGCAAAGAACCTTGCGTCATTCCACGAAAAATTGGATGACATCAACGCTAGTGTGGCCTCAATGCGCACCAAACTGGATCAGCACGGTGCTAGGCTGGTGGAGGCCGAGACTAGGATCAGGGCCAATGAGGATGGGGTGCACGCGCTCCAAAACACTGTCGCAGACCTGGGTCGCGATATGAAACAAGTCAAGGCGAAGTGCGACGACTTAGAGTCCAGATCCCGCAGGAACAATATTCGCATTATGGGGGTCCCGGAGACGGCCCTCAAAGGCAAAATGGAACTAGCTGTTGAAAATCTCATGAGAGACCTTTTGGGCAATCCTCAACTCTCTTCATTCCTCACAATTGAACGTGCCCATCGAGCATTGGCCCCCCGCCCTAGGCTGGGTGATTTCCCCAAGCCAATTATTGCCAAGGTACTCACCTTCAGGGAGAGGGATGAACTGAAACTGGAGTCTCAGACTATCCGAATCTTTCCCGACTTCTCCGTTAATGTTCAAATGGAGCGCAGGCAGTTCAACTGTGTGAAAAAGCTCCTCAGAGAAAGCAAAGTGGAATACACCATGTTGTTCCCTGCAAGGCTAAAGCTCACCCACCGCAATAAGCTATACTTCTTCACTGTCCCAGAGGAGGCAGTGAAATTCATTGAAGCCCATATTCCCCTCCCTGGCCCGGTGGACGAGCCATTGGATGATCCCTGTCTTGACCCCTGTATTTGGGCCTCCTTCTGTACCACCGGCACACTTGACATTTTCTTGCTGAACTCATGGATCCTTTATCTTGTATATCCATTTTTATTAGTAACTTGTTGTAATAACTCCTGTAAACTTAACATGTGATACCGCTGTACGATCTACGGTGTATTGCACCAATCACTCATTTAAGTCAGGTTCACGGCAGCAGCGACCCCCGCTGCAGTTGCAATGCCGAGGTGGGCTTGTTATTATTACTTGTTGCGCCCCAGTTGGGCGTACAGGCGAGCGTTGCCCTGTTGGGTTTGGCATGCTCGCATTAGGTCCTCGGGTGGGTTTCAGAGCACTGCTGTGTTGGGAGGGGCAGTAAGGGATGGGGGGTACAGTTGTGGGATGTTATAACAAAAATGGCAAGGTAGTAGTGGCTCTGGGCGCGAGGCAACGTGCAATTGCATTGATAGCCAACGCATGTTCAACAAACAATGCCACTCGTTGCTGGGATGTCCCCTGAAAACTGCAAAATGGCTGTTAGGCTAATGTCTTGGAACATCAGAGGGCTTAGCAACTTCACAAAGGCCCGCAGGATAACTGCGTACGCCCAAAGGCATGGGGTCAAAATACTCCTCTTGCAAGAAACCCACGCCCTTGCACACCTTTCGTCCTTTCTCGCTCCGGCATGGGGCCCCAACAAATATTACACTGTTTACTCATCCCAGTCCAGGGGTGACCTCACCTTAATTCATAAGTCCGTGGAATTTTCCCTCCGCACTAGTCACATAGATTGAGAGGGTAGATATGTGATCCTCCACTGTCTGCTCGTTAATACGGAATGCCTTCTGGTTAACACATATGCCCCGAACATAGATGCACCTGAGTTCTTTGATGACATCAATGTCCTGCTCCAAAGATATGTTGGGGTCCCGATCATCTCGGGGGGGTGGACATGAATCTCATATTAGACTCCGAGTTGGACAGATCAGGTGCTTCTCCCTGAATACTGTACAGAGCCGCTCGCCGGCTCCACGCCCACATGGTCTCTGATGGTCTAGTCGATGCCTGGAGAGCGCTCCACCCACTGACTAGAGAGTTTACATTCTACTCTTCTGTGCACGACAGTCATTCCAGAATTGATCTCTTCCTTCTGTCAGCTGGGTTCATTGGGAACACTCTCGACATGCGGATACTGCCGCGCACGCTTTCCGACCACTCCCCTGTCACACTTGACATAACCCTGCAGCCTGCCCTCCCCTGCCACTCCAATTGGCGCTTTAAGTCAGAGGCACTACATGATATAGTCTTCAAGGCCGACATCCTTGCAGATATCACCTCATTTTTTGATAACAACAAACGCCACGACACAACAGATGGGGTTTGCTGGGAGGCATTCAAGGTTTTTATGAGGGGTATGTGCATCTCCAGGGAAGCTGGGGTCCTGAAGGATATTAGGAACTCCTTACGACGCTCCGAGACCAAGCTCAAGGAATTGGAGCGCGAGTACGCTTCCGCCCCTTCCCCTCCCAAGTTGGCACAGATACGAACGGAACTGGACACATTTGAGGCCCTCGCCCTCAGCGAGATAAGATACTACGACCGACCCGTTGCGGCTCGGAAGTATGGCGAAGGGGAAAGGCCAGGTCGAACTCTAGCCCGACTGGCCCGGATCGAGGGGGGCAGAGCCCGGATTGATAGTATTATTGACAAGAACGGAGTGCGGCAGTGGTCCAACCAACCCATTCTCGAGACCTTTGCAGATTTCTATGCAGCCCTCTACGCTCAGCAATGCGAGCAGAGCCCACAGGATCTGGATCTCCTCCTTGATCATATCCCCATGTCCCTCATATCTCAGGCCACCAAAGAGCAATTAGACACACCCTTCACCCTTGATGAAATCGCAGTGGTCATCTCGGCCCTCCCTAAGGGAAAAGCTCCCGGTCCAGACAGCCTAACCGCCGAATTCTATCAGGAACATGTCGCCCTACTGGCCCCGCGTTTGCACGAGGTGTGGGATGAGTCGCTATGCCTAGCTATCCTCCCCCAGTCCCTCGAGAGGCTGTCATCATCGTGCTCCCCAAACCGGGTAAGCCCCTTGATGAATGCGGCTCCTATAGACCTCTGTCCCACATGAACACCGACACAAAAATTTTCACCAAGATCATAGCAAATAGGTTCCTCCCATCATGAAATACCTGATCCACCCGGACCAAAATGATTTTGTCCCCGCCCGCTCCATTTCATGGCAATACCTGTGGGCGGTGCTTGAGAAGATGGGAATCGGCCCGTGCATGCTGTTCTACATTAAACTGCTATATATCAACCCTGTGGCCAAGGTCCTGGTTAACTCTCATTTGTCAGCTTCCTTCGCCCTCCACAGAGGGACACGTCAGGGATGCCCATTCTCTCCCCTGCTTTTTGCGATGGCCATCGAGCCCATGGCGGATAGTGTACGGGACAATCACACTCGTAAGGGGATACGCCTACGGGATAACCCCGATATTATATCACTCTACGCGGACGATGTACTCCTTTACATCAGGGACCCCTCGGTCCATCTTGACCCAATCATCCGCGAAATAATCAAAATTGGTACATTCTCAGGCTTCACCATAAATTACACCAAATCAGAAATCTTCCCCCTCACACCCGCAACTCCCCAACCGGCATGCGTATACCCGCTCAAGTGGTCCCCCGGGGGCATCAAGTACCTGGGGGTCCAGGTAGCCCTCTCGAAATCCTCTTTGCTGGCTGATAACTATGTGGCTGCCGTGCAATATGCTGAGGCCAGGATGAAGAGATGGTGTAACCTCCCTCTCTCACTATCAGGGAGACTATCGCTAATCAAAATGGTCATAGTTCCAAAACTCCTATACATATTTGCTAACGTTCCACTCTGGCCCGGGAAACAATACTTTGCGGAACTGCATGCGGGGTGTGCCCACTTTCTGTGGCACTCTGGTGCCGTACGCAGGAAGTGGCAACATATGACACTACCTTATGAGAAAGGGGGCTTCAATGCACCGGACCTAACCCAGTACTGGATAGCCGCACAAGCTCAGCACGCTACACACTGGTACCGACACCAGGACCCTCCCCCGCACGTTAAGCTTGAGATCCTCGCGACTGGGGAGGTGAATGTTATGTCCCTGATCCTCTTCCATTCGTATCATTCGGATGCCCCGGCCGACCCAGTGGCCGCCACTATCAGGGCGTGGAAACAGGGTCTACTAGCCCACCCTGAAACTCCTCCGTACTACAAATGGCTACCCTCCAGGTCATTTCCGGGCCTTGCCCCCACGCATGATAACCTCCTTATGCGTCACTGGCTGGACCTGGGATATCATTCACTATCTGACTTGTTCCCCGAGGGGAAATTCATCACCCCGCAGACATGGAGGCCAGGGCACTCCAAGTCCTCTCTGGAGTTGCTGCAATACTTTAGACTCAGAGCGGCAGACCAAGACATGTGGCCCTCATACCCGGACGAACCCCTTGAGTCCCCCGAGATCTCTTACATTGCTAACTCCGCAGGGGGTAGGGGCATAGTGTCTACCCTGTATAAAATGCTGATGGCACGAGCTGTAGAACCCCCCCATATGATCCGGGGTGCATGGAGCCGTGAGCTGGGGTTGGACATCACTGATGGTATGTGGGCAAAAATGTGCATACACACATGCAAGGTCCCCCTCAATTCTGGATTTAGATGTGTGCAATACAAGTTACTTAATCGCCTGTACTATACCCCCCATGCGGTTGGGAAGTTTGCACGTGATCACCCCACCTTTGTCGGAGGTGCAGATCCACTGATGCAGACCACGCCCACATGTTCTGGTCCTGTGGGGCACTGGCCCCATTCTGGGAGGCTGTACTAGGGGCCCTCTCAGAGATGGTGGGGTTCCGGATCGACCCTGACCCCCTGGCTCTATTGTTCGGGCTGTGGGAGGGGACTGAGGCAAGGCGTGTCGCTAAATTCCTGAATGTGGGGGCGATAGTGGCTAAGAAATGCATTCTGCAGTGCTGGAAGCGGCGGTCCTCCCCTTCACTGGAGACGTGGTTAAAGGCTCTTACCTGGACGCAAATGTGTGAAGAGGACTATATTAACACACTGCCTGTGAAGGCTCGCCCTAAAAACGTATGGACAGAGTTTTGTAGCTATCTGAACAGCAGGGCGGACCTAGAGCTTCTGTCTTCTCCTCCATCACCTGAGCAGCCGACTGGGCGGGCTGAACTGTGAACTGTAAATGGCCTTGCCATATTTAATCTGCTCCTATGAATGTACGCGGTCTGCTGTAGAGACTTTGCATTGTTATCCATGCTTTAAATATGTAACATGAGCTGTTGTTGTAATGTGTAATGCGCCAGTCACTGCTTCTTGCCAATAAAGAAAAGTTAAAAAAAAAAAGAAATAAACATTCTAAAATTGCAAAAAGGCAGATTACAATGTTAGTCCAATTACATTATTTCCTTTTTCATAGATTCTTTTGCTGAGAATCCACACCATTTCATTTCTCAAAATGTCCTTCCTTCTTGGGAAGGGTTGTGCTCAGACTGAAATCAATGACCTGTTTCTTCTGGGAGCAACAAGGCAATGTTTCATTGTACGTGCTGGCCACTGAATGGTAGTGCCTTGAATGTGTAAACACCATGCACACACACTAGTAATTACCACAATATAGAAAGAGACACAATTCTAGACCCTGCCACCAGGCCCTTTGGTCCATTACAAGGATTTCATGATCCCAAGCAACCCCTTCAGAGCCCTCAGTGTGATGATGATATTCCAGCAGAAAATATTTCATGACAGTGTTTGTCTCCTTTTACCATGCCAGTCCCCTACGTGGGGGATGCCTCTATCGCTGCAGCTTTCATTTTACAGGGGCAATGCACTGGTCTTGGATGCAAGACCACGCAGAGCAACAGAGGTTCGAATCTCAGATCCGCACTTAGATAACGGAACTTAGGTATGATATAAGGCGCTTTATAAAAAAAAACAAATAAATAAATAAAGCATATTTAAAAAACTCTCCTTCAAAATATCTGTGTTTTTTCTCTTGTCACATAGCTTTCAACAATGGCTGGAGTGGCTCTAGAGTAACCACACACCTGATACAATGACACCTGCCTAGAGAGAGAGAGTGAAAAAGACTGAGAGAGAGAGAGTGTTTTAGAAAGAGAGAGAACCAGAGTGCAGAGACTAATAGAGGGAGTTCTATAGACTGTTTATAATATTTAGGGTACAACTAGTTGTATTTTATTTTTCTATACTTGGGTGTTGATAAGAGGACCTGTGTGGTATCTGGAGCAAAGATCGTTTTTAGATGATGTGAAAATTTTAATTTAGATAAAACAGATGTTTGAAAAATAAAAGTGAGACCAAATTTGAAAAATAGAAGCAGACAATAAATGTGATAGGAAGGAATATATGAGGTAGTCTGAGGCGAGGACGGGGATGACCCCTCATTTTAAAATTTAACGAAGACATTTAAAAATAAAACGCACACACAGTTTTGGGAAACAAACAAAAGGGTAAGCAGGGTAAACGTGTACAATGGTAGCTGGTTCCCTGTTATTATGTCAGCAAAACAGGCCTCACTACAAGGTGGAGAACATGAGCCAGAGGAAAAGAGGGAGTGTGCGGCATGGAGGAGTTAGGGGAGCAGCAGAAGGAAAACCCGTTCCACATCATTTGAACGAATAAAAGGCACCATGAAGAACTAGTGGCAAAGTTACATTTTTTTAAACTTAAAGCCGTGGCAATGCAAAGAATACAAAAGAGGTAAACTACAAGCTTTATTCACAATTGCCATAAACGCCTCTGAAACACATCCTAGCCTTCTATCAGGCTTTGTGCTCTATGTTCATTATTGTGCTGTTATTTTGCCTAAGTTCTATTTCCTCAATTTTTAAAAAAAAAACACATTTCAAAAGATGCATTTGGTTCACATAGTGATTCATTTGTAGCCAAATCAACAAATATGTTTTCAAAGTTTTTGCTAAAGTTGACCATCCACCTTATTTAAGATTAGCTGTGCATTAGATGGCAGATGCCAGTGGGTGTCCTCTAGGGTATAGTGCTCAGTTCCAAAAGCTGATTTTTCATAAGCATTTTTATAGTTTCTTCGGGCCTCTATAGGCCATAGATTTCTTTTCAAAATGCAAGGATGCAGGCTTATGTCTGATGTCCAGGCTGTAGTTCGTCCACACAATAATCTGCCATGCAGACCTAAAACTCTCTCCTTTGGGAAGGTCTCCTGTACAGTGGTGAGGGCATCAAAAGGTTAGTGATTTCCCAATCCCACATACATTTCCCTTTGGATTTGGCTCACCAAATTCCTTTAGCGGGTCACTTGGGAGTGACTAAGACAACGGGCCGGTTGTCTGTGCACTTTTATTGACCACAGTTTGTCATGAAAGTCAAGGAATGTGTCTAGTCCTGCCCGACTAGTCAGCCTTCTGGCAAGTCTGACGGTACCACAAAGGCCTACTTAATTCCACTCCACTGGTTGGGTGGCCTTTAGAAAGAATGGGCATGGACATGAGTCCTTTGGATCCCCAGACCAGTTCAGGGAACAGATACATCTTGGTGGTGGTATATCACGCCACTAGGTACCCTGAGGCTGTCCCTTTGAGGAGCATTAAAGCCCCCGTGATTGTGAAGGCTCTGACTGAGAAATTCTCCCATGTTGGTTCCCCCAAGAAAGTAATTTCTGACAGGGTAACAAACTTCATATAAGCATATATATGAAGGCTGTGTGGGAAGAGTGTGGAGTCACCTACCGGTTTTCTACATCCTTGCATCCACAAATAAACGGTCTGGCTGACCTGAACCAAGACCCTGGAGGCATGATAGTTGGCTTGGAAGAGCACCTGAGGAGAAAATGTGATATTCTCCTGCCATGCCTTCTGTTTGCTTATGGGAGGTGCCACAGAACTGAGTAGGGGTTAGAACCTTTGAGCTTCTTTTTGGACACCCTGTAAGAGGTCACATCAGTCTAGTAAGAGAGGGATGGGAGGGCTACCCCTCATCCCTACACAAGATATGGAGGACTATGCACTTGGCCTTCGGTCTAGAATGACAAAGTACGTGGAGCAGTCGACCAAGAATCTAAAGACCTGTCAGGAGCTGATGGGTGTGGATTATTAAACCTGTCAAACCCGGTGCCCTTCAGGAAAAGTGGAGTGGGCCTTACTGTGGGCTGGAAAAAGTCAGTGAGTTAAATTATCTCATTGACATGAAAGGACCTAAACAGATGTGCAGGGTCTTTCACGTCAACCGGCTAAAATCCCATTATAGCGGGGATGACTTGGTCATGGAGTTAGTAGCAAATGGAGGGACTGAGGAGAAGACAGATCCACTCCCTAACCTCCTGCACACTGAAGCCACAGATGGGTCAGTTGAAGGTGTCAATCTTCCAATGGACCTGTCAGAACAGCAACTGACAGACTGTTCCATTTACTGGGATAGTTTACTAGTCTGTTTTAGCTGACTCCAGGTTGCGCATATTGGTACACCCATAATGTGGAAACTGGAGACAGTACTCTGGTGAAGAGCAGGATTCACCTGATGTTCAATCAGGTCGGGGCCCAGAAGGACTTTTCTAAGATGTTGTCCCTAGGAGTGATAGAGCAATCTCATATGCCCTGGGCTAGCCCAGTGGTACTGGTCCCTAAAAAGATCAGCGGTGAGAAGACTGAAGTCCACTTGTGTGGGCTACAGGGGACTCAGTTCTGTCACAAAGACAGATGCTCACACCATTCTTTGGGCAGATGAGCTCATTGACAAGCTCAGCGCTGCCAAGTCAATGAGTACCTTTGACCTCACAGCAAGGGACTGGCAGGTCGGCTTGACAGATAATACGAGAGGTCCGTATTTTCAACCCCAGAAGGACATTGTCAGTGTACTGTGATGCCCTTCGGATTGAAGAACGCCCCAGCCACTTTTCAGAGGATGGTTAACCAGGTGTTGTCTGGACTAGAAAACATCAGTGTAGCCTATTTAGATGACATTACTGTGTTCATCTACACTGGGGAGAATCACTTAGCCTATTTGAAATAAGTGCTTCAGGCGCTGCAGAACACAGGTCTGACTATGAAGGCCACAAAGGGCCAGATAGAGCAGGGCACAGTGACGTACCTAGGCCACCTGGTTGCTGGAGGTAAGAAACAACCTCTTGAAGCAAAAGTACAGGCTGTGAAGCATTGGGACATCCCCACGACACAGACAAGGTGAGACCCTTCCTTGGTCTTGCCAGATACTACCGGTCATTCCTCAAGTGGTATGGGACAATTGCCATGCCCCTTAATGATGTAACTTCCAAGAACATGCCAAAGAAGGTAACTTGGACTCCTGCCCGTCAAACCTCCTTTCAGGATTTGAAGGATGGACTCTGCACGGTCCCTGTTCTGAAAGTGCCAGACTATGGTCAGGAGTTCATTAGCCAGACTGACGCCTGTGATTTTAGGATTGGAACAGTGCTAGCGCAGCTGATCTCTGAAGGGGTATAAAGGAAACTACCTATGAGTAAAAATAAAACACTCACAACTTCTTGTACCCAGTTCAGATTGCACTTTGGATTAATTCAGACACCAAATAATTAACTCTCTTTAAAATTGTATGTCTCCACCAGGAACAATTTCTCGTTGTATTTGATATTTTCCTCAGTTCCTGTGTGAGTAGGGTAACCTCACTTCTGTATTCTTTACTACGTAGCAGTTCTTATGCTTTAGGGCTAATTAATTCATGACCCTGTTTGTTAATTTAGGGCCGGCCACCTTGGCCTTATTCCCTAGGCTGCTATCACTCATTGCACCTAAAAACACCCTTTCATGCACATTTATCCCATCTCCCTTCTCTCTAGACAGGGAGGGGTTGAAATACTTTCCTCTTTTATGCACATCATGACGCTATAGTTTTTTGCCATGATAAAATGCCTCTTTGAAGAATGTAACAGATGTTAATAAATCAATGAATACGTCTGTATTTCTAATCATTACCAAAGGAGGCATAGAGGAAACTACCTATGAGTAAAAATAAAACTCACAGCTTCTTGTACCCATTTCAGAGTGTCCTTTGGATTAATTCAGGCACCAAATAATTAACTCTCTTAATAATTGTATGTCGACACCAGGAACAATTTGTCATTGTATTTGAACGCTGAAGGGGCAGAGCAACCTGTTGCCTACACGAGCAGGCGATTAACAAAAAGGGAAAGAAACTGGGCCATTGTTGAAAGGGAAGCTTAAACGGTCATGTGGACAGTGAAGATGCTGAAGCCCTACATCTTTGGGTCACACTTCACTATCCAAACAGACCACCAGCCTCTTAGATTGTTAATGGCCATGCAAGGGGAGAACCCTAAGCTTTTGCGTTGGGCCATATCCCTACAGGGATTAGATATAGACATCCAGCACAAGCCATGCTCTCAGCCTGGAAATGCAGATGGCCCAAGACAATACTTTCACCTAGATGATGAACCAGACCTTCAGTAGGGTGGTGGTTTACATGTTGAGGCTGTGGGGCATGTGAGGAATTTGTCCATCCGCATGGTGGGTGTGCGCTCGCCTGGGCTTTTTGAAATGTTTAACTAAATGGAATGATGGTAGACCAGCTTTTGGAAAATGTGTGGGCTAATCCACACACATTTTCCTGTGCTCACACCACCACAAATGCATAGACCCTTGTACTCTGGGTGGACACAGTCTACAGGCACAGTCTGCCCTGTCATATTTAGTTGGAATGTGACAGCCTGGAGTGCACTATGTCACTCTAGGAAGGGGGAGGACCAGGCTTTCCCTGCCATCGTCAGCGTGATGAACTAACAAAGGCTCCATGGATCTGCCATGCTTCTTTGTTAGGCCTTGTAGCTCGTGGCAATGATTAACATACCAAAAGAGGGTACTTTAAACAGGCCCACAAGGGACCTAGCTGCAGCGGTTAACAAAGGAGACAGGGAATCCAACAACCTTTGATATTTAACTGTGTCAACCTGAAGCCAGCTCCCGCCCTCAGTATCATTGACAGTGAGCTGTCAAGTCTGGGACTGCTGTTTACAGTAGGTCACCCTCTAGGGGGACCCCAGTCATAAGGTACGAGAATGTGGTTTGCAGGAACCAGAGAGTCTGGTCTCACCGCAACTTTAAGGGAGAACTGTCACTTTAATAGGGACCACATAGAGAGGGCCATTAACCAGACAGACTCTTTCACCAAAAACAGACAGGAAGATGGGTGGGAATTAGTGTCACAAGGAAGTGTGGTCAGAGCTTTCTGTTGAGAGAGGTTTCTGCCATTTCAGTTCTGGGGCGCACCTTGTTCCTGTTAACACCCCTTTACCTTTCCTGTTGCAAAGCACTCTGGTTATGACCTCACGCATAAAGGAGATTGTTGATAGAGACCACAGGATTGGTTCATTAGGTAGGTTTAACCTACACCAATCAATGTGGCCCACTTGACTTGAAAAGAGGGATGGAGCCCCTCTTTAAGCAGATCATCTGAAGGCTTCACCAGAAACAGAAAGCATAACTCATCCCTGAACCCTGGCTGAAGGTACAGTCTGCCTTACATCTTCTACCATTGAAGGAAGGCATGGATATCCAAAGTGGGAAGCAAAATCCCTTCCCTAAACATCTCCCAAGGAACCGAGGGAGATACAGAACTCAGAGGACCTTCCAGCTACTACAAAACTGGTACCCAGCCAGCATGCAGCATGCCCTGCTAGGCTCTGCAGCAAGTTGCCCGGATAGGAAGTGCCAGAAGGTCTCTCAACCTACAACCAAGGAAAAGGCAGCTGCCTGCAACACAATCCACAGCTGTGGGACGGTCGCTTTAAAGGATGACTCAAGCCCATTGAAGAAGCTGGGAGAAGTGCCTCTATGAGCATCTACCAACGTCCGAATTAAAGAACATTTTTGAGCCGGCCAAGTTCCTCGATCCGCAACCGGCGGCAATGCTGACTGTTGTCAAGCCACCATTGCTTAAGGACATCACAGATGTCTCAACCAGTGCTTCAGAACCGCAGATCAGCACTGATACAACAATTACTGACCCCCAGCCGCGGTGTAGGCCAGCCTGCAGCCCTTCATCCAGTTTTCCTCGCCGAACTGTGTTGCCACCTGATACCCTCAGCTGACTCCCATCTCAAACTCTGTCACAGAAGCCATGCAAAGCACCCTGAAGCCAACTCGACCCTGTTGAGCACCAAGAACACCTACAACAAAATGTACATTTTGGTTCTCTCCCAATTTCTCCCTTTGTGCAGAAGCCAAGAAACCCGAAACTGTTCTCGTTATTAACCAATGAAAAGTGTACAAATAAATCCATAGAGAATCCATCAGGTCCAGGAGCATTACCCTTCTTAAGATCTTTTATGGGCTTAGTGATTTCATTCATGTGAATTTAAGTTACTTAAATCGATGTTAATAGGATGGTTATGTCTCACACGGTCAAAAAAATCTTTAATTTTAAAATTAGAATGCGTTTGATCTGAAGAATGGAGATTTCATACAATTTTGTTAAAACCTCCAGGATATCAGCATCAGAGGAAACTATTTTGCCGGAGTCATTTTTAAACTTAGTTATTCTAGATCTTTCTTTTTTAGTTTTAAGATATGAGGCTAGAGCTTTATCACTCTATTAGATAATTGATATATTTTAGATTTGAACTTCAATGCCACATCGTAGGTTTGTTCCGTGAATTTTTTGTTGATGGAAAAATGAAGGGTCAAGGTTTGTTTAAGTAAGTTATTGTTTGCTCTAGTATTGTATTTTTTCTTTAATACACTTAATTCATCATATATGACATCACGTTCTTTCTTGGCTTCTTTCTTCCTTTTGGCTACCAATGAGATAATGGCCATCATTATAAGTGCCGGTCCAACGGTGCCAGTAAGCTTACCAGCACCATTTTTTCTGGACCGGCACACTACAACTCTGCGGGGCGGGTGTCCTCCCGCCCGGCAGGTCAGACCTGCTGGGTGGGACGGCACCTGCCCACACAGTGTTCACGGGAGCACCGGCACCCTTACCAATAGTGCCGGTGCTTCTGTGTCCCTATTCCCATAGAGTCGTAAAGTACTCTATGGGAATGGGGACTAACGAAATTACTGGTACCTGACTTCCCCGCCGCCAGACTTGGAATAGCCCGGTGGGACCGGGAGTCAGGCGCTGGTAATTTGTTGACGGTCCGGTGACAACCTGGCAGTAGCATCGGCAGGGTTATCGACAGGCCCGTAATGAGGCCCAATGTGTCCCCGCAAAGCCGCTTTATATGCATCCCATTTATTGACAGAAGAGGTGTCTTCATCTTAATTAATGTGAAAGAAAAAGCTGTGAAAATGAAGAAAGGGTTTTTGAAAATTGGCATCCTGAAGAAGTGAGATGTTAAATTTCCATCTACTTATACAATTCTTAACAAATCCCAGATCTATATTGGTGATTACAGGAGAATGGTCTGATATTAGAGAGCATTTAATTGCGGAGTAGATTATTGCACATACCAGGGATTTGGGGATACATATGTAATCAATATGCGATAGCGAGTTATGTGGGGAGGAATTAAGGGAGAACTCTAGGTCAGTGGGATGCAAGAGCCTCCAAGTGTCAACAGCTCTGATTGCCTTAAAACATTTAGGGGTCGATTCATGGAGCAAACGTGCGCCGAAAATCCCAGCGCAAGCAGGCGCAGGTGGCGCAAGCGTGAGAAACCCAGCGCACGCGCACGCGTGCGATTCAATGAAGACGCTGCGCGTTTTTCTCGCTGTCCGTGCGCCAAATCCTGACATAGCGCACGCGGGCACACACGGCGTGCGCTACGCGCACAGCAAAAGCGCACTTAGCGCGGCGCACACAACCAAAGTGTGCGGAACAGTGGGCATAACACACGGAATGGGGAATAATACGTGAAAAAGAAGGCGTAACTGGGGAAGTACTGCAAGGAACTACACGGAACGCCCACACACACGCGAACAACCCGTATTCATGGATTAGAATACGGGAAACCCGTGCACGGCAAAAGACGCACACAGGCGTCAACGCGTCCGCCAAACGAAGGCAGGCGGAAGCATCCCCGCGCACAGTATAAAAGTGCGCGCAAACAACAAACACGTATATACAGCTACGATGAATGCCCCATTTGTCGCAGCACTGATCGTGGGACACCGCAGGAGGAGGAGAATAGCCAGGGCATGCATTTTCGCACCACGGACAAGCCTTTTTGGGATGCCTGACGACCAGGTCTATGGCAGGTGTAGGTTTCCACCCCATATCATCCTAGACCTGGTCAGGGAGTGGGAAGATGACCTTACATCCCCCACCCTTTGCTCCCAAGCATTGAGCCCCTTGGAGAAGGTGCTCAATGTCCTGCATTTTTTGGCCACTGGGTCATTTCAGCGGACTACTGCCATAGTGGGGGGGGTCTCACAGGCCATGCAGTCACGCTGCCTACACCAGGTACTGGCAATCATGACAGCGCGCCCCTCAGTCCGCAGGCACATATACATGCCCAGAACACCCGCAGAAAGGCAGGCCGTTGTCCTGGATTTTTTCAGGGTGGCACACTTCCCCAAAGTGCTTGGTGCCATAGATTGCACCCACCTAGGGCCACTGAGTACATCTACTGAAACCGCAAGCACTGGCATTCCATCAATGTACAGGTGGTATGCGATGCAAAGGGAATCATCACCTCTGTCTATGCAAACTACCCTGGCTCCACCCATGACAGTTTCATATACAGAATGTCCACCCTGAGCCGGGCCCTGGAAGCTGGGCAGCATGGCGACACATGGCTCCTAGGTGAGTACAAATGCCCTTGCACATGCATGCATGTCACACACACACAAATACACAAACCCCAATAATCACAACCATTTACACCTCCCCAGGGGACAGTGCCTACCCTCCGAGCAACCACATGATGACGCCAATCCGGAACCCCACCACACCACCCCAGGTAAGATACAACGCCGCCTATATTGCAACCAGGGCCATAGTGGAGCGCACATTCGGAGTGCTCAAGTCTTGTTTCCGCTCCCTTGACCGCTCTGGCGGGCAGCTACTCTATGCACCCCCAGCAGTGTGCAGGATCATTGTGGCAGCATGTGTCCTGCACAATGTTGCAACACGGCAGGGCGTACCGGTGGACATGGTGGTGCCCCCACATCCCCAACTACAGGCACAGGCGCTGCCCATGGGAGGGGACAGGGCACGTGGCGAGGAAGCCTGGACCCAGCTTGTGGCCACATTTTTCACCTAAACTCCCACCCCTGCGGAGTGCACACAGGCCTGGCACATACCAGGTGACAATCGATGATGACAAAGAGACAGTCAACTGTCACAACCCTACCACCCTGAGATAGTTGCCATGGAAGTGCCACATTGTCTGCATCCCTAGCTACTTAAACACAAGCTATCCTGTGGGACCAAAAGTCACACATATGACATGACATGATATGGCATTTGTAACGTGCCTATACACAAGTATTTCAAGGTGCGATGAGGCAGGGAGGGGGGAACAAGGGAAGACAGACAACAATACTACTAGGCCAGGTGTCATTTAGATTGTGCAAGTGCAGGGGTAGGGGGAAGGGAAAAGTGCAAGGGGAAGGGGAGGGGGGAGTGCAGTACAGGGTAAGTAGACTAAAAAACAAATAAATAGGCCAGCTGGTGGCAACTGCAAAGGTAAGTGCAGACAAGTGCTGGGAAGGGGGGGCTGTAGGGATAGAAAGACAGTCCCGCAGTGCAGGGGTTGCCAGGGAGGCAGTGCAAGTGGAGAGTGGCTGGGCCAGGGACCGAGGTCGGTGAGAGTGGCCCAGTTGCAGATCCAGTGCAGTTCCAGTGAAGAATTTTGCAAGGGAGAGGCAGAGAGAAAGCAGAAGCAAAGAGGAAGGTCTTGAGGTGCTTCTGGAACCGGAGATTGTTCTCCTCAAGTTCCAGTGAGGCAGGAAGGCTGTTCCAGAGGGAGGCCCCTGCCGCGGAGAGAGATCTACCCCCAGCTAGTTGCTTTGAGAAGCGGATGACCCTGACATGCAAGGTGTGAATCACACACACCTGCAAAACAGGCCATGGCCATCACTGTTATGTCACTGAAACCCTCCCAAACCACAACATGACATGGCAAGCAATACCCATACACCAACACAGTAACAATAAGGTACACATTGCCATGTCAAAAATGTACAGTGGCATCAGACAATGATGCCTGACATGGAATCAGATGAAATGACTGACCAACAACCTCCCACCCAAAATAAGTCATTTCCAAATGCATTACAAGAGTTGTAGACATAACTGTTAGGCGATCCTCTGCACACCGATCCACTGCACACCAGAATACTGCTCACATTTCCCCAACACCTCCCTCCAGGGTTCGAGGCTCATGTGATTCGGTTTACCCAAAGGACCGAAAGCTCCGTACCAGGTATGATTTACGGGCTCGATTGCAACCCTTCCTGCACTGGCAGTTGCCATGGAGAACATACAGCAGAAGAGGCGGCGTTACATCTCCACGCCGATCGGTCACTTGCTCACGTGATCCAGAGTGGCGTTCCTCATGTGACCTTGGTGGACGTCACATGACCCCGAAACGCTCAGTATATAAGGTTTGAGACACGGAACACTCATTGCTTCTCAGCTGTCTTCAGACCCTGTTTGGCGTTACGTTTTGGTTTGCTTTCATGGTTTACCTTGATCTTGGAACTCTTTCTTGGACTCCTTCGGATTACCCCTTTGTACCTTTGCTTGGAACTGTTTACCTGTTGCTGGATTTCGGACACGACCCTGACTTGCCTTTGGATCATCCCTTGGTACCTTGTTGAACTTTTACGCCATTTCCCTTTTTGGGATTCAAGTCACGCCTTCAGTCCTACAGGTGGTTTATCCTGCATCCACACTTGTCTGCGGTCCTCATGTTCTAGGGATCGCCTCATCTGAGTCTTAAACCTCCCTCCTAGGTTTCCTGGGTTTTCCAAACACCGAATAGGTAAGGCTATTCAGATCCTTTGGTTATTGTGATTATATACTGTAATTGCCTTGTACTTAACCTCACACTTTTTGACAGCAGCATTGGTGTTCCAGAGGTTCAGTGGATCCCGGAAGTAACATCTCCCACCTGTGGCCCCAAAGGTCGCACAGCGGGTTTCTTTTAGTTCCCCTGTGCGTCACTTGAGGACGGAGGTTTCAACGGTCTACACGACACTCAAGTCAGAACAATAACATAACAATGAATGCCTGTCTACATGCACATTGTGCATTGCAAAATCAACACTGCATCTTCTGTGTGCTGTGTCCAACTCCTGCAACACACTGCTCAGCGCACAGCAGAGTGAACAGCCATTGTGTGTGATACACACCCTGAGCATCACATCTAAGCGACAGACCACATCAAAAAGCAAATTAGGCATGTACAGGATCCATAATTGGTCACAGAACATGTGCTGCAGGGACACAGTGGGCACCAGAAGGCAAACAGTGTACACGTGGATATGCAAGGGTGGTTGTACATGTAGTGAATCATAGTGCAAGTGTGTGGGTCAGTAAGGACATGCACTCAACATATGCATGTGCAATCAAGTGACCATCAGTGTCCTCTACACATCACATGTGAACATTCACCATGTGTACACCCCAGCATGTCAAACCACAACTATCCCCTCACACCTAAAAGGTAAACACAACACATGAACAGGCATTGATCAGCAGAACACAACATGTACATAGGATACCATCATTACAATGTCAGGGCTCCCATCATACTGCAGGGCAAGGCAACTATCAACAACAAACCCCCCCTCCCTCACAAATGACCATGACCCACTGAACAACTGCACCTGGGTCATGGAGCCTTCAACCCTCAATTTCACCTGGCCACAGGATCATCCTTCCCCTTCGTCACCATCTCCCACCTTGTGTGTAAAAAGTTGCCTGCACCCTCAGAGTCCACCCTCATTATTTGCAAAATCACAAAATCCAAGCCAGAAAAACGAACCAGAACACCCTCCAGTAGATGACTTGACGTAGCAGTACCTCACAAAGGTCAAGTACTACCACAATGATGTAACAACCAAGGTAGCACAGTAAAACAATGTCACAACAGGATGTGAACCATGTGTGGTACATAACATAGAATGATGCACCATGAACGGATGTGTACTGTGACAGGTCCCGTGTACAGGCGCGGGAGTGTCACGAAACAACTACCCCCACCGTGTCCCGGGTGCCTGCAAGGTCAAACTCACACAGGCCTCTGAGACCCTGGTGGGGAAGGAGGGACAGGGATATGCAGTCGGGACAGCTGTTAGCACACTGGAAAACTGGAATGAGTGGCAGGAGAGGGGAGGAGGAATGACACATGAAAGTAGGGAATGCACAAAAATGTACTACCTGCATGAACACATACACAATCCGAACAAACTTGGACATCATTGTCATGGCCTTCTGTAGTCCAGGCTTAGGAGTGGCATGAACCAACCACCCCCTCTAGGGTTTTGGCGCCTGCAAGTTTGGGGCTTACACAGGCATCCGCAACCCCAGCGGGGAAAGAGGGTTAGGGAACGTTGCTTGGATAGGTACGGGAAGCAGGAACACCGGTTAGAGGGTACAGGGTTTAAAATTGGATAGGACTCCGGGTGATTAGGGGAAAAAAAAATACCAAATTGAATTACACATTCATCCATGCATTAGTGCACCCCCCAGCAAGCCTATGCAGAGCAGTTTGAAAGAAAAACAACAAGACACTTAGCTCTGGTTTTGAGTGCTGGCCTCCTGCCTGCGCACTCTCAGGTCCGGTTACAAGAGCACTGCAATGCTGCAAAGAGAGCCACAGTCAATAATCTGTACGTGCCCATTACACAAAAACACACCCCCAAACATGCCCCATAGCAACAAACTACTCTACAAACAGACAATCCGGTGTAGATGCTTTGTACCCATATATAACATTACCCCTGTGATGGGTCATACACAGTCAATGCAGTAAGTCAGCCGCCGGTGGGTGCGTGGCAAATAGAACACCAATGTGTCACATTCACACAACATGCAATGTTCCCTGGGTAAGCAGACAGACCCATATAGCAAGGCATGACTTCAGAACAAGTCGTGTTCCACCATGACCAAAACAAAGTTGGCAGTGCATGTATCAAAATGTACATGGAAATGAAATGCACTGCACCCGAGTATGTCCCTTGCTGTATGTCCCTGTGAGCTGCCCCTTTCCATGTCTCGGAAGGCTACATGGTTGATACAAGTGCCTCAATGGAACTTGGTGTACCAGAGGGTATATGCCACTGCCCCTGCAGGTGTCCCAGACAACCTTACAATCAACAGCCATCAGTCCACCAACACATCTGAGCTGCATTGTGTGCTTCAACACCAATATTCGTCCAAGCTCACCCTCAGTGGTGTGACTAAGCCTGCATGTGCAACTCGCCAGGTGCAAGCTTTGCTGTGTTGTGGCCCCCCTGTGCTGCTCACCTTGCCTGGAGTTCCTTGGAACACGTCAGCAGTTCTAGGATGTAGGTCTGCAATCCCTGTGCCTCTGCTTGTGCACACATGTGCATGTGGGTAACAACAAACGTGTCCAGAATTCAGACGTCCAATGGGCCATGTCTGCTGACAAAGGTGCTCTGGAGGCTCATCCCCCTGCAGAAAGGGCATGAAACACATGATTAATGCTTTAAAGTCATCTGTGTGTGTCTCTTCAGGCATCTCATTACTGGACCATGTCAGAGACTTACATCAGAAATCACACCATCAGTCCGTCTTTCACATCCAAAGTGTGGAACACACTATCTACGGCATGAATTGCAACAAGCACATGTACAGTTAAGATAAGAAACATACTACACAATGCATAGCAATGAATGTACACATTAATCATGAAACACCCCATCTAGCAAAAGCTGAACAGTGGACAATAACACTGCAATCATCCCCACTAGGGGTGTCAATACAAGTCACACAGCACCAGACATGCCACAGATATGACAGTCCAAAGCCCTTGTGTAATTGGTTGTCACACCGAACCATCCTTGCGAGCCCATGGATAAGGGAGGCAGGAGTGGCATATGTGAGTCAAGGACCCCAAGCAGCAAACACATACACAAGACAAGCCTGAAGGGCCCAGCTGGAACAGACAGTGGATGCCTTCAAAAGCCACAAAGCACTGCACCGTTACATGAAAACACAATAGACAAGCAATTTTAAACTATATTAACTAATTACACTAACTATGAAAAACCTACATTACCTAATTAAACTAACTATCAAACAGAAACTTAACTAAGTAAACTAAAAGAAAAATCAAAAATGGCCACATACGACCCGGGGGGGAGGGGAAGCACCCAGGAGGGGAGAGGTACAGGGTGCTGCTCAACACCCACATGCAATGATGCTGAGCCAAAAAAAAAACCTCCATGGGCTCAACGCCTGCACAGCCTGACCTATGTGGGAGATAGATGGTCGTCCCAGTCTGGCTAATCCTGGAAAGGAGGACGTGGCACAGTAGCCTGGCCACGCCTAGCCGCAGCTTTCCCCTCGTCGGCAGCAAGTCTGCCGGACGGGTGAGCCTGGTTCTGTGTGGCGATGTGACGTAGGTCTGCATGCAGAACCTCACGTGATACACGTGCTTCCTCTTGCAAGGTAGCACGTGTAACACAGAGTTCCTCCTGCAAGGCCTGGCTGGACAACCGCTGCACCTCCCGGCAAGCCTGTAGCTCAGCCGAGATGGTACGCTCAAGCTGTGCAAACCTCTCCTCTGCCCGCTCCCTCTGGGACATCATAAGGACACCCAGAGTGGATTTGAGGGAAGCATACTCCTCCCTCAGGGCATCCATGTGCGCCTCTGCGTGAGCAGCAATTGCTTGACGCAGAGACGACATTTCAGCCTGGCGTGCCCTGTCTGAGGCCGCCATGCCCAGCCTGAGCGAGCGGGCCGTGGACCGTGCCACCTGCTGCTGGAGAAGCACCTGCCTAGCAGGGGGGAGCACAGATCGGGCCACACGCTCCATGCTCTCAGCGATGTTCTCCATTGCTGACCCCTGCCGTTCTGAATTGGCAGTCAAGTCTTGCTCCCACTCAGTATACTGTGGTTGCGCGCGGCGACCGCGTTGCCGGGCTTGACCCCTGCGGGACCCAAGGACCGGGGGTCCTCGATGTGTTGGCACGGCCCGCGGCTGCACGACTACATGCCCCCATCGATGTGATGTCCCAGGCACATCAGTGACTGGTGTGGAGGGTGACCCTGCGTCCCGATCCACCACGGGCGGAGGAACCAAGACTGTCTGATCCCTCAGTGCAGGTGTCGCAGACAGAGGAGTGCCCACATCAGAATCACTCACCCCTGACACATGGTCTTGATGCTCATCCAACTCAACATGGACGTCAGAGTCGTCATCAAGGCTGGACTCATAGGCAGCCAGAGACAAGATGGACTGTAGCACTTGGGGGTTTTCGTGGCCTACCACCCCACGACCCCCACTTGTGCCGAGTTGATGTAGTGGTAACAACCCTGTGTCTGGCATGACAACACCATCCTCCGCCTCCATTGCGTCATCACCTGAAAAATAGAGAGAAAAAATGTCAATACACATGTCAGAAGCACACAACACACACACACACCGACAACAAACACATCAGGCAGACATGTGACACACAACATATAACCTGGCATGCATGCTGGGTCAACTTTGAATTGCTTCTGTGATCAGACCTGTTGAAAGGTGGCAGTTTCCATGGAAGTGGGTCTACGCAGTGCAGAAAATGTGTACGCCACTCACTACCTACATGTACAAGGACTCCATGGTGTGTGCCAGGAAATGTGAAGGCAGTGCAAGGTCAAATTCAGGCATCACGTGCATTGTGCATTCAATGTGTACCATATCTAGAAGCCAAGCACCCCTCCACCCCAGTACAAAAGCAGGGATGCCTAGCATGGTATCAAAGGGCTGACCATACACCTGTGTATTGACAGGCAGTGTTGACTGGCATCAACAGCTTAATGTGATTCAAGTGACAACACTGCAAATGATGATGGGACAGTAAGCAGGACACATGATGAAAACTCTGGAGGCTGCCCTCGTGTGAAGAAGACACAACAACAGTTGGACAGAGTCATTGGCCTTTGAACAGGCTGAGGCCTGTGAGCCACACACATTGTCAGATCCTAAACATGTGTGCAATGCAGTACTGAGCCACAGTTGACATTGGAAGGCTGATGAGATGCCATGCAATGTATGCCACCCAGGACTTGTATTACAGTGATCATCCAGTCAAGGACACATAGGGGCATGCGTGCAATGCACATGGAGCTTGAATGGGCACTCATGTCCCTGCGGGACATCTGACCTATGCACAGTACAAGTGAGATACCCTGCATCAAGTACTAAGGCTGTACCACACAGCATATGTCTGGCAGATTCTACACTGGAAGTTAGCATCTACACAGGACGCATGAACAGGAAAGTACACATTGGCAAGATTGAAGCAGACCAGTGCAAAGGTGGAACTGGGGTGCAGAGTGGCGGAGGAGGGGCAAGGGAGCATGCCTACATGGAGTCCCCGCATGCAGGCAGAGGAGACATGCATCACGGAAGCATTGCATTACTTACACATCAGAACCATGTACACGTCACATGTAGTGGCAATCATGCACAACACATCCCACAAGTGAAACACACATGTCCTCAACAAACACGCATCAACACTCACTGGACTGGGCATCAAAGTCCAGCATCTCTCCCACTCCTTCAACCAATTCAGGTGGTATGAACTCTGCAACGAGTGCCTCATGCTGAGTGAGCTCTTCCTCCTCTGGTGCAGGCCCACCGCCAGTCACCAGAGTCAAGTTGTAATTAGAGGCACGCTTAGCCTTAGTGCTGCGTTTGCCGTGCGCACCTCATGGCCGAAGGAACTGACATGTTCTGCAACATGCTTCCAGTGGGTGTCACGTTGGGCAGCCGTAGTCTGACTATTGGCACCCACTAGCATGTCACGGCTGTGGCCCCGCACGTAGCCCACGAGGAAGTCCAGTTCCTGCTTGCAGAAAGGCTTCTTCCTCGACGTGCAGGAGGTCGTGGCTGTGTGTGGGGTCCCAGCCTGTGCTGCAGGTGCAACCTTCCTCCTCTTGGACTGTGGCGCAGACCCTGGCTTGCTAATGCCGCCCTGACCAGTATGGCCAGTTGGTTCGGTGGATTGAGCCAAGGGAGTGGCAGGTGGAGGGACGACCAAAGGCCTGACTTGTGTCAGTGGCAGCTGGGTGCCCTCTAATGGACCCTGCGCAGCAACATCAGCTGTGGCAGGGTCATTGACCGCAATGGTCCTGGTTGGCAGACTCACAACCGGGGTGTTGTTGGGTGCATCTGCCCCTGCACTTGCCAACACCCAGCTGTTCGGGGCAGCAGATGACATAACTGCCCCAGGGACACATGTCTTGGTCTGAGCAGCCCGGCCTGCCCCTATGGTTTCCCTCCTGGCCTGTTGGAAATCTACCAAGGGCTCCTCAAGTGCCAACGCAGCCTGCGCTGGCAGACCCTGAGCCTGGGTGGCGGTGTCCACAGCTGCACCTGCAGCTACCACTACCCTTGGGCCCGTGGCAGTCGATGTAACGGACTGCCGGGTCACACGGTCACCAGTGCCAGATGCAGAAGCTGCATCCCCGGAACCACAGAGGGTGGTGGCATGACTGTACCGACACATGGCACAACATTGTGCTCAAGTGGCGCACCCCTGCCTCTTCCCCCTCTGTGGCCGCCCTGGACACCCTGGAGGCCGCCTACTCCCTGGACACCATGGCCACATCCCCGACCACGCCCGCCACGAGGAGTACGCCCAGCTGAGGCGCCCCTCACCTTTGGTGTCCTCCCAACCATGGCACAGATGTAGTAGTGCCGGCACAGATGGAGTAGTGCCAATGGGAGGTGTACACCACAATTGACCTGGGCAATTGGGGTGAAGGGGGTGGGAAGCAAGATGTTAACAGCCCCCCTGCACCTGCAAGGCTGTATGTGTCCCCGGTGATGTAGTGACGGGTCACGCAATGCTCAGGCACCCCAAAACTGCAGTAAAACCATGCACGCAACCCTGCAGCCTACGTGCGTGGATTCAACCTCCCGCAGAACGCGGTGGCACCCAGTAACGCGAATAACGCGTATGCGTGGGACACGCAGGCTACTATGACATCGAAAATGGGTGCGATACACAGGGGCACCCGCAGTGGGAAAAATAGCGTGTGCGACTCACCGTCTGACTAGCGCGATGCAGAAAAACACGCGTAGCCAATACCCCCGCCAAAAGAAGAGATACGTCCTTGATAGCTGTGAAGTTGTGATGGCGCGCGAAACAACAGGAAGCAGCAACACACGTCGGTCTCCACGAAAGGCACGTACAGCGAACTGCTGGTCCCGCTCACCTTTAACCCGTGCTGAGGGAAATGCCAGCGCGCGTCACGTCACTAACGTGCATGGGCCCTTTCCTCGGATTACACGCGGACGTGCAGTTTTTCACGCGTGCTGAAACGCCCATGCACGGCTGCGCGCGTCACGTCACAGAGGCGCTTGCGCTTGAAGGGCCTTCTGTCCAATGAAATTGCATATGCGTGCAGACGCGCTTACACGCTAAGGGCCTTTCCTCGAATTACACGCTGACGTGCAGAATTTTCACGTGCCAAATCACTCCACATCAAGCTGGCCACGCGTAAGCACACGGAAGACCACGCTCCTGCCCAGAAGGCCGAATTACTGCCCCCCAGAGCCCCGAGCACGCTCCCACATGCCATCTGCTGCTGCCTGACTGCCTGCTGCCCACGTGCCCTGCCATTTGCTGCCTGCGCATCAGCCAGGGGTGCTGTTGCTGTGACCACCCCTGCTGGAACCGAAGACTCCCGACTGGGATTCCATCGCTCCACAGCCCAGCCCCAGGACCCAGTTGCCCACCCACTCCTGCCTCTAGGGTTGTCATGTCAGGCACTGCAACATCTGGCACCACTGACAACCCCCGGCCAGAGAGGCAGAGGGGCACCAGCTTCAGTGCCAGGGACGTTGGTGTCCTGGTGGAGCAAGTCCTGGGGCAGTATGATGCCCTCTTCGGAAGTTCCCGCGCCGACAAGGAAGGACGGACCCGGATCTGGTCGGACATCGTGACTGCCATCAACGCGGATGGGGTGGCAGTCCGCGACTTTCAACATGTCAAGAAGCGCTGGGAGGACTTCAGGTCCAGGACCCTCAACAAGGCCCGGCACCTCTTGAAGGCAGCGGATGCTAAGGGGCGCCGGGGCCACTTGTCGGAAGATCAGATGAGGGTCCTGGAACGCATATCCCCAGCGCTCCACGTCCAGGTCCTTGAGAGGCAGACCCGTCTGGAGTCGAGCGGTAAGTGTGCATGCATCCTGATTGTAGGCTGTGCGTGTGGTGATGTTTCAGTAGTGTGCAGGTTGCACATCTGTTTCTATGGGGCCGAGTATGGGTGGGGGAGTACAGGGCCGTGAGGCTAACACATGCGAGGGCTGTCATGTGTGAGACATGGATGGTGCTTGTGTGTATAGGCTTGCATGCCAAATGCAGTTGTGTGGGCACACATGTTTGGATGAATGTGTATGTAAGTAGGCATGTTCGTGATGTCACGCATGTATGTTGTTTTCAGCTGCATGTATCAGCACTGTGTACATGTGCATGTGTGTGTATTTGACAAGAGTGCAACAGTGATGCAACATGGATGCATGTGACAGCGGGATGTGGAAGTCTGATTGGCAGATGTGACATGGATGCCCATCTGAACACTGTGACAATTGGCAGAGGTGTACACATGCATGCAAGTGTGGTGGTGTGTGTACATGTGTAGTGCACTCCCTGTGTTGCATGTGATGTCTGGCTCACCTTTGCCTGCTCATGCAGTTGTATGTGTATGGATGGTGCTGGCAGTTGCGATATGGCTGTGGTATGGCTCATGTGTGCAAGTTGAAATGACATGTGTGTTGGGGATTGTGATGGCATGTCTGAGGTTTGCCAATGCCACTCATGTACAACTGTCATGTGTGTATGTGCCCATTGTACAGTGCCTTGATGCCTGTGTTTTATTTCTCCCTGTCTGCAGCGTCAACTGATGAAGAGGGCGGAGAAGGTGCTGTGGAGCACAGCGGCGGGGATCGCACCGCCAGCCGGAGACGCAAGGCCCGGCTCCCCTCCCAGGTTGTGATCTCGTCGGGGAGTGAGGAGTCCGGTGCCGCGTCCCAGGCCGCAGCTGCCGGGGGGAAGTCCAAGAGGCGGAGGTCGGAGTTGGACTCCTCGGCAGCAGAAGGGGCAGCTGGGACCCCACAGGGCCCAATGGGGAAAGATGGCACGGAGTCATCCAGGTTGGTGGGGGGTTTGGTGGAGGAGGAGGCCGTGCCAGCAACAGAGACGGGGTCTGGAGGTGGGGATTCCACTGGTGCTAGTGGTGCAGTGCAGGACCAGGGACAGGAGGCAGCACAGGCCGCCGCGGAGGTGCTTGTGTGCAATCCTGTCCCTGATCCTGTCACTGCATCATCTTGCACCAGCAGGGATGCCTACGTAC
Organism: Ambystoma mexicanum; assembly: GCF_040938575.1. Taxonomy (NCBI): domain Eukaryota; kingdom Metazoa; phylum Chordata; class Amphibia; order Caudata; family Ambystomatidae; genus Ambystoma; species Ambystoma mexicanum. The sequence goes on along the minus strand of NC_090932.1, from coordinate 288,016,116 downwards.
AGACCCGTTTTCAAGCAGGGAATGAGCTCACGACAACTGACCTTCCTCTGCCTGCGGACGTGGCTATCCGGGTCCGGGTTGAGCCTGTCCTGACTGGTGTGGCATTGCGTCAACGGGCCATGCGAGGTGACCTGCAGTCTTTTCATGAGGAGACTGCCCGTCATCTCGAATGGCTTATTGACCGCGTCGGCCTACTGGGACAGGTCACCCAGGCCGGATTCCTCCGTTTGATGGGGCTTTGGACATGAGTGGGGGCCTGCTGGCAGGTGCCCCACAGTGCTGGGGGGTGTGGGTGCAGGGGGACATGTGTGGGGGCCTGGTGGAGGGTGCCCTGCACTGCTGGGGGGTGGGGGTGCAGGGGGACATGAGTTGGGGGCCTGGTGGAGGGTGCCCCACAGTGCTGGGGGGTGGGGGTGCAGGGGGACATGAGTTGGACATGAGTGGGGGCCTGCTGGCAGGTGCCCCACAGTGCTGGGGGGTGGGGGTGCTGGGGGACATGGGTGGGGGTGCAGGGTAGTCCCCCATGGTGTGGGCTGCCTGCAGGGGCCGTGGAGGTTGTGGAGCAAACATGTGGGAGGGCCCACACGGCCAATTCACGTGTAGTTCTCCACGGAACCCCTGAAATACACATACCCTGCTGATATCGCGTGTGAAACTTCCCGCAAACCCCAAAATACACGTGCCCAGGACATTTGCGTGTGGAACTTCCCGCGCACCCCAGTAATACACGTACCCTGCTGAATCCACATGTGTAACTTTCCGCGCACCCCGAAATACACGTACCCAGGACATTCGCGTGTGGAACTTCCAGCGCACCCCTGATATACATGTACCCTGATGGAATCGCGTGTAGAACTTTCCGCGCACCCCAGTAATACACGTACCCTGCTGAATTCACATGTGTAACTTTCCGCGCACCCCGAAATACACGTACCCAGGACATTTGCACGTGGAACTTCCCGCACCCCCCTGAAATACACGTACCCTGCTGAATTCACATGTGTAACTTTCCGCGCACCCCTGAAATACACGTACCCTGCTGAATTCACGTGTGTAATTTTCCGCGCACCCCAAAATACACGTACCCAGGACATTCGCGTGTGGAACTTCCAGCGCACCCCTGATATACACGTACCCAGCTGAAATTGCGTGTGAAACTTCCCGCGCACCCCTGAAATACACGTACCCTGCTGAATTCGCGTGTGAAACTTCCCGCGCACCGCAGTAATACACGTACCACGCTCACACAGGGCCAATCGCATATGAAACTTCCCGCGCACCCCAGTAATACACGTACCCTGCTGAATTCACATGTGTAACTTTCCGCGCACCCCGAAATACACGTACCCAGGACATTCGCGTGTGGAACTTCCAGCGCACCCCTGATATACACGTACCCAGCTGAAATCGTGTGTGAAACTTCCCACGCACCCCTGAAATGCACGTAACCTGCTGAATTCACATGTGAAACTTACCGCGCACCCCTGATGTACACGTACCCTGATGGAATCGCGTGTGGAACTTCCGCGCACCCCTGAAATACACGTACCCAGCTGAAATAACGTGAGGAACTTCCCGCGCACCCCAGTGATACACGTACCCCGCTTGCCGTGCTGGTACAGGGTCAGCGCAGCCCTTTGCACTGGATTGGGGATTTTGATGGCTTTTCCCTGCGCTAGGGGCGTTCTTGGGGGCGTAACTGGCGCTGCTGCAGGGTCGCTGCGCCACTGTGCGCCACGGCTGGTTTTGGTGGCTGGAATCCATGAATACGCTGTGTGCGGAAATGTATTTTGGCGCACGCGGCTGGCGCAGGGATTCGCACACGCACATTGTGCGCCAGCCGCGTTCGCCACTTGTGCGCTGAATTCTATGAATTACCTCCTTAATAAATTCAGTATGTTTAAATTGACATGGGGATCTTCTATCTAAGAAGGGATCGATAACATTATTGAAGTCTCCACAAATTACCAAATTAGGGAGATCCGACTGCACGATCATTTGTTTCAGTACCATCCGGAACTTGGGATCAAGGTTAGTAGGCCCATAGACATTAAGGATTGAGACAATTTGGGAGTCTATTGATAGTTTAGCAAAAACCCACCTTCCATTACAATCTGTGTCCTTGTGTAGGATTTGATATTTAGTACCCTTTTTAATTAAGATTGCCACTCCGTTATGTTTGCCTTCAGCTTGGCTCTCGAAAACCTCTCCTACCCAAAATCTTTTCAACTTCATTGATTCTTGTAATGATAGTTGGGTTTCTTGCAAGCACACCACAGTCGCCTTAAATCTATTAATATGAGCTAGGACTTTCTCTTAATAGGGCTATTAAGACCTTTAACATTTCACATCATAAACTTTAAATCTGTACTCTAAAACATAATGATGATAGTGATAATAACAAAGAATGAGCACTTTAAACCTGCCTATACATCAAGTACTTTTCGCTTGTCCGGACGTTAGAAAATGCCAGAAAAGAACAAAAGTTCCAAAGATTGTTGAAAAAACGATAAAAATGGGTGTAATAACAAAAAGAGAAAAAGAAAAGAAAAAAACAACATCTCAACATCTGACAATAGGTTGTTGAAGAACAAAAAATTGAAACTTGGTGGTGATTAAAACTTTCCCACCCAACAATAATAAGTAGGTAAAGTCAAGGAAAAATAAAAAGCTCTGAAATCAGAGATGCAATGTCCAGTGCCATAAGGGGGTGTAGGCACATCCCATATAGAGTGAAACAGCAGAGAAAAATCAGAGAACAAGCCCACTCTGAAAATCTTTTAAGTTGACAGATCCAGAGAGATGATTATTCCAAGGAAGCTTCCTCTTGATCTGAGTCACAGGTTATGAAACCAGAATGGAAGGAAGGTATATCATGTGTGACTAGTAGATCCTGTATCCATCGCTTCCATCTTTTGTACTCTGATATAGTTCTTTAGATCAGCTTGGGCCTCAAAGCAAGAAGTCTTTCCCTTAATAGTGACCTTGAAGGTGAATGGGTAAATTAGGCCATATGTCACATTTAATTGCTTGAGTGCTGGACGATATGAGAGTAAGTCTCTTCTCAGCTGCGCAGTGGTTTTGGATTTGTCCTGTGAAATAAAGATCCTGTGCCCATTCCAGATAAGATGCTACATTCCTTTGGCTTTCTGTAGAATCAGTTGAAGTTGGGAGTATTCCAGAAGCAAGAAAATGATTGTTCTTGGCACATTTTTCCTGTATGACTCTGCCCTACTGGGTCCAATTCGATGTGCTCTTTGAATGGTAAGAGCAATAGATGGCTGCAAATTTAGAATGCCGGGAAGGGTTTTCCCGAGAAAGAGGGCAAAATCAGGCCCTTCCACTCCTTCGGGAAAGCCAAACACACAAAGATTGTTTCTGTGATTCTTGTTTTCCAGATCTTCATTTTGTTTCTGGAGAGTAAGTGTGGAATTCTGCATATGAGCACATTTAGTGCCAACGTCTTCAGCTGCACTCATTATTTTTTCTCAGTCTTCAACCCTATTCTCTAGGTTCCCTCATCTTTCATCTATTTTTTTAAGCTTGGTGTTCATGGTCTCCATAAAGGGTTTGAATGCTCTAATTTCCATTAGTAGCGTCTCCATATTTGTTTCCAACGTTGTTTGAGTAGGCGGGGAGAATCACTTTTAGGCCTTTTTAATGTGGCTATTGCTGCATCCTTGTTAGTGGAGCCTTTTTTTTTTTTGTTGAGAAGCCACAGTGAAAGGAAGATCGGGATAGGCAGACAGGGTTTATACTGCAGCAGAGTGTCAAAATAATTTCGGCATCTGCTAGAACTTGGATAGAAAGTCACTGTACAATCACCATACACAGTTAGAGCAAATAAATATTTGAGAGGCCACTGTTAACTCAAGGTCGCCTGCGGAGGGTCTCCTGTGATGCAGGAAGACAGACGGTGCAATTTTCCTACCCAAATGCTAAAACAACTCACCTCCCATTTGAGGACCTGAGCGCAGAGCTGTATAAGTTACAGTATTCCAATAAGCAATTCTGAAATAATATCATGGAAAGTGCTGTTAATGTCCCAGTCAGAAAAGGTGACTTAAATGCTGCATCTTAAAGTTTAACTCCAAACATGAGGGTAGGTCTGTTTGACAAATGTAGATAGCAGCCTTATTAGGGGGTTAAAAGTAACTTAATTGCTGAAAATCATCGACAAAGGAGCTGTATATATTATTGTTGCCGGTGTTGTAGTCGATTCAACTTCCAGAGAAGGAACAGTGTTGCACTTTGGAGACGCGATCCGACAATTCTGACAGGAAATGCAGTGTCAACTTCTGCTAGACTCCACTTCTCCAGGGCCTCATTGCGTGCTCTGTGGGAAAACAGCAGAAAGTGTGGGAAAAAATTGTTCCCCTCTTCCTTAGAGTGCTGGGGGTCCAAACATGCCCAGAAGGAAGGTAAATGTATTTTTAAAGTCCCTCATTGTATACAATCAAAATAACGGAGCGGGAGATCCGATTCAGCCTGCCATTCCATGCCACGCCTGGCCACGCCCCCACAATCAGCCTCTTAACCACCAACACCATTCATCTACTGCTCACACCCGTTCAGGAAAATGTGCCCACACCTTTGGAGCCAGGTGAATAGCTCATGCATTAAGCGCTCGCATCTCATTTGGGGCCAGTCATAATTTTGCAAGTTTGCATCCTAGCAAGACTGACTCATCCCCTTTGGTACTCCCAGGTCTATACATTGAGTATCCTTAAATTGGGCAATAATAACAGCTATTGTTGTAGTGCTAAGAAGTGGAAGGAGTCTTGCATGAAGCACTTTATAAAATCCTGAATTACTTATTATTATCCAACGGCCCAAAAAAGAAGAATCAAAACCCTGTGAGAGAGACGAGATTTCCACAGAACACACATGCACATTGTATTCCTCTGCGGAACCCAGGACATCAATGTCAGGCGGTTTATAGTAATTGTATCAAAAACGATGCATCGAAAATAAAAGCATCAACATAATATATTTTACATTAAAAGTACATATGCATCGAAACTTTTCCATTGAATGGATATGTACTTTTAAATGTAAAAGATAGCATTTTGATGCTTTTATTTTCTACATTAAAACGTTACATGGAGCTGTCCAGTGCTCAAATTTCTTTTATATAATTGGGGGGTTCCCCCCATACACGCCAACCCCCACGCCCACCCCCTAACCCTAAACCTAACCCTAACCCTAGCCCCAACCTTAACCCCTAACCCTAACCCTAATCTAATCCTTAATCTAACCCTTAATCTAACCCTACCCCCAACCCTAACCCCTAACCCTAATCTAACCCTTAATTTAACCCTATACCCAACCCTAACCCCTAACCCTAACCCTAATCTAACCCTTAATGTAACCCTTAATCTAACCCTAAATCTAACCAAAGCCCCAACCCTAACCCCTAACCCTAACCCTAACCCTATCTATCGAAATTTACCATAGAAAATTATTCAATGAATATGCTTTTCGATGGAAAGGCAATTCAATGAATAATTTTCGATGGTATGGTATTCGATGGTATGGCTTTCGATGGAAAGACTAGATACCATGTCAAGTTTATCAAATATCTGTGGAGTTTAGTGGCTCCCTTGCTATCATGACAGTATTTACTAACAAGGAAATACCTTTTGCCGACTGTTTTCGCTCTATTATTATGGGCCGCATCCTATTTTGGAAGGAACGGGATTACTACCCATGCCATAGGTAAGGAGGATCTATACACATTTAGCAGAACCATGCCCTAATCGACAGTGGTTGTAACATAGCGTTTCATATAGTCAGTGTAGGCCTCACAATCAGTCTGCTTTGATCCTTTTATCATTTTCCCAGGAAAATGTATTCCAGCGGCTAACAGCATGATGTGGTTTACCAGACGCTGAGTCACCCACTTTGGGCCTCATCACAAGTTGGGCGGTATCCTGGTGGTAATACCGCTGGGATACCGACCAATGTTAATTGCGTTACTGCCACCCGGTCCGGCGGTATTAGCGCCGGATTATGGGTTGGGTGGTAACAGTAAATCCCCATTTCCACTGGACCATGCGGCTAGGTGTATTACCGCCAGCGGTAATAGCGCCAGTGGTAATAGCACCGAAAATGGAGTGCTAAATGGGCTTTTTACCTCCAGTAAAAAGCTGGAGGTAACACATCCCATTTGGCACCCAACTCGTGATCGGGCCAGCCCTTAAATGCGGCAGTAAGAGTGTTACTGCCCCATTTAAGGGCTACCGGCCAACTTGTGATAAGGCCCTTTGTCCCTTAAGAAAGTCAGTAGAATCCGACTCCCATGCTGAATAGCCCATTTAAACAGTGCCTTTTTTAAAAGGCAATTCCACAATATTAACCAGTGAAGCCCTCTGAGGTTCTCATAGAACAAACTGGCACTGGCAGAGGACAAAAGTCTGTCCATGCAATATTAATAAACCCCCCTCCATGACAAAGCCCAAGATTTAACTGCACTGATCAGCTTTTAAATGGTCGTGCTGGGCCTTGAGGATGCACCTCCTTAACACACAACCCTGGGATTTTTAAACGTTGGCAACACTTGATAGCTTTTTTGTGTCAAATATAGATTCTTTATCTAATTTACTTTTAACAACAGCGAGCTAAACCCACCTCCAGTCCTCCTACTTTCTTACAAAGAGCCAAGTAAAAGCACTCTTTATTGGAGCAAGACACAGGGGTACAACCACGTTCAATAATTTCACTTTTCTATGGATGCCCTTGAGGGCCAAATTGGTTGAGGAACGTATTTGCCGTTTCACTCACTACGCTAAAGGATTTCAGTATGCAACCCAATTAAAATCGGATAGTGTTAATTTTACCGAAGCATTTAGGGCTGGCTGTAGATGCGTGGGGGGCCATTTGAAAATGATGCCCGGGGCCTCCTTGCCTAGGATAGGAAACCCCATCTGCAGAAACCGTGTGGTGCCTAGCAGCTTTTTTTCACTAAAAATACATATTTTTAGGAAAACATCAAATACATATCAAATTATTCGATATGTTTGATTCGAATTATAAGCGAAAACTTGGTGCTGAGGCAGCCCCACCCACCCCTAATGAATCCACAATCTTTCATGGTGCATGCATACATTTCACAGGGCCCCCTTTAAGTCCTTTCCGTCCCACACAATACCTGTATTGAATCCAATTTCTCGAACTCTCATTTTTGTCTAAATCCAACCTTTTCCATGGTAGCGAATACCTTCTACACAGCGTAATGTAACATGGCGACTTACCCGAGAGGAGAGTACACCGGCCCGTTTGGATGTCTTCTCCTCGAGATGAAGTAGGCCGCCGCTGCCTCGCTGCCTCCCTCGCTTGTGGTTGTGCTTGCCTCCTCCAGTAGCATAGTTAACAGCCTCGCTCCAGAGAGACTCCGCTCCAGGTTCCGGGAGGATAGCTCAGGGGCAATGTGGTTGTCTTTGAAGCAAGACAACGCAGCAACCCAGGTTTGAATCCTGCAGTCCTGCGCTCTGTAACCGGCGTGCGTTTAAAATAAAATGAAATGATGTCGCGTTCAAGTAGTGAAAATGTATCAAGTTGGGCTACGCACAGGCGCCTGGAGCCAGTGAGTTGAGAGAGAGCAGAGCAACGTAGCCCCCACACCACCAGAGAAAAAAAGATAACGTTTAAACAAATGCACGTGTGTGGATGTAAAAGTGAGGGGTAGTCCACCGCCGCAGGGCAGGGGTGGCACAGGAGAAGCCAGGGGTAGCACTTGCTACCCCTAGCCACCCCAAATGACGTCCATGACCCTTCCCAGCTCCCCAAAGAAATTTGAAAGTTGGCTTCTCTTGAGGACACTGCTTCCATCTCTCACATTCTGGGGGCAGAGTCAGGCTTTGTCAATGTGTCCCGAGGAAAAGACCCCTGCCAGACTGGAATACACATCTCTTTGTGAAGGATGACTGGAGAGGCACAGAAGGACAGAGTACACAAAAATAACCACAAGTGGTGAGGAGAAGGGGGGGGGGGAGTATGCAGAATGATACCCGCCAGGCATCCATTAGTAGTAATGTTCGTGCACTCGGCACGTCCAGGTGTAATTGGAGGTCCAAGTCACTTAGTTAATATGTCTCTTTTCACGATGCGTGTAATACTGGACATTGTGGGTGTAATTCTCATATGGAGACACTACAGTGAAAACTTGTAGATACTGCAGAAGTAGTCAAGAGTGACCCAAGATTCCAGGGCCACCACTTTATTGACGTCTTGCTTCTGTGCAAGTTCACACCGCATCCACGTGCACTTCACCCCTGCTCACATTACGCATGAAAAGCAGTTCTATGCTGTGATACCCCCCTTTACTTTGTCATACATTGACTTCGCCAGACATTTACTTTGTTAGGCATTTGCTTTGTCGTGCCTTTTAATTGTCTGCAACTTCACATTGTGAGGATGGTAATGGATGTGGTTAGGGAGAGCGTAAGGTTAGGTTTGTGGGTCAAGGGGCAGCAAGGGGGAAGAACATGGGGTAGAAAAGGGAAGACTGTATGACAAAGTAAATGTCCAGCGAAGTAAATATGACAAAGCAAAGGCATACTTCTGTACAGAGTTCATATGGTTGTTGTGTGCCCTGTTGGTGCTACGTGACTGAGTGCCAGCATCGCAGTACACATGTGGGCTGCACATAGTTCAGCCTGAAGTGACAGGCTTTAGAGGTGTGCTAGAATGCTGGATGGGTGAGGTCATGGTTGGAATTCATGTTCCTACATCAGCAATGCAGTGTTCGCACATAGATGTTAGAGGGACAACACATTCCTCTAGTAGTTAAGAGTGAACCTAACACGACTGATTGACTTTTCTATGGCAGACAGGCTCGCCTGCCAGTGTGGGTGACATGTCTTTCAATTGGTTCAATGCTATCAGTATATCTTTGTGTTGGTGCAAAATTAATGGTATAAAATGAAGTGCACCAAAACAAACCAGAAAGAAAAAACAGTTGAAAGAGCAGGAATGAAAAAAAATGAAAAAAATTAGCTCGAGTTTCCTCTTGACCTATCAAAAAAAGCTACATGAAATGAGTACATTTGCAGTGTTTTAAACACCACCACCATTTTGATTACTGATGGAAATACATGCAACCCCTTCATACACACTAGAGTGGCAATGATAGACAAGCAATCATTTTCTTTTGAGGCCACACTTTTTCCTAAATTGCTCACAGCTTTTTGGTTATTTTATTTTGTTTCCAGAGATTAATGTGGGCTGGGGCTAGCTGGTGCCCAACCCTGTTTGGGCCTCATTACGAGTCCGGCGGTAACTGTGCCTGAAATTCTGGCAGGTTACCGCCGGACTTGTATTACCATTCCGCCTCCGTGATTCCCGGAATTACCGGGGCATTACGACCCCGGTGACCCAGAAATTCTGGAGGCGGAACTCGGTAAATCCCTATTCCCATTGAGTCCAATAGGACTCAATGGGAATGGGAAAGTGGAAACACCGGCACCATCTTGTGATGGTGCCGGTGTTTCCACGTCCGCCTGCAGGTAGGTGGTGTTAAACCCGCCAGGTCAGACCTGGCGGGAATGACACCTCCACCTGCAGGACTCGAGATCATCGGTATGGAAACAACAGTGGCGGCGGGTTTACCGCCACCGTTATTTCCATACCGGGTGACTCGTAATGAGGCCCATTATCACTTCAAGACATTTGGAATTCAATAATTTGTTTTCTAACACTGAAACGAAGAGAAAGTGTAAAACATTGATTTTTCCAACATTTTGAAGCCTTGTCATTAGACTGATTCAACAAAATGAATGCATTTTATATTTAATATCTTGTTTTCTGTTCTTTTTTTTACTGTACATTAATTATATTTAACACACCATTTGAAGCCCTACCTTTTCAATAAGACAATGCATTAATCTGCCTGTTAGAATGTTTCGGGTTTTCCTCCTGAGTGTGTCTTTCTTACTTTCATGTGGTGTTCTCAGGTGTGTGGGGCCTTATATAAGAATTGGAATAAATAAATGAATAAAGAAATAAATAAATAAATTCATTTATATTCAGGTAAGGGGCTGCCCCAGTGTGATCTTTATCAGCTTTCCCTTGAGTACAAGGGAGCCGTGTCCATCCGGGCACCTGAACACCTTTGCCCAGCCCTTACACAGGTACCGGGCACTGACAGTCGTCTGTGCCACTGACCTCTTTCGGTGCCTGCAGGGAAGGCGCCGCTCCTGAGCAGGACACGATGGGCCTGTGGGTGCCAGAGGGATACAGCGGTGCAATGGAATATACAGGCGTGAACTCACTGTCCTGGGTTGGATGTCTTCTGCCAGTGGGGACTTAAATAGAAGGTGGGTGTTCCCCCCAGATTTCTTCTAGAATAGCCAGACACCTCAGCAGAGAGGGAACACTCCCTTAATCCCTTCAATGCTTTGTCTGCAGAACAAACCTACTGCTTAACTGCACACTATGTAGACTTTTTTTAAACTATTTTTATTGGGCACGCCGACAATACAGAACACGCCATTACAAACTCACGCCCTGCACAGTAAAAGCCACAGAAACTAGACAAACAGCCGAGGCCAGATTATGAAACATTTGCACCAGTTGTAAAAATTGAGCAAATGCTTTGATAATACAAAATGGAGCAAACAGGTTTCGTCACAGTCCCTATTATCTAAAAACGTTTGCACTGGGACACATATAAACGGGACTGTCGTGTGTATAATGTTTGCTGCATAACATGAAATAAAGGGTGTTTCCCACATCTCTTTCCATGTTACGAGGCAAAACAGCTCGCGTCAATGTTCCCCTGGAGAAAACATTTCTAGGTAAACCTTATCTAAGCAGCACCATTAGTTCTAAATTAATTTACTTTGTCTTTTTGCACAAGTGCAAAGGTTTGATGATCTGGCTCTTCTTCAAGCTGACCAAAATCAAGTAACATCAGATGCTTTTTATCATGTATATTTCTCAAACAGCCTAACGATTACAAATGCATTGCCTCTTTCAAGTTTAGCGCTTACACATATCATACCTTGTTTCTGCTTCCTGTAGTGGGTGAGTTACATAGCGGTTTAAAAACAGTGCCCTGTAATCTGTGAACAGGGTGCAATAACACCTCCAGGGGCACAGAAGAGCAGAGACGGGATATAGGAGAGAAAACAGAGCAAGTGGCAACGGCAGGATTGGGAAGGGGTGGCAGAATCCCGTAGTGGGTGAGTTCCATAGCAGGTTAAGCACAGTGCCTTAAAAGCTGTGAACAGGGCGCAATAACACCTCCAGGGGCATAGAAGAACACAGACGGGATATGAGATACAAAAACGAACAAATGGCAAAGGCAGGATTGGGAAGGGGTGGCAGAATCCCGCAGTGGGTGAGTTACATAGTGGGTTAAAAACAGTGCCATGTAACTGTGAACAGGGTGCAATAACACCTCCAGGGGCATGGAAGAGCACAGACGGGATATGAGAGACAAAACCAAACAAGTGGCAAAGGCAGGGTTGGGAAGGGGTGGCAGAATCCTGCAGTGGGTGAGTTCCGTAGCGGGTTAAAAACAGTGCCCTACAACCTATGAACAGGGCGCAATAACGCCTCCAGGGGCATGGAAGAGCACAGACGGGATATGAGAGACAAAACCGAACAAGTGGCAAAGGCAGGATTGGGAAGGGGTGGCAGAATCCCGTAGTGGGTGAGTTCCATAGCAGGTTAAGCACAGTGCCTTACAACCTGTGAACAGGGTGCAATAACGCCTCCAGGGTCATAGAAGAGCACAGAGGGGATATGCGAGACAAAACCGAACAAGTGGCAAAGGCAGGATTGGGAAGGGGTGGCAGAATCCCGTAGTGGGTGAGTTCCATAGCAGGTTAAGCACATTGCCTTACAACCTGTGAACAGGGTGCAATAACGCCTCCAGGGTCATAGAAGAGCACAGAGGGGATATGCGAGACAAAACCGAACAAGTGGCAAAGGCAGGATTGGGAAGGGGTGGCAGAATCCCGTAGTGGGTGAGTTCCATAGCAGGTTAAGCACATTGCCTTACAACCTGTGAACAGGGTGCAATAACGCCTCCAGGGTCATAGAAGAGCACAGAGGGGATATGCGAGACAAAACCGAACAAGTGGCAAAGGCAGGATTGGGAAGGGGTGGCAGAATCCCATAGTGGGTGAGTTACATAGCAGGTGAAAAACAGTGCGCTATAACCTGTGAACAGGGCGCAATAACACCTCCAGGGACACAGAAGAGCATAGACGAGATATGGGAGAGAAAATCGAACAAGTGGCAAAGGCAGGGTTGGGAAGGGGTGGCAGAATCCCATAGTGGGTGAGTTACATAGCAGGTTAAAAACAGTGCCCTATAACCTGTGAACAGGGTGCAATAACACCTCTAGGGACATAGAAGAGCATAGACGGGAAATGGGAGAGAAAACCGAACAAGTGGCAAAGGCAGGTTTGGGAAGGGGTGACAGAACCTAGAGGTGGGTAAGTTACATAGTAGGTTAAAAACATTGCCCTATAACCTGTGAACAGGGCGAAGTAACATCTCCAAGGGCATAGAAAAGCACAGGCGGGATATGGGAGACAAAACCAAAAAAGTGTCAAAGGCAGGGTTGGGAAGGGGTGGCAGAATCAAACTTACAGGGCATTGAACACTGCCCATATGTCCTCGTGTTGCTCAGCGGACTCTCCTTGCTTAAATATACATGTTTCCCTCGCAGATAACAAGCACACACTCTCTAAACAACTATCATACAAAGGTTACCTCCTCGCTTCCACACCTCTCACATCTCTTTTTTTGCCATACTCGAAGCCTGGTAGACCCAGAGCACTCACTCATGGGCTATGTTCAGACGTGGACGAAAAATCCCCCAAATGATTAGCATTGGGCACCCTTGCATAATGCAATCAGCAATCAACTCGGTACGTTCCAGCCCATTCATCCAAAAATCCAACACTCGTTCACATGACGATAGCATATGTAGCTCTGGGCCTGTGCCCTTTTTGCAAGCCCAGCATATGCCTTAGGGGATCGGTTTGCACTTTACCATTCTCACTGGCGCCCAGTACCAGTGGTGCATAATCTTGAATTGGCGAGTCTGAGGTTTAGATCTATTTTCATACACTTTATATTGGTACATGCGATTCGGTCAGCTATCACTATCGATGTTCAATCCCAGCTCATCCTCCCGGCTAAGCCGATCCCCGCCATCAGGTGTTTCATCCCTCACAGCTGTATTCAAAAATAGGGTATCAGGTGATATTACCCCCACATATAATTTCGCCATATATATGGTCATCGGAACGGCCATAGACGATATTAGTAGTGGGGATCCTTTTTGGGGTAGATGGGAGCAGGGGTTGTAGTGGTGTCCCCCGCCCCCTTTAAAAAAATATGGGGGTTGCAGGGGTGTCCCCCGCAGGTTCCATGAATTAATATTGCTGCATAAATATGTTTCTTTTAGCTGCTTTCCGAGTTACGGTCAGAACTGGATTTGTTTTTAGCTTATTTTAACAACCTTAGGGTTCTTAGCACTTCTGTATATTTTATTAGGTTTGCAGTATCAGGGACATTTTGATTTGCGATTTTAGAACTTGCGCCAAAAAATTATTAAAAATGTGCTTTTAGTTATTTTATTTACCTAAATTGTCCTGGCCTCATCCCAGCATCTCATATATTTTATTTTGCCCACATTAGCCTGCAAAACCTGATTCCAGAAGCATACTTTGGTCCCCACAGTTTGAAGTAGCCCAGAAGACTACAACCTCCAGAGGCCTTGGCGGTTCTCGCCCATTCAAATTTGCAGAACAGGCACAGAGCGCCGGCGCGAGAACCCAAGTGGTCTGTGGCGGTCCGTGGAGGTCGTGGAAGGAGGGAGACTCTTACCTGTTTTAAAACATAAGGAATCATCCATATAAACAGATAGAAATATGGGGTTACAAGAGGGTTTAGATGTAATTAAAGCCACCAGGGACAGACTGGACAACAATAGCAGGACCTTCACATCATGAGATAATGTACAAACAAAATAGATAATGCTTCATCTCCTGAACATACCAGCATTCATCTACCACCAGTGCTCCGGGGCCTGAGTTATCCTTGTGAGGTTGCTTTCTAGGCCTACAAGGAATCCAGGCCGACGGTCAAAGTATCGGATGGTATGAATGGTGGTATTAAATATCATGACGTAATTCAGGATAGTTGTATACAAACACTGGGACCGCATATTGAGAAAGTTGTGATAAGAGAAAATATAAATGTTGTAGAAGGGACTGAAAATGGACACACTAGTAAGGATTATGTACCACACTGTCTCAAATGCCTACTACTGAACACCAGATGTCTATTGAAGTATGCCATAGTAGTAGCATCATAGGTCAGCAGCCAAGACATTGATGTATGTGCCATTATGGAAACCTGGAGTTATGAAGCAGCTGGACCTACTCTAGCTCTGGCTATTCCAGAAGGTTACAGTATGGGACAGCAACACAGAATCACAGGAAAAGGAGGAGGGATCATTTTTATCCATAAATCCTGCTTGGATATATGGGAAGGGGAGCCCATCAATAATGAAGGGATTGAGATTACGCATGTTAAGGTTAGGAGAAATGCTGAAACCACAATAAACATGTTGGTTGTCTATAGACCCCCCAAACCCATGCCAGACTTTACAAACCAACCTAGTAGCATTTTATTGCCCCTACTAAAAACTAATAACAGAGTATTGGTCCTCAGAGGCTTATATTTGTGGTTGGGAAACAAAAATGATCTCATGGTTAAAAAGTTGGAAGACTCCCTAGACAATTTAGGTTTTACTCAACATGTCTTGGCTCCAACCCATGAGAAGGGTAATACCCTAGATTGGATAGCCGCACATAATACCATAATGAAGGATGTCTGTATCCAGCCGTGCCCATGGTCAGATCACTTTTTTGTACAGTGTATGGTGAATACTAATAAACCCATTAAAATAAAAGCAGAGGGAAAGCCACCTATATTGGCCAGAAATCTAAAAAAGCTTACAGTCATAGCTTTGGAACCCTGGCTGATTACACCCTCCAGAAAAATTATGAAGCTCAGTATCGCAGATGAGAGAACAAGCACCTACATATAGGTAATGCAGGAAGCCACAAACTCACTAGCCCAACTAAAACCTAAACTAGTGGTAGAAAGAAAGAATAATCCATGGTTCTCACCAGAATTACAAAAATTTAAAGCCATCCAACAAAAACACTTTAACGCATGCAAATTAACTCAAGGGCCACATGAGAAGGAGGGATTTCGAGCCGCAACCAAAGAGTACAGACAAGCTGTAATCTTAGCAAAAAATAATTATTATAATAATAGAATTAGTAACACACAATGCAACTCTAAAGAACTCTTTAAAGTGCTAAAAGAGCTAGAAAAACCCTTTAGGGTGAATACAGACATTATCGAAAATAATGACGCATGGTGTAGTACAATACAGGACGCTATGATGGAAAGAATTGATATTATTACGAAAAGGATTGAAGTGAATAATAAAAATCACCTCTCAAAAGATAATCCCCTATTAGAGGGGGCTAGACAACATTCAGAAAGACATGAACACCAGTTCAGTTTTAAACCGATAGCCGAAAATGAATTAGTGGAAATCATCGCCAAGCTGAAACCTACTAACTGTAAGGGTGATGCATGTCCAGCCATGGTAATAAAGGAATGCACACCACAGTTGATAGGCACACTTTGCAAATTTATAAACACCTCATTTGCAGAAAACCACATTCAGGATGATCTCAAGAATGCATGGGTTACTCCGTTAACTGAAAAGCCAGGTCTCTGTCCAAAAACTGCCTTAGATTATCACCCCATTACTAATACACTATTTTTAGTAAAGATATTAGATTGTGTGGCGTATTTACAACTTTTCACATTCCTGCAGAAAAATGACATCCTAAATAAATGGCAATCTGGTTTTAGACAGGGACACGGTACAGAGTCCATATGTACTGTGTCTATTAGACTTAAAATCAAAGAGATATTACAACATATGGACAAAGGACAAGTGGTGACATTAATGCTGTTAGATGAGTCTGCCGCCTTCGATCTGGTGGATCGTAGCAAACTCATCACCAGATTGAAGGAGGTAGCGAGGTTCTCAGAGAATGCTGCCCTATGGGTCGAATCATTACTGATCAGACAGAGTTGTACAGTTGGAGTGGGGATGCAAAAGCAACCTCCATAATTCTCAAATGCGGGGTGATACAGGGCGCATGTCTATCACCATCCTTATAAAATATATCCTCAGTACCCTTTTTTAACCTGCTGGAAAAAGGTTATGTAAGTCTCACCAAATTTGCGGATGACACTCAATGTGTCATTCCTATGTCAGGACAATATAAAGAGGATGAATAAAGGCTAAATGAAACCTATGAAATCATCGAATGCTGGATGATGGAAAATGGCTTGACACTAAATAAAGAAAAAACCGAGTGAAGGTAATAGGCACAATAAATAAAATGTATAAACTGGATGACAAGTATAAACATTTCAAAATAGCTGATTGTGTCATAGAAAACAAAAAGAAAGTGAAGACGTTGGGGGTAGTCCTAGACCAAAACCTAAATATGAAAGCACACATAAGCAGTCTCATGTCCTCTACAGCATACCATATTAAACTGCTGACCCAACTTAGACCTTTTATCTCTCAAGCGAATTGTGAAACGATTGCTAGGGCCTTAATTGGGTCAAAGATCGACTATTGCAGCAGTCTATTGGTGGGAGTAGTCCAATCTGATATCGCCCGCCTGCAGACACTCCAAAACTCTGAGGTCAGAACAATTGTTGTCCTAAAGAAGAGAGATCATGTCACAGAGGCCAGGCGCGGCTTGCACTGGCTTCCCGTTGCCTCTAGGATCCAGTTTCAGTTACTTACCATCATCTACAAATGCCTTGGGGGAGTGGGACCACGTTATTTAACAGAAACACTCCAAAGAAAAGGTAACACCAGAACGTTGAGGTCGAACACCCTAAATCGGTTGCAAATTCCGAAATGTATCCTCACTCAGGTTATCAAAAGTGCTTTTTTTGTGGCAGCCTCTAGATCATGGAATGATATCCCTCCAGGGCTTAGAGACAGTGGGCCTCATTACAAGTATGGCGGTAAGGCCACAACGGCACTGGTATCGCTACCGGCACCGTAGCTACCATACCGCCCTACTAGAAGTTCTGCTCGCGGGTGCCCTTGCAGCCACCAGGTCCGACCTGGTGGCCGTACCGGCACCCGCAAGCAGAACATGATGGTAGCGCTGGAACCGGTGCTACCACCATCCCCATTCCCATTGAGCCCTATGGGGCTCAATGGGAATGGGGATGTACCATGCCCGGCACCCGCGAAAGGTCAATTACCGGGTCCAGCTGGGCCGGAATGGCCCGGTAATTGCCCATTCTCGGGTGCTGAACCTGGGTGCGAGTTTGGAGGTAGCCTTGCCGGTAAAACCCGGCAAGGCTAGCTCCAACCTCGTAATGAGGCCCAGTGACTCTTCAGCAACTTTTTTAAAAAGGGATCAAAACCATGCTGTTTAATTAACTAGCTTTACATCATTAATAATCTCTTTTATTTGAAATAATCCTTGTTTGATTTTTGTTGCGCCCTTACGCCTATGGGTTTTATGGTGCGCTATACAAATAAAATAAAGTAGATATAGTAAAGTATGGTGATATTTTTGCAGGGATATTAACACATGGAACCAACAATAGATGAGGCAGACAGGTCGCCAGTTAACGGGAGGCTGAGTAAAGTAGGAGGGCCCTTAAGGTCTTCCTTCAGAACATCAACCAACCCGTCGAAGAGGGCAGACATTTTAGAGTTTCTACCCCGTTGCCTAAGTGGGAGTGTATTTTGAACTTTAAGGAATCAAAAGACAGCAGGGCGTTGGCTACCCACATATAGTTTATGTTACGGATCCAAGCCTTCTTCCATCCAAGCCAATTCCGCTTTTTATTACAGATCTGTTACCCCACAGTGAGGCCTCACAATGCAGCAGACAATTTTCGCCCATGTGCCCCATTTTAAATTTAAACGAAGATACAATATGCACTACAGACGGTAAAGGACCATTCTTTGAGGGGCATTTGTCCATTTATTTATTTATTTATTTATTTATTATTTGTCTTGCGCCAAAACAAGCCCAGAGGCATCAAGGTGCTCACAAAACAAGAAGCACACACCTACACTAAAACCAAGACAGGCAGAGAACCACGCACACAGTCATAGCGTGAAAAGCACACAGAGAAGGCGAGCTAATAAATTAACTCATCAACTAAACAGATGAGTCTTCAGACCTCGTTTAAAAGGTTCCAAGAGTCGACATCTCTGCAACTCGGGTGATAAGAGCGATTGTATTTTTACCAGAGCTACCAATTCTACTCCAATTTTCACCCAACTTCTAGTTTTCGTTCTCCAGCAGCTATTTACTCAGTCATTTCAATGAGTATCGCCTATGGTGTCGCCTGATATTGGGGGAGCAAAGCCCTCCCTGCTCAGTCTCTTGCGGAGGAAGCGTATAGGCCTTCCCGTCCAACAGTAAGTCGCTGAAAAACTTCCCAATGCATGCTTGAGTTTTCTGGTTAAGGTGGAATTGCACCTGATTGATAATGTAAAGCACCCTCAGCAAGAGGGTCATGTTTTTACTGTGGATTCTGTCCCATATTGTCCTCATAAGCTTACTCCAGCGATTACAATCAGGCCTGCACTTGTGACCTGTCCATAGACAGTCTAATGTTAACAGGCGTCTATTGGGTTTATAGTCATTGCATCGAATGAAAAAGCATTTAATGCCTTACCATAGAAAAAAATGCATTGGAAATAAAAGCATCGAATGCATTTTATTTTTAATGGGGGGGGGTCCTCCCCAGCCCCCCCCCCAATCCCCCTATTTTACCTTTAAAACCCATTATAATTAAAATAAACCCTTTACCTTTAAAACAAATGCATTCAATGCTTTTTCATTCGATGCAATGACTAGATACCGTCTATTGTCTTAACAAGAGCTGGCATTGGCCAAGCCCTTTACTTCTTAGTTGTGGCTTACGGTATTGGCTGGGGCTTCCAGGGTGATGTTCCCACTAAGGCTTTCACTCCCTGTCTTTCACTGCAATTACCTATTGTGGATGTACTATCAGCTCACATTCTCTTGTACTTCAATTAAACATGTGCGTGCGCGTGAGTAAAGGGCTCAAAAGCATGGCCTGCCATCTTTAGGTCAGGCAGACCAAACATGGTTGACCGGCAGAACTGCGTTCCTGCTCACTGATGCTAGTACCTGTCATTGTTGTTTAGCATCTTCATCACACAGCACACGTGTAGACTGTTCACCTCTCTTTACTGATTCTGCTTCAGAGCCTCCTCAGCTTTGGGGAGCTCCACATGAAGTGTGTGGAATGAGCCCCAGGGTAGTTGCAGACTCTTTCTGTGTAATGCATTCCTCATAACTTTTTTATGAAATTTGATTACCACAGAGTTCTGGGGCCTGAATTCCCTCTCTGGTATTCCCTTGCAGGGGTTTTTTCTCTAACGCCTACATAACACATTTCGGATGGTTCACAACAGGCCTTCCTGGGTGAACTTGTGCAGTGCCTTAAGTGACACTGGAAAATGTGCCAGGGCTTATGAAGTGGGCATGGCTCAACAACAGGGGTCGCCTACCGGCTCGTTTGGTCATCCCACCTTGATGAGCCCCAGCTCAATGGGCTACAGGCACCCCCGCCAGGCAGCTTTTTGTAGAGATCAGCACTCCCCCACACCCCCTGGCGGGAGAGGGTGCTGATCTCTGAATTTATTTGCTAAAGGCTTGCCTAGCAGGGGACAGCGCCTCACCTTTTCAGCCTTAATCAGGGCAGCTTCACCATTAAGGCTGAAAAGGTGTGGCCACCGGGAGCCCAGGCCTTTTTTCCTAAAGCCTAAAACTCCCACGAAACAGCTTTAGGCTTTAGAAAAAAAGGTCTCTGCTTGTAGCACCCTCACCTTTCTTCCATAATGGTGGTGCCAGGCCCACTGGCATCTCTTGCTTGAAGGGATGCTTCACAGGTGCGCCCCTACCATTATGGATTTAAAAAAGGATTTTTTTTTCTGAAGCCTGAAACTCTCGCACATGAGCGAGATTTTGAAGCCTGGTCCTGTAGCGGCGGGGCCTACCAGGGGAGATTAGTGAGCCCCGGCTCAGAACGAGATATTTGAGCCTGCCGCAGATTGGCCTTAGCTAGCCCCAGCCCACTTAAAGCCCTGCACTTGTGGTGGGGTTAATGGCAGTGCAAGTATTGGGAGACTGGTAGTCCCACGCGCCTCCATTTTCTTCAAATAAAGAAAATGTACTGCAAATGCGGCTGACCATAACATCACATCAGCCACTGTATTAGGGTAAGCGCATGCACGTGTTTGAAGTGCACGTGAGTGAGAAACACCTCCTGAGGCACCCATGCACACGTCTTGTGGCCTGTGCTGTGCACACTTTCCGTTTTACATCAAGAAACCTTTAGCTTACAAGTGCAGGGGCATGTGTATTAACCAAAACATCTCCTGTATAAAGGCTTAAACAGTGAAAAGGCACGTAGAAAGCGGAAAAGCACGTTTAGAGAATAAGCTCCGGAAACGTGTACTGGAATTCATTCCTCAACATGACATGACGCGTGGTCATTATGAACTTGTATTGCTGTGAAAACCGCTTTGTACGAAAAATCCTTCTTAAAGTGAACTCTTTAATCAAGTGTAGGTGAAAAAAAGATGGTATGAGATACATAAGAGAGAGACAACGCGAGAATGACATTCAGAAGCAAAATAACAACAGCCCAGAAAGACTCGTGGAGGAGTCGCTCTAAAGATGGAGCAAAGAAGCCATGGAGTCTGCCCGTCTGGAGGGAGTCGGTGGATTGGACACCAGGTGACCTGAACCTGACAATGCTATGGAGGCCATTTTGAAACCACTCCATTGGGTTATGTTATAACGTAAGTGTGGTGGTTACGTTACGTTATTTAAAGGCGCTGCACTGCCACTGTTTCCTTCACGTGCTGATCCATGATTAGAGCGAGGAAACTGTTCAAAGACAGTGACCACCACTGCTGCTAGAGACACTTCATCTCATCTAGCCCATTGATATGATAGGTTATTTATAATGTGCCTAATACCCAGAGGTTTCTAAGCGAGGACCCGGGGATCGAACCTGTGGTGCTCCGTGTTGTCTTGTTTCTAAGGTGAGTATGTTGCCCCTGAGCTACCTCCCGAGACCACAAGAGGAACCAGCTTCTGTAGACATTGGCAAAGCAGATGCACATGTGCTTGATGAGGTCAGAGACAGCACTGGGAAGCAGGTCTCCACAAGCAGGATAGTGGTGAATGTGTCTGACTGACTGACACTAATATCTGTGAACGCTCAGAACATGGAAAATGGTGCTGCAATGGAACAAGAGGGTCTATGTGGGAAATGTTATGCAAGTGAAGATGTTCTATGCAATCCCACATCATTCATTCATCTTTTATAACACACTTAATACCAGAAACCAGTCTCTAAGCGCAGAATTGAGATTCGAGCCCGTGTTGCTCTGCGTTGTCTTGCTGCCAAGATAAACGTGTTGCCCCTGAGCTATCCTCCTGGCCTGTGCATTCCCTAACACCAGAGGTCCACAGAGTGCTTCCATCAGAGTCTATGGTGGCGGGGGGAGAGGCTGCATGTGTGCAACTTGGACAAAGGAGATGCAAAGTGGCACCGCATAAGGAGTCTGGGCCATGGGAAGTTAAGTTACGGATCTGCCCTGGGTTGTGAAAAATAACTAAAATTCACGAATGTAGTGTCTTGTATTTGAAGTTTGTACTCAGCAGGTTTGCAATACTCGCATTAATGTTTAGAACAAACAAAGAAAGATGTTAATCTAATACAATTCTTCGGTCATTTCATGCGGTCTACAACTGCAGTTTGTTTCAGAAAATCAATGGACAGAAAAGTGGGCTAGACAATAAGAAACTGCTTGGTATGCTCTTGTAGCATTGTCTCAGCTTTCCTTCGCCCTGCCAACAGTAGTTCCTCACTTACTAAGTAGGTATCGAACTGACAGTGTGCATAAAATATTCATTTGCCACTCCATTGCAAATTAAACAAACACACAAGAACCTGCCAACACTTAGAACAGGTGATGGTATGAATTAAATAACGCGTTGACTGCACAAAGCAGTATTTGTATTCAGCCATAGATATTCTCAACAGCCACCTGTTTCATCGATGCACAAGCAATGACAGCAGTCTCATTCTCAAAAGCCTCCTGGATCATCTATGTGTCTTTAGAGCCTTCAACAGTCTCATTCTCCAACGCGTCCTGTCAACGCACCTGCAGGGACTTCAACAGCCTCACTCTCAAAAGCCTGACATCTCATCGATGTGCTTGCAGTGGCTTCCAAATATCAAAAGCCTGCTGTCTCATTGATGCACCAACAATGGCCTCAACAGACCGATTATCAAATGCCACCCTTCTCATTGATGTGCCGCAGGGACTTCAACAGCCTCACTCTCAAAAGCTTCTTGACTCATCAATGTGCCGCAGTGGCTACTCCAGCCTCCTCTGTGTTGGCCTTATCATCAGTGGAGGATCACCAGAGGATAGCACACCGAACTACGCTACGGTATTAGGTGTGTTATAAAAACCAATTAAATAAATAAATAAATGTTTGTGCGAGGTGCTACACCGGCACAGTGGACTGCTTCTGTGAGCTGTTATGTTGTGCGAGATGCAGCACAAAACAGATATGCAGCGCACCTTTGCAGAGGTCTAACCTATATCTGGCTTGGGACCTGCATATTCCAATTGTGAATGTCTGCACTTTAGTTTGGTTTTCACCTGTAACACCTTCATTACAGATGAGCCAGAATGCTAAGAAACCACGCAGGTGGCAACAGTGCGCGGTACAAGACCCTTTAACATAACATGACATAACTTGCCCCACACATCATTTTTACACTTACCTAATCTGAATGTTCGAAGGCTTCCAGGATCAGTGTTTCCTACCCTTCCGCCCCCTCTGTTGTTCTTGGGGCTCTACCAAGTGACGTGGTCACAGATGGCATTTTGTAAAACCTCATAAATAAATAAACAGATAAACAAATAAATGACAAAGGGACATCTTCCCTTGTGTGATCCTGCCATTGCAGGACAAATGTTTCCCGGTGGCACATAAATATTGCATTTAAAAATGATTTGTTTTCTATTGCACACCTGTCCACTTGCAGGTGGAAGTACTTGTCGCACATGCTTGCTGTCAATAGCTCCCGCTGCACTACGAGACCCCACAATACTGTATAACACACTTTTTACCTTCATGAGCTCAGCTGCACTTGTAGGTAACTGCGTAAACTTGCCAAAGCACTTCAAAATTGCTACTAGAATTGGCTGATGCAGGGTAGTCAATTCACCAAAATGTCAGGGGTAGCGGAAGTGACATCACATTGTAATTGTTTATTTTCAAAGCGCTTACATACAAGCAAAGTGCTTCAAAGCGCTTCAAGACGGGAAGGGAACAAGGGAAAAACAGTAGTCATTCTTAGGCCTTGAAGTTCCCGAATGATCTAACAAAATTAACTAGTATACTAGGTTAGAGGCATTTCTACTAGTGCAAGTGCTTGACAGGAAGGAGAGAAGGGGAGTTGTAAAATAGTACAAGTGCATGGCAAGGAGTGTGGAGAGACGGATGGGGGAGAAGGGGGAAATGACATACAGAATAAACTACTGTACTAGGGCTGGCAACATTCAGATTTATTGATGAAAAGTTATCATCAATAATGCGCCTATGCACAAGTTTTTCAGGCGCAACCAAGCTAGGGAGGGAAGACAAGGGAGGACAGGACACAATTATCTTGCTTGGCCTAGTGCATTCAAGGTCATGCAAGTGTGCAGACAGGAAGTGCGAGGGAGGGTGAGGGGGAACAAGTGCGCCAAGTCCATCGGGGGCTTGGGTTAAGTGCAGAAGGGGTTGCCTCTCACATGGAACGTATTCCGAGTGCAGAAGTGCAAGCCATAGTGCAGAGGCCCGGAGGCAAGTGCAGGACTGGCGGGGGAGCCTGGGACCTGTGTGGCTCTGGAGGTGCACCAGGCGACCAGTCAGCGAAACTGAGCAGAGTTGGGGAGGAAGGCAGGAGAGAGGAGGTTAGCAGGGGAGAGGGAGGGAGAAAGAGGAAGAGAAGAAGAAGGTGTGAGGAGTTTCCGGTAATTGAGGAGAACTGGCTCAAGATGGAGAGAGGCAGGAAGGCTGTTGCAGAGGGAGGCACCTGCAGAGGATAACATTCTACCCCCAAATCTCTGTTTAGAGAAACTGCTCACCTGCAGAGAGTTGAAAGAGGCCAAGCAGAGAGCTCTAGAAGGGGAGTCCAATGATATCAAAGGAAGTGACATCACATGCCCCTTGTCACTGACAACATCACAGGAAGTAATGATTTATGTCTAGACAGCTTGCCCTGGTAGAAGGGACAGTGCAAACATTTTAAAAAACAATATTATGATTAATATAATAACAAACAATACTAAAGTCGACAAAAGGCTATTTTAGCTTTCAACTATATATTAACTTCAGTGCAGTGCCAGTATGTAATGAGTGATGTCATTATTTGCCTGGGGCCCTTCCAGCAGAACCATCACACAGCAGGAGCACTGCTTTCTTATGCCAGTACTTTCTCATATGGCCATTTGCATCCATTTTATCTCTGTTAAAGCAGCACAAGCCGGGTGTAGTCATTATAAGCTAAATACTTCCTCAAGTGCCATGCTATAAGATGCTAAGTGCTAATGAATGCACCCTATAGTGCCATGTTATACCCATTGCCATCAATGACCATGTATAGTCATATGGAAGCTGTGGCCCCACAGCCAAGTGCTGTGATCATTGCCAAGTGCAGACTCAATCGCCTACTGCCAGGTAAACCCTTAAATGCTTGATACTTGACTCAGCTTAATTGTTGTTTTATAATGTAACCTTACAGATTCACTTCTGTTGATCTTAGTTTGAGAATTTAGGGAAAATTTGTCCCTGTGAGGTAAAGTGATTTACCCAGGATCACACATGCTGGTCAAGTGGCGAAGCCAGGACATGGGCCTATTTCACTGTCTCCAATATTCAGCAGACCACTTCTTCTACCATCCCATCTTTGTTTTACACGTCAAAGTACGACCTTTTCCTCAGAAGTCAAAGTGGGCAGGTGCTCCTATACTTTTTATTTTTAAGTTTCACTGTTCCTATACTTTTATTTTAAAAAGAAACTGTTCTGGAACGGTTTAGTTTTAAAATAAAAGTGTAGGAAGAAGTTGAACCTTGCACTTCAGTGGACTGCATTGACCATTCCCTTAAATAATAGGTGTGTTTGTTTGGGGGTTTGGACTGTGTGTAGGAGGGGGCGCAGGGATGGGGTTTGTGTAGAGTGCGACAGACTGGCAGGGAACATAGCTCCACTACTTCTTTTCATACACTTCGACCACTGCCTTTGCTTTGTGAACAGACACAGTTTGCGTTTAAGAAAGCAGATATGTGAATCACCAAACCAGGCTCTAAATGAATCTGAAACATTAAAGACATCTTCATTGAGTCCTGGTGGGTAAGACAAGTACAATTTATGGTGATGGCATGAAGAAGGACACAATAACTCGTGGTGATCACTTAATTCACTGAGCGAGTCTCATGCATTTCTATGCACTCTGCATGAACCTAGTTTCCGAAATGCACATAGGTCCATAGAAATACCTGCATTTTACAGTTTACAGTGACGTGTTACACATAAGACATAAAACAGCATACTTAAGTAAACTGCATATAGAGATCACACTCCCACGGTATGCAGGAAAATAGCTACCCACATAATAATAACTCGGAAGATACCATGGCAACGTGGTAGTGCGGACATTTTTAAATGTCCTTATGCAAATGAACAAAGCATACCCTCCTTCAGGAATTACCGATGGTGGAAGTCCCCACTGCACAAGCAGAAGCAGTCATCATTTTGAAAAGGTGAACGGGATTAAGCACACTTACATGGTGATCTGTATCCCTACAGTCCCTCTACCAGCACATAACACCTGATGTCTGCACTTACCCCTGCACTTGCCACCTGCTGGCCGTACATTCTGTTAGCCCATGTTCTGCACTGTCCCCTTCCACTTCCCCCAGCACTTTCCCATTTCCCCCTTCCCATGCACTTGCGCGGTCTGAATGACACCTGGCCCAGTAGGATCGTTGTCTGTCTTGCCTCTGTTCCCCCTCCCTTGCCTCCTCGCGGCTTGAAACACTTGTGTATAGGCGCCTTATAAATCCCTTATCATATCATATCATGTCATAGTGTGCTGCAGTAAAACAGGCGTAAAACAAATGAGGCATCAATGCCTTATGCCAGTCTTTACTCCTACTTCAGTCTTCGGGGGTATTTTAAAAACCATTGCAGGTGGAGAGGGAGATGGCAGAGGAATTATATTTCACCCTTGCCTTCCCACTCCGACTGCAAAACCTCTCCACTTTACGCCTGCACGAGGTTTTCCTGCAGGTGTAAAACAAATGGATTCTTAGGGAATCTGCCTGCACTTGGCACCTGCTAATAGCAGATGGTTTCCATAGGAATTCATTGCAAATGCTGTGTGCGAATCGTTATTTTCAGGGGGCATTCACTTCTCTGACAAAACGGATAGTAAAAGTAAAGAGTAAAGGTGATTTTATTCTTTGCATTTGCGCTCAGCTTTGCAAAAGCCGGAAGTTGCATGCAGGGGTCCAAACAGAACACAATTGCAATTGTTGGCAGTCCATTGCATGCAATCATCACTTTTTTTTTTAAAATAAGCCCTTTGGAGCTCCAAAACCAAAGTGATTTGTTTCAGGCCAGCAGTATTTGCTCACTAAGTAATACATCATTTTTTCACATCTAAGCATGAAGACCAGTAGGCCAGGGGCCACAGACAAAGTGCCAAAGGTACCAGGGAAATTGCCAGCCGTAGAAGCTGGTACCTCTAGCTACTCCCACACGTAGCCCATGAATATTGCCAACGCTCGACAGGAAAACTCTGCAATGATAGCAAATGGGGCCTGAAATGACGCCAAAGCCACATAACGTAGGCTCACCAAAAATGTCACCAGCCGTTGCACAGCTGACTTTATGGCACTGCTGGTTTTCAGATCAGCTTTAGTCATGTCCAGCAAACACGGGATTGGCATGTGTGCCCAAACGATATGCTTTACGCACCTGCTCAGCTGCTACCCCAAGGAAATCGATTCTTCTCTTAAGCTGCAGTCTGTTTGGTACTGCCTGCGCAGATTGTGCATGTGTTGCTTGCTGTGCTGTGACACTCAGCAGATGAGCCGGGTGGAGTATGGGTGCAGCCCCCTCCCTGACCCTTCCAGGCTCCCCCCCCCTCCCCTGTTTCCCAGTATGCCCACCAGCCTCCCGCTGTCGCCCTATTAGCCACCTTCTGGCACCAAATGCTGCGTCCGCTACTGGTGACACCTTCGGGTAACGTGCAAGGGAACCGCTGCAACATTGCTTCCTGTGCTGAAGATGTCTCCCCCGCGCAAAACACCAACTGGAGCAATAGCAGTGGGGCTTAGTAATGACTTTGACAGTAGTGTAAAACAGCTGGTATTTTTGACCACTTTGCCAAACTGCACATTTCAATTAAGGGCCTGGATCATGGATTTTTTTTGCACAGTGCAAAGTGACTTTTCACTTGTGAAAAGTCACTTTGCACCACGCAAAGAATTCCATGAATTAGGGTTTAATACTCCCTTCTTTTATGCCTGTTTTGTGTGGCGGTAATTAACCCGTAAATGGGTAATTGTGCAGATACTTACCTCAGGAATGGATTCATCAATCAAAACGAAGGCAAGTTGCTAAAGGCCTCTGATGCTAGGCTGTACTAGCATTTGCAGGCTTGCCCAGGGCCCAATCAGGGGCGCATACAGAAAGGGACAGACAAAGCAGTACTCACCCACTTCCTCCAAGTCCAACCCTGCCTCCCTCTTAATGCCAATCTGTGAATAAAGAGGGATTCCTCCAAAAATGAGAAGGCTATTTAGTCTGAAAATGCTATAGAAATAGGCGTGTTAAAGTGTACCCAGACAATATTACAAAGCACTGGTAGCCAAGGACGAGTGGCGTGCAAAAGGAGGCGGTGCGGTTTTAGATGTAGGTGGTATAGTCAGTGAACGAGTCGATTGTGTTGGTGTGGATGCTTGCCTGACCTCCATTGGTTGCGTTGGATTACATAACATGGAGTAAGCGTCTGTGCTAAATAGCACACCGCCCCCGCCTGTCGTTTTACACGTTTACCGACTTGCATCCTTCGTTACTCGAGTTTCAAATTTTTCTCCATCTGTGCGCGTGAAAACACCTTTTTTGAAGGGATATGGTAGTCCTAGTTTTGGAGGAACTCCAAGAGCAACATGAGTATACGGCATTGGCGGATGCTGGTGAGCAGGGTTGTCCCTATGACAACAAACCTTGACAAACAAGCACAAGCCTGCCTAGATCGAAGAAGCCTGCTCCGACACAACAAGCTCGTGGAAACTGGATCTTGTCATGCCATAGAATTGGCAGATTGATGGGGGAGGCCATTTTCTACTCATGAGGAAGCCAGGGTCGGACTGGGAGAAGTAATAGGCCCGGACACCCAAAAAAAGTGGCCCACACCTTGCCTCAAAAAAGTGGCCCACCCCTCACCTCAAAAAAGTGGCCCAACCCTCGCCTCAAAAAAGGGTCCCACCTCTCGCTCCAAAAAAAGTGGCCTACGCATCGCCCCAAAAAAAGTGGCCCTGAAACCATCATCCGTAAATGGCATCAATTCACAACTTTACAGATAATGCTGCTTATGGAGGCTTCATGTGTCTGTTACATTACAACACAACTTATAAAATAACAAAACTTTGCATACAGTTCTTTGACAGGGCCACAGCTCGTTGAGCCTCCACCCAGGGCCATAACGAAAAGAAGACCCGGGGCTACAGCCTCCCCAGATCCCCCACCCACCAGCAACGCCCCCGCTCATGGGAACTCCTCGAGCTCACCCCAATCAGGCCCATCAACAAACCTTGCACACAAAGTGCCCCCGCCAGCACGTTCCTCAAAGCCGTCCTCTGAGAGCCAATAGCTCAATTGGAGTTGCAAACCGCTACTGGTGCAATAAAAATGTCTTAACCAGGTCATCCCAGAGCCACTCGACCCATAGGCATTCTTGGTGACCTGCTCTGAAGTCCTGTCGAAAACAAACACTGGCAAAGCCAACAGCCCTGACCTGTGCACAAGTGGCATTTCTCAGGCACTGCTATTATATGCCCAAGTACTCGCTAACACCATTTTGCACCTGCTACCATCAATGGGCAGGTAATACCACTACAACCGTGCCTGGCAAGTGCCTTGGCCATGCCTACACAGAAGCCCAAACTGTTGGTATTGCCAATGTCTTACACTTGCATACAGAATGCAGCCCAGGACTACTCCCATTCTACAAAAGGCCTTTGAACATTTCACTCAAATCCAAGACTTGTTACTTTACTGGCTGAAACCCTTATGAATGTGATTGGCAACCGCATAAAACAACATTACAAATTCAAAGAAGCAACACCGGGTGGGCCACAAGAAAGGGGGCGCCCTCCTGCCCCCTAAGTCACAACATCCGACCACATCTCCTTCAGTATATCACAAGGACAAAAGCTTTGCCTTTAAAATGACTGTATTTGTCAATGGGGGTCTAAGTAAGTATTTTTGTCCGATCCAACCACTTTATTCTCATGTTATCTTTTCACTGCTAGCACGTCCCAGGGCACCAATGGTAGCAACCACTGGCACCCAATGACCCACTTGGTGCCCCGTCATTCCCCCCCCTGTATCACCTCCACTGTACAAAGATCCATGCCACCTGCCTTTTGCACAGCTGCACTTACTCCGGTGATACCAGGGTGACTACTAGCTGCATTCCCTCTATTGATAGTGAGTGGCTCACAACTGCACTCACTACAGTGGCACCCGAGTGACACACAGCTGCACTCACTCCAATGATACCAGAGTGACTCACAGCTGCATTCAGTCCATTAATAGCCAAGTAACAAACATCTGCACTCACTCGATTGCTCACAGCTGTACTCACTTCAATCATACCTGAATTGCTCAGATCTGCACTCAACACAGTGGTACCCGAGTAACACACAGGTACACTCACTCCAATGATACCAGAGTGACTCCGAGCTGCACCCACACCGTGATACAGGGGTGATTCACAGGTGCATTTACTCAGAGCGCTCAGGTTTTCCATGGTCATGCGTGAGAAGGCAGTCCAGACCTCTTTTTACTTGGAATTCTGGGGGTTGTAGTTTTCCATCTTTCAAATCAGAAATAAAAAAACGAAAAGTTCCAGAACTCAATGGGGAAAAAATGGGACTGGATGCCAGGGGGATCTTGAGAGCTCTGGATAAATTGCACTGATGTCCGAATAACTGCAAACTCACTGGCTGACTGAAGTCACAGCTGATCAAACCACTAAAACAGAAGTAACCCACAAATACTCTCACTAGTGCCCCCTCTCTCACCTCCCACAGTAGTGCCAGAGCGCCTCACAGCTGTGCTCACTCGTCCCAGTGATTCTGAGGGGACCCGAAGCTTCCCACACTCTGCAGTGATTTACAGCAGCTAGGAATATACCAGCAGACCCACCCCCCCCACCTTGAAGGCTCACTACTACCCCAGTGCTGCTTCAAGTTGTTTTGGAAACAGTCACGGTTACATACTTACAGTTAGTTACAGTATGCTTACTTTGCTTGCTGTAGGAATACAGGATGGTGATAGCTAAACAAGCAAGTTTGGTACATACAGTGAGAGAAAATAATTGCACGTATAGCTGATCCTATAGAGATATACAAACACAGAGCCAACCATCTGTGCACATGTGGCCTCAGCGCACATGGCCTTTTCTCTGCAGTCTCCTCTCTGATGCAGCCTGCGTGGACCTGTCCAAAAGTCCTGCTAACATGCCCCATCCTACTCAGATGGCAGTCCAGTTCTGTTTTCCCCCTTCGATTTTCCTGATTTGTGGTCCTGAAGTTACCCAATTTAAAATCAGTGCTACAACCCATCCCCTGAATGGAATGGGTCGTGTTGACATGTATGATGCGATTAGTCCACACTGCTATTGAAAAGTCTAGAAAGTCTTGCAACCTTGATCCTAGGGACATGGTGAGCAGCTATTGGCCTATATTTACATATCAATAGCATGCGTGCATCTTCAGAATCCCAGTTTCTGGTCACGTAGAAACAGCCAGCGAGTCAATCACAGCTAAAGTGAGAGTTTCGATTTGGGCAGAAAGTAAGAGTCCACTGCCCTTGCTTCGGCAGGTAATAAACATTTGCAGTATCACCAAGTTAAGAGGTCGAAACACGCCTAGCCCTCAATCAGCGGTCCACTCTCCTCTGCATGTAATTACTGCTTTCTCCCTTGGAAACAAAGCGATTTCTCATAACCAGTGATTTGCGCTAGAAGGGAGCCGCCCCCTCCCTCCTCATGGGAACAGCCTCCACGGTCCAGTGCTTGCCGCATCCCCTGAGGACCACAGGCCAGGAACCGAAGGGGAATCCGAGAGAGCCTGGCCTATGGGACAGTGGCAAGATTGCACGCCAGGCCTGTGTTTCTGACACGCTGGCATGCCAGGCTAAGATAAAGCTATGGTTCTGGCAAAAGTATGCAAAGAAGCTGCCTGTAAATTCAGCTCAAGCCACACCAGCACTCACCCAAGCGTCAGTTCCTTACAAAAATAAAAAGCACCTCTAAAAAATAATAAACAAACACACACACAATTTTCCTGCTCCGGTCTCCTCGATTCTTTGGAAGGGGGAGGGCAATGGTATTTGAGGGCCTTACCTTCTCCTGGCCGGTAGCCTACATTTCCAGGAAAGAAGCAGGCCCAGGAACAGTAGCTGAGGCATCAGCTGAAGGCTGACTCTCTGCACATGGGAATGACCAAGGCCAGACCCTGGGCTCCTGGGTCCAGGATCCATGGGCAGTTGGCCATCGACTTGCCGCATTTATCAAAGAAAGGTAACACTTCAGTGTTACCTTTCTCTGCATCTGCGGCGGGCCGGCAGCGGCGGGCGCGGGGCTGCAAATGCAAAGGATCTGTAAGTTACTTACAGATCCTTTCCAACTTGCATCCGTCCGGCGAGGCAGAGGCCCTGGGGGCTGGTTTCTTAAGTGTGAAGCCCATGCCTGGGCCGAAAGCAGCCCACGTGGGCTTCAGGAACCGGCCCTCAGGTCTCTCGCCATGATTTTGCATCGGCCACGGGCCGATTGGCCGACGACTCAATCCGACCCTGGAGGAAGCATTGCAATAGTGGACATAATGCTTCCCCGCATATCATCCACAGGCACAGGTGCAACATGCATGACCTAATCAAGCAGTGCAAAAGAGACCGTACAGCCAGCCAATTTACAGAACACGGGCTGATTTGTTTAGGCTTTCAGAGGAGCAAGTGTATAAAGCATGCAGTGTATGGATGCCATTACTATCCTGTTTGTGTTGGAAATGAAACTTTGGGATCCAATTGTACCACAGAGACAGCTGTCCTACAACTTAAATTAGAAGCTATAGTTGCTCCTTTAGTAGGAAACAATTAGCAAGGAGGAGAATTTGAAACACACATGCGCACGCGTGAGTGCAGCACACACACAAACACACATATGAGCCAGACACCTATATGATGTATTTGAGGCAACTTTATTTACAACTCGTGGCTTACTCTGCTGTATACTTTCATCAGAACAGGCGGATAGCCAAAGTGTAACATGCTCGCTTTGGGGACAGGATGATGCCATGCGTCAAGGCCAGGGGCGTTGCTAGGGGGGGCTAAGGGGGCTATAGCCCCTGATCTTTTGGTTGTAGCCCCGGATAGAATCTCAGGAGCTACAGCCAAAAGACTAGCTAGCCCCCAGTCCCAACAGTTCCGACATCAGCGTAGCCCTGGGTCTTTTTCAGACCTAGCAACTCCCCTGGTCAAGGCCGTGATACCCCCGTCGGGCCAGCCCAGCCCTTCACTCCCTCAAACCTTCATGTGATAACCCAAGTCTGGTAATAAGTAGCATCGATTACCAAGCGCTCTGAAAATGGATTTCTGGTGATAGTGATGCTACATAAAACACCAAATAAAGGGCACATGTGCGAAACTCAATTGTCATGTCTTCTGAAATATGCACAGGATCATATTTTGCCTGACCACATTTCTCCAGTTCTCTTCAACTTTGTATGACAGTTTCCTTTGTAATTTGCATTAAATACATTAAATAAATTAAATAAATTAAATGACATTAAATATTAATACAATATGCCACGGGCAATCCTGGGTCCACGAAGGTTGCTTCAGGATGACCCTCTCAGTAACTTGAGAGGTCTTATCACACTAGCAGGGAGATAATATTGAAACACTTCGAGGGGCACATAACTTCATACCACTTTCAAAAACATGTGATATGCTTTTTTATGAGACGGTCTAATGCAACTACGTCGGATACGTCTCATAGTTAAGTTTCTTCAGTCACTCCTGCAACCCCTTCAACAACAGGTGGTAGGAATGTATGCTGTTCTAAGGTGAAGCTGCGTTCTCTGGTGGTCTAAAATGCAAAAGTTGGTACCACAAGTCTTTGTACTGCTGAATATATGTGTATGGTGTCTGAAACCTGGCTGAGGCCCATCCCAGTACGTTCACACTATAAGTGTGTGGTGTTTTGCTGTATGCTCCTTCCGGATGGACTGTGTGGTATTACTAAGACAGTCAACCAACTTGGCAATCAACGTCAATTTATGAAGGGTTGGCAAATGACCCACATGCGGGACATTTTAAGTATATTGGCATTCAACATGATATGATATAAGTCATTTATAACGCGCCTGTACACAAGTGTTTCTAAGCGCGACAAGACAAGGGAGGAAAGACAGTGGGAGGATAAGACAAATGATCTTACTAGGCCTTGTGCCATTCAGATAATGAAAGTGCGAGAATGAGAAGTGCAGGGGGAAGGGAGGGTGGAAGTGCAAGGAAGAGGTGAGGGGAAAACAGGGCAGCATTGCTGTGAGTAAGTGCAGACAGGGCAGCAGGACTCTGGGTAGTGCAAGGAGAACAAGGGACTGTACGGTTACAGTTACATCCCCTGAGTGCGTGGTAGGCCCAGAGGCAGTGCATGGGTGACTAATCAAGAAAGAGCCTGGTACCCAGTGAGACTCTGAGGGTAGCCAAGCATCCAGTCAGTACAAAAGACAGGTGGGTCAGCAGCAAAGGGGGAGAGAGAAAGCAGATGAGAAGAGGAATGTTTTGAGCTGCTTCCGGAACTTCATGTGGTCCGGCTCAAGTTTGAGAGGGGCAGGGAGGCCATTCCAGAGGGAGGCACCGGCAGAGGAGAGATATCTACCCCCCACTCCCAGTCTGGAGAAGTATCTAACTCTTCGAGAGTTGGAGGTAGCTAAGGAAAGGGCTCCAGAAGGAAGGTATTTTGGAAGAGACCGTTGGATGTAGTGCAGGCTCCAGCCCTAGGAAGCCTTGTGGACAATGTAAAGCATCTTAAACTTGATCCTTGCTTCCGGGAGCCAGTGGAGAGATTTCAGGGCTGGAGAGATACGGTCCCTGGGCTTGAGGCCAAGGATAAGTCTCACAGTCCTGTTCCGGATTAGTTGCAGAGGGCAGAGAGTAGAGGAAGGCAGATTGAGAAAGAGGCTGTTGCAGTATTCAAGCCTAGAGAGATCGAGGGCTCTGGAGACAATGAGCTTCTGCGGGAAAGTGAGAAAGGGAAGAGTCCCTTTGAGGAGGTGCAGCTGGTAGTGGGTCTTCTTTGCGACGCCCGAGATGGGAGGAGAGAAAGTGAGAGGGGAGTCGAAGATGACACCAAGGTTTTTTGCCTCGTAGGAAGACGAAAAGGAAGAGAGCCCAAGACAGGCAGCCAGAGTGTGAGAGGGAAAGCAGGGGCAATAGTCCCAATGAGAAGGATCTCTGTCTTACTGGCATTAAGGCAGAGATCATTGGAGGCGCACCAATCCTGAATCGTGGATAGACAGTCAGGAATGAGCGAGAGAGGAGAGAAGGCTGAGGGGAGCCTGAAGGAAAGCTGAGTGTCAACCGCATAAAACTGAAATTTAGAGAAGGAAGAGGTCAGGTGGGCCAAATGGGACAAGTAAAGGTTGAAAAACCAGGGTGAGAGGATAGAGCCCTGGGGAAAGCCACAGGTAGAGAGAGAGTGGCGGAGAGAAAGGGACCAAATTGGACCAGGGACCTGGGGAACATGCATTTATCAACCAATTGATTATGGTCCTTCATAAATGAGCATTGATCTTTAGAGACACTATACTAAGATGTTGTTCTTGTCTACTTAATGCCAGAGTTTCTGCCATATTTCAAAACTTTTAAGGAGAACCCCCTCCAGTACCTTGCGAGTCTTCTTTGGCTGTAGATATTTTTTATGTACTCTCTTTTCAAAGTTGTACCATCTATGCTTCTGGTCGATGTTGGCATGCACCATACAAGACACATAGGGCCTCATTATAACTCAGGCGGTCCGGAAATAACGGTGGCGGTAAACCCGCCGCCACCGTTGTTTACGGACCGCCTGATCCCGACTCCTGCAGGCGGGAGGTGATGTTCCCGCCAGGTCTGACCTGGCGGGTTTAACACCGCCCGCCTGCAGGCGGACGAGGAAACACCGGCAGCATTATGAGATGCTGCCGGTGTTTCCATGATCCCCATTCCCATCGAGTCCCATAGGACTCGATGGGAATGGGGATTAACACCATTCCGCCTCCGTGATTCCCGGAAAACCGGGGTTGTAATGCCCCGGTAATTCCGGGAATCACAGAGGCGGAATGGTAATACGAGACCGGTGGTAACCAGGCAGTTTTATTGCCGCGGTTACCGCCGGACTCGTAATGAGGCCCATAGAGTTCCCCTCTACCAGGATTTTGGGCTTCATTAGGAGGTTATTGGTGCAGGAAATGTTTAGTGGTTACTCAGTTACCACCACCTTTTTTTGGCAGTAACAGATTACTGCCGATTTCACCACACTGCCAAACTCAAAGTTTGGAGGTGAAGTAGAGATTTACCTCAAGCATGTAGCTTGACCTAAATCCACCACCTTACATCCAAACATTGGTGGGTTTACTGCGGCAGTATTACTGATTATGGTAAATCTGAAAAATACACCCCTGGGGTCCTACGGACTGCGAAAATGGGCATTACCAATGCCTTGCAGCCACTCATAATCCTGCAGCAATTTCGCTTGACCGAGTGGTGGTAATAATAATAATTTCCATTTATATAGCGCTACGAACCCTCAGGTATCTGAGCGCTGCTTATTATTACCCACGTGTGTGGTGCTCATTTATAGACCCCAGAAAGATGAAAGGCTGAGTTTGGTCCCGCCGGGATTTGAATCTGCATCAGCAGGCACAGCACAGATGTCAAAGCGAGCGCTCCAGTCGCTGTGCTATCTGACCATAGTGATAAACGAGTTTGGCAGTAAAGGATGAGGGGTGGTACCGGTAAATGAGTTTGGCAGTAATATCGCACAAAACTCACAAAATGACTGGCATGCTCCTAATACACCTTCGTCTCACAGTGCCTTCTTTACTGATTTGGGGTGCGGGGGGCTGGGGGGGTATGTGTTGAAATGACCTTCCACCAAAGGGGCCATGCCAAGGAATTACATCCATGAGCAGTGCTGCCAGCGCAGGCTCTTCCTCTTCTAGCAGCTGTTTTCACGTTGCCAGATGTTTGATGTTCTTGGCACAACACTTCAGTTGGTTCGAAAGTGCACGAATACGCACGAGTATGTGCGCTTGGACGCAAGAGGTTCACGGCAGCAGGCCAGCGAGCTGTCGGGTGACAGACACTACGGGCTAAATGACCTTTGCACGAGCCAGCATGCAGTAGCCAGCACAGCTGTCACAAAGGAACCATCAGTATTCTGAGTGTGCAGCTGCACACGTGCAAGTCCAGAGGCTTACTCTTGGATGCATTTTCGGTACCCTCTGATTATTTACCTAAAATGAAGGACTTGGGTCTCAGATGGTGAATTGTGCTTATTCACAAAAACAAAATGGAGGACAGCAGCTCTATTTTCTGCACACACAGAATCTATTCGGCCGAGGGACACAAAAGTGGTGGTTGCTACACAGAACCGCACAGGACACAAACACTTGAGGGAACACACAGACAGCTCCTTCAAAATCAGCTGATTCCAAATCAGAAAGCTGGAGGAACACAAAACGGAAATATGTTGTCGATGTCCTATCTTTATGAACACTGACTCCAACGCCATCAAAAATGGGACGCCACCTTGTGTGCAATTTTCAGAAGCAAACCACTCATTTACTCCCCATTCTTCATCTGAAAAAAACACAAATGCAAACGTTGAAAATCATGTTAACATTCACACGGGCAAAATCGGCCCTTTGCTCCACTATACACCCATCATCAAAATGGCCACCATCTCACCCAGCTGCGTACAGAGAGGAATCCAGTTCCTGATGAGATACTTTTGCTGACTGATTCACAGGCCATGGATTCCGATGACTGCATTTCTTCTGTACATGCTTGTAGCGATGTGGAGTTTTTAACAAAGCATTGTAATTTGCCTACAACTATCTAGAGATATTGAAGAGAACTTCCCCCTCAGACACTGAGGCTGGGGGACTGCTACTCTGATGCGCAACCACATAAAATAATTGCTCCAATATTCGACCCAAGAAAGTCACTGCTGCAGGATTTACCAATCCAGACCCAGAGTCCCTTTATGAACCTAACAAATGGTATAAGAACAAACACAGTGTTGGTTCAACCACCGCACATAGACCATTGCTCAATCCTTTCCTTAATATACAGTCTTATCAATAGGTATTGGTATTATTTCCAATTCTCGCAAATGAGAGATTTTCAATAGACTCTTCACTTTCAGATCTATTTTCATTGGTGATTAGTATGCTCCTGCGGAAATTGACCTGATTGTAACACAATAGGTATGCAGTGATAAAATTGCGTCAAAAATGATGCCTGTGCAAAAAATTGCAGCAAAAATGCTGTGGTTTGACCCGGTAAAGGTGTACCCCATTACACCATTTAAGGGGAGCAGGGGTTGCTGGGTTGTCCCCCGCTTCCCTTAAATGGTATAATGGGTCCAGGGGTTGCAGGGGTGTCCCCCGCATACTTTACATGGATAGCGGCGGCAAAACCGCAGCCTTTTGGCAGCGATTTTAACACATGGAATCACACAATATTAGTTACTACTAACCCATCCCACCCTCTTCCTCTTTCAGATCCGCCAGAGCACCAGGGGACCACTCCGCTGGTGATAGTGTGCTGTATAAATATCCTTTAACATTAACATAAAAATGGTACAAGAATGACACCGTGCCCCCACTCCTGCCTCTTCAGTGTCTCTGTCTGGGCTACCGTCTGCAGCCAGTGGTTAACTTCCTTTTCTCATTATCTCTGGCCTAAACAAAGAAAACCACAACAGATGTATGTGATGGCAGCAGTGGTTTACTTTCTTTTGTCTTTCACACTGTGTCCCACATAAACACCCAATAAAGGAAAGGCATGTTCTCACCTCCCTGCTGTGGGGCGGTCATCCCGCTAGCCTACAGCTGCAACATATTTGAGAACTGGCAGGCAGTGCTCACATCACCACTCCACCGCAGCCATTCCTTCTGGCTCCCAGTCTTTGCAGGTTTACTTCCTACCACCGAGTCATTGCGCTACTTCCCTATTAGTCTAACGACCACCTCACCAGCTTGGCTTAAGTGGCAAAAAACAGGCAGCTAAAATCATGACCGCCTTCATTTAATACTCACCCTGATGATGACTTTTGCAGCCCACAGGCAAATGCACCCTTGCGTGTGAGTGCAGGTATGGCATCAAAAAACAATGCCGGTAATGGTGTTGGCAGTATTAACCCATACGGGAATACCTCCACTCCCCAATTAGCCCTACAGCTTCAGAAAGGGGAGTAATAAACACCTGTGATAAGTCAGTGGATTACCACTAACATGGCGGTAGCAGTAAATCAATTTGGTGGCATCAGCACTGATGATACTGCCAAACTCATAAGGTCGACTTAAGTGTGCATACATGGCAACATTATCCATTCCATTCCGGAGGTGCTGTTCCAGTCAGGGTTTTAACTTTGTATTCTGGGACTTGTAGTCCTGGATTTCCCCATTATTCCTCCAGGACTACAAGTCCCAGAATGGAAAGTTAAAACCAGGACTGGAGTAGGGCCTCATGAACGGAATGGTTAATGTTGGCTGCATGAGTCTGCAACCCCACAGACTCGCTTCTGCTAGTCACCGAGTTAGTGCTCTTCTTTCCCATTTCTCTAAATTGTAACTCACTTGCGAGTATTTTCCTGTGACTGATTCACTGGTTTACCCTCTCGTGCGTGAGGTTATCAGTCTCTCTTCAGAGCATGCTTCCCTCCCTGGACAGAGTCATTCATCTACCCAACTATTAGTGCCACTAAGGATTCTTGAATGAAGTCTTGTATCCTTTCCAAGACATGATACATTATTTGGTGTGAACCGAGGATAGCACAGGGGCAACGCGCTGTCCACAGAGCAACAGAGGTTCGAATCCTGGATCCGTGCTTAGAAACCGAACTCTATTAGGCGCATAAAAAAACAATGAATTAAAAATTAGGTAGCAATATGGTGTACCGAACATTTTCTTACCAACCTTCTCATGGGCCGCTATGAGAGCAGTCACATTGCACATATGAGTAAGCTAAGGTGGCTTCCAAATTGGAGGGAGGAACCACTGAACTAGGTCTTCCTGAGTGGTTTGCTAGCCAGGCAACTACTCCTTTCATAACCGAAAGAACAGACATAGAGAGACCCAAGAATGAGAGAAAGCTAGTGTCTGAAACGTCCTCATTGAATAATGGTCATTTATGGGGTTTTACTTCCTCTGAATACATCAGCTAGGAGTGAGGGTCATAATTACATGTGTCTGCCACCAGTCACTGTCCACGGAAAGAGGGCAGGTGCCACGGGATCACGAATGTACATGATAATGTAGCACGAGTTGGACGCAGACAATTATGCATCTTATGTTCTTTTTAAGTTACCCGACAGAAATAAAACTCCTCGGACCGCTTATAAAAATAAGAAGGATTTAAACAATGAGCCGGGCATTGATCTTTAATATTCAGGTCCTAGCAAGTAGGAGAAAGCGGCTATCTAACAGTGGACGGACATACCTTAATTCCTTCATACCTACCTCGACTCAATGTCATGCTACCTTAACATCATTGTGTACTGCCCCGAATCACTGCTGGAGTACAAAGCCTTCTGGTACTAAACCTCCTGTGTTGAACTTGAATTCTTATTAAGTCCCTACAGTTTCAATGTTTTTTAGTGTAATCACAATTCCTCTTATTTTCTTTTATAAGTTTTATAATGGGTAATCTGTTCTTCTTATTTACATGATGCTTATGCATTTTTTATGGGGATCATTTTGATGCACATCTCATGGGCAGCGATTTGTGATTTACTAGCAGAGACATATGCCCTCATTGTAACTTTGCCGGTTCTGAAAAAAAAAATGCTAGAGCTCCGGCCCTTAACGGCAGATAATTGCTGCAATCACAGGCACCGGTATCACAGGTGCCTGTGTTTGTGGCAACCCATTCCCATGGAGTCCAATGGCACTCCATGGGAATGGGAACTTACCGTTACTCCATCAGCCCTAATATGCCGGTAATACTGGGATATCGGGTGATGGAGATGGTAAGGCAGGTTTCCCGGTGGCCCACCGGAATTACCGGTGAGTTACCACAAACCAGTATTGAGGGCCATAGTCTCTCCCATTAAATTATGAACCATGCCATTCTCATACATTTTAAATAGGGAAAAGGTATGAGGGCTTGGCCTCCCGTTGCTTTTTAATTGAAATGATGCAAATGCACAAATGAAAATGTGCCAAATCAAATGCATACCAGTGTACATTCACAGATGCGAAGACATAGAACCGCTAGTGACAAGCTTCAACGAGCCCAAAATCTAGCTGCCGGCATGTTTCGTGATCTGGCCTCATGGTCCTATCTCCGCTACTCTCTGTGGCCTCATGGCCATATCTCTGCTACTCTCTGTGGCCTCATGGCCCTATCTCCGCTACTCTCTGTGGCCTCATGGCCCTATCTTCGTTACTCTCTGTGGCCTCATGGCCCTATCTCTGCTACTATCTACTGGCTGCATTGGTTGCCGGTAAAATAAAGGGTCATATTCAAGGCACTTTGGGCCTCATTGGAAGTTTGCTGCTATTCCGTTGGTAAATCTGCCGGAATACTGGCAAACAGAAGTGCCATTAGCAGCACTTGGTCTGCCAGAATTACAAGTGCCGGTAAGAGCGGTAAAGCCCCATTCCATTGAGTACCATAGGACTCCACTGGGGGGATTTTGCCTCTGTTACCAGCCAGGGATAGTAGGATTGGAGAGGTGGCTGGGGATGATGTTAGTGTTATGGAGGGGGTAGTACGGTTGGAGAGGTGGCTAGAGATGATGTTGGTGTTATGGAGGGGATAGTATAATTGGTGATGTGGCTGGGGATGATGTTAGTGTTATGGAGGGGATAGTATGATTGGTGATGTGGCTGGGAATGATGTTGGTGTAATGTAGGGGATAGTATGATTGGTGATGTGACTGGGGATGATGTTGGTGTTATGGAGGGAATAGTATAATTGGTGATGTGGCTGGGGATGATGTTGGTGCTGTGGAGAGAATAGTATGATTGGGTATGTTTCCGGGGATGATGTTGATGTTATGGAGGGGATAGTATGATTGGTGATGTGACTGGGGATGATGTTTGTGTTATGGAGGGGATAGTATGATTGGTGATGTGTCTGGGAATGATGTTGGTGTTATGGAGGGGATAGTATGATTGGTGATGTGATTAGGGATGATGTTGGTGTTATGGAGGAGATATGTATGATTGGTGATGTGGCTGGGAATGATGTTGGTATTATGGAGGGAATCGTATAATTGGTGATGTGGCTTGGGATGATGTTGGTGCTGTGGAGGGAATAGTATGATTGGGTATGTTTTGGGGGATGATGTTGATGTTATGGAAGGGATAGTATGATTGGTGATGTGACTGGGGATGATGTTGGTGTTATGGAGGGGATAGTATGCTTGGTGATGTGGCTGGCAATGATGTTTGTGTTATGGCGGGGATAGTATGATTGGTGATGTGGCTGGGGATGATGTTGGTGTTATGGAGGGGATAGTATGATTGGGGATGTTGCAGGGGATGATGGTGGTGCTGTGGAGGGGATAGTATGATTGGGGATGTTGCAGGGGATGATGGTGTTGCTATGGATGGGATAGTATGATTGGGGATGTTGCAGGGGATGATGGTGCTCTGGAGGGGATAGTATTATTGGTGATGTGGCTGTGGATGATGTTGGTGTGATGGAGGGGATAGTATGATTTGTGATGTGACTGGGTATGATGTTGGTGTTATGGAGGGAACAGTATAATTGGTGATGTGGCTTGGGATGATGTTGATGCTGTGAAGGGAATAGTATGATTGGGTATGTTTCTGGGGATGATGTTGATGTTATGGAGGGATAGTTTGATTGGTGATGTGACTGGGGATGATGTTGGTGTTATGGAGGGGATAGTATGCTTGGTGATGTAGCTGGGGATGATGTTTGTGTTATGGAGGGGATAGTATGATTGGTGATGTGATTGGGGATGATGTTGGTGTTATGGAGGGGATAGTATGATTGGTGATGTGGCTGGCAATGATGTTTGCGTTATGGAGGGGATAGTATGATTGGTTATGTGGCTCGGAATTATGTTGGTGTAATGGAGGGGATAGTATGATTGGTGATGTGACTGGGGATGATGTTGGTGTTATGGAGGGAATAGTATGATTGGTGATGTGGCTGGGGATGATGTTGGTGTTATGGAGGGGATAGCATGATTGGGGATGTTGCAGGGGATGATGGTGGTGCTGTGGATGGGATAGTATGATTGTGGATGTTGCAGGGGATGATGGTGCTCTGGAGGGGATAGTATGATTGGTGATGTGGCTGTGGATGATGTTGGTGTGATGGAGGGGATAGTATGATTTGTGATGTGACTGGGTATGATGTTGGTGTTATGGAGGGAACAGTATAATTGGTGATGTGGCTGGGGATGATGTTGGTATTATCGAGGGGATAGTATGATTGGTGATGTGGCTGGGGATGATGTTGGTGTTATGAAGGGAATGGTATGATTGGGGATGTTTCTGAGTATGATGTTGGTGTTATGCAGGGGATAGTATAATTGGTGATGTGGCTGGGGATGATGTTGTTGTTATGGAGGGGGAAGTATGATTTGTGAAGTTACATGGAATGATTGGGTAAAGATAGGGGGATAATGACAGGGGTTCCTGAAGACACATAACAATGGGGCTCATAACGAGTTTGGCATTGCAGTAGATTTCTGGAGGTAATTCTCTTACCACCAATTGTTTTGAATAACCGCCAGATTTATTATAACACTGAATTCTGTCTTTGGAGGTGAAGTGAAGGATTTAACTACAGCATACTGCTGAAGGTAAATCCTCCATTTCACCTCCAAAAATGTCGGATTTACCACGGCAAATTTACTGCTCACTGTATAGCTGCAAAACTCTCAGTGGAGTCTTATGGAATCCTAAAATGGAGATTAGCACAGCTTTGCCACCACTCATAATCTTTTCACTTTATTATTTAAAGTGCAGAGGTAACTCAAGAGCAGTGGTGTGGGTAGCCAGCATTAGGGCTGGCTTCTTTTAACAGTAGCCAGCAGAGGCGTTGCTAGGGGGGCTAAGGAGACTATAGCCCCTGGTCTTTAGGTTGTAGCCCTGGATAGAATCTCAGGAGCTATAACCAAACGGCTAGCTAGCCCCCAATCCTGACAGTTCCGACATTAGCATAGCCCAGGGTCTTTTCCAGACCTAGCAACACCCCTGGTAGCCAGTACTGTGAGTTGCGGTCTGTGCGTCAGTCTGTGGGTCGATTGAGATTAGTCAGGGGTCAGGTGTTGTTGCAAAGTGGGTGTTTTCAGAGATTTTTAAAATTGGAGAATTGTGGGGGATTTCCAAGCCGATTCCAGGATCGAATTCCGGAGGGCGGGTGCATGGTAAGAGAAGGATTGTTTGCACATCCTCTCCTTGCAGACAAGTTGTGATTCGAGTTAGTTGGTCGATTTGC
Source organism: Ambystoma mexicanum (assembly GCF_040938575.1). Taxonomy (NCBI): domain Eukaryota; kingdom Metazoa; phylum Chordata; class Amphibia; order Caudata; family Ambystomatidae; genus Ambystoma; species Ambystoma mexicanum. The sequence goes on along the minus strand of NC_090932.1, from coordinate 287,971,910 downwards.
TGCACAAGGGGCGTGTGCCACCAGGTATGTAGAGCTTAGCTGCCAGATACGCTGGTGTGCTACTCCTGACTGCTTTGGAGATTACACATGCAGTCTTGAACAGTATCCGGGACGGAGAGGAAGCCAGCGCAGTTTGACTAGGACAGGAGTAATTCGGTCAAGTCACCGGACAGTCATAATAAGTCGCGCTGCAGCGTGCTGGACTGCTTTTAGGGGAGCCAAGTGAGTGACTGGCAGCGTCCTCAGGTGGACATTTCTACAATCTATGTGCAAGACCACAAGGACATACACTGCAGTCTGGATGTCCTGCGATGGAATGAAGGGTTTGATTTTGCAAAGGGTGGACATCCCATGTTAAATCCAGAGGCACGACTGTAGGTAACAGTAAATGTATTTGGCAGTAATTTCAACAGAATTACTGTCAAACCCGTGATGCGGCCTATTTGTTTTTCACTGTACAATAAACATGAGACCAATGAGCGATGTTCCTTAGTTTTACCTTGTTGACATTGCATGCCCTGCCATCAGTATGGTACAGTATTTTTTTTGTCACATGAAGCCATCATTGACTAAGTTGAAGTTGAGTATTCAAACCATCAACATTTTGTTGTCCAGGTGGTAGGACTCCTGATTGCTGGGCCCATCATCAATGCTTCCCTCTTTTGGGGTTCCATGTAGTACTGCAATGTTGTGCAGTAGGACATTTGCAAGTGGTATGTGACATGCAAATGCAGGCTTATACCACAGCACTGCCAAGCGGTATGCAAAGAACGAAATCTTGACGTAAGTCTTCCAAAGGCATGCTCAGCGATGCAACGTGTTCCTATGATTTACTTTCAGCTTCAGTTTGTGGATTGAGGAAAGGAGTCAGGAGGTAACAGCTGATGCGCTACCCACTGTGGCCTGTGGGTGACAGTGGGCGTAAACCATCACAATTGCAGGCTCGTGAATGCCCAAGTGTAGTCAGTACAGCCCCATCTGACACCACCAGTGCTTCCCGTTCATCGCTCACACGCACATGCACCATGTCAGTTACACACCTTGCACTTTCTCCTGAACCACCTCGTGTATCTATGAGGCGAGACTTCTTTAAATTGCAGGACGCATTACACAAGTGATACTTACGAATCAGCCAGGACTGTGCATATGTTACTGCCTCAAACTGCTTCAGATCTCCACAGTTATCTCATATGTATGCATTATGGGTGCTACACGCATTTTAATGTAGGCATAGTTACACAACATGTGGCCGTGCAAATAAAGTTAACAACGATTGTATGTGTTTCACATTCAGTTGACATACAAATATGAGCTGTGTGTTGCTGCCTGCATGGGTATTTGAGTGCAATATATGACTGCAGTGGTGTTGGACACCCCATGCATTTCAAGGAATGGCCCTTGTCCATGCCATGCACACAGGTGTCTGCTTGTGGTCGATTGCCTCTATCGCTTGATGAAAGGTGATGCTGCAAGATGGCGCTGATATTCCTGAACACACACTGGCCAGCTTTACTCTGGTAAATTCCAGAGGCTTATATGTGATAGTTTCCTGGCTGGCCCCTCCTTTGTGGCACATGTTAGTTTTCATCTGTCTTGTGTCTACAACACATCAGGGGTTAATGTCTACAGGATGTACGCCTGCTCAATGGACATTCAAATCTTTTGACTGTCAAGCCTAGAGAGGACCCTTCTTCTGGGAATATGAAACACAAGTCTGTTGTATAAAGCTCCTTACAAATGATCACTAAACAAAACAAATAAATAAATAGATGGTAATCAGTAAATGTGTCTGTGTATCTCTCTATCTACCAATCCATCTATCGTTCAATATATCTATTCACTTTAAATACTTATCTTCCCTCTAACTAGCATGTACTGTCCTTGACACATCGGGCCTCATTACGACCCAGGCGGATTTCGCGGTGCTAAATGCACCGCGAAGCATGGCGGAAAGCCGCCGATAGCGCCATGGGGGTTGGCGGATTTACCGCCCCATTCCGACCTCGGCGGAGCGGTAAATCCCCAATCCCCATTCTGCCCTTCCCCATTCCCATTTTTGCCCCATAGGGTATAATGGGAGTGGGGAAGGAGTTAATTACGCCACCGTAAAATACGGTGGCGTAATTAACAACGAGGTCCCGTAGCGCCATGGTTTTCTCCGGCTGGTAAAACCAGGCGGAGAAAACCTCCATGGCGCTACGGGAACTCGTAGTATGGCGGAGAGGTACGCCATGCACTACGCTGGCGTAATACCCTCTCCGCCAGGGTCCTAATGAGGCCCATCGTATTATTTTAGATTTGTGAAATATTTACTCTTGCCTTTTGTGGCTCGCTAAGAATAGATATCTTAGATTGCAATCTCAGACACACACTCAAAAAAAGAACACTATCGCAAACCTTCACAAATCCTTCCCTCTCTGGCCAGATACTTCACACCTTCGAAACTACACTACACCATCCCTTATATCATCATAAAACCATTTAAAATAACTTCAAGGAAGTCGCTGTTACACTGCAACATTCTCTGCTGCGTGGAATATTGTTCGTGCTGACACTTTGTGGACATTTTGTGACCTACTGGAGATCTGCCAGAGTTGACTCCAATCATTTACTCATAATTCCGTTAAAAAGGGCCGAGCACGCGCTTCTGCGTGCGCGCTTCAAGGAAGTCACTTTTTGAAGTCGGTGACACTTTGTGGACATTTTGTGAACTACTGGATTCTACCCTTCACCTTATATATTAGATTGGCTCTGATTTTTACTTTATAATTGAATTCCCTATGCTCCAGAGACAATCTTTTGTGGTAAAGATTGGTTGAATACCAACATATTCCAATGTCACGGAAAGCTGCTGGATATACTTTAAAAACTGGAATGCCGTCCAGTTTAATGGTGACGCGGGCGTCTGTCCATCTTAAAGCTACACCCTTGAAACCGTCTTCAATTATAGCACTTAAGAGGAAAATTTGTGGCCAACCGTCTAATTCATCAGAAAAAAGAAGTGCCACGGGTGACATTCGTGAGTTTTACCCTCCACGCATTTCTGTTGATTCTGTTTCTGATATAAACTGTACTACTGATCTCCCTCTCAAACTATTACTATTCACCTTATCTATAGACCACCAGGCCCTATTGGCACGTTCGAGGAAGACATTTCCACGATCCTCTCAAACAACCTAAAAACTTCATCCCAAGGTATCCTGCTAGGAGACCTAAACCTAGGCTACAATGACCCTAAAGACCTGCAAGCAACTAATGTCACTAATGTCATCTCAGAACTAGGCTTCTCCCAAAAAATCCTACAACCCACACACGAAAAAGGCCGTATACTTGACTGGGTTGCTGACTATAACTGCAATACAACGATTGTCGATATCACCCCACAAATCTGGACAGATCATGCACTGATAACTTTCCTCCTAAATGTTAACTTGGCCCTACCTATTGAAATTGCTCTGGCTCCCCCCTTGCCAACCAGAAACAAAAAACTTATAACTACAGAAAAACTGCTACCACTCATCCTCCCCAGACTAAACTCTCTACCTGACTTATTGGACACCTCATCACTAGTAAATGAATTCAACTCTTCCATGGCTACAGCTCTAGATACTATTGCCCCACTGAAACTTAGAAAGAGTAAGCCCAGAGCCCACCTAAACACCTGGTTTACTCCTCACCTCAAATCTCTAAGACTTGAAAAACGCAAATGCGAATCTGCCTGGCGACTAACCCCAACAGAGACAAATAAAATTGCACTCATCAATGCCTCCAAGATTTACAAAAATGAAATAAAGAAAGCAAAAAGAGAGAACTTCAACAACAGAATACTGCAGGCCAAATCTGGAACGAAAGAACTATTCCTTATACTAAAGGAACTAGAAAACCCCATTCCTGTCCAGGATAACTGTGACAAAAATAAAATATGGTGCTCGAACATCCAAAAAGCACTAAATGACAAAATTGCCACACTCCAAACAAAAATTGAGATAAAGAAACAGAATATTCCACCCTCAACCAACCTAAGAGGCAAACCACCATCCAGCACTAAACCAGACCATAAATTTAACTTCTCGAAAGTAACTATACTTGAAACCGAAAAGATAATACTTTCACTCAAGCCATCCAATTGCCGAGGCGACCTATGCCCAGCCCAACTAATAAAAGACGCGGCCAGAGACCTCTCCCCATTCATTTCTAAGCTTATTAATGCCTCCTTTGCTTCAGGCACTATACCAGATAACCTCAAGCAATCTTGGGTCCTCCCCCTCCTAAAAAAACAAACATTGGACCCATCCATCCCGACTAACTACAGGCCTATCACAACGGTACCCTTCCTATTAAAAATCCTAGACAGGGTAGCCTACCTGCAGATCCAAAAACATCTGGAGCTGCACCACCTTCTAGGCACAAGACAATCAGGTTTCAGACCTCAGCATGGAACTGAAACCGCGCTCATCGATCTTAAAACTCAGGTCGATGAGCTGAGAGACTCCGGAAAGATGGCCCTACTCCTCTTACTGGACCTCTCTGCAGCCTTCGACCTGGTGGATCATGATGTGCTTTGCACCCACCTAGAAACAGCTGCCCACTTCTCCACACATGCCATCGCATGGATCAAATCATTCCTAACCGGTAGAACTATGAGAGTCTTCTCTACTTCTGCTGCTGCTGACCCTGTATCCATCACATGTGGAGTCCCACAAGGTTCTTGTGTCTCCCCCACTATGTACAACATCTTCACGAAGCCCTTGTTCGATGATCTAGATAATCTGGGTGTCACCTACACTAACTATGCGGATGACACTCAGATTCTCATACCACTCTCAGGGGATTATGAACAAGATTTGGCCTTGGTGAATAAGATTTATCTCATCATTCAGGCATGGATGGCCACCCATGGGCTATGCCTGAATGATGACAAAACGGAACTCATCATACTGGGGAACACACAAAACATCAAAAGATTAAAAGAAGAATACTCCTCCTTCGTCATAGACGGTAACACTATCAAGGTAGCAAAAGAGGTAAAAACATTCGGGTTTTATCTTGATTCCCACCTCTCCCTAACCAAACAGGTGAGCGCAATGGCATCCAGCACCGCATATACCTGCAAGCTGATTAGAGCCGCAAAACCATACCTATCCACTGCCAACTGCCTAACCCTTGCTCGAGCATTAGTGCTGTCGAAATTGGACTACTGCAACGCACTCTATATAGGGGCCAATAAACATACGCTGCAAAAGATTCAAACACTACAGAACAATGCTCTTAGAGCTGCCTTAGGAATTCCAAGAAGGGAGCATATTTCAGAGGCTAGAAGACAATCCAACTGGCTCTCCACAGCGGACAAAATCAAACTCAAGACAGCTTCTCTAACTTTCAAAAGTATCAACCATCTAGCACCCAAATACCTAGCTGTTAGATTCAACAGAAAAATCTCCACTAGACCCACCAGAGAAGCATACTCCAACCAGTTAGTGATACCCCCATTTAAACTAAGTACGGCCGGAGGAAACAGCTTCCCGGTCAAAGCTGCCCAGCTTTGGAACTCCCTCCCGTCCGGCTTGAGATCTCCCCAATCCTACGCTCTCTTCAGATCTAACTGTATCAATTGGATCAAAGAAAATGACCGATAGTCCTGCCCTATACCAACATAACCACTGTTCTACAGACGTACTATGTACATAATTATATACTCTCTATCTTCCTACTGCATATTTCCTGTATATATTATGTTATATGTATATAATATGCACAATGTATATTCTCCTTACTGTCCTGCATTATGTAATTTCTACCATGTATAACCACTACTTGTAAACATGCGTAACCTGTAAAGTTTAAAGTATCCTTGAACAACGCGCCCGGTTACCTTCGGGTCTGGCGCGCGCTATAAATAATAAACAAACAAACAAACAAACAAACAAACTAACAACGTACTTACCAGCCATCCTGTAATTAATGATATATATGATCATGGATTGGATGCACAAGCATCGACCTTAACTATTTCTGATACACAGATTATTGCGTTTGCTTCGAATGTTGTGATTGATGCATCTGTTGTAGATTTAACTATGCAAGGGACCGGAAATACAAAACAAGTCAGCCCGTCTATGAGTTCTAGTCCTTAATGCAGTAATATAAAAGATATTTCCTTTTACGGCAATAATGTCTCAGCTGTTAGTACATGTCAAAATGATGATGAAATTGTAGAGATACCACCTAGTGACAATGAAAGGTTACAACCTTTACAAACATCATCACTCCCTATTGACATGCCCTCACATGCAGCCCAGATAAGTTCATATCAATCACCAAGTTTGTTTAATCATTCTAGTGATACTTTAGCCGAGAGCCCCACATCATTTGCTCGCCCTACACCGAAGAAAAATTAGATGTCTGCTCTCCCCACTTGTCACCTATGCTAAAAGACACATCAAACAAACATAATCCTTTATTGGAAATTACCCTCAATGCAATGAATACCATGTCTTTGGTTAAATTATTCGAAACATTTAATATAAAAATCATGCAACAAATGCAGAAAATTGACAAGATTGTTGAGTGGATGAATGACTGGGACATGAAACAAAACGTTAACTCTAAACAAGATTGTGCTGCTACTGACCGAAATGACCAAAAGGTTTTACAAAATCCTAGAGATGATAAACAATCCTCTGATTTAAAAATGCAGCCCTACATTTCTCCGCTTCCAGCATTCGAAAAAATGATTGCCCCTCAAACTTGTCAGGAAGAGTCTTGCGACTCTTTACATGCACGTTTTCCTCCATCAATGGAGATCCTTTCTGTTAAGCCAGGCACGGTATACAACCTGTTTGATATACATTGAAAAAGGAATGACAAAGACTCTGTCAAAAATGTCATATCCAGCAATCCTTTAAAAAAAATGAAGAATCAAAAGAATTTGAAGCACAACAGTAGTGCGAATGTCAAACAGTTTGTACAACGCCTGACATCAGTTAAAAATTCAAACTCGAACATAAGGAAAGTAATACAGAATAAGTACAAATACTTAAATAAAAAAGAAAATCTGAACAAAAATGTCAAGGATTACGCTCCTTTGAACGAGATTATTACGATGATTGAGTCCCCTTTTTTCCCAAAAGACAGTGAACCCAAAGCTAATCCATCTGCTTCTGTTTCTGTAGCAGATTGCATCCCGATCCATACAGGCTGTTTAGATCCTGAGAAAAATCCAAATGGGCAACTAACTAAAATGCCTATTGCTATGCAATGTCCAAAAGAGAAAAAAACTATTTCAAAAGAAATACAATTGAGTCAGAATAACTCTCTTTTCTCCGATAAAATCCTGAAAGAGATTCAGGCTGAAATACGAGATCTTTGGAAGACTATAAACATCTTAAACAGCCAACTTTAACTTACAACTCTTTGAAATCCACCATGCCCCTTTATGAGGATGTTCAACCGGAGACAATAATGGCGTTGCCAAGTGAATTTTCTAGACAGTCGGAATGTACACCGCAATTAGTCCCTCATACGAATCCAAAAACATCAATAGTTGAGATGACTTCACATCTTAACAAAAGAGATGATATAAAACGCGATTGCATAGGAATTGCACTGACGAATATTAGAGCCGGAATTCATCATGTAATGGATGAATATCTTTTTTAAAAAGAGCTAGCTATCAACACCATTGATAGAAAGATGGAGGATGTGAACACACTCCAAAAAGAAAATGTAATTAGCACCCTGCCTCTCTATGCATCAGAACAAAAGAACCTGTTAATGCATCAGAACAAAAGAACCTGTTACAAAATAAACAGCAAATGCTAACTAAGAAATTGTCAAGACAGATGCTAAACCAAAATAACAACCATCGATTTATATTGAAATGCCGTGATGCTCCATTCGAGGCATATGATCTGTGCCGAGCCAGTGTCTTGGTGATTTTTGAAGATATACCAGACCTGAGTGATGTCACCTCTAATGACATTAGTCAGGTCGAATTTCTGAATGATTCAAATCTGTCCGTGGTCAGACTTTGGCTGAGTTCAAATGTTGTGCGTAATGTTCTCTGGCAGGCCAGAATGGACCTATTTGCAATGGATCTCATTCTGGCTATAGCCCCTACAGTTTATGAGAGCCAAAATGACCAAGGGGTAGAGATAACCTCCACAGCCCAAATGCAACAGCTGAAAATATGTAATGCTAATGATAAATGTAATTCCAAGAGATCATGCCAAGAAAATTCCCAGTCAAAGTATCGAGATGAAACAAATACACGCTATACCTCATAACTACTTTTAGAGAAAAAATCCATAGAATTTTCAATCATAAGTTGGAATACCTGCGGCCACTTTCATCTATTGAAAGATTCTTCGCAGCTACTAACATATAACTTCATAGCCCTCCAAGAAACGTGGTTTACCACAGCGCCTGTGTGGAATGGATATGAAATCCTCCTGTCCCCCACAATTGAAGAAACCAAGGGTAGACCAGCGTCTGGGCTAATGGTAGCACTCAACATTGACTCTGGCTTCAGAATCTTCCCATGGGCCCAAACAAACTCCTTTCTACAAATGGTTAAAATAACTTTGCATGGCAACATTATGGTCCTAATAAAATGTTTACCGGAACCCCATGGGATTGGCTGATAAGATCCTCTTTAGAGAGCGAGAGAAAATGTAAAAACTTATACTCCAATCCCCTGAGGTTACGAATATTTATGTTGTTTGAGACTTGAATCTACATTTTTTTGGCGAACACATCTAATAACCGAAACAATTTGTGCGTCAAATGGGAAGAAATTATGAAATCTTGTAATCTACGGATGCTTAATGGCTCAATTAAAAATGATATCCGGGCCCATCACACAAGGCGGAGAGGTATGAATACCTCTATTATTGACTATATCTATGTGGATACCAACTCATTCAGTCTAGTGACCAAATTTGAAGTAGTGCATTGTTCCAATAGTGATCATGAAATGCTTACTGCACGCTGGCATTCAGATAATACATTTTCAGACTCTCACACTAGTAGATATACCCCAAGACTAAATGTAAACAACTCACGAATTAGATTTTGATGGAATTAACAGTCGCTAACTAGTCTTTATAGAGTCTTTGTGAGATTAATATCAAGTTCCAACTGGGAAGACCAAACATATCTTTCAGCCTTACATCTATACAAATTGAATCCTCACCCTTGCTCCCAAAAGAAACATATAATGAGGCATAGTTTCAGTAGAGAAATGCAACAGCGGAAAACAGATTTCCACAAAGATAAGATACTGGCGTTACAACTTCCAAACTCTGTAAGATTCGAAGCTCTTTGTGTCATAAAAAACACATATAGAAACTGAAAAATAATTTAATTAAAAAAGAATTTCACCAAAAAGAACATGCCACATATAACATGTCATACCAATGTATCTAAATAATAACACACTTCATAGTCTACAGAAATACACAATAGCCTTTCAAATAGTGTTTAAATCAAATGGGATCTTACAGTTAAACCCGATCATGAATTTGGTCTGCAACTGTCTCAAAATTAATTCTCTATTGATGCTGTGTGACATTGCCAAGTCCTATCAATTTAAGCAAGCTGCTATCTTCATTATGATATTGCAAAACAAACAAACATCCACTATATAGTTAATATCAACATTCTTGAATGCTCTAATAAGTTCTAGTAAACATATCTGAATTTTTCGGACTGTGCTACCAATGTATAGTTTAATAAAGGGGCAAGTAAGACCAAAGACCAGAAAATCAGTATTGCAGTCAATACAGTCTGGAAGGTAACATCGCCAATTCACTTGTTCAATTTCAAACATGGTCGTTTTTTAGACTAATTTACAAACTGTGCATGATCCTGAGGGAAAAGATCCTATTCGTTTGTCTAGCTAACATTGATTGCTTAGTGTAACATAGTGGCTTCTGGTAAGAAAATTCTGTCAAATTTTAGTCTCATTTATAACAAATTTTTGTTGTATTACCATTTATCAACTGCAATACTTACATACAATGTTTCTTTTGAATTCCTCTGATTTTGGGTGATTGTAATACTTAATTAGTAACAAACCGTAAGTGATTTTTCACATTTAGATTTTAACAATTCTGCATTCAGACTTTTAGATATTTTTCACATCGCTTGTTTGATTGCCTTTTCAGTATAACATCTCTCAGTGAACTGTGCACCCATTAGTTGGCAAGTAGCAACAAAGTCACATTCTGCAGAGCATTTATCTTAGGTCTTACACATTCTGAATAGGGTATATTCTTGATACTGCCTGGAGGATGAAGTGGCATACACAATTGATTTTCACAACTCTAAGAGACTAGAGGAAATTATTATTTGGACCACCTCACAGCAGCTCTCTTAGCGCACCACAACAACAATGAAATGTATGCGTAATGAGTCCGTTGTTTTCCCATATCCTCTGGATTTGGCCAAACATGTATGTCATATATTATTAAATACAAACATACCACATCTCAGTTTTTTAAACAAAAAATAATATCAATTTTATTTTCCTGTGTTAAAACGTATCATTTTAAAACCATTAATTAAATTTCATATTATCTTTTTTGATCCTTGTTCTTTTTTTCTTATTTTGGTTTACAGACCTGTTTTGCAATACAGTTTATAACAAACAGATTTGTTTTTCTGACAAGCTACCTTATAGACAATCTGTCATGAAGTACTTCGTTTAATTTTCAATAGCAGTGTAATTGATCATCAAAAGATCTTATCTATCAATCTGTTTCAATTTACAGAGAAATACGATAGTCTCACACTTCCATTCTCTCTAGTGATTACCACTTAATCATCTGACCTTTCCACATTCGTCACACTCAACATGTTTCATTCCTCAACTCCAGTCTCACACAATTAACCAGGAAATTCTTCAGGGGTATACACACAATGATGATTTGTCTCCAGTTTGTGCTTGTCTTCTACTTTCAATTGGGATGTGATCTTCTTTCTTTATCCCTTCTATTTTAACTCTGGGCCAGACTCCGGATGATGGTCTGTGAAAAACAAGTTAGAACAAAGATGGTTTCGTTTATAACCAGTCTTATAATGTAGTTCAATTTCTACATTGTTTATATAACTGAGTTATATCAGAGGAGGGTTAATTGATACCTTCCACCCTTCTGTTTTCTATCTCGCATATTTCTTGCCTTACCTGGGAGCTAGTTTCGCCATGATATTTATGTGACATTAGAACACTTTTTTTAGTTCTCTGTATGGTCATCTCTCCTACCCCTTGGACTCCCCGTTAACATTAGGGAATTTTAATGTTAATGTCTTCTCTCTCATATTTACCTTTTTTGGCATCATTAATTTGATGTAACTTTTGCAGCCATTCTCGTATCGCATTCTAAAGCTTTTGATGGTCTCTTCTTATTCTAGTCACTTAGTTCTATATGGTGTTGCCACACAATGATGACCTATACAAAAAAGATTACAGTTGTTCTACTTTGTATATTTCCATTTGATCTTAAAATCTATGCCTTTGTATGCTCTTGGCTAACTCTGCCCTTACCTCAGTGTGTTATGTCCTTTACGCCTGTGCTTTATTCCACGTTGTACTATTTAGACTGTTAGATTCCACATCCTTCTTGATTCTCTTTGGATTTCGCGGCTGGCTCTTGATTTCCTTGTTTATTGTCGTGCGAGGCTATCTCACTCTGTTGGGTGAAATAATTATAATATTTTACTTTCCTATACTTATTTTTGTTCATGCCTCGTTTTACGCCCTGTTCTATATTCCTTGGTGTCTAATTGCCAGCTCGCCATCTTTACCTTTACTCAGTGAAGCCATCCCACGCTTGGGTCCACCTCAGAATTGAATTACCAGCAGAGTCTTTCTGGAAACGTTTTGGTATGAATCTAATTATCTTCTACTAATAACATAAGGTTCAGGAATTTGATCTGCCTATTACTGAAAATTGAACAGAAGCTTACATTTGTAAAATTGACACATTTCTTAAATCCCAGCTCAGTAACCACCCCCAAAATAAACAGGGTGTTAATATAAAGAAGCCACATAATGAGGTTATTATTTCACATATTTGTTGGATAGTTCAGCACATCATAATCTTCCCAAAACTCCATCAAGAAATTGGCATAGAGAAAGGCAAATGTATTGCACATAACAGTGCCTCTTGTTTGTAAAAACAATCATTATTGAAAAAAGAAGTAGTTAGATTGAGCATTATGAGCCCCTATGGGGGCTCAAATGGGAATGGGGAATGGTTTGTTCAGTGGGGACTTACCGGTCCCACCAGGGTCAGACTACACCGCTAAGTCCCCACTGAACAACAATCTGCGGTCGGACCCAGCCGCAACGCAGCGCCGATACCAGCCCCATACCAGGCTAACCAGCCGCAACTGGTACCCCAACCAGGGCCACCAGCCACCAGCTCTACCGCGATTCTGCTGCCACCTGTTTTTGCCTTGATAAAGACTTTGGTTGAAACGCGCGTCGGCTGTTCTTTGTTTTCACCAACATGGCATGGAAAAAGATAAATATCTATGTTTTCTAAACACTAGTAAAACCACAACTCACATGACTCAAGAACTGGACTATTACTATCAGATCTCCCAACAATTTGGACTACCAAATCCAGCCAGCGCCAACTACTAACTAAGGTTTGTCCACCCCTCCAATTACCAAACCAACCGGGAACCTAGGAGTGGCTCCCAGGATAAACCATGTGCCAGGCGGCAGGCTAAATAACTACTAACACCAACAGGAGGTGCGCAGAGGACCGGCGGTCCCGACACCAATACCCCTCTACACCCTGAAACTCCCCATTGAACAACACCAGTGCCAGACCCGTTATTTGAGGCAGTCATGCCACAAATAGCGCCATGACTACCACCAAGATTGAATCATGAGTGTGCCAGTTCTTTGCTACTGTTGGGAGTGTACCAAAGGCTAAAGCTACCAAAGTGAAATGCACTGAGTGCAATTTTTTACTCAGTCATAGACTACCTGGACAGTACTGCTACGGGACCACCTCCATGCGCCGCCACAACAAATCCAATGACCGCAATGCTCTCAGAAAGGTTGTTCCTTTCTCAGCAAGTAGTAAGCTGTCTTTCTCCACCTCATCTTCCTCAACAAATACGGTAACCACACAGCCAATAGGCTTTGGCGCGTTATAAATAAATAAGGAGGGCTAAGGACCATTATCGTCCATTGCAGCCCCTGAAATGGGGGATAATTATCACCCCTGGTTCCCAAAGCAGGAACCCAGGGTGCTAAAACATAGATGTTTCTTCCTATAGCGGCACACCTGTGGTGTCCCGCTGTAAGAAGGAAGGATTATCCTCCCTACAGCGGGACTCCTGCGGCGTCCCGCTGTAGTAAGGAAAATACTTTTCCAAGACAGCCAACATGGAAAGAGAAGGCAGGGCTCCGTACACAGCCCCTCTTCCCTTGCCATGGCAGCCTGCGAAACCGTATGAACATATTACCACAAGCACTTTTTTTCCCTTTCTAACCTATCCTACCTTCGAATAACTTTACCACATAGCCGGTCCCAGGTAGACATAACCACTTTAACACCAATTTCCGTCCCTAGCGGTCATGGCCAGTAGCCAGATTGTCCGTGCCATGACCTTATGCCATGACCCAGACAATCTGGCTACTGCCCACGGCCACAGGCTATACCTCAGTCACCAAAGGTATATGAGTATTTTTTGTACCTATGTAATGACACTTATCAAAAATAAAACACGGGCACATTTGCAAAACCATGCTTTAATATCCTTGCCAATGCTCCTCACGAGTTTGTTCGAAATCCGCCCATGTTTTATTTTTAAAAAGTGTCAAAATGTATGCACATGCAATAGTCATATATTTAGCCCCCACTTGACAAAATCCATTCAGTCTTTACACAAGCATTGAAGGCTGGGTCTATAATCTATCTCAAAACCTTTGTCCACATTCTTCAAATAGCAACAAAGTTATAAGCCATCTAAAAATGTTGAGACCCCCTCTCTAATTTCAACCTCTCTTGAGAAAATCCCACCAAACTTTAGAAAACCATTTATATCTAGATCTAGATCCAAAATCGATTTGCCAAATGTTGTGCAGATTTGTAAAATGACACCACATTTATATGTCTTTACAATATTTTGGGACCCCTCCTCTAATGTTGCCCCCTCTTGATAGAACCCGACAAAACCATTCAGGATTAGTTCTAGAATGAAATTGCAAAATTACATGCAGTTTCATTGAGTGGCACAAAAGTTATAAGCCATCCAAAAACTGCTTTTTCCCAACCCCGTAATGCAGAATTGTCCGCGAACACCACAAGACGGCCCCAGGACATCTGGAGTGTTCATGGACTGTCAGGGGGGTATAACAACCCGTTTTTTGGCTTCTTATGGCCATATCATATCCCATCCTCATCCCCCCACATCCCCAGAGATTGTTTGTTGAGTTTGACAAGTGCAATGTTGTTTTTATTTTTAATGGTTTCGCTGCCCTGTCCGCTGACCCCAAAAATGTCTGCGAATCCAAGATGGCGGGCGTTTCTGGAAAACCGACGCATTTGATGTTTTCTCACCACCCAATCAGCGGCTGCGTCCTGATGTCCGCGGACCAAGCAATAAGTCTGCACATTTTTCCGGCCAATCAGAGGCCAGTCCACGAACCGAACAGGCAAGTGAGTCAGCAGAGCGGACATAGATATCACAAAATGTTTTGCCTCTCCTTTTTGGTCGTTTAAAAAACTACCAGATGGATTTACACCAAATTAACAAAAGCACGCTTTCGGGACCAAGCCGCTGCTCCTCCCGCAAATTTGGTGAAAATCCATCCAGCGGTTTGGGCTGTAGGCGTGACAGACATTTTTATCATTATGTCTATGGGAAAAAAAGACATTTTGGGGCCCCCCCTATAACTTTGACTCCCCCCCCCTTGACCAAACGTCACCAAACTTTGCAAAATAAAATCCAGAGTGGGCCATATAATTTTTTTTGCAAAGTTTGGTGAGGATTCGTCCAGGGGGAGCAAATGGGAAAAAAACTTTGCGCACGGCTACAGCCCGAACCGCTGGACGGATTTACACCAAATTTGCAGCAGGAGCGGCGGCCTGGTCCTGAAAGTGTGCTTTTGCAAATTTGGTGTAAATCCGTCCAGTAGTTTTTAAAAAAATGACCAAAATGCAAGGCAAAAAAATTAGTGATATCTGTGTTCGCTTTGCGGACGGACTTCCCTGTTCGCTCCGCGGACAGCACCCCGATTGGCCCATGGCCTTGCGTCATGTCCGCGGACATGCAATGTGTTCGCTGATTGGACAGCGAGGGGGGTGGAGTGCGTCAGATTTTCTGTGGCGGCCGCCATCTTGTATTCGCCGTCGACCGCGTACAGTGCGGTGAAACATGGATAAAAAATTGTATTTAGTGCCGTGTGTTGGTGTGTAAGAGTGTTTGGGGAGGGTGGGGGAGTATGAGATAGGTTCAATGTTTTTTTCTTTATGTGCTAGATGTTTTTGTTGTGTTTGATTTGTCCGCGGAGAACACGGCTGTTCTGACATTTTGTAAATAAACTAAATGGTGGGGTGTTTAGAGGACGGAGTATGTGTCATTTTTGTTCGTAAGGAAGGTAAAAATGAGGTATCAACACTCGCGGTGTACTTAATTGTTCATAAATACACAAACTGGGGGTGTCCTCAGGACGCTGTCCGCATTGTAATTTCCAGTTGAATGTGTTCTGAGAACACTCGCGGTGTCCTGAAATGGTTGCAATTACACAAAATGGGGGTGTTCTGAGAACGTTGTTTGTATTGTTCGTTGTCAGGGTGAAAGTGTTTTAAGACCACTGCTTTTGTCCGCTAATAGTACAATTTCCTATGGGCGTCAACCGACTTTTTGTCCACTAAAGAAACGATAAATCTGGCTGGTGTGCGCCGACATTATGTGATAATCCTATGACTGGCGCTATTGACCTGGCTGACTTGCTTTTGCGACACTAAATCATATCTCCCGCCCTAAGCCTGATATTATCAAAGCATTCATATTCCCCGCCTCTCTCCGTGATGTTACAGGGTGCGTCATCAAACGCACCCACTCCTCTCCAGTCCTAAGTGACTTTACACAGAACCCGGAAGACAACACATATTATTTCACAACACAGCGCGCCACAATTCGGAATATGAAACAGTGATTTAAAAGCAAACAGCAAGATTGTAAATTTTGTAAAGTACATTTATTTGACATCAAATGTTTAGAGAATATTCAGCAATTTGCATTTGTCTTTGTTGTCGATCCGCAAAAGCTCATGTTGAGGCACGCAATGTTCCTTTGCGGTACAGAGGGTGTTAGATCAGCTTACAACTCAGTGCGCCACAATTCGGAATATGAAACTGTGGTTTAAAAGTACAAAGCAGGATTGTACATTTGATAAAGTACATTTATTTCACATGAAATGTTTAGTGAATATTCAGCGACTTGCTATTGTCTCTCCTGTCGATCAGCAAAAGTTTATTTTGAGCCACGCATTGTTCCTTTGCGGTAGATAGGCTGTTGGTTTATGATAAAAGCAGTAAATGGTCACTCTGATAATCGGAAGGTTGCTCCAAAAACGAGCCATTACACCACCCTATTGGTTGGTATGTTGTTTGTAGCCGCTAGTACTGTGTAAGGGCATATTGGTCCTTGGTGATTGTCCCATAAAATGGTGAGGGTCATGAAGTTGCATATTTGGACCTGCACCTGGCAGTTGAAGACCCCATCCGCTGGAGTCTGTAAATCGTGACATAGGCAAAATGGGGTCATGTACCTGTTTTAAAAAACATAAATTAGTCTCACCAGCCGATCTTCATTAAAAATCATCATTTTATTTATTAAGACGTGAAACTATTTGCTATCGAAGATACTGCAACGGAGTATGTTAATAATAAAATAATAATATTTTCCCATTCATATAGCGCTAAGAACTGTGAGGTATCTAAGCGGTGCTTATTATTACCCACGGTGTGTGGTGCTCATTTATCGACCACGGAAGGATGAAAGGCTGAGTTTGGCCTTGCTGGGATTCGAACTTGCGTTAGCAAGCTGTGCACGGATGTCAAAGCGAGCGTTGTACTCGCTGTGCCACTTGACAGGCTATAGTGAAGTGGCACAGCGAGTAGAGCGCTTGACCACCTATAGACCGGTTAAATTATTTCTATTAACCCACCCTGTTTCGTCTGCCTTTTTCAGAGCCCTCTAAATGGCAGGGGATCAATTCGGCGGTGATAGTGCGCGGTAGAAAACATTATGCCACTTTGAACGAACAAGTTCAACTTGAGCGGTCTTTAATGCTACGCTATTGTATTTATATTTGGTATAAAATAATCTAAAGGGTTACTTACAGTACAATTGCAATTTCCATTGTCTACGAGTAGTGCAGTCCCAAAATACGACTGCGTGTGCGAACGATCTTTCGCATAGTGATATAATATATAAAAGTGGTTTCGTTTCAGAAATTTCATCCTTAAATTCTCTTACATTTAGCAACACTCCTTCAAGAGAAGTCTTTCATCACAATCTCTGTCTGTCAAGGTCAAAACACAATACAACCTTATAGTCCGCTTCGTGAGCCTCTCCGGGGCCCGAGAAAAAAATGGAAGCAGTTGACCTTCACTGTGAACGAGCATAAATTCTTACTTTGCAACATTCTGTGTAAAGCCATCTGTGAGAAGTTGGTTTTTGCACGCCATGTTTGTATATTGTTTGCGTGATATTAAAAAAAGTTTTTTAAGGGACGTTATGGTTCTAAGTACAGCCGAAAGACCCCTGAAAATCGCAAGTTATGGTAAGCTATGAAAAATAACTCGCACCACCACCGTGCACTGCTAAGACTAACACCCAGGACATCAAAGATGACATCGCAAATGTCATTGATGAAATCATGATGACATCACATGTGTATGTACTTTTCATGGAATTTGTGTACTAGGGATTTTTATTATAATGTTGCGAAAAAAGTGTCAAGGATATTGCAATAAATATCATACCGTTATTAGTGCTTTGAACGATGCATTGATATAAATAGCATTATATTATGGGATTCTATCTAGTATACTGAGCTACTAATGGAGAAGCATAGCATTGTGTGCAGAGTACAAGATGAAAGTATAATATTTGTAATGTTAATATGTTGAATAATGAAATGATAATTGTCGTGAAATGTTTGAAAATTCACAAAATAGGGGTGTTCTGAGGACGTTATTCGTATTGTGTGATTGCTTAGCTGTATGCAATGAGGGAATGGCACAGAGAGTAAAGTGGACGCCATCCGCGGACATCGCGGCTGTTCGTGGACAGGGCGTGCTACATCCGGGTTTTTCCAGGAAATCCAACATGGAAAGAAGACTGTACGAATCAGCCAATCAGATGTCGAGGTTGTGGATTTGTGTTGAAAGAGACTGTGTGTGGTGAAGATGGCAGAAGTAGAGAAAGTCAGGGTGTTGGTGCTTGGAGATATGTTTGTGCATGGTTTACAACAGTACGCTCAATGCAGGCATGTTGCAAAGAACTTTGATATGAAAAGAGTGGAGGTGGTGTGGAGCACTGTGCCTGATTGCAATGTACAGGGAATTGTACAAGTTTGTGAGGATATGGCCACGATGAACAGTCTGCATGTGGTAGTTTTGCACTATGGTGCTTTCCATTTGGGCAACGTCAGTGCCCCTACTTTGTTGGCTGATTTGGAACGCTTGGTTCAAGCCGTAATGAAGATCCTTCCAAATGCGAAAGTAATTTTTTCTGGATTACTACCTAGGGCAATATGGGACAATAGTTCAGTTTTTTGTCCTCAGCAAAACATTGCTAGGTGTGTCATCAACCGAGGCATGTGTGCTTTCATGCTTAGAGCTGGTATGTTCTTCTGTAATAATGAGAATATTGATGCCAGTAATGCTGTTAATTTTAAAGAAGATGGCATCTCTTTATCTTTTACGGGAAATGCCTTTCTATTTTGGAATGTAAGGGTTGCTTTGGAGAAGGTTATGTGAAGATTTTAGGAGTAAAGTAAGAAAAAAAAACAAGAAAAAAATACAAAATAACAGGTGTCTGTCAAGCATCTGTAAAAACCCCCAAAAAAACGGCTCTTTTCAGAGCCAACTTCAAAGGGGAAATGGGGCACACTAGTTAAATTTACATTCACCACGCTCAGATTTTTGATATGTCCGCGGACATGGCGGTAGTCCGCGGACATGAAAATCACTACACGGGTGTTAGTACGTTCTATGTTACATGTATATGAAGTCAGGGATATTATGGTTAAGTTGTGCTACTAAAAACCTATGAAATTCAGTGAAAAAACTTTGTTAAAGGGACGTTATGGTTAAGTTGCGCTACTAAAAACCTATGAAATTCAGTGAAAAAACGTAGTTAAAGGGACGTTATGGTTCAAAGTACAACCAAAAAACCCCTGAAATTCAGCAGTTATGGTAAGATAAGCAACCATAACTCGCGCCACCGTGCACTGCTAACACTAACACCCAGGATATCAAAGATGACATCACAAATGTCATTGATGACATCACTGATGACATCACATGTGTATGTACTTTTCATGAAAACTCTGTACAATGGATTCTTATAATGCTGACCAAAAACTGTCAAGGATCAATGGGATAAATATCACGAGCTAATTAGTGCATTAAGCAATGCATTGATATAAATAGCATTCTATTATGAAGTTCTATCCAGTATAGTAAGCTACTCATGCAGAAACATAGGCAGTGTGTGCAGCGACTAAATGTAGGTCACATTTGGGAAAAGAAAGGGTTGTGAGACAAAGGGCTCCAGCAAATGGGTCAAAACGTTATGAAAACCACACAAACACAACACATGGCCTACCGTCCCGCGTTCCCACAGGTGTCCCGATGAAAACGGTACCTCACATGTGTGGGTGCACCTACCTGGCCGCCAAGGGGAAAGCCCAAAACACAAGTAACCCCAAGTCTGTTTTCACACCGGAAATGTCACACTCTCCCATCATACAGATATGGGCCTCGGGTGTCCAAGCCACCGAGGAAAACAGGGAACCCCATGCATTTCCGAAAAGAGGACACCCGTGGGAATCCGCAGAGGTATGATATGCCCAAATTGCCCCAGAATTTATTACCCAGACACCCCTGCAAAGTCCGAAATGTGGGGAAAAAAACGCTTTTTCCGCACATTTCGCTCGACGCACCCATCGAAACACGCCCCCAACAACACATGGCCTACCGTCACGCATTCCCACAGGTGTCCCGATGAAAACGGTACCTCACATGTGTGGGTGCACCTACCTGGCCGCCATGGGGAAAGCCTAAAACACAAGTAACCCCAAGTCTGTTTTCACACCGGAAATGTCACACACTCACATCATACAGATATGGGCCTCAGGTGTCCAAGCCACCAAGGAAAACAGGGAACCCCATGCATTTCCGGAAAGAGGACACCCGTGGGAATCCGCAGAGGTATGATATGCCCAAATCGCCCCAGAATTTATTACCCAGACACCCCAGCAAAGTCCGAAATGTGGGAAAAAATACGCATTTTCCTCACATTTCGCTCGACTCACCCATCGAAACACGCCCCCAACAACACATGGCCTACCGTCCCGCGTTCCCACAGGTGTCCCGATGAAAACGGTACCTCACATGTGTGGGTGCACCTACCTGGCCGCCAAGGGGAAAGCCTAAAACACAAGTAACCCCAAGTCTGTTTTCACACCGGAAATGTCACACTCTCACATCATACAGATATGGGCCTCGGGTGTCCAAGCCACCAAGGAAAACAGGGAACCCCATGCATTTCCGGAAAGAGGACACCCGTGGGAATCCGCAGAGGTATGATATGCCCAAATCGCCCCAGAATTTATTACCCAGACACCCCCGCAAAGTCCGAAATGTGGGAAAAAATACGCATTTTCCTCACATTTCGCTCGACTCACCCATCGAAACACGCCCCCAACAACACATGGCCTACCGTCCCGCGTTCCCACAGGTGTCCCGATGAAAACGGTACCTCACATGTGTGGGTGCACCTACCTGGCCGCCAAGGGGAAAGCCTAAAACACAAGTAACCCCAAGTCTGTTTTCAGAGGGAAAACTCAGACATTCTGCCGACCGGCACAATGTACAGATATGGGCCTCGGGTGTCCAAGCCACCGAGGAAAACAGGGAACCCCATGCATTTCCGAAAAGAGGACACCCGTGGGAATCCGCAGAGGTATGATATGCCCAAATTGCCCCCGAATTTATTACCCAGACACCCCTGCAAAGTCCGAAATGTGGGGAAAAAAACGCTTTTTCCGCACATTTCGCTCGACGCACCCATCGAAACACGCCCCCAACAACACATGGCCTACCGTCACGCGTTCCCACAGGTGTCCCGATGAAAACGGTACCTCACATGTGTGGGTGCACCTACCTGGCCGCCAAGGGTAAAGCCTAAAACACAAGTAACCCCAAGTCTGTTTTCACACCGGAAATGTCACACTCTCACATCATACAGATATGGGCCTCGGGTGTCCAAGCCACCAAGGAAAACAGGGAACCCCATGCATTTCCGGAAAGAGGACACCCGTGGGAATCCGCAGAGGTATGATATGCCCAAATCGCCCCAGAATTTATTACCCAGACACCCCCGCAAAGTCCGAAATGTGGGAAAAAATACGCATTTTCCTCACATTTTGCTCGACTCACCCATCGAAACACGCCCCCAACAACACATGGCCTACCGTCCCGCGTTCCCACAGGTGTCCCAATGAAAACGGTACCTCACATGTGTGGGTGCACCTACCTGGCCGCCAAGGGGAAAGCCTAAAACACAAGTAACCCCAAGTCTGTTTTCAGAGGGAAAACTCAGACATTCTGCCGACCGGCACAATGTACAGATATGGGCCTCGGGTGTCCAAGCCACCGAGGAAAACAGGGAACCCCATGCATTTCCGAAAAGAGGACACCCGTGGGAATCCGCAGAGGTATGATATGCCCAAATTGCCCCAGAATTTATTACCCAGACACCCATGCAAAGTCCGAAATGTGGGGAAAAAAACGCTTTTTCCGCACATTTCGCTCGACGCACCCATCGAAACACGCCCCCAACAACACATGGCCTACTGTCACGCGTTCCCACAGGTGTCCCGATGAAAACGGTACCTCACATGTGTGGGTGCACCTACCTGGCCGCCAAGGGGAAAGCCTAAAACACAAGTAATCCCAAGTCTGTTTTCACACCGGAAATGTCACACTCTCACATCATACAGATATGGGCCTCGGGTGTCCAAGCCACCAAGGAAAACAGGGAACCCCATGCATTTCCGGAAAGAGGACACCCGTGGGAATCCGCAGAGGTATGATATGCCCAAATCGCCCCAGAATTTATTACCCAGACACCCCCGCAAAGTCCGAAATGTGGGAAAAAATATGCATTTTCCTCACATTTCGCTCGACTCACCCATCGAAACACGCCTCCAACAACACATGGCCTACCGTCCCGCGTTCCCACAGGTGTCCCGATGAAAACGGTACCTCACATGTGTGGGTGCACCTACCTGGCCGCCAAGGGGAAAGCCTAAAACACAAGTAACCCCAAGTCTGTTTTCAGAGGGAAAACTCAGACATTCTGCTGACCGGCACAATGTACAGATATGGGCCTCGGGTGTCCAAGCCACCGAGGAAAACAGGGAACCCCATGCATTTCCGAAAAGAGGACACCCGTGGGAATCCGAAGAGGTATGATATGCCCAAATTGCCCCAGAATTTATTACCCAGACACCCCTGCAAAGTCCGAAATGTGGGGAAAAAAACGCTTTTTCCGCACATTTCGCTCGACGCACCCATCGAAACACGCCCCCAACAACACATGGCCTACCGTCCCGCGTTCCCACAGGTGTCCCGATGAAAACGGTACCTCACATGTGTGGGTGCACCTACCTGGCCGCCAAGGGGAAAGCCTAAAACACAAGTAACCCCAAGTCTGTTTTCAGAGGGAAAACTCAGACATTCTGCCGACCGGCACAATGTACAGATATGGGCCTCGGGTGTCCAAGCCACCAAGGAAAACAGGGAACCCCATGCATTTCCGGAAAGAGGACACCCGTGGGAATCCGCAGAGGTATGATATGCCCAAATCGCCCCAGAATTTATTACCCAGACACCCCCGCAAAGTCCGAAATGTGGGAAAAAATACGCATTTTCCTCACATTTCGCTCGACTCACCCATCGAAACACGCCCCCAACAACACATGGCCTACGGTCCCGCGTTCCCACAGGTGTCCCGATGAAAACGGTACCTCACATGTGTGGGTGCACCTACCTGGCCGCCAAGGGGAAAGCCTAAAACACAAGTAACCCCAAGTCTGTTTTCAGAGGGAAAACTCAGACATTCTGCCGACCGGCACAATGTACAGATATGGGCCTCGGGTGTCCAAGCCACCGAGGAAAACAGGGAACCCCATGCATTTCCGAAAAGAGGACACCCGTGGGAATCCGCAGAGGTATGATATGCCCAAATTGCCCCAGAATTTATTACCCAGACACCCCTGCAAAGTCTGAAATGTGGGGAAAAAAACGCTTTTTCCGCACATTTCGCTCGACGCACCCATCGAAACACGCCCCCAACAACACATGGCCTACCGTCACGCGTTCCCACAGGTGTCCCGATGAAAACGGTACCTCACATGTGTGGGTGCACCTACCTGGCCGCCAAGGGGAAAGCCTAAAACACAAGTAACCCCAAGTCTGTTTTCACACCGGAAATGTCACACTCTCACATCATACAGATATGGGCCTCGGGTGTCCAAGCCACCAAGGAAAACAGGGAACCCCATGCATTTCCGGAAAGAGGACACCCGTGGGAATCCGCAGAGGTATGATATGCCCAAATCGCCCCAGAATTTATTACCCAGACACCCCCGCAAAGTCCGAAATGTGGGAAAAAATACGCATTTTCCTCACATTTCGCTCGACTCACCCATCGAAACACGCCCCCAACAACACATGGCCTACCGTCCCGCGTTCCCACAGGTGTCCCGATGAAAACGGTACCTCACATGTGTGGGTGCACCTACCTGGCCGCCAAGGGGAAAGCCTAAAACACAAGTAACCCCAAGTCTGTTTTCAGAGGGAAAACTCAGACATTCTGCCGACCGGCGCAACTTACAGATATGGGCCTCGGGTGTCCAAGCCACCGAGGAAAACAGGGAACCCCATGCATTTTCGAAAAGAGGACACCCGTGGGAATCCGCAGAGGTGTGATTTGCGCCCATCGCCCCAGATTTTTTTACCCAGACAGCCCTGCAAAGTCGGAAATGTGGGGAAAAAAACGCTTTTTCCGCACATTTCGCTCGCCGCACCCATCGAAACGCGCCCCCCACAACACATGGCCTACCGTCCCACGTTCCCACAGGTGTCCCGATGAAAACGGTACCTCACATGTGTGGGTGCACCTACCTGGCCGCCAAGGGGAAAGCCTAAAACACAAGTAACCCCAAGTCTGTTGTCAGAGGGAAATCTCCGACATTCTGCCGACCGGCGCAACTTACAGATATGGGCCTCGGGTGTCCAAGCCACCGAGGAAAACAGGGAACCCCATGCATTTTCGAAAAGAGGACACCCGTGGGAATCCGCAGAGGTGTGATTTGCGCCCATCGCCCCAGATTTTTTTACCCAGACAGCCCTGCAAAGTCGGAAATGTGGGGAAAAAAACGCTTTTTCCGCACATTTCGCTCGCCGCACCCATCGAAACACGCCCCCCACAACACATGGCCTACCGTCCCGCGTTCCCACAGGTGTCCCGATGAAAACGGGACCTCACATGTGTGGGTGCACCTACCTGGCCGCCAAGGGGAAAGCCTAAAACACAAGTAACCCCAAGTCTGTTGTCCATTCTGCCGACCGGCGCAACTTACAGATATGGGCCTCGGGTGTCCAAGCCACCGAGGAAAACAGGGAACCCCATGCATTTTCGAAAAGAGGACACCCGTGGGAATCCGCAGAGGTGTGATTTGCGCCCATCGCCCCAGATTTTTTTACCCAGACAGCCCTGCAAAGTCGGAAATGTGGGGAAAAAAATGCTTTTTCCGCACATTTCGCTCGCCGCACCCATCGAAACACGCCCCCCACAACACATGGCCTACCGTCCCGCGTTCCCACAGGTGTTCCGATGAAAACGGTACCTCACATGTGTGGGTGCACCTACCTGGCCGCCAAGGGGAAAGCCTAAAACACAAGTAACCCCAAGTCTGTTTTCACACCGGAAATGTCACACTCTCACATCATACAGATATGGGCCTCGGGTGTCCAAGCCACCGAGGAAAATGGGGAACCCCATGCATTTTCGAAAAGAGGACACCGGTGGGAATCCGCAGAGGTGTGATTTGCGCCCATCGCCCCAGATTTTTTTACCCAGACAGCCCTGCAAAGTCGGAAATGTGGGGAAAAAAACGCTTTTTCCGCACATTTCGCTCGCCGCACCCATCGAAACACGCCCCCCACAACACATGGCCTACCGTCCCGCGTTCCCACAGGTGTCCCGATGAAAACGGTACCTCACATGTGTGGGTGCACCTACCTGGCCGCCAAGGGGAAAGCCTAAAACACAAGTAACCCCAAGTCTGTTGTCCATTCTGCCGACCGGCGCAACTTACAGATATGGGCCTCGGGTGTCCAAGCCACCGAGGAAAACAGGGAACCCCATGCATTTTCGAAAAGAGGACACCCGTGGGAATCCGCAGAGGTGTGATTTGCGCCCATCGCCCCAGATTTTTTTACCCAGACAGCCCTGCAAAGTCGGAAATGTGGGGAAAAAAACGCTTTTTCCGCACATTTCGCTCGCCGCACCCATCGAAACACGCCCCCCACAACACATGGCCTACCGTCCCGCGTTCCCACAGGTGTCCCGATGAAAACGGTACCTCACATGTGTGGGTGCACCTACCTGGCCGCCAAGGGGAAAGCCTAAAACACAAGTAACCCCAAGTCTGTTGTCCATTCTGCCGACCGGCGCAACTTACAGATATGGGCCTCGGGTGTCCAAGCCACCGAGGAAAACAGGG
This sequence comes from Ambystoma mexicanum, assembly GCF_040938575.1. Lineage (NCBI taxonomy): Eukaryota > Metazoa > Chordata > Amphibia > Caudata > Ambystomatidae > Ambystoma > Ambystoma mexicanum. The sequence continues at coordinate 287,945,854 of NC_090932.1, read as the reverse complement.
AACCCCATGCATTTTCGAAAAGAGGACCCCCGTGGGAATCCGCAGAGGTGTGATTTGCGCCCATCGCCCCAGATTTTTTTACCCAGACAGCCCTGCAAAGTCGGAAATGTGGGGAAAAAAACGCTTTTTCCGCACATTTCGCTCGCCGCACCCATCGAAACACGCCCCCCACAACACATGGCCTACCGTCCCGCGTTCCCACAGGTGTCCCGATGAAAACGGTACCTCACATGTGTGGGTGCACCTACCTGGCCGCCAAGGGGAAAGCCTAAAACACAAGTAACCCCAAGTCTGTTGTCCATTCTGCCGACCGGCGCAACTTACAGATATGGGCCTCGGGTGTCCAAGCCACCGAGGAAAACAGGGAACCCCATGCATTTTCGAAAAGAGGACACCCGTGGGAATCCGCAGAGGTGTGATTTGCGCCCATCGCCCCAGATTTTTTTACCCAGACAGCCCTGCAAAGTCGGAAATGTGGGGAAAAAAACGCTTTTTCTGCACATTTCGCTCGCCGCACCCATCGAAACGCGCCCCCCACAACACATGGCCTACCGTCCCGCGTTCCCACAGGTGTCCCGATGAAAACGGTACCTCACATGTGTGGGTGCACCTACCTGGCCGCCAAGGGGAAAGCCTAAAACACAAGTAACCCCAAGTCTGTTGTCAGAGGGAAATCTCAGACATTCTGCCGACCGGCGCAACTTACAGATATGGGCCTCGGGTGTCCAAGCCACCGAGGAAAACAGGGAACCCCATGCATTTTCGAAAAGAGGACACCCGTGGGAATCCGCAGAGGTGTGATTTGCGCCCATCGCCCCAGATTTTTTTTACCCAGACAGCCCTGCAAAGTCGGAAATGTGGGGAAAAAAAACTCTTTTTCCACACATTTCGCTCGCCGCACCCATCGAAACACGCCCCCCACAACACATGGCCTACCGTCCCGCGTTCCCACAGGTGTCCCGATGAAAACGGTACCTCACATGTGTGGGTGCACCTACCTGGCCGCCAAGGGGAAAGCCTAAAACACAAGTAACCCCAAGTCTGTTGTCCATTCTGCCGACCGGCGCAACTTACAGATATGGGCCTCGGGTGTCCAAGCCACCGAGGAAAACAGGGAACCCCATGCATTTTCGAAAAGAGGACACCCGTGGGAATCCGCAGAGGTGTGATTTGCGCCCATCGCCCCAGATTTTTTTACCCAGACAGCCCTGCAAAGTCGGAAATGTGGGGAAAAAAATGCTTTTTCCGCACATTTCGCTCGCCGCACCCATCGAAACGCGCCCCCCACAACACATGGCCTACCGTCCCGCGTTCCCACAGGTGTCCCGATGAAAACGGTACCTCACATGTGTGGGTGCACCTACCTGGCCGCCAAGGGGAAAGCCTAAAACACAAGTAACCCCAAGTCTGTTGTCAGAGGGAAATCTCCGACATTCTGCCGACCGGCGCAACTTACAGATATGGGCCTCGGGTGTCCAAGCCACCGAGGAAAACAGGGAACCCCATGCATTTTCGAAAAGAGGACACCCGTGGGAATCCGCAGAGGTGTGATTTGCGCCCATCGCCCCAGATTTTTTTACCCAGACAGCCCTGCAAAGTCGGAAATGTGGGGAAAAAAACGCTTTTTCCGCACATTTCGCTCGCCGCACCCATCGAAACACGCCCCCCACAACACATGGGCTACCGTCCCGCGTTCCCACAGGTGTCCCGATGAAAACGGTACCTCACATGTGTGGGTGCACCTACCTGGCCGCCAAGGGGAAAGCCTAAAACACAAGTAACCCCAAGTCTGTTGTCCATTCTGCCGACCGGCGCAACTTACAGATATGGGCCTCGGGTGTCCAAGCCACCGAGGAAAACAGGGAACCCCATGCATTTTCGAAAAGAGGACACCCGTGGGAATCCGCAGAGGTGTGATTTGCGCCCATCGCCCCAGATTATTTTACCCAGACAGCCCTGCAAAGTCGGAAATGTGGGGAAAAAAACGCTTTTTCCGCACATTTCGCTCGCCGCACCCATCGAAACGCGCCCCCCACAACACATGGCCTACCGTCCCGCGTTCCCACAGGTGTCCCGATGAAAACGGTACCTCACATGTGTGGGTGCACCTACCTGGCCGCCAAGGGGAAAGCCAAAAACACAAGTAACCCCAAGTCTGTTGTCAGAGGGAAATCTCCGACATTCTGCCGACCGGCGCAACTTACAGATATGGGCCTCGGGTGTCCAAGCCACCGAGGAAAACAGGGAACCCCATGCATTTTCGAAAAGAGGACACCCGTGGGAATCCGCAGAGGTGTGATTTGCGCCCATCGCCCCAGATTTTTTTACCCAGACAGCCCTGCAAAGTCGGAAATGTGGGGAAAAAAACGCTTTTTCCGCACATTTCGCTCGCCGCACCCATCGAAACACGCCCCCCACAACACATGGCCTACCGTCCCGCGTTCCCACAGGTGTCCTGATGAAAACGGTACCTCACATGTGTGGGTGCACCTACCTGGCCGCCAAGGGGAAAGCCTAAAACACAAGTAACCCCAAGTCTGTTGTCCATTCTGCCGACCGGCGCAACTTACAGATATGGGCCTCGGGTGTCCAAGCCACCGAGGAAAACAGGGAACCCCATGCATTTTCGAAAAGAGGACACCCGTGGGAATCCGCAGAGGTGTGATTTGCGCCCATCGCCCCAGATTTTTTTACCCAGACAGCCCTGCAAAGTCGGAAATGTGGGGAAAAAAACGCTTTTTCCGCACATTTCGCTCGCCGCACCCATCGAAACACGCCCCCCACAACACATGGGCTACCGTCCCGCGTTCCCACAGGTGTCCCGATGAAAACGGTACCTCACATGTGTGGGTGCACCTACCTGGCCGCCAAGGGGAAAGCCTAAAACACAAGTAACCCCAAGTCTGTTGTCCATTCTGCCGACCGGCGCAACTTACAGATATGGGCCTCGGGTGTCCAAGCCACCGAGGAAAACAGGGAACCCCATGCATTTTCGAAAAGAGGACACCCGTGGGAATCCGCAGAGGTGTGATTTGCGCCCATCGCCCCAGATTATTTTACCCAGACAGCCCTGCAAAGTCGGAAATGTGGGGAAAAAAACGCTTTTTCCGCACATTTCGCTCGCCGCACCCATCGAAACGCGCCCCCCACAACACATGGCCTACCGTCCCGCGTTCCCACAGGTGTCCCGATGAAAACGGTACCTCACATGTGTGGGTGCACCTACCTGGCCGCCAAGGGGAAAGCCAAAAACACAAGTAACCCCAAGTCTGTTGTCAGAGGGAAATCTCCGACATTCTGCCGACCGGCGCAACTTACAGATATGGGCCTCGGGTGTCCAAGCCACCGAGGAAAACAGGGAACCCCATGCATTTTCGAAAAGAGGACACCCGTGGGAATCCGCAGAGGTGTGATTTGCGCCCATCGCCCCAGATTTTTTTACCCAGACAGCCCTGCAAAGTCGGAAATGTGGGGAAAAAAACGCTTTTTCCGCACATTTCGCTCGCCGCACCCATCGAAACACGCCCCCCACAACACATGGCCTACCGTCCCGCGTTCCCACAGGTGTCCTGATGAAAACGGTACCTCACATGTGTGGGTGCACCTACCTGGCCGCCAAGGGGAAAGCCTAAAACACAAGTAACCCCAAGTCTGTTGTCCATTCTGCCGACCGGCGCAACTTACAGATATGGGCCTCGGGTGTCCAAGCCACCGAGGAAAACAGGGAACCCCATGCATTTTCGAAAAGAGGACACCCGTGGGAATCCGCAGAGGTGTGATTTGCGCCCATCGCCCCAGATTTTTTTACCCAGACAGCCCTGCAAAGTCGGAAATTTGGGGAAAAAAACGCTTTTTCCGCACATTTTGCTCGCCGCACCCATCGAAACGCGCCCCCCACAACACATGGCCTACCGTCCCGCGTTCCCACAGGTGTCCCGATGAAAACGGTACCTCACATGTGTGGGTGCACCTACCTGGCCGCCAAGGGGAAAGCCTAAAACACAAGTAACCCCAAGTCTGTTGTCAGAGGGAAATCTCAGACATTCTGCCGACCGGCGCAACTTACAGATATGGGCCTCGGGTGTCCAAGCCACCGAGGAAAACAGGGAACCCCATGCATTTTCGAAAAGAGGACACCCGTGGGAATCCGCAGAGGTGTGATTTGCGCCCATCGCCCCAGATTTTTTTACCCAGACAGCCCTGCAAAGTCGGAAATGTGGGGAAAAAAACGCTTTTTCCGCACATTTCGCTCGCCGCACCCATCGAAACACGCCCCCCACAACACATGGCCTACCGTCCCACGTTCCCACAGGTGTCCCGATGAAAATGGTACCTCACATGTGTGGGTGCACCTACCTGGCCGCCAAGGGGAAAGCCTAAAACACAAGTAACCCCAAGTCTGTTGTCCATTCTGCCGACCGGCGCAACTTACAGATATGGGCCTCGGGTGTCCAAGCCACCGAGGAAAACAGGGAACCCCATGCATTTTCGAAAAGAGGACACCCGTGGGAATCCGCAGAGGTGTGATTTGCGCCCATCGCCCCAGATTTTTTTACCCAGACAGCCCTGCAAAGTCGGAAATGTGGGGAAAAAAATGCTTTTTCCGCACATTTTGCTCGCCGCACCCATCGAAACGCGCCCCCCACAACACATGGCCTACCGTCCCGCGTTCCCACAGGTGTCCCGATGAAAACGGTACCTCACATGTGTGGGTGCACCTACCTGGCCGCCAAGGGGAAAGCCTAAAACACAAGTAACCCCAAGTCTGTTGTCAGAGGGAAATCTCCGACATTCTGTCGACCGGCGCAACTTACAGATATGGGCCTCGGGTGTCCAAGCCACCGAGGAAAACAGGGAACCCCATGCATTTTCGAAAAGAGGACACCCGTGGGAATCCGCAGAGGTGTGATTTGCGCCCATCACCCCAGATTTTTTTACCCAGACAGCCCTGCAAAGTCGGAAATGTGGGGAAAAAAACGCTTTTTCCGCACATTTCGCTCGCCGCACCCATCGAAACACGCCCCCCACAACACATGGCCTACCGTCCCGCGTTCCCACAGGTGTCCCGATGAAAACGGTACCTCACATGTGTGGGTGCACCTACCTGGCCGCCAAGGGGAAAGCCTAAAACACAAGTAACCCCAAGTCTGTTGTCCATTCTGCCGACCGGCGCAACTTACAGATATGGGCCTCGGGTGTCCAAGCCACCGAGGAAAACAGGGAACCCCATGCATTTTCGAAAAGAGGACACCCGTGGGAATCCGCCTAGGTGTGATTTGCGCCCATCGCCCCAGATTTTTTTACCCAGACAGCCCTGCAAAGTCGGAAATGTGGGGAAAAAAACGCTTTTTCCGCACATTTCGCTCGCCGCACCCATCGAAACACGCCCCCCACAACACATGGCCTACCGTCCCACGTTCCCACAGGTGTCCCGATGAAAACGGTACCTCACATGTGTGGGTGCACCTACCTGGCCGCCAAGGGGAAAGCCTAAAACACAAGTAACCCCAAGTCTGTTTTCACACCGGAAATGTCACACTCTCACATCATACAGATATGGGCCTCGGGTGTCCAAGCCACCGAGGAAAACGGGGAACCCCATGCATTTTCGAAAAGAGGACACCCGTGGGAATCCGCAGAGGTGTGATTTGCGCCCATCGCCCCAGATTTTTTTACCCAGACAGCCCTGCAAAGTCGGAAATGTGGGGAAAAAAATGCTTTTTCCGCACATTTCGCTCGCCGCACCCATCGAAACACGCCCCCCACAACACATGGCCTACCGTCCCGCGTTCCCACAGGTGTCCCGATGAAAACGGTACCTCACATGTGTGGGTGCACCTACCTGGCCGCCAAGGGGAAAGCCTAAAACACAAGTAACCCCAAGTCTGTTGTCAGAGGGAAATCTCCGACATTCTGCCGACCGGCGCAATTTACAGATATGGGCCTCGGGTGTCCAAGCCACCGAGGAAAACAGGGAACCCCATGCATTTTCGAAAAGAGGACACCCGTGGGAATCCGCAGAGGTGTGATTTGCGCCCATCGCCCCAGATTTTTTTACCCAGACAGCCCTGCAAAGTCGGAAATGTGGGGAAAAAAACGCTTTTTCCGCACATTTCGCTCGCCGCACCCATCGAAACACGCCCCCCACAACACATGGCCTACTGTCCCCCGTTCCCACAGGTGTCCCGATGAAAACGGTACCTCACATGTGTGGGTGCACCTACCTGGCCGCCAAGGGGAAAGCCTAAAACACAAGTAACCCCAAGTCTGTTGTCAGAGGGAAATCTCCGACATTCTGCCGACCGGCGCAACTTACAGATATGGGCCTCGGGTGTCCAAGCCACCGAGGAAAACAGGGAACCCCATGCATTTTCGAAAAGAGGACACCCGTGGGAATCCGCAGAGGTGTGATTTGCGCCCATCGCCCCAGATTTTTTTACCCAGACAGCCCTGCAAAGTCGGAAATGTGGGGAAAAAACCGCTTTTTCCGCACATTTCGCTCGCCGCACCCATCGAAACACGCCCCCCACAACACATGGCCTACTGTCCCGCGTTCCCACAGGTGTCGCGATGAAAACGGTACCTCACATGTGTGGGTGCACCTACCTGGCCGCCAAGGGGAAAGCCTAAAACACAAGTAACCCCAAGTCTGTTGTCCATTCTGCCGACCGGCGCAACTTACAGATATGGGCCTCGGGTGTCCAAGCCACCGAGGAAAACAGGGAACCCCATGCATTTTCGAAAAGAGGACACCCGTGGGAATCCGCAGAGGTGTGATTTGCGCCCATCGCCCCAGATTTTTTTACCCAGACAGCCCTGCAAAGTCGGAAATGTGGGGAAAAAAACGCTTTTTCCGCACATTTCGCTCGCCGCACCCATCGAAACGCGCCCCCCACAACACATGGCCTACCGTCCCGCGTTCCCACAGGTGTCCCGATGAAAACGGTACCTCACATGTGTGGGTGCACCTACCTGGCCGCCAAGGGGAAAGCCTAAAACACAAGTAACCCCAAGTCTGTTGTCAGAGGGAAATCTCCGACATTCTGCCGACCGGCGCAACTTACAGATATGGGCCTCGGGTGTCCAAGCCACCGAGGAAAACAGGGAACCCCATGCATTTTCGAAAAGAGGACACCCGTGGGAATCCGCAGAGGTGTGATTTGCGCCCATCGCCCCAGATTTTTTTACCCAGACAGCCCTGCAAAGTCGTAAATGTGGGGAATAAACCGCTTTTTCCGCACATTTCGCTCGCCGCACCCATCGAAACACGCCCCCCACAACACATGGCCTACCGTCCCGCGTTCCCACAGGTGTCCCGATGAAAACGGTACCTCACATGTGTGGGTGCACCTACCTGGCCGCCAAGGGGAAAGCCTAAAACACAAGTAACCCCAAGTCTGTTGTCAGAGGGAAATCTCAGACATTCTGCCGACCGGCGCAACTTACAGATATGGGCCTCGGGTGTCCAAGCCACCGAGGAAAACAGGGAACCCCATGCATTTTCGAAAAGAGGACACCCGTGGGAATCCGCAGAGGTGTGATTTGCGCCCATCGCCCCAGATTTTTTTACCCAGACAGCCCTGCAAAGTTGGAAATGTGGGGGAAAAAACGCTTTTTCCGCACATTTCACTCGCCGCACCCATCGAAACACGCCCCCCACAACACATGGCCTACCGTCCCGCGTTCCCACAGGTGTCCCGATGAAAACGGTACCTCACATGTGTGGGTGCACCTACCTGGCCGCCAAGGGGAAAGCCTAAAACACAAGTAACCCCAAGTCTGTTGTCCATTCTGCCGACCGGCGCAACTTACAGATATGGGCCTCGGGTGTCCAAGCCACCGAGGAAAACAGGGAACCCCATGCATTTTCGAAAAGAGGACACCCGTGGGAATCCGCAGAGGTGTGATTTGCGCCCATCGCCCCAGATTTCTTTACCCAGACAGCCCTGCAAAGTCGGAAATGTGGGGAAAAAAACGCTTTTTCCGCACATTTCGCTCGCCGCACCCATCGAAACACGCCCCCCACAACACATGGCCTACCGTCCCGCTTTCCCACAGGTGTCCCGATGAAAACGGTACCTCACATGTGTGGGTGCACCTACCTGGCCGCCAAGGGGAAAGCCTAAAACACAAGTAACCCCAAGTCTGTTGTCAGAGGGAAATCTCCGACATTCTGCCGACCGGCGCAACTTACAGATATGGGCCTCGGGTGTCCAAGCCACCGAGGAAAACAGGGAACCCCATGCATTTTCGAAAAGAGGACACCCGTGGGAATCCGCAGAGGTGTGATTTGCGCCCATCGCCCCAGATTTTTTTACCCAGACAGCCCTGCAAAGTCGGAAATGTGGGGAAAAAAACGCTTTTTCCGCACATTTCGCTCGCCGCACCCATCGAAACACGCCCCCCACAACACATGGCCTACTGTCCCGCGTTCCCACAGGTGTCCCGATGAAAACGGTACCTCACATGTGTGGGTGCACCTACCTGGCCGCCAAGGGGAAAGCCTAAAACACAAGTAACCCCAAGTCTGTTGTCCATTCTGCCGACCGGCGCAACTTACAGATATGGGCCTCGGGTGTCCAAGCCACCGAGGAAAACAGGGAACCCCATGCATTTTCGAAAAGAGGACACCCGTGGGAATCCGCAGAGGTGTGATTTGCGCCCATCGCCCCAGATTTTTTTACCCAGACAGCCCTGCAAAGTCGGAAATGTGGGGAAAAAAACGCTTTTTCCGCACATTTCGCTCGCCGCACCCATCGAAACACGCCCCCCACAACACATGGCCTACTGTCCCGCGTTCCCACAGGTGTCCCGATGAAAACGGTACCTCACATGTGTGGGTGCACCTACCTGGCCGCCAAGGGGAAAGCCTAAAACACAAGTAACCCCAAGTCTGTTGTCAGAGGGAAATCTCAGACATTCTGCCGACCGGCGCAACTTACAGATATGGGCCTCGGGTGTCGAAGCCACCGAGGAAAACAGGGAACCCCATGCATTTTCGAAAAGAGGACACCCGTGGGAATCCGCAGAGGTGTGATTTGCGCCCATCGCCCCAGATTATTTTACCCAGACAGCCCTGCAAAGTCGGAAATGTAGGGAAAAAAACGCTTTTTCCGCACATTTCGCTCGCCGCACCCATCGAAACGCGCCCCCCACAACACATGGCCTACCGTCCCGCGTTCCCACAGGTGTCCCGATGAAAACGGTACCTCACATGTGTGGGTGCACCTACCTGGCCGCCAAGGGGAAAGCCTAAAACACAAGTAACCCCAAGTCTGTTGTCAGAGGGAAATCTCAGACATTCTGCCGACCGGCGCAACTTACAGATATGGGCCTCGGGTGTCCAAGCCAGCGAGGAAAACAGGGAACCCCATGCATTTTCGAAAAGAGGACACCCGTGGGAATCCGCAGAGGTGTGATTTGCGCCCATCGCCCCAGATTTTTTTACCCAGACAGCCCTGCAAAGTCGGAAATGTGGGGAAAAAAACGCTTTTTCCGCACATTTCGCTCGCCGCACCCATCGAAACGCGCCCCCCACAACACATGGCCTACCGTCCCGCGTTCCCACAGGTGTCCCGATGAAAACGGTACCTCACATGTGTGGGTGCACCTACCTGGCCGCCAAGGGGAAAGCCTAAAACACAAGTAACCCCAAGTCTGTTGTCAGAGGGAAATCTCAGACATTCTGCCGACCGGCGCAACTTACAGATATGGGCCTCGGGTGTCCAAGCCACCGAGGAAAACAGGGAACCCCATGCATTTTCGAAAAGAGGACACCCGTGGGAATCCGCAGAGGTGTGATTTGCGCCCATCGCCCCAGATTTTTTTACCCAGACAGCCCTGCAAAGTCGGAAATGTGGGGAAAAAAACGCTTTTTCCGCACATTTCGCTCGCCGCACCCATCGAAACACGCCCCCCACAACACATGGCCTACCGTCCCGCGTTCCCACAGGTGTCCCGATGAAAACGGTACCTCACATGTGTGGGTGCACCTACCTGGCCGCCAAGGGGAAAGCCTAAAACACAAGTAACCCCAAGTCTGTTGTCCATTCTGCCGACCGGCGCAACTTACAGATATGGGCCTCGGGTGTCCGAGCCACCGAGGAAAACAGGGAACCCCATGCATTTTCGAAAAGAGGACACCCGTGGGAATCCGCAGAGGTGTGATTTGCGCCCATCGCCCCAGATTTTTTTACCCAGACAGCCCTGCAAAGTCGGAAATGTGGGGAAAAAAACGCTTTTTCCGCACATTTCGCTCGCCGCACCCATTGAAACACGCCCCCCACAACACATGGCCTACCGTCCCGCGTTCCCACAGGTGTCCCGATGAAAACGGTACCTCACATGTGTGGGTGCACCTACCTGGCCGCCAAGGGGAAAGCCTAAAACACAAGTAACCCCAAGTCTGTTGTCCATTCTGCCGACCGGCGCAACTTACAGATATGGGCCTCGGGTGTCCAAGCCACCGAGGAAAACAGGGAACCCCATGCATTTTCGAAAAGAGGACACCCGTGGGAATCCGCAGAGGTGTGATTTGCGCCCATCGCCCCAGATTTTTTTACCCAGACAGCCCTGCAAAGTCGGAAATGTGGGGAAAAAAACGCTTTTTCTGCACATTTCGCTCGCCGCACCCATCGAAACGCGCCCCCCACAACACATGGCCTACCGTCCCGCGTTCCCACAGGTGTCCCGATGAAAACGGTACCTCACATGTGTGGGTGCACCTACCTGGCCGCCAAGGGGAAAGCCTAAAACACAAGTAACCCCAAGTCTGTTGTCAGAGTGAAATCTCAGACATTCTGCCGACCGGCGCAACTTACAGATATGGGCCTCGGGTGTCCAAGCCACCGAGGAAAACAGGGAACCCCATGCATTTTCGAAAAGAGGACACCCGTGGGAATCCGCAGAGGTGTGATTTGCGCCCATCGCCCCAGATTTTTTTTACCCAGACAGCCCTGCAAAGTCGGAAATGTGGGGAAAAAAAACTCTTTTTCCGCACATTTCGCTCGCCGCACCCATCGAAACACGCCCCCCACAACACATGGCCTACCGTCCCGCGTTCCCACAGGTGTCCCGATGAAAACGGTACCTCACATGTGTGGGTGCACCTACCTGGCCGCCAAGGGGAAAGCCTAAAACACAAGTAACCCCAAGTCTGTTGTCCATTCTGCCGACCGGCGCAACTTACAGATATGGGCCTCGGGTGTCCAAGCCACTGAGGAAAACAGGGAACCCCATGCATTTTCGAAAAGAGGACACCCGTGGGAATCCGCAGAGGTGTGATTTGCGCCCATCGCCCCAGATTTTTTTACCCAGACAGCCCTGCAAAGTCGGAAATGTGGGGAAAAAAATGCTTTTTCCGCACATTTCGCTCGCCGCACCCATCGAAACGCGCCCCCCACAACACATGGCCTACCGTCCCGCGTTCCCACAGGTGTCCCGATGAAAACGGTACCTCACATGTGTGGGTGCACCTACCTGGCCGCCAAGGGGAAAGCCTAAAACACAAGTAACCCCAAGTCTGTTGTCAGAGGGAAATCTCCGACATTCTGCCGACCGGCGCAACTTACAGATATGGGCCTCGGGTGTCCAAGCCACCGAGGAAAACAGGGAACCCCATGCATTTTCGAAAAGAGGACACCCGTGGGAATCCGCAGAGGTGTGATTTGCGCCCATCGCCCCAGATTTATTTACCCAGACAGCCCTGCAAAGTCGGAAATGTGGGGAAAAAAACGCTTTTTCCGCACATTTCGCTCGCCGCACCCATCGAAACACGCCCCCCACAACACATGGCCTACCGTCCCGCATTCCCACAGGTGTCCCGATGAAAACGGTACCTCACATGTGTGGGTGCACCTACCTGGCCGCCAAGGGGAAAGCCTAAAACACAAGTAACCCCAAGTCTGTTGTCAGAGGGAAATCTCAGACATTCTGCCGACCGGCGCAACTTACAGATATGGGCCTCGGGTGTCCAAGCCACCGAGGAAAACAGGGAACCCCATGCATTTTCGAAAAGAGGACCCCCGTGGGAATCCGCAGAGGTGTGATTTGCGCCCATCGCCCCAGATTTTTTTTACCCAGACAGCCCTGCAAAGTCGGAAATGTGGGGAAAAAAAACTCTTTTTCCGCACATTTCGCTCGCCGCACCCATCGAAACACGCCCCCCACAACACATGGCCTACCGTCCCGCGTTCCCACAGGTGTCCCGATGAAAACGGTACCTCACATGTGTGGGTGCACCTACCTGGCCGCCAAGGGGAAAGCCTAAAACACAAGTAACCCCAAGTCTGTTGTCCATTCTGCCGACCGGCGCAACTTACAGATATGGGCCTCGGGTGTCCAAGCCACCGAGGAAAACAGGGAACCCCATGCATTTTCGAAAAGAGGACACCCGTGGGAATCCGCAGAGGTGTGATTTGCGCCCATCGCCCCAGATTTTTTTACCCAGACAGCCCTGCAAAGTCGGAAATGTGGGGAAAAAAATGCTTTTTCCGCACATTTCGCTCGCCGCACCCATCGAAACGCGCCCCCCACAACACATGGCCTACCGTCCCGCGTTCCCACAGGTGTCCCGATGAAAACGGTACCTCACATGTGTGGGTGCACCTACCTGGCCGCCAAGGGGAAAGCCTAAAACACAAGTAACCCCAAGTCTGTTGTCAGAGGGAAATCTCCGACATTCTGCCGACCGGCGCAACTTACAGATATGGGCCTTGGGTGTCCAAGCCACCGAGGAAAACAGGGAACCCCATGCATTTTCGAAAAGAGGACACCCGTGGGAATCCGCAGAGGTGTGATTTGCGCCCATCGCCCCAGATTTATTTACCCAGACAGCCCTGCAAAGTCGGAAATGTGGGGAAAAAAACGCTTTTTCCGCACATTTCGCTCGCCGCACCCATCGAAACACGCCCCCCACAACACATGGCCTACCGTCCCGCATTCCCACAGGTGTCCCGATGAAAACGGTACCTCACATGTGTGGGTGCACCTACCTGGCCGCCAAGGGGAAAGCCTAAAACACAAGTAACCCCAAGTCTGTTGTCCATTCTGCCGACCGGCGCAACTTACAGATATGGGCCTCGGGTGTCCAAGCCACCGAGGAAAACAGGGAACCCCATGCATTTTCGAAAAGAGGACACCCGTGGGAATCCGCAGAGGTGTGATTTGCGCCCATCGCCCCAGATTATTTTACCCAGACAGCCCTGCAAAGTCGGAAATGTGGGGAAAAAAATGCTTTTTCCGCACATTTCGCTCGCCGCACCCATCGAAACACGCCCCCTACAACACATGGCCTACCGTCCCGCGTTCCCACAGGTGTCCCGATGAAAACGGTACCTCACATGTGTGGGTGCACCTACCTGGCCGCCAAGGGGAAAGCCTAAAACACAAGTAAACCCAAGTCTGTTGTCCATTCTGCCGACCGGCGCAACTTACAGATATGGGCCTCGGGTGTCCAAGCCACCGAGGAAAACAGGGAACCCCATGCATTTTCGAAAAGAGGACACCCGTGGGAATCCGCAGAGGTGTGATTTGCGCCCATCGCCCCAGATTTTTTTACCCAGACAGCCCTGCAAAGTCGGAAATGTGGGGAAAAAAACGCTTTTTCCGCACATTTCGCTCGCCGCACCCATCGAAAAACACCCCCCACAACACATGGCCTACCGTCCCGCGTTTCCACAGGTGTCCCGATGAAAACGGTACCTCACATGTGTGGGTGCACCTACCTGGCCGCCAAGGGGAAAGCCTAAAACACAAGTAACCCCAAGTCTGTTGTCAGAGGGAAATCTTAGACATTCTGCCGACCGGCGCAACTTACAGATATGGGCCTCGGGTGTCCAAGCCACCGAGGAAAACAGGGAACCCCATGCATTTTCGAAAAGAGGACACCCGTGGGAATTCGCAGAGGTGTGATTTGCGCCCATCGCCCCAGATTTTTTTACCCAGACAGCCCTGCAAAGTCGGAAATGTGGGGAAAAAAACGCTTTTTCCGCACATTTAGCTCACCGCACCCATCGAAACACGCCCCCCACAACACATGGCCTACCGTCCCGCATTCCCACAGGTGTCCCGATGAAAACGGTACCTCACATGTGTGGGTGCACCTACCTGGCCGCCAAGGGGAAAGCCTAAAACACAAGTAACCCCAAGTCTGTTGTCCATTCTGCCGACCGGCGCAACTTACAGATATGGGCCTCGGGTGTCCAAGCCACCGAGGAAAACAGGGAACCCCATGCATTTTCGAAAAGAGGACACCCGTGGGAATCCGCAGAGGTGTGATTTGCGCCCATCGCCCCAGATTTTTTTACCCAGACAGCCCTGCAAAGTCGGAAATGTGGGGAAAAAAACGCTTTTTCCGCACATTTCGCTCGCCGCACCCATCGAAACGCGCCCCCCACAACACATGGCCTACCGTCCCGCGTTCCCACAGGTGTCCCGATGAAAATGGTACCTCACATGTGTGGGTGCACCTACCTGGCCGCCAAGGGGAAAGCCTAAAACACAAGTAACCCCAAGTCTGTTGTCAGAGGGAAATCTCCGACATTCTGCCGACCGGCGCAACTTACAGATATGGGCCTCGGGTGTCCAAGCCACCGAGGAAAACAGGGAACCCCATGCATTTTCGAAAAGAGGACACCCGTGGGAATCCGCAGAGGTGTGATTTGCGCCCATCACCCCAGATTTTTTTACCCAGACAGCCCTGCAAAGTCGGAAATGTGGGGAAAAAAACGCTTTTTCCGCACATTTCGCTCGCCGCACCCATCGAAACACGCCCCCCACAACACATGGCCTACCGTCCCGCGTTCCCACAGGTGTCCCGATGAAAACGGTACCTCACATGTGTGGGTGCACCTACCTGGCCGCCAAGGGGAAAGCCTAAAACACAAGTAACCCCAAGTCTGTTGTCCATTCTGCCGACCGGCGCAACTTACAGATATGGGCCTCGGGTGTCCAAGCCACCGAGGAAAACAGGGAACCCCATGCATTTTCGAAAAGAGGACACCCGTGGGAATCCGCAGAGGTGTGATTTGCGCCCATCGCCCCAGATTTTTTTACCCAGACAGCCCTGCAAAGTCGGAAATGTGGGGAAAAAAACGCTTTTTCCGCACATTTCGCTCGCCGCACCCATCGAAACACGCCCCCCACAACACATGGCCTACTGTCCCGCGTTCCCACAGGTGTCCCGATGAAAACGGTACCTCACATGTGTGGGTGCACCTACCTGGCCGCCAAGGGGAAAGCCTAAAACACAAGTAACCCCAAGTCTGTTGTCAGAGGGAAATCTCCGACATTCTGCCGACCGGCGCAACTTACAGATATGGGCCTCGGGTGTCCAAGCCACCGAGGAAAACAGGGAACCCCATGCATTTTCGAAAAGAGGACACCCGTGGGAATCCGCAGAGGTGTGATTTGCGCCCATCGCCCCAGATTTATTTACCCAGACAGCCCTGCAAAGTCGGAAATGTGGGGAAAAAAACGCTTTTTCCGCACATTTCGCTCGCCGCACCCATCGAAACACGCCCCCCACAACACATGGCCTACCGTCCCGCATTCCCACAGGTGTCCCGATGAAAACGGTACCTCACATGTGTGGGTGCACCTACCTGGCCGCCAAGGGGAAAGCCTAAAACACAAGTAACCCCAAGTCTGTTGTCAGAGGGAAATCTCAGACATTCTGCCGACCGGCGCAACTTACAGATATGGGCCTCGGGTGTCCAAGCCACCGAGGAAAACAGGGAACCCCATGCATTTTCGAAAAGAGGACACCCGTGGGAATCCGCAGAGGTGTGATTTGCGCCCATCGCCCCAGATTTTTTTTACCCAGACAGCCCTGCAAAGTCGGAAATGTGGGGAAAAAAAACTCTTTCTCCGCACATTTCGCTCGCCGCACCCATCGAAACACGCCCCCCACAACACATGGCCTACCGTCCCGCGTTCCCACAGGTGTCCCGATGAAAACGGTACCTCACATGTGTGGGTGCACCTACCTGGCCGCCAAGGGGAAAGCCTAAAACACAAGTAACCCCAAGTCTGTTGTCCATTCTGCCGACCGGCGCAACTTACAGATATGGGCCTCGGGTGTCCAAGCCACCGAGGAAAACAGGGAACCCCATGCATTTTCGAAAAGAGGACACCCGTGGGAATCCGCAGAGGTGTGATTTGCGCCCATCGCCCCAGATTTATTTACCCAGACAGCCCTGCAAAGTCGGAAATGTGGGGAAAAAAACGCTTTTTCCGCACATTTCGCTCGCCGCACCCATCGAAACACGCCCCCCACAACACATGGCCTACCGTCCCGCATTCCCACAGGTGTCCCGATGAAAACGGTACCTCACATGTGTGGGTGCACCTACCTGGCCGCCAAGGGGAAAGCCTAAAACACAAGTAACCCCAAGTCTGTTGTCCATTCTGCCGACCGGCGCAACTTACAGATATGGGCCTCGGGTGTCCAAGCCACCGAGGAAAACAGGGAACCCCATGCATTTTCGAAAAGAGGACACCCGTGGGAATCCGCAGAGGTGTGATTTGCGCCCATCGCCCCAGATTATTTTACCCAGACAGCCCTGCAAAGTCGGAAATGTGGGGAAAAAAACGCTTTTTCCGCACATTTCGCTCGCCGCACCCATCGAAACACGCCCCCCACAACACATGGCCTACCGTCCCGCGTTCCCACAGGTGTCCCGATGAAAACGGTACCTCACATGTGTGGGTGCACCTACCTGGCCGCCAAGGGGAAAGCCTAAAACACAAGTAAACCCAAGTCTGTTGTCCATTCTGCCGACCGGCGCAACTTACAGATATGGGCCTCGGGTGTCCAAGCCACCGAGGAAAACAGGGAACCCCATGCATTTTCGAAAAGAGGACACCCGTGGGAATCCGCAGAGGTGTGATTTGCGCCCATCGCCCCAGATTTTTTTACCCAGACAGCCCTGCAAAGTCGGAAATGTGGGGAAAAAAACGCTTTTTCCGCACATTTCGCTCGCCGCACCCATCGAAACACACCCCCCACAACACATGGCCTACCGTCCCGCGTTCCCACAGGTGTCCCGATGAAAACGGTACCTCACATGTGTGGGTGCACCTACCTGGCCGCCAAGGGGAAAGCCTAAAACACAAGTAACCCCAAGTCTGTTGTCAGAGGGAAATCTCAGACATTCTGCCGACCGGCGCAACTTACAGATATGGGCCTCGGGTGTCCAAGCCACCGAGGAAAACAGGGAACCCCATGCATTTTCGAAAAGAGGACACCCGTGGGAATCCGCAGAGGTGTGATTTGCGCCCATCGCCCCAGATTTTTTTACCCAGACAGCCCTGCAAAGTCGGAAATGTGGGGAAAAAAACGCTTTTTCCGCACATTTCGCTCACCGCACCCATCGAAACACGCCCCCCACAACACATGGCCTACCGTCCCGCGTTCCCACAGGTGTCCCGATGAAAACGGTACCTCACATGTGTGGGTGCACCTACCTGGCCGCCAAGGGGAAAGCCTAAAACACAAGTAACCCCAAGTCTGTTGTCCATTCTGCCGACCGGCGCAACTTACAGATATGGGCCTCGGGTGTCCAAGCCACCGAGGAAAACAGGGAACCCCATGCATTTTCGAAAAGAGGACACCCGTGGGAATCCGCAGAGGTGTGATTTGCGCCCATCGCCCCAGATTTTTTTACCCAGACAGCCCTGCAAAGTCGGAAATGTGGGGAAAAAAACGCTTTTTCCGCACATTTCGCTCGCCGCACCCATCGAAACGCGCCCCCCACAACACATGGCCTACCGTCCCGCGTTCCCACAGGTGTCCCGATGAAAATGGTACCTCACATGTGTGGGTGCACCTACCTGGCCGCCAAGGGGAAAGCCTAAAACACAAGTAACCCCAAGTCTGTTGTCAGAGGGAAATCTCCGACATTCTGCCGACCGGCGCAACTTACAGATATGGGCCTCGGGTGTCCAAGCCACCGAGGAAAACAGGGAACCCCATGCATTTTCGAAAAGAGGACACCCGTGGGAATCCGCAGAGGTGTGATTTGCGCCCATCACCCCAGATTTTTTTACCCAGACAGCCCTGCAAAGTCGGAAATGTGGGGAAAAAAACGCTTTTTCCGCACATTTCGCTCGCCGCACCCATCGAAACACGCCCCCCACAACACATGGCCTACCGTCCCGCGTTCCCACAGGTGTCCCGATGAAAACGGTACCTCACATGTGTGGGTGCACCTACCTGGCCGCCAAGGGGAAAGCCTAAAACACAAGTAACCCCAAGTCTGTTGTCCATTCTGCCGACCGGCGCAACTTACAGATATGGGCCTCGGGTGTCCAAGCCACCGAGGAAAACAGGGAACCCCATGCATTTTCGAAAAGAGGACACCCGTGGGAATCCGCAGAGGTGTGATTTGCGCCCATCGCCCCAGATTTTTTTACCCAGACAGCCCTGCAAAGTCGGAAATGTGGGGAAAAAAACGCTTTTTCCGCACATTTCGCTCGCCGCACCCATCGAAACACGCCCCCCACAACACATGGCCTACCGTCCCGCGTTCCCACAGGTGTCCCGATGAAAACGGTACCTCACATGTGTGGGTGCACCTACCTGGCCGCCAAGGGGAAAGCCTAAAACACAAGTAACCCCAAGTCTGTTGTCAGAGGGAAATCTCCGACATTCTGCCGACCGGCGCAACTTACAGATATGGGCCTCGGGTGTCCAAGCCACCGAGGAAAACAGGTAACCCCATGCATTTTCGAAAAGAGGACACCCGTGGGAATCCGCAGAGGTGTGATTTGCGCCCATCGCCCCAGATTTTTTTACCCAGACAGCCCTGCAAAGTCGGAAATGTGGGGAAAAAAACGCTTTTTCCGCACATTTCGCTCGCCGCACCCATCGAAACACGCCCCCCACAACACATGGCCTACCGTCCCGCGTTCCCACAGGTGTCCCGATGAAAACGGTACCTCACATGTGTGGGTGCACCTACCTGGCCGCCAAGGGGAAAGCCTAAAACACAAGTAACCCCAAGTCTGTTTTCACACCGGAAATGTCACACTCTCACATCATACAGATATGGGCCTCGGGTGTCCAAGCCACCGAGGAAAACGGGGAACCCCATGCATTTTCGAAAAGAGGACACCCGTGGGAATCCGCAGAGGTGTGATTTGCGCCCATCGCCCCAGATTTTTTTACCCAGACAGCCCTGCAAAGTCGGAAATGTGGGGAAAAAAACGCTTTTTCCGCACATTTCGCTCGCCGCACCCATCGAAACACGCCCCCCACAACACATGGCCTACCGTCCCGCGTTCCCACAGGTGTCCTGATGAAAACGGTACCTCACATGTGTGGGTGCACCTACCTGGCCGCCAAGGGGAAAGCCTAAAACACAAGTAACCCCAAGTCTGTTGTCCATTCTGCCGACCGGCGCAACTTACAGATATGGGCCTCGGGTGTCCAAGCCACCGAGGAAAACAGGGAACCCCATGCATTTTCGAAAAGAGGACACCCGTGGGAATCCGCAGAGGTGTGATTTGCGCCCATCGCCCCAGATTTTTTTACCCAGACAGCCCTGCAAAGTCGGAAATGTGGGGAAAAAAACGCTTTTTCCGCACATTTCGCTCGCCGCACCCATCGAAACACGCCCCCCACAACACATGGCCTACTGTCCCGCGTTCCCACAGGTGTCCCGATGAAAACAGTACCTCACATGTGTGGGTGCACCTACCTGGCCGCCAAGGGGAAAGCCTAAAACACAAGTAACCCCAAGTCTGTTGTCAGAGGGAAATCTCAGACATTCCGCCGACCGGCGCAACTTACAGATATGGGCCTCGGGTGTCCAAGCCACCGAGGAAAACAGGGAACCCCATGCATTTTTGAAAAGAGGACACCCGTGGGAATCCGCAGAGGTGTGATTTGCGCCCATCGCCCCAGATTATTTTACCCAGACAGCCCTGCAAAGTCGGAAATGTGGGGAAAAAAATGCTTTTTCCGCACATTTCGCTCGCCGCACCCATCGAAACGCGCCCCCCACAACACATGGCCTACCGTCCCGCGTTCCCACAGGTGTCCCGATGAAAACAGTACCTCACATGTGTGGGTGCACCTACCTGGCCGCCAAGGGGAAAGCCTAAAACACAAGTAACCCCAAGTCTGTTGTCAGAGGGAAATCTCAGACATTCTGCCGACCGGCGCAACTTACAGATATGGGCCTCGGGTGTCCAAGCCAGCGAGGAAAACAGGGAACCCCATGCATTTTCGAAAAGAGGACACCCGTGGGAATCCGCAGAGGTGTGATTTGCGCCCATCGCCCCAGATTTTTTTACCCAGACAGCCCTGCAAAGTCGGAAATGTGGGGAAAAAAACGCTTTTTCCGCTCATTTCGCTCGCCGCACCCATCGAAACGCGCCCCCCACAACACATGGCCTACCGTCCCGCGTTCCCACAGGTGTCCCGATGAAAACGGTACCTCACATGTGTGGGTGCACCTACCTGGCCGCCAAGGGGAAAGCCTAAAACACAAGTAACCCCAAGTCTGTTGTCAGAGGGAAATCTCCGACATTCTGCCGACCGGCGCAACTTACAGATATGGGCCTCGGGTGTCCAAGCCACCAAGGAAAACAGGGAACCCCATGCATTTTCGAAAAGAGGACACCCGTGGGAATCCGCAGAGGTGTGATTTGCGCCCATCGCCCCAGATTTTTTTACCCAGACAGCCCTGCAAAGTCGGAAATGTGGGGAAAAAAACGCTTTTTCCGCACATTTCGCTCGCCGCACCCATCGAAACACGCCCCCCACAACACATGGCCTACCGTCCCGCGTTCCCACAGGTGTCCCGATGAAAACGGTACCTCACATGTGTGGGTACACCTACCTGGCCGCCAAGGGGAAAGCCTAAAACACAAGTAACCCCAAGTCTGTTGTCCATTCTGCCGACCGGCGCAACTTACAGATATGGGCCTCGGGTGTCCAAGCCACCGAGGAAAACAGGGAACCCCATGCATTTTCGAAAAGAGGACACCCGTGGGAATCCGCAGAGGTGTGATTTGCGCCCATCGCCCCAGATTTTTTTACCCAGACAGCCCTGCAAAGTCGGAAATGTGGGGAAAAAACGCTTTTTCCGCACATTTCGCTCGCCGCACCCATCGAAACGCGCCCCCCACAACACATGGCCTACCGTCCCGCGTTCCCACAGGTGTCCCGATGAAAACGGTACCTCACATGTGTGGGTGCACCTACCTGGCCGCCAAGGGGAAAGCCTAAAACACAAGTAACCCCAAGTCTGTTGTCAGAGGGAAATCTCGACATTCTGCCGACCGGCGCAACTTACAGATATGGGCCTCGGGTGTCCAAGCCACCGAGGAAAA
Organism: Ambystoma mexicanum; assembly: GCF_040938575.1. NCBI lineage: Eukaryota > Metazoa > Chordata > Amphibia > Caudata > Ambystomatidae > Ambystoma > Ambystoma mexicanum. The sequence goes on along the minus strand of NC_090932.1, from coordinate 287,924,515 downwards.
CAGGGAACCCCATGCATTTTCGAAAAGAGGACACCCGTGGGAATCCGCAGAGGTGTGATTTGCGCCCATCGCCCCAGATTTTTTTACCCAGACAGCCCTGCAAAGTCGGAAATGTGGCGAAAAAAACACTTTTTCCGCACATTTCGCTCGCCGCACCTATCGAAACACGCCCCCCACAAAACATGGCCTACCGTACCGCGTTCCCACAGGTGTCCCGATGAAAACGGTACCTCACATGTGTGGGTGCACCTACCTGGCCGCCAAGGGGAAAGCCTAAAACACAAGTAACCCCAAGTCTGTTGTCCATTCTGCCGACCGGCGCAACTTACAGATATGGGCCTCGGGTGTCCAAGCCACCGAGGAAAACAGGGAACCCCATGCATTTTCGAAAAGAGGACACCCGTGGGAATCCGCAGAGGTGTGATTTGCGCCCATCGCCCCAGATTTTTTTACCCAGACAGCCCTGCAAAGTCGGAAATGTGGGGAAAAAAACGCTTTTTCCGCACATTTCGCTCGCCGCACCCATCGAAACACGCCCCCCACAACACATGGCCTACCGTCCCGCGTTCCCACAGGTGTCCCGATGAAAACGGTACCTCACATGTGTGGGTGCACCTACCTGGCCGCCAAGGGGAAAGCCTAAAATACAAGTAACCCCAAGTCTGTTGTCAGAGGGAAATCTCCGACATTCTGCCGACCGGCGCAACTTACAGATATGGGCCTCGGGTGTCCAAGCCACCGAGGAAAACAGGGAACCCCATGCATTTTCGAAAAGAGGACACCCGTGGGAATCCGCAGAGGTGTGATTTGCGCCCATCGCCCCAGATTTTTTTACCCAGACAGCCCTGCAAAGTCGGAAATGTGGGGAAAAAAACGCTTTTTCCGCACATTTCGCTCGCCGCACCCATCGAAACACGCCCCCCACAACACATGGCCTACCGTCCCGCGTTCCCACAGGTGTCCCGATGAAAACGGTACCTCACATGTGTGGGTGCACCTACCTGGCCGCCAAGGGGAAAGCCTAAAACACAAGTAACCCCAAGTCTGTTGTCCATTCTGCCGACCGGCGCAACTTACAGATATGGGCCTCGGGTGTCCAAGCCACCGAGGAAAACAGGGAACCCCATGCATTTTCCAAAAGAGGACACCCGTGGGAATCCGCAGAGGTGTGATTTGCGCCCATCGCCCCAGATTTTTTTACCCAGACAGCCCTGCAAAGTCGGAAATGTGGGGAAAAAAACGCTTTTTCCGCACATTTCGCTCGCCGCACCCATCGAAACGCGCCCCCCACAACACATGGCCTACCGTCCCGCGTTCCCACAGGTGTCCCGATGAAAACGGTACCTCACATGTGTGGGTGCACCTACCTGGCCGCCAAGGGGAAAGCCTAAAACACAAGTAACCCCAAGTCTGTTGTCAGAGGGAAATCTCCGACATTCTGCCGACCGGCGCAACTTACAGATATGGGCCTCGGGAGTCCAAGCCACCGAGGAAAACAGGGAACCCCATGCATTTTCGAAAAGAGGACACCCGTGGGAATCCGCAGAGGTGTGATTTGCGCCCATCGCCCCAGATTTTTTTACCCAGACAGCCCTGCAAAGTCGGAAATGTGGGGAAAAAAACGCTTTTTCCCCACATTTCGCTCGCCGCACCCATCGAAACACGCCCCCCACAACACATGGCCTACCGGCCCGCGTTCCCACAGGTGTCCCGATGAAAACGGTACCTCACATGTGTGGGTGCACCTACCTGGCCGCCAAGGGGAAAGCCTAAAACACAAGTAACCCCAAGTCTGTTGTCAGAGGGAAATCTCCGACATTCTGCCGACCGGCGCAACTTACAGATATGGGCCTCGGGTGTCCAAGCCACCGAGGAAAACAGGGAACCCCATGCATTTTCGAAAAGAGGACACCCGTGGGAATCCGCAGAGGTGTGATTTGCGCCCATCGCCCCAGATTTTTTTACCCAGACAGCCCTGCAAAGTCGGAAATGTGGGGAAAAAAACGCTTTTTCCGCACATTTCGCTCGTCGCACCCATCGAAACACGCCCCCCACAACACATGGCCTACCGTCCCGCGTTCCCACAGGTGTCCCGATGAAAACGGTACCTCACATGTGTGGGTGCACCTACCTGGCCGCCAAGGGGAAAGCCTAAAACACAAGTAACCCCAAGTCTGTTGTCAGAGGGAAATCTCAGACATTCTGCCGACCGGCGCAACTTACAGATATGGGCCTCGGGTGTCCAAGCCACCGAGGAAAACAGGGAACCCCATGCATTTTCGAAAAGAGGACACCCGTGGGAATCCGCAGAGGTGTGATTTGCGCCCATCGCCCCAGATTTTTTTACCCAGACAGCCCTGCAAAGTCGGAAATGTGGGGAAAAAAACGCTTTTTCCGCACATTTCGCTCGCCGCACCCATCGAAACGCGCCCCCCACAACACATGGCCTACCGTCCCGCGTTCCCACAGGTGTCCCGATGAAAACGGTACCTCACATGTGTGGGTGCACCTACCTGGCCGCCAAGGGGAAAGCCTAAAACACAAGTAACCCCAAGTCTGTTGTCAGAGGGAAATCTCAGACATTCTGCCGACCGGCGCAACTTACAGATATGGGCCTCGGGTGTCCAAGCCACCGAGGAAAACAGGGAACCCCATGCATTTTCGAAAAGAGGACACCCGTGGGAATCCGCAGAGGTGTGATTTGCGCCCATCGCCCCAGATTTTTTTACCCAGACAGCCCTGCAAAGTCGGAAATGTGGGGAAAAAATGCTTTTTCCGCACATTTCGCTCGCCGCACCCATCGAAACACGCCCTCCACAACACATGGCCTACCGTCCCGCGTTCCCACAGGTGTCCCGATGAAAACGGTACCTCACATGTGTGGGTGCACCTACCTGGCCGCCAAGGGGAAAGCCTAAAACACAAGTAACCCCAAGTCTGTTGTCCATTCTGCCGACCGGCGCAACTTACAGATATGGGCCTCGGGTGTCCAAGCCACCGAGGAAAACAGGGAACCCTATGCATTTTCGAAAAGAGGACACCCGTGGGAATCCGCAGAGGTGTAATTTGCGCCCATCGCCCCAGATTTTTTTACCCAGACAGCCCTGCAAAGTCGGAAATGTGGGGAAAAAAACGCTTTTTCCGCACATTTCGCTCGCCGCACCCATCGAAACGCGCCCCCCACAACACATGGCCTACCGTCCCGCGTTCCCACAGGTGTCCCGATGAAAACGGTACCTCACATGTGTGGGTGCACCTACCTGGCCGCCAAGGGGAAAGCCTAAAACACAAGTAACCCCAAGTCTGTTGTCAGAGGGAAATCTCCGACATTCTGCCGACCGGCGCAACTTACAGATATGGGCCTCGGGTGTCCAAGCCACGGAGGAAAACAGGGAACCCCATGCATTTTCGAAAAGAGGACACCCGTGGGAATCCGCAGAGGTGTGATTTGCGCCCATCGCCCCAGATTTTTTTACCCAGACAGCCCTGCAAAGTCGGAAATGTGGGGAAAAAAATGCTTTTTCCGCACATTTCGCTCGCCGCACCCATCGAAACACGCCCCCACAACACATGGCCTACCGTCCCGCGTTCCCACAGGTATCCCGATGAAAACGGTACCTCACATGTGTGGGTGCACCTACCTGGCCGCCAAGGGGAAAGCCTAAAACACAAGTAACCCCAAGTCTGTTGTCAGAGGGAAATCTCCGACATTCTGCCGACCGGCGCAACTTACAGATATGGGCCTCGGGTGTCCAAGCCACCGAGGAAAACAGGGAACCCCATGCATTTTCGAAAAGAGGACACCCGTGGGAATCCGCAGAGGTGTGATTTGCGCCCATCGCCCCAGATTTTTTTACCCAGACAGCCCTGCAAAGTCGGAAATGTGGGGAAAAAAACGCTTTTTCCGCACATTTCGCTCGCCGCACCCATCGAAACACACCCCCCACAACACATGGCCTACCGTCCCGCGTTCCCACAGGTGTCCCGATGAAAACGGTACCTCACATGTGTGGGTGCACCTACCGGGGGCGCAAAAGGAAAAGGGAAACCGACTGGGAACCCCAAGCCATTCGCCACTGCCCATTTTGTTCATGTGGGCAACCTTCAGATTTGGGCCTAGGGTGTCGCAGCCAGCAAGGGAAACAGGGAACCCCATGCATTTCCCAAAAGAGGACACCCGTGGGAATCCACAGAGGTCTGCCTTGCGCAAATTGCCCCAGTTTTTATTAGCCACAATCCCCGACAAAGTGTGATATTTGGTGGGGAAAAAACACAATGTTCACTTTGTCTGGGGTTCTGGGTAATAAATTCTGGCCCGCTTCGTGCAAATCAGACCTCTGTGCTTTCCCACGGGTGTCCTCTTTTGGGAAATGCATGGGGTTCCCCGTTTTCCTTGCCGGCTTGGACACCCTAGGCCCAAATCTGTAGGTTGCCCACATGAACAAATTGTGCTGTGGCGAAAGGCTTGGGGTTACCAGCGGGTTACCCTTTTCCTTTTGCGCCCCCGGTAGGTGCACCCACACATGCGAGGTACCTTTTTCGTCGGGACACCTGTGGGAACACAAGAAGGTATGACATCTGCTGTTGGCGACGTGTTTCGGTGAGTGGACACAGGGAAATGTCTCTGAAATTGGCCGGAAATGAAGACAATTCTCAGACATTTCGCTCTGGCCACCCACCGAAACACACCGCCAACAACACATGGCCTACCTTCCCGTGTCCCCACACGTGTCCCGATGAAAACGGTACCTCACATGTGTGGGTGCACCTACCGGGGGCGCAAAAGGAAAAGGGTAACCGACTGGGAACCCCAAGCCATTCGCCACTGCCCATTTTGTTCATGTGGGCAACCTACAGATTTGGGCCTAGGGTGTCGCAGCCAGCAAGGGAAACAGGGAACCCCATGCATTTCCCAAAAGAGGACACCCGTGGGAATCCACAGAGGTCTGCCTTGCGCAAATTGCCCCAGTTTTTATTAGCCACAATCCCCGACAAAGTGTGATATTTGGTGGGGAAAAAACACAATGTTCACTTTGTCTGGGGTTCTGGGTAATAAATTCTGGCCCGCTTCGCGCAAATCAGACCTCTGTGCTTTCCCACGGGTGTCCTCTTTTGGGAAATGCATGGGGTTCCCCGTTTTCCTTGCCGGCTTGGACACCCTAGGCCCAAATCTGTAGGTTGCCCACATGAACAAATTGTGCTGTGGCGAAAGGCTTGGGGTTACCAGCGGGTTACCCTTTTCCTTTTGCGCCCCCGGTAGGTGCACCCACACATGCAAGGTACCTTTTTCGTCGGGACACCTGTGGGAACACAAGAAGGTATGACATCTGCTGTTGGCGACGTGTTTCGGTGAGTGGACACAGGGAAATGTCTCTGAAATTGGCCGGAAATGAAGACAATTCTCAGACATTTCGCTCTGGCCACCCACCGAAACACACCGCCAACAACACGTGGCCTACCTTCCCGTGTCCCCACACGTGTCCCGATGAAAACGGTACCTCACATGTGTGGGTGCACCTACCGGGGGCGCAAAAGGAAAAGGGTAACCGACTGGGAACCCCAAGCCATTCGCCACTGCCCATTTTGTTCATGTGGGCAACCTACAGATTTGGGCCTAGGGTGTCGCAGCCAGCAAGGGAAACAGGGAACCCCATGCATTTCCCAAAAGAGGACACCCGTGGGAATCCACAGAGGTCTGACTTACGCAAATCGGCCCAGAATGTAATACCCAGAACCACCAGCAAAGACCCACATGGGAGAAGGGTGCCCAAGGCCAGGGATATTACCGCCGACTTTGCTGGAGCCCTGGCTGCCCTGCGTTACAGCTTCTCCCCACCAAGGAGTCTCGGCAGTGTGCCAATACCTCCCCGAAGGGAAAAGCTGTAATGCAGCCAAGCCGCAACTCCAGGACAGTTGGAGGTGATCTGCCCAGACGGGCCATTCCCACCCACACCACCAACAATCCAGCCCCAGTCTCACCCACCCCACTGACAGTGGGCCCTAACCATAGAATAATAAAAAACAGTACTCACATAACGTTGCAGCTGCTCGGGTAGAAAAAGCTGTAAACAAAACAAAGAACATGTGTTACCTATGGTCACACCAGCAAAATGTAGCCCTCCCCGGGGGCAGATAGGGGGGGGGTTGTCCTGCACTCCTCCCTGGGCTGAGGCGTCCGTTCCTAGGAGCAGATATCTGGTCCCAGGAAGGGCTGCATGACTTGGCACCCACTCCATTGCGGGTGGGGGGAGGGGTCAACGCCCCATCCCATTAGAAAATTCCCTGACCCATTGGGGTGCCCCACCGCCCCCCCTAAAAAGCGTTCCACCATTTTCATTTTTTTCCTTTGGTAGCCCAACTCCCCTTGGTGCAGAGGGTCACATTGGTGTGCCAATCTGGCGCCGGGGTGCCCAAACCTTACTGCCCCACCCACTGGGGGGGCCTGTCCCACCATTTTTGGGGGCCCTCTCCCCCCTCACCCCAAATGGCTGGGGGACACACCTCATGCAGGCCTCCCTGGGCCTCCTCCAAACGGCTGCGTGAGGTACACCCCACCTCCATTTGGGGTGAGGGGGGAGAGGGCCACCCCAAAAGGTGGGGCAGGACCCCCAATAGATGGGGCAGTAGGGTTTGGGCACCCTGGGGGCAGATAGCCACACTAATGTGGCCATCTGCACCAAGCAAAGTTGGGTAAACAAAAACAAAATATACAAAACCACAGGCTGCTTTTTAGGGGGGGCTGAGGGCCACCCTAAATTGGCAGCGCATGATGTACCGCAACGGGGGGTGGCCCTCAACCCCCCCCACCCCAAATGGAGGGCCCCACCTCATGCAACCCTCCCTGGGGGCAGATATCTGCTCCTAGGAAGGGGCATCTGACCCCAGGGAGGGATGCATGAGGTGAGGCCCCCCCTATCTGCGCCCAGGGAGGGTTGCATGAGGTGGGGCCCTCCATTTGGGGTGGGGGGGGGTTGAGGGCCACCCCCCGTTGCGGTACATCATGCGCTGCCAATTCAGGGTGGCCCTCAGCCCCCCCTAAAAAGCAGCCTGTGACTTTGTATATTTTTTTTTGTTTACCCAACTTGGCTTGGTGCAGATGGGCCCATTAGTGTGGCTATCTGCCCCCAGGGTGCCCAAACCCTACTGCCCCATCTATTGGGGGTCCTGCCCCACCTTTTGGGGTGCCCCCCCCCACCCCACCCCCAATGGCTGGGGGACACACCTCATGCAGGCCTCCCTGGGCCTCCTCCAAACGGCTGCGTGAGGTACACCCCACCTCCATTTGGGGTGAGGGGGGAGAGGGCCACCCCAAAAGGTGGGGCAGGACCCCCAATAGATGGGGCAGTAGGGTTTGGGCACCCTGGGGGCAGATAGCCACACTAATGTGGCCATCTGCACCAAGCAAAGTTGGGTAAACAAAAAAAAAAATACAAAACCACAGGCTGCTTTTTAGGGGGGGCTGAGGGCCACCCTAAATTGGCAGCGCATGATGTACCGCAACGGGGGGTGGCCCTCAACCCCCCCCACCCCAAATGGAGGGCCCCACCTCATGCAACCCTCCCTGAGGGCAGATATCTGCTCCTAGGAAGGGGCATCTGACCCCAGGGAGGGATGCATGAGGTGAGGCCCCCCTATCTGCGCCCAGGGAGGGTTGCATGAGGTGGGGCCCTCCATTTGGGGTGGGGGGGGGTTGAGGGCCACCCCCCGTTGCAGTACATCATGCGCTGCCAATTCAGGGTGGCCATCAGCCCCCCCTAAAAAGCAGCCTGTGATTTTGTATATTTTTTTTTGTTTACCCAACTTGGCTTGGTGCAGATGGGCCCATTAGTGTGGCTATCTGCCCCCAGGGTGCCCAAACCCTACTGCCCCATCTATTGGGGGTCCTGCCCCACCTTTTGGGGTGCCCCCCCCCACCCCACCCCCAATGGCTGGGGGACACACCTCATGCAGGCCTCCCTGGGCCTCCTCCAAACGGCTGCGTGAGGTACACCCCACCTCCATTTGGGGTGAGGGGGGAGAGGGCCACCCCAAAAGGTGGGGCAGGACCCCCAATAGATGGGGCAGTAGGGTTTGGGCACCCTGGGGGCAGATAGCCACACTAATGTGGCCATCTGCACCAAGCAAAGTTGGGTAAACAAAAAAAAATATACAAAACCACAGGCTGCTTTTTAGGGGGGGCTGAGGGCCACCCTAAATTGGCAGCGCATGATGTACCGCAACGGGGGGTGGCCCTCAACCCCCCCCCACCCCAAATGGAGGGCACCACCTCATGCAACCCTCCCTGGGGGCAGATATCTGCTCCTAGGAAGGGGCATCTGACCCCAGGGAGGGATGCATGAGGTGAGGCCCCCCCTATCTGCGCCCAGGGAGGGTTGCATGAGGTGGGGCCCTCCATTTGGGGTGGGGGGGGGTTGAGGGCCACCCCCCGTTGCGGTACATCATGCGCTGCCAATTCAGGGTGGCCCTCAGCCCCCCCTAAAAAGCAGCCTGTGACTTTGTATATTTTTTTTTGTTTACCCAACTTGGCTTGGTGCAGATGGGCCCATTAGTGTGGCTATCTGCCCCCAGGGTGCCCAAACCCTACTGCCCCATCTATTGGGGGTCCTGCCCCACCTTTTGGGGTGCCCCCCCCCACCCCACCCCCAATGGCTGGGGGACACACCTCATGCAGGCCTCCCTGGGCCTCCTCCAAACGGCTGCGTGAGGTACACCCCACCTCCATTTGGGGTGAGGGGGGAGAGGGCCACCCCAAAAGGTGGGGCAGGACCCCCAATAGATGGGGCAGTAGGGTTTGGGCACCCTGGGGGCAGATAGCCACACTAATGTGGCCATCTGCACCAAGCAAAGTTGGGTAAACAAAAACAAAATATACAAAACCACAGGCTGCTTTTTAGGGGGGGCTGAGGGCCACCCTAAATTGGCAGCGCATGATGTACCGCAACGGGGGGTGGCCCTCAACCCCCCCCCACCCCAAATGGAGGGCCCCACCTCATGCAACCCTCCCTGGGGGCAGATATCTGCTCCTAGGAAGGGGCATCTGACCCCAGGGAGGGATGCATGAGGTGAGGCCCCCCCTATCTGCGCCCAGGGAGGGTTGCATGAGGTGGGGCCCTCCATTTGGGGTGGGGGGGGTTGAGGGCCACCCCCCGTTGCGGTACATCATGCGCTGCCAATTCAGGGTGGCCCTCAGCCCCCCCTAAAAAGCAGCCTGTGATTTTGTATATTTTTTTTTGTTTACCCAACTTGGCTTGGTACAGATGGGCCCATTAGTGTGGCTATCTGCCCCCAGGGTGCCCAAACCCTACTGCCCCATCTATTGGGGGTGCTGCCCCACCTTTTGGGGTGCCCCCCCACCCCACCCCCAATGGCTGGGGGACACACCTCATGCAGGCCTCCCTGGGCCTCCTCCAAACGGCTGCGTGAGGTACACCCCACCTCCATTTGGGGTGAGGGGGGAGAGGGCCACCCCAAAAGGTGGGGCAGGACCCCCAATAGATGGGGCAGTAGGGTTTGGGCACCCTAGGGGCAGATAGCCACACTAATGTGGCCATCTGCACCAAGCAAAGTTGGGTAAACAAAAAAAAATATACAAAACCACAGGCTGCTTTTTAGGGGGGGCTGAGGGCCACCCTAAATTGGCAGCGCATGATGTACCGCAACGGGGGGTGGCCCTCAACCCCCCCCCACCCCAAATGGAGGGCCCCACCTCATGCAACCCTCCCTGGGGGCAGATAGGGGGGGCCCCACCTCATGCATCCCTCCCTGGGGTCAGATGGCCCTTCCTAGGAACAGATATCTGCCCCCAGGGAGGGTTACAAGGGGTGCCCCCTTTCTACTTTGGTTGGGAGGGCACCCCCCCCTATGGGGGGACACCCCCTTCCTTTCATTCAGTAAAAAATCCATGGTGGCTAGTGGCCCCCACCCCTTCCCCCAACCCTGTTTCCCATCATTTCATTTTTATTTTTTATTTTACATTCCCTTGGGGCAGATGGTCAGCCATCTGCCCCAGGGTTCACATACACGTGCCCCCATGCTTTGGGGTCGGGAGGGGGGAGAGGGCTGCTTACTTGAAGCAGCCCCCTTCCCACCCCCCACCTCACAAAGAGATCCATGGTGGTCTAGTGGGTTGCTGGTCACGGATCGAGCGCTCTGCGCCGATCCGTGACCAGCAATGCCTCATATGTGGTGTCCTTGGAAAGGGGAGAAAGTCCCCTTTCCAGGGACACCACTTTCTGCTCAATCCCTGGTGGCCTAGTGGGCCCCAGGACCCCAAACCCCCTCCCACCTCCCCCCATCCCTCGGATTATTTTCACGTTTTCTTTTATACATTTCCCTGGGGGCAGATGGTCAGCCATCTGCCCCCAGGGTTCATTTTCATGTGTCCCCATGCTTTGGGGACCGGGGGGGGGAGAGGGCTGCTTACCTGAAGCAGCCCCCCTCCCCCCCAACTCGCAAACAGATCCATGGTGGTTCAGTGGGTTGCTGGTCACGGATCAGCGCTCTGCGCTGATCCGTGACCAGCAATGCGGCATATGAGTGGTGTCCCTGGAAAGGGGAGAAAGTCCCCTTTCCAGGGACACCACTTTTAGGTCAATCGCTGGTGGCCCAGTGGGCCCCAGGGCCCAAAACCCCCTCCCACCTCCCTCCTTCCCTCGATTTTTTTTTTTTTTTTTTTTCCCCCACCCCTGGGGGCAGTGATCATCTGCCCCCAGGGGTCCCTGGCGCTGTGGCCCCATGCTTTGGGGCCACGGGGGAAGGGGGCCGCTTACCTAGTAAGCAGCCCCCCTCCCCCACGCGTCACAAAAGGATCTTCTTTGATCCGTGACGTTGCTGCCCGCGGATCGAGGCGCCCTGCGCCCGATCCGCGAGCAGCAAAGCCACACAATGGGTACCGTTGGAAAGGGGAAGATCTCCCCTTTCCAACGATACCCGCCTCGATCTCCGGCTTGAAATACAGCCGGAGATCGAGGCGGAACAAGAAGGGCACTCACCTTCTCTCTCCAACGCAGCAGCCGAAAATGGCTGCTGCGGTGGAATTGCTTTCAGTTTCACGCCGACGTGCGTCACGCACGTCGGCGTGTAACTGAAGGAAATCCAACCCCCGGGCAGTGAGGGGGGACCTCCCCCTCACATAGCCCGGGGGTTGGATTACAGTTTTGAGCGATCCCTGCTTTGCAGGGATCGCTCAAAACAAGGTGCCGAAAAGGACGAGCTATCTCGTCCTTGGCACTGCGTGTGCACTTCCAAGGACGAGATACCTCGTCCTTGGCACTTAAAGGGTTAAAAGTAATATTGTTGTTTTTTACACAGAAATGTCTAGTACTTTGGAATGGCTGGAAGTCAATTTTCCTCGGGATGAAATGAGTGAAAACAGTGATACTAATGGTAGATACTACACTTCTCTAAATAAACCAATTAATAACCATTACTTTATGTGTACTTAACAATTTTTTTTCCTAGACCATACAAACATTAAAAATAATAAAGAAACAGAGACCTTAGAAAATCATCTGCAGTGAATGGAGCAAAAAATGTATCTATTAAAGGAATAGTGCGCTCAGAAATATTATTGTCCCGAGAGTTCGAGCATTTGTTTTTAAGCATACGTTGATCGATCGTACAAACATTTCCTATGCACCTTACCGTACTTTTCCTCCTTTTTACACATGCGAAATCAGGCAGCAGGGTGCGGCCATCTTGTGATAATCTTATCCGTTGCTGCATCGCCCAAAGTGGACTACCCTGGTGGCACTAATTCATGTGCCCCGTCCCTGAGGCTGACATCACCAAACCTAGTGATAATCTTTGCCTATCTCCAGGACATTACTGGGCAGCGTATACAAATGCACCCAGTCATCACCTACGTGTTGATGTTAGTTAACACAGAACCCATAATATCAACTCACATCATCTCACAACACAGCGAGTCCCAATTTTGAATATAAAACTATACTTTTAAAGGAAATAGCAAAATTGTACAATTTGGAAATTACTTTTATTTCACAATAAACGCTCTGAGAACATCCGGCGATTGCCATATTCAAGCAAATGGGTATTTTTTTTCTTTGTTCTCAATCCACAAATGTTTATCGTGAGTCACGCAGTGTTCCTGTTGGGTATAAGAAGCGCATTAGACGCACCGTCAATCGCAAGGCTTTGGCATCAGCTTGGCACTAGGCCACCGTAAACGATGTCAGGTTGCTCCTTATCGCTGGTACCGCGTAAGGGCATATCGGCCCATGGTGATCGTCCCAGAAAATCGTCATTGTGATCCAGCCACTCAAGTGTATCTGCAGCTGCTGGTTAAAAAACCTGTCAGCTGGTATCTGGAATCGATGACAATCGCAGAAAGGCAGGATATAGCTGTTTCAAAAACATAACAGAAATGTGTGTCAGTAGCCGATCTTTATTACAATTTATCATTTTACCCATTAATTAGGACACAGGTTAAAACTAATGACGAACACAGACGTGAAACAATGGGAACAAAGAGAAAACAACATGGAAAGAACTCCACAATTTGCTTCAAAAGTTAGTGCTATGGAGTATGGTCAGCTTGAAATCGGATGCGGAGGCTGACGCTACAATCAGGGAGCAAGCTAAGTGCAAGAAGAACACATAGACAGAATTTTTGTTAAATATTAGCATTGAATTCGGCATTTGTGGAACCTGGAGGAACCCAGTGGTGGACAGCATGCATCTCGATGCTGGGCTGGCCATGTGCCCGGGACAAAGCCAAGTACACACAGAGGTTGTATTTGCATGTCGTTGCGATATGCCACAAAGAACAACTGAGTACAATGTAAGCCAGCAATAACAGTCGTCTAATGATAAGTTGACTCGTTAGTCTATAAAATCGTTGAAAGTAAAACGTACATAATATTCGGCATTTCCATTCTCTTGGCGTAACGCAGAGACTCCGTTCAAGTGAATGAATTTTCATAAAATGTAAAAAAATCTTCTTTTGTCCAGTTTTGGAATGGTGACCCTTCTCATATTTAACGGCATTACAACCCTCCCTTCATTCATTCCTTTCGGAATCCTCCCTTTTTTTCAAGGTCGAAAAACAATTGAACCTTATATTGTGTATGATGCGTGGGTTTGCTCAGCTCGCAAGCAGAAATTCAAAGCCGTTGACCTTTACTCAGAATGGGAACCAATAGCCCTTCAGACCATAGTGGCATTGCAAATATTTTTGGAAAACATATGAATTGTTTGCTACCATTCAACAATGGTGTGCGAAATTTCTAGTGATTTACTTTGTTCCTCTGGAGAACTTCGCACTCTCCCAACAACTTCCACAGCCAGCCCACACCACCTGTCAGCTAAGCCCATAAATATCCTGTTTACATGGCAAATCACGTAAACATTTTTCGCAAAGAGCAAGTCTCGAGCCCTGACAAAATGTCTTGTATGAGAATGTCCGAGCAAGCCCTGCTACAACCCCCTCCGGCCAGGCCGCGATCCCCTGAACCCATGACCGCAGTTATATATTAGAGGCCTATAAGTTGCACACGTGTTTTGTATTATCCCTCTTTGGGTCAGTAGCTAGGTGAAGGGTGTGGGGGTCTTGCCCCTGAGACAACCGGCAGGGGTCGGAATTGATAGCTGCCAGGTCTGGCACATCAGAGCTAGACAGGGGGTGGAGTGACACATGTTAGTTTAGGACAGAATATACTGTGACTGGGGTCTTGTTTTATTGAGAGGAACTCTGGGGTGGTCCGAAAGGAAGTGCCACACTTCTGGTACATGAAAAGAATAGCTTTAAAGGGGCACAAGGTTGAACAAGCAGTAATTTCCCAGCAGCAGGGAACATTTGTTGAGATGGAAGAACAACCACAAGTCATGGTTTGCCCCTGACACACACACAGGACAGTGATGTCCGAAGAAGATTTAAATTAATACATTCTTAGTTTGACAGAATGACAGAGTCAGAGACACAATCACAGAATGCGGCAAGGGCCGGAATACTTCTGAATGGAAACACACTTGATTCACTGAAAAATTGAAACAACCATTGATGAAAGTTCTGTTGTGATTTATTTTTTTGCTGATTTTGATGGCACACATTTACTACACATTGTAAAGTTCTGGTTGCAGAACAGTGAGGGAAAATCCCCTGTACTGACTGCTGTAACTGGGGAAAGTTTCTCCAATGGCACCAACAACATAGGCGGGTATTAATCGTCGAATGCAGTGTATAAGTCTCCCATGAAGCCACCATGTAAACAAATGATAGGCCACCAACCTGTACCACCTGTGAAAGAGAAAGATACAAACTGTTTTTAAATAAACAAAATAAGTTTATTAAACCTTAGTTGACAATGACAAATCTAGTATCCAATTACATTGTTGCCAGTTCACATGTTACTTAGGGCCTCATCACGAGTTGGGCTGTATTCCCGGCTGTAATACCGCCGACTGTAATAGCCCTAGCACCGACCTGTCCGGCTGTATTACCGCCGGATCACGAGTTGGGTGTTAACGGTAAATCCCCATTCCCAATTGGGTCCATTGGATTCAATGGGGTATTTTCAGCGCTAATTATGCAGGCTAATACAGCTGGCGGTAATACAGCCGGAAACAGGGGATTTTCACCTCCAGAGAAAGCCTGGAGGTAAAACAGCCCATTTAGCGCCCAACTCGTGATAGGGCCAGCCCTTAAATGTGGCTGTAATACCGTTACCACCGCATTTAAGGGCTACAGCCCAACTCGTGATGAGGCCCTTAGACACTATACAAAATGGAACAACTATGCATTCCATTACATTTGGGACACAAAGAAATATTGCTTCAGGGCTGTACATGAAATAAACATAAGAAGACCACTATGATTTCCCCAAATTGCGAGTGATGCATAGAATTGCAAGAGTACATTCATTTGGTATTGACAGATCAAAGTTACGGAGTCAACCATGAAATGCTAGTGGGCTAAGTGACATCACAACTAGAGTACACATACTCATTACTTGGATTGTGAGGGCAAACTGTTGCTCGAAGTTCGGGCATAAGCACCATCATAAGCACTTCCACATGAGGGAATCCAAGATGTACAGCCACTCCACAGTGCTCTGCATGCACCTCCAACCAATGTATCCACAGATCTCCCAAAATGCAGACAATCTGCTTTCTGAAACACACAGCCATAGCTATATGCTCTTCTCTCAGGAAATATACTTTCTGACAAAGTCTCTGCTCACACATCACACCCAGTAAACCCTATTGACCAAACCCTTGCTCTGCTAAGTCTCATTTGCATGCCTCTCAGCCGCAAAATCCCTGTATGTAATATGCGTAATACGCGGACAAATCGTAAAATCTGAGCGCGGGGAATTAAAATTTAAATACTGTGCCCCATTTCCCCTTTGAGGTTGGCTCTGAAAATACCCCAAACAGAATTATTGTCCCATATTGCCCTAGGTATCAAACCAGAAAAAATTATCTTGCATTTGGAAGTAGTTTCATTACTGCCTGAACCAAGTTTTGCAGATCTTCCAACAAAGTAGGGGCACTTACATAACCCAAATGCAAAGCACCACAGTGCAGGACAACCGCATGTGGACTGTTAACCCTAGCCATATCTTGACAAACTTCTACCATTGCTTGCAAATTGAAACCAGACACAGCGCTCCACACCACCTCCACTCCTTTTACATCAAAATTGTTTCCCACATTCCTACATTTTGCATACGGCTCCAAACCATTCACAAACATATCTCCAAACACCAACACCCTGACTTTCTCCACCTCTGCCATCTTCACTACACACAGCCTCTCTCAATACACAGCAGAACCTCAACACCTTATTGGCTAATCCCTACAATCCCCTTTCCATTCTCGATTTGCTGAGAAACCCTGGATGTGGCACGCTCTCTCCGCGAACAGCCACGGTGTTCACGGAGCGTGTAACACTTGGGCAGCCCTTCTACCCTTTCCACTTCACTCTCTGCACCATTCCCTCATTGGCTAATATTAATCAGTCACACAACCATCCACCAATCACATCCAAGACCTCTACATCTAACTCCAGCATCACAATTCAGCAGTTTAGATGTACTGTTGATCACTCTGGGCCTCATTACGAGATTGGTGGTAGTCATGGTGCTATTTGCGCCATGACTGCCACCAATAATGTGTCCGGCACCGGTCTCATTCAATGGGGACTTACCGGTGTAGTCCGACCTTTGCGGGACAGGTAAGTCCCCATTGAAAAAGCCATTCCCCATTCCCAGCCCCATAGGGCTCAATGGGAATGGGGAAGGCGCTAATAACGGTACTGAAAATTGCGGTACCATTATTGGCTCAGAATTCCCTTAATGGGTCCCGTCCAAAACGCCTGGTCAGACCAGGCGTTAATGGAGGGACCCGCTAAGGGAACTCGTAGTAGGGCGGTAAGGGATTACCGGCACCGGTTTCCTTACTGGTGCCTGGTATCCTTTACTGCCCCACTCGGAATGAGGCCATCTGAGTACAATTGGGCTGTGACTGCAAAGCATCTATAGAAATTACTACTAAACTCTCCAACATTTCTACTTGCAGATTCATGCACATCCAGATGCATGAACTCAAATTACAGGTACGAATATTTTCCGCACATGTATATCTCTTGTATAACATGTTTGCTTCCATGGGTATCTTATGCTGCAGCGTTTGTTGCCAAACACTACAATCTTGACTGCATGGCCTGACCAAAACTCTTCATACAGCCTCAACAAAAGAAACAGTAAACATATAATAATTAAACTCACAAATAACACAGCCATGCAAACAAACGTCTCACCAATAAATACAACTCAAAATGCCTAGAGTCTTCAATACCAACATTCTGAAAACAATCCAACAAACAAGCTAACACAAATCATCTCACTATCCTATAAACACTATTACACTACTACCAATCAGTACACACATTCTTGAAAACATATCCCCTAAGCAGCCCACATATCACAGTCAAAATCTTTGATAACATGGGTGTGTTATGCTGTGGTGGTTGTGGCCACAACAACCGCAGTATAACACACCCATAGAAACAAACACCTACCAAATGACCACAACCCGAAAACATATTACATCCACCCCAAAACCTATCCACTTCAATTAACATTCTAAAAAATAATCACAACCAACGCACAAACTCTTCAATACATACCCTCTTCACCCAATGCTCTTCTAACGACCCAAAACCAACATCATACTAAACTAAAATAGCCAGTAGTGTGCCCAGTGTTTAGTATGTTTGCGGACAACCTTGGTGACTGCGGACACCGTGAACACATCACGGCCTTCTCCCACCTATACAAATACAGCATTTGATCCATCTCTTACTCCCCCACCCTCTCCAAGCACTCATACACACTAACACACTCCCCAAAATTTGATTTAAGCTCACTTCCATGCTGTGCTGTACGCGGATCCAATATGGCGGGTGCATCGAAACAATATAACGCACCTCACACCTCATCCCAGCCAATCAGAGAACACGTTGCGTGTCCGCGGACATAACGCAAGCCGGTTGGCCAATCGGTGTCCTGTGCGCGGAGCGAACAGGGAAGTGTGTCCGCAGAGCGGACATAGATATCACACATTTTTTTAACTTATGTTTTGCTCATTTAAAAAAAACGACTGTACGGATTTACACCAAATTAACAAAAGCATGCGTTCCAGACCAAGCCGCCGGTCCTGCCGCAAATTTGGTGAAAACCCGTCCAGCGGTTTAAGCTGTAGGCGCGACAGAAATGTTTTCCCATTATGTTTATGGGAAAAAAGACATTTTGGGACCCCTGTATAACTTTGCCCCCCCTTGACCAAACCTCACCAAACTTTGCAAAAAAAATCCTGAGTGGGCCATATACTTTGCAAGGTTTGGTGAGGACTCGTCCAGGTAGAGCAAAGTTATAAGCCACCCAAAAAGTGCTCTTCCTATGGGTTTAGTAACTTAACCATAACTACATGGCCGCTACCGCAGGCCATGTAATATAATAGAGCGGCAATAGCCGCCCTATAGTTAAGGTGAGACAGACCTCGAAAAATTCAATTTTTAACTTTTGATTTCTGTGAAGGATTAGGATAGAATTTTGAAGTTGGTTAGGGATGTGTTGGCCCCTCCAGATGGAAAGTTTCATAAAGATTTGTTAAAAAATTAAAAAGTTATCAAGAAGACAAACATTTTTTTCTCCAAATTTGCATCATACTTCCCATTCATTTTCCCATAGACAAACAAGGTCAATTTTTGCCGGACCGTCCAAACTGCTGGGCAGATTTGGACCAGGGCCCAAAAAACTAGCTCACAAAGCATTTAAGAGAAGCCTTTTGGTGGTTTGGGGTTTTTCTGTGCAGTAGTTTTTCAAATATTTGACAGAGAATGGGGCACCCCCTTCTCAGAAATATATAGGTACATCTCGGGTAAATTTCCAAAACCTGGCTTTTTTAGAAATGAAACGGTCGCCACCTTCTTTTTCTTTCAATTCGAGGGATAGGCAGCATCATAGACGAGGATATGTGAAAATGAAAAGCAGGGAATGTGTAGTCTTCCACTCATGATTGGGGGAATAATGTCACAATTGTACACTTTTTGCCTAGCATAGTTTAATAAGGATTTATATATTTGAGTGAAACCATGGAATATGTACTTTTCAAGTTATATTTATAAAGCAGAGTATTGTTGAAAGCCAGACATGAGGGTGAGGAGGGGGAATGATGAGAGGGCAAGTAAGTCATGAGTATTTGCCCACAATCTGGCAAGAGAGTTTGTAATCCTGGTCACTGGTGCAGTTAGCTGGCCCTGATTGTGGCTGCTTTTCAGGGCACAAGTAAAGGGCACATGTGGGTGGACAGTGTAACTTTTTTTCAGACGGCGGAAGCAGCACCTTGGTTTTTTTTGAGGTTGGGAAGCTTGCTAAAGTATTTGGCTACCAGGATTTTACTCAGGTTGGCATATACCCAGTGCAGACACTTACCCCCAAGACCACAAAAACGTGTTTCATATTGGGATTTTATTTACCTGGGAATATTTCGCAACAGATTGCAGTGTTTAAAAGGTGAGCACCTTTTATACTTTGGCAGCATATTTATTGGAACATTTCCTCTCTCCAGTTATTTATCTGGTGTTCATTACTTTTTTTTAAAGCCCAATGCTATTTTGTTTTGCACACTTTCTTCTAAGCGGAAGGTCAATTGAACTATAGTTGTATTTTTTACTTTACGATATATGTTCACTTACTGTGCATATATTCATAGGTGCCAGCTTTTTATTTTCGGTATGGAGGCAAAAGTACCTGGACATACGTTATTCTTGCAGCCGGTCATTTTTTTCCCTTTTTACGTGCTGCTTAAATGCGGTTAGTTGGGGTTGTGCAATGTACCACAACAGTCACCCAGAGACCGGCCATAAAACAAGGGGCTTGTAGCACGCTGCTTAACCAAAGTATGTGGTCCATTGCAAATAATGTAATCTCACTGCGCATTGCCTAAAAACATTGGGAGTTCTCAAAGCCAGCAATCTTTTGTACATAACAATAGCATTGTCAAAACAGGTCAAAATCAGTTTGTGATTGATGCATGTCTGTGTGCTATGGGTTGCAAGTGTTTTTAAATATAGAGCGGCTGTAGTGTTTTAAAATAGACAGTAGGCACGGCCAAAACTTTAGTGAGGTGAGATCTTAATGCAACAAACCCCCTGAAATTCAGCTAAAGCAACCTTAACTTCACACCCCCTATTGCGCAGCCTATGACGACAATGATTACATCACAGATGGATATCACTGATGACATCCCTGATGACATCACTTGTGGCATCCCTAATGACATCATTTGTGACAGCATTGTCATCAGTTATGTAATTTGTGATGTCATCATTGTGGTCATAGGCTGGGGGTGCAAAGGTATGGCAGCTTTAGCTGAATTTCAGGGGTTTTGTTGTGTTAAATTCTCACCTTAATGTCTCTGCACCTAAAGTTGTTTACTTGAAAAAAAAAGAAAAAGAATATTAAGGCTGTCTTTGTACTGTTTGCATACCACGGGCATTAAAGAGGACACAATCCAGATTGTATCATGCTGAAACCTCTGAATAAAAATACATGTGTTAAGAGACTGGCACTAACAACATCATATATACTGAGTTATTACACTGACCCCCATAGACATTAAAGCATTGAAATGGCAGACAAAGAGGACAGTAGAGATGCGGAAGAGTCTGCTCTCTTCAATGAAACTTTAAACCTGAAGATCACAAAAATTATTCCTATGGGGCACACACAAACAATTTAACAAAACAATTTCAAACTGGAAAAGTTACACAAAAAGGAAACCAACAAATGGTGGGAAATAAAGTCACTACAGAACTATATACACACCAAGCGCATACCAAGGGGGCTGAGGATATTAACTATCCCAACTTATGAAGATCCAGACCCAGGCATGCTGCAAGAGTGGGGAGAAGTCACAGAGTGCTCATTCAAAATGCTGACCATTCTAGTCAAATATGCTAACAGTGACTGGGACAAAGGCTGGCAGAGATACAAGATCTAGAGGCTTCAGTCTACACAGGAATGGAATCCAGTGTTGCTAAAGACTTAAAAACTCAGAGGGACAAAAATGTTGATCAACCTGAAAATGAAATCAAGGACAGGAAACAAAGAAAATTTCTGATAGACAAGGATGATTATGCCTCAGGTAGAATGTACACCTTCGCCAGAAGGTTTGACAACGTCAGAAAGGGGATACGTTCAGAGCAGACTACTGCTATACCAATATCTCAGAAGGGGATTCTAGGAAGGAAGATGGAGCAAGCACCTCCTCGGAGAACTCGTTTAGTATCAGTGAAGATACCCCAATAAGATTACATTTTTTAGACGAAATTAGACTTTTGCGCCAGGTAGTCAAAACAGCACTCAGAAGAAACCAGGGCAGAGGCACACCTCTGGGAGGGAATGGGGAATCACGGGGAAGAGAAGAAGAGGAAGGAGGGAAAAGAGGCAAACACAGAGATCAATCGGGAGGCTGTGAGATGCGCTCTGGGAGGGGGAGAAAGTTGTGAAAACGGACAAGGAAATGCAAAAAGTTAACCTTTCAGACAGGGTGCTAACCAACTTAGAGAACAAAGTGTTAAAGAAGGGGCTTACATTCTGTCTCACATCCAAGTTTTACTATCCGCAATCACGGATAGATCTACACTGTTTCATATGGAAAGTCAGACTGGCAAAATATTATGAGAATGTAGACCTTAATGGTAAAAAACAGAAATACAGCACAAAGCCTTCTATCCTAACAATTAGGGAAAAAACAGGGTTATACGCACTGGACTCATTAGGCAATGAGGAAGAATCAGGCTTGGAGGAGGAGACAGACAAAAATGAATGGAATATGGAGGTCCAAGATACTATAGACACCATGAGTAAAGTGGATAGCAACTTAAAGAAAAAGTCTAAGGGCCTCATTACACGGACGGCGGTAAGGGTTTACCGGTACCGGTATTTTACCAGTACCGGTAAACCCTTTCCGCCTTATTACGAGGTCCCTTTGCGGGTTGGAGACTTTAACGCCTGCTTTTTGCAGGCGTTAAAAACCAACCCGCAAAGGGACCAGGGAGCTAATTACGGTACCGCAATTTGCGGTGCCATAATTAGCACCTTCCCCATTCCCATTATGCTCTATGGGGCAAAAATGGGAATGAGGAAGGGCAATGGGGAAGGGGGAATTACCGCCCCACCAACCTTGGAATAGGGCGGTAATTCCCCTTTCCACCAAGGTGGTGCCGGTATTTTACTGGCATGGACCAAGGTGCTAATAGCACCTTGGTCCACTGCCGTCCGTGTAATGAGGACCTAAACGTAGTCGCATTACTCCAAATCATTCAAACAATTATTTATTTGAAGATCTAGTAATAGAGGATGTTAAAATTCTGCCATCTAAACTAAATCACAAGAAGAAATACAATCTGACTGTCGGTCAATGGAAAGAAACGAAGGATCTAAGTGGAGACAAACCATTGTTATCAAACCCTCAGATAAGGGAGGCAACGTGGTAACGTTATATGCGATTATATATTGAAGCCACAGGACAACTAAAAGATGCAAACAACTACAAATAAATAGCCACAAGTAGTGTCGAGTATGATGCCAAACCTCAGGGTTGGTTTGACCAAGACCTATTGGAGTGGGATGAAAAGAAGTTCCTGATTAAAAACTTCCCGACTACACCTATCATACACTTCATTCGCAAAATACATAAGTTGAAAAAAAGGTTCCCAGGAAGACCTACAGTGGCCTCTATTGATTCCCTTCTAGAGAACACCTCTACAATTATAGACAAATTCCTCTTTCCCTTTGTAAAGACATTACCCTCATACATTAGGGACACTACTGACTTCATCAATCAGATAGATAACATTTCCTGGTGTGAAGAATACATATTGATTACCCTGGACATTGTCTCACTCTAAACATGCATCACTTCTCAACAAGGCATTGGGGCAAACAATACCTTTCCACAAGATCCCTCAATTACAGGGAACTTCTAAAATGATTCTAGATATGCTGATGTTTTGTCTTACCCATAACACTTTTATGTTTGACAGACAGTTTCATAATCAGTAGTCCGGAACCTCAGTGGCCCCAACCTATCCTAATCTATTTATGGGGCATGCAAGGAGGGCATATTTGCATCAGAAGAACTGGTAACACACACAAACAGAGTGATATCATGGAATAGGTACATTGATGATCTTTTTACTTTGTGAGGAGGCAATGTCATAGAGTGGTTAGAATTCTTTTAATTCCTCAATACCAATGACACAAACCTAAGATTCACGGAACAACACAGCAAAGAGGAAATTGTACATTTGGACAATGAAGTGAAAATAACCACAGAACTTTATCGGAAGGGAACCAGTACCAATGCAGTACCACATGCGGACAGTGCACACCCCACCAGTCTCAAAAATAGTATTCCCCTATGGAGAGTTTCTAAGGATCAAACAGAATTGTAGCAAAGATAACATTTATGTGCAAAATGCATATGTAGCAGCCACCAGATTCTGCGAAAGAGGGTACTCCAAAGGTGTAATAAATGTCACACACAGACTGGAAGCAGCACTCTCATTGTGGGCATGACTAAAACAAAAAAAACTAAGACATAAGGTGTCCATAAACAGTATCAGATGCATCACCACATACAATCAAGGTGCTACTGATGTAAGAAAGACCTTGGAGAAACACTGGCACCTATTGACCAGAGATAAGGACATTCGCCAACGTTTAGAAAAGCGGCCACAGTACAGTCTAAACTGTCTCCTAGCCTTTTCCAATCCGCCAACCCTATAGAAAGAATAGTTTGGCTATCACAGAAACCCATAGGATTTTAAAAATGTGCTAAATGTAAGGCATGTCAATTTGGGATCAGTGTCTAGAGCTATAACCATCCAGGCACTGGGCAAAGGATCAAGATTAAGAAATGGATCACATGCTTGACAAAATATGTGATTTATGTGATAACGTGTGAATGTAAATTGTGGTACATTGGCAGTATTAAATTGGAGGTCAAGACAAGAATATTACAACACATAAGAGCTATCAGGAATGGTGACATGACATATCCAATAGCGAAACATTTGGAGGATTAGCATCAAAAAGATATGTCCTTCTTTACATACTTTGCCATTGACACAATAACTAGTAATCACAGAGAGGGAATTGAGAAAGAGACTGAGACATGCTGAATCTAGATACATAATAGATTATGACACAAAGACTCCCAAAGGTCATAATTAAGATGAAGAGTAATACATACGGAGAGGCGTAGAGAGGCCGTCGATGCAGTGAGCAGCCTGGAAGTGTGTTGCTGCTGTGCACTGAATTGGAGGTGGAGAGTTTTCACAAAACTCCCAAGAAACCACATAGTGGTGCAGTGAGGCATAGAGAGGCAGACGGTGCAGGTCTTGTAGCCCGGGTGGACTGGGAGGAGCAGGAGGCAGCATTTGGATTGTACTTTGTTTCTGTTCTGCACTCCGCTTTGCCCAGCGCATGCTATACGAGAAGGAGGTTTTACAGAGGTGTTTGGAATTGTGCTTGTATTCCGGTGTGTTCTGTAGAAGACCGGTCTGCCGTAGAATAAATCTCCTCCCCGAGACTACCTGTCACAAAGACGCTAGGAAAGTAAGTGTAAAGACCCTATTATAACTACCTGTCCACATAAATTGCGCTCTTAGCTGGCAAGAAGGCAACAACTTCTTTGTCTCTTACTTTTGTGAGGGATGGGTCACTTGGACTCTTGTGACTCTGTTACTCATTACAGGAGGCAGCGGCAGAAACCCTTGAGCCCAACCAACAAGTGCAAAGTTATGAGCCTTCATGTTTTGTTACCGAAGGCTCGGCGAAGTGCCTATCGGCCTCACCCATTCTCTACCCAGCCTCGAGTGTGAATGAACTGTCTGGTCAAGTGTCAGATCATAATGGGTCCACTTGCAGTGTGGGAACGAAGGTGACCGAGTTCCCTAAGACATCTTCTGGAGTGACAAAGTTTGCAATTAAACTACTGCTTAAACTGTGTGGGGTCATTCTTGAGGTGTTTCAGAAACAAAGTAAGGTCATCAAATCCATCGACCAGAGGATGAAGGGCTCGGGCCCAAGAATAAGGTAACTCCACAGTTGGTGCCAGGAGACACTTGCACCTCTACCCAAAAACATGATAGCCCAAAAGGACATAACCGGGATGAGTGACAGGTGTTGGAAGTGCCAAATACAGATCTTTCTATCTTTATGTCTAGAAAAAAAAGGCGTTTGGCAAAACGTGCCAAGAAACAGGAGTGATGGTGCTTAACAAGAGCTTTGAAGCACCTGTATCCACTGTAATTGAACCACTTAACTCAATCATTGATCAGCCTAGAACACCTAAGAAAATATTGCCAGATGCCAGAAGCATATTTGCAGGTCTGCATGTACCCTCACAAGTAAGTTGGTGGGTGACAGAGCGGTGGCATGCCAGAGGTCTCAGTTACTGAGGTAGTGCCACCAATGGTGGTCCAGTCTGTGCCTATGCGGATGGGCCCTGCTGTGCCTGCTATGTGTCCTATATCTGGTGTGGAGCTGCCTGTAAACAGGGCTTCTGAAGCGGATCCACTCATGTTCACAATTGGCCAAGGGCCATTGGTTTTACGGAAAGAAGTACTAATTGAACAGAATTATTGCCCCTCTTCAAAAAAGGTTTTAGCTTTGAGAGTGTTAACCACTAGTACCTTCAGCTTTTTGGAGCCTGTGAAAACAAATGGGGGTAATATTTTGAGAATCCATCGTGTGGCCCCAGAAGTGCCACTCCTTATACATGCACATAAGGCCTCGATCCTTAGTATGGGATGTGTAGTTGATTGTACTCCTCGTGCGTGCCCACCGGTTAGAGCTGTCCCTATCCAACCTGTGCAGGCTGGAAAAGTTAATAGTGTTCTTCCAGCCAAATCTGCATTGAAAAACCTACCCGAAGTCCAGTTGGACAATGTTCAAGGGTGGGAATGGTTTAAAACATTTTTGATGAAACAATTGACTGAACTTAAATGAACCTGGAGACTGGCCAGTTGGAACACTAGGGGACATAAACACTTCTTGTCCGATAAAGGGTCTTTGGCATATTTACGTGAATATTATGGGCCTGATTCATGGAAGCATTTTATAATGGTGCAATCCCATAGGAAAATGCTCCATGAATAAGGCCCTATATCATGTTTCTCCAAGAGACATGGTTCACCTCAATAATTTTGATGGCTGATTATCTTCTATACTATGAATTGGCCGAAAAGGGGGCAAAAGGTCGCCCCTTTGGTGGCCTGTTGATAGGCGCAAATCAAAAATGGTGTATAACTAGTCAGATATTATCTTCAACCAATAGACATTTTCTGGCCATGGAGGTCTGTGTCAATGGCAATGAAGTGCCTTTTGTGATGTTATTGATTAATATGTATGCTCCTCCTGATGTAACTGACCTCAATGACCTGTTTGATTTTATGGATACCTTGTGTGGCAGAGTAAGCGGCAGAATAACAGGGGATAGCCCAGGTCAGTGTATGTGGCATCTGGGCAATAAGACATCAACTCTAGATTACTTCTTTGGAAGTAATTCCTGTGCCGAGCTGGTTGACTCCCTGGAGGTGTTTAACACTGAATATAATGGCCAATCTATAATAGTATTGTCAGTTCCAATCCCGGGGGCACATACTAGAGATGAAGGTGGTGGGGGAGAAATAACTAATCATGCAGGTAATTCTGTGTGGTGGTCTCATGGTAACATTGGACATGCAGCTAGGCTAGTGAGTCAGATCACCACATCTGAATTCACTGCCTTGTTGTGACTTAGTGTGAATGATATGGAGGGACGCCTAAAGTATCTCACGTTCAAAGTGGCAACTAGGGCAAGGGGGGTTTCCCATAATTTCTTCTGAACCTTCTGATGCTTTTGACATAGTAATTTGTGATGCCAAAAGACATATGAGAAGGAAAATCCAGAAAGCTAAAGGGATGAGGAGGTTAATGGCGTTTGTGGAAACCACGATTAAGAGGATAAAAGCGGTATATAGATCTTGGCTAAAAAGATGGAGGTACTCTATCAAACATGCTAGTTGGCAACAAATGATAGATTACCTTGAAAATTCTATGGGTCATCCAAAAAAAGTGATAATAGGTAGTGGGTTTGAGTCCCCTTGGCCACTAAATATTAGCATGGATGAGATTTATACTGCCATTATCCACTTAAAAACCTCTAAGGCTCCCGGCCCGAATGGTCTTGAAAGCTTGGTCCACAAGGCAAATCCTGGGCTATGTTCAAAAGTGTTAAAAACCTTGTTTGATAAGGTCTGTAGGGACTCTGAAATATCTGTGTCCTGGCAGCAAGCAATATTGCTGCCAGTATACAAAAAGGGTGACAGAAATTTGCCAGCGAACTATCGACTGCTCTCACTTCTAGATGTAACTGGAAAGCTGTTTGCATCTTTTGTATTGACGGAGCTCCAAAAACTGGGTAAGGAAAACATCTTGAACCCCCAGCAGACAGGTTTTCAACCTGGTTCTGACACTAGTCACAACATCAGACTATTGGATAAACTGAGACAGGAGACGGCGGAGGAGGGCAGCCCAGCCTTGTATTTAATTTACGTTGACTTTAGGGCAGCGCCCAATACTTTCAACTGATCCATCCTGTGCCCTGCTGGAGTCAGAATTGTGCAGTCCCCTGTAAACTATACGCTGACGACCTGGTCCTTTTGGACAGGACCGTCAGTGGAATATGAGCAAAATGTAAAGATCTCATGGAATATGGCAATGCAAATGAACTATGTATCAATATGAGCAAAACTAAAGTCATGGTGGTGGCCGGCCGAAAAAATCAATTGAGTTGCCCTTAGTTCTGAACTTGAGACAATCGAATACGTGAAAAGTTACACATATTTGAGCTTGGATCTGAGTGCAAAGAGGGATTACTTGAACATCATTGAGGGGAAAACAAGAAAAGCTAGTCAGCTCACCTTTTTGATTAACACATTTGCCAAGGAAACTGCAGGGTATTCGCTCAGGGGCATCCTCAGGCTCTATAGATAGTGCTTCTGCCCAGGTATTTCATTTGGGCCAGAGGCCCTGGCAATGAGGAATTTGAAATGGTTAACCACGCCGGAGGGTGCTTTCTGGAGGAGACTTTTGAACTTAGCTCCATCTACTCCTATGGCATATTTACGATTGGAGCTGGCCCTGGTTTCACTTCATAGTCAGGCCTTGATAAGAAGAGGGACAAAGTATATTAAATCTAGAACTAACCCTCAATGCCCATTGTTGGGTATGTTTGTCAGTAATTATGACACAGAGCTCTCAGGCTTACGTAGAAAGCTTGGGTTTGCAAAAGTGAATGAAGAACATTTTACCTGCATTGGATGGTTACCAGATCTTGAAAGGGGAGCTAACTTTGAGACCATTAAGAAAATATACAAACACAAAGTAGAACAGTGGGACTGGACCAGAAATTATGAATATTTCTTCACCTTGCACAACTATAAGTATGTGGCTAGCATCAACCATTTATATCTGCAAATACAACCCTATTTATCACAGAGTTCTAGCCCGGTAGTTTGAAATGTTTTGCTACGATTACGTATCAACCACCTCCCATTGATGGGAACTCAGGGAGCTTCTACTAAGATACCCATGGAGTATAGACCATGTCGTATATGTAGATTGCAGACTAAATTGGAAACTGCAATGCATGTTTTTTACTGAATGCCCATGTAATGTATGGGAACCATTTACAAGAACATGCTAGGGCAGTTTGTAAGTTGATACGAGTCTATTGGACCAATTTTGGAACTATTGTTTGAATTCTGACTCTGAATCAGTTCACATTGCATTGTATGGCCTGTGGTTACAAATTAAGAAGCACTTTAAGGATATATGAAATATCCTCACCACTTGTATTTAGTTAGTTTACAAATGAATGTTTAATGACTCATCACATCAGTTTGAAGTCAAAATCAATGTAAATTGTTTATTTATTTATATATCTTTGACATCTCTGACGTTCTTATATATTTCATATATTTCATATGCATTTTATTTTATTTTACTATCTAGGTCTGCTATTTTATTTTATCAACGGAATGTAGAACTTTTAACGATTGATTATATGAATTGTTGACTGTTTTTAGCTAGTTTGCTGCCTAATGGATTTTAATAACAATGGAGTAATGGAGTAAGATGTAGCGAAATAATAATGCCCTAGTGACGATAGGTGGAAGTTTTGTAAATGTGTGCATATGTTTATATGTGTTATTTGTTTATATTTAATGATTGTGATTTGTAGAAATAGGAAGGAAACTTAGGACAGTGGAAACTTAGGATGTTTTTATCTAGTGAATGTTGTAATTTGGAGATAGCACTTTACAAGCACTGACACTTTGCTATTTTTAGTTCAGCCCTCTGATGAGACATTGGGCCTCATTACGAGGAATGCGATAGGGGGAAAAGGGGTCTGGTAGGGATGCCGGCCCTGTTATCCCCCTACCGCCCCATTACGAGGTCCCGCAAGCAGACCAGGATGCTAACAACGGGCCCGTCATTAACGGGCCCGATGTTAGCATCATCCCCATTACCATTGAGCCCTATGGGGGCTTGAATGGGAATGGGGATGTACAGAGTCTGGGTTCCTGGAATGGGGAAATACCGGGCCCAACAAGGTCGGAATGGACGGGTATTTCCCCATTCAGGGAACCCAGACCCGGGCAAATTGCGGCATGGCTACTTCCTTCCTCGTAATGAGGCCCAATGCCTTAAGAAGCGCCATGTAACAATTAACCAATAAATAAATTGGTGTTTAGTCAGTTTGAATTAGGAGCTTGGTGTAGTTCTAGTGTGGCATTCGGTCATACAGTTCGATGGTTTACCAGGGTCGGCTTGAGAGTTGAGGCAGTTTGAGATGTTGTTAACCGCTGGTTCAAGTCAGTGTGTGACGCAATGCTCCAGAGGTTCAAGTCGAGGTTTGTCAGTTTAATGTGATGACCTAGTGCATTGATCCAGGGTTTGAAGAGGGAGCAGTTGGAGTTCTGCAATGGCAAGCTGGTTTTTCGAGACAAACAGGTGATGTGCTCCACTTGGCATGATGCAGCTGTGAGCCGATTTGACAAGTGTGATGCAGTGATAGTTCAAGTTCAATGGAGTGCCAAAAGCAGCACCAGGGAGTCCCTCTGGTTTGAATGCAGTGAACAAGTTTCAAATGTGTTCGATGAGTTCAATATGGTAGAACAGGGAAGTTTGGCTGATCTGTTTCTCCAGATGCTGTGAGACACACTCAAGGGACTTTAGGACAGGATGATTCCATTCATGACTAGCCTACGGGGGTTTGATTCAGAGTGGCAGTCGTCAGTCCTCAGCAAGAGTCACCCCCAATTTGCTCTGGGAGTCGGTATGGGCGGAGTTTGCCTGTGCCTTGGACTGCTCCTTCTTCACATCAACAGCTGAGGGCTTTAGAAAGATCAACTTTCCCAAAACAGGTCCAAATGAATTCTTCCTTAAATTCTTGAAGTCCAAAAGTGAATCAAGGAAGGCGTGGGAGACACCCTCTTTTATATGCAAAGGTTTACAGGTGAATGGACAAAATCAAGCCTACTTTAAAGGATCCAACCCCTGTTCCTGTGACAAGTGATCTTTGCCTTCTGATGTCATACCCAAAGTGCTCTGCGCTAAAAGAAGTGGAAGAGACAGGAAGGGGTTTCCACCTCCAAAAGGTGCTTCAGTTGGGCTGAGAGCAGCACAGAGTACATTACAACACCACCAGAGGCACTCATTCCATCTGCCTGAGGATTCCTGCAATAGTCAGGGGACCTGCATCCAGGATCGATTGAGGGGCTGCTCAGGTAACCTCTGACCACAAACTGCCAACTTTAAAAGGTCTTTCCACCTCCAGCAATAACTCCCGTCCAACACTGATACCATCTTTCCCATGGACCTGATTCCATTCTAACTACCAATTGTGGGAGCTGGTCTCAGATCACGTGATCAGATTCCCAGAGCTAACATCTTAAAGTGACTTTGCCCATTCTGAACCTCGCAACAGCTCCTGCTCCCAGCCAGCACTGCTCCCAGTTCCCACTGACCAGCTTCCATTCTAACCACCAATTGGGGGCACTATCTCAGATCAGTGACTGGGGTCCTGAAGCCAAAACAGGTGATCTTCCTGAGGTGACTTTGCCCTGTCACATAGTTTAATAGCTCCATAGGGGTGTACACATCACGTGCATCTTCAATTAAGGGTGTGAAAAGTGTAGGGCAATTTCCCAGCCTTCTTCCCTCAGCCTATTGCCTATAAGCCTTTTCTTTGCTGTGCTATGCTACTTGTCTGTAAGTCCCCATTATTGCTTCTTCCCATCACAGGCAGGGATGATGGTGTAGGACTATTTTCATCTCCCTCCCAAACTTCCTATCTATCCTACTCCCTTATCTCCTGATAATACTACCTGTTTTTAATAAACTATCACCACAATCACTTCCCCCTATGGCATACATATTATCTCTCTCTATCTGCCACCTGGTCGGGTAGGTCAATTTTTCGACCATCTCACCCAACTAAATGACTCTCCCCCCTGATCACTAGATCATTGTCAACTTTAACCTCCCCTCTCTCTCTGCTGCTATCCACTGACTTTAACTCTCTTCTCCTTAACCACTCACCCTCTTCTGTACACTCTCTGCCCACCCATTCAAATGAAAACTCCTTTCAGCTTATTCTCATCGCCTCTTAACTCTCCGATATCTCCATCACTCCTTCCCCCCTCCAATCACTCTATCATCTTTGCCTCACTCTCCACTCCTGCTTCGTCCTCACTCTCTCCATCTAATACTACTGTTACTATGCATGACCTATACACAGGGACATCAATTCAGGTAAGTTTGAATGTGCATGGATTACTGTCTGAAAGTATTAAAACCTATAAGGGTCTAAAACAAGGGTGCTCTTTGTCACCAATTCTATTTAATCTATATATATCGGACCTAGCGGCATCCCAGGCCAGGGTAAGAGCTTTTGCTCCTAAGATTAATGGAAATTTGGTAGCCTGGATTATCTATGCGGATGATCTTATTCTGATAGATAAAACTCTGATTGGCCTTCAGCTGAGATTAAATGCGCTTCAGACCTATTTAAAAGAAAATGACATGAGACTAAATGTTAAAAAGTAAAAAATCATGATTTCAGATCCAATAAAGGGAAACTGAGCCAACATTTTAAATGGTTTGCTGCAAATAAGCTACTGGAGACCACTGGTTCAATCATTTATTTGGGAACGCTGACCAGCCAAAGTCTGGTAGGGTCACCATGTGCTGAGCGTCTAAAAAATAAGGTTAAGAATTTGGCTGCTCAGGGTCTGATCCTCCACCAAAGGTTTGGAAAATTCACAATGATCCCCCTTCTTACCTTGTATAAATTGAAAGTCTGCCCCACTCTCTTATGGTGCAGAGGCGGGCCTGAATCTATCATGGAATATATGGGATGTTCTTGAGGGTGCTTTCTGGGGGAGAATCTTAAGGCTCCATAATTGTGTTCCAATATCCTGGATTCGATTTGAATTGTAGCTGCAGTCATTATACTCGGTGTCACTTTGGAAATCTTTCTGCTTATTTAGGAAAGCATTGAAAGTCGACTCAGCTCCTCAATTAACAGTTCTAGGAAGCAGACCTCCAATGATTAATGTGGGTTTATTAGATAATTGGAAAGAGAAGTGTACCTGCTGCTTTCTGGGGGTAGAAAGTTCTGTGGAACTGCTATTAAATAATCCTATGGCTGTGAAAAAAAAAATTAAAACAGGATGGTTGGATAATGACGCAAAGAAAACAAGATGAATCCCCTCTAATGAAAAAATATCTGGGAGATTGTAGATCCTTGAATCTCATCCCTATCTACTTAATGAAAATTCTGAGTGCAGAGATTTTTTCATGAGGCTTTGTCTAAACCTCTACCGTAGCAGGGAGATTATAATGGCTCAGAAACAGTTGGAAAAAAAATGTGGTTTCTGTAGATATTGATTAAGGGAAGGTGAGATGGAAACCGTAAAGCATCTAATAATTTCATGTCCAAGTCTCAGAATCAGGAGAACATATTACTTGGAGAAATGTATAGAAGTAGCAAAATCGTTATCAGCTGATGAATGTTGGAATTGGATTTTGTTAGGTGAAAATCTTTCAATGACATTCGCAGTAATTAGGTTTGTGAATGAACCATTCCCCAGAAAAAAAACGGGTTGATATGATGGTGGGAACAGTGGTAGAGGGAATGAAGAGACGTAATGAGAAATAAGATGGGGACTGAACTAAGACTATCATGCATGAAAATGTTCTTTCTCCATAGGTTACGGGTATTTAAGGTTTTAACATTTTTGTTCCCCTGTTTTATTCAGTTCTTTCTTTTTTCAATTTTTTTGTATGGATCATTATAAAGATTATTTTTAATATCGTGGAACAAATAGGAATATGAGAGGTATTAAGTGATGATGAAATTTGTTAAAAGTTTGTAATAAACCAATTAAAAAAAAACAAACAAAAAATACAACTATTACTAAGTGCAGGTTTCCGTCATCCAAACTCCCTGATTACTTCTCTGACGTACACCACTCTCTCTCCTGCTATGCTGAACTCACCTTTCCATCCGCTGAAGCTTTCACTAACTTTAACACTGCTCTCTATACTCCCTTCTCCTCTCACTACCCTCTTTCCACATTTACTCCTAAATCCTCCTCACCAAGGCCCTGGATTAAACCTCTCACCCGCACCCTGAAAACAAAAATGTGGAAAAGGTCAAGACACTTTTCGGATTTCCAACTCTACCTCACTGCTCTTCAAAACTACTCCTCAGTTCTTGACTCTGCCAAACATAACTTCTATCTCTCTCTCATTTCATCTCAATCCTCCCAACCGAGGTGCCTCCAAAAATCCCTCAACTCATTTCTCTCACCTCCTAACCCTTCTGTTTCCTCCACTCTTAATTCAAATGATCTTGCTCGCTACCTTGCTTCTAAAATGTCTACTATTTACAGTACACTCACTGCCTACCTTCTATCTTCCTCCTGCTGCTCACTCTTCTCCACCACTCCTTTTCTCGTCTCCCACTACTATGTCTTCCTTTGTGCCCACCAACCCTAATGAGATTATTGCCTTACTCCTCATGGCTAACCCATCCTGTGCCCCCACTGAGCCAATGTCCCCGAACATTGTGAAGCACATAGTTCTACATCTTACGTCCCTCTTCAACTCCTCTCTTGATAATGCTACTTTTCCCTCATCCTATAAATTATCTACTGCCATCCCTCTCTTAAGAAACCTGGTCTTGATCCCAACTGTCATGCCAACCTTCGTCCTTTCTCTTTTCTACCACACAATTCCAAAATCCTACAGCTAGTAATGTTCAATCAACTCACTGAGTTCCTTGGCACTCACAACCTTCGGGGCCCTCTTCCATCTGGCTTCGGACCTCTGCATTCTACTGAAACAGCTGTCCTCAATGTCAGCAACTTCATCTCTTCTGTTCGTCATGCGAACCGTTAATCTATTCTTATTCTTCCCAACCTCTCTTTTTTCTTCAATAGTTTCGACCATTCCTACCTTCTCTCTACATTATCTCTTCTTGGCATCAAATATAAGTACATTGCTTGGTTATCTTCGTACCTTGCCCTTAGACACTTTCAGATATCCTGTAAAAGCCTTACCTCCCAACTCACCACCTTTACTGTTAAGAGTTCCCCAATGGTATGTCCTTGGTCCACTCCTCTTCACTCTCTAAACTTGAGCTCTTGGCTAATCTCTTCTTACAGATTCTCCTATCAACTCTTGGCTGACGACACTCATATCTTCTTTTCCTTCCGCTCCTTATAGGACAAGCTCTTGTCAAAAATGTCAAACTGCCTCCCTGCCATCAAACATTAGATGGCGTCTCACTCGTTCATGCTCAACTCCACTAAGACTCAAGTGCTCAACTTTTCAGCCAAACAGGCAATCTCTTCCTTGCCCCCTCTTCTTCTCGTCACTGCTGACAGGCTTGCTTACTCTGCTTCCACTTGTAACCTTGGTGTGATCTTCAGCCCATCTCACAACTTCTACCTCTTCATCTCCAAGTCTGCCACTGCAGCCAGACTTAACCTCCTCAATATCAGAGAAAGTCATCATCTTCTTCCTTTAAATACTGCTAAACAGTTAATCTCCTCCTTAGTCCTTTCTAGACCGGACTACTGTGCCAGTCTCCTCTATGACCTTCCCAACTATTCTTTTTCACCTCTGGACAAAGTCCTCAACTTTGCAGTCCACGCTCTTTTCAGCCTTTCTCACTTTACCTCATCCTCCTCTGCCCATAGCCAGATTAGCTGGCTAACTACGAAACAAATAGCTAAGTGGAAACTTCCTCTCATCATCTTTAAAACAATCTATGGACTTTGCCCACCCTACCTACCTACCTATCTGCTCATCTCACCCCCTACTCTCCCCTTCACTCATTATCATTATCCTTGGCTCACCTCCTTACCACTGGTCAAGCCCCCTGTGCCCCCTCTCATTTATGCACACTCATTCTCCTTGTCCCCCTAATATGAAATGCTCTTCCTCTCCCTTTCTGTACTACTACAACTCTACCACTGTTTAAATCCAACCCCAAAGCCATCCGCCTTTCTGAGGAACCTGTTTCCAAGCACTCTACGTTACTCCATCACCCTGCTTCTCTCTATCCCTATTCACATGGGCAACCCTACAGCACTTTTCCATCAGCCCTCCACCCTGTAATTTAGCACTTCCTCCACCATGCCATTCCTATGTTATTCTGTCCTGTCCTCATCTCTGGTTTATCTGTCCACCTTCCCCTGCAACCTCTGGTCTTCAAGTCACATTCTCAGACCCTATTGTCAAGGAACCAGGTCCTCTACTCTGTTATCGATGTTTAATTTTGTACATATTTTCGTGCCAAAAATGCATTGCTTTCCTGTGATTGCTATAAAAAAAAAAGAAAGAAAGAGCGATGTAGAGAGAAACAAGATGGTAGAATCTTCCTCCTATTATTTTGAGCTCCCTCTGTCTACACTATTCTTCCCCCTTCCCTTGTCGATAGCAGGAGACCCCCTTTTGGTATGCAACACCTTGGTGTGGGACTAGTTCTTTTGGAATGGATGTGCCCATTTTATGCTCATCTTGTTCTTATTTGGAGCAAGTCGCCCGTCAGTTTTCATGGTGCACACGGTCAATCAAAGAACTGTTTAATGGGACCATGATTGGGAGTAAGCCAAAAACAACTTTTAAAGTCCTGTTTAATAGCTTTTGAACTGCTAACACATTTTTTCCCAAAATATCCAGTTTGGGGAGGGGCAGGGGTTGCAGACATTTACTTTTAGAATCTTTCTCGCCAAATCCTTCCAACGAATCAAAAGTAATTAGCAATAGCATATTGGCAAATGTCAATACAAAATGTTTGTATCTTAACAATACGTATGTATGAGATTCTCAAGAAGAAATGAAACCTATGAATTCCTAAGGAATCCATCTGTTTTTAGCACCTGATAAAAGCATGCAGATTCCGTAGGAATCCCTTGCAAATGCTGTCCACAAAGCATATTTTGCAGGCGCCATTCTCATTTTCCCCAAAACGGAGAGTACAAAAGAAGAGTAAAGACGATTTCACTTGACTTTCCTCCTCACTTTTAAACTCTGTTTTGTAAATGTTTAAAATTGCAAACAAGAGACTTAACAGCTCCTAAGTACTAACGTCGGTGGTCTCCTGGATGCGATTAACATTTTTTAGTAAAATGGCTCACTTTGTGTTTTAGCATACATTTTGAAAAGATTATTTTTGAGCCACCCCGTAAATTCGATCTCGCACGAATGGACCATGAAATTACAGTGACATGAGTGCAAAATTACTGCAAAAACAACCTGCATCGATGAATGGAATAAAAATGGATTTTAATTTTGGAAAAGCTTTTGTTTGCTGCAATACACCATGGGAGGCATGCAAACGTGTTTTGGGGGAAGGAAGCCGCCTTCTCCACATTTTCAAAAAAAGTACTACAAATATTTACACCAAACTCAAAAAGAAATTTCTGAACCACATTGTGCTCAACTTGTTTCTTATTTGGCAGAAAATCCAGAAAGCGTTTTTTCCTGTTTGCACTTTCTAAGCCATAGGAAAATTAATGGAGCAGGCCAAAAACAGCTTACTTTTAAATGCTTACTGACTGTTAACTGTTGGACGTATTTGCCGCAAAATGTCCAGCTTGAAGGGGTCTGTGCCAGACATTTTCTTTGGAAAATTTCAGCCAGATCTGTCCAGTGAATGAAAGGTTATTAGCAATAGAATTTTGGAAATTTAGAGAGGTAACTGGTGTGGAGTTCAGTGCAGATGGATAGGCCACCTGCCCTCTCATGCTGGCTGCATGTTTTCTGTGTGCATCACTAATGTTCTGCCCTTCTTTTGGGCCCACCTGATCGTTCTGAGCAGCTCTTTTCTATTGTGGGCCCCTTTTCAACACCACCATCAAGCTGTTTCTCTTTTCAACATTTAATGCAGCCTATTTTCAGGCAGTATTTCTTTCTCAATATATTTTCCGGTGTTTTGTCCACTACCGACGGTGTTGCTAATTGTACTGGCACTGGGTTCTGCCGGGGCTTTTTGGCTGGGCCTTATTTTCTGCCTATTTCTGGCAGATCTGTTTGCAATGTCTCAGATGCCACTGCTGGAGACGTTTTGGTGAAACAGCGGGTGGTAATTCTAACACTTCGTGTGCAACGTGGTACAAAGTGTCATGGAATATAACTGGAAAAATTAGCATGAGGTAAAAATGAACAAACGAGAGAGCGAGTGAGAGAGAAAGACATACAAACATGTGAGGCACCCGAGTGACCGCCAGCAGAGTGGGGGCAGGCAATGCATGAGCACACATTGATTTGGAAAGGCGATGTGTGTCCAAAATGGCGTCTAATGTCAACCCTGTCACGGGGAAATGCCAGTGCATCGATCAGCACTAACGCAGTGTGAAGGCTGTCTGGAATTCACCAGGCGCTATGTGACTGCAGGGGCTGCGGCCTCTCCACGGTCAGTTTCCCAGGACAGGAAATGCGCATGCGGGGGCTGTTGTCAGCCAAATGTCATTTTGTAAGATTGATAACGATGCGTTACTTCTTTTCAAAATTGTCAGGGGAACACCCTGTAAACCAGACGGATATATAAAAACAGCAGCATGCAATTTTCATTTTGCCAGAACGACATATTCATTAGAGCTCTACTTTAATTCCTCTTAAATGGCACTTAATTCAACCATATATGCTCATGGTTTGTTCTGCTTTCTGGTCAGCTTTGATTTTCCAACCTTGGGTATTGCTGAGCCATACAATATCATAATCATTTTTTAAAAGCGCCCATAATAATAGTGTGATAGCGTGAAAACACGTGGGCACCCCACAACTGAAAACATAAACGCCCAAATAACCTGTTTATAGTTTTATGCGATAGTTCCCACTCAAGAGGAGCTAGAACCACTTTTTAGCCCATTGGGCCTCATTACATGTTTGGCAGTATTCCTGTGGTAAATCCATTGGAATACGGCCAAAAGGAAATGCTGTTACCACCACTTGGTCCAGCAGAATTACCGCTGGATTACAAGTGGTGATATGGTGGTGTTATTCCCCATTTATGGAATTTTGGCAGGATTACTGTTAGCGGTAATTCTGCCCATTTGTACGGTTTTGGCAGTAAGGTGGCAGAATTACCCTCATAATTTTGTCCAAGGTTTTTTCGTTCACCACATCACCAAAGTTGTAGCATGGCAGTGTGGTAATCAGGCAGTAATGTATGGTAACACAGTTACCACTGTATTATCGCTATTTGTCCCACACTGTCGTATCTCACTATATGGAATATGGTCACTCCCCTGAGGACCTATATTGGTGGATTTTGGAAGCTCTCCCTAGACAAAACATCTCGCCACGCAGCCTGAACTTGGCTGAGGCCAGGTGGATACACCGGCTAGATACAATTGAACGGGGTCTAAATGAGAGCAACCCTGCACGATGGTGATTGTTATCATCTTGGTCTCGGTTCCCTTGTGGGCCCCCGTCCGTTTACTAGGGTAATCCCGCCTCTGTATATTATGTTCGAGCCACCTGGCTCAACTCTTTGCTGCTTTTCACTTTAAATATGTTTATTTACTTTCTTCATCATTATTCTCCATTTTATTGTTTAGTTTTAGGTTTGCTTTGGCATTCCTCTTACCCATTTAGTGGTACGAGATTTAGGGCATTCTTTATAGCTTGACTTATGACCCCTCATTATTTTATATCTCACGGCGCGACGTTGGG
Organism: Ambystoma mexicanum; assembly: GCF_040938575.1. Classification (NCBI taxonomy): domain Eukaryota; kingdom Metazoa; phylum Chordata; class Amphibia; order Caudata; family Ambystomatidae; genus Ambystoma; species Ambystoma mexicanum. The sequence continues at coordinate 287,885,681 of NC_090932.1, read as the reverse complement.
TTTAATTAGCCCCTCAGTGTGGGGCTTAGTAAAAGTTCCATCGACACTTTTGCAATTTATCCCTGGTCGCCGGTTTCAGTTTCTAGTCCTATTTCTTTGTCTATGTATGGGCTTTGCATATAGACACCAGTACTTTAGACTACCAGGTGTCCTTTTTCTGTTTCTGTGGACCTACAGCCGGCGCGCGTACACCGCTTTTCCCGTGCTGGGTTATGCGGATGACATAACACCGCGGACACGGGGTGTCAAGTGGAAGGCTTTCTACAAGTCACGTTCGGCGCCTTTCTTGCGGAGTTGAGCAGCGTTTCCCAGGTAGGCGCCGCATTTTTAAGTTACGAGTCACCATGCCCGTATGCCCGATATATGGGGCATGTTGCTAAGGGCATGTATCACGCGCTTTATGTAAAAACCCATGCATACGGCTCTACACGTATTCCCAAGCTGTGAAACATTCATTAACTATGAGCGATTAGCACGTATAGATCCTCTATTCATGATTGCATAGCCAAGTCAATCTGGCTTTTTCTGTTCCTTTGTCTTCAGCCTAGGAACGATTACGGGAGGACGCCCGACTATATAGTTTCCCCGGACCACTGAATTTGGCTACATGGACGTTTGATCCACATGACAGTCAACAGAGGCATACCCATTGAGGGCACACCCAGCCTCCCCATCAAGGTGAGCATGGGTGGGGCTCCTTGCAGGGCTCAGGGTTAGATTTGTAGTCAATTTTGGGTCGCTATTTCCCCCTTCGAGCAGGGTGTCATTGTTCTATGCTTTTCTTGTCCCTATGTCTGCAGACCAGGAGGTTCTTTTCCCTTTACGCCGCCTCTGTGGCAGCAACTTTACTCCTGGAGGACCGTTTCTTTTCTCTAAGTAAGTTGAGGGCCCATTTAGCCCTTTCCTCCTCTCTTTTTCTATATATACACACTGCCTTGGGGTACTACGGGGTCTTTAGCCTTGGGTTCGGTCTTTTGGGGCACTCGACACACCGGTCTTTGGGCACAGGACCACCACACACAACCTTGTTGGGGATCTTATTTTATTGGTTGTTTTAATTTTTCTCTTGCCCTTCACCGTTTTTAGGTGGAGGATGCTCTCAATGTAGATATCACCACACTGGGTAGGTGTTGGTTTTGTTTCTTTCTCTGTACACAGTAGTTTGGTGTTGCGTTGGTGGAGGTTTTTTCTTTTAGCCTCACGTTTCGATAATATCATTTCTTCAGCAGCCGTTTTTTCTGGCACTGATTTTACAATATGTTTTTATTCATTTGATAGTAAAGCTAAATCTTTATCACATCTACAGAGCTCCATCTCCTTTGGGGTTCTGACGAAGGCAGTATAACTGATGTCCTGCCGAAACGTACTTTGCATCACTCTGTACCAACGAGTTATGTTATGTGGTTCAACATCACCACTATGGACGTCGACCTGGGATGTGTATTTTTAGTCAAGTACAATTCTTGTCTTGCATAATCAATTTTAGAATATGTATTAGGTGACACTATGCTTTGGAGGATTTCTGTGACTTATTAGCCAGATAGGGCCAGGAAGACAGTGGTTTGTGCCCTCTTTCCTCCATACTATGGAATTGTCTTTGTGTCACCTTCTGTTTCATGATTAAATCACTAAAATGCCATCAGATGTATATATACATCTCCCATATTGATATATGTATTCATGTGGCTTTTTTATATTTTTGTGTAAACGTAGGACCAATGGCCTATGTAATAAATTATTACTTTTTTGTACAAAATGACAAACACTGTGTATCATATTTTACATTCTGTGTGGTGATTAAAACAGCATATGGAATGGGACCTAGTATGAGCTAAAACTGGGCTATCAAATTAGTTGCTGAACGGTTCATTTGGGGGATTCCCCTACGTGTGTTCATCGTACTCATAATGAGAGCCATTGTGCCGTACCAGAGGAGCAATATCCAAGTGCATCTCAGTCTGGTCCTATCCACAAGGGCAGCTCAGGGATTCTCATCTCTTGTCTACAGGGCTATCTTAAACAATTTTGGGGCCCTGGGCACAGTCATTTTCGCGACCCGCTCGAGCTAAAGAAAGGAATGGATCCAGAATCCCTGGTCACACAATGAAGAAGGACTCTCCATTAGAGTTTTGTTGCCCTCTTCACCCTTATTGGAATCAGAAAATAAACAGGTAGCATTTCAAGCATTCAACATTAGCTGTTTACATCCAGAGCGCTTGCTTTCTAGCTTAGGTACAGGGTACTTTTTAACAACAGCAGCCATGAGGAAGCCTTAGTATAGATTCAGGGCACAGATCAGTGGAAGTATGAAAAGGGAACACATCGCCCAAGCATAGAAACAGAACCCTTATTATCAGCCTCATGGAATATAAAAGTAGTCAAGCATGAATACAAGAGACATATCAAGAGTAATGTGGAAGGTGCACACGCCATAGCATAGTGTTTATACCAGGACATACAGTGACATTAGAAGAGGTCATGGTTTTCAAAGGTATTTCTGTTAGCAAAGAAACACATGACTTTCTGGTGTGAGATATATGAACGGGCACTGTTATATAAGAAGCAACAATAAACCCACATAAACCATGAGTGAGGTTTTTTGGCGAGTAGCCTGAGAACTAAATCACTATTAGGGGATGATAATTTTAAAATATTAAGGGACTGACAACTGTGGAAGGTTACTTGAGGTGCAAAGGTTTGAAGACTTTAGTTTACAGGCAAAGCCGGGATTTCAGCCCAGTATGCAATCGTCCACATCTGACCAAACTGTTTTCCAGTTCTTGTCATATAGCAGGGTGTAAAAATGTCGGAGTGCTTTGACTATCATCAACTAAAATAATACCAGGTTCTTTTAGGCCTGACTTAGAAAGTAAACAAGCTGATTGATTTTAAGTTAATTTTGTCTGTCATCAAGGGACGTATACACATACAAGAATACAACTTTATTTGAGCCTAACAAATAACATCTGGGCTATTTCATCAAAATGTATTTAAAGCTTTAAATACACTGAACACTGAGACTTGTACATTGTTATCCATATGTGCCGAAGAACATTCGAAATTGGACACAAAGCAAACCTTTTTTTGACAAATAAGCAGACCTGAAAATAAGGCTGCCACAAGCCTGTGATGTTGGGTCAGCTATTTTGTCTCCAGAATGGGAGCAACATTTTCAAAGAAGACAGCACAGTGCTACACAGTGAGATAAAAGGAGTAGTCAAGGATCGCTGGATCATCTCGTGTCAAAGCATGAATGTGAGCCTCACCACTTTGGTTCCACAGTATTGAATTTAGCTACCTAATTACTTTTCCTGACTAAGCTCCTGTGCTCTCGATTAGCCGTTGCTGCCCAATTTGTGCAACCCTCTTCAGGAGGAGCAAAGCTCTAGAAGTGCACCATCGTGCTAGCTAGTGTGATTGACTGCAAGTGTGTCATTCTGTTATACCGTAGGTGTAACTATCCCCAAATCAAGGCTCGAGTCGAGGGTGCACACTAGGGGACGGAGTCCCTCCACTTTTTTCAGGCCCCCCCCAGTAAATTCAGAGGCCACCTTGATGTGCTAATTTCTACTGATGCTTAATTCAATTGGTATGTTAATGAGTGGCTCTACTTTTATTAGGACGTTACCCCTGCCCCAAAGTATATGTGTATCAAGTTTATCCACCTTGTGCTTCTGGCATGTGAACAAAGAGCTCTCTAGCAAATGCTTACACAACTGGGCTATCTACTGAACAACAGTGGCACTAAAATGTATCAATATGGATTTCTACTTTGGTTTTGCCAGTGATCAATATATTGCCCAAATAGACATTTACATGCTATCGGAGATGTACTATAGTAACCACACACATGTTATGCACTTCTATGAACACAGGAAGCATTACAGAATGATCTGAATGAAATGTACTTGCCAACAGCAGCTAGGCAGCAGGTTTATAGCCTCACTACCGCACTATAAGATATCCCGACATATGGTTTTTATGAATTAAAAAATAGGGCAAAGATTTCTTTGCATCAGGCAGCCAAGTAGGCTCTCCCCAATGTCCTCCCATAAAGAAATCTCTGCTTCTCTGGGTTCCATTGCCTGTCCAGTTCCTATGCACCTCTCAGGTGCCAGTGCCTTGCAGCAGGGTTCAAGGCACCTCTCATGGACAAATTACTCTCAGGGTTCTCAGTACTTCTTTGCTTCAAGTGCCTTGAAATATTCCCAGTACTCCTGGAGTTCTAGTTCCCAGCATGCCTTTGTTTCAAGGACCTGTCAGGATTCTCTCTCAAACGCCTGAAACTCAATCCCCTCGCAGGTTCTTCAGTACCTCTTCTATTCAGTTTCCTCTCAGAAGTGTCATCACCTCTCAGATTCAAGTCTCTTGTTAACTTCCCAACACCTGTATAATAATGATGCTCAGTGGCTGAGGAAATACGTTAGAACTAGTATGTAGGAAAGGAAAGAAGTATTTAATTGTCTGTCACAACAATAAAGTAAATTAAGAGGGGATAAGTACATTAGACGCAACAGACAATTCACCAGACATGCTTCCATCAACCCGCCTCCATCTCACACTTCTAGAACACTCAAATGCATCACACGCTCAACATTCCACTCTCTGGTACCAGTTATGATATAACACATCCATTTACAGCGTGGTTACGACACAGAGTACACATCACAATATTCTCCCCTTAAACAAAAGAGAAAAGTCGAAAAACACCTGCATAGTGGACTCACACAGTAGATCTTCCCAAACCAAACCCATAGAGAGAACTTCCATGAGTGCTCTCACAATGACTACCTGTGCCCTCGCTTAGCACCAAATACCTTCACTACAGCATCTCAAAATTACACACAGAATGACTCCACCCGGACAACCAAAGGCCACGCTTCCTCCAACTGTGCTCCAGAAGCATGTGCTACACCTCGAGGGAAACACCTAAGTGACTTGATGAATCCTCTCCTGTCCTGCTGCCCATCTATGACTGCTGACGGAATGTTGATCTGCCTGTTTGTGACTGACAACTCAGGAGAATGGTGATTAGTACATGAGTGTGAATGTTCTTAAGAGTAAATGGAACCTATTAACTAATGTATCTATGTTTTATGAAGCTTTCTTGGACTTTCTAACCAGGAAGCTCACACTAGGGCCCTGTCTGGACTCCACCATCAATCCTCTTTTGGTTACTATGAACACCCTCCTTAGTACACGCCACAAATGCAACACAAAACATATTGCCCTCATGCGGGAACTGTCACCACACGGACTTCCCCACTCACGCACAATATTTCAACAACCCCAAAACACATGGACAAGCACTTCTCGCTACACTGTCCCCAAAAGCCCACAACAAAGAAAGGAAAGCTCCAACTAACAACCTTCAACAAGACTTAACACAGCCAAAAGGAATAGACCTCAACAACTATTCAGAGAACAATTAGCACGGACATTCCTACACAATTTATTCCAATGACAGGTGCACACAGGAAAGTAGTTCTCAGTCGGGACCACAACTAGAAATGTCAGACCCACACATACAGCAACACAATAACAAGATGCAACAAGGTTATAAATCATCAGCCTGCAGTCACACCTCCCGCAGAGGAATATTATAACAAGTGTCCAGAGTGTGCATGATGTTGCCATCACTCGGCAGACAACAAAGGTCAATGTTCGTGTCTGCACATCTTCTAAACAGTGCTGAACTTACTACTAGTTTATGTTATTAAATAATGCTTCATGATGGATCCCCCACTTCTAGGTGCTATAAAAACATGCCCATGTTATGATACTTGATGTCTAAGCCTCGGAAGGATGAAAGTTTAAATCGGCCTTGCCACACGATTCAAACCTGCGAAGTGCAGGGTGCCCTATTTTTAAGAAGCAGTGCTTTATTTGTGATCTAGCCACATAAGCACATTCCCAAAAATAAGCTGGAATAGGCATGACACCTTCAGGGTAATTCATAGAATTTCGCACAAAAGTGGCGCACGCGGCTGGCGCACAGTGTCCCTGTGCGATACACTGCGCCAGCCGCGTGCGATAAAATCCTTTTCATCGCACAGCGTATTCATGGATTTTAGCCTCAAAAACCAGCCGTGGCGCAGAGTGGCGCAGCGACCCTGCAGCAGCGCCAGTTACGCCCCCAAGAACGCCCTCGCGCAAGGAAAAGCCTTAAAAATTCCCAAATCACCGCAAAGGGCTGCGCTAACCCTGGACCAGTTCAGAGGGCAGCCAAACAGCAAACGCCAAGCGGGGAACGTGTATTTCAGTGGTTCGCGGGAAGTTTCACACGCGATTGTCCTGGGTACGTGTACATCAGGGGTGCGCGGGAAGTAACACACGCGATTCCATCAGGGCACGTGTATTCCAGGGGTGCGTGGAAAGTATCACACGCAAAAACAGCAGGGTACGTGCATTTCAGGGGTGCGCAGGAAGTATCACACGCGATTCCATCAGGGTACGTGTATTCCAGGGGTGCGCGGGAAGTATCACACACAAAAGCAGCAGGGTATGTGTATTTCAGGGGTGCGCGGGAAGTATCACACACGATTCCATCAGGGTACGTGTATTTCAGTAGTGCGCGGGAAGTATCACACGCAAAATCAGCAGGGTACGTGTATTTCAGGGGTGCGCAGGAAGTATCACACGCAATTCCATCAGGGTACGTGTATTTGAGTGGTGCGCGGGAAGTATCACACGCAAAATCAGCAGGGTACGTGCATTTCAGGGGTGCGCGGGAAGTATCACACGCGATTCCATCAGGGTATGTCTATTTCAGTGGTGCGCGGGAAGTATCACACGCAAAATCAGCAGGGTACGTGCATTTCAGGGGTGCGCGGGAAGTATCACACGCGGTTCCATCAGGGCACGTGTATTTCAGGGGTGCGCGGGGAGCACTACACGTGAATTGCCCGTGTGGGTCCTCCCAGGTGTTCCCTCTACACCCTCCACGGCCCCTGCAGGCAGCCCACACCACAGGGGACTACCCTGCACATGTCCCGCAGGCAGCCCATCCACCATGCCCCCCAGCCAACCCACATGTCACCTTGCACTACTGCCCACCAACGCATGTCCCCCTGCACCCCCACCCCCCAGCACTTTGGTGCACCCTCCACCAGGCCCCCACTCATGCCTCCCTGCACCCCCACCCCCCAGCATCCAGGGGCACCCTCCACCAGGCCCCCACTCATGTCCCCCTGCACCCCCACCCCCCACCAGTCAGGGGCACCCTCCACCAGGCCCCCACTCATGTCCAACTCATGTCTCCCAGCACCCCCACCCCCCTGCATCCAGGGGCACCCTCCACCAGGCCCCCACTCATGTCCACCTGCACCTGCACCCCCCAGCATCCAGGGGCACCCTCCACCAGGCCCCCACTCATGTACCCCTGCACCCCCACCCCCAGCATCCAGGGGCACCCTCCACCAGGCCCCCACTCATGTCTCCCAGCACCCCCACGACCCAGCACTGTGGGCACCCTCCACCAGGCTCCCACTCATGTCTCCCAGCACCCCCACTCCCCAGCACTGTGGGGCACCCTCCACCAGTCCCCCACTCATGTCCCCCTGCACCCCCACCCCCCAGCACTGTGGGGCACCCTCCACCAGGCCCCCACTCATGTCTCCCTGCACCCCCACCCCCCTGCATCCAGGGGCACCCTCCACCAGGCCCCCACTCATGTCTCCCAGCACCCCCACCCCCCAGCGCTGTGGGGCCCCCTCCACCAGGCCCCCACTCATGTCTCCCAGCATCCCCACCCCCAGCATCCAGGGGCACCCTCCACCAGGCCCCCACTCATGTCCCACTCATGTCTCCCAGCATCCCCACCCCCCTGCATCCAGGGGCACCCTCCACCAGGCCCCCACTCATGTCTCCCAGCACCCCCACACCCCTGCATCCAGGGGAACCCTCCACCAGGCCCCCACTCATGTCTACCTGCACCCCCACCCCCCTGAATCCAGGGGCACCCTCCACCAGGCCCCCTCTCATGTCTCCCAGCACCCCCACCCCCAGCACTGTGGGGCACCCTCCACTGAGGCCCCCACTCATGTCTCCCAGCACCCCCACCCCCCTGCATCCAGGGGCACCCTCCACCAGGCCCCCACTCATGTCTCCCTGCACCCCCACCCCCCAGCATCCAGGGTCACCCTCCACCAGGCCCCCACTCATGTCTCCCAGCACCCCCACCCCCCTGCATCCAGGGGCACACTCCACCAGGCCCCCATTCATGTCTCCCAGCACCCCCACCCCCCTGCATCCAGGGGCACCCTCCACCAGGCCCCCACTCATGTCTCCCTGCACCCCCACCCCCCTGCATCCAGGGTCACCCTCCACCAGGCCCCCACTCATGTCTCCCAGCACCCCCACCACCAGCACTGTGGGGCACCCTCCATCAGGCCCCCACTCATGTCCCCCTGTACCCCCACCCCCCAGCATCCAGGGGCACCCTCCACCAGGCCCCCACTCATGTCTCCCAGCACCCCCACCCCCCAGCACTGTGGGGCACCCTCCACCAGGCCCCCACTCATGTCCCCCTGCACCCCCACCCCCCAGCATCCAGGGGCACCCTCCACCAGGCCCCCACTCATGTACCCCTGCACCCCCACCCCCCCGCATCCAGGGGCACCCTCCACCAGGCCCCCACTCATGTCTCCCAGCACCCCCACCCCCCAGCACTGTGGGGCACCCTCCACCAGGCCCCCACTCATGTCTCCCACCACCCCCACCCCCCAGCACTGTGGGCCAACCTCCACCAGGCCCCCACTCATGTCCCCCTGCACCCCCACCCCCCAGCACTGTGGGGCACCCTCCACCAGGCCCCCACTCATGTCTCCTGGCACCCCCACCCCCCAGCACTGTGGGGCACCCTCCACCAGGCCCCCACTCATGTCCCCCTGCACCCCCAGCCCCCAGCACTGTGGGGCACTCTCCACCAGGCCCCCACTCATGTCTCCCTGCACCCCCACCCCCCTGCATCCAGGGGCACCCTCCACCAGGCCCCCACTCATGTACCCCTGCACCCCCACCCCCCAGCATCCAGGGGCACCCTCCACCAGGCCCCCACTCATGTCTCCCTGCACCCCCACCCCCCAGCATCCACGGGCACCCTCCACCAGGCCGCCACTCATGTCTCCCTCCACCCCCACCCCCCTGCATCCAGGGGCACCCTCCACCAGGCCCCCACTCATGTCTCCCAGCACCCCCACCCCCCAGCATCCAGGGGCACCCTCCACCAGGCCCCCACACCTTCCTACCACCCCCCCCCTCCTCAGCCGTGCGATTCGCCTATATATCAGGGTTGCGCGTGTAGTCTGACACGCGATATCAGCAGGGTACGTGTATTATGGGGTTCGCAGGAAGTTCCACACGCGATTGCCCTGGGTATGTGTATTTCGGGGTGCGCGGGAAGTTCCACATGCGATTTCAGCAGGGTACGTGTATTCCAAGGTGCGCGGGAAGTTCCACACGCGATTTCAGCAGGGTACGTGTATTCCAAGGTGCAAGTGAAATTCCACACGCGAATCCAGCAGCCTACATGGATTCCGGGGGTGCGGCCAGTCCTACAAGTGAATCCGCCGTGTGGGTCCCCCCAGCTTTTCAACCAACACCCTCCATGGCCCCTGCAGGCGGCCCACACCACAGGGGACTACCCTGCACATGTCCCGAGGCAGCCCATCCACCATGCCCATGCCCCCCAGCCAACCCACGTCACCTTGCACTACTGCCCACCAATGCATGTCTCCCAGCACCCCCACCCCCCAGCACTGTGGGGCACCTGCCAGCAGGCACCCACACATGTCCAACTCATGTCCCCCTGCACCCCCACCCCCCTGCATCCAGGGGCACCATCCACCAGGCCCCCACTCATGTCCCCCTGCACCCCCACCCCCCACCAGTCAGGGGCACCCTCCACCAGGCCCCCACTCATGTCTCCCAGCACCCCCACCCCCCAGCACTGTGGGGCACCCTCCACCAGGCCCCCACTCATGTCCCCCTGCACCCCCACCCACCAGCACTGTGGGGCACCCTCCACCAGGCCCCCACTCATGTCTCCCTGCACCCCCACCCCCACCAGTCAGGGGCACCCTCCACCAGGCCCCCACTCATGTCTCCCAGCACCCCCATCCCCCAGCACTGTGGGGCACCCTCCACCAGGCCCCCACTCATGTCCCCCTGCACCCCCAGCACTGTGGGGCACCCTTCACCAGGCCCCACTCATGTCTCCCTGCACCCCCACCCCCCTGCATCCAGGGGCACCCTCCACCAGGCCCCCACTCATGTCTCCCTGCACCCCCACCCCATTGCATCCAGGGGCACCCTCCACCAGGCCCCCACTCATGTCTCCCAGCACCCCCAACCCCCAGCACTGTGGGGCACCCTCCACCAGGCCCCCACTCATGTCCCCCTGCCCCCCCAGCCCCCAGCACTGTGGGGCACCCTCCACCAGGCCCCACTCATGTCCCCCTGCACCCCCACCCCCCACCAGTCAGGGGCACCCTCCACCAGGCCCCCACTCATGCCTCCCTGCACCCCCACCCCATTGCATCCAGGGGCACCCTCCACCAGGCCCCCACTCATGTCTCCCAGCACCCCCAACCCCCAGCACTGTGGGGCACCCTCCACCAGGCCCCCACTCATATCCAACTCATGTCTCCCAGCACCCCCACCCGCCTGCATCCAGGGGCACCCTCCACCAGGCCCCCACACATGTCCCCCAGCCAACATGTCATCACAATCTAGATCCCTGGCCCTTATGGTCAGCCTCCAAATGCCAAACACCCACCCGAGCATTGCATCCACCCACTTAGAAATGGCAATAACATAATAGAACCCCAATTGCAAGTTTGGAAATGAACACATGTCCCTCACATACACCCAATGGGTGTCAGTGAATGTCAAAACCCATATCATGATATGCATGAAACCAATGAGATGATACTACACATTGAAGGTTGAAGAAAAAATATGTATTAAAAGCAACATAAATTGAATAAAAAAATAAACAAACAAAAATTGGAATTTAAATAAAGAAAAACCAGCATGTCCGTGAAATAATGCAAAACCACAAATCATAATCCAAAGGAAAGGTGTCCAAAGTCACAGTCCACAAAAGTAAATCCAATGGAAAATTAAAATCGAAAACCATTGCTCCATGGGTAAATCATAAAAAAAAATGAAAATCCAACAGTCAACTATATACAGATAAACAATCCAGGGTCCATGATCCCAACAGAAGAAATGAAACCTATCTAATAACACTACCTAATAAAAAAAACTATATACAAAAATGTGGCCCATTGTCCAAAAGGTCCAAAAAAATGCAAAACCAAAGGAAACCTAACACTAACTACAGAACTGTTTACCAGGGCAGCGGGCTAGTCCGACGGCTCACTTCAGGATGTTCCGGGCCAGGGCATCATCAAACTCCTGCTCAATGTCCCGGAGGCGGTCCTCCTCCATGGCCCCGAGGGTCCGCAGGGCCGTCGACATGTTCACCTCCAACTCCCTGCAGATTGCCTCGAGGCACTCGGCCCGCCTCAGGGCCCTCCTCATGGAGTTCTCCGCCCTGACCATCGTGAGCCATGCCTCTTCCGCCCGCTGCCGCTCCGCATCTATGGCGTGGCCCAACCGCTGCCACACGGAAGACACTTCCCGTCCTGTGTCCTCCTGCCCTCCGGCCGATGCCTGCCCCTCCGATGTCGAAGGCCCCGAGACATCATGGCTCCCACCTCGTTGCTGCTGCTGCTGTGCCTCTGCCCGTGCACTGCCTCCTGCTGCCTGCACATCCTCCACTGGCTCTGGGTGCAGTCGTTGATGTGGCCACCCCTGCTGGACGTCCGACTCCTGACTGTGGCAGGGATGCCTCCTCCACCAGCCTGGCCGCACCGTCAGAGGCAGCTCCACAGGGCACCCAGGTGACTAATGGGTGGGAAGATGGCGCATAGGGGGTTCGGTTGAGGAGGGGGTCTGAGCAAGCCCCATCAAACGGAGGAATCCGGCCTGGGTGACCTGTCCCAGTAGGCCGACGCGGTCAACGAGCCATTCGAGATGACGTTCAGTCTCCTCATGAAAAGACTGCAGGTCACCTCGCATGGCCCGTTGACGCAACGCCACACCAGTCAGGACAGGCTCAACCCGGACCCGGATAGCCACGTCCACAGGCAGAGGAAGGCCAGTTGTTGTGAGCTCATCCCCTGCCTGAAAACGGGTCTGGACGTAGGCATCCCTGCTGGTGCAAGATGATGCAGTGACAGGATCAGGGACAGGATTGCACACAGGCACCTCCGTGGCGGCCTGTGCTGCCTCCTGTCCCTGGTCCTGCACTGCACCACTAGCACCAGTGGAATCCCCACCTCCAGACCCCATCTCTGTTGCTTGCACGGCCTCCTCCTCCACCAAACCCCCCGCCAACCTGGATGACTCTGTGCCATCTTCCCCCGTTGGGCCCTGTGGGGTCCCAGCTGCCCCTTCTGCTGCCGAGGAGTCCAACTCCGACCTCCGCCTCTTGGACCTCCCCCCGGCAGCTGCGGCCTGGGATGCGGCACCGGACTCCTCACTCCCCGACGAGATCACAACCTGGGAGGGGAGCCGGGCCTTGCGTCTCCGGCTGGCGGTGCGATCCCCGCCGCTGTGCTCCACAGCACCTTCTCCGCCCTCTTCATCAGTTGATGCTGCAGACAGGGAGAAATAAAACACAGGCATCAGGGCACTGTACAATGGACACATACACACATGACAGTTGTACATGAGTGGCATTGGCAAACCTCAGACATGGCATCACAATCGCCAACACACATGTCATTTCAACTTGCACACATGAGCCATACCACAGCCATATCGCAACTGCCAGCACCATCCATACACATACAACAGCATGAGCAGGCAAAGGTGAGCCAGACATCACATGCAACACAGGGAGTGCACTACACATGCACACACACCACCACACTTTCATGCATGTGTACACCTCTGCCAACTGTCGCAGTGTTCAGATGGGCATCCATGTCACATCTGCCAATCAGGCTTCCACATCCCGCTGTCACATGCATCCATGTTGCATCACTGTTGCACCCTTGTCAAATACACACACATGAACATGTACACAGTGCTGATACATGCAGCTGAAAACAACATACATGCGTGACATCACAAACATGCCTACTTACATACACATTCATCCAAACATGTGTGCCCACACAACTGCATTTGGCATGCAAGCCTACACACACAAGCACCATCCATGTCTCACACATGACAGCCCTCGCATGTGTTAGCCTCACGGCCCTGTACACCCCCACCCATACTCGGCCCCATACAAACAGATGTGCAACCTGCACACTACTGGCACATCACCACACGCACATCTTACAATCATGATGCATGTACACTTACCGCTCGACTCCAGACGGGTCTGCCTCTCAAGGACCTGGACGTGGAGCGCTGGGGATATGCGTTCCAGGACCCTCATCTGATCTTCCGACAAGTGGCCCCGGCGCCCCTTAGCATCCGCTGCCTTCAAGAGGCGTAGGGCCTTGTTCAGGGTCCTGGACCTGAAGTCCTCCCAGCGCTTCTTGACATGTTGGAAGTTGCGGACTGCCACCCCCTCCGCGTTGATGGCAGTCACGATGTCCATCCAGATCCGAGTCCGTCCTTTCTTGTCGGTGCGGGAACTTCCGAAGAGGGCATCATACTGCCCCAGGACTTGCTCCACCAGGACACCAACTTCGGTGGCAGTGAAGCTAGTGCCCCTCTGCCTCTCTGGCCGGGGGTTGTCAGTGGTGCCAGATGTTGCAGTGCCCGACATGACAACCCCAGAGGCAGGAGTGGGTGGGCAACTGGGTCCTGGGGCTGGGCTGTGGAGCGATGGAATCCCAGTCGGGAGTCTTCGGTTCCAGCAGGGGTGGTCACAGCAACAGCACCCCTGGCTGATGTGCAGGCAGCAAATGGCAGGGCACATGGGCAGCAGGCAATCAGGCAGCAGCAGATGGCAGGTGGGAGCGTGCTCGGGGCTCTGGGGGGCAGTAATTCAACCTTCTGGGCAGGAGCGTGGTCTTCCGTGTGCTTATGCGTGGCCAGCTTGATATGGAGTGATATGGCATGTGAAAATCCAGCACGTCTGCGTGTAATTCGAGGAAAGGGCCTTAGCGCGTAAGCGCATCAGCACACGTACGCGAATTCATTGGCCCAAAGGCCAACAGCGCGTATGCGCGTCTGTAACGTGCGTGCGCGGGCGTTTCCCTGTACTCGGGTGCATGTTACACGTCCAATGACTGCACGTCAGAGTGTCAACGCGTGTAATTGGAGGATGGGGCCTTAGCACGTACACGCGGAAGTGACGCTGGACGTGTGGGCATGTATAAAAGGTACGTGTAGAACGCCATTTCCTTGTACGTGCTTTTCGTGGAGAGCGAGTGGGTGAAATCTGTACTTCTTGTCGGTTCACATGCGATTTACTTCACAGCGTTCCAAGTTCATACTCCCTGTTACCTCTGACAGCTTTTTCTCTTCTTGTCTTTTTCCTGGGCCTGTTTCCTCAAACAGCGTTCACTTTTCCTGTTGTCCTGTCTCCTCAGACAGCGTACAATTCTTCATTTGACGGGGGTGTTGCCAATGCACACACGCGCGTATTTTACACGCGATTTTTCCTGGCAGGCGGTGAGTTGGGCACGTATTTGACATCTGTGCCTGCCCCGTGTGTTGCCTACCCCTTCAGAGGTCAGTCTAGGCTGCGTGTGACACGCATACGTTCATTTTTGTGTTTCTGGGTGCCACAGCATAGTGCAGGTTTTTATTTCCATGCACGTGGTCTAGGAGGGGTTGCGTGCACATTATCTACCTTTTTCGGGGTGCCTGTGCGTTGCCTGACCCGTCATCTTCCCCCAGGGGTCACATACAGCCTTGCTAGAGCACTAGGGTACGAATTCCATCTAGTACCCTACCCCTTTGACCCCCAATTGCCCAGGACAATAGTTTACTGCAACTCCCATACGCACAACAACATCAGTGCCATGGTTGGGAGGCGAGCACGCGGTAAGGGTGGCAAAGGTGGGCAAGCCACAAGAGGTGGCCGTGGTGGATACGGTAGGGGACGTGGCCAGGACTTGCAGGGTGCCCCTAGCCCCCCATGTGTGGGTGACCAGTCAGGGACACCCATGCCCCCCCCCTGGTTGAGGGTAACGTGGCTGACACCATCCCTACTCAGCCCTTGTTGGACCAGCCCATTGTGGCACCAGACCTGGCACTGGATGACTCCATGGCTGACTTCCAGGTCAGCAGGTCTAGGCCACGTGTGGCGGTGCACGTTGGTGTCACCAGCCCACGTGGATCAGGGGCAGCTATGTCATCTGCTGCCCCGAGTAGGCAGGGTGGGGAGGCTGCAGGGGCAGCTGCGGCTCCATCCACCCCAGCTCTGAGTGTCCCAGCCAGGACAGTGTCGGTCCTAGTCCATCCTGCTGACGTTCCCCCTGACCACATCACACTTCAGCTAATGCCTGCACCAACTCCCATGGTGAGTGTTCATTCCCACACTCCTAGTCCACAGTCCACCGGGGCTCCTGCCCCTAGTGTCCAGAGCGGCGTAGGACACTCAGTACCACCACCACCTTCCAAGCGGAAGAGGAACAGTGCTCGTCCAGTACAGGCTGATGCCCCAGACACGACTACACAGTCCGGCCCACCAAGGAAGCCCTGCTTCAATCGGGACGAACTTGATGCACTTGTGGAGTATGTGTCCGCACATGACACTGAAATGGTGATTACTGCAGGATGCAAGACCGCACCTGCACAACGTCAGGCACACTGGCAGACCATTGCGGAACTCATAAGTGCCCTTGGATTCGTGAAGCGCACAGCTAATGATTGCTACAAGCGCTGGAATGACCTTAAGCGCAGGGCAAAGAAAAAGTTGGCCTCAAGTCATGCCGCAACTCTAGTGACTGGAGGTGGGTCTCCAGCAGAGGACATAGAACTCACTCCACATGAGTATGTTGCTGGGACCTACGTCACAGAGGAACAGATCCAAGGCGTGGGAGACCTGCCAGATTACGAGGCATTGTCCGGTGAGTGAACATGCATGTGTGTGTCATCCATGTGCATGGCGTGTGTGTGAGTGTTTCTGATTGAGTGCCAGGTGAGGGGGTGTGTGCCTGAGTGGTTTGGGTCACCCATGTGCTTCATCCAAAACATTCTGCGCACCAGGATTTGGGTGTTGCAGTATCCCTTCTGGCAACAGTAGACATTCAGCCCAACCTCACGCCAGTTGCCCTTGAATTGTCATCTTGCCAGAACATAGTTGCATGTTATTCTGTGTTCATTCAGGCTGATTGTCTGCATTCCACCACTTTCACTAGGCATTTCTCAGTCCGATTGTCACATGTGTGACATGGCTAGGGTACATGCCATCTGTGTGATGGCATGTGGCATGTATGTGTATTGGACATGCCAATCAGAGGCCTATGTGTGATGGCACTGCTAGGCAGCATGCAGCAAATGTGTTGGTCTTCCATCTTGGTGTCATCAATGTGTGCCATTTGCCTCCCCTTCATACGCAGTGACAGTGCATGCATGGGAGAGTTATAGTCATGTGCGACATGTGTCAATGAAGTACTGTTTCTGTTGCTTCTCAGCCCTAATTGTGTTCCATGTTGCTAATACCTGTTCCCATTTCTTTTCTTTCATGTCTTTGCAGGGGATGACGCACTTGATACTGCTGGGGTTGTGGAGATGGTGCAGACCCAGCTGGGGTCTCAGGCCCGACCGGGCACCAGTGAGGGACGTGGTGTGGTGGTGGGTGAGAATCCACACTTGCTGCAGGCCGTCATCTCAAGGGGTGTCTCTGGGTGCACCCCCTCCCCCGAGCTCTATTCAGGTGTCGATTCGAATGATGAGACCTATGTGCCGTCGCAGGTAAGTGTCTCTGGGAGGGATTCTGTACTGTCCAACCCACCTGCACCAGGGGTCGAATCCTCAATGGGGATGTCAGTGTTGGTAGGTCAGCCTTTGGTGGTTACGGATGCAGGGTCACACTCCGCTACATCTGATCCTGTTCCTGGGCCAGCAGATCAGAGAGGGAATGCAGTCCTGCAGCCTCAGGCAGTGCCGGCACAGCAAGGCGCAGTTCGCCTTGCCCCAGACAGGTGTGGTGCCCGCCGACGCGGTGGCCGTACGCCACCAGGCAATACCGCATGGGAGCAATCCATATACGGTATGGCAAACCAACAGGCAGCATCAACTGAGATGATGGCTCAGGCCATGGATAGGGTGGCCACTTCCATTGTCCCCCAAGAAAGGCTAATTGAACAACTACATTTTCATTGAGTCCCAGGGCCACAGGGAAGCCCTGAGGGTGGAACTCCGTCAGCTCAGGGCAACTCTGGTTGAGCTTGAGGCTTCAGCTAACACGAGGACAGAACAGCACACGTACGCTCTCAGCTGAGATGCAGGCAACTAGGGCGGAGGTCCCGGCATCCCGTGAGTTGTTGCATGGGGACCTCCGCACAATTATCCTCCAGAACCAGACCTTCCACACCCGCATGCTTGCTGCCATGGAGGACCAGACTAGGGCTTTGCGTGGGCTGCCTCCCATAGTGCCACCACCTCCTGATGCAGCTGCAGAGGGTGAGGAGAGCGACAGCAGTGAATCTCTCACAATAGGGTAGCCGTGCAGGCCATGAGCCCATGGAGGTGTTTTTTTCCCGCAAGATCCACACAGGTGGGTTTTGGTGTGCACCCTGTCCTCGGACCTCCTGGGTGGCCTCCCCCATCCCCCCCCCCCCCCCGGGCCCATTAATGGGCATTTTTGATTATTTTTTTTTTTTGATTTTTGATTTTTGATTTTTTGGACAGTGTGTTGCCTTGTGTGGCTCCCGTGGGCATACGCTGTATTGTGGCTGGGCACATGCAGGCTTGTCCTGAATTTGGGTCAGATGCTTGGGTTTGTGTGACACACACCCCTCCTGCTTCCCGTTTCCATGGGCTTGAAAAGGGTGTGCCCAAGTGACATTGACATACACGGTGACGTTGGACTCCCATTTGATGTGTGGGCAGTCTGTAGTCAATACTGTGTATACATTCCTAGTGCATATTGTTATTGTATTGTACACTGCATGGTGTATTGATATGTGCCTCTGCATCCATCTCATCCTCCTAATTTGCAGGTCCATTTCTCATGTCTTCACAAGGCAGTCTACTTTGGGACTGGAGTCCATGTTGTAAGCAGTGCACCTACACTCTTGCGTGGCGCTAACACTGTATACTTGGAAGTGTTCGAAGTGCTGGCATTATCAGGTAGTGAGGCTACCAATTTTTTAAGTCTGTACTGTCATGTTTATGGTAGGTTGGAGGTTGTGTAGGTGATTGGTATTCTTGGTAAGTATTTGGTAATGTGTGTTGTTGGTCCTGCATTACTGTGAGCATTTCATGTGTGGCCAGTTTCCATTAGGGACACTGTAGTTGGTGACACTTGGGGCATGTTGTGGGGATTAATTTGTTTGCTCTCACATTGCATGACATGCCATGGTGTGTTGTGTGGCCGTGCCGGGGAGGGGTTGGGTGACATGGCACTGTTCTCATGTTGTATTTTGCAAGTGGGTATTCATTTTTGCTGCATGGAAGTGTGTCTTTTGATGACACTGCATTGGTGGTGTTTGTGTAGGTAGGGATGCACACATTGTGACACTTCCAGATGAACAATCTCAGGCTGCTATGGTTCTGACAGTTGACTGTCCCTTTGTTCATCATAATTGTCAGATTGAGTCATCATTGATTGTCAGATGGTATGTGCCAGGGCTGTGTGCACTCCACAGGGGTGTGCTTTCTATGTGAAGTAATTAGCCACCAGCTGCGTACGGGCTGCCTCACCCCGTGCCCTTTCCCCTCCCATGCGCAGCGGGCGTGCATGTGGTTGGGGATGTGGGGGCACCACAATGTCCACAGCCAGGCCCCGGCGTGTAGCAACATTGTGCAGGACACATGCTGCCACTATGATCCTGCACACTACTGGCGGAGCGTATAACAGCTGCCCGCCAGAACGGTCAAGGGAGCGAAAGCGTGACTTGAGCACTCCGAATGTGCGCTCCACTATGCCCCGTGTTGCAATATGGGCTGTGTTGTATCTTACCTCGGGAGGCGTGATGGGGTTCTGAATTGGTGTCATCATGTGTGTGCTCAGAGGGTAGGCACTGTCCCCTGGGGAGGTGGTGATGGGGATCATTAGTGGGGTATTGGCATTACTATGTATCTGTCATGCATGCGTGTGCTGTGGCATTTCTACTCACCAAGCAGCCATGCATTGCCATGCCGCCCAGCTTCCATGTCCCGGTTTAGGGTTGACATCCTGTAAATGAAGCTGTCGTGGGTGGACCCTGGATAGTTGGCATATACTGAGATGATGACTCCCTTGGCATCACATACTGGACGTTGATGGAATGCCAGTGCTTGCGGTTTCTATAGATGTGCTCAGATGCCCTGGGGGGACGTAGAGCCACATGGGTGCAATCAATGGCACCAAGCACTTTGGGGAATTGTGCCACCCTGTAGAAATCCTGGCTGACAGCCTGCCTTTCTACAGGAGTTCTGGGCAGGTATATGTGCCTGCGGACTGATGGGCGTGCAGTGATGATGGCCAACACCTGGTGTAGGCACCGTGACTGCGTGGCCTGTGACACCCCCCCCACTATGGCACTTGTCCGCTGAAATTATCTGGTAGCCAAGAAGTGCAGTACATTGAGGACCTTCTCCAGGGGGCTGAGTGCTTGGGAGCACAGGGTGGGTGATGTGAGGTCATCCTCCCACTCACTGACCAGGTCGAGTATTATGTGTGGTGGAAACCTGTACCTCCCATACACCTGGTCGCCTGGCATACCAAATAGGCTGGTTCTGGGTGTGAAGACTCTGGCCCTGACTATCCTTCTCCTCCTCCTGCGGTATCCCACGGCCACTGCTGCCAGGAACGGTATATTCATCCTGGTGTCTGAGCTTGTTTGTTGTTTGCGCACTCTTTTATGCTGCGCGGGACGTGCGCCTGCTTCATGCTGGCGTATGTGTTTCAGGATTGGTCCATTTATTTTTTGGCGCGTTGTAGGCGAGCGTGTAAATCTTCCCGCCCACCCCAGGAATACACGTAACACGCTCTCCCAGGCCCAGTCGCAAGTAAATAATCCCGCCCACCCCTGGAATACACGTACCCCACTCTCACAGGCACAGTCGCGTGTGTAACTTCACGCGCACACACCGAAATACACGTACCGTGCAAATTTGCGTGTGAAACTTCCCGCTCACCCCGAAATACACGTACCCTGCAAATTCGCATGTGAAACTTCCCGCGCACCCCGAAATACACGTACCCTGCTGAAATCGCGTGTGGAACTTCCTGCGAACCCCGCAATACGCGTACCCTGCTGATATCGCGTGTCAGACTACACGCGCAACCCTGATATACACGTACAAAGGCGATTCGCACAGCTGGGGGGTGGGGGGGTGGTAGGAAGGAGTGGGGGCCTGGTGGAGGGTGCCCCTGGATGCAGGGGGGTGGGGGTGCTGGGAGACATGAGTGGGGGCCTGGTGGAGGGTGCCCCTGGATGCAGGGGGGTGGGGGTGCTGGGAGACATGCGTTGGTGGGCAGTAGTGCAAGGTGACATGTGGGTTGGCTGGGGGGCATGGCCATGGTGGATGTGCTGCATGCGGGACATGTGCAGGGGTGCAGGGTAGTCCCCTGTGGTGTGGGCCGCCTGCAGGGGCCGTGGAGGGTGTAGAGGGAACAGCTGGGAGGACCCACACGGCCAATTCACGTGTGGGACTCCCCTGCACCCCAGAAATACACGTAGGCTGCTGGATTCGCGTGTGGAATTTGCCGCGCACCCGGAGTACACCTACCCTGCTGAAATTGCGTGTGGAACTTCACGCGCACACCGAAATACACGTACCTTGCTAATTTGCGTGTGAAACTTCCCGCGCACCCCGAAATACACGGACCCAGGGCAATTGCGTGTGGAACTTCCCACGAACCCCATAATACACGTACCCTGCAAATTCGCGTGTGAAACTTCCCGCGCACCCCGGAATACACGTGCCCAGGCCAATCGCGTGTGGAACTTCCCGCGAACCCCGTAATACACACACACGCTAATTTTCACACAGCGGGTGTCCGTGTTTGTCGGTACCCCTTTGCACCTCATTTGTCCTAGAGGGCCACTGTATGGACCATTCCTCATGGCTGTATATGGGTGCTTTTTGTTAGCACACTTTTTGGCGCACAGTTATTTCAGGCGCAGGGACGCTACCGCCTGCTTTCTTGTGGCGTACTTGTTTGGCCCTGTGCGCGTCGTTCACCGTGCGCTGGTTTGCGCTATTCGATTCCATGAATACGGGTTGTAGGCGAGCGTGTGGGCGTTCCGGGCACTTGCCTCCTGTACTTCCCCCGTGACGCCCATATTTTCACGCGTTGTTCCCCATTCCGAGTGTTACTCCCCGTGTTCCGCCTACTTTTGTGATGTGCGCCGCGCTATGTGCACTTTCGCAGTGGCCGTGGCGCATGTCGTTGGATGACCTGTGCGCCGGCGTGCCTCGCGCACTTTTTCAGCGCACATCCAATGTTTTTCTCGCGCACGGACTTCCATGAATCGATGTGCGCTGGTTTCCCTGCGATTTTCGCAGTTGCACTGCGATTTTCGCACTTTTACTGCGAATCGCACGTTTTGGCACCTCTGCGCGGGAATTTTCGGCGCACATTAATTCCATGAATCGACCAGCTTATTGGTGTGCATTAAAACCCAACCACGCTAATGTTTCCATGATAAACACAACGATAAGTGGGGATCCAAACAAAAAACAAAGCATCAGCCCGCAACCCCTATAGTGTACAATTTGCAAGAAAGTGCATCTCACTCAACGTTCAATGAAAGCACATTAATAATGCCTGACTGTGTGGCAACTAACAGACAGTACAGAACATCACCACAAAAACATCCCATGAAATGCATACAAATAGCAATCAAAGCACATTTTAAAATACTAATAATGTAAACCTTGGCCAATTTGCTGAAATGCACAGCCCATAAATCGCATTAAAATGCTTCGAATTAGCAGCAGGAAACAGCATCATAACATACCTGCACCTAGCAAACCCTCAATAATAAACTATACAAAAGTCTCAGATTGCCATAGTTCAAACTGCTAACCCCATACGAAACATAACATAGCAAGCAGATGTATGAAGAGTCAGGCCAGTAGGCTCAAGTACATGACTCCCCAATCCATCACAACATCCTCTTTTGTCAACTCCACCTTAAGGTATCACCATCTCTGAAGTTTGAGGGTCTCTTTAGTTCATCAATGACTCGTCGGTTCAACTTTCTCTCAGAAAGGACTTTTATGGTATGGGATTTTGGGGATATACTCATCTGTCCCAGCTACACGTAAATGAGAACACATTTCTGAAGCAGCTACTGGGATTGCCTATGCCATCTGCCACCCATGCTGTACATCCAGAGCTCGGCCGTGTATATACAGAGATGGCCACGAATATGGGGTATTGCAAATGATATTTTGACACAACAGATTATTAGCTGCATGTTGGCCTCTGAATATCATGGCTATTCTATGGTTTAGGCACATTAAAAGGCTTGCACATTTTATAAATGCAGAATTTGTATTCTGTAATTCGGTTAGCATCGCTATGAAAGGTGCACATATTTATAAGATAGACTTCAGGCGACAATGTCTGCACATAGAGGGCAAAAGACGTTTGTGAAAAATGCTAATCGACATCATGGCATTCCAACTTCTAATAGCCTTAATATCTGGGATTCTCAAAGTATCTAAAAAATGGATGCCTCATAACTGGAGCCTTGTTCAATCTGTTACCCAGACGAGCAGCGATAGTCAAGTGGTTGGTCCCTAAATCAACTAACTTCACCTGTGAATTGTGTAATGGTTGTCCTGAAGATTTGCTGCTTAGTTTGCTTTTTTACCCTTTGTATGATAACATTCGTAAACGTACCTTGATTACATTGCTGCGGGAAGCCAATTTGAGATAATGTGAAACTCCAATGTATTTTATTCTTTTTCGCTGACTTGGCCCTTCTCGCTTTGGGCCTGCTCTCACATACAAGGGGGTCGCTAGCTAGTGGAAAGAAGGACCTATCCTACTTACAACTGTTACTGGATGATAATATATTATCAGATTCTATTAGCCATTTAGTCTAGATGAACTTTTCAGGGTAGCCAATGTATTGCATTTAGATGCATTTTTGAGGGTAGCCAATGCATTGCATTCAGATGCATTTTTGAGGGTAGCCAATGTATTGCATTTAGATTACGCCTTCAGGGTAGCCAATGTATTTGCATTCAGATGCATTTTTTAGGGTAGCCAATGTATTGCATTCAGATGCATTTTTGAGGGTAGCCAATGTATTGCATTTAGATGAAATTGCATCTAGATTTAGGCTGGGAGGATAGCTCAGGGGCAGTACATTTGGCTTGGAAACTAAACGAAGCGTGCTTAGAAAATGGTCTCCAGTATTAAGCATGTTATAAAAGAACAATTATAAAAAGACCAATTATAATTCATCTTTGAGGATAGGCAATACTTTACTAGGTGCATTTATATAGCCAATGGCCCGGATGAAGCCGCACTTTGAATTCACCACCTTCTAAATCCAGCTGCACCTACGCAACCAAGTACCAGCCAGGGTACACAAGCATGTATCACACTCCATGCCTACGGATACTAGCCGAAGGCACAGCCACCCACCCGCACACATCTGCTGTCATGCACTACTCTAAACATTGCACAACACCTCTGATGTTAAAATGCAGCTATCCCAAAAGATAAAAATTCACTCCAGCTGCACACATACTGATTCTCCTGATCTTGCATACTCTCCAGAATACCTCTCAGCACACATCCACTACATGGACTACTTTCTAAGACACATTGCACAGCATCTCTGCCATTAGAAAGCAGCTATCCCCCACTCTGCTTACCACCTCTCTGCACCAATCCACATGCCTGCTCGACATAGGTGACTAGCAGGGACTTGGCCATCCCTACCTACCTCCATACTGGCTAAAACGCACATACGTATTCTATAATTCTCTGATGAATGTCTCATACCTGGACTTCTGTCCCCAAAGGGCGTTCAACCTACAGGGCGTTGGGACCATACCAATGGTGAAAGGCACTATACAAATGACAATTACATGACATTACATATTGAAAATGTCATTTAGGGTTTGGCTTTTTAGACTTGTATATATTTACCTAAATGTGTATTATGTATGTCTGAGTGGTATTAATACGCAGAATGTTATCCAGGGATGGTTTTATCTATTTTTTATTTATTGCAATGTGGACTATGTATATTATTGAGATATCGCTCTTTTTTGTTGTTGACTTATGTAAGATTTTATGTTATGGTTTGCAAAAATAAATCTCAATTCATTCATTCATTCAAAAATATTTCCACAGCTCAGGCTTATGTGCCTACTGGGGCCACATGTACCTCTATGTGCATCAAGAGGTCAGTGAAGAGAGCTATCACACTAGACTAGTGCACTGGGCCCCACATCAATTACATTATCAGTTGCTCTCAAGCGCGGAATGCCTCAGCTCCTTAATTCCTTCATTCTTGGAAGAGAGGAAGCACAAAAAACAGTAAATCCCCTATTACATTACACTTGAGGAAGAGGGAGAGACCAAGGTGTGATGCCGAGAGGAACACGTCACCAAGGGCGGACAGGGGCATGCAATTGGCTCCAGCCCAAATGGAAATGTGGCCCATTGTTGCAAATGGCAATTTGTTCAATTTGTGAACAGTCCCCAAAGGTAATCCCAAGAGTTTGGGTAAATTGTGTTGCAAGTTGTGCGTTTTAAATGATATTTCTTTGCAAACGCCGGGCAAAACTACTAGCTGCACAGTGATACAACTCATCAAATCGGCACACAGAGGCCAAAAAAACAGTCCCAAACTTGCACGTTGGGCCTGTACATCAGCATTACCTTACAGGCTAGTCTGACCTGGAATCTTAAGAGAAAAAAAGCATCTCCGGACAAGCCCAAAGGTCCAGCTCAACAGGCCCATGGCCAAGGACCTTTGCTCCCGCTGGAGCTCATTCATAGGTGTGGATAAGGAGTACATAATACTCCCTTTTTCAGAATGAGAACAACTGCAAACAAGTCACAAAGAGGTTTGCAGCCTTAACAGGAAGGTAGACCTGGCTGGGAACCGCCAACGAGATAGCAGTACACAGGGGTGTTGCTAGGTCTGGAAAAGGTACAGGGCTACGCTAATGTTGGGACTGTCAAGACTTGGAGCTAGCTGGCGTTTTGGTTGTAGCCCCTGAGCTTTATCTTCGGCTACAACCAAAAGCCCCGGCGCCAGACCCTTAGCCCCCTCCTAGCAATTCCTCTGGCAGTACAGGAGCATATGGTCTCTCTAGCACAGTAAGTTCAATTAAATTGATCTCACAATCTGCAAAGTTAACCTCAGGACCACCTGAGACCAGTGGTGTTGTCAAGAAGGGAACGGATAATGATGGACGCCGAAATCAATATGAAGCCAAAAGTGTACGTTCCTGTGACAGTAAAAGTAAGAAGTACAAAAGCCCCGCTAGATAGTGGATCGCAGTTGACCATCATTATTGAGCTTAACTAATGTATCTACCTTCATTGTTTGACCCTGGAACCCCAGGAAGGACTGAACCTCCATGGAGTGGGGGATTTCACCTGCAAATACTGCGGTACAGTGGAACAGAAAAATCAATCCACATGAAACATGAAATAAGGGAACTCCCAGAAAATACTCAGAAATTATACTTTAGGAAACTAAAGATCGAAGGTAAATATGCTTGTTCCTGGAAATGTGTATTAACATGATCCCAATGTTTAACTATGATGATAGTGAACATTATTTTATTAATTTAGGTAAATGGAGTGAACAAATAACAGAGCCACAAATACCTTAATAGGTGACAGAAGAAACTGAAAAGGAAATACAGTGAACAAGATAGAGGTATTCATGTGCCCTTATAGCATATGATAACAACTTTTTACATCTCTTTCATAGCCTGTAACGCTCTCCTGGCGTGTATAATAGTAACATAAATACTATGGATTTTGTCCAAATTGTTAATCAAAATATGTTAATAATGAATGAGCGATAAGCAAGTACGATAGGGAAATGCAGAGAATATTCAGGATAGCTCATTTTTATTTTCATTTAACAGCCTTGAAGAAGATCCTACGGATTGAAACACGTTTTGGCTGAGAAATGTATACATATATTGGAAATCAGATATGTATGATTCAAGCATGAACAGAATGAAATGTTTATATTTATTTGCGAAGTGTATCAATATGTACATTGGTACACAAAAATGTCTAATACATGTTTTGAAATGCAAGAAATGTATAATAACAAGGTTACAAAGGTAAGAAAACCATTTTAAATAAAGACCAATAAGAAATATTGGTGAATTAGGTTAGGTGTGTTGAATTATCATTAATTTAAGTATATTAGGGCACTTTTTAAAAAGAGGTACTTAGTTGGTTCACATTTGTGTAATTAAAGTTGTCTTTCTCTAAATGTACAAGGAGACGCTGCCCCTATAATACATCTGCTATGTAAAGCTCACAGCCATCCATGGAGGAATAGCACAGCTGACTGAACTCAGTAACCTTGCTGGCACTCCTTTGAGTGCCTGAATTTATTAGTGAATACCGGGTACATTCAAATGAAGGTACGGCTGCCACAAGAAAGAACGGGGTTGTCTGCCCAGGAACCTAGACCTCCTGTAGTGCTTGGTACCAAATCATCCATGCTTGGTGCGTTAGCTTATTTGTGCAAGGAGATGGCTGGACTGAACTATGCAATGACTTTGAATATGCACCCATTCTGTCAACAGGCCTATCTGGAGAAACAAAATGGCAATCTCAAGAGATGGTCCGTATTCCTGTTGATGATGTAACTACCACCAACTTTGGATAGGCCTGCATACCTGCAAGAACCACCAATTTCATTTATGGATGAGTATGTGTTTGCATCAACCTACACGTCATGTGATGAAAGCACTTGGTCAGAGATCACTGCTAGGAGGACTGTTTATTCAAAGGTACCTGGTAAAAGTACCCAAGCAGATACTGCAGCATATTAGCGTCCCTGTCCTCGTCACCAATGCCACTAAGTGAGAAATCGTTCCACCCAGAGAAACCAGGAAGGCGCAGTTTCATCTCACTTCTCCGGTACCAATTGTATCAAGTGCAGTACCAGTGTTTGACCTACAGAAGATGAATTTCGGGGACTCCCCTTCATCAGAACGAGATTGTCACAAGCTAAGGCAAAAGCTAGCCCAGAAGGCTGATGCTTTCTCTATCTGCGAATGCAAGGTCTGAAATGCCCATTGGTTTAAGCACTGTATTCGGGTAACCAATGATAATCCTTTCCATGTACGTGCCCACAGCTAAGCAACAGGAGATGTTGAAGACATGAGGAGACCTGCGGGAGCTGCTCCATGCTGGAATTACAATGGAATCAAGAAGCCCCTATGCATCGCCTATTGTTGTCAGTCGCAAATACATAAATGGCTTACATGTGTGTATTGACTACCATAAGCTCAACAGCAGAACAGTTCCTGGACAATACTCCCTGCCTCATGTCGATGAAGGATTAGACTACCGAATGGGAAGCAAATATTTCACCGTATTGGAACTCAGAAGTAGGTATTACCAAACACGAATGTGTTAAACGGGAAATCATATCGTGCCTCCTTCTGATTTATATTGCCCTAAGCCTAGTTGCTCTGCTAAGAAAACCGCGTTGCGAAGTTTCGATTTTGGATCGATTTCGCCGCCATTTTAGTATCGTCCACCATTTTGATTTCTGTTCGTATGTGAATTCTCTGTTCTAAAATGGTGGACTGTATTTAACTTGCAACCGAGCCTTCCCGAACTTTGAGCCTTGTTAATGGTTAGACTGTCCGAAGGCCGACTGTTTAGGCTAGGTAATGCGACCTTGCACCAAGTTTGACTTGTTGTCCTAGGATTGTCTGTATTAACAAACCTAATCCACAAATACACATTGAGGGCAATACTGTGTAAATGTCGAGCGTGGACACTGGCAGAATTACATTGTGAAGGGATATGTATTAAGGCTAAATTCAGGAATACACTTCGCCATTGTAACTTGTTGGAAACGCAAATCTATGTAATCAATGTGCATATTATTGTATGAGCTATGTGTGAACTCGGCACAAACTCCGACAATATAGAGGTGTTGTGTATTGAATCCGGCTGAACTATTACCTTTCCCGCAAGGTACTGCTTGCAGTAACGAAATGTCACATGACTGCCTTTACACCACAGAACAAGAGACTAAAGGCAGGATTGACCTGAAAGATACACCTTTGAACAACCCACAAGTGGAGCTGTTTTGCGATGGCTCTTGCTTCAAACGTCCGGATGGTACATCCACGGCTTCTTATGCCATCACCACACTAAACAGGATTGTGGAAACCAAAAGAATTTTGCATAACTCCGCGCAGGCCGCAGATATTATTGCATTGACTCGAGCTTGTGAACTTTCCGAAGGGCTTAGAGTAAACATATATACTGATAGTCAGTATGCTTTTGGGGTAGTTCACAACTTCGGCAGACTTTGGGCAGAACGAGGTTTCTTGACCTCACATGGAATGAAGATTCAATATGGCTCCTTGATAGTGCGGTTACTTTCAGCACTTGCACTTCCCACTCAATCAGCAATTATGAAATGCGCAGCGCATCAGAAAATCATAAATGATGTAGGAAAAGGGAAAGCTTTTGCTGACCAGATAGCCAAACAAACTGCTAGTGATCTCTATACAGATATGTACACTACAAGGGAAGATGCTAAGCAATGGGCTGAGTGTTTGGCGAGGTTGGATGATGATGGGTGTTGGGTGAATAAGTTAGAGGGAAAATGGATGCTGCTAGATGCATACATTATTATGATGGTCGCAATGGCTCATGGGCCCACCCACATTTGTGCCAGGAAGGTTTGCAAAATGCTAGAAAATGTCTGGGTGAACGATAACATCTCGAAGACAGCTGAGCGTTTTGTCCAGAATTGCATGATCTGTCTACAGCACAATATGGGGAAGGGCACATCAACACCAAGGGGTAGTTTTGGTCCACCTTCTGTCCCCTTTGAAGTGATCCACTTTGACTTTATTGAAATGGAGCGTTGTACTAATTTTAAATTCGTTTTGGTTGTTATTTGCGCCTTTAGTAAATGGGTTGAAGCCTTTCCTGTAAAAGATGCCACATCAATGACAACGGCGAAAACCATGCTTAAGGAATATTTTCCTAGGTTTGGTTTGCCAAGGGTCATCTGGTCAGACAATGGTCCACATTTTATCGCTGCTGTAATTCTATAGATATGCGCGGGATTACAGATCGATAAACGGTTCCATTCGGCTAGACATGCTCAGAGTGCTGGATTGGTAGAGAGACACAATGGAATTTTGAAGAACAAGCTTGCTAAAACGTGTGCCGGCACCAAATTGAAATGGCCGGACGCCTTACCGATAGTGTTACTGTCAATGCGCACCACCCCACAGACTAAGACTGGGCTCTCCCCATATGAAGTGGTCATGGGTAGGCCAGCTAACATTTGGAACCTCCCAAAACCCCGGGCCCTGAGGGACGCATGTACTTCTTTCTGACTACTGTGACCGGTTAACTAAAAATCTGTATTTGATTGACCAACAGATGCGAGAAGCCTTTCCAGCAAAATACGAGGGGCCAGGTCATAGTATCAAACCTGGGGAGTGGGTGCTCGTCAAAGCGTTCGAACGAGCATCCTGTCTCGCACCGCGGTGGAGAGGACCGCACCAGGTTCTCCTGGCCACACAGACGGCGATTTGGGTGGAAGGCAAGAGGCACGGGATACACGTGTCGCATGTCAAGAGGATACCCTTCCCTTTTCCAAACGATAAAGAAGATATGGAGAAACCTACCTGCTCTGCTCCCAACGATCATTTGGCATTGAGCAGTACTGAGAGTGCTTCACAGACACTCCCTGAGCCCGTGGGGCCTGGGGAAACAGTTGCTTTATCTCCACACTCTCCCACGGATCCTTTTGCATCTCCGTCTGGTTCTGCTGCAAATTCATCACTTCCATCAGGAAGCAGTGACACGTTGTTCGCAGATCACACTGTACCAGGAGTCACAAGGTACAATCTGCGTCCACGGAGCTAGACTTACTGCACGGTTCGGCTATGCCAACAGGAAAAATCATCATAGGGCTTGTCCTGTGCCCTATCTTTGCATACAAAGGAAAGTTGTTGGCTGGGGATAGGGAAAGACTAAGAAAACGCGTGATCTGGAGATCACCAACACATGAACTACAGCGCTTTTCGTTTCAAAGGAACAATGCCTGCAATCGCCTCTACCCGTAAGGAACAAATAAGTGACTCTGTGTCCAGTAAAGACAATGGACAATCGAATACATGGTCTTTTAAAACATATTGCTTTCTTGTAATCATGTTAACTGGTTTCACAATAGTAATTGCTTTAGGATTTTGGCACATGGAAGAAATACATCCGCTTGAAATGTTTTTGCCTACTGAATGTACCTACTGTATCTTACCTTTTTGTGCACCTGCACACTATCTCCTAGAGACTCTCAACACAGAGTTAACACAATAACACATTACTGCTTATAATGAATGCAACACATGCCATTTTGAACAGGTCTAATTGTTGGGTCTGCTCTCATTTACCGCAACATGGAGACAAAGGGTTGGGCTGGTATATTCATCCTTTGCCTCTGACTACTGCATGTTATGCTTCTCTAAGGGCACTATTCTTTGGCAGATGGAATGATAGCATCTCTGGCAAATTTGATGGAACGAATTTGAACGAGTTTGAGAGACGAGTTCTAACGCCCCTGGGATGTTCACTTTTTGCAAATAGACGCAAGCTCAATGTTGCTTCCATAAGGCATTCTGATAGACTGTCTTGACCTTTTCAATCTTTGATCTCCTTCAAGATGGCTCCTATAGGCAATAGGGATGCCACGCCACCTTCCTATACTGTTAACCACAGCCCGACTCAGTTTCTTTCTGCATACAGAGGAATGGTACTCAGTCAATGGGTGATTTCAAGGGTTGAACCAATGTTGCAAACTTGACCAGTGAGGACAGACCTTTGTATGTAGGCAAACCTATCTATTTCATTTGCAGTAATGAAGCTTTCCCATGGCTACCTAGGGATTGGCAGGGAACCTGTTATTTAGGGATCCTGTTGCCAGGGGTATTTGTAGCTAGTACCACAGAAATCGCTAGGGCTCGTCCAAGGCGGGATGAGAATGGTGATACTTAGTCACAAGTTCTGGGTAACATAGCGAAATCCTTCGTACCTTTCTGGGGCAAATACTAAATTCTGAAGATATTAGGAGACTAGCGAGAGTATTGGAGAGAACCATCAACTGGACCACTGACATACTCTATAACATGACCCTAGAACAGAAAGCAATAAGGTTAGTGGCACTACAGAATCGGATGGTGTTAGATGTCATCCTGGCTGAGCGTGGTGGAGTATGCAAATTAGTGGGGTCCGCTTGTTGCGTTTTCGCACCAGATTCCTCCCCAACCATCTTTGAGTCTATACAAAATCTGCACGTCCATAGTTCAGAAGTGCACATTCTCGAGGGAAATTGGGATCTTAGTGCTTGGTTCTGGGACTTCTTACGATCTTGGGGATGGAAGCTACTTTCAGTCTTACTAATTATTCTGGGTGTTTTGTTGTTTTGCTGTTGTTGTATACAATGTCTTCCTACCATAGGTTCAATGTTAGGGGGATGTTGTGCACAGACTATGGGAACATTAGGACAAAAGGTACGCGCACCCAAAACAATGCCCAATAAATTTGTGTTGAAAGAAATTTCTGTTACAGACCTTATGGCGATTGATATCTCTGAAGATTGTGATTCAGGTTGTATGGACAATGAGACGTGGAGTTACTCGAAAAGTGACTAGTTGTAGTTTAGCGCTTGGCTTAGGCCAAAAGGAGGGTTTGTTAAATGGGAAATCATATTGTGCCTCCTTCTGATTTATATTGGCCTAAGCCTAGTCGCTCTGTTAAGAAAAACGTGTTGCGGAGTTTCGATTTTGGATCTATTTCGCCACCAGTTTGATTTCTGTTTGTATGTGAATTCTCTGTTCTAAAATGGTGGACTGTGTTTAACTTGCAACTGAGCCTTCGCCAACTTTGAGCCTTGTTAATGGTTAGACTGTCCGAGGGCCGACTGTTTAGGCTAGGTAATGCGACCTTGCACCAAGTTTGACTTGTCCTAGGATTGTCTGTATTAACAAACCTAATCCACAAATACACATCGAGGACAATACTGTGTAAATGTCGAGCGTGGACACTGGAAGAATTACATTGTGAAGGGATATGTATTAAGGCTCACTGCTAAATCCAGGAATACACTTCGCCATTGTAACTTGTTGGAAACGCAAACCTATGTAATCCATGTGCATATTAGTGTATGAGCTATGTGTGAACTCGGCACGAACTCTAGACCGCAGATTATTAACCTTTAGAGGGGCTGGACAATATTGTAGGAAATGTATAAAAATTTAAATGTTTAGATGTCCAGCACTCTCCCTCCTCACTCTGACGGGCTGGTACTCATTGCTGCGTGTCGAGAGCCAGATAGCTATCTGTATCAGATCTGTGTTTCTTTGTAACTGCACAGTATTAAAGATCTGTGAATCTTTATAGCCCGTGTTTGGTGTATTTCCTTTTGTGGTACTCAGCCTCGATATTTCCTTGCTTTTACAAATGGACCCAAAAGAACAGGGGAAAACAGCATTTATTTTCCCATTTAACGTTCTCAGAATGCCAGAGTGAATCACTGGAGTATCAACTACCTTCCTGAGACTGATGGAAAGGACTGTAGCAGACATAAACTTCCTTAAAGTATTAGTATAACTTGATAACATCATTGTTTTTGACCGACCCCTAGAGGAACTTAAGGAGAAACTCATGTAAGTCCTGGATGGACTAAAAACTCAAGGAATAGATGGTCACTTTAAAAATGTCAGTTTTGTAGAAGCAGTATCATAAACATCAAACATATTGTTTCAGCTGACTACATTTTCGTAGATGCTGCGAAAGGTGACTCCCTAAAGAACTGGCATGGACCCAATACCCTAAATGAACTGCAGACTTTACATGGATTTTGCAATTACAGCCAAAAGTATGCCCTAGACTTTGCCAAGATCAGAAAGCCACTATCTCATCTTCCAAGGGCTATACACCACTTGCAAAGACATAACACCGGTGTCAGATACTGATCAACCTGTAGTGATCATTTCAGGGAAAGATGGACCGAGGAATGCCATGCTGTATTTCAGCAGTTCAACGAACCCTTCGCTGAGGCCCCTGACCAAACGTATGCCAATCCACATTTACCATATGTGTTGCATGTAGATGCTGTCCTGGTGGGATGAGATACTGCGCTACCTCTAGAAACTGATTCTAAATTGCTACATGTTGCCTTCATCAGCAGAGGGTAAATACCAGGTGAAAAACATGAACCTCTTCACAAACATCAGTTCCCAGCACTTAAGCAGGTGCTCATGGAGAGGTTGTACGACTACCCCATACAGTGCCCAGTTTACCGTAAGAACAGTTAACAACCCCTTGACCTACATGCTCACATCTGCCAGGCTGTTGTGGGACATTGATAGTTTGCTGCCCTGTGGACATATGATTTCAAATTGCAGTACTGGTGAGGAAGAATGAATGGGGATGTCTTGTCCCAGAGAGAACTCAATAGATGTTACAGATGGTACTGACTGCGTGGAAGTGCCCAAGTCAAGGTTGATGGTCATCTACCAAATTGACAGTAACAGAGTGTGACCAGCTGCAACCACTTTAATGCAAGCTGTGGAGTGCTTGAGAGCTTCTCCTGAAGTTATTCCTCCTAAGCTATAGTAATCCCACTATTGAAAAAGCCAACACTTGATACCTCGATGTTGGCAAATTATCGGCTTATCTCATCCTGCCCTTTCTTATGAAAGTTTTGGAAGCAGTA
Source organism: Ambystoma mexicanum (assembly GCF_040938575.1). NCBI lineage: Eukaryota > Metazoa > Chordata > Amphibia > Caudata > Ambystomatidae > Ambystoma > Ambystoma mexicanum. The sequence continues at coordinate 287,851,611 of NC_090932.1, read as the reverse complement.
GTGACTCCCCAACTGAGAACATTTTTTGAAAGTCAAAACATTTTAGACAGTTGTCAAATGGGCTTTCGCCCCATGATGGGAACCAAATCGGTTTTGGTATTGGTAATGGACGACTTCAACATGATCAGGGACGAGTGCGGTACAACAGGCCTCATTTTGCTGGACCTGTCAACCCCTTTCGATACCATTGATCACAGAATATTGATGACGAGGCTACAGGAGGCAGGGTTCTCGGGGGCAGCATTGGACTGGTTATGTGCCTTTTTGACCTCACGTTCACAAATAGTTTCCCTTCACCCCTATCGTTCATCCCCGGTTTCGGTCATCTGCAGAGTTCCGCAGGGATCTGCTCTTTCTCCCTTACTTTTCAATTCATATATACGTCCTTCGTTGATTCTTATCCATTTGTTTGGTTTTAGGATCTTCTCGTATGCAGACGACACACAGATCCTGTTTAGATTATATACTAAACACGATGATGTCAGGGATAGGGTAACAAATTGCCTAGAAGCCGTGCGGGTGTGGATGGAGTCAAAGTGGCTCAAATTAAACAGCAGGAAGACAGAGATTCTGATCTCAGATCCAGCAGGGGCAGTTGAGGGATGGACCAATGCCCTTGGTCCAGAATCACTGGGCCCATTACCTAAACCTGCTAAGGTGGTTCATAATCTAGGGATTACATTATCGAATTCCTTGTCCATGGAGGTGCAGGTCAACTTAGTATATAGAGCTGGCTTTCTTACGCTTAAACAACTAAAGAAAGTCCTCCCCTTCATTCCAGATAAGTTTCATGCTCAAATCATGGCAGCATGTGTAAATGGGAGCCTGAATTACTCTCTATCTGGCTCAGCCATCTTTTCTGATCCAGCGCCTGCAAGTGTTACAAAACGCAGCAGTGCATCTCGTTACACGCATTCCTGCCGGAGCAGGAGTAACTAGGGTGAGAATATCTCTCCACTGGCTTCTGATTAAAGCCCGGGTAAAATGTAAGTCATTATTTATCATGCACCAAGTCTGAGGGAAAAGAATGTTTAGCCATCCAAGAGAAACTGGACAGATACATCCAGGCACACTCTCTGAGACTGAGACTGTTACTGATACCTAAATATAAGAAAGAACATTTGGGTGGCTGTGCTTTTTCAGTGGCAGGTTCCAGGCTTTGGAACTCGCTGCCTGAAAAGCTGAGAAAAATCAAGGATTTGTATCCTTCAAACAAAATCTCAAAACTTTTCTCTTTACATAAAGGGGCCGATTCATGGAACAAACGTGCGCCGAAAATCCATGCGCAAGCAGGCGCAAGGGAGCGCAAGCGTGAGAAACGCAGCGCATGCGCACGCGTGCGATTCAAGGAAGATGCTGCGCGTGTTTCCCGCTGTCCGTGCGCCCAATCCAGCCATGGCGCACGCAGGCATACACGGCGTGCGCTACGCGCACAGCAAAAGCGCACATAGCGCGGCGCACACAACCAAAGTGGGTGGAACAGTGGGCATAACACGCGGAATGGGGAACAACGCGTGAAAAAGAAGGCGTAACTGGGGAAGTACTGCAGGGAACTACACGGAACGCCCACACGCACGCGAACAACCCATATTCATGGATCCGAATACGGGAAACCCGCGCACGGCAAAAGACGCACACAGGCGTCAACGCGTCCGCCACACGAAGACAGGTGGAAGCGTCCCCGCGCACAGTACAAAAGTGCGCGCAAACAACAAACACGTATATACAGCTACGATGAATGCCCCATTTGTCGCAGCACTGATCGTGGGACACCGCAGGAGGAGGAGAATAGCCAGGGCACGCATTTTCACACCACGGACAAGCCTTTTTGGGATGCCGGACGACCAGGTCTATGGCAGGTATAGGTTTCCACCCCACATCATCCTAGACCTGGTCAGGGAGTGGGAAGATGACCTTACATCCCCCACCCTTTGCTCCCAAGCATTGAGCCCCTTGGAGAAGGTGCTCAATGTCCTGCATTTTTTGGCCACTGGGCCATTTCAGCGGACTACTGCCATAGTGGGGGGGGAGTCTCACAGGCCACGCAGTCACGCTGCCTACACCAGGTACTGGCAATCATGACAACGCGCCCCTCAGTCCGCAGGCCCATATACATGCCCAGAACACCCGCAGAAAGGCAGGCCGTTGTCCTGGATTTTTTCAGGGTGGCACACTTCCCCAAAGTGCTCGGTGCCATAGATTGCACCCATGTGGCCCTACGTCCACCTAGGGCCACTGAGCACATCTACCGAAACCGCAAGCTCTGGCATTCCATCAATGTACAGGTGGTATGCGATGCAAAGGGAATCATCACCTCTGTCTATGCAAACTACCCTGGCTCCACCCATGACAGTTTCATATACACAATGTCCGCCCTGAGCCGGGCCCTGGAAGCTGGGCAGCATGGCGACACATGGCTCCTAGGTGAGTACAAATGCCCTTGCACATGCATGCAAGTCACACACAGCCCAATACCCAAACCCTAACAATCTCAACTATTATCATCTCCCCAGGGGACAGTGCCTACCCTCTGAGCAACCACATGATGACACCAATCCGGAACCCCACCACACCACCCCAGGTAAGATACAACGCCGCCCATATTGCAACCAGGGCCATAGTGGAGCGCACATTCGGAGTGCTCAAGTTACGTTTCCGCTCCCTTGACCGCTCTGGCGGGCAACTACTCTATGCACCACCAGTAGTGTTCAGGATCATTGTGGCAGCATGTGTCCTGCACAATGTTGCAACACGGCAGGGCGTACCGGTGGACATGGTGGTGCCCCCGAATCCCCAACCACAGGCACAGGCGCTGCCCATGGGAGGGGACAGGGCACGTGGCGAGTAAGCCCGGACCCAGCTTGTGGCCACATTTTTCACCTAAACTCCCACCCCTGCGGAGTGCACACAGGCCTGGCACATACCAGGTGACAATCGATGATGACAAAGAGACAGTCAACTGTCACAACCCTACCACCCTGAGAAAGTTGCCATGGAAGTGCCACATCGTCTGCATCCCTAGCTACTTAAACACAAGCTATCCTGTGTGACCAAAAGGCATACATATGACATATGACATGATATGGCCTATACACAAGTATTTCAAGGTGCGATGAGGCAGGGAGGGGGGAACAATGGAAGACAGACACCGGTACAACTAGGCCAGGTGTCATGCAGATTGTGCAAGTGCAGGGGTAGGGGGAAGGGAAAAGTGCAAGGGGAAGGGGAGGGGGGGAGTGCAGTACAGGGGAAGTAGACCAAAAAACAAATAAACAGGTCAGCTGGTGGCAACTGCAAAGGTAAGTGCAGACAAGTGCTGGGAAGGGGGGGCTGTAGGGATAGAGAGACAGTACCACAGTGCAGGGGTTGCCAGGGAGCCAGTGCAAGTGGAGAGTGGCTGGGCCAGGGACCGAGGTTGGTGAGAGTGGCCCAGTTGCAGATCCAGTGCAGTTCCAGTGAAGAATTCCGCAAGGGAGAGGCAGAGAGAAAGCAGAAGCAAAGAGGAAGGTCTTGAGGTGCTTCCCGAACCGGAGATGGTTCCCCTCAAGTTCAAGTGAGGCAGGAAGGCTGTTCCAGAGGGAGGGCCCTGCCGCGGAGAGAGATCTACCCCCAGCTAGTTTCTCTGAGAAGTGGATGACCCTGACATGGAAGGTGTGCATCACACACACCTGCACAACAGGCCATGGCCATCACTGTTATGTCACTCAAACCCTCCCAAACCACAACATGACATGGCAAGCAATACCCATACACCAACACAGCAACAATAAGGTACACATTGCCATTTCCAAAATGTACAGTGGCATCAGACAATGATGCCTGACCAGGAATCAGATGAAATGACAGACCAACAACCTCCCACCCAAAATAAGTAATTTCCAAATGCATTACAAGAGTTGTAGACGTAACATAACAATGAATGCCTGTCTACATGCACATTGTGCATTGCAAAATCAACACTGCAGCTTCTGTGTGCTGTGTCCTACTCCTGCAACACACTGCTCAGCGCACAGCACAGTGAACAGCCATTGTGTGTGATGCACACCCTGAGCATCACATCTAAGTGACAGACCACATCAAAAAGCAAATTAGGCATGTACAGGATCCATAATTGGTCACAGAACATGTGCTGCAGGGACACAGTGGCCACCAGAAGGCAAACAGTGTACACGTGGATATGCAAGGGTGGGAGTACATGTAGTGCATCAGAGTGCAGGTGTGTGGGTCTGCAAGGACATGCACTCAACATATGCATGTGCACTCAAGTGACCATCAGTGTTCCCTACACATCACATGTGAACATTCACCATGTGTACACCCCAGCATGTCAAACCACAACTATCCCCTCGCACCTGAAAGCTAAACACAACACATGAACAGGCATTGATCAGCAGAACACAACATGTACATAGGATACCACCATTACAATGTCAGAGTTCCCATCACACTGCAGGGCAAGGCAACTATCAACAACAACCCCCCACTCCCTCACAAATGACCATGACCCACTGAACAACTGCACCTGGGTCATGGAGCCTTCAACCCTCAATTCCACCTGGCCACAGGATCACCTTTACCCTTCATCACCATCTCCCACCTTGTGTGCAAAAAGATGCCTGCACCCTCAGAATCCACACTCAATTCCAAAATCACAAAATCCAAGGCATAAAAACGAACCCGAACACCCTCCAGTAGATGACTTGACGTAGCAGTACCTCACAAAGGCCAAGTACTACCACAATGATGCAACAACCAAGGTAGCACAGTAAAACAATGTCACAACAGGATGTGAACCATGTGTGGTACATAACATAGGATGATGCATCATGAACGGATGTGTATTGTCACAGGTCCCGTGTACAGGCGCGGGAGTGTCACGAAACAACCACCCCCACCGTTTCCCGGGTGCCTGCAAGGTCAAACTCACACAGGCCCCTGAGACCCTGGTGGGGAAGGAGGTTCAGGGATATGCAGTCGGGACAGGTGTTGGCACACTGGATAACTGGAATGAGTGGTAGGAGAGGGGAGGAGGAATGACACATGAAAGTAGGGAATGCACGTAAATGTACTACCTGCATGAACACATACACAATCCAAACAAACTTGGACATCATTGTCATGGCCTTCTGTAGTCCAGGCTTAGGAGTGGTATGAACCAACCACCCCCTCTAGGGTTTTGGCGCCTGCAAGTTCGGGGCTTACACAGGCATCCGCAACCCCAGCGGGGAAAGAGGGTTAGGGAACGTTGCTTGGATAGGTACGGGAAGCAGGAACACCGGGTAGAGGGTACAGGGTTCAAAATTACATACCAAATTGAATCACACATACATCCATGCATTAGTGCACCCCCCAGCAAGCCTATGAAGAGCAGTTTGAAAGAAAAACAACAAGACACTTAGCTCTGGTTTTGAGTGCTGGCCTCCTGCCTGCGCACTCTCAGGTCCGGTTACAGGAGCACTGCAATGCTGCAAAGAGAGCCACAGTCAACAACCTGTACGTGCCAATTACACAAAAACACACCACCAAACATGCCCCATAGCAACAAACTACTCTACAAACAGACAATCTGGTGTAGATGCTTCGTACCCATATATAACATTACCCCTGTGACGGGTCATACACAGTCAATGCAGTAAGTCAGCCGCCGGTGGGTGCGTGGCAAATGGAACACCAATGTGTCACAATTCACACAACATGCAATGTTCCCTGGGTAAGCAGACAGACCCATATAGCAAGCCATGACTTCAGAGCAAGTTGCGTACCACCATGACCGAAACAAAGTTGGCAGTGCATTCATCATAAAGTACATGGAAATGAAATGCACTGCACCCGAGTATGTCCCTTGCTGTATGTCCCTGTGAGCTGCCCCTTTCCATGTCTCGGAAGGCTACATGGTTGATACAAGTGCCTCAATGGACCTTGGTGTACCGGAGGGCATGTGCCACTGCCCCTGCAGGTGTCCCAGACAACCCTACAATCAACAGCCATCAGTCCACCAACACATCTGAGCTGCATTGTGTGCTTCAACACCAATATTCGTCCAAGCTCACCCTCAGTGCTGTGACTAAGCCTGCATGTGCAACTCGCCTGGTTCAAGCTTTGCTGTGTAGTGGCCCCCCTGTGCTGCTCACCTTGCCTGAAGTTCCTTGGAACACGTCAGCAGTTCTAGGATGTAGGTCTGCAATCCCTGTGCCTCTGCTTGTGCACACATGTGCATGTGGGCACCAACAAACTTGTCCAGAATTCTGTCATCCAATGGGCCATGCCTGCTGGCTAAGGTGCACTGGAGGCTCATCCCCCTGCAGAAAGGGCATGAAACACATGATTAATGCTTCAAAGTCATCTGTGTGTGTCTCTTCAGGCATCTCATTACTTGACCATGTCAGAGAGTCACAGCATAAATCACACCATCAGTCCGTCTTTCACATCCAAAGTGTGTAACACTATCTACAGCATGAATTGCAACAAGCACGTGTACAGTAAAGATAAGAAACATACTACACAATGCATAGCAATGAATGTACACATTAATTATGAAACACCCCATCTAGCAAAAGCTGAACAGTGGACAATAACACCAAAATCATCCCCACTAGGGGTGTAAACACAAGTCACACAGCACCAGACATGCCACAGATATGACAGTCCAAGGCCCTTGTGTACAATTTTGTAACACCGAACCATCCTTGCGAGCCCATGGATAAGGGAGGCAGGAGTGGCATATGTGAGTCAAGGACCCCAAGCAGCAAACACATACACAAAACAAGCCTGAAGTGCCCAGCTGGAACAGACAGTGGATGCCTTCAAAAGCCACAAAGCACCGCACCGTCACATGAAAGCACAATAGACGGGCAATTTTAAACTATAGTAACTATTAACTAATTACACTAACTATGGAAAACCTACATTACCTAATTAAACTAACTATCAAACAGAAACTTAACTAACTAAACTAAAAGAAAAATCAAAAATGGCCACATACGACCCGGGGGGGAGGGGAGGCACCCAGAAGGGGGAGGTACAGGGTGCTGCTCAACATCCACATGCGATGATGCTGAGCCAAAAAAAAAACCTCCATGGGCTCAACGCCTGCACAGCCCGACCTATGTGGGAGATAGATGGTCGTCCGAGTCTGGCTAATCCTGGAAAGGAGGACGTGGCACAGTAGCCTGGCCACGTCTAGCCACAGCTTGCCCCTCGTCGGCAGCAAGTCTGCCGGACGGGTGAGCCTGGTTCTGTGTGGCGATGTGACGTAGGTCTGCATGCAGAACCTCACGTGATACAGGTGCTTCCTCTTGCAAGGTAGCACGTGTAACAAGGAGTTCCTCCTGCAAGGCCTGGCTGGACAACCGCTGCACCTCCCGGCAAGCCTGTAGCTCAGCCGAGATGGTACGCTCAAGCTGTGCAAACCTCTCCTCTGCCTGCTGCCTCTGGGACATCATAAGGACACCCAGAGTGGATCTGAGGGAAGCATACTCCTCCCTCAGGGCATCCATGTGCGCCTCTGCGTGAGCAGCAATTGCTTGACGCAGAGACGACATTTCAGCCTTGCGTGCCCTGTCTGAGGCCGCCATGCCCGGCCTGAGCGAGCGGGCCGTGGACCGTGCCGCCTGCTGCTGCAGAAGCACCTGCCTAGCAGGGGGGAGCACAGATCGGGCCACACGCTCCATGCTCTCAGCGATGTTCTCCATTGCTGCCCCCTGCCGTTCTGAATTGGCAGTCATGTCTTGCTCCCACTCAGTATACTGCGGTTGCGCGCGGCGACCGTGTTGCCGGGCTTGACCCCTGCGGGACCCAAGGACGAGGGTCCTCGCTGTGTTGGCACCGTCCGCGGCTACACGACTACATGCCCCCGTCGACGTGATGTCCCAGGCACATCAGTGACTGGTGTGGAGGGTGACCCTGCGTCCCGATCCGCCACGGGCGGAGGAACCAAGACTGTCTGATCCCTCAGTGCAGGTGTCGCAGACAGAGGAGTGTCCAAATCAGAATCACTCACCCCTGACACATTGGCTTGATGCTCATCCAACTCAACATGGACGTCAGAGTCGTCATCAAGGCTGGACTCATAGGCAGCCAGAGACAAGATGGACTGTAGCACTTGGGGGTTTTCGTGGCCTACCACCCCACGACCCCCACTAGTGCCGGGTTGATGTAGCGGTACCAACCCTGTGTCTGGCATGACAACACCATCCTCCGCCTCCATTGCGTCATCACCTGAAAAATAGAGAGAAAAAAGGTCACTAGACATGTCAGAAGCACACATCACACACACACACCGACAGCAAACGCATCAGGCAGACATGTGACACACAACATATAACCTGCCATGCATGCTGGGTCAACTTTGAATTGCTTCTGTGATCAGACCTGTTGAAAGGTGGCAGTTTCCATGGAAGTGGGTTTATGCAGTGCAGAAAATGTGTACGCCACTCACTACCTACATGTACAAGGACTCCATGGTGTGTGCCAGGAAATGTGAAGGCAGTGCAATGTCAAATTCAGACATCGCGTGCATTGTGCATTCAATGTGTACCATATCTAGAAGCCAAGCACCCCTCCACCCAAGTACCAAAGCAGGGATGCCTAGCATGGTATCAAAAGGCTGACCATACACCTGTGTATTGACAGGCAGTGTTGACTGGCATCAACAGCTGAATGTGATTCAAGTGACAACACTGCAAATGATGCAGGGACAGTAAGCAGGACACATGATGAAAACTCTGGATTCCGCCCATGTGTGAAGAAGACACAACAACAGTTGGACAGAGTCATTGGCCATTGAACAGGCTGAGGCCTGTGAGCCACACAGATTCCAGACCCTAAACATGTGTGCAACGCGGGACTGAGCCACAGTTGACATGGGAAGGCTGATGAGATGGCAGGCAATGTATGTAACCAAGGACTTGTATTACAGTGATCATCCAGTCAAGAACACATAGGGGCATGCGTGCAATGCACATGGAGCATGAATGGGCACTCATGTCCCTGCGGGAGATCTGACCTATGCACAGTACAAGTGAGATACCCTGCATCAAGTACTAAGGCTGCACCACACGGCATATGTTTGGCAGATTCTACGCTGGAAGTTGGCATCTACACAGGACGCATGAACAAGAAAGTACACATTGGCAAGATTGAAGAACACCAGTGCAAAGGTGGAACTGGGGTGCAGAGTGGCAGAGGAGGGGCAAGGGAGCATGCCTACATGGAGACCCCGCATGCAGGCAGAGGAGACATGCATGACGGAAGCATTGCATTACTTACACATCAGAACCATGTACACGTCACATGTAGCGGCAATCATGCACAACACATCCCACAAGTGAAACACACACGTCCTCAACAAACACGCATCAACACTCACTGGATTGGGCATCAAAGTCCAGCATCTCTCCCACTCCTTCGACCAATTCAGGTGGTATGAACTCCGCAACGAGTGCCTCATGCGGATTGAGCTCTTCCTCCTCTGGTGCAGGCCCACCACCAGTCACCAGAGTCAAGTTGTAATTAGAGGCACGCTTAGCCTTAGTGCTGCGTTTGATGTCATTCCAACGCTTTTTGCGCTCTTGCGCCGTGCACACCTCATGGCCGAATGAACTGACATGTTCCGCAACATGCTTCCAGTGGGTGTCACGTTGGGCAGCCGTAGTCTGACTATTGGCACCCACTAGCATGTCACGGCTATGGCCCCGCACGTAGTCCACGAGGAAGTCCAGTTCCTGCTTACAGAAAGGCTTCTTCCTCGACGTGCAGGAGGTCGTGGCTGTGTGTGGGGTCCCAGCCTGTGCTGCAGGTGCAACCTTCCTCCTCTTGGACTGTGGCGCAGACCCTGGCTGGCTAATGCCGCCCTGACCAGTATGGCCAGTGGGTTCGGAGGATTGAGCCAAGGGAGTGGCAGGTGGAGGGATGACCAAAGGCCTGACTTGTGTCAGTGGCAGCTGGGTGCCCACTAATGGACCCTGCACAGCAACACCAGCTGTGGCAGGGTCATTGACCGCAACGGTCCTGGTTGGCAGACTCACAACCGGGGTGCTGTTGGGTACATCTGCCCCTGCACTTGCCAACACCCGGCTGTTCGGGGCAGCAGATGACATGACTGCCCCAGGGACACGTGTCTTGGTCTGAGCAGCCCGGCCTGCCCCTATGGTTTCCCCCCTGGCCTGTTGGAGATCTACCAAGGGCTCTTCAAGTGCCAACGCAGCCTGCGCTGGCAGACCCCGAGCCTGGGTGGCGGTGTCCACAGCTGCACCTGCAGCTACCACTACCCTTCGGCCCGTGGCATTCGATGGAACGGACTGCCGGGTCACACGAGCGCCAGTGCCAGATGCAGAAGCTGCATCCCCCGGAACCACAGGGGGTGGTGGCATGACTGCACCGACACATGGCACAACATTGTGCTCAAGTGGCGCACCCCTGCCTCTTCCCCCTCTGTGGCCGCCGTGGACACCCTGGAGTCCCCCTACTCCCTGGTCACCACGGCCACGTCCACCGACCACGCCCGCCACGAGGAGGACACCCAGCTGAGGCGCCCCTCACCTTTGGTGCCCTCCCAACCATGGCACAGATGTAGTAGTGCTGGCACAGATGGAGTGGTGCCAATGGGAGGTGTACACCACAATTGACCTGGGCAATTGGGGTGAAGGGGGTGGGAAGCAAGATGTTAACAGCCCCCCTGCACCTGCAAGGCTGTATGTGACCCCGGTGATGTGGTGACGGGTCACGCAATGCTTAGGCACCCCGAAACTGCAGTAAAACCGTGCACGCAACCCTGCAGCCTACGTGCGTGGATTCAACCTCCCGCAGTACGCGGTGGCACCCAGTAACACGAATAACGCGTACGCGTGGGACACGCAGGCTACTATGACATCGAAAATGGGTGCGATACACAGGGGCACCCGCAGTGGGAAAAAGAGCGTGCGCGACTCACCGTCTGACTAGCGCGATGCAGAAAAACACGCGTAGCCAATACCCCCGCCAAAAGAAGAGATACGTCCTTGATAGCTGTGAAGTTGTGATGGCGCGCGAAACAACAGGAAGCAGCAACACACGTCGGTCTCCATGAAAGGCACGTACAGCGAACTGCTGGGCCCGCTCACCTTTAACCCGTGCTGAGGGAAACGCACGCGCGCGTCACGTCACTTACGCGCATGGGCCCTTTCCTCGTATTACACGCGGACGTGCAGTTTTTCACGCGCGCTGAAATGCCCATTCACGCCTGTGCGCGTCACGTCACAGGGGCGCTTGCGCTTCAGGGGCCTTCTGTCCAATTAAATTGCGTATGCATGCAGACGCGCTTACGCGCTAAGGGCCTTTCCTCGAATTACACGCTGACGTGCCGAATTTTCACGTGCCAAATCACTCCCTATCAAGCTGGCCACGCGTAAGCACACGGAAGACCATGCTCCTGCCCAGAAGGCCGAACTACTGCCCCCCAGAGCCCCGAGCACGCTCCCACCTGCCATCTGCTGCTGCCTGACTGCCTGCTGCCCACGTGCCCTGCCATTTGCTGCCTGCACATCGGCCAGGGGTGCTGTTGCTGTGACCAACCCTGCTGGAACCGAAGACTCCCGACTGGGATTCCATCGCTCCACAGCCCAGCCCCAGGACCCAGTTGCCCACCCACTCCTGCCTCTGGGGTTTTCATATCGGGCACTGCAACATCTGGCACCACTGACAACCCCCGGCCAGAGAGGCACAGGGGCACCAGCTTCAGTGCCACCGAAGTTGGTGTCCTGGTGGAGCAAGTCCTGGGCAGTATGATGCCCTCTTCGGAAGTTCCCGCGCCGACAAGGAAGGACGGACTCGGATCTGGACTGACATCGTGACTGCCATCAAAGCGGAGGGGGTGGCAGTCCGCGACTTCCAACATGTCAAGAAGCGCTGAACAGGACCCTGAACAAGGCCCGGCGCCTCTTGAAGGCAGCGGATGCCAAGGGGCGCCGGGGCCACTTGTCGGAAGATCAGATGAGGGTCCTGGAACGCATATCCCCAGCGCTCCACGTCCAGGTCCTTGAGCGGCAGACCCGTCTGGAGTCGAGCGGTAAGTGTACATGCATCCTGATTGTGAGCTGTGCGTGTGGTGATGTTTCAGTAGTGTGCAGGTTGCACATCTGTTTGTACGGGGTCGAGTATGGGTGGGGGTGTACAGGGCCGTGGTGCTAACACATGCGAGGGCTGGAATGTGTGAGACATGGATGGTGCTTGTGTGTGTAGGCTTGCATGCCAAATGCAGTTGTGTGGGCACACATGTTTGGATGAATGTGTATGTAAGTAGACATGTCCGTGATGCCACGCATGTATGTTGTTTTCAGCTTCATGTATCAGCACTGTGTACATGTGCATTTGTGTGTATTTGACAAGGGTGCAACAGTGATGCAACATGGATGCATGTGACAGCCGGATGTGGAAGCCTGATTGGCAGATGTGACATGGATGCCCATCTGAACACTGCGACACTTGGCAGAGGTGTACACATGCATGCAAGTGTGGTGGTGTGTGTACATGTGTGGTGCACTTCCTGTGTTGCATGTGATGTCTGGCTCAGCTTTGCCTGCTCATGCTGTTGTATGGGTATGGATGGTGCTGGCAGTTGCGATATGGCTGTGGTATGCCTCATGTGTGGGAGTTGAAATGACATGTGTGTTGGGGATTGTGATGGCATGTCTGAGGTTTGCCAATGCCACTCATGTACAACTGTCATGTGTGTATGTGTCCATTGTACAGTGCCCTGATGCCTGTGTTTCATTTCTCCCTGTCTGCAGCGTCAACTGATGAAGAGGGCGGGGAAGGTGCTGTGGAGCACAGCGGCGGGGATCCCACCGCCAGCCGGAGACGCAAGGCCCGGCTCCCCTCCCATGTTGTCATCTCGTCGGGGAGTGAGGAGTCCGGTGCCACGTCCCAGGCCGCAGCTGCTGGGGGGAGGTCCAAGAGGCGGAGGTTGGAGTTGGACTCCTCGGCAGCAGAAGGGGCAGCTGGGACCCCACAGGGCCCAACGGGGGAAGATGGCACGGAGTTATCCAGGTTGGTGGGGGGTTTGGTGGAGGAGGAGGCCGTGCAAGCAACAGAGACGGGGTCTGGAGGTGGGGATCCCACTGGTGCTAGTGGTGCAGTGCAGGACCAGGGACAGGAGGCAGCACAGGCCGCCGCAGAGGTGCCTGTGTGCAATCCTGTCCCTGATCCTGTCCCTGCATCATCTTGCACCAGCAGGGATGCCTACGTCCAGACCCGTTTTCAGGCAGGGGATGAGCAAACGACAACTGGCCTTCCTCTGCCTGCGGACGTGGCTATCCGGGTCCGGGTTGAGCCTGTCCTGACTGGTGTGGCGTTGCGTCAACGGGCCATGCGAGGTGACCTGCAGTCTTTTCATGAGGAGACTGCACGTCATCTCGAATGGCTCGTTGACCACGTCAGCCTGCTGGGACAGGTCACCGAGGCCGGATTCCTCCGTTTGATGGGGCTTGCTACGACCCCCTCCTCAACTGAACCCCCTACGCGCCAGTCATCCTCCGTGCCATCTTCCCACCCATCAGTCACCTGGGTGCCCTGTGGAGCTGCCTCCGACGGTGCGGCCAGGCTGGTGGAGGAGGCATCCCTGCCACAGTCGGGAGTCGGACGTCCAGCAGGGGTGGCCACATCAACGACTGCACCCCAGCCGGCGGAGGATGTGCAGGCAGCAGGAGGCAGTGCACGGGCAGAGGCACAGCAGCAGCAGCAACGTGGTGGGAGCCATGAAGGCTCGGGGCCTTCAACATCGGAGGGGCAGACATCGGCCGGAGGGCAGGAGGACCCAGGACAGAGAGTGTCTTCCGTGTGGCAGTGGTTGGGCCACGCCATAGATGCGGAGCGGCAGCGGGCGGAAGAGGCACGGCTCACAATGGTCAGGGCGGAGAACTCCATGTGGAGGGCCCTGAGGCGGGCCGAGTGCCTCGAAGGCAATCCGCAGGTGGTTGGAGGCGGACACGTCGACGGCCCTGCGTACCCTCGGGGCCATGGAGGAGGACCGCCTCCGGGACATTGAGCAGGAGATCGATGATGCCCTGGCCCACGACATCCAAAAGTGAGCCGTCAGACTAGCCCGCTGCCCTTGTACATAGTTATGTAGGTAGTGTTAGGTTTCCTTTTTTTTAAATTTATTTTGGACCTTTTGGACATTGGCCACATTTTTGTATATAGTTTATTTTATTAGTTAGTGTAGTTAGATAGGTTTCATTTCTTTTGTTGGGATAATGGACCCTGGCTTGTTCGTCTGTACATAGTTCACTGTTGGATTGTATTTTTCTTTCCCAATTTACCCATGGAGCAATGGCTTTCAATTATTATTTCCCATTGGATTTTCTTTTGTGGACAGTGACTTTGGACACCATTACTTTGGATTATGATTTTTGGTTTTGCTTTTTTTCACGGACATGCTTCTTTTCATTTTTGTACATTCCCATTTCTGTTTCTTTATTTTTTATTCTATTTATGTTCCCTTTAATACATATTTTTTTATCGAACTTCAATGTGTAGTATCTCATTGGTTTCATGCATATCATGATATGGGTTTTGAGATTCACTGACACCCATTGGGTGTATGTGAGGGAAATGTGTTTGTTTTGAAACTTGCAATTGGTGTTCTGTCATGTAATTGCCAATTATGAGTGGGTGGATGCAATACTCGGGTGGGGGTTTTGCATTTGGAGGCTGACCATAGGGATCTAGATTGTGATGACATGTTGTCTGGGGAACATGAGTTGGGGCCTGCTGGCAGGTGCCCCACAGTGCTGGGGGGTGGGGGTGGTGGGGAACATGAGTTGGACATGGGTGGGGGCCTGCTGGCAGGTGCCCCACAGTGCTGGGGGGTGGGGGTGGTGGGGACATGGGTGGGGGCCTGCTGGCAGGTGCCCCACTGTGCTGGGGGGTGGGGGTGGTGGGGAACATGAGTTGGACATGGGTGGGGGCCTGCTGGCAGGTGCCCCACAGTGCTGGGGGGTGGGGGTGGTGGGAGACATGGGTCGGGGCCTGGTGGAGGGTGCCCCTGCACTGCTGGGGGATGGGGGTGGTGGGAGACATGGGTGGGGGCCTGCTGGCAGGTGCCCCACAGTGCTGGGGGATGGGGGTGGTGGGGAACATGAGTTGGACATGGGTGGGGGCCTGGTGGAGGGTGCCCCTGCACTGCTGGGGGATGGGGGTGGTGGGAGACATGGGTGGGGGCCTGCTGGCAGGTGCCCCACAGTGCTGGGGGGTGGGGGTGGTGGGGAACATGAGTTGGACATGGGTGGGGGCCTGCTGGCATGTGCCCCACAGTGCTGGGGGGTGGGGGTGGTGGGAGACATGGGTGGGGGCCTGGTGGAGGGTGACTCTGCACTGCTGGGGGTAGGGGGTGGTGGGAGACATGGGTGGGGGCCTGGTGGAGGGTGACCCTGCACTGCTGGGGGATGGGGGTGGTGGGAGACATGGGTGGGGGCCTGGTGGAGGGTGCCCCTGGTGGCTGGGGGTGCAGGGGGACATGCGTTGGTGGGCAGTAGTGCAAGTTGACATGTGGGTTGGCTGGGGGGCATGGCCATGGTGGATGGGGTGCCTGCATGACATGTGCAGGGTAGGCCCCTGTGGTGTGAGCCACCTGCAGGGGCCGTGGAGGGTGTAGAGGGAACACCTGGGAGGACCCACACGTGCAATTCACGTGTGGTGCTCCCCGCGCACCCCTGTAATACACGTACCCTGATGGAATCGCGTGTGGAACTTCAAGCGCACCCCTGTGATACACATACCCTGCTGAAATCGCGTGTGGAACTTCCCGCGCACCCCTGATATACACGTACCCTGCTGAATTCACGTGTGAAAATTCCCGCGCACCCCTGATGTACACGTACCCTGATGGAATCGCGTGTGGAACTTCAAGCGCACCCCTGTAATACACGTACCCTGCTGAAATTGAGTGTGGAACTTCCCGCGCACCCCTGGAATACACGTACCCTGCTGACTTCGCGTGTGTGACTTCCCACGCACCCCTGGAATAAACGTACCCTGCTGATATCGTGTGTGAAACTTCCCGCGCACCCCGAAATACACATAGCCAGGACATTCGCGTGTGGAACTTCCCGCGCACCCCGAAATACACGTAGCCAGGACATTTGCGTGTGGAACTTCCTGCGCACCCCTGGAATGCACGTACCCTGCTGATATCGCGTGTGAAACTTCCCGCGCACCCCGAAATACACGTAGCCAGGACATTCGTGTGTGGAACTTCCCGCGCACCCCTGGAATACACGTACCCTGCTGATATTGCGTGTGAAACTTCCCGCGCACCCCGAAATACACGTAGCCAGGACATTCGCGTGTGGAACTTCCTGCACACCCCTGAAATGCACGTCCCCAGCTGAAATGACGTGAGGTACTTCCCGCGCACCCCAGTGATACACGAAGCCCGCTTGCCGTGCTGGTACAGGGTTAGCGCAGCCCTTTGCGCTGGATTGGGGATTTTGATGGCTTTTCCCTGCGCGAGAGGCGTTCTTGGGGGCGTAACTGGCGCTGCTGCAGGGTCGCTGCACCACTGTGCGCCACGGCTGGTTTTGGTGGCTGGTATCCATGAATACGCTGTGCGCGGAAATGGGTTTTGGCGCACGCGGCTGGCGCAGGGATTCGCACGCGCACACTGTGCGCCAGCCGCGTGCGCCACTTGTGCGCTGGATTCTATGAATTACCCTCAAAATGTCTTCACCCGCCCACCACTGAATCTGCTACATCTGTCCTGACTATCAGTTCTTTTCAAGCGCCATGATGCCTTGGGTGAAAGAGCACACACCACAAACGCTGCTTGTCAGAAGACTTCACCTGCCTATCAACCAGACCACGACATCAGATTACTGCTGAGACAGTGGACGAACATAGGGGTGAAAGGAGTCTTGTGCTGAGAATCTAAAACAGAGAGACAACCTAATAATCCATCGACATATAATCAGTGCTGTATATGGTACATGATTACCATGGACATCTGGGAGCTGGGAGAGCACTCGAGCTGATTTGTCAACATTCTAGTGAGACTTTCCAATGCAGGACCAAGGCAGACCTCGTGGATATATGCCAGCTGTTACCCCAAATACTGAAATATGCTTGACCGAGATTCTTGCAGATCCTCCTGCCCTACTAAGAAGATCAAGTCGTGAACTGAAGCCAGTGCCAAGACTATAAAGAATCGTAGAGTGGGACTCATCATTCAGCCTCAGTACAACTATCTACAGCATCACCCTGTGATGCCATGATGTTGGTGGAAAAATCCTGGCTCCCTCTATCACCTATGAAAATACAAGTCATGAAACCTATCGGTGCTCCAGACTCCAACAAATAATCTGAAACAATGATTTACTTAGAGAGGGAGGGAAAAATCCCCATTTAAAATAAAATCTCTATTAAGCCTGCATGCGACACATGCCACATGAGGGCTAACCCTGTGCAGGCATAAATAATGGGGGTCATTACGACCCTGGTATTAAGGGTTTAACGGCGCTGTAAAAGGTGTCGGCGCCGTTAAACCCTTAACGCCTGATTACGAGGTCCCTTTGCGGGACCTGACCTTAACGGCTGGTTTTACCAGCCGTTAAAGTAGGGTGCCGCAAAGGGACCTTGGTGCTAATTACGGTACCGCAATTTGCGGTACCATACTTAGCGCCTTCCCCAGTCCCATTGAGCCCTATGGGGCGAAAATGGGAATGGGGAAGGGCCATGGTGAAATGGGGAAATACCACCCCACCTCCTTGGAATGGGGCGGTATTTCCCCATTTCACCATGGCGGACTCGTTACAACCCCGGCACCAACCATGGTGCTAATAGCGCCATGGTTTAGCGCCGGGGTTGTAATGAGGGCCATTGTCATGATGGTCCCAGAAAATGTCATTTAAACATGTGTTAGGCTTACGTCTGATTATATGAGGCAAAGAATGAAAAAAACAGTACCCTGTAGAGCCCCTGAGCAAGCCCCTCAGAGGGTCTGTCACAGTTACTGGTACGCTGCACTGTGCACCACATCGCCAGATAAATATTAGAATTATAAGGAGAGCTGAGGATTGTATGTGTAAATGAGAAAAAAGTAAAGATTGGACATTTTGAAAAGGGGGTGTTCCAATGCTGTAGGAAAGGGCTCAAGCCAGGGTGCCCACCTTTAACGTTGTTCAACATGAACATTCCAGGCTCGCTAACAGGAAGTGTTTTTTCTGTGAGGAGTTTGACTGTTGCTGAGTGAAGGAGACAGACTGACAGGGAGATAATTGCATTTGGGAAACACTTTCCAGCCTCAAACCACTCCTTGGACCCCAACCTGAGGTCCCAACCATCCACTTCACAGCCTCTCTAGTTTATCCTTCCAGCTGCCAGTTAGGTGCCAATACTTGGAACTGGTGAATGTCTGGTCTGCAAGACCCCAGTGGCTTGGCAAGTGGATCACTTGTGTGGCTGCGAGAGGAGTAGAGTCACTAAACAGAAAATCATAGAGCTTATCCAGAGTGGAAGACTCATGCGTCTGTGTCATCTGGAGCATGGTTGCAGTTCAGCAACAACTGTACGGGAGCCCGCCTGGGTGAATCAAGTTGAACAGTCCCTTCAGAAGCCCGCGGTGGGAAGAACCCGGGGATCAGAAGGAATCTCTGCAGAGAGGAGTATGGTGAAATGAATCATCTCTTATATCCCTTTAATGACTTTAAAGTGTGCATTACCAATGTTTTCATTGACCACTTTCAGTTTGGCCTAGTACTCGTGCTTTTTCCCGCAGCAGCGTTTTCACATTACAGATTGGAGTAGGACTGTGTTTTCCTAGAATAAGTGTACCGGCTCCGAAACTTCTCGGGGTTTAGGACCAGTAAGAGGTCTGTGAGCTATTCAGCTCTGGGAAAGCTTGGCAGGAGCCCATCCGGGAGTTGCAGGGGGATAACATGGGGTGTGAATAACTAATAAACACTCTTGCGGCACACAAGGACCTGTAGATATCTGAAAAGGCTACAGTTCTTATATACCTTGTTATTTTTTGATGGGTTGTTCCTAAACAAAATAAGAAAAGGTTCCAACTATTTGCGTGAGTGTTTGTGAGCCACAGAATCACCATGTCTTGCAGCAGGGTCCATTGGAGCCTTTTTAAATACTCAAAGTGTGGGCCCACCACTCATACACCATCAGAGATTCTGGCATATTCATATGGTTCCAATGGCATACCATCATTGGTAATGACGGCCCCTCCCCTGTGCAGGTGAAACTCTGTAGCATCTCCCTCTCACCATCACGGGTTTGCATAAAGGGCCATAAGAAAGGGAGAAAAGTGGTTTAGATCTGAATGTAAATAAGTGTCAAAAGAACTACCCTAGGGAACTTCTTTTGTTGTCAATCTGCTTATATAGACTGCCTTGCACAAGCCATGCCTGGAAAGACACCATACATACTTGCTGATATTATGCAAAGGGTTTGCCTGTAAAACTGCAAGAAGGCAACTGCTGTTGTAGAAAGGGTGAATAAACCATAGCGTAGGAGAGTCAAGAGCTCGCTGCAGGTCATCCCACCATTGCCGACACACCACGGTGCCAACCACACAAAAAAGCACCAGCCTCCTAAAACCCTTCATGGCGATCCTGGGACACCATAGCGCCACTCGTGGCATGCTTCCAAAAGAAAGACAACTGAAGCCAAAGAAGACTAGGATGAGCTACAAGTAAGCCACATGATTGGTGCACTGGCCACATGACAGTTACCTCAATGGTTCCATGTCATTTTGCCAACCCCCTTTTTTCCGACGGGTGTTTTGCTGTGTGAGTTTTGCTGAAAAAGTTCATCAAAATGTTTTTTTAATTATTTTTGGGGGGTTTCCCCACAAGCCTCCCTTAATTTAATAATTATTTTATTTCCCTTCTCCCCAACCCTTTATTTACCCCCCCAAAAACACTCGCTGAAGATTTTCGCCAAAACTGCCACTGCAAAACACCCGTCGGAAAAACGGGTGTCGGCAAAAGGACGCAATACCATCTCAATGGTGATCAGGTCTTCTGAAAGCCTATCTAGACTGGGTTGTCTGAAATCTGGACCTAAACAAAGGTTACCACCTAGCATGGATGAGCCTCTCTGGTTAGAGGGTTTGCAGATTTGGAGTATCATCACCACCTAATTCCTTCAAGAAGCAGCATAAAGCACCATTGCTGTAGTCAAACCACCTTCCATTACAGCAATGGAACTACACATCCGGAAGACCAAACAAATAACTTAAAGTGACAATAGACACAGTCTTAAAAGGATTGATCGATGCAAGTTTCCTGCTGAATCCTGAAAAAAGTGAACTTGACAGAAAATAACGCAAGTTCCTAGAAATATCTCGACTAAGGAATTTAGTTAATCTTAAAAACCAGTGACAACCACAGTGGACACTCCCACACTGACAGATGTGGAAGACATGTGGCTATTAGTGGACACAGACCGTCACTATACAATACATCAGTGACTTCTTAACCACCATCATGCTACTGAGGGAATTAACCAAGCATGGCCAACCTTTTGTGTAATCCACCTAAAAATCAAAGCAGGCTTTGCAGGCAACAGCATAACATAGTCCAAGCTTTGATCCTGCCATTTGCAGGGCTAAGGGTGGGTGTGAGGGCAGTAAGATAAGGTGATACACTAGCCCCCAAAAAGAAAAGCTGTCTATTATATGGGCTTGCAGACAACAGCACATGGTCCTTTATGGTAACCCATTCACCACACTCACAGAGCACCATACCTTCTTGATGATTAAGAACAACCTGAACTCAAAAGTGACTTTGAGAATCGAACAATAGGGATGGATATTCTGAAATATAACTTTCAGATAGACCACAAGAAGAATATTCTCTAGCTATATTGTCAAAGCACCCACTAAGAGTCACCATGACACAGGAGAAGGTTGTGAAATAAACATCATTCCAGGAGCAGCACCAGAAACTATGCCACTCAATCAGATTTCAGAGCACTGAAGAAGGGACCTGACCATCAAAAAGGTCCACAAATGTATGAACGAACAGAGATGAAGACGTAACACAAAATCACGTCACATGTGAGGCATTAAAACATGCCTATAGAGTTATCTGAATCCTACTTTGTGCTTCGTACATAATGATCCCTAACCAACTGCAGAAATAGATTTTTGACAACGCACACAAAAAATAATGAAACACTGTTGTGACATGTGCTTTGTGATGGTAGATGCTATAGTGGCAAGGTGGTAGGGGCATGCCACCTTTATCAGTGCTCAAACAAACCAGAGATGCTAGAGATCATGCATATGTCTGTAGTAGCATCTGACGATATGTATCATCTGGATTCCCCCTTGCCATGGTGGCACTGTTGACAGGGGCAGGGGTGTTCATCCCTCTATGGGAAGTTGCCTTTTCAGCAAGGAGGATGTCTAGTACCCACAAGATGGAAAATGGCCGGCCAATCAATCGAAGTGTGTGACCTTGCTTCTCCAACTCCGTGGGAATGATGCATGGGAAGATCACACTTTGTGTGAGATGAACTGGATGAGAGAGCTTTTCACAGGAATGATCAAAGCGACTGTCAAAGGAAGTAATGCAAGCTACATACCACTAAATCCAGTGTTCGTGCATCCATGAGAGCGTACTGAGATTCACCACATGGCTCGGCGAGCACATGCAACATTGTAATTTGTGCCAGGGTGGAAATCAAAGACTGGCCTGCCACAGCTAACTGAACTTCCACCATAGGATCGTGAGAGCTTCCTTTATTTTTATTGATTTTTATTGGTTATTTATAACACACTTAATACCCAGAGGTTTCTAAACACGGACCCAGGGATAGAACCTGTGTTGCTCCGCATCGCCTTGCTTTCAAGGCGAGCGCGTTGCCCCTGACCTATCCTCCCGAGACTAGACTTCCTTGCTGCCAGTCACAGTGAAAAGAGGGGCGGTGGAGCACCAGTGTTTAAACACCCAAATATAGAGTCTGATGCCATGCTTGATGCCAATTGCTAACAGTAATAGTTGTCAAAAGGAGTTGGACCCAGAACCCATCGTGTGTCAAGAATCCTTTTTTCCACAGACAGCTCTCCCGCATAACATGATAGCCTTTGATCATGATTGCACAAACCCTCTCGTTGATCTGAGTCACTTCATTGCCGTCCAGCATTTAGGTGTAATCCATGCTCCTGGCATGCTCATGAGACATCATATTACTGGAATGCATGTTCTTGGATGTATACTTCGGTCCACTGCCATTTGCAAAGTCTCCAGGCGCTATGACGGATCTGTGGGGTTAGGAAAGTGGGAAGAGAGGGAAAATGTAAGATAGGTTTGCTGCTGCACCGAGACTCACCATTCGGAGGTACCTGGGTACTGTGTGCGGTCCTGTGTCTAGGCAGCCGGTGTCGAGAGAATAGGGCAGTGCGAGGGAAAGCCACCCCCTACCAGATGTCTCCAAAAAACCTGGAGAGCCGCAGGGCGCCCACAACTGGCAAAGCATAATTTACGTTGATTTGGGAGGGTCCTGCGTCCGTGGTACTTGGGTGAATATGCCGCAGCAGTGGTATGTAAGTTTGTAAATTAGTTGCAGAGTTCTATTCTTTGAGTCTGTAGGGACGGAGTTTAAATTGCCCGGGTACCCGTGGCATACTTGTTCTGCATTTAGCCAGAGTTTGCTCCAACATCTCTTTAACTAGGAGCCCAATATATCTTTTAAATGTGCAACAATGTGTCCCCGCCTTTCTAACACTGGCCTCTATTTTCTAGCTTTGCTTATACTTTGGGCTGGACGCTCTGCATTCCAATCACCTGTTTTTGCTTAAGCTGAATTCCACAGCCTTGAGGGATTATTAGCCCCTCAACTGAAATGACCTCTGCCGTGGGGTCGTCTTCAGTATGAAGTTTCATAAATCTTCAAAATAGAATACTTTAAATTACAACGTTTTTGTACAGACAGTATTTTCCGGTTTGCTTTGTTTACAGCGGGAGAGTTGTATAATGTGCTCTTCTATGATGCCAGAAGTAGTTGTGTAGCGTGCTCTGCTGCCTTCTGCTATTTTTTTTTATTTTTTATATGTGTACATGTTGTGTAACTGTTTTGTCTTTGCATGAGCTGTGAATGCAATACTGAGACGTTGCTGGTGCCGGGCTCTTAAAAAAAACTGTAAACTACTGAAACAGCTTTCCGTCCTCCTCCAGACTAATATTTGCAGTATTCGTGTGATTTGGCTCTTTTCTCGGCAGTAAATCACCCCCTGTTGAATTTAGCTCATTTCCTATACCCCAGGGCAAATTGACTCGGTCACTGCGAGGGAAACATTTGTTTCTCTGTTTTGCTGCAAGCGCGCGCAGATTGAGGTCAGGAAGCGGTCATGTCCAAGAGCCGGGTTCTCGAAAATGGCGCACCTATAATAAAGGCTGGGGGAAGCGTGAACACGAGGCCGTCACCAGTCTCCCGCTGTCCACTGGCTCGAGATGTAGAAAACGATTTGACTCTTATGACAGCAGTAATCACCCTGGCTGCCTGTCACGCAGGAGAAAAGCAGACTCTGTCACCAGAAGGCCCTTCTTAGGCACCCCAACAGCTCGTGCACAGCCATGGCATTGCTAATGGGTCTTTTGTAGGTCACAGCTGTATACACCCACACTACACATGTCCTATATACAAAATAAAGCAATGCACGCGTGCCAGTGATCAACATCATCTCAAAGGGACATTTTGAAACAGAAGGGAACATTGTGATTGACCTGGGTTACTAAAAACGGATCTTGCCTCTTTAATCTGCTCCCCTGCCAAGAAGTGTCAACATAAAGGAAATATTATTATGCAACAACATATTTCCCGAATAAATCAATCTTGCAACTGCAAAACTACTCGGAGCAATGAGATACACATTTTTTATGGATGCTGGCAACAATGGGACTACAATTGTCCAGAACCCCAGTGTGCAAGGGAGAGATAATATTGGATTTTATGTTTCCTATTTAAAATCTAGATGTTCTGGTCAGCCATGTAAGGAAAACCATATATGCTACGGTTATCATGCATCTGCAAAACCCTTGCAAGTCATTGAAAATGTCATGATCAATAAATTGCAAAATAAAAGGTTAAAAAAAAAAGCTTGCAACTAATCAGACAATCCTCTAATTTCCTCTAGACTTGCATGAGGTAATAGGCCATTAGATGCAATGGCCCACAAACACCAATGCCAATGGTAGCCTCTAGCATCACCAGATTCGCAACCTCGAGATGGTAGAGGCAAACAGAGGGCCACAGGGACCCCTAAAGGCGATCAGAAGGTGCCCCACCTCAGAAAGGTGCATATAATTCTACCCACATGAACATTGAAGCATTTCCCCAAAAAGCTCAGAATGAGTATTAAACGATGGCCAAACAATGATCAAAGAAGCAGTCCTAGTCCAAGTTGATATGTGGAGCTATATCCCCCCTGCGGTAGAGCATCATTTGCACACACCCAATGCCCGCAGATCAGAAACTCTTGTAAAGAACTCAAGACAGGAGAGAGTGGCCAGTGGGACTCTTGCAAGTGTTTAGCAGCCAGGGTCCACATTCCGGTAGAGCGTAATAATCAAATCTTGCTGAATTTTTCTGGGATCATAAGGTAGCTGTTTGTTTGTTTTATTCATTTCTATAGCGCACCTTAACCCGGGGGTATCTGGGCGCATTTGACATTTTACAGGAGTTACAGGTATACAAGGACATGGCATACGGAAGTTACATATATATACAGCGCATCTTGGAGACGCTAAATAATTACATACAGTATGATGAACACGAATTAGCTTGTGGAGCCGTGGTAATAAAGTAATAGATTAGTTACATCCAGCATGCAGGTAAAGAAACAGTTTGGGAATCCGTGGTAGTAAGGTTAAGCAGAATGTTGTTGCTTCTCGGCAAGCCATTTAATAAAATTGTTTCTGAAGTTGGTGAATTAATTGTTCATTTTCAGGGAAAGAGGGAGTGTGTTCCACAGCTGAGCGGCCATGACTGGGAAACTACTCCCAGAGCCAAAAAAGGGGGGGGTTTCCAACAAACTACCTTACCATATCCTCACCGGAGGTCACACACCTGGTCTCACACCAAATTCATGTATTCACAGACCATCAGTCTTTTAACAAATATAAAGAGATGGCAGGCTCAATTTTAGCAAAAATAACTCATCAATTTATTATATTTTCTAATAAAAACCGACCATTTGGTCGCATTTGCAAAACTCATTATACATAAAAAACACAAATAAAAGAGACAATTGATCTATAATTTGAATCTTGTGTTGCGTTCACACAATGCTTGATAATCAACAGTAGTGGTGTTAGTAACACATGGGTGACTTTAAATTAGCCAGTTCTTATTTTGCTAAACAGTCCCCAAAATCTTTGTGTCGACGTGCACAAATCCGTTTCCAGCCTTAATGTTTTGATCCCAAACCGACTTATCCTTGATTTTTGTTGATTAGTCGTGTATGTAAGGCTTTCTTCAGGACACAATATTCACAAGTACAGAATGTCACACAATCAAATGTGCAATGTCTCGAAGTATCTCCAGCAGGGGCAGACGGGCGCACCGTCCGGAACCTGCGGGTGGTGTGGAGGCGCTAGCTATGGAGCCAGCGTTGCCAACTCCTCAGTCCGGAAAGTAGCGAGCAGCATGGGATGCAGGATAGCCACTACAGCTGGGAAACTACTCCCTCCTGATTTTTGGAGTTTGTATACTGGGGATTAGCAGGCTGAAATTATTGGCGGACCTGGTGACTCTAGCTGAAGACCTGAGGTTAAACTTCTCAGTTAGATAAATAGGCGCTGCATAGTTCAGTGATTTGTACATGAGGGACATAGTTTTAAGTTGGATCTTATCATTAATCAACAGCCATTTATGTTGTCTTCTATATGAGCTCTCCTTGAGATACTTAAGGCAGATCTCAGGGGGTTATTTTGCAATGTTTGTAATTTATTAAGAACAAATTTACTTGCTCCCAAGTACAATCCGTTGCAATAATCCAGATTGGATTGTATTAGTGCTCTGGCAAGGGTGATACAGCTTTCTTTGGAGAGCAAAGGTTTGCAAGCCCTGATCAGTTTCCCCATGTAAACAGTAGCCGAGGCTGTGGCATTCACGTGTTTGTGACCTCTTTGGCCACTGGTATTTTGTTTCCATCGATGTTGAATGAGTTATATTCTGTATTTAATTTGTTCAGGTTAGATGAGCAGGCCACAATCAGCAGCTCAGTTTTATCGTCATTCAGTCATAGGCTGTGAGTGGCCATCCATGCCTGAATGATTAGATAGATTTTGTTCACAAGTAATACGTCGCTGTCATAGATACCCATCAGAGGGAGGAGGATCTGGGTGCCATCTGCATAGTTAGTGTAGGTGACACCCAGAAGGTCCAGGTCATCGAATAACGGCTTTGTGAAGATGTTGTACATAGTGGGTGATACGCAGGAGCCTTGGGGGACTCTGCATGTAATAGGAATGGGATCAGCGGCAGCTGATGGAGAGAAGACTTGCATTATTCTATTGTTTAGGAACGATTGTATCCATGTAATGGCATTCTGCGAGAAATGGGCTGCAGAGGAGAGGTGGTTGCATAAAACTGTGGGATGTTTTTATCCACGCATCCAAGCCCTACCTCAAAACTGTGCAGTACTGACATGGAAAACATCATGACGGCCAGAGCTTCCCAGAAAATGCACAGGGAAATGCATGAAGAATAGGCTGCCACTCATTTTTGCCGATGTTATGGGCACAGAAGGACACTGCCTAAAACCACCATTGGACTACCCACACAGTAGTCTGAAACCATTGGGAATGGCAATGCTGATTGCCAAAAGCAAACCCATAACTGTTGGGAATTCATTTTCTTAAATCCCAAAAAGGGGTGCAGTACCAGTACTCACCACTATCAAAAAGCCGGCGTTTTAAAACAACACCAGATTTTACTTTTTTGTGTAAAACTGAATAAATGAACCCAAAACATGCCAAAGAAAGACTTACTGAGAGGTGGATCCAATGTAAAGTTATATTCTGAAGTGACTTGAAGGTTTATAACAAGACTGGCTGAGCTGTGGATTTCAGCAGTTTAAGTAAATTTGGACTGAAAGACACTAAAAATCTAAGTGTTTAAATTGACTGAGTGACCTACTTTTGAGTGTCACATAGGTTGCAATTGTTTAAATGTCATAGTTTTAAACTTAGAATCAGCATTCTAGCTGCATATGTAAAAATGTTTAGTTTTATTTGAATGCAGAAACTGGGGAACAGAAATGACATATAGCTAAAAACTGGCTTAAAGAGATTCCAATTTTGCCTGGCAACTACCCCCCATCAGGAGTGAAACTTGAGTCACAGCTGTGTTCCCAGGCCTATCTGCCTTTTGCTGGCCACACTAAGGATATGCCATCTCTCTGATAATTGAATTAAGGGGAGCCCCCACAGAATACAGGAGCTCTGAACAATGCAACCCCCTTCACCCAGGCAGATGGTTTATTGCAGATGTCGTAAATGGAGCTTCCTCCTGGAAGGACAGGGGAGGAGCACTGCCTGTGAGAGCAAGCTGGCTTGGCAGAACTGGAAAAACCAGAAATTCAACCTTGTGCTGGGGGGAAACCACACCCCTTTGGGGCCAGAACATAACTCTAAAAAGATGAATAACTCATAGTACGGACTTGTGAAAATTATTTAAATGACACCATAATTCTTGTGATTTTTCTGCCCACATTTTAAGACGTGTTAGGACCCGGTGGTATGTTCAGGGGGGTTTTAGCGGAAAAGAGGATATTACTCAAAATGTATGCATGTGAAAAATCTGACACTTTATCAATTAATGTCCATACTCCTTGCGCACATGTGTGTAAATTTGGGTTAATGTCCGACATTGCAAAATCAGTTAAAAAGTGAAATATGTGCCATTTCTGAATGCAAGCCCCCAGGAAGAGCAGAGTTTGAACAGGGGATACCTCCTGTGATATGTGAAGGGTGCATGTAATTTTAAACAAATGTGTACCTGTGCAAATATGTTTTTGGTTCAAATCTAGATTTGTGTGCAAGTTGACAGGAGGAGTGGACTTTCTGCAGGCTGTAAAATGACATCGCTCTGACTCACAGTTCCTTCCCCAATCATGGGAGAGGGGAGAATTGGGCCAATGGCAAGTGGAGAGGGGTAGGGTCTAGTGATGCTGCACACACACCCATTTTAAAAACAGATAAAAGCAGACAGACAGGACAGATAGGGACCTTCAAATCCATTTGCAGCTGGAAGCTCTGCCGGGAAAATCCATACTTTACCTCCCTCAACCTTCAGAGAGCAGACATAGAGACTTCAAATCTATCAAATTTCCAGAACCAGAGAGAGAGCAGAGCTGACCCAGATCACTGTTAGCAGAACCAGAGAGAGCTGACCCAGATCATTGTGAAGAGACCCAGACCAGACCGGAGTCCAGTCCAAAACCTGACCAGATCCGTGGCGAGGCCTAATTCAAAAATATAGTGTGAGTACCTAGCAGAACTGTGCAGAACCAATCTCTTAGTTAAAATAATATAATTCAATCTATTTTAATCTAAGTAGAACTGTCTCCTAACTGTCACCTGTCATTTGCAAAGCTGTCACCTGTCATTTGTAAAGCGGTCACCTGTCATTTTCTAGTTGCAAGCTGCACTTGTCTTTTTGAACTTTAAAATTTCAAATCTGAAAAACTACCTTTATTTAAACGCTCATATCTCCGTAACCGTTTGTGCTAGAGACTTGCAGTAACTTTCCTCTGAAAGCTGGGAATCGTGGCTTTTCTACGAACCTAGAACCGATACTTTTGCCGCAATCGTGAAAAACGCACTCGCGAATTTTGCCGCGATTTGCAAATTTCTCCACGTGTAAAAATCTGCTGCTGCTTGCCTTCCGTTAAAGAAAAAATTTGTTTAACCTGCCAATCATTCCTGAATCATTGCTAGGGTGAGCCTGGACTAATATTAACTTGATACCACTCACCCTGAACCTCCTAGAGGGAATTAAAAGCATTTTAGCATATTTTTCACTTCATTGCCAGCACATATAAAAGCATTTTGGGCCTGTGTTTCAAACTTCTGTAGGCTAAGCTTGCTGGGGTGAACTGAATTACAGTTGATTGCATTTCTGAGAACTGTGTGCTTTCCTTCCATTTCCTTGCATTGCATAAAGGGGGGAGGGGATTGCCAGAGAAAAGTGATTACATTGCTTTGTTGAAATTATATTGAGTATTTTCTGTATTGCATTTCATTCAACATTACATCCATCTGAACTTAGATTAAGTATTCTCTACCACCTTATTCTTCTGTTCCTATTTACAAGTGTGCTAGTGCCAGACTATCCATTATTGATTACTGATCAGATTAAGTGTGATATTCAATTATTAATTTATTATAAAGCGTGATATAATATATATTGTTTAAGTTATCAAATAAACCTTTAAACTTGCAAAACAGAACTACTTCTTGGCTCAGTGGGGTCAGGGGGATTCCAAGAGAGGGGTGTTATATAGGGGTAGTCATCCAGAACGCATGAACTGGACATAAAGATATATCAATAAGGGTTTCCATTCAGTATCCCAGACTAGGCATTGACTTAGCTGTAGTGTTGAATTGAATCCTCTTACAAATTGGGGGCTCGTGCCGAACGTTTGGATTAGATCTATCACTTGTGCAGATTAATACAGCGTGCCAGCTGACCAGATACACATATCCGGTCGGAGCACACGCTGTGTTACGCTGTAAAGCGCTCCTCAAAGGAACGCTCTAAGAAAAAGGTCTGGTTTGCAAAAATAAAATACTAATTCCTGTAAGTCAGGACAGAGACCAATCTCTAGAATGACGACCTTAGTAGACATGAAAATAGCCAGAGAGCACTTCTTACATAAGTTATTTGTGAGAGGTGAGTGGACTCACCAGGACCGCACGGTCTGGCTGCAGGCCATCACGCAACAGGTCACTGAAACAGGGTCAGATATATGGGGAGATCAGGGTCCCCTACATGTGGCCCTGAGTGAACTATACATGGCTCCTAAAGCTAAGGATGAACAAGACAAGATGGTTAGGATAGCGGCATACCTGTACCTATATATGGGAGACATGCAGGATAAATGTACTGAAAGCCAAGATCTGGCGAATAAGCGACAGATGGCGTTAGAGAAGGTCCAATCTGACCTGGTCTCTTCTGAGCAGAGGCTGCAGGGGAGCCAGGAGTCAGAAAATGAGAGCAGACAGCACATCATTAAAATAAAGAGGGATATGGACATCCTGCAACAGGAAAAGGCTGACCAGGATACCAGATTTCTGGCCTTGCAGAAGGAGTACCAAGAAGGTTTGGACTCCCTACTGCAGAGCCAGAAAAAGCTGGAGCAACAGTTAGACTTCAATAGAGCATGTGCTGAGCAGGTAGTCACCCTGCAAAGCCACCTAGATAGGGAGAAGGCAGAGAGCAATAAACTGATTTTGAAAGACCTGGATACCCAGGCAGAATTTGACCAGGAGCGCCAGAAAGCTGGTGCCTTCCAAAGGCAAAGGGACGACCTGGCGGCACAGATGCAGGCTCTTAGTCAGGAAAGGGATACCTTAGGCCAGGAAGTCTGCCACTTAAAAAGGAAATTGGAAGAAAATCACCTGGCCCACCAGGGACTGGGTGACCTCCAAAAAGAACACCAGGACTTGCTAGAGCACACCAGGAGGGTGGAGGATGCTCTGGCAAGACAGGAGCAGGCCAATAGGGACACAGCTCAGGAGGTAACCCTCCTGCAGCAAAGATTGGCCCAGTGCTCCAGGACCAATCAGGAAACGCAGAGAGAGAATGAGGCTCTCTGCCAGCACAATGATAGGCTCCAACAACAGGTAGCGATGCAGGAGAGACTGATAGAGTCTAGTAAGGCCTTAACTGAGGAACTGAAGGCGCAGGCTCTTGCATTGCAACAGGGAGCAGGGGCGGATAGAGATGAGGTTCGGTGGGAAAGGGAAACTCCGGAGCATAACCTCAGGAGCCCTAGTACCAGAGGCCCTCATACCTCTCAGTCCCTGGACTCTGCCACTCCCATGTCCCCTGGCGCACATGAGCACAGGGCCACAGGGATGGCAGATTACTATCCAGCCAGAAGCATGGGGCTCATAGGCCAGTACCACCCAGGAATGGAGGGGCGGGCATCCGGGTATGGGCACCCAAGCACAGTGCAATTTAATGGGGAACCCCAGGAGAGTAGGCCCATTAAGGGCATCCTGAAAACCTCTGCCCAGTTAGGTCAGTGGAGGGGGTACCCATCCAATCCTGGCAGCCAGGAGGGATCGGAAGACTCCTCTGAGCGGTACAGGACACAGGAGACCAGGTCCCCACATTCTGCCAGCCATTCCCAGGCTCGCAGAATCCGGGAAAACCTGGAAGAACAGACGGGAACCTCTGGGAGCAGTGCCTCTGAGTCAGAAGATGAATGGACCAGGGTTACCCGAACCAAAAGGGCCAGTAAGGCAAAAAGGGCCTTGCTTAAGGACCCCTTAAAGCAGATTAAAGCGATCAGGAGCGTCATCACGCCTTACCATAAGAACGCTAAGTATTCTGTTTGGGAGCACTTAGAGTTGTTTGAGCAAATGATGGAGACTTTCCATTTGAAGGACAGCCAAAGCTGTATTCAATATGTAAAGTGGACCTTCTCCCCGGAATACTCCAGTTTCTTTGCGGGGCTGGAGGACCAAAATCATGTAAGATGGTCCATCTATAATGCGGCCATCTTGAAACATTTTTCTGTTCACAGAAATCCTCAAGAGGCTCGCAAGGCAGCCTACAATTTGCAATGTGGGGAGGATCAGGCCCCACAAGAATTTGTGCAAGAACTGAAACGTGCTTTTGCGCAGACCACCAGAAGGGTGCGCACAGACAGTAGAGAATTAATTAATACATTTTTTCATGCCTTGCCCAAATACATAATGACCCAGCTCGTGAGGGATTTTCACGAGAAAAGATCTTTAGACTGGGTCATTGAACAGGCGACCCGGATCTATGAGGTGCAGAAGCCAATAGAAAATAAAAATAATGCGCCCAAAAACCCCAAAGCCAACAACACCCCTGCTGCTGCCAAGGTGGCAGAGGTAAAGGTCACCCCCGTTTTAGATTTGGAGATGGGGGGGCCTAAAAACCTACCTGCACCTAATAATGCTAGGCCCAGAAGGTCCTCGGGCCAGTCACAAACAGGGAGTCAAGGAGGTAGTCCCACAAATGGGGTCCCTCGCTCTCCTGACTATGTAAGTCCCCGTTACAAGGGAAATCGACCCATCCTGGGTTATGTGTGGACTCCTCCAGCCCAAGGGGGGGGATCCAGCCAAGCACCTAGCCCAGGGAACTTCCCTCCTAACTTCCCACCGGAGGGCAGAAATTCTCCAAATCCTGGGCAGAACTTTTTCCCCAGGTATCCACCCAACTTCCAACCCCAAAATCATCCATCCTTCTTTCCCCAATTCCCTGAGCCCAGACAACCTAATCCGGGAGAGGGGAGACCAAGGGTGGAGGGGTACCCAAATCTTCCCAACCCGGGGTACTACCAGAGAAGGGATAGCTACCCTTCCCGGGATCAGCCCAGGGGAGAAAACAGGGCCCCGTATCAGCCTGAGCGGGTTTCCCAGTTAGAGCGCCAGGTTCAAAACATGGCGCGGGATCTGGGTCACATACTGAGGGCTCAGCAGAACCCTCAGATCGGCATGCCGGCGCAGAACGCACCCAACTCTGGACCTGGTGCTCCAGAACAATGACGGGGGCAGCACCCCGATAACTCACCTGTTCCCAGGGAGGAGGCACAAAGGGAAGGGGGGTGTAAAGCCTTGGAGGAAGCTTCCTTCCTCACTTGTAAACAGCCCCTGGAAACCCAGGAACCGGAAACAAAATCTCCGACCCCTGAAAGTCTGCCTCCTAAGGAGCAGAGGGGGGGTAGGAGAAACAAAAGACCCAAACAGACTCAGTTTGAGGAGGAAGTACAGATCTTCCAATTTGAGGGAGAGGGATCCTCAGAGGATCCTGGGAAAAGGATCTTCTCCTTCAGAGATGGGGGAACTCCTCCCAAGGAAAAATTGGTCCCTAGGGATGCAAATCCAGACTGGGGAGATGTGGAGACTGAGCTACCGCCGCCCACCATCTCATCCCAGAACCAACAGTAAGAAAATCCCCTGGTTCAAACCCATCCTGGTGACTGCCTCCAAAAAGGGGGGGGCGGCCCGGAACCGGAGCCAGGGGAACCCACAATGGCTCTGATCTCCAGTTGCCAACTTTTTCTTTCAGATTCCCAAGGCTCTCCACAGAATTCTGCCCAAATCTCTTCGCTAGCGATGTCCAAAACCAGAAAGTTAGCCCACCAGTTGTCCAAAAATGTGCATTATCTGTGCCCCCTTGAGGAGAAGGAGGGAAGATACTATGCCCCGGTACAAGTACAGGGGCAGGGTACAATTTTGGCACTGGTGGACACTGGATCTCAAGCTACCCTTCTGTCCAGAAGGGCCTTTGACGAACTGAATGCAGGAAGGGGAGAGAATTACCAAATTCCTCTCACCTCTCTTCCTGGACAACTGCAGAACTTTGACGGGAAGGAAATTCCCGTTGAGGGGACTGCAGACTTGGACATTAAGATCGGGCGACACAAGGTGAAACACCCGGTCATAGTAGTGACTCCAGAGGGCACACCTTGTTTACTGGGGAATGACCTCCTGAGAAGGTTGTCACCCCTAATAGATTGTGTAAACAAGGTCCTCTGGACCCAGACTAGCCGACCAATAAAATTAAAACAGAGTGTCAACCATGTTAGTTTAAACGGCACCTGCCACATGGTTGAACAAAAACCTGACCAAGTAGAATTTCACTTCCAGAATAGCCAAATTCCAGACGTGACAGTAATAGCAGTAGGACAACAGACTGGTGATGGGGGGTCCTCTCTATTTCTGAAAATCAACCTTCCTTCCAGTCTAAAGTGGTACTCCACGCTGGAAGGAAACACTCTGAGATTCTATACTAATCCACAATCAGAAATTCCCACTCCTATAGTCCAGAAAGATGTGAAATCAGCTCAGAGCCTGGCTGATATTCAGCAAATTGGAGAGCAGTTGTTCATCCCTGTTCAGTTAAATGGTGGGAAGGACTCTGTTCTCGCTCGAGTGTGTGTGAACAACGGTAAGAGCTTCATCAGCGAAGCCATGTTCCGCCAACTCCCAAAAGATCCAGCCATTCCCACATTCAAACTGATAGACAAATGGGAAATGGACCTGGAAGCGCCTAATTCCAAACATCTCCTGCCAAGCAGGTGTATGCTCAAAATCTCCATTGGCAACAAGAGCATAGTCCACAATTGTTGGGTCGTGCGAGACGTCCCTGCCGCCTTTTACTTAGGCAGTGACATTCTCAATCGCTTTGCCATTAGTTTGGATCTAATAAACTTCAAAGCTTGGTCCCGATTAGCGGATAATCCCATGGGCTTTGATGATCCAGAAAAAGCATTTAGGTCAGCTCAATTGCTACCTTATGCAGTTGAAATTCAGATCAAAGAGGAAGTCACCATCCCAGAAAGGACCCGACAATTCTCCCTGGAAGTGAAAGTTAAAAGAGGACAATATTTGCAAAACCCTGATGCTTACATACATCTAAACGCTTCTCTCCAACAGCAAGGGTTGGGGGTAAACCCAACACCATTAGTCAACATAGAACATGACACCATTCCAATAGAGGTGGATAACAGCGACTTAAAGAGTATTACTCTAGCCGCAGGCACCATTATTGGAATGGCGGTTGATGACCGACATTTTTCCATAGACTTAGGTAATGAACTGTTAGGGCCAATCCCCGAGGACTGCTTTGATAGTGACAGTGATGACAATACAACACCAGACAGGATATTTACCCGGCATGGGGGGAACTTCCTGGTGTACTCTTCTTGCCCCTATGGTAAGGAAGATGTGACTTGTGACTTCAGGAGGGATGAGGTGATTTTCCAGGTCTATGAGGGCTGCCTTTCCCACCTGAAGCCTCCGGTCCAAATCAGCACTCTGACCAGGGACTTCTCCACCCAGCTGGAGGAGGCTGCGGAGATAGCCAAACCAGAAGTCTTTCCAGGCTTCAGGCAGATGGTGGAAGAGAGAGTCAACCTAGCTGATGCCTGTGTGACTCTGGAACAAAAGCAAAAGTTGAAACAAGTTGTCTTGGATTTCCAAGATCTCTTTGCGGTAGACTCATATGACTGTGGTCGCACCGACATCCACACAACAACAATCCCCACGGACCCTGGCATGACTCCAGTGTTTGTGAAGCAATATCGCTTGCCTCTCACATCAATGGAGTCCCTTACTGAAATAATTAAGAACCTTGAGTCCAGGGGAATAATCCGTCCCATCCACAGCACCTTCAATAATCCGGTGCTGGGAATATTAAAGCCAAACGGCCAGTGGAGACTCTGCGCTGACCTTAGGGAGCTCAACAAACGGGTCCATACTTCCCAATGGCCTCTGCCCTACATTGACCAAGGGCTGGCCCAGATCCAAGGGTCACAGGTATTCACTGCAATAGACCTGACCAATGGATACTGGACCGTGCCTGTCAGTAGGGAGGACCAATACAAGCTGGCTTTTACCTTTGGGGGCCAGCAGTATACATGGAACCGGACTCCCTTCGGATACCTTAACTCCGGTAATGAGTTCAATATTTTCCTACATAAGGCCATGCCCGACCTGGGTGCGAGGGGTAACCTGGCTTATGTAGATGATGTCCTCATCAAAAGTTCATCTGTGGAGGAACACATAGCGGAGATCCGTTATGTTCTGACCCAGTTGAGGGCCGCCGGAGCAAAACTTTCCTTTCAGAAAGCACAGTGGTGTAGAACCCATGTTAATTTCTTGGGGCATGAGATTACTCCCCAGGGTCTCTGTCCCCAGGAAAAGAAAGTGGAAGCACTTCAGAAACTGAAAGACCCCACAACTCTGCGGGAACTAAGGAGCCTCCTTGGACTGACTAATTACAGCAGAAAGTTCATTGAGGGCTACGCAGAGATCACCAGACCCCTGATTCATCTCCTGAAGGGGGGGGGTCAAGTGGGAATGGGGTCCAGAACAAGCCGAGGCAGTAAGACAACTCAAGAGAAGCCTCTCACAAGCGCCCTGCCTAGCTTACCCTGTCAGAAACAAGGAGTTCTTCCTGGAGACGGGGTTCTCTAATACGTGCTTGACGGCAGTATTATACCAAAAGCATGACAAGGTCAATAAAGTAATCTCCTATGGGAGCAAAACTTTATCCTCTGTGGAGGAAAAATTCAACGATTGTGAGAAGGCACTCCTGGCAACGGTGTGGGCATTGAAGAATTACCGCCCGTTCATCCAGGGGGAACACATCATAGTGGAGACTCCACACCAGCCTCTGCAATATCTCCGAAGTGACAGAATCCGGGCCGGAAATGTGAGTAATTCCCGAATTACTTCCTGGATTCTGTCAATCCAAGGCTTTCCTGTGGAGGTCAGATATGGCCAAAACAAGAAGAGTCCCCTCGCGCAAGGTCTGGCTGACTTGCATGATTGTGCCAGAGAAAACTGTCTCGAGGACGAAAGTCTAAAAATCAAGGACGACACGGAGGCATACCTTAATTCCCCACACAAAGTCTTTGAAGAGGACAAGTGTGAGGGAATGCCCACTGTCTATGTGGATGGATGCTCTTACCATGTTGACAACGACGGGGAGAAAGAACTGCCGGCCGGCGTAGGGAATGCATGGGTGAATGAGTCCCCAGAACCCTCCGCTGGATACAAAATTGGTCCCCGAAGTAGTCAGGTGGCAGAATTGATGGCTGTGCATCAGGCCATCCTCACTGCTGTCCAGCATCAACTCCACGAACTGGTCATAATCACAGATTCGGATTATGTACGGAACGGGTTCGTGGAGCACCTGGTTAATTGGAAAACCAGAGGCATGTTATGTGCTAACAACAAACCCTTGAAACATGGGAAGTTGATCCAAAACATTGATGATCTGGTCACCTCGAATGAGATGACCATCTATTGGAAAAAGATCAAGGGTCATTCCAAAGTAGAGGGACCAGACAAAACTGGAAATGACTTAGCTGATCAGCTGGCCAAAACCGGGGCCATCCAAGGGGATCTAATTGAGATTGAGTCCCTATTGGGGGAAATCCATGTCACTGCTATCACTAGGTCCCAGACAAATGCTCACAATGACCTTTCAATTGCACAATGGAGTAAGGAGACCCCTGATGCTGATTTGATTACAGCTCAGAAGGGGGATCCAATAATTGGTAAGTTTTACCAACACCTTGAGGACCCTGAGAACTTTCCCCTGACGGATACCGATTATATTGGGAAAGAGGACCTAAGAGTGTTGATGAAATGTCCAAAAATGTTCCGAATCCAAGACGGTTTGCTGGTAAGGAAATCCAAAGCTGGCCACGATCAGTGGGTGGTTCCTACCTCATTCCGAAGCCTGATGTTAAGTCACGCCCATGATGCGGCCACCGCCGGTCATAGGGGGTTTCACACAACACTGGAAATCTTAAGAGAGGTTGCATACTGGCCACACATAGGGCAGGACCTCGACCAATATTTGAAGGGGTGTCTTGTGTGTGCACAATTTCATCCATCATCCCTCACGCACCGTGCGCCTCTCCAAAAGAGGGGGATGACACTGCCATGGTCAGATTTACAAATCGACTTTGTAGGCCCTGTGATTCGCTCGACTAGAGGAAACAAGTACATGTTGACCGTTACATGCTTGTTTACCAAGTGGGTGGAATGTCTCCCAGCCCCAAATTGCAAGGCAGAAACTGCAGCTGCCCTGATGATTAACCACATCTTTTCCCGTTTTGGTCTACCTCAAAGGATTGAGTCAGACAGGGGTAGCCACTTCACCAGTGAAGTAATGACAAAGATGTGGGAGATACTGGGGGTCAAAAGGAAGTTGCATATTGCTTACAGGCCAGCTTCTTCTGGGGCAGTAGAGAGATATAACCGAACCATTGTGAGCATACTAAAAAAGTTTGTGGCAGATTCTGGGCCAAGTTGGGATATCCGATTACCTCTGGTCCTAATGGCCATCAGATCTACCCCTTCATCTGCAACCAAAATGTCACCATTTGAGTTGATGACTGGGCGCAAGATGGTGCTTCCGCAGCATTTGCTCTATAGGACCCAAGAGCAGACACTGATAAATGCCTCCACTACTCATGAGTATGTGGAGAATTTAAGGAAACACCTTCAACATGCTTTTGCTTATGCTCAGCGGAATCTAGAAAGATCAGCTGATAGCATGAAGACCCACTATGACCTGAAAACTTCCAGGAAGGAATATCAGGTGGGGGACCGGGTCTATCTATACAACTTCCAAAGAAACCAGGCAAAACAGCGGAAATTCTTGCCTACATGGAAGGGACCCTTTGAGATCATCGACAAGATCTCCCCTGTGGCCTACAAGATCCGCATCCCCAAAGGCGGTTTGGCAGAGGGGGAAGACAAGTGGGTCCACATTAACCAGTTGAAATGTTGCCATCCCAGGCACACTCTGCAACAACTGGAGGAATCCTCTGGAATCCTAGCGGGTACTGTCTCAGACTAATTCAGTTCCAACCATAAAACATACCACATCTAGTCTCTAAAATATTGTGATTTGCATGAAACTGTCTCTTAGTTATACTGTTTTTTTTTCAAAATAAGAATGTAATGTTTCGTTATGATGAAATTTATATGCCACCCCACTATATCAAATGTGGTGGAAAAATGTCCATGAATAGGTATTGCCGCTCTTCCTTTGTCGTCCTAGGAGAAAGAAAACCTGGAGACGGGACAAGGAGGACGATCCGGAGTCCGGGAGCAGAGACGCAACGGGCCCAGTGTACCGCCCAATATTCCCATCAGGACCGGCGAGGAGAACCGATCGATCAGTACCGGATGGAGGAAAAGATGCTGAACTGTGCCATCTATTGGAAGAAGATGAGGAAACATCCCAGGTCTTGCGAGTCCCGTTAGTGAAATAGAATGGCCATCGCAAGAGGGGGGCTTGTGGGATGTTTTTATCCACGCATCCAAGCCCTACCTCAAAACTGTGCAGTACTGACATGGAAAACATCATGACGGCCAGAGCTTCCCAGAAAATGCACAGGGAAATGCATGAAGAATAGGCTGCCACTCATTTTTGCCGATGTTATGGGCACAGAAGGACACTGCCTAAAACCACCATTGGACTACCCACACAGTAGTCTGAAACCATTGGGAATGGCAATGCTGATTGCCAAAAGCAAACCCATAACTGTTGGGAATTCATTTTCTTAAATCCCAAAAAGGGGTGCAGTACCAGTACTCACCACTATCAAAAAGCCGGCGTTTTAAAACAACACCAGATTTTACTTTTTTGTGTAAAACTGAATAAATGAACCCAAAACATGCCAAAGAAAGACTTACTGAGAGGTGGATCCAATGTAAAGTTATATTCTGAAGTGACTTGAAGGTTTATAACAAGACTGGCTGAGCTGTGGATTTCAGCAGTTTAAGTAAATTTGGACTGAAAGACACTAAAAATCTAAGTGTTTAAATTGACTGAGTGACCTACTTTTGAGTGTCACATAGGTTGCAATTGTTTAAATGTCATAGTTTTAAACTTAGAATCAGCATTCTAGCTGCATATGTAAAAATGTTTAGTTTTATTTGAATGCAGAAACTGGGGGACAGAAATGACATGTAGCTAAAAACTGGCTTAAAGAAATTCCAATTTTGCCTGGCAAATTACCCCCAATCAGGAGTGAAACTTGAGTCACAGCTGTGTTCCCAGGCCTATCTGCCTTTTGCTGGCCACACTAAGGATATGCCATCTCTCTGATAATTGAATTAAGGGGAGCCCCCACAGAATACAGGAGCTCTGAACAATGCAACCCCCTTCACCCAGGCAGATGGTTTATTGCAGATGTTGTAAATGGAGCTTCCTCCTGGAAGGACAGGGGAGGAGCACTGCCTGTGAGAGCAAACTGGCTTGGCAGAACTGGAAAAACCAGAAATTCAACCTTGTGCTGGGGGGAAACCACACCCCTTTGGGGCCAGAACATAACTCTAAAAAGATGAATAACTCATAGTACGGACTTGTGAAAATTATTTAAATGACACCATAATTCTTGTGATTTTTCTGCCCAGATTTTAAGACGTGTTAGGACCCGGTGGTATGTTCAGGGGGGTTTTAGCGGAAAATAGGATATTACTCAAAATGTATGCATGTGAAAAATCTGACACTTCATCAATTAATGTCCATACTTCTTGCGCACATGTGTGTAAATTTGGGTTAATGTCCGACATTGCAAAATCAGTTAAAAAGTGAAATATGTGCCATTTCTGAATGCAAGCCCCCAGGAAGAGCAGAGTTTGAACAGGGGATACCTCCTGTGATATGTGAAGGGTGCATGTAATTTTAAACAAATGTGTACCTGTGCAAATATGTTTTTGGTTCAAATCTAGATTTGTGTGCAAGTTGACAGGAGGAGTGGACTTTCTGCAGGCTGTAAAATGACATCGCTCTGACTCACAGTTCCTTCCCCAATCATGGGAGAGGGGAGAATTGGGCCAGTGGCAAGTGGAGAGGGGTAGGGTCTAGTGATGCTGCACACACACCCATTTTAAAAACAGATTAAAGCAGACAGACAGGACAGATAGGGACCTTCAAATCCATTTGCAGCTGGAAGCTCTGCCGGGAAAATCCATACTTTACCTCCCTCAACCTTCAGAGAGCAGACATAGAGACTTCAAATCTATCAAATTTCCAGAACCAGAGAGAGAGCAGAGCTGACCCAGATCACTGTTAGCAGAACCAGAGAGAGCTGACC
This sequence comes from Ambystoma mexicanum, assembly GCF_040938575.1. Lineage (NCBI taxonomy): Eukaryota > Metazoa > Chordata > Amphibia > Caudata > Ambystomatidae > Ambystoma > Ambystoma mexicanum. Next base: position 287,810,792 of record NC_090932.1, on the reverse strand, counting down.
CAGATCATTGTGAAGAGACCCAGACCAGACCGGAGTCCAGTCCAAAACCTGACCAGATCCGTGGCGAGGCCTAATTCAAAAATATAGTGTGAGTACCTAGCAGAACTGTGCAGAACCAATCTCTTAGTTAAAATAATATAATTCAATCTATTTTAATCTAAGTAGAACTGTCTCCTAACTGTCACCTGTCATTTGCAAAGCTGTCACCTGTCATTTGTAAAGCGGTCACCTGTCATTTTCTAGTTGCAAGCTGCACTTGTCTTTTTGAACTTTAAAATTTCAAATCTGAAAAACTACCTTTATTTAAACGCTCTTATCTCCGTAACCGTTTATGCTAGAGACTTGCAGTAACTTTCCTCTGAAAGCTGGGAATCGTGGCTTTTCTACGAACCTAGAACCGCATTCCTACCCCCGATACTTTTGCCGCAATCGTGAAAAACGCACTCGCGAAGTTTGCCGCGATTTGCAAATTTCTCCACGTGTAAAAATCTGCTGCTGCTTGCCTTCCGTTAAAGAAAAAATTTGTTTAACCTGCCAATCATTCCTGAATCATTGCTAGGGTGAGCCTGGACTAATATTAACTTGATACCACTCACCCTGAACCTCCTAGAGGGAATTAAAAGCATTTTAGCATATTTTTCACTTCATTGCCAGCACATATAAAAGCATTTTGGGCCTGTGTTTCAAACTTCTGTAGGCTAAGCTTGCTGGGGTGAACTGAATTACAGTTGATTGCATTTCTGAGAACTGTGTGCTTTCCTTCCATTTCCTTGCATTGCATAAAGGGGGGAGGGGATTGCCAGAGAAAAGTGATTACATTGCTTTGTTGAAATTATATTGAGTATTTTCTGTATTGTATTTCAAACAAAAACAAAACAATTTCATTCAACATTACATCCATCTGAACTTAGATTAAGTATTCTCTACCACCTTATTCTTCTGTTCCTATTTACAAGTGTGCTAGTGCCAGACTATCCATTATTGATTACTGATCAGATTAAGTGTGATATTCAATTATTAATTTATTATAAAGCGTGATATAATATATATTGTTTAAGTTATCAAATAAACCTTTAAACTTGCAAAACAGAACTACTTCTTGGCTCAGTGGGGTCAGGGGGATTCCAAGAGAGGGGTGTTATATAGGGGTAGTCATCCAGAACGCATGAACTGGACATAAAGATATATCAATAAGGGTTTCCATTCAGTATCCCAGACTAGGCATTGACTTAGCTGTAGTGTTGAATTGAATCCTCTTACAAAACTGTATGGTCAACCAGGCTGAAGGCCCCTGATAGGTCCAAGAATAGTAGCAAGGCAATTTTCCCATTGTCCTTAAGTTCATCTATCTGAGCGTTTAAGTCAATTAATGCCATTTGGGTCCCATGTAGGGGTCTGAATCCGGATTGTCGAGTCCATAGGAGGTGGTTAGTCTCAAGATATTCCTGGATTTGTAGGTAAGCTGCTCTGTCCAATATCTTTTTTTTTTAAGAGGGACTGTGGTAATTGGCCTATAGTTTGTAGGGAGGGTGGGGCCCAATGTTTGTTTTTAAGGAGGGTAGAACCCATGATTCCTTTAGGTTACTGGGTACTATACCATATATGATAGATGCATTGATTAATTTGGAAATGAAAGGAGCCAAGTCTCTAGCAGCATCTTTTATGATTTGCACTGGGAAGCTATCACCTTGGAAATTTGATGGTTTAAGGGATGCAATGATTTTTTGTACCTCTAGGACAGTGATTTTGGAGAATTTAAAGTCTTGGGGTGGTTTGGTGGTATGCTTTAAATTGTCATGGTGGATGCTGGAGTTTTGGAGGTTTAGGCGTTTTTCATCAATTTTGCCTTGTAAAGTGGCTATTTTATTGGTTAAGGCATTCTGAATGTTAGTGCACCAGAGTTTGTCCTTGACACACGGATCTGCATCCTTGTTCCAAAGGAGGAGGTCAGGTATGTGGGTTGTTGCGGATTCCTTTTCTCACACAATGCATGGCAGGGTTATCGGCTAATGTTAGCTGAGGGGAAAGGATTCCCCGATTGGGGTGGCTGTGACGCTTACCCTGCAGCCACAGAGTCTAAGTGAGGTACAACTGGCGCTTCCGCCAACAAGGACAGTTAGATTTCTCCACACCTGCACTGTTCTCTGTGCTCTGCCGTGCATGGGGTATGGGAATGAATGAATAGTTCCTAAAAGGGATGACCACTAGATGTGGGTGCTGGAAAAGAAGGACTTTGCTCAGTGGTGACTTAGGGGTCCGTCAGAAATGATTAAAGTACTAGAAATGACATGAGTCATCTGGAAGTAATACAATGCTGGGAAGTGGCATAGGTCATCCAGAAGTGAATTATTTTAAACTGGCTTGATTCACATAGGGATCAAGCAGTGCTGGGATCAGCTGTAAGATACCTCTTGTAGATTGAAACCTGCAGCCAGTTCTTATGCTTCACTTGTTGTGTCTAATTTATTTGACACAGATTTCTTCCCTAGAGGGTTCCGGTAGGGGCCACTAGCCCTATGTTCCAAATCAATGCATTTCGACGACAAGACGCTTTCATGTCCAACAGCGGTTTGTTGGAAACGGGGAACCTAGAGTAAAGACAGAGGTGAGTGTGAACATGAGACAGACAACAGTCTCCAGCTGTCCACTGGCTGGAGTTTAGAAATACGGGTTGCCTCTTACAACAGTAGTAATCACCTTGGCTATCTGTCAGGCTGGAGAAAACTAGAATCTTTCTGACATGTCACCCGAAGGCCCATCTTGTAGGCATCAACATGCACAGAGCAATTCCATTGCGTAAGGGTCATTATTTGGTCACAGTGTCGAACGGAAAATCATATTATACCCTCTATATATATATATTGGCCTAGGCCAAGTCGCTCTGCGAGGAAATCCGCGTTGCAAGGTCCTGACCTTAGATCTATGTAAGCCGCCATTTTAGGTTCATCTGCCATTTTAGATTCTTATTCTAAAGTCACCCTGTGTTCTAAGATGGTGGACAATGTCATTTTTGAATGTAAGATGGCCGTCTTGATCTCTGTGTACAAGTTAATGTCTAAACTGCCCGCAGGCCAAATGTTAGGGTCATGTACTGAGACCTTGTCCTTCGTTGTCCTGTGTATAGAGGATTACCTGTGCCATCGATACTAATCCATGAACATATATCGTGTACAATACTGTTTGAGCATCTTATGTGAACACTTGTTTAACTATATTGTATAAAGATATGTGCAAAGCCTCAACGTGAAATCAGAAGACACACTGTTGTTATTGTAATTTGTTGGCAAATGTATTAAGGATAACTCCTAAATGTATGGATGCATAAATTAGGAACAAACTCGGCACGAACCCTAGATCCAAGATTCATTAACCTGCAAGTGGGTTGGTCATCATGTTTTGGAGTGCGTAAAAGGTGTGATTATTATGATGTACAGCCCCACTCACTGAGCACACCGAACAGGGCTGGTTTTCGCTGTGTTGTACTGAGGGCCTGATAGCTATCTGTTGCTTTGTCCTTTGAAACTGTTCAGTTGTAGAATAAAGATCTGTGTATCTTTTGAACCCGCATTTGGTGTATTTCCTTTTGGGGTACTCAGCCTCGATATCGTTTTATGCTTTCACAGATGGCGCCCGAACAGGGACCCTCAAGATTGATGCAAGCTCGTTGAAGGTTGACGCAGCTATTGGACCGGGATAGGACGGTGTAAAAGGGGCCCCTTTCCTGAATGAGGCGTGACACCTCAGCAGCGCTGCACGGCCCGATCCCTGGATGGTGAGCATGCGGTCCGAGTCAGCATCTTGACGAGGGTCCACTTATCGAGGTGGGCAGATTTGCCGAAATCACCAAACACGAGGTAAAATTTGTTAGAAAAACTTTGAAATCTGATCAGACCTCCTTAGGCTTGATCAGGTGAGTCGTGACCCGATTCTTAAGTATCCTGATAATTTGTTTTGGTGCATTACACTTGCAAGAGCAATTACTGACCAGGTAACATCAGTATTCTGATATGCCTGGTAAATTGTCTGCCTGCTTCAGGGCATTATTCCGCAAGGACAGACAATCTTTGGAAATTAGCCGTCCGGCACCACAGGAGGGGTCGCCGCTTGTACTATGTACTGTAAGCATGGCATTGGTAGTATAGTGTTTAATGATATTTGGCACAGACAAACTAGACATGCTTCCGAACTTCAGTGGCCAATCAATGGTAGTTTTGAAATCCCTCGTATTGAGTATTTAGAATCTATATTATTAAAGAAAAAGGCTATAACTACAGCATTTGATGTGTTACAGAATTGGAAGAAAGAAGCTTTACAGCAGCTTAAAAGTAGAGAAAAACATGCGTGCCGTCATAAGACGAACGCCGAAAAAGCGTTGTTATATGACCAAGATAAACAGTCTGAGTCAGCTAGGAATATGGATAGGGCTTTCTCGCTTGGTATCCAGAAAATCTATCCTTCTAAAGACTTTCATGTTTCCGATGAATTTATCGATAAATTGTTAAATGAACGAAGGCCTGGTGCCACTGCGCCACCTCCGTAAGTTCCTCTTCCTGCTGGTTTGCCGCTTCCTGCTGTTATTCCTCCTCCTGCTCCTCTTGCTGCTCCTATCCTTCCTTCTGCTGTTCCTCCTCCTCCAGTTGTAGTACCTACTTTCGTCGCTGCTCCTCCACTTGCTCTTCCACCTGTACCTGTTGCACCAGTAATAACACCTCCGTTGAATGTGTCTATTCTCCCTCTTCCAAGTGGTTCTATGCCGCTTGTAGTAGATCAGGGAGCGGGATCAAGGGTTGTCACTCGCAATACTTTACCTCCGGAGAAGAAACGTGGGTTGATTGCATGGGCTAAGCATTGTATGGAGAGGGATGATCAAGCTAGTGTTTTTGCTACACTTTCTAACATGGACCATTTTCCTGAGAAAAATGTTTTTGTTGAGGGATTAGGGATTCATTTGTGTGTAATGTGGGACAGATTAAATGATACAGATCTCCCACAAGAGTTGAGGGATCTGAACACCTTAGCTTTCTCTAGAGACACTGCGGAGAGAGTACAAGAGCATGTTGAGAGGGTATTTGAGTATAGAAAGAAGTTGGAAAGGTTACAGAATGAGGATGAAGATGGAGATAGTTTGGACATTATGTATGTGCAGAAACGGTTCCTTCCTTGGTGTAAATCGATATCTGAGGAAATACGAATCTGCATGAAAGACGCAATTACATGGATCTCAGACACATCGATAACTCCTATCGAAGTATATGACACATGGTAGAATACCTACAGGATGAGTGTGTAAAAAGAAAGATTTGTTGTCCCGCAGAGTTATTGTGTATTTACAAGCAAGCTTTTTCATTTGACACTTCTTCGTCTGCTTTAGCGCTCGATTTAGCCCTGTTGCTTAGTAAGCGTTCGGAGTTGCCTACTTCTCAGTTGCCTATGAGAGAGGTTCCTCCGACATTCTTCCCAAAAGTTGAGATCCCTGCTAATGTTGCAGCGGGTATAGTTGCTCAGGATATCCCTGCACACTATGTGTCACAGTTCGTTCACGTCCAGTTCTAAAGACAGGAAGTGAACACCATTAGGTAATCTATTTCCAACATTAGGAAAAATCGACAGGGTTCTATAAAGAAATAGAGTCTGTTTTGCAATCCTCAGTATTCACTTTAAGTGATATTGACCTATTATTTCCCGTACTCCTGCCCGTAGATTTGTGGAAACAGGTTAGAACTATAGACGATGTAGCCGGGTTAGGAGATACATGGGCTAACATAATCAGACTCGATGGACAAAGGCCAGCTGGTGAAAGACTGCCTCAGGTGATACTAACTTTGCCTGACAGAATCTTTGCGAAATCGAAAACTATAATTCCCGAAAAGAGAATTATCTGGGACAAGCTTACTGCCTGTGTCCAAGGGAAGTCTGAGGGTGTTACCGAGTTCTTTAATCGGTTCGAACAAGTATTCTCGGATTTCAGTGGACAAGATTTGGGCACAGAGTCTGGGAAAAGATTATTTGTAGACAAATTTGTGCGTGGATTGCTGCCTGACATCCAGTTGCAAATCATGTCTTCTGAGAGCACTTTGCAAGCGAAGTCTCAATCAGAAATACTGCACATGGCTCAGTAATATGAGAATCGTGTCAATAACGAAAAGGAAAGAGTCGAAAAGAGGAAAGGTGATTTGAAGACAAAAGTATTGTTACAGCAAATTGTTAGAGGCCGTAGAAGGGGTAATTCAGAAATTAGAGGTCAGTATGGTCCACAAGGAAATGTGCCCTTGGGTCCTGTAAACATTAACCAGTGTGCCTATTGTAGGCAAGAGGGTGATTGGCATGCACAATGCCCGATCCTCCGACAGAGGTCAAATAACGCATTTGCGAATATGGGTAGACGATCCAGAGGTCGCCCGGGTGTAGGGGGCCCTGGTAGAGGTCAGTTTGCACAAGATTCACAGCAACCTTTTTCACAGGATAATCAGCACCAAGTGTGGATACTAGAAAGATTTTTGACCATCCTTCTGCCGCTTACCTCTCTGAAGAACTTCCTTTTGATGACATTCTGTTTCACTAGGATTGCCCGAAGCAGGGTTTGGAACCATTGCCTATTCCCGTTAATCAGAAAGGTCCCTACGTTGAAATGTTAGTGGGAAATAGGAAACATCTATTTTTGATAGATACAGGGGCACAGAAGTGTTCCATTGATCATTCTCGGGTTCCAACCATTCCACTAACAGGCCAAACCAATGTTTCTGTAGGGTTTTCTGGCACACCCATTTGTCTGTCCAGTTTCTTCTCCGGTACCTATTTCTTTGGGTCCCTTTACGGACCACTGTTCATTCCTTTTGACTTCGAATTGTGGAGAGAATTTGCTGGGGTTGAATCTGCTGAAGGAATTAAATGCGGTAATTCATTGTTCTTCTGATGGAGTGCATTTGACGATTTCACCACAGCAACTTTCTATCTCTCAATTCTTGACCAGACCTTTGCCGTCGGAATTTAGTGATGTTCCGGACTGTTTGTGGCGCTATTGAAGACAATGATGTCGGTGTTTTGCAAATTGAATCTGTTAAAATTGTCTTGAAACATGGAGTGAAGCTGCCACGTATTCCACAGTATAAGATCTCGATCGATGGTAAGCAAGCCTTGAAATGCATCATCTCCGATTTTGTGCATCGAGGAGTAATTGAGGAAATTGCAGGTAGTTTGTGCAATAGTCCGATTTTGCCCATGTACAAAAAAGGCGATAATCAATTCCTTTTCGTTTCATAATTGATTTGCGGGCCATCAATAAGATAGTCGCTCCACGATTTCCAATTGTGCCTGATGTGACGACGATATTGACTATTATTCCGGCTTCAGCTACTCACTTTAGTGTTGTGGATCTAAAGAATGCTTTCTTTAGTATTCCTATACACAAGGACAGTAGATACTTGTTCGCATTCACCTTGGGGGGACGCTCCTTCACATTTAACCGTGCACCACAAGGTTACACGGAAAGTCCTAGCATCTACAGTAGGGCTTTGAAAGAGCAGCTCGATACCCTTGAGTTGCACTCTACTTGTACACTGCTTCAATATGTTGATGACTTGCTTTTAGCTGCCGAATCAGAAAGCGCTTTTACGAGGGCACTGTGTTGTTACTTATTCACCTGGCTAAACACAGACATAAAGCTTCGCTAAAGAAATTTCAGTATTGTTGCCTGGAGGTCGCCTATCTAGGCTATCTCCTGTCAAAGGAGGGAAGAAGATTGACGCCTGAACGGATAAAACTCATTTCTAGCATGTCTATCCCAAATACACAGAAAGAAGTTAGAGCCTTGATAGGAATGGCTTCTTACTGTAGGCAGTGGATCCCCAACTTTTCGTTAACGATTAAGCCGGTGTTGGTTCTGACAAAGAAGGGCATTTCTTCGCCATTGCCGTGGAACATGGAGCACCAGCGTGCATTTGATTTGCTCAAGACTGCATTGAGCTCGCATCGGTTTTGGGCACACCAAATTATGAAAAGGCCTTTGTGTTGTTTGTGCATGAATGTGATGGATGTGCTTTGGCTGTATTAACACAGGAACATGGAGGGAGGAATAGGCCATGCGGTTACTTTTCCTCCGCCCTCGATCCTGTAGCATGCGCTTTGCCAAGATGTTTGTGAGTTGTCGCTGCTGCTGCGGCGTCTGTAAAACAGAGGGAATGGTCCTAGGCCATGCTTTAACCCTGATGGTACCTCACTCTGTAGATGTTCTACTGAACAGAATCAAACGCAACACCTCACTTCCGCACGGTTGACGAGATATGAATTGATCTTGTTTGCACCACACATACAAATTAAGAGGTGTTGTGTTCTTAATCCAGATGAACTTTTACCTTTCCCGCAAGGTACTGCTTGCAGTGACGAAGAGTCACATGACTGCCTTTACAATACCAAACAAGAGACAAAGGCTAGAATTGATCTAAAAGATACTCCTTTGAACAGTCCACAAGGGGAGCTGTTTTGCGATGGCTTCTGCTTCAAACTTCCAGATGGTACATCCATTATGCAATCACTACAATGAGCACGATCGTGGAAACCAAGAGAATCACACATAACTCCGCACAGGCCACAGAGATTATAGCTTTGACCCGAGCTTGCAAACTTTCCCAAGGGCTTACTGTGAATATATACACTGATAGTCAGTATGCCTTTGAGGTGGTTCAAAACTTTGGGAGACTTTGGTCAGAAAGAGGGTTCTTAACTTCACATGGTACAAAGATCCAGCATGGCTCCCTGATAGTAGGGCTACTCTCAGCGCTTGCACTCCCTACTCAGCTGGCTATTGTAAAATGCGCAGGCATCAAAATATTGTAGATGATGTAGGAAAAGGGAACGCTTTTGCTGATCAGATAGCTAAACAGACTGCCACGGATCTTTCTTCAGACATGTATACTTCGAGGGAAGCCACAAATGCCTGTACTATGGATTAGGGTATTGATTCTGTAAGGGATATCCAAGCCGATGCCACATTAGAAGAGTCTAAGAAGTGGACTGAGGGCTTGGGGAAACTTGATGATGATGGGTGTTGGGTGGACAGAGTTGAAGGGAAATGGCTACTTCCCGACGCATACATTATGATGATGGTTGTTATGGCTCATGGTCCCACACATAATCACAAAAATGTTGGAAAAAGTATGGGTAAATGACAAAATCTCTAAGGTAGCTGAATGCTTTGTTCAAGGCTGCATGATCTGTTTACTGCATAATGTGGGAAAGGGAACATCAACTCAGAGGGGAAGTTTTGGTCCACCTTCTGTCCCTTTTGAGGTTATACACTTTGATTTTATTGATTTTATTGAAATGGAATGATGTAACAACCTGAAGTATGTGCTAGTTGTCATCTGTGCTTTTAGCAAATGGGTTGAGGCTTTCCCTGTTAAAGACTCTACAGCCATGACTACTGCAAACACTATGTTAAAAGAATACTTCCCAAGGTTCGGGCTACCAAGAGTCATCTGGTCGGACAATGGTCCACATTTTATCGCTGCTGTAATTCTGCAGATATGCACAGGATTATAGATCGATAAACGGTTCCATTCGGCCAGACATGCTCAGAGTGCCGGACTAGTGGAAAGACACAACGGCATCATCAAAAACAAGCTCGCTAAGACGTGTGCCGGCACCAAACTAAAATGGCCGGACGCCTTACCGATCGTGTTGTTATCAATGCGTACAACCCCTCAAACTTACACTGGGCTCTCTCCCTTTGAGATGGTAATGGGGAGGCCTGCTAATATCTGTAACCTTCCAAAATGTCATTCCTTGAGAAATGTTGAAAATGTACTTCTCTCAGATTACTGTAGCCAGTTGACTAGAAACTTGTATTTGATTTATCACCAGGTGCGAGAGTGGCTTTACCTGTATGATACGAGGGCCCCAGTCACAGCATACGACCTGGGGAGTGGGTCCTCACAAAATCCTTCGAGCGATCGTCCTGCCTTGCACCTTGTTGGCGGGGCCCCTTCCAGGTCCTACTGGTCACACAGATGGTGGTGCGGGTGTCAGGATGGAAAAATTGGATCCATGCGACTTTCACCAAGAAAATTCCACACCCAGTGCCTTAAGATACAGAAGAAGTAGAACCCCCCACCAGTACTGCAACCAACGATCCCGAAGCAGTAACTAGCATCAAAAGTGTGTCGGGGATTCTCCCTGATCCTGTGAGGTCTGGGGAAACAGCCATTCCACCTCACACTCTCCAACCATTTTGTTTCCAGAGGCGATCCCCAATTGTGCCTCTAACCTTACTTCATTCACTCGCCGCTTCCAGTGGGAAGTGATGACACGTTGTTCACGGATCAATCAGTATCAGGGATAAAAAGGTACAATCTGCGTCCAAGGAAATAGACTTACGGCACGGTTCGGCATGTGCGCTCCGTTAAGAAGAAAGTCATCAAGGGCTTGCTTTTGGCCCAATCAATTGTTTGAAAAAGGGGATTCTGTTGGCTAGGGTTTGTGGAAGGACTAAGAAGACGCTCGGTTTGGAGGTCGCCAGCTAAAAACATTGGTGTTTTTCGTTTGAAGACTACAATGGCTGCAACCGCTTCCGCTCATATGGAAAAGAGAAAAGACCCTGTGACCAGTTACAGAAATGAACATTTAGTTATGTCGGCCCCGAAAACGTACTGCTGTTTTGTGATAATGTTAATTGGTTTTAGAATAGTCATTGTTTTAGGCTTCTGGTATCTAGAAGAAGTACATCCGCTTGAGAATTTGTTGCCGACTGAAAATGTACCTACTGTTTCTACTCCTTTCGTGCATCTGCACACTCTATCTCCTAGGGACTCTCAGCACAGACAGAGATATCACAACAACACATTATTACTTATCATGAATGCTACACATGCCATCTTTAATAAGTCCAACTGTTGGGTCTGTTCACATTTACCGCAACACGAAATAAGGGGCTAGGTTGGTATATTCATCCTTTACTTTTGACAACTGCATGCTATGCTTCTCTTAGAGCACTATTCTTTGGTCGCTGGAACGATAGCATCTCAGGGAACTTTGATGGGACTAATTTGAATCAGTTTGAGAAACGTGTTCTTTGCAAATAGGAGTAAGCTTAATGTTGCTTCTATTAGGCCTTCTGATAGACTGTCTCGTCCTTTTCAATCCTTGATTTCTTTTAAAATGGCTCCTATAGGCAATTAGGATGCCACGCCTCCTTCCTACACTGTTAACCATAGCCCCGAGTCAGTCTCTTTCTGCGTACAGAGGAATGGAACTCAGTCAATGGGTGATTTTAAAGGTTGCGCCAACGTTGCGAATTTGACTGGGGAAGACAGACCTTTGTATGTAGGTGAACCTGTCTACTTTGTTTGCGGTAATGTAGCATTTCCATGGTTACCCAGGGATTGGCAGGGAACTTGTTATTTAGGGATCCTGGGGTATTCATAGCCAGTACTGCAGAAGTTTCCAAGTCTCGTCCACGGCGAGACGAGAATGGTGACACTCCAAGTTCTGGGAGATGTAGTGAAATCCTTTGTCCAATTTTGGTGACAAATAATGAACTCTGAGGATATCAGGAGACTAGCGAGAGTACTGGAGAGAACCATCAACCGGACCACTGACATACTCTATAATATGACTTTAGAACAGAAAGCAATAAGGTTAGTAGCACTTCAGAACCGGATGGCATTAGATGTCACCCTAGCTGAACGTGGAGGGGTGTGTAAATTAGTGGGGTCCGCTTGCTGTGTTTTCGTGCCAGATTCCTCCCCAACTATCTTCAAGGCAATACAGAATCTGCATGTCCTAAATTCAGAAGTGCATGTTCCCGAGGGAAACTAGGATCTTAGCTTTTGGTTCTGGGACTTTTTGCGATCTTGGGGTTGGAAGGTACTTTCGGTCTTGCTGATCATTTTGGGAATTCTGTTGTTTCTTTGTTGTTGTATACAATGTCTTCCAACAATGTCTTCCGGGTATATGTTCAATGCTAGGGGGATGTTGTGCACAGGCGATGGGTACATTAGGACGCAAGGTATACGCCCCAGACAAGAACTCAAATGAATATGTGTTGAAAAAAAAATTAGTAACTGATCTAATGGCAATAGACATCTCCGATGGTGATTCAGGGTGTATGGACGTTGAGACGTGGAGTAATTCTTAAAGTGATTAGAAGTAGTTTAGCGCTTGGCATAGGCCAAAAGGAGGGTTTGTTGAACGGAAAATCATATTATACCCTCTTGATCGTATCCTGACCTTAGATCTGTGTAAGCCGCCATTTTAGGTTCATCCGCCATTTTAGATTCTTAGTCTAAAGTCACCGGGTTCTAAGATGGTGGACAATGTCGTTTTTGAATGTAACATGGCCGTCTTGACCTCTGTGTACAAGTTAATGTCTAAACTACCCGCAGGCCAAATGTTAGGGTCATGTAACGAGACCTTGTCCTTCGTTGACCTGTGTATAGAGGATTACCTGTGCCATCGATACTAATCCATGAACATATACCGTGTACAATACTGTTTGAGAATCTTATGTGAACACTTGTTTAACTATATTGTATAAAGATATGTGCAAAGGCTCAACGTTAAATCCGAAGACACACTGTTGTTATTGTAACTTGTTGGCGAATGTATTAAGGATATCTCCTAAATGTATGATGCATAAATTAGGAACAAACTCGGCACGAACCCTAGATCCAAGATTCATTAACCTGCAAGTGGGTTGGCCATCATGTTTTGGAGTGTATAAAAGGTGCGACTATTCTGATGTACAGCCCCACTCACTGAGCACACCAAACAGGGCTGGTTTTCGCTGTGTTGTACTGAGGGCCTGATAGCTATCTGTTGCTTTGTCCTTTGAAACTGTTCAGTTGTAGAATAAAGATCTGTGTATCTTTTGAACCCAAGTTTGGTGTATTTCCTTTTGGAGTACTCAGCCTTGATATCGTCTTTTGCTTTCACAACAGTTTTACACACCTGGTCACCATACACATGTCTTCACCTAAAACAAAGTGGTGCATGCATATCAGAGTTTGAGATCATCATACAGGGAAATTTTGTGATCAGGAGGGAAAAAAACTCTTTTCCTTGCCTTGGTGATCAGAAAATGAAGGTTTTATAAAAGACTCTAAGGGGTGCACTAAAGCAAATGATCTCCTTTACCTGGTTACCAGCCAGCAGGAAGAAGTGACTTCATGAAAGAAAGATTATTTTGCAGATGTTTCCACAACCAAACATCACACAAGAATCACAACAGTCGCTTGAAGTTGCCCTGAACAAAATCGATCAAGAAGGAACCCACCATCTAAAACCTGCCCAAGCAGGACTCCACAGATCAACCGAAATGCTTGACAGCTGAAAATGAGTGGCACAGTAAGTAGATTGCTGAAAACACATAGCGATGCAAACTATAAAATAACCTTTATATATACAGCTTAATGTATGTATGTGTGTGTGTGTATCTTTGTCCGGCAATACAAATCCATACTGTTGAACTGTTGTCTACCAAATTTAGCATGGATTCCTCTTTTGTCTGGGGCAAGATCGCAGTCTATGTTTGGATGCAAAAATCTTATATGCAAAACATTTTTGGGATGTGTGTTTGTATGTTTGTCCGGTTATACAAATCCACACTGTTGAACCCAATGCTAACAAATTTTGGATGGATTCCTCATTTGTCTAGGGCAAGATTGGATGCAAAAAATTCACTCCGTAGGCACCCTCATTTACTGATATTCACCCTGATTCACTACAGTAGGTACTAGAAGGAGGCAACATTTGGAAAAGTGTCTGAAGTAAAATGTTCGATGTGTTGGTTATTCCACTGTACACAGTTTGAAAGTGTTTACTAAAGCATTTTTAAAGGGAATTACAAAAAAAAAATGTTTTTATCACGCCACTCCAAATATGGGAAATGGCAAGGTTACAGTTGACTTAAGGTCATTAACAAGAAGAGAGCACAATCAATCAATCATTCTTGGACATTTTCTCAAATGTGCTGAAGCCATTGAGTGACTGAAACATGCCGCACAAAAAAGGAACATCACTTGGAAAAGCTCCATCTGATGCAAAGTGAAAATCAATATCAAGAGCTTCTGAAACACAACAACAAATGAGATGCCAGAGCAAACTGAAGCAAGACTTGCTGGCATGAGGACAAGAGCAACATCCCCCAGGGCACAAGAAGCACCAGAGCAAACTGAAGCAAGACTCCAGGGCACTAGCCCTATGTTCCAAATTAATGCATATCAAGGGCGTTTTCAAGTCCAAGAGCGGTTTCTTGGAAATTGCAGACCTAGAGTAAAGGCGGAGGTGAGTGTGAACATGAGATCAGTGGAGTAACTTTGCAGAAAATGTTGGGGGGGACATGGCATCTGAAGAAAAGGTGCCCCAGCCAAATGAATGGGGACAGAATGGTGTGCCATGAAAGTTGAAATTACGCCCATGCATGAGACAGACAACAGTCTCCAGCTAGCCACTGGCTCGAGCTTAGAAATACTGGTTGACCCTTATGACAGTAGTAATCACCTGGCTGGCTATCTGTCAGGCTGGCGAAAGCTAGAATCTTTCTGACATGCCACCCAAAGGCCCGTTTTATAGGTGTCAACATGCAGAGAGCCATTCCATTGTATAAGGGTAATTATTTGGTCACAGTTCTACACACCTTGGCAGCATACACATGTCCTAACCCTAAAAGTGGTGCAGACATGTCAGAGTTTGAGATCATCATAGAGGGAGATTTTGAGATAGTAGGAAAAAACACAATTTTCATAGCCTCTTTGTCCAAAAAATGTAGGTTTTTTCAAGACACAGAGCAAAACACTAAAGCAAGTGTTCTTTTTTACCTGGTTAGCAGACAGCAGGAAGTCGTGACTTCATAAAAGAAAAGTGATTATGCAGCAAAATGTTTCCACAACAAAACATCATATAAGAATCACAACAGTCCTTGAAGTTGCCCTGAAGAATGCAATGTGTTTCCCCACCTCCGAAACTGCCACTGAAAAACTCAAACAAAATTGATGAAGGAATCCACCAGCTAAAACCTGCCCAAGCAGGAATTCTGCGGATCAGCCAAAGGCTTGACAGCTGAAAATAAGGGGCACAATAACAAGACAGCTGAAAACTCAGAGCCATCAGAAATCCACTTGCATTAATTCTGGCAACTATGGGACACACATTGATGGGAACGACCGTACGTGAATGGAGGACAGTGCCAGCTCCCAAGCTTTTATTTAGATCTAGATATTGCAGCCATCCTTGTATGGAAATTCATAGTAAAATGTGAAGGTGACTGTTATGTGCATCTGCAAATCTTGTGCATGGCCATGAAGATAGCATGATCAATAGACTTCAAATAAAAGTTCACAAAAGTCAAAGCCTGTGACCAATCAGCCAATTTATTGTTTATGTTTATTTGTTGATATTGTGCCGGAGCCCGCTGGCATCAGGGTGCAATAATTTCGTCTAGGCTTGTACCAGGCAAGAGAGCCTTAGATGTCATGAAAACCCCAAACCACCCACCCAGCCATTGGGCACCACAATCTCCAATGCCAGCCTCCAGCTTCACCTTGTGCTTCACCTGGAGGTGGTAGGGGCAATCAGAGAGCCACAAGGACCCCTACGGGCTATCAGAAGCTGGCCTGACTCAGAGAGGTGCACAGATGTAGCTCTACCCACATGAAGATTGAAATATTTCCCTGCACAACTCAGGATGAGCATCACAGGAGGGATAAACAATGATAGTAGACGTGGTCTTAGTCCTCGTTGATATATGGAGTTCAATCCCTCCTGGGGTATCACATCATTGGCACACAGCCAATGCCCGCAGATCAGAAACACTTATCAAGGACATCAGACCCAAGATTGTAGCTAATGGTATATGCACGTTTTTAGCAGCCAGGGTCCACTGTCCTGCAGAGCATAATGAGTAGTACTTGCTGAATATTTCTGGGGCTCAGAAGGTAGCAGGTTATTCCAAAAAAGGGCAGGTATGTTGGTTGTTGCGGATCTCGGTTTGCACACAATGCATGGCAAGCTTACTGGGTGATCCCAGCTGAGTGGGAAGGATTCCGCAATTGAGGTTGCTATAATACAATATAATGTTTGCAGAGAAGGGTAGACATGGCTGGTTCTGCATATAGCTCCCAGAAGAACACAGACACAGCCCAGGAATAATCCATGCTCGACTTGTGCAGTGGCGCTGATGTACCAGACACAGACCACTGTATATTTACGCCTCTAAATCACATGCACCTCTCTCCACCTGGTACACAAATGCCCAGAGATCCAGGTGACCCAAAGGGAATGTTCCCAGGCCCCAGATTGCCCGACTGACCTCTGCTCTTAACTGCCCGTAATGCTGAAGAACAATAAAACTATGATGCATATTTGTGTGCATCATTGTTCATTTATTTTTTATTTTTTTCTTGGGTATTTACAATGCGCCTCCTAGGCCATGTATCATTCAGATCATGCAAGTGCAGCAACAAAAAGTGCGGGGGAGAGAGGAGGGGAGAAGTGCCTGTCACAGTGGAATGCGCTAATGCTAAGGAAGGAAAGGAAGTGCTGGTCGGAGTGGCAAGCACTCAATTGCTTGGGGGGTCAGGCGGAGGGGGAAAGGGCCCATGGATTAGGTGAATGCTAAGGGGAGGCCAGGTGGGCAAGTGCCAGGGGAATGCAGAGAGTGCAGGAGAAAGAAGATCCATGTGCTAAGTGCAATGAACAAGGGTGGATGGGCTCAAATGGGGTGCAGACCCAACCACGCTAGAGCAGGGGGACGGAGCCCAGTAGGGCAAGTGCAAGTTAAAGGGGGTGGGGGGTCAGGGGAGACCAAGTGCTTGGTAGACTGGTCGAGGAGTGCCTGGTGCCCTATATCAATCAGAAGGAACCAGACAGCCAGTCAAAATGAGGCAGAGGGGGACATTAGCAAGGGAGGGAGAGAGAAAGGGAGGAAAAGAAAAGTATGGTCTTGAGAAGCTTCTGTAACTTAAGGAGATCTGGCTCAAGTCTGACTGGGGCAGGAAGGCCATTCCAGAGGGAGGCACCTGCAGAAGATTGAGATCTTATCCCCTCCTCCCTCTCCCGTGCTTTGATAAGTGTCTGATATGCAAAGAGTAGGAGCAAGAAGACAGAAGGGCTCTAGCAGGGAGGTATCTAGGGGAGATAGTTGGATATAGTGGGGTCCCAAGCCCCAGAAAGACTTGTGGATGATGCTAAAGGTTTGAACTTGATCCTCACAGCAACCAGGAGCCGGTGGAGAGACTTTCGGGCTGTAGAGATGCAGTCCCTGGCTTGAGGGCCAAGATAAGTCTTGCAGTCCTATTCTTGATTAGTTGAAGGTGGCAAAGGGAGGATTTATGCAGATTGAGGAAGAGGCTGTTGCAATAGTCCACCCCGGAGGGGACCAGAGCTCTGGAGACATCGAGGTTCGGGGGGAAGGTGAGTAAAGGGAGAATGCCTTTGAGTTGGTGAAGCTGAAAGTGCGCCTTCTTGGCCAGGTCTGTGAAGTGAGGAGAAAAGGAAAGAGAAGAGTCAAAGATGACACCAAGGTTTTTTGCCTCACAGGTGGGTGAGGGGAGGCGGGCCATCAAGGTGGCCAGAGAGTAGGAGGGAAGGAGGGAGCTGGGACCTAATGAGAAGGATCTCAGTTTTTACTGGCATTAAGGCAGAGATCGTTAGCAGCACACCATGCCTGAATAGCAGTTAGACAATCGGGAATGAGAGAGGAAGACGAGGAGGCAGTGGAGGGAAGCTTGAAGGAGAGCTGCATGTCAGCATAACACTGGAAGTGAGGAGAGAAGGTGGAGATCAAATGGGCTAGAGGGGCAAGGTAGAAGGTTGAAGAGTCATGGCGAGAAGATAGAACCGTGAGGGATGCCATAGGTGGAGACTGTGAAGGAGAGGAAAGGGCCCTGTTCAACCTGGGATGGTCGGTCAGAGAGGAAGGAGGTCAACTAGTACAGTGCTAGGTCCGTGATGCCAAGGGTATCACAGAGCCGGTCTATAAGGATGGCATGATTGACTGTAACAAAGGCAGAGGAAAGATCAAAAGGATGATAATGGAAGGAAATTTGAGAGCAAGTCTTCAGGGGTATTCAGAAGTGCAGTTTTCGTGCCTCTTGCTGCTCTGAAGCCAGACTGGTGGTAATGGAGACAACCAACAGATTCAGTGTGGTGGATCAGCTGGGAGAGGACCAGCTTTTCCAAGAGTTTGTCCAGGAAGGGGGTAATGGATAAAGGGTGGTAGTTAGCCAGTCAGGAGGGGTCGGCAGAAGGGTTTTTTAGGAGAGGGTGCACAAGGGAGTGCTTGAGGAGTGGCGGGAAGGAGCCAGTGGCAAAGGATTGATTGCAGAAATCAGCCAAGGCTGAAGCAAGGGAGGCAATGTTTTCCTTGATAGTTCTGGAGGAGCAGGGGAGCACCTGTTTGGAAGAGGCTTTCATAGAGAGGACGTGTCTAGACACCTCATTCGGTGATATGGGCGAGAAAAAGTAGAGGTGGAGGAAGGGAAGAGGGGGGCCAGGGGAGGCCTGAGTGTGGGTAAGGAACAAGGGATTGGTGTACAGGAGAGTGAAGAGTGAGGGCAGGATGTCCTGAGTTTTGGTTATGAAGAGAGAGGCCAGTACAGTGCAGAGGGTCGGGGATGTCAGAGGATAAGTGGAGACTGCAGTAGGATTGGTGAGTTCCTTGCAGATTTTGAACAGTTCAGCCTTGTTTTTAGTGGACCCAGAGGAAATAAATGCCAGGGCCCAAATATTTTCTAGCACGCAACACAGCGTTGACACATTTTGGGTTAAACTACAGCTCGCACCTCCTCATTTGGGTTGATGGATGCTCTATCATCACTACATAATCAACCTGAGTCTGAAACAATAAGTGCTGAGGATGGGAAATAAGTACCAGGACTGAGCTCTGGCAAACACCCCCTCTATTAAGCACTGGATCAGAATCAGGGTGTTGGAGGCTTTCAAACACTGAGCACATGCTCTTAAATTTGTTTCGCTTTCTGATAAGGAGTCAGTGCAGAGAGCGCAGAACTAGGGTGAGAGGGTCGTATTTCTTAGCTTTCGTTAAAATTCTAACCACAGTATTCTGCGCTCGCTAGAGATGTGTCATCAGATGGTTAGGTGCTCCTAGGTATATGCTGTTGTTAAAATCTAACCTGGATGAAACCAGTGAGCTCATCACAAGAACCTGATGAAGAAAGGAAACAAAGGGAATCATATGCTTTAGTTTCCTGATCAGCAAAACGCATGATTTTATAACAGAGGCTACTTGACTGTTCAATGTTAACTTCCTGTCTACTAGGACGCCTATGGTCTGGACTTCTGCCTTAAATTCTAGGCATTGCCCAGAAGAATCTGGCCAGAAGGAAGGAGACTAGGAGTTAAGATTTTCATTCACTATACGAATGTCCATTTCATCTGGATCATTTTAAGTCGTTTTGGTCCATCGAGTGTTTAATAGATAGCAGACAATTCTTACGGCCACAGCGTCTCTGTCTTCATTTTGACCCACCTGTGTAATTAACATCTGTTAATCCTGATTGGTGCAAAATGACCATTAATGGACGAAAATATAGGTAACCCAAATGGCAATAGCAGAGTCTGTGAACAGACATGTCCAACGTGTTTTTGATGGGCTCTATGTGTTAAAAATAATTATATCCCTTAAAGGGCTGTGCCCTGAATGCACATATTGTAGAGTCTGTTGAGCATGCTCGACTGGTTGACTTTGTCAAACGCGGCCGCTACATCCAATAGGATCAGTGTGCTTGAGCCACCTGTACCAGAATGCTCTACTAGGTAATCCAGTACGGTGGTGGCCATTATGCATTCCTAATGGTGGACTATTTCCTTGATGTTGTCACTATTCGTGATTGGTCATGTGTTCCTTCCTTGCAAAGAAACAACTTTGATATACTGCATATTCCTCTTCTTCCATTTACTCTCACTTGAATAATGTGGGCTGCTGAGTCAGAGTCCAAGGGTTTAAGACTACCACCTGGATGTCAGATGGATTTAAGATGGCATCTATGTAGCTCTGCATACATTCTTATAGTCTCCCCATTGCGTACCGGCCCCTGGCACGAAGGTTGGTGTTCAGCTCAGGAGCCACAAAGTTCCATTACAGTTCACTTCCTTTCTGAGTATTGATGTCTGGTTGTGAGCCCCTCTCTCTAGGTATGGGAAAATGCTCTGTTCAGCGGTAGGCCTGCACTTCTGGCCCATGAGCCGCCAATCACCCCAATTGTTGTCTTGCTGTTACTTCCAAACAGTGAAACTCAGGGCCATGGAATTGATCGCAGTGCTATTTTTGCCACCTCGCCCCTCTACTTTTTGCCCGCTCAGGTAGGGATGATATTTTGCCTTCTACATGGGCCTTGCCTTCTATCATGGCCCCCCAGCACACAGGGTACCCTAAATGAAGGAGTAGGAGACCTCAGTGCGATTCGCCTTTTATCACCACCAGGGGTTGCATCTCCAAATGGGTTGCTCTCCCAGTCCCAGAGTTACTCATTGGTGTGTCAGGGCTCCTCAGCAGGTGACCTCATCACAAAGTGCAATGCATACACTGGGGGTTTCCATTTTCTGTCATTTGCCTAGTCTTAGACTTTGGACCCTCTGTCTTTCACTTAGGTGATTTTCCAGTAGTTCAGGTCATAAAAATATATCTTATGAAGACAGAGATGATTCTCCATTAGAGTCAAACCCCCTTTGGGCAGTGCTGGATGGTTTACCAGAGAAGTCCTATAAGAAATGTAAGTAGCTACTGGCACCAGAGATATGGGGCCTCATTACGACCCTGGCGCTAAGTGAAAAACGATGGCGGTAAATGGTTACCGCCATCGTTTTCCGCTAGGTCCGATCATGACCCGTGACCGTTAACTACGATGCCATTAGCGGCATCGTAGTTAACGCTGCCGCTAACTGCGCCAATGGCGCGCGCACGCGACCTCCCACACCGTACTTAGCGCCATGGCGGAAAGGTACGCGAATGCCGACCCAAGCGGACATGCACCTAACGCCATCACCCAGCCCGTTAAGTACCTTACCGCCATGGTGCTAATTACGCCATCGCGAACCAACCATAAAGGGCCTTGTGCAGTGAATCCAGCTGCCACAGGTGCACAGAATAAGCACAGGTGGAGGCAATACAGAGTCAGGAAGTACAAAAAGAGCACACCCAACCCCTTCCCAGACCCAGTCACACTCCACAATGATTCCAATAGGACTAGCAATGTTGGGGCTGGAGGACCTGATAGCAATGCAAGTGCTACAACTTCAACTACAACAACAACAACAATAGGCTGCACAGAGGAGACGCAGGAGGAGAAGGAGGGCAAGGCAGGGCCAGCAAGCCCCACCAGCACAGCCAGTGGCACCACGCAGGCAGCCCACAATCCCACGCATCAGAGCCAGTCCATTCAACCTCACCGCTGAGCAGATCCACACCCTGTACTGTTTGGACCGGGACACCATCACCACCATCGTATACATGATACACAACGACATTGACAGCATGATAGAAACACCAACCGCCATCCCACCCCTACTGAATACTCCACCTGGCTGTGAGTAGCAGAGACAACGGAGCCAGATCATACCCTAAAGCAGCACAAACTTCAGCTGACACCACTAAACCTAATGCCCGATGTATGCAGCCCCACCACGTGAATGAAGGTGTGCCCCAACCATGACACAACCATCTGCAAGTGCATTGTACCAATTCACACCACATTGACCTCAACGAAATGCACCTACATGCACGTCACCAGACACCATCCACTGAAAGGCCTGTCCCCATAACTGCGCACGAATGAGGCACATGACGGACAGAAACATCAACACACCATCACACAGACAGCAAGGCCCACAAAATGTCCCTATCAACATCAGTATTGCTCACTGGGGTCATGATGAGGCTGACAGCAATGTTGCAATGATGTGAGCGTTGACCTCACAGGACACGTGCCAGGCCACCAAAACAAACGGCATGAACGAACACAGTGGATGGACACTCACAAGGCACTTGACCCCCCTGCATACATTGGTTGATGGCATGCACAACATTCCATAAGAGCCATGAGCATATACTGGTCGCATAGTGTGAATCAATTAGTGCATTTAAAAGAGGTCCGAAGTAACAGTTGGATGCAAGCCATGGTGGCACGTCATGTTTTGAAATAGACGTCATGACTGACACATACATTCTCGCCCACATACAGGTGATGCAGGCTATCCCCTGAAGAGGTGGCTCCTTACACCAGTCCGGAACCCACAGAACCAGCACGAGGAGGACTTCAACCGTGCACATACACGTACCCGTGTGGTGATTGAGCAGGCATTTGGCCTATTGAAGGCACGGTTTCGCTGCCTCAGCAGGTCTGGTGGGGCACTCCTGTACCGCCATGAGAAGATGGCAAAGATCGTCATGGCATGTGTCATGCTACACAATATGTGCGTCAGACGCAATGTGCCCCTGCCCCCTGATGCAGAACTGCAACCACCTGACGATGAGGATGATGAAGGTGGGGATTCGGCAGCACCTCATGGAGGCGGCGATGCACAGGAGGGGCGTGAAATGCGTAGTACTCTGATCAACCAATTATTCTAGCACACGCGAATGGGGGGTGTCACCTGGAGATGACGATTGTGGCACTGTGTGCGTCTGTTATATGGACACTGGGGACTGTTTACCAATAAATCACACATACGCAATGAGCAATGTCCACACATCCGATTTGTGCAAATATGAAAAGTGTATTGTGAAAGTGATTTTGTTGAACACACCCACTCCCCCCTCCCCCCTGAACTCCCCAACACACCCACTCCCCCCTCCCCTCTGAACTCCCCAACACACCCACTCCCCCTCCCCCTGAACTCCCCAAAAACACCCACTCCCCCCTCCACCCTCCCACCTGGAATCCCTACAAAGGTGTGAGTAAGTCTGTGCAGCAGTGTCTGATGTAGGATTTCTCCACTGTCCGGCCACTATTGGCAGCCCCCTCCCCTGGCCCCCGGGGCACCCCTGCCTGTGCTGCGCAGGTTCCTCCCCGATCGGCGGATGGGGCTGCTTGGTGTCGAGCTGGCACCTGAGGAGGTTCCTGCCTGCTCATTTGGACGCATGTCCCGAATTGTCTGCACTAGTTCAGAGATGACGTGCCGCACAGCGGCGAGTTCTGCGCAGATGTCCTTTGTGGAGGACTCTATAGCAGCCTTCACTGTCTCCGCACATTTCTCCATTGCTGCCCTTGACCCCCCACATTCTGCAACATGCTCATTGAGGAGCGAGGATAGTTGCTGCTGCCGGGTGACGATCTCCTCCAGGCTTTGTTGTTCTTTCTGGCCCATAGCTAATGGCAGTGGTATTCCCATTGGGCTGCTCACCTCCTGCAGCAGGGATGGAGAGCCTGGCCAATCCTCATCCTCTAACTGCCCCTGTGTGGCATCCGCATGCGGGCTGCTTAGGGACAGGTAGGGGGAATGAGGGTGGGCAGTGGGGCTTCCGACATCAATCTCCTCAATGATCCCTGCTTCGCTATCGGAGGAGGCTGCAATGGCAGCAGTTTCCCCAATAGTGCTGCTTGCAGCAGAGCCTGTCCCTTCTGTGGGCACGATTTGGGTTATGTCTGCTGCTGCTGCTGCTTCTGTGCTGCCTGCTGGGGTGGCTGTCAGTGCCCTGTCCTGTTTTCCTGGCATGGATTTTGGCTGCTGTGGGGTTTTCCTCGGGACGGCAGAGGTGGAGGGTTGTGGTGTTGGCACAGTTGTCCTGGCCCTCTTGGTGGGTGTGGAGGCAGTGGTGTCCTCATCCTCAAGGTCGGAATTTGAGCCTGTGGTGGAGCAAAGGAGGGAAAGTGTTATTGATGGGTCTGCGGACATTGGGCGGGCATTGTGACGACTGACATCTTATCAGTTAGTACATGCGGCACATTTGAGGCAGGGGAAAACAGGTTGTCTCCCTTTTGTGTGGAAGTAGCATGGAGGTATGTGGGTGCCTGCAGTTAGGGTGTGCATACTGCATGTGTACAGGGTGGAGATCGGATGTATCTGTGGGCAGTCTCCTGCTGATGTGTTGCATTTACACTATGGGGCAACATTGTACTTCACATGAATGGACTTTGGTGAATTTTGCATGGCTTGATTTGAGCCACCTACCTGCATCGCCTGATGTCGGGGCTCCTCTCTCCATTCCTCCTACTCCTTCTATGCTCTCCATTCCGATGGTGGAGGCACAGATTTCCTCCCATGGCTGCAATTTAATAGGGGACTCCGATCCTCCCCCGGTTGCCATGGCCAGGTTCCTGTTTGCCGATAGTATGCTCCTGACTCTGAGCCGGAGATCGTCCCACCGCTTGCGGCACTGTCTCACATTGCGGGGTGTTGTTCCCACGGCACTAACCCGCTGAGCTACCAGTGCCCATATGGCCTTCTTCTTGGCTATGGCCGGTCTAGTCATTTGGTTGGAGAATACCACTGCGGCGTTCTCCTGGAGGGTCTCCGCAAGCATGGTAAGCTCCTCTCTGGTGAAGCGGTCTTGCCGCTGGCGGTCACAGGCTTTTTTAACCACTTTAGGCATTTTCTTGCAGGAAGAAGGTTGCTGATGGTATTTGCCGGGTCTCAGGCTCGGATGTCCAGTGGTTGCGGAGGATGCCAATGGATTGTGTTTTTAAAGATGGCCGCCGTGCTCTTTCCCGTTCCGCCGCGGTGACGCTACTTCCGGTTCCGCTTATCTACGGTCACCGCTAATTGCGGTGACCGCTAACTACGGTCACCGCTATGAACGGTGGTCGGGGTGGCGGTGGTGCACCTTGCGCGGCATACGATGCCGGTAGGTGCCGTTTTGGGGGCATTAACGCCATGGCGCAGTTTACATTACCGGCATGGCGTAATGCTCGTGCACGATGGGTCGTAATGTCCCGCTTTTTACGGCTTTGACCCAGCACGTAAACGTTAGTTACGCCATGCCGGTAATGTTGTATACTTACCGCCTGGGTCGTAATGAGGGCCATGCTCTAGTTTAAAGGCACCCCCACAGAAGTCCTGGTTCCAGCATTCTGGAAGCATGTAGTGATCACACTTAATCCAAAGTAAGGTACAAATAGAACTCTCTGTTGTAGCTGCCGAGCAGCGTCTGAGAAAAACAAAGACGCAACGATATATTTCAGAATCCTACAAAACGGATTAACTTTAGCTTTTGACAATTGTGCATCAAGACCAGGAGGACTATTCATCAAGGATGTAATTAACAGATCTGACCTCTACTCTGATTCGGACCATTGACCTGACAGTAATGCAAAATTCTTCTTTTTGCTGCTATTCATAGCAACTGATGCAGAGAATGCTTTTGGTTTAGCCAATTGGTCTTTTATGTGGCATCTCTATCTCTGGAATAGGGCATAAGATGATGTCTTGCATGCTACTCTACATGCAGATATCTCCGCTTCTGTTTGATTGACTAGTCAATGAGCTGCGCACCAGGGCTGCCCATTTTCACTTCTTCTTTGGACATATATGTAAGTCTAATACCCAAGTGTACAATCATAAAAATCATTCTTTTCTCCTGTGTTACTTACAAAATTAAAGTTTCTTTACAAGCAGATGATCTCGTGATATCCTGTTCAGGCATAACCTTTGCTACAGTCCTTCTGTTGAAATGACAACAGATATTGGTAGGGTGCCAGGATATAATCAATTATAAAAGTGATAACTTGGAATCTAGCCAGGGAGAAGCCAGGGAGAAACCTGATCAAACTAAACAAAGTAGACACTTAAGATCCCAAAACGCATAAATAATAGAGTATTTAAGTTAATTATGGAAAACTTAGATAGAAATGACGATACATTATATAGGCGGCCTAACCTGAAGCTTACAATCAAAGGTAGAATCAATGCAGTCAGGATGCTACTTCTAACACAAATCAGATTTCCAAGAGAACACACTCCAAAACACATGTACCAATATGAACTTTCACAATTTCAAAGTATAATAAAGTCATGTATTTGGAATTCAAAATCACCAAGATAATCTTGAAAAATGTATGCATTTTGTCAAAAAGGGGTCAAAAGCTACCTGACTTTGAGATCTACTACTTTGCAATCAAAATAACGCAAACCAGTTCCTTGCTCTGAGATGCTAGAAAGACTACGAGTTGCATCAGTACAATGACCAGATCATATGAACTAGAAGGCTAAGTATACAAGTCCACCAGCCCAAAGTTACTTTACGGAAATTACTCTAAAAGTCCCACAATGCCTCGCAAGAGGATGGTGTTACATCAGAACATTACTGGAAATGTACTTAATTCCTAATCTTTCGATATGGGCATGTCTTTCACATCTTCAGCGACAAAGTATGTGCTCCCCTCCACAAAGCAAGGATAACACATTAAGTAACCTTATTTACAGGGGGAACAAGTCCTGAAGGGGCAAGAGCGGAGTGTAAAATCTAAACAAATATTGATCATGTTTGTGTCTACAAATCAGAAGCCTGTTCCTTAAGAGTAAGACTGCTATCTTGGAGAAAAAAGACTTATAATCTCCAAATGCACGTCTTTATACAATCCGTCGGCCATTGGTTTGGTTGAGAGGATGAATAGGTTCGTAAAAGGGGTTATTCAATTGGCTTTTGCAAATGGTTTGGAGTGGAGTGCCGTAGTGTCGGAAGCATTGACAGCTTATAGATGTACGCCACTATCTTTCACAGGTTGCTCACCATTTGAATTCATTAGAGGTAGGAAGGCTGGTCCAATGTTGAGGACGGCTGCACATTGGGGAGGGGTCCTCACCGAGGTTAATATGTCAGATGTGTTGGAGAGAGTGTGTACACGACAGGAGAGAGTTAGGATTCAGCAAATGGGAAGGAAACCTGTTGCTGTGAAGGTGGATGATAGTGTGTGTGTCTTGAACCCATGGTTCGTATCCAAAGGTGGGAGTGTGTACATGTCACTGCGGATGGTTGAGAAGGTGGGTGCTGGGTACGTGGTTCTGGTTGATGGGTCGCGGTGGAACAAGAGGAACAAGAGGAGAATTGTGGTGGAAGGAGGTGCACCTAAAGGGTTGGTGCTGAGCGACTCGATTGACTTCACTTTGGGGCCTAGCTCAAAGTCCAGTTCGAGAAGATTGATGCTATACATGTGTATGAAGGTGTGTGCGAGGAGGAAGATGTGGGTGGTGAGGAGGTTGTGATGGCTGAGGAAGAGTGCGAGAACGCAGGAGATGGTGAAGGGGAGCCTGTTATCAGTTTGGGAAAGGGACCTGCCGTTGATGGCTGGATTCCGATCATCAGGTCGCCTCTGGGCAAATTGAGAGACTATGTTTGGGGGTAGTAGGAAAGTGATTTTGGTGATATGTCATTTATTGCACCTCTGTGCCTATTGTTTTACCATTGTTTCAGGCTGGGGTGTTCCACATTTCGTTTTGTTGCTGTTGTTTTCCACACCCCTTTCATTCCGTGTGTTCCTGTTGTGTTCTCATTCTTTGTGCATTATTAAGGAGGGGAGAAGTGTTGTAATGGAATCCTGGAGTGTTTACATCTGCCCAGAGTTCCACGTTCTTGTCAGTTGATGTTGGCTTTGTTGCTGGGCGGACGAGGGGTTTGCTTCTTCAATAATAAACTTCCCCGTTCCACCTACCTGCTGTGGCCTCCCTTGCTTCAGTCTACATGGATCTAGATCAGTCCTGTTCATCTGCCAGCAATTCATAGTTTGCATCTCCTTTCAGAGAAAACTGAAGAGGATATTTAATAAAATTGGGTTAACACAAGTAACAACACTGGATTAAGCTCCATAGGGGTTATTGGAGTGAAAATGCAATCAAAGTTCATTTGTGGTCCCATTTGTATTAAACTGAATATAATGCTGAAATTGAATGCAGACCAATCATTCTGGTGAACAAAAGTAAACCTATTGATTATGACACGACATTCATAGGGAATTTAAAGCTATGCTTTACAGTGGAAGCTCTTAGGTGTGGGATATAAATAGTTCTACTGTCTTCATAAAATGTTGTTGCATTATTGTCTGGAAAAACAAAGGGCTTTATTTCACAGGGAGGGTGGGGAAGGAAGCTGCTGTCCTATTCTTGTTAGGGTTCAAGGAAAACTGAAATATACCAATGTGCGGTTTGTTATCCAAAAAAGTAAAGTGTCCAGGAGGAGTCCAAAGAAACTGGAGTCAATGGCCAAAACCTGGATGTGTGCAAATAGAATAAGCATTTAATCAGTGTGTTTCCAAAACATGGTTGTTGTTATATGAAGAGAAAGGTATGGTGGATATCCTGCCAGGGATGTAACAGGTAGAACAGGTGAGTAGGAAGGGTATGCCTCCCTTCCCCACAATTCCTGTTTAGGTGCCGACCCCCGTCTTGTTGGTGTTTGCGGGTGCCCAGTATGCTGATAGCAGAGGTGGTGTGGTTGCTTGTGACCACCAGGGGACTGATTTCCCGATGTAGGAGCCGAGGAGAAGATAGTTGAGGAGGAGATGGAGGTTGAATCTCTCCCCACAAACTCCTGCATGTGGGGAATGGAATGCTCCTGACATGTCAGTAGCTCTGTCAAAGCTATCTGTGACTGGGCATTGGGAAGGCTGACCGGCACCATGCGGCGGCAGCTGGCGGCATTTCTTCACCTCATTGGCAGAACGCAGCAGAGGAAGTGCAGGCTGCAAGAAAAGTTGCCTGTAGGCCTGTACTGCATCAGCAGCTGCCTGTTTCCGAGCAAATCAGGCATCCTCCCTAGTCTCAGCACAGGCCTCAGCAGCAGCAGAAATGGCCTGTGCATCCTCCCCAGCATGAGCACATGCTTCTGCGGCAGTTGCAGCTGCGTCAGCAGTGGGCCACTCCGAGGCCAAGCTTGCATCCTACCTATCCTAAGCAGATGTTTCTGTTACAGCAGCTTCTTCTGCAGCTGCATCAGTAGCGGAGAGCTCCTGGGTCAACAGAGCATCCTCCCCAAAATGAGCACATGCTTCTGCTACAGTTTCAGCTGCGTCAGTGGGCCGCTCTGAGGCCAAGCTTGCATCCTACCTATCCTAAGCAGATGCTTCTGTTGCAGCAGTTTGTTCTGCAGCTGCATCAGTAGCGGAGAGCTCCTGGGTCAACAGAGCATCCTCCCCAAAATGGGCACATGCTTCTGCTGCAGTTGCAGCTGCGTCAGCAGTGGGCCGCTCTGGGGCAAAGCTTGCATCCTACCTATCCTAAGCAGATGTTTCTGTTGCAGAAGCTTCTTCTGCAGCGGCATCAGTAGCGGAGAGCTCCTGGGTCAACAGAGCATCCTCCCCAAAATGAGCACATGCTTCTGCTGCAGTTGCAGCTGCGTCAGCAGTGGGCCGCTCTGAGGCCAAGCTTGCATCCTACCTATCCTAAGCAGATGTTTCTGTTGCAGCAGCTTCTTCTGCAGCTGCATCAGTAGCGGAGAACTCCTGGGTCAACAGAGCATCCTCCCCTAAATGAGCACATGCTTCTGCTGCAGTTGCAGCTGCGTCAGCAGTGGGCCGCTCTGGGGCCAAGCTTGCATCCTACCTATCCTAAGCAGATGTTTCTGTTGCAGCAGCTTCTTCTGCAGCGGCACCAGTAGCGGAGAGCTCCTGGGTCAACAGAGCATCCTCCCCAAAATGAGCACATGCTTCTGCTGCAGTTGCAGCTGCGTCAGCAGTGGGCCGCTCTGAGGCCAAGCTTGCATCCTACCTATCCTAAGCAGATGTTTCTGTTGCAGCAGCTTCTTCTGTAGCTGCATCAGTAGCGGAGAGCTCCTGGGTCAACAGAGCATCCTCCCCAAAATGAGCACATGCTTCTGCTGCAGTTGCAGCTGCGTCAGCAGTGGGCCGCTCTGAGGCCAAGCTTGCATCCTACCTATCCTAAGCAGATGTTTCTGTTGCAGCAGCTTCTTCTGCAGCTGCATCAGTAGCAGAGATCTCCTAGGTCAAATGAGCATCCTCCTTAGCATGAGCACAGGCTTCTGCTGTTGCAGCTTCAGTCTGCTCACTGCATCCTCCCTGGCCTCTTGCTTAGTTCATCGCACCAGCTGTAGCAGTTCCGCCCTTTCTTGGTGGCTACCTCCAAATGTCACACCG
Source organism: Ambystoma mexicanum (assembly GCF_040938575.1). Classification (NCBI taxonomy): domain Eukaryota; kingdom Metazoa; phylum Chordata; class Amphibia; order Caudata; family Ambystomatidae; genus Ambystoma; species Ambystoma mexicanum. The sequence continues at coordinate 287,780,760 of NC_090932.1, read as the reverse complement.
CCTTCACTATGGACAGGCAACCATCTGCCGGGATTGGTTCCAATGAGGAAAAGGCATCAACCGGTTACCTCGTATTCACCTCAAACTAAGCCTGGGCGGCCTCCATGGTGGACACTCTGTCCATGATGTTTGAGAAGAAAGTGTCAAGCATGGGACTTGACGACAGGTGGAGGAGAATAGAGGGGCACAGTTGATACCTGTTCCTGGTGGGGAACCAATGCCAATGTCCCTATAGGTGGTTTCAAAAGCTCCTTACACACCTTGGGAAGAAAGTGGTCCACAGGAGGAGTGGTGTACTCCACCACCACCACTAAGATGCCACTCACTCTCAGCTGTGATATATGAGATTCAGTCACAGTGACAAAGTCTGTGATTTTGCTGAAAAAGGCATGTGGAGAGCCTGTCTCTTGCTGGCTGAAGCCTGTATTTCAATGTCACTGATGAGTGGTGGGATTGTGGCAGTGGTTTCACCCAAGTCAGGTCCACAACGCTTACAACCTCCATATGTGAAAAACTGTCGTCACCGTCTCCATCCTCACCATCTCCCTCTTCGCACGCGTAGTCATGGGTCCCTCTGGGTGTAAACAGACAATCAATGGGCAGGCTCCTTGGGCCACTTTCCACAGGGCACATTGATTGGCAAGTCTCTCTGCAAGTCACTCTGTTTGCCATCACTTTGCAATGTCTATCTCCTACTTCATGTAACGTTGCTGGAGTGACAGTTATTGACTTGATTTGTAACAAAATGGTGTGTTAAGTAGGATGGAATCACTGCATAATTAATGGACTGTGAGCATGCGTAGCTACTTCCTGTTATGCATGCAATGTTGGCCTGCTGGTAATAAGTGGATACGGGAGTGTGGAGGGATATCTGTGGCTAACATTGCTCCAGCAGTTACAAATGCACATTTTCGTGGTGAATTCCGCAAGCCATCCACAGTTTTTCTCAGTCCCTGGGACCACTCCTGGATAATTGGCATCATGGCATTGTTAGGTACCTGATGTCATGCATTCATCCAAGTAGAGTGGTGTGTGGTTAGGCCATGGGTAGCTGACCTGGCTACACATGAACTCTCCTCCGTTCCTGAAATCCTCTTTGACACGTGGCCCTTCATGGACTTGTCATCCATGTAAGGTGACTCCTACACCTGTCATTATTGTGCTGTGAAGGTGGAGACGCGTAGCATGCACCACTGCATGAAGAGATGTTCGACTGTTTGATTTCTTTAACAAAGCAGCATGGGGGCCATGTGGTGCTTCTAATATGTTTCGGTGGAGGCTGGGCATTTTACAAGCAAGCTGCTGCCCCTTGCCTGACCGGTAATGCTGGCTTCTGTGCAGGTTGCATCATGCAATTCAGGGCAAGAGCAATATGGTAGTGTATGTATCATCTTATTGTTTTCTTGTGCTGCTGCAGGCATGAATGCAGACAGCTGATGTGCCACCTTTTCACTTGCCCACTCTGGTTTCCCCCCATGCACTGCGGGATGGACCTGTTTGTTTGGTGGATTGATGCAATAAAGCATGAGAGGGATTGGAGAGGTTGGCTACACACGTGGCTTGGTATCATTACATATTATGCCCACCAAAATATCGCCATCAGGAACAGCCATAGGCAATATTTTTGGGGGAGATAATTTTTGGGGGTTTTAAAAATAATGCAGGGGATGCAGGGGTGTCCCCCGCAGGTTCCATGCCTTAATATCGCCGCAAAAATATGGCGATTTTTTTGTTTGCCGATATTTTTGCGGGGATATTAACACATGGAACCCTTGGCTTGGTGTCCAACAGTGACTGGGTGGATATTTGAATGGAGTCTCAGGAGGATAGCTCAGCAGCAACGTGCTTGCCTTGGAAGTAAGATGACGTGGAGCGACACAGGTTCGATCCCCGGGTCTGTACTTAGAAACCTCTGGGTATTAAGCACGTTATAAATAACATATCATATCATATATCATAAACCATGATTCCAGCACACATAAGATTATTTACTGATGAGGTAAGTGAATACGTGCTTCTAGCTCATATGTCCTGCCAATTATAAAGATTGCTTCTTGGTCCTTCATAACAGGCACATCATCGCTGTGGGGGCCTTAATGCGCTGGAACTTGTTCATGTAGAGGTGAATAGTGACCACACCCAGGGCGGCATGGCGATGAAGGTCTGTGGAGTGAAAATAAAAAGGGGGCAATGCGAGTGAGAAAGGGGAATGGTGTGGAGACTCATGAAGAAAGAAATGATGACATGGTACAGACTTTACTCAGCATGTTGGGTGAGGAACATATAATTTGGGTGATGTTCATCATTATGATGAATGTATTATTCTCAGTGTTTCCAACACACAAATATGTATCCCACTAAAGGGGCAAGTGCATCCCTTTGTGGCCAGCGGGATAGTCAAGCAGTCCATCGCCGGTCTGGTGGTGGCATTACGTGAAGTCATTTTGTGGATGCATGATGGACTTGAGGAGTGTGCAGGGGTTTCTAGGCGATTTGGGAGCAACTAATGAGATGAACATGTTGGATTCATTGCGGATCTTGTGACCGCCTTTCCTGGGCCAAACCCAAACAAAAGCCACCCAGGAAATGACACCCACAGAAGACCACAACAGAAGAGGAGGGCCAGGGTGCTACAGAGTGCAGAATGGGCCCATAAAACACAGGAGCACAGGTCGCCAAAGCTGGAAAGTGGTTAGTTTGATGGGGATCTTGGTGGTGGGTGCCGCCACGTGAGTGGGGTGGCATAACATGGAGGGTTCGGATGGCTCGAGTGGGGCTTACGGTGTGAGGCAGAGAGGAGGACAAGCCACGTTGGGGGAGGTTTGCCGGGGTGCTTGGCATGTGGAGTTGGGGGATTAAACCCCCCGCATGGATCCATAATCCCACCTGTTTGAGGCCACTTCGAGAAGGTTAGAAAAAGGGCAGTCTTTTTTAGAAGCAACCACAAGCAGAGGAATGTTGACATAGTACCGTTGGATGCCCTCCTTTTGTCTGATGGCCGGATGGTATTCTGGCAAAGTCATGGAGGGTATGGAATTAAAGTTAAGGTTGTGAAATTGGGTGGTCACTGTGGCCAAGGTGGAGCACTAACAGTCAGGTGGGGTGACTGGGGCAAAGAGGGGCAATAACAGAGGGGTGGACATGGGTCCTTTACAATGGGGTGAGAGAATGTGACTTGAAGACCAGATATTGCAGGGGAAGGTGGAAACATGAACCAGGGATGAGAATAGGACGAAATTACAAAGGAATAGGATGGTGGAGGAAGTGCTAGTGCTGTGGCATTTTCTGTGAAGGGTGGGGAGTGAGCAGACAGAGTGTGATGTAGTAGTGTAGATTTCTAGGAAACAGGTCCTTCAGAAAGGAGAGCTTTCAGGTTGGATTTAAATAATGATAGAGTAGTACGCAGCGGGAGAGATAGAGCATTCAAGAGTTCGGGAGCGAGCAGAGGGAGAGAACGGAAATGAGAAAGAGCACAAAGGTCTCCAGTGGTGGCAAGGAGGTGAGCCAAGGATGATCTTAATGAGCGAGGAGGTAGTGAGATGAGCAGATAGGTAAGGTGGTGCTAGTCCATGAATAGTGGCATGAGGGTCACAGGCGGCAGAAGGAGCTGCGCAGTAGGTGGCAACAGACAGGCTTTATCTTATAGAGTGTTGGCGGTCATTTGGGGTAGTATAGGTTGAATATTTTGGCCCTGCGGGGCATTGTTGGGTCAGTGCTGCTCTCTGGCTTTGTCCCCCGTCCTGCGCCGCTCTCCACTATGTTATGAGGCAGGCCCAGGAAACGTATGTAATGCCTCATTGCGCCCTTTCATGGTATAATAGCGAAAAGAAAGTCTCGCCTTTACACCATACATGATGTGACAAAGCGGAACTAAGATTCTGCCTTGTCAAACTGCTTGAGACGTAAACGTTTCAAAAGGAGACGTTAATACTGCCCGCGACATGCAGCAATAACAAAGACATTTTACAGAGCACTGGTAATGCCCTCTGTAAAATTACTAGCTATCAATCGATCTACCTGTTGCATGGCACCCCTCCTGGGAGCATGGTAGCTCCCAGGATGTTGTAATGCGTCACGTGGCAGTTGCCACGTGACCAAGCTAATAAAAGATGCGAGCCGCTTCCGGCTCGTTAGTCACTCCATCCAAGGATCCGGTGTGTTTACTGTACTGCACAAGGCTGGTGCAACACCGCACGCTGTGGGCCCAAGGACGGGGCCCAGCACGAGGACAGTGCCCCTGCTGGGCAACGCCATCCCCGAAGGTTGTTAACGCCATGTGATCATGACTGCTGCTGCGACCCCGGCATGGGTGCCCCCAGAGCCGGGGCCGCTGTGTGCTGGGTGCCCCCAGCCATGTGGGTCGCTCCGGGGATCCAGAGCGGGTGGGTCCCACCCATGCATCCACGGCGTGAGCGCCACACTGAGTGAGAATGTCGGGTGAGCCCGACATGCGTATGGGGCCTACCCAGTGTCCAGGGCAGGCCCCCAACAATGGCGACGAGGTCGTCCGGACTCGTGACTGTCGTGCGGGTGGCTGGAGGCCCGCCTGCACGTGGAGGAGGCGGGTGGCCCAGGGCCTGTGTCCTGGATGACACGGGCTGCCTGGTGCCCACGGACAACAACGCGGCATTTGCCGCAAGGAGAGGCGGCAGGGGAGCCGCACAGTGAAAGTGGAGGAGTGAGGCCGCCGAACAACTGAGGTGGCCCCGATTGCATGTGGCGCGGCCGCGCAGGCTGCAGGGATGGCCGCATCAAAGGAAGCGGCAGGCGCTGCAACATTGAAGCGGCCTCGGCCGCAGGGATATGGGAGCGGGCGGTGGAGTCTGCTGGAAAAGGGGGCCGCTGAACAGCTAAGGTGGCCCCGAGCCACAAGCGTTGTCGGCCGCAACACTGAAGGAGTGCTGGGGCATCCAAACAGCTGAGGCGGCCCCCAGGGAGAGTGGATCTGTGGCCCTTTCCCCCAGAGGAGAGGGAACATGCTGGCAGCTGCGCCGCAACGCGGTGGCGCTGCCCCTCCCCCACCAATGGGCTGCGGCGATGTGCGCCGCAAGAATAGAAATGAGGCGGGCCCAACACCAACTGGGCCTGCAAGGACAAAGAAGAGCTTGCTCTGAGGAGCGAGCAGGAGAGGTGAGGCGCCCAAGGCCCTATCGGGTGCTCATGGTGCTGCCCTGATGCAGAGTTTTTGTGAAGAAAAAAAAAAAACAATCACATTTCACTTGGCCCATGTTAACAACAGGGCCGCAAAGACTTGAGGAAAAAAATAAATAAATAAAGAATACAAGCGGAAACGGGAGGCCCGCGCATCCCAGGAAGAAAGAAGGTGGGCGAGGCCTAAACAACCCGGGCCGCAGCGGTGACAGTAGCAGGACATGGAACACATGGAACAACAGTTGGAGGCAGCTCCCAAGCAACTAAAAAAAAGGGGGGCACAGCAAGTACCCTGCCACACGATGGTACAGCAGGGGCCCAGCCCACACTATCTGGCACCAGCTCCTTCTACCATCATGAGGGGGCAGCACCAGCATCAAGCACAGTGGGGAGACACCCAAACGAACATGTGGCCAAGCAACCCGGGGGCACCCTGAAGCGGAATGGCTAATTGCCCTGTGGCCCCCCTAGCAGCAAGGAAGTGAAGGACCATGTACCAGCAAGTGGCCTCAGGCACAACCCGGGCCCAGTGGTGGTGAGTTTGGTGTTTCCACAGGGAGGGTTGCAGCTCTCACGAGTGCTTGTGTGCCCTCCTAGGCCTGGTGCCCACACCTGCTGCCACCAGTGTCTCCTTGCTAACTGCGGCAGGAGGTGGAGGAAGTGTGAGAGGTGACCTGTTGTTCAGCACTCCGCCACATGTGGCGTGGCCCCCCCGTCACCTATGTAAGTGTACCCGGACTATGGACTTGGCCGATGTGGCCTCTGGGCCTCCCCAGGTGCGGCTTTGCCGGTTTTTGTTGTGACCTTGCGGTTCCTATCCAAAATGAACATTGGCAAGGGCACAGGATGGTTTCCTGAAACTCCACGGTGGCGGAAGAGGGACCTCATCATCAACATCCCCATGAAGTCTGGGAGCCTGCAGATACAGACTTGCTTAAAATGGCCCAGCTGGTGGACAATGTGATGTTTTGCACATCCGTACACATGGAATGCCTCATTGGTGCCCGTTTGTTTAGTAGAACGACTCATCCAGGTTAATAAAGGCTGTGAAAAACTAGTAGAGTGGTTACAGTAACATTATTGTGTGGTTGTGTTGGGGTTTTGGGGTTTTTGTTTTGTTGTTATGAAAAAGGAGGAGTGTTGCATGGCACCCCTCCTGGGAGCATGGTAGCTCCCAAGATGTTGTAATGACGTGGCAGTAGCCGCGTGACCAAGCTAATAAAAGATGCGAGCCACTTCCGGCTCGTTAGTCACTCCATCCAAGGCTCCGGTGTGTTTACTGTACTGCACCAGGCTGGTGCCACACTGCGTGCTGTGGGCCCAAGGATGGGGCCAAGCACGAGGATGGTGCCCCTGCTGGCAACGCTGTCTCTGAAGGTTGTTAACGCCTTGTGATCATGGCTGCTGGTGCGACCCCGTCCTGGGTGCCCCCAGAGCTGGGGCCGCTGTGTGCTGGGTGCCCCCAGCCACGTGGGTCGCTCCGGGGAACCGGAGCGGGTGGTGTGACCCCCACCCATGCATCCGCGGCGTGAGCGCCGCACTGAGGGACAACGTCGGGTGAGCCCGACATGCGTATGGGGCCTGCCCGGTGTCCAGGGCAGGCCCCCAACACTACTTGTCAATACATCTATGTATCTTTCTGTCTGTTTCACTTTATACATTAATCTTTCTATCTATCGATCATATTTATCTATTTCCCTGTCTACTAGGAGTGCAGTGTAAATCCCTGTAACATAAAATACCATAACATAACAAAAAATCTATCAAGCTATCTATCGATGATTGGTTGAGTCCTGCCACCATAAGATACCATACCATAGCACGTCCGATTGCCTATTATTTATTCCCCTGGAGGTCATGGAATTGGGAGTATCCCACAGTAGAAATCCCAGTAAGATTGCATATCTATCTATCCATCAATGTATCTAGTCCCGTTCGCTCCGTCTGCCTGTCTCAGGTAGCCCGAAGCTCTCTAACTTCCCATCATGCCTGGTACACGCCCCCTGGGCCGCGTGCTCCCCTCAGCACAGATCACAGCTTAATATCCCAGGAAGTTAGATTTCATGGCAGAGTGGAGAGCGACAGCACTGGAACATGATGTCACTGAGCCGCGACGGACCTAAGCCGGGCCTGCCTCTGCTCCTCGTAATAGGCCGCTGGCAGCTCCGCAGTCCGCACAGTAGTGACAGTCAGAGCATGTACCTGCCGCGCCGAAGCAGGCAGCAGGGAGGAACACTGCTGTCTGCCTTGGCACCTGACGCCGCAATCGCATCACAATTAGACGCTTATAAATAGTGTTGGGTGGGAGCCCTGATTCGCCCTCGTTTTATGCACAATTGCTTTGACATTTGCGAGGCTGCCTGCCTCCTCTGCTGCACGTCTCTTCGTGCGGCCTTGTCCCTCCTCGCCCCCCACTTCACCACGCGCTCATTCTTTCTTTGCCCCCAATCCTCGCCCATTTTTTGATGCTCCTCTCTGAGCAACCCCCTCCTCCTTGGCACAGGCCTTCCCTTTTTATCCTCAACTTCACTTCGTCGTTACCCTCACTATTTTTACGATACTTTCTCAATTCCCCCAGTCTTCCCTCGCCATTGTTTTGCTACTAGCACCGTCTCTTCCTCAACCCCTCACTGTTTCCCTTTCATTCGATCCATTCTCTTTGACACCTTCAACACCAGGAGGCAAATCTTTCCACCTCACGCCTCATCTCACACTCAAAATCGACCCTCAAACCCCTCCCTTCCCCAGCCCTCATCACCCGTTTTCCCTTCATTCCTAGGAATGTTGATATGTTGAAGATTTATTTTTGTAAACATTGATGGAAAAAAGGCCTTCATCAGACGATCACTCTCCTTTACTGCAGAGCTAGTTTAAGGATTTCGGGCACACAGATTTGGGGGCCCTACACGAAACAAGTAACTGGAGGGATACACGAATCCATGGCAACCCTCCGTTTTGTCACAATCACAACCCATAGCTTGATATGCAACCCAGGCAGCGGTCAAAATATGCATGTGTACTCTTTTCAAGTCTGCCTTACAGCCTTTATTGTTGCTGGAATCAGAATAGTAAACAAGCATTGGCAATGCCAACAGTTTGGCCTTTTGTGTAGGCATGGGAAGTGCACTTGGCAGGCACAGCCATAGTGGTATTAACTGCCATTGATGGTAACGGGTGCAAAATGGTGCGAGAACCTGGCAAATGCCCAATACTAATACACAAGCCAAAACGTTGTCTTTGACAATTAACAGGACTTCAGTGAAGGACACCCATAGTGCTTATATATTGAGTGCCTTTAGGCAGACCGGGTTAAGACTTTTTATTACACCAGATTCCGGGTTACAGCTCCAATTAAGTCATTAACTTTCAGAATACTGCTTTGAAAAAACACCGGGAGGCACTTCGAGTGCAACGTTTGATGGTTAGACTTTAATAAAGTGTGCTTAAAGAGTTCCTAAGAGGAGGTGTTTTGGGTGGGCAGGGACAGGAAGTGGGTGGGAATGGACATAGGGATTAGCTTGTGGGTGGGCAAATAACCAAACTTCACCTACAAGCTGTGTGTCCCTACTCATATACCATTTCTTCCTATATGCACGTTAATGCAATAGTATTAGCTTATAGGTGGCGCAAGCGCCACCTAATAGCCCAAACTATAAAGGAGTATTTCAAGGGAAACATCAGGAGCTCAAGAGTCACAGCAAGGGTACTAGGACACATAGAACACAAAAGCAATAGCAGCCAAGCGGTAAGTATCAGGCTGTAGTGTAGATGCAAGACACAGATCAGTAGCGATATGAAAAAGTACACATTTCCTAGAGTAGATAGGTGTCCTAAGAAGAGAGGCCTCATAGAATGTACAAGACATCGAACATGGAAACACGAGATAGGTTGGAAACAACAAGGAAGGTAGACATACCATATTAGTACCCGTCGAGGGCGCAATCAGAATGAAAGAGCCATTCTGATTGGCCCTCGCCGAGTCGTTACCAGGCCGGGAATCCCCTCATCGGGATTCCATGGCCTTTGTCCCGGGCGGGGGGCGTGGCAGCCCCATAGCCAATGAGGAGGCTCGAAGCAGGGCCATCCCCGTTCCGAGCCTCCCAAGACTGGGAGGCTACCTTTGCCCCCCGCCGGGGACAGAGGTAAGGCTTTATTTTTTTCTTCCCTCCCTCCTCCCACCTCCCTGCCCTCCCCACCCCACTTACCTTCTATGCCTTGGTCCCCGGCGGGGGACGATGAAAGCCTCCAGCCGTGTGAAGACTCAGAGCGGGGTCATCCCGGCTCCAAGCTTCCACACGGCCGGGGACCCAGGTATGTTTTTTATTTTTTATTTTTTTCTTCCCTTTCCCCTCCCTTCCGCCCTCCCAGCCCCACTTACCTTCTTTTTTTTCGGGAGCGGACACGCTGGAAACACTTCTGTTTCCAGCGCTTCCACTCCCGATGGCCGCCATGGAAAGGGAAAACGGACTCTGTTTTCCCTTGCCATGGCGGCCATTTTCTTTGACGTCTTTTATTTTTTTCCCCGAAACGCAGCTGCGTTTTGGGAAAAAAAAGAAAGCTTTTAGTGCCATGGTCACGCAGTTTTTGCGGGTCGGGCTACTAATAGCTATATGCCCCTCGCGGCGGGGGCATTACCGACTCTGGTAATGACCACGCCGCTCGGGGCATATTGCTTAAGTACAGACAGGATATGGATTTTAAGTTACCAGAAAGTGGCACATGCCAGAGCATAGACTGAGATTTAAAGTCAGCCATGGTTGGCAGGTGGTGTTGCCATGAGAGAGCAAAGAAACAAATTACTTTCTGGTGTACAAAATATAAATGATAGTTATCATTATACAAGAAGCAGCACTATAGCCAGCTAAACCATGAGTGGGACTTTTTTGAAGTGTCTACCCTGAAAGGGCTAACATTTTTGAAATATTTAGTGACTGACAGTTTTTGCAGGTTTGGTCAATTAGATCAAACGAGTTGCATTTATATATGGGTATGACTAGCATTAATCTAGCTAGAAAGCAACCCAGTGCTGTACAAATAACGTGTACAACCTCTTTTTGCTGACAGTAGTTTTTTCGATGGAATTTTTACTGAGAAAATTCAATCAAAAAATGTATTGAAATATATATGGTGTGGGTAAGGGATCAAAAGGGGTGGGGAGGGAATCGAGTGGGGTTAATAACATTGGGAAATAGGGCACTTGGGGGAGAACCCCCACATTAAAAAAATACAATTTCGATGTGTTTTTTTTTCCGATGGATTTTTTTCAGTGAAAGATCCATTGAAAAATTTACTATAAGTAAAACGACATATAACCGAAATAATGCAGTGGTTAAGAGGGATCAGTGGGCAGGGAAGGTACACTTTATGGTAGCTTGGATATCCCATACAACAGGAGTGGTATATACATAGGAGTAGCAGTTCCTAAATGATCCCTAGATAATCCCCGAAGAGTTCATTGAGTTGCCCCGGATCACACACTTTGGTTAATTGGTGAATTTGGGATTGGAGATTAGTCTGCAATCCCAGTACTAGATAACATTGTTTCCCTGCTCTTGTTATGCAGCAAGCTGACATTATTTGTGAATGTTTGACTTTCATGAACGAAAATAAAACTTGGTATGTAGACCTGACTTGTAAAGTTCACAGATCACAAAACCCAACATGACAATCTTTAAAAGAAAAACAGTAGAAAAACCTTATGCAAAAGGAGAATGTTTCTACTGTACTTTATTGTCTCCTTCATCAAGGACCCAAATCATTAATATAAGCCTAAAAACTGTCATCTCAATGTTGCTACTGTATTTCAATGCTTTAAATACACCCAACAAAATAAACAGTGTGAAAAGGTCAACTCAGTATAATCATTTCGTTTGACACAGACTTGCAGATTGTTATTCATGATGTGAAGAAGAACATTTGCATAGAGACCCTGCAAATTGCAGTTGTGCACAGTATAAAGTACAGTAACATAACATTTAAAATTGCACCAAATAGCAAATCATTTATTTGTATCAAATAAGTAGACCTGAAAGTAAACGCTCTGGAGCCAGGTGGCATTTGGTTGGTTCTCTTCTATCAAGGACCCCTCCCACTCAAACAACCTACATGAAAAGAAATAATGGGCAAGGGGCTAAGCAATGCCAACGGAATGTGTGACGGCTAACCTTTTCACTGAAGTTATCATGGCACTATGCAGTGAGACAGGGGTGTTGCTAGGTCTGGAAAAGACGTGGGGCTACGCTGATGTCGGAACTGTCGGGACTGGGGGCTAGCTAGCCTTTTGGTTGTAGCTCCTGGGATACTATCCGGGGCTACAACCAAAGGACCAGGGGCCATAGACCTCTTAGACACCCCCCCCTAGCAACGTCTCTGCAGTGAAATAAGATAATGTGTCCAGGATCACAGTATCGTTCAAAGGCAAAGCCAGGACCAGAGCCTCAACGCTCTCCTGACTAATGTTTTATGCTCTTCACTGGGCTGACTGCAACACTTGTTTGGAGGAATCAAGATCCGTACCAGCACCATACTGATGCTATGTTGGTTTATATACCCAGCGCATTCTGGTGCAGGTACAATGTTTTGTAGCACAGTATGTTTTGGTACCATCAACAGTTTAATCAAACTTAGATCAACCTTAGAGAGAGAAAGGATGTCTCAGCCTTGCCAGGATGTGGTATTGCATTATGGCATATGAACACTGATCTCTGCAATCAGTGCTTAACACACTGAACTATCTTCTGAAGCATTGTGGCACTAAAATCTATTTGTATGCATTTCAACTTTGTTTATTGCACACAATTCATATATTCTCTAGGGAAAGGCGAAAATGCTACACAAGTTGTCATATAGTGAAGGCACAAACTGTATGTACTGTGGTGTATACAAAATTCATTACAGGAGTGAATGATCAGATCAGACCTTAGTGAACAGTAGCAGGGCAGCAGGCTTAGAACCTAAGCAGAGCACTAAACCATATCATGGCATGTGTCATTTATGTTCTGTAAAATATGTGCATTGAGTTCTTTGCATCAGGCAGTCAGTGAACCCCTCCCAACATGCCCCCTTGCCCACCCATTAAGACAATGCTGATTTACTACAGTGCTTTTGTGTTTCGTGATGATGTGGGGGCACATGGAATGTTTCCAGTTGCTGGTTTGCCTCATGTTCTTCTCTGCATGGTCTATTGCTGCACCCAGTGTACAATTAATGTATTTGAGTGAGAGAGCGGGAAAGAGAGAGAGAGAGAAAGAGATAGAGAGACAGAGAGGGAAAGTGGCAGAGAAAGTTTCATTCCACAATACTTGTCATCATCACTTGTAATATTGTCTGACACATGATGCTGTCTTTACCCTCATACGGGACACTTTTCCTTGCTGAATGTCTTACAACAAAATTAACAGTACCGCACCACTCTCTACAGGGTGTCATACTATACTGTCCATTTGCAACGTTTTAGCCGAGCCAAGCTTATGCTGATGTATGATGATGTGTTAACAATTATTTAGGCTTCTGCAGTCTTCATAGTTATGGCATAAGTGGTGAAGTGGTTTGGATGCTGAAAAAGTAGGCCTCATGAGTGTGTGTTTTGATCTTACCACATCCAGTGTCTTTTTGAATTGGCCTTGTTTTTTATTTTATTGATTTTGTCTTACCCATTAAATTGGAACAAAGTAGACACAGAAAGTATGGGGTTGAACTGACCAAGGGGAGCTGTATCAACCTACTTAGTGTGCCAATGATTGGTTTGTATGAAGAAGTTGCCATATTCTATCTTGCCCTGTATTTTCTCCATATTTGTTACACTTCTGAATTTTGTAATGTGTTTCTGTACTAAAATGAGCACTACTGATTTGGCAGCATTTTTAAATTTGAATAATTTGAGTTTTGGGTTGGAGCGCTGTGGAGTGACATTGTCCCACTGATATGGAGATGTTAACGTTTCTGTTTACCTGGGATGCAAAAGGTCAAGAGGGCCTGATTATGGCACTAGGTGTTCAGGGGTGTACCCAATATGGTTCTCTGTAAAACAGTTAAACTCCAGCCTTTTATGCACATTGTGTACCCTCCCATCGTACCCCATTTGAAGAACTATATTTTTAAGATGACTGTACTTTTATTAGTTTTGCATTGCAACACCAGTTATTTCACGTGCTGTACATTCTGTACCCCCTCCACCTTTCTCGAACTGCACAAGGCCTAAAATAATTCACCCAGAGATGAATGGCAAGCTGAGGGACCCTTTGGCGATGGGTATTTTGTTACAAAAATCCAGCAATGGCTCATCACTCTCAAGGTTAATTTCATATTGTCTGCCACCTTTATCACACAGCTGGGAAATCGCACCCACAGAAGAGGAGATTTAAGCATGAGAATGAATACATCTTGTACTGAGTACTGAAGAAGGTGGTGGTAGTGCAGTGGGCTGCTGTGCCACATACTGATGGGTGTAGGCCTACCCATAAACAAAAAACATCCTTAATTAGGAAGAGAGGTTTACGAAATTGGAGACCAAAATGTTGCTATTTTTCATAGACGTTCACTTTCTTTCTTCTCCCTCCTAAAATATCTCACAATATCTCAAAACAATTCTTGGGGGTTCTGAACACTACCACTGCTGAACTCTTATCATATTAGGCATCTATGTGAGATTGTATCCTAGAGATAGAGAAAAAGGGACGGAAACAATGTTCTCTCCCAAATACTTTTCTCTAGCATACAATAAAGACCATAACTTCCTAAGCACCTCTTGTTGCCTGTATAGTCTGGGAACATTATAACTGTCAACAAACCCCAGAAAAATTACAGTGGTGGAGTTCAAATCAATGAACTTTTTTTTGGTTAAAAAATGGTGGCTCTTAAAAGAAGCATTTTTTTTAAAATGGGGGTTTTTATATTCTGTACTAACAAATGTTCTACTGTACTTGTTTTTTGTAACTTTCACAGAAACTGCTTCTAACTTTTTTCAGTTTTTGCTTTTTATTTACTACAGCTACTAACAAATACTTCAATATATATTTCATGTTCACATAAACTGTTTCAATGCATTCTGAACATTGGAAAGACAAATCTAATTTCCAACATCTGTCAAATGAACTCCATCTCTTAGAAAAATATTCACTCCATCAAGCTTTATATCTTTATTGTGGAAAGATGTCATTCAATTACGCTGTAAAATAGCACATACAGAATTATTTACATTTCACCTTCAATTTGTGGACATAACAAGTTAGAACGTTTCCACATTTGCCTTTGAGCTATCCGAGAAAGAATAACCTCCGAACCTGGAAACAGTTGCTTTTACTTTGCAAATATATCCTTCATGGCAGTAAGATATCCCAAACTCTTGCCTCCACAGGGAACTATAATAATGTCTGGATGTTTCAAAAACCATATTCTCACAAAATTATAAGAGTTACGCCCACTTCAATCCTCAAGCTCCATACCAAGAAACTTCAAATTCTTCTAATCGAAGATTCACAGATAATCCACACTGCTTAGGGTACCCCTTTAACCAATGGATCCAAGAATCTCCCATCATCCAGGCACTCTCCATCTTGATAGCCATTGCCATAGCCATCTTCACTGCACACAACACATAAAACACTTGCTACCCCGTCTTCCTGTACAACACAAAACCTGATTGTCTAATACCCCGATGTCCACAGGCGTTCGCGGCTGTCTGCGTTCTCTGCAGTTCTATTTCCATACCAGGCATCCTTAAAAGACCGGGATGGCAAGTGCGGCACCGCAGACTCCTGCCTTGTCCACGGACTGCATGACCAATTAGAGTGAGTGTGGAGGTTAAAACTCTATTTAAATCATTTATTCTACAATGGTTGCTCTTAAAATAGCCTTTTTTGGGGGTTGTTTAAAAAGACCCCTTTTGGCTTTTTTGCTTTTATGTACTGTACTTACACATGCTGTACTGTACCCTATTTTTATAGTTCTACAAAAACTGCTTCAAACATTTTTTGTGTTTTTCATTTTTATGTCCTACACCTACTTACAAATGCTTTAGTATACACTCCACAATTTCCCTTTTAATGTTTTCACACAAACTGTTTCAATGCATTCTGAACATTGGAAAGAAAAATCTAATTTCCAACTACTGTCAATTGAACTCCATCTCCACATAAAATATTCATGCCATCGAACTTTAAGTTCTCATTATCAAAATATTCCATTCCTACACCATGTAAAAAAGCACATATAGCTTTATTGACATGCTGCCTGGCTTTTTCTTTTTGTGAAAAAAAACAAGTTTGGACATTTTCACATTTGCCTTGGATTAATTTCTGAAAAAATAATCTTTGCGGATGGGAACAGTTCCATTAGGCTTTTCAACATATCCTTGATGGCAAACTGCAAGGATAATGCAGTCAAATACCCCAAACTGTTGCCCCCACGGTGCACAATATTGGTGTCTGGATATTTAAACTGAGCCATATTCTAACAGAATGGTAATAAGGTCACCCAGTTTAACCCACAAACTGCATACCACAAAACTTCCACTTCTTCCAATCCAAGAGTAGCAGAGATGCCACGGTATTTAGTGTAATCCTTCAACAAATGGATCCAAGAATCTGCAAACATCCACATACTCTGCTGCTTCATTGCCACCAGCCATAGCCATCTTCACTCCACACAAGAAAGAAAAGACTTGTGATCTTGTACACCACTACGACGAAACCTGATTGGCTAATCCCCTGATGTCCACAGATGTCTGCGACTATCTGGGTTCTATGCGGTCCTCTTTCCATGTCAGGCATCCTTTAAAGACCTGAATGCCATGTGCGGATCCACAGACTACCACAGTGTCTGTGGATGCCATATCACAGGGCAGCCCTGTGACCCTTTTTACTTTTATGTTTGTAACACTCCCTCATTGGCTGCTTTCAAACAGTCACACATCCATCCACGAATCAGATCCATAAACTCTACATGTAACCCTGTCACCGCACTTCAGCAATTCAGATCTACATTTCAACTCTGAGAGTACATGTCTCCCGCTAGTCACAGCCTCTTGCATCAAACAACTACTGTGAAACACTCCAAGATTTCTATTTGCAGATTCAACAGTATCTACATCTATGACAACATAGTATAGGTATGCTTATATTTGTTTAAGTCATTTATTTAAACACCTCTATAAAGATGTATACAGGGTTGCTGCCACTTACCCTGTAATAAGGATCTCAATAAGCATATTCTCTTTTTTAACCACTTCTATCAAATGCCATGTATTGCAACATTCTGCACCTGGTCACATCAAGTGGCAGTTACATGTACTACCAACATATTAAACTTTTACACACCAACTGCCACTTAACAGTGTTCTACAAATATTTAGCAACTGCATTTCCATTACTTGTACAAAATAGTTACAAACAGAGCTACTGTAAATGCACATATGCATTTATTAACTTTCAACAAACTGCTCCTAAAAAGATTTTTTTTAAACTAACCACATTTTGCATTTTTCCTTACGTAGACTTGTCATACTTTCCAACCTTTCTCATCACATCCCTTATAGCACCACCATTCTCTACCTGCTCACACATATGTGTATCCTGCCAAAGTATATATACACAACACTTCTCCTTGCATACAAAATACTACTCTTTTCCAACCACTACTATAAGACACCATACACTGCTCCAACTAAAAACTGCCATTGCATTACCGCTACACCACACTTTTCCTATTCTTCAAAAACACCGCAACACATTACACATACATTGCACCACAAGCACAGCACTTTTCTTAACTTTTCTTATTAAAAGCCCCACCACACAAATTGGCATACAGTGAAAAACATAAATTGTTCATGCATGTTTACACAAAGCAAGACTTTTCTGTGCAGCTAATACCATTACATATTAGCCCTAGAAGAAACTTTCCTGTACTGCAAAAAAACATACATATGCATGTTTTTACATGCCAATGTGTACCCTGGTCCTTATAATGTCCCACACAGCACGAGTCATACTCCAATTGCTCTAAAAACATTGTTAACATACTTTACTACTCCACCCATAACACAACCTTATTCACTCTTTTTCCAAACAACTCCTCCTACCTTAATAAATAACAACCTCTCTTACTGACACTACTTCACCATTACCACATATACCAACTAACTTTCTTTTACAATTACAGGGAAAAAGTATATTGACAAAGATGGATACCGAAAAAAAAGAACACTCTTCACATCCTACAAAGTAAGCAGTTTAATAGCATGTATATTTCTCTAATTGTAACACTGCACTTTCACTATATTTAGCCTGGAGTATTATTTTCTACTCAACAATATTGTTTTTCACTCTTACACATTCTATTGCAGCATTCACACTCTTTCTGTTGCTATCTTAACATTGTTATTTATTCAATACACCACCAATTCCTTGCTGCCTAACAACACATTCATCTCTCATCAACTTCTATACCACAATATAATGTCCTTTCTCTTCAATAACCCTATCCATGTGAGGTCCTTAATTCCAACACAACAACTTTCACACTCATTGCATTCCAAATTACTAACACATTAGCACACATACACACCCACTTATCCACCCCTTTTCAATTACACCCACACAACCCTCATACTTATGCACTAAATCACACCATTACAGCAACCACTGTTTTCCTCAACACATCATAACATTCCTACTTATTCAATAACACCACCACTCCCTTACTCACTAACACCAGTAGTGCTCAACACATTCTACTATCAATATGTTATTACCCATTGTCCATCACATACATATACCTATTTTATACAACACCACCCAATATCAATCTCATATTTAATGAAGCCCATCGCACCTAAACAGCCTTTTACTCTTACAACCTTCCCAACTACACCTATCATTCGACTATGCAATCACTCGCAACTCTATTGATCTGTACAATAACACCCACACACCCATGCATGATGCACAAATAAACATTCCACAACTTTCAAACACAAAGTTTCTTTTTCCCCAACAAACAGAAGAGAATGCCTACTAAAAAACAACTCTGGAGAAAACAAAGAAAATATTGAGCAGACAAAAGTAAAAACAAGCCATATAGTCATCCACCTCCAAAACTATTTATAGATAACATTAAGACAAAACAAACAGCTAGAAAGCTCACTCAATGAAACTAAACCAGCCTCTGCTAAAAAAAAGTAAGGGCCCTCTTGCAACAATTAAAAGTACAAAGAATGTACAAACAAAAGCAGACCTACAAATGAACCTAACACTATGGGCCTCATTACACGGTAGGCGGAGAACCATGGCGCTATTAGCGCCATGGTTCATGCCGGTAAAATACCGGCACCGCCTTGGTGGAAAGGGGAATTACCGCCCCATTCCAAGGTTGGCGGGGCGGTAATTCCCCCTTCCACCATTGCCCTTCCCCATTCCCATTTTTGCCCCATAGGGCATAATGGGAATGGGGAAGGCGCTAATTACGGCACCGCAAATTGCGGTACCGTAATTAGCTCCCTGGGTCCCTTTGCGGGTTGGTTTTTAACGCCTGCAAAAAGCAGACGTTAAATTCCCCAACCCGCAAAGGGACCTCGTAGTAAGGTGGTAAGGATTTGCCGGTACCGGTAAAATACCGGTACCGGTAAACCCTTACCGCCTACCGTGTAATGAGGCCCTATATCTACCAATGTTAACGTCGCCACAGTAACACATTCGAAAAAATAGATTTTACCAAACATTTTCCACTGTAACAATCTTTTGAAGAAAACAAAAAACAAAAAACACACAATCTACCCTTAAAAACTACCGCAGAAAAGTAATCCTTGAAGCTTTAATTGACAACACATTTCTACTAAAGAAAAAGTTGTTTATATTAATTTTAAACAGAATGCAACCACTAACTAAATAAACTAATAAATTACAAAAAGTACTTCTAAACATGCACAATGTCAATATAGATACCTTTTTAAACTTCTATGAAGGTGAATAGATCCACACAAGCAGCACAGAAGCATATTACAATGAAAAGGCTTATAAACAAGAACACACATCTTCAATTGCCATAGACAATTTTGGCTGTGGCTATGAACTAGTAGAAGACACCATTATGGCAAAAGAAGCCCTCATAGAAAAAACATCCCCAACAAACCTGTAACCAAATATTCCTTATGCCAAAACAAACCGTTCAGTATACAAATGGATGTGCAGCTCAATATGTAAAATACGACAACAATCCTTCAAATCTTTATGATAATTCCTCAATCACTATGTGAAACTAAAAGACAAAAGTAGAATCAAAACTCTACATACCATGAACTCCTGCCCAGTACGCATCCACATTGGACTGCAAGGATATTCATTAGCCTGCATTTCAGGAACTGCTTGCAAAAGCACCTTTCACCACATCAAAATGTTAGCAACACACCACCATTCCGCTATACAAAACCTTGTGCATAGACTACTAAACAAATAGTCCTGCTCTAGAACTGCACAATTTAAATAACGTTCTCCTTCCTGGAACAGCCAAAGAATTCCTTTGAGAAATAGAGCACATCCAAAGTAAATATTTTGGAACTGAAGTTGACTTTAGAAAACATTTGCAAAAACATCACTAACACCAACTGCCTTAGAAACACATACAAAAAAGAAATAGCACATGTTTAAAAACATATCTGCTGAATTATCAGACAAAGCATGTGTGTGTGTTGTCACAGCACGTTTTATAAAAAGAGCAAACAAATAGTAGATATGGCCTACAAAATAGAGCACAATGAGGAATCCCAGTGGTTCTAATTATCTTTATATCTAACGGCAGAAAGTAAATACAAAATTACTGACCCCTCAATAAGTTGCACATACTGCATTGCAAAGCTTGACAATAACGAAATGCCATTACATGCTATCACTAATAACTTAGAAATCTTCCCACTTCCAAAAGCTCTCCAACAACTTAACTTGTATGAGAGCATTATAATTCAAACAGTACACCCATTTCAAGCTATAATACGCCTTCAACCGAAAACGGGCAAATTGCCAACCTCTGAGTTACTAAAAGGCATTCATGGCAAAGTAGCATATTTGCCATTAGATCTTAAGGAAAAGGTAGAAACTCTAGAAGTACAACAGCCAATAGATCAGTCTTTGATTGTACTAGTTAAAGGTGTACCAACAAAAGACAACATTTGCAAAGTTAGACAAACCCCACATTATCCCAAAGAAAAAATGAATACTACAGCGATATAAACATAGAGGAAAACCAGACCCAGCTCCAGCAGGAGGTCAGGGGAGTCAGGCCCCCCAAGGCCACACCCTGCCCCCCCTAGAAATGAGGTTTTGCCAGTGGTGTTAACCACCACTGGGACACAGGAGGCAAAAGGGGGCTGCAGGCAGGGGGGATTTAGTGATTAACAATCTGAGGGGTTGCACTGCAGAAGGCCCGGTCAGTATTTGCTTGCTTGCTTTGTACAATAATTTATGTCTCACAGCTATGAAAGCAGAAATGACCAGGGAGCTGGAGGGCCATTCACACATCTCAGTACGGTAGCACACTTGCTCAAGCAGGCTGCCTACAACTATATTGCAAGAACCTGTCTTGCTTTTTTTTTAACTGCACTGTTCATCTTGCGTACATTTCAAACCTCTCATTTACAAGGTAGCTATTTTTTCCAAACCTATCAAGTTGATTTCTGTAATTTAAAGTATGTTGTCTGTGCAGAAATACAACTTTTGTTACCATCATGCTTAGTAAGATGATTAACTGTATCAAACAATAAATGGCAGGGGAGAATGCTTGAAAACAGATTTCTGCAGCAGGTGCATAAACGGCTAAGGACCTTGGCAAATTACATTCAAAGTATATATTATGCTGCATTAACAGTTCATAGTGAGAACAATGTAATTCCAGAGTGGAGAGTGGAGTAAAATCAAAAAAGTGACTTGCTGCAAGACTTTGATTTGGACATTACAATTATCATTTCTCTGGGCAGTCTTCCAGTCCATAACTCTTAAATATGGCTGTGCCATTACATAAGGCACCATTTCATTAGAGTTCTGGTTCTGCCACCAAATAGTGCAGTTTAGTAACAATTGCTAGGCCATGTACCCCCTGCCCTGGAACACAAGCAACCACGAGCATGTTTAGGCCTTGTGGTGCAGCAGTTTGGTCAGGGCTGCTCACATTAGTGGCAGATCCAAGGCCGATTTGCAAACAATGGTATGGGAGGCTGACCAAAGCAATGCCAGTGGTTAAGATTGATTCAGAGATTTACATCTATCAAACTGAGGGCCCTTACAAATTACAGTCAAAGTATACATTTTGCTGCATTAACTTCTTGAGTATAAGTGAAACAAGAAGGTTGGTAGTAAGAAACATGTAATTCTGGAGGGGAGAGTGCAGTAAAATCAAAATGTGATTTGATGTAAGGCTTTAAATTAGGCTCTTAGGTGTAAGCCAGAATGTATACACAGTATGGATGTGGGGTGTTCAGAGGGACACAACGTTCCATGGACGGGTTCAGTCGTTTACTCATCCATTGCCATGTTAATTCTTAAGGTATTCCCACCAACTACCTGCCACTCCCTGCTGAAACATGCCCTCTTGGATACTCTTTGAGCTAGCTCTATCACAAAGTAACATCACACTTTGTGCTGTATAGGGCCTGCTTGTGTTATAGCTAAGCATTATTGTGTTTAATGATTGCCTCTGTAAATGAGCTCTTGTTGTGATAAATAAAATCTCTTAATAACACGTGTTTTCATCCAGTAGATTTCAAAGCAATATGTGTGTTCTCACATCTTTTCTTTGCACTGGTGTCCTGTCTAAAACAATTGCAAAGCCAACAGTGTTGGCTTGTGTATTGGTATTAGATAGACATTTGCCAGACAATGACTTCATATGCCTAGATACCTGCACCATTTTCCAGATGTTCCCATCTATGGCCAGGTGGTACTCTTATGGCAGTGCCTAGCAAATGCCTATCTCATGTGTACTTAAAAGCCCAAACTGTTTGCATTGCCAATGTTGTTTGGTTCCAGTTTGCCTACCTAAGTTAAAGTGTATATGCTCAAATGTGGGTGCCTTGCTTGCTACACCTAGAAACCACTCACTGAGTTGGTCCAACATGGAACTACCTGAAAATGTCCTGGCTATGGTGGTGAGTATGGACCAGAATCAGATCTTCTCATGCGCACATACCAGTGGGGGTCTGACCTAAATAGTATGTAGCTTTGTCTTGATGGAAGCCCAGTCTGCCCGACCAGAACTTTTCATGATTTCTTTTGTTTTTGTTTGTTATTATTTATTGCCTATATATTATTTTTGTTGATCACCTGCATTCTTGGGTTAACGTATTGGTCCTAAATGTAGGAAGCCATGCCTAACGGTGTATGGATCCTAATGGCAAATACAGTAATCATTGTAATGTTTTTAATATACAGTATACTTAACACCTTATTGGAAGAGTCTGATGTGGAAGCACTTTCAAGCACATATACATTCAGGCACCCCAGATTTGCACTGCATTTGTACCCTCATGGATAGGACACATGTCAGTTGGAAACGGGTGATCGCAGTTTAATCCCCCGGCAAGCGGTGACCCTATTATCACATCACCTTGTTTTTCAGTTTCACATGAAGTTATTGCAAAACAATGTCCAAATGGTTTATCAGACAGATATGAGCACAGAGCTCCACTCCTGTAAATGTGTATTGAAAAAAACAAGTCAGCTGATTTTGGCATTGCGTGGGTAGGCAAGGTGAGCTGCCTGATGCCCAAGATGAGTTGCTGTAGTGCCTGTTTCAAAGACTGTGC
The DNA here is from genome assembly GCF_040938575.1 of Ambystoma mexicanum. NCBI lineage: Eukaryota > Metazoa > Chordata > Amphibia > Caudata > Ambystomatidae > Ambystoma > Ambystoma mexicanum. The sequence goes on along the minus strand of NC_090932.1, from coordinate 287,757,821 downwards.
TATGAGATACAGTGTAAACCCTTGTATTGGACTCTAGTCCCAGTATCACTGTAAAAAATGCTTTTTAGGCTAAGCCTGTGAGAGTAGCAGTTGAATGCTTATCCAACCATCGCTTAGAGGTTGTCCCTCTTACTGCTTAAGCGCTTTGATGCCTATGGGCAACGTATACAAAAATTAAATCAATCAGTCAATCAAATCAATCAGTAAACACATCTCCACACAGCTGAGAGTACACTTTAAGTCAAGCCAAAAAGAGCTTTATTTCAGTGTACAGCCAAAAAGCATTACACATAAACATACTATTTCATACTAGCTAGGCAATAATCAGATAAAATGCAGTTATTAAAAAGAAACAGATAAATACATATCGATTTACTAAAAACAATGTTAAAATTAAGATATAAAATGGCATGCAAAGTGTCATGTTATTGTGCAATCTCACAGTGTGAATTCAACTAACCAGTTTTAGATTGCGTCATCTATATTTCCAGGCATTGCTTAGGTATTTCCATACAGCAAAGATAACTGGGATATGAGGGACTTTTTTTCATATAAAAAAGGGCTCTACCCAGGGTCTTAAAATGGAAATTACTTATAACACTTTCCTTACATGCCCTTAAATTAACTCTTAATTGGAAGATTAGTTCTTCCATCTTTTTTCGGATAGCCATTGCCCGCTTGGTGTTTGAACATCTTAAGTAAATCTTAAATAGAAACATGACAGAGCCATTCTTAAATCTTATTTTAAGCCACATTGGGCCTCATTATAAGTGTGCTGGTCCGGAAACAACGGTGCCAGTAAGCTTACCATTGTTTCCGGACTGGCACACTATGGGTTTGCCTGCTGGAGCTGCTATGCCCGACAGGTCTGACCCTGCTGGGCACAGCGGCCACGGTAGGCAAGCCGCCATGGAAGCACCGGCACCGTTAACAACGATGCCGGTGTTTCCGTGTTCCCCATTCCTATAAACTCCCATAGGACTCTATGGGAATGGGGAATTATAATTTGCCAGCTTCTGACTTCCCGGACTGCCGGGGTTGCAATCCCCTTTGTTACCGGGAAGTCAGGCACCAGTAAATCATTACGGGTTTGGCGGCAACCTGCCGGTAGCACCAGCATGGTTACCATCAGACTCGTAATGAGGCCCATTGAGCCTCATTATAAGTCTGCCAGACCGGCACACTTCGGGTTTGCCTGCCGGAGCCACTGTGCTCGACAGGTCTGACCCTGCCGGGAACAGCAGTCACGGTAGACAAACCATCACAGAAGCACTAGCACCATTAACTAATGTGACTGTTTTGGTACATCGCACGACCCTAACTAACCACATTTAAGCAGCACGGAAATGGAAAAAAATTACTGGCTGCAAGAATAACATATGCCCTGATAAATTCTGCACCCATGGCGAAAATCAAAAGCTGGTACCCATGAATATACACTCAGTAAGTGAACATAAATCCTAAAGTGAAATATACAAATGTAGTTCATTTGACCTTCCGCTTAGAAGAAAGTGCACAAGACAAAATAGCATTGGACTTTTTAAAGGCCTCTGAAGAAATGTTACCTACATATGTCCTTTATTTGTGCCCTGAAAAGCAGCCACAATTAGGGGAACATAACTGCACCAGTTTCCAGGATTGTAAACTCTCTTGCCACATTGTGGGCATCGTGGGACCAATCCTGCTTAGTTTCAAAGAGAGGAAGAATCCAGCCCCTTTACGCCATGTTTCTCTAAAAGGTTTTCAATGGTGAGTTCATTCATTAGTCAACATGGCCCCAGGGTGCTGACCCTATCTTCGCTTTGAAGCTAAGCAGGGTTCATCCCTGTTAATGCAGGGATGGGAAACCCACAGTTGCTGTAAACATTTCAATTTTTTTATTTTTATTGACTGGGAGACTACAAATATCAGAATGCAATTCAGCAAAAGGCAAACCATGGTCTCTGAGCGAAAAACCTTCAAGGACTGACAGTAGCACAGTTTAAAAAAATAAAATAATGTGGATTGCCATCTGGTCGCCCATCCATGCAGTAACCGGACTGACCCTGCTTAGTTTAAAAGCGGGACCAATCCTGTTTTGCTTCAAAGTAAGGATAGGGTCGGCTCGTTTGTCTAAGTGGTCTTGTAAGTTTGGTCAATTTGTTGGGTACCATGGCCTGAGGAGCCTGGCCCCGTCTTCACTTTGAAGCTAAGTAGGGTCTGTCCTGTTTACTGCATGGATGGGATACCTGGATGGCAATTGTGTCACTGGCCATGGTCTTGGCCAAATCTTTCACCCCAACGTCACTATAGCTGATAAAATATCTTTTTGAAAAACTGTAACTGTGGGTACTGAACCACACATATCCGTGGCAGATCTGTAGTCCTTTATAGCCACGAATATTGGAAAATGGCTGGGTAAAAAAATGCTTTCCTCACCAAGTGCCCCCCTCATCTGTGCCAGCTCTCCCCACCAGACCAGGGTCGGACTGGGACAAGAAATAGGCCTGGACACCCAAAAAAGTGGCCCACCCCTGGCCTCAAAAAAAGTGGCCCTCAAACCATCATCCATGAAAGTGATAACATTCCTTTTGTTCTTTTTAAAAAAAAAAAACATCATCATATAGCTAAATACTTATTTTGCAGAACCAGGTTAAAGGCATGTCTACTCGTTGCCACCATTAATGAAAATAGGGTTGCATTTAATAAGCAGTACAGCCAAACGATGACCTTGCCAGTTGTATTAATGCTCAAATATTAAATTACAACACAACTCATAAAATAGCATAACGTTGCATACAGTTCTGTGACAGGGTCCACAGCTCTAAAGTGCAGGAGTGGCAAGAACCAACCCCTACCACTGCATTTTTGGAACCTGCTGCAAGTTGATGCTTCTACTGGGCTCTGCAACTCCAGCAGGGACGGAGGGTTAGGGTACAATGGTTGGATAGGAAGGGGGGAAGTAGGGAAACCAGAATGAGGTTTAGGGAGAGATTATGGATAGGTTGGGGATGTTAGGGTAAGGTTTTGGCCACATCACTCATACACATATATGCCCCTTTTCTTGACTCTACACACACATACAATTTGACTATCGCAGTATACAAAGGAACAGCAGCATAATAAACAAACATGAGGTAGTGAAGCACTTAGCTTTGGTTAGTTGTCGCCCAGAGTGTCCCTTGTTGCCTCTTGCGATTTCGTTGTGCCAGGATGTGTCGTAGTAGGTGTTAAAATGCTGCAAGAGAGAGAGTGCTACAATTAATGCACATATCAAACACTGCCGCATGTGGCTGTTCTTGTGCATGTACACATGCAGGAGATTTAGTGAGGCCACACATAGCTACTAAACATGCATAGTAGGGGCTGCATGTGGCTCTGTTAAGTGGTAACGTGTTAGTTAGGGCATGCAGGAGTAATCAGTTAGTAACACCTTAGGATTCAAGAACTGAACAGACATAGAGGCCAGACGCCATGAATGGCACTGCTTTTAAAGTGTTAATACCCCTGTGCCTTCAGGCCAGTATTAAAGACCAGTAGTCAAAGTGAGCGGGAGTGGTCGGGAGCGGTGCTCCTCTACTTTTTAAATATATGTTTTACAGCACCTATTCTTTTATTTTAAAAAGAAACTGTTCCAGAATGGTTTTGTTTTAAAATAAAAGTGTAGGAGCTTGCATTTTCAGTGCACTTTGCTGAACTTTCCCTTAAACAGCAGGTGAACGTGTTTGGGTGTTTGGATTCTGTGTGGGAGGGAGCATGGTGATGAGGTTTGTGGTGAGTGGTTGCAGGCCAGCAGGGATCATAGCTCCACTACTTAGTTTTGTACACTTTGACCACTCTTAAAGACCAAATAGCCTGCACTTCCCAAGTCCATCTACCCCCATTAGAAGACAATGGGCCTCAAACTCGGGTCCCTGTCCCGCAAAATGGGAATTACCAGGCCATTCTGACCTTTGCGGGCCCGGTAATTCCCATTCACGGGACCCGGACCCGGTACGTCCCCATTCCCATTTGAGCCCCTATAGGGCTCAATGGGAATGGTGAGGATGCTAACAACGGACCCGATAATGACGGGTCCGTTGTTAGCATCCTGTTCTGCTAGCGGGTGCCGCTCTGCATGTCTGGTCTGGCGAGGCGTACAGAGCGGGACCCTCTGCAGAACTCGTAATGTGGCGGTCTGGTATGAACGGTGCCGGTCCCTTACCGGCACCGTTCATACCGTGGCCGCCACAGTTGTACGTAATGAGGCCCAATGGCTTAATACATTGCTCACTGTTTGTTTTTTAGTTTTGTCTATTAGGTTCCTCTTGTAGCGCAAACTAGTGCTTTAGAGTACAGATAGAGAGAATGGTAAATGAGGAGGGAAACAAAGCTTGTAGGTGATGTTTGGTTAAGTGCCCACCCATTGACTGCCCATGGCCGTGCTAATCCCTATGACCATATCCACCCAGTTCCTGCACATCCCCGTCCAAAACACCTCTTCATGGGAATTCTTTGAGCTTGCTTTAATCAAGCCTTACCATCAAACTTTGCAGTGTTACCAGGCACTGCTATTATATGGCCATGTCCACCATTTTGCTACTACCATCAACGACCAGTTAATATAACTACGACAGGGCCTTTCCCATACCAAACACAAAAGCCCAAACTGTTTGCATTACCATCTCTCAAATTATCATCTCTCTGGTGTGTGATAATTTCTCCACAGCACTGTCATGCCTAAATGAAGGGTTGGGGTGGATAGTAGAGCATAAGGTTTTTTTGTCAATGTTTGGCACCCTACTCGAAAGTTGGGCCACATGTGTGTGCAGACACTTAATTAGCCAATCACCAGCACTTTTTTCCCTGGGCGGTCCCTGCTTGAAAATGTAAAAGCGAGGAGATGGGGAATAAATCGGAGATATGCAAGACTAAGGCTCTGCGAACATCAATTCACCACATTTAGAAGAAAAATGTCTTCTCACTTGTAAGGTAGCACTTGCCAGAAAGGTCCATGCAAAAACAATTCCGCCTGCATACTGCGCCACATAAACCACAAATCAACAGTGACAGACAAACAATACAGTGGAGATCCACTCTAACCAGCTCATGCTGGTCCTACAGAGAAAATGCTGAGTGGAAACACATTGGCATTGCATCTTCTTTACCCATATCCCCTCCGATTCCATTTCTCTCTCCAGTCTAATCAAGGATGGGCAGATTGTGGAAGGTTGCACTACCATTGTATCTCCATTGCCTGCAGCCCCACTGCTTATATTTAACTCTATAATCACCACAAGGTCCACTTGATAGACATATAGTGAAGCACTTATAACCAACAAAAAATCCCCCAGCATGAAGCTGTGAAGACTACAGTCAGTCCTTAAAATATGAATGGAAAGTTGGAAACTTCGGTAAGTAAAGCTTGCTTCTTACCTGCCTCCTTGTATCCATATGTGCAGCCTCTGTCGTGCAACTGAAAGTGGAAATGTTTGAAGGAGATGGTACGTTGGTATGCTTTTTTCCTCCTTCAATTGAGGTAACCCAGACTCAGCAGCTCACAATTCAGGATCGGCCCACCAAATCGACCCCCAGCCCCCAGAACCTTAATGCACTTGGAGGAACTGAAGCAATTTACAACTTGCAAATGCGGACTGGACTCATGCTGCTTACAATTCACTGGGAGTGGGCTGGGCTGCCAAGGTAGGCCTGCCCCCACCCAGCCCAGCCGCTCCCAGTGTAAATTGTTTCTAAAATAGTAACACTTGTCTTCTCTTCAGCACAGTTAGTGCCTCGACCACTGGCCTGGCGCCATGGCGTCACCCACTGGGCAGTTGGCTCAGGGCTGCAGGAGGGCACTCAAGCACGGTTTACCAAGCCTGCCCCGGGCCTACTCTGATGATGCATGCATTCATCAATGAAAGGTAACACTTAGGTGTTACATTTTGTTGATGAATGCATCCACTGGCTGGCTGCTGGAGCCAGTGAAGCAGGCCGCAAAGCAAGCAATGTCTGAAGCCACCACGCCTGGGCCAGTTTGAGTTTACTATTTGTAACTTACGTTACAAATGCAAAAGAGAGAGTGCTCTTACTTAAAGTAATGTAAGTTACAAATAGTAAATCCAAACCGGCCCAGGCGTGGTGGCTTTAGAAACTGGTCGAATGACCGATGGCCCAGTCCGACCCGGCTCCTCACTCCTCAGATGGCCTTCTAACCTACATTGCCCTCTCCCTTTCCCCCACAACTCATGCTGTTTCTGTGATGTAGTTTGCTTTGAGAAGGCTACAGAAAGCTTTGTCTTGCAAACAAAGTCCCTAGACCCCTCGAAATCCCAAATTTCACTTTGTGCCCTCTTGCCACACCCCACCTCTAGCCTGATTGAATTTGCATGTTTTTTTACCTGCAAGGGTCTTTTTTCCTGAGTTTCATTTTCCCATATCCTAGGCTGTAACCTTGAATATCCTTCACATCGAGAGAAAAACAAGATGGTGGCTGTTTCATTTCTAAAAACACCACGTTCTTGGTAAATTCCAGAGATATAGTTATCTATTTTTGAGACGGAGCACCCCTTCTAATAACTACTTCATGGAATAACCCCAAACCAAGCATGGATCGTGAGTTAATACTTTGTGCCCAAGTTGTTTAGGACCTGGTCCAAATCCATCCAGGGGTATGGGTTGTGTGCTTTGGCAAACATTGACCTTCTTTGTCTATGGGAAAATGAATGGGAAGTAGGCCGCAACTTTGGCAAAACCTTTTTTTGTCTTCTTAATAACTTTCCTATTTTTTAACGTATCTTTACGAGACTTGCAGTCTGGCAGGCCCACGAGTGCCCAATGACTTTCGAAATTCGGTCCAATCCATTACTCAAATCTAAAGTTATTAACAATAACATTTTAAGGGATTCTTATGGGATTCCGACACACACTAATATCTATAATAGGGATTGTACAATTACTGCACTGTTTTTATTGCAACCTCCGAAAATGCCAACTTTTAAAAAATAAATTGAACGTGTTTTTACCCCATATATAGGTGGGGGATGGGTATAGTATATAATGAATATAGGTAGGTTACAGGGGTTCTTGCCCTGCATATATATGTGGTGAAAAGGGGGTCAAAATAAAAAAGTCAACATTTTGGGGGAGGGGGGGCGCAGTAAGAATGGCCCAGTAATGACATAGATCCACTATGATATATAGCTATTTAGACAAGTCAGTTAGTTACTGGTTGAAGCTTGGGTGAATTTTCACAGCTGCACCCCGCTGATGGTAATCCTGAAAATCCACCCAATTACTGGAATGCAGCATAATGGCAGTAACAGATGTGTACACCCTGAAATGCCACAAGTGGTATTTTAACTAATCCACCTTTCTTTTGAAAACATTTGTTTTTTCCATTGTCCTTCTCAAACTGAAGATGGAAATGTTATTTACTGCTGGGGTGACCGTGTTCGAAACATCTGTAGTTTGGGAGGTTGGACTAACCAAACAGCTTTTCCATGGCTATTTGCTGTGCTTCTGAACGTTGCAGAGAAACAGTCAAAGCCCCAAATAGTAGACAGACTGTCACCACACTCATGGACACTACCAAGTCACTACAAAGACCTGCACATTTTAATGGAAGGACTCTTTTCCCCTTTGTTAACCCCACCACTTAAGGGGTCCCAGTATGTTCTCTAGCCAGTGTTTCGACTCTTGAAAGATTTTGTGACTTCCTACTCAGGTGGTCCTCTGAACCTAAGAGTCCGCCGCCTTTTGATTGAGATTATATCCCTGAAAAAGTGCCATTGCATTTTGGACGAGATTCCAATTGTCAATGACAAGTACTACAACAATCGCTGAGTTGGTTGGTGATGAAGTTGGGCAGTGAGATCAAATCAGAATTGCATCTTAATGAAGAAACAGTGAATGAATCTAAGTGTCGGATTAGTGACAATTTTGTATATTCTGCTTTGGCAGAAGTGAGAGCCAGTGCTTACGTGAGGGCACTAGAAGGACTAGAAGATCTATCTTGAAGGAGCTAATGTCGGATGGACTTAGTGTGGAGTAATCTTAATATGATCAGATGGAGGAATGAGTAGAGGAGTTAATCAGCATTTGGATGGAACAATCAACCTTTATTGCACTATGAGTTATGCTGAGGAGGAGAGCCCATGCTGCATCCAAAGTGCTATTGAGACATTGATCTTCATAACTATGGCCGAAAAAGAAGCACGGTCAAAGACTTCAGTGTTCCATTCTGACACTTGGCATGTGGCCTCAACACTGTGCACGTTGTAGCCGATTTCTAGCCAAGTTGCCTTGATTTTGGATCAAAGTGATACACAAGCATCTAAAAGTAGTTTATGGATGATCTGGCTAGTAAGAAGGTATTAGGAATTGACCAAGTGCTGGGAAGGATGGCTAAGCTCCGGAAAGGATTCATGATTACATTATGACGGAGCGTGCTAAAGGCCTACATTTCAAGGAAGGCGCCAAGGAGTCTCATTGTGCAGTAAAGAATTAACAGAACCATCTAATGACTTCCCCCTCGATTTTGCAGGCATTTCCTACGCACTTGATGCATTTTCTACATTCCCTCTGTATTAATCATTGCCAAAATTAGTGATGACATTAGATATAACATTGTTGACCAAATACCTGACTACTTCCACATCAACTCTCCATTGCCTTTTGATGTGTATTCAAACGCTTAATGAAGGCATTTGGGTAAGTCCCAACAACAGCATTAATAATAATTGTTGCCTTTCGCTAACGCTCATCTCTTGAGCCCTACGACTGTCTTTCTATCACATTCCCCCATGGAGCTCTTGTGCTATTTTATTACCAACACTATTGTGTCTCCTAGTTACACATTATCAATCTCATTGGGGCTAAACAGTGTAGCAAGAAGTTGAGCAGGCCTAGAAGAAAAATGACTGGTTTGGCCACCAGTTTGGTGGGTGGGACTCAGGCAGTCAGTCACTGGAGCAGCTGGTCCAGAGAGTTCATAGCCTGTGAGTGGATGAGCTGGTGGCGCCCACTCGTTGGAAGCCGCCATCCAGTGGTGCAGGGTGCCTTGCCCCTTCTGCTGATCATTACACAGCGCCCTCTGTCCTCTGTAAGGATCTCAGGTACAGAGAATAAGGAAAAGCACCAAAGACCTTAGGTGCTGGGTGCAATCAGCGAAAGTTCAGGAACGGTTCCTCCCTGCCTGCTGCAAATGCATTCAGAGTCAGCATCCCATAGTGGTGCTGGAGCAGAAGTGGTAAGAGGGTAAATGGAATGGCAGTAGTAGCTCACCCTCCCCTCAGTGTCTTGGTTTCTCACACTCTGTGGCCAGTTTAGTGGTGCATTCAATTTGTGGTCGGTAAAAAATGACTCTCTAACATTATAATTTTGTCCTTTGGCAGAAGAAAAGTTTGGAATCTTTTTAGCAATATCTCAAAGCATTGCAAAGGGGTAGTTGTTTGCAGAAAATGCCTTTTCACTATATCTCATATGTAGTAAGGTGAATCATGCTCATAGAAGGAGACGTGGTAATTGTAAGTGCAAAACATCAATTTCTAGGCAAGGATACAAATGGAGAAACTGCAACATACAGCGAAGTGGGGAGCCCTCTGATAGTGGTGCTATGATGGGGGTCCTGCTAGCTGCATGCACAGGAGGTTCAGTGAATGTGTGAAGCTTTTGTGCATGTATGCTGTTAATTTAAGGACACCTTCTGCATGCTCTGCATCATCTGCTCCGTTGTGTGGATGGAGGGTGTGGTGCACCATAGGACACTACACACATCCCTTTCACAAAACACAAAAGGAATGCAAGCAAAGTCATGTAGTTCACAGTCCTTGAGCTTAGCTGTCATCCCACTTTGAAGATTAGATCCTCATAGAGTTCCTGCCAAAAGATTTCAATAGGTCTTGGAGCAATGTTTCACTGAATAACTACTTTTTTAACGTACTACTGTGTTGTAGCGAAATGAGATTTGTTCTGATCACCATGGTTAATCACCTTGTGTCTTTGTTCTTCGGTCGCTGTGTTAAACCTCAGCTTTCTATTGGGCATCTGCTCCTATTTGCTTCTGTTCAATCTGCCCGGGTGTTACTGCCCTGCTTTTGGAAACAGATGCTCTTTCCATATACCAGTATCTGTGGTCCTTTGTGAGTACTGTGAGGAGCCAGGAATGAGAGGTAGACACATTTACTTTTGGTTTGGCCATAATCTTTTATTGAAACAATAAAGGGTTGGAAAATACCCCCCTGTTCCTATTCTAGGAGATGTTTCCCTGCCTAAAAAAAAAAAAACTAAGAGTATGTCCAATGTCAAGATGTCCAAAGCAAAACCATCCTGTGTATGAAATACTATCCAGGACCTCACACTCTATAAAGTAACTCTAAGATGAAAAGGGGAATGTTTCTAAGCTTGAAAAGTGCACACATGTTCAAAAAGGAAAAAGCATAACTCCAACACAAATGTTCCAGATGCAAAAGGTTCACAATTTCAGAGGATGACTCCCTTCCCTTGGATTTCTCTTCACTGACGTGAGGGCTCCTTTTGGTCAGCAAAACAACTTGTTTGCAAAACACCTTGGCTGTGAGTCATAATTTTGTTAGGAAACCCGGAATAATCTCGTGCCAGGTTTCTTCTACTTTTTAGTATGATTTCAATACAGCCTTTGACTATGCCTGATGTATCCGTATCAGGATTCATTCATGTCATTTGCTTACACGTTGTCCAACTTGTAACTGCCTGGTATATTCTCCTGCCAGGGCTTTCTTCTGTGCTTCACTTAACACACTTGCAACTTGTAACTGCCTGGTACATTCTCCTGCCAGGACATTCCCATATGTTTCACTGGGCACACTTGTAAACTTGACAATATTTTGTATTCATCCTGTTATATTTCTTTAGTGAATATCGAGTCTCCCATTCTCGCTAATATGCTTTATTTACTCTGATTTGTCTACTGTAGGGTTGTTGAGATGCTCTGGTGTACCAGTTTCCCTTAGGTTCATTCAGCAGTACTCTGTGGCTTGTGTCGGTTCTCCCGTGGTAAACCTGCAGTGGCTCTTCAGCATCCTATTCCTTCTTCCCGGGTTTGGTGCCTCTGCTTTGCGGCTTCCGGTTCCCTCGCGGCATCCGCTTGTCTGCCTGGTTTGCTCGGCTCTCTAGTGGTGTAGAGGCTGCTTCTCGGTGTCTGCATACACCAATAAGTCTTCCCTCCTCTTGTGGCATCATTGCAGCAGACAGACTTCTGCAATCTGCTCTCCTCTGCCTCCTCTATGAGCCGGTTGGCTCCACAGATGCTTTTACAGTGCAGTGGCTTCTTTGTCACTACTGAGAGGATGAGATTCTCCCAGCCAGCGTCTCCCTTCAGTCAGCTGGCTCTGCGGTTTAAATGTCCCGGCATCAAAGATGCGCTCGCAACCCCTAGAGTTCAGCTTGTACTTCTGGCCTCTATCGATCTTCATTACTCCACTCAGCTTCCTCGTTACAGTATTTTTACATCCAGGGAAAGAGAAGACCACTCTTGATGACTTTTATATAGAATATGGGAAGATATTCTCAGTAGCTTTTAAGGGATTCATGACAATATGCCATTAAGGATGGGGAATGGAGGGGGTATACCTAGAAGGAAAAGGAGGATACCATGTCTCGCTCGATGATGTCATGTCACTCCCTTGAGGGTTGCCTCCCCCTGTGTGATTTTGCCTCATATAACGGCCCAAGGGTCAGGGTCAGGTAGCAGCTGCCTTCCCCTGGCAACTTGGGGAGAGGCTACTTCTATGAAAGTAGTGATTACAACATTGGATTAATCACAGTATATAGTCCATAAGTGCCCCCAGTCCCTGCAGTTGATTATTTTTGTATAAGGTCTTCCTGTTCTTGTGATTCATCCTCACTTTGCCCCAATCCTCTGGGCGTCTTCACTGCATCCCTGTTATTCTTGGTGCTTTTGTTTATCTCTTTTTAACATTCCACAGTATGACTTTCCCTGACACATTTGAGTCTTCGCTGGTGTCTTCTAATCTGGTCAAAACCAAACGTGGATGGGCACTTTTCCCTTTCACCATTTGGAACGCTGATATTCTGTGAACTATTGGATGTCAAGCTGTGGGTTACAACCACTTTTAATAGAGTCAGCTTCAGAGTTTTGTTGGATGCTTCTGCCAACTGGAGACATCCTTTGATGAATCTTTGCTCTCTCATTGCTAATTGGCTTATGAGTGTTAGGAGGCTGCCTTCAGATGTTTGATTTGTATATTCATGTTATGTTATGTTATTTTGCATTTATATAGCGCCTTATATACCATTGGTATGGTCTGAAGGCGCTGGTAGGTTGAACACCCTTGGGAACCGAAGTTCAGATCAGTAGAGAGAGTAGAGAGATTCAAAGGTGCGTGTGAGCACTGGGTATGTGTGCAGCTGGTGTAGTATTTGTGTAATAGCTGCTTCTTAGCGGTAGGTGCGGTAGGTGTGGTGGTTGAGAGATCAGGAGTAAGTGTTCGTTCTGGCAGGATTTATCCAGACCGAATGTGGCTGCGTTAGGCCTGAGGAGAACGCCTGGCTGGGGGTGTGTAACCAGCAGTGTTTACTTAGAATGATGGGGAGTGTGCGGCGGATGTTGGTATGAGAGCAGTTGTGTTAGTATCTCTGCGTTCTAGTTGAGTGATGGTGTAAAGAAGAGAGTAAGCGTGGTGGTGTGATATGATGGGTTATATGCTCTTTCAAACGCTCCCTGCATTCCAAACCATACTACATATGTCACGCAATTCTATGCGCTCCAGTTCGTTCCATGCACCCTAGTCTGCTCCACACACTCCGGTCCGCTCAACGCACTCATGCACTCCAGTCCGCCCCACACGCTCCAGTCTGCCACACGCACTACTCCTGTCTGCCCCAAATCCGCTCTATTTACTCAGATCCGTTTTGTGTATTCTAAGTTGTTTTATGCACTCCGTCCACATATTTCGCCCATAACATTTTCATACTTCATCCTTTCCATCCATTCAATCCATATATGTGACCAATTCTATTCACAAATATCATTCATTCTATCAATATAGAATCCATCTACATACTTCACTCGTTCAGTCCGCTCTACGCATTCAGCAGCTCTAAGTACTTATCCATTCTTTGCACTCATGGGTGAGTTGTTAACAAGGCACAAGCCATCGTGGGAGAAATACACATTTAGATGTATATTAAATAAAGGTATTGATAATTATGTGTCATTTATATAGCGCCTTAATCCAAAGCGCTTTACAGAGCACATATTTACATACAATATCACCCAACCGAAATTGGTACTCATTTATCGACCTCAGAAGGATGAAAGGCTGAGTTGGCCTTGCCGGGATTCGAACCTGCGACCTGCAGATCATGCTCAGATCGAAGCAGCAAGCGCTCAACCCGCTGAGCTATCTTACCGGCAGGTATTGCGTATTGCGCCACGTATGGGGGGGTCGATGGTAATGGCGATTTGGTCGGGGAAAAATGCAAGGAGGGGGGCAGCAAGGAAGGTACACAGGGCGGGGCCTGGTGCAGAGGGACAGTGAGTACGGCGGGGGAGTCGGACATGGGGCGGCAATAACGGGCAACAGAGGGGCTGCTTGGGGAAGCCCGGGCGGCAGGGTCCGGCAGGAACAGTGGCATGGGTACAACAAAACCTAGGCAGCACCCTGACGCCTCACCCTCTTGCCTCTTATCTCCAATAACCAAATCATCGAGGCTGGGGTTTGGGCGGGGGGGGGCGGGGGGGTGGAATACTTGAAAGGTAATGCAAGACATGATATGATACGGCATTTATAACGCGCCTATACACAAGTGGAATGTATGAGTCTCACGGTCAAACTTGCACAGAAAGCGTGCACAGCACAGTTGGTGCAAACGCGAAGTTTGAGGGGGAAGGAGATGGCAGCTCACCCGAAGGCTCGTCCCAGGGCAAACATGAGTTCGGGGCGGATGGAGGGGCACAGCGCAGTAGTGTTGCGATGGTTATGTTATGGCATTTATGGCTCGCCTATACTCAATTGTTGCAGGGTTGGCAGGCGATGGTATAACATGGTGATGTTATGAGTGATACGAGAGGTTATAGCAATTTAAGGTGCCTGTGCATAACTGTTGCGGAATAAGTGCTTATTTGGGGGGCTGCTTGCGAGTGGACGTGGACGCCGCAAATTGGTAGTCGCGCATCCTCGGAGAGGCAGTTCGTTGGCGCAGCATGCGGGTCCAAGGGCACGGGAAGGGAAGGGGGCGTGGGCTAGGAACGAACCGTGTGGGCGAGGGTGGCAAGTGGAGAGAGGGGATGGGGGTTGGGGGTGGGGGGGATGAACACATTTCGGCTTGGGTAGTGAGGGCACGACATAGTAATGTGAGGATGGTGGTGATATGTACAATTTAAACATGTATGCAGCGAAATAATGATATGTTAAGCGTACTGGCGGGGGTGCCAAAAAAAATAAAAAATATAAGGGGAGCCCTTGAGATAGACAGCACGTCAAGGGTTTCAGGTGGGCCCAAACGAGGGTTAGGTTGCATGTGATGCAAATGTAACTCTGTTGGTGACATGCTCCTTTGGGAAACTTTCTCTTTTGAAGAGGTCTTTCCTAACACTGATTACTGTTCTCATGGTTATGTCAAAGTGGAGTTCTCTCTACTCGGACATATTATCCACCATCACTGTGCCGTAATCGGTGTCAGATTCCAGCTGATCCAAGGGCACTTTAAAGTGGAATGATGCCTTGACCCAAGATTCTTCTGTGACTCTTGCCATCGTCTATTTCAGGTCGCCAATCTGCCTCTCCTCTTCATGTTTTGATTAATGTGTGTGTCCTAAATGTCCTTCTGGCCTTGAAGATGACAACAGACCACACTCTGAAGGGAGGGATTGCTTTAATGCCTCAGAATACCGCTTAATCTGCCACATAGTGTTCAGGGGCAATTTCCCGTATGGTTGTAGTGAGAAGGGTTTGCATCTTCAGCCAGCAAACTCTCAACCAAGGTCTATCAAACCATCTGTTGCCCATCATCAACAGCCAGTGGGTCAAACCACTGTGCGTGTCTGCTTCCTTCTTATAGTGGACACTACAGTACAGCTGCAAAATGCAGTCTGCTTCACTATTCTTGCAACCAAGAATGTGCTTGACTTCAAATGTGAACTCTTGCAGTGCTGGATGTTTTGTATTAATGTTGACACTGCATTGTCTAATGTATGAAATAGAGTTTTCTTAAGGATCTATTTAGGGAAAGTTATTTATACTTTAATACTTCACCCCAGTTCCTAGTGTGAGTTAAGGTGTGTGCCATAGTTACACAATACTCCTGCATTTTTGAAGCCAGTCTTGCTAGTTTAAGTGTGGAGGACTTTGCAGCCCTGGGACTGAGCATGTGTGCCAGGGCTTTGTGGTCAGCCAGGAGGTGAAACTTGCAGCCCCATACAACACAATGAAGAAGGTAACTGGCCAAGCACAGGATAGCATTTCTCTCATTTCTCTTTTTCCTTGCCTTCATTTTCTGGGCAAAGGTCACACTTATTCCCTAGTCACTGGTATTAACTGTGATAAATGTGTCCATCTTGGGGTTGAGTGGTTTGAGACATGGTGCATTTTACAATCTGGAAAGTCATTTCTTTTTTTAACCCTTTCTTTAGCAATCACTGCATAATTCTGTTTTGCCAGAGATTTTCAGTACACTTTTTTGCAGTACTACTGGAATTCCAAAACGTATTTGATTTCTTCCTTGCAGGTGGGATCTGGGGGTATTGGTAATCAACTTGAGGAGATTTAGTTTGGCTTGATTCTTCTGCTATAGAACTTTGCAACTTGTACAATACTTTATTTAAGGCTTCCTGCGGGTTCCATGTGTTAATATCCCCCAAAGATATCACCATACAAAAATATTGCCATATTTGTGCGGTGATATTAAGACATGGAACCTGCGGGGGACACCCCCGCAACCACCATCATTTTTTAATGGAGCAGGGGACACCCCCAGAGCCGCTGGTACTAATAACCCCATAAATTATCCCCACTAATAATGTTGCCAATGGCTTTACCCCACAATCATGTATATGGCGATAGTATTGGTGGGGATAATATTACCTGATACCTTCCTGTGACTGTGCTCATTCTCCTCATACATCGAGGTATCATTTTGCAAGTAGATCAATCATTGTCTAAAAACTGAGCTGCTTCAGAGGGGCAGCTCAGCTTATTTGTGTCCTCTTTTCACTGTAATAAATATCTTAATAGACTGTAAAATATTTATTACAGTGAAAAGAGGACACAAATAATTCAAAAAGAGGACAAGTATAAAGAGGACACAAGAGGAACAAGCAAAAAGCAAGAGGATAAAGGACTTAAACAAAGAGAAAATAATGAACACACCAACAGACTGTAAGACATTTATTACAGTGATAAACTAAGTGCATAACTGCAAGAAACTTATTGCAGTAATTAGTAACATGTATGCTTAATAAAAAGGCGCCATTTCAATGAATACAGTATTGTTCTGTTGTTTTTTTCAATTTTTCAACCCTTGGACAGCCTGAGGGAAACTGTATTTTGAATTAGAGCTGCCAGTTAGACTACAAAAAGGAAGAATCTTTAACTAAACAACCTACACACATCAACAACATCGGGCGCCAGTAGCTGTCTTAAGGCTGATTTTCTACAAATTCAACTTTCTTTACATGTCTCACTCCTTTTGAGAAGACTTCCTTACATTGTTCTACATTACCTCACGTATGCATTCCCATCACCGGTTCTCCACTGCAGGAATCTCACGTGGCTTTCATGTTTCTTTGTTCAGGCCATCCCAGCATGGCTGGGTCATGCTTGTTGGATTATAGATTCTGTGAGGTTATGCATCTCCTGTACTCGATTGTTTAGTATTTGGAGGCTAGAGGGTCTTCATGGGTGCCACAAAGACTTTGGTTCTGAAATTCATCTTCTCACCTCGCTGTTTCTTGGCATACCGTTTTCATGAACGCTTCCAAGGAGATTAGAGTGCGATTAGAGGCATAGTCCACCATCAGTAAGAAATGGTTTTCATTGATCATCGCCACATAATGCGGTGTGGAACCTCTAACTACTTGCCTCATTGGTAATTGTGAACACATCCCCATTTACCCTTTCACTGACCATTACTTCTAGAGCAGTCATTCTGAGATGTTGGGCTTCCCTTGTCAAAGCCTCTTAGTCTGCTTAATCATGTTTTGATTAATGTGTGTGTCCTAAATGTCCTTCTGGCCTTGAAGATGACAACAGACCGCACTCTGAAGGGAGGGATTGCTTTAATGCCTCAGAATACCGCTTAATCTGCCACATAGTGTTCAGGGGCAATTTCCCGTATGGTTGTAGTGAGAAGGGTTTGCATCTTCAGCCAGCAAACTCTCAACCAAGGTCTATCAAACCATCTGTTGCCCATCATCAACAGCCAGTGGGTCAAACCACTGTGCGTGTCTGCTTCCTTCTTATAGTGGACACTACAGTACAGCTGCAAAATGCAGTCTGCTTCACTATTCTTGCAACCAAGAATGTGCTTGACTTCAAATGTGAACTCTTGCAGTGCTGGATGTTTTGTATTAATGTTGACACTGCATTGTCTAATGTATGAAATAGAGTTTTCTTAAGGATCTATTTAGGGAAAGTTATTTATACTTTAATACTTCACCCCAGTTCCTAGTGTGAGTTAAGGTGTGTGCCATAGTTACACAATACTCCTGCATTTTTGAAGCCAGTCTTGCTAGTTTAAGTGTGGAGGACTTTGCAGCCCTGGGACTGAGCATGTGTGCCAGGGCTTTGTGGTCAGCCAGGAGGTGAAACTTGCAGCCCCATACAACACAATGAAGAAGGTAACTGGCCAAGCACAGGATAGCATTTCTCTCATTTCTCTTTTTCCTTGCCTTCATTTTCTGGGCAAAGGTCACACTTATTCCCTAGTCACTGGTATTAACTGTGATAAATGTGTCCATCTTGGGGTTGAGTGGTTTGAGACATGGTGCATTTTACAATCTGGAAAGTCATTTCTTTTTTTAACCCTTTCTTTAGCAATCACTGCATAATTCTGTTTTGCCAGAGATTTTCAGTACACTTTTTTGCAGTACTACTGGAATTCCAAAACGTATTTGATTTCTTCCTTGCAGGTGGGATCTGGGGGTATTGGTAATCAACTTGAGGAGATTTAGTTTGGCTTGATTCTTCTGCTATAGAACTTTGCAACTTGTACAATACTTTATTTAAGGCTTCCTGCGGGTTCCATGTGTTAATATCCCCCAAAGATATCACCATACAAAAATATTGCCATATTTGTGCGGTGATATTAAGACATGGAACCTGCGGGGGACACCCCCGCAACCACCATCATTTTTTAATGGAGCAGGGGACACCCCCAGAGCCGCTGGTACTAATAACCCCATAAATTATCCCCACTAATAATGTTGCCAATGGCTTTACCCCACAATCATGTATATGGCGATAGTATTGGTGGGGATAATATTACCTGATACCTTCCTGTGACTGTGCTCATTCTCCTCATACATCGAGGTATCATTTTGCAAGTAGATCAATCATTGTCTAAAAACTGAGCTGCTTCAGAGGGGCAGCTCAGCTTATTTGTGTCCTCTTTTCACTGTAATAAATATCTTAATAGACTGTAAAATATTTATTACAGTGAAAAGAGGACACAAATAATTCAAAAAGAGGACAAGTATAAAGAGGACACAAGAGGAACAAGCAAAAAGCAAGAGGATAAAGGACTTAAACAAAGAGAAAATAATGAACACACCAACAGACTGTAAGACATTTATTACAGTGATAAACTAAGTGCATAACTGCAAGAAACTTATTGCAGTAATTAGTAACATGTATGCTTAATAAAAAGGCGCCATTTCAATGAATACAGTATTGTTCTGTTGTTTTTTTCAATTTTTCAACCCTTGGACAGCCTGAGGGAAACTGTATTTTGAATTAGAGCTGCCAGTTAGACTACAAAAAGGAAGAATCTTTAACTAAACAACCTACACACATCAACAACATCGGGCGCCAGTAGCTGTCTTAAGGCTGATTTTCTACAAATTCAACTTTCTTTACATGTCTCACTCCTTTTGAGAAGACTTCCTTACATTGTTCTACATTACCTCACGTATGCATTCCCATCACCGGTTCTCCACTGCAGGAATCTCACGTGGCTTTCATGTTTCTTTGTTCAGGCCATCCCAGCATGGCTGGGTCATGCTTGTTGGATTATAGATTCTGTGAGGTTATGCATCTCCTGTACTCGATTGTTTAGTATTTGGAGGCTAGAGGGTCTTCATGGGTGCCACAAAGACTTTGGTTCTGAAATTCATCTTCTCACCTCGCTGTTTCTTGGCATACCGTTTTCATGAACGCTTCCAAGGAGATTAGAGTGCGATTAGAGGCATAGTCCACCATCAGTAAGAAATGGTTTTCATTGATCATCGCCACATAATGCGGTGTGGAACCTCTAACTACTTGCCTCATTGGTAATTGTGAACACATCCCCATTTACCCTTTCACTGACCATTACTTCTAGAGCAGTCATTCTGAGATGTTGGGCTTCCCTTGTCAAAGCCTCTTAGTCTGCTTGTCAAAGCCTCTTAGTCTGACACATTCTTTGTTTCCTGTGGGACTGGTGCCATCACTGCCCATGTGAAGTTCCCTGCTGTAGCTGTGACAGCATCTTCCGCTACTAGTTCTCTCACTTGGCCCTTTTCATCTGTTCATATTCTTTGAGCTTATTCGTCCTTAGCTCTGACCTTGCGGAACACTCTCTTGATCTGCTCCACATGCTTTCCCCATGTTGTTGCATTCTCGCAAGCAATGGTCTCTTTGAACACTCTGTCAGTGCTGAGCATGTCCGCCATGCATATGTTTTTGGCATGTATACACTTTTCTTGCTTTTTGGCACCGTTCACACTTGCTACCCACAAGTCGCAGATCATAGCGCCAGCTTGATCTTTGAAATTGCCAGCAACAGCTAACTCACAAAGGCTCACCTCCTGGCCATCCGCCGATTTCAATGTGCCCTGCATCCTAGTGTAGAAGTGAATCCTGTCCTGTCATGCTATGTTATGTTCCAGGAGGCGCTGTTAACTGCTAAATGTGGATTTATTTATAGGCAATGAAAACAGGCATTAAAGGGCCCAACCTCGGGATGGATCCTGCTTGCGCCACACCAAGCGCAATTGTTCGGTGGGCGGGCATGGATCTCGCACGTAAACGCAGTTCCCTTAGGAGGGCCTGCTGTGTGCTGTTCTATGTGGTTTCATCAACGTAAATTACTACATAGCAAGTTTCTTAATTGTAGGTTACTTCATGGCATTTAATGGGGTGACACCATGTCCCTTATACACGCCACCTTTACACTTTACCACCCCTCTACAAACCCTACCCTTCTACATATACCTACCTATTTTATCCTCACAAAGTAACCTACGACACAGTCACTTACAATGGAGTCATTTAGTTTGATGAAACAAGGACTCTGCAGCATAGTATCCCGGCCGCCTGAACACTTCACCTATGCCCTTGGAATGTAATTCTGATGCCATTCTGTTGCTCCAGAGGTTGCATTGATAGATCAGCAAGGCATATCAAGGCCTATTACCACCAAAAATTGAATCCACCAGTCACGAAGTCAAAGTTATGAATATAACTTTATTTTGTACAGATACAAATATCAAAGCAGACAGCTATCTGGCTCCCAAGTGCCTCGCAGTGTGTACCAGCAGACACAGTGAGGGATGAGAGTACTGGTCATCACAAAGCATGCAGTATTTATACACAGTCCTGGTCATTGCCCAGCCCTTCTCCAAACTAATAAGTTACAAATTTGGGTTCGTGCCCAGTTCACATGACAAATACAACAATATTAGTTTACACTTTTGACATGTTGTCCTATCCTTGGAGATTCAACTGCGATTTTGGTTCTCCAGCTAAAGGTAAGCCCAGTTTCAAGAAACAAATTAAATAGTTTAGTGCAAAGGCACATGGTTTTAGTTTGTCTGCCTTTCATTTATGATGTTTGTATATGGCTGAAACTATTGATGCAGACAACACTTGAATTGAGGTTCACTGTGGTTCCAAGGTTCCTTAAAGATACAATACTGGCAAACTTTTTTGTATTCAGCTATGTAGATCTTTCCTTGTTTCTTGAGCTTTAGGATAAGTCCTGTTCCAAGAGATGCATAAAGGATTTCTTCCAAAACACACGAAAGTAGTTGCTTTGCTTTGTGTGTCGTTGTTTGAAAGAGGATGAGTCTGTAGGCAAAGATAACACTTTGAAAGCAAGTTCATTTTGACTACAAGGTCTCTTTGCACAGGACAAACATTTCTGCTTTTGGCAGTCCTAGTGTTGACATAGGCTCAAAGGTCATTCTGCTCAGTGGGAGCTGAAAACATGGTTAATCATTTCTGAACAGGCAGCAGGAGTTGGGATCAAAATGGCAGATGTTTTCAAGATGGCAGCAAAGTCAATTCTATCTAAATCGAGTTAATCATAGGTTTCAATACAAATGCGAATGTCTTAGGCCAATTTTTATAATCAAGCGGTATTTATGCAAATATGGTTTAACAGCATGGTTTACCGCATTTTGTGTATAGGTCCAATTCCAATGTCTTTTACCATTCCTAGTGCTTTGCTGGATGCAAACTAATAGACAGAGGACTAATAGATCACCTGGTTCTCCAAAAGAATGCACCAGGCAGGAAAAGCACTGCTCTGTGACGCACAGGTTGTTACTTTGACCCCAATCCAGTGGCTCAGCCTCAAAGCTACAGGTGCAATGGGAAACCACAGGATCAATGGTTGGAAAGGTGTGAACAACTAGGCCCGGACATTCCACATATATGAAGAAAACACCCTGTGAATCCAACTCCGCCATAATCCCAGATGCATCACTCAAAACCAAAAGTGATAAAGCCAAGCACTGACAAAGATGATATGTTTTATACGCTGTAAGGCATTTACATCATGTGGTGGGGTACACACAGCTTTTGTCAGGCTTTTGCATGATATGTGGTAAGTGTCGCCAGCTCTAAGCAGGTATTGCAGTTTTTCTTATTGGGACACCTGCGCCCTGTTTCCCTCCTACCCTCTCGCTGCCCTCTTTGGGCCCTTTACCCCTGGCATCATGGGAGGCCAAAAACCTAGGGGTCATCTTCGACTCCTCTCTCTCTCTCTCCTTCACCCCACACATCTTGGACCTTGCAAAGAAGTCCCACTTGCAGCTTCACCTCCTTAGAGGCATTCTCCCCTTCCTCACCTTCCCCCAGAAGCTTAATGACTCTTGAGCTCTGGTCCTCTCCAGGCTGGACTAATGAAATGGCCTCTTCCTCAACCTCCCCTTTCCTCCCTTCACCCCCTTCAGCTAAACCAGAATAGGGTTTGCAAGAGTTATTTATCCTTGGCCTCAAACCAAGGGACCACATCTCTCCAGCCCTAATATCTCTCCTGTTGCTCCCAGTGTTTGCAAGGATCAAATGCAAGACCCGCTGCATCATCCACAAGGTTTTCTGGGGCATGGGACCACACTATCTACAGCTTTCTCTCCCTAAATACTTCCCTGCTAGAGCTCTCCGCTCCTCTAGCTTCAACTCTCTGATTGTCAAACGCTTCTCCAAACAGAGAGTCGTGGCAGGTCCCTCTCTTCGGCTGGTGCCTCTCTTTGAAACAGCCTCCCTACCCCTCTCAGATTTGAGTCAGACCTCCTTAGATTCTAGAGACTTCTCAAAACTCTGCTTTCCTCTATCTCCTTCCCTCTTTCCCTTCTCTGCTAATCCTCCCACTGAGACTGGCGGCCTGGTCCCTGAGGAATCTTATAATTTACCAGGCCTTCCACCCAGTCGTCACCGGCACCCACCCCTCTTCAGCAGTGCCCTTGCGGGCCCACTCCTGGCACCTTCACATCCCTCCCTGGGTTTCCCCACTCCAGCCCTTAGCCAGTGGCATCCCACCTGGCACCCCCTGGCACTTCCCACCCGGGTTCCCACCAGCACTTGCGTTACCTTGCTCCTCCCCCCAGCCCACCTCCTTCCATTCCTGCATTTCTCTTCACTTACACGTCCAAATGCAGAAAGACCATGTAGGACCATGTTTGTTATTGTTGTTTGCCACTCTCATTTACTTCTGTGTGCCTTCCGCCTGTGCCATGGTGCACCTGGAAACACCATCTTGTTGTATAAACACACAACAAATGCTCAATAAAATAAAAATAAAATAAATAAAAATGACAAAATAGATCATTTTAGCATTTTACCATCATAATCAAACGGTTTGCCAGTTTTTACCATCAGGTTCAAAATATAGAGTAGACTGTTTCAAAAAGGCTCCAGGATAAATCATCCATCACCAATGTTGTTTATAAATGCAGTGTTCCTACGATAAATAAAAAAATACCAGAAATACCAGCATGTAAACACTGCTGGTCTTTTGTAGTTGAATAGGATGAATTAATTAGCAATAGCGTGCAAGAAACAGTATGGATAGATGCTAGGAAGATCAGCAGTTCACGTACTGTGGTGAGATTTACATAGATGGCTATTTGCAGCCAGGTAAGCCCAGGGGCTATGCAGTTGTAACCCCCCTGCTAATATCAATGTATTAATTAAGCAATAAGACCCAAGCCGGTGGGCGAGATCGGATGGCAATGGCCTGGTGCCCAAGTTACTTAACGATGGGTACCGGTGCCATTACCACACGATCCGGCCTTGTCGGCGAGGGTCTCATTGCTATTAGTACCCTGGGTTTTCAATCCGGAAGGGTGCTAACAGCAATGTAATTTTGTTTGAATTCATGAGATACACTTCCGGTGTCTCGTTAATTCAAACAAAACCATACCTAAAATGGCCATCGTGGAAGGCAGTCAGCGCAGCGGAGCAGTGGTCCAATCAGGTAAGCGGGGCAGCGGTTGCGGAGGAAAGGGAACAGTGACTGGAGGGAAGTGGAGGGTTTGGGGAGGATAGCGGGGAGGGAGAGCAGCCGTCAAGAATGCGGGCTTGGATCATGGGATTTGGTGGCCCTCAAGCCCTGGATGCTAATGAGGCATACAGCCTATGAGGCAGTCCTGTTGTATCCAATATGCTTGATGGTTAAAGAACAGTTGTTTCTGAAATATTAAGTCAAATACTTTTCTGTTTACTTTTGGTTGCAGGGGGGAAACTGATCAATCCGATCATTGTTTGATACATTTTTCAGGAACTGTAAGGTCTAGCCCCATCCCTATGCTAATAGGATAATGGTCAGATCTCAACTATGAAATGGTAGTACCTTGTAATTCTACTATACCATATCAGAGGTCTTAAATCTGTCTCGATTTTTTCCCCTGGGAGTGTGATGGTGCCTCTTGGCTTGGACATGGACAGTGCATCATTGCCTTCACTAACCATATGAATTACTATTCTTCGAAAGATTAAGCAACAATGGGGGATATGGCCTGAGGTGATGGGCCGACCCTGTAGTTAACTGTACCACCACCCTCGTTGGTTCCATGTAATAATGTCACCACAAATATATCGCCATGCAAAAATATCGCCGAAAAATTGACGTTTTTTTTTGCCCCTATCGCCACATATATGGTTACCCAAATAATATCGCCACAACATTTTCCTGGCGATAGTATTTACGGCAACCATATATGTGGCGATAGTAACACCTGATACCCCCTCGTTCAGGAGCTCTCGCTGCACTCAGGCCCTTATCTTGGTTGCCAGTGGCTTTACCGAAAGGGTTGGCCCGCCGCCTTGGGGGATATCGGCATTAGTAGTTTGCTACACGGGTGCTTATGTTTTTTATAAAAAAAAAAAAAAGAAACAAACAAATGTACCTTTCCTGTGCGGCCGACTGGCCCATTTTCAATGTTGATGACTCCAACTTCATCAACATGAAAATGGACTTAGGGACAGCAACACTGCGTGACCCGGCTGCGCGCAGGAAAGGGACGTTTCTATTTTTGGGGTGTTTTGAAAAAAAAAATACCATTAGCACCCATGTAGGAAACTACTCAGATGCTAAGGAGAGTGGGGAGCGGCGAAGGGAAAGGGGCGCTGGCTGCTCAGGCAGCTCGGAACGCAGGCTTGTACCATACAGTACAGCCCGCGTTCCGAGCCTCCTGATTGGCTGACACCCCCTGCAGGGTGCTAATGTGTTTTTGGTACAATGCACTTGCCTCTCAGAAGAGCAGAGCTCCTTTGATATGTCTTGATGTGAAGCCAATTAAAAACTCTGTCTCACTTAAATGCTTTTCGGATATATGTAGCCTATGGCTGTAAAGCAATACCTCAGCAAGAAAGGTTGGTGCATTCGCCCCGCATATCACTGCTTGGATTAGAGGATAGGTGCCACTCCTCACTTGTCAGAGACTTTAGAGTGACAGGCATTGCCCCTGCGTGTAGGATCTGTGACATGCAGGCTTCCTAGCACTGTGACTGGGAGGGGGACATGTCAATCATTCTGGAGCCTCCGGGGTATCTGCTGACACTGTCTCGTGACATGTCCACGCACGCATGCCGTCCAATCCTACTCACTAGGAGAATGATTGTTGTGTCATGGGTGTATGTACCCCGCAGTTTCCATTTGAATTGTCACTAATCAAATGGAAATGGTGAATGTCTGTAATGTAAAATGCTTTAATGACTTCTGATTATTCTTCTTTGGTGCATTGAGGAATCAGGTTTTGTGATTGCATGTCGCTGTCACGACATTAAGGATTGCATCAGCGTGTAGGTCGCTGAATTTGCACTACTTATTAATGGTGTTTATAAAGCAGGAACCACAAGGGCGGTGGGGCACATGATGTGTTCTCCGGATCTCATTCCGTATCATATTCCTATTTTCTGACAATACAGTCAATAAAAATATGTAAAGAATGATTATTCTCTGGTTAGAAAATGTGGTGATCGTGATATGATATAGTAAACAAAGACAACATATTGTTTTAACTAATCTTTGAGAGGTCCCGAGTCCTGCAATATGGAAAAAAAGCATTTTTGCTTCTTGAATGAGTTCTAGAGACCCCTGGATTGAGAATGGCATAGCCTGTGAAAATTGTTTTCACAATATGTGGGGGCTACCTGATGCCTTGGGAGGGGGCAGTGGGATTAGCTTCTGGGACCTTTAAATTGGAACAACAAATGCAGTCAAGCAGCGTGACCACCTGGGGGCGTGACGCCAGCCAAGAAGGAGCCTTACAACTCAGGCAGGAATAGCTAGTGTAAGCATGGGTGGACTGGGAACCAGAAGAGGTCCTGGAAATGATTTTCAAAGTGGCCCCAAATTACAGATATTAAGCAAGCCCAACACTTTTCCTATGAGAGAATGTAAAAATAAAATCCAAAAGAGGCCCAGGGTTCAGAGGCCCCCCGGGAAATCTCCAGAGTACCCTGTAGGCCAGTCCACCCCTGAGTGTAAGCCTACTTTCCATTCGTCCCTGCTATGTCAGTTGCTGGTGCCACCATTTTATTTCAGAAGTCCCCCTGTCCATGCTCGCCCTCCCAAACACCCCCCTCCGTTACTCCCCTCTCTCCTCTCCAGTACCACTCACTGCCACACTACACTCGCCCATATATCTGGCCACCCTGCCTACTGGCCTCAGACCCACTCACTACAACCCCTCAATTACAGAGCCACAGCCATCTTCCTACTCCACCTCCCGAATATCAAAGTCATCCCATTAGAAATAATAAAGGGACTACCTTCCTTTTACTAGTACTAAAGCTGCCAACTTATTTTTTTAAAGGAAATTGAACATTCATGACATGCAATGACGCGATTTTCTTTGTTAAAAAAAAGAAGAAATCCACTATTACACTCCAGGGTGCTAATTGAGTGGGTGGGCTTTGGTGGACCAATCCTGTCAATACCCACCTGACACCACATTACTACCCAGCTAGAGAAGCATTGCTTTCACTTTCTTCCTTCCTCTTTATCGATCTCTTCAAAATCCTAGTCCCTGGTAGTTGCGGGTAGTAAAACCTACATGGCAAAGACTTCCCCGTCCCTTAACTCGCCAGAAGAGCATGTGTGATAAAGACACATGCATGTAGTCATTTCTTGACACAAACCGAGCCTCAACTGCATATATGTCAAGTGGGTGTAGCCCCTTCAGTGCTGGAAATAAAGCAGGAATGGATAGGCTTTAAAAGCCTTGGTTGTGGTCAGTCACATCTTCTCACAGAAACACAGCTTATTGTTCTGCATAATGTGCATACCACTTGGTGTTCCAAGAAAAAGAAGAGCACATTTGTTGTCCATCAAACACGCACCCATCACCAGTCCGTTTTTAACAGTGTAAAGAGGGGTTTACTCTGTCATTCAATTTACTTCGGTAGAGGCACAGATTGGAGAAGCTGTGGCTTCATCAAAAAAACGTTGCTTCTACACTAGCTGTGTGGTATCAGTTTCCGCCCTTATTAAAAATATCAACCTATTAAACAACCAAGTGGAAGCCTGTGAAAAGAACTGCAGCTTAGCTGTGGCCTTGTGGGAGCGGGCTAGGAGAATAGAACTGCGGTTTAGCTGTGGCCCGGGGGGAGCGGGCTAGGACACCTTGCGCAACCTGCGCACCTCATGACTGGCCTCTGCAATTCACCAAGTGACAACATTTCCGGGATCTCCCAAAAGACTCCAGGCGCCTTTCCCTCTAGGGCCAGGGCTGGGATAAGATAACTTCCCTACTCCAGTGTTCAGAAGGTTATTGCTTACCGGCTGCTTCTACCCCAGAGAAGATGCCAGATCAATTATTTAGAACTAATGCATTCATCAGATTGGAGAGGAACTTTCCCAGAAACCTGATCCACATGCTTAAAATTTGACCAGAGGCGGGACAGGGAGAGAATGTTCTGAGCATTGGAAATCCCCACTCTCGCCGCTCCATTATTCATGCGCGCAGCTGCTGTCGAAACTGGAGAGGGCACGTGTTTTCTTAGTGCTTTTCTCATGCATCTGAAACGCCTAGTGTCAACTTCAGCATGTCTTCATATGTACTCAAGCCAAGCAGGAAGGGATATGCAAATGGGACTGTCAATAGACTTCTGGACCTTCTATGGTGGGCAGGTACAACCAATCGGCCCGATCCCAACCCCAGCTTTGAGGCAGTACCTATGTACCTCTTGCCCCAGGCGGTAGTCAAAAGTCTTTTTCCCATTGAAATAGATATCGCATGCATGTTCAGTTGCCCAGTGCTGAAAATGCAAAAAGAAGCACTCCTCCTTTGGGATGAGGTTGGCACGAGGGGGCTGGGGAGGGAGCGGGGCAAAATGTGTGGCCCCATGGCAACCCACACAACATGTATCCCTTCAAGGAGGTGAGCAATGGAAGATGGACTCTGCTCTTTTCATTGGTCAATACTCACCCTAACAAAAAATGTCTGTACATTTGTAGACATGCATACTGGGCCTGGAGTATAGCACAGTGGCTGGTCTCTGGTATTAAGTGCAATATAAAAGATGAATGCATTGATTAATATGTACCACTTTGGACAGCTTCTAAAGAGGCTAAGGGCCTTTGCCTGTTTCTGTTTCGCGTGGTGAGTCTTCTGAACTGTGGTGTGCATGAGACTGGTTTGAGAATAGATCTGGGAGCTTCCCGGGCTAGCCCCTGGGCTGTGGGACAGAGCAGAGCTCCCGCAAGACAAACTTTGCTGGAGGTCTCTGTCATGTTCCAGCCCAATTCCTACCCCAATGTAGCCACTATTCTGGTTCACCCAGTTGCGTTTGAGAGCTTGCTAGAGGAATGGGTGGTGACACTGAAACTTGGTTATCAGGAAGGAAATAGTAAGGGTATGTGTTCAAAAAACAAGTGAGTGGGCCAGTAAGGCATCTGATATGTGCCTCTGGTCCCTACGCGCATACTCACACACAGTGTGACGTAACAGTCTGGGTGAATAAAGTGCCCGCCCCCCACGCTCGAGTCGGAGACGCACAGGGGGAAGCAAACTAAATCAATGTCTCCTGTGTCGTCTCTAGTTCTCTCATTCTCTTCGTACGCCTGCTTAGGGACGCAGCGGCTGGCAATGAGGAGGTCACTCACTTTTCTTCTCACATGTGCCATGTCTGTCTTGTATCTTCCCTGGGTATGGGTACACAATGTGAGAACATTTTCTGGCAAAATGAGTGAGATCGTTTTATTAGCAGCAATGGCTGGTCCACCGGCTTGGTACACGCCACAGCGCCTCTCCTACATTACACTCTCTTTGAAATAAGTTACGTACCTCTTCTATGGGTGCCAGATGGTCTATGTTGACACACAGACTGGAAAAAGACTTCAGTGCCATGTGTGAGGATGATCCAGAAGCAAATATATCTACGCTTTTACGCATGATTGGGTGTGACGCCAATTGCCTTTCCTTACCATTGGTAATGAAAAGAACAAAACATGAACTATCGCTGTACTGGTCAACATAATAATTTCCCAACCAACCCAGACTATGAGCAAATCCACTTGCACAGAGCATCCCAAGGCTTTGGTGCTACGATGAACAACCTTCATCCGAGCATGCAGCATCTACCAAAATCATGCAGACTGCCAGGCCCGGAAGATTAGATTCGGGTGGAAGTCATGAACAACAACCCCTCATGACCCTCACAATTCATGCAAGAACACTTTTTGAAATGGGAAATCTTGAAATGACTGACTCCAGTGTTGCAATAATGGGACAAGCAAGCAGGCCAACAGCTTTTGATGAAGCTCATGTGATCACAAATGTTGTGAGACTTCCTGGTTGTAGCGATTGGCAACAGGTCTTAATATCGGACACCACAAACACTGGCTGTATGTACGGTTATTGTGAAAACCTACCACACTCTCAAGCCATCTGTCTTGCAAGTGGCCAATAGGCAGAAAAACAATGTCAAATTGTGCCGATTGAACATGAAGATTAAGTCAGGGAATTTACATTGCCATGGTTCTCCCAACATTTGCTGCTGTGCCTTAGAATCATCAGACTAAAGCAGTCTGGGTCATATAGCAATGAAGAGATCATCTGCGTCCACGCTGTTGAAGTAGGACTAAGCAAGACTGCCCACTGATGTCTAATTACCAGAGAACATTCGTTTAATGCTGTGACATGAAGTCTAGTATCTAGCCAAGTCTAAAGAACCTTGTGAGTGATTATTAGTTGCATTCAGGGGCATAGAGCACACTGTTTCATGAATGTTGGAACATTTCCTGCATTTTAGGACAAGAGTCCACTACCCAGCCAAGTCTGAGAATAATTAAAGATTTCATATTGTGCTTGCTGGGGCACGACGTCCAATGCCCAGCCAAGTCTAATGAATGTTGTAAGGTTTCGTATCGAGCTTGCCGGGACATTAAGTTGAGTACCCAGCGTAGTCTGATGAATAATGAACGATTTCACATTGTGCATTCTGTGAAAAAAAAGTCCAGGACCAAGCCAAGTCTAAGGAACAATTAAAGATTTCATTTTGTGCTTGCTGGGACTTGAAGTCCAGCACCTAACCAAGTCTAACGAATAATTACAGATTTCATATTGTGCTTGCTCAGACATGATGTGCAATACTAAACAAGTCTAACACATGTTGAAGATTTCCTATTGTGGATATGAACTCCAATACCCAGGCAAGTCCAAAACGCAACCATGTCTATCAATCCTGATGAGAAATGCATTGTTGCATGCTGGGGGATAACATTTCATAAATAGGAAACTCCATGATTGATTGACAAAACTAATGGACAAGTATATTAAGCAGAATAGAGAAAGTTCAATCATTTTCCTAAATCGTTGTCAAGACAGAAAGAGGAATTGAATTCATGGTTGTAAGTTTGTATAAGACTGAGAGTGAATCTGCTATTCCAAATTCCTGAAAGACTGAAAGATTGAAAAGGCAATTCACCCATTTGTTCCAAGTGTACATCTAGACTGAGAGAAGAATTGAGTTCCTAGTTTATAGTCTAAGGAACAATGAATGAGAATCAAGTGTTTCAGACTGATAGATATTCCAACTTTTGTTTTAAGTCTGCACATTGGGTTACTGTTACGTTTGTTAAAGACTGAAAAAAGATCTGTTATAACAACGATCGCGAAGACTGAAGGAGACACTCAACCAGTGGCTCCAAGTCTTACACGTGCCAGAGAAAGCAAGTGAATCACTGATGGTATTGCTTTGTAAGAGTAAGAGAGAGACAGAGTCCGTTTTACGAGCATCTGCAAAGATGAAAATGATTGAATGTGAACAGAGGGCAACATACTAGTTGCCTCCAATCTATGATCAAGACCAGGAAAGAGTGGGAAGGAAATAATAGAAGAAGCCGTATATTATTTCACTGTGGGAGACATGAAAAGGTCTATGGTAAAGCGTACAAGAGACCAGCAATGTTGAGCGCAACCTCTTGGATTACAAGGAGGTGGAGAGGTGAACCACAAAGAGCATGTTCCAAACTGACTTCAGTAAAATGTTTGGTTTTTACTTCAATTCAAGAACAATACCAGTGGCAATCCAGGCACACCAGACATCGCTAGGTCCGCCAGATGAATGTTTGGATATTTGACCAAAACCTATTGATCCCTTTTCAGTCTGGTTTCGGACTGGTTGTGGTATGGAAAGAGCCACATTACATATCCTAGAAGATGTGTATAGAATCCTGGATGATGGCGAATCTTGTCTTCTGATTTTACTCGATTTAGTCACAGATTTGGTACAATCGACCATAACATACTTCTTGATACGTTATTGTAGCATATGGGAATTATAGGCCAAGTAGAAGAGTGGTTTTGACTGTTTTTGATTGCTACTAAGCAGCTAGTTGTGATGGGCCAGAATCGCTCCGCCCCTTTTTTAGTAATTTACAGTGTCGCCCCAGGATCAATTTTTATCACCTTCACTTTTCCATTATATATGGAGTCCTCAGGCAATTTAGCTGCAAAGCATGGTATTGAAATGCATCAATATACCAACACAATCCATTATATCTGAGAATGTTATCAGAAAAGGACATTTCCTGATTATAGGATTGTCTTTTAGATATCAAAACCTGGGTGTCTGAGCATTTTCTCAAATTTAACCAGTTTAAGACTGGATTTCTTTTATTTTCTCATTCCTCGAATCAATTCATTTTTCTAATTGGTTTTTAAATGCAAAATGACCAGGGTCTCCCACAGAATGTTCTCATTCTGCCAAATCCTTGGGCTTTATATTGGATGCTAGATTGACCCTGGTATAACATATCAATGCTCTGGTGAAGTCCACCAATTATCACTTGTATTCTCTGAGATCGGTGAAATCTTATGTTACACCATGCCACTTTCGCGTTCACTTTAGTAAAATCTTTGATTTTATCTTGAATTAACAGGGGACATTCTATTTTAATAGGCATTCCTCATTCCCCTCTGGCGCCTTGGAAAGTGGTTTTTCAGCCTGCAGCATGATTGGTTTCTGGAGTACAGAAATTTGGGCACATCATACCTGTTTTTAAATCCCTTCACTGTCTTCAGGTAGATGCCAGGATTACTTTTAAACTTGTATGTATTATTTATAAAGTGATTCATCTGCAGACTCCATCTTATTTATCGAACAAACTAAAGTTTTTGGGAGGATCAAGAGATCCCTGGAGTCTGGATACTATTGGTTTAGAAATCTGTAAATGTAATCATGTGTTTTCAATGAAAACATAATTTTTGGGTCCTGCCGTCTTCCTCTAGAATGCCTTGCCAACTGATCTCCACAAGATTACTGAGTATCTGAGGTTCAGGAAAACTGAAAACACAGTTACGTAACTCTGTCTTTTAACAGATTTCTAATTGCATTTTATGTATTTTCTGTATTTAACTCATTGATTTTATTTGTGTTGTATTGTTGGTTGTATTTATTTCATTGTAATCATTATACATGGAAACTTGTAAAGTGCTCTGATTAGTGCTATACAAACGTTTTGCATTAAATAAATAAATACATGAAACGGCAATGGTGATGGGCATAATAAACACGACATCTTTCCAGCCACAAAGAGCACAGATTATGCCTTCGGCTCAGGTGATGCAAGGTCCTCTTGGCTCAAGCTACTGATATTTGGAATCTGTGCTAACTACTCATAAAATGATTAAAGAATGTGTATTTGAGGCATTGCATTCAGGCTGCTATCCACAACCCAGAGTGTTGGATTGGGTAATTTAAACAAGATGCTTATGTTCGAGCACAACAGGTCACATCACTTAAATGTTTCAATCATTTAAAGAACTTTGCGCAGAAAATGCAAACCATCAATCTTGTAGTTGTCTCACAAGTACAAAGTGTACACAAATCCAGAGGCAGGTATTTAGCCTGAAGGCTAAGGGCCCACCAACCTAAAGCCACTTTGCTTTTCACCCACTGAGTGCATAACTAATTCGCCACACGCTAGGGGGCCTAGTACTGCCACGTTGCCTGAGGTGTTGTGAATAGTCGTGTGTCTCCAGTTTCTAAGCTTGTTAATCGTTCCTTTGGTCCAGGCATGGTCCTGAAGTCCCTTGAAGACACTATACTCTCACTGCTCTTCTGAAGGAAAGTCACTGTTGCCTCACTCCAGCCTCTCCTGGGTATCTCACCAATATCCAGCGTCTTAGCGAGGGCTGCTGTCATTGGTTCTATGTGCTTTTATCCAAAAAGCTCCACAGCACTATATGTTTAGTGCAATTTTAACTGATGACTTTGCTGCAAAATGTGGGGGGAGAACACCGCCCGATCCTCTTCAAATCTATTGATCACCCACTCCATCGCATATTGCCTCATCCAAACACCCTCTGCATTCATTTTGTGGCAACAATTTGGTCAAAAAATTACTGTGGTGAAGATTGCTCAGTAAAAAGACTGGATACACCGTCAATCATTGCATACTGATCATTAGTACCCTGTCAGGGTCAATGAGCTTGTAAAATGCAAGCCCATTGGCCTTACCTGCCCGAGAAGGTTCCGACCTCCGCTGGTCACTGGCCACCATGGAAAGGGAGAAGGGACTATGTGTATTCCCTTCTCCCTTTCCATGGTGGCCATTCTTTTGTTTACTTTTTTTTCACATTGATTTTAATGGCTGTCATGGAAAGGGAGAAAGAGACTACACGTAGTCCCTTCTCCCTGTTCCAGGGTGGGCATTTGTTTTGCTTTCTTTTCTCGAGTCGATAAACGGTTGCAGCGCTGTTTCTCGACTCAAGAAAAATTGCAATTAGTACCCAGGTATGAGGTGCCGGGGTACTAATGCCAATATGACCCACAGAAGGGGGGCATAACCAGTCGGGTAAAGCCCCCAGTGCTTCGTTAAAGCCCTCGCTTCACTCAGGCTTCTAACTCTGGCCCCAGGGGCATTAGCCGACCCGTAATGCCCTCCCGCCTCGGGTCATATTGCCTAAAAAATGCACCTGTAAAGTCTGCCAGTCAGGTTTGGCCTAAGAAATAAAGGGTTGTAGGTCAAAGGATCGACAACCAAAGGGTCGAATGGTCAAAGGATTGACACCAAAGGACCAAAAACCAAAGGATCGAATTTGTTTTTACATTTTTTTTTGTGGTAAAACCCCCCGTTTTTGTGGTAAAACCACTTTTTTTCACTAAACGAAAACCCCCCAAAAATATATAATAAAAAAAAAAATGTGATCCTTTGGTTTTCGATTCTTTGGTGTCGATCCTTTGACCATTCGACCCTTTGGATTCGATCCTTTGACCAGACACCGAAATAAAGATGACTCTTTATTTGTCGTTGTCTATGATGACATCTTAACACTTGTGGATAAAGGGGTCCCTTCCTGACCCTCCTTGACTACATACCAGGTTTCAGTAGCATCGTTTATTCAGTGTTGTTGAAGTGCATCTGGTCATCTTACTTTAGAATTATGTTTGCAGTCGGCTGTGTCTGCTATCTCTTCTGCTTCCTGTGCGCCTGATGTTCAGCTTCCTTTCTTTCTTGTATTTCTCTTCCTGGGGTAGACCCCCAATGCCCTTCGTTTTTTTAAATGCTGCAATAAAGTTGACCTTATAAATAAAGTTGCATAGAAATGACTCGGTACCACTGGAGGACTTTTAGCTGGGGCCTCAACTGTAGCTCTGCAGTAGTTGCAATCTTATGTTTCTGACCACATTCAGAAGTGGAGGCTGAGAACGTCATGTCATTATCCAAAATGATGTAGGTTGTGGGATTCCAACAGAGCTCCCATACAAACCTACTGCTGTGCTGTTATATTGGTATACATTTGGACACGTAGATGAGTATTTCAACTTGTTTTATTATCTAGTCCATTCAGCCGTATAGCCATATGGATGTTCTTTGATACAGGTTATTTGAGGCATGTTCATTCTCGGTAGAGGGGATCCTGTATTTTTGTGAATTTTTAAATCTTGTGGTTTAGCTGTAAATTATTAAAGGTAATCCAGACGTTGACCCCTTGCTCACTCTGCCTTAGAGAGCCTCACTTCCATATCAATGATGGGCCCCAACATTCCAAAACATGTGACTGTGGTTGCTGATGGTGCTCTTGTTCAGAGGAGAATCACCTAGTGTTTTGGTGCTGGTCTGCCCATTGGGGGTACCACCAGACCGATATCCAATATTCTCCTCTGTGAAGGGTGCAGTGAGCTGAAACGGGTTTTGGAGACCATCTTGAGTCGGATACTATCATAGAACAGATTATTTGAGCCATATTCCTTCTCAGTAGAGCAGGGGCTCCCACACTTAGGTACATTACTTCAGTGTATGTATTCTTCCACAGTGTTAGTCAAGAAATGATTATATTTAATTAAATCATAATTCCATGGGGTTGGTAAACATATTAATCTGAATTGGAAGTACACCTACACCTGTTTCACACACGTAGGGCCTGATTCACAGGGTGTTTTCCAATGGGATTCTGCCATTATAAACATTTCTGCGAATCAGGCCCTTAATGTGGTCAGCTGTAAGCCAGAATGTTTCCAAAAAAAGACAGTCATTCTAGTCCTTCAGTCTATCTGCTCACTGACCTGTTTGACCAGAAGGGCCTGGAAACAACTTCTGGAGGATCTTTTCACTTCCAGTTGCTTGCTGGATTCTTTGGGCATAGTCCCTAGAGGCGTTTCAAGGGGAAGTGTGGGTTTGGGGATATCACTCGATCGCGACAGCGTGTTCCCGCAAGATCGCACTTAACGAGATCTCGCGAGCCCACGCTCCGCGGGAAAACGTTTCCCGCTCGGGAGCTGGCAGCCCGCCAGATGAAGCGGTCGCACCAGAGCGCTGCTCCTGATGAGGAGCCGAGAAGGCAAGAACTTCCAGCAGCCGTACAGCCCAGCTTCTAGGGTGTAATACCACAGCCACAGGAGGTTACCTGGGGGCCCTAGAAGCTTACAGTGTGCCACCCTAGTGCACCCAAATTCCCTCAGTGACTCAACTGGGGAAGCCCTGAACTTAACGGAACTGTAAGTACGTGCTTGATGAGAACTTGGACATATACAAGTCCCCACCAGTTGTTATTTAATAAAGTAGAGTCGATTCACTACAGCGTCCTGTCGTCCTTCAAGGCCACAACAGTGGGCTCTATAAATCCCTGTGCCTGAAACAAATGTGCAAGAATTATAAAAGATTGTGCTATGGTAGCAATGTGGTTGAAAATGGTTTACTATGATAGTGGTATAAACGGTACAGAATATCCGGATGACCTAACACAGAGCTGCGCTCAGGAGAGATCTAGGGACATTTTGCCATGCTGAATTTCAGCTGTGGGAGTTGTCAAACGTAACTTTCAACTACAATTACAATTTTAGTAGTGGGGGGATGACAATTGTATTTTTTTGGCAGGAATTCCTGTTTGTGATCGATACGGGCAATGCCACTCAGGCTTTTACTTAAATATGGTGATGCTATTGGCAGTGAGTATTTGTATACTGCACGGTAAAAGCTGATTCACCTCCAGGGGCCAGATTACAGAAGATTTGCACCAGTGCAAGTGAAAAGTTGCAAGGTCTTAGCAAAGTTTGACCTATTTTTTAATAAGACTGGAACTTATTAGAAAACCTTTGCACTTTAACAAGTGTAGCTTGGCATGGTATAAGGAAAGTAAACAAAAAGGAACCCATGTACAATTTCTATAAGTATTTAGACAGAAATCAATGAGAACACAGCCATTCAAAGAAAGTTAACGGTATTAAATGTATTCAACAAATTACATTTTTGTAATGTGCCATGGAATAGTGTGGGACAAAAAGTATGATATAGACAATTATCACAAAGTCATCTCAAAGTAACAAACGAAACAAATTTTCCCTTGATGGAACCACCCACCTGAACCATAATGTCAAACAACCATCCACTTTCAAATTGCAATCATCCAACATACATTCCAAATACCTCAACGATAGAACACATGAATCCTAATAAAAAGCATGACAGGTAGATATTGCCCATCAGCGCCATTATAATCTATACTGTGCACCATTCTTGTGCTAGCTGTGAAAATACATGTGTTGTAAACCTACATACATTCTAATGAACAGCAAACAAAAGTGCAAAAGAAAAATGTATAAACCATGATTGCGAGAACATAATCTATTCGATTGTGAAAGTGATTGATTCCAACTTGAGTTTCGGCTGAGGGCTGCAACTTTTTCTTAGGAGCTTGGCCTTATTCAGGACAAACCAGTTTGTACGATGGAGTGGGCAATTATTTTACACAATTACGTGCTATAAAAAACCATAACAAACAGACTTAGAGAATGAAAAACACAATAATAATCGAATCAGCACAAGTTAATGTTGTTGTTTGCAAAGGGGCCCTAGCCCAATGCACCAGTTTCTAGACAGGCAGCTGATGGTAAAGGTGCAATCCACAGGCCAGGACCTCCCTATAATCCCAAACCACCAGAAAGACACCACTTGGATGGCTAACCAAAAATGAAGGGCATTGAGGGCAGAGGCAATTCTGCTGACCTCACTGCTGAATGGAAAAGAAGAAGCAAATCCACACCACCAATCCGCAAAAAAATAATATGTGCCCAGTAGCCCTTCACCGCTAGTGAAAACCTTCACCACATGTTTATAAACATATTTTACCTTACTGTCCAGTCGGGGCCACACTTGGCTGCCGACGGATATTCCAAACCTCAAAGGGACCCCTTAATATTGGTCACCAAACAAGGAAGAAGTAAATCCACACTGGCAATCCAAAAGAAAACCATAATATGCCCAGCAGCCTTTCACCACTAGTGAAAGCATTCACCACACATTTATAAACTTATTGGACATCACTGTCCATTCCCGGCCACACTTGGTTACCGACTGATGTTACAAACTTTAAGGGGTCACTTAATGTTAAACACCATTCATAATTCTGGGGATCAAGGCAAAACAAGGCGGAGTATATATGTTTGCCTACATCTCAATAATCTATATGCACATGAAGGGCTGAGAGGATACCTCAGTGGGTGTGTTCTAGTGGCCTTTTGGTGACACTGGCCCCCAAATCCGTGACAAGGGCCTGGAACAACCCCATACTATCGTCGAAGGAGGAGAGATATTTCTGTTTGATTATGTGTCTCTGGTTGAGGCTCAGGCAGAATCGATCACCCCTTTCACATATCATATGCTCTGCAGTTCAGTAGGACCTACAAGGACATGAGGCAAATTACCCTCCTGCATCTTGAAAATAGGGCTACAAGCCTCTATCTTGCTCACACATCTAAAGCCACAAAACATATCCTCTCACCTCCTCTCTTTCCCTCCCGCTACCGGCCAGGCGGCTGTCAAATTCTGCCAATGGCCGCACTGGGGGCTCTTACTACTGCAATTGAAAAGTGGGCGTTCAAGGCTTGTGTGTACATTGACCCCATCTTTGGGAGGAAAGGTTTGGTGACCATTTTGACTACACAGCATAGTTTACATGCCTTCGACCATCTTGGTCTATTCACGCTGCTCTTTAAACCAGCACACAGTGGGCTGATCCAAAGTGGAGGAATACATTACATGCACTGTGCCTCCTCTTACAAATGTCCAAGCATCAGAAAGGCAAGATGCTGTCATAGTCAATACTGGCCTGCAGACTCTTAATTCTGAGGAACAGCTATGATAGACAACAGCCTTAAAATCCCAATCTGCACCTTGGTAACCTCACTCTGATATAGTGAGAGTTCAGCACATGTGGAGAATCCCAACCTCAATCCAGTAAGGTTGCCCAATGTATTTCATCATTGAGGCAAGAGCAATGGGTATCTGGTCTGTGAATCCAGACTTGCTCTAGCCTGTGTAGCCGAGCTAGAGGAGAAAAACCAAACAAATCAGCTTGTACCTAGTCAATGGCGAATACTTTTCATGTTGTCCGGGCCATGTTTGTGATCTATATAATGTAGTACTAGAGAGGCAGCCAGGTTACCAGTTCTAATTCTGCTGCAATGTTCTCCAATATGAACTGCAACCTTCCGAGTGGACATGCGAACATACATGAACATGTGGTGAATTTCCGCAGCTACCATGTAAAATTACCATGTGTGAAGTCTGTTTTTTTTTGGTGAATCTACAGATACTGCAATTGCCACAATGGTGGTGGCCTCTGACTGCCATCCTAACGATTTGGCCATCTTCTACCAATGTAGATTGAAATGGTTGTGTGTCTCTTGATACAAATTGTATTTGTCTTTCAAGTTGATGGCACGCTTTAAAGCAAAGAGTGGCACATGGGAAGTGCAACCCGTTGACAGCACTAATCACTCGTTTTTTTTGGACCAGCTGTCAGATCTTGTTGGTAAGAGGAGAATAAGTGGTGGTACAAACTATACTGTCCGAGTCGTGAGGTGCCAAGAGTATTTTGCGATTTGCATAACGTGCCCTTTTTGCTGCATGTTTGATATTGTCCTAAACAATTATGCAACTAAAAAACAAACAATTCCTGTAACAGCACCTCAATGCCCGTGGGCTGTGTGAGCGCTTTAAAAATGTAAAATAAAAATAACCTCGCGTGGATTACCACGTGAACTCTAATCTTTGAACTAGAGCATGTGATTGATCCTCAAAATCTATGGTGTATGTGCAATTACGCCTCAGCCTCCAAATAAATTTTGCTCTGGTACACAAATGCAGTGAAAATGTATCTTTTTTGCACGAGGGTAATTTTTGCCCTGGTGGTTACACCATGCCAAACTGGACTTGCGATTGTGCAGTGGTTTTCTAATATTCCCCAGTGCTTTTAAAAATAGGGCAAACTTTGCCCTAGTGCTAATTACGTGCAACTTTGGACTTGCACCGGTGCAAACTTTCTGTAGACTCGCCCCAGCCAGCCTAACTTTTGCAGGAGAGAGAACTGCGGAACAGTGGAATGAATTTGCCCAGGTGCAACACACCTGGGAAAAGGTTAATTCCTAGTAGTCCTCCTTCTGCCTTCAGCAGTTAGCCACTAGGGACTTCGTTGGGATTTCGAAATGTCAGCACTGGCAGTAGGTGCAGTTTGTAAGCTGACTGGCAACCAGGGATGTGCCATGGTGCAGATATGCCTTTATATTTATGATTCTCACAGCACATAGCCCTACTCTGCGGGGAATACAGACATCCGAGATTTTGGCCAATTATTTCGAGGAAGTTTGAGCACGATATATCAATAGTAGGACTTCTCGGGGTTTGGGGATTACTAGACAACTGCCCAATGAAATAGGAGCCCCAGCACACTTATTTTTTAGCCGTTTGTATTATTTCAAAGTGGCATTATAGGGCCATTATACACCAACACATTTATTATATGACCATACCCTTCTACAGGCTTCAAGGCAGGAGTGGTGTAAATCGGAAATGCATGGGCTTCAATAACAACATTCCTTCCTCCCACAGTTTCCACTTCTCTGTATTATTTTATAGAGCAACGGTTCGTGCGCCGAGGGGAGCTCGGCTTCTTCTGGATTTGTGCCTTTGCTCGTGAATGCTGAGAAGCTAGTAATGATTTTCTAGCGCCAGCTATACGCATGCGCAATGTCGACTGAACCCGTCAGACCTCTGTTTGAGACAGTCCCCATACTCCACTGTCGGCCTTGAGAATTCAGGTCCTGAATGTGCCGGGCCTGTATGTGGCAGGCACGCAAACGACAGTCTCCCCCACCTGTGCAAATGTTTAAACGGCAAGGACACGGAGCACAATTAATTTGATGGAAGACCTGTAAGGCTGGATGGAAATTCCTCTACTTTGTTTCTGAATGATGTCATGCTTGGTAGCATGTACTTTCAAGACAATTCCCATGTTACCTGACCGGGTTCGCATAACTAGTCTGGTTGCCATGGCGCTCTTAGACGTGTGGTTCTATATTTTCAAATGTAGCAGGACCCACTGAAGCATGAGCTCAATCGGCAGCGGGGGTTTGGAGATGTATTTTCATTTTTTAAACTGGTTCAGTGGAAGTACCAGTGTTTGCGGGAAGGGTGAGAGGAGGGAGAGGGGTAGAGTTAGAGTGGCAGAGGGAGAAAAGAGCTAATTGTATTTTTTGTTTACACACTTCCAAAATACTTGATGCAGCCGTTTGTTACATCCGCCTCTTGTCCCACATACGCAGTGACATGAGGCGCACAATTAAAGTACCCGCCCTGCCGGAAGCCCAGTAGCTCGGGACCCGACAAGCAACTGGTGTGTCACGTCTTTTCCATGCTGCGGGTGCTTTGTATTAGAAGGCCACATGCACGGCCTAGCCCGTACTCAGGCATGCTGCCTACCCCAGCAGGGAAACTAACACCGTTCTCATGGGTGGACATTTGTCAAAGATGCTTAACAATTACAAATGTTTGCCCCCCCCTTTAGGGCTAGTCGCAAATAAAATGTAAAACTCTTTCATAAAAGTAGTACTACAGTTAGACACACCACGGACGGACGGACGGAGTGGGTGGGTGGGACGGACGGACTGGGTCGGACGGACGGACGGAGTGGGTGGGATGGACAGAGGGAGTGGATGGAACGGAGGGAGTGGATGGAACAGAGGTAGAGGATGGAACGAATCGAGATGGCGGAACGGATGGAGTGAATAGAATGGACGGAGTCGGCAGAATGGATGGAGTGGGCAGAATCAGATGTAGATGGCGAAACAGTTCATGTAGATGAACGATCGAATGATAGATTGAATGGAATGACTAGTGAACCAAATGAAGAAGCAGGCAAAATCTATGAATACACAGAGCCGAAAAAACGCGCTGAGTGAATAAAACGGATAGAATAAATGGCTCAGATGTGCGCTTGATCTCAAACACCTTACCGAAAACCACCATATCACATCACCATGCTTACTCTCTCCTATACACCACCACTCAACTAGAACACAGCGATACTCTGAGACATTCGGTATAGCTGCTCTCATACTAACACCCGCCTCATACTCCCCATCATCCTATTTAAACACAGCTGGCTCAGCACACCCACTAGCCTATGCGTCTCCTCAGGCCTAACGCAGCCAGAAATCAGTCTGGGTATCACTCCGCCAGAATGAACACATACTCCTGATCTCCCAACCACCACACCTACCGCTAAGAAGCAGCTATTATGCGAGTGCCACACCAGCTGCACACATAGCTGGTGCCCCCACGCACCTTATGACTCTCTCCCTCTCTCTCTCTACTGACTTGAACTATGGTTCCCGAGGGCGTCCAACCTACCAGTGCCTTGAGATCATACCAATGATACATAAGGCGCTATATAAATACAAAGTAACATAACATAACATACATCTAACAGCACCACCAGGGACCAGAGGATAAAATGAAGAGTGTTAACTTTTCTCAAAGTACATGTGTTTTTGGTGTCATTTTCTGACAATAAAAAATCAGAGTATTCCCTCTTTGGATTTTACACAAGGGCTGCTCACATAAGATGCAGGTGATGATACCTTTTATTGGGCTAACTGGAAATACTATTCAGAGAAGGAACAGAACATTAGCTTTCAAAGTCCCATAGTCTTCTTCATCAGATTGTGCAGTGTGACAGACTGCTGCAAGTTAACAGTGTGAAGGGAGAATGGGATGGATCCAGGGAAGACCCAGAGGACAATGGGTTAATTGTGCTTCCTTAAGCCCCTTTTTGGCAGATCAGGAAGTGTGTTATCCTTTGCATGAAATTGCCTGGGGTTTTCTAGAAAGTGGGGGACAGGCCCAGACTTTGGGAAGAATCCTGGTAGGTCAATGAGATAATAACCTGAAGTGGGGAGTATGTGAGGACAAAGTAAAGTGGAAGGAGCAGAATAAAAAAAGTGGTAAAAATAGTAAATTTTGAGTAAGGCAGTAAAGACACATGAACAACCTGTAACAAAGGGCCTCCTAGTTGTGGAGTGCCCCCAACTACCCCTTTGCTAGGGCAGAGAGGGGTTGCCAATCCACGTTGCCATCTGATAACAAGCATTGTCTGAAACACAGTGGTCAGCCGCCTGGGAGAAAGAGAGAAAGGCAGACCGGCAGGGGAGTAATGCCCTGTTCGAGCCTCTGGAAGGAATTGGGTTCCCAGTGTGGTCCAGGGAGTAACAATGGGAATGAGGACATAATACAGGAATTACCACAGTGTGTGTTAATTCCGCAGGCAAGCACGCTATAGCTCCACCCCAGCAGAACTGAATAAGTCTGGACCTTAAATGTCTATTCAACACCTATCGCCATTTTTAAAGCATTGTTTGTTTCCCACAGGCCTTGCATGTATTTGTTGCTTGTCGCTACTAGCATCTTGACCTGTACTT
This sequence comes from Ambystoma mexicanum, assembly GCF_040938575.1. Classification (NCBI taxonomy): domain Eukaryota; kingdom Metazoa; phylum Chordata; class Amphibia; order Caudata; family Ambystomatidae; genus Ambystoma; species Ambystoma mexicanum. The sequence goes on along the minus strand of NC_090932.1, from coordinate 287,714,235 downwards.
GTTTCCCCATACCTACTACTCACACCATGGTCATACTCTGTCTATCATTGCCCTTCCCCTGGCAATTCTATAACTACCCTCTGCCAGAGGGCTCCGATCACCCACCTGTATGGCTCAATAGGCCTTACTCCCTCCTTTACTATCACTGCTCACTGTGACCCTAATATACACTCCCTCACCCTCCATCTTGCAGTCCCCCTCCTCTTACCTCTCACCTGATCCCCCACTCAATTTACCTGGATCAGGCAGATAATTGGCTAATGGACAACCCCTCCTTGGTGGATGTGGTCAACCTAACCTCGACAACAGAGCAGAACATAGGTGCAGCAACATGAAGTTAAGAATGGTGGAGAAAGTGAGGAAAAGGCCAAATGCACACATACCGCTTCATCACCCCTTTGTGATGCTGATGACCCTCTGTGGATCCATGCACCCTCTGGTAAAAGAAAGGGGCACAAATCGGCAACACGCTCTAGTGATGTTTCTCACAGTGGTGCTCCTCTTAGCACTGGACATGTAATTCGAAGTCTGACCGAGCAACAGAGGCACCAGGCATGCATTCTCATTGATATCCATAGTTTCCCCTTTTCTGCCTAAGGAAAACAAATGAACACAGAGTAGGAAAGGTACTTTAAGCATGACTGGAAGCACAGTGGTGGCTACAGACAGCAGTCTAAGAATCCTAGGAACCAGGGATTCTTCTCTATTCACAGAATCTGCTAGTAGAACCACCAAACAGGATGCTCTTTCACTGACTTTGCAACTGTGAAAAAGGTCTGATAAAAACCTTGGGATGTTTTCACCATTGATAAAAACAATTAGTAAATTGAATTCTTTACACTGCAGAGAAATTGTGTGTCGGGGGAAGCATGGGTACACATTTTGGTACTGTGGACTGTGGAATCACTTGAAAATCATAGAAGGGAAATGTGTGATCATCCAAAAAATACAAGAAGTGGGTCAGCTGTTGGAATGTCGTCTGAAGGAATAGTGCTTATGCACAGGAAGAAAGTGAAAAAGGTATAGGAGCTGTTGGAGCACGTCCTGATTAAATTCAAATGTGAACAGGACAAAAATCCCCATGCCCCCTGCACCCTCTGGGTGGCAGAGAGCTGCCACTCTTGCTCATTTATGTTCTTTGAGGCAGAGAGCTGCCACTACTGCTCATTCATGTTCATTGCTTAGAGCCCTGTATACCACCCACCAGCCAACAGGCATTTACAGCCTCTTAAACGGTCTAGCTCACTTTTGCCGAATGGCGCAGTTGCCAAATTCGGTTTTGCCACTTTTTTGCTTATTTATTTACTGCAAACAAACAGATATGTGGCAAGTTGGGTTAAGGTATATAATGGGAGGAAGTGGAAGAGGGGGTGCTCCCTGCTGTTTGCAGTAAAATAAATCAGTGAAATCAGCGAAGAAAAAAATCAAACGTTTCCATTCAGCAAAAAAAAAAAAAAACAACAGTCCTTCATAGAACCTCTTTAACAACCCAGTATCGTGACTTTTCTTAAATAGTAACCGATAAACCATCCTTTGGTGCATTTTTAAAATGGAAAGCTATCTAAAGTGTTGGCAATTACATGTTTCCCCTTTTTTGGTTGCCACCAAAGCATTCCAGGAATTTGTCAAAACTATTATTCCAAAATATCAGGAATCGATCCACACATATTTTTCCACAGTTGCAGTGCCTGGTCTTCACAAAACCCTTTTAGCAACTATCCGAAAAGCACTGATAGTGAAATAAAAGGTAGCAAGGTTCATCTCCTTGGAGCCAATAATGGCAAGAGTTGAGGAACCCTAGACTCCTTTCCAAGGTTTCCAGCAATGCGCAGTAGGTACCATAACACACATGCAAAGGTTGTTGAATACAGTAAATGTGACAAACCTGCATCTTTTGGGATTCCTGAGAAGATTTGAGAGAAGCGATGCCGGGGTTTCAGAAGAAGGAAGTGATGCGGTGTGCTCCAGAAGATTTTTCAAGACTGCTTAAAGCCTATAGACTGCCTGCCAGGAGTAGGACTGGGAACGGGGGGACACTTTGGTATGGTGGTGAAGAGTATTTCTGGTGCCAGAGACCACAAATTGCGACGTGCTGCAAGAAAGAAATGCCTGAATCTTGGGGAGCAGGCTTCTACTGTTTCCATATATTTCCAGGAAACTTTGGACAAGAGTCAGGCACTTCAGGATATCAGCAAGAATGTGATTGTCCGGTGTTTGGAGGCATCTCTCTTACAACATGACAAATTAAGAGTTCTGCTTGAGAGTAAATCATTGAACTCTGAAAGTGGAAGATGATCACAGATTTTTGGAGGGTTTGAGATTCATTGCTCCTGGAGGAGATTGGCTGTTATGTCCTTTGTTCACACCTTCTGATGGTTATACAGGCATCTGTCAGCTTTGGGATGGAAGAATGGAAATGGTTTACAGTAATCATTTATTTTTCTCAGTATGTTCCTTGGCGTTTTCCTGGCACCCTCCCCCCTGATTTGGTGACCGTTTACATAGGAACAGGACTTATGGTGTATCATGGTTGCTGCAGTTTAACAGAGTTTATGAAACAATTTAAAACATGGAGGTATGATCGCCTTCACAATGACTTTAGTAATTTTGGATGTGCTTATTCTTCATCCTTAATTCCTTAATATGATCCATTGTGTTGAAAAAGGATGCTTCTTTATCTGTTGTAATAGTTTATTGGTTTAAAAGGTGTATTTGCACCCAGGGAAGGGCACTCAGCTAAACAGGTGTCTGAAAACACAGGCGAGAATACACAGTGTTGACACAGCCCACATTTCTCCAGCCACCCCAGGCCCTTCCTCTGGTGCATGCTGTTTTTTTTTCCCCAGCCCCTTCAGCAGTCCCTCCCACCGCCCCACCCACACACTCCACCCCCAAGTCATCACCCTACCTCACTCCCCCTCCCCCACCCCTACTCCCACCCCACTTACCTTCTTGCACTCCAGGCACCAATGCTCCTTCCCGGGCTGCCATAGAAATAGAAAAGGGACTAAGTCCCTTTTGTATTTCCTATGGCGATGGCAATCTTTTTTTCCCACTGACGATTGGGCTCATGCAGTGTGCACAGAGCCCAGCTCCAGTAAAAAAATTAAATTATGTGTACCCCGGATGAACCCCGAGGGTGGGAATAGCAATCACCCTCGCTTAGCAGTGAACACACAGGGCCACCAATGGCCCTAAGTCCTCGCTGAGACCCTCGCTTCGCTCCGGCCAGCCTAGGCTCAGGCTGGTGTGTCGTTACGCGTCCTGTACACCCCTCTAAGTGGGGGTGATTGCTATACAGGCACTGAATTCTTTCTTAATAAACAGATATAATGCCCAAAAAACAAAGAATTTATGAAGTCTGCTCTGTACACCATTAATATAGCAACTGACATGTGGGCCAATGGATAGGTAGCATGCTGTAAGTGTAACAGTGCATATTGGACTACGTTTAAGGAACTGAATACATGCTGGTCAGCTACCACTGCTATCTCATCTGCCATACCAAACAGAATCTTGAGAATGCGGCTCTTTCACTGATTGTCATGAAGAAAGCACACAAATCTGCAAACATCCTGGCAGAATTCCCTGGGAAGTTCTTGGTGGGGCTTAGACCAAATGCAATGACTGTTGGTTTCTTTGTCAGTGATAACGTTAGCAATATTATGCATGCATCGACGGATGGCAATGGACACCACATGCCCTGCTTTACACACTGCTTGAGCCTTGTTGTAGTGCAGGATTCTCTAAAATAGTGAGGTTTACAGTGTAGTGGCCATGTGTCCCAAGTTGCGTGTCCATTTCAGCCATTTTGTGCCCGAGGATTCGTTTGGTATAAGCAGGGTCATCCATATCCTTGCCTCCTGGACAAAAACTACGTTGTCAAACTGTTCATCCAGCCTTTAGTGCCTTATGTATATATTACATAAGTTTGCATCAATGATAATACTACCGTCAGTAACGTACTCCGTCCGGTTCATGTGCTAAAAGACCACATCATTAAGATGGAGCAGGAAACATATTTTAGCAAATGGAGAAATTCTATTCTTGGTGGAAAGAAACAATCCATTTGTCAAGAGCATTTCTTTGGATTCAGTAATCTCATATGGAGGCACTGTGTATGTGGGTGTATTTGAATGTAAACATTGGATTTGAACTTGATTGTCTGAATCTTTTACTCTTTCGGTAGGCAATATGGGGAAATACAACATTGCACTAAACTGGGCTGTACAAATGAAATGGAACAGTCTCATCTCACTCGAAACTTCCCAGTAAAGAAACTGGAGACATGCTCGCTTTGTTAATCTCTTAACAGACCAGAGCATTAACACCACCATCAAAACCACATTTCCAGCACAGTGTAAATTACCAAACACGTCAATGACTGTATCTGTCACGAGTGAACACAGAAGCACACGTTCAAGGCTGTCTGTATTTTATAATCCATTGGCTCCACAACTTCAATCAAAAACACATAGTGCAATTAAGAAAGGCCTATTCAAACATAGCCATTACACAACAAGCAGAACAAATCTCTATATCAAGAAGGAACTCAAAGGAACTGGTTGAGCTGTATATCAGAGAAAATGCACACTTGGATTTAGGTGATGCACTTTTGCTTTGTTGCCTTTTTTCCTTCTATTACATAGTACAATCAGGCTCGGATTGGTCTGTAGGGCAATAGGCCCATGGCCGAACCAAAAACACAAAATGCTGGTGTGGGCCAGTTTTCTGGTCAAAGTGGGCCACTTTTCTGACCAATCTGGGCCAGTTTGATGAGTTACTTCACTCTGCAGCTAGTATTTTTGACCAGTGTTGCTGAATAAATATTCTTTAAAAAGCACAATTTGCATCACATTTTATCAAAAAACTCCCAATTGGGTACTATAAAACAGTGTCACAAAAGGAATGAATTGCCATTTGCAACCACCTTTTCATTAGGGACCAAGAAAAATGTATGGCCCAGTCCCACCCTGAGTACAATAGAGCCATGACAGCAGTAAGCAGGCTAGCAATCACATGTGTATTGTTTACTGACACCAGTGTCAACTCGCAATGTGTTCTTAGTGGATTCAGGGCGCTCATTAGAGAAAGAAGTAAGTAAGCCACGAATAGAGAAACGCTCACCATGTTGATGGCAAGTTGGTTCATCCAAACCCACAACCATTCTGTTCAAAATTATGATGATTTAGAACAAGCACATCTGGAGACTTTGATTTTGTTACTGATGCTGGTGAATCCAATGACAAGGATGCAGAGGAGAACACCATTGTCCCTTAGTGGCAGGTGGGTGTTCACTCAGCACTGGGGAGACTGGAGCACAGAAGGAAGTTGTAAAACCTGTTCAACCCAGATGCATGAGAAGTTTCATTAATAATTCCCAAAACATGACACCTGTAAAACATTATCCACTTTCATTTTTTGAAAATGGTTGGTTCATCCACAGAATGACTTAGACAATTTCCTTCCCAGAAAGACTACACACATTACAACACAACAACAAAAGAAGACCAACTACCTTAGCTGGAGCATGTCGCTTTTCACCAGGATGTTTTACTTGACCCCCATGTACCTTTATTAGATCTGAAATGTTGGCATATTTGCCCCAGTATAATTCTTTATAGTTGTGTACTGAACTGCGACCTTACCCCGACATCTTTAAAGTAAGTGGTATGTTTTACGTAATGCACTCAGTGATACAGTAAACAAATGGAAAATGCAACTCTCTGTAGGAATAGAATATCAGCCTTTCAATGTTATAGAAGAAGAGACCAACACACTCTGCTACAGCTTGTGTGACTTAAGCCAATGGGCCCACATGTATCCTCCAATCCACTCAATCACCTGGACAGTGTGACACTTGTCTAGATGCCTCAGAGAGCCGAACAAGAAAACATAATGTGATACATGTCTCAAGAGTGTGTGAAACTTTTTTTTATTTCAAAAGAAAGAGCAGCAATCTCAATCTGAAAAGTGTTATCTCACAGCAACACAAAAGTAAAAAGCAAAAGACTTCAAGTGTCCTATCATTTAAAAAAGCATTGCAAATGGAACCAGGGAATTCTAAATGGCCACTCTTGAAGAAGGGCTGGTCTAGCCTCTCCTGAAATGGACTGATTATAGCATGTACATGGTCTAGCTGGACCTGCATTACCCACCATTTCTCATTAATTTCCCCCACGTTTTTTTACACGTGACTGCTGAAAATTGCGGTTTATAGCTTGGCTCACAACTCATTCTAAGGGTTGGTGCGCTTTGAGGTTTTGGGGAGGAGGAAGCCAAACATGTGGCTTTGTTGTGGCTGGATGGAGAGAACAGTTTAGAAGGTGCAATCTGCCACAAACCACCCAAAAGTATGGCATGACATCAAATATGATTATAAGGAGAATGCTGTTAAAGTGAGGGCTGTGATCAAAGTCACATTAACAGAGAATGTTCAAAAGGTTCCTCAGTGAGTTAATATCATTCACGGCCATGCATGTGATGCACCGCACTTTCAAACCTTATGAGCAAAGTTGTGAAGCAAACTCTAGGTGGTGGAGGTTTCTTGACTGTAGAAATATTTTCTCTATATCTTTCGTGAATTACAGGGTGCGGTATGTTGGGTCTCAACATATGCTGATATTGTTATGTGTTACAGTGTTTTTAGACATGTTTAAGCCAGAATGTCCTGAGATACACTGGGAGGTCATCAAAGATCCATTTAAAAAGTATGTTAGTGGGTAGGGAGCAAAGAGATCTGGGCATTCTTTGAAGGACTGGGAGAAGGTGGGTTAATCCCAGGGCCATGGGACCTTTTGCCACTCTTATCTTTCTTATTATATCTTTAAAAGGAATCCTGAAGACTTATGAAGTCACCTGACCTGTCTGCCTGCGAGTGGACCTCCTTCACTCTCTATGGGACAACAGTATGCTCCCTCTTTACATTCCTTCTTCTAGTTCATAACCTATCCAGGGCCTACCCCTTCTCTGGGTGGTGAACTCCATCACACCCTAATCACCCCTCACACTCTGCATTCTTTCCTCTCTTCAGCCACTCTGTTCCTTCGCCCTCTGTGAGATACCTGGTGTTCCCCTTTATACTCCATGAAGTCCATCCACACTCTGTCAAGCTGGTAACTATTATAAAAATGGTACCTACTCCCACGGAAAAGGAGCATCAGAAATGGCATCTTGTATCCCCCTTCCATCCGGTCTAAACTCATCCTCTCCTATCTCCTGTATATGATCTATATACTCAATATGATAATCCTCCACATAATGTACACTGTCAATACCGCGAATAGTGTTCTCGGTATGCTTTAATCATGTCCTGACAGTGCTGTCTTCTCCTCCCACTACCACTGTCTCCCAACTAGACCCAGTTCATGCAGCTGCCACTGATATTGCTGCTCACAGACATGGGATTGCACAGTGACCCATAAGTGCTTAGTTACAAGGTTTCTTGTCTGAGCTCTCCTTCTTATGCAATCATATAAATGCAATTACAATATGCCTACTATACCAGTCAGGAGTACAATCTGTCATTGCAAGTCTCTGTTTCATTTGTTCAGCCCAAGGTAAAGCAATTATACATTTCGGAGCATACTCCTTTCCTTCAGTCACCAGGCTAAAATGGCCTTGATAAACCCATGATCGCATGCTGGGAAACCAAAAGGTGTAAAAGAAGGTATCTAAAAATCAGGCGCATCTAAGGAGCCTGCAACTTAAAGCTTAATAAGGGAGAGGGGCATCTGGGGTGCTTGAAAGGAGCAGGTGTACGCGTTTTAGTAAACATGGGGACTAACAGGGTCAGTCTGGGACAAGACATAGGCCCGGACTCCCAAAAAAAAAAGTGGCCCACCCCTTGCCTCAAAAAAGTGGCTCATCACTCGCCTCAAAAAAGTGCCCCACCCCTCGCCTCAAAAAATGTGTCCCTCAAACCATCATCCGTGAATCGTGTCAATTCACAACTTTACATAAAATGCTACTTATGGAGGGTTCAAGTGTCTGTTACATTACAACATAACTCATAAAATAACATAACTTTAGGATACAAGAATGGATCACCATATGTATCATTAATATCTGTGTGTATAGATCCATATTGTCAAATTACTGTGAATGCAAGCAGAGGTCCAAGGCCAAATGATAATATGTTATTGTATAGCACTTACGCTTAAGCTCTTTTTTTATAAAACAAATATTCATACAATATCAGCCAACCTCTGTTGGTACTCATTTATCGACGTCAGAATGATGAAAGGCTGAGATTTGAACCTGCAACTGGCAGGTTACACATACATCGCAGCAGTGAGCGCTCAACCCACTGAGCTATCATATCAGCTATAGTAAAATGAGCAATTCTTATCGACTGGATTCCATTAAACTGATAACTGAGATTTAACAGTAGACCAGTTAAGTTCATCTGCAGGTCTGGTGCAAATTTGCCCGTATGGCAAGCCTGCGTGCATCTACTTTTCAGGCTTCATAGGTTGGCAAAATAGGGAAAGCAGCTCACTCACTGGACATCCCATACTCTGAGCACTCGTTCCCTCATACATGCAAACAAACATCCTGAACAGCATGCGAGGGAGATGGGAAAATTAGACACATTACAACAAAGCATTCATTGTGGCACAATTAAGTCAATGGCCACTTGATGTGCTACGGTCAAATATTTCTACACTGTACACAAGCTTTTAGGCACAAAGATTTTGTCAAGTGACCGAGGACACCAAGATGAAATGTTTGGTGAGGATCGCAACAGAGACAACGGCAGAAAAAACATGCTATTACTACAACAAGTTTGGTGACAGACAAAGAGCAGCATGCTCATTCAGACCGCCCCCTTTCCCTACCTACATGGTTGGAAACAGCATGAACTGCCCCTCAGTAGGCGTGAGAAAACACGGGCAAGCTAACTGCATCTGATTCTCACTCTGACAAAACAAGTGTCCCCAGTACTGCGAAGATCGCATGTGTTTGCACAGTGTCACCTTGCAGAGTCTTTCTGATGCAACTGCCATGCTGGCACAATACAGCATTTTGCAATGACTATCAGGCAGCCTGGGACCCCGAGTATTGCAACCAGAGCCGATGCAACTCAACAACAAGGCACTGCTAGATAGCTGACTAGTGGGGCATCAGAATGGATGTTCCAGACGGTGTCATATTGGCCCAAATTACATCAAATCTGACCCCACTACAATGAGGAGAGCATCAAAATGACACTTGACTTTCGGCTGCAGTACTGGCTGTGACCCTAGCTTACAGTTAAGGCTTCTCAAACTTAACAAATGTGCCCCATGGGAAAGTGGTGGTTTCCTGGGTGGGTTCGTCCTGCAGTACTCTTGTGGGACTTGCCAAGGTTTGAACCCCACCACAAGTCTCACAGTGGGGTTTGAGCCCTGCCTCCCAACTGCAAGGTCAGACTGCAGAAGGGACTTCAACGAGCCAATCGGAGGCCCTGGGTGATTAAAGCTTGCTTACAGCTCCCTTTGTGCGTTCTGTTTGGCTGTCGAGGTAGGAGTGGGAAAGGCCGGCTCACACACTGGTGGTTTTGGAGGAGACTGGGATTGCTTTCAGTGATATAGGGAGAGGTTCGGAAAGTTAAGGAGGCATTTGTCAGTTGTTTATGGAATGTTTGGCTTTTCTTCATGCTTGTTTTATCCCTTTATGCCTATTTATGTGTGGTCTTTAATTTCCCTCTCTAATCGTCCCGTTTTATATTTTGTATTTATTTATTTGCATTTTTAAAGCGCTCACAAAGCTCGGGGGCATCGTGGCGCTGTTACAGGAATATGGGCCTCATTATGACCCAGGCGGTAAGTTACCGCCTAGGTCGTACCTTTACCACCATGTCGTAAACTACGTTTATGCCATGGCGGTTGGCGGACTTACCGCCCCATTCTGAGGTTGGCGGGGCAGTAAGTCCCCAATCGCCATTTACCATTCTCCATTCCCATTTTTGCCCCATAGGGCATAATGGGAGTGGGGAAGGCGTTAATTACGCCACCGTAAATTACGGTGGCCTAATTAACAACAAGGTCCCTTAGCGCCATGGATTTTAACACCTGCTAAAAGCAGGTGTTAAATCCTCCATGGCGCTAAGGGACCTCGGAATCAGGCGGTAAGGGTCGGCGCTGTTTACACCGCCGTAAACCCCTTACCGCCTGGGTCCTAATGAGGCCCTATGTCTCTTAGTTGCTTATTTAAAATGCGCTGAATACCCGGAGGTTTCTAAGCACGGACCCGGGGATCGAACCTGTGTTGCTCCGCCTTGTCTTGTTTCCAGCTGAGCTATCCTTCCGGGACTTACTTACTCTCTTTAAAAAAAAACATAAAAAACAAAAGAATTCCTCTTGTATTGTTCCCACTTCTGTGTGACAGCCCAAAAATACAAATTTTTCCCAACACCATTCCTTTCCTGTTTTTGAAGAGAAACCCTTGTCTGTGAACCTGCGCTATCTCCCTGTCAGTGCTCGGTCACCTTATCAATTGTTTATGTGCTTCAAGACCCTTTTCCCATGGTGTGAGTCTTTAAAGAATCCCTTTGTTTGCCTTTGTTACTTGTTTTGAGTTTTACTCATTAACATCTTAGGCTCATTAGGCAGATTTGTGTTTTGCACACTGAGACCTTAGTTAACATGTCCTTTTATTTAGAAGAAGTTTTGTGGGGGTTGGGGGCGTGGGGGTGCTGAACTACTACGCTTCACTGTCAGAGGTGGAGGGTATCAAATCAGAAGGGCGAGGGAAGGTACGATTGAGGTTGGGACAAAATGTGAGGTTGGGGGAGGCAGTGGTTGAGGAGGGGAAGACGCTGGTTTAGGAAGGGAAGATGGTGGTTCAGGAAGGGGCGACTGTTGAAGGGAGGAAGACACTGTTCGAGGCAGAAAGTACAGTGGTGAAGGAGATGGAGACAGAGCTTGACGAGGGGGAAACAAAGCATGAGGAGTAGGCTGTAGATACCAATCTGGAGGTGGTCGTGGTAGAGGCAGAGTCTCTAGAGTGGTATGTACATAATGCTGCAAGTATCTTGAACTTGGACTTGGCAGGGAGGAAGAAGTACTTTGTGAGCGGCAGGGAGCGTTCAACACTGAGGTGCTGGGGAATGAGGGGCAGAGAAGAGGTGAGGTGGTGGTGCTGCAGGAGACTGAAGAGCACCAGGCATAGGGTGCTGAGATGGTCCCGCAGCAGATGGCTCAGAGGGAACGGACTGGGTCACTGCAACATTGCCAGCCTTTGTCTTGGGGGCAAAGCAGGGTCTGTTTTTCCACAAGAGAGTGAATTCAGGTCTAAGAACATTCCCACCCATGACTACTTCAGTGTGCTGGAGGGTGTGACTGTCCTGGGGAGACAGGCAGCTGAATGTGCAACCTCCTCCGCCGGAAGCCAGTTCATTGGGGGAACCCAAGAGTGCCTTGGGCAACTCTTCGCTGCATAAGCACTGTAGGTTGTAGGACAATGATGTGTTTACGGAGTGCCCTCATATGCCACTGATGCAGCCAGTGCAGCACCCTCCTATAGGAGCGACAGTGCCGGAAAGAGGGTGTTACATGGAACTTCAGCTGGCCAGAAGCCATACTGTAGCAAGAAACCATCGCCCCTCTGATTCTGGGCCAGCCCAACCGTTTCCCTAACCCCCCCATTTTAGGCCTAGTACAGCCTGAGCTTGTGGCACCATCGACTAGCAGGACCCACCTTACCACCACTAGCAGCACAGCGTCCTGTTGGTGTGGGTAGAATGTAGGCTGTGGTGCCATTTGGGCAAAACAATTGTACAGAGTGATGAAGAATGCAGGCACCTACTGAGTGTATTGTGTGAGCTCTGTCAGTCAATGTGAGCTGGATCACAAACTAGTGGTGTGTTCTATGGAAGTGCACATGCCCCTGGACCACCCTACACTCTTCTAGATGGCTGGGAAGGAGGGCAACAAAAGGGTTAACATGGTGCACTGGGAGATTGCTGAAAATGGCATTAGTTCCTCTGCTGGTTTGGTTGAGCCAAATAAACTGAGGCAGAACCGCTAGTTTGTGAGAGTGGTATTTGGACTCAGATAGTGGCTCCAATGGTTGGTAGAGCCAAATAAATTGGGACAGAACCTTCAGTTTGTGAGCATGGCACCAAGACTCTGGGCATGTCTCTCCAGGTTGCTAGAGCGGAATACATTAGGGCAGAACCTCCAGGTTCTGAGCACGATACTAGGACTCAGGGAGGGCCTCATCTGGATGGTACAGACAAGTACACTGAGGCAGAACCTCCATTTTGTGAGTGTGGCAGTAGGACTTGGAGAGTGCCTCTGAGGGTTGCTATAGCCAAATAAATGTAGGATGACGGAAAAACCAAAGATTTATTTTTGCAATGCACTCAACCACTATTGTCAGACTCAAAGTGTCAAAAACCTTTCCTCCTGCTGCTCCATTCACGTGACTGTACATGGCTCACACACAAATCTTCATCATCTGAGGAATCTGTTGTCTACACTGCAAAGTGATAGCGGTGCCGTTGTCGCAGGTGATAAGATGCTCATACAATTTTTTGAAAGTATGCTCTCTAATGTGTATGATTGAGGCGCCTCCTGTGGTCTGAGAAAATAGCCCCAGCAGCATTAAAAGCTCATCCATAATGTTTAGCCTGTCCGCAGCAAATTGAAAAGATAGAGATGGCCACACAGACTGCTTGCCAAGCCAGAATTGCAGTGGATCATCATCTACCCAACTGGTATGTGTTGAGAACATAGCCATCAAACATCAGATCTGCCATGGAATAGCTGAACTCTCCTGGGGATCCCAATGTACACAGCAAGCCAGACTGGGTGAGGGCACTGTTCCACATCGTTTTACTGTTTTCCACTCTATGAAAGCTCACGTTGGCATAGCCTCAACTAGTGGCAGGCATTGTGGAGAATGTGTGTGCACCGTCAGAAGAATCTCTTTGCAGTAGTGGAGTCTAGTACTGGGTTGTTGAACTCTCCCCTTTGTCACTCACTTGTTGTTCCAGACAAGATTTTCTAAACCTCTCTTTAGTGCATGCTTTCAGATGGCTAGCACGTCCTCTTGCAAATGACAACCCATAGCATGTTCCTCATTCTTATGCACGTGCTGTTTAAAGGTTGTCATCTTGAGAGTTTCAACTGTGGGTCAGGAAGACATGCCAGGAGGTACTTCCTATTCCTATTCATTTTACAGACCAACAACGCATGGATCACGTTGAGAGGTTAAGAGCAGATTTATAGCCAGTTGCCCTGCTTTTGCATTGATGGAAAGTTCATGTTGATGTATTGTGTTTGATAGTTCCAATTCTAACAGGTATGCCAGTGCCAGTATTTCACCGAATGATGTTGTATACAGGAAACCTGCTTGGTAGCCTCTTCAAATGGCAGCAGCAAAGAGCAATAATTGTCCAAACGTTGCTGGCACTGGGTAATACATTAGTCGGTTTCAACATTATATTAGCATTTGTATTTATTAGAATTTAAATAGCACTTTCGCCAAAGCGCTCAAAAAGGAGATTAAAAATACAGTATGATAAGAAATGCAAAGATGAGACAAAACGAAATGGAACAGTGAATTGTAAAATGCATTAAGGAAGGAAAGAAGATAACCTCTGAGTTAAGTATGAAAAGTATCAAAGGAAGATGAAGAACGAATATCTAAAGGCAAGGAATTCCAGTGCTTCGGCGCAAGAAGAGAGAAAGATCGGAAACAGGAAGGTGCACAAGGAGGTTGAAGAACAGAGGTAGGAATTGCGAGTCAAAAGATCAGGGGTTGTGGAAAGACATCTGGTCAGATAGATAAGGGAGAGAAAGACAGTGAATACATTTGAATACAATGTGAAGAAAGTGAAATGGAGACACGTTTTGGAAGACAGATGGGTGTCGGTGACAAGGATTGGAGTAAACGTGGAGCAGGAGGTAAGGAAGACAGGAGATGGATCCCTGAATTAAAGTCAGAACAAAGGGAACTAGGGGGAGAGCAGAAAGCCCAAAAAGTAGAGTAGAGCAGTAGGCAAGTTGTGAAAGCACAGACAAAGTGTTAGGAAATGTAGTGGTGTGAAAGGAGAGAAAGGGCAGAATGCGAAGAATATTAAAACGATGATAATGACATTTTCAGGCAGTGGTAGAGATATGACTGGAAAAGAAATGAGAGGGGTCAAAGGTGATGCCAAAAATGTGCAGAGGAAGACAATGAAAGAAAACTAGGAGAAAAGAAGGAGGGCGGTGGTCTGAGGGAAGGATAAGAGGAAAGAACGAATAGCAGTTTGGTGTTAGAAAGGGCTAGGTAATAGTACAACGTAGAAAATCAGAAAAGGAGGAGAAAGATCTGTGTATCGTCTGCATAGAAGTGACAGGAAAGTGTGGAAGAGTCGATGAGCACAAAGAGCAGAGAGGTATGGAGAAGAGGACCAAGTACTGAGCCTTGAAGGGCACAAACAAGAAAGGGAAGTTGAGAGGAAGTCAGGTCAGTGAAAGAAACAGAATAGGAATGGTCAGAGAGGTAAGAGTAGAACCAGCAGAGGACATCAACCAGAGAAACAAAGAAAAGTGGCCGAGGAAAGGAGAGTGGGATAATCAATCTTTCCGAAGGCAGCTGAGAGGTTCAGAAGGTTCAGAATAGAGGAACATTTCTTGTGATGGGAAGGCAAGAATGATTTAGAGAAGTGAAGCAGAGTAGCGTCCGTGGAGTGAGTAGGACCACACCCATATTGAGCTATCAGGAGTAAGGATTTGGTGGAAAGAAAACCTGAGATTTGAGAGTAAATAACTCTTTCAAGAATTTTGGAAAGAAAAGGAAGAAGAGAGATAGGACTGTTCCTGCAAATGCCTTAACTTGTTGAGTTGACATTTCAGTTTTCAGCTTGTTCTAAGGGAGGTGATAGTGTGACTGTGCTTTTGTAACATGTTCCAGGTACTGTATGAGTAGCAAAAGTAGGCACAGATCTTCTGGTTCACACTTACCATTTTGCCTAATGTAAAATATTGGCTTTTGAAGTGGGTCACCAAAAGATGGAGGATATGGGCAAAGCAGAGCACATGCACAGGTTGGCCTACTCTCATGACAGATACAACATTAGACCGACTGTCAGCTGCAACAAAGCCCAATTGTAAACAAGTGGTTAACCAATGTTTCCCAACCACATTTACCTTTGCCCAGAGAACAACTACCCTGTGGGATCTGCTGCCAAACCCTTCCATCTAGAAGGTGGACTGCTTGTGAATGCTGTTTGGTGGCTTCTATTCTGGGCTCTGCTGAGGGGAGGGAATGCAACCTAGTGCCGGGTTATGCCCATGAAGCATGTGTCTTGACCACTGGTCCACATGTCCATTGTTAGGTGGGCTTTCTTACCCTTAAAGTGGTCCAGTGCTCCACTGGTTCCCGCAACAACAACATGGTCATAGGGCTGTGGTACTGAAGTTCAATTCAAGTAGTGCTGACTCAGAATTTCCCACCGGGGATCAACAATACCAAGGAGCTATCTGAATCCACGGTGTTCTGCAAATGAATAGGGCTGTAAGTCTTTTGCCAACATTACAGCAAGGTTACCATTAAATAGACACAGCTTTTCATGTGTGTTGTGATATTTTAGGACATGCTTAAATGTCTCAACAACCGCAGGCTGGATCATGGACAGGGAAATAAGTTGTCTATGTGCTGTGAGATCTGCAAGCAAAGATGTTGCTCCAGCCGGGCTTGTGAAAATCGGTAAATCGGCAAGAACCTCTAGTGCAGAGGTATAGGATTCTGGTCCAAATGTGCCCATTGATTGCAGATGAGTGATGGTGGGAAATGTGACGATTCACCAGGTCTCGCCACTTCCCCCCAGGAAAGAGCCCTTTCATATGAGGCTAGGGAGGTGAGGCTGCAACACAATTGTCCCCTTAGGGGTGGTATTATGCCGGAGAACCCCATAGGGAGGGACTCTCCTACTGAGGATAAGGACGTAAATCTGGGAGAAAGCTTCCATACCACCGCCAAAGCACATAAATCCCAACCCTCATGGTCACCCTTTTCATTCACCCTTGATAGTTGAACCATGTGCTACTGCAAACCCATGAATGTGACCAGTATAAAACCTGCTGAGATGAAGAAGAACATGGGAGGCATATGGAGTAAACAGATGAAGACTCATCCAAGTACTGTAAGGTGGTGGCTCACTGGAGGGATGAAGAGTGCCAAAGAAACTTTCAATCAATCAATCAATAAATCAGCTTTGTTTCGGCTAGGAAGGAATGCCATGAAAGTGCATACAATTGTAATAAGATATACACATTTGGAATCGAGCTTAAAGTTGTAAGTACATCATACCTACAGTGCAAAACTAGTCTGTGCAAATAAATTTAAGATCTCATTCAGATTAGTGAAGTGCTTCATGCGTACAGTACAGATGATTGACAATGCAAGTCAAATGTTAGGCCCTATCAAATTATAAAACATAGCATGTCAGTCTGTTATGCGCTAACCAGAGCTTCTAAGTGTCTCCTAAACTGATTTCTTGTTTAGAATTGCCAAGTTACTTTAATACATTCACTATAAATACACCAAAATGAAAGTGGCAAAGAAACTTTCATAGATGGTGTTGACGGTACGCAAAGGTGGCGTCAACTGTATAAACAGGAAAGCGAGAACGGATAAAGGAGATCTCATTACGGAAGCCAGGAGTACACGAGCGAAGCCGGGGATGTTCAAAGTTGGAATGCTGCAGAAGGGAGCAATGGCATCTCTCTGGGAGTGAGAGATGCAGGACGATGCCGGAGCATCCTGAGAGCCGGCAATAGCTAATCCACTTAGTGGTGGCGTGACTACTAGAAGGCGAACTATCAGGTCCAGAAATGATGCAGAGTCCACAAGCCTGTCGCAGAGCCATACAGGAAGTGAGAAGGAGGAGGAAAAGCCCCTGTGAACTGCAGGAACCAGAGCTGTGGTCCCAAGGCCCCACAGTTAATGGGTGGAAGACTGGTTGGGGTCCGGGAAGAGGCCCAGCTCACTCCGAGTGCATCTTGAGTCATCTCCCTCGTAGTGGCCAAACCCATACCACTGCTCAAGCAGAGTAGCTCGGGAGTCAATTCCCTCGTCTCAGTAGCCAAGTCAATACCACTGCTCCAGCAAAGTGCACTGGGAGTCATCTCCCCTGTCGCAGTGGCCAAGCCAATACCACTGCTCCAGCAGAAGGCATCTGGAGTCATATCTCTCATCGCAGTAGCCCAACCATTCCACTGCACAAGTAGACTTGCAAAAGGTTTACAAGAAAACTACAGAGGAGCCTGCTAAATATATTTATCATCCAGACATTAAAGGGAAGCCAAATAAAGCTGTGAGCTTTTCTAGTTCCTGGCTAGAGTTGAAGGGAATGATGCAAGCTTTCTGTAAAAGTGCTGAAAAATCGCTGTGGAGGGCTCTGATAAAGGAACAAGGGTAAGGGAGTCATTCCCCTAGTGAAGGAACTTTACGTTTGTTATAGACTTTTGGTTTAAGTGTTACGGTGAGATTGCTAGGTTTCTGACAGAGGACGGAGAACATATTATTTTTTGATGGACATCCTGGCAGGTGACTAACGTTTCCTAGGTTGTGGCAGGGCAAGCCCCTTAGACGTAGAGAGAGATAGACTCTTTTCTTTCATAATAAATAAATGTTTGAAGCCCCAAACATGACCTTTCCTTGTCAGACTCCTTCTTCCACACCCTCACAGGAAGTAGCCATGCCCTCCTTTCCTTCTGCCAAGCAGGCAGATGATGCCATCTTATGTAGATCCAGAGGGAGAAAGTGCCCAAGTTGGTACCTGGCTTCCCTCGCAGACACTTTTCTTGCAAACATGGCATATTGCTTGTTACTTTCATGACATAAGATAACTTCACGTGCCTGCTTTTATTGGGAGGGCTGAGAAAGGCCCTGAACGCTTCTCCTTTCTGTAGTCTGCTTGGGGTACTTTGCAGTGGATGTTGTGTGGGTGCTGCTGAATGAGGGGTTGGGGCTGTTAATGTGAATGACTGCAACGTGCTGTTCTTCTCCTCCGCCTAGTTAATGAGCATGGGGTTCTCAGTTGGGCCTTTTCTTGCAAAATGCTTGTGGGTTGTACTTCCCTCTCCACCTACAATTCACACTAGCACCCACAAATCGAGTTTCCCCGACCACCCCTAAATAATTCTAACTTAATTCTGTAACACTACCCAGGCTTTATAATCGGTGCAATATGCCCCTCCATGGGCGCCCATAGAAAAGGAATTCTACGGTGCGCTAGAATGGCCATTTCCCTGGATTTCATTTGGGTTCCTTGTCTTGGGAGGATAGCTCAGGGGCGACGTGCTCTCCTTGGAAGCAAGACGACACGGAGCAATACAGATTCAATGCCCGGGTCAGCGCTTAGAAACCTCTGGGTATTAAGTGCATTATAAATAAGCTATCATATCTTATATATTTATTTATTTATTGTTCTTAGTTCAAATTAACTTTTACAACAGTAAAACATTAGCAAACTTAATTCTTATGCATCTACCCAATAACTTACATTCATTCAATTTTATCTCATATTATCATCTTAAAATATGATCATTATCTCATATATCATATCCTGCAAACACAATTTTGGACCTGATCGACAGATGCCTTTTATAATGGCGCACACCCATTGAAAAGCACTGTCAATCAGACCCTTTGTTTCTCATTTCTACACACCTCTCAACCTGCAGAGTCTCCAGTGCGGGCGGCATCCGATGTTTTTAGTGTTTGGAGTACGAGAGCTCACTGACGTCGATGGAGGGTTATGAGGCTTGGCGTGAAGGTGGACCAGGGAAGGCGACACTGGTAAAATGATAAATTGAGAGCGTTTATTCCAAATTAATGGTTCGCTCTTATAGGGCTGTAATGTTTCGAATGGAAGAGGATTCGGGCCAATCATGTGCACCATATAGTGGCATCTCTCCTTGCTGTTCGAGTGTTCAACTTGGAGACGTTCTATGGGGCTCGATTTGAAGAGTGGACACAGAAGCGCATAGAGAGGATACACAGTAGTCTGTAGCAAAGTTCCGTGTATTGTGTGATAATTGCAAGTGTCACACAATCGTTTTCTTCTTGCCTTCCGGCCCATGCGCATTCTTTATGCAGTTCTGCATTCCATCTCTAACTTTTGCACACAAACCATCCCTCCCTCCCTCCCTCCCTCCCTCCCTCCCTCCCTCCCTCCCTCCCTCCCTCCCTCCCTCCCTCCCTCCCTCCCTCCCTCCCTCCCTCCCTCCCTCCCTCCCTCCCTCCCTTCCTCCCTTCCTCCCTTCCTCCCTTCCTCCCTTCCTCCCTTCCTCCCTTCCTTCCTTCCTTCCTTCCTTCCTTCCTTCCTTCCTTCCTTCCTTCCTTCCTTCCTTCCTTCCTTCCTTCCTTCCTTCCTTCCTTCCTTCCTTCCTTCCTTCCTTCCTTCCTTCCTTCCTTCCTTCCTTCCTTCCTTCCTTCCTTCCTTCCTTCCTTCCTTCCTTCCTTCCTTCCTTCCTTCCTTCCTTCCTTCCTTCCTTCCTTCCTTCCTTCCTTCCTTCCTTCCTTCCTTCCTTCCTTCCTTCCTTCCTTCCTTCCTTCCTTCCAAACCAGCCGCGAAGGCTGTAATTCATCAAAGTTCCACCCCGGCCTTCCCCCACATATACTATTTCTTGTTTGTACTGGGTCGCGTTATTAATCTTGTCGGTTTTTTTAAGTGCAACCCAAACCTGTGTATGCGTCAGAATGTTTAACAGGCTCACGACGAGCAACATTTGCCTTTGTTTCATTAGTATTGTGTTCCATCAAGCAGTGTGCTTTGCCCCTTTCAGCAAAATCTGTGTAATCAATCAGTCATGAAGAGTTATGTGTTACGTTCTGACTTCGGGTGGAATAAGCACGTTGCAGCCGAGTCACAGAAGGTTATTGTGGCACCCTACCTCACTAGGCATGCCGCCATGCAGACCCCTGTAATGGGTGGACCTAAGGGGGGAGGGGGCGCTTCAGTGGCCATCCAATCGAGGGGCTGAGCAGCGGTGGGCGATACAAGAGGAATGCTGGCCATGGCAAAGTGCCTGCAGTAAAACTACACCTACCCTCTTAAATGTGACTCATCAGTTTATAACAGTGGTAACAAGCTGCACGGTGCACTCTGCACAGCTATGCATGCAAGGTGGAGCTGGATAACAGCCAGAGAACAGCAATAACTGCTGAACCCATATGCATGCATTGGTATTGACCGACCCCTTACCCTCACCCGGAATAATTTTGGCTGACACAATGTTGTCAAGTGTTGGCAATAAAAGGCCGTAGGTTTTTATTGTACAGATATGGTTATGGAGATAACAATAATCACATATCATAATAGTAATATACTTGGGCACCGGGTCCTGAGGTTACCCCCTCTGGCCCGTGCCGCCTTCTCATGTCCCACGACTTGTTGTGGGCACCGTACAGTGCCTTGTACCTCTTTTCCTTTGTTCTTCTCCCTTATTTTGAAGGGTGGGAGAGTTCTGTGCTAAAGAAGCAAAGGTTGGAAGGCACTGAGTAAACAGTGAACCTCCTGTTTGTGTGGGTCCCCGTTCAGGGTCAACAAACAGATTGTGCTTTCTCAGAGCATGCTGCTTTTATTTATAAGACCCAGGGGAGCCCTGGGTCTTTGATGTGCATAGTAGTGGGGGCTGGGTTCCAGCCCCCGGCCGGGTAGCCTCCTGTCTGACCCCCTGGGGGGGAGGGGCAGGTCTTTGAACTTGGGCTCTGCCTGACTGTTGGTTTCCTTAGGTTAGCACCTTGCTGCTTGGAGGAAGGGTGAGGTGATTGTTCACACCTCACCCTTCCTCAGCTTTGTGTGGCAGAGACTGTGTGTCTCTGCAGCTAGGAAGAGGAGAGGAGCAGAGAGGGGGAGTTTGGGCTGCCTCTCTCCTGGACTGCTGATGCTAACACCAGTTACCCTGCCTTGCCTTGGGCGGCCCTGCGGCATTGCCCAGAATGCTGTGCCAAGCCAGAAACAGTGGATCAACATGAGGCAAGGGACTTGATGCATGACACAGGCTTGCAATTTATTGTACACATCTATAAATGGGCCAATGACAAGTCTTTTAAGGCTTCTAAATAGATGCCGCTCTCGTTCTGGGTCTTCAACTAACAAATGGTAAATTAAAGACAATGGCATACAGCAGCCGAGGGGTACATGAACTTGTTGCATAAATGAAAGCTTGTTCGTCTCCATGGTACCAAGGACAAAAAAAGACCTCAACAAGAAAAGGTTGGTGAACTGCCACCGTACATGACTACGTGTATAACTGCAGCAGTACAGAATGTTAGGCTGATTTAGTCTGCCCACTTTACATCTGACTCTCGCTAACTCATGCTCTATTTGGTCTCCAGCTTTGCAATCGCTTTGCATTCCCAGTATGTGTGCCTGGTTTTCATGCATTTATTTGCATCCTCCACTCCGATGGAAGGCTGTTTCTTGTATTTGATTCTATTTACGCAAATAAATATCTCCTAGCGTGACTTCTGAGTCACCCACCCCACTCTGCTTTGAATATTTTCGAGCTGACAAATGCGTCATCTTGTACTGCATTTATTCCCTGTGGGAATGTGAATATTTCTTCCATACGCCCTGTATGTCAGAGTGCGGGTCTGCATTCCAAGGCCTCTCCTTGTAGGCCCTGCAGCTCATTGTTCTGTAAAGCTCTTTTGGACCTTCTCCAATCTGTCTGAGTTCTTCTACAGGGCTCAATACAATCCTCCAGATGGGGAATATGCAATGTGTTATTCAGCTGTAACACAGATTCCTTTCTTTTTCTGTTTGTATATAACCCTATGGAGTCCAATGTTAGAAATGTCACTTTTACCATGGCTAATTGTGAAATTTTGCAAGCATTGCAATTCCACAAAACCCAATATTCTAAACACAGGCCTTCTTCCTGTGCACAGAAGCCACTGTACGATGGCATCATGCGCCCTCTTCAATCAAGCTCCCTGCTCCTCACTTGTCCTCTCCTCATAGACCTACCACATGTTCAGGGCTTTATCTCCTCATAGTCATGCCTTACCCTCAACCTTATTCATCACAAATTGTACTTTTGGGGATTTTATCGTTTGTACTTCTCACACGTCAACCGTATTCTTGATTCTGTATATCTTGCTTCTTCTCCTATATACCTCAAAGTATCAGAAGGTTCACAGGGAGACAGGGCCAGGGTCTGTTGTATGCCTGGTTGAATATTTAGCGTCTCAAAGAATAGGGATCAGTCGGTCCTCTTACCTTAATAAAGGTGTCTGGGGTGACACTCTATGTGATCTGTTTCTTCGTGTTGCCTATGGGTAATGATACTCAGTCAGAAGATGGAAAACCTTTAAATATAATTCTAATAACTCAAAAAATGGCATTTAATCATATGGCATTCCTGTACCTTAGTTCCACTCAATGCAGGAATGACGCTATGTAGATGACCTCCTCTAGGTCCAGTTGCAAAAAGTCGCGAGCGCTGGTGTCAATCCGGTCCTATGTGGACAAGAGTCTAATGTTAGGCCAGTGGCCCTACTTAATCATGAATGTATTGCGGGTGTCAGCGCAGAAGCTTACCTTCGAGGGGCTTCTCAGAATGATGTAGACAGGTGAGGAGTTCCTTATTCAATCGTCATGAGGTTTCTGGGTAAAAAGAAGTAAAAAGGAGTGGAGAGGGGAACAGTGAATAAGTAGTCATCTACCCAATTATAGTGGATAAGGCGCAGATTTGCAATGCACGTGCTTTTACCTCTAATAGTTTGTAGTACTGGAGCTGTGTCTAATTCTTCCCGTAGGCGCAGGATCCATGGGATGGCAGCTATTATCTATGCATCAATAAAATGTGCTGACACAATGACGTCGCATGTAAACAAATCATGTCATCGTGTGAGGACGTCATTACTCGTGGTAGTCCGGAAATGAGTGGGATGTGATCCCGAAAGTGCAAAGAGGAATGGTCAATGGTCACATGAGTCAATATGTCAGTGGATAAATGTCTGTGGTCAAAGTTCAGCAGAAAAAGCACGCAACTAAATAGTGCATTAAGGGACATACTCCATAGTCTTCTTATAAAAAAGTCAGACAGGAATGGTAAACCAATATTTGGTAAATTGGTATAATTCCAGATGGATGGCTCAAAGTTCATTCAACTTGATACACAGCTACAAAAAATATTTCCTAGACACCCTCCCATAGCCTAGAAGAGAGGCAAGAACTTTAGGGATCAATTAGTCAGCGCTGAGAGGACAAAACCCAAGACTCAAACCACATTACAACTGAAGAAAAGTGCCACATTTGCCTGTCTTCATTGCAATAACTGCAATAATATCATGAAGGGCAGCTACGTGAGACACCTCCTCACAGGGACAAAAATCAAGTTCAGAGATTTTGCAAGATGTGACTCGATGTCAGTCATTTATGGTCTTAGCTGTCCCTGTGGGATGTTTTATGTGGGACAAACAACGGGAAAAGTGAAAGAACGTTGTAATGAACATAGGGGTAACATAAGAACATGAAATGTACGCTCACCAGTCACGAGACACTTTACTGAAAAAAGACACTCAGTAGTGCAATTAAGATTCATGGTTTTGGAAGTAGTCCACAAATCTCCCAGGGGAGGAGATCTTTTGAAGAAGTTAAATCAAAGAGAACTCTTGGATTCATAAGTTAGACATCCTGAGCCCAAACAGGATGAATGAGGATTCTTACTTAGGTGCCTTCTTATAATGACTCTTTACAATGTGTACATGTCATCTAAAACTGTGATAATGGCCAACTTGATTCATAGAGCCACCTATAACATCCTCAGGCAAATAACTATCAGATTGTGAACATGGGTATCATTTCTAGTCATTCACCTGGAATAATCCAGCACACTGAATGGTTAGCCACACCTTCATTCTCCATTTTGAGCCATCCATCTGGAATTATCCCAATTTACCAAATATACAGCCAATATTTAATGGGTTCTTGTTTTTGACAATACTCACAGATTTAGAATTATATTGAAAGGGTTTCCATCTTCTGACTGAGTGTCATTACCCATAGGCAACACGAAGAAACAGATCATGTAGAGTGTCACCCCAGACACCTTTAGTAAGGTAAGAGGACCGACTGATCCCTATTTTTGTGAGATGCTAAATATTCAACCAGGCATACGACAGACCCTAATTCAGTCCTTGTTCATGCTATATGTTCTATTACCGATCTCTCAAGCAACCAAGAACGGAGTACACCCTACTCGAATATCCTCTCCTCATCTCCACCAGGTGAATAACTAGGGATGGGACATGATATATACAGTATATAATCAAATACAGTATATATTATCAAATTAGTACAGAAGAGCTAATGAACGCTATTCTCCACTCTCTACTGGAAATGTAAATCACGGTGAAGGTTGATGAAAGACATACAGTGGGAACTTGTGTTCCTGATGAAGGGACGGTTGTCCCGAAACACGTGGAGCAAAAATAAATGTGTGTAAAATACATGTATCTGATAAGTATTGATGAATTGATTCTAATGTGTTTTGAACATACATGTATACATTTGATGTTATGTTTATTTTTCCAATAACATTCATTTGTATAAAACTACACGACTGATCTTTTTTCTTAACTTGTGGATATAATCACATCATAACTACTGTTTGTAATACAAACACACTAGGTGTGCAGGGGACGCGAGTGTTCCACGGCCAGCGGACACCAGTTTCTTTCTCATTAGGAGATGTAGGGAAAGATTTGTTAAGGATATGTAGGTGGAGATGGCAAGTTCTGGACACAGAGTTTATATGTTGGAATATGCAAAGGTCTAAGTCCATTGGATCAATAATATGAGAGGAAATGAATTAGGTCTGAACCAAGAACATGCACAACATGTTTTTCTATAATAGCTTTTGTTTAAGAAATTACAATATTCTTGCACCCCTTTGTTTGATGTTGCAACCTCATCTTAGACATATTATCAGAAAATGAATTGTAGAACACTATTCACAACACATTTTTGCTACTGACTGATGACAAGTTAAACGTGTACGTTTCTGAAGCATTTGGGATAAATATTGATTATATTGTGATGTGTAAGAGAAACAGGAATTTCACTAAATATAAATAAAATGTGGAAATATTTATAAGATCCACAATGAGCTCATAAGGACCTTTTCTTTAAGCATTTCTTTATGCAACTCTTCCAAGAAAGAATATGCAAATGTTCATTTTTATTTTGTATTCTTATTGATTACTACGAAACAGGAGTAAATCCAACCAATATATAAATGTACCCTACAAAAAAACTTTAAACATGAGTTGATCTTATAATTCAGTATTCGTTTGCATTGGAAAATGGAAGATAATGCAGGCATAATAATTTCATCACGTAACTGTATGGGATAACATCATGTTTTCCAGCATGCACATACAAAATTATAATTTGCGTTTGCTGGTACGGGAATGCCGCTAACATGCATGTAAGCGGTAAGCTAGTGCAGGCTTTAGGAGAGACATTGGGCCTCATTCTAAGTGTGCCGGTCTGGTAACAATGGTGCCAGTAAGCCTACTGGCACCGTTTTTACCGTACCGGCATAGTACGAATCTGCGGGCGGGTGCCGTCTTGCCTGCCAGGGTCAGACCTGGCGGGTGGAACGGTACCTGCCCGCAGAGTTTCACGGAAGCAACGGCACCATTATCAACGGTGCTGGTGCTTCCGTGTTCCCCATTCCCATTGAGTCCTATGGGACTATGGGACTCAATGGGAATGGGGATTAACATTTACTGGTGCCTGACTTCCCAGAAATCCGGGGTCGTAATCCCCTGGTGATTCCAGCAAGCCAGACGCCAGTAAAAACTGCAAGTCCGGTAGCAACCTGCCGGTAGCACCGGCAGTGTTACTGCCGGACTTGTAATGAGGCCCATTGTGTGTGTAAACCGAAAGGCCTCCTAATATACAGACAAAATAACGTCATTTCATTTGTACTTATCACTACATATTTGTGAAAATTCAAAAAGAGAACCCAAAATGACAGGCAAACATTAGAAGTATCTTTTTCTGTCTAGAGTTTAATTTGTTTTTGTTGCAAATAATTACAGTAGTAAAAAGCACATTCATTTACCAATACAAATTAACAGAGAAAACAGGGAATTAATCTGCAATGTTGACTAAAACTCACAAATGGATGTACTTACTTTAAATAAGGTATGTATCAATAAAACATGTATGTTTGCCTTTAAGCCAAGAAGCTATTGAGTAACAAAAATAAAAGGCCCACCTTACAACTGAGAAACAATTAAATTAATATGCGGGCAAAGGCAACTGCAATATATGGTTCTGAACTATAGGGCTCTTTGAAGTCTACAAATCTAGCAGTTTTACAAGATAAGGACCTGATTCACAGAGCGTTTTCCTATGGGGTTGCACCATTATAAAACACTTCTGTGAATCAGGCACTAAATGTTTCAAGTGAGTATTGCACTTGTTAAAGAATACACTGAATACAGTCTTACATATTGAATTAAATAAAAAATGTATACGGAATGAAATCAATTTTAAAACAGTATACTATAGGATCCTATTGGGGTTTTCACCATGGCAGACTTGTTGTCTCAGGAGGACAGATCTGCCCTTCCGAAGTGCAAACATGTTAAATCAGTCTTGGTGCCACTAGGACTCCTGCAATTGTGGTCAAATACCTCAGGCTTCATTGAAGGTTCGTAAACAGTGATAAAAGGAGCATTTGTCAATTTGAGGAAAGAAAAAAAAATCATAAGCATCCTGTGAACAATCAACAGTAGCCTGCATTTATTGGGCTTGTAAGCAGGAGTTTAGTTATGAATGCTTCCTAAAATTGATGAGACCATCAATTGCAAGATCTTTTTATAAGACTTTGCTTTGGCATTCTAACATTAGCGTCCTTGTTACCTGTTTGGAATGCAACACATTCCAATGGATGATCAGGCTGTATTGACATGAGGGAAACAGCACAGTATTTTCTTTTCTTATGTCCTGAGTATTCACATCTTAGATAAATGCACATAAAGTCAATCCTGCGAGAATTTAATGTTCAACACATTTCTGGGGATTTGGCATGGCGTAAATCGACAAAATATGTTAGAATGACCACTGCAGTGAGTAAATATATGGCTAGAACATGGCTGAGGAGAAAATACATAATGATGATGCTGTAAATAGAATATAAAATGGAATTCTTTTATTCTGCCATAGTATAGTGATGATGTTTGAGGAACTATATTTTTAAAAAAACGGGTAAAGTAGTTTTAATGTTTTAGATGCATTTATGAATTTTACATTGTGTTTATGAATGTTTTGTCATTGTTCAGTGTGAATACTGATGGAATTGTTGTGATTTATTGCTGGAAGACAATATTGTTGAATAAAGCTTGTTGATGATGAAAATGAAAACCTAATAGATTTCCAATCAGGGGTGAGTAAGATATTTCTCTCCACTTTTTGATTGTTGTTATGATTTATTTCAAAGGTTTACTGAAAAACAGCCCAGTGACAACTCTAATAATGAATAATCTTAACTAAAATATCTTAACCTTTGATACAAAATCATGCATTACTTTCACCTCCAGAAATGTCATGATTTGTTGGAAAAGAAAGTTCAAGAAACAAAATCTAAAATCATCAGGAACACAATTTTGTTAAAACAAATTGAATAAGGTAATTCAACTTAATCTTCTATTACATCTACAACTGTGTCAAAACAAAATTTAATGCTATCGAGGATATCTAAATGGGTTTAATATGATCCTTCAATCAAATTCATGCAACAAAATGAATATATTGAATGGGCAATAAAGGCAAAAGTATACCACTTGGGAATAGTTCTTACTGTTTATAATGAATAAATGTGTGCTACCATGTAGTCAATGAGGAATTGTTAATGTAATTGTTTTCTAAAAGTTTTGTAATCCATGTGTAATGTTTTGTTCAATGATAAATATATTTTAAGCCTTAAGAAAGAGGTTTAGAAGGCTTGATACACATGTTTTGAAGGCTTGATACAGAGGTTTTATGTTGGCTCTTACAAGAAAAGAGAATCTATTGTTAAATGTATGATTCATGAATGTGTCTTGCCATTTTAGTGAAGTTTCGACTATTAGTGCCCTTCTATGTAAAGTTTTTCTTGATAATAATTAATGTGCTCCTACCAATTAGCTACAAATTAGTAAATTTCGGTTTATTTTAGAACAATACTGTTTCTCATGAGTATTGATTGCCTTCTATACAAATCCATGTCATGTAAGTGCATTACATAGAAAGTAAGTGCAGCATGTGAGGTTGTGGTAGCCAAATCCTTTTTCTTATGTATGGGGTTTGTTTAAGCAAGTTCTACTTTCTCACTTTTCTTTATACTCCCGCCTCTTAATTAACATCTTACTTCATTGCTCACTTCTTACAATGCTCTTCCCTATGAAGCACTTCATTCTACCATCTCTTTGATGGAATCAGCCATCATACCACCTTTGACGATACAAGCTCTCCAATTACCCTATACTTATGCAATCCACCTTGCTTTAACATAGGACCATTACAACCCTTAATTTATAATCAACCTCTCAGCACTCCTACCCCTTTTTTCAAACACAGCTGTACCAATTTAGAGACCTTTTCACATGAAATAAACAGGTGTTACATCTACAAATATATTCAGGGACTCACCCCAACCTTACAATCCTTCTCACCTCAAACAAACTGAAAGTATGACTCATATACAAATAGGGCCTCATTACGAGGTGGGCGCAAAGGGATACTAGGCACTGTTAAGGACATTGGTGCCGGTAATCCCTTTGCGCCCTATTCCGAGGTCCCTTAGCGGGTCCGGCTATGGGCACCTGGTTTTACCAGGCGCCCTTAGCGGGAGCCGCAAAAGGACCAGGGAGCAAATAACGGTACCGCAAATTGCTGTACCGTTATTAGCTCCCTCCCCATTCCCATTGAGCCCTATTGGGGCTTAAATGGGAATGGGGACTGCCTTTTTCAATGGGGACTTATCGGTCCCTCCAAGGTCGGAATGGACCGGTAAGTCCCCATTGAACCAGGGTGGACTTGGTACCGGTATGGGAGGTAGTCATGGCGCAAATAGCACCATGATTACCTCCATACTCGGAATGAAGCTCATAGTCTTCCTGAATAAGGAAGATTTGAACTACCCAATCAAACACAAAAAGACATTGGAATATTTCACGAGAATTAGAGGTAAATAAATAAAAATATGTGAAAAATAGCCCCAAAAATGATATATGAGTGAGGCCAAAAACGTTGCCCACTCAGACTTGAACCAGAAACATAACAGAGTCCCAAACTCTAGGGAAGCTATCATTAAAGTATACACTTGGGGGTCAGGCAACAAGTGATGCTGATTATTAGAACACCACAATTGTGGCCCCGAAAGTCTATACTCCAGATTTATGGACTAAAGACATGAAATCTCAGCCAACATTAACTGATTTCTGGGGTCAATATTAATCTTTCTATGGATCATGTCTTAGACAGATAGTCCACTCACTTGAATCTGTAAACATCTCGGGTTGCTTGATGGCTGGAACACCAAGAATGTCTCTTCTTCTCATTGCCACACCAGAGATACTCAAGCATTGACTACCTCCTTATAAAGAAACTCATCCACAGCCAAACTAAGAAAACTATAATTATACCAATTTCAGAATAGAAGCTATAATATATACATAGAAACTTTCAACCATAGTCAGGTAAGGTAAATCTGATGAATGAATGATGCAATCCTGGAATTGGAGCAAGATACCAAAAATAAATTATTATCGCACCTCTACTGAAAATGATAAATACAAGATCCCAATTGACAAATAATGGGATGCCTTGAAATAATATATCAGGGGTACTATGATCAATATCATGGCTCACAAAAATAAACATTTTTTTAACAAAAGGAAATTGAAGTAGAGAAGCTTATAAAATGTTTGAAAACATCCCACATAATTTCTAAAGACAATGACACCTTCCTGAAACTGAAAAATATCAAATGTTTATATAATTCTCTTCTAAGTAAATGTGCCAGACTTTGGGTTCAACCTAAATCGGCTACTATGGTCCTTTCATCAAAGAAAGTTACTGTATCCTCGCCCTAGAAAGTTGTGATCCTTCATCACCTTCATCAAAGATGACTCAAGCCAAACAGTCACAAAGTATAACTATAAAGTGCTTTAAACATTCCTACTACAAACTCTGTATGAACTTAACCTTTGCCACTAACAAAAAAATAATAAATGACTCTTTGAAAAACAAATGCAGAAATAAACATCAATGACACATATTACAAAGTTCTAAATTCACTGTTCACTAGCAATTACAGTAATAAGATCTCTCAAATAAGGGGAGGCTGCTGGGACCTTTAGGGTTTACTTCAAGCTTTTACAAAATCCATTTTGAATCACTTGCTATAATTCTGCTATAAATGTTTGAAGTGAGGGTCTTCCAGGAGTCAAGGTAAGTATACTTAGTAAATATTTATTTTCATATAAAATGGGGGCCCACCTGTTACAGATGGATCTGACAACCTGGAGAGTTACCCACATATATCCAGTGCAGTGGAACCCTATGAAGGTTCCATGTTTCCTGGGAGATCACATAACATGTTAATTGTGATTTGGGACAGTAATGACAACAACAGCAAACAGCACATTTAAAAGCAGCAATAGATCATAACATGTTTATGAGTGCAGTTTGTGAAGGCATCATGAAGCAGACAAAGACAACTTTGAAGAAAAAACTTGACAAAGACAACAGAATCAAGTTTTTTCTTCAAAGTTTTATTTTACTAAAAAAACAGGGTGGAGTATGATATGATATGATATGATATGGCAATTATAACGCACCTATACACAAGTGTTTCAAGGCGCGACGAGGCAAAGGGAGGGGACAACAGTGCAAGACAGACAACGATCCTACTAGGCCAGGTATCATTCAGATCGCTCAAGTGCGAGGGAAGGGGAAGAGGGAAGAGTGCCAGGGGGAGGGGAAGGGGAAAGTGCAGTACATGGGATAGTAGAATAAATACGATAATAAGACGGCTTGATGGTGGCAAGTGCAAGGTAAGAGCAGACATAAGTGCTGGGAGGGAGACTGTAGGGATACAGAACCAGTCCCTAAGTGCAGGGGGTTGCCAGGGAGGCAGGGCAGGTGTGCAAAGGTGGGACCTGGCCCCAAGATCAGAAGGGGTGGGCAGGTAACCAGTACAGGATCGGCAGGGAATTTCAGCAGGGGAGAGAGGCAGAGAAAGCAGAAGCAAAGAGGAAGGTTTGGAGGTGTTTCCGGAACCGGAGATGGTTCTCCTCAAGTTTCAGGGAGGCAGGAAAGCTGTTCCAGAGGGAGGCCCCTGCCGAAGAGAGAGATCGACCACCAACTTGTTGCTTGGAGAAACGGCTAACCCTGAGGGAGTTGGAGGCAGATGAGCGAAGAGCCCGAGAAGGAAGGTATTTAGGAAGAGAGAGTTGAAGGTAGTGCGTAAGGCCTAATCTTCCATGTACTAAGGGGGATTTCCCTACCTAAAGAAAACTAAAGATAGTCTGTGTCAGGAAGTCCAAAGCAAATGTCTGTCTGTGTCCAAAACCTATACTTGCCCTCAGATCTAACTGTATACAATGTGTTGGGATGCCAGCATCAAAATTAAAAGTGTTCAAAGCAAAGGTTAGAGCTTCTTCCAACTCGTGGCTTGCAAACAGCTTCCCCTTCCCCAAGTTCAAGACTTTTCACAAGGCACAGGGATTCCCTTCCCCAAGAGTTCAATGCTTCCACCTTTTCAAAACAACACAATTACTTGGGACACTTCCCGGCTCTAATGATATTGACTTTTCCACCATTTCACATAGACAGTTCTTTTTCTTGAGTTCAAAACACACAAAAGTCTGTTGTAGCATAAACACAAGCTTCTTTATGGGTGCTTTCAGTGGCTTTTCCATACAGGGGTGCACTCGGTCTAGGCACAGCTGTCGGACCACACAGTCCACCCATTACAGGTCATGCAACTGGTCCCCTTTTCTTGCTGCTTTTCTATTAACACAAGGCCACTCTTCCAACTTGACAGTGTTCCTTGATTTATCCAGCTGTATCACACTCTCCTGACACTGTATGGTGGCTTGATTGCTCATGGTGCACTTGTTACACTTTTTCCTGGCTCTTGTTAATGGGTTTTCCTCATAACATACAGTTCTCTGCCTTCTTTTGGCTTTGGCAAATGTTTGCTTTCTTATCTGATGCAGTTCATTAATATTCTCTTGGCTTGTGCCAATGCTCATATCTTTTATAATACAGTTCTTTGTATATAGTAGATTCAAAATCTTTCATTCACTCAGATCAATATTCAGAAGTGCCAACAACTTGCTTTCACTCTGGTATTCAAAATTGCTTGTCATTACTTTCAAATCGTTCGGTATTGAAAAGTACTTTCCTTTCATTTGGTTTGGCATTCATAGTAATACTTGGTTGGAGTTAAATCAGTGTTCTTTATCTGCTTTACATATTTACCTGCCAGCCTGTTGCTCCTCGTTCTGGTTACACTCACAGGTCAGAACTTATTGCTTGCTGCAAGGACCTCGACCGCCATGGGTTCTCCTCTTCCCCTGCGGTACCTCGCTTCTTCTCCGAGCAGCTTTCTGTGACTCCAAAGCATAAACTCTACATCGTCTCCAGCACTCTGCTTGCCACAACGCTGATCCAGAGAGATCTGCCTGCACCTAGCAGTTCATAACACTGCTTGCAAAGCCGGCTCCATTTCCACAAGGATGTCGGCTTTTAAAGTTCTTGCCACCAGAAAAGACTAGACCGCTCACTATGGAAACGGCAGTCCGGTCTTGCTACTGCTGCCCTCTTCCTTGCCTCAGTACTGAGCTGAGGTCAGTGTGTGTGTGTATTACATTAATAAAATGCAGTACAGGGAAGGGGCTGACAATAGACTATGAAGGCTTGTGGGATAGAGGGTTCCTAATACACAGGAAATGGGGGATTCCATGCTTCACCTAACAACATTCTCTCCCAGCTCCCCATGTCTCCTTTAGACAGGTGATCTTCCCTCGCATATCCACCCCAACGGTCGGGATCCAAGAGCGATGGCCTTTCCCTGGCCACCCGAGAAGATACAGGGGGAAAACAATTGAGGACGCCCTCCGGTTCCTCACAAGTTATAACAAGAACCACAACATGTTTATTTATTACAGTTACTTTGGGTGTTTATGCCCATGAATGGTAATACATTTGAAACAAGATTATCATTTAGAGTTGCTAGTTACAATGTCAAAGATGTATTTTAAATAGCACAGATGCTAATGACCTTACAAGGTCAACTATGTGTAATATCAACAAAAATGACAACATCAATATTTTTCTGTATACATGAAAACATTTTAGGAGGAGAGCTATATAACACACCTCCCATCCTCTACCTTTGAAATAATATTAATTTAATGGGTGAGTAGATGTCCTGTTCTTGTTCCAGTTTTGTCCATCACTTAATACAATAGCATCATCTAAAATTCGGTCTACCCTGAATGGACCACTAAATTGACTTTCTCCTTTAAGTACACCTACTGGTTGTCGAATCCATACCTGATCACCATATTCTACTCTTGATATTCTTTTGCTGCCTCATTTTTCTTTTTGACTTTTTGCATTCAATGAATCTCATTCTTACCAACCATGGAGGAAACACTTGACTGACATTTTTCTTCTCCTTACTATTTCAAATGGGATTAATCCTATAGTAGCATGTGCTGATAATCTATACGTTAATGCACGTTTCTCTATGTCACTCTCCCTGAATCGACAAGCAAATATGTTGCATTAGGGTTTTATTGAACCTCTCCACTATTTATTGGTGGAGGGATGAAATACTGATGATTTATGATGTTCAATCCCAATATGGTCTAAAACCTTTTTCATAAGTCTAGATGTGAACTGGATGTCATTCTCCATTAGAATTCTCTTCGGTATGCCCTTTGAAAAGATTATCCATCAATTTAATCAGGGCTTTTGAATCAGCTTCAAATACAGAGCATACATCTACCCATTTGAAATGTAGGTCAACCATTACTATGCTTTTTTTGCCTTCCCTGCATGGTAAGGGAGCCAAAATGTCTAAGGCAATGCACTCCCAGGGAATAATAGGCAGTTCTATAGGCAATTTATTATATCTTCTGCCTCCGTATTGAGGCCTGGCCATTAATAGTCTGACCAAAGGATAGCTTTGATTCTGGATAGCCCCAATGAGCTCATATGAATGAGCTTTTCTCTCACACCACTGGGAGGCATAATTCTCCCTGCTCTTACCACATGTAAATCTTCTATGCCCAATTCATCTCTTGTTCTATGGAATGCCCCCAATCCCATATCGGGTGTCCACCGAAACCAATCATTAAGCACAAAATCTTTTACATTTTGAAGTTCAATGTCATTATCACGACAATGTTCCGATTCATCCTGGGTTATAGATTCTCCACACACCCAAAATATCTCTTATACCGGTCCTTCTGTGTCTTCATCAGTGTTAACTGAAAATCTGGAAAGATACTCTGATATAACATTCTCTTTACCTGGAACGTGTTTAATGACAAAGTCAAGACATTGTATGGATGTCACCAAGTTCATTCCTCTTCTTGAGACACCATCAAACCCTTTTGATATTAATAGTGCATCAAGCGGTTTATGGTTGTTTATGATGGAAAATGTTCTGCCCCAAAGAAATGTTTTGAATTTTTTTACAGCCCATGTCACTGATAATTCCTCCTTTTTAATGACCCAGTAATACTGCTCAATCTCTTTAAGAGCCCTAGAGGCAAAGTCTAAGACTTTGTCACCATTTTAGAAGATTGCATGAGTACAGCTCCCAGATCCGTACTACTGGCATCAGTCATTGGGCTTCATTACGAGAATGGCGGTAACCCGCCAGTGGTACCGGCCAGTTGCCGCCAAACTCATAACACTCTTCTGCCACCTGATATCCTGGTGCCACCGGTACATTCCAAGTCCTAGTGGCCCGTGATGTCAGGATGCGGACAGTGTAAATCCCAAGCAACAGCACCATTGCTAACAGTGTCGTTGCTTCCATGAAAACCATGCCTGCAGTGGCCGGTGCCCCCGGCAGGTCAGATCTGCCAAGAGCAACATCCCCTGCAGGCATACTTGTAGTCTGGTGGTCCGGAAAGGATGCCGGTACGTTGCTACCGGCACCCTTATTTCCGGACCGCCAGACTTAGGATGAGGCCCATTATGTCTGTGTCTTTGCTAGTGTCAAAAAGTGAAAGAATGGGGGCATTGACAATGGCCTTATTTATTTCAGAGAATTCAATTTCACATGAAGTGTTCCATTCAAAGCTTTGCCCTTTCCTACATAAGCTCCTGACATTGACACATTTGTCTGAGAAATGTCTTACGAAATTTGAGTAGTATTCTACTAGACCTAGAAATGACATGACCTATTGTCTGTTCTTGGGTGGAGGGGAATGTAATATGGATGAGACTAAACCCTCTCCCGGGGACACATCATTGTCTGACAATCAGTGACCAAGGTAGTCAATATGTGGGGCTCTAAAAAGGCATTTAGATCTTTGAAAGGTGAGACCAACATTGCTTAATTTGCCTAAGACTGCTTTTAGTTTGACATCATGATCTTTGGTAGATGACCCCATGACCAGTATATCGTCTTGATAAAAGAACACCTCTGGAATGTTACCAGCACTTCTTTTATCATTCTCTGGAAAAATGCAGCAGCTGATAATAACCCAAAAGGCATTCTCTTAAACTGAAACGTGCCATCTTGTGTAATAAAGGTGGTGAGATTTCTGGATTTGTGGTGCAACACAATCTGGTGATAAGCTGATGCCAAATCGATTGTGGAGAATACTTCAGCTCCCCCCTGTGAGACTGACCAATTTACAAATGTTTGGAAGGGGGAATCGATCAACCACCACACATTTATTGAGTGCTCGAAGGATCACATAAAGGCAGGCACTCCCATTTAGTTTCCTCACCGCTACAACTGGGGAGCACCATTCCGATGCCTCTATTGGTTCAAGTATATCATTGTCTATCAATCTGGTAACTTCTTTAGTGACCAACCTTCTTAGGGCAATGGGAACACATCTTGCTTTTGCAACTTCAGGTATGGAACCTTTCCTTAGTTTGATGCTATGACATTTACCTTTAAGGCAGCCAAGGTCTTCTCTAAATACATCAATTACACTTTATTTTGGAGTGGCGGATAAGGTGGAAACACAACCCAGAATTTTTGTGTTGGTTGTTAACCCCATATCAGAATGCAGCAGCCTTTGCCAGAGACAAACACCTTGTTCTTTGTAAATGTACCTTTGCATGTTAATGTTGCAAGAAACCAGCCCAGCATTGTAATTCTTGAGCCACTATAAGCACTGGCCTTTACATGTGATGGTCTTAGGCTAAAATGGGCAAATTTCGATTGCCACATATCCCTATTTTTAATAGTGTTGTCTTAGCCAGAGTCAATGAGCATTTTGACAGGGATATCATTAAGGTATACAGTGTTTATATCGAATGTTGTATATCGAATCCCACATATTATCTAAACTTATATCTTGAAAACCTTTATATCGAATATATTTAGGGTGGGTTAAAGGGTTAATTTTTTTGGGGGAAACTGTCGGGATGGGTTTTTAGGGGTTGGAAACTGGGGCTTGCCCCCCCTCCCCAAAAACAAATATCCATTCAATATTAAGCTTTTCAAGATATATATTTCGATATATGGACATTTGGTATGCAATATCTCGGTATAAAGACATTTAACCTATCAATAATCATGACAATTGAGTGTGGTTCATCTGTACTACCACCAACATTACACACAGACCAAGTGACATGAGAAGGTTCTTCCTCAGAGGATTGGCCTTCTGATACATCATTCTCAGTATTTCCATGAATTCCTTTGACAACTTTCTCAACAGGGTTATGGGAACATTTGGTAAAGTGTTCTTTCCTCCCACATTTCTCGCACTGAGCATTGTGCGCTGGGCAAGCAGGGTTATTTGCTAGATGTGAGGAGCTGCCACACCGGAAGCCTCTCCTAGAAGCTGGGGTATTTGGAGGTTTAACAGTGGGCAGTTTCTTGCCATCTCCTTTAACTATGGGTTTCTTTTTCTTGACACACTTTTTGGTGGATGAGAGAGAAACAGCACAAACTGAATCTTTGGACTCTTTTGAATCTAATCGTTTAACACATGCCATCATGTGTTCAACCCTCTTTGCAATACCTAATGCCTCTTCTAGAGAGGGGTCACCTTTTACCCAAATGTCTTCCATTATTTTTATTTCTTTAACTTTAAGCATGAAGTGGTCACAAAGGCGCTCATTGCAAGATGGGCCAAAGTGGCAAGTGTTGGCCAATTCTCTTAGTGCTGTGATGAAAGCCTCAATAGATTCATCTTTTGCATGTTCTCGCATGCTAAAGTGATAACGTTGCAAGACAATGCTCATTCTCTTTTCATAATGCTTTTTTAAACATTTATTTTGATTAATTTCAACAAACAAAAAAAGACAGTTAACAACAGTTATACCTTTCAATTTTCATGTACAGTGTCATGACATGTCCACCGCTTGCTCCTTACCCCCGCCCCTATCTTGAGCCTACCTCTCACTACCATCGTCCACCACTCCTTCTGAGGACACCGTTCCCTATGCTCCTTCTGAGGAACCATTGTCTTCTAGGCGGGTCTGGGTGGTCGCAGACAGTATGGCTACCAAGTGCCTCCAGGAAGTTAGTGTCTCCGCTTCTTCTTCTCTTCTTTCCGCATCAGGCCATTTCTGGAGGTCATGCCACCGAACTTCTCCTTTTGTTTGAATACTTGCTTTCCAGCTCATAGCGATTCTACGCTTAGCAAGTATATAAACCAGGTCTTTAATAAATGTACTCACATGTCTCAGTTTACGCGCCCTAGCGAACCCTCCCACCATGCATGACCACAAATATTCCACATACAAATTAATCTCCTTCTCGGACAGAAGGTGGGCCACCTCCACTCAAAATGTCCTAATTTCCAGGCATGCCCAGAACATGTGTACCAGTCCCACATTCTCCTGCCCACATTTAGGACATGTTTGTGTTCCTGCATTCTTAAACCTTGCAATCTTCTGAGGGGTCATATATGCTCTATAACAGGATTTGTTGAAACGTTGCATTCCTGAGTCGCCTCCTTCCCCACCCTTGACATCAGCAGTTCGTAAATCCGGGAGACCTCATGGCCACCGTCTGACACATCATAAACTGTTTCTATGGCCGTGTCGGGCTGACTCTCTAGCACTATTTCTGACCAAGTGTCTTTTATCTTCCTCATCAACCTAGTGTAAGTGATATGTTGTCCCCGGTGTAAGTCAGTGTCTTCCACTAATGTGTCAAACTCTGGCGCCTTCCGGTCCTGCCACACATCCCCCAGCGCTGCTATTCCAATCGGTTCCCAATGCTTCCGGACTATCTTCCTCAATTGCTCATCAACACCAGCCAGTGCCACAAGCGGTATTTGTGGGGAACACGGGAACGGGTTCCCATGACCCGGCAAGCTCGTCACCATATCTTACGACCTAAGTCTAACCTCCTTGTCTCCCTCTCCTGCTGTGGTTTTGGCAACCATATACATTCTTTCAGGAAAAATGGGACACATTCAGCTCTCAGCCATCTGACTCCGATGTGGAGTCTTCTGATAGCCACCTCGCCACATATTATAGTTGGCTGGTCAGTAAATCTCAACGTTGGGCAATTTAACGCCCCCATGGTCATACGTATTATACAGTTTCCATAATGCTATTTGGTTTCTAGTATTGCGCCATATGAACCCTCTACATATACTTTGAAGTTTAACGAAGAATCGCTTGGGTATCATATGTGGTATATTCACAAAGTAGTGCAACAGCTTAGGTAGCATCACCATTTTTAATAGTGCCACTCTCCCCATCATAGCCAAAGGGAGCTGGGACCAGAACCTCATGCTATTCTCAATGTTAGCCACCGCCTTGTCTGTATTTTCTTTGTGTTCATCCTCGACACTGTGATGTACATAAATCCCCAGGTATCTAAAGGTCCTGGTCTCCGATTGTATCTGTAATACCGGTAATTTCTCTCTTGGTAGCCCTTTATATCTACCCAGGGGGGCTATACATGACTTCTCGGGGCTCACTGTTATGCCAGACATCACCGCGTATTGCCCCATTACTTCCAAAATGTATTGTAAGTTCTCTTCGGGATATCTTAAATACAACAGCATATCATCCGTGTACATTGATATCAGGTGTTGCCCTCCCTTCGTGCTGATTCCCACCTCTTCATATTGTTGCCTCAAATATAGCGCCAGGCGTTCAAGCGCTAGAATAAATAGCATCAGGGACCATGGGCATCCCTGTCAGGTTCCTCTAAGCTGCCATCTCTCTGAGATAACCGTCCCCCTCCTGACTCGAGCCAGTGGTTTGATGTATAGCAGTTGGACCCACCTTAAGTACTTGTGCCCAATTCTATATTCCGTCAAGGCCGCTATCAGCCAGGGCCATTTCACAGAGTCAAAGGCCTTAACTGTATATAGTGAGATTATCGCAACCTCCTGGAGGTCCTTTTCCGTTTGTTCTACAACATGATGGAGCCTTCAAAGATTTTCGGATATGCTTCTGCGCAGGACATACCCGGTTTGGTCCGGATGTGTGAGTTTGTTGATAACCGGCCTCAGCCTATTTGCCAGCACCACTGTGAGTATTTTGCTATCCTGGTTCAGCATGGGTAGCAGTCTATAAGACCCACAGTCCATGTTTGGTTTATTAAGGCTTCAGGAGCAGGATAATAATTGCCTCCCTCAGAGATTCCGGTAGCGTGCCCGTATCTAGCGCCTCATTCAACATTGCTAGTGGGGGGGGGGCAACTCCGCCTTGTACATTTTGTAGAACTCACTACGGAGCCCATCCTCCCCTGGAGCTTTGCTAGTAGGTAAGAGCTTGATCACTGCTTCCAATTCTTCCAGCGTAATAGGGGCCTCTAAGTTTTTCCCTCTCTTCTACCTCCAATTTGGGTAGGCCAATCTCTTTTAATGTTTCCATCACATCAATATCCTCTCCTTCGTCAACATCCGTATATAGTCGCTGATAGAACTCTAAAAAGCCTTTGTTTACTCCTTCCGGAGTATCTAATATTTGTCCATCCATCCCCCGCTCCACTCTAATTGTCTGTCTGGGTGTCTCATTTTTTTACAACCAAGCTAACAACCTGCCTGGCTTATCTCCCTCCGCGTGCTGCCTTTCAACATATTTTTTATAGTTCAGGTTGCATAATCTATCCCAGCACTCTTTTGTTGTAATTGTTGTATGGTTGCAGCCTCCTCTGGTGACTGGCTGCCTTTAATTATTATTGTCTCTAACTTCCCTTGCACTTCCAGTAACTCCTGCGTTATTGCTCCTTGCAGGACTTTGGATTTAGATATTGCTGCCCCCCTCACCACCACTTTAAATGCCTCTCATAATGTGCCAGCCGATTCACCGCTCCCGGTGTTTTGTTCAAAGTATTCTACTATTACTTTCTTCAGGTCCTCCCGGAACACTGTGGGCCTCATTACGAGTTTGGAGGCAGCCATGGTGCTGTTAGCACCATGGCTGCTATTAGCACCATGGCTGCCTCCAAACTCGTGTCCTGGTCCGGGTTCTTTGAATCGGGATTTACCGGGTCATTCCAACCTTGGAGGACCCGGTAAATCCCCATTCAAAAAACCCATCCCCATTCCCATTCGAGCCCCCATAGGGCTCAATGGGAATGGGGAGGGAGCTAATAATGGGCCCGTTAATAACGGGCCCATTATTAGCTCCCTCCCCATTATCTGCATTATCTGCAACTGCTGCGCTCTGATACCCCTGGGTCTGGTGCGCATTATAAATGAATAAACTAAACTAAACTAAACTAAACATATGGGCTAATCTTGCTGTATAGAGTTCTGAAATAGCTGGTGGCATCTTGGTTCGGGGCATATGTGTTGATAATACTCATCTCCCTATTTTCCACTAGCCGTCTTATGAGCACCATCCTCCCATCGGTCTCTATAGTAGACTGTAGCAGCTTAAAAGGGCCGTGTGGCGCTATCCATGTGATGACTCCTCTGGCATATGCTGAATATGTTGCTCCTATGGTGGTCCCTTTCCATTTTCTCCCCACCACCTCCTGTTTTTCCTTTGTCAGGTGAGTTTCTTGTGATAGAGCAATATCAATTCTCTGTCTCTTCAAATGCACCATGACCTTATTCCTCTTCAAGTAACTATTGAGTCCCCTGACATTCCAGGTTGCTATCCTAATGTCCCCCATCTCATACATACCCCATTCCGCCCTTTTCCTCCCTTGTCTTCCTCTCCATGCGCAGTGAGTTGTATGTGCTGGCTCGCTTCCCAACTTTTATTGACACCCTCTTAAACTCCCCAACACCCTCCCCTTGCCCCCTTCCTATCCCCAACTGTTGCCCAGCTCCATCCCTGGATCTCAGGCTACCCTACATGTAGTCCTTTCTTGGCTTACGATGGTACTTGGAACCCAGCAGGGGGTTACCACCCTATTGGTGTCTCAACTAAACTATCTACTGGGGGTAAAAACACGCTTCCTCTGTACCTCCCGTATTAATGTCACAGTATACTACGCACTTCTGTATGACATTTTTACTGTGTATATTCAAGTACAGAAGTCCACATGATGAGCATATGTAGCGGTCAATGTTTACTTCCCTCCTTACATACCCAGGGTACCGCTTTGGGATTTAATACCACTTCGCAACCAAGTCCATATCAGAGCCGCTACGTTAACATCAGCCTGGTCAATCAATAGTAGGATGTAGATTCACTTATCCTGTCTATTCCGATCCTGGTTATCCGCATCTGCCGGGCAACCCTGAGCGTCCAACCAGCTTGCCACTTCTTTGGGTGTATAAAAAAAAAATGCTTTGCCCTTGTGCAAGACTTTTGCAGGATACAAGAGCATGTATTTAAAACCAGATTCGTGCAGCCGTCTTTTTACAGCCACATAGTGTAGTCGTTGCCTCTGTACCAACATTGTGTAATCTGGGTACGCTGTGACAGTTGCCAATGCTCTGCTTATCGTTCCACCCTTGCAGAAATATTCCAGGATCTTTTCCCGATCCTTATAATTCAATATATTAGCAATGATTGCCCAGGGAGGGGCTCCTGGCTGGAGTCTCCTGGTTAGGGTTCTGTGTGCCCTTTCACCTGTAAACCATTGGTTGAGCACGCCTGCTCCTATCTCTTGAATCAGCATGTTCTCCACGTAATTTGTCGGATCTGCGCCCTCCTCCCCCTCCGGTAGTCCCACCACTCGTATGTTGTTTCGTCATGCTCACCCTTCTGCCTCCTCTGCTTGGCTTTCCAAATTGCGCACCTGTTATTGCAATATATGAACTTCCTTGGCGTTAGTCGTGCTGACATCTGTGTTGGTTTTCATTGTACTTTCTAGGCCGCTCGTGCACTCCTCTAGTGCTCTGACATCCTGTCTTAAGCGGTTACCGTCCACACTGACCGCATCAATTTTGAATTCCAACACGGTTTTTAGCTCCGGCATAGCCGCATCGATCTTGCTCCCCCATGAGGATTTCAGCTCTGCTATGGCCTCCAGGATCTGGTAATCATCCCGTGGCGGGGCAGTTGTCCCCCGTGTATCTTCCTTTGCATGTGCGGACATGTCCGGTGATTGTGGCGGTTTGGTGAAGATGTCCATCTTGGGCTGTTTCCCTTTAGCTTTAATACCTTTGAGCGCCATCACTCTCGTTGTTCTGCTGGCCTTAATTGCCTGCTGCACTATGTTATGTTATTCCTGTGCAGCGCTGTGCAACCATCTATTAGTTGTTGTCACTTCCAGGGAGCACCCCTGGATAGGTGCTGTCTCCTGCAGTTCCGCTCAGAGTTGTGTCTATTCAAGCACTGCGCTCTCACCTCCACCGCGTTCATTACCGTGGCCTGTTCCTGCTAGTCTGGGTGACCCACTCAGGCCACACTGTTCTGTGACTCCATATCAGCCTCCTTCTTCAGGTTCACCTAGGATAATCATTCTCTCCGGCTTCCCACTGCTGCTCTGGGTGGATTCTTTCCAATTTCCCACTCCAGCTCCACTTCCCGTGCTTGCGCGGGATTTCCAGCCACCACTTTCTCCTTCCCCACTAATGGCTGTGTCTGCGCTCACAGGATCTCACAGCTTCATTATGCTATAGCCGCTGTGAAGGGCTTATTACTGACCTTTCTCATGGGTCTCTGCTTTCCGCCTCCTGTCCACGTGATCTCTGCATGCGCTTCATTATGTCCATATGGTGCATAATCTGTATTGCTGTGTGTCTTTGGTCACCCTTTACTCTCTGTCTGTCTTGCAGCCCTTGTGATTGTGGCACCGTGTTTGTTTCTTGCCAGTGTTTATTTTACACATGTATTGTGCCAGTTGCTTAAGTTCTTGGTCCATTTATCTGTTCTGCTTCGTGACCAGTTTGATTTTCGTTATAATCTGCATCTCCTTTTCAGCGTGCACTGTGTGCCTGCCCCTCCTGTTCGTGGGCGGCTTACAGAACGTTTTCAGGCTTTGTTGGCCCCACTGGATCCGCCCGTAGTATCACTCTGTAATTTAACACCGGCAGTTCTATTGTTTGTTCCAAGCAGAGTTTGAGTCTTTCACGGAAATGCCGAATCTGAGCCTATCATCACATCTTGTGGTGTCCCTCAGGGTGCTTTTACTTCTCCCTGCTTCTACAATATTTTTACGGCCCCTCTGTTTGCAATGCTCGACCACGAGAATATTATATTTACCAACTACGCGGATGACACTCAATGTGTCATCCCGCTCTCTGGTTCTCACAGTTTGGATGAGTTGGCCATCTATAGAGTCTTCTCTCTAATTGAAACCTGGATGGTTCATAATAAGTTAGCATTGAACAAATCAAAAACCGAACTGCTGGTAATTGGCTCTCCACATACTATCACTAAACTTGGGCCATTGTATGATAACTTCCAGTTGGGAGAAGAATCCATCAAACCTCTAAAAAAAGTGAAAACTCTGGGAGTGATCTTTGACCAACACATGACCATGAAACAACATGTCAGTGGAATTGTTTCATCATGCGCATACTATATTAAACTTCTAGCACACCTAAGCCTCTTATTTCCCAGGATAACGCAGAGACTATTGCGAGAGCTATAATAGGCTCAAAAATAGACGATGCTCTAGCCTTCTTATGGGAATTAATAAGGCTGACTGTAACAGGCTACAAATTTGTCAAAATGGCGCTGTTAGAGCCGTTATGAAACTTAAATATAG
Organism: Ambystoma mexicanum; assembly: GCF_040938575.1. Lineage (NCBI taxonomy): Eukaryota > Metazoa > Chordata > Amphibia > Caudata > Ambystomatidae > Ambystoma > Ambystoma mexicanum. The sequence continues at coordinate 287,669,944 of NC_090932.1, read as the reverse complement.
AGACCATGTTACACCAGCGAGACGTGAGCTCCATTGGCTACCTGTGGCCACTAGATTCCTATTCCGCACTCTGACTATTGCACATAAGTGCAGATCTGGGAATATGCCTGGATATTTACAACAGCTACTATCCACAAGAACTAATACAAGATCATTGAGGTCAAACAATTTATACCTCCTGTCTGAACCAAAGTGCCACACTGTTAGAGTAGCCAATTCAGCTTTCTTCGCCAATGGACCAAGAGCCTGGAATGCTCTTCCGCTAGAGTTGAGATCTATGGACTCCTTAGAATTGCTTAAGAAACGATTAAAGACCTACTTGTTCCATTAGACAACCCCGATGCCCCTGATATATTTTCTGGCTGCCCTGCTTCATGAATATGCTTTGTTTTTTGTTAGTTCTGTCTTGTAGTGCCCTCACGCCCTCGGGTTCATGGACGCGCTATATAAATGTATTAAAGTAAAAGTAAAGTAAACTCTACCCCGTGGAATGCTCTTATCCTAAAATTTGCCATCATGAAGTTTATCATGCAGGATGCTCCTGTCATAGTCACGTCCTTGCCGGTTAAAAGAGTATTATGGCTATAGAAGTGCTGTATAGCAAAGATTATAGTATATATCTAATCCAAAATGCAGAAGAAATTACTCGTTCATCCCAATCTTCTGATATAATCACATTACTAGTCTCTTATCTACTCATAGCCCAATATCTTTAAGAAGAACCTGAATTTTTTTAATCCTCAATTAATATACTATGACCAAGCACCCACACTATTCCCCCTCTCTCTTTTATAAGCTTGTGATTCTTGTTGGGAGTATTATTTGAGGCACGCATACACAGAAATGGAAAAACAAATTGTATTTTTGTTTCAAATGTATACAATAAATACAAACTGTACAGCGTATATATCATTTTCATTATAACTCACAAGTACACATTGAACATTGGACTATTAAACCCTTTTTGGCATTTATTTGCTTGTGCGTTTAAAGCTTTAGTGCAATAATTGCTACTCTGAGGCAGAGAGTAGCAATGATCTGATCTCCTTTGAATCTTGGATGTAGAGAAAACCACATGCCCGGTCACCAGGAAAGTGCCCCTGTATACGATACAAGACACCCCAGGCAAACAAACTGGCACTGCAAGGACCCGACATGAGATAGTCCTTTCTGGTAAATGTTAACTGTGGGCAAGAAGGCAGGCATAACCTCTACAGGGTAGGTGCCGGCAGTTAAGAGGTGGAAACCTGACAGCCAACTCGCCTTCACATCCAGAGAGCCACCATCCAAACCTGCGACACATCGTTACCATCTAGTGTAGGCCCCACCTTCTCCACAAATACTGCAAGAGACATGAAACTTCTCCATAGCCTTCATAAGAGAATCTCATTGGCATTACTTATTGTATGTTAGTTTAGTTTGTATAGTTATTGAGTGCAAAACTGGCCTCAAGAAAAATCAGAGCTCTGTATGATATGATATATTTTATTTATATCGCGCTCATACACTAGTGTTTCAGAGCGCGGCCAAGCAAAGGGAGGGGAACAGGGGAGAACAAAATACGATCTTACTAGGCCCAGTGACATTAAGAACACGCAAGTGCATGGTAAAGGGAAAAGGGGGAAAGTGCGTGGAGGGGGAGAAATGGAAATTGCAGACAGAGGAGAGAACAGAATAAATAATAAGTGGGATAAATAAATAAATAAATAAATAAATGCAGACAAAAAGGTAGTGCAGCCAGACACGTGGCAAGTGCATGATTAGTCAGATAGGGTATATCTGATAAGTTCAGAAGAAGAGTGGGGGACTGTATGGGTACAGATACAGATCCTAGTGCCAAGGGTGGCCCAGAGGCAGTGCAGGAGGGAGGCAGGGTGCGTAGGTACCTTGGCCCGAAGGACAGACAGCGGCCAGGTGTTCGGTGCAGAGAGAGAGAAACACATCCGCAGGGGAATGGAGGGGGAAAGGCAGATGCAAAGAGAAAGGTCTTGAGGTGCTTCTGGAACCAGAGATGGTTCTCCTCAAGTTTCAGGGTGGCCGGGAGGCTGTTCCAAAGGGAGGCCCCAGCAGAGGACAGAGATCTGCCCCCAGCTCGTTTCTTTGAAAAATGCCCAACCCTGAGGGAATTAGACGTAGAGGAGCAAAGGGCTCGAGAAGGGAGGTATTTACGGAGGGATAGTTGAAGGTATTTCGGTCCCAGGCCCCAGAAAGCCTTGTGGACAATGCAGAGGGTTTTAAATGTAATACTTGCATCCACTGGGAGCCAATGAAGGGATTTCAGAGCTGGAGAGATACGATCCCAAGGCTTGAGGCCAAGGAGAAGTCTTGCAGTCCTGTTCTGGATTAGTTGTAAAGGGCAGAGAGTGGAGGCAGGTAGATTTAGTAAGAGGCTGTTACGATAGTCGAACCTGGAGAGAAGCAGAGCTTGGGAGACTGTGAGCTTCTGGGGGAAGGAGAGGAACGGCAGAGTACCTCTAAGGAGGTGAAGTACAGAGTTTGACTTTTTAGAGTTGTCAGAGATGTGTATGGAGAAGCAAAGTGTGGAGTCAAATATGACCCCGAGGTTCTTAGCCTCGCAAGTAGGGGGGAAGGAGGGCCAAGGGAGGCTGGCCAGAGAGTGAGGGGAAAGGATGGCGAAGGTGTACCGATGAGGAGGATCTAAGTTTTGTTGGCATTTAGACAAATATCGTTGGCAGCACACCAATTTTGAATGGCGGAAAGGCAATCAGAGATGAGGGAAGGCGAGGAGGTGGCTGAAGGAAGCCTGAAAATGAGTTGGGTGTCTTCAGCATCGCACTGGAAATTTAAGCAGAAAATGGAAATGCAGTAGGCGAGAGTTGCCAGATATTGGTTGAAAAGCCAGGGCAAGAGGTTAGACCCCTGGGGGGCACCACAGGTAGAGAGGGAGATAGCGAATAGGAAGGACCCAAGTGTTACCCGGGAGGGTCAATCAGAGAGGAAAGAGGTCAGCCAGGCCAGAGCCTGATCGGTGATACCCAGGTTGTCACGGAGACGGTTGAGCAGGATGGTATGGTTGACCGTGTCAAAAGCAGAGGAGAGATCAAGAAGGGTGAGGACAGAGAGAATGTTAGAGCCAAGGTTGGAGAGCAGGTCTTCATGGATGTTCAGGAGAGCAGTTTCCGTGCTTCTGGCAGCTCTGAATGCCTCATGTACAATAATGGTTTAATAGGATTACACTTAAGAGAGCACAAGGTACTGCAGGGCTGTGCTATACTATAGTTTAGAACAGGAGCCATCTACTGTGCATGAATAATTTACTCCGTGAAGTGGAGGGTGTTAAGTTCCTCAATGTTTGTTTCCTCTTTTATTCTTTTTTACATTTTTTCTGCTCTGATCTGGCCAGGTCCTGGCTTCTTGTGGACCATTGCCCACCGGGCTTGGTGAACTTGTTGACTAAGTAGGAGGTGCCATGCAAGGTGGCAGCTTTATAAATAATGCTGCTGATCTTGAAGCTGATGCATGCATTTAGGTGCAATTAATATAGACCAATGGGTGTGGGTGAAATGTGGTAAAATCTTTGGAAGCCTTTCATGAGGCAGGCTGAAGCGTGGAGGATGCCCCTTATTGATTCATTAATGCCAGGGTGGAGGTAGGAACACGGGTGAGCAGGGTGTTTCAACTGGCCAGGCGAGAAAGGCCATGGGCCTGTGTTGTGGTTCAGAAATGATTTTCTGGGAGGAAGGGCTTGAATTTCTGAAAAAGTGTGAGTTGTTATGCTGTTGTCTGGGTTTCCTTTTCAAGGCACTTTTTGCCAGGAAAGAAGGCTGTCAATGTGGAATCCCATGGTCTTAATTTATGGTGTCAGCTGTGGGAGGAAGCATTGATGGTGTGGAGCTTGATGTATGCGCTGGATGTCCAGGTTTGTATAAGGGTGAGACAGGCCTTGAGCTGGTGGATATATTTACGTTGAATATCATTTGTGCATTGGTGATGTGGATTTGACTGGGGGCAAGGATGGATCCCAAGTACATTTAGCGATTGAAGATCCAAGGTCAGTGGATACTTGTTGGAATCCACAGAAGTCAACCTGGAGGGGAGATCTTGAGGTATCCACCTGAACAAACTAATGGTGTTCGTCTAGGTATGAGGTGAACAACTGGTGGAGGATCTCAGTGATTCCCATGTGATCATGTAATATGTCAAAGAGGGCTTAATGGTCCATTGTGTCAAAGGCTGTGTGGAGATCGAGCCATACCAGATGGGAAGGGTGGCCATCACTGAGGATATAGACAACATTGTCTACAACTTGGATGATAGAAGTCTCTCTGCTGCATCCGGTTTGGAAACCATTTTGGCAGGACTGTAGGGATATGTTGGTGTCAGTGTGTACTTGAAGTTAGTGTTTACTGCTCTATTGAGGAGCTGGCCCTAGAATGAAAAGCACATACTTCTTTTTCTAGATATTTAAGGTCAGGATATACCTGGCTGTGGTGTCCTGCTTGGTGTAGGTCTACGTTTCATTTCATTAAGCATTTCAGTCTGCCATTTAATTATTGCATTCAATCTTTTTTCCTTGACCTTTTTTTGTCTTTGTCTTGAAACTCAACACTTCTATGCATGCCCTAAGTTTATCAGAGCCTATTGCCAGTACTATGTATTTCCCATGTATATCAGAGCCCATTGCCATTACTATGTATGCCCCAATGGTTCCAGAGCCTGCTGCCATTTCTATGCATGCCCCAAGTGTATCAGAGCCTATTGCCAGCTCTATGTATGCTCCATGCATATCGGAGCCCACTGCCATTATTATGCTTGCCCCATGTATACCAGATCTTGCTGCTACTACTATGCATGCCCCATGTACATCAGAGTCTATTGCCAGTACTATGTATGCCCCATGTATATCAGAGCCCATTGCCAGTACTATGCATGCCCCATGTATTCCATAGCCTGCTGCCACTTCTATGCATGCCCCTAGTGTATCACAGCATATTGCCAGCACTATGTATGCCCTATGTATATCAGAGCCCATTGCCATTACAATGCTTGCCCCACGTATACCAGAGCCTGCTGATGCTACTATGCATGCCTCATGTATATCAGAGCCTGTCACCACTACTATGTATGCCCCATGTATATCAGAGACTGCTTCTAATACTATGCATGCCCCATGTGTATCAGAGCCTATTGCCTGTACTATGCATGCCCCATGTGTATCAGAGCCAGTCACTACTAACACACATGCCCCATGTGTGTCAGAGCCTGCTCATAATTCAATGGATGCCCCATGTATATCAGAGCCTGTGCCCACTACAATGTATGCCTCTTGTATCTCGAGGTTTGCTGCCTTAAGCATCTCAGGGACTGTTGCTAGCCAGGAGTCAGCTCCCCTCTTGCCGACTCAGACCACTAAACATGCTAACCCCACCCTAACCAATGTCACATGCACGCCAGAGACAACTGGCCCTACCACTCCTGATGTAGACCCTGCACCTCTAACTACCCCTGTTGCCTCTGGCTCCACCAAGCTTGATACCCAAGCTACGGCCTACCACGCATTGGCCCTAGGGCCTGCCAACAGCATATCTAGCGCCACAACCAACAGCAATGCTACAACTGCAAATATCCAAGGAGAACTGATCAATGCCAGATCCCTCCCAGCCCCTGCCCTCAAGATTTTTTGATCTCATCACCTTTAATACATTGGATCTACTAGCTATCATGGAAACATGGCTGCATGCAGCTGTGGGACTGTCCCTTTCCTTTGCCTTCCCAGATAGTTATAACATCTACAGGAAAGACTGACCCATCACCAAAGAGAGGGGGCGTGGCCCTCATTGCCAAGATGCAATTGGCTGTTAGAGAACTGCCCAACCAGACATTCCACTTGGGAGAACTGCTCTCGATCAAACTATCCTTCTCTAACATCACCTCGCTAACCATCCATATTGTCTACAGACCACCAGGCCTCTTACTCTCCTTCGCCGAAGACATTGCTTGTCTCCTTTCCAACAATACCAAACCTTCCTCTAGAATCTTCCTCATGGATGACATCAATCTAGGACTCAAAGACCCCACTGACGTTAATGCCCAGGTCTTAACCAACATGATGGAATCTCTAGGTTTCACACATCACATCACTTGTCCTATACATAACAAAAGTCATACGCTAAACTGGTTGGCAGATATGAACGGTAAAACCAACATAATCTCCAATACCATATGCCCTTGGTCCGATCATAATGCATCCCCTTCTCCATCCCTAAGTTAACCTTAACCAGTGCTTCACCACAACTGGCCTCAGCCTCTCGGTCAAGAAATACCTGCAACATTACACCAGCGAACATGCTCCTGTTGTTACATCTCATCTTGGACATTCGACACTCAGCTTGAGATCCCAACTGCATGTTAGAGCTCTACAACCAAACTATGCTTCTAGCCATTGACAAGGTTGCTCCACTGAGCACACGCAAACCTAAATTTATAGCTCATCTGAACGCCTTGTAAAGCCCTAACCTTATAGCCTTATGCTACAAATACTACCCTCACCACCTCCCCCCACCCTGGCCCCTCACCCCATTTGAATTCAGATCAGTCCGTATATTAGAAGTCACTAAATTCATTGAAGACCTGAAGCCGTTGAGATGCCAAGGAGACATTTTCCTAGCTCCCTTCCTTAAAGACTGCGTGGCGGAACTCGCCCCTTTCATTACATCGCTCATCAACAATTCCTTTGCACATGGTACTGTCCCAAACAGCCTAAAAGATGCCTGCATCCTCCCGCTCTTAAAAAAAGAAAACTACACTAGACCCTAATATCTCCACTAATTAGCACCCCATCACCACCGTCCCCATTCTACTCAAAACTTTGCACAGAGCAGCATACCTGTAAATACAGAAATATCTTGAATCCAACTGTGGAAACAGAGAAATTGATATGAGGCCGGGAAGCCCAAAGGAAACACACCAACACAGGTTACAAAGAACATACAAAGTGCTTTATTCAAAAGCTACAACAATTACCAAAAAGTCAATTGACAAACGGATAGCTATTCGGCCCTCAGAGTAACAGAATGAACTATCAACGGTAGTTCACTGTGTTAGTGTGAGAGACCGTACATTGGGATACTCAGGTTTTTATACTTTTTATCCAGTTCTGGCCAACCCCCTCGCGGGTTAACCATTCTTAGAACCAGGCCTAGAGTTCGTTGCCAGGTCAATCCCATAATGTATGCATTTCGATCAGTTTCGCTGATACAGTTGTTCATTTACACACAGGTCAGGGATAGGACAAGGTCTCAGTTCGCGACCCCAACAAGTAGCCTGCAGGCATATTACTTATTCATGTGTGCGGAGGTCACAACGGCCAGAATCCCACTCGAAATGTCATTCGGCCTCCATTTTGATGTTCAGGGTGACTTCCACACTACAAGAGAACCTAAAATGGCGGCTAAATCCAAGATGGCGATTTACACAATACATTAAGGTCAAGACCTTGCCGCGGAATCTATTTACACAATGTTTTAGACAACTTGGCGTAGGCCAACACACATTCAAACAATGCGATAGGAGGTATAATATTATTTCGATTCCGACAGACCCTCCTTTTGGCCTATGCCAAGTGCTAAACATTATTCCCAATACTTTTGAAAATAACTCCACGTGCTATCATCCATAGATTCTGCATCATTGTCTGTTATGTCTATAGCCATAAGGTCGTTCATAAAAACCTCTTGTAACATGAATTCTTTAGATGCTGTATCTGGGGCATATATTTTATGCCCTATTGTGCTCACTGCTTGGGCACAACATCCCCCTAACATTCCACATATACTTGGGAGGCATTGAAAACAGCAACAAAGGAATAGCAAGATCCCTAAAATAACCAGAATAACGGAAAGCACCTTCCAACCCCAAGATCGTAAGGAATCCCAGAACCAAGTGCTAAGATTCCAGTCTCCTACAGGGATATGTACTTCAGAACTGAGAGTATGTAAGTTCTGAATTGCTTTAAAAATTGTTGGCGAGGAGTCTGGTACGAAAACACAACAAGCGGACCCCACTAATTTGCATACTCCACCTCGTTCCGCCAAAATGACATCTAATGCCATCCGATTTTGAAGTGCTACCAATCTTATTGCTTTTTGCTCTAAGGTCATATTGTAGAGTATGTCCGTGGTCCGGTTGATCGTTCTCTCCAGTACCCTTGCTAATCCCCTAATGTTCTCTGAGTTTGTTATTTGTCCCCAAAAGCGCACAACTGATTTCGCTATGTCTCCCAATACTTGCCCAGGGGTATCTCCGTTCTCGTCTCGCCGTGGGCGAGCCTTTGAAACCTCCAATGTACTAGCTACAAATACCCCGGGTAACAATATTCCTAAATAACAGGTTCCCTGCCAATCCTTAGGCAACCAGGGAAATGCTAAACTACCACAAACAAAATAAACAGGCCCCCCTACATACAGAGGCCTGTTTTCCCCAGTCAAATTTACAACGTTTTTACAACCTTCAAAATCTCCCATCGGCCTAGTGCCATTTCTCTGTACACAGAAGGGAACCGAGTCAGGACTGTGATTTATAGAATAAGAAGGAGGTACAGTGTCCTTATTGCCTATCGGAGCCATTTTAAAGGAAATCAGAGTTTGAAAAGGAAGAGATAGTTTGTCAGACGGCCTAATAGAAGCGACGTTAGGTTTACTTCTATTTGCGAAAAGCAAGCATCCCAGGGGAGTCAATTCACGTTTCTCGAAATCATTCAGATTAGTTCCATCAAAGTTCCCTGAGATGCTATCATTCCATCGGCCAAAGAATAGTGCTCTAAGAGAGGCATAGCAAGCAGTCGTTAAAGGTAGAGGATGTATATACCATCCCAGTCCCTTGTTCCCATGTTGCGGTAAATGTGTACAAATCCAACAATTACTCTTATTAAAAATGGCATGAGTAGCATTCATTACTATCATCAGAGTGTTATTATGATACTTTTGTCTATGTTGGGAGTCTCTAGGGGACAGAGTGTGAAGGTGTACAGAGGGAGTCAAAACAGTTGGTACAATCTCGGTCGGCAATAAAGGTTTCAAAGGATAGATTTCTTCAAAATACCAAAGTCCTACAGCAGCAGTTGCAAAAATAACAATTATCATTATCAACACACAACAGTACGTTTTCGGGGCCCAGGCACATTGTTCATTGTTCGATTTGGTCACCCCCGTATTTACAAGTCCAGTGCGGGGAGCAGCAGCGGAGGTGGCAGGCATCGTAGTTCCTCAATCGACGACCCCAATGTTCGTTGCTGGCGACGCTACGGTCGCGCGATTTCTTAGTCCTTCCCAACCCTAGCCAGCAGAATCCCTTTTGTTCAACAAAACTTTCTTTTAACAAGAGAATTTCCGATCACTTCCTTTTTTCGAATGCACGCAAAACTCGTGCCGTAGTTCTATTTCCTTGATCGAAGGTTGTACCTGGTGGTACCCAAAATTGTCTGGTCCGGAAGCAAAGTATCGTCACTTCCTGAGGGAAGCGACGTGTCGGTGGCGACAGAAGTCGCAGAGCTCGAAACAGTGTTTTCCGGAAGTGATTTTTCAAGAGAGTGCGGAGATGAAATGGACTGTTCCCCAAGCTCCACGGGCTCAGAGAACTTCTCCGACGTACTCACAGCGCTGTTTGCTACTCCAAGATCAGAGACTGTAGCGTCAGCGAGGGGTTCTGCTTCTTCTGTAACATGTGGCGTCGGGTGAGGAAGTTTCTTGACGTGCGTCGCGTGAATCTAGTTCTTCTTTCCAGCCACCCGCACTGCTGTCCTGGTGACCAACAACACCTGATGGGGTCCCCGCCAGCGAGGCGCGAGACAGGAAGACCTCTCGTAGGCCTTCACTAAGACCCAACTTCCGGGCTGTATATCGTGTCCTGGGCCCGTGAATCGTACAGGTAAAGCTGATTAAACCTGGTGATAAATGAAATACAGGTTTTTAGTTAACTGGTTACAGTAGTCTACAAGCAATACATTTTCCACCTCTCTCAGGGCTTTAGGTTTCGGGAGACCCCAAATGTTAGCAGGTCTCCCCATCACTACTTCAAATGGAGAAAGCCCAGTTCTAGTCTGAGGTGTGGTACGCATAGCTAATAACACAATAGGTAAGGCATCTGGCCATTTTAGTTTGGTATCAGCACATGTTTTTGCAAGTTTATTCTTTAAAATACCATTGTGTCTTTCCACCAACCCAGCGCTTTGAGGATGTCTAGCTGAATGAAATCGTTTCTCAATACATAGGGCTGTACATATTTGCAAAATTACTGCTGCGATAAAGTGAGGGCCATTATCCGACCAGATTATCCTCGGGAGCCCAAATCGAGGAAAGAATTATTTTACCATAATCTTTGCAGTGGTCATGGCGGTAGCATCTTTGACGGGGAAAGCCTCGACCCACTTACTGAAGGCACAAATAATTACAAGAACATATTTCAGATTATTACATCGTTCCATCTCAATAAAATCAAAGTGGATAACCTCAAAGGGAACAGAAGGGGGCCCAAAGCTTCTCCTTGGAGTCACTGTCCCCTTCCCCACATTGTGCTGTAAGAAGATCATACAGTTCTGGATGTGCCTCTTTGCAGTCTCCAGAATCTTGTCATTTACCCAAACTTGTTCTAGCATTTTCGTGATCTGCTGGGCACACACATGCGTAGGACCGTGTGCCATTGTAACCATTGCCAATACATATGAATCAGGGAGCAACCATTTCCCTTCGGATGTATCCACCCAACACCCTTCATCATCCAGTTTCCCCATCCCTTCAGCCCACCTTTTAGATTCCTCTATCGTGGCATCAGTTTGAATATCTCGCACAGACCCAATACCTTCATCCATTATGCAAGCATCTCTCATTTCCCTCGAGGCATACATGTCCGTGCTAAGGTCTGTGGCCGTTTGTCTGGCTATCAAATCTGCAAAAGCGTTCCCTTTGCCCACATCATCTATAACTTTCCGATGTGCTGCACATTTTATGATCGCTAACTGTTTAGGGAGTGAAAGCGCCGAGAGTAATTGCACTATTAAGGGGCTATGCTGGATCTTGGTCCCATGTGAGGTCAGGAACCCTCTTTCCGACCAGAGCTTTCCAAAGTTGTGAGCCACCCCAAATGCGTACTGACTATCAGTATATATATTTACTCTATGCCCCTGGGAAAGTTCACAAGCTCGGGTCAACGCTATAATCTCTGCGGCCTGCGCGGAGTTATGCGAAATTCTCTTAGTTTCGACAACTTTGCTCAATGTAGTAACTGCATAAGCAGCTGTAGATGTACCATCCGAAAGTTTGAAGCAGGAGCCATCGCAAAACAGCTCCCCTTCTGCATTCTCCAAAGGAGTATCTATGAGATCTATCCTGCCCTTCGTTTCTTGTTCAGTGGTATACAGGCAGTCATGTATTTCTCCGTCACCGCAAACAGTGTTTTGCGGGAAAGGTAAGAGTTCAGCCGGATTAAGAACACAACACCTCTTAATTTGAATATGAGGGGCAAACAGAATTAGTTCATACCTTATTAACCGCGCAGAGGTGAGGTGTTGCGTTTGGGTTTTGTTCAATAGAATGTCAACAGAGTGAGGTACCATCAAAATCAAATCATGGCCTAGGACCATTCCCTCACTCTGTTTTACAGACGCGGCAGCAGCAGCGACAGCGTGCAAAAATCTTGGCAAAGCGCATGCGACAGGATCAAGGGCGGAGGAGTAGTAGCCGCACGGCCTATTCTTCCCTCCATGTTCCTGTGTTAACACAGCCAAAGCACATCCATCACATTCATGCACAAACAACACAAAGGCCTTGTCATAATTTGGAGTACCCAGAACCGGTGCCGAACATAGCGCGGTTTTGAGAAGCTCAAATGATCGTTGATGTTCCGATTCCCATGGCAGTGGCAGAGAAATGCCCTTCTTCGTCAAAGCCAACATCGGTTTTATCACTAGTGAGAAATTCGGTATCCACAACCTACAGTAAGAAGCCATACCTATCAGGGCTCTGACTTCCTTCTGTGTATTTGGAACAGACATGCCAGAAATGTGTTTTATTCTTTCAGGTGTCAATCTTCTCCCCTCCTTTGACAGAAGGTAGCCTAGATAGGCAACCTCCTGACAACAATATTGACATTTTTTAAGCAAAGCTTTGTGACCATTTTTAGCCAGATGAACAAGCAACAGTACAGTGCCTCCTTTACAGGCACTCTCAGAGTCTGCAGCCAAAAGCAAATCGTCAACATATTGAAGCAGCGTACAAGTAGGTGGCAATTCAAGGGTGTCGAGCTGCTCTTTCAAAGCTCTACTATAAATGCTGGGACTTTCAGTATACCCTTGGGGTGCCCTTGTAAATGTAAATGAGCGTCCCCCCAAGGTGAACGCAAACAGATATCTGCGTTCTTTATGTATAGGAATACTAAAGAAGGTGTTTTTTAGATCCACAACGCTGAAGTGCGTAGCCGTAGCAGGGATCATTGTCAATATCGTCATCACATCAGGCACAATAGGAAATTGTGGGGCGACCACTCTGTTAATAGCACGGAGATCGATTATGAACCGGTATGGAATTGCATTGTCGCCTTTCTTATATACAGGCAACATCGGACTGTTACATAAACTACCTTTAATCTCCTCGATCACCCCACGATGCACAAAATCGGAGACAATGCATTTCAAAGCACGTTCGCCTTCTACTGATATTTTATACTGCGGGATGCGTGGCAGTTTCATTCCATGTTTCAGAACTATTTGAACAGGCTCAATCTGTAACACTCCGACATCATTGTCGTCCACTGCCCACAAACATTCCGGGACAATGCTAAACTCGGGAGGTAAAGGTCGAATCAAAAACTGAGAATTAGGAAGTTGCTGTGGTGAAACCGTCAGCCGTACTCCATCCGAAAAACAATGAATTACTGCGTTCAATTTCTTTAACAAATTCAACCCCAGCAAATTCTCTCCACAGTTTGAAGTGAGAAGAAAAGGACAATGGTCCGTAAAGGGACCCAAAGAAACGGATACCGGCGCAGAAACCGGACAGACAGTTGGTATACCAGAAAACCCTACAGAAACATTTGTTTGCCCTGACAGTGGGATGTTTGGAACCCGAGATTGATTAATGGAGCACTTCTGTGCTCCAGTGTCAATCAAAAACTGGTGTTTCCTATTCCCTACTAATAATTCAACGTAGGGGCCTTTCTGATTAACGGGAATAGGCAAAGGTTCCAAACCCTGCTTCGGGCAATCCTAATGGAATAGAGCCTCGTCAGAAGGAAGCTCTTCAGAAAGGTAGGCAGCAGAAGGGTGATCAAATATGTTCCTCGAGTCCATACTCGAGGTCTGATTTTCCCGTGAAAAAGGCTGCTGAGAATCTTGTAAAAGCTGACCTTTGTCAGGGCCCCCCACTCCAGGGCGGCCCCTAGGTCGTCTATCCATACCCCCAAACGCACTGTTTGACCTCTGGCGAAGGACAGGGCACTGTGCTCGCCAATGACCTTCCTGGCAGGAATAAGCACATTGATTAATATTCACAGGACTCAAAGGAGCATTTCCTTTTGGCACGTACTGACCTCTAGTCTGTGTCGTGCCTCCTCTGGGGTTTCTAACAATTTGCTGTAATAATAATTTGGTTTTCAAATCTCCCTTTCTCTTTTCAATTTTTTCCTTCTCATTATTAACACGGTTCTCATAATACTGAGCCATGTGCAAAACCTCAGATTGAGATTTTGCCTGCCAAGCGCTCTCAGAGGACATAATCTGTGACTGGATGTCAGGTAACAATCCACGTACAAATTTGTCCACGAACAACCTCTTCCCCGACTCTGTACCTAAATCCTGTCCACTGAAGTCAGAAAATACCTGCTCGAATCTATTAAAAAATTCGGTGGCGCCTTCAGTTTTCCCTTTGACACAGGCCGTAAGCTTGTCCCAAATAATCCTTTTCTCTGGAATTATAGTTTTTAGTTTTGCAACAATTCTATCAGGCAAAGTAAGTATTACCTGTGGTGGTTTCGCACCAGCTGGCCTTTCTCCATCAATTCTAATCATATTAGCCCACGTATCTCCCAACCCCGGCACATCATCTATTGTCCGAACCTGTTTCCATACATCTACGGGTAGGAGTACAGGGAATAACAAGTCAATGTCACTAAAGGTGAACACAGAGGACTGCAAAACGGACTCTATTTCTTTGTAAAACCCCGTCGGGTTTTTCCTGATATCGGGAACTGATTGTCTAATTGCGTTCACTTCCTGTCGTGAAAACGGGACGTGAACAAATTGCGATACATAATGTGCAGGGATATCCACAGCAGGGGCACCAGTCCCAGCGTTGGCGGGGATCTCAACTTTTGGGACAAAGGTCGGAGGAACCTCTCTCATAGGCAACTGAGATATAGGTACCTCCGGCCGCTTACTAAGCAATAGAGCCAGGTCGAGCGCTAAGGCAGCTGTAGAAGTATCTGGCGAGAAAGCCCTTTTACAAATCCCCAATAATTCTATGGGGCAACTAACCCTCTTCCTTACATATTCCTCTTGCAGGTGCTGTACCATCACCTGAATTACCTTTCTTTGCATTTCTACTGTATACTGACTATACGTGTCATACACTTCGTCTGGCGGTATCGATGAATCCGAGATCCATCGAACCGCATCTTTAGTACAAATTCGTACTTCCTCAGGTGCCGCTCTACGGCACGGAAGGAACCGTGTCTGTACATATATTCTATCATCTTCGTCGTCCTCATCTCGTGACTTTTCAAAGTCTTTCCTAAACTCAAACAATTTTTCAACATGTCCATATACCTTCTGCTCTGTGTCTCTTGAAAGTGCCAAAGCATTCAGATCTCTCACCCCTTGTGGAAGAACTGAATTTTGTAATCTACCCCACATCACACACAAATGAGTCCCCAGACCTTGGATAAAAACATTTTTCTCGGGAAAACTATTCAAATTAGATAATGTGGAAAAAACATTAACTTGATCACCTTTCTCCATGCAATGCTTAGCCCATGCAAACAATTCCTGTTTCTTATCTGCAGAAACAGTACTACGAGTCACAATCTTTGATCCTGCACCTGGATCGACTTCAGTCAATACAGAGCCACTCGGGAGCGGAGGTATAGGTAAATTTAATAAAGGTGCAACTATCGGTGCAAAGGGAAGGGGCGGTGCGATAGGCGAAGGAACAACAACCAAAGGACTAAGAACAATAGGTTGTACAACGGGAACAGGAATAACAACAGGAGCGACAACAGGAATGGGCAGAGCGCCCAAAATAGGAGCATATGGAGGTGGCGCTGAGGCATCAGGGCTGCGTTCATTTAATAACTTCTCAATAAATTCCTCAGAAACATGGAAATCTTTAGAGGGGTAAATTTTCTGGATCCCGAGTGAAAAGGCTCTATCCATATTTTTAACTAATTCTGAACGTTTTTCTTTATCATATAGTAATGCTTTTTCGGCGTTTGTTTTATGACGACGTGCATGCTTATCCCTACTTTTAAGCTGCTGTAATGCTTCTTTCTTCCAGTTCTGTAACACATTAAAGGCTGCTGGTCTGGCCTTTTTCTTTAACAAGATCGATTCTAAGTATTCAATACGGGGGATCTCAAAACTACCGTTGATTGGCCACTGAAATTCGGAGGCATGTCTGGTCTGTCTGTGCCAAATATCATTAAATACTATACTTCCAATGCCATACTTACAGTACATAGTACACGCCAGCGACCCCCCCTGTGGTGCCGGGCGGCTAAATTCCAAGGATTGTCGATCGCTGCGGAACAGAGCCCTAAAGCAGATAGACAATTTCCCAGGCATTTCACAAAAAATTGGTGTTACCTGGTCAATAATTGTGTCTGCAGATACAATACGCCAAATTCAAATTGTCAGGGTTAAATTAAGAGCCGGGTCACGACTGCACCTGACCAAACCTAAGGAGGACCGTACGGTTTACCAAAGAACTTACCTAACAAATTTTACCTTGTGTTTGGTGGTTTCGGCAAATCTGCCCACCTCAAAATTGGACCCTCGTCAAGATGCCGTGTCAGACCACACGACTATCGTCCAAGGATCGGATCGTGCAGCGCTGCCGAGGTATCGCGTCTCGATCGGTCGGGCCCGCAGAATCACACCGTCCGATCCCGGTTCGATAGTCTGCGTCAACCTTCAATGATCCGGCATCAATCTTGAGGGTCCCTATTCGGGCGCCAACTGTGGAAACAGAGAAATTGATATGAGGCCGGGAAGCCCAAAGGAAACACACCAACACAGGTTACAAAGAACATACAAAGTGCTTTATTCAAAAGCTACAACAATTACCAAAAAGTCAATTGACAAACGGATAGCTATTCGGCCCTCAGAGTAACAGAATGAACTATCAACGGTAGTTCACTGTGTTAGTGTGAGAGACCGTACATTGGGATACTCAGGTTTTTATACTTTTTATCCAGCTCTGGCCAACCCCCTCGCGGGTTAACCATTCTTAGAACCAGGCCTAGAGTTCGTTGCCAGGTCAATCCCATAATGTATGCATTTCGATCAGTTTCGCTGATACAGTTGTTCATTTACACACAGGTCAGGGATAGGACAAGGTCTCAGTTCGCGACCCCAACAAGTAGCCTGCAGGCATATTACTTATTCATGTGTGCTGAGGTCACAACGGCCAGAATCCCACTCGAAATGTCATTCGGCCTCCATTTTGATGTTCAGGGTGACTTCCACACTACAAAAGAACCTAAAATGGCGGTTAAATCCAAGATGGCGATTTACACAATACATTAAGGTCACGACCTTGCCGCGGAATCTATTTACACAATGTTTTAGACAACTTGGCGTAGGCCAACACACATTCAAACAATGCGATAGGAGGTATAATATTATTTCGATTCCGACACAACAACCTCCTCGGCCTACGCCAGTCTGGCTTCCAACCAGGACGCAGAATGTTATCAGAGCTCTTAGACTTAAAAATCCAAATGGAAGAAATCATTGAAAATGGGAACCTAGTCGTCCTCGCCCTGCTCGACACTTCTCGTAAACTGCCCATTTATCCACTAAAGCCATAGCATGGATCGAGTCCTTTCAATCCAACCGTACAATGAAGGTATTCTCTAAATCAGCAGCTGTTACCCCAGCTCCAGTCATATGCGTTGTTAGTCAACGCTCTATCGTCCCACTGACACTTTACAATATCTTTACGAAGCCTCTGTTCGACCTCCTGGACAAACAAGTTGTCTCCTATACCAACTATGCGGATGACACCCAGATCCTCCTTTCCATCTCTGGTAACTACAACACTGACACTAATGCCCTCAACAAAATATATCAAAATATATCAAATCAGCCAAGCCTGGATGGCTCAATATGAACTCTGCCTAAACAATGAAAAAAGATGAGTTGCTCCTAGTGGGGAAGAAAAACCTGATTAAACAAACTGGAGGACGGTTACAAATCCTTAGTCATACACGGGAACTCCATCCTTGTCTTGAATGAAGTAAAAATCTTAGGGGTCTATCTGAACTCCTCGCTCTCCCTGTCAAGACAGGTGAATGCAACTTTGTCTGCGGCAGCCTACACGTCCAAAATTATTAACGCCTGCAGACCATTCCTGACTCCCGAAAGTTGCATCACACTAGCTAGAGTTCTAATCTTGTTGAGGCTAGATTATTGCAACACCCTCTACCCAGGCTCAACCGCAGTCAACATCAAAAAATTACAAGTCATCCAAAACAATGCCCTAAGAGCGGCATTGAATATTCCCAAAAAGGAGCACATCTCATCAGCCAGATAAATTCCCGTTGGCTGCCGGTTCGAGACGGCATCATGTTCAAAACTCTCTCTGTCACTCACAAATGCTTAGCCAACACGGCCTCCAAATATCTCTCTAACAAATTTGCTAAACCCCAATCAAACAGACCCACCTGTGCTGCTCACTGGCAATTCCTCACTATACCTAAATTCAAAAGGGAAAAGGCAGGGGGTCGCAGCTTCCCAGTCTTGGTGGCAAAACATTGGAATGCCCTCCCTCTGTTCCTAGGATCAGATTCCTCCCATTGGTCCTTCTGTAAAAACCTAAAAACATGCCTATTCAAGCAAGACCCATAGGTCACAATGCTAGGACACTGCCCCTAATTACTCTATTATTACCTCTTATAGGTACAGGTCGCCACCTAGACTTTTTCTGTTCTGACTGTATCTACTGTATTATGCCTGTAATGTAACCAGCACCCAGATGCCTTTGGGTTTGGCGCGCTATACAAATGTCAAATAAATAAATAAATAATGCCCAAAGGCTCTTTTGGAAAGGCCAAAAGCTGAACGACTGTTACCTGGGCATCATCTACTTTCAATATTGCAGTGTCTCGGCTCAAAGCTGTCTTGGATTTTACATTTGGTTTTCCTGCTTAGGGCTGCCATTTTATTATCTTTTGCTCTTTGGGGGATGAAACACGATGTACCACAGGTCTCAGAATGCCTTTAGGTTGGGACAAAAGAGCTAAGCAAGAAATGTTGGTATGTCAATTAGCCAGGAGGGAAGGAATGTACTGAGCACTTCAGCACGTCCATCTCCATTCTGCATAAATATAGACATGTATTGAGGGGCACTTTAAGGGGATCAAAGAACTCTATAGTGAAAGGTTTGGGGATCTTCTGGGAAAACCGCTGGAGGCTACAAGTAACCTGGCCAGTCTTGCTTGACTGCTTTTCAGCTATTTGGCTTTTCCTTTGGTCTGTAAGTGGTTTCAACCCAGCACTCCACCTAAGTCAATGCCTAGTATGGGATGCCCAATGAAAACCCTTATTTATATATTTTTATGTCAAAAGTTCTTTTATTTCTGGATGATGTACCCTTATATAACGCCCCTCTCTTTGAATTCCCCCGGTCTCACTGAACGAAGAAGAAGGTTTGTATTGCAAATTAAAAGATTTATTTGAAGAATTGAACAATGTATATCACACTCATATATATGATTAGTACCCGGCGAGAGTCAAGCAGAATGCAACACGCATTCTGATTGGCTGTCGCCGGGTCCTTACCCGGCCGGGAATCCCTCCGCCGGGATTCCACGGCCTTTGTCCCCGGCGGGGGGCGTAAGAGCCCCTCAGCCAATGAGGAGGCTCAAACCCGGGCCATCCCCGCTCCGAGCCTCCCCGAGGCTGAGAGGCTGCCTTCACCCCTCGCCAGGGACTCAGATAAGTCTTTTTATTTTTTTTTATTCCCTTCCCTCCCCTCCCTGAAACCCCTCCCAACTTACCTTCTTGTTCCTGCGTCCCCGGTGGGGGACGAAGGAAGCCTCCAGCCGTGTGGAGACTCGGAGCTCCACACGGCCAGGGACACAGGTACGTTATTTTCTTTTTTATTCCCCGTCCCACTCCCGCCCTCCCAACCCCACTTACCTTCTTTTGATCCTTTTTCAGGAGCGGACGCGCTGCGAACAAGTGTTCCCAGCGCGTCCGCTCACGATGGCCACCGCCATGGAAAGGGAAAACGGACTCCGTTTTCCCTTTCCATGGCGGCGGCCATTTTCTTGGCCATTTTTTTTTCTGTCCCGTAACGCTGCAGCGTTTTGGGACGGATAAAAAAAATGCTTTTAGTGCCCCGGTCATGCACATAATGCGGGCCGGGGTACTAATAGCAATATAACCCGAGCAGCGGGGGCATTACGGACTCGCCCTGAGTCGGTAATGCCCCCACTGCTCGGGTTATATTGCTTAAATAATATCTGAATATCACACTTATGAATATTTATGCAATGATCAGCAATGGGTAATATCACAATATCAACAATCTCTTTAATCGGTTAGGAGTAGGAATAGGAACAATAATGTAGCACGGAATACTTTGTATGGTTCAAGGAAATGCAATGATAGGAAAGAATGCAACACAGAAATAAAACTTGAAATGACTTCAATCAAAGACAAGGTGATCACTCTTTCCCCCTGTTATTACTCACTCCCCCCAATATGCAATATGAAGAGATGGAATGAGGGCAAACAGGTATCAGGAATAACAATCAACAATTGCAGTTTCAATCCCGATTCCCCCCAGCAAGCAGAGAGAAACAGGGCTGATTTTAAACAGGTCAAATGCTTTTGAATGTAATATGAAGTGATGGGAAACATGCTAAAATGACTTTAATTCGCTAAATGGGATTCAGAACTAGTGAGAGTTGCTTTGGATTGGTTCAGGACAACACTAGCAATGATTGTAGAAGGATTAGCAGATGGAAAACGAAATTCAGAAGTTGAAAGCAAGAAATAGCTGTTTTTAAATGTGGTGAAATTGAGCCAAATGCGAAATCGCTGCAAACTTTTCAGCGCACAAAAAACACGATTACAGCAAAACTATAAGGATTTGGAATGCGGTTCTTAGTTCGTTTGAAAGCTGAGGATGTTAGCTTCAAAATGACATTAAATTCCGTTCCTAGCATGTACGGTACAGAAGTTACAGAGGTTTTTGTGAAGGTAGATTTTTCTCAAAAAGGGTCAAGATTCCAAAAAAAACTGGCCGAGGCATTCCAATCAGTTAACGACGATCTGGGCTTGAGCGACACACACCACACAGAAAAAGATTGAGACCCCGATTTCACTTTTTTCTCGAAACCCCATGCTACTTTCTCCCGTATTGATTATATCTTGGTGGACGCCACAATCCGGGGCGAGGTCACGGAATCAGGGGTAGAGGTGGTTCCCTGGACAGACCACGACATGGTTAGAATAAAAATGGGTGTGCCCCCGGCCCCGCCACCTGGGTCCTTATGGAGGTGTAATGACCTCCTTCTGCATGACAAAGAGGTGCGACAATCCCTTCTTACAGCTATCACCGAATACTTCTCTATCAACGACAATGGGGAGGTCGGAGTTATGGGTGTATGGGAGGCATTCAAGGTGACCATTAGAGGCATTCTCATCGAGACAGGTTCAAGAAAAAAGAGGGAGAGGGGCCAGGAGGAGACACGGTTGAGGAAAAGGATAGAGGCTATCCAACCGGGTGGGAAACTAAAAACACAAATGTTCCCTGGGAAGTGGGAGGAACTCCAAAGGTTGCGCTCAAGCCTGGCAGACCTCCAGGTGGGACAAACAGAAAAAAAGCTGTCCTTCCTGAAACAGAAGTACATGGAAAAGGGGGAAAAGGCTGATAAAATACTTGCTTGGAGGCTCCGGGAGCTCAGAAATAGTAGGAGGGTTAACTCCATCCGGCCACCGGGAGGGGAGCCAACTGTAAGAGATAGCAACATAGCTGAACACTTTCGGCACTATTATGAACGCTTATACAGCTCAGAATACGCTGGGGACGGAACCGAGATCGACAACTTCTTGGACTCTCTCCCGATTCCCGGCCTCTCACCTGAAAAAGCAGACATACTGGATCTCCCCGTATCTCCAGAGGAGATAATAGATACCATATCCTCCCTGAAGAGTGGAACAGCCCCAGGCGACGATGGGTTCACAGTTAAATTCTATAAGACCTACCGGTCAACGCTAGCCCCGTTTATGGCCAAAATGTTCAACTCGGCACTTGATCAGGGCACCCTCCCACCTTCAATGATGTCAGCACTGATAGTAGTAATCCCCAAAGAGGGGAAGGACCCTTCCCAGTGTCAATCATATCGCCCCATTTCCCTTTTTAACGTGGATGTCAAGATCCTGTCCAAACTTCTGGCGAACAGAATGGCGAAACTCCTCCCCTCACTTATACACGGAGATCAGGTAGGGTTCATACCGGGACGCCAGGGGTCCGATAACATACGAAAGACCCTAGGCCTCATGTACGAGGCCTCGAGGCAGGGGAAAGAGGGCTACCTGCTAGCTTTAGATTCTGAAAAGGCCTTCGACCGAGTCGAGTGGCCTTATATGGGCAAAGTTCTCCAGAAAATGGGCCTCGGGGAGAATTTTTGTAGATGGGTCTCGACACTATACAATACTCCCACGGCAAGAGTTTTGGTTAACTGCGGCACGTCAGAACCCTTGGCTCTATCTAGAGGAACCCGGCAAGGCTGTCCCCTTTCCCCCCTCCTATACGCTCTGGCAATGGAGCCCCTGGCCATAGCGATCAGAGCGGACCGTGAAATCACGGGGATACGCTGTGGCGACTGCGATTTTAAACTCTCACTATTTGCTGATGATATCTTGGGGTACCTAACCAACCTCCAGGTCTCACTACCTAGATTATTTGATCTTATAAACCTCTACGGGGCCTTCTCGGGGCTTAAGATAAACACCTCCAAGTCTAGTATTATGCCAATGGGTAACGGGGACAAAGACATTGGGGATCGCTCGGAATTCTTGGGAGTGAGGATAGAACGTGTGTCCACCAGGTATCTGGGCACCTGCATTCCTAGGAACCTTTCGCTACTATATCAGTTTAACTTCCCGGAGATCTTGGCCAAAATCAGCAGCGATCTCAAACGCTGGGCGCACCTTACACTCTCCTGGTTTGGCCGTATGGTGACGGTTAAAATGAATATATTACCTCGCCTCCTGTATCTCTTCGCAGCCCTCCCTGTGGTCATTCCTGAATCCTTCTTCGAGGTTTTACAGGCCCGGGTCCTCCAGTTTATATGGGACGGGAGGAGACCAAGAGTCAAATTTTCCACCTTGACCCTGCCGAAGTGTCACGGTGGATTCGCCCTCCCCGACTTCAGATTATACTATAAAGCAGCTCAGCTCCGGGTGATGATGGAGCACATGCGAGAGGATATGAGGACGTACTGGACATATATAGAAGATATCCACACCCACCCTAAAAAAGTCAGAGATCTACTATGGGCCTCTCCTAAAACCATCCCCTCCTATCTCAGAGAACACCCCACACTGGCAGTCCTATGGGCACTCTGGAAACCGAATAAAGATAATAAAATGCTGTCGTCCTGGCCGTCCCCTTTAACATCGCTATGGGGTCCCCCTATCAACCTAGACACCAGAGGCTTCCGCGACACGCAAGCCTGGTCAGATATGGGGTTGGAGAGAGTTTCCCATTACGAACAATTGACCGAAGCACTGGGTGATAAACCACCATCGATCTTTGAGTACTTGCGTTTGAAGGGAATTCTGACTCACCCTCGGTGGACTGACAACCTAACCCGCCCCCTCACCCCCTTTGAAGAAGTAATAGCTAAAAGTGTCTCTCGAAAGGGCTCCCTGTCCAAGTTCTATAGTACCTTGATAACGGCTAATTTGGAGGGTAGGCAACCCTTCAAACGTATATGGGAAGAAAGGCTGGGCATGGCGTTGGATGACCAAACATGGAGGGCAGTTTTCAAAACCATATTTACCGGTACTCTGTACACCGCAGCCATGGAGCACAGCTTCAAGATTCTCCACTCCTGGCATCGCCCCCCAGCCACCCTCTCCAAAATGCTTGCAGAAGTATCCCCCTACTGTCCTAGGCTATGTCACCAAAGAGGCACATGGTTCCATATGTGGTGGGGATGCCCGGTTATTCAGGTGTACTGGTCGGAGCTTCTCAGCTGGATTAAGGATATAGAGGGATTCTGTCCATCGCTTCTCCCCTTAGAAATCCTCCTGGGTACTCCTATGCCGGAAACGGAACAGAGTGCATTCCCGAGGGTCATCGGGGCCATGCTAAGGGCGGGGAGGCTAGCATTGGCCCAAAAATGGAAAAGCGCCTTAGCACCAACCAAGGAGGAATGGCTTTGTAAATTAAGGGCCATATTTATTTATGAAAAACTTACGGCAGTGAAAAACGATAAAGTTTCGGAGTTCTCACAGGAATGGACAGCAGTTCTCCTCCACGACGAATGTGTCTCTATGCGACTGTAAGGATAGGTCTCAATATGTATCCTCCGGGTTTACCCCAGCACCGGCCCTAGAACTGGAGACTGTCCATCATTTTGCTCTGAACCGCGCAGCTCCCACGATGTCAAATTGTGTAACAAATGCATATAACGATGTTCGAAAGTTCTCACTGCAGCTTCTGTAACCTGCAAAAACCTCAAAACTTGGTATGTTGCAAAGTTGGGGGGGAGGGGAGGGTGGGGGGTGGGGGAAGGGGATTTAAAGATATATAAAAAAAAAAACGTTGAAAAAACGTGGTATGTTGAAAAGTTGGGAGGAGTGGGGCGGGAGGGGGGAGGCGGGATGGGAGTAAAAAAGTAAAAACACCGTCATCTATGTTTATTTGATGTATTGCTGGCAGGGATTGCTCGCGCACCCTACCTTATATGTATTATGTCAATAAAAACAAAGTTAAAAAAAAAAAGGGTCAAGATTTTACAAATGGGATTGCGCTGTTGAAGATTTACAAACAATAATGGACTTATACTAAGGGGCTGTGAAGATGCAAGATACCCAACAGTCAGCCACCAGAACAGGGCGCCTTCCGTTCTGATTTTTGTCCGTCAAGACACGACTTTCTTTAGAAAAATATTAGCACACAGATGATTATCACTACAATTATCACAGAATTATATGAATGAGAGAAGGATTCAGGATAGGCACAAGAGATTCTACAATGCAGTTTTGGTTATGTTGGAATGGGTTGGATTGGATTACTTATTACTAAGAGATTTACTATGGACAGTTCTATGCTAAATACTCACTACTATGGCTTTGGAATGGAATGGACCCGTCAAAGATCTGGTCAAAGGTTTGGACTGGACTTCGCTCGCCACCGGACAGGATTCAGGGCACCTGGACTCTGCTCTCAGCAAGGCACTCTGGTCTGCACGGCCTCTTGGACTGGATCTGACCGGTTCTGGGTTACAGCTCTGCTGGACTGATCTGGACCTAGGGTTCTAGCAAGGGTTCTTGGCCAGAAGCAGCAAACAGCTCAGCCAGCTTTTGAATGGTTTAGACCCCGTGGAAGTTCAGGGGTTAAAATCAGGTTGCTAGATTTTAAAGGCCTGCTGAAAAGGGTTCCGCTTTTTGGGTTAGGGCTCTGCTTCACGGTTCTGGAATCTGGTTCTGGAGTCTGGATCTTCCTTCAGAGTGCTTCACCAGTCGATCAGTGATGAGTGAATGTGTGTGTCTGGGTCCTCAACAGTCCCTATTTATCCATCTTCCAAAGGGGTGGGGAGGCTGATTATACTATGCCCAAACCTCTAAAGATCTGATAGGTCAAAGAATTCCCCCTCTCCTGATTTGAGAAGGAACAGAGTGTCATGATGTGTCATAGTGATGCTGCCATTTACAATCTAGGGAAGAACCTCCTAACAAGAAAATCTATTTTTCCCCAAAAACATATTTCCAAGATGCACAACTTGTTAATAATACATAATTACATGACAGATTGACTAAGGTACGTTTCTGTTAGAATCTTATCTTCCTACGAGTTTTGGTTCACAAATGACAGTTTTTCACGCTTTTGGGCGGTTACTCAGTGTCAGTTCTGTACCAATTTTTACACATGCATGCACATACCATCTGGGCATATTCCTGGAAATTTTCATGTTCCTGACATAATCACAAATGCTAGAATATGAACTTTTTCGTGGTTCAGTCTCTGAATGTCGCACAGATTCCAGATTAGTTTTAAACTGTGAGCAGACTTTTCATTTTAACAACCTATAAATCACATATTTTTACCAGTTCAGTACAATTTGCTATAAGTCTTTTCCACAAACATACAGTTACTTCAGTTTCAAATCCACATTTTCAGTCTGGCCCGCCTCCCAGGCTTGGCTGAGCCAGCGAGTGTCAGGTCCGGGTTTAAACTCCCCCTTCTCCTCACCTGAGACTTCCGAAGAGCTCTCCTTAAGTGTAGCTTCCGACTTCTTTGGGTTCTTCTTCTTCTTGGAATTGTCTTCCTTAAGCTTCCCACCTCTTCTGTCGTGTAAGTAAGGTCTGGCCCCTCCAGAGGCCACCGTGACAGAGTTGAGAACTTGCCTCCGGGAGCCCCCCGGGGGGCCAGCCTCGTCCCAGGGAAAAAGCCGGAAGGCGGAAAAAACCCTGGATCTGGTGATATTCAGATGGATGGATGATTCCAAAGACCAATAGTCCAACGAGTGTAACAATAGATTCAGTGAGAAGGCTGATAATTTCCCATCCGGGGATGGCAGAATGGCAGAAAGAATGGGGATGGCAGAAAGAAAAGATAACCTAAGAAACAAATGCTAAATAGCCAAACAATAAAAAGACCGGAGACAAAGAAACGGGAGACTGGAGACGGCAAGCGCCGTGAAAGTATATATAAAAAAAAGGAAGTCACAAACGGGGAAGAACGGCAAACGCCGTGAAAGAATTTACAAAGGAGTAGGCAAGAAAAACGGTAGATAAGAATACAGCGAAAGCCGTATGAAAGGGAAGAACAGCAACAAAGAAATAGTAGGACTGAAAATGCACAGGCACAGGAAAACCGAACAAGGAAAAAAGCGTAGAAAAGTATTCTAGCTAAGTCACAAGAGTACGAGTGAAGTAACGGGAAGGTAAACAGATACAACGCACTGGAGGAAGGGGCGGAGTCGGCAGTTATAGGGTTAGCCGCCATGTTGGATGAGGACTAGAGCATGACTCTTAGCAAGTTAATGCCGCCAGTAGTTCCAAAGCCTCCATCCGCCGATCCTGACAGTATACCCCCTTCTCCTTGGGGGTCCCCCAGGTTTACCCGGGTGGAAGTGGTGGAATCTTCTGATCAATCGGGATGCATGAATGTGGCTCACAGGTTCCCAGGATCTTTCCTCCAATGGGTATCCTTTCCAATGAACCAGGTATTGCAACCTACCCCTGCGGTACCGGGAGTCCACCAGGTAGGCCACATCATATTCTTCTGGAGTTGGGGTCTCCTGGGCACGTACTCTGAGGACAGGTCTTTGGAATGGGTCATCCTTGTATTCCTTAAGCAAGGAGACGTGAAAAACTGGATGGACTCTCTTAAGGTAGTTCGGGAGTTTGATCTTGAAGGCCACCGGGTTTATCTGTTGCACAATGGGGAATGGCCCCAGGAATCGTGAGGAGAACTTGCCAGAATGGACCCATCGGGGTAAGAATCGGGTGGACAACCAGACCAATTGACCTATCTGCCATGTCGGGTTGGGGCTTCTGCCCTTGTCCGCCCACTTCTTTTGTGCTTGTTGACTGGCCTGATGTGCTTTCTGAGCTATTTCATGTACTTCATGCAAGTCCTTAAGCACACCATCTACAGCGGGAATCTTGGAGGATGGAGTACTAAGCCAGGGTAGATGTTGAGGGTCGTACCCATAAGTACAAAAAAAAGGACTCATCTGGATAGATGTATGAAATGCATTGTTGTAGGCAAACTCTGCCTGCGGAAGGAAACGATACCAGTGCTCTTGTTGTGGGCTACAAAAACACCTCAGATATTGTTCCAGACTGGCGTTCAACCTTTCGGTTTGTCCATTGCTCTGAGGATGGTAGCCCGAAGAGAGAGCCCTGTGAATTCCCAGTGTGAGGCAAAGAGAAGCCCAGAATCTTGAAGTGAATTGTGGTCCCCGATCGGAAACCACGGTCCGAGGCAACCCATGAAGTCTGACAATATCTCGAAGAAATACTGTAGCTGTCTCTGAGGCTGAAGGGACTTGCTTAAAGGCGGAGAAGTGGGCTAACTTGCTGAAAGAATCTACTGTCACCATGATCACTGTCATGCCATCAGATGGTGGGAGATCCACAATGAAATCAGTGGAAATATGTTCCCAGGGGCGCCCTGGTAAGGGTTGTTGTTGTAGTAGTCCTACCGGTCTTCCAGTTCGATGTTTGTTGGAGGCACAAACCGAACAGGTAGATACATACCGACCTACATCATTACGAAGTGTAGGCCACCAGAATCCCCTACGTAGCAGGTTATAAGTCTTCCTAATTCCGGGATGTCCTGTTAAAGGGGTGTTGTGGCACCATGATAGGACTAGAGTTTGTAGCTTCTTGGTGGGAATGAACAGCGCCTTTCCATGATAGTACAGCCCATCTTCACCATGGATGACGGAGGAAGGAAGATCTAATCCTGTTTGATACTGTGGTATCAGATCTTGAAGGAAAGAGAGAGTGGATGCAACGATCTTGAGACCTGGGAAAATGAGTTCGTGATCCTTGTAAATACCAGAACCTTCCCCTTGGCTTCGAGACAAGGCGTCTGCCTTCATGTTTTCAGTACCGGGAATGTAAGTGATGCTAAAATCGAATTGCAGGAAGAAGAAGGCCCACCTGGCATGACGTGCATTTGTGCATTCCATCTGCTGTAATACCCGCAGATTACGATGGTCTGTGCGGATAGTAAAGCTGTGAGCTGCCCCTTGCAAAAGATGGCGCCACTCTTGACAGGCCAACTTAATGGCCAAAAGTTCCCTTTCGAGTACCGAGTAGTTACGCTCACTGGAAGTTAGGGTCTTGGAGTAATAGGCCACAGGGTGTTCGAAATCGTCCTCCGATTTCTGTAGTAGAATGGCCCCGACTGCTCCTATGGAAGCGTCTGTTTCCAAGATATAAGGTTTGGTCTGATCCGGCTGGACTAGAATGGGGGCCGTAGAGAAGCAATCCTTGAGGATAGAAAATGCCCTTCTGGGTTCCTCCCCAAAGATAAATCTTATCCCCTTCTTCAGCAGAGAAGTGAGCGGGAGCACGGTGTTAGAGAAATTGGGAATGAATCTTCGATAAAAGTTTGCCAAACCCAAAAAACTTTGTAGTTCCTTAACATTGGTAGGTTCCTTCCACTCTCCAATTGCCCTTATCTTGATAGGATCCATCGCGATGCCCTCTTTGGACAGTATGAATCCCAAGTACGAAACTGATGTAGTTTCAAATTGGCACTTTTCTGGTTTGATCAGTAGTTGATGAGACTTAAGGCGCTGCAAAACCTGTAAGACCAGCTTTCTGTGCTCTGCCAGTGTCTTGGAAAATATCAATATGTCATCGAGGTATACCACCACTGTTATGAACAGCATGTCAGCAAATACCTTATCCATATATCTTTGAAATACCGCCGGGGCATTGACAAGGCCAAACGGAATTACCCTGTATTCATATAGGCCAAATGGGGTGCGGAAGGCCGTTTTCCATTCGTCACCCTGCCTGATACGCAATAGGTGATAGGCACCTCTTAAGTCCAGCTTAGTGAAGTAGACCGCTCCTTGTACTGCTTCTATTATTTCTCGTATCAAGGGCATGGGATACCTGTCACGAATGGTGACTTTGTTTAGACCACGATAATCTATACAGGGGCGTAACTCCACCGTATCTTTTTTGGGGATGAAGAACAGAGAAGCGCCACAGGAAGATTTAGATTCTCGGATAAGTCCATTCTGTAGGTTAGCATCCAAATAGTCCAGAAGGGCGTTCCGCTCTGGAAGAGATAGAGGATACATGCGGCCAAAGGGAATCACCGCCTCAGGCATTAAGTCGATACCGCAGTCCTCCACCCTGTGTGGAGGCAGCATTTTGGGTAGAGTATCCATGAACACTTCAGCATAGGCCTGATACTGGAGAGGGATAGAAGATATGATCACGGGTTTGTGGACAGACTTCCTTTCTACTGATCTGACATTAGAAAGGGATGCCATTGACTGATTCATGCAGTTGGTTTTACAAAATAGAGAATCAAATCTCACCTTATTATCTGTCCAGTTAATGTGCGGGTTATGTTTTCGTAACCACGGAATGCCTATAACCAAAGGAAAATGGGCTGCCCTGATCAGGTCAAACTCCAAAGTCTCTTCGTGATGGCCCATCTTCAACTTGAGAGGGAATGTCTCTGTGGTGATTGGTCCAGAGGATAAAGGTCTACCGTCTACCCCTTCTACTGGTATGGGAGTGGACTTGAGTCTGGTAGCCACCTGATGCTCAGTTGCCCATCTTAAATCCATGAAATTGCCTGCGGCTCCGCAGTCCAACATTGCCAGTACCTCGAGGGGAGCGAATCCTGAACGCCAGAGTTCAACCTTAAACACCATCAGACTGTTCTCTTCTGTACTTTCTAAGGTCTTTGAGATGTTGCAAGGGTACTTGTCAAGTCCCCCGAAACTTCCCTTGCAGCAGAACGGGGGCTGAAGTTTTCCTTCCGTCGAGGTGGAAAATCCGGACAGTCTCTTAGAAGATGTTTAGAAGAACCGCAATACATACACAATCCGGTATCACGTCGTCTCCTTCGCTCTTCCTGAGTCAGGGGACCTCGAGCGGCTCCGACTTGCATGGGTTCTTCCGTCATATGTGACGCTCTTAATTGAGGTGAAGAAGGAGGAAGATTTAACGCCTGAGGAGTTCCTCTGGGTCGTCTTCTTTCTTGTCGTCGTTCCTGTAGTCGAAATTCGATCTGGAGTGACAAGGTAATCAGATCTCGGAAAGAAGTTGGTCTGGCAACTCTAGCTAGTTCGTCCTTAATATCATCGTGAAGGCCTCGTCTGAAAATAGTCTGTTGAGCCGAATCTGGCCAGTCAGCCTTGGCCGCTAATCTCTGGAAGCGAGAGATGTAGGTTTGGAGATCAGAGCTTCCTTGACAAACGTCTAGAATAGCCTCCAAAGATGAATACAGCACTTCGGGTCTATCGAACCTTTCCTTAAATACCTCCAAAAAACGGTCATAATCGTTCAGAGACGGATCATTGTTAGTTACCAACGGAGTGACCCAAGATAGGGCATTTCCTGAGAGGTTAGCGATGATGAAGCCAACCTTTGATCTGGCTGAGTCATAAGCATGGGGTCTGAAGGCAAAGTACACCCTACATGCATCAATAAAGTCTTTAAAGCCTCCGGGGTAACCATTATACTTTCCGAAGGAAAGTGGCATAGTAGGTAAGTCGCCGTATTCATCCCGGCGTAACACTACCTGTGGTCGGAGCGCTATGTTCTCAGTTCTCAAGGCTTGAACCTTGACGGTTAGATTCTGCATAGCCGCCACCAATTCCTGGTATTGTTCCAAAGAAGCCATAGTGTGAGTCGGGCGTTGTATGCTGTCAGGTCCGGGTTTAAACTCCCCCTTCTCCTCACCTGAGACTTCCGAAGAGCTCTCCTTAAGTGTAGCTTCTGACTTCTTTGGGTTCTTCTTCTTCTTGGAATTGTCTTCCTTAAGCTTCCCACCTCTTCTGTCGTGTAAGTAAGGTCTGGCCCCTCCAGAGGCCACTGTGACAGAGTTGAGAACTTGCCTCCGGGAGCCCCCCGGGGGGCCAGCCTCGTCCCAGGGAAAAAGCCGGAAGGCGGAAAAAACCCTGGATCTGGTGATATTCAGATGGATGGATGATTCCAAAGACCAATAGTCCAACGAGTGTAACAATAGATTCAGTGAGAAGGCTGATAATTTCCCATCCGGGGATGGCAGAATGGCAGAAAGAATGGGGATGGCAGAAAGAAAAGATAACCTAAGAAACAAATGCTAAATAGCCAAACAATAAAAAGACCGGAGACAAAGAAACGGGAGACTGGAGACGGCAAGCGCCGTGAAAGTATATATAAAAAAAAGGAAGTCACAAACGGGGAAGAACGGCAAACGCCGTGAAAGAATTTACAAAGGAGTAGGCAAGAAAAACGGTAGATAAGAATACAGCGAAAGCCGTATGAAAGGGAAGAACAGCAACAAAGAAATAGTAGGACTGAAAATGCACAGGCACAGGAAAACCGAACAAGGAAAAAAGCGTAGAAAAGTATTCTAGCTAAGTCACAAGAGTACGAGCGAAGTAACGGGAAGGTAAACAGATACAACGCACTGGAGGAAGGGGCGGAGTCGGCAGTTATAGGGTTAGCCGCCATGTTGGATGAGGACTAGAGCATGACTCTGAGCAAGTTAATGCCGCCAGTAGTTCCAAAGCCTCCACCCGCCGATCCTGACAGCGAGTCACATGGGCTTGTCTTCCTAGGCAGTTGGTGTCAGTCACACCCGAATTAGCATTTTCTTTCAGTTCAAGGAACCCATTGTCTCTTTCCCAGAGCAGCAGAGGAAGTCTCCTCCACTTCTCATTAGCATTCCCATGAGATATTCTCTTTTTGGTGGGAATGAACAGGGTGGTGTGTTCTCAGTGGGGGAAAACCTCTTTGAAGTTTTAGCTGAATCAGGTTACCTTATAGTCAATTGTGACATTGTTCCTTTTGAAAAATTACAGTTACACATTCAAACTAAACAAACATGTCTTCAATTCCAGTCTTTTTCAACATGAAAATCAATGTGTGGCACCCTATATTGCATTCGATGGAAGTCCCTTCTTTGGCATATTTAGCTTTTGAGATACAAGTTTCACCTGACAGATTTAGAGATCGCCAGCGTCTGACAGAGGCAAGCAACGGTATTGCACCCATTTTTGACATATTTCTTTCCGCAAGCATCTTTAAAATGGAATACCAGAGGATTTCTCCATCTATTTAATGACTTCCCCACGGCTTTAGCAAACAATTTTATCATCTGCCTTCAAGAGACGTGGCTTCGTGAGCCTCCGTCAAAAGATGGTTACACCATCGTTCTAAATAAAGCAGGAAAGAATCAACGTGGGAGACCCTTTTCTGGTCTAATTACAATGGTCAATAATGTATATGGCTGGGAGATAAGACAAACATTTATGCCAAATCTTTTCGTACTTGGAATACTACTGCAGCTAAGCCCGAGGAAGAACAATCGTTCACCACAATTATTGATCATTAATTTATATTGGAATCCAGCTATGATTTCTTTGGCAAGTTTCATTAAATCAGTGATGGCAATTATCGATCCATGTCTAACATCAAGTTTGGAGACTATAATTATAATATGTGGCGATTTCAACTTCTCGTGGTTTGAAAAATCATCTAAAAAAAGGACCTCATCTACTGTAGTATCAACTAGAGGAGATAAATGGTTGGAAGCCATGAAATCAAGAAACTGTGAGATGGTAAATGGTCATATCCAAGGAGATATTCCCCCAAGCTCTACTTGGCATAGAGATAAAAGTCTAAAAACATTAGATTATTTTTGGATTTCTGTTTCCTTCTGGTCAAAAGTAGAAAGACTGTCCATAATCAAAACATCTTTAAGTGATCACAGCATACTGGAGTTACTCTGTTTACTAGAACAATGTCTAATATCACCACAGTATAGCTGTCCTCTGGAGGTGAATGAGGGATTGAACAGGCTGCGAATTAAAGATCATCATATCTGTCAGTTGAGAGATGGCCTCAATGATGATATAACAACCATTTCTAACAGAGTAAATTACGCACCTTTGCTAATCCAATTTGGCACCGTAAAAAAAAGAACATACAATCCTTTCCAAATTCAGAAAAAATATGTATACAGTGCCCAGGTAAATCAGCAAAAGAAACAAATGCATAAAAACATCAGACAAATCAAAAAGAAATGTAAAAATATTCCTGAAGAAATAAAGGAAATCAAAAACTGCAAAATGAAATATCGAAACTGGTTAAAATCTTTCCAAATAATTAGAGATCAGGAACGGGCTGAAACAATGCTAGGCCTAATTATCCAACGAAATTCAAGAGATTCTAAATAACAATTGTACTCAAGAACTAAGTTTAACTAATGGAATATCTATGTTAACCTGGGAACAGCATTTTAAGAAGGTCTTTGAAAATACTTCAGCTCAAGGCTCCTTGGAGCCCGAGCTTTCATCGGCCCCATGGGATGTTTGTGAATCGAGAGCCAAAATCATCGCTATCATAACACAACTGAAGAACTCTCGTGCAGCAGGCCCTGATGGGTTAACAAACGTCCTCTTAAAAGAGAAAAAGGAACTTTGGGCCAACTTCATTGTGGATCTGTTTGGAGTAATTTCAGTAGCTAAGTTGATTCCGAGCTCATGGAGGACTGCGATTATTGTACCCATATTCAAGAAGGGCAATAGAGATAATCCTGCCAACTATCGCCCTATTGCCCTCTTGGATATTATTGGCAAAATCTTTGCAACATGTTTACAACAAAAACTCACCAAATGGGCCTTCTCTAACAATCTAATGGATAAGCGACAAACAGGCTTTACAAAGGAGGTTGGAACAGAAATTAACCTTCTCATAGTAAATATACTCAAGCTTGACACAATGAAAAACAAGGGGAAAATTTTTGTAGCTTTCATAGATATGCGGCAGGCTTTTGACCAAATTAATCGCACAATTTTATGGAAGAAACTAACATCATGGTCATGCCCCACGAACATCCTTCATCCACTCATGGCGCTGCATACAGGAACTTCAATAAAAGTACGTATTGATAACAAAGGCTCCGTGACGAAAGAGATTCCAACCTCCCAGGGAGTGAAGCAGGGCTTCCCTTTGGCAGCGTTATTGTTTAAGTTATATATTGCTGACTTGCCGGAGGCTTTTGTGAACGTTCGCTGCTTTCCACCGAAAGTAAACAACCAACCAATCAGCTATGCAATATATGCCGATGATATCGTATTATTCGATCAAACGGAAATTGGACTACAACGGCTTCTCCAAGCGCTGGTATTGTATTTACAAGCCAATGGTCTTGAAATTAATGCCGGAAAATCGAAGATAATGTCTTTTGAGTCAACACATAAAAGATCAGCCGAGAATTTTAGCTGGTTCGCATCAGGAGAAAAGATTGAATCTGTGCAAACCATACGATATCTAGGAATACAAATAAATAATTCAATCAGAGAACAAGCCTGGATCTTAGACCTGAAGCATCGCATGACAGCTTTTACTCTTCAGGGTAAACGCTTACACAATGAATTTGGCAAATTCACCCTGATTCTGGTCATGACCTTCTATCGTCAAAAAGTTATTCCTGCCTTGACTTACGGGGCAGAGGCTGGACTCAATATTGATAATCGTATCTGGGCAATGTTAGAAGGCCAATTCTGGAGAGGAGTCTTGGCTCTTCCAATTTTTGTTCCGATTGTGGCAATAAGACACGAACTTGGCCTTGACCCATTAGACGGCTTGATTCTATGGAAGTCCATTGCCTTGTTACGCAAAATGAACTTAAACACAGTAGCTCCAGCATATGAAATCCTAAAAGAAATGGACACCACACATTATGCAGGAATGCTACATATCTGGGCTATGAAAATCAGAAAGTCATTGGCAGTCATCGATATTTCCTGGGATACTGTCTGCAATACCCCACAGAGTGCCAAAAAAAAACTGAGATCTTGGTATTGGATAAAAAATGGAGAATTGCGTGAGGCGTTGCCATCATCACTTAATCTAGGCATGACGTGCAACAGCCTAGATAAGTTACCTAAATACCTAACAAAATTTCCATCAAGACATCATCGCAACATGTTCCTAAGATTTCGGCTTAACATATATAAAACCAAAGAGATGTTGTATCTGAGACACTACAAAGAAATAGCTGATAATAAATGTAGGTTCTGCAAAATTGAGGTAGAATCACTCAAACATCTAGTCTCTGAATGTGACCAGGTAGCGACGCAGCGCTCATTCTTCCTCCAACATGTAACATCAACCTTTCAACTAACTGAACATCTGTGGTATTCGCTGGTAGCTGGAAACAATGCTAGATTAATTTGTGCCCTGGTAGATTTTCTTGATAACATTTTGGAGGAAGACTAATGTTAAAAACAGGCCTTTCACTTGAGAGAACTGCAAAAAAAAAAAAAAAAAAAAAAAAAAAAAAAAAACATTATGGATTGATGAACTCATATGATGGTGGATAGATGAAATAGTAGTAAGATGAAGAGGTTGTCTCTAATTTTGTAATTAAAGTTATGTAAATAACTAATTGTTACAATAAAAAAAAATGGATTTTGTTCTGATAAAATATACTTCTGCTGACATTATATTTATGTGGATTCTTGAAGTAGAATGATGTTCAACACCCAACAAGGAGGTTGGATCTTTTGGGTGGTTTGTGAGCCATGATTTTTGCAAATTTGACAACCAAGAAAAATGGATTTTCACACAGCTCTGTGTTTCTTTATCAGTCATTTTGCTCTGTGGGCAGCCAAATGATGGGTTTTGGCAGTGGTCTCCTGTGTTACCACTGACATAGGCAAAAGTGGATGGCGGCCTATTTTTCAGATTTTTCCTGCGCACTTCTGGGTGATTTTAACGTGCATAATGCTTTCCAGATGCCATTCTAATGTTCCTGATGCAAGCAGTGCACAGTAATGTTGCAGGGCCTGGATTCTTGGGTTGAAACATCCCTCAAGCCCCCCCCCGCTTGCGATTTGGCGTTGATCGTCCATCAATGGGAATTCGCCAGACTGGGATGTCAGTTTCATCTCTTCTGATTCCACAAATGGCAAAGTTCATCATCTTTTCCTCCATCAGGGGTGGATCAATCGGTTCTCCTCACCAGTCCTGATGTGAGTATTGAGCGATACTCTGGGCCCCTCGGATCTTTGCTCCCAGTCCCCGGGTAGTGCTCCTTGGTTAGTCTCCATGGTTTCCAATCAACTATGGGTGACAAAACAAAAACATATTTGTAGACATTTCCCCACCACTATTAATGTAGTGAGACAGACACATACATTTTGATAAATCATGACACATTTTTATGATTGTATTTTATAGACTATATATGGAATATTTTAGAGTTGGAACTTTATGGAGCTGGAGTGGCCCCATCTGGGGTTCCAGAAGACTCCTCCAGTTGCTGCAGAGTGTGCCTAGGATGCCAACAATTTAGTTGGTTAATATGGACCCGTTTCTGCCAAACTGCCTTTGGGGATGCAGATTTTGTAGGCGACTGGTGAGATTTTGTCTACAATTTCAAAAGAACCCCTCCAGGTAGGCAAAAATGTGCGCTGTTTGGCCTGGTTCCTTTGGAAATTGTATAAGTAGGCCTGGTCTCCTACATTGTATTCTTTTCTGTTAGTCTTCAAGTCATAGTGGGTCTTCATGATGTCTGCAGATCTCCCTAGATTTCGCTGAGCATAGGCAAAAGCATGTAGAAGGTGTTTTCTTAGGTTTTCAACATACTCATGAGTTGTGGAGGCATTGATCAATGTCTGTTCTTGGGTTCTGTAGAGTAGATGCTGGGGAAGCACCATCCTGCGTCCAGTCATCAGCTCAAATGGTGACATTTTAGTTGCAGATGAAGGGGTAGATCCGATGGCCATTAGGACAAGAGGTAATCGAATATCCCAACTTGGCCCAGAATCTGTCACAAACTTTTTAATATGCTCACAATTGATCTACTATATCGCTCTACTGCACCACTAGAGGCTGGCCGGTAAACAATATGTAGCTTCCTTTTGACCCCAAGTATCTCCTACATCTTAGTCATTACTTCGCTGGTGAAATGGCTACCTCTGTCTGACTCGATCCTTTGGGGTAGACCAAAACGCGAAAAGATGTGGTTGATCATCAGGGCAGCTGCTGTTTCTGCCTTGCAGATTGGGGCTGGGAGACATTCCACCCATTTAGTAAACAAGCATGTCACGGTCAACATGTACTTCTTCCCCCTAGAGGAACAAATCATGGGCCCAATGAAATCGACTTGTACATCTGACCATGGCAGTGTCATCCCCCTCTTTTGGAGAGGCGCACGGTGTGTGAGGGATGTTGGCTGAAATTGTGCACACACAAGACACCCCTTCAAGTACTGGTCGAGGTCCTGTGGCCAGTATGCAACCTCTCTTAAGATTTCAAGTGTTGTATGAAACCCCCTATGACCGACTTTGGCCGCATCATGGGCGTGACCTAACATCAGGCTTCGGAATGAGGTAGGGATCACCCACTGATCAGGGCCAGCTAGGGATCTCCTCACCAACAAACCGTCTTGGATTCGGAACATTTTTGGACATTTCATCAACACTCTGAGGTCCTCTTTCCCAATGTAATCGGTGTCCGCCAGGGGAATGTGTTGATAAAACTTACCAATTATTGGATCCCCTTTTTGAGCCATAATCAAATCAGCATCTGGGGTATCCTTACTCCATTGTGCAGTTGAGAGTTCATTGTGAGCATTTGTCTGGGACCTAGTGATAGCAGTGACCTGTATTTCCCACAACAGGGACTCAATACATCCCCTTGGATGGCCCCGGTTTTGGCCAGCTGATCAGCTAGGTCATTTCCAGTTTTGTCTGGTCCCTCTACTTTGGAATGACCCTTGATCTTTTTCCAATAGATGGTCATCCCATTCGAGGTGACCAGATCATCAATGTTTTGAATTAATTTCCCATGTTTCAAGGGTTTGTTATTAGCACATAACATGCCTCTGGTTTTCCAGTTAACCAGGTGCTCCACGAACCCGTTCCGTACATCATCCGAATCTGTGATTATGACCAGTTCGTGGAGTTGATGTTGGACAGCAGTGAGGATGGCTTGATGCACAGCCATCAACTCTGCCACTTGACTACTTCAGGGACCAATCTTGTACCCAGTGGAAGGTTTTGGGGTCTCATTCACCCATGCATTCACTATGCCGGCCACAAGTTCTTTTTCCCCGTTGTCAACATGGTAAGAGCATCCATCCACATAGACAGTGGGCATTCCTTCACACTTGTCTTCTTCAAAGATTTTGTGTGGGGAATTTAGGTATGTCTCCATGTTGTCCTTGATTTTTAGACTTTCGTCCTCGAGACAGTTTTCTCTGGCACAATCATGCAAGTCAGCCAGACCTTGCGCGAGGGGACTCGTCTTGTTTTGGCCATGTCTGACCTCCACAGGAAAGCCTTGCATTGACAGAATCCAGGAAGTAATTTGGGAATTACTCACATTTCCGGCCTGGATTCTGTCACTTTGGAGATATTGCAACGGCTGGTGTGGAGTCCCCACTATGATGTGTTCCCCCTGGATGAACGGGCAGTAATTCTTCAATGCCCACATCGTTGCCAGAAGTGCCTTCTCACAATCGTTGAATTTCTCCTCCACAGAGGATAAAGTTTTACTCGCAAAGGAGATTACTTTATTGATCTTGTCATGCTTTTGGTACAATACTGCAGTCAAGCATGAATTAGAGAACCCTGTCTCCAAGAAGAACTCCTTGTTTCTGACAGGGTAGGCTAGGCAAGTCGCTTGTGAGAGGCTTCTTTTGAGTTGTCTTACTGCCTTGGCTTGTTCTAGACCCCATTCCTACTGGACCCCCCTTTAAGAGATGAATCAGGGGTCTTGTGATCTCTGCGTAGCCCTCAATGAACTTTCTACTGTAATTAGTTAGTCCAAGGGGGCTCCTTAGTTCCCGCAGAGTTGTAGGCTCTTTCAGTTTCTGGAGTGCTTCCACTTTCTTTTCCTGGGGACAGAGACCCTGAGGAGTAAGCTCATGTCCCAAGAAATTTACATGGGTTCTACAACACTGTGCTTTTTGAAAGGAAAGTTTAGCTTCAGCAACCCTCAACTGCGTCAGAACATAACGAATCTCCGCTATGTGTTCCTCCACAGTTGAGCTTTTGATGAGGACATCATCTACATAAGCCAGGTTACCCCTTTCACCCAGGTCGGGCATGGCCTTATGTAGAAAGATGTTGAATTCATTGCCGGAGTTGATGTATCCGAAGGGAGTCCGGGTCCATGTGTACTACTGCCACTCAAAGGTAAAGGCCAGCTTGTATTGGTCCTCCCTACTGACAGGTACAGTCCAGCATCCATTGGTCAGGTCTATTGCAGTGAATACCTGTGACCCCTGGATCTGGGCCAGCCCTTGGTCAATGTAGCGAAGAGGCCATCGGGAAGTATGGACCCGTTTGTTGAGCTCCCTAAGGTTGGCGCAGAGTCTGCACTGGCCGTTTGGCTTCAATATCCCCAGCACTGTATTATTGAAGGTGCTGTGGACTGGATGGATTATCCCACGGGACTTAAGGTTCTTAATTATTTCAGTAAGGGACTCCATTGATGCGAGAGGCAAGCGGTATTGCTTCACAAACACTGGAGTCTTGCCAGGGTCCGTGGGAATTGTTGTTGTGTGGATGTCGGTGCGACCACAGTCATATGAGTCCACCGCAAAGAGATCTTGAAAATCCAAGAAAACTTGTTTCAACTTTTGCTTCCGCTCCAGAGTCTCACAGGCATCAGCTAGGTTGACTCTCTCTTCAAGCATCTGCCTGAAGCCTGGAAAGACTTCTGGTTTTGCTATCTCAGCGGCCTCCTCCAGCTGGGTGGAGAAGTCCCTGGTCACAGTGCTGATTTGGACTGGTGGCTTCCGGTGGGGAAGGCAGTCCTTGCGTACTTGGAAAATCACCTTATCCCTCCTGAAGTCACAAGTCACATCTTCCTTACCATAAGGGCAGGAAGTGTACACCAGGAAGTTCCCCCCATGCCGGGTAAAGATCCTGTCTGGTGTTATGTTGTCATCACTATCATTGTCAAAACATTCCTTGGGGATCGGTCCTAACAGTTAATTACCTAAATCTATGGAAAAATGTTGGTCATCAACCGCCATTCCAATAATGGTGCCTGCGGCTAGAGTGATACTCTTTAAATCGCTGTTATCCACCTCTATTGGAATGGTGTCATGTTCTATATTGACTAATGGTGTTGGGTTTACCCCCAAACCCTGCTGTTGGAGAGAAGCATTTAGATGAATATAGGCATCAGGGTTTTTCAATTTCTGTCCTCTTTTAACTTTCACTTCCAGGGAGAATTGTCGGGTCCTTTCTGGGATGGTGACTTCCTCTCCAAACTGAATTTCAACTGCATAAGGCAGCAGTTGAGCTGACCTAAATGCTTTCTCTGGATCATCAAAGCCCATAGGATTATCCGCTAATCGGGACCAAGCTTTGAAGTTTATTAGGTCCAAACTAATGGCAAAGCGATTGAGAATGTCACTCCCTAAGTAAAAGGCGGCAATAACGTCTCGCACGACCCAACAATTATGGACTATGCTCTTGTTGCCTATGGAGATTTTGAGCATACACCTACTTGGCAGGAGATGTTTGGAATTGGGTGTTTCCAGATCCATTTCCCATTTGTCTATGAGTCTAAATGTGGAAATGGCTGGATCTTTTGTGAGTTGGCGGAACATGGCTTCGCTGATGAAGCTCTTACCGTTATTCACACACACTCGGGCGAGAACAGAGCCCTTCCCTTCATTTAACTGAACAGGGATGAACAACTGCCCTTCAATTTGCTGAATATCAGCCAGGCTCTGAGTGGATTTCTCATCTTTCTGGACTATATGAGTGGGGATGTCTGATTGTGGATTGGTAAAGAATTTCAGAGTGTTTCCTTCCAGTGTGGAATACCACCTTAAACTGGAAGGAAGGTTGATTTTCAGAAATAGAGAGGACCCCTCATCACCAGTTTGTTGTCCTGCTGCTATTACTGTCACGTCTGGAATTTGGTTGTTCTGGAAGTGAAATTCTACTTGGTCAGATTTTTGTTCAACCATGTGGCAGGTGCCGTCTAAACTAACATGGTTGACACTCTGTTTTAATTTGATTGGTCGGCTAGTCTGGGTCCAGGGGACCTTGTTTACACAGTCCTTCGCAGGAGGTCATGACCCAGTAAACAAGGGGTGCCCTCTGGAGTTACGACTATGACCGGGTGCTTCACCTTGTGTTGCCCAATTTTAATGTCCAAATCCGCAGTCCCCTCGACGGGAATTTCCTTCCCGTCAAAGTTCTGAAGTTGTCCAGGAAGAGATGTGAGAGGAATTTGGCAATTCTCCCCCCTTCCTGAATTCAGTTCATCAAAGGCCTTTTTGGACAGAAGGGTAGCTTGGGATCCCGTGTCCACCAGTGCCAAAATTGTACCCTGCCCCTTTACTTGAACCGGGGCATAGTATCTTCCCTCCTTCTCTGCAAGGGGGCACAGATAATGCACATTTTTGGACAACTGGTGTATTCGTTTTTTGGTTTTGGACATTGAGAGAGAAGAAATGTTGGCAGAATTCTGTGGGGTGTCTAGGGACTCTGCAAAGGAAAGGTGGCAACTAGAGATGGGAGATGTTTTGAGTTGCCCTGGTTCCGGTGCTGGGCCGCCCCCCGCCCCCCTTTTTTGGAGGCAGTCACCAGGATGGGTTTGAACCAGGGGATTTTGATGCTGTTGGTTGTGGGATTGGATGATGGGTGGCGCTAGCTCAGTCCCCACATCTACCCAGTCTGGATTTGAATCCTTTGGGACCCATGTTTCCTTGGGAGGAGTTCCCCCATCTCTGAAGGAGAAGATCCTTTTCCCAGAATCCTCTGGAGATCCCTCTCCTTCAAATTGGAAGATCTGTACCTCCTCCACAAAATGGGTCTGTTTGGGTCCTTTGTTTCTCCTACCCCCACTATGCTCCTTG
Organism: Ambystoma mexicanum; assembly: GCF_040938575.1. Taxonomy (NCBI): domain Eukaryota; kingdom Metazoa; phylum Chordata; class Amphibia; order Caudata; family Ambystomatidae; genus Ambystoma; species Ambystoma mexicanum. The sequence continues at coordinate 287,627,942 of NC_090932.1, read as the reverse complement.
GGTGTCAGACTTTCAGGGGCAGGAGATTTTGGTTCCGGTTCCTGGGTTTCCAGGGGCTTTCTACAAATGGGGAAGGAAGCTTCCTTCAAGGCTTTACACCCCCCTTTCCCTTGTGCCTCCTCCCTGGGAACCGGTGGATTGTCGGGGTGCTGCCCCGTCATTGTTCTGGAGCACCAGGTCCAGAGTTTGAGGTATTCTGTGCCGTGTTCATCTGAGGGTTCTGCTGAGCCCTCAGCATGCGACCCAGATCCTGTGCCATGTTTTGGACCTGCCGCTCTAGCTGTGAAACCCGCTCAGGCTGATACAGGGTTCTCATTTCTCCCCTGGGCTGATCCCGGGAAGAGTAGCTATCCCTTCTCTGGTAATACCCCGGGTTCGGAAGATTTGGGTACCCCTCCACCCTTGGCCTCCCCTCTCCCAGATTAGGTTGTCTGGGCTCAGGAAAGTGGGGAAAGAAGGATGGATTGTTCTGGGGTTGGACATTTTATGGGTACCTGGGGAAAACGTTTTGCCCAGGATTTGGGGAATTTCGGCCCTCCTGGGGGACTTGAGGAGGGAAGTTCCCTGGGTTAGATGCTGCTTGGTTGGATCCCCTCCCTTGGGCTGGAGGAGTCCACACATAACCCAGGATGTGTCTGTTCCCCTTGTAGCGGGGACTAATATAGTCAGGGGAGTGAGGGATCCTTCCTGTGGGACTACCTCCTTGGCTCCCTGTCTGTGACGGGCCAAAGGGCCTTCAGGGCTTGGAATTACTCTGCTGTGCAGGTGGGTTTTTAGGCCCCCCATCTCCAAATCCAAAATGGGGGCAACCTTTGCCTCTGCCACCTTAGCAGCAGCAGGGGTGTTGGTTGGTTTGGGGCTCTTTTGAGTATTCTTGTTTTCTACAGGCTTCTGCACCTCATAGATTCGGGTAGCCTGTTCAATGACCCAGTCTAGTGATCTTTTCTCATGAAAATCTCTCACTAGCTGGGTCATGATATACTTTGGTAGAGCGTGGAAAAAGGTATTAACAAATTCTTTGCTGTCCGTGCACACCCTTCTGGTAGTCTGCGCAAAGGCACGCTTTAATTCCTGCACAAATTCTTGTGGGGCCTGATCCTCCCCACATTGTAAGTTTTAGGCTGCCTTGCGAGCCTCCTGGGGATTTCTGTGTACAGAAAAATGCTTCAAGATGGCCGTCCTATATGTGGACCATCTAGAATGATTTTGGTCCTCCAGCCCCGCAAAGAAGCTGGAGTATTCTGGTGAGAATGTCCACTTCACATACTGAATGCAGCTACTGCTGTCTTTCAAATGGAAAGTTTCCATCATCTGCTCAAAGAGCTCTAAGTGCTCCCAAACAGAATACTTATAGTTCTTATGATAAGGCATGATGACACTCCTTATTGCCTTGATTTGTTTTAGGGGGTCCTTAAGCAACGCCCCTTTTGCCTTATTGGCCTTCTTGGTTCGGGTAACCCTGGTCCAATCCTCCTCTGACTCAGAGGCACTAATCCCAGAGGTTCCCGTCTGGTCTTCTAGGTTCTACGGATTCTGCGAGCCTGGGAATGGCTGGCAGAATGTGGGGTCCTAGTCTCCTGTGTCCTGGGGCACTTAGAGGAGTATTCTGATTCCTCCTTGCTCCCAGGATTTGATGGGTACCCCCCCACTGTCCTTGCTGGGCAGAGGTTTTCAAGATGCCCTTAGTGGGCCTACTCTCCTGGAGTTCCCCACTAGACTTCACAGTACTTGGGTACCCATACCCAGGTGCCCGCCCATCCATTCCTGGGAGGTACTGGTCTATGAGCCCCAAACTCCTGACTGGATAGTAATCTGCCATCCCCGTGGCCCTGGGCTCATGTGCGCCAGTGGACATGTGGACATGGGGGTAGCAGAGTCCAGGGACTGGGAGAGATGAAGGCCTCTGGTACTAGGGTTCCTGAGGTTATGCTCAGGTGTTTCCCTTTCCCAGCGAACCTCATCTCTATCAGCCCCTGCTCCCTGTTGCCATGCAAGAACCTGAGCTTTCTGTTCCTCAATCAAGGCCTTACTAGTCTCTATCAGTCTCTCTTGCATGGCTACCTGCCTGTGGAGCCTATCATTGTTCTGACAGAGAGCCTCATTTTCTCTCTGTGCTTCCTGGTTTGTCTTTGAATACTGGGTCAGTCTTTGCTGCAGGAGGGTTACCTCCTGAGTCCTGTCCATACTGGCCTGCTCCTTCCTTGCCAGAGCATCTTCCACCCTCCTGGTGTGCTCTAACAATCTATCCTGCTCTTTTTGGAGGTCACCCAGTCCCTGGAGGGCCGGGTGATTTTCTTCCAGTTTCCCTTTTAAGCGACAGACTTCCTGGCCTAAGGTGTTCATTTCCTGAGCAAGAGCCTGCCCCTGTGCCGCCAGGTCGTCCCTCTGTTTTTGAAGAGCACCAGCTTTCTGGTGCTCTTCCTCAAACTCTGCCTGGGTGTCCAGGTTCTTTCAGAATTAATTTGCTGCTCTCTGCCTGCTCTCTATCTAGGTGGCTTTGCAGGGTGACTATCTGCTATGTGCATGCCCTGTTGAAATCCAGTTGTTGCTCCAGCTTTTTCTGGCTTTGCAGTAGAAAGTCCAAACTTTGTTGGTACTCCTTCTGCAAGGCCAGAATTCTGGTTTCCTGTTCTGCTTTTTCCTGTTGCAGGATACCATGTCCTCTTTTATTTTAACTATATACTGCCTACTTTCATTTTCTGACTCCTGGCTCCTATGCAGCCTCTGCTCAGAAGAGTCCAGATCAGATTGGGCCTTTTCTAATGCCATCAGTTGCCTACTTGCCAGATCTTGGCCTTCAGCATATTTATCCTATATGGCTCCCATAGATCAATATAGATATGCCGCTATCTTGGCAATCTTATTTTGCTCATCCTTGGCCTTAGGGGCCATATATAGTTCACTCAGGGCCACATGTAAGGGACCCTGGTCTTTCCATGTATCTAACCATGTTGCAATGATCTGTTGTGTGATTGCTTGCAACCACACATTCTGGTCCTGCTCAGTCCATTCACCTCTTACAAATAACTTATGTAAAAGGTGTTCTCTAGCCATCTTGATGTCTACCAATGTCACCATTTTGGAAATATTGATTTCCTTCCTGACTTACAGAAGTTTATTTTATCTTTGCAAAACAGACCGTTTCCTTAGAGCATTCCCTTTTGAGGGGTGCTTTTACAGTGTAACACAGCGTGGTAGCCCAACAGGATTTATGTATCCTGTCAGATAGCACACTGTATGAAGCTGCACAAGGGGTAGTTCTAATCTAGAAATCCCAGACACAAGCCCCCAATCTGTAAGTGGTTTCAACCCAGCACTCCACCTAAGTCAATGCCTAGTATGGGATGCCTAATGGAAACCCTTATTTATATATTTTTATGTCAAAAGTTCTTTTATTTCTGGATGATGTACCCTTATATAACACCCCTTTCTTTGAATCCCCCCGGTCTCACTGAATCAAGAAGAAGGTTTACTTTGCAAATTAAAAGATTTATTTGAAGAATTGAACAATATATATCACACTCTTATATAGATGAATATTATCTGAATATCACACTTATGAATATTTATGCAATGATCAGCAATGGGTAACACTACAATATCAACAATCTCTTTAATCGGTTAGGAGTAGGAATAGGAACAATAATGTAGCAGTGAATACTTTGTATGGTTCAAGGAAATGCAATGATAGGAAAGAATGCAACACAGAAATAAAACTTGATATGACTTCAATCAAAGACAAAGTGATCACTCTTTCCCCCTGTTATTACTCCCCCCAATATGCAATATGAAGAGATGGAATGAGGGCAAACAGGTATCAGGAATAACAATCAACAATTGCAGTTTCAATCCCGATTCCCCCCAGCAAGCAGAGAGAAACAGGGCTGATTTTAAACAGGTCAAATGCTTTTGAATGTAATATGAAGTGATGGGAAAAATGCTAAAATGACTTTAATTCGCTAAATGGGATTCAGAACTAGTGAGACTTGCTTTGGATTCGTTCAGGTCAACGCTAGCAATGATTGTAGAAGGATTAGCAGATGGAAAACGAAATTCAGAAGCTGAAAGCAAGAAATAGCTGTTTTTACACGTGGTGAAATTGAGCCAAATGCGAAATCGCGGCAAACTTTTCAGTGCACGAAAAACGTGATTACAGCAAAACTATAAGGATTTGGAATGCGGTTCTTAGTTCATTTGAAAGCTGAGGATGTTAGCTTCAGAATGACATTATATTTTGTTCCTAGCATGTACAGTTCAGAAGTTACAGAGGTTTTTGTGAAGGTAGATTTTTCTCAAAAAGGGTCAAGATTTTACAAATGGGATTGCGCTGTTGAAGATTTACAAACAATAATGGACTTATACTAAGGGGCTATGAAGATGCAAGATACCCAACAGTCAGCCACCAGAACAGGGCGCCTTCCGTTCTGACTTTTGTCCGTCAGGACACTTGGCTTTCTTCAGAAAAATATTAGCGCACAGTTGATGATTATCACTACAATTATCACAGAATTATATGAATGAGAGAAGGATTCAGGATAGACACAAGCGTTTCTACAATGCAGTTTTGGTTATGTTGGAATGGGTTGGATTGGATTACTTAATACTAAGAGATTTGCTATGGACAGTTCTATGCTAAATACTCACTACTATGGCTTTGGAATGGAATGGACCCGTCAAAGATCTGGTCAAAGGTTTGGACTGGACTTCGCTCGCCACCGGACAGGATTCAGGGCACCTGGACTCTGCTCTCAGCAAGGCACTCTGGTCTGCACAGCCTCTTGGACTGGATCTGACGGGTTCTGGGTTACAGCTCTGCTGGACTGATCTGGATCTTGGGTTCTAGCAAGTGTTCTCGGCCAGAAGCCGCAAACAGCTCAGCCAGGCTGTTGAATGCTTTAGGCCCCATGGAAGTTTAGGGGTTAAAATCAGGTTGCTAGATTTTAAAGGCCTGCTGAAAAGGGTTCAGCTTTTTGGGTTAGGCCTCTTCTTCACGGTTCTGGAATCTGGTTCTGGAGTCTGGATCTTCCTTCAGAGTGCTTCGCCAGTCGATCACTGATGAGTGAATGTGTGTGTGTCCGGGTCCTCAACAGTCCCTATTTATCCATCTTCCAAAGGGGTGGGGAGGCTGATTATACTATGCCCAATCCTCTAAGGATCTGATAGGTCAAATAATTCCCCCTCTTCTGATTTGAGAAGGAACAGAGTGTCATGATGTGTCATAGTGATGCTGCCATTTACAATCTAGGGAAGAACCTCCCCTTTGTTCCTTACCTGAAAATCTATTTTTCCCAAAAATCATATTTCCAAGATGCACAACTTGTTAATAATACATAATTACATGACAGATTGACTAAGGTACGTTTCTGTCAAAATCTTAACTTCCTACGAGTTTTGGTTCACAAATGACAGTTTTTCACGCTTTTGGGTGGTTACTTAGTGTCATTTCTGTACCAATTTTTACACATGCACGTACATACCATCTGGGCATATTCCTGGAAATTTTCATGTTCCAGACATAATCACAATTGCTAGAATATGACATTTTTCGTGGGTCAATCTCTGAATGTTGCAGAGATTCCAGATTAGTTTTAAACTGTGAGCGAACTTTTCATTTTAATAACCTATAAATCCCATATTTTTACCAGTTCAGTACAATTTGCTATAAGTCTTTTCCACAAACATACAGTTACTTCAGTTTCAAATCCACATTTTCAGTCTGGCCTGCCTCCAAGGCTTGGCTGAGTCAGAGAGTCACATGGGCTTGTCTTCCCGGGTAGTTGGTGTCAGTCACACCCGAATTAGCATTTTCTTTCAGTTCAAGGAACCCATTGTCTCTTTCCCAGAGCAGCAGAGGAAGTCTCCTCCCCTTCTCATTAGCATTCCCATGAGATATTCTCTCCTTTTGGTGGGAATGAGCAGGGTGTCACTAACGTCGGTTATATCTTCTTCTTCAGATGAGAAAGCAGATTCACCCCCTTCCCCCAACTCCTCACCTTCCGCTTTCTTCTTAAGTTTTCCTTCCTTGTGTCTTGAAGGCTTCTCCTTTTTTTTATGAAGATAAGGACGCCCTCGATAGGATGCCACTGTGCCACTAAAATAGGGGCAACAGGGGCGTTCCCACCGGGAGCGCCACCCAGGGGAAAAAGCCAAAGGCACAAAAAACCCCTAAAGACTTCCTTCTGGTAGAATTGGCAAAGCAGACTGAAGCGCTGGAGAATGGTAGGTGGTGGAAGAGTCGACCAACCAACCGGCACCGGTTGGAACCAGAAGCACAGCAAGGTACCAGGGGAACACCAAGGCAGTTCGGTAGGTAAACACGGTACTGTAAACAGTAGATCCAGCAAGGTACAAGGGAGTAGCAAAGGCAGTCCGGAGAGCAGGCAGGGTCAGTAAACCAGCAGATCCAACAAGGTACAAGGGAGTAGCAAAGACAGTGCGGTGAGCAGGCAGGGTCAGTAAACCAGCAGATCCAACAAGGTACAAGGGAGTAGCAAAGGCAAAGGAAGAAAACAGGCCAGGAGGAAAAAATAAGGTAAAAAAGGACTGGAGCAGCAGAGGACAGAAAAAAGGAGGAGGGGAAAAAGGAAAGGAAAGGAAGGCAGCAAAACAGGGAGGAAAAAAGGGAAAAAGCTAACTATAATCAAGGGAGAGGCAGAGTAACCCTAGCAAGGCAAGATAGACGAGAAAAAATGCTAGCGGGAACAACCACGGGAGCGGCAGCAACACAGGAAGGAACCCGGAACGTTGCAACGCGCACGGAACCCGGAAGCGGTGGAATTTATACCTCCGGCCACGTACGCGCGCAACGTCTAGGACGGCGCAGGGATCATTGAGCAAGAAAATCAATGAAGGACTGTCTCGCCAGTGATCCTGCGCCAGCGATTCCATACCCGCCATCTCTGCCGCGATGTGACAGTATGCCCCCTCCTAGGGAGGCCTCCCCCAGGTTTACCAGGATGGAAATGATAGAACCTGCGGACTAAAAGTGGGGCATGGACGTGAGAGGCTGGTTCCCATGAATTTTCGGACCAGTGATAACCCTTCCAATGTACCAGGTATTCCAACCTACCCCGACGATAACGGGAATCACAGATTTGGGCAACCTCAAATTCCTCCTGGGTAGAATTTGTGGGCAAGAGGGTTCTTTTGGGCTGACAAGACCAAGTGTCTTTATGAAAACATTTCAGTTGAGAAGCATGAAACACTGGGTGGACTCTGTGCAGGCCTTTGGGTAGTTTTAATCTAAAGGCCACCGGGTTGATAACTTGTGTAATTTTGTACGGACCCAGATATCTAGGGGAAAGCTTGGAAGGGTGTGCCCAACGAGGTAAGTATCTCGTGGATAACATGACACGAGAACCCACCTCCCATCTAGGGACCGGGTTGCGATGTTTGTCGGCCTAAATCTTGTACCTCTTTTGGGCTTCACTAAGGTTTTGTTTGGCCTGCAGGTGAACGTCCCGCAATATGGCGAGAGTGGAATCTACAGTGGGTAAGCTGGTAGATATGTTAGAGACGGGCAGTAGGGCCTGGGGGTGATAACCGTAGTTGCAGAAAAAAGGGGTTAGACCGAGAGTAGAATGAAAAGAGTTATTGTAAGAGAACTCGGTCAGGGGTAGTAGAGAGACCCAATTATCCTGTTGAAGGTTCATATAGCATCGCATGTATTGCTCCAAGGTACCATTGAGGCGTTCTGTTTGTCCATTGGATTGAGGGTGGAATACGGACGTCAAGGCTCTCTCTACTCCCAATCGGTCGCATAACTTCTTCCACAATTGAGAAGTATACTGGCTACCCCGATCAGAGATGATCTTCTTAGGTACCCCATGGAGACGGAAAACATCCTTGATAAACGTTTCGGCCATGCCAGCTGCTGTCGGGATACCTGGTAGAGGAGAGAAGTGAGCCATTTTAGTGAAATAATCGATCACAACCATGATGCATGTGCACCCTTGGGATGGAGGTAAGTCTACGATGAAGTCGGTTGAAATGACGTTCCAAGGACCATCAGGAACGGCATTGGGTTCCAAAAGTCCTGTTGGTCTTAGACGGGTACTCTTACTACGAAGACAGGTCATACAGGATTGTACATAACGGTTTGCATCTCTTTTCATATTAGGCCAGTAGAAATGTCTCTGCAGATAGTCCAAAGTGCCTGTGGTGCCCCTATGACCAGCCATTTTGGAATCATGAAACCACTTTAAAGCTAGTCTCCGGAAGGAGGAAGTAGGCAAATACTCCTTGATGTCGTATTGGATGTTGTGAGGGTGTTTCTCTAACTCAAATTTGCCTCCTGAGGCTTCTTTCACTTGACTCAGAAACGTGGTTAGTACTCCTATCCGTCTTGGTAGAGGAAACATCAGATCATGAGCATAATCAGATCCTGACATGTAGTCTCCTCGGTGGGACAGAGAGTCAGCGACAAGATTCTGACGCCCTGGAATGTAGGTAATATCAAAATCAAACTGGGCAAAAAAATGGGCCCATCGAGCTTGACGTGTGTTGTAACACTCAAATTGTCGCAGTACTTGTAAGTTCTTATGATCGGTTCTGAGGGAAAATGGATGTTTACCTCCCTGTAGTAGATGTCGCCACTCCCAAAAGGCCGACTTCATGGCCAATAGTTCACGCTCAATGACGGAATAGTTCTTTTGGCTGGCATTGAGGGTTTTAGAGAAATAGGCAATCGGGTGTTCTACTCCTTGATGTTCTTGTAACAGAACCGCCCCTATGGCAGAGGAGGAGGCGTCTGTCTCAACAATGAAGGGTTGGTCTTGATCTGGCTGTTGAAGGATGGGAGCGGTACAAAAGGCTTCCTTGAGTTGGCGAAAGCTGTCTTCAGCCTCGTTGGACCAGGAAAACGGATTAGAAGATTTCTTGAGCAAGGAGGTAATGGGTATTATCCTGTGGGAGAAATTGGAGATGAATTTTCGGTAAAGTTTGCCAATCCTAGGAACCTTTGTACCTCCTTGATAGAGGTAGGGGAGGGCCATTCCAGGATGGCGGATACCTTGCGAGGGTCCATGGCAATACCCTGACTCGACAATATGAATCCCAGATACGGAATAGAGGCTGCAGAAAACACGCATTTGTCGAGCTTGACTGAGAGACGGTTGTCTCTTAATCTCTGGAAAACCTCTTTGACATGGCCTTCATGTTCTTCTGTAGTCCTGGAGTACACTAGGATATCGTCGAGGTAGACTATGGTGGTCTGGCACAGTAAATCTGAAAATAGTCTGTCCATGAAGCGCTGGAAAACTGAAGGGGCATTTACTAATCCAAATGGCATCACCTGGTATTTGTATAGCCCATAAGGAGTCCTGAACGCTGTCTTCCATTCATCCCCCTTTTGAATCCGGAGAAGGTGGTATGCGTTCCGGAGATCCAACTTGGTAAAAACTGTGGCGCCATGAACGGCTTGAATGATTTCGGAAATGAGTGGCATTGGGTATCTTTAATGGTCACCTTGTTCAGACCCCTGTAATCGATACAGGGTCTTAATTCCTGTGAGTCCTTCTTGGGGATGAAAAACAGCGAAGCTCCTGCCGGAGATTTCGATGGTCTTATGAGTCCATTGGCCAAATTGTTATCCAGGTATTCCCGGAGGAAGTGTCTCTCTCTGAGTGATAGAGGAAACATCCTACAAAACAGGACTAATGCTCCTAGGACAAGGTCTAAGCAGCAATCTTCAGGTCTGTGAGGAGGTAGTTCGCTAGGAGATTTCTCAGTCACTACTTCAGCGTATTCCTGGAGGTGATGAGGAAGGCAGTGGATGAGTCTGGAGTCGTAGATACTGGTGGTCTGGACGGTCTCGAACCTTGGCTCTGGAAGGCATTCGGCCTTACAGAAAGCGGACTGAAAGCTCAGTATGTTCTTAGTCCAGTCTATGTGAGGGTTATGTCTTCTGAGCCACCCTATCCCCAGTATGATAGGAAAATGAGCTGCTTGAATGATATCGAATGAGATCATTTCAGAATGATTTGCATTTACTAATCCAAATGGCATCACCTGGTATTTGTATAGCCCATAAGGAGTCCTGAACGCTGTCTTCCATTCATCCCCCTTTTGAATCCGGAGAAGGTGGTATGCGTTCCGGAGATCCAACTTGGTAAAAACTGTGGCGCCATGAACGGCTTGAATGATTTCGGAAATGAGTGGCATTGGGTATCTTTAATGGTCACCTTGTTCAGACCCCTGTAATCGATACAGGGTCTTAATTCCTGTGAGTCCTTCTTGGGGATGAAAAACAGCGAAGCTCCTGCCGGAGATTTCGATGGTCTTATGAGTCCATTGGCCAAATTGTTATCCAGGTATTCCCGGAGGAAGTGTCTCTCTCTGAGTGATAGAGGAAACATCCTACAAAACAGGACTAATGCTCCTAGGACAAGGTCTAAGCAGCAATCTTCAGGTCTGTGAGGAGGTAGTTCGCTAGGAGATTTCTCAGTCACTACTTCAGCGTATTCCTGGAGGTGATGAGGAAGGCAGTGGATGAGTCTGGAGTCGTAGATACTGGTGGTCTGGACGGTCTCGAACCTTGGCTCTGGAAGGCATTCGGCCTTACAGAAAGCGGACTGAAAGCTCAGTATGTTCTTAGTCCAGTCTATGTGAGGGTTATGTCTTCTGAGCCACCCTATCCCCAGTATGATAGGGAAATGAGCTGCTTGAATGATATCGAATGAGATCATTTCAGAATGCTGCTGAATGCGTAGGTTTAGTTCTTCAGTGGTGTGTGTGATCAGGCCGGAACTCAAAGGTTCTCCGTCAACACCCTCTACCTTCTGGTCCTCTTGTTTAGCCAGGCGGTTGATACCCTTCTGTTCTGCCCACAAGGTGTCGATGAAGTTGCCGGCAGCGCCACAATCGAGCAAGGCCTGGGTTAAAATCTCAGTCTTGCCCAACGTTAAGGTAACAGTAAGAGCCATAAGCCGGGAATCCTCTGGAGTACTAGAAGAAGACACCGATAGAGTAGCATAAGGACTTGAGATGGCCCCTCGGGAGTGCGTCCTAACACTTACCGAGGGCGCTCATTTCCCGAATGTCTTGGTGGGACATCTGGACAGTCACGCAGCAAGTGATTAGAGGCTCCACAGTACATACACATATTGCCATCTCGTCTCCTCTTACGTTCCTCTGGGGTGAGTGGGGCTCCAGCTGTTCCTATTTGCATTGGTTCCTCTTTGCCTTGAAGAGAAGACGGTACAGAGGAAGGTGACTGAGTCTCAGGGGGAGTGTGACTGAGGAATTTGGTCTTCTTTCTTTCAGACCGCCATTCTGACAGTCGAAAATCAATCCGAAGAGTGGCAGTTATGAGATCCGAAAAAGATGTTGGGCGATCTATTCGTGCCAACTCGTCCTTGAGATCCTCTCTCAGCCCTCGACGAAAAATGGTGTACTGAGCCTGTTCCTGCCAGCCAGCTTCGGCGGCTATCTGCTTAAAGGTGGTAATATAGGAGAGTAAGTCTGTGTTGCCCTGTCGGATGTCCAAGAGATCTTCGAAGGCCAGGAAGGTACTTTCCGTACGCAAAAAGGTCTGTTGGAGTAAAGTCTTGAAATCATCATAATTCTGTAGTACAGGATCGGGTTGATTAACCAAAGGAGTGGCCCAAGCCAGGGCATTACCCGTCATGTGGGTAATCATAAATCCTACTTTGGCATGATCTGAGGCGAATGTCTGAGGACGGAAGGAAAAGTGCAGATTGCATGCATCGAGGAATTCCTTTACTTGCTTAGTCGAACCATCGAATTTGCCTGACACCAAAGGAAGCGAGGGTAGATCTGAAGAAGGTCGTTCTCTATCAGTCATTCTTTGTTGTAGTGCTGCATTGGCGGCCTTAAGATTCTGAACTTCCAGGTTAAGGTTTTGGACGGCAGCTACAAGTTCCTGTACTTGCTGTGGAGTTGCCATCTCGGTTTCTTGTTGGCGTTGCAAACTGTCACTAACGTCGGTTATATCTTCTTCTTCAGATGAGAAAGCAGATTCACCCCCTTCCGCCAACTCCTCACCTTCCACTTTCTTCTTAAGTTTTCCTTCCTTGTGTCTTGAAGGCTTCTCCTTTTTTTTAATGAAGATAAGGACGCCCTCGATAGGATGTCACCGTGCCACTAAAATAGAGGCAACGGGGGCGTTCCCACCGGGAGCACCACCCAGGGGAAAAAGCCAAAGGCACAAAAAACCCCTAAAGACTTCCTTCTGGTAGAATTGGCGAAGCAGACTGAAGCGCTGGAGAATGGTAGGTGGTGGAAGAGTCGACCAACCAACCGGCACCGGTTGGAACCAGAAGCACAGCGAGGTACCAGGGGAACACCAAGGCATTTCGGTAGGTAAACACGGGACTGTAAACAGTTGATCCAGCAAGGTACAAGGGAGTAGCAAAGGCAGTCCGGAGAGCAGGCAGGGTCAGTAAACCAGCAGATCCAACAAGGTACAAGGGAGTAGCAAAGACAGTCCGGTGAGCAGGCAGGGTCAGTAAACCAGCAGCTCCAACAAGGTACAAGGGAGTAGCAAAGGCAAAGGAAGAAAACAGGCCAGGAGGAAAAAATAAGGTAAAAAAGGACTGTAGCAGCAGAGGACAGAAAAAAGGAGGAGAGGAAAAAGGAAAGGAAAGGAAGGCAGCAAAACAGGGAGGAAAGAAGGGAAAAAGCTAACTAGAATCAAGGGAGAGGCAGAGTAACCCTATCAAGGCAAGATAGACAAGAAAAAATGCTAGCGGGAACAACCACGGGAGCGGCAGCAACACAGGAAGGAACCCGGAACATTGCAACGCGCACGTAACCCGGAAGCGGTGGAATTTATACCTCCAGACATGTACACGCGCAACGTCTAGGACGGTGCAGGGATCGCTGAGCAAGAAAATCAATGACGGACTGTCTCGCCAGCGATCCCGCGCCAGCGATACCATACCCGCCATCTCTGCCGCGATGTGACACAGGGTGGTGTGTTCTCAGTGGGGGAAAACCTCTTTGAAGTTTTAGCTGAATCAGGTTACCTTATAGTCAATTGTGATATTGTTCCTTGTGAAAAATTACAGTTACAAATTTAAAATAAGCAAACATATCTTCAATTCCAGTCTTTTTCAACATGAAAATCAATGTGTGGCACCCTATATTGCATTTGATGGAAGTCCCTTCTTTGGCATATTTAGCTTTTGAGACACAAGTTTCACCTGACAGATTTAGAGATCGCCAGCGTCCGACAGAGGCGAGTAATGGTATTGCACCCATTTTTGAAATATTTCTTTTCAGCAAGCATCTTTAAAGTGGATTTTGTTGTGATAAAATATACTTCTGCTGACATTATATGTACGTTTATTCTTGAAGTAGAATGATGTTCAACACCCAACAAGGAGGTTGGATGTTTTGGGTGGTTTGTGAGCCATGATTTTTGCAAATTTGACAACCAAGAAAAACGGATTTTCACACAGCTCTGTGTTTCTTTATCAGTCATTTTGCTCTGTGGGCAGCCAAATGATGGGTTTTGGCAGTGGTCTCCTGTGTTACCACTGACATAGGAAAAAGTGGATGGCAGCCTGTTTTACAGATGTTTCCTGTGCACTTCTGGGAGATTTTAATGTGCCTAATGCTTTCCAGCGGCCATTCTGATGTTCCTGATGCAAGCAGTGCACAGTAATGTTGCAGGGCCTGGATTAGTGGGTTGAAACGTACCACAAGCCTGGCTCAGAAAGAGCTAGGTATCTCCATTTAAGCAACTTTAACACCTTCTGAATATAACTAATTATAATGTAATTAAGTGTTCTCTTTGGTTTGCATTTCACAGTGTAGTTCTATATTATATTTGTGTTTTCTCTGCCAAATCATTTGAAGAACTTGTAATTTATATGTATTTGCCAAGTTTTAAAATGAGAATGTTATTTATTAAGGAGTAATTTTCAGATAGCATTGACAATTAGTGTTTTTTGCACAAGTGAAGCCAAAAATCAAACCCTTCACTCCATAGTTTGTATACAGGACTAAGAAAGGGATGGAAGAAATTATCTGAAACCGTAGAAGCAGTTGTCAGAATTGACAGAAAATTCCACCATTCAATTATGCGTTTTTTTTTTAATTGGAAGAATGTTGCTTGCGAGGTGAAAACCACTGCCACTGCATGTGTACATTCATATCAGATTTGGGGCCAGAATTCCCCACACACTCGGATTGGTTGAAATCCAGACCATCAGACCCTAGCGGGCTGAATTGGGTGAGATTTCCCTGAAGGCTGCTACCATCATTGAACTTTTACCTTTACAGACGGTGCCAGCTCCACCCCCCTCAACTGAAATATAGATAAAATTATAGGTAGGCCAAATAGTACACTCTACTGTCCATACTTGTAGAAATCAGGATTAGATTGCCTTTATTATAAGTAAAATGTCACACACTTAGTTTGGGGTGGCATGTGAAAGGAAGGGTGCTTTAATATGACACACACTCCATAAGTGAGCTAGGATATATCATGAATAATGTGTTTACAAAATGAGAAATGTTTAAAAAAATGAAGAATGTACCCCCCTGAAGAAAGGCACAGTGTCAGACAAAAATATATTTTAAAATGGATATTCAAATGTACAATGCTTTGCAGTCCTAAGCCAGGTCGGGGTAACTATAAACCATGCTAAGGATTTTCAGATAAGCAAGAGGGACTGACGCATTTGGAGACTGTTTTTGGCAGCACCTCATAGTGTGATAGTGCGATTGATAGGTTAAAAATGGAATGGCATAGAAATCAGACAAAATAAGATGAGGTTAGGCAATTAATAAGAAGCTTAGATACATTTATCTATGTTCTTATGGAGAAGGGTACAAAGTGTATCATACAAACAAATTTGAAAGCCCAGCTCTATTAGTTTGGCACCATAAAATAAGAGGACATATATTCTCCAACTGTGTTAAGTACCAAACAAACTTGGCATAACCTCAGTAAATAGATAAGATAGATAAGGTGCAGACATTGATTCATGAGGAATGTCTTTGGCAGGAGTTGAGCACTTTCATAGTTCTGTCCAGCCAAGTCTAAAATAGGCATATTATTTTTTTGCGTCAAAGAAAATTGTGGATGCCAGATATGTTAATGAGGAACTCCTGTACATGTGTGATGTGTTATCCAATGGTAATGAAGGGATGTTTGCCCTTTAAACTAACTTGGCCAAACATAACCTGTACAAGGTGCTAATTTGCATACACGTGTTGCGTAATCTTGAAACACCTATAAAAATAGGTTGGATGCAGACAGGCATTTGAGCGGGTTCTGTCCCATGAGAAATAAAGACACGTTTTCAGCTCCCAGGCGTCTGTTGTTTCCTGTTTCTGCCTAAGAGATGTGAGAATGAGAATCCATGGATGTCTGATGGAGGTGGAGAGTGTAGAGGGTGGAGGAGGACCCCCTACACATTGTGGCCGCAGAGGGATCCCTATACAGACCCATTCCAGGGAAAGAAGCAAGTATCCAGCAACCCCTTGATGCCAAATCTATGGATGCAAAGACTAATGCAGTGGTGTCAATTTACCAATACTGCTTCTAAGTGCAGATGTCCATGTACCATGTAGAGGGACCTCTTGAGCCATTGTAGTGTTAAGGACCAGCACAGGGGACTACTTGAATTTCTACAGTAGGAGTAATGGGGCTTGGCTTTCATTCTTTTTCAAAGAAGAGTTTGCGTTGCAGAAGTAGGTTGGCCATTTTATTTTGAAATTACCTGCATAGCCTGTAATCACTTGCTATTTAACTTGCTAAATATGGAACCCCAAACACACACACAGGATGGTCCCTGTGTCTTTTGGTTCTTTATTGTTATTATCACTATTATAGTATTTTTATAGCGCAGGCCTAGTTTCGGGACGCAACAGTGTGCTTCACAATCATAGGGGGAAGGGCATGACGCAGGAAGCAGAGAAACAGGGAGCAGGGAGACAATAACTGGGGACAGGGTGGTTGGGCAATATGACAAGCAACCAGGGGTGGAAAAGATGGGGAGCAGATCACCCAGCCTCACATAGAGTGCAGAGTGGAAGGTGTGTGGACTTAGGCATTAGGGAGAAGCCATTCCTTGAGGCAAAGGGTCTTCACCTTATTCCTAAACTGTAAAATCAAGGGGGCAAGTCTAATGTTGACGGGGAGGAGGTTCCAGAGTTTTGGGGTATAGACAAGATCAAGTTTTTTCCAGTGGTGGAGTTGCAGGGACTTTTTAAATCCATTAGTAGCAGCTATTGCAAGAACACTCAAAACGCAGCCACAATTCCATACCTGAGGCCACAGCAGGGTCCATTTCTTGTGGCCTCGGGAAGTACATGATGGCACCCCAAATCAATGGAAACACTCACAATGAGGCTTGCCTGACGGTGGGTCCATATTGGTTTGTAACTGAACAGTGGTGACTTCTTTGACCTGGAAATTAACAATTAAAATACAGTCTAATAATCAGCGCTGATCGACACTTCAGCCACAGATTATTTCAATGGACTGACAAGAAGCTAACTCACTCTATAATAAACGTAAGTCCTGAAAATATTCTTGTAACTGATGCCCACATCAGCTTGAATACCGCCAAACAGATTTACCATTGCTGCCACTTGGTTCGGCGGATTTACAGCTGGATTTCAAGTGGTGGAAGTGGTGTTAGAGCGCATTTCTTTCTGGAGTGCATAGACTCCATGGAGAGTTTGGCAGAATTACCAATTACAGTAATTCGTCTAACAATAATTCTGCTGATTTTGGCGTTTTTTTTGGCAGTTAGGTGGTGGATTTTCCTCCAGCTTTGTGATGGAGGAAAATCCTCCACCTCACCAGCAAACCTGTCATACGGCAGTGTGGTAATGCAGTGTAATGGAATTACTGCCACGTTACTGCATCGTGCTTTTAATGAGGCTGTCTATCTATCTTATTTCTGTTCCTTTGACAAGGTTGAGGTTACGGGTCATAGGATTGTGAATGACCATGGTAATGACAGCTGGCTGAACACATGGCTGTAGTTCTTAGCCATCTCGTACTTCTATGAGATGCTTTACAAATGGTGATGCTATCGTTTTTTAAAAACATGTTTCATAAACCTCTGCCAATATGTCCTTGTCAATTAAAATGTTTCTTATGGCATTGGAAGGGCCACCCAACCACCTCCCATTTGCTTTCAAATGCAATGAGTTTGATTCATTTGCAATTCTTATTTCCAAATGTTTTTTTCATATTCATTTAGTGATGATAAACATATAATATGGTCAATGATTCGGAGGTTCCTTGATGAAAAAGGGGGCACTAGACATATACAATGGACCATTCCTAATACATCACAGAGATTCGGCAAGGTTCCCTGAAAGGAAAAAAGCCAAGGAAGCAGCATGCTGAGGGCAGAGAAAGTGATGGGGATGGTGGCACACTGCGACATCAAAAATAAAATAAGGAGAACTTTCATCTCATGGCAAAGAAGCAAGCCTGTGTTTCAGTGGCTGCCTTTTGATGCACAGACTGGAGTTGTACTTGGAAAGCATCGTGAATAATGGAATGAAAGAAATGGAAGAAAGACCCCCTGTGGCGATACACCATTGAAATTGAAGAGAGGGTGGAACAAAAGGTAGAGTTGAGTATGCAGCACCTTCTGGATCCAAATGTAAAATCGGACCAATGCAACGCGTTAAAAGAAGACAAGGAGTGAAGTGTCACAGAATGGGACATGACAAATCTACAACGGGAAAGAAACCCTTGTTTACAGGATACATTCGACACAATAGCTGTTGGCAAGCACAGCGTTCTTGGTGATTTTTGGATGAAGACATTGATTATGTAGATCACACAGTGACGTGTCTCCAGTGGATATGTGTTTCATCACCTATGTTAGCATCTTTTTTTCTGAGACCAGTTTTGTTATGTGTTATGCACTAGAAAACGATTATCCTGCCGGGTAATGGCTGATTACTTACCGGTAATGTTCGCTATTACTATATTTCCTCTTATTATGTTTTCGATAGGCAGAGAAGGGGACCCTTTGCTGGCAAAACCATAAATGGAAAATTACAATTCGGCCTCATTTGAAGTGCCATGAAAGAGAGAGGGGTTAGTCCTGGCAGAGCCTCCGGAGGGTTGTGGCATCGAGGGAAGGTAGGTGACAGATAAATGGACTAATCACTAAAACTACTGGACTGGCCAGGCCGCCAGCATACAGAACAAGGTCCTATGAGATACAAGAATGTATTGTAAACGACCCATATGTGTTTCCCAAAGAGCACTTTATCATAGATAGCCCATAGAGACTCGGGTTCCGCTGATCCTTCCCCTGTGTTACTTCATGCCAGTTCACCTTTGTCGCCCACCAAGATCTGTGTGCTGCTGAGTTCGTTCCATCTCTCATCAAGGCTTCAATTATCCTTCATGAAGGAAGCATACATTTCATTAACAGAATGTTGAGCAAAATATGATCTTTCCTAGAGGCATAGACCTTTGAGAATTGTGAGAGAACTTGGAATGGCAACCATGTAATAAACAGATGACAAGCTAAATATCTTCTGAGCAACCAAAAGCTGGAAGCAAGAAAGACTTTGTATGATATAGTTAATGAGTGAGAGACTGTCCTTTGATGCATCTTCAATGTATGTAAGCTGCATTAGACACTGCACGTATATACAAACAAATGGGCACCTAGCCAACCCACAGGACAAGAGATGGCACCATAGACCAAAAGTACATAAATGGAGTCTAATAGAGAAACCCATACTGCAAATGCACTAAGACGCACCTTTTCCTAGAAGCTCAAGGTCCCCAGAGCTCTGGTTCTCTCTAGGCTGGACTACTGCAACAGCCTCTTCTTCAATCTGCTTCTTTCCTCCCTTTGCCCCCTTCAACTAATCCAGAATAGGGCTGCAAGCCTTATTCTTGGCTTCAGGCCTGGGACTGCATCTCTCCAGCCCTAGAATCTCCCCACTGGCTCCTGGTGGCTCTAAGGATCAAATTCAAGACCCTCTGCATCATCCACAAGGTTTTCTGGGGTGTGGGACCCGCTGCATCTAACTTTCTCTCCCTAAATACCTCCCTGCTAGAGTCCTTTGGTCCTCTAGCTCCAACTCTCTGTAGATCAGAGGTTTCTACAAGCAGAGATTGGGGGCAGATCTCTTTCTTCGGCAGGAGTGGCCCTTTGGAATGGCCTCTGTGCCACTCTCAGACTTCGCCGGATCTACTTAAGTTCTGGAAACTTCTCAAGACTTTCCTTTTCCCCTCTTCCTTCCCTCCCCCCTTCCCCTGCTAATGTCCCCTGCCGTTGAGAGTGGTGCTTGGTCCCTTATGTGCCTTACTGGGGCTGGGCCCTACTTGTACAGTCAAATCCAACACCCCTTAAATAGAACTTGCCCTCAGGCACCCTTCCCTGACTAGCTTGAATCTGGACCACCACTTCCTCGCACTAGCTGACCCTTAACCATGGTTCCTTTGGCACTTGCCCTCCAGGGCTCCCATCAGCACTTGCCCGGTCCCTGGGGCCTCTGCCTTCCTGCACCTCTCCCTCCCCCTTCCTTCCTTGGCCTGCCCCCTATCCACTGCACTTATTATCACTGCACTTGCACAGTCCACATGACTCAAGGCCTAGCAGGGCTGTTTACTGTTATTGTTTTTCTCCTCTGTCCCCACACATCTCCCCCCGGTTGTCTTGTGGCACTTGGAAACACTTGTGTATAAGCGCCATACAAATGTCCAATAAATAAATAAATAAAAGCAGAAGGGTCAGTGGGCAATTACATCACCTTGGAAGGGCATAACCCTGCAACCTGTCTTTTGCTTAAACCACACAAATAGCAGCAAGAAGCAAGGAAACCTGGCTTGCACCCTTGTCCAGTAAAGGTGTATGTGAGTGGTTTTGGGTCACTGGAATTTCTGTAACTCTCCAATATGTCATATTCCGGGACCATATTGTATTTCCATTAAGGCCACATCTCAGTGTAGGACGCTGCCTTAAAGTCATGCAAATATACTCAGGAGTTTGAGTCTTTAAGTAGAAAATCACGGTAATGCAATCATGTTATAGTGACCTCAGCCACACCCACCTATCCTTAAAAGAAAAGCGAGACACTGTCAAGTTGAGAAACAGAGGCCTTTGAAAAGTATGCATGTGTAGTAAGTATAATATGCCTTTAAGAGATTAAATGGCAGTAGATGGCATTACTGAGACATTAGAAGCTGCAATTTCTGAGGCTTCACTTGCCATATGATGGCAGCACCTGGACATGTGAGGCTACACCTTGCTAAAGTGACTCAACAATATAAGATGCATTAACTGGCATTGGATGGCATTACTGGTGCATTTGAGGCTGGACTTTGATGTCAGCTCCTGGATATTGAATGGTGTCCCATGCCTGTGGTGATTATATGTTAAATGTTAAATGTTAAAGGTATTTGTACCGCGCACCGTCACCAACGGAATTGGTCCCCAGGCGCTCAGGCAGATCTGTAAACGATGAAGGTGGGATGGGTAAGTACGGTGAAGAAGGGAGTAGGATGGTGAGAGGAGTGGTGTTCTGTTGGCAGCTTCAACTCGGTATACACCGGGTGCTGAGCTTTGGTGCGGGTATCGGATCGGAGTCAGTCCGCGTGTGCTGTTGTTTCCGGATTATGTGTTGTTCCAGTGTTGTGAAGTGCGTGCGGCTTGTTGTGCGAGAGATGGTTGTGTGAGTTTTTTGAGTGAGATAAGTATGCAGAGTTTGAGTTTATATTGGTTAGTGGGTTACCTGACCTTTACCATGCTAACATTCACAGTTCTGTCTGAGTGTGGCACTTGCCGGCCCTCACATTCCCTTCCAGACGCGGCGCAGGCCAACGCTCAGGACTCCATCCAGGTGTGGTCATGCCAACACTCATACTCCCACCCAGATGCGGTGCAGGCTAGTGTCTGGAGACCCGTCCAGGTGTGGGCATGCTAACATTCACAACTCCATCTGAGCGCCACGCAGGCTGGTGTTCACAACTCTAGGTGTGGCCCATGTTAGCATTCACGTTTTTCTAGGTGCGGGCATGTTATCCTTCAATCGATCCTATCCAGATCCTATCCTATCAAAGTATATGAGGCATTGACCTGTATTACATTTCAGTTCTGAGGAATTGGAGGCTGCACCTGGCATACGGTGTCAGCAGCTGGATATGTGGGGCTCTACCTGATATATTGTGATTATACGTGCACGTAAGGCTATAAAAGGCATACTGTTTCAGTATTTACATGTGGAAGGACACAAGTGACATATATGGGGAATTTGAGTATATATTTAGCATATGACTATTCCTGGCGTGTGATATAATAACTGCTATATTTATACAGTTCCTGTCCGTATGATGGTGCACTCAGAGTGTCCCTGGAATATAATGACTTTGCTGGTTGCACCCCTGCTATATGATGTCTCAGCCCATGGTGTTTTTCAAGGTTGCAATTTTGATAAAATATGATTGGTTACTAAAATAATTTTCCCTGCTTTAGTAACTATTTGTTACGCTACCAATTCTGAGCATTTAATGTGTTTTTCATAGCTGCTACATCAGTTTCTGTGATGGTATCAGGTTCAAAGGTCAGGCGTCATCATTTCCTGTGATTTCATTTCCTGTTATGTCCTGTTATGTCTCTTCTGCTACCCCTGCCATTGTGTTGAATTGTACATCTGGTGAAGTGTTCCCATTCGCCATCTTTGCACTGTGAGAATGTGAGCAGAAATGACATGAGTACAAGGAGGGCAGGACAATGTTTGAGAAAAGACTAAAACAAGAACAAAAGCAAGTCTTACATCTAGAGGTATGCAAATGGATGCGGTAAATCAAGCACAACAGAACAATGGATTTCCACCTGCCCAGACCGAAGTCCCTAAAAGAAGGCAGGAAAGAAAGAAGAGCAATCGTTTCAATCCAAGTGAGATATCCAACGCATTCTGGCGCTACCTCTCCCATTCAGCCCTCTGAGGATGATGTTAATTCTAGCTCCCATGTTTCCATAAATGGGGAGCTTCAGAATATGCAGCTTCTGTGTGCTGCCATGAATCCAAGATGCGGCATGGGTGAATCTAGAACATGCATAGATGGGCTCTGTACCATACTCTCTGCTTATTGACAAGGTCGAGGTTTCAAGGTAACATCAGCAGCATCTGATCTGAAAGGCAAAATTAGTCTTGGGAAGAGCCTAGACTAACTCAAAAGATGACCAGAAGCTAGTGACAGCAATATTCAAAAAAGCCCATGGAACAGAAGTGGCATCATGCACCAAATAACAAGTGTTGCCACATAACCTTTGTGTTCTCTTTTAGTCGGATTCATAAAACTATACACTGCTCTTTCCAGTATTTGATAATGAAAGGAGTGATTTTGAATGCCTTTGTGTCTCAGATTGATTCTCGACACTGCACGGCTTACTAATTTGTGACTGCACTTTGTTTAGCACTCTAATTTTGGAGGATGGGCTTAGATATCCTTTAGGGGAAAGTTAGCATTGATGAATTAGGTTAAAAGAATTCTAACCGAATACCCTGTTTTATGCTATTTTTAGCTGGTTTTATGTTAGAAAGATGCATTAAAGTAGTTATGTTTTGGTTGGCTTGAGCTTTTTACTGAGGAGACACCACTCTTCTCTGCTTTTTAGATCCGATTTCTATTAACAAGAAATTCTACTGACCGCTCTTTGAAGTGATTCATTATCCAAGTGTGGTGAGCCTCGCCATAATTATTTATTCCTTGTGGTGTAGTAGCTGTTTCATTTGTAAATATAGCAGCACAATTCATAGACGTTTTGTACTATTTCCCTAGGTCACTGTTTAATAAAAAGCAGTTAACCCCTCTGAGGAGTACTCAAGAGTGCGAACCCAGCATTGGAAAGACGGAAGTGAAGAAACCAATGCTCTATGACACGTTAAAATTCTCTTTTTGTTTCCCCTGATGAATTTCCCTACACCATCTTGTAACCAGTTGGGAATGAAACATGTTGGGAATAAACACTGTGATATTGTTCACACTTTTATATTAAGGCATTAGTAGCCTATTGAATAGGTGTAATTAAAGAACCTAGTAAATATAAGAAGGGTTCCAGACTAGACATGAGTATGTCGGAACTTGTAAAGTGCTAGTGTTATATGTATGTATCTTACTTCTTTTACTATTTTGTTTTTTCACATTGGTTGGTTTAGAAGAGGTTTTTTTGATATCTTATGTGTATTTAAAGACTTTTTCTTTTGTACACTTTTCTGAATAATTAATAATATTTTTGCTTACAATATGCGTATTCAGTTTTTAACGAAATGTTTGTAATAAAGAATCATTTATTTATGTTATTTTTTGTAAGCTTTTAATGTTAATACTCACTAATGAATACTTGTTGAATTTAAAGATTGTACAGTTCCTTTTTGGGTTTGCAGTTCTGAGATTATTTCCTCAGGGGCTGTCCCTCTGGGACTTTGACCTACATGGGGAGTAGTTGAGTGGTGACAGGACTTTTTCGTAAAACTAATTGTTGTCAGAGGGGCATAAAGCTGTCCTCTTTAAAAAAAAAAAAACAAGTCCTTTTTGAGTATTTAGCCACATAACCTTTGACACTGATAACATCCCAAGAAGTGACATCAATGAAGTGAAAAATTACAGTTTGTGTATTGTTAATAAAAAAGAGCATTGCTGATGAAAAGGAACACTGTACTATAGCAGAAAACCTCTATTTCAGTTACCAACCAGATAACAATTAGGTTGTTGCTTAGATATATCAGGTGTGGAAACATGAAATACCAGGGGCAGACCCAGTGGCACCATCATAAACCTTGGGCAATGTCATTAAGTGCCAGTATAGACCTTAATGACCAGTAAATGCCATCCTATGCTAGTGATAGCATCACATGCCTGGTAAATAAAGTTTCACATACTCCAGGGCTCGCATCAATTGAAAGTTACAGTCTCACATGCCAAGAAGCTGCCATCATTTACTAAGGGCAGCCTTAAAAGCCCATTAGCACCCTGGGAGGTGCCTCCACCAATGAAAATGCTCGGAAAGTGGGCTGTACTCACTAAGGAAATCCAGCGTTCCTAGCTGTTTCATTGGTGTCAGGGGCTTCCCTGCCCCGCTCTCCGTTCATGTTAGCACCAGTGTAGCTCTCTACACCGGTGCTAATGGTGTTTTCTTTTTTTTCAAAACAAATAAAAGAAAACGTACCTTTCTCTCACCACCCGACGCCACACAGTGCTGTCAGCCAGGCAGTCCCTCTTCAATGTTGATGATGCCAGTCATCAACATTTAAAATGGACTTCCTGGCTGACAGCACTGTGCGACATCAGGCAGAGAGAGAAAGGTACGTTTTCTTTCTTTTGTAAAAAAACAAAAATTAAACCATTAGCACTCATGTAAGGATCTGCATATGCCCATCAGTGGCAGGCCCACCCTGTAGATAACGGCCCGCCACCCAAGTTAAGGGCCAGAGCAGCAAGTGTGGGTGGATACGATAGTTATCATCAGTTCAAAGGGAACTTGTTTGTTTCTCCCTCTCCTCATATTGTTCAAGTGTCCTTGCAAAGACCATTTGCATCATGACTAGGGTTAGAAGTCCTTGATCAGATGGAATCAGTAATGAATTAGTTTTGTTGTGCGAATATGTAACTATTTAATGACGTCATGACCAACTGCAGAGATATCCTGAGAAGGTGTGCTATAAATATGAGATGATGCAAATGTCTGTTGAAAGGGGATGGTGGTTAAATAAATGTATCCAATGAGAGTGTGGGAACTAAAGGAGATTAGATTTCTTTGTATAGGTTTGAGCAATCATGTTTGCGTGATTGTCTTTGTAGTAAAATATGTAGGAGTGTTTTAACTGTTGCAAAATGTATATAATGTGAGATCTTTGTGTGGTTTGAGGTGTCATCTAGTCCCTCACGGCCATTTGTACGATAAACTTGCAGACAAACATGCACTCGCTTCTTAAGAGGTGGGCCTGTTTTGGGATAAGGAGATCGGAGGTCCACCCATACAAATGGTATGTGTAAAAATGTAAAAAAAAAAATGTGTCAGTCTTTTCCAATACCTATAAACCACAGAAATTTCGGAATCCAAATCTCTGGTCACGTCCTCCCCCACCCCCGTTATCGCGATCATACCCCACAGCTTGATTTTCTGCCCTTCAGCAATGAAAAAGTGCCCGGATACTGCCTCTCTGTCCCCTTACCCTCTTCAGACGTGCTGAAATCAGAATAATTAAGGAACATTTGAAGGGCGTCCACGACAAGGGTACTTGTGTTCAAGCATAGGTAGAGGACACATTTTAACAATATGAGCGAGAGGAAAGGTTTAGTTCAGATGCCGGGCTGACATAAGTAGCCATAAGTAGCCATATGAAAAAGAAACACATACCCACCCCAGCATAGAGAGAAGACTCAGATTAAATGTAAAAGTGCTGAATCATGCACACAGATTGCATAGATTGTGGATATAAATTAGAAGCTATGGTTTTCTAGTGCTATTGCTATTAGTCAGCAAAGAAACAAATGGCTTTGTGGTGTGCAGTCTATAAATGGTCACTAATATTATAGACAATGCTAAACCACGAGTGAGACTTTGCTGAATAACATACCCTCAAAACTAAATGATTCTTTAGGGTTGACAATTTTCAAAATTATACAGACTGGCAATTTTGATAGATTAGGCAAAACAAGAATGAATGAGTTACCTATTACACAGGTGAAGCTGCAATTTCTGCACTTGGCCACATTGTTTCCCAGTTATCACAGAGCAAGGTGCAATTATTTGTAAATGTTTCACTTCCACAATCTAAAATAATACCCTTTTGTTTTAAGAACTGACTTGGAAAAGACATAGGGCCTCATCACAAGTTGGGCGGTATCCCGGCTGTGATGCCGCCCAACTGTACTGTAATAGCGTTTAGTTTGCAAAGGTAGCAGGCGCCCCTCTCTCGACAGAACAAGGCCTGATAACCTGTTCAGTGGTTATTAACCACTTGAGAGTTCGCAGCCACTGCTTTTACTCACTGTGCCTTTCACAGATGGGAAATATCCATTTGCATATCAGTCTTTGTACTGATATGCAAATGGATATTTCCCATCTGTGAAAGGCACAGTGAGTAAAAGCAGTGGCTGCGAACTCTCAAGTGGTTAATAACCACTGAACAGGTTATCAAGTCTGTTCTTTCGAGAGAGGGGCGCCCGCTACCTTTGCAAAACTATTTTTCAAGGAACCTGGGATTGGTAACCCTAGGTCTCCTGGGGGCAACCAGACGTGGTCTCCCTCTCACTGTGCTTCGAGAGGCATCAGCTTCACCTCACTGATGATCCCCAACAAGGGTGAAACACGTGTATGGGGTTGCTGTGGTACTCTCGTTCAGGTTGGAATTGCCATTGCATTTCGGTGCTGGACTGCCCCTGGGCAGGACAAAGACTGATATGCAAATGGATATTTCCCATCTGTGAAAGGCACAGTGAGTAAAAGCAGTGGCTGCGAACTCTCAAGTGGTTAATAACCACTGAACAGGTTATCAAGTCTGTTCTTTCGAGAGAGGGGCGCCCGCTACCTTTGCAAAACTATTTTTCAAGGAACCTGGGATTGGTAACCCTAGGTCTCCTGGGGGCAACCAGACGTGGTCTCCCTCTCACTGTGCTTAGAGAGGCATCAGCTTCACCTCACTGATGATCCCCAACAAGGGTGAAACACGTGTATGGGGTTGCTGGTGGTACTCTCGTTCAGGTTGGAATTGCCATTGCATTTCGGTGCTGGACTGCCCCTGCAGGACAAAGACTGATATGCAAATGGATATTTCCCATCTGTGAAAGGCACAGTGAGTAAAAGCAGTGGCTGCGAACTCTCAAGTGGTTAATAACCACTGAACAGGTTATCAAGTCTGTTCTTTCGAGAGAGGGGCGCCCGCTACCTTTGCAAAAATATTTTTCAAGGAACCTGGGATTGGTAACCCTAGGTCTCCTGGGGGCAACCAGACGTGGTCTCCCTCTCACTGTGCTTAGAGAGGCATCAGCTTCACCTCACTGATGATCCCCAACAAGGGTGAAACACGTGTATGGGGTTGCTGGTGGTACTCTCGTTCAGGTTGGAATTGCCATTGCATTTCGGTCCTGGACTGCCCCTGGGCAGGACAAAGACTGATATGCAAATGGATATTTCCCATCTGTGAAAGGCACAGTGAGTAAAAGCAGTGGCTGCAAACTCTCAAGTGGTTAATAACCACTGAACAGGTTATCAAGTCTGTTCTTTCGAGAGAGGGGCGCCCGCTACCTTTGCAAAACTATTTTTCAAGGAACCTGGGATTGGTAACCCTAGGTCTCCTGGGGGCAACCAGACGTGGTCTCCCTCTCACTGTGCTTAGAGAGGCATCAGCTTCACCTCACTGATGATCCCCAACAAGGGTGAAACACGTGTATGGGGTTGCTGGTGGTACTCTCGTTCAGGTTGGAATTGCCATTGCATTTCGGTGCTGGACTGCCCCTGGGCAGGACAAAGACTGATATGCAAATGGATATTTCCCATCTGTGAAAGGCACAGTGAGTAAAAGCAGTGGCTGCGAACTCTCAAGTGGTTAATAACCACTGAACAGGTTATCAAGTCTGTTCTTTCGAGAGAGGGGCGCCCGCTACCTTTGCAAAAATATTTTTCAAGGAACCTGGGATTGGTAACCCTAGGTCTCCTGGGGGCAACCAGACGTGGTCTCCCTCTCACTGTGCTTAGAGAGGCATCAGCTTCACCTCACTGATGATCCCCAACAAGGGTGAAACACGTGTATGGGGTTGCTGGTGGTACTCTCGTTCAGGTTGGAATTGCCATTGCATTTCGGTCCTGGACTGCCCCTGGGCAGGACAAAGACTGATATGCAAATGGATATTTCCCATCTGTGAAAGGCACAGTGAGTAAAAGCAGTGGCTGCAAACTCTCAAGTGGTTAATAACCACTGAACAGGTTATCAAGTCTGTTCTTTCGAGAGAGGGGCGCCCGCTACCTTTGCAAAACTATTTTTCAAGGAACCTGGGATTGGTAATCCTAGGTCTCCTGGGGGCAACCAGACGTGGTCTCCCTCTCACTGTGCTTAGAGAGGCATCAGCTTCACCTCACTGATGATCCTCAACAAGGGTGAAACACGTGTATGGGGTTGCTGGTGGTACTCTCGTTCAGGTTGGAATTGCCATTGCATTTCGGTGCTGGACTGCCCCTGGGCAGGACAAAGACTGATATGCAAATGGATATTTCCCATCTGTGAAAGGCACAGTGAGTAAAAGCAGTGGCTGCGAACTCTCAAGTGGTTAATAACCACTGAACAGGTTATCAAGTCTGTTCTTTTGAGAGAGGGGCGCCCGCTACCTTTGCAAAACTATTTTTCAAGGAACCTGGGATTGGTAACCCTAGGTCTCTTGGGGGCAACCAGACGTGGTCTCCCTCTCACTGTGCTTAGAGAGGCATCAGCTTCACCTCACTGATGATCCCCAACAAGGGTGAAACACGTGTATGGGGTTGCTGGTGGTACTCTCGTTCGGGTTTGAATTGCCATTGCATTTCAGTGCAATGACGATAAATCCCCATTCCCCATTAGGTCCATTGGACCCAATGGGGAATTTTCAGCGCAAATACCACAAGCTAATACAGCCAGCGGTAATTTTGCTGAAAACAGGAGGCTAAATGGGATTTTCGCATTCATAAAAAAGCTGGAGGTAAAACAGCCCATTTAGCACCCAACTCGTGATATGGCCAGCACTTGAATGCAGAGGTAATACCTTTAGCGCCGCATTTAAGGGCTAGCGCCCAACTCGTGATGGGGCCCAACACTGTGGGACTCATCATGAGTTGGACCTTAGCCCTTAAATTCTTTGGTAATGCTATTCCCACTGCATTTAAGCTTTGCTAGAGGTAAAAATGTCCCCTTACCGCCTGTTTTCGGCACAATTATTGCCGGCTCAATTACCCCCCCTAATAGCACTGGACCGAGTAGAGGTAACATTCTTTGTGCTGGCAGTATTCCGGTGGTATTACCACCGGGATACCGCCAGAATCCTGATGAGGCTCACAGAATTATAAATGGTATTTATGGTGTATAGACATACTTTTCAAAATATATAAGAAATCAGACTGTTTTTTGCCAAATGAGGAGACCTGAAAATGTGCTCACCAGAGGCCTGTGACATTTGATTGACTGTCTTCTGTCATGAACTCCTTCCACTCAAATGGCCTACATGAAAAGAAAGATCAGTCAATTGGCTAAATAACACCACCAGTGAGCGAGAAGACAAACCTTTTCATGGAAGACAGCACAGTACTATCAGTGATATTGCTGGTAAAGCAGGGATATGAGACTCATCACTTTAGTTTCAGTGTCTTGAATTTGACTACCTAATCACCTCTTCCTACTAAGGGTCTGTTCACGAGTTGGGTGGTAGCCCTTAAATGAAGTGGTAACAGTGTTACAGCAGCATTTAAGGGTCTGCCTAATCTTGAGTCTGGCGTGTTTAGCCCCAGCTCAGAGCTTGGGCTAAACACACTGGAAAATTGCAAATGTTCGGCGCAATTACCGCCGGTGGTATTGCCGTCTAGTAATTGCACCTAAAATTTCACATTGGGTCCAACTGACCCAATGGGGGATGGGGATTAACAGTTTGCACCCAACCCATGAGCCAGTGGTAATACCGTCGGATGGGTGGGCGCTAACGCTAATAAGGTGGGGTGGTCTCTGAGCTGGGATACCACCCAAATTGTGATCAGGCCCTAAGACTTTATGCCACTCATTGAAGGGTGACTGCCAGTTTTAACAACACTCATTTGCAGGAACAAAGCTCTAAAACTACACCAGACTGATGCTCTGTTACTTTTTATGGCAATCGCTAACTGGTGCAATTTGGTTTATGGTGTAGCACAGAGTAAATGTTACTATCACAAATGTAAATATAAACAAGTTTATCCACCTCAGACATAGGAATGGCAAAGTCGGCCTTGCTGGAATTTAGTACTGTGATCTGGCATATGAACACACATCTCTGTAACAAATGCTTAACAAACTGAGCTATCTTCTGAGCAATCATGGCACTCAAATGTATCAATATTTGTATTTTGTATTTGTATTTTATTTATTTATAGAGCGCTCCCGGCCCTGGGGCAGCTGGGCGCATAACTTACAGCTATTAAAGCTCTTAAGGCAATACAGTTACACAAGATTATACAGTTCAATTACACATTGAATGGTTACAGCAAGAGTAGGCAGGACACAGCATTGAGTGAAAACAGCAACAAGAAGGGCATAGTCACAGCCGCGGCCATACTAGTGAGAGCCATGAGAATGCTGCCTGTCAAGATCAAGTTCATGCAGCCAGAGTATAGATTTTCTTTTGAAGATAGGGAAGGAGGGTTCAGACCTAATGGACGGCGGAAGCGTGTTCCATAGCTTTGCCTCCTGGACAGGAAATCAGGAACCACCTGAATTCTGTAGCTTCACTCTAGGGATAGACATAGTGTGGACTTGGGCCGATCTTAGAGGCCTTGTTGAGGTGTGTGGCAGAAGTCTATTGGAAAGGTAAGCAGGGGCGAGATTGGCTCTGGCTTTGTGTGTTAAGACAAGTGTTTTGAGGGCAATTCTGTGCTTAACAGATAGCCAATTAAGGTTACGTCGTGTGTCAGATATGTGTGACTTCTTCAGGCGGCCCTGATAGCGTTATTCTGTGTCACTTGTAGTTTGTTAACGTTTCTGAGGCTAGTCCCTAGAAAGAGAGAGTTGCAAAAATCGATTTTTGACAAAACTAGCATTCTGGCCAGGGTGATGCAGTTGGGTGTCGTAAGGAATGGTCTACAGGCAGTAATTAACTTACAGGTGTAGGCAAATGCTGCTACCACAGCGTTGGTTTGTCTAGTAAAGGATAATGTATAATCTAGGTAAATACAGAGAGTTTTAGTGTTATTAGAGGCCGTGAAGGTGTCACCATCAATAATGAAGGATTTGAATGAAGGGTCAAGTTTGCTCAGTCTGCAGTGCGAACTGAGTATTAGTAACTCAGTTTTCTCGTCGTTTAAACAGAGTCCATGGTGCGCCATCCAGGCTTGGATTACTGAGTAGATACTGTTAAGGGCTTTTGTATCTGCATTACATATTGCATTACAACTTTCGGTATGGCATCTGATCTATATTTTCCAAACAGAATGCTGAAAATATGAGCTGTGCTACTGTGAATGGAAAAACTGTGTGCACTACAATGAACACAAAAAACATTATAGGATTAATTTCTCCGAGCAGAATGTACTTGTCAGCAAAAGCCTCAACAGCGCACCATATGATATCCTGGTATGTGTTATTTTTGTTAGAAAATGGGCACTGAGTGCTTTAAATCCGGCAGCCATGTGCCCCCCTTTATGGTGGGGGCCCGGGGTACATGCCCCTTTTGTCCTCCTGTAAAGATGTCTCTACTTCCAGAAACTATGGGCCTCAGTTTGGGCAGTATCCCGGCTGTAATATCGCCCAATTGTAATAGCGTTAGCACCCACTGGTACCATGGGATCACGGGATAGGGGCTAATGGTAAAACCCCATTACCCATTGGGTCCATTTGATCCAATGGGGAATCTTCAGCTCTAATACCGCTTGCCAATACAGCTGGCGGTAGTTCTGCCGAAAACAGGGTGCTAAATGGGATTTTTACTTCCAGAAAAAAGCTGGAGGTAAAACAGCCCATTTAGCGCCCAACTCGTGATAGGGCCAGCCCTTAAATGCGGCGGTGATACCATGATAAGGCCAGATTTTATTTACCTCTGAAAAAAGCGAGCAGATTCCATAGTGTAAATGCCACCCACCATGACAGGTGGCATTTATGATTCGTTTTAGTAGAGGGTGTAACCGAACCAGAAACTCAGGGTCACACGTTTTCCATCTTAAATGTACATTTACTTTCAGAACGAATCAGAATAGGATACAGGCATTAAGCACTCCAAGCATGGTGTCTAGGTAAAGACCTAGGTTAAGACCCATCCCACATGGTGGCAGAAAGTGCAGCATGAGAAGTAATGTGAGACAACGCAACAGACGTGCTGAGGTTGAGCAAGTTCTGACCCCCCTTGCACAGAAATGGGAGCTGGAACTTGGCCATGATCTGAGTCTCAATGGGCCATCTCATTGAAAAATGCTCACATAACCCAAGATTCTGTCGGATGCAACAAGACTGTTGAGTTCTGGAGAAGCGTTGAGGAAGATGAATAGTTCCTTTGCTTGGGCGCATCCTAAATCCGGATCCATCATTGGTGGTCCTCACTGCGAGATGCGCTCTGCAGGGAATGAAGGAAGGGAAAATACATTGGCCCTGGTGAGCAACAATGTGCATAATAAGGATTACAGTAGCGCTGTGGGAATCCAAAAGTGAACAAAGCGTAGAAACATGGCTTTCAAACCTGATGAGATTAGCTTCTCTGGATAAAAGTAAAAAAACATCTCCATTCCAGATGGACCCAACAGTAAGCATGATGATATTTCATCGAACTTTCTTAAACTGTTTATTGAACGATCACACTTATCAAAGCATGTTAGGACAATATGATAGACAGCCTCTCCCCTATCCCTCGGCCTTGTGGCTTCAGCCTCTCTATTGCTTTTCCCTCTTTACAGCTCTCCTTACCCACCCACTTTTGATCCTTACATTGGACACACACTGTTATGTCAACTACATTATTGGGACTTTTCTCTGATACTTTTCTAGTAAGTAGAGCTATGCAAGCCTATTAGTTTGTTGGTGGTGTAGTTAAAATCTGCAATAAAGGATATCTTTTAAGATAATAAAATAAGATTTAATGCAGAGGGGACTGCTTACACGCAAGTGACCTTCAATGTGACTAACCCAGGTGTTAACTCATTCAGGTCTGACTCTGTAACCTTTTCAAAATGTGCTTATGTAGATGATGTAGCAGTCACAACATATCGGGTCACCCACCTGCAAATCAGAGTGCAATAGTTCAGACATTTAGTGCATTTTATGGGTATATCAAAAATATCTTTAACACCAAGATTAGTACATCTCTGTGGCTGACTTCAGGGTCGTATTACTGCATCAATCAAGGAGATTATTTGGGAATTGCAACTTGCAAGGAACTAAGATGGGCTCTACTGATGCTATCCCTAGAGGGTAAATGTAAACTAAGTAACCTTGCTCATGTCTTCCATTTATTTAAGGCCCTCACTGGCCGGAAACACAGCAAAGAGGGTTTTCCAGAAAATGACATCGATTTCAAAAAGTGTCTTTCAAAACATCAAGAGGTGTTCCAGAACTTGGGAAGGTCTAGGATCATTTTACCAAATTGTTTAAAATATCACTTATTACGGATCATTCCTCTGGATGTACACATCAAAGTCTACCCCATAGTTTCTGCATGGAAATTCCAGCAACTAGACCTCCAGCAAGTTTTAGTCTGTAGGTTAATAGCTGCAAGTAATGAAACTAATGAACTGATGGCAAAGCATTAGCACTAATATAAGAATTGCTAGGTATCATTTATTTTCCATTTATGGGGGTCACTGACTCTATGAAATGGCGACGAGAGACGGGCATGTCTCAGAAATTAATATTTTCTAGAAAACCTACTAAAGGCAGATGCGTCACTACAACTGATGGATGGAGAATTCTTGGCATAAGTGAGAGATGGCTAAATAAGAGCAGGACGTGGTGTGTAGGGAAACCTGTGGAGAGCACCATCCTGAATCTGAGGGAAACCTCATTGAGCTGATGCACAGAATATTAACTTAAATATTGCAGGTTAGCAAAATTGTCTTTGATTTGTGTTACAGAAATAATACAGATGGGGACATCAGTAAAATTTGCGATACTCGTGTTGTCTTTCATGCCAGGTAGAGATGCTGCATGTGCTTACAGACTGCCACACCCTATATGAATTTTTAAAACAAATATTTACATTTCCTTGGACTGTAAGTTTTAAGGACCTAAGATTTAAGTAGAGATCATGGGTGGACTGACACAGGATGGAGAGTCAATACATCTTATTTATAGGGTTATTACTAGACTAAGTACAGCTAGAGGGTGGAGACATATAAGAACTACTGCATGGACAATATAGAAAAATATTTGAAAATATGTGTATGGTAGAAAAGATTTATTTGGTTTTGGAAAAGAACCACATTTCATCAAGCATGAGACCTTTTGATGAATTATATGTATTCAGAGTGGGAATCATTAATTAGGGGACTTTGATCAGATGCCTGAATAGTATATATTTTCACACTGAAGACCCATCTGTTAGAGGGTGAACTGTGTTTTCGCCATATCTTATTCTCAATCTCCTTATTTGAAGGTGATAACTTCGTATGTCTCTCCACTGTGTAAAAAAAGAAGGTTGAACAAATAGAAACATAATGAAAAAGACGGTGCTTCTAATGTGGCGAGCGTAGCCCAAACGGAAATGGAAAGAAAAGCCTGGTTTGGCTCAAGTATTGGCCTGGTGAAGGGGCAGGGTCTGGCACTACCCCACTGAAAAAGAGTCATTGGCCAGGGATCCAGGGGAGAAGTGAGTATATTAACCTGTTGAACATCCGCTGTCCGGAGCACACAGTAGTTGCTGAGCACTCTGCTTGCTTTATTTCATTAGGATTGGGTTCTTTGTCCATCTTGCCGCCTACTTGTGAAATCGCTGTTTTCCTCCTAGCCGCCTCACGACCTCAGCAGTGCTTCCATTTCTTCTCTAACCCTTGTTCCTCCTCCGGCACCCTCCCCCTGCCTGCCTCTGATCCTGATTGGGCACCAGTCCCTACTTAACTTCTACATTGAGGACAGCCTCACCACCCATTGCAGCCCCCTTTGGCAAAGGGCCCAGAGGCAAAGGGCAGCTCCCACAGTTGCAGCTCCAGGGGGTGTTAGCCGGTGTTTGTCGTGGGATCATGCAGTGCAACCGTCAACCAGCAGTGACTGACAAGGTAAGAAAGGTGTGGCCAGAGGAAACCGCCATTACAGTTCCATATTTAGCTTTCCCTCCTCTCCTATCATTAATACTAATATCTAATGCTGCAGTTCCGCTGCATTGGCAGTTGTATGTTATACTTATCTGGCATTGGGGAAAGTTCATAATTAGCCTGTGGGGCCTTTGCCTCTTTTTTAGGAAAGTCAAATCTGAGTTTTCTTGCATTTGCTGGTGTGTTTAAAAATGTGTCTTTTCCCCTCTTTTCTAGGAAAGTCAAATCTGAGTGTTCTTGCATTTGCTGCTGCTTAAAAAAATTAGGCTTTTCCCCTCTTTTCTAGGAAACTCGAATCTGAGTGTTCTTGCACTTGTTGCTTTGTTGAAAAATTAGGCATCGTTCCTCTTTTCTAGGAAAGACAAATCTTTGTGTTCTTGCATTTGCTGCTGTGTTTAAAAATGTGGCTTTTTCCCTCTATCCTGGATCTTCCCTTTGTCCTGATAACTTGCTTTTATCTGTCATGCTTTCTGCTATATGATTTAACCTAGGCCTTTTCTCCCTTCCTGGACACTTGACTCTAGATTGTGTCAGTGCAGATGGTTGTAGTTGGTTTCCTGCTCTGCAGTTCCTCTCTCTCTCCTTCTCTTCCCCCTTCCTTCTCGCCGCACTTTCCCTCAATGGTGCTCTCAATCTCCCATATCTTCTCTAATAGCTATTCTATCACCTATCATATACTTGATGAAGTCTGGAAGGAAAACGTTCAAAAAGGATCTCCTGGTCTCCAATCCAGGTATGCCCATTGCTGAAACCCATGTCCGCGCTTCTTCGAGGCAGACTTTCACCAACATCCTCTTTGTCATTCCTTCCCCGGACCTTTGTATTCCCCTTATAGTCTCTGTGCTTTCCCCTTTCTCTTCCTCTGGCATTAATGGTGGCACCTGTTGGGAGGGACTATTGGCATCCTTCCTGCCCTCTAGGGTATCACTAATATCTACCTAAATGGCACTGTCATGGTCCAGGGATCACAGCCCAACCTCCTCTATCTTGATAGGCGTATTCTGTCTCTCAGCAACTTCCTCCCCTCTCCTGTCACTCCTCATTCTGCCACCCCTCCCGCCCCTCTGCCACCTCTGACAAGTGTACTACGCTCCTGCACCCCTCTCAGAAGACCTTCAAAAGTGGCAACCTGCTCCACTTAGCTACCCTCAACTCTCACTCTGCCGTCCAGCACTCCTCTGACATCTTCCACCTCCTTGAAGACCTTGACCTCAATGTCCTCACTCTCACGGAGATGTGGCTCACTGCCATCTGTCCTCTCTGAGGGGTACAAGATCCTCTATAAACCCAGGCCTAACCGACCCAGGGGTGGAATTGCCCTGATCTTCTCTGAGTGGTTGCCTGCTACTATCAAATCCACCCAGGCCTACTCCTCTTTCAAATGCCTTGTCTGCAGGCTTGGTGTCTCTCCTGTCCTGTCTGTGACTCTGGCTACCATCTACACGCCCCTGGCCAGGTCTCCCACTTCCTCTCAGAATGAGCTGACCTCACCTCTTCTCTCCTGGCCTCCTCCTCCAAACTTCTCTTCCTCAGAGACTTCAATAGTAACCTAGACTCCCCTGATGTGGCATCTGGGGTCTTCCGCAATCTCTGTGACTCTCTTCCCCTCTTCATTCTTCCCTCCAGTCCGACGCACTCAGCTGGACACACCTTGGATGCTCTCATCGCAAATACAGGGTGAAATTGGCAGGCTTCAAGCACATCCTCTGACAAACTGGCCTGCCGCCTGCTCCAAAGGCAATACAAACTCTCCGTCTGCTCGAGGAAGAGGGCCTATGTCCAAGCCCACATCTCTGCGGCCGCTAACAACATGGCTGAACTTTTCAAAATCTGCACTTCTCTGACCTGTCATTTCATTTCTAAAACTCAGGACATCCTGTCCTCATTCTCCTCTATTCTTCTCCTCACTCTTCTTCCTCAACCACTCTCATGCCTCCCTTGGCTCCCTATTCCCTCCCCCTGCCTACTCGCCTCTTTTTCTCCCATAAAACCTGAAGAGATTTCTAGACAAGTCAGCTCTGTGAAAGTCTCATCCAAACAGGTGCTCCCCTGCTCCTCCAGAAGTATCAAGGACAACATTGTCTCCCTTGCTCCAGCCTTGGCCAATTTCTGCAATCACTCCTTTGTCACTGGATCATTCCCCTAACTCCTCAAGCACCCCCTTGTGCACCCTCTCTTTAAGAAGCCTTCTGCCGACCCTTCCTGTCCAGGAAACTACCACCCTATCTCCATTACCCCTCTCCTGGGCAAACTCTTGGAAACACTGGCCACCTCCCAGCTCATCCACCACACTGAATCTGTTGGCTGTCTCCACGAACACCAGCATGGATTCAGAGCTACAAGAGGCATGGAAACTGCTCTCCTGTACAACTGTGAAGATGTGCACTCTAATCTCGATTCCAGCTCTCCTTTCGTTCTCATCCTTCTTGACTTTTCCTCTGCCTTTGATAGTGTCAATCAGGCCACCCTGATAAATCCGCTCTGTGATACTCTTGGCATCATGAACCTGGCTCTGGACTGGTTGTCCTCCTTCCTCTCGGACAGACCTTTCCAGGTTCAACTGGGCCCTTTTCTCTACACCATCTCACTCTCCACCTGCAGAGTCCCTCGGAGCTCTATCCTCTCGCCTAGGCTTTTCAACATCTACCTGGCCCCTCTAGCCCATTTGATCTCCACCTTCTCTCCTAACTTCCATTGTCATGTGTATGACACACAGCTCTCCTTCAAGCATCCCTCCTCTGCCTCCTCATCTTCCTCTCTAATTCCTCACTGCCTGTCTGCTATTCAGGCATGATGCACTGCTAACAATCTCTACTTAATGGCAGTAAGACAGAGATCCTTCTCATTGGGACCCCTTCTCCCTCTTTTCCTCCCACACTCTGGCTGCCCTCCATGGGCCCGCTCCCCTCACCCTCCTGTGAGGCAAAAAACCTGGTGTTATCTTCGAATGCTCTGTCTCCTTATTTCCTCACAGCATATACCTTGCCAAGAAGGCCCACTTTCAGCAGCACCTCCTCAGAAGCATTCTCCCATTTCTTATCTTCCTCCAGAAACTCAGTGTCTTCAGATCTCTTGTCCTCTGCAGGCTGGACTACTGCAACAGTCACTTTCTCAATCTGGCTTACTCCTCCCTTCACCGCCTTCAACTAATCCAGAATAGAACTGAAAGACTTATCCTTGGCCAGGGACTGCATCTCTCCAGCCCCAAAATCTCTCCTCTGGCTCCCGGTTTCTGCAAGGATCAAGTTCAAGAACCTTTGCATCATCCACAAGGCTTTCTGGGGCCTGGGACCCCTCTTAATTCAACTCTCTCTGCCTATATACCTTCCTGCTAGCACCCTTTAGTCATCTAAGTCTAACTCTCTGCAGATCAGATGCTTTTCCAAGCAGAGAGTGGGGGTAGATCTCTCTCCTCTGCAGGCACCTCCCTCTGGAATGGCCTCCTTTCCCCTCTCAGACTTGAGTTGGATCTCCTTAAGTTCCAGAAGCTTCTCAAGACCTTTGTTCTCTTCTTCTTTACCTCTCCTCCTCCCCTGCGAATGTCCTTGTCTGCCTCTTGACTGGATGCCTGCTTCTTTCAGAGTCTTACAGGGCACCAGGCCCCCCTAATCCAGTCTACCCATGTATTTGGTCTCCCCTGAACCCCCCCCTCAACCTGCACCTGCCCTTATGGGCCCCTACCCCATCTAGCCTGGCTGGGTCTTCACCCATGTAGCCCTTCCTGCCCGTTACCTCGCACTTGCTCAAGGACCTTCTTTCCCCTGCACTCTCTGCTTTCCCCTGGCTCTGTCCACAGGGCCTTCCCTGGCACTTGCTTTTCTCATGAACCCCTCTGCCCTAAATAGCACTTATGCCCTCCTCTGCCACTGCTCTTCTCTTTACTGCACTTGCACGATCTGAATACACAAGGCCTAGTATGATCATTTTTTGTTTTTGTCCCTATTCCCCCACTCGCTTCTCTTGTTGTGCATAGAAACACATTGTGTACAGGTGCATTATAAATACCCTATAAATAAAATAAATAAATACATAAATCAAGCAAGAGGGTGGGTGAAAGCGGGCAGCAGTACAGGGTCTGTAAATAAATGGGGCTGAACCCAAGCGGAGAAGATGCAGTGCAGAGACTGTCCTGGAGTTGGTGGAGGTGGGACTGGAGCAGGCCACAAAGAAGCCACAATGACAGAAACTGGAGTACGGCGCATCAGAAAAACCAAATCTGAATATGTTGATTGTTTTTTCTTTTTGCAACAATTATGTGCAGGGGGAGACTACTGCAGCACCCCCATACTCCCCTCACATAATTATTACCCTAGCCCACCACCCACATATAATTGCTGCAAAGATCGCAGCCAAAACCTTGACATTTTCGGTTTTGGTATTTTTGTATGCGCAGTAATTGGGTGATGCCTGAGGAGGGCAAAACCTCTCTGCAAGAAATAATACCATGGGAAAGAGCAGGGGTACCCGCCACAATTTACTAGAAACAGCTGCGTTGATGCAGTTTGGTCACAGGGCACGATGAAGGAATGTGGAATGGATTCTGAGCATCTATTCCCAAAAACTGTATGTCCAGACTTCAGGGTTGCAAGGGAGACACTGAGAGGAACCCCAAGGTGCATGAAGGGTTGAGACGAAGAGGAGATCAATCAGGTTTTTCAAGGAGAGGTGTGAATGATGTGGTAGAGCAGGCAGAGGTGTGTGCTCCTGAAAGAGGATGATAATGAGGATGAAAGGTAACACACAGGTGTGGAAACCGAGAGGGTACATTCAGGATACATCCCACAAGGGAGGGCAAGAACGAGCAGGTTAGCAAATCACATTACCAATATGGAACAATAGATTCCCAGAGAAATAAGAATTGGGTATAGGAGACTTGCAAACAAATTAATGAATTTTCCAAGTCCGGGATAGACATGATGACAGCAGAGGCCATGCACAGGTGAACTGCGTGGAGCCAGATTGTGATGAGTGCAGAGAGGAGCAACCTCACAGTGATTTGGACTAGACAGTGTGAGAAACCTGAGGGTATTCAAACTCCTATTCCCCATGCGTCCTCTGCGCAGGTGGCCATGGAAAGGCCATCGCTTTTGAATCCTGACCCTGGGGGTGGACAAGCGAGGGAAGATCACCTGGGTGGAGGGTCTTTGGGGACTGGAAGTGGGAAGCCCTTGGATGAGACATGGTATCCCCCTTTTTCTACTAATGACCAACCCAACCCTTCCCCCACCTTTATGAGTTATGGGTTGAGTCAACTCCTGTGACTTCCTCATATATGATCACTGACAGTACTGAGATGAGGAAGAGGCAACTAGGAGTAATGAAGACTAAGTGAGTTTACCACTCTGGTACTGGGACAAGGAAGAGGCCTGCTAAGAGTTGTATAGGTCATGCATGTCCCCTTAATGATGTTGAAGCAGGGCTGATTGAACATTCGCACCTGTAATCTGATAAAGGGCTGCAAGAGTATAAAAGGAGGGCCAATCAAATGCAAGGTGGGGAAGGCAAGGCAGTGGCGATGACGGCGAATCAGCAGCAACGAGAGGCCAATAGAAGCAGCAGGGAGTTGTACATGTGCTACACGCTGATGGTTCATGGACGTTGTGCCCGGGAGCTGGGGCTCAGTGGACCGAATGAACATTGGAAAAGGAGCTGTGCAGAAAGGCTGTCCCGGAGTTCGGCTGGTGTTCGTAGTGCTCTTCTCCTGGAAACAGAAGCTGAAACAGGAGTGCCTGAGGGCCAGGAGGTGGAGACCTGAGGCAGAGAACAGAAGGCCAGATGATATGCGCTGCGGGGAAACCCAAAGAAGCAACCAGTGAGTTTCTGTGAAAGTACAAACCCAGTATGCAAGTGTTTGAACGTACGCAGAGGATTACTTCGTATCAGAGTGGTCGCGTGTATGATAAAACATGTTTTCGAAGGTCTCAGGTCCGAATCCTAATTAACTACTGAATAAAAGATATAATAGCTTTAACAAATATCTTAACAATTATTGAATTTCGAACCAAATAAAAACCTTAAACAAATATATCTTTATTGAATACCAAATTGATGGAAAACTTAACAAATAAACAGAACTGTTACCTATGAAGTTTACAAGTGAATGTAACTTTAAAATTCAACTGTTAGAGTGACCAAAGACTTGATGACATGGTGGCTTACTAATTTTAATGGGAACGTGTTTATAATTCATAAATCGTCTATTTGGTATAATCCTGTGTTACAGCTTGGAAACAGGGGGTTTACAAAAGGGATCTGAACAATAGGGATTTAATACGTGTTGGGCACATGTTGTCTTTTGAGGAACTTCAAGAGTTCTTTCATTTAGGTAGAAGGGAAAGGAATAGGTTTACGGAGTTAGAGTGTCTCTTGACCTGGGTTTTTAACATGTTATCGGCACTAATAGAGAAGAAACCGGCAGGATGGACCATCTTTTGCTTATCACCCCATAGAGTCTTCATATACTTGAAACTCATGCCAGAGAATGATTCAGTGATAGAATCATGGAGTAACTTGAAATGGAAGTGGGAAATAGATTTAGGTTGTACTATCACCGATGAGATTTGGAGGCATGTGTGGCGGGCTGGGCACAGTAGTAAGCTGGATCTAAAACTACGACTTAAATTTGGGACAGTTATATTGGACACCAGAGCGGATGTGCAACGTGGGGTTGGCAACTGGTGATGCATGTTGGGGATGTGGGAAAGAGAAGGGGGCGTTACTTTACATGCTATGGTATTGTGCCAGATTTCTAGCCTTCTGGTGTGAGGTGTTAGACAGACTGGATATGATCTTATCTATGAAGTTTCCATGAAGGCCATTATAGGTTCTAATGTTAGCAAATAATTGGCATTGTTTAACGGCTTGTTTGTATGGGAATTGGATAGACAGAATTCTTGTGATAGCAGCGAAACAGGTTTTGAAAGTATGGAAAACCAGGAAGAAGCCGCATGTTGAGGGTTGGATTAATGATATACTGATATTATCTGATTTTGAGTTGGTCATGTTCCGAAGGAAGGGTAAAGAGGAAGCTTATTGGATCTAGTGGAAGCATTTTAATGATTTGTATGGTAATGGAACATCTGAGTGGTCAGGTAGTAGCAAAGGGAGAGGTATAGTTTCTGTTATTATTAGTGTGTATATGTAAGTGTTTGTTTTGTGTTTTTTGTCTAAATGTTTGGAAATATGGGCAATTTCTTTGGTATTTGGTAGTTGAATTAATGTTATTAGGATTAGTAATTATTGCCCTCTTGAATATGTACTCAACTAATTTATGAATTATTTTTGGGGAATGGTTGATATTTAATAATTGTGTGTGCTAAAATGTAAAAAATATTTAGCTTGCACTGTTTGCTTTATATTGTAATAGCCCACACAAGCTTGTTTGAAAATGACAAATAAACATGTAAAATAAAATAAAAAATAAAAAAATTCAAATGAAACCACCATGTGCCAAGCCCAGAAATGAATGAAATTTCAATACAAGGACAACTATATATATGTTGAACCTACAAGTGAACATTACTTCAAATTAAAAAGGAATCTAATACATAACAAACTTTGGAGTGAATAAAACTTCAACAATACAAGTGACCCAATATATGTTGAACTCCAGAGTGAATGGAACTTTGTATGTGAACTTTACCAGTGAACCAAAGAACGACATATTAAACTACAGAATGACAGAAATTTCAAGTACTATATTTGGAAATCTAAATGAACTGTATCTCAGTAAAGATACTTTTGTGCCAAGATCAAGCATGTCCAGAGGGTGTAAGTGTAGCGCAGAACTTTAGGAAAACTGGAAAAAAACTATTCTGACATTGAGAGGGAATCTTGGGGAAGGGAACCATGCGGTTTAACCTACTTATTGACTTGAGGCCGGAATCTCAAGATACTTTTGTGTTCAGAACTGTGTTATTTGGAACTTGCGGAAGAGAACCCAGAGTATTGGTTAAAACTGTAGTATATGCCCCCCAGAGGTCTTCACAGTGAGGTTCCCACCCCCGGCAGAAGGTATGTTTATGTTCATTTATTGTTTATTTAAATATGTGTATGGATGCGTGTATGCATGTGTTATGAGCAAGTGTATGGTGATGAGTGCTCGTTTAAATGACAGAGTGCTTGCTGTGTGAATGTGTGTGTGTGTTTGTGTTGGTCTGTTGAGCTGATTTTGGTGAGTGAGGGTTAGAGGGGAAGGAGGGTTGTGCAACAAAAGCATTTAGAAATGCCTTTGTTGCACAATCCCTCTACCCAGCTACCAAAATTAGCTCTCCTTCTGAGGCTCTGTGAAGCCCAGGGGACAGGTGTGGTATTTATTTACTGGACATCTATAATAGATGTCCAGTCACAAATGCCATGCCTTCCCCCTGGTCCCCCAGAGCCTTGCATACACACATGATCATGTTGATTGTGTGAGTGTGTTAGGCGCTGCGGAGCCCAGGGGACAGGGGTGGTATCGTTTATAGATGTCCAGTATAAAATACCATGCCCACCTTCTGGGCCCCCCAGCACCAATTGCAAACTGTTTGGCTTTTTACCCATTTAAATTTTAAATGTATGCTCTAAAATGCAACATTTAAACCCATTATTTTAAAAAGATTCCTGGGGGAGAACCCACCCCGAACCTCCCTTGATTAGTTGAGGCTCCCTCGCTATGCTCGGTCGCAATGCCATGTCAGGGGAAATATTTATGCCCTTCCATTTAAAAATGTCTTCAGCCGCCACTGGCCCTGGGACTCTGCTGGGAACGGGGTTGGGGTGGTGGTGGTGCGGGGGGGGGGGGGTAATCCAGGGACTCCTGTGGAAGCAGGAGGAGGGGGCATAGGATAGTGGTGGGAGAAGGGTGGGGAGAGCCCAGGGTCTGTGGTGGGGTGGTGAGAACCCAGGGACTGGGTAGGAGCGGGATGAGGGAGCCCAGACTGTGATGGGAGCAGGTGGAAGGGCCCAGGGACTATACTGGGAGTAGGGTGCAGTGACGGTGCACAATAGTTCATAGCCATTTGTACTTATTGTCCATTTGGCATTTTTGGGGGAGCCTGGCCTGGCCACATTTTGCTCAGGTGGGGCCCAGTACAAGAAAGTTTGAAGACCACTGGATAAGGCAAGATAGGCCTTTTTCCACCTTTATTTTTAAGCTAATAAAGTTTGTTTCTAATTCAGAATCTGTTGTCTGTGTCTTACTCCAAGATGCCCTCACAATGGATATGGTGACCAGAGGGTAACAAAGGGCAAGTAAGCAAAGACATTAGTGGTTATATACATGTGAAATAGAGGATAAATGAAAGGGATAAAGGTTTACATGTCTTTATATCAAAACATGTTGTGAAAAATGCACTTATAACAAACCTTTTATAACTAAAATTATAACAGATATATATATTGTTTCTGGGTCCCCTCCTAAACCCCTGTTTCACACCCCTAAAAACCCACTCCAACCGTTT
This sequence comes from Ambystoma mexicanum, assembly GCF_040938575.1. NCBI lineage: Eukaryota > Metazoa > Chordata > Amphibia > Caudata > Ambystomatidae > Ambystoma > Ambystoma mexicanum. The sequence continues at coordinate 287,583,592 of NC_090932.1, read as the reverse complement.
TCCCACAAGATGTAATCCTTTACCCCAACCATAAGTGCATTCTTCATAACATGTTTTGTTATAAAATATTCGATATATGTTCATTCTTTATAACATTTCCGTTATAAACACTGCATACCGGGATAAAGGGGTGGCAGAATGCAGCTGTACAATGTTATGTAAGGAGTGAGGAGAACCAAGGGCCAGGCACTTATTGATGGTGCCCCGCTTGGATTGGTAGAGACACATAGTCTTCCTCCCTCTTCCCACCTTTCCCACTGCCCCAGTCAGGTAGAGCAAGAGTGGCAATATCTTGAAATGCAACACAGCTGATAATGAAAGGCCAGTAGGCATTGGATAGTGGTCAACAAGGAAAAGTGGCTCATTATCTGGGGCAAAGAAGAATCAAGAAAATGTTCAGAGTGTCAATTTCCAAATGCATGCTGCACATGGAACACAACTAAGCCAATATCAACTTGGTGATATCCACGAAAGAGAATATAAGGGAGTAAGAGTTTATGGAATTGTTTAATCTCTTCCCTAGGGATCTGAGTTGCGAGAAGGTTTCAAGTTGATAAAAAAGGGAATCTACTAGCTTCACGTGACTATGACAATTGTCTACTGGAGAACAGCCTGCATATTCTGTTAAATGTATCCTTAATACACTTTCAAACTCTTCAAGTGACTTGGCATGAAAGGAAAATTGGACTTCAATGTTATAAGGATGTTGCTTGGATGTCCTAAATCAGCCATATGTCATGAAAGTGAAAGAGGAACGGGTAAAGATCACTTGGAGTGCCTTTACGTGGTTGAAGTCCTGGACCACCCAGAATTGAGTTCTTATTAGTGAGTGCTGAATGAAAATGGGTAACCTGATAGATGTTCTTGAGTATGAATCAGCAGTTCTGATGGTATATCTACTGTGCAAACATCACCAATGGAGACACTTGCAGAATGGGCAGGTGTGGAATAGTGGGGGGGGGGGGGTAATGAGAAATGAAGAACCAATGTGAAATAAAATTAAACACATTCACAGTGAAGCGATATATTGGGAGACTAAATGCTCACACAAGATTGGCTGCAGACCCAAGGCATGATGCCATTGAGAGCTTAGATTTAGTACAAATGAATTGGCAGAATAACATGCTAGGGACATGCACATGATATACTGCAAAGCAGAATAATAGCAGCTCATTCTGACATTGGCGAGATGATATGAAAGCAGAATTTACACAATTCAATCATAAATACTTTAAATCAGGTTGAAAATGACATAAGCAGAATGAATTGAAATACTCCCACGCGTGGGACAGTGAGTAAGGTACTACCAGCATGTGTAAATAAAGTGACACTGGCTGTAGAGACCAATAGACAACATATTTCAACAGGTTATTGACTGATGTATATTATAAATTCTAGAAATACATGAACGACAAAGACATCATTACCAACAATATTGAAATCAATATGCTTTTGTCCTCAATAGAAACAAGATAAGCATCAGAATAACAAACAACAAATGACCACGTTCTGTGGAATTTGCATCAACATCCTAACTCACACCACGGCTTGTACCACATTAGCGGTCCCTTGTTGGTGAGTTCAAGCAGGAGTGCTAAGCCATGCAATGTCACAGCACGATGAACTTCGCAAAGATCACGATATCCATATGACCTCACAAAGTGATTTTACTAGAGCACCTGCTTGTCTCTCTTTTTCTGTACCCCTACAGATAGTGTGCTGACAATAGCAAGAAGCCACAAATGCTAATATCGTTCTGGCAACAGAATTAGCAACAAGGAGGTTCGGAAGTGTTCCTGAACCGTCCGTCCTGAAGAAGGTGGTAAAAGCGTTTATATCTTGCAATAAAACCGGTCGACTATTGTGGATGTGTCAAATACAATTGCACACTGCAAAGTAGAATGAATATACACATTAATTGGAAGTGAAAAAAAGTCTTTCACTTACTCTATATTTTTTTGCCAGATTGTGGAACTAATTCCGAGAAAGGAGTCTGTCCTAGACTCTAGCAAGCTATATAATCATACAACCTGACTAGAGTTTTTATGAATTGTGTGTGGACAGTAAATAATACACCTTGATTTATATACTAGTCCAGACAATCTTTTTATTTATTTTTTGTTTTTTTATTCCAGAAAATCATGCTTAGTGGTTTAGAGAGGGCAGATTTTCGCTTTCTATCCCTCACCTAGATAGGGGGCCCACCACTGCTGACTAGGGTTTAGGCACCCACTCCATAGGACAGTTAGAGTCTTTTGTAGGGACATGTACTTAGGTTTACAGGTCCCAAATATTTGGGTGCAATAGAGGAAGCAAGTTTGCCCAATATGCCTCAAATGTCAAAAAGTCATTGGGCCTCATTCCGAGTATGGCGGTAAGGGATACCGGTCACCGTTAACGAGACCGGTGCCGGTAATCCCTTACCGCCACATTCCGAGTTCCCTTTGCGCCCTCGTCCTTAACGCCTGGAACGAGGGCGCAAAGGGGCTTTTAAGCCAATAACGGTGACCGTAAAGTACGGTCACCGTTATTTGCAATTTCCCCATTCCCATTGAGCCCTATGGGGGCTCATTTGGGAATGGGGAAGAGCCCTGGGGAATGGGAAATTACCGCCCTGGTCAACTCGGAATAGGGCGGTAATTTCCCATTCCACCAGGGCGGTGCCGGTACGGGTCCGGCGCCGACCAAGGCGCTAATAGCACCATTGGTTAGCGCCAGACTCGGAATGAGGCCCATTATCTCTTGAAACACATTGCAGTCACTTTAAAGACATGGCTGTCCAAATAGTTCAATGTAAATTAAAGCACACTATTTCTCATAATTCTTCTAATGTGGAAACATAGCTATTACTACCCATCTAAATGGTTCCTTTGTCACCTGCTCCTGAGTGAGGCCTTGCCTGACTCCAGTTTCAGGAGGTCTGTACTGGCAAACCACGGGATGACCAACTTGTCAGGGCAGCCCACATACCACGGCCGACATACTGTTCTTACCGCACATATTTTGCAGGCGGCTACATATATTTGAGAAAAAAGTGACTAATGTTAGGGGAAAAGTGTAAAAAATGGGCAAGGGAAAGGGAGATGAAGAGGTAGGGTTGGGGCAATGGGGGACATTGGGGTGTGAAACCTCCATTAAGGAAAACAATTGCAAAGTTTGATCTTTATTTAGGGAGTCACAAAATCCTGGCAGGTCACAACAATAAGATGCAAACTTGTGCACAGTAAGCGACTTTGTCTGACCCTACTAGTTCCGTAATGTTATATTAGGTGGTATTTGTATAGGACCTGCTGCCATTGGTATGGCCTCGAAGCGCTGCGAGGATGAACGCCCTTCGGAAGACCATAGTCTGTGTGAAAAGTAATTAAAGGAGTGGTAAAATACATGTGTGCATTTATAGCAGATAGAAGGCAGGTAGAGAATGGCTAGGTCTCTAATAGCAGGCCATACAAAGGCGTGAAGGATGGGTGCTGTGTCAAATTGGCAAAAAGTTAAGCTATGTGAGCAGCTGGACTGAATTTTGTGTGGGACTCAGCCATAATGTATGGGTCATAGCTCTTGTGGGTCGGGGGTGATGCATGTTTTGGGGTAAGGTATAGACAAATAGCATGTATCTCAAAGGTATGTAGCTACGTGAACAGATGGACTGAATTTTTTCATGGGACTCAGCTGTATTCTGTGGGATACAGCACAACAAAGTAGCAAACCGAGAATGGGAACACTTGGAAGGCAAAATTCAGGTGTGGCAAAAAACACCCCTGGTAAGACGAAGGTAGAAAGCCTACATTCGGAACACTCTGGAAAGTGAAATGAAAGTGTAGCAAAATACAACAGTGACGAGATTATAGTAAGGCATCCCTTACCTCGGCATAGCTGTTGTTCAGAGCATTGTGTCTGGCAGAGCTAGGATGCCAGGCGAACAGGCAAGCAGGGAGAGAAAGCACCTTAGGGAAGGTGCCGTTAGCCAGTGCCCTTCACTGGCTGCCCGGCACGGCTGCCCTGGGAGGAACAAAGAAGAGTGTGGTTGCTCCTCTCTACACTCAGTACCATCTGGCTGCATACAGTTCATCTCTGCATGGCCTCTGCTGTCATCCTGCCTATCTAGGACTTGCACAATTAATTCATTTGTTTACAAGTCTCCGATACCCAATTCCTATTTCTCTGGGCTACCATTGCTCCACATTGGTTATGTGATTTGCTAACGTGATCATTCCTGCCCTCCCTAGTGGGATACATCCTGAATGTACCCTCTCACCTTCCACACATTGTCTCCCTCCATCATACAAGCTGTGGCGCCCTTCACTGTGTTTCCTTTCCTCCTTATTGTCACCCTCTTTCAGAAGCACACAACTATGCTTGCTCTACCACTTCAAACTTCTCCTTGGAAAACCTTATTGATGTCATCCTCCTCTCAACCCTTCACACATCTGTGGGTTCCACTGAGCATTTCCCTTGTGGCCCTGAAGTCTGGACACACAGCTGTTGTGAATAAATGCTCAGAACCCATTCCACATTCCTTCATTGAGCCCTGTGACCACGATGCATAAACCCCGATGTTTCTAGTATAGTGTGGTGGGCACCCCTGCTCTTTCCCATCTGTATGTTTCCTTGCAGAGAGGTGGTGCCCTCCCCAGGTATCACCCCCTTATTGTGCATACAAAAATACTGAATCCGAAAATGATAAAGATTTTACTGCAAATTTCGCAGCAATTATAAGTGGGGGATGCGTTAAGGTAATACATTATGCGAGGGGAACATGGGGGGGCAGGCTGGAGGGGTCGCCCCCCGCATATAATTATGAGAAAAGAAAAAAAAACTTCCACATTTTCAGATTCAGTATTTCTGATGCACAGTAATCACACAGATTCCCATCCCCATTCTGTCCTTGTGGAGTGTCTGTGGCCTGTCCCACTCCTACCTCCACCAGCTGCTGGACAGTCTATGCACTGCATCTTCTCCTCTTGGGTTCACCCTCCCATTTATGTCCTCACTCTGTACTGCTGCCCACTTTCCCCCACCCTCTTGCTTGTTCAATAGGTTAACCTACTTACTCATCCCCTGAAGCCCTGGCCAGTGACCCTTTGTCAATGAGGTAGTGCCAGGCCCTACCCCTTCGCCAGCCCAGTTGTTGAGCCACACCAGTTTTTTCTTTTCCTTTCCTTTCCATTTGGGCTAAGTCAACCTGGCTGCACATCCTTTATATCATGCCCCACACACCAGCCATGTCGGAACCATCACAAAAAGGGCAACCTCACTCCTGAGTCCAGCTACCATCATCATCACTCCCCCCAATGGCAGAGGCTGTTGTTTAATTGCTTTATGCCAACTTTTGAGCTTGACCATATTTTCTGCGGGCATTTATCCTCTTCACCTTCTCTGCCACCTTCTGGCCATTATCTTGCTTTCCATATTAGAAGCACTGTCCCTTGTATTATTTTTCAATTTTTTTTGAACATTCTCTTTTTACACAGTGGAGCGACATACACAGTTACCACCTTAAAATAACAATATTGAGAATGAGATATGGCAAAAACACAGTGCATCCTCTAACAGATGGGTCTTCATCCTGAAAATATATACTGTGCAGGAATCTGATCACAGTCGCCTAATTAATGATTCCCACTCTGAATAAATATAATTCATCAAAAGGTCTCATGTTTGATTAAATTTGGCACTGTCCCAAAACCAAATAACTCTTTTCTTACATATACATATTTTCAAATACTTTATCCTTATTGTCCATGCAGTAGTGTCTATGTGTTTCCATCCTATAGCTATACTTAGTCGATTTAAAGCCTTGCCAAATACTTTTTCCTTATTGTCCATGCAGTAGTGTCTATGTGTTTCCATCCTATAGCTATACTTAGTCTATTTAAAGCCTTGCCAAATACTTTTTCCTTATTGTCCATGCCGTAGTGTCTATATGTTTCCATCCTATAGCTATACTTAGTCTATTTAAAGCCTTGCAAATAAGATGTATTCACTCTTCATTCGGTGTCAGTTCACCCCTGATTAATCTTAGGTCCTTAGAATTTACACTCCAAGGAAATGTAAATTTTCGTTTTTAACTTTAGAGAGGCAACTCGGGTATCGCGACTCCTACCAATTTCCTCATCTGTACATTGTGGGGGCAAATCTAATGCTGAGGGGGAGTAGGTTCTGTAGTCTTGGGGCTTAGGCAGAGAAGGTTTGTGTTAGAAAGCAGCCTCCTTGGACAGGCAGGTATGGTTCTTCAGTTATGCTTTATTATAAGTTACTTCAAGATGTTATAGAGCGAACCACTGGTTCCCATTACCCAGTCTAGTTTCTCCCTACTGACTCTTACTTGAACCTCATCACATCATTCACACTCAAATATTCTGCTGCAGCACACCAACATTCTCTCAGCTCATCATATACATCCATACATTGCAAGCACTTCACAACACATCTCCCTTTCTTCCAAAGACATCACATACACGTAAAGCACATCACCACACATCTCCCTTTCCACACACACTTACAAAGCCACACAAGGACACATGTGGGGAACACACTAACTTTGTATCAGGAGAAATCCAACATGTAAAAGTCTGGAGAGCGTCCCCCCAACCTACTTCACATCCGTGTCCACCCTCTCCCACATTTGCTGATTTCCATGCTGCACTCTTCAAACATCGCTGGATGTGCCTACATCCCTAGCTTGGTATGGAATATATTGCTTACTTCACTACTCAGACGGAAGGCGTGACCCTCCAATCCCTGTGGGACATCACATCCACATATCCATTGGGACACATACCCTAACTTCACTCAAGGAAGGCGCTACCCTCCAACATTGAGGGACACCATACACCCACACTCACACATAGAATGTTCTACCCTCCACTCTGTGGAACACCATAACCTCACTTCCACTCACGGAAGGCGCTACCCTCCACCATTGACAGACAACATGCACCATCACTCATATATGGAAGACGCTACACTCCACTCTGTTGGACACCATACCCTCACTTCACTCACGATACCATACCCTCACTTCACTCACAGAAGGCGCTACCCTCCAACTTTGCAGTACATCATTCCCACTCATCAATTCATGCCAACTTCACTTAAGGCATCTTATTAACGTCTAGCACTAACATGCTCCTATTTCATACAACCTTCACTCTAATTAATATTTACTTCACTATTAACATGTTAGCTTCTATATGTCCATAGGTGCTTTGCACCTCCAAACCTGCAATTCTTCAGAAGGTTATATCTATCTTACCTACATAGGCTCTCCACACCACTTCAGGCATACTTCATCCACTTGCCTCGCATTAACACTTCTGTAAGTCCATAGGTGCTTTGCACCTCTACCCTGAAAATCCTCAAAATGGTTAGCTATATAACATGTGGATCAACCATTAAACATGCATAAATGGAACCTCACTTACACTGTGCAACTTCCACTATTCCACACTATTCCAGCATATATTTAGTTCCACATGTCACAAGAATTATTACTTTAACAGCCACTCTATGGAACACGAATAGAATACTTGTATGCAGTATGCAGTGCTTAACAACACTCCTCAAAGGATACTGAAATGTATAAGCAAAAAAAACAACAACAAAAAAAAACTTCCAGGAACCAGCATCTTCAGCTTCCTCTGTACTTAATTTTTTCCCAGCTCCTTTGCAGCTCGTGTCACTTCAATTACACATATATTGAGGCTACCAGCGTGACAATCTCGTCCAAAATAATGTTACCGGACCCTTCGGTGGACAATACTTGTATATGTCAATGCTTTATACACCACAGACTCAAAGATTCATGCAGTGCACATCAATAATGCACGGCATAATGTGGAGCTGTCACTCACTCATCACAGCCTTTCCCATTGATGCGTGGCATACTGTGAGGCTGTCCCTCACTTCACCTGACAAATATGCGTGTTTCACCAAGAGTTCCTTTTCCTGCTTGATACGGCGGAACTGCATTACACTGTGGTCGTGCACCCCCCGTTACGGCTTACACGCGTCCAGACCCTTTTTTTCTTGGTCTTCCCTGTACCTCATTGCGAGGTGCTCACACATCACACGCACTGAATGTCCTTTACTTGAATATCAGCAGGGGCTGTTCGCTTAGCCACCTCATCAACTCCTGTGACTCGCTCCGTCTCCGGCTACCTCACCAACTACTCTGACGTAGTCCTTTCGCCTACCAGCCTATATGATGACATCATTATTCACCTTGAGTCTGCGGTGGTAAGAAGAGCCCACTGGGCTTAACGGCACATAAGCAATGGACAATTTTTTTTGTGTTTATTTATTTATATCATTTGTTACAAGCCCAGACCTTGGGGTATCACGGCGTGGTTACAGACAGCTTTGGCATTGGTCATACAATTTGTACAGTTTACAGAGGTTATTAACAAGCAGAAAATCATATAGCACAATTAAGAAAATAATGTCCAAATTCAGCCGGTAGGCTTCATCTAACATAGTGAAAGTGAGCGTCCCCCAAAAAATACAGTGACAACTCCCCAATGAGAGTCAGTAATGGACACACCCTAGGAGGGAATGATACTAGGACCAAGTACGGGTGAAGATAAAAAGTAAAGTTCATCCAAAAACAAAATAGGGCAAGCACTGAACACTGCGAACACCGAGAACGCTCTGCCAGACAATAGAAAAGCATTCATATTTATTACAAAAGTGCGTCATTGATGATGTAGAATATAGGGGGCACATAAGTTGTGGGGATTGGACGGTGCAGACTAGACAATATGTGTTCTTTAGGCACGGTGCTCCAGGATTGGCGGAGGTCCACGTGGTGCCAGCGGGGGGTGCACGGGTCATCTGGGCTCTTCTGGGTGGAGCGCAGGGTCAGATGATGTCTGAGCTGTTACAATTTATGCTACTTAATGAATGCCGTTGTGGCCACACATACCTCGACATATAAGAGATATATTACTAAACATCTGACCTGGATAATAAAAACGAGACTACATGGTCCAGGTGCCTAGCTTTTTCACAAGATTATGTTGTCACATTCATCAACCGTTCCCTTAGATCTCATGAGACAATGGTTTATTGTTTGTTAATGTAACAGGAATATATTGCCACACATAAGATCAGGGGTCTGGGGTGAGCTGGGGTGGTAAATTGATGAGGGGCATGCGATCGTTACATCCCAATAGACTATGAGGTGAGGGGCTTATTGCTCATATTTCTTTAACCAGAGTCTGGGGGTACAAGGCGAGTTCATGGTGACATCATGTGTCAGAGGGCTGTGGGGGAGGTGGATACTTGGTGTGGGCTCAGCGGAAGGGTGAGAGGATACATTTGTAGCATCAGGGCCTCAGTGGGACAAGGGCCTTTAGTCATCAGCCCAACATGAGGGGGAGAAGAGTGAGGGCTGACTGCGCTGTGCTGCAAGAGAGGGGAGAGAAGGCCTTGAGACCTGTTAAGCTTGGTCCCATTCGATTTGTGGGCGTATGTGTGTGTCATTAGGATTAGTTGAAGCCAAGGTATTGCTATTGCATGTACGAAAAATAATAAACGATCTCTGCCTCCATTGTAAGCCTTACGTTCACATCTTATCATGATCATCGTGCTGCAAAAATGACTCTATTTACATTAGCCTTGTGGCTTTGTCGTTTATGTTGTACACATAAAAATGTTATACCATCTAGAACACATTTTGTGAATATACATAGTGTCAAAAAATCAGTGAGCATGTAAATCATATATTTTTCATTATATCAAGTGAGCTGATTTGCGTAACATCATACATTAACATAGGTCTTTGGTAGAGAACGATGTATAACCAACAATGTAGGACCCAGGCACATAGATCATACCTTTGTGCACAATACAATTTGATAGAGATTGTTTTGGTGCGTTTCATAGACTCTGCCCCTTGGTACAGAACTATAGAGGGGGATTTACAGCCTTTACAGGGGAGATTATCAATGTGGTTGAAACAGGGTAGCACACAGGCGTGGGGTATGTATTTGTTACTTCAAAGGAGGAGCGAGGTTGGGGGACTATCCATAGTATATATCTTAAATGTAGGGTCTACAAGGGATGGGACATGTTTGTGGAGATGGATTGCGGCTGCCAGACCCAATGCTTGCCGGTCATTCACAGGTCCGTGATGGAATGAGGAAGACGAAAGATACAGTGTTTGTCTTGTTGCTTGTTCGTGCCTAGTCTCCTGTGAGAAGAGGACTGCTGCAGGGACACAGTGGGAAGGAGGGTGAGGGAAATAACTTGGTCCCTGTGTGTGATCTTGATGGAAGAGCTGCAACCCTGCCGGCTGATTTTGCTTACAAGTCCTGTTTTAAAATGAAGTCGGAATCTTGGTACACGATGAAGTCCATAATCGGCCTTTTAGCGGGGCTTTGCATCCATATGGTTCGTCCCACGGCTATCCGGCATCCCTGGCCACAGGCGCATGGGTAGCCGTTGGACGAACATAATGTGCAAGTGAGACAGAATGGAGGGGAGGGGGGCTAAAAGACCTTTCCTCCCATACAATAGGTTAGCAGATCGATATGCTAGTATTGGTTAAATAACCACGTTTTTAGCCGTTTCTTGAAGCTGGGGAGAGAAGACTCTTTTTTAATATTGAGGGGAGGGTGTTCCAGTGTTTAGGGGCTAGAACCAGGAAGCTGCTGTCCCCCGCTGTGGTAGATTTGTAATGAGGGGACACTAGTAGTAGATTGTCATTGGATCTCAGTGTTCTGGTGGATTCTTTTTTCTGTAGGACGATGTTGAGGTAGATTGGGGCTTTTTTGGAGAGACATTTGTAGGCGATGCAGAGTGTTTCAAAGATAATTCTAGCTTTGATGGGCAAGCAGTGGGCTTCCTTTCTTGTCTTAGAAATGTGATCAAACTTTTTTCTTCCCTGGTGCTGCCCTTAAGACTTTATTTTGGAGGAGCTGCAATTTAGAGAGGTTGGAATTGGAGGTCCCTAGCAATAGTATATTGCAGTAATCCAACTTAGTTAATACCAAGGCCCTGGCCAAGGTGAGGCAGTTGGTGGGGGTCAGATATTGTTGACTTGGAGCAATAAGTTTGGATGTATAGGCCGTGGATGATGAGAGCATGCTGATATGTTTGGCCATAGTGAGATTAGCGTCTAGATATACACCTAATGTTTTCACTTGTTTAAATACTGGGATCAGAGTGCCGTCAATATTGATAGAAGAGTAGTCTGAGTGGAGGGCAACTATTTTAGATGGGGATCCCACGATGAGAACTTCTGTCTTCTCATCGTTGAGACAGAGACTATTCAATGCCATCCAGTTTTGGATGATGGCATATATTTTATTAATGGTCATCGTGTCCTCGTCATAGTTACCAGAGATGGGAATGAGGATCTGGGTGTCATCAGAAAAATTGGTGTAGATGACGCCCATATCGTCTACTGCTGAGAAGAGGAGCATTGTGTAGGCATTATATCGTATAGGCGAGAGGCATGAGCCTTGGGGTACTCCGATGGGGACGGGGATGGGATTGGCAGTTTCTTTGCCTATGGCAAATCTAGAAGTGTGTTTGGCTAGATAGGATTTCACCCACATAGTGGCATCCTTGGAGAAGTTGAAATCCTTAGCAAGTGAGGTGCACAGTTTGTCATGGTCTACTAGGTCAAAAGCAGCAGAGAGGTCTAACAGCAGGAGTATGCATAGTTTCCCTGAATTTCTGATAGTGTCTATCTGGATTTTGAGATACAAAGGGCTGTTTCCGTGCTGTGATTCGGCCTAAAGCCTGATTGTCTTATTCTGAGGAGCTGGTTCTGTTCAAGGTGTGCTTGGATTTGAGTGTATGCTATTTTATCTATGAGCTTAAGTAAAAAAGGGACTGTTGTTATTGGACGATAATTGGTCGGTATTGTGGGGTCCAATGTTGTTTTTGTTATAAGTGGGGTGACCCGTGCTTCTTTTATGCTGGCTGGGACTGTGTTGCTGTTGAAGGAGGAATTGAAACATTTGTGATAGTAGGGGTAAGGGGTGGATGCACATGCTTTGACTAGTTTAGCTGGGACACTGTCCCCTTTACAGTTGGAGGCTTTTAGCTTGGAAATGGTGTCAAGCACTAGTTCTTCAGTGACTGGGCGAAGTGGAATAGAGAGTTTGCATTATCGTTAGGGGAGGGGAGGGGGTTAGTGGTTAGGGCATTTTTATCTGCTATTAACAGTTTTTTGGTACAAATTCTGTTTAGAAGAAAGGCAATTTTAGAGGCAAGTGCATCTTGTATGGTGTTGCACCATTCTTTACTGGAGTTGGCGGAGGTCACGATTGTTGTGGGATTTTCGAATTCTCTAAGGATAGAGAAGAGTTCTTTAGAGTCTGATGATGTATTACTGATACACGTGTTATAGGAATTGGCTTTACAACATTGCTATGTCCCAAAGGTGCCTTAAAATCACACACCACTCAGCCCGTCTCTCTTTCCTGGGGTTGCACAGTTTTATTTTTTATTTTTAAAGCCCTACTCAAAGGGTACATATTAGGCTCAAAGAATCATTAACTGAGCTCCTCTTCCCCTTCTGTTTCTATGTACTGTGGCATGTACTAGCAAATGCTAGAATCTGTTCCACTTCACTTTTACAGGGAACAGTTCGGACCTCTCACACTTCTTCTTCTGGGGCTGAAAACATAGTTCTTGAGACATCTTACATGGGTATCTTAACTGCACTTCCTTTCTGTGCCAACTGTCCCTCAGTCTTCAACTTTTGAAGTTGGTGCAGTGCTTCTTCATCTTGAAACCCTTTTGACTTCCGCTGGGGCTATAATCCCCTTAAATTTACCCTGGGTACCTCACTGGGGCTTATGTTTCCTTTCCTTTCCTTCCTTGGGTACTTCACTGAGACTTATGCTTCCTTTTTTTTTCTTCCCTGGGTGATGGGACTTACTTCTCATGGGGGAAGTGGTTCCTCTCCTTCTCTTCTGCTCCCCCTCAGCAGACTGATACAGCTTTTCTTCTTCTCTGTTTCTTTGCACGCAGGTTCTTTTTCACTTCTTTGAAGAAATCCTCGTCACCATTGTTAGAAAGCAGCCTCCTTAGACACGCAGGTATGGTTCTTCAGTTAAGCTTTATCATAAGTTACTTCAAGATGTTATAGAGCGAACCACTGGGTCCTGTCACCCAGGCTAGCTTCTCCCTACTGACTCTTACTAGAACCTCATCACATCATCCACACCCAAAAATTCTGCTGCAGCACACCAAAATTCTCTCAGCTCATCCCATAGATACATACATTACAAGCACTTCACAACAGTTTGTTTTCTGGTCCTTTGCTTTATCAGCAGCGGATTTCAAGTCTGCACGTGTCCTGGCTTCTGGTGGTGTGCTGTCTGCTGGAGATGCTGAGTTTCTCTGCAACTAGATGGGTGACTTGAGGGTGACAACCTTATAGATGATACAGCAAGACTTGAAGGTGATTCTTATGAGCAGTTGGAGCCAGTGAAGGTTGATAATGGCCAGGCTGAAGTGGTCATATCTGTGTAGACCCTTTATGAGGTGTGCGTCTGTGTATAGGACACTTCTCAGGGGCACAAAGGAGGACAGCAGGAGTCCTTTGAGGAGGGCATTGCCTCAATCTAGGTGGGATAGGACCAGTGCTTGAACAGTGGATCTAAAGCTCTCCGGAGGCAAGAAGGGCTTGACATTGCACAGGAGGAAGAGCGGATACCAAGCTGTTTGTCGATGTTGAACCCGAGGTACTTGGCGCAGGATGTGAGTTCAGGGGTGAAGCGCTTAGGGTCCACTGTTGATTTCCAGATCTGTATGTCTGGGTGTTCAGTGTTGTTGGTGAGGAGTAGGAATTCGGTCTTGGAGGGTTTGAAATTCAAGTATGCACTGGACATCCCAGACTGAATCAGCGAGAGGCAGGTTTTAAGACTGTGGATGTCCTTGATGGAATTGATCTTGAGTTATATCTGTGTGTCATCAGAATATTGGTGAATGTGGATGTTATGTGTGGCTAGGAGGGCTCCCAGAGGCTCTGTGTACAAATGGAAGATCATTTGGGGGAAAATGGAGCCCTGAAGGACTCCACAGGTAAGGGGTAGCATTGGCGATCTAGAGCAGTCTATCTGAACAAACTGCTGGCTGTTGGCTTGGTAGGGCTTGAACTAACGTACTACAAGGTCAATGATCCCCATGCACCAATGTAGGCTGTCCCTGAGCGCCTGGGGGTCTACTGTGTTGAAAGCAGCCGAGAGGTTGAGTAGAATCAGGAGGTAGGGGGGCCGTCATAAAGGATGTTGAGGGCATCGTTGACAACCTGTATAGTTGCTGTCTCCATGTTGCATCTGTGTCTGAACCCAGATTGGTGGGTTTTGAGGAGATTGTTGGTGTCAAGGTGTTGCTGCAGCTGTAGAGTGAGGATTTGTCCTCTCTTTAGGGTCGATGAAAAGGTGCCTTGAGTTAGGGAGCTATTGATGAAGGAGAGCTTCTGCGGGAAGGGTCTTGAGAATGGATGCTGAGTGGATGTAATCTGTTATACAATGTGGCTTTGGGGGCGGCCATGGTTTCTACCAGGTCCTCTCTAGAGAGTGTCTTGGATTTTGTCCAGTCTGTCGAGATTTTGCAGGAGGGACATGTGGATGAAGAAGGTGTTGATGGTAGTGTATTTTTTGATGCAGTGTGGTATGACAGGATCGGGTAGCGGGTTGACTCAGTGCCCGACCACTTTGAAGAGGGCTCTGCTTTTGTTGTTGGCTTCTGCTATGGTGTTCTGATAGTAGGACGCCTTATTGTGTTGATTAGTGGGCGGTAGGTTACTCAGAGTTCCTTGAGGAGGCACCAGGTCGGATTCAGTCCTGGAGCAATGTCATGTTTTCTCTGGTTTCCTGATGACTCTTTTGCTAAGGTTGAGTTTTATGCATGTACCAGGGTGATGATGGTTTCAGTTTGCAGGTGCAATGTTTCAGAGGCACGCGTCGGTCGATGGAGGCTGAGAGAGTGGCATTGAGTGCTTCCAATAGAGAGTCGCAGTTTGGGCTTGCTGTGTTCGGTCCATGGGAGGTGGAGGTTGGTGTGGTCTTCCTTGAGGGCACCCACCTGGAAGTTCTTGAAGAACCTGAAGGTTTGTCTGGTTGGTTTCTGCTGGGAGTGCTTGACTGGGGGGGGTGTGCAGGATGCTGAAAGGCACAGCCAGGTGGTCAGACCAGTCAAACGGGAGAGGAAAGCTGTAGTGGAGGGAAGGTAGTGCAGTGATGATTTGAATGAGGATGATACCTTTCCTGTGCATTGGGTCTTTCGTATGCTGTTTGAGGGTGTCCAGAAGGCAGAGGTGAGCTTCCCTTATCAGTTTGGTGGCCTTGTTGTCTGGGAGGTTAATGTTGCCGAGGAAGATGTTGTTGGTGTGCATGAGGGACATAGTGGTGACCAGGTCGGTGAAATCTCTGATGAAGGCATTGTTGGGTTTGTGTGGTGTGTAGATGAGATGGAAGGTGACAGTGTCTGTCAGGGAGAGCAGGAAGTAGCAGGAGAGGACTTTTAAGGAGCCAATGTTGTTGGCGTCACGTCTGGTGCAGAGCTACAAGGTCTTCTGGATGACTGCGGGGCCCCTGCCTGTCTTGTTCATCCGGTGTCTATGTTGGATGCTGCAGCCATCGGACAATGACTTCTAGGATGTGGGCAGAGGTGGGTGTCAGCCAGGTCACGGTCATGTGCAGTGATGAGGTTGGCGATGTCTGCTGCATGGGTGATAGCTAAGCGGACATTGGTGAACATCAGCTTCTGTGTTGTGGATGGTGAGGGGGTGCTGATGAGCTTGAGGCTGATGTTGGTAGGTAGCTGCATTGTGGAGTGGATGCCTTAGAGGAGGGGCGATGCTGTTGACTTTGGCATTGCCTGGTGTTGGTGGGGATGGCCTGTGGGGATAGAAGGAGAAAACACATGTCGGCGAGTGCTTACCTGTTATCTGAGCAGGGTTTTGGGCCTTGGGTCCAACCGGTCCGAACAGGTCCAAATAGGAATTTACCTTTTCTTCATCTGCTCATAACAGGTCCAAACCGAAATTGTCCTTTTCTTCATCTGTCCTTAACGGGTCCAAAAAGAAATTGCCCCTTTCTTTGTCTGCCCTTTATTTTGGATGCCCAGGCGAGAGACGCCCTTGATCTAAGAGTTAAGAGCAGAAAGAAAGAGGCAGAGCTAAGAAGGTGGGTGGGCCTTAGACCGCGTGACCTAGATCCACTTGCACCTGCTCAGTAACTGCAAAGGAAAAGAGGCTGGAGGGCTGCTTAAGTAGGGAAAAAAGGGTGGAAAATCAGGAAGGGACTACAGTTTAGCAGTGATCGACAGGTAGGCAGGGCTTAGGCCACATGACCTAGATGCACTTGCACCTGCTCATCAACTGGAAAGGATGCTCTATGTTGTATTCTAAGAGAGCAAGTTGCTTGTACAAGGTCAATAAATGGGGATCAAGTCTGAATATATTTGTAAAACAAATTTCACAGGAAAGCAGAGGTTTTGTCCATTGCTAGAGAATTCCAAACTGTAGGCCAACATGTGTAAGTGGGAGGATGATGTGGGGATTTCCAATGCAACTCCAAAGGTTCTGGCAAGTTGTCCCAGTTGGTTTACGTGCCATGCTTCTTCTTTCTGAGGTAAAGGGGCAGGGGATATGGAAATGTAACTGTGTATCACAAGTAGTATGCTATCTTTGCCATAGAAACTGTTTCATGAGGCTTCTATCAGGTTGTCCCTGTTGCTTGCATGCCATGCTCCATCATTGCCGGTGAAGGTGCTAGGGATACAGTAAAGTTAGTGGGCCTCATTATGATGTTGGCGGTGACGGTATGAATGGTGTATTTACAGCACCGGCACCGTTCATACCATCCTGCCGAATTAAAGTTATGCGCGCGGGTGCTTGACAGCCTGCCAGGTCTTACCTGGCGGGCTGTGCGGCATCTGCGAGCATAATTCGTAATTGCGCCGGCACATCCATGCTCCCCACCCCCATTCTGCCCTATTGGGCAGAATGGCGATCGGGAGCCCGGCAATACAGCCACCGCCGAATGGGCAATTACCGGCCCATTCAACCCGTAATGGGCCGGTTATTGCCCAATTGCGGGTGGCGGTGCCGGTAGCGAGCATGGCAGTAGCCGTGCCTGCCATACAGGCACGGCTACCGCCATGTTCGTAATGAGGTCCAATGTTTTTTTCCATGCAGCATGCACCCTGTGCCAGTCATCGGCGCATGCAGTAGAATGACATCATAGGAAAGCAAAAGCTCCATGCCAGGACTGTTCTTCTCTGACACTTTTATCACTACCAGATCTTTGCAGGTCGATGACACCTGTGTTGGTTGTCCATATGTGTGTGAGGATTTGATTTGGATTTGTGGGTGAAGTAAGGGTGTACTGAGAGGCTTGCATGCCTTCTGTGGGTACTGGGTATTTTGGCTGTGGTGCCATGCACTGCTTTATAATGTATGCTACTTCAGATTCAGATGTGCTTGTTTTGTGTATGTAACATATACATATTTTTTGTTTTATTTATGCCGTTTGCACTCTGGTGCATGGGGCTTGCCTATGTGGGCACAAAATGGGTCAGATTCTCAGAAAGTAGCACAGACACTGCACTCACTTCATTTGCGCTACTTTCGGAAATGCTCAGGTCTTCTTATTCTCAATGTTGACCTGTGCATTTCTGGAGGTGCTTGACAGTAGCGCAAAAACACGCTGTCCAGCCCATTGACAGGCACATTTCCAAGAGGGCCACTCTCAGCAGAATGCTCATATTAAAAAAAAGCATTTCCATCCCTGTTTGGGGGATGAAAATACAAGTGTGACAGTCACGATTTAAACCACGGCTGTCACTGTTCAATAAAAAAAAAAAAATCGCATGCTCAAAGGGCGCAGGGGGTGAACCTTATTTCAGGGCATTTTAAATCGCATCTCCTAACTTGCGCCCAAAATGTTTCGAGCATCTGGCCCAATGTGTTTGCACCTCAGGTATTTAATTATGGCGTTCGGTGGTCATGTTTGAGTGTGGCACCCGACCCTAACAGTCTGAATGGGCCGTTGTTTTTGAGTGCTTGGCAACGTTCCCTCTAATTATTTTTCTCTATGCTAATTATTTTTCTCTATGCACGGAACCTGTTGGTTATTGTGCACAGATTATGTTCCATGTGTGCAACTTACTAATGAGGTATGCCACTTTGTGAGCTACCGTGGCCTGAAGAGAGTTCGGAAAGGAATTTCCTCTACCCAGCCACTGCAATACTTTAAAAATCTTACAACACTTTTTCCGAACACAAAAGCTAAAATAAACTATGTCATATGTGATTATACAGAAAACTCATCAACCAGTCCAAGACTTCAATATCTGTCATGGTACTTTGCAAACGTACTTCTGCACAGAAAAAAATGTCGGCCTCATTACGAGTTTGTTGGTAAGTGGCAAAGTTGGCGTTAAATCCTTTACCGCCACCTTTACCACTATGCCAAATTACGATTTCAGGCCTGGAGTGGAGGATTTTCGTCCAGGAAAATCCTATAAGTAAATCCTCAAACTCAACGCCAAAATCGTTGGAATTTCTGCTGCAATAATTCTGCCAAAAAGCCACATTGAGTCCAATGGACTCAATTTGGACTCAATATTAATGGGGAATTACACCGCCACCAATTGTAATCCGGTGGAAATTCATCTGGAGCAATTGGCGGTAACAGTAATTTGTTTAGCGGAATTCTGGTGGATTTATGCCAGGATGCCGCCACAAGTCGTAATGAGGCCCTGTATTTTTTGTGCCACTGGAAAATCACTCATTTGTATTACAAAACACAAATATCTCTTGTCATAACTGATGTGGCAGTTAAGAAACTCAGACAAAATACATTTGCCGATGGATTAATGGCAATTAAAAGCAATAGGGGTCATTACGACCCTGGCGTTAAGGGTTTAACGGCGCCGTAACAGGTGTCGGCACCGTTAAACCCTTAACGCCTGATTACGAGGTCCTTTTGTGGCTCCCGACCGTAACGGCTGGTCTGGACCAGCCGTTAAAGTAGGGACCCACAAAGGGACTTCCGAGGTAATTACGGTTCCGCAATTTGCGATACTGTAATTACCGCCTTCCCCAGTCCCATTGAGCCCTATGGGACAAAAATGGGAATGGGGAAGGGCCAATGGTAAATGGGGAATTACCGCCCCGCCAACCTTGAAATGGGGCGATATTTCCCCATTTACCATTGGCGGACTCATTACAATACCGGCAGCAACCATGGTGCTAATAGCTCCATTGGTTACCGCCAGTGTTGTAATGAGGGCCAATGTGTCAAAAACCTGCTGAAAGGAGTTCAGGTGCCACTTTAATGATACCTATGGGACAAAAATGGGAATGGGGAAGGGCCAATGGTAAATGGGGAATTACCGCCCCGCCAACCTTGAAATGGGGCGATATTTCCCCATTTACCATTGGCGGATTCATTACAATACCGGCAGCAACCATGGTGCAACCATTAATGATTCAAGGGCCAGAAGAACATGCTTCTAAAGATTTGTGCAAGGATGAAAATTGCCTCAGAATAACTGAACCTTAGAATATGATGATCCACAATTCCTGTGCTTCTGCTTACTATCCACATTACGTGTTCCTGTGGGTAGTGATAACACCAGCCTTAGAGATAAGAGCCATATGCACCATGCATTTTTAGTCCTTAAAAAAGGAAAATGTGCCTAACAAAAACAAGAATCAATGAGCATCTAATTTCTTCAACCCACAAAGCTCCACTGATATTTTTTCGAATGAGTGACCAGTCGAGCAGTGGCATAGGAAGGAAGGAAGTCTAATAATATTAATGCCCGATCTCAAAAGGAATTTTATGGGGAACGAACATCTTTTAATAAGAAGAAAGTATCCCTATTGGCAAAGCTAATTACTTTTTTACTCTCTGAAAAATCATTTGACTCCAGGTAGGGAGCAACATCTGATTAGAGCCCTGTCTGTAGCCCTGACATAGGGAGTGATATGACAGGACACATAATAAAGTGTATAGTTTTGCCCACCCTTCCACACCAAAGCCTAGATAAAATTAAACAAGGGGCCTTAATGGGGTGTATTATGGAGCCATGTTGAAGAAAATCACACATATATGCATTTTAAGGTAATTGCATCAATACATCAGAGATACAACTGATTGAGTCCCTTCTTCTGTAACTATGGATCCCTCCTCTGTAATTCTTTGTAATGAATTCTGGTCATCAATTCTTGTGTATATGATGCAGGTGGATGCTAGAGACTGCACACACAGAACACATGGTCATATTAAAAAGCCCTCAGCAGTTGAGGATAGAAAGAAAAAGAAAGTGCTGTTGTCTAGATGGGTACTAGAATGTTCTATGCTTTAGCAAACACGTTTCCTTCAGTGTATTGCCGAAACATCTGACTTGGTCTTTGAAATGTGCTGCTTTGTTCATCACCCGCAAGGAGTGATGCTTCCACCCATACTCTTTCCCGACCGCTGTGCTTGCCGCCAATGCAAGTTGATAGAGCACTGTAAAAAGTGAGGGATTGTAGCAGTAAACACTCAATGGGATATTGGCAGACCCACAATACTTTGCAAACAAGGCATATTTAAATACCTCAACATATGATGTGCATTTTAAGAACATCATGACTCTGCATGTACACAATTCTTTTGCAGTGCATACAAGATTGTCTGCAACATACCCCACCCTTATATCTTTGTTTAGGATTACACAAGTGCTCAGTCAAACTGTTTTTGTATAGAAGCAAGTTACCATATAATGTGTGAAGGTCTATGCCCAAAAGAACTCTGAACACTTGGAAACGATGCAGATTGTGTGAAAAGCATTTTCCTCTCTGAACATCCGGTGCCCCGATACTATGGACGAGTAATCCCAGGCATAGTCCATACTCATTATCCCTTCTAGGCAAAGTGAATGATATTGTAATGTTGCTCTCCACATATAGGGTAATGTTAGTAATTCTAAAGTAGGAGACGCTGAGCATCACATTCGTCTTGTCAAAATCTTTAGAGGGCAAATTAATATTTGAGTGTTATAATGTGTTAACTTACAAGGGAGCCGCTTAAAAGCACTTGCGTGACATTTGTACAAAGAAGAGGAAGTATGGGATTTGGTTACACATCCCAGTAGCCTGCTTACTTACAGTCAGTATCCAATATTTGAGCTGGTAGTGCAATTATGTAGTGTGGGTGACGCTTTTGGTAAGGCACAATGAGAAACAAATTCTGGCGTGTGAACGTTATTCATGTTACAACAAACATAAAACAAGTGGATGTAGGTACATGTCTGCTAACCTTTCGCAGAGGCAAGATAGAAAGAGTCAATGTTGTCCGGTTGTATCTTAATGTACTCTCAGGCAGAAGTTAGAGTCATAAGGTAAACGTGTAGTAGAGTCAGGTTTAGGAGTCATAGGTGGGGAGGGAACATTTCTGGTTAATGTGTGCAGGCATATCTTGGTTAGATTCTTCTGTTCATGGAGCTAGTTTTCCATATTAGTTTTTAACCCCTTGTGTTGTATTTTGCTGTTAGGGATTTTAAGTGCATAGTAGTGTAATGCAAATTAGCAGAATATCAAGACTAGTTGCTTATTTTAAGAGAAAGAACATTTCAGATAATTGCTGTGGCTTGTGCCTTATTAAATCTTTTTGAATAGGTGAGAATTGTCTGTGTGCGCTGCTAAAAATCTTCTGAGCGGCACCCAGAAGGAAGCTGGGCAAGCGTACATGCGCACAGCTTAGAGGGAACATTGGTGCCTGGCATTCTCCTTGGTTGTGTAAATGCATTGACTGTGCCTCGTTCTGCACCTGTGCCTGGGAGCCTCGCATTCCTGCATGCATGTGTAACAAGCATGCTTTGATCTTGTGCAGTGTGTTTTTTGTGTTGTAGTGAAACACATGCAGTAGTTCCGCTACTGCCCACAAATGTGCTTTGTTTCCTGATTTATTAGTGGTGGGATTTGACCTTGCAGAAACAGGTAATGATGTAATAGTAAGTGAGTAGTTTATAATGGATGAATGGTGAGTGGAGGTGGTAGGGTTACAGAGCAAGGAAACATAGCTGGCGCATTTAGGATTTCACATGCCGTAGGCCCAACAAAGTGCTTGCGCCCCTACTTTACTCCGTCCCCTTTACCAGACCCTGACCCTTCACCAGACTCCACCCCCTTCAGCCTTGATTACATTAAAAGATAAGCCAAGAGTCTATTTGCATTTGGTATTGCGTATTTTAATCTACAAAAGTGCTTTTAAACCAAACGAATAAAAAGCTTAAAATTCATGATTTCACATTGATTATGTGCTTCAACAACTGGAAGATCTCTAGAGTAAGAAAAATATGGGCATGACAGTGTGCGGTCATGTACTATAAGGAATAAATTCCCCTTTCTACATATAAACGAAAATGTGTCACCTTGATGTTTGTTAGGCAGAATCCTGTGCAGTGCCCTTAGGGACCACTACACACAATTAAGACTACAGGTGGCAATACAAGTTTTACCTTTGGTACAAGCCTGTACTACTATGTTAAAGTGGTAGCAGTAGCGGAGCAGCCAGGCTTAACTCAAGAGTATATGAGCAGTAGAAGAGATTACACAAAGGGACCACAATTACTGTGACTCAAGCAAACACTGACTCAAGGTTTCAGGTAGAAAAATATAAGTACATTTATTTTAAAACCATTAGTTAGCAACACAACAGTTCTATTAAATTTAAAACCACACGTTACATACACTACAACTGACCAATTCACTTTGTACGGTATGAATCAAGGTTAGTACCTTGTATTTGAGAGAACCGGCATTATGAAACAATACACGTTACCGTGAATACGATTGCGATCACTTTTTGACAGTTCGGTCTACTAAATAAACGCGTATCCGCAGCAAGAAATGCTACCGGGGCAAAAACACACTTAGCACCTGAGATACCCAGAGAGAGTTGGGGGCAAAAATCATAGGCAATATGTTAGTTAGGCAAACAGGATCGAAGAACACTCATGGACAGAAATGCAAGGGTCAAGAGGCCGGAGCCAGTGTCAAGTGGAACCGGGTTCCTGTGTCGAGGATCACATGTCGGATAGTTGGCGATTCAAAGTTGCCAAGAGTACTTTAGATATTGTCAAATGTTTGGAAGCAAAAGTTATAAGAAGGAGGGAAAAATAAGGGCAAGCCTTATAAGCGAGAAATAGGAATTTCACTCAAAATTCCTCAAGCAGGACACAGTACCTTTTCAAAGAAGAAGCTGGTGCCACTGCAGTTGTTCCTGGTAGTTTCCTGTAGACCCACAATTCCTGGCTCCGGCACGAAGAAGGACGATGAAGGGGGTCTACACCACACAGGGATGAGGCCGGCAGCAGCGACGATGAATAAAAGGTGAGCTCCTTAAAAATAGGAGAGACTCTCCAGGTGACTATTCGGACCACTACAGCAGTGTGCAGCGATTTCGACCACGAAGGGGACCTATGGCTGAAGAAGATGAGCTGGTTATCCCCACCAGGCTCAAGGGAAGAAGACTCCGGACTGGATCTTCTCTTAGTCGTTGAAAGGTAGATAGCTTAGGACTGCAGCAGGGCTTCACCGGGACGGGATAGTTGCAGCAGTCAACCTCTCCTCGGCTTCTCTTCGGTTCCTTGTAGTTCCAGTGGCGACTCTCTGACTTCCAGCTCAAGAGACCTGCCTTTTATGCGAAAATCCCCCATTCACACAGCCTGGCTGTCAATCACCCTGCAGGTGGGTTGTCCAGCCCGGACAACCACCTCAGCCAATCATGAAAAGTGCGACTTGGGTTTCCTAGGATACGCTGTGCAGGGGGTGACAACACCCCTCCCTCACATTCAGCCCACCTAGACACCCAGACGCCTTGAGGAGGGCTTCTTGGCAGAAGCCCGCCAAAAGACAGTGAACAAAGAAGGCAAACCTGGTTTGCCGCGCAAAGTAATACACAAGAAGGAGTTTAACAAAAAGAAATGGCGAATAAACTGCACCAGAGCCAAAAGAAAAAGCATTTGGTCAAGCGGGTTTAAGTTTGAGGCTAACACAATAGCATACAATGTTACCACGGTTATATAAGATAACCGTGGTAGAAAATTAGGGTAGATACCACTGCCACCAGCCATGTCTAAATGTTAAAAAGAGCGAAAACAATGCTCTAGGAGGTACAGATAAAAAGGGCTAGGAGTTAACCCTTCCAGTACTCCATGTAAGATGGGGTGTACTGGATCTGTGGTTAATTTGACTAAGTAAAGTTAATGGTAACTTTACCCTTTTCCGGGGGACAGTAGTCAGCCTCAGAAATGGAGTCGGTGGGAAGTCTCAAAGACAACCCTGTGTCACTGCACGTAAGTGCTGTGTGACACACAAAAGAAGGGGGCTACTGAAGTGGTGTACTCCAGAGTCCACAACTACAAAAACAGGTAAAAACACATATCAAAACACAAGTAAGAGTGGGGGAAAAGCTCACACTCTTGCCAAGTGGAAAGAAATAACTCCAGAGATCCAGCAAAGCTGCTGAGGGACTCAATGGGTAAGGGAAATTAGCCATGAAATGAGAATTCTCCCTAACAATGTTCAACTTCAATGACTTTATAAAGGAATTCTCATTGTTAGCCTCACTTGTGTTCCTCTGTTTGGCCATGGAACCTCTCTGTGACTTGCAACATCCTCATAACATATAGGACTTAATAGACAGCTTTATTTCAGGCCTCTACTATAATTCCTAACAAATCAAAGTTTCCATCAAACTAAAGTACCTGATCTCCTCTCCAGCACTGCACTCTGCTGCACCTCTGCTGCTCTAGCAGTTCAGTGAAGGCCCTCTGTGCAAATACTCCACTCCTGACTATTATCAAACAAACCTCTCTGGAATCTGGATTTGGTTGGCAGCTCAGCAACGCTAGGTAAATATATATAAAACTATGTAAGTACATATTTTGCAGGCAATGCAAGCCCAGAAAACAATATAAACAATGTACACCTTAAGATGTAAAGTCACAATATGGTAGTGTAGTAAAACATAAAAAGCCCCCCCCCCCCACCCCCCTTCATGCTTTGCTGGGCAGAATGCTCTGCATTGGAGCCGTGGGGAAATCTTGAATCTTCAGAGAGCTCAGAAACCTTTTGATGTTCCTGGAATTCCATGATGGGGCTGTGCATAGCTTTCTCACAGATGAGAGTGAGATAAGCTCCCAAAGTCACGCTTGTCTACAGAATGTGTGTTCCAGCCATGCTTTCATGATATACGGGTTATTTAGTGCATGTCTGGAGAGCCCAATTTAATTGTATGATGCTCCAGAAGTATTTGGCTGGTTTGACGTTTCCGGCAAAACGGAATAATGATTGCTCTGTCCGACACAAAGCAACAATTTTATTTTATTTTAATTTATTTTATTCCAATTTCATTCAACATAATTAATGACAAACAAACGCTTTGGCAGTAATAAAAGGTTACAATACGGAACATTACAAATGAGACAAAAGCAGAAGCAGAATAAGAGCAATTAATATGCAACGAACATTTTAAAACTTGAGATCTAGTACATTTCGATTGATTTCACGAGTACACACAATAACTTTGAATATATGCAGATGGTATTCATAAATCAAATTAGGTTTGTAAATAGATTCCACCAGGTAAAATACTTTCCAAAAAGTGCACCAAGGCCTTTATAACCGAGGATTTTGCACTATTAACTAAAATGCTACATATCTCGTCCTCACTCAGTTCCTCATGTAAATTTAACAAATTAGAGAAATGTTTAGATCGCATGTCCTTCAATTTAGGACAAGAAATTATCACATGTTGTAGGGTTTCCCTCACTAACTGGGATTCACAAAACCGACAGAAATTTAGATCAGCAGATATAATCTTACGCCTCACCACGGACTGGATTCTCAATTAGGAGCTGTAATGAAATATCGGCATCTGCCAGGGTGGTCAGCACTAGATTTTTCCATTTTAAAGGAAAATCGAGAGTAGAAGAAGACAAGTAGCGGGAAACCGTACTCAGTATATTATTGTTAGCCACACCAAACAAACATTTACGAAAAAAGGAGCACATTCTCCACTTAACCCTGCTAAATAGTGAATTCAGACATAATTCAAAACGTAATATGGGCATAGGAGAGCAATTCGGTAAGTGTAGAACCCTTTTCCAAAATGCCGCCTCCAATTTGTTCCATGTGTCATCATTTGAATACAACTTGGATTCAACACCATAAAGGAGAACAGGAATGACTTTTTGCTCGTAAAACATTAGAAGATGCTTTAAGGTGAATTTCCCAAACTTATAGAGAAGTATTTTAGCCTGTGACATCAAAGTCAATAATTTTAACTTTAAGGTAACCAAATATTTACTGTCACCAACACTATTTTGTACGAAAAGGCCCAGGTATTTGTATTCCAGAACTATTTCCATGGGTTCCTGTCGCAAGCGCCAAGTTCCATTATAATTTTTGGATTTCCCTTTAGGTGTACAAACCAAAATCTGAGATTTGGTCAAATTTACTGTAAGGTGATTCCTCTCGACATAATCAGAGAGGGCAGAAAGCAAATTCTGGAGTCCCCTGGGAGTTTGGGATATTAAAACTAGGTCGTCAGCATAGAGCAACCACGGTATCCGCTGACCACCCATTTCGGGAGCATCCGACAAAATTCCCAGGAAAGAAAGGCCCATATCAAAAATAAACAGATTAAACAGTATTGACGCCAAAATACAGCCCTGTTTTAGACCCATGAAAGTGGGAAAGGAGGAGGACAGAAGACCTTCGAAAGATAGCCTTACTCGCATGGAGGTCTCCGTGTGTAACTGAATGATTAAAGCCAAAAGAGAAGAAGGACAGCCAAGGGATTTTAACTTATGGAATAAGAGATCACGATTTATGGAATCAAAAGCTGATCGGAAATCAATAAATGCAAAATATAAAGATTGTTTCCTAGACGCATATTGAGACTTAAGCATGTTAATGGTGATAATATTTGGAAGCGTGCCGAGGCCACAGACGAAACCTGATTGAAGAGGATCTCTCTTACAGAAGTTCTTGGTCCACGTATTCAACTCTCTCAGGATTAGGCGACAAAAGATCTTTCCAGGCACATCGAGCAAAGAAATGGGCCTATAGCTAGCTGGATTGGCCCGATCACCCTTCTTATAGATAGGGATGACGATGGATTGTTGCCAGGACATCGGGATTTTCTGGGAAACGTTAATAGACTCAAATATAAGATATAATATGTCTGTCCAGATGTCCGGGAATTGCTTCAATTGCGCATTCGATAATCCATCCGGGCCAGGTGCTCTAAAATTACTCGCCCACTTGTTGAAAAACAGGATATCATCTTTGTCAAACGATAGGTGGAAAGAAGTCTGAAACTCTGACATAGGTGTACTTGAATGTGCCGGAAGGGCAGCAAATAGTTCAGAATAGTAATGAATCCACATCTCCTCAGTCACATTGAACAGCAACCTGATGACCTGCCGTTACTTGATTTATAAGGTTCCATGACTGAGCAGAATTTTTAGATGCCAAAAGTTTCAACATATTGCTTCCATCGGTTTGAAAGAGTTTAGCCTTCATGCCTCTTACCCAATTCCTATACCTGGTTTTGATGCGGGTGAGGGCAGCTGATCATGTATCTACGGAGAGCTTACAGGCTTCCCTCTTTTCAGCCCGAACCTTAGATTTTCTAATTCTGATTTCATGATCGAAAATGTGCAGATGCAGTGTTTGTTTTTCTTTCTGTGTGATTGAGCCCGGTTGAAATAGCTGCATTAAATAACAATACACTACATCTGAGGGAAATTCACACACAGCTTTACTCTTCAAATCAGCCTCATAACGTGACCTGAAGGCTTCTAAAGATGTCTCAGTCCACGTTAGTTGATTCCTGGCTGAGTTTACCTTGAGGGAACCCATAAGATAAGTAGATTTTGCTTGTGCTGTGATGGAGTTTGAACGCCAGGTCATATGCAGGACATTATGATCGCTCACGTCTGTGTCAATTATTTGAAATGATGTTACGTTATTTAACATGCGAGCGTTGACATAAATGAAGTCAATAATTCCCTGGCTACAAGCACGATGCCAAGTGGATTTAGGTAGAATGTCTTGTGTGACTGCCCCATTTAACATAAACAGGTTTCGGGAATCGATAAAGCGTGTCCACTTAACAAGACGATGCGTTTCAGATTTACAAATCGTGCCCAAGCAGTGAAGGTTCAAGTCGCCAGCTAAGAAGATGTGATCTGTTTGCCCATCGAGAGTGACAATATCAATAGCTTTGTTTACAGATTCTAAAAAGCAGTCATCAGAAATGCCCAGAGGATTCCAGTAAACATTAATTGCTGCACATGAAAAAAAAATTCCAACAATTGTAGTCATTTGTAAAAAAGCATTCGGGGAGAACCAAGCTTCGATTTTTATGGTGGAGGACTGCTTGACAGCAGTTAGCAAACCAGAGGTGGGACGCCCTATACAACCTTTAACTGCAGGTATCAAAAGGACATCATAATTATTCCATGATGGAACACCAGTCAGCCAGGATTCTTGTAGCAAAATTACGTCATGATCTAACAACTGCAGAATCCGATTATTCAATAAATGTCTATGCCCTCTGGATTTCCAACTGATCAAAGACAAAGCAAATTCTAAAGTTTCAGAATGCTAACATTTGTTACTTTTGGACTCACAATTACATGCATGGGAGGAGAGACCTTGACTTTTATTTATGTTTTGCTTTATGTATGTATCCTGTTGTCGTGTTGATACACAATCTGGGGGATTAGAAGTTGGCAAAAGGATGAATCCAAGATCAAAGAGTTGAGACTTCACAGCCCAGATTGCATTAACTACGACCCTCGAATTGATCCAGAGATTTACAGAGGATCGTTTTGAAGGATCAACGAACTTGATTAGCCCGATGTCGATGGTGCCAATATCGCCGAGCTCTGGAATTTCACTAAATATTGACAGCACAGAAGCCCGATTAGATTATATTGTTTGGCTGGCAAAGGCTTGCAACTGAGTGTCAATGAATGAACTGCTGGTCGTTTAGGACCCGCAATCACAGGTTGTTGCTTAGTTGGAAAGGGTGAGGGATTGGTGGGAGGCCGATTTACACTACCAACTTTGATTTGGGAAGAGGCAGGAGCGTCAAAAAATGTTGTCAGTGTGGATTGAATCAGTCTTTCCAGGTCACCAGAGGCAACAAATCCAGAAGCAGAAACATTAGTCTTATTCTGATTCGGCGCCTTGGACACGTTTTTCCTGACTCATTCTTGTCAGGGACTAATGAACATGTTATTTGCGCCTTCTGAGCAACTGGAGCAGAAGGCTCATGTGTACCAGCCATTTCACACGGCGCAAAGGACAAGTTCTTAGAAACAGATTTGGAGGACATGTATTCATCAACTGCTTGCCTTATTTCCTTACAACGCTTTTCCATGTTCGAATCTCCCATGGCCGAGGGAGCTTTGAAACAGAAACCATTAGATGTTTGTTTTAAGGCGATGTTTTTAGACAAGTCAGTGGCAGCACTTAACAGGTCATTCAAAGGACTATAGGCCATAACAGGGACAGCTGGAGCTGGCAGAATCTTTGCCTTCTTTGCCTGGGATTGTTGAAAGTATTTTTTTGCTATAGCCTTGGAAGCGATTGCAGTAGTTGTAACTGGAATTGAGAGGGTCTTGACAAAGGATTTAGTTTGAGTAGTACGTTTGGCCACAGATTTGATGTTTTTAGATTTTTTTAGCAAGGCCACCTTTTTCGGCCTCGACTTCACTATGTCAAAGGGATTTGTATTAGGACCAAAAAGTGAGTTAATTGTTTTCTTTTGCTGATCGACTGATGTTTCATTTACAACATTCATCAAATCAATTATGGGATTTGGTATGCATGGAATGGTCTGATAACTATGTACAGGGCCATCAGATTGTAAAGAAGTCTGGGAAACTACTGACCTTTTGATAATAGGTAGGGTAACAGGTTGTCTCAGACTTTCAAGCTTGTTGGATAACGTAAATTGCTCAGATAGTAGCTGATTTAGCTGGTTAGAATGGACATCAGCTTTGTTAGCTAAGACTTCAAAAAGTTTAGCCAAGGCAAGAATAGCGGTGTTCATGGAAGTCAGGGCAATACCAATATTTACGCTTTCTGTTTCAACTGATCCAAGATCAGAAATGTCCTTATCTCCCATTTTTCGTGGTGTTGGAGCAATGAATGACAAATTTGCCACAGAATTGGCAGCGCTGATGTTTGTAAATAGAATTGGCGATTTAGATACATTTTCAGAGAAGGTATGCGCTGAAAATGCAGAAGCATTTGTATCAAGATCAATAACAGCCATATCTCCAGAGTCCGATATGGCGCACAATTTGGAACTAGAGGTATAATTTACAGACAAAGCAGAGTTAATAGAGATTTTAGCAGGGACTGCAGCACCAGTTAACACATTATTTAGCATAATACTGTCTGTGAGAGACACATTTTCTTTTGCAAAGGTGACTGTAGATACAATCGGAGGCACGGATTTTAATGTCTCACCGGTTAATGTGACCTCCGCTGCGTTGTTCCTGGTGGATTGTCCATGTGATAAGTCCTTTTTTGAGACTGCAGGTATTTTGTCCATGCGACCAGGTAGTACTGCTGAGGAGATTCCATTATTGGTATCAAAGGAGTCCATATGATTTGGTTCACGACAAAATGGGCGAATGTCCATCCCCAGCAAAAGCTCAGCTTTACTTTCAATTTAGGTTTCATGATGCTCATACGAGGGGTAGAGCTAAGTCGAGGTTTTTTAGTAAGAGAGGATGGAGAGTTAGGGTCACCATTAGTGCAATGAAGAGCCGTTACAGAGGGCATCCCCGATTTTAGAGAGGTAATGCCTTGTTTCACATTGGAAATGTAACAGTAAGATCAAAGACAAACAACTAAATAAGGAACAAAATAAGAGTTATTTTTTTATCTTATGGGCTAGTAAGCCCACAATATATGACCCTCGCCACTCACCGCGGCGAAGCGGCAAAGCGGGACTTAACGGGACTTGCTGGGTGCGCGCGCGCGGTGCCCGCGCAAGCTCCCTTAAGTAGGCCCCCCTCTGAATTGGAGCAAAGCCTAAACAAAAGATGGAAAATCGTCTTATAAAGGTCGAAAATTCGTTAGCAGAAAAGGTGCTAAGATTAGTGTCTGTTGTAGTATTCACCTTCTGGAGGTTGTAGTGAAAGTATTCCAAAGTTGTCCAACAGTAAACATAGCAGCAGAGTCCCCCGCGGCAAAGCGGGACTTGCTCGGTGCGCGCGCAAGCTCCCTTAAGTATGGCCGCCTCTGAATTGGAGCAAAGCCTTCTGGAGGTTGTAGTGAAAGTATTCCAAAGTTGTCCAACAGCAAACACAGCAGCAGAGTCTCCCGCGGCAAAGCGGGACTTCAGTGGACTTCAGCAACAATTATGTATTCACGGGTGGTGGATCAGCTGAGCTCTTTCACCTGCTCTGGAGTGTCACCCCTGACCTGCACGTGGTTACTCTGCCAACTCGGAGTCTGAGATGGCAACTAGTCCACAGAAAAAAAGGACAGACACCACGCGGACATGACTAAGCCACAAACACGACTCCCCCACTCCACAACGAACAGTCTGCGTTGTGCAGTTGAGGAGGCAGGCTGCACCCCCCACCTTCCTGCAAGGCCTAGTCGGCCAAAGTGTAAATACATTTGTGCGATGGTAAGTCAAGCGCATGTGTGTTGCCTGCTGCGGTGGTGTCACAGGCTTGTAAATGCTCTTAAATTCTAGATTAACAACATACTATAAGTTCTGGGTAACGTTCGTTACCTGGAATTTGAGAGCATTTAGAAACAGGGTAGGCAGGCACGTTTTGGCAACAACCTACTTACTTTGGTCCGGGAGGCCAGAAGCAACCAGTGCTTCACTGGTTTCAGTTCTAGGATGCAAGGATGAAAAGCTTCCTGCTGCGTACAAGACGTGACGCCGTGCGCCGTGACGTCACGTACGTCACGTGGCGGCACTCCCCCTTTGAGTAAGGCCAGACTCTGTATCAATCCATCTTTTTAACTAAAACAATCGGTTGTGCATTTAGTATTTATTTTTGGTGCCACCAAAATTAAATAAATACTAAAGGCACATAGAAATGTGCCTCCCTTAAAGAATTTGCCGCTCTAGGCCGAGGCCTAGTCTGCCTTAGTGTTTCAATGCTTCAAGTAGGGTGTGCTTGACCAATGAATTAACTGAAGTATGTTTTATGGTGTGCTCGTCTTCGCAGCAACACACGTTCGAATCCCAGGTCTGGCTTAGCTTCGTTATTAAGCGCGTCATAAAAAAACAGTTATATTATTATATTATTTATGTGACATCCATTTTATTTGATTTGTTACAAATACAACCCTGGGCCAGGTCCCCTGGTAAGATCCACTGAGCTGAAGGTTACAAGCGGGTCGGTGCTGACTCAGTCCACCTTTTTGTCTGCTGCGTTAAGGACCTCGTGTTCCGTTTGCCAATCTCATTCCGATACATTGAGGGCTTGTTCCTAAACCCACCCAGTCACGCTTGAGCATTCCGCTCATACCCAGTCAAAGATTTTGTCAAAAGGTTATCGGACATCCAGTGTTTAATTGCTTTTTAGTTGCTGGTGTCAGGAAATAAACACTCCACTGTAACAAAGTCTTCCTGGGAGAATGACACCAGTGCCTTGGGAACTCTTGAAAGTCACGTACTCCTCGCTGCCAGGAGGGCAATGCCCCACCAAAGACAACGGTTTGAAAGAGTATATTGTGAAAACTTTAAGTTGACATGGAACACTAAATAAATAAAAAAATAACACGTGCTATGTTATTTCTTACCTCTTTTTTGTTTCTCAGGGATATTGTTCTAGACCACAGGATCCAGAACGCTGGTACAGCACCGTTCGCTTGGCAGACAGCTTATAGGCGGTCCCGGTAAGATGCTTGGTTACTGTAGATCTTGGGGTTCGTGATGGTTGGTACCAGAGGTGTTGCTAGGTCTGGAAAACATCTGGGGCTACTCTACTGTCGGGACTGTCGGGACTCGGGGCTAGCTATAGCCTTTTGGCTGTAGCCCCTGAGCTTCTATCTGGGGCTACAACCAAAAGACCCGGGGCTACAGCCCTTGCAGCCCACCCCTAGCAACGCCTCTGGTTGGTACACCTCAATATTGGATCGCAGGCAGTACAGGGAGCAAAGCCCATGAGAAAAATGAGTCCTACTGACCAAAAACTCTGTGCAATGGGCTCCACTTCATCCGTTTGAAAAGTCGCATGAGCCTCTGCGAGGCATGTCATTTCACTCCCGTTGTGACTACGTTTGGTACAGGAGAGGCGTTTCCTTGCACAGAAAAGTGCATTTTGTATTCTGAAAAGGGATGCACTTTTCTGTGTGAGAATGAAACAAAGCATCATACTGCACCTGCGTGAATCACGTGAAATGAGATGCCAAACGTGCATAACCTTCCTGTGAATTCCTTTTCACTCATACGGCAGTGGTATTGTTAATTCCTTTTGTGACTGAAGGTTTGAGCAGTACCCAAGGGGGGTCTTTGATTAATTTGATACAAATTGTGCAATTTAAAGAATATGTATTCAGCAACAATGGTCAAAACTACTAGCTGCATACTGAAGTAACTCATCAAACAGGCCCACAATGGCCAAAATAGTGGCCCACTTTGATCACAGAAACGTGCCCACACAAGCATTTTCAGTTTTTAGTTCGGGCATTGTCCCATTGCCCTATAGGCCAGTCCGAGCCTGTCTGCATACATGTGTATCACTTTGAAGTTTTTGTTTTTGTTTCGCCATGAGGGGCCTGTTATGGTAAAATGAAGTCCCGGCACTGGTTTGTAGTGTTGTGTGCGTGGATCCGACACAAATGTACACAAGGGGTGCCAGCTAGCGCACCCTTCCCATTGGCAAA
Organism: Ambystoma mexicanum; assembly: GCF_040938575.1. Lineage (NCBI taxonomy): Eukaryota > Metazoa > Chordata > Amphibia > Caudata > Ambystomatidae > Ambystoma > Ambystoma mexicanum. The sequence continues at coordinate 287,549,682 of NC_090932.1, read as the reverse complement.
CAATGCCCATAAGTGCACAGGTCACCTGAGAATATGCTGATGTACAGTTTTCGAAGAGTAGGGCATTTGAAGAAATTTCATCCTCTCCTATCCTCTCAGCTATTTCTAGATGCTTGATTTTCTGTGAAATAATTGGCTCTTTTTCTTAATTTTAGTACAAGCTGAGTGCTCTGTAGAAGCCTTTTTTAGGTTGCAAACGAATGGAAAAACCAAGTAAGGTGCAAAAAAATAGAAAAATAAACAGGAAGGTTGGGAAACCTGATCATACTTGAAATAAAGTATAATCCGGGTTCATGTCAAATATAGGAATTACACAAATGCTTCAAATCTCGGAATATGACGAATAGCATGTTACATGATGCTTTACATTGATTCATCCCACGACTGTTTATCTTATGTCTCAATGCAAATAAATAACAATACTGAAAGCTAATGCATTAAAATAATTTAAACACATTTGCTATGTCAAGCATCTATAACTAGCCTCCTATTGAAGGACGCAAGTGTCATTCACGCACTGGCAACTATTACATCATTTAAGCACTGGTAGCTTTGGTTACTGAAAGAAGGCGGATTGACTGTAAAGAAAATCCTAAACATTACCGTAAATCAGCCCACGCCCAGGCTGACTGACATTGTTTATGCTTGCTTTTTTTTTGCAGATGATTTTGATGGAATCTTTTACTATTCAGCTTTTGTCTTCCTAAAATATTGTGGCTTTCTTTGCATTATTAAAAGGTTTCCTGTTCTCCAGAGTTAAAAGCAGATCAGTGGCGGATATCAAATTCCCGCTCTCATGTCTCAGTCGAAAATATGTTCTGAATGGAACTTGAGCAGGCATGGCTGAAAGCTGAGATAAGCCAGAGCATTGCTCATTCCTGTTTATTAGAAGCAAGTTCCTTATACACTTTATTGATATGATGCATAGGCTGGGAACGGCATCAAAGCGCTTTTAAAACCCACACACGTTTTTTAATAATGTTATGTTGGAAGGAATGAAGGGGAAATAGCTGTATGCTTCTAGAAAGAAGCTTTTTAGTTGAAGTGGCAATATGATTTGCATTGCAAAATCTAAAAACTGCAGAAATTCTGCAGTTGTTGTCTAGCACGCGAGATATCAGTCATGCCCTGTGAGTAGTCCACCAGGTGCGCAGCCTTCTTCCAGGCCTCAAATACATTCTGTATCTATTGGGCATGCCCAGAGGACACAGCCGCTAGGAACTGCGTACGCTATCCACCATCCCAATATCCCCTTTACCTTCTATGTGTCGACGCATTGGCGATTTCAACAGTGATATCATCAATGGTGTCATTTTTGATGTCATCTATGATGCCATGTGTGTCATTGTAAGTATGGCATGGGCTGTACTTGGTCACTGTCATTGAGGTCCACCCATGTCCTAGGCTTAGTGACCCCAGTTTCTGTGTCTGGTGATCACAGCTTTTGGTCAAGCTCAAGGCACAGTGGCCCTTCCTAGTGCCCGGGCATGGCCTTCATGAATGGTCTGGCCACAGTGACCCTACCTTCATTGAAAGCAGCAAACACATGTATGCATTCTTTAATTCGTGACTTTCTTTTCAATTTAAGTGATGGCAGATGTTTCTGAAGACCGAATTAGGTATGAATTTGGATGTATAGAGAGCTAGTATTTTGTGGCATGGACAGCATGGTGCTAATTGGTCAGACCTGTTGAATGCTAGTCAAAATATGACTAGAAGTATGTGCCACACTGTATTGTGTTACGCTTGGGAATACATGCGCTATATAAAAGGCAAAGAATTAATTAGACAAATGATGAAAGACCTAAAAAACGGCCCTCCATTTTCCCAGAGGGCATATCATATTTTCCACAATTTTCCCTGGAAGCTGTTAAAACAGGAATATTGAAAACAGGCATACAAATGTTAATATGGGTTTGGGTGCTTTTATTTATGACCATGGTATTTATGTAATGGAGCATTTTAATATTCATCACCTTCTCCTCCCTTCCTGTTTTTCTCCCCTCTGCATTCCTCTGCTTCTTCCCACCCCCCTGTCTCTGACAGTGGCAAGCCCAGACTCTTTTGATTGGGGTAGCCAAATGGGGCACTGACTTATGAAGGGGTGGAATGATGGATGAGTGCACACACACACATAATGATCATAGTTTAGGTTAATGGGGTGGCACCTGGATTGGCCAATCAGATTCCAGGGGTAGCACCTGCCACCCCAGGCCACTCCCTGGAGACACCATTGCATCTGACTTATTTCAAAACTTGTAGGCAACACAGTGACTGTGGGTATCAATTATTTTTAAGTAACATATTTCAGGTTTTGGAAGTATTTTTAAGTAAAATACAATATTTGTAAACTTATGTGCAGTGTTTATTTGAACTGATGTTCATATTTGTCTGTATGCGTGTGTGTGTTAACGCAAGCAAGTGGTCTGTCCATCCCCCCAGCCCCCAGAATATCCACATTTGGTTCACCTGGATCAACTGTATGTGTGACCATATGTTAGTGGTCCGCACATTAGCATCCGTGTGTCCAGATATATTTTTCCTGTGTAACATGGATTTGTTTGAGAGCTTTCATATCCGTGTCTGCAAATTCAGGCGGTCAGGCTGTTCCGGAATTTGAAAAAGTGTTGTGGGTTGACAAGTGGCAACAGCTTCAGGCTCAGATAGGCAGGCGATGTTCGAGTCGCCATAGCTTGAAAGTGCTCAAAGCAGCTTGAAGTTGAGAGAGTGACAAAGGCCGGTCTGTTTGATATTTTCAGCAGTTTGGAGCTGTTCAGAGCATGCAGGAGCAAAAGGCAGCTTCATTTGGTCAATGTGGAGCTGTGGGGTCCTTCAACATGTCCCTGATGAAAGGTAAGTCCAACGTCTACTATTCCAAACCAGGAAGGTTGACAAGGAAACCTAAATGGCTTGCAATTTCAACAGGCAAAGTCCTAGTACCAGTAACCAGCAGCAGTCAGGATTGTCCTCCTGAAGTTTACTTCAAATATTCCCTAGACACAGTTAAGGAGAGGGTCTGTACCCTTTGTGGAGGTTCTTGTCTTCAACCAATGGATGGGAACTTTGGCCAGACTTTACCACAACAAGGGTTTCAGTAACACCCTGATGGTTCTTCAAGATGATCCTTAAAAATTCTTCCCCCGAGAGAGATCCCAAAGCTGATTCACTTAAGAGGGGGTTCTCACCCCTTTATACAGACTCTTTTCCACAGTGGACTGGTCCACTTCAAGCTTCCTATAAGAGGGGTTATCCTTGCTGTAGTAACATGGGTTATTGTTTGTAATGTTAGCTCCCAAACTGGCTTGTCTTCAGGAATTTAGAGCGGCCTCAGGAAGGAAATGGTGGAGGCGACAAATCCAAGATGACTGACCCTTTCTCCAGTGTCATGGACTGTCTGCCTGAGGTAACAAGGACTCCAGTGAATATCCCCCTAGTATGACTTTCCCGTTAGGTCGCAGAGGCCCCCTTGAAGTTACCCAGCACCCACCCCACCCCTGGAGATGGTATGTCCTGTTCTCCAGGGAAGGTGTCAAAGCTGTCTCTTGTGGGTGGAACTCTCAGGGCCAGAAGCAATACACAAATGGCTCTACAGCTGCAGGCCACTTTAGAAACCATGTCACTAATACAAATGAAATCAGATTGGGTCTTGACAATTGTGACTGTACTTTCTCATATGCCAGTATACGTGACACATGAAGCACATTTTTATATTTAACCACAGAACTGCCACCAGGCAAGGAGGAGATTCAGTTAAAGGTGTTTGGATATATGGGTGCCAGCACTTTTAATGTAAGCCCAGGGCTGTTGGAACTGATTTTGATTCCAATAGGCTGTTTTATGAAAGCACATGCTACTCTGTAGCTGCCATGTTGCTAATTCACATTGCAGATGCCGGTGTGTCTGTGGACAGTGCGCAGCAGAGCATACAGGTGCGCGCTGTACTTATCAGCATGGAGCATATTGAACGTGGAGCATGTGCAGTAGATTTGATTTCTGAGAGAAAACCACCATCATGTCTCATAACAATACTCAAAAAAGCTTAGGCTCCACCCCCTCGCCTCCCACAGATGCTGTTCTGTCTCAATGTGTGCGAGTGCTGCATGTTTGTGTGCGTGTGTGGGTGTATGTCAGGGGTCAACTTCTAAAAATAAAAGTGGGGGGACTCATCAACAAATGCCATGGGATGTCACGTCGCCAGAAATTAGCATATTAAGGGGAAATATGCACATTTCATTAAATTGGCTTTGCCCAAATTGCACAGGACGAATGCATTTGCCTTTCATAAAATCAACACACACACTTAACCAGGAGAGGATGTTTTCTTCTAATAGTGTTTTTGAAAACGTTAAAAGGTGTGCATGTTTTAAACTCCAAGAAACAATACACATGCTTTCTGTGGAAATGGCGACGGCGAGGTTGGCTTTAATTCATAAATTCAAGGGAGAGTTCAATGTTTCTCATTTTAGCTGAGGTGGGGACTGAGTCCACCCTCTGAAATAAGTAGGGGGACTCCGTCCACCTGCGTGTACCCTCGACTTTAGCCCTGGTGTATGTCCTTTTGTGGTTTCATGTCCATGTGTTTAACTTTCCACGCACGTCTACTTCCTATCCGAGCTGTGTCTCAGCTATGTTAACTTTGAACTGAGTTGAAGAGAGAATATTTCCGTAAGAAGATCCGTGTAGATTTTAAATAGCAGCAATAAGGGCGACGATCCAGTATAAACTGCTCTTGGCGACTTTTATTGTGCAAGTTGCCAAGTCGAGGAAGGCCCACATTCCCTTCAGCAGCATGGCTAAGGTCTCTGCCCTAATTTCCAAGAGTATGATTAGAAATGTGTGGTCCTCTGTATTGCACTTTGTGGAAAGAACGCATCGATTGATTGGTGTACAAGACCCTGCAGAGTAGGAATTGCAGTTACTGTGTGACCTCCGCCTCTAGCCTTTAACTTGGGGCAGGGCGAGTGGATCTGAGGCGCTAGTTTGTGAGATGTGTTGGGTCTACCACTACTTGATTTTTTAGGAGCGTTATTGTATTCTATCTTATTTGAGCTTGTTTGAGTTCTACCTTGTGCAGCCTTCTTCTTTACCCTGCTGTCTTCTTCTCTGTTGCCTGTTACTGCTGTCTTCATCCTTTTAGTTCTCTGACCCATTCCAGGCATTGATCAAAAACTATAGTTGTGCGTGTTTCTGTTGTTTTGTCTTTTTGGTTGTATGTCACGGATCTTTTATGGAATGGAAAGTTGTTATTCCACATGTATTCTGGATGTCCATATTGTCATGTATTATTCTATCTTATTTCTGATGTTATAAGAGTTTTGCTAATTGGATGTAATGTTGTGATATAGAGATTATTATATTGATTTTAGTTGTTCAAAATGTTAAATAAAGTGATTTAAAAAAAACAAACTCTAGTAACCTCTTGCATACAGCGGTCTCCACTTTTCCAGGTGCTGTGTCTCTTTCTACTGGCTTGTTTTTGTGTTCCCCTTGGCCACTACCTTGACCCCACTTTTGCCTAGTTATACACCATATGCCTTATCTGGCACAACCTGTAGACTTAAGTGCCTTCCTTGCCAGAGTGTGATATTAATGTTCTTTTCTAGGATCATTCAGTGCCAGTTGCAAAGCTCTCAAGCGGCCTTATGCCAAGCATGAGTAGCCCACTTAGATATGTTTTCTTTTGCATTCATGTACTTGTGGATTTGTTTATTCCATTATAAATGAAAGACTTCGAGTCCCAGAATGCAAGTGAAAAACATGACGTTAAAAGCTTCCCACATTCTCCTTTTTTCTACATTAGGGGCTATACACAAAATGGAAGTAAAAGGAGTATATACGTTCACACAGAGTGTCTGAAACAGTTCATAGGCATTCAAGGTTTTCCCTGCTGACATGATTTCTGTAACTAGACATTTAATCCAGCAAGGGCATTGCATAAGGCCAGACCTATTGGATTAGTCATTTATTACATTATTTGTGATTTTCCATAAGGTTTTTTATTCCTGTCTTGGAAATTGTGTACATTTTGTGCTTGAGGGCTTTACATCAACTTTACATTTGCAAAACAGAAACAGTGGCTTTGACACAATGTCCTGGAAGGCCAGAGTGGGCTACTTTAGAAGGAATGATGAATTAAGGAGACATAGAGGCCCTGACCCCCCGCCGTCACAATAAATCACATCGTGCTGACGCAGTCAGGCAATAGGTGCTGAAGGGCAAGATCGGATGAGGGTTGCATCCAGAGACGACGGCAGGATGTTTTTATTTTTTTTTATTTTTTAAAAAAGCCCCTCATTTCTTTTAACTCTAGTCGTCAGACTTTTAATCATAGTCACTAGTCACATAGTCACTCCATATCTTCGAATTCCTAATCAGTCTGCTCAAGGAGTGGCCTGTAATGACCTTTGGAGGAAGGGGCTTCTGACAGGAGGGTAACCCTGCTGCTCCCAACTGGGATGGGTCAGCTGTGATGGATGCATTCTTCCATGCAGGCAATAACTTTAGAAGTCAGGCAGTTCTCAAGGGACGGTGAAGAAGAAACAAATCCCTCTTCTGCTTCATATTGAAAGGACAACCGGTGACAAAGGACAGGTAGAAACACACCAGATGCTTTCAACTCCACTGTCCCATCAATGGCAGCCAATGAGAGAGGGATTCGGCGAGGTTTCATTCTGCCCCATGCATTGCAGAACCTCACACAGCAATAAAATCTCTGGTCCCATACATGAAACAAACCATCACAATTAGTTTTTTATATAGCACTTTAATCTTTACATGGACATATTCACATACATTTCCCAAACGAAAATGGTACTCATTCATCGGCCGAGGTCGATGAAAGGCTGATTTGTCTCTATCGGGATTCGAACCTGTGATCTGTAGATCAAACACAGATCACAGAAATGACCGTTTAAACCGTGGAGCCATCTCACCAGCTGTACCTAGAAGTCTATTGGGTTATGATAGTAGAGCTCTACTAATATCTATGCAAATGGCTGCCATTTGGGAAACAGACCCGTGAACCTAGCCATGGAAAATTTAGATGGAAACGCACAATTAACATTGAAAATTGGATCCATACGAGGAAACACGTGATTACATTTTGAACATATATTTCCTCTATGGAACATGTATAAACAGTTTTGAAACGTGCTGAAAAAGTGCCACAACCCACACAACACATGTAGATATTGAGTGCGCGCGTGTGTGATCTTCTAGGCCTGGGGCATTGTGAACTGTTACAGCCCAATCTGGTTACCTTATAAAGGGTGCAGGCATGTGGCCACTTTAGGAGGGCCAGTTGAAAAAGATGCAGGAATTGTTTGGGGCAATGTTAAAGAGGTATCTCGTGGGGGCAATGCGCTTGTCATCTTTCAGGGGCCTGCACGATCTTAATGGACAAGCGATGGGAAAACGTTATGTGGGAAAAATGATGGTGCATAAGGCATTTTCTGGGGGCAGTGTGACAGGTCATGTCTTGGGCAACATTTGTGAGGAATTTTCAAAAAGGGCAAAGGTCATCGTCTGGGGGGACCATGAAAAGACCTGGGGCATCTTCTGGGTGTAATGTGATTTGGAATGCAGTATCTTCTGACACAATGTGATGGAGCAACTTTGGGGACAATGTGAAGTGGGCATGGGGCATCTTCAAAGGCTAGGTGATAAGACTTGGTAAAACGTACAGTTCTCTGGGCAATTCAAAATGGGCCTCTTCTGGGGACAAGGTTAATTGGATACGAGGCACCTTTGAGGCACAATGTGATGAACCTAGGATAACCTTCTGGGGCAATGTGTAAAAGGAAATTAATGGATATTTTTTAGGGCAATCTAAAAGGAGCATGGGCTATCCTTTTGGGCAATGTGAAGTGGCACAGATGACCACTTTAGGTCAAGGTGAAAGGTGCACTGGGCAGCTCTTGGGAACAAAGCGCTGAGGCACAGGCAACTTCCTACTGGCAATGTGAAAGGGACAAAGGACAACTTCTTAAAGGCTATGTGATGTGGAAAAGTGAAAGGACATGGCCATCTTCTTGGGGAAATTGTATAAGTATTGTGACAATATGCATAACTCAGGCAAGACTGACATGGCATTATTGAATCTGGAATCACACATTTCTGGGGGCATTGTCGAAGCAACATGAGCGCAAGTGTTTTTTTCCCCAATTGCGTACACATTGGTATGGAATTGTTGAAACTGGCATCCCAACTTTCTGAGGGCAATCTAGAAAGCAGCAGGACAGTGTGCTTAGCTGGGGAAACATGTGCAATGCACTCTTGAATGTAGCATGGTGTGGTAGGGCAATGGTGAACCTAGCAGTCAGGCAGGTGAAGCTGAATTCTAGCATGTTTGATAGTACCACAGTGCATTTGAGAATCAGGTTGCCACTTCTGTAGAGTATTTGAGAAACATCCTGAATATATTGACAGTACTCTGGAACATGTGAGCAACGCTCACATACATTCTATAAAGGTAAACTGGCATGTGGTGACTGCACCCATGATGCTAATTCTGATTGTATTGTTTGTTGATCATTATCATTGCGTTTAATAGCTATGAAAGCATTTTACATCTCTTTTAGATAGGGGACCCATACCCTTACATTATGCAAGTAAAGACATGTGGGTTTAAACATAGATGTATTGCCCCAGAAGAGGCCAACAAAGGAGTTCCAAAAACGGACTGAAGGAGACCAGTATCCAGTCAGGTAAGAGCTTGAACCCTTTATTTTTTAAAAAAAAATATTTGTTCTTCCATTTGCCACCATCCAAACCCATGCCTAACCCACTCTTAGCGCCCACGTGACCTGAGCCTCTGAAGCACTAACTGTATTCGGGCCCTTGAGCACTGCAGGGCCTAATACGGCTCTGACTGAAGGATGCCAATATCTGCCCATGTGAAGGATGATTGCCCAGTGGTGTAATATTTATTATGATATTTGCCACAACCCACTCCCAGCTGACCCTGTGCACATTCCCCAAAAATGGCTGCCCAGCGAGCGTCACGTGACCCACACCTTACACTGTAAATTCAACTCCACAGGTCAATCTGCCCAGGCAGCTGGCGAAGAGCAAAAGTAAAGGGTGATGCCTGTTTTGCTGTTAGCTGTCTCACCTTGCTCTTTCATGCTGTAATCTCCGACCCAGATCTAGACCACTCCATGAAAACGTAAGAGAAGATACTGTCATGAACCACCGCCTGCTCCCATTCTGGACTTCGTGGTCCCTGACCCGTAGAGGAATAAATTCCGTGATCCTTTCAACATGTCCGTTTGGTGCGGTACGCAGCTTGCCAGTCTTTACGCGCAATGTTCAACATTCTACAAAGCAGACACACCCTGCGGCTCTGCGCGTCTCAACGCTACCGCTCGGAGCGTCTGACGTGTGTTGCCGAAGTTCACTCGGAACTTCCATCCTAGTCCTGTTTCCCCGATTCCTTGAATCTATTTCCTCCTTTTCCTTTCCTCGAACTTACCTTACTATTCTTCTGGGATCCTCGCCTGCGCTCGAGTCAGAGCGTTCCATGCCTCCGAGCTCAGACTTAATCTTCTTCCTGGTTCCTGGTACTGGACATCCGACCGTCTCCTGGAGTAGGACCGCTATCCCACGCTGGAACCAGACGATTAGCGCACGAGTCTCTACAAATCCCAGACCGTGCGTAAGAAATCTTCAAAGAAGGTCGCAAGCAAGGAAAGACAGGTGAGAAGGGGAGAGACTTGTGACAGAATGAGACGGCCAAAAAACGATACGAATTGAGAGATGGCAGCCACGGTTCAAGACCTCATGCGAGGTATGCAGGAATTACCACTGAAGTCCAGAACCTTAAGGCAGAGAACGCTGCTTTAAAGCAGCTAGTCTTGTCTCGTGACTCTGCTACTAAGGAAAGTGTCTTATTGGGAGGAGTGGTGGACAAATATGATGGCTTTTCAAAGAACCTTCGTGCCTTCCTTAACTCATTTTTGGTGCATTTTACCTTCAAGCCCTACTACTTTTCCACCCCAAGAGCCAAGGTGGGGTTTATGATGTCACACCTCACCAGTAACGCCTTAACCTGGGCAAACCCCCTCGTCAATTCGGGCGATGCCCTCCTAGATGATTACGATGGATTCGTGGAATCCCTAAAAGCCATGTTTGATCGCCCAGAGCTTGTTTACAGCGCTCAGGAATGACTACTTGAATTTCAGCAAGGATCCCAGGATATGCTTACCTATGTGACCCGCTTTAAACAACTTGTAAAAGAGGCTGATTGGTCCCAAGAAGCCAGCTTCACCCTCTTTCGAAGAGGCCTAAATGAAGAAATAAAGGATGAGCTAGCCAGGGTAGCTCTCCCAAGCTCCTTCCAGGCCCTCATAGACCTATCCCTACAAATTGACTTTTGAATCCAGGAAAGAAAGGCAGAGAAAAGAAAGTCTAAGTCAACATCTCAAAAGGCTGCCACAGACCATACATACAGACCAGAGCCCGCAGCTTCTCCAACCCCAGATCCTGAACCCATGCAACTGGGTGGTAGGCTCTTTATTTCTTGGTTCAGAACAGTGTATGTCCCACTGTTTGTCCCCAATCACTTTACCAAGTTCCTCTGAAGACTCTCAAGAAACTCAGCAAATTCAAGTCACCGTCTCTAACATTATCCGGATTCCCAGGGCCTACCAGGCATACGCAGATGTATTCTCAACAGCAATTGTTCAAGCTCTGCCACCCCACAGACCACAGGATTGTGCCATTGACACTGAACCTTCAGCCATGATCCCTTTTGGAAGAATGTTTATTTTGTCAGAACCAGAAAAAAGGGCCTTCCGGAATACCTGGACACCAACTTGGAAAATGGAACTATTCGACCATCCAAGTCCCCAGCGGGCGCATCACTTTTCTTCGTTCCTAAGAAGGATTCCAAGGAGCTCAGGCCGTGTTTGGATTACCCTGGCCTTAACCAATGCACTCTCAAGGATCGTTACCCATTGCCTCTCATCTCGGATATCCTGGAAGCAGTGAGAGATGCAGTCATCTTCACAAAACTTGATCTCAGGGGTGCCTACCATCTTATTCGTATAAAAGAAGGTGACGAATGGAAAACAGCCTTTAGAACACCCTTCGGCCATTTTGAATACTTGGTAATGCCCTTTGGACTTGCTAATGCCCCTGCAATTTTCCAAAGTTTCATGGATCGGGTCTTTGCTGAAATGTTGTTCCTCTTCCTCATTGTTTACTTAGACGACATACTGATCTACTCCAAGGACCATCTGAAACACGAAGAACACGTAAGGGCAGTCTTACAACGTTTACGAGAACACAAGCTCCTGGCTAAACCCGAGAAATATCTTTTCCATGTATCAACTGTTCACTATCTCTGATTCGTTCTTAGCCCAGAGGGGATAGGGATGGATTCTTCCAAGGTTGACTTCATTCTATCTTGGCTTGTTCCGATCACTGTAAAACAAATCCAATCCTTCCTGGGGCTTGCTAACTTCTATAGGAAATGTATACCCGCGTTCTCTGAGATTGTGCATCCCATTGTCACACTATTAAAGAAAGATACTCCCTTTCAGTGGACCTCAGCCCAAGATTCGACATTTCAACGGTTGAAGTCGGAGTTCACACAAGCTCCCATCCTAGCTCAACCCGACACTGACCAACCCTTTCTTGTTGAAACTGATGCCTCCAACTACGCCATCGGGGCAGTCCTGAAACATAAACTTGGCGACAAATTGGAACACCTCATCGCCTATCTCTCCCGCACCTTGACTCCCAGTGAAACTCATTATTCCGTCCTGGAGAAGGAACTGTTAGCCATTCGTCAAGCTTTCACTGAATGGCGTCATCTCCTTCTCGGAGTCAAACACCCGGTACAAGTCCGCACGGACCATCGGAATCTTCAAGTCCTACAATCCATGGAATGTTGAAACAGTCGCCAAGCCTGTTGGGCCTTCTTTTTTGCCCAATACCAATTTCAAATCCATCATTTTCCTGGAACACATAACATTATTGCTGATGCCTTATCCAGACGTCCTGATTACGAAACCCTTGAGGACCGGACCTTTCCTAAAATGTTTCCCAACTCAATATTTGTTGCTCAAGCAATCACTCTCCTGGAGGATATTCGAGCCCAAACTCAGTCTTCTGACCCCTGGAAGGAGTTTAAGAAGAACAATCGGTGGAATCTCAAATCAAAGGATGGATATCTCTTCAAGGACAATCGACTGGGCATCCCTACTCCTGGACTGAGACAAAAGATCATAAGCCTATGCCATGATACTCTTCATTCAGGACACCGTGGCATAACCAACACCCTCCATCTTATACAAAGACAGTTTTGGTGGCCAAGGATGAAGGATGACATCAAGATCCATGTCCAGACTTGTGCAGTCTGTAATCCGAACAAACATGCCAATAAAAGACCAGCAGGTCTCCTACACCAACCAGCACTACCAACAAGACCCTGGGAATTCATTGCCACAGACTTTATTGTAGAACTACCTTCATCCAGAGGCTACACGACTATAATGGTTACCATTGATTTGTTCACACATATGGCTCATTTTACGCCTCTATACAAACTACCATCCTCATCTGAACTCGCCGGGATTTTCCTAGAACACATATTCCGGCTTCATGGATTACCTTTCAAAATAATTTCCGACAGAGGACCCCAGTACATATCCCAGTTCTGGAAACAGCTATGTCGTATATTAGGAATTCAGCGTGCCTTGTCCTCGGGTTATCACCCACAGACCAATGGTGCTACTGAACGAGTAAACCAAATCCTGGAACAGTATCTTTGTTGTTTCGCCACCAAAGTCCAGGATGATTGGTCACTCTTAATACCTGTGGCCAAGTTTGCATACAACAATTCGGATCATTCTGCTATCAAGACCAGTCCTTTCTTCTGTAGTCATCCTTCAGTCCCACCGTCCGTTCCCCCACATCCTACCCCAGTTCCGGCTGTTGATTCCTGGATTGAAACACTAATCAATGTGCACAAAGAAGCAAAGGAACACCTAGAAAAAGCCTGAAGAGATGTGAAACAATATGCAGATTCCAAAAGAAGGCCTGGGCCTTACTATTCAATTGGTGATAAGGTCTGGTTATCCTCATAACTACTTCCTCGGCACCTACGATCAAATAAATTGGCTACCAGGTATTACGGACACTTTCCTATAAAGGCAATCGTTAATCCAGTGGCTTTTCGACTCCGACTACCAGGGTCATGGAAAAGGATTCATCCAGTCTTCCACACTTCTTTGTTAAAACCTTATGTTCAGCGCTCTCAAACTGCTCCAAGATCCACCCCAGTGATTATCAATGACCAACTCGAATATGAGGTCTCCAGAATTTGTGACTCGAGGTACCAATGAGGTCAACTACAGTATCTGGTCGAGTGGAAAGGGTATCCTCCCAGTAAGCGCACCTGGGAACCCGTGTCAAATATGAATGCCCCCTGGCTGATACGAAGACACCATGCCATCCATCCAGGCAAACCAGGAGGAGCTGGGTTTCGGAGGAGGCATACTGTCATGAACCACCGCCTGCGTCCATTCTGGACTTCGTGGTCCCTGACCCATAGAGGACTGAATTCCGTGATCCTTCCAACATGGCCGTTAGGTGCGGAACACAGCTTGCCAGTCTTTACGCGCTATGTTTGACATTCTACAAAGCAGACACACCCCCGCGGCTATGCGCGTCTCAACGCTACCGCTCGGAGCAGTCTGACGTGTGTTGCCGAAGTTCGTTCGGAACTTCCATCCAAGTCCTGTTTTCCCAATTCCTTGAATCTACTTCCTCCTTTTCCTTTCCTCAAACTTACCTTACTATTCTTCCGGGATCCTCACCTGCGCTCGAGTCACGGCGTTCCGTGCCTCTGAGCTCGGACTTAATCTCCTTCCTGGTTCCTGGTACTGGACATCCGACCGTCTCCTGGAGTAGGACCGCTATCCCACGCTGGAACCAGACGATCAGCACACAAGTCTCTACAAATCCCAGACCGTGCGTAAGAAATCTTCAAAGAAAGTCGCAAGCAAGGAAAGACAGGTGAGAAGGGGAGAGACTTGTGACAGATACCTTGCTACAATTCTGCTCATAGGTGTCCTACCGTATTTTGTGCTATATTGTGTTCTTGCACTCAGTCCTCCCAGCTCCTCGGGTTTTCAGGCTCTCCCTCGGAACGCCAAACTCACCAGGTCCAAAGGTTGCCCTACACCAGTGTAGGACCTCTGGTGATGAGCTGAAAGGACTTGATGGATGAGATGAGGATTTGGTTGTAGATATCAGCAGGCATGAGCACAAAGATGAACCCAAGTGGTTGTGGTGGAATCACAGCTGTCAATGATACACTAATGATGAATAAAATTGGAAGGTGAAGGGTGTGGGCGTGAAGACAGATTTTAGACTTGTCCTACACAGATGGTCTACAACTTCTGATTAGAGCTGTGCATGCATGGTAGCAAGATTGGAATTGCCGAAATCGTCAACAGAGGCAGAACATGCATTCTAGGGGCCTAAATCTTTCCAGTGATTCAGGCATTCAAGCTTGTGCCCTGCATGCTGGAATCAAGGACAGACTCAATATCAGATGGAATCCTAGGCACATCAGATTGGGAACTGTAATATCAGAGGTGCTAGTGTGCTGATGTACAACCGGCTGAAGGAGGGACACATGAAGCACAGGATGTATCCAGCAATGCTTGGGGTATAGCAGTTTAGTGGGAAAGAATTCCAGGATCCTAAAGAGACCAAAAAAAACAAGGGCTTGATCTTGCAGTGCCATTAAGTGATCTGAATGTTCCTTGTCGAGAACGAGACAACTAACAGCGTCTAAGCAGATAATCGTCAATCCACCCTCACCCAGGGAGGTGGACATGAGAGATAAAAAAAGACGGTGAAACTTCAAAAATGTGTCTTCTAAACACAAGGTCCCTAGAGGGGCACGCCATAGACGTTTGTGAATATATTTTAGAACAACAAATCAACGTAATCTGTGTGCCAGAGACCTGGATGACGCACTCAAGTGGGCCTAACATTGATTTAACCACACCAGATGGGAATACATTTTACAGTCAAAAGAGAGGCACCGGGAGGGGTGGTGGAGTGGCCATTATCGCAAGACAGGCGCTGGGTATGTTTCAAAAGCCTATTGCCTGTGAGGAGTGTGAAGTTATTCACTTAAAAATAACCCCCTCCCCAAACGACTGCCTAAACCTCATTCTCTTGTATCATCCTCCAAAAGAGACGCTGCATTTTTATGAGGAGTTGTCTTTGATCTTACCTTTTTGATGTGAAGTAACATCAGATTTTTTGATATTCTAGACAATCATTGAGAAAAAATTAAAAGAAAACACAATCACAATGAATGCATTAAGTGGTCATTATTGAAACAGATTACCAAAGACAATTGATTGATGCACAGGAACATAGATGACTCTATCAATTATTTGAACTTCTAGAGCGCATTGGGCAGCCTCAATGTATGAGCACCATACCTATGCAGCCCAACGAGCAAGACACCACAATTAAAATCAAAGACTCATAGCTTCAACAAAGAGCTCGCCCTTGGTTGCCATAAGGCTGCATCATCTTTATATTTTACTTTGGGAATCTAACTGATTTCCTTAGGGCGTCCACTTGCCCGGGTACCCACAGCCAAGGGCAGACAGAGCTAAAGGTTCTTGCAATTACCTTTTCCCTTTCTCATTCTGTGGTCCCTGTTAGCCTCTGTTTTCCACTGGGGGCCACACATGATGCCTCATACAAAGCACACAAACAACATTCAGATTAAACTCCAATCCAACACAGCACTCCACTAAAATAACTAATCGCATACACCTGCATTCTTCTCAACTGCCACTCTGAACCTGCTCACACACATGAAGTCAATTAACTCATTAGCACACACTTTCCAGATAAACCATTCCTTACAGAATCATGGCTCGAACCCCAGAACACACTAATTATTCCTGACATGTTTCCCCCGCACTTATCCAGCACAAAGAACACCCATATTAACAAGGTGGTGGCATTGCCGTCATATATTAAGAGTCACTCACATTTACCAATCCCAAATCCCCATACACATTCTTTGAAGCACTCTCTCTCAATTACTCCCCTCCGTCACACCCACACCCCACCTTTCTCCACCTCATTCACTGCCCCCCAACACACAATCCCAACTGCCACACTGACTGGGCTGACTTCACAACTAACAACAACTGTTCCCCCTGCCTCAATATCTACCTTGGCGACTTCAGCCATGGTAGTTCCGAGCAAGTCAGCAACCCCATACTAAAGAGAATCCTCACTCTACCCACCGCCTATGACCTCACACAACTCATCAGCTACTCCCAACACACAGCTGGCAACACCCTGTACCTTTTGATTTCAAGCAAATATGATATCTCTGTGTAAAATTGAATCTGGGTGGCATTGTCAGACCACTTTGTTATCCCTTCACCCTCACTCTACCACACACGATCGCACCTACCTGCCACCCATCCTCCTCATCCCCATCGAGACAAAACAAACACTTTACAGACACAGCCTTAGCACCACTCATACTGCCCTTCCTCCTCACAAGCACACCCCTCCACTCTTGTCAACAATTACAAGACCATCATCAAACAGGCATTCGACAACATTGGCCCCTCACATCAGAAAAATACTGCATCCTCCACCATAAACCATGGTTGAGCAGTTTCTTCCTGTGTATCAAGCAGGAATCCAGATGCCAGAAGCGCTTGGTAAAAGAACCTGTGCGCCACCACCAGAACACCACTCAAATCTGCTTCAACAAATACAAAACAGCCTTACACAATGCCAAAGCCAACCATTACATCCAAGGATTCCAATCTGCCACCAATCCTACAGAGAAACTATTCAACATTGTCAAATTCCTCTCCAAACCGCCATCCACACCATCCACACCCCCATGCACTGCAGTATGAAACTCCCTCATGGCCTACTTCAAATCCAAAATGCACAGCATCAGGCAAGCACTCCCTTCTGCTCTCCGATAACCATTCCTGCTCCCAAACAATCCAACACATGGGACATATTCCACCCCATAGACACAGACTCCCTCATCATACATACTACCAAAACAAAACCTGCACACTTCGAGGATGATTCATGCCCACTTCAAGCCGCATCCAATTGCATCGCTACCCTCGCTTCCCACTGGCTCAATATCATCAACTCCTGTCTCTCACATGGTACTGTCCCCTGTGCTCTCAAAACTGGACAAATCTCACCCCTCCTCAAAAAAACATCTCTTGTCCCTACAGTCTCTGAAAACTACCGTCCAGTCACTATCTGTTAAGACGGATTTCTGAACTCTGTCCTGGCGGCGCAGAAGTTCAGAAGGCCAACCTAATTACTTGGAACAGGGTAACCTCTGGACAAGCCAGACCAATCAGGGTAGCGATCGCGGCGGTCAAGACTAGGTCTCAAGAGGGGTGAGGTTGACTGAAAGCCCGCAATGAGCACACAAAGCAAGGACACTTACAAACTACTCCAAACAGGTGTTATATTAAAAATATATACACATTTATTCCAAGGCCTTTGCAATAATGACCGTAGCGAGAAATCACAATAAAACTCTAGTAAACCAACACATACTAAACCAATACAATATATATACAAATACAAACAAGTCTAAAGCGTTAGATGCACGAAATGTGTAGTCCACCTAGAAGGGGAGGAAAACAGGCAGTGCGAAATAATGATTAGACCCAGTCCGCCTTCAGAGGCACCTAACTAAAAGGAAGTCCAAGCCCTACGAAGAGTGGAGCCTTGTGCTCAAAAGTACCTGCACACGCTGGTGCCAACGGGCAAAAAGGGGAGTCTCTTCGAGGGAATCAGGCAGTTCAGTTTGGTGCACAAATGAAGAAGAACAGAGTTCCGCGACTCAAGCGCAGCCTCCACTGTGGGCAGAAGCAGAGCGCGAGTACGGAAAGGTGTGCTGTTTTGACACAGCGGGGAAAAGCTATGGGCTCCTGCAGGAGGGCGACCAGTTCCTAGCTATGCTACTCACCGGTCCCCGATGCAAGCAGACCCAGGCTTCTCCACGTCAGTTTCAGTGCTGGCAGGTTCCGGGGAGCAGGGAACGTCCCGTCGTCGTGTAGATTCTGCAGCAGCAGAGTTGAGTTAAAGATGTCCCAAACCAAGTGAACCCGCACAGTTTGTTACCACAGCAGGGCAACGGAGCGGCCATGTGTATCTCAGCCAAATGTACACTACTCACTTCAGACCTGGGAATGCCAAGTGTACGAATCGTGTGAGAGTGACAAGGACTCGAAATACAACACAACCTGGCGGTGGTTACAGAGCAAGACTCCTGGGTAGGCTGGTCAGTCTGCTGGATGGCCCAGAGACACTTCCGAAGGCTTACGTGCAGGAGATGGTGAAGATGCCGAGAATAGCTGTCCCCGCTATTCCAAGGGTCGAAAGTACCAGTACAGGCCTTCTGGTTCGATCAGAGGTAGAAAGGGTTTCACAAGGCGACAGCAGTGCAGAGGAGCAGTCCTTCAGCGGGTCACCAGCGATTCCTCGGTTCAGCCTCGTGGTTGCAGGATACTTGGCTCCTGTATTCCTTTGTTCGTGAGAACTCAGGAGATCGATATGGTAGTGGCGTTTCCAGCCCCCTCTTATCCACGGTTCCCTTCGGGCCAAAACATAGGGGACCCAATGGGAGATCCGCTCATAAAACACTCACACCATACGTGGACCTATCACGGACCACGGTGGTCCCAGGCATTCATACCACACTAGACTCTCTGGCACCCAGGATGTGTATTGGGACCAGACATCCCAGCCCACATCCTGGAGGCACACACAAGGCCTGTAGAAGCCCGCGAAAGCATCTGTGTTTCACGGGAAAGTACATGCCCAAATAAGGAAGGCCCCGGGTCGGCTCGACCTGGGGAAGGTGAAGGGGGCAAGACGGTCAGCGGATAGGACAAAGGAGCCTCGTGGTCTGGCCATTTTGGGAGCCAGGCCACCATTTTGGGCTAAGTGCGAGAAACGCGCTTAAAATGCCAAAAGGAGCTGAAAAACACAAGAAACGATCGCTGCCACCATTCCCGTCCGCGATTCACTTGCACCGATCAGTTACAATCCAAAAAGAGTATCTAGGGCCTGTAGAAGGCTAGAGACTCAAGAGAGCAGTAACTTAGCTTACAGTGCCCTCTTGTGTCATGTTGCACGAAAGCTGCAACATGCTAAAGAAACTACGGAAAACAGCGTTTCCCGGTACTGACTGTCTTAAGGGCATGTCAGTTTCCCCGTAAGAATGGAACGAAAGCCCAGAGGAGTGCGGCAGAAGGCTGCACTTCTCTGGCAAAGTCTAGATCGTGTTGAAAACAACAGCAAAAAGTTTAGGGGTTGCCACATGGAAGGAAAATTACCCACAATTCAGAAATCTTTCCTAACACTCGTCCTTCCCAGACTATGGACAGGGGGAACTAATCCACCCCTGGATGAGTCTCTTGTTCAGGTCAGTTAAACATTCTGGACAACCCATCAGCATTGCTATGTTGGACACCTGGCCTATGCTCAATAGTGAAGTCGAAGCCTTGTAGACTTATGGACCACCTAAGCAACTTTGGATTCTCTCCCTTCATGTTCATTAGCCACTTTAAGGGCTTATGGTCAGTTTGCACAGTGAAGTGGGTCCCATAGAGGTAGGGCCTCAGCTTCCGTAGGGCCCACACAACAGAGAAACATTCTTTCTCCACTGTGAACCATCTGAGCTCTCTGTCCTTAAGCTGGCGACTAATAAAACCAATAGGGTGTTCCTTACCCTTCTCATCTACTTGCGATAGTACAGCTCCTATCCCAGTGCCAGAGGCGTCCGTCTGCACAATAAAAGGTCTTTGATAATCATGGGCCCTGAGGACAGGGGCCTGGCACAAGGAGTCTTTTAAGCCATTGAAGGCCTTCTCACACTCGTCGGTCCAAGTTACCTTCTTGGGTTTCTTCAGAGTGGTGAGGGCAGTCAGAGGGGCAGCTATGGTTCCATAGTCTGCCACAAAGTTGCGGTAATACCCCGTGAGTCCTAAGAAGGCTCTCACTTGGGTCTGGGTAGTGGGGGTAGGCCAGTCTTGTACTGCTTGTACTTTACTGGGAAGAGGCTGTATCCTCCCTCCACCTACTTCATGTCCAAGGTAAACCACTGAGCCTTGTCCAATCTGGCATTTATTAGCCTTTATGGTCAAGTGTGCTTTCTGAAGAGCCTGGAGCACAATCCCGAGGTGTTTCACATGGTCTTCCCAGGTGGCACTGAAAACTGCTATATCATCCAGATATGCAAGACAGAATTCGTCCAACCCATTCAACACATGATTCACAAGCCTCTGGAAAGTGGCAGGTGCATTTTTCAACCCGAACGGCATTACCCTGAATTGGTAAAGGCCGTCTGGAGTAGAAAACGCTGTCTTCTCCTTGGCATGTTCTGCTAAAGCTATTTGCCAATAGCCAGCAGTGAGGTCAAACGTGCTGAGGTACTTGGAGGCACCCAAAGTATCCACCAGCTCATCTGTTCGAGGCAAGGGGTGTGCATCTGTCTTGGTGACAGCATTCAGAGCCCTGTAATCCACGTAGAACCTCAATTCAGAAGTGCCTGCCTTTGGAACCAAAACCACAGGGCTGGACCAAGGACTACTAGAGGGTTCAATCACCCCAAGGTCTAACATCTTGTTGACCTCTGTCTTAATATAAGACCGTACTTTGTCTGACATCCTGTATCCCCTACTTTTGGTAGGTACACTGTCTCCTGTGTCTATGTTATGTTTGCACCAAGGTGTCAAACCAGGCGACTGTGACAACAGGGGGGAAAACTGCCTAAGCAAACTTTTCACCTCAGCCTGCTGATCAGAAGTCAGGTGAGGGGCCACTCGGACACCCTCAAAGGAGATATCTGAAGGACCGCTTTGGAACAGGTCGGTGAGAGGTTCAGACTCCTCTTCCTCAACATCTGAAGCCAGTAGCAGTGCTGCGATTTCAACTCTTGGGACGAAAGCCTTCAGCCTATTTACGTGAAACACTTTTGGAGCCTGTCCAGGCCTTCCAAGGTCCACTAAATAGTTAACCTCACCCAGGGGCTCCACCACTGTGTAAGGGCCTGACCATTTGTCCTGTAAAGCTTGAGGCCTTATAGGATTCATGATCAGGACTTGCTGACCAGGTGTAAAGTTGATGAGGGAAGCTTTCTGGTCGTACCAATGTTTCACCAGCGCTTGTCCTGCCTTCAATTTATCACTAGGCAAGCCCATCAGAAGTACCATCCATTTTCTGAGCCCCAGCACATAATCTACTACGTTGGTAGTAACAGGGGGAGTGGGCATCTCCCATCCCTCTTTGACTATGGCTAAGGGTCCCCGTACAGGATGACCGAACAGAAGTTCGAAGGGGCTGAAGCCAACACCCTCCTGTGGTACCTCTCGGTAGGCAAACAGTAAGCATGGTAAAAGAAGATCCCATTTTCTTCTCTGAGGTTCTTCCAGAGCCTCAATCATGCTCTTTAACGTTCTGTTGAAACGTTCCACCAGACCATTGGTCTGGGGGTGGTATGCAGAAGAGAACTTGTAGGTGACCCCACATTCTTTCCACATAGCCTGCATATACTTCGACATAAAGTTGCTGCCACGATCCGACACAACTTCTTTAGGGAAGCCAACCCTAGTAAATATGCCAAGTAACGCTTTTGCAACTGACTTGGCAGTTACAGTTTTCAATGGGATGGCCTCAGGATATCTGGTAGCATGGTCGACCAGCACCAGGATAAACCTATTGCCTCAGGATGTTGGCGGGTCAAGGGGACCAACGATGTCGATCCCTACCCTTTCGAATGGTATTCCCACAACTGGGAGTGGTACCAATGGAGCTTGGATTGTCGAGCCAACCTTACCAGATAACTGGCAGGAGGCACAATTCCTGCAGTGACTTTCTACTTGCACCCCCATCTTGGGCCAGTAGAAGTGCATGGATAACCTTTGCTTGGTCCTCTTAATACCAAGGTGACCAGCAAGGGGCACTTCATGCGCCAACTGCAGGAGGAAGGGTCTTACAGCAAGGGGAACCACCAACCTCCTATGGTCTCCTTCTGTAGACTCTGTGGGCTCACTATACAGGAGTCCACCCTCCCAATAAATCCGATGCGTCCCAGGAGGTTCACCCTCAAGCTGGGAGCAGGCCTGTCTCCTTAGGCCTTGCAGAGATGGGCACTCATGTTGGCCTTTACTGAATTCTTCCCTATCAGGACCACCTTCTACTAACAAGTCTTTTAGTTCAGGATGGTCGTTGGGGTTAAATACTTCAGGCATCGCCACCTCCTCGTCAGGCCCGGGCGATTGACCAACTTCCTCCACCGCAGTGGTAGGCGAGCTCGGGGGAATGTTCTCTTTCCCTCGTCTTGACTTGTTTACTCCTTTCGCCTTGGGTTTCCCCTTCGGCTGGGGCGGCGTATTGGTCTTGGCCAATGCTGCCCGTGCTTGAGACCGTGTGTAGGGTCTGTCGGCAGTGTCTCCTACGAGCCCTAAAGCTCTGAGATCATTGCCTAACAAGACCTTTCCTGGGACGTTTCTCTGAATGCTCACTGGAATCCTGACTGCTGTACCATTTAAAGTAAGATTTACAGGTATTACTGGGAACATGCGGAGTGGGCCGTCAGCCAACTTAGTGGGCATCAGAGTAGCTCTGGCAACTTCCTCTGAGTCTACCAAGGTAGAATCCACTACAGTTCGACTGCACCCACTATCCCTAAGAGCTGGAGTATCTACTCCATTGATCAGCACACTGTCTTTAAAGTAGTGCTTGGTATTACCTGGAATCCTAGCATAAGCCTCTGCGACTTTAGGCTCCCAGAAACCCAGGGAAACTAAAACTACCTCAGCTTCTATCCCGCTGGGGAATGAGTCTGAGGAGAAGGATGCTCCTGTAATCTCTTCTTCCTCGTAGGAGGAGAAGGCCAGATTAGCGGAGTGGACCCACAAAGGTTTAACCTTACGCCGGGGATCCCCCTTCACGTGGTCAGTTGCTCCACAAGCAAAACAAGATCCATTGGGTCTGTTTACATAGGGAGGCTTATTGTAACCAGAGTTCTGTTTCGGAGGCTGACCTCCCCTACCCTGTGAGTTCTCTTGTGTTTTACCCTTATTTTTCCTTTTGTGGCCCTTTTGAGAAGAAAATTTATCAGATTCTCCACCCTCCTTATCTTTGGACTTTTTCCCTTCCTCCTGCTTACCAGGATGAGTTTTGTCCTTATGGGACACTCGATGTGACACCCATAAATCGGCTGCAATGGCCAGCTTCTTAGGATCTATCTCCTTCGAATCGGCCAGATGCTGCTTAAGCTCCGGGGAAGAAGATGCAAAAATGTGTTCCAGCATGACAAGATTTATCATGCCTTCAAAGGTAGAAACCTTATAACCTTCGACCCAGCCAGTCAAGTTTTTTAAGGATTCGGTTACATAAGATACCCAAGTACCACCTTCTTTTTTCTTGTACTCTCGGAATCGTTTTAAATATTGGGCAGGAGTCTTTCCAAACTTTAAAATAAGAGTTTGCTTTAACATTGCAAAATCAGCTCGCTCAGCCTTCGATATTTCCATAATGGCACTACAGCCAGAATGGGGCAGTCTGCTGAGTAACCAGGCAATCTTATTAGCATTGTCAACTTGTTGAACTTCAGCCAGTCCATAATGTCATTCCTTTCCTCATACACACTGAGCAGATCTTTTGGAAACCGTGGATGAGAGGAGGCCCCAGACCCATGTCCTGGACCCTTGGACCCATTTGCAACCTGAAGCTTGGCCAGTTCCAACTGGTGATCCCTGTCTTTCTGTTTTTCTGCCTGTTCGATTTTTAGCTTGACCCTATTGAACTCAAGCTCTTCTTGTAGTTTGGCCATATTGAACTCAAGCTCCTTCTGCCTAAACAGCAGCTCTTGCTTCTTGAATTCAAGCATGGCCTCCCCATCGACACTGGCAGAGGAAACATTAGACATCACATCCTCCCTGTCCTCGTGGTCGCGGTGGATCAGTGCAGCGGCAGAACCATCGGTTCTACCAGTGAGAGCAGCCCCACCTCCTTCCGCACTGTCCTCAGAAGTTATAGCGTCAAGCTGCGCTTCTTGCCACGTCACGATTCTTGGGATCATATCCAATTTGGTGCCTTGAGAGGAAACACCTCTCTCCGCACACATCTTTTTCAATGTTTCGGATTTGGAAGCATTTAAAGTTAACAAGGTATTTGTTTCCATACTGTTAGATAGGACTATGGCCTTTTTAAAGTTATACTACGACAATTCACTACGTGTCCTGGTAGGAATAACTTGAAATGCCTTAGTTCGTGCGCAACACTGGATACCTTCAGTCGTATCCCACCGCTGTACACCAATTTGTTAAGACGGATTTCTGAACTCTGTCCTGACGGCGCAGAAGTTCAGAAGGCCAACTTAATAACTTGGAACAGGGTAACCTCTGGACAAGCCAGACCAATCAGGGTAGCGATCGCGGCGGTCAAGACTAGGTCTCAAGAGGGGTGAGGGTGACTGAAAGCCCGCAATGAGCACACAAAGCAAGGACACTTACAAATGACTCCAAACAGGTGTTATATTAAAAATATATACACATTTATTGCAAGGCCTTTGCAACAATGACCGTAGCGAGAAATCACAATAAAACTCTAGTAAACCAACACATACCAAACCAATACAATATATATACAAATACAAACAAGTCTAAAGCGTTAGATGCACGAAATGTGTAGTCCACCTAGAAGGGGAGGAAAACAGGCAGTGCGAAATAATGATTAGACCCAGTCCGCCTTCAGAGGCACCTAACTAAAAGGAAGTCCAAGCCCAACGAAGAGTGGAGCCTTGTGCTCAAAAGTACCTGCACACGCTTGTGCCAACGGGCAAAAAGGGGAGTCTCTTCGAGGGAATCAGGCAGTTCAGTTTGGTGCACAAATGAAGAAGAACAGAGTTCCGCGACTCAAGCGCAGCCTCCACTGTGGGCAGAAGCAGAGCGCGAGTACGGAAAGGAGTGCTGTTTTGACACAGCGGGGAAAAGCTATGGGCTCCTGCAGGAGGGCGACCAGTTCCTAGCTATGCTACTCACCGGTCCCCGATGCAAGCAGACCCAGGCTTCTCCGGGTCAGTTTCAGTGCTGGCAGGTTCAGGGGAGCAGGGGACGTCTTGTCGTCGTGTAGATTCTGCAGCAGCAGAGTTGAGTTAAAGATGTCCCAAACGAAGTGAACCCGCACAGTTTGTTACCACAGCAGGGCAACGGAGCGGCCGTGTGTATCTCAGCCAAATGTACACTACTCACTTCAGACCTGGGAATGCCAAGTGTACGAATCGTGTGAGAGTGACAAGGACTTGAAATACAACATAACCTGGCGGCGGTTACAGAGCAAGACTTCTGGGTAGGCTGGTCAGTCTGCTGGATGGCCCAGAGACACTTCTGAAGGCTTACGTGCAGGAGATGGTGAAGATGCCGAGAATAGCTGTCCCTGCTACTCCAAGGGTCGAAGTACCAGTACAGGCCTTCTGGTTCGATCAGAGGTAGAAAGGGTTTCACAAGGCGACAGCAGTGCAGAGGAGCAGTCCTTCAGCGGGTCACCAGAGATTCCTTGGTTCAGCCTCGTGGTTGCAGGATATTTGGCTCCTGTATTCCTTTGTTCGTGAGAACTCAGGAGATCGACATGGTACTGGCGTTTCCAGCCCCCTCTTATCCACGGTTCCCTTCGCGCCAAAACGGAAGGGACCCAATGGGAGATCCGCTCATAAAACACTCACACCATACGTGGACCTATCACGGACCACGGTGGTCCCAGGCATTCATACCACACTAGACTCTCTGGCACCCAGGATGTGTATTGGGACCAGACATCCCAGCCCACATCCTGGAGGCACACACAAGGCCTGTAGAAGCCCGCGAAAGCATCTGTGTTTCGCGGGAAAGTACATGCCCAAATAAGGAAGGCACTGGGTCGGCTCGACCTGGGGAAGGTGAAGGGGGCAAGACGGTCAGCGGACAGGACAAAGGAGTCTCGTGGTCTGGCCATTTTGGGAGCCAGGCCACCATTTTGGGCTAAGCGTGAGAAACGCGCTTAAAACGCCAAAAGGAGCTCAAAAACACAAGAAACGATCGCTGCCACCATTCCCGTCCGTGATTCACTTGCACCGATCAGTTACAACCAAAAAGAGTATCTAGGGCCTGTAGAAGGCTAGAGACCCAAGAGAGCAGTAACTTAGCTTACAGTGCCCTCTTGTGTCATGTTGCACGAAAGCTGCAACATGATAAAGAAACTACGGAAAACAGCGTTTCCCGGTACTGACTGTCTTAAGGGCATGTCAGTTTCCCCGTAAGAATGGAGCGAAAGCCCAGAGGAGTGCGGCAGAAGGCTGCACTTCTCTGGCAAAGTCTAGATCATGGTGAAAACAACAGCAAAAAGTTTAGGGGTTGCCACATGGAAGGAAAATTACCCACAATTCTGAAATCTTTCCTAACACTATCCTGCCACACCTCACCAGAATCATGGAATGTTTTGTCATTACCCAACTGCAACAACATATGACCACAGACAACATATTGAACCCCTTCCAGTTTGGCTTTCGACCTGGACACAGTACTGAGTCCACTACACTTCACATCCTCAATGATATGATATGAAATTATAGTTTATTTATATAGCGCCTATACACAATGTGTTCCAAAGCACTTCAAGGCAAAGGAGGGAATAAGGGAAAATACAATGACATTCTTACAGGCAATGAACAGTAAGGATGTGAAATTAACTATCGTACTCAGCCTGACGACAGTTCAGATAGTGCAAGAGCAAAGACGTAGATAAGGAAGTGAGGGGGAGATGGAAATGGAAACAGACAGGCGAATACCGTACTAGGCCTGACAACATTTCTGGTAGAGCCAGAGAAAAACAAAAGGTGTGGGAGAGGGGTGGAGAAAGGGAGGGGAGGAACAAAATAAGCGACTATCGTACTAGGCCTGATAACATTTCAGATAGTGCTGGAGGGGAGTGGCAGAGAGTAAGGGGAGGGAGAGGAGACATACGAGATTGCTGTCATACTAGGTCCAGGGACAATTCTGATAGAGTAAGTGCATAGAAGAAACTAAGGGGAGGAGATGACCTTCACAAAATCACTGACAAAGGACTCTCTGCAGCCTTCAACACCATCGATCATACTATTCTAGTCAACATCCTGTCAGACAGGATGAAACTGTCAGGCACTACCCTCGACTGGTTCACATTATTCGTTAATGTTAGCCCAACAAACACGGACATCATACATCTCAAATTACCTCTCTGACTACAAACCATCCACACCAGAAATCAAACAGCCCACAACAATGGACCCAGGGAATATTAGCGAAGCCCCAACTATTCTACCAAACCACCAACCCCAACACACAGAACCTTCCAAATGAGAAGACAACTATGGAAAAACACCTATAAGAACTAGAGCTAGTGTAGAATTAATCATCATCTACACACATCACATAATCATAGATTGGAAAAAGAACCACCCTAGAAACCAAACATCTAACTACAACTCAGAACAGAGAAACCCATTGCGCAACCTAATGAGACTCCTCAACAAAGGTACAGATGACACAGCTACACACTCTGCAAAAAACAGGTGAGCCCAAGAGAGAGTCAAATAACTGACGAACACCGCCCCCACTGAAAATGCCAAATACAACACCTAACGAAGAGCAAGCCAAATTACACACAGTACACTGCAGTCTATTGAAGGTATGAACTATGGCATAGCACAAAACAGAAATGTACAACCTCCTAAGCAAAGTCGGCATGTATGCTCTATTGTTTCCAGAAACATGGCTCTCAGACAGCAAACTAATCACTAATTAAGTCATTCCGGACAACTACAAGCTTTTGCCGTCTAGAATAGAAACCGGCAGAGGCGGAGGATTCGCTCTAGCACACAAAAATCACACCAGCTCCTCATCACTACACTCAACAGACATAGAAGACTATGTATCACTCTCAGTCAACCTTAAGCTCAATGACCAATTCAACTTACTCTTGCTTCTGATCTACAGACTGTCCACCTATAAACCTAACGTAGCTGCAAAACTCACTGATGCCACATCTAACCTTTCCACAAATCACAATAACATAATTGTTCTGGGAGATTTCAACATCTGGTTCAACAAACTTCCTCATTGGCCTACTGGAAACTTTTCATATCAAACAAATAGTGAACGTACCTACTCACAGAGTAGATACACACACTAGATCCAATTTTCTGTATGGATGAACATTTGACCGCCGCCCGACCAGTACTAAACAAATGGAGCAACCATCATATGATACCTTTCACTGTTAATATCCAGATATGCATGATGCCCACAAACACAAAACTCCCAGTGACGTACAAAAGTAACTATAAAAGATGTGACCTTGAAACTTTTATATAGCATTTAGAAACTACTTAACCAGACACCTCCCACCTAAACGAAATGACACAGTTGAAGAGATCCTTCACACCTGGATCCCAGATGCATTTGACCAACTAACCCCCCTAAAACTCTTCTAACCCACACCATAAAAAGTCACAGCAAGATGGTTCACAGAGGAACTGAGGGAACTAAAAAAAAAAAACCGTAAGCTAGAAAAGCGATGGAGGAAGCACTACAACCAGATGGACAAAATCAACAACCATTGACAAATTAGGCTTTATACACATTGGGCCTCATTACGACCCAGGCGGACTTCGCGGTGCTAAATGCACCGCGAAGCATGGCGGAAAGCCGCCGATAGCGCCATGGGGGTTGGCGGATTTACCGCCCCATTCCGACCTCGGCGGAGCGGTAAATCCCCAATCCCCATTCTGCCCTTCCCCATTCCCATTTTTGCCCCATAGGGTATAATGGGAGTGGGGAAGGAGTTAATTACGCCACCGTAAAATACGGTGGCGTAATTAACAACGAGGTCCCGTAGCGCCATGGTTTTCTCCGCCTGGTAAAACCAGGCGGAAAAGGCCGCCATGGCGCTACGGGAACTCGTAGTATGGCGGAGAGGTACGCCATGCACTACGCTGGCGTAACACCCTCTCCGCCAGGGTCCTAATGAGGCCCATTGACAGTCCGAAAAGCTCAACAAGCATACTGTACCCTGAGAATCAAATTGACAAAAAATATACAAAAAGAACTGTATGGAATCATCCAGGAAATAAAAAAACTTCATGCAACAACAGCATCTTAGCCTTGCAAACCCTATGTGACTGCATTACGTCCCACCTAAGAGCAAAAAATAGAAGCAGTACAACAGGCCATCGACATATCCCACAAGGCCACAAACAACACCCTCTAACAAACCAGCACCCCAACAATCAACACAACACTCAATCCATTTGAAACCAATAAGCGAGGAAATCTTTGACACACGACTAAAAGATAACAACATAGCTGGATCACCCAGCGACCCATGACCACCAGACATCTACAAAAAGCTACTCAGCAACAAAGCACCAGCCCCTCTACATCTCACTACTAATGAATCTATCCCTAATACCAAAGTCGTTAGAATCAGCGTACATTGAACCTCTCCTAAAGATGAGACAGGAAATACAGATACCCCTACTAACTACAGACCCATGTCAAACCAAATGTTCCCAGCTAAAATATTGTAGAGCGACGTGTAAAAAAACTACTCAATCACATAGACAGCAATAAAATGCTTGACTAATTCGAGGTTAGCTTCAAACCCATGAGAGGAACTGAATCAGCACTTCTCTCCATATTGGACAACCTAACAATTAACACAGACAACAACACCCACTCAGCCCTCATACTACTGGGCATATCAGCTGCGTGCGATACGATCAGACACACAGTTCTACTCAAGAGATTGGAGGAATCTGTTATTCAAAGACTTGCACTGCTGTGGCTGAAATATTTCCTCACTGACCAAACTGAAAAAACCCACATTCCACCATTTACATCAAACACAAAAAATATTACCTGTGGTGTACCACAAGGATCAAGCCTCTCCCCATTCCTCTTCAACATTTATATGACCCCATTCATGAAGCTCATTGAAACCCATGGACGTACAGCCTACAACTATGCAGATGAGATCCAACTCATCTTCAAGATAATTAACAACAATGACTCTGAGAACACCCTCAATAAGTGTCTCACTGACATGAAAGCCCGGATGACAAACAGCAACCTCAAACTAAACGCAACCAAAACAGCAATAATGATCTCACCTGAGAAGACAGTCTATCACAAACATCCCCCACCTGGCCCCCAGCATAGGAACCCAACCGGGGACATCAGCAGTGATACAAAATCTGAGAATCCTTATGGACAACAGTCTCACCCTGGCATCACAAGTCAACGCAGAATCAAAACAAATGTTCTACTTCCTGCAATTAATGAAAGGGATCCTCCACTACCTCAATTTCGCACAGAGAACCCTCATGATCACCTCCTTGGTATTATCTAGGATAGACTACGCAAATAGTCTCTACCTAGGAATGCCTGAATGCCTCACCCAAAAACTATAACACATCCAGACGGAAAGACTACTCCAGAGACAAAATAGAAGAGACCACATCACACCGGCCCCATGTAGTCTACACTGGCTACACTGGCTACCAGTCAATAAATGCATCAACTTTAAAGTCCTGTGCATTGCCCATAAATCATTAAACGAACAAGAAGCCAAATTCATCCAAACAAAAATCACCCAATACCAGCCAATACCAGCCAATACCGGCCGAGAAAAAATATCTAGCAACAACCTCCAAATAGAAACAAGACACTAGCACGAAGGAAAATTTGAGGGAATCACTTTATCCTATCTTATAGCCACACTATGGAACTCGATCCCAAAGGAAATAAGAATGAATAGTAGACCATCTAACCAGGCTATTCAATTTGCTGAGATAAACATAGGCCAACTATACAACAGCCACCCCCACATGCGGACAGCCCAACATTGAAACAAGGGATAATACAGAATCAAAAACAAAAACATAGCTACATATATCCAGAGATCTTTCAAAACCCACTAACCACTTCACTCTTCCACTCAATCCACACCTCCCACTACAATACATGCCCAGAGGGCTAGTGAATCAATGCACAAAAACACACAAACCACACATCACTCTCTAACCAAACTACAAACCCAATAACCTCTGACATCAAACAGCTCAAACACTGGACACCACCCTTCCGGACACAACAGACCCAGTGCACAAAACAAAACCCGCTCAGATACCTCACACGCACAGATGCAAGTTCCTCCTGGTGCTACATGTATGAACAGATGAGCACAAATATCTCCTGTCCCACTCTCACTCACTCACTAACCAACCCAACCCACTTTTCCTTACAGAGCGAGCCATGTGAGTGCTTGGAGATCATGAAAAGGGCAGCACTGAGTGGTATAAATTAACTTAACATGACATAACAATATGACAGGACACACTTTGTCTCCATGTACCCATTTTAATCTAACCCCACCCCATTCAAGTACATAATCCAACAAGGCTCCTCTCTGTCTCCACTCCTCTTTAAACTCAAATACCTTGGACAGACCCTAGCAAACACAACATCAATTTCTTCCAATATGCAGATGACACACATATACATTTCCAAATGTCATCCCCCTCACAACTCTGCATCCTCCGAAGCTGTCTCTCCTCCATTACCAGCTGAATGGCTACCCAGTTCCTCAAGCTCAAACCAAATACCTCCTCATCTGCCCGACCAGACACAAACCCAAACTTACCCACTCACCACAGACAACCCATACATTTCGCTCTCCACACCTGTTAAATCCCTTAGCTTCACCATTCACCCACATCTTTACTTCACACACCACATAGCTGCTGTCAAACTACAACTACTCCTCTTACGAAAGATCAGATACATCTTTCTGTCTGATGAATTCCGCTCCACAGTCCAAGCACTGGTTCTCTCCAAGTTGTTATATGACAATGCTCCCCTCACTGGACAACAGAGCTGCATCCGTGCCATACTGCAAGCCATAATAAATGCAGCAGCCAGACCCATCCACCACCTACCAAAACATTCACACATCACCCAAGCTTTTGGCAATCTCTGCTGGCTTCCTGTACCTCAAAGAATTACCTTCAAAGGACTGTGCATTGTTAACAAAGCCATCCACCACAGAATGCCATCTTACCTTCATGACAAACGCAATCCCAACATCCACAAAAAAACAGACAAGCAAGCCAGCATTTCCTGCACATTCCACTCTGCAAACTAACATGCAAACAAAAGCAAGCATTTACCCACTGTGCCCTCAGGACATGGAACAACCTACCTCTTCACATCCACTCTGCACCATCCATCATCACTTTCAGAAAGAGCTCAACACATACCTGTTTTCTAACATATAACCCTGCCCCTCCATCTCCCCTGCCACCACTTGTCTATCCCAATCTTTCTATCGTGTTCTAAAAACATTTTGTAACTTCTGTTTCACCTCCCACTGTTTCACCTTTTAAACCTTGTAAGGCGCTCTGAGACCCACTGGGTAGGGCCGCCACTGAAAGAAAATTCGAAAATCAAATAAATGGCAAGATAATTGACAGATCTACATGTTTACTCTACCGGAAAAATCCAGCAACAACCTGACAACCTCCACTGTTATAGGTCAAAGCTTTGAGGTCTAAAGGGAAACTGTCCAAGAAGCTTCAAGAAAAAAGAAATATTACAAATAGGGAAGAGGCCTTCCTCCACTGTCCAATTCATAAGGATATGTAGATGAGTCCGTTTTCGATGCAGCTATGTCTTTTTACATTAATTACCTCATGTAATCCTTCTAGAAAGCTCCAATCAAATGACAAAAAGAAACACCATCTTTCCTTTAAACATGGGGCGGTCATTTTCCATAGCTTCCTCCTCAAATCCACAGTCCGAGCCAGTCCACAACACATGGCCCAAGAGGAGTCACTGACAACGCTCTTTTCAATAGCCCTGTAGTTCCGATTGTGTGATATAAATTAGCACCAGAGAAATAGAGAGCCACACAGAATTACGGTACATGCAAAATAAATTGCTCCTCACAATATAGTCCATGGGCCCTGACTCATGGATTATTTGCGCCGAAAAAAACGGGATTTGTGCGCCATTCTGTCCGTAAATCCCTATTTGTTAAACAGGGATATGCGGGCAGAATGGCGCACAAATTCCGTTTTTTTCCGGCGCAAATAATCCATGAATCGGTGCCCATGTGTGTTAGCGAAAGTAAAAAGGTTAGTGTGCCATTTGCACAAAAATATGATGCTCATTAAGAACAAGAATAATCATGTGAAATGAATAAAACATAGAAACACATCTGACCCCACTGTGTGGATACATCTTTGATGGCTAGAAGTTTGTGATCGTAGATTGTGTAACTGTACTCTTCTGGGTGAGTTTTCATGAATGGTAGGCAACAGGATGAAGAAACCTATCCTTTCCTTTTTGAGCTCGCTGGAGGCATCTGCTTCAAGTACACATCAAAGCCCCTTGCCTCCGCCGGTAGGCGGTTACGCCGGCCTGCACGAAGGCCGTACAAAGGCCCTGTTTGCGCCTGTTAGCGCAATGGTAGCGCACAGGCGCTGCACCTTTCTACCTCTCCGGCTCCACTGAGACTCACACGGTAAGGCCCTAGGGGCATTTACTGCAGGACTCATCTCACTATACTGTACCTGACCCGCAACTCTTGTAATAATGCATCTGCCATTCAAAGTCAGTTGCTGTTGGCGCTATGTCTAAAACCAGCTCTCATTGATAACCTGAAATGCTTGACCTACTTAATGCATTCCAGGCCCGTTAACTAACTACTGCTCTGCCCACTAATAATTACCATGCAATGACACTTGGACTATGCCTGTATATGTTGCACTGTCCACTACCTATTAGGCCCACATCTGACGCTAACATTAGGATAACTGTATAGCCGAACTCTGTTGCGCCTCACAACTTGAACTTGAGTCTGATCGCCCCCAATTGCTACTAGCCTTAGCACATAGGTATTGCCTAATTTTGTTTCTGATGACCCTTCTGCCTATGCACCCTGCTAGTGACCTATGCCTTTGTGCCTTGACTGCTAGTGACCTATGCTTTTGTGCCTTGATTGCTAAAATCGAATTTAGGTGACCCTTTGCCTATGCACCCTGCTAGTGACCTATGCCTTTGTGCCTTGACTGCTAGTGACCTATGCTTTTGTGCCTTGATTGCTAAAATCGAATTCAGGTGACCCTTTGCCTATGCACCCTGCTAGTGACCTATGCCTTTGTGCCTCGATCGAAAAAATCGAATTTAAGTGACCCATTAGACTAGACCTTACGCTACTGGATAACAACTACACTGTACTAGCCTTATCTTGCCCAATACCACAACGTATCTCCATGCGCTTTACACAGTGTTACTGAGATCAATACTGCACATCTTGAATAGCCAATACCTAACCATGCTACCCAATTTACTAGCACTTGAGCCTGCATATAACCCATACACATCAACTGAAATGACCTCCACACCTTGCCCTGTTCTCATGAGGAACTTTAGATTACGTGCCAGGCTCTCAAGGCTCCATGACCCTCTATCTAAACTAGCCCACAATAAGGTGACTAGGACTCCATCCCTACACCCTCTTCAACTGAACAGTAGACTCCACCGTGAGCCCATCCGTGACCAGAAAAGTACGCACGAATCTGCCCCACCACCCCTATACCCAGTATATCTCGGAACTAAGGGTGCACTAATAAATGCCCGCTCCATGGTAGCCCATGCTTCAGACATTGCCGACCTGCTACACAACGAAGACTTGGACTTCTTAGCAGTCACCGAATCTTGGCTTCACCCGACGGCAGGCCCTGCAATTATGCTAGCGGTACCAGATGACTACACGCTATTAAGACTTGATCGTACCACCTCTAGAGGCGGAGGTCTTGCCATCATAGCCAAAACTAAATTCCCTATTACAATTGAATCACCCACTAATGTTACTTCCTGTGAATCTCTAACCGCCAAGTTAACACTATCTAATACCCAATCCATCTCCATTCACCTTATCTACCGACCGCCGGGCCCCTTAGGGTCATTTGAAGAAGACCTCACAGACATCCTATCAAACAATCTTAAAAATTCCTCACAACGCATCTTACTAGGAGACTTTAACCTAGGATTTAGCGACCCCGTAGACGCCAATGCCAGTACAATCAATAACACCCTAGAGGAACTGGGCTTCACCCAGAAGATCACTGAGCCCACCCATATCAAAGGGAGAACTCTGGACTGGCTAGCTGTGCACAACTGCCCAGTCCTAGTCACTGCCATACTCCCGCAGCCTTGGACAGACCATTACTTGATCTTGTTCACC
Organism: Ambystoma mexicanum; assembly: GCF_040938575.1. Lineage (NCBI taxonomy): Eukaryota > Metazoa > Chordata > Amphibia > Caudata > Ambystomatidae > Ambystoma > Ambystoma mexicanum. The sequence continues at coordinate 287,514,303 of NC_090932.1, read as the reverse complement.
CTAGAGGCAACCCCAGCACAAGCTAACAGCATAGCTCCAGCTGTCCAATCCCGAAATAAAAAAAACATCACCCCCGAAAACCTGATCCCGCTAATCACACCAACCTTGAATGCCATCCCGGCTCATACAGATCCATTTACGATGGTGGACATCTATAATAAAATCATGCTCTCATCCCTTGATGCCATAGCGCCTTTAAAGCTAAAAAAGAGCAAGCCCCGGAAACACATCAACTCCTGGTTTTCGCCTCATCTTAAAGCCCTCAGGCAGGAAAAGCGACGCTGTGAAAAAATTTGGCGAGCTTACCCCTCAGAAAATAATAAAAAAAACTTGAGCAGTCTAGCTTCCCAATATAAAAAAGAAATTATATTGGCCAAACAAACGTCTTATAGTACGCGAATCTCACAAGCTAAATCTAACACTAGAGAGCTTTTCACAATACTTAAAGAGGTTGAATCCCCGATCCAAGTGCCCGACTCATGTATCAAAGATAAAAACTGGTGCACGGGCATACAAAATGCCCTAGCGAACAAAATCTCCTCCCTTAAGACTAAAATAAGCATTAAAAAAGAAACTCTGCTCTCCTCTACTAAGCCGAGTACCGCCTCCCATAAAAAGTCTCACCCGATTCAATCATCCCCCCCCAGTGCACAACCCCACCTTTAACTTCCATAAAGTATCCACCAAAGAGGTAGAAAACACTATTCTCACCCTCAAACCTTCAAATTGCCACGGAGACCTATGCCCCGCTCAACTGATTAAGGATGCAGCCCATGATCTCGCACCATTTATTACCAAACTAATAAATGCGTCTTTCACATCAGGCACCGTACCTAATAACTTAAAACAGTCCTGGGTCCTCCCTCTGCTTAAAAAAACAAACTTAAACCCTTCCACTCCAACTAACTACCGCCCCATCACCACAGTACCGTTCCTTCTTAAAATCATCGACAAATCAGCATACCACCAGATCCAACATTACCTGGAGCACTTCCATCTCCTAGGCGTCCGACAATCGGGTTTCAGGCCACAGCATGGAACCGAAACTGCACTTATAGATCTCAAGGCAGAGATAGACGAGCTGAGAGACCAGGGCAAGACAGCACTATTGTTACTCCTCGATCTCTCTGCGGCCTTCGATCTGGTCGACCATGAGATCTTGTGCAACCACCTACAAAAAGCTGCCCACTTCTCTCAAGAAGCAACCAACTGGATCTAATCCTTCCTCAATAACCGCACGATGAGAGTCTTCTCATTGTCAGCAGCAGCCGACCCTACACCTATCACTTGCGGCGTGCCTCAAGGATCCTGCGTCTCCCCTACACTTTATAACATTTTCACGAAGCCCCTTTTCGATGATCTAGACGATCTGGGTATCACGTACACTAATTACGCCGATGATACCCAGATCCTCATCCCGTTGTCGGGGGATTATGACAAGGACTTGGCCTTCGTTAATAAAATGTACCTCATCATCCAGGCATGGATGGCCTCAAACGGTCTATGCCTGAATGATGACAAGACGGAACTCCTTATTCTAGGATCTACACACTACCTCAACAAATTGGGCCACAAATACTCATCGTTCATAATTGACGACAACAAGATCAAAGTAGCTAAGGAGGTTAAAACACTGGGCTTCTATCTAGACTCCACCCTCACCTTCAACAAACAAGTGAATGCTATGGCCTCCGCCACCTCCTACACTTGCAAACTCATTAGGACAGCCAAACCCTTTCCCTCCCCCACCAACTGTACCACCCTGGCCAGGGCGCTGATCCTGTCAAAGTTGGACTACTGTAACGCTCTATATGTAGGTTGTAACAAATATATCTCAAATAAAATCCAAATCCTCCAAAATAATGCCCTTAGAGCGGCCCTCAGTATCCCGAAGAAAGCCCATATCTCAGTTTCCAGAAGATCTGTCAACTGGCTATCCACCAAGGACAAGATATTCCTTAAATCGGTATCTCTGATTCATAAATGCCTCCACCAAGCAGCCCCTCAATACCTCATCGCCAGATTTACTAGACCCACCCTCTCTCGCCCCTCGAGAACGGCCAATTCCAACCTTCTTCTGGTGCCCAGGTTCAAACGTACAATGTCTGGAGGTAATAGCTTCCCAGTAAAAGCAGCGCAATTCTGGAACTCCCTTCCTCCTACCTGCAGGGAGGACCTACCCTACCACCAGTTCAGAGCCAGGACTGTCCACTGGCTCAATTCTCTCGACTCATAATGACTTCCGATGCCCAGATGCGCCACTACCATGTGGCTCCTTACCTCATTGAATGTAAATATGTATATAGTACAGCCTACAATGTTTATGTCCTACCCTTCCTATTTGATGTGATACGTCCGGCACTGTAACCGCAGCTGGACCTCACCCTACTGTATGTAACTAAGCTTTGCAACCCTCTTGCTGCCTTTGCGCCTGGCTACCCCTGGGTTTGGTGCGCATTATAAATAAATAAATACAAATACAAATACAAATACATGGGTGATGAACATTGGATCAAGACAGTAGGCCGCATAGAAGTCTTCCGTGAGCTAAATTAGGACTTCCTGTGTGTCCTCCTTTCCAACAAGGGGAACAGACTTCAGAGTCAGTTGATTAAGGAGTTGTGTCAGCCAAACAAGTCTTTGGAAAACTTGCTAATACAATTTGGCAAAACCCAAGAATCGTCATAGTTCTTTGAGATGAATAGGTGTTGCCCATCTGAACCCCACGGACACCTCCTCTGTGTGGACCGGCATTTTTCCAATCCACATAAACACAGTGTTATCACAATTGGTGGAGTGCTTCCTGTACACTGCAGACATGGTCTTGTCTGTTGTGGGAGTACATGTGAATATTATCCAGATACACAGCTACATACACTCAGCTATGTCACGGAACTCATCAGTGATATAATGGTGAAAGGCAGCATGGGAATTACAGAGTGCGATGACATGACAGTATACTTGAAGTGACCGTACTTGGTCTTGAATGCAGTCTTCCACTCTGCTCTTTTTCAGGTCCATACCATGTTGTAAGCTTGTTGTAAGTCCAGTTTAGTGAACCAGAAGGCTTCTCGAAAGTGGTTGATGAGATCAGGAATGAGCCGCAGCAGATACCTTTTATTGACCATGATCTGGTTTAAATGACAGTAGTCAACTCACGTCTAGAGGTCTCTCGAACCGTTTTCATGTAAAAGATTGGGGCTTTGGCAGGTAAAGTCAAAAGCCATATAAACCCCTTCAGCAGGGATTCATCCACAAAAGTGTTCTTATTTGGTATGACATCTATTGGGCAATCCTTGTAGCAGTGTAGTGCCTGCTTCTTGGGTACCGTTGCAAAAAATACATCAGCGAATGCTTGATATTGAGGCTAAATCAAATTAAGATCCACAACCATAGGGTGTGTGCAGAGGCTACCAGAGGAACCTCACTGACAAATGCAGGAGTCCCACAGACGTGTTGACGCCCATCGAGATGAAAAATCCACTTGTTGCTTAACCCAGCCGATGTTGGGATTGTGATGGGATAATCAGTCATCCTAGGATCATATGTAGATTGTGGGCTTCCATGAGTTAAAAACTGAAGAACTCCTGGTGACCTTTGTGGCACATTTGGGATGTCCATGATTATTTCAATGCCGAAAATTTCAAAGCCGAAAATTACGATTTTGAAATTTTGAAATAGCAATAATGACAAACATCACCCTGCATTAAAATGCCACTCAGTGAACCCGTTCCCCCTCCAACCCCCTTACTTACCTTTTGGCGGCACACTTGCTGTGTGCCGCCGACTCCTTGTCTTCCTGCAACACCAGATCCCATCACTTACATGGATGGGAACTGGTGTCGCAGGGTCCTATTTTTTAAAAAACTTTATTCTATAGGAAGCGGGCGACACCCCCGCAACCCCCGATGCCATTATAACAAACAAGGGTGTGGGGGAAATCACCACAGCCCTTGCTCCCTTTCTACGCTATAATGCTATACTATGGTGTATTTGTTAGAAATTATCGGCTGCACGTAATTTTCGTACAGCCGAAATTCAAACACATATACCATACGTTGTTTTAAATTCAATCATTTCAATGGATTCCGCACATTTGCAAAGCAATGGTTACATGTATGATATCGCCGGAGGTCGGTTAAAACCATCTGCTGAAGGAATCAGCACAGTATGAGGCTTCTAAAACATGACTATCAAATATTTTGTGGCGAACTGTACATCAATATAGTTGCTGGTTGCTCTGTGGTCAATAAAGGTGGCAACCTTCACAGAGGCTGTAGTTCGTACAAAATTCAATGGGTACATAGAAGTGTGATGATCGAGTAGTCCAAGAAGAGGAGAATGAGAACCATATGATAGAATTAGATACGTTCAAAGAGGAGTTCCTTGTTATCTCTGAGCTTTGGCATTTCCCAAACCCGATAAAGGACAGTCTCATGTAAAGTGGCCCCTGCTTCCACAATACATACTTAGGCCTTACAAGTATGTGTTATTCCATTCTCCTGAAGAGATGGTATTGCAGAATCGACCAGTGTTCATGGGTGTAGGTTCATCCAAGACCGCAGGCTTGGTGGGGATTGACAGACTTATTGGGAAAGGACACAAATGACCACTACCTTTGGGTTTCTTTTGTTCAGACCAACAGGATGTGCTGTTCAGTTTGAAGTGTCAAGTGAAAAAGATCTTTCATAGTGGCCGGAGCAGGCTGCCCTTTTACTAATGTGTGCTCATTTATGTCCCAGAGTCCACTTCAGACCAGGGGAGCTCCCTAACTAATTTCTTGAACAACATAAGTAAGGAAAGCAAGTCCCAGGACCCTGTTTTAGAGTCACAATTTCTCGTCCCTTTATCTGAGATGAGGACCATCTAGAACATATTTTCTTCAACAGGGATGGCAGTAAATCCATCATAGTCTCTAAAAATGGAACCAACACATTAATGGGGTAGTCCTGGTTAATCACTCCCAAATAATCTTAGTTTTTGATCATCTGCTTTGTTTAGGATAACTGAGGGGCAGCGAATTCGCCTTGGAAGCAAAACGATGTGGAGCAACAAAGGTTTGATTCCCGGGTCCGCGCTTAGAAACCTCTGGGTATTAAGTGCGTTATAAATAACCAATTATAAAAATGTATAAATTAGAACTCTGTTATTATGACAACAGTACATCATGGAAATGATCATTAGAGATAAAGTGCCAATTCATAATTTTACTTGAATTAAATAATGTGCTATCATGAATCTAACCTTGGATTGGTCAATCAGAAACTGTGAGGGTTTCATGAGACAATGATGTAGGAGACATTTAATTTATCGAATGTATATTCATTTAGGTCAGGATAGAAGGTTTCTAGGAGGGTCTTCTGATCTGTATATTCGATTGAAGGTGGGAATTGAGGATGACAAGTAACAAGCTTTAAGTACCTAAGGTTTTCTATCTACTTTCTCGTGCAAGGCATTGAATGATCCTTGCAGGGCAGTGATTTCTGAGTAAACAGCTATGACCTCTGTTTGGACATGGCCTAGCTAGGATATTAATGGTTGGAGTGTAGCATGAAGGTCCATCAATTCGGGTGTGAAAGAGATTGACTTTGCAAACTTTCAAGCGCAAGACACTCCGGTACGGCACAGAAACGGATGTCTGCCAACATAGACCTCTTCCCCTTCTTAACACTTCCTCAGGAGATAACAAGATTTAATGGAAGGCGAGTGGAGACGGGACCACCTGGGCATAACAGGAGCAGGCACCTCCTCTCAAGAGGGTGGATAAGAGGCAGGAAATGCTGGGATGGAAAGCTGCACAGTGGAACGCCAGCAGGGCTGGAAGAGAGAAGAACAGAAGTCAGTACACAGCTTTGCCCAGAACTTCCATACTTCCCAAGTGCTTAGGCCCTCGCGTAACCCCCAATTTACCAGGATTGGGGTGGCCAAACGGGCTGAGGAACTGTAGCAATGAGCCACCAGGACTTCATGGACGATGTGATAATTTGGTTTAGGACATCATCAGGCATGAGATTCAAAACTGGGCATGGCGAGACAAGGTATTTCACTGGAATCGCTACAGATCATGATATATGAATGATGTTGCGAGGTGAAGGGTGTGGGCATGGAGGCAGCTTTTGTAGACAACGTTTTACACAAGTTGCATCTCATGAAAGCTGGACAAGTGCTCAGAACCTTCAGATAAGGCTCATTCTTTCAGTGCCTCTATTGGGAACCAAGGCCTGTGGAGTCAGTGATCTGACCAAGAACCTCTGCTTATTTCTGACAGCATATTGTTCATCATTTCAAGAATGTTAATGCTAGGGTGAATATGGTGAAAAGTAAAATGAGTACCAAGTACAGTTTGCATTATGCAATGTATTTAAGCATATGGCCATTTTTATCAGAGACATATTCTTTCAAATATGAAGCTCTGTGGTCAGTCTTATTTCGTTCGATGCTTGTTTTTGCTATATGAAGTAGCCATACACCCTCATTTGTGCTATTTGCCTTCTTCCCCTATCGTACAGGGGTGTTTTGAATGAGTACCATATTGTCCATTTTTAAATAATAACCTTCTTCAAGAAAATTATTTACAAGGGAATTAGAGTTTTTGATAATCTTCTTTGTTTAGTAAGGCAAGTGTAACTCTCTGATTATGACCACAGCACATAATGGAAATGATAATTGGGTATTAAGTTTGTAAAATGTTAGAAAGAGCCAGTTCGTAATTTTACTAGAATTGAATAATGTCCTTTTATTTCAATAGATTATTTTGCAAAACAATGCAGTCCCCCGTCTCCTTCCAAAACATCTGTGCTTTTTTATCAGGCTGCACTGCTATCAAAGTGCCTCTAGAAGAGGCACATCTGGGAATGCAAATCTGACAGACAGAAAGAGACAGAGACTTAAAGTGAGAAAGAACGACAGATAGAGACAAAGCGAAAGAGAAGGGTGAAAATGTGCAACCACGTATACTTGGCATGCATACCACTTAAACTGGGAGTTATTTTTGGGTTACAGAGTAAGGGGTAGCAGTTTATGGCTGTTTTTAGCATTTTAGAATTTAAAACCACTTTACAAATTACAGATTTATACTCAATACATAGAGGGATAAGACATATTTGGGGTGTTGGAGGAAAGGGCATCTTTAGATGGTGGTGTGATTGATTGTCACTGTATGCTGTAGTGCTTCATTGGAATGCAGAATTATTTTAAGAGTCTAAGGTTATGACTGCACACACATGTCCCTTGTACCATCCAAGTTACAAGAGCATGTCTTCCTCAACAGAAGCATGCAGCAAACATTACAAGTTCACATAGTCTGTGATGATCTACTGGCTCCATCCATGACTCCATGATATTGGCACAGATAAATCTGCCACACAACATGGAGGGTTTACAGAAACACTGGGCATGGCTCTTAGGTATATAGATGACAACACACCTTTATAGTAGTGGATGCCATCACACACCTATTCTGCATGTTAACAAACCAGAAACCTCTGTGCATGCTGATAGGTGACAGCATTCAGAGGTGAGGGGCTACACATTCCATTAATGAGGGGTTACGGGGTGATTGTCCTCTCCATCACACCAGTGGGTGCCCAGCAGTTTGCAACGTACAAGTATCAGAACAAAAGGACAGTCAACACAATTCCACCTTTGCCATCTGGCTGCTTTGATGGCCATTACAGTCTCCTAGGTGGATTACCACTAGCTGCGGAACACTGACCACATTCTGCAGGAACTAATACACTTCCTGCTCCAGGGATCAGGAGAACACCCTCTGTGTCCCTGAAAACCTCTTCTGTTCCACAACCTCCATGGCCAACCCTCTGCCCCAATCCTGGTGGAAAATATTTCAGGTACTGTCACCAGATATGCAATGGCTACCCTCAAAATGTTATAAACCCCAGCCAAACTATACAACAAATGGAGACCACAGAGAAAACGACACATGGGTACCCCGGGTATTTTCTTATTTGCAAGCAAAACATCCCATGTGTTTGAGACAATCAACACACTGTCCATGTCAGTGTTGCATCAGTTTATTCAATAAATGCACGTTGTCAAATACTGTTTGCCTAGTGTCTACAGTATTAGCGGAGAGAGAAAATCAATGTTCCGCTCTTATTCCAATTATTACAGCACCATACTTGTCTTGCATGAAAAACATCAAACATTACAATATACAAGATTTTGCAAGCCTACTCAACATACATGGGTTGTTCTACAGAATACATTCATACTCATTCATTCATTGCTAAAGTGTGGTGTGCTACATACACATATCAAGTTTTTTAAATCTAATGAAAAATATCTTTCTTATTAAAAATACAAATCTTAGCCTGCCCAACATGTTTCGTTCCTCATCGGCTATAGAACTAATCATTGGAACTTCTTCAGGGGCTTTTAAAAACATATATTTGTCTTATGCGACAGGGTGCAGTTCAGGATATGCTTGTGTGTTTATCTCAACACTATCAATGTCTAGTGTGACTACTCTGTTACTACTACATGGAAGTGTTTTTTCTCTTTCATCATTTTATCATAATTTCTCTTGTGGATTCCAGTTTTGTGAGTTCTGTGTGTATTTGTTACTTCACTCTCTGGGACCTTTGGTTTTCTCAGCTTCAAGCACACACATAATATGTATTTGTCTGCAGCCTTCTCACTAAATATAGGGCATTCAATACAACAGTCTCTGCATGCTACCTTTGTTTAACATGCACCTTAGTATTGGGAAACTTTTCTTTAAATCAGGTGTTTCCTTGTGCATATAACCCAAATCACACCCGAACATTATAAACCACATAGGTGGAACGCCTTGTTATTTCTCCAACCCACTTACACTCTCCTTTTACTGTTTGGGTTCAATGGCATGCATTATGAGCCAAAGAAAGTGTTTACTGTGGTGCTCGTTTATTACTCTTTTTTTACATTTTCTATTACATATAAGTTTACTCATGTGTTCGATACTGTACGTGGTCTCTCCCAGTTCTGTCTAGCACACGGTTTCAGAAAAACCTCTTACGGCATCATGTGTTTTGAAAACATTACAACAAACCGACTGGGCTCTCTACTTGCAATTATAGTTATTAAGGCTGACTATTTGTGTTGAAAAACTAAAGGTTTTGCTTACAGTTAATTCACTGAACACGTGTCTCCTTCTAAATAGGTGTAGCTGGTCTGATCTTTCACTGTTATCGTGTAGTCATTATTGTCTACAATACAAAACATGCACGCTTCTCAGGGCTGGTTTTAGTGAACTCGATTTATTTACAGTGTTCGCTACACCATTATTAAACTCGATATTTCAAAAGCGTTTGCTCCACCATTAATTGCTACTCTTACCTTTTTACTTCTGTTGCCATTTCTTTTTCTATAAACTCATATGTAGATAACTGCAGTGAAAGTCTGCTTTTCGTGTTGTTTGAGAATCGTTTTCTGACGAATACCGGCTAGAATGTTAATTCCCTGTTCTCAGAGTCACGCAGTTCCAGTACCGCTTGCAAAGCTTTTTGGTTACCGTATGCCTACATGGTCGGATCTAATGTCTCCTATTGCTTTTCCTGGTTAGCATAACAGGTTGAGTCTTGTTGAAATCAGTGGTAGCATGTGATTAAGCGCTTCTATACTGCATTATTTAGGTTGCATCTTGTTTGGCAATACATCGAATTATTCGATCAGTTGCTTCTTTCAACAGCATAGTGTTGTGTATTGCCATGCACCTCTGCATCACATTAGAGTTCTTGTATGCCTCCAAGATTTTTATATCAACAATTCGTAATTTGTTGCCCAATTAGAAAATGCCTGGTTTATCTGGCATGTTCTTGACTCTGCTCTGTCACAATCCTGCCTCATGCGGAGAATTGGCTTATATGTGAATACTGAACATAGAGGGGTACAGGTAAGCTCAGCTAGGTACTAGCTCTCTTTACTAGTTATGACAGAGTTATTGTAGCTATTCAACTCCTTACATCTTTCAATTACTGGAATCCGGGACCATATCTCGTAATGGAGTAAGTACTGAATTCCTCTCTAATTAGAAAGACTGACTAACTCGGAGCCATTCGACATTTTTATTGAGACCCTTTCTATTTCTCTGTGTGAGAAAAATAAGGGCTTGCTCTTACTGAAACAATCTCTCTTTGTCTCGAGAACTGTCTTTTCCTAAGGGAAGTTTGTATAGCACTGCCCAGTGTATCACTTCTGCTTTGTGATTTTTCTCTAGTAAGTGTTTTACTAATGGGTCATTTTCAACTTTGTTCCGTATGCAACTTTTGTCTTCTATGATCCTAGTATGTGCCTTTCTCTAATTTCTCCTGATATAGAGTATTGTACAGGGACACTAAATTGCATATAACACCATGCTGCTATTCCAGTTGGTTGCCATGGTGATTTCAAACCCAAGTCACACTCTGTACTCATTTTTCTTAGTGTGCAGCACCTACAATTTCTGCATAGTGTATGACAGTTTGCTCTTTCTAGGGCCCATACTTATATCTTTCATTATGATTCTGTGCTTCAGATTCTGGATGCGTTAAATGCAAAAATCGGAGGGCTTAGACTAGGCCTCTCTTTACCAAAGAACTTCCAATTTTTCATGATTGATTTCTTAATTTTGTCTGACAAGTTGTTAAATGAGCTTACAAAAACCAGTTGATCTGTATTTTTTCTTTTTTTCTGTATTCCAGTAAGGCATTGCAATTGTTATTGGGGGTTCTTCTGTACGCTTGCCTTACTACTTTCTTTGGGTATCCGCAATGTCGTAGTTTCGTAAATTGTTGAAAGTGTGTTTAGAATGAAAACTGTCAAATCCAAGGAGAGTGTTTCTGTCAGTAGGTTTATGAAATGGTTTCACCCAAAGTTTGTGAGTCATTGCATCGTGGAAGATTGTCACGTAAGAAGTTCACCGGAGTTTCAGTGTAACTTGCTGTGAATTTCAGAAACCTATCTTGTTCATTCAGCCATGTAACAAATGTTTCCCCTGTGTTCCTTTTCCCTTTCCAAATTAGAAATACATCGTCTATGTATCTTTTCCATAGACGGATGTTGTATATTGTCTCTGTATGGGTTGGTATCAGTGAATAGTTTGTTTTTCTCTAGAATCTCTACATACACATTGGCTACATTTGGTGCTACTGTGGCCCCCATGGCAGTACCATGTATTTGTTTGTATATTGTTTCCTAAAACTGGAACAGGTTTTCCTTCAGAGCCATAGTTAAGCACCATAAAATGAAGGAATTTGGAATTTTACCTTCTGTGCATTTTTCCAGGAGTAATTCCTCTACCAAATTCAGACTTGCGTCTTGTGGAACCATAGTGTATAGGGAGGTGACATCTAGGCTCATCAGGAGCTCTTTCTGAGGGTCGAAGGACATGCCTTCTATGAGGTTAATAACTGATGTTGTGTCCTGCACAATTGATTGCTTCTCTTTGACATATGTCTGCAAATTGGAAAAGTAGTTCTAGAACAGAGTCTGTTCCTGGCACAATTGGTCTGCCAGGTGGTTTCAGTAGTGATTTGTGTACTTTTGGTAGTATGTAGAATTTAGGCATTCTGGGGTTTATTTTATTGAGAAAGTCAGATTTTTGTTGGCTAATCCAGCCTCTATTATGCATCTTGCACACCTCTTCTCTGATGATTTTCTTCAGGGGATCTGTGGGATCTTCTACTAGATCTTGATAGCCCTTTTCATCATGTAATTGTCTCTGACACTCTTGTATGTCGTCTGCTCTATTCAATAAGACAATAGCTCTGCCTTTATCTGCTCTTTGTATGATGACGTCTGGATTATTCTTCAATGTTTTAATAGCCTCTGTTTCTTGTTCAGAATTATTAATAAATGTTCCTTTATTCAACTGTTGTTCTAACTTTGAAACATCTCCAAGTACCTTCATTTCGAGCACACGAGCTTCGGCTGAGTGTGCGCTTCTTGGCGGTGTGAAAGTGGACTTATTTCTAAGTCCTGATTCATTTTCTTTACATACATAGCTAGTTTCTTCAAAATATTCTTTTAGGTGGATTTTTCTCATAAATTGACAGTACTCCACTCTAAGTCGAATTTGTCATGCAAATTAATGCTGACATATCCTAAGCCTCTCTCTAGGACCTGTATTTTGTGTTGGTTGGTTCATTCATTACTACCAGCCCTTGAGGTAAGGTACCATTCCTTAAATATTCGAGCAACACTATACCATGCAGTTCCGTTCTCATGAGTCATTTTTTCAATTGGGTTAGTTCATTCCAGTTACTCAAGTTGGTAGTAGAGGTGGGTTCTATGCCTTCTCCAAACAATGACGTTTTAACTAATAGTTCGACAACATATTTATCATCGTACATTTGACATTTATCTGCCACCATATTATTATTTGAGAGGTGTGCAATCTATGGTCATTGTGTTCAGGTGTGATACACTTATTTGGTTAATGCAATATTCTAGGAAATGGGTCTCATGACTAAAGCCGTACTTAAACCAAACTATACAAAAAATTGAGACCCCAGGGAAAAAGGCACATGGGTACCCCTGCTATATACCTCTTTACAAACAAACATCCCATGTGTCTGAGACAATCAACACACTGTCTCTGTCAGTGTTGCATCAGTTCATTGTGATGAATCAGAGATAGCAGTGCTATAGCAATGCCCATATCTGCACTGCACCATCATACAGTGGGCCTTCACCGTACAGAAGAATTGCTTCCAGTGCCTGCACCGATCGGGTGGTGCCTTAATGTACCGGCACATTAAAGTCTGCGTCACTATTGCCATTTGCTGTATTTGGCACAATTTAGCTATCAGATCCAACAGCCCCATGCATTGAAGATGCTGACCCGGATGATGACTGCAATGGGCATGACAGTCAGTAGCTACGACATGGCCAGCAGTAGGTCTATGCTGAAGGGCTTGTGCTATGTGGAAAACCTGCCAACAACTTCTTCAGAAAGAGCTGAGAGCATCCATGCAAATTCTGGAAGATAGCACCCCCAACTCCCTGCCCCACCCATCAAACGGATCTGGGTCCAAAGGCCGGGAGCAAAAAGCTGACAGTGTGAATTTCAGGTATAAACGGCTGCACTTGCAGGGTCCACCTTTTGTTCCTGGCCCTCTTCCGGTACCCTTTTGGGGGCCCTCCCAGCACCCACCATTTTCAGTGTGGCCACCCTACCCAACTCAACTTACATGCTGCGGGCTCCGGCCAAAGGGGTGTTGCTAGGTCTGTAAAAGATCGGGGCTACGCTTATGTCCGGACTATCGGGACTCAAGGTTAGCTAGCTTTTTGGTTGTAGCACCTGAACATCTATCCCGGGCTACAGCCAAAAGACCTGAGACTATCGCCCCCTGACTCCCCCCCCACCAATGCCTCTGCTCCGGCTGCCTCCATTCCCAGTCTGCAGGCCTTGAACTTGCAAGTCTGATGCTAAGCATGTCATGCTTCTGTGCAGAGCCTTTTGTGCCTCTGGCTTCCGGATTCATGGTATCCGGAACACAAATGGATCAAACACTACCAAAGAACATGCAACACAACTCTAGATGCCAGCAAATTCATTCAAAGGTAATCAAGGTTGTTATTCTAATGCACCATGTGGGTTGTGGAAAAATGCCTGCGGAAAGACTCCTCTCTGAACCAATGTCCCAAAAATATGGTAGCCCATGAAAAAACAAAGTGCAAGGCACAGTCCAGGAGCCTCGAGTCCAGGTTAAGGTCCAACAGGTCCAGGTGGAAACAGGGTGCAAAAGAATGCAGGCAGCAGAAGAAGTAACAAAAACAAAAAATCCAAATTGGAATGGGGAAGATAGACATGGAAAGAGACATTGGATGTTGCTTCCCCTACCCTGCCATGACCGCTTCGTCTAAGGGCCCTGTGTTGGTGGGAAGAGAATCTGCCAATGGTGCAAGTACAGTGGTGGGCTAGGTTTGATTGGGCACTGCTGTGATTAGGGGCACATAGGTGGAAATCCATCACACAGAGGTAGGGGTGGAATCCCTACCTATATATATACATGGATGAGGCTAAGGGAGTGCTGCTGGGCGGGCCAGCGGTTGGGTGAAGGAAATCTGCGGTTAGCAGTGCTGCATGCAGATCTCCACTATCTGGCTGCCGAGGGGCCCTGTCAGTTGGCACACTACAGCCTAGGAGCCACTGGCAGCATTGTAAGCAGCCTAACTGTGGCTGGAGGCCTGCTCGCCGGGTATTTCTCTCTTATGGATCCCTGATCATCAAATTCAATGCCTGAAGGCACATCCTTGACAACTATATTTTCACCACACATTATGTTGGTAAGCCACCATGTACTTTATCCTCTTCATCTATATTAAACAGAGGTATCTGATTGGGTCTTGAGCTTCCAGGCTCTCAAAACATCTTCATTCACATCATTGATCAAGACCAATTGTACAGAACATAACTTAACACCTTTAAATTAATGTTTTGACCACTTTTGATTTATCAAACAATGATTTAATTGACACTTATTATTCATTTATTTTTTATAACTAATTCATAAAAACTATTCATAAATCTACACAACTGTATTAAATAACTACTGAAACCACAATTCTTTCTACTGAATACATGCATATCCCGACATCATACACATTCATTTGTTTGACCACACACAACCTCCTATGTAAAATACCACAATCAGTCCAATAACCTACACAACACACTAAAATACTCAATACACTATTAGCCCCTTCCTCAGACTAATTTACAAATAATGCATCTGCTTTGTTTACATCCTTTTCCTCAGCTGTGCCATCTGTCTTCCCTGTGGACAGGTGCACACATGTTAGTGCAGAAGGAACATGGAACAATGTGAAAATAATACACATGTCCAACACATATGCATGCATGACAGTGACATGCACTATGCAATATCCACTTGATGGTTCACTGCGGTTGTGATGTTGAATCACAGAAATGAGTATGTGAATCAGTGGGACCTGGCCATGACAAACCGCACTGTACAAGGTGGCAGCAGTGCATTTAATGATGTTGATATGCAATGTCTTGTGACACACAGGACATCCATGTACGTCATTCATGTGTCCTCTGAAGGGAGTATAATGCAGCCCCTCTAGATGGAAAGTGCCCTTTGCATTTTTGGATCATTCCTATGGGTAACAGTACTCCAACACATGCATCCACAATGTATCCATGGAAAGGCACTAGTGCTGCACTGTCCAGAATAGATGTGTACATTCCACTGTGTTCAGAGCCATCCCTGATTTTGACTGGTGGCAATGGCATGGACATTCTATGGCCATCATATATGTTTTGCTCTCATTGGAAATAGCATGCTGGCAGTATGCATATGCTTTGGAAAGGGCAGAGGAGAAAAGGGATTTGGAATTGGCCACCCTTTTTTAATTTCTCCACCCCAAAACCCTGCCTACAAAATGGCCTGCCACGGCTTGCTCTGCAAACGAGCATGTGGTTGCCAGCCGTATGCCTTTGCAGCTGTCAATGGCTCCTTTTCAGCAGTTTCACAGATGTCACCTTCATAGAAAGCTACACTTACTGGACATGTCATAACTCTTTACTCTTCTCCCACGTGTGTATGCAGGCATGGATAGTGCCATTTGATGGGCCACCTTTTCCTTCCGCCACCCCCGGCTCTTTGTCGCCGACCAGACAGCTAAATTAGTTGAGGTGAAAGGGTTGAAAGGGGGCTGCCGGCGTGTCTACATTGGTCATGAGAGGATGTGTCAGACAAGCTGATGCATGTATCAGATACCTCTGCAATTGCAGCATATGTGAAATGTATGGATTAGGCAGGTATGTGATGGCATGGATTTGTTGTATGGCTAGCCATAGGGCTACAGTGCATGCACAGCACATTAGATTAGTTGTGGGTTGTTGGACCAGGACACTGTGCATGTCATCACTTTGAAAGCCACATGGGTTTTCATTTCCACGAACTGCTGCAGCATGCATACTCACATGGGGTTTGGGAAATGAAGGGTTTCGGTAAGTGTCCATCTGCAGGGCATTTTCCTTTTGTAATGGGCTCAGTGGATGCGGGTTATGTGGTACAATGCCCGGATCTGTGTGATTTGGCCTTGGTATAATTGTTCGTGGTGGAACTGACCGTACGTTATCAATTTCACAGCGAAACCAATTTTACTGCAGCCAACCTCAACAAATCCATGCCCCTCATCCCCCAATACACACCACCCTCCCCCCACTTACCTTTTAGACATCCGCTTTCATTCTGACCCTGCAGCGTCAGATACATCCCACCTACGCAGGTCAGATCTGATGCCGCAAGGTCCGCTTTCCCCTGTCTCCGATCCTCTGAAAAAATGGGACACCCCTGCAACCCCCAAAGTCCATCACTACCATTCAATCTATCTAATGGTACTGCCCGAATTCTGCCAGATGTACCATTTGATCAATTAAAATCAATCAAATTGGGTAATACTGAATGCCCATTGCCTTTTACCCCATCTGCTGCAAAAAGTCCATGCCTTGAATGCACACATGCATATGACTTCCAGGGAACATCTAATGCTTCTGTCCCCTATGTGCGCATGATGTAGAATCCAGAATTCTCAGGCTTGAGGAATCTATGTAGCTCTCTTGGAAGTTATTCACGCCTTGAACTGTTGACCTGTGACTGATGCAGCTGGACACATACTGAGACGACAGCCACACATTTCACAGATAACATGGATGATGCACCACATGCTATGTGGATATTGGCCCTCCTGACACCCCTTTCTTTGGTGCATGTGCTGCTCACCGGCTAAGCACATGGGAATCACTGGGAGTAAATGTGTCTACATGGGTGCAGTCCAGTGTTGACTCATGTCCCTGGGGAGGTTGCAAAGAGGTGTAATCTGCGGGTGTGTGTGCTCTGCACCTTTCTGACATTTATGTAACAATGACTATTGCTCAATGAGGCTACCAAATATGCTTTGGGTTAAGGAGTGTCATCTTCCCATGCATACTTGCTAAACAGCGGTATGTTGACACAGGCACATGGACCGTCCCATGTCTTGGGTGAGCATACATTGTTAAAGTCACAGGGATATCTTGGGAGCCTATGTCAATATTTGGGAGGATTTGTGGATCATGCCCACCCACACTCTTTACCCAAGAGCTGTTTGATGCCTGCGTTCCATGCATGCAGCAGACTCTCCTTCAGTCCCAGTCTCGACTCCTCCAACTCCATCAAGGATGCTGACATCAATGATGGGGAGTGCCTGCTCCACCCATGGCTGCAGATCTAGGTGTGGTGGTGGTGATCTACTCCCGTGGCCAGGCACTCTAAATAGTGTTTTGGGACCAGCTTCCCATCATGCCTCTTCAGATCCACCCTGTAATGTGTTGTTGCTATGGTGATTACATTTTGCAAGGTGGCCTTCCAGGTGTTGTTATACTAGCTTTGCAAGATTTTCATTCCCAAGGGTCCTGTGAGGCGTGCACCCTCCTTCATAAGTGGCTCCACCAGGACCTACAACTCCTCATCGGGGGAAGTGTGGCAGCATAGCTGTGGCATTGTCCTGGTGTGTGGTGTTGTGGGGCAGGGAAGGAGGCATGCCAGCAAAGCAGGGAGTTGGCCAGTGGTTGCATCTACAGGAGCAGTGAGCTGGCCAATAAACTGGAGATTTGGGGGGAGTCAGAAGATGCTGATGCAGCGAACCCATGGAAAGCAAGGTAGGGTGAAGGAGAAGTTGGTGGTTGGTGGTGCCAGGTGCAGCGGTGTGTGCAGGGATAAAGGGAGAGAGCAAGGGTCACAATGGCAAATTAGGGGGTGTCATAAATCCAGGGTGGGGTATCAAGGGCAATAAAGGTGGTGTCACCTGTCCGGAGGGGTGGATTTATTTGTAATTTTTGTAATGGGTTATTTATAATGCACTTAATACCCAGAGGTTTCTAAGCGTGGACCCGGGGATCAAACCTGTGTTGCTCTGCGTCATCTTGCTTCCAAGACGATCGCGTTTCCCCTGAGCTATCCTCCTGAGACTTGGATGCAGCACTGCAGGAGTCCAAGGGGCAGCAGCAGTCGAGTGGGGTGGGGGGGGCAGAAGGCAACTGCAGCCAGGAGGGACAGAGAACAGAGAGAAACATCAGTCTGGGGGATGGGGGCTGGCAGGACAGAAGTAGTCAGGTGATTTTTTTGCAGTGGGGGAATTCGCTTTTTGGTGATGTGGCCCCACGGTGCTTTTTACTACCATGGGCGTCATGCTGTGGGGCCACAATGGAGTGCTCTGGGGGCTCCACTTCAGCCTTCTTATGTCAAGTTTAGCAGCATCTGTCCGCCCCGGATGTAGCTAGCATTCGGCGTGGGCCCTGAAAAGGGAATGATATACCGCAGCCCAAATGCAAGGCTTATTCACCTGCCTCTTGAGCTCCACGTGGCCTTCCCAGGCAGTACTGGAGTTCTGCTTTCCAAACACGCGCCTGGCATCAATGGATGGAAATACAGTGCATACAGGACCCCGCGCGCTTAGCCTGGTCTCTGCTTATAGACCTTCCATGGCGTGCATAGCACCATTGTGAACATGAGCGCCGCCACTGTGCCCCATCCTTCCTTTCCATCCCACTCATTAGTTGCAGGTGTCCTTCATGTCGCCCCCCACCCCCGGGGCACACCCCCAAAGGGGAGTCACCTTGGCAGTGATTATTATGCCATAAGACTTTTCCTCGTTACGCATTGCCAAACGAACTGGCTTTACAGGTTTTCATGAAGAAAAGTGCAGATTTATCCATGGCAATAAAAACATTTCCATTTCAAAGTTGACCTGAAGGCAGCTGCAGCAGCAAGCAGAGAGGCTGGGGAGCAATGTGTCGGAATTCACGTGGCTTCTGTGGTTTTAATATTAATATGATAGACCATTAACGCAAGCAGCCCAGTCTTGCTACCAGAGGACCGTCTCACTGTGGCATCAGGCCCTTAATCCGGACAAAATCTTAATTTATATGCTAATTAGCCAGGATGTAAGAATTACAGGGTTAATTAAGCCAGACATATTCCCTTATTTTCTTCTGCTGTGGAAGCAGAGGTCGGGAGGGCGGGTTCTCGGGGGCGATGATCAATGTGAACTGTGGCCTTTCTGGCCCTATGCGAGACCCTGCTCTTTGGTAATGAGCGCAGGTCAATGTAAGTTCGAGGATGTCTCCTTGCAAACATCGCGATGCTTTGTCATCATTTCCAGAGACATGATAATGTGATCTAAGAGGAAGGTTTGTAAGGGTGGTAACTGGAAGGCTAATGGGAATGTGTTTGTAACTGGCACTCAAACCCTGGGGACTCAACATGCTGTAAGAAACGTTCATTTAATTCGGCATTACAGTGTTCAATGTGCAGATGTGACAATCGGGGGTCTCTAGAAGTAGCCATTGTTGACACTGGAAATCCTAATGTCCTGCTGTGCAACCCTGTGAGCCCCTCAATGTCACTATTGTTCTTTGGAAAGTAATTATGCCTTCGGATGTTCTTCCACATGCTTAGTAAGTGGCTGTATGGGCCCCTCACAACGACACAATTATACCTTCACGACGTACTGCATCAGTACTTTCCCCCTCTCCTTTCATCCTCTGTGTGGTATGTACCTTGTTCAGGTTCTGATTCCCGTTTACCTAGGACGCATTGTATTTTTACTTTTTCACAGGTGTTAAAAAATGCAAACAGATTTCTAGTGTGCTCTACACTTTGGAAATGGATTTGCCTTGTGTAGTGCTGACTTTTTACATTCAAACTATTATTAATTAAGTGTATACAGTAATAGGCGTGCGGGGGGGGGGGGATGGATTCCCCTGTAAGACCCCCTGACAACATTTATTTATGTTAACTTGTTCACTTTTAAAAATATCTTTAAGTTTTGCATCTTATAGTTTATGAATGGTTTGGTTTCTCTGTTTCTTTAATTCTTACTTTACAATTCATGTTATATGACCATAACAGAGCTTAAGTTCAGGGAACACGTGCGTGGACAGAGTCCCCCAACTTTTTTCTGAGGACACCTTGGTATGCGAATTTCTGGTGACACCACATTCAATGGATATATTAATGAGTCCCCACACTTTTTATTTTAGGATTTGAGCCCTAGACCATTCACCTAACTGTCCATGCAAACGTTAGTGGGGGAGAGAGGGTGGCGTGAGCTTTAACTGTCCGTTGATGTAACTATTGCAGATCTAATACAATTAGGAAAACT
Organism: Ambystoma mexicanum; assembly: GCF_040938575.1. NCBI lineage: Eukaryota > Metazoa > Chordata > Amphibia > Caudata > Ambystomatidae > Ambystoma > Ambystoma mexicanum. Next base: position 287,494,146 of record NC_090932.1, on the reverse strand, counting down.
GCAATTTGATGGCTGAAAGTTGATGGTTTTCAGTTCATTATAACCACTGTCATTGTTCGGGAAACTCTCCCTGCCATTATTTCCAGTCTGCCAGGCTATCACAGAAAGGGAAAGCACATATGGAAATCAGGCTTTCTTGTCCCACCCCAAATGAAGCATTCCAGTTGAAAATGCGAGTTTGCATCACTTCTGCATCACTTCTGCACGAGGCCACCAGCCGAAGGGCCAGATTCATGGAATTCTTTGCACTGTTCAAAGTGACACTGCTGAAAAGTGACTGTATTTTTGCAGGTCCAGTCCCTAGTGAGCTTTCATCTTTACATTGAACTGCTCAGAACCCTCCTCTCTCCACAAAAGATCCACATTCACCAATATGCAGATGAATCAAAGACCTACCTCAATATAGCCTCCATTGAAGACATCCACAGGTTCAAGGCCTGCGTCACATTGATCCAGTCCAGATGTCCAATGGTTACCTGAAGCTCAACCCCTCCAACACTGAATTCCTCCGGCTGATCAACAACAATGAGCACTCTGGCATCCAGATCTGGATCTCTACTATGAACCTTGAGAGATGCACACCCCAGCTGGACCACTGTGCAAAGTCGGTTGAGTTCAACATTGACAAACACCACGCGTTCAAACAGCACATAGCAAGGAAGACACAAACAGCCTGGTACCAACTTTCTCTCATGCATAAAATGAAGCCCTTCATCCAAGAAAACAACTTCAGATCTGCTGTCCAAGCCTTGGTACTCTCCCGCCAGCATGGTGTCAATCCCCTTTTCGAAGCCCTTCCGGCGACTACCCTAGCACCTCTGAAATGTGCCCTCCAGGCTGCAGCAAGACTCATTAAAGGACTGTAAATTCGATCACATCACCCGACCCTAATCCAACTGTTCTGGCTCCCACTGCAAGCATGTATCATCTTCAAATCCTGTGCATCATCCAGGGGTCAAGTCTTAAAAAAAAGTGGCAGCCTCTTTAACATATGTGGTGGGGTGTGACATCACCAGACATTAGCATATCAAGGTGGCATATGCAAATTTAATTCAATTGGCTTTCCATAATCATACAAATTGCACAGGATAAATGCCATTTGCCTTTCATAAAATCAACACCCACCAAAAACAAAGATAGGATATTCTCTTCTAATAGTGAAACAGAGGTCAAAAACCAAATACTCCTCTAACTGGTATTTTCCAATAAAGAGACAACACACAGTGGATGGTATTATGCCAAATGCAAGGTAACCCAGCTTTAATTGCAATGCAAAACTGGGGGGAAAACATTAAAAGCCAAGCTCTCACTCAAGATTTTCTCCACATCTCAACAGGAAACAGCAGTTTTTATAGCAATTTTGATGTCATAGTTATGAAAACCTATTGCTCCTGGTCAATGGCTCCCTCTACTAAACTACATATATAATTCTATATGTCGAACAATAATGATTAGACATTATCTAAGATCCCACCCATAAACCATTCCATAAAAATGTGCTACATCATCATGCTTGAATATTATTGGTAGGCTCTAAATTACTTCTGTGATGAAAAAGGACATGTGTTTATCGGTCAACATGCGGTCACACTCTCCGTGAACTGGTAGCATGATGACAAGTTTTATTGTAAATGGGAGGAGAGGACAAGCGTATCGCCTGCAATGATATCACTGAGTCTCAAGGACCTGTTCTCACAACAGTAACTGCACCATTCTGTTCTTGACACATTTATGAATATTGTTACTATGAATCATTCTGCTTTCACCATGTGCGTGGTAATTATTTGTCTTTTAGCAGTATCCATGTTTCTCTGTCATGCCTAGCCGTTCACTGAGAAATTAATCTGCCAACTACTTATGACATTTCCTGGGATGCTCAGTTCATCCTATAGACTTTAAATAGTCTGTGGTGTTATCGCATCTTGATCCACCTTGACACTTGGATGCACAAAATGGTATCTTGTTCTGCCATGTAACCCTCCCCTACAGAGTCTTGGGCCTTCAGATTCCATTGAGACAGCTACCATATAGCTGGCCACAGCATTCTCCTGAATTAAATGTATTTGTTCAAATAACATGCTTAGATGAGTCCTCTCTTAAAGCTGCAGTGTTCAATTCTCTGCTGTGCTGGTGCAGGTTTAAAATGGCAACTGCTTGTCACATTATTATTATCCTCTGCAGGACACATTTATTTTGCTATCTATTTTGCTATCTACTGAGTTCCTGGTGCGTGCATGTCACATTATATTTCTTGCTATGGATATCTGCAACCTTATCTCGTTTCTTCTGATGAAGGCAGGGGGCAGAACCTGAGCATGCACTCTAGTCAATAATTGCCCCACTACAATAGTGTTTGAACATTTTAAAAAGGAAACATGAGGAGGGACCCTCGATACCTTTGTGGTGGTCCAAATGCTGGGACATCGTGGTGGCGGAAAAGGTAACCGCAATCCGAAATAATTCCTTTACCAAATTCATGAATATCTGGGATCCCTTCATGGACTATGCTGCCAGATTCCTGGCCCTGACCAGAAGGCCACCACTCACCAGATGGCTACAAAGCAGTCCCCTCTACTGACCAGCCTATAACCTTCAATCAGAATTACCCAGCCCATAACTGCCGATATGCACACCAAGCTCGGATATAGGATAAAAGGAGTTCTACCTAATGCCAACTAATAACTAATCTGCCATATGAATATGTATTGCTGAACGTTGAGATTGTTGATTATAATGCTGTTGTTGATGTATGACTGATATATACAACTTAATAAAATGTAACCCTCCCCTACAGAGTCTTGGGCCTTCAGATTCCATTGAGACAGCTACCATATAGCTGGCCACAGCATTCTCATGAATTAAATGTATTTGTTTAAATAACATGCTTAGATGAGTCCTCTCTTAAAGCTGCAGTGTTCAATTCTCTGCTGGTGCAGGTTTAAAATGGCAACTGCTTGTCACATTATTATTATCCTCTGCAGGACACATTTATTTTGCATTTATTTTGCTATCTATTTTGCTATCTACTGAGTTCCGGTGCGTGCATGTCACATTATATTTCTTGCTATGGATATCTGCAACCTTATCTCGTTTCTTCTGATGAAGGCAGGGGGCAGAACCTGAGCATGCACTCTAGTCAATAATTGCCCCACTACAATAGTGTTTGAACATTTTAAAAAGGAAACATGAGGAGGGACCCTCGATACCTTTGTGGTGGTCCAAATGCTGGGACATCGTGGTGGCGGAAAAGATAACCGCAATCCGAAATAATTCCTTTACCAAATTCATGAATATCTGGGATCCCTTCATGGACTATGCTGCCAGATTCCTGGCCCTGACCAGAAGGCCACCAATCACCAGATGGCTACAAAGCAGTCCCCTCTACTGACCAGCCTATAACCTTCAATCAGAATCACCCAGCCCATAACTGCCGATATGCACACCAAGCTCGAATATAGGATAAAAGGAGTTCTACCTAATGCCAACTAATAACTAATCTGCCATATGAATATGTATTGCTGAACGTTGAGATTGTTGATTATAATGCTGTTGTTGATGCATGACTGATATATACAATTTAATAAAATGTTGTTATGAAAAAAAAGACATGTATGTTTTAAACTCCAAGAATGAATACCTGGAACATGCAGTCCCGAAATATGTCATTTCAACTATCGTTGCATTGTATTTTTCATCAGGTTGTATGGTGTAGTGGTGAAGTGCCTGGCCTGCAAACCTGGTGACTGCTGTTTGAGTCCCCAGGTCAGTATAAATTCAAAGAAGACAGTCAAATGTTCTCATTTTACACATGACCTCTAAAATGCCCAAGGGGACTGCCCGCGTGTACCCTCGACTTGAGGCCTGGCATCATCTAAAAGGCTGTCATTCTGAAGTCCCCAAGCAACCTTGCGGAGAAACTCAGCATCTCCGGGGGCCTGCTATCCACCAGAAGTAAGAAAATGTGCACACTTAAATTGCGACAGTGCAGAAAGGAAAGAACCAGAAGACGGGCCTTCTCTGACTATGCTCCAAGACTCTGGAACCTCATCCCCGTCAACATCAGACTTGCCCCATCACTTGTACAGTTCAGGAAAGAGCTCAAGACCTTCCTCTTCAAATAAGGTCTCCTGATTAACACCTAGTGCCACACATCCTGCACTTTCCGCCCTCCCTGAGACTCGGTAATCTGCTCCCCACTGCCTATCCCCCTTGCTGCCAATTGACCACCTTGCCCTGTTAGGTCCCTGCTCCTTTTTTCTCTGCTTCCCTATTTTTCCCCCTATGTCCGTGCTCAGTAAATACCCTAATAATAATACTAAAAGCCAATATTATTCTGTGAACATTGTCATTTTTATTGCAAACACAAATCCATTTTCAAATCCCCACACTGCTGAACCAACAAGAAAGTAACCAGCCATTATGACACAGCCTAACCCACTCAAAACGCCCACTCTAGCTCACCATCACCTATTCCATGGCACACCACTAAACAGGGTCCATTTCAATGTGTACGGTAATTGCAAGTAGAGGACCACCATTGCTTGCACTTACGTGTTGCTGGTACCCTGCATGCAGTTTCAACACTCATAAAGTGGAGAGTAAATATGAAGAGAAAATCAAGATGAAATTGACTTTAATATCCACTTTTACCCTCCACTTTGTGAGACAAATATCTCTGCCCGCAAATTACACATTGCAGGCAATTTTTAATAATGGTTTCCTATGGAATATGCTTGCTATTTACCAGGTGTAAGTGTAATGTGTATCCCTTAGTTTTACGCCTGGATGAAAACCTCATCTAGGCATAAAGCTGGTTGGTCTTCAAAAACACAGGAAGTGAGCAAATTGGAGATGCAAGCTCCACTTTGCTCGTCTCCTATGCCTTATAAAGGCGCTCAAATGAGATGGAGCACAAAATGAAAGTGTAAAGGTGCTTTTACGCATTCATTTTGCACTCAACTTAATCGAAAATGACCACAAGTGTGTCTTATTTTCTCTGCCCCTATTTCAAGTTGCCCTGTGAAGAGAATGGATGGGAAATTGCAGTGGGGAGACGGAGATGGGGGGTCACTGAGGTTGATATTCTGACTCTTCGGTGCTCAACCTTTAGTACCAGCATGTGGGCCTGCTCCATCCTCACCAATATTCAAAAAAGGTGGGAGAAGCCATGTGCTATTCCTTTGGCAGTCTATCACACCCTCCAACTCCCCAATGTCTCCCCCAATGTCAATGTTGATGCCACTGCCTTCCTCCAGTTTCTGTAACTGCCTGACAGAGTTGGTAATGGTGCCATGTGCCTCCATCATCTGCAACTACCACAGCTCCTTCAAGGCTCCTTCTTGGCTTCCTGGCATTGCCTGTAGCCTAACTAGAATCACCTGATGACCTTCCGGAGGAGAAATGCCCCATTTGGTTCATTAGGCCTCCCCCTCAAACCTGCAGGCTGTGTCACAATGACAACAAGAGTGTCAGATGCTTAAAACAAACCATCAAACTCATCATCAGCCTCATTATTACTGGTAGAAGGAGGATGATGATGATAATGATGCTGTTGTGCTTCCTGTTCACCTACATCCACAAGGCCCAATGCCGGCTCACCACCACCCTCCCTACTGGCAAAGCCTTCTGTTGCATTCAATAAGAAACAAGTATTGTGGAGTCTGGAGACAGGTTCTTTTTAGGTCTATGCAGCATGAATTTCATTACCAACACCTCCAGTTCTCATCAGTACTGCATTCATTAGTCATTTATCCATGCTCACTCATTCTGATCTCTGTTCCACAAGTCCACATTCCATCTACTGCTCGCCCCAGCCAGATTAGCATACATGATTCACAAATGGCAAGTGAGGTGGTGATGGGCAGTATTAGGGTTAAGTCAAGGGAGATGGATCTTGTATGATCTGCCAGCAGTTCACTCCCTTGCAGGGCTCTCACTGTAGCTAAACCACTGACCACCTACATGTTTTGTTTAATAGCTCACGAGCAACAGAGAGTTGTACAGAGTGTGGGTAGTCATCATTTGGGCTGACATATTTTAGCAGTAGCACAGTACTGTGAGTTGAAGTCTACGCCCTGTTTTGTGCATCGATTGATATTAGCCATTGATCAGGTGTTGTTGAAAAAGCCATGTTTTGAAAGATTTCTGAAAAAAAATTAGAATTGCTGGGGCATTCCGAGCTAGCACCGGGATTGAATTCCAGAAAGTGGATGCACAGCATGAAATTGATTGTTTGTGGGTCCTCTCTTTGTGGACAAGTTATGTATGATTCAAGCCGGTTGGTTGATTTGTTACGCAAGGAGTGTTTGCCACCAGATATGTGGAGCTTAGCCGCTAAGTGTGCTGGTGTGCTACTAGTCATTTGACTGTAGATGATATATGCAGTCTTGAACAGTATCCTGGCCTGCTGCAGGAGGGGTGATGATGAGAGCAGAGTGTGATGCAGTGAGGTTAGACCTTGTTGTAATGGTAGTGCTGGCAGCGCCTGAGCTGGTGATGATAGTTGTGGAGGTTGCAGTGCTGGTTTAGTTGTGGGAGTGATGCTGACAGTGGCGGCAATGCTGCTGGACCTCACAATGGAAACCAAAGTGGCAAGGTTCTGGAGAAATTCAGTCTTGGCACTAGCTGTGGCAGCAGCAACATATCTATCACTGGATTGGCCACTTGTTAACATTGCAGGTGCCATATATTAACAGCTAGAAATTAATAGTCAAAGGTCTGAAAAAGTGTGGTGTGGCTAGGCACCAAGCGAAATGGCAGATTTACCCTTTTGCTCCTGCTCCGTTGTTATGTTATGTGCTTGCTTATTTCGCGCCGGTAGCCCGCAGGCATCAGGGCGCGGGAACCAAGGAAGTAAAAAAAAAAAACACGTCACTCCCCTCTTTGAGTAAGGTTAAGAACCTCGAGGGATGGACTCTATTACTCATTGAAACAATGAGGTTTTAAGCTGTTTCCTGAAACTCTGATAGTTTGCTTCTAACCGTAATGCCATTGGCAGCTTGTTCCAGATGTCTACTGCTTTCACCGGGAAGGATTTACCTTGCCTAGATACATACTTTGCCCCAGGAGTATTCAGAGTGCCCCTGTTGGCTGATCTTAGACATCTTCCAGGTGAATAGAAGGAGAAGTGTTTTTTAAAATAGCTGGGGGCTTCTCCATATAGGCATCTATGAATTATTGCCATGGCCTTGAACTTAACTCTATCCTCCACTCTTAACCAATGTAGAGCTCTTCTCCCTGTTGACACATGTTCTCTATTTTTTATATTCTTGACTATCCGAACTGCATTGTTTTGAATGACTTGGCACTTTCGAATTTCTCTTTTAGTGGCTCCTAACAAGAGAGCATTGCCATAATCAAGCCGCGACAGGATGATTGCTCCGGCAATTGTTGCGGCATTGATTTCATTAATGAAGGGTCTTATTGCTCTCAGAAGACGTAGATAATAACGTTATTTTTCTGCAAGTAGCTCACCTGTGTCTCCGAGCCCACCGAACCTTCCACCATCATCCCGAGAGTTTTAACATGCGACATCACCGGGATGATGGCGCCTTTGATGGTAAAGGACTTATATTCATTACCTAACTTGCATCTAGCCTGTCGTGTACCAAAAATCAGCAGTTCCGTTTTGGTATTATTTAAACACATCCAATGATGTTGCATCCAGTGGTCTATGATGTGATAAACCTCTGAAATGTTCGCACTGTCAATGATGTAGTTAACCGTAAATTCAAAAATGAGCTGCGTATCATGGGCATAATTCGTGAAAAATATGCCGATGTGTTCCAAGAGTTCGCAGAGGCTTCTCAGATATAAATTAAACAAAAGAGGTGACAGGCTCGCTCCCTGCGGGACTCCATAAAGAATGGGAGCGGCCCTAGAGAAATTGTCACCCCAATGTATTCGGGCACTCCGGTCTGTGAGAAAAGATGACAACCAGGCCAATGCCGTGGGGGAGCAACCAGCAATGTTAGTCAGTGCCTCCTGAAGGAGCTGGTGATCCACCAAGTCAAATGCTGTGCTTAAGTCGAGCAGCATGAGCAGACCTGCTTTGCCTTAATCTCTCAGGCCCAATTTATGTGACTGGAGATCTAACATAGCCGATTCGGTGCTGTGGGATGCCTGGAAACCTGATTGTTGATTATGCAGCAACTTCAGGTCCTCCACATGTTTTTGTAGGTGATTTGTGGCAATTATATCTAACACCTTAAGGACAAAGTTCGAGTTAGTGATGGGCTGTAAGTTCCCGGGATCTTTGGGGTCCAAACCTGCTTTTTTGACTAATGGGGTAATGATTACCTCCTTGATGTCCTTAGGCACCACGCCTTCCCTGAAAGATGCATTAACTATCTTTATCGTTGTGCTGTGGAGACAATGTCAGGTGGTCCTGTCGAATAACAGCTACTGTGTCCTCTGACTCATGTTTCAGTCTTCCAGAAGAGGAAGGAATTGTCGGTACTTGTGGCACGGAGTCCCATGGTGAGAGCAGCTGTGCCTTCTTTCACGCAGCCTGGATACGTGCAGCACATCGCAGCAGTGTCTTAGCGGAGCACGGTTTTCCTCATAACACAGGCTTCATTGCTTATTTTCCTCTAGTGGAAATGACAAGGTACTGTTAATGTAACATTAAATAGGGGAAGCTCTGAATGATTCTCAGTGGTATCAATGTTTATCTCTGCCTTGGAACCTATATGAAGTGACTGGCAAAAATGTGAGCATACATCTTTCAAATGTATTTGTATTTTGTATTTGTATTTATTCATTTCTATTGCGCGCCAGACCCGAGGGTAATAGGAAGCAAGAGCAGACAAGAATATTCTCAGCTTAGTTACAGTGCTGTACAGTAGTAACAGTGAGTACATTGGTTGGAACAGTTACAATAGAGGCAGTAACATACAGTTTGGAAATATACATATTTACATAGTGTACAGTGGCATGGTGGGTTAGGCAGTCAATTAACAGTCATTGTTTTTTTATCCACTGGATGTAGTTGTGTCTAAAGTGGGTGTAAGATTGAGGTGTCCTTAAGGAAGGCGGTAGGGAGTTCCAAGGTTGGGCTGCTTCCACCTGAAAGCTGTTGCCGCCCGTTTTGGTTCGTTTGAAACTGGGAACTTTGAGCAGATTTGCATTAGAGGTTCTGGTAGGTCTGTTTTATAAAAGCAATGTTGCAATCTGGTGACATATAATGTATGTATTTTCTTGAATTACGAATTGGAAACATGGTTGGAACTTCACTGCTTATACTTTTCCTCCAGATTTAGTATCAGAGGAGCCTTCATAGTGTCTATAAATTAGCAAAAAATATCTACTTTTTTAAGCTGTATGTGAAGTATTTCTGAGCTAGAATAGTGTTTGAGAAATATTATCTATCATGGCCTCAGAAAAATTAAACAAACGGCTCTGGGAATGTACCTAAAGTTGCTATAGGAGGCTAATATAGAAGACATCTTAATGGAAATAAGAGCTTTGAAGCCTTTCATGTAAGTCACAAACAACACACTCCAGCAGTTGGATGACAGGTGGTCTAATTTTAAAGCAAGAATAGAGGAGGTAGAAAGGAAGATAGAGAATGCAGATGACAATACACAGAGAGTAATATGTTTAGAGAAACCTGCCCTAGTCTTCCAAATGCAAAATGAGGATTTAGAAAACAGAAATCACAGAAACATCCTAAGCATGTTTGGTCTTCCGGAGGGAACTGATGGAGCTAATGCAGGTCAGTTCTTAAAAAGAATGCTTTCCAATACCCTCAAACATCACTCTTCTATTTCACTGAATATACCAAGACCTCATAGGATTCTCTTAAGAAACCGATGTACAAATGAACTCTAGTCTGCAAACTTTTCTTCTTTAACTGCTTGAATAAGCACAGGTTCAGCTGATTATAAAGAAAGTATAAGACATTAATCACATTACGTGGATCGGCCACAGGCTGTTTATAGCACAAGAAGCAAATGAATGCCAAATATGGCTTGGTTCATAAATGCCCATTCAAAGTTACTAGTAAAAGTAAAACATCTGGATTTCAAGACCATGCAGATCTCAAAAACTTTATAAAGTCATGCAACATGAAAGAAATAGATACCTCAAATCAATCCCAAGATCAGCTTCCTGCTAATACACGAGTGGACCCAAGTTCTATGAGTCTTAGTGACATGTTTCAAAGGTCCTCTCTGGTAACAACTTTATTAATAAAATACAGAGTGGGCATAGGAAATGTGGGTTTTTGCTTTTCCGCCCCATGCTTGCGGGTGTGCTCAACCTCCACACACACATTTGTGTTGCATACTTGTCTATACATATTTTCCAGATGCTATATTCGTGTCTCATTATTTGCCTTGGGCGGTGTCTGTTCACATTTTACACGGCCATAGGTACAAGATCACAAACCTCCTGGCATCAAGTGTTGCAAATCCTCTAGCTTTCTCCCCTGATGTTAATTCTTGTGTCACCTTTGTATTGTCTCCGGTTATCTAAACTGTAAATCTGTCATTGCTTTTCGGTAAATCAAGAATGGAAGTTCTCACAGAACTTAGTGCTCAGCTGGGTACTATTAGATGTTTGCCTAGTGATAAATCTAATCGTTATAAGTTGTTTGGTCAATGACACTTAAATGCATAACCTGGAATGTTAAAGGCCCGAATAACCCAGTCAAGAGGAAAAATGTTCTTGCACATTTTAATAGATTAAAACACTTTCTAGCCTGTATTCAAGAAACACATTTGTCTTTACAGGAATCCATGAAATTGAAAATGTTCTGGGTTGGCGAGGTGATTGCTAGTCAAGCGAAGCAGAAGTGCAAAAATGTTGCACGTTTAATTGCAAAAGGGATGAACTAAACATTCTTTTCTTTAAAATGTATTTGGTGTGTATAACATTCTAAACAAAGACTCTGATACTAAAGAAAGATGTGCATTAATTGAATTGCAATTAAAATCCCCCATTTTTTCATTGTTAATATTTATGGTCCTACAAGTCTGGATCCTATTTTCTGGGGTGATAGGAAAAAATGCTAGTGCAATCTGATTTACCTCATTTGATTGAGCGTGGAGATTTTACCAATATCATTGGCCCATTTTTCGATAGAAGATATTCTTGTAAATTTAAAAGCAGTAAACCACATGAGGAGTTCTTATGCTGTTTATCAGAGATTGGGTTGGTAGATTCTTGGAGACCAGTACACCCTACACATCTTGAGTTCATGTTCAAGTCTATTCCCCATAATATAATGTCCAGTATTGACTACATATTCATTTGTAAATCCTTAAGTAAGAGTAATGATCTACTCTAGAATTGAAAGCCTGGTTATTTCTGATCATGCCCTTGTAATCACAAATCTGGAACTGAATAATTTTGATAAAGGCTCTAATAGATGGAAATGTAATAACTCCTTATTGGAGGACCATAAACTTCAAAAATCATTTCATAAATTGAATCCTTTTTTCTTTAAGTAAATAAAGATGCTGACACTTCACCAGTAAATAATGTGCATGCATATAAGGCAGCCTTACGTGGTCATTATATTTCTTACAGTGCCAAAAGAAAAAAGAGGTGAATACAGATTTAGATATTCTTTTTAACCAGCTGCTTGAACTTGAAAAAAGATATAATTCCACTGTGGATGATATCTTGTTAGGGAGATTGTATCTCTACCCTTTGATCACAAACAAAACCTCTCAGTGGAGTTTTATTTACATATAAATAAAACATCTACCAATTGTTCAATAAGGCTAGTAAGGCACTGTCTGCTTATCTAAAAAGAAATGAATACAATGTCATCCATCAAAAATGATTCAGGGTTGCTGGTTACATCAGATAAATATGTACTAGATGTCTTTACCAAGTTCTACACGACTGTATACTCTTCCGATAATTCGGATTCAGGTATAGATTTTAGTGACTATTTAGCCAACTAAGAAAAGATCCACATCTGGATATTGATTTAAGTTCTCCAAATAACCATATAGAGAGGCATGGCATTTTTAAAGTCATAAAAGATCTTCATAAGGGTAAAGCAACGGGCCAAGATGGTTTCTCTATTGACTTTTTCACAAATGTTGCTCCCGTCTTGACACCCAAATTAGACTGCCAATATGTAAATATTTCTCTGAAACAGGTAAAACAATGGGCACATATACAAAAGCCCTTTTGATTATTTTCCCTAAATAGGATAAGGATAATGAGCTGCCTAAAAATTATAGGCCTATATCTCTAATCAACTCAGACTGTGAAATGTTCGCAAAAACATTGGCTGATAAAATTGAACTCTTCATACATAGACTAATCAATACTAACAAGGTTGCTTTTGTCAGGGGAAGGAATATATCTTTTAATGCTAGATTGTCCATGAACGCACTTCATATTATTAATAAAATGAAACACCAAACTCATAGTGATATGGCTATTGCTTTGAATGGTGAAAATGTTTTTGATTAGGTAGAGTGGGACTTTCTTTTCGAAGTACTAAAGTGCCATGGCATTCAGAATGGCTTCCTTTCCATGGTAAAACTTTTATACTCAGATCCTAAAACCTCTATTTTCATAAATGGCCATTTTTCTTCTTTCTTTTCAATGCAAAGAGGTACTAGATAGGGATGTCCTTTATCTCCAATTCTCTTTGTACTATCCCTTGAACCTTTGTTGCAACTTATTCAAAGAAATACAAATATTCTGGGTCTTGACATTAATAAAACTGAAATTAAAGTAGCAGCCTATGTGGATGATGCATTGTTATTTTTGAAGAACCCCAAGGAAAGGCATGTAGATTTAATGGATAATATTAAAATGTTTTCGATTTTCTTAGGGTATAAATTAAATAAGGAGACATCGGAGATGCTGCCACTTAATTCCTTATGTCTTAAGCAAGATGTGGCCAAAATTGGTCTGAAATGGTGTCCGATCTCTATTAAATATTTCAGAATTTCTATAGCTCCATCAGATACAGAAATAATTCAATTGAATATGCAAACCCTTTTAACGAGATTACATGAAGCAATTGCTGTATGGTCCCCGTTATATCTCACAAGGTGGGTCACATTGGAAACCATAACAATTATGCTAACCCCTGTGGTTCTATGCTATCTAAAAATGCTACATATTCCCTTACTTGCTTCCATGTTTAGATCCACCACAACGTTCCTTCTAGATTTTCTGTGCGGCACAAGTAGAGAAAGATAATTTCTTTATGTAAATAAAGAACTCATGTGAAATAGCTGTTGTTAGAATCCTGGATTTCAAGTCTTCTCACACACCCTTTATTCTTAAGCAAACTCAAAACTGGTTCCTTCCAAATAAACTTGACCTTGTGCTTAAATGGTTGACTATTGGGAACAAACTGATTTCAACTTTTGATTTAAACATATAATCTATGTATTTATTTGTTATAAGTCAGTTTACTTCAAACCAATTTATTTGACAATCTCACATTTAAGAGCCTGATAGATAAGCCCTCTCAAACACTCTCTCCAAATCTATGGTGAAATACAAATAGTATCATAGATGGGAGACCAGTATTATGCAAAGCCTGGCTAAATAAGGGAATAAGGCATATTAATCATATCATAACTGGTGATAGTGTACTGTCTTTTGAAGAATTTAATGACAAATATGCTATTCATAGATTCTCGGTCAATAATTTCCTTCACCTGATGGATGCCTGCTTGGATTATATGAATATGGAAGCGATTGACAAATGTGTTATGCACCCAACCAGATTGCTTATCATGGAATCATTATGTCCATTTAGAGCATCTAATTCTATAAACTATTGCGTAAAGGAAGACCACCAAACATTAAAAGTGCATCAGAGGTACAATGAGAGGTGGATTGTGCAACACAATAAAACAAAATCACTTGGTCCAGTATCTGGTCCAAGATTGACATGGTTTCAGCCACAGCAAATCTAAAACAAACGTTTTACTATTTTGCAAATAGGGCCTTTCTTACTCTGTTGAAATTATTTAATGCTAAACTCATAAATATTTATTTATTTTGGTCATCTCATTTTGAATCTGGTACTTTTAAACATATGTTCTATAAGTTTTCTCTTTTGAAAAATGTTTGGTGCCACGTTGTCACGTGCAGATGGGAATCGGGAGATTGGCAGCTGAATGTGCGTTGGCGACTGCCACAGCGGCATGGGGCTTACCTGTTATGGTTTGGCTCCTAACTTCGTCTTCCAGGGCCTATGGCGATGACATCGGGGATCGAACCTGTGTTGCTTCGTGTTGTCTAGTTTCCAAGGCGAGCACGTTGCCCCTGAGATATCCTCCTGGGACAATAGGGACTACAGAAAATACATCCGGCTATAGTGGAATGGATAGATGGAACTGCTCTGGCTTCTGGTCCCCTGAAACACAAATCAGAACCTGTACTATTGAACATCAACCAACATAAGGAAACTCTGGCATTTGACCTTATTCAATCACCTTCATATCCCTTGGTGTTAGGTCTGCCGTGGTTGGTCTTCCTTAATCCCTACATTAATTGGGCCACTCAGACTTTAATTTTTTTGTTCCAATCATTATACCAGGAAATGTTGTTCTGTTTCACTGGAGACCTTCGACTATGCTAACTCTGACAAGGTATTTTCATCTCCTGAGGACATACCCTTACCACATACCCTTAGCACATCCCTTTGATTGTGATATAAGGTTACGTCCTGATCAATCAATTCCTCATGGTCGAGTATATTCCTTTACCACACAGGAGCGAGATGAGCTGAGACGATACATCACTGAATGCCTTAAAAAATGTTACTTCCACCCTGTGTACTCCCTGGCTGGGGATCCACTATTTGTTGAGCCCAAGAAAGAGGGCACCCTACGGCCTTATGTGGACTACTGCTTGTTAAGCGATATAACCATAAAGGACAGATATCCACTGCCCCTGATACGCGATATCCTAGAGTCCATGCATGATGCCCATGTGTTCAAGAAAATCCATCTTTGGGCAGCCTGTCACCTGGATTAAACCAGGAGTTGAATGGGAAACTGCGTTTAAATCTCCCTTGGGGCATTTCAAATATCACGTAATGACTTTTGGTTTATGTAATGCCCCAGCAGTATTCCAGTGATTTAATGGATTCAATTTTTTCAGATATACTCTAACAATCTGGGTTTACCTTGATGATACTCTCAAATTTTCCAAGACTCTTAAAGAACACATGGTCCGTGTCTCTGAAATTCTTAAGAGGTTATTGGATACCCATCTCTTTGCCAAGGAAGAAAAATGTGAATGTCATCAAAAGCAGATTGAATTCCTGGGATATGTAATTGATGCAAGTGGCATCCAGTTTGATCTCAGGAAGATCAAAGCTATTATAGAATGGGCTAGCCCATGGGACATAAAGTCTTTCCATTCTTGGGGTTTGCTAATTTCTACAGATGCTTTATACCTGATTTTGACCCAAAAAACTACACAGATTACATGGTTGTTGAATAAAGGGGTTGTTTTTTGTTGGGATGAACAAGCAGAACTAAGCTTTCAGGACATAGAACCAGAGTTTATGAAGGCCCCCATTCTAAGGAACCCCAAGAAAGGCTTTTCTTTAATCATTGAGATAGATGCGTCTGATAGTGCTGTTGGCTCCGTTCTGCTACAATGGAACCCTGAAGCCAATCTTGATCATGCCATCACCTACTAGTCTCAGCAATTAACCTCGAGTGAAAGGAACTACACTATCATAGAAAAGGAATTGTTAGCTATTAAAGACAGTTTCATGGGGTGGAGGCAACATCTCCTCTGTGGTAGATACCCTGTGTAGGTATGTACGGATCACAAACATTCACAGTACTTACAATCCTTGTCTTGCAATAACAGTCGTCAGGCACATTGAGCATTGCTCTTCACAATTTACTTATGCCACCACCCATATACCTGGAATTCAGAACATTAAAGTGGATGCATTATCCCGCACTTTTGACTACAGTACTGAATCTTCACTGATCCTACCCACTCAACATTTCCTGTTGGCAGTCCAAACCTTCTTGGATACATTGACACTGACCCCTATATGTCTACATTTTGGAATTCTCCACATTTTTGTATCCAGGACAGATTGTTTTTTTTTGTGACAGATTGTACATCCCTACCACTGACCTGCAACAAATGAGGTGGCTTACATCAATGCCAATTACACTGCCCTATGTTGTAGTACATTATTTTGTTCTTTCAGCCTCCATCCCAAACTCATGCCCATGCCTTCTATACCTGCTACTGCCATGCCAACAGTTGATACCCTAATCAAAATGTTACAAGATACCTATCAAACTGTATTCAAAATCTATGGGCAAGCCAAGGCACGTCAGGAATGTTTTGCATACAGACACACGATTTCCGCACCTCCATGGTGACAAGGTATGGCTTAGCACTCGTGATATACCACTGCGCAAATGTCCCTGGAACTTTGCTCCTAATTTTATGGGGCCTTTTGCCATTATCAAGAAGATCTCTACTGTGGCATTCTGTCTTGATCACCTTTCTAGTTGGCACATCCAGCCGGTGTTCCATGTGTCCTTTCTCAAACTGAAGCAGTCAGACACCTTTCATCATCCTTGTTTGTGTCCTGTTCCCTTCTTGAGTAATGAGGACCTTGAATATGACGTGGAAGCCATTTATGACTCTGGTTTTTCCAGAGGCCGTCTCCATTATCTGATTAATTGGAAAGGCTGTTTACCATGTGATCGTATGTGGGAACTTGCCTCACAGGTTGTAATTCATGAGCGAACAGGAGCTAAAAAACATGGTGCCGATGCGCAGTCATATTGGACATTCATTCCCATATATACAATGGAAGTCTATGCTCCTCTGACTTTAACTAGCAGATATGGGTTTCCGAAGTTCAGCCACATTTGCAGTGTTTATATTTGGAAGCAGAGATTCACACCAGAGTGGCCAGAAGCACGGAAACTGCTCTTCTGAACATCCGTGAGGACCTGCTCTTGAACCTCGACTCCAACACTCCATGTGTTCTCATTCTGCTCGATCTCTCTTCTGCCTTTGACACTGTCAACCATGCCATCCTGCTCAACCGTCTCCGTGATAACCTGGGTATCACTGGTCAGGCTCTGGCGTGGCTGACCTCTTTCCTTTCCAATCGACCCTCCCAGGTCCAACTTGGGTCCTTCCTCTCTGACATCTTTTTCTCCACCTGTGGTGTTCCCCAGGGATCTAATCTTTCTCCCTGGCTTTTCAACCAGTATTTGGCACGCCTTGCCCACCGCATCGCCGTCTGTCCCTACTTTCAGTGCTATGCGGACGACACCCAACTCATTTTCAGGCTACCCTCGGCCTCCTCCTCTCCTTCCCTCATCTCTGACTGTATGTCTGCCATCCAGGAATGGTGTGCCGCCAATGACCTCTGCCTTAATGCTAGTAAGACTGAGATTCTACTCATCGGCACACCCACTCCCTCCTTCCCTGTAGCTCTCTGGCCAGCCTCGCTTTGCCCTCCTCCTGCTCCTACCTGCAAGGCAAAAAACCTCGGGGTCATCTTCGACTCCACACTCTCCTTCTCTCCTCATATATCTGACATCTCTAAGAAGTCACACTACCAGCTGCACCTCCTCAGAGGTATTCTTCCCTTCCTCTCCTTCCCCCAGAAGCTCACTGTCTCCCGAGCCCTGGTTCTCTCGAAGCTGGACTACTGTAACAGCCTCTATCTTAATCTGCCTGCCTCCACTCTTCGCCCCCTGCAACTCATCCAGAACAGAACTGCGAGACTTGTCCTTGGCCTCAAGCCCAGGGACCGTATCTCTCCAGGACTGAAATCTCTACACTGGCTCCCAGTGCCTGCGAGGATTAAGTTCAAAACCCTCTGCATTGTCCACAAGGCCTTCTGGGGCCTGGGGCCTAAATACCTTCAACTCTCTCTTCCTAAATATCTTCCCTCCCGAGCCCTTCGCTCATCCATCTCCAACTCCCTCAGGGTCAGCCGCTTCTCGAAGCAACGAGCTGGGGGTAGATCTCTCGCCGTGGCAGGGGCCTCCCTCTGGAACAGCCTTCCTGCCTCCCTGAAACTTGAGGAGAACCATCTCCGGTTCAGGAAGCACCTCAAAACTTTCCTCTTTGCTTCTGCTTTCTCTCTCCTTCTCCTCTGCTAAATCCTCGACTGAATCTGAACCTAATCTGCAACTGGGCCACTCTCACCGACCTCGGTCCTGGGCCCAGCCACTCTCCTCTTGCACTGCCTCCCTGGCAACCCCTGCACTGAGGGACTGTTTCTGTATCCCTACAGCCCCCCCCCCCTTTCACAGCACTTGTCTGCACTTACCTTGCACTTGCCACCAGCTGGCCCTATTTATTTACTTTATTCTACTTACTTGTACTGCACTTCCCCCCTCCCGTTCCCCTTGCACTTTTCCCTTCCACCTCCCCTTGCACTTGCGCGGTCTGAATGACACCTGGCCTAGTAGGATCGTTGTCTGTCTTCCCCTTGTTCCCCCCTCCCTGCCTCGTCGCGCCTTGAAACACTTGTGTATAGGCGCGTAACAAATGCCATATCATATCATATCATATCATATCACCACAGAGGATAGTCGGTGCATTGTGTGATGAAGGACGCTACCAGAAGAGAGTTGAAGCTATGCTGGGAACGAGAGTGTAAGAGATGAACTGCGTTTTTCCACTATTAACTTTATTTTTCCACTCTACGCATCCATGCTTGTTGTCTGTCCTTCGGCAGGTGACGTTTGACAAACAAAGGACGGCAGGGACCAGTCTCCCCAAACGAGAGAGGACAACCAGGTAGTAGATTCAGATTTGGGACCCCGGGTGAAAAAGTCTCGTTGAGAGGGAGGATGCTTCCGCACCAGACCCCGTTGGAATATGTGATCTCTCTGTCCACCTGCCTTGGGCCGGTGGTGTCGCTGTGGCAGAGTTGAAGGTTTCTTCTTCTATTATAACAACAGTGATGTATTCTCTTTATATTTATTAATGTATATGGTGTAATATAACCAACTGTGTTTCTAGATGGCATTATATGTGCATGTTTATATCTATATAATAAAGGACTGGTAAAGAGCCAATTATATTCTAAAGTATGAGTGTTGGTGCAAGTTATTGCCTTTCTGAGCCTGTAAATATGTATTTGTGGTAACGAGGTAAGTGGTCCACCAGAAAAGGGCAAAGAGAAGAGCAAGACACAGGTGCATGCTCCTCACTTGAATTGGCAATTCTACCCGCCTTACCCTTGGAAACCCGGTGCCCTGATTGCCCTGGGGGGGCAGAGTGTTTCTCGAAGGCACACCTCCCGGTCCCGCAGACAGACACTGGGAGGTTGGCAGCTGTATGCGTGTTGGCAACTGTCGCAGCGGCATGAGGTTTACCTGTTACGGACTGGCTCCTCACAAAATCTTCTGGGGCCTGCAGCAGTGACATTGGGTGCCAGGTCTTGGGCCTTCCGTGGTGGTGGGGAGCCGCCATATTCTTCGATGGATGACACAGAAATGCCACAACGCTACGTCAGCCCCGCTCACACACCAAGGCGGTGTTGCTAGGTCACAGAACCCAAACAACCTTGCTTTTGCACTGAGGCATAATAGGAAAATTATTAATTACCGCAGTGCGTCGCAACACTCTTGTTGTGCATGCTCTTTCCTGCTGTTGTTCTCTTCCTCGTGCACCCGCTCTGTGGTGTATCTCCTTGCATTGCCACCTGCCTTGTTCTTACCCATATTTACCTAGCCTTCCCTGATCCTCTCACTCTGCCTATTGCTCCTTGACTTCAGTTACGTTGCCTTGTTCCTTGGCTTCAAACTCGAAACCAACGTGGTGCCCCTGCCAGTGCCTCGCACTGTTTCTGCATGAATATTCATTCAGGGGCAACCTTTCGTAGTGCTGGAAGACCAATCCTGCCTCCTGTTTTCCATTCGGGTTGGCAGGGGTAGGGTGGGTTTTTTGGTATTACTTGCAACAGATATTTAAAGTTTCCCTACCATTAAGTCTTGCCAATATCCTATTAGGCAGTCTAGTGTTTAACTCGATGAAGATGAAGCCGCCACATGTGATTTTTGACATTTATAGTAATGGCCATACGTTTGACAACATCTTGCTGCAACTACTTCAACAAAATTCAATGTAATGGGGTGGTGGAATAATATTTGTACCTAGAATGGAGAAACGTGTAGCAAATACACCAGCTCTATCTGCCAAATATGAGAAGAAATGGCCTTTCTTTATGAACTATTTAGATGGCACCAGTTCACAGTAAATCTTGAATATAATACGTATTACTTTCAGCAGGTATTTTGTGTTAATCTGATTACAAGGATGTTATATGAATTGGACAGTAATTTGATATACCATGTACAGACCTGAATAAAAAGCAATACACTTAAAAAAATAAAAATAAGAACATTGTTTGCAAGAGGATCATACCATTTGGAAGCCACGGTTAGGGGGACCTGAATCTGAGAATCTTGGTAGATTATAAATGTACAATTGAGATGTATTGGGCTATGGCACATTAGATGTGGTTCTCAGCCAAACAGGCTGCGGTAAAAACAGGCATTTCTCACCAGTGTAATAGCAAGTTTGTAGCTGCTTGTGAGCTGAGAGCCTCAGCCGTGGCCACAAAAAGCCCCACAACTCCCCTCCACCTCTATCAGCATCCACAATTTCAAAACGTGGGAGCTTAAACCTTTTTACCCAACGTAAAATACCAAAATCAACTTAATGTAGGTGCAGCAATGCCTCCACGCTTGACTATAGTCCGTTTTCTGCTTTGGTAATCAACACTGAAAGTGAACTACAGCCAATGACCCTGCGGATGGCTCGGGGAAGTATATCTTTACATTTTTCTTTTATTGGGAAAAGCCTTTAACACTAGTGCTTTCAATTTGGGGATGCTAATGCTGATATTCATCAAGACGGCGGGCCGACCCTACCTGTAACGTCCCTCCACCAAAGTTGGTGCCTGAGTGAACCGAGGGTCCCTCAACCCATGCAGCAGATCTCTTCCCAGCCGTGTCTGCCCACCTTCTCAGTGAATATCGTCTCTTTGTACCCCCCATCACTCAACATGGCTGTCACAAATATTGTTGAAGAAATATATCTCCTTGATGCCATGGTTATGTAGACATTAAAAAGGACCAATGTACTTGATACAAATGAAATGACCACCGGAAGGAGCACGTATCGAATTTCTAATTTGTGTTACCCAGTGAAGTGTTGTTTATAGGGGCATGCAAAGGTGAAGAGCAAATAAGGAGCAATTTTAGCCTGGATGCCCACAGCCCCATTCCATTCTAGCTGCTCTGAGGCTCCCTGATGCACTGAGCATCCTTCAGATGAGGTTAATAAATAAAGGTCAGCTTGTTGCTAGTATCCTCTCACCCTGGCTCTCTTCAATGTCTATCTGGCCCCCTTGGCCCCTCTAATCTCAACTTTCTCCTCTAACTTTCAGTGTTACGCAGATGACACACAGCTCTCTTTCATTCTACCCTCAGCCTCCTCTCCCTCCTCGCTCATTCCTGACTGTCTATTCGCTATTCAGGGATGGTGCATTGCCAATGATATTTGCCTTAATGCCAGTAAGACAGAGATTCTTCTCATTGGGACCCCTGCTCTCGCGTTCCCACTCTTTTTCTGGATGCCCTCTTTGGGCCCCCTCCCCTCACCCTCCTGTGAGGCAAAGAACCTTTGTGTCATCTTCTACTCCACTCTCTCCTTCTCTCCTCACATTATGGACCTTGCCAAGAAGGCCCATTTCCAGCTGCACCTCCTCAGAGGTAGTCTACTTTTCTGCACTTCCCCAGAAGCTCATGGTCTCCAGAGCCCTGGCTCTCTCCAGGCTGGACGACTGCAACAGCCTCTTTCTCAATCTTCCTAACTCTAATCTTCGCCCTCTTCAACTAATCCAGAAAAGGACTGTGCGACTTATCTTTTGCCTGAAACCCAGGGGCTACATCTCTCCAGCTCTGGAATCTCTCCACTGGCTCCCAGTGGCCGTGAGGATCAAGTTCAAGATGCTCTACATCATCCACAAGGCATATCCAACTCTTCCTAAATACCTTCCTTCTCGAGCCCTCTTCTCAACTACCTCCAACTCTCTGCAGGTCAGAGGCTTCTCCAAGCAGAGAGTGGAGGTTTTATCTTAGGGGCCTCCCTCTGGAATGGCCTCCCCGCCCTTCTCAGACTTGAGACTGAAGTTCCCGAAACTGCTCAAGACCTTCCCTTTCTCCTCTTCCTTCTCTATCCATCTCCCCTGCTAATCTATCTGTCTGCTCATCCTGATTGGTGCGTGGTTGCCCTTAGAGTCACACAGGGTACCATGCCCCCCACCCACCCTTGTCAGTCACCCTGCACTGGCCAACCCAGCACTTCAGGTCTGGCACTGAACGCGTGTAGTCCTTTGCCGTCCCTGCACTTACTCAGTGCCCTGCTGCCCTTACTGCACTTCCCCTCTTACCCCTTGCCTACACTTCCCCATGCACCCTCTCCTCTGCACTTCACGTTTGCACTTGCACGATCTGAATGTCACCAGGCATGGTAAAATAGTTGGTCTTGCCATCTCTCTGTTTCCCCTCCCTTGTTTTGTTGAGCGTAGAAACACTTGTGTAGTGGCGCGATCCAAATACCATATCATATCATATCATGTGTACAGCTTTCATGGTGGGGCTCTGGAAAAGGCAAGCTTCCTTTCGGGCTCAATGATCACATTCTATGTTACACAATATTATGACTCTACATATGTGACCGGGTTAAAGTAGACATGCGAGGTCTGCTTTGGCCTCTTTGGGCCAGCAATTCTAGATGACTTTCCGCAAGGTACATAGTTAAAAGCACGTTTTGCAATACGCACCTTGTTTAACTTGTTGCCATCTTCAAGAGATCCACCTCCGACCTCCGGTCTGTCCATGTCATTCAGGCTAGCAAAGTCCAGTACTGAGGCCACCGTCTCCTCCCATGGATGGAGAGCCAGTAGTGGCAAGGTGCCCCCTCCTGGGACATTTGACTCATGCCGCTGTTCTGGCATCAGAGTACTTCCTTTTTGCAATCATCTGTGCTCCAGCGGTGCTTAGAGATGGCCATGATATTATTCCTGATGTTATGCCAGTTCTCTGCCTTATTTCTGACAGCTGTTTTCTCAACAAAGTGTCCAAAGAGGAGGGGTGCCTCATAGATGACCCCCACCACTATGGCACAGAGCGCCTGCTCAATAAAACAATCTTACGAAGATGCCTATTGCCCCCAACACCACACCTCTTGACGTGTTGCCTAGATGGTAGCAGGAAATGTGAGATTTCAAAATGGCCCCCACCATTCTTCCTTTTTTCACACGCATTTCACAATGAATAATAAATAGTAAAAACCACACTGAGACTTTTTGCCACAATGGGTATTCCACCTCTGCATCTGTTTTTCTACATGTGCAATTTACCTCTATCCACAACGGGCGAGTATTTCTCATCACTTGGTGGAGGACTTTAGATTTCCTCATGCAGTAATTGTGATTATTGCACGCAGATATCTTTAACGACATTCAGCCAAACATCACCATGAGGGCCTGACAGGAGAAAATGTAAGTTCATGTATGGTCTCCACTTTGATTTTACGATTACAAACCTGAAAAAAGAACAATGTATGTCAGAAATGAATTACCATTTTACAAATGAAGGAATCTATTGAAGAAAATGATATAGTTACATATGTTCTCAAAAATGAAAGTATAACCGAACAGGGATTCAGTTCTACTAGATCTGATAATAGAGCATGCTGGGTGGTGGGCTTTCATTCTAGCAACACCCATGCTGAGGCTCCAGGCGGGAGTTAAATGGAAGGTCCATTACCCCAACCAATCAGAAGGATGGCTGGTCTCTAGCCCTGTATCAACTGGTTCTTATGAATCCTTATTCATAGTAAAATGTCCATGGCACCTCCTATTAAAAGCTCCAGTGAGCACTGGGGTGTCCTTCGAAAATGTACCTGTAAACCAATGAAGTGTAGAGTAGCCAAGGCATCTTTTCTCTGGCCCGCTGACTGGCCAATGCCACTGAGCCAGAGGAGGGAGAACTTCACACTAACCACCTCTCCAGACCAGCGGAAAGGAGAACATGCCTTAGGTAACCTGTGTGAAGAAGAACACGATTGAGCTACCATCCTGAGTTCCTGATGAAATAACACACGAGACTCAGTTGATATTTTGTTCCAAAGGGGATTTTATAATCTTGTCCAGTACTTTCAACACACCTTGCTGCCAATAGAGACCATGTGATGGGACAAATTCCCCAAGTAAATCTACAGAACCATGTTTTGTGCAAATAAAGAGATAGGGCCTCACTACAACCCCAGCGATAGCCGTGCCGGTAAAACTGTGAAGTCAGGCGCCGGAAAATGTTGCTCCTCGCTCTCATTTGAGTCCCATAGGACTCAACAGGAATGGGGAGGACGGAAGGACCGTCACTGTGTGCATCTGCGGGTGGTGCCGTCCCGCCTGTCAGTTCTGATCTAGCGGGAGGGACGGCAGCCGCCCACAGAACTCGGAGTGTGCCGGTCCGGTAACAACGGTGCCAGTACCCTTACCGGCACCGTTGTTACTGGCCGGCACACTCGTAATGAGGCCCATAATATCCAGAGTTATGGCCCCATCAACTACAATCCCCATTCCTGTCCATGTACGAATGGAGGGTCTAAGAGAGAGAAAATAATAGTATATGGTATGAGTTTTGCAAGCTGCAGCGCATCTTCCTGCAGAAGTACTCATAACTGTTCTTTAACACCAGGTCCTTTAATGGCCTTTCCGTGGGCCTATGTTATGCATTTATCACAATGCTCAGGTGAACAAACTACAATAACTTACATTCATCTGTGTGTCCCACTAGCCTATCAAAATCATATGCAACCCTGCCGTCCTAGGGGAATTGTCCTCAGTTTGACGTGCATCCTGGTTCTTGGCTTACGTTCCAGACTCGAAGTGTGAACTTCTGTCTAGGATATGTCAAGTCCAGTTTGTGTGAGTCAGTAACACTCAAACAACCTTTTAAATTATGCAGATGCCTCTGCCACCCATGCACGCTAAAGGCTTAAGGACTCTTAATACAGTGACTTGGA
Source organism: Ambystoma mexicanum (assembly GCF_040938575.1). NCBI lineage: Eukaryota > Metazoa > Chordata > Amphibia > Caudata > Ambystomatidae > Ambystoma > Ambystoma mexicanum. The sequence continues at coordinate 287,469,096 of NC_090932.1, read as the reverse complement.
GTCCTCCTTTTTTATTCAATCTTTGCCTTTTACGTTGTCCTAGTGTTAGTGTTGCCTCTCACCAGTGTCTCCTGATGGACGTGACCCCACGAGGCAACCTCTGCTATCTTGCTGCCTTGGTGTTGCACAGGCAAACTTTAATCACACGTGTGGTGGGGACCAGCCTAACAAGAACCATCTGTTTCAGGAGTGTGCCTCCAGGGCAGCAGCTGGGCTCCCCACTCCTGGCCCTCTTCTTCTTTTATTCATCTGTCCTTCGTTGCAGCCATTCCCCAGACCTTCCGTTCTGCACCTTGACCGCATGGATTGCACAGTAGTAATGTCTTGGTCTCCAATATTCCATGCGTCCTGTATTCTTGGGCCAACCATTCATGAGCTAGCATTGATTTCAACATTGCAGCATTGGCATTTTCTAGCAAGAACAACAATTTATGGCATCTTTATATATATAAAAAAGGCATACTTCTAACAAACCTAACATGTGTACATGTGTTTATTCTATAACAAGTAGTTGTTAACCCCTGAATCAAAAAGTGGGGCATGAGTAATATTGCTTCCCCTCTTTGGGAGTATCCTCATGCCCAAGGATGGCACAATTAGTGCTCTGAGATTGAACATGGTGTTGTCTAAAGTGAACGGTCTTCTCAACAGACATTCTGCCTGAATGTCAGAAAGAGAGAGATCCTTCTCATCGGGACACCTGCTCCTTGTCCCCCCACATCCTCTCTCTGGACAGTCTCCCTAGGTCCTCTCCCCTCACCCACTTGTGAGGCAAAAACCTTTGGATCATCTTTGACTCCTCTGTCTCTTTCTCTCCTCACATCAAGGACCTTGCCAAGAAGTTCAATTTCCAGTTGCATCTCCTCAGGGCATTCTAACCTTCCTCACTTTCCCCCAGAAGTTCTCTCTAGGCTCGGCTACTGCAACAGCCTCTTCCTCAACCTGCCACTTTCCTCCATTGGCCCCCTTCAACTAATCCAGAATAGGACTGCAAGACTTATCCTTGGCCTCAAGCCCAGGGACCGCATCTCTCCAGCCCTAAAATCTCACAACTGGCTCCTGATCACCACAAGGGTCAAATTCAAGACCCTTTGCATCATCCACAAGGCCGTCTGGGGTTTGGGACCTCTTTACATCCAGCTTTCCCTCCTAAATACATACAGGGCAGAGTCCTTTGGTCTTCTGGCTGCAACTCTCTGCAGTCAAACGATTCTCCAAGCAGAGAGTGTGAGGTAGTTCCCTTTCCTCGGCTGGTGGCTCCATCTGCAATGGCCTCCCTTCCACATCAGACTAGAGCCAGATCTTCTTAAATTCTGGAAACTTCGCAATACTTTCCTTTTCTCCTCTTCCTTCCCTCACCCCCTCCCATGCTAACTCTCCATCTGCCACTGTGTCTTGGTCCCTTCAGAGTCATATGGGGGCAAGACCAGTCCCTCCAGCATCTCTTCTCAGCACTTGCCCTCGGGAGCCATTTCTGGGACTAGCCCAACTGGTCCTCCCTGTCCACCACACTCTTCCTCCCCTTCACCCCTCTCCCCTGGCACTTGCCACCTTGGCCTGCCCAGCACTTGCCTGGCACCCCACCCTTGGGGGCACCACAATCCTGCACTTCTCCCTCATCCCCTCCCCTTGCACTTACCGCTTTTTCATGCACTTTCACGATAGAATTGTCACAAGTCCAATATAACCCTTTTTGTTGTTTTACTTTTTGATTCCCATGTCCCACCCACCCTCCATCTTGTCTTGTGGAAACACCTATATATAGGCGCCATACCAATGTCCAATAAATACAAATAAATAAAACTGTGCCTCAAGCGAAGCTGCGAGAGCTTGCCTTTGGCCTGCTGAATGCCCCAGAAACTACAATCCCCATCCCTGTCCAAGTACAATAGGAGGGGCTCAGAGAGTGCACCTAACTCTGGACAGGATGGGTCTTGCAACCGCAAATGTGTCTTCCTCATCATTGCTCTTAAAATCGAGACCTGTAAGGGCCTTTCAACTGGCGCCGCGTATGTAATGCATTTACTGCAAGCGATGCTCAACTGAACCAACTACAATAGCTTAAATGCATCTATGTGTCCTATTAGCCTATCAGAATCAAGTAGAACCCCTGCGGTACAGGGAGACGAGTCCCGGGTATGATATCCACACGGTCCTTGTTTTACGTGCCAGGCTCAAAGTAAGCCCCCACTCTGAGACAGGTGAATTCCAGCCTGGTAGCCACCAACACTATACAACCGCGCCAAATTTAAAAGTAGGAAGCTGCAGTGTGCCAACCATTTACAAGAAAGGTTTGATGCCCCTTCATACGGTCACTGTGCTGATGTTACTGGGGCCCTCACCAGCGATTTCTGCTGCATGCTGCAAGACCAATCCTGCAAGCTCACCACTCGAGCATTGCAGGGGCGCTTTTTCATCACTAGCGCGGTGAAGATGTGCTAACACCGGCAGCCCAGTTCATGCTCTTACCTCCAGGGTCATAGAGGACCTCCCTGCTCCTGGTGGCTTTCGCTGGCCCCTTATCTAGTCCTGGGCTGCCCCGCTCACTATCCACCCATGGCGCCAGTACATTCACATGAGGCTGTCTCCTCCCCCTGGATATTCGGGCTGCCATGTCTGCACCCTACCACTCTCCAACATATGTGCCAGGGCGGGCCCAAAATTGGGTTTTCACCTGCACGACCACTGTAGGCGCGTACTCACCATTACCTCTCCTTGCTCCTCTGTGTCAGTCCCTTCCTGCCCTAGTCCATCCCTGCTCACAAGACCTTGGTGACTCCATCTGGGTTCTGCTTCCCCTGGGCCAAATCACTGCCACCATAGCCCAGGCGTGCTGAGTTTGGCAACAAGTCGTCTGTGGGGCTCAGGTTAGGCCCAGCCAGCTGAGCCTTGTCGCCCTGGAGGTGGGGGCGAATGGGGTCACCACTGGCGATAGCCCCTTGGAAAGGTCCCACAGTACTGCTGCTCTTGCGCTCTCTCACTGCGGGGAAGGACAGCAGCCAAAAGGTGTCTGGTCTTTTCATCTAATGCCATTGCATCTAATGCAATTTCATCAAATTTTTTCCATCTAAAAACTTTGCATCTAATGCATTTATTTGGGGGGTAAAGGGTTAATTTGTTTTAGGTGCATTATAAAGGGTAGGGAGGGAAAAACAAAAAATAAATAAACAAAAAAATGCATTAGATGCAAAGTTTTTAGATGGAAAAAAACTTGATGGAATGGCATTAGATGCAATGGCATTAAATGGAAAGACCATAAACCCAGCAAAACCTTTGTCACCAACATTGCAAAGAGTCCCTTATTCTGAAGCCAACCATTTGCGAGCCAGCATTATTTAAAAACACACTACAGAGATTACCAGTTACAAAATAGAATAAAAAGACTCAGTGTGTCATTCTAAGTCATAATGGAATGCTTGTAACAAACCAAAGATGATTATGTATGTTTCTTATCTTACAGGTAGTTGGTAACACACATAGTATAACGCTCAGTTGAACCAGGGGTTACACTAACAGCCAGCAAAAATAATAGCTCGTCCTTCTGCACATCAGAAGTGTCGGATATATGTTCATTATGAAGAATCCATACTCATAATCACAAAGATGATCAAAGTTACTAATATGAGCAGATATCAGCATCAAGGATTAAAGTTATGATTGCACCGAGACTGACGCAAGAAGAGTCACTAATGCCTCTTTACACGTCAGGTTTGTCATGTTTTTGCCTGCCTTGAAATGCCATTCGTGCATTGGCCACAAATTTGCACTATGGCATTTTCGATGTTCCCACAGGATTGCCACATGGCACTCTTCCATTGCCCTCTAAATTGCCGCACGCCACTTTTTCATTGCCCGCATTTGTGTTTGTATTTATTTATTTGCATAGCACACCAAGCCCTCTGGCATCTGGGCGCATTACTTAGGTCACCTAGGCTACACAGGTACCTAGTTACATTGTCATTGTGCATAAGCAGAAAGGAACATACAGAACACTACAGAGAAATGGTACACAGTCAAGATTATGCACATATGAGAAGTTGTATCGGTGAGGTGCAGTAATTACAACAGTGCTACAGAGAGAATATATACAGTTGGGGGAGAAGGTTAGTATTAGGTTGGTCGGTTAGTAGTTTTCCTTGGAGGTGAGCCAGTTTTTAGCTTTGATTCTGAAGGTAGTGAATGATGGCTCTGATCTTAGATTAGTAGGTAAGGAGTTCCACATGTTGGAACCCCTGGGTCCCCAAGGAACGTTCACATTTCCACTAGAATTTCCCCATGCTACTTCCACAGCACACAGCACACAAAACATGGTTCCCTCAACACAGACCGCTCTATTGCACAGCTGTACTCCCACAATATCACAGCACACATGCTATCACGTGCATGGCCATTCTCACAGCCTCTACTAGACACATGCACAAAAAACATGCGCTCCTGTCTGGCGGTGTATGTCCCGCCCTACCATTGGGCCGCCCCTAGCACATACACACTGGTTAGCCTGAGGGAGTGATAGATATAGCTCTGGCTGACCCTTCCAAAAGAGGAGAATTACTCAAGACTGCATGTTTCCCGTTAAGTTGTCCCATGTAGGGGTGCACGGAACCTAAATTTCAGGGGGAGAGGAGCAGCTACACCGTCAAATGTTGGGAGAGGCGCTAACTTCAGAGACGTTGGGGGAGGGGCAAACTTATTTGTGTGGTGGGGAATAGAACCTCTTTACGCATTCTGAGACTATTCTAGAGCAGCTTCAATGTTACAATGTTACAAGCAATTAACTCTCGCCTTTCAGTGTGAAAGCACCCACTTAAGGGCTGCTGTGAGAATGAGTGGTCTCCTGTCCCCTCTCTACCCTTCCAATCACTCTCTTGGCTGCCACATCACGATTTCAATTGCCTAAAAATGTATGCATATGATTGCAGGGGCTTGCAGAGGAATGCTCTAGGTTAAAAATTGCAAAGCCTTTGTTGACAGAAGCCCAGCTGCCGTTTAAAATCTGTGTTCTGTTTTTGTTGCACTGAAAAGTGAGTGCAAAGTCAGTGCGTAGTCATTTTTGCAGTACAAAATTACATTGCACAGACTTTGCACTGCAAAAATACACTTTGCACAGTTCCATGAATCAGGGTTTGTGTCGGCAGTGCAAAGTCATTTTGAACCGTGCAAAAATTCCATGAATCAGGCGCTATTAGGCCTCATTATATTACCACTCTCAGTCTGGCGGATTTACTGCCAGTTTATGAGTGGCTGTATAGTGCTGTATTTTCAGTTTTTCACAGTGCAGTAAACATAGCTGTAACAGATTTACCACCATTTATTTTAGCACCAACCGCAATCTCATAATGAAGCCTACTGTGATGTCACATCACTGCCTCATTAAGATTGCCATGCCAGTCCACATTGCCCACAGAAAGTTGCTTTTAATTGCTCGTAGAAAATGAACAGGACCATTTCCCAGTCCCTCCAAACACGGTGTCATTTAATTTTCACATTGCCCCTGTACCCTCTGCCCACACACAGTGACTGGCTTTTGCCGGATGGATTTCTACACGTAGGGTACCACACATGTTTGGCAGCACATACATCCACACTCACACAAACACTTTCACACACACATGCACATTTATCACACACACAAATGCACACTTACACACACACCCACGCACACACACAAATAAACAAAGTGCATATGTGTGCCCCACACAAATGATGTAGTCTCTGGTCCCTTGCTGTGCCAGACCCCAGCACCCGCTTGCACGGGCACATGAAGGGTCAGCCAGTGCTGGTTGACTCCCATCAAGGGCAAAGCTTAAATTCCGAGATCATGTTAAAAAATGAGATCAGATTTTCAAACATAAAGTTGCTATTGGATAAGGTACTGGTCCCTTACCTAGGGATTAGAAATACCTCTAGTGCCGCTCACATGTGTGCCCAGAGGATGCATCCACTGAGCTTTCTTGTAATTCAGAGATCTCTCTTCATCAAGGTGACCTTGCACACTGTAAACGACCAACCAAATTATATCGTCTGGGGAGTGTCTTTGCTCCATTTAGTGCTGTAGAGGCGTAGTCAGGGTAGGGCCTGAGAGGGCAAGGCCCACCCAAAATCTTTATATTCCCACTCAGCAGCACGCTGTGTATATTTACAGAGGTTAATGTCACTTTGGTTGGCCCAACTGCATTAGCTTCAGGCGCCACTTGTTAGACAATCCTGGCTAATGGTTCAGTGTTTACCTTACACTGTATTCTGCACCAATGTTCCACAATTCTAATGCATACTACTCGCATGGTTTTCCCTATTAAATCACAGGAACATTTTATACAATACACAACTTTGGTGGATTTGCAGTTATACATCTTTTTGAGTTCCCTATTCTGCTCTTTGACTTAGAATTAAGTGATTTTCCCAGTGTGCTTACATACTGTACATGTACAACATGGGTATTGTCCTTTTACTAGACCTACATTCAAGTGTAGATGTTGGAGTGGATGTGACATGCCTTGAATGTACAACCTGGTCTTCAATGTTTTTAGATTTCTTTAAGTCAAACATCAGCAGTACACAGGCTCTAAACACCTGTTGCACCAGGGGCCATCATTTATTAACATAACTCCTTATTTCTAGTGTGTAAGGGCAACAAGTTGAGACACAGGTCATCCCATCCTTATCTTTACTAATCACTGTTTTGTTTTTTCAAGCAATGTCTCCAGAGGAGTTACGTTTTTTTAGTGTCTTAATAATCTTTTTAGCATAGCCCCTCTCTTTCAATCTCTTGTATAATTTGTCAGCATGTTGGTCAAAGTCGTCTAAGATAGTACAATTTCTCAGATATTGTTCGTAAGGTAAATTATTACTTTTGCACCACGGATGAAAACCTCTATATTGAAGGAGGGCATTGCGATCAGTGAATTTTCTAAAATGAAAAACCTTTGAAAACTGTTGAAAATAAATTGCTCACACTTTTGAGGTGTTATCCTGTCAGATGGCTGTCCTTTATTGGACTTGTTTTTTTAGGCACACTGAGTAATAACACCTGGCATAGTGGTTTGAACTATTCCGTAATAAACTGTGTATTCACAACAGAGTCACTGTTTAACAGCTGTCAAAGTTTTTAATTTTAATTAAGGATACAAACTTAAGTGATCACCATAAACTAATTGCAACATTGAATTTTGGCTTGGTGCAATCTGAATATAGTGTTCTTGCAGACCTGTAATTAAATCCTAAAACTAATTGTATAAAATGCAGGCCAAAACTGTGAAATTTGTTAGAGATGGCAATATTATAATAGCACCACATTAAGAAAAAAATAGATGAATTTAAAACTATCAACTTTGCCAACTCTGCTCATGATGGCATTGATAGTTCACCTAAGAATGGGGCAAATAAACAACACACCCACATGTATATGATGAATTAGTCAAACTAAGAAAAGAGAATTGTACAAGGATATCATGTCAATAAAGGGACTGCTTATTTATTACACATAATGAGCAAGTGGAAAACAAATGGAAACTTCACCAGAGATACAACAACTGCCTTAAGTGCCATCGCTATATGCTATGTCAAAGAGATGTAGAGGACATGTTAGAAGTTATTCGCAGGAAAAAGTAAACTCATTTTTGGTCCCTCATCCGAAATCTTGACCAAAAACATAAGAAAAGAAAATACAAGCCCATCACAGAGGACAGTTGGGAAAGATACATGGTTGCCCTATGCAGATGCTGGTCATTTATATTTTGCCAAAGATTCATAAAAATGTGATTGAACCCCCAGGAAGGCTGATAATTGTAGCTACAGGGAGCTTATTAGAACGACTAGTCCAATATAATGATAAAGCTATACAGCCTTTACTTCAATCCTCCAAGAAATATGTCAAATATACCACTGACTTTTTGTTGAAAATCAAAGAAATTCAATATGAAGAGGGATGTGATATTTTGTTCACAATGGATATGTGTAGTCTAGACACAAATATAACACATGAGGCTGGTCTAGAAGCAATGGAATGGCTTTTATTAGCCATGGATGACTGTGCTGCTAACAACATTTTTGTATTGAGCCTATTGAAATTTGTGTCATGTAACGCTTTGAGGACACGTTTATTGTTCAAATCGCAGGGACCTCTGTGGGCGGAGCTATGGTGCCAAGCTATGCAAATACCTATATGGCCTATCTGTAGGAGAGATTTGTGTTGAATGACATAAGATGGAACACTCATTTAAAGTGCCTTTATAGATTTATAGATGATGTTTTTGTTATTTGGAGAGGAACATTGAATAAACTGAATCAATATTTTGAATTTATGAATCAACTAGCTCCACAAATAAGCTTTACCACACAGCACAGCACAACTAAAATCCATTTTCTTTATGTTGAATTGTATGTGAAGGATAATAAATTGAAATCTACAGTCTATACAAAACCCTCAGACAGAAACAGCATTCTGTTGGCTTCGAGTTTCCAACCGAAGCGCACAATTCAGCTCAACCATACAGTCTGACTTTATGATATAAGAGGATTATATCTGAATACCAGGAGTTTGCCAATAAATCAACAGATCTTCATACTAAATTTGCTGAAAGAGGTTACCCATAGGCGACAATATTAGAGGCTAAAGCGAAGGTAGAAACAGTGACTAGAGTAAAAGCACTAATGCCCATTCGAAAAACTGTGAAGAACAATTTGTTTACATAACATCTTCCTCTCAACAGTGTTACGAAATCAAAAGAATTATCAAAACGAATTGGGAAATTCTGAAAATGGACCAGACACAATGTCAGTTATTTGGACAATTACCAACATTTGTATACAGAAAAAGCAATTCAGTAAGAGATTATCTAGTGAAGGCAGAGTTCATTGATAATACATCTCTGAGAACACCATATAAAGGAACTCTATCATGTAATAATTGCCAACATTGCTATAACATCATAAAAGGGAATTACATTAATCATCCATATACTGGCAAAAAGATTGAATTAAGACACACTACAACCTGTGATTCTTCCAATGTGATCTATGGAATTAGATGTCCCTGTGTTTTTTTCTGTGTAGGTCTTACCAGAAAGAAAGTTAAGATAAGGGACCGAGCACAAATCTAATGTACGTACACATCAATTACATTCACCTGTTGCACAACATTTTGACACTACTCAACACAATATTGCACAGATGAGATTCATCATTTTAGAACATGTGAAATGTCCTAAAAGAGGGGGTGATCTGATAACTTTACTTCATCAAAATCAGATGTTCTGGATAGAGCGCCTTGAAGCTTTGAATCCAAGAGGTATGAATTTGAATTTGATCTCTCATGCTTTTTGTAAATGATGCATCGTTTACTCGAGGAATTCCATGTGGGTGGTGAAAATATAAAATGATGAATTTCGAAAGAAGCCTGTTGCGAATATGATTGTGTATTTAGATTTGTTAAAAATTCAACTTTAGAAAGACAGTACCACTTTGTACAAATGTCGACCATTTAAATCACGATATGCAGAGCAACTGAATCCCAAGGCAGATTATCCTAAATCTGTTATTTTGAAACTGGTTATATCTGTAAATTAATTACTTGTATTAGAAAAACAGATCATCAATAAACATGGTATTAAAGAAATACTTGCAAGATCTTGGGAACATTCGGCAAAGTGTAGCAAATTGAATCTCATTCTTGCAACGTGACGTGTACGAAGGACCGTTGCTATAAACAAGAAATATCTATAAAAATGGCCACCATAGGGCTTACATTAAACAACGTGTAGTATATTTAAATATGAAAGATATACTTGAGAGACCTTGATAATATATAGCTAAGTGTAGCGATTTTAGTTTCATTCTTGCAACGTGATATGTGAATGAATGACCATTGCCAAAAACAAGAAATATGTGTAAAAATGGCTGATGCTAACAAAAAGAGATCCGCAACAATGTATGGGAGTCGAGAAGTCACATGATTGTGTGCCTTGACGATATAATGCCGGCTCAGGACGGGAGGCTGTTTTCAACAGTTTCCCGATTCCCGTGTCAGGCATTTATAATTGAACAAGAGGTGAGTATAGTTAGCATTGTATTTGAATACATGCATTTCTGTGAGGGACAACCTAGAAATATTGTGCTATTTAGTTCGGCAAGATGACTCCAGTTGAATCGCCACATAGAGGGTTTAATTGTGGACAATAGATGCCGTTGAACATCAATTACTTTCTGAAAACACTTGGAGAGCTAGGATCACGCAACAGTATGCGTAGCATGACGTTTTCTTTCTTACAGATTACTCCGACACAGGGTGGGAGGCTGTTTTTTCAGCCTTCCCCTTTTTCCTGTGCAGAGTGATACATATAGAACATAGAAAAGTTAACAGTGCAAGATAAGAAGTGAACATTGCACGTTAAGGAGAATTGCTTTATAATCAGGACAATATATCCTCTTTTATTTTGAGGCTGAATGAATAGAAAGTGGCTGGCTTCAAGTTGTCTTATTGATTTAATGGAATAAACGTTTTTGGAACAAATTAGAGATTTTTACCAGGTTAGTGTGGTCCACATAGACATTTATTATCACTATAGTTAAGGGTTTAGAAAAAAGAATAAAAAAGGTGATTTATTTCCCTTCTTTTCAGCTTCCATAATGGAGTATTGCTCGTGAAATCACTTACTACAGGTTAGTGCCTCTCTAATCAAATCAACATTCAATTAACTTTAATTCATAGTGGAATAAGGATATGGGTTTAAGGTTGACCCATTATCTCTTGTCTTTTACCTTACTAGATACTGAAAAGGATAACACCTACACTTGAAGAAGGGGCGTAGCCTCAAAACACATACTGTATAATCTGTAGAAGAGTTTAAAGATCAGTGTTGTACCCCCTTTATTGATGCTTTGTTGCTCTGATTCAAACATAGGATTGTTATCAAATTATTTGTGAACAACTCTACTGTTGAAGGACATTTGAGTGTTGCTAAACTCAAAAGATTGTTACCAATGAATTGTCTGTGCTCCTTTGTTCCTCTTGTATTAAATGAAACTGTTACTTATGTACATGATTTCTTTCAATGTGACAGTATTTTGATTAACATGAATTGTCTCCTTATGAATATATATGACACTCACACTTCTTAATTTGATTAAAAATCTCTTTTTGAAACATATAAATGGGGAATTTATTTTTCCCCTCATTGGAGTGACTGGGTAACTTGTCAATTTCTTGACATGCTGTTTGTTGTGGATCTTTCATGTCCCGGTAGCCAGGGACCACCCAGGGCATCTGAAGTTGATAGAAGAGCCAAGAATTTATGAATACATTGAAAGGTGATATTCAAAAGTAGTGCATCCCATTCTAGGTTTTCTTGCCTATACAGTGTTTCACCGAATGATTCACAGATAAGAGTGGAGGAAGGACCCGGGGAAAAAACTATGAACAGTGGTGACATTCTGCAATTGATCAAAAAAGCATCAAATTCCCAGGCACCAGGCCCAAATGGCCTTAGTACTAGAGTTTCTAAGGGTGCACCAGAGTTATGGGCTTCTACCCTCTATTGTTTGAAGACATTTGAAATATAAGAAGCACTCCCAAATCATGGAACATATCATATATAATAGCTATTTATAGAAAGTAGGACAAAAATAACCAAACTAATTATAGCCTGATCGCCTTACTAGATGCAGAGAGTAAGATCTTTGATACTGCGAAATATTGAAGCTTGGGCCCGATCAGAGGGCAGATTGGCCAAATTTCAAGCAGGGTTTAGAAAAGGAACCAGCACCTCCCTAAATTGATTTATTATGGATATCTTCTTTCAAAGGGCATGTGGAAAAGTGGCTGTCACATTGTATGCTTCTTGCATAGACTTATCAATGGCATTTGATATGGTAGATCGTTCCGATTATGGCTCAAGCTTTGTACCTGGAAAATGCCAGATAAATTGCTATCTGATCTACTTTCATTCTACTTATATTCAAATACTAAACTTAGAGTCAGAATGAATTTACAGGGAGCCTTATCTAAGGATATACCAACATCTAAGTGGCTCCGACAAGGATATTAGTCCTGTGCCTGTTTAATTTATATGTCTTGTCATTCCAGTGATGAAATCAACCCACATGGGGCGTTCCTCTGTCCCAATCAATGCACCCACCATCTGGAACTCTCTCCCATTATTTATCCACTGCATAGAGGATCATCTTGCCTGGAGTGCTAACGGGCGCCCACCCTCCCTCGTGGGGAATTCGGACACACAAGAGGAATCAGCTAGGTGGATCATTGCACTCCTTCCCATGCCTATACTACACTCACTGCATGACTAAAACTAATATGCTTCAGTCCTTATTCACAGGACCCTCATGTGCTGTGTTCCATAGAATACAGCTGAGTCTCACGAAAAATTAGGTCCAGCTGTTCATATAGCTGTAAACCTTTCAAATACACTCCATTTGTCTATACCTTGCCCTAAGAATACATCACCCTTGACCTAAAAGCACTGTGACCCATAGAATGCAGCTGAGTCCAAAGCAGAATTCGGTCCAGCTGTTCACATAGCTTGATTCTTTGACAATTTGACAGAGCACCCGTTCCCAAAGCTGTTGTAATATGGGCTGCTGTTAGAGACATAGCCATTCTCTATCTCCTGGCCACATAGAAGGAGGACACAGTCATGGAAGATGTGATGATACCATCTGATTTATTACAGTACTGCCGTCTTTGTGACTTTGTGTGTGATTTCCTGTGCAAGCTTAGGCTGTTAAAGGTGGGTGTTCTGTTCATCCATGACAAAGCTGAGTACTGATTTGTTTGGGTTTTGACTTTCTAGTTAACCTTGCGGTCCTGTTGTGGTTAGAGTTTGGGAAGACATTGATTTTCTAGTCTTCACGGTAGAAATTGAAATGATCATAGACATGACATCTTCTCACTTAATCTGCGTGAATGGATGAAGATATGCATTGGATATGAGAGAGGTCACTGTTGAAGGCTCTCCACAATATTTACGTCATGGTATCCATTGTGTGGAAGGATTTTTAATATCAATTGGTTTAGTCTTGAAATAAAGGTTGTCAATTTCATTTAACTCATCACTGTGCTGATACTGTAGATGTTTAAAATGTATTTACTGTGGTGGGGGACAACCAAGATAACCAGGACTATTTTCCCCACAGTGTATAACAGACAACTGTATGAAGAGACTGTGTCATGCCTGGATGCAATATCAGAGAAAAACTTTGACTCGCATTTATTCTAGCAGGAAGAGCTGTGAGAATTAATTTTTGTTATGTTTTTTCAAGGAATACATTTTAACTTTATGCTTGAACCACTTGAGTTCACTGTTGCTGGACGGGTGATCTAAAAACGTGGGCTCTTGTCCCTGTAGGTGGAGAACTGTGCAGTCAGTTCTACATTGTGGTTTTATGGGCTCATTCTTTGACCAGTCCAATGTAGTTGCTAGGTGGCTTGGCTCTATCAATGGGTCCTCTGTTTGTGCCATGGCCAATGAGAAGCCAGATCTATCATTTGAGCTGGCAGATCATGAATCAACGTGTGGTGAGTCGGATGTAGATTAGATGCCGGTACAGTTTGACTGTTCTGCCGGGATAGACCTGTGATAAGGCATCTAGTAATGCATCATATAGTGTTCATATGCAATGATGGACATTCCATTAATTCATGGCATGCACTTATGGAATGCCAATCATTGTATCTGAATAGCATATGGAGTCTATCTTGTTGAATTGTAGGAGTCATCCAGGGATTGGCAGGTCGGCGTCAGTCGAAGTTGTACCTGGCTCTGACTGAATCAGGATAGTAAGTCACTAACATTAGTGAGCTTGTAATTGCATAAAGTAAAATAATGTACACAGTCCCTGATTCTCTATCACTTGCAATCTTGCATGTTATTTTTGGGCCATGTTGCTTTGTTCTGCGTTACTCGGCTCAAGTAATTTTGAGGGCATTCTCAAGGGTGCGGCCTCTGAACTAACTGCTTGCGGATTGTTACCCCTTTTTTTTCTTGCATTTGTCCAATGTTCAAGCACTGGAGGAGCAGTGCATAAATGCTTGTCATGTTGTGAAAGGACACACACAACAAGGGAAATTGTGTTTTGGGCATTGGGGCACACCATAGATGAGGAACCTATGCGAAATTGATCGTGCAGAGGATACAAGTGCAGTATCTTGCCCAAGAGGTTCGTATATGAGTCACTGTTTTTTTGTTTCTTTATTTCCATGGTCAACTGCAAATAAATAATCTGGACACATTATTCTGCACCGAGTAGTCCGCAAGCATTGCTGTCGGTATTCATCTTATGTTAGAATGGTGCAATGCAAATGGATATTGCAACTAGACATTGATATTTTTGAGGAATTATTTTGGTGAAAGGAACATCATCTGTGGTTGTCTGTCAATAAAGTCGACTGGGATGACTTACTAAAAATAAAGGACAACACCAATACACCTTGTAACATAAGAACTTGAGAAGGAGTTGAACAGGCCTTAGGAGCCATGTTCGTGAATGTTTTTGGAAATAAGATATCATGCTAATTGTACTGAATGTAGCCCAGAAATCAATCAGGTGTTCACCCGTCTCTCAGGGTCATCATCTGGGGGTCGCAGCTGCGACCCCTGCTGTCTCCCTTGCTACCCCTATTGTTTCCCTTGCTACCCCTGGCCAAAACACCAAACAATCTATTTTTGTTTTTAACTGGCTGCAACCAGTAGCCAGTGTGTATTTGTCAAGGTCCATTGGGCAGGGGAACATGGTACCATCCTGTTTGGTGGTCACACAACTAAAATATCTTGGCAATATGGGCCTGTACACACTGATATTAATTCTACATATGGTGATGAAATGTATATCATATGCTATGTGACGCCACTGCCTGTTTTGTCAAGTGGTGAAAGGTTGTATGCCATCACTTCCTGTGATGTTACTTGGGCGTGGTGTCAAATCACATCACTTCCAGTGAGGTCATCAGAGGTTAAAAAGGTCGTGTGCTATCACTTCCGCTACCTCAGGCATTTTGGTGAAATGACAGCATCCCTGATGTCTCCATCTTCCTGCTCAATCTACCATGGATCTTGGCAGTATTAAAAGAATGAAGGGAGAGGACTGTGATAAATAACCTAAGTAAAGGTCATTTTTGATGGGAATGTCAAGTCATTTCATTTTTAGTTTTGCTATTTTAGGTTTACTGGAATGTCATACTGGTGGGAGGCAACATGCCATTGGTGTCAAGGAATGGGGGGAGCATGTGTACAATGCAAGTTGTAGTGATGCTGTTAAGATTGTTTTCCCTAAATCAGTCGCTATGATTCGTTGGGCCTCATTACGACCCGGGCAGTAACCATGGCGCTATTTGCCACCGGTAAACTACCGATTCCGCCACGGTGAATGGCGGAATTACCGCCCATTCCAAGGTTTGCGGGGGCGGTAATTCCCCATTCACCATTGCCCTTCCCCATTCCCATTTGAGGGAATGGGCTCAATGGGAATGGGGAAGGCGGTATTTATGGTACTGCAAATTGCGGTACCATTATTACCTCCAAAGTCCCTTTGCGGGTCCCGTCCTTAATGGCTGGTAAAACCAGCTGTTAAGGGAGGACCCGCAAAGGGACCTCGGAATTGGCTGGTAAGGGATTACCGGTACCAGTGCCCTTACCGGTACCGGTAATCCCTTACCGCCCGGGTTGTAATGAGGCCCGTAGTGTGCAAGAAACAGACTTAAATATTGTTTTTGTAAAAATGTCTCTAATTGTTGAGAGGTGCAGTATATTTTGTTGCAAATCAATCGAAAAGATGATGTCCATGTTATTTCTTTTATTACTGATTTGGATAATGAATACAATTAAGTTAATTTAAAAACTACAGACATTCTGCATGCCAATGCCCGTATGCCATGGCGTTGTTTTGCATCTGTTTCTCTATTTTCCCATGCGAGGTGTTGCAAAAAGAAGACAGCCGTGTCCAGGCAACTGTTGGTGTGGCTCCAACAATGTACTGTATGAAAAGGCAAAGTGGTTTTCAATTAGAACCGATGGCAGCAATGAGATTATCACATCATGTCTGCCGCAGCGTCTGTCAGTGAGCCAGTATGCAGCACCATGCCATTGGAAACTCTACTGTTCGTCAGCACCAAAGTTCCACTGAACTGCAATCAGATGTAGCACTGGCTTTAGAATGTACATGAAGTTAACAAGAACATCCAAGTGATAATCACCTTTGTCCAAGAGTATCAGTTTGTAGAGCTGCATCTTGAAGTCCGGGAGCTACACAGGGACGTCATTTCACCAAAATGCCAGGGGTAGCGGAAGTTACATCACAATGCCACGCCCCCAGAAGTGACATCACTGGAAGTGATGTCATTTGGCCACACCACATGTGACATCACATGTGGTGATGTCATTTGGCCACGCCCCTGTGTGACATCACAGGAAGTGGCTTCAGAAAGCATTATCCCTCAGTACACTAAGAAAATATGGTTACGATATCCACAGGGAACATTTCCTCCCACTGCCTGCATCAAAACTGTAATGCAGGCAGATTCACTGCAAACAGCAGGAAAAGCATGGCATGGATGTCCCTCTCAGCTTCCCCCTCCATGCAGGTAATTTGCTCCAAAATGGCACACATTACAACAACTAAAAACACACAGTTTGCCTCTGGAGCTCATTTTCCCAAAATGTGTAAATTTGTCTGGAAGGGACTGCTTCCGTTTGCACTTACACACAAACAGGCCTGGGCAGCTTTCTTCATTTGCACTACAGAGTCCAAAAGGCAGGTGTAAAATGGTGGCAAAGCACATTTAAGCCCCCCTTTTTGCACTCTGCAGTGCAAAATGAGTAAACGCCACCTGCCATTTACACATAGCAGGCAAAAGCTACACATGCACTCCTTTAGCTTTTTTCCCTTGGTCTACATCCCAGAGCAGGGCCCTGGCAGCATAGGGCACGCACAAATCTCCCCCAAAGCAATCCATAATTGGATCGAATGTATGGGAGACCATCACACAGGAGAATGAACCGTCATGAAATGATCTTATCCTGTGACCTTAAGGTTGCCAATAAGACAAAGCACTGGAGAATGCTGAATTCCATGCCCATAGCAAAGAGCCAACTGGGCATAACCACAGGCTCTGCCACTGGTCACTGTAAAGGCAGGGTGACAAAATGTATCAATAAAGTGAAAAATGTCAGTGAAAAAAAACGGGTTGAAAGAGACGTTACGGGTATGTTTATCTTGCAAATGAAAGCTGGAATTCTGTGAAAGCAACAGAAAAAAATTCAGGGAAATGGTGGTTGAGCCAAATAATACAATCCCAATAATGTGCCCGTTATGGTTGCTAATGGAACCAATATAACTGGGCCACTGCCATGCACTGTTCACAGCGCCACATGCACCACCACAACTGACATATACACGTGTACCCACAGTTGTTCCAGGACATGTGGAACAAAAGGAGCTCAGGTAAAAACAGTAGTACACTGCACTAGTTATGTTCACTTTGATTTTTTGTGTGATTTTGTATAGCACTTTATTTGAATTCCACCACAGTAGCACTGTATTAACATGTGTTACTATTGCACATGTGCAGTTCTGTAAAAAAATAAAGGCATAGCTCATAGGTGCTTAGAGGCAAAGGAAACTGAACTTTCCCCTGTATTTACAGAGCAGATGTCTCTTCCCAGCTGCACAAGTTACCGACTCTCGCTTGCCAAAGCGCTCCCCTTTTCTGCGCATCACTGATTTGCAAGGTTCCATATAGCAATTCACGCCATATTGTGAACGGCACACATGAGATTCCGACTGTGATATAATTACTTTAACAAGCATTACTTCAAAGACCTCATTCTGCAAATATGAAACATGCCATTAAACATGCATGTGGACCAGAGCCAAGGTCGGTGTGTAACGAATAGGGTAAGAGGAGGCCAAAACAATGACATTTAGCCCATAGACTGGGGAGGATAGTACCCCAGAAAAACGTGCTCCAACAATGACTGTTGTGCCTCAGTGAGGCGTGTGGAGAGCAAACGTGTTAAAAACATCCTGGGAGTCTGTGACTCCTGCCTGGGCTGGCCTAGCTGGCGCGGCGCTTGCTCCAACATGAAGGTCTGACGGTTAATGCACCACTTATAAGGAATGGGGGCGTTTGCTTTCCCGAGAGTGGGACCGGAAAGTAACGTGACCTTTGACTGCACTGCCTGACCTCAGGAAAAGGATTTTGTTAGTCTTTGCCATATAAGCAGCACCGTGCTTAAAGGAGCGCCTGTAGGAGTATGTATGGGGGCACAGTAAGGCATAGGCGTTATCCACAGTCCAAATTAGTTTACGCCTATGTTTTACAGCTGTGCTTGTATTTATTGTACAAGATGGCATTATGCAAATTCAGAATGGTTTTAGGACGAGAAAATCTCGACATCAAGTTCATACGGAGCCTGATGCCCTGAAATCCTTTCAATGATTGCAAATAGCCTTGCACTGTTGCCCTGCCAGGCTGCAGGTGGCATATCATATGAGCAGCCCTGACGGTAGCCGCCCCCCCCCAGCACAGACAGAACACACACTTACCGACCCCTCACTCATTTCTTAGCTTGCTCCGAGGACCCAGGGCAGGAGAGCAGAGTGCTTGCTCTGAGGTCGGCACACGCAGACAGCCACAAGGACAGGAAAAACATGTGTGCTGTGCGCTGCAAGAAGACTGTGTGCATGCTAGCTATGGCCACCCCCCGACCCTGTATTCCGATTGGAGGAAGCCGGAGGTTGCAAGAGATTGACAGCGGTCGCAAGCCAATGAGCAGCGGTCGCTCTTGTGAACTCTGGCCACCCTCAAATGACGTCCCTGGATCTACAGCAGGTCTGAGCTGTGATAGTATATGTCACTGTGGACACTGCATCTGTGGAAGCAAGTGATGTTACCAAGTCAAGATCCTAAGCATTATTGTTAGAAACATCCCATAGAGAGGCAAGGAGCACTGCTGTATTTGGTAAACATCTAGGGAAGGAAGTGGCAAACATAAGGGAGGTTGATGCAGTAGCTGATCTGGGCTTTAAAAATGTTAATGATCAAAGAAGAGGGACTTGATAGAGCCAACCATTGATTAACAAGAATTTCCTGCAAAGGATTGTCTGCCGCCAACAACAACATACCTGAAGATCACCATCATTCTCATAAAACATACTTGGAAGTCTTGGTTCAATAGGAACTTTAAAAGCCTATAGAGCGTTCAGACCCTTCTTGAGGGATATAATTCCCACGGTATTCACACCTTTAGTATAATTAATGCAGTTCAAGATGGTGGCCCAGTGGTCTCCCCAATTGATAGACAAAAACCAAACAAGCACAATAGTACAGAATATGCGTACTGCATTACAGAATGCCTGGTATGAATGACCCTGCAGACGTCGTCGGACCCGGACAGAGGACAATACTGAATTTGTTCTATCATAGATTTGCAAATGACATACACATGTATAATTAGAATGTGTTTACTTTTTAATCATGTTCCATGTTCATGAAGGTTGTTTGTTAGTTTTGTCATGGTACAGGAGCACTTTTTATCAATCAACAATAGATAGTGAAATGAAAATGTTTGTATACATACAAAAGTAGTACAACTTTGCCCACAAAGTGTCCCCTATTTGTTAGTAATAATGTGGTTTGGAAATTTTTGTATGCCAGCAAATGTCAATGGAAATTGCAAAACGTAGAACAACTCTTCTTTTCACCTCTGGCCACCAGCCGTGTCGCTTGCCATTGAAAAGTGTTTGAAGCTGGTGTATGATCGCATATGTGAAAGGAGGAGTAACTGCGATTTTTGCACATGTGTTGCAGTGGGTTACAGGAATATTTTGGTATCACATGCTAACTCCAAGCACCTATAAATATATTCCATATATTAGATTAATAAAGGTGTACGATTGTTATGCTTGAACTAAAATGGCGCTGGTGCGCAGTGTATTCTGGGAGCGCTCAGAGCCATGATGGATATTTACTTCATGCCGCAGTGAAAAGCTGCACACATTTTGCTGAGTGTTAGATTCACAGTGCTGAGGAAAACATGCTTTCCAAACCTGGTATGCGGTCAAGGACATTTCTGCTGAGAAAGCTAACTTTGTTATGGTGTGTTACTGTTCTCCATGGAGCGTGTTTTTAGAAGAGGGAGGTACTCTGCTCCTTGAGGGTGGCTGTCGATTGACCCAGCTGGCAACCGATGGCTGCTCATCAACTGCGCAAGTGCCATTTCCAGAAGGTTCGAGAACTGCCACCCCTTTTTGGAGTGTTTATATATGCGGAAACCCGGAGGTGGTCAGGTGAGACTTCAGCCGGAGGAGGACGCTTACGTCCAGCACTCCTGTGAGCTGTGGTGATCTCGGCCTGGCTGTTCCCGGGGTCTTCCAGCCGCTTCTGGGCGAGATGAGGAATCCAGTTACGCTCACGGTGATGTATTTCCTTTTGAATTCTTTGCTTCTTCTGTGATTTATGTCTATGTTATTTTTGTGAGTTATTTTTATGTTATCACTGGTTGCTTCTAAACTTTGAATAAATAGCCGTATAAGTGCTGATTATCTTCTAAGAGTGTGTGGTTGCGAGTTATTGCATCTTTCTGCGTTCAAAGTATTGGCTCTATAATTGCATTGGTGATTTATGTTTTTCCGTGCACTCTGAGGAAAGCAATACATTTTTGGCATCACGAACAGGATACTTGTGATGAGTTGTTCCGAGTATTCAAGAATCTGTTTGAACGTAGATAGGATTCGGTTGTCTTGCAAGTGAAGATTTTGAGTAGTGAAGTTTTTTTTTCCTTTGCTGGTGTGTGCGTGCCTGTGGGAGTGATTGCAGTGTGGAGAGAAAAATATATAGATATAAAGAGGTTTTGTTTTGTTTGCAATAATGAGTAGCTTGTTCAGGAAGAAGAGCGTTACCGCTGGCGGTGACTGTTCTGATGTTGTTATTCCAGGCTGGACTAAGAGTCCATATGATAAGTTGGCCCAGGCGTGGGCATGTGGTGCAGGTCTAAGTGAAACATGGGATCAAGGATTGGGAGATGCCGATACGTCTGATGTAATGGCATGCTTGCAACAAGTTCCAGTAGAACGTGGCAGAGAATGTGAGGCATTAGGTAGGCGAGGTTGGATTCTTTTGCATGCTTATAGGAAAATACATCAAATGAAGGTGGAAATGAAAAATGAGGTTTAGAGAGAGAGCTGGCTGCAGAAAGGCAGACTGCGTTAATACAGCAGATTCAACTGAAACTGTTTAAAGATAAGGCTGACTCATATTAGGCTGTGGCCGAGAGGGCAGCAGTCAGAGTAGCCCGGTATAAGTATAGGAAAAGACGGGGAGGGGTCAACAAAAGAAAGGTGGCAGCTGTAATCGCTACCGCTGGTGTGGACTGGGATCCGGATAAGTGGGATGGTGATATTTTTGATTCAACCAGTCTAGAAAGTAGTTCCGCAAATGAGTATGACCCTAAAATGGAAGGGAAACAGAAAAAAGTGGCAGCTAAGCCCGTTAGAAGACGGCGAGCTGGACCCCACCCGCAGAATCCTGCTGGCGGAATGGTGGATTTAACCACGCTGGAGGATTACACACAGCAGGAGGTTGGGGAAATTATTACCCGTTTGAGGAAAAAATCAGGGGAAGCTTTGTTAACATGGATGGTGAGATTGCTAGATGGGGGAGCTGCAGGGTTGTTGGTAGATTCTACGGATTCACCGCGTTTTTTACCCCTGTCAATTGACACCAATGTACAGGAGGTCTTAAGGGCAGGACCGCCCCCTGACGCAAATGGTCAAGATACTCAGGTGTCTTTGTTGAACCTGGTAGCCCAAGCATGTAACTGTAAATACCCCATTACCACAGATTGGCCTAGCGAAGAAACGAAGTGGTATACGTTGGGAGAAGCAATTCAAAAAGTCAGAGAGCATGCTATGAAAGAGGCTATTCACATAGCTGCCCCTGATCACATGGGAGCCGTGCCGCTCTCAGTTTCAACTCGAAACATGGTGATTAGAACCGCACCACCCGCATACAAAAGTGTTATTATGACTTTGTTCGTAGGTATGACGGGCAAAGCTACTGATGAGGTAGCGGATGCCATTCGGCAACTTCCAGATTTAGGGGAGTGGGATAAGAGCGATAACAAGCCACGGGAGAGAGAGGGGCATAGTGAGAGAAGAACCGAAGTCAGGCGGCAAGATAGCAAAGACTCCCGAGTGTCCCGAAAATACATGTTTTTGGCTTTGTTAAAAGATTGTGTGCCACACGAAGAAATTGATGGCATTAAAACCAGGTTAATGTATGAATTATACAAAAAACGAGGACTTGCAGCCAAAGAGCGCTATAAACAGGTTAAGAAACAGGTAGTCACCATGCCCCAGGGGGACACCTCACCTTCTGCTCCCCCTGCGGAAGAACAAGACGAAGGGTATATGGGGACACCTTCCCCGTACCAGCCAACATACGCTGATTTGAGAAAGGTGGCGAGTGCAATTTTAGAGGCAGAGTCGAGTCACACTCATTCGAAGTTTGACTAGGGCTTCGGCCAAACTCCGGTAGCGTCTGCCCGCATAAAAGTTGATAGGCGGCCTCATGTTGATGTTAAGATTTTTTGGGGGCCAGGAAATACACAAGGGGTGCGAGCATTGGAAGACACCGGGGCGGAGGCCTCTTTGATTCATGGCAATCCAACACGATTTAAAGGCAAACAGTTTACTATTACAGGTCTAAGGGGAAAGGAGACCCCCGCAGTACAAACAAAAGTGGAGATGAAAATAGGTAATTTGAATAGGCAGAAATACCAAGTGTTGATTGTCCCGATACCTGAATATATAAGTGGCTTTGCCATTTTGGAAGGTTTAACCTAGTGACCTTGTGGTAAAACGTACCAGTTTGGGGTGAGTGCATTGATCTGTACACCCATTACCGTAGGTAAATTTAAGATGCCCCCAGTGCAAGTGCCGGTGTCAACCAAGCGGGTAGCAATGAAACAATACGGCATTCCTGGGGGGCACAAGGAAATTTCAGACACCATCAAAGAGTACGTGGAGGCGGGTGTATTACGCCCTATTACCACCGCATGGAACAATCCTCTCTGGCCTATTAAAAAGGGAGATGGGTCGTGGAGGATGACGGTGGATTACCGGGAGTTGAATAAACACACTCCTCCCTTAGTGCCCGCAGTCCCAGATGCCATTACCTTGATTGAGAATGTCCAAAAGTTTGAGGGGACTTGGTATGCACTGATCGATTTAGCCAATGAATTTTTCTCTGCGCCAATTGCTGAAGAGTGTCAATTTATTTTCAAATTTGTTTATTGGCATTTATTAATTAACACGCTTGCAGGAAAACATATGCCAAGGTATAAGGATGTTGAAAGTTAATGAGTAGTTTGCATTTTCGTGGAGTGGACGTCAGTACACTTTCACGAGGCTACCTATGGGGTACATACATAGCCCGACTATCTGTCACCGGCTGGTGGTAGAGCACTTAGACAAGATACTGTGTAAACCTGACATACAAATCTCTCATTACATTGATGATATTTAGATTCAGGGCAAGGATAAGCACAGTGTGCAAAGCCAGTTAGATGTCATTATGGAAGGATTGAAGAAGGAAGGGTGGCAGATTAACCCGAGTAAAATTCAAGATTCAGCTGAAACAGTGATATTTATAGGGATTCAGTGGAATCATGGGCATCGAGAAATGGTGCCAAAAGCCCGACAGAAAATACTTGAATTCACCACTCCAATGAACAAAAAGCAAGCTCAGCGGTTTATAGGCCTGTTTGGGTTTTGGAGACAGCACATTCCCCATTTAGGGCAGATATTGGCCCCCCTCTACAAGGTGACATGAAAGAAATATGAGTTTCAGTGGGGGGAGGAGCAACAGAAAGCCTTTGAGCTGGTGAAAGACACCGTGCAGCAGGTGCTTGATTTATGGCCATTGAAGGAAGGCGAAGTGGAATTAAATGTGTCTGTACAAGACAATTATGCTAACTGGAGTGTGTGGCAGAAACAAGACAGGAAACGTGTGCCATTGGGGTTTTGGAGTCGTAAGTTGCCCGATGCTGGTAACTCATACACTCCGTTTGAGAAGCAATTGCTGGCGTGTTATTGGGCCCTTGTTGATACTGAGCAAATGACGGTGGGCCATGATGTATTAATGAGACCAGAAATACCATTCATGCAATGGGTACTGAGTTCTCCTAAAACGCAAAGAATAGGACATGCTCAAGAAGCCAGCATAATTAAGTGGGAATGGTATATTCAAGACAGAGCCAAATCAGGAAAGGGTGGAGTGGCAAAATTACATGAGAAAGTAGCCAACATACCGCCCTCAGATTACATACCACCGGAAGTGCCTGAAAAACCTGAGTCTCCCATGAAATGGGACTTTCAGCGATTTGACCGTGGAGCAAACAGAGCATGCTTGGTTCACGGATGGTTCAGCTCGATATGTGGGAACTGAGCGGTACTGGAAAGCCGTGTCGTACAATCCCAAGACAAAAAAGATGTTGACAACGTCAGGGAAAGGGAAAAGCAGTCAGTTTGCAGAGCTTTACGCAGTTTACCAAGCATTGAAACAAGAGACTCCTGGTCAATGTTATGTGTACACAGATTCATGGTCAGTGGCGAATGGATTGGCAGTTTGGTTGCCAACTTGGCAAAAGAATGGGTGGAAGATTCATTCAAAAGAGTTGTGGGGAAAAGAACTGTGGCAAGATATTGCAGAAATGTTATTACAAAGTGAATTCACTGTATATCATGTGGACGCGCATTGTGACACAGACTCCTTAGAACGTTGGTTTAATTCTGTTGCAGACGAACACACCAAGATTTCATTTGTGGATGCAGAGGCTCAGGAAGACGATTTGGAGGGTTTGGCCAAATGGGCCCATCAGAAATGTGGGCACCTTGGAGAAAAGGCTACTATCAGGTGGGCACAAGCTCGAGGAATCAGTCTTCCTTCAGAAGTAGTGAAAACGACCATTTTGCAATGTCAAGTGTGCCAACACCAACTGCATAGACCTATCCCTCAGATTGTTCGAGGTACATTGCGAAGAGGAAAATTACCAGGTCAAATTTGACAGATTGATTATATCGGTCCCATGCCAATCAGTAGAGGTTGTCAGTATGCATGCACTATTGTGGATACATACTCAGGATATTTGATGGTTTCGCTGTGCAAACGTGCAACACAACTGAACACCATCAGGTTGTTAGATCAGATCATACTACATTATGGAGTGCCTTTGCAGATTCAAAGTGACAATGGGTCACATTTCAAAGGCAAATTAATCCAGGAGTACTGTCAGGAAAAGAGCATTGAGTGGTTGTATCACGTAGCTTATTATCTAGCTGCTTCCGGGTTAATTGAACGAATGAATGGGTTATTGAAAGAACAGTTGCGCAAATCTGGAGATGGCAGTTTGGCAAGCTGGCGTGATCGTGTGTTTGATGCGGTGCAAGTATTAAACAACAGACCTGTGAATGAGCATGAAACTCCTTTAATGCGACTAATGACTCCTACTTTACAGGTTCAACCCAATTCAGTCAGAGAAGCACTATTGTACTGGGAAATTACTCCGGGTTCTTTAGCTCCCTATCGAGCAACTCCAGAGTCAGCAGGGGTAGACTTGCATTCCCATGAAGAAATCAGATTAGACCCGTGAGGGACTGCTGTAATTGAAACAGGGATTGGAGTACAAATTCCCCCAGAGCATATGGGATGCATTACCCCTAGATCTGGCCTAGCATTGAAGGGAATTCAAGTGTTGGGAGGGGTAATTGATGCTGATTACCAAGGCGAGAATAAAGTCATCCTGATGAATAGTGGGGACCAATTGTTATCGATCCACAAGGGTGATCGAGTGGCCCAATTGATCATTATTCCCGTTAAATTGTCCATGATTAAGAACGGGGAGCCTCCTACAGTGTTAACTACCCGTGGGAATCGCGGTTTTGGCTCTTCAGACAGTATGGTACCGGGTGCAAAGGTGTGGGTGCAAAAGCCAAGTGGCCCACCAGTGCCCGCAGATGTCATTGCATCAGGCAAAGATCAAGTAGTTTTAGTCATGGAGCCTGGTAGAAAGAAAAGGCAATATGTACCTGTAGACAAATGTTACCTGAGAGAGTGATGTACATCTCTGATATCTCTTTTCTGGGTTTGCCTTGTAGATCCTGTGTCTGGCTGGTGTAATTGTGGTACTAAATGGACTCCTTTTGGGAGAGTTAAACAGCCTGCTGCTACCAACGGAAAATGTCACATCTGTGCCAGTGATCAAGGGGATACTGATAGTGATGAATAATGTTGTCCCAAAGCAGCCTTATGCCGATGCCGAAAAGCCAGCCAGACCGAAGACATGAATTCGTGAAATGCGGCAAACACGTCAGGAGCAAGTGAAAACAACCTTGATGACAGTCATGCGAGAAGCATTTTCAGGACGGCAAAAACATTCTCCTATGATCACCCAGACGGAGAATATGTGGATATATCTGGCACAGCAGGTGCTCAACATATCGCACTTCTGTCTTACTGATGTGCCCAATGCTGAAGCTTTATTGACTACGTCTTTAGTAGCAGTACCGACGCCTGTTCCGGTGTTAAAGCATATCTTCGGCGTCACACACAATGATTCTTTGGTTCAAGATTCGGATATTAGGCAATCTTTTTCCGTTTATGAGTACTGTAAGAAAATTTGGAGAAATTTGACATGTGTTATTGCTTATAATATAACCCAAGGTGATGTATGCTATTTTATGACCTGCAATGCACAAGAAATTGGCAAATGCCAACAGATCGATTTAACCAAACAGCACAATCACACAATGTTTGAGAGACGACTGTGTTCGCGAGTGCCACGCACATGCACCAGTGTAAATAATACTATGTCTTGTAATCATACAGTGATAGCTGCCAGTCATTTGAATCATGTGAAACTTCCAACAGGATGGCTCTTTTCATGTGGCAACATCACATACACTTATATTCCAGCTAACATTTCCGGAGGTCCATGTGCTTTAACTCGATTAGGACTAATGATATTTCCTTTACACCCAGCGATAACTCGAGGTAAATGGTCAAGTTTCGAATCTGTGGGTCTATCTCCTGATTGTGATTCACATGCACACTTGTTATCAGAAGCTGAGGTTCTAGCATTAACCCTTTCATTAGTGGGAGTTTGGGGTTTAGCTGCTGGGGGTTACAAATCTGTGATGAAATTAGCATGTTTAGTAGTCAAAAGCCTTAATCATACTTCTCAGGCATTAGAAGAATTACTCCTTGATAGTCAAGTTATTAGAAAAACAACTTTGCAGAACAGAGCTGCTGTTGATTATCTATTGCTAAAGCATAATTTAGGGTGTAATGCATTTGAAGGTATGTGTTGTTTTAATCTAAG
Source organism: Ambystoma mexicanum (assembly GCF_040938575.1). NCBI lineage: Eukaryota > Metazoa > Chordata > Amphibia > Caudata > Ambystomatidae > Ambystoma > Ambystoma mexicanum. The sequence goes on along the minus strand of NC_090932.1, from coordinate 287,441,710 downwards.
TGACCATTCACGATCCATTGAAAGTCATATTCGAGGTTTGAGGGATCTCGTTTCTCAAGTGTCTCAAGATCGTACTGGGAATTGGTGGGATTGGTTATTTTCATGGATACCTGATATTGGGGGTACGCTATGTTATGCTTTTGCTTGCATTTTCATTATATTAGCTATCATAATAGCTTGTTGTTGTTGTATTCAATGTATTCCCAATTTAGTTTTAACGTTTCGTAGGTTTCAGAGACCGGCTCCTTTGCCACCGGGCTATGGAAGGGAAATATCCAAGGGTGGAATTGTTATGCTTGAACTAAAATGGCGCTGGTGCGCAGTGTATTCTGGGAGCGCTCAGAGCCATGATGGATATTTACTTCATGCCGCAGTGAAAAGCTGCAAACATTTTGCTGAGTGTTAGATTCACGCTGCTGAGGAAAACATGCTTTCCAAACCTGGTATGTGGTCAAGGACATTTCTGCTGGGAAAGCTAACTTTGTTATGGTTTGTTACTGTTCTCCGTGGAGCGTGTTTTTAGAGGAGGGAGGCACTCTGCTCCTTGAGGGTGGCTGTCGATTGACCCAGCTGGCAACCGACGGCTGCTCATCAACTGCGCAAGTGCCATTTCCAGAAGGTTCGAGAACTGCCACCCCTTTTCAGAGTGTGTATATATGCGGAAACCCGGAGGTGGTCAGGTGAGACTTCAGCTGGAGGAGGACCCTTATGTCTGGCACTCCTGTGAGCTGTGGTGCTCTCGGCCTGGCTGTTCCCGGGGTCTTCCAGCTGCTTCTGGGCGAGATGAGGAATCCAGTTACGCTCACGGTGATGTATTTCCTTTTGAATTCTTTGCTTCTTCTGTGATTTATGTCTATGTTATTTTTATGTTATCACTGGTTGCTTCTAAACTTTGAATAAATAGCCGTATAAGTGCTGATTATCTTCTAAGAGTGTGTGGTTGAGAGTTATTGCATCTTTCTGCGTTCAAAGTATTGGCTCTATAATTGCATTGTTGATTTATGTTTTTCCGTGCACTCTGGGGAGAGCAATACAACAATGATGTAGGATCTTGCTCTCAGTCATTGTGTGGTTAATATTCCGTCTACAAAAGTACTATGGTAAGCCTTGTAGGAAGACTTTTGGTTTGGAAATGAACTGGCAAGGAGTTGGTCCTACAAGTGGCCTAAAAGAGCCACAGACAAGATGGCAGGAGCCATTCGGAATGGCCTGGGTGACAATATTAAGTGCCAGATAGTCTACAGGCCCAGAAAATACAGATGGACGAGTTCCACAACATGTACAAAGTCCTGCTCAGTTGTTAAAACATTTCAGTTGGTGACTGAGATTATTTAGTGCCAGCTGCAACTATTGGACGGAACTCTTACATGTATGTAGGCAAATTAACATGTGCAAACCAATATTTGTGACAGAAAGACTTCCTACATGATTTCCTGTTCCATTGACTGATGTGTGTGCAAGATCTGAGTTAATGCATATTTGAAATGCGTTTTGATGACCTTTATTCCAACATGCATAAAAAAGCATTACTATGAAACGTGTTTGAACTCAAATGCTTTGAACCCTGCCAACCCTTTCTTTGTGTCAATCAAGCAGTCATTCAGGACATGTTTGGTTGTTCAGGGAATTTACACATTCATATATGTGAAAGGTTACATTTTCAATACAGGTCTCACAGAATAAGATGGATGCGGCACTGAGGAACACACAACTTTGGTAGTTCTCAATTTATTTTTATTAACTTCTTGGGAGTGAGCGAAAATATGTTCAACAAGAACTGCTGAGCTATCGACGAAACAGTTACATATTTATTGAAGAACACAAATAGGTTTCTGAGAATCTCATTTTTGCAAACCACACTTACTTTTCAATAATTGAAACACCCACACATAAAGTGGTAAAACCTCACAAAACGTTTTATGACTATCCGCTCTGCCATACCATCCATAGGGGTCTCCATCTAAAAACATGCGACATTTGGAGAGAAGTTTCAAGTGACCTGAATAGGCTTAAGCTGCGTGATAGCAAGATTACTATACAGGAGATTAGACCTCTGCTTGTGCGCTACGAACATGGCGGACAGATGCCGCGCAATCATTTTACACTCAAAATATACACTGAAAGTAATGCACTTGGTAAAAAAAAACATTAAAAATGAAGAAATGAAAAAGAACTACGCATTATTTTATTTTTTACTTGTTTCTAAAAAAATAGAATTCTGTGCAGTGTATGTGTTTGTTTTAAACATGTGTTTTGGATATTGATTTAGGAGGGTCAGGGATATGCTACCATAGTACTTGAGCTAAAACCCTTACCATACTATATGCACTTACCTATTTTCAGACTTAAAGGACTGCCTTCAAAATGGGGTGATACCCCAAGCCTTGATAAGCCCCTAACCTGCTCTAAACCACACTGCCAGCCATGAGTTGTTTTCCTTTACTTTGATCAAATTGATATATGTTTTATTAAATATGACATTTGAAATGTATCGATTTCTTTATTTTTGCCTTAGTTATTGCCAGTAAGAGGTATTTCATCTCATCAATTTAATCTCGTAATGACCCAGCCCATGCCTTTGTCTCTGCGTCACACAAAGATTCAAATTCTAGATACCACAGTTTGTATTGTGTGCCCCGTAAGTTTCCAGGATATTGCAATGCTGCGTTTAGCAAGGATACAGGCTAGGTCCATGAACCTGATGATATGTCTGATTTCCCTCTTCCAGGAGTATGCCCCAAGCATGCACTCCAGCGGGCTCCAGTTAGATCTAGCGATACCAGGTGACCTCCAGGCGTGCTCTACTCGGGACGAGAAAGCTTGTACTTTGGAACAGTTCCAGAACAGGTGAATTGCATCATCAAGGTGACACCATGGGCAGGATGAACACTTATTATTATTAACCTTGGCCACTCTGCTGAAGGTCATGAATGTGCAATGAAGTACATTAATTTGTAGCAGCCTAAATCTGGCATTTCCGGAGACATTCTTAGGGAAATGAAGTACAAGTTCCCACTTGTGGTCAGTAATCGCAGCACCTATGTCTTCAAATTTGGCTTTTGGGCATTTGACCCGCTTAGTAAGCAATCATGCATTCGGGTTACAGGTTTCCAGCAGTCTTCGAGCATGTACATTAAGGCCAGAAACTCTGTCTCCTCAGGTTCAGCTGGCCACCCTTGCATCTACCATTTGCTCCTTCTTTTACTTTTATTCATCCAAGGAATTGTCCCTTAGTCAGCCCAGTCTGTTGAGTCAGATTATCTAACTCCCTAAATTTCCCGCCCTCATACATTTCACCCCAATGAGGAGATTCCCCATACCTCCCAGTGCCGGATGGCTGCCAGATCCTCCCTAGTTTTACATACATCTGCCACTATGGGAGCGTTAGGTGAGTAGCGGTGACGCACATGGAGAAGTTTTAATGCACAGGACCATATTCTTTTACCTCGGACCACGAGTAGTGGTAGGGCATTCATGCAGCTGGTCGGAAGCCATAGGATTTCTTTAAGGCGAGCAGGTGAGACCAAGTGTTAAAGCAATATTGACTCAGAGGTGGGGTCATCAGAAAGCAATTTTGAGACAGAACTTAGTTTGGCGGCCAGGTAATAAAGTTCCTACCGAGGTAGTTGTGCACCGCCTTCACTACATGGCAGGAACAGCACCTGCAGGGAGAGTCTGTGATGATTCGGCTCCCAGAGAAAATCTCTAATTTGCATGTCAAGAAGACAAAAGAACTGAGTCCCAATATAGTAGTAAACATTTGTGAAACAGTACAGGAATCTGGGGAGAAGAATCATTTTCACAATTGCAATTCTGTCCATAAGTGACAGCGGTAAGCGGGACCAAAAGGACCAAAGGATCTCTTAAGGCCTTTCAGGGTGTTAAGTGTATGCATACGCTCCGGTGTGTGTATGAGGTGGATACCCAAGTATATGAAGGCGTGCACCTGCCATGGGAGACCCAAATCTGGTAGCAAAGCCTCACTCATCCTGCAAAGACCAGCCAAGAGGAAGAGCCAGGATTTTCGCCTGTTAAAGACAGTCGCAGACAGTTCTGCGAAGCTGTCCAGTACATCCAGCACCATGGGTAGGTTATGTTGTGGCTCACATATATAAAGTAAGACATCATCAGCATATAATGATATTAAATGTTGGGTTCCCGCACCCCAGTATTCCTTGCGCCAGTAGGCTGCAAGAGGTTCCAAGTCTAGTATATATAACATGGGTGACAATGGGCACGTCTGGTGGTTCCCATGATGTATATCCCACACTTCAGAAATTTGTCTAACCGACTTCACCCTTGCAGTTGGAGAGGTGTATAACAGCATCACCCAGTGAATAAAGTTTTTCCCTATCCCAAAGCTCTGTAGTGAGGCAAGCAACCATTTTAGTCTATGTGTATCAGGGAAGCAATTACCTTGCAAAGATGCGCCCATAGCACAGTCGTAAGTATCTTAACGTCATAATTTAACATGGCCAAATGGTAATACGAGTCGCAATTGTTCATAGGTTTGCCTGGTTTGGGAATAGGCACGATCCGGGTCTCCCTCATACTAGCCAGAGGTTTGCCTTTATCACAGGCTTCTGCGAAAACCTTAAGCAGCAGAGGAGCCAGGGTAGAGGTGTTGGCTTTGTAAAATTCTGTGTGGATTCCAACACTCCCAGGGGTTTTACCGGGGGAGAGGGAAGCTATTGCATCAGAGACTTCTTCCAGAGGTATGGGCTGGTCCAAAAGGGCCCATTGCGCCTGTGTGAGCCTTGGAAGCGAGATTAGCGAAAGTGCCTCGGTTACCTTATTTTGTGACTGTATAACCGAGTATAATATGCAGTGAAGATGTCATTTATTTCACGTTGGGATCTCCAAGGGGTCCAACATTCGTCGTGGAGTGAAGTAGCCAAGGGTATGGGGTGTTACCGTCTACAGAGCCACGCTAATAATCTTCCAGGTTTGTCCCCCTCCGCATGTGATCGGGCCATTCACATGATGTAGTCGACTTGGAGATCCTTTCCCATGCTTCAAGACAACGGTTCCGGGTCTCTGCTAGTTTCTTCTCAACAGACCACAAGCCTGTATGCAGGGCATCCTCTGCCCGATTGTCATCTTCCATAGCTTCTAGGTCTTCCCATCTATTACGGTGTATACTGCCAGCAGTTGCTATCACCTCACCTCTCATTGCCACCTTCATGGTCTCCCAAATAGTACCCCATTTTTGGACACTTCCATTATTATGCTCCAGGAAATCCGTCAGGGATTCCTGGGGCACTTTCTTAAAGATTGGGTCAGTCAAGGCTCCCACCGGCATTCGCCAAGTTGGGATGGGCGACCTGGGGCATGTGGCGTTCCACTCAATCACCAAAGGGGAGTGGTCGGATATAAAGAGTCCCAGATATTCCGCATTACATAGTTCAGCCAACTGTCCCAACCGGAAAAAACATAATCTATTCTGGTGTATAGTTTGTGGGGAGATGAGTAATAGGAATATCCTCTAGTGTATGGGTGTAATTCCCTACAAACGTCCACCAAGTCTAGGGCATTTAGTGCTGCATTGAAAGCGATAGTGGCAGGGGATGGGCCCCGTGGTGGGGAATCTGTAAAGTGCGGCGTCCCTAACACAATTAAAATCTCCACCCAATAGGAAGAAGCCCTTGCATCAGGACGCAGCATGGCTGGTTATTGCACACATATGAGATGGGATATTATGATTTGGAAAATATTAATTCACAATACAGATTTCCCTATGTTCCAGGTAGCCTCGCAAGATTACATACCATCCTTCCATGTCCCTGTCTACCTCTAATAGTTGGAATGGTAGTGAACCGTCTGTTTATGTAAGCACCCCTGTAGCGTACTTGGAGTATGTGGCCCCACACCCCGCCCGTACCAGCGATTCAAGATTGCTTCCTGTTAATCTGCCAGCAGGTGGGTCTCTTGAATCAATGTTATCGAATTTTTTATTAAGCTTCCGGTACAATTTCACTCTGTTTCTACAGATATAGGATCCCAACCCACACACATTCCAAGTTATTATTCTGATTGGTGCCATGAATTAACAACGTGGGAAACTTCACCAACAAAAATTCCATCATCCACATTCCAGGATGTCATGCATGCTTTGTACAACAGGAGCAGCAGTAGCGTGTGGTTGTTAATAACTTGGTTGTCCATATGCACAACATGAGCGCATACACACCCTGGGCACCCACTACCCGGCCTCCTGCCCACACAGCGACAGCACCTTAAGAGCCGTAATGCACGGAGTGAACAACAAAGAAACAACAGTATTAACAAAACTGTATAACATTACCCAGCAAAGATATATTGCTCAGACATGCCTGTACTGCCAAGGCCAGGGTCAGCCATTGAGTACCAGGTGGGGGGGGCAGCAACAGGATGGCTCCCATTGTCAACTTAGGGCAGGCAAATAAGGCAGCAGTTGGTAACTGGGCCTCCCGCTCCCGCTGAACATGACGATACAGTTGGGGTGGCTTCAATGGTAATTATAGCTGACAGTGTGGTGGGCAAACAAGTTGTGCAGCACCCAGGTTCGAGATGTGTCTTTGTGTCACCTCAACCCTTGCTACAACAAGGCATTACTCAGATATATAATTAACACTGGGCATGGTGAGAGCTGTTAGGATTGGACGTACGTTTAGGTGTCAGCGTCATTTTTATTGGCCCGATTGTTGTGTTCCATCCACATGGCGGCCGCTTCAGGGCTATCAAGAAAGTATGATTTGTTGTTGTAAAGGATCTTCAGTCTGACAGGGCACATAAGCATATACTTGAGGCCCAGTTGTGGAAGTCTCGCCTATATGGGAACAAAGAAGTTCCTGGCTTTCTGGAGCATGGGCGTGTAGTCTGGGTATATTGCCGGTTTAGCGTTGGAAAAGTGTGATTGTTCTTTGTGATTATCTTAGTAGCCACGCCCACCACTAGGAGACACTACAAATATATGTTCCTGTGCGCCTTCAGTGCACGCGCCTCCAGAAGTGCACTCAAAGTGTGCTGTTCGCTGTCACAGATGCTGCTTCAGAACCTGCATACCAGCTACTTCTTGATTGGACTTTGATCTGTATTTCAGGTATGATAGTGAATGGACTTGTTTTGGTACTATATATCAACTTGCTACTTATTAGGTGACTAATAATATCCTTTTTTGTGGCTTTTTTATTGATTATCTTAGTAGCCACGCCCACCAGTAAGAGGCCCTACAAATACTCATTCCTGCGTGCATCCAGCACACCGCTTCCAGAAGTGCACTCGCAACAGCGACAGCTACACTTCCTCACGAAGATAGGTTGGCCCACGGTTAGTTCCCTGTACGGGATGTATCATTAGTCCAGCCCCAATGTTAGCTTTGTCGCAGCTGAAATATTGTCCGTATATTGCTTACATCCCCCACTATGCAATCCTTCTAATTACCCTTTACCCCTTGTTGCTATCCGGTAATTGTTACTGTTTAGCCCTTGCTCTCAGCGTACGTTACAGCTTCCTGGTTGTCTTTGCCACGCCCCTGGCTTTTGGCTGTGCCATGCCGTTCAGTAGGAACTGCGAAGAAGCAACCAATGAGTGCACGAGAGTGAGCGCATGAATAGCCTCCCCTCCCCTCCTTTTCCCCACCAGCTGGTTTCCCAGTAACTAGAAGAAAGAAAAAAAACTCATCACTACGACTGAGAAATTCAATATAATAGAAACATCTTTCATATTGTAGCATTGAATCAGTACGGGGAGAGTGTTGCTGCTAATTTGACTAGCAATTTCTGGTGTTGATTGAAATAGGGTGTTTAAGCACTAAGCTTAGTACAACTAGCATGTAGTTCGCTTAGCTATAACAGCTACATAGTCAGCGCAATATGGACGCACAAACCAACTTGAAGGAAATATAGAGTGGCTCGCCACCCGGCAAAGATGAGGAAGAGTGTAAACCAAAGAGGCGCTGCCGACGGGTTTGTCCTACCAAAATGATCTCTTACCCCAAAAAGCAAGCCACTACTAGGAAAATGACAAATTATTACCAGATGGTCTCTAAACTTAATCCTGACCACATTGAGTATGCTGCCCAAGAAGTGACCAAAGAACTTCAGGTTTCGCTAAATTGTTTACACACAAAGCTAGTTAACACCCTCATCATGCCTACGCCTGATTGTGATTTGGTTTCTCGCCCAATAGAAAAGATTCCCATAAAGCAAGACCTAATAGACTTATATCTCTCACCAGATATTAGCAAGCCAATAGACACTTTACCAACACTTAAGAAAACAGGCTTGCCCAATAAATACCTGGCCTCTGCAACAGAACTGAATGCAGTGCAAGCCCATGTTCCGGTAACTTCACAGACAACGTGAGTCCAAATTCATGCCCCCCCACCCCCAGTTCCTCTGTCTAGTCCACAACTCGCTTCCCCATCACCTTTGGATCTTAACCTGCCCATTGGTGGGACAGACATTGAATTTCTTGGACCCTCGCTAGATAGCTCTATTCCACCTTTGAGTGTATCTGACAATGAGAAGTTCTCCTCTCCCAAAGTAGAACCCAGTTCGGATATCGAAGCTGAAGAAAGCAGCACCATAGTAGAAGAAAGCATCCAAATCATCCAGCTCTTGGCTGCCACGGTCATGTGACTGCAGCCATTACTCTACCCTTCCTGGGTCACACTCAAGATAGTGTCTGCCCTCTCCCCTCACGGTCCTTCCTGGCAGACCACTAGTAACCTGTTCTCCCCCTCGTTCCTCTTCCCCCGCTCAGAAAGCTTTGTGAGTACTAGTACCTTGTTGTCGGACGAAATGTTTCTAGCTTTTGAACGCCTCTTTGTCACACTTATTGATAAAAGTGAAAAAATAGAAAACAAAATAGATTTGCAATCATTTTTGCTTCACTAGAGCATCAATCGTGATAGGAAACATGTTCAAGACCAATGGACGAATACCGAACCATCTAGATTTTGTTCACTCACTAAGTCTCAATCGATCCCTTTGATTTTTACTGCCAAATCTTGTGTGAATGGCAAGGCAAAGAATGCAAACGTGATTGCGGCTAATCGTCTGTCTAATAATAAAAAAGCGGCTAAATGGAAAAAGAAAGTAGTATCTCAAGCCGTGATCTACGCTATAAGGCCCACGAACTAGCCAGAAAGTTAACGCAGCAATATCTGCGCCGGGAAACGCAGCTCACAATATCCCAGTGGGTGGTCAGTCATAATTTCGACAGTAAAAATGTCGACAGTCAAAATTTCGAAAAATAAATGTCAAAAAAATAATGTCGACAAACAATAATGTCGACATTTTTTCAATATTTTTTCGAAATTTTCTATTTATTGTATAAATGAATAAATAAATAAATAAATATATATATAACTAAACTGTGTTGAGTATGAGGGGTGAGAGGGTGGTGGGGGGTGTGGGGGGGTGGCAGGGGGTGTTGGGTGAGGGGGGTTGGGGGGGACACCCCCATAGTAAATGATACTCTTTTTATTTATTTAATTATCGAATAAATAAATAAATAAATAAATAAATATATAATTACTATGTGTTGAGAATGAGGGGTGAGAGGGTGGTGGGGGGGTGTGGGGGGGTGGCAGGGGGGTGTTGGGTGAGGGGGGGTTCCATAGTAAATGATACTCTTTTTGTTTATTTATTTATTGAAAAAATAAATAAATAAATAAATATATAATTAGAATGTGTTGAGTATGAGGGGTGAGAGGGTGGTGGGGGGGAGTTGGGGGGGTGGCAGGGGGGTGTTGGGTGAGGTGTTGATAGTTCTAATTGACATTTTTTTGTCGACATTTTTTTTCTAAAAAATGACTTTTTATATTATATGTATAGGATGTCGACATTATTGTTTTCTACATTTTTTTTTCGACATTTTTGTTTGTCGACATTTTTTTTTCGACATTATGACTATAAACCATCCCAGTGATTACCAGTTCCTTACCAACATCACAGGCTCCTTACCTGGCCACTACAGAGAACTGTACGTGTGCTGCAGCTGATGATGCAATATCTTCTAGCCCCTTGTCTAAAACCTCTAAAAATGCAAATTTAGGTAATAGTTGTAACACGCAGACAGCCCAACCGAGTTTAACTGATTTGTGGGGAATTTCAAATGGCAATGATGTTGCCCCAGTGGTCATTAACTCCAAGAAGAACGTCAAATCGACTGGGGTGAATATGCTCAACGTGCTTCAATTACAAGCCATATCCACAAATGGACCTGCTCCCCCTTTAAATCATGTAGATCCTTAGTTTGTTATAACATTGCTCTCCTGTGAGTCATTCGCTCTGATGACATCCTGCTGGTTGACCAAGTAGATCACAGCTTAATGAACATCTCAAACATTCGCTTTAAATCTGACTCTAATCTGCCATTAATAGATAAACCATCACACTTAAGAGCGGCAATTGGACAGTGCACCTTACATCCCCCTTGCTGCCAACAGTCAAGCAGCGGGAGATGTCGTTCGCAGACAAACACATGCAATAGCACAGGCAACAAATCCAAATCCTACCGATGTCATGGCTATAGGAGATTGTAAACGCTCCCAGCCTTTCCTTCCAAAGACAGTTACTGAGGATGATGACACGGGATATTGGCAATGGCTCCCGTGATCTTTAAATCCCACTTTCCCCAGAAGTTACGATGACATTCAGATTGTGATGTCTTGGAACACCTACGGTTATGCACATGTATTTAGTGATGGTGGACTAGTAGCTCACTTAAATATCTACTTGATCATTGCCTTGCAGGAGACATAGCTTTGTGAATCAGTGGAATTTGATGGGCATGCAACCATCTGTAAAGCAGCGCTCAAAGGTCCGAAAGGTCGTCCAAAGGGAGAATTGTTAATTTCTGTAGGGGTCATTACAACTTGGGCGGTAAGGAATACCGGGCACCGGTAAGGAGACCGGTGCCGGTAATCCCTTACCTCCCTATTCCAAGGTCCTTTCGTGGGAACCGTAAGGAATGTGTGGTCTGACCACATGTCCCTTACGGTTCCGCTAAGGGACCAGGGCGCTAATAACGGGCTTGCAAGTCGCGAGCCCGTTATTAGCACCCTCCCCATTCCCATTGTGCCCTACGGGAGCTCAAATGGGAATGGGGAATGGTTTTCAGAATGGGGACTTACCAGGTCCTCCAAGGTTGGAATGACCCGGTAAGTCCCCATTCTGAAAACCATTCCCCGTTCCCATTCGAGCCCCCGTAGGGCTCAATGGGAATGGGGAAGGAGCTAATAACGGGCCCGCAAATGGCGTGCCCGTTAGTAGCTCCCTGGTCCTTTAGCGGCTTCAGCTAAGGGCGGCTTGTAAAACCAGCCGGCCTTGGTGGGACCCACTAAGGGACCTCGGAATGCAGCGGTAGGGGGTTAACGACACCAGCATCCTTACCGGTGCTGTTAATCCCTTACCGCCGGCCTCGTAATGAGGCCCAGTATTCGCTTCTGGTCTATTCTGCAAGGTTCCTTACCTCGTGAACTACTCTCTATTGCTGCCATCGAGCCTGACTGGAAGACCTACATTGAAAAGACTTTGGGTCTTAACGAGCCCAAAGATGACCCCCTATCCTTTTCGGAAGTAGAGTGGCACTGTCAGTCATATACTTATGAAATTGCTAACATCACTAGGCACCATAACAAATCATGGGCAGCAGGTCCAGATGGCATTTGTAATGAACTAGTTAAGATAGAGACAGATAAATGGGCTAAATGTTTTCACCTACTATTCTCCTACATCGGTAGAACCTGCACGATTCCTCCATCCCAGAGAGATAGTCATATTCTGCCTGTGCACAAAAGGGACCATGGAATCTGGCGTCAAATTACTGTATGCTTGCCATGTTGGACGTGCCATTGAAGATATTTGCAAAGGTGCTGTTGTTGGAACTAAATGACTGGATCAGCGCCAATAAGATACTACCCCCGAATCAGATGAGCTTCATAAATAGATCCAACACTGCACACAACATGTTGATACTGGTCACTTTGATAGAGTACACATGGGCGAGGCGGAACAAACATGTTTATGCAGCGTTTGTAGATTTCTCTGCCTCCTTCGATTCTGTGCTTAGAGGAAGACAGTGGAGAAAATTGTTGTCTTGGAATATTCCACTTGGCCTTCTCAAAATGCTGATGCTTCTTTATACTGATACCTCTGTAAGGTTAAGGTTAGACGCAGAAGATACATTTATCAGCCTCAATACCGACTCGTCGTGGAGTCAAGCAGGGATACATAGTCCCTCAATATGTTCAGTAAAGCTGGGCCAGCATTTCACAAGTTGGTTTGCATAAGCCGATGACCTTTTCTTGATAGACCATGCCCCTCGTGGCCTGCAAAGCTTGATAGATGCGCTAGGAAAATATGCCGAAGTAAATGGGTTAGTCATAAACATTGACAAAAGTAAAACTATGACATTTGCAACGCAAGTTAAAGGATAGTTCCGGGACTTTTTTTTTATTGTCCCTACGGTTCAGCCATGTGTTTTTAAGCATAACTCGGTAGATCGTAGAAAACTTTCCTATGGACCTTACCCGACTTTTCGTCCATTAACGCACTCGAAATCAGCCGCCATTTTCTGATAATCCTATCATTTCCCCCCATCGACCTGGCTCACCTGCTTTTGGGCACTAAATCAAATCCCCCGCCCCTGAGCCTGACATCAGCAGACGCGTACCGCCCATTTCCCAACGCCAAAGCACGTTTCGTGTCAACAATCGCTGCGCCTCAGCTAATGAAGTGTCGCCATGGAAATGGCAGGACACCTCTTTCCTCAATAAGTATAAACACACCATTTCACAACACACAGCAGCAGATTTTCGATTCCATTACTCTCTCTGTGTTACTTTGAGTATTCTGTGACTCGTTTATGTGCTCTGGTCAGCTACCTTCGCCGCTTCTAGGCCTTGTCAACACCTGTACCATCTCTGTAAATTATTTTACTTTCTTTACCACACAATGGCTACAATAATGCCGTATATGTACGAGCCCGAGTACACTGAGGAAGAACTACTGGAAAGGCAAGCACGCGAAAACGATGGGGATTCGGACGGCAGTTGGGAGGACCAGTCAACGGATGAAGAGCCTGGACCATGTCGCATGGACGGCGTCTCCACCTGGTGCACGTGCAATCGGTGCTAGCTAATGCCAACTGAGGAGGAGAACTGCTGCTGCCGTGAAAATTCCGGGTGCTTGGCCTACATTTCGGAAGGCGAGCCAAGTCCGCAATGCATCACCGAGCTGCCAGAGTTCAGGGAAGCCTGCCTCTCACGGACCGTGTTGAGGATGATGATGGTGCTTATGCACGAACTTCGCGGCACTGTTCGTCCGCGTAATCCGAGTAACGAGTAAGTATACTCTGGTTGTGATGTCAGTGATGCCACTACTATTTCATCGTCGTCTCCCACATATAAAATTACATCTACATATCATTCGAATGCATGTAAATTGGTTCCATATTGTGCATTTTCTAGATAGAATTTTTTTCAAAGCAGAATGACATTTTTTACCTGAATCGACAGTGATAAGAAAGTTTTGTCATTTTAATACAGTTTGCATCTTTCATTTTCACAGGTGGTACAGGCTGGTGGCCTATCGTTGCTTCACTTGGTGGCTTCACGGGAGGCTCGGACACCGCGTTCGGAGAGTAATACCTGCCTGTGCGGTACTTGCCATTAGACAACATTTCCCCAGCGACAGTGGACAATACCGCGGATTTTCCCTGGATGTGCTGCAACCGGAACTTTACAATGTGTAATGTTTATTATTTATGTTCAATTGAAATTAAGATCTAAAATAAAACCCAACATATATTTTAACAATGGTTGTTTTGATTTTTTAAATGAATCTAGTGTGTCTCCATTGAATAGTCTTCCTGTGCCTTGTCTTGTCACACCACATGTCTCCGGCCAGCATCCTCCCTCACGCTGGCCGCCCACCTTCAATCCACATAACCGTTGAACCCATATGCAGCAGACATACATATGTTATTTTGCGGGTTGGCATCAAGCCTCCCGGCCTTGCCTCCTCCCCCAAAAATACTTACCACACCACTTTGTTCAAGCGTTGGCAATAAAAGTCTGTTGGATTTTATTGATACAAAACATGGTTATAGGTAAATAATCAATATGGTTGATCATAATAAATCATCCTTTTGGGCACCGGGTACAGAGATGACCCCCTCTGGCCCGTGCCGCCTTGCCACCACAGGCCAGCCTGCTGCTGACTAACTGCCTAGGCATCCAGGGTCTCCAGGGTGAACTGCACCCATATATTCTCCTGGGAGGGTGAGGTATTTATAAACTCACCCCCCTGCCTTCCATGTACTAGATCCTGCAGCCTGCCTCTTACATGCAGTTAGATGGCCTCTCCTTGGTGAGGCCCTGCGGCAAACGAGTCTTGTCTGCACGACCACCGCCCCAATCCACCCCCCGCCCTATCAAAGGCAGTTTGCACCGGGGTACTTGTGCTGGCAAGTGGAGCTGTCAGGGAGCGATAAAGGCCAAGAGGTGCCAAAGACCATGTACACTTCAAAGTGGTCTATAGAGCATGGGTTGTTGTTCCCATGTCTACCTCCGGCCCCCTTGTCTCCTGCCAAGCATCCCCCTCACGCTGGACGGCCCCCTGCAATCCACATAAGTGTGTCTCCATTCACGAGTCTTCCTGTGTCTTGTCTGCACGACCACCGCCCCAATCCACCCCCCGCCCTATCAAAGGCAGTTCGCACCGGGGTACTTGTGCTGGCAAGTGGAGCTGTCAGGGAGCGATAAAGGCCAAGAGGTGCCAAAGACCATGTACACTTCAAAGTGGTCTATAGAGCATGGGTTGTTGTTCCCATGTCTACCTCCAGACCCCGTGTCTCCTGCCAAGCATCCCCCTCACGCTGGACGGCCCCCTGCAATCCACATAAGTGTGTCTCCATTCACGAGTCTTCCTGTGTCTTGTCTGCACGACCACCGCCCCAATCCACCCCCCGCCCTATCAAAGGCAGTTCGCACCGGGGTACTTGTTCTGGCAAGTGGAGCTGTCAGGGAGCGATAAAGGCCAAGAGGTGCCAAAGACCCTGTACACTTCAAAGTGGTCTATAGAGCATGGGCTGTTGTTCCCATGTCTACCTCCAGACCCCGTGTCTCCTGCCAAGCATCCCCCCTCACGCTGGACGGCCCCCTGCAATCCACATAAGTGTGTCTCCATTCACGAGTTTTCCTGTGTCTTGTCTGCACGACCACCGCCCCAATCCACCCCCCGCCCTATCAAAGGCAGTTCGCACTGGGGTACTTGTGCTGGCAAGTGGAGCTGTCAGGGAGCGATAAAGGCCAAGAGGTGCCAAAGACCATGTACACTTCAAAGTGGTCTATAGAGCATGGGTTGTTGTTCCCATGTCTACCTCCAGACCCCGTGTCTCCTGCCAAGCATCCCCCCTCACGCTGGACGGCCCCCTGCAAACCGCATAATGCCACGACATATACACGTCATTCATTCACAAACACACCCCTGTTTCGAATTCTTTATAACCCACTTCATATTTCTAATGAGAACTTCTTTGCGCTTTGCTAGTCAACCCGTGAAGGTGCTGGTTATCTGCTCTTCGTCTCTGTGAACTTCCGTGACCACTTCGAGCAAACTTGTCAGTTTGCATCCTGTGAACTGCTCCCTGTTCTACGACAAGAAACTACTCTGATCCCTGCATCTAACTGTTTGTTTGTCAAGGTAAGGCCATGTACCATAATCATTTGGCGTCCAATTTCTTTTCGTTCAAGACAGAACATGCAAGGAACTAGTCACATGTTCTGAGTTTAGTCAAATTATTTTTCTATTTTTTTAAAGTTATTCAAATACTTATCCGCATGTGAATAACGTGTATAGTTCCAAGAACCAAAACGAACCTTGCATTGAACCTTTTATGTGTCATTTAATTTTTTAACACATTGGTATTCATAGAGAATTGTTGATCTTTACTTTTCAGAACTTTCCACAATGCCTGCCTGTTCCATTGGCGGTTGCCCTTCGAAGACCCATAATAAATCTGAAGGTACTATAATGCATGTTTTCCCTAAGACAATAGATCAGATAAGAGAATGGGTCCGATATTGCGGATATCCACCGTCTGAGCTTGAAAGTAGAGTCCTAGAAGTCTTTGCGGACAAGAGGGGTGATCGATACCGCATCTGCAGCAGGCACTTTAGCTCAGACATGTACTCCACATCATTGCTAATAAAGAAGAACACACCGCGAGCGAGGCGAAAATTGCTCTCAACCGCTATTCCCACTCTATTCGTCCACATCCCTCCACTGGTGAGTCAAGTTTACGTATTTATCTCTCGGCCTTGCGGTAGTGTGTAGCATTAGCTAACAATAATTTCCCCATTTATGTATCCACTCAATATGAAGGCGGAAGATTCTCCATCCGTGTCGTTATTGCAGTCATCAGCCACTTCAAGCGCCTATCGGGTAATCTTACTTGGCTATTCTGCCACTGACTTGTTTTAGGCATGTAAATTAATAGTTTTAATTTATCGTGTAATTATTTTACCTAATGGTACACCCTTGTACTCGTCCTCTAGTCTTTGTTTTCAGTTATAATTATTGTTATCCAAAATAATGCAAGTACTGTCTTTCAGGGAGATGCTGAGGAGTCCAACGTATTGACGACAACCGTTGATGTCACTCAGATGCTCGAGGTACGTTTCCGGACAGTTCCATCGATGGAGATCATCAGATCTTGCATTCTTGTAGCGTGATTGTTACACACAATGTTTCTTTCGTTTTTAGCCATTGATATGTCCTTCTGTCGTCGCCCTCCTATGTGTCTTCTTTTTTCAATATTGTGTTCATTACTAATGAAAGTCCTATGTTTCAGGGAGTCGATGGAGCATTAGTCCAAGAAGGAGGGAGAGCATGCAGTTACGGGTCGGCGCAACAGCTTGCAGAAGTGTGCACCGCAGTTACATCGTCCCTTGATGTTCTTATGCATTTCGAGGTATGGATACTGACAGTTCGATCAAGCGAAATCATATGACGTGATTACATCCGCTATACTTCGTTCTTTATTAACGCAAGTACTATGTTTCAGGGAGATGACGGAGCTTCTTCTACAAGAACATCACCCCTAGTAGTTGATGCAGATCTCTGGGTGGTGACACTTCCAACGATCGAGCAAATTGAATCATATTTACATATCCATTATTTATTTTAGACAACTGATCATTTGTGCAGGTCTATTTAGATGAGCCGTGGACGCCTGCACAAAGTTTATGTTCTTTTTAACAAAATAGAAAACCATACTAATGCAATTACTGTGTTTCAGGGAGTTATTGAAGCATCATCTTCAATAATATCATCAATGGAAGTCTATGAGGAGCCCGAGGTATGGATCTTGACAGTTCCATCTAACTAGATCAACTATGCGTGAATAATTGTCGTTTGAATGTTCTACACAAAGCGTTCATTCGTGTTTTGCTATTGAGATGTACGTGGGTATTGGTCCCCAAGTACATTTTGTGTTTTCAATATTATTATACATACTAATGAAAGTTCTATGTTTCAGGGAGTCGATGGAGCGTCAATGCGTGATGGATGTGCTTATCATGAAAATATAGTAGTTGCAGCGCAAGAGGAAGTGGAGACATGCACACACGAGTCGGAGCAACAGCGTCCTGATGTTGAAGTTCGAGGCAAGAAAGTTTCAAAGAAAAGAAAGCAAAAGAAGGTTAGTGTCCTGGTCACTATATTATGTTGTTTTTCACTGTTAATAGTTCAATACTGTAAGTTGTGTTTAAACTGAACATCCCTTTTCCAATCTGTCCTCTAGTTGCGAGTGGGTGTACGAACTAGATCTACACAGACAGTGAAGCGAACGAGAGATGTTGCTTGTCAAACCTTTTGGCAGGGACTTGAGACTGGAGATGCATCATGCCAATGGGAAGAATATGAAGTGATTGACAACGGAGCTATACCACCACCAGCCATTGATAGTGAATGTCCTCCTGGTAGTTCGGATGCAGTCGGAGATCAATTTACAGAATCCACACCCGCAAAAACTAAGACCGCGAGAAAGTTGAAGAAATTGTTTTATTCACCCATCGCCGGAGAAGGAACAGATGTTGCAATGGAAGAGAATGAAGTGGACGACAATGAAACACCATCAATATCACTGAACATAGCAGAAGACGATATCAGAGATTCTACCTTTCATGTGAGTGACATGTCCTCAACGTTACAGGCCGAACCAGCTGGGATGCAGAGTGACAGTATAAGGAAAGAGGCCAAATTCATTGTATTCGATAGTTGTTTGATTGATATTATTATTCGGATGAAATGTGGGCATTCGGTTGGTGGGGAAGTATGTGGGGAGCCATTGATTAATGTGACTCGTGCAATTCGAGGCACTAACCTTAAAATACATGCCACCTGTACAAAATATCATCCTTTCTCATGGTCTGCACAACCCATGCTGGGGCAACTGCCAGCAGGCAATCTACTTTGTGCAGCGGCTGCACTTTTTAGTGGTTCAAGTTTTAAAAAGTTAGAGTCTTTCTTTCAGTTTGTGGGAATCCATTTCATTGCGAAAACTCAGTTCTACAAATACCAAACCGATTATCTATTTCCAGCCATTAGCGAAGCTTGGAGAATGGAAAAAATGTCTATTGATAGTACATTCGCGGGCAAACGGTTCAGGCTAGCCGGTGATGGACAGTGCGACAGCCCAGGATTTTCAGCCAAGTACTGCACCTACCACTTTCAGGACATGGAAAGTAAGAAAATTGTGAGTTCGGTGGTCGTGCAGGTGTCACAAAGTACATCCTCAGTGGCCATGGAGAAAGTTGGCTTTGTAGCATCATTGCAAGAACTACAATCGTGGGGAATGGTGATCGACCTGATAGCCACGGACAGACACGTTTCAATTGCCAAGACAATGAGAGAAGAGTACAAAAATATAAATCACCAATTTGACGTTTGGCATCTTGCAAAAACAATCAATAAAAAAATGTCGGCTGCAGGTAAAAAAAAGATATGCAAGGTATTTCACAGTGGTCCAAGTCATTCAGCAACCATCTTTGGTGGAGCTCAAAAACATGTGGAGGGTCGTTGGAAATTCTACTGGAAAAATGGCGGTCAGTAATGCTACACTGTAACAACGTTCACCGCTGGACCACAAACCAACATTTCCACAATTGTGAACATGGCCATTTGTCCACAGAAGAGGCACGGAAGAAGAAGTGGTTGATTCCTTCATCACCCACTCACAGAGCCATTGAAAAGATTGTATTTGATAAAACTATAACAAGAGATTTGAGGGGACTCACGGAATTCTGCCACACAGGAGATTTGGAGGTGTTCCACAATATGTGCCTAAAGTACAGGCCAAAACGATTGCATTTTGGCATGGAGGGCATGATAAATCGGACTCTTCTAGCGGTCTTGGCACATAACCATAATGTTGGCCGTCAACATAGTAGGACGACCGGAACTTTAGGGACGCTTCGCTACAATAAGGCCTTCACTAAAAGAAGTAAACAATGGGTGATCAAACCAGTGTTTGAGGATATGCAATATGAGTTTATTGAGAGACTTATTGTTGATGTCCTAGATAGGCACATACATGGAGTTGTGAACGAACCTGTGCAGGGGACAACTGCATTGCCACCCAACATTGCCTCTGTTCCATGTCCACCTAAAGCAGAGCTCATTGAGAAATACACATCACGGTTTAAATGATTGTAATTTGATTGTCTGTTCTCTCGAGTCTCCTCATGTTGCAGGCCCATTGAATATGTGTATCTATGTAATGTGTAAATAAAAGTGATTGCTCAGTGTACATGCAATGTGTCTCTCCACCCTTGCCCCTCCCTTCACCGTGCAGTAGTCCGAACTACCCGGGTGTCACCTGTGACTCTGCTCTCGAGTCTCCTCATGTCACAGGCCCATTGAATATGTGTAGCTATGTATTGTGTAAATAAAAGTGATTGCTCAGTGTACATGCAATGTGTCTATCCAACCTTGTTCATTTGCGCATTAAATTAAACCAAACAGTAATATAAATCATTTTTCAAAAAATATAGAATGTCTCCGTATTTATGGTTCTCTGGGGCTGCAAAGCACGCAGACAAAATGCAAAGATGGAGTGCAAATTTCAAGTCCTGTGAGATGGCCTTACACTGAATGTAGCTAACTAGGAATGTGTGCTCGTTCAAAGTGAAGGTCAGCTGCTTTGATTTTTTGCTCGGGTGCCGGAATGGCCCACGACTCAGTATAAGGTTCTATTGTTATTTGACCTTGACAGGCCGGGACCATCCCGAAAGACTTCTTTTTGGGGGTGTGGTGCAATAACGTAAGAAACGATAATGAATAAAATTTCAGAAACGATAGCCATTTAATGTTCGTTCATTAGAAGAAATAACGTCGGCATAGAAGGAGTGGTATTTCGGGGCTGCCCTACGCACAGACACAATGGAAAATGCAAATATAATGTAAGTAACTCTTTAGATGAGTTTATACCGCAATTTAATTACTATACAGTAGCTTTAAAGACGGGTTAAGTTGTACTTGTACGTTCTATGTGGCATATTGTTTTGTACCGCGCACTATCTTGAGGAGAACCATCTCCTTTTACGGAAGCACCTCAAAACCTTCCTCTTTGCTTCTGCTTTCTCTCTCCCTCTCCCCTGCTACAACTGGTCCACTGTCTGCGACCTCGGTCCTGGGCCCTTCCACTCTCCACCTGCACTGCCTCCCTGTCAACCCGCTGCAAATGCCATATTATATCATATCAGTGACAAAGTGGTCCACTGGCGCTCAGGCGGCTCTGAAAAAGGCGGAGGAGAGGGGGTGGGTTACTGCAAATGACGTATAATACCCAGTTGCACTGTCCTAGCTATGAAATAATTTCCCGACCTAATATATAAAATGAATAATTTTAATAAAGATCTGATGGTGAGACTAATTTCATTTTTTATGATTTTAAAACAGGTACATCCTTCATTATTGTATGTGTCACGAGTACCAGACACCGGCGGATGGCTTTTATAACCGCCAGTTGCTTCTCCGCGTGAACAACGTTACCACCCTGACCATTTTATGGGACGATCGCCAAGTACAAGTATGCCCTTACGCGGTACTAACGGCTAGATGCAACATACAGACCGTTGTGGTGGCCTAGTGCCTCGTTGTTGGAACAGCCATGCGATTATCAGTGCGACCGAAGAGCTTATTTTATCGTAAACCAACACCCGGTGTACTGCACACGAACATCGCTTGCCTCAAGACGAACTATTTTGGATCGAGAGCAAAGAAAAATGCAAATCGCTGAATATTCTCTAAACATTTGATGTCCAATAAATGTACTTTGCCAAATGTACAATCTTGCCGTTTGCTTTTAAACCACAGTTTCATATTCCGAATTGTGGCGCTGTATTGTGAGATGATCTAAGACCCTGTGTACAGCAAAGGAACATCGCGTGCCTCAAAACGAACTTTTTGGAACGTGAGCAAATAAAATGAAAATCGCTGAATATTCTCAAAACATTTGATGTCAAATAAATGTACTTTACCAAATTTACAATCTTGCGGTTTGATTTAAAAGTACAGTTTCATATTCCCAATTGTGGCGCGCTGTGTTGTGAGCTGATCTGTGTTGATTTCCGGGTTCTGTGTGGAGTCGCGTAGAAGACGCCTGGGCGCGTTTGCCTACACAGCACAGTCACGTCACGGATAGAGGCGGGGAATATGAATGTTTTGATAAAGTCTGTTTCAGGGGAGGGGGATTTGATTTAGTGCCGCAAAAGCAGGTGAGCCAGGTCGATGGGGGGAAATGATAGGATTATCAGAAAATGGCGGCTGATTTCGAGTGCGTTAATGGACGAAAAGTCGGGTAAGGTCCATAGGAAAGTTTTCTACGATCTACCGAGTTATGCTTAAAAACACATGGCCGAACCGTAGGGACAATAAAAAAAAAGTCCCGGAACTATCCTTTAAGAAGAAATTTAATCTTGCCTGTTCTCTGAATGGTTTGAAATTGAAAAATGTTACAAGTACTTAGGTATACATTTCAAAAACAATCTAAAGTGGCACACACATTGGCTACAGACCAAAGTGAGGTGTAATAAAGCTGTTAACATGATTAGACAATTTGTTGGTAAACAAAGCGGAATGTCTATCGAAACAATATTGCTGCTGTACCATACTTAAGTGATTATGTTTTACAGAGTAGAAATTTGGGTTGGCATATTTGGGAGTCTCCTCAGGTGATATAAAGCGGTCACCCTGCAGCGATTCGTGTGTTTGCCACCATCAATCTCAGTTGAGTATATATACTTGGAATTTGAAATTGCCGGAATAGTTCAGGATGAAGCAGTGAAGACTATCATATTCTGTGCCAGACTGTTTAAATCTGAGCCAAACAGTATGATAGGTACCTTTGTAGATGCCTTTTGCGCAAGCGACAATTTTCATAAAATGGGCATTTTGTGGAATATGTTAACCACATGCATAAAATGGCAAGAAGGTTGCTGTTGGTGGTCGTCTAATGGAGCAGTGTATGTGATAAAGTCGCACCTTAAAGCAAAAATATAAGAATATAGTAAAGAACAGAATCTTGTCAATTGATTATCTGGAAATCACAGCTCCGATTTTTGTGGGTATATTTCTCACCACAAATTTAAACCATCCTACATAATGGCGTACCCCAAAAGTGGTGGTGTAAAGCAATATTTAAGACTAAAATTTAACATCAGCGCGGCACTATTGACTGAAGGTGCCCAGTTGGGTATAGCACTTTATGATAGATATTGTAGGCTCTGTGGCTCAGACGAACTAGGAACTATTGAGCAGTTATTGTTAGGTTGTGAAAGTTTAGGGGGCTTGAGATCTAGCTACCTGAAAGCATATAACAACGTCAATTTGGAAGATCTAACACTAATTTGGGCTAAGTGTGTTCATGGCTGTGACGCTAATCTGGTATTTTATTTAGTTCTATTTTATTGGAAGTGTGTGGAAATTATGAACATGTAACTTGATAATGTATTTAACTTTTGTAACAAAGCATTGAATTAAGATTTTTTATTATTTTAAGTGTGTTAGCACTATCTATTGAGTCTGAGGTTTTAATGTGATAAATTGAACATTTTAATTGTAACAGACTGAACTCTTCAGGATACTCCATGCATTCTGTCACACCAACTGTGCAAAAGGTTGGGAAAAACAGTATCATTTTAATGTCATGAGTATGTGTATGTTTTTGTATGTTGTACATACAAAGCCATGTGGCTGATGGTATATTAAATAAAATAAAATAAAAATAAAATATTGCAATTCCGGAGCTTTCCCTCTGTATGTCACTGCCTTCTCCAGAGTGCTTCAAGATTACTTCTCTGTCGCGGAAATTCAAAATTTTGACTATCAACAGCATTTTTTGGAGTTAACGATGAGCGTGTTCCACGGCAAAGCACTGTGAGAGGTTTGCCAGGCCCAATTTCTTCCAGCAGCATGCTTTCGATGTACATTGTGGGTTCTGGTCCCTCAGCTCCCTCTGGAAGTCCCAACATGTAAATGTTATTCCGGCGGGATCTGCCCTCGGTATATTCTGCACATGATTCCAATACAGTGTTCGTCTTTTCCAGCTACTTGACCCGCACCACGATATCTTTGGTGTTATCTACAGTCTCTTTCAGCCCTAGTTTGGCAAAGGATGAAGGAGGTCTACTGTGAACTCATCGATTCTGGTTTCGAGTGATGACCTCAGAGCAGCGATTGCACCGAGAACTTGGTCCTCTTGGCGTTTCTGAATTGGGGAAAGTGACCAAGTTTGTGTGTCCTCTTCAGTTTGTTTTGCCTTGCGCTGTTTCCTCTGGCCAGCGAATGAGTCCACAATAAATGGCTTGCCCTTATTTTTCATAGGTAATATTCCAGGGCACTGAGGCGGGGATAAGCACTGCACCGTCCAAGTATCTATAGGCAAAGGTAGTATGCGCTAGCGGACCTTGGCCATTCGTGGTAAGTAAGGTCTTTTGTTCTTGTGTCTACACAAGTCAGTCTCCAGTAAGCCTGGGTAGTTTCCCGGTCAATGTTGCTTGTACCTAGACCTGGGTCACCACATCAGTAACGTTAGGTGTATCAGGCATAGGAAGACAAGAGAAACGGCAGGCCCACAAGAAGAGTGAGGCAAACAGGTGTCCACCAAGTTTGCAGGGCCAGAGTGGGCCAGACGACGGATCCCAGCAGTTTTGGGGTACGCGCAGAGTGAGGCAGCCAGTGTCCGCGTATTTGTGTGGCTGGAGAGGACCACAAGAGTGGGGCAACCGAGCAATGCACATTGATGTTTTTATGGGAGGTTCACTCCAATGGATGCAGCACAAACAGGCTAGAGTTATTTTATGAAAGTTCAGATGGGGCTGAGTAGATCTATCCTGAAGTGACAGTGTAGGTGGCAGTCCCGCTCTGCATGTGTGTGAAGAGGATTGAGCAGAGGGCAAGAGGAGCTGTCCTTTCCATGGGCATTGTTGGTGTTTCTTTTGTCTTCCCTGATGTTCCGGTGCAGGAAGGCAATCCCCCCAGCCTGTTCACTTTGTAACGCTGTGTGTAGGGGCGCAGCTGTTGTTCCGCTCCTTAGACCGGGCACCATTGGAGCCATGTGTGTCCTCACTGCGGGGAAGCAGTGAAGGATAGTTGCTGTCAGGAGACCCAGTAATGCGGCCGAGTGGTAAGCAGCAGATACCCGGAGCTTCAAGGATTTGCCACAGCCGCCATCTTGGGGGACTCGGGTCTAGGGTTGTAGGACGCAGTTCTCCAGGATTCTGGGTCCAATTTATTTTGAACAAACGCTGTTACAGTAGGCATCACATTCCCCCACCAATAGGTGAAGTCAGCTGCAACCAGGATCAATACAGGATCTCGGCTGCAGCATCAGGAAGTTCCGACCTCACCACATGAGCTCAGGGCATACCCCTCTTTAAACTGTATTATTTCAAGAAGATTTGTGGTTTATCAATGAGGTATAGCAGGTATCTGCAATAGAATTGAAGATAATCACACACTCATCCGAATGTGTGTCTTGCGAAGCTGGTATAACAGTTCAATCCAAAATGTGCGCATGTTAAGTTATAATGCTGTCTTTTGAACAATAACTGGTTGTAAAAGTGAGATTATTGAGGTTCTTACTGAAATTAAATGTTTGAATCATGCAAGCGCTTACATTGATATGTTGTGGGAAACAAGTAATATATTTTCATCGAAAATAAAGACAACTCACAAAAAATAAATCTGTGTTAAAGTGTTAGTTTACATTGGAGTGTTTCTCTGTCTATAAATCAGAACAATGGATTTATAGACTACCTTGTCTTTAGCAGCTGGTTCTATATTATAACCTATAGGAGTAGTAAATCAAACATGGCATAGAATGAATATTCCTTTAATTTGCAAACATTGAATTCTCACAACAGTAAGTGATCAGATGTCATAAGTAGCATATGGTATTATTAGCATTGCAGTGGAGTGAGACGTTTGATTTAGGCTGTGAATTGGTGCTATAACTCTGCAAAAGCAGGATCATATAATAAGATTTTATAATGTGTTTATTGATTTATACAATCTGTGACTAAATCTCCATATCATAAAAAAGCAAACTAGTTTTGTCTTTAAGCTAATTTCAATTGACCTAGCGGTTGTTTCTTGTGCCGCAATTGTGAGCTGGAGCTAGAGAGGGTTCTCCCGGTAAGGCTGGATAATGCAAGGTAATCTAAAGTGGTCTTCAAAGAGGGCAGCTGTATAAAAGGACAGGTGTGAGGGTGACTGTTAATGGGATAGATAAAGAAAAATAAAAAACAGACAACTGTATTGTTGTTGAGTGCAGGTCGGTGACACCAATTAGCTGCGTCACAGTAGTTAAACTCTGTGTTCAATATGAGAATGGGCAATGTGCAGGTTATCAAAAGGGGAGGCTTAGCTTTGGATAGCTGTTTTAGCAGTTATTTGAAGAGGCCAGTCTTGAGCTATTTCCTGAAAGTCCTCCTCCGTGCAAAGATGCTTGTGAAGTGTGTTCCAGAATTTGGTGGGCAGTAACGAGAATGAGGATTCTCCATGTCGTGTGTAACACCGGAACTTCCTTAGGAAGGAAAATGGGCCCTTTCCATGGTAAGCATGGGGGGATGCAAGGGGCTTTGATGTGTATTTATCTCTTCAGCGGGGGCCAATGCAATGTAGCACTGGGACAATGTGTTTGAACCTTTACATTTTAAGGAGTAGCCTGGTAGCTACATTGTGGACGCACTGAAGTCTTTATATGAGGTATCGCTGGATGCTGGCATTGAGGCTGTTTGCATAGCCCAGTCTTAATAGGACAAGTGTTGTGACTGCTATGCTCCTGTGGCTATAGGGAAGAGAAGGGATGATGCGTCGAAGAGTGCAAAGTCAGAAAAACAACTTCTGACAATGGCTCCCACATGTGGTTCAACAGTGAGGCCGCTGTCCATTGTGGTTACAAGTTTTCTTTACTAAGGATGATAGTACAGCGCATGGGCCTATCTCGTTAGGTCAAGGGATTGAGGTGATGTTTGATGAGGTCACACTGCATACCATGAGCTCCTTTTTGGTGGTGTTCATCTTTAATCTGTTTCTTGTCATCCAAGCATCCTCATGCATGGGGCATATTTTTAAGTCCTGTGCCTCGGTTGAGAAGTTGTTTTTGAATTTGTAGCTTACCTGTGTGTCATCTTCATAGTTGTACCAGGTCAGACCAGTCATGCTGGTGAGGGTCAGGAGGGGATCATGTAAATGTTGAGCAGGAGAGGAAAACGATTGGATCCTTGGCATACTCCACAAGTTAGTTCTATACTTTGCTGGGCTCTGTAGTGAGCCATAATGTTGTTTTCGATTCGCCTTGAGAGAAAAGGATTTGATCCAGTGTAGCACAGCTTATTTAATTCTAATGTCTAATAGTCTTCTTAGAAGAATGTTGTGGCTGATGGGTGTCAAATGCTGCAGAGCTGTCCAGTAGAATAAGTGTGCTCTCAGAGTTGTCATCTGTGTTGTTCTTTAGCATTTCCTGAATTGATTAAAGTGCAGATTCTGTAACCCTCAGCAGCCTAAACAACACGATTGGCCTGGTTTATGGTCTTTCCATCGAAAGCATTCCATTGAAAATGGAATGCATTGAAACCAATTCAACAAAATATGTTACATTGAATTACCGTACATACAATGCAAAGTATGCATCGAAACCCTTTCATCGAAAAGGGTTTTGATGCATAAACACTTTACATTTTATGCATGGAAATTCGATGAAACACACCTAATGTTAAAAAGTTACATGGTGCTGTCCAGTGCTGAAATCTTTAAAGTATTTCGGCACTGGCCAGCTCCATGTAACATTTCAGTGTTTATTGTTTATTAGGGGGGTTCCCCCAACCCTACAACCCCCAAGGGCACCCCCCTAACATAAGCCTACCTCTAAGCCTAACCCTAACTCTAACCCAAACCCTAACTCTAACCCTAACTCTGTCCCTAACCCCATCCCTAACCATAAAATCCAACGAAAATTATTCAATGAAAATGCTTTTCGATGGAAATGCATTTCAATGGATAATGATAATTGGATTTTAATTCAATGGTAAATGTTTCGAGGGAAACACCAGATATCCTTGGCCTCGTAAAAATAAATTGTTTGCTTCTACGTAGTCCTGGAGCTGGTGGTTTATACATGTGATTTATCCATTTTTCTGTATGTTTTCAGATGAAAAGGGTGTTTGAGATGGGGTTGTAGCTTGGCATGGGTAAATTGTGTTGCAGTACCCTATAGCTGGGGAGGAATAAGAAGACATATGCCAGCTCTTGCTTTTTCATGATAGGTTTTGATAAGCTGAGGTGTATGGGTCTTCTGGGGATGCTGCTGGGTTGCATGAGTCAATAGTCGATAGTCGATATTAGGTCTTGTATGAAAAAGAGTTGGAATGAGGCCGTAAATGGGGCACTTGGTCTAGTAGGTATTGGTTCATTGTTCGGGCAGAGTGGCAGTGTTTATAATTTATAATTGTTCTTTTACAACAGGCTTAATGCCAGAGAGTGGTTTCTAAGGGTTTATGGTCTTTTCATCGTAAATAATGCATCGAAAAGACAATCCATCGACTGAAATCCAATGAAAATAAAAGCATCGAAAGTCTATGAAAACTTGTCCATCGAATATAAGAATGGGCAAGTTTCAATAGATATGTACTTTTAAATGTCAAAAAAGCATTTTGATGCATTTTATTTTAACGTTAAAACGTTACATGGTGCTGTCCAGCGCCGAAATGTCAGCACTGGCCAGCTCCTTGTAACGTTTTAGTGTTTATTGTATATTGTAGGGGTTCCCCCTAGACCCCCAACCACTAGGCACACACCCCTTAACCCTAACCCAACCCTAACCCTAAATCCAACCCTAAGTCTAGCCCTAATCCTAACCCTAACCCTAACCCTAACCCTAACCCTAACCCTAACCCTAACCCTAAACCAACCCTAACCCTAAATCTAACCCTTAATCTTACCCTTAATCTAACCCCTAATCTAACCCTTAATTTAACCCTTAATCTAACCCTAAATCTAACCCTAACCCTAGCCCTAATTCCAACCCTAACTCGAACTCTAACCCTAATCCTAACCCTAACCCTAACCCTAACCCTAACCCTAACCCTAAATCAACCCTAACCATACATCTAACCCTTAATATAACAATTAATCTAACCCCTAAACTAACCCTTAATCTAACCCTAGATCTAACACTAAATCTAACCCTAACCCTACCACTAACCCTAACCCTAGCTCCAACCCTAACCCTAAATCTAAGCCTAAACCTAACCCTAATTATCCATCGAAATTCATTCAATGAATATGCTTTTCGATGCAAAAGCAATTCAATGAATACTTTTCGATGGATAAACATTCGATGGATAGGAATTCGATGGAAATACGAGATACCGTTTCTAAGCATGGGATCAGGATTTGAACCTGTGTTGCGCTGCATTGTCTTACTTCTTTACCCTTCCTTTACTGTCCAGGTGCTCTTGGCTTTGTCTGTTCTTTATTCAGAAATCACAGCAAAGTGGTTCCACAGTCATTGCTGTGGTTGTGCTACGGGCTGCTGGGTCTTTGAATTATGGGCTGTGTGGCACTGCCAATTATATGCATATGAAATCATGTTAAATTGTGTGCTTTCTTGGCTTTGATGAGTTTGGTCCTCTAGAAACGTAATTGTTGCCAGTTTGCATGCAGTTTAATTTTGGAGTAAACCATTTAGCAAGTTTTTGATTCTTTGAGCTTTTAACTGGCTTTTTGGTGCTCTGTGAGCTCATGCAGAGTTTATTTAGTTGTCAAGGTTATGAAGTTGCTGTTCTGGTATTGTAACTTTTGGGTCCACTCTAAAGTTGCTCCTTTTTTCTTCAAGTCTCTTTAATAGGGTGTTAGGTATGTTTTCCATGTCTAAATAGGGAAGTGATTAGATGGTTCTGCAAGTGTGAGCACCTTTGTGAAAATTGTAAGCATGATAGATAGCCGATCTCCCTAGGGAAGGTGAACTGGGGTGCAGACTGTGACAATGTTCTCATTACAAAAAATGCAAGAACAGAAAATAAACTGGAGATAATTAATCATGAATCATATATTATTTTAAAACATTTACAAAACTTGTTTAATATAATTAACACATCATAATCAAATTATCAGACATACAAAAGAACAGGGACACATTGGCAGTAAAATTAGACAAAAGGTTCAGTGAAATACACAAATGATCCACAACTTATCACCAAACACACAACAGCTATCTGCATACACTATTCCATGCACAAATCTAACAATCACTCAGTTCAAAAATTAATTCAAGATGTGGCCCACACAGGAGTGAGACGGCTAAGTATTTCACGTTTCCATCCTCGGGCCACGGTAGAAGGCACTGACTGGTTTCAATGTTAGATAAGATTTATCAACGTCTTCATCATGGATACAATGACTACCTACCAAAACCATACACAATAGATTAGAAACCACCAACTAATCACCAACTGTATGCAAAAATAAATAAATCCATACTCACAGGCAAAGGACAGCCAAGGAAAATTCATAGCCAGTGCATAAATCAATCAAGAATATTAAATCACAGAAAGACTTTGCAGACACAACGGGTGCATTCAGTGTATGGTAAGTAATATTTACAGCAGGAAATAGGTCCCCTCACAGCATTAGGTCCCCTCACAGCATTAGGTCCCCTCACAGCAGTATGTCATCTCATGGCAAATCCTAATGCTTTAGAGTAAAGTCGAGCGAAAACCTTGTTGATTGCTGAAGGTGTTTTGTCCACTTGACCTAAAAATCTGGAACATGGCTATGCAGTGAAGTGTTGCTTAAACTGTGACCACTTTCTTCCACTTTTAATTTTTTACCTCAATGCCATACTCATAATGGACCCCCATGTTCTTAAGGCAGCAGAATAGCTTTGTGCATCAAATTGGTCAATTCTAGCTCTAATCTAATTGCCTCAATTGAAGATGATTGTCTAACCTGGACAGTGGTTTTTCAGAAATTACTTTTTTCTTTTATAAAGCATCTGTCAATTTAGAAAGGCTTTCATCGTCATAGAGGATTAATGGTGGAACCATCAGATCATAAACTGCTATGAACAATATTGTCCTCTTCAACTATATGATATAGAAAATCAGTTTAATTCTTCTCCATGTATTTGAGACCTATGTAGTTGTATGTGTGTGTACTCCATTTACAATAAAACCTCAAACCCAAATAACGGTAGTGGTTTGCACTCTAATTTCTTTAGAATGAATGAACCACCGCATTTGTGATGTCAGAAGTCTTTTAAAAGGTCAAACCTCTAGTTTTAATCACATTTATAATCAAGCAGGTTTCAGTGCAATATTTTACAAATACTACCAAAAATATTTGCAGACCAAATAGTGTCTGCTCAGAGTACCTGTGTGCATACACTACGGATTGTAATGGGTTAGCTGGCAAATTGAATTGAAAGACATGTAGCAATTATAAAGCTTATGGAATAAACAATCAAAATAATGTCAATGTAAGTGGTGCAACAAAGCACTCTTTTTGGACTTTTAGGCACACATCAGTATGTACTGCAACTAATAACTATAATGAATCATGAGAGATTCACATCTTGAAGGTTTTTGTCAAAGTATATTCCTCTTTAAATTAACAAAAACAGCTGTATAATGATAAAAGCACAGTTAAGAGGGAACCCAATAATTTACAAGCCATAAAGTGATCTGCCATAGACTGGATTTTCCTAAAACCTGTCAGTTTCACTGGAATAACACCAATTGTGTAGTGCATAGAATAGATGATTGGCAACAGTCTTTCCTGACATATCCAGTAGTGTAATCATACAGTCATTTCAGTGTGCACCATGATGACCCTTCTTATGTATCAGAGTTACTGTGCTTCCTATTAAAGTCTTTGGAATATATTTCCCCAGTCTACATGTTTTAGTCAGTGGCTGAAGGACTTAAGACCTAATTGTTTGAGTGAAAATGCCATTTAGATCTTCCTCTTGAGATGGGTCATAGATGTAATCAATTGCTCAATCTGAACTTTAGAGGGGAAATTGTGGCCATCCGCTTTAGACATGTAGCTATGAAGCCTTTCATAGATATTTGTTTTTAAGTATATGATTTGTGTAACTGAGTAATAGGAACTGACTACTGGTCCCCTGTAATTGTATTAGGTACCAGAGGTTTAAAAGCATCAGTTATTACTGCTACATATTTGCAGATGGCCTTATAATCTTTCTTACAGATAGTTCTAAATTCAAACTGCCAAATCAAATGTTGTGGATAGCTTTCTTCTTTTTAATCATATATATATATATATATTATGTGCAGTTTTTCATCATTAAAATGACTTCCTATTATTCCGTGTGAGCTTTATATATTTTTTCTCTTCCCTTTTGGGATTGCAGGATTTCACTGGGTCCACGGAGAGAGCAGTCCGTCCCCTCTCCTCTGTTTTCTTTAATATATATATATATATATATATATATATATATATATATATATATATATATATATATATTCAGTAAAAAAACTTTGTTAAAGTGATGTTATGGTTCAAAGTAAAACCGAAAACCCCCTGAAATTCGCCAGTTATGGTAAACTAAGCAACCATAACTCGCACCACCAACGTTCACTGCTAAGACTAACACCCAGGACATGGGTGTCCGGGATGTCCGTAAATGAACAAAATGGGGGTCTCGTAAGGACACTATACCTGTCTGTACCGTTCGCAATCAAGATGGAACTGTTCTTAGAACACACCTGGTGTCCGAGATATCCGTAAGTGAACAAAATGGACGAATTCTAAGGGCACTATACCTGTCTGTACCGTCCGCAGCCAAGTTGAAACGAAGAACACGCACGGTGTCCGCAATGTCCGTAGTCAAACAAAATGGAGGTGTCCTAAGGACACTATACCTGGCCATACAGTCTGCAGAACATCTACGCACGTGCGCACCACACCCGTAAGTCCTGCGAACATCACGCCTGTCCGTAACTGTCTGTCTCACTTGTGTCGCACTTTTAATTAGCTTCAGGGCCTGAACACTGTCCGTAGAACACCCGCACGCATGCGCATGACAATTCCCTTGCATTTGGTGTCCTGCAGACACCCGTTCCCTTCGCGGACGTGTTCCCGATGTCATCATGTGACCGCACCCACGGTGAGCATATGTCCTAATTTGCGGACACTGTCCGGTTCCCCAACATTTTAAACAAACTTATTTAGACAATCCAAATTATTTTACAGTAAAAATTCACCATTGCACATGTCCCAGACAATGGCCCTGGCTTTCCACATACTTTTTGTAACTTTTTGAACCTTTTTGGGTGTTCGATCTGTTCGCGAAGCGCACCCCTCCACCCCGGTAAAAGGCCACAATCCAGAGCTGATCTTCATTGTACTTTTGGCTATTGCAGATTGACTTTTGCTGCCTTTGGTGCTCTTGCTGAGATTATCTCATCAACCCTGATGGCATCCATGGCTGCTGTTGCTACATCTGCCTCAGCACCACCCCCAAACCCTCCACCACCACCAACTCCCCAAGGGCCTGCAGAGGGAACACGCATGAGGATGTATAGAACGAGGATGAAGAGAATGAAGAGAATGAGGTCGAGGAACTCCCTACTATCAGCACTCGCCGGGAGTCTTGGGTGTGGCAGTTGTTTACCATTTATGGTAACGTACCAAAAGCACAGGCGAACAAGGTCACCTGCAACCAGTGCAAAATGGTGCTGAGTCGTGGGAGACGTGGTTCGTACAGCTTTGCTACGACATCCATGAAGCGACACATAACATCGTTCCACAGTGCGGACATTCGCAAGGTTGGACCTTGTGATAAACGTAGTAGGTTGAGTTCCTCTACAGAATCCTCCGTTTCCACTCCTCTCACCACAAGAGAGAGAGCGCATCCCTCCAGCTGCTTCACATGCCATTCGCAATGCTGTTGACCCATACCTTTCGAGGGTCACAATATTGTGTATTACTCTGCAAGGGGGAGAGTCTTCGAATTGCTTTCGAGACTACGATCACGGAGCACCAGAAGACCTGCTACCTACCTAAGTGAGGCCCACCCTACAGCTTCCTCTCTCCACCTACCCTTTCTTATCCCTGTGGTCGGTGTCCCTTCCTTACCCTCCTTTCCCCTCCTCTCCTAGTGTGTCGTGTGTAAAAAACGAAAAAAAATATAAAACAACAAAAATCCAAAAAAAAAGGCTCTTTTCAGAACCGCCTTTCACAGTTTAAAAATAGAAGTGGCAAATAAACAGTGCAGGGCTCTGTACATTTTTTTGAAGTCCGTGGACAGTCCTAGGACATATAAAATTTTAGGGTGCTGCCCTAGCAAAACCAATGCACATTTCTCTGGGAGCAAGTGGTGGCTCTGAAAAGAGCCTATTGGTGATGTTTTTGTGTGTTTGAAAAACTTGAAATCGTCAACATCTACTGCAAAATAGGTGACTCTAATTCCAAAAAAGGTTGCAATGAATTTTGTACATTTCTCAGAAAAATCTGATTGCCAGTAAGATGGACTCCATCTCTGTGAAAAATGTATGTGGTACGAAACATAATATTTTCATTGTGAAA
Source organism: Ambystoma mexicanum (assembly GCF_040938575.1). Classification (NCBI taxonomy): domain Eukaryota; kingdom Metazoa; phylum Chordata; class Amphibia; order Caudata; family Ambystomatidae; genus Ambystoma; species Ambystoma mexicanum. The sequence goes on along the minus strand of NC_090932.1, from coordinate 287,407,601 downwards.
AGAGGACATGCCAACATCTCTTAGAAAGGCACAAACAGCCTTATTAACATTGCGCCTCGCTTTTTCCATTTGTGGACCAAATAAAGAAGAACGCAGCCACATTTGTCTTTGCGCAATACGAGAAAGAATTACTTCGGAATTTGGAAACATGTCCATGACCTTCGCAAGTCCTTCTTTCATTGCAAATTGCAAAGAAATTCCAGACACATGTCCTAAACTGTTCCCTCCACAATTAATTATAATTATGTCTGGATGATGCTCTGTCTCTAAAGTAGCACAGAGAGGTAGCAAGTCCAGCTACTTCATTCCACTCACTCCATGCCAGTGCACTTCCACATGAGAGAATCCAAGATGTGCAGCTACTCCACAATGTTCTGCATGCACCTCCAACCAATGTATCCATGAGTTTCCCAAAATCCAGATAATCTGTTTTCGAAAACACAGAGTTATAGCTATCTGTTCTTCTCTCAGGAAAAAGACGTTCTGACAAAATCTCTCCTTACACAACGCACCCAGTAAACTTTACTGACCAATCCCTTGCTCCCCTCATTCTCATTTACATGCCTCTCCACCCGAGAATCCCCATATGTAATACGCGCTGTCCGCAGACTACCACCATGTCCGCGGACATATCGAAAATCTGAGTTTGGTGAATGTACATTTAAATAGTGTGCCCCATTTCCCCTTTGAGGTGGGCTCTGAAAAGAGCCGTTTTATTTGTTTTATTTTGCAGGTGCCTGACAGACACCTGTTATTTTTTATTTTTTTGTTTTTTTCTTCTTACTTTACAACTAAAATCTTCACATAATCTTCTCCAAAGCAACCCTTACATTCCAAAACACCATGGCATTTCCCAAAAAAGATAAAGATATGCCATCTTCTTCAAAATAAACAGCATTACTCAAATCAATATTCTCATTATTACAGAAAAACATACCAGCTCTAAGCATGAAAGCACACATGCCTCGATTGATTGCACACCTAGCAATGTTTTGCTGAGGACAAAAAACAGAACTATTGTCCCATATTGCCCTAGGTAGTAATCCAGAAAAAATCACTTTCACATTTGGAAGGATGTTCATTACTGCTTGAAGCAACTGTTCCGAATCTGCCAACAAAGTAGGGGCACTGACGTAGCCCAAATGGAAAGCACCATAGTGCAAAACTACCAGATGGGGACTGTACATCCCACGCATATCTTCACAAACTTGTAGAATTCCCTCTACATTGCAATCAGGCACAGCGCTCCACACCACCTCCACTCCTTTAACATTGAAATTGTTTGCCACATGCCTGCATTAAGCATACTGCTGTAAACCATGGACAAACAAATCTCTGAACACCAAAAGCCTGCCTTTCTCCATCTCTGCCATCTTCACTATACACACTCTCTTTCTACACAAATCCACAACGTCAACATCTGATTGGCTGATTCCTACAGTCCCCTTTCCATACTGGATTTGCTGGAAAACCCCGGATGTGGCACGCCCCCTATCTGCCGACAGCCGCGGTGTCCGCGCAACATGCAACTCTTAGCCAGCCCTTCTAGCCTTTCCACATCACTCTCGGTGCCATTCCCTCATTGGATACAGCTAAGCAGTCACACAACCATCCACCAATCACATCCAGACCTCTACATCTAACTGCATCATCAGAGTTCTGCACTTCAAATGTACTGTTGATCACTCTCAGTACAAGTCTCATATCATTGGAAAGCACCTACTACAAAAACTACTGTACAAGTCTCCTAAATGTCTACTTACAGCTCCATGCATATCCACATGCATGAATACAAACTACAGGTATGCATATTTTATTCAGAGTACATGTACAACTCTTATGAATGCATATAAACAGAGTAATGCCACTAAACCTGTAAAGCCTATACATACATGCCAACCGTCCCGATTTAAGTGCGAGACTCCCGATTTTTCATTGAAAAATCGCACTATTTTTTACTGACTCCAGCACAACCTATGCATACATGCCAACCCTCCCAATTTAGGCGCGAGACTCCTGATTTTTCATTGAAAAATCACACTATTTTTTACTGTCTCCCACCTAAATTAATGCTAGTCCCAATGGAATCCTATGGGAAAAATAAATGTTCCCGATTGCTGTGGGGAAATCTCCCTCTCAGGGGCTCCCGATTGTTGGCATGTCTACCTATAAAATGAACTTATTGACATTTTTCCCATCTACTATTATCAACTGTCACTGCTATCTACAACACACCTTTAAAAAAACAAGTGAATTTCATGCACTTAAAATTGTATTCATTTGCAAAGCATGTTGAACTAACATATTGTAAATAAAATATAAAGGCTGCACATAGTCAAATGAAATGCATGCATACACTTTGTTCAGATATCAAACAAGAATACTACCTCAAAAACATAAAAATCAACGTCTACATTAACATCAGTGCTATAAACACACAAAATTACTAACTTCTTTCTTTTACAATTGCAGTGAAGACCACTCTCCTGAAAATCAGCAGCATCTGAACTACAAACAACATATCCAAAGAAACCTGCTCATTCCACACAAAAAAGAGTAAGTACAATACTACCTTAATATTCTTACTGTTCCTCATACACACTGTGTGGTTCATTCATGTAATTTGCGCACCAAAAAAATAGCGATTTACGAACCATTCTGCCCACAAATACCCATTTATTAAACAGAGATTAGCAGACAGAATGGCACACAAATCCCCGTTTTTTTGGAACACAAATAACATACTCAATACTTAGAATGTTAGTACTACAAAACAAAGAACTGTTTTAATTTTATACCATTACATTTACTATTAATGCTTCTCCTCACCACTAGCTCACTTTCTACTCTCATCTGAACTGCAGTTTAGTAACACGCAAATAGAAGAATAGCCTTCCCAACTAACTGTAACTGCCCAATGCACAATCACACACCACCACATACATCTTTCCCATCATACTCAGACACTCATGCACACAGTACACATACATTGCAGAACGGCCCAGCCCATAACTTCTTTTTTTTTCCAACAGACCCCAAAGAATGCCTACCAAAAAGCAAGTCCGTAGAAAGCAACGCAGAAATAGAGCAAATGAAAATAAAAGTGTCCAAAATAAGCATCCATCTCTACCAGAGTTTGTACAAAAGGTTCAAACAAAACAGCTAATACAGTCATTTAGCGAAACAAAACAAGCTTCTAGTACAAAAACTTTGCCTCCTCTATCAAAATGTAAAATGAAACAAAAAATGCTTAACAAGAATTCGGCTACCATTACTGCTAAAACTGCTTCTATAAAGCTTGATATACTAGCAAGTAACCATACCAAAAAAAGTATTTTAGCAAAAATGTTCCGCCACAGAGTCCTTCAGAATCTTATAAAAACAGGAGACAAATCATGCACAACCCTTCAAACCTACCGTAGAAAATTAATCTTAGAATCTTTAATAGACAGTGCAATCCTTCTCAAAAGAAAGATATTCATTTTAGTGTTAAACAGAATGAGAGCACTAACAAAACTAACTACTAAATTACAAAAAATTGTTATCAATAAACGGAATGTCAACAAAAATAACTTCTTAAATATCTGTGGAGGTGAATGGAGTCGCACCACAAGCACATAACCATATTATAATGAAGAAGCATACACACAAAACCAAACAAACACAATTGCCATCCATAGCAGTGGACGAGGTTATGCAATAATTAATAATAATATAATGGAACAAGAAATACTGCTTACAAAAATATCCCCAGAAAACTCAGAATTACCTCTCCATTCAACTGAACCAGAACGTCCAGTGTACAAATGGCCATGCACGTCAATGTGTAACACTCCCAAAAAATCTTTAAAATCTTTACGCCAGTTCCTCAATCAGTATGTGAGAGGCAAAGACAAAATCAAATTGAAATTGCTGCAAAATATGGATACCTGTCCAGTGCGCAAATACACAGGACTACAAGGACATTCATTAGCCTGCATTTCAGGACCTATTTGCAAAAGCACCTTCCATCACATCAAAATTATATCAACACATCATTCAACTGTAAGAAATCTAGTCTATAAACTGTACTATGCTAAAAGTCCTTCTTTAGAACTAGCCAATTTAAATAACACTCTTCTACATGGTACACCCAAAGACCTACTAGAAGAAATCGACCATATCCAGAGAAAATATTTTGGAAGTGAAAGCCGCTTACAAAATGCAATAGCTTTACAACAGACTAGCAACAATTCTGCACATGGCAACCTTCTACTACACATACAAAAAAGAAATACTAACATTTAAAAGTACATCGCTAAAGTACCAAACAATGTGTGTGTGTGTGTTGCCGCAGAACTTTTTATAAAAGTACTCAAAAACTATAGACATAAGATACAAAATATAAGACAATGAAGATTCCACATGGTTTGAATTAGCTCTCTATCTTGTAGCAGAAAAAAAATACGAAATAACTGTCCCCTTAATACTTTGCAGTTACTGCACTACAAAACTTGACAACAACCAAACTCCTTCACGTGCTATCACAAATCACTTGGAATTATTCCCACTACCAAAACCCCTGCACCAACTCAATTTATATGAGAGCATCATAATTCAAACAGTGACCCATTTCAAGCAATAATACACCTTCAACCAAAAACAACAACATTTCTTCCTTCTGAATTGGTGAAAAGCATTCATGGCAAAGTAGTTTATTTACCATTAGATCTGAAAGAAAATGTGCACACTCTGGGAGTGCAAAGCCCAATACAGCAATCTTTAATTGTCTTAGTAAATGGTGTACCAACAAAAGACAAAAATATTTGGCAACAACTCCTGGACTTACATAGAGTTAGACAAGCCTTGCAATATCTAAACGACAATAATGAATACTACAAAGAAATAAATATTGAAGAAAACGTAAGGGAAACAACTGAAATAATTCAAGAGTCACCAGAAGCTGGTCAATTTGAACTTCTAGATCCTGCTACAGTATCCAATATTTTAGACCATTATACAGTTCATCCATTACACTCTAATGACACCATAGATGATGCACTAGAAACATACCAAATGCAACAAACCAAAGGATCACCAATGAGCATATGCGAAAAAAGTATAGAAGCATGTGCTTTTCCTCTACTCTTTCCGACTGGCAAAGGAGGAAGGTACGATGATAGACCCACTCAGATAACAGCATCAGAATACCGCTCATTACTAATGTATTGTGAAGATCCCAGATTTAGACAAAAAGTGGAATACATATTCCACCTACTCTTTGAAAGTGAACTAGCAACTCTATGTTATGGAGTTGCACACATATTGACATCAGGAACCCACTTTCAAAATATGTCAGCTACGCAAATAATACACAACGTGTAAGAATAAGATGAGGTTTTACAATCAAGCATTACAAATCTGTTTGCAAACATGCATGGTACGAAAGAGTACTGCTTCCGACGTCACGGAGATGTACGTTGTATGATAAGAAACCTTGGCCCATTCACTTGGTTTGTTACATTAAGTTGTGCAGAATATGCATGGGAAGATTTACATGATTTCCTACGCATATCAAACAAAAACAAAACAAACATAGACATACTAACACCTGGAGAACTTTGCTCTCTAGATCCTGTTAATGTTTCAAGATATTTCCATCATTGTTTCATTGCTATGCTACACTTTATTTGTAATAAAACTGTTCCTCCCCTCGGAGAAGTGCAACACTTCTTTTGGAGAAAAGAATACCAAGCCAGAGGAGCACCACCTATCAACATACTTTTATGGATTAAAGATGCTCCTAAATTTGGTCAAGACAGTGATTCCACTGTTTTACAGTTTATCGAAAAATATGTCACTTGTGAAATTCCATAGAAAGCAACAAATAGTGATCTTCATGCACAAATTGTACAATTTCAAAGACACAAATGTGGCAAATATTGTCGTCGCAAATACAAAAACAAAGGGAAATACTGCACCAAATGCTGCTTTGTTTTCCCTAGACCAGTTACAGAAACAGGTGAAGTGAACAACTTCATGTCTTCAGTTAGACATAGTGTTAAAGGTAAATCACCTAAGAACACGTATTACATAAAAAGAACAGAAGAATCAAAATATATCAATGATTACAATACAACCATTGCCCTCTTATGGAATGCAAATATAGATGTGCAGTACATTGCAGACAATTCCACTACAGTTGCACAATATGTTACAGCCTACTTAACAAAAGCAGGAAAAAACAGAGCTTCAAGACCTCTGGAATGACCTATCATCAGACAAAACACTATCTCAGAAATTGTACAGCTTAGGCAAAAAATTGCTCTCTCATAGAGAATGTGGCTCCTATGAAGCTGCAGATTGTTTAGCCGGTACTGCTTTGTAGGGAAAATCTGAAAATATAGTATGGCTAAGTCTTGGTCCTGCTAAATCTAGGAAAAGAGTTCTCGAACAGCCAAGACATTTTGAAAAACAATTTACTAGACACATACTACTCAAACAGGAGTACCACTTTGGAAACCATGTGTCTATACCACATAGCCCAAAACTTCACATACAAAAATAATATAAAACCGATGAAAAAAAGGTAGATATAGAGTGACAGATTGTGAAGGCAGCTTAGTGAAACTTATCAAATGAAACTTAATTAATCATATCAAATTGTCATTAAAAACTCCTCAACAGAAAGAACTATATTACATGTCCTTGCTACAACTCTTTAAACCATGGAGAAAAGAAGAAGAGATACTAGAAACCTTTGGGGGTCATTACGAATCGGGTGGTAAGGGATACCAGGCACCGGTAAGGAGACCGGTGCCGGTAATCCCTTACCACTTGATTCCGAGGTCCCTTGGAGGGAACCATAATTAACATGTGGTCTGACGACGCGTCCCTTATGGGTCCCGCTAAGGGACCAGGGTGCTAATAACGGGCTTGCCATTCCTGAGCCCGTTATTAGTGCCCTCCACACTCCCATTGAGCCCTATGGGGGCTCAAATGGGAATGGGGAATGGCATGTTCAATGGGGACTTACCGGTCCCACCAGGGTGAGACTACACCGGTAAGTCCCCATTGAACAAGACCGGACACGGGCACGGTATGGGAGGCAGTCATGGAGCTAATACCTCCATGGCTACCACCTATCTCGTAATGAGGCCACATGACTCCTATGAAGACGCTTTCAAAGCAAATGAGAGCACTGTCACCGATATAAACTTTACGCAGTACAAAACAATGTTGCACAATGAACAGCAACACGCAGAAGAACTCCAGGCTCAACTAGATAAGGACACTCCCGACAGTAGTCAACCTTCTGTAACAGGAAGTCAAGAACCACTGGGACAGCCACTAATAGCAAATGAGGCAGAATTAGTTATGACAGAAGTAGAGAACACCATGTGTCACTATGAAGAAGATACAGAAGACTTAACTGTACTGCGATCAAAACTGAACAAAGAGCAGCACATGGTGTACAACATGAAAATAAAGAATGTACCTGCCAAAATTACAAACCTATACTATTGTACGTCAGTGGTGAAGCTGGCTCAGGCAAAACATTCTTAATCAAAATCATCAGCAAGTTCCTTCAACAATTGACAAACAACAAACTGTCAGCTGTTGTAACTGCCCCCACAGGTTTAGCTGCATACAACATAGGCGGTGTCACTTTACACCGATTACTACTCCTTCCAGTAAAACACCAAAACAAATTAGAATATTACAAACTTTCTACAGAAGCTGCAATGGAACTATGCAGAGTGTTAAAACAAATGAAAAGCTACTAATAGATGAATTGAGCATGGTCTCCAACCTAATGTTGGCTTTGATTCACCTCAGATTGCAAGAAGTACTTAAAACAAACTACGAAGAGCTCTGTGGAGGAAAACACATTATTGTTTTCGGAGGTCTTCTTCAATGGACAACAGTGAAAGGTGAACCTATTTTTAAAACCTTAGGATACAAACTCTGCCGTAAAACTGTTGGCAGCATAGGAAATGTAAACTTTTGGCAACATTTCCAATACAGAGAATTAACAGAAAACATGCGCCAATCTGCTGACCTCACTTACGCCAAGATTTTAAAAAGTATTGGAGATGGTGTACTATCTCAAGAAGCACAAGCAATATTAAAAACCCGGCACATCCATGCACTTTATGGCCATAACTCATGTGCTACTGATGTTATGGAACAATTAGCGCACATAAATGTCAATTGTATGTCCTTAATGCCAATTCTTGCAAGCTGTTCCAAAGTCAATGAAACAATGTTGAAAAAAGAAATGCAACCAATAATTGAAATTTGCTCCACAGACAAAATGGACGTACCTGGTATGACACTACCCATGTGTCAACAAGCCACAACAAGACTAAATGCTGGCTGGTTTGGAGAAAATATTAAAATTATCCTTAAACTGTAGAGTAATGCTTAAACGTAACCTTGACATGGAGCAAGGACTAGTTAATGGAGCATTGGGTACAGTTGTTGGCTTTCAAACATACCCATGTGACAACAGCATTCAGTTTGTCAATATTCTGTTTGACAAACTTTCAGAAGTAAAAAGTATAGGTCGCTCAAGAGCTCGATTCCTTCTTTACAAAGACATGTATGTACGCAGAGAACAATTTTCTTTAACTCTAGCATATGCAGTCACCATTCATAAATCACAAGGTTTTATGCTAGACAAAGCATTGATAGATATTGGTAACACAGTCTTTAAAGAAGGCATGAGCTACGTAGCACTATCACGCTTATGTACACTTGACGGTCCATTTCTAATCAACTTTGATGCAAGTAAAGTAAATGTTGATAATCATTGCATTTTAGAATACAATAGACTACGTTCACTATACACCCCCCATCTAAAAACATATCCTGTTCCACAAAAAGGAAAACGTTGTAAAAGAAAACTAATTCAAACCGAAATGCAACAGGATCTGACTGCAAATCCTCGAAAGAGAGTAAAATAAGCTAATACTTCATCAATTACCACAACCAAAGAAGAACCTATTACTCAAAGTAACTCAGGTACTTCTTCAAAGAAGCAACACACACTCCGAAAAAATGACTTGGACACAGAACTATCTGGTCCATTCAAATTTTCAAATATAACTGGCGTAAGTTGCTACGCAAATGTAGCAATGAATATTCTATTTCAATTGCCACCAATTGTTGACATTTACTTACACAGTACAGACCTATTGTGTTTGCAAATGTTAGTACTTCATAGAAACGCAACAAATAATCCTGACAACACATATAGTGTTCATGGAATAAGACAAGAATTGGACTACTGTGTGGAATGGTGAAATTCACTATAAACTCACAAGAAGATCCACCAGAATTTCTAATGTACTTACTACAGGTACTGGAAAATAAAAACATACCTATAAATGAAATCTTCCAGATTTCATACATGTGGAAACATACATGTACTCTCTGCAACAATGTGACACAGGAACAAATCCCTAAGGAGTGCTTCATGTATGTATCTATACCTAATTGTGAATCAGTTCCATTTCAGCAACTTGTACAAAATGCAAACCAGGGTAGATTATGTACTACCTGCAATTCAGATAATCGCTCCACCTTACTAATACAAACATATAGTAAATACGTAATACTAATGCTTCTACGTTACAATGCAAATGGTACCAAAAACAACTGCAAGCTGACTGGATTCACACATGGGGCCTCATCACGAGTTGGGCGGTAACGCCGGCGTTAATAGCGCTGGCGTTATTAGCTCCACCTCCAAACCCACCGGCGCTATTAGCGCCGGATCACGGGTTTGGCGGAACGGGTATTGCCCATTCCCCATTGAGCCCATTCGGGAATTCCCCATTCTCCATTGGGCTCAATGGGGAAATTTCACGCTTTTACCGCCGGCGCACAGAAAATTGGCAAAATCATGGCAGATTTCCCCCCAGCTCAGAGCTGTGGGGAAATCAGCTGAAGGCGTGATTTGGCAGACCCTTAAATCTGGCAGTAACAGTGCTACCGCCGGATTTAAGGGCTACCATCAAACTCGTGATGAGGCCCATGGTCAAGTATCACTTGGTAAGAAAACCTTCACAACAATAGGTATAATCTACCACGCAGGAGCCACAACCAATGCAGGTCACTATACTGCATATATAAAAAAGAAATGTGGATGGTTCGAATGTAATGATAGTACCATTACTCTAAAGCAGAGATTACCAGCAAATCTTACAAACGCTTATTTAATCTTCTTAAAACCAAAATTTAATAACTAATCTGTACTTAAACATTAACAAAACTTCAATTAAAAAACTATAAACTGTTAGAATACGCCAACAGGTATCTAACTGCCCCAAGATTCTACAACAACCAAACAGATAAATGAATACCACTAAATTATAACAAAAAATAGACAGTTAGAATACACCAACAGGTATCTAACTGCTCCAAAAATCTGCAACAAGCCAACAGATAGAACATTAGCCAGAAACAACACGTGAACACTGAAAACAAACAAACAAATAGACTGTAGCATAACTAAAAAAGGTTTTTTTTAATCCGACATGGATTTTTTCTCCCACAGACCCAATGATTTGAAAAACAAACACAGAAACTGAGCAAATTGCACAGTAAACTGGTTTGTAAACTACTAAATATGAGGGTTGAAAAAAATCTGAAATGTCTATTATGCAATGTAATAAGTCTTTATAAAATACATACGCTAACATGCTCTTTTCTTTTATCACAGAAATTGAAAAAGAATATGTACTCCAGTTACCAAACTCATGAAAAAAATATATCTAATCTCAAAAAATCAAACAGTGAGTATATTCTAATAGAACGCATAAATATTGCTGCATAACAGAACCATTGAAGCAAACATCTAACCATACACCATAATACAAAATGTTCACTTCCATGGATATGTTATACTACAGTGCTTGTTACCAAACTCTACAATCTTAATGACATGACATAGCCAAAACTTCACACACAAACTATACAAATCAAACGGTACAGAAACTGTAGATTTCAAACATTTGATAGATATTCGATTCTATGGGTGTGATCTATTGGTGTGATATGCTGCAGTGTTTCTGGCAAGGGCCTAGAGCCTTGGGTGTATGGCCTACGGGTTACAGCCTGCGGCCCTGGTCACAACCACCACAGCATATCACACCCATATATCACACCCATAGAATCAAACATTTTAACTGTCTATATGGGCCCACCCATATCAAACCATATCACCCATATCAAACTTTCTGCAAAGTTTGGCGAGAATTCATCCTGGGAGAGCAAAGTTAAAAGGCACCCATGCTGGCTTATAACTTCAGTGCTTATAACTTCGGTCTTGGGTGCACCCAAGACTCTAGGTCCTGGCCACAACCACTGCAGCATATCACACCCATGGTGGCTTATAACTTCAGTACTTATAACTTCGGTCTTGGGTGCATGGCCTGACTCTAGGCCCTGGCCACAACTACCGCAGCATATCACACCCATAGATCACACCCACAGAATCAAACATTTTAACTGTCTATATGATCCCACCCATATCACACTTTCTGCAAAGTCTGGTGAGAATTCATCCTGGGAGAGAGAAGTTATAAGCCACCCAGTGCATATAACTTCAGTCTTGGGTGCATGGCCTTGCACCCAAGACTCTAGGCCCTGGCCACAACCACCGCAGCATATCACACCCACAACCACCGCAGCATATCACACCAATGCTGGCTTATAACTTCAGTGCTTATAACTTCAGTCTTGGGTGCATGGCCTTCTGGCCACAACCACTGCAGCATATCACACCCATGGTGGCTTATAACTCCAGTAATTATAACTTCGGTCTTGGGTGCATGGCCTTCTGGCCACAACCACTGCAGCATATCACACCCATAGAATCAAACATTTTAACTGCGGCATATGGTCAATTTGTATTTCCGCTGACACCGCGCGTGTCCTTAGAACAGTTTCAACTTGCCTGCGGACAGCACAGATGGGAATACTATCCTTAGGACACCCCTTATTTTCACTAATTACAAACATCCCGGACAGCGCGGGCATGGCGAATACACCAGTAGCACCTGCCACCGAAACAAATACAGTATTTCACCCATATCGTACTCCCCAAACCTCCCCAACCACTCTTGCACACCAAAACACATCACGGCTCACTCCAGCCCTTGCAGTCCTAAGTATCATTTGTTTTCTTGGTTTTCGTGGATCAAATGTGTTTTTAACTACCTCAGGGTTATTGTAATTTACATCGAAATCTGTTTTACTGATTTGATCAACATATCTTAATATCAAAGAAGGAAGTAGAAGTGATGAAAGGAATGTTGATCTACTCATTGAAAAATCATAATCTAGTCCTATTCATTGGCAGCAGTCCTGAAGATGTATATAGTACATTATGAAACGTGAAACCATTAGACTGACACATATTAGATAATATGCATTGACATTGTTGTGCTTGGGGAGCTATGTTGTTTCAAATAAACACACTTTGCTCTTTTAGATGAATCCTGCAACTCCATCACCTTTCGAGGGCTCCTTCCTAACCCTTGTACATTTTAATGGAACCTCACGTTTTCTCTTTCATCAATAGGTACATTTTTTCAGGGCACCATGCTCATTTTTTATAGTAAATATTATTATACAGGTCTTGGTGATTACATCTTTTCATTAGGTTAAATGAAGAATTACTTTGTAAGTGATCAATAATTATTTTTTTGGTTGTGCAGCAACATGCTCAATACCTTTATTATTCTTTCTTTTTCAATGTGTTTTTACATGAGTCACTGTTTTGTTACCAAAACTGCAAATAAATATCTATATTTTCACCAGCCGTGCCTTTATTGGTCTATGTTAAAGTAATAAGCTAACCGCTTCCACTATATCAGACCTTTCATTAAAGCAATAGGCGATATATCTTTTCTCATTAGGATTGCTTTATAAGTGATAAGTATGGATCAATTTCTCTCTGTCTGCAGTTGATTTTCACCCCTTTTCACCCTTGTTTCAGTTTGAGTTAATTTATAGGCTTGTTTAAAAGTAGGATTAAGTCCAGATGTAGTTTCCAGGATTAAGGTTACCAGGGTTGAATATCCCCTGGTGTCACCATTGTAATATTCATCAGTATTACTAATGGGTCTAAATAGGAGTTGCATCTACCATGGAAAAAACTGTAGGAATTGCTTTCGCTGGAGGACAAATCGATATTTCAGGAATCAAATTGTCCCGTATGTTTCTGTTATTTCTGTCCATATACCTTATTGTATTCGGAAACAAAATGACAGCTTGTTTGTGGAGTGACATGTCAGAGAAAGATACTTTTGGACATTTTAAGCATGCGCCTGATCTAAATCCCACCAGTGACTTTTGGTGGAGGGGAACAGTTGCAATACCAATACGTTGGTAATCCTCTGAACATTTTGCAATATTGTTTGTTTGTTTGTTTATTCATTTGTTAATCGCACCAGACTCGTGAGTAAAAGGGCGCAGCAATATGGAAATGCAAGACTTACATCGTTTCGTACACACCGGTTACAAAATGTACATTATAGCAAGATATACAGTTTTTTACATGAATACAGGATATATACAGTGTACAAAATAGGACAAAGAAAAGAATAGTCAATGAAATTAAATAAATGAACAATAGGCACTATACAGAGGATGAATGTGCCACGTGGGGCCCTTTGTAAAATACTAGGCTCCCGAATGGATCACAATGCACAAGGTCTACAGAAATTAATGCAAAAGTGAAAATTAATACAGTAGTCGGCTGTTACTACAGGATGACCAAGTCGCTATGGAAGTGGGCAAGTCCTCTAAGGGTAATGGGAGACGAAGGATCCGTAGCAGTGATATGTTTTATTACATTTTTCCTGAAATGTAAGTAGGGTTGGTCTGCTCTCAGCTCCTGAGGCAATGAGTTCCAGCTTTTAGCTGCCTTAACAGTAAAGCTATAACCCCCAATGGTGGTGAGCTTATATTTGGGAATAGTCAGACAGTTAGTATTCCCAATTCTGGTAGGTCCATTATCAAACTGCATATTGCCTTTATTTAAGGTCTACTTGGAGCTTTTCCAAAGACCATAAAATGCAGGGTTCGTTTTTTCTCACATCCTCTGTTCTGGCTAGAATGATGATTAGTACTTGAATGTGGAGTAATTGTATAATTTAGATACACTAATGGATCCATTTGGGGGATATTATCCATCTCATTGTTGTCAGGATCCAAGGTTTCAGTCATTAGGTTACAATTGCCATTTCAACAATGATTAGGCGAGCATCCAGTGCTAGAGATTTAGGCTCGACTACGTAGATATATCAAATATTCTGGTTAAAGAGTTTGCTTTTAGTGATGGCTCATTTAGGCATCTTAAGCATACTGGATTTCAGTTCTAGAAGGTCTGTTTCAAAAGGTTTTGGACATTGGAAGGTGCAGTAGCCACCTCTTAGGATATTCGCATTACGAGTGCTCTCTGGAGCACTCAAAGCTATCAGGTGTTCTCAAGGACGCTGCAAAGTATTTCTCCAAACACTCCTGAAGTCATGAAGCAGAAAAAGAAGTAGCTGTAGAGCTGCATTAAAGCAGAACTAGAGCGAAAACACAGGAGAAAACTGCTAGTTTCCCACCCGTGTACCTCCAGCCTCCTCTGCCCCCTCCCAGACATTTTTTGTTTTTGGTGGCCACCTGCCCATTTTAGTCCCCTCCACAGCCCCCCGTGGACCTGCAAGACAGCCCACCCGACAAATTCGCCAACTCCCCTATCTTTCCACTTACCTCAACTGCTGAACCAGAACTTACTGCTCTGCTGAAGCACTCCCTTTCGTCCTCAGCACCCACCATAGAAATCGAAAAGGGACAGAGTCCCTTCACTATTTACTATGATGACATCCATCATGTCACACGGGCAGGTGAGTCTTTAACGGCCCTGATAAGCTCTCCAACGCCAGGGTGATAGCTATATTTAAAAGGTCAATATCCTACATATGTGAGAGAATGAAGAGGATGAAGCAGTTGGCATCACTTGGAGGAATCCAATAGTGCTAAAGGAGCAAATGAACATCACTGTAGGTTGCCTGGAAAGGAAAGCATTGATGGTGTGGAAAGAATATTCATGGTAGAGTGCTTCTAAAATTGATAAACTAGGAAGATAATGGAGGGGAATTGGAGCTAATCCTCCTTTCTGGGCAAAGGGGTGTAGCTCCAGGACCACCCTAGGAAGAAGTACAGCGGGTTATGTGAGGAGGAGGAATGGCATGCCCTAACATTTGACTGAGTGCATGACATCTAACTGAGGGTGTGACAGTTCGTCTGACTGATTAAAGGGGAACCCAGAGGCACCATCCTTCTGCAATGAGTTGCCAATTGGGGAGACTGTAATCTTGGTGGGGTTTCTTAAGGTGAGCAAGTAAAGAGTGATGGAGAGACTAAGGTAGGAAGCACAAAGGGGGTACTTTTCGAATTAGTGCCTTTAGGATTTCATTTCACACTTCATCTCATTTTTGTGCTTTTTCCAGGCGTAGGATGGCAGAAAAGTAGAGTTTTCATCTCTGCTTTAGTTGCCTCCTCTGTCTTGGGAGAGCACTCGGGTCACGCCTGCATGAGAATTTAATTTAGGAATTGTGACAGGGTCAGACATCTGTCACAGCAGCACGATGGAGTTGGGAGGGCCCTGGTTTCGATCTCCACTCTCTGTGCCAGGTAGCAGGACCACAGGAACACTTTCGCCCACTCCATGCCTGCAAAGCCCCATTTTGATCAGTGTCTTTCTCTTTATTACTGATTTTTTTGCATTTATTACAGTGCACAAAACTCAGAGGCATCTAGGCGTTAGTTACAGAAAAGGCATCGTACAATTAAAAGTGCAGTAATACGCATAAGAATTACAATGTGTGTACACAGTCTGGTAAAGCATTGCCTCATGGTACAGGGGCTATGTCAGATGTTCAAACCTGACGTGTGTTCAAGGATCTATGAGTGCTAACATCTAAACAATAGCACATCTAACCACGTGACAGCCGGAGGCAGAGAACGCAGAGCGAACAAGAGCTGGAGAAAACAGAAAAACTGCCTGAACTTGGCAACGCAACCCCAGCCAGCTTAATTCTCAGAGTCATGAGAGCTGGCTGAATCTGACCGCTCAGAAGGGGGAGGTTCCACCAACACCATGTCGGTGCGTGGCAGGGTGTGGAGGGCCAAGAGAAGTTCACCCACAAAGGAATATTTCAACTACCTATGTGGGGTCCACTGAATGGAATCCTCCTTAAACCGTTGTTCCCAGCCAGGGGACGCTTACACAAACTGGGATATTGACTTTGATGGGCCACTATTGCAGGGAACCGACAGACTCACGTACTGAAAAGCATTGCGACTTAAGACCCCTTGTTAATGTTTTGCTGATTGTAACACCTCTCTGAGGAAAAGGGCAGTTGGCCCAGGTTACCAGCACAGGAGGCAAACCAATAAAGGAGGCAGGGGGAAGTATAATTATTATTATTTTTTTATTTTGTTGTTTAAATCATGCACCTAGCTCGAGAGCAGTGGAGCGATGTGCAGTGTGTGGGTAGCCAGTATTTGAACTGCCACCTTTTAACAGTAGCACAGTGGTGTGAGGTTTGTGCGTAGGTATGTGCGTCCATTGGAATTAGTCCTTGGTCAGGTGTTGTTGAAAGAGCCATGTTTGAGAGATTTCCGAAATTGGAGAATTGTGGGGGGCATTCCAAGCTGACACTGGGATTGAGTTCCAGAGGGGGGTGCATGACAAGACAAGGATTGTTTGTCAGTCCTCTCTTTGCCAATGAGTTGTGATTCAAGTCGGTTGGTCGATGTGCTGCACGAGGAGCATGTTCCCCCAGATATGTGGAGCTTAGCCGCCAGGTAAGCTGGTGTGCTACTCGTGACTACTTTGTACATGACACATGCAGTCGCCTGGCTTGGAGCGGAAGAAAATGTAGTTTGCGTAGGATGGGGGTAAGTCGGCCAAATTTCCATGCTCCTGTATTAAGACATGCTGCAGTGTGGTGAACTGCTTTTAGGTGAGTCAAGTGAGCAGCTGGGAGCCCTGTCAGGAGAGGATTTCGCCATCAATGTGTGAGACAACAAGGGCCTGCACTATGGTGCGAATGTCCTGCAGCAGGATTAGGGGTTTGATTTTTTGAAGGGTACAGATTCTGAGCCAGGCTATTTGGGCCTTCTGGCTATGTGTTTCTGGAAGCACAGGCTGCTGTCAATGGTGAAGCCTAAGGATTTTGCTGAATCTGAAAGACGTGGATCAAATCCTTCTAGGTGTATATCATTGAGCCATTGTTGGACAAGTTGTTTTTTA
Organism: Ambystoma mexicanum; assembly: GCF_040938575.1. NCBI lineage: Eukaryota > Metazoa > Chordata > Amphibia > Caudata > Ambystomatidae > Ambystoma > Ambystoma mexicanum. The sequence continues at coordinate 287,390,299 of NC_090932.1, read as the reverse complement.
GCGGGTTGAACGATGAGGGTGAATTCAGTCTTGGATGGGTTTAGTTTTAGTTAATCCAGGACTGGATGATGGCTAGGTAATCACAGAGACAAATGATATCCTGCGCCCTATTTACTCTTATGTACAACTAAGTACTGTCCATGTATTGATGGATGGCTATATTGGGATCTTTGAGGAGAGTGTCCAAAGGCTCCAAGTAAAGGTTAAAAAGGATTTGTGAGAGGATGGAGCTTTGGGGGACTCTGCAGGAGACCTAAAGTTGGTTAGAACACACATTAATTTGAACAGCCTTTTGTCTTGCAGAGAGGTAATATGTAAATCAATTCAGGACAGTGGCAGAGAATCCTATCCTTTCATCAAGGAGGGAGAGAAGGATGTGATGATCGGTATTGTCGAATGTAGCCAAGAGGTCAGTGAAGACAAGGGGGCATGAGTCACCCTTATCTATGATTTGGAGGGCATCATCCACCACCTGGATGGTGGCTGTCTCGATGCTACACTTGGGTTGGGATCCTGACAGAAAGTCATTTAGGAGGTGGAGTTGTTCGATTCTGGTGAGAAGTTGTGTAGTTTTTTCCAAGATGTTTCCAATAAACCGGAGGTTTGGAACGGGCTGGTAGTTGACTAAGTCATCTGGATCTAGGGTTGTTTTTTCAAAAAAGATTGTATGCGACCAGTTTTGAGCGTGTCCGGGAATGATCCTTGTGCGAGCGAGGCATTGAAAGGCATTGAACGGGAGGGCAGGAAACAGGAAGGTGTGGGTTGTTCGGGTGGGGTTAAGGGAAAAGCAGAAGGATCAAGAGATCAGTCAGCGGAAGGATGGATTAGAGTAAAATGCCAGAGAATTGTTGGAGGAGTTTGCAAGGTGAGGAATTGGTTGGTGGGAGAGAGGGTATTAGTATATTTGACTGAATACATTTGGCCGAATGTTATATTTGACTGAATTTGGCCTGTACCATTCGACCAAATATATTTGGTCAAATTGGCTAATACATACCAAACATGTGGAGCAGAGGTTGCGGGGGTGTCTCCCGCTCCTCATGTCTGGTGTGTATTGGCCTGGGGCATTGCAGGGGTGTCCCGCGCTTCCTCGATTTCTGAGGCGGGGGTCGGACAAAAAAGAAGAAAAAAGAAAAAAGGGACCCTGCGGCGTCAGATCTGACCTGTGTTAGAGGTACGGATCTGATGCCACAGGGTTGATGCAGATCAGGGGTCGAGCGAGCAGGTAAGTAGGGAAGGGGATTGGGGTGTGGGTGGTGGTGTTTGACCATATGAAAAGTGACCGCATGCAGGATTTTTTCTAGGTCAGTTTGCCGCGGTCACTTTTCATACAGTCAAACACCCCCAACCGGGAGAGAGTGGTACTGTGGAAGTGAAAGGATGGTGATTGAGGGTAAAGATGTGGTTTGAGGGCTAGTGGTGTGGGGAGGGGAGTAGTAGTGTGGAGACGGCAGTAATCATATTGTGGAGAGGGGAGTGGGAGCACTGTGGAGAGGGGAGCAGTAGTGTGGCCATGTGGAAAGGGGAGTAGTCATAGTGTGGAGTATTAGTGTGGAGAGTGGAGAGTAGTAGAAGTAGAAGAGAAGGAAGAGAGAGAGCAGTACAGAGTAAGATTAGAGAGTGGAGGTAGACAGTAGAGAAAGGAGGGACATAAGTGGAAGTGTCAGGGAGAGAGATAAGAGGTGGCGGGTGTAGTAGGAGGGATGAGAGTAGGAGGAGACAGGGTAGAATGCCAGCTAGACATAGGCAGAGGAACAGTCGGGTGTGGAAGGGTAAGACCAAGTGGAACTTGTGTGTCTGAAAGGCACACATTTACAACCAAAGTCGCTCCGGAGACACTTTCAAAATTTGACAACTTAGATTGTTCCCTGAGGGAGAATTAAATACAATTATAATTGTTCTTTTATAAAGCACTTAATACCAGTGAGTGTTTTGTAATCACAGAATTGGGATTCAAACCGGTGTTGTGCTGTGTTGTCTTGCCAAAGACAAACACGTTGCCCCTGTGCTATCCTTCCTCAATATGTAATTTATTTTACCCTTATGCCATCACCATTAGTGATCTCCAATCTCTAGCATCACAGGGTTGAGGGACCCCTGAGTTAGGGAGGGAATGCCGGTCTCTACATGAGATAGAAAGTGACAGTCCTTAGCAAGCCCCATTGACTACACAAACAATGACAACCCCTGAACTGTCTTTGAGAGTTAGTTTGTTCTTGAGGCATTAACCCAAATGATTCCAATGGGATAGCCTTGGCTTATCACCTATTAAAGACCAGGTGGATTCTAATGGATCCATTATAAAACACCACCTGCAAAGTGTAATTTGCAGGCAGCGTTTCCTCTCTCAGAAATCAGAGAGTAAAAGCGCAGGGTAAAGGCGATTTCACCATCAAAGTCCGCCTTGTGAGTGTTCAAACTTGCATGCAGGTGACTATTAGCAGGAAAGTGCAAGCATTGGCAATGCCCTGCATGCAATTAGCATATCTTTTAAAATGACCCAAATAGAGTTAACCATAGATAGAGAACATCCCTAAATACTTGTGATCCTGTTCCAAAAGATATTGCTTCTGTTAAAGAGCAATGCAACTTGGAACAGGCATGTGTAAATTTGAACAGCTGTTAGAAAATGCACACAGCCTGTTCAATGAGTGATAGAACTCAGTCTTGATCGGTCACTACATTGTGGCATTTTGTTCTATGTCCGCAGATGAACTGTAGGCCATTCCAACATCCTGTTGCTGACTGCAAAGCAAAAACACTAATGCACAGATTGCTATCTCGGCAAGTGGTTACTGGGCGGCTGACAAAATCATTTTACAAATAGTGCTGCCCTCTCTGCATCAGCAGAACTTGCCACACAGTCTTAGATAGGACAGGTACATTGTCTGGCCTCCTAATTAAAGAAAATGACACTGCCCAATAGCTCAGATATAAAGAGACAAGCTGCTTCATAGCCTGAGAGTATAATTGGCACTCCTGATCAGGCACCTTGTACGATCCAGGCATTTCAAAGAGGGCCTTCTGTGTAACAAACACCGCGCTTTCCATTTCTAGAAGTCTATTCCTGGCTGTCCATAGCTCATTTAGTTATTCTGTCGAGAACAAGCTCAAATATTCGATTAAGCTGCTGGTTAAGTTCTTTATTATTACTTGGTAGTCAAGGTAGTACCTTCATTTGCTTCAGGAAAAGGGTGATGTGACGCCAAAGTGATTTCAGAATTGTTTTTGAGATCCGTTTGGAGCAGAGGCCGCGAGCACATTTTTTCAGTGGACTGGCACAGAATTTGCCATTGATTTACGAGACCGACTGAGCATAATGAGGTAGACCAAAAAAGGTAGGGAAGAAAATGTTTTAAATAATTGCTTCACATGGTGCATTCATCCACCAATTTTCTTGTCAAATAATGGCCAATATGCCATTCATTTAACAATCTGCTCTGTTCAATTATAGATGCCAGTCACCAACACTACACAGACTCATTTTACAACCCATTTTCATGATGCCACTGCCCACAATACATGCCATAATTGCCACAGTAAATGAAATGTTCATGATATTTGTACCTCCAATATATGTCAGCAGAGCCTGTGTAAAACACGTTCATGATTCTTGTGTCCACAATATATGTCATTGCTTTGGTGAACACTTTCATGATGCTTGCGCCCATACTACAACTCATCATTGCTGCTGCAAAACAGGTTTATGATGCTGGTACCCTTGGTATATGTCAGCATTTCCACTGTAAAACACGTTGGGCCTCATTACGACCCTGGCGGTAAGGGGTTAACGCCAGCGTTAGCTGCGCCGACCCCTTACCGCCAATTACGAGGTCCCCTAGCGCCATGGTGCTTTTAACACCTGCTTTTAGCGGGTGTTAAAATCCATGGCGCTAAGGGACCATGGAGTTAATTACGCCACCGTAATTTACGGTGGCGTAATTAACGCCTTCCCCACTCCCATTATGCCCTATGGGGCAAAAATGGGAATGGGGAAGGGTAAATGGGGATTGGGGACTTACCGCCCCGCCAAGGTCGGAATGGGGCGGTAAGTCCGCCAACCACCATGGCGTAAACGTAGTTTACGCCATGGTGGTAAAGTCACGGCCCAGGCGGTAACTTACCGCCTGGGTCGTAATGAGGCCCGTTGACACCAGTGCTGATTGTATGTGCTATCGCTGCCACTGTAGCATACTTTCATGATGCTGGTTCCCACTATAGTTGTCATCATTGCCACTATAAAACACTTTCTGGACACACGGTATCTGTCAGAATTGCCTCTGTAAAAGATTGTCATGATCCTGGCGCCCACAGTACATGTCATCCTTCCCAGTGTAAAACACTTCTGTACACTGCTAGCTAAGGTATATACCAATATATCCAAAGTAATACATGCTCAATATATGGATGCCCACGTTACAAGGCACCATTGCCAGTGTAAACTACTTCCACACACTACTAGCCAAGGTATAATTATAATTGTTCTTTTATAACACGCTTAATATCAGAGATTGGTTTCTAAGCGCTGGAACGGGATTCAAACCTGCGTTGAGCTGCGTTGTCCTTCCAAGACAAACAAATTGCCCCTGAGCTATTCCCCCCATATGCTGTTATATCCATTGTTTCATGATGCTGTTGGAATGAGTACATGTCATCAATACTTCAGTAAAACTCTTTCATTACATGATTCCCACGGTCCATCTCATCATCAACATTGTAAAACACCTGAATGATGCTGATAGCCATAATATATCTGGCATCATTGTTACTGCAACATTGAACAGGACTTGCCCAGGACACACAAACACACACACATGCATACATAGACACAAACACACACACACTCACATGCACACACCACACACACGTAACCGTTTTTACCTGCTTGCCAGTTTAGACCAGTCCCTCTGCTCCATCTACAATGGATATCACCAAAAGTGCACCACACAGGTAGGAACTGGGAAGTGTTACGAAATCGAATTTCAAAGACCATGGCATGCTGACATCATGCATGCTGACATCAGGCATGCCCGAGGCTCTGAAACCTCAATGCCTGATGATTCGTATCAGAAGCACAGTGAGGTGGGAGCACATGCATATACCCATCACTGCACGCACCCAGTCAGAAAACCCAGTAGATTATTAATCAGGGCCAGCCTCTGAGCACTCGAGGGAATTACTATTCCTGAATCCAAGAGTGCTTCAATACATTTTATCAGGTACTCATTCAGTACTTGATTTCAGTTCTATCAATCTGGTATTAGTTGGTTCCAAGATACTGCAAACTTCTGCAACATGCCACCCACGAAATCCGAAGCCAAAGCATAGTCAGGAGGGCTGTAACTTCTAGTACCTGCAAGGTTCCTTTAATGGCGGCGGTTTGGATTTATAATGCTACCTTCCAACCGGAGGCCTGGCATTCCTCAAGACCGAGGACCTGCCATGTTCATACAGCTTTGCTAGTGTGGAGGTCTTTCTCTCAGGCAGTGCAACACATTCCAAATCCTCATAAGACATGGAGTCAAGGGTTGGAAAAAAAAACATCTGGCATTGAAGGTGGACATGGAGGACTTAATTATTTGATGTGGCATCAGTTTTCCTTTCCTGGATGTGAATTTGTCACCTCATTGACCCCAAGTCATTCTTGGTGTGCCCATATGCTGTTATGGCATCCACAGTTGTATCTGAGACCAGCTAGGTTTGCTGTCAGCACAATCTGCACCCTTCTCTATCCTGAGGTATAGGACCTGGAAATCATTTACCAAGGATTGTGAGAAGTAGACCACCTAGATATTTGCCGTGACAGATATATTTGCCCAGAGAAGGGCCTCTTTAATGAGGAGTCCACCATCTTATATGTTTGGTTCTTGGTTACCATGTCCTCTGCAGCCATCAAGGGTTTGCCATCTGTATTCAGCATAAGGGAATCTACATCCACTGTCTTAGACATGCAAGCCACCTCCACTTGAACTGGATACCTCTTTAGCAGAATCTTAGGTAGGGCCACCGACTCAGAGTTATTTCACTCATGTCATTGGCTTTCTTTATTGTGTTTTGGACAGGCACCTATATGGCCTCTGGGGTACCCTACCTGCTGAGGCAGTTCTGATCCTTATCCTCCAGTTGGGGAGTACATTGCAAATTATTCCGTACATGTTTATGACTCTCGGGTCTTGTTGCCTTGAAGATATAATGACCCTTGGAGGGACCCTTATCCTTCCCCTTAAAATGTATGTCTGTCTGGACCTTTTGTGCTCTGCCAGAGCTGCCACAAGTGCTATACCTGAATTACTCTAGCAATTTCTGTAATTAAGGCAGTATCCGTGCCTCCTTATGGTGGAAGAGTGGTGTCTCTCCTGGCTGTGTTCGATATATCTCTTAGAGGAGGGGGAAGACGTCTTCACTCTTGTTTCTATGTATGTACGTGATTTATAAAGTGTAAAAGTAGATGCGAAGCAGTGGAGGACCCTGCAAAGAGGAAGTAACCAGGGTTATAATTAACTCCTTGTCTAACTTTTAAGTAGATGTTCGGCAGTCCATAGTTTCAGCTCCCCATGCACCGAGCTACACAATCTGCAGTGGATGCAAAGTTTCCTAAGCTTGACCTATTTTTTGTCTTTCTTTCACATGTCTTGGATCACCCACTCGCTCTGGTGACATCACTTGGAGGGCCTCCAGATCACAGTGTGCCCTTCTGTTTTACTGGCCATGGCAAGTTTGAACTACACTTAACATGTTGTCAGCAGTCCTCTCACAGAAAGTCCCTGTCCAGAACCATGAAGGGAATGCCGCACTCATCTACTAAGCAGCCCCATGGATTAAGCCATGTGCTGCCAGATTTTCATCCTTTACAGGTGCTCAGACTCAACCATCCCTCTTGTCCAGCTGAACAGAAAAAGGAATACGAGGATAGGCCTTGCCTGCTGCACCTTTACAGGTGAGGATGGGCTAGCTAATAGGGGATCAGGTCTGGAGTGCGGACCTTTGACGAGGGTCTTCAGACAAAGGGGTAATCTACATTGCCCCAATAAATTATAATATTAAAATAGAGATTGTATATTGTTGCCTAGGTCAATGTTATTACCCATTTGCCAAATAATGTATGTGCCCAACACATGATGGACACTAGACATATTGTTGCGCTGCATCACTATTTGTGTACCCATGGACAACCCACCAGCAACTGGGACCACCAGCCTGCAAACACCAACTCCTGCCCCCTCATGTAAACACACAGAGCAAATACTGTCTACCATCCCCACCTATTGCCACCACACCCTCTTGATCAACCGCTGCATACACCAATATATGTCCCCTGCCACTCAATTTAAGCACATACTAACCCACATTCCTCACCCCATGCATATTCTTGGTCTTTTTGCTAATGTGGGGAGGATGAGAGAATCCAGATGAAGACCCAGAGGAGAGGGGTTCAAGAGTTCAGGGGTCAGGTAATGTATCATTGCCTGGCTCATGTAGTTCTACAATACACCAACTCCTGCCTTGTGACTCCAAGCACACATAGCAAGGTCCTGCTTCCTGCCAACACCACCCACCTTACCCCAACTCCTGCCACCTCACAAAGAAGAGGCAGTAAGTTCATGCCCCCCCCCCGACCCAGGCAGCGTGTCTACGTGTGAAGGGAGGGCCATCCGGTCCTCCTGCGACCGGACAGGTGCTTTTGAAGGATTTTTGGATGCAGGATGTTAAATTAAATGTATATATCTGTGTATTTAAATTAAATGTGTATGTATATGTGTATGAATGTATGGGTGTATGTTGGTGTTTATGGTTATGTCAATGCCGTGTTTGGTTTTACGTATGCGTGCATGCAAGGAGTTGTGTGACTGATGGATGAATGCAGCGGCGAAAGTGTTGTATGTGAGTGTGTGTGCCAGCCCCCACCGCTAAATCTAACAGCCCTGCAGACCACTACATTTAGCAGTGGGCACGTGCACCTAGGCTACAATTTCTGGGGGGTGGCTAACACTTCAAATGTTGGGAGGGGTGCTAACTTCAGAGGCTGTGGAGGAGGGGGCAAAATTACTTGTATGGGGCCATCTAACTTCTTTGCACATTCGAATGAGACTATTCTGGCAAAGCTTTAATGTTACAAGAAGTTAACTCTCTCCTTAGTTAATGCCACACTTAGTGACTGCTGTGAGTAGAAGCTGTCTCATGTCACCACATCCCTTGTAATCACTCCCCTGGCATGCGAGTGCTAACCAAACATCACAATTTCATTTGTATAAAAATGTATGCATGTAAATGCAGGTGCTAACAGTGAAATGCTTTATGTTAGTAATTGCAGGGCCTTTGTTAACAGCGAAGACAGACACGGTTTAACATCTGTAACCTGGTCCATCCGACCTGACTCTGTAGGTCAGCCAGGCAGGGGCGAAGCCAGCCTCTAACTTTTGGGGGGGGCTGGATGAGAGTTTTGAAAGTGGATAGTGAGGCCAATGTGGGGCCAATAAACCCATTGCACTGTCAGTCTCCCCACCCAGGGATGTCGTATGGACCTTATACAGTTAAAATGGGCCCCAAGCAGCTGTCCCTATGTTGGAAGTCTTATGAGATAGAAACCTACTGGGAATCTGCAGCTTTTAACCACATAGCTGCATTCGTTTGACATCATTATTGATTTAAGCACTCCACAGATACCTTGGCCTATTTTCCCAAACTGTAAGGCAAGGGGTGCCACCCAAACATTAAAATGAAATGGGCACACACCAGCCCTGACACATCTTTAGCCAGCCCTGCTCCCACTTCCCTCCCAATTCCCTGAACCCAGCTAGGAAGCTGAATAGCTATTTCACCTTCCCTTCTGCCACTAGCCGTACCTTTCACCCCAATTCAGAGGCTATTTACTTTCATAATGCTATGCTAATCTCTGGAGACGTGGGCCATCTAAAAGCTGAGCCCAGAAGTTACGACTTTGGCTTCATCATAGTGAGTCTGTTGATTTCGCATGGGGGGCTTTTGGCTTCTGCATGATTGATGCTGCTGCCACTCGTTAAACATAAGCAAGCACAATGCTCTGTCAAAGGATCTTGATTTTTCTATCGGAGCTCCGGGCAGGAGACATACCGAAAAATGCCCTCTGCCTCAAAATTGGAGGGCTTCAGCCCTCTCTAGCCAGGGGCTGGCACTGCCCATGCAGCCAGGTGGAGTCAACAAAGTCCAACATTTTGGGAGGGGACAGGAGCCCGATCTTGTCAATGGTGTTGTGCCACTGCATGTCATTCTTTTTAGTTTGGGTTATTAGGTGGCACTTGTGTGCCAGCAATAAGCCAAAACTATTGCTTTAGAGAACAGACAGTGGTGGAAATGGACTTTGTTTACTGGGGCATCCCACCTAGCGCTGGAAAAGGGGCATGGTCCAGCGAGGGGAAGTTTGGGAGGGTGTAATGCAGGCATTTTAGTCCCCCAGATGAACATTTGCCTCTTCCCCCCAGAGGAGTTATCATGTCAGCAAAGTACAAAATCTTTTGTACCCTAAAAAATGTGCATACGTTTTTCCAGTACGGTGCAACATTGACAAGGGATTTCAGAGGGCTCCAGTGGTCTTGTGGGCAAGTGCCTCACTTTGGAACCTAGTGGCCATGGTTCAAATCCCTGCCTAACATAGTTAAAAACACGAACGCACCACAACATTCTAAAATAAATGTATAGTACATATAGATTCAGCAGGATTGTGGAGCTGGGTCTGAGATCCGGGGAGATTTTTATTGCTGGATCCCGATCTGGGAAGATCCGTCCTAATGACAGAACTGAGTACAAATAGGAAGAAATGGCATATGAGGAGGACACAAAGCTTGTATGTGTTGTTTGGTTATTTTCCCACCCATTGGCTTTCCGTGACAATGCTAATCGCTGTGGCAATTCCTGCCCAGTTCCTGCCTGTCCCCACCCAAAACAACTCCTAATTGGAACTCTTTGAGCTAGCTTTTAACAAGCCTTACCACCAAACTTTGCCCTGAAAATGTCTGAGTGTGTTTCTTCAAACGACTCATCCGAGAGTAAATAACTTAATTGGAGTTGTAAACACGCTCCTGGTGTAATAAAAATAACTTGACCAAGAGTTGAGTAAGAGCTTGGATAGAACCGTATTCTGCACTGTTCTGGTGAGGGGCATCTTGGAGAGTTCTGAGTGACTGAAATTGAGGCCTTGTGTGAGTAGCATGACTTTAGAAGGTTCTTGGTGTATGTACGCTGGAATGCCTGAGTGGATTCTGTGCGGGCAGAGCCTTGAAAAGGTTGATAGTGAGAACTATTTGAAATTATTTACAGGTTGAGGTTCCTCGGCACATTTAGGGTTTGTGGGGGATGTACTTTAAGGTGCACTTATGCACCTGGTGGTGAGTGACATAAATGGTGTCATCTCCTGGTTGCAGTCTACGCTGACAATGTAGCTGGCCAGAGTGTGGGCATGGATGACGTGCGTCTATAGCGGCATTGAGTACTCTGAGAGCAAGAATGACCAACAGAGTGCAGAGCAAGACACAGATGCTATGTTCACACTACTGTGGAGATGTGCAATGCTGCAATACACCTATATGCACTAGAAGGTGCTTTGGCTAATAGCACCTGTAAGCAAAGACCCAGTCACTGTAGTCAGGAGCTGATCCCCCTTCATATACCTGCACTGCCTAGGCCATGCATGACTCTGGACTTGGATTGGACCAAGCCAAAAAGAGACACTTATCAAAATCAAATACATTTCCTAGAGAGCATTGAGTCTATGGAGGTGAACCTGGGAGATGACCCATGATGATATGGACCCAACATGGACAGTGCAATGACATGTAGGGACACAGTTAAGCAGAAGATTGAGCTAGTGGTGACATCAGTGAGGCGGAGGTGGTTATAGTAGAAGGAGTGGACATCAGTAACGCAGAGCTGGTTCTAGCAAAGTGTGGTGACATCAGTAAGTAGATCATGGCGGTTACATGAAGAGGTGGTCGTATCAGTAAGCCCGAGGTAATTTCATCAGGAGGTGGCGGTACCAGACTGCTAACTGTGACGAGCTGAGACTTCTGAGAAGGTTTATTAGAGGGTTCAACACTATTTTGTATAACAAAGCTGTGGCACAGCTCTTTAATCATGGTATCACTCTGTTCCAAGTGATATGGCTCATTGAGTCCACGGTCATAAATGGGTTTAATATCTGCCTCAGGAAAGCAAGACAAGAGACTAGAGGGAGGCCTTCAGGTGGCCTTCTAACAGCAACAAAAGTAGCCCTTGGCCACTCTTTAATTGAACTAAAATGTAACCATGCATACATTTTTGAGGTTGCAATTGTTAGTGACATGGGTAACAAAGACGAGGATATTTTTATAATTGCTATTTATTGTAATCCGAAAGTGGAATGTGAGGACCAATTGAAACGAGTTTAACAAAATTCTGAGTCATTGGATAGAAACAGCTGAATCCCTGAATGTCATCTGAGCTGGAGATTGTAACTGTTATTGTCCTGATGTGATCAGGGATCGGGCAGACAATTTCACGTCCACCATGTCGTCCTCTGTCATGAATACACGATTTAGTATTACACACAAGCCCAGAGGGACCCTCTTGGCAGAGTTTATGGCCACTAGAACCTGATTAAATGAAAGGGTAATTTAAATGGGGACAGTCCGTGCCAGCCAACATGGTCAAGAATGGTCTCACATTCCACCATCAATTTTATTTCTGGCTCTTCGAGTAAGCATGATAGGTCAACGTCCTTGGAAATTGTGGCAACTTCAAAGAGCGTTCATGCCAAACTAAATTTAAAATGTTCACATAGTTTAGAAGGGCAAAAATAATTCATAGAAATCTTAGTAATTTGGTGGTTAGTAATGATGGAACCAGACTGAAGCGTAATCCAAAGAATGCATCCCTGTTTCACCAGCACAATAGTATAACATGGACAAGCTGGGTTTCAGAAGTAAAAACAGAAAACTGTACCCCTGAAACTTTTAATAGTACAATACGAAAATGGTTTAGGTGTATCATTCACCAAATGTCATGGTAGAAGAAAACATTTTTGGAGTGGCACATAAAATGGGGAGGTGGGTAAACCAAGTGTTGGATATGACCCGGACATGGAAGGCGTTGTTACATTACTAATTGGTTGCAATCATGATGAGGGACTCGTAAAGAGTTGACCAAAGGGGACAAGATTTGGCAAGGAGAGGCCAGGGAGCCTGAGAGAAGAGCCATTACGTTTATTGATGTGTTGCTAAAAGAAGTGGAGAACTAACAAGCCCTCCTGGAGAAGATACAAGTAGCAGTACTCGCTTTGGAGGATTTGCGGTGACATCCTGTTGCTTTCCTGTTTGATCAATTTTTCTTTTATAATGTTTTACTTTTTGTGGAACAGAATATGTGTTTAGATGGGGAGTGTATAGTGAATAAAGTCTATTGTTTTCTAAAATGCAAGGAATATCAGCGTTTATTTTACTTGCATCAAAGTTGATTAGAAATAGACCGTCAAGTGTACGTAAGCGTGATAGTGCTACGTAGCTCATGTCTTCTTTGAAGACTGTGTTACCAATGTCTATCATTGCTTTGTCTAGGGTAAGACATTGTGATTTATGAATGGTGACTGCGTATGCAAGAGTTAGAGAAAATTGTTCTCTGCGTACATACATGTCTTTGAAGAGAAGGAATCGAGCTGTTGAGCGTCCTATTCTTTTTACTTCTGAAAGTTTGTCAAAGAGAATATTGACAGACTGAATTTTGTTGTCACGTGGGTATGTTTGAAAGCCAACAACTGTACCCAGTGCTCCATTAACTAGTCCTTGGTCCACGTCAAGGTTACGTTTCAGCATTACTCTGCAATTTAAGGATAATTTTAATATCTTTTCCAAGCCTGCTGTGTTTGAGATTGATTTTTCTAAACTATTTAGTCTTGTTGTGGCTTGGTCACACATGGGTAGTGTCATTCCATGTACATCTAGTTTGTCTGTGGCGCTAATTTCCATTATTGGTTGCATTTCTTTACTTAACATTATTTCATTGAATTTGAAACAGCTTGCAAGAGTTGGCATTAAGGCCATACAATTGACATTTTTGTGGGCTAATTGTTCCATAACATCTGTAGCACATGCATTATCACCATAAAGTGCATGAATGTGCCGGGTTTTCAATATTGCTTCTGCTTCTTTAGAAGGTATACCAACTCTGATACTTTTTAAGATGTTGGCATAAGTGAGATCTGCAGATTGGCGCATGTTTTCTGTTAATTCTCTGTATTGGAAATGTTGCCAAAGGTTGACATTTCCTATGCTGCCAACAGTTTTACGGCAGAGTTTGTGTCCTAATGTTTTAAAAATAGGCTCACCTTTTACTGGTGTCAATTGAAGAAGATCTCCGAAAACAATTATGTGTTTTCCTGCAAAGAGCTCTTCATAGTTTGTTTTGAGTACTTCTTGTAATCTGAGGTGAATCAAAGCCAACATTAGGTTGGACACCATGCTCACTTCATCTATTAGTAGCATTTTCATTTGTTTCAATACTCTGCGTAGTTCCATTGCAGCTTCTGCAGATTTGTTTTGGGGTTCTACTGGCAGGAGTAGTAATCGGTGTAAAGTGACAGCACCTATGTTGTAGGCAGCTAAACCTGTGGGGGCAGTGACAACAGCTGACAGTTTGTTGTTTGTCAATTGTTGAAGGAACTTACTGATGATTTTGATTACGAATGTTTTGCCAGAACCAGCTTCACCACTGACATTCAATAGTATAGGTTTGTAATTTTGACAGGTGTGTTCTTTGTTTTCATGTTGTACACCTTGTGCAGTTTCTTTTGTTACTTCTTGAAAAATGCTACGTTGCTCATTGTTTAGCTTTGATTGTAGTATAGTTAAGTCTTCTTTATCTTCATACTGACACATGGTGTTTTCTACTTCTATCATAGCTAATTCTGCCTAATTTGTTATTAGTGGGTCTCCCAGTGGTGTTTTGCTTCCTGTGATAGAAGGTTGACTACTGTCAGGATTGTCCTTATCTAGTTGGGCCTGGAGTTCTTCTTCGTGTTGCTGTTCATTGTGCAACATTGTTTTGTACTGTGCAAAGTTTACATCATTTATACTGCTTACATTTGCTTTGAAAGCATCTTCATATGAGTCATAGTTATCTAGTATTTCTTTTCTCCATGGTTTAAAGAGTTGTAGCAGGGACATGTAATATACTTCTTTATGTCGAGGAGTCTTTAATGACAATTTGATATGATTAATTAAATTTGGTTTGGTGAGTTTTACTAAGCTGCCTTCACAGTTTGTCACTTTGTATTTACAGTTTTGTTCATCAGGTTCTATATTATTTTTGTATGTGTAGTTTTGGGCTATGTGGTATAGACACATGGTTTCCAAAGTGGTACTCCTGTTTGGGTAGCATGTGTTCAATAAATTGTTTTTTAAAATGTCTTGGCTGTTGGGATCATGTTTGGCTATTGTTTCTATATCTTCGTAAGATTTTAAAACTCTTTTTCTAGATTTAACTGGACCAAGACTTAGCCATACTATATTTGCAGATTTACCATACAATGAAGTACCAGTTAATCGATCCACTGCTTCATAGGATCCACATTCTCTATGGGACAGCATTTTTATGCTCAAGCTGTATAATTTCTGAAAATACGGGAGGGAGAGCCCTACCAAGACTCAGGACTGTGGGCCATTAACAATGGTGTACAAAGAGTGGGGGTGTCCTGACTGGAAAAGTCTAATCCGACTGCCGCTTATTGATTCCAGCCTAGGTTTAACGACAATGTGTTATCCTTGGATATCACCATTTGTGTATTTACCAAGGATAGCAGTACATAAGAGAACCATAATAATCCACTTGTGCTAGACCATTAGTCTGTAAAAGAACAGCTTTTATTAAGTGACTGTCCTTGTTCTTTTACATATTTTTTGTAAAGAAATTATAAGTACAAAATATATAGGTGTACATTTTTTCACCAAAGTCACATATACAAAATGTAAACAAATATAAAACTAAATAGAGAAAAATGTAGAAAAAAGAAGAAAAGGCATGTAGCAAAAGATAGGACAAAGTCATACATGTCATGCTAACAGAAGTATAACGACATTCTGTTGCTGCTACTACATTTCATTTTTCTAATTGTAGACAGTTATCCTCGAAGGCAAAAGTCCTTGGATAGGTCTAACTAAGCCAGGCTAAAGGGTGACCAAAAAATATATAGTTGATCGACGTCCCTGAAATGAATCTCTACTTGGATCTGGGGGGGAACCCGCCACGCCACAAGGGTAAGGGAGTCCCAGGACGTTTCGGCCTTAGTGGGTCACAGCCTTCTTCATGGAACCAAGGAGTGGAGTACCATAACGTTGCAGCTGCTCGCATAGAAAAAGCTGAAGTGTTCTGACCCGCTTAGCTAGAAGATTTCTGTCCTCACAAGAAGATACATCAAGAGACCACCTGTATCCTTTTTTTTTTTTTTTTTTTTTTTTTTCTGAAGTGTTCTGACCCGCTTAGCTAGAAGATTTCTGTCCTCACAAGAAGATACATCAAGAGACCACCTGTATCCTTTTTTTTTTGTTTCTTGTAAATGTATGCTTAACAAAGATTTCTTAAGGTTTTCTGTTTTATCTGATGACAGGTCATTCCAGAGGTCTTGGAGCTCTGTCTTTTCTGATTTGGTTAAGTATGCTGTGACATATCGTGCAACTGCAGTAGAATTGTCTGCAATGTACTGCACATCTATGTTTGCATTCCATAAGTGGGCAATGATTGCATTGTAATCATTGATATATTTTTCTTCTTCTTTTCTTTTTATGTAATATGTATTTTTAGGTGACTTACCTTTAACACTATGGCCCTCATTACAAGTCAGGCGCCGTCGGCACCGTTAACCCTTAACGCCTGATTCACACTTTAACGCCTGCTTTTTGCAGGCGTTAAAGTCCAAGGCGCTAAGCGACCTTGGTGCTAATTACGGCACCGTAATTTACGGGTCCGTAATTAGCGCCTTCCCCATCCCCATTATGCCCTATCTGGCAAAAATGGGAATGGGGAAGGGCAAATGGTGAATGGGGAATTACCGCACCACTCACCTTGGAATGGGGCGGTAATTCCGCCATCCACCATGCCGGACTCCGGCATGGACCATGGTGCTAATAGCACCATGGTCCAGCGCCGGAGTCGTAATAAGGCCCTATTTCTAACTGAAGACATGAGGTTTTTCACTTGACCTGTATTTGTAACTGGTCTAGGGAAACCAAATCGGCATTTGGTGTAGTATTTCCCTTTGTTTTTTTATTTGCGACGACAATATTTGCCACATTTGTGTCTTTGGAATTGTAAAATCTTTGCATAAAGATCACTATTTGTGGATTCTGATGGAATTTCACAAGTGACATATTTTTCAATAAACTGTAAAACAGTGGCATCACTGTCTTGACCAAATTTAGGAGCATCTTTAATCCATAAAAATAGCATGTGGACATGTGGTGCTCCTCTGGCTTGGTATTGTTTTCTCCAAAAGAAGTGTTGCACTTCTCCAAGGGGAGGAACAGTTTTATTACAAATAAAATATAGCATAGCAATGAAGCGATGGTGAAAATATCTTGAAAAATTAACAGGATCCTGGGAACAAAGTTCTCCAGGTGTTAGTATATCTATGTTTGTTTTGTTTTCGTTTGATATGCGTAGGAAAACATGTAAATCTTCCCATGCATATTCTGCACAACTTAATGTAACAAACCAATTGGGTGGGCCAAGGTTTCTGATCACACAACGTAATTCTCCATTACGTTGAAACCAGTACTCTTTAGTACCACGCATATTTGCTAATAGATTTGTAAGATTTGCTTGTAAAACCTCATCTTTTTGTTGAGCTTTTTGTAATAATTGTGTAGCTGTCATATTTTGAAAGTGTGATCCTGATTTTAATATGTGTGCAACTCCGTAACACAGTTGCTAGTTCACTTTCAAAGAGTAGGTGGAATATGTATTCCACATTTTGTCGAAATCTGGGATCTTCAGAATACATTCGTAATGAGCGATATTCTGATGCTGATATTTGAATAGGTCTATCATCGTATCTTCCTCCTTTGCCAGTTGGAAAGAGTAGAGGAAAAGCATGTGCTTCTATACTTTTTTCCCATATGCTGATTGGTGATCCTTTTGTTTGACGCATTTGCTACGTTTCCAGTGCATCTTCTATGGTGTTATTAGAGTGCAATGGATGAATTGTATAATGGTCTAAAGTGTTTGATATTGTAGCAGGATCTAGGAGCTCAAATTGACCAGCTTCTTGTGTCAATTGAATTATTTCAGTTGTATCTTTCAAGTTTTCTTCAATATTAATTTCTTTGTAATATTCATTATTCTCTTTAAGATATTGCAGGGCTTCTCTAACTTTATGTAAATCTACCAGTTGTTGCCAAATTGTTTTGTCTTTTGTAGGTACTCCATTTACCAAGATAATTAAAGATTGTTGCATTGGACGTTGCACTCCTAGAGTGTGCACTTTTTCTTTTAGATCTAATGGTAAATAAACTACTTTTCCTCGAATACCTTTCACTAATTCAGAGGGAGGTAATTTTGCAGTTTTTGGTTGAAGGCGTATTATTGCTTGAAATGGATGCACTGTTTGAATTATGATGCTCTCATATAAATTAAGTTGTTGAAGGGGTTTTGGTAGTGGATATAATTCCAAGTTATTTGTGATACCACGTGAAGGAGTTTGGTTGTTGTCAAGTTTTGTAGTGCAGTAACTGCAAAGTATTATGGGGTCAGTTATTTCATATTCGTTTTCTGCTATAAGGTAGAGAGCTAATTCAAACCATTTAGATTCTTCATTGTCTTCTATTTTGTATGATAGGTCTACGTTTTTGTGTTACTTTTATAAAACGTTCTGTGGCAACATACACACACGTGGTTTGGTACTTCAGCTGAAGTACTTTCAAATGTTAGTATTTCTTTTTTGTATGTGTGTAGTGAAAGGTTGCCATGTGCAGAATTGTTACAAAGTTGGTTTACAGCTAATTCATCTTGTAAGTGGGTTTCACTCCAAAATATTTTGTCTGGATATAGTCGATTTCTTTTAGTAGGTCTTTTGCTGTACCATGTAGAAGAATGTCATTTAAATTGGCTGGTGCTAAAGCAGGACTTTTAGCATAGTACACTTTATAAACTAGATTTCTTATACTTGCATGATGTGTTGATATCATTTTGATATCATGGAAGGTTGTTTTGCAAGTAGGTCCTGTAATGCAGGCCAATGAATGTTCTTGTAGTCATGTGTACTTGCGTACTGGACAAACATCCATATTTTGCAGTTTAATTTAGTTTAATTTTGATTTTGTCTTTGTTTTTCACATATTGGCGTAAAGACTTGAACATTTTTTTGGGAATGTTACACATTGACGTGCATGGCCATTTGTACACTAGATGTTCTGATTCAGTTGAATGGAGGGGTAAATCTATGTTTTCAGGGCATATTTTTGTAAGGAGTACTTCTTGTTCCGTTATGGTATTATTAACTTTTTCATAACTTCGACCACTGCTATGTATGGCAATTGTATTTGTTTGCTTTTGTTTGTACGCTTCTTCATTAAAGTATGGTTCTGTGTTTGTAGTGTGACTCCGTTCACCTCCACAGATATTTAAGAAGTTATTTCTGTTGACATTTCGTTTATTGAGAAGTCTTTTTTGTAATTTAGTTATTAGTTTTGTTAGTGGTTTTATTCTGTTTAAGACTAAAATAAATAACTTTCTTTTGAGAAGAATTGCACTGTCTATCAACGCTTCTAAGATTACTTTTCTACGATAGGATTGAAGTGTTGAACCTGGTTTCTCTCCTGTTTTCATAAGATTTTGAAGGACTTTGTGACGATACATTTTGGCTAATATACTTTTCTTGATATGCTTACTTTGTACTACATCAAGATTTATAGAAGAAGTTTTATTTGTAGTGATAGTTGATTTTCTGTAAATAGTTTTTTGGTTTGTTTTACTTTTTGATAGAGGAGGCAACATTTTTGTACTAGAAACTTCTTCTGTTTCACTACATCACTGTATTAGCTGTTGTGTTTCAACTTTTTTTTACAAATTCTGCTATAGATGGATGTTAATGTTGGAGAGTTTTCTTTTCATTTGCTCTACTTCTGCGTTCCTTTCTACGGAGTTGCTTTTTGGTAGGCATTCTTTAGGGTCTGTTGAAAAAAATACAGAAGGTATGGGTTGGGGTGTTCTGGAATGCATGTGTGTTGTGTGCATGAGTGTTTGAGTAAGATGATAAAGATGTATGTAATGATGTGTGATTGTGCTTTGGGAAGTACAACTACTGGGGATGGGTATTCTTGAATTAATGTGTTACTAAACTGGGGCTCAGATGACATAAAAAAGTAAGCCAGTGGTTTGGAGAATTATAAATAGTATATCTAAAGCTATACAATTAAAACAGTTGTTTGTTCTACAACATCTAAATTCTAGCGGCTGAGTTGGGTAATTTGTGTGTCGAAAAATAGGAAGTTGTGGGCCATTCTGCCAGTAAATCACTGTTTAAGATGGGGGGACTTTTGGTCAGAATGGTGCAGAATCTCTATTTTTAGGCACAGAAATAGCATGAATTAACCATACAGTGTGTTTGAGTAATAATTCAAATATTATGGTAACATTTTACTTTCTTTTTTTCTAAAATGAGCAGTTTACTTCTTAGTTGTTCTTTGTACTTCAAACTAGGCTGCTTCTTTTCTGGAGAATGGTCTTCACTGCAATTGTAAAAGAAAGAAATTAGTAATTTGGTTTGTATATAGCACTGTTTTTAATTTAGACATAGATTTTTTAAATTGAAATGCTCAGCACCTTCCTCAAAACCATTAAAACTATCTTATGACTAACTGTAGGAAAGAAAATATCTTTACTATGGCTTGTGAAATTCATAATGTACCACTGTATACCACTATCCCTGTAACTAAGCTTTTCCACGTAATAGTGAGTCAATGTCATAGACTGCTTTTCCATGTAATAGGGAGTCAATGTCATAGCCAGCTTGTCCTATATAAATGTAAGTAATTATATAAATTGAAAAAATTAAAACCAATTATGTGTTTGTACAAATATTATTGTTTGAGATTTGATCATTGAGTGTGCATGTACATTTGTTTGATTATATGTAGTCTATATATTTTATTTAAAAAATGTTGGTTTAACATTATTTGCGTGTGTGTGTGTTTATGAAGAAATTAAACGGTATAAAGGTTTGTAAGTCACAGTTCATTTTAGGACAATGAAAAAATGATCGTAGATTCATTTTACAGATTATACAAGGTAAAAGTCAGTTAGAAAATGTTTTCATGTACTGTATAGAAAATATGCATACCTGTAGTTTTTGTTCATGCATATGGATATGGACAAAGCTGCAAATAGAAATCTTGGAGACTTGTATAGTATTTCTCGTAGCTCGTGCTTGCCAGTGGTATGAGACTTATACTCCGAGAGATTCACCGTACATTTGCAGTGCTGATCTATGATGATGCAGTTACATGTAGAGGTCTTGGATTTGATTGGTGGATGGTCATATGATTTCTTAGCTACATCCAATGAGAGAATGGTACAGAGAGTGATGTGGAAATGGTAGAAGGGCTGTCCATGTTACGATATGTTCGCGGACATGGCAGTAGTTCTAGGACACCGCGTATTACATCCGGGGAATTTGGGTTGGGGAGGCATGCAAATAAGATTGAATGTAGCAAGGGATTGGTCAGTAAAGTTTAGTGAGTGTGTTGTGCTAGGAGAGGTTTTCTCAGATATTCTTTTTGCTGAGAGAAGAACAGATAGCTATGGCTGAGTGTTTCAAAAAACAGATTGTGTGGATTTTGGGAGACTCGTGGATACATTGGTTGAAGGTGCATGCAGAAAGCTGTGGAGTATCTATAGATCTTGGATTCCCACATGTGGAAGTGCACTGGCATGGAGTGCGTGGAATAAAGTGGTTGGACTTGCTACCTCTCTGTGCAACTTTGAAGAGGAACATCCAGATATAATTGTAATTCATTGTGGAGGGAACAGTTTAGGACATTTCTTTGCAATGTGCAATGAAAGAAGGACTTCAGAAGATCATGGACATGTTTCCAAACTCCAAAGTAATTTTTTCACGGATTGCGCAGAGACAAATGTGGCTTTGTTCTTTCTCATGTGGTCCACAAATGGAGAAAGCAAGGCGTAATGTCAATAAGGCTGTTTGTGCCTTCCTAAGAGATTTTGGCATGTACTCTTTTCACAACGAAAATATCATGTTTTGTAGTGCATACATTTTTCGCACAGATGGAGTTCATCTTACTTATGCTGGCAATCAGATTTTTCTGAGAAATGTACAAAATGCATTGCGACCTTTTTTAGAAATACAGGATCCGTTTTGAAGTAGGTGTTAAGTATTTATAATTTTTGACATGCAAACACCTCCCAAAGGCTCTTTTCAGAGCCACCACTTGCTCCCAGAGAAAAATGCAGTGGTTACAATAGGGTAGCACCCCAATTTTGTTTATGTGCGCAAACTGTCCGTGGACTTTTAAGATATACAAAGGGCCATGTTTTATTTATCTTCACTTTTATTTTTTAACTGTGAAAGGCGGCTCTGAAAAGAGCCTTATTTTGTTTTTGATTTTTGTTATTTTGTATTTTTTTGGGTTTTTTATACACGACACACTAGGAGAGGAGGGGAAAGGAGGGTAAAGGGGGGGACACCAACCACAGGGATAAGAAAGGGCAAGCTGAGAGAGGAAGATATAGAGTGGGTTTCATTTGGGTAGTGAGCAGGTCTTCTCGTGCTCAGAGACAATAGTCTCAAAAGCACTCCGAAGTCGCTCCCCCCTGCAGAGTACTGTGTCACAGTACATACATAGAACTGTGACCCTCGAAAGGCAAGGGTCATCAGAATTCTGTATGGCCTGTGAGGCAGCTTGAGGAAGACTCTGTCCCACAGAGGTGTTCCTTGTGGTGACAGGATCAGAAACGGAGGATGAAGTAGAGGCAATCAACCTACTACGCTCTTCGCAAGGTACAACCTGGCGAATGGCCCCAGTGTGGAATGAGTTCAGGTGTCGCTTCATGGTCATGGTCCCAAAGCTGTACGCACCATGCCTCCCGTGACTGAGTACCATTTTGCATTCATTGCAGATGACACGGTTCGCACGAGCCTTAGGAACATTCCCATGAACGGTAAACAACCGCCACACCCAAGAATCACGCTGGGGGCGGGTAGTAGGGATTCCCTCTACCTCATTCTCGTCATCCTCTTCTTCCTCCTCTGTATCCTCACTCCTGTTCCCCTCTTCAGGCCCTTGGGGAGATGGTGGTGGTGGAGGGGGTGGGGGTGGTGCTGAGGCAGATGTAGCACTAGGTGGCAATAGTGGTGCCATGGATGTCATCGTCTTGGAGATGGAAATCTCAAAATCTGCAAAGTATGCAGCAAAATGCAGTGTGCCCTGTGGAATAGCCAGAAACACAATGAGAATGAGTTCTAGGGCGTGGTCTTTTATAGGGGTGCTCGTGCGCGGTTCGCGGACATGCGCGCCCTCCGCAAGACAGATCAAACACCAAAAAAGGTTCAAAAAGTCACAAAAACTATGTGGAAACTTAGGATTAATATGTGGGATTTGTGGTATGGTGTTTTTAATGAGAAATATTGTGGATTACTTGGAAATGTACTTTTAAACTCTTCGGGATACGAACAGTGTCTGCATTCAGAACACGCGATCACCGTGGGCGCGGTCACATGATTGCTTCGTGAGCATGTTTGCTGAGGAAGCGGCCGTCCGCAGGACACCCAATGCGACATTGTTTTGCGCATGCGTATGGATGTTCTACGGACAGTGTTCAGGTCCTGAACTAATTAAAAGTGCGTCACACGTAAAATGAACAGTTACGGACAGCCGTTTGTTCTTAGCACAGTTTAACTTACTTGCGAACAATATGGACAGACATAGCGTCCCCAGCACACCTCCATTTTCGTTTATTTACGAACAATACAGGACACCAGGAGTGTTCTTAGAACAGTTTCAACTTGTTAGCGAACACTACGAACAGGCATAGTGTTCTTAAGGACACCTCCATTTTCGTTTATTTACGAACATTTCAGGACAGTACAAGTGTTCTTAGAACAGTTTCAACTTGCATGAGAACATTATGGACAGATATAGTGTCCTCAGGACACTTACATTTTCTTTTATTTACGAACATTTCCGAACAACCGCACTGTCCGTGGACACCTAAATTGGTTTTAAAACAAAGAACTGAAAGTAATTACAACACAATATAAAAAAGTAACTTTATTTGACATATATAAACAATTTATGACTGAGAAGGTGGGGCAGAAACGGAAACAAAAACAGGAGAATTAGGGATTTCAACATAATTGGGATCAGGTGAAGAAGGGATGGAAATGTCATCAAAACGTTTTGGTCCATGGAGAGGGTTTGGGGTTAAATGAGTGGGATATGGTGAGGGGTACAAGTACAGGTCGGACAATGGTATGTTGCTGGTAGTTTTAGGTGATCTTCCACAAAGTTCTTTAAATCGTTAGAATTTGCCATAAGTTGATCCATTTTTCGGTTAATGTGTTCCAGAGTGTTATCCACCGCTTCTTTTTCTGTGGTAGTGGCAATTTTTGTATGGTCTGTAAAAAATAAAATGTATATGTTAAATGTATACAAAAAAATAATTATTAATTGGTTTATATAGTAAAGCGTGTACCATTAGGTGCACTATCTTCTGACATTTCGTCTTGTGGGACATGCTCCTCTAGCCACTCCAGAGTAGTACACATTTCTGTTAGAAAACAAAAAAGTAATATTTTTTTATCTAATACAGAAAGTTTATAAATATATGAGTAAAATGAAGTGCACTTACTATTTCAGGAAAGTATGTGATGAGTAGTCTGTACGTCTGGTCTTGCTCTTAGTTGTGGAGTGTCTGTGAGGTAATTATGTTGGAAGCCACTTCATCTTCTTTTGGTATATTCCATTTTAGAACATATTGTATTTAAATGAATGGTTAGTGTGTTACATATATGGGTTACATTTCTTAAGTATTACTACATATACTTTGTATGTGTGCTGCTTTGTGAGATTGTTAAATGTTCCTATGTTATGATATAACAATTACACATACCCCCCCAGAGTTTTTAGGTGGTGGTACTGTTGTTCGAACATGTCCACGGACAGTCAAATTCAGTAGAAAGGGTTCAGTATGTTCCATATTACATGTACATAAAGTCAAAGTTATTATTGTTAAGTTGTGCTACTAAAAAACTTTGAAATTCAGTAAAAAAACATTGTTAGGGACGTTATGGTTCAGTTGCGCTACGAAAACCTATGAAATTCAGTAAAAAAACTTTGTTAAAGGGAGATTATGGTTAAGTTGCGCTACTAAAAACCTATGAAATTCAGTAAAAAAAGTTTGTCAAAGGGACGTTATGGTTAAGTTGCGCTACTAAAAACCTATGAAATTCAGTAAAAAATCTTCATTAAGGGGACGTTATGGTTAAGTTGCGCTAATAAAAACCTATGAAATTCAATGAAAAAACTTTGTTAAAAGGGACGTTATGGTTAAGTTGCGCTACTAAAAACCTATGAAATTCAGTAAAAAAACGTTGTTAAAGGGACGTTATGGTTCAAAGTAAAACCGAAAAACCCCTGAAATTCGGCAGTTATGGTAAGATAAGCAACCATAACTTGCGCCACCGTGCACTGCTAACACTAACACCCAGGACATCAAAGATGACAAGGGCTGCGATAATACTTTGAAATATCATAGCTGCCCAATCTAGGGCCGATTTTTAGAGCAAAACCCGATAGGTCTCATCGCCCTGGAATCTAATGGAGTGGAGTCAGCACCAAAATATGGCAGAGACTGGCTGCTGAAGCCTGAAACCAACACAGCTCCCTCTTCTTTGGGTGGTGGAGCTCCAGCACATGATGTGGATGAAGAGTAATGTGCCATGCAGTGGACTCCCTCTGGAGTGGAGCAGAAGATGGATGTGCTCCACTGTAAGGGATAGTGCAAATGGCAGTGTCACGAGTGAAGATCAGGCTCCTTCCGATCTGGATACACATAAGAACGTGTTGATCCCAGAATGGGGGGATCTCCTTACAGTTCCGAAGCTCTCCCCAGTTTATGAATCCAGTGATCCCTGGGAAGAAGGTCAGTGCTTGGGGAGATTGGGAATCAGAGTGTGGTTCCTAAAGCACCTTGCTTCATTAGACCCACAAAGCATAACACAGTTATTAAACCTTGTTTGATTGAGAGGGCTGAAGTAGCCAAGATTTGTATTTCAATAGTGGAAGATGTATGAAGAGATGACTATGGGCTATAAGGAGAGACACCACCCATAATAGCAGAGAAAATAACTTTTGAACCTGAAGTTTGGGTTTCAGTGAATTCAAGGTAGGTGGTACGGCTGGCTCCAGAAAAGGAGAACATTTCCTAATGACCCCACAGATAAATGAAAATCTAAACAGGAACATGTCCAAAAGGACATTCTGAGCTACAGGGACTCTACTGTGGAAATGGCACTGATGGTTCTTGATGGAGAAATTGGCTTGGTAGATAGGACATTGAAAACTGTAGAACATAATAAGGATATGATCCAAGAGTTTCTGAAATATGCCACAGAGTCTATTATTCAGCAGGAGCCCACAGTGAGTAATTAAGCTGCACAACCTAAGATATTTGGAGTTTCAATACAGAAAGAATTAACCTCAACTGGTTTATCACAGCTCATGTACACCCAGGAGACGATGGATGCGCGTCTCTATCCAGAACGGAGGTTAGGCTTGGAACAAGATGAGGTTCACAGGGAATCTTTCTGTGATATTCATGCTCCAGGATGCTGACAAGATACGCGAGATCCTGAAAGAGACTGCACCAAAGAAGAGCATAAGAGCTGATGGGCGGGGTATCCTTTATTTCAGAGATGTATGTCTGGAGACAGTCAGGAAATGGCATGCACTTTTACGGGCTCATGAAGAAGACTTGGGGATCCTGGACATTGTAAGGGGAAGCTGCTTCTGTTTGACCAACAAGAAGTGGCGAAAGAGTGCTCATCAAAAGCCAGTTCCCAGTAGACTTCAGTTGAATAATTGCTGACCGCGCCTTCATCTGTTTGGTGGGTGCTCATTACTTAATGGTATGTCGAGGGATTACACTCTTGATTTGCTTTCAAGGCCATTAGAGCTGCTTCCCTCTGTCCCAGCTTATTTTACTAGATAGAATCTTCTAGAAATTCTGTGCCAGATTTTCAAAACTTTTTCTCTGGTGCAAGTATGCGATGTGCCACAAATGCCAAGAAAATACACAAAGGTGCCACAAATGTACAAGAAATGCACACGTACGAGATGTGAGCGTGCACAGACCATATGCAAAATGATGGCAAAATGTGCTCCAAAAAATATTCTCACCATCTGCTCCACTCACAAACTGGAGCCAGTGGGCCAGAAGAGTGAGGGAGTCATGTCTCAGCCAAATCAATGGACACATCTCACACCAATCACAACACGCCACACAGAACTAAAGACCAGCACAGTCTGAGATGGGCAATCTAGTAGGCACCATGCTGCAATGGTGACACATAAGGAGGAGAAGAAGAGGAGAAGAAGGACACATTGTTACAGGAGGAGAGTGTCTATCTTTGCACTGGCAGATGAGGAGATGTTTATGTACCCCTTCTAATACTGGTAATGCTAACCCAGTTGGGGGAGGCGTTACTGCACGTACCATGCGGCAGCGTGCCATACTCGACCTAATAAAGCTGGTAGCAGCCATGCATTTATTTGGAATTGGTTCCTGCCAAAGAACCACTGGCATCACAGTGGGATATTGCAGTCCTCAAAGTAATGGGCCCTACACCAGATCCTCAGTGCGATAATGGCATCTGCTACACAATATATATACTAGCCCCAGGACACGAGTAGAAGGGCAGAAATGGTTTGGGCATTCTATGGCAAGAATGGGTTTCCGGATTCGCAATGCCATTAATTTCAGCCATGTTGTTCTCAGGCCCAATCCCAATCATGAATCACCCATTCAGAAATAAGACACTAGGATTGGATGTTGATCTGGGTAACAACATAATGAATGTGAATGCCAAGATCAAAACAAACTCTTCAATTGCATGCCAGTGTAAGCCAGAGCTGTATGGGATACATGGCTAATGTGTAAGGCAGGGAGTTTTATTTTCAAACACGTTCATATGTACATACAGCAGGACACATCACATGATGAAACTCTTTCACAAGTTACAGTAGTTACTCCATGAGAAGACAACTACTCCCTTCTTACAACGCTGCACACATGTCCTTTCGGAATACTGAAGTTATGCTTCAGATGTCTACACCATTCAGGGAGAGTGGTACTCTACGGCCATCTGATAGTATGTAACATCATAGTTACCTGTTGCGTGGCCACAGAATGGAGCTCTTTCATGGTCTGCACCTACAGCCGTCCATGCCGCATGCTCTGAACGAAGGACAGAAGAACATGGCAGCGGACATTAGGGAAGGCCTAGTTCCAAGATACTTCTCATGATGAGACATGCTATGCTATGCTATTTGCTATGCTATTTTGCATTTATATAGCGCCTTATATACCATTGGTATGGTCTGAAGGCGCTGGTAGGTTGAACGCCCTTGGGAACCGAAGTTCAGGTCAGTAGAGAGAGTAGAGAGAGTCAAGGTGCATGTGAGCACCTGGTATGTGTGCAGCTGGTGCGGTATTCATGTAATAGCTGCTTTTTAGCGGTAGGTGTGGTGGTTGAGAGATTAGTAGTATGTGATCTTCTGGCAGGGTTTCTCCAGACCGAATGTGGCTGCGTTAGGCCTGAGGAGAACGCCTGGCTGGGGGTGTGTAATCAGCAGTGTTTACTTAGAATGATGTGGAGTGAGCGGCGGATGTTGGTATGAGAACAGTTATACCGAATGGTGTCCTAGTATCTCTGAGTTCTAGTTGAGCGGTGGTGTAAAGAAGAGAGTAAGCATGGTGGTGAGATATGATGGGTTATATGCTCTTTCAAACATTCCCTGCATTCCAAACCATACTATGTACGTCACGCACCATGCATTCATCTGTTTTGCTCACTCACCCGCTCTACGCACTCGTCCGTTTTATGTCCTCACACGCACTATGCATTCACCCCCTCTACGCACTCATCCCTTCCACGCATTCATCCCCTCCACACCGAGAGGCTATTGGGCATACTTCTAAATGCACTTTTCACAGAGATCCTATTGGGTACACTTCTAAATGCCCTTTTCACAGAGAGGCTATTGGGCACACTTCTAAATTCAACTTCTAGATGCACTTCTAAATTCAACTTTCACAGAGGGGCTATTGGGCACACTTCTAAATTCAACTTTTCACAGAGAGGCTATTGGGCATACTTCTAAATTCAATTTCAAATGCACTTCAAATTTAACTTTCAGAGAGAGGCTATTGGGCACACTTCTAAGTACACTTTTCACAGAGAGGCTATTGGGTACACTTCTGAATGCACTTTTCACAGAGAGATTATTGGGTACACTTCTAAATTCAACTTTTCACGGAGAGGCTATTGGGCACTCTTCTTAATTCAACTTCTAAATCCACTTCTAAATTCAGCTTTCACAGAGATGTTATTAGGCACACTTCTAAATGCACTTTTCACAGAGAGGCTATTGGGCATACTTTTAAATTCAGCTTCTAAATGCACTTCAAATTTAACTTTCACAGTGAGGCAATGGGCACACTTCTGAATGCATTTTTCACAGAGGGGCTATTTACACTTCTGAATGCACTTTCACAGAGAGATTATTGGGCACAGTTCTAAAGTCACTTTTCACAGAGAGGCTATTGGGCACAGTTCTAAATTCACTTTTCACAGAGAGGCTATTGGGCACACTTCTAAATTCAACTTCTAAATTCAACTTTCACAGAGAGGCAATTGGGCATACTTCTAAATTCGACTTCTAAATGCACTTCAAAATTCAGCTTCCACCTAGAAGCTATTGGGCACTTCTAGATTCAACTTTTCACAGAGGGGGTATTGGGCACACTTCTAAATACAACTTTCCATGAGCGGCTATTGGGTACGCTTCTAAATACAATTTTCACAGGAGGCTATTAGAGATTCCATCTAATTGGGGCGTATGCTAATAATCACATTCCTGCCTAGATTCGGCGCAGACTAAACTTGAGAAATTCCATCTATGTGTGGCACATGCTAACAATCACATTTCTGCCTAGATTGCGTGCTGCCTAGGCCCTGAGACTGTGTGCCTTGTGCATGTATTTGTATTTCTTTATTTGTATAGCGCGTCTAGCCCAAAGGCAAATGGGCGCATATCTTACGGTTACAATGAACATATTATAAACATATCTTAGGGTTACAATGAACATATCACAGACAATAGCGAAAGCAAATCAGGTAGAGAATACAGCATATATGTACAGTACAAAATGACCAAAAGTGAGGATGAAACATATATATAGTCATAGAAACAAGAAAAAAACAGGTTATAGATGTGGGTGAAGCATATAAATACAGTCACAGAATCACGAAAAAACAGGTTATATATACATTATTACAATCAACGAGTAAGCCGAGCAGTTTCCGCAAGGCGGTGCAGAATCATTCAGTAGGAGAATTGTCTGAGGCAGAAAGCCACAGTTTGGTTTTACTTTTGAAGGCGTGGAAGGAGGGTTCCGACCTGAGCGGGTTGGCGTGAGTATTCCAGTTTGGTGGCTAGGACTGGGAAGCTGGTCCCACCCACTTTCTGAAGGTTGTACCTGGGAAGGGCGAGGCAGTGGGCTTAAGCAGATCTCTGAGGACGGGTAGACGTGTGGGGTGTAAATCGGCTAGCCAAGTAGACTTGAGCCTGGTTGGCCAGGCATTTGTGGGTGAGAGTGAGTGTTTTCAGGGAAATTCTTTGAGCTACTGAAAGCCAGCATAAATTACGTCTGTGTCACAGATGCGTTGATTCCTAGGGATATTTGGGGCTGCCCTAATGGCGTTGTTCTGTGTGACCTGAAGTTCATTCAGGTTATGTTGGTTAGTCCCTAGATATAGGGCATTACAGTAGTCAATCTTAGACATAATGAGAGTTCTGGCTAGGATAATACAATAAGCAGTAGTGAGGAAGGGTTGGCAGGCTGTAATGAGTTTGCACATGTAGGTGGAGGCTGAGGTGACAGCATTGGTTTGTTTGGAGAGTGATAGGGTAGAGTTGAGGTAGATGCTAAGCGTTTTAGTGTCATTCGAAACTTGGATGGTATTGCCATTGATGGTGATTGACTTGAATGATGGATCAAGTTTGTTGGGACGGTAATGGGAGCCTAAAATGAGGAGCTTGTTTTTATCATCATTGAGGCAGAGCTCATGTTGTACCATCCACTCCTGCATGACCAGATAGACATTGTTCAAGGATTTAGTGTCTACTGTGTGGTCTCCATTGATAGGGATGAGTATCTGGGTGTCATCGGCGTAGTTAGTGTAGGTGACACCCAGATAGCCAAGAATATCGAAGAGTGGTTTTGTAAACACGTTGTATAGTGTCAGAGAGACACAGGATCCTTGTGGGACACCACAAAGAACAGATGAAGGCACATCGGAAGCCGAGGGGGAAAAGACCTGCATATAACTATTATCAAGGAAGGATCTAATCCAGGAGGTGGCAGAATCAGAGAAGTGGGCAGCTGATTTGAGATGCTGGCATAGGATTTGGTGGTTGACCAAATCCAAGGTTGCTGATAAGTCAAGTAATAGTAAAAGGGCTAACTTCCCCTTGTCTTTCAGGTCCTCAATTTGGGTTTTCAAATCAATGAGGGCAGTTTTGGTGCTGTGTCTAGGCCAGAAGCCCGATTGCCTAAGGCCTAGGAGTTTGTTGGATTCCAGGTACTCCTGGATCTGTAGATAAGTAGTATGGTTAAATATTTTAAGCAAGAATGGTACCGTGGTGATGGGCCTGTAGTTGGTGGGTATGCTCGGGTCAAGGATGGATTTTTTAAGAAGGGGGATGGCCCAGGCGTCCTTGAGGTAGTCTGGGGTGATGCCGGTGTTGAAAGAGAAATTTATCAGGCAGTGGTGAAAGGGGCTAGTTCATGTGTGACCTCCTTAATAATAGGGGCTGGGCATGTATCGCCTTGGCAGTTAGAGGGTTTGAGTTTGTTAATGATGTTTTCGACCTCAGTAATGGTTAGAGGTGAAAAAGTGAAGGGTTTATGAGTGTGGGGGTGGAGGTAGTTGTGCGCGCGGGGGGATTGAGTAGGTGGTCAGTATGAAGGCAATTTTGTTTGGCGTTAATTTTGGATTGGAGTTCAGCTATTTTGCCAAGGAGTGCTTTTTGAATGTTCGAGCACCATGTGCTGTGCTGTCTTTATGTTCGAGCACCATGTGCTGTGCTGTCTTTGCTGCAAGTGTCAGGAGGAGTTACGGGAGATTCAGGTTCTTTCAGTATGATGATAAATCAATAGGCACATTGTCCAGTGACTGTTCCGACATGACAGTCTCATACGCGGATGATATTGTCCTATTGAATTACTCACAAATAGGTTTGCAGCGTATTCTGACCGCCTTTGGCACGTATACTGAGCTGAATGATTTACAGGTAAATCCAGTGAAATCTAAAATCTTGACTTTCAGGAGGTCTCGTAAAGCTTTGCCTATATCTAAATGGCTGCTCCAGAATCAAATAATCCCTGTGGTTAATGAATTGATTTATGTGGATATTAACATTGGGATCTAACCAAACACATAGCGCCTGGAATCAGATTTGTAGCTCAAAATAATTCCACTCATAACACAAATGAAGAGGATGTGTAGCTCCTTCTGCAAATTCTCAGTATGTCCATTGATAAACCATTACAAAGCAACGGTAATTCCATCTCTGTCGTATGGTTTGGAAGTAACAGCATATTGCCAGACTTTTAATTGGGCATGTATTGAAGGGAAAATCTCAAAACAGGTTTTGCATTTGCCCCCGAGTTGCTCGGTGGCAAGTTTGGGATACGAGGGCTCCAATCATTGAAGAGGTGCATGGATTGGAAGATCATGACTCTGTGTAGAGCAATATTGTCTCCTGGTGCAGGCTCGATTTATGAAGATATACTAGTTCAGCTGAAAAGAGGCTCTAACCTGGTCCTGGCTCAATTGAGTGGCTACAACGGATCACTATTAGACTAGTGCGACCGTTCGATATTGGAAATGGTTGATGTCAAGCAGGCACTGGCACGGGAGGACTGGATCTTAACCATTGCACAAATGCTGGGTTTAACCATTTTGGGCTCCTTATCAATTGTTGATAAGTCGATGGGCTTTTTGGCAAATTATTTGACTTTCTTTCCCAATCAGAAGTTAAGAAACACATTTTTGAGATTATGGCTTAATTTGGTAAAAACAGGGGAGATCCAGTCAATCCGAGATAGGCTTGTATTGGGACAAGCTGGGTGCAGTTTTTGTGGGGACGATGTTGCACAATCTTTATATCATCTGTTGTTAGTACGCAGGGGTACAAGAGAGTTTCTGCATGAGTGTTTGGGTACCATTGTAGACAGTTTGGACTCGCTGTCAACGATTTCATTCTGGGAAAGAATGATTGTGGGATATGAGAGACGTCTTATAATTGAAATTCTAAAGGTACTTCGAATTTTGGGTTTTATCACATTCAAGTAATTTTTGTTCAGTTTTGTTTTATATGTATTTTAATACTATGGAATGTATATATTTTATTAAGAGTCTGTATTTTTGTGAAACAAAAATGTTCTTTTTTGTGTGAAAAGCCATAAATCGGCTAAAACACAATAAATAAATAAATACATAGGTAGATAAAATGCCAGTATCGTTCGAGGTGCTGCAGCAATCCATGAGGGCAATGACCAATCGTTCTTCTATCATGGCAGTCAACATATGTTCCCATGACGTTTCACCACAGCCAGATCCCTGCATAAGTTACACCACTTCCCCATTGGCATCAATGGACACCCATCTTTTCTGATGTACATATATGGGCACACATTGCTATTCTCTTCAACATGAACACTGACTTGCATGTATAGTGGCCATCATCTCTCTACTGTGACATTAAAACATGACAACTTGGTCACCTTGAAAAGGCATGCATGACAGTAATGAGACATAGCACACAGATTAAGCGCCAGGGTGATTTAGTGGTATTGTGCGTTTTGACCGTATCTAAACGGTCGCACGTACAAAAAGGTCTAAAAATGCTACCACCAAAGGTTCGAACACCAAAAGTTCGAACCTTTGATGGAAGCATTGCAGTTAAGTAAAAAAAAAAAACTGCAGGTGCTGTGGCCCGCAACACCCCGCAACACCCCGCTCACTATACTGTGTGGTATAGTAAGCAAGATGTTACGGGGGACACCCCCCAGCACACGTAAAATAAAATAAAGGGAGGATGCGGGGGGCTGTCAGCCGCAACACTCCGCTCACTATACTTTGCAGTATAGTGAGCAGGGTTTGTGGGGGAAACCCCTGCAGGCCATATAAAAGAAAAAGAAAAAAAAAGAAAAGGACCCTGCGGTGCCGGTTCCCGATCACGGAAGTGAAAGGGAACTGGCGCTGCAGGTACTCAGTGTGAAGAAAAAGGTCAGTGGGGTTTGTTTATGTTGGGGGTGTGGGTGGGGGTGTGTTGAGGGTGTGGCCGGGGAGTGTGTCATGGGTGTGTTGTGGGTGGGGGTGTGGGTATGTACGTGTGTTCGCATGAGAAAGGTGCAAACTTTTGGTGGTTCGCACCTTTCTCATGCAAGCTTTCCGGCTGTGGGCAAATCAGCCGAGGTCGGATCACGCAGATCCGATTTAGTGAGTCTTAACATCAGACTACACATGTACAAAACAATAACAGAAGCACCTTAACCCCCCACTTGATATGTCATTCCCTGCAATAATAACTATTTGCAATACTATAAGAAAAATGTGAAATGCTGCAGCGCAGTGTTTGTTTGGTCCCTTTGATCCACCTTCTCCAGCATTAGGGCGCTCCACTAGTATTGCTGCCTGGGTTGGGTTGGACCCACTCTGTTGCAGTGGTTTGACGTTG
The DNA here is from genome assembly GCF_040938575.1 of Ambystoma mexicanum. Taxonomy (NCBI): domain Eukaryota; kingdom Metazoa; phylum Chordata; class Amphibia; order Caudata; family Ambystomatidae; genus Ambystoma; species Ambystoma mexicanum. Next base: position 287,356,259 of record NC_090932.1, on the reverse strand, counting down.
GGTGTGCTGCTGCAGCTGGATGGTGTGACCATCGCTGCCATATCGCTCTCCACGCCCATTGCATTGCTGCTGGAAGTAGTCATGGTATCTCAATGCTGCTGCATCAGCAATCTCACCAACCTGTGGGCAGTGCCCTGCTGAGCATTTCTCATCTTCCCCATTTTCTCCACAATGAAGTGGCCAGTTTACTTTGCCACAATTATCAGGGCCATCCAGACAGAAGCAACCTCATTGGCGATGCCCTCAGACCTCTCCTCGTGTTGTTTGGATGCAGGTGTGCTGGTTCTGGATGTGGAGCTGTTGTTGGCGCAACTCCTTCTCCCAGGCATTGTAAGGTTCTAAGCTGCTTTGTGCGTTCCTATATGGGCATAGGTCTTGGCCTTTTGGTCTAAAGTGAGTTTGTCATTGGGGCATCTGGTAGGTTACTGAACTCACCATGCTGGATCTGAAATCGCCCTTCAATGTCCTCCACATTGCCATCCCCTGCCAAGGTGCATCTGTGCCCATTGAATTCTGAGGACAAGGCTGTCTATACAGGCTCCTTATCCCCATCATGCCCTTAAAGGGGTGGCATGTCCCCCCTCCATTTCCTCTGTGGATGTATCTCGGGGAGCAGCATCTGTGTGAGTGATGGAAGGGCCACAAGCATATGTGTTTTTATGCATGTGCACCATAAAAAGCTACAGAATTCAACATGTGTAGTTGTCATTGATCCTGGTTAGGGCACCTGCTCTGCTTGCCTTCATCTGACCGATAGCCACATTGTTGCAGCTCCATCCAAAATGGCATATTAACACCTTAGACCCCACATCCATCTCTCATGGTGGCCTGATTCCTATTTATACATATTTACTCTTTAATGCCTGGAAGCAGTATTATTACAATGAAGACACACACATAGTTGTCCACTCTGACTGCAGGGCACTTTAAAGCTGTGGCGATGGATTCAGGGATATCAACACGCACTCAGCAACCATGACCAGACATGAGGCACAGATTGCCACGAAATCATCGCTGTCTGCAATTTGACCAACGTGTACACTGGCAGAATACAAGACGCCGCTTACAGGCATACAGTACTGGCTAGCTCATTGGTCTTCAAGCTTAATGAACCATCCTACCTGCTGTAATCCTCCCTTGATGGGTGCTTCTGCAGGAGTCATCAGGCTTTACCTACAAGGTTGCAATCAAAGTGGTACATTACATCAGCCTAGAAAGTAAAAAAAAAAAATCCTTACTCTTCACTAGGAAAATCATTCCTGCATCCAAAAAGGCACTCGACAATTTTCCACAAGATAAAAAAAAATAAGAGTCAAGCCTTAATTGCACTTTGTCGACGAGTAAACAGAACGCGGCGTGCCCGCCTGCACCAAACCGAATTACAAAAAGCTTTTCCGGGAAGCCGCCTCCATAAATCACTCTTGGTTTATTCATTTTCTTGCTATGAAATCTTCACTTAACTCATAATGTATATTTTCCCTTATCCTGCAGACGCTCATTATGTACCTTATATTCAAACACCAAAATCAATAAGCAATTTGGTAATGCATATCAGCTGAGCCCATCAAGGATTATTATGCACATAATTCCCCCCAGGCCTGACAGCGGCACAGAGGGCATGCAGTGGTGGAGGATCTCTGTCGCGTTTTGATTTGTTTTGAGCCGGAGTGCCTTTGCATTCTTGTTGAATCCACCACAGTGAGGAGTCTTACTCTCCTCTTTGAAATGCTGAGGCAAATTTCCTCAAATCTTCTGCAACCACTGTTCAATTTTTGTTTTATTGCACATGTTCCTTTGTTTACTGGAAAATGCTCCCCATGGGCGATAAATGGTTTAATTAGCTCAAACCGACCGCTCTAGCCAACCATTTTCAACTATCCCACCCATCCAATTCGTCGGCACAATTCAAAATCTCCAGATCAATGGCTGAACGAATGTGAAAGAACTGGCCAACTGTAGATCTCAGCACCACCACAGATCTGTTTCCACCAATCAACTAGGTCTTAACGAAAACACGCCCATTTTCCTTCTTCAAATCCCCGAGAAAAAATTGCCAGTAACTAAGACTCACTTCACCAAGTGCTCACAGTTCCCTGATGCCCTAGAAATCCAAATCCAGCAAACGTGAAGATACTGTGAGAAAGGTTTGGCCGTCAAGTGTCCTGTGCTTCACACTTCCAAAAAGAAAGCTCTGCCCCTAAGCGTCAGCACTAGTGAGGAAGACCATGTCCATTTCACCCTCAGATCACTCAATGACAATCACCCGCGCACTCATCCTCTGCAGGTTGAACACAACAGCACCTCAGCGGAAGCACCTCAAGACCTTCCTCCTTGCTTCTGGCTTTGGCCCTCTTCACCCCTGCTGATCTATTCTCTCTCTCGGCACCATGCACCTGGCCACCCTCTGTCCTTTGGACCCAGGTACCTGCTCACCTGCCTCCTGCACTGACTGCGGGCCACCCATGGCACTGGGATCTGTACCTATACCCGTACCGTCGCCCACTCTTCTTCTGCACTTATCAGATACACCCTATCTGACTAATCATGCACTTGCCACTTGCCTTGCTCCACTACCTTTTCACTGCATTTATTTATCTATTTATGTATTCCACTTTTTATTTATTCTGTTCTCTCCTCTGTACCGCACTTTCCACTTAACCCCTTCCTCGCGCTCTCCCCCTTTTTTCTGTTTTCCATGCACTTGCACATTCTTAATGTCACTGGGCCTAGTAAGATCGTATTTATATTCTCCCCTGTTTCCACTCCCTTTGCTTGGTCGCGCTCTGAAACACTTGTGTATGAGCGCAATATACTAGCACCAATACCGGTACCGCCACCGACTTGGTAGTATGGGAACTTACCGGTCCAGTCCAACCTTGGCAGGACCGGTAGGTCCCCATTTTTAAAGCCATTCCCTATTCCCATTTGAGCTCCCATAGGGCTCAATGGGAATAGGGAAGGCGTCAATAACGGTACCGTAAATTGCGGTACCGTTATTGACCCCAGTATCCCTTTGCAGGTCCCGTCCTTAATGCCTGGTAAAACCTCCAATGGCGGTAGTTACCGCTGTTAGCTCCCACCTTATTGAACCTCTGGCATGGCTCACGTGGAGACAGAATCCAATACCAACATGGTGGGGAATCCCTTTATGTAAAAGCGGATCTAGCTTGCCGTCATCTGGAGCTTGTGCTTCGTGCTCCAGGCTCAACCAGAAGTCTTCCGATCCAGAATAGGGTGAATGCGCCATAAGCAAACGCCCAGACACTGCTGTAAGACATCAGGCGGGTGGGTGCCAAGAAGCGAGAGTAAGGAGCGAGCAGGAATTGCTCGGAGAGACCATGAGAATAGCTAGTAGGTCCTTGTCATACCCTGGTTTTCATACCCGTTAAGTCCTCCTTCCAGATGGACAGGCAAATCAAATTCTCAAATAACCAGCTTCTGGCATAGTCTGGCGAGACGCTAAAGTTCGAATTGCCATGGCAACGTGATGTTGGAAGGACTAGCACCAACCTCGGAATGAGGGCTCATGAGCTGGACAGAACAGCGTAAGTAAGAGGTGGAAAGTGTGCATGCAAACAGCAGTAGCACAGAGTTCTCTTGAAGCTGGTGTTGGAGGAGGTGACACCAGCATGCTGATTTTGTGTGGGGGAGATGCTGGCTATGGTGTAGGTGTAGGTGGAGGCAGCAATTGGGGAGATGCTGCGGTGGGTGGTGGGCAGTGATAGGCAGAGAAGTAAGACACTGAGGCGGATGAGGAAAAGAGAAGGAGGATGTGAATGGGCAGGAAGTCGAGCATGAGGAGGCAGAGATAGGGGGGAAACAAAACATGAACAGAAGGAGGCAGCCATGGAGCGGCAACAGGAGGGGGAACATAAAGAGAATGGTGCCGGGCAGGAGGAGGGCTAGGGACATGTCCGAGGAGGAGGAGGTGACGCATGCGGAAGGGAATGTGAGCCAGTAGGTGGACATTGAGTAGGCAGATGCAGGGCAGGGTGGTGGGAAATAGGTAGGACATGAGTAGGTGGGTGAGGGCAAATGCAGAGCGGGATGAGGAATCTGAGGAAGCAAATGTGGGCCAGGGGAGTAGGGTCAGGAGGAGGAAGAGGAGGTTGACCAATGTGATGCTGGTGGCTCCTGTTCTAGGCAGCGATCAAGGCGTGGCATAGGACATCTTATTGATCCATACATGTCTACCATGTGATCCTCCTGGCTATGGGAGTACTTCCCCCACTTGAGAGTATGATGAAGACAGAGGAGAGCACAGTTATGTGCAATGCCTGCAAAAATAGCACATAACAGGACAAGACGAGTGAGTAATACACATTAGGTATGATTGCAATGCATAACAACTAACTACATTCAGCAGGGGCATGAAGCAAACTTGAAAGCTCACATGTCCATCCCTGCCTTCAAGTTACCCTCCTCCAGTGCTGCGGAAGAAGCATCTGCCAGCACCTCTGCAGATACTGGTTGTTCCACACCTTGACATAGAGCAGAGCGTATTCAACTTATCTCAAAGCAGTTTCCTCCAGAAAGCATTTGAGCTAATTTGCATACCCACAATGCATTGCTCGTGTGGCTTGGAACTAGAGGTGAAGTTCCAGTGATGGAAACTGGTTGGCGCTGTGTCATGTGCGACTCAGCTGCAATGGATTATTCTACTTTCACATTTCAGGTGGAAGTTTTTTTTTTACAAGCTTTTATAAACTCAACACAATTTTGCTGCTGTCTCTCTCTCTCCCTCTCTCTGTCCCCGCCCCCTTTCTTTCCTTCCCTGGTCAGATCCCTTTCACACCTGCACTAAATATATGACATATACCTGGGGGTAACACAGAACATTAGACTGCTGCAAGGGGTGAGGGTGGCAGGCAAAGGGAATTGTCATATTCAGGACCCAAAATTAGAATACATGAATAGTCACTGCAGTCCCTCAATCTCTACATGCTTATATGACACTTACCTGAAAAGGAAAATGGTAGGCACACATAAAGTCATTCCTAGAGGGAGTGTAAAGAACTAAAACAAATTAGAAAACAGACCAAGACAGTCTCCAAAAAATACAATGAGGTCAGACCTACAGTACTGGGCCAAGCTAGCTCCAAGTTCACTCCTAGGTATATTCAAAGACACAATAACAATTTGTGAAACTAAGTAGTGTTGAATGTAAGCTTATGGGTTAAAAGTGAGGATACTTTTAATTCTCTAGTATATTATTGGTACATGCTAAAATCACAATTTTGGCAGACAACTCCAGAGACCCAACGGGGAGCCTAGATAACCCCCAAAGTCCAGGTAAGTGCCTTTTTCAGAGTCCTTGAAGAGTTCCAAACTTTTCAATGTTTTGTCCGTAGGTATGCATGGACATTCCAATAGTCAGAGCTGTGCTTATAGGATAGAATCAGGTAAGTACTTGTTCTGCCCCAGAGGTGCGGACAAAGAAGAAACCAACCCAAGGGGATGCCAGAGAGGACCCCCGCCTTAAAGAGCTCTGGTCCAGGTTTGAGACCCAGCTGACAAGAGAGGGAAGGAATGAGAGAAGGATTTGGGCCAATGCACGTTAATCGCGAACTGTGGTAGCAGCGAGGGGGGTGCACAGCCCTGCACTAAATTGGAACCAATTGGACATCTGAAGAGGATGATGAAGAGTAACTCAGTACCCCAAGACCTGGGGGCTTGGACTCACAGTGCCAGTCACTCAAGATTCACTTTGGAAGTGGATGCAGGATCCGATGCTCAGGCCTTGAAACCTGGACCTCTGATGACCCAAATGAAGAAAAGAAGAAGCATGGATGTACCAGTAACGAGGAAGGCACCAGGAGGATTTATGAACCCAACCAAAGAGAACCCGGCATCTTGGGAAGGAAAACAGGACAAGTGAGCCAACAGAGATGAGTCACACTACTGAAGCAATTGTTGGGGGCAACGAAGGATGAGCCAACACTCTTCTGTGCAATGGACACTCCCTAACTCAAGGCAAGGGGTCCCAGATGATTTAACAGGGAAGCAACATTGCAGAAAAACAGGAATGGTGCCAGCATGGGACAATCCACTCCAGCCAGCAAGCAGGACCTGGAGTAGGATGGGGAATAGCCTTGGAAGTATGCCCAATAGCTAGAAAACGAAAGTGGAACAGGCTTAAAGGGCAATTGGCCCAGCCAATATGGCAACATTTGGTTCTAGAAAATAAGCAGCCAACCCTCTTGACAAATGATCCAGAAATTCAGGTAAGAATCAACTGAGATGAAGAATGTACAGTGGTTCCCATATTTACAAACATTAACCCATGGGCTGACCTAAGGCAGCTTTCTAATCACCCTTGGAAAATATACAAAGGTTTTGGTGGCCTTTGTATTAGGTTGTATTAGGCTGGTCTGAAAAATCACCAAACACTATGGTCCACCCACACTGAGTGTGCACTTCATATGTCTGGGGCTGTAAATAAATCGCGAAACGTCCCACAAGACAGGAGTTGCTGTGACTTTGCTGTGTATACTCCACCTACAGTCATTTATTGGTGACGTAGACCTTGGATAGACCCCCAGGCACCGATCATAATTTGGAACACTTTTCCCAGCAATAAGAACACAACCAGCAGTGAGCTTGTCCAATAACACTATGTTAGAGTTGCAGACATACATTCTTGTTAAGCTGCATCATAATAACAGTCTACCAGAATCAGAGTAGGCAGGTTGTGTTTAGATGTGATATTTGCACAGGGAATCATTTCTTGTTTGCACATTGTATTTTTCGCCCTTTGGAGGTGTAACAGATTGATTTCTTCCACTGACCTTCAATGTGGCGCACAATAAAAAAAAAATTTTATATTTTAATTTGAACCCTGGGTTCTTGGTTTGAGATGGCACCCAACCTGTCTCACATCCACCTTAACAAATACCCCATGTCGCAATGGACTATGAACCGGGCCGGTGTGTAACAATGAAATATTTATTAATTTTAAGAATTCACAGAAAATCAAGCAAATCAAAAGTAGGGCAACAGCCAGCACTGTGTGGCAGTATACATGCAACAATCCCCGACTACAGTTACTTCGCACTCCTATCATAAGATACATATCCTTTAATAGAAACAGAAACAAAATTACTTTTCTTCAAATTAACAGATAGCACACAGGTTAAGCAGTCTCCCTGCAACACTTTCCCAAATACCTGCTGACTAAATCCTTTGTAGATGGAAAGCAGTGGCAAGGAGTCAGAAAGAAGAGGGAAAAATCAGATTTAAACTTCAGCCCACCACCCCAAAATGGGAGGCCAGAAATGAAAATGAAACCTTCAAAAGGAGAAAAATGTCATACTCAGATTTTATTAGTTACTTGTATCTCAGTTTACAATTGCAGTAGGATAGCTATGACAGAAATTCATGTGGCTACACTTAAGAGACAAAGAAGCTTACAGACTACGGAGCAGGGTATAAAGGTGACGTGACACAGGTAACACAAATTTATTTTTAAAGGAAAGCAATGCAGAAGAAAACACACGTGGCTGAATTGCAACTCTTATTTTACACAGTCTTAAAAATGACAGGCAGCTAAGGAAATGGGCTTAGCTGTGAAAAAATCGGAAATCGGTTTTTGGATGAGAAACAAAGGCACTTAGACAGGATTATGAGGGAAAGGGAATATTCTTTTTTTTTAACAATATTTTTATTGATTTTACAACAAGAAATATTCAAACCGTGTCCCACTAAACCTCCCCTCCCTCTACCCCCACCCCCACCGGGAAAGTTCTTATCGCTGCACTGCTCTCCGAGAGTCAATTTAACTAAACATGTCCAATATCTTAATTTTGTGTGGGCACCACTGCTCCATATAGTCACTTTGCAAGTATTCCAAAGTCACTGCCCACTCCTCTCTGAATTTCTGATGGTTCCCTTGAAGATTGTAAGTAATATGTTCCATCGTTATGTGGGACCATACTCTTCTTATCCAGTCTAATGCCATTGGTGGGTGTTTCTGCTTCCATTTTTGGGCTATTTCCAGCCAAACTCCGATTAGTAGGCCCATAAAGTTTCTTTTCTGGGATTTGGTGAGGGTTCTAACTTTCGGGTCCCAAATCCCACATAGCCACACCTCCTCCCCTGGATCCCCCATGTCTGGGAACATCAACTTCATGTGCGCCTTAACGTCACTCCAATATTGTTGTAGGATAGGGCAGTCCCACCAAATATGCCGCCAGTTGCCTTCTGCCCCACAGTCCCTCCAACATGCATTGGAAACTCCCCTGTACATGGTGTGTAGTCTTTCTGGCGTGTAGTGCCATTGGAGGAGAATTTTCATCCACATTTCTTTTGAGTGTATTGCTTTCGTTAGCTTGGGTATCAGCTCCCATGTGTATTCCCATGACTCCCTTGGTATCTTTTTCCTCAAAGTCTTTTCCCACCTCTTAATGTATGGCCATTGTACTTCCTCCCCAAGAGAATTTATAAATCTGTATATGTTTGAGACCAGCTTCCTAGAGCCATCGTTTGTCATAATGTATTTTTCGAATGGGGTTAATTCTCTCGCGGCCGCTTCTCTTATTTTGGGTGAGTCTAACCAGTGGTATAGTTGGTCGTATCTGTATTTGTCTGAGGCGTTGAGGTTCAATAGAGAGGTGCAGTCTTCAAATGATCTTATGTGTCCCTCTTGGAACATATCCCCCACCATTTTGCAACCTGCGTCCTCCCATTTTTGGTATGCATTCCTCTCGAGGCCTGGGGGGAATTCAGGGTTTTTGAATAGGGGCATGAATGGTGCTGGGTCTTTTGTTAGTGTGCCCATCTTGGTGGCTCTGTCCCAAATTTCTAGTGCCGTCTGCATTATTACAGTTATACGTGTATTGGGGTGCCTATGTTTCCTCCCCACCCATAGCAGGTGTCTTGTGGGTGTGGTTGCAACTGCCCTATCTTGGGCTGCCCGAAGCCTCTGGGAGTTTTCTGGTATCCAATCTTTCAATATCCAGAGTTGGGCTGCCTCGTAATATTTTTTAAAGTGCGGTAGTGCACAACCCCCATCCTTTCTAGCCGCTGTGAGAACTGTGTTGGATGCTCTCGGTGTTTTCCCCTGCCATATGTATTCCGTGACCGCTTTCGTTAGGGACTTGAAGAATTTCGGGGTGGGCCTTATTGGTAGTGCTTGATCACCGTCATCCGCCCCCACCATGTTATTGCTAATGGGTTCCACTTCTCGAGGTCCCTTTTTATTTGTCTTAATATCGCGGGGCAGTTTTGAGCGTATAGATGTTGTATTTTGTGTGTCAGGGTAATTCCCATATATTTGACCCCCTGCTGTGCAACCTTTAGTTGGAGATCCTCTGCAATTGATTGAATCTGCTTGGAGTCTCCTGCCAGTATCAGTGTTTCTGATTTCTGTCTGTTGATCTTGAGACCTGACAATGTGCTGAATGTTTCTATTTCCTGCATAAGAGGTGGGAGGGAGTTTTCTGGGTCCCCCAGCATCACAAGCATGTCATCTGCGTATGCGGCTATTTTATGTTCAGTTCCTCCAATGTCTATGCCCTTTATTGCCTTATTACTTCTAATCCGCGCTAATAGGGGTTCCAGGAAAAGTGCATATAGCAGGGGGGACAAAGGGCAGCCTTGTTTCGTCCCCCTCTCAATTTGAATTTTCTTGGAGAGAGCTCCATTCACTGCAACCCTGATGGAGGGTGATTCATAGTTAGCTTTGATCATCTTGATGAAGGGCTCCCCCATCCCCATTTTCCTCAGCGTATGAAAAAGGAACGACCACTCGACTCGGTCGAATGCCTTTTCCGCGTCCAAGGGCAGTATTGTCGCGGGGGATTGAGTTATACCTATTTTTTCCACAATATGTAGGACCCTCCTAATATTGTTGTGTGTTTGTCTACCGGGGACAAAACCCGCCTGGTCCTGGTGGACCAGGCGCGGGAGTATTTGCGTGAGTCTCGTGACTAGAATTTTAGTATATAACTTCGCGTCCAGGTTTATTAATGCTATTGGACGATATGATGTTGGGAGTTCTGGGTATTTTCCCTGTTTGTGTATCACCAGCATTTTTGCCTCATTCATTGATGAAGTGATGTCGCCTTTGTCTTTGAATGAGTTAAAGAGTTCCGTTAGGACCGGGGCCAATATATCGCTATAGGTTTTATAAAATTGAGCGGGAAGGTCTTTAATTGCTTTGATGACCTCTTCTTGGGAAATTTCTTTGTCTAACATCTGCCTCTCTACTTCCGTTAGTGACCGGAGCATCACCCCGTCTAAATATGTTCTTTGGGGGGAGTCATCCGGGTGATCAGACGAGTATAGGTGCCGATAAAAGTGTTCGAATATGGCCCCAATTTCCGTCGTTTGTGTTTTCCTAATCCCTTTCTCATCCTGCAGTGCCTTTACTGTCCTATCCTGAATTTTCCCCCTCAACTGTCTGTCCAGGAGCTTGTCCGCTCTGTTGGCCTTTATGTAATACCAGTGTTTCAATCTTATTAATTGTCTTTCTGCTTTTTTTGTACCGATGGAATCTAGTTGGCTTTGTACGTGTCTCAGAGTTCTTTGCAGCTTCATAGTTGGGTTCTTTATGATTTCAGCTTGGATTTTGCTAATGTTGGCCTCCAGCTCCCTTTCCCATTGGAGGTTAAGTCTCTCCCTCTGGGCTTTTTGTGCGATTATATGACCCCTCGTAACCGCCTTCAGGGCTTCCCATTGTATTTCTATCGGTATGTCTGGGTGGTTGTTGTTATCAAGATATTCGATGATTTGTTCTCGAATGGTGTTCCCTAATACCAGGTCTTGGAGTATCTCTTCTGGGAGCCGCCATTTCCACAAGCATGGGCTTCGTGGGGTAAGCATTATTTCCATCGAGAGGGGGGCATGGTCGGAAAGTGAAATGGCGCCAATTTCTACCCTCCGCATTTTTCCCAGAATGGTTGGGGTGGCCCATAGGTAGTCTATCCTCGACATTGATTGGTGTACATGTGAATAATACGTGAAGCCTTGTTGAACAGTGTTAATGTGCCTCCAGGTATCTGCAAGTGCTAGATTGGACATTTTCTGTTTCAGGGCTTTCGAGGGGGAGCATTGCCCCTGCTGTCTGGGGGCCGATCTGTCCAGATTGGGGTCCCACGCTATATTTAGGTCTCCTCCCAGCACTATTTCCCCTGTGGCGAAACGTTCTAGTTTTCCCAGTGTGTCCTTGAGGAACCCCTCCTGCCCTGTATTAGGTGCGTATAGAGCAGCAAGCGTTAGGGAGCACCCTTCAATTTTCGTGTTCACCAACAGATATCTCCCCTGTTTGTCTGTCTCTGTTTGGAGGATCTGTACTTTTAGGGAGTCTTTGAAGGCTATTAAGACCCCTGCCTTTTTGTCTTGTGTGTTTGCCTGTAGTATCTGGTTATACCCTTTCAGTCGGACCTTTGTCTTGTCTTGTGTTTTTATATGTGTTTCTTGGAGCATGATAATGTCATGTCTATCTTGCTTCAGGAAGTGCTCCTCTTTTTTCCATTTGACTGGAGAGTTAAGGCCTCGAATATTATAAGTTAAGATTTTAGTCCCCATCCCAATCCTGGATGTTGGTCCCTGAGTGTGTGTCTCGGAGCCATCCTAAAGTGAAGCGCTGAGTCCCGGTGTTCCCCCCACCCCTATGTGGCAACCCCCAACTTGCCCTGAACCCCCCCAAAACTGCCCTGAGACGGGCTCTGGTTCCTAAGGTCGTTCTGGCGTTGCGCCGTGTGCGCCATGCCCGACTGTTCTCAGGGATAACTTGCAGGGTGTTCTAAAACCCTTTGGATTCCAAGTGACGTTCCAAGTGCCCTCCTCCCCCCTCTCCACACCTGTTCATGATGCAGGAAAACTCTCGTCCTGTTCATTTATCGTAGTCGAGTTGGGTTACTCGATCTCTCCGGTGTGAGATTGATAGTCTCTTCTGATGCCTTTGTTGTGGTTACCAATCTGTTGGCCGGGGGGCCTTTCCCCTTTCTTCCGGTATTTTTCCAGTGGGGTTCCGCTCTATTCCGGTTCTGGTTATCTCTCGTCCTTCTCTGAGGTTCTTCTTCTTGGTTGTGGATGCCCAGTATTTGTCTCCCCTTTTCGCAGGTAGTTATCCTCCTTTGTTTGTCGTCCCACGTGAAGGGGAGCCCAAAGGGGAATGTCCATTTATATCTTATTTGCCTTGACGTTAGGTATCTTACAACAGGGCCCATGTCTCTGCGCTTCTGTAATGTTATCTGTGACAGGTCCTGATACAGCTGGACCTCCTCCCCATTCATTCTAATGTGGTCCATTGACCTGGCTTTCCTCAGGATCTGTTCTTTTTGGGGATAAGAGGAGAGGGCTACCAAAACATCTCTGGGCCTACTTCTTCCTCTTCCTTTGCGCCCAGGATCTCCTTAAAGACCTGTTGGATGGCATTTTTCAGGTATCTGTCCTCTATTGACTCCACCATATTTTTGATTCTTATGTTCGACCTTCGTGAACGATTTTCAAGGTCCTCGCACTGAATTTCAAGATTGTGAGTCCGTCTCAGCAGTTGTTCCTGGAGCTCTGCGTATTGTTGCGTCTCTTCGTCAAGATTTTGGGTGATTTTCTCCAGGGTGTCCGTCCTCTCCCCCAAGCTCTTGATCTCCGATCCTAATTCTTGTAGGGCCTTCTTCATTTCATTTTTCATAGATTCAAATTGCGTCTCAGTTTTAGCCATGAACTGTGTTTGAAATTCTCCAAACCACATTTTCATGTCCTCTTTAGATGCCATTTCGTGGTCTGCTGTTTCTGTGGTTGCCTTCAAGGGGTGTCCTTCTTGGGTTTTTTTCCTTGTGTAACTAGAGGGAGTAGTCTGTTCCGACCCCCACAGTTGTGGGAGGCTCTGATCCTGTTTCTTTTGGGGGTTTTGGAGGGTAGATTGCGCTGTCCTCCCCCTGGATTTTGACATATGTGCTAATGTTTATTTTCGAGTTGTGGGCGCTTCGTTCAGTGACCTGCTCTCTTCCGCCGAGGAGTGTTCTGGGTCCGGGGTGGATGCGCAAGTTTCCCAGATCCCGGGTACAGGCCTCCCTCTAACCGTGGGCTGCCGCCTCTGTACTGTCGTTGATTGGATCCCCCCAACTGACTTCTCCCCCAGAGTCGCGTATCTGTTATTTTGAGCGCGGGTGGGCTATCCCCCACACCACCTCCTGCGATCCCCCCTGGTCTTCCTCCTCACCGCCACCGGCACCAGCATCGACCCGCAGTCCCCGCTGGGGCCGCCCTACGGTCCGGTGTCCTCCGGCGGTTGTTATCGGTGGGGGCAGGGCTGCTTCTGCTTCTCTTCCCCTAGCGGATCCTGTCCTCGCTGCCTCCCGCTGTCCGCCCGAGACCGCGTAGCAGGTAGGGGGGGGCGGTCGTGTCGTCCCGCGCCGCGCAGCTCTGGGGAGTCACGGGTAGTTCCTCCGGGGCCTTCGGGCACTCCCGACTGCGAGGGCGATTCTCTCCTCGGCGGTCTTCTCTGGAGCGTGCGGGAGCTTCACGGCCCTCCCGGCAGTCCACCGCCCGTATAACTCCGGCTCTAGGCGATGTTGTGAGAGTATTCCGCTATGTTGATGGGCTCTTTGGCGGTGCGGCCTGGATGGGGGACGGAGCGGCGCTCAGGCACGTCCTCCCTCCATCGCCGCCATCTTGGCGAAAGGAAATATTCTTAATGGGATTATGTTTGGGTTTTTTATGGGAAAAGTGCAAATCAGAATTTAGAGAAAAGCACAATACATGGGCAAATTCGTTTTTGGTTGAAAAATGTCAGGTTATACTGAGGCTATATTTTAATGACTATATTATTAAGGAAGGACACTGCGCGCAAATGGGTACATTTTGAATTTTAACCAGCTTGCACTACGTACCTCCTTATAGGGGAATTAATTAAGTCATTCAAAAAATGGAATTAAGGATTTACACAGATAGGAAATACTTGCAATTTTTGTATGGGATTTTAGTAGGATTTTAATCGGATGCAAGTGTAACAAGAGCGGGATATGAAGTGTGTGGGTACTGGGTGATATGATTCTTACAGGATAAGCTTGAGTTTGGGAATTTGGACAGCCAGCAATGTCTCTGGACATGGGTACTCTGGACTTACCCCCCTACTGAGATATGCCAGGCTACTGGTGTTCCCTCCTCCCTCCGGGCTAATTGGCTCAGGGGAAATGACATCATTATAACTTCCTTTGTTTCCCCAAAGTTACTTTTTACAAAATACACATATGCCCACTACTGTTTCGCATATTTTCACCAAGTTTTATGTCTGTGTCATTTATACTTCACCCAGAAATGCAGTTTTCCTGCCATTCCAGTTCCCAGGTGTGAGGAACATGTGCTTAGTCTCTTTGGGTTTGTCCATAACTCGCATAAAGTGATGGCATAATATAACATTACTGCTTATTCAGGGCATTGGGATAAATGTCATAATATAAAAAGTTCTTTAAAGTCAATAGGCTGGATTAGTCACATATTTGGGCGGTCCTCCTAACCTTCACAGCCAAATTGTCTTCCCCTGGGTCAGTCTGAACAAAGGGTTTCCATGACGCCCTTTGAAGCCATGCAGTTTGGGCTGGGGAGGGATGTCAAAGGAAGTCACACATCTTGGTGAAAATGCTAGTTCCCCTTGTGTCCTTTGTTCTTTTCCGTAGGGATGCCGACCAGTCTGATGAGGCCATGAACTCCCACACTTTGGGCCAAGCATCTCTTTGAAATTGACATGGGAAAAAGAAACACTGCGTTACTTCTTTCATTTACTGCAGTAATTCTTTGCCTTTAAGTGATTTTCCAGTACATCAGCTGTCCTGGAAATGTATTGCCTCACTTCTTGGTACTCTGCAGACATAAAGTATGTCAGGGTGGGTTTCCATGAAGGGCACAACTTTGTGATGTTTTAAAATGAAATCAAGAGCAAACTGCAAAGCCGTCTTGGATGTAATGTGTGCAGCTTTAGTATTCAGAAAACAGAACAACAAATGTGGTGCTGTTCTGCATGTAGGTCATTTTCAGATGATTTAAATGGAGGTAACACAATGCAGAGCACTTCTTCTGGTGGCATTCTTGGGTTCAGGGCTTGCCACACATATGCGCCATGGAAAGAAAAGTGCAGCCGACTTATTTCCATGCGGTTTTTGTTTGAAGATGATTTCTGCAAGGGCCTTAAATGTACCCCACAGAGGAACAATTAAGAACATGTTTTTATGTACTGCATTGTTTTTGTACTGTTTTGTCCTTTTGCACATTGTATTGTTGTATCATTTAGTGTGGAACTCAATCTGCATTCAGTATTTTGCAAAACATGTACTCTTCCAGACTGGTAATAACGAGCAGGTGTAGCTTAAATTGATTGACAATCAGCAAAGCTTTGATTTATTTCTATTGAAAGCACAATTAAAGAGAATAAACTCTAACAGTATAGATCATTTGTTTGTAATGGACAGAAATAGTGATTCTCACACACCTATATCCACTGATAGACTATTATATACTTTATGATCCCCATGGTGCCTTTAATATGAAATAATGAGTCAGTGATTCAGCAAAGGATTGTTGTTAGGACATTTGTTGTTATATACTATATATTCACAAGCCCTAACAGTAGGAGGTTCCCTTCTGTTAACCCTGGGGCAGTGAATCAGCCTAGGCTAGTATAAACCACAATACAGGGTTGAGGGTTGGGCTCAAGCTGAGTACATCCTTTGCATAGTGACACTTTAAGGCCTGCCTAATGGATCCTACAGAGAAAGGCATGGCCAGAAGCATAATGGTGGGCGTTAAGGCTCATAAATACATTAATATCCTAATGGGTATCATACTGATTAGTTGGGCAACTGATAGGATTAAACCATATGCACACTTGCTAAAGTCACAACTAATTTACAGGTTCTGCCAGCCTACTCCACAACAGAAGCGTAGCATGATAACATCACCATTGGGACAGCATTGGGTGCTTAAAAGTACCCCTGTCCTAGAAGCCATTAAAAAGGGTTGCAGTGAGCAGCAGGGGGATGTTAGTAGAAGCATAACGAGGGTAAAAAAGCTATAAAAATCAACAGGAAAAAGTCAAAGATGTGTGATCCTATGAAATAGAACAGCAGACTCCCAAAAGTGGAATTCTGTCCCAAGAAAGGTCTTGCATGGATGTTCTGCTCTTGTTCTTTTCACTTACAGATAAACTTTCATCCATTTCCAGACGTCACTATGTCCACTGATGGGACAACAGCTAGCGCAGTGGTAACTGATCAGGAAATAATGAAAGGCAGAAGGATATGATATCTAGTGATACAGTCGCTGAGTAAAAGGTTGCAAAGGGCTGACATTTTCCCAGAATTGCACTCCCAAGAAAGTCAAGTAATTTCACCAAATATTCTAGGACTGGAGGTTATGATAGTAAATATTACCAGTTCTAAAACATGTTGGTGAAGGCCTTTAGGGCTGCTGGAGAAGAAATCAGTTCAATGGTGACTTTTTCCCAGGTGAGATAATCACATAGAACCAAGGATACAGCAGGACCAGGAATCTGATAGGACAAGCAGAGAGGCCAAAAAGTAGAGATTGCACGAAAACCCCTATAACAGAGTCCCAGAGTATTCCTTTCTATTCTAACTTTCCCACATTTTCTACCTCTTTTTCAACTAACTCCTGATTCAGTTTTCTACCTCTGACAACTAAATCTCATTTCAATTTACAACTCAAGATTGATCACAAACTTCAAAAGGCCATGCCCTATTTGTAACCTTTGAGGATCAACTTAACTGAATCACCTCAGTGGAAGCTTATCTCAATCACTCAAAATCCAGGTCACTTCAAATTATCTAAGTATCTTCACCAGGCTTTCTCCTGGATGGATCATATTTGACATGTAGTTGTAGCTTGGTTTGTAGAGGAATGTACTGTGACAAGCGAGGGAGGATCACCTGATTGGAGCATTACGATGATTGGGAGAAGGATTCCGAAGGGAGAGACATGGTATTCCCCCAGTCCCACAAATACCCCAACCTACTCTCCCTCAGCCTTTGTTGAATATCTCCAATCTCACCCCATATCACCCCAGGAAGAGGCAACTAAAATCAGTAAAAATTACCCATAGGAGTAACATGGGGAAAGTAAGGGCAACCTACCCTAGAAAGAACTCGAGATGTCCCACTAATAGTCTGGCAGGGTCAGGGATTTAATCATGATGATTTACATCCAACTCCACTTGACTTTTTTCACTACAAAAGGTGTGGTTTAACACAGATGTATGAGCAAGCTGGAGAAGCATTTTGGACCAGAGAATCCATGAAGTTGGGAGCTGCAGGAAGAAGGATCCAGAGGAGACCGGCGTGCTGCAATGCTGGCCTAGTGTATGAGGAGGGCTGCAGCATGGCTCGGGAGCTGTGTCTCCTGAGAGCCAAATTGAGGAAGCTAGACCCTGCTAGCAAAGTCTATGCAAGTGCTTGTTCACTTGGGACGTGTGCCGAGCCCAAGGTTGCCTGATGGACAGGTGGGGGAGACTCTGACCTCGACCCAAAGCATCCCGGAGAGACTGTCCCCCAGTGCTCCGCTACGCAGTGAGTTTCGCATTACAGAGAGAGAGAAACTCGGGGCATGTGGGTGGCTGTATTGGGAAAGGGAGAAAAAGCAAGATTAATAAAATGGCACAAAGCGGAAAGCAAGAAGCAGAAACTAGAAAGAAAGTAAGCAAGTAAATGGTGCATGTGAGTGGCATGGAAATAAAAGAATAGAAAGTAAACAGATTTAAAAGAAAGGGCAAGCAGCCAAATGTACATCTCTTTCCCACTCTATCCTCTTTCTGTGGCTCTTGCACCTTCCTGCGATAGTGTGCTTTTTTTACCCTTCTTTTTTGTTCACTTCTTTCTTAGGCTGTGCCGACTTGCACTTCTTTTCCTTTGCCGTGCGTCCTTGCAACTGTATTACTGTCACTTTCCTTCTCCGTGCTCACTTGCATCTTTTCCTTACTTTCAGGCACTTGCCCTCTCTTGACTTTCTTGTGCACCCTTGAAATTTTCATTTTACTTTTCTTCCTTCCACTTTTAAATATTAATGAAAAGTTACTCCAGAAAATAATTGACAGGGAGGAGATCCCAAAGTTCAGAATAAAGAATTAAAACATTTTTGGATTAGATGATTCTGAGTCGGGGCAAAGAATAATAGGCACATGATTGTTGAAGATTACAGTTGGTCCTAAGAGTATTCATCACAATGTGTGGATCATGAGCGGGACACAGAATACATTTGATTGTGGAAATGGCTTCATGTACAGGATGTGTATGGTATTAGACTTTCTAAATGAAAACGTTTCATGCAGGTTGGGTGGAGCTGTACCTGAATTTGAAGACAAAAGCCAAGCTTATCATTGTGCCCAAAGGACACCATTTGCAGTTGACCTGCAGGTGAAAATGGATGTTACCATTCCGCATTCACCAGACAAGTTGCAGTAGCATTAAAATACAGAAAGGGACAACAGATAAAAGGCTTTGATGCATTTGTATGCCTAAATGAATCCATGAGACAGCAAGGGTTACAATGTCAATATACACCACTGATAGAGATTGGGGATGGACCCATTCAAATCCTGGTGGACAATAAAGGGTGTCAAGACATTCATTTGGAAGAAAATTCAGCAGTAGGAATGGCAATACAGAAGTCTTACTACACTGCCGACTTTAGTAAAGTAGTGATTGGGAACATTCCTGAAAGCTATCTGACTGCACAGGACGAATACTACACTGCCGACTTTAGTAAAGTAGTGATTGGGAACATTCCTGAAAGCTATCTGACTGCACAGGACGAATTGCCAAACTCCTTGGATTCTAAGTATAAAGGAATCTTTAAAGTTCAATCTGTATACCCTTATGAGCCAAGTGAAATAGTGTGCTGTCATAAAGATGACTGTATTCTATTTGACATAAGTGACTCTGAAAGAGAAAAGCAGCATATTGAAATAGAGGTCAATGTTCCAAAATATTTGAGTGTAGTGACCCTCCGAATAGATACTGCCACATTCCCAGAGTTTTCTAAAATGGTAAAAGAGCAAATTCAAGCTGCAGATACTTGCACAAGTAAAGAAAAGAAACAATTGAGAAACATATTTATGGAATTCAAACAGGTTTTTGCCAAAGATGCATATGTTTGTGGGTTAACAGATTTGAATGTTGCCACACTACCAGAATGATATGGTAGGGAGCAAGTATTTGCACGATGATATAGGTTACGCCTGGCATGTTTGGAATCACTAACTGAAATAATCAAAAATGCTGAATCTAGAGGAATCATTAGGCCTATTCATAGCACATCAAATAACCCCTATATTAGGTGTGCTAAAACCGAATGGCCAATGTCGTTTGTGTGCAGATTTACAAGAATTAAACAAGAAGGTACCTGTTTCAAGGTGGCCCCTTCCATTTATTGATCAGTGTCTCACACAGGTCCATGGCTCAAAGGTGTTTACCACATTAGACCTTACAGCTGGATACTGGTGTGTGCCACTAGCTGAAGATATTCAAAATTTGTTTGCATTTTCTTTTGACAATTCACAATATGTATGGTCCCGGACTCCTTTTGGGTATGTCAATAGTGGGAGAGAGTTTGGAATATTCCTGAGCAAGAAACTCCCGGATGCAGCTGAAAGGGGGAAAAAGGTTTATGTGGATGATGTGCTAATCAAAAATAAAGAACTGAGAAGCCACTTCAAGGAGATTAGACATGTGCTTATCCAGCTACAGAATGCCCAGGCAAAAGTATCTTTACAGAAAGAACAATGGTGTAAAAAAAAAGGTGAACTTCCTAGGTCATGAAGTGACAGAGAATGGATTAAACACATAAAAGAAAATAGTGGAGGCGATCCATAAATTAAAAGATCCTACTAATTTGAAAAGTTAAAAGAGTTTGTTAGGGAAGACAAGTTACAACAGGAAATTTATTGAGAATTATGCAGAAATTACACAACCTTTAACGAGATTACTGTACCAAGATGTACCCTGGAAATGGGAAAAATAAGAGAGGGAGGCAGTAGCCAGGCTAAAAGAGTGTCCAATGAAAGCACCATGTTTGTCATATTGAATTAATAAAACAGGATTTATTTGTAGAAATAGGATTCATCGATCAATGCATGTCAGTTGTGTTATATCAAAAACATGATGTAAATAACAAAACTATAAGCTAACAAAGCGTTGTCACAGATAGAAATCAAATTTTAATGAATGCGAAAAAGTGCTTCTGACTACTGTCTGGGCATTACAAAATGTCAGTCCCATAGTTCAAGGGGAGCGGGTCATTTTTGAAACAAATCACCAGCCTCTAAAGTTTCTGCAAAGTAAGAGAATTAGATCAGGGAATTTGGCCCAGTCAAAAATTACTTCCTGGACAGTAGTACTTCAGGGGTTTCCTGTAGAGGTGACATATGGACAAAATAAAAAAAGAGACCAATTGCTCAGGGGCTGGCAGAGTTGCATGATTGTGCAACTGTATGTGCACTTGATGAGACAGAGCTAGAAAAAAGTTTGAATGAATTTGAGCAATCTCCACACAAAGATTTGAACAAAGAAACATGTAAGGATTTACCGACTGTTTATGTAGATGGATGCGCAGACCATGTAGAAAATGATACAGAAAAAGAGCTAGTATCAGGAACAGGAAACATATGGTTCAAATGTGACAACATTCCAAGAGTAAATATGGGCATAGGTCCCAGAAGTAGTCAAATGGCAGAATTGGTCGCTATTTGGGCAATATCTACAGCAGTAGCAAATAAACTCAAAGAAATAGTTCTAGTAACTAATTCTGATTAGCGTGAAATAGTTTTGTAGAGTATGTACCTGGCTGGAAAGTGAAAGGCATGCTCATCTACAACAAGAAACAACTTAAACTTGGCAAGATGATTCAAACCATAGACAAAATTGTGTCAGAAAATTATCTGATAATACATTGTAGAAAAATAGGTGGTCATTTAAAAATGCCAGCTGAAGATAAAGAGGGAAATGACAAGGCAGATCAGTTAGCCAAAATTGGAGGTGTAATGGGGGGAGTTATTTCCCATTGAACACCTGCTTGGTGAAATACAGGTAGATGCGATAACAAGTTCCAAAACTCCAAAAGCAGTTGAGCAGCGAGTGGCAAAATTGAGTTTTGATACTCCGGATCAAGACCTGATCAAAGCGCAAAAGGAAGACCTGATTATAGGCCTATTTTATGACCCTTTGCTAAATGCAGAACAGAATCCTCGGACTGAAGAGGATTCCAAAGGAAAGAGGATTGAGAGTGTTACTAAAAAACTAAAAAACAAAAAAAAAATTAGATTACAAGACAAACTGATGATTAGAGAATATGTGGCAGGCTAAATTTAATGGGTAGTACCTTTGCCATTTTGGGGATTGATGTTTCATTATGCCCACAATCCATAACTGCAGGACACAGAGGTTCACAAAAATTTTGGGAAAATTTTAAATATTAAGCCTACTAGCCACGCATGTTCCAAGATGTGGAGCTCTACACCAGAGGGTGTTTAGTGTGTACACAGTTTCAACCTGCGTCACCTGCTCATAGAGCACCATTAATGAAAAGGGGTTTGACACTCCCATGGTCTGATTTCCAAATTGACCATGTCGGGCCTGTCGAAAGATCAGCAAGGGGAAACAGGTACATGCTAACAGTAACTTGTCTAATGTCCAAATGGGTGGAGTGCCTTCAAGCCCCAGATTGCACTGCGCAAACGGCGGCCACTTTACATGTAAATCATATTTTTTCAAGATTTGGGATCCTCAAAGAATAGAGTCAGACCGTGGAAGTCATTTCACTAGTGCACTGACGACAAAAATATTGCAAATTTGGGATGTGAAAGAAAAGAAAGCTACACATTTCTTACCGGCCCTCCTCTTCAGGGGGAGAGGAGTGGTGTAACAGATCAATAGTTGATATGTTGAAAATGTTTGTAGCTGAAGCAGGTTCTAGTTGGGATTTAAGGCTTCCATTGGTATTGACGGCTATCATGTCAAGGCCCGCTAAATCAACAAATCTCAGCCCTCATGAAATATTGACAAGAAGGAAAATGGTTCTGCCACCGCACATACTTTACAGAACAAGTGAACAGGTGCTTGTAAATGCGTCCACAATTCATGAATATGTGGAAGAATTGAGAATGCACTTCCAATGTGCATTTGCACTTGCGCAGCGAAATTTGTAAAAGGCCGCTGATGGTACAAAAACATATCATGATGGGAAGGCATCAGTGAAAGAATATGAAATAGGAGACTAGGTATACAAATTTAACTTCGGGAAAGGGAAACAGCATGGCAAGGGCCATATAGAATTGTAGATAAGGTTTCATCTGTGGTCTAAAGAACTGCAAAAAAGGACAGATAATTAACAATGGAACAGTTTGTCCATGTTAATCAAATTAAGCCATTTCAACCGAAACATGAAGTGAAAAGACTAGAGCGAGTTGAAACGAACAGAAAGTAAAAAATAAAAAATAAATAATTGCCAAAGCAAATGATTGTGTATAAAACTAACAGAAAATCTATTGAGAGATTGTCTTGGTTGCATGATATGTTATTTCTATAATTTGTATTTGTGTGTATAATCAAATTTGATTTCAGATGCTCCAGTGAGAAAGGAAAGTAAAAGGTTTGTTGTACTTGATACTTAAGTTGTCTTTTCTTTTTACTCTAGAAAAATAATTGTTTTCCTCTTCAGCGCCAGATCCTTGGAGCGCTGTACGCCTGGAGGGTACCACTGGAATGGAGTCCCCCGGAAAGGCCTCCTCGGCCGAAGAGGGGTGAAGAAGATTAACCAAAAAGATGCGGCGATGACCCCATAAAAATGTGGAGATGACGTCAAAAGGATGTGGCGATGATGACCCCGAAAGTAGTCGCATGAGGTCTAGCAGTGGAGGAGTTCTACCAAGAACGGTTTCCTGTGCCAATTTTACCACAGACTATTATTTACAAAGTCTGTTTATATTACACACTATTTGTACTATTCCTATCACAAACTATTTTTACAGGCTGTATTTACAAAGACTATTTTTATTACACATTGATTTATTCTTTATTGTTACTGGTTTTTACATTTGACTGGATGACACAGTTGTGCTGGATGTATGTTTTCTGAAAATGTTAATGATTGGATTTTTGTCTAAAAATTGAATCACCAATTAAAACATATGAAAAGATAAAGGTGATCAAAAAGATAAAAAGATAAGATCTTGTAAAAAAATTATTCAAAAGAAGATAAAAGAAAAAAACAGATCACCAATTACAAAGAAAATCAAGAACAAAAAAAGAAAGAGATCAAAAGATAAAGGTGATCAAGAATTTTTTTTAAAAAAAAAAAAAACAAAAAATGTTTGTTTTTTTGTTTTATTCCTTTTAAAAGATATTGTTGTTTATTCTTCTGGTGAAATCTCATAAGTATTTTGCTCAAGTCTAGTAATGTATACAATATTTCTCACATATGGATTTTGTCATTTATGTGTTATTTGTTTTCGACTGATGAGAGAAGATTCAGTTGGGAGCAGCACATGCATTTTAGAACATCTATTTTTGTTGTTTAGTGCAGTGATTTCAGGTTATATCCCAGGAGTAAAAAAAGGAGGGAGTGTAGGAGTAGCTGTCAGAGCTCAGAATTTTTATCGATGTGACTCTACATTTCAGCTTATCATTTTAGCATGCACATTTAGCCCGTCGTTTTAGCATGCACATGTTAGCGTGGGTTCGAACTGTGATAGGGGATCAGGGGAAGACACATTTCTGAACTCAAGAGTGTGAGTCTCGGACAGAAATAAAGGCACATGCCCATGCACAGAGTACTTGATTAAAATTGCATGTTGATGCAGGATGATATTTCAATGGACTGGTCTGCACTAAACCAAATACTAATATATATTAACATACTAACCTAATCCAATCCCAGTTAACAGACTGAATCCTTCAACAATATTTAGTGCAAATGAGTCTATTATGAAATAATCTGAAGGCAGATTGGATAATGCATGATGCTCTTTAAAATTGGAAAATAAAACATGCAGGCTGAATATTTGTGCTGGGTACGCTGAAAAAATGTTCCAGCAAAAAACGCCACTGTGTGAGCAGGAAATTCAAGAAGAGATGTATCTTCTTGCTCTCCTACAATGAAATCATGTGCCGTTTCAGTGGAATGATCTGGTCAAGGGGAAGGATTTCCCTTGAGTGGCAGACAGAAGTAATAAAAAGGGTTTGAGAGGGAGTAGCTGGTCAAGCATCTTCGGGCACTGAGAGACGGTGGAACAGGGAGCTGGTTGTAGAACAGAGTCCAGTGCTGGCAGGCCCCCCTCTTCAAGGGGAGTAGAACGGTGTAACAGATTAATAGTTGACATGTTAAAAAAGTTTGTAGCTGAAGCAGGTTCTACTTGGGATTTACGGCTTCCATTGGTACTAACGGCTATCAGATTGAGGCACTCTAAATCAACAAATCTCAGCCCCTATGAAATATTGACAAGAAGGAAAATGGTTCTGCCACAGCACTTACTTTACTGGTGCCATAGCAGTCCTTATCTGAGTGACCGACCTTGGGTGGAACAGGCGAGGAGTTTGATGAAGATTTCCATGCCAAGCTGAGTCAGAGACATCTCCGACATTCTAGGTGAATATCAGTTTAAGTGAAGAGCTGCTGTTGAATGGAATTAGCTAGTGAAGGCGAAATAGAACAATTCATGCTAAGTGCTGTCTACATTTTTAAACGGGCATTTTACCCTGCATTTATGCTTTGCAAAGTTCACTTTATTTTCTCATTTCCAAGTGTTCGCATTGTATTCACACTGTGAATAATCATGCGGGCATAAGTGCCACTCTGTGTAACATGCATATTTCTATTTATATGATAAAAAACATTTTCAAAATAACCTATAGTTGTATTGCATTCATGATGCATTTAGTCTCTTCTATTTGATATGCATAAAGAGACAGAAGTGTAATGATAGATATATGGGCATAGGTAACTATTTAGCTAGAGAGAGAGAGAGTCTGAATGAATGTGCAGTGTTTCAAGTGCATGCCTTACAATTGGTGATACTCAGCCAAAAAGGCATGTTGTGGCATTGTACATAAGATACCACATGGAAGCATACACCATTTACCCAGAGTGTATCAAGTCCAGTAATGTGTTGTTGTTAGTGACCCTGGTAAAACAATTATTAGCCAATATTCTGAATTTAGTCTCACCACCATAGAAATACCCCAACAAATTACCACAATATACTACCACCATAAAATACCACTGTTTATCACCATAATAAAAAAGATACCACAAAGTAATAGGTATAATTCCAAAATATATCCAACACATCCTAGCGAGCACCCATTTTTTGTTGTTTTCTAGCATAGGGAATTCATCACAGGGATAGGGCTAAGAGGAGGTTTATTGCTTTATTTAATAAAAAAACTGTTCAAATATAACCTCTTTTCTGTCTCCGAGGTCGGACTTAGTTTAGTATAGTTAGTTTATTTATATAGCACAGCCAAACCCTCAGGTAGCTGGGCGCATTAAGCTTGAGGAGCAACATAGGTTACAGAAAGGTTGCACATGCGAGATGCATAAAAAGAAAATACAATGGGTAGCATAAGGACCGGGTTACAGTGTGGTCCATGTAATGGTACAGGCTGACTAGGTTACAGATTGCAGTGTAAACATGCATGCAGGTATCATATTCTTATTGAGTAGTGAGCCAAGTTTTCACCATAACTCTAAAAGACCCGAATGACTCTTCAGACCTGATTGTCATGGAAGTGTGTTCCAGCATTTTGCTGCTTGCACTGGGAATCTAGATCCCCCTGCTGATTTCAGATTGAATTTGGGAATGTTCAGTTGGTGCTTGTAAGGTGTTTTGGTTGGTCTAGAAGTACTATGTCTGGAGAATTTGTCTGAGAAGTACCATGGGGAGGTCAGTGAAAGGCATTTGTGTGTAATGACAAGCAATCGTAGTTTACTTACAACTTTAGAGAATAAACAGTCTCTGCTGGACATTGACTCTTGTCCACAGATTTTCCTCCTTGTAGGATGATGAGACTCTCGCATAAAGACCATTCTTACTGGTTCTAGACAGTACTTTGAAACAGAGGCCTCAGGAACCCCGAGATATGTCTCTTATTGTGTGGATTGCAGTTGGCTTCCTTGTTGGGAGAATTAGTGTCCAGTGCACACTTCATGGAAAGAGGAAAGCAAACATCCTCTCCACCTTTCAGCTTCTGGGCCCTTACATTGTGATGTGCAGATGTGCAAGTATTTGCAGATCCCTTTGCATAAGCTTCACCCAGGCGTACTCAACAATGAGACCTCAACTCACTGAGTGCTCAGGACACAATCAACACACTACACAAAGCATTATAGCATTATAGAAGGTATATGAAAAACATAGGATGTATGCCTCCACTTGTTCAGATTTGTATAACAGTGCAGGAAAGGAAAAGCTGATGCAGCAATACATCTGTTTAACAAAAGGCAAAGCTACATTTGTGAGTGCTCAAACACCAGTTACATTAAACTGTTTGGTGTTTAGCAAATTCCTGCATTCTTAGCTTCAGAAAAGCTTCCCAGAATACAGCTTTGTTCTCAGTTGTTGACTGAAGTGGCTTCAGCATCATTTATTTGTAAAACATCACTATAAACAACTGTGGACTGTGACATTGCGAGCCAGACCCAAGAAAACAATTATAATAACAACTTTGCATTACCTATTGTAGGGTAGTTGATAACAACCATTTCTATATAGTTAAATGAGACCTCCCCCTAGGAAGTGTACTGTTTGGATGACTTTGACGCAAATAAGATATGCTTTCATTTTTGAAATATTTGCAATGTTTTGGAATGTTCAGTGCAACTTCATCAAGGTAGGGGCAAATGTATAGGTCAGTTCCACAAATTACTTTTCCCCATTAATTCTACCTACATGAATGTTTGTTTGCTTCAACAGTCTAAAATGCTGCATGGATTTGCGTTAAACATTTGCAAGTAATTTGTATTTGGTCTGATTTGTTATCCCTTTGTGGTGAAGCAATAATCCATCCAGAATTATTTCAAAACGCTTCTAAACGTTTCTAAAAATTGATTCACTATATCTCAGGTCACCTAGTCCAGGGGATAATAGTAGCCGGTAGAACCCATTGGACCTACAATGGCCACTTCCTCGATCACGTGTCCACTGGGCATGTTCTAAGCCTGACATGGCCAATGGTCCACATATCCAAGATTGAGTTGGTGAGACTGAAGGCAGGCCCCGGGAAAAGTGGTCAGTGGATATGGCCTGAGAATGTGGTCAGTGGACCACAGACCCACAAGTGGGATTAAGTGGCCACTGGGTCCAGCCTCATGGAGGGTCAGCGCTGGCATTTGCAAGGACTGGGCATGGCTCAAGGCCCAGTTCTGATTAAAGAAGCCAGTAGCCAATGCCAAAGTCCATGCCGAGTGGACTGATAAGGTGGATTGGGGTTGTCAAATGCTATACCCAGAGGACCAATGGGCTGTTTAGAGATGCCTGGGGCAGGGATGAACACCCTGCACCTCTTCACGTAGCCACAGTTAATAGCACTGTGAGAGCCAACATTCTGAAATCATTAGTGCCCCTCTTCACACAAGTGGGATTCCCAAAGGATATTTTCACAGTTTTTCCCAACCTGTACTATGCAGACACTCACCAGACTGAGATAAGTAGATGCAATTCTGCTACTGGAGCTAGACAAAAGTGTGCATGTGTGGGAAAACATAATGTTCAAATCCAAGATGGTGGCTGCAGCTCTTAAAGCAGTGTCTTAAATCAGGTGTCTATTAGCACCTGGGGCTGAGCAAGCAGTCAATCAGGTTCCTTGGATCACAGGCTGAAACTGCTGATTTCAGCTTGCGTTACCTGGAACCCAATGACAGCTTCCTCCGCCCCCATCAGCATCTACTTCCGACCCTCCTGTTCTCTTCATTTTTTTTTAGAAACCCCAACACTCCTTCCCAGCCCTACTTACCTGATTGTGGGTGCGGCAACACCTTCCGCCGCAGCGTCACTCTGTCTCCCATTGATGGCTGCCATGGAAATGGAAAAAGGGCTCCCTATGGAGCCCCACCTTCAAGATCCATGGTGGCCATCTTGTGTTGGAAACCTAGGGTGCTAAGAAAAATGGATTTTCATTCAAGGAATGGGACATTGCACGTGTCCGATTCCTTGAATGAAAATACATTTTTCTTAGCACCCTAGGTTTCCAACACAAGATGGATTTTCATTCAAGGAATGGGACATCGCACGTGTCCGATTCCTTGAATGAAAATACATTTTTCTTAGCACCCCAGTTTTCCGGAATGGGCAACCGGGGGTGCTAATAGCCAAACCCACCCACAGCATGTCGGATTGGGAGTTATGAGGCCGGTGACCCTCTTTAAAGGCCCTTGCTCCGCTCAGGCCTTTAAATCAGGCCCGGTCCAATAACACCCGATCCAGCCTGCAGCCTGCTGTAACCTGTGTTAAACTCTATATTATACAGTAACCATTGTGTGACAGTTCAAACTTGCATCCAGGTTAAAACATCAAGTGAAACACAAGCCAGGCATGGAGAAACAAGGTATGTAAACCAGCAAGGGAAAACGCAGAGGGCATGTGCTAGGAGATGTACATCAAGTGGCAGGTGGAGAGTATATGGAGGGTTATGGGGGTTAACATCAGTGGGCAGCTGGAGAGCCAAAGATGTGACCAGAGGTAAGGTGGCAGGAGGAGAGTATAAAGAGTCAGTAGGAGGCAAATAGCAAAAGGAGACTGGAAAGCATACAGGGATACCTTCCACTAATGATTACAGGAACAGTCCAGTCAGAAGGACAGGAGAGGGCACACACTGGCCAATGCATGGGGCTGGAGCCGTAATGTGATGTAGCCTCCTGAAACGGAAACCTCAAGGCCACATACTTTTGAGAATTTAATCAGCCAGTACTTAACATGAATGTACCTTCTGGCTGTGACCGTCGTGTCCATGGAGAAAGAAACTGTGCAGACCCCATCATAGACCAGATGAGACAAGAATTTAACGTGGCAGCGGATGGGCTCCAAGAGGGCTGACACTCCTGCACCTCCTCAATGCATACACAGAGC
This sequence comes from Ambystoma mexicanum, assembly GCF_040938575.1. NCBI lineage: Eukaryota > Metazoa > Chordata > Amphibia > Caudata > Ambystomatidae > Ambystoma > Ambystoma mexicanum. The sequence goes on along the minus strand of NC_090932.1, from coordinate 287,327,191 downwards.
TCTGATAAATCTTCTAGGAGAGACTGCGTGGTGAAGGAAGCATAGGTTGAAGAACGCTGGGACAAATTTGAAGCTGCATAATTCTTCCTCAATGCAGAATCACCTTTTTTCTGTTACATTCCGAACTGCTGCTTTCTCTGGGGAAATATATGGATGAGCCATGAGACCAGACAGTAGAGAGTCAGCCTCCACGGTGGAAGGCAATTAATTATCTTCCCCTCTTGATACAGCTCCCTCCATGTATCTAGTACCTTAGCTTGAAAATCCTCAATTGGGGAAGCCTCTTTTTAACCATCTTTTTATATTGCAGCACTATGAGTTTAAAATTATTAAGGGAGACCGACGGTAAACAACATTCTTGAAGCCACACAAACTTAAATATTGCATTGATTTTTAACACACTGTAAAATCGTATTGTGTTATTCCCCTCTGCCAACCCACTCTCCTCTGTTAACCCTCTTCAACACCCATTCCTACCGCTACTTTTAGGTTAATCCCTTCTCCTGCATCCCACCACTAACCTGTGCTCTTCCTCCAAATAAGGACCTCTGTACTCAGCCAAGGAGCCCCCAAACTCAGACGAAATGCCCCTCAGCCAGCCAAGAACCACCTTCAGGATTTAGGCAAAGGCACACCCCCCTGCACTCTAAACAAAGGACTCCCCCAATACACATCATCCATACCCTAGAGAAGGACAAAGCTTTCAGGATCCAGGCCCCCCTGAATACACACAAACTCTGCATCCATGATCCTCCAAATACAAACAGCACTCAGGACTGCTACCAACACACACACACACACACACACACACACACGTGTACACACGTGTACACACACACACATACACCCCACACTCATGTACACAGGTTCTCCCACACACTTGTAGACGAGGACCGAGTGACTTCTGATGGGCCCATAGAATCAGAGCTCGCCCTCAAATACCTTAAGACAAGATAGCTGCACCTTGAGGAGTTTAGGGTGCAGGATTCACATACTCCAACACACACAATTCAATAAGGACAACTCAAGGATTTGGCAAAGAGACTGTTAAGTTTATAACGGTTTATTTCATGCCGCTGCTGGCACAGAGCAGCCTGAGTCGCGTGATCGAGCTCCCAGCCTCAACCACCCCAGCATCACACAGAGCTCACTTTTTATAGCAAAATTTGAGGGAGCAATCTGCCCCCACCTTTCCTGCACAGTCTTAAGCAACTTCATCGTTAAACATTAGCTCATTGGGCAATTATTTTTAATTGAACTAACCCTTCAGAATGAAACACGCTCTAGCATGCATGTCTAACTTTTCTTCGGTGCTCTGCTCAATTATAATTGGTGCAGCTGGATTCTTCAAATAAGGTTTTAGACGAGGCCTAATTAAAAGTCTAGGTTCTGCCCATTCGTCAAGTTTCTGAAAGCATGGTGTCCTCGAATGTCTCAACTTTAAAATTACCTCATCTTACACACTTTGAGTACTACTCAGTTTCTTCTCATTTTAGCCACATTTTTCGTTACATGCATTTTCATTAAAGGTACTTGGCAGCATTATTATCTGTCAGTGTACAGAAAATCTTATTGTCCATTCTGTGACTTGCCACCTTATTAGATTATGGTAATGACATTTTCGACCTTATAAATACGATGCTTTTTCAAATACTAGTATATACTAACATTATGAATACTATTTACACATAATTACATCAATTAGTCCATACGAATATCTCTGCTTAGGTTTAAGTGGGGGGGCTGCCCTCCACTTCGTTCAGTTGTTGATTCCCTATCTTTAATTTGAGTCCTCCACTATACACCCCTGTCTTAAAAGTTCTTTGTTTGAAAAACAACTTTGAACCATATTGTCATGACCGCAGCCTCCAAGGAGTCAGGTTTAGCCCAACTGCCTCGGAAGCTGGGTCACAACTTCATTTTCACGCACCCATCGGCTCCCATAGGGGTCTTATGGACCTTGTCCTGGCGCCAGCGGCGCCAGGCTCATAAGGGGACCCAGTCCCGGCACAGGACGTGCCGGGCTCATGATGTAAGGAATGGTGCTTGGGTGGACCTACCGGCTGCAGACCATGCTGCTCACTCCCCTGCAGGATGAAATCCTCATCCATCCATGGCTGGAACTACTTTACCTTCTGGGTGTGGCCAGCACCACTCCCTGGGACTGGATACTGGAACTATTCTGGAAGCTGGGACTTCTTACCTGGGCGAGGCTGCTGTGGAAGGAGACACCTAAGCACTCCAGTAGGACTATTTAAACCACGCCCGATCAGAGCAACGTGCTTCGCGTTATTCTGCAATAGCAGCAAGACGCTCACTGTGTCAGCTCCAGAGAATCTTCAACTTCTGCATCTAGGGAAGAGAAATCCGTAATCTTACCTTCTGAAATACCATCTTCGTCTTCTGCAGCATCTGAGAAGGGAAAAGAACACCAGGTTTGCACGAGATAACAACCAGCGCAGCACTTACCCAATCCATCGGTGCATCTCAAGCCACGGGCTGCAGCTTTCCATTTTTCGGCACCCTGTGGAAGCAAGGACATTGGTTAGTAACCATCGTGAAACTTTCCCTACCTGCGCTGCATTCTTCTCGCCTCCGCCTACGCTGCTACTCGCATCTGCAAAACAAAAGGACATCATTAAGAAATACAAAACTCCATCCATACGCACGTGTTTTGGGCAGCTCTCATCTTTCTCACTCCTCGGCGCATTCCTCGACATCTATTTTTCTACCCAGCTGCTTCTGCAACCTGAAAAAGGAAAAGAGACATTAAGAAGTGCTTTAAACTTCGAATTGACATTTTCTACTTACTTGCCTGCAATACCTTCGCCTTTCCATCGCTCTCCATTCAAGCAACCGCCGTTCGTTCTGCTAACGACGGCCTAGCTCCAAATCTTCATCCTCTGCAACCAAGAGGCTGGACAATTAACCAGTGAAGTAACTGGCTTCGGCGCCCCTGCACAGACGCAGGATGGAGAGCTCCGCTTTCACCTATATAAGGTGAGCACATTTAGCCTACGAACTACGTGGGGAGTACCAGGAAGGGGAGTCAGCTTGCCCAGTCAGGCTTATATATCCTATTAACCCCTTGCTCTCCCAATTGCAGACACCTCACCCTTCAGATCAAGATCTCAGTGAGGAGAGGGCCTTTCCAGGGTGGCATTCGAGGCCTGCGCGTGACCCTAGAAGACTCCGAGAACCCCCAGCCCAGACCTGCGCCTCCGAGGGATTCAGGTGAGCGTTACAGAACGCGAAGCCTACCGCAATATTCCCACCCAGGCGCAATGGAAACCTCGGACACAGATCAACTGGCTCAATTGCTTGGGGAACTAAGGGCAGAAGTACACGCATCTCGCCAAGAAACAAACTCTTTACGAAGGGAGTTGATCATGGCCAAGGAACGGACTGATGATCTGGCCAGACAGTTGCTACAGGCTCAAGCGGGACAGACGCCACTGCCTCCCTATGGAGGGGGCGGCACTCCTACAACCTCAAGTAATCCGGTGCAAATTAATCTGCCAGGGAATGTGCCTTTGGCCCCGCCCGAACGTTTTTCCGGTGATCCAAAGCGATATGCAGTATTCATCAATCAATGCCGCTTGCACTTTCTGTGTAGACCCGCCGCATTCCCAACGGACCAAGCCAAGGTAGCGTTTGTACTTTCCTATCTTAGCGGTAGTGCTGCAGATTGGTCCATTCCTCTCGTGACACAGGATGACCCGCTCCTCTATAACTTTCAAGACTTTCAGACCAGTATGGAAAAGTTGTTCGCAAGACATTCGCAGGGGCAGGCCTTGGACAATGAACTCCTGTCACTCAGACAAGGTAATCAGGATCTCCTGGCTTACATAGCGTCCTTTAATAGACTGGTGGTTGAGACCAGGTGGCCTGAAGATAAGAGAATCACGCTCTTCTACAGAGGTCTACGTGGGGAACTTAAAGATGTTTTAGCTCAGGTGGTGAATCCGCCGCAAGACTGTTCAGTTTATATCGATCTAGTGGTCCAATTAGATCATCGGCTACAGAACAGGAAGACCGATCGATCCAGATTTGAAACCCGGGTACTTTCAAGACCTCAGAGCTCCGCTAAAGGGAATGACTCCGTGGAACCAATGCAAATAGGAGTAGTAAAAGGACCATTAACCCAGAAAGAACGGGAAAGAAGAAGGCAATTACAGCTGTGCCTATACTGTGGGAATTCTGGACATTTCCTTCGTGATTGCTCAGTGAAACCGGTCAAGAAGACCGTAGGAGCTTCTGATAAAACTGCTGAGAAACTGGAAGCGGGAAACGACCTCGCCCGACAAGCGTAGAGGTCCGCTTGCCGAGCGTTAGAACCAGTTCATTGACCTCGCATTTGGTAATGCCTATGGTCCTCATATGTCCCAATAGACCAGATCGCATGCATGCTATCAAAGTATACATCGATAGCGGAGCAATCGGTAATTATGTGGACCACGACTTGGCTACCAGGATGGATCTTCCCCTATGTCCCAAGATGGTAAAGGACGTAATCACTACAGTGGATGGTACTGAAATAGCTTCCGGACCAGTTTCTCATACCACCGTGGAGGTAACGTTGTTATGTCAAGGCGGACATCGGGAGAAGATCGTGTTTGATGTAATCAAGGCCCCGCAGTTTCAGGTGATTCTGGGAATGCCTTGGTTGGAAAAGCACAATCCTCAGATAAACTGGCGAGCCAAGGTGATTCGGTTTCCAGAATGCGCTTCAACCTGTTATCCTCAGCCCGAAATCAAGCTAGCAGCCATCACTTCCGAGGACCCCCGATTACCTCTGGAATACCAAGAGTTCAGCGACGTCTTTCAGAAAGATCAAGCCAACACCCTGCCTCCACATCGGTCATACGACTGCCAGATAGACCTGATACCTGGGTCCACCCCTCCGTGCAGTAGAATATATGCCCTCACTGAACCAGAAAACCTCCATCTCAGGCAATACTTGGACCAGTACTTGGCTAATGGATTCATCCGCCCCTCGAAATCCCCGGCTTCCTCAGCTTTGTTCTTCGTCCCGAAAAAGGAAGGTGACCTAAGAACGTGTATCGATTATCGCGCCCTGAACCAGATTACAGTCAAAAACCGATACCCGTTGCCCTTGATTTCTGAATTATTGGACCAGGTAAAAGGCGCCTGCATATACACAAAGTTAGACCTCAGAGGAGCTTACCATTTGGTACGCATTAAGGAGGGCGACGAATGGAAGACGGCCTTTCGCACTAAATATGGATTATTTGAGTATCAAGTAATGCCCTTCGGACTATGTAACACACCGGCCGCTTTCCAGTTTTTCATGAATGATGTCCTCAGAGAACTTATTGATGTGTGCGTAGTCGTTTATATTGACGACATCCTGGTATACTCAGCCTCAGAATCTGATCATCGTAGAAACGTTACAGCGGTTTTACAGAGACTTCGCCAACACCGCTTGTTTGCTAAACTGGAGAAGTGCACCTTTCACGCAAAGGAAGTGGAATTTTTAGGGTTCATCTTATCACCCAACGGAGTTCACATGGACTCAAGAAAAGTGGATGCTATCACCAAATGGCCTTCCCCAACTTCCGTGAAAGGTGTGCAGAGCATGCTGGGCTTCGCTAATTTTTACCGAAGGTTCATTCCTGAATTCTCTCGGGTAGTCCAACCTATCACGGCTCTTCTGAAAAAGAATAAAAAATTCGAGTGGACTCCAGAAGCCGAACAAGCCTTCCAAGAATTAAAAACCAAATTTATCTCTGCTCCAGTCTTAAGGCATCCCCGTCCAGAACTTCCCTACATCGTCGAGACAGACGCTTCCAGTCTTGCAAAGGGGGCGGTGCTGTCACAAAGAGACCCTGACACGCACCAGTTACACCCTGTAGCCTTTTGGTCTCGCAAATTTTCGGCTCCTGAAATCAACTACACAATTACGGACAAAGAACTCTTGGCAATTAAGTCCGCCTTTAAGGCCTGGCGGCATTATCTTTTGGGAGCCCGGCACACAGTAACTGTAATCACGGATCACCGTAACCTCCAGTACCTGAAGTCAGCTAAAGCTCAATCTTCGAGGCAACTACGCTGGGCTTTATTCTTCGCAGAATTCGATTTTGTAATCACATTTCGACCAGGCGTTAGGAACGGAAAAGCAGACGCCCTTTCCCGGATAGGGGTAGACGAACTTACAGCTAATCCGGAGCCGGTGCCAATAATTCCTGAACAAAAGATACTAGGAGTAATCAACACATCATCTCTCGAAGAGATTAAAGCAAGGGTCAATCAACTCATAACTCCCGAAGATTCATCGAATTGGCAATTGAAAGGAAAGGATTTTACAATAGATCAAAACCTATTGTATTTCCAAGGAAGACTATTCTTACCCTGCGCTGACTTACAAAGACAGGTCATCACCTGCTACCATGATTCTCTAATGGAAGGACATCCTGGAGTTGCCAAAACCTCAGAGAAAATTAAAAGGCATTTTTGGTGGCCATCTTGGAGGAAAGATGTTAAGGAGTTTGTGGCTTCTTGTGGTATCTGCGCACAAAACAAGAGTCAGAAGGAAAAACCAGCAGGATTATTACGTCCAATAGACATTCCACCAGGCCCTTGGCACACGCTCTCGATGGATTTTATCACGGATTTACCCCCTTGCTCCGGATACAACACAATTCTAGTGATCGTGGACCTTTTTTCAAAAATGGCTCATTTTATCCCACTGAAGGGTTTACCTACAGCTTCCATTCTAGCCCGAGAATTTCTTGAAAACATTGTCCGGTTGCACGGTTTCCCTTCAGTACTAATCTCTGACCGAGGGAGCCAATTCATTTCCCATTTTTGGCGGAGTTGTTGTCGTTTAGCACAGATTGATGTACGACTTTCCACCAGCCATCATCCTCAAACCGATGGGCAGACTGAGAGAACTAACCAAACTCTAGAACAATATCTGCGCTGCATGTTGCATCAATCCGAGGGTACTTGGAAAGATGTCCTTTGGATTGCTGAATATGCTTACAATAATTCAATCCATTCTGGGACAGGAAAAACCCCTTTTTTCCTGCTGTATGGAAGTCATCCTCGAACCTCAAATCTGGACCCACCTCAAGCTCTCGGAACACCTGCTGTTGACCATCTGCATTCGGCGATAACTCAAGCATTTAAAGAAGCCACAGCTCATCTTCAACGAGCTAAAGAATCATACAAAAAAGGAGCGGACCAACATCGAAAAGAGGCTCCTCAATATCAAAAAGAAGATCAAGTCTGGCTGTCCACTAAACATTTATCTTTAAAAGGGCCACGCACCTTCAACCCAAGATATTTAGGACCCTACTCGATCACGGCCGTGATTAACCCAGTGGCTGTCAAACTAGAATTACCTACTCGAATGAAGATACATCCTGTCGTCCATGTTTCTCTCCTGAAACCTGTGCAACCCGGAACCCGTTTGACTAAACCTCCTGAGCCAATCCAAGTTGACGGAGAATCCGAATTTGAAATTCGAGACATCTTGGACTCCAAAATTTCCAAATCAAAACTATACTACCTGATTGATTGGAAGGGATATGGACCCCAGGAGAGATCTTGGGAACCCTCAGAATATGTACATGCACCTCGTTTAGTCCAAAAATTTCATCTGGCTTTTCCCAACAAGCCAAAACCTCCGGAAAAGACAAGCTTGGGAGGGGCCTTGAGGGGGGGTACTGTCATGACCGCAGCCTCCAAGGAGTCAGGTTTAGCCCAACTGCCTCGGAAGCTGGGTCACAACTTCATTTTCAGGCACCCATCGGCTCCCATAGGGGCCTTATGGACCTTGTCCTGGCGCCAGTGGCGCCAGGCTCATAAGGGGACCCAGTCCCGGCACAGGACGTGCCGGGCTCATGATGTAAGGAATGGTGCTTGGGTGGACCTACCGGCTGCAGACCATGCTGCTCACTCCCCTGCAGGATGAAATCCTCATCCATCCATGGCTGGAATTACTTTACCTTCTGGGTGTGGCCAGCACCACTCCCTGGGACTGGATACTGGAACTATTCTGGAAGCTGGGACTTCTTACCTGGGCGAGGCTGCTGTGGAAGGAGACACCTAAGCACTCCAGTAGGACTATTTAAATCACGCCCGATCAGAGCAACGTGCTTCGCGTTATTCTGCAATAGCAGCAAGACGCTCACCGTGTCAGCTCCAGAGAATCTTCAACTTCTGCATCTAGGGAAGAGAAATCCGTAATCTTACCTTCTGAAATACCATCTTCGTCTTCTGCAGCATCTGAGAAGGGAAAAGAACACCAGGTTTGCACGAGATAACAACCAGCGCAGCACTTACCCAATCCATCGGTGCATCTCAAGCCACGGGCTGCAGCTTTCCATTTTTCGGCACCCTGTGGAAGCAAGGACATTGGTTAGTAACCATCGTGAAACTTTCCCTACCTGTGCTGCATTCTTCTCGCCTCCGCCGACGCTGCTACTCGCATCTGCAAAACAAAAGGACATCATTAAGAAATACAAAACTCCATCCATACGCACGTGTTTTGGGCAGCTCTCATCTTTCTCACTCCTCGGCGCATTCCTCGACATCTATTTTTCTACCCAGCTGCTTCTGCAACCTGAAAAAGGAAAAGAGACATTAAGAAGTGCTTTAAACTTCGAATTGACATTTTCTACTTACTTGCCTGTAATACCTTTGCCTTTCCATCGCTCTCCATTCAAGCAACCGCCGTTCGTGCTGCTAACGACGGCCTAGCTCCAAATCTTCATCCTCTGCAACCAAGAGGCTGGACAATTAACCAGTGAAGTAACTGGCTTCGGCGCCCCTGCACAGACGCAGGATGGAGAGCTCCGCTTTCACCTATATAAGGTGAGCACATTTAGCCTACGAACTACGTGGGGAGTACCAGGAAGGGGAGTCAGCTTGCCCAGTCAGGCTTATATATCCTATTAACCCCTTGCTCTCCCAATTGCAGACACCTCACCCTTCAGATCAAGATCTCAGTGAGGAGAGGGCCTTTCCAGGGTGGCATTCGAGGCCTGCGCGTGACCCTAGAACACTCCGAGAACCCCCAGCCCAGACCTGCGCCTCCGAGGGATTCAGGTGAGCGTTACACATATTCGTTTTCCATTCTCCTTAATATTTATCTAAACACATCTTAACACGATATTATATTTTGGCACATACTAACGTATTGTTATTTAAAACAAACATGTGTGTGTCATCTTCTTCCATGTAAGCCCCACTTCCTGTAATCATCTGCTTTTAAACTAACTGTATGCCTTAGCCAATTCACAGCCATTGTGAGACTCAAGAGGGTTGGTTAAGCTTTGAGGTAACCCATTAGCCCATTGTCTCTTCGTATGTCACACCTTGTCTGCAACTCCCACCCCAACAAAGTACAGTCTCTCCTTGATCATCTTCTCCTGCCCATGCATATCGTTTTCACTGTGTCCTTAACTCTTTTCCACACTCTTTCCTTTTCTGTATCTTCCAATTTAGTTGTCCTGAGTTTGGCGTTAGTGGACCGTCTGCGTCCTGTCGCCTTTTCCTTTCCATTGTGCTGTTTTCAGAGTCGGTCTCTCAGGTTCTTTTGATGCTTAGACCAGAAGTCCATTGTTTTTTCCTTTTCACAAGAAGTTCATTTTTTTTTCAGAGTGTCTCTCTTTCAAAAGGGTTCATTGTTCAATGATCCAACAAGGGGGGACAGTTCAGCATGGGGATGCAGCGTTGGGAGAGTCTTTTTGCAGATGCAATTTAGCGTCGGGCTTTCACTGGGTTTCTCTACGACCTCCCTCTCTCCTCACGCGGTTCAACGTTGGTTTCCCAAGGCATACAGGTCCCTCGACGTATACCTGTAATATAAAATGGAATGAGTTTCTTTTGTAAAATAACAGGTCTCTACTATTTAACACATTTCCTACCAACCTATTTCCTTAAAACCTCTTTTCACATTTGCTCTTATACCTTATTCCCTAGAAATTGCAAGACATTCCCTCTTATTTGACACCCCTGCCTCCTAGACAAGCTACAAAACATTTTCTATTAAACATTTCCCTTTTGTGGGTCATTTTCACACCATGACTAAAATACCCCCCATTCCTAGCTCTGTGTCAGCTGGCTTAGAAAATTATTTTTGTTTTCAAATAACACAAAATACACCTCGTCCTTCATGGGACACATTTTCCCCTTCCGGGTGCCACATGCAATCCTAAGGAGATAAAACAAATTAAAGAAAGACGTCTTCTTCTTTCCTAGTCTTCTAGGCACGTCCGCAGTAGATGACAGAAAGTCCTTGGGGATCCCCGTTATCTGTAGAAAGTCAAAATAAAGGCAAAAGTCATTCGGGCATTGGCAAGGGGTCAGGTTTTCTTCCTGACTTGAACCCCTTTTCCTCCTTTTCTGCTAACAAAAATACTCCGTGGGTCATTCGCCCCTATTCGTTGGTGCACATAAACACCTATTTTCTAACCACCCGCGGGGATATTTAGTTTCGGCTTGGTTCTTTGGTCATTTTAGCTGCATTCTTCCAGGTTAGCAGTACATACTTGCTGGTTAGCTGCACATACTTCCTCAGCTCAGCAGTAAATTCTTGCTGGTTAGCTGCACATAATTCTCCGTTTAGCAGCCATTCTTCCTATTCTTTCCTTGTCATTAGTTGGACCATGGTCTATGCTTGTGTTTTGTGTTCATCCTAGGGAGATAAAACAGAGGCGTTTCGCTGCACACCGTCCCTGTCTAACTTGATCTAGCCTACCCCTGTCTTCCAGGACTATGGCACCAATTCTTACTATGTGTCTTGACCTTTATTGTTCCCATTAATGTTTGCCTATTCTAATGCTTGCATACCTCTAACATAACAATCCTTTTGACATTATGAACATGAAAATGATTACTCACCTTCAATTTTACTTCTGTTTTCTGTGGTTGTCTGAAATGGCCATGTTGTTATCTATTTTCTACTCTTTCCACACCTGTTGTACCTGTCTTGGGAAAAACAGCTAACTTTTGAAGACATTGTGTCTATTCTCCCTTTTTCCTGTCACTCACCTGGATCCTCTTACCTTTAGTGTTGCTCGATTGTGTGTTCACACCCTTTTGGCGTGAACTAGTACTTACCTTTTTCTTTTTCTCCCTAATATAAGGCCATGCAGACAAGTTCTTGTGCTTCCACACAAGAGGTTCATAGCTTGCCTGTAAAATAAATCAAAATTGTTATTGGCATTCACAAGTTGTTTTGCTTACTTCACCATATTTCCTTAAAATGGCTTGTGCGAGTTTCCTTTTTTTAATTGACCCAATTTTATCAGCCATACTCCTTTTCTTGGTCTTCATGGTCTCTTGATGTTTTTTTTTTGTCCAACGCTCCTTTTTTTCTGTTGGCCAGGGAACCTCATAAGTGCTATTTGTTTTCCACTTTTTTCTTTTTTTTTCTTTTCTGCTTTATGCTTTTGAGTATATCCCTTATCATTTTCCCAATTGTTGCTATTTCTCAATTTTCCCTTTATTCATTTTGTATTCAAGATAACCACTCATTTTCAATATTTCCTGATTTATTTAGTTATTTATTTGCTTATTTATTCCTGTGACCAATCCTTTTGCGCTTCCTTGCCTCTTTTCTGACCCTTCCTTCTTCCTTTTCCCTTTATTTCTACGTTCATCTTTCCTTTGAACTTCCTCATCCCTTCTTTCACGTACCTTTTGCTTTTCTTCTAACCTCTACTGTTTCTGTCCGTCTCGTTCATAGGCTACTCTCTGGTTTGCGATCGAGCTGCTTTTCTTGCTCTTCGTGATATAGCTGTTTCCGCCTTAGCCTGACCTTCCTTCTTATCCTTCCGTCCCTTACTCCTTCTTCTTCTTCTTTCCTCTGTGCTTCATCTAACTTCTTTTTAGGTCTCCCATCATCACTTTCTTCCCCATCGAGTTTCAATGAGATTTGTCCTCCCATCCATTTTGTCCTTTGTAAATGCTATCTCATCAGTTCTGTCTTCACTTCCTTTCCTCTTCTTTCCCTCTCTCCCCTAATCGAGAGATGCACTTGTCTGTGCTTGATCGCCTCCTTTATTAATACATCATCGCGTCTCCCCTTGTCTCTTGGGGTTAGGGATGTGAGATTCTTGTCCTTATCCTTCCCTTGATTTTTGTTACTACTTTATGTAGGCGACTCATAAGCGGGGTTTCTATACCCTGTGGCTGCTTTTAGCTTTTTTTAACCCTTTAAATGCCAGCGACGAGCCGGCTCGTTGGTAAAAACCGCTCCAGGTTGCCACCGACGAGCCTGCTCGTCGGTGGCACTTAAGGGGTTAATGAGGGGGGAAATGCTGGCGGGTTTGGGCAGTGAATACCGCGATTTAAAAAAAAAACCATTGGCACTGGGGGGGAACCTCAATGGCACTTAAGAGGTTAATGGGTAAAGTCCCTAAGGCTTACTTCCCTTGGTTCCTGTTTTAGGCGGGGCAGGTGTCGCTGCAGGTGTCTCACCCCCCTCAGTGCATATTTTTTGCAACCAAGCTTTTGGAGGCTCTTCCTACTTTCCTTGTTCTTATATTTTTCACAATTTGAGAACAGCATAGTGCTTTCTAACTTTTTTCTGAATATGCGGCATGCAAGTAAGTTGCCATGCATTGTAAAATGGCTTTAGATGAAGACTCAATTTGTGGCCGTGGCATAAACATCTTGTGGGCAGTACCTTTAACCCACTCCTCCAATTGGAGCAATGTGTTCTGGGCTTAACTCTGTTTCTAATGATATCCTTATATGAGTCCAACACTCCCATTACTATGAGCGAGCGCCAAATACCGCAAGCTCCAATCCAGTCTCTTCCCGCCAAATTATTTATACCGTCAATTTACCCAAAGAACACCAATCTGTGTGCGACTCCCTCTCAAATATAGAATCACATAACCCTTACTTTATTTCAACCAACAAGGAGACAAAATTCCTTACATGTGACATACAACAGGACGAGTATAACAGACACTTGACAGACTAGACAAACACCAGCTGGACACACATATACCTGCCTTCTAATCAATACCCCGACATGGGGTGCAAACAAACCCCATTGATGCATCTTTAATCATCACCGTAGCCTATCGTCCCCTATTATGTGGGCTCAGGGTTCACGTTTCTTCTGACCGCTGTATTAAAGCGCAGAAACAAGGCGAATCCTCTTACGGGTGCCCCCCGGTAACCTTACGTTTTTCTCTCGGGTGCCTCCCCACAAACTTTACGTTTATCTCTCGGGTGCCCCACCCCCCCGGAAACCTTACGTTTTTCTCTCAGGTGCCCCACTGGAAACCTTACATTTTTCTCTCGGGTGCCCCTCGGAAACCTTACTTGAACCACGACTGTCCTTCATGATTCTTATTTCATTCTGCTTGCTCTTTATTTATTTGCCATATTTCCTTATTTTATGGCTGCCTTTATTTTCCTGGAGGTCATCTGTTTCTACCTCGTGTCTGCATACGTTCATAATTTGCGGCCTGCGCCTGAATTTATAAAATCCTTCCTCTCCTTTTTCGTTATTTCTTCACCTGGTCATACAGCTAGCTGTTCTTTAGCATGCTGCCATGATAATTAAATCTTTTAGTTTTCACCCAAACATTCTCATTGACCTTCTGCCGCTTTTGTGCCTCAAAATCGTGGTTATCCCGAAATGGGGCATGTTCTACATAAAACATGCTTTCCTTGCCAATCTAAACGCTATCATCATGCTTTCACATATTGTCATTCAAACCTTTCTTCATTCATCTAAATCCTATAACACCTGAATCACAACTGCTTGTCTCAAATCACAAAAGGGTTTTCCTTATTTAATAAAAATGTTCTCCACTCTGGCCGTCGAGGCCTCAAAATTATAAAATACCGCCCCTGGTATGATTCCATGCAAACTGTCCTACCCCTCACGGTGGAGCTCCTAGGAAAAGCCTTTAGGAGCACCCCAAAAAACCCCTTTACTACATGTGTGCTATCACCAAAATTCCCCAAAAGCAGGTCACAAATGACCCAGTAACCTCTTTCAGTTTCAGGGGGCTTTCTAAGTCAAAAATGATAGAACACATGAATGGCAATGGACCATTCAGCTACAGGGCAGTGCCTGCCCCTGCCGGCACGTTGATTTAAAACCCCATGTAAAATCGCTTGCTTCTCATCTCATGAAGTTTATCACTACCTCTTTTAATTCTAATACTGCTTCTGTAGCTTGTAAAATAACCCTCGCTCATGTCATGCCAGGTTACATACTACACTCTGCATTGTTGCACTTACCGTTTGAGTGCCATTGCAGGGATGTCATTTGGGGTTCACCAGGGGTTGTGGCTGCACCCCCTGAGGTATCCTTTGTTGTCCTGCGGTCTCCTTTGCTACCCTAAAATAAGGAAAATGTTTAAAACTTTTCATACAGTGATATCATCAGAGGTCAATGGTTATGAGATGTGACTTCCTGTGTCATTACTTCCTTTTCACTACCACATATTCTAATGCCTCTGGCCCTTTCCTTTCCCTGTCATACTTACAACACCTGCTCATTCATTTTTCGTGTCATTATCAGTGTTAAATTGTATTACTACACTGCCATTTTTGCAGGCATCTTACCAAATCTTCACAAGCTCTAAAAGTGCAGAGTTCTGCTGTGCGCAACTCTCAGTATTCATTGAAAGAATACACATGATTTTGCATCAGACGAGCTGCGCACTGGCGACCCCTGGAGGAAAGGCTAATTTTTTTAAAATCACGAATGTAAGTCTTACACAGCGCTAATTTATTTTACTGATGCTGCTACTAGGGTCAGTTCAGCCCAGTGGCGGCTGGTGACTTTGGAAGTTGGTGGGGCGTATATATCTTGGTGGGAATTTGGGAGCTAGCTAGGCCACCTCACAGCAACCAGTGTGCTGGTGGCTTCTCTCTCTGCAAGGCATTTTGGAAAAAATGGCTTCCAAGATGTGCAATTTGCTGTCCAAGTCCACAGAAATATGACATCACAAATCCTGGCCTAATTATGAGTCGCAAACAGCCTGTAATCCACTGAAATGTCAGCAATGGTTTTTTCCAGCTCAAGGACATCTGGACTGGACTAATGTGAAAGCATTAACAAATAATGCATACAAATACATTTTTCTAAACTGAGGCACCTATCAACTCCATCAAAGGCAGTTCACAAAAATGGGAACACCGTGCCTCTGTCATACAACGCACATACACAATAGACTTAACTAAAAGTCCACACATCAGAAATACAAAGCAATCTATGTGCCAAGGTGTCTGCAAAGGGTATGAAATCCAAGTTTCCAAACAGCACACCATTGAGTGACATGTATGAGACTGGTGGCATTCCCAGCTATGCACAGACACAGATTCTGCCCTTTGAAGGATCTCTGCCAGCCAGAAAGGGGTTGAGAGCGAGCAGGTGTCTAGATGAGACTATATCCCCCATTCTCTAGCTCTTTCAGAGCCACACATGCTATAGGGAGCAGCAGTCACACTCTGACTGCCATATTCCATTTGCCTAAGTTGCTGGTAGTCCTACATGAATGCGTCACTGGGACTGCTGGCGCACTGACCCAGCCAATATCTTCTGTGATGCTCAGCCGGGGTCAGGTTGCCTACCTGCACCAGGCTGCTTGCCACCCCACAATATAAAGAAATAGAAATGGAGCTAAGACCTGTTTCATTGTCATCACTGGTTCCCCTATTGGGTGTGCAGGATGGTCATACACAGCCTTGAAATCCCCCCCCATGCAAGGAATAAAATCCCAATTTAACAAGTCAATTAGGCGCGCTCACCCTGTACACTCAGTGTTAAAATTCACCACTACTGCTAGCATTCTGTTTCCATACAGCACTTAACAATATATAAACACATACACACTCGTCGATGCAGGGCCTACCTAGATGAGAAGCTTTTTCTGCATGCAATACGAGAGGTAAGCACTTCTTTAATCCTGAGCTACCCCCCAGTTCTCATGCTCATGGACTCCTTGTCACCAGCTGCTGTCCCCATCAACCAAAGGAGCTAATGCCACAGGGCTAAACTCCCCCGTCTTGTCCCCGAACCCTGGAATGCTTTCTCTAGCGAACTTAGAGTGGAGCCATCCCTCCTCATTTCCCGCAAAACTCTCAACCCTACTTTGGATACCTCGCTCTATCAGTTCCCCCAGCGGTGTCTGTACTCATCCACCTTTTGCTAAATTAGCCACTATTCCGTGTTTTACTTAATATACTCTATCCAGTGTGAGCTTAACATGCAGCTCATTCATAGTAATTACAAAATATATCTATTTGTCTTATAACTACAGGCGATGCTTCGTCACGCAGCCCCTAGGGTATGCCCTATTATTGTAATCTGCAAGCCCCTTCCTTGTAATAGCACCACAATGCCTTTGGGCTTCTGTGTGCTCCATGCTACTAGGAACCGCTCATTCCTTGCCAGACGACAGTAGACCCCAGAGACGTTTTTATTGGAGGGCACATGGGGTGGCTGCCCAGGGCCCCTCACGATGCTGCCTGGTCTGAAGGAAGATTCCAGTTTACATCAGGCTTAAATAGCACATGCCAGGAAAATTTGATTGCATGCTGCTGAGGCTCCAAACCCATTGCCTGTCGGTTTTGACAAGTACATTCTGCCTTGATCAATTAAAACATGCAATGCCTTTTGTTTTCATTGTGGAATACATAATTTGGGTAACATGACCTTTGTAGCGTTACTTCCCCTCTGTGGGAATGTTGCTGATCGTGTGCAACAGCCAAAGTTGAAATCAATAGTCATCCACGGAGGTTAAGAAGTTGTCTCAGTGTGTTAAGCACTTATTGCAGGGATATGTGTTCATGTGAAAGATCAGAAGGGCACATCCCAGTAAGACTGGCTGAACCATCTTTAAATCTGAAGTTCACAAACATACCTGCACATTTACTTGGGTTTGCAGCACAAGCGGTGTGATTAACAGCACTGTTCCTGCACCAAATAGGGGTTAAAATTAGTTTGCTCAGCTGGGCATTCTTAAAAACTAAGCAATCCCTTTAAAGATGTGCATAGAATATCTGTCCACGCGGCAAACAAGTATGCAAATTCAAGACTGTGCAGCCAACGTGTTCATGCTTGTATCCTGGCTATGCCAGCAGATGGCACAGTGATCCTGGTCAAATCATATAGGATCCATTGCATTACTGTGCTGTCTTCTGTGAGGTTTTACCTACTTGCATGCTGGAACTCCCCTTGATAATGGAGAAATTGATGCTAAAAACCATTCCCACGTTGTGTAACCCCCTTCTGTAATATTTTGGTTTTAAAAATGTCAGGTTTGGAAATGCGGGTTGCATACTTTTGCTAGTCATTTTTATAACATTAGATTGTTTTAGTTCATGTTAAGAGCTGGAAGAGAAGGTGCTCAACTGCAAGAATTGCAATATTGGCACAAATCCCAGCTTCACCCCTTAAACACTGTGTGATCCTGGGCATCTCATTTAATCTTTTATTGCCTAACATTTCTTAATTGCCAGTCTCTAAACCTTTCAAAATCGTCAGCCCTTCAGGGTGATTTCTTTCTCAGGGTATGTTTTTCATCAAGGCACCACTCATAGTTTCACTGGCTATGGGCTTGTTTCCATTATGATAATGAGCATTGACATATTGCATACTACAGGCACTTGTCCCCTCAATCTCTAATGGCAACGCAATTCGAAAACCATGTCCCACTCCTACTCTCAGTCTGCCTGGATAAAGACACCTTCCTGGCAGCTTCTAATCTGCCTATTCTGGGCTGCATGTATCTTTTTACATACAGTCCTACATTAATGCTGCAGGCTGCACACTTTACCGGATGCTAAAAGGTATCTTGTTTCTATACTAGAAGAGAAGTAACCTCTTCGTAAATTGCTAATGTTGGCCTTCAAATGCTACTTGTTTCTAAATTCGGAATAGCGCAGGTATGGAGAAGGTAGGGGATTTAAAAGGGCGTAAGCATGCTTATCTAGAATGTTACAAGGCAGCATAAGTATGTATCACAGAGAATAAGGCCCCTAGGTGCTACTGAATATTCCCATACAGATGCCTCTCATAAGACATGAGAGAAGTGCACAGGTTATCAGTAAACTAATGCATTTCTCCTATATTTAAATGTGGGCCTTTTATTCCATAATCTGCAACAATGCTTCAGGATGATTCTTTGCATTGTGCGATCTGCATTTCACATGAAGTACAGCCTGTCTTTTTATAATACTCTGTGTGTGATTCATACAACCTTGCAAGGCGCGCATAGAGCGTTCGCAGTGCTTATCTCAAGGGCTCCTATTTGCACATTCCTTTCGCATGATTCATTTCTCTCATGATCCCCTTACACGTTAGCTTTCAACTGTGTGTTCTTCCAGCCAATTGCTCTGATGTTAAACCATAAAAAAACACTACCTTTGATCACTACTTGTAACCGCATACAGACAGTCTACTTTAAGACACACTTCACAGGCTCACAGTTCCTTGTTCTAACCGGACCTCCCCTATACTTCAAAGTTAAACCATTACCACATGGTGCATTCCTTTCTTCTCTGCGCGCGCTTAACACACGAGAACAGTACTTCTATAAATCAATATAACTTTGCCATTTTAATGCGAAAATCCATCGTTTCTAGCACAATTTATCAGTTATCTTGCCTGCTACGAGGACATCACACATTTAACTCCATAGCTGCTGGTTTGAAAAAAATGTGTTTGCTTAAAGTGCACCAGCTTTTTGCACTTTTCACAGGCTTTTTAACTCTTTCTGGGGTGCAATCACCACAAATTTGTGTGCCTTAAACCATAATATCTGATCACCTATTTTAATGCAATTTCAAAACCTTGGCTTGACGCTAATTTTTTTTAATTTAGCTTAAAATATCATTTTTTATACTAGTTTCAATGTTTTTACAGTGTACACAGACAGTTATGCCATGAACAGCCATTGCATGCAAAATTAGACATATACATACTGTGACATGTAACAAAGTCAAACACAACTCTGCCCGCCTGCATACATGTCTGCCTCTCATTAATATTTTACTCTTGTTACTGATTTTTAAATGCTGTTACGGTTTTGGTTTGTTCCCAAATCTTGACTACCATTATTATTTTTCCCCGTGTCCCTGTCTCTATCGGCTAGGGCATTCATCTTTTTGTTCTCCCGACGTTCGCGATCACTGCCTTCTTCAGGTTTTCATCTGGTCAGCTGCCCGCAGGAATGGGAATGGAGATAAGCACAAGCCCCTTCAGGTCTCGACTGCAGTCTCAATTACACTACCATTGTCTACGGGGAGCTTCACAGTCTACTCTGCCTGAAATGGCAAAGGACTCGTGATTTTGCCGAAAACCTAGAGCTACTTTGTGTCAACGGCCATTAGGTGTGTTATTTTAATCAATAGTTGATGGTCAATAACCATCCTCTGCTACCAAATGTAAACGAGAACCGAGTGACCTCTAACGGGCCCATAGAATCAGAGCTCGCCCTCGAATACCTTAAGACAAGATAGCTGCACCTTGAGGAGGTTAGGGTGCAGGATTCACATGCTCCAACAAAATTCTATAAGGACAACTCAAGGATTTGGCAAAGAGACTGTTAAGTTTATAACGGTTTATTTCATGCCAATGCTGGCACAGAGCAGCCTTAGTCGCGTGGTCGAGCTCCCCGCCTCAACCACCCCAGCATCACACAGAGCTCACTTTTTATAGCAAAATGTGAGGGAGCAATCTGCCCCCACCTTTCCTGCACAGTCTTAAGCAACTTCATCGTTAAACATTAGCTCATTGGGCAATTATGTTTAATTGAACTAACCCTTCAGAATGAAATACGCCCTAGCATGCATGTCTAACTTTTCTTCGGTGCTCTGCTCAATTATAATTGGTGCAGCTGGATTCTTCAGATAAGGTTTCAGACAAGGCCTAATTAAAAATCGAGGTTCTGCCCATTCGTCATGTTTCTGAAGGCATGGTGTCCTCGAATGTCTCAACTTTACAATTACCTCATTTTACACACTTTGAGCACTACTCAATTTCTTCTCATTTTAGCCACATTTTTGGTTACATGCATTTTCATTAAAGGTATTTGGCAGCATTATTTTCGGTCTGTGTACAGAACATCTTATTGTCCATTCTGTGCCTTGCCACCTTATTACATCATGGTAATGACATTTTCGACCTTATAAATACGATGCTTTTTCGAATACTGGTATATACTAACATTATGAATACTATTTACACATAATTACAACATCAATTAGTCCATACAAATTTCTCTGCTTAGGTTTAAGTGGGGGGGCTGCCCTCCACTTCATTCAGTTGTTGATTCCCTATATTTAATTCGGGACCTCCATTACACATTCACCATCCAGACTCCCATGCCACAAACACACACACACTCAGCCCCCCTCCACACATACTCTGCACCCAGCCCACAACACAAACACACTCAACACACCCACACAAACACACTCAGCCTCCCCACACACAGGCACACACAAGACACACCCAGCCCCCACACACAGTACACTCAACCCCTCCACAAACATATGCAGCCTCCTCCACACAGACTCATCACACTGCTCACTGACTGCCCCCTTCTTCAACAATGACCTACCAAACCCACCCCTTCCCCCAACTGCTCCATCCCCCTGCTTCCGAGCCCTAACCCCATTCTGCAACTGCACTCCTTTTACCCCAACTGTGCACAACGCCCTACATACCCACCCCCTTATCCACCAATTGCCCTCAGCCCCCCTAACCCTCAACTACTGCCATTTCCCTCAACTACCCAAGCCCCCTTCTTCACTAAATGCCAACAATACCTGACTGCTCCCCTTTTCTTCAATGCCCCTCTTCTCACTCACCTGCTCCCACCCCATTTTCCCCGAAAATGCACCCTTCTCCCTCAACTGCTACCACTCCCACTTCTCTCCCAAGTACCACTTTCTCCCCCAACTGCCCCATGCCTTTTCCAACTGCCACAACCCCTTCTCTCCAACTGTTCCTTCTCCTCCAACTGCTCCCACCCCCGTTCTCCCCAACTGCTCCCAGCCCCTTCTCGCTCACATGCCCCAACCCTGTTCAACTGCCCCAGCCCATTCTCCCTCACATGCTCCCCACCCATTCTCATCTAAAATGCCCCCTCCTCCTCTAACTGCCCACTTCTCCCCATCTGACCCCTACACCCTTCTCCCTCAATTGCTCCTACTCCTCACTTTGTTGCCAACTACCACGTTCTCCCCCAACTGCCCCCACTAACTTCTTCCCAAACGGCCAGTAATCCCTCTACTGTCCCCACCCCTTCTCCAACTGCCACATCTCCTTCTTGCCAACTGCGCCGTCTCCCTTAGTTGCTCCCCACCCCTTCTACCTTAACTGCCCCTTCTCCCTTAAATGCCCTTCACCCTCAACTGCCTCCTTCTTCTCCCTCAACTGCCCTCCTTCTCCCTCACCAGCCCTCACACACGTCTTCCCCAACTGTCCCCTTCCCCCAACTGCCCTCCTTCTCCCAAATGCCCCATTCTCCCGGTTCCATGTCTTAAAATTGCAGAAAAAATGGCTGCGAATACAAAATATTGCAGCAGAAATGCTATGGTTTTGCCGCCACAATCAAGTAAAAGATGCAGGGGACAGCCCTGCAACCCCTGGACCCATTATACCATTTAAGGGGAGCAGGGGACACCCCCGCAACCCCAGCTCCTCTTAAATGGTATAATGGGGTACACCTTTACCGGGTCAAACCACAGCATTTTTGCTGCGATTTTCTTTACCGGCAACATTTTGGCCGCAATTTTATTACCTGATACCATTCTCCCTAACTGCCCCCTAACCCAGTCCCTCTACTCCTGTGGTAACTCGCCTACATCACTTACCTCTCTCCAAACACATCCCTCCATACACCCTCCCATATATCACTTGTCCCATGTAACCATCAACCCCTATCACTCACCCTAACCTATCACTGTCATCCATCATACTGTCCCCAACCTATTACTCTCCACTCCCCCAGCTCCCTCTCCCCATATCACTCTTAGCCGAACCTATAATTTTCCTGACACCCTCCCCCGTATATAGCTTACAGAACTCTCACCCTATATCACTCATCGCATACTATCACTCTCACCACACCCACCTTCATACATAACTCACACCATTCCCACCCATCACTCTCACCCCACAATCAATCACCCCAACCTATCCCTCTCCACAAACCTTCCCCATATATAACACACAACTCTCATCCACCACATCACTCACTCACCACATTATTCACATACATATCATCTTCACTGCACACTATCCCACTCCCCACACTCTCCCCAAATATATCTCACACCATTCCCACTCACCATATCACTCGCACAGATACCTGCCTACATTTGCTGAAGAAGACCCCAGAGGTTGACGTCATTGGATGCCCCCCCCCTCGCTCGCCCCTCTTCCCTCAGCGCTGGCGCTAGGCGTGTGCAGCATGTGTGGCTGCACTTGGCCCCGTGCTTGCTAGGGCCCCAAGCCGAGGGAGCTGTTGACTCCCTCTTGCAGGTTGCAGCGTGGGCCGTGTGCTAAGAGTCCCTAAGATTGCTGCAGTCCACTCTGAGCACACAGGTGGCACACGCTGCAGCCGGCATGATGACGGGGAAGCTTAACGGAATATCTTTTTCAAAAGGGGCTGCTGTCTCTCAAGGTTTGGCTCCCTTTAGTTTCTTCTGGGGAGGGAACTTGCCACCTGTCAACCTCCTGCTGTGACTCGGGAGAGACAAACCCCCTGCTCCCAGCGACCGAATAGGTGCTGCAGGCCTCATAAGCAATGCCGATCACTTTCTTTCTTAAAGCAGAGCTTTAAAGTGGGTGCAGTTTACTATTGGCGGCCTATTTAAGAAACCATTGTTGTGTTAAGAACTGCAAAGGGGCATTCTTATTTTGAGAGCACATGCAAAGCAACAGTTAGCTGCCTAAAATCTGTCTGAAATGAATCAGCGTTAGTGGTTTCTGCTTACTCACAAGAAGAGAATGAACTTTAATTAAAGAAGAGATTTTTGCACAAATGTGATGCATCTGCAATTTGTTGTTGATGAACATATCACCACAGAATATATGAAACAAGCTTTTCAGTAGTTTTCACTACAATATTTGGCGCCCCAGGTCTGATGAATATTTTCACCAGACACATTCTTATTCAATATTTTTGTACCAATGTGGTGTACATTGGGTCTCTGGGGATCGGCACATTACCTTATAAGGAACCACATTCTTACTTCAAGAAGGTCGATCAACATAGTATTGCCCACCCATACCCCCTGTATTCTCAACTCTCTGTCTTTACACTGACCCAGGGTGGAGGCACACCATTTACAATGTCATATGAAGATATTTCCAAGATCACCAACAAACACTCACAGACCCTTGGTTTTTCAACGAAAGAAGCAGAAGCAATCCTGAATCTGATTAAAGATACATGTACCAGTTCTAACAATGCATACCCAGCAAAACGGATCAAACAATTAGAATACCTAAGGGTGGCGCTGTTGAGCAGTCCAAGATGGCCGCTTAGTCTCAGAGCTCCGTGCGGCCTGGCCGAAAATCCGACTACACTGCGGTTTCTGACGAATTTGCAGCCCTATATTTAGAGGAATCACCACTGTGCTCCAGCTGCCTGCTTCGCTCTGATCCCAGCTCGAATAGGCCGCGGGAAGCCTGGAAACGGGACTCCTCGCCCGGCTGACTGGCGGCCTGCAGGGCCCTGCGTGCGCGGCCAGCCCACTGCCTCCTCTTCCTTGCTGGCTCTCCATTGGGGTGATTGGCGGCCGCGAGACCCGGTGCCCGTGTGGTACGTCTCCGCTGGGGCCTGCGGTGTGTGCCTGGTCCTGGGTGGCTGGAGCGGGACCCTGCCATCAGCTCTGGCGGCCCTCTACGAAGTGCACTGTTGTGCAGGAGGCCGCCGCGGGGGCTTGCGCCGGAGCGCGCCCCGTCTCCTCACCTGTGTGCCGGCTCAGAGGCACCTTCAAAACTGGGCCGTGCGGTGGCTGGGATGGAGCCTGGCTGCCCCCTGGACATCGCGGCCCGCGTTCCACGTTCCTGGGACCTCCGGACGCCAGGTGAGATGCGGAGGGTGGGAGTGCCCGCATTGTGCCACTGGCGGTACTCTCACTCTGGCCCACATCGTCCAGCCTCGAAGCCCTGAGAGGCCTCCCACCCTGCCTTGAGGGGGTGGGGGCACCATCTTGACTGTCCACCTCGGCAGGGGCCCCAGGAAGGCCTACTGGTCATCTCACCGGACTTGGCCACTGCAGCACCAGACTGCGCAGTGCAACCCCCCCCAGCGAGAGGGGACTGGAGGAGTGGAACCCCTGAACTGGTGGGGTTATAAACTCTCACCTCCCTACCCATTCCATCTGAGGTGCCTGCTCCACGGGGCCTGGCGCACTGCCCCCTTGACCTGCAGGAGGGGTGGGCCCCCGCACCGCAACGGCCGTACTTTTCGTTCAGGGTACTACCTGCATTGCCAAACCGGCTGCCTAGCCTTGTTTGCCCCTGAGTAACTCGACACACTTGACATTCCTCTTGCCCCCTGGTCTGTACTGTGCCCGCGGCTTGCCCGTACCATTGCCACGTGTGCACTGCCTATCGACCATCGGCTGGTTCCTACATACCTCGACTCTCTCCCCTATCCCGCCTAGGTCCCCTGAGCCGCCGGAAACAGCTCCAGGGATGCCCAACAAATCCAGAGGGAGCGTGAAGGGGGGGCCATGGACAAATTTGCTAGGATCGTCCTGAGGGCGGAATCTTGCCCCTCCTCATCTCTACAGGAGGAATCTGAACCGGACCCTCACCCCTGCACGGTGACCCTGACTTGACCACACTAATTGAAACTATGGCCAAGAACTTTGCTTCATTCCACGAAAAAATAGATGACATTAATGCCAATGTTGCCTCCCTGAAAACGCGTGTGGATCAGGCGGCCACCAGGATCACAGATGCAGAGAGTAGAATATCTACGACCGAGAATGATTTCCAGACCCTGCAGACTACAGTTGCCTCCCTATCACGCGACATGAAAACCGTGAAAGCAAAATGTGATGACTTGGAGTCGCACTCTCGTAGGAACAACCTACAAATTATTGTGGTCCCTGAAAACGCCCTGAAGGGGCGCATGGAGGACGCCATTGAGGCCCTGCTCAGAGAACTCCTCGGCAACCCGGATCTCTCACCCTATTTTACAGTGGAGCGTGCACATCGAGCCCTCTCACCACACCCCAAGCCGGGCGACATCCCGAGGCCTATCATTGCTAGGATTCTAAACTACTGCGATAGGGACCTCATCCTCTGTCTGGCACGTGAAAAGGGAGACCTAAGACTTGAGACCAATACCATCAGAATTTTCCCTGATTTCTTGATAGCAGTGCAACAGGAGAGACGACAATTCCTCGAGGTCAAGAAACTGCTTTGGGAACGGAAAGTCCCATATGCCATCCTGTTCCCCGCACGACTTAAGATTACGCACCATGGCAAACTGTATTTCTTTACTGTGCCTGAAGAGGCGGAGAAATTTATTGAAGCACACATCCTGCCCCATGCTCCGGATGGTGCCCGCGACGGTGAGGACTGACCTCGCGCGTGGTACCCTGGGGCGGTCTGATCTATCTAGTAATTTCCTTCTCTCAACTAGAATGTGTCAATGGCAATAATGTACTGCAACCACAGCGATCTAAATCCTGTGTATGGTCAGCCGGCCTGGGGTTTACCCTGGGTCCCTTGGACATCAATCTTCGTTCTTCGTTCAGAGTATGGGACTGACCAAGTACTTTTGCCACTTCATCATTACCATCTGGTCCTATCATTGAACTGCTGAAGTCGAGACCTGACCTGTGATCCTGTTACCGCAGAACCTGACATGACGGCTACTGCCGTCCTACGCAATACTCAAGTGGCCGTCCGCACGGCAACAGCGCATCTCACTGCGATTGCAATGTTCATGTTTGGTTTGGTATTATTGTTGGTTGGCCCCAGTTGGGCCGGAATATGGGCATATCTCCGTTGGATAGTGTCCTCTGACCTCCCTTGCTCAGGGAGTGTCGAGTCACCTGGTGGCACCTGCACTGGTTCAGTGGTGGCACATGTTTTTGGGGGGGGTAATTCCCACTGCAAGTTGGGGCGGGCAGTGAGGGTGGGGGGTGGTAATGTTGGGGATTCGGGGAACTGTATTGTAAATGACGGGGCGGTTTGGCGGACCGCACGACATCGGGGCACTTTCGCGGGGGCTTTCTTAATCCACTGTGTACGTTTCGACAAAGGTTGTGGGATGTACCCTAGTCTTCTGAAATGGCGACAATAGTGATGTCCTGGAATGTCCAGGGTTTGAGCAACTACACCAAAGCCCGTAAAATCATGGCCCACGCCAACAGGCACGGCTGTAAAATGCTGCTCTTGCAGGAAACGCACTCTGAGGGCCATTTGGCTAGGTGCATGCCACCGTCATGGGGTCCCCATAGATATTTCACCTCCTACTCGTCCCGCGCCAGAGGTCACTCAAGTTTGTACTCCACAAGAACTATATAGACTCAGAAGGAAGATATGTTATTCTACATTGCGCAATAGCTAACAGTGAATACTTGCTGGTTAACACGTATGGCCCCAATGCGGACTCTCCTGACTTTATCGACCGGGTGGTATCTATATTATTGGGATTTGGGATATGTGGGAGTGCAGATCATCTGGGGTGGGGACATGAATTTCATATTGGACACCACACTGGACAGAACAGGCACTGCCCCCAGACAGCTCTCAAATGCGGCGCGTAGACTCCTGGTGCACGACGCTTGACGTTCGAGACGCATGGCGGGTACTGCATCCGCAGATGCGTGAATACACTCATTATTCCTCTGTGCATGACAGCTCCTCCAGAATTGATATGTTCCTTTTGTCTAGTACGCTCCTGGGGGGGGTGGTTGAAACTCAAATTTTGGCACGCACCTTATCGGACCACTCACCTATTCGGTTATCTGTAGATTTAGGAGTCCCTGCCCCCACTCTTAACTCATGGCGTTTCAAGTCGTTGGCCCTGCAGGACATAGTATTCAAGGCGGATATTCTATCCGACATACAGTCCTACTTTGAGCTTAACTCACCCCAGTCCACCTCCCTGGGGGTCCTTTGAAGGCCTTCAAAGTCTTCATCAGGGGGATGTCCATATCAAGGGAGGCGGGAGTTCTCAGAGCCATAAGAGCGGCCCTTACCCGCTCTGAATCCAAATTACGCAACCTAGAGAGCACGCACCCTACATCCGTTGACCCGGCCACTCTCTCTCGAATCGGTGAGGAGCTCCAATTCTTTAATGAACAAGCCACCAGGGAAGTTCAATACTTCAGTCGCCCACAGGCGGCTCGCAAATATGGTGAAGGGGACAGGCCTGGCAGGACGCTGGCTGCAGTGGCTAGGGGTGAATGGGGTCCAGTGCAGATCACTAGCGTTAAGGACAGCTTGGGATCGGAACAATGGACCGATCAACAAATTCTGGAAGTCTTTGCAGACTTCTATGCAGAACTATACTCTCAGCCCCTGAGCATAGTGAGTTCCAAATGCGTGACCTCCACGAGCAGATCCCTACGACGATCATCTCCCCCGCTACCAGAGACCAACTAGATTCCCCCATACTGCTTGATGAAATAGTTGAGGCGATATCCAAATTCCCCAAGGGAAAGGCACCCGGTCCAGACGGGCTAACAGCAGAGTTCTATCAGGAGCACGTGGCCATTCTTGCCCCCAAATTGCTGGAAGTTTGGAACGAATCGCTCCGGTTGGGCACCCTTCCTCCGACACTGTGTGAGGCCGTCATTACGGTCCTGCTTAAACCTGGTAAGCCTGCAGATGAGTGTGGATCCTATAGGCCACTCTCATTAATGAATCTGGTCACTAAAATCTTCGCCAAAGTGATTGCTAGCCGCTTTCTCCCGGTCATGTCCTATATGGTACACGACGATCAATTAGGGTTTGTTCCAGGGAGATCAACGTTCCACAATATTAGAAGGCTGTTCAATGTCATGGCCCGCATTGACCAGGGCGCAAGTGCAGTGGCGGTCACGTTAGATGCCCAAAAGGCTTTTGATATGGTGTCTTGGAAATATACTTAGCTGGTATTGGAGACTATGGGTATAGGGCCAAACATGATAGCATATATTAAGTTGCTGTACACTTCCCCGGTGGCTAGGGTTCTAGTTAACTCCCAGACGTCCGCTCTGTTCACTCTTTCTAGAGGCACCCGACAGGGATGCCCGTTTTCCCCGATTTTGTTCTCCCTGGTAATAGAGCCAATGGTCGACTATATCAGGGAACGGCATGCAGGCAAGGGGATACGGCTGAAAGGCGCCCCAGAGATTGTCTCGCTGTATGCGGACGATGTGTTGCTTTTCATAAGGGACCCAGCTGTTCATCTAGACCCAATCTTATGTGACATCAACCGCATAGGTACATACTCTGGGTTCACTATAAACTATAGTAAATCCGAGATCTTCCCCCTTACTAGCTCCACGATACAACCCACCACTGAGTATCCACTCCGTTGATCCCCGCAAGGAATTAGGTACTTGGGAGTCCAGGTGTCCCTGACCAAAGATTCATTACTCGCAGACAACTATCGGGCTGTGGCAGAGCAAGCTGAGGCCAAAATTGCACGCTGGCGTGCCCTTCTACTGTCACTAGCTGGTAGACTCTCACTGGTGAAGATGATCCTACTTCCCAAGTTACTATACATTTTCAGAAATGTCCCCATCTGGCTGGGCAGCAGATACTTCGCGAACCTGCACAAATTGCTTGCCCAATTCTTATGGCACTCTGGTGCAGTGCGTAAGAAGTGGTCAGACATGTCTCTGCCATATGACAGAGGGGGCTTTACAGCTATTTACCTGCTACGATATTGGACGGCGTCACAGGCACAGTTTGCATCGTACTGGTATCCTGGGCCCCCACCCCGTCTTCATGTCAAGCTGGAGGTTCTGGCAGCAGCAGGCACTAATGTAATGTCTTTGATTCTAGACAGAAGGTATGAACCGGACTCGCCCATTGATCTGGTCTGGACCACGGTGCAGGCCTGGGACCAGATGTTTAAAACCTGTGACGAACAGTACCATTTTACAAGTGGCTTCCCGCCTGGAACCTTCCCGGGCTGGAACCCACACATGACATCGCCCTGGCACGACACTGGGAGGCCCTGGGATACCGTGCCCTCACTGATTTTTATCCAGAAGGGCGGTTTATAACACCACAGACGTGGAGGCCGGGCCACTCGGGCTCCGTTATGGAGCGTCTGCAGTTCTACAGGCTCCGCGCTGCTTTCCGCAGTGCGTGGCCTGACTTTCCCGATGAGTCCCAGGACTCCCCTGGAATTGCTTATATTGCCAACTCGGGTGGCGCCCGAGGTGTGGTATCTTCATTGTATAAACTGTTATTGACTACTCCCTCTCCCCGGGACGACTGGGCCTCCGAGCTGGAGGTGGAACTCACTGACCAACTGTGGGAAAAGATGTGCTCTCATACTAACAGGGTGTCCCTGAACTTCCGTTACTGCACCATACAATATAAATTGCTCAACAGGCTATATTACACCCCATGTAAAATTTCGAGGTTTGCGCACTCTGATCCACGGCTCTGTCCCCGCTGCAGTGCGGAGGGTGCGGACCATCTTCACATGTTTTGGAACTGTCCTGCACTGGCCACATTCTGGAGTAAGATCATAGAGACACTGGGCCTCATTACGAGTCCGGCAGTAACCGAGGCGGTAAAACCGCCTGGTTACCGCTGGACTCGTATTACCATTCCGCCTCCGTGATTCCCGGAATTACCGGGGCATTACAACCCCGGTTTCTCGGGAATCACAGAGGCGGAATGGTGTTAATCCCCATTCCCATTGAGTCCTACGGGACTCAATGGGAATGGGGATCATGGAAACATCGGCAGCATCTCGTAATGCTGCCGGTGTTTCCTTGTCCGCCTGCAGGCGGGCGGTGTTAAACCCGCCAGGTCAAACCTGGCGGGAACATCACCTCCCGCCTGCAGGAGTCGGGATCAGACGGTCCGGAAACAACGGTGGCGGCGGGTTTACCGCCACCGTTATTTCCGGACCGCCTGATTTGTAATGAAGCCCACTGTCTGCAATCACTGATTCTGTTGTCGAGGCCGACCCGATGGGGGTCCTGTTTGGGATGTGGGGACCTGGGGGCCTAGGGACATGCTTAGGTTCTTGAACGTGAGCTGTGTGGTGGCCAAGAAGTGTGTTCTTCAAAGTTGGAAGAGCCCGACCCCCCCCTACATACCAGAAAGGGCTGAATCTGCTCACATGGTCTCGAAACTGCGAGGAAGAATTCCTGGGTATGCTTCCGGCCCGTCCCCATAATATTTGGTCTGCTTTCAACAGCTATCTGAATAGCCTAAATGATACTTCCTCTATGGATGAGTCCTCCCAGCCCTCTCCGTTAACTGTTTGAGATGTTGGTGCTCCATGATATGTCGCTACTTGACCACTGTTGCCTTACTCCTGCATGTAAGCCCATTGTATTCATGTATATGTGTACCAAATTTGTTATTGCTGCTCCGATGTATGTGTGTACGCTATCTGCCTCTGTCAACAAACATAAAAGTTTTTTTTTAAAAACAATTAGAATACCTTATCAGGAAGGAGATTAACAGGAAGCTACATGCCAGGACACTGACTAAATACTACCGTGCCCAGAGGATACCAAGGGGATTACGCATGCCCTTATGTCCCACTCTCTGCAAAGAAAACAAAGAGTGTGTCCGCAAATGGGAGAATATATTGAACAAATGCTCATTGGATTTAATTCTTTTAACCATCCAAGAATCATCCAATGAACTGAAGTCATTCACACTAGACATAGAAGAGATCAAAACTGAGCTGAGTTTGGCAATAAGTGGAGAAGACATGAACAGCATTCTCGAAGACATTAATAACAAACTGGAACACTACAAATCTGAAATAGAGTACAAGAAGATACGCAAATTTAAAAGAGACACATATGATTATCATAACAATGAAGTATACTCTTGGATGGAAAAATATAGAAACCCCAGCCAACCATACCAGACAACATATTCATCAGATCCATCTAGTTAAGACTCTGATTCATAATCTAAACCAGGCACCTCGAGGATTAGAGTACCGTCAACTGGCGAAGCCCAACAACCATTAGCTACAGGCAGTGTCCCAAATAGACCAACTGAAGAAAGAGAAACAACACCACCAAGACAACCTTTTTAGGTCAGGACAGAATATGAAAAGAACCAGTAGGGGCCGTAGGCAAAGACACAACACAAAAATAACAAAACAGATACCCAAACAGGAGAATATAATAATTAGCATCTCTAATCGCAGACTAAACCCGCCTGAGACAAGAGTCGTACAAAAGGGCCTTAGGTTTGTGCCCACATTCAGAATTAACTTCTACAACACCAAATTCAACCATAAAACAAAATTAAGAGCATACTTTTCGGATATCAACCCACAAGAGGTACAACCAGCAACAGAATATTTAGAAGTCAAACCCAAAAGTAATTTTGTACCTCCCTTACACCACGGGACCATCGACATCTTTTATGAATCTGTTCTCATAGACCTGAAAAAAATCTCCTACAATGCTCCCACATTTCGCAATTGAAGCAAACGCGACCTTGCAATTATCAGAAACCTTTATGAAGACGAAATAATTACCATCTGCCCCACAGACAAAGGGGGTGCTCTGGTCATTATGAACATGGATGAATATCAATTAGAGTGTTCCAGACAACTGAGTGACTCGAGTTTATACAATACTTTACCTTGCGACCTGGCCATTGAGATCACAAGCAATTTGAAATCTATCTTAGAAATGGCAGAAGAAAATGAATGGATCAGTGAGAAAACCAAGGCATTTCTTACACAGAACTCTCCCAAAGCACTGCATTTTTATTTTTTACCTAAAATACATGTTATTGACACAACCTCCTGGACGACCCATAGTGGCAGCAACCAACAGCATCCTCCATCCTCTCAGCGTCTACATTGACACGATACTGCATCCGATAATACAAACATATCTTACTTACATTAAGGACACAATCAATTTCCTTATCAGACTAACCAAGATACAGCTTAATGAACCGAATTTACTAGTCACCATTGACGTGAACAGTTCATACACCTCTATTCCACACTCACTAGTACAACAAGCAATAGAGTGGCTCCTACTACAAGAGGGAGCAAGGAATGGATTATGGTACTTTTGGAATTTATTTCACAAAACGCATACTTTCAACATGATCATTCATATTATCTGCAGACGAGTGGCAAAGTCATGGGAGCCACCATGGCACCGGCATATGCAAATGCATTTATGCTTACATTTAAAGATGGCAACATCATTAAACACCCTGTCTGGCATCGGTATATCAAACACTGAGGAAGATACATTGATGACATTTTCATGCTATGGGGGGACACAAGAGAAACACTGGATGCATTTCTGATTTACTTGAATATGATCAACAAGAGAATTCAATTTACAAACAAGATCGGAAAACCACACATCCACTTCTTAGATGTACACATTACCCCCAATACACCTGTTTTCAATATCAATGTATACCATAAACCGACTGACCAGAAAAATCTCCTGCATAGGATGAGTTTTCATCCTCCGGCTACCATCAAATGTCTTCCATACAACCCATTACTATGAATCAAAAGAATTACCAACACAGAAGCCATGTATGAGCAAGAAAAGATTAAGATGTTGACTAAGTTTTAAGAAGGGGTTTACAATGAAGATGAATTATGTCCGGCAGCTAATAAAGCAGCAACTAAAGAACAATCATCTCTTCTGTCTACCAACAGCACAACTGCATTGGACAACCCATTGGTCTTTGTCAGTAAGTATAGCACTCAAACACCAAGAATTGGAAAAGCCAAACTGAATCACTGGCCTCTGTTGACATGCGACAACAAAATCCATAATCTATTCAAGGACAGACCAATATTTGCATACCAAAGCAGCAGTAACCTAAGATATCTATTTCCCAAAACACACCCTAAACAGACCACAAAGATAAAAACTGAAAAGAAGGGTACTTTTCCTTGCATGTCATGCGGACACTAACATCATCATCAAAGGCAGCACAGTCACACATCTCAGGACAGGAGAGAAGATTGCCAATAAAGATTACTCAACATGTATCTCGCAAGGAGTGATATAGTCTATCAAATGTCCCTGTGGTCTCCTCTACATAGGGCAGACTAGCAGGAAAGCCAGACTGAGATAGAATGATCAAAAGTCCAACATTAGAATGAAGAACCAACAATCACCAGTTGCGTGACATTTTGAAGAAGCAAGGAAACAGTTGTCACAAATCAGACTCCAAATTCCGGAGGTTGTCAATTCAACCTACCCCAGAATCCACGTCACCAAGAGGCTGGAACGAAGAGAGGCGCACTGGATAGAAAACTGTATACAGTGTCTCCCCATGGTTTGAATGAGGAACTTGAACTGCATTGTTTTTTGCAATATGCATTGCCATGTTTTCTCCAACAGTAACATCCCAGTTAGCATGACACTCTGATATCCAACATGTTGACCTATAGATGTACTTCCTGTAACTTAGTGAGCTTATTGCGTTCAACATCATGTATCCCAGGACATATGTATTTACTTAACTGGCCCTTTTTTGTATGTAGCTCTTCCTTTTACACTCACTACACATCAACACATCACTTTATACTCTTGGGCACCTAAGATGATTGTTGGCCCACATAGTACCTTATTCATACCTTTGTTACGTCAGTATCTGGGGACTTTCACATACTTGTCATTTAAGACAGTGTTACCATCACGACATGCACGTTCTTACATCTAGCCTGCATCCTGCTACAACATAACAAACTAATACTGCCATTGCCGCCCGTCAGTATATTGCCATTGATATGATATGATATGGCATTTATAACGCACCTATACAGAAGTGTTTCAAGGCGCAACGAGGCCAGGGAGGGGGACCAGAGGGAAGACAGACAACAATCCTACTGGGCCAGGTGTCAGTCAGATCATGCAAGTGCATGGGAAGGGGAAGGAGGAAAGTGCGAAGGGTGAAGGGGAGGGGACAGTGCAGTACATGGGATAGTAATATAAATAACAAAGTAAAGTACAGGCAGCAGGTGGCAAGTGCAAGGGTAAGTGCATACAACAGGTGTCAAGTGCTGCTAATGGGACTGTAGGGATACAGAAAACAGTCTCCAAGTGCAGGCGTTGCCATGGGGGCAGTGCAGGAATTCCTGGGCTTGAGGCCAAGGACAAGTCTCGCAGTCCTTTTCTGGATGAGTTGCAGAGGGCAGAGAGTAGAATCAGGCAGATTTAGAAAGAGGCTGTTGCAATAGTCCAGCCTAGAGAGAACCAGAGCTATGGAGACAGTGAGCTTCTGGGGGAAGGAGAGGAAAGGAAAAAGACCTCTGAGGAGATAAGGCTGGTAGTGAGACTTATTAGAGAAGTCAGAGATGTGAGGAGAGAAGGTGATTGTGGAGTCTAAGATGACCCCGAGGTTTTTGGCCTCACAGGTGGGAGCAGGGAGAGGGCCAAGAGAGGTCGACCAGAGAGTGACAGGAAAGGAGGGAGCAGGTGTGCCGATGCGGAGAATCTCAGTCTTACTGGCATTAAGGCAGAGATCATTGGTGGCACACCACTCCTGGGTGGCGGACAGACAGTCAGAGATGTGAGAGGGAGAAGAACGATGGTCTGGAGGGTTGCCCCGAGCAATGCTAGTGGTTAAGATTCAGTCTAAACCTTCCAGCCATCACCTCTTTGTTTTTGCTTTGTCACCCCGAGTGGGACGGGTATGCCCAGACGTGGGTCCCGTGCCTGCTGGGCCTGGAGACCCAAGCTACTCCTCACTGTTGAGCCCCAACAAGGGCGAAACATGTTTGGGGATGCTTGTGGTCTCGTGCAGAAGGGATGTGACCTAGCAGTTCTGGATGGACTGCCCCTTATGGGGTGGGGCCAAGCCTGATTTGCATATGGTCTTTCCCCTTCTGTAATGGCTTGGCAGGCGAAGAACGATGGTCTGGAGGGCTGCCGCGAGCAATGCCAGTGGTTAAGATTCAGTCTAAACCTTCCAGCCATCACCTCATTGTTTTTGCTTTGTCTCTCCGAGTGGGACGGGTATGCCCAGACGTGGGTCCCGTGCCTGCTGGGCCTAGAGACCCAAGCTACTCCTCACTGATGAGCCCCAACAAGGGCGAAACATGTTTGGGGATGCTCGTGGTCTCATGCAGAAGGGATGTGACCTAGCAGTTCGGGATGGACTGCCCCTTATGGGGTGAGGCCAAGCCTGATTTGCATATGGTCTTTCCCCTTCTGTAATGGCTTGGCAGGTGAAGAACGATGGTCTGGAGGGTTGCCCCGAGCAAAGCCAGTGGTTAAGATTCAGTCTAAACCTTCCAGCCATCACCTCTTTGTTTTTGCTTTGTCACCCCGAGTGGGACGGGTATGCCCAGACGTGGGTCCCGTGCCTGCTGAGCCTAGAGACCCAAGCTACTCCTCACTGATGAGGCCCAACAAGGGCGAAACATGTTTGGGGATGCTCGTGGTCTCGTGCAGAAGGGATGTGACCAACAGTTCGGGATGGACTGCCCCTTATGGGGTGGGGCCAACCCTGATTTGCATATGGTCTTTCCCCTTCTGTAATGGCTTGGCAGGCGAAGAACGATGGTCTGGAGGGTTGCCCCCAGCAATGCCAGTGGTTAAGATTCAGTCTAAACCTTCCAGCCATCACCTCTTTGTTTTTGCTTTGAGGTGGCTGATGGTAGCCTGAAAATGAGCTTAGTGTCAGTTGCATAGCACTGGAAGTTGGGACAGAGCACAGCAATGCGGTGGGCAAGAAGTGCCAGGTATTGGGAGAGAGTTTAGAACCCTAGGGTACACCACAGGTAGAGATAGAGATAAAGGAGTGGAAGGACCCAAGTTGAACCTGGGAGGGTCGATCAGAGAGGAAAGAAGTCAGCCACACCAGGGCCTGACTGGTGATCCCAAGGTTATCACGCAGACAGTTGAGCAGGATGGCATGGTTAACTGTGTCAAAGGCAGAGGGAGATCAAGTAAGATGAGGACACAGGGGGTGTTGGAATCAAGGTTGGAGAGGAGGTCTTCACGGATGTTCAGGAGAGCAGTTTCCATGCTTCTGGCAGCTCTGAAGCCAGACAGATGATCATGGAGATAACCAACAGATTTGGTGTGAAGATTGAGCCTCGAGATGGCCAGCTTTTCCAAGAGTTTGCCCAGCAAAGGGGTGATGGAAATTGG
This sequence comes from Ambystoma mexicanum, assembly GCF_040938575.1. Classification (NCBI taxonomy): domain Eukaryota; kingdom Metazoa; phylum Chordata; class Amphibia; order Caudata; family Ambystomatidae; genus Ambystoma; species Ambystoma mexicanum. The sequence continues at coordinate 287,290,903 of NC_090932.1, read as the reverse complement.
GCGATAGTTAGCTGGGCAAGACGGGTTGGCAGAGGGGTTCATGAGGAGAGGGTGCACAAGGGAGTGCTTCAGGGGGGAAGGGAAGACTCCAGTGGTGAAGGAGTGGTTGCAGAAGTCGGGCAGGGGGGCAGGAGCCAGGGAGTCAATCTGGTCCTTGATGGTTTTGGAAACCTTGTCTGGGCAGTACAAGGGAAAGGCAGAGAAGGAGGCAGGAGAGGTGGCCGAAGAAGGGCCAAAGGAAAAGCAGGGAGTAGAGGGAGGAAGGGGAGAAGAGGAGAGAGAGGACAGGATGTCATGAGTTTTAGAGATGAAATGAGATGCCAGTGCTGTGCAGAGAACCTGGGAAGGGACAGGAGAGGTAGATACTGCGGCAGGATTGGCCAGTTCCTTGCAGATTTTGAAGAGTTCAGCTGAGTTGTTAAATGCAGCAGAGATGCAGGCTTGGATGTTAGCTCTCTTCTTGGTGCAGACAGACATCTGGTATTGCCTTTGGAGCAGGCAGCAGACCAGTTTGTCAGAGGATGTACATGAAGCATGCCATTGGATTCTTTAACTTCAATAGAGTCTCCGACAATAAATATAGATCTATGTACATAGTGCCCCTTCACCATTGACCAAAGAAACAACACACAACAAATCATATATACAATACAGGATGCACGCTTCAACTTGATCCCAGCCTGTGGCTTCTGTTGAAAATTAGTCAGTATGGGCACAATTATATTGTTATCATTCATTCGCAACGCGCACTTAGCCCCTCTTTTGTCAGAACATTTTCTGTCCATATGGCTTCTCGCTAACAAGGCGGGCTGGCCTCACTGTACACCTCAGTGGTTACCTTGGCAACCACAGACGCTGTATATCCCGGCGACACTCTCACAACATCACGCTACATTGTGCTTCAGTATGTGGTCTCCATGACTGCACTTCTATATACACACCACACGACCTGCGGCTGCATTCCTTTTGGAAATCCCAGCGGCACTCCAAGTATGGATCGTGAGCGTCCTCTCTTGAATATGGTAAGCATATCCCCTACCCTACTGATCAGCAGCATTACTGCAGTACACTGGACTTTATAATTACGCCTGTATCTTTGTAACAGGCTACTGCTTAACTACAGCCATGAGGGAAATGCATTGCATATGAGTATACATGCCGCATTGCATCTTGTCTCCGTGACATTAAGATGCCAAGTATGGATCGTGAGCATCCTCTCCTAATGATACTAAGCATATCCCGTACCGTAGCGATCGGCAGCATTACTGCAGTACCCTGGATTTTATAATTACGCCCATGTTTTTGTAACAGGCCAATGATTAACTACAACCATGAGGGACAAGCATTGAATCTGATTGCATACTGGTAAATGTTGGAGGAATCCTGGTGGATACTAAACAAACACCAAGTTTGGAGTATCTGTTCTATCTATATCCGGGGTAGGATGGACCACTAATATCAATGAGAAAGAACTGGTTATGACAGGTCTTGTTAAATGCTTAAACAGCATAAACTACATTGAATATCAAAAACACATAAGTTTAATAGGTTCAAACAAAGATAAAACAGTATTAAATCAATAAACACGTAAATAAACACAAACATGCTAATCAAGTTGCTAAAAAGCAATCTATAGGAATACAGAAAGTAACCTACAATTGGCATATATTCAAGAATCAAGCATAGCTGATGCAGGGCAATTTATCAATGCATACAATTGTCCATAAATTAGCAAGTACTGGTGGTTTGTTAACTCTGTTAGACTACAGAGGACTCATTGTGTACTGGTAACCCTGGTAACCAGATCGCTAGTGCCTGAAGTTAGTTACAAATTCGAAGCAGCACACTCATCTCTCTACATTGAAGGTCCTTCACAGTCTAAGGGTGCACTCCTGAGAAGCTGGATGGAATGAGGCTCAAGCAACGTTAGATTCCGCACATAACAGGTAACTGCTACAGAACTAAAGGCACATTTCACCACCACGATTTCGGTGTTACTAGGCATACGAAGCTTGGTCCCCTACTTGTACATCTTCGTGGCGTTATTCTCCACCAGTGATTACCCAGCGAGGATTCATCTAATCAAGTACTGCCGCATCACCCAGCTCATTTAGTTCTACACACGACCGCAGTTTGATGATACTGCAAACAGTGTATGCTAGGTAAATAGGGTTCCTGCAATATCTTCAATTGTTCGTGCTCCATGACCACATGAACCATCATAGTGATATGCTACAAATGATGAATATTTGCCTTTTAAATCACTAGGCTGCATCCCTGAGACATTTAAACCATTGGGGTACAACTAGTGCCATCGCCATTACCAATCCGCTCTTCACACTAAAGGCGTCCGACCAAACATACTCGGAAGGGATTTACAACTACCGTGGACCACTACCCTATGACCACAGGTTGGTCCACTACCTGACCTTTTAGAGGTCCTCGCACTACCTACTTTGCTTGCTATATATAGCAAAAAGCGAGTAGGAGTTCTAGCTCGCTTCTCAAGATTGGTGCTGTCCCCAACCATCGGGACAGCCTACAGACTCATTACAACTAGGGACGCGCAGGCTCCACACCCATCAAAGTAGTATTGGAAAGCCTGTTGCATGCTAGAGATGGCTTGATTTTAAACTGCTCTAACATCTTGAACCTCGTGTACAATGTTCCTCTCCTATGATTTCTTAAAACTGAGGACATTCTAGACATTCTGATAGTCGATTTCCCTAAAGAACACAACAGACACGGTGATCCTGCATCTACACTCTCAAGGAGTCAAAACCTCACTACTAGAGATGGCCCACATACTACTTTATATTTGTGGGGTTCGACTGTTGTGAATACATGTCAATTCTCCCACCAGTTCATCTTGCAGGTGTCTCCAGGAGACGGCCTCTCTCGCCTTTCAGTTGGTTAGGTGAGACTAGCCACGAGCCAATCTTCTAATTTTGAGAGCTATCAAAATATTGCTCACCTTCCCATGAAAGAAAGTCTTGAGGGGCCCTACGTAAATACAGCCAGACGGCCCGTCAGCCCATGATTCATGGCACTCAGCGATAATAGCTCTGATCTGCAAGCAATAAAGTAGAGCTGACCCCTCAAACTATCGCCCAATAGCCCTCCTTGACTCCTTGAGCAAGTTATTTGCAGCTTTCCTGCTAAAACAACTCCAAAATTGGATCAAGGGCGCCAAAAGGGAAGACCCTCAGCGACAGGATTCATGAAAGGGATTGACACCTTTGGGGGGGTTGAAGCAGGGCTGCCCGTTAGCCCCAACACTGTTCAGTTTGTTTCGCTCAGACCTTAAAGAGGCATGGTCTAAAACAAAACTGTTTCCACCAAGAATTGACATAGAACCTGTGATGAATCTGCTTTTTGCAGACAAGGTGGTCCTCTTCGATTTAACACCTAACAGATTGCAGAGGAGTTTAGATGCATTGGACAGATATCTGACAGCAAACGGGCTTGCCATGAATTCTGCAAAGACCACCATCATGATATTGGGAGATCGTGGGCGTGGTCTGAGACGGTTGCACAAGTGGTTCATTAGGGACAACCTCCTAAAACAAGCAGAACATATCTGGGGATGTTCATTAACAACAGCAAGATGGATTTTCCGTGCCAGATGGCCTTGCGAGTGAATCTAAATACTCTAACCACTCAGGAGAGAGTGATTCAAAGAAAATTCAGGACATTTTCCATGAAACCAATCTTGAGCTTTTTTCAAGCGAAGTTCACTTGCGTTTTAATTTAGAGAGCAGAAGGCTTTCCTCTCACTCTCACTCTCACTCCTATGCTACTGTGACTGTCCCTGGAGGGTGGTTTTTGGCAGAAAATTGTAAAGTTCCATAACTTAATACTGACTTCACTCATACGGTTCCAGTTGAGGACACCAAAGAGACTTGGAAGTCTCTCATGCTATACCGAAAATGCTGGTTGTCCGACGTACCCAGACCATATCAAATTCTGGAAAGTGCACTGAAGGCCAACAAAAATACCCCTCTGATGGAATGGAGCAATTGTTGTCAAAACCTGCTTGATCACCTTGAGGTCAAAGTAGAAGACCTAGTTAACCACCCGGCAGGGGTAAAATCGGAATTGCGTCAGGACGACTGGGTGAAGACCAAGGATGAGAAAAACCGGTACAGACTAGAGACCTCTATGAGAGAAGAGCACACGAGGTGGGGCTTACTTCCGAAATACCTATCTAAATTTCCTAGTAGTTGGTACAGGACTCAGTACATGTGGTTTAGGAAAAACTTGTACCCCACACGCCAGATCCTTGTAATCTACAACCAGGATTGAAATTCTGAAGATTGTAGGTTTTACATCAACAAAAATGGTGGGAACCTCACAAAATCTCTGACACCTTGAGGGAAAGCAATATAGAAGAACAAATAGTGGTGCCAAGATAAAGAGAGCAACTGATAGAACAAGGCAGAAGGTAATGAATCAGATCATAATTTTATTTTATTTAAATTTGGATAAAGAATCATCATGAACATCTTTAATTAATTCATTTTTTGTAAAACAAAATCCTACATATCAGGCATTCATACATTCATTCAGGTAATAAAGATCCTAAAACATTGAATTTAAGTTATTTTAAGAAAATTGAGAAAGTGCAAATACAATTCCATTATTTTGATGATAGTTGTTCACTCCAGACAAAAATATCCCATATTGTCTGGAGTGAACAACTATCATCCTAAATGTTTTAGGATCTTTATTAGCTGAATGAATGTATGAATGCCTGATATTTAGGATTTTTTACAAAAGATTGTAGGTTTTACGACAAGGAGGAGACAACGGAGACCTTGAAGCACCTTACCCTTTTATGTGCATGGCTAACAGAGAAGAGAACAATATTCTTTGGTGCACAGATAGCAGAAAGGCACTGAGACAATGCAGTAGATTTTTGGCGTCTTCTCCCACCAAGGGATCATTTCCCGGCGATATTTGCTCTTGGAAAGTTTCTAAAAGAGGTCTTTCACAAATGATGCCGGAACACCACCCATCTTGGATGGAGAATGATAGAAAACTAGTCTTTTATTACATTGTAATGAATCGAGAAGCAAGGACCACAAAACAAGTTTCTCTAGTATTGACTCTGATATGATGAAAGGATTGAAAAAAAATGTCTAATAAAAACAAAAATAAAGAATAGCCATGAATGGTAAATGGGGGGATACATATGCAAATTATTATTTTTATATAGCGGTGCATGCCCGAAGGGCCTCACAGCGCACAGAAAGTGGACAAGGCAAATAGTAATGGTACAGGAGTCAGGGGGTAGGTGCCGGGTGGGGGGTTAATCAGGAGGGGAGTTGAAAAGGAAGGTATTCAACCTTTTCTTGAACTCCAATGTTGTTCAGTTCTTTTTAGAGGGTATTCCAGGTTGCATGTACTAGGACATCAAAGCAGGTTTCTCCAAATTTGGCAAGGCTGTATCTGGGCTGCACCAGTCTGGATTGATCCTTAAATCGGAGATTGCGCATGGGTACATATGCTTTCAGATGATCGCTTAGATATTTGGGGCCTCAAACTTAGACACTTATGGGTTAGCATGTGTGCCCCATCCTCACATCCCATTTCTCTCCTAGCGTTACTTCCCATTCCAATAGTTGCAGTTATAGGCAGAACCTAAAGTACTGCTTAATTGCCAATGTTTGATTCCAGAGCTTTCAATTGGCCATGTGTGAGACGGCCAATCAGTCCTGTTTTTCTCCTTGGACTCCTTGTGACTTCTTTGCTCTTTGAAATTTAGGAAAACTACAAGTCTCAGAATTCCAAGCAAAAAGCAAAAACAGGACCAGATGGATTACCACACCACACACATGGCCATGGGAAACTTGAGAGCTCTGTGATTCTGGCCTACATGCTACTATAAGAGATTTAAACATTTGTGCTCAGACTCCAATATCACTAAACTCAAACATACTTCAAGAAAGCATTTTGACTTGCCTCTGTCTGCAAACGAATCGTTAGGATAGTATATTGTGATTTGCCAAGAACCATTTTCCACTCTAGTCTCTAAAACAGGGCAAACTGAGAATGGAGGAGGTCCTGGGGGGTGGGTGGTGACCTTAAACCCTAAAAGAAACCAGATTCATCGGGAACACTCTTGTGGATACAGTCTGGATACAGTCCGTTCCAAAGTCCTCTGCCGCCGATGTGAAGATAAAGAGCTCCAATGCATCTCCAGGGAACATCAGGGTGACCAGCTGTCTGACAAGACTTTCTGTAAATGATACCCTGGCATCCAGGAACCTGCTCGTGTGAAATAGCAGAACCTTGCAAGTGTGCTCTAAAACCCTTTCTTGCTGGGAAGTGCAGAAAAGGACTTATCATGCCATGAGACCATGGACTGGGTTTCCTAGCAACCAAAGAATTGAGGAAGTGACCGAAGTGACCCATGGTTCTCCCTGCATCTCTGAACCACCTCAACACTATTTTGGGCACTTTCAAAACCAACCAATCTACAGTAAGGGAACTGCCAGATTCAGTTTCAACTCCAACGTTAACTGCCTTTGTCTGAATGTTGTTCGATGCAGATGCTCCGCTGTCTCCATATCTGAGACCGGCTGAGTCTTCTAGTGCCCCAACTCAACACTGCCTGCCTGGCTACTAGCCTCTAAGTGCACTGATTAAAAGTCTCCACTCCCAGCTGAAGGCACCCAGAGGATGCAGGGTCTTCAGCACTACCTACCTGACACTGCCAGCCGAATCCAGCATCTACGGCTCACAAGCCAGTGCCGCTGTGGTACTACACTGTGCCATTGAATCCCGTCAACACTGCTTCCTGACTCTTCCCTGGCCCGGCACCAAGAGTGTCCAGACTCCCGGTTTCATTGTGAAAAGTCTATGTGAGGCATTTGAGCTCCAAGGCAAGTGGTCCTTCCCCCATACCCTAGCTTTGAAGGCCATAGTTAATGGCAAGACCCTACTCTATACCTTTTGAAAAGACATATCCTTTTGTATCACATTGCTACTGGACTTTGCCTGCCCTGCACCCCCTCTCTTCACCCAGAGTGCACTCTTTTTTCCAAAGTCTGCATTCTCTGTGCTCCTTTAAAGGGGTGGGTGTTCAGTATTTTTTTTTAATGAGTTTTATTAATTTTGTAACAAGTCTGACACATTACATGTAATTGCACATTAGAGGTCAGTAGCATGCACATGTAACCAAAGGAGAAATTGTAGTAAGAAAAACTGACCGCAATTTGTTGTATGTTACCCTCCTACCCTCCCTTCACCCCTCCCCCTCCCACACCCTCACTCAACCCCAACAATAAATCAATAAATAAATAAATAAAACAATACTAAAGAGTTGAAGTATCAAGCAGTTGACCACATAGGTGACATTGTAAAGCATTGCTCGTTTCACATTCTACAGCTCCTCACGGTAGTGCAGGCATTTAGATGTCTCATGGCTGCACAGTTCTATTGGCGGAGAGTTCAAGGTGACAGATTCAGTTAGATGGTCTTTGAGAATCCCAGTATGCTGTTTAGAATTCCTGGAAGGGAAACCAATTCAATCTTCGCACGTGTTTCAAGGACCGCTGCCGTCAGGCTTTCCATTTCGTAAATTGCGTGGGCCTTGGTCAGCCATTCTCTTTTTGAGGAAAGTGCTGCGGATTTCCATTTAATAGTGAAGCACACCCTAGCTGCTAACAGTAGGTTATGTGGCATGTGTGAGAGTGTGACATAAGAATCTTCCCCATCTAATTCCACCCCAAACAGGATCAGCACTGGCGTGAGTACTCTTGGTATCCCATCTATAGCTTGGATCCACCCCAGGACCTCTTTCCAATACGCCTTAACTTTACTGCATTCCCACCACTGATGTCAATAGTCGCAAGTTTCCCCGCAGCCTCTCCAACAATAGGGGGATGTGCCCGTGAACATTTTAGACAACCTTATGGGGGTATAGTGCCACCTCACTAATAACCATGCATTGTGCGTTTTTTATTGCACAGAGGTGGATGAAGCCCACACTGCCCCGTATATAGCTTTCCATACCGCTGGTTGGTCTGTCAGCCCCAGCTCTGCCTCCCATTTGGATTTTGATGATGGTCATTGTAGGTGACCTCTAGCAATCAATGCTTTGTACATGCGCGCTATCAGGCCCTTTGTTGTTTGGGGGACACTGAGGATTAGCTCGAATGGCATAACAGGGCGTCGCAGAGAGCCTCCCCAACGGGGATCTCTGAGAACACTGCATAGTTGGAGGTAGTGCATGGGGGAAACCTCCACCCCCTGCAAAGCCTTTAGGTCTTCTATGGAGATGTACAAACCCTTTTTCCACATCTGTCCAGCTCTAACAAGACCAGCCTCGTACCAGGGCTGGAGGCTGTAGACTTTTCTTACTACATTTTGAATGGGGTGGGACCAGACACAGCTAAGTGGGGAGGGCCACGTTGTGACTCCTTGTATGAGGCGGGAGGGACGCCAAAGCAACCACAGCACCTTCAAAACTGGGTGTTCTCGGATTCTTCGTGTCATGGCTGACCGGGGGACCCACATCCATTCTCCCAAAGTGACTGGCTCAAAGATTACATTTTCTATGGCCACTCATTGGTTTTCAGACTTTCCCATAGGTGGTCAGGCAGGATCCGGAGCTCTGAGGCTCTAAAGTATTCCACCAGGTCTGGATATCCCATGCCCCCTGACTCTTTGGGTAGAATGAGCACGGAGTAAGGGACTCTGGGCCTTTTACCGGCCCATAGGTACGCCAGCATTGTTTGTTTGACTTCTCCGAAGAAATATTCCGGAATAGATACCGCGAGAGACTGGAAAAGAAATAGGAACCTGGGCAAGATGTTCATCTTTATAGATGTGAATCGTGCTGGCCAAGACAAGGATAACTTGGATGATCTATTAATATCATTTCTGACAGCCTTCCACAGGGGGACATAATTTGCCTCAAAAAGATCCGTGAGGGACACGGTCATGTTCAATCCCAAGTATCTTAAGTATCTTATGGGTGTCTGCACCTGGAAGCCCCAACTCGCTACTAGTGACAGGGGTAGTTCATTATTTGTTTTTAAGGGAATGGCTACAGTTATTTGGAGATATGCCCGGAAGCCTGATAGAGCTCCATATTTTGAAAGTTCGTGAAAGAGGGCGGGGATGGATTCTGCCGGCCGGGTGAGATATAACAATACATCGTCGGCACACATGGCCAACTTATATTCCCTGCCACCCCTTGACATGCCATGAATCAATGGGTTGGTCCCGATGGCCTGGGCAAAGGGTTCAATAACCAAGGCGTAAATCAGAGGGGAGAGTGGGCAGCCCTGCCTAGTACCCCGCGTGAGGGCAAAGGGATTGGAGGAGATGCCATTGATGGAGAGCTTAGCTTGGGCTGTGCGATACAGCGCTTTGGCCCCCTGAGTCCACACCGCTCTCACCCCAGCCCACCTCAGTACCACTCGCAGAAAAGACCATTCGACGCAGTCGAAAACTTTCTCCACGTCCAATGACAGAAGGAGGGCATCGTTCTCTGCTTTTTGAAGGCTGGCCATGAGATCTAAGATTTTTCTGATGTTGTCTGCTCCCTGCCTTCCTCTTACATAACCCACCTGATCGGAGTGGACCTGCTGGGGGAGAACAAGCGCCAGACGAGCATTCAGGATGCCGGAGCAAATCTTCATGTCAACATTGATTAGGGAAATCTGGCGATATGATGTGCACTCTTGGGGGTCTTTGCCCTCTTTTGGAATCACAATAATGATCAACTCAGTGAATGATTTGGGGGCTTGTCCTGACGACAATATGGAATTGAAGAGCTTAGTGAGGAAGGGGGTGAGGAAGTTGGAATTTGACTAGAAAGCTGGCGTATAGTCATCTTGCCCTGGAGCAGAGCCCGCTTTCAGGACCGAAATAGCACCTTGTACCTCTAGGGTTGTGATCGGGCCATTCAATATTTCCAGGTGTTCCTGAGTTATGGGAGGGGGAGGAGGGTGGCTAAGTATTCATCTATTGCTGAGGGGGAGCTGTCTCCCTCTGTCGTGTATAGTTTCGAGTAGAACCTTGAAAAGCGGCTCGCAATCTCTTGAGACTTTGTGAGTGCAGCTCCACACTCATATTTGATTTTGCATACCGCTCTGTCCGCTCTCTGGTTTTGCAGTCGATTTGCAAGCATTGTGTTGGCCTTGTCGCCTTTCTAGAAAAAATTCTGTTTGAGGTATCTAAACTGCATGAGTGCTTTCCCATTCTATATATGTCTCAATTCTTCCCTTATTCCCTTAATCTGGCTCATCACTTCTTCCCTCTGGGCCGGGTGTTTTTGAAGTTCTCGTTCTAAACGAGTGATGTCCGACCTGAGCTTTACCTTCCTTTGCTGCCTGATTCTTTCCTTGGATGCCCCCTCCGCTATCAGAATTTCCCTTATCGTGGCCTTCCCAGCTTCCCAGAGCGTGTTCAGTGACATCCCATTCACATCATTTGTTTCAAAATACCTTAAAATGGCGTCAGCTAGGGTCTCCTTGAACACAGAATCTCTACACAGAAAATCATTGCAGACCCACCGTCTTTCAGACCTAGGAGAGGGGCCTAGGTCCAAATCAAGCATGCATAGCTCGTGATTGGACCAGGCCACCACTTCTATGGATGTTCTCAAAATTTCACTTTCGCTTTCCGCCCCCAACAAAAGGTAATCTATCCTTGAGAAAGTCTGGTGCGGGGGAGAAAAAAAATGGAAGATTTTGCCACCCGGATGGCTCGTACGCCATGTGTCGAGTAAGTGGTGCTCCCTCAACTGGCCAAGCAATCTGTCCCCCTGTAGGTTGCTTGGTGGATGGGCATTTTGTCGCACAGAATACCAGTCCAACTCACGCTCCGCTACCACATTAAAATCCCCCCACAGACCAATGTAGCCACTTTTCAATCATCTAAAAAATCCAGGAGAGGAGCATAAAAACCTGATTGGTTCTGGTTTGGGGCATAAACTGAGCAGAAAGTAATCAAACGTGTCCTTAGTCTCCCCTTAATAGCCACATATCTTCCCTGGGCGTCTCTGTGTGTCTGCTCTATTTGGAGCCCAGAGATTTCCTATACAGGATCCCAACTCCCCCTCATTTTTTGCACGACCAGTCTAGATTGTTTAAATTGTCATGCCAACATAGACCTTTTCTGTGGAGAGTAAAGGCCCTTCACATTCAGGGATCCAAAGACTATACTATCAGGTGCCGCCATATTGGTTAGTGATCATCTTGAGTGCAGCCCCTGAACTTTGCAACGAAACTGGAGGACATATTCCTTCATTTGCATTAGTAGAGATACCTTGCTTTGCTACTGCTGAATATAAACGTGTTTCAGTGTTTGATCATGATAACTCTTTCTGTTTGGCTGAGTGTCCCTTCCACCCCCCTGCACTCCCTGGGGAATGCAAAAGGTTGCATTCCCTTGAATGCAAAAGGTTGCATTCCCTTCCTCAAAAAGAGACGCCCTAAACTAAGAAGGGCCACTCCGATAGGGCCCAGGCAAGTATTCAAAACGTGAACTTGATGCAGAGACATGCAAATTGGAGCATTATGCAGAGGCAGAAGTCAATCATACTCATCCCTCATTCATCCAGGTTAACTCTCCCTAGTGAAGGGTACAGCACCTGTATGTGTGGCTTGCAGAAGCCAGAAGAAAGGATACAGGACAAAAATTTGAGCAATTTCACTCGTCATGGAGTATTCAAACATTTATATTTCCACTTTATTTGCGCCCGACTTCTTCTTGGGAGTTTTTTCACTGGGTCTTGTTGCAGTCCTGTGGGCCTTCTTCGAGTATCCGTGTCCGAGCCCGCAGCGGGCCCCGAAGATGCTGTAGCACTCTTTCTGCTTCTTCTATTGTAGTGACTCTGAAGTCCTCCCCGCTGAACTCAAACGACAGCGAGAAAGGGTGGCCCCTTCGATAACAAACTCCCTTTTCCTGCAACCAGGTTGTGAGGGGGAGACATCCTCTTCTCTTAGCCAGAGTCATCGCTGAGAGGTCATGATAAAGCTTTACATTTGAGCCCTTTAATTCTATTGTTTCTTTTTCTCTTTCTTTCATTAAAATATCCTGTCGTTGCCCATAATAATGTCATTTTACAAGGACCAACCGGGGTCCCCGCGGGGGGCCCCCTGCTCTGTGCACCCTATCGAACTCCAGCTTGGGGGGACTTACTTCACTATATAGCGATAGAATCAAGGCAGTAACCATGCCTTCCAGGCTCACTGGGGTTTCCCCCTGCTCTTCGACGAGGCCCATGATTCGAATATTTGACCTTCGATCCCGATTTTCAAGGTCATCGAGCTTTACTTCAATGTCCCTTACTTTCTGCTCCAGGTCCTGAAACCGGGCTTCGTACTGCATTGACGTGATGTCTCCTGATTGCTGGTTGTTTTTGACGGCATCCAGACGGTCTTCCACCTTGGCCATTTTGGTCTGCAAATTGGAGACCGTTGCAGTGAGGCTGGACTTGATAGATCTAATCTCACCGAGCAGGAGCCATATGTCAGACTTAGTGGCACTATCAAGGTTGCTGCCTGGCATTTCTGATGAGCTCTGGTCCTCGTCTGAGTACATGGCAGTGTCAGCTCTGCTGAATGTTCGCAAAGTTGCTAGGTTGCATGGGTCCAGCTTTCTTCCCCGGCAGCATCAGTGACTCGATGTAACTGCTGGAATACAACGATCACTGATGGTGAGTGGGCCCCTTGGGGACAGTGTTGAGTAGAACTACTTTGGAGAAGGAGCGCCTGCCCCCCTGCCGCTGGGATGTTGCTGATGGAGGGGTCTAGACAAGGATAATGTTAATCTGTATTTCGGCCTCTTTTTCTCCTCTGAGCGCACCTCAGGGTTATCCCCAGGCTGGTGAGTGTTTATAGATCTCTTCACAGTGCTTTGGGTCCGCTAGCGCCTATGGAGCGTTGAGGCATCAAGCAAGGCTTGTAGTCTGTGGCAGTGTTTAATGCTGTAGGTGGCCGGCCTTTTGCTACAAGCGACAGTTCCAAGTAGTTGGCAGCTGAGGTGTGGGGCTAGAGTCTGATAAACCCTCTAATGCCTAACACACTTAGTGGGGATCAGAGAGTACTTCAGGGCCTCAGTCCAAGTTCTATGGGCATGGCTACGAGGGCCCTGGTATGAAGTGGCGTGCTGTTTCGAGTGATTGGGCGGCCTGTGCTTCAGTTATGTCAATTTGGAGGGACTCATTCAGCCTGGATGATGGATTGCTCTGGAGTCTTTTATTATTATATTTTTTTTCCACATTTTCTATTTCTTTTGGTTCTTTTTTTATTTTATTTTAATAATTTATATTGTTTTTGAGTTATTCTGGGTGCTGGGTTTGGGTTGTCCTGAGTAGTGGGTTGCAGTGCGCGGCCTGGGAAGGCTGCCTCTTCGGGTGCCGCTCTGCCCTAATGAGAATCATGCTGGGTACCCCGTTCGCTCAGTGTGCCTGCAGGTAAAGGGGCTTCACTCCAGAGGGTGCCCACAGCTGTTCCCAGTGCTCAAGTGATTCAATGTCCGGCAAGTGGAAGGCCTACCGCACTAGTGGTGGCTTGCCCTCTTCCAAGTGTGGGGGCCAACTGCTTTGCGGTCCCCAAGGGGCTCTTAATGTTTGCGGGACGCCGGCTCAGTGAAGAGAGAAAGGCTCCGAGGGAAGGGGGCAGGGGCGACAGGTTGCACACAGTCCCGACCCCAAAGTGCTTACTGGGTGTGTTGCTGGGCACCCGCCGCTCACCTCTGGGCGCCTGTTGCGGGACGTCGCTGCCACTCGCGCAGGCTTGACCAAGCTGGGACTTCCAGCTCCTCACGAGCCCGGAAGCCTGTACTGCGTCCACCATCTTTAGGTAACTGACTCAAGGCCCGAAGCGCTCCCTTGATGCCGGCTTTTCTGCTCCAATTCTTGAGCGGTTTTCCTGGCATTCCGCCTGCCGCTGCTCTGACAATTCCTGAAGCTGAACACAGCTTCTTAGGGATGTAGGCTTTGTTTTTCCGCATATATTCCGAGCATGTCCTGGCCTGGAGAGGGAGACGATGGATTAAGCTTCCATCACGTCTGCGCCCCATGGTGGTCACCGGGTGTGCATTGTTAGTTTGATTACAAATCCTATTTTTCTTTTATAGAACTTTGGTTGGACATACTTTGATTTTGAATTCAAGTAATCCTGTTTGGGTTGCTACTCTCACTAGCTTGCATTGCCGTCTAGAAGAACATAGACTGCCCTCAGAAGTTTTGTTCACCTTCATGATTGGGATCACTTTAGCGTGGTGTATTGATTTGCTAAAATGTTCTTATTTTTACTTTTTGATATAATTGTGATCTTACATTTTCGAAGCATGCATTTATCTCTTAATTTATACTTTTATGGTCTGCACCACAATAAAGTTGAAAGGAGGATGATGGTGATGACTGGGATCACTGCTGATTTCGTGGTAGTTTGGGACTGATTAGGGCAACACTAGTGTACGGATTACTATTTAAAAAATGTTATGGTCAGATAATTATAGCTAAATTAATGAGCAGCTGCTTGACATGCATGGCAGGCTATGCCAAATATGTATCTTGAAACACATGGTTTTGTTTTGGCAGTGTGCATGAACTGATTAAAATAATAATTTTGACTACAGAATACACTTAGCAGTGCATTCCTGTCCATGTGCATTAGCCATTTATTACTGAAAGAAAACAATTTCTATAACATGTGTGCTTTTTAAATGTGATTACTATTGAATGTGGTAACAGTTTTACATTCTGTGATCCAATTTAATTGACAATATTCATATTATGCGTGTTTCCATCTAATTAAGAAAATACCAAAAAGGTGTTCTTTAGCATAGCATTCCAAAATCAACCTGTGCAACTTAGCAAATACTGAACAGAAGTGCTGGACAATCAGTAGAAGTCAGCAAATCATCCATCAAGAAAGAAGTTGGTGACATTCTCGAAGTAATCAGCAAGCCATCCTAAAATCATCCCCAAATCATGAGGAACAAGCAGTTGTCTAAAACGGCAAAACCCTTGAAATAATCAGCAAGTCATCCTAAAATCATCAGAAACAAAGACTTTCCAAAAATGAGGTTAGTGTTGGTTTAAATAGCAAGTCATCCTAAAATCATCCCCAATTCATCACACACAATTCTGAAACTGTGCTGATGACTTTAAGAGCATGATGACATCTGATGATTTAGGAATGACTTCTAATGTAATTCGATGATCAACAAATGACTCCAGGATGGCCTGTAACGTCATCCTTGTAGACCAGAGGTGTGCAATTCCACCAATGGCACCTATTCCTCAGGCTCTCTGAAATGTTGCAAGACATTTGGAAATGTTGCTTTTCATACCAGTGCAAATATGGCATGAGTTTGAGGGGCCTTTCTTCATCAGCAAGCCTCTGCTACGCCTCCCCCTCCTCTTCATGAAGTAACATATCCATTTTACGAGATTAAGCAAATAGGATTTCAATACCAACAGCAAAAAAAACATTGACTAAGTCCAGCTCTTCTGTGAAAACAGTATAGGAATGATCCTTCCAGACCCCTCCCTGGCGCCTTCCTTGATCATGCAACAGGCCTGGCTGCCGAGTCCATACTCACAGGAGCTAAAATGTCCGCCTACGGCCCAGGGACCTGCAGGTTTGAGAAATCCCAGATATAGTTCTAAAATGAGGCATGCAAAGCTGCTACCAAGGAAACAGCATGCATATTAAAAGTATGTAAATCAGGAGCGGAATCCCTGAAACTATAGCCATGTATATTCTATTAGGTAAGGTCAACCTGCCTCCCCGAATTAGTCTTGACATATGTCTGATGTCTCGGTTAATTTGCAGATGGAGTTATGAAATAACGAAGATACAAGTGTCTTCAAAAGTTGTATAAGGGAAAGGAATGCTGCTGCAGTGTGAATTTTTCCAAGAACAATGCTACCAATCGTGCTCCTCGCATTAGTTTCCACTGGGCATGCTTTTTAGCCCTGCACTAACGAGAGTTTTTGGTTTTCACTTTTCTTATAGAGTGGGTCAGAGAACCATCTTAAACGCGTGTTAAATGTAAGAAAAATAAAAATATGCTTCTAGTACGTGCCAATACATGACGGCGACCTTGAAATAATTTTTAAAGATATTTCTCGCTCACAAGGGCCCTGAACTAGAAAGACACAAGGGACTTTTTATGTTTCTACTATGAAGGACTTCCGTGCTAGATAACACATTCTCTGCTCGGGGAGAGAACTGGAGACGGACAAACAAAGCAAAATGTTACCATTTTCTCCACCTTCAGGCCCTGATTCATGGAATTATTTGTGTGTAGAAAGGGGATTTGCGTGCCATTCACCGCGCAAATCCCCATTCGTCGAACTGGGATTTGCAGGCAGAATATGGGGATTTGCAGGCAGAAGGGCACCCACATCCCCATATTACACGCAAATAATTCCATGAATCAGGGCCTAAATAGTCTAGAACACATTTTTTTTTTCCGTCAGGGGAGGGTACATTTTCTAATCGTTTTTCTATTTCTATTTCTGGTTCGGGCAGGCTTCCATGATCCTAGTTCCCACTGTGAGTTTGTGGTGTCATTTAGGAGCCGCAAGTGACCAGCACATTTTTGATGATCACCTGGATTTTACTAGATTGACCATCATTTCTTTGCAGGTTACTTTAAAAGGGATTTCAGCAAGATTTCATATCAGGCATATCTCTTCAGCCCTATTTAGCCATATTCAGTCTGAACAGAATAAATAATGAGCTTTGATTTAGTTTTCGAGATAGCCACAATGAATATCCATACAAAATATGAACCAGTTAATTTTAGTGAAGAATTTTCACATATTTTGGTTGTTTTTAGAACACCTGCACTTGACTAGTCACTGAATTAAGGAGCCCAGTCCTACTAAAACCTACCTTATGATTTCCCCTCTGCCGTTGATGCCTGTTTGGGGCTATTTCTCAATACATCTACCCTTTTCTAACACTCTACTGCAACTACTCTGAGGTAATGACTGGATTACTTACCAGTAATCGTCATTACTCCTAGTTGTCCATTGCTCCTTGTCCATTGTTCATTGCTCCTTATTGTCCAAGTACTCACTACTTAAAGACGGTCCATTTGCGCATCAGTATCTATATAAACTAACCGTTTTCTTTTGGTCTCTCCCTTCTCCCCACAACTGGATACAAGTAGGAGCCAACACCAACAATTGACATGCGTTCTTATCCCAGGGGTCAACATGAACCATAACCCAGGTAGGGGAGGTGGGTGTGAATACTGTGATGAGGAAAAGTAGGATTAAGTGGTAATGAAGATTAGCAGTAAGGCAGTAATTTTCCACTTTCCTCACTTCCTCATCCTTGTAATCACTACTTGAAATGTGACAAATACCTGAATCGATCCAATCATTCTACAACACCAAAAATATGAGCACAGACCAAAGGGAGGTTGCACACGCAGTGACAGATTTATGGACTACAGCCGACATGATAAAGGATGTGCATCTTGGAGCCCTGCCACGTGGACACAGGCCTGAAGTCTTTAGTGGTGCATGAAAGTGGATGATGTAGCACATGTCACATCCATGTCACCTCCCTGCAGATTTCCTGAAGGCTGCTCCCTTTAGCTTGTGCCCAGGATACTGTCATGCCTCAGGTGGTGTGTCCCCACTCCCCCCAGGGACCGATAACCCCTGTGAGTGATCCAATAAGAACAAAGGAATCTTTGAGCCGTCTGCTAAAGGATACACTGAATTACCTGTACGCCCTGCCTGCTGCCTCGTAGGCTATAGAGAGGCCTATGGAAAACATTAAGGAAGCCTTCTCTCTATATGTCGAAAGGACATGTCTGACATCCAAACCCTCTAGCGATTCTGCATCCTCATGCAAGAGGTCGGTTGTGGAAGCTGGGCCCCACCTTTGAGTGAAAAGTGAGGTCATTTCTCAGGACAATGGACTGGGGGATCTCTTGAAAGTAGGGAGGGATATAGAGAAGATCCCTGAGTTCCCCAATCTATCTTGCCATTGTGATGGCCACCAAGGAGACAGCGTTCATGTTGTGAAACTTGAGGACCTCTGTGGCCAGAGGTTTGAATATGGGCTCTTAGAGGCATCTAAGGAGTAGCAGAAGGCCCCAGAAGGAACTAAGGGATCTAATCATAGGCCTAGCAATGCCAAAAATACTGAGCAACCTGGAGACCAGAGATTTATTCCGCCCTTACCCAATCCAGGAATGTCAGGCAGCTTGGATTGTCTCTCACTGGGTCCTCAAGGAGAATGGAGGCAGACCCAATAAGGGCTGAGATATGCGCAGAATGCTGAACTTCAGAGGGACCTAATCATTTCTTTTGTGCCATGCTGGAAACATTCTCCAGTGCTTCTCTTTGGAATTCCTTGTGATTAGGATGGTGGGAATGGAGATGTCCAATGGGAAGCGCTGGCTGATAAACCCCAGCGCTGGCTGATAAACCCCTCCCTCTCAAGCTCCAATGCCACCCATGCCCAGTTGCTAATCTACTATAAGGAGGGGCCCTCCCTTGGTGAAAAGTACTGAGGAAGGAGAAGGGGCAGAGTCTCTGGCATATGAGGGAGGAGAAGGAACCAAGTTCTTCTGGTAAAATTAGGGGTGATCTTGAGATCCCTGCTGTTGCTGTCCATGATCCTTTGAAGGACCATCAGGATTAGGGGGGTTGAAGGAAAGGCATAGAGGAATTCCTGGGGCCAAAGAGTGACCAGGGTATCCGTGCCCCTTGCCATCTGTTCTATGAACCTGGAAATGAAGCAGGGGAATCAGGAGGTTATCCGTGGAGTGAAAAGATCTAGGGTTGTTTTCCTGAAAGTTCATGTGATCGCTAAAAATACCTTTGGGCAGAGATGCAGCTTCTAGGAAGACATAAAGTTCTCCCCCAGAGAGTCTTCCAGGGTTTTCCCCACTATGCTGATGTGGGATGCTGAGTGGGTTAAAAAGTTACTCTCTGTTCGATATCCCACAGAGAAAGCTACCCTTTCCAGTGGGGTTGATCTTGTCCAAGCCTGCTGGTTGATTTATTGTAGGGCAGTTATGTTACCTATCCTGACCAATACCAATTGGCCCTTTACCTCGGGATGGAACAAAGTCAAGGCTCTAAAAACCACTTCAAGCACCTACTAGTTGGAGGTGATTGAGACCTCCTGGGTGACCACAACCGTAAGGTGATTGAGTGCCACAGAAAAGCCCCTCAAACATCATGGGCCTCATTACAACCCAGGCGTTAACGCCTGATTACCATTTAAACGCCTGGCGCTAACCCACCTTGGTGCTAATTACGGCACCGTAATTTACGGTGCCGTAATTAGCGCCTTCCCCATTCCCATTATACCCTATGGGGCAAAAATGGGAATGGGGAAGGGTAAATGGGTAATGGGGATTTACCGCCCCACTCACCTTGGAATGGGGCGGTAAATCCGCCATCCACCATGGTCTAAACAGAGTTTAGACCATGGTGGTAAAGTAGGGAACTTACCGCCTGGGTTGTAATGAGGCCTCATGGCTTGCATCCCTTGTCAGGATTTTAGGTGAGGGAGGAATCCTCTCAGAAGACTGGAGGGTCCCGGTCACCATTGCTGTAGGAAAGTGTGGTCCGGAGTCCATCAGGATCAAGACCTGGTAATTCAGTGATGACAAAGCCCAGTGTGGATGAATCTGTGGTAGGAGTGGTCGTAGATGGAGGTGGACCTAAAGAGTCACAAACGAAACATGCCACTATCAACACCTGTATGCTGAAATTTTCCTTGCTATGACCACAGCACAATTGCATAGTTTTGCTACGTCCTGGATGATGGCCTTGATCCTGCCCAAGAGAAGGAGTACCCTTCCTAGATGTGCAAAGAAGAGCACACTTATGAACTGCAGTTGCTGGGCTGCAGTCAAATGAGATTCTCCTAGGGTTAGCCAAACTCAGAGCCTTGTCAACAATTATCCCTCCTGGGTGGCTCTGTGCAGGAGCTAGTCATCTAGGTACAGGAAGACTACGACTCCTTCCTTGAGCACAGACTAACCAAGAGGGCCAGGATCTTTGTAATCATCCAGGCAGGCCAACCAAAGTCTGAATGGGAGGGATGTAAACTGGAAATGGTTGTTCTGAAGGGAAAAGTCTAGAAATGTGCAGTCCTTGTGAAGAATGGGAACATGGAGGAAGGCGTCATGAAGTCCTTGGGTGCTAACCATTCATCTCTTCAGATAAGGGAAATTATCCTCCGAAATGATTCCATCTTGAACCTTATGTTTGGGATGAAGGGGTCAACATTCTTCAGATCCAGGGCAATCTGAAAGACCCCATATAGCTTAAGGACAAGGAAGACGATGAAATGGCAACCTAACCCCATGTGAGAAGGTGGAAACTTGGCAACAGTACCCTAGGCAAGGGCATCTCAGAATACCCTGCACAGAAGCACCCTCTTCTGCAGACTCCTCGATTAGGGCGTTCTAGCGGATCATGCTCAGGGGTGATAATGAGAACTTAATATATTGTCCTTTCCTGCTGGTCTACAGTACTCGGGGATCTCTGGCCAAAACATGTTATTGTTTGCTGAAGCACTGGAGTCTTCTTCCCACTCACTCATCTGAGGGCATCCTGGCCTGGTCATGAACCGTTGTCTTGGTGGGTGATTTTGCCCTGGCTGGTGGGAAGGAACTTTTTTGGCACCCCATGAAGGAGGTCTTCTCCATCACGTGTTGGTAGCTAGGTATATTGCCCGCATGCTGGGGGTCCTGCAGCTTGAGGGGTGTGAGCTGGTCTTTTTCGGGAATGGGTGAGTGAACTTGTCTTGTGTGTACACCTTGTGCCCTTTTTCCACTAGCCCTTCACTAAACAGCCCATATCTCCTGAAGGCAAAGTGTAAAACCACCATCCTCTGTGACAAGTGACTAGTCAAATTCCACATATGGATCTATAGCCTCTCTACTGCCTTACCCAAGACGAGGGTCATAATGTGCACCCCATCATAAGCCAAGCCTGACAACAATGTTGTCTGCTGGTGCATCTTCTCTACCAATGTGGAGCAGTCTGTTCTCCCTTCAATCTTGGTATGAAGCACTTGGAAGTCGCCAAGAAGGGTTTGCATGGTGTAGGATATGTGCATGTTTCTCCTCATTGACAGGTCTGCACCCAGATAGCTCAAAGTCCACCTTTTATCCATGGAATCATGGATTGCTGCCTTCCCCAGGAGGATGAGCGGATTCAAGCGCATAGCTCCCATCATATGTGATGAGGACTGGTTGCCTCTGATTCTCCTCAACAAGACCACGTTTCCTATAATCGTCTTCAGAGCTCTGCTTTGTTTTGGTCTATGCCTATGCATTAGTGTCGGGGCTAGAGGTTTGATATGTGCGATGTAAAGTCCTTAAGGAACTGTGGCCTAATCAGATGAATGGTGTTGCACCCAACCCAGGAGTGACTGAAAGATTTATTTCAGATTATTCCTTTAAACCTAATACTCTGGGTAGATTTTATTACATGTACTAACATCCATATTTGTCACAATTAAATATGTTATTTACGTACATCTCTCTGTATAAATACATATTTAAAGCAATATTGAAAAGGAGTGTGGGAGTCCGTCTACTGAGAACGAACATGGGACAAAAACCCTGTTCTATGGAATTTTGTCCACTCAGGACACGTTTTAGCTCACTGCAGCCTTCACAGAGGAGAAATAACCATTTGAATATCAGTCTTTGTCCCACCCACAAGGGCAGTCCGGCACCGGAATGCTGGGCAATTCTCCTCTGAACAAGAGTACCACCAGCAACCCCAGACACGTGTTTCGGCCTTGTTGGGCTTCCTCCCTGAGGTGAAGCTGAGCCTCTATAAGGCACAGTGAGCAAGGTGTCCACGTCCCAATTACCCTTGGTTACGTAGGGTGGAACCCCATGTTTTACAAAATTGAAAAAGAGAGGAGGAACCCCTCTACCAAGAACGAACATGGGAGAAATATCCTGTTCTTTGGAATTGTTTCTACTCAGGTGGGTCTACAACCACGTTTTAGTTCAATACACCTTTCACAAAGAAATATTCATTTGCATATCAGTCTTTGTCCCACCCACATGGGCAGTCCAGCACCAAAATGCTAGGCAATTCTCCTCTGAAAAAGAGTACCATCAGAAACTCCAGACACGTATTTCTGACTTGTTAAGCCTCCTCACTGAGGTGAAGCTGAGCCTCTCTAAGGCACAGTGAGCAAGGGGTCCACGTCTAGATTACCCTTGGTTACTTAGAGTGAAACCAAAGTTTTACCATATTGAAAAGGAGTGTGGGAGCTCCTCTACCAAGAACAAACATGGGACTAATACCCTGTTCTAAGGGGCAAAAGCCCCTTTATCCACCCTTGCCTTATTTGGGATAGAGAACTGCTCTAAAGGGGTTGATCCTCTGATGTTAAATCATGTTATGTTAGAGCGCTAAGAGCATATAGGTATTAAATCACTGATGTAATGGCAACAGGTAACACGCCACATTGTAGCTGCATCAAAATTAAAGCAATGGAAAAAAAGCGAGTTTTCAAATGTTTTTTCAAACTGCGAAAAGTTGGGTTTGGATCTGATTTTTTGTACACCCATGCACTGCAAAGCTTCAGTATCCAGTGATAAAGTAGCCAAGGAAAATGTCACTAGGGCGCGATATTTACCCAAATTTGAGTCTGGATAACATCAAGCACAATTTCCCCAAATTTTCTAGGTCTGGAATTTAGAATAATAAATAAAACCAGTCCTAGAATATGTTGAGGGAGGCTTTTTGGGGTTTGGGAAAAAAAAATGCCTCACTGGTGAAATTTTCCAGGGACATTTTCACATAGAACCAAAGCTTCTGCCTCATGCTGAAGACATCTTAAATCTAGGGGAGGCAAGAAGCAAGGAGTTAGATGAGAAAATGGGCGATTAGGAATATATTTAATCAATCTGGTTCAGTATGAGGGAACAGTGCCATCAATCCATTTACAAACTAGAGTGGCCACCTTAAATGTAATCCTGACTACAACAGGCATCCAGCAAAGGCGGCGGAACACAGGAGTAATGTGGGCGCTGAACAGAGTATTAGCACCAGTTCTGGCAGTGTTATTTTGGAGTACCTGAAGATTAGGAATTCGATGCACGTTAAAGAACACATTTGTCCTAACAGTTGAAAGCAATGATAGGTGTTGCTAGTGATCACCTTAACCTGAGCAGACAGGTCTACATGAGGACATAATAGGACTTCCAAAGTGTACATAGAGGAGAACAGGGGGCAACATAAAAAGATGAAGATAAGAGAGCATTTTGAAATAAGCGATGGGAACTAATAGTAAGCTCATTCTGTTGGACTGAGGAAATTAGAATGCATCCAAGTTTTAATGTGAGTAGAAACAGTCTGGAGTCGAGCATGATCAATACAGACAACACCAGAGAGTCTAAAAAATAATTGGGTGTCGTCAGCCTAACAATGAAAATCAATGTCTAACTTAATATTCAGATCTTGAAATGTTTTCATCTGAAGGTTAAGCAGTAAAGACCAAGTAGAGTCTTGGGGAACACTGATTGATACAGTCTAGATAAAGACAGTAAGATCAATCAGAGACAAATTATTTCAACCATGCTATAGCTGTGTCTGACATTCTGCTAGTGGACACCACTTCCGGTGACCAGGGCTTGACAGGAAGTGGTGTGATCTGGTAAAACATGTCGCCCTGGTTCCCATCGGCTGCCTCATGCCGGCAGGAAAAGTGGCACCTGTCAACTAAGTGAAGCTGATCTCTGGAGGCAAGGAACATAAGCATAGCAATCAGTTTGCAAAAAGCAGTGTTGCGTCATTCTGAAGGTCACCATTATGAATGGTGTCATCATTAAGGCCCTTTTTTGTTGACGCGCTATTTTGCTATAACACGGCATACATCTAACAATATTATAACTTTTGTGGTGCCTGTGGACTCGAATTACTCCAGGTAAGATTCCCCCTCGTGCAGAACTTGCTGGTGATGTAGATAGGGTCGTCAAGTGCTGGCAAGGGCCCCTTGGCAAGCAATCTACCAGGCTTTTGTGGGAACTCCCGCCACTCCATACAAAGGAACTGAACATGAGTTGGGTGCTTTCCTGGCCAATGACGGCTTCTCTGTCCCCCCTCTCATCAACCCATGGTGTACACTGCAGTTATGTACACGTTCAAGTCCGCAAGCGGGTACACTGATAAGTTACCTTAAAATGATGTTCAGTAAGGGCTCCTGGGTCAGCATGACCCAAGACTCTCTATATTGCACCATAAGCGAGTGCATGTTAACTTTCTATATTTTTAGATACAGTTTTAAAATATGGCAAAAACTAACTCTGAGAAAACGGTTTCAGGCACCAGCATTCAACAGGACATTACAAATATCTCAGTGAGCTAAAGGCTCGCCCATCAGGTGCGTCTCATCAGCATCAACTCAGTCCTAGATCATTTCCAGGGTGATAAATGGGTAATGACGTCTATCATGGAAGTTAGGAGCAGGACTAATCCCTGGAATGCGCTTTATAAGAATATGATATCATTATGATGTGTTGCTTGTTTAGACTTTTGCAGTTTATTTATTTATTGATTAATGTATTTGTCCATTTCTATAGTGCCAGAACCGCTGGCCTCAGGGCGCAGAGGAACAAAAAGTGAAAGAGGGCCAGGACGACGGGACAGGGTAGGGGCACGGAGGAAAAGAGTCTACCCAAAAACAATAGTTTTCACCCCTTTCCTGAACTTCAATAGATTGTTTCGGCATTCAGAAGTTTGGGAAGTTTATTCCATAGGATGACAGCGTGGGTGGCAAAAGATCTACCCATGCACGCTTACTCCTGGGAACAGATAAGCAAACCCCATCACTCGATCCGGTTAGTCTGGCCGAGCTATGGATCTTGACACAGTCTTTCAGGTAGCCTGGGGCTTGGCCATATGGGCATTTGTGTACTAATGTCAACACCTTAAAGTTGATTCGAGCTTCTACTGGAAGTCAGTGGAGACTCCTTCTGTGGGAGGAAATAGGTTTGTGTCTGGGTATATTCTTAGGGATGCGTACGGCATCGTTTTGTCAGACTTGGAGGCGTCTAAGACTGTTTTTACTGGCCCCCAGCATCAAGGAATTCCAGTAGTCTATCCTTGGCATTATTAGGGAATGAATCAGAGTGGCACAGTTGGCCTCCGAAACATATGGCTTCACCAACCTTGGGAGCCGAAGTACATATTGGGCCTTGTTAGCAACACTTTCTGTGTTAGCATCTGTGTTCAGAGAGGATTCAAACGTAACGCCAAGTGTCTTAACATTAACCACGGTCTTAATGAGATGGTTCTCAATAGAGAATCCGACCTACTGAGAATTCAGGTTGGATCTCGCCTGTGGTGAGCCAAATAGCATGTTCTCAGTTTTCGTAGCATTCAGGCACAGCCCGTTGTTAGCCATCCACTGCTGAATTATGGCATACACTTTGTTAATAAGCTCCGCATTCTAAGTGTACTTACCACTCAACTCAAAGACGAGCTGTGTGTCATCAGCATAGTTGGTAAAATGCACACCAAGTGCGTCCAAGAGGTCGCCCTGATGACCCTGTCTAACGTATTTCCTAGTTTATGAGTTGGGTCACTGGCACTTCCAATAGCAAATTGGTTCGTAATTAACAGTTGAGCAAGCCATTGCTATTAGCGGACAATATTAAGTCTAATCAGGGGTACTCAATAACCCAGGGGTTCGCTCATTTTAGTTCCCGATGTGCTTTGTTTAGTTTCTACCAAAATAGACCAACAGGGTTTCAGACAGAGAATGGTATTATTTCCCTTAAAGCTGTCATTTGTAGCCAAAGGTTTTTGTGCTTGGGAACCCTCTGCTCCCTAGTCTGTGGTAGTGGTGCTGTCTGCACACACAAGAGGTTTACCAACTTCAATATTGTTCAGGGATACAATTAATTCTATTGATCAAATCAACTCCACAATTCGTCTAATTTAATACATGTATACACAGTCTGCACCTGTAAATACCACTGGCAAGCCTGTGTGGGAAATGCAGCAGTGGCTTTTCTTTGCTTGCTATGTCTAATAGTTACAGATGCTCAGTCATATGCAGGCAGTAGCAATGCAAGTAAACCTCTCGCCATCCCAGAGGGGCCAACCTGGCACACATTTTAGATCAATTTAAGCCCATTAAAACTTTAGCTAGATCTAAAAAGCCATACAGATCAAATACAGTTTTACAAAACTTGTTTTAAAATATATATATATACATATATATTTAATTGACATTTAAAGAAAACAGTACCTTGACAGGAATTACACAATTCCATCTAAATTGTGTGCCAGGTTGGCCTTTAACCATTGCCACACCTGCGTACCTATCCTTATTGACAGGAAAACCATATAACAGGCATGAGCCCCAACAGCCACATGGGCACTTCGGTCAGGCCGAATATGTACAGGAAGGTCGCGTTTCCCACAGCAGTAGCAGTGAAGTATCCCAACACATAAGCAACTAGGCGTTCAAGGGGGTATATCATCAGAGGGAAAGAACACTGACTGTCTGAGTGAGTTCCCAGCCAAAATAGGCTCATTCACCTCGCATGTTACCATGAACCGACGACAATCTTTTTTCAACCATAGATCAAGGTTGAAGATCAGCCAACCATGCCCCAAACTGCGGACCAAAGGCCTTGTTAGGGAGAATTCTCAATATGTGCTAATTTCCCTTACCTTTTGAGGCCCCCAGCAACTTTTCTGGATTTCGAGGATTTGATTTTTTTACCTGGGAAGAGTGTGAGCCTTTTTTACCACTCTTCCATGTATTTTGTGTGGTTTTACTTTTGTGTTCTTTGGTTATGGAGTTTTAAAACAACTCCAGTGGCATCATCTTTTTCTGTGTGTTACACAGCACCTTCAGTGCAGTGGCACAGGGATGTCTCTCAGACTTCCCAAGGTTTAAATACATTCTCTGGGACTGACTACCATCTCCCAGAGTATGTAAAGTTAAATTGACTTTACTAGTCTCTTTAAATTTACTGACCCAGCACACACTATCTTACTATAGAGTGCTGGAGGGGTTGCCTAGCTTCCCATGAGTGTTTTTCCTACTTTAAATGGCTGGTGGCAGTGGTTTAGACCAACTACCGTGATTTTGCCCGACCGCTAACAACAGTAACTAAAAATCAGGTCAGCCATGTTTTTCAATATGACGCCCAAGACCTATCTGTGAAAACAGACTCCGGTCATCTTTTTTCGCCATTTCTTTTAGGAAAAGTCCTTCTTGTGTTTGTCTCTGCGCGCCAAACCAGGTTTGGTCCCTTTGTTCGTTGGCCTTTGGCAGGCTTCAATGCTGAAGCCCTCCTCTGATGCCTGAGCGTCTGGGATGATCAGGATGTAAGGGAGGTGCCCAAAACTCCCTGTGCTTAGTCTTCTAGGAGACCTGAATGCACTCTGGAGTGATTGGCCGGCTGGATGTCCGGCAAGAAAAGCTGCCCTGCTGTGTGAGTGACAGCCAGGCTGGAATGAATGGGGGAAAACTGTTTAAAAGCAGGTCTCTGGGACTTGGAAAGCAGAGTCGACCACTGGAATGAAAGAACCGAAGACGAGCTGAAGGAAGAGGACTGCTGCAACTCCTGGATGACGGTTGAAGCCCTGCTACAGGTCCAAATTGCCTGAAACTCCAATCAACAGAGAAGCCCTTCAAGGTTAACTTCTTCCCTTGAGTTTGGTGGGGTACAACCAACTCGCAAGCCACCTGGACACCGTCCCCATCTGGTTGAATTTTCATCAGAGTGCTGTTAAAAACCGGATAGCCAGAGGGAAGGAAACCAGCTTGTGGGCTTTGAGGCACTCACACCTTAAGCCAACGTCTTGCTACAGCTTTTGGTCTCATGCCTGGGCAGTGCAGGAACCTCCCGACATCCTCCTTCTTGTCCCCATGACTGAAGCCCAGGAACAGCGAGATCTGCTCGAGCTGCCAGGAACAACTGCCTCAGCTACAGCTTTCTTCAGTAAAAAGGTACTGTGCAAACGCAGTCCGGAACTATTTTCGGTCATTGTGAAAGTGCGGAAAACTTTCCTCAACTTTGAAGGCTTGTCCTTCCCTAAACATTTGTCAAACTTTTCACCTAGCCAAATTCTTCCAAACTCTGTGGCAAAGACTTAACCGTTATTTACCAGAAATGTGCTATCCTATACAAAGACTGTGAACCATTAACTTTGGCCCAGGCCTATGAGAAGAATTGCTGGTTGTGTTTAACTGAAACCCTTTTCCCTGCCTATGACTGTATTTGGGCTGTCTATTCTTATAACCTCGGCATTTTATCCCTTTAATAAGTATTTGAATAGCAATTTTGCTCCCACTTCAAAGGAGCTAAACTTGTTCAATTACTTACCGGTTGGAATTTTGTAGTTTATGATATTGAGCTGCTTATGCTAGTGTAATGTTTTCTAACTGACTGAGTAAATAAATGTATATTCTTTTACCAGGAAACCTTGAGTAAGTGTTTGTTTGAATCACTGTTTTAGTAGGTCCTTTGTGTAACTTGTTCTACTGCTCACTTAAACTCTTGAGATAAGTCTGGCTGCTCAGCCATCACTACCACTTTACTGTGTAGTAAAGGTTTGTACCAAAGATGAAATTGTTCTTACACTTGTAGTCTTAATTGCCTGTAGTGTTCCCAAAGGGTACTGCAGGTTATTCTGCCTAACACTGGTGTACATCGGTGAGGATAAAGTATACTTGTTACATTTAGAGTGCTACTTTTACCTTTGTTCAAATAATCCTCCCAAGGCTAAGCAACAGTAGTAAAGCAATTGTTTTATCATGACTGATATGGAAAGCTACTGACAGGAGACCCTAGTGACTTTAACTATTGATCAATTGAGAGATATGTGTAAAGCTAGGAATCTCACTGTAAAAGGCAAAAAGGTTGAATTGATAGAAAAGTTGATAGAATACCAAAGTCTGAAGAGTGGGTCTGAAACCCCACACCTGCAGCAAATGTGGAAAATGTTGATGAGGATGATAATATGTCAGAGCCCAGCTCTAATATTGTGGATGAGTTAGATGAGGCAGAAGAGTCTCAAGATGTAGACCCTGTCTTACCTGTACCTGCTTATAGCCCTCAACCTTTGACCACAGGGACCCCATCAGGTCCAAACCTATGTCCTGAATTTGTTTCACTTAAAAAATGAGACTTGATTTAGAATTTAAAGAATCCAAGCTCAAACTGAAAGCAAATATCAAGAACTTAGACTTAGAGAAATGGAATTGAATCATGCAGTAGAAATGAAAAAGTTATCTATTGAAACTGGTTCTCTCCCAGAGTCCTCTAGGTCTTCTAGTCCTAAGAGGCCTCACATGCCCAAAGATGCAGTAAGTATGTATGAGGTTAAGCTTGATATTTTGGATTGGTTGGCTGCTTTTGAAAATAACCATGGGATTCAAGACATTACAGGGAATCAGTTGATTATTTGGCTTTTTTCTAGGCCCCCTGTTGCAACTGATGTGGTAATGGAGTTGGGCGATATAGACAGAAAGGAGCATGGAACCGTGAAGCTAGCTTTGATAGCTATATTTGGGAATACCCCTTCTCAGTATCTTAAGAGGTGTAGAACCCTCAAAAAGCATGATGGTACCCCTTGGGCTACCTGGGTGACTATATGTTTGAAAAACTTAGATGGAAGGCTTAAGGGTCACAGAGTTAACACTTATGAATTTATGAGAAATCTGGTTACGTTGGAATCTATTTATGATGCTGCTCTCCTGAGCTGAGATAGAACTTGGCTGACTTTAAGGAAATTGATCCAAAGAAGTTAGCAAGAGCTGCTGACTTGTGGGTCGCCAACAGGGCTACTCACAAGGATTCTGAGGTAACTCAGAAGAAGGAAGAGGGGAAGCAGCACAAGAAAGATACCAAAGAGAATTCAAATACTTCCACTCCAAAAGAGGGCCACAAACATAACAAGGGTAAGCCGCAGGGAAAACTGAATCAGGCTAGTGTACCTCCTGGTGCCAAACCAGAAGACGGTCAGAACAAACCCCCATTCATAAAGATATTTGGTAAATGTTATGCTTGTGGGTAAACTGACCATGTGAAAGGGGATCCCAGATGTAAGGGTAAACCTTCAGGGATCCACACTGTCTCCTTAGCCTTCTCCCCTGTGGATTAAGTACCAATGGCAAGTGGAAACTTTCACTTACTGGCTGAGGAGCCCATGAAAGCCAGTGTTTCTTTAGTATCCTTGGGTCTGTGGGAACAGCAGAACTTAGATGTGTACAACTCTATTCCAGACAATACTAAAGAATATTACAAAGACAGTGTTCTTGTGAATGGTCAGGAGACCCCTGCCACTCCTGTGCTACCAACAAGGACATCCCCGAGAGGACTGTCCAAGATCACACATGTGATCCCTCCACCAGCTGAGGCTGAGTGTGTGGAACAACCTTGTGTGGTTGCATCAGCTGCTGAGGAATCAGACCTGGAAGAGGACCTTGCTCCTGTTGGAGATGTGGATCCTGCAGACCATCCTGAGCTGCAGTCTTTACTGGCAGAAGGTGGACCCTGTAGGGCAGACTTCAGCAGAGGTAAAAGAGAGTGTCCTCCTCTTGAAGGTCTTCGCCAACAGGCAGGTTCCCAGCTGGATGGACAAGAGAAAGGGAAGCATAGGTTGTACTGGGAAGATGGCCTCTTCAACAGTGAACCTACTGAGTCTATCCCAGGGGACTACAGAATACTCGTAGTGCCTCTTGAAAGCAGACTCTAGTTCCTACAGTTAGCCCATGAGATACCTTTGGCTGGTCACTTACGTTTTAAGAAGACCAAGGACAGGCTCTTTTTATATTTCTACTGGCCTAAGTTGGGGTCTGATGTAGATAAGTTCTGTAGGAGCTTTCATACTTGCTAAACCTCTGGCAAGAGTGGAGCCAAGAATGTGGCACACTTGGTGCTTCTCCCACTGGTGAGAGTCCCTTTTGAGAGGGTAGGAATCGACATTGTTGGTCCCTTAGACCCTCCAACATCGTCAGGAAACAGGTTTATCCTGGTTGTAGTAAACCATGTTACTGGGTATCCTGAAGCTATACCTATGAGGACTGTTACAGCTCAGGCTGTGGCTAAGGCCCTACTTGGTATTTTTACCAGGGCAGGTTTTCCTAAGGAAGTTATCTCTGACAGGGGATCCCATTTTATGTCCCACTACATGCAGGCCATGTGGAAAAACTCTTGAGTAACTTACAAGTTCTCAACTGCCTACCATCCTCAGACAAATGGATTGGTAGAGAGGTTCAACCATACAATGAAGAGCATGATAGGTGCTTTAGAGGAACCCCTTAGAGGAAAGTGGGACCTTCTACTGCCATGCCTTCTATTTGCATATGGAGAAGTCCCTCAGGAGGGAGCAGGATTTAGTCCCTTTGAGCTTCTTTATGGCCATCCAGTTAGAGGCCCCTTGGCCCTGATTAAGGAGGGGTTGGAGAGTACTCCTTCCCCAAGCCAGTGTGAGTCACTGACTATGTGATAGGTCTCCAAAGGAGAATGTCACACATGATGGCAGAAGCATCAGATAACTTGAAAGCAGGTCAGGCTCTGGTGAAGCATTGGCATGACCAGAAGGCCAACATGGTTGAATTTTCTGAAGAACAGCTAGTTCTAGTTATGGTACCTACAAGGCAGAGGGCCTTACAGGACAAGTGGATAGGACCCTTCAAGGTTGTGGGTAAACCTGGAGAGGTCAACTATCTGGTAGACTTAAGCAATCCTAAGGAGGCTCCCAGATTCTTTCACACCAACTGTCTAAAAGCTTATGTCTCAAGACCAGAAGTAGGAGATTTGCTTCTAGCTTCAGCCCAATAGGAGGAGGAGGGTGAACCTCTACCTGACCTTCTCAGAGGCCAGCCTTTAGATGAGAAAATAGAAGGAGTTGATCTCTCTTCTAATTTGACACCTGAACAACAGGAGGAGTGGAAGTTTCTGTTAAATCAGTTTGCCTCCCTGTTTTCACTATCAGGCTTGACCCCTTGGGGTCAGTGTGATATTCAAACCGGTGACTGTTTACCTGTTAAAAGCAGAGGTTACAGGATGTCAGATCATGTATGTTCCCACATAAAGAAGGAGGTCAACAAGATGCTTAATCTCGGGGTAATAGAGCCCTCTACCAGTCCATGGTCTAGTCCAGTTGTGCTAGTACCAAAGGCAGGATCCAAGGAGTTGAGATTATTTGTGGACTATAGAGCTCTTAATGCAGTCACCAAGACTGATGCCCACTCTTTACCATGGACAGATGAACTGGTGGATAAACTTGGTTCCACCAAGTACCTCAGTACATTTGATCTCATTTCAGGCTATTGGCAAATAGCACTGACAGACCATGCCAAAAAGAAAACTGAATTCTCAACTCCAGCAGGCCTCTACCAGTTTAAGGTAATGCCTTTTGAATTAATGCTACATTTCAAAGGATGGTTAATCAGGTTCTGAATGGGATGGAGGACTTCTGCATGGCATACTTGGATGATATTGCAGTGTTCAGCCCTACTTGGAAAGAACATGTTGACCACTTAGATATGTTTTGCAGGCTCTGGAGCATGCCCATCTGACCATAAAGGCTAGTACATGTCAAATTGGTCAGAGTAAAGTGGTCTACCTTGGAAATGAGGTAGGAGGAGGTGAAATCAGGCCATTGCATAGTAAGGTACAAGCTGTACAAAACTGGGCCATCCCTACTACTCAAACCCAAGTCAGAGCCTTCCTAGGCCTTACTGGGTACTATATGAACTTCATTGAGAACTATGGGACCATAGCTTTTCCTTTGAATGTGATCTCCTCTCCCAAATTCCCTAAAAAGGTCAGGTGGAATGAGGAGTGCACTCAAGCATTTGAAGGCCTAAAGAAAGCCCTTTGTCAAGCTCCAGCCCTAAGAGCTCCTGGCTATACCCAAACCTTCATTGTACAGACAGATGCTTCCAATACAGTTATGAATACAGTCAACTGGATGAGAAAGGTAGGGAGCACCCCATTTGCTCCATCATCAGGAAGCTGAACGAGCCAGAAACAAGGTGGGCAACCATTGAGCGTGAATGCTTAGCTATTGTGTAGTCACTGAAGAAGTTTAGGCCATACTTGTATGGATCTACTTTTTACTTTTGTGATTCAGACTGACCACCAACCCTTGAGATGGTTGATGCAAATGAAAGGGGAAAACCCAAAACTACTTAGATGGTCAATCAGCCTGCAAGGGTGTTATTTTACCATTGAACACAGGTCAGAGTGTCACCACCAAAATGCTGATGGTTTCTCCAGGATGTTTGACCGACTGGAGTAAGGAGATTCATCCAGGAGTGGATTAAATCCTCCTGTCCTTTAGTCTGGGGGGACGACAGTTGGGGAGGATTCTCAATATGTGCTAATTTCCCTTACCTTTGGAGACCCCCAGCAACTTTGCTGGATTTCTAGGATTTGATTTTTTTACCTGGGAAGAGTGTGAGCCTTTTTTTCCCACTCTTCCATGTATTTTGTGTGTGTTTTACTTTGGTGTTCTTTGGTTATGGAGTTTTAAAACAACTCCATTGGCATCATCTTTTTCTGTTGCACTTCCCAAGGTTTAAATACCTTCTCTGGGACTGACTACCGTCTCCCAGAGACTTTACTAGTCTCTTTAAATTTACTGACCCATAACACACTATCTTACTATAGAGTGCTGGAGGGGTTGCCTTGCTTCCCCTGAGTCTTGTCCTACTTTAAATGGCTGGTGGCAGTGATTTAGATCAACTACCATGATTTTACCTGACCGCTAACAACGGTAGCTAGAAATCGGGTCAGCCATGTTTTTAATATGGCGCCCAAGACCTATCTGTAAAAACAGACTCCAGTCATCTTTTTTCGCCCTTTTTTTTTAGGAAAAGTCCTCTTGTGTTTGTGTGTTTGTCTCTGCGTGCCAAACCAGGTTTGGTCTCTTTGTTTGTTGGCATTTGGAAAGCTTCAGTGCTGCAGCCCTCCTCTGGCGCCTGAGTGTCTGGGATGGACAGGATGTAAGGGAGGTGCCCGAAACTCCCTGTGCTTAGTCTCCTAGGAAACCTGAATGTACTCTGGCGTGATTGGCCGGCTGGCTGTCCGCAAGGACAGCCACCCTGCTGTGTGAGTGACAGCCAGGCTGAAATGAATGGGGGGAAACTGTTTAAAAGCAGGTCTCTGGGACTTGGAAAGCAGAGTCGACCACTGGAACGAAAGAACCGAAGACGAGCTGCAGGAAGAGGACTGCTGCAACTCCTGGACGACCGGTGAAGCCCTGCTGCAGGTCTGAATTGCCTGAAACTCCAATCGACAGGGAAGCCCTTCAAGGTTAACTTCTTCCCTTGAGTTTGGTGGGAGCAACCAACTCGCAAGCCACCTGGACACCGTCCCCATCTGGTCGAATTTTCATCAGAGTGTTGTTGAAAACTGAATAGCCAGAGGGACGGAAACCAGCTTGTGGACTTTAAGGCACTCACATCCTAAACCAACGTCTTGCTACTGTTTTTGGCCTCATCCCTGGGCAGTGCAGGAACCTCCCGACGTCCTTCTTCTTGTCCTCATGACTGAAGCCCAGGAACAGCGAGATCTGCTCGAACTGCCAGGAACAACTGCCTCAGCTACATCTTTCTTCAGTAAAAAGGTACTGTGCAAACGCGGTCTGGAACAATTTTCGGCCATCGAGAAAGTGAGTGAAACTTTCCTCAACTTCGAAGGCTTGTCCTTCCCTAAACATTCGTCAAACTTTTCGCCTAGCCAAATTCTTCTAAACAACGTGGCAAAGACTTAACCGTTATTTACCAGAACTGTGCTATCCTATACAAAGACTCTGAACCATTGACTTTGGCCCAGGTCTATGGGAAGAATTTCTGGTTGTATTAAACTGAAGCCCTTTGTCCTGCCTATGAATGTATTTGGGCTGTCTATTCTTATAACCTTGTCTTTTTATCCCTTTAATAAGTATTTGAATTGCCATTTTGCTCCCACTTCACAGGAGGTAAACGTGTTCAATTACTTATCGGTTAGATTTTTGTGGTTTATTAGTGTGTGATATTGACCTGCTCATGCTAGTGTACTGTTTTCTAACTGACTGAGTAAATAAATGTATATTCTTTTACCAAGAAACCTTGAGTAAGTGTTTAAATCACTGTATTAGTAGGTCCTTTGTGTAACTTGTTCTACTGCTCACTTAAACTCTTGAGATAAGTCTGGCTGCTCAGCCATCGCTACCACTTTACTGTGTAGTACAGGCTTTGCCTGTAGTGTTCCCAAAGGGTGCTGCAGGGGATTCTGCCTAACAGGCCTTCTTCCATGTCATGTGCTACTACAAGGGGTTACTCCATCTCTGATGGGAACTGGAGGAATTATACAGCACAACAGAAAGTTCCCAACAGGAATTACTTATTCTATTAACTTATCTTAATTTCTTATGGGTATAAATCATCACCTAAGTCATATATCACTTTGTTGCTTTATAGTGCATAAGTACTACCAACAACATAATGAATTAATGATTCTTGAATGAGTGAAGCCAACACAAACACAAAAGAACAAACAAACTTATAAAATGTAACTTATCCATTTATTTGTCTGACAAAAAGTAAGTGAATGGAAATGAATAATGACAAATGGAATAAAAATACAAAAAGGCACACCATTTTGATGTCGCCTTGCCAATTCTTTCATGTCATGGCAATCATACGTTTCGCCAGTGTACAAGCTAGGTCAAACAATTTAGTCACATGTTTAATGGCCCTAGGGCAGGAGTATACCCAGTAAACACGCTTCTGGTGACCACGGAAACATAGTCATTCCCACAGCCTCAATTTTCCCCCGAATATTTACAAAACTGATATGTATTTTGCTAGGTATGTTTGTGGGACAAGGCCATGATCCAATGGGGAGTGAGTTGCTGGAATCTCTTAATGAACCCCTTTGCTTCTCTTGCCAATAAATAGTGCAGGTCCTAATTCTGAGCAAATGATGTTACTGTAACACCACCATCTACATAGGGCTACCTCAACAGCTTCTGAAACAGATGAAACTGCTACAGAATAGAGAAACCAGACTGATGAGCAAATATGACCACATCTCCCCTTCATTAAGAACCCCCAAACCACTGCTGGTGGAGCTGCATCTCAAGCACAAAACCCTTTGTACCCCTTGAAACCTTTGTTTCAAGCAAAACCCACAGTACCTCGCCAGCCACCACAGACATTACGTCCTGAGCAGAACCCTAGGGTCATACACATCCAGTAAACTAGAATGCAACATATCACTGATGGGACAAAAAGCTCAACCAATAGATCCCTCTCCATTCAGGGCCCTGCCCTGTGGAATAGCCGTCCACCAAGTGAGACTGAATCCAAACACCAAAAGATTCAAAACAGCATCAAAAAGGTAAAATGCTGGGAGAACTCAAGACCGGTGCATAGTCACGATCTGTAGCCCCCTTAACCGTGATCCCCATTACCTATTAACATTCTGGCACTTTCACCCACTCAAGAAAATAACTAATTCTGCCCAATGTAAGGCCTGCATCTTGTCTACGTCTTTCCCCAACGTGCACATGGAAATCCCATTAATTTACTGTCATTACTTTAACCTGAGTATTTTAAACAGTTTTTCATGTACCTTGAAGTGAACCATCTTGCATGTGGTGGCATATAAATCACAATAAATAAGCAAATAGATAAAACATAAGAAATACAACATGTAAAATAAACATAATCCACCTCTTTTTAGACCGTCTTAAAAACGGCGATTAATAATCTGGAGTTACACAAATTAGACACGCTGTTATTTTTTTACAAAATTTACAAAAGCAAGCACATGGGGGCATCCATTTTGTGATTGTGTTGTGTTTCTGCCTGTCGTGGCTATCACTTTGGGTCGCCAGTGCTCCCCCATGGGACCCAAAGTGATAGCCAAGGCAGGCAGAAACACAACGCGGTTGTGATTCAAAAACGCTGCGGTTTTTCTTTCTAAGTTTCTCAGGCTCCTCCGAGCCAGAGGAGCCTGAGAAACTTAGAAAGAAAAACCGCATTTTCAAACACAATAACGTTGTATTTATGTTTGCGGTAGCTTCAAAAGCTATCGCAAACATAAATACAACGTTTTTAAAGCTGCAGTTTTACTTAGAAAAAAAAACGCAGCTAGTGCTTATTTTTTTAAAAATAAATAGCACTTACCGAGATGCAGCTGCAGCTTTTCTGACTGTAGTCTCCGGTCTGCGTCCTCCGAGTCCCAGCACCAATGAAGGAAAAGCCACCCAGTGGTAGCTTTTGTTTACTACAGCTGGCTGTCTTTTCCTTCATTAGTGCCGCAAAAACAAAAGTGAGCACAGGTGCCCCCATGTGATTGCTTTTGTAAATTTTGAGCTTCAATTGCTCAAAACTTTACATAGGGACTTAAAAAAAAAGTGCCAATCTATTTTTTTTTATTATTGCCCATCTTTTTTTGCAATAACATTTTTTGGGCGAACCATTCCTTTAAGCCCTCGAACTGTGTCTACTGTGATGGTTAGTTTAGGTGATGCTGAGACACCTCCCCTACTGCGTGTTGTTTGGGCACTCTGATGGACAGCAAGCTGACACTCGAACCGCAGAGAGCCACTGCCATCCACAACTGTTTATACCACCTAAATTGGCTTACATGCCTTATTCCACTACACTCAATCCACCATAAAGTCCTGGCAGTGAATACACACATCATCCAGACCTGATTCCACAAACAGCATTTATTTAGGCCTCAAAGATAATCTTTTGTCCCGACTGCGATGGGCTGCTTCTATACCTTTTCCCGGTGACATTATGTATGGCGACCATATATATGGGGATAATATTACCGGATACCAACGGGCTCACAATATGCCAATGGAGCAGCAGAAATGTGATCCTGTTCCCCCGGCCCTCAGCACACCGAACTGGCTACCAGTTGAGAAGCGTATCATGGCCCCATCCTTGTGTCTAGTACTCAAGGCACTTTAGAGGGTCAGGTACTCAATACGGACCAATAGCTCTGCCTTATACAGCCCCTCAGATCACCAGCATCTCAAGGATACTACACCCTTGTCATCCTCCCTTACAAAAGGGAAAGAGTGGGTGGGAAACCTTTTCCTGTGTTTGCAGTAAGGTCATGGATTTCGCTGCCTACATTACAACAGTTTAAACCAGAAAATGCAATTTTGAGGACAAACCTGAAAAACCCAGCTGCACTTCCTAACTCAACTGTATTTTTAGTTCGCCCTCCACTAGCAATTCTATGCTAAGATACAGCCTGAAGTACAGCCTGAAGTACTTTCTGCACTCTGCAAAAACAATAACATAGCATAACATAGCTTATCATGAGAGCTGAACTGGCCCAGTACAAATTGGAGCTTGTGTAGTGCAGGCCTGTCCCATGTCGGAGATGAGCAAGCGTGATCCCCATCCATCAGCACCCGGAGCCAGGAATCCTGACAGTTCATCTGAGATTAAGGAAGGTTCCAGACATCTATAGGGTCCTACCATCCATGGCAGTTCTGCCCACATTCCTCCCTTTCTGGTGAAATTCTTCTTTCTTCCTTCCTCAGCCCAGGTTTCTGGACGGATTCTGTTTTAGGTAAAGATGCCGGTGCCTTCACTTTTTCTGTACAGCTAATTCCATTTTCTTGCACGTCCGCTCAATAAGAACATTTACCAGAGTCTCATTGACCCGTGTGGTTACCGCCAAACCACTTCTCTCCTACCTCCCTTATGCCGATCCTCCACCCATTGACTTCCACCCACTGACCCTGTTTTTCTGCTGCACCTCAGTGAATCTGTTTTACGTATTCAGGTCTCCTGAGCCCCCTTCCACTCACTGCCAATGGGGTCTCTTCCCAAACACCCCTTCTTCTCAGTGGAGTAACTTTGCTGAAAATGTTAGAGGGACATGACATCGAAAGAAAAGAGGACCCTGCCAAATGAGGGGGACACTGGTGTGCCACGAAAGAAAAAGGGGGACAAAAGCCCTTGTCCCCCCTACAATTGCACCCATGCTCCTTCTCCTGCCACTCCCCTCTCGAACCACCCCATCCTCTATCCCTTTGTTAACAGAACTTCCTCCCGCTTGTACTCCAGACCCTAGAACTGCTCCCCACCCATAGCCTATCCACAGCATGTTCTCTCTTGTCCTTCACAGCCTCCATTTATTTTACCCTCTTCCTCCTCCCCAGCTCTGCCTGTGTTAGAGCCGCATCCAGCCTGTTGGCCCAGAACTTCTCCCGGGACTCCAGAACCAAGGGTGAGCTAGCCTATAGGGAACTCTGGAGATTTCCTGGTAGGCCTCTTCACCCTGTGCCTCTTTTGTGTGGTAACCTATTTTATTTTCCCATGTTCCCATAGGAAAAAGGGTTGGGCTGGCTGGAAATGTCTAATATAGGGCCACTTAGAAACCTATTTCCAGGGCCTCCTTTGATTTCCATCCTCCCCTGGCCAGAACAAAGGATGGACGGCGCTTCATTTTGCTAGTCTGTCAATGTGCTCCTCGTTTGGCAGTCCAGTTTCAACTCTCCTGGATTCCACAACTTCTGAGCCAGCCCAGGGGAGGGGTTAAACACGAATCTCATGTCTCCATTTGTAAAATATTTTGATTGAAACGTTCAGTCGTTAATCCCTGGATTAGTACGGAGTGCCACAAATTATGGGATGAACCAAATGTTCTGTGTGTGCCACACCTCCGAGTGCCAATCAGGTCACTATGCCAGCTGCTGCCACCATCTCCTTCCTGTCTAATGTACATACTCTTCGGTTTCCATTTAAAATCCCAGTTATCACACTGCATCCACCAAAGAAGCTGCACCCTAAGAGTGTCACACTCAATCTTCGCTGGACTCATCAGTAATCGCAAGATGTTAACGCACCACTCTGAGCAAAAGTTGCCTTTAAGCATGTTTTATCGAATGTATAAAGGCCGTATCCATGCAAATTCAGCTTTATCCAACCATCATGGCATCTCATCCCTCCTTCCTCGATATTCTTATTGGAATGGGCCTCTTAGCTGCTTCACTCCCTGCCTGCTTTTCCCCTACATGTCCCTTGTCCTTGCTGTTCTTGTCGGATGCATGTTCCAAGCCCTTCTTCTCATCTTCCTACAGAGTTTCGATGCATAGCATCCCTTTAGATAACTATCCCCAGCAAGACACATTGGGGACTTCCCTCTGAGTGCCCAGTCCCATTTTCGGGATAAACTGAATAGGTTCCCCTCCCCACCTCTCTGGTGTCTGATCCTGGACATGCAGGGATGTCATTTCTTCGCCCGCGCAGCACAAAGATCTGGAGCTCGTGTCATCTGACTTGAGATGTACACAGCTCTTCTTTCTGGGTCTGGTCCAGAGAGATTCAAGTCTATGACGCAGCTCTTACATGCACAACGTCAATGCACCTGGTGCCAATCAGCTGCTTCGTGATACATGATGTCTGAGTGCATCATGCTGAGAACTCGGTCATAGGATTGGCCAATGTGCGGTAGCAAGGGCAACTGTGCAAGGTGGGTAGATGTGTAGAATCCTGTCTGTAAGAGGTCCTGTAGTAGAGCGCACCCAGTGCATTGATGTATTTCTCACTTACATGCTAGATGTATATCTGCTCTTCTTGCCTTTTAAAGGAAGCAGACTATATAGGATGAGCACTCAATTATAGTACAGGCCACTGCATTATAGAATATAACATCTAATAGTCAGGTCTAATGTATAATTTGGAGAGAGTGGAAGAACTCATTAAATGAGCTGACAAATCTTTCCATTGACCCTGTTAAGTCATTTTCGAGAATTGGTTGAATATCACTTATTATGAAGGTATTATGACTTTAGAATTTAAGTTGAAAAATATGTTTTTTAAAGTTTTATATTGAAGTTAAACCATTCTAAAGTAGTGTGTGTTCTTAGTTTAAAAACATCGTGCCCCAAATCATTGCATTTTTTACGTTTGGAGGAGCCAAAACCAGTGTTCTGTGTAGTGGCAGATGTCAAATGTGTATAATTGCACATTTTCCTTAGTGATGTGACATTGTTCCCTTTTTGGTGTGTTTATGGCATTGTGAATTGCTGAAAGGAGACACTCGGCATGTCCCTTAGTTGCAGTTTGTTGCCTCTGCTGTTAGTTTAATGGAAATGGGAGAATCAGGCTTCCTGGAAACATGGCATGCTTTGTTCTACTGTCTGTGTTTGAAACGTGTGCCTGTTCTGTGCT
Organism: Ambystoma mexicanum; assembly: GCF_040938575.1. Taxonomy (NCBI): domain Eukaryota; kingdom Metazoa; phylum Chordata; class Amphibia; order Caudata; family Ambystomatidae; genus Ambystoma; species Ambystoma mexicanum. The sequence continues at coordinate 287,249,744 of NC_090932.1, read as the reverse complement.
AAGTACTTAAATGATTGATATCACTTGTGATGGTGGAAACTCTATTAGTCATGGTATGGATTCCATCAGGGCATTTTTTGGCAGCACTTGGCATACCAGTGCCAACCCATGTTGTTTTTTCGCATGCTTGCTATTCACACTTTGCCTTTTGTGAGTAGGAATAGCTGGCATTTGGTAACCACTCACACTGGCATCTATTCCCTGATCTGCGGCTGCACTCTCCCTCTCTGGCGGGATGGCACAGGAGGAGGGGGCGCCTGTGGCCGTTTCCAATCTGGCAGAGCATAGGGTCCACTGATTGGACAGAGTCCAGACCCTGCTGCTCACTGCCAGAGAGGAAGCAGTTCATTTTGCTTAACATACCAGCAATAGGAAGACACCAGCGCATGCTTCTGAGGTGTGCATGCTAGACACCTGTTTTCAGCCTATGTGGGTTATTTCCCCATACCTAAATGTGCTTGACTGTGAAAGTAGCTGCACATGACTGTCGCAAAAGAACAGAATGGCCATCATAACCTGTGCACATTGGCAACCGGGTGAGTACATGAGCCACAATATGTGTACACGTCAGAAAATGCATGTCAGGAACAAAAGAGGTGATCAAAAGAGTCACAATAACATGTTTCATGCAATGTACACGCGAATCACAAAATATGTACATCGATTGCAAGTTGGGAACACGGATCACGGGCTGTTTCCGCTGATCACTAAATGTGTACATGTTTCACAATGTTGGCATGCAGGCTATATAACAGACTCAAGTCAAAATGTGCACACAGCCAACTGTTGCAACTTTAGGATAGCTAACACTTTTAGCTGATACACTCACGTTTAAGTCTGTTGCAAATCTCACTATATAATAAAAGGACAGGTGTATGTTTGTCTAATGCCGTCATGCGCAGTAGAGGCTGCCTGAATGCACAGAATGCCTTAGGATATATAATGGTCCAATTCGCCTGTTGTCACCGCTAGAGGGAGCTGTAGGCTTAGGATCTATAGTGGTCCTACTGTGTTAATGAAAACCTGCACTTTTGCCCGTGTACACAGCCCTGTACACTAGTTTTGAAATAAATTGCAGCCCTGACTGCGTTAAATCGCTACGATAAAGCTGCAATATTAAAAAAAAAAAAAAAGTGCATCAATCACAATCCTGGTTTGGGATTTTGGAATATCTCTTCCTTTTCCTCTTCAGCAATGACGTCACGATCACTTGTTTCTGCATGGGGAAACTGCTCTTCCTCAAAAATGAGCAGACACTGTTCACAATATGTGCTGTTTGTTTACAACGTGCACAGGGGTAACCACAAAATATAGGCATGAATGACAATAGGAAAACAAAGTTCACAATATGCACACGTGTACCAATATCCTGACTGCTATCTTAGTATGCAGCCCTAGATCGCAATATGCATATCAGTCACAAGGTACAGCCATGCATCACAAAACACTGACAGGCAAAGCATTGTGCACACCACTGACCACGTGACACAGGCCGTAGGCGTAAGCAACATACAGACATGAATCGCAAAAGGCACTCAAAGAGCAGGATCGATACACAGAGAGGTCACAGTTTGCATGCTCCTCACCACAAGTTACAAGCAGAGATCAAATGCGACAGAATGCAGACAGGCGTCCCAATAAGCACACATATAGAAAAGTGTGCACATTTGTCAGGGATGACAATTTCGAAATAAAGATCAAAATGTGCATCTAATGATCATGGGATAAACACATCAGTGACAAGGCACACACTTAAGTGGATCAGAATACATCAAACAGGTCACAGTATGATGGTACGATTCAATGTGCAGTCTCCTGTCATAACATGCAGATACTGTAACAGATATGCACACACGTCATCTGGTGCAGATATCTGTCACGGTATGCACACAAAGGAGACATAGTACAATATCGAAAGATCATAACATTGACAGGTCATGTGCCATATATAAGTGAAAAGAGAGTCTGTCACTTTTACATGCATGCCAACTTGCCCCATTGGAATTGAAAGATGATCGTCCAGTCCATTTTTTTACCTTAGCATTCTGGGGCTTGCAGTCCTGGATTTATAACTCAAAAACACAGATGTACAAGTCCCAGAAAAACAACAGGAGTGGCTAAGAATCAATCAAATTGAACTGGGCATGTTTGCAAGAATGTGTTTAAAGCAGTGTTATGCTCAGCCATGCCCTTGAGAAGATGCCATGCCCTTGAGAAGATACCATGCCCTTGGGAAGATGCCCTGCCCGTGCAGGTTTACTTATCAGTCATCGCCACACAGTTAGGGAGAGTTCAGCATGTTCAGGGAGACCTGATCATTTGCAGAGGCAAACATGCTTCATGTTATGAGTGAGTTCGATGTTGTGAATTGAAAATGGCCAAAGCACAGCAGAGAACCCCTTGTTCCTTGAGGTTATACAATGACCTTGGAAGCATGAGATGCTCACATCACTGAAGCTGTTTCCAGCACATAATGCCACCCCAGCAGGAGGCATGAGTTCATATGTGGCACCATCAGCATTCCCAGAAAATCACTCATTCTACAAGTAGCAAAGGGCGCCAACCCACTCCAACTCCGGGTGACCTCATGACTGCGGGGATGCTGGGATGAGGGGAGGGAGTCCCCAAAAAATGTGGCTTTTCACCATGAAAATTATTAAGAATGAGAGTCTGTGCCGGAGCAGAGGAATAATAGTGGTTTCTGAAACAAGGGTGTACATTACCTTTAAGTAAGAGCCGAGACAACCTCCCCAATTTTGGGTGCCTCAATATTTGCAGCACATTATAATAGCTAATGGTGGACCAGCATAACTACCGAGAGGCCCCATGCCATGCCTGGCACCTTCTTGACCTATGTTTTGCATGCTGGGACTTGTACGGCCATACTTTTAATGGCACACATTACATTATAGGTACTGGCACCCAAAAGTGAGGACCGGCTAAAGGTGCCACATATGACATGGGGCCACTGGGCGGATATCGCCGGGAGCGGGTGGAGTGATTCTATAGCCCTGGTATTGAACGCCTTTCAGCACTGATCAGGGAGAAGGTGTAATGACACACGTTGATGTCCTCAGGATAAGTTGCAGTGATTGAATGACCTGGAAACACTCACTCGTTGTCAGAACTAAGATGAGAGATGCATTGGCAATTTCAATGGAAGTTTCGTGTGTAACTGTTGTTAAAATGAGCTGGTTTCTACTGGTCATTAATGGGAGTAAACCATAGTGGTAATGCAATTGGTGCACCGGTCACCATCTGTCACAAGGTCCCCAATGCGAACTACCTAGTCTTCCAATCAGTGCCAATGACTGCATCCACGAAGCGAGCCTGTTATGAGACTCACTGCCAATGCCGGTCTACCCAAATCCCCTAAGACCTTGCTCTTATTAACATGTGTGTCCAATACAACATCCAGGGCAGTGGTCATTCCGCCATCATTGCTCTGCCCACAGTAATCAGTGCCAGTAACCTTCTCGCTATTGATGAATACTGACAGTAGGCAAGCACACACTCCTTTCAGTAATCCCTAATGAAGCAATAAAAATGAAACCCTCCAGTAGAACTAATGATGAATGGTGACCCGGTAACTGATGGGTGGTTGCATGGGGGCAACATGTGGCACTGATGCTGAGTTAAGTCAGACCTGGAGTATGCAGTGTTTAATTTGAAAAAAAATAAGCACCAGGGCTAAAATATTTTCTAGCACTGATGTGACACTGCAGGTGGCCAGTTCCCCACAACTGCTGCCACCACCCATAGGTGCTCCCCACAGTGTCGAGATATTTGGGGTTACACTACAGCTCATTGTGGTTCATGGATGCGCTATCACTAGTTCATACTTAAAGTGAGTCTGAGTCAATAAGTGCTGTAGATCAAAAAAAAGTGCCAGGGCTGATCCCTAGCAAACACCCCCACAGATTAAGCACTGCATGGGTGAGAGAGTAACTGGCACTGATGGTGAGTGGGAACTGAGAGGGATTAGTAAAGACATAGGACCAGTGCTGAAAATGGGCCCTTTTGCTGATGAGAGGGCACCGGCACTAATGGTGAGAGAGAATACTGATATTCATGAATGGGTGCCATGGTACAGAATGCCATGCCAGTGACAAGGATAGTAACTGAGTGTCCCATGGGCATACAGTGGGAGTTCCTGGTCACATGCCCTATAATGAGACACTGGGTATACCATGTAATTACATGGAATACAGAATGCTGCACAGACTAGTCATACAAATGGTGTACCTGGGCAAATGTTGACACTGCCTGGACATATGATGCTAATATACCCGGTGATGGCTACTTCCAAACCAACCTAGACGTGTAAAAATTCAGCAGAAGTCTAAAATTGAAAAGATTCTTTGCATCCACCACCTTTATCAAACCAACAAAAGCATTGGAGATCCCATCTGAACTAATTATATCACATTCTATGGATACAGTAGACTTACTCAACTTTCAGGAAGAGATAAACATTCACACGATAGAAACATTTGCATCATACCTTGACCTCAACATAGGATTATCAGAAATGACAGAACTAAAACAAAAATCAACATTCTATCCACGTCTACCTATGGATAACATAAATGACATTTTTGAAAAGGCTGTTCTACAAGATCTACGGGAAATATACTTAGCCAAACAAAAACCTACAAACATAAGGTACAGCTTCACACCTTTGGAGAGACAAGCTATTCTTGAATTATGTAAGGATGATACTATTACAATCAAACAAGCGGATAAATGCGGCAAGATAGAACTTCTTAATACAAATGATTACATTCAAATGGCACAAGTACATCTGAACAATAGTGACTGCTACGAAAAATTGAAAGAAAACCCACTGCCCAATCTCATTCAAGAATGGAAAAGTTTCAGTATTCACTGGTTTGAAGAAGGGCTTCTCTCAGAGGATGAATATGACTACATGAAAAATTCACATCCAACATTAGCGAGCATTTATTTTTTGCCCAAAATACATAAAAATTATGAACATCTTCCACCAATTAGAACGATTATTAATAGCATTGGTTCTGTAACAGAACCGATATCCGAGTATATAGATAAACATTTACAGCCTTTAGCGACCAGTTTAGCTTCTTTTATTAAAGACTCAAAGGATATCACCAATCAACTTGAATTGATAAATTGGGAACCAGACTTTAGACTCTTGACATTTGATGTCACCTCATTATATACCAGCATACTCCATACTAAAGGGAGTGAAACAACACAAGAATTCCTTAAAACAAGATCTATTTCCTACCACAAGCAAAATGAAATGATATTTGAAATGCTCAACTTCACACTAACTAACAACATCTTTTTGTTCAATTAAGAACTTTTTAGACAAAAGCAGGGAACTGCAATGGGGAGAAATTTGCCCCTGCTATGCAAAATTGTACATGGAAGGTTATTAAATTCATTACGCATGGCAACACCCTTCCTTCACAAAAGCAAATCAAGTCATCTACTGGAGTAGATTTATAGATGACATTTTAGTAATATGGAAATTATGCAAAAATTCCCTACTAGAGTGTCATGAATAACTCAATCAAAACCAATACAACCTTAAGCTAACCATGGAAGAAAGTGTGGAAAGAATTAATTTTTGGGATATAGAACTATATATTGTGAATAATCAGATCCACTCTACTCTTTATATTAAACCCACTTCTGGAAACAGCATCTTACAAACCAATAGTAACCATCCAAGACATACAATTCATAACATACCATATGGGGAATATCTCAGGATTTAACGCAATTGCACCCAACAAGAGGAATTGGAAAAACATCTATCATTAGCACGAACTACATTTTTAGACAGATGATACACCAATAAACAATTGAAAGAAGCATACACCAAAACAAAGGACAGAACCAGGGAAGAATTGCTACAAAATAAACCGAAACAGTATCCCAATGTGGAAAAACAAAAATTGAGATTCATAACCACTTACAGTACGGAAGCTAACCAACTCTTGAACATTTAAAAAAAAACGTTTTCATTTGCTATTATTGGATGCAAACACAGCATCACATCTGGAAGATTCTCCCTGCATTACATATCGTAAAGCAAAAAATATAAAAAATATCTTGTGCCCATCACATTTTGTAAAAACAGGATACCAAAGGGCAAAACTAAACTATGGCAATCAACAAGATTTATGGGCAATTACAATTGTGGAAATTCCCATATTCGGCAAATAGAAAAACAAAGATTATCTGGCAAAATGGTTGCGAATATACAATTAAGGATTTTATTAATTGTAACACGAAATTTGTGGTTAATGTTGTACATTGCGTATGTTCTAAACTTTACATTGGGAGCACAATGCGACTGCTAAAGATTTGAATTGCTGAACATCTTCGAACCATAAAAAACAGAGACTTGAGATACCCTCTGAGCAAACATTTTTTTCTAGAATATACTCAAAAACAAATTAAAGACATCACATTTTATGGCCTGGAACACATTGACACTCCAGCTAGAGGAGGAAACAGAGAAAACGTGTTAAAACAGTGAGAAGCAAACTGGATATGTATCATTGACTGCTGTAACACTGGACTCAATTCGGACACAGAAATGGGTGACTTTCTCTAACTGGAGAATGGTGATACATTAAGTGCAAATGATATAACCATATGTCTTATTCAACCATAAGATCGTCATTGTTTCTATGTATGTTTAGAGCAAGTGCTAGGTGACACCAGTATATCATGTAACAACCTGGAATACAGAATGGTGCACATACCGGCACTAATGGTGAGAGAGAATACTGATATTCATGAATGGGTGCCATGGTACAGAATGCCATGCCAGTGACAAGGATAGTAACTGAGTGTCCGATGGGCATACAGTGGGAGTTCCTAGTCACCTGCCCTATAATGAGACACTGGCTATACCATGTAATTACATGGAATACAGAATGCTGCACAGACCAGTAATACAAATGGTGTACCTGGGCAAATTGTGACACTGCCTGGACATAAGATGCTAATACACCCTGTGATGGCCCGGTGTCACCAGTTAGAGTAAAGACCTATGCACACAACTGGTTCATAAGACTTCCCTTGAAGTGTCACCATGGTGCCACAACAGGCTATTTCTTTCCTTAAAATAATTATTGCCATGGGGCATTGGCTGGCTGCCGTGCATATCCCAGCACTCTATGCTGACCACTGACAACTCTCCACCTCATACGACTAGCCATTCTTTTATCACTCAAGGGAAGTGTTTGCTACCTAGCCCTGTGTACCTGGGGGTATGCAATACTACCAGATGCAATGACCTGGCATCATAGGGCCAGGCACTCCCCATGACTGAATTCATGGCCAGATACTCCAACTCTATATGAGGCAATGGAAGGCAGTACTCGTCATGCAGCGTGATGCGTTGCAGTCCCCTGCTAGATCCCTTTGTAAAGTACTCCAAGCCCAAACACTAACACAACCAGAGGTATATGCATCACACACCCAAAAACCCGAACACTGACACAAAGCACATCCCCTTAAACCACCCATTCTCCCATACTCCATAGATTCACTCATCTACGCACTGCACAGCACATGCACTTCACACAATCCAGTCCTATTGGCTATACATGCTTTTTCTGCTGGTCTTTTTCTTATAATTCCTAGATTCTGGATTCTTTCTCAATAAACACATGATTAAAATTGATGATTGCAACATTACCTTTACATCAGCTTATTATTATTATTACTATAATAAATACTAATAGCTGGGTCTGCAGATGGGTGGACTAATGCATCCGCCTCAGAGGTCAGTGTTGGATCTCATGGTCACAGATTGAAACCGTGACAGATCTTCCTAGCCCCTCATCCTTCTGAAGTTGATACAATGTGAGCCATTGTGTTGGGTAACCATAAACATCCGTTATTTGTGTATAGCGCTAAATGTATGTTCCCTGAGGAAGAGCAATGTTCTTGAAACACGTGCAGACATAACGTATTTGTAGAAAAAATTGCTAGCTTTCTTTGATTGATCGAAACAATGATATTAAAAACCATTTAAACGGTATCAGGTAATATTATCCCCATATATATGGTCGCCGTAAATAATATCGCCGGGAAAAAGTGGTGGCAATATTATTTGGGTGACCATATATATGGGGACAGCGGCAGCGGGGGTTGCAGGGGTGTCCCCCGGTCCCCATGAAGAAAAAAAAGGTTTGGGAGTTGCGGGGGTGTCCCCCGCATGTTCCATGTAATAATGTCCCCACAAAAAACGGCAATTTTTCGGCGATTTTTTTGCATGGCAATATTTTTGCGGGGACATTATCACATGGAACCATTTAAACATGAGTTTAAGAATGACAAAGATCATTGAGACACAACAAATGAATACATTTTTAAACATTGACACATTGTATTTTCTGAGATAATCTATATCACAGGATGCACACCGGCATATCCACAGACACTGTGGTTGTGTAGTGTTTTCAAATATAGCAGCAGTATTGTGAAGTGCTGGTAATGTACCATTAGCAGTATAGCAGGCCTAGTGAGAAGTGCTGGTATCTGCTGGCTCATTATAAGAGCCACAATAATGAGGAGATGTCATGGTAGTTTTCTCTTTCTGTCTGTCATCTCTCTCTCACACACACACAGGCTCTCTCACTCTTTCCCTCTCTCTCCTTCTCTCTCTCTCTCTCTCTCTCTCTCTCTCTCTCTCTCTCACACACACACACACACACACACACACAATTTATTGACAAGAAGACTCTCTTTGCCTGGTTTGTGATTACCCCTGTTCAGAAGACCCCATTGGGTTCAATGTTCACTCCAGACACAAAAAATCGTTTCTTTCCCAAACACCTACTTTATTCACCAGTATCAGGAGTCATAAAGGGAATAAGCGTACAAGCTATTATTTTGACTTTTGCCAGTGCAAGGAAGAGGTCAGGCTAGCCATAAAATAAACATTTCCTCATATTTCATTATCACTGTTGTTCTCTGGACTGTCAATGATCTTGTGGTCTCTCTGCAGACTGTCGATCATTCTTCTACAGGATGTGGCTGATGTGTCCTTCTTCCCATCAAGGAGGCAGTATCTGTAAAAGAGAAGCACATCTTTAAATCACATTTACCAACAGGCCCAGATGTCTTTGTGTGTGTGAGAACCTGGAAACAAACCATACAACACGATCTTGGCAGTGATGTTCCTTGTGCGAAAACCAGCTTCCCAGCTCCACGGTCCGGTCCCACAACAGGTCTCTGGCATATGCACAGTCCCAGAAGAGGTGGTACCCCATCTTATTCGCTGTGCAGCTTCTCAGGGAATTCTTAAAGTGGTTGAGTCCTCTGGCTTGGAGGAAAGTTCTCACTGGCAATCCTTCATAGTCTACCATTCTGGAGAAATCTTTGATCTAGTTGGCGAGTTTGTTCAATGTAATGTTCTCCCACAGATGCTCCGATGTTGCTGAAGGTAGGGTGTGAATCAGCTTGCAGACGTCTTTCCCCAGGATCCTTGTGTAGATCCATTTAATTGTCCACTGGTATGTGGTGATGGCCTTCAGATGGAATTCCTTCATATACCTTTCTGTTTCTGTGTAGCTACAGCACCTTCCTTTTGTAGGGGATACTGCTGTCTGACTCTGCCTATCCCAGTCATCTCCTAATTGGATGTAACAATCATTGGGAGTCATGCGTGATGCTCACAGCTGCTCTTCAAGGTGATCCTTATGCAGTTGCAGGTGAAGATGCTTCTAAGGTTGGTGGGACTCATTGCCCTCCCATGCCGCAATCCTTGTACATGATGATCTTCGTCACTCTGTCAACCGTCGATTTCCAGATGAAGTAGAAAACCACCCAGATGTTTGTCTTTGCCATCCTGTTCTTCACAGGCTGTAGCACCAGCAGCACTTTATTCCTTAGGGTGAGTCTTTTCCCCTTGAGGGTCATTTGAAGGAATCTTCAAACTCCTCTCATCTGCTTGGCCACTTATTCTTTCAATGTCTTCTCTGTGGCTCCATCTCATCTGAAGGGCAGTGGCCTGTGTGTTGTGTTCCAGTTTCCGAAGAGCATGATGTCTGACTGTACATTTGATCTTGGCCTTGGCCCTGGACGCTTTGCCAATGTACTCGCAGGTCTGCACTATGGCCTTCACGGAGTGAACATCTTTGCAGAATACTCAGATGTTGTCCATATAGTAGGAACATTACTCGCCTCTGCCATTACTTTGTGGCACTTTCATCCATCTGAAGGCACTGTTGAAATGACTGGAGGTTACATGCATAGCACTGAAGGTACAGTCATTTAGGTTCATGCAGTATCATATGTGGCTGCAGCCACCTCCATCAAGTCATCACCACCAACTGACCGAACTGTACATTCCATCACTTGACAACTACATTATAACAAATCTAGAACCTTATATAATTCTATGCACTTGACAACATAAGGGAAAGGGAAAGGAAAACAAGGAGAAAGGAGCTGTGGGGACAGTGCAAAGGAGTAGGAGAAGTACATTATATAAGATGTCTTGTCTGATGTGTTTGGCAAGGAGCTCTGTGACGCAAACAGAGGAGGAGAAACAGTGGACAGCTTTGTCTGAGCCTTGACTCCACAGGGAAGGAGGTGGCCTTCCAACCGTTAAGCATAGCATTGCTAAAGCTGTCAATCTATGTTGAGTTCACCATGTCATATAACCCAGCCCCATGGCCTAGGGACTCATGGGAGACTCGGCCAAATGTCCTGTCCTGATCAAAGCAAACCAGAGTCACTAAGTCTCTCCTGTCCTTCATGCATCCCTGATCATGGCGAGGCTGTCTCCAACCTGGTGACCAGGAATCCCATGGGACTGGTCGAGGTGGACTATCTTCCTGATCCCCCTTTTCAGATGGTTAGCCATGCCTTTACTGAGGTTATTGTAGTTAACATTCAATTCAAATTAAGTTCCAGAGTTCTCTGTATAGCTTGTCTCGGAGACAGTCATAGCCTGAAGTCTTTCCACTCATGGAGATTATGACAGCCAGGTGTAACTCCAGCAGCGTGAAGGATGAATTGAGGCACACTCTCCCTTCCAGGTCCGATGTATTTGATATCTCAGCAAGGAATGTGGCGCAAGGGCTCCCTCCAACATCTTTGGTGAGTAGAGGTTACCTGTGATAGAATACCATTTGCAAGGTTGGTATAGTCTAAGCTTTTTTGATTTTGAATGTAAAATGATGCTTGTAATTCTGAGATCTGCTTATCAGATTTCACTTTCATTGTATTACCTGCTAAAGAAAATTGGAAAAGTGGCCCACTGACACCAACCACAGCTGCCCTTTTGTTGGCAAGATGGCAGGTTCAGAGTGTCATGTGCATTTCCTCAGGCAGCCTGCTGGAACACAAACTTCCAACAGCCAAGGACTGCCAGGTTTAACAATGGGCAGCCCCCATCAAAATTAAACATAATTGTGTATCTGCTGGGCCTGGTGGAAGTTAATAATGAAATATAAGCTATGTCTGCTTAAGACATGGTGATCTCCGGGAATCCAGTATTTTTGGTGTTGTTATAATGTGAGTTTATTTCCTAGAGACCTTCCTGTCAGAGTCTCTTGCCTTTTCACTGTCTGGGACTATTTTTCAACCAAAGCATCTTAGCCCCAGAAAAAGCTTTTGTCTTCCCCTAGAAAGGCCTGTGTCTTTCCAGGAAGACAGGAACTTCCCCTGGAGGGCATGGAGAGGGCCAGTGCTTCCAAAGACTGGCTCTGCCACCCAAAGGAATTCCCATGAGGGTAGTAATTCATAGAGACTCTTTGATGTAGTCCGAATGAAGAAGGCGGTGGAGGAGAGTAGCCCAACGATAGAGGGTTTCCACTATCTTAGTATTTCCTAGGGCTCCCAAACGTCCTGTGCCCCCTCTGTCCTGTAGACAAAGCACTCTGGATAAGGCATCACCAGATAGAAGATTCTGAAACTGCAGCCGGGATTGTACCCCTTACAGAAGGGTAGAAGGGAATCAATATGCTGTGGATTTGTAGAGGATTGTATATTAAAGGGGTTGGAGATGACCCTCCTGTTGCATCATCTTTGTACTAATGAAGAAGGATTACAACTGGAACGAGATTCGAAATGCTGACTCAACCCTTCACCCCCGTTTCCTGTTCTTCACCAATTCAAGCCAATCACCACTACAGGACAGGACTGCATCGCTGGACTATCTTGAGCCAACTATACTGTCTCAAAAGCCACAATCCATTGGGAACAATTGACTCAAAAACTCTTGATGCTGACTCGATCCATTACAAAGTGCCTAGAAGCCTGGCTTCATGTTGTTGAACTTCAAAACAAGCATTAAAGGTATTTTAAGTGGTTCTCACCCCCTGGTCTTCCTTAAAGGGCCCTACTGACTAATAAAACCCCATTCTCTACCTTTCTAAAACACATCTTAAGTATACTTGACATTGCTGCTGAAATGTATGCCTATGCACCCCTGTATTCAGAGCAATGTGCCCCAAGGGCCTCATTACAAGTTGGGCAGGGAGATTAAAATCAGCAGCAATGCAGCAGTAACTTTGTTACTGCTGCATTATCGCTGCATTACCACACCACAAAACTATGGCTTGGTGGTGGGGTGGAGGAAAAACCTCAGGTAATTTGACTACCTTACCATAAAACAATTATCACCAGTGCAATTCCTGTGTATTCCATAAATGGGGACTACCACCCCCATAGCACCACTTGTAATCCGTCAGTAATTCCGCCAGACCAAGTGGTGGTAACGGTAAATGCGTTTGGTGATATTTTGGTGGATTTACTGCCAAAATAGCACCAAACTTCGAATGAGGCACAAAGTATGTACCTCATTACAAGTCTGGCAGGAATTCAATGGTAAATCCATGGTATTACTTCCAGCTGTTACCACCAATCAATCCATTGGAATTATTACTGGATTATGAGTGGTGGCACAATGTTGTTAGCTCCAATTTTTGGAATCCATAGGACTCTACAGGGAATTTGGGGGAATTTCCTGTGGGATTTATTGACCCACTCCGCTATGCTATGCAGCATCACCCTGCCAGTTATGGTGAAAGAAACTGCAACAATGGCGGAAAAAAACCTTTTGCGAGCAAAAAACATACAAAAAACCTATAAAAACCGTGGGCTTCAGCACACAAAAAGAGGGATGCGCCACCTGCCACCCATGGTGCATGTGCAGTGGAATAGAGCACACCCTGCAGAAAATGTGCCAGTGGGCTCCATGAGCAGCAAACATAGCGCAGAGAGAGAAGCAGCACTTTGCAAGTGAAACCCCAAAATGTGCCTAAAAATGACATCTGCTTTGTTGCTAAAAAAAACCAAAATGCCTATAACACAACACTCCTCAACATTCACAATCTTGCCTGGTGCTACAATTCATGTATCTAATGAAGTATTGTGAACATACAAAGTCCTAATGTGAAGATCAAAACATTGTTCAGACAAACTGGATTGTCTGAGAACTGACAGCCCATGCCAAAATCTGGGTGCAGTACCCTGGGCTACCTGAATGACAGCTGTCAGATGAGTTACTGATGAAACTTCAAAGTGAGCTAAAACTAAAAGTCTGCTGGATTAGCAAACATAACAAGGATTGTTGCCAAAAAGGAATACAGATTTTAGCTGTGTTTTTGATCCCACAGATTTTAAGGCTAAGAAAGTAATGTATTTATGTTAGATGTAACAAATTTGTTTTTTGCTGGATTTAAGAAGTTAATTAGCCTGGCTGAGCTGCAAGAACTGGAAAAGCAGGTTTCTCCCAGAAGGAGGGCCTTTCTCTTAGCAGAAACACACTGGGAGATGTTAATTGCACGTTAGAACAGACTTGTGTCTACAGAAAGAGAAGGAACAATGAGAAGCCTTTCAGCCCAGGAAGTGGAGGTGTGAAGGTGATCGTAAACTCTCCTAGAAGGAGCTTCCCCCAAGGAGGGGGATGCACTGGACTCCCAGGAGAGACAAAGGGGTGGAGCCAAGCAACCATCTGCTGTTAAGAATGAACAATGAACATTTTTTAAAAAGACTCATAACTTGTTCGTCAAAGTGGTGAAAAATATAGAAAGGACAGAGTTGTTAATTTAAATTATGGCTGCACGTTTGAAGGGGCGGTAGAACTGTGTGACATGTTCTGGACAGGAATGGCAATGTATGTGGTTTTATGCGAAATGTGTTAATGTTAGAATTGTGAAAATTTACATGCACATCCCTATGTTAAACACACACATTTGTGGAAAGTTGCATAACATTTGGCAATTGTGTTCATAGCAGAAAGGACAAAATTCTGTAGAAAGTTGAGACAAGATCCCACCACTGCAGGGTTTTGAGGAATAAGTGCTACATAAAATGTGGCATCTTTGTGTGTAATTTGTATAAAGGTGACTAACGTAGAAATGTGTATTTAGTATAAAATCTGATTTTGAGACCAGTGGCTAAAGGGACGTCTCTGGCGACTGTAAAGCAAACCACAAAATGTGACATCATCCGGCCTTGATCCATTCACTCAAATTGCAAGGCAGAGATTAATTTTTTATCCTATCCCAATTTACAGGGGCAAGCTTAGCTAAGCCGGCCCATACACTCACTTTGTGATGTCATTTTAAAGCATAAATAGAGACAGCTGACAACACATAGGGACTCACTGATCCAGTCACTTTCCTGATTCCGGCGAAGCACTCTGATCCAGCATTCTACATCCAGCTTTAACATCCTCCCAGAACCAGATGCCAAAACTCTTGCCAGCAATAGAGAACTATTGATTTCAGCAAGGCCCACATTCTCCAATTTATTCTCTCTACCCAGTGAAGCGCTGTGTGGTGTGAGAAGGCCTTTTGAACCAGTATCCTGAAATTCTCTGGCTTGCCACCACTAGGCTTGCCTGAGGAACTCGCTATCGGACTGATTGAAATATCCACAAACAAGAAGGACAGATCCTGTGAAAAACCGGTGACCGGTCTAGCTTATCCAATCCCGTGCCTGATGTGCTATTCTTCCTAGACCAGATCCAATCCATGACCAGAACTGACGGTCCAATTTAATAACTTATTTTGTGAGTATTAATAGGAAGAAACGGGATCTCTAGTATCTTTACAATGCCTTATCCCAATCTCAACCCATCCTATCATTTAATTCAGAATCATGTCAGAACCTTTCCTGCGCTGATTTTTCTCACTTGTTTTATAAAATCATGAGTCATTAGTGATTTTGAGTAAGAAAAGTAAATCCCAGAACCGAAACTAGCGTATCACACGTGAAGGGTTACACTGGCCACGTAACTGTGGAAATTCACGTGTGACATTCTCTTTTTCATAGTCATATTCTAGTGTAAGCAAACCCAAAGTGCATTTCCGTTTTTCCATTCTCGCGCCTATTTTAAAAAAACAACCTTTACTTAAACCTCTATAACTCCCTGAGTTTTTGTGATATAAATGAAATTTCAACTCCTACTTGTACCTAACACCCGTAGCTATCCACAGAACGATTCTTCTGTTATCGCGAATATCGCGCAAGTAAAAGTTTGCAGCGAATTACAATTCTGAGAAATTTTACACGTGTGAAATAGCTTTAATTTTTTTCTGTCTTGGACTTTAAGATTTCAAATGCTTTTCTTTGGACTAAATCATTGTTTGTGATTGTGTACAACTGTTCAAAGTGGCTCCCATAGGAATTTATAACAATTTAAGTATTTTTGACCACATTTGGGGGGTAATTCATAGAATTCAGCGCACAAGTGGCGCACGTGGCTGGTGCACAGTGTGCGCGTGTGGCAGTCTGCACCAGCCGTGTGCGCCAAAATCCATTTCCGCGCACAGCGTATTCATGGATTTTAACATCCATAACCAGCCGTGGCGCAGAAGAGTGGTGCAGCGACACTGCAGCAGTGCCAATTACGCCCCCAACCCCTCCCCGTGAGCCATGAACAGCGCACAAATCCCGTACATGGCACACAGGCCAGTCGACCAGCATACAGCCCCCCAACCACGAAAACATTGTAAAAAACCCCACGCACCCCTCCGAAACACGTACCCCGCTGCATGGGAAGAGTCACACGTGAGTGGCCCTGTGCGAGCGGGGTACGTGTATTTTGGGGGTGTGCGGGAAGTTTGCGAGCGGGGTACGTGTATTTCGGGCGTGAGCAGAAGTTTTACACGCGATTGGCCCTGTGCGTACGGGGTACGTGTATTTCGAGGGTGCCCGGGAAGTTCTACAAGCGATTGGCCTTGGGCAAGCGAGGTACGTGTATTTCCGGGGTGCGCGGGAAGTTTTACACGCGATTGGCCCTGTGCGACCGGGGTACGTGTATTTCATGGGTGTGTGGGAAGTACTACACGCGATTGGCCTTGGGCGAGCAGGGTATGTGTATTTCGGGGGTGCGCGGGAAGTTCTACATGCGATTGGCTTTGGGTGAGTGGGGTATGTGTATTTCTGATGGGTGCGCGGGGAGTTTCACACGCGATAGGCCTCGGGCGAGCGGGGTACGTGTATTACTGTGGTGCGCAGGAAGTTCTACATGCGATTGGCCCTGTGCAAGCGGGGTACGTGCATTTCGAGGGTGTGTGGGGAGTTTCACACGCGATAGGCCTTGGGCGAGCGGGGTACGTGTATTTCGGCGGTGCGTGGGAAGTTTTACACACAATTGGCCTTGGGCAAGTAGCGTATGTGTATTCTGAGGGGTGCGCGGGGAGTTTCACACGCGATAGGCCTTCGGCAAGCGGGGTACGTGTATTACTGGGGTGCGCGGGAACTTTCACACGCAATTGGCCCTCTGCAAGTGGGGTACATGTATTTTGGGGGTGCGCAGGGAGTTTCACGCGCGATAGGCCTTGGGCGAGCGGGGTATGTGTATTTCGGGGTTGCGCGGGAAGTTTAACATGCAATTGGCCTTGGGTGAGTGGGGTACATGTATTCTGAGGGGTGCATGGAGCGTTTCATACGCGATAGGCCTTGGGCGAGCAGGGTACGTTTATTACTGGGGTGCGCGGGAACTTTCACATGCGATTTCGCTGTCTGAACGGGGTACGTGTATTCTGAGGGGTGCGCGGGAACTTTCACACGTGAAATCGCTTGCAGAGCGTAGTACGCGCATCCAGTGGGGTGCGTGGGGTGTTACACATGCGAATTGCCAGTGTGGGTCCTCCCAGTTGTGCCCTCAACCCCCTCCCCAGCCCATGCAGGCAGCCCACACCACAGGGGACTACCCTGCACCCCTGGTCATGTCCCGCAGGCAGCCCATCCACCATGGGCATGCCCCCCAGCCAGCCCACATGTCACCTTGCACTAGTGATCACCGACTCATGTCCCTCAGCACTCCCACCCACCCAGCATTGAGGGGCACCTGCCAGCAGGCCCCGACTCATGTCCCTCAGCACCCCCACCCACCCAGCATTGAGGGGCACCTGCCAGCAGGCCCCGACTCACTGCCCAGCATTGAAGGGCACCTGCCAGCAGGCCCCGACTCATGTCCCTCAGCACCCCCACCCACCCATCATTGAGGGGCACCTGCCAGCAGGCCCCGACTCATGTCCCTCAGCACCCCCACACACCCAGCATTGAAGGGCACCTGCCACCAGGCCCCGACTCATGTCCCCCCGAACACGTCATAAAGATGCACAATCATGGGCATCATGTGCACCAAAATCCCACAGCACGCCACCCCAGTCGTGAGAGGCAATCAAGTCCCCAATCCACCCCACACTGAAATGACTATTCCATGACACAAACCGAAAGTCAACTATGTACATCAAAACATGTCACTCACACACACACACTGGGTGCAAGTGATTGTCTAAATCCACTTTTTCACATGCAGTAACCCAATGAGCGAATACCACACATGGAAGTAAGAAACAAAAATGTATTATAAACAAAATGAATGAAATGAAATGAAAGCATAAAACATAGTTCAAACGATGAAATGAAATGTATGTCAGAAACAGAATAAAAAAAACATATGAAGAACAAATCCAAAGTGATGAAAAAAAAACATTTGTCCAATCTCACGGTCCACCAAATGAAATCCAAATGAAACGTAAATTGAAAAATCCATTGATACATGGTGATAAATAAAATAAAATCCTCACATGATCCACTGTTCAACTATGCACACCGAGTTCATCCAGGGTCCATGAGCCCAACAAAAGAAATGAAACCTATCCAAAAAAATACCTAAGAAAAGAACTATATACAAATGTGTGGGGCATAGTCCAAACACCCCAAATCAAAGGAAAACTAAAATGAAACCTAACACTAAAAACTATATACAATGGCGATGGGCTAGTCCGAAGGCTCACTTTCCGATTTCCCGGGCCAGGGTATCATCGAACTCCTGCTCAATGTCCTGGAGGTGGTCCTCTTCCATGGCCCCAAGGGTTCACAGGGACGATGCCATGTCGACCTCCAACTCCCTGCGAATTGCCTCGAGGCACTCGGCCCACCTCAGTGCCTTCCGCATGGAGTTCTCCGCCCTGACCATTGTGAGCCGAGCCTCGTCCGTCCGCCCGCCGCCGCTCCGCATCTATGGCGTGGCCCAACCGCTGCCACACGGAAGATACTACCAATCCTGGGTCCTCCTACCCTCTGGCCGATGCCTGCCCCTCGGATGTTGAAGGCCCCTAGCCATCATGGCTCCCACCTTGTTGCTGCTGCTGCTATGCCTGTGCCTGTGCCCTGGCTCTTGCTGCTTGCACATCCTCCTCCGGCTGGGGTGCAGTTGTTGTGGTGGCCACCCCTGCTGGACGTCCGACTCCTGACTGTGGCAGGGATGTGTCCTCCACCAGCCTGGCCGCTGGGTCAGAGGCAGCTCCACAGGGTACCCAGGTGATACATGGGTGGGAAGATGGCATGGAGGACGACTGGCACATAGGGGGTTCAGGTGAGGAGGGGATCAGAAGAAGGTCCAGCATACAGAGGAATCCAGCCCTGGTGACCCATCCCAGTAGGTCAACGCGGTCAAGGATGCCTCCGAGATGACATGCAGTGTCTTCACGAAAACACTGCAGGTCACCTTGCATGCCCGGTTGACGCAACGCTATCCCAGCCAGGACAGGCTCAACCCGATCCCGGATTGCCACGTCCGCAGGGAGAGGAAGGCCTGTTGTTGTGCGCTCATCCCTCACTGAAAACGGGTCTGGACATAGGCATCCCTGCTGGTGTGGGATGATGCAGTCACAGGATCGGGGACAGGATTACACACAGGCACCACCGCGGCGGCCTGTGCTGCCTCCTGTCCCTGCCCGTGCACTGCACCACTAGCACCAGTGGAATCCCCACCTCCAGACCCTGTGTTTGTTCCTTCCACGGCCTCCTCCTCCACCAAACAACCCACCAACCTGGATGACTCTGTGCCATCTTCCTCCGTCGGACCCTTTGGGATCTCAGCTGCCCCTTCTGCTGCCAAGGAGTACACCTCCGATCTCTGCCTCTTGGACCTACCCTCGGCAGCTGCGGCCTGGGACGCGGCACCGGACTCCTCACTCCCCGACGAGATGACAACCTGGGAGGGGAGCCGGGCCTTGCGTCTCTGGCTGGTGGTGCGATCCCTGCCGCCTTGCTCCACAGCACCCTCTCCGCCCTCTTCATCAGTTGACGCTGCAGACAGGGAGAGATAGGACACAGGCATCAGGGCACTGTGCAGTGGACTGATACACACATGACAGTTGTACATGAGTGGCAGTGTCAAACTTCAGACAAGGCATCACACTCCCCAACACACATGTCATTTCAACTCACACACATGAGCAAATCAACAGGAATATCGCACCAGCCAGCACCATCCATACACAAACAACAGCACGAGCAGCCGAAGGTGAGCCTGATGTCACATGCAACACGGGGAGTGCATAACACATGCACACACGCCACCAGACTGACATGCATCTGTACATCTCCACCCCTGCAGTGATAATGTCACCATCCATGTCACATCTGGCAATCATCCTCCTACATGTCAGTGTCACATGCATCCATGTTGCATCACAGTTGCAGACTTGTCACATACAGAAACATGCACATGTACACAGTGCAGATACATGCAGCAGGAACCTACATCCAAGTGTGACACCACAACCATGCTACAGTACATACACATAATTTTCACATGTGCGCACCCACACATGCATTTGCCCAACATGCTTGCCAACACATACACCATCGATGTGTCTCACACATGAGAGGAATCACATGTGGCTGGTTCATGTCCCTTTACATATGCCTCCATACATGGCCCTATACAGACATGTTGAACCTGCACACGCCTTGCACACCACAACACGCACAGCGTACAATCAGTAGGCATGTACACTTACCGCTCGACTCCAGATGGGTCTGCCTCTCAAGGACCTGGACGTGGAGCGCTGGGTGTATACGTTCAAGGACCCTCATTTGGATGGTGGTAAGGCGGAACCGGCACCCCTTGCCATCCGCTGGCTTCAAGAGGCGCCGAGCCTTGCTGAGGGTCCTGGACCTGAAGTCCTCCCAGCGCTTCCAGACGTGTTGAATGTCGCAGACTGCCACCTCCTCCGTGTTGATGGCAGTCAGGATGTCCATCCAGATCCTCTTCCGTCCTTCATTGTCGGCCCGCAAACTTCCAAAGAGGGCATCATACTGCCCCAGGACATGCTCCACCAGGACACCAACTTCACTGGCAGCGAAGCTGGTGGCCCTCTGCCTCTGTGGCTGGGGGTTGCCAGTGGTGCCAGATGGTGTAGACATGGCAACCCCAGAGGCAGGTGTGGGTGGGCAACTGGGTGCTGGGGCTGGGCTGTGGAGTGATGGTATCCCAGTCGGGAGTCTTCAGTTCCAGCAGGGGTGGTCCCAGCAACTGCACCCCTGGCTGACGTGCAGGCACCAAATAGCAGGGCACGTGGGCAGCAGGCAGGCAGGCAGCAGCAGATGGCAGGTGGGAGCATGCTCAGGGCTCTGGGGGGCAGGAATATGGCCTTCTGGGCAGGAGCGTGGTCTTCCGTGTGTTGTTGCGTGTGTGGTCAGCTTGATACAGAGTGATTTGGCATGTGAAAAAATTGCACGTCAGTGTGAAATTCGAGGAAAGGCCCGTAGCACGTAAATGCATCTGTGACGTTACGTGCGGGGGCGTTTCCAACAACACGGGAGCAGAGTGGATCAGCACGTGAAAAAACCACACGTCCGTGTGGGAATGCGTGTAATTCGAGGAAAGGGCCTAAGCGCATAAGTGACATGATGCGCGCAGGCGTTTCCTTCAGCACGGGTTAAAGGTGAGCGGGGCCAGCAGTTCGCTGTACGTGCCTTTCATGGAGACCGACGTGTGTGTTGCTACTTCGTGTTGTTTTGCGCGCCATCTCTACTTCACAGCGGATCAAGGATGTATCTCTTCTTTTGGCGGGGGTATTGGCTAGTGTGTTTTTCATCATCGCGCTAGTCTGACGGTGAGTCGCGCACGCTATTTTTCCCACTGCGGGTGACCCTGTGTATCGCACCCATTTTCGAGGTCATAGTAGCCTGCGTGTCCCATGCATATGCGTTTTTCGTGTTACTGGGTGCCACCGCGTACTGCGGGAGGTTAATTACATGCACGTAGGCTTCAGGGGTTGTGTGCATGGTTTTACTGCAGCTTTGGGGTGCCTGAGCGTTGAGTGACCCGTCACTACATCACCGGGGTCACATACAGCCTTTCAGGTGCAGGGGTGCTGTTAACATCTTGCATCCCACCCCCTTCACCCCAATTATTGCCCAGGACAATTGTGGTGTACACCTCCCATTGGCACTCCTCCATCTGTGCCGGCATTACACCATCTGTGCCATGGTTGGGAGGCCATCAAAAGTGAGAGGCGCCTCAGCTGGGCATCCTCTTCGTGGCAGGCGTAGTCAGGGACGTGGCCGGGGTGATCAGGGAGTAGGGGGACTCCAGGGTGTCCAGGGTGGCCGCAGATGGGGAAGAGGCAGGGGTGCATCACTTGTGCATGATGTTGTGCCATGTGTTGGTGCAGTCATGCCACCACCCCCTGTGGTTCCGGGAGATGCAGATTCTGCATCTGGCACTGGCGCCCGTGTAACCCGGCAGTCCGTTTCATCGACTGCCATGGGCACAAGGGTAGTGGTAGCTGCAGGTGCAGCTGTGGACACCACCACCCAGGCTCAGGGTCTGCCAGTGCAGGGTGCGTTGGCACTTGAGAAGTCCTTGGAAGATTTCCAACAGGGCAGGAGGCAAACCATAGGTGCTCGCAGGGCTGCCCTGACCGAGACACGTGTCCCTGGGGCAGTAATGTCATCTGCTCCCCCGACCAGCCGGGTGTTGGCAAGTGCAGGGGCAGATGCAGCCAACAACACCCCGATTGTGAGTCTGCCAACCAGGACAGTCACGGTCAATGACCCTGGCACAGCAGATGTTGCTGCGCAGGGTCCATTAGAGGGCACCCAGCTGCCACTGACGCAAGTCAGGCCTTTGGTCGTCCCTCCACCTGCCACTCCCTTGGCTCAATCCACCGGTGCCACTGGCCATACTGATCAGGACGGCATTTGCCAGCCAGGGTCTGCCCCACAATCCAAGAGGAGGAAGGTTGCACCTGCAGCCCAGGCTGGGACCCCACACACAGCCACGACCTCCTGCATGTCGAGGAAGAAGCCTTTCTGCAACCAGGAACTGGACTTCCTCATGGACTACGTGTGGGACCACAGCCGTGACATGCTAGTGGGGCCTAATTGTCAGACTATGGCTGCCCACCGTGATACCCACTGGAAGCAAGTTGCTGAACATTTGAGTGCATTCGGCCATGAGGTGCGCACGGCGCAAGAGTGCAAAAAGCGTTGGAATTACCGCAAACGCAGCGCTAAGGCTAAGCGTGCCTCAAATTACAACTTGACTCTGGTGACTGGCAGTGGGCCTGCACCTGAGGAGGAAGACCTCACTCCGCACGAGTCACTCGTTGCAGAGTTCATAAGACCTGAATCGGTCGAAGGAGTGGGAGAGATGCCGGACTTTGATGCCCGGTCCAGTGAGTGTTGCTGCGTGTTTGCTGAGGACATGTGTCTTTTGTGTGATGTGTTGTGCATGACTGCCACTACATGTCACGTGTACATGGTTCTGCTGTGCAAGTAATGTAATGCTTCACTGATGCATGTCTGCTCTGCTGGATGGTGGACATGTGGAGCGGACGGGGACCGCATCACCACTATTGCACCCTACTCACATGCTGGTCACCAGGATGCCCCTCAGGTCCATGTTCCAGCTCACTGGACCTTCTGCATGTAGCCTGCAGTGACCTTGCTCTCAATAGCATGATTGACGTGCATGTGTCCTCTGCCTGCATGCGAGTACTCCACGTAGGCATGCTCCCTTGCCCCTCCACCCCCCCTCTGTAACCCCAATTCCACCTTTGCACTGGTCTGCTTCAATTTTGCCGTTGAGTACTTGCCTGTTCATGCGTCCTGTATACATGCTAACTTCCACCAGCCAATCTGCCAGACATATGCTGTGGTGTACATCCTTTGTAGTTGATGCAGGGTGTCTCACTTGGACTGTGCAGAGGTCAGATGCCCCGCAGGGACATGAGTGCCCATGCATGCTCCATGTGGATTCCATGCATGCCCCTATGTGTCCTTGCCTGGATGATCATTGTAGTACGTGTCCAGGGTGACCTACATTGCATTGCATTTCATCAGCCTTCCCATGGCCACTGTGGCTCAGTCCTGCGTCGCACACATGTTTAGGGTGTGACAGTCTGTGTGGCTCACAGGCCTCAGCCTGTTTCATGGCCAATGACTCTGTCCAACTGGTGTAGTGTCTTCTTCACACGTGGGTGTACACCAGAGGTTTCATCATGTGTCCTGCTTACTGTCCCATCATCATCTGCTGTGTTGTCACTTGAATCACATGATGCAAATGATGCTAGTCAACACTGTATGTCAATACACAGGTCTATGGTCATCCTTTTGATACCATGCAAGGCATCCCTGGGGATCACTTGGGGAGAGGGGTGGTTTGCTTGTAGCCATGCTACCCATTGCATGCACATTGCACGTGATGGCTGAAGTTGACCTTGCACTGCCTTCACATTTTCTGATACACATCATGAAGTACTTGTACATGTGGATAGTGAGTAACGTACAAAAGTGCTGCACTGCATCGACCCACTTCAGAGCGATATAACACCCTTCTACATGCCTAATCAGAGAAGCAATGTCAAGTAGACCCAGCATGCATGGCAGGTTCTCTTTTGTGTGTGACATGTCTGCTTCATGTGTCTGGTGTCTGTGTGATGTCTATGTGTGTGTGTGTGTTGTGTGCTTCTAACATGTGTAGTGACCTTTTTTCTCTCTACTTTTCAGATGATGACGCAATGCAGCCAGAGGATGGTGTTGTCATGCCAGGTACAGGGTTGTTATCACTACAGCAACCCGGCACAAGTGGGGGTCATGGGGTGGGTGGCCACGAAAACCCACATGTGCTACAGTCCATCTTGTCTCTGGCTGGCAATGAGTCCAGCCCTGATGACCACTCTGACGTCCATGTCGAGTTGGATGAGCATCAGGTCCATATGTCAGGGGTGAGTGATTCTGATGTGGGCACTCCTCTGTCCGCGACACCTGCACTGAGGGGTCAGACAGTCTTGGAACCTCTGCCTGTGGTGGATCGGGATGCAGGGTCACCCTCCACACCAGTCACTGATGTGCCTGGGCCATCACGTCGATGGGGGTATGTAGTCGTGCAGCCGTGGGCGGTGCCAACACAACGAGGACACCCAGTCCTTGGGTCCCGCAGGTGTCAAGCCCAGCAAAAAGGTCGCCGCGCGCAACCGCTGTATACTGAGTGGGAGCAAGACATGACTGCCAATTCTGAACGCCAGGGGGCAGCAATGGAGAACATCGCTGTGAGCATGGAGCGTGTGGCCCAATCCGTGCTCCCCCCTGCTAGGCAGGTGCTTCTCCAGCAGCAGGCGGCACGATCCACGGCCCGCTCGCTCAGGCTGGGCATGGCGGCCTCAGAAAGGGCACGCCAGGCTTAAATGGTGTCTTTGCGTCGAGCAATTGCTGCTCACGCAGAGGCACACATGGAGGCCCTGAGGGAGGAGTATGCTTCCCTCTGATACACTCTGGGTGTCCTTCTGATGTCCCAGAGGGACCGGTCAGAGGAGAGGTTTGCGCACCTTGAGCGTACCATCTCGGCTGAGCTACATGCTTGCCGGGAGGTGCATCAGTTGTCCAGCCAGGCCTTGCAGGAGAAACTCTGTGTTATACGCGTTACCTTGCAAAAGGAAGCATGCGTATCACGTGAGGTCCTGCATGCAGACCTACGTGTCATCGCCTCACAGAACATGGCTCACCCACCGGCAGACTTGCTACCGACGAGGGGCAAGCTGCGGCTAGGCGTGGTCAGGCTCCTGTGCCACATCCTCCTTTCCAGGGAGAGCCAGACTCGGACAACGAGGTATCTCCCACATAGGTCGGGCTGTGCAGGCGTTGAGCCCATAGAGGTTTTTTTTTTCCTCAACATCATCACATGTGGGTGTTGAGCAGCACCCTGTACTTCCCCCCCGGGTGCCCACCCCTGGGTGCCCCCCCCCCCGGGTCGTATGTGGCCATTTTTGATTTTTCTTTTAGTTTAGTTAGTTAAGTTTCTATTTGATAGTTAGTTTAATTAGGTAATGTAGGTTTTTCATAGTTAGTGTAATTAGTTAATATAGTTTAAAATTGCTTGTCTATTGTGCTTTCATGTGACGGTGTGGTGCTTTGTGGCTTTTGAAAGCATCCATTGTCTGTTCCAGCTGGGCCCTTCAGGCTTGTCTTGTGTATGTGTTTGCAGTTTGGGTCCTGACTCACATATGCCACTCCTGCTTCCCTTATCCATGGGCTCGCAAGGATGGTTCGGTGTAACAGCCTATTACACAAGGGCTTTGGACTGTCATATCTGTGGCATGTCTGCTGCTGTCCTACTTGTGTTAACACCCCTAGTGGGGATAATAGGGGTGTTATTGACCACTGTTCTTCTTTTGCTAGATGGGGGCTTTCATGATTCATGTGTACATTAATTGCTATACATTGTGTAGTATGTTTCTTATCTTTACTGTACATGTGCTTGTTGCAATTCATGCTGTACATAGTGTCTACCACACTTTGCCTGTGAAAGTTGCACTGATGGTGTGATTTCTGATGTACGTCTCTGACATGGTCCAGTCATGAAATGCCTGAAGAAACACACACAGGTGATTTCAAAGCATTAATCATGTGTTTCATGCCCTTTCTGCAGGGGGATGAGCTACCAGACCACCTTTTCCAGCAGACATGGCCCATTGGACGTCTGGAAGCTGGACACGTTAGGTGGTGCCGACATGCGCATGTGTGCACAAGCAGAGCCACAGGGATTGCGCTCATACATCCAAAAAAAGATGACATGTTTCAAGGGACTCCAGGCAAGGTGAGCAGCACAGGGGGGCCACACCGCAGCCAACCTTTCACCAGGCCAGTTGCACATGCATGCTTAGTAGCTGCACTGACGGTGAGCTTGGACAAATATTGGTGTTGAATCACACAATACAGCTGAGATGCGTTGGTGGACTAATGGCTAGTTGATGGGAAAGTTGTCTGGGGCCCCTGCAGGGGCAGTAGCACATACACTCCGGTCAACCATGGTCCATTGAGGCAGTTGTATTAGCCATGTAGCGTTCCAAGACATGGAAAGAAGCAGCTCACAGGGACAGACAGCAAGGGACAGACTCGTGTGCAGTGCATTTTATTTCCATGTACAATTTGACACATGCGCTACCTACTTTATTTTGGTTATGGTTGAACACGACTTATTTTGAAGTCGTACCTTGATATATGCGTCTGGCTGCTTACCCAGGGAACATTGCATGTTGTGTGAATCGTGACACATTGGTCTTCCATTTGCCACGCACCCACCAGCACCTGACTTACTGCATTGACTGTGTATGAACCATCACAGGGTGAATGTTACGTATGGGTACGAAGCACCACACCAGATTGTTTCTTTGTAGAGTAGTTTGTTACTTTGGGGCATGTATGGTGGTGTGTTTGTGTGTTATGGGCACGCACAGATTAGTAACTGTGGCTCTCTTTGCAGCATTGAACTGCTCCTGTTACCGGACCTGAGAGTGTGCAGGCAGGTGGCCAGCACTCGCCCCAGAGATAAGTTTCACTTTGAGTTCCATTTGAGTAATTTGGTACTATGTGCATGATGAACAAGTTTGGTCTGATTGTGTATGTGTTAATGTGAGTAGTACATTTTTGTGCATTCCCTACTTTCCCTTGTCAATCCTACTCCCCTCTCCTTCCCCTCTTTCCGGTTATCCAGATTATCAATGCCTGTCCCGACTACATATCCCTGACCCTCCTTGCCCACCAGGGTCGCAGAGGCCTGTGTAAGTTTGACCTTGCAGACACCCAGACCTCGGTGGGGGTGGTTGGTTCGTGCCATTCCTGCGCCTGTACACAGGAGCTGTGACAGTACACATCAGTTCGTGGTGCATCATTGTATATCATGAACCAAACATGGTACACATCCTGTTGTGACATTGTTTTATTGTGCTACCTTGGTTGTTCCATCATTGTGCTAGTACTTCTGCTTTGTGATGTACTCCTACTTCAAGGCATCTACTGGAGACTCTTCTGGTGTATTTTGCTGCCTGCAGGCTTTTTGCTTGGCTTGTGTGTTTGCCTACTTTGAGTTATCTTTGATTTGGTATTTTTGCATGTCAAGGTGGACTCTGAGGGTGCTGGACACTTTTTACATGCAAGGTGGAAGATGGAGACAAAGGGGAAGGGTGATCCTGTGGCCAGGTAGGCTTCAAGGAAGAAGGCTACATGACCCAGGCACTGTTGATCAGTGGGTCATGGTGATTTGTGAGGGATGGGGGGGTATTTTATTGTTGACAGTTGCCTTGCCCTACAGTGTGATGGGCACCCTGGCATTGTAATTGTGGTATCCTATGTACATGATGTATTCTGCTCATCAATGCCTGTTCATGTGTTGTGTTTACCTTTCAGGTGTGAGGGCATAGTTGTGGTTTGATATGCTGGGGTGTACACATGGTCAATGTTCACATGTGATGTGTAGAGGACACTGATGGTCACTTGATTGCACATGCATGTATTGAGTGCATGTCCCTACTGACACACACACTCGTACTATGCTCCACAACATGTACAACCACCCTTCCATATCCACATGTACACTCAGTTTGCCTTCTGGGGCCCTCTGGGTCCCTGCAGCACGTGATCTATGACCATTTGTGGATCCTGTACATGCGTAATTTGCTTTTTGATGTAGTTTGTCATTTTGATGTGATGCTCAGGGTGTGCGTCAAACACAATGGTTGGTCACTATGTTGTGTGCTGAGCAGTG
Source organism: Ambystoma mexicanum (assembly GCF_040938575.1). Taxonomy (NCBI): domain Eukaryota; kingdom Metazoa; phylum Chordata; class Amphibia; order Caudata; family Ambystomatidae; genus Ambystoma; species Ambystoma mexicanum. The sequence goes on along the minus strand of NC_090932.1, from coordinate 287,221,423 downwards.
TGTTGCAGGAGATGGACAAAGCACACGGATTCTGCAGTGTTGATTTTGCAATGCACAATGTGCATGTAAACAGGCATTCATTGTTATGTTTCCACTACAACTGTTGGAATGCATTTGGGAATGACTTATTTTGGGTGGGAGGTTGTTGGTCAGTCATTCCATCTGATTCCATGTCAGGCATCATTGTCTGATGCCACTTTACATTTTTTCACATGTCAATGTGTACATTATTGGTACTGTCTTGGTGTTTTGATATTGCTTGCCATGTCATGTTGTGGTTTGGGAGGGTTTGGGTGACATACCAGTGATAGTCATGGCCTGTTTTGCAGATCTGTGTGATTCACACCTTGCATGTGTGCCTTTTGGTCACACAGGATTGGTTGGTTTGAGTAGCTAGGGATGCACACAATGTGGCACTTCCATGGCAACATTCTCAGGGTGGTAAGGTTGTGACAGTTGACTGTCTCTTTGTCATCATTGATTGTCACCTGGTATGTGCCAGGCATGTGTGCAGTCCGCAGGGGTGGGAGTTTAGGTGAAAAATGTGGCCACAAGCTGGGTCCGGGCTGCCTCGCCACGTGCCCTATCCCCTCCCATGGGAAGTGCCTGTGCCTGTGGTTGGGGATGTGGGGGCACCACCATGTCCACCGGTACGCCCTGCTGTGTTGCAACATTGTGCAGGACACATGCTGCCACAATGATCCTGCACACTACTGGGGGTGCATAAAGTAGCTGCCCGCCAGAGCGGTCAAGGGAGCGGCCCTGGTTGCAATATGGACAGCGTTGTATCTTAACTGGGGTGGTGTGGTGGGGTTCTGGATTGGCGTCATCATGTGGTTGCTCAGAGGGTAGGCACTGTCCCCTGGAGAGGTGATAATAGTTGTGATTATTGGGGTTTGTGTATTTGTGTGTGTGTGACATGCATGCATGTGCACGGGCATTTGTACTCACCTAGGAACCATGTGTCACCATGCTGCCCAGCTTCCAGGGCCGAGCTCAGGGCAGACATTCTGTATATGAAACTGTCATGGGTGGATCCAGGGTAGTTTGCATAAACTGAGGTGATGATTCCCTTTGCATCGCATACCACCTGTGCATTGATGGAATGCCAGTGCTTGCGGTTTCGGTAGATGCGCTCAGTGGCTCTAGGTGGATGTAGGGCCACATGGGTGCAATCTATGGCACCGAGCACTTTGGGGAAGTGTGCCACCCTGTAAAAGTCCTGGACAACGGCCTGCCTTTCTGCGGGTGTTCTGGGCATGTATATGTGCCTGCGGACTGAGGGGCGCGCTATCATGATTGCCAAGACCTGGTGTAGGCAGCGTGACTGCATGGCCTGTGAGACCCTCCCCCACTATGGCAGTAGTCTGCTGAAATGACCCGGTGGCCAAGAAATGCAGGACATTGAGCACCTTCTCCAAGGGGCACAATGCTTGGGAGCAGAGGGTCGGGGGTGTAAGGTCATTTTCCCACTCCCTGACCAGGTCTAGGATGATACGAGGTGGAAACCTATACCTGCCATAGACCTGGTCGTCAGGCATCCTAAAAAGGCTTGTCCGGGGGGAAAAATGCAGGCCCTGGCTATTCTCCTCCTCCTGCGGTGTCCCACGATCAGTGCTGCGACAAATGGGGCATTCATCGTAGCTATATATACGTGTTTGTTGTTTGCACGCACTTTTATATTGTGCGCGGGGACGCTTCTGCCTGCCTTCGTGTGGCGGATGCGTTGACACCTATGTGCGTCTTTTGCCGTGCGCAGGTTTCCCGTATTCGAATCCATGAATACGGGTTGTTCGCGTGCGTGTGGGTGTTGTTGCGTGTAGTTCCCTGCAGTACTTCCCCAGTTACGCCTTCTTTTTCACACGTTGTTCCCCATTCCGTGTGTTACGCCACGTGTCCCGCCCACTTTTTGGTGTGTCCGCGGACGTTGTGTGCTTTCCCTGTGCGCATCGCGCACGGCGATCGGGATGTTGCAATGACGTGTGCGCCCGTGTGCACCACGTATGGGTTTGGTGCACATTTCGGGAAAAACACGTGCAGGGACTTCCATGAATCGCACGCGTGCGCATGTGCTTCCTTCTTCACGCTAGCGCCTGCTTGTGCCAGCTTGCGCCACTTTTTTCTGCGCACGTTTTTTTCATGAATCGGCCCCTTGGTGTTTTTGCCCAGTCAAGTCTAAAGACAATTTTAAAGCCATTTTGACAGCTGAAAATTCAATTCCGTTTTTCTCTTGTGTTTGAAGGGGGAAGGTGGGACTGATGTTCTGTTTGATTTGTGCTATTCCTGAATACCTGCTCTCTCCTCTCATCTCTTTCCATTGCGTATTGGGGTTTGCTCATTACTTGATTCCTAGTGTATTAAAAGATATTATTCTGTGTTCTGTCACCCCACTGGTGATGGTTGTCTACCTATTAAAACATACTGGCCCTCATTACGACCCTGGCGGAAATCGAAAAACGATGGCGGAAATGCAATACCGCCATCGAATAGCGCTCGGTGCGACTATGACCCGTCACCGCAAAGTACGAAGCCATTAGCGACACCGTAGTGAACGCCAACGCTAACTGCACCAAGCACGCTCGCGCGCGCCATGCCAAACCGCAAACACCACCATGGCGCAACGGTATGCCAATTCCGACCCTAGCGGACATGTACCTAACGCCATCAGGCATGGCGTAATGTACCATTCCGCCATGGCGAGAAGTACGGCATCGCGAATCAACCGTAAACGGCCCCACTGAGTGCCTGTACACCGCTCCCTGCCCACAAAGTACAACTCCCCGTAGGTGCAATGAAGCCACAATGCAACCATTGAAATGTACAAGTCACCCATGCATGCCAACGAACAAAAGAAACACAAGAGGGGCCAATGGGAGCTGCAGGGCACAGATGGCACGAATACAGAAGCCATCCCAATGGACATGACCACAGTCCCCCACCAAGAAACGCACGCAAACACAGGCACCTGTGACCAGCAATATTCCGAAAATCACATCATTCCACCAGTCCACCTGGCTGACCGGCATCTGTTACACAAAACCCAATCCCCCGCCCCTGAGCATGACAACATTCAAACTGTCATATTGGCAGCCCCCATCCCTGACCTCACTGGGCTTCGTAGGCAAACGCGCCCAGCACAGTACCACGCAACTAAACCCCGAAGCTGGAACCCAATGCAGATCTCCTCACAATACATCGCCCCCAAAATAGGCATATGCCACATCACTTGCAAAGAAAAACGCTACACGGGCCAAATCAGAATAGAAATTTTATGCACATCAAAATCACCAAGCCCATACAGCCATCAGGCCATGAACTCCAAAACACTAATCACCATTGTGGGCTGCTTCCGCAAGAAATGACCAGCCACTACCTGTGTGTCGCCCTGTTCCCCCATGGTACACAGAGCCACATTCACGTACGAAAAGGCAACATGGAAGCGCACAGAACCGCAGGGCCGTCCCAATGGGGAGGCACTAGTCCAGCTGAAAGGCCGAAATGTTGCTCCGAGCCACCAGTACTGCGTAAGGGCATGTGGGCCATTGGCGATCGTCCCATAAGATCGTAATGCTGCTCCACTGATTAACACGAAGCAGCAGGTGTCGGGAGTAAAATCCATCTGCAGGAGTGGCATACAGATGGCAGTGGCAAAAGGGGAGGAGATACCTGTCAACCAAAAGAAAAGAAAAAGAACAGAATGGCCATCAGAACTACATTCCAACAACTCACTTCAATGATCACACGAAATCCACAGCCATATGCATGCTAGCCCACTCAAAAGGATCATCACCACCCCAAAACCACTTGCGACTCATAACCATCTATATCGAGGTGCAAACACCATCACAAACGAGTGTACCTGTGCATGCGTCTGTCAAAACAGATTCCATCAGATGGGAATGTTAACGTGCATGGACACAAGTGTCTGAGGGCGCCTCGAGACAGGGAGGGCTCAACAAGGCCAGATGGACGATGGTCCCACTATGGCAGCCCTGCATCACATAGCGTAGGGGAGGCGGATAGATCCCAAGAAGCCCTGTACATGGCAAACTCTGTATCAAATCACCTGCCCATGCATCCATCCATCATTCCCTCATCCCGGGATCAAAATGCCTGAATAATTACTCACATAACATTAGAAACATCCATTGAGTCTGTGCGTTATGCAGCCTGCTAAATCCACAGTGCCCCAGCCCGTAATTCCAGTGTTGTGAAGTAACATGTATTTGGGAACGGACGGCCTCATCGCCCACGTAGCTATTGCGCATCCCAAACTATTCATATCAATCATTGCTCCCTCGCCATGGGCCCTGTCTCAAGGACATAGAACAATAGAACGTTATATTTGCAGTCAGACCTGTGGGCATCTCCTCGCCGCTAGCTGGAAACCGAAAGCGCCGCCCTTCGAATTCCTCATTTGCAACATCACGTCGAAAAGGCATCTGTGGCCGTTTGAAATCACTAATTATTCCATCGAGTGCGGCTGTGTGTGAAAATGGCAACTGCCTTCACCCACGAATGGGACGCCCCGCCCGTCGTTGCAACTCGGTACAGTGATGCATGAGGGCCCACCGTTACTCGAGTACTACGTTCCACTGACCCCTCACAAGTCTGTTCGCGACTGCACAGATAGTATGTGAAACAATGGGACCACAGCAGAATGAACATATCAACCAATCTTACACGGCCATCGGGTACAAATACATGATTGCAATAGCAAGATACAATTCCCCGAATTGCAGCGTTGTGCGCGGGACGTGCTCGGCCAAAGGGGAGAGCAGTTTGCACAGGTGGAATCAATCACCACAGGTGGAGGCCATACAGCCTGAAAACACATAAATTGCACAGCCAGTCTCCTCCCACAACCACACCGAAATGCTACCGGCAGGACTCGCGATGTTGGCCCTGGGGGACCTGATAGCACTGCAAGTGCTCCGACTCCAAGAAGAAGACGAACACCAACTACAACCAGCCGCACGGAGGAGACGCAGGAGGAGGAGGAGGCCAAGGCAGGGCCAGCAAGGCCCACCAGCACAGCCACTACCACCACGCAGGCAGCCCGCAATACCACGCCTCCGAGCACATCCGTTCAACCTCACTGATGAGCAGATCCACACCCTCTACCGTCTGGACCGGGACACCATAGCCGCCATTGTGGACATGACACAGGCTGACCTTGTCAGCATGATAGATAGCCCAACCGCCATCCCACCCCTACTGAAGGTGGTGTCTGTACTACACTTCCTGGCCACAGGCACCTACCAGCACACAGTCGGACAGTTGCATGGCATTTCTCAGCCACTGTTCTCACGGACACTATTGCAAGTGCTCGATGCCCTCCTGCAGCACGCAGACGACTACATCTCTCTACCACGCTCGGAGCAGGAAATAACCAACACAAAAGTGGGATTCCATGCACTTGCCGGCATACCGGGTTGCATTGGTGCCATCGACTGCACCCATGTTGAATTGGTCGTCCCACATGCCATGGAGGCCCAGTACCGCAACCGAAAACAATTTCATTCCCTGAATGTACAGATGGTGTGTGACTCCAACAGGATCATTACACATTGTTGTGCCCGATTCCCTGGATCAACCCATGATTCTATGGTCTTGAGGAACTCTACAATACCACGCTACATGGAGCGACACGCAGGGAACAGATCCTGGCTACTCGGTGAGTCTCATTACATGCATGATGATGTGGGGTATGTGAATTGGCAATGACCTGCCAGGAAGGGGGGGGGGGTGTGCGTACGTATCAATGGCATTCCACATCATACGTTTCTCGTCCACATACAGGTGATGCTGGATATCCACTGAAGAGATGGCTCCTCACACCAGTCCGGAACCCACGGGACCAGCATGAGGAGGACTACAACCATGCCCACTCACGTACCCGTGTAGTCATTGAACAGGCATTCGGCCTACTGAAGACTCGTTTCCGCTGCCTCAGCAGGTCTGGCGGGGCACTCCTGTACCGCCATGAGAAGGTTGCAAAGATGGTGATGGCATGTGTCATGCTCCACAACATGTGCGTACGTAGAAATGTGCCCATGCCCCCTGACGCAGAACTGCAAGCACCTGATGATGGTCATGATGAGGGTGGGGATGTGGCAGCACCTCATGGAGTCTGCGAGGCACCGGAGGCCCGTGACATTCGTCAGCATCTCATTGATGTATGCTTCTAGCACTCACGCCTGGTGGCTGATACATGGACACGGGACTCGTGGCACTGCGTGTGTCTGGGACATGCACAATATGGACTGTACGCCTATGATGGCCTAGTACACAAAGATCAATGTCCACACTTCTCATTGGTTGATCGTGCACTTTTTATGGCATATGTGATATCATGTTGAACACCCTATCGACCCGCCACCCAAGTGAGCCCAACACACCCCCTCCACCCTCCTACCTCCCCCCGAACACCAGTGTCCAAAGATGCTCATTGTCAGTGGGCTGTCGCTATTGCATGCCCCCTCTGCGGGTATCAGGGGCACCCCTGCCTGTGGAGCGCAGGTTCCTTTCAGATCTACGTTGGGGGCTGCCCTGGACGGAACTTGCAACGGATGATGTGTCTGCCTGCTCACGTCCATGCATGTCCCTAAGGGTTTGCGAGAGCTCAGTGAGCACACGGCGCACTGCGGCAAGTTCGGCACATACGTCTTTGGACGTCGCATGCAGTTCCCCCCTCAGGCTCTCGGTGCTTCTCTCAATTTGTGCCCTTAGCGTCTCTGTACCTCTCTCCATTTCTGCCCTAAGTGTCTCAGTTGATGTTTCTATGTCTGCCTTAGTGCCCCCACATTCATCGGCATGGTCCTTGAGGAGTGTGGCCAGTTGCTGCTGTTGTTCGATCAACTGGTCGAGGGACTGTTGCCTCTGCTGGGCCATGGCCATTTGCGGGGGTGTCACAGAGGGGCTGTTGTCCTCATGTTGCCTTGCCACAGGGCTTGTGGGTGATGGCCAGTCGTCGTCTTGTGGGTGCCCCTGCGTGGTATCCTCATGTTGTACGGGATGGGACAGACAGGGGGATTGGGACAGGTCATGGATGGATCTGACTTCGGCATCCCCGTTTTCTGTGTCCGAGCATGCTGCCATCAATGGGGTGTCACCTATGGTGCTGCTGCCACCAGAGGCAGTGCCTTCTGTGGCATCCATTGGGGGGACCTGTGGTGGTGGTGTTGTGGGCATGCTGGCTGCTGGGGTGCCTGTTGATGTTCCCTCCTCTGTGCTGCCACCTGATTTGTGCTGCTGCCGTGTCTTGATGCGTGCAGCTGAGGTGGAGGGTCTCTGGCCGTTGGTCTTGGCCCTCTTTGCAGGTGTGCTGGTAGGGGTGTCCTGTAGCTCGTCGTTTGGATCGGACCCTGTGGTGGAGTAAAGGAGGGCGAGGGTTATTGATGGGTCTGTGGGAATTGGAGTGGCATTGTATCACATGCTTTGGGGTGGTACCTGAGGGTGATTTGGGTCGGGGCCTTGGAGGTGCTTTGATTTGTGTGTGGAGTGAGGGTGCAGTTGTTTGGCAGCCTGCAGTTAGGGTGTGCCTGCTGCACGTGTAGTGCGTGTATTAGGGGTTTTTAATTATTTATGTATTTATTGTGGGTTTTAACGTGCGCTATCAGGCCGATGTGTGTGGACGTTCTCCTGGACATGTGTTTCTGTTGCACTGTGTGGACGCATGGTACTTCACATGGATGGACTGTGTGGATTTGGCATTGTTTTATCTGGCCCACCTACCTGAATCTTCGGATGTCTGCACTCCTTTCTCCATCCCTCCGACTCCCTCTATGCTCTCCATTCCGATGGTGGAGGCACAGATTTCTTCCCAGGGGGTCAACTTGATGGGTGATTCAGGACCTCCCCCGGTGGCTGTGGCAATGTTGCGGTTGGCAGAGAGTATGCTGCGGACGCGTATCCGCAGGTCGTCCCATCGCTTGCGGCATTGCTGTGGGGTGCGGGGTGCGGTCCCCACCGCACTTACCCGCTGTGCCACCAGAGCCCATATGGCCTTCTTGTTTGCAAGTGCCGTCCTGGTCATTTGCGTGGAGAAGACGACGGCAGCATTCTCCTGGAGGGTCTCTGTTAGCACGGTGAGTTCCTCACGGGAGAAGTGGACCTGCCGCTTGCGGTCGCACGCTTTCTTCGCTACTTTTCCCATTTTTCTTGGTTTCGCTAGGGTGGTTGACGGGTTGGGGTGTGTTTCAGGGTAGTGATTTTAGTGGTTGTGTGGTTTTAGTGTTTTTATAGGTGTACGCCGGGATGTTTCCCGTTCCGGGCCCATGTTTTAACTTCCGTTTCCGTATATTTCCGGTCACCGTACTTTCCGGTAGGCGCACACTGCGGTGACCGCTAAGAGGGGTGGCGGTATTGCACCTAGGGTGCCGTACGGCGGCGGTGTGGGCCGTTTTGGGGTCATTTCCGCCATCGCGGACTTTGCACTTCCGCCGTGGCGTGGTGCTCGTGCCCGATGGGTCGGAATGGGCCGCACTTTGCTCCTTCGTGCAATGGCGGAAACGCTATTTACGCTGTGGCGCTCCGGTCAGTCGCTTTCCGCCAGGGTCGTAATGAGGGCCACTGTGATGAAATTTTAAATACATAAATAAATATTTACCTTTGCAAACTAGTCTGATTCCGTGTTCAGTGTGACCGGGGGCGAGGGGGGGGGGGGGTGGGAGTTCCAGGAGAAGGGTGTGATATGAGCGGTATATCATTAAGAATATTGAACTTATAGATACAAATAAATAAGGGTTTCAGTTGTTCACTACACGCTGGGCTTGACTAGGGTGTGTGCCGGATTGAAATCACTTACATTCCGTGAATAGTATTTTTGCTGCATTAATGCTGATGCTTTTAAGCAGGAAGGTGGATGATTAACATTTTGTTTTTTGCTGGAGGTACAGCCTCTATCTTACCAATGAAATTTGTAGTACAGTGGTGTAGTAATGCAGTGGTAACCTGAAATTACAGCCACTTTACTGCCATTTTTCATTTTTACCGTACTGGTAACGAGACTCATCTGTCTCTTATCTTACCTTTTTTACTTACAGGAGTGGGTTATAGATTCTTTTGATTAGTTTTTTTTTAAATGTTTGGCTTAACTAACCTATCCTAATTTTAACCTTGGCAGGATATTTGTGTTTTTAATTTTGATACCACAGTACTTTTGTTGTATGGTCTGCTTCTGTGCTACCTCACACCCCTCATGAAGAGTATAGCCTGCCCTCTACCCATGATACTTGAAAGAGGCGAAGGAGGTATGCTTATTGAGCTCTGTCTTCTTCACCTTTATGATTGGGATCACTGTCGGTTTAGCTGTAGTGTGGTGCTGAGTAGATGTTTTATCCACTACTTATCCCTTTACTACAGCAGAGAAGTAGTAATTTCATCACATTGCCATAGAAGTCAGTGACAACCATCAGGACCTCCTTTTCCCCAACATGGAGGATGCACTCCGGATCTGGCAGCTCCACTGGGGTGTGGTCGTGGAGTGAAACATCTTGAAGAAGAGAACGTTGCAATTCTCATCATTCTCATGGCGATCAACCCTAAAATAGAACATGACTTTCCTTTCATCTGTCTGGAAGTGGTATTCTAACCCCTTCCTGTTTTGCTGCAGGTTGGCTTTCACATCCCAGCAATAAAGCTTGAGTTTCTGCAGTTAGATTTGAAGCTCCGGGAATGCTCTCTCCTTTTACCATTCAACAGCTCTCTTGAATCCTGAATGAAGCTCTGAATTTTGGTCTTCATCCACTTCCACCACTCTGCCATGGACTCAAAAGAGTCCCTCATGGCCCTCCATTCTGTGTATGCTTCTCTGGCATTTGCCACAATCTACTCATTGCCCAACTGAGTGTAATTCAGCTTCCAGGAACGGTACGATGTTCTTTTATGGTCAGGCTTTCTAACGCTAGGTTTTCAAAGGTGGAAAGAATAAGAAAACATTTCATCTAATTATTTTTGGGGAGGTGAGCATGTGCAGATAAGGGGTTGGGGGTTGGGAATAGTTAAAAGGGGGTTGTTGAAGGTGGGGGTTGGAGGGGTGGAACCCCCCCTAAAAAAAATCTATGAATGTTATAGTTGTTCTTTCCACGTTGAAACAACAGGCGTTAGAAAGCCTAACGATGAAAGAACATGGAACCCCAGGAACATGGGCCCCTCAGGAATGTTCCTGAACATTCCCCCTGTAGTGGAGCACCCATTGGTAAGTGAAGTGTATGGCAACCATGGAGCTCTGCACAGGTATTTACCATCTGGAAAGGAAAGGTGAATGCAATCCTGGAGCCACCAGGGTGACTCCCTGAGTTATATCTGGTGTTTGCCATGTTACTTACAGCGACATGCTTTAGGTATGCCATCTCGACAATCTCCCCAAGCAGTTAGGATTTCACATCCAACACTGCATAGCCTGGGCGGTGTGTCCATCCTTTTCGATGGTATAGTTGAAGTCACCCCTCATCAAGATAGTCCTGGAGGTGGTGAACTGAAGTCTGAGATTTTGGAAATGGGGTGACAGATCCCACAGCCATTTTTCCTACACATTTCAATCTTGAAATGGTCCAAATGAGTATATATGTTTTCTAGTTGTATACACTTTACAGAAGGGTGATTGTTGTGAAAAATGCATTGAGCATCGAGCCCAGGTTGAGTTATCTAATTAGGTAGTCAAGCATTCACCCTTTATTACCAGAGACTTGTTTGTCAAATGTCCAGATCTGGCAGTCTTATATATTCAAAATGCTCTTTTATTTTATGCAAAGCAGCCAGGAAATCTAATTGGTGCTCTTGGCCACCCTACCCTTTCTCATAAGGGTTTTTCGAAAAAGTACAATAGGAGGCTACAAGACTGTCCCTCTTGATATGTTAAAATGGCTTAGTTGTTGTACAAAGTTTATAAAGAAAATCAAATCAAATCAATGGCCCTCATTACGACCCTGGCGGAAAGTGACTGACCGGACCGCAACAGCGTAAATAGCGTTTCCGCCATTGCACGAAGGAGCAAAGTGCGGCTAATCACGACCCATCGGGCACGAGCATTACGCCATGGCGGAATCCGAAAGGCTGCGATGGCGGAAATGACCCCAAAACGGCCCTTACCGCCGCCGTACGCTGCACCAGGTGCAATACCGCCACCCATCTTAGCGGTCACCGTAATGAGCGGTCACCGTAACGAGCGGGCACCGCAAATTACGGCCACCGTAAATATACGGAAACGGAAGTAAAAGCATGTGGCCGGAACGGGAAACAGCACGCCGCACAACTATAAAAACCGAATCCCAACACAACCATTAAAAATCCGACCCTGACACACATCCCAACCCGTTAGCAACCCCAGTTAAAAAAATAAATATGGGAAAGGTAGCCAAGAAAGCGTGTGACCGCAAGCGGCAGGTACACTTCTCCCGAGAGGAACTGACCGTGCTCACCGAGACCCTCCAGGAAAATGCCGCCGTCGTCTTCTCCAGTCAAATGACCAGGACGGCCCTTGCCAACAAGAAGGCCATATGGGCCCTGGTGGCACAGCGCGTAAGTGCGGTGGGGACAACACCCCGCACGCCACAGCAATGTCGCAAGCGGTGGGACGACCTGCGGATCCGCGTACGCAGCATACTTTCTGCGAACAGGAACATCGCCACAGCTACCGGGGGGGGTTCAGAGTCGCCCATCAAGTTGACCCCCTGGGAGGATATCTGCGCCTCCACCATAGGAATGGAGAGCATAGAGGGAGTCGGAGGGATGGAGAAAGGAGTGCCGACATCCGGAGAATCAGGTAGGTTGGCCAAGAGAAACAATGCGAAATCCACAAACCACGAACATGTGCAGTACCATGTGACCCCATAGTGCAATACATACTTTGCCCTGACAGCGCCCTCTAAAAGTCAGAATGAATAAACAAATCAATCAAGATGCCATAAACAACCCCTACATGTGCAGCATGCACCCCCTAACTGCAGGCAGCCAAATGAATGCATCCTCAATCCACACGAAAATGAGACCACCTCCAAGGCCCAGTCCCAAATCAGCCTCATGTACCACCCCAATGCATTTGATACGTTGCCATTCCAAATCCGACAGACCCATAACTAACGCTCGCCCCTCTTTACTCCACCACAGGGTCCGATACCAACGGACCCTGCAGGACACCCCTACCAGCACGCCTGCAAAGAGGGCCAGGACCAACGTCCCAAGAGCCTCCACCTCAGGTGCAAGGATCAAGACACGGCAGCAGCAGGAATCAAGTGGCAGCACACTGGAGGGGACTGCAACAGGCACCCCAGCAGCCAGCAAGTCCACAACCCCAGCACCACAGGTCCCCCCAAAGAACGTATCTGATGGCACTGCCTCTGGTGGTAGCAGCACCATAGGTGACACAGCTGTCATGCCAGCATGCTCCGACACGGAAAACAGTGCTGGCGACGTAGGTACCATCCATGACCTTTCCCAATCCCCCTGCATGTTCCATCCCCTACACCATGACGAAACCACGCAGGGGCACCCTGAAGACGACGACTGGCCAACCCCCACAAGTCCTGTGCCAAGGCAACATGTGTTGAGCAGCCCCCCTGTCACACCACCGCAAATGTCCATGGCCCAGCAGAGGCAACAGTCCCTCGACCTGCTGATCGAGCAACAGCAGGAAGTGTCCACGCTACTCAAGGACCATGCAAATGAATGCGGGGGTTCCAGGGCAGCCATGGAAACATCCACCGAGACACTCAGGGCACAAATAGAGAAAAGTAGTGAGAGCCTCAGGGGAGAAATGGAGAGAAGCACCGAGAGCCTGAGAGCACAAATGGAGAAAAGCACCGAGAGCCTGAGAGCACAAATGGAGAAAAGCACCGAGAGCCTGAGAGCACAAATGGAGAAAAGCACCGAGAGCCTGAGGGGGGAACTGCATGCGACGTCCAAAGACGTTTGTGCTGAACTTGCTGCTGTGCGCCGTGTGCTCTCGGAGCTCTCACAAACCCTCAGAGACATGCATGGACGCGAGCAGGCAGAGACATCATCCGTGGCAAGTTCCGTCCAGGGCAGCCCCCAACGCAGATCTGGCAGGAACCTGCGCTCCACGGGCAGGGGTGCCCCTGATACCCGTAGAGGGGGCTTGCAATAGCGTCCAACCACGGACAGCATGCATATTTGGACACTGGTGTTGGGGGGGGGGGTAGTAGGGTGGAGGGGGTGTGTTGGGCTTCACTGGGTGGCAGGTCCATAGGGTGTATAAATCAAATCACATTAACAATACAGCATCTCATAATCATCCAATGACATGTGTGGACATTGATATTTGCGTACGAGGCCTTCATAGGCGTACAGTCCACAATGTGCCTGTACTACACACACACAGTGCCACAGGTCCCCTTTCCGTGTAATAGGCACCATGCGTGGTTGCTAGAAGCATGCATCTATGATGCTCTGTCGGATTGCACGTGCATCCTGTGCCTCATGGACTCCTTGAGGTGCCTCCACATCCCCACCCTCATCATCATCATCATCTTCAGGTGCATGCAGTACAGCGTCAGGGGGCATGGGCACATTCCTACGTATGCACATGTTGTGCAGCATGACACATGCCATGACCATCTTAGAAACCTTCTCATGGCTGTACATGAGTGCCCCGCCAGACCTGCTGAGGCTGCGGAAACGAGCCTTCAGTAGGCCGAATGCCTGTTCAATGACCACACGGGTACGTGAGTGGGCATGGTTGTAGTCCTCCTCATGCTCGTTCTGTGGGTTCCGGATTGGTGTAAGGAGCCATCTCTTCAGTGGATACCCGGCATCACCTGTATGAGACGAATAAAGGGTGTCAGTGGAATGATAGTGCTAAGTAGCCCCCCCCCCCTCCTGCAAGGTCATTGACGCATCAAATGGGCCACGATGTCATGCATGGAATGAGACTCACCGAGTAGCCAGGATCTGTGCCCTGCGTGTCGCTCCATGTAGCGTGGTATTCTTGTGTTCCTCAGGACCATAGAATCATGGGTAGATCCTGGAAATCTGGCACAACAATGCGTAAATATCTTGTTGGAGTCACACACCATTTGCACATTGATTGAATGAAATTGTTTCCGGTTGCGGTACTGGACCTCCATGGCATGTGGGACAACCAATTCAACATGGGTGCAGTCGATGGCACCAATGCAACCCGGGATGCCTCCAAGTGCATGGAATCCCACTTTTGCGTTGGTAATCTCCTGGTACGTGCGTGGTAGTGTGATGTGGTCGTCGGCGTGCTTCAGGAGGGCATCGTGCACTTGGAAGAGTGTCCGTGAGAACAGTGGCTGTGAAATGCCATGCAACTGTCCCACTGTGTGCTGGTAGGTGCCTGTGGCCAGGAAGTGGAGTGCAGACACCACCTTCAGTAGGGGTGGGATGGCGGTTGGGCTATCTATCATGCTCACGAGGTCAGCATGTGTCATGTCCACAATGGCGATTATGGTGTCCCGGTCCAAACGGTAGAGGGTGTGGATCTGCTCAGCAGTGAGGTTGAACGGATCGGCTCGGAGGCGTGGGATTGCGGGCCGCCTGCGTGGTGGTAGTGGCAGTGCTTGTGGGCCTTGCTGACCCTGCCTTGCCCTCCTCCTCCTCCTTCTCCTCCGTCTCCCCTGTGCGCCCGGTTGTTGTACCTGTTGTTGTTCGTCGTCTTCTTGTAGTTGTAGCACTTGCAGTGCTATCTGGTCCCCCAGGCCCAACATCGCTAGTCCTGCCGGTAGCATTTTGGAGTGGGAGTGGTTGTGGGAGGGGTTTGGGTCTGCTATATATGTGCTGTCGGCCTGTATGGCCTCCACCTGTGCTGATTGAATGAATCTGTGGCAGATGCAATCCCTTCTGGCCGAGCACGTCCCGCACGTAAGGCTGCATTTGGCCGCATGGCATCTTGGGATTGGAATCATGTATCAAATCCCGATGGCAGTGTGATGTACTTTGACTGATTTTCATGGTATGCTCCCATTGTTACACATGCTATGATTGCAGCCGCTTACATACCTGTGAAGAGTCAGTGGTATGTAGGGCTCGATCGATGGCCGACCCTCATGCAGCACAGTAACGTACTTCACCGACGGGCGTGGCGTCCCATTTGTGATTGCAGCCAGTTAGCATCATGACACACAGCCGCACTACATTGATGTAATTGTGAATGCAAGCGTTCACAGAAGCCTTTTCGACGTAATGTTGCAAGTGAGGAATTCGAAGGCCAGCATTTTTGGTTTTGAAGTAGCGGCGAGGATACGCCCACAGGTCTGGCTGGAAATGTAACGTTCTATTGTAGAATGTCCTTGGGACATGGCCCATAACGAGCAGGCAATGAATGATATGAATTGAATGGGATGCGCAATAGCGTAGTGGACGATAAGGCAGGACGTTCCCAAATCCATCTTGCTTCACAACACTACAGATCCGGCCAGGGGCACAGTGGTTTTTGCGGACTGCATTACGCACAGACGCGATGGAAGTTTCACATATAATGTGAGTGAATATTCATGCGTTTTCATTGCGGGATGAGGGAATGATGAATGGATGCATGGACTGATGATTCCGTTTAGGGTCTGCCATGTACATGGGTTTTTTGAATCACTCCCCTTCCCCTGCGCTATGTGATGCAAGGCTGCCATAGTGGGACATACGTCTATCTGCCCTTGTCGGATCCTCCCTGTCTCGACGCGCCTTCATACACTTGTGTCTAGGCACGTTACTAATCCCATGTCATGGGTTCTATCTTGACGGACGCATGCACAGTAACCGACGTTGCCAATGGTGTATTTAGCTCGATTGATTTCGTTATGATTCGATACTGATTTAGGGGTGTGTATATTCCTTTGGAGTGGGCTAGCATGCATATGGGTGTGGATTTGGTGTGTTGAATGAAGATTGTAATGCATCATGAGTCCCGTAATGCAATCGGTTAATTTGTGTTTCTTTTGGGTGACAGGTATCTCCTGCCCTATTGCAGATGCCATCTCTACGCCACTCCTCCAGATGGTTTTTACTCTCGACTCCTGCAGCTTCGGGTGAATCAGTGGAGCACCATTTCGATCTTATGGGACGATCGCCAATGGGCCACATGCCCTTACGCTGTACTGGTGGCTAGGTGCAACATTTCGGCCTTTCAGCTCGACTAGTGCCTGCCTCATGGGACGGACCTGCGGTTCTTGCCGCTTCCATGTTGCCTTTTGGAACGTTGATGTAGGCCCTGTGTGCCATGATGGTACAGGGCGTCACACAAGTGGAAGCTGGTCAATTATTGCAGATGCAGCCCTCGGTGATGATGGTTGTTTTGGTGTTATTTTGCAAATTGCTGTGGGGCCTTTGTCATTTGGATGTGCATTTAAATTGTATTCCGATATTTGTCGTGTTGCGTTGTTCTTTGCAGGTGATGTGGCGATTTTCGCTTTGTGGCGGTATGTATTGCGAGATGATCTGCATTGTGTTCCGCCTTCTGAGTTGAGTTGTGTGGTACAGTACTGGCCGCGTTTGCCTACGTAGCACAGTATGGTCACGGATAGGGGCTGCCATTGTGACTGTTTACATGATGTGCTGTTCAGGGGCGGGGGATTGGCTTTTGGCCGACTGGTGCCTGTCAGCCAGGTCGATTGGTGGAATGATGGGATGTTCAGAATGTGGCTGGTCACAGGTGACTGTGTTTGCGTGCGTTTGTTGGAGGGGGACTGGGGTCATGTCCATTGGAATAGCTTCTGTATTGATGCCATCTGTGCCCTGCAGCTCCCATCGGCCCCTCTTGGGATGAGCCTGGCTGCTCAGTCACTCTGCCAACTTGTGTGGTACATGCTTCTGCTGATGGTTGGTTTGTTTACTGGCAAGAGTACAGGGCTGGTGCAATCCCCCTCAGGATGCTGTTTTGGATGTTGCCTTGCGCTGGTGGCAAGCGATGGGGGACTACTGTTGTTTTGTGTCATGTGTTCTTGATTTTCATTTTGATGTATTGTACCTTCACATGCCTGTGCTGCGTCAGTACGGCTATGGTGACATGCCGTACATGGATGCCCACTCACGGGGCGCTTTGAGCCCCTGCATGCTTTTCTACGTTGGCATGCATGGGTGAATTGTAGATTTCACTGGTTGCATAGTGTGAGTACATTGCGCCTGCCAGGAGTTGTGCAATGTGGCCAGGGAGTGGAGTACAGGCACTCAGTGGGCCATTTACGGTTGGTTCACGATGCCGTATTTCTCGCCATGGCGGAATGGTACTTTACGACGTGCTTGATGGCGTTCAGTACATGTTCGCTAGGGTCAGAATTCGCGTACCGTTGCGCCATGGCGGTGATTCCGGTTTTGCAAGGCGCGCGTGCGCGTACTTGGTGCAGTTAGCGTTGCCGTTCACTGCGGTGTCGCTAATGGCATCGTACTTTACGGTGACGGGTCATGATCGCAACGAGCGGTGTTCGATGGCGGTATTGCATTTCCGCCATCATTTTTCCATTTCCGCAAGGGTCGTAATGAGGCCCAATGTAACGTAACTACTATCTATGGAACATAATATATATGTGGTTATGCTAGGTTTTGACTATGTGTTTTGATAGGTATGAAAAGCGTGATTTTTTAATGACTAAAATACCTACTGGACATGATCTTTATACATGAACATTGTAATCTTTTTAAAGAAACTATTTTGAATGTTAGTACAATTAAATCCTTTCATGTTTGCTTTCAATGACTTCTTTTGTTTAGAACTCACAATATTGTGTTTACTAATATGTCCTCTCTTCCTGGAAAGTGTTGTGCTCAGATTAAAACCAATAATCTATTTCTCCTGTGAGCACCAAGGCCATGTTTAATTTTGCAAGCTGGCCACTGATTGGTTGGTAGCATTACTGTATCCATGCATTTGCTGCCGTATGCTCTGTGGGACTGTGTACTGCTTATCAACATAATTTGCTATCACTTGCCTGTCATGACTCCACCCCAAACTCGACCACAAAGCATCACTGCATCACTCAGGTCGACCCCCTCTCAACTCCACAGGGGGAGGAAGCCCAGTGTACTTTTTTCCATTTCCTCACTGCACAATACCAGGGGTGACTACTACACAATAAGCGATGAGGCGCTGCCTTGCCCACATCATGGAGAAGTTGAAGCCTGAGCCCAGTGAAGACCTGAGCGCTCCCTCAGCTACAGCGCACAGCTGAGGGAGCACTCCTGGGTTGACTATCTTGTGTGGAAGCAAGGTTTCCCCTTGGGTGGGGTAACACAGGTAGACATGGGCAATGAGCCATGAAAGGCCGTGGCGTATTGCTTCCTAAGCCTTGCATGGCCCACTGACCATACTGGCTGAGGTACTGATCTGTCAAAATGCTTAGGGGGCACTCCTGCACCTCCCCGTGCATTAGAAGGCCTGGGACAGCCAGTCCCTGCCACTCCGCTCAGCCCTGCAGTCAGGAAGTAGGGAGAGGTATTCGATTGCCACCTCTCCCTACTTCCTTCCGGGAGGATTTGCAAGCAGGGCCTTCCAGCGCAGCTTTGGAGTGAGTGGTAGCCTGTAGACGAACCAACGAGGAGGTATGCATTTAATTTTATTGAAAAAGAAATGTGCATGTTTGCACGCATGTATGTGAGTGATTGTTTATATGTGTGAGTGAGGGTGCAATGACTTTGAATATGCGTGTGAATTAATGGAGGTGATTGCTGAAAGTGCGAGTGAATGAGTAAATGTAGTGTTATGTTATGTTACTTGGCATTTGTATAGCGCTCTATATATCATTGGTATGATCTCAAAGCGCTGGTAGGTTGAACGCCCTCGGGAACCGCAGTTCTGGTCAGTAGAGAGCGATAGTGTCGTAGGGTGCATGGGTGCACCAGATATGTGTGCAGCTGATGTAATTGCCGGATGGTAGATGCATTCTTGCGTTAGGTGTGTTGATGAAGAAATCAGTTGGATGTGTGCAGTCTGGTGGGTGGACACCCAGACTGGGTTCTGGCTGCGTTAGGCCTGAAGGACGCTTATGTGAGCAACTGGGCCGGAATGTCATCGGCTAGCTGCGTTTTATTAGGTTGATGAGGTGATCATGGGATAGTATTCGTATGTGAACAGCTAGGCTGAATTTGTCAGGGGTATAGCTGTGTTCTAGTTGTGTGATGATGTACAGTAGACAGTAAGCGTAGTGATGTGATACAATGGTTATCTTTAAAGCGTCCGAGACAGGCACGTGAACAGGATGGCAGGGAACACAGCGACACATGGACACATACTGATAGGGGTCTGGGTTTACAGGGACCGGAGGGGGGCATACAAATATATAGCAACAGCATGGGGAACAGGAAAGCAGGATACACAGTGACACATGTATGGGGCATGCTAATAATTACATTCGCATTTATATCCAGATGTGATTCAGGCCAACGTTCACAACTCCACCCAAGTGTGGGACATGACAACATCCGCACGTCTATCCAGCTGCGACTCAGGCCGATGTTCGCGACATCATCCAAGTGAGGCACATGCTTCCATCCACAGGTCCATTGGGACATGCTGACATTTGCCTTTCTATCTAGATGTGACCCAGGCCAACGTTCACAACTCCATCCAAGTGCAGAACTAGATGCTGCTATTCACAACTCCATTCAAGTGCGGGACATGCCGACACTCACAACTCCGTCCAGGTGTGGGACATGCTGAGATTCACACTTCTATCCAGATGTGACTCCAGCCAATGCTCATGATTTCATCTAAGTGTGGCACATGCTAACATTCACAATTCCATCCAAGTGTGGACATGCCAGCACTCACAACTCCATCCAGGCGTGGGGCACGCCAACAATCACATTTCTATCTAGATGCGACTCAAGGCAATGTTCACAAATTCATCCAAGTATGGCACACTTTTCCATACGTAATTCTATCCAGGTGTGGGGCATGCTGGGACATGCCAACATGCACAACTCCATCTAGATGCGACGCAGGCCAATGGTGAAGATTGGATCCTAGTGTGGCACACACTACGATTCACAATTCCATTTAAGTGTGGGACATGCCACCATTCACAATTCTATCCAAGTTTGGCACACGCCAACATGCACAATTCGACATGTTGACAATTGTATTTCTATCTAGATGCAACTCAGGCCAATGTTCATGACTTAATCTCCAAGTGTGGCACATGCCACTATTCACAATTTCATCCAAGTGCGGCACGTGCCACCATTCACAATTCCATCTAAGCGTGGGACATGCTGACAATTGCATTCTATCTAGATGCGACTCAGGCTAATGTTCACGATTTCATCTAAGTAAGGCACATGCCACCACACTGACATTTACAGTTCTATCTAAGTGTGGGACATGCTATCATTCACAATTTAATCCAAGTGTGGCACATGCTAACATGCACAATTCTATCTAGATGCGACGCAAGCCAATGGTCACGACACCATCCAAGTGTGGTACATGTTACCATTCACAGTTCCATCCAAGTGTGGCACATGCTACCATTCAGAATTCCATCTAAGTGTGGGACATGTTGACGGTTGCATTTCTATCTAGATGCGACCCAGGCTAATGTTCACGATTTCATATCTAAGTGTGACACATGCTATCATTCACAATTCCATCTAAGTGTGGGACATGTTGACAATTGAATTCTATGTAGATGCGACGCAGGCCAATGTTCACGATTTCATCTCTAAGTGTGTCACATGCTACCATTCACAACTCCATCTAAGTGTGGTGTTACGGATCATAATCGGGAGTCACACACCAGACCAGGACTCTTGCCACTAGCCTAGGATGCAGCACACCATTAAAACACTTTTACTTAATTTATTAGAATTCGGATCGAGCTGGCCCCCAACCTGTCTCACACCCCTTTTTACAAGTACCCCGGGTCACATTGGGCCATGAACCAGACCGGTGAGTGGTAATACAATATTTATTTATTTTAAATTCAAAGAAAATCACACAAATTTAATAATGGACAGCAAACACCAATGGGGTGATAATTACAAGGTAAATTGATGAAATGCACTTAGTTTGACCTTCTATTATAACATATCCAAAGCACAAATGAAAGGGAGCAATTTTACTGTTCGGGTAGATAGCACCTTAGTTAGGATTTCCACCTGCAATGCTCCCTCAAACCACTATTAATCGAATTTTGGGTGGATAGAAAGAAGCAGCAAGAAGTCAGGTATACTAGGCAGCAAACAGAATTAAAATCTGACCTTCCGCCACGAAATGAGAGGATTTAAAAACCTTTGCAATTACACAAAATAGAACTGGGAATTAGTAATATTCGTTATACCTGTGTGATTGAATAATTGAGGTAAATATGAGTATAGCACTATCACAGATGTAAGAACACTAGCAGACTACAAGCAATGTCCTAACAACGGGCATACAATTTAAAAATCAACTTGAAAGTGAAAAACGCAGTGCAGCCAAATCACATGCATAAATATTGCATTTACTAATTTACAAGGGTTTAAATGTCAAAACGGTTTGAAAAACGGGTGAAATAGACAAAATCGGAATGCGTTTTTTATGCTGAGTGACAGATGTACATCCCTGGGGTAATATGAAAGTGAAAAGGGAACTCTAGAAGAATGACTGGATGAGATTCTTAACAGGAAAGGAAATTCGGTTTTAAAAATAAAAGCAGTTGACAGAGAAAATCGGTTTAAAAAGGAAAGGACAAGTCTTAGATAGACTATGGGCCTCATTACACGTTGTGTGGTAACCATGGCGCTATTAGTGCCATGGTTGCCGCTGGTATTTTAACGTGTCCACCTTGGTGGATGGCAGAATTACCGGCCTACTCCAAGGTGAGCGGGGCCGGTAATTCCCCATTCACCAAGGCCCTTCCCCATTCCCATTTTTGCCCCCATAGGGCATAATGGGAATAGGGAAGGTGGTAATTACGATACTGCAAATTGCGGTACCGTAATTAGCACCGAGGTCCATTTGCGGCACCCCTCTTTAACGGCTGGTAAAACCAGCCGTTAAGGTCGGGTCCCGCAAAGGGAACTTGTAGTAAGGCGGTAAGGGTTTACCGGTACCGGTGCCCTTACCGGTACCAGTAAACCCTTACCGCCTATCGTGTAATGAGGCCCTATATTTTAGTGGCTAGAAAAGAGAGACGCTGCCCGCGACACAGGTTACTTTGCAAGTGTAACCCCTTTGCGCCGTGTGGCTCTTTATGTGGGAATTCATTAGTTTAATCAAAATATTACTAAGGACTTACGCAAGACAGAAATGAGTGGGAGAATGGCACTAAAACTTGGAGATCAAGGACAGGATGCACAGAGAACTCTGACAGTTTTAAGGATTTCGGCTAAGGCAGTTATGGGATTTCTATGGGGGTGGAACCTAATACAAGGTACAGAGCAAGGGAGGCAGTTTGAGGATATTGGGAAAGGGAAATACTCACAACAAGCACTGCAATGGGGTGTTTTGTACAGCACACTGGGTTTCTGGACAGAAAGGCAATATCTGGTCACTGGTCACAGCGGCAAGCTCTCCCAGAAGAAAACAGCTGGGCAAAGGTCTGGTCACGGCACAGCGGCACCTCAGCTGGATAGAGCGGATAGCAGGGCAAGCAGGCAGCACAGGATAATCCCACTGAGGATTCAGCCACCGTTCCCCTTTCTCCCTGAATCTCTTTGAATTTTTTTGGTCGGGTTTTCTGGATCAATGGTCCTGCCTGGATAGGGTCAGCAATGCTCTGGCCTGGTAGTGGAAACTGGAATTTTGCAGAATGAATATGGAATGTCTGGATACGCAGGAGCTGGAAAATTCAGAAGAGAGTTTCCCATGTCTCTGTGAGACTCTACGTTATATAAGGTGGATGACATCACAGGATTATACTATGGGGGCCGGCTTTGGTTGGACATGCCTGTAACAACTTGATTGGTCAGGGTTTACTGTTACCTCCTTCCTGTCAACCGGTTGGGCTTCAAGGTCATGACATCAGTTTTATGGTGTGAGCTTAAATTGCCCATGCCCTCCATAGTAAAATCAGTTATGACATAAATTGCACATTTTTACAGTTGTGGCATTTTTGGAAATCACATAGGCAAATGACACATTTCATACAGAGCATGGCATTCTGACTCCCAAGTCTGTACTTTGTAATTTCACCCTCCTAATAATCTTTTGCAATTTCTGGTGGGAAATAGTTCACTTAAAATTCTACAATTTTATATATGTGTACCTATTATCACAGAGCATGTTTGCATTAAATTTCAAAGTTATACCATGTACACTTTTAACATGAATTACATTTCTCTGCTGTTTGCGTCCCATACATGCTAGGGAAAGCCACAATATCTTGTTTTAATGCCACAAAAATTACACGTAAACTGTTAAACTTTTGCATTCCTGCGTTTCCCGGTTGCAGAAATACAAGTCTTGAAGTTTATTAATTCAGAAGAGTCTTTTGTCCCAAATGGGCAGCATTGTCTTCCAAATAAGGGATTTATTTTCAACCCACAGCCAAATGTCAGGCAATAGCCCTGTTTGCCATGGATTTGACTTTGAGGCTCCTCCGTTTGTGTGGAGAGGAGGTGCTGCTAACAAAGTCACATCCATGTGTCCCAGAAATCCATTGTACATGGCTGGAGCACTGCCACAGAGTCTGATGAGGGTGTGAGACACATCACCCTTGCCTATTCATATGTCCCAGATGCTGGTACACTTGTGGGAAGGTAGATCCTGTAGTCAGTCGTTTGAAGCCAGGGCCTAAAAACTAGTCCTGCTGGTTGTAGAGAAGCGCACTGGAGGGGGGTAGTCTGTACTCCTGCTCTCTATATGGTAGAGGAGACGTACAGAGAACCCTTGCCAAGATTGTCTATTATTGGTACGTGGTCGAGCAGTCAAGGCCTAGCTTCTCAGGAGATGATGCAGGCTTGTTCTTAAGTACAGTATAGTCCCCAAGCACCCACAAAGGAATGTCCACACACTGGATCGGTTAAAACACAGTCTTTATATAATTAATATTCAAGGTCACGTACACTATCACAATAACTTACTTTGTACTCCGAAAATCAACAATGGTAAATATATACAGTTCTAAAGTGGTACCACTAATGTTATCATATCTCATTAAAGTGCATACGGTCAGAATAACACACAGATCAAATAAAGAGGAAACCCACAGTAGATAGAGGAAGGAAAGCAAGATGGTTGAACAATTGGCAGAGTGCTGGCCCCGATACCAAGACACAGTTTTGTGTGGAGATCCCCCCACATGGGCAACCTGTAGAAGAAAGATACAAGCCCAGTGCATATATTGTTCACACTAGCCTTTCCAATAGTTTTGCAATCCCAAAGTATCTTGGCGTTGTAGCGTTCCTCGTTGGGGAATTGACGGCCCTTCTTGAGTGTCCTCCCTTTCAGGCATGAGTCATGGGTCATCGAACGTCCAACGGAGAACAGGTCGAGCTAGGACAGTGAAGTGGCCGCGTCGTTCCTAGTGGTGCTTGTTGACAGGGAAGCATAAACAGCCTGCAAGGAAGAGGCATGCGGGGCACCTCGGTGTCGATAGTTCTGGACCACAAAGAGTTTGAAGAACTGTGGCCCAGCAAGGGCGTTGAGTCGTAGCCGTCTTTGTGGTCTTCAGGTGGCGGGAAACCCACCGGTAGATGCTCCTCGGCGCGTCGACGGTCAGGCCTTCTCCAGCAGGATACTGCAGTGACGATGCGGACGAGCGCGTCCTTGGATCAATGAAGTTCTTAGGCAAAACGGGAGCACGGCGGCTCCAGTCGGCGACAACGGTCATCGACAGTGGAGGACAACAGTCAGGGCGCTTCTCCTTGGAGTTCTGCAGCAGTCCTTGTATCGGGTCAGCAGCTTGTCGAAGGTCTGTCTACCAGGGAGCTTTGGCAAAGATCAGCTGGTGAACGATGGTCCCTCGTAGCTCGGGAAGAGGGCGCCTTACCAGGTCCTCTCTGGGTCAGTCCTTGGAGGCACAGCAGCTTGCAGATTGTGAAGGAGAGCAACAGCAATTATTCTCGTCCAGCAGGGCTTCAAGGTCAAGCTTCAGTTACTCCAGTTACTCGTCATAGTGGACTTCAGCTTCTGAACATGATTCCTAGCAGTGAGAAGTCCCCAGATATACTGTTGATCTCCCATTCATTCCGCTGGGTCACACTCAAGCTTCCAATCATGACTAAGGGCATTCATGCAGGCAGGCAGCTAATCAGGCACACAGTGCATTCAGGCCATTCACTTCCCTCCAGACACTCACAACAAATTATGTGTATTGGGACAAGTACCGAGTCATTCAACACTCCATACTGCATTCATACCGGTTTCGGGCAGGGCTGTCTCAGTCATTGTGTCAACCACCAGATACCAGACACCCAAAACATAGAATGCGTATTCGTCACACACTCCATTTACATACGGTCGTTGAGAAGGCTCCAGCCAATCTGGTCGGCACTTCCCCACACTACCATATATGGAACTTCCACCCAACAGCCAGTCAGGGGGAAGCGACAGAGGCAGGGCTTCCCGGGACTTCGGGAAGATCAAGGTAACAGGTGAGGCAAGGCAGAGGCCATGGGGGCCATCTTGTCTTCATCAGGAATCTACCGATTCCAATGACAGGACCAGGGCATCCCAAAATGGAGGACGCTCAGGGTACCAGTCATTTCAGCATGGAGCTGCCACCAGCCCTTACCCTACCCTGCTCTGTGGGTCACACACAGGTGCCCAAAAACATACACCAGGGGCACAGTGTTGCACCCCGACCATGGGTGCCATAAGGGTATCCCATGGGTCTGTTCACCAAACCAAAAGAGAGAGCTGCACTTCCAGGAGCCCCACACGAACTCCTGCGTGGAAAACACAACAGAACACACGATAAAAAGCAGTAAAGGACAAGGATACGGAAGCCCTGTCCCTCCGATGCATTTCCAGCATCACACTCGCATCCCCCCAGACTGCGGTTAGTGTGCCTAATCTCCCACGAGATAGACACCCTCATCCAGACGGTCAACATACCTTCTGGAAAGGCCATCTGCATTATCGTGACTCTTCCCTGGTCTCTGCTCTATGCTGAAGTCTAGCCCTTGCAGACTAATGGACCACCTGAGCAGTTTCGGGTTCTCACCTTTCATCTGCATAAGCCAATTCAGGGGCTTATGATCGGTTTGGACCTTGAAGGTAGACCCGGTAAGGTAGGGTCTAAAACGCCTAAGGCTCCAAACTATACTAAAACATTCCTTTTTAACAGTAGCCCACCTAAGTTCCCTACCCTTAAGTTGTCTACTGATGAATATGATCGGATGTTCTCTTCCTTTGTCATCTAACTGGGACAAGACAGCTCCAATTCCGGTGTTGCAGGCGTCAGTTTGAACGATAAAGGGCTTGCTTTAATCAGGCGCACACAGCACGGGTGTCCTAGACAGACTTTCTTTCAAGCCATCAAAGGCCTTCTGACAGTCTTCAGTCCAATTAACCTTCCTAGGTTGTTTGGGTGAAGTCAGAGCTGTCAGGGGTGCAGCTATGGTTCCATAGTCTGCCATGAAATTGCGATAATACCCAGTGAGGCCCAAAAAGGCTCTCACCTGGGTTTGAGTAGTGGGAGTCTCCCAGTCATGTACGTCCTGTACTTTACTGGGGAGAGGTTGGATTTGACCCCCTCCTACCGCATGACCAAGATACGTGACTTTCCCCTGAGCTATCTGGCACTTGGTGGCCTTGATAGTGAGGTTAGCCCTTTTTAAGGCCTGCAACACTTTATCCAGATGTGTCAAATGCTCTTCCCATGTGGAACTGTAGACGGCAATGTCGTCTAGGTAAGCCACACAAAAGGCTTCCAGCCCACTGAGCGCATGGTTGACCAATCTCTGGAAAGTGGCAGGGGCATTCTTTAACCCAAAATGCATGACTCTAAACTGGTAGAGCCCCTCTGGTGTTGAGAATGCCGTCTTTTCCTTGGCATGGTCCGTCAGAGCTATTTGCCAATAGCCTGAGGTAAGGTCAAAGGTGCTCACAAATTTGGCAGCACCTATGGTGTCCACGAGCTCATCAGCCCTGGGCAATGGGTGCTCGTCAGTTTTGGTGATGGCATTGACTCCTCGGTAGTCCACACAGAACCTCCAATCCTTGGTACCTGCCTGGGAACTTGCCTTGGGGACAAGGACCACGGGACTGAACCAGGGACTGGTTGAGGATTCAATAACACCCAGATCCAACATCTTGGCGACCTCAGCCTGGATGTGGTTCTTAATGGTATCTGACATACGGTAGCACCTGCTTTTGACAGGCACACTGTCAACAGGATCAATCTCTTGCCTACACCACGGTGTAAGGAATGGTGTCAGTGAAAACAGAGAGGCGTACTGCCGGAGCAAAGCCCTGAAGGCCCTCTGCTGCTCTGCTGTCAGATCGGGAGAGAGATGTACTCCCTCCACGGAGCCATCCTGAGGGTTCCTATGCAGCAAATCAGGAAGGGGCTCACTCTCATCCTCTTCTTGCTCTGAAGCTAGCAAGAGGCATGAGACTTTGGCTCGCCTGTGGAAAGGTTTGAGCCTGTTAACATGGAATACCTGAGGGGCTACTCCAGAGGCTCACATGTCAACCAGATAATTGACTTCGCCCATCTTGGAGATTATCCTGAAGGGTCCAGTCCATTTATCTGCCAAAGCCTGAGGCTTGGTAGGCTCTCTCACAAGGACCTCCTGTCCTGGAGTCCAATCCCCTTGCAACGCTTTAAGGTCATGCCAGTACTTATTCAATTCCTGGCTGGCCTTAAGATTCGCTGTTGCCTGACCCATCATCTGTGTCATCCTTTGTCTGAGGCCTAACACATAGCCCCCACTTGCTTGGTGGGACCTGGAGGGGTGACCTCCCAACCTTCTCTGATTAAGACAAGGGGCCGCCTCACAGGATATCCAAAGAGTAACTCAAAGGGCTGAAACCAACACCCTCTTGAGGTACCTCTCTGTAAGCAAACAGCAGGCATGGCAGGAGAAGATCCCACTTCTTCCTTAGGGGCTCTTCCAAAGCGCCTAGCATGCCCTTGAGAGTTGTGTTAAATCTCTCTACCAGACCTTTGGTCTGGCGGGGTAAGAGGTGGAGAACTTGTAAATTACTCCGCATTCTTTCCACATGGTTTTCATGTAACTCGACATGAAGTTGGATCCTCTATCAGAAACAACCTCCTTAGGGAATCCAACACGGGTGAAAATGCCCAGGAGTGCCCTGGTAACCACCTTGGCCTTACCCGTCCGAAGTGGTATAGCCTCAGGGCACCTGGTGGCATGATCTACCAAGACCAGGATGAACCGATGTCCACCTGACGTGGGAGGGTCAAGGGGACTGATGATGTCGATGCCCACCCTCTCAAACTGCATGCCAACCACTGGCAATGGCTGCAGTGGGGCGATGACACTGCCTCCAGTCTTGCCAGACAACTGACAAGTTGGGCAGGTCCTGCACTGGAACACCACTTCTACTCCCATCCGAGGCCAGTCGAAATGGGCAGAGATCCTCTGCTTAGTCTTCTTGTTCCCAATATGACCAGCCAAGGGCACCTCATGCGCCAACTGCAGCAGGAAGGGCCTGTAAACCTGGGGTACCACCAACCTCTTGAGGGCACCAGGTTCAGGCGTAGTGGGCTCACTAACAAGGAGCTCACCCTCCCAATAAATCCGAAATGTCCTAGGCACTTCTCCTTGTGCCTGGGACAGGGCCTTTTCCTCAGACCCTCGAGAGAGAGTGGCACTCTCTCTGTCCCTTATAGAAGTCTGACCGGGAGGGTCCTCCTTCAGCTAACAAGCATTGAAGGTTGGGATGATCCTCCGGCTTGAGAGCCTCTCCCACAGGAAAGTCTTCTGGCTCTTCTCCCACAGGAGTTGAGACGGGATTCACCACTGGACCCAGCCCGGCCAGAGCATGGATCCCAATGGGTGATGTCGGAACAGCAGGAAGAGCAGGGGCTCCCTCCACAGAGGTGGCCTTCTTACTTTTCTGTTTCCTTTGCGCCTTGGGTTTCCCTGTCGGCGAGGGTGCCGGGCTCGCAGCCGGACCCTGTGTGACCTGCGATCGGGTGATTGCCACAGCAGCCATGGGTAGACCATCCATGATGATCCCCAACTCGACCAAATCATTTCCCAACAAAATGTTTGCAGGCACGTTGTCCTGAACCAGGACCAGAAGCTTTGCTGTCTTGTCTCCAATCGTAATGTTGACTAAGGCTACAGGCGATAATTTAGGAGGCCCACCAGCTAACCTGGTAATTCTCAGCAGAGCACCTACACAGTCCTCTGGCTTGATCAGGGTCCTGTCCACCACTGTCATGCTTGCCCCAGTGTCTCTCAAACCAGTAGAAGGCTGGCCATTCAAGAGGACACTTCTCAAAAACCTACGAGTGTTTTGTGGGATAGTCGCCAGTACTTCTGCGTACTGGTCCCAGGCCCCAAGGAACACTAAGGAAATCTCTATGGGAGCACCAAAGGTGATCCCGGTAGAGGAGGGGAGGACAATGGCCTCCACCTCAGGTACGGAGTATGGATAGGTCAGGCGGGCAGCCTGGACTCCAAATGCCTTACCCTTACACTTGGTGGCACCCCTTCAGTGGTCCAGAGCCCCACAATCCCAACATGTGACAGGAGTGCGGGGTACGGTACTGGAGCCACTGGGACCCTGCTTTGCAGCAGGCGGACCACTACTCTTACTCCCACCCACAACAGACTTATCCCCACTAGATTTTTGGGTCTTCAGAGAGGAAGGTTTTGGTTTACCCGACTGTGACTGCTTTTGGGACTCCTCAGCTTTCTGAGAGGCCCCCTTTTCTTTGTCCTTGTCCTTCCCACTGGAGTCCTTAGGGGACACCCGGTGGGAGACCCACTTGTCAGCCAACCTAGCCAGCTTAAAGGGGTCCAAAATGTTCTGGTCAGCAACATACTGACGCAGCTCTGGTGAACAGGCTTCTGAAAAATGCTTAAAAACAGGAGGTGAGACAATTTAACAAACGTTTTCACTTTGTAACCATCAGTCCACCCCATCATGTTCATGTGCGCAGCACTCACCCAGTCAACCCAAGACACATTCTCTTGTTTCTTAAAATCTCTGAACCATTTAAGATATTGGGTAGGCGTCTTGCCAAGCTTGGCAATTAAAGCAGACTTCATGCACTCATACTGACCCCTTTCTTCCACACTCAGTTTCAGAATACAGTCATATCCAGTTTGAGGCACTCTGCTTAACAAACACTTAGCCCAATCTCTTTTATCAACATCATGAATTGCACAAGCCATCTCAAACGCTTCAATCCATTTTAGGATATCAGAACCCTCCGCACACACACACAACCAACTCTTTGATAAACTTGGTTGCTGGAGACCTGACACTCTCAACTGGTTTAGCTGAAGTCTCCACTCGAGCTTTCTCTAACTGGATTCGCTGACATTCATTGTCCCGGTTCTTGAGTTCAAGATCCTTATCTTTGAGTTCAAGATCCCTATTCTTGAGCTCCACTTGCTGGGCCAACTCCTCTTTCTTAAGCTCAGCATCTATTTCCAACTTGCGATATTCGAAGGCCAACTTCATCCTTAATAACTCAAGTTCCAAGATACTGCTGGGGTTTGGAACAGAGGCAGCAGGAATGGTGGCATTCCCAAAATCGGATTCTGCGACAACCCCCGGGGTAGAGTCCTCATTGGTTGCATTCCCCCCCTTCAAGAGTATCACAATCGATCTGGTAGTCTACCAGGGCAGCTATCGGCTCAGCCCTAGACTTATCCACAAAGTCTAATTCCCTGGCTTCACAAGCACTCTGGAGAGCCTCTAAGCTCATCCGAGTCAATTTACCATTCGCAATAGATCCCATTGCTTGTAATGCAGTTATCCTTTGTAAGTGGCATGGTTATACACTGATTCATAAAACCATAAGCATCCCACCTCTGCCGCCAGTGTAGAGAAGCGCACTGGAGGGGGGGTAGTCTGTACTCCTGCTCTCTATATGGTAGAGGAGAGGCACAGAGAACCCCTGCCAAGATTCTCTATTATTGGTACGTGGTCGAGCAATCAACGCCTAGCTTCTCAGGAGGTGATGCAGGCTGGTTCTTAAGTACAGTGTAGTCCCCAAGCACCCACAAAGGAATGTCCACACACAGTCTTTATATAATTAATATTCGCGGTCACGTACACTATAACGATAACTCACTTTGTACTCCAAAAAATCAACAATGGTAAATATATACGGTTCTAAAGTGGTACCACTAACGTTATCAGATTTCATTAAAGTTCGTACGGTCAGAATGACACACAGATCAAATAAAGAGGAAACCCACAGTAGAGAGAGGAAGGAAAATGAGATGGATGAACAATTGGCAGAGTACTGGCCCCGATACCTAGACACAGTTCTGTGTGGAGATCCCCCACCTGGGCAACCTGTAGAAGAAAGATACAAGCCCAGCCATATATTGTTCATACTAGCCTTTCCAATAGTTCTGCAACTCCAAAGTACCTTGGCGTTGTAGCGTTCCTCGTCAGGGAATCAACGGCCCTTCTTGAGTGTCCTCCCTTTCAGGCAGGTGTCACAGGTCGTCAAACGTTCGACGGAGAACAGGTCGAGCTACGACGGTGAAGTGGCCGCGTCGTTCCTAGCGGTGCTCATTGAAGGGGAAGCATAAACGTCCTGCAAGGAAGAGGCATGCGGGGCACCTCGGTGTCGATAGTTCTGGACCGCAAAGAGTTTGAAGAACTGTGGCCCAGCAAGGGCGTCGAGTCGTCGGCGTCTCTGTGGTCTTCGGGTGGCGGGAAACCCACCGATGGATGCTCCTCAGCGCGTCAACGGTCAGGCCTTCTCCAGCAGGATACAGCGGCGACGATGTGGATGAGAGCGTCCTTGGATCAATGAAGTTCTTAGGCAAAACGGGAGCACTGTGGCTCCAGTCGGCGACGGCGGTCATCGACAGTGGCGGACAACAGTCCGGGCGCTTCTCCTTGGAGTTCCGCAGCAGTCCCCATATCGGGTCGGCAGCCTGTCGAAGGTCTGTCTACCAGGGAGCTTTGGCAAAGATCAGCTGGTGCACGATGGTCCCTTGTAGCTTGGGAAGAGGGCGCCTTACCAGGTCCTCTCTGGGTCAGTCCTTGGAGGCACAGCTGTTTTCAGATTGTGAAGGAGAGCAACAGCAATTCTTCTCGTCCAGCAGGGCTTCAAGGTCAAGCTTCAGTTACTCCAATTACTCGTCGTAGTGGACTTCAGCTCTGAACACGATTCCTAGCACTGAGAGGTCCCCAGATATACTGTTGATCTCCCATTCATTCCGCTGGGTCACACTCAAGCATCCAATCACGACTAAGGGCATTCGTGCAGGCAGGCAGCCAATCAGGCACTCAGTGCATTCAGGCCATTCACTTCCCTCCAAACACTCACGACAAGTTATGTGTATTGGGACAAGTACCGAGCCATTCAACACACCATACTGCATTCATACCGGTTTCGGGCAGGGCTGTCTCAGTCATTGTGTCAACCACCAGATACTAGACACCCACAACATAGAAAGCGTATTCGTCACACACTCCATTCACCCAGGTCCCACCCACGGGCGTACCCACAACATACGGTCGTTGAGAAGGATCCAGCCAGTCTGGTTGGCACTTCCCCACAGTACCATATATGGAACTTCCACCCAACCGCCAGTCAGGGGGAAGGGACAGAGGCAGGGCTTCCCGGGACTTCGGGAAGATCAAGGTAACATGTGATGGAAGGCAAGAGGCCATGGGGGCCATTTTGTCTCCATCAGGAATCTACCGATTCCAATGACAGGGCCTGGGCATCCCAAAATGGAGGACACTCGGGGCACCAGTCATTTCAGCACGGAGCTGCGACCAGCGCATACCCTGCTCTGTGGGTCACACACAGGTGCCCAAAAATGTACACTAGGGGCACAGGGTTGCACCCCTACCCATGGGTGCAATAAGGATATCCCATGGGTCTGTTCACCAAACCAAAAGAGAGAGCTGCGCCACCAGGAGCCCCACACAAACTCATGCGCGGAAAACACGACAGAACACATGATAAAAAGCAGTAAAGGACAAGGATACAGAGGCCCTGTCCCTCCAATGCATTTCCAGCATCACACTGGTTTCACAGCTCCTCCTATTGGGCGCCGGCAGGCGAAGCCGGCCCACTTCACCCAAGGCCCACAGCTACCAAGGCCATCTCCTGTTCCATGCCTGAACTCGTGCCCTGCAACACATCACAGGAGCTGGAGCTCCTAGGACCGGATCCCGACCTGCAGGAGCAGCGGGCATCCTGCAACAAGCCCTCCAGCCCTCTGGCCAAATTCTGGTAAGCGCCGCTCCATAGCGCCGCATCGACCGCATTTTTACTTTTTTTTATTTTAATATTCTGCATCCGCCTGAGCAGCAGAAGCGAATAATTGCCCAAACAAAGCCAGGGAAATCCGCTGCCTGCTTACAGCCTTTTGGCTATCCTGTTTGAGAAATCGCCATTGAAGCACATGAGGCACTCCACAGCTTCAAAATGGCCGTCCGTTTCCTGCCATGGTCCTGCATTGCCTATTGAGGCTCGAGCAAGCCTCCTGATTGGCTGCTCCAGCCTACTTGTCCTCCTATTGGGCGCCGGCAGGCGAAGCCGGCCCACTTCACCCAAGGCCCACAGCTACCAAGGCCATCTCCTGTTCCATGCCTGTTACCTGCCTACCCTGCCGTCTGCCAGAACCCCTGCCTCTCCCACACCTGTACACCAAGGTAACTCTGTAATACAGTTTACTGCCCTAGTAAGCTATTGTGATGTCCCCTGTACTAACTCATCATCACATGACAGCCTGCCTAGCCGGTCAATCCTAGTTATAGCCTTTGTGTATACCAGCATGTTGTGCCTGTAGGGTCATTCTCTGACCATTCAAGTACCCTGTTGTGCCTTTAAGATCACTGTCAGACATTCAATAGTGTGTTGTGCCTTAAGGTCGCTTTCTGACCATTCACATTGTGTTGTGCATTTAAGGTCGCTTTCTGACCATTCACATTGTGTTGTGCCTTAAGGTCGCTTTCTGACCATTCACATTGTGTTGTGCATTTAAGGTCGCTTTCTGACCATTTGAATCATGTTGTGCATTTAAGGTCGCTTTCTGACCATTTGAATAATGTTGTGCATTTAAGGTCGCTTTCTGACCATTTACATTGTGTTGTGCATTTAAGGTCGCTTTCTGACCATTTACATTGTGTTGTGCATTTAAGGTCGCTCTCTGACCATTTACATTGTGTTGTGCCTTAAGGTTGCTTTCTGACCATTTGAATCATGTTGTGCATTTAAGGTCGCTTTCTGACCATTTACATTGTGTTGTGCCTTAAGGTCGCTTTCTGACCATTTGAATCATATTGTGCATTTAAGATCGCTTTCTGACCATTTACATTGTGTTGTGCCTTAAGGTCGCTTTCTGACCATTTGAATCATGTTGTGCATTTAAGGTCGCTTTCTGACCATTTACATTGTGCTCTGCCTAAGGTCCCTCTCACATACTCCTGCCACTCACCATTATGCCTCCCCTGCCTAGCAACTACCTTGCCAGCCTCATATTCCTCTTAATTACCTTTACACTATCCAACATGCCACCCCAACCCCCCACCACCATGTACACGACCTCAAGCAAGTTAATGCCCACAACAACCGAGATTCCTCTAGCAACTATGATCAATCTCCCGTGCCCCACTGTAGTTAGAAACATAAAACTGAGAGCTAGACTAGCCAAAATACACGAGCCTCTTGCCCGCTCCATGCCTACTAATAAAAGATCTAAATCCACCCTCACTAGCCTCGACAACTATAGACTCAAAGGATCTTTGAGCTATCCCACTAAAGACCTTAACTCGCCCATCATCCAGAAAAACAACAAACCCCCTCAGAAACTATCAGCCCCTACTGCACCTATAGTAAGCCCCCAAATTAAGGGAGCTCTAATTAACGCCAGATCACTAGTAGCCCACGCTACTGAAATCGCAGACCTACTGATCAATGAAGATCTGGACCTCCTCGCCATCACAGAGACTTGGCTCCACCCTGCAGCAGGACCTATGTTGATGCTAGCTATCCCAGAGAATTACACCATCTTGAGACAAGACCGACCTAATTCCAGAGGAGGCGGTGTTGCCATCATTCACAAATGCAGCCTTCCAATAAGATTAGCCACCCCCACCAATACCCCATCCTGCGAACTACTCTCAGCCAAAATCCCCATCACAAACACTCAAACCCTCAATGTCCATTTGATCTATCGCCCCCCAGGTCCTCTAGGCACCTTCGATGAGGATCTTAACACTATCCTATCCACCAACTTAAAAAACACCACTCAAATGCTCACCCTCGGCGACTTCAACATGGGCTTTAATGACCCCGAAGACCAAGCCGCCATCACCACATTGAACACCCTCACCGAACTAGGATTTACCCAAAGAAGCCTAAAACCAACCCATGACAAAGGCAGAATATTAGATTGGATAGCTGACTATAATTGCCTAGCCAGCGTTACTGACATCTCACCTTTAGCCTGGACTGACCACCACCTGGTTTCATTTGTATTGTCAACTACTAGACCTCCACCCATACTACCGTGTAGGGCACCCCCTACTCTTACCAGAAACAAAAAGAGTATCACAGTGGAGAGACTCATCCCCAACCTACTCCCTACACTGAACTCACTGCATGACAACTTGGACCCTGAAACTTTGGTCGAGGAATATAACAAAATCATGTCTTCCTCCCTGGACTTAATTGCCCCTCTCAAACTCAGGCCAAGCAAGTCCAAAAGCCACCTTAACAATTGGTACACACCTCTCCTTAAAAACTTAAGACAACAAAAAAGACACTGTGAATCTATCTGGAAAAAAAACCCATCAGTAGCCAACAAACTTAAATTCACCAAACTAGCAGCCCTGTACAAAAAAGAAATCTTCCTTGCTAAACGTACCTCCTTTGACTCTCGCATCTCCCAAGCCAGCTCAAATACAAAGGAACTATTCTCGATTCTAAAAGAAATAGAAACCCCCATAGCACCCATTGACACTTGTATAAAAGACAAGAACTGGTGTACCGACATCCAACTTGCCCTAGCTAACAAAATCGCCACGCTACAAAAGAAAATATCATGTAAAAAAGCCTCCTTGAATAATCCCGTCCTGCCTAAGCTTGAGAAACGGTCCACAACTGAACATTTACAATTCAACTTCACTAAAGTGACCATTTTTGAAGTGGAAAAAATCATCTTGTCATTAAAGCCATCTAATTGCCAAGGAGACCTGTGCCCAGCACAGCTCATAAAAGATGCTGCCCGTGACCTCTCCCCTTTTATCACTAAATTAATCAATGCTTCCTTCTCCACCGGTTCCATCCCAACTAATTTAAAACAATCCTGGGTATTACCCCTACTAAAAAAAAACACCCTCGACCCAGCAATACCAACTAACTATAGGCCTATAACAACGGTACCATTCCTTCTGAAAATTTTGGATAAGGTTGCCTATGTACAAATACAGAAGCACCTGGAGGATCACCACTTGCTAGGAGCCAGACAATCAGGCTTCCGACCCCAACACGGGACCGAAACAGCTCTCATCGACCTTAAAACACAGATTGATCTGCTCAAAGACAATGGTCAAGCAGCTCTACTCCTCCTCCTTGACCTATCCGCTGCATTCGATCTGGTCGACCACGCCGTCCTCTGTACCCACCTCCACTCGGCTGCCCATTTTTCCCCCGAGGCTATTACTTGGATCAGATCCTTCCTTGATGGGAGAACTATGAGGGTCTTCTCGCCGACAGACGCGGCAGACCCTATACCCATCACCTGCGGTGTGCCTCAGGGTTCCTGTGTCTCCCCGACACTGTACAACATATTTACCAAGCCCCTTTTCGATGATCTGGATCATCTCGGTATCACCTACACTAACTATGCAGATGATACCCAGATCCTCCTTCTGCTTTCTGGAGATTATGCAAAGGATTTGGCCTTGGTGAATAGGGTCTACATCATCATCCAGGCATGGATGGCCACTCACGGTCTATGCCTGAATGATGATAAAACGGAACTCATCACACTGGGTACTAAAGCTAGCCTAAAGAACCTGAGCCCGGCATACTCATCATTTATAATTGATGGTAATACCATTAGGGTTGGACATGAAGTCAAAACACTGGGTTTTTACTTGGACTCTAACTTCAATCTTAGCAGGCAAGTGAACTCACTAGCCTCCTCTACGTCTTATACTTGTAAACTGATCCGGACAGCTAAACCTTTTTTATCCGAGGCCAGTTGTCTGACACTGGCCAGAGCCCTTATACTCTCCCGCTTGGACTACTGCAACGCCCTCTATCTTGGCTCATCCAAAGCAGTCACTGGCAAGCTACAAACTCTCCAGAACAACGCACTTAGAGCGGCCCTGGGCATCTCAAGAAGAGACCACATTACAACATATAGCAAACAACAAAACTGGATCCCCATCACAGATAAAATCTCCTTAAAAACTGCCTCACTCACCCATAAGGCCATTAACAATGCAGCCCCTACCTATCTGATCAACAGATTTCACAGACTAACATCCACGAGACCGACGAGGATAGCCTACAGAGACTGCTTATCCGTCCCTTCTTACAAACGTGCAACTATAGGTGGGAATAGCTTCCCAGTGAAAGCAGCCAAGCTATGGAACTCCCTACCACCCACTCTTAGAATGGACCTACCCTACCAAAACTTTCGCTTAAAGCTGAAATCTTGGCTGAAGACAGCTATCATCTAGGACCCCTGGCCCACATTCTGGATACACAACTGCTAACTGTACTTATGTTTATATTTCCGTTGATTGTTATTGTTATTATTACTGTGTTCATACCTGTACATATATTACTGTCTGTAACTAAGTCTTGCAAATTCTTGTATCTGCTGCGCCATGTTACCCTTGGGCTTTTCGGCGCATTATAAATAATAAACTAAACTAAACTAAACTAAACAGTACATTTATCTATTTTTATATTTATTTTTTCTTTCCTGAACCAGAAAGCAAGACTGTTGGTGTTGAACATCCTATATATGTTTTAAAACAAACCCCCATCACATTTCTATGCAGGGACAGGGTCTTATTTCAACATTGGACTTTTAAATAGATATATTCTTGATTGTAAAAGCACCAATTTACGCAT
Organism: Ambystoma mexicanum; assembly: GCF_040938575.1. Taxonomy (NCBI): domain Eukaryota; kingdom Metazoa; phylum Chordata; class Amphibia; order Caudata; family Ambystomatidae; genus Ambystoma; species Ambystoma mexicanum. The sequence continues at coordinate 287,183,309 of NC_090932.1, read as the reverse complement.
GGTTCATTTTCCTCTGATGTCACTTTCAAATGTGGTTTTTCCTGGTATCTTTATTCTGAGCATTTCCATGGCCAAAGTCAATTTCTACTACACAGGGATCTGTCAAATCAACGGTCCAATGAAACCGACATGGGCAAAGAAAGAGAGAGCTTCTTATGAAGGGTTTATCTGTCTCATTTTGTTGCAAAAAGGAAAGCATTTTTATTTTTTTTATTTTTTTTATTAGGGATCATATGGTTTTACAACAACAAAACCTTAAGCTATTTCTTAAACTTCACATTCATATAAATAAAATTAATACAAACTGTGCCTGATAGACAACGAAAACATAAAGATGTTGCTGTTACTTTCAGTTTTCACCTCCACTTTCTTGTCACTTGGTTCTGGCTTCATTCCCTTTACCGTTTTGTTTTACTTGGTCCAACAGTTTGATTTTCTTAAAAATCGTTGTTACCAGTCTAACCAAAGCCAAGTTAATGTTTGTTTTTTCTCCTTCAGTGAAGCCGTTCCACCATACTGCAGTTTCTCTGTTTGTGATGTTTTTCGCAACTATTTCCAAGCAATGATTCAGCTAGTCAGTTAAACCTTTACACCCAAGTGTCAAGTGTTTCAGTGATTCAACTGCATCTTGATGTGGGCATAATCTACATTTGTTTGTTCCAACTATCTTTCATCTTCTGTAAGTGATTTCATTTGTGGGCAAAATGTTCCATCAGAACCGCATGAGTTGTGATCTTCCGTACCAGTTTGGAAAGATTCTCAGGTAGGCTAGAATCTTATTTAGTTTTCTCAAAACTGGCCAATATTTATTGTAGCTTTTATATTTCACCAAATCATCTTGGACTTGAATCCAGTCTTTTGTGTAGAGTTTTTTCTTAGTTTTTGAAGGGTTGTTAAGCAGACCCTCTTTTGTCTCGTTCAGGTCTTCTAAGGTCGCTTCACACAACGTTTTCCATTTTTGAAGCTGATGTTCATGGATATCGCTCAGGGCCTTGTTAAGAGCTTCAAACCCACCCGTCAATGGTAAATCATAAGATTTTCTGTACAATGAGATGGTCTTCCAACTCACTACAGCTTTTAAGAAGGTCAATGCAAGCTCTCTCCTTATTGCTTGGATTGGCAGAGAAGGTGGAAGTTGCAAGGCTGACTGCGAAAATATACCCTCTAAAATTGACCAAATGCTCTCACTGAGGGCAAAAGCTGTTTCTGCTCCCTAGGCCAGTATTGGTATTACTTTCGTTCTGTAAAAAGATATCAAAGGCAATAACGAGAATCAACAGTATCTTCCTAATAGAATCTTTCCCAGTGCGGCCAGATTCAGTGTTTTCTTTTTCATTAGATCTACTTTAGGGATCTCACTGTTTCTGTTATTAATGCAAACTTGTACGTAAATAATAAAGTTTACTTATAGGAATGTTTTCCCTATCAGGATCCAATTAAACTTGTTATTTTATTTGTTTTGGGATTTTGATAAACAAAGTATACGCGATTTATCCAGATTTATTGAAACATTGTTTGGGTCGACATATACCTGCAAGGCTTCTAACTGACATTGCAGTCCTACTGGCATTTGGGCCATAAGGACGATGTCATCTGCGTACAAAAGCCTTCCAATATCTGTACCAGTCAGTTTTGGTGGGAAGGCACATGTTAGTTTGAATGCTTCATCAGTGTCAGAAACATACAGATTAAATAGTTCTGGAGCTAGAGGACAACCCTGTTTCATACCCGTACTGGTCAGGATCTGATTGGATGTTATACCTGTTTTATCCAGTCTAACTCGAAGGGTGGTATTCATATGTAGATCTTTAATTCCCTCTAGGATCATTCTCGGACATTGCCATTGAGACAGCTTATCCCAAAGTTTTCCTCGGCTGACCATATCAAATGCCTTTGATAAATCTACGAAAGCAACAAATACTTTCTTATCTTTAGAACTCCTGGTTCTTGCCTTCAACAGGTTGATCAAGAATATGTTAAGTGAAGTCCCTCTTCTCTTCACAAACCCCGACTGCCAGGGATCTCTTCTTCCTACTGCCACACTCCATGTGGACAAAGCCTCAGGAGAAGACACAACACATCAAGAAGGGCTATGGGCCGATAGTTGTTAGGATCAGTCCTCAGCCCCTTCTTGAAGATGGGCACGATTATCGCGTCTCTCCAAGAAATTGATACCTTTCCTACTGCTGTTATATAATCGATTAGGTGGTGTAGGAATAATGCCCATTCTGGTGAATTTTCTTTCAGTATGGCATTTGTCAGGCCGTCAGGACCCGGGACTCTGGAAGTTTTGAGGTTCTTGATTATTACTTCAATGGAGACGATGTCTGTGTCTAATTGTATGTCCACTGCCTCAATATCTACCATTGGAGATGTCTTCGAGGGCGCTCTTGATTTTAGTTGAGTGTAAAATTCAAACCACGTGTCTGCTGAAATAGGATTGGCCATCAGAGCATCCTGTGGAGCATCTATTTCATTAACATTTGCCCATATTTCTGCTGTGTTCTTGTTTTTGATTTTTCCCAGCAATGTTTATTGAGTCTTGGTTTACCATATTCTTTTTATGTCTGAGAAGCCAATTGTGTTATTTTTGTTTTAGTTTATGTATTTCAGTTCAGTTTTATGGGTTCATGTTCTTTTTTAATCTCCTGATGTTTTTTGTTGAGGTCTCTTCTTCTGTCTTCTATCTGTTTGTCGTAGACATGTCTCTTTGAACGGCTTGGCTTGTTGCTACCTGTTTTCTGGACTGTTTTTAATTCTTTCAATAATGGCAAATAATCAATGATGTCAAAGATTGTTTGCTTTTGAGTCTGCATGATCAAATTTTCTAGTCTATCATTCAACCTGGGAAGACGTTCCGATTTTATTCTTAAAGTTGTTCTGCCCGGATTTACTACCAGTGCTTTCAGGTCTCCATAAACACATTTTCTGTTGTTATTGATACTTTTGCAAGTCATTTTTAGGATGTTATAATCATTTGCTGTTGTTTCGAGCACCTCAAACCTCTCCACTATATGTGACATGTTAAATGAAATGCATATACAGTCTAAAATGTCTGTGGAGTAGGGCCCTTTCCATGTTGATCTGGCCGGAACGTCCCCTGTATAACTCCATTCAGAATTATACAGTTTCTTGATTGAATTGCGTTCCTCCAACGTGTTCCTCGTTTACATTTTTTTGTTGTTTCTACCAGGTCTTGATCTGCGGGCTGATTTATCGAATTAAAACAGGAACAGTTTAAGTCTCCCGCTATTATAAACATCAGGTCAAGCCATTTTTCCCTGTGTTTATCTGTTAAGGCTATTATATCTTCTGGTAGTGTTATGTTTGCAGATATTACTGGATTACAATAGACATGTAGGATTCACAGTCCATCTCAGGTCGTTTTTAATCGCTACCAACAGACCCGATGTTGGTCTTCCCTTTGCTCCTTTTTGCGCCGGGTTCAGTAAAACTTCATATCCCTCCAGGAATGGGGCTTCTAGCAGCCATGTTTCCTGGAGGCAGAAAATGTTTATATTCATTTCCTGAAGATCACAGTTTTCTAAATAGATGGCCAAATCCTCTCGTATTCCAACTCACCAACGTCCATTGCTCCTCTGCAGAATTATTTGAACATTATTGGTTTTGCATTTGTTCTGCTGCCAGGTTTGCCAATCACTTCCATTTTGCACTTTCCCCTTCAGGCTCTTTATTTATGCTCTCTGTCATTTGGAGATGGCCCAAAGTTTTGTTATTCCTTTTTCTGCTTGACATACTAGTTGTAGATTTAAATGTGCCCTTTTTGTTAGAGTTACCTTGTTCATTTTCCCTACTTTCCTCTTGTTTGTTTACATGTAGTTGTTTATGTTCACAGAGATCAAAGCCCATGGGACGTAACTGGTGGGCTTCTTCCAAAAGTAGCTGTTTTACCAACCTTGAGACTATTCAACTATAGCTATACCTTTGGAAGTTATTAGTCTCAGTGCTGGGATGTGATGTAGTAATCTTACCACGTTTGTTCAATTGAGGATTAACCCGTCATTATAGTATAGCACCATTTCCAGTAAAATACCCTGTAATTGGTCAATGTTTTTAGTTTTTTCCTCACCCAGCCCTTTGTTCGTCTTACCCTTCTGGTGCACCTGGTTCCGATTTGTTACCCTGTTTGACGGTGACAGACTCCTCTTTCTTAACTGTTTTGTAATTCGCAGCGGTGATATAAAGTGGTTCTCGACCAACTCAGCGTCTTCCTGTTTTGTCTCTCTTTTTTTTCTTATTGACGTTGTATCTGTTATTAATCCCTCTTGCACCTGTTGGTTTTCTGTTGATATCTTTATCTTAATTTATATTCCCTCTCAGTATATCCCGGGACTGTCTGCCACCTGTATGGTATTCCTGCTGTATTTTCTCCATTTCGTCTGGTGCCTTCTCTTCCTCAATCTCGTCTTCCTCAATACCGTCTGGATAACTCTCATCAAGGTTAGAGTCCATCGTACCTTCTTTATCTGTGCCATACTCCGTGTCTTCCACGTCACCCTCCCTTTCGTCTCCGTCTGATATAGAATATGTTGTTAGGTCTAATAGGGCTTGATCTATTTCTTCTTCATCTGAGGTTTCGACTATTATTGGTGTTTCTTTTTGTATGGGCCCTTTATTTTCGTCTGGCCTGATCGCCACCATACCTCTACTCAGAGTGTGTTGCTCTTTCGGGAGATTTAACGTTTTAACGAATGCTCGATTTGCATTAAAATTTTGTTTAATAGTTTGTGGCTGTTTTTTTAGTTCAATTTGTCTGTCTTTTATAAGTTTAGACTTTAGTACTGGAAGTTCTTGCCTTTTTCCTCTTAAATCTCCTGTCATCTTTTTCTGGGTATCATTTAATGTGTTCTTTCTGAAAATTATGTAGATTTCTTGCTCTCTACTATTTTTTAGATTTTCCTTCATACCCATGGACATGTCTAAGTCGATCTTATCTAAATTTTGATCTTTATGTACGACTGGTTGTGTTTTTGGGTGTTTATTTCCTCTCTTTTACCCCATCGCTGTTCACTTCATCTGTCCTGTCTACATTTGTTACCTCTGCCTGTCTGTACCCTTCAGTTACTTTATTGTGCTGTTTTTTGGATTTTTCCTTTCTCTCCATTCGGTCTTCTTTCACACAATGTAATTGAAGTCATCCCTCCCCTTACAGTGGCAGGCTTTGGTGTATCTTCTTTTCCACAATTATCTGAGTCTTTATTGGCCGTTCTTTTGGGGACCCTAGCTTAGCTGATGTCTGTACCATCTCTTGACCAGTCGACTCATCCCTTGTCGGGAGGGTATTTTGGTTGTTTATGTCTATTCCCCAGTTTATGTTGCTTGTTAATGGCTTATTTTGAGTCTCTTCCAGCCTAAGCGCCAAAGAATCTTTCCTGGTTATCTGTTTTTTTCTTGTCTTTCCATTAATATTGGTTTGAGAATATCGGGCACTAGTTGTGCTACTTTTGCATTACTCGTGACAAGGTTATTCTGTACTGAAGAAATAAAGCACTCCACAAAGATTGTTTTTGAGTGTGCCATAGCCAGTAAGGTTTGTGGTTTTGTAAGGATATGACTTCATATAATTTCATGAACAGCGCTAGAATTGACATCATTGTGGACACCAACAAAACATTTTCCTCAGGATATCCATGCATGTTAGGTCCCACAAGATCATCTTCTTTGTTAGTGTCACTCAGTGTTGGGATTTTTACCAAGTTGTCTTTTTGTGACTCCTGGTTTATCTGACTGTTCTGCACTCCTTTCTGTTCGTCCGTCTGAGATCCAATGTTTTTTGTTATTCCCCTTTGGGTATCATTTTTATTTTGAGTTTGACTTGTTTGAGGCGTTTTACATGTTTGACCCACTGTCCGTTCTTCATTCTCTATTGTTCTTGATGTTTCCAACAATATGTCATCCGGAATTTCCAGCTCCACATGCGCATTTCTTCATTCAGCTGCCTTAAAGAATATTGTTTGTAAGCAGGCATTGTCTTCGTAAGCCTGCACCCTGTTAAAAGTAAAACGGGGGTGACTGATAGAAGCTGACAGGTTTTGGGGTTTCCATATATTTCTTCCTTGATCAGAAACACCTGTGGTCCCCTTTTGTGGCCATATAAATGGTTTTTGTGTTTTGGTATTGGGAAGCCAAATTCTGGGAGCTTAGGTGACATCATATCTGACATTTAACCAATGCATGTTATTATTAGGTTTTTTATTTGCCAAGTGCACATTTGGTGAACACAGGATTTTATTGTCCACTTCTTTTGCTATCTGCTGCGTGACTTTTATTGATTCTATTGTCCCAAAATCCACGAGACTGTTGTTACTCACACCAACATAAGGCCAGTCGTTCTTCCTTTTTAGGCAGATATAAAGTCCTGCCCCAGTTGGATGTAGTTCAGGTTCTTGGCACCCCTCCTCCCTTGACTTCAGGTCTATTTTTTTTCTTGATTACTTATTGTCCTTTCATCTTCAGATTCAATTCCATGATGATTTATTTGTTGCCTCAATGCTTTTTTTAGCCCTGTAAGCCCTTCCGTAACACAAACGTGCTTCCCAACACCGTCCTCCATTCACATGCTGTTTTCTTTCACTGGTGATTTAGGGCGATTAGGATCGTTATCATTTAAGTGGCCACATGGTTCCTTGCCTTTTGTGGCTTAGTCACCCTCCTGATTTACAAGGTCTGATTCCTTCATTACTTCCAAAATATTCTGATTCAAAGTAGTACTGGTCCCTTTATTCACAATAACAGTGAATGGATATTTTGATCAGCCTTCCGTTCTTTTTACGTCTTCTATGGACGGATGTGGAGTGCCCGCTTCAGCTGCCCATGACGTTGTCGTGGTTTCCTCCATTACCAGGTCTTCCTGGTCCAAAACGTTTGAACGTCTACCCCCCTCCAATGCATTAGGGAGGTTTTGCAGTAAATGCTTTGTCACCCCTACAGTGTTACCTGTCGTTCCATTTACATTCGCTGTGACAGTTGGCAGTGTGGACAACATCTTATCACACGAATAAGGGCGAATAGGGGTGATTAGGGAACAAGTTTAAAACTATACACACACACCTCACTGCTGAAAAAAAGCAGAAAGCTGCTGTGATTAGTACTGTGAATAAAGAAAGATAGTGAAAAATAAGGATGAATACTTTCACTTTCACTTTTGCTTTTTGTATTGCCGCCGTGCACAAACATGACTATAGTGCTTGGCTTCTCAGGCTTCTCCGGCTTCTCCAGCAGTTTTGACACTCAAGGCAACACACAGAAACAATGCAAGGGGGAGTCCTTACACGTGAGCTGTGACTGCACTGTCTGCACTGACCACGGCGCAGCACCCAGGCTCCTGGGCTGTGTCTCCAACCCCCACGCTGATCTCCACACCTCTCGCCTCTCGCCTCTCAGCTCCAAGCTCCTGAACCTGAGTACACTGAGCCAGAGAGTGAAGCCGCACCTCGTAAGTACGTCTCACAAGCTAGAGCAAGAGAGAGGCCGCTTCCGACTTAGTGGATCCTGTGCCAAGGAAAGCGTTTTTCATACGGCTTGAAGTGAATTTTCTTTGTTATTTCAAAGATCTTGCCTATCATTCAATGAGAACTGCCCCCTTTTTGCTGGAGCACAACCTGAATATGGAGGGACCTAGCTGGGTCTCACTGGATCAGAACTGTGAACAGTTGAACAGATGAAAAAGAACATCAGGGCACGGTCATTTTAAAAGGCAGAATAATTTCTCTTTCAGTGAAAACGTTTTGAGCTGGCAGCATAGCAGTTCTGCCTTTGAATTCTTTTCTTTGGTGCAATTTAAGAAAATACTGGCAGCAATTCTCGGGGTGTTCTGTGTTTCATCTTGCCCCATGTGTGGCTGGTAAGACGGCACAGCCATTTTGGAGACTGAAAAGTGCAGTTTTAATGTAAGACGATTGTTCTCAACAGAGCCAGCGCAGCCATTCTGCTGGTGACTGCTGTGATGTAGTTTGGTGCGATAGGGGAGTTCTGCTGGGCTGGTCAATGTACCCCACAGTGGGACATGTTGACGATTGCATTTCTATCTAGATGCGACTCAGGCTAATGTTCATGATTTTATCCCTAAGTGAGACACATGCAACCATTCTCAATTCCATCTAAGTGTGGTACATGATACCATTCACAATTCCATCTAAGTGTGGGACATGCTGACAATTGCATTCTAGGTAGATGCGACTCAGTCTTATGTTCATGATTTCATCTAAGTGAGGCACATGCTACCATTCACAATTCCATTTTAGTGTGGGACATGCTAACATGCACAATGCTATCTAGATGTGACACAGGCTAATGGTCACGATTTCATCTGTAAGTGTTTCACATGCTACCATTCATAATTCCATCTAATTGTGGCACAAGCCACCATTCACAATTCATTATAAGTGTGGGGCATGCTGACAATTGCATTCTATCTAGGTGTGGCACATGCTAACATTTACAATTATATCTATTCCATCTAACTATTCACAATTCCATCTAAGTGTGAGTTATGCTACCGTTCACAATTCTATCTAAGTGTGGGACATGCTAACATGCACAATTCTATCTAAGTGTGGGACATGTTACCATTCACAATTCCATTTTAGTGTGGTGCTACTATTCACAATTCTATCTAAGTGTGGGACATGCTAACATGCACATTTCAATCTAAGTGTGGGATATGCTACCATTCACAATCCCATCTAAGGGTGGGACATGCTAACATGCACAATTCTATCTAGATGCGACACAGGCTAATGGTCACGATTTCATCTGTAAGTGTTTCACATGCTACCATTCATAATTCCATCTAATTGTGGCACAAGCTACCATTCACAATTCATTATAAGTGTGGGACATGCTGACAATTGCATTCTATCTAGGTGTGGCACATGCTAACATTTACAATTATATGTATTCCATCTCACTATTCACAATTCCATCTAAGTGTGGGATATGTTACCGTTCACAATTCTATCTAAGTGTTGCACATGCTACCATTTACAATTAAATTTAAGTGTGGGACATGCAGGGCTGGGGCAAGGGCCTAAATAATGCCCGACCAAGACCTGCAGGGCCTCTGGCTGCATTTCCCATTAACCTGGTGCTTGATGGTAAAAGACTGTGTGGCACAGGCCAAAGTTCACAATTCTAAGTGTGACATTGCTAATAATCATAATCCTTCTGGGTCTGGCGCAGGCTAAGGTTCATAATTTTATCAAAATGTTGGACTACTTAATGATCACAATCCTTAGTTGGAGCATCGTAATTCTATCTAGATCTGATGCAGGCTATTGTTCACAATTATAAATTGGTGTGACATTGCTTACATTCACGGTTACGACGTAGGTAAAGTTGAGTGGCAGGGTTTTCCGGCATAGAGTAATTGCTCTACTCCCCACCCATCCCACACTTAGTATTGTGGTTGCTGCTTGTTGACAGCTGGTCATTGGCTTTACTGGCTACCCCTGCGGGCACCTGCTGACACTTTCTGAGGCCGCCTCTGTTGGAGCCGCCCTTTGCCTTAGGGCCCTTAACCGCAGGGGCTGCGACAGGCAGAGGGCTGCCCTGGGAGGGACCGTTAAGGCTAGTGGACCAATCAGTCACGGGTGGTGGGAGGGATGGGAGGTCGGCGGAGGGTGGGGACCATCAGGAGAAGGAGCCTGGGATGCGAGGAAGCACGCAGGGCCTGGGGGGCAGGCTGGGGTGGAAGAAGGGAAGCGAAGAGAACGAGGGGAACGGGGACTTCAAGCAGGGCTAGTGGTCCGAAACCATGGACCAAATTGGCAAAAACAAAGGCCCTGGAGCCTCTTTAGTAGGCCCAAACTCACCTGCGCCTCCAGATCAAATGTGGAGAGCAGGGAGCAGGCTCAATGGTAGCCTGGGAAGGTACAACTTCGCAGCCTATCAGGGTCGGGGGCGTGCTGGGAGGCAGGAGGAGGGAGGATGGGAGGCAGAGAGGGAGAGGGGAACGGGGACTGCAGGCAGGGCCAGGGGGCCCAAAAAACAGACCAAATTGGCAAAAACAAAGCCCCTGGAGCCTCTTTAGTAGGCCCAAACTCACCTGCGCCTCCAGATCAAATGCGGCAAGCAGGGCGCAGGCTCGATGGTAGCCTGGGGAAGACACAATTTAGCAGCCTATCAGGGTCGGGGGCAGACTGGGAGGCGGGAGGAAGTGAAGAGGAGAGGGAAAGGGGAACAGGGACTGCAGGCAGGGCCAGGGGGCCCAAACCATGGACCAAATTGGCAAAACATAAGTTGCTGGAGCCTTTTTAGTAAGGCCAAACTCACCTGCGCCTCCAGATCAAATGAGGCGAGCAGGGAGCAGGCTCGATGGTAGCCTGGGGAAGGCACAACTTAGCAGCCTATTAGGGTCGGGGAGTGGGCTGGGAGGCGGGAGGAGGGAGGAGGAAGGAAAGGAAGCGGAAAGGGAGAGGGGAACAGAGACTCCAGGCAGGGCCAGGGGGTCCAACCACGGACCAAATTGGCAAAAACAAAGGCCCTGGAGCCTCTTTAGTAGGCCCAAACTCATCTGACCCTTTAGATCAAATACGGCGAGCAGGGGGCAGGCTCGATTGTAGCCTGAGGACGGCACAATTTATCAGCCTATGACGGTTGGGGGGCGGGCTGGGAGGCAGGAGGAGGGAGGAAGAGGGGTATGGGGACTGCAGGCAGGGCCAGGGGCCCAAACCACGGACCACATTGGCAAAAACAAAGGCCCTGGAGCCTCTTTAGTAGGCTGAAACTCACCTGTGCCTCCATACTGCTGATTTTTTGAGTGCATGTATGGGGAATGTATGTGAGTGAATTTTCTTTTTTTAATCTGAGGAAAGTTTGAATGTGTGAATGTGAAGGTCTGCATTGGTGCCTGGCTTCTTGTGTGATGAATACACTGTCACAAACAAATATACATACTTCACTCTGAGAATGCAGCATGCATATCTGTGAGTGAGGATTTAATGCTTTTGAATATGTGCATGACTGAATGCAGATGATTGTTGAATATGCAAGTGAATTAGTGAATGAATACTGCTGATTGTGTGAGTGTATGAATGGATAATGTGCGAGTGATTGCATGGATTACTTACCAGTATTCTTCATTACTCCGAGTCCTACTTTTCCTCATCACAGTGTGCACATCATTTTTTTGCTGGGCGTATATGATTAAGGAAGCATGATAAGTGATATTACGTGGTTAGACTGGCATTTTGGTGCAGAATGTTCATGACATTTTTTACTGATCATTTATAATACAACACATGCATGATTAGTCCTATTAAATAGCTAGACTGGCATTTTGGTGCCCCCAGTCTAGCCATTTCGTAATGTGGCATGACATTTTTTTCTGGGCATCTATGATTAAGTAAACATGATAAGTGCTATTACGTGTCTAGACTTGCATACATTGCTGTAGCCAGTTTGGACATGTTTTCATATTGTGACGTGACATATTGAATGCCAAAACAAACAAGATAATGCCCTTACATTGGGATACTGGCATATATTGGCAGAGCAAGTTGAACATCTTTTCTTACTGTATCATTACTGGCATTATGATCAAGCAAACATGGGTATTGTACTAAACATGTTTCACCGGGGTAAGTGAAGGAGAGTTGTTTATTATTATCATTATGCCCCACTGGCCTGACAACCCTTCTACTATGGAACATGTCATCAGGAATGGTAAGGATGATTCCATGTTCCGAAGAAGATATGCAAAGTGAGAATTCTACAAATCTCCTTTCCTTGTCATTAACAGAGCAATGCTACTAATGTGCTGACAAACTACATTACAAATATACTATACTAAAAGAGATACTACAAATAAGTGAGAAAATAGACCATGCAAAATTAAACTGTAAAACATGCTAAGGAACAGATATTAAAAAAAATAACACATAGGATGTCCTGAATAATTAACTATCCAAGAAGGAACAAATAAGCATACTTGGTAATCAACAGGTGAATACCCTATGGATGGCCAATTACTCATACTGAAAAAAAGCAAATATGGGGACTGCACTTTGGTCAATTCAAATATTAACCAAGTGTAATCAGGTTTAGTGGCGATGATGTTATTTTTAGGGGTGCAGATTGATAAATGGACTCACTTCCAAAGCCCTAATAACCAAGCTAAAACAAAAATTGTCTGAAAAGAATCTGATCAGAACTCAACCGCACCCATCCAAGGTGTGAACATCAAAGTTTTAAAGAGAGTCAGTAATCAGTTTCATAGACATTTTTAGACAAACCAATTATAAGTTTAATATTGCAAAGTTCAAAAAAATAACAAATAATGATGAAACCGGATTTCATGTGTGTCTAACCTAGGGATGGTCACGAAGCGTGAAATTACTGAATTTAAATCAGCAAACCAATATTCATAACCACTTTTGTTCCTAAATACAATCCAAACTAATTGAGCTTGTGGTTTAGTCAGTCCTGCAACCACAATTTAACAAACAATGAGGGTAAAAGTATAACAAGTCCTACGTGTTTCGGGGCAACCGTGTCCCATCCTCAAGGATGTGTCCTAATCTTTCATGAAAGTAACAATAATAACAGTGTTGCATTACTCACAGCATTTAGTACATCTTCATGATAGAACAATAATATTTTTTTATACGAAAGCAGTAAATAAACAAACCCAACCTTACGGTTATTAAACGCTGCCAAGAATAGAGACACATTACAAGCAATGAAACCCACAAGTAGTTCAATTTGTGTGAACAGGACTCTAAGAAATTGAGACAAGAATACAAATAAAAATAAATAAACAAACTCACCTAGAGTGACATTAGCATAATACAGTCTACCTGATTCATAGGTATTTCTAAAAAACAGAGTTACAAGAAAACTCTGTGCCGGTACAGCTTGCTGCAGGGGAAACATAAAATAAATGAAAAAGTGTCCGGAATGCTAATAACTGAAAAAGATTATCTGTACACCAAACGTGCATATGGCCAAAGAGCCAGTTCCTGATTAGGATCATCTTGAATCAAGTCAGGCAAATAACGTTCTGAGTAGACTACGTGCTCAAAGAAAACACAGCAACCAACAAATAATCAGTAACTAAATGTGCTGGGCATTTCAAGATGGAAAACGTAGATAAAGAACAGAATCCAAGACTACCCATGTCCACACGATCCATACCACCAGGCAAATCTGATCTCACAAGAAGTTGGAGGTACTGAGGAAGCCAGGCCGCATTGTTGGAATAGTAGAGGACAATGGATCAGACTCCACAAAGCAAAGTGTGGACAGTTCTTAGTAAAGCCTGCAACTGCCAAAAAAAGTAGGGGGGATTATCGCAGGAAGACAAATATAGACAGAAATTCAAATATAGACAGAAAGACTAATTCAAAAAATGAAAAATGAAGGTGCCAAAAAGGGAAGTAAAAAGAGAAACGTGTGCACACTTAGACAGGGGATCACATGTACTACTGGCACAAGCAACATTTTTCTGAAATTGTCTATAAAACTGATTACTTCCTCTCTTTGACACTTTGATGTTCACCCCTTGGATGTGTACGGTTGAGTATTGATCAGGTTCTGTTCAGACAATTTTTGTTTTGGATGGACTATTCATACTGAATTAATCAACATACTCATCCAGATAGGCAGGCCCCCTACTTTCTATCCTTGGCCTATCGGTAATCTTATCCCCATACTTCTTCGCATTACACTGGTCATGTATGCCATTCCTACCCATGGTTCTTCTGCAAATGGTACTTGACTGTAGCAACAGCTTATTACACATACTCACTCTACCCATGTTCCAGACCCTTCCATCTGCCATACTTACAGCTCCATGCATCACTTCCCTCACCAGTATGGGTTTTAGATCAAGACCACCCTTGCCTCTGTAATGAAAGGAGCAATTTCATTTTCACATATTCACCTTCCACAACATTGCACGCCATGGATGTTTTGCAAATGTCCTATACAGCTTTGTTACTCAGCTGTCTCTAATATTTTACCCAGCATCTTCCAATCTCACCTTACTCACATTAGATCTTCTCATCCATGCCAGACGCACACTGCTGTTGGGATTTCTGCCCCTGAGAACCTCAAATGGAGATACTTTGGTCATGGAATGAAGAGTAAATCTGTATGCCACTACAGTTTCATCAACAGCTTTCTTCCAGTCCCAATTACCACTTATGGCACAGTGGATACTTTGCTTTATTACACAATTACATCGTTCCACCAACCCGTTAGTCTCAGGATGGTAAACCAAACTCATGCAATGTTCAATTCCATTGCTCTTAAGGAAATTCTCCATCTCACATGATACTAGTTAATCAGTGATAAAAAATAATGGGAATGGAAATGTATTGGCACAGCCAGTGTGAACATAGTTTATATACTGGCATATATTGTGGGGAAAAAGCATCATGAAAATGCATTGGGAAATGCTCCTGTGAACTGTTGGTGACTTGCATCAACTGGATTTTTCGTTATGAGTTACCCTTCAAAACCGACAGCAAACTGTCTGGATTTTTATTCAATTTTTCACAGAAAGTGTGCTGTAAAATGCACCATTTTAGCGCATTATTCAAAAGGAGAACACCCCACCCCTGATCTTCCCTTGGATGGTTCAGACTGCCTCTCTACACTCAGTCGCTCTCGCATATTTATGGGAAATATTAACGTGTCTCCCACTAAACCAGCTGTCGCTGCACAACACATCTTCATACTGAACAGACTAGCCCTTTTTAGTGCAACAAATTCTCACCAATTGTATTTGCCAATGCCTGTTCTTTCCCTGCTCCAAGTGGTCACAACTGCAGGCATAGCCAAAATATCAAAACATATAGGGAACATTTAGGGAAAGAGGCGAATAGAGGGAGGTGACTTTGGGACTGTCACCATTTAATTGCCTAAGGCCCTTAGAGGAAAGGTCAGGACCATTACAAGGTTACACATCATATGAATAGATGCATTTCAGGTGTGAGTTCATGGGCGTAATTTTAGGAGGGGGTCAGGGGTGTTTGTCCCCCCCAACTTTCATGGCACACCATTTTGTCCCCATTAATTTGGCTGGGGCACTTTTTCTTCAGATGTCATGTCCCCCCAACATTTTCGGCAAAGTTACTCCACTGTGTGAGTGTGTGTCTGTGTGTGTACACACCTTATCGTTCAGTGCTAAGCCTTGAGCTAAAAGACACTTACCCTTGCTTAATCTTGTTTTAACAACTCGAGGACACTCTGCTTAATCCTTATCTGAATAGCAAAGAGTGTCTGTGTCCCTAGGCTTCTATTAACAGCCCCCAGCGAGGCAGGCAGTGCTTTCTCGGCCATCTCTCGCAGGAATGTCATATTCCAATAGGGATGAGGTGCGTGGCTTAAAATAACTATCCCAATCCTCCCGGTACAAAAACCCCATGGGTCTACAAAAAAAAAAAAAAAGATTTGCTATAATTGGAAATGATTTGAAAAAGAGGATGACTCATGTTAAACGCAAGTCCTTCTCTGAGAGGCAAAACACGCCTTCCAAATGACCTGCCTGACCCGGTTATTTTATGTTATTATTAGAGGGCCTGGGTTTGACCCTGGAGCGTGTCTGAAACGAGATGAAAGTTCCGCCAAGCACTGAACCTGTCTCTACCTAGAAGTTCAAAGCACACAGAAGTGGACACGAAATTGCACATCTTCGCATAAAAGGGCATTTTGAGTTCACATGTCGTGCTGTGTGAACAATGGGTGCCTGGCATAGGTGGTCACATGCAACATGAAACGAGAAAAAGGATATTAGAAGAGTTGATCTTCCATGTGACGGCAATGAGGAAGAAAAAAAATGGACATATTTATCACAGACCTTGCGGACTATCACAACACAGGTACGCAGCAGCGGGGCTAAGATATATATCACACACTTCAGGAAGAGGAATAAAGGGTAATGGAGCAGACGATAACAGGGACTATCACTCACGGCAAGATGGGCAAGAGGCAGTGGCATAACACACAATTTGAGGCCCCCCCTGTGAGCTATGCTGAGGCCCCCTAACTTGACAATAAATCAGGGGTCGCGCCACACTCTGGACCGTCCTAGATTACCATGCCTGCGCAATACTAACAAACGTGCTGCTGCAGGGGTACGCTGCACACTGCACTAGGAGAAAGATTTAAGCTAAAAGGCCAGAGCGTTTGCAATTGTTTTGTAGGATAACACCAATCTAAAAATCCAATACATGCAAGTCGCCAACAGTGCACAGGAACATTAATACTTTAATTGATATAATGCTTTGCTATTAGAAATGCCATGCAACAATGCAAACATGTCCAACTGGCTGCACAATGTCGACCAGTCTAGACACGTAATAACATATTACAGTAAAGCATGCCAGGCCACATTTAGACATACCTAGGATGGTTGCACCAAAATGCCAGTTGAAGCAATAACACTTATCATGGTATTTTATCACAGATGCCCAGAAACATATACAGTGCTGCAGTAAGAAACGGCTACGCTAGGAGCACACAAATGCCAGTCTAGCCAGGTAATTACACTTAGCAGCACTGCTTTATCAGAGCCGCCCAGTTAAAAAAAAGTTAAGCCAAACTAAGAAATTACTAGACTGGCTGCACCAACATGCCTCTTTAGCCACTAATACCACATAGCAAGCCTGCTTAGCCTGGAGATGGCTGACCATTATGATTTATCGCATAATCGCCATCCCAGCCACCCTCCCACACCCCTCCAAACATCCCCTCTCCCTTGCACCCCCCGCCCCAACCCCCAAAATCAGCTTCTCGGCCCAGAATTACCTCCACATCCCTTTTCCTTTGCCAAGTGCTTACGCATGAGGCTCCTCCCCTCAAACACAAGTACTGTGATGAGGAAGACTAGGGCTAGGGGTAATGAAGATAACCAATAAGTAACCAAGGGATTAGACACAAGTAGTAACGCAACATCTTTGAAATGCTGGGCTATGTTGACTCAACCTGGCTGACCTACAGAGCCGGTGCGGCTAGAATAGGACACCGGGTTTTGCTGTTAACAAAGGCACAGCAATGACTAATGCAAAGCATTTCAGTGTTAGTACCTGCATTCCAATGCATAATTCTTTAGGCAATTGAAATCTTGATGCAGGTTTAGTATTTGCATGCCAGGGAAGTGATTGGAAGGGTAGTGAGGGGATAGAAGACCACTTATTCTCACAGCAGTCCATAAGTGGGTGCTTTCAGACTTAAAGGAGAGCGTTAACTGCTTGTAACATTGGAGCTGCACTAGAATAGTCTCATTACAATGCCTTCATAAAGACATTATTTCTGTAACACTGCAACAGAAATAATTTCTTAATGAAGGCAGAGTGACTAAAAAAAAAAGTTAAACGTATTCATTTTTTTTTGCCCAAGGGGGCCCTACTGAGGACATGTGGTGGCAGGGCCTCCTGCACTGTGGGGGGTGCAGAGGCCCCGTTACGTCAGTTGTAAGAGGAGCCGACACGTGTGACAGGCTTACACACATTGGGCCTGATTTACAGAAATGTTTCCAATGGGGCTTTCCCATGTTAAAACAGTTTTGTAAATTAGGCCCATTGTCTGTCTGATGAGGGAATACACCTGGTGAGACAACCAAGCACACACCCACTTGATGACAGAGGAAACACATGCAGCAGAAAGGCCAGCACAGAATGGGTTTGACTATCACAAACTGGTGCTCATTCCAAGTGTGGTGGTGCCAGAAAAAAACGACGGTAATGGAATTACCACCACTTTTTTCCACTCTGCCATACTACGAGTATGGCACTGGACCATCCACTTTAAATGCTCCTACTGTGCACAGGCCCATTAAATTGGGGGGTGGGCTGTTACCACCTGGTACAGCCCCAAAACCATGTTGAAATGGCCTAATTAGCACCCTTTGTTGCGGCCATGGAAATCAAAATGAACAGAGGCTGCAGCTTTCTGTTCAAGCCCTTGCTCTGTGCATTGTAGCTTCTTTGGCCTTTCCGACTGGACATTTTGTTCGACTGACCTTCCACTTTGCTGTCTCTGCTCCCAGTGTGTGGGGTTGCTTTGGCGATCCTGGTCGTGCCCTGTTTTTCAGAACCTTTTCTCTGCAGCTCAGAAGGGTCGCCCTTCACAGCAGCCTCTCCTTGGGTTTCTGCTTCAATTTGCCCGCGATGCACTGCTCCGGCACACAGCAGAAACAGAAAATCGGCTCGTAATAGAATCATTTTCTTTTTCTATGAATGCGAATTTAGGGGATACCCAACTCATGTAAGTACTCACAAGATGCATGTCCCTGATTCCAACCGGACTGTGGGCTTCAATGTGAGTTTGGTGGTGATTTGGCGGTAAATCCCCCCCCTAGTTACCACCAAATTAACTTGCTGTTATCACCACTTGGTCCCGTGGGTTTACCACTTTGTCCCATGGTATGGCTGTGCAAATCCCCATGTTTAGATTCCTTAGGACTCCATGGGGAGTTTGGCAGAATAGCGATACAGTAATTATCACCCGTTTCTTCCCACCCAGCCAAACTTGTAAAGAGGCCCTGTGCAGGGAGACTGGAGGTTCATGGGTGAATAATGACCTCACGGATTAATGCACATAAATGTACTGAGGCCGCTCTTTGTGAGGAGGAAGATGTGTGTCCATTGGCCGATTATAGTAGAACAAGCAGGTTGTGCATGATTTGACCGAAGCTCAACATGACACATTCGAAATTGCCAAATGCAGCAATATCGAATTCGAAATTTTGCAGCTGGGTCAAATAACGATCCCCCACCCGCCGACCTACTTACCTGTTGGCAGCACACCTCGGTGTGCGCCGATGACTCCACTATCCTTCTGTGACGCCAGTTCCCTTCACTTATGTGGATAGGAATCAGCACTGCTGGGTACTCTTTCTTTTTTTTCTTCTTTTCTTGATTTTCTTTCCTAACTTTATTGTATCGGGAGTGGGGTACACCCACAGAACCCCATATGCCATTATATTGAACAAGGGTGTGGGGACACACCTGCAACCCTGCTCCCCGTAATTCGAACAAATGTCCCAAATCCCCCATTCAGTGTTTTTAATTCAAACATGTATACGGATACTGAGCAAGCACACGTCCATTTTGGGTACTTCTACTTTGGGCAGCAGTCCTTGGCCATCAATGCTGACAAACCAATGGAAGAGTGGCGGGATCAAGAGAACATCTGGGGCCAGATTATAGAAACTTTGAGCCGTTACAGCTGCAAATTTGCATTAGAAAACCAAACACATTGTAAAGTTCAATTTTGCAGGGTACTAGCACTAGGGCAAAGAACTGTTCTAGTGCAAAAAACGACGACTTTCAATCCATTTTTACACCAAGGCAAACATTTTTTTTAACCCTAGGGCAAACTTTTCCCTGGCAGAGAAATGCATTGAAAGAAGAGCTTATTTCCCAATGCAACCCTTGCCCTAGTGCTAATTCCATGCGAAGTTGCACTTATAACAGTGCAAAGATGTTTCCAATGTGGCCCAGATGTATTTTGCACTTGCAAGAGTTCAAAGTTTCTGTAATTTGGCTCCTGAGACAATCGGCTATCGTCTTTGAAATATATCAGACCTGCTGTTACGTGGAGCTGGGGTCTCCGGCCCCCGTCATGATGGTTGTGCCCACAGTGTGAGGCGGCCCGATGGGCCCATGGCACGCGCTGGAGTGGCGCGCAAAGAATCACACAGACATGCCTTTAGTGTCTAACGGTAACTGTCGAGCGGGAGATCTCTGCGCACCTTTATTGGTGCGGGCCACGTGTGTGGAAACATGGTCCCAAACATGTGACCTGGTACGAGCCAGTGCTGACGTCACAACATCCCATGTCATGGGTAAAGACAAACAAATGATCAACATTTAAGATGGCACGTGTTACAATTGCTAATGCTCACACTGACCTCGGGTGTCATTTTGGGACACGGATATATATATACATCCTTAGTTAGGCCCCACTATCTACAAGGGTTCATTACCAGGGGTTGGACAGTTCAGTTTGTTGTCTCATGATGGGTGATGTTAATTCCCTTTACCAATTGCAGCGCTGACCAACTCTGATGTCAAGCTGTTCTACAGGGCCTACTTTACACACATCTCACTTTGGCAGTGTCACTGCATTACCAACATACCTCTTTGGTCTGGTGTCCACTTAGGCACATATATACATTGAGGTGTAACATACCTGTGGGGCTTTGTTACCACAAACCTTATTAGTCGAATATGGAAGTGGGGATGGCCCCACTGGCCGGGAAAGCTGCACCAGGGATACCGTGGACACATCGGCAGGTGGTCACTGGGAAGTCGTTCTGTGTCAGCTCGCCCATTATGGAAAGCGCTCCACTAGCCGGCAAAGCCATGCCCATGGATACCGGGGGCCAAATCGGCTGTCATCTTACCAGCAGGTCTCTGGCCAGTCTGGTGTAGGGTGGTCCTCCAGCGGGCCGGAGTGGTCTTTCTCCCTTGCGGCAGACCGTAGTCTGGAGTCTCTCAGACCCCTGTTCCACCATGCAGATAGGGGCAATGGGGGGACACTTTCCTGGTGTTGCTCACCAGTTTAGGAACTACTGAATGGCAGTGGACAGAGCCACACCCAGGTTCCCCCTTCGTGGTGGCAGCCCCTTACTGTTGAGGTTCCCTCTGCTTGTAACCTTGAACTTCTGTTGGTATAGTGGCGGCAACAGCTGCACCATGGCCAGGCTCCTCCATTCACGAGTTCTTCCTAGCTTACATTTGGCCTGGCTGAATGAGCATTCTCTTTGGGGAGAGCCAGAGCTTGGCTGAGGCTGTTGTCCACTTGTGGCCTCCCCCAGGCGGGAGTTCTTTCTGGCTCACCTCAAGTGTACAGCCACTTCGGCGGCGGAGCTTGCTGCACCAATCTCTGGTGTTGCTGGTGGCGGGGATGTACCCCGCTGAGCTACCTGCTTCTGGCCCGTCGGCCGCAAGGATCGGCCGAGTCACTGTGGTTTCTTGCAGGAAACCTCTTATTCTCTCCCAGACAAGTGCTGACGGCAGCCTCTTTTGGTCCAGGCTCACTTTCATGCTCACCTTCTGCATGACCGCGCAAACACTCTCCTCAGGGAGAGCCGAAGTCATGCCAGCATCGTGTCAGGGACTTGTGGTGTTTGGACAGGAGAGTTCCCTCGCTGTCATGATAGTAAGCTGCAGGATGGGCAGCGGTACAGGTCGTGCTATTTGCTGACTCCCTTCCAGGCAGGAGTTCTTCACTGACTGTCATGAGGTCTGGGGTACAGCCACTGCGGCAACGGTTATTGCCATGCCTTTCTTCACCCGTTGTGTGTTGGGGACGTGTCCCAATGCATGACCTGCTCTGGGCCCATTGGCCACAAGGATAGGAAGGAAGACAGTGGTGGCTTCCTGCAAAAGCCACTTCAGCACTGGGTCTTGTTGAGCCGCCCTTCTCTCCCGGGCCTCTCCCCCAGGCAGGAGTTGCTTTAGGCAGCGAACCTCTCCCCCTGATAGGAGTGCCTTGTTTGAGGCAGAGCACCTCTCCCCCTGATGGGACCAACTGTTTCCAGTGTCCAGAGTGCCAGGGTGTTCCTCTGGCTTTTGCACTAGGCAGCGGCCCGTAGTGCTGTCGTGGCAAGGGCAGCTTGCTCTCCCCCCGGCAGGAGTATCAACAGTTATTGTGGTGGCATGGGCCACTTGCTCTCCCCCAGGCAGGACTCCATAGTGTCAATGTGGCAGCATGGGTTGCCTGCTTTCTCCCCAGGTAGGAGTACCAAATGTCCATGTGGTGGCATGGGCCGCCTGCTCTCCCCCAGGCAGGACTCCATAGTGTCAATGTGGCAGCATGGGTTGCCTGCTCTCTCCCCAGGCAGGAGTACATAATGTCCTTGTGGCAGCATGGGCCGCCTGCTCTCCCCCAGGCAGGAGTACATAATGTCCTTGTGGCAGCATGGGCCGCCTGCTCTCCCCCAGGCAGGAGTACATAATGTCCTTGTGGCAGCATGGGCTGCCTGCTCTCTCCCAGGCAGGAGCTTAACTCACATGTAGTGGCAAGGGCCACTAACCTCCCCCAGGCAGGAGTGTGTCCTTTTGCTGGAGCAGTGCTGGCTGCTGCTCCTTCAGACAGGAGTCTTCAGAGTCCATGTGGCAGCATGGGCCGCCTGCTCTCCCCCAGGCAGGAGTACATAATGTCCTTGTGGCAGCTTGCACTGCTTCTAAGTGTTAGCAACTCTACGATCTCCTCAACCCAGGGTAAAAAAGGGGGTGTATAATATCATCCTCTATGTGGTGCAAAGACAGGGCTTGTGTAGTTCACATCAGAGGTGCTGCAGATGAGGCACAGATGAGGCAGCAGAGGATCACACACTTCAGTTAAGTGGTGAAGCTAGTATCTGAGACCTTTCCTTGATGCCATATTTTCTCAGGTCTAGTTGGTAGAAATGTGATCGATGCATGAATTTCAAGAATAATCTCATTTACAGATGTTACTGGAAAAGTACACAAATCAGAATAAACCAACCTGACAAATATAGAAACCGCTACATAGATATGTTCATCAATAAGCATACTTCTAGCTTTCCTTTCTCCCCATCTGATGGGAAGACCGCAACTACCAGAAAGAAAAGTAATATGTGTCATGTGACTTATTACAGGGGGGTTACAGTCACTCTATTCTCCTTTATTCTCTCCACAATCTTGGCTTTCAGTGATATGTCTTGAAGTGGTTTGCCTCCTATCTTTCTGCTCACACCTTTTCATTCTCTTGGTTTAAACATTCCTCCACTATCTTTCCTCTTACATATGGGGTGCCCCTATGTTCTGTTGAGGTTATCTTCTTACCTGCCCCCACCATCCCTCCTCCACTTCCCCCCTCCTCTATTGTTCTGGGCTTAATATTCAACTCCTCTCAACTTTCTCCTCACACATCTCTACTTTTTCCTGGTCCTGTCACTATCAACTGTATAACATCTGCAAGGCTTGTCCATTTCTCACGACCCATGCTACTAAGACTCTGCCTTCCTCCTTTGCTTTTCTCAACTTTTTTATTGTTATTCTATTGCCCTCAGGCCCCATTGCACAATCTATAATTCTTCTATATGTCTCAATCTCACTCTTTCTCCTGGTGACCCTATTTGTCCCACCTTGCTCTCTTTTTGCTGTCTTTACTTAGTCTCCCGCTTACTGCCTAATTTTCTCTGTCTAGTTTTCAAATGCCTCCATGGGCTTGATCCTCCTTATCTTTCTTCTCTTGTTTCTTTTTAGACTCCTACTCGTTCTCTCAGGTCTGAGTCTCCATTTCCCCTGTCTGTCCCACATCCCCCTTCTAAGTCCTACCATTTTCGTTCCTTCTCTCTACTTGCCCCAAAATATTGGAATGCTCTCCCTCTGTCGCTCTGCTCTACTTCTACATTTCCCCATTTTAAAACATATTCTTTCCTCTTGATTGAGTTGTCCTGACTGATTCATTTATTTATCATTTGTTGTACTGTTTAGATGTAAGTTCTGCGCTTTGGAATAAGGCGGTATACCAATCAATAAAATAGAAATAAAATATGAAATACAATACATATGACTTTAGTTTTGGCAGTCTTAAGCATGCTGCAGTGAATGGACATTTAGGGCCTAATTCATGGGATTCTTTGCACAGTGCAAAGTGACTTTTCACTGGTGCAAGTGCTACGTGTATTTGTGCTGTGCAAAGTCACTTTGCAGTGCAAAAATACACGTTGCACTGCTCCATGAATCAGGGTGCTAAGTGAGGCACTTTCCTACCTTGGCCTAGAAGTGCACGGTGAGGGGAGAATAAATGACGGTGTCATTGGCAAAGAGGGGATTGGAGAACGCAAATGGAGAGAGGATGCCTCCAACAGGTGGAAAGGGGTAGCCAGGATAGAGGGAACCAGGCACAGACAACATTCTTTAATCTGGTCCTCCTCATAAATAGAATCCCATCTCTATGCGTGGCTATAAACCAGGCTCTCCCGCCCATGCCCGCCTTCCACATGCTCAGGGTTTTTACGCTCTTCTCCGGGTCTCCGGGGAAGAGTGCGGTGTCTCCGCGTTTTCGTTACAGGCCCAGAGTTGTTGTGGCTCTGGGGTTTGAAGGGCTGGAACAGTCAAACTTCAGGAGGCTATGGCAAGGGTGCGCTGATCAAGGGCTTGATCAAATGTTAAAGTGATGTCTCAGCTGGACTTCACAGTCTAAAGGCATTTCCCCCTCCTTGTCTGTGTTGCTTTTAAGCTGTCCATTTGGCACGTCTTATTGCAGGCATTAGCAGACACGTGTGTGGGAATGGCCCATTTCTCTGTCAAGCCACAACTCGCTGGTAGGGCCTGCTTAGCATTTAAAAGCCCCATATTCTGCATCTATGCTAAAGCAACACTAACAGTGCATGCTAGCCTATACCTTGCCTGCTCGGTTGACATGAAAACAACGTTTTACCCTTTTTGAGGGATTACACATTTTATGTACATCCTGCATAAAAAGATACATGCCAGTGTGAAATGCCTGAACTGCTTCCGCTGTTTTCTCATGTGCGATATGTACTAATCAGCCAATCCTGGCTTTCAGGTGTGCATCATATTGCATTCTGATATGCACCACTTTATAAGGTGGTGCACTACACATATACCTGAAGGCAAAATGATATGCACTGGAGATGGACTTACAGAACAGTACTTAAGAGCTTTGCTCCTGCATATTTTCTTTTGAATAACAGGAAGACCAAAATTAGTGACTGAAAAGACAATTGGTGCAAGAGTTTATCTGCATTTCTAGAATTAGCTCAAAGGAATGTTTGTTTCACTGCAGTAGCTCTTGGCCTCTTGGAGAGAGAGAGAGAGAGAGAGAGAGAGAGAGAGAGAGAGAGAGAGAGAACAAATGTAGTCTTCCCTTCCCTGTTATGGTCTTGTGCACATTCCAACCATTCGGGGTAAAGAGAGTCCAAGCCTTTAAGTTTGCATTCTAGGGCTCGTAGTCTTTTAATTAAAATGGGGAAACCAGGGGTATATTCCCAGAATCAACGTAAAGAGGCTGGAAGGCCGTCTCTGAATGGAATGGTGCATGGGTGTGCATTTCAAAAAGATGTTTGGAGACACTCTTATCTGGAGCTGAGAAGAGCTGCCAGCGCATGTTAGCAAAAATGCCTTTAGCTGGAGTAGTCTAAGGTTTCCAAATGCAAAAGGGCACTGTAAGATTGGCACATGCGTTTTTGAGGGCACAGTTTCATTTGATGCAGTCTCGTGCCCATAGCCGATCACACAAACAATATAGTTTACCTTTTTGACATGTGGGCAGGGCATGTGGGCGGAGCCTTGTGCAATCGGGTGGAGCCTTTTGTGGCTATGGGTAAGGAATACATCTCAGTGTTTGGGATTTTCAAATGTAGGCATGTATGAGTGGGAGTGAAAGCCATTCGTACCCTGGGGTTTGACCGGGGGACACATGGTTTATTTTATTTTCTCCAGAGATTAGCTGCGTGAGTGACACCAAACTTAGGCGGAAAAACTAAAAAAGAAACAAAGATGGCCATCGCCATAGGGAAACAGGACTTAGCCCCTTTTCCATTTCTATGGCAGCTGAGAGATGGGAGGAGCTCCGGGACCGGGGCACAATCCCTGGACCAGCAGGTAAGTGGGGAGGGAAGTGGTGGTCAAGGGCCATGGTTTGTCATGGGGTGGGAGCAACAGGGAAATCTCCCTGTTCCTCCCCACATAAAAAACAAGATGGCACCACTCGAGGAAGGGCCTCGAGTGGCTGGAAACAGCGGGTGGAGAATGTGTATTCTCGCTCTGTGTTTCCAGCCACCTAATTGGCTTTACACACTTCCCTGTGTGTGAAAAAGGCTCTGCACATATCAATTTCTATACTATTTTCTACTGTGCAATATATCTCAGGGTAACGCATATTCAAAAGACCAGGGGACGGAGTGGGTTACAGCTGTGGCGTCCATTTGCTACTCATCAAATATGCAGGATAATAGAGTGGCCACTCGTGGACCAAATGCGACCATGTATCGGATGTATGTGCTTGAAGCCCCTGTTTAACATAGTGGGAGAAGTGAAACAAAATCTCACCTTGTTAAGGAGCCACTTAAAGTAATACACACTGATGATTGTGTCAACAATTTGTGGTAGCAACGTATAAATTACATGTACAAAAAAATCTTTATCCCCATTCTCCTTTAAATAGCAGCTCTAATTCTGCGGATAACATCACCTCCCAAAAGGCAACAGCCATATATAGGCAATTTTAAAATCCAACATCCTAGCCCGCCACACTCTTCTTATGTCAGCTAAAAGGTAAGTGGTAATGGCCACTCAGACAGTGATGATACGGTGGGGTCATCAATTCAGGGTTGCCGATCCAAACCAACTGCCAAAATCAGAATCTCCCACGCCATCCCACCGTAACATTCTGGGCTACCTCTTTGTAAAGGGCATGGTTTACCAATGCATCACCTCAATATTTAACGTTGCGTGGCCAGGACATGCATCTTTGTATTGCTTTCCACTTAACGGGCGTCCCCGTCCCATAGACGTGGGCTTAAGTTCTCTATTTCTAGCAATCACTTGCTGCAGGATTTTTATCAACTGAGTTAATGGCTTGACAATTCTGACCTGTCTACTGCCTTGTGTAATCTCCATGCTGTTTTCAGGTTAGTTATGCAGACAACGTTTACAGCTTCTCGCAAATCAAATACTGCTTTATTTAATAAATATTACATTGCATGGAAGCATGGTATAACTTCAAAACCCAATACATACCTGCAGTTTTCTACTTTAAAAAGCATAGAAGAATACAGTCGCAGAGAAGCTTCTGCTATGATTCTAAACATGCACTCTTTTAAAAGAACACCTATTCCCTTCCAGCTTTCCTTTCTGTAGAACCTGGCTGCTCGTGACTGCTCAGGGCCTAGGGGAGGAAGTAGAAGGCTGCAATGGAGATACAGATAAGGCCGATTTATTGATAGCTAAGTATTTACCGTTGAAAAGCCCCACTGTATTGTCTCTCATTCAGGAACGTCATTTCACCAAAATGCCAGGGGTAGCGGAAGTGACATCACACGACCCTTGACCTCTGATGATACATCATAGGAAGTGATGTCATTTGGCCCCACCCTGAAGTGACATCATGGGAAGCGATGGAACACGACCTTTCACCCCTCGACAAAACAGGAAACTACTTCACATAGCATTGTTTCTGAGTACACTACGAAAATTATGGTTACGATATCACTGTAAAGTGATATAAATTTCATACAGGAAAAGATCACCATGTGTGTCGTTAATATCAGTACTTACAGGCCCATATTACCAAATTACTGTGAATGCAAGCAGACGTCCAAGGCCAAACGATAATGATGTGTTATTATATAGCACTTGCGCTTAAGCGTTTCATATAGAACAAATATACATACAGTATCACCCAACCTGTGTCGGTACTCATTTATCAACCTCAGCAAGATGAAAGACTGAGCTGACCTTGCTGGGAGTCGAACCTGCAACCGGCAGATCACACACACATTACAGCACCCAGCGCTCAACCCATTGAGCTATCTTACCGGCTATAGCCATCAGAAAACCAGCCACTCCAGAAACGAAGAGCCAAATGCTGCTGGCCCCAGCCCATGAGCCTCAATGTAAATAAAAACATATTTTGTTTGGTAAATCTTTTTGTTTTGTGTTTTTTTTTTTTAAGGAAAGCAAGGGAAACCACAGGGGTAGCAAGGGAGACCTGAGGGGTCGCAGTTGCAACCCCTTGTGACCCCTAAATGACGTCCATGCTCGCAATCTCAGCGTCTCCCCGCCGTAGAACTCAGACAGGGAGGCGTGCTCGCCTTCACGAGAAGGCCACACTTCTCCCCACTTCAATGTGCAGAACCCTGATATGTAGGACGTGTGGTTGGGTGCATGCGTGTGGCTGCATAGCTGCTTGCGGAGTGAGGGAATGCTTTGGCTCTTGTGAGTGAGCGATGGAACAGGCATGGTCATAGGGGAGTTGAGTGGAGCTACGTGTGTGCACTAGTCCACATAACCCCAGCAGTGGGGTTTTAACCTTTTCTTTGGTCTAACTATGCTAGCTCTTTCTTCTTGACCAGGCATCTTGACTTTATTCTGTGTGTCATTAAATCTCTCAGTGAATTCTTCAGCCATTCAATGGTGCGAATCAGCACTTTTTTTTTTGCACAGCATTTGCCTTAATGTTGGTCACTTGCGCCAATAGACATTCCCGATTCATGCTTCTTGCGCTCTCAACCAGAGCTCTTTTGGGGAGGGCTTGTGCCGCTTGCATACTGTGCTGTTGTGCCACACCCTCCTGTCAGTTGCCTGATTGCCCCATGGAAAACATCTTCTAGTTTGCATGGCCACCCCTACTCTCTATTTTCACAAGACTACCCCCTTGCGTTTATCAAATATTGTTTGTTACCACTTGTTTATCTCTAATCCTGCTCCTTACTTCTTCAATTTATTAATCTATCTAACCTACCCTAACCATCCATGTGGGACAATCGCTGGCATTGAGTTTCACCTGTCTTAGCATTTCAAATAGTGAAATACCTGTGGTTGAGTGGGGAGTAAATGTAATGTAAGTACGTTACTGTTTCCAATTCTCACCTATCAAAAAAGCGCTCTGTATGCTGTCCTTTATTACTCGTTGGCATCTTTCAACCTCCCCTTGCTTTCTGGGAGATATCCTATCTTGAGACACTAATTGGACTTCATTATCAGTCAATAGAACTGTAGGGGTATCCCTATCTCTCTTGAATACTTCATCTAAGAATAATTTCACATTCCTGTGAAGAGAAGACTCCGGGAAGGCCCCCCTCTGCCCCATGAACATGACGGCCTGACGAGTCAAGAATGCACAAAGTACACTCATTATTCGGACAACCCCCAGGAGCACCCGTGACTGACACGTATGAAGAGTGATATTCTCTCAGACAGCCATTCCAACCTTATCCAGTGAATGTCTTTATGTATACAGGTGCTTCAACAGTGGTCACGGATCCAAATGCCATGATGAATAACGTGGACTAAATGCAGAGAAACTGCTGTGCTGACGTCATTAGTGACACCACGACATAGCAACGTTAGTCATGAAGTACACTCGCAACCATGCACAGTTTTACACAAACACATACTCGTATACATGAAGAACATGCTTACACAGTTCTGCAGAGCGAGGACAGATACATATACATACTGTCAAAGCTTTTATTATTTTTCTCAACAGCCAAGTGCAGAAACGCTGAATGCAAGGCAACAAAGAGATGCGGAGCAAGCTTGCAGCCGCATATGGCAACTGACCCTATGGAACTACAGGATCATGTAAGGATCCTGGAAGGACCAAATTTCGACTAATCTATAGAAAATATACCACAATATAAATGTGTATGTAGAAATTGTAGTATTAGTCTAATGAAAATCACATGAGGCCTCAAGCAGTAGGACAAGAGCCGAGGGAAGCAGAAACAGACTGCACAGAGCGGGAAGGCCAGAGCTCACAGCCAAGATCAGAGATAAACAACACATTCCAAACCTCAAATGACAAAGGGCCAGCTGCTGAAAAGCAGAACAAATCCTCATAATTACAGACCTGGAGAGCTCGATTTTGTGGTCCACAACCAGGTGATGCGGCCGAGCTAGACAGTGGTAATTCACTGTGGTGGGTAGACAAACAGTTCTCATCCACCCAGATAAGAAGTGAAACATGAACAAGGTAACAATGTTGAAATGTGGACAGCACTCTCATAGGCAAAAGTAGCGCTGCTGCCAGATTAATTGGGAACACATAGGGGGTCATTCTGAGTCGGGCGGTAGGGGATACCGGGCACCAGTAAGGAGACCGGTGCTGGTAATCCCCTGCCGCCCAATTCCCAGGTCCCCTAACGGGACCCGTAAGGTACGTTTGGTCGGACCACACATCCCTTATGGGTCCCATTAGGGGACCAGCGCGCAAATAACGGGCTTGCCATTCGCGAGCCCGTTATTTGCACCCTCCCCATTGCTATTGAGCCCTATGGGGGCTCAAATGGGAATGGGAATGGTTTGGTCAATGGGGACTTACCAGTCCCTCCAGGGTCGGAATGGACCGGTAAGTCCCCATTGAACCAAACCGGAGTCGGTACCGGTATGGGAGGCAGCCATGGAGCTAATTGCTCCATGGCTACAACCATACTCGAAATGACCCCCCATAGTAATTTTACATCACCTTGAAGAGGTGCACAGAGGGCCCAGAACCAAACCGGGTCCCAGGCCTGAGAAAGCCAGTTCCAGCCAATAAGGGGACCGAAATCCAGGGGTGGATGGCAGGAGGCAATCCTGAGACCCTGCACCAATGTAATAGATAGTTTTGAGGGGAAGGGGCAGGCCAGCCACCTGACATGGACGGACTAAAAGGGGTTAAATGTATATGGGCGGTCTATAGGGTCCACCACCCGAGCACCCAATGAATTCATGTGATAGGTTTTTTGGGGAGGGCCCAGATGCTGGTGCAATTCTGCATCAAAAAGGGGAGACATGCTTGTTGGAAATGTAGACTCTGGAGATTTGCGAATGTCCTGTATGATCCCTGTCAGTTTGTGTACTAAACAGCAGTTCTAACTTGCCCTTGGCTGAGTCCTCTGTTTGTTCTGGTTGAAGGGTTGTTGGGCCCTTGGGAGCTGAACGGGTGAGCTCGTATTGACCCCCAGACCTCTGGCATACTTAAACCTCACCAACATCTGGTATAAAAGTTTTGTACAAACCTTACTTCTACCCACCTAGACAATACATCTATAAAGACAATTCATTAGGATTGAGACCCCTAAACCTCGTACAGGGCCTGCAATGTTAATGCACACCCTCTTTCAGGGAATACTGGGAATTGTCATTAATGTCATGGGGTTGGTTCGCATGGAGCATGTCTTCTCACATATGGGGCATTCCCTAATGTCCCTTTCAATATTTATGTCACAGGGAGGCCACCGAAATTCCTGCCTGATTTTCTGTTTAGTTTTAGCCATACCTTGGTGACCCTCATGTGCCAGGTTAATTATCCTGGCTCTTATCTCTTCTGTTGAAATGATATGATCAATCCTCAAAAGAAACCCCTGTTCGGTGTGTAGTTCATCGTTGATCCTCCACAGGGCCTTGCACTTTAACTCATGAAGCACCCTTTGACTAGTACTGTTGCATCCAAAGCTATGATCACTCCATACAGCATCTCATCACTTTGCATTGCAGTGTCCCATTCTTCTTTGGATACCTTGCATTGCACCTTCCGTTTCTTCTTAAACTCTTGCCTTCCTTCAGAAATGCAGTGTTGTTTCTTAAACATGCACGCTTTGAATTTGGTTCTTTTTTTTGAAATTTTTTGAATGTTTTAGCTTAGGGGTGGAAGGATGTCTGAATAGTGGGGGCAACATTAGCGTGGCTGTGGGTGAGTAATGGAACTGATTAGGCCCCAGGATTAGCTCCGGGTTTGAAGAACAATGTATATCTATCACACATCCACAAATACGTTTCCATGAGTTCAGGCTGGACCATAAGAGCATGACATGACCAGTTGAGGGTAATCATACCAGGATGGGCAGAACCAAGGAACAAGACCAACAATCTCCCATCTTTTTTTCAAAGGCAAATTGTCTTACATTCCGCATGTATCCTCCCTTTGCACTCAGCCACCATTTGACCCCATTGCATATCTTCAGTTCGAGATCCAGCAGGTTTAAGTGCTTTCCACATGCAGTTAAAAACATAGGCCACAGTTTGCAAGTTACTCTTGTGAGGACGCATGCAAAATCTCCAATCGATTTCAGGTCTGCAGTAGTACACAGGAGCATTTCACAACACATTTACATGTAGACTATGTATGCCCAAGAAAATGATATGGTCCTTCTTTAACAATATGTGCCAGCATTTCCACAATAAAACACACACTCCTGCTTTCTGTGCCAAAAGAAAATGATGATGCCTGCCCCAATAGTATATTCCACATGGGAAATTTGATAGTGATTTGTGATCTGTCCCACTAGCACTTGCACTTTATGAGCTTCATTAGTCTAGGAACCTGATTCATAGATTGTTTTAATGTATATATGTGCCATTTAACGTTGCATTTATGCATTGTGAAATGTTCTTAGAACTGAAACACAATAAATAAAATGAAAATAAATATCCACTTTAAAACACATTTTCATGTTGGCTTGGTCCAAAGAAAATAATGACCATTTTCTCAAAGGTACATACCGGGATTGCCTTGCAAAACACATTTCCAAACTGTCAGTGTTCAACTCAAATCATGATGCTGTCTCAATGTATGCCACTATTGCCATTGTGAAAAAGATGCTCTTGCTGGCTACTTGCTGCTCCAGATCTTGCCCTTTGTTACTCCTACGTATTCATCTATGCTTCATGTGGCTCTCCGTGTCTCAGGTTTTCCCCTAACTGTCTCCCAATGACCCAGTTCTATGCCATGTGTCAGCCACTGCTCAAGGTGTGTTCACGTGGCTCATACTTCCACAGTTCAGCACCAAAGTCACTCTCAGTGCCTAGTGCTATCCCATTGCCACTCTCAGTGCCAATGTCCTACCACAATGTTGCTCAGAGTTCCTAGGTTCTTGCCAATGTAGCTCTCTAGCGCCCACATTCAGCTCCAGTGTTGCTCTCTCAGAGCCCAAACTCTGCCTCATGTGTCCATTTCTGCCCCATTTGGTTTTCAGTGCTCAGTTCTATCTCATGACGCCCTCATTAGCCACGTTTTGAGTCATGTGATAATCAAAACTACAGTTCATCTTCAATGTTGCTTCCTGAGCTGAAGGTCTGCCCTTATTTTGCTCTCCTTACTCACATACTGCCCTGTGTGTCTCTCAGTGCCCAGTTCTGCCCCACTATTACTTTCAATGCCACTTCTGCCACAATGTTGTACTCTCATTGCCCAGGTTTCGCGCTAACCGCGTCTCAGTAACCAGTTCCGCCCCATTGCTGCTATCAATGTCCAGTTCTGCCCCGTGTCATTCTCAGTGCTAACTTCCATGTTTTGCCCAGTGTCGCTGCTAGAGTCCATTCTGGTTCCAATGTAGCCAACCATGCCCCAAAATGCACCTTTGCTGCCTCACACTCACATGTGAATTTACGCATGTGCAAACACACCCACACACTCTCACACAAACACATGTTGTTCTTTTTCCTGCCTGGTCCCTTGGCTACATTCACCCTCCTCTCCAAATGTAGCACCTGGGTGAGTGTGTGTGCGCAAACGGGACACGAGGAATGAAATAATTGAAACTGCCCTCCCAGAGCCCCACCACTGCACTGTCCACAGTAGTCCACATGTTTGTTTGTTTATTTATTTATATAGCGCTCCAAACCGGGAGGTATCTGGGCGTTTGACCTGCACTGTTTGATTAATCATGTCAAATGCATTGAAACGATTGGGTAAGATTAAGGCTATCATTCGCCTTTGATCCAAAATAATAATAGATTTCCCCTCATATCTTTAATTGCAGCTTTGTTTCCCCTGGGCATCAGAAAGCATAACTGTCTGATTCACTGCCATATATCTGCCTCCAGATAGTTTTGCAACTAGTGGATAACATTAATCTCCAGAATCTTGGCAAGAAATGGCACGTTGCAAATTGCCTGAAACCTAGAGAACACGGCGGCATCGGCAGTAGCTTTGATGAGATTGTGGTCACGTTGGCTTGCCTCACTATGTGCGGTAATACACTCAGCGAGAGAGTAACTCCCAGTGTTTAAATATCAGTAGTCAAGTCTAAATACACATTCCTAATCCAGGACACTGGCCCTGACTATGCCGAGGTGGAGGAAAGTTGTATTATTGGTTGTTTTATTGTACTTAATGTATGAGTTTGCTGATTATCCTCAGAATTATATTTAATGCTGTCACTGAACTGTGACTTCTGCGCTATCACAGAGCAAGGTCACCCAGACATCACAAATCTTGCTAATATGCCTGCAGTCTTTCCTATTGCTACGGGCCTCTGATATTCTCATATCTGCCTGTATTTGATACACCTGTATAGGGTGAGAAGTGCATTATGGGATGAATATTAAGAGCCAATAGCTAAATCCGTCTATTCTGAAAGTTGGAGCATTATCACAAGATGAGGGCAGCAAGAGCTGCATGAGTTGAGGCTTCGTAAAGATCTGAGTGAGTGGGAGTTATCAAGAGTTGAGTGCGTCACAGCTTCTTGAGGAGCCCAGTGAATCCAGGGGCTATTAAGCAATGAGCGAGTGTTCGGATGCATTAAGCACTGACTGAGTCTGTGATTCAGCAAGGACCCGGCGAATGAGGCCTATGGCTAGATCTGAGAGAATCTACCTTTGACCAATAGACAATTGAGTCAAAAGTCTCTCAAGTGTGATGACTCTTCTTTGCAGTTATCAAAAGATGAGCAAGACTGGGCTTTAGTAAAAGCTGAGTGAGTCTGCAAGCTATTGTGAACTCATAGGGACTAGGCTTTAGAAAGAGCAGCGTTTTTTTAACCAAATCTTTATTTGTATGCGCATAATTTTGTACAATCAACACTTACTTGTATTGCAACTTTAACAGTCACAATAACAGTCCAAACCCTCCTCCCTTACCCTTTTGAGGTCTGATTAGTCTTCATCTCCCGTATCCCCTCTTTCTTGTACAACTTCAGAAACCACACGCTTGGGTAATATAACCTTTTGGGGATATACAGTGATTGATCTCTTTAAGGGCATGTTGTATGAAAGCTGACCATTCTGTACTAAATCGCTCAGGCGTGCCATGCATTGCCGCAGTCAGCTTTTCCATACTTAAAGCCTCCCATATCTTCTAATATTATTGTATCTCTGAGAGGGCCTCACGCATTCTCGAATGTTGTGCGATGCACCTCTTTGCACATACTAGCAAGTTATCACACCACCCACCCGATGACCGGCCCAACCCATGTAATGCCATCTATACAGTGGCCTGTATTGCAGCTCTTGATTTTGGTCACTCTTATGATTCCTTAATGTCTCCCGTAGTGCCTGTTCATGCCTTGTCCGTAACCGATATCTCGGGCTGATCTGGTCGTGCTTCGTACCATCCATCAAAAGCCTACAAATGTTCGAAATTAACCCCTTGTTCGTTCCACTATTACTAATCAATAGTTCCCATGTCTGATCTGTTGTTATGTATACAGATCCTCCTGTTGCAGAATCAATTCTTGCCTGAATGCCAGGAAAGATTTGATCTTCACCCCCTCATATATGTCCCTCAGCTCCCACACACCCCCTTCCAGCCAGCGCTTAGGGCCTCATTACGAGTATGGAGATAGCCATGCCCTTAATAAGGGCATGGCTGCTTCCATACCGGGATCCAGGTCCGGGTTCCTTCAATCCGAAAGTACCGGGCCACAACAACCTTGGAGGACCCGGTAATTCTGCATTGAAAAAAACCCATCCCCATTCCCATTTGAGCCCACATAGGGCTCAATGGGAATGGGGAGGGAGCTAATAATGGGCCCGTTAATAACGGGCCCATTATTAGCTCCCTTGTCCCTTTGCGGGACCCGCTAAGGACGTCTGGTCTGACCAGACGTTCTGAGCGGGTCCCACAAGGGGACCTCGTAATAGGGCATCCTGTAATTAATGTTGCCGGTCCCGTACCGGCAATGTTCATTACGGGAGCGCCAGGGTCGTAATGAGGCCCTAAATGTGTTATACTCCATCCCTGTGGGAAAGGCCAGCGATCCAAATACTGGCATTCACGGCGATGGTCATGGGGTTACTACGTTCCCTCTGTTGACTTTATCCCATTTTCCCAGCGTGAGTTTTGTTATAGGATCCACCTTTAATGCCCCAGCCTGTCACCTTTCCTCAACCACAGAATTTTCCATATGTTCTTACAGGCTACTGCTTGTCCATCTTGAGCCAGCTCTTGTCAGTTGTATCTCTACCCCATTCCTGGTACAGTATAGTTCTGTTAATGCATTTTTCTACCTTTCCAGATAAATTGCATAATATCTGCCTATATGCCTTGCATAACCTTCAGCCGCAATGGGAAAGGAAGAGCTTGAAACATATATAAGTGCCTCTGCAATATGTTCATAATTATAATTGATACTCTCCCCATCCGTAAAGCATATCAAAATGTCCATCTAGCAAGATCCTTCCTAGTTTGATCGAACAGGGCTGGATAGTTTGCTCCATATATCCGCTGCACTCTATTTGCTAGTTTTACTCCAAGTTAGGTGACGGAGGATTTAGCCCATTTGAGCAATGCCTCACTCTTGATCTGAGTAGCTTCCTCCTTTCCTACTGAAAGGTTTAAAATCTCGGACTTGACGGCATTTACGTTTAATTCCGGAAACTCTTGAAAAAACAACTATCTCTTGCATAAACCCTTTAATAGAATTTCTGATGTCAGCTACCATCATCAACACATCATCTGCAAAGAGACCTATCTTATGATGCCTATTCACCCACCTGATCACCCAAGTGTCCTGTCTCTCCCTTATTTCGTCTGCAAAAGTTTCCATGATCATTGCAATAAGAGAGGCCATATGGGGCATCCCTGCTTTGTCCCTCTGTTTATTGCAAATGTGGTCAGTCTCCTGTTCACCATTACTTTAGCTTCAGATGACCTATAGTTCGCCTGCACCATCCTCGCAAATATGGGTCCTATCGCCATCGTCATCAGCACCTTGAATAGAAAGGTCCAGTCCACCTGGTCAAATGCTTTTTCAGCATGTAGGGATAAAGAAACAGCCCCCGAGTGCAAGGGTTGCCAGGGGGGCAGTGCAGGTGTGCAACTGGTGGGGAGGGGACCTGGGACCAAGATAAGAGGGTAGCCAGGTGACCAGTGCAGTTCCAGCCAGAAGATCAGCAGGGGAGAGGAGGAGAGAAAGCAGAAGCAAAGAGGAAGGTCTCGAGGTGCTTCAAGAAATGGAGATTGTTCTCCTCAAGTTTCAGAGAGGCAGGGAGAATGTTCCAGAGGGAGGCGCCAGTTGAAGAAAAAGATATACCACCAACTTGTTGCTTGGAGAAGCGGCTGACCCTGAGGGAGTTGGAGGCAGATGAGCGAAGAGCTTGAGAAGGAAGATATTTAGGAAGAGAGAGTTGAAGCTATTGAGGCCCCAGGCCTCAGAAGGCCTAGTGGACACACTGCTGTTGCTGCTGATGGAAAAACGAGTCTTGGGAAAAAACTCATCTTGCATATATTGCAGTGGTATGGACTATACAGCACTTTATGAAGGCCATCTTTGAAGGACATTGTATTGGACGTTTTTAGTAACTCCTATTTTTAACTTTGCTTTTAATTATGTTCAAGCTTGGCCCTTTCTGCCTCTGAAACTACATTACCCAGAGTGCACGCACCATTGGCAAGTAGCTTTTAAAGTAGCTGTTAGCTGTGTAGCGGGCAGCAAAACCTGTCTACAGGACAACAAAGGTTTTGTTTAATGTTTTTATATATGTTTTTTTACTCACAACTTGTATATTGTCTCTCTGGGCTATAGCGGAGCCTCGTTGAAAGTCACATTGAATACACATTTAAAAGCCCGGATAGTGGTAGTGAAGTATGTTGCAAGTGAAAGTGAATGTGATAATAGCGTTTTATCAGTGTTTTATCTGAAATTCGTCTAGTACCTGTGGAAGCACATTTTGTTTCAGTAGCACAGCGGTCAAAGTTGATTGTCTGCCGTGGTGCACTAGTGGTCTTAGTGGTATTATATTGATTTTAACTGCGTATTAGGTGCTTTATTTCTGTCACGTATTATGGGTTCCATGGGGTCTGACACAGAGTTTGACACATTAAAGACATTACGAGGGCGGCGTACTTGTTTAGCCAAGATAAT
Organism: Ambystoma mexicanum; assembly: GCF_040938575.1. Classification (NCBI taxonomy): domain Eukaryota; kingdom Metazoa; phylum Chordata; class Amphibia; order Caudata; family Ambystomatidae; genus Ambystoma; species Ambystoma mexicanum. The sequence continues at coordinate 287,145,550 of NC_090932.1, read as the reverse complement.
TTCACATCCTAAAAAGCCAACAAGTAAACAAATGACAGATTTTTATCTGAAATTAGGTATATCAACTAGCAATAACGTGGAGGCGGCAAAAGAACTTGCTATTGAATTGACCAGTAATTTGGCCTGTTTAAGTGTGAAATTTCTGGACGACATAATCCGTGGCAATGCACCTATTGTGAGTGAGTTGCATGATGCTATAAGCACATTAATAAGTACTCAGGTGACTCCCGCTGTTAATGTTAGAACTGAAGCTGAGGTTCTATCTAGTGCAACCATATGTCCAGTTGAGTGAGCAAATGCAATAGATGTTTTATCTGCAGATGCTGCGTTACAAGCTCTGCAAATCCATACAGGGACGTTATATGTACAAAAGCTCAAATATGTTCTAATACTGTGGACGGGTAGCATTTAAATTCTGAATTAGATCTTCCGGTAAGTGAACTAGAAGACGATGAAACAGTATTTTTAGGTCAGGACATGGCAGCTTCATTTTGTGAGTATTCAACCCCACTACAATGTGTGAAAAAGTCACCTCTGGCAATTGATGACATGCCTCTCGTCGAGTTATCTGGGACAGGCTTAGTTCTGGGGTCTAAAGTTGCTTTAAAGATGGGTATTTCTTTGGTGGCCTAAAGCAACCAGTAGCTTCATACCAGCCAGAAGCTATTGTACTTCCCCCGACAAAGGCTGTATATGATCCGAGTGAGTGTAAGAATGAAAGCATGGGGGATATTAGTATGACTTCTGACATGATGTTTAATGCTATTGAGAATTGATTGACTGACCTTGTGGTAAAATGTGCAAGATTGGAGGCGAAAATGGACATTCAGGCACTTATTATATATAAAAGCATCAATACCCTTGGGAAAGTATTATGTGAACGTGGAACAAGTATATCTGGTTTAGAAACATTGGCACTTAATGATATGCATAATAAAAAACCTACACATGTGGCGAATAATAGGCCCAAAATGAAATATGTATGGCAATAAAGTTATATTAAGAAAAAATATAAAAGGAAAAGAAAATATAACGGAAAGCTCAAATCATAATATTGGAGCCGTTATATCTGATATTCAGTTGGAGGCCCCACTATGTGAGGCGGCAGCTTTAGATAGCGCAGCCATTGATCATACGGAATAAGATGTTATCTACCCCCAAGGAGTAAATGCAAAACCATTGTCACAACCAGTGATTGGAGCTACCGTGCCGAAAATGGTTCAGTTAGAGGCTCACAATCACAAACAAAGTACCCTTACAGACATCTGGAAACTAAATTCTCACACTGATATAGTGATGAGCAATGACAATCACTTGGGTACGAATCCAGGCGTTAGTAAGTCACAAGATAGCAACAGTATGGCGAAGGCTCTACAATCACAGTAAATCATGCAGGATAAAGATCAAATGCTGTTGATTAGAGCAGCCATATTAAATCTATTCAATTGCATAATACCCTTGAGGTCTATTAGGGCCTGTGACATAAAATTGGTGGATCAAATTGAAGAGCTAGGTGTTTACATATCAAATACATGTTTCAACAGCAATTCCATCTTACATTATGTTATACGCTTTGAGAAGGAGCTTTTGTGCATGGGCTATAATAGTAGTATTGATACAATATCACTAATATCTAAAAAACGCATTACTGCAAAATCTCTAAATAGTGTTATGCCTAACAATATAAAGATTATTCCCAATCCTGTATCTATATTGAATAAATATGCATACACAGTGCTACCGGTGTTAAGCAGTGAAATACAGTCCTCTCTTATGAAGGTGACAAAGGTGTCTCATGTAGGACAAGCGAACACTAACAGGGTAACAGATCCATTAGCTATCTGTGAAACTGGTTACTATCAATGGGTTCCAAAAGCATTTAAACAGCACTTTCAGGAGAAATCTAGTTGATCTGACTTTTTTATGTCATGGCATACTAGGGGTTATGGCCACCTTTCCGCAGAAGAAGGGTTACTATCTGTGCTTGAAAGTTTTACTATAGTAACACTGCAAGAAACCTGGCTTAAAGACAAAGTACTGTTCGATGGACGTAGTACGGCCCACCAAGTGGCAACTCAAGGGAAGTTAGGGTGGCCTAAAGGTGGACTATTGACCACTGTAAAACTCCCATGTATTGTATAAATGCTAGGTGAATCAACAGCGAATATCCAGGCGACGAAACTAGCCCATTTAAAGGATGAAGTTATTGTAATTAACATCTATGAGGCTCCAAATATGTTGTAAACAAAGGTAAATATAAAAGTCATTAAAAACGATTCTTATGAAATATAGTTCTAAATTACCGATAATATTAGTGCCCAATTTTAATGCCAAGATAGCGAAATATACACGTAACGGCTTGACAACCGTATTTAATCAATCTTCCCCTAACAAAATGGAAAATAACAGGCAGGGGAAATTATGGCATTGTATGCTAGACACCCATGGTTTAACAATGCTAAATGGTAACATGCCTAGTGACAAAGTCATGGCAGCTACGAGGGTTGTTGGGAAAGCTGCCTCAGTCTTAGACTATGCGTTTGTTAGTAATAAGGGCAGTGACTTTATTGAAGACATGGGTTTGGTCTATCGTGAGGAGGGTGATGTGGGATGTTTCACCCACGCATCCAAGCCATGCTACATCATTGTGCATTACTGGCAGCAGAAACATCATAATGGCCGCCGGAAAGCATGCTGCTCGCCAGAAATCAACCAAAAATGCACAGTGAAAACCTGACAGATAGGCCACCATCTTCTTTTGCCTCTGTCAGTGTTAATACAGGAGACCATTGCCAGACCCTATCCTTTTGGCTGCACACAGAGCAAAACCAGTGCAAAGGAATATGGTGCTGTTCAAAATCCATTTTAATTGATGTCAAAAATTGCTAAACTCATGGGCACGAAACCACCAAACAAAAAATCTGATTTCTGGTTGGGTGTTCTACATCACTCTACTGCAGAATCCACATCAATACAATGTTAGAAAGGATCATATGCTATCAAGTAAAATCCCCTTTTTGAAATGTATTAATTCAAGACAGCTGCCAAAAATGGGTGCAGTACCGGAGCCCGCCACTGACCGACGCTGGTGATCTAAACTCTGACAGGAGACATGGATTTCATAAGCTAAACAGTATCCTGGTGCAGCTCAGACTTCTAAAGGTTTACGGTCCATGGGAAACCTTCACACCTCAGAACTCCACACAAGAAGGCAGGAAATCACACGTTTTTGTTAATCAAATGGAGAGTGGCACCCTGGACTAATGCCCAGGAAAAACCAGACAAAGGATGCCTTCAGCTGAATAGGGTGTGCTGATTTTGGGTGTGAACTGTCAACACTGCTCTGGGGGAAGGCAAGACATCTGATCTCTGAGTCAAGCCAAGTTTCTAGGGGCGGAGACAAACGACTGTGGATTCAGAGAGTCCAGCAAATATATGTTTTGTGAGAATACTGATAACTAATTATACCAAGAGGACACAAATGTACAATTTGGAAATTCTTAAAATGACAATTTCACTCACAATTTGAGACTAAGATGGACGTTGTGTGATGTTCTGAGACCAAACCCGTGATTTATTAATATTGCAGACACTGTGGTTATATCCGAAAAATGAAAACTTACTGTAATATGCGCAGAGAGGAGGTGTACCTCCGTGGAAGATTTGATGAAAAACCAATATGGCGAAACCCACTAAAAGCGCAAAATGTTGTCATTTCTGAACCTCTTAGAGAGATCAGGGTTGAACAGAGAACAGTCTTATATTAATCTGGGATGTGTACATGTATTCTCAACAACTTGTGTACCTTGGAAACATGTTTGGTTATGAAAAATTGGGTTCTAAGTAAAAGCAAAGGGGCGTTTCTTCATTAGATTGTAAAATAGTAGCATGACTCACTACCCTTTCTCCAGTCAGGGCACAGAAAATCCTTTAACCTATTAAATCCTTAGTGGGTTGGGCATAGAAAGTCTGCCTTCCCACCCACTTTCAAAAGACATAAAAAGAACTACGGAGACCCAGATAGGGACATTCATTTTCCACTCTTTAATTGATTTCTGCGTAGCACGCTGCCCGACCATATCCAGAACTTAGACTCCAGATAGACTCCAGAACTTTAAGCAGAGAGGCCTGAACCAAAAGCTGAATTCTTCTCAGCAGGCCTCAGAATCCAGCAACCTAACCAAACTATTCAACAGCCGGGCAAGCTGTTTGATTCTGGTTAGGACCATATCCAGACCCTGAAAGCAGAGCTGTATCCAGACCCAGACCTCTGTGCAGTGCTGATAGCAGACCAGAGGCCCCGGTGTGAGCAGAACCAGTGCCAGAGACTGTCCTGTGGTGAGAGAACCACAGCCCAAACCTGATCAGATCTGTGACCAGGCCCATTCCAGTCCAAAACTAGGAGTGAGTATCCAGCCAAGAACTGTGCATAGTCATCTCTTAGTCTAAAGTAATCTCATCCCATCCATTTCAACCTATTTAGAACTGCATAGAAATCGTGTGTCCATTCTGTGATTTCAAAGCTGCAAAAGTGTCATCTGTCATTCTGAAATCTTGACTTCATTTCTGAAAATCTACCTCCATAAAAACGTCTGTATCTTTTGAACCGTATGTCGTAGAAGCGACATATAACTGCCATCTTAAAACTAAGAACCTAAGATTTCCAACACACATAATAATCATTCCTGAATCATTGCTAGTGTTGACCTGAACTAATTCAAAGTAGCTATCACCTACCCTGAATCTCCTATAGGGAATTAAAATCATTTTTAGCATATTTTTCACTTCATTGCAACCACATTTAAAAGTATTTGGCCTGTGTTTTAAAATCATCCTTGTTTCTCTAAGCTTGCTGGGGGGAACGGGAACTGAACTACTTCTGATTGTATTCCTGAAAACCTGTGTGCCCTCATTTCCATCTCTTCATATTGCATAGGGTGGGAGTGAGTTGTCATAAAGAAAAAAGTGATCAGATTATCTCTTGTTGAAACCATATCCAGTTTATTTCTGTGCTGCATTCTTTCCATCATTGCTTTTCCTTGAAACCATACAAAGTATTCTCTGCTACCTTATCCTTTCTATACCAACTCCTAAGTAATTAAGGAATTGTGCTACTGTAATATTATCCATTATTGATCACTGTTCATACTCATAAGTGTGCTATCAAATATTAATTTATTTATAAAAGTGTGATATATATATATATATACATATTGTTTAATTTTTTCAATAAACCTTTTAATTTGCAAAACAAACCTACTTCTTGGCTCAGTGAGGTCAGGGGGATTCAAAGAGAGGGGCGTTATATAAGGGCTTATCATCCAGATTTAAGAACTTGACATACAAACATATAAATAAGGGCTTCCATTGGGCATCCCAGACTAGGCATTGACTTAGTTGGATTGCTGAATTGAAGTCACTTACAGTGACCGTTTCCCATTTTGTATACGACTATGCTGGCCTAACAACGATAACACATCAGTAGAGTATGAATTCACTGGCATACCAACAATTTGTCACATGCTAACATAGTTGCGGAAAGTGAGCTCACAAAATTTATATCTGAAAGGTGTTCACTAATAAATAATGATGGTCATAGGTTAATCTACCACTTTTCAGAGATGATGGAAACAATACAACAGGAAGTGACCGTGAAACGTACATATAAGTCTGCATTGGAATGATCCAATAAAGGTCATTATAAAGTGTATGAAAAAGTAATTATTAAGGATTAAAAAAAATTCTAAGTGAAATAGCTATTGTGGTATGTAAGGCAATGCCTGGTACACATGTAACACTAATTTCTAGTAAAGTAAAATGTATTAAGAAGCAATATCATCAATGGCTTTGGTGCCATAAGAAAAGTTTAGAAATAGAGAGGTGGCAAGAGATTGCATTATTAGCCCATTCTAATAATTCTTCTAAGATATGGGATGTTATTAGGAAAAACAAGAAAGGAGATGTAACGATAAATTGCATTTCTGGGGAGGCATGGGGAGATCACATCCGTGTAACATTGGGTTGTAAGGAAAGTATAAGTGAGAGATGCCAAATTCCAGATGAAGTATGGATACGCAAATCCTCAGCCCCAGACTTAGCACTAATTATTGCACATCTTAAAAACTTGTGTGCAGCGGGACCGGATGGGTCTTGCAATCTCCTATTTAAGCTCAATCCTGCTCTGTGGGCTGATGCCCTTCATATGCTGTTCACAGAAATTGGAATGTGTGGCATAATCCCCAAATCCTGGCACGTAAGCCACATCCTAACCTTATATAAAAAAGGCTCTTGGGCCGAGCCAAAAAACGACAGAATGCTAGCCATGCAAGATATTCCCTCAAAAATCCTGGCAAGAGTCTTATTACTCGAACTCAATGAGTGGATAAAAACGAATAACATATTGCCCCCCAATCAAATTGGATTTAGGGAAAAATCCAGCACCAACCATAATCTCATGGTGTTAACGTCTAGCATTGAATATGCATATAAACGCAGGAATCTTAATGGATATTGTGCCCTGATAGATTTCTCAGCTGCTTTTGATTCTGTACTGAGAAATCGTTTGTGGCTGAAATTACAAACTTGGAATATTCCTAGGGGATTATTAAAGATATTGATGCTCTTATATAGTGATATGTCTGTACGGATACACCTAGATGCGAGGGGGAAGCTGTCAGCTGTATTACCTACATGTTGTGGAGTCAAGTAGGTTTGCATTGTTGCAGCAACCCAGTTTAACTTATACCTGGCGGACATGGCAATGGAATTTAATAGTTTAGTTTCAACATGTCCAGTAAAGTGCGGTGAATCATCAGTAGGTGGGCTGGCATATGCTGATGATTTGTTGCTTCTTGATCATACGCCAGCCGGCCATCAAAAGTTACTAGATGCATTAGCAGTGTATACGCATAAAAATTAACAGCAACAAATTCAGCTCAGGCGGTTTTACTGATGTATACCGCAAAGGTGTGTGCAATGTTATTATATGCAATTGAGGTATTGGGACATTGATTTTTATCTCGCTTAGTTAAACTTAAGGCATTCATTTTAAGAAATCTGATGCAACTCCCTCCCAATACATCAATTGAATGTCTCTACCTACAATTCAATATGAAATGCATTAAAGCAGAATATATACATTGGTCTGTGCTGAGTTACGCTAATTTGATGCATTTAGATAATGGCACGATCGTGGTAGCTCACGTTCATGCCTTTATGAAAATGGATGTGTGACTCATTGGGAATCTTGGGCACTATAAAGATTATGTTTGAGTATTGGAAAATAGGCTTTGTCCTAGCATCCAATAATGTACCTATAAGTTCCTTTAGGTGATGGCTCAAGAGAAAAATTGCATCATATTGTAATGAGTGGCATTTCGTTTCTATAGCATCTAAAGCTCATAGTGGACATTTTTGTCAATATTATGCGATTCGAAAGCAACCACCTAAATACATTAAAGCGTTTCCTAGTCCCTACATTTTTAGATCATTTCTTTTAATGAAGTGCAGCTTCTCTGTGGCACCCGAGACAAAAGGGTCATGGACAGTTATTGAGAAGTAAACAACTCTGTAGATTGTGTGGATATTCAACCATTGAATCCCTATATCACTTGCTGATGTGCTGTGAAAGCCTAGAAAAGTTGAGAATTAAGTGTTTTAAATCATATAATAACCAGAGCAATATTAATATGTTAGACGAAATAGGGAATGCATTCATGCAAGGTGATGATCTTCATCGTATGTGTTTTATGGTAGCATTTTATCTGAGAATTGTTGAGATTTTAGCGTAATGATGAAAAATGTATATTTGTGTACAATAGGAGTTTTAGAAATGCATTGATTACATTTGTAAAATTTGGGATTGTTGTTTATTGTAATATGTGTTGTATTGTTTTTACATGTATCAGTGTTGTATATACAAAGCTTGATAGCGGTATGTATATTAAATTATTAAATAAATTAAACAATGCACGGGCTTTCAACTTAATCCTTGCAGCCACTGGGAGCCAGTGCTAAGATTTCAGTCCTGGAGTGATACGATCCCTGGGCTTAATGCCAAGGACAAGTCTCGCAGTCCTGTTTTGGATAAGTTGCAGAGGGCGGAGCGTAGAGGCAGGCAGATTTAGAAAGAGGCTGTTGCAGTAGTCCAGCCTAGAGAGAATCAGAGCTATGGAGACAGTGAGCTTCTGGGGGAAGGAGAGGAAAGGAAAAATACCTCTGAGGAGGTGCAGCTGGTAGTTTGACGTCAGAAATATGAGGAGAGAAAGAGAGTATGGAGTCGAAGATGACCCTGAGTTTTTTAGCCTCACGGGTTGGAGCAGGAAGAGGGCCAAGAGAGGCTGGCCAGAGAGTGACAGGAAAGGAGGGAGCATGTGTACCAATGAGGAGAATCTCAGTCTTACTGGCATTAAGGTAGAGATCATTGGCGGCACACCACTCCTGCATAGCAGGCAGACAGTCAGAAAGGAGAGAAGGACAAGAGGTGGCGGAAGGGAGCCTGAAAATGAGCTGAGTGTCATCCGCATAGCACTGAATGTTGGGGCAGAGAGCGGCAATGCAGTGTGCAAGAAGTGCCAGGTATTGGTTGAACAGCTAGGGAGAGAGGTTTGACCCCTGGGGAACACCACAGGTAGAGATAGAGATAGAAGAGAGGAAGGACCCAAGTTGGATCTGTTGGAATCGAGGTTGGAGAGCAGGTCTTCGCGTATGTTCAGGAGAACAGTTTCCGTGCTTCTGGCAGCTCTGAAGCCAGACTGATGGTCATGGAGACAACTAACAGATTCAGTGTGAAGATTTAGCTGGGAGCTGGCCAGCTTTTCCAGGAGTTTGCCCTGGAAAGGAGTGATGGATTTTGTCCGATAGTTAGCTGGGCAGGATGGGTCGGCAGAGGGTTTCTTAAGAAAAGGGTGCACAACGGAGTGCTTCAGGGGGGAAGGGAAGACTCCAGTGGTGAAGGAGGGTTGGCAGAAGTCAGCCAGAGCAGGAGCCAGGGTGTCAATGTGGTCCTTGGTGGTTTTGGAGCAACAGGGGTGAACCTGTTTTGACGATACTTTCATAGATCAAACTTGTCAAGAAACCTTGTTTGTGAAGAACAGGGGAAAGGTAGAGAAGGAGGAAGGAGAAGTGGCCGAAGAAGGGCCAGTGGAAGAGCAGGGAGTAGAGGGAGGAGGGGGAGAGGAAGAGAGAGAGGACAGGATGTCCTGAGTTTTAGAGATGAAATGAGAAGCCAGGGCCGTGCAGAGGGCCTGGGAGGGTCAGGAGAGGTAGAGACTGCAGCCGGATTGGCCAGCTCCGTGCAAATTTTAAAGAGTTCAGCCGAGTTATTAGATGCCGGACAGACGCAGGCTTAGATGTGGGCTCTCTTCTTGGTGTGGACAGAGAGCCGGTATCGCCTTTGGAGCATGCAGCAGGTCAGTTTGTCAGAGGATGTACCAGAAGCACGCCATTTCCTCTCAGCCACCCTGCACTTGCGTTTAAGGGTGACAAGGTCTGAGTCGTTCTAGGAGTTGCACTTGGCTTTGGGCTTCAAGCGGATCCTCCTGACAGGGCGCGAACAACAAGAGTATCAGATATAGCAGAGTGGAGCATGGAAAGGGCTGTGTCAGGGTGTGAGTCAGCCAAAGGGGGGGGCTGAGAAAGTGATGGCAAAAGCCTCAACTGCCACACGCTTCATGGGTCAGACGACTGATAAGGTAGGTGGCAGTACTGGAGTTGGCTTGGCCTGAGGGGTAGAGAGAGTGAGCTGGGAGGAAAGGAGAAAGTGATCACTCCAGGAGAGAGGAGTGGTGAGAGGGCTGGAAAGGGGAAGGTCTGAAGAGATCAGAACATCCAGAGTGTGCCCTGCAGAGTGAGTCGGGCCAGAGAGGAGAATAGAGAGGGACAGAGAGTCGCAGAGGTTGCAAAAGAGTCCAGAGGAACGACAGGAGGATGTTAAAGTCTCAAAAATGAAGGAGTTGAGTTGTCTCCCCCTCCTGGTCGAGACCAGGTGGGAAGAGGAGAGGTCCGCCCACTCAGAGAGGAAGGAGGAGATCTGACCAGGTGGCCGATAGATGGTAGCCACAGTAAGGGAATGGCCAGGAGAGAGAGAGCCTGCAGATGAAGCATTGGAATGAGGAGTAGGCCTGCATAGGAATGACAGAGGCAGGAATCCACTCCGGGAAGAACAGGGCTACACCCCCTCCGGAACGGTTGTATCTAGCCATGGAGAGGATCTTGTAGCCATCAGGGAGAAGAGTGTCACAGCTTGTGATAGAGGTGGCCATGAACCAAGTCTCAGTGAGACCGAGGACATCGAGGCCAAGTTCGTCCAGGAGGCGGCAGATGTCAGAGGAGTGTTTGACAGCTGAGCAAGAGTTGAGAGTGGTAATATGGAGAAGCTTGCCGTCCTTGAAAGACTTCCATGGGGGGTTCAAATCAGAGGTACGAACTGCAGAGGTGTAGAAGAAGCCCGGGGGAGGGCAGAAGAGGAAGGTGGAGAGGACAAGGTAGCCAAGGAGGAGACAGCGGGGGAGGCAAGGACGCCATGGGAGGAAGAGAGGGAACAGCAGGAGAGCAAAGGAAATTGATGAGGTGTGATAAGCGTCTATCAAACAGGAGAAGTTTGGCCTGAGGGCCTTGGACCAAGATGGTACCATTCAGGTAAACATCAATGATGACCTTAGAGGAGTGGAAGGGGGCCAGGAGAGCCTCCCACCAGGTGCCACCATTAATGGGAGAAGAAGAGAAAGGAGAAAGCACAGAGACCATATGAAGAGTCCATAGGTCTGGTGAGGGAATGACAAAAAGGAGGTCAGTGAGGGTTTGCTTTGAGGAGGCACTGGTATAGGTGTCAGCGATAGGGAGGACTGGGTTGGAGAGCAGGATCTCCTTTTTAAACTTCTTCCTACCAGATTCAGTGAGGAGAGCAGGATAGTCGATAGAGAAGCAGCTAGAAAAGATAGGAGAACCAGAAAGCCCCATAGAGTAGGTAAGGAGAGGGGAGAAGAAGAAGAAAGGGGAGGGGGGAGGCAGGGAGACACTATGGAAGGACACAGGGAGAGGTGCAAGCAGATGAGACAAAGAGGGACAAGATAATAGTCGACAATTGAACAACATGACAAGAGCTAAGACAATAGTGGATCAGTTTGCTAAATGAACAATTTGCTGAGAAAACAAAACCAAAACAAGGACAAAGTAGTTGGCGACTTAGAACCTAGAGGAAGGAAGAGTGCTACGGAACATACAGCAGCACAGAATAGAACAGGGCAGTCAGTGAGGCGAATACAAAAACCACGGAAAACCAACACAGGAGAAATCAGCAAAAGCGGACCTAGATGAGGGAGGAATATAAGGAGAAATACAGGCAGTGTAATCAAAAATAGCAAAAGCAGACCTAGATGAGGGAAGAATAAATTAGAACTACTGGCAATGTAAGCAAAACAGGGCAGTCAGTGAGGAAAAACAACAGCAAAGAAGAGAGATGACCTAAGTATGCAAGGATACGGCAGAAACAGGAGAGTAGGACAAGCAGTGATCAGGGCAGTCCAGGCAGAGTGTCCCCCCCTCTATTTTTCTGTGCATTAAACACCAAGTTGAACTCGTCAGATACCACCCATTGTCCCTCCGAAAAACATTCCATCTCTCAGAGAAACGTCCTCTTAACATTTTTCTGTCATTGAATGGGGGCGTAAAATGGACGCTATTGTGTATATCTGGCCATCTATTTTCCTCTTCACAATCACATACTGTTACATCCTCTGTCCCTGTGTGCCTGAGTGTGTGAGGTCACTGAGTGAATGTTGAGTGAGTGGTTGGAATGTGTATGCATGAGACCTTTTCCACTGGTTCCATTCCTGGCAGTTGAAGATGTAAGCCTGGGTGGTGTGTGCCAGTGGGTCTTGTCTGCTCTACCCCGCCCCCTCCGGGCCCCATTTCCTCGTCTAAGCTCCTACACTTGTACCATCTGAATAAAAGGAACATACAACAACAGACCTGATGTCTGGAAGACCTTACTATCTAACACAAACCTCCCCCCTGTGTTTCTCATGACCGTGCTCTATTTTTAGACACGTATATATTAGGACTTCAACTCCTGCTTGTTGGGAACTGGACTGGAAATGCCCTGCTCACCAGCCTCCTTGCATCTTCCCATCCAAGATGTGTGCCAGGAAGGCATACTAACTGCGCCTCATGCTTGCGTAGCGCTCTTAGTAGTTTCACCCTCTTGTTTGGGGCATTTAGTCCCCTAACATTCCAAGATTTTAACCAAACACCTGCCCTTTAGCAACTTGTGGGTCCTCCCATTAGTGTCCCTCAAGACGTTCCCCTTCTTCTCCCTTTCCCCTAATAGTGTAGGTTCCTGTTCACAATACAATGCCCTGCCACCTTTTAGACCTGCCTCCTTCGGGTGAATGCCTCTTATCCCCTATGGACTCATGTTAGCAAATGCTCCCTTTCCTGTTTTGCATATTTAATGCCTCTTCCTTCTCAGCACCCTTGAATGCCCTTGCCCCACCCCAGTCCAGACACATGCATCCCATTGCATGGAGTCCCATGTTCTCCCAGCTAATTCACCCTTCCATAGCCTCCCCATCAGTTCTCTCTCAGACCATGAGCAGGAGCATCAGTCCTTCTTTCTGCCTTTAATAGCACACCAATCTTTAGCCAGCATTTTATTGTGTGCTGTCATCGCAGCATTTTACTTTCCATCATTTACTGACCAATCCTGGCCTCTCATACCGAGAATTATTTCCCCCTCATCCACAGAGGAGATTATTTTCTCTACATTGCTCATTCTAACTTGTAGCATGGTTGGGTACAGCCATCAGTACTTTAGCTTCCACTTGGTAAACTCCTCAGTGATAACTTTAAGTGTCTTCTTTTAGCCAGTGTCACCTACGCCAAGCACTCAAACAACAAAACTTCCCTTCCCCTGAGGTGTATCTTCTCTTTCACTCTGACCGCCCCCATCACATTCACTTTGTCTCTATAATCATGCATTGTTACTAGAATATCTCTTGGGCAAGTCCCAGGGCCAGTCCTTCTCCTGCCTACTCTAAGTACTCTTTCCATACCCACATGCTGATCTGGTTCCCTTTCCAGCAGTCCAACGAATAGATGTTGAATAGAGGCCTCCAAATCATCTCCTTCTGCTTCCTCTTTTAGGCCCTTAATCCTGATGTTCTCTCTTTAGGACCTGTTTTCCAGATCTTTGCATTTTTCTTCAAGTGATTGTATCTTATAAGGCATAATTTGCCCCTGCTGGGATGGATTAGGTACCATCTCCTCTGCTAGTTTGCCTTCCACTTTGTTGATGCAGCCACACATTTCATCTATGTCCTTTCTGTTAGTTGCAATATTGATGGATAAAACTTGCTTGATATTTGCTCTGCTTTGACCCTCTCTGTGATATAATTTCTGGATGTGCACAATGCTGCATCCAGATCCCCCCTTGTGGGCGGCATTTTATCTCTGGTTGTCTCACCATGCTTCACAACTTTCAGGGAGGTCTGTTTACCACCGCGACTTTTCTCACTACTTTTTTGTGACTTGCACTTAAGGTCCTGCACCCTCCTCTTGGGTCCCATTTACATCTCCACCCTTTTAAAATTGCTTGTGGGAACTGCAGTATCTGCATCCGAGAGCACCCATAGCCCCCTTTCTGATTTCTACGGGGGGTGTCTTCATGCTCCTGCTCACCACCGTTGGCATCAAGTGGGCCCCCGTTTAATCCAATCTGCTCTCTTCTCAGATGGTTGGGGCCTCTGATAGTCCTTGTCGCTATCCCAGCCTCTCAACTCCCTCACCGCCTCTTCCCACTTCAGGGTCACTCCTTTTGAGGTCTCCAAACTTTCCTCCAACAACTTTCTGTCTCTCTAGGCCTTCCTCATTCATTGCGTCATAACCTGACTGCCCTGTTAATTGCGGCTGATGGCACTGGCCTCAGACCTTCCCTTCCTCTGGAATACTGGTTTTGCAAATATGTCCCTGACTCATAAGCATGCCTTTGGGTGTACCTTCCCGGGGAGGGTTCTATGTGATTTCATCGACGGACTTTTCATCGCAGGGTTTTTTGCCGCAGATTTTCTTTCGAAAAAAAAACATTTTTTTTTTTTTGGGCGGGTTATCCTCCCAAACCCCCATCCGTTTTATTATTTAAATATTCCCCTAGACACACACCAAATGTATTTCATTTTTAACCCCAAAAAAATTGATGTTTTTTTTTTCGAAAAAAAATCGCGGCAAAAAACCCTGCGATGAAAAGCCCATCGATGAAATGACGGTATACCCCGGGGAGGCATTGTTAAATTCAGCCTCCTCCTTCCCCAGAATTGTATGTTGGTGATGCTGGTCGCAGTCCTGCCCATTCCTCACTTCTGGGCATTTAGGTGATTGCCGCCACTGCCATCTTGTTGCCAGCCACTGCCTCCTTGGAATGTTCATTCTCCCCAGCTTTGTTCTTCCAGCGGTGAGTGTACTGGGGGCAGTGAACCAGTTTCTCCCTCATTCTGGCTTCCGGATCCCTACTTGGGTCGGCTACGCCCTTTGCTGCAGTGCTGCTGACACCCACCTTTTCTCGTCTCCACTCCGGTCCACCATTGAGACATTCCGTGCACTGCGAGGTCCTCCTGCCAATGCGTGTATTGGCAGGCCTTTGTCCGAACCGGAAGGACTTCCCACTGCACTAAGTCTCCACACTGGACCGGCCTCTCTCACCTCCTCAACGGTCCCTGGAGACCACAGGCCGCTACCAAACATGCGGCTTTTGACTCCTCCGTGAGCAGTCTCACTTGTGTCTGGGCACCACTCCCACCCCTCTATCTGTGCTTGTACCAGGGTGTCCTAAATGAACAGCAAATGTAGGTGTTTTTATTCTATAAGGCCCCTTTGCCTTCAATGTCCATTCAGTGCCTATTTTGGGCAAACGCTTTGCAGATATTTTTTGATAACTAAGAAGGTCTAGGTTTATCAAATGCTACATGACCCTGGGTTATGAGATTTTTAGAGAGATCAGGGAGAATGGGGTTTTTCAATATCTGAGTGTGCTGGGTTTTATCAAGAGCTGAGTAAGTTCAGGCTTTTTTAAGAACTAAGAGCCGGTGTGGTTTCAAGAGGAAAGAGTTTCTGAGCTTTACAAAGAGCTAAGTGAGTTTGTCCACTGTCAGGAGCTGAGTGAGTCTGGCCTTTACAATGTGTTCAGTGAGCATCTGCCTTATCGAGATATGCGCATGACTTTTATCAGCAATGGAGTGAGGTTATCATTTCCGGGATGTGGGAGCCACTGGGATCTTACAAGATCCGAGTAAGCCTGGCCCATGATTATGATTTATCATGCGCAGAGAGAAATTTGTGATTTTACTTATCTAAGTTAGTATGAAATTTCAGTTTCAATTTTATTGCATAATGTCACAGCTATTACATGTTATTAATCCGCATTAAGGGGGTAATTCATAGAATTCAGCACACAAGTGGCGCACGCGGCTGGCGCACGGTGTGCGCGTGCGGCTTTCTGCGCCAGCCGCGTGCGCTAAAATCCATTTCCGTGCACAGCGTATTGATGGATTTTAACATCCAAAACCAGCTGTGGCGCAGAGTGGCGCATCGACCCTGCAGCAGCACCAATTACGCCCCCAACCCCTCCCCGTGCGCCATGTACAGCGCACAAATCCCGTACATGGCGCACAGGCTCACAACCTCGAAAACGCCTGTAAAACTCCCCACGCACCCCTCCCAATACACGTACCCCGCTGCGCGGGTAGTCTCACACGCGATTGGCCCTGTGCGAGCGGGGTACGTGTATTACTGGGGTTTGCGGGAAGTTTCACACGCGATTGGCCCTGTGCGAGCGGGGTACGTGTATTACTGGGGTTCGTGGGAAGTTTCACACGCGTTTGGCCCTGTGCAAGCGGGGTACGTGTATAACTGGGGTTCGCAGGAAGTTCACACACGATTGGCCCTGTGCGAGCGGGGTACGTGTATTACTGGGGTTCGCAGGAAGTTTCACACGCTATTGGCCCTGTGCGAGTGGGGTAGGTGTATAACTGGGGTTCGCGGGAAGTTTCACACGCAATTGGCCCTGTGCGAGCAGGGTACGTGTATACCTGGGGTTCACGGGAAGTTTCACATGCGATTGGCCCTGTGCGTGCGGGGTACATGTATTACTGGGGTTTGCGGGAAGTTTCACATGCGATTGGCCCTGCGCGAGCGGGGTACGTGTATTACTGGGGTTCGCGGGAAGTTTCACACGCCAATGGCCCTGTGCGAGCAGGGTACGTGTATTACTGGGGTTCGCAGGAAGTTTCACATGCGATTGGCCCTGTGCGAGCGGGGTACGTGTATTACTGGGGTTCGCGAGAAGTTTCACACGCGATTGGCCCTGTGCGAGCGGGGTACGTGTATAACTGGGTTCCACGGGAAGTTTCACACGCGATTGGCCCTGTGCGAGCGGGGTACATGCATTACTGGGGTTTGCGGGAAGTATCACACACGATTGGCCCTGTGCGAGCGGGGTACATTTATTTCTGGGATGCGCGTGAAGTTTCACACGCGATTTTGCTGTCAGAGCGGGGTATGTGTATTTCGGGGCTGCGCGTGAAGTTTCACAAGCGATTTGGCTGTCAGAGCGGGGTACGTGTATTTTGGGGGTGCGCGTGAAGTTTCACACATGATTTTGCTGTCAGAGCGGGGTATGTGTATTTCGGGGGTGCGTGTGAAGTTTCACACGCAATTTTGCTGTCAGAGCGGGGTACGTGTATCCAGTGTGGTGCGCGGGGAGTCATACATGTGAATTGGCAGTGTGGGTCCTCCCAGGTGTCCCCTATGCCCCCTCCACGGCCCCCGCAGGCAGCCCACACCACAGGGGACTACCCTGCACCCCTGGTCATGTCCCGCAGGCAGCCCATCCACCATGGGCATGCCCCCCAGCCAAGCCACATGTCACGTTGCAATATGATCACCAACTCATGTCCCCCAGCACCCCCACCCCCAGCAGTGAGGAGCACCTGCCAGCAGGCCCCCACTCATGTCCCACTCATGTCCCCCTGCACCCCCACCCCACAGCAGTGAGGGACACCTGCCAGCAGGCCCCCACTCATGTCCCACTCATGTCCCCCTGCACCCTCACCCCCCAGCATTGAGGGGCACCTGCCAGCAGGCCCCCACTCATGTCCCACTCATGTCCCCCTGCACCCCCACCCCCCAGCAGTGAGGGGCATCTGCCAGCAGGCCACCACTCATGTCCCCCAGCACTCCCACCCCCCAGCAGTGAGGGGTACCTGCCAGCAGGCCCCCACTCATGTCCCACTTATGTCCCCCTGCACCCCCACCCCCCAGCAGTGAGGAGCACCTGCCAGCAGGCCCCCACTCATGTCCGCCAGCACCCCCACTCCCCAGCAGTGAGTGGCACCTGCCAGCAGGCCCCCAATCATGTCCCACTCATGTCCCCCTGCACCCCCACCCCCCAGCAGTGAGGGGCACCTGCCAGCAGGCCACCACTCAAGTCCCCCAGCACTCCCACCCACCAGCGGTGAGGGGCACCTGCCAGCAGGCCCCCACTCATGTCCCCCAGCACCCCCACCCCCCAGCAGTGAGGGGCACCTGCCAGCAGGTCTCCACTCATGTCCCACTCAGGTCCCCCTGGACCCCCACCCCCCAGCAGTGAGGGGCACCTGCCTGCAGGCCCCCACTCATGTCCCACTCATGTCCCCCTGAACACCCACTCCCCAGCAGTGAGGGGCACCTGCCAGCAGGCCACCAATCATGTCCCCCAGCACTCCCACCCCCCAGCATTGAGGGGAAACTGCCAGCAGGCACCCACTCATGTCCCCCAGCACCCCTATCCCCCAGCAGTGAGGGGCACCTGCCAGCAGGCCCCCACTCATGTCCCCCTGCACCCCCACCCCCAGAAGTGAGGGGTACCTGCCAGCAGGCCACCACTCATGTCCCCCAGCACCCCCACCCCCCAGCAGTGAGGGGCACCTGCCAGCAGGCCCCCACTCATGTCCCCCTGCACCCCCACCCCCCAGCAGTGAGGGGCACCTGCCAGCAGGCCTCCACTCATATCCCACTCATGTCCCCCTGCACCCCCACCACCCCCACCCCCCAGCAGTGAGGGGCACCTGCCAGCAGGCCACCACTCATGTCCCCCAACACTCCCACCCCCCAGCAGTGAGGGGCACCTGCCAGCAGCAGGCCCCCACTCATGTCCCCAGCACCCCCACCCCCCAGAAGTGAGGGGCACCTGCCAGCAGGCCCCCACTCATGTCCCACTCATGTCCCCCTGCACCCCCAGCCCCCAGCAGTGAGGGGCACTTGCCAGCAGGCCCCCACTCATGTCCCCCTGCACCCCCACCCCCCAGCAGTGAGGGGCACCTGCCAGCAGGCCATCACTCATGTCCCCAGCACTGAGGGGCACCTGCCAGCAGGCCCCCACTCATGTCCCACTCATGTCCCCCTGCACCGCCACCCCCCAGCAGTGAGGGGCACCTGCCAGCAGGCCACCACTCATGTCCCCCAGCACTCCCACCCACCAGCAGTGAGGGGCACCTGCCAGCAGGCCCCCACTCATGTCCCACTCATTTCCCCCTGCACCCCCACCCCGCAGCAGTGAGGGGCACCTGCCAGCAGGCCCCCACTCATGTCCCCCAGCACCCCCACTCCCAGCAGTGAGGGGCACCTGCCAGCAGGCCCCCACTCATTTCCCCCCCCCAACATGTCAACATGACCCACAATCATGGCCCTCATGGCCACCAAAATCCCCCGGCACGCCACCCCTGCCCAAATAACCAACCAAGCATAACATACACCCCACATTGAAATGCACATTACATGAGACAACCCAAATGGCATGTATGTACATCAACACATGTCCGTCACACACACACAATGGGTGCCAATGAATGTGAAAACCCACATCGTGACATGCATGAAACCAATGAGAGAATACCACACATTGAAGTACGGGAACAAATGTATTGAACAAAAAATGTGGTGAAAGAAAATTAAATACCAAACAATGGACATAAGGAAAACAATGCAGAATGTCACATGATGATAAAAAAAGAAAACCAGAATCCAAAATATATGAAATCAAAAATGTCTCCAAAGTCTCCTTCCAACAAAGCAAATCCAAACAGAAATGAAAAAGTAAAATCCATTGCTCCATGGAAAAATCAAAAAAGAAAATGCTGACAAATCCACACTCCAACTATTTGCAAGGATGAAATCCTGGGTCCATGAGCCCGACTGTCCAAATGAAACCTACAAAATACACTAACTAATGAAGAACTATATACAAAAATGTGGGGTATTGTCCAAGCGCCCCAAAAAAAATGAAAACCAAAATGAAACCTAAGACTAACTAACTTACTAACTATTTACAATGGCAGCAGGATAGTCCGACGGTTCACTTTTGGATGTCCCGGGCCAGGGCATCATCATACTCCCGCTCAATGTCCTGGAGGCGGTCCTCTTCCATGGCCCCGCAGGTTTGCAGGGACGATGACATGTTGGCCTCCAACTCCCTGCGAATTGCCTCGAGGCACTCGGCTCGCATCACTGCCCTCCGAATGGAGTTCTCCGCCCCGACCATTGTGAACCGTGCCTCTTCCGCCCGCTGCCGCTCCGCATCTATGGCGTGGCCCAACCGCTGCCACATGGAAGACACTTGCAATCCTGGGTCCTCCTGCCCTCTGGCCGATGCTTGTCCCTCCAATGTTGAAGGCCCCGAGCCATCATTGCTCCCACCATGTTGCTGCTGCTGCTGTGCCTGTGCCTGCGCCCTGGCTCTTGCTGCCTGCACGTCCTCCTATGGCTGGGGTGCAGTTGTCGTGGTGGCCACCTCTGCTGGACGTCCGACTCCCGACTGTGGCAGGGATGTGTCCTCCACCAGCCTGGCCGCTGGGTCAGAGGCACCTCCACAGGGTACCCAGTGATACATGGGTGGGAAGATGGCATGGAGGACAACTGGTGCGTAGAGGGTTCAGGTGAGGAGGGGGTCGCATGAAGGTCCAGCACATGGAGGAATCCAGCACTGGTGACCCGTCCCAGTAGGTCAACGCGGTCAAAGTGGCATCCGAGATAACGTGCAGTGTCTTCACGAAAACACCGCAGGTCACCTCGCATGCCCAGTTGACGCAATGCTATCCCAGCCATGACAGGCTCAACACGGTCCTGGATAGCCACGTCCGCAGGAGGAGGATGGCCAGTTGTTGTGAGCCCATCCCCTCCCTGAAAACGGGTCTGGACGTAGGCATCCCTGCATCCCTGCTGGTGCCGGATGATGTAGTCACAGGATCAGGGACAGGATTACACACAGGCACCTCTGCTGCGGCCTGTGCTGCCTCCTGTCCCTGCCCCTGCACTGCACCACTGGCACCAGTGGAATCCCCACCTCCAGACCCCGTGTGTGTCCCTTCCACGGCCTCCTCCTCCTCCAAACCCCCCACCAACCTGAATGACTCCATGCCATCTTCCTCCGTCGGACCCTGTGGGGTCTCAGCTGCCCCTTCTGCTGCCGAGGAGTACATCTCCAACCTCTGCCTCTTGGACCTACCCTTGGCAGCTAAGGCCTGGGACGCGGCACCAGACTCCTCACTCCCCGAAGAGATGATAATGTGGGAGGGGAGCTGGGCCTTGCCTCTCCGGCTGTTGGTGCGATCCCTGCCGCTTTGCTCCACAGCACCCTCTCCGCCCTCTTCATCAGTTGACTCTGCAGAAAGGGAGAGATAGAACACAGGCATCAGTGCACTGTACAATGGACTGATACACACATGACAGTTGTACATGAGTGGCAGTGTCAAACTTCAGACATGGCATCACACTCCCTAACACACATGTAATTTCTACTCACACACATGAGCAATTCCACATCAATATTGCACCAGGCAGAACCATCCATACACATACAACAGCATCAGCATCCGAAGGTGAGCCTGACGTCACATGAAACACGGGGAGTACACAACATATGCCCACACACCAACACACTTACATGAATGTGTGCAGGTCCACCAACTGTCAGAGTGATAACATCGCCATCCTTGTCACATATGGCATTCAGCCTTCTACATGTCAGTGCCACATGCATCCATGTTGCATCACAGTTGCACAATACACACACATGCACATGTACACAGTCCAGATACATGCAGCTGGAACCAACATCCATGTGTGACACCACAACCATGCCAACGTACATATGCAGTAATTCAAACATGTGTGCTCCCACATCTGCATTTGGCCTGCATGCTTATCCACACATACGCCATCCATGTGTCTCACACATGAGAGGACTCGCATGTGTCAGCTTCACGCCCCTGTACATACACATCCATACATGGCCCTACAGAAACACATGTGCAACCTGCACACTACTGGCACACCACGACACGCACAACGTCCAACCAGTATGCATTTACACTTACCGCTCGACTCCAGACGGGTCTGCCTCTCAAGGACCTGGACGTGGAGGGCTGGGTTTATGCGTTCCAGGACCCTCATTTGGTGGTTGGAGAGGTGGCCCCGGCGCCGCTTGGCATCTGCTGCTTTCAAGAGGCGCCGGGCCTTGTCGAGGGTCCTGGACCTGAAGTCCTCCCAACGCTTCTTGACATGTTTGATGTCACGGACTGCCACCCCCTCCTCATTGATGGCAGTCATGATGTCCATCCAGATCCTGGTCCGTCCTTTATAGTCGGTGCGCGAACTTCCAATGAGGGCATCATACTGCCCCAGGACTTGCTCCACCAGGACACCAACTACCCTGGCACTGAAGCGCTGGTGGCCCTCTGCCTCTCTGGCTGGGGGTTGCCAGTGGTGCCAGATGGTGGTGTGCCCGACATGGCAACCCCAGAGGCAGGTGTGGGTGGGCAACTGGGTCCTGGTGCTGGGCTGTGGAGTGATAGTATCCCAGTCGGGAGTCTTCAGTTCCAGCAGGGGTGGTCACAACAACTGCACCCCTGCAGATGGATGATGTGCAGGCAGCAAATAGCAGGGCACGTGGGCAGCAGGCAGGCAGGCAGCAGCAGATGGCAGGTGGGAGCGTGCTCGTGGCTCTGGGGGGCAGTAATTCGGCCTTCTGGGCAGGAGCGTGGTCTTCCGTGTGTTGTTGCGTGGCCAGCTTGATACGGAGTGATTTGGCACATGAAAATCTTGCAAGTCTGCGTGTAATTCGAGGAAAGGCCCTTAGCGCGTAAGCGTGTCTGTGACGTTATGCGCGCAGATGTTTCCCTCGTGACGTGGCCATAGTGGTTCATGGTGCGTGAAAAAACTGCACGTCTGCGTGTGAATGCATGTAATCCGAGGAAAAGGCCTACGCGTCTGTGACGTGACGCACACGCGCGTTTCCCTCAACACGGGTGCATGTTCATCGTACACATCCAAAAACTGCACGTCCGAGTGTCAGCTCGTGTAATTGGAGGAAAGGGCCTTAGCGCGTACACACGTAGGTGACGTTGTACGTGTGGGCCGGTTTAAAAGGTACGTGTAGGACCCCATTTCCTTGTACGTGCTTTTCGTGGAGAGCGAGTGGGTGAATTCTGTACTTCTTGTCTGTTCACACGCGATTACTTCACAGCGTTTCAAGTTCGTACTCCCTGATACCTCTGACAGTGTTCATTTTTTTTGTTGGGCCTGTTTCCTCAAACAGCGTTCACTTCTTCTTTCGTCCTGTCTCCTCAGACAGCGTACAATTCTTCTTTTGGCGGGGGTGTTGCCAATGCGCACACGCACGTCTTTTTCATGTTATTTTTCCAGGCAGACGGTGAGTCGCGCATGTATTTACCAACTGTGCTTGCCCCGTGTGTCACGTACCCCTTCTGACGTCATTGTAGTCTGCGTGTAACACACGCACGCTTATTTTTGTGTTTCTGGGTGCCACAGCGTAGTACGGGTTCATTTTTCCATGCCCGTGGTTTACGAGGGGTTGCATGCATGTTATTTTTTTATTTCTGGGTGCCTGTGCATTGCGTGACCTGTCATCTTCCCCCAGGGGTCACAGACAGCCTTGCTAGAGCACTAGGATATGAATTCCATCTAGTACCCTACCCCTTTCACCCCCAATTGCCTAGGACAATCGTTTACTGCTACTCCCATACGCACAACAACATCAGTGCCATGGTTGGGAGGCGACCAAGCGGTAAGGGAGGCAAAGGTGGCTGACCTCCAAAAGGTCAGCGTGGTGGGCGCGGTAGGGGACGTGGCCATGATTTGCAGGGTGCCCCTAGACCCCCATGTGTGGAGGATCAATCAGGGACGCCCATGCCCCCCCCCATGGTTGTGGGAAACATAGCTGACACCATCCCAGCTCAGCCCTTGTTGGACCAGCCCATTATGGCACCTGAACCGGCACAGGATGACTCCCAGACTGACTTCCAGGTCAGCAAGTCTATGCCACATGTGGCGGCGCAAGTTGGTGTCACCAGGCCACGTGGATCTGGGGCAGCTATGTCATCTGCTGCCCCAAGTAGGCAGGGTGGGAAGGCTGCAGGGGCAGCTGCAGCTCATTCCACCCCAGCTCTGAGTCTCTCAGCTGGGACAGTGTCTGTCCCGGTCCATCAAACCGACGTTGCCCCTGCCAACATCACCCTGCAGCCAATGCCTGCACCAAGACCTATGGTCATTGTTCATTCGCACACTCCTAGTACCCAGTCCACCGGCACTTCTGCCCCTACTGACCTGAGCGGCGTAAGCCACTCAGGATCCACACCACCTTTGAAAAAGAGGAAGAAGGGTGCTCTGGCACTACAGGCTGAGACCCCAGACACGACTACACACTCCGGCATGTCAAGGAAGCCTAGCTTTAATGACGCTGAACTTGATGCAATAGTGGCCTATGTGTCGGCACATAGCCGTGAAATGGTGGTGCCTGCAGGGTGCAAGACCACACCTGGTCAACGTAAGGCACACTGGCAGACCATCGTGGATATCATTAGTGCCCTTGGATTTGTGAGGCGCTCAGCTGATGATTGCTACAAGCGCTGGAATGACCTGAAACGCAGAGCAAAGAACAAGCAGGCCTCAAATCATGCTTCTACTCTGGAGACTGGCGGGGGGTCTACACAAGAGGACAACCAACTCACTGAACATGAGTCTGTTGCTGGAACCTTCATCACAGTGGAAGAGATCCAAGGCATGGGAGACCTACCAGATTACGACGCGTTGTCCGGTGAGTGCCCATGCATGTGTGTGTAATCCATGTGTATGTTGTTTGGGTGACGGGTTCTGATTGAGTGCCAGGTGAGGGTGTGTGCACCTGAGTGGTATGGGTCACCCATGTGCTTCCTCCAAAAGATTCCCTGCCCTTGGATTTGGGTATGACAGTATCCCTTCTGCCCACAGTAGCCTATAGCGCCACATCACTGCAGCTGCCCTTGAACTGTCATCTTGCAACAACATTGTTCAGAATTTTTCAGTGTTCATTCAGGCTGATTGTTTCAATTCTCCCACTTTTGCAAAGCATTTTTCAGCCCTATTGTCACATATGTGACATGCTTCTGTCATTGATTACACCCCACATTGGCCCACATTTGTTACCTTGTTATGTGAATGATTAGACCATTCAGGCTGCAGGCAACTTGGGAGGAGATCCGGGCATCATGGGAGGCCATGCGTGCAGAAATGCAGGCAACCCGTCAGGTGCTGCATGGGGATCTTCGTACTATCATCCTCCCGAACGAGACCTTCCACACCCGCATTCTTGCTGCCATGGAGGACCTTGCGTGGAATTGCCTCCCATAGCACCACCACCTCCTGTTGCAGCAGCAGAGGGTGATGAAAGCGACAGCAGCAGTTCTCCCACAGTAGCGTAGCCGTGCAGGCCAGGAGCCCATGGAGGTGTTTTTTTTCGCAACATCCACACAGGTGGGTGTTGGTGTGCACCCTGTCCTCGGACCTCCTTGGTGGCCTCCCCCCCTGCCCCCCAATGGCCATTTTTGATTATTTTTTTTTTTTTACAGTGTGTTGCCTTGTGTGGCTCCCGTGGGAATCCACTGTGTATTCCGGCTGGGCACATGCAGGCTTGTCCTGTGTTTGGGTTAGATGCTTGGGTTCCTGACACACACACCCCTCCTGCTTCCCATTTCCATGGGCTTGCAAAGGGTGTGACCAAGTGACAGTGACTTACACAGTGACATTGGGCTCCCATGAGCTGTGTGGGCAGTCTGTAGTCATAACTGTGTGGACATCCCTAGTGGGGTTTGTTTTGTATTGAACACTGCATGGTGTATTGATATGTGCTTGTGCATCCATGTCTTCCTCCTTATCCGCAGGTACCTTCTTCATGTCTTCACAAGGGCGTCTCCTTTGCAGATGCAGTTCATGTTGTATGCAGTTCACTGACACATTTGCCTGACAGCAACACTCTGGAGTTGGAAGGGGTCGATGTGCTGGCTTATTGAGGTTGTATGACTTACATTACTTTGAGTTTGTACTGTCATATTTTGGCGATGTTTCATGCTGTGTTGCTGTATTGTGTTGCTGGTAAGTATTTGGTCATGTGTGCTGTTTGTTATTGATTACTGGGAGCATATTGTCTGTGGCCTGTTTCCATTTGGGACAGTGCACTTTGTGACACTTGTGTCAGGTCTTG
Source organism: Ambystoma mexicanum (assembly GCF_040938575.1). Classification (NCBI taxonomy): domain Eukaryota; kingdom Metazoa; phylum Chordata; class Amphibia; order Caudata; family Ambystomatidae; genus Ambystoma; species Ambystoma mexicanum. Next base: position 287,119,989 of record NC_090932.1, on the reverse strand, counting down.
TGCATTCCTTTGTTTGCTTTCACATTGCAGGACATGCCATGGTGTTTTGGGTGGCGGAGATAGGGAGGGGTTGGGGGACATGGCGCTATTTTCATGTTGTATTTTGCAAGGGGGTAGTCATTCATGCAGCATAAATGTGTGTCTTTTTGTGACACAGCATTGGTTGTCTTTCGGTAGGTAGGAATGCACACAATGCAACACTTCCAGGTGACCAATCTCAGGCTGGTATGGTTGCGACAGTTGACTGTCCCTTATGTCATCATCATTGATTGTCAGCTGACATGTGCCAGGGCTGTGTGCACTCCACAGGGGTGTGATTTTAGGTGAAGTAATTAGCCACCAGCTGCATACGGGCTGCCTCACCACGTGCCCTTTCCCCTCCCATGCGCAGTGGCCGTGCTTGTGGTTGGGGATGTGGGGGCACCACTATGTCCACCGACAGGCCCTGGCATGTTGCAACGTTTTGCAGGACACATGCTGCCACTATGATCCTGCACACTACTGGGGGCGGGTATAGCAGCGGCCCACCAGAATGGTCAAGGGAGGGAAAGCGTGAATTGAGCACTCCGAATGTGCGCTCCACTATGCCCCGGGTTGCAATATGGGCTGTGTTGTTTCTTACCTCGGGTGGTGTGGTGGGGTTCCGAATTGGCGTCATCATGTGGGTGCTCAGAGGGTAGGCACTGTCCCCTGGGGAGGTGATGATGGGTATCATTAATGGGGTTGTGATATTACTCAGTATCTGACATGCATGCATGTGCAGGGGCATTTATACTCACCAAGCAGCCATGTATCGCCATGCGGCCCAGTTTCTAGGTCCCGGTTTAGGGTTGACATTCTGTAAATGAAACTGTCATGTGTGGACCCTGGATAGTTGGCATATACTGAGGTGATGATTCCCTTGGCATCACATACTACCTGCACGTTGATGGAATGCCAGTGCTTGCGGTTTCTGTAGATGTGCTCAGTTGCCCTGGGAGGACGTAGAGCCACATGGGTGCAGTCAATGGCACGTAGCACTTTGGGGAAGTGTGCCACCCCGTAAAAATCCTGGATGACAGCCTGCCTTTCTGCAGGTGTTCTGGGCAGGTATATGTGCCTGCGGACTGATGGGCGTGCAGTCATGATGGCCAACACCTGGTGCAGGCAGCGTGACTGCGTGGCCTGTGACACCCCCCCACTATGGCACTTGTCCGCTGAAATGAACCAGTGGCCGAGAATTGCAGTACATTGAGCACCTTTTCCAAGGGGCTCAGTGCTTGGGAGCACAGGGTGGGTGATGTTAGGTCATCCTCCCACTCACTCACCAGGTCGAGTATTATGTGAGGTGGAAACCTGTACTTCCCATACACCTGGTCATCAGGCATCCCAAAAAGGCTGGTTCTGGGTGTAGAAATTCTGGCACTGACTATCCTCCTCCTCCTCCTGCGGTATCCCACGACCACTGCTGCGAGGAACAGTATATTCATCTTGGCGTCTGAGCTTGTTTGTTGTTTGTGCACACTTTTATGCTGCGCGGGTCCACGTACGCCTGCTTCCTGCTGGCGTACGTGTTTCCGGTTTAGCGCGTCTTTTTTGGCGCACACGTTAGCCCTGTTCGATTCTATGAATACGTGCTGTAGGCGCGCGTGTGGGCGTTCCGCGCATTTGCCTCCTGTACTTCCCCCGTGACGCCCACATTTTCACGCTTTGTTCCCCATTCCGTGTGTTACGCCCCGTGTTACGCCTACTTTTGTTGTGTGCACTGCGCTACGTGCGCTTTCGGTGTGCGCGTAGCACACGCTGTTTGAAGACGTGTGCGCCAGCGTGCGCCACGCAGGATTTTAGCGCACATCCATGGATTACAGGCACACGGACTTCCATGAATCGCTGTGTGCGGGTTTCGCTGCGATTTTCGCACTTGCGCTGCGATTCGCACGCTTTCGCACGCTTGCGCAGAAATTTTCAGCGCACATTAATTCCATGAATTGGCCTGTAAATATTTTATAAAAACACACAGAATTGTGCTAAAATAGAACTTCAAAAACATCATAATTTAAATAAGATTTAATATACAAGGAGACCTTAGTTATATAGCAATGTTATCTTTTCTCATATACAAATATGTTCCCCTTGATCTCAGGTGGGTTTGATTTGGGAGGAGATGGAAATAAAGTGAGTGGGAATGGCCATAAGTATTGGCATGGCAATGGGCGATCAACGGTGGATAAAAACCAAAAGAACACCTACAAGCTGTGTATTCCTCCCCACATCCGATCTCCCTCTTATCTGTACTCCAAATAAATGTAGTTTTCTTATAAGTGGCACTTTATCACCACCTAATAGCAACAACAACAAAAAAATAGCTAGTATTCGCTTACTTTTATTATATCAAATGAACACACTTCTCTTTCGTGTTTTGTTTCATTTTGCTGTTAATTATCCCAAAGTGAGTTTTCCAAATCAAAAGCACATACACAACAACATGCCTCCTTAGGGACAGCAAGCACTAAATAGTCTTCCATATACCATTTATCCCTGTGGGACGAATACCAAGATAGTTTTACACAATTGCCATTTTTCACCAAGATACCCTCCCTTCGATCAACAACAGAAATGTATCAAAAGCAGAGTGAGTGACTTTAAATGGAGATGACTAAGTATGAGCTCTGTTAAGAACTAAATCAGTCTTGGCTATATCAAGAGGTACAAACATGTAGGCCCTATCAATAACTGAATGAACCTGGTTTTAATTAAGATCTGACTAAGTCTGGGCTCTAGTTTAATCCAGGCAAATTCTTTGGTGTTATTAAAATTGGAATATCCTTCGTTGTGATAAGGGGATTAGTAACCTGTTTGAGGACCAGACAGTTTTTGCTCATTAAAGGAATAGCAACTTACATGACCTATTTGTAAAAACAAAGAGCACCAAAAGAAAGACAATGGGGTCATTCCGAGTTGGGTGGTAAGGGAAAAACGATGCCGGTAAAGGACTACCGGCATCGTTTCCCGTTACGGCCCATTCTGACCCACCAGATCGTTATTTACGGCGCCGTAAAGTACGAGGCCGTAAATAGCGGCTTAGTGGCGCGCGCCCGACACGCCATGCCGCTAATTTCGGAGGCCATGCCGCTAAACCGGATCTGATCCCAAGTAAAGCGGACATGGAAATAACGGCCTCCACAGACCGCAAAGTATCTTACCGCTATGGAGTAAATACCGGCATCGCCGAGAAGGTGTAAAGAACCCTGAGCAGTGTTTCCAAGAGGAACAGGTGCACTCAATCAGCAAAGGTGGAGGCAATGGAGTCTGGCACAGCACAAAAGGAGCACACCCACACACCACACCCCCTCCCACACCAAGATGATACCAATTGTAGCAGCATTCCTGGAGCTGGAGGCCCTGCTTGCAAGGCAGCAACTACAACAACAGCAACAACAACAACCACAGCCCCCACCACAGAGGATACACAGGAGGAGAAGGAGGGTGAGACAGGCCCAGCATGCCCTACCGGTGCAGCCACCATTACCACGCCGGCAGCCCCCAATCCCCCGCATCAGAGCCACCCCCTTCAACCTCACACCAGAGCAGATCCACACCCTGTACTGGCTTGACCGGGACACCATTACCAACATAGTGGACCTGATACATGACGATATAGTGAGCCGCATAGAAATCAGCACTGCCATCCCCCCTCTACTGAAGGTAGTGTCTGTGCTCCACTTCCTTGCCACAGGCACCTACCAGCATACAGTGGGGCACATGCATGGCATTTCACAGCCCATATTTTCCCAGATACTCAACCAAGTGCTGGATGCCCTCCTCAACCACACAAGGGACTACATATCCCTACCCTAGACTCCCCAGGAGATATATGACACCAAAGTTGCCTTCCATGCACTGGCAGGCATGCCAAATTGCATAGGCGCCCTCGACTGCACCCACGTTGAATTGGTGGTCCCGCATGCCATGGAGGTGCCGTATCGCAACCGCAAGCAATACCACTCCATCAATGTCCAGATGGTGTGTAATGCCAGTAAAGCCATCACACATTGCAATGCCCGATACCCCGGATCAACTCATGACTCCTTGGTCCTGCGTAACTCAACACTACCACGCTACACGGAGCGACATGCTGGACGACATGCCTGGCTGCTTGGTGAGTAACCTGAATGGGCCATGGCAGTGCATTGGGGCTGTGAGTAGGTTGTCTGCATACTCCACCTGGGTGGGAAAGGGGGAGGGAATGCATACTCCACCTGGGTGGGAAAGGGGGGGATGCATACTCCACCTGGGTGGGAAAGGGGGGGGATGCATACTCCACCTGGGTGGGAAAGGGGGGGGGATGCATACTCCACCTGGGTGGGAATGTCCACGCCAGTGCACGATGTTCACCTCACAGCACACTGTGCCCCAAGGCAAGTGACACGGCACATGACCACATAACCACACAGTGATGAATTTGAGCCGACACCTAACACTACATGACTAACAGGAAACCTGGCCAGATACCACAACACATGCACCACTCATCGGCAGACCTTACACACCGTAGCGGCATCCTGCACGATGCAGTGCAATAGCACCATGTCGCTGACTCCTGCATCTCAACACACAGGACAGTCATCCCTGGGAGTGCATAGAAGTGAGTCTAAAAGGGATCCTACAGCATGTCACTGGTCCTGCACCCCCATAGGATTGCTGCAAGTCACCATGGTAGGGATCCGTGCAGAATGACGAGTATGCTACCAACTACAGCCAACACCCCATTTCACCAAGTCTCGCGCAAGACATCAATGAATGCAGTCCAACACTGCTGCATGCATGTACGATGCACATGCAACAAGATGTGAGTGCACACCATGACCCATCAGGGAGAAGCTACCCCCTCCATCATTCCATTGCACATGACACATAGCCGGGCCAGTAATGGGGTGACTGTATCCTGGGACATGTGTGTATGGCCAGTAATCACCTGCGGCCATGTAAGACTAGTACAATTCTCCACCATGAATGCACAAACACTTACCTTCATTCCACTCTCATGCAGGTGATGCTGGCTACCCTTTGAAGCCGTGGCTCATGACCCCGGTCCGCAACCCACAGAACAGGCACGAGGACTACAATAGATCCCATACCCGTACACGGGTGGTGATAGAGCAGACCTTCGGCCTGTTGAAGGCACGATTTCGTTGCCTCAGCCGGTCGGGTGGGGCACTCATCTACAGCCACGAGAAGGTGTCCAAGATCACCATGGCATGTGTAATGCTGCACAACATGTGCATCCGTTGGAACGTGCCACTGCCCCCTGACCCCTGCCGTGGAACTGCTACCACCAGATGATGATGAGGGGGAGGAGGAAGGAATGGCAGGACAGCATCACGGTGCTGATGCACAGGAGGGACGTTCCGTGCGGCAATCATTGATCGGACAATATTTCTGACTCACAAGTCAGCTGGGGGTGTGAGGATGACAGGACATTGGGCACTGGGTGTGGGGATACATGTACACCATGCACTGTGCGACATTAAAAGACACATGCACAATGATCAATGTCCACTCTGTTTTTTAGGGATGATCAACCAGTGTATTGAATAATAATGTAGAAACGTGTACAACAAAACCTCCACCCTCACCCCCTCCCCCCCAACTCCCACACACACCCTCACCCCCCTCCCCCAACTCCCACACACACCCTCACCCCCTCACCCTCCCCCCAACTCCCACACACACCCTCACCCCCCTTCACCTCCCCCAACAACAACCCCACAATAGTCCCATCAGTGCAAAATAGGCCACATGTGTGTGGCAGTATGGTCAATGTGCACTTCCAGAGCCAGGGGGATCCATGTTGTGGCGGCGCAATGTACGCAGTGACCGACGGACAGGGCTGGTCTGCGTGGAGGAGCTTTGGGAGGGTGGGTACTCCCACTGGGGCTGTGGTCTGGGGGGTGCTGCCTCCAGGGCATCTGCGATCCGGCCCAGCACCTCACAGAGCTGGTTTGTGCTCGCAGTGATCACCTCGCCCAGAGCCTGAAGGTCATTGTGCCACTCCGACCTAGATTCGCGGTTGTCCCAGATAAAGTCCTCAATCAGGCCCGTGAGGTGCTGGGAGCGCACTGCATCCATGGCCGGTGTGGTCGATGTGCTTGGCAGGCTTGGTATTGAGCCTGCAGCCCTTTCGGGACTTTCTGCAGGGGAGGTGGATCCAGGACAGGCAGGTGGTACTCCTTGGCCTGTGAGCCCTGGGGTGTCACTCTCCCCGGAGTCGCTGTGTGCCACCTGGCTGTATGATGGAGTGTCTGGGCTATGTCCAATGTCATTGGGGTCCTCCACGTTGGACACGGAAATTAATGTTGGGCTATCTGGCACATCGAGGAGGCACATGGCAGCATTCTCCCCGGCCACACTGGACTCCTCAGAGTGCACCGTGGGGCATGTCTCCGGCGGCACTGCAGGCATGGGTAGGGGTGCGGGTGGGGGTTGTGCACCCTCCATGGGGGTTGCTGGAGCAGGTGGTGTTGCATGTGTTTTCTTCCTGCTTGCAGGTATACGGTGTCCCCTGGCTCTGCCCCTGGAGGTACTGGGCTGGGTGGCTTCCTGGTCCTCACTTTCATGCCCGCTGCCTGTGGGGGGGAAGAGAGAGACGGCATGAGCAATGATTTGGGGGTCAGCATTTCTTCAAGCCTATGGTATAACAATGGGATTGCAGCGTTTTGTTGACATTTGGGTGGTGAGTGGGACAGTGATCTGGGCTTGGATGGAAAATGCATGCAGATGTCTGGGTACTGTGGTGACTCACATTGACAGCCTCTTTGTGTGGTATGGCCAATATGGGTTGCAGCCTTGCACCTGACATCAGCCTAGGTCCCACTTGTTACGGCATGATTTCATTGGGGGGGGTTCCCATACATGATGTGACAGCTTGCCCAGCCCTTGGCGGTGCCTTACATTAGAAATGCATTTACTGTCTTGACTCATGACACTCACCTCCATCAGCGGATGACGGAGCACCGCACTCCATTTCGTCAACCCCTTCTATGGCTTCTGTGCCCATCATGTCCGCACACGTTTGCTCCCAGGGCATCATCTTGATGGGAGAAGCTGGGCCTCCTCCTGTCTCCAGGGCCTGACTTCGGTTGGCCGATAGGATGGCCCGCACCCTGAGACGGAGGTCACCCCACCGTTTCCTGCAGTCCTTCGTGGTGCGGGGGGTGTTTCCTACGGCGCTCACCCTCTGTGCAACCAAGTCCCAGATCTCCTTCTTCCTGACGACGGTGGGCCTATGCATGTCACTGCTGAATACTATCTCAGCATGTTCGTGCAGAGTGTCCACCAGGACCTGGAGCTCGTCCTTTGTAAAGCGCTCCTTCCTTATGCGGGCGGCACCCTTTTTCAGTGCTTTCGTCATGATGCTGGTCTCTAATGGCTATTTTCCCGATCCAAATACGCCTCCGGGTCCTGTATGAAGAGGATGGCAATGGATTGTGTTTTTAAAGATGGCCGCCGCTCTCTTTCCCGTTCCTGTGCGATGACGTAATTTCCGTATCCGTTAATTAGCGGTGACCGTAATTTACAGTATCCGTAAATTACGGTCACCGCTAATTACAGACGGCGAAGCTTCGATGGCGGTGTTGTAAAGAACGTCTCGCTTCATGCCGCTAAGGGGTTTAACGGGCCCTTTAGCAGTATGCCGCTAGGGGATTTACCGGCATGGCGGAAAGCTCGTGCCCGCGAGGTCGGAATAGCCTGTAAATAGCGGCGTGGTACCAGATCGGACTCGCTCTTTCCGCCATGACGGCAAAAACCAATACTTACCGCCAACCTCGGAATGAGGCCCAATGGGCTTCATTCCGAGTTTGGAGGTAGCCATGGCGCTATTAGCACCATGGCTGCCTCCAAAACCAGGTCCGGTCTGGTGGAATGGGGACTTACCAGGACATTTCAACCTAGGCAGACCCGGTAAGTCCCCATTCCAAATGCCATTCCCCATTCCCATTTGAGCCCCCGTAGGACTCACTGGGAAGGGGGAAGGTGCTAATAACGGGCCCGTTAATTGCGGGCCCGTTATTAGCTCCAAGGTCCCTTAACGGGTCCTATAAAGAATGTGTGGTCAGACCACACTTCCTTTGTGGTTCCCGCTAAGGGTCCTTGGAATTGGGCGGTAAGGGATTACCGGCACCAGTCTCCTTACCGGTGCCCGGTATCCCTTACCGCCCAACTCATAATGACCCCCAATGAGTAACTACAAAAGAGGCACTTTTTCCTGTCTTAGCTGTTGCAAGTGTAACAACATAATTAAAGGTAATATCGTACTACATCCCACAAGTGGAGAAAATATTCCCTTAAAATATATTGCTACATATTACCCCAAAAAAGTAGTATTGCCATTAAGTGTCCATGTGGTATATACTACATTTCACAGACTACCAAGGCTACAATTCATTGGAATGAGCCTTGTTCTAACATTAGACTTAACAATGCAGCCTTGTCAATAGCCAGACATTTAAATACAAATTAGCTTCAGGTGAGGGTGGATCGCTCAGGGGCAATGCAACGTGAGGGGCATAGCTCAGGGGCAACGCGTTTGTCTAGGAAGCAAGACAACACAGCACAACACAGTTTCAAATCACGATCCCACGCTTAGAAACCAATCTCTGGTATTAAGTGTGTTATAAAAGAGCAATTATAATTATGTCATTATAATTATAATCATGCAGATGCAATTTTAAATATTGGAGGCAGTTGATGACAGAGATTTAGCTATGAATCTAACAAAAAGATTAGAACAAAGGTAAACATATTGGATTGTTAGAATGCGGAGTATGATACCACATGGTGTGAATGAGGACATTTGTTTCTCTTGTTATCTTTGAAAATGTAAAATTCTTTTTTTTTGTTTGAATGGCCATACATTCTCATGAAACATCTGTTAATTGTAGTGATGCCATACGTTTAACTAACTGTTGTAACCCATTTTCCAACATGGCATTGGTGAGCATCATTGTATATACTATGATACACCACCATTTCAAATAATTGACAATCAGGAAATTTGATTATCAAGAAAAATGAGTCTATTGGTTTTGCTATTCGTCACCTAATATAATAAAGACATATCAGATATGCCATTCAATCAGATAGATATAGCCATTGAGAACCAGATGACATGGATGAGAAATGGTATAGACTAATTGGAAACATCAATACTAAATACAAATCATTCATATATGAGGTTCTTCGCCTATTGATTAAGGTTTACTTGAGACAATAGAGATATTTTGTGTTGAGACTTAAGTATACCATGCTGTCCACAAAATGGGACTGGATTTGTATGAACATAATTGTAGTACAAGAATATCAAAAGCTTTGCCCGAACAAGATTACCATTTAACAGCAGATACAGCTATTTATTAGATGTAGACTACGTTGATCAGAATTTAGTTGATTTAAATATACAGACATGTCAAACAATTCATTTAATGATATCTTAGTTGATTACAGTGTTAATTCATTGAACATCATGTCACGATTGCAATGGTTGAATACCGTTTTCCCCCCCACAATTTGTTGTTGCATTTGTAAGCAGGATCAGCATCACATAGTGACATCATCATGCTGATGACATCATAACACTATGTAAATTGTAACTTGCACCAAGCTGTACGTTTTCTTATGCCTTTGCACCCTCATACTCTCGGGTCCGGTGCGCATAATAAATACTAAACAAACAAACAAATATGCAAATGTTTTTACCCGCAATTTCAACATTACATAAATAACACACAGGACGTACTTTTAAACAATGGTGATAACTATGAGATATTGAGGAGATTGCTGTTACTCTATGGTTACACTATCGTGAGTTGAAACAACTCGTTGCATTGTCCATTACAGTAGCACTACACACCTTTTTACTGCAATCGTATTAAATTGAGGACACATTTTGTCTGTTTCTTTGCAGTAAAAATTCAGTTGCAGGGAGCAACCACCCAGCAATATTGCCATGCTCTCATGCTCTCAAGATATGCTATAGAGACTTGTTTTGCTTTTTTAGTAATATTGTGTTAGAAAGTTTAGGTTGTACTAGGCAACTCTAGCTCTAATCTCTTAACAGTGAATTCCTCCCCAGAGAGCAGATTAGCTCACCATAGACACTTGATGCTTGGAGAGAAGGTACATGTAACACATTTCTGTTTGTTTAACACAATGCTCCTTATCACTGTAGATATCACATGTTGTTTATTGGCTAGATTATGTGTTTTTTGATTAAGTGTGCATTTCAGGTTTTACTTTTTATGGATACAGGTTTGTACTGTTGAGTATGTATCTACTCAGTAATAGAGTTATAACCTTTGTTTTGCATACATGTATTAATACAGTTGTTTTATTTGTGGAGCCCTCCCTGATGACGGTCGAGAGGTCCCAAATGCATTGGCCACACTTCAAATGAAAGACAAGATTGTTTTATCTAAGAAATGTTGTTCTTATTTGTGTTATATTAACACTACAGAGGACTACAGTAAGAAGGTAAGGGACATCACTGTACAACTCAAACTGATTTGGTTTTCTGCTGCTTTTGAGTCTACTCACGCTAACGCTGAGCTAGTTTGATGTATGCTGCTTTTGAACTTCACCACACATGAACTGGACGGATTTGGTTCTATGTTGCTTTGAATGTACACACACTAAAATTGAACTGATTCAATCTGTACTGCTTTAGATTTTAGCCACACAAGAATTGTACTGATTTGGTTTTCTGCTACACTTAAATTTAGTCACACAAGAACTGCACTGTTTTGTTTTTTGCTGCTTTTAGCTTAAGCCACGCTAAGGCTCAGCTGTTTCAGTCTATGCTGCTTTAGAAATTAACCAGACAGGAATTTCAATGATTTGGGTTTCTGCTACTTTTAAATGTAGCCATCAGGAACAGGACTGAGTTGGTTCTTTGCTGCTTTTGAATTTATCCAAGACAAAAGTGAACTTGTTCAATCTATACTGCTTTAGCATGCAGAACTTCAGCATCCAAGAACAGTACTGATCTGTTTTTCTGCTGCTCTTGAGTTTAGCCAGGTGGGAATCGCACTGTGCTGGTTGTACGCTGCTTTTGAATTTACTCACACTAAAACTGAACTGGTTCAATCTGGTTTGCAACTTTATTGGTTTTCTTTGTTTGTTCATGCTGCTTAGCGTAAGGCTTGTGGAGTTACCAGGCGTATTGCAGGATACAAAGGGGAGCATAATACTTTGTTGGAATTCCCACTTTCTGAGGATCAGACACACAAGACTCGGGTGGGTGGGTAGAGGGGGGGGGGTTTCTATAGAGAATCGGGTGTCCTGGAGACTGGTGATGGCATGAATGACAAGGCCAGTATCTTTCTCTATAGGTGTCTATGTATTACCACCACCATGTTTGAATCCACTGTGTACTGCAATAACGAGATGGTACAGAGAAGAGGACTTGCACTGAATGCATCTGTGTCTTATCTGAACATTGTGCATGCAATTTGCATGTAATGGCATGTTAGTCATTGTCCATGTGTACTGCATGTAAAGTGTGGCAGAGACCTCAACTGTAGATACTTGCCCTGGCGATTGATAGGCCATTTATAATGCCCATACCCCTTCTTGCGCTGCAACCTATAGAATACAGCTGAGTTCCACAAAAACTTTGGTCCAGCTGTCACATAGTCACTGAGATAGTAGTCTTTCCTGCGCCGAGCAATATGCACTGCATAATTTTAAAAGTTTTAACCTAGCCATCTCTGCTAAGCACCAAATTCCAATTCCTGTTGACATGCATTGAAGTGTTCCTTTTATTTGCATGTTTGCACAGACTACGGTCTTCCAAAGGGCGTTCATCCACCGCAGCACTTTGAAGCTAAAACAATGGCAGTAGGCTCTATGCAAATATCAAATAACATAACCTACCAAAGCTTGGGCCAATGACCCCTCGCACAATGACACATAAGGCTCCCTTTTGGACAGAAATGGACCCCATGCCCTTTACCTACACCACCTAGAACCAGATCCGAATGCAGAGGCTAGGGCACTACCGGTCTCACGTCTAATCCCCCATCCTCTCCTCCCACTTTGAGATCCACCAGACCTCCCGGAGACCATGCAAATATTAGTGGTGAACAATATGAATCTCAGAAGCAAAGCATAATCCCCCTTTGAGCACTGGTTCATTTGGTGCACCTGCTCGCTCAGTGACATAATGAGGAGATATCACTAGCCAACACTGGCAGGCAAAGAACGATGGTCTGGAGGGTTGCCCCGAGCAATGCCAGTGGTTAAGATTCAGTCTAAACCTTCCAGCCATCACCTTTTTGTTTTTGCTTTGTCACCCCGAGTGGGACGGGTATGCCCAGACGTGGGTCCCGTGCCTGCTGGGCCTAGAGACCGAAGCTACTCCTCACTGATGAGCCCCAACAGGGTGAAACATGTTTGGGGATGCTTGTGGTCTTGTGCAGAAGGGATGTGACCTAGCAGTTTGGGCTGGACTTCCCCTTTTGGGGTGGGGCCAAGCCTGATTTGCATATGGTCTTTCCCCTTCTGTAATGGTTTGGCAGGCGAAGAACGATGGTCTGGAGGGTTGCCCCGAGCAATGCCAGAGGTTAAGATTCAGTCTAAACCTTCCAGCCATCACCGCTTTGTTTTTGGAACACCCACACTATACAAGACTTTCCATGTCAGTCTTGACAAAGGAATACAATCTTCTCATGTGAGCAGTTTGCTGCATTACAGCATTACTAGCAACAATCTATTAGGAATTGGGCCTCCGATACTAACAATGCGTTATGAAGATTTTTCTGAAAAAGTCCCTCATACCGCAGCAATTTTACCTCCATGTCTGAATCTTCATTCAACAGATACACATCACCTGAATTTGCTTGTGCAGGTGATTTATGGCTCTTGGTGTCTGGGTCCTAGAAAACATCACACGGTGCTTCTAATCTAATGTCTTTCTCTCGGTGATGCTGGCGTTTAGGAGAGTTCTTGCAAAGCTCACTGCAACAGTGATAGCAGCACCAGCACCCTCTGCCCTCCCCTAGGAAAGGGAGCCTGTCCTGTGATGCTGACACTGTGGGGTTTGGGTGCATCCTTCTGGGGAGACAGCAACTTCAGAAATATTAGCATATGTGGGACTTCACTCCAGGAGGCATGGCAGGGATTGGTTGATCTGTCTGGGCAGTGATTTATGCCCCACGGGTATCAAAGGAGAAATGAGGAGTGAGATGGGGGCCATTTATACCTCAGAGCAAGGTAGCACAATGTTGCTCAGGCATGCTGTCTACCAATATCTCGAAAGAACCAGTGCACTTATTAGTTTTAAAAAAACACAGAAAAAAATATCTGTACTGTTCATCTTGCTTACAATGCCAAACTCTCGGTTACAAGGTAAAACTATGTTCTCAAACCAAAAAATCATCATTTCACTCCTGTAGCGTAATGTGTGCTTAAATTCTGTGTGAATGGGACTTATTCCATATCATGCACATTAAAATGTATAAATGGATCCAACAATGAACAACAACCTGTAATGCCAAAGCAGATGTATTATCCTGGAGCGAGATTAAAGACATCTGAATTGGCCCACGTCAGTGATGTGAACACAATGTGCTGCATGATTTTCATCGTGTTTTAAACTAGTCATCTCTGCTAGTAATTGAATTCTAGTTACTAAGACCACAAGCATCCCCAAACATGTTTCACCCTGTTGGGGCTCATCAGTGAGGAGTAGCTTGGGTCTCTAGGCCCAGCAGGCACGGGACCCACGTCTGGGCATACCCTTTTTATTTTCATGTTTGCACGGACTATGGTCTTCCGAAGGGCCTTCATCCACCACAGTGCTTCAAAGCCATAACAATGACTGTAGGCACTACACAAATAACATAACATAACATAGGATTTGCTTTACCAGTCACTTCCGCCACTTACAGTAGGCAAATGAAACTACAACTAGTGTACAATAATATAGAATGACGTGATCTAAAAAGAATCTCAGTAAATGCAAAACATCCCAACCCTTACACAGGAAAGCATGTGATGTTTATTCATCCATATTTTTATGAAATTCATGAGGCTATAAAGCACTTTCAGTGGGTTGGTCCTTCTTGTCCACTCTTACATAGTTTTGGAATGTTTGGGAAGTCAGGAGGGAGAATCGTAGGACATGTTTATGTCCAGTCTAAACATGGGACTAATTTAAAACCCAGGCACACACGTTCCCCCAAGCCCTTTTGCGACTACCCGTTCATGTTTTGGACAGATTGGCATTTATTATGATGTCACTTCTGGCACAGTCAAAAGATTTGCTTTAGTGTTGAGGTCCCTCCACCCAACAAAGGAAATTTACAATTTGGCACCCATACACAGCGTTCTAGTATACCACTTGCCAGACTTTTATGCAGACAACATCGCATGTAGGTGAAAAGCTAAGTATCGAATGGGAAAATGTGCAATCTGAAACCTACAAAATTGCAGTCTGCAATCATAAATCTGGGCTCTGGGCCAGGCTTCCCCACTTGACCAATCTTTTTGCCAGGTTGGCAGGAGAGGATTGATGGTCGTGTTTTATTGTGTGTTGGGAGGGTTGTTTTTGCTGTGCATGGGTGGCTTGCTCGGCGTGTGTGTATCATGAGGTGCATAGTCATAACTGTGTAGGGAGCAAGCCAGTATGCCTAACATAATCTGGACCCTAGGATCTGTGACACTGAGGTATCCTCCTTCTACCCAACCTCTAAGTGGGGTGGTGGAGCACGGTTGCTTTAGTAATGGGAGATCTTTGCCACCTGCCACGCATGTTTCTCTCCATTCTTCCAGGGCATGTGAGTGCCTCCTGTTGCTTCCACTTTTGACAGCTGGTGTCATGGAGTATTTCTCCCAAGGATTAAGCCCACTAGCAACTCTTTTTGCTGTTCCCACCCTAAGGCAGGACGACATAATCCATCTCACTGTTACTCATTGTATTAGCCTCAGAAGGATGACATTATTTACCTAGCTCATTCAAGATACAAGCTAGTGAACTGCAGCTTGACCACAGATATCTGCAGCATATGCGTCAACCCAATGAACAATCTTAAATGTGATATTCAAGCGTATATTCTGTGGGTTAATTCTAAGGGGGAGAGCTGAGCAAAATCAAAAAGTGATGGATGCTTGGCTTTAAATTAATCATTACCGCTATCATTACTATGGACAGACTTCCATGCCATCATTCTTTAGCATGCATGCACCATTACAGAAGGGTGACTAGCCATAAGCAAATGATCCTGCCATTGAAAGGAGCAGTTCAGTCTGAACTGTTTGGCCACAACCCCTGTGCACTGGAACAAAAGCCAGTCCAGACATTTTTAGTGTTGGCTAGTAGGTGGGGCTGAAAGCGCTACCTTTAAAGCCAAAAATATTCTCATCAACATAATAGCTTTAATATAAGAGCTTGGAGTAGGTGCTTTGAATGTAGGTTTGTAATGCTTTTCAATGCAGATGACATATGAAGATGGATTTGGCTATGTGTCCCACACATTTAAAACCAATTGCTTAGTGAATTCTGTAGGATATTCCGCCCATTCCCACCCATTTTCCCTCCAACCACACCTCTTTTTGCACTCTTTGGCTGAATGTGTATTGTGTGGTGAATATGTGAGCCATTACTACTTCCAAAATGGCGGCCACCATATGTTCATGTTAACAAAAGTTATTGAAATTGTTTTTTGAATTAAATTAATATATACTATTGCTCTTAAGTTATCAAATATATTTGTATTTAATTTAGATAATAAATAAACAGCTTGCTGTTATAGATATGCTTTTTCAAAATGTCTCTGAACATTTCTGTGTTCTTGCTTGTGGGTGTCTAGTATTGTCTGATGTAAGCAATATCTGATTGGCTGTGTTGTCAGTAGGATGTGAGATGCAATTGGCTGTAGAGTATGTGCTTTTTCCCCACAGGGCAGCCATTTTCTTTCTTTGCATCATAGTTATCTTCAACCTCGAGTGCAAGCACAGGATAGTCTGCCCTGTGACTCCAGCACCCCTTGGGGTGGTAGAAAGAGACTCTGTACCTACCTGTCAGTCTCCAAGCTCCCCTTTGTCTTCTATTTCCCTGCATTGTACTCGTGGGCTGGAACACATCTTCATTAAGAGCCTGGGAGTAGGGTGAGCACACACAGGCACAACCACATGGCCTGCAGAGACACACTAGAGCAGCTGGAAGAGAGCCAGGCCCTAATCCAATTAATGGGGTTGTTGCCTGCTGCAACAATCAGCGCCAGGTCTTGGGCTGTGCATGCCTTGTTGCAGCACTGTCCCTGCAGCAGCATGCTGTCAGATTGTAGTGCTGCCCCAGCAAGGGGAAGTGGACTATCGCAAGAGCCCAGTAACATGGAGCAGATCTCCCTGCATTGTGATGAAGGCTCAATGGAATGGCTGTACCCATCAGGTGCTCTTCGACTGAGCTTCTTCCCTCGTCTTCCTCTTGGGGCCCCAGGTACAGGTGCAGGATACAGTGGCATTACCGCTTGCATGGAGCCGGTCAGCATCTTCTGCGGTGCGTAGGCCTAACTGGAGAGGGATGGAATCCTGGAGCTGCTGCTCTCTGAGACAGACTTGTCCCTTCGTCCCCGGGTGCACTGCTTCAGTTGGTTGTCCCATGAAAAGGTGGTGCTCTTCCTGCAGTCAACTCTACACCAGGACATCAGTCAGTGCATTGTCGGCTTCCGCTACAAGTTGCGTGGAGCCTGGAACTCACGACTGCCGCTGTCCCTGAACAAGTTCAGTGTGGAAGGTAAGTGGCATGGTACAGGGAAGGGAGGTAGATGAAGGGGTGGGGGACAGCATTTAAACAAAGCTATATTTGTGTAGGCTTCCATCAATAGTGGGGGGAGCAGCTGAATGCCTCTGCAGGAAGTCCCACCCCCCATCTCCCTACTGCCAGTATGTTGGAAGCCTGAAACTGCACCATGCTTGACACCAGTAGTTGTGCCTATTCAGCGAAGAGTATTTGAGACAAGGTACCCATTAAAAAAGCCAAATGCTGGATGTATCCCCAAACAGATGATAATCTCTTGGAAGAGAGCCCCAAAGGAATATGAAGATAAAAGAAAGAGAAGCTGATGATGTCACAAGAGATGAGCATGACACACCTAGAAGAGTGGCTGAAGAAGAAAGTGTATGGACCTTAACGTGTCTGTACTCCCTTTGATTTCTGAGAAAGAGAATCTACTGCAAAGCCAGGTTCCAAGTCAGTCTATATGGCAGAAGGCATGGGAGATGAGAGATGAAGGGCTAATTGGGTGGGAAGCAAAACTCATGTCCTCCTCCTGGCACCTGGGTATGAGTTTACGTGCTGCTAAGGAGCCAAATGTTACAGACATGTCACGAGCGTGCCAACCAGTTATAGAGGGCTGTATAATGAAGGGCCTTATAGTTTAAGAACCAATAGTATTCTGTGTACTTAATAAGTGTTGAGGATTAATTGCACTAGAGGCAGGCTTAAGTTGTCCACCTGACCGTAGGTGTCCTATCACAACCCAATCCCTTATTGAAGGTATACTTAGATGTTCCCCTTGAGCCAACCACAATCCCCTGTAGGTTTCTCTTATTTGCCACGTAGTATGAAGTCACTTATGACAAATTTTGAGCACTTAAGTGTATTTTTATGCGATTTGCGTTGAGAGCTTAAGTGAACGTATGTTGCTGTCCGTTGTAACTCCTTATTTTAGACAATTGATATTAAAACAGTCAGATAAGACTTTTGCCAACCTCCTGAGCCGGTCTGATTATTTGGTGTAAGAGTTACTCTGCATCCCATCCAGGTTACTGATTAACGACTATATGTTCAATAGGGTGATGTTGTGACTGCTCTCAACAGGACAGGGTTAGCAATCAATGGAGACCATGAGAAGTTATTCCAGCAGCCATGCTGAGCCTCTAGGAAATTCAGTACTTCTTAGGAATTCTAGGAAATGTCAGCACACATCCTCTGTCTTTTAAATCAATTGACCCCCTCGCCCGCCCACCCATCCCATAATAAGTAATGTCTAAAAGGTGCAAGTACTTGCATCGCTTTAGAGGCTAAACTTGCCTTCCAGAGAGCCGCTCCACAGCCACTTGCGATTTCGGGGTCACACTCAATGCGCCCCCCATGCCTTGATGTCCACAGCTAGCCCCAACCCTGCCTGGTCTAATTTTCGAAGTTTTAGTTTTCGCTTTCCTGTGTTCTCCGTCTAAGGGGGATCCGCAAACCTGAGAAACAAAGACTCAGCAACCCCAAAACATGCAGCACATTTCTTTTCGGGTTCACTGCTGAGTTGAGTTTATGTCACACGCCGCATTTCTGATAATTTACCAGTGGTGACTCTGCTGCCACCCCAAGTCAGATCCCAGCAATCGGGTGCGGATGCAGGCTACCTGCAGGGCTATCGAAGCGCCTGAGCTCCCAGGAAAGGGGTGCAGATTAGGATGAAGCGCTCTGTCAAGACAAAAATGAACTAGTAGGCACTGGCTGCGTAATTCATAGAAATTCGCACAAAAGTGGCGCACGCGGCTGGCGCACAGTGTCAGTTCACAGGGCTGCCAAACAGCAAACGCCAAGCGGGGAACGTGTATTTCAGTGGTTCTCGGGAAGTTTCACAAGCGATTGTCCTGGGTACGTGTACATCAAGGGTGCGCGGGAAGTAACACACGCAATTCCATCAGGGCACGTGTATTCCAGGGGTGTGCGGGAAGAATCACACGCAAAAACAGCAGGGTACGTGCATTTCAGGGGTGCGCGGGAAGTATCACATGCGATTCCATCAGGGTACGTGTATTCCAGGGGTGCGCGGGAAGTATCACACGCAAAAGCAGCAGGGTACGTGTATCAGGGGTGCGCGGGAAGTATCACACGTGATTCCATCAGGGTCCGTGTATTCCAGGGGTGCGCGGGAAGTATCACATGCAAAAGCAGCAGGGTACGTGTATTTCAGGGGTGCGCGGGAAGTATCACACGCAATTCCATCAGGGTACGTGTATTCCAGGGGTGTGCGGGAAGTATCACACGCAAAAGCAGCAGGGTACGTGTATTTCAGGGGTGCGCGGGAAGTATCACACGCGATTCCATCAGGGTACGTGTATTTCAGGGGTGCGCGGGAAGTATCACACACGATTCCATCAGGGTACGTGTATTTCAGGGGTGGGCGTGGAGCACTACACGTGAATTGCCCATGTGGGTCCTCCCAGGTGTTCCCTCTACACCCTCCACGGCCCCTGCAGGTGGCCCACACCACAGGGGACTACCCTGCACATGTCCCGCAGGCAGCCCATCCACCATGCCCATGCCCCGCAGCCAACCCACATGTCACCTTGCACTACTGCCCACCAACGCATTTCCCCCTGCACCCCCACCCCCCAGCAGTGCAGGGCACCCTCCAACAGGCCCCAACTCATGTCTCCCAGCACCCCACCCCCCACCAGTCAGGGACACCCTCCACCAGGCCCCAACTAATGTCCCCCTGCACCCCCACCCCCCAGCACTGTGGGGCACCCTCCACCAGGCCCCCACTCATGTCTCCCAGCACCCCCACCCCCACCAGTCAGGGGCACCCTCCACCAGGCCCCCACTCATGTCCCCCTGCACCCCCACCCCCCAGCAGTGCGGGGCGCCCTCAACCAGGCCCCCACTCATGTCTCCCAGCACCCCCACCCCCCACCAGTCAGGGGCATAGAAATTCGCACAAAAGTGGCGCACG
The DNA here is from genome assembly GCF_040938575.1 of Ambystoma mexicanum. Lineage (NCBI taxonomy): Eukaryota > Metazoa > Chordata > Amphibia > Caudata > Ambystomatidae > Ambystoma > Ambystoma mexicanum. The sequence goes on along the minus strand of NC_090932.1, from coordinate 287,100,274 downwards.
CAGCTGGCGGACAGTGTCCCCGTGCGATACACTGCGCTAGCCACGTGCGATAAAATCCTTTTCATCGCACAGCATACTCATGGATTTTAGCCTCAAAAACCAGCCGTGGCGCAAAGTGGCGCAGCGACCCTGCAGCAGCGCCAGTTACGCCCCCAAGAACGCCCTCGCGCAAGGAAAAACCTTCAAAATTCCCAAATCATCGCAAAGGGCTGCGCTAACCCTGGACCAGTTCACAGGGCTGCCAAACAGCAAACGCCAAGCGGGGAACGTGTATTTCAGTGGTTCTCGGGAAGTTTCACAAGCGATTGTCCTGGGTACGTGTACATCAAGGGTGCGCGGGAAGTAACACATGCAATTCCATCAGGGCACGTGTATTCCAGGGGTGTGCGGGAAGTATCACACGCAAAAACAGCAGGGTACGTGCATTTCAGGGGTGCGCGGGAAGTATCACATGCGATTCCATCAGGGTACGTGTATTCCAGGGGTGCGCGGGAAGTATCACACGCAAAAGCAGCAGGGTACGTGTATCAGGGGTGCGCGGGAAGTATCACATGTGATTCCATCAGGGTCCGTGTATTCCAGGGGTGCGCGGGAAGTATCACATGCAAAAGCAGCAGGGTACGTGTATTTCAGGGGTGCGCGGGAAGTATCACACGCAATTCCATCAGGGTACGTGTATTCCAGGGGTGTGCGGGAAGTATCACACGCAAAAGCAGCAGGGTACGTGTATTTCAGGGGTGTGCGGGAAGTATCACACGCGATTCCATCAGGGTACGTGTATTTCAGGGGTGCGCGGGAAGTATCACACACGATTCCATCAGGGTACATGTATTTCAGGGGTGGGCGTGGAGCACTACACGTGAATTGCCCATGTGGGTCCTCCCAGGTGTTCCCTCTACACCCTCCACGGCCCCTGCAGGTGGCCCACACCACAGGGGACTACCCTGCACATGTCCTGCAGGCAGCCCATCCACCATGCCCATGCCCCGCAGCCAACCCACATGTCAGCTTGCACTACTGCCCACCAACGCATTTCCCCCTGCACCCCCACCCCCCAGCAGTGCAGGGCACCCTCCACCAGGCCCCAACTCATGTCTCCCAGCACCCCCACCCCCCACCAGTCAGGGACACCCTCCACCAGGCCCCAACTCATGTCCCCCTGCACCCCCACCCCCCACCAGTCAGGGGCACCCTCCACCAGGCCCCCACTCATGTCCCCCTGCACCCCCACCCCCCAGCAGTGCGGGGCACCCTCCACCAGGCCCCCGCTCATGTCTCCCAGCACCCCCACCCCCCACCAGTCAGGGGCACCGTCCACCAGGCCCCCACTCATGTCCCCCTGCACCCCCACCCCCATGCACTGTGGTGCATCCTCCACCAGGCCCCCACTCATGTCCAACTCATGTCTCCCAGCACCCCGACCCCCCAGCAGTGCAGGGCACCCTCCACCAGGCCCCCACTCATGTCCAACTCATGTCTCCCAGCACCCCCAACCCCCACCAGTCAGGGGCACCCTCCACCAGGACCCCACTCATGTCCCCCTGCACCCCCACCCCCCAGCACTGTGGGGCACCGTCCACCAGGCCCTCACTCATGTCCAACTCATGTCCCCCAGCACCCCCACAACCACCAGTCAGGGGCACCCTCCACCAGGCTCCCACTCATGTCCCCCTGCACTCCCACCCCCCAGCAGTGCAGGGCACCCTCCACCAGGCCCCCACTCATGTCTCCCAGTACCCCCACCCCCCACCAGTCAGGGGCACCCTCCACCAGGCCCTCACTCATGTCCCCCTGCACCCCCACCCCCCAGCACTGTGGGGCACCCTCCACCAGGCCCCGACTCATGTCTCCCAGCACCCCCACCCCCCACCAGTCAGGGGCACCCTCCACCAGGCCCCCACTCATGTCCCCCTGTACCCCCACCCCCCAGCAGTGCAGGGCACCCTCCATCAGGCCCCCACTCATGTCTCCCAGCACCCCCACCCCCCACCAGTCAGGGGCACCCTCCACCAGGCCCCCACTCATGTCCCCCTGCACCCCCACCCCCCAGCACTGTGGGGCACCCTCCACCAGGCCCCCACTCATGTCTCCCAGCATCCCCAGCCCCCACCAGTCAGGGGCACCCTCCACCAGGCCCCTACACATGTCCCCCTGCACGCCCACCCCCCCAGCAGTGCAGGGCACCCTCCACCAGGCCCCCACTCATGTCCCCCTGCACCCCCACCCCCCAGCACTGCAGGGCACCCTCCACCAGGCCCCCACTCATGTCTCCCAGCACACCACCCCCACCAGTCAGGGGCACCCTCCACCAGGCCCCCACTCATGTCCCCATGCACCCCCACCCCCCAGCAGTGCAGGGCACCCTCCACCAGGCCCCCACTCATGTCTACCAGCACCCTCACCCCCCACCAGTCAGGGGCACCCTCCACCAGTCCCCCACTCATGTCCCCCTGCACCCCCACCCCCCAGCACTGTGGGACACCCTCCACCAGGCCCCCTATCATGTCTCCCAGCACACCCACACCCCACCAGTCAGGGGCACCCTCCACCAGGCCCCCACTCATGTCCCCCTGCACCCCCACCCCCAGCAGTGCAGGGCACCCTCCACCAGGCCCCCACTCATGTCCCCCTGCACCCTCACCCCCCAGCAGTGCAGGGCACCCTCCACCAGGCCCCCACTCATGTCTCCCAGCACCCCCACCCCCCACCAGTCAGGGGCACCCTCCAACAGGCCCCCACTCATGTCCCCCTGCACCCCCACCCCCCAGCACTGTGTGGCACCCTCCAACAGGCCCCCACTCATGTCCCCCTGCACCCCCACCCCCAGCACTGTGGGGCACCCTCCACCAGGCCCCCACTCATGTCTCCCAGCACCCACACCCCCACCAGTCAGGGGCACCCTCCACCAGCACCCCACTAATGTCCCCCTGCACCCCCACCCACCAGCAGTGCAGGGAACCCTCCACCAGGCCCCCACTCATGTCCCCCTGTACCCCCACCCCCCAGCAGTGCAAGGCACCCTCCACCAGGCCCCCACTCATATCTCCCAGCACCCCCACCCCCCACCAGTCAGGGGCACCCTCCACCAGGCCCCCACTCATGCCCCCTGCACCCCCACCCCCCAGAACTGTGGTGCACCCTCCACCAGGCCCCCACTCATGTCCAACTCATGTCTCCCAGCACCCCCACCCCCCAGCAGTGCAGGGCACCCTCCACCAGGCCCCCACTCATGTCCCCCTGCACCACCACCCCCAGCAGTGCAGGGCACCCTCCACCAGGCCCCCACTCATGTCTCCCAGCACCCCCATCCCCCACCAGTCAGGGGCACCCTCCACCAGGCCCCCACTCATGTCCCCCTGCACCCCCACCCCCAAGCACTGTGGGGCACCCTCCACCAGGCCCCCACTCATGTCTCCTAGCACCCCCACCCCCCACCAGTCAGGGGCACCCTCCACCGGGCCCCCACTCATGTCCCCCTGCACCCCCACCCCCCAGCAGTGCAGGGCATCCTCCACCAGGCCCCCACTCATGTCTCCCAGCACCCCCACCCCCCTCCAGTCAGGGACACCCTCCACCAGGCCCCCACTCATGTCCCCCTGCACCACCACCCCCCAGCACTGTGGGGCACCCTCCACCAGGCCCCCACTCATGTCTCCCAGTACCCCCACCCCCCACCAGTCAGGGGCACCCTCTACCAGGCCCCCACTCATGTCCCCCTGCACCCCCACCCCAACAGTCAGGGGCACCCTCCACCAGGCCCCCACTCATGCCCCCCTGCACCCCCACCCCCCAGCACTGTGGTGCACCCTCCACCAGGCCCCCACTCATGTCCAACTCATGTCTCCCAGCACCCCCACCCTCCAGCAGTGCAGTGCACCCTCCACCAGGCCCCCACTCATGTCCCCCTGCATCCCCACCCCTCAGCAGTGCAGGGCACCCTCCACCAGGCCCCCACACATGTCTCCCAGCACCCCCATCCCCCACCAGTCAGGGGCACCCTCCACCAGGCCCCCACTCATGTCCCCCTGCACCCCCACCCCCCAGCACTGTGGGGCACCCTCCACCAGGCCCCCACTCATGTCCAACTCATGTATCCCAGCACCCCCAACCCCCACCAGTCAGGGGCACCCTCCACCAGGCCCCCACCATGTCCCCCTGCACCCCCACCCCCCAGCAGTGTAGGGCACCCTCCACCAGGCCCCCACTCATGTCTCCCAGCACCCCCACCCCCCACCAGTCAGGGGCACCCTCCACCAGGACCCCACTCATGTCCCCCTGCACCCCCACCTCCCAGCACTGTGGGGCACCGTCCACCAGGCCCCCACTCATGTCCAACTCATGTCTCCCAGCACCCCCACCCCCCACCAGTCAGTGGCACCCTCCACCAGGCCCCCACTCATGTCCCCCTGCACCCCCACCCCCCAGCACTGTGGGGCATCCTCCACCAGGCCCCCACTCATGTCTCCCAGCACCCCCATGCCCCAGAAGTGCGGGGCACCTGCCAGCAGGCCCCCACACATGTCCCCCAGCCAACACGTCATCACAATCCAGATCCCAGGCTCCTATGCCCACCCAAATCACACCCCATGCCACCTTAGTCCAAACACCCAACCAAGCTTTACATCCATTCAAAATTGAAATACCCATTACATGATAGATAACAAATAAGCAGTATGCGCATGAGTACAAGTCCGTCAGACCCACACAATGGCAACACATGACTGTGAAAACCCACATTGTGGCAGGCATGAAACCAATGAGAGAAGTCCACACATTGAAGTAAGAAATAAAAATGTATTACAGTGTAAATGAAGTGAATGAAATCAAAACAACCAATAATGGCAACAAAAATCAAAATGCAGCATATCCACAAAAATAATAAATAATGAAAATGGGAATCCAAAATAACCGTAATGAAATTGTGTCCAAAGTCACCGTCCAACAAAGCAAATCCAAAGGGAAAGTAAAGTGAAAATCCATTGCTCCATGGTGAAAAAATAATAAAAGATGAAGGCCACAAATCCACTGTCAAACTGTGTACAAAGAGCAAATTCAGGGTCCATGATCCCAACGATGTAAATGAAACCTACAATAAAACCCACCTAACTAATAACTATATACAAAAAAGTGGGGCATAGTCCAAGCGCCCCAAATTAAAAAAAATAAATAAAACCTAACACTAATTAACTATATACAATGGCAGCGGGCTAGTCACCCGGCTCACTTCTGGATGTTGCGGGCCAGGGCATCATCGAACTCCTGCTCAATGTCCCGGAGGCGGTCCTGTTCCATGGCCCCGAGGGTCTGCAGGGACGACGACATGTTCTCCTCCAACTCCCTGCGGATTGCCTCGAGGCACTCGGCCTGCCTCAGGGCCCTCCGCATGGAGTTCTCCTCCCTGACCATCGTGAGCCGTGCCTCTTCTGCCCCCTGCCGCTCCGCATCTATGGCGTGGCCCAACCGCTGCCACACAGAAAACACTTCCCGTCCTGGGTCCTCCTGCCCTCCGGCCGATGCCTGCCCCTCCGATGTCGAAGGCCCCGAGCCATCGTGGCTCCCACCTGCAGCCTCCTGCTGCTGCTGCTGTCCATGTGCCCTGTCCGATGGTGCCTGCACATCCTCCTCCAGCTGGGATGCAGTTGTTGATGTGGCCACCCCTGCTGGACTTCCGACTCCCGACTGTGGCAGGGATCTGTTGTCCACCAGCCTGGCCGCACGGTCAGAGGCAGCTCCACAGGGCACCCAGGTGATACATGTGTGGGAAGATGGCATGGAGGACGACTGGGGCATAGGGGGTTCCGTTGAGGAGGGGGTCGGAACAAGGTCCAGGAAACGGAGGAATCCGGCCATGGTGAGCTGTCCCAGTGGGTCAACGCGGTCAACGAGCCATGCGAGAAGACGTGCAGTCTCATCATGGAAAGACTACAGGTCAGCTCGCATGGCCCGTTGATGCAACGCCACCCCACCCTGGACAGGCTCAACCTGTTGCAGGATAGCCACATCCACAGGGAGAGGAAGGCCAGTTGGTGTAAGCCAATCCCTTCCCTGAGAACGGGTCTGGAGGTAGGCATCCATGCTGGTACAAGATGATGCAGTGACAGGAGCAGGGACAGGATTGCACACAGCACCTCCGCGGCGGCCTGTGCTGCCACCTGTCCCTGGTCCTGCACTGCACCACTAGCACCAGTGGAATCCCCACCTCCATACCCCGCCTCTGTTGCTTGCACGGCCTCCTCCTCCACCAAACCCCCCACCAACCTGGATGACTCCGTGCCATCTTCCTCCGTTGGGCCCTGTGGGGTCCCAGCTGCCCCGTCTGCTGCCGAGGAGTCCAACTCCAACCTCCGCCTCCTGGACCTCCCCTCGGCAGCTGCAGCCTCGGACGCGGCACCGGACTCCTCACTCCCCGACGAGATCACAACCTGGGAGAGGAGCCGGGCATTGCGTCTCCGGCTGGTGGTGCGACCCTTGCCGCTGTGCTCCACAGCACCTTCTCCGCCCTCTTCATCAGTTGATGCTGCAGACAGGGAGAAATAAAACACAGGCATCAGGGCACTGTATAGTGGACTCATAAACACATGACAGTTGTACATGAGTGGCATTGGCAAACCTCAGACATGGCATCACAATCCCCAACACACATGTCATTTCAACTTGCACACATGAGCTATACCACAGCCATATCGCAACAGCCAGCACCATCCATACACATACAACAGCATGAACAGGCAAAGGTGAGCCAGACATCACATGCGACACAGGGAGTGCACTACACATGCACACACACCACCACACTTGCATGCATGTGTACACCTCCGCCAACTGTTGCAGTTTTCAGATCGGCATCCATGTCACACCTGCCAATCATTCTTCCACATCCTTTGCCATGCAAGCCTACACACCCAAGCACCATCCATGTGTTACACATGAGAGCCCTCGCATGTGTCAGCCTCACGGCCCTGTACCCCCCCCCATACTTGGCCACATAAAACCACATGTGCAACCTGCACACTCCTGCCACACCACCACACGCACAGCTTACAATCAGTATGCATGTACACTTACCGCTCGACTCCAGACGGGTCTGCCTCTCAAGGACCTGGACGTGGAGCGCTGCGGACATGCGTTCCAGGACCCTCATCTGATCTTCCAACAAGTGGCCCCGGCGCCCCTTAGAATCTGCTGCTTTCAGGAGGCGCCAGGCCTTCTTGAGGGTCCTGGACCTGAAGTCCTCCCAGCGCTTCTTCACATGATGGAATAGTCGGACTGCCACCCCCTCCGCATTGATGGCAGTCACGATGTCCGTCCAGATCCGAGTCCGTCCTTCCTTGTCGGCGCGCAACCTTCCAAAGAGGGCATCATACTGCCCCAGGACATGCTCCACCAGGACACCAACTTCGGTGGCAGTGAAGCTGGTGCCCCTCTGCCTCTCTGGCCGGGGATGCCACTGGTGCCAGATGCTGCAGTGCCCGACATGGCAACCCCAGAGGCAGGAGTGGGTGGGCAACTGGGTCCTGGGGCTGGGCTGTGGAGCGATGGTATCCCAGTCAGGAGTCTTCGGTTCCAGCAGGGGTGGTCACAGCAACAGCACCCCTGGCTGATGTGCAGGCAGCAAATGGCAGGACACGTGGGCAGCAGGCAGTCAGGCAGCAGCAGATGGCAGGTGGGAGAGTGCTTGGGGCTCTGGGGGGCAGTAATTCGGCCTTCTGGGCAGGAGTGTGGTCTTCCGTGTGCTTACGCGTGGCCAGCTTGATACGGAGTGATTTGGCACGTGAAAATCCAGCACGTCTGCGTGTAATTCGAGGAAAGGCCCTTAGCGCGTAAGCGCGTTAGCACACGTACGTTAATTCATTGGCCCAAAGGCCCGCAGGTGAGTCTATGACATCACGCGCATGGCCGTTGAGAATGGCGCGTGTAAATGGCTTCAGCGCATATGCGCGTCTGTGACGTGTGTATAAAAGGTACCTGTAGAACACCATTTCCTTGTACGTGCTTTTCGTGGAGAGCGAGTGGGTGAAATCTGTACTTCTTGTCGGTTCACACGTGATTTACTCCACGGCGTTTCAAGTTCGTACTCCCTATTACCTCTGACAGCTTTTTCTCTTTTCCTCTTTTTCCTGGGCCTGTTTCCTCAAACAGCGTTCCCTTCTACTGTAATTCTTCTTTTGGCGGGGGAGTTGCCAACGCGGACACGCGCGTCTTTTTCACACTTTTTTTCCTGGCAGACGGTGAGTCGCGCACATATTTAACATCGGTGCTTGCCCCGTGTGTAGCGTACCCCTTCAGAGGTCATTCTAGGCTGCATGTGCAACGCATACGTTCATTCTTGTGTTTCTGGGTCCCACAGCGTAGTGCAGGTTTATTTTTCCACACACGTGGTCTAGGAGGGGTTGCATGCACCTTACTTCCCTTTTTTGGGGTGCCTGTGCGTTGCGTGACCCGTCATCTTTCCCCAGGGGTGACATACAGCCTTGCTAGAGCACTAGGGTACGATTACCATCTGGTACCCAACCCCTTTAACCCCCAATTGCCCAGGACAATAGTTCACAGCGACTCCCATACGCACAATAACATCAGTGCCATGGTTGGGAGGCGACCAAGCCGTAAGGGTGGCAAAGGTGGCTGAGCCCCAAGTGGTGGCCGTGATGGATCCGGTAGGGGACGTGGCCGTGACTTGCGGGGTGCCCCTAGCCCCCCATGTGTGTAGGACCAGTCAGGGACACCCATGCCCCCCCCCCTGGTTTAGGGTAACGTGGCTGACACCATCCATGCTCAGCCCTTGTTGGACCAGCCCACTGTGGCAGCAGACCTGGCACAGGGTGACTCCATGGCTGACCTCCAGGTCAGCAGGTCTAGGCCACGTGCGCCGGTGCACATTGGTGTCATCAGGCCACGTGGATCAGGGGCAGCTAGGTCATCTGCTGCCCCGAGTAGGCAGGGTGGGGAGGCTGCAGGGGCAGCTGCAGCTCCATCCACCCCACCTCCCACACACCCAGCCAGGACAGTGTCGGTCCTAGTCCATCCTGCTGACATTCCCCCTGACACCATCACACTTGAGCTAATGCCTGCACCAACTCCCATGCTGAGTGTGCAATCCCACACTCCTAGTACAGAGTCCACCGGGGCTCCTACCACTAGTGTCCAGAGCGGCGTAGGACACTCAGGATCCCCACCACCTTCCAAGCGGAAGAGGAAGAGTGCTCGTCCAGTAGAGGCTGATGCCCCAGACACGGCTACACAGTCTGGCCCGTCAAGGAAGCCCAGCTTCAATGAGGCCGAACTGAATGCACTTGTAGAGTATGTGTCCGCACATGACCGCGAAATGGTGATTATTGCAGGATCCAAGAACACACCTGCACAACGTCTGGCACACTAGCAGACCATCGCAGACATCATAAGTGCCCTTGGAATCGTGAGGCGCACAGCTACTGAATACTACAAGCGCTGGAATGACCTGAAGCGCAGGGCAAAGAATAAGCTGGCCTCAAGTCATGCCGCTACTCTAGTGACTGGAGGTGGGTCTCCAGCAGAGGACATAGAACTCACTCCACATGAGCATGTTGCTGGGACCTACGTCACGGAGGAACAGATCCAAGGCCTGGGAGAACTGGCAGATTACGAGGCATTGTCCGGTGAGTGCACATGCATGTGTGTGTCATCCATGTGCATGGTGTGTGTGTGAGGGCTTCTGTTTGGGTGCCAGGTGAGGGTGTGTGTGCCTGAGTGGTTTGGGTCACCCATGTGCCTCATCCAATACATTCTGCGCACCAGCATTTGGGTATAGCAGTATCCCTTCTGCCAACAGTATACATCTAGCCCAACACCACGCCAGTTGCCCTTGAAGTGTCATCTTGCCACAACATTGTTGCTTATTTTTCTCTGTTTATTCAGGCTGATTGTTTGCATTCCACCACTTTTACTAGGCATTTCTCAGTCCTATTGTCACATGTCTGACATGGCTATGGTAAAGTGGACCGACTTTGTTTCCTGGACATCATTTGTTTAGACATTTCCCTGTGCCATAGGACCATTTTGGACTGGCAGCTCCAAGTTAAACATTTGAACTATTTCAATTAAAAAAGCAATTTCATGAGCAAACTAGACTGAATGAACAAGTGGTGCCCTTCTCTCCCTCTTCACTTTATGGCTAGGGTACATGCCATCTGTATGATGGCATGTGCATTTGACCTGCCAATCACAGGCCAATGTGTGATGCCACTGCTAGGCAGCATGCAGCAAATGTGTTGATCTTCCATCTTGGTGTCATCAATGTGTGCCATTTGCCTCCCCTTCATACGCAGTGACGGTGCATGCATGGGATGGTTTTAGTCATGTGGGACATGTGTCAATCAAGTACTGGTTCTGTAGCTTCTCAGCCCTAATTGTGTGTCATAGTGCTAATGCGTGTTTCCATTTCTTTTCTTTCATGTCTTTGCAGGGGATGACGCACTTGATACTGCTGGGGTCGTGTAGATGTTGCAGACCCAGGAGAGGTCTCAGGGCCGACCGACCACCAGTGAGGGACGTGGTGTGGTGGTGGGTGAAAACCCACAACTGCTGCAGGTCGTGCTCTCAAGGGGTGTCTCTGGGTGCACCTCCCCCGAGCTGTATTCAGGTGTCGATTCGGATGATGAGACTTATGTGCCGTCGCAGGTGAGTGTTCCTGGGAGAGATTCTGTTCTGTCTGACCCACCTGCACCAGGGGTAGAACCCTCAATGGGGATGTCAGTGTTGGCAGGTACGCCTTTGGGGGTTACAGATGCAGGGTCACACTCTGCAACATCTGATCCTGTTCCTGGGCCAGCAGATCAGAGGGGGAATGCAGTCCTGCAGCCTCAGGCAGTGCCGGCACAGCAAGGCGCAGTTCGCCTTGCCCCAGACAGGTGTGGTGCCTGCCGACGTGGTGGCCGTATGCCACCTGGCAATACCACATGGGAGCAATCCATATACAGTATGGCAACCCAACAGGCAGCATCATCAGAGATGATGGCTCAGGCCATGGATAGGGTGGCCACTTCCATTGTCCCCCCAAAAAGGTTGATGGAGCGACTACAGCAGGCAACAGACTCCATCTACCAGTCACACAGGGAGGACATGTTGGCGTCCGACAGGGACAGGCGGGTGGCACTGGCGACTCTGCGGGAAGCCATTTCCATAGAGTGCCAGGGCCACAGGGAAGCCCTGAGGGTGGAACTCTGTCACCTCAGGACGACTCTTGTTGAGCTTGAGGCTTCAACAAACACAAGGACAGAACAGCAGCTGGAGCGTCTCACACGTACGCTCTCAGCTGCGATGCAGGCAACTCGTGAGGAGGTCCGGTCATCCCGTGAGTTATTGCATGGCGACCTCCGCACGATTACCCTCCAGAACCAGACCTTCCAGACCCGCATGCTTGCTGCCACGGAGGAACAGACTAGGGCTTTGCGTGGGCTGCCTCCCATAGTGTCACCACCTCCTGAGGCAGCTGCAGAGACTGGGGAGAGCGACAGCAGTGATTCTCTCACAATAGGGTAGCCGTGCAAGCCATGAGCCCATGGAGGTGTTTTTCTTTCCCAAGATCCACACAGGTGGGTATTGGTGTGCACCCTGTCCTAGGACCTCCTGGGTGGCCTCTCCCACGCCCCTGGGCCCATTAATGGCCATTTTTTTTTTTTTTTTTTTTTAAATTTTATTTTTGAATTTTTGATTTTTTGGACAGTGTGTTGCCTTGTGTGGCTCCCGTGGGCATACGCTGTATTGTGGCTGGGCACATGCAGGCTTGTCCTGAATTTGGGTCAGATGCTTGGGTTTGTGTGACACACACCCCTCCTGCTTCCCGTTTCCATGGGCTTGCAAAGGGTGTGCCCAAGTGACATTGACGTACACGGTGACGTTGGACTCCCATTTGATGTGTAGGCAGTCTGTAGTCAATACTGTGTATACATTCCTAGTGCATATTGTTGTTGTATTGTACACTGCATGGTGTATTGATATGTGCCTCTGCATTAATCTCATCCTCCTAATTTGCAGGTCCATTTCTCATGTCTTCACAAGGCGGTCTACTTTGGGACTGGAGTCCATGTTGTAAGCAGTGCACCTACACTCTTGCGTGGCGCTAACACTGTAAACTTGGAAGTGTTCAAAGTGCTGGCATTATCAGGTAGTGAGGCTACCAATTTTTTAAGTCTGTACTGTCATGTTTATGGTTGTTTGGAGGTTGTGTAGGTGATTGGTATTCTTGGTAAGTATTTGGTAATGTGTGTTGTTGGTCCTGCATTACTGTGAGCATTTCATGTGTGGTCAGATTCCATTAGGGACGCTGTAGTTGGTGACACTTGGGGCATGTTGTGGGGATTAATTTGTTTGCTCTCACATTGCATGACATGCCATGGTGTGTTGTGTGGCCGTGCCGGGGAGGGGTTGGGTGACATGGCACTGTTCTCATGTAGTATTTTGCAAATGGGTATTCATTTTTGCTGCATGGAAGTGTGTCTTTTGATGATACTGCATTGGTGGTGTTTGTGTAGGTAGGGATGCACACATTGTGACACTTCCACATGAACAATCTCAGGCTGCTATGGTTCTGACAGTTGACTGTCCCTTTGTTCATCATAATTGTCAGGTCGAGTCATCATTGCTTATCAGATGGTATGTGCCAGGGCTGTGTGCACTCCACAGGGGTGTGATTTCTATGTGAAGTAATTAGCCACTAGCTGCATACGGGCTGCCTCACCCCGTGCCCGTTCCCCTCCCATGCGCAGCGGGAGTGCATGTGGTTGGGGATGTGGTGGCACCACCATCTCCACAGCCAGGCCCCGGCGTGTTGCAACATTGTGCAGGACACATGCTGCCACTATGATCCTGCACACTACTGGGGGCGCATATAACAGCTGCCCGCCAGAACGGTCAAGGGAGCGAAAGCGTGACTTGAGCACTCCGAATGTGCGCTCCACTATGCCCCGGGTAGCAATATGGGCTGTGTTGTATCTTACCTCAGGAGGCGTAATGGGGTTCCGAATTGGCGCCATCATGTGGGTGCTCAGGGGGTAGGCACTGTCCCCTGGTGAGGAGGTGATGGGTATCATTAGTGGGGTAGTGACATAACTCTGCATCTGACATGCATGCATGTGCAGTGGCATTCATACTCACCAAGCAGCCATGTATCGCCATGCCGCCCAGCTTCTAGGTCCCGTTTTAGGGTAGACATTCGGTAAATGAAGCTGTCGTGGGTGGACCCTGGATAGTTGGCATATACTGAGGTGATGATTCCCTTGGCATTACATACTACCTGCACGTTGATGGAATGCCAGTGCTTGCGGTTCCTATAGATGTGCTCAGATGCCCTGGGGTATGGCACCTAGCACTTTGGGGAATTGTGCCTCACCGTAGAAATCCAGGGCGGCAGCCTGCCTTTCTGCAGGTGTTCTGGGCAGGTATATGTGCCTGCGGACTGATGGGCGTGCAGTGATGATGTTCAAACCTGGTGTAGGCAGCTTGACTGCGTGGCCTGTGACACCCCACCCACTATGGCACTTGTCCGCTGAAATGATCCAGTGGCCAAGAAGTGCAGTACATTAAAGACCTTCTACAGGGGGCTGAGTGCTTGGGAGCACAGGGTGGGTGATGTGAGGTCATCCTCCCACTCACTCACCAGGTCCAGTATTATGTGAGGTGGAAACCTGTACCTCCCATACACCTGGTCATCAGGCATCCCAAAAAGGATGGTTCTGGGTGTGAAAATTCGGGCCCTCACTATCCTCCTCCTCCTCCTTTGGTAACCCACGGCCACTGCTGCTAGGAACGGTATATTCACCCTGGCATCTGAGCTTGTTTGTTGTTTGCGCGCACTTTTATGCTGCGCGGTTCGACGTACGCCTGCTTCCTGCTGGCGTACGTGTTTCCGAATTAGCACTTTTTTTGTGCGAATACCTTAGCCCCGTTCAATTCCATGGATACGTGTTGTTGGCGAGCGTGTAAAACTTCCCGCGCACCCCTGTAATACACGTACCAAAGCAAATCGCGTGTGAGAATTCCCGCGCACCCCTGTAATACACGTACCCAAGCAAATCGCGTGTGAGAATTCCCGCGCACCCCTGTAATACACGTACCCAAGCAAATCGCGTGTGAGAATTCCCACGAACCCCTGTTATACACGTACCCAAGCAAATCGCGTGTGAGAATTCCCACGCACCCTTGCAATACATGTCCCCAGGCCAATTGCGTGCACGCGCACTTTCCTCCAATTACACGCAATGATACTCTGACGTGCAGTGTTTCCACGTGTGCTCTGTCATCACGTGCTATGAGTGAAACGCCTGCGCGCGTCATGTCACAGACGCGCTTACGCGCTGGGGGCCTTTGGTCCAATGGAATCGCGTATGCGTGCTGACGCGCTTACGCGCTAAGGCCCTTTCCTCGAATTTCATGTTGACGTGCAGGATTTTCACGTGCCACTTCACTCCGTATCAAGCTGGCCACACGTAAGCACACGGAAGACCACGCTCCTGCCCAGAAGGCCGAATTACTGCCCCCCACAGCCCCGAGCAGCCTCCCACGAACCATCTGCTGCTGCCTGCCTGCCTGCCTGCTTCCACCGTGCCCTGCCATTTTGTGCCTGCACATCTGCCATATGCAGGGGTCCAGTTGCTGTGTCCACCCCTGCTGGAACAGAAGACTCCCGACTGGTATACCATCGCTCCACAGCCCAGCCCCAGGACCCAGTTGCCCACCCACTCCTGCCTCTGGGGTTGCCATGTCGGGCACTGCAACATCTGGCACCAGTGGCAACCCCCGGCCAGAGAGGCAGAGGGGCACCAGCTTCACTGCCACCAAAGTTGGTGTCCTGGTGGAGCAAGTCCTGGGGCAGTATGATGCCCTCTTCGGATCGTCACGCGCCAACAAGGAAGAACGGGACAGGATCTGGGACGACTTGGTGGTTGCCATCAACGCGGAGGGGGTGGCAACCCGCAAATTCCAGAAAGTCAAGAAGCGCTGGGAGGACTTGAGGTCCAGGACCCTCTTGAAGGCCCGGCGCCTCGTGGAGGGGGGCCGGGCCGCATGAGTATCATCCAGATGAGGGTCCTGGAACGTGTAGACCCAGTGCTCCACGCCCAGATCCTTGCGAGGCAGACCCGTCTGGAGTTGAGCGGTAAGTGGGCAAGCATTGCTGTGTCAGACAGGGCATGTTGCAGTGTGCTGGTTGTCTGATGCTTGCCTGTATGTGTGATATAGGCCATGTACGCATGTATGTGTGCAGGGACATCATGGTCATGCATGTGAGACCAGTACTGTGTGAACCACACGGTTGGTGCATGTGTTTAAATGCAACATGGGGAGCCCTATGCGGATTGGACACATGAGAGCATGCCAGTCTCTGTTCCTGGACATGGGTGGGGGTGAGGGATGGGTGCTGATGCCATGTACATGTATGGTATCCATGTCTGTGTGTCTGACCTGCGTGTCTGTGACTTGTGAATGCCATGGATGCATGACACATGTCTGTGACAATGTACAGATTCACAGATGCAGCCTAGTTATCCTTGTATCCACTGTGTCTGGGGTGTACGAGGTCAGATGGATGAAACTACGGTGATGTGTGTGCATGTGATAGGCATGACCCATGATGCATGTGAGTTCCATAACAACCTTGTATGTTTGGAGAGTCCCTTGGACATGTATGCAAATGTCCATAGCATGTGCCATGCCTGTTACTGCTTGTGTTTTGCCTGCACTGACCAAAGTGTTGTGGAGGGACATGATGGAAGTGATCTTTGACAGTGCCACTCATCTGCTATTGCTTCCGGTCTAGGGGACCATTGTACAGTACCCTGATGCTTGTGTTATATGTCTCCCTCTACACAGCGGCAAGTGAAGAAGAGGGCGGAGACGGCGCTGTGGAGCAAAGCAGCAGGAATGCCCCCACGGCTGCAGCGGAAGGGGTGGGAGAGCCCCCACAGGGGCTTGCAACGGCTGAAGACGGTGTGGAGCCATCCAGGTTGGTGCTTTCCACAGAGGAGGAGGAGGCCGCTACTGAGGCACACATGGGGCCTGGTGGGGGCATCCCTGCTGGTGCAAGTGGTGCAGTCCAGGGGCAGGGGTAGGAGGAAGTACAGGTCGCCGTGGAGGGGCCTGTTCATGTCACTGTCCCTGACACTGTGACTGCACCACCATGCACCAGCAGGGATGCCCCATCCCAGGCCCGTCCGCAGGTAGGGGGGATGTCCATGTCATCCTGACTCCCCTCCACCTGCGGACGAGGGGACCCGTGGCCGTATGGAGAAGGTCCTGATTGGTGTCGCGTTGCGCACGGGTGTCATTCGTGATGACATGCATGCTTCCTGGGAGGAGCTTGCACGTCATCACGAAGAGCACCGTGCCGACGTGGCCCAGTTGGGATCGGCCGTGGTCGGGGGTTTCATACATGTGTCGGCCAATCTGGCGGCCCTCTCCTCCTCTGTGGAGACTATACGCCAGTCGTTCTCCATGCTGTCTTCCGGCCCATATGCCACCAGGGCCCCCTGTGGACCTGCCCTGACCAACGCAGCCAGCTTGGTGGGGATCCCATCCCTGCCACAGTCGGGAGTCGGAGGTCCAGCAGGGGTGGAAACCACAGCAACTGGACCCCAGCAGATGGAGTATGTGCCGGCATCATTGGGCAGGGCACATGCACGACGGCGTCGGTGGATTCCATCAGCCTGGATGCCGTCGTGCTGGCAGAGGCAGTTGCGTCGGAGGCAGCAGCGGAGTCAATGTGGGAGGCATCATGGCTCGGGGCAATCTACATCGGAGGGGCAGGCATCGGCCGGAGGGCAGGAGGACCCAGGACGGGAAGTGTCTTCCGTGTGGCAGCGGTTGGGCCAGCAGGTAGGTGCGGAGCGGCGGCGGGCGGAAGAGGCGCGGCTCACGATGGTCAGGGCGGAGAACTCCATGCGGAGGGCCCTGAGGCCGGCCGAGTGCCTCGAGGGAATCCGCAGGGAGTTGGAGGAGGACATGTCGGCGTCCCTGCGGACCCTCGGGCCATGGAACAGGACCGCCTCCGGGACATCAAACAGGAGTTCGATGATGCCCTGGCCCGGGACACCATGGAGTGAGCCGCTGGACTAGCCCGCCGCCTTTGTATATATTTAATTACTGTTAGGTTTTATTTCTTTTTTTTAATTTGGTTTGCTTGGACTATGCCCCACTTTTTTGTATATAGTTATTAGTTAGGTAGGTTTTATTGTAGGTTTCATTTACATCGTTGGGATCATGGACCATGGATTTGCTCTTTGTACATAGTTTGACAGTGGATTTGTGGCCTTCATCTTTTATTATTTTTTTCACCATGGAGCAATGGATTTTCACTTTTCTTTCCCTTTGGATTTGCTTTGTTGGACGGTGACTTTGGACACAATTTCTTTAAGGTTATTTTGGATTCCCATTTTCATTATTTATTATTTTTGTGGACATGCTGCATTTTGATATTTGTTGCCATTATTGTTTGTTTAGATTTCATTCACTTCATTTACATTTTTGTTTCTTACTTCTATGTGTGGACTTCTCTCATTGGTTTCATGCCTGTCACAATGTGGGTTTTCACAGTCATGTGTTGCCATTGTGTGGGTCTGACGGACTTGTACTCATGCGCATACTGCTTATTTGTTTTCTATCATGTAATGGGTATTTCCATTTTGAATGGATGTAAAGCTTGGTTGGGTGTTTGGACTGGGGTGGCGTGGGGTGGGATTTGGGTGGTCATAGGAGCCTGGGATCTGGATTTTGATGACGTGTTGGCTGGGGGACATGTGTGGGGGCCTGCTGGCAGGTGCCCCGCATTGCTGGGGGGTGTGGGTGCAGGGGGACATGAGTGGGGGCCTGGTGGAGGGTGCACCTGACTCCTGGGGGGTGGGAGTGCAGGGGGACATGAATGGGGGCCTGGTGGAGGGTGCCCCTGACTGCTGAGGGGTGGGGGTGCAGGGGGACATGAGTTGGACATTAGTGGGGGCCTGGTGGAGGCTGCCCCTGACTGCTGGGGGGTGGGGGTGGTGGGAGACATGTGTGTGGGCCTGCTGGCAGGTGCCCTGACTGCTGGGGGATGAGGGTGGTGGGAGACATGTGAGGGGTCCTGGTGGAGGGTGCCCCTGGATGCTGGTGGGTGGGGGTGCTGGGAGACATGCATTGGTGATCAGTAGTGCAAGGTGACATGTGGGTTGGCTGGGGGGCATGGCCATGGTGGATGGGCTGCCTGCAGGACATGATCAGGGGTGCAGGGTTAGGTGTGGCTGCCTGCAGGGACCGTGGAGGGTGTAGAGGGAACACCTGGAAGGACCCACATGGTCAATTCACGTGTAGTACTACCCGGCACCCCCGAAATACACGTACCCTGCTGAAATTGCGTGTGGAACTTCCCGCGCACCCCGGAATCCACATATCCTGCTGAAATCGCGTGTGTAACTTCCCACGCACTCCGGAATACACGTACCCTGCAGAATTAGCGTGTGGAACTTCACGCGCACCCCGGAATCTACGTACCCTGCTGAAATCGCCTGTGGATCTTCCCGCGCACCCCGGAATACACGTACCCAGGCCAATCGCATGTGGGACTTCCCACGCACCCCGGAATACACGGACCCAGGCAATTCGCGTGTGAAACTTCCCGCGCAGCCCGGAATACATGTACTCAGGCCAATCGCGTGTGGGACTTCCCGCGCACCCCGGAATACAACGACCCAGGCAATTCACGTGTGGAACTTCTCGCGCACCCCGGGATACACGTACCCAGGCCAATCGCATGTGGGACTTCCCGCGCACCCCGGAATACATGGACCCAGGCAATTCGCGTGTGGAACTTCCCGCGCAGCACGGAATACACGTACCCAGGCCAATCGCGTGTGGGACTTCCCGCGCACCCCGGAATACACGGACCCAGGCCAATCGCATGTGGGACTTCCCGCGCACCCCGGAATACACGGACCCAGGCAATTCATGTGTGGAACTTCCCGCACAGCCCGGAATAGACGTACCCAGGCAAATCGCGTGTGGGACTTCCCGCGCACCCCGGAATACACATAACCAGGCAAATTGCGTGTGGGACTTTCCGCGCACCCCAGAATACACATACCCAGGCAAATCGCGTGTTGGACTTTCCGCGCAGCACAGAATACACGCACACGCTATTTTTCACACTGCGGGTGTCCGTGTTTGTCGCGTACCCCTTTGCACGTCATTTGTCTTAGAGGGCCACAGTATGTGGCATTCATCATAGCTGTATATAGGTGCTTTTTGTTGGCACACATTTTGGCGCACATTTATTTCAGGGGCAGGGACACTACCGCCTGCTTTCTTGTGGTGGACGTGTTTGGGCATGTGCGCTGGTTTGACCGTGCGCTGGTTTGCCCTATTGGATTCCATGAATACGTTTTGTAGGCGAGCGTGTGGGCGTTCCGTGCACTTGCCTCCTGTACTTCCCCCGTGACGCCCACATTTTGACGAGTTGTTCCCCATTCCAAGTGTTACGCCCCGTGTTCCGCCTACTTTTGTTGTGTGCGCCGCACTATGTGCGATTTCGCTCTGGCCATGGCGCACGCCGTTAGATATCCTGTGCGCCGGCGTGCGCCGCGCACTTTTTCAGCGCACATCCGATATTTTTCTTGCGCACGGCCTTCCATGAATCGATGTGCGCTGGTTTCCCTGCGATTTTCGCACTTGCACTGCGATTTTCGCACTTTTACTGCGAATCGCACGTTTTGGCACCTCTGCTCGGGAATTTTCGGCGCACATTAATTCCATGAATCGACACCTAAATATGAGGACAACGCTGAGGAAAGATGACACATTCGAGCTAAGACCCTGCTCTGTACATCCACCACAAAACTGGAGGTGAGGGTGTACAGAATAGCTTAGCGGGCAAATGTACCAGTGGTAGGAATGCGGCAGTGGGTGCATTTAGAACTTGCAGGTCACCGGTCCATTGGCAGACTATCCACTGCTGCGCTAGTAGGTTGTCTATTAAAAACACCTATTGTTTACATGGCGATTGGATTATTTAATGGAAACTGTTACAAATGCGAAATTGACACGTGCCGGCACTTGCTGCCAAGGCATCTAAGCACATGAAAGCGTAAACTACAGCTATCAAATAGCGGGCACCCTTAAAAAAATAGTATGCATGCAGGCAAAAGAGGTATTGCAGTCTTCAACCAATCTTAACTATGTTGCGGCCTGAATATCTACTTGGTGCAGTCATGAAATGCTGGTGACATGTCCAACAGAACCATCATGACCCAGGAGCGCCAGCACAACCTCGTATTGCTGTTACTGCCATCTTATATAGTAGCACCATTTTATACCAGTTTAAGCTTCAAATGGTGTTTATAGCCATGATATGCAATTTGGTATAACTTCATAAACCCATGTGCTGTGAGCATATGCCAAGTGCAGCCTCAGTCACCCACGTACTGATATCTTACACCAGCTAAAGCCTGACATGCTAGGTAAATGATGCTGCTGTTGTTTTTAATAGGTAAAAGGCTACTGGGATTTAAGCCTGTATTATGCCGCTGGATGGATAGAGTTACTAGCGGCAGGTGCTTCACTCAATGGGTTGTCTCCATCCCTTTCTCGATATTACATAACAATTGGAATAATTTCTGAAAAGAACAAAAAAGTACATAGTGATAAGTGTTTTGTTTAGTTTGCAATGACGTATTACACATGATACATAACACGCATTGACCATGCCAACAGTTTGGTATTTTGTGTAGGCAAGGGAAAGGCTTTTGCCAGGCACAGTCATAGTGGTATTAACTGGCCCTTGATGGCAGCAGGTGCAAAATGGTGTGAGAAACTGGGCATGTAATAGCAGTGCCTGGCAAATGCCTAATACTTATGCGCAAGCCAAAACTGTTGGCTTTGCCAATGCTTGTGAGTCTTTATGCTCAATCAGTTTCAGCAGGACTGCTCACATTAGTGGCAGGATCAAGAATGATTTGCACACAATGGTATGGTAGGCTAGCCAGGGCAATGCCAGTGGTTATCAGGGATTCAAAGCCTTATATCCATAATTTTTTTGTTTGGGCTATTAACTGCCTGATTCATGGAATTATTTGCTTGAAAAACACAGATTTGCGTGCCTTTATGCCCGAAAATCCCCATTCTTCAAACAGGGATTTTCAGGGAGAAAGGCGTGCAAATCTGCGTTTTTTGCACAAATAATTCCGTGAATCAGGCTGTAAGTGGTGCGTTATCCACTATAAGCCAAAATTATTTAATTGGTGTACAGATAGAAGCGAAAGGGACTGCAGCCCATGAGCATTGTTTGGTTATTTACCCACACATCAACTTCCCATGGCCACGGTAATCCCAGCTGCATTGCCACCCACTACCCGCCCCTCCCACCCAGAACTCACCCTCCTGGGATCTCATTGTGCTAGTACTATCATGCAGTAACTTCACACTTTGTTTTTATAGGGCTTGCCAGTGTTATTTCTAAGCAGTCTGCTAAGCGTTAATGAATTACTTGCTGCTGTAAATGAACATCTGGTGTAATAAAAACATCTTAACCAAGTGTGCCTTCAGCCACGTTATTTGTAAGCAATGTGTCCTTGCATCTGTTCCTTTCACTCAACTGCTATTAAAAAAGCATATAGGGATTAATTAGTTATGTGCTATTCAATTACATGATATGCTCACATACTTACATCATTTTCCAGCTGATGCTATCTCATGATCAGGTAGTATCCTTATGAGGTTGCCTAGCAAATACCTATTCGATTACTACACAAAAACCAAAAGTGTTGGCATTACTAATGCTTGTTGGTTTTAGTTTGTCTCCCTAAGTGACAGCATATATGCTCAGATGTGCATGCCTTGCTTGCTCTGCCTGGGGAATCAAGCAGCATCTCACTGACTAGGTCTATTTTTCTTCTTGTAATTGTGGTTAATTAATGTTCCCAGAGTCTTCGTCTAGCATATCTAAAATGTATTCCCCATCTCATCGCTTTTACATTTTCAAGCAGGGACCGTCCAAGGAAAGAAAGTGCTGGTTATTGGCTAATTAAGTGTCTGCACACACATGTGGCCCAACTTTTGAGTGGGGTGCCAGACATTGACAAATAAAGCACTTATAGTCTACCATCCGCCCCATCCCTTCATTTAGGCATGACAGTGCCTTGGAACAATTATCAGACTGCAGAGAGATGATAATTTGGGAGATGGGAGCATTCTTAAACAAGCATTGGTAATGCCAACAGTTTGGCTTTTGTGTTTGGTATGGGAAAGGCCATGTCATAGTGGTATGAACTGGCCGTTGTTGGTAGCAGCAAAATGGTGTGACATGGGCATATAATAGCAGTGTCTGGCATATGCCTAGTACTTATTCATAAGCCAGATGTGTTGGCTATCCTAATGCCTGTTTTAACAGGACTTCAGTGAAGGACATACATAGGGGCTGAAGGAAGACCTGCCTAAGACATTTTTTATTACACCATTAGCAGGTCTAAAGCTCCAATTAAGCCCTTAACTCTTAAAGGCTGCTCTGAGAAAACACTGCAAAGTTTGATGGTAAGGCTTGATTAAAGTAAGATCAAAGAATTCCCATGAAGCAGTGTTTTGGACGGGGAGTGGCAGGAAATGGGTGGATATGTCCATAGGGATTAGCATGGCCATGGGCAGTCAATGGGTGGGCAAATAACCAAACAACACCTACAAGATTTGTGTCCCTCCTCATTTACCATTCTCCCTTTCTGTATTTGAATGCAATAGTTTGGGCTTAAAGCGGCACCTAATAGCCAAAACTTAAAAGTGAACAATGTATTAAGCATTGTCTGCTAAATGGGGGGTAGATGGATTTGGGCATGGCAGGCTACTTGGTCTTTAATACTATCCGCCTGAAGGCACAGGGGTATTAACACTTTAAAAGCAGAGCCATTCATGGTATTCAGCCTCTATGCCCGTTCAGTTCTTGAACCCTAAGGCGTTACTAACTGCGTACTCCTGCATGCCCTAACTAACACTGTACCACTTACCAGAGCCACATGCGGCCTCAGCTGTGCATGTTTAGTAGCTATGTGCAGCCTCACTAAGTCTCTTGCATGTGTACATGCATGTGAACAGCCACATACGGCAGTGTTTGATATATGCACTAACTGTAGCACTCTCTCTCTTGCAGCATTTGAACAGCTACTATGACACATCCTGGCACAACGAAATTGCAGGAGACACACAAGGGACACTCTGGGTGGCAACTAACCTAAGCGAAGTGCTGCACTACCTCATGTGTGTTTATTATCCTGATGTGCCTTTGTATACTGTGATAGTGATATATTGTATGAGTCAGAATCAGGGACGTATGTGTGTGTGAGTGCTGTGTAACAGCTCGCTGAAAGCGTGCGCAGTGGTCAAAACCTTATCCTAACATCCCCAACCTATCCATAAAATCTCCCTAACCTCATTTCGGTTTCTCTACTCCCCCCCCCTTCCTATCCACCCATTGTCACCCTAACCCTCCTTCCCTGCTGCGGTTGCAGAGCCCAGTAGAAGCATCAACTTGCAGCAGGTCCCAAAACCGCAGTGGGGGTGGTTGATTCTTGCCACTCCTGCACCTCGGAGCTGTGGACCCTGTCACAGTACTGTATGCTAAATTATGTTATTTTATGAGTTGTGTTGTAATGTAATATATCAGCATTAATTCAACTTGCAAGGTTCTTCCCGGTGTCATCATTTGGCTGTACTGCTTATTAAATGCAACTCTATTTTCATTACTGGTGGCAACGAGTAGACATGCCTTGAGTCTGGTTCTGCAAAATAAGTATTTAGCTATGTGATGATGTTATTTTTTTAAAAGAACAAAAGGAATGTTATCACTTTCTCAAACGTTTACAAAAATCATAACATGCAACAGACACATGAACCCTCCATAAGTAGCATTTTCTGTAAGGTCGTGAAATGACACAGATGATGGTTTGAGAGACACTTTTCTTGAGGCGAAGGGTGTTCCAATTTTTTTGGGTGTCTGGGCCTATTTATTGTACCAGTCCGACCCTGGCCATGAGTACTTACCTGAGGGTTCTCGTCCTAAATAGAATGCATCTTTGTGCAGAGGCCTGGCCTGTCAGAAGTTGTCATTGTTCGGACTGGTAAGGGCTGACTTGACAAGTTCATACTGCTTGTGTAACTGTTAACAGAGTCTGTATGCAAAGTGAATCTATTATGTGCATTGCAGAATTTGTTTTGAAACCTATATGATGTAACTCCGGGGGTTAAGGCTACATCTAAACTTGTACCCAACAAAATGTGGCGGCATTCATGATGGAAACCCACACAAATAGCAATCCCGGAACTGGGCCTGAGCAGCACATTGTGTACAACAAAAGGGACACCCTCTCATGGCTGTGAGGTTGTAGTCCCACAAATCAGGGGAGTATCCAGCATGGCACGAGTTGGGGTGATCTATAAAAAAGGTCCTTTTTTAATGATGGAAATTTGGTTGTCATAAAGTGTGGTCAAAAAAGAAAGTACAACTTACTAGCCATCTTTAAGGGCTTCCTTGCACCATTCGACAATACCGCTACAGCCTGGAGTGGTTGCAGGTGGTGATTTTTGTAAAGTGGAGGATTATAAATGATTTCCTAAACTGAACGGAGTAAGCACACATGAACCAATCCACTACAGTTGTGGCCCATGCTTCCCATTAGAACATTTTTGAAATAGTCGGTTGAAATTGTACATTTCACATAATAAAATGTAGAAAAATGATATCAAGACTGAAGACTTTCCTCTTCACCTCCTCCTGCCACCCCAAACCCCATCCCGTGCTAAACCCTTCAGTCACTAGGATTGCTGGCCTGGGCCCTTATGCGTCCTTGTGGGTCTTGGCCTTCCTCCCAATCGCTTTCAGCCTCTTCCCGCTCCCAGCACCTGGCCTTGGGAACCCACTGGCCTGTGTTCCCTCCCAGAATTGCACCTATTTTATTGGCAGGCAGCCACCCTTTAATACTTTAATATGTGACCTCTGGCAGGCACTTTCCGGCTCCCGATAAGCCACTTCCTGGCAATTCCCCCCCATGGAATTCTTGGCACTTACCCCCTTCCCTTATCCTGTCTCTCTCTTGATACTTGCATGATCTGAATGCTCACAAGGCCTGGTAGGACCAGCTCTATCCTTTCCGTCGTCGTATTCTATTGCCTCGGTCCCATATTCCCTCCCCTTGCCTTGTGGGCGCTTTGAAACATAATTTCCTGCTTTATAAATGCCTTACAAATGCACAATAAAATAAAAATATGAATAAATAACAAAACAGAATTTACAGTCCTTTCTGCATGAAAGACACATGAAACACTTCAATAGATACCTGGTCACCATCATTACACAGGAGCATTTTGCAACTGGTGTTAATGCAGGCTGACCACAAATCAAATCCAAGAAGCCTCTCTAAACAATATATGCCAGCATTTCCCCACTTCCAAGTAAGTTCTGCCCAAAGCAAATAATTAGGCCTGTGCCCCTGTCATGCCATTCGTGTCTGATGAAAGTATTGAGGCTGGTCTCAACACTACATACCAGCATTGCCCCTGTAAAAACACATTTTCAAGTTGCCAGTGCTCAAGAAAGGCCTGTCTCAATAATATTTGCCCGTGCTCCTGCCTCTCATGATGCGAGAGCCCAAATCAAATCCTGCAGTATGCCTCACAATGCCCATGCTCCCTCGTTTTTGCATCCAATCTCTCTCAGTGCCCACCAACTTTGCTTTTGCCCCAGACACCCACACCCAGACACACCTTCATTCAAAGAAGCATGCAAACATTTGTTTACACATACTTCTCTTCATTTATATGAGCCTAAAAGCCAGGAATGGGCCATTATTATCACAACTGATATTGGAAGAATTGTTCTACATCTTAATACATTCAAGATGTAAACGCACCCAGTTGAGCCTTTGTGATAAAAACATCTATTTGTAGTCATCATTTCCATAGTTTGCAATGGCTATGGCCAGCTGTGGAACTACATGGAACTTCAGGGGGTCGAGGGGGAAAAATGTTTCAAATGGTGGGCAGGGCCAACTTACTTCATGATGCCTCTTTCCCACCAATCAATGTTGTTGGCAACTAGTGTCAAATTAGTAACAAATGGTGCAATTTAAAGCACATGGCACATGTCAGCATGGTAAAGCTGTGGCTGTGATGCGGTGTGCGGTTGGCCTTGTCAATTGGTAGTTCATGGTGCACGTTCATCTGCATTTTACCATCATCCCATCTAGACCTGAGTGGCACTAGAGTTCGAGTCTTTGAGGTGTCAGCTGGCATTTAGAAGGGAGGTTCCGGGCAAATGAATAGAAACAGTGGGCCCTACATGTATTCCCTGATATTATTTCACCTTATGTTGAATCATTTAGCCCAACATCACATAATAGGAGATAAGAAGGAAGAAAAGTTTGAGAAAAATATTTAGCATGAAGACATAGAAATAAATGTGACAATTGCGATGTTTCCAAAGTGAAACAGATTTCCCCCAGTAATTGGGTGCTTTCTTGGGCAAGACATGGTATCAATAACTCCCTCACATACCTTCTACTACCAACCTTAACTGACAACACATCTCGACACACAGCTCAAGCACTGACACAACAAAGGTTACACCATGGAACCTACACCACCTGAATACACGTGTCTACACTAAATGATCCTATACACCACACTAACTCACCACAGACAGACCAACACAACTCTCCACACTTCTTAAACAGCCCTTTGACAGACACCACAATGAACTACACAAACTGTTTTCATTGGTAAACTGGAGCATACATTAAGCACTGCTCCAGACAACCCACAACATATCTAAAACCTACAAACCACAGAAAGCCCTATCTTTTCAGATTTGCACATATCAACGTTGCAAGAAAGCAACCTGGCTGTGCTGCCCCTCCTTCTAAGTTAAGCAGACAGCCCACCTCTTGCAGATAATGGAGCACCAAGAACCTGTAAAAATGGCAGAATGTGGGCTGTACAAGGCTCGATAACGTAGAATAAAAGTGCATATCAAAACAAAGAGTCTCACTCATTCTCCTGTGGGGCGGCACTCTGGACGTTTCAAGGGTCTATATGTTTTTACTGCATACATTTATACTGCATTTCTTAACCAATTTATTTGACCCACAATGCAGGGGGGTCCACCCCCATCCACACCTACGCTCTCCCCACCCTTACTGACTCACCCAAACAACCCCCCATGAAATTTGCAGCAGACAATTGGTTAATAGAAAGATGTTGGTGTTAAAAATACTGGATACTCAGTCCAAGGAACTTTGGTGATTGGCAGTCACAGGAGAGGAAATGAACGTTGGTTAAACACAGTCAGTCCACCATAGTAGAATCTCTGGTGCACTGTCTGGCTGGTCAGACTATATATCTGTCTGTCAATTCAAGTCTTAGCAGACTGAAGGACAGCTAGTGCAACAATAACACAATTCTAAGTGATGGTCTCGGGGCGACTAATAGTGGAGTATGAAGAGGAACACGTGTGTCCCTAAAATCATGAAATCTGCCCCATTGTAATGGAGTCTTATTTTGAATAGTGTGAACTTAATCACTTCTTAGGACTCCAATGTTTGCAGTTAAGTCACTGTGAGGTTACACTATTTGTCTAGGATTGCACACTTTGTTTAAGCATTGAAGCCAGGCTTTTAAGCAACTCTGCAAAATTAGGCATTAGACCACATACTGTACAAGTTTTATTTGGTACACATATTGAAGCTTTGGATTTCAAGGTCTACAATAATGCTGTCTTGTGGTTAATTGCAAAATACATAAATCATACAGTAAATCAACCTGGCAATATGTAAATCCTCATTGAAACACGATAAGCAAAAATAATATCAATGTGGCATTATTTCCACATTCTGAATGGAAAACTGCAAGTCCCTGAATACAAAGATTGCAAGTTTAAAGTTCTCCTCTTCTACCACACTGTATTTAAGCATTTTAAGTCACACATTAAAAGAAGGTCACAGGAAGTGTTCATGCTGTATGTATGTACCCTTGTAACTAAGCAAACTTACTTACCTCTGTAACAGCGCCACCATGCCTAGGGTGTGTTGTGTGCTATATAAATAAACAAAAACAAAAGAAAGAAAAATGAGCATATACATTGTTTGCTTGAAACTTACAGCTTGCTGTTATGCATGATGTTAAGAACGTTTTACTAAATACTTAAAAGCAAAGCCTTCTTTTTCATGTTAAGCTAGTAGTCATCATGGATTTAAAATCATGTTAACAGAACTTTACTATGTTGCTCACTTTAATTGTCTAGTAGCAGACACAGATGTGGTAGGTAACGGGTAGGCTTAGAAGGGAGGCAGTGCTAAGTAGCAGACACAGATGTGGTAGGTAACGGGTAGGCTTAGAAGGGAGGCAGTGCCAAGTAGCAGACACACATGTGGTAGGTAACTGGTAGGCTTAGAAGGGAGGCAGTGCCATTTTTGATTGCAGAACCCACACCACACTTTTTTATTTTTGGAAAGTAAAACAGCCTTGTTTAATCCATTTAACAATACTACGCATCATCACTACAGTATAAACACGACCCTATTAATAAACAATTATAGCATAACCACAATAGGTCCATTTCAATAATTCATAAAACGTATTTACAGTGGTTCCTCCTTGTGACAGGCAGTCCCAGGTGGAACTGCCAACTCTGCCCCCTTGCTGTTTAGTACAGCGGTGAGGTCCCCCTACGTTGCCACAGACCTCGCCCGCCATACCCTAGGTTGGGGGGTGATCCCAGGACACTTGTTCGATCTCTTCCGCCTCCTGGCCCCACACCCCTTTATTGGTCCCCCTTGCCATCAGGCCCACTTTGCCGGGCTTAAAACATCTTAGTGGAAGGCAGACCGGGCCCTTGCCACTTTACCTAACCAGCCTCAGGGTCGCAGCCCGGGAGGTGCTAATTACTGACCACCTGTTCCACTCCCACCTGCCAACCTCCACTGCTTCCTCATCGGCCTGGGCGGGTGGGATGGAAACCGGATGGGCATCTTTTGGTATGGGGGCTGAGGCCCCTGTAGTGGCTACCATTCTTCTAGCTGAGGGAGTGTTACAACACCCTCAGCCAGTTTCGGGCAGCCGCTGTGCCCGCTGCCCTACTCCCCAGTCTTTCTGGTGCCTCCCGCCACGCCCACCTAGTGGTCCCTTCACTGGGGAGGGGACCCACGTCCAAGGAGTGTGGGCTCCATCACTGTACAATTGATTAATCACTCATGCCTAGAGAAGGGACTGCCAACAAAATAAATGTTTTATAAAGCAATTCAGAGGCTATTGTTAAGGTGACTTTTGTCATCTGCATATTGGCCTGCTCATGACAGCTCCGAAGGGAAGGAGTCCCTTCAACAATGTCCCAAAAGGAGAAGTGGGTGGGCGCAGCCATTAACTTAAACTGCTGCTCATTAGCAGGGCATTGCCATAAACACAGGCAAGTGTAAAAACTGCCGCCCAGAATGCTTAAGAATGACTGCCCAGGCCACTCTCTCACACGTCATAGTCCCCACTTGGAGAGGCAGCAGCAGTGTCAACAATCCCAGACCACTCTGAAATGTCCGTTTTTTTGGACATTGCAGCCCGCTGCCGGAGCAAGATTCCCCCAGGGTTGGTACGGTACTGCCAGAAAGCATTGATTTGATTGAAATGTTATGACGCGCTAAATCGCCCAGAGGTATCAGAGCGCACAGAAACCCAGACATAACAAACATATAAAAATGGAAACAGAAAAAACAAACAATAGAATTAGTCAGGGTCAAGCTTGAACAGTTGAGTCTTAACTCCTTTCTTAAACTCAGAAACGGAGTTAGCCGGCCTTAAATGAGTGGGAAGCTTATTCCAGGCTAAGGGGGCCTGTACATCGAACATAGTGCCGTCAAAGCTGGAGTTTAAATCTGGGTTGTATGAGTTTAGAGGCATTGTAACAACGCAATGAGCAACCCACTCTGCAAGAAGATAGCCAATCAGACAGATATTGGGGCGCATCAGTATTGCAACACTTATAAGTAAGTGATAGAATCTAATGCGCAACACGCTCTTTTACAGGTAGACAATGGAGTTTCCGTCTGGCCACAGCAACATGATCTCTGCGAGAAAGACCAAACACAGCTCTAACAGTGTTATTCTGTGTAATTTGAAGCGTGTGAAGGTTTCCTTTTGTGGTACAGCTAGCAGACTATTACTGTAGTCAAGACGTGAATTAATCAAAGCTGTGGCAAGCAAACACTTGTTTTGCACAGAGATATATGGTTGAATGTGATTAAGGAGTTTGGCCATACAACTAAATGCAGCTTTATGAATTCTAATGCACGCTAAAACAACTGATGGCGAGTATTCTTATCTTTTACTAAATATTTGATATGATGGAGCTGCAAAGATTGATGCTTGTTTTCATTGAGACTGCCCAATGACTTGATAACAAGTGACTTAAATCTTGCTCTCCAATGTTTGTTTTATTGACAGTTGAACAGTTTTTTTTTATCTCTGATTGTAAATTGATGTTGTTTACATGAGATTGAATGCCAATGTAAAATTCTTCCAAAATTACTTGAGCTTTTTGTATTCTATTACTTAGATAAATATTTCTTAACATATTGGTTGCCATTCAAATTTCATCTTGGTTGTCAAACATTCATTTGTCATAGTAAATTGATACACATTCATTATCCTTAGGAACATTCATAATTTTTCACATTTTCATGAATTTTCTCATGATCCCCGGACATGTGTGTCTCCATTTAAGATAATGGTTCTTCAGGAGGATTTTTAATGAATTATGTTCTGAAATTTGTCAGAACAAGAGACAATATTCCGAATTAGACTGGCTGTGATTTATGGTTTGAGTTTATTCATGAAATACATTACCAAAACAAAATGCTGATTTCTTATCATTTAAACTTAATCATTCGAAGGTGCAATTACATTCGAGAGTTCCTGTGTTTCGAAAACAGTTGTGCTTCCATTTAACAGAGCACTATTGACTATTGGGCTCTCGTTTTTATCTGGATTCTGTTTTTCGCAAATACCTGGTTCAAAGTAAATAACCATGTTATCTAAAGGTTCCTTTCTATCCATTATCGCTTACAAACAGGCAAAAACAAGACTCTTCTCATCTTATAATTCAATTATTCTTTTGATTCCTTTCTGTGTTGCTCTGTATTTTCAACGGTATGGTAACCGATTGCAAATTCAATATGTCCACTATTTATGCAAAACGTAATGACGTAAGCACGTGACTGTCATGCGTGCCGACGTCATTGCGCTTCAGTGTCCATTTTGGATCTGGATATATTTTTAGAATCAATATTAACATCCCTTTTACCTTGAATGTGTGTATTCCTTTTATAGAATGTTACAGATTTAGTACTTGATGTATTGACATTACACATTTGTTGGAAATGTTTCCATGATTTTTAATTTTGTAAATTATGCTAGTGAAAAAAATCATTGCCGGACAGAAAATGATTGAACGTCATTCAACAAAAATAATAGTGATATAATGACAATAAATAAATAAACAGTTGTGTAACCAAATACAAAAACTAACATTGGTCTTCATTCTTCATGTTATATATATAATTATAAATATGCATGGTTTCTTGACACTTGTGTTGAGTTATAAAAAATGACCAATTTATGGGCTTCATTCCGAGTTTGGAGGTAGCAATGGCGCTATTTGTGCCATGACTGCCTCCAAACCCGGGTCCGTGTCCTGTCTGGGTGAATGGGGACTTACTGGGACATTCCGAACTGTGCGGACCCGGTAATCCCTATTCAACCAACCATTACCCATTCCCATTTGAGCCCCCATAGGGCTCAATGGGAATGGGGTAGGCGCTAATTATGGGCCCGTAAATTACGGGCCCGTTATTAGCGCCCTGGTCCCTTAGCGGGACCCGCAAAGGACATGTGGCCAGACCACATGGCCTTTGCTGGTCCCTCTAAGGGACCTCGGAATTGGGCGGTAAGGGTTTAACGGCACCAGTCTCCTTACCGGTGACCGTGAACCCTTACCGCCCAACTCGGAGTGAGGCCCTCTGTGTCCGAATTTAATCCTGTATTTCAACAGTCCATGAGGCATTTCCAATTCACCTTTCTCTGTCTTAAAAGTTTTTCTGTGTTTCCAACTCTTGCATGAGTGTCTATATGTTCAATCCGAAAAACTTTATATCTTTGATTTGATCTTGTGTCTGTTCAGATAGAAAATGTTGGCCTAGAGGATATCTGGAATTTTTCAGTTTTTATTGTACGTATATGTTCTGCAATTCTTATTTTAAGTGGACGTATCGTACTTCCAATATATGTTTTTGAACATACACATTTGATGGCATAGAAGAACACATTTTGTGTTGCAGTTGATAAAATCTTTGAGCATGTGTTTTTGGCCATTAGGCATCACAATCTTAGTTATTCCATTTTCAGAGTATTGGCACACGGCACAATTGCCACATTTATAATTGCCCGCGAGTTTACTTGATTGCCACATCCTAGTTTTGCCTTTGGTCTTCCTGGTTTTCTCAAAATTTGATGGGCACAAAATGTGTTTCATGTTCTTAGCTCTCAGGTAAGTGATACATGGAGAATCTTCCAAATGTGGTGCTAAGTATGAGTCTAATAGTATAAGATGCCAATGTCTTTTTAATATTTGTCTGAGTTGATGAGCTTCTGAGCTGTATGTTGTGATGAATCTCAATTTTTGCTGTCCTTTATTCATTTATTGCTTTAGTTTATTTTGTAACAATTCTATCCTTGTTCTTTGCTTGGTTTTGTTGTATGCTTTTTTTTAGAAGTTTATAGGTGTAACCTCTTTGTTTTAATTTTGTAATTGCTGATGTTAAATGTTTATTGAATTCTCCTTGTTGAGTGCAATTGGTATTTATCCTCACAAACTCCCCATATGGTGTGTTGTTCGATATGTGTAGAGGATGATTACTTTTGGCATGTAGAATGCTATTTCCAGATGTGGGTTTGATGTAGAGAGTGGATTGAATCTGATTGTTTTCGATGTACAACTCTAAATCTATGAAATTGATTATGTCTTCACTTTCTTCCATGGATAATTTTAGATTGTATTGATTGTTATTTAAGTATTCATGATATTCTGACAATGACTTTTTGCTGCCTTTCCATATTACCAAAATGTCATCTATGAATATTCCCCAGTAAATCACTTGATTTTCTTGTGTGAAGGAAGAATGTTGCCATGCATGTTGAAGTTCATAGACTCCCATGTAAAGAGTTGCATAGGCTGGGGTTTAATGCCCATTGCAGTTCCCTGCTTTTGTCTGTACATTTTCGATGTTGAACAAAAATATATTATTTGTTAGCGTGAAGTTAAGCATCTCACATATTATTTCATTTTGTGATAAGTAGGAAATTGATCTTGTTTTAAGAGATGGTTGTGTTGTTTCAATCCCTTTGGTATGTAATGTACTGGTGTATAGTGCAGTTTGTTTGTTTGTTTATTTATAGTGCACGCCACACCCTTAGGTATCGGCGCATTACAAGAAAGTGCAGTTTCATAGTTACACAAAGCCACAATAAAATAGGCAGTACAGAATATATAACATATGTACACGATACACAGTAAGAAAAAACAGAATAAGGTTGTTATTTACAGGTAAAGACAATTAACAATATTTATAACAAATGATACTTTGTACAGGTGGGGGGCAGCATGATGTGTGAGGTACTCGGAGATGCTGAGCAGAGTTCAGATGGAGGAGGGCTGGTGAAACTAATAGGGAGGATCCTTAGTGATGAGCCAGTTCTTCATCTTTTTTCTAAAGCTGTGGAAGGATTGATTAGTTGTTAATGTAGAGGGGAGAGAGTTCTAAATGTGGGCGGCTAGGACCGGGAAGCTACTGCTGCCTGCTTTTTTAAGTTTATATCTAGGAACTTGTAGGCATCCTGAGCTGGAGGATCTGGTGAGTCAAGTGCAGCGTTTTATCGAGAATTTATCAGTAAGATACTGTGCGGCTGAATTATTGAGGCATTTATGGGTTAAAGATGCTGTTTTTAGTTGAATTATTTCCTTGATGGAGAGCCAGTTATTATCCCTTCTTATAGTAGTGATGTGTTGTCTATGAGGAATGCTCAAGTCTGTCCTGAGGGCGTTATTCTGCAGGATCTGGAGTTTCTTGGTGATGTGTTTATTGGCCCCTAGATATAGCGTATTACAGTAGTCAATTTAGGATAAGACTAAGGCTCTGGCCAGAGGAATGCAGCTTTTACTGAAAGGAAGGGTTTAGAGGCCTGAATGAGTTGCAGGTATATGCAGTTGCTGAAGCTGTTGCGCTGACCTGTTTGCACATGTTTAAGGAGGAATCTAGGTAAAAACCCAATGTTTTTACCTTGCTGGTGACTTGAACAGTGTTTCCATCAATATTAAAAGATTGGTATTGGTCACCCAGTTTGGCAATATTGATCGGAATGGCTAGGAGGAGGAACTCTGTTTTCTCATCATTCAGGCACAGACCATGTGTGGCCATCCATGCCTGCATGTTGAGGTAGATTCCGTTTATCAGGGCTAGGTCCCTGTCATAGTCACATGTCAATGGGATAAGGATCTGGGTGGCATCTGCATAGTTTATGTAGGTGACACCCAGATGATCCAGGTCATCAAACAATGGTTTGGTAAATGCATTGTACATGGCTGGTGTTACACACGATCCCTGAGGGACTCTGCATGATATGGGGATAGGGTTTGCTGTGGGCGATGCAGAGAAAACTCTCATCAACCTATTGCTTAAGAAGGACTTGATCCAGGCTGTTGCTTCTGGTGAGAAGTGCGCCGTTGTGGAAAGGTGTTTGCATAGGATCTTGTGGTCAGCCAAATCAAAGGCAGCCATAGATCCAGCAGGAGCAAGAGGGCTGAATTTCCTTTATCTTTGAGGTCGTCAATTTGTATCTTAAGGTCAATCAAGGATGTTTCTGTGCCACGTTGTGGCCTGATTGACGGAGCCCGAGTAGTTTGTTAGACTCCAAGAAGTTTTGTGTTTGATTATAGTCTGCTTTATCTATAATCTTCAACCGGAATGGCACTGTGCTGATTGGTCTAAAATGTGTGGGTTTGTTAGGATCGAGAGATGGCTTTTTTAAAAGAGGAAGCACCCATGAATTGTTCAAGTTAGTGGGAGGGTGCATGTGCGGAAGGAAGCATTAATAAGCAATGTGATAAAGGGAGCGAGTATGCTCGCTGCATCCTTGATGACAGAGCCTGGGCATGAATCCCCTTGGCAGTTTGATGGTTTGAGGGAGCTATCACTTTTAACACCTCTTGGGGCGATACTGGTGTAAATTTAAATTGTTGAGTCAAGGTAGGAATGTTAAGACTTTGTTTTGGGTATTATCTTGCAGTGGCAGTTAAGGTTTTTTGTCGATGATTTTCTTTTGGAGCAGCGTAATTTTATTGGCCAAGGCATCCTGGATTTTTGTGCACCAAATTTGGTCCTTGGAGCAAAGATCTGTAGGTGGGTGGGTGATTCGAGTTCTCTGAGGATAGTAAAGAGTTCTCTTGTGCTAGAACTGCCTTTATCAACCCGTTCAATATAAGTATCACATTTAGCTACAAGAATTTCTTCTTTATAGTTATCAGTGATTTTTAAGAGGATCTCTTTTTTGAAGGTAGATGGGTTATTTTACCAGATAGTTTCGTATTTTCTTTTTTATTTCCTTAGGTCTTTAAGTTTAGGTGTGAACCGTATGTTCAGGTGAGCAGTCGGCTTACTCTTGCGCTTTTTTAATGTGTGATAGAGTCTAGTGCATTGTTGATGGTTTTAATGTACAGTTCTACTAATTCCTCAGGATCAGTAGGTTGTAGTGGTGCAGATATGGGTTCACCATAATGTTTTTCTTGTTTCTGGTTGGAATGGAAGAAGCTATGACATTCATTTTCAAGGGGGGTATACAGTCTAGCAGATTGAATGTCAGTAGGCAGTGGTCCGTCCAAGATAATGGTTCAATAGATGTTATATTGGCTGTGCAATTATGATCTGCCACCCAGTCAAGGGTTCTTCCTTTGTCATGTGTGGGTAGGAGAACTCTCTGTGTGAGGCCTAGCTCAGTCAAGGAGTTGGCTAGGAGCAATGCAGAGTGGTCAGAAGGATCATTAAACCCTAAATTAAAATCACCTAGTAAGAGGATTTACGATGAAGATTTGGTATTGGCCGAGATCACATGATACATTTCTCCTTCAAATGAGCCTAAGGGACCCAGAGGTCAATAGATTAAATGCATTGTTAGTGTCTGAAGTAGAGAGTGGAAGTGTCATAGTCAATAGTTCACACGATGAAGTATGGTCTTGGGGGACAGTTCTAAGGCCCAAGGAGGCTTTAGCGATAAAGGCAATGCCTCCACCTCTAGGTGACTCTTTCTCTGATCTGAGAACTGTGTAGCTGCCCAGAGTAGCAATAAGGAGGCACTGGCCTGCTGCTGCATGTAGCCAGGTCTCGGTTATTGTGAGGAAGTAACATTTTTTATTGAGAATCAGATCAGCAATTTCAGCTGCGTGGGCAACTAAGGATCTCGCAATGATTAGTGCTCGAGTAATAGTTGGGTGGCTGGTATTATTAATGGAAGGTTTAGGTAATATAGGAATGTGCCTAGTTTTAGTGGTGGATTTAAGGTTTTTAGGCAGAGGCTTTTTAAGGCTTTGCGGTGAGTTGTTGGTGGGTATGGCGGAGCGCAGTAAATTGTATGATCTACCTAATCTAGAGCCGAGTCTAGTGTTTCTTACTCGGGTTGGGCACGGAAGATTCAAAGCCTGTAGTTTAGGGCTAGTGTCAGAGGTGCTGGAGCTAGTGTCTTGGATGGTATCCCCTAACATGATGTAATCATTAGGGGCTAGTGTAGGTGAGGCAATGTTAGACTGACCATTGGTATATATCGGCTTCAATGGTGGTAAGAATAAGGTAGGCTTGATCTCCTTGATGTTTTTCAATGGAGGGAGGAAGGATGTGGGTTTGACATCTTCGTCTATAAGAGAGAGTTTGGGCATAGTTATGGAATCACTGTATGTATATGTCAGTGATCAGTGATCAAACATCACCAGTCTGTAGTCAGTTTCCCAGTGTATCAATCCAGCTGTTGTATTACATCTTTTGTATCTTTTATGAAAGAGGCAAGTCCAGTTACTAAAGGTTGTTAATGTTTATCAATGTATTCTGATATAGGTTCTGTTATAGAACCTATACCATTTATTATGGGTCTGCTTGAAGGTAGTAAATCATATTTTTTATGTATTTTGGGCAAGAAATAGATACTTGCAAAAATTGGATAGGGATTTTTCATGTAATCATATTCTTCGTCTGAAAGTAGTCTTCTTCATGCCAATATGTACTCATGGATTCCCATTCTTGAATTAGTTTGGGCAAAGGATTTTCTTTAAATTTTTTGTAGCAGTCGCTATTGTTCAGATATACTTATGCTATTTGTATGTAATCTTCTGCATTTAAAAGTACTATCCGACCACTTACATGCAGCTTTGACCTGAGTGACCTGCGGCTTCATGGAAAGTTCGGCATTTAGTGTCATGCCCAAGGTCTTACCTGATCTGGCAACTTTAATTTTGGTGTCGGCTATGATAAAACTATCATAGTCTGAGCCCAATTTTTTTATTTTATTCCAGGGAGCAATGATCAGAAGTTCAATTTTTGGGGCATTCAGGGCAAGTGAGTTGGAAGCCATCCAGTCCTGAATGGTTTGGTAGATGGTATTGATGGCTTTAGTATCCATGAAATTACTTTCTGAAAGTTCATTTATGACCTGGGTGTCATCAGCGTAGTTGGTATATTGAACACCCAGGTCTTCATGGAGTCGAAGAAGAGGCATGGTTTGTATATTAAATGATGTAGGCAAGATACAAGAACCCTGCGGCACCCCACATGTGACAAGTGCGGGCGTGGAACTGGTGTTATCCACTGCCACTTGTGCATATCTGGGACCAAGAAAGGATGCAATCCACTACATGGCAGGGTAAGAACAATATGCCTGATCGACTAATCTAGTTACCAACTGAGAGTGATCAATCAAATCAAACGCTGCGGATAGGTCAAGTAGCATAAGGAGTGCTGGTTTACCCTTATCCACAATACCCGCAACGTTTGGCTTGAGATCCGATAGTGCAGTTTCTGTGCCGTATTTGGCCCTGAAGCAAGACTGCTTTGGGTTAAGAAGCTGGTTGCTTTCCAGAGAATCTTGCAGTTGCAAATAGGCCACCCGATCTAAGATCTTTAGCATAAATGGCACATTTGTAATTGGTCAGTAATTTTTAAGGTTCTGAGGATCCAAGGTACTCTTTTTCAATAACAGAGTTACTCATGACTCCTTAAAAGCCGCAGGCACATTAGCTTCCTCGAATGAAATGTTAACAAGACGAGTGACCCATGGTGCCAATGTTTCAATGCAGTCCTTAAAAAGGCTAGATGGACAACAATCACATAAACAAGATGTAGGTTTCATTTTGGCCTCAATCTTGCATATTTGATCCTCAGAAGAGGGCTTGAAGAAATAAATCGTCTGTACTAGACCCTTGTTGACAGGCTGTGCAGATATATCAAGCAGATTAGACTGACCTGGTGTAATATGCAAAATTTGATTTACCTGGTAATCGATAGATTTTTTTGTACCCTAAGGTTTTTAAATTGACTTTGTTGTCTATCAACTGACACCAGTCGGCATCCTTCTGTGTGATAGTACCTAATTGAGATTTGCTTTCAAATTCCTTTAGGATTGTGAATGATTTTGCAGAAGAGATACTGGTGTTATAGCTATCCGATTTTGCTGTATTAATAGCTTGTTTAAGGCTGGCTGCTAGACATTTGTAGGCAGTATGACGCAGGGGAGCAGGATTTTTCCTCCATTTTCTCTCTGCCTTGCGTTTATCACGACAAGATAGAATCATCAAAACAAGAATTTGTATTGGTTTTGATTTTAACTAGTCAAGCTTTCTCGGGTGCAATGTCGTCGATGACATACTTGAGCGTGTCAGTAAGATGATTGGCCAGGTCATTGGATTTTGTGAATAAGTGCACAGGCTTCAATTGACGTGATAACTGAGAAGAGAGCAATTGGGGAGTGAGTTTCTTAAAGTTTCTGGTGGAGACATATATGGCCCTCATTACGACCCTGGCGGAAAGTAACTGACATGACCGCCACAGCGTAAATAGCGTTTCCGCCATAGCACGATGGAGCAAAGTGCGGCTAATTCCGACCCATCGGGCACGAGCATAACGCCATGGCGGAAGTGCAAAGTCCGCGATGGCGGAAATGGCCCCAAAACGCCCCTTACCGCCGTCGTACGCCGCCCTAGGTGCAACTCCGCCACCCATCTTAGCGGTCACCGTAATGAGCGAGCAGCGCAAATTACGGTCACCGTAAATATACGGAAACGGAAGTAAAAACATGGGGCCGGAACGGGAAACAGCACGCCGTACACCTATAAAATCAGAATCCCAACACAACCATCAAAAATCCGACCCTGAGACACATCCCAACCCGTTAGCCACCACAGTGAAAAAAATAAATATGGGAAAAGCTGCTAAAAAAGCGTGCGATCGCAAGCGGCAGGTCCACTTCTCCCATGAGGAACTCACCGTGCTCACAGAGACCCTCCAGGAGAATGCTGCCGTCGTCTTCTCGACGCAAATGACCAGGACGGCACTTGCGAACAAGAAGGCCATATGGGCCCTGGTGGCACAGCGGGTAAGTGCGGTGGGGACCGCACCCCGCACCCCACAGCAATGCAGAAAGCGATGGGACGACTTGCGGATACGCGTCCGGAGCATACTTTCGGCCAACCGAAACATTGCCACAGCCACCGGGGGAGGATCGGAATCACCCATCAAGTTGACCCCCTGGGAAGAAATCTGTGCCTCCACCATTGGAATGGAGAGCATAGAGGGAGTCGGAGGGATGGAGAAAGGAGTGCAGACATCCGAAGAATCAGGTAGGTGGCCCAGAAAAAACAATGCTAAATCCACAATGTCCAATCATGTGAAGTACCATGTGTCCCCATAGTGCAATAGAAACACATGTCCAGGAGAACGTCCACATACATTGCCATGATAGCGCCCTTCAAAAGTCAGATCAAATACATAAATAAGTAAAAATCCTAAAAACACCCTCTACATGTGCAGCATGCACACCCTAACTGCAGGCTGCAAAATAACTGCATCCTCAATCCACACAAAAATGAGACCACCTCCAAGGCCCTGACCCAAATCACCCTCAGGTACCACCCCAATGCATGTGATACATTGCCATTCCAATTTCCACAGACCCATAAATAACGCTCGCCCTCCTTTACTCCACCACAGGGTCCGAATCAAACGACGAGCTACAGGACACCCCTACCAGCACACCTGCAAAGAGGGCCAAGACCAACGGCCAAAGACCCTCCACCTCAGCTGCACGGAACAAGACATGGCAGCAGCACAAATCAAGTGGCAGCACACTGGAGGGGACTTCAACAGGCACCCCAGCAGCCAGCATGTCCACAACAGCAGCACCACAGGTCCCCCCAATGGATGCCACAGAAGGCACTGCTTCTGGTGGCAGCAGCACCATAGGTGACACTGCTTTCATGCCAGCATGCTCCGACACAGAAAACGGTGCTGTAGATGTAGGATCCATCCATGACCTGTCTCAATCCCCCTGTTTGTTTCATCCTGTACACCATGAGGAAACCACGCAGGGGCACCCACAAGACGACGACTGGCCAACCCCCACAAGGCCTGTGGCAAGGCAACATGAGGTGATCAGCCCCTCTGTGACACCACCGCAAATGGGCATGGCCCAGCAGAGGCAACAGTCCCTCGAGCAGATGATTGTGCAACAGCAGCAACTGGCCACGCTCCTCAAGGAGCATGCTGCTGAATGTGGGGGTTCTAAGGCAGCCATTGAAACATCTACTGAGACACTTAGGGCAGAAATGGAGCGAAGTACAGAGACACTAAGGGCACAAATGGAGAGAAGCACCGAGAGCCTGAGGGGGGAACTGCATGCGACGTCCAAAGACGTATGTGGTGAACTTGCCGCTGTGCGCCGTGTGCTCACTGAGCTCTCACAAACCCTTAGGGACATGCATGGACGTGAGCAGGCAGAGACATCATCCGTTACAAGTTCCGTCCAGGGCAGCCCCCAATGTAGATCTGGGAGGAACCTGCGCTCCACAGGTAGGGGTGCCCCTGATACCCGGAGAGGGGGCTTGCAATAGCGACTGCCCACTGACACTGAGCATCTTTGGACACTGGTGTTCGGGGGGGAGGTAGGAGGGTGGAGGGGGTGTGTTGTGCTTCTTTGGGTGGCGGGTCGATTGGGTGTGTAACATCATTTCACATTTGCTATACATTTCTTCATATTCATCCAATGAGATGTGTGGACATTGATCTTTGTGTACGAGGGCTTTCTTGGCGTACAGTCCACATTGTGCATGTTCCAGACACACACAGTGCCACAAGTCCCGTGTCCATGTAACAGCCACCAGGCGTGAGTGCTAGAAGCATGCATCTATGAGATTCTGACGAATTTCACGGACCTCCTGTGCCTCGCGGACTCCTTGAGGTGCTGCCACATCCCCACCCACATCTTGACCATCTTCAGGTGCTTGCAGTTCTGCGTCAGGGGGCATGGCCACATTTCTACGTACGCACATGTTGTGTAGCATGACACAAGCCATGACCATCTTTGCCACCTTCTCATGGCGGTACAGGAGTGCCCCACCAGACCTGCTGAGGCAGCGGAAACGAGCCTTCAGTAGGCCGAATGCCTGTTCTATGACTACACGGGTACGTGAGTGGGCATGGTTGTAGTCCTCCTCAGGCTGGGTCTGTGGGTTCCGGATTGGTGTAAGGAGCCATCTCTTCAGTGGATACCCGGCATCACCTGTATGTGGACAAAGAAGGATGTTTGTGGAATAACATTGCTACGTACGCATCCCCCCCCTTCCTGCCACGTCATTGACGCATCACCTACCCCACATTCACATGCATCAAATGAGACTCACCGAGTAGCCAGGATCGGTGCCCTGCGTGTCGCTCCATGTAGCGTGGTATTGTAGAGTTCCTCAAGACCATAGAATCATGGGTTGATCCTGGAAATCGGGCACAACAATGTGTAAAGATCCTGTTTGAGTCACACACCATTTGTACATTGATAGAATGATATTGTTTCCTGTTGCGGTACTGGGCCTCCATGGCATGTGGGACAACCAATTCCACATGGGTGCAGTCGATGGCACCAATGCAACCCGGTATGCCGCCAAGTGCATGGAATCCCACTTTTGTGTTTGTAAGCTCCTGCTCCGAGCGTGGTAAAGAGATGTAGTCGTCTGTGTGCTTCAGGAGGGCATCAAGCACTTGGAATAGTGTCCGTGACAATAGTGGCTGTGAAATGCCATGCAACTGTCCGACTGTGTGCTGGTAGGTGCCTGTGGCCAGGAAGTGGAGTACAGACGCCACCTTCAGTAGGGGTGGGATGGCGGTTGGGCTATCTATCATGCTGACAAGGTCAGCGTGTGTCATGTTGACAATGGCGGTTATGGTTTCCCGGTCCAAACGGTAGAGGGTGTGGATCTGCTCAGCAGTGAGGTTGAACGGATTAGCTCGGAGGCGTGGGATTGCGGGCTGCCTGCGTGGTGGTAGTGGCTGTGCTGGTGGGCCTTGCTGCCCGTGCCTTGCCCTCCTCCTCCTCCCACTTCGTCTCCTCTGTGCGGCCGGTTGTTGTAGTAGTTGGTGTTCGTCTTCTTCTTGAAGTTGGAGTACTTGCAGTGCTATCAGGTCCCCCAGGCCCAACATCGCTAGTCCTGTCGGTAGCATTTTGGAGTGGGTGTGGTTGTGGGAGGGGTTTGGGTGTGCAATTTATGTGTTTTCAGGCTGTATAGCCTCCACCTGTGGTGATTCATTCCACCTGTGCCAGCTGCAGTAACTATTGGGCGAGCACGTCCCGCACACAACGCTGCAATTTGACGCATGGCATCTTGCAATTACAATCATGTATTTAATCCCGATGGCAGTGAAATATTGGTTTATATGTTAATTTTGCTATTGTTCCATTTTTTAACATACTATATTTGCAGTCGCGAACAAACTAGTGAAGGGTCAGTGGAATGTAGTACTCGATGAACGGTGGACCCTCATGCAGCACTGTACCGACGTTCACCGACGGGCGGGGAGTCCCATTAGTGATTGGAGCCAGTTACCATTTTCACACACAGCCGCACTACATAGATGTATTTGTGAATTCAAGCGTTCACAGATGCCTTTTCGACGTGATGTTGCAAATGAGGAATTCGAAGGACAGCGCTTTTGGTTTTCAACTAGCGGCGAGGAGACGCCCACAGGTCTGACAGGGAATATAACGTTCTATTGTTGAATGTCCTTGGGACAGGGCCCATGACGAGAATGCAATGGTTGATATGAATTGAATGGGATGCGCAATAGCGTAGTGGTCGATAAGGCAGGACGTTCCCAATTACATGTTATTTCACTACACTAGAAATCCGGCCAGGAGCACAGTGGATTTTGCAGACTGCATTACGCACAGACTCAATGGAAATTTCAAATGTTATGTGAGTAAATATTCAGGCGTTTTTATACCGGGATGAGGGAATGATGAATGGATGCATGGACAGATGATTTAATTGAGGGTTTGCCATGTACATGGCTTTTTGGAATCTATCCCCTTCCCCTGCGCTATGTGATGCAATGCTGCCATAGTGGGACCATCGTCTATCTGCCCTTGTTGAACCCTCCCTGTCTCGACGCGCCTTCAAACACTTGTGTCTATGCACGTTACCAATCCCATCAAATGGATTCTGTTTTAACAGACGCATGCACACAAACACTCGTTTGTGATAGTGTATTCACCTCGATTTATATCGTTATGA
Source organism: Ambystoma mexicanum (assembly GCF_040938575.1). Lineage (NCBI taxonomy): Eukaryota > Metazoa > Chordata > Amphibia > Caudata > Ambystomatidae > Ambystoma > Ambystoma mexicanum. Next base: position 287,056,395 of record NC_090932.1, on the reverse strand, counting down.
TTCCCAAGTTATTTTTGGTTGAAATTAATCCTTTTGAGTGGGCTAGCATGCATATGGTTGTAGATTTAGTGTGTTGAATGAAGTGAGTAATACTTATGAAGTTCGGATGCCCATACTATTTTTATTTTTATTCATTTGGGTGACAGGTATCTCCTCCCCTTTTGCCGCTGCCATCTGTACGCCACTCCTGCAGATGGCTTCTACAGTCGACACCTGCAGCTTCGAGTTAATCAGTGGAGCACCATTACGATCTTATGGGACGATCGCCAATGGGCCACATGCCCTTACGCAGTACTAGTGGCTAGGAGCAACATCTCAAACTTTCAGCTGGACTAGTGCCTACTTCATGGGACGGCCCTGCGGTTCTAGGCGCTTCCATGTTGCCTTTTTGAACGTAAATGTAGCCCCTGTGTACCATGAAGGAACAGGGCGTCACACAAGAAGTAGCTGGTCATTTATTGCGGATGCAGCCCACAGTAATGATAATTATTTGGGAGTTTATGAGCAAATAGCTGTATGGGCTTGGTGATTTTGATGTGCATTAAATTTATATTCATTTATTTACCGTGTAGCGTTATTCTTTGCTAGTAATGTAGCATATTCCCATTGGTGCCGCGATGTATTGTGAGATGATATGCATTGGGTTCCGGCTTCTGAGTAGAGTTGTGTGGTACTGTACTGGCCGCGTTTGCCTACGAAGCCCAGTTAGGTCAGGGATAGGGGCTGCCATTATGACTGTTTTCATGATGTCATGCTCAGGGGCGGGGGATTAGCTTTTGTGCAACAGATGCCGGTCAGCCAGGTGAATTGGTGGAATGATGGGATTATCAGAATATGGCTGGTCACAGGTGCCTGTGTTTGCGTGCGTTTCTTGGAGGGAGACTGAGGTCAGGTCCATTGGAATTGCTGCTGTATTCGTGCCATCTGTGCCCTACAGCTCCCATTGGCCCCTCTTGCGATGAGCCTGGCTGCTCAGTCACTCTGCCAACTTGTGTGGTACATGCTTATGCTGATGGTTGGTTTGTCTACTTGCAAGAGTACAGGGCTGGTGCAGTCTCCCTCAGGATACTGCTTTGGATGTTGATTTTAACTGGTGGCAAGCGATGGGGGACTATTGTTGTTTTGTCTCATGGAATATTTCAGTTCATTTTGGTGTACTTGTACCTTCACATGCCTGTGCTGCATCAGTACGGCAATGGTGACATGCCAAATATGGATGGCCACTCACAAGCCACTTGGAGCCCCTGCATGCATTTGATCGTTGGCATGCATGGGTGACTTGTACATTTCACTGGTTGCATAGTGTGACTACATTGCGCCTACGGGGAGTTGTGCAATGTGGGCAGGGAGTGGAGTACAGGCACTCAGTAGGGCCATTTACGGTTGGTTCGCGATGCCGTAATTCTCGCCATGGCGGAATGGTACTTTCCGCCATGCTTGATGGCGTTGAGTACATGTCCGCTAGGGTCAGAATTCGCGTACCGTTGCGCCATGGCGGAAATTACGGTTTCGCAAGGCGCGCGTGCGCGTACTTGGTGCAGTTAGCGTTGGCGTTCACTACGGTGTCGCTAATGGCATCGTACTTTATGGTGACGGGTCATAATCGCAACGAGCGGTATTCGATGGCGGTATTACATTTCCGCCATCGTTTTTCGAATTCCGCCAGGGTCGTAATGAGGGCCATAGTCACGGAATCGCTTTCTGAGGAGATGAACAGGTGGGGAAAGCAAGATTAAAAGTCAGTTGGTAATGATCTGACCAAGGACAGTGAGCCATATCCAATCAGAGATGGATACATGATGGGTCAAAACTCAACCAAGGGTGTGACCAGGTTTATGTGTCTGAGCCATTACTTGCTGGGTAAAACCAATGGATTTAAGTGTAGCAAGCAGAGAAACGGCACGGCTGCCATTTGCATTATTGGCCCATAGGTTAAAATCTCCAAGAACAATTACTGAAGTATTAGCCTTGGTTGTCTTGTAAAGTAAATTGATGAATTGTTCTTCAAAGAAAGGTGTATCAGAGGGAGGACGATAGATCAATATTTCCGTCAGAGAATAATTCTCATATAACGTAATCTTGGCTAGTAAGCTTTCACAGCCATCCAATATATCATGAGTATTTAAATGTACGTTTAAACAATTGGGGGTAAGCATGGCAACTCCTCCAACTCTATGCATTATGCAATCTGCTCTAAACATCAAGATCCCAGGAGGTATGGCTAGGGTAGCTGAACTCAGAGTATCTGTGGTAAATCAGGACTGGGTAATAGCCATAAAATCACAGCCTGTGTCAATAATAGTGTCTGCAACCTCGACACCATGCTTTAGCAAAGAGCGAGTGTTTAAAAGTGAGAAGCACATTTTGGAAGTTGGAGGGTCCACCTCACCTTGAGTGCTGGTCGGTGATAATACAATAAGGGTTGAATTGAATGCAGGAGCAGCCAGGGGAGACTGAATGCTATCCAGTGAGTCCTTAAGCCTAACACTGTCGACTTGTATAGAGGAAATTAAGGCTTCATCATGATTGGGTGTAATGGGCGACAGCAGAGCGCAGGAAGACTTAGCGCTTGTTTGCAAATTGGGCGAAACAGTGGGTAAAGGTGCGGTAATGGCTACAGTAGAAGAAAATTGTGCACTAGGATTAATAGGTGTAAGGAAGGAGTTTAAAATATCGTTACATTTTGCACGGAATTCATCTCCTTTATAAACATGTGAAGGTTGTGGGGCATTACACGGGGCTGCCAGTGTTCCAGATATAGTGGATATAGCAAGAGCAAAGCACTGAGATACCGGAAAAGAAGAGGAAGATGCTGATTTGCTGACACAACAGACATGAACCGGCACTAACCGGCTTGTTGCAAACGGGATCATGGGATTTGTGGTTCTGTGCCACAACAACGATTGTGCACAGCAGGTAACGTTAGGAGCCAGAACAAAGCTAGACAATAAATGTATTCAATCTAGAAGGCACATAAACATAAAATAATCAAAATATAGTGAGATTTTAAAAAGCGATCAACTCGATTTAAAATTAAATTAATAACAAGTCATCAAGGATAAAGTACTGTGAGCACGAAAGTGAAAAAAGCAGAAATAAGGGTGTCACCTGAACACGGGTCCTTAAATACCGGCACTAACCGGCTTGTTGCGAACGCACCGGCACGAACGCGCCAGGGCGTTATCAAAATGCTTGCATGAACTACAAAAATAATGGGATTTGTAGTACTGTGCCGCAACAACGATTGTGTATAGCAGGCAGCATTAGGAGCAAGGACTAATCAACTCGATTTAAAATGAAATTAATAACAAGTCATCAAGGATAAAGTGCTGTGAGCATGAAAGTAAAAAAAAACAGCAATTCAGGATCTCGTCCCTGGCCCCGAGGAACACTCCCCTTCCTGGCACCTCAGACACCGAGAATCTGTTGGGTGACTGCACCCTCCTTCACGGAGGTTCGTTAGCCCGTCATACCGAATACATTCTCATAAAAAGCCTTGACATGCCTCTAGCCAATTATAATGGTTAATTAACGTATCTTTTATGGTCCAGGACCTTCTGTCAATCAACGTGTCCCCTTGCGGGGGCCTAGACAGTTGACTGCACTTTGGGCCTGTGTGTATTTACCCCAGAGAACCCCCATCCCATCTTTGTCTCTGTCAATCTCTGCCTCCTCGGCCAGGGCAGGTTCACCCAGAGCACCTCTTTCTCTGTCCACTGCGGGATACAGGGCAGGCATTGTAATGTGCACCTCTCAGCAGCTGCTGGCCACCATGCTGAACTTAAGGAGCACTGTCTGTATATTAACATTCTGGCGACCTGTGCAACTAGCCCAAGCAGTCTCCTTGATTAGATGGACTCCTTGCTTTCCAATGAAGTCGTTTTTTTCATTTACCTAATGATATGAGAAAGTATGGTTTATTTCATCAAGTTGGTTCTACTTCTTAAAAAGCCTTCTCATATAGTATTCGCATTTTTCCATTCCTTGCATTTGCTATTGTACTGTGGAGAACAACACAGAGGCTTGTTGTATCCTGTAATTCTTGGCTGCAGGGCATTTTGTAAATATGCATTCTCTGATGAGCCATTTCCTTACTTCGGAGTGAGGCATGCTGGTTTGGCTTAACATGTTCCGGTGGAGATTAGGTATATTTCATCAGGTGGATCTTATTGAACAGAGAGTACCATATTATCTATTCAAATGAAACTATGCAGAAATCACTGTACACTTGTGTAAAAACTGGAGATAGGAGAGGAGGATTTCTGCTGTGATGGAAATGAAAAACTGGAACCAGGAAACCTGAATTTAACGCCCCTGTCCTTCAGCAAATTATCTGATCTGGGGCAAAGTGGTTTACCTCAGTGTTTTTAATTCTCCTTACATGCTAAGTTTGGTACTATCTAAAAGAGGTTCTTGAAAGCCCTCATATAGTTTTAAATAGACATCAGGTTTGCTTCACATATAATTGTGCAGTTTTTCTTGGAAGCACAGCACAAGCTGAGTTGTCATTTACCTCACTCATGGGAACATCACTAGTGAGTGGCCCATCTTTCTTTCACAGAAAGTCAAACAAATGATCTAGAAAAATCTGCAGGACCTTGTCGCAATGGGTACTACAGCATAACCATTTAGGGGCTGATTCATGGAATAATCACCGCTGAAAATAGGGCACTCGCGTGTGCAAGGCGCGCAAATCTGCCTATGTCGATAATGCGCAGTACTTTCCCTGGACTTCGATGGATTTCGCGATGCCTCAGCACATCTGTGCGAGCCATCGAGGGCCACACGCGAGACTGCGAGCAGAGTATGGCTGGAATACCAAAAATGGGCAAGAACTTGTGAAAAAGTGGGTGTTCCGTGGAACAGCCTGCAGGCAGTCCCTCGCATGCACACTTTTGCGTGGCACGAGACGTTCATGGATTCGAATACGCAATGTCTTGGCTTGGAAATGGCCATGCATGTCCGTCTACGATCCGCCACCCTAAGGCAGGCGTAAGTACACTTGTACGTAGGATTTTCAGCATGCTGGTGGGGTTGCATGTCGGATTTCGGGGTGCGTGTACTCAATCAGGGTTTTCGATGTTACTTAGGGGTGTGCGTAAGCAGTGTAGCGGGGTGCAGGATCCTTTTAAGTGAGTTTGCATGTATTTTTATTGCTGAGTTACGATTTTTTATACGCATGTTGTCAGGGTGCCGGATACAGTTAAGGTGAGCCGGCTTGCACGCACTGCTTGAAGGGTGCGTATATTTGCGCCAAGGGGCGCACGCAAAGGTAACTAATCTGGGATTTTTCAGCTTTGCATGTGGGCGTGTCGGGGTGTACCAGCCGTGACTGGCAAATGTGTTACATTGCGTGAACAATTCCATGACTACGCAGGACGTGCATTTTTTCTTCTGGTCGCAGGCTGGCACAGTGTCCTTCTCGGCGCGCGGCCCTTGTGCGATTTCTGAACACATTTTTTTCATGAATCGTCCCCTTGCTGTGTGCTGGGAAAGGCTGAGGGGGGCCTAGCAGAGCATGCTATTTCAGGGATCAACTCCACGCTCCTGTGCTGGAGCGGGGAGTTACTCACTTCAATAGGGCGCCAGCGCTAAGGCAGAATGAGGCAGCTTTTCAAAGGCTGCCACATGCTGGTTGAGCATCAACGCCCTATTGAAGTGATTAACTCCCCTCTTCCATGCTGGACCGGGGAGTTAATCACTTCAATAGGGTGCCAATGCTGGTTTAGCATCAGCGCCCTATTGAAAGGAAATGCACCCCGCTCTCGTGCTGGCACTGGCGAGACCGGGCGCATTTCCTTTCAAAAGGGCAGCTTTACTCACCACGCCAGCTCAGGGGAGCCCATGAAAGACTCCCTCGAGATGGCGTGGCGTGGGGCGAATGTGGTGCCCCAGGCGACCGCCCCTGTCGTTTAGGCCTAAAGCCGGCCCTGTTCATTAGAATTGTACTGTGCAGAAAATATTTAAATACATATTCAATTTAAAACCTGTCACCTTTTGTACCTTGCCATGAACAATATAGGAAACGCCCCTGTCCTATATTATTTTGCAGGGGTTCACCAGAGGAAAACATGTTTATGGGAAGGGGTGACAACAATCGCCTCCCTCACCCAGTATGAACTTTCTACCCCCCCCTGCCCCCGCCCACCTCGCTGGTGGGACTCTACAGTAATTAATGTCCATTACTGGTGGGGAAATTCCCTGGGGCTCGGTCTCCCAAGAGACAGCATAGTTCAAAGATAAGCTACATGTTGTCTTTTGGTGAAAGAAGAAAAGTGATATTTATCATTTCCACCCAATGCACAATATATATTGGGAGGTGCAGTTTGGCATTGAGTTTGTTTGCTCTGACAGTGCCTTTTCTGTCCAACTGATGTAGGAGTGGGAGGAGAATTTGCACCAAAGACAGCTGTGTTTGATCGCAGCTTCCACACATCACCAATATTGTGTGATCCTGGGCACATCACCTAATCTCTTTCAGCCTCAGTCCTTTTATCTCACAACGTTGTCAGTGCCTGAAGAATTGACCACTATTAGAAGGATTAAAATATCAAATGCTTGCTCTTTCAGTAGCGCTGGACGAGTTTTGGGGTGGTTGGTATTGCGGGGTACCGCTTTGCTCAAGTCTTCTCACTTACTTAGGTGCACTCATTTCTGGTTCCCCAAAAGGTGCCCGATGCCTGCAGCCTTGCTGCAGACAGATGTAGTGGACTGCTTCCTGAGCCTTGTGTGCTGTTTTGGCGTTCTTTCAATTGAATCATTCTTATCACGTGTAACATTACAAGTCATGTGTCGGTGTGTGGGAGGGGCGAGTGGCAGTTGGGTATGATATGAGTGAAAACTGCTTTCAAGGTGAAAAAGAAGGCACAGCAATTGCACAATGCGGCGGTTTCTTCACAACATCAAAGGCCACACTCCAAGTCCATCACCTCAGGCCTAACTTGAAGAAGAAATATGGGGCTCAGCGCCGATTTTCTGCCACATGTTATGGTCACCTTGGATGTCACACATTCACGCACCACCAGTTACAGTGTTGAACGACTTCCACAGCTGGCAGGTAACCCATGGCAACCGTAGAAATCCCACTCCACCTTCTGACAGTTTCCTTGACTTTGAGGCATGTAAACAAGTGGCAGGTGTGCTGTTGGCTTGTTTTGGAGGCTGCGCTTATTCATCCCCCATGTCACTAGGGAAAGGCTAAATCAGCCCCCGTTAACAGCAACCTCCCGGGAATAAGCGACTCCAACCCCCGCTATCACCAGTAATGTTACCCAGCACTATAACAACAGCGCTTTCCAAACGGGCTATCAGATAGCAGCTGCCGATTCGTCGGCCTATATGGCGGGAAGCGACTCAGACACCCACTATTATTAATGCCCCCCAGTCCTTTGCACAGAATGGGACACTGAGCTGATTTGCGATGCAGTGGAGGCACCGAGGTTATTCTAAAGTAAGTGAAGTAATTGTGCCATTCAGTAATTACGTCGGGCCTGCAGCACCGGAGGCGGGGAATTCTATATTCTGCACGCTCCCAATGGAAACCCTGACCTTGAGCTGCCATTCCCCGCAAGGCAGCCGGCTCCCGCTGCAACCCGCGCAGAACTGAACGGTAGGACCGTCCTGCGCGAGGAGAGGAGAGAGGGAGGCGTGGGCGAGAGAGAGAGAGACAGGAGAGAGAGAGAGAGAGGGAGAGAGAGAGAGGGAGCGAGAGAGAAAAGAGAGAGATGAGAGAGAGACAGAGAGAGAGAGGAGAGAGCGAGAGCAGAGAGCGAGGGAGAGAGGCGTGGGGGGAGAGAGAGAGAGAGATAGAGAAGAGAGAGAGAGGAGCGAGAGCGAGAGAGCGAGAGAGAAGAGAGAGAGAGATGAGAGAGAGAGAGCGAGAGAGAGAGGAGAGAGCAGAGAGCGAGAGAGAGAGGGAGGCGTGGGGGAGAGAGAAGAGAGAGAGAGAGAGGGAGTGAGAGAAGAGAGAGAGAGAGAAAGAGGGAGAGAGAGAAAGAGAGAGGGAGAGAGGGAGCGAGAGAAAAGAGAGAGATGAGAGAGAGACAGAGAGAGAGAGGAGAGAGCGAGAGCAGAGAGCGAGGGAGAGAGGCGTGGGGCGAGAGAGAGATAGAGAAGAGAGAGAGATAGAGAGGAGCGAGAGCAAGAGAGAAGAGAGAGAGAGATGAGAGAGAGAGAGAGAGAGAGAAGAGGAGAGAGAGAGGAGAGAGACAGGGAGAGAGAAGAGAGAGAGAGATGAGAGAGACAGAGCGAGAGAGAAGAGAGAGAGAGAGAGAGGAGAGAGAGCAGAGAGCGAGGGAGAGAGAGATGGAGGCATGGGAGAGAGAGAGAGAGAGAAGAGAGAGAGGGAGTGAGAGGAGAGAGAGAGCTCTGTGGGGGCTGAGGTAGAGATGTTCTGAAAGATGGGGAGAGAAATTGTGTGTATTTGTGTGAAAGATAGTAATATGGGGAGACTGTGTATGTCTGTCTATGAAATAAATAAAGAGAACAGGTGACAGAGGTAATTATGCACCGACACACTGTATCGCAGAACGCATCAACACAACAGCAAAGATATCTAGAATTTTTCCCTTTCCCCCTTTCCAAGCTAGCTAAACCATCCAACCCCCTTTAATTTTGTTGTGGCAGAGCATCAAGATACCTTTGCAAATGGGAGTGGTGAAAGATAGAAAACATAATAACGAAACATAAAGCAACAGCTTGTGTCTCTGTGTACTAGAAACAGATAGGGCCTGATTCACTGAAAAGCCTACATTGATCCCGCAAAGTCTGCGTGCCGAAAATGACTTTGCGCGGACCTACGACACCATACAACATAGTAAAGCAATGTAATGCAATGTGATGTATCATTGTGCCCATGTGCCATTGCAATGGCCTCAAAGTGCTGTAGGTGAAGGACCTAGGAGGACACGAGTCCAAGACATCATTGACAGGACAGAGTCACGTGTAATGTGTGTGCATAGCAGCATGTAAAAATCAATGAATGAAGGGAGTCTGGTAGGATGGTATGGCAGTCAAAGCCCCTGCAACTAACACAAGTTGAACAGGCATGTGTTCGGGTAATGTGAAGGATGTCTGAGAGAGCATTAGCAAAGGAGATGGATGATGTGTGCAGCCAGGCTTTAAACAACTCACATTTGAAGATGTAGCATTTGAATGGCATATATACAGCATGACAGAGAGCATCCATTGGTTGATTGTTGATGTGCACAGGTGGGTGGCCATGCATCGGGCCGGACATACCTACCGAATAACGACTGCACAAGTGATGAGCGTATCCCACACATCCACAGTGAGGCTCCCAACCCACCTGACAGTCACACAACAAATGCATACCAAAACCATGGTAAACCAAATGCAGCTCTTCAACAAAGAGACACCAACAACGGTGTGATCAAGAAACTCAAATCAGTATCACAAATATGTACACTATGAAAAACTACTATGTGGAAGCGGGAAATGTTCAAGGGCAAAAATGAACAAAAGTGAAAAAAGAAAATCCACACAAATAACTATATATACTGGCATCAGGCTCAATAGTCTGTCATCATGTCATCCAGGGCAGAGTCGCATTCCTCACTGTTCTCCACTGGATAGCTTGCAGGCCCCCCAACATCCTCCTCTCCTCCTCCCTCCTCTCCTCCCCCTCCTCTCTTCCTTTCCTCCTCTACTCCTCTGCTCCTCCGGATCCCTGCAAGCCTCCTCCAGGATTGCAGCCCACCTAAGAGTCCTTCTCTTCACCACCTCGACACTGGCCCTAGCATCCTTGCCACCCTAGCCCGCTGCCTCTCTGCCATCAGCTGCCTTTTGAAATCCATTCGGACGCACACCATTTGTCGGAGTCTCCTCGGTTCCTCCTGCCAGGTGACTGAACTATCCCACCTGACCTGCCTCCTCGATGTTACATGGCCCTTCGAGGATTGTGTCTGGGCACTCCTTATCTGCTGCTGCCTGGCTGAGCATATGCTGCGCAGGTAACCCCTGTTACACGTTGGGGGTACAGTGCCAGCACTGTCCTGAGGTGCCAGCTGTCCCACTGATGCATGTCCCTGTGTTGGTGCATGGGCAGACACAGTGACCACCCTTCTGTAGTATCTGGGACTTCCACCAGAGGCAGGGGTGTGATTTCCACCAGACTCAGCAGTGTGGGTGGGATTGGTGTAGAGCGAACATTGATGTTACCTTACAAGGAAGGCTCCCCGGAGGACGACTGGGGCACACAGAAGTCAGTGGAGGAGGGGGCAAGTGTATGTGCCAGTGCACAGAGACCACCCAAGAGTAAAGCATGTGCCAGCTGGCCCAGGTAGAGGCAACTGGGATCGTGATGCTGACAGCACCTCATGAGGAGCTGTCACAGCATCACAAATTGTGGCTGCCTGCCTCACCATGGCAGCCAGCTGGGCATGCCCCAACTCAGGGTTGGTCTCCTCTGGCACAAGGGGGGTATCGGTCTCGATGTAGGCATCCATGATGGTGGGTAGGGCTGCAGCAGATGGACCAGGGACAGGGGGTTGTGCAGCTACCTCCACAGTGCACTGCATATCCTTGCATCCCTGGCGTAGGGGTGAGCCCAAACATTCTCCTGGATGTCCCCACCAGACCCTTTGTGCTGGCTTTCACTTGCCTCCTCCACCAACCCCTCTATCTCCCTGGATTACTCCAACAAGCCTTTCTCCCTGGTTGGCCTCTGTTACCACACTTTGGCCCACAGCCAATGAGGAATCCCTCACCACAACAACCTCCTGGGACGTACGATCAATAGCTCTGCCCAATGTTACGTGCTCTCCCCCAGCCAACTCTCCCTCAGATGAGGTAGACTCAATGTTGGTTGCCCAGGGTATGCACTTTGGTCTGGTGGTGCGGTCCCTGCCTTTCTGCCACACAGCGATGCCTCCGCCCACTTCACATGCTGCAGCAACTGTGGAAAATGGGACAAAAGACATTGACATCAGTTATTGCCATAAATGCATGAGTGGCATACACAACATTAACATCACCAATCATTCGGCATGCTGCAACCAGGAATTGACACACACACACAATGCACACACACATGTACATGCCCATGCAAACTGCAGGCCAATTGCTGCATGAGTGTAGTGTGTAAGATCAATCACAGTCATGACACATGCACATGTCAACACAGCACATTGTTTTGTTGCACCAACACACCACACAAAACACGCAATGTCACCATACCAATGACAAACCAACACAAGGATGACATGCAGCCAGTGGCATAGGACCTGCACCACGGCACCTGCCCACACAAACACATCACCAACATGCATATGTGACAGCATAGCCTGCAAGTAAGCAAATGTACCACCACACATATCTGCAAATCATTTGCTCATGGTGTGTGGCTCAGCATACACATAGTGCATGTACACATGTATACATGTGCTCCAAATGCAGTGGGATGAGTCGTCACATCCCTATCCTGGAGATGTCAATGCATCAACTTGACATTCACAGACATCCATGCACATTTGTCACCCTCAGCAGATTTAACTGCATGGATGCACTTACAGGTGTACCACACATGGAGGTGTCCATCATGCATGTCCCTCACATACCCACAACATAGCATGCCTGCATCCGTACTGCCACTGAACTTGGTCCATGATCTCACACAGCATGTGCCCGAGTCCAACAAGTCACTGATGAATACATTTCAATACCCATGCATATGCCAGTATACAATATCTGACATCACAGACACCCAGAATTAGCATGAGGCAGCAAGCTGCTACATTTCGCAGCAAACACAAGTTGCAAACCGAATGTGGCATTGCAAACATGCATGCCACACACACACACTATAGAGCTACGCTCCACATGGGTAATCACCAGCAGCTTCCAGATGACTTCTCCAGGCACGGATCTGAGCATGAAGGTCCAGATAGAACCTTTCAAGGACCTGCAGCTTTACCTGGGTCAACAGGTGGCAATCCCCATGGTGGGTTCCTTGGCAAGGGCTGCCACCACCTTGGAATAGCTATGGGCCTTGAGTACATCCCAACGTTTCTGGACCGTGTTCTTCGTGCAGTCTGCCACCCCCTCCATGTTGATGGCAGCTGTGATGTCATCCAGATCTTCAGCCTGGCATCGTTACCCAGCTGCGTTGCTGGGTTGAAGAGGACATCATTGGCCCCCAGGACCTGATCCACCAGGATGCCAACTTCAGTGGAGGTTAAGTTGGCAGCCCTTTGCCTCGACGTGAGGGTGTTGCATTCTTCTGAGAATGTCGATGGACCTTGCATGGTACCCCCGAGGCATGTAGGACTTAGCAGGGTGCTGGGTAGATGCTGTGGAGCTGTGGTGGTGTTGGCAGGGAGAGGTGTAAGTCCCAAGTACAGAAGAGGTGGTCACAGGTCCAACACGGTGTGCAAGCAAAAGTAGGACAGCTGGCACTCCAAGACAGTGCTGGATGCAAGAAGCAGCAGATAAGGAGTGAATGAGGCAAAGCAGGGCTGGATGAGGCAAAATCAGCAGTTCACGTGCAGGAAGAACTCTGATGTGAGTCTCTCATCTGCAGTAGCCGATAACAGAGTAAATGCCCTTAACGCGTAAGTTACGTCCTACGCGAAGGACGCAGTGCACCCATGCGGCACGCTTACGCCACTCAGGACAATGACGCTGTGTTATAAGGCACGGTGACACGCATCACTGGTTTTGCGCGCGTAGGTATGATCCAGATGAGTAACGCATATACGTATTTGGGGGTAATACCAAGCCGTTTCCTTCAAGTAATGCATACCACATTTTTATTTTTGGGGGTTGCCTCTGTGAATATGTGCATGTATTTTTCTCCATTTTGAAGCCCATGGAGTGTTGCATATGTAATTGTTTAGTTTAGGGGTGCGTGTGCGTATTGTGTACTGTTTTTTTCACCTTTCAGAAGCTTTCCCGGTATCGCATACTCAATTTTGATTTAAGGGGTGCCTCTGCAAATCACGTAACACTTTTTTCACCTATTGGAAGCGTTCTGGGTATCGCTTATTTAATTGTTCAGTTATGAGATGCCGCTGGGGTACTTTTGGGGTACATTTCAACCTTGCTGCATCACACATCTAAATTGCACATCACGTAGACTCTTCCCTTCCTCCTATTGCCCAGAACAATATCTTGGTGTGCCTTCCATTTCTCCTTAACATCTGAAACATGAGTGGAAAGGCTCCAAGAGGGAAAAGAAGTAGATGAGGTCAGGGTCGGGGTGATGAAACATCTTCCCAGCCCCAGGAGGACGCAATGGGTCACATCCCACAGATGACCTGGCCCCTGGACGTCAATGTGGATGCAGCCAGACAGGTGGAGCAGCACCATCTGGGGCCACTAGGGCCAAGCAAGGATGCCCTGCAGTGCAGGAAGAGTCTCCACAGAACAGGAGACAGGTCTGCAAAAGGAAGAGGCGCTTCACTGATGATGAGCTCCAGATCGTCATTTACTATGTGGCTGAACACCATTGTGAGATGTTCCCGTATGCGGTTAGCATGTTCACAACTGCACATCGATTGGTGCTTTGGCGGCGTGTCACTGACCTCATCGACGCCTTAGGTCTGGAGATGTTCAATGCTGAACAGGTCCAGAAGCAGTTGAATTATCTCACTTGGAGGACTAAGCATAAGCTCAGTGCCAACCTGGCCTTTGCACTGGCCACTGGAGGGGGGCCAGCATAGGAGGAACTGACTCCAATCGAAGAGGCCACAAGTCAACTCATCAGCATTGAACAGGTGCAAGGTGTGGGAGACATGGAGACGATTGACGACACATCTGGCGATTGGCATTTTGTGCATACAATGTGTGAACAATCATTGTTGTCCAAACCATATTTGTGAAGCTGTACAGCTGGCTGCATTTGTCATCCATCCTTAGCAATGCATGTTTGCTAACGTGTACACTTCTGTCGCATGGCCTGCCTTCAGTGATTTTCCTGTGTGGTCCACATGTGTGGCACATATTAGCGCGCCTTTTCATGTCATTGTCTGCTGGCCCACGCAGCGTTGCCAGTACTTGCGTGCAGGGTGTGAAAGTTTAACACATGTGCTATTTGCAACACCCCATGTCGTGCACCCTTGAGATGCACACATCACCCACAGGGCAGACCTCTGTGTATCACGCCAAACATTGTCACATCCACATGCATTGTCCATTGCCACAGTACTGGTGCCTGTCTCAGTGCATGGCATGTAGGTGCCTGGTCGATTTGCAAACTTGTGCATATGGTTATAAATTGTACCACCTGTCTGACATGATAGCCCTCTATCTGTCCATCAGTTGATGCATGGCAGACACATGCCTTATCCCTTGAATCATTGTGTCTGCCACTTTAATATGTCTATGTGTCCACTAACGGCATGGACTGGACCAGGGGTGGGTTGGTGAGCATGTCAGCAAAATGCCATATATCCATAGCATACAGCTCACAGCGTGACAAGCCATGATGTCAGATGAATGGGGGTCCTGCCATTCTTTCTCTGTCTGCCTTTTGATGCACACGTGCATGCTTGTCAGGACACACATGACTACAAATGTCAATCTCTATCCATGTGGAGGTGATGATGCAGTGAATACAGAGGAGGAGGAGGAAGAAGTGGTGGTGGTACGTCAGTCCACCGGTTGAGGTCATGGTGTTCTGTGCTGTGAAAATCCACAGGTGCTACAGGCCATTATCAGTCGTGCTTCAACCTCTTCAGACTCTATTGACTCTTCTGATTCGGTTTCAGAACCAGATGTGGAAGACTCGCTGAGGGAGAAGGTGAGTGTCACAATGGGCAGGTCAGATGGGGCCTTTGGTACTGCAGAGGTGCAGCTGGCTTCACAAGGCCAGTCAGTGGCAGGCCCCACCTCTGCAGTGGTTACGGCTGCTGGGTCACCCTCCCATTAGTTGGTGTCAGGTTCTGGGGCTGATGTCCAATGGAGCATTGCAGATCTGCAGCCAACATTAGAGGCACCACAACAACGGGCTTGGTCCCTTGCACCACACCATTGTGGGCCCCACACATATGGTCGATGTGTGCAGGCTAAAGAGAAAGTGTGGGAGCAGCAAATGTTGTGCAGCGCAATCCGGCAAAGCTACATATTGGATAGAATTGCAGAGGGCATGGATCAACCGGCCAGGTATGTGAACCCACCAGTGGCCTGGGATTTGTAACAACGACAGATCATGTGGTCCTCAAGCCACACGCACAGACTGGGTGTAGATGCCAACAAAAAGGGCTGACAGGCTGAACTTAGGTGTCTGGAGGAATCCCTGCATGCAGATGCTATGGCACATATAGAGGCCCTGAGGCATGAGATGTTGACATATCTTAGAAGAACAAATCACTGTGAGATGGAGAGCTTGAGGACTGCACTGCATGATGAATTTACAGCCACAAGGACATAGCTCCATGAGGAGATGGATGCCTTGAGGAAGAAACTGTCCCAGCAACTCAATGCGTCACGAGGGAGCGTGCATACAGACTCTGTAGCTATTCATGAGGAAGCGCATTGTGACATCACCGCCATTGGGATGCTGGTGCATGCTTCAGTGTCATGGCTGGCCCTGGCCAATGAAGACCGGTCCTGGGCACTGCCTGGGCACTACATGGATTGGATCCACCACCACACCCACTTGCAGATCAATTGCAGGATGGGGGGCCCAGCACACCCACGCCCACACCTGCTCAACAACCATTGCCGTGATGTCCATGAGACCATGGAAGGATTTTATTTTTTTATTTATTACTGTCCACATATGTGGATTTGGACATGCACCCTACCCCTCCCCCCTCCAGGGTGGAATTTCATTTAACCCCCAGTCCAGGATCGACATATTTCTTTTTACCCGACCAGTTTGTTCTTTTTTTGTGTTTTTCATGACCCCTTGATGGTGAAGGACCCGTTTTTCTTGTTTTTCTATACCCCTTTCCATGGTTGGAGGCATTTGGATGGACTTTTTATATAATTTAGTTTTCTCCTTAAGAGATGTGCTGTTACCCTTGCAATGGTTTGGTGCATGTTGTACTGGAGGGATCTACGTGATTTGACCGCGGCTGATTTGACCACGGTCGAAAAGTCTGCATGTAAAATGCACGAACCACGAAAGGTTTGTACATTTCCCAATGCGAGCACACATACAAAACCCCTACATACCCACACCCCCACCCACACCCACAACACACCCACGACACACCCCCCACCCACACCCTTAACATGTTCCCACACCCCCAACATAAACACACCCTACTTACCTTCTCTTCACACTGTCTCCCTGCAGCGCCAGTTCCCTTTTACTTCCGTGATCGGGAACCGGTGCTGCAGGGTCCTTTTCTTTTTTTTTTTCACGGGGGCTGCAGGGGTTTCCTCCGCAACCTCCGCTCACTATACCCTAAAGTATAGTGAGCAGGGTGTTGCAGGGGAAACCCCTGCAGCCCCGTTTTCTTTTCTTCAGGTGTGTACAGTGAGCAGGGTGTTGCGGGGGAAACCCTTGCAGTCTTTTTTTAAAATATACTTACCTACAATGCTACCACCAAAGGTTCGAACTTTTGGTGTTCGAACCTTTGGTGGTAGCATTTTTCGGTCTTTTTGTACGGTCGGACCATTTGTTTTCAGTCCGATCATACAATACCTAGTGGAGATGCAGCCATGCACAGGGGTGTCAACTGCCATGGTTGCCTTGAGGACAACAGGCTGACATGTGCAGGTAACAATAGGTTGATGGATTTTTCCACATTTGTGCTGCATGCATGATTTGGTACTATGGCTGATAACATACCATGTACTAGTAAGTCAATCCAGGACATTACAATAATGCTATTAGAACATGCTCTTGTAGCATTCTTTGACTAAATGGCTTTAAGACCTTAAAATAGGGTCACTTTTGTAGCGCACCTGTAGAGCGTCTGAAATCAATCATACTGAATGAAGGTGAATAATTCTTTGCCTATTTAATCATGATTCAAAAGATTCCAACAATAAAAAGCATGCAGGTTTGGAGAAGTCATTCTTTATGAAACCAGGCTTTTGAAGCTATGAGCCATATAGGGAAGCTTTGGGGATTGAAACATCTAAAAAGCGACATTATTATCTCTTGCCCAATAGGATCCCGCGGAGATTACATGTGAAAGAGGTAGCAGTGGAGCTTTACATGCCATTGCATGTGGAACAATATTACAAGAGAGGGAATTACTACCTACTACAAAATACAGGTATTTCAATAACACTAATTACTTGAAATAAGTAAAGCCTATTGTACTAGAGCAACCAATTGGGGTTATATTTTTTATTGTTTTTTAGGGGGAAGATTCAAATTGAGAAACCATACCACCATATGGGGAATAATGAAAGAGGAAGGATAACATCCAGGTGATTAGCAAATTGAGAACAATGACAGTAAATTGAAAGGGAAGACCTCTGATTTCACAGCTCCTGAAGAAGGGAACGATTACCTCCCGAAATGCGTAGAGCAGAACAACATACATGAATAAATGTTCATGTCGAATATGCTTTACAAATGTTGATGAGGAAAGTTTGTTTTGAACGAATTGAAACTATGAAAATAACACACAGAGTGTAACAGTTATTACCAGTCGATAGATTGTTAACGTATAAAATACGCTTTTTTGAAAAGTAATAGTGAGATCACTCAACTTTTATATGTATAAAAATTCTTTTATTTCTTAAGAAAATTCCAATCTCAGTTGTTTCTTTATGATATGGAGTGAAAGGAACAAAGAAAAACAAATTAATGTAGTGATTGGGATTCCAATACAAATAGGTGTACAGGGGACGGGAGTGTTCCACAAGGTCGTGGACACCTGCTGTTCTTTTTGGTAACATACCATGTCCCATGTTGCTGCAGTGATCCAGATTCATCAAGTGACATCACTCCATGGGGGTCCGCCCATCACCCTTTCACCTCCCTAGTCCCCATGCCCTCTACAAGGCACTGGGCCACCCTTCACAAATGTGGAGGTACAGTTTCCGGTGGGGGTGATGAGGGAATCACTTCAAGGCAGCTCTGTCAGCAGTTAAGTATGAGCACAGTCTCTTGTTTTATGTCTATTAGTCTTCACCACAATATTTCCATGCCTTTTCATGACTTTTCTTTCTGGGGGTGTTATGTTTGGGGGTGTTGCCAGTATACCATGTGATCCACACACACTTACTGGGACAGCCATGTCCAGGGTTTGTGGTCTGTTGGAGTGTGATTGTAGTGTTGCGTATTGTCCTCATGTCCATTTACATTGGTGACAAAAGGGGGGGGGGGTTGCAGGGTGTTGGGTTTGGTGACACTTATTTAAATGGATGTTGCAGACATGGGGCTTTGTTTTGCTTAACATGGCATGGTGGGTTCTGCATTTTGTTTCTGTTGATTGATCTTTCACAGGTGGCCTCAGTTTTCCAATCTTCCCTTCCCCATCACCCACTTTTGTCTTTCCTCCCACCCGGCATATGCTAGTTTTCCAATTATGAGGCTTCCAGGCTCTGTGACCATGCTGGTATTTATTCATGTGTTTCAGTGTCTGTCTTCCTCTCTTGCCCACCTTCTCACTGCCCCCACCCACTGTAATGTCATATATGTCTCTCCTCACATCCCCACCAGCCAGTCTCCTCCTTGCACTGCGTTTCCCCTATCCCTCTCTTCCTCCCCACTCTACTGCTATACATTCATCGCTCAGTGTCCTGTCTCACTCTTGCCCTCTGCCATCCTACTCATCAGCTACCACACTTGTACTTCCAGTCCCAAGGCTGTCACCTCCTTAATTGGGGAACTTTTCCTCCCCTGCGTCCATGGATGACTCAAAGGTACACGTGACACCTGACAGTGGGTGTGCAAGACTTATATGCCTGCAAACAATGTCCCCACTTGTGGTCGCATCCCAGCAGGGACTGATGCCTGTTACCAGGGTGCATGTTGTGCTGTGCTAGTAATCTGTTTTCTTCACTGCCAATGAATTTCTCTGTTGGTTAGATTTTGTGGTGTTATGTTGACAGTTGAGGATGCTTGGTATGTTTTACTCTCCGAACGTTGACACTGGATGGTCCATGGCTATTTCCTTGTTCCATACGTGAGTTGACATGGCTGTCCAGCATCTTACTCATTGATGCAATGCATGTCTTAGCTAGTTCGGAATGTTGTTTCAGGTGGGATGCTATGGATGCCAGACAGCTGGGTACCTTGTGCAGGTAAGTCAAATTCACTCAAGGTGACGCTTTTTGTGGTGTTTTTGGCAGCAGGGTGTCTGGCACTGTTTGCTGTGTATTTTTTTGGTTTTCTTGTACCGATGTGAGCAGGTCTGGCTTCATGGGTGCGGGAACACATGGTGTTGTTTGTCTGGTGGTGTATGCTTTCTGTTTTTGCATGTCAATCAGGGGGCCACTGGCTGCGGGGGGATTGTTGTGAGGAAGCTGTCCCTGTAGGGCGTTTATTGGTGAGTTGTTATGAGGGTGGCCCATCCAACTGCATAGGTGTTGGGACACATGGTGAGTGGAGTCTAATGTGTGTTTGCTTGCAGTATTTGCATGTTTGTTGCCTACCGCGCAGTTTCTATTCACTCAGCTGTTCAGGTCGTATCTACCCACACTGGCAGTCCACTCTTGGTGCTTCTGCCCCTTCTAGGGGTGGTGTCCCGAGACAAGTCCACACTCAGCACAGCATTGAGGGATGCCATGTTCGCCACAGACACCAGGCACAAGCCATTGGCCTGGTGTTGTTTCCCATGTTGTTTGCCATGCATGTTCCATGCACGGCATGCAGGCAGATATTTAGCTGCCTATTGACTGCTGCTCGGCGCATCTCAACGTCTCCCTTCAGGTCCCAACACATTGGTCTCCGTTCATTCCAGTCCATGTAAACTCTGCCTTGCCTTCCTCTTACCTGTTGCCTACTCCTTTTTGTGTGGCAGTTTCCTTGGCCTCCTTTTCTCATCCCTTTCTCTTGTTTGCGTGTTTCTTTTATGCCTGTTGCCTCTGTGACCTGCCTTCTTGTATGACTGTTGACCCTTTGACCAGCTTCCTTGTGCCAGATCCTGTCTTCTCTGCAATCGATGAGATGTTTGCATTCCATTGTCTTGGACTTTCCATCATCAGCTCCACTGCCAGTGTTTACTGACCTATCCTAATCCAAGTTTAATCAGGGGATGCCATTTTGTGGCATTGGGAGTGCTTCCAAGGGAATCATGGGTTTCCAATCTCTCAGTGATCTCTGTTTGGGAGTCTTCTCAGTGTCATTCTGACTTAAGCCAGATCAGTGTGTTCACAATTTACCCACACCAGGATAAGGGGTAAGTGGTACCTGCTCCTTAAGTACATGGCACTCGGGGGGGGGGTAGGCAGTGTAGGTGTTGGGGGTGGGGAAGGCATCACTGTGTGTGGTGATTGAATTACATTTGTCAGAGGTGTGTGGATCTGACTGCATGGGTGCAGGGACAGATGGTGATAAGTGGCTGGGGAGTTCTTCTTTGCATTTGTTGCATGACACATGTTACAGTGATCATGGACTTTGTAGCTTGTTTTGCGGGCTTTTTTGTGGACAATGTAGGATAACCTCACAACAGACAGACATTGTATTGACAGCACACTAGGGTTACACACTAGGTGCACCCTTTTTCAGGACGAACAAGAGATTTGTCTTGTATCCTGAATATGAATATGGCAACATGGTATTATTAGCCCACTGCAACTGAGCTCTTTGTCTTATTAAAAACAAGCAGTACGTTATGTCCATGTAAGTCATCACGTGTGATGCATTTCATGTACGGTGTTCAGCCACCCCTCTCATTGACTACCACCTATTTACATGCTTTTATTCACATGTTTAACAGTCTCCCACTGGCCATGTCATCTTCTCCTCCAACTTCTACCCATTTGTTGTGCATATGGCAATCAACATGTGCTCAGTAGGAAACTTTGATTCAGCTTGGTCGTTGCAAGCAAGGAACCTGTTTTCTCATCCCAGACACGCAGACGCCCCATCAGACCTCCCCACAGCATTCTTATTGATGTTGGTGAACCCTTACACCTCTTTTAAATAAGGTAGCACATCGTTAGATGGATGGGGATGCAGAATAACTCTTACACCAAATAATAAGACCGACTCAGGAAGTTGGCAAAGTAGTCTGTTTTATTCTCAATTGTCTAAAACAGGGAGTACAATGGACATCAACGGATGTCGCAGAGCATAATCTCAACTCATTTCATACAAAGCAATACTTTTATAGCAAAAATGTGTCATTTGTGAAGTCATACCAATTGGCAAACTAAGAAAACCTACTTGGAATTGTGGTTCGCTTAAGGGGAACATCTAAGTATACTTTCTACATACTCTCTATAGGTGATTGGATTGTGGTTGGATCTCTACAGTCAGGTGGACAACTCATGCCCACCCCTACTGTAAGTCATCTTTGACATTTGTTAGATACACAATATATCATTGGCTCTCAAACTACAGGGCTCTTTGTTACATGGCCCTTCTGTAATATTCCACTCGCAGCACGCAATCAGGAATCCCAGGTGTTGGTGGGTGGACTTGACCATGTCTCCCAACCCAATTAGCCCAACATCCATCATCACTCATGCATTATGCCATTTGAATTGTCTTTGTACTCAGCCTTGCAAAGTAGCACTGCTCCTGAGAATAGAAGGGAGTGCAAGCACGTTCATATCTTCGAGTCTTGGTGCTGCTTGCCCAGTTTCTATTTCCATCTACCCCATGTGACAGCAGACCATGATTTAGCTCATTTTTCGTATTGAATAATAAATGAAAAAAACTTGGCAATCAAGGGGTCTTTCCCTTGCACCTTAACAGGGGCTCGTCTCGCTTCTCACATTCTTTGCATCTTTACGAATAGATAACTAGTTCTTGGCGGCCCCAACCCTTGACCCTGGGCCAGGCAGCCTTCTCGATCCTTCCTCGATCTTCAGCTGTTTTCTCTGCTGCACCACACTTTCAGCCCTTCTCTTCATGGGTCCTGGCTTACTAAAGTTGCAACGTCAAATATCTAAATTATATACACATATATATATATATATTGGCGGTACCACCTGCAGTCTATTCACTACGTATCACCAGCCTTTATGATTACTTAGTTTACTTGCGTTACAGAGTCTGTACAGTTATAAAATAGCTTGCATTTTCTGCAGTGTTCTTCGCACATGAAATCTTCATTCTGCACACTAAAAGGTTACTCGATTCTTTATTTCATCATCAGATTCTATAAGGTTTACACATACTCTTCTTTGGCCATTCTTGTTAGTGCGTCATCTTCACTTTGTGTGGCGCCACCAATCTTTTCTTTCACTTATCTTTACACATCTTCAGGGATCTCTCTCAAGAGACCGTCATATTTCCAGGTGTACATCTTATAGGGCTTTCTCAATGGATACTTTGTCTTGAAGATTCTTCGTGGTATAGGTACTAACACTGGTTGCAATTTCCGGCTTCCAACATATAGGCAAAATAGGGGTGGGACTTCCGGTAGAGGCATTCGGCTCCTCCTCTACATTGGCATCGCCCTTGGCTCTCCCTGGTACAAATAACAGACCTTGTTGTTCTATGTTACTCTTAGTCAAGTACTCCTCCCAAGGGGGGTTGGCATGGGGTTCCTTCATGTCCCACTGCTCCATCTTATTAATGATCTTTCTCTCTGGGGGTCTGGGGATTCAAATGTGGTGACAATTATAATAGGGGGCGCTGGTGTCCTATATCTCATGGCATGTTCTGGCAGCTCATGACCTCTGCCTTGGCTCACAAGTATATGACATTCACAATCAGCCACAGCCCTACTCCCTTTTGACAGCTTGCATTCTTCTCTAATTGTACAAAGTTGCAACTTGATATATTTGTTTGTGTGTATACATGCGTGTTCCACTCCCTTGCTTGGGGGCTGTGATGTGATAGCGATGCAAGAGAAGGGGCCTCATTGTTCTGTGTTTCACATACAGACTGAGAGGGTTCAGTCCTACTGTCAAATACAGATGTTCTGTACATCATGCACATGTAATGTATTGTACGTGTCACTTATGTAAAGAAAGTTATTCTTTTCACTTGAATATGTACTATACATTGCACGTGACTCCCGCCAGTCACCTCTGCCCACATGATTCCCCTGTGGCCCCTATGCCCACCCTGTGCATTCCCCACATCTCAGTGTTCCTTCCACAATGTGAATCATTTGTGAGGGCTGGAATCTGAACATGCTTCCCGACAACAAAATGGATTTTGTTGTTTCCATTTGCTATGACTGTGTTGGTATTTGGTGCATGTTATATTATGTCTAGTGGACACACACAGTTTGCCCCTTTCAGACACACATTCTCAGGGTATTGTTATGGGCATGGAGGATATGCCCAATGTCATCATTGACTGGCACCAGGGCTGTGACCTCACTGTGTATGCTCCACAGGGGCAGGTTTTCAGGTAAAGTATGCTTGCACCCGCTGGTTGCGTGCAGCCTCTCCCTGTGCCCTTTGGCCAATCATAAGCAAGGGTGGTGCACATGGCTGAGGGCAATGTCCCTCCTGTATAGTGACTGGTGCACCACGCTGGGTGGCTACATTGTGCAGTAAGCATGGCACAAAAATGATTTTACAGACTACTGGTGGGGCAAATAGTAATACCCCACCAGAGTGGTCTAGGGAGTGGAAACGTGACTTGAGCACACCAACTATGCCACTTGTGGCCACATGTGCAGCATTATATCTTTCCTCAGGTGGTGTGGCAGGATTCCTGTATGTCGTCATCATGAACAATGATAGCGGGTAGGCACTGTCCCCTGAACATATTTTCATGGTTGTTATTGCCACGTATTGTCATGGTCTATTGTTCTGTGTGTGACGTGCATGCATGCATGCATGCATGTGCGTGCCAGTTCATACTCACCAATGAGCCAGGTATTGCCATATTTTCCCAATGCCAGGGCACGATAGAGTGTTCACTGGCAGTAAATGTAGCTTTCATGCGTGCTGCCAGGAAAATTGGCATTGACTTGCATTATCACTCCATTTGCGTCACAGACAACCTACACATTGATGGAATGCCAGTGCTTGTTATTGCAGTGTATGTCCTCAGTCATTCAGGGAGGCGTAGCGCAACATGTGTACAGTCTATGGCTCCAAATACAAATGGAAAGTGTGCAACCGCGTAGAAATCCTGTCACACTCTATACCTTTCCTCCAGTGTTCTCAGCATATATATGTGCCTACACAGACATGGATATGATGTGATGCAGATCAGATTGCCGGTCAAGTGGCACAGAGAGTAGAGCGCTCGCTTTGACATCAGTGCAGATCCTGCTAACGCAGGTTCGAATCCCGGCAGTGCCAAACTCAGCCTTTCATCCTTCCGAGGTCGATAAATGAGCACCACACACTGTGGGTAATAATAAGCAGCGCTCAGATACCTGAGGGTTCGTAACGCTATATAAATGCGAAATTATTATTATTATTAAGACCTGGTGGAGACAGTGGGGTTGTGTGACCTGTGATATCCTACCAACTATGGCAGTGGTATGCTGGAAAGAGCCAGTGGCAATGAAATGTAGTGCTGTCAGCACCTTTTCGAGTGGGGTAACCGCCTGAGAGTGGATGGTGGGTGATGCTAGGTCTTCCTCCCACTACTTGACAATGTCTAGGATGATGTGGGGTGGGAAGCGGTACCTGGCATATACCTGGTCATCAGGCATCTCAAACAGAGTGGTGCATGTAGCAAAAGTCAGGGGCCTGGGCATCTTTTTCCTCCTTCCGTGTCCCTGTACGATGGCTCCCACTATTGCAGCATTCATCGTGGCTGTTCGACATTAGCATGATGTACATTGCATGCTTTATACGCATTGGATCCCTTGCGCATTGAAGTTTACGCCTGCTATCATGTGGCGGTTGGACCACATGTTTGCGTGTGACTTTTCCTGATATATGGTTGCGCGTTGGAACCCATGAATTCATATTGGTTTGTGGTGGATTCGCTGTACCATTGCTTTGCGTATTCCATGTCTCAACACAGCCATATTATTCCTCATTCTGCATTTATAATCGGGTCTATGCATATTCTGCATCCTATTTTTGTCTTTGTGCAGGCCCCACCCACGCTCTGCGTGGAACCTCACGCAGTGCACTCAACTGCACGCAGAGATATGCCAGACCAGTGCAGAGTACAGCCAAGGTCTGGAAAAAATTCCTGCAAATTCAATTCCAGGAATCGACGAAGGGGGGGTTTGCATGCAGAATGGCCCACAAAGTCCCTATTTTCCCTGTAAAGTATTCCATAATTCAGACCCATATTGTGTTGGTTTATTTTGCTTCTATAGAGGCTTACGCAAAGGCACTATACAATAATTAATGTAATAGTACAATAGACGAAATAATGACAGTAATTAGCAGAATACAACAGAAAGAAACAAGAACAAGAGAAATGCAGATGAGAAAGAAAATGAAATGATGATCCAGTAAACTGCAAGGATGATGTCAAGCAACACAAAAATTAACAGTTGCATGAACAAAACAGGTCGCTGCCAAACCAGGTAACACCATTAGCTGGAAGTCAATCTTAAACTATTTAAATATGCAAAATAGAAAAACCAGGAAACTAAGGGACACAGACACAGTCACAAACCCAGGAGCAGTTCTAGATGTTTAGGTGGCTAAAACAAAGCAAAGAGAAAAGAAGCAAAATAGACTTAAATGTTGAAAAAAGCTCAAAATTAGTACACATAAATGTCAAGAGCATGACGGATGCACCCTGCTGGAAAAAGAAAATGCCACACTGCAATCCTAGGTCAAGAAAAACTTCTGGAGATAACAAGTAAGCATTAATGAAGAAATTATTCTAGCACTTCAGGTGCAGGAGAGAAACCAACAGCCCTGACACATAGACTGGAACTCAATACAAAAAAGACTGGATCCCATTGATGGGAACCCCATCCACTGCACTCCATATCTGGCATGAATAGCCCAACCTTTCATACAGCAAATGTGTCCATTGTTTTTTGAAAATTATATATATATATAATTTCTCACTTTACACAAAAACAAATCCTTTGATTCTTCTTCCAAAATAAAATATTTTAATTGCAGAAAATCAAACTCAACGCATTTCGGGCCCTCAGTCCCTTCTTCAGGAGCAAACAGTAATCAATCAGTGGAGTTAATACAAATAAGAACCCATCAGTATTGCTACTATCATGACTGAAGTCCAGTTAACAATTAGATTAGGAAGTTTTATCATTTACCTCATGTCAAGTATGAGAATAAAATTCGGGAAAACTGGTAACCATGATAGGTGTTAACAAATTTCAAATGTCATCCCACCAAGAAGTGCTTTAGAAGAATTATATATATAGTTTAGGCAATGTTATGAGGTCTAACAAATGTATGACAGTAGATCCAATTAATACTGTGCCTTAGATATCTATAACCATCAACTGGTATATCACTGAGGATTAAAGTAATAATGTGCTATAATCTAGACCCGATAAGAGTCACAGTGGACCACTTACAAAACACCACCAACCCAATATAGATCATATAGATGAAAAGAGAATATATCATCTAGTATCATACTATCCCTGCCAACATCAGCCAATGCTTGCTATAGAGAAATCAAGGATATTCTGTAACCCAAGGTAGAATGAGCCATCAATATAAATTCTCTAGTGCACAACTACCTAGTTGTATAATCAGGATTATTTTGGATGCCCCCAGTGCAATAGGTCTGCATACATAGTGTGTTTGTGTGTGGGATTGGGAGTGAGAGAGGGAGAGAGAGTGAGAGAGAGAGAGAGAGAGAGAGAGAAAGAGAGGGAGAAAGAGAGAGAGAGAGAGAGACACACACAGGAAAGTCGACTATGGGTATCTATGTGTAAAATTCATGAGTGGGCAAATTGAGAACACACATCTGTATGTGTGTTTGATAGCAATAGTGAAATAGAGGAATACATTGTGTGTGTGTCTATGTGTCGGGGACAGACATTGGGAGACACACCTCGTGCTGAGGGGGAGATTGATAAGTCAGAGACAAAAAGGAGTTGTGTTGGCATATGTCAGAGTGCGTGCCCATGTGTGTGATGGATAGAGATGTTGCACAGAATGTGTGTGTGTGTGTGTGTGTAAGAGCATCAACGATTTCTATCTGTGTGAGATGGAGTGGGGTAATGAGATAGACTGTTGGGGTCATTACAATTTTGGTGGTATCCCACTGTTAAATCAGCCATAATGCCATCAAAACAGTAATATTGTTACCGGCACTTGGAATGCCAGACTTGCCGGCCGATTCCAAGTCCTGGCAACAGTGGCAAATCCCCATTCCATGGACTCTGTGGAGGAGCTTGATGGAATTACCGGCACCAGAGTTACCAGTGGCAGTGATTCCAGCTTTCTTTTTTGCCGGTGGGGCAAGCTTTACCTTCAGCTCTTGGTTGAAGATAAATCAGTGCCCCCATCAGCAAACGTGTGTTTTCTCGGTGTGGGAAAAATGCTGGTGGCTGTCGCCAGCGGCATTTTTCCCTCACATGGAATATTGTAATGAGGCCCTATGGGTGTGTGTTTCAGACACGGAGAGACAAACTAAACTAGACTGTGCGTGTGTGTGGGTCTGTGTGTGTGTGTGTTTGTGTGTGACAGAACATGATAGTGTGTATGTCTGTATTAGAAGCAGAGACAAATTGGGCTTCTTACTTAAAGAGTGAGACATGAAAGCCAGGAGAGGGAGAGATGTGGGAGCACTTTTCTATAAAAGAAAACATGTGGTAGGTTGTGTGCCTGTGTAAGAGCGTAATGCCAGTTTTTAAGCTGCGTCACCGAGCGATATGAGTGTAAGGCTGTGTGTCTGTCTCAGAGAGCGATGTGACTGGCAGACTGTGTGCCCCTGTCAAGGAGGGATGTGACAGAGAGGATGTGACTGGCAGGATATGGGCCTGTGTCAGAGAGGGATGTGAGTGGCATGCTGTTTTTGTATTACAGAGGTATGTGTTAATGAGGCTGTGTGCTGGTTTCAGAGAGGGAGGCGATTAGCAGGCTATGTGTCTGTCGCAGAGAGCGATGTGACTGGTAGACTGTGTGCCCCTGTCACGGAGGGATGTGACAGGGAGGATGTGACTGGCAAGCCATGTGCCTGTGTCAGAGAGGGATGCCCGTGATTGGCCGTGTGCATGTGTCAGGAATTGGGCCTGTGTCAGAGAGGGATGCCAGTGTTTGGATGTGTGCATGTGTCAGGAATAGGGCCTGTGTGAGAGAGGGATGCCAGTGTTTGGATGTGTGCATGTGTCAGGAATTGGGCCTGTGTCAGAGAGGGATGCCAGTGTTTGGATGTGTGCATGTGTCAGGAATTGGGCCTGTGTCAGAGAGGGATGCCAGTGTTTGGATGTGTGCATGTGTCAGGAATTGGGCCTGTGTGAGAGAGGGATGCCAGTGTTTGGATGTGTGCATGTGTCAGGAATTGGGCCTGTGTCAGAGAGGGATGCCAGTGTTTGGATGTGTGCATGTGACAGGAAGTTGTCCTGTGACAGAGAGGGATGTGAGTGACATGCTGTTTTTGTATTACCGAGGTATGTGAGTGTGAGGCTGTGTGCTGGTTTCAGAGAGGGGGGTGATAAGCAGGCTGTGTGCCTGTGTCAGAGAAATGTGTTTGTGTCAGCCTGTGTGTCTGTGCTACAGAGGGATGTGAGTGGCATGATTCATGGCTGCATCCGAATGAGTTTTCTGTGTCTCAGGCAATGTTATGAGTGGCAGTTCCATTGCAGTAGCAATTGCGTTCCACAATAAAAAAAACAAAAAGAAAAACACATTAGCATGTTCCCTCATTTCATTCTCTGTTGTATTCCTCTGGGCATTAAATGCAATAGTGCAGCTTTGGGAAGAAAATAATTCCGCAACATATCATTTGACTCAGCGGAGATCATTTTGTTCTGGGAAATATAGAAAACAGGTGTAAACACAAGGTATATAACTTTAACACCTCCATTTTCTGTTCTGCTCCATTTTCGTGCTGACACAAGGAGGAGTGGGGGCATGGAGCAGAGGTAATATAGCCACCGTGCTTTTCTCCTCCATCTTGTGTGAACATTTCAAGCAGGTGGTGTTTACTTATAGAGAAACTAAAGATTAAAGGCGATGTCGCCTTGTTTTAATCTTTACTTTTGCACTATGTTTTGCAAAAGTAAAAATTGGTTGCAGGGGACCCAACTGCACATAAGTAATGACATTGGCTGTCCCCTGCATGCAATTTGCATTTTTTTAAACTGATCCGCAATCCGTTATATACCAAAGCCATCCTCAGTGAGCTGTGCCCAAACCGCTCAATCCGTTCCACAGAAGGATGAGTAAACTGAACAGTTTTCTAAAAAAAATCCTACAGAACAGGCTTTCTCAAATATCCATTGGGTTTCTTTATCTCGGGTTTGTTAAGGGCTGCTAACCCCATTACTACATTTGTTTGAAAAGGGTATGTGCATAGGGTTTCACATGTTTTCATTGCAGCAATTTTCACCACAGATATTTTCACGGTGGTGTTCTCACCCCAGCTGTGCTTGGCATTTTAAAAAAAGGCATACCATTTTTTTTTTAATGGGTGGTCTCCACACCAACCCTCCCATCTAATCCACCCACACATCTCACCCACCACCCCAAAACACCTGCACAAACACACAACACACACATATATATATATATATATATATATATATATATATATATATATATATATATATGTATATATATATATATATATATATATATACGTATATATATATACGTATATATATATATATATATATTTAAATAACCCAAAACGTCTGGCGAGAAATCACCACAGTGAAAATAGCTGCAGGGAAATAAGCCGCAATTTAAACATGGTAACCGGTGTATAGGATGAGGGAAAGCAAGTAAGACAATACTAGAGTACAGTAAACAGACATCTGATTTAACAAGAGCCTCATGTGGGCTGTTAGTGAAAGGTGGCGATACATTACTTTGTGAGCTTCAAGATCGTCAGCCATCTTGGATTATTAGGGCATGGGCCTCTCTTAGACGCCTGACTGTTCAGCCAATGAGCAAATCTGAAAGATGTATTTTGTGGGGGAGTGCTACAGACCCTATGCTGTACAGAAAGGGTGAGTCTTCAGACCGCCTGTAATCTTAAGAGCGTTTGTCTACAGTCTTAGAGTGTTGGGACACACTTCCAGAGGGTGAAACCCTGCATGTGCAGCGATCTACCCAGCACTTTTGTGTCTGATTTGATTGAATTTGATAATTTGTATAGCACACTTAATGAACTAAATCGTATCTAGGCACAGATTGAGAAGTAAATCAAAAGCACTGGGGGGAAAATCGTGCAATCTAGACAGTCAATACAATAAAAAAAGGCCCAAAACAGTGTTTTCCGCCCATCCCTTAATTGAACAGGTGGGTTTTTATGGCCTTACAGAATTGAAAGAGAGATTTAAGGGCACAATACTACTTTGGGAGACTGTTCCACAATCAGGGCCCATATACCCCAAATCTACGGTCCCCCCTGGGCACACCATTAGAGAAGGGAATTTCCAGCAACAATTTGTCCCTTAACTGCAAACATTTTGGACAAGCATGATGGTGGAGCCAAATGGTTTACACATTTAAAAATTAAACATAGGATTTTGAAGTCAATTCTGTCCTTTACAATGCGCAGTGTAGAGATCACCATAAGCTTGAAATAGCAGAGGACTTCCCTACTCTAAATAATAGTCTTACTGCAGCATTTAGCTCTCTTTGCAGACGTTGAACTTGTGTATATGGAATACCTGCGAGAAGGTTGTTGCAGAAGTCAAGTCAGGAGTTCACAGAGCTCCCACCACCACTGCATGGTCCTCTGCAGGAACAAACATAAGAGCATGTTGCAGGAGATGCAAGGTACAGAACACTGACTGTACCTTGGCACTCACCTGAGCTTCACTCCCCACATTTTCCTGCCAATGCAGCGTGGGCTTTTTATTTTGGAGACAAACAGTAACTCTGAGCCCAGGAAGCAGGGTGCAGGAGGACCATCTAGGGTCAAGAAGATGTTTTGGGCCCGAACAGTGCTACTTATGTTTTACTGGCATTAAGTTGAAGCCAGTTAGAGGACATCAACCCACTGACTTCCTCCAAACATTGTTCAACCCTCCAAAATGCCTTTTCCACATTCCCTATTTTGATGAACTCCTGGGTGTCATCCACATAGGAGTGGTAGTTGGCCTTGTGCTTCCTCAATATAGCCATCAGAGGGCACAGATGTTGAAAAGAAGGGGGGACAGTAAGGAATCCTGAAGGACTCCACAATACTGAGGAAGGGGATCTGAGTTGAATTCTCCCAGTCTCACCTGTTGCTGTCAGTCTGTAAGGAAAGAATCAAACCTTTTGATGGCTTGTTCAGAGATGTTTCCAGTCTCTCAGAGGTGACTGAGTAAGATACAGTGATCCACCGTGTCAAATGCTGCAGAGAGAACCAACATTACCAATAATGATAATTCTCCTTGTTCTGCCAACGCCAGGAGGTCATTCCACATGGCCAATAATGCGAGGCTACAATAAGGACTCTCTCTCAAGATATTCCTGCAATTGGAATTTAAGGATCCTCTCCAATATCTTGCCCGGTCAGGGTAGGCCAGCACCTGTTCGATAGTCTGGACAGGTGGATGGAGGAAAACTTATGTTTGGCAGAACTCAGCCTTCTTGATAGTATGGCTGAAAAGGTCTTGAAAGCTATCCTGTATGCCTGTGCAGGACCCTGTGAACGGAAATAGGCAGTCCCATCTACTAGAAGCCAATGCAAGGATATCCTCACTGGTGTCATATGATGCTGTCGATTCAGATCGAAAACATGTCCAGTAGCATGATTTGGGAGGCCTAACTGAAGCACATAGGCCGGGTGACATGATACCACTGCAGTACTACAGGCGTTTTTCGATGAATGTGCAATATGGGAAGGACCCTCCCAGCTGATGAAGATAATACACAACATTCTTTAGTAGAGAATGAATTTGCAAATGAATGGGACAGTCATTGTCAAAAAGGACTCCAAGGTTACAAGCCTTCTCAATACGATTTGGTGGTGGGAGCAAAGAGTATTGCCAGTGAAATGGGAGGGGTGCAGGCTTTGAGTACTGAAAAGCATGATCTAGGTTGTCTCACTTTTTAAACAGATTAAATTCTTCTTCTTCCAGTGATGGACATGTAGGAGACAACTACATACTTTTTAGTGTCCACTTAGCCTCATCCAGGGTCAAATCAATTGAATATGTGTAGAAACCTATGTCATGGGAATCTAACATCCTACGTAGCAGGGGCAAGTCGACAATGATTAGTAAAGGCGAGAGTGCAGATCCCTGAGGAACTCCACAGTGGATCACAGTAATGCTTGAAAGTGATTGACCCAAAGTGATTTGATGAGCATAATTATTGAGAAACAATGATGACCTGAAGTAAGTGTTTTCTTTAATGCTGACACATGTTTAAGATAGTAGCGTATCAAAGTGTGGTCTATAGTGTCAAATGCTAAAGATAGATTGAGTAGGATAACGGCACATGCTGTGCTTTGATCTCGGCCATGAGTATTGTTTTTCACATTTTAAACAAGAATGTTGCACTCCCACAACTGGGTTTCAGACCAGAAATTGTGTGGTTTGCGTGGGGGCGTGTTGTGGGCCTTCCGACCGTGACTTGCGTATACGCTTACTTTGCATGTACGATTCCATGATTATGCTGAGCGTGCAGAAAAACCTCTGAGTGCAGGCTTGCACAGGGTCATTCTCGGCACGCAGGATCTGCAGGATCGATGCGTCCTTTTCCAAAACACGTACAAATAAATTGCCAGTGTGCAAGTGCTTCCTAGTAAATATCATCGGCGCATAATACAAGGATAATGGATGCCCCATACTTTGTGCGATAGTTACACATTTAGTATACTATTTCTTCTACGTAATGCATTTCTCACATATTTCAGTAAGCTCCATGCCATTTGATAAGACCATGCAGAAAGCAAATAAAACTATTCTGGGCGCAACTGAGAAAACAAAGCTCTCTGACGAGGATCTTGAAGGTTATTGCAAATATATCATTGTATGCCGTGCAAAAAAACATAAAATTGAGCAAATTCTCTTCTTACGCTTGACACAAAGGACAGCACTTTTGCAGAGAATTTGCCTTCCGCAGCGCCAGTACTGAGGTAAGTGGCAGGCTCTTGAATCTTGCTCTGGTGATCCAATACCTTTCAGTCAAGTTATTCTCCCACATTAGGTATCCTTGCTAACCATTTGTAGTGATAATGCCTATTGGAAGGGACAGCGAGTTTGATGGTTTCCCGTCTCTCATGAGTGAAAGCCATAAGCCTAGCCGTCAATTGGGATGCAACAAGAAGAACCAAATTCCCAGGAGTCAGTAGCTCAAGCAGCTGATTTTCCCCAGGTACATTTTCAGATGGGGTAACCATGGGAGACGTTATGCCCCTCTTTTGGTTAACAGTTCCAGGATAATTGATTGGGTAAAATTAGCCTTGGGATTTGTCCAAATAAGTAGTCAGTGGAAAACAGGCTGCATGATGAGATCATTGGTCAAAAACCCAAGGCCTACTCCCTGGTGACAAGCACAGTTTGGGGCAGAGCGAGGAAGGACACCATTTCTTTAAATTTAAATCATTTTCAGCAACTTGTAAATCGCCCGCTTCAGTAATGACCCAAAGTGAGGCTTCATACCCTGCCATTGTGACTGCTTTGAAACTATAAACTTTCAGTCGAGTGACTGGTTTCTGTATAGGTTCATAAAGTGCAAAACTCCACCAATGGCTTCTTTAAATGTGATGGTTTGTTTAAGAATATCTCTCAAAACATAGATCTTTCAACAACACCTGACCATGGACTAATTCCAATGGACGCAAATACCGATGCACAGCCCTCACAGTACTGCGCTACTGTTAAAACTGACTGGCTACCCACACTATGTACAGCGCTCTGCTGCTCTCGAGCGAGATGTGCACTTTAGAAAATAAAATAAAAATATGAAGCCCCCCCCTGGAGATTATTTGAGAAATGGATTCCAAGGTAATCGAATTCCCTTACACAAGGGACTTCTACACTGTTAGTATACATGTTGGGCATCGAGACATGCCGCCTTGCAGGGTCACAGACCATTACCGCCAATTTGCCTGGTTGACCTGAAGGTCAAGTTTATTCATAAAGGCAGTGTATGCCATGATAGGGTGCTGCAGTGCTCTAGGTAGTCTGGAAATCTGCACCGTATCATTGGCAAGCACATTTAAACTGCAGTTCCCCACTGTCTCTAGGTTAACTAAAGTCTTGGTGTATCCCATTTATGTACAAAGAAAAGAGGAGAGGGGCCAGGACACAGTCCTGTCACACACCAGAATTATCTGCCAAGTGATCAGTGCAACGTCCTAGGTCACCACTCCTCACACAGGTTCTAGTATTTCTGTGCCAGTTGTTCAGAAGCCTTACCCATTCTGCAGGGCAGTCGAGAGACCTGGGCATGAGCCAAAACTTTGTCCGATTAACTTTGCTGAAGGACATGCTCATGTCCATGAACGCCAACTACACTGGCTCCGACCTTATGTAAAGGGAGCCCACCGCAATCATAAATAGGTTTAAAGCTTGTTCTGATGAACATAGTCCGGATTAAAATCCTAATTGGACTTTTATATTGTATTATATACCCCAAAACAATCCTGCCATAAACTATGCTCCGTAGTGTATGACATAATATCCACTAATTGACACAGGCAGAGATGTCTTTCTCTTTTTCATCTTAAGATGTACAAAGGGTCCAGTTGTTGTCATTTTATTTTTTGGTCTCGAGCAGGGGATTGAGTATATAGGGCAGGGGCTTGTGTGTGGGTGGAGGCCATTCCTGAGGAAACCCCCTTTAGCACATGCTACCTCCAATGGGTTTCTTTTAAATTGTGGGGAGAGGGGATTTTGTAGGGGAAGGGTGACTTGAGCATGTGGGGTGGGAGGTTCATTTTTAAATGAAAGATGGTGGTATGTAGCCTATGTTATACCTCACGTGATCGACTATTTCCTAGCCCCACCAAAGATTGTGAAGGTAGCCATCTTTGATAATGCTTTGAATATACTTTGCAGGAATGAAAATAGTTTGAATTACGTGCACAAGGGGCAAAGGGAATTCAGGTGTGTTATGGCTACTTGAAGATTCATTAAGTGCCTTCGGGACATTTACATTTTGTGTAATAATCACAGGATTCTTCACCACCCGGAGTAATTTCAAATGATTGCAGTGACTCATGTTTCATCCCTGTTTCAACATACAAAATAACAATTGGAGGCCCTCTATGACACGGGACTTTGTATTCCTGTCCTTTCTGTGGCAGCACTAAATCTTGTCCTGAGTTCTTGTCCCTGATGAAGATGTCCCTAGTGCATTAGAAGGAATTGGGTTGAAATACCCAGTTGGCCACACCCTTATGCATTTGTGGAGATATAGCTCTCCACAAAATAGCTCACATAGCTCTCTCCTCACAGGTAAACATTTTCAAGTCGTAAGGATAAGAAACCTATCAGTCGATGTACAATTAACATGCCAGTGATAAAGTTTACTGACAGATTTACGCATCGGCATACACCGAGTTTGATGGTGGGCTGCCTGGAATTCCCTCCAGCTCTGAGTTTGTCAAGAACTGCTTGCTTTGATTGTTGACATGACAAAGCTTAACAAAAGAACTGCTGAACATTGTACTTTTCGGAATGTCCGTAAATATATGTAGTGTGATAAACCTTTATTCGTTTCATGTCAGGAAGAATACACAGTCTGTCAAGAAACATTTAATAAAACAACTATTAAGGTTGTGTAGAGAACATGCAGGCTACATTAAGCACAGTCACATAGTAGATGGAGACAAGATTTCTCCTATAGCATAAGTCAGGGGTCTGCAACCTTCGGCTCTCCAGATGTTTTTGGACTACAACTGCCATCAGCCATATCCAGTATAGTAGATGGGCAGGTGCCATCAGAATTGTAGTCCAAAGCCTCCGGGAAGCCAAAGGTTGCAGAACCCTGCTGTAAGTCATGACAGCAGAAATAAATGCACAGATCAATCACAAAGCTGATGTCAAGTTGCGCTCATGTGGGGATAAACAATTTCATGAGAGGGGAAAAATATAGGAAGGTTGCCTTCTTTTACGGCTAAGTATAATAAAAGCTCTCATGAATCTAGGAATTTGTGAGGGTTGGGGGGTACTATAAACAAGGATAAAGTAGCCATCCTGAAGGAGGTCCCCACATTCTTTTCGGTGTTATACCACGTGGAGAATCAAGAGGAGTGAGATGAGTTTCTCTCAGGGTTAGGATTGTCACCCCCTACAAATAAGTGAACAAGAGACATTAGTAACCGGGATCATTGAGTGCGACATCAAGGAGGCACTTCATGGGTTACCATTCGTCAAAGCTGCTGAAAAAGATAGCTTGCAGGTGGACCTCCGCGGCAACAGTATCAGCACCTTAGTACCTACTATCCCATTAAAAGTCATTAATGAAATAACAGAAGTGAAAATATTTCCTAACTCATGTTGAATAGCCCACACAATTGTCTTCCCAAGAAGGGGAAGTCTGGCATGCTTGTCCGTTCGTAAAAGGCACTTTCACTCTGCAGTGAAAATATGAAAATCTTTGCTGAGGCAACTGCAGTGGTTGACTGGAATTATTGAGCAGGTAGGAGACCAAACAGCAGAGCTTTGTTGAAGGACAGTCTGTGATCAAGCATAAAAACCTGGCTATTAGTACCACTGGAATTAATGCTGAAGAGGGTCTCCCCAAGTCGTGTACCATTATGGATGCTGAGAACGTTGTTGACAGGTTTGGAACAGAGTTTCTGTGGGTGGCCATGGAAAGAATGGGAATTCTGGGGAATGTGACACAATTATTAAAAGGTCTTACTCGTACTGTGTTTCCACTGTGATATTACCAAAGGACTCATTCGAGGAAATCTTCTGCGATGGGTGGGGATAGGAATGGTTGTCCAGTGTCAGCCTGGTTGTTTGCCTTGCCCAGAGAGCCCTTCTATCACATGATTAAAAGTAACAAGATTGTCCCCTTTTGTAGGAGACATGGTATAACAGTAGGGCTCACCATGTTCGCAGATGATGGTACCGGTTAAATGACAAAAAACGTGCGAATTATTTTCCTAAGTAACCTAAAATGTGAAGGAGAAAACCACATCATATGCATGCAATTCTCTCGGCCTGCTCGTGTAATGAGGCTGGGCAGAGGGAACATTATCTCCAGAATGGCTCTCAGAACCGAAAGGAGTTACTGATTGTCATTCACATGTTCCCAAAATGCTCTTTGATTTTTTGTGGAGCAGCCACGTCTCTTCGCTCGTGTTATTTGTCCCATTTCGCTTTCTCATAGTGTTTGTTTGAAAGGAAAGAGTCCAAATAGGAGTGAACACGACGGTCCACTTTGAAAGCATAACCTTCTATCAGAACATATTTTATATGATTATTCTAAGTTTTTAATATGTGCTCTGCTCGGCAAGACAGGTGTAATGTTCTTATTATAACTAAAATATATGCTGGAAATGAAGATTGCAATGTTTTTTTTCAAAAGAGAGAGAGTTTACAATGCTTGCACAATTAAGTAATGTCCATGTTTCCCTTTTTATTAAAACCGCTTTTGCAAAAGGAAACCACAGGCTCCTTTTATATGTTTTTTTCCCTCTAGTCGCTAAGCTGTCATGAAAGGCTGGGTGTTTATGCAAATGTACATCTGACAACACAGCTTTCACCCACATAGAAAGAGAGAGAGGACTAAAGATGGAGAGATAGGCCCTCATTACGACCCTGGCGGAAAGCAACCGACCGGACCGCCATAGCGTAAATAGCGTTTCCGCCATTGCACGACGGAGCAAAGTGCGGCTCATTCCGACCCATCGGGCACGAGCACCACGCCATGGCGGAAGTGCAAAGTCCGCGATGGTGGAAATGACCCCAAAACGGCCCACACCGCCGCCGTACGGCGCCCTAGGTGCAATTCCGCCACCCATCTTAGCGGTCACCGCAATGAGCGTCAATCGGAAAGTACGGTGACCGGAAATATACGGAAACGGAAGTAAAAACATGGTCCCGGAACGGGAAACATCACGCCGTACACCTATAAAAACACTATTTCCACACAACCATTAAAAATACTACCCTGAGACACATCCCAACCCGACATCCACCCTAGTGAAACCAAGAAAAATGGGAAAAGTAGCGAAGAAAGCGTGCGACCGCAAGCGGCAGGTCCACTTCTCCCGTGAGGAACTCGCCGTGCTCACAGAGACCCTCCAGGAGAATGCTGCCGTCGTCTTCTCCACGCAAATGACCAGGACGGCACTTGCGAACAAGAAGGCCATATGGGCCCTGGTGGCACAGCGGGTAAGTGCGGTGGGGACCGCACCCCGCAACCCACAGCAATGCAGAAAGCGATGGGACGACCTGCGGATCCGCGTCCGTAGCATACTTTCTGCCAACCGCAACATTGCCACAGCCACCGGGGGAGGTCCTGAATCACCCATCAAGTTGACCCCCTGGGAAGAAATCTGTGCCTCCACCATTGGAATGGAGAGTATAGAGGGAGTCGGAGGGATGGAGAAAGGAGTGCAGACATCCGAAGAATCAGGTAGGTGCCCCAAATAAAACAATGCTAAAACCACAATGTCCAACCATGTGAAGTACCACGTGTCCACATAGTGCAACAGTAACACATGTCCAGGAGAACGACCACATACATAGGCCCGAGAGCACACGTTAAAACTCACATTAAATACATAAATAATTAAAAATCCTAAAAACACCCTCTACACGTGCAGCAGGCATACCCTAACTGCAGGCTGCAAAACAACTGCACCCTCACTCCACACAAAAAAGAAACCACCTCCAAGGCCCCAACCCAAATCACCCTCAGGTACCACCCCAATGCATGTGATACTTTGCCATTCCAATTTCCACAGACCCATAAATAACGCTCGCCCTCCTTTACTCCACCACAGGGTCCGATTCAAACGACGAGCTCCAGGACACCCCTACCAGCACACCTGCAAAGAGGGCCAAGACCGACGGCCAAACACCCTCCACCTCAGCTGCACGCATCAAGACACGGCAGCAGCACAAATCAAGTGGCAGCACACAGGAGGGAACTTCAACAGGCACCCCAGCAGCCAGCATGCCCACAACAGCACCACCACAGGTCCCCCCAATGGATGCCACAGTAGGCACTGCTTCTGGTGGCAGCAGCACCATAGGTGACACTGCATTAATGGCAGCTTGCTCTGACACAGAAAACGGGGATGTCGAAGTCAGATCCATCCATGACCTGTCTCAATCCCCCTGTCTGTTCCATCCCGTACACCATGAGGATACCACGCAGGGGCACCCACAAGACGACGACTGGCCATCCCCCACAAGCCCTGTGGCAAGGCAACATGAGGTGACCAGCCCCTCTGTGACACCACCGCAAGTGGCCATGGCCCAGCAGAGGCAACAGTCCCTCGACCAGGTAATCGTGCAACAGCAGCAACTGGCCACGCTCCTCAAGGACCATGCCGATGAATGTGGGGGCACTAAGGCAGACATAGAAACATCAACTAAGACACTTAGGGCAGAAATGGAGAGAAGTACAGAGACACTAAGGGCACAAATGGAGAGTAGCACCGAGAGCCTGAGAGTAGAAATGGAGAGAAGCACCGAGAGCCTGAGAGTACAAATGGAGAGAAGCACCGAGAGCCTGAGGGGGGAACTGCATGCGACGTCCAAAGACGTATGTGCCGAACTTGCCGCTGTGCGCCGTGTGCTCACTGAGCTCTCGCAAACCCTCAGGGACATGCATGGACGTGAGCAGGCAGAGACATCATCCGTTGCAAGTTCCGTCCAGGGCAGCCCCCAACGTAGATCTGGGAGGAACCTGCGCTCCACAGGCAGGGGTGCCCCTGATACCCTGAGAGGGGGCTTGCAATAGCGACTGCTCACTGACAATGAGCATCTTTGAACACTGGTGTTCGGGGGGGAGGTAGGAGGGTGGAGGGGGTTTGTTGTGCTCACTTGGGTGGCGGGTCGATGGGGTGTGTAACATGATTTCACATATGCCATAAACAATGCACGATCATCCAATGAGATGTGTGGACATTGATCTTTGTGTACGAGGCCATTATAGGCGTACAGTCCATATTGTGCATGTTCCAGACACACACAGTGCCACAAGTCCCGTGTCCATGTATCAGCCACCAGGCGTGAGTGCTAGAAGCATGCATCTATGATATGCTGACGAATGTCACGGCCCTCCTGTGCCTCGGGGACTCCTTGAGGTGCTGCCACATCCCCACCGTCATCATGACCATCTTCAGGTGCTTGCAGTTCTGCGTCAGGGGGCATGGGCACATTTCTACGTACGCACATGTTGTGTAGCATGACACATGCCATGACCATCTTTGCAACCTTCTCATGGCGGTACAGGAGTGCCCCGCCAGACCTGCTGAGGCAGCGGAAACGAGTCTTCAGTAGGCCGAATGCCTGTTCTATGACTACACGGGTACGTGAGTGGGCATGGTTGTAGTCCTCCTCATGCTGGTCCCGTGGGGTCCGGAGTGGTGTAAGGAGCCATCTCTTCAGTGGATACCCGGCATCACCTGTATGTGGACAATAAAGGACGTTTGAGGAATGACATTGCTACCTACACACCCCTCCCCTTCCTGCCAGGTCATTGCCGCATCACATACCCCACATCATCATGCTTGAAATGAGACTCACCGAGTAGCCAGGATCTGTTCCCTGCGTGTCGCTCCATGTAGCGTGGTATTGTAGAGTTCCTCAAGACCATAGAATCATGGGTTGATCCAGGGAATCGGGCACAACAATGTGTAATGATCCTGTTGGAGTCACACACCATTTGTACATTCAGAGAATGAAATTGTTTTCGGTTGCGGTACTGGGCCTCCATGGCATGTGGGACGACCAATTCCACATGGGTGCAGTCGATGGCACCAATGCAACCCGGTATGCCGCCAAGTGCATGGAATCCCA
The DNA here is from genome assembly GCF_040938575.1 of Ambystoma mexicanum. Lineage (NCBI taxonomy): Eukaryota > Metazoa > Chordata > Amphibia > Caudata > Ambystomatidae > Ambystoma > Ambystoma mexicanum. The sequence goes on along the minus strand of NC_090932.1, from coordinate 287,015,383 downwards.
CTTTTGCGTTCGTAATCTCCTGCTCCGAGCGTGGTAGAGAGATGTAGTCGTCTGCGTGCTTCAGGAGGGCATCGAGCACTTGCAATAGTGTCCGTGAGAACAGTGGCTGTGAAATGCCATGCAACTGTCCGACTGTGTGCTGGTAGGTGCCTGTGGCCAGGAAGTGTAGTACAGACACCACCTTCAGTAGGTGTGGGATGGCGGTTGGGCTATCTATCATGCTGACAAGGTCAGCCTGTGTCATGTCCACAATGGCGGTTATGGTGTCCCGGTCCAAACGGTAGAGGGTGTGGATCTGCTCATCAGTGATGTCGAACGGATGTGCTCGGAGGCGTGGGATTGCGGGCTGCCTGCGTGGTGGTAGTGGCTGTGCTGGCGGCCCTTGCTGGCCCTGCCTTGCCCTCCTCCTCCTCCTGCGTCTCCTCCGTGCGACCGGTTGTTGTAGTAGTTGGCGTTCGTCTTCTTCTTGAAGTTGGAGTACTTGCAGTGCTATCAGGTCCCCCAGGGCCAACATCGCTAGTCCTGCCGGTAGCATTTCGGAGTGGGTGTGGTTGTGGGAGGGGGTTGGGTGTGCAATTTATGTGTTTTCAGGCTGTATAGCCTCCACCTGTGGTGATTCATTCCACCTGTGCAAGCTGCAATCCCCTTTGGGCGAGCACGTCCCGCACACAACGCTGCAATTCGACGAATGGCATCTTGCTATTGCAATCATGTATTTGTTCCCGATGGCAGTGTAATATTGGTTGATATGTTCATTCTGCTATGGTCCCATTGGTTCACATACTATCTTTGCAGTCGCGAACAGACTTGTGAAGGGTCAGTGGAACAAAGTACTCGAGTCACGGTGGACCCTCATGCAACACTGTACCGAGGTTCACCGATGGGCGGGGCGTTCCATTTGTGAGTGAAGGCAGTTGCCATTTTCACACACAGCCGCACTAGATGGATTAATTCGTGATTTCAAGCGGCCACAGATGCCTTTTCGGCGTGATGTTGCAAATGAGGAATTCGAAGGACAGCGCTTTCGGTTTTCAGCTAGCGGCGAGGAGATGCCCACAGGTCTGACTGCAAATATAACGTTCTATTGTTCAATGTCCTTGGGACAGGGGCCATGGCGAGAATGCAATGATTGATATGAATAGTATGGGATGCGCAATAGCGAAGTGGGCGATGGGGCGGACGTTCCCAAATACATGTTACTTCACAACACTGGAATTCCGGCCTGGAGCACAGTGGATTTAGCAGGCTGCATAACGCACAGACTCAATGGAAATTTCACATGTTATGTGAGTATGAAATCAGGCGTTTTCATTACGGGATGAGGGAATGATGAATGGATGCATGGACAGATGATTTAATACAGGGTTTGCCATGTACGGGGCTTCTTGGAATATATCCACCTCCCCTGCGCTATGTGATGCAGGGCTGCCATAGTGGGACCATCGTCTATCTGGCCTTGTTGAACCCTCCCTGTCTCGACGCGCCTTCAGACACTTGTGTCTATGCACGTTACTAATCCCATCTGATGGATTCTGTTTTAACAGACGCATGCACAGAAACACTCGTTTGTAATAGTGTTTTCACCTCGGTATAGATAGTTATGATTCACAAGTGGTTTTTGGGTGGTGATGATCCCTTGGAGTGGGCTAGCATGCATATGGCTGTGGATTTTGTGTGATCATTGAAGTGAGTAATTCAAATGCAGTTCTGATGCCCATACTATTCTTTTTCATTTCATTTGGGTGACAGGTATCTCCTCCCCTTTTGCCACTGCCATCTGTATGCCACTCCTGCAGATGGATTTTACTCCCGACACCTGCTGCTTCGTGTTAATCAGTGGAGCAGCATTACGATCTTATGGGACGATCGCCAATGGGCCACATGCCCTTACGCAGTACTAGTGGCTAGGAGCAACATTTCGGCCTTTCAGCTGGACTAGTGCCTCCCTAATGGGACGGCCCTGCGGTACGAGGCGCTTCCATGTTGCCTTTTGGTACGAGAATGTAGGCCCTGTGTACCATGAGGGAACAGGGCGTCACACAAGAAGTAGCTGGTCATTTATTGCGGATGCAGGCCACAATGGTGAATTATATTTTGGGGTTCATGGCCTAATGGCTGTATGGGCTTGGTGAATTTGTTGTGCATTAAATTTCTATTCTGATGTGAACCGTGTAGCGTTCTTCTTTGCAAGTGATGTGGCATATTCCTATTTGGGGAGCGATGTATTGTGAGGAGATCTGCATTGGGTTCCAGCTTCGGAGTATAGTTGCGTGGTACTGTGCTGGGCGCGTTTGCCTACGGAGCCCAGTGAGGTCAGGGATTAGGGCTGCCAATATGACTGTTTTAATGGTGTCATGCTCAGGGGCGGGGGATTGGCTTTTGTGTAACAGATGCCGGTCAGCCAGGTGGATTGGTGGAATGATGTGATTATCAGAATATGGCTGGTCACAGGTGCCTGTGTTTGCGTGCGTTTCTTGGAGGGAGACTGAGGTCATGTCCATTTGTGTAGCTTCTGTATTCGTGCCATCTGTGCCCTGCAGCTCCCATTGGCCCCTCTTGAGGTTCATTTGTTCGTTGGCAGGCATGGGTGACTTGTACATTTCACTGGTTGCATTGTGTGACTTCATTGCACCTACGAGGAGTTGTGCAATGTGGCCAGGGAGTGGTGTACAGGCACTCAGTAGGGCCGTTTACGGTTGGTTCGCTATGCCGTACTTCTCACCATGGCGGAAAGGTACATTCCGCCGTGCTTGATGGCGTTAGGTGCATGTCCGCTAGGGTCAGAATTCGCGTACCGTTGCGCCATGGTGGTATTTGCGGTTTGGCATGGCGCGCGTGCGCGTACTTGGTGCAGTTAGCGTTGGCGGTCACTACGGTGGCGCTGATGGCATCGTACTTTGCGGTGACGGGCCATGATCGCACCGAGCGCTATTCGATGGCGGTATTGCATTTCCGCCATCGTTTTTCGATTTCCGCCAGGGTCGTAATGAGGGCCATAGTGTATAAGAGTATGAGAGAGAAGGAGAGAGAGGAGAGAACACGATTGTCATAAGATACACCGGTTAAAGTTAGAACTTAGGCATTACACTTTGTAAAATATCCCCAAAATCTGGCAATTCAATCTTGAAAGGGTAATGTTGCTGATAGAATTGCACATATGCCAACATTCAGACACAGCTGCGAGGGAGATTTCCAAAGGGAAATCGGGAGACAAACAATTCCCCATAGGAATGCATTGGGGCTACAGCTATTTCAGGAGGGTTGGCATGTATGGAATTGCAACTCCAATAATGGTCTTCTTTTTGCCCTCTCTAACAATGGGGAGCGTTTACCTAGTGAAAATGCTTCTCCTTTTCCTGTTTTCAATTGGTTCAGGTCTTGCTGATTTATTTAGAGCAAAAACACAGGTCGAAAAAAAACAAATCGATGTTTTCCTCTTTTATATGGAATAAAACAAAACGGTCAGAGTCTTATGTATCTTTAGGGTGTCTGGGGTTAATTAAGACTTTTCATGTACTGATTTTAGATTTGAAAACTGTATGGGCCTCATTAGGAGTTTGTGAGGCAGAAGACCAAGTGAAATACAGGGTCACACAGCCGCTCTCCAAAGGACCCGATCCGGGTATATGAGTTTTCCAAATATTTTTGGAGCAGAGATTACAAGAAGGCTTATTGAGATGGATAGATACATTGGTGCTTTACAGTGGATACATTTGTGAACCAGGAGAAGACATTTAAATCTGGCCCTGTTTTGCATCATCAGCCATCCAGCCTAGTGACAGTACGAGGAAGTAGGTGTGAAGTGAGGGAGTTCAAAGAGAGTCCTGGTAGCGAAGTTAATGATCTTGTTGAGAGGACAAAAAGCATATTTGGTGAGACCAGAGAGGATTTGATTTTGATTTTTGATTTTGAGTATTTGTTACGTGCACCAGGCAGAATAAACTGCATTCGGGCGCAGATGTTAACCATGATTTGTACCTTGATCAGCATATAGCGACTGTGATATAGATCACCTAAATTCACTTAAATAGGAAGGTTTTTAGTGCTTTTCTAAAGCTTTCCAATGATGAACAGGAACGAATAGTCAATGGTAGTTGGTTCCATAACTTTGGACCGAAGACCGAGAACCTCCTATCCTCTTTTGAGATCAGTTTAGTCCGGGGTATAGTCAACAGCATTTTATCTCCTGATCGGAGATCTCTCGTTGGTTGGAGGTGGTGGATGCTGGCCCTCAAATATTTTTGAGTGCTAGCACAGTAGTCCAGTTTAGAGAAGGCAAGAGTGGTTAAGAGATGCTTGGCAGTGTGTGAAGGCATCATGAAGTAATACACAGACAACAGAGCTAAAATTAAAACAAAAGATATTTATTAACTGAAATGTCAGGATGGTTGAAGGCCTATCTTGCCCTATGTTAAGGTGGGATTTCCCTTAGATAAACAGTGTGTAGAGGTGTCAAAGTCAAAAGAAACAGTCCTTAACACAATGTTGTGGCTGCTTCAGGCTCTCAAATTCTTCTTCAGCTCCCTTCACCAAGTTCAAGAAAGTTCCATCAAAAGGTCTTAAAAATACCTTTCTTCCACTCAAGGTAATACAGTTCCACACAATCCTCAGGGTTCTCTTCCCCAAGTTCCAAGCAATAAAGTTCTAAGGAAAATGGCCTCAAAGTCTTGCCCCAAGAAAACAGGTATAATATCCTTTATCTCAGGGCTCCCTTCCCCAAGACTTCAGCTCTGCCAGTTATAGTTAGTTCAATCTTTCAAACAAACAGGTTAACACATCCTAAGGTCAGCTTGACCATATTCTTGGATTGCCTCATCGATTCACTGGCAGTGCCCTTTTTAGTATTATTCCACAATTTCTTTTAGTTTTCGCAGTTCAGGGCTCACAGGTCTAGGCGTAGTTGTCAGACCACTCGGTCCACCCACCACAGGTCGCGCAACCAGGATCACACTTCTTGTGGCCTCTTGGATTTATGTGTAATATTCACACTTCTTTGGTTTATCCTTGGTATTCCCCTGACTCTGCCAGAGTATGTCACAAACCTTCTTGCCAATCTTTGACCTTGCCACACTGCAATTGTTCATAAAGCTCACTTTGCGATGGTCTGACTACTACCCCACTTTTAATGGCACTCTTTCACACTGATATGGTTTCTTAAATATTGTTGTTACTTGGGTACTTTCCCTTTTGTAGTCTTTTTTCACTTGCTTTGCCAATAGAGCTTCTTTTAGTTTTATATTTCACAAGCTCAATTGCGTGATTTCACTCTGCTCTGTATTTATCAGATTTTGTTTAATGTTCCACAACCTTAATTGCGTGATTTCACTCTGCGCTGTATTTATCAGATTTGCAATATGCTCCATGGTTACATTGTAATCAGTTTGTTGTGTAATAAATGTTCAATATACTTCATTTCAATTTCCCATTTGGTTTGGTATTCAATATTGGTATATTAGCTTAATTTCCAAGTTTACCTTTAATTTGGTAATGTATTGCTGCTTCACCACCCGCTGGGAGCGCCCCAGCTGCCGAGTGCCTGTCCTGAAACTCAATGGTATGCGGCGATGTTTCCCAGCAGCTCTCTCTTCCAGCTTTACAGGTCAGCGGGAATACTGACACGATCCCTGCTTGCAGTTAGGGGATTGTCGCCACCCCGCTGGGCGTGCCACTGCCTTGGACTGAAAGCTGATAGCGCCCTCTCCCTCCAACGGTTCTGCAGCTACTGCTGCACATCTCTCATCGCAGGTGCTCCTGCTCCTGCACACTGGGCTTTAGACTGGCATCCTGGCTGTGCCACAGGTCCCACCATGGTTCTTCCTCCAAACACAGGTCCCTGTTGGTCTCCTTCCCACAGGTCTCCCTGTCTCTCTATTGGCTGTATGTTCTGCCTGCTTCTATGCACCAGTAACCTTTTAACAGGATGCTGCTGTGTACTTCCAATTGGATTTGCCTGACCATGATTAAGAGGGCATGCATGATCTTCACTACACTTTACAGGCATTTCCTTGTCCCAGTACTAAAGTGGTGAAATGGTCTGGTGTGCATTACTCTCAGTCCCCTCTTCCTCGTCTCAGTACTGTCAAGTGTCACATGTGCGGAAATGATGGGAGTTTGCTAATAATAGCCCATAAACGTCAGGGGAGTGTTACGTTGGTCAACAATGGTAAAAGGGGGCTTGCCTGTCTCACCAAATGGCACCCCACTCCCAATCCTAAAGGACCCTCTGCCCACATGATCCTAACTCGCTTATCAACCCCAGGGTCGGCATCCAGAAGCAATGGCATTTCCCTGGCCACCTGCACAGAGGATCCAAGGGGAGTAAGAGTGAGAATACCCTCAGGTTACTCACAGGTGTTGAAAGAAAATAGGTGCCTGAATTTCTAAATATTTAGGAGGTTGAGGTGAGTTGCTGTTCCAGTTTTGGAGATGAAAGTAGAGATGGTGTGAGAAGGGTCATAGATGACGCAGAGGTTTCTAGCTGTAGAAGAGTAGGGGAGAGTTTCAGGTGGGAACTGGATATGGAGAGGAATAGATGAGAGAGTGAGCTTTTGGCAGGGAAGAAGAGTACCTCTGTGTTGGTAGAGTTTAACATCAGAGAGTTTGAGGCCATCCAACATTTAATGGCAGAGAGACCATTTGAAATTTTGAAAGAGAGATCAGAGGAGAATTCAGGAAAAGAGAAGACAATTTCGGTGTCGTCCCCGAAGAGTTGATACGAGAATCTGAAGGAGGAGATTAGTGCCCCAAGAGCAGAAGTGTAGAGTGTAAATATGAGCGGACACAAGACAGAGCCTGTGGAACACCAACCATTGGAGGAGTGAGCTGAGAGGTGTTGTTGCTCCAGGAGACAGAGATTTGGGGAGGTGCTAGGTAGGGTTCAATCCAGACAAGGGCTTGATCGCGAATCCCAAGAAGAAAGAGAGTATTAAGGAGATCAGAGTGATTGACAGTGTCAAAGGCAGCAGATAGGTCATGGATAATTAGGATGGAGGAAAGGTTTCAGTGCTTAGCAGAGCAATGAAGTTGGACACATTCATGAGAGCAGTTTCCATGGAGTGACAGGAGTAGAAACCTGATTGTACAGGATCTTGAAGGTTGTGGATGTCTAAGAAATTGGTAAGACGGTTGAAGACAACCCTTTCAAGCACTTTAGAGTAGTGCGGAAGGGGAGACACAGGGTGAAAGCTTACTGAAAGATTTGGGTCAGCCCCTTGCTTTGTTAGCCTAGGGATGACTGTGGCTGTTTGGAAAACAGAGGGAAAGCAAGAGGAGTCAAAGGACAGGTTGACGAATTCAGCGAGGCGAGAGGCCACTATAGGGGCAATAGGCTTGACTAGCTGTGGAGGCAGAGTTTCTGATGGGGAACAAGAGAAGTTAGCCTTCATCAATAGAGGTAGCACTTCCTCAGTATTAGTGTGATTAAAGTGGGAGAAGGAGCCAGAGGATGATGGTAGAGTAGGTGGAGTGTGAAATGTAGGAGTAAGGAGTGTGAGGAAGGTCAGGAGAGAGTGTCTAATTTTGGAAATGTTTGCCACAAAGTATTCAGGTAGGTCATTAGCTGTAAGAGTGGAGTTGATAGTCATACACTAAGGAGGAGTGAGGAGTGAGTTTACGGTGCCCTTTAGTCGGCAAGGATGGTTGGAGTGAGAGTCAATGATGGTTAGGTAGATTTCCCTTTTAACTTTATCAAGAGTGGACTTGAGAGAGTTCAGGGCAGAGAGGTAGAGTTGCAGGTCCTCATGTGAGTGGGTACGCCTCCATATGCGCAGCAGCTGACACATGTCTGTGTGGAGAGAGCATATGAATGGAGTGACCCATGGTGAGGGTGATGAGACTTAGGGGTGAGCGTGAGCAGTGGGAAGTGAGAGGAGAATTAGTCATTGGAAGAATTGGAAGCTGTAGAAGGCAGTGTTGGTGGAAGAGGTATCGGGGGTGAAGGAGAAGAGTGAGAACTGTAGGTCAGAGGAAAGGGGGAAATGGCAGAAGTGAGCTTAGGTCCCTTTAGGAACGTGCATATGTAATGGATGGGATCATACAAAATCATTTTGAGTCCAAATGACTGAACCAACTCAGTAAGATGTCAAAGTACTGTTTTATGAGCAATTGTTTAAAACAGGGAGTTTACAACGAACATCAACAGGCATACGCTCATTCTCTCAGCGATCTACACACAAATCCTAGCTTTTATATCAAAAATACATTGGAGATGGTGTCATACTATGTGGCAATTATAAAAAACCTATCAAGGTTCAGGATTGGCTAAGGGGAACATTTAAGTATACTTTCTATAGGGACTAGGATTGTCATTGGCTGCCCACTATCAGGTGGACAACATATGCCTACCTCTAAAACATGTCATCTTCAGAAACATTAGATACACAGTTTCCCATTGGTCTTCAAACTATAAGTTCCTTTGTAATATCGACTAATACAATTGGTTGGCACGATTGTGCCAGGTCTGGAACATTCAGTTCACTTGGCAGCACATAGGCCCAGACCCAGGTGCAAGGAGATGGCACATTACACTACCCCACCACCCAATTAGTCCAACATCTCTCATTGCCCATGCCTTCTGCAATGAAGATTATCTTTGAACGTGGCCTTGCAAAGCCTCGTCTTGCAACTTCACGATTCTACTTATTCTTGCTGTGACACAGTTGGCATTGAATCCCTTTATGGTAGCATTGATTGTCTGCAGAAGCTCCCATCTTGTGATTTGCAACCATTTGCCATTCGCCACTGTTTGAATGCCAGGCATCAATATAGCTGTCATTATTGTAGCAGTCTTGCTGAACCACTTGTGCTCATCAGGAATGGTTTCATAAACTGTTGTCGATTTGGCTGAGGAATAATTTTCTTTTTTCATCCGCCGGAGTTCAAGTGATCTTCTTTTTCTCAAATGGTCATGTACTTTTGGAAAGTCGTTAATGTTTAGGTCGCCCTGAGGAATCACTAATGCTGGAACAAGGATGAGCACCAGGGAACACACTCCACCCCTATCCTTGGGCCATTTCATATAGGCTCTAGATCCACAAGCCCAATATCGATCCATAAGGACTGTTGTCCTTTCTCTCATTCCTGGAACATCAATTGTGGTTTTATATCCTTTATTATATCCCACGTGGTTCCTTCCAGGGTTTTGGAAACATATTGTTGCATTAACCAATGGGATTACAACTACTGGGCCTGTTTCATCTTCTACCCATGTCAGTAATATGGTGTGCTTGGCCCATGACTTTAAGCATACATCATTCACACTCTGCACGTTTTGTATATATTCTGTTTTCAGCAGATGAGCTGCACAGGACATCATTCCTTCTTCCCATCCCTTTTTGGTATGCACTTGTCCATAGATCAATAGTTGTGTTTGTTCCCAACACCCAGGCGATCCTGCTATTTCCGTCAAATCGTGACAACTCATTCCCTTAATTTCTTCAATGATCACCTCATCGTGTCCTGCAGCAGGATACACAGGCATTTTGTCATTCCATCCAGGCTCCTTCTCCATTTGTATGATCTTAATATAGTCATCCTTGTATGGAAACACCCATCTTGATCTCCATTGCAAGGTTGCCCAGCTTCCTTGGAACTGTCCTCGAGTAGTATGTGCTGCAAGATGGGTGAGGCATTTCTCATTGTATGCTGATACCTCCTTTGAAATGAAAGTCCTTACTGTATTCATGGCATAGGTGATGAGAGAGCAGATATAGCAATTCTCATCAGATTCTCTTTCCCCCACCTTTTTCATGCGCTGATACCACATGTTATTCCACAGGCGAGCTGAATTATCTATATATGTATTTATCCCTTCATGATCTTCCTCTGCGTGTCTTTTATGTATCCTAACATACACATAGAGATTAAGGACATTCTCATTGTTAGTACTCATAGTGGGGAGAATCATGGGAGCACTTTCTTCAGTAGAAACATTAAGATAATAGAGACTGCGAAAAATAAGGACCATAAAGATAACGAGAACAATCATGCAAATATATCTTATGCAAAGAAATCTGCCAGCCTTTTTTTGTGCTATCCCACTGCTTGCTGGACTTGTGATCTCTCTATAATCATGTTGTCTTCTTCATTAATAATTTTTAATGCAATCATCAAGTTTCTTTTACATGTGTAACTGTACAATTCTTCAATTATAGCAATGAGGAGTCTTCTTATCAATGGAGCGTTTTTAGGATCCTGTAAAAAAGTGTGAATGTTAACATCTCCTCTGAGCAGAGCAGGGTAAGATTGAAGTATGACACTCGTATCCGATGCATCTCTGTGAAATTGGAGCCATGAGCGGATGAATGGGAGAAAAAAATCACAGAGACCGTTTAGCATATTGCAAACCAATAGCCACAACAGGCGACTTTGAATGCCATGAGAATCCCCCATGAAGTAATACCAAAAATCAAATTGCATGTTCTATAACTAAGACAGCTCCTCACTACAATTCCCTCCTGAGGAACCATGCCCAATCTAAGCATGGGGAAACACGTGTAGAGGGTATCAGAAGGTATTAGAGGGTGCCAACAAGAAAATATGCAATAGAAATACAACAATCAGCACAAAGTGTACCAAGAAGAATTGTGTGGAGAAGGTACCAGAGGGTGCCAGAAAGTAAAAATGCAATGGAAATGCAATAATCCGCACAAAGTGTACTAAGAAGACATGTTTTGCAAACTACAGTAAGACATGAAAATGAAAATGAAAATGAAATTGTCTATAAAATTCTAAAACAAAAAATAAAAATCAGAAAATTAAACAAAAATGCAGCAATTCTAAAAAGTTATTGAACACTATATACAATTTGGAGCGCAAAGGGGAGTGTCTGTGGTGTTTGTATGTTACATATTATTACTTACATTGGTCAGTCGCAATCTTTCCAGCTCCACATGCAGCAAACAAATAAGCCAAACAAAATATAGATACTATTCTGAAAACCAGGGTAGCTCGCTATAGTTGCTACAGACTGAGATCTTTTCAAATCAAAATAAGATTGAAGTATGAACACAAAGACAGCAACCACAAGCCGATGAACGTATCATGTATTTTTATCACCTAAAACAAGTATTCTCTGTGAAATGAATCTAGATATTGATTTCTCTTCCAATTTTTGTTCAAGGACTGACGTTTAGGCATAATTTCTGATCCATTATTCACTACTTCAATATATATTTCTAAAGGTTATTTCAACCCCTGGAATTCTCTGTACGTCCTTGCCCTGTCTACTAAAATATATAGAAACTTGGTTGGCTCTAGGTTTGGAAGCGACCGTTGCTGAGCTCTGTTGTTCCTTTTAGAGTGCTGATAGGATTCATGTGTCGCAAGATCACAGGAGCTGTCAGGGTCTAGCCAGTACCCTAATTGTTTGAGTAATTGGTTGAGTAGGAAGGGAGAGTGTTCTCCTGGCTATCTTGCTTTAGTAGTTTCAAGGATGGTTCTAACACAATGGTTGTTGCGTTACAGTTTCCACTTTTATTAGCGCAAGTGAACATTTGTTCTACATTCAGTTGGTATGCATCTGGGGCAAGTGGGCCCCCTGGTTGTCAGCCAACACGTGTTTCGACCCGTGGGTCTTTATCAAGGCTGATGAGATTTAAAATCATGTGAAGTGGACAATTGGTGACATGGATGTGACATACATTGTTTGAGTGCACAGTGAGTGGTGTTTGGGTGATGTAGAGTGTTGTTAGGGCAAAACATTACAATTCAGACACATATGTTGTGTACAATGCAAATCATTGGGAAGCAGAAGTAAAAGGAGGAAGCACAGAGAGAAGTTAGCAAGAGTCTTGGTTAGTGTTAAGTCAGTCGAGTTGGAGGGTAGATGCCTCTTACCTCTTGTTTGTAATCTGTTGCCCCCTGTGGGGTCCTGGTGCATCGTGATGGGTTGCTGTCTTATAGAGACAGTGGCTCCTGTTGGGCCCTGTAAAGTAAGTGAAGTGGCGTTAGGTGAGGTGAGGCATGGTAACCTGGGCAAGAGGAGAAGTTCCTCCATGGGGACTCTAGTGGGGTCTGGGCCTGTTGGGCCGGTTGGTGGTGTCCTTGCACGGGCTGACGTGTAATTGTGTGAGGGATGGATCCTTGAGCTAGGGGAGGATCCCTATGGAGTGTGGCCGGTGGGCCAATCTAGAGGTGCCTAAATCAGGGAATTGGCAAGTGAGCACATGTGGGCTCTAGATCATTGATCTAGAATTGGCAGGAGGAGTTATGTTGAGTAGCAGTGGGAGGCGCCGTGTGCACCATGAGGATGTCCTGCCTACCCTTGGGGGGTAGCGGCAGTGTGGGCAGGGTGCCGGCCTGCACAATGCCGGGCTGTGAGGGAGGCCCGGTATAGCTGTGGACATGGGTGCCAAGTGGCGTGTTGGCAGCTGCCTGGCAATGTCGGGATGACATGTGCTAGCCGAGTGGGGGGGCTGCCAAAATGAGGAGGCATCAATGGCACCGGTTTTAGGGTCAGCTTACCCTCGTGAGAGTGCGCCGGCTGTCTGGTCAGGGCGCCGGGCTGCAGTGCTCCTTGTTTGAGTGGTGAGACCAGGGGGACTGTGGGTTGGACTGATTTGGAGCGGGGTCGTCCCTGGTGGGAGGGGCTGTGTGCCTAGTAGTGCACTGGGGCATATGGGCCGTGTTGGTTGGCTGATGTCAGCCTGGGGCAGGGCGCCGCCTGGGGGGTTGCTGGGCGGTGCTGTGGGCTGAGGGGCTGCACTTTACCTGGTTGCTGCTCCGTTCGGTCCGTGATGGCTCCTAGTCAATGGCGACCGGGAAGTGGACCTAGTGTTTATATCCTCTGCGCATGCGGGTGCTGAATCACAAAGGTGATTACGGCGCATGCGCAGAGGAGCGGCATCTGTGTGAGTCTCCTTGCGCATGTCTGTGGGCATGTTGCCACTGGTCCCCTTTGCGCGTGTGCAATGGTGAACAAGTCCTAATTGTTAAAGCTTGTTGGATCAGTACTGCTGATTGGACGAGAGCTGGGGCGTGCGGTGGGTGTGCCAGTGATGCTGGGGGTTGCGGGGTTGCCATGAATGGGCAGTTCGAGTGAACATGTAAGCGGTGAGCAAGGAGCTACCTCGAAGCGGGGTCCTGGCTGGAGGTGAGGGGGGGCCGCGATGGTGCCAGCTCCTGGATAAATTTTGGGTTTTGAGAAGTGCCGGGGACCCTGTGGTCCGGCAGGCAAGATGGACCTGCTGTGTGTTTCACACATGCGGTGGAAAAAAAAAACGTAAAACTTTTTTTTGGATGAGCTGTGTTGATGTTGTACCTAATGTGAGCGAGGTATATGGTCGTTGGGCGAGGCCAAGGGGTCCGGCTCTCTGTGGTTGCGGCCCGTTGAGCGAGGCGGGGGGCCTGGAGGTATGTTAGCCTGCAGGCTGTTAGGTCCTATTTGGCGGTGTTGTGTCCATAAGTGGAGTTGGGAGGCTGTATGAAGTTCCGGCAGGCTGGATCTCTTAATGAGTAGAGGGGATGGCGGGGGGTGATCCCGTATGAGTTATGTCAGTAATGTCAGTAGTCAGTAATCCGCTGGTCTGTCTATCTCTGATGGTTGGGCTGTGAGTGGTGGTCCAGGGTGGCTGGTTCGGGTTGATGGTTGAGTCTGGGAAGCAAAATGGTTTATGTGTCGAGACAGAACATGGTTACAAGAACACATTGAAATCATGATCACTGTTTAAGCCATTTTTGACACATCTGAAGCGGCAAAATAGGTCTTGCTTCTTCCTGTCGCAATCTTCGTATTCTGTCTCCTCCTCTGGCTCCCATCTTCACTGTTTTCAGTCCAATGAATCTTAACAGACTTTTATCTTCCATCTGATGGTGCTTCTGCCAGTGGTTGTCCAAGGGCAGCTTCGCGTTCTGGGAGTAGATACTGTTTATGTGTTCCCTTATCCGAGTTCGTACTTCCTGGATGGTGCTCCCTATGTAAATCTTGTCACATACACAAATGAGTGCATAGATTACATACTTGCTTTTACAATTTAGGTGTTCCATGATTTTGAATGGTGGGCAGCTTGTAAATTTGGCACATTTTGTTTGGGTGCCATATTTGCACATTGAACAGGTTCCACATTTAGTGAAGCCAATTGATGTTTGTCTGCTTAACCATTCTTGAGCCGAGATGTTTTTCTCTGATAGAAAGGATGGGCTGAGTAAACTTCTTAGCGTCGGTGCTCTGCTAAATGACACAACAACCATTGTGTTAGAACCATCCTTGAAACTACTAAAGCAAGATAGCCAGGAGAACACTCTCCCTTCCTACTAAAATATATATAAGGAGTGTTTATTGAATTCCAGTCCAAAAAATGAACATGTTAGTCACTGGTTGCTTTATTGTCCTTCTTCTATGTCATCAATCAAGTCTGCACACGCAGAAATTCTTCTTCTTGTCTTGCTTCTATATCAGCAACGGTGGGAGGGAGGGTCTCGCCTTTATGAATCTTCATGTCGTTCAGATGCAACCAAGCTTGTCTTCCTGAAACCTTAACAGCAGAAGGGGAACTTCCTCAACAAGGAAGGGGCCATTAAATCGAGGCTCATGCCACTTCCGGGTGAAGTTTTTAATCAGAATCAGGTCCCCAGCATATAACTTAGATGATGGTAATAGTTCACTTGGATTGGTTGCGGAAATATCTTCTTCCGTGTTCCTAGACCCTCCTCTCGATGATTGACTGGATCTAAAATGAAAGAAATACTGGTAGTCATACTTGTCAAATAATCATGCATCTCATCACATAGAATTTCGGCTGCACTCTGTGCATCACTCCTAATCCGAGACAGAGGTTTAAGGGGCATTCTGTTTCGATGCCCTGTCACTAGCTCATGCAGGGTGAGGTGGTGGTCCGACCCTGGTTGATTCCGAAGGGCATATAAGGCATGGGGTAGGCAATACAGCCATCTCTTTTTCAAAGTCAATTTAATCTTGGAGATCCTCTCTTCGAGGAAACCATCAAGTCTCTCACATATCCTGTTTGCTTGCAGGTGATACTCAGAAGAGAACATGTGCTTCATACTTAATAAAAGCCCTATTTGTTCAAATAGCTCATTGACAAAATGTAACTCATCATTGGATCTTAGCACTTCACACACACCCCACCTTGGGAAAACTTTGCATACTAAAAACATAACTGCACAAGTGGCATCAGGGTGCACACACGGACCTGCTTCGATCCACCTGGAGAAGGGGCACACCACCACTAATAGATACCTATATCCATTACATGTCTGCAGCATAATGCAAATGTTGAAACTGACCATTCGGTCACAGTGTTACTCCTCTAATCATTCTCAGTGTTTTCCCAGCAGTAAAGGTTTGACACACAATGCAATTCACCATAAACAGTGGAACGTGTTGCAATAAATTAGGAATGAACCAGTCTTCTGAAATATTAGCAGCAATACTTTCTCTAGTTACATGCAAAGGGTAATGCAGCTGTTCAAGCACGACTTTCACCTAAGTTACTGGCATCACTGGCTTTCCAGTGCTTTCCTGTCGCCATAAAGCTTTTGAAGGGGATAAAGAACACCCCCTTAATTTCCACAGTGCTTGCTCTTCCTGTAGTACGCTTCCCTGAATCTCTATTAATTGGGTTATTGACAGCATGTTAAACCCCTCCTGCACTAACATGGTTGTAGTCGAATTGTCTTTAATATCCTTAGTATCAAAACTCGAAATTTCTGAAGAATATGCAAACGTTGGTTTCTATGTCTGTGGCTTTGTTCCCGCAAGAGATAAATTGTGTTTGTTTAGTATGCGTTGCACATTGTACAACTGCTATGGCTACTGGGAGTTGTGGTGCCTTAATGTGCCTATCCAATAAGGATGCATGCCGCACTGGAGAGCCATCTGTGTGCAGGTAGCCCCTCCTTTTCCAACGTGCCAACCCTGCATGTATGGTTGATATCACATAGGCAGAGTCACTGTACACCATCACTTCCTGTCCTTCATGTTTCTCAAGCATGACAATAAGCGCTACTAATTCTGCTGCTTGCGCTGAAAAGTGAGACGTAGTCTTGCACTTTCTACTACCTCAAATTCTCCATTTAATCTGTGCCTTACTACTGCAGCGTCTAAATGCCCTTCCCCACGAGTCAGATACATTTTCGAAGAACCATCAATAAAAAGAAGTTCCTCTTCCACCAAAGCATTCTCTTTCACACAGGGTACAACATCATAACATTCAGGTTAATTGGCACAGTCATCTGCATGATCACTTTCTTCTTCTATAGGTTCAGCAATGAATGTGGCTGGGTTCACTATTTTACATTTTACAATTTTAATCGTTGGGTTAGAAATCATTACCTCATAAGCTGAAGCTCTTTGGCATGTCAAAGTGTCCTAGGGTTTCTCTAAAATGGCAAACGGAACATGCTCCACGTAAAGGGTCATAGAGCAGCCTATGACAATACTTGTGGACTTCTCAATTGCAAACGCGGCAGTTGCCAAATATTGTTTGCAAGGGAAGTGTCCTCCCATAATTGGATCTAAAATCCCTTTGTAATATGCCAAAGGTGTGTACCCCAATGTTGTCCTTTGGGTAAACACTCCTGTCATTACTGACCCATTTGTATGTGAGAATAAATACAATTCTTCACAATAGTTGGGAATCCCTAAAACTGGAGCCGTACAAATTGCTTTTTTCAACTCCTCAAATCCTTCCTCCATTTCTTCGGTCCATTCTAGTTTTGTTTTACCAACTTGTGCTTTCTTTAATGCTTGCAGAAGTGGACTTGTGTACGTGCGGTAATCAAACACCCAGCTTCTAACATAATTGCAGAAACCCAAAAACTGTTGCATTTGTCTCACTGTGTTCAGTTTTGGTGTTTTCATGATTGCCTCAGCTCTTTTAGGTGTGACTTTCTTTCCTTCATGCAAGATTAACCGACCTATGTACAATACCTATTCCTGGCAATACTGTAATTTCTCCTTGTCCACCTTATATCATTTGCCGGATAAAATAGTCATTAGCTGGAGTCCTGCCTAGACTCATCCTCTGTGGTACTGCAAATTAATAAGTCATCTACTTACTGTATCTCTGCTCTCTTAAGATCAATATTGTCTAGATCCATCTGTAGGACTCTGTTAAAGATCGATGGAGAATCACTGCACTCTTAAGGGAAAGGAGTATGTTTTAGTCTCTTTTGTCTAAACATAAAGGAAGTCAAGTCTTGTGAGTCCTTGTGCAACGGGATCAAGAAAAACAAATTTTTCAAATCGATCTCCATGAAGTACTAAGCTTCTACTGGGATACTGAGCAATATTGTCACAGGATTACGAACTAAAGGAACCTCAGCGTCTACAATCTGGTTAAGAGGTCTCAAATCCTGGATAAATCTCCACGACCCTCCTTTAGAATTAGATACACCACAGCATTGCACGATGATTCTGATGGCACCAGAATTCCCTCATTCATCAGTGCTGAAATAGTCTGAAATATAACTTCATCAGCTTCTCGAAACATGGGGTAATGTTTTGCTCAGGGTAAAATTGCTCCTGGCTTAAGCTTTACTTTAACCTCCCCATTACCCCTCAATAAACCTACATCATTTGGGCCTGTGGTCATAGGGCACTCGGCACCTTTTCAAGATCCTCCTGAAAAAATGCTGGTGGTTGCCACATTATCGCCATTCGTTGTGGGACTTATGTCTTTTCTATCCTTATCCAGTTTGTAATGCTCATGAACAACACCACTTCGTCATCTCTTCGGTCTTCCCTGAACATATTGTCATCGGTTATCTCAGTCAGTCTGTATCCCTCCTCAATAGTGATCACTGTTCTCCATGGTCTACCCTCATTGTCTATTCGTTCAAGCATTGCTATCTCTCTTCATACTATCACTGCTTCCAACTGTATAGGAATAGTCTGTCCACCTTCATCATCCATACATATTTTTGGTCTAAATAAAAACTCATCAGGTATCCTCACAATCTTCTCTAGCATGTCAGCTAGCCATGTCAACAATATGCTTACTCCATATAGAAACATCTCTGGGTCTACCGGAACGCCTCGCAGAGCCACTTGCCCTGTGAACGCCACTATGAACTCTCCCATGTTTAAATAGTGTATTACTGGAGTGCAGCACACTAATCCTTGACCAGTAAATGAAATCGTCATTTTAAGTTTCATCATTAAATCTCTTCCTAAGATGTTAACAGGTGTCTGTTGTGAATATAGCAAAGGAACAGACTTGGCACATTCTCCTATGGAGACTGGTAATTTATCAGTAAAAGGAATGAAATTCGTAGCTCTAGAGAACCAATGAGCATTCATGGCAATACCGGAAATTGGATATCTTCCCTCTCATGTACACGAACGAGTTGCTCCAGTGTCTACAAGAAAAGAGAAAGATTTGCCTCTGATCTTCACATCGATCCTTGATTCCTCTTGGGGGTCTGGTGTCACAGATAGTACTGAACACATCAAGTCACCCTGTGAGCTGTCCTATTGCGGGTACAAAATCATCCCCGTCCCTGTGAAAGGATTTTCTCCTAGCACAGTGACATCTCCTATTCTAGGCGTCAATATTTGTCCTGTATTTGCATACTGCTGTGTCTGCAGGGGTGTTGCTAGGGGGGGGCTAAGTGGGCCATAGCCCCTAATCTTTTGGTTGTAGCCCCAGATAGAATCTCAGGAGCTACAGCCAAAAGACTAGCTAGCCCCCAGTCCCAACAGTTCCGACAACAGCTTAGCCCCGGGTCTTTTCCAGACCTAGCAACTCCCCTGTGCGTCTGCATAGGGGCTTGTTACAACTGCTTGTGTGGTGGATGCATTTGTGCTTGTCCCTACTATGGCACCGTCTGTACTTGCAGTGCTTGGGTCTGATACAATGTGTGATCTTGGGCAAAGCCCTCTCTGGTCTGTGTGCTGTATGGCGGAGGATAAGCTGTCCCCCCTCTGGAAAACTGGCCATTTTGCGCACTCCCTCAGCTCTCACATATGCTCGCAATATGTCCTGTCATTTCAGAATTCTAATATACTGGGGCAGCCCTTCTGACAATGCCTCCTTGGTTATATCCTCAATGAGGCCTCTGGTTCTCATTCTGTGTGTTTTGAAACCCACCTTGGTTATTCTGAAAACTCCCTCCTCTTCCCCTGTAATACATACCTCTGCCTCGTGGCATAAACCCATACCCACCTTGGTCCATCGGGCCCGGATTAATTGCCTGTGAATGTACCCATTCCTTTCTGCATTCCCATTCTTTCTCCACTTGTCAATACCGCCCCTTCTATGGCAAATTGTGACAACTTTTTCTGAATCAACTTGGCTTCCTCAATTTGTCTATTGTCCTCTTTCTTTCTGTTCTTCTCTTGTAATAACCGTCAATGGTGTACTATTGTCAACTGTATCTCAGCCCATGGCTCTGCTTCCATCCCCACTTGTTTTTTCATCTGTCTCTGTACTTGTTCTGGCAACCCCTGACAAAAAATGTGGTAAAATAATGCCACTGTCTTTTCCCACGGCTCACGAGTTTCAAGCTGCATTTCTCATGAATATCTTGAATATAACTAATAGGATCTTCATCTTGTTTCATATTATCTGTCATAATTGCACCCATATCCGATGTTTCAGGATATTGTACTCTGAGAGGTCTCCAAACATCTGCCCTACAATTATTGAATGCTGTTCCATCATGTGCTGTGTTATGTGCAGTCACACATGAATATCCCGCTCTCCTCCATATGTCATCAGCCCTCTCTCTAAGAATGGCTGCCAGAGGACTTTTTTTGTCCTCTATGGCCAGCGTTTTTCCTCCTGTAATTTTTTCCAAATTCACATATCCATTTCCCAGCCCCGACGTCAAACTAGGGAGCTTACATTTGAAGTTATCCTTGTCCATCTGTGGCCATGGAATATATTGTGGTCTTGCTCCCCACTTCTCTAACAAGGAGAACTGTGTGAACCCCATCTCATTGTCAGATCCCACTATTAGTCTATCCATAGCAGGGACAATCGGCCCTGTCTTTCCTCTTGCCGGCATTGACCTTAAAACCTGTTTACATATGGTGGAGACTCTCTCTTCTCACTATGTGATCATCCGTGTGGACGCTCATGGTATGCTACGGGATCTGGCATTCCTTCTTTAGGATGTTCCAGTTCTGATCATCTCACTTTCTTATCCATTTGTTGGCTTCCTTCAGGTGTGCACTCTTTCCCTCATTCTGCCCTAAGGCCGAACTCTCGGTCCTCGTCTGACATTTCCAGACCCAACTAGCATAACTTTTATCCTCCTCTCCTTTGTCTAGGTTTAATTTGCTCAACACAATGCTCGAAATTTATCACTAAACAGGTTTCTTCCCACACTTCATGATTGAGGTACTGGCTTCACTCATTGTTCCCTCGAGCTCCATACTTGCTATCTCTTCTTAATTGCTGATAGACCCTATTGATCCTTTCTCCAGTGCTTTGCACATCATCTCTTTCTTCTAGCACCACACTAGATGCTGCTGGTGTTACTTTCTTTATCACGAAAATCTCTTACACTCTATCCCATCGTAATTATGGCTCAGGATCGTTTGTTCTTTACGAATAAGACTGGTATCTGAACCTTGCTGTCTCCATTTGCGCTCTATTTCTTCATCTACTTCCCTTCGCTTTCTTGCATCTCTTCTAACTCTTTCTTCCCCCTGCCTTTGTTCTTCCCTCCTTATCGCTTCCCTTCTTTACTCTTCTTCCCTTCATCTCTGTAATCATTTATCACTCACCCTTTGTGTTTCTTCATCTTCTCAGTTTCTTTCCTTTCTGTCCCTGTCTTCTATTGTTCTTTGTTTATTGTTGTACTTTCTTTGTTGCTCTGCCTGTTTTTCGTCTTTCTCTTGCTCCTCCTGATATATCTGTTCTCGTAGACTTTTCCTTCTTTGCTCATCCTCCTTTAATCTCCTCTCTTGTTCCTAATCCTTCTTCTCTTGTTTGTCCTTATCTTCTCTTTGCCTAACTTCTTCGATACTTTTCCCATCTATCTTAGATAGACAATATCTGTCCTCACTTCCATTAGTTTTGTACGAGTGCTACCGCGTCAGCCTTATCTTTTTCTCCTTTCCATCTCTTGATTTCTCTGTCAATTTCTGTTGACAAATTCGACCGTTCGCTTCTTTCTTCCTTGTCTTGTATACATTTAAAAATATCTTCCTTTCGTTTATTCTCTTCCGGACTATCATCAGTACTGTAAGTGGGGAGTTCATATATCAGATTACTATACCCCGTTGCTGCTCTTAATTCCTTTAAAGGATACACTCCTATCTCTTTCGTAACAGCACTCTTTGCTTCAGGCAAGGTAAGGGGAGCTGAGGGCTCAACGCCATCCCCCATGGGTGTAATTCTAGGGGGGACAGTGGTGTTTGTCCCCCCAACTTTCATGGCACACCATTTCATCCCCATTAATTTCGCTGGGGCACCTTTCCTTCAGATGTCATGCCCCCCCCAACATTTTCAGCAAAGTTACTCCACTGCAATCCCCTTATGCTGATTAAGCATCCACTCCTCAGGTGGCGGGTCTACTCTTTTCTCTTGGTACATCTTCCAAAGTTCTAAAATTGCAAATCTTTTTTCTAATTTCTTCCATGTTTACACAGTGTGCAAGTATGCGGTCATGTGTTGCAATACCTCTTTTGCCAATGGTCCCCCTTGTGGCCATGGCATGAACATTTTATCTGTCTTTACCCATTCTGCACTGTACTTTTTGAGCTTCAACGCGTGTTTTGGCAGGGTCTTGCTTAGGTGCATGAGAGGGGTGTTCTCCATAATGACAAGTCTCAATTGACTGTCAATACTTAGCAGATTGTTAAATAAAACCTTTCACTTTGACTTAAATCACCATTTTTAATATTTTAAACCAACTATTATGCGCATGCACCATCAATCACTGCTCAATCCTCTTATTTCAATGACCTATCTATTGTTTTGATTGGCGCCAATCATTTCGCTACACTTTATCCTTAATCACTGTTACTTTTCAATTCTACACAATTTTATCGCTCCTCAATACTTTATTCAACAAACAACTTTTAGACTAGTCAGACATTACACATTATAAAACACTGTGATCACCTTCCCACTTATTTATCTCATTTATAAATACAGGGTACTCTTCTCTCGCTTTTACTTTTCCCTGTACAGGGTTTGAAACATTACCTTACAAGGTCCTGACCTGTGCATTTTTCTCTATTTCTACTCCTGTTTGAAATGTCTCCTTCTAATTCCCTTGAATTAGGAATCCTAGGTGGTCTCTCTTATATTCACAATATATCCTGTTACTCAAAATTTCACAATCCTATCTCTATATTGCCATTCCCTTTAGTCTACTTACCATTTGCTAATCGACTCCAGGCCTTCGGTATTGTCGCCTCCTTCAATCCGACTACTTTGCCTTCTGTCTGCAAACCGGGCATGGATTTCTTCAAAGAGGATCTGCCCATCGTCTCAGTTCTTCTTGCAAGTTTATTTCTATCGGCCGCTCCCCACAGCACACAGCAAACCCTGCGATCTTCCAGCTAATGGCTGAGGATGCCCGATCGTCCAATAATCTGGAGACAAACTGGTTTGGATCTTTAACCATCTGCACTGCTACCACGTGAGCTTAGGGCCCTTTAGTAAAGTGCATGCAACGGATGGGTTCACAGAATAACTCTAGTTCCAAATAACCAAAGCATCTCAGGAAGATGGCAAAGTACTGTTTTATTAACAATTATCTAAAATGCTCATCAACGGACGTGCACTCGATTTCACTCAGCAATCTTTTCACAAAACATAGACTTTATACTAAAAATACGTCAGAGGTGACGTCATGCTATGTGGCAAATTCTGAAAAACCTACTAGCGATTGTGATAGGCTTAAGGGGAACATCTAAGTATACATTACATAGGAACTAGGATTGTGATTGGCTGCATATTGTCAGGTGGACAATATATGCATACCTCTAAAACATGTCATCTTTAAAACCATTAAGTACACAGTTTTCAATTGGTCTCCAAACTACAAGGTCCTTCATTATACAGACCTCTACAATTGGTTTGCACACTTGTGCCATGTTTGGAACATTCGGTTCACTTAGCAGCATGTGAGCCCAGACCCAGGTGCCGGGAGGTGGGTCTGACTCTACCTCCCGACCCAATTAGCCCAACATCTCTTATCATCCTATCCTTCTGCCAGGAAGATTGTCTTTGAGCTTGGCCTTGCAAAGTATCCTTGTCTCTGGGAATACATGGGAGTGCGAGCACTCACTATCGTTGTTCTAGGACTCCAAGTTAGACTCTATTTTCATCCTTGGCTCACGTGACTGGAGATCACAATTTGGTCCATTTTGCAGGTTTTAAATATCTCAAATGAATAAAACTTGGCACTCTTGGTGTTCTTTTCTTGCACCTTAACAAGAGATGATTCATCCTTCGCAAGTTCACTCCTTTCAAGAATAGATAACTGACCTTGGCTGCTTCAGTTTTGATACCGGGCCAGACAGCCTTGCCATGCAGCTCCACGATTTCGGCTCCTTCTTGTTGCGACACAATTCTCCCCTTCTTCTGCATGGGTCCTGGCTTACTTCATGATACCGATGTCCAGCTTCTATACAGTGGCAGGTTCGGCTGCATTAATTCACTACATATAGCCAGCTTCTATGATGATTTATTCTACCTTGCATTTCAGCGTCTGTACAATTATTGAATGGTTGATTCACTGAAACACTTTGTGCATGTGTAATCTTCTTTTTCGTATTTAAAAGTTCACTACACTTTACTTCGTCATTAGTTTCTATAGAATCCATGTATCCTCTTCAGCAAATATCTCAAGATGTCACACACGTCTGTCGTGACATCACTAGCTTCTCTCTTTGCTCTTTTTCAGATTCCTTCAGGGAGTTCCTCCCTCAGATTTTCGTCTCTTCAGGGATACATTCGATAGGGTTGTCTCAATGGTATCTTCTTTCGAATATACACTGCAGTATTGGCACAACTGCTGGTGTCAAACACAGCACTATCTCACACTTCCAACATATAGGAGATAAAGGGTAGGATTTCCTGCAGAGGCATGCAACTGCTCCTCTACAAGGGGTTATCTCACAGAGAGCAATGCTCCTCTAACTACCATTTGTGGCCAAAGAACTATTTCATTCTAAGCTGGGAGAGGCAGCAGATGTAGGCACAATCTGTTTTGGTGACAGCTCAGAATAATCCTTTTCGACAATCCTTCTCTTCTAGACCAATGAAAGGTGGGGTTGCGAGACAAATTCAGGTCAGGTGAGTATAATCATTGTTTACTTATTTATTGTTGTTTTATAATGTAATGTAAGTGGTCTTGTATAGTGCCCATCTGCTACCATTGATTGTCTCTCTGTGCTTGGCTCTGTAAGAAAAAGGGGGGATGGGTCATTAGTCGGACAGTGGGAAAGGCAGATGGGAACCCTGTGGTGTTGAAGGGTGGAGCTCAGATGTACCCGGTTCCTGAGTGCCAATCTGTTTTCTTTGGGTTTGGTGGAGAAAGCAGTATGTTATCCATAGGGAAGAGCCCAAGATCTGATTGACTAAATGCTTTGGGTCTGGTTAGGTGCTGATATCGGAGATTGCAACAGGGCTAAAGCTGAGAGCTTAATCAGGGCTCGGTTAGTGTACATGTGTTCACAGTTAGGCCCATGATGGCCATATATTGGGGTTTGCGTGTGTACTGTAAGCTGATATGAGATAGAGGGGAGTCAGTTAGTTGGGGCAAAGTGGGAGGAGGCCTTACAAGACAAAACAACCTGCAACCATGCACTCCTACCCCTGCCCATTTGCAGAAAGGTCCGATTTCTTAAGCTCCCAATGCCACCTCTCTCTCTCTTCCTTTCTTCCTTCTCTCTCTCTCTCTCTCTTTCTCTCGCTCTCTTTCTCTCTCTCTCTCTCTCTCTCTCTCTCTCAAATAGATACACCATACTCCATGAGGAGCAAAACAAGCATCTGGAAATTGGCAGATGAGCGAAGTGGGCTGTGTGAAAACTCAAACACTAGCATAACCTGCTAAGGCTTATGGTTGGCAAGAACCTAGGATTAAGTGCAAGGGGAAATTTTAGGACTGCAATTACCCATTTAATGTTCCTTAGTATGTTACTTAGCAGGCTAAGAGATGCCTCAAACCTACATGCTCAGTTGGCCTTTTATAATGTGCTTAATACCGAAGAGGTTTCTAAGCGCAGACCTGGGATTTGAACCTGTGTTGCTCTGTGTTGTATTGCTTCCAAAACAAGCGCGTTGCCCCTGAGCTAGCCTCCCGGCCCATTGACAGACAGGGGTTTTGAGGATGGGGGATATGATGGCTTTACCAATAAGACTGCAATCTCAAGTTTGCTGTCTCTCTGCCCCTTTGCTAGCCAAAGGTCGCACAGGGATTTCCTTACTTGTGCCAGAGCTAAATGATGGGTCCAGTGCAAAAATAGTCATGCCATAGTCATATTGATTTCAAGGGCCGTGCTTAGAAGGGTAGGGAAAGGCTGCCAGGAATTAGCATATGCATAAGGGATGAACTGTTACCCACAGGGGGTCTCCGGGAGCCAGGGAAGGTAGAATAAACCTTCAAAATAAAGCATATTTCCATTAGGTAGACTCTTTCTTAGTTTGGACTAGGATTCAGAGAAAGAAACCTTTCACTGCAATGTCAATGTCACATGAATCTACTCAGGTTCCACATTCCTCAAGTCCTTCTCGGTAGGTCATCTGGGGGGCATGGCCGCCTCATGGACGTCTTTGCCATAAGATTGCCTTGGTGGACGTCTGTAGGGTTGCTGCTCGGGACTCACCGGACACATTCATTGTCCACTACAGGTTGGATGCCGAAGGTGCTGGCTCATTGTTTGACAGTGCCTCACTTGATTCTGTAATATTATTATGAATTATCTTGTTTATATTACATTTACCACTGGGGGTTCACTGCATTGTTGTGTACATCTATATCATTCCAGTTGCTCAGAATATCCTTATGACTATGGACTGGATGAGAAAGCGGGATGAAGTGCTGAGATCCTGTTTTTTTTCTAGTCATCTTCATTACATCCAGTCTTAACAGCCCTTCTTTCTCACCCGCCGGACACCCAGAGGGTGAGTGATATCTATGTGCTGCCTGGTACTTTCCACAGAGGTTCTGAGGAGTGCGCCTCCCATTGTAACCCCTTCCTCGTGTAGACAGAGTAAGGAGACTAGAGTGCCTGTCTCAACAAGGGTCACTGACTCTTGTTTAAGTAAGGAGTGTGAGGAGGAAACGTAGGACCCAGTGAAACGAGGATAACTAGTAAGCAATCGGGGACATCCTGTAGGGGTCGCCAGGGGTTGCACTTGCGACCCCTGAGGTCTCCCTTGCTACCCCTAAACACTATTTTTTTTTTTTAATTGAAGCTCCTGGGCTGTGGCCAATGTCATGTCGCTCTTTGTTTCTGATGCGGCTGGCTTTCTTGTTCAGGCTTCTTAAAAAAAACAGGGGGTTCCACAAGTCTAACACTTTAAGCAGTGTCCCTAAATAAGAAAGAATAGGATTAACAAATAATTTGTTTTTCTGGAATTCTATACAATAATTGCTAGACTCATTAAAGGTTTATTTTAGGGACATTTTATGGTGTCAGTCACTGATTTGGTATGTTCTTAAACACCTCAAATTCACAATGTAGGCAAAATACTCCAAAAAGCATTTAGAGTAGAATGAGCATTCATTTCGGCCTATGTTTTAGCATATTTTTTTCTGCTGATACATATGGTGATCCATTCTTGTATGAAATGTTTATCACATTACAGTGATATTGTAACCATATATTTCATGGTGTACTCAGGAACAGTGCTATGTGAGGCCACTTGCTATTTTGTGAAAGGCTAAAAGGTCGTGTTCCATCGCTTCCTGTGATGTCACTTCGGGGTGGGGGTCAAATGTCATCACTTCCTGTGATATGTCATTAGAGGTCAAGGGTCATGTGATTTCACTTCCGCTACCCCTGGGATTTTGTTGAAATGACGTCCCTGTATGTAATGTGTGTATTTACCCTGTTCAGCAGATGAACATTAGGTGAGACCTTTACTTTCAACTGGTAAAGTGCTAATGGTTCTCATGTGGCGTTATAAAGTGTAAATAAAGTGTGATAGGTACGTTGCTAGGGTTAACCCTTGTTACTTCGTGTACTCAATCTGACATCTGGCAAGCAAATGCTGAATTCACCATATTGAACAGATTCTGAGCTCGTCTCACTCGCTCCCAGTTACCCCCCTGCATCTGGTTCAAAATTCATGGGGTCATATCACCAAAAGAGATGTGTTCACATTGTATTACTCTGCAGTACATCGATTCTGCAGCAAAGCACCTCTTGCGTATTCTTCATCTCTCCGAAACACGCACCAGACGCGGGTTATTTTCCTTTTGAGGGGTTATCTTGTGGACCACTCCTGCTCTGACCTTGAAACCTGACCCTGCTTGTCTTTCTTTTTGTAAACGGTTTTAGAGCACAGCTGGTGCCTCATTTTATTTGCAATGCTTGATGATGTGATGGGTTGCATCACAGCAGTATAGGACAATTCATTTTGCAACAAACTCTACATGAAAACACCATCAAATAATGTATAGTTATTTATAACTGATTTAGAAGGTGACATCTTTGAGAAGCACTCACTTCCTGGTGCAATCTTTAGGGGGTGGGGAGGGAGCAGGAAGCTGTCCTTCATAGCCTTGTAACATTCAGGTCACATAAGTGCCAGTAGGTTAAGGGCAAGGAGAATACACCCAAGAACCCACACAAAAAGACAATAACTGGCGCTATAAGCAGTGAGCAGGCTTGGGATCCAACAGTCACAACCGTGCTCCACTGTAATCATTACAGAAAGGAGCTAAGAGGCCTGCCCTACAACATAGGGTACACATCACCCATTAATATACACCATAGCAGTAGGCAGGTACATGCAAGCCCATGGCTAGCAATGTGGCCCACAACCGGAACCTGAGATTACCCCAATCTATGGTGCAAGCGACAGAGAGACCTAGGCAGGGAGAAGGAGAAGTAGGCAGTTCAGCCTATGGGTCCTTTCCTGAAATGACTGAATTATTGAATCACTTCAACAAGATGGTAGCGAGTTCCATACACAGGCCTCATCAGCACCAATGGTTCTACAAGCAAAACCTTTCCTCTCACACTGGAAGACAAGGGTCCTGGCTGGGGTGGGTCTTAAGCACCAGTTGGTGGAATAGTTAGTTTCTTCACTTTGGGTTTATCCAAGCCCCATGCCTCATTAAGGCTGGTGGGCCATTCATAGAGCTTTGAAGGAAGTCCAGGCCTCCTCTGGCCGTCAGTGCAAGGGGTCCATTTTGAAACACCCTTTAGGTAGGGGCTCTTTCAAAAGTTTCCCTATGCCCTATGCCTCTCTTGTGCAATGTTCTTCCACTACCTCATTGCCCCATTGCTGCTTATGCAGGGGACACCTCTGGAACCCTTGGCCCTTGCATCGCCCCTTACTTTCCACACCCCTATTACAGGTGACTCCCTCAGAACACCCGCCAATTCCACCACTCCCAAATCTCCTTCACTCCACAGTCTGCTCACTACCCCATTGACCCCTTTCCTCTCTCTTTCCTCATGGCATGTAGTTCCCTTAGCCTGGTCATCCCCACTGCTACTCCGCCCTCTGCGCTGCTCTTCCATCACATCCTCGCACAAAGGATGCTTACTGAATGGAATGTTCTCACTGGATTATGTGACACATCATATTTTTGCAACAAATACCAGGGCCCAGAGCAACACTATCAAGGCAGGAGTGATGTTGTCACAGGGTCTAAAATAAAATATGAGTCTGGCCGCCTTGTACTTTATGACCTCTAAATGGTGGAGAATGGATTTAGGAAGGCCAAGTTTAAGGGTATTCGAGTAGTCTAGCCTTGAGAGCAGAGCCCTAGTCACCATCACCTTGTAAGGGAAATTAAGTTAAGGGAGACTGCTTAAGATGGAGCAGCTGCAATTGAGGTGTCTTAAATAGCTGTAGGACTTCGGGGGTGAAGAATAGCGAGCTACAGAAAATGACCTCAAGAGTTCTGGCCACAGGAACCAGAGTAGGAAGAGTGTCAATAGTGGAATTTCAGAGGAAAGGTAAGAAAGCAGGAATTGAAGAACATGAGTGAGCCCAAGTTAATGATTTCAGTCTTGGCGGAAATAAGACAGACATTGTTATTGAACATCCCTGTCTGGAAAAGAGAAACATAGCATTATCGGACTGGGGGCAAGAAAAGACTCGCCATCCAGTCTTTGTACAATTTGAACGTCATTGGAATAAGATGGATTGGGTCAAGATAGAGGTGAGTGTTAATCCAAAAGTGGTGATTGGTACATTTTAAAGGGATAGGTGAAGAATGAGCTTTAAGTGGGATCCCACAGTTAGAGGTAGCAGACTGAGAAAGAAAAGGACCACATCCATCCAGAAGTAAGGGGGAGATTGACCTGATGGCCCTGTCATTGATTGCAAAAGTGTTTCCTAGGCACTCAAAACAGTGGCATGGTTAATGTTGAAGATGATAGGTCAATCAGAATGAGGATGGCAAGACAATGACTGCCTAATGACTGCAGTGGTTGTTCTCATATTTACTGGAAGGCAAAAGCATGTTCCTCTAGAGGCTATGAAAAAGGTAATGGTCTCGGCTGAATGCAAGGTGTTGGGAGATGAACAACATTTGCTAGAACTTTCCCATGATCGGGGTGATGGCAACAGACCAGGAGTTAGCAAGGGCCCTCGGGATCATCAGAAGCCTATTTAAGCAAAGTCAGGGTACGAGTCGCTTTTAGCTCTCGGGGAAAGAAACCTGCGTCGTATGAGCTTGTGCACAGGGCAGGCAGAAAGAGCATCAGGGTGCAAATATTCTCTCTTATTGTGCAGCGGGGGCAGGAGAAAACCTCATCTGCCTTCATATTTTTAACTTCATTCATGATATCGGCTGGATCGACCATTTTAAAGGCAGGGAAGAAGTTAACAGGCCTGATTGAGATGGCTCAGGGTGACAAAAAAGGAGTTAGAATGCCCAGCAAAGGTGAGGTAGGTCAGTTCATGTTTTTCCAGGAAGAAGTACAATTGGTTATCTGCAAGGGATTGAGGTTCGAATGGCAAGGTAGCAAAGGCATCAGTAGCACTCATCTCCCCGTAGAGCCAGGACACGTATGTACATTTGTTGGTCCTCAGGTGAATACTTGTGTAGAAGAAGGCTATTTTCTTGTGCTTGATAGCAGTGCAGTAACATCTGATTTGGCACAGGCAAACCAATGTGTCCTCCCTTGATTTATCTAGCATATTGCAGGTCTCGAGACCTTAAAAAAAAGTGAGGAGTTCTCCGACATATGAATTGAGAACATTAGCTTGCACCGTATCTAGATATGATTGTGAATGTTAGCATATGCCCCACCTAGATTGAACTTGGATGTTAGCATGTGCCACACCTAGAATTGAGAACATTAGCCTGTGCCGTATCTAGATAGGATTGTGAAAGTTAGCATATGCCACACCTAGATGGAACTTGGATGTTAGCATGTCCCACACCAGAATTGAGAACACTAGCCTGCGCCGTATCTAGATAATTATTGTGAAGACTATCTGCCACACTCAGACGGAACTATATAGATCTGCAAGTACTACACTTAGACAGAACTGTGAATGTTAGCATGTTAAATGTAATATAACCCACTAACGGATATAAGCTCAAACTCCCTGCATACTTATCTCACAAAAATCTTGCACAACAAGCTGCACGCATTTCACCACACCGCAACAACACATAAGTCGCACCAACAGCACAAGCGGACTGACACCGATCCAATATTCGCACCAAAGCTCAGCACCCGGTGTCTACCGAGTTGAAGCTGCCAACAGTACACCACTCCTCTCTCTATCCTACTCCCTCTTCCCCTTACTAACCCATCCCACCTTCCTGTTTACAGATCCACCAGAGCGCCTGGGGACCAATTCTGTTGGTAACGGTGCGCTATATAAGTACCTTTAACATAACATAACATGAAACGGGATGTGAGGTCACAGGCAGTGACTGTAAAGTGAAACAAATTTGCATATTTAATGTTAGGGTGTCTTTCCCAACTCACGAAAGTGCGCAGGACAAATAAGTATTTGCCAAGATAACATGCTGCTTTCTTAAAACATTACTTTCTAAATAGAAAAGGTCCGCACCTGTTGCCTTAAAATGTGCAAGAAAACGACGTATCCTCTACAGCAAGGAGTCAATAGCATTGGTATACGAACCTTTGCTTAGAAATTCCTGTGGCGGCACAGTCAAGTTTCTTGTCTCGGAACCACGACCTTGGTTCGAATCCCGGGCACGGCCCTCTTTATCAAATAGCAGAAAAGCTTTTTAAAAATTGTTTTAATTAATTGAAAACACACAGGGAGCACGACGTCCATCCTCTGAAAAAAAGTGGGCGGACGCCATCCACCCGTGTGTCCACACGACTTGATCCTTGTATGTAGCATCCTCAGGAGCACATGAAGGTGGATTCCAAGGCAGCTGTGTACACGCTTTCCGTGGGCCAGAGTGAAAGGAAGCCCCCTCAGTGGGGGATGCATATGGCAAGTCTCTTACTGGTTCAGTCTGGTGAGCAGACCGAATGGAGTGGTCCATTCACGGCAGGGATGTAGTGATGAGGTGTGAGAGAAACAGCTGAATAGATAAAAAGGAATACAAGGTATGGCTGTGCATACGAGCGGGGAAGGAGGGCTAGAATGTGATGGCGAGATCATCACCGGAGTTGTGAAAAGGGTAGGAGATTTGTTCTTACCAATTGGTCAGATATTGAAGTCTCCAGGTAACAGAATATAATGGTAGGCATGTTGCCTAATTAGAACACAATAAGGCCACTCCTTAGTCAGAGGGTATGGGTCTCCATGGGCCTGTAGATTGTTACAGTTGTGAGTATGTTATGCTAGGTTTTCAAGGGAGAGCAGTCCACTGTTGCAGTGTTGGTGAAATTGATGGAAGCAAGAAAACAGGGCAAGACCTCCACCCAGTGTGTTCAGTCTGTTGCTTCCAATGATCTTGGCGACATGGGAGAGCAAGGAGGTGGCAGGGGCTTTATGGCTGGAAGTGCATCAGGTCCCAGTGTGGCAGAGGATGTCAGTGTCATGCTCCTCAAGCAGGTCATGGATGCGGGAGTCATGCTGGTTGGCAAGAGGCAGGTAGCACTGTGGCATCTGGCGGCAGGGGAGCGGCGTTAGTAGTAGGCTTAACTGCCTGCTGAAGACACTGGGCAGTGACGGTCCCTGCCTGGAGGCAGGCCAGACAAGAGCGCTCTTGAGAAGACAGAAAGTACATGTGAGTAGAAGAAAGAGGACAGGGAACAGGCGATCAAACGCGGGCAAATAACACTCTCTCAGATTAATACAAATACCCACAATCTCTCAAATGGATAAACATTTGCCAATTTATCTTCCAGACAGGTACTCATTATCCACAATACAGATCACTCTTCCTTGGGTACTTTGCTTCTTAGTTCTCTTCATGTTTATTATATATGTCACTCGCCTTGCATTGTCTATATACACTTTGAGCCTGATTCATGGAATTATTTGCGCCGCAAAACAGAGTTTTGTGCGCCATTCTGCCCGCAAATCCCTGTTCAACAAACGGGGATTTGCGGGCAGAATGGCGCACAAAACCCTGTTTTTCGGCGCAAAAATTCCATGAATCAGCCTGTTTATATATATTTTAGTTTTAGGGTTCATCAAGAAAAGTTTTTGAAAGCTGTCATGCTGGTATAATCTAAGTCTTTGCCATATACTTATTTTTTGAATGATAAGATATTGTTTCCGAGTTGATATTTATTTATTTAATTGTTTTTTTGTAACGTGCCTAATACCATACCTAAGTTCAGTTTCTAAGAGCAGATTAGGGATTTGAACCTCTGTTGCTCTGCATGGTCTTGCTTCCAAGACTAGCGCGTTGCCCCTGCGTAATGTTGCGCCTCTGGCCTTATGGATTACAAGGTTCTTTCATCTTCTTGCCCAACTTCCAGTGGAGTAACTTTGCTAAAAATGTTGGGGGTGGGACATGACATCTAAATGAAAGGGGCCCCTGCCAAATGAGTCTGAGAAAATGGTGTGCCACAAAAGTTGAGGGGCGACAAACACCCTTGTCCCCCTCTAAAATTACGCCCATGGCAACTTGGGTAAGCACATTTGGTTTCTATTGCTACTGCAGTCTCTGTGTGTGAACCATAGGTGTATGCTGCTTTGACCATTTTCAGTGATGGGGTTTACCTCCAATTACTGATCAATCTTAATACATATTCTTGTTCTATAGTAGTGCTTTAAATTTATAAGTGCTGTTTTCAATACTACATACAATAACAACTTTAAAAAATTGGAAAATAATGCTTTATCATACATGTTTCAGCTTTACTTAAGCAATAAGCCCCGTGGCTGGGGGCTTTACTGCCATCTAGTGCACCAGAGCCCAGGTTAGAGGCCCCCAGGTGCAATTACCTCGCACTAAAACTCCCCACCAAAGGGTTTATAACTATTAGCAACCCATCATGCTTTTCTGCATGTCAATAGCTTTTATTTTAAGTTCAAAAGGATACAGTGGTAGTATCTTAAGTTAAAATGACTACATTTTAACATGGCCACCAAGGTAAACCGGAAAGTGGAACTAATCTTAGTCCTACTTCCCTTTCCGTAGTGGCCACCTGGACAGCGGAATGTCAATAGGCATGGGTGTCTCAGAGGCCCAAGAGATGCAGCGGGTGAGGTGCATGGATTGCAAAGAGACTAGTCAGAGGGTTAAGGGAGCCTATTTGGAAAGGTGGTGGCAGAGAATGTACAGTAGGGATTTGAGGCAAGGGTTGCGAGACACCCAGGCGTTTATAAAACGACATCCGCACCTCCAGGAGCTGGATATGTGGGCCAATACCAACAAGTAAAGCCCACATTCTGAGCTTCCTGATAGTGCCAGAGATGTGACGACATCACCTCCGTGGTGATAGTAACTAAAATGGTACCCGATTTTAGGTTTTTGCTCATATTTATTTTAATGCACATTCTTTAAATATGTCCAGTAATATTCCCATGTTTACTTTCTTCTCAGTGGAGAAAACACGCAAATTCCTCTCCCATTCCCGTTTGTTGGACATTCATGGTTCTATTGTCCTATTGTCCGTGTTTTCTTTAAGTTGATGTAACGCACCCCTTTAAGATAAAAAATATCTCTACCTTTTTCTACCTTGAAGTATGCCTTGATGTGCATTTTTTAAATGTGATGGTAACCATTAAAAACATGTTTCCCCAAAGTCATTTTTACAAAAATTGTTTTGTAAAAAGTAATTTTCAAAACTGATTTTGAAAAGTAATAATGTCATCACCCTTTATTAACCCTTTACTGTCCCTTTCAAAGTGTCCGAAATAGGCCAAGAGATCTAGACAGATTAGTGTCCCTGTTCAATGGTGTGCCACATGTTATTAATTAACGTTGTTTGCTTAAGTAGCTCAATGCGTCTATTGATCTACAGTAAAAGCTTTGGAGAATCAATGGTACCAGATAATAAAATATGCCAGATAACAAAATGCCTGTATTTTGGATGGCAGGGAGCCAGAGAGTCTAGCCACAAGTTCAGATAACAAAGCATCGTGTACTTCTGTTTGCATGAATTTTCCTTTCCTGAATGCTATATTCTCAGACTTTTAAACTTGGCTAATAGAGAGTTTGACACAATATATGCTTTTTTGTTGGTGATTTATATGATATGATATGATATTTTATTTATATCACGCTCGTACAAGTGTTTCAGAGCACTTCCTGCTGGATTCTCTATCCTTAATCCATATTTTAATGAATTGGTGATTGATATAGCACTTCATGCCGGCCTCCTCCAGCTTCTAAGCGCTTGATCGGGGATAGAACACATATTTCATGGCATCCACCTGTTTCCAAGGCGAGAGCATTGCCCCTGAGTTACCCCCGCGGCTTAATCAGATGACAGATACCAACGCTTGTACTGTATTCGTCATAGAGGGTGCAACTGTTTCACTTGCCCAGTTTTCGGGGCTCAGATGTGGCATCTTAGTGCAAGTAGACACGTGTTTAAGATGGTCTTTGTTTCGTCCTTGGTGTCATCTTAGTGAGAATCATGAGAAGATGAGTGCGGGCAACGGGGGCTTGTGATATTGATGACATATTTGTGAATTTCGGTCACAAACACTCTAAATAACCCCACCTTCCCAAAAAGCCCTAATTGTGATGCGTGCAACCACTCCTAGATCCCCTTGGGGAACTACTCATACTCAAATGTCTTCAAAATGGGCAGACCATTGCTAAAATATGGACCAGACAATATGCCTACTTATATATCAATACCAATGTACAATGGACAGACCAATATCAACATATACAGCTTCAGGATAAACTGTGTCCATTATACATTGTCAGTTTCGACTTGTCCATACATTCAGACATTTCCTGTACAGAACGGTCCAGAAGGCACCAAGCGACATGCGCCCATGACAAAATGTCATGCTTGATTGAGATTGCCCTACATACTGTACCAAGATAACTTAAGTGCCCGATACAATCACAATATATGCCCCTGGCACAGTGCCAGCACAAGATCATAACAGCATTCAATGCAAATGACCACAGATACGTTGCTAGGATGTCCTTGTCGTGTGACATTTTAGGCCCTAACACAGCGCTATATGAATACTCCCAATCGCCTGCTCACACGTTCACTTGCTCTCTCAATGCCATTGCACTGTTGTCACAGATACAGTTCCCAAGCTTACACTGTCCACATAGAGTGGCACCATAAACATGTGTCAGAAAACCATGCATTGACCCAATATGGCAGATGGGCAAGGTGAAAAACAGTTCTTTCCAGTGGAATATCCCAGTAATGAGAAGGAGCTGACACTCAAGAGGACATCCCGCACCAAATTCTTACCTTAAAGATTTCACTTGAGAGCTTCTAAGATTTTCCAAAAAGTTAACATCCTTTGTTTAAAATGTTTGCACAACTTGTACATTGTTCATCAAAATAAGTCTTTAATTGGTAATAAAATAAACATAACATTAAGAGCATTTCATCAAACATTGCAGACTTAATAATGAAAAAAAGCACACAGTCCCTGATACTTCTAAGTACCTTTGATAACTTGTATATAAAGCGTGGATTGCAACTGATACATTTTGATATCTTGTTCACAATTGGTGACACTTTTATATACAAAATAACCCTTTGTAAACACCTGTATAACTTTCTTTTGTAAAATGGCCTATTCCTCTCTGGGGCTAATTTTCCATCCCTTCAAGGCGCCACTCCTATGCCCGCCTCATCAGTCCTACATCAGTGACTTTCTGCCTTGTGCCAGTGATGCACCCATCAGCCCTCCCTGTCCCCCAATCCTTTCTGGAGGCCCCACCACAACTCTTCCATTCAGTAGTCCCTGGCCACTGTGCCTCATGCAGACCGGTGCAGGGGGCACTAATAGCTTAATGGCCCTTATGTTGTTAATTTGGGCTTTAGGCCATTACCGCCAATTGCAGCCTGTGGAGGATGGCTATACAGTTATACTAAAGGCATCGTCGGTTCCAGAAACACAGAGTTAGTATCCTCTCAACATCCGCTGCAACTGAAGTCACACAGAAAAAAAACGCATTGTCTGCTCACGCGCACGCGCCTCCTATCCTGCCATCTAAATCCCCTGGCAGCTTGATTTTCATTACTGGAGCTTTCTTCTCTGCTTCCGGATAATTCCCCCGGTGGCTAACTTGTCTATCAGCAAAGGTCAAATGATAATCGCTGTCTGACAGTGTATTTATAATGTAATGAGGTTATTCTTTTCTTCAAACATTTTATCCGCTCGACTGACAGAAAAGGGAATCTTACGAATGCTGACCGGCAGGCCTCAACTTCACGCATGGTGCTTTCTCTAGACCCGCGAAATACCATACAATGATGACACCTCATATCAGGGCTTCCAACGCTGAAACCCAAAGCCAACAATGCAAACCTAATCGATCTCGGTCATACATGGCGCAACGCTGCTATTGTTTAGTGAACAGTGTTTGCTTAGCGCCTAGGTTTACATGATGTGACTTACATTATGATGAAATGACAACTGCTCTGCTCACACGTGGGGGTGAGCAGAGTCTAAAACGCTGGCTCAGCCCCTCACTAGGACTAAACCAGCAGCGATTCTAGTCATAAAGGTCAAACAAGCACAGCACAATAGGTATACAAGCCTTCATCTGTTGTTTTGGTAACCTAGGCACAGGACAGGCTATATACTCTTGAGGAAGGGTGTGGGCTGGCACACAAGCAACACAAGCAACAATAGTACATGGAGTAACAAAATAAAAGTATGTCCAACCAAGGCATCACAAACATAGAATCTGTAATGAAACTAACAAAAAGGCACACAACTGAAAAAGACTAATAGCCCACCCTGTAAGGGAAACACACAGAAAGTCAAGGTTAGAATAAAGGGGCATTCTGGGTTTTTAGACGGGCGTGCTCAAGCAAAGATTTTAGCAGCACAACTGCAAAGATTATGCATGTCCCTTTCAAAAGGAAAATGAGGGGGCTTACAATTAAATAGGGTCCTTTAAAGTGGACCTGGGGACACAACCTCTTCAAATAAGTTTAATTGCATGTCTTTGGAGCTCAACAGCTCATCTGCGTTGTGCCAGGCCTCAGCAAGTTGTACTGTAGTCGAGCCAGTGCGGAGACAGTTGAATTGCGTTGTTCCAATGGCGAGTCTACATCGAGGACGCTTCGAGGAAAGTCTCACACTGGATTGAATCAGCGTTCGAGATGGGTCAATGTCAAGGGCTCATAGAGCTGTCCTCACCGGTCCGTGCAAGGGGGGGAATGGGTCTGGTCGGTTTAGGGGGTCACATATTTTCCTCGGGCCCATCCCGAAACATGGGGGGCAATGACCACTGCCACACCCCCATGCTCAAGTACGTAATGACGTAATTGATGATGTAACTATGTCATAATATTGGCGTAAATGATGGATGACGTAACAGTTTTGGATGAGCTGATTCATGTATGGCTTTGTCACATATGTTCATGATATAAGAAATGTAATAAATGCAGCCTTGTTGCCTTCCAAAGAATATTTGTCTCAGGCCTTACCACCTGCGCTGCTCAAATCAGCTTTCGAGATGGGTCAAGTCGCTGGCTTCTAGCAAGCCGAGTCAGCAGTCTAGTCGAGTTGAGATGATGCTTTTTAGTTAGGTCAAGATGCTGATGCTGTTTGGGCCGGTGGCCGAGACACAGCGAGTTGGATGCTTCCATGGAGATGAGCCGGTGATAGCGATGCACTTCAATGTAATGACTCTGCATTGGCATGGCTGGAAGAGCAGGTAACTGGACTGAAGGGCTTAGAGTGCAAAAAGCAGCACCGCAGGTCCTATAGTGGCTTGAAGTGAGTTGAGCATGGTCGAGCCAGCTCGAATGTGTCTTGAGGCAGTACACAGGGTTGTGAGCTTCTTCTAGGCTCTGAATTGCAGGAAGGCCCTGTCCAGCGTTTCCATGGAAAAGGTGAGTCATTATCTCTGAATTCCCACTCCAGGAAGGTTGTCTGGCACTTGCAGGGGACATTCACCTCCAGTAAGCTGGATCCTGATTCCAGGGCACAGACAACAGAAAGGCCTGGGTTCACAGCAAATATGCCCTAGAGATGGGTAGGGTGAAGGGATTTCCATTTTCATGGAGCCTTCAGTCTACACCTCTATGTTAGAGGACTTTGGAATAGACTGTATCCCCAACAGAGTTCCAGGTGAATCCTTCTTGTCTTGAAATCCAAAGATGAATCCATTAAGGAAAGGGCCTCATCCCCTTCTACAGGCAACATGTCACTGCTGATTGGTTCCCATGTGCCCATCTTTACAAGCTCCAGTCCATTGCCCTGTGTTCTCATACCCATAGTGCTCCATCTGCAGAAAGTGGGGAGTGAGCAGGAAGTTTGGGAACCCACAGACAGTTCCAAGGTGGTTAAACCAATCTGCTGTATGTAGTCCTCCCATGAGCTGATCTAACATCAACCCTACCTCTGTCTGCCTACTTCAAACAGTCTCTGGTAATTAGCACCCGGGTGTAAAAGAGCCATTGCACTAGAAGGACTGGTGTGTAAACCCCAGAAGATTGCATGAAAAAATCAGCAGAGGACATCAACATCATCAACCCTCAGCAGCCCTCCCAGCGAACATTAGGCTGGCATACGTCTATTACATGTCTGCATAAAGGCCAACACATTACTGTCTGCCTACTTCAAACAGTCTCTGGTAATCAGCACCCGGGTGTAAAAGAGCCATTGCATTAGAAGGACTGGTGTGTAAACCCCAGAAGATTGCATGAAAAAACCAGCAGAGGACATCAACATCATCAACCCTTAGCAGCCCTCCCAGCGAACATTAGGCTGGCATACGTCTATTAAATGTCTGCATAAAGGCCAACACTGTTGTTTGGCAATGCGTGTTTACCTACAGCAAGTTGTTTCCTTTTATATGCTGTATAGGGTGTTGCCTCTTTTTATGTACAGAAAGTGGCATCCTTTTATCTGTAGGAAGTGGCCTATTTTTCTGTGTACGAGGTGGCCTCCTTTTCTTTAGAGCTGGGATCTCAGGCGATCATCATCCCCTCAAAGTGCTCAAGGGCAGAAACCCCTTTCAAGGTAGGAGCCCTGGTGCCCCTATGGGAGATAGCACCTAGACGCCTTAGCCTTCCATCTTAACGCGACATCCACTCCGAGATCCGGAGTATGGGAGGGTGAAATAACTGGTCTCAGTTGAAGGGTGCCTGGCAGGTTTTGGAGAACGTGGAATGAGGCAATAGAGGACAAGTTTGTTCTGAGAATAAACCTGAAGGGAGATAGCATTGTTTTCTTCAAGCCCCCTCAGTCGGGGCAAATTGGGAACATGACCCTTGAAGCACTAAGCAATTATGGAGGGAATAGCGGAGCATCTCAGGAAGGTGTCAATAATACTGGTCCCGCCCTGGGAGCAGGACCGCTTCGGGGAACAGGACTATCCTGGATCTGAACCGAGTCAACCATTTAGTGACATATCACAGTCCTTCATAGCCCTCATTCATTTTGGAGACTGGCAAGCTTCCATTGAACTAAGCGAAGCATATCTGCATGTTGCTGTACAGAAGGAGATCCAGAGATTCCTATGTTTTCTTCACATGGGGTAACACTACCAGTTTACAGTCCTACCTTTTGGCCAACCATCTTCTCCCAGTCTGTTTAGGAAGATCTTGGCAGCCGTGGTAGATGAACTGCATACGATCAGTATTAATGTGTTTCCATAATTGGACTATTGGCTAATGTCCATATCTTCTTTCTTTTATGTATCCCAGGATGAAAAAGTGGTGTCTGTAACTCTACATACATTTGGTTTCAACATGAGGTACAAGAAATTCCAGCTCACTCCAGCCCAGTTGATCAGCTTCATTGGTGACATCTTCAGTACAGTGCAGGGTCAGGTACTCCTACCCGGGAACAGAATGGTGAGGCTCCAGGACAAGCTCCAGCGGTTGCTGGGCATGGATTACCCATCAGCATTCGAGTATATGGAGGTCCATGGCAAAACTTCATCAACAATGAAAGAAGTTACTTGGGCATGACACCCTTTGAAACTTATAGTCTCCCATCTCCTAAATCACTGGTTGCCCTCATCACTTATTAAGGACAACATCAGCTCCCTTGCCCCTGCACTTGATTATTTCTGCAATCACTCTCTCCTCCTTCACTCCTATCACATCGGACAAGGTCAATAGATTAGTCCGCTCTATGAAGGTCTCCTCCAAACAGGTCTCCCCTGTTCTTCCAGAACTATTAAGGACCACATTGGCTCCTTTGCCCGGCACTTGCTGATTCCTGCAATCACTTTCTTGCCACTGGGTCTTTCCCCTCTTCCCTCAAGCACTCTCTTGTGCAGCCCTTCTTAGAAAGCCTTCCGCCGACCCCATGTGTCCGGTTAACTACCACCTGATCTCTATCACTATCTTCCTTGGGAAACCCCTGGAGAAGCCGGTCCTCCCCTAACTGACCCAGCATACTGAGCTCGTTGGTTGCCTACACGACCATCAATCTGGATTCCAAGCATCCAGAGGCATGCAAACTGCTCTTCTGAACACCCGTGAAGAACTGCTTGCATCTCTTGACTCTAACTCTCCTGCTGTCTTCATTCTACTTGATCTTTCCTCTGCATTTGATACGGTCAACCACTCCATTCTCATAAAACGGCTCCATGATACCCTTGGTATCTCTCAGTGGGCACTGGACTGGTTGACCTCCTTCTTTATTGACCATCCCTGCCAAGTCATCCTGGGCTTGTGGGATATTTTTACCCATGCCGATGCACCCCACTGCACCCCTTTACCAATGGGGAAAGAAACAGCCAAGCCCCTGTGCGCGCAAAAATCTGCGAGACTGTGCATGGTTCGCAATCACAGAAGGCTGCACACCCCTGCCACACACAGTTGGGGTGAAAACAGAGCTCACTGCAGGAGAATGCCAGTGGGCGCTGTTATATTTAACATAAAGCAAGGCCACAGAATTGGGCTAAAAAACGAAAATGCCTTTTAAAAAGCAGTTTTTCAACCTTCAAAGTGCTGTTTTGGTGCTAGATCCATTCAGTTTTCAGTGAATCAGTGAGAGTAAAAGAATTACAGATCATTGACTGAAAGCAGTTGAGAAATGTATCTCATGAAAAACCAGCCCAGCAACATTTCTTTCAGTTCCACGGGAAAAATGCGGCTAAAAATGGCAAAACATGTAACAATTTCAGCTGTGTACAGAAAACTCCAAGCAAAGGCTGGATACTTACTTCCGGACTGCAAACAAATCTCAGCACTTAAGAGAAGAACTGGTGATGAATAAATGCGTGTGCTGCAGAGGAAACTCTGATGTAAAGGATTCAGTTTAAATGTGCTTTTTTCATAAAGAAGTGCAAAATCGCCTGTTTAAAAGCATGTTTTAGTGAAAGGCCTAATTCTTTAAATGTCAAAATCCCTTCTAAACTGTGCTCATTTTTATACGTTTTAAATGAAAGATCTTAAAGTGAATCTTAAAGTCAAAACCGAGTTTGGAGTTAAATATTTAATTTTGAGTTGACAGTGCCCAGCCTGGGAAAGATTGACACTTCAGGTTGAAACTCCACTGCTAGCAGGAAGGCTTAATTGATGCTGGAGGTTCTCGCATATTTAGAACAAAAACCTCATCAGACTTTCATCTCTGGCCGAGCCAAGGACAATGGCAGGCTGAACACTGATCCCTGCAGGGGAGGGACAGGAAACTTCCCTCTGGACCCCCACCCTGATCAAAGGAATTTGACAGCTGTTGCCTGTTGAAAGGAAAGAAAAAACTGCTAAAAGACATTTGTTGTTTAAAATGCCTATTTGTAATTAAGTTTTGAAAACCTTTAACTTTGCCCCATGAAGGAGGACAAATCTAAAAATTGGTAGTTGTAAATCTAATCTTATGCTCTTTCTGTGAAGACGTAAGAGAACCCTGTACTACATAAGGACCCAAAGTCACACAAAAAGAATAATTGTAGCAAAACTATTGATGCTGCAAATATAATATTGTATATCCGTGTTTTAGGGGTAACTGCACAGATATGTACTGAATTAGGAATTGTTAGGCCAAACCGTTATGATTAAAATTGACAACATTCCACAGAAGAACAAAGAAAGCTCTTACTGAGATGGGAGTTAGATGTCAGGATAACCTACAAGATATGTAATGTATGTGTCTGATTTTATTAGAGGGCATAATTATAGAAATGTGCATTTGTGTGAAAGTTAAATTGTGGTTCAAATCAATGTGGGAGTTCCCAAATCACATCATGAAATATGACAGCTCTTTCTGACTTCCAACCAGAAAAAGGAAAGTGCCTTTGACCTATCACAGCCGTGGGGGTGTGGTTTGAAATTCTGCCCCTAGCATAAACTTTGTGATGTCACTTGGCATGATAAATATAGGAACTTCACCACACACAGACACACACTGATTCCTGACTACATCCTGATTTCCGCGCAGCGCTTTGTTCCTGACTTCTTCACCCTGTTCCAGAATTCTTCATCTTGTCGTGATCCAGACTGCTTTGCAAAACCCAGGCCTAGCATTTGCTGAACTCTTTTCAGCTAGGCCCAAATCCTGAAACCATCTCAAGAGAACTTCAGGGAAATCATTCTGATCCATTTTGGCTTGCTACGATTCATGCTTGCCTGTTGAAATTTGCCATACCGCTAATCTACAGTGTCCAGTGACCAGAAGGGCCAATCCAATCCAATCCAGCCTGAGGTGCAGTCCAATTGATCAGAACCACCCAGCTGATCCAATTCCACCAGAAGTGCCCTGCTGCCTGTAGACTGATCCGTGATGACCAGAACCTGATGGTCCAATCTTAATTTATAGTGGACTGTAAGTATAAACAGGAATCGTAGTAACCCATAGTATATTTGCCTTGTCCTATCCCAATCTCAACCTATCCCATCTTTAACTTCAGAACCTCTAATATTGTCAGAACCATTCTTGCAACCCTGCTGTAATCCCCAGTGTTCACACTGATTTTTTTCTCATTTGTTTCATTAGACCATAAGCCATTAGTGATACAGAAAACGTAGTATCCGCCACTTGAAGAGTTAAAAGCAGGCGTGCGTAACTGTGGAGATTCACGGGTGGCATTCTGTTTTAATTAGTCATTAATATAGTTTAAATAAAACCAATCTTTCATTTTTAAAACCAAATTTCAGCTTTTCTCTGCATTATTTCTTTCAAAAACGCCTTTCATTTAAAGTTGCATAACTTCTTCAATTCTATAGCTACAGACCTAATTTCAACTCTCAGTTATACCTTCATTGCGAAACAGTGTATTTGACCCATTTTTATTAAAACTTGCTGTAGGAATCAAGAGTCACACCCAGTGGTTAGTTGCTGAAATAGTGCTTTATTCTTGAAACTTAACCAAATGAAATTATAGTCAATTGTTTTTAGCTGCTGAGAGTTACTTCACTTCTCTGGCCGCTTCCTAGGAAAATAACCTTCCTTCCTAAGCCTCTCTTGGGTCTCCGGATAGGCCCACCAGTCGTTCCTTCACTCTTCGCCCTCTCCGTATGACTAGAAAAGGAAACAACAACACGTTGATCAGCTCCCGGTCTTTTATACGTTGTGAGTGACTTGTTTCCCCACCAATAGGGTCCTTCCCCGTCTATCTGGCTTTCTATTGGTTGTTCCTGCCACGTCCCGCCTCCTTTAAAGGCTGCCGTCTGGGGTTGTGTTTCCTGATTCTCCCGCCTGCCAGGGGAGTCCCGTCCACTTTCCCATGTGTGCCCCGAGGCCCCTCCTTCCCCCTGCTTGGGTGTCCCTGCTCGCCCGCTCCCGCCGAGCGAACTGCCCCCGCAGAGCGGCTCGCTCCGTCTGGCCCGCCGTCTTTCTCTTCTTGCCTGCTCCGGCGGCGAGAGGAACACGCCGGGATGCTCGCGTCTCCGCACCGCGGCCGGCCGCGGCTCCCGCGTCTTCGGCGTCTCCAGTCCCGAGCCCCGGACAGCACCCGTGATGGCCACCCCGGCGAACCAAGGTAAGGGCTGGG
This sequence comes from Ambystoma mexicanum, assembly GCF_040938575.1. Lineage (NCBI taxonomy): Eukaryota > Metazoa > Chordata > Amphibia > Caudata > Ambystomatidae > Ambystoma > Ambystoma mexicanum. Next base: position 286,970,824 of record NC_090932.1, on the reverse strand, counting down.
CAGCTTCGTGGTCCACTGACAGTACTCCACGTTCTCCCATTTCCCCTCGCCCGACGGGACCCTCCTCACATCTCCCCATCACAAACCCTGGCCGATCGGGCAAGGGAGCATTCCCGGACAGATAGTCGGCCACCAGTTGGAATCCAGCTGGCTTGTGAATGGTAAGGAAATCAAATGGTTGCAGTGACAGGAACCAGCAAAGAACACGCTGGTTGGTATCCTTATGTTTGGCGAGCCATTGTAGGGGAGCGTGGTCAGTATATAACGTAAAGGAGCGGCCCAAGAGATAATACTTGAGAGATTCCACTGCCCATTTGATGGCCAAACACTCTTTTTCCACAGTTGAATAGGCCTCCTCGTGAGGAACGAGTTTCCTGCTCACGAAACAGACTGGTTGAAGTTCACCATCATGTTTCTGTGACAGAACCGCACCAAGACCATGATTCGAAGCGTCTGTCTGCAGAAAAAAATGGTCATGGAAGTCGGGGCACCGGAGTACCGGATTCGAGGTAATCCTTTGTTTCAGGACCTCGATGGCATCCAAAGCCGCGACATTTTTGGACAGATCAGGAGTTCCTTTATTTCTTAAAGCGTCGGTTAAGGGGGCAGCCACCATGGAGAAATCAGGGATAAACCTTTGGTGATAACCGATGAAGCCTAAGAAGGCTTGGATTTGTTTTTTTGTAGTGGGTGTGGGAATCTCATAAATGGCTTTCATTTTTGATGTTTGAGGTCGTAACATGCCTCTACCAACCAGGTGTCCAAGATACTTAGTTTCGTGCGCACCCATCACCGTCTTCCTCGGATTGATGTGTAAGCCTGCCCTAGCTAACTCAGCCACCACCTGTTCCAAGTGGTATAGATGGGCCTCCCAGGTAGTGCTATACACGACAATGTCATCTAAGTAAGCTGCAGCATACTTCTCACGGGGGCGTAGTACGACATCCATCAATCTTTGGAAGGTGGCCGGAGCCCCGTGTAGGCCAAAAGGTAGAACTTTAAATTGATATAGACCTTGGGGGGTTGCAATGGCGGTTTTTTCCCGGTCGGTGGTTTTCAAGGGGATTTGCCAATATCCTTTGGCTAGGTCCAGCGTACTCAGGAAGTTTGCGGATCCTAGGCTCTCCAACAATTCGTCCATTCTTGGCATTGGATAGGCTTCGTATCTGGAAATGGTATTCAGCTGTCGATAATCCATACAAAACCTAATTGTACCGTCCGGCTTTGGTACCAGTACTATCGGGGAGGACCAGGAGCTGGTGGATGGTTCAAATATATCCATGCGTAGCATGTCTTCTACCTCGTTTTTGATGATTAGCCTTCTTGCTTCAGGAATCCGATAGGGTCTCAGCCGGACAGTCTGTCCGGGATCGGTTCTGATCCCATGTTCGATTAGATTGGTAAGGCCGAGAAGGCCCCTGCATATGGTGACAGGCTGGCTAACAGTTCAGATTTCATGGAAGGTGTTAGTATTTTACCCCATTGAACGTCTTACAGCTTGCCCTGTTGTCGGGTCACATTTTGTTCTGAATCATCGTCCCCGATCTCCATCATTGCCGCTAATATGGGTGCGGTCCATGCCTTTAGTAGATTCACATGATATACCTGGTCTGGTTTGGCCCGGTCGGGTTGGTGGATTCGATACGTCACCGGACTAAGGACCTCCTTAACTTCATAAGGACCTCTCCATCTGGCCAGGAGTTTGTTCGTATTGGTAGGTAGGAGGATCAATACTTGGTCCCCTACCTTGAACGTTCTCATCCGACTTCCCTTGTTGTATGTTTTCTCCTGAGTTAATTGGGCTTGTCCTAGATTCGTCTCGGCCATTGAACGGAGTATTGTCAGATGTTCTTTTAGCTCTTCGGTGTACTCCGTTAAAGAAATTTCATCTGAAGTCTCCCATTCCTCTTTTACGAGATCCAATATGGTTCGGGGTTGTCTTCCGAAAAGGAGCTCAAAGGGAGAGAAGCCTGTAGATGATTGCGGTGTATCTCGTAATACCATTAAGACCAAGGGTAATACTCGTTCCCAGTTCTTCCCATCGGGTCCTGTTGCTCTTCGTATCATCTTCTTGATTGTTTTGTTATACCTTTCGACTAACCCATCTGTCTGGGGATGATACACTGAGGTACATAGCTGATGAATCTGTAGTCTCTCGCATACTTGTCGAAGTAGGGTGGACATGAAATTGGTCCCTTGGTCGGTAATGACTTCAGAGGGTAGCCCCACCCTCGCGAAGAGGGTATGAGTTGGTCACATAACTGTCGGGCTGAGGTTCCCTTCAAGGGGAACGCCTCAGGATATCGCGTAGCATAATCAACTATGACTTGTAGATACCTGTACCCTCGGGATGCAGGTTCTATAGGTCCCACGATGTCCATGCCTATTCGCTGGAAGGGTACGTTAATGAGGGGCATTTTCTGTAATGGGGCTTTTGCTGGTAAAACCCCACTGGTTAACTGGCAAGTGGGGCACGCCTTGCAGAACCGGGCTACTTCCCCATATATGCCTGGCCAATAGAACCGTCTCAAGATGTTCTGCTGGGTTTTTAGTGAGGCCATGTGCCCCCCAAAGGGGTGGTTATGTGCTAATTGCATTATGACCATCCTATGTGTTTTCGGCAAGACCAGTTGTTCTTTTACGTCGCCATCGTCCGCTTTGTATTTGCGATATAAGAGGCCATGATTAAACAAGAATCCCGGTCCCTTCGTTACATCTGGTTCTATCTCGTTGGCCGCTCTCTCTCGGGCTACCCGAAGGGTTGGATCAGTCAGGGTTTCGCCTCTCAGGGAATCTTCATGATCTTCGGGGTTCCAATTGATTGGCCGAGTCATATAACTGGCTTGACACCACTCCAATCTGTTCCGTCTTTTGTGACCGGGAGGGTTTCTGGGGTTCTCTTCCATTGTGGCTTTGTGGTTGACCCTGCTTCCGCCTTCCTCCTCTATGGTCCTTAGTGCTTTATCAAAATGTGGTAAGTCTGTCCCTATGACTACGGGGGTAGGTAGGGTAGGAAGGACGGCAGCCTTTAACTGAGTGGTTTTGTGGTTCATTTCTATCTGTATCTCCTTCACCGGGTATGATTTTACGTCCCCATGAATACACCTTATCGGTATAGAAATGTTAGACAAGTTAGGTGTAGTACTCACGGTTGGAGATATGGCTGTTTGTCTACTTCCACTATCCAGCAGCGCCCGCGTTGGTCGACCATCCACCCTTATATCCACAACATAGGGTCCAGGGCTGCGTTCTTCTGGATGGGTTTTCATGTAGCCAATTTCCATGGGCTCTGTCGTCTTCCTTCTGGGGCAAAATCAGGCAATGTGGCCCCATTCACTGCACTCAAAGCATTGGGGCTGTCGAAACCCCTGGGCCATAGGAGACTGCTTCTCCTCATATCCCAGTTTCCTTTCTTCATGTTTTTTTGTGGCGTCCTCTGGTTGCCTCCATCGGGTGGGGTTCCCTCTTGGTCCCTTTTGTACTGGGTGTTCTGGGCTGGATAAGGTCATCCTTCCTATGGCACCGGTTATGGGGAAACGGCTATACCCGGCCTTTTGATAAGCCGACGCGATGTCCACGGCCTCTGCCAATGTAGGCCGGTGGTGTTGCCGAACCCATCTTTTCATTGGGCCTGGCAAGGCTTCTATGAACTGTTCCAGTATTATTTTGTCCAGGAGCGGTTGGTTAGCTGGGGTAGGTGCCTGGATCCACTTCTCCGTCAGATCTTTGATGCGGTAATATAACTGCCGGGGGCTTTCCCCATTCCTTAGCTTTGTGTCCCTTAACTGGATACGGTAGGCCTCCTCATCCAGGCCTAAACGGTCCAGTACGGCTGCCTTGATTTCACCATATGGAGTGTTACCATTGGGGTTCACCGCCTGATATGCTCCCTGCATCACTCCGGATAACAGGGGAGCCACATATTGTCCCCAACGTTCAGGTGGCCATTGCGCATTTCTCGCTATTCTTTCAAAACTGGTGAAGAAAAAGGCCGGATCTTCCCCTTCCTTATACTTCTGAAGCAGGGTGGACGGCACCATGGGCTGGTTCCTGGAGCTGGCTACTGCGTCCGTAAGCCTAGTAATGTTCTCGTGTTGTTTGTCTTGCGCCGTAGTTTGCAAGGCGCCCTGCAACTGGATGGCTTGCTGGAATGCCTGGCGGTCAGCTGCCGCTTGCTGTGTTTGTAACTGTAGTAATTGTTGCAACTGTTGTTGGCCGTCCGTCAGCGCCTTAATTAGGGTCTCCATCGCGTTGTCGCTATATCCCACCTTCGTCGCCAATGTAGGAATCAAGAGTCACACCCAGTGGTTAGTTGCTGAAATAGTGCTTTATTCTTGACACTTAACCAAATGAAATTATAGTCAATTGTTTTTAGCTGCTTAGAGTTACTTCACTTCTCTGGCTTCGCCCTCTCCGTATGACTAGAAAAGGAAACAACAACACGTTGATCAGCTCCCGGTCTTTTATACGTTGTGAGTGACTTGTTTCCCCACCAATAGGGTCCTTCCCCGTCTATCTGGCTTTCTATTGGTTGTTCCTGCCACGTCCCGCCTCCTTTAAAGGCTGCCGTCTGGGGTTGTGTTTCCTGATTCTCCCGCCTGCCAGGGGAGTCCTGTCCACTTTCCCATGTGTGCCCCGAGGCCCCTCCTTCCCCCTGCTTGGGTGTCCCTGCTCGCCCGCTCCCGCCGAGCGAACTGCCCCCGCAGAGCGGCCTGCTCCGTCTGGCCCGCCGTCTTTCTCTTCTTGCCTGCTCCGGCGGCGAGAGGAACACGCCGGGGTGCGCGCGTCTCCGCACCGCGGCCGGCCGCGGCTCCCGCGTCCTCGGCGTCTCCAGTCCCGAGCCCCGGACAGCATCCGTGACGGCCGCCCCGGCGAACCAAGGTAAGGGCTGGGCAGCTTCGTGGTCCACTGCCAGTACTCCACGTTCTCCCATTTCCCCTCGCCCGACGGGACCCTCCTCACATCTCCCCATCACAAACCCTGGCCGATCGGGCAAGGGAGCATTCCTGGACAGATAGTCGGCCACCAGTTGGAATCTAGCTGGCTTGTGAATGGTAAGGAAATCAAATGGTTGCAGTGACAGGAACCAGCAAAGAACACGCTGGTTGGTATCCTTATGTTTGGCGAGCCATTGTAGGGGAGCGTGGTCAGTATATAACGTAAAGGAGCGGCCCAAGAGATAATACTTGAGAGATTCCACTGCCCATTTGATGGCCAAACACTCTTTTTCCACAGTTGAATAGGCCTCCTCGTGAGGAACGAGTTTCCTGCTCACGAAACAGACTGGTTGAAGTTCACCATCATGTTTCTGTGAAAGAACCGCACCAAGACCATGGTTCGAAGCGTCTGTCTGCAGAAAAAAATGGTCATGGAAGTCGGGGCACCGGAGTACCGGATTCGAGGTAATCCTTTGTTTCAGGACCTCGATGGCATCCAAAGCCACGACAGTTCTGGACAGATCAGGAGTTCCTTTATTTCTTAAAGCGTCGGTTAAGGGGGCAGCCACCATGGAGAAATCAGGGATAAACCTTCGGTAATAACCGATGAAGCCTAAGAAGGCTCGGATTTGTTTTTTTGTAGTGGGTGTGGGAATCTCATAAATGGCTTTGATTTTTGATGTTTGAGGTCGTAACATGCCTCTACCAACCAGGTGTCCAAGATACTTAGTTTTGTGCGCACCCATCACCGTCTTCCTCAGATTGATGTGTAAGCCTGCCCTAGCTAACTCAGCCACCACCTGTTCCAAGTGGTATAGATGGGCCTCCCAGGTAGTGCTATACACGACAATGTCATCTAAGTAAGCTGCAGCATACTTCTCATGGGGGCGTAGTACGACATCCATCAATCTTTGGAAGGTGGCCGGAGCCCCGTGTAGGCCAAAAGGTAGAACTTTAAATTGATATAGACCTTGGGGGGTTGCAAAGGCGGTTTTTTCCCGGTCGGTGGTTTTCAAGGGGATTTGCCAATATCCTTTGGTTAGGTCCAGCGTACTCAGGAAGTTTGCGGATCCTAGGCTCTCCAACAATTCGTCCATTCTTGGCATTGGATAGGCTTTGTATCTGGAAATGGTATTCAGCTGTCGATAATCCATACAAAACCTAATTGTACCGTCCGGCTTTGGTACCAGTACTATCGGGGAGGACCAGGAGCTGGTGGATGGTTCAAATATATCCATGCGTAGCATGTCTTTTACCTCATTTTTGATGATTAGCCTTCTTGCTTCGGGAATCCGATAGGGTCTCAGCCGGACAGTCTGTCCGGGATCGGTTCTGATCCCATGTTCGATTAGATTGGTTCTTCCAGGTAAGGCTGAGAAGGCCCCTGCATATGGTGACAGGCTGGCTAACAGTTCGGATTTCATGGAAGGTGTTAGTATTTTACCCCATTGAACGTCTTCCAGCTTGCCCTGTTGTCAGGTCACATTTTGTTCTGAACCATCGTCCCCGATTGCCATCATTGCCGCTAATATGGGTGCGGCCCATGCCTTTAGTAGATTCACATGATATACCTGGTCTGGTTTGGCCCGGTCGGGTTGGTGGATTCGATACGTCACCGGACTAAGGACCTCCTTAACTTCATAAGGACCTCTCCATCTGGCCAGGAGTTTGTTCGTACTGGTAGGTAGGAGGATCAATACTTGGTCCCCTACCTTCAACGTTCTCATCCGACTTCCCTTGTTGTATGTTTTCTCCTGAGTTAATTGGGCTTGTCCTAGATTCGTCTCGGCCATTGAACGGAGTATTGTCAGATGTTCTTTTAGCTCTTCGGTGTACTCCGTTAAAGAAATTTCATCTGAAGTTTCCCATTCCTCTTTTACGAGATCCAATATGGTTCGGGGTTGTCTTCCGAAAAGGAGCTCAAAGGGAGAGAAGCCTGTAGATGATTGCGGTGTATCTCGTAATACCATTAAGACCAAGGGTAATACTCGTTCCCAGTTCTTCCCATCGGGTCCTGTTGCTCTTCGTATCATCTTCTTGATTGTTTTGTTATACCTTTCGACTAACCCGTCTGTCTGGGGATGATACACTGAGGTACATAGCTGATGAATCTGTAGCCTCTCGCATACTTGTCGAAGTAGGGTGGACATGAAATTGGTCCCTTGGTCGGTAATGACTTCCGAGGGTAGCCCCACCCTCGCGAAGAAGGGTATGAGTTGGTCACATAACTGTCGGGCTGAGGTTCCCTTCAAGGGGAACGCCTCAGGATATCGCGTAGCATAGTCAACTATGACTAGTAGATACCTGTACCCTCGGGATGCAGGTTCTATAGGTCCCACGATGTCCATGCCTATTCGCTGGAAGGGTACGTTAATGAGGGGCATTTTCTGTAATGGGGCTTTTGCTGGTAAAACCCCACTGGTTAACTGGCAAGTGGGGCACGCCTTGCAGAACCAGGCTACTTCCCCATATATGCCTGGCCAATAGAACCGTCTCAAGATGTTCTGCTGGATTTTTAGTGAGGCCATGTGCCACCCACAGGGGTGGTTATGTGCTAATTGCATTATGACCATCCTATGTGTTTTCGGCAAGACCAGTTGTTCTTTTACGTTCCCATTGTCCGCTTTGTATTTGCGATATAAGAGGCCATGATGAAACAAGAATCCCGGTCCCTTCGTTACATCTGGTTCTATCTCGTTGGCCGCTCTCTCTCGGGCTACCCGAAGGGTTGGATCAGTCAGGGTTTCGCCTCTCAGGGAATCTTCATGATCTTCGGGGTTCCAATTGATTGGCCGAGTCATATAACTGGCTTGACACCACTCCAATCTGTTCCATCTTTTGTGACCGGGAGGGTTTCTGGGGTTCTCTTCCATTGTGGCTTTGTGGTTGACCCTGCTTCCGCCTTCCTCCTCTATGGTCCTTAGTGCTTTATCAAAATGTGGTAAGTCTGTCCCTATGACTACGGGGGTAGGTAGGGTAGGAAGGACGGCAGCCTTTAACTGAGTGGTTTTGTGGTTCATTTCTATCTGTATCTCCTTCACCAGGTATGATTTTACGTCCCCATGAATACACCTTATCGGTATAGAAATGTTAGACAAGTTAGGTGTAGTACTCACGGTTGGAGATATGGCTGTTTGTCTACTTCCACTATCCAGCAGCGCCCGCGTTGGTCGACCATCCACCCTTATATCCACAACATAGGGTCCAGGGCTGCGTTCTTCTGGATGGGTTTTCATGTAGCCAATTTCCATGGGCTCTGTCGTCTTCCTTCTGGGGCAAAATCGGGCAATGTGGCCCCATTCACTGCACTCAAAGCATTGGGGCTGTCGAAACCCCTGGGCCATAGGAGACTGCTTCTCCTCATATCCCAGTTTCCTTTCTTCATGTTTTTTTGTGGCGTCCTCTGGTTGCCTCCATCGGGTGGGGTTCCCTCTTGGTCCCGTTTGTACTGGGTGTTCTGGGCTGGATAAGGTCATCCTTCCTATGGCACCGGTTATGGGGAAACGGCTATACCCGGCCTTTTGATAAGCCGACGCGATGTCCACGGCCTCTGCCAATGTAGGCCGGTGGTGTTGCCGAACCCATCTTTGCATTGGGCCTGGCAAGGCTTCTATGAACTGTTCCAGTATTATTTTGTCCAGGAGCGGTTGGTTAGCTGGGGTAGGTGCCTGGATCCACTTCTCCGTCAGATCTTTGATGTGGTAATATAACTGCCGGGGGCTTTCCCCATTCCTTAGCTTTGTGTCCCTTAACTGGATACGGTAGGCCTCCTCATCCAGGCCTAAACGGTCCAGTATGGCTGCCTTGATTTCACCATATGGAGTGTTACCATTGGGGTTCACCGCCTGATATGCTCCCTGCATCACTCCGGATAACAGGGGAGCCACATATTGTCCCCAACGTTCAGGTGGCCATTGCGCATTTCTCGCTATTCTTTCAAAACTTGTGAAGAAAAAGGCCGGATCTTCCCCTTCCTTATACTTCTGAAGCAGGGTGGACGGCACCATGGGCTGGTTCCTGGAGCTGGCTACTGCGTCCGTAAGCCTAGTAATGTTCTCGTGTTGTTTGTCTTGCGCCGTAGTTTGCAAGGCGCCCTGCAACTGGATGGCTTGCCTGGCGGTCAGCTGCCGCTTGCTGTGTTTGTAACTGTAGTAATTGTTGCAACTGTTGTTGGCCGTCCGTCAGCGCCTTAATTAGGGTCTCCATCGCGTTGTCGCTATATCCCACCTTCGTCGCCAATGTAGGAATCAAGAGTCACACCCAGTGGTTAGTTGCTGAAATAGTGCTTTATTCTTGACACTTAACCAAATGAAATTATAGTCAATTGTTTTTAGCTGCTGAGAGTTACTTCACTTCTCTGGCTTCGCCCTCTCCGTATGACTAGAAAAGGAAACAACAACACGTTGATCAGCTCCCGGTCTTTTATACGTTGTGAGTGACGTGTTTCCCCACCAATAGGGTCCTTCCCCGTCTATCTGGCTTTCCATTGGTTGTTCCTGCCACGTCCCGCCTCCTTTAAAGGCTGCCGTCTGGGGTTGTGTTTCCTGATTCTCCCGCCTGCCAGGGGAGTCCCGTCCACTTTCCCGTGTGTGCCCCGAGGCCCCTCCTTCCCCCTGCTTGGGTGTCCCTGCTCGCCCGCTCCCGCCGAGCGAACTGCCCCCGCAGAGCGGCCCGCTCCGTCTGGCCCGCCGTCTTTCTCTTCTTGCCTGCTCCGGCGGCGAGAGGAACACGCCGGGGTGCGCGTGTCTCCGCACCGCGGCCGGCTGCGGCTCCCGCGTCCTCGGCGTCTCCAGTCCCGAGCCCTGGACAGCATCCGTGACGGCCGCCCCGGCGAACCAAGGTAAGGGCTGGGCAGCTTCGTGGTCCACTGCCAGTACTCCACGTTCTCCCATTTCCCCTCGCCCGACGGGACCCTCCTCACACTTGCATAGTGAAATATAGGCGCGAATTTGCATTTTTGCTAAAGGTTTACACATGTCTTTTCCCATTCAAAGTGTTTCTTAAACTTCCATTCTGATTTTAAGTGTGTTCTGTTGCTCATCTTGTAGCTTATGTTGGATAGAATCTGTTCAGTGTTACTCTCATAAGAATATCTATCAATTTAAGGCTTTTTGCACACTTTTCATTGTTTCACAAAGCCATTTTGAACTGTCAGTTTAAAAGTGCCAATTTCCAAAAGCGCTTTTCTCTCTTGTTTGGGGAGGGGAGACTATATTCAAACACTGTACTCTGTTCTTTTATGCCTGAATACCTGCTACGTACTTACATCTGTGCAGAACTGCTAATTTGTGAATTGAGAACTTTGCAGGGAGAAATCTTAACTTAAACGCTATCTTTTCACAACCAAAACTGTCTTTCCCCTGTGTTTTATCTTCTGTGCTGCTCAAAAGTGAATTCAATTGCCTTACTTATTTTCTGATTGTTTTGTCACCACATTGGTGATTTCTGCCCCATATCTAATTCAAATTTGTGTTGATTTGAATTTTAAATAAATAAATACATGTTTACCTTTACCAACCAGCCTGATTCCTGGTCCAGTGTGACCCGGGGGGTATTTTGAGAAGGGTGTGATATGAGTGGTATATCACTCAGAATATTGAACCTATAGACACAATAAATAAGTATTTCATCCGTGCATTACATGCTAGGCGAGACCCGGGTGTATTGCCTGATTGAAATCCTTAACAGGCTCTTTCTCCTATTCTACATCTATCTCTGCCTCTGGCGTTTCCCAGGGCTCTGACCTCTCACCCTGGCTCTTTAACATCTATCTTGCTCCACTTGCTCACTTTTTCTCCATTTTCTCCCCTGACTTCCAGTGTTGTGCAGAGGACACCCAACTCTTCTTCAAACTTCCCTGTGACACTCTCCCTACTTCCTCTACCATTCTGACTGCCTATCTGCTATCCTGTCCTGGTTTGCCTCCAACAATCTCTGCCTCAATGCCAGCAAGACTGAGACCTTCCTATTGAGACTCCGACTCAGTCTTTCCTCCCTTCACTCTGCCAACCCTCTATGGGTTCTCCCCCTTCTCCTGCATCTGAAGCCATATACCTTGGAGTCATCTTTGACTCCTCTCTCTCGTTTCTCCCTCACATCTTGTACCTTTCCAAGAAGGCCCATTTTCAACTTCACCTCCTCAGAGGTATCCTTCCTTTCCTCACTTTTCCCAGAAGCTCAATGTCTCTAGAGTTCTGGTACTCTCTAAGCTAGACTACTGCAACAGCCTCTTCCTTAATCTACCATCTTCCTCTCTCCGCCTCCTCCAGCTTATCCAGAATAGGGCTGTGTGAACGGGAGGAAAGGGAGGAACGGGAAGAAGGGGAGAAATGGTGGAATCACCACCGTGAGAGGGAACAACGGCAACACTTTCCCAGACTAAACCCAGCAGCGCTGGGAACCGAGGAAACAGGCAGTGACAGCCTGGCAGTTCCCGCTCCCTTATCGTGTGGAGCCGAACTGGAAATGAACAATAAAGACGTGGCGGGTCCCAAACTCTTCATTCACAGAGGGTCATTATATAAGGAGGACACAGCTAACGAGAAGCCTTCACATGTGACCACAGGCTCCACACAGAAAAGAGTCGGGCAGGCGGTCATGGTCTCTTACACATTCCCGTCTCCCATGCAGCCATGCGCCACGCGGCTTTCCCCATAGATGCCGTCACTAAGTTACACATATCCGAGTCCACATTTCCCAATCATAGCTCACCTGCGGTGGGAAGTACAACGCTGTGGAAGCGTTAATAACATCATCTGACAGGAAGACAGAGGTACCCCGCATAATTCCAGTGTTGACGGGAGAGGCAGCATGGCAAACCACGGGCAAAGAGAAAGGGGGCGGAGCTTGGGCGCCTATTTATAGAAAAAGAGGCCAGAACAGCCCTGATTGGTCCACACAGCCCCAACCCCTATATAAGGATGAAACTGATGAAGGACTGTGTGTGTTTTTCCGCTTCTCTTGCAGAACACTGGGCAAGAGAGAGAGAGAACTGCACCTGAAATGCTCTGGGCGTATGAAGACTAGGCATCACCTTTCCTTGGTTCATCCTTAACACAGAAGAAGAAACTTTGAACAATCATTTTTTTTTTTTATTTTTCTTCTTTGTGAACCTGAATAAAGGCAATTTAAGTTCCTTCAAGCCAGCTGCTGTCTGCCTCATCCTTACAGGCTGCAAGACTTATCCTTGGCCTCAAGCCCAGGGACTGCATCTCTCCAGCCCTAAAATCCCTCCACTGGCTCCCAGTTACTGCAAGAGCAGGATCAACTTCAAATCCCTCTGCATCATCTGTAAGGCTGTCTGGGGCCGAGGACCAATCTATCTACAACTTGATCTCACCACATACTTTCCTTCCAGAGCTTTACAATTCTCCAGCTCCGACTCTCTGTTTCTCAGGCACTTCTCTAAGCAGCAAGCTGGTGACAGATCTCTCAGCTCGGTTTGGCTCTCTCCTCTGGAACACCCTCCCCCTTCCTTTCCGTCTTGAGCTGGATATCCTCAAATTCCAGAAGTTCCTCAAGACTTTCCTCTTCACCTCCTCCTTCTCCCTCTCACGCCTGTGCTAATACCCCACAGTCACTGAGTTTGGTGACCTGGGACCTTATGTGTCCTTCTGGGTCCCGGGCTTCTGCCCAATCGTACTCCGCCTTCTACCCATCCATTTCAGCACTTGCCTTCAGGCACCCACTGGCTTGTGTTCTCACAGGCCTGCACCTATTATTGCCAGGTGATCACTCTGTACCAATTGATCTCCACCAGGCACTTAATATTGCACACAACTGACTCCTTGGCACTTCCCTCCGTGCAACTCCTAGCACTTACCCCCTCTCTGTCCCTTCTCTCTCTCCCTGCACTTGACGTTCTGAATGCTCACAAGGCCTAGTAGGACTGCCCATTTCCTGTACATCAGTTTATTCTATTTGCCTTTGTTCCCATGTTCCCTCCCCCATTGCCCTGTGGGCACTTTGAAACACAACGTTTTGATGTATAAGTGCCTTACAAATGCACAATAAATAAAATAAATAAATCACTCAATTATGACACCTGGATTGCATCTTATGTTGCTCTCAATGACAGCCTATAGTGGTGACTAGTGCCATCCAACCAGTGGCAGAGGTGTTCCAACAGCCTTCCCGGCCCCGTATGTTCATGACCGATGACACCAAGACAGGCTGGTGGGCAACCTGGGGAAACCAGCAAGCTCAGGGGAGATGGCCTTGAGAGGAGTCAGCCCATTCTTCGAATTGACAGGAATCAAAGGCTGTGCAATGGTTGCTGCTACACCTTTCCCCTGCTATTCAACTTCACATGATTCTGGCACCAACGGACAATCAGGTTCCCCAGAGTTTCCTGAATTGACAGGTGCACACAAAGTGCAAACCATTGGCTCTTATTGCCTTCAAGATTTGTCGATGGTCAGTAGTGAATCTGGAAAGTCAGCCTATCTTGCTGGGACGGAGAATATGCCTGCAGACCACAGTATCAGGATATTCCCTTCCTTGAGGCATTATCAACTAGACAGTATCAACTAGCCTGTTCCAGACTCTCCACTGTGGGATTCCACCAGTGGAGTTTTTGCCTCTGACCAGCACCATCAAGTTCTAGTATTCATGGCACTCCACCCATCCCTGATTTCTACTGGCCCTGAGGTTCCTCAGTAAGTCACAGTCTGAGAGGGCAACCAAGCTAGAAAACATTCTGCATTGGGCCAGTAGGCCTTGGTGTCCCCTCCTTCTTCCACTGGCAAAATAGAAGAAGTGGCCATTACCTCTGGATCTCTATCCTCTCCTGTCCCTGACCCTGCCTCAGTCTGTGCTTCTGAACCTCCAATTTGTGGCATGGAATTTGAAAGGTTAGAATTGCAGTGCTTGCGCTGCTCCGATCGAGTAACTCTTTGTATTCAGGTAGCCAGGAATCCAGACACACTCCTTGCATACCAGCTGCAATGGAGGAATTATTCTAGTCAGTGTATTTGGAAGGGCTCTCTATCGAAAGAATTTGAACCATGCCAGATTATGGATGTTTTCGGGATGGCTTCCTCCTTGGTTTATCAATCAACTACAGGGGCAATGGGTGGCCAGTCAGGCGTTCCGTACATCCTGCGAGGATATGCTGCATTTTAGGCCCGCTGGTGACTAAGATGTTTACGTGTTTTGAGTTGAGGCCACCAACAACCTGATAAATGGTCCCCCCCCAGGGATCGGCTACTATTCTTACTGGGGCCAAAGTCACCTTTTTGGTTGTTGACCCCTCAGGGAGGTGTACTGTAGAAGAAGGGCCATGTTGTACCATAAAACGTTTGTGCAATTCTTTCCAGATAGGGTGGTTGTGCATTCACCTACCTCTTTTTGACCCATGGTGACGTCCTTGAATCCCAGGAGATTTTCCTCCCGATGCTTCCAGACAATGTCCAAAATCCAGGTACTAACACAATGGACAAGGCTCAAGCTCTGTCAATATTTCCAACCATACATGTACTTTTCACCAGGTTTATTCATTCTTTATGGACTATGCAACAGCCAAGCAGGGTTCTCTGATTTATCTGTCACAATTGAGCAAGTGCATCAAGCTCACAGTTTCCACATTCCACAGCATATGAGACAGCTCGGGCCCCACCACCCGCTCCAATCCAGGGTAGATCCTCTCGAGGAGTTCCTGCTCCCTGGCCAGAATTTGAAGGAGATTCAATACTGTTGGAATTTAAATAATATTATGCCTCCTATCGCAGTAATTGAATGTGTATTGGCCTACGCCAAGTTGTCTAAAATATCATGTGAATAGACTCCGCGGTAAGGTCTTGACCTTAACGAAAAGTAATGTAAGTCGCCATCTTGGATTTAGCTGCCATTTTAGGTTCTCTTGTAATGTGGAAGTCACCCTGAACATCAAAATGGAGGCTAAATGACATTCTGAGTGAGATTCTGGCCGTTGTGACCCACGCACACACACGAATAATTAATATGCCTGCAGGCCACTTGTCGGGGTTGCGAACTGAGACCTTGTCCTATTACTGACCTACGTGTAAATGAACAACTGTATCAGCGGAACTAATCAAAATGCATACATTATAGGATTGACCTGGCAAGGAACCCTAGGCCTGATCCCAAGAATGGTTAACCCGCGAGGGGGTTGGCCAAGGGCTGGATAAAGGATATAAAAGCCCATGTATTCCAAATGTACGGTCTCTCTACTAATGCATCGAACCTTCGTTGAAGTTCGTTACGTTACTCTGAGAGCCGAATAGCTATCCGTTTGTCAATTGACTTTGGTAACTGTTGTAGCTTTTTAATAAAGCACTTGTATGTCCTTTGTAACCTGTGTTGGTGTGTTTCTTTTGGGCTTCCCAGCCTCATATCAATTTTTATGTTTTCACAGTTGGCGCCCGAATAGGGACCCTCAAGATTGATGTCGGATCATGGAAGGTTGACGCAGACTATCGAACCGGGATCGGACGGTGTGATTTTGTGGGCCCGACCGAACGAGACGCGATACCTCAGCAGCGCTGCACGATCCGATCCTTGGACGATAGTCGTGTGGTCTGACACGGCATCTTGACGAGGGTCCATTTTTGAGGCGGGCAGATTTGTCGAAACCACCAAACACAAGGTAAAATTCGTTAGGTAAGTTCTTTGATAAACCGTACGGTCCTCCTTAGGTTTGGTCAGGTGCAGTTGTGACCCGGCTCTTAATTTAACCCTGACAATTTGAATTTGGCGTATTGTATCTGCAGACACAATTATTGACCAGGTAACGCCAATTTTTTGTGAAATGCCTGGTAAATTGTCTAGCTGCTTTAGGGCTCTGCTCCGCAGCGATCGACAATCTTTGGAATTTAGCCGCCCGGCACCACAGGAGGGGTTGCCGGCATGTACTATGTACTTTAAGTATGGCATTGGTAGTATAGTATTTAATGATATTTGGCACAGACAGTCCAGACATGCCTCCGAATTTCAGTGGCCAATCAATGGCAGTTTTGAGATCTCCCGTATTGAATACCTAGAATCGGTCTTGCTAAAAAAGAAGGCTAGACCTGCAGCCTTTGATGTTTTACAGAATTGGAAAAAAGAAGCGTTACAGCAGCTTAAAAGTAGGGATAAACATGCACACCGTCATAAAACAAATCCGAAAAAGCGTTGTTATATGATAAAGAAAAACATTCAGAATCAGTTAAAAATATGGATAGGGCTTTTTCACTTGGAATCCAGAAAATTTACCCCTCTAAAGATTTTCATGTTTTCGAAGAATTTATTGAAAAATTGTTAAACGAACGCAGGCCTGGTGCCTCTGCGCCACCTCCGTATGATCCTTTCTTGGGCGCTTTGCCCATTCCTGCTGTTGTTCCTGCTGTTATTCCTGTTCCCCCTGTACAACCTATTGTTCCTATTCCTCTAGTTGTTGTTCCTCCACCTATCGCACCGCCCCTTCCTCCTGCACCGATAGTTGCACCTTTATTAAATTTACCT
Organism: Ambystoma mexicanum; assembly: GCF_040938575.1. Classification (NCBI taxonomy): domain Eukaryota; kingdom Metazoa; phylum Chordata; class Amphibia; order Caudata; family Ambystomatidae; genus Ambystoma; species Ambystoma mexicanum. The sequence goes on along the minus strand of NC_090932.1, from coordinate 286,954,424 downwards.
GCACCTCCGCTCCCGAGTAGTCCCGTATTGACTGAAGTTGATCAAGGTGCAGGATCAAAGATCGTCACTCGTAATACTGTTTCTGCAGATAAGAAACAGGAATTGTTTGCATGGGCTAAGCACTGTATGGAGAAAGGTGATCAAGTTAATGTTTTTTCCACATTATCCAATTTGAACAGTTTTCCAGAGAAAAATGTTTTTATCGAAGGTTTGTGTGATGTGGGGTAGATTACAAAATTCGGATCTTCCACAAGGGGTGAGAGATCTAAATGCTTTGGCACTTTCGAGGGACACAGAGCAGAAAGTATATGGTCATGTTGAAAAATTGTTTGGGTATAGGAAGGACTTTGAAAAGTCACGAGATGAGGATGACGAAGACGATAGTATGTACGTACAGAAACGGTTCCTTCCGTGTCGTAGATCGGCACCTGAGGAAGAACGGATTTGTACCAAAGATGCGATTCGATGGATCTCGGATTCATCGATTCCGCCAGATGAAGTATATGACACGTATAGTCAGTATACAGTAGAAATGCAAAGAAAGGTAATTCAGGTAATGGTACAGTACCTGCAAGAAGAATGTGTAAAAAAGAAGGTTAGTTGCCCCATAGAATTGTTGGGGATTTGTAAAAGGGCATTTTCGCCCGACACTTCTTTGGCTGGCTTAACGCTCAACCTGGCTCTGTTGCTTAGTAAGCGGCCGGAGGTACCTATATCTCAGTTGCCTATGAGAGAGGTCCCTCCGACCCTTGTCCCAAAGGTTGAGATTCCCGCCAACGCTGGGAGTGGTGGACCCGCTGTGGATATCCCTGCACATTATGTATCGCAATTCGTTCACGTCCCGTTTTCACGACAGGAAGTGAACACGATTAGACAATCAGTTCCCGATATCAGGAAAAACCCGACAGGGTTTTACAAAGAGATAGAGTCCGTCTTGCAGTCCTCTGTGTTCACCTTAAGTGATATTGACTTGCTATACCCTGTAATCCTACCCGTAGATGTACGGAAGCAGGTTCGGACAATAGATGATGTGCCAGGGTTGGGAGATACGTGGGCTAATATGATTAGGATTGATGGGGAAAGACCAGCAGGTGAGAAACCACCACAGGTAATACTTACTTTGCCTGATAGAATTGTCGCAAAATTAAAAACTATAATTCCAGAGAAAAGAATTATTTGGGACAAGCTTACGGCCTGTGTTCAAGGGAAAACTGAAGGCGCCACCGAATTCTTTAACAGACTCGAGCAGGTATTTTCCGACTTCAGTGGGCAGGATTTGGGTACAGAGTCTGGGAAAAGGTTGTTTGTGGACAAATGTGTGCGTGGATTGTTGCCCGACATCCAGTCACAGATTATGTCCTCTGAGAGCGCTTGGCAGGCAAAATCTCAATCTGAGGTCTTGCACATGGCTCAGTATTGTGAGAACCGTGTTAATAATGAGAAGGAGAAAATAGAAAAGAGGAAAGGAGATTTGAAAACCAAAGTATTATTACAACAAATTGTTAGAAACCCCAGAGGAGGCACGACACAGACTAGAGGTCAGTATCTCCCAAAAGGAAATGCTCCTTTGGGTTCTGTGAATATTAATCAATGTGCTTATTGCCACCAGGAAGGTCATTGGCGAGCACAGTGCCCCGTCCTTCGACAAAGGTCAAACAGTGCGTTTGGGAGTATGGGTAGACGACCTAGGGGCTGCCCTGGAGCAGGGGGCCCTGATAGAGGTCAGTTTTTGAAAGATCTTCAGCAACCTTTTTCACGGGAAAATCAGACCTCGAATGTGGACTCGAGGAACATATTTGATTACCCTTCTGCTGCCTACCTTTCTGAAGAGCTTCCTTCTGATGATACTCTATTTCATAAGGACTGCCCGAAGCAGGGTTTGGAACCTTCACCTATTCCCGTTAATCAGAAAGGCTCCTACGTTGAATTATTGGTAGGGAATAGGAAACACCAGTTTTTGATAGACACTGGAGCACAGAAGTGCTCCATTGATCATTCTCGGGTTCCAAACATTCCACTGTCAGGGCAAACAAATGTTTCCGTAGGGTTTTCTGGTATACCAATTGTCTGTCCGGTTTCTTCACCGGTGTCTGTTTCTTTGGGTCCCTTTACGGACCATTGCCCTTTTCTTCTGACTTCGAACTGTGGAGAGAATTTGCTGGGGTTGAATTTGTTAAAGAAATTGAATGCAGTAATTCATTGTTCCTCTGATGGAGTACGGCTGACGGTTTCACCACAGCAACTTTCTAATTCTCAGTTTCTGATTCAACCTTTACCTCCTGAGTTTAGCATTGTCCCGGAATGTTTATGGGCGGTTGACGACAATGATGTCGGGGTACTACAGATTGAGCCCGTTAAAATAGTTTTGAAACATGGAGTTAAACTACCACGCATTCCGCAGTATAAAATATCAGTTGAGGGCGAGCGTGCTTTGAAATGCATTGTCTCCGATTTTGTGCATCGTGGGGTGATCGAGGAGATTACAGGTAGTTTGTATAACAGTCCGATCTTGCCTGTATATAAGAAAGGCGACAATGCAATCCCATACCGGTTCATAATTGATCTTCATGCTATTAACAGAGTTGTCGCCCCACAATTTCCAATCGTGCCTGATGTAACGACGATATTGACAATGATCCCTGCTACGGCTACGCACTTCAGCGTTGTGGATTTAAAAAATGCTTTCTTTAGCATTCCTATACATAGGGAAAGTAGATATTTGTTTGCGTTTACCTTGGGGGGACACTCATTTACATTCACTAGGGCACCTCAAAGGTATACTGAAAGTCCAAGCATTTATATTAGAGCTTTGAAAGAGCAGCTTGACACCCTTGAGTTGCCACCTACTTGTACACTGCTTCAATGGGCCTCATTACGACCCAGGCGGTAAGTTACCGCCTGGGCCGTGACTTTACCACCATGGCGTAAACTACGTTTACGCCATGGTGGTTGGCGGACTTACCGCCCCATTCCGACCTTGGCGGGGCGGTAAGTCCCCAATCCCCATTTACCCTTCCCCATTCCCATTTTTGCCCCATAGGGCATAATGGGAGTGGGGAAGGCGTTAATTACGCCACCGTAAATTACGGTGGCGTAATTAACTCCATGGTCCCTTAGCGCCATGGATTTTAACACCTGCTAAAAGCTGGTGTTAAAAGCGCCATGGCGCTAAGGGACCTCGTAATTGGCGGTAAGGGGACGGCGCAGCTAACGCTGGCGTAAACCCCTTACCGCCAGGGTCGTAATGAGGCCCAATATGTTGATGATTTGCTTTTGGCTGCAGACTCTGAAAGTGCTTGTAAGGAAGGCACTATACTGTTGCTTGTTCATCTTGCAAAAAATGGTCATAAAGCTTCGCTCAAAAAATTTCAATATTGTTGTCAGGAGGTTGCCTATTTAGGGTACCTCCTGTCAAAGGAGGGGAGAAGACTGACACCTAAAAGAATAAAACACATTTCTGGCATGTCTGTTCCAAATACATAGAAGGAAGTCAGAGCCTTAATAGGTATGGCTTCTTACTGTAGGTTGTGGATCCCGAACTTTTCGCTAGTGATAAAACCGATGTTGGCTTTGACGAAGAAGGGCATTTCTCTGCCACTGCCATGGAAATCGGAACATCAACGATCATTTGAGCTTCTCAAAACCGCGTTATGCTCTACACCGGTTCTGGGTACTCCAAATTATGACAAGGCCTTTGTGTTGTTTGTGCATGAATGTGATGGATGTGCTTTGGCTGTGTTAACACAGGAACACGGAGGGAAGAATAGGCTGTGCGGCTACTACTCCTCCGCCCTTGATCCTGTCGCATGCGCTTTGCCAAGATGTTTGCGAGCTGTCGCTGCTGCTGCCGCGTCTGTAAAACAGAGTGAGGGAATGGTCCTAGGCCATGATTTGATTTTGATGGTATCCTATTGAAAAAAAACCAACGCAACACCTCACCTCTGCATGGTTAACAAGGTATGAATTAATTCTGTTTGCCCCGCACATTCAAATTAAGAGGTGTTGTGTTCTTAATCCGGCTGAACTCTTACCTTTCCCGCAAAACACTGTTTGCGGTGACGAAGAATTACATGACTGTCTGTATACCACTGAACAAGAAACGAAGGGAAGGATAGATCTTATAGATACTCCTTTGGACAATGCAGACAGGGAGCTGTTTTGTGATGGCTCCTGCTTCAAACTTTCAGATGGTACATCTACAGCTGCTTACGCAGTTACTACATTGAGTAAAGTTGTTGAAACAAAGATAATTTCGCATAACTCCGCGCAGGCCGCAGAGATTATAGCATTGACCCGAGCTTGTGAACTCTCCGAAGGGCATATAGTAAATATATATACTGATAGCCAGTACGCTTTTGGGGTGGCTCACAACTTTGGGAGGCTCTGGTCGGAAAGAGGGTTCCTGACCTCACATGGGACCAAGATTCAGCATGGCCCCTTGATAGTGCAATTGCACTCGGCACTCTCGCTCCCTAGGCAGTTAGCGATCATGAAATGTGCAGCACATCGTAAGGTCATAGATGATGTGGGAAAAGGGAACGCCTTTGCGGACCTGATAGCCAGGCAAACGGCCACAGACCTTAGCACAGACATGTACGCGCTAAGAAAAACAAAAGATGCCTATGTAATGGATGAAGGTATTGGGTCTGTGCGGGATATTCAAACTGATGCTACAGTAGAAGAATCTAAAAGGTGGGCCGAAGGAATGGGGAAACTAGATGATGATGGGTGTTGGGTGGATACATCTGAAGGAAAATGGTTGCTCCCTGATTCATATGTACTGGCAATGGTTACGATGGCACACGGTCCTACACATGTGTGTGCTCAGCAGATCACGAAAATGTTAGAACAAGTTTGGGTGAATAACAAGATTCTGGAGACTGCAAAACATCATGTTCAGAACTGCATGATCTGCTTACAGCACAATGTGGGTAAGGGGACAGTAACTCCAAGGGGAAGCTTTGGGCCCCCTTCTGTTCCCTTCGAGGTCATTCACTTTGATTTTATTGAGATGGAACGGTGTAACAATCTGAAATATGTTCTTGTAATTATTTGTGCCTTTAGTAAATGGGTCGAGGCTTTCCCCGTTAAAGATGCTACCGCCATGACCACTGCAAAGATTATGGTAAAAGAATTCTTTCCTCGATTTGGGCTCCCAAGGGTAATTTGGTCGGACAATGGTCCTCATTTTGTTGCAGCAGTAATTTTGCAGATATGCATAGCATTACATATTGAGAAACGATTTCACTCAGCTAGACATCCTCAAAGTGCTGGGTTGGTGGAAAGACATAATGGTATCTTAAAGAATAAGCTTGCAAAAACATGTGCCGATACCAAGCTGAAATGGCCAGATGCCTTACCTATTGTATTATTGGCTATGCGTACCACACCTCAAACTAAGACTGGGCTTTCTCCATTTGAGGTAGTGATGGGGAGACCTGCTAATATTTGGGGTCTCCCAAAACCTAAAGCCCTGAGAGAGGTGGAAAATGTATTTCTTGTAGACTACTGTAACCAGTTAACTAAAAACCTGTATTTCATTTATCACCAGGTCTATTCAGCTTTACCTGTACGGTTCACGGGCCCAGGACACGATATACAGCCTGGAGGTTGGGTCCTAGTGAAGGCCTACGAAAGGTCTTCCTGTCTCGCTCCTCGTTGGAAGGGACCCTACCAGGTGCTGTTGGTCACCCAGACAGCAGTGCGGGTGGCTGGGAAGAAACACTGGATCCACGCGACGCATGTCAAGAAACTTCCTCACCCGACGCCACACGTTACAGAAGAAACAGATCCCCTTGCTGATGCTACAGTCCCTGATCTTGGAGTAGCAAACAGCGCTGTGAGTGCGTCGGAGAATTTCTCTGAGCCCGTGGAGCTTGGGGAACAGTCCATTTCGTCTCTGCACTCTTTTGAAAAATCACTTCCTGAAAACACTGTTTCAAGTTCTGCGACTTCCGTCGCCTCCGATACGTCGCTTCCCTCAGGAAGTGACGACATCTTATTTTCGGATCAAACAATCTTGGGTACCACCAGGTACAACCTTCGACGAAGAAAATAGAACTACGGCACGGGTTTTTCCGTGCATTTGGGAAAGAGAAGTGATTGAAAGTTTTCTTTTGTATAAGAAAGTTTCTGTTGAACAACAGAAAGAAAAAGGGATTCTGCTGGGTAGGGTTGGGAAGGACTAAGAAATCGCGCGACCGTAGCATCGCCAGCAATGGACATTGGGGTCGTCGATTGAGGAACTACAATGCCTGCCACCTCCACTGCTGCTCCCCGCACTGGACTTGTGAATAAGGGGGTGACCAACTTGGACAATGAACAATGTGCCTGGGCCCCGAAAATGTATTACTGTGTTTTGATAATGATAATTGTTATTTTTGCAACTACTGCTGTAGGACTTTGGTACTTTGAAGAAATCTATCCTCTAAAACCTCTACTACCGACCGAGATTGTACCAACTGCTTTGACTCCCTCTGTACTCCTCCACACTCTGTCCCCTAGAGACTCCCAACATAGACAAAAGTATTATAATAACACTCTAATGATAGTAATGAATGCAACGCATGCCATTTTTAATAAGAGTAATTGTTGGATTTGCACTCATTTACCGCAACATGGGAACAAGGGACTAGGATGGTATATTCACCCTTCACCTTTAACGACTGCTTGCTATGCCTCTCTTAGAGCACTATTCTTTGGCCGTTGGAATGACAGCATCTCAGGGAACTTTGATGGAACTAATTTGAGTGATTTCGAGAAACGTGAATTAACTCCCCTGGGATGCTCGCTTTTTGCAAATAGAAGTAAACCTAATGTCGCTTCTATTAGGCCATCTGATAAACTGTCTCTTCCTTTTCAAACTTTAATTTCCTTTAAAATGGCTCTGATAGGCAATAAGGACGCTGTGCCTCCTTCTTACTCTATAAATCGTAGCCCTGATTCGGTCCCCTTTAGTGTACAAAGAAATGGCACTCGGCCAATGGGAGATTTTGAAGGTTGTATGAACACTGTACATTTGACTGGAGAAAACAGGCCTCTGTATGTAGGGGGGCCTGTTTATTTTGTTTGTGGTAGTTTAGCATTTCCCTGGTTGCCCAAGGATTGGCAGGGAACCTGTTATTTAGGAATCCTGTTACCCGGGGTATTTGTAGCTAGTACATTGGAGATTTCTAAGGCTTGCCCACAGCGGGACAAGAACGGAGATACCCCTGGGCAAGTATTGGGAGATATAGCAAAATCAGTTGTGCCCTTTTGGGGACAAATAACAAACTCTGAGAACATTAGGGGATTAGCAAGGGTACTGGAGAGAACGATCAACCGGACCACGGACATACTCTACAATATGACACTAGAACAAAAAGCAATAAGATTGGTAGCACTCCAAAATCGAATGGCATTAGATGTCATTTTGGCAGAACGAGGTGGAGTATGCAAATTGGTGGGGTCCGCTTGCTGTGTTTTCGCACCAGATTCCTCGCCGACAATTTTTAAAGCAATACAGAACTTGCATATCCTTAGTTCTGAAGTACATATCCCTGTAGGAGATTGGAATCTTAGCACCTGGTTCTGGGATTCTTTACGATCTTGGGGTTGGAAGGTGCTTTCTGTTATTCTGGTTATTTTGGGGATCCTGCTATTTCTTTGTTGCTGTTTTCAATGTCTTCCGAGTATATGTGGAATGCTAGGGGGATGTTGTGCCCAAGCAGTGAGCACAATAGGGCATAGAATGTATGCCCCAGATACAGCATCCAAAGAGTTTGTGTTACAAGAGGTTCTGATGAATGACCTAATGGCTATAGATATTACAGACAATGATTCGGGATGTACGGATGACAATACATGGAGTTATTTGCAAAAGTATTAGAAATGATATTAGCACTTAGCATAGGCCAAAAGGAGGGTTTGTTGGAATTTAAATAATATTATGCCTCCTATCGCAGTAATTGAATGTGTATTGGCCTACGCCAAGTTGTGTAAAATATCATGTGAATAGACTCCGCGGCAAGGTCTTGACCTTAACGAAAAGTAATGTAAGTCGCCATCTTGGATTTAGCCGCCATTTTAGGTTCTCTTGTAATATGGAAGTCACCCTGAACATCAAAATGGAGGCTGAATGACATTCTGAGTGAGATTCTGGCCGTTGTGACCCCCGCACACACGAATAATTAATATGCCTGCAGGCCACTTGTCGGGGTCGCAAACTGAGACCTTGTCCTATTACTGACCTACGTGTAAATGAACAACTGTATCAGCAGAACTGATCAAAATGCATACATTATAGGATTGACCTGGCAAGGACAAGGAACCCTAGGCCTGATCCCAAGAATGGTTAACCCGCGAGGGGGTTGGCCAAGGGCTGGATAAAGGATATAAAAGCCCAAGTATTCCGAATGTACGGTCTCTCTACTAATGCATCGAACCTTCGTTGAAGTTTGTTACGTTACTCTGAGAGCCGAATAGCTATCCGTTTGTTAATTGACTTTGGTAACTGTTGTAGATTTTTAATAAAGCACTTGTATGTCCTTTGTAACCTGTGCTTGTGTGTTTCTTTTGGGCTTCCCAGCCTCATATCAATTTTTATGTTTTCACAATACAAGAAACGTTTTCTGCCTCTACCTGGGCAACTCCAAACTCATTCAGAGTTATACATTGACGGTGAAGGGGGGATGCCAAGGAGATTTTGGATAGGTTGTGTTATCTTTCCTTGAACATTGAACACTAAATAAAGCTCTGGTAATGAGCTAGTTGGAGTGGCTGTGTATTTTTGTGGTCACAAGGGTAGCTTGGTACATCCTCATAGATTTGAAGACTGTGACGAGGAAGATAGATGAGTGGGTAATGCCTGATTACTAGCCATTCACCTTCATTAAACCTAATTGCCTGCCTCCGTACCCTACCTGTGGTAGGCTTGGTATCAAATAGGCTAGTAGTAGGGACAGATAAGCTTTCGCTAAAAAAAAAATGAACCCTTTTAACAACAGAGAGTGAGAACTATACCAAGCCAATCCTTATCTTTCAGTCTGTTGTTGGGAAGGGCAGTTGGGAGACTCTGTCAGGGTAAGCAGTGCTTCAAAGATGTAAGGACAGTAATTAGGAAGTCTAGGACTTGTTTTAATGAAGATCACCAGTAAGTAATCTGACCATTTATTCACCCAAACAATGAAGGCGGAAATAAGAATAGCAGCGAGAATTTGTCCAGCGCGTGCTATGATTTCCATTTTCTTTAGGAGATGTTAATAGAACTTACATTAGTTTAGATCGTCTTTTTAAGGACCTTGGAGGCAGAATCCACCCGTTAGGATTTGAACCCCTGTACTTCAGGTTACCCTCACATTTCTGTATGAGGTATCTTAACGTACCTCTGAGAGCACATACGGGTTTCCTGCAAGGTACCTTAGTTAGAAGCACAAAATATTTGTGTTTATTATAAGAGTAAATTGCATGGAGGAGACTACTTCCATTTGCACTTAAGTGAAAACAGACCCCTGCATGTAATGTTGAACGTTTCCATCATGTATTGGAACGATCAAGGCTAAACCATAATTAAAATTGCATTTACTGTTCACTTTTCTACTACCCTTGTGGATACGTCAAAAAGCCTTCCACAATGAATGATTGCAGGAGTCATTTCCGTTTTGTATTGGTATTGACTGGAAGAACATGGAGGTCATCTACAAATGGAGGAGGCATTCCACGAAAGTGTCCCTGCAAAGATGACAAGATGTGGTGAGCCAGTTTATGAAGGTGTGAACAAAGTGGGACCTAATGCAGGGACAAGACATAACAAACAATACCAATATACCAAACAGGCGACTTACAAAGATAACATTAAGCTATGCAACACGTGTTTCATACTAAGGATTTGTTGTTAAGGAATCTGCCTGCTTTTGACAGGTGGTCATTTCAAGATGATGCCAGTGGAATCTATTGTATCACCACCAGGATGAAACCACACGCGGATGGTAATGCAGCCACATTTGTAAGGCTGAGCAGGAACAGCAGGCGGGCGAGGTATGTCCGTCCCGTTCTGTGACTGCTCCTTACAAATATAAGGAAAGTGGCAGATTTGAAAAAGTGGTGGTAAGCACTATCACCACCACTTTTCTGATCCACATCATCTGGAACATGACCCCCAATGACATTCCAGGCAGACATATCACTTTAAAAGCAACTTTCTCTTCGGTTCAAACAACTAATGCTTCTAAGATTGTTATATATAGGAAAAATCATGATATCCCAATAGAACATTACTCTATAAGTATACACCAAAAAAGTGGAGCAGTGAAACCTTACAGACACCCTTTCCAGGATGATCCACGTTTCTGGAAGTTCGGCACAACACATGGTTACTGTTCTTTGCCTTTGGTGGGAGAATAGCAGTCTGCCAACAAGACTTTTGAGAAACCAGGCCAGGATTGGATAACAAGGGACCAGCTGTTTTGTTCAGATAGTTCAACAGAACACCACAGCAGTTCCAGGCACCCAGAGCCAGATGGTGATGTTAGGGAGCGGAAATGACACAGACCAGTGCCTGCATCTCTTGTTAGATGTACTTGAATGGCAACAACAATGGATTGCACAGAACACCAGCACTGGGTCATTTTGTTTGGTAAGAAGTCAATTTAAGGGCTGAGGATTAAATATTGCTCTCTTGTTGCAACAAATAGGGGTCACCAGATCCTGGATGCACACCTGATGCTCACACTGATCTTGAGAGCTGCTGGGGTCTTAGTTTGCAGATGGCCCAGTGTCGTTCTCTGATTTGGTCTCTTCCTCAACCGACTGGAAGCCAGACTAGGGGTCTGACAGTTAAGACAGGGGGTTTTTGGCTTTCCTTCCAAGGAGCCGATGCTGGATCCTTCACCTTGAAAGTCATTCTGGAGAAGGTCCTGAAGGTTCTTCATAGCTTTGCTGTCAGAGTTTATTGTAGCTTCCTCTACAAATTCTTCTGCAAAATTTCACCTCGTCAGTACCTCATTCTTAGATCTTCAAAATTAAGTTGTAAAACGTTTGGTATTTACGGGGAATTGGAGCTTAGATGCGGGTCTCCACCCCCAACATTGGTGTAATTCTTTGGGTGGACAAGGGTGTTTGCCTGCCCCCAACTTCTGTGGCACACCATTTTGTCCCATTCATTTGGCAGGACCCCTCTTATTTCGATGTCATGTGCTCTCAAAATGTTCGGAAAAGTTACTTCACTGATCCCCAGTCAGAGGGGTGCATGCCTAGGTCTCAACACACAGGATGCCTGACGATTAAATCCAGGCAACATCATTCCAAAGGTGATGTGCTGTTTTTTTTTTTACAGTGTTTGTTTGAATAGGGATAGGGATATTGAAGCTAGCATGACAGATAGTGGCAACCGCTTCTCAAATCTGGTCTGGGGTGGTCTGCAATAGCAGGTATGCTCCAGCGCCCTACCGACATGGAAACCCTCTGTATGGTGGCTCTGTGACGAGCGATCAATTCTTTAACAGGACATCATTTTACATCTCATCAGACCATTGGAGGGAGACGACTACACAGTATTTCAATTGCAGAGAACATCCTGATCACTTTTAAGGAAGATAGTTAGAGAATACATTTTCTACCTGAGACCAGTTGTCATATTAGCGGGTTGACCACATATATAAGCAATACGCATCGTTTTTTGTCGGGCAAGGTTGAAGGTTGACTAAACATTTCTGTATACAGAATAATAATTCATGATTAAAAACACTCTGAGATTTTAGTGAACAACTAATACTGGAACATAGGCGTCCATACGTTGCTGCAAATAAAAACAAAAAAGATTGTGCGATAACCTGACATGTTTTATCAGAGGTTTGGGTTTTTATTGATGAATCACTATTTTGTATGAATAAACAGTGTTTTGAAATTGTATACATTACTCTAAATGTCTTTCCAAAATGTGATTACATTGCAAGCTTTTGTTTTAAAGATGTGTGTATTGATTACATTAAGTTATGATAATAAAATGGAAATGGGATACTATATATGTGTTTGAAGTTGGAATGATGTACAGCTTTGTCGATACTGCACTTATTAGATGATTTCTTTATCTGAGAACCCTCATGCTAATAACGTTATTGTGAGTGAAAATAATTAAAGAGTATGTGATGTTTTGATAAATGAATACCCCTCACTGTATGTGTTGTTAATGCTCTCCTGTGATTGGAGCGGGTATATGCGTTTGTGTCCGCCATCCACACCATCCACACCATCCACTTTGACCACATCTGTATCTTCACACAGTCCTTCATAGGAAACAAAGTCCAGCTGCTCAGGGTAATAGGATTTGCAGAAGGATGTGTTATTCTACCACCAAGTACACCTACATAGCCATCCAGATGTTACTTGCTCAACTAGTTAAAATGGGGAATATGGCGAAGGCACACTCTGTAGGGTCCTAGGACTTCTAGGGGTTGCACAGCACAAAGGAAATGCTTACCTGTGGGACTCCTAGGGATAAGAGTGGGAAAGTACACACTTGTGTAACTGGTTGATTCAGTAGGAGAGCTTTGGGAACATTCACAGGGAACATTCACAGGGATGCATCAAGCTTCATGGCAACTTGACATTTACATTGAGGCATTGCCGGTGGCCATCAAAGCGTGAACTGATTCTTCTATACTAACGCCTTCCTGTTGCAACATACTTAATTGTTGGAATACGGTACATAATTAAATCCCTTTTACTTCTGTATCCTTGAATTGGCTTCCTTCATAGTAACGAATCTGGATTACACTTGACCGTCTACCGAGTCAGGCACTCATTCTACCGCTACCTGCCCGAGAAGTTCTCTCGTTCAGCAGCTTCTCATTGCAATGCTTTGGCATGCTATGATATCCCAACAGTCAAACTAGATTAAGCAACCTGGAACCCTCATTGGTGTTGTTTGTCCCCTTCCCCTTTCTCATATTTCTCATAGTGGTATTTCAAAAGGGTGCAGCATGAGCGTACCAGATTGTCCATATTGGAATGCTAACCTTCCAGCAGAAAATGATTTACATCATTGTTCTAGGTTTTGATAATGTGCTTCGCTCGTTAAGACAAGTGTAAAGTTCGTATTACCACTACAGTATACACTGAAAGAGATTACTTGAAATTACTATTGTGACATTATAAAAAGAGACAGTTTCCTATGTTAGTACAATTATTATTTGTATTACTAGAGTCTTTCCTGAGAATACACATAATTTGTGTTTGAAATATCCTTTCATCTTGGAAAGGGTTGCGTTCAGAATAAATCCAATTATCTTTTTCTACTATTGGCGCCAAAGTAAAGTGTAATTGTGCATGCTCCCTGCGAATAGGCCAAATAGTAATACTAACACTAAACAAAAACAGAAAATAAAAAACACATATGTAGATTCTGCCGTCGGGTCATCTGGTTCCTTGCAAAATCTGCCAGAACCTTAGAAACTCCCACATAGACTATCCACATCCCCCAAACACCTGCCCATACAGGGAATGCACCATTAGTGTCATGGCGAAATTCTTGCAGGACACACACAATAACGATATTGGCTTCCAAATACCATTCCGTTCTCCACATTGGATGTCTCTGTTGCACTCATTCTACTTTTACCCATACAAAAATCACAGCTTTAAACAATAAAAGCAATTAACTTGACATGAAATTATTTAAACATATACTTACATAAAGTGGCGTAACACAAGATCTGGGGGCCCCCCTGCAAGCCATGCTGAGGGCCCCCCCCCTCCAAATCGGCAACAAATCACAAGTCGCGCCAAACTCTGGGCAGCCCTAGATTACCACGCTTGCGCAATACGCACAAACGTGTTGCTGAAGGAGTGTGCCACACACTGCACTAGGAGAAAGATATAAATATGTGTTTTAATGCAATATACAGCACACGTTCTGAGAAACATTTACTAAAAAGGCAGTGTTTGCAATTGTTGTACAGGGTAAGTGCAATCCAAAACATGCAAGTCACCAAAAGTGCACATGAACATTAATGCTTTGCAATTAAAAATGCCATGCCACGACGAAAACATGTCGAACTGGCTACACAATGTAGACCAGTGTAGACACATAATAACATTACAGTAAAGCATTGCAGGCCACATTAAGACATACCTAGACTGGTTGCACCAAAATGCCAGTCAAAGCAATAAGACTCATCAAGAAGGGAGCACACATTCAAGCCTATGTTTCTGCGGCCTCTAACAACATAGCCAAACTCTTTAAAATCTGCAAGGAACTGGCCAATCCTTTTGCGGTTTCTTCCTCTCCTGTTCCCTCAACAGGTCCTCTGTATGGCTTTGGCCTAACGCTTCTCCGCTAAACTTAGGACATCCTGTCCACTATCGCCTCTTCATCTTCCTCTCTCAGACCCCTTTGGCCATCTCTCCCTCTCCTCCTCCTTTCCCTCTTTCTCTCTAACACCTGACACGGTTTCTAGACAAGTCCATCCACTACATCCAACACTATCTTCCAAAATACCTTCCTTCACGAGCCCTAAGGGTTAGATACTTCTCCAAGCAGAGAGTGGGTGGTAGATCCTTTTCCCCTGCAGGCGCCTCCCGCTAAAATGGCCTCCCTGACCCTCCCAAACTTGAGCCGGACCACCTGAAGTTCCGGAAGCAGCTCAAAACGTTCCTCTTCTCCTCTGCTTTCTCTCTCTCCCTCCCCTGCTGACCTACCTGTCCGCTGTACCAACTGGTTGCTTGGCTATCCTCTGTCTCACTGAGTCCAGGCTCTTTCTTGATCAGTCACCCTTGCACTGCCTCCAGGCCTATCACGCAGTTAGGGGCTGTAACTGTAACCCTACAGTCCCCTTTTCTCCTTGCACTACCCAGAGCCGTGCTGTCCTGGCGGCACTTACTCAGAGCATTGCTGCCCTGTTTTTCCCTCCCCTCTCCCTTGCACTTCCTCCCTCCCTTTCCCCTTGCACTTCCCGTTCTCGCACTAGCACGATCTGAATGACACAAGGCTTAGTAAGATAATTTGTCTTGTCCTCCCTCAGTTTTCCTTCTCTTGTCTTGGCGTGCCTAACAACACTTGTTTACAGGTGCATTATATATGACTTATCATATCATAACATCATTTTATCACAGATGTCCAGAAAAATATACAGTGCCGCAGTAAGAAACGGCTAGACTGGCAGAACCCAAATGCCAGTCTAGCCAGGTAATTACACTTAGCAGGACTGCTTTAACATAAATGCCCAGTTAAAAAAATTCATACCAAACTGAGGAATGACTAGATTGGCTGCACCAAAATGCCTCTCTAGCCACTAATACCACATATCATGCCTGTTTAGCATGGACATGGCCAATCATTATGATTTATTGCACAACCTCACACCCACACATCCCTTCTCCCTCCCACCCCTACCCCAAACTCCAAAATCAACTCATTGGCCCAGAATTACCTCCACATCCCTCTTCCTTGTCCCAGTGCTTACATATGAGGCTCCATGCCTCACTGGTAAGTACTGGAGTAAGAGTGGGACTAGGAGTAATAAAGATTACAGGTAGCTAAATCAGGCATTACCTTCATGTACCTCTACCTTATCCCAGTATTTGTGTATGAGGCATAGTGCCTCATACACAAGTACAGCCTCATACAGAAGTATTGGGATGATGTCACGATGCCTGCCCCCAGACATCCGGAACAGGTCCATCTGTCCAGGGAACAGGCACCCAAAAAGACACAGGAATTCCAGAAACCCAGCCTAGGGGCTATATGGGTTCAGTCTGGCGCCGTAGGCGCCAGGCTCATATTTCCAGCTTTAAACTATGCAGATCATGATGCAAAGAACTCATGTAAAGGCCATCATGAGGCCATGAAGGGACTACTTTCCTTTAGGAACTATTTTGCTACTTGGGTGTGGTACTGGAACTTCTTACCTGGGAACTACTTTTTTGATGCTATTTAAACCACGCCCGAAGAGCAGCACACTCTTCGCATTATTCGGCATCTTAGCAGCGTAACGCTCACCGTGTCTGCAATCCTGCATCCAGTCTACAGCCACACCTGTCTTGAGCCGATCCTAAAGAAAAGGAAAGAAGAAGAGAAGGTTAGAACAAGGAGATTTCCATTTGGTCGTCATCTTTTCCTGGAGCTGCCGCTCCTGTGGATAAAGGGAAAAGACATTAAAGTAAACCGCGCCGCATTGCCAGCTGCAGCGCCGCATCATACTCACCTGTATTCGGAGTACCTCCACGACCCGGCGCAACACCCGTTGAATCACCGCCCGAAACATCAGCATCTGAACAGACAAGAACAAACAAAAGGTGAGCGGGGTTCCGCCAAAGACATTCTTTTACTTACCGCAAGATACTTACTCGGAATTTTACCGCTCGAGACAGCGCTGGTCACCATCCTACGATAGACATTTCCGGCAAGGCGCCGCACCTGCAAAGAAGATAGAGAACTATTGGTTAATTACATTTGGAACAATATTACTTGCTAGACAGTGCTTGGTACAAACTGACTCTCACCTAAGCGCTACCTTCATCCATCAAGGCGAACTCACTCCTTGGATCACGCTGCAAGGGAAAAGGTATGAAAGGAGCAAGAGTGAATTAACAGACATTTGAACTCTAAAAGAACTATATATTCAGTTTACACACTACTTACCTGAGAGTCATTGTTGTCTGGAACTCTTCCAAATACCTTCGGATCAGTGAGGTAACTGAACTTCTACGCGCCCCTGCGCTCCACGCAGGATGGAGACTTCATCCTTCCAAACAATAAGGTGAGACTTTATGAAGAGGAATACTGGAGGTTTTCAGGGAAAATAGTGTTAGCGTAACCTCTCTACCATGGGTGGCTAATCCCCTTTCCTGCTTTTAGGAAAATATTCTTGCGGGCCAGGCAGACGAAACTGAGTGGGCAAGTGCAGTTGATCATCACTTCGCTACGAGTCACACTGGTGGAGACCGCAGCAGTCCAGCATCGTTTGATGCCTCTGTGGAATCCAGGTGAGCGTAACAGAACGCAAAACTTTACTACAAATCTCCACCCGGGCGTTATGGAGACCTCAGAGACTGACCAATTAGCCCACCTACTGGGAAAACTAAGGGTTGAAGTGCATTACGCCCGTCAAGAGACTAATGCTCTCAGGAGAGAACTGATTGTGGCAAAAGAACGTACGGATGATCTCTCCAGGCAATTACTTTAAGCTCAAGCTGGGCACACACCTTTACCTGGAGTCGGGGGAGCTTCTGCCCAAGCTCAATCAAGTAATCCAGTGCAAGTAATTTTACCAGGGACAGTTCCTTTAGCGCCGCCAGAACGCTTTGCGGGGGACCCAAAAAGGTTTGCCGTGTTTATGAACCAGTGCCGCCTGCATTTTTTATGTAGATCTGGAGCCTTTCTGAATGATCAAGCAAAGGCAACCTTTGTACTATCGTATCTCAGCGGCAGTGCAGCCAATTGGTCTATTCCACTAGTCAATCAGGATGACCCTCTTCTTCCAGATTTTCAGGGTTTTCAACTAAGCATGAAAAGACTATTTGCCCGACATTCCCAAGGCCAAGCTTTGGATAACGATTTTTTGTCCTTGTGTCAGGGTAACCAGGATCTGCTGACCTACATCGCAACCTTCAATAGCTTGGTGGTAGAAACCGGATGGCCAGAGGTCAAGCGGATTACGCTATTTCATCGTGGGCTACGAGGTGACCTAAAAGACGTTTTGGCACAAGTAATGAACCCACCTCAAGACTGTGCTGAATACATAGACCTGGTTGTCCAGTTGGATCACAGACTTCAGAATCGGAAGGCTAAATGGGCTAGATTTGAGAATCGAGTATTGGTAAGACCTAAGGACAACGTCACCCCCAAAGGAACTGATGTATCCGAACCCATGCAAATTGGGGGTGTTAAAGGACCTTTGACTCAAAAAGAAAGGGACAAGAGGCGGCAGTTACAATTGTGTTTGTATTGTGGAACCTCGGGGCATTTTTTACGGGATTGCCCAGTGAAACCACCTAAGAAGGTGGTAGGAGTCGCCGACAAAATCAATATGGAATCAGAGCCGGGAAACGACCACGCCCAACAAGCGTAGAGGTCCGCTTGCCGAGCATGAAGAAGGACACTCAGACCTCGCACCTAATTATACCAATGGTCCTTATAGATCGAAGGCAACCATCTTGTATGCACGCAGTGAGAGCATACATAGATAGCAGAGCCATGGGAAACTACATGGATCAAGAATTGGCTACAAGGATGAACCTGCCTCTTTGCAAAAAAAACACGACTGATGTAATCACCACCGTTAATGGGACCGAAATAGCTTCCGGTACAGTAACTCATTCAACTATGGAGATGACACTGTTGGGTCAAGATGGGCATCGAGAGAGCACTGTGTTTGACTTAATCAAGGCCCCAGAGTTCCAAATAATTCTGTAAATGCCATGGTTGGAAACTCATAATCCTTGTATTGACTGTCGAGAAATGAGAGTGACCTTCTCGGATTGTGCACACACTTGTTATCCTGAAAAAACTTTGATCAAAAGACTGGCTACGGTCACAAATCCGATAACTCAGTTACCCCAGGAATACCAGGAATTTCATGATGTTTTCCAGAAAGACCAAGCAAACATGTTACCACCCCACAGATCATATGATTGCCAGATCAACCTCCTACCCGGCGCTCAAATTCCATGCAGTAGAATATATGCCTTCACTGAACCCGAAAATCTTCATTTACGGCAATATTTGGATCAATACCTTGCTAATGGCTTCATTCACCCGTCCAAGTCTCCGGCAGCATCGTCTTTATTGTTCGTCCCTAAAAAGGAAGGTGACCTTAGGACTTGTATTGACTATCGCGCATTAAACCAAATAACGGTAAAAAAACGATACCCGTTGCCCCTGATCCCAGAACTACTGGACCAAGTAAAGGATGCTCGTATCTACACTAAGTTGGACCTCCGAGGGGCGTATCATCTGGTACGAGTGAAAAAAGGCGATGAATGGAAGATTGCTTTCCGTACCAAATAGGGATTGTTCCAATACCAGGTGATGCCTTTCGGGCTTTGCAACGCACCAGCAGCCTTCCAGTATTTTACGAACGATGTCCTTCGCAAACTCGTAGATGTCTGTGTTGTTTTATACATAGACAACATCTTAGTATACTCTTCATCTGAATCAGACCATGTGAAGCACGTTCGTGCTGTACTAGAAAAACTACGCCAGCATAAATTATATGCGAAATTGGAAAAGTGCGTTTTTCATACTTCGTAAGTTGAATTCCTTGGATTTATCCTGACCCCAAATGGAGTTCGAATGGATTCACGAAAGGTGGATGCAATCCTCAAGTGGCCCTCGTCTACCTCGATTAAAGCACCCACGTCCAGAACTTCCTTAAGTGGTTGAAACTGATGCATCCAGCTTAGCCATGGTAGCTGTCCTTTCCCAAAAGGATCCTGAGACTGGTCAACTTCACCCGGTGGCGTTCTAGTCACGGAAACTTTCAGCACCAGAGTTAAACCATACAGTTACCGACAAGGAACTACTGGCCATCAAGTCGGCGTTCAAAGCCTGGCGGCATTATCTTCTCGGAGCTCGACACACCATCACCGTAATCACGGATCACAGGAACTTACAATATTTAAAGACAGCCAAGGCTCAATCGTCACGCCAACTTAAATGGGCCTTATTCTTTGCGGAATATGATTTCGTGATTACTTACCAGCCAGGTTGTCGAAATGGCAAAGCAGATGCCTTATCTCGAATTGGAATGGGAGAAGCATATTCAAATCCAGAACCAGTATCCATAATTTCAGAGTGAAGAATTCTTGGTATAACCACTCTACAGACTCTGGACGAAATCCATAAAAAGATTTAACAAACAGCTTTTCGACCCTGCAGCCTTACAAAGATGGTTGAACAAAGGCAAAGATTATTGAGTCACCGATCACCTTCCATACTATCAAGGACGTCTTTACATACCAAATAAATAATTACAAGAACATGTTATCTCCAATTACCATGAGTCTTTGATAGAAGGGCATCCTGGGGTCACTAAAACCGAGGCCAAGATCAAAAGACAATTCTGGTGGCCTACTTGGCGGAAAGACATTACGTCATTTGTGCTGTCTTGCGGTATTTGCGCCCAAAATAAGACTCAGAAAAGGAAACCAGCAGGCCTATTACAACCGTTGGACATTCTGCCAAGCCTTGGCATACCTTATCCCTTGACTTTATTACTGACCTTCCCCCATGTAATGGGTATAACACCATCCTAGTTATAGTGGATCTTTTTTCCAAAATGGCTCATTTCATTCCATTAAAGGGTCTACCTTCAGCCTCGACCTTGGACAAGGAATTTCTAGAACATATCGTCCGAATACATGGATTCCCCTCTGTATTGGTTTCCGTCCGGGGAAGTAAGGTAATTTCTCAGTTTTGGAGGAAATGCTGTCAATTGGCCCAAATCGACGTTAGACTATCAACCAGCCACCATCCTCAAAGCGATGGTCAAACTGAGACGACCAATCAGACACTAGAGCAATACCTACGGTGCATGTTACACCAAACCGAAGGCAATTGTGAAGAAATTTTGTGGATACCCGAATATGCATACAACAACTCATTGCACCCAGGAACAGGACAAAGCCCATTTTATACTATGTATGGGTGACATCATCGAACCTCTGAACTCAATTCGCCCCCAACACATAGATCTCACTCATTCTACTTCCCTTTCATCCATACTAAACTTCTATCATCCCTCCCCTGTTGCCCCACTATTGCCAAACAGCTTCCATTAACGCCGCGGGGGAGGGCGGAGGGGGTCTTGGGGACGGGGGCGGCAATCCTCCCTCTTCCTGAGCCCTTTTCTCAAACCCACATCCATTTTCACTCAAACCTCTCTCTTTTCCTCTACCTCTCATTCAACAATACCACCCTTATTTCCATACCCCATTGCCAATTCTCCTACCTTCTACATTCACTTTTCAATGCTACAAGCCCCTCTCTTTCCACCTCTCACTCGCATACCACCCTTTCTGCGGCACTCTCTAGTAAGGCTATAGTGTGAAAGGGGTGTGTTGAGAAGTATGTCCTAATTTTCATACTTGTTACCTCCAAATAACATACACCTACCCTACAGATTAACCCTTTCAAAATCCCTTTGTCACACTTGAACGTCTAACCTAGGCTGATGCTTTCTTGAAGTCTGACAGACGTAATTACGCATGCACTCAATGCAAGAGTTGCTTCACTCAGGTAGGAGGTTTAGTTCTAAATGAGAGCGCCGCTTCACAATGTTGGTCCATTTCTGATTGCTGAGTTGCACAGCTCTTATCATTAGAGTTTCACCGCACTATGTTGTTGATTTCCTAAAGTTGTAATAAGCGAGAAGAATATGTCCTTGACAGTGGTTGTTCTGCTCTATGAATTGTTCCTAGGTTCTTTTTTAGGAGTGGCTGGGTTGTTCCCAATGGTTTGTCAGTTGCACACTGAATTGTACCTAAATGTCTCACCAGGGGCTTGCCCAATTGTTCCTTATTCTATTTCAGGTGCATGCTGAATTAAAATTAAATATCTGTCATTATATCCCAATGTGGTATAATACTGGCACTGACTGTAAGGTTTCCAAAATCTGCATCAAATGTGCACTAAATTGTAGTCTCACCTTAAAATCTTAATTTAATCTTTTCAAGACTGAAGTAGTGTTCCATATGAGATGGCAGTAACCAATGCTTATTGATGAAAAATTCCACGAAGACCAGAGCCAATAGAGAGAACTGGAGCCAAAGGGGAGCAGGTAAGCCACTGCAACACCAAAATCCAAGGATTGGCTATGGGATAAAATAGCATTAAATAGGCCTAGCATTAAAGATCGTTGTCTTGTTTTTCACATTCTCACTATGAGAACAGGAGGGATCCCAAGAACAGTAACTTACACGTCAATACCACTTCCATCACTGCATTAGCCTTCTTCCCTTCATCCTGCTGAGTTGCATTTGAATGCAACTCAGCAGGATGAAGGGAACAAGGCTAATCTCTTCTGAGAGCAATAGCCCTATGGGACGAAGGCCCTGACAACCCTTGCGGGGGAATGCTGGTAGCGTAGGTTCAAGGGCCATGCTGAGTGTTCTTGGGGCAACCGCTGGCTAAGGATTGAGACACGTAACAGAGGATTTATATACATTTCGAATTGCAAAGATAGGTCAAATGTCATTGTGATAGGAGGACCAGTTGAGGGAGGAAGCACAATGGTACATGCAATAGGGACAACACAGTGAAGCAGATAATTACTGTTATGACCGGCTCTTGGTCATAGGGTTCAATCCAAAGGACACTCAGGATACTCAGGCCAGGTACTCTTAGTGGTTACTTTATTAGCTTCTTAGTTACAGGATCAGATGTCATCAGATAATTGAGAGATCAAGAGGATAAGGGATAAGAGCCCACTGGCTCCCACCACCCAGGCTCACATAATCTAACTGCCTGGGTTAGAACCCATTCAACCCCAAACATTCTAATCTCACACTCCAGACTCACAGCCTACATTCTGATGGTGACATCAATCCTGGCTCAGCACACATGCAAGTATAAGAGCCAACCCTAACACCTCCTTTCCTACAACAACAAACACACCTCAAACACACACTTAGAGAAAGCAACCCTAACACCTCCTCCTCTTGCATAAAGAGCAACACACACTTTCACAACAGTAAGACACACCTCACTCTCAGCAGAGTTCCGCTAACCCCAGAGATTGAACAAACAGGCGTAACTAACATCCTAAGACAGTCCCAGCCGCCACAACTAACATTCCCAACCAATCAAAACATCACAAATCGCCTTCCGTTCCCGCCTGCCACAAAGGAACCTTGAACTGCCACTTTCGAGCACTAACCGCCCACATCGGCAAACAAACCACAACACTACCAAGACCAACCAACCACAAAGCTCCTTCCGTTCCTCTCTGCCACAAAGGAACCTCGGACTGCCACTTCCGAGTACTAACTCCCAAAACCGGGAAAAACCAGGTACTGTCATAACTGCGCAAGATACTTACTAACAACGCAACAATCTACCTGGGTCACCAAGAAACCACAGTCACAACTCATGCCGCTGTCAAATCCATTCCAAAATTCAAGCAACACAGACACACCTAATCACCAGTCACTCACCTCATCACACCAATAAAGAAACGCAACCAGCTGTCACTAAACAACCACCACCAGCATAACGCTACAAATGTTGGCCAGACAAATGAGCCCTTCAAAAGCAAATAAACACCCCAAAGTGAACACAGCTGCAGATGAAACGTTGCCAGGCTTCTGAAATTAATCAAGAGCGGACTCAAGAACAATTCCAAAAGTCACCTAAAGTTAAAAGAAAACACTAAATGCAATGTAACTTGCATCTCCAGAATTCCAAGCAATCCCTGGACCTTAGCAACTCCAGGGTCACCAAAAACATCAAAGCTTCACACAGCTTCAAGTAAACTCCGCAGAGCTAGACACCTTCAAAAACAACATAGAAGCTTCACACAGCTTCAGGCACTAGTCCCCTGCTAGATGCCTCTGGACTGCTCCGCAGAGCCACAATCCAAAACAACATAAAAGCTTCACTAGGTTTCATGTGAACTCCTCAGAGCCAGAAATCACCACAACATCAAATCTTTGCAAAGCTTCTGGTACTAGTCTCCTACTAGGTACCTCAGGACCCGCAGAGTCACTAACCAAAAACAACATCAAATTTCCAACTAGCTTCTATACTAGCATACCACTAGTGACATCACTGACCCCGCAAGGCCTCAAAACACCAAACACCTCCAACTCCGCAGAGTTCCTTGGACCAAAAACTGGTCATGTACCACACTCAGACTCTAGTCAAACATACACCACGACACCAAACACAGTCAAACCCGTACATAGAATGTGAAGCCGCTAGACAGCGCTGCAGTCGCTCTAACAGAAATCTTGGGTTAAACATCAATAAACACTCACGCACACACCACGTCTATAATGCCTCGATATTGGCTATTTTAAACATAGCTTCGAGAGGTACATTGACACATTGTTCATTCAGGTCACATTTTCTAAAAGTCCATGTCGCCCTTAAACAGGCAACCTAGTATGCTGAAATGCCTCGAAACGTTACGCTAAGCATAATGTAAAACACCACTTTGAATGTGCACCTCAACCAACTTCCTATATGTCACACAACCACAACACCTGCTGCAACATCAGTGTGGTAACCAGATTTAAAATAATCCTAAAAGTCCATGTCGCCAAAAAGGAGGCTATTCTAAAACCTGGAAAGCCTCAAAGTGGTTACTTCTAAACACAATGAACATCCGTAACCTCAACAGTAATGCTCAAACAACGTACCACGATCATTGTGTGATGCATCACCTTAATACCGGCAAAACTTTAGTCTTTACTTTGCGGAATAACCCCTTTGCGGTCAAACCCCCGGCTACTACCAAAGATCTGCAATGCGTCCATATAAAAGCATATCCGTTCCGCATCGCACAGGCCCGCACTACTTTAGGATGGACCGGCTACCTTACCCTGGTGCGGGGCCCACAATGCGTCTAAATAAATGCATGTCCGTTCCGCATTACACATGCCCGCACTCACTTTAGGGTGGACCGGCTGCCTTACCCTGGTGCGGCACCCACTCCTTGTCTGCCGGTGCTCTTTGCCACTACTTGCACAGCAACATCCATGTTTCCGGGACTACCGACGTACCCAGAGATTCATGACAGTGATGTCCTTCACACGCTCAACGTCATCACGTTTCACAGAGCGTTGAGGTTCTTTACTCCAAGTGCCTCCGTTCTGCCATAATCGCCGTCACTTGATGAAACTTCTTACTCCGGTAAGAATCGGAATGTTCTGAACGTTCTGAACAATCACCATCACCCTCAGCAGAAGCCCTGACGTCACGACACCGACTTGAGCACCGAAGTGCTCGGATCTCTCCAGGCCAACCGTCACAGCAGCTGGCATCTCTCTGTGAACCAAGTCCATGCGAGCAAAAGAAACGCCCGCTGTGTGCACCCAAACAGATCATTTCTTGGCACGACAACTCCAAAAACGGGCAATGTGTTTCAAGCCAAATTATCCGCTTATTATCCAGCTTACAATCACCCTTGGTCAATCTTGATATGCTCTCAGGGTCTGTGAATAACAGGCAACTACTTCAGTCTGCCCATGATAACTACTGGCAGCAATAGTCCACAAACACAGCACTATAAGGAAACAGCTTTCCTTAATTCGCCCAACTCTTCAGTTCTCCAAAACTGTTGGGCAGTCTCATGCAACCCTGCCATGTCCCCTCTTATGCCAGAGGACTCACTCCTGGCAGACTCCAACAGGCCATCCGTGCCCCAGGCTCCATGGGGCAGGCTGCTTCTGACAGATCCGAGTGCCGACAGCAACAGCCCTGGGTGGCTGACTCAGGCAGCCCTTGGTGGTGGCCTAAACACCCTTGGGCAGCTGCCTCCGACGGCCCTGAGATCCAGTCTCAAACAGCCCTGGGTGGTTGACTCAAACAGCCCTGGGTATTTCGGTTATCCTGTCTCTTTGGCAGCATCTAATGACTCCTGGACTCCAGCGGGTCACTCTCCCCTCTCCCCATGGGTCTCTTCGGACAGGCTGTCTCTTCCAGCCCTGGGTGGTGGGCGCTAAACAGTCCATGGGGGCAGTGGGCTCTCCCTCTCTTTGCATTCACTTGTCCTCTTGCCTGCACCCCCCCGCAGCAGAGTCTCTTCTCCTCTCTCACATGACATCACACAGGTACCTGCTTACTTTGCTTTCATGAAGTCCACTCCAAGGTCAAGGTCCTCCTTCACCATACCTTGGACCATCCTCGTCGCCAATTGTTATGACCGGCTCTTGGTCATAGGGTTCAATCCAAAGGACACTCAGGATACTCAGGCCAGGTACTCTTAGTGGTTACTTTATTAGCTTCTTAGTTACAGGATCAGATGTCATCAGATAATTGAGAGATCAAGAGGATAAGGGATAAGAGTCCACTGGCTCCCACCACCCAGGCTCACATAATCTAACTGCCTGGGTTAGAACCCATTCAACCCCAAACATTCTAATCTCACACTCCAGACTCACAGCCTACATTCTGATGGTGACATCAATCCTGGCTAATGCACACATGCAAGTATAAGAGCCAACCCTAACAATTACCTGAAAAAAATGTGCAGTAATGGACACAGTTTGCATAGGTAACATCACTGTCCATGATCTCATTTAATTACTTCACCCATTATAACAATGTATATCCCCACTCACCCCTCGAATTCAGTACTCATTCCCACGCCACTTCAGACTTACTCCAATCTTTTTCCATATTTCCTTTACCCACTTGCAACCCTCTAATCAAATCCCCTTATGCATTCAAGCCTCCAATATTCTTCCTTCTACCTTCAAACCAACTTACCCCCATTTTGATTCTTCTCCCCCTACTCCCATACACATTCTTTCAATATCCCTCCAGATACTCTGATCTCCCTTCCCCATACTCCAATTTCCCCTTGCTTTGCTCTTCCTAATCAAATCCCCTAATTCTTACTTTGATTCTCTATTCTAATGTATCCTCTACTCTAGTTTCCATCTGAAACACCCACTCATCACCTACTCATACCAACCCAATCAGTTTCACCCTAAAATCCACCTCACAATCAATCAAAATCTGCCTCTCCCTATTTCTTCTAGTATATTCCCCCTCTAGTATATTCTTACATTTCAATTCCCAAAAGGATTGCATCCTACTCCAAACCACACTTGCACCATCACCCTTTCTTGAATCTCCTCACTCTCTCTTCTTATCACCATGCTCCATCCCATAACTTCAAATAGTTGCTCCTCGCCACATAGAAAGCCCTCAATCCCTCAAACCCATCTCATTATTTCCACCAGTCACTATTACAACCAATTCCAATCACCCAATACTTTCCTCCTCCAGATATTCCCAATACTCATATACACTTTCAACCTAACATGATCCACCCTGTGATTCTGTTGTAGATTTCTCTCACTCTCTCTTGAAACCCTACTACAATCTCCCTGATTGTCCCAGTACTTTAAACCCTCCATTGCTACTCCAATTACTGTGAAATCTACTCTCAGTCGCCATCATCTGCTACTTCAGTTCTTACCTCACCTCACTTCTTCACTCCTCCTTCACTCTCTACATCAATCCCCTGACCTACTATACATACAAAAGCCAACCCCTCAACACTCATCCTTTAGAAACCATCATCCCCTCCTTCAACTCCCTCAGCCTTTTACTCCAAGATCCACTCCGGGCCTCCACCTGCTGTTCATCCTTCCTTCCCCCTACCCCTGACTCAAATCTCATCCACCCAGTGCTTTACCTGCTCAAAGTTCCTCTCTGTAACTTGCTCTCTCCACTCCAATAACCTTGACTCCCATCTCATATTCTCACCTCAACCCACTTCTCTAATCACCACTTACCTCAAACTCTAATTCCCGTATATCAGGGGCCCTCCAATGGCAGGTAACGACTGGAATATCAAAGTAATATAAAACAGAGCATTCACCAAGCAAGAAGTAATGCTGTTTATTACAGGTGGGCAAGCACGAATCAGACAGCACAGTGGAACAGAACTGGTTGATAGCTGACAAAACTGCCCACTGCGGACAAATCGCTTAAACAGTTACACTGTATTTTGCCTAGTCAGAAACAGCTGCAAGCATTGTTGCAAACTTTTAAACATCATACAAAGCTGATAGGTGGGACTATGTCAGTCCCCTAGCTAGATCATTGGAGCACCCATTCTTAACCCTTCTGTTTATTACCACCCGTGTGATGTCACATACCTTCCCGCTCCACCCCAGAAATGACTTTTTATTAGAAATACGTTATCGTGCTGACCTCCGGAACTTTATTAATCTGCCGTTGGTTAGCACACATGAGAAGCACGAGCCACCAAGAGCTTGTGGGATGGGAGACATGGACACAGCATCCAACCAATAAGGTGCCTCATGGGCATCAGCAAGGACACATAACACTGTTGCATCCCAGGGAAGCAAAACTCATCTGCTGATTGGTTCCCTCCCATCTTGTCCCCTCATCCCACAGCCTTCTTCCCAGGTCCATCTGCCAAGGGTCAGTATGAACCACTGGCCCCACTATGAATTTGCATTTTAGAACATGCATTTATGTTTTCCATTGCCTGGCTTACTAACTTTATATGTATCTGCTGATCCCCTTTCCCAGTGACTGCTGTCTCCTGGGAACAGCCAGATGCAGCCTTTCTCCAGCACACCGCTGTTGCAAGGCACTCGTGAAAGTCATGTCTGCCTACTATGCAGGGCCTGTCAGTATGAAACTCATGTGATTTAATTACCTGTGGCTTTTGCCCCATGTTGGCTGCTGTGTGGGTTCCCATTATATTATACTACCATTCCTACCCCCTGCTTCTGCCGTGAGTCCCCTAATTCCCAAGTGTCCTCCCTTGAGGGCCCCCACCCCTATCTTGCCCCACAGACATTTCAAGCTTCATGTGCACCCTCAGCCATATACAACACATCCCAGATGTCAACCATTTCCTCCCCTCACCCAGGGATGCCTCGCCCGACTCCCACCATTCCCGCATCGCGGCAGCATTGAATCTGCACCTTCACTGCACCTCCACCACTGTTTCAGTCATTCCCACTAGCCATAAACAAATCCTGCCTCTCCGTTGGGGCATTGTACATTTTGAAAATGCGGTCGCACCCATCATCCATTACACCTTCATAACCATGTCATAATCTTCACCCCCCTAATTCCTCAAATTCATAAAACCCTGCTCACTCACATACTCTAACCTTACTTTACACTTCTTTAGTATATGCAAACAGGGGTCTGCATTGCCACAGAAATGGGTTGCCCACACTGAGCCTGTCTGGTGAAATAAGATGCAGACATACAGAGTTAGGGATACACATCTCTATTCTCTGTGTTCCAACTCCAGATTAAACTCCTCCTCTTCCTCCTTCCCCTTTCCTAGTGTCCCTTGCCAGGTTGCCCTGTCTTGGCTTCATGGCATCACAACTTCATCCCCAACTCCTATCCCACTTAATTTCAGATACCCTATTTTAATGCTCCACATTCCATGTCTCGCCTTCTCCAGTACTCATTTTCTATTGTACTTACTAAAGTCCCTGTTCCATCTACTACAAGCATCCTGCTCCCATATATGGTCATCTCAATATCGAATTCTGCAGGACATATCAACAACCACAGCCCTCTTGAGACCGTTTAGTTCACAGCATCAAGTAAATTTCTGTTGCATCCTCCAGGCCTCCAAAGGAATGAGGAATGGGATAAAAAAGAACTGATACCAGGCCCCTCTTCTGATTCTGGTGCTCTGCAGAGGAGAAACAATCATAATGGTAAATTAATATGGTTAATTAGTACTGTGACCTGCTCTCTTATTTATAAATATCAGTGAAAACACTTTGCTAAAGGGGCATTATGGTTAAGTTGCACTAATAAAAACCTATGATATTCTGTGAAAAAATGTTGTTAAAGGGACGTTATGGTTACAAGTAAAACCGACAAACCCTTGAAATTCGCCAGTTATGGTAAGCTAAGCAACCATAAGTCGCACTACCACCGTGTACTGCTAAGACTAACACCCAGGACATCAACGATGATATGACAAATGGATACACACAAGCACCAATGAACCATATTTCAATGAAGAGACTTATAAAGAACAAAAAAACCCAATTGCCATAGACCGTAATGGCCATGGGTATGAAATGGTAGGAGACACCATTATGGCAAAAGAAACCCTTATAGAAAAAGCGTCCCCAGCAAACTTTCAACCAAATGTTCCATTTGCCTGAACAACCGTCCAGTGTACAAATGGGCATAAGCTCAATGTGTAACGTACGCCAACATGCTTTCAAATCTTGATGACAATTTCTCAATCACTATGTGAAACTAAAAGACAAAAGTAGAATGAAAACTTTACAAACCATGGACTCCTGCCCAGTGTGCAGCCACACTGAACTGCAAGGACATTTGTTAGCCTGCATTTCAGGAACTGCTTGCAAAAGCTCCTTCCACCACATCAAAATGGTAGCAATATACCATTCTGAAACAGTTGTTTCTTCAAGGTGTTGGAAAGGGTCTGCAGGCGTCTCTCGTTGTCGCCTTCTTTGTTCCATTGGTCGACTTGTCTTTCATTTCAGGAAACTCACTATGCAAAAAGTTCAGCTCTAGGACTCCTAAATGTAAGTAACACTGTTCTACATGGAACAGCCAAAGAATTCCTTCGAGAAATAGAGTGCATCAAAATATTTTGCAACTGAAGTTGACTTAGAAAATTCAGTAACTTCAGAAAACATGAACGAAAACCTCCCAAACACAAACCTCCTAACAAAAACATACAAAAAAGAAATAGCTACGTTTCAAAACACATCTGCTGAAATATCAGACCAAATATGTGTCTGTTGTCACAGAACATTGTATAAAAAGAGCAGAAAAATTGTAGATGTGGCCTAAAAAAATAGAGGACAATATTGAGGAATCCCAATGGTTCCAATTAGCTTTATAACTACCAACATAAAAATATACAAAATAACTGATCCCTCAATAGTTTTCATTTACTGCAATACAAAGCTTGACAATAACCAAATGCCATCACGTGCAATATTCCCACTTCCAAAGACTCTCCAACAGCTTAACTTGTATGAGAGCATTATAATCCAAACAGTACACCCATTTCAAACTATAATACGCCTTCAAACAAATACAGCCAAATTGCCTCCATCTGAGTTACTAAAAGGCATTTGCGGCAGCGTAGTATATTTGTCATTAGGTCTTCAGGAAAATGTAGAAACTCCAGCAGTACAACGGTCAATAGATCAATCTTTGATTGTGCTAGTTAATGGTGTACAAAAGACAAACAAATTGGCAACAACATGTGGACCTAAACAAAGTTAGAAAAGTCCTAGAATATCTCAAAGAAAACAATGAATACTACAAAGATATAAACATAGATGAAAACTTAAGAGAAACGTCCCAAATAATTCAAGATTCACCACCAATGGGCCAATTTGAACATGTAGATACTGTTACTGCAGCCAACATTTAGACCAGTATACAATTCACTCACTAGACTCCAAAGACACAATAGAAGATGCATTAAAAACATATCAAATGAGTAAAGCCAAAGGATCCCCAATGAACATATGATATTATATGATATGATATGGCATTTATAACGCGTCTGTGCACAAGTGTTTCTAGGTGTGACAAGACAAGTAGGGGGAAACAAAAGCAGGACAAAAACAAAAATCCTACTAGGCCTTGTGTCATTCAGATCACGCAAGAGCAGGGAAGGGTGAGGGGAGAAGTGCAGAGTGAGGATACAGAATTGCGGGACAAAGAAGAAAAATAGGAATGCAGCCAGCGGGGGGCAAGTGCGTGAACTCATGAGTGCAGCCAGCGGGTGGCAATAAGAGAAAAGTGCAGAAACACATTCTTTTCCTCTACTCTTTCCTACAGGAAAAGGAGGAAGATATGATGAAAGATCAACACAAATTACTGCATCAGAATATTGCTCTTTATGGATGTATTCTGAAGACTCCAGATTCAGACAAAATGTAGAATACATTTTTTCCAACCTCCTTTTTGAAAGTGAACTAGCAACTCTATGTTATGGAGGTGCACACACATTAAAAAAGGCACTAATTTTTTAAACAACTCCGCTACCCAACTGCTTCAACAGATAAAAGACAAAGATGAAGGTTTGCATTCAAGTATCACAAATCTCTTGCCAACATGCGTGGTGAAAAAGAATACTAGGTCCAAGGTCACGCCGATGTATGTTGCATGCCAAGGAACCTAGGCCCACCCACATGGTTTGTTACTTTAAGTTGTGCAGAATACGCATGGGATGACTTGTACGACTTTGTACGCACAGCAAACCGAAATAAAGAGGGAATAGATATAAAAACAGCAGGAGAACTCTGTTCTCTTGACCCTGTCAATGTTTCAAGATAAGTTCACCATCACTTTATTGCCATGCTGCACTTCATCTGCAATACAACTACACCTCCATTCTGAGAAGTGGAACACTTATTTTGGAGAAAATAATATGAATTCAGAGGAGCACCACACATCCACATGCTCTTATGAATAAAATATGCTCCCAAATGTGGCCATGATAGTGATGCCACTGATTTACAGTTCATTGAAAAAACATTATCTTTGACATCCTTTAAGAAACCACACATAGTGACTGTTTGTGCCCTCCCCGTCTTTGAGGTGCAAAAGAATACAAATTCAACAAACCCCTGACGGGGAATAAGGCAAAGAGAGCAGGCTGCGAGAGTTCAAGGCAAGGTTTTATCTGGTGAATAATATTCAAGAGATATCTGAGAGCGCTCTGCACAAGTTATCATTACATTACGTTTTATAGGGTAAATGACGCAACTAACATAAGATACTATGTGGGTCCCGGATTGGTCAGTTCCCTCTATGTCTCAGGTGGGGTGGCATCTCTTCATCCGGGTTGGTCGCTTGGTTGGCGGGAGGATTGACGTCAGTCATCTGTGCTCTGCATGGGTGAAGGTCAGGTCGCTGGGAGGTGGATGGTCACTATCTAAGCTAACATGCTATCCTCAAAACATGCATGCACTAAATAATGATTGTTTAAAAGACCTTCAGTAGTTTATCATGTCCCTATAAAAGTGACACATATATCTATACCATTAATAACATAGGATTATATAAGTCTTAGGTTAAGGGTCTTGACCGCTATAATGCACTGGTTGAAGTTAAGGTCCGTACACATAAAAATCTCTGGTATGTGGCACTTGTTTGCGGTAGACAACAATATATTTCAGCAGGGGTCTAATGTTAGTTGAGGATCTGCTGGGTGGGCATCATGGCATGGTCAGTGGTCTGGCACATGAAAGGAATATCTTTCAGGGACACAGGGTCACAATGGCAGTACGTTTTCGCTGGCGAGGGTGCGGGAGCGGCAACGACACATTTGTGGAGATGGACGAGCTATGTGCTTAGCTCATGCTGGTTCACATGCAGGACAGTGATCTCAGAGGAAGAGCGATGTGTTACATTTATTATTGTGTTGCAAGCATCTCAGGCTGCAGTGTGAGAATGAACCCGTGAAGTTTTCCAGTCAGAGTGAGAACGGGGGTGGGGGCCCTGTGCTCTGCGTGCCTGGCCGGGTTGGTGTGTGAAAAGGGAAGAGAAGCGTTTTTGTACTATCGCAGTGAGACCTAGTCACCAAGATAGAGACGAAGGGGGTACAAAAAATGGATGCCCAGTGTCCTGCTCAGTGGTCCCATCTACGTGAAAGTCAACCAATGTTAACATCGCATAAGGGCAAGGGGCGAACCCACTACTGGAGGCACTTGGTCTGAGTTTTGTATGAGAAGTAGAGGTGCGAGGGGCCTGATGGCCCCTTGCTCCCACACATGACCTATGTTCAAAAATCTTATGCTTCCAAAAACATAAGCGTGACAAATACGGCCGACATAAATATAAAAACAAAGATATATACCATATCAAATGTCGCTTTGGCTTCCCTAGACCAGTTTGCACAAAAGGACAAGTAAATAGCTTGATGTCTTCTGTTAGATACAGTGTAAAACAAAAATCCCCTAAAATCGCATAAAACATTAAAAGGGACAAAGCATCCAAGTACATCAATGATTACAATGCAATCTTTGCCATCCTGTGGAATTTAAATATAGGGATACAATACATTGCTGACAATTCCACTGCAGTTGCAAGACATGTCACAGTCTATCTCACCAAAGCTGAGAAAACAGAGCTAAAAGACATCTGGGATGACATATCATCTGACAAAACACTGTCACATAAATTGTGCAGCTTCAATATACAAATGCTATACTATAGAGAATGTGGGTGCTACGAATCTGCAGACCGTTTAACAGGTACAACCTTATATGGCAAACCTGAACACATTTTCTGGCTAAACCTTGGTCCAGCTTCATCCCGAAAAAGAGTACTAAAATCCTACCACGAGATAGAAACCATAGCCACAAATGATCCCAATAGCGAGGAATTTTAAATATGACACATACTACCCAAACAGAACTACTAGTTTGGAAGACATGTGCCTGTATGACATAGCCCAAAACTACTCCTACAAAAACAATGTTAAACCAGATGAGACAACTTTCAAATATTCAGTCTCAACTTGTGATGGAAGCCTAGTAAAACGTACGAAACTCAGCCTAATTAATCATGTAAAGTTATCATTTAAATCTTCATAACATAGAGAGCTTTATTGCATGGGCCTACTAAACGTTTTAAGCTTTACAGAAAAGAAGAAGAATTATTAGATGACCATGACTAATTTGAACATGCGTTCAAAGCAAATGAAAGCACTATAACAGATGTCAATTTCAAACAATACAAACAAATGTTGGACCAGGATCGCCAACAAGAGGAAGAAATTGAAGTTCTACTAGATAAAGACACACCTGAGGGCAGTCAGCCTTCCCTTACAGGAAGCCAAGAACCACTTGGAGAACCACTAATTCTAAATGAAGCAGAAATAGCTATGAGTGAGGTAGAAAATACCATGTATCAATCTAAACAATCTGAAGAAGACTTCTGAGTGCTTAAATCACAGCTCAATGATGAACAACTGACCATTTATGTAGAAGTCACTGAAGAAATTGAACATAGTTTTAAACATGAAACTTACATTTTGTGGAATCAGAAAATACAGTATTAAGGCTCTTACACCATGTAAAGAGAAATACACCAGCATAGGCTTGTAAAGATTCCCAGAATCTTTATTGCAATACTGTACAGTTTACAAAACAAAATATACAAATAGCTATTTGGCCGTCAGTACATCACAGAGACCACCAGCAGGTTCAATGTGAGCAGTGAACAGGAATTGCTAGCTGGACATCAGCATATTTATACAATATCTTTATAACGTTGTCCCGTCTCCTACAAGTTAATCATGTACTGGGCTAGGGTCTCGCCAGGTTCACTCCTAATTTACATATCTCGTGCATGCCGTTTATTTCTTAATACATTTACTAACAAACACTATTATTCTCTGGGTTTAACTTTACACTCTTTACACATTTGCTTTAATGCAGGCCAAACAGATGTTTCGTATGACATGTTTAAACAGTGTCATTGTTCTTGTATACTTGTAGGTTAACATCGCCGATTCAAGCAATCCCCTGATCCCGAGGCCAACAAAGGACAAGGTCTACATGACCCTAACATGTAGGTTGCAGGCAGGTTGGACATTAACTCGCCTGCAGAGGTTGAAGAGGTTAAGTAAGAACAAGAGAACGCAGGTCGGCCATTTTAGGCCACAGGGTGACTTTGCACGATAACCAAAATGGCGGCTTTAATCTAAAATGGAGGCTCGATTAACTTAAGGTTATGACCTTGCGATGCGTATTTCCTCGCAGAGCGACTGGGCATACACCAACATAAACAATGTCTGTTCTCACTAGTCAAATTCGCAACATTGGCGCATTTTCTAAAATTACCCATTGACCGTGTTCCATTCCTCTGTATGCAGAAGGAAACTGAATCGGTGCTATGGTTAACAGAATAAGATAGAGGCGTGGCATCCTTATTGCCTATAGGAGCCATTTTGAAAGAGATCAAAGACTGAAAAGGACGAGACAATCTATAAGAGGGCCCAACAGAAGCAACGTTTGGCTTACTCCTATTCCCAAAAAGCGAGCATCCCAGGGGCATCAAAACACGTTTTTCAAAACTATTCAAATTTGTACCATCAAAGTTCCCTGAGATGCTGTCATTCCATCGGCCAAAGAATAGTGCTCTAAGAGAAGCATTACAAGCAGTTGTCAAAGGTAAAGGATGAATGTACTAACCTAGCCCCTTATCCCCATGTTGTGGTAGATGTGAGCAGATCCAGCAGTTGGTCCTATTCAAAATTGCATGAGTGGCATTCATTATTAACAAAAGAGTATTATTCTGATAGTTCCGTCTATGCAAAGAATCTCTAGGCGACAAGGTATGCAATTGCACGGAAGGAGTGGGGAAAATAGATACATTTTCAACAGGTAAAAAGTCCTCTAGCGGATATGCTTCCTCCAGATACCATAACCCAAAACCAATAGTTACTACAAACCCAGTTATTATTACTAAAAGACAACAATACATTTTCGGGGTCCCTTTACACGCTTTATCATTGTCTCTGCTAGCCACATATTTATCTAAAAGTTCAGTGCGAGCGGTAGCGGGTGCAGGCATCGTTGTCTTCAATCGAAAAACACCAGTTATTTGTTTGCTGACGACTCCAGTCGCACGTCTTCTTAATGTCTTTCCCACAACCATTAGCCAACAGAATCCTTTCGTACAGTCGGGCCAGAGAGGCAAGCCCTCAAATGATTTTCTCGATCGCACAGTCAAACCATGCCGTACGTCTATCTTGTTGGACGTAAATTATATTTCACAATTCCCGATGCTGAAGGATCAGAGAAGAGTATGTCGTCACTTCCCACTGGAGGTGGCGATTGAACGGAAATGGGATCAGAAAATGATTGATCCGGAAGTGCCACTGTTGGAGAGTGCGGAGACAAGATGGCCGTTTTGTCCGGCCTTACGAACTCTGGAATGGTCTCCGATATTCTCTTGTCGATTGTTGCTGTTTCGGGCACCTTGGTTACAGCGTTGGAAAGGGATTCTGTGTCTTCTGTACGGTATGGCACGGGCTGCGGGATCGGTTTGGTGTGTGCCGCGTGGATCCAGTTCTTTCGCCCTGCTACCCACACAGCAATCTGGGTGACTAGCAGGACCTGATAGGGACCCCTCCACCGCGGTGCAAGGCAAGATGATCTTTCAAAAACTTTCGTGAGGATCCAGTCCCCTGGTCGTAGACTGTGACCCGGACCCTCATATCGTACAGGTAAGGCCTCTCGCACCTGGTGATAAATTCAAAATAGATTTTTAGTCAACTGGTTACAGTAATCTGAAAGAAGCACATTCTCTATATCCCGCAACGAGCGACTTTTTGGCATACCCCAAATATTAGCAGGCCTCCCCATTACCACCTCAAAGGGAGAGATGTCAGTCTTAGTTTGAGGGGTTGTTCTCATCGACAGCAACACGATCGGTAAGGCGTCTGGCCATTTTAACTTGGTGCCGGCACATGTCTTAGCAAGCTTGTTCTTTATAATGCCGTTGTGCCTTTCCACTAATCCGGCACTTTGGGCATCTCTGGCCGAATGGAACCGTTTATCAATCTGCAATCCTTTGCATATTTGTAGGATTACGGCAGCAATAAAGTGTGGCCCATTATCCGACCAGATGATTCTCGGCAGCCCGAACCTAGGAAAGAACTCTTTCAACACAGTTTTTGCCGTGGTTATGGCCGTTGCATCTCTAACAGGGAAGCCCTCAACCCACTTGCTCAATGCACAAATGACAACCAACACATAGTTACGATTGTTGCAACGTTCCATCTCAATAAAATCAAAGTGGATAACCTCAAACGGAACAGAAGGTGGAGCTAAACTTCCTCTAGGAGGCAAGGTACCTTTTCCTACATTGTGCTGCAAGCAGACCATGCACCCTTGGACAAAGCGCTCCGCAATTTTGAAAATGTTATCATTGGCCCATACACTGTGTAACATTTTAGTCAATTTACGCGCGCAGACATGGGTCGGGCCATGAGCCATAATGACTATCATTGTAATATAGGCTTCAGGGAGTAACCATTTTCCTTCAACATTGTCCACCCAACACCCATCACCATCCAATCTCCCTGCACACTCGACCCATTTCTTGGTCTCCTCTACAGTAGCATTTGCTTGAATGTCTTTTACAGAATCAATACTTTCACCAAAAGTGCAAACATTTACAGTTTCCCTTACAGCATACATTTCTGAACTAAAATCAGTAGCAGTTTGTTTAGCTATCTTATTAGCAAAAGCATGTCCTTTTCCTATATCATCTGTAACCTTTTGATGTGCTGTACATTTTATAATGGCTAACTGAACAGGGAGTGCGAGCGCTGAAAGTAATTGCACTATTTAAGTGCCATGCTGTATTTTCGTGCCATGTGAGGTCAAGAAACCTCGTTCTTTCCACAGTCTACCGAAGTTGTGAACTACCCCAAAGGCATACTGACTGTCGGTATATATATTTACCGTAAGCCCTTCAGAAAGTTCACAAGCTCGAGTTAACACTATAATTTCTGCGGCCTGCACGGAATTATGCATAATTCTTTTGGTTTCCACAATCGTGCATAAAGTAGTGACGGCATAAGCAGCCGTGGATATACCATTCGGAAGTTTGAAACAAGAGCCATCACAAAATAGCTCTCTTTGTGGGTTATTCAAAGGCGTGTCTTTCAGATAGATTCTACCTTTAGTCTTTTGTTCTGTAGTGTAAAGGCAATTGTGTGACGTTTCATCACCATCAACAGTATCTTGCGGGACAGGTAAAAGTTCAGCCGGATTTAATACACATCTCTGAATTTGAATGTGGGGAGCAAACAAGATCAATTCGTATCTTGTCAATCGTGCGGAAGTGAGGTGTTGTGTTTGAGTTCTATTAAAAAAATATCTACAGAGCGAGGTATCATTAGGGTTAACGCATGACCCAGGACCATTCCCTCGCTCTGTTTTACAGACGCAGCAGCAGCAGCGACAGCGACAGTTCTCAAACATCTCGGCAAAGCGCATGCAACAGGATCAAGGATGGATGAGAAATAGCCGCACGGCCTATTCTTCCCTCCATGTTCGTGCGTTAACACAGCCAAAGCAAATCCATCACGTTCATGCACATACAACACGAAGGCCTTTTCATAATTTGGAGTTCCTAAAACCGGTGCCGAACATAGCGCGGTTTTGAGCAAATCAAATGCTGTCTGGTGTTCCAAAGTCCATGGCAATGGCAAAGAAATACCCTTCTTTGTCAAAGCCAACATTGGTTTAATCGTTAACGAAAAGTTAGGGGTCCACAATCTTCAGTAAGAAGCCATACCTATCAGGGCTCTAACTTCCTTTTTTGTATTTGGGACAGACATGCCAGAAATTGTTTTTATCCATTCAGGTGTCAACCTTCTTCCCTCCTTTGACAGGAGATAGCCTAAATATGCGACCTCCTGACAACAATATTGTAATTTCTTGAGTGAAGCTTTGTGGCCATGTTTTGCTAGAAGACAAAGCAACAACACGGTGCCTTCTTTACAGGCACTCTCAGAATCAGCAGCCAAGAGGAGATCATCTACATACTGTAGTAACGTGCAAGTAATAGGCAACTCGAGTGTATCGAGTTGCTCTTTCAATGCTCTACTATAAATACTTGGACTCTCAGTGTACCCTTGTGGTGCACGAGTGAATGTGAACGAGCGTCCACCTAAGGTAAACGTGAACAAATACCTACTATCCTT
Source organism: Ambystoma mexicanum (assembly GCF_040938575.1). NCBI lineage: Eukaryota > Metazoa > Chordata > Amphibia > Caudata > Ambystomatidae > Ambystoma > Ambystoma mexicanum. Next base: position 286,915,041 of record NC_090932.1, on the reverse strand, counting down.
ATGTATAGGAATTCTGAAAAACGCGTTTTTAAGGTCAACAACGCTAAAGTGAGTGGCAGAAGCCGGAATCATAGTTAGTATTGTGGTAACATCAGGTACAATGGGAAATTGAGGAGCCACAATTTTGTTTATAGCACGCATTATCACCTTTTTTATATTCTGGCAAAATCGGGCTGTTACACACACTACCTGTAATTTCCTCAATTACTCCACGATGTACAAAATCAGAAACGATACATTTCAAAGCCTGTTCGCCTTCAACTGAGATCTTATATTGCGGGATGCGAGGCAATTTTACTCCATGTTTTAGAATAATTTTAACAGGTTCAATTTGAAGAATGCCCACATCATTATCATCAATTGCCCATAAGTATTCCGGAATCTTACTAAATTCTGGCAGTAAAGGTTGAGTCAAAAACTGAGAGGCGAGTGATTGCTGAGGTGAAATTGTTAACCGAACTCCATCCGGGGAGCAATGTATTACTGCATTCAATTCCTTCAACAAATTCAACCCCAGCAAATTCTCCCCACAGTTTGTAGTAAGTAGAAATGGACACTACTCCGTGAAGGGACCCAGTGTTATTGGTACCGGCAAAGAGACCGGACAAACTACAGGTGTGCCTGAAAACGCCACAGAAACGTTGGACTGCCCTGACAGGGGAATGTTTGGAACCCGTGAATGGTCAATGGAACACTTTTGTGCTCCCGTATCTACTAAAAATAGATACTTCCTATTTCCCACTGCCATCTCAATGTAGGGGCCTTTCTGATGAACGGGAATAGGCGTTGGTTCCAAATCCTGTTTCGGGTAATCCTAACGAAACAGAATGTCATCAAAAGGAAGCTCTTCAGAGAGGTACGCGGCATAAGGGTGATCAAAAATGTTTCTATTATCCACATTTGATACTTGTTTATCCTGTGAAGGAGGTTGCTGTGATTCTGGTGCAAACTGACCTCTGCCAGGGCCCCCTGCACCTGGGCGACCTCTGGATCGTCTACCCATGTTCACAAATGACCTTTGCTGCAAGGTCGGACATTGTGCGCGCCAGTGACCTTCCTGTCGACAATAGGCACACTGGTTAATGTTTACCGGCGCCAGGGGGATACTTCCCTGTGGAATGTATAGACCTCTAAATTGATTACCTCCTCTAGGGTTTCTAACGATCTGTTGCAATAGTACTTTTGTTTTTAGGTCACCCTTTTTTTCTCAAGTTTTTCTTTTTCATTATTTACACGATTTTCATAGTACTGAGCCATGTGCAGTACTTCTGATTGAGACTTCGCCTGCCAAGCGCTTTCGGAGGACATAATCTGTAACTGGATGTCAGGCAGCAATCCACGTACAAATTTGTCGACAAACAGCCTTTTCCCTGACTCTGTGTCTAAGTCTTGTCCACTGAAATCTGAAAATACCTGTTCGAACCGATTGAAGAACTCGGTAGCACCTTCAGACTTTCCTTGGACACAGGCCGTAAGCTTGTCCCAAATAATTCTTTTTTCAGGAACTATAGTCTTTAATTTTACAATAATCCTATCAGTCAAAGTTAATATCACTTGAGGCGGTCGCTCGCTAGCTGGTCTTTCTCTGTCGAGCCTAACCATGTTATGCCATGTATCTCCTAACCCAGGTACATCATCTACAGTCCTAATCTGTTTCCATAAATCAACTGGCAGGAGTACGGGAAATAATAAATCAATATCACTTAAGGTGAATACCGATGATTGTAAGACTGACTCTATTTCTTTATAGAACCCCGTTGGATTCTTTCTTATATCAGGAATAGATTGCTTTATGGTGTTCACTTCCTGTCTCGAGAACGGGACGTGAACAAACTGCGATACATAATGTGCAGGGATGTCCACAGCGAGTATACCTCGTGCAGCATTGGCTGCAATCTCAACTTTTGGGACAAATGTCAGAGGGACCTCTCTCATAGGCTCTTTTTCCCACTTAGCAAGCCTCGCCCGCCTGGTGCCTTCCTAGTTGCCGTTCTTTTTCCCTTCATAAGGAGCCCTCCAGCCTCTTTTTCCTTTGCAGATCGGGAGCACGCGCAAGTGGATCTAGGTCACCTGGCCTAAGCCCCAGCCTCCTGGTGCTTTCCAGGATGCTGCTGTTTTTCCCCACTTAGCAAGCCCCGCCCACCTCATGCCTTCCTGGTTGCTGCTCTTTTTCCCCACTTAGCAAGCCCTCCCACGTGGTGCCTTCCTGCTTGCTGCTCTTTTTCACCACTTAGCAAGCCCATCACACCTGGTGCTTTCCTGGTTGCCGCTCTTTTTCCCTACTTAAGGAGCCCTCCAGCCTCTTTTCCTTTGCAGATGGAGAGCAGGTGCAATTGGATCTAGGTCACCTGGCCTAAGCACCACCCACCTCCTTAGCCCTGCCTCTTCCTTCCTGTTCTTCATTTTTAGATCAAGGGCGTCTCTCGGCTGGGCATCCGAAGCGAAGGGCAGACGAAGAAAAGGGCAATTCCTGTTTGGACCCGTTCGGACCAGGAGGACCCACGGCCCGACCCCCTGCTCAGACAGCAGGTAAGCATGCACCAACATGTTTTTACCCCCTCTGTCCCCACATGCCATCCTCACCCCCTATGGTCCCCCTGTGATGTCCATTGTGCCCCCCAACCTTCTCGCACACAGATGTTGCTAGTTTTGCGTGATTGTTCTAACCTGCTCCCCCCTCCGCCCTAACCCCTTCCCCCTCTCCAGCCTACTTATGCAGGAGTCTGTCCAGATACATTCTGGTACCATCACCGTCTTGTGGCCAATGCTGGATTTTACTTTTATGGACTTCATTGATTCACAATGCGTCACCCTTTCTCAACTCTCATGCTGGACTCCCTTTGCATCTTGTACTCATGGTGGCCCTGAATCATGCTGTTCCCATCTTCATCTTGTATCCTGCCTTGCAACATTATGTGTTACTACTCACTTCTGCAATTGTATTCTCTCTCCGATCTTGTTTCTCCAATCTTTTTGACTGCTTACTCTGTGTTCTCTCTTCCTCTCCCTTTCTCCTTTTTCCTATCTCCTCCCGTCCCCCCCTTACTTTCTTCAACACACTTACTCTATCAGAATTGTCCCAGGACCTAGTATGATAGCAACCTCGTCTGTCTCCTCCCCCCTCCTCTTACTTGTTTTTTTCCCTCACCCCCCAGCACTATCTGAAATGTCATAAATAGTACGATAGTCGCTTGTTTTGTTCCTCCCCTCCCTTTGTGCACCCCTCTCCCTCACCTTTTGTTTTTCTCCGGCTCTACCAGAAATGTCGTCAGGCCTAGTACGGTAATCACCTGTCTGTTTCCATTTCCTTCCCACTCTCCCCCTCCCTTCCTTATCTATGTCTTAGCTCTTGCACTATCTGAAATGTCGTCTGGCCGAGTACGATAGTTAATTTCACATCCTTACTGTTCATGGCCTGTAAGAATGTAATTGTATTTTCCCTTGTTCCCTCCCTTGCCTTGAAGCGCTTTGAAACATATTGTGTATAGGTGCTATATAAATAAACAATCATATCATATCATATATGAAGCGCTTAAACGTAAGTGCTATATAATAACACTTCCTTATTGTTTCGCCTTAGGCGTCTGCTTGAATTCAGAGTAATTTGGTAATATGGACCTATACGTGCTTTTATTAACGATACATATGGTGATCCATTCTTGTGTGAAATGTATATCACTTTACAGTGATATTGTAACCATATTTTTCGTAGTGTACTTTGAAATAATGCTATGGGATGCCACTTCCTGTTTTGTCAACGAGTGAAAGGTTGTGTTCCATTGCTTCCCATGATGTCACTTCGGGTGGTGTCAAGTGACATCACTTCCTATGATTTCATCAGAGGTTAAGGGTCATGTGATGTCACTTCCGCGACCCCTGCCATATTGGTGAAATGACGTCCCTGATTGTATATCTGTGTTCTAATAATAAAATAAATTTAAAAAAGAACCATCCCTGAACCCATGTCATGCTCAAATTCTGTAGAGTTTGATGGAATTGGTTTAAGTTCTAGTCTTGCACTGTCACTGCCCTTCATCATTTGTTAATCCATTTTCTTCCGTCTTGATTGTATCTCCAGATGTGGAAAGCCAATTGATTTGATTGATTTTTTACATTTACATAGATTTTTTACATTTGTAGCGCGCACCAAACGAAATGAACTGTATATTGGCGTAGATGGCACAGCTGGAGGTAGAAGAGAAAGATTGAAACAGGCTCACAGAAAACAGGGGCCGTCTACCTAAAAAGGAAGGTCTTCAGTGCCTGGCGAAATTGGAGAAGTGAGCTCATTGTTCTCAAAGGTAGTGGCAGGGAGTTCCACAGCCTGGGACCAAAAACGAAAAATCTTCTGTCACCTCTAGATGTAAAAACCAAATGAGGGATAATCAGAAGATGTCTGTCGCTGGATCGCGAAATGGAGACACATGGTTAGCTTTTCTTAACCTAAATGTAAGTCTTACAGCCGCATTTTGTGCTTTCTGGAGCTGCTGAAGCTGTTTGGCAGGAATATCCAATGGGGACTAGTTAGTGCTCCCACCACAGAAGCATGATCTTTAGTTGGTTTGTAGGTGAGTGCTTGGCGTAGTATTCGCAAGACAAAATATATTGCTTTGATCTTGGCTCCCACCTGGGCATCACTGCCCAGGTCTTCTTGCCACATACAACCCAGATTTTTGACATTAGATACAAATTTGAGACTCTTGCCCAAGAGCGATGCAATAGGCAGCTTCTTGGCTGCTAACAGCACATGTTTAGGTCCGAATAGTATGAGTTCAGTTTTGGCAGCTTAAGTTGCAAATAGTTCTTAGACATCCAGCTGCCTACTTCCTCCAGGCATAGCCCTAATTTACTAAATGCTTCTTGGAAGTTAGTAATTTGTACAAAGATCTGAGTGTCATCAGCATATGAATGGAAATCCAGCCCATAGCGTCTTAAGATTTCAGGAAGTGGCCGAACATACAAATTGAACAGCAGTGGGGACAGGGAGGATCCCTGCAGAACCCCACAGTTCAAACAGATGAGGTCCGACAGGATCTCCGCCAATCTCACACGCTGTTGATGGTTGGTCAAAAAAGACCTAAACCAGTTTAGTGCTGAATCAGACACTCTTCCTACCTCCTGTAGTCGTTACAAGAGAATTTGATGGTTTACTGTGTCAAAGGCCGTGGACAAGTCTAACATAACCAGGAGTGTGAGCTCCCCTTGGTCCGCGGCCTTTAACAGTTCATCTTGTACTACTAACAGGGCAGTCTTGGTTCCATTTTTTGGTCGGAACCCAGATTGAAATTTGTCCAGTAATAATTCATGTTCGACAAAATCCTGGAGTTGGTTGGTTACAACCTTTTCGAGGACCTTTGCTGGCCATGGCAGTCCTGCAATAGGACGATAGTTTTGTAGTAACTCAACATCTAAGGATCGTTTTTTCAATAGAGGTGACACAATTGAAAGTTTCAAACTCTCCGGAACAATTCCATCCTGTAGTGATTTGTTAACAAAAGTAGTAATACAAGGGGAGAGATCATGTGGCAGTTTCTTTGCTGCATAAGCTGGCAGAGGAGAGAGAGAATCAGTTGTGGGTTTGAGAGCACTAATAAGTGGAAAGATATCTTCTTCAGTCACTGGATGAAAATCAAAAACAGATGGTGAGGTCTGATCTTGTAAGTTATTTGCTTCAGTCACTTGTGGGCTAGCATGCGCCAATGGATTCAATTTCTGCCCTTATTCGTTCGATCTTGTCTATGAAGAAAGAATTAAAAAGGTTGGCTCGTGCTTCACTGCCTTTTTGCAGGTTGGATTACAGAACCTTGATATAATGGAGAATAGTTCTCTCGGTTGATTGCTAGCAGATTGTAATTTTTTTCCCAAGAAATCTTTCTTGGCCAAAAAAATTGCCAACTTGTATTCCGATAGGGCATTTTTGGCTAAAGTTTTATTCTCTGAAATTGGCCTCATAAGCCAAGTCTGATTGGTCTCGCTGACTGATTTGCGTAGATGTTGCAGATCAGCGGAGAACCAAAATGAGAGGCCTTCTTGGCCTTCAGTTTTGGCAGAGCTATTTTGTTACAGAAAGTGCTCAGGGCTGAGAAACCCATTGAGAAGGAGTCCCCACAAGAAACTGTGGGGTCAATGGATGCCAGAAGCCTAGAGATTTCTACACCAATGATTTTATCTAAATCTCTGGCTTGTCTAGTTTTAGTGCTGGTTTTAACTTGATTAGGTATGCTCAACGTAAAGAATTTAACAAAATGATCTGACCAGTGAATAGGCACAGTCTCCTTCAGGGTGGTACATCCACCTTGTGCTATAATTACATCTAAACAATGACCTTTTATGTGTGAGGGTTGAACTGTTTACAGGGACCGGGGGCTCTATAAGCCAGTATTATATGAATAGTGGCTTTTGGGGAAATTTGGAAAGTCAATTGTCCCACTTGCGAGCAGTCTCCCCACTCTAGAGTGTTTATGTTTGAGATAGCTAACGTGGCTCTATGGATAATGGCAATGCCTCCTCCCTGTTTCAGGGACCTGTTAATAAGTTTTATCAAGTAGCCATCTGGAACCAGCTCATGAAATATGCCAGGGGAAGAATCAGTGAACAACGTTTCAGTGACTAGGAGTATATCTAGGTCATAGGAATGAATAAGCTTTGCGATTTCTGTAGTATGTGCCCCCACCGATCTGGCGTTTAGTAGTGCTACTTGATAGCTTTCTATCCTTGCAGAACTAATTTGGCCGGTTCAAGGGAGGGGTTTACATATTTGTGCATTTCTGATTTTATTTAATGCTCTTAAGGTAATGGAACCAGGGGAGTTGTCCAATAGTTTCAATTCCACTTTTCTAATCTACTAGTATTGCCTCTATCTGAGGGAGGTAGACTGGGAAACGAAAGGCATGCAGCAGGCCAGTCACCATAAAATGGAGAGTCAGTCCAGAAATGAAAGTCCAAAACAGCAGGTCTCTGAAAAGGTCACGCAACTATCACCCCACACCTGTGAGCCATACCGGTCACTAATACAGCATATCTTAGCCTGGCCTGCAGTTTTGTTCGGTTTGCAGCTTCTGTCCGCCTGTGTTGCTCCCTGGAAGCACACAACACTGGCTATTGTCCTGCATGTTTCTCTGGGCCTCCTGCTACTCTGGAGGCACCCACCCAGCCACCCTCAAATGTTGGGAGTCTGCTTTTTATAGAGTGGATTAAACAACATGCCCCTAAAGTGGGGGGCCTCACCAATGGCCGCTGAAAAAGGCCTGGAGATTTCATCAACAAGTGTAACTTTCCAGCAGTGGTCCGATCTGTAAATGTTTGCAGGTGCTAAATATATGGCAGCCTTCATCTGCAGAAACAACGCTCTAATGCCTCACAATATTGGAATAATGATTACTGCCAAAAAGCGCCTTATCACATAGTCCCTTTTCCTGTGACGAGTAAAGCATGTTAGGAAAGGAATTTATGAATTTCAACCAGCCCCTGTTAAGAATTCTGATATGCAATGGCCCAGTAACAGTTTATATACCTCATCGTTCTATACATAATAACAACATCTCTTCAGATTAATATTGTATTGTATTTGTCATTTATATAGCTCAGTAATAAAGTGATAAAGCATGCTTTGTATGTTTCTACTACACCTCTAACTTCAGCATGAGTAACTTCCTTAACTTCCAAAAATGAAGGGCGTTACACAACACCCTAAGGCATCGAGTGTTCATGACTTGAGTGGAAGGCAGCGCATCAGCCGACGGGCCGCACTGGTGCAAGGTTGCCAGTAAATCCCCAGCACCTCAGGAAACTGCTCACCTGGATCTGGCTTTCAGTTGTTGGGATGGAAATGAGCCTATCCCACCACCCTAGGTGCTTCCAAGTTAGGCGGACCACATAAGAGGCGATATAACCTACAAGGGGGGAATAGCCCCCACCCACAGGGAACATATAAAAGCCCTGTAGCGCCTAGAAGTAGGCAAATAGCGCTAACCAGGCTCCTGCTACGCAACTCCATTTTGTATTTGGCCAAGACAAGACACACTGATGGCCTACAATGCATGCGTCCCGAGTTCACTCAGAGATGCCCAGCCTGACATCGGCACACCAAGCCAGCTCCACAAGAGCCCTGTTCCCACGAAAGTCCATTTCACTCCTCTCTTCCAAAGTGTTGCAAATATCTAGTATCACTTCCAAGAATGCGCCCTGCCATGAGACAGTACCAGGCCCCCAACGCGGTGTACATCCATCTCCACTAAACTGCCATTGGGCCCCTGACCCCCACCCAGCCAGCAGTTGCATAACACAAAATGTGGGGGCCCCCTTGCGAGCCATGATGAGGGCCCCCCCCCCATCTCGGCAACAAATCACGGGTCGCGCCACACTCTGGGCCGGCCTAGATTGTCATGCTTGCGCAATATACACAAACGTGCTGCTGAAGGGGTATGCTGCACACTGCACTAGGAGAAAGATACAAATATGTATTTGAATGCAATATACAACACACTTTCTGAGAAAAATTGGCTATAAAGCCACAGTGTTTGCAAATGTTTTATAGGGTAACACCAATCTAGTACATGTAAGTCACCAACAGTGCACAGGGATATTAATGCTTTGCTATTAAAAATGCAATGCCACAATGAAAACATGTCCAACTGGCTGCACAATGTAGACCAGTGTAGACAAGTAATAACATTACAGTAAAGCATGCCAGGCCACATTTAGACATACCTAGACTGGTGGCACCAAAATGCCAGTTAAACCAATAACACTCATCAAGAAGAGAGCACACATTAAAGTCTACGTCTGCGCGGCCTCTACCAACACGGCCAAACTCTTTAAAATCTGCAAGGAACTGGTCAATCCTGTAAAGAAGTTAGATGCCCCCAAACAACTAGGTTTGCCCCTCCCCACCACATGTGAAGTTAGCACCTCTCCAAACATTTGAAGGGTTAGCCCCCCGAAATGTAGGTTTTGTTGTGCCCCTGTACACAAGCACACACACTATTCACCATATACACACCCAGCCATCCATACATTTAAGTGTGCACTCTTTCACCATACACGCACACACAGGCAGCCACCCATACATTTGAGTGTGCACCCTTTCACCATACAGGCACACCCAGGCAGCCACCCATACATTTAAGTGTGCACCCTTTCACTGTACACGCACACACGCACACCCAGCGACCCATACATTTGTGTGAACCCTTTCACCATACACTCACACAGGCAGCCACCTATACATTTAAGTGTGCACCCTTTCACCATACACTCACACACGCACACGTCATGGGGTTGAGGGCAGCCCTTTACTTCAAAAATATATTGGGGCCAATTACGGGTCCGGTGGTAACCGCACCAGTGCTACCGGCGGGTTGCCGCCAGATCCAAAAAAAATGACCAACGCCTGACTTCCCGGTGCCACCGGGCTCTTCCAAGTCTGGCGGCCGGGAAGTCAGGTGCTGGTAATTTCGGTAATCCCCATTCCCGTGGGATTGGGGAAATGGAAGCACCAGCACCATTTGTTAACGGTGCCGGTGCTTCCGTGACGGGTCTGCCTACCGTGGCTGCTGTGCCTGGCAGGGTCAGACCTGTCAGGCACAGCAGCCCCCAGCAGGTAGACCCTTAATATGCCGGTCCGGAAACAACTGTATGGTCAAAATGAGCCCCATTGTTTCTTTTTGAGGTCACTCTAACTTCATTAAGAAATTATTTAGTTAAGGACTGAACCATAACGGAAATAATTTCTTTATGAAGTCAGAGTGACTTCAAAAATAAACTATTTATTTTTTAAGTCATAGGTTTCCCCCCCACCACACGTCCTCCAGCCTAGGGTCTTCCATGTCATGGGTTGGTTTGAGCCCTCAGCCTTCAAAAAGAAAGTTTCTTTTTGTAGTAACTCTGCCTTCATAAAGAAATGATTTCTGTTACAGAAATAATTTCTTTATTAATGCAGAGTGAATTCAAAACAAAAGTTTTTTTTTTGTTGAGAAAAAAGAAAATATAATGTTTTCTTTTTTTTTTAAGTGGGGACCCCTCCCAAAACGTGTCCTGGCGGGGCCACCCGCACCGCGGGGGCTGCAGGGGCCCCTTTTACTCCAGTGCCAGCCAGGGTGTATCCAGCCACCCTTCATCGACCCAACGCTCTATCTATTAACATAGAGATAAACATCCGACCCCCAGGGCCAGACCTCCCTAAGGTGCCCACCACAGATCAAAAGCTCACTCGTCTGTATGTCTCTTCAAGAGCAATATGCGTCTCCTGTAACATGAAGTACTGGGAAGGGTAAATTATAGATCAAACCCCAGGGGAGAAGACCTTGGGTGCAGGAACTGTGGTATCAATGAAGTCCTGAATGTAGAGGTCAGTGTGACTGTATTTTATCCTCCCGTCTTCATAGCACCCCTTTCCTGTGCCGCCCAGGTGCCTGCCATAATGAATAATAAGGAATGAATAGTCCATCGTAGTTGTTTTCTTTTGTTTAGTTTATATACATTGTAAGTTTATGCATGATATAATATGATATGATATATGATATGATATGATTTGATATGGCATTTAAAATGCGCCTATACACAAGTGTTTCAAGGCGCGACGAGGCAAGGGAGGGGAAATAGAGTGAGGACAGAGACAACAATCCTACTAGGCCAGGCGACATTGAGATCACGCAAGTGCAGGGGAGGGGGGAGGGGACAGTGCAGAACATAGGATAACAGTACGATAAATAAGGACAATAAATAAAAGTGAGGCCAGCTGGTGGCAAGTGCAAGGGTAAGTGCAGACATCAGGTGTCAAGTGCTAGTAGGGGCTCAGGGGATACAGAAACAGTCCCTGAGTGCAAGGGTTGCCAGGGGGGCAGTGCAGGTATGCAACTGGCAGGGAAGGGACCTGGGCCCAAGATCAGAGGGTAGCAAGGTAACCAGTGCAGTTTCAGCCAGGAAATCAGCAGGGGAGAGGAGGAGAGAAAGCAGAAGCAAAGAGGAAGGTCTTGAGGTGCTTCCGGAACCGCAGATGGTTCTCCTCAAGTTTCAGAGAGGCAGGGAGTCTGTTCCAGAGGGAGGCCCAGCAGAAGAAAGAGATCTACCACCAACTTGCTGTTTGGAGAAGCGACTGACCCTGAGGGAGTTGGAGGTGGATGAGCGAAGAGCACGAGAGGGAAGATATTTAGGAAGAGAGAGTTGAAGGTATTGAGGTCCCAGGCCCCAGAAGGACAATGCAGAGGGTTTTGACCTTAATCCTCGCCGCCACTGGCAGCCAGTGCAGAGATTTCAGTCCTGGAAAGATACGATCCCTGGGCTTGAGCCCAAGGACAAGTCTCGCAGTCCTGTTTTGGATGAGTTGCAGAGGGCGGAGAGTAGAGGCAGGCAGATTTAGAAAGAGGCTGTTGCAGTAGTCCAGCCTAGAGAGAACCAGGGCTCTGGAGACAGTGAGCTTCTGTGGGAAGGAGAGGAAAGGGAGAACTTCTTAGATACATAAGAGATGTGAGGAGAGAGGGAGAGTGTGGAGTTGAAGATGACCCCAAGGTTTTTCGCCTAACAGGTGGGAGCAGGAAGAGGGCCAAGAGTGGCCGGCCAGAGAGTAACAAGAAAGGAGGGAGCAGGTGTGCCGATGAGGAGAATCTCAGTCTTACTGGCATTAAGGCAGAGATGATTGGCGGCACACCACTCCTGGTTGGCGGACAGACAGTCACAGATGAGAGAAGGAGAAGAGGTGGCAGAAGGGAGCCTGAAAATGAGTTGAGTGTCATCTGCATAGCACTGAAAGTTGGGCCAAAGAGCAGCAATGCAGTGGCAAGAAGTGCCAAGGCCTGATCAGTGATATCCAGGTTATCGCGGAGACGGTTGAGCAGGATGGCATGGTTGACCGTGTCAAAGGCAGAAGAGAAATTGAGGGGGAGGGCACTCATGTTGGGGGCGTGGCTTGCATGATGGGCATGGTCTAATACTTTATGGGCATGGCCTAAAGACGAACATAAAAAAATGGTCTGGCCTGGCCTACATAGCTAAGTGTAGGGTAACCAGACATCCTGGTTGTCCCTGGACAGTCCTGGGAAATCACCCTCTGTCCCGGGGTCCTGGGAGTTTTTTTTATCTTATAAACCCTGTCCCTGGAAGGATGGGTGGCTATGGTCCCAGTTTTATTAAAGCGATAGTTGCGTGACATTTTGAGGGAGCTGCTGTTTTGGACCTTCATTTCTGGACTGACTCTACATTTTATGGGGACTGGCCTGCTGCATAAATGCATGCATTGCATCTGCAATGCATGACTTTGGTATCCCAGTCTACCTCCCTCAGACAGAGGCAATACTAACAGATTAGCTTTCCACCTCTGGAGATACAATCGCGACAGAAGAAATTGGACGAACAATGAAGGGCAGTGACAGTGCAAGACTAGAACTTAAACCAACTCCATGAAAATACAGAATTGGAGCATGACTTGGGTTCAGGGATGGTTCTTTTTTTAAATTTGTTTTATTATTATAACACAGCTATACAATCAGGAATGTCATTTCACCAAAATGCCTGGGGTAGCGGAAGCGACATCACACGACCCTTGATCTCTGATGACATCACAGGAAGGGATGTCATTTGACACCACCCCGAAGTGACATCACAGGAAGCAATGGAACACAACCTTTCACTCCTTGACAAAACAGGAAGTGGCATCACACAGTATTGTTTCTAAGTACACTACGAAAAATATGGTTACGATATCACTGTAAAGTGATATACATTTCATACAAGAATGGATCACCATATGTATTGTTAATAAAAGCGTTTATAGGTCTATATTACCAACTGACTGTGAATTCAAGAATATGCCCAAGGCGAAATGATAATGAAGTGCTATTATATGGCACTTACGCTTTAGCACTTCATACAGAACAAATATACATACAATATCACTCAGCCTGTGTTGGTACTCATTTATCATTCTCAGCAGGATGAAAGGATAAATTGACCTTGCCGGGAGTCGAACCTGCAACCTGCAGATCAAACATACATTGCAGAAGCGAGTGCTCAACCCACTGAGCTATTTTACCAGCTATAGCTGTCAGAAAACCAGCCACTCCAGAAACAAAGAGCCACATGCTGCTGGCCACAGCCCATGAGCCTCAATTTAAAAAAGAAAAAAGTTAAACTTTTTTTTTTAGGGGTAGCAAGGAAGACCACAGGGTAGCGAGGGAGACCACAGGGGTCGCAGGTGCGACCCCTAGTGAGCCTTAAATGGCGTCCCTGTATAAATTATCTATAGCTTTTTATACAATGATAGAGAAGACATACCATACAAAAAAGTCATAGAAATAATTACAGTGATACAAGAAAACGGTAAAGGGAACATTTAAATAGATTGACATATTCACAGCCACTAAAAACTCAGAGATCACTTGCAACAGGCGTATAACAGATTGAATAAGGTAACAAGCTTTGCCCCCCATTGTTTTAATCCGAACCTTCTCAGTGGTGTTTTTTAGAGGGTGGCAAGGGCTTGCACAAATGAAGACTCAGAACACGGTTTCCCAGTTAAGGGTTAACACTGTGTTTTAGGTACAGTTCTGGTCTTGGGTTTTTGGCATTAGTCTAAAAACACCAAAACAACTTATGTAACCTAGCCCATAATTGCTAAGGAGGTACAAGTATGTACAGAGGCAGATGTACACGTAATCTATAGTGTCCACCCCTCACCTGTGTCATATTGGAAAAACAAGAAGATACTGTCCATGACACCAGGTATCATCCCAATACAGCATCGAAGATATGAGAGACGTTGTGCGCTCAGACAACCGTATCGAATGTACTATCAAACTGATGTGGTAAAAGGATGCCTGCAGACACCATTGAAAATAGAAGTGGTATAAGTGAAGTCTGACAGGTGCAACAAGACGTCATAAAGAGAAGACCCAAGGTCGCACTGAAAGACATGCAAATGCTTAAAGAATGAAGATGGGACTGAAGTAACAAAGTAAACATGAATGCAAATATGAAGAAATCATATACACTAAGAAGATAAGTGAGGAAAGATGCAATGGGTAAAAATGTTTGGTTTTTAAACAAACTCAAAACTGTTCTTCTAAGACCCATTAAAACAAAAGCATCGACAAAGGGCAATGAGCATTGAAGAGTCACATTTCTTGCAGCCCACCTCGGGGAGGATTTTAAGTTTGCCCTGCTGAGAAGAGGCTAGGAAGCTCCTTCCCACCACCACAATTTGGGGTTACCAACAAAAGAGGCAGAGACTACTAATGTGTGGTGGGGGAGGGAGAGAGTTGGAACGCAGCCAAAGAAAGACTGAAAACTATGCCTTGTTGTGTAGTCACACTGCTGCATTCGGTATGCTCGGCCTCAGTGATGTAGATTAGATCATCTAGCCCACAGGTACACAGAGGGATTCAGCCTGATCTCTTCCCACAGCCAACAAAGAGTTTGTAACTTCGTCTCAGTTTGGACTGAGATGCTGTGTGTGGCCTCAGCGGTGACTGACAGAAGTGCCAGCCAGCCACAGTGTTGCTTGTGCGAAGCTGTGGCTGGCTGGCACTTCTGTCAGTCACAGCTGCCTGACTTGCTCATGGTCGGTTGCACATCTCACATCGCGGCTGCGGCCATGTTAGGATAATGTCCCACCATGATTTGATGGGACTGGGGTGCCGCGGCAGGGCCCAAAATGCTGTTGGTAGTTTGCTATGTTACTAGAAATAAAATTCGCCCACACTTCTTTGCAAACCTCTGGCCCCATATACATTTCAGTAACTGTAAAAGCCATGTTGTTTTAATTTTTAGAGTGCAGCTCACACTACTAGGTCTTACAGTAATAGAGAAGGACAAACTTTTGGTGTGGCTAAGAATGGATGACAAATGTGTATGAATGTACATGTGTCCTCCTGAGGTGTCCTTATTCTCTCCTTTACTTTGTTTCTGGCTTTGGGATTTGCTGAAATGTAAATGTTCTGTGTGTGCCCTGGTTTCATTGTGTTGCCTCTGTTGTCAATTGTTGCTATTGTTCACAGTGTGTACCTGTTTAGTGCTAAGTACTTTCATGACAGTTATCACTTATAATGGTGTGTTTGCTTTGTTGTTATCCTCTATTCCTAGGACAATGTTTTTGGGCGCATTCGTGGGATGCTTTTGACATATGACAACCAGAGATGGAAGTGTAGTATAAATCATTGGTACACCATACCACTAGTTTGTTTACTTTTTACAGAGTGTACATTTAGTTCAAATGCTCAAGAAACGAGTCCTTGATGCTTTTCTTTCTCCTGAGCCAAACATAGTATTGGATCAGGCCGGACATTCAAGCACTGCCAGTTTCCCAAATCACAGCTAGTCATACACACAGCGTCTGTGGCTCTGCAGGTCCTTAAGGTGTTCAGGTTGCAAACACGTTTCTTTTATTAGTGGCAAAGCCTTTCATGTGCATGATAGAACATTTCCAACACAAAGAGCTTGCAAAGCACCAGTTAGCTTGCAAATCTGTGATAGTTAAAATGAGTGACACAAAGCGTCAATTTAAATATTTTTTATATCCATGATGTCTACTATCTTGACATGCAAAAAAATAAAGTTGCTTTAAGCCACCAATCAAATGTTTCCAACATCATGAAGAATCATCGAGCTGGAAGTTTGTGACAAATAATATCCCCCCCAAAAAATAAAACAACATTTTTAAAATCCATATCTATCTTTGTTTATTACACAACTTGACCTCCTTGCCCCTCTCAGAATTGAGCTGGATCTCAAGTTCCGGAAGTTTGTCAAGACCCTAATTTTCTCTTCTATCTTCCCTCCCCATCTAATGTCCCTAACTGTTTTTTGACTGGCTGCCTGGTTCCTCAGAGTCTTCAGGGCACCGCCCCCCCCAATTCCAGCATACCCCCGCACTTGGTCTCTCCGGACCCCCCTGCAATTTGCACTTGCCCTTCTGGGTCCCTCACCCCCCGCCCGCACTTGCCTGGCTGGGCCTACACCCTTGTAGTCCTTCCATGCTCTTACCTCACACTTAGCTCATGGACCTTCCTTGCCCTGCACTCTCTGCTTTCCCCTGGCTCTGTCCACCTGGCCTCCCCTGGCAGTTCTTTTTTCTCACAGGCCCTTCCGCCTTGACCGCCATGTTTCCCTCTCCTGTCACCTGCACTTCTCTTACTGCACTTGCACGTTCCGAATGTCTCAAAGCCTAGTAGGATCATTTTTGTTTTTGTCCTCCCTCTTCCCCCATCCTCTTGTCTTGTTGCGCTTTTGAAACACACTGTGTATAGGTGCATTACAAATACCCAATACATAAATTAAATAAATAAACTTCTTTTATTACATGTCTTAAATCACTGAAAATAGTGGGGTTAGCTAGATTTTTCAGCTTGGCATTATCTTGCATTCTGGGTCTTATAGTTTACCATTAAGAGTGTGAAAATTAAAGCCACAATGATATTCTTTTGGCTTAAGATGTTGCTCTAAGGATTTACATGTTGTCATGTTCTTTATTATGCATTAGTTTTTTTGTAAGTAAACTCTATAAGGCATTATTACTGTAGACCTTGAAATCCAACAATTTGAGCCAAAGTTTGTCATCCTGGTCACCCCCACCCCACTCGACTCCAGTAGAAACAGGCTGATTCCTCCCCAGCCCCCCCTGCCATCTGTCTGACCATCACACTCCCTCCTTTTTGGATGCAGCCAGAGAACTACTGGTTCCTTTTTGCCACTTCCACCACTGATGACAACCAAAAGCTATTGACTTTGCTCATAGTTATTCTGTGTGTGTTGCATGTGTGATAGTGGAGCAGGAGGGCAAGATAAGGAACACCAATACTGCAATACTATTTCAGCACCTGGAGCTGCAGAGAGTGGGTGAGTAAACATGCTTATGGCATTTGGGGTGGCATGCAATTAAGTCTGACTTTAATTGTATCTATTCTTGAACATGGGACATCGGTAGGCGCTGTTGCACGGGTGCACCGCATAAGCTAGGCCAGCGCGAAGATACCGGTTTCAAGCAACAAAAAAAAACAAATACAAAGGTCCTCATTACGAGGTGGGCGCAAAGGGATGCCGGGCACCGTTAAGGACATCGGTGCCGGTAATCCCTTTGCGCCCTATTCCGAGGTCCCTTGACAGGTCCCTTCCTTAAGGCCTGGTTTTACCAGGCATTATGGACGGGGCCCGTTAAGGGACTTCAGAGCTAATAACAGTACCGCAATTTGCGGTACCGTTATTAGCGCCTTCCCATTGAGCCCTATGGGGGCTGAAATGGGAATGGGGAATGGCTTTTTCAATGGGGACTTACCGGTCCCGCAAAGGTCGGAATGGACCGGTAAGTCACCATTGAACGAGGGAGGACTCGGTACAGGTATTGGAGGTAGTCATGTTGCTAATAGCGCCATGACTACCTCCAACCTCGGAATGAGGCCCAATTAGTTACGAGTTGAAGCTGATATTATTTAACGAAAACAGACGATCTAAAACAAAATTAGCTTCGAGCACCAACCATAAAATGTATACAATTCTCGGACAATCCTATTCCTGGGTACCTATGTTGGGCATTGACGGGCTACTTTTGTCTCTGCGTCACTGTCATAGCAACCTTCTGTTTAAAAAACAGCATGAAGAAATATATAACTACGCACGCAGGTTTACATGGATGTTACAGGCTCTCTCCTCTGAACCGCAATGCTTCCATGCCATCAGTGCGCTAACGCCCGTAACATAGATTTAATGCAACATATGTTTTGCTTTTCATGCCCCAGTAGCACGGGTGAGTGTATTTAAAAGGCAGGGGGTGAAAAATGGCAGCCCAGTCGGACATTTCTCCTGAATTCGCAGACGCTCTCCGCTAAGGTTAATTTCCGATTAGCTCAGCGGTTCAGTCCCCACACCCATCGAATTTAGGCACCATTCCATTAGCGCGACGAGTGAAGCAGAAAATAAAAGAAGCGGCAGTCCTTCCTCTTCTCCCCAGGGCTGGCAAATAACCCAACACAATCAGCGAAGGCTCGGCTAGACAATAAGGCAGCGAACACCGAAGCACTGGAAATATAGCTGACTCCGCAAAAGCCTGCTATTGGATTTTCTTTATCATGTTACTGGCCTGGCCTCTACACCACAGGTCCAAGAGGCGCGACGAGAAATCTCTAGGCCAGCAATAGCTTAAACCCCAGCCCCAACTCTTGGGCATTTTGGAACATTTATCCACGGGTTAGCGCTGAATTCTTGTGTCGTAAGAATGTTCTTTTTTCCAAAGGAAGTAGTGCACAATTGTTTCCACTTCACCATCAGCATTTTGTAGACTAAATATGTGCTTTTGTCATCAGCAATAGTGCTGTGCATATTCTCTACTGTGCTCTACCAGAAGCACCCCACAATCAGGCGTTCATGGCCACTGATCACTTGCATGCTCTAATCTGTCACACTCTTGTTTTGACAACAACCTCAATCTCACCTAGCTTCACCATCACTCCAGGACATCAACTCAACAAAATTCCCGGGTTTTGGAAGTAAGTGACATCACACCGGTAATGACATGAAAGTAAGTGGCATGTCCTTTGACCTCAATGCCATCACAGGAAGGAATGCCACATAATAGTTGATACCAGTTATAGCACAGGAAGTGTTGTTACTGTAACAGTTGCTTAACGAGATAGACTATTTTATTTACTAGCCATTAACTATGATACTGACTTTATACATCTGGGTACTTCTACATTTCAGGAAGGAGCTCAAGACCCTCCTCTTCAAGGAGTGGCTCCTCTGTAACAGCTAGGTCTACACACTCCCCACCTAATCTGGGAGATCCTCCTCCCCCTCGGTTTTCTCTCCTACTTGCTTGTTGATACTGTGCTGCCAACTTGCCCGCCCTCCCTCTGCCCTGTTGCTAACTACCTGCTCCCTTCTATCTCTGCTTTCCTCATTGTGTTCTTCCCCCTGCTTTCCTCATTGTGTACTTCACCCTACGAGCGTAAAGCCTCTGTTGCTTGCTGAAGCTAGGTCAACGCTCAATAAATACCTTAATAATCGCAATAATAACAATAATGCAAGGGGAACACCCAAAAGGACTATCATAGATCAGGGACATTGCATTCATAAGCCAGTACAGCCTTATGGGACGGTCGACTGTCATCCTACGCCAATTCCAGCCTCACACTTAAGGTATAGTCATCCCATATAAGGTACAGCCTCCCACACAGAGATATTGCCATTCTAAGTAAATGCAGCCTAATGTTCCTATTACAGTTCCATTTCCCCAGGTAGAGCATTTCATCCACCTCCATTGCCTCTTATCTTAGCAGCTGTCTGCAACCTTTGGCTCTCCAGATGTTTTGGACTACAACAACCATCTTTCTGAATCAGCATAGTCAATGTAGAGGAGCTGGTGGATGCTTTCTCACTAGTTCCTGCCCCCTCACCACCATCATACTGAAATAGTCAGAGAAGAGCAGTAAATGGTCCCTGCTGTATTGTTCCCATACCACATCCAGTGTATGAGAGATGTTATGGACTCAGACAGCCATACAGAATGTACCCTACCATTGAGCCAGTGGAAGGATGTTGCATGCAAGCATTTCAGCACGCACCTATGGACATCAGGGAACATTAAAGTGAAATCTGGTGAGGGCAGAGTGATGTCATGAAGAAGATATATGAACCTATGTTGAAACAATTTGAAAATACTTCAGAGTGACAATGTAACTGAAGCACCAATAGAAATATGTAGCTAAGGATAAAGTAATCGTGAATACAAAGAAGCTGAAGTAACATTTTGGTCAATAACTGTAAATATGGATTAATGCAAGGTAGAAAGGAAACATATAGAGGCTGCTATAGAGGAATATGTAAGGTGGCAAGGACGGCCATAATAGGAAAATGGACGATGGTTTGTGTCAAATTCAACCAAGTGAAGGCAAGCGTCCCCAAACAGCACGATCCTCCCCGCAATGAGAGACAATGAAGGACTCTCCCAAAATGGGAATAAGGCCAAGACAGAGTGCGGGTGAGCGTAAATGGGAGTTTATCAATCAGAATTGGGCATGCAAAGAACTCTGCAAACTCAGAGAGCGCTCTGTCTGACAATAGCAAAGACAGGCGTATATATTTACAGAAAACGTCATCAAAACCTACATACTATAGGGGGCACAAGTTCATTGGGATTGGGTGGCGACGACTAACTATAGGTGCTGCTGCGGCGTGGTTGGTCTTGGCTGAAGGACGTCACTGGTCGCCCTCGTGGGTTGGGCTGGGCCTGGCCGGGTGGCGGAGTTCATCCAGGCGGTGTTGTGGGGCCATCGTGGCCGGTGGCAGAGATGAATGTCTCTTCCTGACTTATTAGCCCTATGCCATGCACACCGCAGTCATTCGAGCATTTTTAGTACTCTCTTCTTCAGTAAATCTTACAATAGGTTATGCAACAGGTTAATGCAACACAGGAGGAATGCACCTTGTGCGGGGACTGGAGGCAATACGTCAGGGTATAGTCACTAGAGTCCAGTTGACCGGGGCCATAGGTCGAGGGGCTAAGCTTCAGGGCCTGGCACGGGCGGTACATGTCTTTTTGCCTTGTTAGAAGTTGTTATGGATGTTCCGCTGTGTGTTGTCAGAGTGTTGGGTGTCTTTATTGCACAGGGCCATAAGTCTGAGGTGGTCTGGTGGGTTGTGAGGTTTACGAGGGGGAGCGCGTACGTTCAGGCAGAGGTTTACTGCTGTGCTGTAAATAATGCAGGTGGGGGGTGGTGGCCTTGGGCGCTACAGAGGGGGTTACAAGTTTTGAAGCTCCAGGCTGGTTTGGGGGAGGTAAAGCAGCGCGGCGCGGTCTCTGCTCTCATGCCTTTGGCAGCCTTCACAGGGTGGGAGGGGGAATGGCCTTGCAAATATTTCACAAAGGTATCTCCCTCGTGTGTTGCTGAATACAAGTAAAAGACATTGCAAATATTTGAACACTTTCCATAATACTTATTTAAAATCACGTCAAAACATGCTTTTAACCTTTGCTGGGTGCGTTTTGATTATACCCAGATCGAGCATCATATTTGTACATTACACTCTAGCAGCTACAGTGTTTCAGTTACATGCATATACATTCGCGGTAAATGAGGTAGTGGTTAGATCAGTGGGGTACACGAAAAACGATCCGCCACCGTTTGTGACGGTGGCGGCATATGAGAGGCTCAGACATTCACACATGATACGTGCACTCTCGCGTATTCTTTAATGAGTTCATAGTATAGTTGCATCCTCTTTCTCGTGTACTCTAGCAGCATTAGCTTTAGTTATGGCGCGAGCCCATGGGGTGTGAGTATCTCAGCAATACGTGTAACAAATAGATTCTTGGTGTGTTCCTTTGTTATTAGCATCCAACTGCAATGGTGTGTGTTCATTGTTGCTTATATCATGGGGGCATGATCTCTTTTAGTTATACATCTTACAGGCTCATATAATGTAAGGGATTATATGAGAGGAAAGCATCCCTTGCAAGTAGTTTAAACATGAATATACGAAGATTGTCGGGCCTGTGACGACCATTTTTATTGTTCATTTCATCTTGCCTAAGCCTGCTGGCCGGGTCATGCTGGGAGCGAGGATACGATACACTACGGAAGGTGACTGTTACAATGTTAGTGCATTACGCTGGCTCATGTCCTTCTGGTTCGTGGGAACGGGCTCGCAGCGGATCTACCAGGGTGCTGCGGCAACAGGGATGTTCTCCAAGGGTGGGGGCCGCGCTGCAGTGCGCTGAGCTCACACCATTTTTACTGGGCAGAGAATGGTTTTTGGGCCTAACTAAATTTGTGTTGTGATCAATAGATGTGGGCATTCGATACGTGCGGGCAATGTCTCCAGTGGGCGTGCCCTCTACCACCTGGGCCCGGGTGGCACGAGGAGACGCCCAAGAGAGCCACAGTCCTCACCTGGGGAGAAAGTGCAGGCGAGGGGGGTCGTCTTGGACCAGTCCTCCCCTACATTTCCCCCCTTTCGTTACTTAAGTAACGAATTCTTTAAATCTTCTATCCTCCTACATTCTGCCTCGTCCATCACCGCCTCATCCCATGCCGGAGTTCCCTTGATGGGCATCCATGCTCTGCACACTGCTCTTAAGCTCTCACCTCTCCGGGCATATTCATCTGGAGTACATGTTAGATATATGCACCCACCATCTGCTTCTAAATCTACCCAAACTTCCTCATACCATTCTAATATACGAGGCTCTTTGATGGTGGTGTGCCACAACTTATCTACAATATCTTTATCGTGGTATATGGGCACCAGTTGGTACCTGGGCGAATTATCTATCCCTGTTTGTACTTGTGCTTCTTGCATTGTTTTTATTGTACCGTGTGAGTTGCCCATTGTCACCATCATCATTGCACCGTTTGGTACTGCGTTGGCACAGACTCGAAGACCCACCTGGCACATGCAAAAAAGTAGAAGGAGGAACACAACAGCTGGTATTAAAAATTTCACAGTTGTTCCAAGCCATGAGGGAACCCAGGAGAAGATGTTGTCAAACCAGGTGCTTGCTTCTGCTCCACCTTCCATTTTCATTTTTTCTCCTAGGTTGTGGACTGCTTCGATTACATGGGACAGGGAGCCATTCTCTGCGTCTTCGGAAGGTACGAAAGTGCAGCAGGCACTTCCTATTTTTCGGCAAACACCACCGTCCATCGCTGTCAACAGGTCCAGGACATACCTGTTCTGCATTGTCATTAGTCGTAAAGCTCTTAGTTCGACTCTGATGATATTGAATCCTTCTTCAGTGTCGTTCGCCAGCTGAATCAGTTCCCAGCGTGTTATCTGAAGCCATTTTGCATTTGCCCTTGCTTGGACACTTGAGACTAGTGAGGCAAAGAATGTTTCTGCTGAGCTGAATAATCGATATTTGTCTGGGATCTGGGCCAATAGTTCTGATGATGCTTTTGATATGTAATTTGATGCTCGTCTTTTACGGGTCAGCACTTCTCCCTTGCTTCCAGAAGACAGAACATATATTTGTGACTCTGCAGTGGGTTGAGCCACACTCTGCATGCGTTCCGGTGTCCTTTTGCTCCCATCGATGTGGCTTTCTGGTATCACCATTAGTGCCGAGTGTAGAGTGGCCATTGAGCAGCTGCCACTCCATGACTGGGGGAGGTGTAGGTATGCTTGTTTGCCGCACACCCAGTACGTGTCCATGAGGGCCGCAGTCCCTTTCTTTAAGTCTGGGATGGTGAGGGTCTTGTTGCAGTTCTTGTTTGCTCCCATGGGGGTTCTCCCTTCCCCTTTAAAGCACAGGTTATAGTCCATTTCGCTCTGTAGTTTGAATGGCTTTTCAATGGCAGTTACCCAAGTTAGCTTCGAAATGTGTTCTCTCCATACTGGTGTACATGTTTCCTCTATCCACTGTAATTTATCCGGCGCCACACCTCGTAGTGCTTCCGCTTTGCACAGCACTTCTTCATCCTTCCGCTTGTTGTCAGAAAAAAGTGTCCCTTCTATCACAAAAAATGGTGCTTTCAAACATACTACTCCTGTCGTTTTTGGGTAACAGGTTTTCTCGTTCTGCAGCATTCGAAAAGTCACTTCGTGTGCCTGGAAGGTGTTCTTAATCCTGCACAGCGTGAGATGAAGGAGACATTGGGCATCCACAATAGGCAACTCTTTGGGTAACAATACTTTGGGTGTACCTGATGCATGGGGGATGAGGGAACAGACATAACAGCTTTCCTTTGTAGTCTGTTTAGCTGTGGAACTCATGTCTGCATACCACTTATTTGTTTGATGGGGGTGTCGTGGGTCTTCCATCTTATCTAGACCTAGCCCATAATACTCATCATACTTCTTCCTCCCTGTTTCTCTCTTTCGTCTGATGTTCTTGTTACTCATGTACTTCCCACCCCCCTGAGCAGTGGGCAAACTAGACCCCCCTTTGTCATTCCCGCCCCCCTGGGCCCATTCATCATATAGTATTTCGTGCATTTCTAGTAGTTCTTCGTTTTCTTTCCTGACGCTATCTGGCAGATTGTTTTTTGGAATGTGGGCAAGTTTGCTGGTGGGGGTGTCATACAACCATGATATGGCAGACGGGTTTCGATCGTTGAGACTATGGGCATTGTAACTGGATACCCCTGGTGGAGATACTGTGTTGCTCTGCATTTCACCATGTGGCTTTTCTCTTTGTGCGGCCACAACACTTGATGGTGTGGTATGATACCCCCAGACAAGTTTAGTTCCGTCCCATATCAAAAAATCACCTTCCCTGGTACTGACATCTGCAGTTGTATTGGGCCCGGTGGTACTGTTAATTGGTCCAGTAGTGTTATTACTCCCTCCCCCCTCGTACATCTCGATAGAGATGAACGCTATAAACCAATATGTAACCAAGCCAAACATCATCATAAAAAACAATGTGATGCATACTGATAATCCACACTCATACGAATATCTACATCTTTCATATACTAATTCTCTCATTCTACTAATTCTATCCGTTGCAGGCTGCCCGTTAGATGCCATGGAAGCTCCTGTTTGAAATATAAAAGTGCATTAAGTGCATGCATGTAAACGTTTTGCTGGCACCATCTGTGCCAATACATTTGACGGGGAATGGAAGCAGGTGGGGGTGCGGGGGAGGGGTATTCACAGACAAGGGTATATACAACTTATAATATTATTATTTCACTAATTATACATCACTTACCTAGATAAAAAAAAAAAGAAATCCCACATACACACCCCATTTTTTTTTTTTTTTTTTTTTTAATATTCTTGTCAGGCATTATTTTCATTCAATTTCAGTGCTGACATTATTCCATTCAGGTCCAGTGTTGACACACACACACTCACGCAAGCCGATATTTAGACATCCTACTCATTTGCATCGTTTGCTGTTGTCTGTGCCTCCTCGTCTATTTCCTCGTGTACATTGCTGTATGCTTTGCGTACATCGGTTAAGTGCACCCAATATCTCAAACCCTTCACCTTTACTGCTGTGGGCGTGCAAAATATTACTTCGTATGGGCCATGAAATCGTGGTGCATTCCACCGACGCACGAAGCTTCTGACATAAATTGAGTCACCTGGCATTAACTGTAGCTGTTGCTCTGGCTCCGTGACAGATCCTGTTACATTTCCCTCTTCTCTAGTGAAGGGTGGGGAGAGTTGCTTTGATATTGCGCGCGCTGCCCTTGTTAATTTTCTTAGGTAGTCTGTGAACTCATCCCCCAATATTGCGGCGCTTCTGTGAGCATCTGAGTGTTCACGCAGTGGAGAGTGTGCTGTGTTCATTCGTCTCCCAGTCACGATCTCGTGTGGGGACAAGTGGTGGTCTTTACTTGGTTGATTTCTCAACTCAAATAGAGCCAGGGGTAGACAGTAAATCCAATTTTTCTTTAATGAGAAGCATAGTTTTGATAATCTGCCCTTTAACAGGCCGTTCATCTTTTCCACTACGCCATTACTTTGTGGATGATAAATCGAACATAATTTATGTTTGATACCCAATAACGTGGTAACTTCCTTGAAAAGTTCATTCACAAAGTGAGAGCCGTTGTCTGAGCGTATTACGTCACAAATTCCCCAACGCGGGAATACTTCCCTTACTAGGAACTTGGCGGCGCTTTTGGCATCAGGTCGCGCACATGGTCCCGCTTCCACCCACCTTGAAAATGGGCACACTACCATGATCATGTACCGCGAGCCATTACACCTTTCCCCCATGTCTGCATAATCTATATGCAGTTCTCTAAAGGGGCCAATGGGTTTGGGAATTGTTCCCCGGAGTGTGCGTAATGTCATTCCTGAGTTGTATATTTGGCATGTTGTACATTCCATTGTCAATCGAGACACATGTTCCTGGAGACAGGGCACAAACCATTCTTCCTGTATCTCTGCTGCAATGTGCTGCTTGGTGTTGTGTGCGGGGAAGTGTAACTGTTGAAATGCAACTTCTAGTAACTGCAGTGGCATTACCACTTTCCCTGAGTTATTTTGCCGCCATAGTAGATCTGTCCCTGATTGGCTGCATCCCCGTTTTGTCCATGTTAGTTTTTCTTCTGCACTAGCTCCTTCCTGTAATTCTAGTATTTGTGATAGGGACATCATGTTGTACCCTTCGGACAGTTCTTTGGTTGTTGTGTTCTTGATCATGAACTCACCGGTGTCATATTTCTGAAAATAGGAAGCCTCCTTGGTGGCAGCGTCTGCTGCCGCGTTCCCTAAAGACACAACATCTGAGTTGGAGGTATGGGCCTGACACTTCACTATTGCTACGGCAGTAGGGTTTTGTAGGGCCTCTATTAATTCTTTTAATAATTCTGCATGTTGCACTGGTGTTCCATCTGCCCTTCTGAAACCCCTACGGCCCCATCTTGCTAGACCTCCATGCACGGTTGTTGTCATGTAAGCTGAGTCTGTGTATATTGTGACTGCACAGCCCTTTGCTGCGTGTAGTGCTTCTATGAGCGCAACCAGTTCTGCTGCCTGTGCAGAGTAATGCGACGGGAGGCGGTACTGTACTAATGTTTCAAACTCACCTTCCTCTAATCTCACTACTGCCATGCCAACATGTTTTTCTCCGGTGTCCGTATCAATTGATGCGGACCCATCCACAAAGTACACCTCCCCCTCGCTGAGAGCATTTTCACACACCACTGTGCCCTCCCCTCCTTCTCCTGTGTAGGTTGCGCAGTCGTGATTTAGCATATCTTCTACTGTGCATCTTCTGTGATGAATATGGCGGGGTTCACTGTTTTACATCTCACTATGTGAATGTTGGCGCTGGACAATATAATCTCGTATGCTGTTGCCCGCTGTGTGGTCAGTGTGCTTTTTGATCTTTCAAGTATTGCAAATAATGAGTGCTCCACAAACAATGTCACCGGGCATCCCATTACTATTGTGGCACTTTTTTCAATCGCAAATGCGGCTGCTGCGAGCGATTGTTCGCACGCGAAATGACCCTGCATTACGGCATCTAAAGTACCACTATAGTAAGCCAGGGGCTTGTGTCCTAAGGATGTCTTTTGTGTTAGCACCGCTGTCATAAGTGTTCCTTTGCAATGGGAAAATAGGTAAAATTCGTGTCCATAATCAGGGTTTGCTAGTACTGGAGCGCTTGGAATTAGTTCTTTCAGTGTTTTGAACGATGTGCTCATTTCTTCTGACCACTTTATTTTTACATTCTCCTGTTGTGCTTCTTTCAGTGCTTGTAGGAGGGGCCGGGTGTATGCTGCATAGTCTAGTATCCATGCTCGGCAATAATTGCACATCCCCAAAAATTTCTGCATATCTTTTACTGTTGTGGGTTCTCCTACCGATCTTATTGCCTCTACCCTGTCGGGAATTATTCTTTTTCCATCTTTCGATATGAGCTGTCCCAGGTATAGGACCTCAGGCAGACAATACTGTAGCTTCTCCTTGTCTACTTTGTATCCTTTGTTGGCCAGTAAAGTCAGGAGCGTTGTTGAATCTTTTCTACACGTTTCTTTGTCTTGTGCACACACCAATAAATCGTCCACATACTGAATAATCGTACTCTCTACTGATAGGTTCCCCAAGTCTTCATGCAATATGCGATTGAATATGCTCGGGCTTTCACAGTATCCCTGTGGCAGTCTGCAATGTTCATATCTTTTTCCCCCCAGTGTGAACGCTGTGAGGTATCTGCTCTCTTCAGCCAGAGGTATTGAGAAAAATGCGTTTTTCAAGTCCACCACTGTAAAATGTGATGCTGTTTTTGGGATACTGCATAGTATGGATGCAGGGTTCGGGACTAGAGGGAACTCTTTTTGTATTACATCATTGAGGGGGCGTAAATCCTGTATCATCCGCCAAGATCCCCCCTTTGCTTTTTTGATTGGATAAATACATGTGTTACATGGGGAGTTTGAAGGCACTATTATTCCTTGTACTAGTAGTGCATTTATCGTCTCTTTTATCCCTTCTTCAGCTTCACGGGACAATGGATACTGTTTAACTCTTGGTAAGATAGCTCCTTGTTTTAGGTTTATTCTCACAGGTTGTACTCCATGCAACAGCCCTACATCATGTGGGCCTGTTGTCCATAAATTGTCTGGTACTAGCCTCATGTCGTCATCAAAAAATGACGGTGGTGTTCCTACCACTGCCATCAATTGGACGGGGATCTCTCTGGCTTGGATCAAAATGTCACAGGGCATCGCTATTTCCATTACTATCTCACCATCTACTTCTGTGTCTGAAAAGAGATCCTCATCTGTTACCTCGCGTAGGGCAAGGTTGGCGTTTGTACATAGTACGGTGCGCCACTCACATCCTTCTCTGTCCATTCCAATCACAGCGATCCGTTTCGTTGATACCTGCACAGCGTGCAGATCCAACGACACCACTGATCCTGGTGTTGCATTCGGACACACTATGGGGCGGAAGAGGAATTCTGCTGGAATCCTCCAATCCATGTTTTTTAGCTCTGGGACTATGAGGGCCAAAGTCCTTAGCCCTGCAATAAACATCTCTTCCTTTCGTGGCAGCCCTCGTATTTCCTGTGTGGTTGTGTAGGCTTGCACTACCAACATTGCGCGCAAGGGACATATCCCGGGTGTAGAACACACTATTCCTCCTTCGGTAAATGATATGGTCATGTTAAGTTTACTCATAAGATCCCTCCCCAGCAAATTTATCGGGGACTGTTCATAATACAGTAAGGGTGCTTTTACGGTTTTGCCCCCTATGGTCACATCCAAAGCTTCTGTGTAAGGAACTTCATTTACAGCCCCAGAGAACCCCTGCGTCTCTAACTTCCTGTTAGATAACGGGAATCGGCCCTCTCTGACACATGATTTCTCCGCTCCCGAATCAACCATGAATATAAATTGCCTGTCTCCTATCTGCGCCCCCACCAATGGTTCCTCTGCTGCACTGTGGGTGGTAGATAGAACTGGACACGCAAGTGTTCTCTGTGGGCTGTCCTATGCGGGGTGTCTCATGGCCCCCCCTTCATTAAATACGTTACCTGAGACCACTGACATGCCGTTATAAGGTGCTGGTGCGGGGGCCCCGTTAGCTGCTGTCGCGAAAGGGTTGCCTGGTGTATATTGCATGCTGTCGTTGTTAAGCATGTTTTGTGGGTGGTTCTGTGTTCTGTATTGGGGTCCTTGTTGCTGGCTCGTGTTACCCTGGCTTGGCTCTCTCAGTTGCTGCTGTCCCATCGGAAGGCCATATGGGCTTCCCGGGTGGGGATGGCCGTACTGTTCTACCTCCTGGAACCCGTTGTTTTGTCTACTTCTGCACTCCCTGGAGTAATGTCCCCATCGCCCACAGTTCCAGCAACTCCCCTGGGGGCCCCGGGGACCCTGCCATCCACTTCCTCCCATTCCTCCGTACCCCTGTGGTCCACCTCCTCTTCTGCTCCTGTACCCACCTCGTCCCCCTCGAGGGGTCCACTCTTGCCACTGCGGACCTCCACCCTGCTCTTGCTCGTTCCACTGCCGCTGTCCTGTTCCTGCCCAATTAGTTGCCATCCTTCCTTGTATCGCTATCAGCCCCTCCTCTTCCTCATCTCCCTCCCTACTGTGTGGGAGCGCGGCTACTGCTGCTGCAACCTTCACTAACTTTGACTGTACTAACTTCGCCTCGTCTGCCAATCTTTTCTGCGCCACCTCCTTCTCCCTCTCCTTTATCCTTTTACAATGGTGTACTATTATGCTTTGAATTTCTGGCCATCCCTTTGCTTCAATACCTGCTATCTTGTCAAGTGCCTTCTGCACTTCCTTTGGGAGCCCTCTTTTTATAATGAAGTAAAATAAAGATGTCGATTGATACCAGGGCGTGCCCGTTTCTGCTCTCCACATCTCTTGGACCCGAAAAATGTAATCCATAGCCTCTTCCCCATCATTCATTGCACACTGCATCACCGACTGCAAGTCCGGTGTGTCTGGGAATGTTTCGCGTAAGGCATCCCACACCCTGGCACGCACCGTGTTAAAGGATGCCCCATCATGGTGGTCGCAGTCTAACGTTACTCCCGGGAAACCGGCTTTAACCCATACCCTCTCGGCCTGGTCACCTACCGCTGATACCAGTAGACTTCTCACATCTCCTATGGCTAGGGGTACCCCGGCAGTATGTTTCTCGAAGGCATATATCCACTTACTTGCCCCTCCTGACAACGGGGGCAATAACTTCAATAAATTTGCCTTATCCATCTGTGCCCACGGGATATAGTTAGGCCTCCCTCCTCCCCTGTGTATTAATGGGAGCTGTAGTCTTCCTTTTGTCGTTCCGTCCGGACCCGGTTGATCTGTTGATGTCCCTAGTGATGCCATTTTTCCCACTCTGTTCCTTAGTCGCCCCGTCCACTCATTGTCCAGGGTTCTCAGCGAACACGTACCTTCCCCCCCTTCGCTTCCCCCTCCTATCGCCATACTCAACCTGTCACTTTCTTCTACCTCGTCCCTTATGTCACACAGCAACTCCTCTCTAATTCCCCCCCGCCTTTCTTCGCTTGCACTATCTCCCTCTCCGGGTCCTACTTCTATTATTCGCGTTGGTTCTTCCTCAATTCTGAACAAAATCTCGCCTTTTTTCCACCCCTCTTCGGGCTTTCTATTTTCACCTAGCGCTCTTGACGTACGCCCTGATCTAGGTGCATCTAGTGCTGTCCGTTCACATATGTCTTTTATCCTCGAGAGCTCATCCTTTGCTATCGTCAGTCTTGATTCTAAATCATCTGTGAGCTTCTCTATGTCCACCCTTTGTGTACCCGCCTGTCCTCGCTCCCTTGTACTTTCATAAGGTGGGGGTGCAGTGGGCCGGTGGGGTGTGGTAGTTGTCGGGGGAGGCACATACGTTGGGTCACTGTATCCTTCTGCGGGTACAGGTTTCTTTAATATCGGGTATAAACTTATTACCTCTACTGGTGGTGTGACACCTGGCAATCCTTTGATATCTTTCTGTAATACCAGTGGATTGTCTGTAGTAGATGGGAGATCAGGATTTGGTGCTGGCGCTTTAGGCGGTGGCACCTCTTCGAATAACCGCCAAAGATCTAATATTTCCCTCCTATTCTGCAGCTGTTTCCCTCGGTACTTCAAGAAAATGCATGTCATCACCATATCTAGAACGCTTTTGTCAAATGACCCTCCCTCTGGCCATATCTGGGGTAGCCCCTCTCCTTTCAGCTCGGTTACCCATTGGTCGTGGTATTTCTTAATCCGCTCCGCGTGCCCTGGAAGGCTTTTACAAATATGTGATAATGGTGTTTCAGGCCCCATCTCTGTGTGCCCTCCTAGTGCTTATGTGTCTCTCTATCTCTACAACTCCAATGGTACTGTAGTATCGATATTACTTTTTGTATTCTACTTCACTTCCAGTGTTATGCTCGCTTGGGCTCTCCCTCCCTTAATTGTCCAATACAAAAACTGTCTGTACACAATTTCTACTTTGTTCTCTTCGGGGGACACATACAAGAGCAATCCATCATTTATTTTGACACTATCAACCCGGAAATCAAAGGGTACCCACTCACGTTACTTTCTCAGCGTTGCTTCAAAAAGAATTTTTATCCGGTCACACTTACCATGACCATTTGACAATTATACATTTATAGCCGTTTTACACATTTGCAACGACAAAGTCGTCCCTTGACACATACGAGGCGCACACACCTCTTGGTAACACTCCGTACACCAGTCACGCTGCCCTCCCTTTCCTCCCTAGCCGGCTGTCCCTGTCTATCTTGCTTAGCACATGTGCATATATTTATAGGTTTTAACCTTCTCTCCCCCCTCTAGTAGGACCCTTGTTCTCTTATTTTTCTCCCAAGTTTGTGCTAATTCCGTTTTTATTCTCCCCCTACCCCTAAAGAAAAAGAAAAAGAAGTAGTAGCGATCACTAATATATTCTCAGTGCCCCCTTTTGCTGAACACTTTTATCTTGTATTTCACTTCGTCATATATTCCCAGCACTAGTCAATATAGCACTATGCGGCGCCGCCTTCCACCCCCTTTCGGAGCTAGGTTCCCGTCACTTCTATCTCTTTTTTCACCTCGTAATCCTAATGGCCATATGCAAAGAAAAAGAAAGAAAATTTTAGAGTAATCCTTAGTATATCTTCGTACCCCCTTCTCGTTCCCTGTCCTACCCTTCTCTCCCCGCTCCCTTTACAATCGCTCACACTCAGTACTCACGTGCCCGTCTTGAACCGATAGTCTCCGAAACTGGGTCCGTCCAGGCAGTGTCACCGGTAACTCAACGGTCAGCCCCGGCTCCGGCGAGCGGCACTCAAAGGGGATTTTTTTCCAATCGGGATCCCGTACCCTTTCTCATTGAGTGCGCACTTCTTAGTGTGCCGGTCGCCGTTGGCGGGCAGCCTCCCGGAGCCGGCTCACCGTGCGTATCCCTTTTCGACCGGAGATTCTCGTGCCAAACGGGGACGGTTATAAGGAGTTTTAGGAAGAAATAAAAATCACGCTATCGGGGTCACCACTGAAGGCAAGCGTCCCCAAACAGCACGATCCTCCCCGCAATGAGAGACAATGAAGGACTCTCCCAAAATGGGAATAAGGCCAAGACAGAGTGCGGGTGAGCGTAAATGGGAGTTTATCAATCAGAATTGGGCATGCAAAGAACTCTGCAAACTCCGAGAGCGCTCTGTCTGACAATAGCAAAGACAGGCGTATATATTTACAGAAAACGTCATCAAAACCTACATACTATAGGGGGCACAAGTTCATTGGGATTGGGTGGCGACGACTAACTATAGGTGCTGCTGCGGCGTGGTTGGTCTTGGCTGAAGGACGTCACTGGTCGCCCTCGTGGGTTGGGCTGGGCCTGGCCGGGTGGCGGAGTTCATCCAGGCGGTGTTGTGGGGCCATCGTGGCCGGTGGCAGAGATGAATGTCTCTTCCTGACTTATTAGCCCTATGCCATGCACACCGCAGTCATTCGAGCATTTTTAGTACTCTCTTCTTCAGTAAATCTTACAATAGGTTATGCAACAGGTTAATGCAACACAGGCGGAATGCACCTTGTGCGGGGACTGGAGGCAATACGTCAGGGTATAGTCACTAGAGTCCAGTTGACCGGGGCCATAGGTCGAGGGGCTAAGCTTCAGGGCCTGGCACGGGCGGTACATGTCTTTTTGCCTTGTTAGAAGTTGTTATGGATGTTCCGCTGTGTGTTGTCAGAGTGTTGGGTGTCTTTATTGCACAGGGCCATAAGTCTGAGGTGGTCTGGTGGGTTGTGAGGTTTACGAGGGGGAGCGCGTACGTTCAGGCAGAGGTTTACTGCTGTGCTGTAAATAATGCAGGTGGCGGGTGGTGGCCTTGGGCGCTACAGAGGGGGTTACAAGTCTTTGAAGCTCCAGGCTGGTTTGGGGGAGGTAAAGCAGCGCGGCGCGGTCTCTGCTCTCATGCCTTTGGCAGCCTTCACAGGGTGGGAGGGGGAATGGCCTTGCAAATATTTCACAAAGGTATCTCCCTCGTGTGTTGCTGAATACAAGTAAAAGACATTGCAAATATTTGAACACTTTCCATAATACTTATTTAAAATCACGTCAAAACATGCTTTTAACCTTTGCTGGGTGCGTTTTGATTATACCCAGATCGAGCATCATATTTGTACATTACACTCTAGCAGCTACAGTGTTTCAGTTACATGCATATACATTTGCAGTAAATGAGGTAGTGGTTAGATCAGTGGGGTACACGAAAAACGATCCGCCACCGTTTGTGACGGTGGCGGCATATGAGAGGCTCAGACATTCACACATGATACGTGCACTCTCGCGTATTCTTTAATGAGTTCATAGTATAGTTGCATCCGCTTTCTCGTGTACTCTAGCAGCATTAGCTTTAGTTATGGCGCGAGCCCATGGGGTGTGAGTATCTCAGCAATACGTGTAACAAATAGATTCTTGGTGTGTTCCTTTGTTATTAGCATCCAACTGCAATGGTGTGTGTTCATTGTTGCTTATATCATGGGGGCATGATCTCTTTTAGTTATACATCTTACAGGCTCATATAATGTAAGGGATTATATGAGAGGAAAGCATCCCTTGCAAGTAGTTTAAACATGAATATACGAAGATTGTCGGGCCTGTGACGACCATTTTTATTGTTCATTTCATCTTGCCTAAGCCTGCTGGCCGGGTCATGCTGGGAGCGAGGATACGATACACTACGGAAGGTGACTGTTACAATGTTAGTGCATTACGCTGGCTCATGTCCTTCTGGTTCGTGGGAACGGGCTCGCAGCGGATCTACCAGGGTGCTGCGGCAACAGGGATGTTCTCCAAGGGTGGGGGCCGCGCTGCAGTGCGCTGAGCTCACACCATTTTTACTGGGCAGAGAATGGTTTTTGGGCCTAACTAAATTTGTGTTGTGATCAATAGATGTGGGCATTCGATACGTGCGGGCAATGTCTCCAGTGGGCGTGCCCTCTACCACCTGGGCCCGGGTGGCACGAGGAGACGCCCAAGAGAGCCACAGTCCTCACCTGGGGAGAAAGTGCAGGCGAGGGGGGTCGTCTTGGACCAGTCCTCCCCTACACAAGCTACCTTAGAGACAGACCAAGGCTGTAGAATCAGGAGACACGGAAGAATAGTTCTGTGTGCTGAACTGACGATGAGTCAAGGTTGGCCCTGAATTAAGAATGCTATTTTAAGGAATAACCACAGAGCACAAAGGGAGTTACATAGATAAGCTCGGAATGTGCGATATTCCTCATAGATTGAAGAAGAAGAAAACATCTGCAGGAGCCAAATGTTGGTCAATTAAAAGTGTACAAAGTTCATATGAGATAGAGTGAGCAAGTCTCTAGAGGGCATGCACACCCTGCATAATTGAATAAAATAGCAGTAAATAGAAGGTCGAAATGGACAAATCCGTGGTCTGCTAACATGAGATTGTGAAGAAGAGAACAAGGGCTAGTCATTAAGCCTGAGATGAAGATAGTGGTGTGCTCACACTCCCTTGAATGTTCCAGGACAGTGAGCAGGCTGC
The DNA here is from genome assembly GCF_040938575.1 of Ambystoma mexicanum. Lineage (NCBI taxonomy): Eukaryota > Metazoa > Chordata > Amphibia > Caudata > Ambystomatidae > Ambystoma > Ambystoma mexicanum. The sequence continues at coordinate 286,880,123 of NC_090932.1, read as the reverse complement.
AAGGTCAACTTCAAATGAAAGACTTTGGCTTATGGCCGACCAATGAGCGATGATGGACTAATTAGGAAAACAGTGAGTAGTCTGACGGGATTCAGACACCTACATTTTGTTTCACGTACATTCTGCTAAAGAGCTAAATGTCCCAGCTCGAAATAGCATGTCAACCGATCCGTGGGTTTGAAGGGCAACCTAACATACAATGTTGCATAGACCAATCCACTGCTTTTCTTGTCCGCTATAATCAGTACTATACGTATTTAGAGGTAGTTCAAGGCGTGCCCTACAGACAAGGGGCAGCCAATGATGCACTAATCTTTATATTTTCTATACGTAGATATGATCCCTTAACCAATCCCTTCCCTCAATAATAATAATAATTTAGCATTTATATAGCGCTACAAACCCTCAGGTATCTGAGCGCTGCTTATTATTACCCACGGTGTGTGGTGCTCATTTATCCACCTCAGAAGGATGAAAGGCTGAGTTTGGCCCTGCCGGGATTCAAACCTGTGTCCAGGTTCTGCACAGATGTCAAAGCGAGCGCTCTACTCGCTGTGCTATCGGACGGCAATAGGTTTTGTATTTTGCGACATAGAATGATAGATGACGAATATTGGGATTATAAAACAGCTACGTTGTGAGTGTGAATGCATCAGTCCGATGCATGTCCCCTTCTTTATTAAATGAGAATAAAGTAGTACTTTGCCATGTTCCTTGAGTCTGTCCGATTATTTGGTCTTAGATCATTATTTGTAATTCCATCTAGCACAAAAGACGCTTGAAGGTGCTAGAGCACATCAATATCCAGATATCATGGGAATTGTAGTCTGAAACATCTTGGGAACCAGAGGTTGCAGACCCGTAAAAGGGCTGTGTCTCAATATCAGGAGACTGGAGAGGCTGGTCAGACCAGACTACCTCAGCTAATTATGGGACAAATTTAGTTAACATTTGTCACAGACCTAACTTATTTAACATAATAGACCTTTAAAAGCACTTCACGATGGAACCCACCTGCTTCTGTTCACTGTAATAATAGCTCTTATTACCCGATTTAATGATTTTCAGTTTAGCAAACTCCGAAGGATGAACTACTGAAATTCTCTGTCAAGGTCGGAGGCAAGCATTATGCTTCACTTCATTCTTGCCAGTCGCTAGCAACTCTTCAAAACGTACAAACTTCTTTTTTTTTTTGTTTACAACAGTAATAAACAGCACAACTTGAAAACTTTGCAAAAAAGTTATATATAACGTGGCAAGAACGGCCATAACAGGAAAATGGACGATGGATCGTGTCGAAGTCAACCAATTCAACTACTCCCCGTTCTCCCAATTAGTCCATCATTTCTCATCATCTTTTGTTTGTAGTTGACTTTGCAGCCTGCTCACTGTCCTAGAACATTCAAGGGAGTGTGAGCACACCACTATTTTCGTCTGAGGCATAATGAATAGCCCTTGATCTCTTCTTCAAAATCAAGTGTTAGCATACCACAAATTTGTCCATTTCGACCTTCTATTTACTGCTATTTGATCTCATATGAACTTTGTTTGCTAAAACTGTCCATACATCCCTGAAGGGAGACTGGGTTCTGCCCCTGCTAATAAAAATGCCCCTAGTCCCCAGCATCCCCACAAATGACCAACCATCCCATCATGACCATTCTGTTCATCCTCAAGAGCCTTGACCGAGCCGCCTACATCCAGGTACAACAATACCTTGAGAACAATCATATTCTGGTTATCCACCAGTCAGGATTCCACCCCAAAATAAATCTGCCCTCCTCAACTTGAAAAATCAACTTGATGTAATTAAGGATGCCGACAAACCTGCCCTACTTATGATGATGGACCTCTCAGCAATATTTGACCTTGTTGACCACCAGACACTTTGCAACCACCTCTCATCAACAGCCAGCCTCTAACCATCAGCCACCGACTGGATCATATCCTAGCTGGTTGACAGATCCTGCCGAGTCTTCATTGATGACCACGCCACCTCACCAATGCCAGTAACATATGCAGTCCCCCAAGGCTCCTGCCTTTCCCCCACACTGTACAACATTTATACAAAACCCCTCTTCGATCACCTCAACCTATCCTACACGAACTATGCCGATGATGCCCAACTCCTCATCCCCTATCAGGCTCCTGCACCCAAGATGCTGCAGCAGTCAAAGCAATCTACAAAGACATCAAAATTGGATGGCAACCCACCTGCTATGTCTTAATGATGACAAAACTGAAATCCTGATTGCTGGCTCCCACTCCACAATCTGAAACATAGACCCAGCATACAAGGAGTTCAATATTTATGGTAACCTGATTCCCAACTCATCTGCAGCCAAGACACTGGGCGTTTAACTTGACTCGACTGTTGATCTCTTTCTCCAAGTAAACTCCATTGCCTCATCCACTACATATACCACCGAACTGCTCAATGCCAGCGAGCCCTTCCACTCCACCCCAAACGATTTTACGATAGCAAGAGACATCAAAAGAGCTGGATTACTGCAATGCTCTATTTGCAGGAACCTCTGAACGTAATCTGAGCAAATTACAGATTATCCAAAACAATGCCCTACGTGCTACCACAGGTCTATCCAAGCATGACCACGTCACCGAAGTCAGAAAAGATGCTCACTGGCTTCCGATCCATGAGAGGATTACATTTAAAACCTTATCCATCATGCACAGATGCCTCTCCAACACTGCCCCAGTCTACCTCTCTCAACGGGAAGAAAGATGCACCCCACACTTAGATATACAAACTGCCACCTAGTCAAAGTCCCCAGCTTCGGATGCAAATCCGCTGGAGACTCGAGCTTCCATTTCGTGGCCATAAAACTATGGAACCAATGACTTGAGAAAGGAGCCCGCATAGTGGACATTCAGAAAAAAACCTAAAGACCTGGATGTTCCTTTAAAGCACCACGTGCCTACACTCAATCATCCACCAACTTCGCTTCAGTGTACTGAAACTATTATACTTGACCTTCCATGTACCCCCCAACATCTCTCCCAACCCCTCTTCTTCTGCTGTTTTTTTTCCTTATCTATCAATATAACGAACACCCAGATACCTAAGGGTTCAGCCTGCTGTAACAAATGCAAAAATAAATAAATAAATACATTCAAGAGATTGGACTACCAATCACCAAGAGCTTCTTCACTTGTGTAGTTTTCCTCTCTTTCCAGTCTTAACCATCCCAGGCTCCTTCCCCTCTATGTCATGTCCTGTTCAGGTCCTTTCCTCTTCTTTTTCTGCTCTTCAAGCAGATAAGTACCTTCCCTTAAAAAAGATTTCCCAAAAGTACAGGAAGTACAGGAAGTTTACCAAGAGCTTGAAATTCCAGTTAAATAGAAAGGATAGCCATAATACTCTGGAATGTTTTAAAAATAGTAATTCATCAACATTTTGCAAATTAACAAACTTGGTAATAGGAAATTGTGTATGTAATGATTCTTGTATAGAAGAACACACTTGAGTTCAGTCTTGCCAACATTTTTGTGCCAAACCTGATAATGAGACTCCAATATCTTTTTCCAATATAAACTGTTCACCATATTTGTATTGTTAATGAACAAAGGAGAATATTCAGGTGATCAACTGTAAGGTAGGCCTGTCTCCCTTCACTATTAAAAATTATCCAGACCTTTGGACCAACATTTTGTTTCTGTTGTTCATGGAAATATTAGCAAAGTCGCATGTTCTCTTACCTGGAAACAATAATTTATTATTCCAATTTTTAAAAAAGAGGATTGCTTACATCCTGCTACTTACAGGCCAGTTGCCTTCTTAGATGTGATCGGTAAGATATTTGCATCTATGCTGTTGAACGATCTTAAAGTCTGGGTTAATAAACTGGGTATTTTATCTAGATTCCATGTGGGATTTAGGCAATATTTTGGTTCAACTTTAACTGGTACAACAATGTCCCATTTATTGCCCGAAGTTAAAAAAAGGGTCAATTTGCACTATATGTATTGCTTCAATGCACATGACCAACACCTTTGATCATGTCAATCGGAGGAAATTATGGGAAAAACTTTTGAACTGGAAAATCCCGGGCAACCAAGTGAAAATGCTACCCCTTCTTTAGCAGGACACATCATTGAGACTAAAGCTGATAATAAGGAATGGTTCTTTAATTAGACCTATTGGTACATATATTGGACTGAGGCAGGGCTGTGTCCTTGCATCGCTACTTTTTAATCTTTATATATGGGACATTTTTGAGCAGCGCGCCAGCTGGAGAAGACCCTCCAGGTGAGCTCCTGCACCCGCTACAGGTCTTTCAGGCCCAGCCCCCGGGGATCCATTTCTTCCGCATTGGTTTGTTTTCCTCTCCCCTCTCCCTTACCATCCACAATCCAGCCTAGTTCCTTCCCTCGCACCCCTCCGGCCTGCCCCCTTCATCCTCAAGTTTGTCCGTGACCTGCTCACATGAGCTCAACACCACACAGGGACCTGGGAGTTTTCCTCAGCTGGCTGCGTCATCTAGGCCCTTTTTGAGCAGCGCACCATCTGAGGAAGACCCTCTATATGAGCTCCTGCACCTGCTGCAGGTTTTTGAGGCCCAGTCCCTGGGGATCCATTTCTTCCCCCTTGGTTTGTTTTCCGCTCCCCTCTCCCTTGATGCCCCCACTCCAGCCTAGTCCCTCCCTTCCCACAGCCCCAGCCTGTCTCCTTCACCCTTCCCGTGGTCCCTGACCTGTTCACATGACCCCAACACCGCATCTTCAGTGCCCCTCCCATGGCATCCTTGCTCGGGCAGCTGGCAAAGGGCAACACAGCAAAGGGCAGCTCCCTGGGGCAGCTCACAACCCCTCTTTGCCCTGTTTGCCCGTCGAGGCCCCAGCCATGCCCTAAAACTGTCTGCAGCCACCTTAAGGTAAGAGATAGTGACATTTGTTACATTTGCTACTGTTATGCAATTTATATCTCATAGTTGAAGTTAGGTGTTTGGTAGTCACTGCATGTTCTTAGTGTATAACTATTGTATTAAAGTTTCCTGCAGAAAGGGAAGATAGCCACTGATCCAAACTATATACAGGGTGCCAATGTATTGCACTTGGAAGAATGTATACATGCTGCCAATGAGTTGCACTTGTAGGATTTAATGAGGGTAGCCAATTAATTGCATTTAGAAAACTGTAAACAGGCTGGCAATGGTTTGCACTTAGAAGAATGTATACAGGCTGCCAATGTGTTGCACTTGCAAGATTATATGAGGGTAGCCAATGTATTGCACCTGGAAGAGTGTATACAGGCTGCCAATGTGTTGCTTTGGAGGATTTAATGAGGGTAGCCAATTAATTGCATTTAGAAGAATGTATACAGGCTGCCAATGTGTTGCACTAAGAAGTTTGTGTGAGGGTAGCCAATGTGTTGCACTTAGAAGAATTTATACAGGCAGCCAATATATTGCACTTAGAAGATTCTATGAGAGAAACCAAAGTATTGCACTCAGAAGAATGTATTCAGGCTGCTAATGTGTTGCACTTAGAAGAATGTATACAGGCTGCAATGTGTTGCACTTGGAGGATTGTACGAAGGTAGCCAATATATTGCACTTAGAAGAATTTATACAGGCTGCCAATGGTTTGCACTTAGAAGAATGTACAGATGTATCGTCTGATGGAGACCTTGCTTCCTATGAGTCAGTGGAGTCAGGACAGGGCTACTCTTTGCTGAAGCTTTTGCAAATTGTGCATTGTCCTCGGAGAGGAGAAGAAGTTTACTATTGAAAATAGATAACATTTTAGGAGACTTTGCTTCCTATGAGTCAGGGAAGTCAGCACATGGCTACTCTTTGGTGAAGCTTTTGCAAAAGAAATAAACACATTTGTGATGACATTTACAGTGCTACAGAAAGTTCAGTCCTGCTCCATCTAGTTTTTGCCGGGACCAGCTGAAACAGAGGTCGCTTGGTCGGTCTATATAATTCATAAATAAGACCTCAGGGAGCTAGAGATCAATACTGGGAGACTAGATAGCAAGACTCTTTCTTCTCATGCCGCAGCAGGAGTTCAAGAGGCCACAAAGGAAGAGGATACTACAGATACTAGGGAGCCAATACAGGAAAGAGCTCCAAGCGAGTGTTACCACCCTGTGGGAGGCAGAACAGAGCCTGCGTCCCTTGTTACATTACCGAGTTCAATACCTTCATGACACGGGCCCCCTAGATCAAAAAAGAGGGTCCCAATCCACCCAACAAACAGGAGTGAGAATTATAGTCTACTTAGATGATATTCTCATCCTGGCGCCAGACAAGCAAACACTTCAGGAGCAAGTACAGTTGGCAAGCACACTCTTGACACCCCTAGATTTTCTAATAAATCAGGAGAAATCAGAACTTACTCCAAGCAGGTGTCTGGAGTTTTTAGGTTTCATGATAGACACTAGGAAAGCAACTCTGAAGTTGCCAGCTCAGAAGAGGAGGGCAATTAAAAAGGAGTTAAGAAGAGTCCTCAGGAAGAAGAATATCTCGCTTTGGAGTCTAGCCAGGGTAGTGGGACTTCTAGCCTCCTCGATCCAGGTCTTTTTTCCGGGACTGCTGCGCTACAGAGCACTGAAGAGGTTGAAGATCAGACATCTTCAAGGAGGGGTGAAGTATCATTGTCTGAACCCCCAGATGAGGAAGGAAGAACAGAGCTGCATTGGTGGCTTAATAACATGGAAGCGTGGAACGTTCTAGCCATCCTTGGAGATGTACTGGAGTTAGAAATAGAATCAGACGTGAGCAAATCAGGCCCGGGTGTGAGATGTGGACAGCTGGAGATGGGCGGCAAACGGTCACAGTCTGAATGAGGCCTACTCATCAACTGCTTGGAGCTATTAGCAGGTTCCTTTGCAGTTAAGACTTTCACTAGAGGCAGGGTGCTGCTGCATACATCTCTGGATGGACAACATATCAGCAGTATGATACATCAACTGGTTGGGAGCTTGGTCCAAGATACTGGTGGAGCTGGTGTAAGACTTCTGGCATTACTGCCTGGAGAGGAAGATCTTGATCATAGATCAGAACGTAGTGACAGAATGGAATTCCTGTTAGCTGCAAGATTCCAGTGATTGGATGTTACAGAGAGAAGTATTTGTGGGGTTACGAGAACTATGGCGGCCACTAGATACAGACCTGTTTGCATCCAGGTTAAACACAAAGATTCCCAAATATTTCAGCTGGAAATTGGACCCAGGAGGTAATGGTAGAGATGCATTACTACATAATTGGAGCAGAGCAGTTAATTATGTGTTCCCTCGATTCATGATGCTACCCCGGGCACAGCAAAGATACGCAAAGAGAGAGTACAATTAGTGATAGTGGTGGCCGCCTTGTCAGTGTGCGAGGGCGAGGCCGCCACAATAACGGCCAGCACCACCTGGTGGTGTCTGATCAAGTGCCTGGTAGGGTTTTGGATTGGGTTGATAGAGGATGGAGGTGGCTGGGGTGTCTAGTCAAATGGTCGACAGACAAATGGTCGACAGAAAATGGTCGACAAAATTTGGTCGACAGGTCAAATGGTCGAATTCTTTTTTTATTTATATATATATTTTTTAGGTTTTGGTTTAGGGAAAAAAGGGGTTTTTAGCAAAAAAAGGGGGTTGGGGGGGACCGGGGGGACCCCCCAAAGAAAAAATGTGAAAAAACAAAAAAAACAAAATTCGACCATTTGACCTGTCGACCTTTTGGTGTCGACCATTTGTCCTGTCGACCATTTAGATTCGACCAAATGACCTAGAACCGCTGGCTGGACTGCCCTCTGTTAAACTTTTCAGGTTGCCAAGCATTCTTGGCCCCTAGTTATTCTGTTAAGTTTTAATTTTTTTTTAAAGAATCATATAGTATAATACCACCTATAAAAAAAGTTTTTTTCAGGAACATGTACAGCTAGGAAATTGATATTGAACAATAATAAATCCCAGAGTTCTTAGATCGTCCTTTGTCAGATGTGAATAGTTTATCAAGTGCATATTCATGGGACTGGGACACAAAACCTGGTTGCCAGTAATCAACTATGCTTAATGTTATGAACCTGTTGGCTCCTTACATGTTCGGCAATGAATGCCAAGTTGCACTTAAGCCCCAACGTCTTGACTCTGTTTGCCCCAAATTTGTCGGGAAATGAATGCCCAGGACTCCAAAACCAGGGCCTAGTAGCAATTATGTTCTAACTATATGATTGGACTTGATCTTTGACTTCCACCAGGTATGCAGTATGTCCTCAGATCATGTGATGTTTATGTTTATTTGTCTGGAAATTAATGCCCAGAACTCCAAACCCAGTGCTGAGTAGCACTTATGTTCTAACGCTACTATTGAACCTGCTCTTTGTCTTTTACTGGGTATGCACTATGCTCTCCAATCAGGTGAGGTCTCTAGCACGTTTAGCTCTCGTAAGGGACAATGAGGCGGTGTAACTCACAACTCAAACCATAAACTACGAAGGGAATACTCAACCATTCGCTGTAAACGAATACCCAGAACTCGGAAGCATGGTCCCATTAGCACTTACGCTCTGACGTTAGAAATGGACTGGCTTTTTTTCACTGTCAAGGTACTATACTCTTAAATCAGGTGAGGAATCTAGAAAGACAAGTTCATGTAAGTGACGGCACTGAACTGTTGCCTAATATTCAATACTCAAAACGTACATTAGACCGGGAATAACCAACCATCTGCTGCACCAAAAAATGTCAGACAGGCAAAGCATTAACAGCACCGTCTGGTTTGATGTTGGACTTTCAGGCTCAAAGAGTATTCAACCACATATCTAGGAAGTAATCTTAATATCGATAGAACAGAAATGGATGTAACCGCACATTGAGAATGTGTTAACCTATAAGCAATTATTCGCTCAAGTAGACACAGGGATGACCATAGGCCTGCAATGGCTTGGCCCAGTATAGGTTTAGCCGGGGAAAGATACGGCCAAGCTTGGCGAACAGAACTAACTCCACACTAGACCGAACATTTTCCTGGAGAACTAAAGCACCAAACCTCTCAAATAGGGAGCAATAGTTACCTCGGCAGGCACTGGAAGGTAATTAGGAACAGGGGAACTCATCCAACTGCACAGATATTCACACATACCAATATGCTAACTCTCTCCTCAATGAACAATAGAATGTAACTATACCCCAGGATTAAATTGGCCTAGCTGCGCACATAATTATACACCACCATGCATACCTCAGCAATCTTTAGAACACAGCTACACCCCATGAATACAATTGGCTTTGCTGCACATATAATCTCGTATTCAAGCACCACCTCCACTAGAATGCAGCTAACCCAAAGACTAATCGGCCTTGCTGCACACATACTACTGATCTCATACAACCTTCACACCACTCCTAGCATTAGAATACAGCTACCCACCACGAGAATTCGGCCAGGCTGGACACATGTAGTGCACACATGCACTACTTACTACCATACTTTTTCCACTGACCTGGACTGTGATCCCCAAGAGCGTTTGACCCACAGTTCTTTCAGATCAAAGGTAAAAAGACGTTATACAAAAGCCCAATAACATAACAAAAAAACAAACGCACAACCGGAAGTGCTAGAATTAAAATAATTAAAAGGCTCATCAACGTAAATGAGTGGACTTGGAATTCCATGCTACCAATAACCAGATAGTGACTGGGGAGCAGACTGTAAGTATTCTTGCAAAGGATAATAGAAAACACTGAAGAAGACAGTCGGTGTAGCCTATTCTTGTCCACACACAAACAATAGAATTCCAACATATCCGGATAAGTATTATCACACGTTTGTTTCAAACATAAAAATTAAAACAAATCAGTTGCATTAAAAGAACAGCTGATGGTTGTTGCGGGCAATGAGATTCTGCAGTTTTTTTAAAATTAGAAGTTTAGAGGGGCAGTATTAATTAATCATATACGGAGCAACAGTTAAACATTCGTTATTGTTGCAAAATTGTAATAACTATGCTTCATGTAGGGTGAATTTCCAGTGCTGTCTGTGCCCCAGAATCAAACTGTCACGTGTACATATGGCACTGCCTGCTTATGTGCCACTGGCAGTACATCTGTGTCTCTGGGTAGCAGAGGCACTCTCCGGCATTGAAAGAGGATTGCCATTCAAATCACCTGATACGGCCTGGCAACCATTTCTGATAACCGTGCAATGTTTGCCATCTTACCTTAACCATTAACACCCTTAGAACAGGCATCAACTAATCAGGAAACAGGTAATGCAGGCAAAGGTGCTTTGAAACAATATGTTCTTATAGTATAAGCGCCTAACAAGGAAACAATAAATAAATAAATACATCAAAGCAGGTCCCCACCATAATTATAAGCCTACCTTTGGTGCTCTACCGTGATCAGCGTCTAAGGTAATATTTTCCTCAGCCCTCCAGCCTGACTCTCCTGCCTAGGCCGCCATCCTTGCAGTTCCGTGGCCATCACCATCTGCCCTGGTAAGGTTGTTCATTCAGTGGTGCCTCACTTTGCGCCCTGCGCTGTCCCTGCAAATGAGGCATCCCACACCATGCTACCAATGTACAGCGCACTGAGCCATTGCTTTCTCTTCAAATCTGCTGATTTTTCACCTCAACACACACTTGGGATGGACCCGGTCTAATGGCCTAAAGGGCTGTAGTTGGGCACTTCATGGCCGGTAATGGCCCTAAGCCCTTGGTGAAGGCCATACTGAACTGGTCAACAAACCCCCCACTGTGGTCATTAATGTCTCAGTGATTTTAGGGAAGGAAGAGTTATTATTCAGATATTTTTCAACAAGCAATTTAGCACCATAAAAATGTGTCAAAACTTAATTGGTCTGTCAGACAACTATACAGGGGCTTTTGGTGGTTTCCTACCAAGGACATGTTTCATAAACTTGCTCCTTCCTTTCTTTACCAAGCTGCCATAAGTACATGGTCTTCAATGCGCAAAACCTGGAAACACACCTTCTGGTCTTATCATCTTTTCTTAATTGCAACTGATCAGTGGCAGCTTGGAGTTTTTGGTGTGCTGGATCCAGTTGCTCGAAAAGGTGCTGTGTATATTTCAGGAAACTGTTGATTCTTGCTCCATTTGAAATCACCCTGAAATACAAGTGACTGGCCAGTCCAGTGTTTTTGTGCAGGGAAGTGCATGAACCAGAATGGCAATATGCTGGTTCCAATAAGGTTTATCTTTGCCTCCAAGGATGCACAGCATGTCTAGGAATATATGTTTGAACTATTCAGACTGGGCATCCCCTTCAGGAAGATACTGTGACGTTCTGTTCTTTTGTATTCCAATAAGTTCTAACATTTACTTGTCAAGTTTGCATTCGAGGTCGGGCCACTGATTGTAAAGTGACATGAGTCTGCCAACCTTCAGAACTTTTCCTGTAATAGTTTATTAATGTCTGAGTACTTCTGGTGTTTTGGAGGACCAGCCTATACATAACTTGGGAAGTGGTCCATGAGTACGAGAATGTTCCCATACTGTCCATTTCTAGGCACTAAAAGTCAATGCAAGCCCGATCCATTGATGTAGCGCTCCCCAGATGTTGCATGTATGAAACTGATCTTACTTCTGTTTTATGGGCTTTGCGGTGGGTGCAATGACAGCAATATTCCTCTGCATCACGCCCAGCTATGGCCAGTAATTTGTCATTCTGGCTGTCCCTAGGTGTCAGTGCTGCTCCTGCTGGGTGCACAGGATTGAGTGGAAAGACATTCTGGGAACAACTAGCTGATGTAGTAGGCGGTCCTTGACGTGAATTGTTTTTTTTTATTGATTTTTGTTCGAAATGGGGGTGTTCCTCCCAACCCCCCTTTTTTAATTTTTTTGTGTGTTTTACCCTTTTTTTTTACTCCCGGAACCCAAAATAAACATACAATTAAAAAAATAAAACATTTGATTACTTTTTTTTCAACTTTTATTTTCTCGACATTATGGGCCTCATTACGACCCTGGCGGTAAGGGGTTTACGCCAGCGTTAGCTGCGCCGACCCCTTACCGCCAATTACGAGGTCCCCTAGCGCCATGGTGCTTTTAACACCTGCTTTTAGCAGGTGTTAAAATCCATGGCGCTAAGGGACCATGGAGTTAATTACGCCACCGTAATTTACGGTGGCGTAATTAACGCCTTCCCCACTCCCATTATGCCCTATGGGGCAAAAATGGGAATGGGGAAGGGTAAATGGGGATTGGGGACTTACCGCCCCGCCAAGGTCGGAATGGGGCGGTAAGTCCGCCAACCACCATGGCGTAAACGTAGTTTACGCCATGGTGGTAAAGTCACGGCCCAGGCGGTAACTTACCGCCTGGGTCGTAATGAGGCCCTATGTCTTTCGACATAATGTTTTCGACTTTTTGACTGCACACCCTCAGGAAGTCATGCTGGAAGGTGCACTCTCTTTCCTTAGCTTTCAAGAATACAGCTACATCAAGGTAATCCAGCAAGATTTGTTGAATCTCGTCTCAGAAAAACAATCCAGGCAGCTCAGAAGAATGTCAACTTACAACATTGCAGTTTGGTAAGTAAACCCTGTCAGAGGTTTGCATGTATGAGGTAGCGAGTGCCAGAGTACGGGATGTCGATATGAGTTCGCTGCTTCCCCTGCGCTACTCTAAATTCTTTAATACACAGTAATGAACCCTCCCAATGATATGCATTTTGCCAACCTCTGAAGCCTGAAAAGTAGGTCCATGCAGGCTTGACATGCAGCCAACTTTGCACCAGACCTGCAACTGAACTGGCCTGCTGTTAAATCTCAATTACCAGTTTAATGGTATCCACTGTAGAGTGTAATTTGCTTTCTGACTTTGAGAACATTCAGACATGTAATTGCTCATTTTACTAATGCGGGTAAGATAGCTGTAGCTGGTAAAATAGCTCAGTTGGTTGAGTGCCCGCTGCTGCAATGTGTGTTTGATCTGCACGTTGCAGGTTCGAGTCCTGGTAAGGCCAACTCAGCCTTTCATTCTTCTGTGATTGATGAATGAGAACCATTCAAATGTTGGGTGATATTGTATCTATATGTGTACTATATAAAACGCTTGAGCATAAGTGCTATATAATAACACATCATTATCATTTGGCCTTGGACGTCTGCTTGCATTCACAGTAATTTGGTAATTTGGACCTATACACACTGATATTAACAATACATATGGTGGCCCATTCGTGTATGAAATGTATATCACTTTACAGTTATATTATAACCATATTTTCCTTAGGGTACTTTGGAACCATATTATGTGATACCACTTCCTGTTTTGTAAAGGGGTGAAAGGTATGTTCCATCACTTCCCATGATGTCACTTCGGGGTGGGGTCAAATGACATCACTTCCCATGATGTCATCAGAGGGCATGGATTGTGTGATGTGACTTCCGCTATGCCTGACATTTCGGTGAAATAACGTCTTCTAATAGGTCAGATGACCTGTCTGAGTGCAGGGCTCAATCCTGAGCTGCAAAATAAATACTTTCTTTCCGCAGTACTCAAACATCAGAAATACATTCATTTTGTCCTGGCGGGAGATGGATATGCTCTGGCGTGGATCCATCTCGCAGTGCAAAGGAACAGCTTGAGATGTCAGCACTTTGACTCTGAGCACCTCTATCTCATGTCTCAAATGTCCTTTTGCGGCCTGAGAATCATGGCGCCTCCCTCTCAATCTGCAAAACAAATAGTGCCTTTCTGATGTGGTGTGAGATGGAGTTGCTCTGGCTCCACTGCCGGGTCAGGAACCCGGAAGCTCTCCTTGCTGGAAAAAGAAACAAAATAAATGTGTTTGTGAGAGTCATTGAGGGGGTGTGAATATTTATGATGTATGTTTGTATGTATATATGCTTTCGTGTATGCAAGGGTTTGTTTTCTGTATGTAATGTGCGTTAATGAGCGAATGTATAGTGCATGGGTGTGCGTGTGAATGAGCAAGTGAATGGTATGTTTAAATGAAGGAGTGAATGTTGTATGAATCTGTGTGTGCTTGTGTTTGTTCTGGACCAAGAAGCTGATTTTGGCAGATGGGATGCTGAAGGGATACAGGGCGGTGGAAAAGAGTCTGGGGCATCCATGATGAAGCAAGCATGACATGTCTTATTGCGTGGTTAGACAGGCATTTCTGTACAGCTGTTCCAGCCATTTCTTACTGTGGCATGACTTTCTACTGGGCATCTATGAAAAGCAAGCGTGATAAGTGGTTTGAGCTCAGGTCCTGCGTTGTCCATCTGAAATAGTAAGCCTGTGACCAAGTTACATGAGGACAGGAAATCCTCTGTAAGGAGTGGGATTAAAGGACACTGCACTGAATATTTACAAGTCCAAGCAAGGGTGTGTATTGGCCCCCTTATTGTTTTTCATGTATATTTATTAATGGGGTTCATGGTTGGCTGTGACGTTCCAAAATTGGGGGACATACTGGTGCCAGCATTAGCTTATGCAGATCATAAGGTGCTGATTGCCCGTACGCCATAGGCATTACGGCACCTAATCACAGAATATACAGAGTGTATGATTAATCTAGATCTTAAAGTGAATGCTACTAAATCTGCAATGATGGTATGCCATCTAAACAAAAAACAACCTAAGATGTTAGAAACGTACAGAAATAATGCCTTCATTCCGAGAGTTAAGGAATTTGATTATTTGGGGATACGCTTCTACTCTACCTTCACACCGAATCCGCACATAGCCAAGTACACAATCAGGTTTAAGTTAGCCCTAGGTGGGGTAACATGATATACGAACATGTCAACAGTAAAAGCCCTAGATTTAATCAAAAAAGTGTTTTGTAGTAAATCAGGAGCAGTCGCCAAATATGGGGCCTCGCTATATGGGTTTGGGAATACGAACGATTTGCAAGTGATTAAGGACAACTTTTAAATCATTATTCTGGGATTGCCACAGTCCAGTAAACCATGCATTCCTGGACACACGGTGGACAAAGTGTAACAGTTTACCACTGTTTATCCTCCAAATCCAGCACCAGGTCCAACTTCCAAGCTGCTCTAAAGATCAGCCTACATTTGATTTTAAGAGATAGAAGCCTCTTATAAAGTTGTGACACAGGTTTAGGTCCATCCTCATGATCATACATCAACGCCAATATTCCGCTATGTTCTGGTTCTTCCGGCTAACCTCTTTCCTGAGTGAAAGTCAGGTACTTCAGATATTGTCCCTTATGTTTTCCTCTGGTGGAGAGTATGTCATTGAATTCCTCAAAAGACCTCTTCCTCATACATATGAAAGACCCCTTCCTCATACATATCAAAGACCCCTTCCTCATACATATCAAAGACCCATTCCTCATACATTTCGTCCCTGGTTGAAACACCCGCACCCTACCAGTGTCTGGAAATCGCACGGTTGCTAACGTCATGGCACAAGTATGCCGTCATTGACATTTGGGGAGAGTAAGTGTCCCTGATCTTGAGTACCTTCATCACTCTGGCCCATATCTGCCAGCCACGCTGGAGCATATAGGGCATCTCGTCAATACATATCTCGTTTAGCTATTGTGCTTCCTTCAGTGTGGCTGGTTTAGTATCCTCCAGCATCAGTCAACACTTGAAGGCTCATCCGCCAGTCAATCGGCAATAAACTGCAATTGCACCACCAAATAATAAAGTTCGAGCCATGGGAGCTCAACCCCCATCTTCATATTTCATATATAGCATTGCAGTCATGACCCTATGATGGCCTGTCCCCCAAATAAAGCTCCTGATTATAGATTTGAGTCTTCAGGAGAAACCGGCTGGGATTAGAAATTGCATGTTAGTAAAATAGTAGAGTAGGCATGGCAGCACAATTATTTTCATGATTGCAAATCGTTCCATCAGGGACAGAGGTAATCTGCCCCAAAAGTCCAGACATCTCGCCACCGATGAGAGCCCTGACAGTGTTCTCGATATTCATTTCCTCGGCCGATTGTGAGATGAGTATTCCCAGGTACTGGAACTTGTGTGCCCAGGTCTGGTAGGTCCCGGTAGTCTAGTTTCTGCAGTTTCACCAGGGGGAACATGAACGACTTGTCTCTGCTAAATGTGATGCCAGAGAGACCCGCGAAACTGCCCACCACCTTGAAGATCAAAGGCAGATTATGTTCTGGTTCGCATAAATACAGAAGGACATCGTCCACGTAAAGTGATACTAAGTGACTGGACTTTGCAGCCCAAACACCAGCGTCACAGAATTCTACAGGGGGACAACGGGCAACACTGTCTGGTGCCTCGCAGGATGTCCCAGGCCGCAGATACATGTTTGCCCGTGCAGACCCTGGCAATTGGTTTTGTGTATGATAGTTCCACCCATTGTGTGAAGCCCGGTCCAAACCTAAATTTACCTAGCACTGCATATATCCATTCCCAGTAAACAGAATAAAATGCTTAAATAGCATGCACTCAACTACTAGCCAGTCTTGATATCATAGCTCTGTACACATGTATTCCACAGAAAGAGACCCTTGAAGTCCTCAAAGAAATTCTTCTAACTAAAAGAACTATAGGCATGACACCGAACAGTTTTATATTGTGGTGTGCTGAGATGGCGCTTACCGAAAACTATTTGTATTTTAACGGTAAAATGTACCATCAAGTCCATGGGACAGCCATGGGCTCTCCTGTGGCTCCAACAGCAGCTAATCTTTATGTCGAACACTTTGAGCTTGAACATATCTATCCCCTATCTAATCCTTTCTTCTCCAAGATCGCCTTATGGAGGAGGTTTATAGATGACATCCTCATAGTGTGGGGAGGCACAGAAGAATCATTTGCAGAATTCTTCCAATGGATCAATCAGAGGAATCAGTTTTTGAAGTTCACCTACATATGCAGCAAAAAGAAGATAGATTTTTTGGACATTACCATCGAAGTGGATGAAATCAGCACCACTTTAAAAGTCAGTCCATTTCATAAACCTACAGACTGTAATGCCCTGTTGAAATTTGATAGCTGCCACCCCAGGCACACGCGGGAAAATTTGCCATTTGGGCAGTTTCTACGCCTCAAACGTAATAGTACCCTCAATCACACATTTTTATCAGAAGCAGTACAATTGAAATCCAAATTGGAAGCTAGGAGCTACCCTCAGAGAATAGTCAAAAGAGCTTTCAAAATAGCAAAAAATAACAATAGGGAGGCTCTCTTGGAATACCATCAGAAAGACCCCGGTACAGATAAAATTGTTTTTGTCAGCACTTGTTGCCCAGAATCTAACCAGGTTACCAAAATAATACGTAAGCACTGGCATATTCTCTCCGGAGGTGAATGTCCTTTGGATCTTCCCATGTTTTCACACAAAAGAACTTCGAATTTCAAAGAACTGCTTACAAAGAATGACATTACACCTAAACAAGGCCACGTGACGAGTGTTGCGGACACCTGGGGTTTACCCGCCCTGACGGGACATTCTCCTTGTGGCCATTGCTTTAATTGTAAATATACTAAACGCACAAAGGAAGTTGATATTGGCCTGAAACGGCCGTGGACACAAAATTCCTCTGACGTAATATATGCTATATGGTGTCCGTGTCACAGGCTCTATATGTGTGTGACAGAAAGAAAAATCAAAAGCAGGATTAGTGAACATAGGAGTTGTATCAAAAGGAAGAATGTAGCAGCCCCTTTGGTGAATCATTTTAACATCATGGAACATAGCCCAGACGACATACAGTGGACTGTCTTATGGCAACTTGATAGGTCCAAAGCAATTGACAACATAACAAACAAACTTTTGCTTAAAGAAAAATGGTTAATATTTTTAACCAGATCAGCAACAATTGGTCTCAATGAACAGTAAGTTCAAGATCACGAGTCATTTCAAGCCATTTAAGAATATGAGTCGTACACCACTGTAAGCACGTTTTTTTCAATGGTAAGGTGCTATTTGCATTAAGCAGGGCTAGTAATGAAGGCATCAGTAGTATTTGGCGGTGTTCTCCGGTACCAGACAGAATAAACTTTGCCTCCTTCTTGTAAATGCACTATACGTTACAAATTGCTGTCATTTTCTCTTGACATTACCTACTATGTCAGTGCGGTTGCAGCTCCCTCTCTTTTTTGACACTGGAGCCGCCGCTCGGTGCAGGAATCCACCATGATCTACGCGTCACGTGGCCCGTGTTAGGTCATGTGATGTTTTACGTGAGTAAGCAGCCACACCCCCTGTCCCTATTTTTACTTCCGGGTGTTCCGTGAAGATCACACGGCATTCGTAGTAGAAACGAGTGCAAGGGAAGGAGAGGTTCTCGCTCATGGGCGAACAGCTGCAAGCGGGTAAGCTACAGGGATAACGTGTCTGTAGTTGATTCCACGTGATGATTCTTGAGAAACGTAAGGCCACGCGGAGACCAGGCGATTCAAGCAACCTGTTGTTTTGTTTCCATTGTTTTTATATAGGGCTTGGTAATTTGTGATTGACAGCCAGGCGGGTTAAGATTCTTCACCAGAAACGCGGTCATATTTGCTTTGGTGCAGTTTATTTCGTATTACAATGGTTCCTGCGCCTAGAGGGTAGGTGACTCAGAGTATGTCATTCTCCTTTCCTTTTGCTATACTTTCACCAAATGGAAGCGGCTGGTTGCCAAATCCGTTGCACTACACCGTGGTGTTTTGAATAAGGGCGTCTATTCTATGGTCACTGGATGTTTTCTATAGTGCATGGAGAACCGCACATATCCTCACGCAGTCCAGATAAGGCCATGAACAATTGCATGGTGTTAATTGAATAGGCACTGGTTTGGTTTTTTAGTTACCACTTGTGGTGGTTAACATAGGGGTGCAGCATGAGCATTGGTGAAGTTGTGCCAGATAAAAAGTGAAAGGTTGTGTTGTGCTCACATTAGTCCTGTTGTTTTTTCTTCTCTTGGTCCACAGAATGTGTTTAAACGTCTAAAACGTAGATGTTCCCCTTCTCACCGCAATTGAACAGTATTTGTGTTGGCAAAACTGATATTGGTGAGTCTCACATTGGTTAATTACAGCGTTGTGAATAGATTTGAGGTATATCATTAACCTTGACCTCTTTTCTCTTTTTCTCCTCTTTTGTTTCTCTGGCTCTTTACATTCTTCCTCTCCCTGATTTACCAGGTTGCATATATTAAATGTGTTCATCTCTGAAGCAACCCGGACTTCGAGACATACTTCAGCTTCTGTGAAAGTTTTTTTTCAACGTGTCTTTGATTATGTTGCACTATTGTGTATAGTGGGAGTAGTTTTGGATCCCCTGAAGAAGTTCTCATAATTTTTCATATATATTGTGAACAAAACATGTTGGGCATATAAGCACCCGAATGTATAGGGGTGCGTGGTGTATTTGACAATTCAGTTGCTACAGTCACCCTAGTAGCAGGTTTTAAATGCAGGGTAGACAATCAATAGGTATGTGATTTATTACACACCTCCAAGAAACAAAGATTAGTGGTTGTTTGGAGTTGCTACCTACCAAAACGTTACTATACATTAGGGATACATTTTGTTGTATTTTGCTCCCTCTAGATTTGCATAGGCAGGAGCTTTTTTTGAGTTTATAAGTGACACTTAGGCAGGTTGTTGTTGCTTTTTATCCGTTTTTTGTTTTAAAACTGGTTTGAGTATGTATTGTGTTTTTGTACTTGATGTACTTGATGTTTTAGTAAAAGTGCACTATGTTTTACACTTTTTTACAATGTTTTTTTTTATTTCATTCCGCTAGTCTCTTGTTGTTGTCAGTGATATCACAGCACACCACACATCCAGATGCGCAGTTCTGTCTACAATGTACTGCAGCCACCAGAGGTTCATGGAAGTATTCCGTCCGGGAACAAACCCTGTTTGACCCTCATGGATCAAGGACCCTATGACACGGTTGAGGCGACCAGCCAGCAGTGCCGTGAGAATATTCATGTCCTCGGTCAGCATGGACAGTGGCCTATACAAATCACACAACGTGGAGTCTTTCCCAGGATTGAGCACCGGGACTATCATAGATTCCCTCAGACTACTTGGTAAGTGACTGAGCTTGTATGCTTCCTTACATACCTTGTGTAGTGTGGGTGCTAGGACACCTCCATATTTTTTATAGAACTCGGAGCGAAGATCGTCTCCCCCCGAGCCTTCCCAGTCTTAAGGGTTTGTATCACACCCAGGATTTCCTCCACAGTTAGAGTCTGGTCCAAAGCACCAGCATGTTCAGTGGTAAACCTTGTCAGCTCAATTTGAGACAGGGTATATTCCACGTCATCTTAATCATTGGCTGTGCGTTGTCCATGTAGGGTGTTATAGTATGTGCTAACGTTGTAATTGATTCCTGCCTGCAAGCGCCACAGCGCACCGCATTCATCTCTGACCAAAGTGATCGGATGTCGGGGAGCTTCATTGGTACAGAGCCATGCCAAGAGCCTCCCTACTTTATCCCCCTCACCATGTAAACTGGAGATGTAGGTATCATAATCAAATTTGCTTAATTTTTCCCATGCCAAGGTACACTGAATTTGCAGAATCAGCAGCTCTGCCTCTGTCCCAGCATCTAGCACCCCACTATTTTCAAAGGTGTGAATCCGAACCTCCAAGTTCTCAAGTTCCCTTTGCAGAGACTTTCTGATGCCACCTGCCTAAGCTATCATTTCTCCCCAAACCACCACCTTGAGAGTCTCCCATACCATCTCCCATCTGTCCACACTGTCCACATTTCTCTCTAGGTAATCCGTCAGGGTTTCATCAACATTATTCCAGTAGGTCTCATCCAATAGGGCCCCTGTGGGCATGCACCACATTGGCATCGGTGGCCTAGCCCCATTACATACCCAGTGAGCTACAAGTGGGGAATGGTCCGATATCGACTGACTGCTATATATAGCTTCTACAATATCATCAGCATTTTCCCACAAAAATATAGTCAATCCTAGTGTAAAGACTATGCGGCTCAGAGTTTTATGAGTAGCTTCTGTTATTGCCATTGAGATTTCTCCATACCTCCTCCAGTGACAAGTCCTCCACCACCTCGTTGAGAGCTATATAAAGCTGGTAGCTGCCTCAAATGTATGCGGCCAGTTCTGTTCTTGGTACGGTGTAGTACGCAATTGAAATCCCCACCCCATATGAACATCGAGGCCCTCGGGCATGCCAATCTTCCACCCAGTGTAGGCAGAAATGTGGCCTTCCCATGATTAGATGAATAGGAATTTTAAAAAAAACCTCCCTATGCTCGATGTACCAATGAATCACAACAAGCCTACCCTCTTCATCTTTCTGGACATCAATTAATTGGTAGGGGGTTGCACCACAAATCCAGATGAGGACACCTCCTGCATACCTAGAATAGGTGGAAACGTATCCCCCCCCCCCGATCTGGCCACCACCCTCTCCAGCTCATTCAGCGAAAGGTGTGTGTCCTGTAGCAGCGCTATGGAGACATTCTTCCTACGCAGATATGATTGAATTCTCTTTCGCCTCATATAGGTATTTGTCCCCATGAAGATCCACGTAATAACCTTAATGAAGGTCATTGCAGCTATCTGTGTTCCACCCCTTTCCCCCTCCAGACACCCACCCTGTGTATTGTGTTCCAATATTTCTTCCCTGTTTCTGCCCATAGACATGAGACCCCAGGTGTTGCCCTTCCCTTTCCTCAATTTCCCATACAATGCCAGTACCATAAAAACCAAACTTAAACAGTTCAACCGGGACTGAATGTGCAAGCCAGGATCTCCCCAGCATCTTACAAACCAAATCCAAGTCCTTGAACATTGGATAGCTGAACTCCAAGTGTGCTCAACAGCAATGTACCTTTTGAGCCGACCCTCCTCCATGCGGTGGAACATCATCAATTGGATAGCAGGCGAAGGCGGCCGCAGCGTTCTGTGCCCTCCTCAGTGGTCAGTCCTCAGTGGTCAGATTTGTGGGGTCGCTAGATGGTGTCCTGCCGTTAGGGTCAGCGTGACTCACAAGTAACACCCCATCAGGGAACTTCAGGGTACAATTGAATACTCATGCCATCAATGTACCGCAATACAAATTCGCAGCACAGTGTCATTAGAGTTCACAGATACTCAAGGCTTCTACCGGGTTTTATCTTCATCATCTCCAGACGTTTTGCCCTCCAATACAGCGTTGTCCATCCAGGCATTACATCTGCAGGATCCTCCAAAAAGTGGGCTTTCCCTTTGTAGATCACCTTGGGTTTGTCTGGATAGAGGAGCATATATTTAAGTCCCAATGCGCAAAGGCTCTCTTTTGTCGGGACGAATATGTTCCTTTTTTCTGCACTCGCAGCGTGTAGTCAGGAAAGATGGTTAGTTTAGCATTGCCACAGCTTATCATCCCTCCCTCTCTGGAGTGTTGGAGGATGACCTCTCTGTCATGGAAATTAAGGATGCGGACGATGATTGGTCTGGGGTTGGAGGTCTACGTTGCAGTGATCAGTGTGCTCGCTCCACAGTTAAACCCTGGGACAATTTGCCTGGGACAATTTCCTGAAGTATCACGTTCTCAATATATGTGGTGGCCTCATAACCTTCTTGCCCTCTCGCAGGCGTAGCACGCAGATATTATTACATGGGACCGGCCCTCAGCCTCCTCTGCACGTAGCACCAGTAAGGCATTCTGTTTCACCAGGTCCTTTGCCACAGCACCTAGGCCATCGTTGGTGGAGATGTATTCAGCAAGCACTGCTTCGTTGTTGGTCACACGTGCAGACAGTGAGCAGGCGTCCTGTCATAGTACGCCAACATCGATCTTAACTTCATCCATATTAGCCTCTATTGAGCTACGCAGTGCTGCAATCGCTCCCAGGACCCTGTCCTCATGCTCTTGCATCTGGGAGTCGGAATTTTGTGAGCCATGCCGACCCAAGGGCACTGCTGTGTCTTTTGGCACAACATTTGGGTAAAGGAGTCCATGATGGTGCCTTTTGGCCTGCCCTTGTTCTTAGTGGCCATCACATCAAGTATGGCCAGGGGGTGTAGCAGCTAGTGTCTCCCTTCAAGTCACCACAGCTTCTGCAGGCTATTACAATAGGGGCCTCAAATCAGGAGCAGTGGAAAAAAAAAATCAGTAAATACAAAAACGGGAAGCACAGCGGCTATGGTATCAGCCGGCTCCAGTAGGATGTGTCTGCACATGCAGGACGATAGCATGGGCCCAGGGACAATGTTGCACAACCAACGTAGCAGCTGTCTCTGTGCCCCCCCACAGAGACAAGACACGAGTCAGGATGTTGTGCATTCAGGCACCCTGGCCCCAGGTCTACTATAGCGACCTTATCGCAGAGTGTGTGGGACTAGTTGCAGGTTCGCGCCTCAGCTACCAGCTCTATGCACTACAATCGTAATCAGGGGATGTGTAGATGTTGGTTTATAGAGAGGTTTGAATACAAAGGATCGAATGCAATAGTTTCGAATAAAAAGCATTAAAATAAAATTCGAATGGACGTTTTTTTTGTTTTTTTTGGGGGGTTCCCCCCAAAACCCCTCTTTTTTGGGGGAAAACTAGTATTTTTTCCTATACAAAGGCCACAAAAAATAATAATACATTTAAAAAAAGGCATTCGAATTGTGTTTTTTCGGTCCTTTTGGTTCTAAACTATTGCATTTCGAAACAATGTATTTGACCCTTTGACTGGACACCGTAGATGTTATAGCCCATAAAACAACTTAAAAAAAAAAAAGTACATTAATTCCCCTAGCCAGCCCCTCTCCTGCATATATCGTCGCTTACAGCAGACCCCTCCCCATCTCCATCACATCTGCTCCAGGGTGGGGGGCCCGCTGTATAATCACGCTATCCACAGTGTGCTCATGGCCCCTGCAGGCACACAGAGTCAGGTTGCAA
The DNA here is from genome assembly GCF_040938575.1 of Ambystoma mexicanum. Taxonomy (NCBI): domain Eukaryota; kingdom Metazoa; phylum Chordata; class Amphibia; order Caudata; family Ambystomatidae; genus Ambystoma; species Ambystoma mexicanum. The sequence continues at coordinate 286,856,342 of NC_090932.1, read as the reverse complement.
CCAAGCGAAGCGTGCGAAGCACCAGTCTCACGGGCTGCCAGAAATCATGGGCCTCTACTCAGCTCTCCGTGGCCCACAGTCATCCGAGCCTAGGCGGCCAGTCAAGCCTTAGCCTACAGTTTTACCCCATGCTCCTTCAGCACCAATCTCCTGCACTGGGTCACTGCCGCTCACCATAACACAGCTCTTGGCACTCCTCCCCAGACACTGATGGCCATTTTGGCAGTCCTCTAGTCGTCCGCATGAACTCATCCGCAGCAAGGCTGTGCAGTTAAAGAGGGCATTTGCTCCAGGAAGTGCCTAAAAGAGTGTGGCACATGCCGCCACTGAAATTTTTCAGTTCAGGAAGCTGTGCACTGAAGTTAGAAGGATCAGATAAGCATCGATCTGGGAGCTCACATCAGACAGGTCTTCACAGCATAGTCTCTAACCACGCCCCAATCGATCGCTTATGTATTAGTTTCTTATGTATATTAATCTTCATATGGCTGTTGTTTTTGTCGTGGTTTTAAAGTTTTTCACTTTTGTATAGGTTATTTGGGTAATCAACATGATGGTAGATGTTCCATTAGTTGGCCTGTTCTTCGATTTTATGTAATTTGAGAAATGTTTAATATGTAATGTTGATGTTTTTACTTTGTATGTTAATTTGTGCTGTTATGTTTTTATGGAACTGCTGTTCTGAAATAAACATATCTCGATTATGATAAGTGCTATTACATGGCTAGACTGGCATTTTGGTGCAGCCAGTCTAGTAATTTCTTACTGTGGCATAAAATGTTCTACCGGGCATCTATGATAAAGCAAGTATGATACGTTCTCTTATGTGTCTAGAGTGGCCTACACTGGAGCTAGTTTAGACATGCTTTCTTATTGTGGCATGGCATTTTTAATGGCAAAGCCAATGGGAGTATGTTCTTATGTGGGGGTACTGGCATATATTGGTAAAGCCAGCATGGATATGTTTTCTAATAATAACATTACTGGCATTATACGCAAATGAAATGTGAGTATGTTCTAAATTGGGAATACTAACATATGTAGGTGCAGCCAGCATATAAATGTATGAGCACAGCCAGCGTGAAAGTGTTTTCTTGTGGTGGCATTTATTGTGGGGAAAAGCATGAAAATGCATTGGAAAATGCTGCTTTGTACTGTTGGTGACTTAAATCTGTTGGATTTTTTCATGAGTTACCCTACAAAGCCGAGTGTAAACTATCAGGCATTTTACTCCCTTTTTCACGGAAAGTGTGCTTCATAATGAACCATTTTAACCTATTATTAAAAGCATGTTCTAGGGAGAGAACCCCACGGAATCCGCTTCAGGGGTTTGGGCTCCCTGCCTATGCTCGATCTCTCTGGCAAATACTTATGCCCCTCCAATTAAAAAAACACTGGTAGCTGGTACATTCACGTGTCAGTGCCCGACCCGTTGTCTCTACGGTAGGTGAAATATTCACTTCTTGTGGCCATATTGAATTAATGACATCATTTCCTGTGACCATCTTGAGTCAGCCCACTCTCCAGCTGAAGGCCACGAGAGACTCCTGTGGCAACACCAATCAGGAAGTGATCGCCTCATCCCTACAACACCAGGGACAAAATCAGAGAGGCCAAACACTGATTGACTAGGTTAATCAAGTGACAAGAGCATGTGTCATCACTTCAGGTTTGTAGCTTCGCTTTCTGTCTGTAACTGTTATGAGATCGCCCCAAGCAATTAGAAGACTGACCTTAAATGATGCAGCAGAGGTAAGCCGGCTGTAATTCCACAGTAAATAACCCTAAGACCGACCTGGGATGGTGCAGCTGCGGTTTGCAGAGAGAAAGGAATTTCCCTGTAACTTTTATCACCCAGACATATAAAACTGGGAAAGACAATAATTTCAGGGAAACCCTTTCGGGAACAAACCCGTGATGTTGGAGATTTCAGAAGCAGAACTCATTTACTGGATTGTCAGAAGAAGATCTGGCAAGTATGCTGGCAACGTAGCTGGGATTTCCCTCATGGACTGGCTGTAGTATTGAAGGTATCAGAGGATCTTGGCCGCACTCTATATATGAGAATAGAGTATGGAGGCAGAAGATTATAATAGCCGCTTGGACATTTTATGGATATTGTAATAGAAAAGAAGACAGATACGTACTGTAGTGCTGAAATATGCAAGGTGAGCGGCCACCCGAGCTATCTTGTGGTCCTCAGAAAGCGAACCTAGTAGAGGCTGCAGATGGCTGAGGTGCGAGGGAAAAACAGAGAATAAAGGGAACTAAACTTACAAAACGTCCTGCTGCAAGTGTAGCGACGCACCATTATCTTGGAGTCCCTAAATAAAGTTCCTGTGTTCGCAGCCATTGCAGGGGGAGGAATGTCAATGACAAGACATGCAATTCGGTGTACAGCTAGACTGCTCCACAGCACAATGGGTGCTATGTTGGAAGTAAGCTTCTTTATAACATGGATTCTCCTCCAACAATTAAAGAGCAAAATTGAGCAAGGTCATAGAATACCTGGCTGATTAACGAAGGGTGAACACACACCTATGGGGCTTACACCTTAGTAAGTGTGTACAAGTAACTGTGAATGACTTCTGACAAAAATATATCAGGGCAGCTCTGGGTGCTACAGTTAGATTTTTAATAAAACTGCAGTTTATGTGTTTTTAGATACACTTGATAGAGAGTAACACAAGATACAACAGTATTTACACATTTTGAAGGTATAATAACCAGTTTGTGAGTGACAAATTTTAAATATTTGTAACGTCCTTTAAATGCTTACACATCCACTGAGTGATCCTTGGGAAGGAAACCAGTGGATTTAGTGAGGTGATAGCATGTGATAGTCAGCACATATACATCAAAACAATGAGGGGTTGAACAAGGACAACGCAAACAATATAACAGTCAACACGACAGTGTTTCGGCCAGAAAGTGAGCTTGGATGAGCTCTGATGGTGTGGCCTTCATCAGGACGAGATATTCCAAAGCGGGAAGTATCTTGTGAGGTCTGTTGAAATAAACAGACGGGGTGTTATAGGAGTGGGCACATTTGTTAAAAACTAGCACAGGTAGAGATATCACTACATGAAGGACCGGTGCTTACCGGAACTTCGGAGCACAGTGGCTCAGGGAGAGGCAGTGTCAGCTGTACACTGGAGGATTTTCGAGGTCTTAGAAGTGGCCGTTCCTGTGGAAGTAGGAAGGACATGGAGGCTGTATTAAGCCGTATGTAGCTGTGGAGCAACTAAGGATAAAATGGGGGTAGCAAGCTTACCTTGAGGGCCTGTTGCCGCGCTTGGTATGGGGAAAACAGGCTGGCGTGATGAGTACGCAGAAGTCAACCGCAAGCACGAGGGGCTGCGGAAAGAGGGGAAACACGGGGCTAGGGTAAAAAGCCTCGGAGTGAGTCAAGTGTCAAGGTGCACGTGAGGGTTGGTGAGACGTGCAGTTCACAGATCGCCACGAACCAGGTGTGGCTGATGCAGGCGTGTGCGTTCCAGTGTGAATAATAAATGGACGGAATCATCCGTGATGTTAAAATTACAACCTCTAGGACAGACGGCGTAATAGCGGGATGGCCCGTGCAGGATCGCATGCTTGGCGAGGACGGTGTAAAATAGAGGCTGGGTTCCCATTTTAAAGTGAGACATGCAGCTGGGAATTAGGTATACGATATCAAAGAGCTGCGGTGGTTGCATGCGCGTGTGCTTACCTGCGGGTGAAAGAAGGGAGAGCGCTGCAGAACAAGCTGTCAGCGGTCCCTGGCTGCGCACGAAGTGAGCTGTGGAGCGGACTGTGGTTAAATGGGGTGAGCGGCCACAATGAGGTGCGCGAGGCCGGGGTGCCCGTGCGGATGCCTGACGCAGATGCCGGGCGCAAAGTCCTCAAGGCATAGAGCAGAAAACTAGTAGGACTAAGAGGCTAAACACAACTATAAGCCTAAAAGGGGCATACAAGTATAAACCCTACTGCTGGCAAGGATGCGTAGCTCAGGAGGGTGATACATGTCTAGGCAGGCAGGCGGAGGGTGCCTCACAATGATGCTGGGAAGCTGATAGGTCGGCGTCCAGCGGGTGGTGGTGATTGAGTGAGGAGCTACTACAGAGGGGATACCAACATGTTTAGGTGTTGCATATCACAATACATATTTGCAGGAAATGTTTATCATTGACACAGAAGAAGGCACATATAACCCACGTGGGGTGGCATTAAACAGAGTCCAGCAGTGCCACATGAAGTCAAATGGGAGTGGAGGCATTGTCTCAATTCAGAAGTGTTTCCACTCTACACAGATGTTTAAACCTGCCCTGACAGAATTTAATTTGTGAACCCATTTCTGTTCTAAGCGGGTCAGGATTCTGTCGACATCTCCTTCTCTGATGGTGGCAGAAACTTTCTAAATTACCACCCATTTAACGTCCATGTTGGTGTGGTTTTTCTTGACAAAATGATCTACCAGTGGTTTGTCAGGTACTTTGTTTTTTATGCACGAGCAGTGCTCGCATATCCTGGTCTTCACTGGTCTCAGGGTTTTGCCCACATATATGAGTCCACCTGGGCAAGTTATAGCCAATATGACCTGCTTTGTGTTGCAATTGGTGTGGTCCTGCAGAGTCCAATTGATGTCATTGTGTTTGAATATTTTGGTAGTCTCCGTAAATTGGCAGACAGTACATTTGCCACATCGGTAGTGGCCTTGTACGGGTGGAAGATTCCATAGGGTGCTTGTGGACTTGGTGGGCTTGATGAAGGTGTGTACCAAGGATTCTCTGAGGTTCCGTTTTTTCTTAAAGGCGAAAAGTGGGACTTTTTGTAGTGATCCTGCGTTTCTGATGATGGGCCAGTGTTGTTTGACAATCTTTTTGATGAGGTCGCTGAGTGGGCTGAACGTGGTGACGCATACTAGTCTGTCGAGTTCCTTTTTGGTGGTTTTGGTGAAACATATCGTGCGGTTGCTATTAGTGGCTCGCTTCTTAGCGTTCTTGATGGCTTTCCTGGGGTATCCCCTATCGGCGAGCCTGGTTTGGAGGTCAGTGGCATGTTTGTCAAAGGTCCCTTAACATCCAGAATGATCATTTTCAGCATACGGACAAAGTAACCCACCGTTCAAGACCCATTTGGTAAACTCTAACTGCTAAGTGGGGTACTGCAAAAACTAAATAGTGATGATTGTTTTAGCTCTACAGCATCAGAGCGACTAAGAGAGTTCTACTCACGTGTTTCTCTCTCTATTCAATAGAAGTGCCAAATAGCCACATAAAGGGTCACAGCTACAGTCAATAGAAGAGCCCAATCCGAGTCCGGTAATAGAGCAATTCCTCTAAAGACCTGGTGGAATACAAGACCTTGATTAAGGTACATAAATTAATGTTTTCATTGCTGTGACCTTTATATATGTAATGATCGACAAGAAGTCCAACCATGAAAAAAAACCCGTCCTGCCACTTCTCAGAAATTCTTCTAAATCAGATTATGTAAATCTATTTGCAGGTGGACTACCCCTATATTCATAAGGGTTTTAGACTATTCTTGAGGACATCCCTTGCTTTATTCAAGATTGTCATCTTAACTAACTCCACGCACTGGAGCAGGTAAAGTTACCTTTAGGTCTTTTCTAGTTTTATACTAAAAACATGGAGATGAAATTTAGCATTTAAAACTTACCTTTTCTCCTGTATTGTTTTGATCAACAGTTGCAAGACATTTCATAATAAAAAGGAAATATCGTTTTACACTGTTCACAAGACGCGGGAGAGAAAAACTCCAGCACGATGCAATAAGAACAGATGTTCTATGTTTTTATGAATAGCATGTGACAATTACTCCTGAAGAAAGTTCCAAGATCAAGTTAAGAGAACTGAAACATGTCGAGTGTATAACAATGGTATATGTCTGATCCATTGAAATTCCAGAGTGATTTAGAAAATGACAATTTCGACTTAGAGATATAGTTTAGTTTCTCTATAGATAAAATCTAAAAGGTTAATTTAGAACTTTGCCTATTTTAGAAGGCATTGCTTGTCACAGTTTTTTTTTAATTGTAATTTTATATATAGGGTATTTATTAAAGGTGTTTAAATAAAGTATTATTTTATATGTTAAAATTAACAGTTGAAGTGTAATGTTTGTAACTGTTGATGCAAGCTTTCTATCTTTTGTTTAAATAAAGTCTATCACCCATTATAAGATAGAGCTGCCCCCAGGGTGGCATAGATGGGATTCCCTCTAAAATTTAGTGTATGCCAAAAACTGTTCATGTATATTGATTTCATAATGGCGTTCTTTAGGTGTTTGTCTCCTGTGTGTTATAGAAGCGAACATATCTGTTGTATGTGCATTCATGTGTAGGCATTGTGCTGCGCAAGTTACATTAGAAGATACCAGGAAAAGGAGTAGTGTCAGGCAGAGGTTGGAGTTGGTATTACATGGTTTAGGAGGTCAGGATTTTGGATTACAGGTTTCAGGGTGCTAATGGTCATTAGAATTAAACAGTGATACAGGTATAGATATTGTTGCATGTTTCTCTACCCCATCTTCCCTTTGTCATTTCACACCCTTTCCTGTGGGATGTTCTAAACCACTAGTCTATGCCCTGCAACATCATTGTGTGCTGTTTTCATCAAAAACAACAGGATGACCATCAAAATGATCTATGCTCTAAAAATCTCTGAAAAATGCTCAAGGAAACCTGAAAAATAGGCCGCCAATCCATTTTGCCTATATCAGTGGTAACACGGGAGACCACTGCCAACACCTATCATTTGGCTGTCCACAGGGTAAAATTAAACTATTTGAAAAAGCAGTGCTGCATTGCAAGGGAAACCCTTGAAAATCGTTGTTTTTCCCATGGCTGTTAAATTTGCAAAATAATGATTCTCAAACAGCAGAGAGGATCCAACATCCTTGCTGGGTGTTAAACATCACTTTATTTAAAGAATCTACCCAAGCACAATGTCAGCAGAAGCACATTTCATCATAAGAAAATCCACATTCAAAAGTGCTTGCATGGGAAAAATATGTCAGAAATGGGCGCAGTACCGCCGCTCACCTGTGTCAGAAGCTGGCATTTACTTATACTGTCATTTAAACTTGTATATTAAAATCAAAGTGTGGACAAGAAGAGACTTCCCATCAAAAGCAATATAGGTTGATTAATTCAATCTCTATATTTTAAAAAGGCTAGAATTAAGAGATTTGTGGCTATATTTGTTAAAAATGTTAATTGTATTTTAGAAAAAGACCATTTTAAACAATGTTTTAAAAGTGATCTAAAGCCAGCCACACTGGGCTTCAAAGACATTCCACAGCTTCTCCTAAACAAAGGAATCTTCCCCCCTGCTCTCTGCTGAGGAACTGGCAGGGGGGTGTGAAAGGAGGTGGGAGGAGGACTTTGGCCTGTTGCTCTGACAGGAGACAAAAGACTCAGTTGACTGAAAGGAAATGTAAATTTGGGCGTCAATAGAAACCAGCTGCTGGCAGGAAGAGGCTCAGGTTGCTCTTGGCTCAGCCCAACCTTGGAGGTGGGGCTAGACTGAATTGTGTATCTGGAACTGGAGAAAATATAGTTTTGAGAAAAAGACTCATAGAAAACTGTGCCAAACTGGTAAAAATCTGAAATATATAGGTTGTTAAAATGAAAATGTCGCTCACAAGTAGAAACTACTCTGGAATCTGTGCGATAGTCAGAGACTGAACCACTGAAATGTTGATATTGTAGTAATTGTGATAATGCTAGGAATATGAACATTTACAGGAGTATGCCCAGATGTTATGCACATGTATGTGGAAATATTTGTACAGATCTGACACTGGGTAACCAACCAAAAGCGCGAAAAAACTGTCATTTGTGAAACAAAACTCTTAAGAAGATGGGACTTGGACAGATACATGCTTTATTAAATTGGGAATGTGAATATGTATTATTAACAAGTTGGTGATATTGTAAATATGCTTTATATGAAAAATATATTTTCTGTGTAGAAACAAAGGGGAGGTTTTTCCCTGGACCATAAACACAGCATCATCATGACACATCATGCCACTCTGGATTCCTTCTCAAATCAGGAGAGAGGGAATGCTTTGACCAATCAGTTTCCTAGAGGGTGGGCTTATTATGATCAGCCTATCCACCCCCTTGGGAAATACATAAATAGGGACTGTTGAGGACCTAGAGACACACACATTCACCCATCAACTGATTTAATGGCGAAGCGCTCTGCAGGAGAATCCAGAACCCTGAAAGCAGAAGGCCCAATCCAAAGCTGAACCCTTCTCAGCTGGCCTTTAAAATCTTGCAACCTGATTTTATCCCAAAACTTCCAAGGGGCACAACCAATTCAACAGCCAGGCTATGCTGTTTTTCTGCTTCTTGCCAAGAACTCTTGCTAGAACCCAGAGATCCAAACCAGTAGAGCAGAGCTGTAACCCAGAACCAACCCGTCATATCCAAGAAGCCGTGTAGAGACCAGAGTGCCTTGCTGAGTGCAGAACCAAGCGCCTGAATCCTGTCCGGTGGCTAGCGGATTCCAGTCCAAAACCCTTGACGGGCCTATTCCAAAACCAAAGTGATAAATCATCTTTGCGCTAATATATATTTGCTGAAGTAAGGCAAGTGTCACAGCGGGCAAAGATCAGACAGAGGCGCCTCTGGATTGGTGGCTGTACTGTTGGTATCTCGCATCTTCATAGCCCCTTGGCGTAAAGCCAATCCTTGTTTGTAATCTTCAAAAGTGCATCAAATTTAAGTGTCAAATTGAAGCTAACATCCTCAGCTTTCCAACGGACCAAGAACCACATTCCATTCGTTATAGGTTTGCCGCAATCACGCTTAACACACGCAGAAAAGTTTGCCGCGATTCTGCATTTGGCTCAATTTCATCCCATATAAAACAGCTATTCTTTGCATTCAACCCCTGAATTCAGTTTCCTATCTGCTAGTCATTCAATCATCATTGCCAGTGTTCACCTGAGGCTATCCAAAGCGACTCCCACTAGTTTTGAATCCAATTTACAGAATTAAAGTCAATTTTAGCGTCTTTCCCATTCATTTAAAATCACATTCAAAAGTAATGGACATGTTTTAAAATCATTCCTGTTTCTCTCTAAGCTTGCTGGGGGAATTGGGATTGAAAATGCATTTGTAGAGTGCTTATTTCTGAAACCTCTTTTCTCTCCTTCCATCTCTATATTGCATATTAGGGGGATTGAATAATATCAGGGGGAAAGAGTGATTACATTACATTTGATTGAATTCATATCAAGTATTATTTCTGTGCTGCATTAATTTCTTATCATTGCATTTCATGGAACCCAAACAAAGTTTATTCTATGCTACATTATTCTTCTCATCCATACTCCTATTGATTAAAGAGATTGTTGATTGTATTATCACCCAACATTGATCATTGTATAAATATTAATAGTGTGATATCTAGATATTGTTCAAATTCATAAAAGTGTGATATATATATTGTTCATTTCATAAAATAAATCTTTTAACTTTGCAAAACAACCTACTTCTTGGTTCAGTGAGACCGGGGGGGTTTCAAAGAGAGGGGCGTGATATACGGGTACATCATTCAGAAATAAAAGAACTTTAGACATAAAAATATATAATTAAGGGTTCCAGCAGGGCTTCACAAGCTAGGCATTCTCTTAGGTGGAGTGCTGGGTTGAAACCACTTACATTCCCTAACTCAGTATTCCCCCCATTGGCTGCCACGTGGTTACCTGTGTTATCACTATCCAGGCACCCATGCCAACCACGCTAGAAGGGTCGATCTATTCGGCTTCTGTGGTTCGGGAGAGGGGGTTGATACCCTTTATCCCTTTAACGATTTTGACAATTGTGCCCCATAAGACCCTCTTGCTCCTCAGCTAGTCAAGCCTATTTCCCCTTTGATGCCCTCTCACCTTGCTGAACTCTTCAACCTGACCTTTGATTCAGCTTGCATTACCCCTATTTTCAAAATGCCCATGGTCATCCCTCTCCTAATAAAACAAGGGGCTGACCCAAACCTACCAGCTAACTTTCACCATGTGTCTCTCCTTCCGCACTAACCTAAAGTGCTTGAAAGGGTTGTGTTCAACCGTTTAACCAATTTCCTCCTTCCACAACTTTCCAGACTTACTACAAGCAAGTTTCCCCTCCTCTCAGTCAACAGAAACTGCTCCCATGAATGTCTCCAACTTCATTGACTCTGGTGAGCACTCCAACCTATCCTCTATCCTAATTTTCCTTGACCTGTTTGCTGCCTTTGACACTGTCTGTCACTTTGATCTCCTTAATACTCTCTTTCATCTGGGAATTTGCGATGAAGACTTTGCCCTGATTGAATCCTACCTTGGACCTCACCAGTTTTCTGTCTCCTGGAGTAACAGCACCTCACAACTCACTCCTCTAACTGCTGGTGATAGCCAAGGCTCTGGCTTGGGTCCTCTCCTCTTTACACTCTACACCTCTGCTCTTGTGGCAGTAATCTCCTTCTTTGGGTTGTCATACCAACTGTTTGTGGACAACATCCAAATCGTATACTCTTTTCCTGAACTCTCCTCTGATGTCTCCAGCAAACTTTCCAACTGTCTCTCTGACATTAAATATTGGATGGCTATGCCCTCTCTGATGTTAAACTCTATGAAAACAAAGGTGCTCTTATTCCCTGTCAAATATTCTCTCTCATCTCATCCCATGCCTATACAGTTCCCGCCTGACACTCTCCCTTACTCTTCTTCAGCAAGAAACCTTGGCATCATATATGATTCTTCTCACACCTTCTCTACTTTCATATTGGAAACTGCAACGGCGGCCCGCATCAACCTCCTAAATATTTGTTGAATCAGACACCTTCTTCCTTTCAACACAACAAAGCATCTCTTATCTACACTTGTCTTCTCTAAACTGGACTACTGTGCCAACATCCTCTTTGGTTGCCCAACTATGTTTTCTGTCCTCTTGACTAGATCATTAACTTCGCTACCAGGACTCTCTTTGAGCGCCCTCACTTCACTGCTACTTCCTCTAACCAGCACCAGGCTGGATGACTGACAATGAAAAACAGGGCTAGATTTAAATGTAATCTCCTGGATAACACATTTAACAATGGCAAGGCACCACCTTATCTATCCTCCTCTAGCCAATTCTACAAGCCGTCTTATAATCTCTGCTCTACCTCCTGGCCTACCCTTGTGGCAGCTTGCCCTCCCTGCGCTGCATCTTGCTTCTGCTCTTTCTCTCTTCTCTACCTCTCTCTTCAAGCTTCACTTGCATGGAATTCTTTTCCTCTGGACATCTGAGAAACAGTCCACACAGATCTCTTAAAAACCAAACTAAAAGCCTAATTATTCACCTCTGAGGTACCCTCTTAACCTACCTCTCATCTGCCCCTTCAAGCTATCATTTTTCTTTTTCTTTTAACTTGCCTCTGTCCCTCACTCTCTCTGCCTCCACACAGCTTGCTTTACCTGCACTTAAAATGTCTTTAATCTAATCTATGTATGTCCACCCATGTATTCTCCTGGGTTACTGCTCCATTTAATCCCATCCACATACTGGTAAGAATCTCAGGGAAACACACTCCGTTGTGAGAAGCTCACTGGTTCCCGTCAAATCTGATTTATTTCCTATTGTTCTTTCTTTTGTGATCAAAAGAGTAGTGTTCCTCCCGGTATATAAATAAATACACAAATAAATATTTACACGTTGATTAAAAAACATAATACAAGTTTCACCTAGAGCAGTGGGCGCGTGCCCCTGCAGCGGCATGATCATCATGGGCACTGCGGACGCATGGTGGTCCAACCCTGCCCGAGGTGTGGTGCGTGCCTGGCTTTGTTGAGGAGCTTTGGGGGAAAAGGGTGGCCCTTAGCATATCTCAAAGTGCCCTTCCCAAATGTTGTTTTATGAGACTTCTGTAACTTTTGTAGAATCTGCTGGGATGCCATCTACAGAAACAATGTGCCTAATTTACTAGCATGGAAAATCTGGCATTTTTCATTGGAGCATTTAAGTAATTGAGTGTGCAGGTGGTAGAGTACATTCATGAACCCCTGGTAGTGTTATTCTAGGAACCGTCGAAAGATAATGTTATCGATATTAGTAGCTGGTAAATACCTCTTACTGTTCTTTCAATTAGCTGCTGGATGGTGGCTGCTGTGTCAGAGATACCTCATGAAATTCCAGTGAATTCATATGCCTTCAGTGGCCAAGTGAATGCAGTTTTCTCCAGATCCTCAAGATGCAGTGGTATTTGATAATATCTACTCTGTCGATCAAGAACAGTGAACCAATCTTTCTAGTTAGACAGGTCAATGCTTCATTTACTCTGAGTAATGTATTGGTCAAGTACAACTCAATTGTGCAACTTAAATTTGTATGGAAGCACGGTTGTGACACTTGGGTAATTCCTGCTCAGAGGAGGTCCTGAAGATAGCATTGAAACTCTTTTAATTTTGTTTGATAGTTTTTATTAAGATTTAGAACAAGAACCACAAAACATTGGTATAGTTACATATGAGACAGTACAATGTAATGGAAAATTGAGGCGAAATTTGAGGTAAGATAATATAATCCTGATAAGCAAGAAATTGATGAGTGGATAAGAGCAGGTGTATTAGATGACCTACATCAAGCATATAAAAAGAAAAAAAAAATAAGCGTTCAATGCTGTGTGATTCACATAGAGGTACATACACAATACATTTTTGGACAAACTGGGGAACGAACGGAGACAAACAGAATACAAAAAGAAAGAGGAAAGGGGAGAAAGGGCATAGTTAACGAGTTTGCTCATACATTATTAGTAATTCATGCAGTAAATATCACCATTGGTGTGAATATAATGTGCGACAAACACAGAGAGACACTTCATCAGCCATGTGCAGACATATTATGCTAATCGATAAAAGGAGCCCATTTCAGATTGTGTTTTGGAGTGGTATCAAGGTAAGTAGCCATACAGTGTTCAATTCTGTTTATGTGGCAGATGTTGTTCCACCAGCCCTTAGGTGAAATGACTTTGATGGCAATAGCAATGAAAAGGTCATATATGATCGGGGAGGGGAGAGATTAATACCCTTTAACAGCAATACTGCAGAGAAAAATATTAGCAACGGAGGAATTTGAATTTTGAAGATAGCCTTCAGGTATTTTCAAATTTCCTGCCACAACCTGAGGACAAACGGACAATCATAAAACATATTCTTGTAAGAACCAGGTGTATTCGCGCATGACCAACAGTTGCCATCTGCTTCAATTTTGGTTTTTGTCAATTTTAACAGGGTGATGAAGACTAACAGGTTTTGAGTGATATTGGCAGAGGAGGAGGCTTATCTCCTCCAAGTCCATAAGTGAATCCATGTACATTCATCGGATACAAGGCCACAATCTGTTTCCCATTGGGATTGTACAAGCCACGTGATGGTAGGAGGGTCAGCAGTAGTCAACAGTTTCTAACATTTGGCAGCTGTGATGTCTGAGGTCGTGGCCAATAGATGTAGTATAGCGGTATACGGTGACAGAAATGTGTTGGTGTGTGCCTGAAGGCAATCCAGACAATTGTTGACCAATTTGTTGTAAAAGGTAAAATCAGATAGATGTAGGGAAAAATAGTTCTTGAGGTCCTGGAATGATGTCATGGTATGATTTTGCACAATCTGATGGATAAACCTAATACCCTTAGTGAGCCATGACCTACGATATAACACTTGATTAATCGTGATAGGCATGTTATGCCACAAATATAGGGAGAGTTGCTGGGATGGGGATTTAGTAGACGAGAAGAGGAGGGTTCTTAGGGAAAATCTGAAGGCTTTAATAGGGTCAGAGAAAGTATTGGAAGAGCAGTTAGAGAAATATAATGTGTCAACTATATTATGAGGGAAAACTAGCTGTTTTTCTAGTTTGCTCCAGGAGTGGAGGTCACTAATATCCAGTGGGGCATACCAAAAGCTGATCTGTTTAAGAAGAAAGCTTAGTGATATAATTTGAAATCCGGAAATCTGACACCACCTTTTTCATGAGGGATTTAAGCTTGTTAAGTGCGCTTCTTTTACTTTTACCCTTTCCCCATAAGATGTTCAGCAAAATTGATTTGATGGATTTAAAGAAGTAGATAGTTTAGTACAATAGGGGAAAACATAATTTGTATAGTGTCAAGGCGTCCCCACCAGGATAAATAAAGAGGGGATCAGTTGGAAAATAAATCTTTGCGTCTGTTGAGTAAGACATTGAAATATATTGTGATAGTGCTACTAAGAGAGGGGCATATTGTAAGCCTAAATATTTGAAGGAGTTATCGCACCATTTGAAGCCAAAGACATCTAATTCATGCTTGAAGCAGAATGGACTGAGAGGTAATAGCTCTGATTTGTCTTTATTGAGTTTATATCCAGATACAGATGAAACATTGTGTAATCTGGCCAGCAAATGGGGAGGTGTTGTTTAGGATTCTTCATAAGAATAAGAATATCGTCCACGTAAGCAGGAATCTTGGTTTCATGAATGCTGTAAGCAACCCCAGGGATATTTTTGTCAGATCGGATGGGTTCCAGAAGGGGTTCAAGGGATAGCACATATAGAATGATGGAAAAGGGGCATCCCTGCCTGGCGCCACTCCAAAAATAGAAAAAGGATGAGGACTGTCCCTTAATGCATATAGAGGATTTAGGATCAGAATACAGAAGTTTAACTAGGGAAATGAAACACGCTCTGCAGCAGTGCCACTGCAGAGCTTGGAACATATAGTCCCAATTGAACTGTTCAAAGGCATTTTCTGTATCTAAAGCTATAGCGGCATAACCCGATGTGTCGTTTTTGTCTTGTGAGATAATGTGCAAGGAATTAAGTAGAAGTCTCGCATTGGCTGAGATATTCCTACCTTTGACATAACCTACTTGGTTGGGTTTGATCAATTTGGGAAGGTAAGATTTGATTCTGTTGGCGATTAGTTTGGCGAAGATCTTGCTTTCTACATTAATAAGTGATATGGGTCTGTCATTTTTCAGGAGATCATGATCTTCCTCAGCTTTTGGAAATGGAAAGAGATGGGCCTTGGTGAAGGTTCCTGATGAAGAATCTTTAGAGATAAAAGAGGAGTAGAGGGTTTTAAGTTTGGGGGTTAAGGATCTAGAAAATTGATTAAAAAATGTAATGGATAAACAAACAGGGCCCGGAGCTTTGCCCCCTCCCAACCCCCTGATAGCCTGAATTATTTCCTGTGTAGTGAGGTCACCTTCTAAGCCTCTAAGATCGATTGATAGGTAAGATTGTCTGTTAATGTTCTC
The DNA here is from genome assembly GCF_040938575.1 of Ambystoma mexicanum. Taxonomy (NCBI): domain Eukaryota; kingdom Metazoa; phylum Chordata; class Amphibia; order Caudata; family Ambystomatidae; genus Ambystoma; species Ambystoma mexicanum. Next base: position 286,841,063 of record NC_090932.1, on the reverse strand, counting down.
AGAGAAAGATTTGAGATTGGCCTTTGAGACCAATGTCTCCAGGGAATACAGGTCAGTATAGAATTCCTTGAAGACCTCATTAATATCAGAAGGGTTTGTAATGATAGATCCTGAGGGAGTTTTAATGTGGGAGACGAGTGTTGTCTCTTTCCTAGCTTTGAGATATGAGGCCAGGGCTTTGAATTTAGTATAGTTTGATCGAATCCTAAAAATCAGGATCAGGTAGAGTAGGACCATAAATACACATTACAGTAATAATATCAGATCCAACCAGCAATTTGACCAAAGCCCACCTCCCATTGGTATCAACATCTTGACTTAAGATCTTATATGATAGCCTCTTATTAATAAGTATGGCCACTCCATTTTTCTTCCTAACCGCTGTACTAGCAATAACATCATTGACCCACAAGGCTTTGAGTTTCATGGCTTCTATAAGAGAGAGATGTGTTTTCTGTATACAAAAAACAGAAGGGTTTAACTTTTTGAGATGAGAGATAATTTCATACTTCTTTATTGGGTTATTACAGCCCTTAATGTTCCAGGTAACACACCTAAAAACCATTGTAGTGGGGCAGCATTGTTAGAACAAGAACACACAAATAGCTAAACATGAAAATGTCATATGATAAGGTAAACAAAGCATTAAGAGGAATAGTGAGAGCAAAAATATACCTGAATGAGCGGTGCGCCCAAAACTATGAGGGTAAACATAAAATAATGACATCAGAGTAGAGAGAGGAATGAGGGGGATACTTGACCAGGCAGGGTAAGTTGAAAAAGAAAGGCATGACACTGAATAGGAGGAAAGGTTGAAACATATAGTGTATTGAGAGAACAAATAGGATCAAGTTACAGAAAGGCGAAAAAAGGGGGAAAAATAAGGAGCAGATGACACCAAAAGGACAAAAAAGAAAAGGCCCTGGAAGAAGAGGGGTACCAAGTGGTACCCAGCCCACCATTATTGTGGGAAAAATTAGAGGCTTCAACACTTAGTGATGTAAAGCAGTCAGGAACCCCAGGGAGATTAGTTGTTAGGAAGTAATGTATTCATGCTGTCGGATTTGAGGGAACATATGAAAGCCTTAAGGTCTGCCGGTTCATCAAAAATCAATGTACGTTCTTCATAAGTCATTTTAAAAGAACAAGGATGATGAAGACCATATCTGACGTTGAGTTGCTTTTTGCGCGGGACAATAAGAGAAGAACTCTTTCCTGCATTGGGCTGTTTTTTTAGCCACATCTTGAGAGATATAAATCCTTTTTCCATGCCACTTCTCTTTGGCTTTTGAAAGAATAAACTGCAGTTGGGTGTAGTCGAGTAGAAAAAATATCAAAGTGCGCGGAGAGAGGTGTGATGATTGTGGGCTTCCTGCTGGGCTAATGTGATGTGCATGTTGAATATTGAGGGGAATTTCTTTTGAGATATGAAGCAGGGCTGATAACACATTTTGAAGAAACAGAATGATGTTGTTACCTTCACATGCCTCAGGGAGGCCCGTAATGCGTAGGTTATTGCGCCGGTTTATGTTTTCCAATTCTTCATTATGTGTTTGAAGATCCTTCACTTCTTTTTCTGAGACATTCTAGGTGGAATGTCCTCTACAAGACCAATTCTGTTTTCCATTTCATTCTCTTTTCAAAGACATTCCCCCTTTTATCGAGTTGCTGCAATTTATGGTTGGTTGTTTTCGATAAAAGGTTTGAGTGAACTAATTACTTCGAGAATGGCATCATGGTGGGGTCAGAGGAAAGTAAAGGTTGAGGCGATTCACTCCTGAGCCTTTTATGGGTGGCAGACAGGGTCTGCATGTCTTTGGAGGCAGTTTGCAATTTCTGGTTGCCTTTTACTGGTTGTTGTTTTTTTTTACCAGAAATACCCCTCTCGGTAAATGTTAAAGAAAGATGAAAGAGTTAGTTCAAAGTTTAGTGAAAAGTTGTTCCCTTGTTGGACAAATCGCTTTTGTTTTGTCTTATTTCCTTCACAATTTCTTTCTTTGTTTTGCTTTTTCTTTTTGTCTGCAGTAACATTAGGTGGCCATGAGGTGGTGATGTATAGATAGTGGGTCAGCCTGACAAGGCCCAATCCAGTGAGTTGCATCACCACCGCAGCCGTGTTCTCCTATCGAGTGACGGATGGTGCCAGAGACAGCGGCTGTGGGACTTGAGGGAGGACGAAAATATCTGTCACTGCACTGGACCAAAGGAGCGAGTGGCCTGCTGCCGTCACTGTTGCAAGGTAAGAAAGAGGGGAGGGTCCCAACTTTATAAAGGGTGTTGCAGAGTATCGTTATATAAGATGAGCTGCAGTGGCGCACTTAGGCTGCCATCCTCCTCGGCGTCAAGCTGCGCCCCACCGCATTTAAACTCTTACATGAGTATTGGAGCAAGATGTCGAGACGGCTGAGGGGATTACCCAGAAATTATCGAATCCGAAAAGTCTGTGGGCGAAAAAACAGAAAGTTATTTTTTTCGAAAATTACTTTTGGTTTTGTCTCCCACAGATATTTTGGACCACCAGCTCCTCCCTTAGCCCATAACATACGTTCTTGTGGCACACAGCGGAGTGTGCCACCACCTCCGCAATCCCCCTGCAACACTGCTTCCCTTCACGCACATGCAAGGGAACCGGTGCCGCAGTGTCCTTTCCTTTTTTTAAATTTTTTCAGAACTTTACTTGTCCCCCGTAGTACCGGAATGATGATCAAGTGGAGCGGTAGACACCCCCGCAACTCCCGCTATCCTTGATTTACATTCTGCCATTCATTTATTTTGTTGCAATGCCATACTCAGCATCTTCTCCCGTTCATTTCTTTCCCGTAATTTGTACGGATTCCATGGGATGGTGTGCCATCCATGATGTGTAGGCCGTGCTCTGCTCCATGGGATTCTCCCATGTCCCACTAGAACATGGAAAAGACGTCTACCTTTTGTGCAAGCTCTTCTCTGAGTCTAAGCATTGATCTCACTGTCAGAGGTGAGTCTCTGAAATTCACCTTCTGCATTTCAAATCATGGAATGGCTGATTGGCAGGCCAACGTTTGGGCGACAAAGTTGGTGAGCTGAAATCGGGCCAAGTGCACTCATCTCACATGGTGAATGACATGGCCTGTTATTGGGTATAGGAAGACAGATGTTCTGTAATCCTTTGACCATTGTACAAGCAGTCCACTTGTCAAGGACGGGTGAACAAGTGTTGTGAGCAAAAAGGTTTCCTCCATTTTTTGTAAAGGGGGCTGTGGTATGTGAGGAAGGATGCATCAAGGAAAAGAGTACATTTACCACTAGCTACCCACCTCTAACACACCAAAGGAAGCTACTTGTCTGAAATTATCCCCACAGTGGGAGTTTTGTGAGATTGGGCCTCATTACGACCCAGGCGGTAAGTTACCGCCTGGGTCGTACCTTTACCACCATGGCGTAAACTACGTTTACGCCATGGTGGTTGGCGGACTTACCGCCCCATTCCGAGGTGAGTGGGGCGGTAAGTCCCTATTAACCCATTTACCCTTCCCCATTCCCATTTTTGCCCCATAGGGCATAATGGGAGTGGGGAAGGCGTTAATTATGCCACCGTAAATTACGGTGGCGTAATTAACAACAAGGTCCCTTAGCGCCATGGATTTTAACACCTGCTAAAAGCAGGTGTTAAAACCTCCATGGCGCTAAGGGACCTCGGAATCAGGCAGTAAGGGTCGGTGCTGTTTACGCCGCCGTAAACCCCTTACCGTCTGGGTCCTAATGAGGCCCATTGTATCTACCACCACAGACAAGGTGATATATTTAACATATTTTAATCATTATTTTCTCAAGACAGAATAGTAAAAAAGACATAAAAAGGAAAACCTGTTCCTCTAACCTACTGCATCTTGAAGACAGGTCCCGGGACTTTACTGACGAGTTTTAGACTGCAACAGTGTTGTCCTCTGCCGCAGAAACATATTAGATTGTTGACGCTATTATACTATGTTTACGTATAATTATAATGCAATCAAATTACACCACTACTAACATCACACAAATCAATGAATGTCTAAAAACTGCAAATGCATTGGTGTTTTCTCTCTTTATTGTTGTTTTCGCAAATGACGAACGCTGGAAATAGGTTTTTTTTAATGTCTTTTTTACTATTCTGTCTTGAGAAAATAATGATTAAAATATGTGAAATATATCACCTTGTCTGTGGTGGTAGATACAATCTCATGAAACTCCCACTGTGGGGATAATTTCAGATAAGTAGCTTCCTTTGGTGTGTTAGAGGTGGGTAGCTAGTGACCCACTTGTCAAGGACTCCATTTCAGCTGCCTCCATCCTGAGTTGTCTGCTGTCACTTTTACAGACACTTTCATCGCGTTTCTTCTGACGGGTATGCCAATCTCTCCATGTGGAGTGACAAAGACATTTCCTATAGAGACTTAAGGCAAATTAATGACTTCCAGGCTCCGTTTTAGGTATTTTTCCTTGCACATTTGCGGCATGGTGAATTATGTGGCTCAAAGCAGCCCACAAAACCTCTGACAGAGTTTTGCAGGGTGCCACACATTGACAAATTACCATGAGTACAATGGGCACATTAGGTTTAGTATACATGGTTTCGTGGTTGTGCAAATGAGTGACAGAGCATTGAAATTGATAGTCACTTCTGGAGGCAGGCGGCCAGCTTATGGATCCGGAATGCATTGAGGCACCACGTATGCATATGCAGGCGCCTCTGCGCGTGGAGTGTGTTGGGTCAAACAGCATGCATTCGAGAGGTGGATTCTTCTTTGTGCTTTGCTGTATGGTGATCTTGTCTCTGTAAAGGGCACCCAGCGCAAATGAGATTCTTGGGTGGGGAGTGTCTCTTTTCCAGCTCTCTCTTTCTTAGGTATCGATTTCCAACATCGAAAGTGCAGGGCGGTCTAGAATTTCTGTTCCAGCCTTTGCTGTACTGGCAACACACCCAACAGCCCACAGGGCCAGGGTTGCAGCCAACATCTGACTGTTTGCATCTCTGCAGAGACATGCTGGCCTTACCGAGAGGAAGCTGTTGATCCTATAGAAGTCAATGGGGTGCAAGACCCAGGGGAGGCCTTCTGCACATGTCATGCATGTCATGTCAATTCCTTGCAAAGGATTGGTTACTTTCTTAACTGAACTGTGTATGCTATAAACATACTCTCATACATTTCATTTGTCATATTTGTATGTTTTGTCAATGCAGCTGAGTTGGTGTGAGTGCCCAGGAGGAAACACTCTAATCCTGTACCTTCTTCATTACGTGGTGGACAGAACACATCCTTTCCCCGCCTTGGATCAATACCTTCATTGACCACACCTTGTCAACTTCTGTGTAACAAGCGAAATAAACACTTCCCCCTTTAAAATATTCTCATCTCTGAGGATCACCTATAGAGCCAGGCGTCTGTATGGCCCATATGGTGTTCAGAGTATAGGGCTGGTATTAAAACCCATGTACCCCAGACCAATCCAAGGGGATGACAAAGGATAATATGTGTTACCTGGTCCCCTTCTGACTAATTATCTTAATTTGGGGGAGAGAGCCATACGTGTCCAACCCAAATTCTTGGTGGTACCTCCTATGCAAGTCAATGGGAATAAATAAACCTCCCGTTTCCTGGTGCAAACCTCACTCTTGACTTATCTCTAATTTTGGCTGGTATGCCTGTTGCAGATCTCTGTGGGCAGAGCAGGACCAATGTGCCCTACTCACTGGCACGTCATGCTGAGCCACAGGCGATCTGCAACTCGGTCTTTGTACTGGATAGATTTCCCTGCCAAATCTGCACCTCGGGAGCAAGGGTCTCTTCAGTGTCAATGCAGCGCTTACTACTTCCAGATTTTTCTCACTGATGTCCAGCCTGGAAAACAGCCTCTTGTGTTATTGAATACCCTGGTGTTCTTTAATTTGGAGTTCCCTCTCTCTTGCACTATGGACAATTTTGAGATTGTGAAATGTATTTCTCTCTTAACATTGCTGTCATTAGTTGCTGAATCGGAGCTGGCCTCAGCTGCAGTGGAGCTGTCCATATCGATTCTGTGGTAGATCTGTTTGGTTGTGGTCTGTTTGTATGCTGCCAATTCTATGTTTTTGAAGGTGAGGTTTGCCTGTCCTCTCCAAGAGGTTACATGTGATACCTGGGAGGAGTCTTAAAGTTGTGGCATTCCTTTCTTCTCTGAACTTATATAATGGATGTCAATTGGTCAGTTGGGCAGATCCTTGGGCTCCAGGTTTCGCACAATGTATGAGTGTTGGCAGGGGTGGACTGGCCTATAGGTAACTCTGGAGATTTCCAGGCGGCCTTTGCACCCTGTGCCTCTTTTGTGTGGTAACCTATTTTATTTCCAAATGTTCTCATAGGAAAAGGGTTAGGATTAGCACTGGAGCAAGGGAGGCTAAGCCGTATGCCGCCGAGTCTAGCAAGGACACCGTACATTATAGAACATTAAAGAATGACTGCATTACATTACAAGTACAACAAGAATGGCGTTCTTGATTGTGCATATTACTGCCACGGCGGTGAAATTGTTGCTCCCTCATGCAAGTTCATGAGGCAGGTGTAGCCATACACGAATGTAGTCTAGATACACGCAGTTTTCATGTCTTACACCAGGTAGGTTTAATCTTGTGAGTTGTTTAAGCTTCATATGGCAGAATTTGTTCTTGAAATATGGCTTGTAGACAATGATTATTTGTGAGCAGTTGAGGAATAGGGCCTGGATGTGTCGTTCTTGAGTGTTGGTGGGCATGGCGGCTGCTGGCCCTATCAATCATTCACACATCCTTCCAGGTTGTTTTCGGGTCTGCATGGCAGTGTTGGCAATACGTGTTGAGGTTATTTATGGGGTACAGCTCACACATCGAGCTTCCGAATGCTTTGTTCTTGTGACCACATTGGCATTTCCTGACAGGTTATTTCTAGTGACTGAAATTCAAGGCAGCAAAACACTCAGCAACCATGGAGTAATTGGCTTCATGGGTACACAATTTGGTTGCAGACATTCTTGGGGCCAGAACCTTCAGAATGTTAGAAACGTTTGTGAGTTGTCAACTTGCAAGAAGGTGTGCAATTCCTTGGCTGGAGGAAACTGTTATTTTTGTGCTCCCGTAACAGTGGTGTGCATCCCCGAATGCAATCAGGTGTGGGTGTGAGCGTCTCTTTGGCAGGGAAGTGAAGGGGCACCTGCTGCTTGTTGTAATTCTCTGACCTGTTTCAGATTTCCTGATCATTTGGCAGTGTCTCGGGTATTGTACTGCACAGCAGAATGTAGCAGCATGCACTGTTGCCCTCCCCCTCTCCCTTATTAGTTCTTGGAATGACTTAGGGTTTGAGGTGGTGTCTTTCAACATGAGGTGAAGTGTCATCATTTGTGCAGGGTCAGTGCTTCCTAGGGTTTGCTGTGCTGAGTGGAGTCAATTCTTCAATGATGACCTTTTTTCTGGTAGGCCAGCTGTAATATGTGCTCTTTCGGGAAGTGGTCCTCTGATAGCTTCTCCTCCTTCTTCAACTATAGCATACATCATGTGCAGGAGCACAGGCATAGATTCTGTACTCCCCATAACTCCCTCTTAAGAGCTCATGACCGCAGTCGAGAATGCATCTGCTGTGCAGTACAATACCCGAGACACTGCCAAATGATCAAAGCACCCTGGCTTTGAGTGAGAGGATGACTTTGAGGACCAGGCCCTCTCTACTGGTGCATAGGACATGTCATGGTTTGGTGCCCTTTCCTATCCCCATTAAATATGCCATCTTCATCCCTGATTTCTCACTACCATGAAACTTAGTTTTGGTACAAGTTCCAAAGTTCAGTCTATTATTTCTTGGCTTCCTGTATGAATGTGCAAAGAACTGTCACTACTATAAGTTTCAGGTTCCATTGACAATTTTCCCAAGATTAGCGCTCAAGGGGTGACTAATAAGCCAAACAATACCCACAAGCTAGTTTATACTAATAGGGGGCACTACAGCCCCCACCTAATGACCAACACTAAAACTAATGGATTTGGTTTTGCAAAGAATGTATTTGGCTCAAATCCAACTTACTTTGTATTTTTTTTTGTACTGTTTTTCTGTAATTTGTAGTAATGGTAGATCATTTCCCCTGCATTTTGGATTACTTTTGCTTCTGCGTCAAATGTATGGCAATGATGTCTTGTATGGGAGAATGGGATTACTATTAACCGTAGACTTTCTGTAGAAAGTAATTGAAACGTGCTTGTCTGCCAAGAAGAATGCTTGGTTGATACTGCAGAAGATGTCACCTCCCCACCTCCCTGTCTGCCCGTCCCACAAGAACCTGCAGGCGTGAAATGGATACAGAGAGAGTCAAGGTGGCAAAAGAACCTGCAGGCATGAAATAGATCCAGAGAGAGCAAAGGTGGCAAAAGAACCTGCAGGTATGAAATCGATCCAGACAGAGCAAAGGTGGCAAAAGAACCTGCAGGTATGAAATGGATCCAGAGAGAGCAAAGGTGGAAAAAGAACCTGGAGGTATGAAATGGATCCAGAGAGAGCAAAGGTGGCAAAATAACCTGCAGGTATGAAATGGATCCCGATAGAGCAAAGGTGGCAAAATAACCTGCAGGCATGAAATGGATCCAGGGGAAGCCAAGGTGGCAAAAGAACCTTCAGGCATGAAACGGATCCAGAGAGAGAAAAGGTGGCAAAAGAACCTGCAGGCATGAAATGGATCCAGAGAGATAAGTTGGCATATTGGTGTGCTTGCTTGCCTCTTTTTGACAATCTGAAATGGATTTCTAAGGCAAGCAATCATCCATTTGCACATTCTTTGAGTGCACTTGTCACGCAAATAGTAAAGTAAAAAACACCAAGATAAGAATGCAGACAAATTGTCATGCTAGTGGAAGCAGTAGCATAATAAGATTGTTCAATCTAACAATTGTTGACTTTGTCTGGATTGTAGGTTTTGTCACCACATATGCACACTTGAAATCTGTGTTTGCATAGGATACTTTGATCACAAACCAAAATGCATTCAGGTAGACAGATCCAGATCAGAAAATCCCCTTGTAGGAAACCAGGAGGGATAGCACATTACCCTACTGAGCCAGATATGCAGAGGAGGATCTCAGACCCTCTCATATGTATTGTTTTATTTATTTATTGGGTTTTTATAAAGAGACTATGGTCATAAGAAGCCAATTACCAACAAAGTGTGTGCTGCCAACGTTCAAAGTGCAGTAGATGCCACATTGTGTGCACACTCCTTAAGCTGGTGGAGAGCACAAAGCTCATCCCATTGCAACATGCCAGAGAAAAACATCAGCCAGTCTGCCAAGGAATACAGATCTCCTGAATCTGCCATGTATTCCCTCCCACGCAGGCGGACACAGAGCTTCCTTGATAGGAAATCACGTAACAGGTAGAGGCCCCACAGCCAGTTAAGTCTAAACTCTTGGCTCCATCCCCTGCACTCACATCTATGCTGAGGAATGTCCCAGACTCAACTGCTATACAGGTCTCCCTTCACAGAAAACATGACAATGGACCGACCGACTCAAAGTCCCTTATTATAACACTTACACAGATGTTGGGGGAAAGTCAAACCTCAAGCACTCGATTTTCCCCCACTGAGAACCCTACGACTTTCCAAGCAAGGAAACAAGTCATCTTGGCCTTGCTATGTTGCTGTGCTAGAGTTTACCAAGGTTTTGAAGGGGAGTGATAGACTGGAGGGGAAATGTGCTTCTGCGTCATGTTTCACACTCTTCCTGCTAATCCGATATGTTGTACACCACCATGAGAATTTCATGCTGGCATAAAACTAGTGGATTCCTAAAAATCGGACCAAGCACCTGTCAGGAGTGTTGATATGTCTGGAAAAGATCTGGGGCTCTGTTAATGTCGGGACTGTGGGGACTTGGGGATAGTTAGCCTTTTGGTTTTAGCCCTTCAACTTCTATTCAGGACTACAACCAAAACACCCAGGGCTATAGTCCCTTCAGCTCTGCATCGAGCTCTGTCCCTTTAAGACAGGGACAGAGACCACGTGAGGGATGCACGCCTCTGGTACCTGCTAAATGCAAGCGGATTACACAATCCACAAGGCAATTTTGCTTGTTTTTACTCTGCAATAATTAAATGTGGAAAATTGCATGCAGGGGGCCCAGTAGACGGCAAGTGCTAACAGCTGTTGCCCCCTGCATGAAATTATCATTGTATACAAAATGTGCCCCCATGTGTCCTCAGGCCTAGAGACAACACAGCTGCAAAAGAACACAGTCTACCAACAGCATGTTCCTGACTCTATCCCCTACAAACTGAAGGCTGTTAGTTGAAGTTTGTAGACTGATTCCCTCTACAGGGATCTCCCAATTTAGAAACCAACAGCTGGCAGAGACAACTCTGCCAACTTTCCTGAATGCTGCTCACCCTGACAAGTACCCTCTCATGGATGCTGGATAAACTGGCAGACCGACCAATCCCAACGTCAGTTACCACAACCAGAAACCCACAGCAGGCAGAAAGTATTCGACCAACCAACAAGGAGCTCTTGCCTCTACCACAAATACACACAGAGCGGCATGGAAGACAGTGTTCCTAGCTCTGTCGCTTTCATATACACAGGTGATGCAGAAGGTCATGCCCGCCACACTTCTACAGGGCTCCATGCGTGGAGAAAGCCACAGCAGACACATAGCTGCTGGGGCTGCCACATACTCACGGATGCTGGGGTAGAATGCTGACCCACCTCTCTTCAGGGCTCCCTGCATTGAGAAACCTAAGACAGACGTCAGCACCAGTCTATAATGGCAGACAGTGGACTATATAAATAAAGCACAACGCATAATACAAAATAAATAAATAATGACTGTGTCGCCATCCGCATTGCCCCATTCAAAAGAATCCACACTTCAAAAGCTTATAGCCCAGGGCTCAATAAATTCCAACTTCTGTCTTCAGCAGTACAACCTATTTCCTTGCACGCTCGCTGTAAAGGGATGAAAGGCTGCAAAAGCGCACCTGAATGCTCCAGCTTTGAATGACTGCTTGCTATGACTCCCACGCTTGAAGCCATTGACTTATTTTAACTTCCTGCATTCTGGGGTAAGGACATTTTTTCATTCACAGGTGACACTACAAAAATGTGTCACTAATCCACAGATGACAGGGATCATCAAGTGGGTGGTGGGAAGGCCACCATTCCTGAAATCCGGCAGGCTTTTGGTGGAGTTAAAATAAGGTCACGAAGATATATCTTACACTGACAGAAGAGCCATCTCCTTCCCTTCTCATTACCTTCCACGGCTGAAAGGAGTGTCTAGATCTGGCAAGTAGTCACCTCTCCTAAAACAATTAGAACTCCATACTGACCTTAAGCCCTTCTATAGGAAAAAGGCCTGGTCTACAAAACGTTTTTCAATGGGATTGCGTCATTGTAAAATTCTTTTCTAAATCAGGCCCAAATCTCAAACCCCTGACTTTGCTCCTCTGCATGTAAAGTTTCTTTTTATATACACCCCCGCTGAACGTTACATAAGCTGCCAGGTGAATGCATAAATAATGAAATAAATACATTTTGCTGATCATTCGTCATCCCGTAATAGTCCTTAAAGTCGAACCAAGGTAACCGATTTACAAGTAATAACCACTCAGTCTGGCAAACTGCAATTGATTATTCCTTTTTAAACAAGTGCTGTTTGCTTTGTACTTAGCGGTTTGCACAGTGCTTGGCTTCAAAATGTTCATCATTTTGTTTTAATCTCAGAGAATTCATTTTGTTAAGCATACCTAGTGCAATCACGTCAAACTGTCATTAACACCTTTCGCAAGCCATATCAGAATTTGCTGTCTCTGCTCTGTTAGAAAATAAGCCTTTTAGCGAATCTTAAAATGTGAACCTCAGCAAAGTATGCGCAATGTGCAATAGTTATAACTCGCAAATTACCCACAGAAAGCCCATGCACTTCCAGAGCCGCACAATCTGCAAAAGGCGCATCTCGCAAATTCCATGGAGAAACTTCTAGAACGTCCAGCATGGCTAATTGAACAATCAATCAACAATAGACTCTGCGGTTATTACATGTCCGCCTGGAAATTGCTTTCCGCGTGCACTTTCCAGTGTTCTTTGTGAGTTCTGCTCAATATTTTTCTTAGAAAACTATTACTTCAAGCATAATCCTTTGCAATAGACCTTTCTAAGTAGAGTTCATCGAATACTGCTATGCATGCTGGTCCCTCTCTCCCCCGGCCTCTCATCCCCCCACACCAGGCGTATTAAGGGTTGTCCGAATCCAGGCCTAGAGTGCTGGCATCCTGACAGGTTTTCAGGATACACCTCATTAATATGTTTTCTAATGTGAAATATTGCCTCTGGCTTGAACACTAAAGATACCAGGGAGACACCATTTTTTGTTTCCTGTCTTCCCAGCTTCTGGTCTTTTCTCCATATTGACCGAAACGCTTAGAGCAGGTAGGAGTAAGGGGGCAAAGGTAGGCAAAAAATAAACACTGAACCATGGTAGGAAATTGTCAGTACAGTATATGGGGAGCTCAAGAAATGTAACACCCCAAACAACCCACGCAAGCAATTTATACTGCTCTGAAACAAGCACCCACTTCCCCCTACTGGTTCACCACTCCCTTCGCTAGCTAGAGCTTCATATAGAAGGGAGTTGAATATTATGAAACTAGTATGCAAAAATTCACCCAGTAAGTGATCCCATGGTTTCTGTATGGCTCCATGCTTTGTCATTCTCGATTGCTCTTCACTCTCTCCACTGCCACATATCTGACCTCCCCGACTTGCATTGCTTGTTGCCCCCTCTGTTGCTTGTATTTATGTCTGCCCTTCTCTTAATATACTCGGGTTATGGCTGCTGCTAGTGTAGATTTGGAGGTAGCAATGGTCAAATCTCTCAAACTACAATACTTTAGCCGGACGGATAGCATGGGAAGTGACTGCTTGCCCCTGATATCTGTGCGCAGCCTGCTGTGGCAGGTTCATATCCCGGCAAGGCTGCCTTAACCTTTCATCCTTCTGTGCTCTAGCACCTGGAAGTGTCTCTTGTGCTACATCTGATTACCAGTAAAGATCTCAGACCAAATGACCGGACAGACTCAAGCAATATGGCAAAGTACTACTTTATTCTCAATTTATAAAGCAGGGGCAGACATCGGACTGATGCGCGCACGCTCACACAATAATTTGATTACACAGAGGTCTTATACCCCAATATGCATCATCTATGATGGCAAACTGTAAAACCTATTGACGGGAGGGATTGGTTAGGGGAACATATCTACTTATTGAATACATAGGGGCTAGTACACCATTGGCTGTCTCTTATCTGTAAGGAACGCCTCAAACTACCTCTGAATACGTATAATACTGATCACAGCAGACAAAATGGCAGTGGATTGCTCTATGCAACATTGTATAGAGGGTTGCCCCATAGACCCACTGATGGTTTGCACCCCTACCCAACCTTGGACTTTTGCCTTGGCTAGTAGCACATACGTGAAACAAATCCCAGGTGCTTGAGTCACACCAGATTACTCCCCACGTTCCCAATTAGTCCATCATCTCTCATCAGTCAGGCTATGAGCCAAAGTTTCCCATCTGTCGTTCACCTTGTAGCCTGCTCTCTGTTGTGGGACATTCAAGGGAGTGTGAGCACATTACTATCTTCACCCAAAGCTTAATGGATAGCCCTTATTTTATTACTTCTGAATCACGTGTGAAGACACCACACATTCATCAATTTTGACCTCTTATTTACTGCTATTTCATTCAATTATGCTGGATGTCATTGCTCCTCTTGGCCTCTAGAGACTTGCTCACTCAATCTTGTCAAGACTTTATACACTTTTAATGACACTTTTAATTGTCAAATACGTGACTCTTGTGAATTTGTTCTTCTTTAATCTAAGACAAATATGTCACATGTCCATGACTTATCCCTCTGCCTATCTTTGTGCTTTGCAGCTATTCCTTAAAAATAGCATTCTTGACCCCTGGCCAACATAGACTCCATTTCGTTTTACAAACAAAGCTGCTTTACAGTGTCTCCTGGCTCTGCACCCCTGGCCTGTCTCTGAGGGAGATGAATTGAGTCTTAGCACGGGCCGACATCCATTTTCCAATTACGGCCATCCTAGCCACGTTATATATTCATCTAGAGCAAGCTTCTATATGTCTCATCTACCTTGTTTTGCTGCATATTTACCCTTATTGGTCAGCAAGTTACATTGTCTTCTTTTGCATATATGATCACTTCATCATTTTGTACGTTTCTCTTGTCACGTCTGTTACATCATCAATCTTAATTATTTTCAGATCATTTCAATATGTCTTTGCACACCTTTTTCATGACATCACTCTGCCCTCATCAGATTTCTCTCAGCGCTCCATGATGTCCAATGGTGTGTACTTACACCCGTCCACACAATGTCCTTCCACTCTTTCAGTGGGAGGATACATTTGATACTATTGTCTGAGTACATATTGTGCCTCATGACACGGAATGCGGTAAACCATGGTGCTATTAGCACCATGGTTGCCGCCAGTACCATACCGGTACCACCATGGAGGAAAGGGGAATTACCACCCCATTCCAAGGTTGGCAGGGCGGTAATTCCCCCTTTCTCCAATGCCCTTCCCCATTCCCATTTTTGCCCCATAGGGCTCAATGGGAATGGGGAAGGAGCTAATTACGGTACCGTAAATTGCGGTACCGTAATTAGCACCAAGGTCCCTTTGCGGGTCCCAACTTTAACGGCTGGTCTACACCAGCCGTTAAGGTCGGGTCCCGCAAAGGGACCTCGTAGTAAGGCGGTAAGGGTTTACTGGTACCAGTGCCCTTACCGGTACCGGTAAACCCTTACCGCATTCCGTGTAATGAGGCCCATTGTCTCTCGTATAATCCATGCAGTATAGGAATAACACATGGAGTCACATATGGGCCTCTTCTACTGTTGCAATATGACAGCGGTGAGGGGGCGGGAGTTAGGGAAAATGCATCCATCTGCTCTGCTACATTCCAACCTGTGGTCGAGTCCTCAACCACATTCTCCTCTTCAATCTCCTTTATCTTCTCTTAATACTGTCATTTCTTTGGGATCCATATCTTTGTCACCCCCTTCAAGTGCCCAGCACTCTATATATATATATTATAACAGCATTCTCCTGATGGTGGGAAGAATATCCAACATCCTAAATATTTTTAATGATCCTTGGGGTTGTAGAAATGTGTTCCTGGAGGTGCAAGGGTGATTTTTTTTATATTCTCACAGGTACCTTCCTCATCTTGCATCTGTTCACCAACTCCAGCATCTATATCAATCATTATCTTCATCCCAATAGCTTTCTTGGCTGTCTTCCGGCATTGTCCCAAGATGATCCTCATGAGACAAAATCCTAGCAATACCAACACTAGTATTGCTCCAACTATTTTGAAAGTGTTTGCCATCCAGGTTGGAATCCATGACAATACAAATGAGAAACAGTCATCTCCTGCTGTTTCATCAGCTTCGTCTTCTGTCTTTGTATGCAGGGTTGTCAGCATAGTTATTGCTTCTGTCAGGGGCCCTTTTTGTCCATCATGAGATGGTATGAATGTACAGCAAGATGGCCCGATCATGATGCAGACACCCCCTTCCCATGCTGTAATTAAGTCTAGAACATACCTGTTCTGGAGAGTCATCAGTCTGATGGCTCTAAATTCTTCTCTGATTGCATTAAATCCTTTTATTGTTGCATTGATCATCAGCAGCAGCTCCCATCTGGTAATCTGCAGCCACTTGGCATTCACTGCAGTCTGGAGTCCTGGCGTAAATATAGATGTCATTATCATTGCTCTCTTGCTGAACAGTTTATGGTCATCTGGGATATCTTTGTATGCCTTTATTGATTTTGATGAGAAATAATTCTCCGTCGTCAGCCGGGGAAGGTTGAGCGACCTCTTCCTCCTCTGGTGTACATTCATCTTTGGAAATCCATCAACGTTAACATCACTTTGAGGAATCACTAATGCTGAAAAATGTATAACTACAATGGAACATGTTCCTCCCCAATTTTTAGGCAACTGCATGTAAGCTCTGGACCCACAGGCCCAATATCGCTCCATCAGTATGGCAGTTCCTCCATTCATTCCTGGGACCTCGATTATCTGTCCACATCCTTTGTTTTCTCCAACTAGAACCAGGCCGTCATTCTTGAAGCATGATGTTGCATTCTTTAATGGTATTACAGATGCTGTCCTGCTTAATTGTCAAACCCATGTTAGTAACTTGGAGTACCTGGCCCATGATTCTAGACATCTGTCATTCACTATTTTCACTATGCATACTGGTCTTTTCTTCAATAAGTGTGTTTGGCAGGATAATAGTCCTTCTTCCTATCCAGTACTGGTGGCAACACACTTAAACACCAATAGCTGTGGTCTCCCTCATCATCCTGGCTCTCCTGCTCTTTCCGTCATATCTGAGCAGTGCATCCGCTTCATCTCGACAAGTTTTATTTGTTCTCCAATCTGTGATGGATACAAACGTTTTTCGCTTGTCCATCCCATTCCACTTTCCACCCTTCTTGTTTTCACACAGGTTTCTTCATATGGAAGAGTTCCTCTTGATCGCCATTGTAGAGTTGCCCATTTTCCTTTGAATTGTCCTCTGGTTGTACACGCTGCTTGATGACTGAGGCATTTTGCATCATGTGCAGCGTTCCCTCTCCCACCTCCTTCATGTGCTGGTACCATAGATAATTTTATAAAGGAGCCAAATATCAAGATATGTATTTATATCTTCTTAGTCTTCCTCAACACCCCTTTTAAATCGAAATAGGTGCCTGGTAAGATCGTAAAGGATACTGTTTTTGCATTCATCAGGGACAATAGTACATTTTTCATTGTTACCCTCAATGTCTGTATTGTTTTTTATAACATGTCTAAATGATATAATAATCAGGAGGAAAATGCAAATCATAATGCAGAATGATAATACAATTATTATTCCACGAAAGCTTATCGACTTTCTTTATGGAAATGAGCTTCTTATATTCTGAAACCTCATTTTTGCTTAGGTTTTGAATATATAACTCTGTAAGTCTCTATGAATCACACCTCTATTTCAAGAACTGCAAGATGATTGCTATGATTATCCTGAAAATAATATTGTTGTTTTTAGGATTGCCAAAAAACATCACTATATTCACGTTTCTTCTTACTAAAACAGGATAAAACTGTAATATGTATGTAAAAACAGCATACAAGAATGTGTGTGGTGTTATTACAATGGGTAACATAAAAATGAAGTGTGCTTCTCTTCTTTCAGTGCTAGTAATTTAAAAAGTTGTTCCTTGTGCCTATCTAAAAACTTTCCAGAATAACTTCAATTCTATTTATTCCTTATCGGATGTTGAGAGATATTGGTCCTCAGTTCAAAGTGCTGCTGTGCTCTTCATTGTCCTTGTCTTTGCTTTTGGCCATTGAACAAGTCTGCTTGCGCTGAATTTCTTCTCTTGCCTCACCGTCAGTAGTTGTAGGAGGGGTGGGGGTTTCTCCTTTATATAGTTTGATATCATATAAATGTAGCCAAATTCTTCCTCCTTTTAACTTGCCAGCTGTGGGGGTAATTTCTTCCACCTCATGTGGTCCTTTAAAATGGGGCATACTCCAAGTGCACACAAACATTCGTACCAGCACCTGGTCCCCAGGGTATAGACTGTTTTTTTTTTTAACAAATCTTCTACTTCAATGGGTTGATCGTCTTTGTCACTTCTCTGCTATCTGGTAATATTATCTTCCCATATATGGTCGCCATGCATAATGTTGCCATGAAAAGGTCATGGCGACATTATATGTGGTGACCATATACATGGGCTCAAGGGGAGCAGGGTTTGAGGGGGTGTCCCCTGCTCCCCTTGAAAATATAATAATGTCAGTGAAAAATATGTCAATTTATTGGCGACTTCTTTGCCACGTGACATTTTTGCACTGACCTTATTACATGGAACTACTTCTCTTTGACCCCCATTTGATTTTTTTACTGTTGAGACATGAAAGAAACACGTGCAACCATTGTTGTTAGGTAATCATGCATTTTGTCACCTAGTACCTTTGCTACACTATGGGCATCAGTTTTTAACCTAGTTGGAGGAGCAAGGGGGGTTCTCATATGGTGTCGAGTTACCAACTCATAAGGAGTTAGATGGTGATCTCATCCAGGCTGGTTTCTTAGGGCGTATGAGGCAAAGGGTAGGCAATGTAGCCTTCCCTTCTTTAGAGTCTTTATTTTTGCAATCCTCGCCTTCAGTAATCCATTTAATCTCTCACAGATGCCATTCACCTGTTGGTGTATAGAGGAGCAGCTGTATACCTCTGCAGGACATCCTGCCCCACTTCCTCCCGTATGTTGGAGACATGAGGCTGTTCCATGTTTGACACCAGCAGTTGTGCTAATACTGCAGCGTGTGTTTGAAAGAGGATACCCATTGATAGAACCGTACCGAAAGTATCCTTGAAGTGATGACAACCTAAGGGAGGAACTCCCTGAAGGAATATGAGACAGAGCAAAGAAAAGAAGATAGTGACATCATAAAAAGTATGTATGGCGTACCGAGATTCTGACTGAAGAGAATGAATAGATCCTAATGAAACTTATGATGAAGTAAAGATTCAAGTGAGCTTTCAAATACAAAGAATAAGATAACACGTGCACAAAGTGCTGCAGAAAATCAATCGTTCAATAAATGTACAGATGCTGAAATGCAAGGTAGACTAAGTCATCATGGAATCTGGCTATACATAGTGAATAGACGCAGGCAAAGCTGCCATTATATAGAAGCTGGACTTCGGTATCATCAATTTAGTAAGCTAGGACCTATGAAGAGGGAAGGGAAAACTGTGTTGCAGCAAGAATAAGCCGAATCGTGGAGCTGCAAGACAAGGTTGTCTGTCCTAGAGTCAAGACTGAAGGAGCCATGGTCAGCTATTTATTCTGGAAATGAGTAAACATGTGGAGGATGAATCATCCCTTGCTAAGGTGCAAAGAAAGAATACCAAGAGTGCCAAGTTTAATTCATTTAGAACATTTACAACGTGCAAATTGGACCAAATTGTGGTCTCCGGTCACATGAGCCAAGGATGAAATTAGAGTTCGTACTTGGAGTCCTAGACACAATAGCGAGTGACCTCAGTCCTGCGCATTTTCAAAGACAGGGATACTTTGCAAGGCCAAGTACAAAGACAATCTTCATGGCAGAAGGTGTGGGCGATGAGAGATGCTGGGCTAATTGGGTGGTGAGGTAGTGTTCTGCCGCATCTCCTTGCACCTGGGTCTGGGCTTGCATGCTGTTAAATGAACCAAATGTTCCAGACATGGCACACCAACCAATTATATTAGTCCATATAACAAAGGACCTTATAGTTTGAAGACCTATGAGAAACTGTGTATCTAATATTCTGAAGATGACATGTTTTAGAGGTAGGCATATGTTTTCCACCTGACAGTGGGCAGCCAATCACAATACTATTTCCTATAGAAAGTAAACATAGATGTTCCCCTTAGTCAATCCTGACACTTGATAGGTTTTTCATTATTGCCACATAGTATGATGTCAATTCTGACTTTTTTTTTTATATAAAAAACATGTTTTGTGTAAACATCACTGAGAGACTGAGCGTACGTCCATTGATGTTCGTTGTAAACTCCCTGTTTTAGATCATTGTTAATAAAACAGCACTTTGCCCTCTTCCTGAATTGGTTCAGTTATTTGGATTCTGAATTATTCTGTATGATTCCATCCATTACATATGCATGTTCCTAAAGGGCCATAAGCTCACGCACTAGCAGAGGATGGTTTAAAGATCCAAACTAGTTCTGCTCCAGAGTTTCGGATGATCGGGCATCCTCTGCCATTAGTTGGAAGATCGCAGAGTTTCATGCGGAGAGTGGCCTAATAGAAATCAACTTGCAAGAAGAGCCAAGATGGTGGGCAGGTCCCCTTTTGAAGAAATTCCTGCTTGGTTTCCACGGGCCCTCTGTGGACGGAAGGCAAAGTGGTCGGATTAAAGGAGGAGTCGATAACAAAGGCCTCGAGTCGATTAACGAATGGTAAGTATGCTAAAGGGAATGGCTATACAAAGGGAAGGGATTGTGATAATTTTGAGTAACGGGAAATATTGTGAACATAAGGGAGACCGCCTAAGAGTCCTATTTCAAGGGCATTAGAAAGAGACATTTCAAACTCCATTGAGAGTAGAAATAGAGAAAAACGCACAGGTCAGGACCATGTAAGTTGATGTCTCAAACCCTGTACAGGGTTAAGTAAAGGCGAGAGAAGAGTACCCCTTACTATAAATGAGAAATAAAGAGAGGGGAGGTGATCACAGTGTTTTATAATGTGTAATGTGGGAGTAGTCTAAATGTTGTTTGTTGAATAAAATATGAAGGAGCGATTGAATTGTGAAGAGTTGAAAAATAACAGTGATTAAAGATAAACAGCCTTATCACGAATTTGGTGGTAACCCTTAAATGCGGCAGTAACGCTATTACTGCTTGGGGGTAAATGCGCTGGAAAATTCCTATTTTCGGGTGCAATTATCTATGCGCTATTAGTGCACGCTAATTGGCCAACAATTCCCCATGGGGTCCAATGGACCCAATAGGGAATGGAGAATTACTGTTACAGCCAAACCCATGATCTGGTGCTAGTAGCGCCGGAGGGTTTGGCGGTAACGCTATTAGCCCGGGCGGTATCCCAATTGAGACTTGTCATTATGGAGGACACTCCTCTCATGCACCTATGCAAGACACTGCCAAAACATATGCACAAACAGTACAGTGCAGAATGGGTGAAGTGCACAGCAGATACAATGTCAATGCCGTTGCCTCAAGGTGGATCATTGTCCAAAGCAGTATTGCAACACATGACCACATAGCTGCACGCCGCATACACAGGGAAGAAATTAGAGAAAAGATTAACAATTTTAGAACTTTGGAAGATGTACCAAGAGGAAAAATAAGATATGCCACCTGAGGAGTGGATGTGCAATCAGCACAAGGGGAAAGGCATTGAGCCCTTAGCTCCCCTTACCTTGTCTGAAATAAAGAGTGTTGCTACAGAAGAGATAGCAGTATATCCTTCAAAGGAATTGAAAGCAGCAACAGGGTATAGTAATCCGGTATGTGAATCCCCCCGCTTACAGTAGTGATTATAGTCCGTAAGAGAATAAAAGAAAGGAAGATATTTATAAATTCATACAAGACAAGGAAGAAAGAAGCGAACAGTCAAATTTGTCGACAGATATAGAGAGAGAAATCAAGAGATGGAAAGTAGAAAAGATAAGGCTGACGAGGTATTGTTCGTACAAAACAAATGGATGGGAGGACAGATATTAATCAAGATAGATTGTAAAAGCATCGAGGAAGTTAGGCAAAGAGAAGATAAGGGGGACAAGAAAGGAAGGATAAGGAACGAGAGAAGAGATTAAAGGAGAATGAGGAGAGAAGGAAAAGTAGGGGTCAGCGAGAACAGATATATCAGGAGGAGCAAGAGAAAGACAAACAATGGGCAGAAGAACCAAGAAAGTATGACAATAGACAACGAGCGATATGGGAAAGGGACAGAAAGGAAAGAAAGAGAGAAGAGGAAGAAGCACAAAGGTTGAAGGATAAAAGATTACAGAGATGAAGGAAGGAAGAGGAAAGAAGGAAAGGAGTAAGGGGGAAGAACAAAGGCGGTAACAAGAAAGAGTTAGAAGGGATGCGAGAAAGCAAACGGAAGTAGATGAAGAAATAGAACAAAACAGAAGGAAGCGAGGTTCAGATACTAGATTTATTCATGAAGAAAAAATGAGGCCAAGCCCAGAAATACGATGGGAGAGAAAGAGAGATATTCTCTCAATAAAGGAGAAGACGATCGAAGCACCTAGAGCAATGGTCAATGAGGAAAGGTATGATATGGAAAGCATTGGAGAAAGGATCAATGAGGCCTATCAGCAATTAAGATGAGATAGCGAGCATGGAACTCGAGGGAACGATGATCGATACTCAGTACCCAAATCATGAAGGGAGGAGGGAAACCTGTTTAGTGATGAACATCAAGCATTGTCTTTGAGCAGATTGAACAGAAACAAAGGTGAGGGGGATGTTAGTCATACTAGTTGGGGCCTAGACATGTCTGACGAAGAAAGAGAGTTCAATCTTAGGGCAGATGGAGGGAGAGCGTGCGCTCCTGTAGGAAGCCTGCAAATGGATAGGGAGATGAGATGGTCGGATCTGGAACATCCCAAAGAAAGAGCGCTAGATTCTATATCGTATCCTGTGTTCCCCCAAAGATGATTGTGTAGTGAGAAGGGAGAGTCTCCACCATATGTAAGCAGGTTAAGGTCCTTGCCAGCAAGGAGACAAGTAGGGACGATTATCCCTGCCATGAACAGACTAATAGTGGGATCCGACAATGGGGTGGGGTTCACGCAATTCCCCTTGTTAGAGAAGGGGGAGTAAGACAGCAATATATCCCATGGCTAAAGATGGACAAGGATAATTTAAAATTCAAGATCCCTAGTTTGATTTCGGGGGCTGGGAAATGGATATCCAAATTACAGAAAATGACAGGAGGAAATACGCTGGCCATAGGGGACATAAAATGTCTCCTGGCAGCCATTCTTGAAGAAATGGCTGATGACATATGACATATGGAAAAGAGAGGGATATTCAAGAGTGACTGCAAAAAAAACAGCTCATGATCGAGCACCATTTAAAAATTTGTTAGATGTTTGGAGGGCTTTCAGTATCCTGATACATCAGATATGGGTGCAATTATGACACGAAAAATGAAAGAAAATGAAGACCCTATTGCTTTCATTCAGGATATTCAGGAGAAATGGCAGAAGAGGAGGCGAATTTCAGAATAACCAAGGTGGGTTTCAAAACACACAGAACGAGATCCAGAGTGCTCAGGGAGGATATAACCAAGGAGTGTTTACCAGAAGAGCTCTCCCACTATGTTGGACTTGTGGAATGACAGGACATTGCACGTGTATGCGAGAGCCCAGGGAGTGTACAACACGGCCAGTTTTACAGAGTGGGGACAGCTTATCCACCTCCATACAGCACACAGACCAGAGAGGGCTTTGTCCAAGATCACACATCTTATCAGGCACAACCGTCACCGGTACAGCAGGTGCCACAGCAGGGACAAGCACAAATGAATCCACCCAGGGACAATTGCAACAAGCCCCTATGCAGACACAGCAGTATACAAATACAGGACGGGGGCTAACACATAGACTAGGAGGCGTCTCTGTGGTAGGAGAAAATCCTTTCGCAGGGATGGGGATGAGCTTGTACCTCCAATAGGACTGCTCACAGGGTGACTTGATGAGTTCAGTACTATCTGTGACACCAGACCCCCCGGAGGAACCAAGGATTGATATGACGATAGGAGGCACATCTTTTTCTTTTCTTGTAGACATTGGGGCAACTCGTTTGTGTATATGGGAGGGAAAATGTCCAATGTCAGATATTGCCATGAATGCTCAAGGGTTCTCTGGATCCACAAATCTAGTTCCTTTTACTGATGAATTACTGGTCTCCATAGGAGAATGTGACATGTTCGTACCTTTTTTATATTCACTAAATACACCATAAACATTTTAGAAAGAGATCTAATGATGAAACTTAATATGACGATTTCATTTACTGATCAAGAAATAGTGTGCTCCACTCCAGGAATACACTATTTAAACATGGAAGATACTGGCGTTCACAGGGCAAGTGGCTCTGCAGGGTGTTCCAGAGATTTATCTCTATGGAGTAAGCATTTTGCTGACCTGTTCTATTAGGAAAGATTGTGACGATGCCTGATGAGTTTTTGTTTAGGCCACAAATACCTATCAATGAGGAAGGTGGACAGACTATTCCTATAGAGTTGCAAGCAGCTATAGTACAAAAAGAGATGGCAATGCTTGCAGAGACAGACAATGAGGGTAGACCATGGAGAACAGTGATAGCTCTTGAGAAGGGGTACAGACTGACTAACATAGCCGATGATATGTTTAGGGAAGACCGAAGAGCATTACATATTGGAGAAGGATAGAAAAAGGGAAGTCCCACGAAGAATGGCGATAATGCGGCAACAACCAGCATTTTTTCAGGAGGATCTTGAAAAGGTGCAGAGTGCCCTATGGACCACAGACCCCTATGACATAGGTTTATAGAAAGGGATAGGGGAGGTTAAAATAAAGCTTAAACCAAGAGTAATTGTACCCTGAGCAAAACAGTACCCCATGTCTCGAGAAGCTGATGAAGGCATATTTCAGAATATTTCAGCACTGATGAATCAGGGGATTCTGGTGCCATCAGAGTCATCGTGTAATACAACAGTGTATCCGATTAAAAAATCTAAAGGAGGATCATGGAGATTTATCCAGGATTTGAGACCTCTTAACCAGATTGTAGATGCTGAGTTTCCTTTAGTTCCTAATCCGGACACATTATTGTGCAGTATCCCAGTGGAAGCTCAATACTTCACGGTGATCGATTTGAACAATGCGTTTTTCTCGATCCCATTGCACAAAGAGGCTCAAGACTTGACTTCCTTTACGCTTCGCCAAAAATTACTAAAACATACTTGTTTGCCTCAAGGGTACTGTGAGTGCCCATCGATCTTTAACAGAGTCTTACAGATGGACCTAGGCAATATCGTTTTTAAGAGTATGGTGATATAGTACGTAGATGACCTATTGATTTGCAGTAAAACAGAGGATGAGTGTAGGCAATACTCTGTCCAATTGATTACTATTTTAGTAGGCAAAGGATATAAGGTGGACAAGGAGAAATTACAGTATTGTCAGGAGGAAGTATTGTACATATATCGGTGAATTTCACATGATGGAAAGAAAGTGACACCTGAAAGGACTGAGGCAATTATGAAAACACCAAAACCAAACACAGTGAGACAAATGCAGAAGTTTCTGGGTTTGTGCAATTATATTACAACCTGGATGTTTGATTACAGCATATATACCAAGCCACTTCTGCAAGCATTAAAGAAAGCACAAGTTGGTAAGGCAAAAAGGGAATGGACCAAAGAAATGGAGGAGGGATTTGAGGAGTTGAAAAAAGCTATGTGTATGGCTCCATTCCTAATTATGTTGAGGAATTGTATTTGTTTTCACACACAAATGGGACAGTCATGACAGAAGTACGTACACAAAAAAACACATTAAGGTATAAACCTTCGGCATATTACAGTAGGATTTTAGACTCAGTTATGAGAAGACACTTCCCTTGTGAACAATCTTTGGCAGCTGCCGTATTTGCAATTGAGAAGTCCAAAAGTATTGTCATGGGCTGTTCTATGACCCTTTACGCGGAGCATGCCATATTTGCCATTTTAGAGAAACCCAAGGGCACATTGACATCCCAAAGAGCTTCAGCTTATGACGTAATGATTTCTAATCCAACAATAAAAATTGTAAAATGTAAAATAGTGAACCCTGCCGCCTTCATAGCTGAGCCAGTTGAAGAAGGTGATCATGTGCATGACTGTGCCAATTATGTTGAATTCTATGATGATATACCCCATGTGAAAGAGAATGCTATGGTGGGAGGGGAGATTATTTTTATTGATTGTTCTTTGAAAATTGACCAAACTAGTGGGGAAAGGCATTCAGGCACCACAATAGTAAGACACAGATTTTATGGAGAATTTGTGGTGGTAGCGAGTGCAAGGCTACTATCTAATTTTTCAGTGAAAATAGCAGAATTGGTAGCGCTTATTGTTGCACTTGAGAAACATGAAGGGCAGGAAGTGACAGTGTACAGTGAATCTGCCTATGTGACGTCAACTGTACACGCAGGATTGTCACATTGGAAGAGGAGGGGCTATCTCTGTGCAGACGAGTCTCCAGTGCAACAAGCAGTCTTATTGGATAGACTCATTAAGGCACTACAACTCCCAGTGGCCATAAACATCTTAAAATGCGCAGCACATACTAAACAAACAGACTTTGGGCCTCATTACGACCCTTGCGCTAATGGGTTAATGGCGCCGTGAAAGGCTGTGGCGCCGTTAACCTATTAGCACCTAATTATGAGGTCCCTTTGCAGGACCCGACTTTAACAGCTGGTCTACACCAGCCGTTAAAGTAGGGACCCGCAAAGGAACCTTGGTGCTAATTACAGTGCCATACTTAGCGCCTTCCCCATTCCCATTGAGCCCTATGGGGCAAAAATGAGAATGGGGAAGGGCCATGGAGGAGGGCGGAATTACTGCCCCGCCAACCTTGTAATGGGGTGGTAATTCCCCCTTTCTCCATGGCGGAGTCGGTAACTTACCGGCATGGACCATGGTGCTAATAGCATGGACCATGGTGCTAATAGCACCTTGGTCTTCTGCCAGGGTCGTAATGAGGCCCTTTATCTCTTGCGGGAATGAAGCCGCAGACATAGAAGCCAAAAGGGTTGCATATTCTCCTTAAATGTCAAGCTTTGATACTCAGGATATTAAAGAAAATCTCATTACTACCATGTTAGTGCAGAATGGGTTTAATTTTGTGTTGATAACCCAATTAATGGAGATTCAGGGATGTGCACCACATGAAGAGCATGAACTGTGGAAGCAAAGGTGGTGTTCTATATCCCCCTCTGAGAACCTTATGGCGACAGGAAAGCACTGGAAAGCCAGTGATGCAAGTCATTTTATTAAAATTTCGCTCTTGAAGAGCTGCATTACTCCACGCATATAACTAGAGAAAGTCTTAATGCCAATATTGCAGAAGATTGCTTCATTCCTAATTTGTTGGAACACGTTGCACTGTTTATGGTGAATTGCATTGTGTGTCAAAGGTTTACAGCTGGGCATACACTGAGAACGATTAGACGGGTAATACCTCCACCAAATGGTCTGTTTTAGCATTTACGTATCGACTATGTCAACGTGCTGCAGAAATATAATGGAAATAGGTATCTATTAGTGGTCATGTGCCCCTTCTCTATGTGGATCCAAGCAGGTCTATGCGCACACCCTGATGCTACTTGTGCAGCAAAGGTTTTAGTATGTAAAGTTTTCCTGAAGTGGGGTGTGTGTGAAGTAATAAGATCTGATAATGGGACACATTTTGTAAATGAGCTATTTGAACAAATAAGGCTTTTAGCACAAGTTCTCTTCTGCGTATAAGCCACAAGTGAACGGAATTTGTGAGAGACTCAATGGCCTCCTCAAAGAGAGTATTGCCAAGATTAAATTGACTTTGAAAAAGGGATGGCTCTATTGCCTATCCTTGGCTTTATATGCTCTTCGGAATTACCCAAGTTTGGACCACCACCTCAACCCGCACTAGCTAGTAACAGGGCATCAAATGAGAACTCTCCTTACACCGCTGACCAGGATCAGGAGTGATGACAGAGTGTAGCCAAAACTCTAGGTGATGAAATGCATGATTATTTGACATGTATGACTACCAGTATTTCTTTAATTTCAGATCAAGTCAAGCACCGAGTGAACTATTACCTCCACCTAAGTTACAATTTGGGGGCCTGATTCTGATTGAAAACTTCACCCAGAGGTGGCATGAGCCTCGATTTAATGACCATTCCTTTTTGAGGACATTTCCCCTTCTGCTGGCTGTTAAGGTTTCAGAAAGATGAGCTTGTTTGGATGTGAATGACGTGAAGATTTATAAAAGTGAGACCCTCCTTCCCACTGTTGCTGATCCAGAAGCAAGACAAGAATAAGAATTTATGCATGTGCAGACCTAATCGATGTCTAAAAAGAAGGACGATTGAGCAACAAGTGACTAACATGTACTTTATTTGGACTGGAATTCAATAGACACTGCTTTTATTTTAGCAGGGAGTGCAAGGGCTTGCAGAGAAATTCCAGAGTTTGAAATTAACTTTTAGAAATATATTAAAGCAGTTAATGATGCATCATGATTATGCCTAAATGTCAGTTCTTGATCAGAAATTGGAAGAGAGATCAATATCCAGATTAATTTCTTAGAGAATATCTGTTTTAAGTGATAAAAATACATGATACCTGCCAATAGTGACGCTCATCGGCTTGTGGTTGCTGTCTTGGGGTTCATACTTCAATCTTACCCTGCTCTTGTTAGAAGAAACTTTAATATTCTCACTTTTTTTAAAGTATCCTAAAAATGGTACAGTGATAAGAAGACTCCTCATTGCTATAATCAAACACATTGTACAGTTGCAAATGTAAAAGAAACTCAATGATTGTATTAAAAATGATTAATGAAGAAGAGGACATGATTATAGATAGAGCACGAGTTCAGCAAGCAATGGGATGGCACGAAAAATGGTTGTCCAGATTTCTATGCATAATATATATGTGCATGATTGTTCTCATTATCTTTTTGTTCCTTATCTTTCACAGTCTCAATAATCCTAATGGTTCTATTGAAGAAAGTGTTCCTATGATTCTCCCCACTATGAGTACGAATGATGGCACTTTCCTTGATCTCTATGGGTATGTTAGGAGACATAAAAGAGATGCAGAGGAAGATAATGAAGGGATAAGTACCTATCTAGACAATTCAGCTCACCTGGGTAATAACATGTGTCATCAACACATGAAAAAGATGGGGGGAAAAGCATATGATGAGAGTTGCTGTGTCTGCTCTCTCATCCTCTATCCCATGAATACAGTAAGGGCTTTCATTTCGAAGGAGGTATCAGCATACGATGCAAAATGCCTCGGTCATCTTGCAGCATGCACTATTCGAAGATAGTTCCAAGGAAGCTGGGCAACCTTGCGATGGAGATCAAGATAGTTGTTTCCATACCAGGATGACTATATCAAGACAATGCGAATGGAGAAGGGGCCTGGATGGGCAGACATAATGCTTGTGTATCTTGCTGCAGGACAGGATGAGGTGATCGTTAAAGAAATGAAGAGAAAGAACTGTTCTGATGTGACAGAAATATCAGGATCACCTGGATGATGGGAACTAACACAACTATTGATCTGGGGACTAGTGGGTACCAAGAAGGGATGGGAACACGGAATGATGTCCTGTGCTGATCATCTGCTGAAAACAGAATATGTACAAGAAGTGCAGAGAGTGAATGATGGATGCTTAAAGTCGTGGGCCAATCACTACAAGTTACTGACATGGGAAGAAGATGAATCAGCCCCAGTTGTTGTAATACCATTGGTTAATGCAAAATTATGTTTCAGAAGCCATGGAAAGAACCATTTGTGACATACAAAGGATGCAAAACACCAACTGATGTTCCTGGAATGACAAAAGGGACAGCTATCCTCATGTATTGATATTGGGCTTGTGGATCTAGAGCCTTTATGACGTTGCCCAGGAATTGGGGCAGAATGTGTTCCCTGGTGCTCATCCATGTTCCAGCATTAGCGATTCCTCAGAATGATCTAAACATTGGTGAATTTCCAAAAGTGCATGACCATTTGAGAAAGGGAAGATCACTTGAACTCTGATGGACCAAAAGAGAAAAATCAATAACAGTGTATGAAACCATTCCTGAGGAGCACAAGTTGTTCAACAAGACTGCTATGATAATGACAGCTATATTCATGCCTGGAATTCAAACATTGTTGAACGCCAAATGGTTACAGATCACCAAATGTGAGCTTCTGCAAACAATCACACTACCAACTGCACCTCCTCAGAGGTATTCTTCCTTTCCTCACCTTCTCCCAGAAGCTCACTGTCTCCAGAGCACTGGTTCTCACTAGGCTGGACTACTATAACAGCCTCTTTCTAAATCTGCCTGCTTCTACTCCCCACCCTCTGCAACTCATCCAGAACCGGACTGTGAGAATTGTACTTGGCCTCAAGCCCAGGGATCATATCTCTCCAGGACTGAAATCTCTGCATTAGCTCCCAGTGGCTGCAAGAATTAAGTTCAAAACCCTCTGCATTGTCCACAAGGCCTTCTGGGGCCTGTGGCCTTAATTCCTTCAACTCTCTCTTCCTTAATATCTTTCTTCTCGAGCTGTTCGCTCCTCCGCCTCCAACTCCCTCAGGGTCAGTCGCTTCTCCAAGCAACGAGTTGGTGGTAAATTCCTCTCTTGAGCTGGCCCTCCCTCTGCAACAGCCTCCCTGCCTCCCTGAATCTTGAGGAGAACCATCTGCAGTCCCGGAAGCACCGCAAAACCTTCCTCTTTGCTTCTGCTTTCTCTCCTCCTCTCCCCTGCTGAACTCCAGGCTGAATCTGAAACTGCACTGGTCACCTGGCCACCCTCTGATCACGGACCCAGGTCCCCTCGCCCACCAGTTGCACCCCTGCACTTCCTCCCTGGCATCCCCCGCACTTGGGCACTGTTTTGTTTATCCCTACAGCCCCCTAACAGCACTTGACTTCTGATGTCTGCACTTACCCTTGCACTTGCCACCAGCTGGCTGCACTTTTACTTATTGCTTTTATTTATTCTATTTATTTTTACTGTTGTTCCCATGTACTGCACTGCCCCCTCCCCCTGCACTTTTCCCCTTCCCCGTTCCCCTGCACTTGCGCAATCTCAATGTCACCTGGCCTAGTAAGATCATTGTCTCTGTCTTCCCTCTGTTCCCCATCCCTTACCTCGTCGCACCTTGAAACACTTGTGTATAGGCGGGTTATAAATGCCATATCATCTCATATCAATCAATACTGCCATAAAGGGATTGAACACCATTAAAGAAGAGCTGAGGGCCATACAATTGATGAATCTCCAAAATAGATATGTCCTTGATAAGATCACAGTGATGGAAGGAGGAGTTTGTGCCAATATCGGACCATCATAGTGCACATTCTTACCTTCTCACAATAGCCAGAATGGGACCTTGCAGAGGCCATATCGATGGTGACAGACCTGCATACCAAGATGGAAGAAGAGACCGGGGACATTGAAGATGACGGTTGATTCATCTCCTTGTTTTCATGCATTCTTCAGTGGTTGGCAAAACTATTCAAGGTTCTTGGAGTAATACTCGTGCTAGTTTTGTTTGGATTCTGTATAGTCAGTGCAAGAAAATGGCATAGAAGGTGGTAGGAATGAAGATCATGATTGATGCCAAAGGTGAACCAAACACCAAGGAGCTGACTGATGACGCTGTCAGAAAATACATAAAGGCTAGCATCACAGGGAACAAAGTTTCTGTATCGAAAGAATCATAAGAAGTATGTGCGACTATGGGTCTATTGTACTCCGAATGGACAATGTTACTACATGAACTGGAGTATAGATGAACATGTCAAATCAACAGGCACCCTGAGGGGGGTGATGGAAATATAGACATTTAAGAAACACTTCTTCAAGAGAAAACACCAGGATGTAAAACACTCGAGGAGGTGGTTATGTACCGGACCAGAGGGGGGAATGTAGAGGAGCAGCTGTATACCTCTGCAGGATATCCTGCCCCCTTCCTCCCACATGTTGGATACATGAGACTGTTCCATGTTTGACATCAGCTGTTGTGCTAAAACCGCAGCATGTGTTCGAAAGATGATACCCGATGAGACAGCCCTACTGAATGTATCCTTGAAGTGATGACAACCTAAGGGAGGAACTCCCTGAAGGAATATGAGACAGAGCAAAGAAAAGAAGCTTGCAACGTAATAACAAATATGTATGACGTCCCGAGATACGGACTGAAGAGAATGTATAGATCCTAAAGAAACTAATGATGAAGTAAAGAATCAAGTGAGCTTTTAAATACAAAGAAGAAGATTACTTGTGCATGAAGTGCTGCAGAAAATCAACCGTTCAATAAATGTACAGATGCTGAAATGCATCATAGAAGCTGGTTATATGTAGTAAATAGAAGCAGGTGAGGTCACCATTATATAGAAGCTGGACTCCAGTATCATGAATTCAGTAAGCTAGGACCTATGAAGAGGGAAGGGAAAACTGTGTTGCAGCAGGAATAAGCAGAATCGTGGAACTGCAAGACGAGGTTATCTGGTCTGGAGTCAAGACTGAAGCAGCCAAGGTCAGCTATTTATTCTGGAAATGAGTGAACATGTGGAGGATGAATCATCCCTTGTTAAGGTGCAAAGAAAGAACACCAAAAGTGGCAGGTTTAATTAATTTAGAGCATTTACAACATGCAAAATGGATCAAATTGTGGTCTCCTGTCACGTGAGCCACAGATAAAATTTAGTTCGAACTTGGAGTCCCAGACATGACAGCGAGTGCCCTCACTCCCGTGCATTCTCAAAGACAAGGATATTTTGCAAGGCTAAGTGCAAAGACAATCTTCATGGCAGAATGGGAAGGTAGTGTCATGCTCCATCTCCTTGCACCTGGGTCTTGGCTTATGTGCTGCTAAAGAACCAAATGTTCCAGAAATGGCACAAGCGTGCCAACCAATTATATTAGTCCATATAACAAAGGATCTTATAGTTTGAAGACCAATGAGAAACTGTATCTAATGTTTCTGAAGATTACATGTTTGAGAGGTAGGCAAATGGTGTCCACCTGATAGTGGGCAGCTAATCACAATCCTAGTTCTTATAGAAAGTATACTAAGATGTTCCCCTTAGTCAATCCAATAGATAATTGTTAATAAAACAGTACTTTGCAATCTTCCTCAGATCATTTGGTTATTTGGAGTTGGAATTATTCTGTATGATCCCGTTCATTACATATGCACTTTCCTAAAGGGCCATAAACTCAGGTGATACGCAAAGGAAAACATATGCTTAATGCCTAATAGAAGAACAATTTGTTTGAACAGTTAATTTACAAAATGCGGGCCATTGTCAGACTGCATCTTGTAAACACCTCACACACAACGAACTTTCCAGCGCATGTGGCATCAGGGTGTGTGCATGGATCTGCCTCGATCAATCTAGAAAAAGGACATACCACAACCAGCGTATATCTGTATCCATTGCATGTCTGCAGCATATCTACATAATCTGAATGTAAGTGTTGGAATTGGCCATTGGGTCTAGGAATTGATCCTCTCACTGTTCTCAAAGTGTGCCCTGCAGTTAATTTCTGACACACAATGCTATTTACAAAAAACTGGGCCTCATTACGAGTCCAGCGGTAACCGTGGTGGTAAAACCGCCTGGTTACCGCCGGACTCGTATTACCATTCCGCCTCTGTCATTCCCGGAATTACCGGGGCATTACAACCCCGGTTTCCTGGGAATCACGGACGTGGAATGGTGTTAATCCCCATTCCCATTGAGTCCTATGGGACTCAATGGGAATGGGGATCATGGAAACACCGGCAGCATCTCGAAATGCTGCCGGTGTTTCCTCGTCCGCCTGCAGGCGGGCGGTGTTAAACCCGCCAGGTCAGACCTGGCGGGAACATCACCTCCCGCCTGCAAGAGTTGTGATCGCCCGGCATGGAAACAACAGTGGCAGCGCGTTTACCGCCACTGTTGTTTCCATACCGGGAGATTTGTAATGAGGCCCACTGTGCCACATCCTCTAGCAGATTTGTCGAGAACCACACTTTCTGCAATTGAAGCAGCAAGACACTCTTGAATCACATGCACAGGGTAGTGGAGCTGCTCAAGCGCTACCCTCAATAATGCTAGAGGTCTAACTGGCTTTCCAGTTCTATCCTGTCTCCAAATTGCCTCCGTGGGGGATTAAAGACACCCCAACTTTTCTATAAATCCTTCTCTTCTTGTGGTGCTTGGTCTTGTAGCTGGACAATAGACAGCATATTAAAGCCCTCCTTTACCAACATGCATCATCCTGTCATCTGTTTATTTCAAAATTAGAAATGATTGGAATTGTTTGTTTCATTGCGGTTTCATTTCCGCAGGAAATTACATCTTCCCTTTTATTATGTGCTATGCATTTTACCACTGCTAGAGTCAATGGGAGTGCTAGCGCTTCAATAAGTTTAACCAATATCCAATATTGCTGCATATTGCACTGGAGTGCCATCTGCATTTAGGAAGCCCCTCCTTTTCCAGCATGGCAAACCTGGGTGTAGGGTCGACATCACATAGGCGGGGTCAGAGTTTACCGTCACTTCCTAATCTTCAAATCTCTGAAGCTCTGCGATAAGCGCCACTAATTCTGCAGCCTGTGCTGAGTAATATAAATGCAATGTCGCGCTTGTCATCTCAAATTCCCCATCTCGGTTCAGCTTTACTACCTCTGATCCAGTATGCCTTTCGCCAGTTGTTTGGTTAATTTTTGAAGAACCATCACTAAAGAGAATCTCCCGATAGAATTTTCTCTGGTTCGGGTAATATCATCATAACATTCAATATACGTTGTGCAATCATGTACATAATCCTCCTCCCTTACTTGTTCTGCTATGAACATTGCTGGGTTTACTGTTTTACATCTGAAAATTTTAATCACAGGATTCAATATAATTACCTTGTATCCTGATGCTCTTTGTGTGTTCAATGTACTTTTAGGCTGCTCTAGAATTGCAAATAAGGCATGCTCTATACATAGTGTTACTGAACATCCCATTGTTACAGTTGGAGCTTTTTCAATCATGAATGCAGCAGCAGCTAAAGACTGCTCACAGGGATAATGCCCTTTAACATCTGGGTCTAAATTCCACTATAGTAAGCCAATGTTTTTTGCATATGTCCTAATGTCACTTTCTGTGCAAGGACTGGTGTCATGACTTCCCCATTTGAATGCAAAAATAAGTAGAATTCTTCATGATAATGTTGAATTCCTAACACAGGGGACTTTGGTTGCATTTTTGAATTCTTCAAATCCTTCAGTCATCTCATCTGTCCGCAATATTTTGCTCTTGCCCGCCTGAACTTCTTTAAGTCATTTTTAATGTGGTTGAATATATGTATTGCAATCGAAAAACCAGGCCCACCAATAGTTACATACATCTAGAAATTGTTGAATTTCCCTCACTGTTTTAGGTTCTGAAGTCTTCATAATTGCTTCTGCTCTCTCAGGCGTCAAGTTCCTCCCTTCATGAGAGACCAAATGTCCTATATACAAGACCTCTTCCTGCCAATAATGTAGCTTGTCTTTGTCCACTTTATATGCTTTCTCTGAGAGTATAGTCATACGCTTAACTGAATCTTCTCTGCATCTTTCTTCTGTCTCACTAAACCCCAAAATGTCATCCACTATTGCACTTTCGAGCTGAACATTGCCTAGGTCCATCTGCAAGACTCTGTTAAAGATTGAAGGGGACTCACAGTACACGTGGGGCAAACAGGCATGTTTCAGGCAGATATTTCTATACAAATATGAAATCAAATCATGCTAGTCTTCGTGAAGGGGAATTGAAAAGAATGCATTTTTTAAATATATGACTGTAAGATTTTTGGCCTTAGATGGGATGTTGCACAATATTTTTGGGGGATTTGGCACCTAAGGAAACTCAGCTTCCACTACATTGTTTGGGGACAAAGGTCCTGTATGAATTTCCACAACCCTTGGTGATTTTCCTACTGGGTACACAGCCGTGTTACATGGAGAATCACATGGTACCAATATTCCTTGCTTCATTAAAGCAGAAATGGTCTCAAATCTACCGTCATCCGCCTCTCTGGACATGGAGTATTGCTTTGCACGTGGCAAACAGGCTCCTGTTTTAAGCTTTATTTTAACTGCTCCTACTCCTTTCAATAGATTCATATCATATGGAATTGTGGTCCATATAATCTTTGGCGCTTTCCCTAAATCTTCCTGAAACAATAATGGTTATTTTTTACCAACACCATTCTCTGCGGTATTTCTCTATTCTCTACTTTAAATCAATAAGTGAGACTTATGAAAAATACAAAGCCAGTATCCTTCACTGAGGGCTTTCACTGTTCTCCATCCTCTTCCCTCATCATCTGTCCCATGAAGAACCACCCTTTTCTCTCTGTAAACTGCTGCTTCTAACTCCAAGGGAATAATTAGCCCTTGGAGCTGATTATCCTCCATAGGGATTTCTGGTCTAAACAAAAACTCATCAGGTATTCTTAATAGTTTACCTATAAATCTGTGTAACCAAGGTAATAAAACAGTCACTGCATACATAAAAAACGTTGGTATCTAAGGGAACTCCCGGTAATGCCTTCTGGACTGTGAAGGCTAGTATAAACTCTCTCACATTCATATAATGTATATGGAGTGGAGCACACTATTCCTTCATCAATTAAATATATGGTCATGATTTGTTTTGTTATCAAGTCACGCCCTAATGTGTTAACTGGCGTCTGCCTAGAATATAATAATGACATTGACATAACGTGTTCTCCTATAGAGATTGATCATTCATCTGTAAAAGGAACTTAACTCATCGCCCCAGAGTATCCCTGCCCAATCATGGCAGTACCTGTCATTGCATATTTTCCCTCATGGACACAGGAACAGGTTGCTCTGGTGTCTACAACAAATGAAAATGTCTTGCCTCCTATTGTCACCTTGACCCTTGGATTCTATTGGGGGTCCGGTGTCACAGATCATAATGAACACATCAGTTCGCACTGTGGGCCCTACTTTGGATATCAATTCATCCCTGTACATGTGAAAGGATTTCCTCATACCACGACCACACACCCAAATTTGGATGGGCGTGCTTTCTGGACTCCTGCAATCATATTCCATTGTGGTACCATGGCCTTTTGTGTCTGCACTTGCTGAGTGTGCACCTGTTGTGTTTGCATGGGCACTTGATGAGATTGCCCTTGTGGCAATTACATTTTCATTGGTGCTTGTGCATCTGTTGTGGTTGCAGGGCATATGTCTGAGCCTGCATGTGATCTTGGGCATAATACTCCTGCAGTTCTGTATTATATTGCGTAACATAGCTCACCCCCCATGTAGCTTTCTAATTCTGCTGCATGCCTCCTCTGCTTCTACATGTTCTGACTATGTGTCCTATTCTTCTGCAATTCCAATATTGTTGCAGCTGCCTGCCATTAAATCCTCCTCTTCCTTGAGGGTTTTGAAATCAGCCTCATCCTCCCCTTATAGGCCCATTCCCTCTTCCTCTTGGCCAAAAATTGAACCTACTGTGATCTGTGGGATACACTATGTTGTTTTGCTGCACTGATTGCATCTCCTGTGTCACCCCACCTTCATTACATGTAAATAACGCTCTCTCTATGGATATTTTTTACAACTTTTTTGGGATTAACTTCGCTTCCTACTTTTCCAACTCACAGGTTTCTTCTTATTTTTCTTCTGCAACAATCGGTAATCCCACTGTTTTATCCCATGGCGTCTCAAGGTACCATCTCACTTGAATATATTGAATATATGCAACAGGGTCTTCATCCTCCCCCATTTTCTTAGTCATAATCACACACATATCTGATGTCTTGGGATATTGTATTGTTAGCGCCCGCTATAGATCTGTTCTGCAATTATTAAATGGCACTCCATCCTGTGTCGTGTTTTGTGCAGTCACACCTCTGTATCCTGCTCGCTTCCAAATGTCATCATCTCTCTCCCCTATAATGGCTGCTAGCAAGCAATTTATGTCACCTATAGTTAACGTCATTCCCGATGTCATTCTCTCTAATTCATGAATCCATTTTCATGCACCGGAAGTTAAACTTGGTAATCTTAAATTGTCCTTATCCATCTGTGGCCACGGCATACATTGTGGTTGTCCTCCCTCTTTCTAATAATGGAAACTGTGAAAAGCCTGGTCCATAATCATACCTTCCTACACTGTCATTTTCCAGGCGGGGCTAGTCTTGCCCATTTGTATTCACCCTGGTAGTGCCCTTCATCTACTTACGTATTGCAGGGATACATCCCCTGCACTGCACGATCGTGCTTGGGATCGATCAGCATATAGTGTTGATTCTGGTATTTTATCTTTGAGGTCCTCTAGATTTGATTATTTTAGCCCTTTTTCTTCACTTGATTCTTTGGAAAATGTGCATGTGCCCTCCTTTCGTGCCCTCTTGTTTTCTTCCCTTTCTTCGTTGACATTATTATCCTCCAGGTTGTATGGCTGTAATACTTTTCTGCATTATCACGATCTAGCCTACCTAAAGACAGTGTTCTGTGCTTGTCTGTTATGGTATCATCTGACATGCATCCTGTTTCCCTCGATCCTCCTACATTCTCTTGGGTTTTATACCCTTCTTTATCCCCCATTTTCCTACATAAATCTCCAATTATTTTCCCTACGTCTCCTGTATCTCGCTCATGAGCCCATGTTGATATTCTTTGTATTCCTTGCAGCTCCCTGCGTGGCTGTTGTGAACCTCTCTCTTCCTCAAATCGTTCTTGTGCTTCAATCTGCACTATGCTTCTATGACATAGATACTCGTCATCATTTAGTCCCCTACTGTTAATTTCTTCCTCATCTCCCAAAACTCATCTTTCTCTCACCTTTTTTCGAAACCTACGCTCTTTCATTCTTTGCGCTTCTACTTCCCTGGTCTCTTCTCTTATAACCCTTCCTTTTCTTCCTTGCCTAGTACCTTCTTTGTTCTTCCCTATACTTACGTTCTCTTTCCTTCTCTTCTTTATATGCTCTCTGTTCTTCCCTTTCTTTCTTTTCTCGCTCTTCTCTCTCTTCTCTTTCTCAAACCCCACCAATGCACTTATCGCCCAACTTAAATAATATTTGTCCTCCCATCCATTCATTCTGTACTATTGTTATTCGCTTCATTTTTTTTTCTTTCTGCTTCCTTGCAATTCCTCTATCTCCATCTGTCTATCATGTCTATCCTTAGTCTCATCACGCTGTTTATTTTCATTGCCTGCCAAGATATATTTGCGTTCTCTACTTTTGCTCGTTTCCATGTTATCCTCACTGTCATAAGCTGAAGGCTCATATGTTGGATTAATTTACCAAACCACTGCTTTAAATTCCTAGGATAAAATCCCTTCTCCTCTGTATCTATGCTCTTGTTCTCAGAATGGAAAAGGGGAGTCCAAGGTGTTATATCCTCCCCTTTATGCTGATTAAGCATCCACTCATTCTCGGCTGGATCTTCTTTTTACTCTGATACATGTTCCATAGCTCTAAAACAGACAACCTTTTCTGTAACTTCTTTCTTTCATATGCAGAATGCAAATACGTTGTCATATGTCTCAATATTGTTTTTGACAACTACCCTCTTGAGGCCACGGCATGAGTGTTTTATTAATCGTACCTCGAACCCACTCTGAATTATATTTCCTTATCTTTGCTGTGTATCTTGGTAATTGTGATGCTGCAAATGCATCAGAGGGACAGGGCCTCTGAATCCTTGTCCTTTACTGCTTTTTATCGTGTATTCTGTCGTGTTTTCTGCCCAGGAGTCCATGTGGGACTCCTGGCAGTGCAGCTCTCTCTTTTGGTTTGGTGAACAGACCCATGGGATACCCTTATGGCACCCATGGGTAGGGGTACAACCCTGTGCCCCTAGTGTATGTTTTTGGGCACCTGTGGGTGGCCCACAGAGCAGGGTATGGGCTGGTGGCAGCTCCATGCTGAATTTGACAGGTGCTCTCGGTGTCCTCCATTTTGGGATACCCAGGCCCTGCCATTGGGATCAGTTGATTCCTGATAGGAAACAAGATGGCCCCTGTGGCCTCTTGCTTTCTATTGCCTGTTACCTTGTTTTCCCAAAGTCCTGGGAAGCCCTGACTCTGTCCCTTCCCCCTGACTGGCTGTTGGGTGGAAGTTCCATATATGGTGTTGTTGTGAAGGCCC
Source organism: Ambystoma mexicanum (assembly GCF_040938575.1). NCBI lineage: Eukaryota > Metazoa > Chordata > Amphibia > Caudata > Ambystomatidae > Ambystoma > Ambystoma mexicanum. Next base: position 286,801,498 of record NC_090932.1, on the reverse strand, counting down.
AGCTAGACTGACTGGAGCCTTCCCAGTGACTGTATGTTGTGGGTACCTCCTGTGGGTGGGACCTGGGTGAATGGAGTGTGTGACCAATATACACTCCTTGTTGTGGTTGTCCGGTTTCTGGCATGAGAGACAAAGACTGAGACAGCCCTGCCCGAAACTGGCCTGAATGCAGTGTGTAGTGTTGAATGGCTGGGTACTTGTCCCAATCCACAATCCTTGTTGTGAGTGTCTGAAAGGGAGGAGTGTGGCCTGAATGCACTGTGTGCCTGATTGGCTGACTGACTGCATGAATGCCCTTCTGTATGATTGGCTGCTGAGTGTGTGCCAGCAGTGTGGATGAGAGATAGAATAGTATATCTGGGGACTTCTCACCACTGGTAATTGTTCAGAAGCGTTCAGAAGCTGAGTCTCCACTCTAAGAGTAACTGGAACTGCTGATCCTCGACGTCCAGCTGGAAGAAGAAGACTTGCTGTTGCACTTGCTTCGACCGATCTGAAAGCTGCCGAATTCGTCGAGGACTGACCCGAGAGAGGACCTGGTAAGGCGCCCTCTTCCCGTGCTCCGAGGGATCATCGAGCACCGCTACATCTTCGCCGAAGCCCCCTGGAAGTCAGACCCTCGAAAGGCTGCCGACCCGAGACAGGACCGCCGAGGAGATCGAAGTGAAGCACCCGGACATCGCAGCCGTTGAAGTCCATTGCCGTCGACCAGGGTTCGCAGGTCTGTGTAACCGCTGGAGGCCCGTCGAAGTTGTGTTGCCCAGCAGTGGGAACCACTTGACGCCGTGCCGCCGACGACCGGAGCCGTCCGCTCCCTGCCTAACAACATTTGAATCGAAGGACTCCCTCGTCCACACCGTCGACCGCTATATCCTGCCGGAGAAAGTCGAGGACGACCAACGCACCGAGGAGAAACCTGCCGGTGGGTTTCCTGCCACCCGAAGACCACAAAGACTCGAACGACTCGACGCCTCTGCTGGGCCCCCGTCTCCACAATCTTTGCGGTCCAGAACAATTGTCATCGAGGTGCCCCGAACGCCTCTGCCTTGCAGGACGTCAACGCTCCGTCATCGACGAGCACCGCTTGGATCGAAGCTGCCACCTCATCGACGCCGTTCTACCCTGTTTGTTGTCGGACGTTCGACGCCCCGTGTCTCCCGCTTGAAAGGGAAGGCATTCAAGAAGGGCCGTCGATTCCCCGACGCCGAACGCCGAGTTCCTCGACGGACGTTCGACGCCCCGTGTCTCCCGCTTGAAAGGGAAGGCATTCAAGAAATGCCGTCGATTCCCCGACGCCGAACGCCGAGTTCCTCGACGGACGTTCGACGCCCCGTGTCTCCCGCTTGAAAGGGAAGGCATTCAAGAAGAGCCGTCGATTCCCCGCCGCCGAACGCCGAGTTCCTCGATGCCTCTTGACGATCCGTGACTCCCGCTTGAAAGGGGGTCGCTCAAGAAGGATCTGTCGACGCCTCTTCGAAGAACTCGACTCCACCAGGTACATTGGGGGGGTAAAAACATTATAGGAGGGAATAAGACTTGCAGAACAATATATGGACTGGGCTTGTGCTATATCTTTATTTTACAGGTTGCCCAGGTGGGGGGATCTCCACACAGAACTGTGTCTAGTGATAGGGGCCAGTATTCTGCCTATTGCTCAACCATCTTACTTTCTCTCTTCTCTCTATTGCTGGTTTCACTCTATTGATCTGTGTGACATTGTTACAGTATTGTTGATGCACTTTAATGAGATCTAATAAAAAGGGTGGTACCACTTTAGAATTGTATATATTTGCCATTGTTGATTTTCCTAAGTACAAAGTGAGTTATTATGATAAGTGTACATAACCTTGAATATTGATTATATAAAGACTGTGTTCTAACCAATACAGTGTGTGGACATTCCTTTGTTGGGGCTTGGGGACTACACTGTACTTAAGAACCAGCCTGCATCACCTCCTGAGAAGCTAGGCCTTGATTGCTCGACCATAGCTACCGAATAGAGAATCTAGGCTGGGGTCCTCTGTGCTTCCCCTCTACCATATAGAGAGCAGAAGTACAGACCACCCCCTACCAGTCTTTACAATGGTGGCAGCGGTGGGATGCTTATGGTTTTAAGAATCAGTGTATAACCGTGCCACTTACAAAATATCTGCACTTTATTAAATTAAGGTTTAGTTGTGTACAAGATAACTGCATTACAAACCATGGAGTCTATTGCAAATGGCAAATTGACTCGAATGAGCTTGGAGGCTCTCCAGAGTGCTTGTGAAGCCAGGGACTTTGTGGATAAGTCTAGGGCTGAGCTGATAGCTGCCCTGGTGGACTACCAGACTGATGGTGAAACTCTTGATGAGGGGGGGAATGCAACCAATGAGGACTCTGCCCCTGGGGTTTCTGCGCAATCTGTTTCTGGGAATGCCGCCATTCCTGCTGCCTCTGTTCCAAACCCCAGCAATTCCTTGGAGCTTGAGTTATTAAGGATGACCTTTGAATACCGCAAGTTGGAAATGGATGCTGAACTTAAGAAAGAGGAGTTGGCTCAACAAGTGGAGCTCAAGAATAGGGATCTTGAACTCAGAAATAAGGACCTTGAACTCAAGAGTCAGGACACTGAATGTCAGAGAATCCAGCTAGAGAAAGCTAGAGTGGAGACTTCAGCTAAAACCAGTGAGAGTGTCAGGTCCCCAGCCACCAGGTTTATGAAAGATTTGGTTGGTGTATTTGTGGAGAGTTCAGATATCCTCCAATGGATTGAAGCATTTGAAATGGCTTGTGCGATTCATGATGTTGATAAAAGAGATTGGGCTAAGTGTTTGTTAAGCAGAGTGCCTCAAACTGGATATGACTGTATTCTGAAGCTGAGTGTGGAAGAAAGGGGTCAGTATGAGTGTATGAAGTCTGCTTTGATTGCCAAGTTTGGCAAGACACCTACCCAATACCTTAAAAGGTTCAGGGATTTTAAGAAAAGAGAGAATGTGTCTTGGGTTGACTGGGTGAGTGCTGTGCACATGAACATGATGGGGTGGATTGATGGATACAAGGTTAAGACTTTTGTTGAATTGTCCCACCTCTTGTTTTTTGAGCATTTTTCTGAAGCCTGTTCACCAGAGCTGCGTCAGTATGTGGCTGACCAGAACATTTTGGACCCCTTTAAGCTGGCTAGGTTGGCTGACAAGTGGGTCTCCCACCGGGTGTCCCCTAAGGACTCCAGTGGGAAGGACAAGGACAAAGAAAAGGGGGCCTCTCAGAAAGCTGAGGAGTCCCACAAGCAGTCACAGTCGGGTAAACCTAAACCTTCCTCTCCCAAGACCCAAAAATCTAGTGGGGATAAGTTATCTGTGGGTGGGAATAAGAGTAGTGGTCCACCTGCTGCAAAGCAGGCTCCCAGTGGTTCCAGTACCGTACCCCGCACTCCTGGCACTTGTTGGGACTGTGGGGCTCTGGATCACAGAAGGGGTGACTCCAAGTGTAAAGGTAAGGCACTTGGAGTACAGGCTGTCAGCCTGACATACCCTTACCCCGTGTCTGAGGTGGAGGCCACTGTCCTCCCCTCCTCTACCGGGATCACATTTGGTGCTCCGGTAGAGATTTCCTTAGTGTTCCTTGGGGCCTGGGACCAGTATGCAGAAGTACTGGCGACTATCCCACAGAACACCTGTAGGTTTTTGAGAAGTGTCCTCTTGAATGGCCAGCCTTCTACTGGTTTGAGAGACACTGGGGCAAGCCTGACAGTGGTGGACAGGACCCTGCTCAAGCCAGAGAACTATGTAGGTGCTCCTCTGAGAACCACCAGGTTAGCTGGTGGGCCTCCCAAATTATCGCCTGTAGCCTTAGTCACACTCATGATTGGAGACAAGACAGCAAAGCTTCCTGTCCTGGTTCAGGACAATGTCCCTGCTAACATTCTGTTAGGAAATGATCTAGTAGAGTTGGGGTTGATCTCGGATGGTCTTCCCATGACTGCTGCTGCAGTCACTAGGTCACAGGTGACACCGGGTCTGGCTGTGAGTCAGGTACCCGAGCCAAAGGCGAGGCCTAAGGCAAGAAGAAGGAAGACCAAGAAGGCCACCTCTGTGGAGGGAACACCTTCTCTTCCTGCTGTTCCGACAGCACCCATTGGGATCCATGCTCCGGACGGGCTGGGTCCAGTGGAAAACCCAAACTCAACTCCTGTGGGAGAAGAGACAGAAGACTCTCCTGTGGGAGAGGTTCTCAACCTGGAGGATCATCCCGACCTTCAATGCTTGTTAGCTGAAGGGGGACCCTCCCGGGCAGACTTCTGTAAGGGACAGAGAGAGTGCCACTCTCTCGAGGGACTGAGGAAACAGGCCCTGTCCCAGGCACAAGGAGAAGTGCCTAGGACATTCCGGATTTATTGGGAGGGTGAGCTCCTTGTTAGTGAGCCCACTAAGCCTGAACCTGGTGCCCTCAAGAGGTTGGTGGTACCCCAGGTTTACAGGCCCTTCCTACTGCAGTTGGCGCATGAGGTGCCCTTGGCTGGTCATCTTGGGACCAAGAAGACTAAGCAGAGGCTCTCTGCCCATTTCTACTGGCCACGGATGGGAGTAGAGGTGGAGTCCCACTGCAGGACCTGCCCAACTTGTCAGTTGTCTGGCAAGACTGGAGGCAGTGTCATTGCCCCACTACAGCCATTGCCAGTGGTTGGCACACCATTTGAGAGGGTGGGCATCGACATTGTCGGTCCCCTTGACCCTCCCACTTCAGGTGGACATCGGTTCATCCTGGTCTTGGTAGATCATGCCACCAGGTACCCTGAGGCAATACCCCTTCGGACTGTTACTGCCAAGGTGGTTGCCAGGGCTCTCCGGGGCATTTTCACCCGTGTTGGATTCCCCAAGGAGGTTGTCTTTGACAGAGGATCCAACTTCATGTCTAGTTACATGAAAACCATGTGGAAAGAGTGCGGGGTAACCTACAAGTTCTCCACCTCTTACCACCCCCAGACCAATGGTCTGGTTGAGACATTTAATAAAACTCTCAAGGGCATGCTAGGGGCTTTGGAAGAACCCCTAAGGAGGAAATGGGATCTCCTCCTGCCATGCCTGTTGTTTGCTTACAGAGAGGTACCTCAAGAGGGTGTTGGTTTCAGCCCCTTTGAGTTACTCTTTGGACATCCCGTGAGGGGGCCCCTCGCCTTGATCAGAGAAGGCTTGGAAGCCATCCCTCCAGGTCCCGCCAAGCAAGTGGGGGACTATGTGTTAGGCCTCAGACGGAGGATGACACAGATGATGGGTCAGGCAACAGCAAATCTCAAGGCCAGCCAGGAATTGAATAAGTACTGGCATGACCTTAAAGCCTCGCAAGTGGATTGGACTCCGGGACAGGAAATCCTTGTGATGGAGCCTACCAAGCCTAGAGCTTTGGCAGACAAGTGGACTGGACCCTTCAGGATCATCTCCAAGATGGGCGAAGTCAATTATCTGGTTGACATGGGAGCCTCTGGGGTAGCCCCTCAGGTATTCCATGTCAACAGGCTCAAGCCTTTCCACCGGCGAGCAGAAGTCTCATGTCTCTTGCTAGCTTCAGGGCAAGAAGAAGATGAGAGTGAGCCCCTTCCTGATTTGCTGCATAGCAACCCTCAGGATGGCTCAGTGGAGGGAGTACATCTCTCTCCGGATTTGACAACAGAGCAACAGAGGGCCTGCAGGGCTTTGCTCCAACAGTAAGCCTCTCTGTTTTCACTGACGCCAGGCCTTACACCATGGTGTAGGCATGAAATTGACACTGGTGACAGTGTGCCTGACAAAAGCAGGTGCTACCGTATGTCAGATACCGTCAAGAACCACATCCAGGCTGAGGTCGCCAAGATGTTGGATCTGGGTGTTATTGAACCCTCAACCAGTCCCTGGTCCAGTCCAGTGGTCCTTGTCCCCAAGGCAAGTTCCCAGGCGGGTACCAAGGATTGGAGGTTCTGTGTGGACTACCGAGGAGTCAATGCCGTCACCAAAACTGAGGCGCACCCATTGCCCAGGGCTGATGAGCTCGTGGACACCATAGGTGCTCCCAAATTTGTGAGCACCTTTGACCTTACCTCAGGCTATTGGCAAATAGCTCTGACGGACCATGCCAAGGAAAAGACGGCCTTCTCAACACCTGAGGGACTCTACCAGTTTAGGGTCATGCCTTTTGGGTTGAAGAATGCCCCTGCCACCTTCCAGAGATTGATCAACCATGCGCTCAGTGGGCTGGAAGCCTTTTGTGTGGCTTACTTAGACGACATTGCCGTCTACAGTTCCACCTGGGAAGAGCATTTGACACATCTGGATAAGTTGTTGCAGGCCTTGAAAAGGGCTAACCTCACTATCAAGGCCACCAAGTGCCAGATAGCTCAGGGGAAAGTTACCTATCTTGGTCATGAGGTAGGAGGGGGTCAAATCCAACCTCTCTCCAGTAAAGTACATGATGTACAGAACTGGGAGACTCCCACTTCTCAAACCCAGGTGAGAGCCTTTTTGGGCCTCACTGGGTACTATCGCAATTTCATGGCAGACTATGGAACCATAGCTGCACCCCTGACAGCTCTAACTTCACCCAAACATCCTAGGAAGGTTAATTGGACCGAAGACTGTCAGAGGGCCTTTGATGGCTTGAAAGAACGTCTGTGTAGGGCACCTGTGTTGTGTGCGCCTGACTACAGCCGACCCTTTATAGTCCAGACGGATGCCTGCGACACCGGAATTGGAGCTGTCTTGTCCCAGTTAGATGACAAAGGGAGAGAACATCCTATCATATTCATCAGTAGACAACTCAAGGGTAGAGAACTTAGGTGGGCTACTGTTGAAAAGGAGTGTTTTAGCATAGTTTGGAGCCTTAGGTGTTTTAGGCCCTACCTTACGGGGTCTACCTTCAAGCTCCAAACAGATCATAAGCCCCTGAAGTGGCTTATGCAGATGAAGGGTGAGAATCCGAAATTGCTCAGGTTGTCCATTAGCCTGCAAGGGCTAGACTTCACCATAGAGCACAGACCAGGGAAGAGTCACGATAATGCAGATGGCCTTTCCAGAAGGTATGTTGACCATCTGGATGAGGGTGTCTATCCCGTGGGAGATTAGACACCCTCCACCTCAGTCTGGGGGGGGCGACTGTGATGCTGGAAATGCATCAGAGGGACAGGGCCTCTGAATCCTTGTCCTTTACTGCTTTTTATCGTATGTTCTGTCGTGTTTTCTGCCCAGGAGTCCATGTGGGACTCCTGGCAGTGCAGCTCTCTCTTTTGGTTTGGTGAACAGACCCATGGGATACCCTTATGACACCCATGGGTAGGGGTACAACCCTGTATGTTTTTGGGCACCTGTGGGTGGCCCACAGAGCAGGGTATGGGCTGGTGGCAGCTCCATGCTGAATTTGACAGGTGCTCTGGGTGTCCTCCATTTTGGGATACCCAGGCCCTGCCATTGGGATCAGTTGATTCCTGATAGGAAACAAGATGGCCCCTGTGGCCTCTTGCTTTCTATTGCCTGTTACCTTGTTTTCCCAAAGTCCTGGGAAGCCCTGACTCTGTCCCTTCCCCCTGACTGGCTGTTGGGTGGAAGTTCCATATATGGTGTTGTTGTGAAGGCCCAGCTAGACTGACTGGAGCCTTCCCAGTGACTGTATGTTGTGGGTACCTCCTGTGGGTGGGACCTGGGTGAATGGAGTGTGTGACCAATATACACTCCTTGTTGTGGTTGTCTGGTTTCTGGCATGAGAGACAAAGACTGAGACAGCCCTGCCCGAAACTGGCCTGAATGCAGTGTGAAGTGTTGAATGGCTGGGTACTTGTCCCAATCCACATTCCTTGTTGTGAGTGTCTGAAAGGGAGGAGTGTGGCCTGAATGCACTGTGTGCCTGATTGGCTGACTGACTGCATGAATGCCCTTCTGTATGATTGGCTGCTGAGTGTGTGCCAGCAGTGTGGATGAGAGACAGAATAGTATATCTGGGGACTTCTCACCACTGGTAATTGTTCAGAAGCGTTCAGAAGCTGAGTCTCCACTATAAGAGTAACTGGAACTGCTGATCCTCGACGTCCAGCTGGAAGAAGAAGACTTGCTGTTGCACTTGCTTCGACCGATCTGAAAGCTGCCGAATTCGTCGAGGACTGACCCGAGAGAGGACCTGGTAAGGCGCCCTATTCCCGTGCTCCGAGGGATCATCGAGCAATGCTACATCTTTGCCGAATCCCCCTGGAAGTCAGACCCTTGAAAGGCTGCCAACCCGAGACGGGACCGCCGAGGAGATCGAAGTGAAGCACCCGGACATCGCCGCCATCGAAGTCCATTGCCGTCGACCAGGGTTCGCAGGTCTGTGCAACCGCTGGAGGCCCGTCGAAGTTGTGTTGCCCAGCCGTGGGAACCACTTGATGCCGTGCCGCCGACGACCAGAGCCGTCCGCTCCTTGCCTAAAGACATTTGAATCGAAGGACTCCCTCGTCCACACCGTCGACCGCTTTATCCTGCCGGAGAAAGTCGAGGACGACCAACGCACCGAGGAGAAACCTGCCGGTGGGTTTCCCGCCACCCGAAGACCACAAAGACTCGAACGACTCGACGCCCTCGCTGGGCCCCCTTCTCCACAATCTTGGCGGTCCAGAACAATTGTCATCGAGGTGCCCCGCATGCCTCTGCCTTGCAGGACGCCAACGCTCCGTCGTCGACCAGCACCGCTTGGATCGAAGCTGCCACCTCATCGACGCCGTTCTACCCTGTTTGTTGTCGGACGTTCGACGCCCCGTGTCTCCCGCTTGAAAGGGAAGGCATTCAAGAAGGGCCGTCGATTCCTCGACGCTGAACGCCGAGTTCCTCGACGGACATTCGACTCCCCGTGTCTCCCGCTTGAAAGGGAAGGCATTCAAGAAGGGCCGTCGATTCCCCGCCGCCGAACGCCGAGTTCCTCAACGCTTCACGACGCCTCTCGACGATCCGTGACTCCCACTTGAAAGGGGGTCGCTCAAGAAGGATCTGTCGACGCCTCTTCGAAGAACTCGACTCCACCAGGTACATTGGGGGGGTAAAAACATTATAGGAGGGAATAAGACTTGCAGAACAATATATGGACTGGGCTTGTGCTATATCTTTATTTTACAGGTTGCCCAGGTGGGGGAATCTCCACACAGAACTGTGTCTAGTGATAGGGGCCAGTATTCTGCCTATTGCTCAACCATCTTACTTTCTCTCCTCTCTCTATTGCTGGTTTCACTCTATTGATCTGTGTGACATTGTTACAGTATTGTTGATGCACTTTAATGAGATCTAATACAAAGGGTGGTACCACTTTACAATTGTATATATTTGCCATTGTTGATTTTCCTAAGTACAAAGTGAGTTATTATGATAAGTGTAAATAACCTTGAATATTGATTATATAAAGACTGTGTTCTAACCAATACAGTGTGTGGACATTCCTTTGTGGGGCGTGGGGACTACACTGTACTTAAGAACCAGCCTGCATCACCTCCTGAGAAGCTAGGCCTTGATTGCTCGACCATAGCTACCGAATAGAGAATCTAGGCTGGGGTCCTCTGTGCCTCCCCTCTACCATATAGAGCAGAAGTACAGACCACCCCCTACCAGTCTTTACAGTAATGTCGTACATAAATGTAGAAGAGTAGTGTGCTGCATAATGACAAGTCGATCTGGACTGTCAATACTTACCCGACCTTATATTATTTTATTTATTTTATCAAATATACCACCCTGGTCAATTTGGGCAGGCACGATCAATTGCTGCTTATTATCTGGAAAATCAACTATATACATATGTATGTTTGTTTTTTAACCACTTTTAAAATCTATTTAACAATGTTCTTTTTGTTCCTTCATTTACACTTTCTATCAATTTCACTATCTCACAGTTTTATCATTGAAATGTTAAGAATCTCTTCTTTATTTGTTCATTAGTTTCCTATGATTTTTATCCTTCTTATTGATGTCCATCTCTTGCATAAAAAAATCATTTTTTATCTATTAGCTTAAACACAATAAGGGGGTAATTCATAGAAATTTGCGCACAAGTGTCGCACGCAGCTGGCGCACAGTGTGGCACAGTGTGCACGTGTGAATCTCTGCGCCAACCGCGTGCGCTAAAATCCATTTCCGCGCACAGCGTATTCATGGATTTTAGCTACCAAAACCAGCCGTGGAGCACAGTGGCGCAGCAACCCTGCAGGAGTGCCAGTTACGCCCCAAGAACGCCCCTCGTGCAGGGAAAAGTCATCAAAATCCCCAATCCAGCGCAAAGGGCTGCGCTAACCCTGTACCAGCACGACAAGTGGGGAATGTGTATTACTAGGGTTCGTGGGAAGTTTCACACGCGATAGGCCCTGTGCGAGTGGGTTACGTGTATTAATGGGGTTCGTGGGAAGTTTCACACGTGATTGGAGCAGAGTACGTGTATTTCGGGGGTGCGCGGGAAGTTTCACATGCGATTGGCCCTGTGCGAGTGGGGTGCGTGTATTACTGGGGTTCGCGGGGAGTTTCACACGCGGTTGGAGCAGGGTACGTGTATTTTGGGGGTGCGCGGGAAGTTTCACACGCGATTGGCCCTGTGCGAGTGGCTGTTGGACCAGCCCATTGTGGCACTTGACCTGGCACAGGATGACTCCCTGGCTGACTTCAAGGACGTGTATTACTGGGGTTCGTGGGAAGTTTCACACACGATTGGAGAAGGGTACGTGTATTTCGGAGGTGCGTGGGAAGTTTCACACGCGATTGGCCCTGTGTGAGTGGGGTATGTGTATTACTGGGGTTTGCGGGAAGTTTCACACGCGAATGGCCCTGTGTGAGTGGGTTACGTGTATTTCGGGGGTGCGCTGGAAGTTTCACACGCGATTGGAGCAGGGTACGTGTATTTCGGGGTTGCGCGGGAAGTTTCACATGTGATTGGCACTGTGCGAGTGGGGTACGTGTATTACTGGGGTTCGCAGGAAGTTTCACATGCGATTGGCCCTGTGTGAGTGGGTTACGTGTATTTCGGGGATGCGCGGGAAGTTTCACACGCGATTGGAGCAGGGTTCGTGTATTTCGGGGGTGCACGGGAAGTTTCACACGTGATTGGCACTGTGCGAGTGGGGTACGTGTATTACTGGGGTTCGCAGGAAGTTTCACAAACGATTGGCCCTGTGCGAGTGGGGTACGTGTATTACTGGGGTTCACAGGAAGTTTCACATGCGATTGGAGCAGGGTGCGTGTATTTCGGGGGTGCGCAGGAAGTTTCACACGCGATTGGCCCTGTTCGAGTGGGGTACGTGTATTACTCAGGTTTGCGGGAAATTTCACACACGATTGGCCCGGTGCGAGTGGGAAGTTTCACACGTGATTGGAGCAGGGTACGTGTATTTCGGGGGTGTGCGGGAAGTTTCACACGCGATTGGCCCTATGCGAGTGGGGTACGTGTATTACTGGGGTTCGCAGGAAGTTTCACACGCGATTGGCCGTGTGCGAGTGGGGTACGTGTATTACTGGGGTTTGCGGGAAGTTTCACACGCGATTGGAGACGGGTACGTGTATTCCTGGGGTGCGCGGGAAGTTTCACACGCGATTTTGCTGTCAGAGCGGGGTATGTGAATTTTGAAGGGTGCGCGGGGAGTCCTACATGTGAATTGGCAGTGTGGGTCCTCCTAGGTGTTCCCTCTACACCCTCCACGGGCCCTGCAGGCGGCCCAACCCACAGGGGACTACCCTGCACCCCTGGTCATGTCCCACAGGCAGCCCATCCACCATGGGCATGCCCCCCAGCCAAGCCACATGTCACCTTGGACTACTGATCACCAACTCATGTCCCCTTGCACCCCCATACCCCAGCACTGAGGAGCACCTGCCAGCAGGCCTCCACTCATGTCCCACTCATGTCCCCCTGCACCCCCACCCCCCAGCACTGAGGGACACCTGCCAGCAGGCCCCCAATCATGTCCCACTCATGTCCCCCTGCACCCCCATCCCCAGCACTGAGGGGCACCTGCCAGCAGGCCCTCATTCATGTCTCCCTGCACCCCCACCCCCCAGCACTGTGGGGCACCTGCCAGTAGGCCCCCACTCATGTCCCACTCATGTCCCCATGCACCCCCACCCCCCAGCACTGAGGGGCACCTGCCATCAGGCCCCCACTCATGTCCCACTCATGTCCCCCTGCACCCCAACCCCCAAGCACTGAGGGGCACCTGCCAGCAGGCCCCCACTCATGTCCCCCTGCACCCCCAACCCCCATCACTGAGGGGCACTTGCCAGCAGGCCCCCACTTATGTCCCCCTGCACCCCCATCCCCCAGCACTGAGGGGCACCTGCCAGCAGGCCCCCACTCATGTCCCCCTGCACTCCCACCCCCCAGCACTGAAGGGCACCTCTCAGGAGGCCCCCACTCATGTCCCACTCATGTCCCCCTGCACCCCCAACCCCCAGCACTGAGGGGCACGAGCCAGCAGGCCCCCACTCATGTCCCCTTGCACCCCCACCCCCCAGCACTGAGGGGCACCTGCCAGCAGGCCCCCACTCATGTCCTCTTATACCACCACCCCCCAGCACTGAGGGGCACCTGCCAGCAGGCCCCCACTCATGCCCCACTCATGTCCCCCTGCACCCCCACCCCCCAGCACTGAGGGGCACCTGCCAGCAGGCCCCCACTCATGTCCCCCTTCGCCCCCACCCCCCCAGCACTGTGGGGCACCTGCTAGCAGGCCCGCACTCATGTCCCACTCATGTTCCCCTGCACCCCCACCCCTCAGCACTGAGGGGCACCTGCTAGCAGGTCCCCACTTGTGTCCCACTCATGTCCCCTGCACCCCCACCCCCCAGCACTGTGGGGCACCTGGCCGCAGACCCCCACTCATGTCCCCCTGCACCCCCACCCCCCAGCACTGTGGGGCACCTGCCAACAGGCCCCCACTCATGTCCCACTCATGTCCCCCTGCATCCCCACCCCGCAGCACTGAGGGGCACCTGCCAGCTGGCCCCCACTCATGTCCCCCTGCACCCCCACCCCCCAACACTGAGGGGCACCTGCCAGCAGGCCCCCACTCATGTCCCCTTGTACCCCTACCCCCAGCACTGAGGGGCACCTGCCAGCAGGCCCCCACTCATGTCCCCTTGCACCCCCACCCCCCAGCACTGAGGGGCACCTGCCAGCAGGCCCCCACTCATGTCCCCCTGCACCCCCACCCCCCAGCACTGAGGGGCACCTGCCAGCAGGCCCTCACTCATGTCCCCTGCACCCCCACCCCCCAGCACTGAGGGGCACCTGCCAGCAGGCCTCCACTCATGTCCCACTCATGTCCCCCTGCACCCCCACCCCCCAGCACTGAGGGACACCTGCCAGCAGGCCCTCACTCATGTCCCCCTGCACCCCCATCCCCAGCACTGAGGGGCACCTGCCAGCAGGCCCTCACTCATGTCTCCCTGCACCCCCACCCCCCAGCACTGTGGGGCACCTGCCAGTAGGCCCCCACTCATTTCCCACTCATGTCCCCCTGCACCCCACCCCCCAGCACTGAGGGGCACCTGCCAGCAGGCCCCCACTCATGTCCCCCTGCACCCCCACCCCCCAGCACTGTGGGGCACCTGCCAGCAGGCCCCCACTCATGTCCCCCTGCACCCCACCGCCCAGCACTGAGGGGCACCTGCCAGCAGGCCCCCACTCATGTCCCCCTGCACTCCCACCCCCCAGCACTGAAGGGCACCTCTCAGCAGGCCCCCACTCATGTCCCACTCATGTCCCCCTGCACCCCAAACCCCCAGCACTGAGGGGCACCTGCCAGCAGGCCCCCACTCATGTCCCCTTGCACCCCCACCCCCCAGCACTGAGGGGGACCTGCCAGCAGGCCCCCACTCATGTCCCACTCATGTCCTCCTGCACCCCTACCCCCCAGCACTGAGGGGCACCTGCCAGCAGGTCCCCACTCATGTCCCCCTTCACCCCCACCCCCCAGCACTGTGGGGCACCTGCTAGCAGGCCCGCACTCATGTCCCACTCATGTTCCCCTGCACCCCCACCCCCCAGCACTGTGGGGCACCTGCCAGCAGGTCCCCACTCATGTCCCACTCATGTCCTCCTGCACCCCATCCCCCCAGCACTGTGGGGCACCTGCCCGCAGGCCCCCACTCATGTCCCCCTGCACCCCCACCCCCCAGCACTGTGGGGCACCTGCCAGCAGGCCCCCACTCATGTCCCACTCATGTCCCCCTGCACCCCCACCCCCCAGCACTGAGGGGCACCTGCCAGCAGGCCCCCACTCATGTCCCCCTGCACCCCCACCCCCCAGCACTGAGGGGCACCTGCCAGCAGGCCCCCACTCATGTCCCCTTGCACCCCCACCCCCAGCACTGAGGGGCACCTGCCAGCAGGCCCCCACTCATGTCCCCTTGCACCCCCACCCCCCAGCACTGAGGGGCACCTGCCAGCAGGCCCCCACTCATGTCCCCCTGCACCCCCACCCCCCAGCACTGAGGGGCACCTGCCAGCAGGCCCTCACTCATGTCCCCTTGCACCCCCACCCCCAGAACTGAGGAGCACCTGCCAGCAGGCCCCCACTCATGTCCCCTTGCACCCCCACCCCCGAGCACTGAGGGGCACCTGCCAGCAGGCCCCTACTCATGTTCCCTTGCACCCCCACCCCCCAGCACTGAGGGGCACCTGCCAGCAGGCCCCCACTCATGTCCCCCTGCACCCCCACCCCCCAGCACTGAGGGGCACCTGCCAGCAGGCTCCCACTCATGTCCCCCTGCACCCCCACCCCCAGCACTGAGGGGCACCTGCCAGCAGGCCCCCACTCATGTCCCCCTGCACCCCCACCCCCAGCACTGAGGGGCACCTCTCAGCAGGCCCCCACTCATGTCCCACTCATGTCCCCCTGCACCCCCACCCCCCAGCACTGAGGGGCACCTGCCAGCAGGCCCCCACTCATGTCCCCTTGCACCCCCACCCCAGCACTGAGGGGCACCTGCCAGCAGGCCCCCACACATGTCCCCTTGCACCCCCACCCCCTAGCACTGAGGGGCACCTGCTAGCAGGCCCCCACTCATGTCCCCCTGCACCCCCACCCCCCAGCACTGAGGGGCACCTGCCAGCATGCCCCCACTCATGTCCCCCTGCACGCCCACCCCCCAGAACTCAGGGGCACCTTCCAGCAGGCCCCCACTCATGTCCCACTCATGTCCCCCTGCACCCCCAACCCCCAGAACTGAGGGGCACCTGCCAGCAGGTCCCCACTCATGTCCTCTTGCACCCCCACCCCCCAGCACTGAGGGGCACCTGCCAGCAGGCCCCCACTCATGTCCCCTCCACCCCCACCCCCCAGCACTGAGGGGCACCTGCCAGCAGGCCCCCACTCATGTCCCACTCATGTCCCCCTGCACCCCCCTCACTGAGGGGCACCTGCCAGCAGGTCCCCACTCATGTCCCACTCATGTCCCCCTGCACCCCTGCCCCCCAGCACTGTGGGGCACCTGCCAGCAGGCCCCCACTCATGTCCCCCTGCACCCCCCACCCCCCACCCCCCAGCACTGTGGGGCACCTGCCAGCAGGCCCCCACTCATGTCCCACTCATGTCCCCCTGCACCCCCACCCCCCAGCACTGAGGGGCACCTGCCAGCAGGCCCCCACTCATGTCCCCCTGCACCCACACCCCCCAGCACTGTGGGGCACCTGCTAGCAGGCCCCCACTCATGTTCCACTCACGTCCCCCTGCACCCCCACCCCCCAGCACTGAGGGGCACCTGCCAGCAGACCCCCACTCATGTCCCACTCATGTCCCCCTGCACTCCCACCCCCCATCACTGTGGAGCACCTGCCAGCAGGCCCCCACTCATGTCCCCCTGCACTCCCACCCCCCAGCACTGTGGGGCACGTGCCAGCAGGCCCCCACTCATGTCCCACTCATGTCCCTCTGCACCCCCACCCCCCAGCACTGAGGGGCACCTGCCAGCAGGCCCCCACCCATGTCCCCTTGCACCCTCAACCCCCAACACTGAGGGGCACCTGCCAGCAGGCCCCCACTCATGTCCCCTTGCACCCCCACCCCCCAGCACTGAGGGGCACCTGCCAGCAGGCCCCCACTCATGTCCCACTCATTTCCCCCTGCACCCCCACCCCCCAGCAGTGAAATGCCGATCTGATGACACAAACCAAAAGTCAACTATGTACATCAACACATGTCCGTCACACACATAAACTGGTTGGCATTGCTTGTGTAAACCCACATTTTCACATGCATCAACCCAATGAGTGAATCCCACACATGGAACTAAAAAATTAAAATGTATTATGTACATAAAATCAAAAATGAAATGAAAGCATACCAAAATATGAAACATGAAATGAAAAGCATGTGAAAAAGATGATTGAATGAAAATGATAACCAATCCAAAAAAATCAGAAAGAAAAACAATCCAAAGTCACCCTCCAACAACGCAAATCCAAAGGAAATGTAAAAAAAAATCTCCATTGCTTCATGTTCATAATAAAAAAAAAAAGAGAAATCAATCCATAGTCCAACTATTTACAATCCTTTGTCCGGAAAAAATAAATCCGTTGCCTCATGTCCATAATGCAAAAAAAAAAAAAATGAATACATGATGAAACTATATACAATCCATTGTCCAAGGATGTAAAGGGTCCATGATCCCAACCAAACAAATGAAACCTACCTAACAAACTACCTAAAAATATAACTATATACAAATTTGTGTGGCATTGTCCATTGACCACAAATAAAAGGAAAACGAAAAGGAAACCTAACTCTAAAAACTATTTACAAGGGCAGAGGGCTAGTCTGACAACTCACTTTTGGATGTCCTGGGCCAGGGCATCATCGAACTCCTGCTCAATGTCCTGGAGGCGGTCCTCTTCCATGGCTCTGAGGGTTCGCAGGGACGACGACATGTTCTCCTCCAACTCCCTGTGAATTGCCTCGAGGCACTCGGCCCGCCTCAGGGCCCTCCGCATGGAGTTCTCCACCCTGACCATCGTGAGCCGTGCCTCTTCTGCCTGCTGCCGCTCCGCATCTATAGCATGGCCTAACCGCTGCCACACGGAAGACACTTCCAGTCCTGGGTCCTCTTGCCCTCTGGCCGATGCCTGCCCCTCCGATGTCGAAGGCCCCGAGGCATGATGGCTCCCACCTTGTTGCTGCTGCTGCTGTGCCTCTGCCTGTGCCCTGGCTCTTGCTGCCTGCACATCCTCCTCCGGCTGGGGTGCAGTTGTTGAGGTGGCCACCCCTGCTGGACGTCCGACTCCCGACTGTGGCAGGGATGTGTCCTCCACCAGCCAGGACGCAGGGTCAGAGGCAGCTCCACAGGGTACCCTGGTGATACATGGGTGGGAAGATGGTATGGAGGACGACTGGCGCGTAGGGGGTTCAGGTGAGGAGGAGGTCGCAAGGAGGTCCAGCACACGGAGGAATCCAGCACTGGTGAACCGTCCCATCAGGTCAATGCGGTGAAAGAGGCACCCAAGATGACGCGTAGTCTCTTCACGAAAAAACTGCACGTCACCTTGCATGCCCCGTTGACGCAACGCTATCCCAGTCAGGACAGGCTCAACACGGTCTCGGATAGCCACGTCCACAGGGAGAGGAAGGCCAGTTGTTGTGCGCTCATCCCCTCCCTGAAAACGGGTCTGGACGTAGGCATCCCTGCTGGTGCCAAATGATGCAGTGACAGGATCAGGGACAGGATTGCACACAGGCACCTCTGCGGCGGCCTCTGCTGCCTCCTGTCCCTGGTCCTGGACTGCACCACTAGCACCAGTGGAATCCCCACCTCCAGACCCCGTATGTGTCCCTTCCATGGCCTCCTCCTCCACCAAACCCCCCACCAACCTGGATGACTCCATGACATCTTCCTCCGTCGGACCCTGTGGGGTCTCAGCTGCCCCATCTGCTGCTGAGGAGTCCACCTCCAACCTCCGCCTCTTGGACCTACCCTCGGCAGCTGCGGCCTGGGACATGGCACCAGACTCCTCACTCCCCGACGAGATGACAATCTGGGAGGGGAGCCGGGCCTTGCGTCTCTGGCTGGTGGGACGATCCCTGCCGCTGTGCTCCACAGCACCCTCTCCGCCCTCTTCTTCAGTTGATGCTGCAGACAGGGAGAGATAAAACACAGTCATCAGGGCACTGTACCATGGACTGATACACACATGACAGTTGCACATGAGTGGCAATGTTTAACTTCAGACACGGCATCACACTCCATGAGACACATGTCATTTTAACTCACACACATGAACATTTCAACAGCAATATTGCACCAGGCAGCACCATCCATACACATACAACAGCATGAACAGCCAAAGGTGAGCCTGACATCAAATGAAACACAAGGAGTGCACTAGACATGCACACACACCACCACACTTACATGCATGTCTACATCTCCTCCAACTGTTGCAGTGATCGCCATACATGTCACATCTGCCATTGATCCTTCTACATATCAGTGTCACGTGCATCCATGTTGCATCACAGTTACACACTTGTCAGATACATACATGCACATGTACACAGTGCAGATACATGCATTATGAACCACCATCCATGCCACAACCATGACAATGTACATACACAGAAATTCAAACATGTGTGCTCCCACACCTGCATTTGCCCAGCATGCTTACCAACACATACACCATCAATGTGTCTCACAACTGAGAGTTCTCACATGTGGCGCCTCATGCCCATGTTCATACACATCCCTACATGGCTTACATAAACACATGTGCAACCTGCACACTACTGGCACACCACGACACGCACAGCGTACTATCAACCTGCATGTACACTCACCGCTCGACTCCAGACGGGTCTGCCTCTCAAGGATCTGGAGGTAGAGCGCTGGGCATATGCGTTCCAGGACCCTCATTTGATGGTTCGACATCTGGCCCCGGCACCCCTTGGCATCCGCTGCCTTAGCGAGGTGCCGGGCCTTGTTGAGGGTCTTGGACCTGAAGTCCTCCTAGCGTTTCTTGACATGATGTAAGTGGTGGACTGCCACCCCCTCTGCGTTGATGGCAGTCACGATGTCCATCCAGATCCTGGTCCATCCTTCATTGTCGGCGCACGAACTTCCAAAGAGGGCATCATACTGCCCCAGGACTTGCTCCACCAGGACACCAACTACGGTGGCAGTGAAGCTGGTGGCCCTCTGCCTCTCTGGCTGGGGGTTGCCAATGCTGCCAGATGGTGTTACTGGGGGGGCAGTAATTCGGCCTTCTGGGCAGGAGCGTGGTCTTCCATGTGTTTTCGCATGGCCAGCTTGATACGGAGTGATTTGGCACATGAAAAAATTGCACGTCAGCGTGTAATTCGAGGAAAGGGCCTTAGCGCGTAAGCGCGTCAGCACACGCACGCAATTTCATTGGACCAAAAGCCCTTACCGCGTAAGCGCGTAAGTTACATTATGCGCGCGGGCGTTTCCCTCATAGCACGTGATGACAAGAGCACACGTGGAAAAACTGCATGTCCGAGTGTCATCGCGTGTGATTGGAGGAAAGCGCCCGCATACACACGTATCTGACGTGTACGTGTGGGCCGGTTTAAAAGCTAACTGTAGGACACCATTTCCTTGTACGTGCTTTTCGTGGAGAGTGAGTGGGTGAAATCTGTACTTCTTGTCAGTTCACACGCGATTACTTCACAGCGCTTCTAGTTCGGACTCCCTGTTACCTCTGACAGCTCCTTTCTGAATTTTTGTTGGGCCTGTTTCCTCAGAGTTCACTTCTCCTTTTGTCCTGTCTCCTCAGACAGCGTACAATTCTTCTTTTGGCGGGGATGTTTCCAACGCGCACACGCGTGTATTTTTCACATTCTTTTTCCAGGCAGACGGTGAGTTCCTCACGTACTTAGCAACTGTGCTTGCCCCGTGTGTCGCGTTCCCCTTCAGAGGTCATTGTAGGCTGCGTGTATTACGCGAACGCTTAGTTTTGTGTTTCTGGGTGCCACAGCGTAGTGCGGGTTCATTTTTTCACGCACGTGGTCTACGAGGGGTTGCGTGCACGTTAATTTTTGATTTTGGGCTGCCTTTGCATTGCGTGACCCGTCATCTTCCCCCAGGGGTCACAGACAGCCTTGTTAGAGCACTAGGGTACGAATTCCATCTAGTATCCTACCCCTTTTACCCCAATTGCCCAGGACAATCGTTTACTGCAACTCCCATACGCACAACAACATCAGTGCCATGGTTGGGAGGCGACCAAGCGCTAAGGGAGGTAAAGGTGGCCGACCTTCAAAAGGTGGGCGTGGTGGGCGTGGTGGGCGCGGTAGGGGACGTGGCTGGGATTTGCAGGGTACCCCTATACCCCCATGTGTGGAGGAACAATCAGGGACACCCATGCCCCCCCATGGTTGAGGGAAACGTGGCTGACACCATCCCAACTCAGCCCCTGTATGACCAGCCCATTGTGGCACCTGACCTGGCACAGGATGACTCCATGGCTGACTTCCAGGTCAGCAAGTCTAGGCCACGTGTGGCGGTGCAAGTTGTCACCAAACCACATGGATCTGGGGCAGCTATGTCATTTGCTGCCCCAAGTATGCAGGCTTGGGAGGCTGCAGGGGCAGCTACAGCTCCATCCGCCCCAGCTCTGACTCTCCCAGCCAGGACAGTGTCAGTCCAGGTCCATCAAACTGACATTCCCCCTGCCAACATTACCCTGCAACCGATGCCTGCATCAAGACCTATGGTCATTGTGCATTCCCACACTCCTACTACCCAGTCCACCGGTGATTCTGCCCCTACTGACCAAAGCGGCGTAAGCCACTCTGGCTCTGATCCACCTTTAAAGAAGAGGAAGAAGGGTGCTCTGGCACGACAAGCTGAGACCCCAGACACAGCTACACACTCCTGTACCTCAAGGAAGCCTTGCTTTAATGATCCGGAACTTGATGCACTTGTGGCCTATGTGTCAGCACATAGCCACGAAATGGTGGTGACTGTAGGGTGCAAGACCACACCTGGTCAATTTAGGGCACACTGGCAGACCATCGCGGACCGCATAAGTGCCCTTGGATTTGTGAGGCGCACAGCTGATGATTGCTACAAGAGGTGGAATGACCTGAAACGCAGAGCAAAGAACAAGCTGGCCTCAAATCATGCTGCTACTCTGGTGCCTGGAGGTGGGTCTCCACAAGAGGACAACAAACTCACTGAACATGAGTCTGTTGCTGGGGCCTTCGTCACAGAGAAACAGATCCAAGGTGTGGGAGAACTACCTGATTATGATGCATTGTCCGGTGAGTGCCCATGCATGTGTGTGTAATGTATGTGTATGTTCTTTGGGTGACGGGTTCTGATTGAGTGCCAGGTGAGGGTGTGTGTGCCTGAGTGGTATGGGTCACCCATGTGCTTCATCCAAAACACTCAGCGGCCTTGGATTTGGCTGTGACAGTATCCCTTCTGCCCACAGTAGTAATTTAGCGCAACATTACGGCAGTTGCCCTTGAAGTTGCATCTTGCAACAACATTGTTTGTATTTTTCAGTGTTCGTTCAGGCTGATTGTTTCAATTCTCCCACTTTTGCTACGCATTCCTCAGCCCTATTGTCACATTTGTGACATGCTTCTGTCATTGATGAACCCCACATTGGCCCACATGTGTTACCTTGTTAGGTGAATGATTTGACCATTCAGGCTGATTGAGTATTGGCCTGATCACATACATTTTTGGGGCCTGTTTGAATGTGGAACATGATAGTTGTTTCCTGTCATGTTGGAGTGCACAACCATTGATGTGTACATCGGCCTGCAATCACTGTGTTTTTGTACACTGGATGTGTTGCAGTGTGTGGCACATGCCTATTTTGTCACACTATGGCCCTCATTACAACTCAGGCGTTAAGGGTTAACGCTGTCGTTAATCCTTAACGCCTGATTCCAATTTTAACGGCTGCTTTTAGAGTAGCGCGTCTTTTTTGGCGCACGCGTTAGCTCCGTTCGAATCCATGAATACGTGTTTTGAACGTGCCTGTGGGCGTTCCGCGCATTTGCTCCCTGTACTTCTGTTAGGCGGAAACCTGTGCAGTTCCCTCTGGGACCACTGCAAAAGATTTAGGACCACAGGCGTTTGGTGGTGAACCCACTTGCTAGCAGTCTGCACCACACAGATTCACTCGGTAGCTGTGGCTGAGCAGTCAGACTTCTCTCATGAAAAGTTGAGCAGTATGTGGAGTATACAAAATAGGGCAATTCTTCACAGCAAGACAAGCAAACACGCAACGAGGCTTAGTGTAAAGATATTAAGGTATTTATTTATAACACAACATCTATGAAAAACACTATGGCACTATCACGGCAAACAAATCAAACACAATTACTCTACGAAGAAGAAAACGATCAATCCCCCTAGCAATATTTCGACAACTCTAGGTTCTAACGGTATCACTTATTTTCAGACAGAGGTGTATACCTCAACCTAGATGACACTCGAACATTAGTTAGGACGGGAGAGAAAAAGATAGGCAGGTCATGAAATCAACATATTTCAATCCTTTGCGAATAAAATGCAAGGCAGGAAGGCAAGAATCACAATAGATCATGAAGTTCAGAGGCCAGGCCCACTCGGAGAGAGGCAAGGCGCGATGTCCCAAAAAGTCTCTAGTGGAGGTGCATTCAAGTCTTAGTAGCAAATTGTTATTGGCAGGTTGAACCAGTTCAGAACTATAAATGAGAAAAGCTTGGAGGTGACCCAACGGAAAGGAGAGGATTAAGACACCTCGCTCAATCCGATCGAAAGGGAAGCCAGGCGGACACGGTACCTTATTGTGGAGGGCAGCTCCGGCGGGGGCAGATGTTCCTGGTGGTGGATGCACGTCGGGTCTTTGCCAAGAGTAGAGAGGTTCTCGTCATCGAAGAAAAAGGAAGTCCGGTGTACCACCAGGGAAGAGACCAGCCGCGGAGTGCTCCGTCACAAGGCACCACCTTTTGGTCACGGCACAGGGGTGGTGGCTATCCGGTTGCCGGGGTGCTCTGCACGGGCAATTCGACCACTGCGTCCTGAGGCGAATAAAAAGCAAAGGGGGCTGGTTGTTCCCACCAGCCAGGGGAAGAGACTCTCCGGCAGGGAGATCTCCTCTGTCGTCGGGAAGTGGTGAGTCGGTTCTGCAGGGCTCCACCGGAGGTGTCGTCGTGCAGGTCGGCTCAGCGTTACCCTCGTCGGATTCTTAGGTCCTGTGGCGACTTCTGAAGATCCAGTCCCAAAAGCCTTCTTTTATGCAGAAAACCCCCATTCATTCAGCCTAGCTGTCAATCAACACATGCTAAGTGGTTAGTGGGAAGGCTCACCACTTGGGCCAATCACACCAGAGTGCGACCGGAGTTGGCAAGGCAACTCGGTCCAGGGTGCCCAAACCCCCTCCCACACCCCTGTGGTAACCCAGACAGAATGGCACCACTTTGGAGGGTCTCTGTACAGAGCCCGCCAAAAGTGGAACAAAGGGCTCAACCTTTGGTTTTAGGAGTCACAGAGATGAACACAGACGCCATTTTACAAACTGAGTTCTGGCAGAAAATACCATCCGATAAACCTATTTAAGATAAGTAGATCGTGGGTACGTTAGAGATTAACGAGAAAAAGTATCAATCTTCAACAATGGGACGAATCCCATAGGGTTATGTTCGGGGTCGAACATAACAAGTAGTTTCCACTGCCACCAGCCAAAACTCGACGAGGGGGGACGGGACAGTGCCCCCTCAAGTAACAGGTCCAGGAGTAATCGAATTACCCCTACTCGTACGTCCACAATAAGATGGTTTGTACTAGTCCTGTTAGTAAATTTAGGTCTAGTAAAGCCAATGGTGACTTTACATGCCCAGGGAGATAGTAGTCAGTCCCCAGGTATGGAGTCTATGGTGGAGGTCCGCTAGGACGCCCCAGTGTTACGGCACGTAGGGTGCGGTGTAACACACATAGAAAAACAGTTGAGACCCTATGGAGTAAAAGACCCCATAGCCCACAGAACACATTGACATTCAAAGGAATTACACACACATACATGTCCAAGAGTGGGAGAAAAAGAGTCTCACTCTTGGCAGGATGGAAAAAACAAACTCCAGAAATCCAGCAAAGCTGCTGGGGGACTCACTAGGTTAGGAAATTCAGCCTAAACAGAGAATTCTCCCTAACACTCACCCCCCCCAGACTAAGGGACAGGAGGATTTAATCCACTCCTGGATGAATTTCATACCTCTAGTCGATGACATACATCCTAGAGAGACCATCAGCATTTTGGTGGTGACATCCTGACCTGTGCTCAATGGTGAAATCAAACCCTTGCAGGCAGATCGACCATCTCAATAGTTTTGGGTTTTCCCCTTTCATTTGCATTAACCATCTCAAGGGTTGGTGGTCAGTCTGAATGACGAAAGTAGAACCATACAAGTACGGCCTAAACTTCTTCAGAGCCCACACGATAGCAAAGCACTCTCTTTCGATTGTTGCCCACCTTGTTTCAGGATCCTTCAGCTTGCGGCTGATGAAGCAAACGGGGTGCTCCCTACCTTTCCCATCCAGTTGACTGAGTACGGCACCTATCCCTACATTGGAAGCATCTGTCTGCACAATGAAGTGTTGGCGGTAATCAGGAGCTCTGAGTACTGGGGCTTGGCAAAGAGCCTTCTTCAGGTTTTCAAAAGCCTGATTGCACTCCTCGTTCCATTTAACCTTTTTAGGAAATTTGGGCGAGGAGATGACATTCAGTGGAGAAGCTATGGTCCCATAGTTCTCTATGAAATTCCTGTAATACCCAGTGAGGCCTAGGAAGGCTCTCACCTGGGTTTGAGTAGTCGATGTTGTCCAATTTTGCACAGCTTCAATCTTACTGAGCAAAGGCCTTATTTCTCCACCGCCTACCTCATGCCCAAGATAGACTACCTTACTCTGTCCAATTTGGCATTTACTCGCCTTTATGGTCAGATTGGCTCGTCCAAGAGCCTGCAAAACTTCTCTCAGGTGGGTTACATGTTCTTCCCAGGAATTGCTGAACACTGCGATGTCATCCAAGTATGCCATGCAGAAGTCCTCCATCCCATTCAGAACCTGGTTTACCATCCGTTGAAACGTAGCAGGTGCATTTTTCAATCCGAAAGGCATTACCTTAAACTAGTATAAGCCAACGGGGGTAGGAAATGCAGTTTTCTCCTTGGCATGGTCTGTCAGGGCTATTTGCCAATAGCCTGACGTCAAGTCAAATGTGCTGAGGAACTTTGCGGCGCCAAGTTTATCCACCAACTCATCTGTTCTTGGCAAAGGGTGGGCATCAGTCTTGGTGTCTGCATTAAGAGCTCTATAATCCATGCAGAATCTAAGTTCTTTAGATCCGGCCTTTGGTACTAACACAACTGGGCTAGACCATGGACTAGTAGAGGGCTCTATTACCCCGAGATCGAGCATCTTGCTGACCTCACCTTTGATGTGGGTTCGTACGTTTTCTGACATGCGGTATCCTCTGCTTTTGACAGGCAGACAGTCACCAGTGAGTATGTCGTGCTGGCCCCAAGGGGTCATGCCTGGTGAAAGCGAGAACAGAGAGGCAAATTGATTCAACATAGATTTGCACTCTTCTTGTTGCTCGGGTGTCAGATTGGAGGAGAGATTTACTCCTTCAATTTTTTCGTCTAAAGGCAAGCCTCTGAGGAGATCCGGAAGAGCTTCACTCTCTTCTTCTTCCTCGGATGATGCTAGAAGCAACGCTCCTACATCAGGTCGTGAGACATACGCTTTAAGTCGGTTGGTGTGAAAGACTGTCGGAGCCTCCTTAGGATTGCCCAAGTCCACCAGATAGTTAACCTCTCCGAGTTTACCCACTACTCGGAAGGGTCCCATCCACTTATCTTGCAAGGCCCTCTGCCTTGTTGGGATCATAACGAGAATGAGCTGGTCTTGAGCGAACTCAACCATGTTAGCCTTTTGATCTTGCCAGTGCTTGACCAATGCTTGTCCAGCTTTCAAGTTATCGCTTGCTTCCGTCATCATGTGTGACATTCTCCTCCGGAGACCTATCAGGTAGTCAGTCACTCTGACTGGCTTGGGGGAAGGAGCACTCTCCAACCCCTCCTTAATCAGGGCCAATGGACCTCTGACGGGATGACCATAGAGTAGTTCGAAAGGAGAGTAACCTACTGCCTCCTGAGGGACTTCTCTATAAGCAAAGAGAAGGCATGGCAGTAGAAGGTCCCACTTACGCTTAAGGGGTTCCTCTAAAGCACCTATCATGCTCTTCATGGTTTGGTTGAACCGTTCTACCAACCCATTGGTTTGTGGGTGGTAAGCTGTTGAGAACTTGTAAGTAACTCCACAGGTTTTCCACATGGCTTTCATGTAGTGGGACATAAAGTTTGACCCCCTGTCAGAGATCACTTCCTTAGGAAACCCGACCATAGTAAAAATACCAAGGAGGGCCTTAGCCACAGCCGGAGCTGTAACAGTCCTCATAGGAATTTCCTCAGGATACCTAGTAGCATGGTCTACTACAACAAGTATAAACCTGTTGCCTGAGGAGGTTGGAGGATCAAGGGGACCAACGATGTCAATCCCTACTCTCTCAAATGGGACTCCCACAACTGGGAGAGGCACTAAAGGTGCCACATTCTTGGAGCCCACCTTACCAGAGGTCTGGCAGGTGTGGCAGCTCCTGCAGTGTTTTTCTACTTTGGCCCCCATCTTTGGCCAATAGAAATAGAGAGAGAGCCTTTCCTTAGTCTTCTTGAAACTCAAATGACCAGCCAAAGGAATCTCGTGGGCTAACTGCAAGAACTGTGGTCTGTTCTCCTGGGGTACTACAAGTCGTTTGTAGTCTCCAGGTGCAGACTCGGTCGGTTCACTGTAGAAGAGGCCATCTTCGCAGTGCAACCTGTATTTCCCTGGCTCTTGCCCTTCAGCCTGAGCTTCTGCCTGGTGGCGAAGACCTTCCAGAGTTGGACATTCTCTCTGTCCCTTACTG
The DNA here is from genome assembly GCF_040938575.1 of Ambystoma mexicanum. Classification (NCBI taxonomy): domain Eukaryota; kingdom Metazoa; phylum Chordata; class Amphibia; order Caudata; family Ambystomatidae; genus Ambystoma; species Ambystoma mexicanum. Next base: position 286,774,579 of record NC_090932.1, on the reverse strand, counting down.
AAGTCTGCCCTGCTGGGTCCCCCTTCTGCCAGTAAAGACTGCAGCTCAGGATGGTCAACAGGATCCAGATCTCCAATGAGTTCCTGGCCTTCCATTAGCTCTTCCTCCGAGTCTAATTCTACCACACAGGGTTGTACCTCCCTCTCAGCCTCGGCTGGAGGTGGAGTTACGGGTGTAACTGTGGACGACCGCGGGGAAGTCCGGGTTGTCTGCACTGGAATGCGGGCTGCTTGTTTCGGGGTAGAAGCCTTAGGTTTCCCTTTCGCTTCTGGTTTCTTGGAGACAGCGGCCGCCAATTCCAGTGGATCAGGAGTGATATCTTTCTTCATCATCTCCTGGAGAGTACCGCACATGGTCCTCTCTCTTGCAGGTCTGGTTAGCTCCTGTAACCGTTTACTGGGAGGTCTGGGAGTATGCAATACAATTCCGAGGGTTTTCAAATCGTTACTCAACAGTACGCATCCTGGTACCTCACTCTGTATGCTGACAGGTATCTTCACAGTCATGTTGTTACACTGGATGAGAACTGGTAATTGGGGAAGCATCTGCACAGGCCCTCCAGCTAACTTGGTAAGGCGTTTGGGTGCCTTAGCAACATCCTCAGCCTGAAAAAACGATGTATCCACCACAGTTATGCTGGCCCCAGTGTCCCTAATGGTAGGCGTCTCCTGACCATTTACCTGGTCACTGTCCTTATAATACTCTTTAGTATTATCGGGGATAGAATTATAGACATCTAAATTCTGTTGTTCCCACAACCCCAGAGATACTAAAGAAACGCTGGCTGAGACTCCAATGGGTTCGTCAGCTAGCAGTAGAAAGTTTCCACTTGCGATTTGGACTTCCTCCTCTGGAGCGAAGGCTAAGGAGACAAGCTGGACCCCTGAAGGTTTACCCTTACATCTGGGATCTCCTTTCACGTGGTCAGTCGAGCCACAAACAAAGCATTTTCCAAATGCTTTCTGGAATGGTGGCTTGTTCTGCCCTCCTTCCGGTTTGGCACCAGAAGGCACACTATTCTGCTGTGGTTTTCCCGGTGGCTTACCCTTCTGGTTTTGTTTGGGGCCCTCTTTGGAATGTGAGTTATTAGAATTCTCTTTTGAGTCTTTTTTAGGCTGTTTTCCCTCATCCTTTTTCTGAGTTGCCCCAGAATCCTTGTGAGTAGCCCTGTTGGCAACCCACAAGTCAGCAGCCTTAGCTAGCTCCCTGGAATCCAATTCCTTCGAATCAGCCAAGTGCTGTCTGAGCTCAGGAGAACAGGCATCATAAATAGACTCCAACATAAAAAGATTCCTCATACCCTCATAAGTGTTCACTTTGTAACCCTTAATCCATCCCTCTAAGTTTTTCAACCCTTCACTCACCCAGGTAGCCCAAGGGGTACCATCATGCTTTTTGAGGGTTCTAAACCTCTTAAGATACTGGGAAGGGGTCTTCCCGAATCTAGCTATTAAAGCTAGTTTCACACTTTCGTAATCCGTTTTATCCGCCTCCCCCAACTCCATTACCACATCAGTCGCAACAGGAGGGAGCCTAGAGAACAACCAGGGAAGCAAAGCATTCCCGGTGATGTCCTGGAGCCCATGATTGTATTCAAACAGTTTCAACCAATCCAACACATCCAATCTTGGTTCATACATACCCACTAATTGCTTCGGCATCCGGGGTCTTTTGGGACTGGAGCTCCTAGAGGAACCAGAGGAGAGAGAAGCATTTTCCATAGACAACTTTTTCATCTCTAACTCGTGATTAAGTCCTATTTCCCTGAGTCTTAACTCAGCTTGCTTCTGCTCAGCCTGGGCATTCATTCGTCTGAACTCGAGCTCTTGGTTTCGTTCAGATTGAGCCAAGAACCGTTTGTATTCTAGTTCGAGCTTCATTTTTTCAAGTTCAAAATAAGCAGGGTTACTTGTGGGACCTGGTATGGGCCCCGTAGGCACAGCTGGTAAGGCGGGTAGAGGAGCAGGGGAGACAGTTTTGTTAGCCTCGCCGTCCTCGTCAGCCTCTTCATCGCTATCATCAGAATTACGATTCAGATCAACACCATCACTGTTATCTACAGTCGCTGGAGAGATTGGTTCCTCTGAACCAGTACCCAGACTTTGGTTCGCCAGCAATCTCTCGATTAGTTCTAACTTCTTGCCTCTTACAGAAAGATTCTCTTGCCTACAGAGAGCTCGCAAACTCTCAGTATTTTCACCTGACAAGGACTCTTGACTGTAAGTTTCCATCGTAGACAGGTTTTTGAAAGTTGCTTTTGTGCAAAGTTTTGTGGTTAGTTATCCTACAGTGTCGAAAAGCACTCTAAACTGTATACTCGATACAAATCCCACCGCTGTACACCAGTGTTAGGCGGAAACTTGTGCAGTTCCCTCTGGGACCACTGCAAAAGATTTAGGACCATAGGCGTTTGGCGGTGAACCCACTTGGTAGCAGTCTGCACCACACAGATTCACTTGGTAGCTGTGGCTGAGCAGTCAGACTTCTCTCAAGTAAAGTTGAGCAGTATGTGGAGTATACAAAATAGGGCAATACTTCACAGCAAGACAAGCAAACACGCAACGAGGCTTAGTGTAAAGATATTAAGGTATTTATTTATAACACAACATCTATGAAAAACACTGTGGCACTATCACGGCAAACAAATCAAACACAATTACTCTACGAAGAAGAAAACGATCAATCCCCCTAGCAATATTTCGACAACTCTAGGTTCTACCGGTATCACTTATTTTCAGACAGAGGTGTATACCTCAACCTAGATGACACTCAAACATTAGTTAGGACAGGAGAGAAAAAGATAGGCAGGTCATGAAATCAACACAGTTCAATCCTTCGCGAATAAAATGCAAGGCAGGAAGGCAAGAATCACAATAGATGATGAAGGTCAGAGGCCAGGCCCACTCGGAGAGAGGCAAGGCGCGATGTCCCAAAAAGTCTCTAGTGGAGATGCATTCAAGTCTTAGTAGCAAATTGTTATCGGCAGGTTGAACCAGTTCAGAACTATAAATGAGAAAAGCTTGGAGGCGACCCAACGGAAAGGAGAGGATTAAGACACCTCGCTCAATCCGATCGAAAGGGAAGCCAGGCGGACACGGTACCTTATTGTGGAGGGCAGCTCCGGCGGGGGCAGATGTTCCTGGTGGTGGATGCACGTCGGGTCTTTGTCAAGAGTAGAGAGGTTCTCGTCGTCGAAGAAAAAAGAAGTCCGGTGCACCACCAGGGAAGAGACCAGCCGCGGAGTGCTCCGTCACAAGGCACCACCTTTTGGTCGCGGTACAGGGGTGGTGGCTATCCGGTTGCCAGGGTGCTCTGCACGGGCAATTCGACCACTGCGTCCTGAGGCGAATAAAAAGCAAAGGGGCTGGTTGTTCCCACCAGCCAGGGGAAGAGACTCTCCGGCAGGGAGATCTCCTCTGTCGTCGGGAAGTGGTGAGTCGGTTCCGCAGGGCTCCACTGGAGGTGTCGTCGTGCAGGTCGGCTCAGCGTTACCCTCGTCGGATTCTTAGGTCCTGTGGCGACTTCTGAAGATCCAGTCCCAAAAGCCCTGCTTTTATGCAGAAAACCCCCATTCATTCAGCCTAGCTGTCAATCAACACATGCTAAGTGGTGAGCGGGAAGGCTCACGCCTTGGGCCAATCACACCAGAGTGCGACCGGAGTTGGCAAGGCAACTCGGTCCAGGGTGCCTAAACCCCCTCCCAAACCCCTGTGGTAACCCAGACAGAATGGCACCACTTTGGAGGGTCTCTGTACAGAGCCCGCCAAAAGTGGAACAAAGGGCTCAACCTTTGGTTTTAGGAGTCACAGAGACGAACACAGACGCCATTTTACAAACCGAGTTCTGGCAGAAAATACCTTCCGATAAACCTATTTAAGATAAGTAGATCGGTGGTACGTTAGAGATTAACGAGAAAAAGTATCAATCTCCAACAATGGGACGAATCCCATAGGGTTATGTTCGGGGTCGAACATAACAAGTAGTTTCCACTGCCACCAGCCAAAACCCGACGAGGGGGGACGGGACAGTGCCCCCTCGAGTAACAGGTCCAGGAGTAATCGAATTACCCCTACAAGTACTTCCACAATAAGATGGTTTGTACTAGTCCTGTTAGTAAATTTAGGTCTAGTAAAGCCAATGGTGATTTTACATGCCCGGGGAGATAGTAGTCAGTCCCTGGGTATGGAGTCTATGGTGGAGGTCCGCTAGGACGCCCCAGTGTTACGGCACGTAGGGTGCGGTGTAACACACATAGAAAAACAGATGAGACCCTAGAGAGTAAAAGACCCCATAGCCCACAGAACACATTGACATTCAAAGGAATTACACACACATACATGTCCAAGAGTGGGAGAAAAAGAGTCTCACTCTTGGCAGGATGGAAAAAACAAACTCCAGAAATCCAGCAAAGCTGCTGGGGGACTCACTAGGTTAGGAAATTCAGCCTAAACAGAGAATTCTCCCTAACAACTTCCCCCGTGACGCCCACATTTTCACGCATTGTTCCCCATTCCGCGTGTCACGCCCTCGGTTCCTCCTACTTTTGTTGTGTGCGCCGCAATATGTGCAATTTCGCTGTGCGCGTAGCGCACGCTGTTTGGAGACATGTGCGCCAGCATGCGCCACGCAGAATTTTGGCGCACATCCTGGGATTTACACGCGCACGGACTTCCATGAATCGCTGTGTGTGGGTTTCACTGCGATTTTCGCACTGGCACTGCGATTCGCACGCTTTCGCACGCTTGCGCTGAAAATTTCAGCGTACATTAATTCCATGAATCAGCCTGCAAATGTTTTACACTGACATATTTATTACCCTTTTTTTTGTTTTCTTTTTTCAACTATGTGTGGGAATCCCCTTGCATCATAGACACGAGGGGAGCAATCACAATGAAATCTATAAAGATGGTGTCTCACGGGATAGCAACTTCAATTATTCAGTTTTGTCACAACTACTGTAATGAATGAGTTTTGTAGATAAGTCACTGGTATCTAATTAATAGATGTTTTTTAGATGGAGATTTGTGCAATATAATGGAAATCAATTTAATGTTGCATAACAGAGAAAGCAGAATAGCATGTTACACTTTAATCACACTTTCTATGCACTCTTTGCACTACAACTTTCATATTGCCAGATAAAATTGAACATTTGATATAGTCTTTGTTCATTATGTGTATATTGATAAAGTGTGTCTTTTTATGAAAAATAAAATATGTTATATTCTCAGAAATTTCTGAACTGATCTTTGACCCCTAGCCAAGCCCTATTTGCAAAATTGAATAATTGAATTTACTGTCTCGTGAGACAGCATATTTGTAGATTTCATATTTATAACTCCACACATGTGCACTTTTTAAAAATGTTCTGCGTATGCCTTCCTTTACTATCTTTAGTAAATGTATCTCATCTCATTTTTAGCCCATCTTGGAACTTGATATGCACTCTTCTTGTTGGTCTTGCCTCAGGAATCCTTAACACCCCGATTTGGAGTCTTTTTAGTGCATACCCTTCTGTCCCTTTGGAACCAGGAATCAAGGTATCTACTTCTCTTCTTTGTAATCCCCAAAAAATCCAGTTACTTTTATACATATGCATTATTTACAACACAGTCCATTCCCATATTGGTGCCACTCTCAATGTTCTACTTACGTCCGTGGCTCAGCTCAAGTCCCTCGGTATCGTCAATCCCTCAACCAACCATTTTTGCTTCCATCCACGGGAAACCTTCAGGGACCGGACAGGAATTTTGTCAAAGGGGCACATGTCAACCGAATCTTCTCACACGTGTTTTCTTATGCGCCGCTCTCTGCACAAAGCTCTGCAGTCTTCTGGCTAATGGAGGGAGCAGTCGATCGTCTGGGGGTCTAGATCTGGGCCTATGTCGTTGGATCACAACCATCCTCTGCTACCAAAATGTGCTTTAGCACCTTGAAGCGTCTCTTGTGCTAGATAGGATTACCAATAAAGATCCCAGACCAAATAACCGGAGAGACTCAAAGAATATGGCAAAGTACTACTTTAGTCTCAATTTAATAAAGCAGGGCAAACAGGCAGACATTGGACTGATGCTTGCACACTCACACACAAACTTGATTACACAGGGGTCTTACACCCCAATATGCGTCGTCTATGATGTCATCCTATGTGCCAAACTGTAAAACCGATTGATGGGAGTGATTGGTTAGAGGGAACATACATACTTATAGAAACATAGGGGTTAGTACACCATTGGCTGTCTCTTATCTGTAAAACACGCCCCAAACTACCTCTAAATACATATAATACTAATTATAACAGAAAAAATGCCAGCGGATTGGTCTATGCAACATTGTATAGCAGCTTGCCTCATAGACCCACTGATTGGTTGGCATCCCCACCCAACTTTGTACTTTCGGCTCGGCTAGCAGCACGTAAGTTAAACAAAATCAAGGTGCTTGAGTCACGTCAGTTTACTCCCCACTTTCCCAATTAGTCCATCATCTCTCATCAGTCCAGCCATGAGCCAAAGCTTCCCATCAGTAGTTGTCCTTGTAGCCTGTTCTCTGTTCTGGTAAATTCAAGGGAGTGTGAACACATCACTATCTTCATCCAAAGCTTAATGCATAGCCTTTGTCTTTCATTTCAGAATCACATGTGAAGAGACCACAAGTTTGTCCCTTTCAACCTCATATTTACTGCTATCTGATTCAATTATGCTGCGTGTCATTGCTCCTCGTGTCCTCTAGAGACTTGCTCACTCCATTTTGTATAGACTTTATACACTTTTAATTGTCCAATACTTGGTGCTTGTGAATGTTTTCTTCTTCTTTAATCTAAGAGAAATATGTCTCATGCCCATGACTTAGCCTTCTGCCTCCCTTTGTGCTTTGCAGCTATTCCTTATAAATATCATCTGTGATCCCTGGCCAACATAGACTCCTCTTCGTTTTGCACAGGAAGCTGTTCTCAGCGTCTCCTGACTCTGCACCCCTGGTCTGTCTCTGAGGTAGCTGAATTGAGTCATAGCATGAGCTGGAATCCATTTTCCAATTAAGGCCATCCTAGCCACGTTATGTATACCTCTATAGCAAGCTTCTATATGCCTTGTCTTCCTTGCATTGTTGCGTATTTACACTTATTGGTCAGGAAGTTACTTTGTCTTCTTTTGCATATATGATCACTTCATTTCGTACATGTTTCTCTTGTCACTTCATTTACCTCGTCCCTCCTCAGTATTTTCATATCTTTTCAGTATGTCTTTGCACATCTTTTTCATAACATCACTCTGCCCTCACCAGATTTCGCTCAGTGCTCCATGATGTCCAATGGTGCGTGCTGAAATCCTTCCACACGATATCCTTCCACTCTTTCAGTGTGAGGATACATTCGATACAGTTGTCTGAGTGCATATCGTCTCTCATATACTCGATGCGGTATAGGGAGGCTGAAAGACGGATGCCACTGGTGTGGTGAATAATCATGGAAGAGTGTGTGTGTGTGTGTGTGTGTGTGTTTGTGTATATGTTGATTGGTGAATGTTTGTAGTGTGGAGGAGAAGGGGCATTGGGAAACGTGAGTGTAAATGTGGAGGGGGTGGTGCGGCGGCCAAGGTAAATTTAAGTTTGTTTGTGCGGGTCGAGGAGGAATGTTTCTCGAAGGGAGGGGGCTGGTGGGTGTGTAAGTGTGTGTGTTTCAGTCTGTGAGGGGTGGAGGTTTATGTAGGAATGTTGATGGCAGAAAGGGGGCAGGGGAGCAGCAAAGCGTGCTTCAGTGGATAAAACCCCCTAATTTAAATGGTGAGGGCAGGCATGGGATCGGTTTACAGAGGGCTCCCCCTAAAAAGTGATATTTGCAAATATTGAAGTCCTCACCGAATTGGACCAAAGAAACTGGTCTTCTTTGCATGTTGCCTTCAATATTTGAAAATATCACATAGAACCCAATTTAGAGAACCCATCTTTAAAGGTTGTGGCTTAGGAGAAGAGTTAATAGTGTTACACCTGCTTATGCCATAGAAGCGTGGACAGATTAGTATATGTCATGGTAGAGCCAGGTCTAACATCCAGCATAGAATCATGCTGTGGTGACATGCATTTCGGGCAAATAGTCTGGCATATCTATGCAATCAGTTGCCTGTGCAAATATAGAATTATCTGAAATAGCTAGCTAGAAGTGACTTTGCTGCATTGATGATGGCTGCAGTGATGCTGTTGAGCTGATCATGGGAGTTTGTGTTACCATTTAGGTAGTGGTTATTTGTTTATGACAGGGATTTGCAACGTTTGGCATTCCAGATGTTGTGGACTACAACTCAAGTCCACCCTGGATAGCATAGTCAATGGTTAAGGGTTATTGGGTGGTAGTGCAGAACATCCGAGGAGCTGCGGTTGCAGACCTGTGTTTAGAAATGAACTGAGCATTTGCGCTCAGTTATTGTCCGCTGTGCAGGAGTATGCTCAGTACCAAGAAAAGCATTATGTGCATGCTTAGAACTCAGACACTGGTTCCAGGAAACATTTCTGAGTACTGCCCCACTTAAGGAGAAGCTTGTTTGGTAAATAGCCTTGTAATGTGGAAATGGTCTATAACTGAGTTGGTCTTAGCTGTTTCTTGTGGTGGCAACTCATTGCTGTTTGCTATCTTTAAAAATCTGCTGGAAGAGGATATTTTTTATTTTTGTTAAGCCTTTCAGCGGTCTTCCACTTTTGGCTCTCCAGATTTTGTGGACTACATCTCCCATCATCCCTGGCCAACCTAGTCAGTGGTGAGGAATCATGGGAGCCACAGGCTGAAGGCACATTTTCTTAGGGGGAGCTCTAGAGCTTACTTGACTGCCAGCTGCCTACCCCCTGGATCTTCTATCTGTGAAAGCACTGTGGGTTTAAGGCTACTTCACGTCTGCACTATGGTTAAACGTTTGGGGTGTATTACCTGATTTGCTTCCTGTTCCACAAGCTCTGTTGTGAGTGCAGCGTTATCATCGTTGCCAGTTGGTTAGTCCTTAAGGGACCAGTGATGGTTTGACGGTGTATTGCAACAGTTATGTCCTTCTTGGTATGCCATTGCTCTGCCACCAGACACTTAAACATCTTTCTGGGTGCCTTTCGCTGACTGCCGGAGATCATAAAGGGATAATCGAACATTTGTATATCCCTGTTATTCGAGCACTTCTCCTCAACATCCACTGTATAGTTTCAATATATTTTATTTCAATGTTGTCAATTGCATATTTTATTTATATTTGTATTTGTTTAATTTGTCACTTTCAATCCTGTTTGAAAGGTTTACAATATTCTTCTGTTCCGTTGAATCTCTTCCACATTATCTATCACTAGATACAGCACCAAGTCAGCTGTGTTATAATAGAGTTTTAATTCATTGTCATGGAAGACACTGTGAGGTTGTCTCAGGTGGTTTGTTCAATGAGGTGCAATGAAGGGGCTGATTAAGTGCCGAGCAGAGGGGTGCATTTACCAATTGCAGGAATAATGGGGCGTATGGGTCAACCCCCAGGAGAGGGTGAAGTGATCTCTGGAGGCCCTACTAAGCCCCAGTGACCAAGCATGGAGCGGAACAAGGAGGCACACTCTTTATATACAACAACATGGACACAAGGGAACCTGCTGCATAAGTGCAAGGAAGGCAAAAATACAGATAAGCGCACTGCATGGGGATGCTGTAGATGGACCTTTTACAGCAGGCCAGTGTGAACAAATGTCAAGCACACAGCAGCTGAGGGGTGGGGGAATCTGAATTCTGGATGCTTGTCTCCAGCAGACCGCAGTTGCTGAGAACAGCACTGCTCGATACAATCAATGTCGGCGAGCCAGTCCCACAGTTACTCGTGGCAGCTGAAGAAATCAACCTTATCCGGGGAGGCACTTTCATAACACCAAAGGCGGTTTCAAATCGCCCCTTGGCTAGTAGGTATGGGAACAAGGCGGTGGAATGAAGGGCCGCTCCAAGGAGACCCAATCAAATGGTAGGTTTTGGTGTCCCTGAAAAGCAACAAGCACACAGTATGTCCACAATGATGTTTGTGAGATTTCTCATCGGACAGGTGCAGTGTGAATGTCTCCCTTCCCACTAGTTTAGGGTGTCTCGTGTGTCTTCTTTTCCGGTGCTGGCCAATGCAGACCAATAAAGATCTGGAGGTCGGCACAATTATGTTATTACTAATTGCAAAAAGTTTGCAGGGTGGAGCGGGAGGCAATGTGATGCCACACTTGGGGGAAACAACCCGGGAGAGAGCAGGTCTGTTTTGCTTCAATCATGTCCAACTAACATATGCTTAGCTATAGGGGCATGATGTATTCCAACCAGTCAGCTTAACGAGAACAGCAGAGACGCGTCGTTTGAAGTGAAACTGAAGTGAAGTGAAACTGTTTCTAACTGTATACACATTGTAATAACAGTATAAAAGTATTGTTCACTGTGAGCCAGTTTGTCAGCTCTCATCAACCAGTTCAGTTCCACTGTTCTTTTTGATTTGTGCTTGCCGAGCTATAATAAACAGTGCTATTTCTTGCCTGATGTATGCTCCTTCTTGGACTACTACTGGTAACTCATTGATTACATGCCCTTAGACGACCCCTAATACAGAGGTTAGCTAAATCCCTGATCGTTATCTGCATGGTAAAAGGGGCAGTCTATTTGTCATCAACAGCCCACAGCTACACTGGCTCAATGGGACAATCCTCCTGCCCACATGGCCTTTTAATAAAAAGAGAATTTGATAAATGTGTGACTATCTTCCAAGTTCCTGGTAACATTTTCCATGCACTGGGCCGTCTTGCACAGGAGACCCATCACATAGCCCATATGTAGCCTGTGGGTTTTCTAAGATGGCCTCCCGCCATTCCCCCACTAGATGAAAGGGGCATCATGCAGGATGCCCAAACAGAACGTCAGAGAGGCTAAACCCCTTCACTAGCCTAGGCAAGCAACAGGCAAGGTAGTAGGAGGATTCAAAGTCACAATCATGCGTTTCACAGCATTGTTCAATCTCTTACCAAGTGCTTTGTTCAGGTGATAAAAGCAGACAAGTATATGTAAGTCACTCCACACTCATTCCATGCAACTTTCATGTACACCTGCATGAAGTTTTCCCCTCTGACTTAGTCAACTTTAGTTGGGAACTTAACTCTTGTGGGGCATGGCATACAGGTATTTAGTTGCCCAAATCCGGGGATAAAACTAATCAGTCAGGAAGGCTTAGGGTGCAGCGGTGTGTCTCCCTCTGCACCATTTCAAAATATGTCTCACCACTGTAGGTGGAGCCAGGAGTCCCTTGGCCACACTCCTTGAATGTGACAAACATCAGGGGCAATTAAAAATAACTAGCCAGTCTATCATGTGCCTTGGTTTCATGAAGATGTGCATTGCAGGGCATAGGCCAATTAAACAACACTTATTACACTGGGGCACCACTAACCTTCTAGTGGCGTGAGACAGGGGTTCTTAAGGATCATAATATATCAGATCCTTCTCTAAGTGTATACCACCAAGAGATCTTATTCTCTGCTTGGTCTGTTGGGGTTACCAGGATGGCCTTTATTTGCGCTTCTCTGAGCTTTAGGCCCCAAAGGAATCATTTACTTGTTAACATATTTTCCAGAATATATCCTGGACTTGTCAGAACACAGGCACACAGCATAAAGCCTGATACCTGGCATTCATGACATGGCAGTTTGACTTTAAGGATTTCCCTGCGCAGGACAAACAAAGATAACATGCATTTTACAGGGTTGTGGACTTCAGAACACTGGCACTCATACAATATCAAAAACCGAAAAACAGACCTCTCCTTCTCTGGACAGTGTAGGGGAGGACTGGCCGCGAGGCCCTCCTCACCTACAGTCTTCTCCCCAGGTGAGGACCATGGCTCGGTGGGCGTCCCCTCATGCCACCCGGGCCCAGGTGGAGGAGGGTTCACCCGCCGACGACATTGCCCACACGTATCCCTTCCTTGCATTTACCAAAATTCAGTTAGGCCTAGTAGCCATCTTGCCCAGCAAGCATGGCGTGAGTTCAGCACACTGTAACGAGGCCCCCACCTTTGGAGGGCCTTTCATGCATCTCTGCCGCCGCAGCAGCCCTGGTAGATCCGCTGCGAGCGCGTTCCCATGAGAAAGTCAGATATGAGCCAAACCCGAGATGCCAACACTGTAACTTTCTCTCATTCATAATGTAATATTGCACCTCGCATGACCCGGTCCGCAAGGCCGGGGTGACGGGGAAAGAGCTGACACATCACTATCGGAAGAAAGTAGAAAATAATTTAAGTATTAGTATTAACGAACTACCTCTATTTTAACAAGTCCTGTAAACTGTGAATAAACCACGAAAATGTAACGTTATATGATATCACTCCAGGTCTGGACTAGTGCTGCTATAACCACAGAGAAAGATGTCGACCAAACGTGTAACCTCTAACTGTATAAGTGTTTTTTTCAATAGTATGTAGAAACCTGAACTCATATATGCTTTCTTAATCACCCAAAGTGGCGAGCATCAATCTCTGCAGGCCATAATCTAGTAATGCCTTGTATAACGTTTTTATGTACATACAAATATGCACACAATGTAGTGAATATAATGTTAGGTAATGAAAAGGTACTGGAACCGACTGTATTAAAGAAATGTGTAACGAAATTGAAATATATATATATAAGTGTCTAAAATAACATCAAAATTAAGCAGAATGTTATAAAACCCTGCATTCAACAGTCAGCAACGCACGAGGAAAAAACCTTTGTGGATATATGCAAGGCCATTCTCCCTCCCACCCTACCAAGCCTGCCAGATAAAGAAGCTAAGACTTGTGCCGCGCTCCCTCACCTCCCCCAACCTAGCTGGAGTTACTTCAAAGAGTCCAGGGCCCCGGCGCCACAACCAAGGCTACAGCCCGCCACCTGTGTTATTTACAGCACGGTAATAAACCCACGTTTGAATCCACAGATCTACCAGCACCCCTTCATAAATCCCGCAAACCTCTCTGGGCCCCCCAAGAATCCTGACCCCGTGCAAGGACGATCCCCATCATCGGGACAAGACACAGAGACCCATTTATGTAATAACTTCTAACGCGGCAGACAGATATGTATCGTTCGACCCAGGCCCCAGAGCCCAGTCCCGTGACCTAAAATACCGGTCAATAGGACACAGGTAAATCTCACTCCAACCACCCGACCTCTCACGAGGTGCATTCCTCATGTGTTGCGTTTATTTTATAAGATGAACCACCGAGCGATTTATTGATGAAGTAAATGTCGTTTTTTGAATAACTGCAGTGTGCATGGCCTAGGGCAGACGAGACAGGGAAAGGTATTCATCATTGTCACAGGCTGCCCCACCATACCAACACCGCTCGGATGACCTCAAGTTGGCCTGCCAGGCCCAACCCAACCCACGAGGCTGACCAGTGACGTCTTCACGCCAAAGACCAACCGCGCTACAGCAACACCTATAGTTAGTCGACGCCACCCAATCCCAATTAACTTGTGCCCCCTATAGTGTGTAGGTGCTGATGACGTTTCTTGTACTAGAAATACGCCTGTCTTTGCGATTGTCAGACAGAGCGCTCTCGTAGGTTGCAGAGTTCTTTGCATGCCTTATTTTTGGATAAACTCCCACTTACGCTCACCCGCACTCTGTCTTGGTCTTATTCCCACTACGGGAGAGTCCTTTATTGTCTCTCATTGCGGGGAGGATCGTGCTGAATTTGGGGGCGCTTCCTTTCAGTGGTGACCCCGATAGCGTGATATCTCCAAACTATTTTTTCTAACTCCCTTTTAACGACCCCCTTGTGGCACGAGAATCTCCGGTCGAGAAGGGATACGCACGGTGAGCTGGCTCCGGGAGGCCGCCCGCCAATGGCGACCGGCACGATAAGAAGTGCGCACTCAAGAAGAAAGGGTACGGGATCCCGATTGGAAAAAAATCCCCTTTGAGTGCCGCTCGCCGGAGCCAGGGGCTGACCGTTGAGTTACCGGTGACACCGCCTGGACGGACCCAGTTTCGGAGACTATCGGTTCAAGACGGGCACGTGAGTACCGAGTGCGAGCGAATCGTAAAGGGGAAAGGAAGGGAATTTATGAATAAAAGAACGGGGACAGGTAGAGGAGAAGAATAACACGGGTCTACTAAAGACGGGTCTTGAAACTTTCTTTATTTTTCTTTGCATATGGCCATTAGGAGTAAGAAATAAGTGAAGTGGTAAAAGTGACGGAAACCTAGCTCCGAAAGGGGGTGGAAGGCGGCGCCGCATAGTGCTATCTAAATTAGTACTGGGAATATATGAAGAAGTAAGAAATAAGTTATTGGTGTCTAGCAAAAGGAGACACCAGGAATATTTTTTAGTGATTGCTACTCTCTCTATTTCTTTTTTTCCATTTCCACAGGGTAGGGGGTGAAAGCAAAAAAGGGTATAAAATAGATATACTTGGGGAAGAACTACAAAATAGGGAGCACATCTTGAGGAGTGGGGACTAAGTAGTGGCACGTACAGACGTGAACACAGTAATCTTAGCAGGAAAACAGGGACAGCTGGTTAGGGAGGAAAGGGAGGTAAAAAGACAAGGTGTGAATGGAAAGCATTGTGAAGGGTGCGCGCACCGTGTGAGTGTTGGAGACGAACGGGTGACCGCGAGGTGGTGCCAGAGAGTGTTGGCCATAATTAGTACTTGATCAGTTGCAAGTGAAATTACATGAGAGTGCCTGGGAATAGGAAAGAGATGAGCAGTGGTGAATGAGCAAGGATTCGCATAGTGAATAAAAGTGGGTGATAATTTTTAGGAGGTCCGCTCTTGTCTGTGCCATCAAGGTATACATACGCATATCCGCACCTAATTAAAAGTAAAGGAGGTGAACACGATAGTGTTAGTGGTTTAGAAAATGGGGGCGGAAACTCCCTTGTCGCACATATGTAAGAGCTTACCGGGATATGCTGAACGAATAAATAAATATCATGATCAATGGTTAACAGAATTGAAAGGGGAGGGGTTGCCCCAGATTTGGCCCGAGGGAGGGTCTTTTGATAAAAGCGTTCTTGATATGGTACGAACGTGTATTCGCCTCAAGTATAAGGGAAAACAATGGCAGAATAGGAAGGAGATATTAGATCTCTGGAGATTGTTTGAGGAAGTACCCCCACCCAAAGCTCCGGCACCAAATATTGATTTACCTTCCACCACAGATAATCCACTAATGATCCCACGAGAGGAAAAGGAACAGCTAAGTGCAGAACAACCTGCGGAGGTGATTACGTTGTACCCCATATTACATAAACCAGCCCCCGCAGCAGGATATAGCGACCCCACTTATGTGCCACCCCCCTCAAGTAGTACACCCCAAAGACCAACAGCACCCCCGCCCTACGAAAGCACCAGAGAGCGCGCCCAGGGGAGCGCACAAAGGGTGGATATAGAGAAGCTAACAAGTGACTTAGAATCGAGGCTTACAGTGGCAAGGGATGAACTCTCGAGAATAAAAGACATATGTGAGCGCACAGCATGCGCCCCTACACAGTCAGGACGCACGTCTAGAGCGTCGAGCGAAAATAGACAAATTGAGGAGGGATGGAAAAAGGGGGAGATACTGTTCAGAATTGAGGAAGAACCGACAAGAATAATAGAGGTGGGAGCAGTAGAAGGGAGCATTGGTGATGTGTCACGAGAAAGAGGGATCCGAGAGGATTTGTTATGTGATGTCAGAGGAGGGGTGGATGAGAGTGATAGGTTGAGCATGGCAGTAGGAGGGGAAAGCGAGGAGGTAGATGGTGCATGTTCACTAGGGACTATAGAAGATGAATGGATGGGACGACTAAGGAATAGGGTGGGGAAGATGGCGTCAGTGGAGTCAGCGGCGACTAAGGAAAAGGAGGGTGCGACGACGAAAGGGAAGTTACAACTTCCACTACTTCACAGAGGGGGTGGGAGACCAAACTATATACCGTGGGCTCAGATGGATAAGGCTAATTTAATGAAATTATTACCACAGCTGTCAGGAGGGGCGAGCAAGTGGATATATGCATTTGAGAAACATACCGCCGGCATACCATTGGCAATAGGGGATGTGAAAAGCCTACTAGTATCTGCAGTAGGAGATCAAGCAGACAGAGTATGGGCTAAGGCTGGGTTCCCGGCCGTGACGTTAGAGTGTGATCGTCACGATGGGGCTTCCTTTAATACTGTACGTGCAAGGGTATGGGATGCCTTGCGAGAAACGTTTCCAGATACGCCAGACTTACAGTCAGTAATGCAATGTACCATGAATGACGGGGAGGACGCTATGGATTACATTCTCCGGGTGCAGGAGATGTGGAGAGCGGAAACGGGCACGCCCTGGCACCAATCCACATCTCTATTTTATTTCATCATTAAGAGAGGGCTCCCAAAGGAAGTGCAAAAGGCACTCGATAAAATTGCAGGCGTTGAGGCAAAAGGCTGGCCAGAGATCCAAAGCATAATAGTACACCATTGTAAACGGATTAAAGAAAGAGAGAGGGAAGTAGCACAGAAAAGGTTGGCGGACGAGGCGAAGTTGGTGCAATCAAAATTGGTGAAGGTTGCAGCAGCGGTAGCGGGACTCCCACTCATGAGGGAGGGAGAAGAAGGGGAGGAGGGGCAAATAGCAATACAAGGAAGAATAGCAGCGAATTGGGCAGGACAAGGGCAACGACAGTGGACAGAGCAGGAGCAGAACGGAGGTCCAACGTGGCAAGAGTGGGCCCCAAGAGGGGGAAGAGGTGGGTACAGGGGGCGAAGAGGAGGACAAGGGTATGGAGGAATGGGAGGAAATGGGTGGCAGGGTCCCAGAGGTCCACAAGGGAGCTGTTGGAATTGTGGGAGATGGGGGCACTACTCAAGAGAATGCAGGAGCAGACAAAACAACGGTTTCCAAGAGACAGGACAGTACGGACACCCCCACCCAGGAAGCCCCTACGGCCTCCCCATGGGACAATACCAGCAACCAGACAACATAGGACAAAGGAGTAACGCACAACTACACGGACATCAGTACAGAACACAAAACCACCCACAGAATAATGACAATGTGCACTACACGCCGGGTAACACTTTCGCCACAGTAGCTAATGGGGCGCCTGCCCCCGCACCTTACAGTGGAGTGTCAGTAGTTTCGGGGAACATTTTCGATCAGGGGGGGGCAATGAGACACCCCGCATAGGACAGCCCACAGAGAGCACTTGCGTGTCCAGTACTATCTACGACCCACAATGCATCAGAGGAACCATTGATAGGAGCGCAGATAGGAGACAAGCAATTCATATTCATGGTGGATTCGGGAGCGGAGAAATCATGCATTAGAGAGGGCCGGTTCCCGTTATCTAATAGAACGTTAGAGACGCAGGGGTTCTCTGGGGCTGTAATTGAAGTTCCTTACACAGAGGTATTGGATGTGACAGTAGGGGGTAAAACAGTGAAAGCACCCTTACTGTACTATGAAAACTCTCCCATCAATTTATTGGGGAGAGATCTCCTAAGCAAGTTAAATATGACCATATCCTTCACAGGGAGCGGCATCGTATGCTCGACGCCAGGCATATGCCCCCTCCGCATACTAGCAGTAATACATGGCCACACAATCATGCAAGAGATCAGAGGGGTACCAAGAAACGAGGAGATGTTTGTTGAGGGCATGAGAACATTGGCTCTCGTAGTACCAGAACTAAAAAGGATGGAGTGGAGGATTCCAGCCGAATTCCTTTTTCGTCCCATAGCAAGCCCCGACACTGCTCTTGGGTCAGTACTATCGTTGGATTTGCACGCAGTACATGTATCAGCAAACAGAATATGTGTGATTGGCGTTGACATGGAAGGATGTGAGTGGCGGACAGTACTGTGTACAAATGCAAATATCCCACTGAGAGAGCTCTCGGACGAGGAGCTATTTTCTGACACTGAGGGAGATGGTGAAATAGTAATGGAACTAGCAATGCCCTGCGACATTGTAGTTACAGCCAGAAAAACTAAAGTTGAATTAATGGCGGTAGTAGGAGCACCACACACATTTTTTGAAGCGGACATGAGTTCAGTACCCACTAACCTATGGACAAATGGCCCCCACGATGTAGGGTTGCTGCATGAGGTTCAGCCTGTGGTGATAAAATTAAAACAGGGAGCAATACTACCCCGGGTGAAACAATATCCACTGTCGCGAGAAGCAGAAGAAGGGATCAGAGAGACAATAGATGCACTGCTAGCACAGGGTATAATAGTACCCTCAAACTCCCCATGTAACACATGCATTTACCCAATCAAAAAGGCGAAGGGAGGATCATGGAGGATGATACAAGATTTACGCCCACTCAACGATGTGATTATAAAGGAGTTCCCTTTAGTCCCGAACCCGGCGACAATACTGTGCAACATTCCGAAAACAGCATCACACTTCACAGTTATTGACTTGAAAAATGCATTTTTCTCGATTCCCTTAGCAGAAGAGAGCAGGTACTTAACAGCATTTACATTGGGAGGAAGGAGGTTCGAACACTGCAGACTACCACAAGGATATTGCGAGAGCCCAAGCATATTCAACAGGGTACTACATGAAGATCTGGGGAATTTGTCTGTAGAAAGCACAGTGATTCAGTACGTTGATGATTTATTGGTTTGTGCACGAACTGAGGAGGAGTGTAGAAAAGACTCAATAACACTCCTGACATTATTGGCCAATAAAGGGTACAAGGTGGACAAGGGGAAGTTACAATACTGTTTGACAGAGGTCCTATACCTGGGTCAGTTGATATCAAAGGATGGCAAGCGGATTATACCAGACAGGGCGCAGGCGATTAGAGTAGTTGGAGAGCCCAAAACAGTAAAAGAGATGCAGAAATTCCTGGGTATGTGCAACTATTGCCGAGCATGGATATTGGATTATGCAGCGTACACAAGGCCCTTGTTACAGGCACTAAAAGAAGCACAACAAGAAAACAAACACATAGTATGGACAGAGGAGATGAACACAGCATTCAACTCACTAAAAGAGCTGATATCAAGCGCTCCAGTACTGGCAAACCCAGATTATGGGCGCGAATTCTTCTTATTTTCCCACTGCAAAGGTACACTGATGACAGCAGTACTGACACAAAAGACATCGTTAGGGCACAAACCACTTGCTTACTATAGCGGCACCCTAGACGCAGTAATGCAAGGTCATTTCGCGTGCGAGCAATCCCTAGCTGCAGCCGCGTTCGCGATTGAAAAAAGTGCCACGATAGTGATGGGCTGTCCGGTGACACTGTTTGTGGAACACTCACTCTTTGCAATATTAGAGCGAACAAAAAGCACATTGACAACACAACGCGCCACAGCATATGAGATAATACTATCCAGCGCTAACATCCATATAGTAAGATGTAAAACAGTGAACCCAGCCACATTCATCACAGAGGCATGCACCGTAGAGGACATGCAGAACCACAACTGCGCCACGTACACAGGTGACGAAGGTCAGGATCAAGTGATTTTTGAAAATGCCCTGACCGAGGGAGAGGTGTATTTTGTGGACGGGTCAGCATCAATAGACATGGAAACAGGAGAAAAGCATGTGGGTATGGCAGTGGTACGATTAGAGGAAGATGAATACGAGACATTAGTGCAACACCGCCTCCCATCACACTATTCAGCGCAAGCAGCAGAATTAATAGCGCTGATTGAAGCATTGCATGCCGCCAAGGGGTGCGCAGTGACCATATATACAGACTCAGCATACATGACAACAACAGTCCACGGCGGGTTGGCACGGTGGGGGCGGAGAGGGTTCCGACGAGCAGATGGAACACCGGTTCAACATGCAGAATTATTGAAAGAACTGATTGAGGCCCTGCAAGAGCCCACGGCAGTGGCCATCGTAAAATGCCAAGCCCACACCACAAATACAGATTTTATATCTTTGGGGAACGCGGCAGCAGACGCCGCTGCCAAAGCAGCTTCATATTTACAGAAAGGCGAAATAGGAGAGTACGTGTTGCACCACACAGCAAATCAAGAGGTCCCCACAGGATACAACATGATGTCCACACAGGAGATAATAGAGTTGCAAGAGGGAGCTAGTGCAGAAGAAAAATTGCTGTGGACTAAGAGGGGATGCAGCAAATCACCGACTGATTTATTGTGGCGACAAGAAAGCTCAGGAAAAGCGGTAATGCCAGTTACATTGTTAGAAATGGCATTTCAACAACTACACTTTCCCGCACACAACGCAAAGAAACACATAATGGCAGAGATACAAGAAGATTGGTTTGCACCTTGCCTCCAGGAACACGTCACGAGGCTGGCTCTAGAATGCACAACATGTCAAATTTACAACTCTGGCATGACATTGCGCACACTAAGGGGAACGATACCAAAACCAAGTGGCCCATTCAGAGAGCTCCACATTGATTATGTAGACATGGGAGAAAGGTGTAACGGGGCTCGATACATGATTGTGGTTGTATGTCCCTTCTCGAGGTGGGTGGAGGCAGGCCCATGTGCCCGCCCTGACGCGAAGGGCGCCGCGAAGTTCCTAGTGCGGGAAGTGTTTCCGCGCTGGGGAATTTGCGACGTTATTCGCTCAGACAACGGGACGCATTTTGTTAATGAACTATTCAAAGAAGTGACTACATTATTGGGAATAAAGCACAAATTATGTTCGATTTATCACCCTCAAAGTAATGGCGTCGTGGAAAAAATAAACGGCCTGTTAAAAAGCAGATTGTCAAAACTTTGTTTTTCCCTTAAAAAGACCTGGATGTACTGCCTGCCTTTGGCCTTGTTTGAACTGCGAAACCAGCCAAGCAAGGACCACCATTTGTCCCCGCACGAGATTGTCACGGGAAGAAGAATGCACACAGCGCATTCGCCTCTCCGTGAGCGTTCTGATGCACACAGAAGCGCAGCTATATTGGGGGAGGAGTTCACAGAATACCTGAGAAAACTGACGCGGGCAGCGCGCGTAATTGCAAAGCAACTAGCACCCCCCTCTACAAGAGAGGAGGGGAACACAACTGAATTAGAGAGGTTGCCTGAAAAACCACTACAACTAATGCCTGGTGACCTTATATATGTCAGAAGTTTTGTGCGAAGGTGGAATGCACCACGTTTCCATGGCCCCTATGAGGTAGTGTTTTGCACGCCCACGGCAGTAAAGGTGAAGGGCCTACGATATTGGGTGCATTTGACAGACGTACGTAAAGCTTACAGCGCCGCGGAAAGTGAGGTGCAGGACGAGGCACAGACAACAGCGGACAATGAAGTTGTGCAGAATGAATGATGGGAATTGTGTGTGCATGGAGTGATGAACTGTGAACGCGGCCGGAGCACCACAAGCGTACTGGAATAAATATGTATATGTATATATGTAATTTTTTGATTACAATTCTTTGAAGGTTTTGCGGAGGTTTTTTTTCCCTTGTTCCCTTTTAAAGAAGTTTTTATCTCTCGACTCTCATTTTATATATATGTAAAATAATGAATGGATAATGATGGTTGTAAAGTTACCTTGTCTGTCCACACACCCTCTCCCTCCCCTATTCCTATATTTTGTCGAAGCAGCGTCATAACGCTAAAAATGTTTACATGCTTGTACTTAATGCACTTTTGTGTTTCAAACAGGATTTACCATGGCATCGAATGGGCAGCCTGCAACTAATAGATATGTTAGATTTAGAGAAATGTTAGCAAATAGACTGACATATTCATTTGAATGTGGTTTATCAATGTGTGTTATTGTGTTCTTCGTCTCAATGTTTTGTCTGCTGTTACACTGGGTAATAGCGTTCATCTCTACCGAGATGAACGAGGGGGGAGGGGGGAATAACACCACCCTTGCCCCTGGAACAAAAGCAATTATAACTGTGGGTGTTAAAGAAGGCGATTTTTTGGTTTGGGATGGATCCCACTTTGTATGGGGATACTATACTACACCACCCACTGCTGCCCCGTCACAATCAAGAAACAAAGTTGTAAATAATGACACAATGTCCCTGCCTGAAACATATAACAACCACACAACCCTTCCCGCCCCGATCCCAAACAGCGATCTCTTGGTTATAAAAGAAGATGGAAAAGTAATTATGATGACAGAACACAAGTCCTTATATGAAGAATTGGAAAAGGGGGGTGGGAAGGAGAAAGGGGGGCCTGTTCCTTCACCTATTGTAACTCAAAGATACAGAAGAAGGGAGAAAAATAGGCGGAGAAGAGAGACCAGTGGAAGGGGGTACGATGAGTATTATGGGCTAGGGCTAGACAAAATGGAAGACCCACGACACCCTCACCAAGCAAATAAATGGTATGCAGATATGAGCACAACAGCCAAACAGACAACCAATGAGAGCTGTTATGTCTGCTCGCTCATCCCCCATGCATCAGGCACACCTAAAGTGTTGTTGCCAAGAGAATTGCCCATTGTAGATGCCCAATGTCTCCTTCATCTCACGCTGTGTAGAATAAAGAACACTTTTCAAGCACACGATGTCTCTTTCCGAATGCTACAGAACAACAAAACATGCTATTCACAAGCGTCTGGAGTGGTCTGTCTTAAAGAACCTTTCTTTGCAATACAAGGGACACTGTTTTCCGAAAACAAATGGAGAGATGAAGAAGTACTGTGTAAAGCAGAAGCACTGAAAGGTGTCCAACCGGACAAGTTGCGGTGGATGGAAAAAACGTGCTTGCCGATATGGAAAGAACACATCCCTAAACTAACATGGGTAACAGCAATGGAGAAACCCTTCAAGCTACAAAGTGAAATACAAAACGAACTATGTTTCAAGGGAGAAGGAAAAATTGCAATGGGAACGAATAAGAACTGTAACAAAACTCTCACCATCCCAGACATGAAAAAAGGAACAGCAGCACTAATGGACACGTACTGGGTATGTGGAAACAAGGCGTACTTGCACCTTCCCCAATCATGGAGTGGCAGCTGCTCAATAGCCACTCTGCATTCAACCCTAATGGTGATTCCAGAAAGCCACATTGACAGAAGTAAAATGAGAAAAGGAGACTTGAACCAGGATATGGCTTCCCCAACTACCCAAGCACACCTTTATGTCCTGTCCTCCGGAGGGAAAGGAGAAGAGCTCTCACGGAACAAGCGAGCATCGAACTACATATCACAATCATCATCTGATTTATTGGCACAGATCCCAGACAGGTATCGCCTGTTCAGCTCCGTGGAAACATTCTTTGCCTCGCTAGTCTCAAGTGTCCAAGCAAGAGCAAATGCAAAATGGCTCCAGATCACACGGTGGGAACTGATCCAGTTGGCCAATGACACCGAAGAAGGGTTCAACATAATAAAGGTGGAACTACGAGCTCTGCGACTAATGACCATGCAGAACAGGTATGTTCTAGACCTGTTAACAGCGATTGATGGAGGTGTTTGCCGAAAAATAGGAAGTGCGTGCTGCACGTTCGTACCTTCCGAAGACGCAGAAAATGGGTCCCTGTCCCACGTTATTGAAGCAGTACATAACCTAGGCGAGAAGATGAAAATGGAAGGTGGAGCTGAAGATAGCTCATGGTTCGACAATATCTTCTCCTGGGTTCCCTCATGGCTTGGAATGACAATGAAGTTCCTGATACCAATCGTGGTGATCCTCCTTGTGATGTTCTGCCTGTGCCAGGTGGGCCTCCGATGTTGTGCTAACGCAGTCCCTAACGGTGCAATGATGATGGTGACAATGGGCAACTCTGGTGGTACAATTAAGGCAACACAAGAAGTACATGTGCAGACAGGAACAGATAACACTCCCAGGTACCAGTTAGTGCCTATGTGTCGTGATAAGTTCATAGTAGATAAACTATGGCACACCACTATCAAAGAACCACGAGACGTAGAATTGGAATGGTATGAGGAGGTCTGGGTAGATCTGGAAGAAACTGGCGACTGTATATATTTAACCTGTACACCAGACGAGTATGCTAGAAGAGGTGAGAGCTTAAGGGGGGTGTGCAGGGCATGGGTGCCCAGAAAAGGAACCCCTGCATGGGATAACGCAGTGATAGAGGAACAAGAATGTAGAAGGTTGGAAGAGCTAAAGAATTCGTTACTTTAGTAACGAAAGGGGGGAAATGTAGGGGAGGACTGGCCGCGAGGCCCTCCTCACCTACAGTCTTCTCCCCAGGTGAGGACCATGGCTCGGTGGGCGTCCCCTCATGCCACCCGGGCCCAGGTGGAGGAGGGTTCACCCGCCGACGACATTGCCCACACGTATCCCTTCCTTGCATTTACCAAAATTCAGTTAGGCCTAGTAGCCATCTTGCCCAGCAAGCATGGCGTGAGTTCAGCACACTGTAACGAGGCCCCCACCTTTGGAGGGCCTTTCATGCATCTCTGCCGCCGCAGCAGCCCTGGTAGATCCGCTGCGAGCGCGTTCCCATGAGAAAGTCAGATATGAGCCAAACCCGAGATGCCAACACTGTAACTTTCTCTCATTCATAATGTAATATTGCACCTCGCATGACCCGGTCCGCAAGGCCGGGGTGACGGGGAAAGAGCTGACACATCACTATCGGAAGAAAGTAGAAAATAATTTAAGTATTAGTATTAACGAACTACCTCTATTTTAACAAGTCCTGTAAACTGTGAATAAACCACGAAAATGTAACGTTATATGATATCACTCCAGGTCTGGACTAGTGCTGCTATAACCACAGAGAAAGATGTCGACCAAACGTGTAACCTCTAACTGTATAAGTGTTTTTTTCAATAGTATGTAGAAACCTGAACTCATATATGCTTTCTTAATCACCCAAAGTGGCGAGCATCAATCTCTGCAGGCCATAATCTAGTAATGCCTTGTATAACGTTTTTATGTACATACAAATATGCACACAATGTAGTGAATATAATGTTAGGTAATGAAAAGGTACTGGAACCGACTGTATTAAAGAAATGTGTAACGAAATTGAAATATATATATATAAGTGTCTAAAATAACATCAAAATTAAGCAGAATGTTATAAAACCCTGCATTCAACAGTCAGCAACGCACGAGGAAAAAACCTTTGTGGATATATGCAAGGCCATTCTCCCTCCCACCCTACCAAGCCTGCCAGATAAAGAAGCTAAGACTTGTGCCGCGCTCCCTCACCTCCCCCAACCTAGCTGGAGTTACTTCAAAGAGTCCAGGGCCCCGGCGCCACAACCAAGGCTACAGCCCGCCACCTGTGTTATTTACAGCACGGTAATAAACCCACGTTTGAATCCACAGATCTACCAGCACCCCTTCATAAATCCCGCAAACCTCTCTGGGCCCCCCAAGAATCCTGACCCCGTGCAAGGACGATCCCCATCATCGGGACAAGACACAGAGACCCATTTATGTAATAACTTCTAACGCGGCAGACAGATATGTATCGTTCGACCCAGGCCCCAGAGCCCAGTCCCGTGACCTAAAATACCGGTCAATAGGACACAGGTAAATCTCACTCCAACCACCCGACCTCTCACGAGGTGCATTCCTCATGTGTTGCGTTTATTTTATAAGATGAACCACCGAGCGATTTATTGATGAAGTAAATGTCGTTTTTTGAATAACTGCAGTGTGCATGGCCTAGGGCAGACGAGACAGGGAAAGGTATTCATCATTGTCACAGGCTGCCCCACCATACCAACACCGCTCGGATGACCTCAAGTTGGCCTGCCAGGCCCAACCCAACCCACGAGGCTGACCAGTGACGTCTTCACGCCAAAGACCAACCGCGCTACAGCAACACCTATAGTTAGTCGACGCCACCCAATCCCAATTAACTTGTGCCCCCTATAGTGTGTAGGTGCTGATGACGTTTCTTGTACTAGAAATACGCCTGTCTTTGCGATTGTCAGACAGAGCGCTCTCGTAGGTTGCAGAGTTCTTTGCATGCCTTATTTTTGGATAAACTCCCACTTACGCTCACCCGCACTCTGTCTTGGTCTTATTCCCACTACGGGAGAGTCCTTTATTGTCTCTCATTGCGGGGAGGATCGTGCTGAATTTGGGGGCGCTTCCTTTCAACAGCTAGATCCAAAGATTTAAAAGAGGAGTAAAGGCATCAGTAAGTTGATGCATGAGTCTTTCATCACGGGTGGGTGTGTGTGTGTGTGTGCTTGGATAGTTCTGTGACTAGGATTTCTCATCTGTCAAATTGAGAATCAGACCAGGCGGGGTCTTGTCAAAGGGGTCATATTCTGAATCTTAAGACATGCAGCACAAGTCTTAAGATGAGGCCTCTATATTCCTAGAAGGTCATGATAAGTGCATTCGCATTGGCTTGGCTAGACCCAAGGCATTGTGTGGTGTGTTTGGGTCACATTGGCAAGGCAAGGAAGTGAGCGTTCAGTATCTCATTTAAATGAATGTTCCTCCATGCCTGGGATATTAAACATATAGAAGGTGACTGTCAAAAGAAGGGAATAGTCAAGAACGTCCACCTGCTAGTGGAAGTTCTCTGAGAAACCAGGCATGGTGCCCTTTAATTACTAGAGCATGTTTACCAATCTGCTTGGAAGTGTGTTCCTGGCCATGCAATGTGCACTTGGGGCTTTGTTTCAGAACTGTTAACAATGTATTGGCATAGACTTGTTATAGACCCAACCTTCCCCTGATCTATTGGGGAAACCTCTATGTGAAACCTCATCCGTAACTTCGGATGTATGCAACAAAACTGGGACTTGGTACGCAAACAGTACACCTGGGAAAACGTATTGAGGTAAAACTTTGTATCACGCACAGTGTTACCGGTTCGGCCAGATAAACTTTCTTGCACATTCTTTGATGTTTAAGCAGAGTTGTTTGTACAAGTTCAGTATCACAGCTTATATAAAGGAACACATGGTTGGAGTGTCCGGTCAGTCTTTCAGGCAGATGCAGAGGTAGGTGGTTGCTAAGGTAGGTGAGGGAGAGGTAGAAAAATTAAATTGGATTCAGTTCAGAAAGTTTTCAAAGATGTCTGAAAAGGAAATAGGATAGGTTGGTTATTTTTGAGGAAAATTCCACATTTGCTTAGAGTAAAACAGGAGATTATCATTCGTCGACTGTAAGTGAGTGTGCTATGTTTTTGTCATTACTACTGCTCCCAGTGACTATCTTGAATAACACACACACTAACATCATTTGTTATGAGTGGATCAGTGACTAAGGAAGATACAATCCCAAAGGTTAGCATTTAATGGCTGCAGCTGAGCGTGCCATCTTTTTTGTCACTATTAGGAGATATTACTAGGTAGGAAACATTTCATAGTTGGCTGGCTGCAATGGGTTACATTCTGTGGATGTACACGAGTGTGCAACAAACATGTCATGTTTTTGTGACTAGGGAATAGAAGTGAAAATCAGGGCCAACATGTCCGGAGGGTCTAAATGTGCCAGGGAAAGGGTGAGTCATTTGCTAAACCAAGTATTTTATCAGTCACAGCAGCTTTTCTGTGCACCAATGATGTCCAAATTGCGTTCGACAGATTGAAGGAAGAAATCTAGCACTCACTGGCAATGTCACTCTAGAGTGCAGGATACAGCAGGACATGCTTAGGTATTGTAAAGACTGGAGGGGGTGTCTGTACTCCTGCTCTCTCTATGGCAGAGGAGAGACACAGAGGACCCCAGCCAAGATTCTCTATAGGGTAGCGCTGGTTGAGCAATCAAGGCCTAGCTTCTCAGGAGGTTCTTAAGTACAGTGTAGTCCCCAAGCCCCCACAAAGGAATGTCCACACACTGCATTAGTTAAACCACAGTCTTTATATAATTAAGTTCAAGGTTATGTACACTATCACAATAACTCACTTTGTGCTCAGTAAATCTACAATGGCAAATATATACCGTTCTAAGTGGTACCACAATTATTATTAGATTCCATTAAAGTGCATCAACTGTACTTTGGTTAAATGTCACACAAATCCCTTAATAAAGGTAACCAACAATAGACATAGGAGGAAAGCAGTTGGTTAGAACAATTGGCAGAATACTGGCCTCTACCGTTAAACACAGTTCTGTGTGGAGATCCCCCCAACTGGGCAACCTGTAAATAAAGACATATCACAAGCCTAGTCCATATATTGTTCTATGAGTCTTATTTCCTTCTAAAATAGTTCTACAACCCCAATGTACCTGGAACAGCAGAGTTCGACGTTGGGTTGTCGATGGATCCTTCTTGAGCGGCTCCCTTTAAAGTAGGAGCCATGGATTGATGAGATCCCACGAGGAAATGGGTTGAACGATGACAGGGAGGTGGCAACTTTGTTCCTAGCGGTGCTCGGCAACGACAGAGCATTGCTGTCCTGCGAGGATGAGGCGTGCGGAGCACCTCGGTGACGATATTTCAGGACCGCAAAGAGTTTGAAGAACTGTGGCCCAGCAAGGGTGTCGAGTCGTCGGTGTCTCTGTGGTCTCTAGGTGGCGGGAAACCCATCGGCAGATGCTCCTTGGTGCGTCGGCAGCCTCGACTTTCTCCGGCGGGACAAAGCGGTCGACGGTGCAGGCGAGAGTGTCCTTGGATCAAATATTACTTAAGCAATGGGAGCACGGCGGCTCCGTTCGGCGACGGCGGTCGTCAACGGTGATGGACAATAGTATCCGGGCACTTCTCCTTGTGATTCCGCGGCGGTGCCCGTCTCCAGTCGGCAGCCTGTCGTAGGTCTGCCTACCAGGGAGCTTTGGCAAAGATCAGCTGGTGCACAATGGTCCCTCGTAGCTCGGGAAGAGGGCACCTAACCAGGTCCTCTCTGGGTCAGCCCTTGGAGGCACAGCAGCTTTTAGATCGACGAAGTAGAGCAGCAGCAAGACTTCTCTTCCAGCAGGGCTTCAAGGTTAAGCTTCAGTTTCAACTCCAGTTTCTCTTCAGCTTTTGAACACGAATTCTAGCAGCGAGAGGCCCCCAGATATACTAATTGATCGCCATTCATTCTGCTGGGTCACACTCAGGCAACCAATCGGTCAGAAGGGCATTCATGCAGGCAGGCAGCCAATCAGGTGCATAGTGCATTCAGGCCATTCACTTCTCTCCAGACATTCACAACAAGTTATGTGTATTGGGACAAGTACCCAGGCATTCAACACTCCACACTGCATTCATACCAGTTTCGGGCAGGGCTGTCTCAGTCACTGTGTTAAACACCAGAAACTAGATATCCACAACAAGAAGTGCATATTCGTCACACACTCCATAAACCCAGGTCCCACCCACAGGGTTTACCCACAACATACAGTCACTGGGAAGGTTCCAGCCAGTCTGGCCTGGACTTCACAACAACACCATATATGGAACTTCCAGCCAACAGCCAGTCAGGGGGAAGGGACAGAGTCAGGGATTCCCAGGACTTTGGGAAAACAAGGTAACAGGCAATGGAAGGCAAGAGGCCACAGGGGCCATCTTGTTTCCAACAGGAATCTACTGATTCTGATGACGGGGCCTATGCATCCCAAAATGGAGGACGCTCAGAGCACCTGTCAATTCAGCACAGAGCTGCCACCAGCCCGTACCCTGCTCTGTGGGCCACACACAGGTGCCCAAAAACATACACTAGGGGCACAGGGTTGTACCCCCACCCATGGGTGCCATAAGGGTATCCCATGGGTCTGCACACCAAACCAAAAGAGAGAGCTGCACCACCAGGAGTCCCACATGAACTCCTGTGCGGAAAACACAACAGAACACACGATAAAAAGCAGTAAAGGACAAGGATACGGAGGCCCTGTCCCTCCGCTGCATTTCCAGCATCACAGGTATTGCAGTTGGGTGAGAAGGATGTTTGGTCCACTTCTCAGGGGCAGAAGATGAAGCCAGTAGAAATATCACACAGTGAAGACCAGGATGAGGGAAGTTACTAGTGTCCACTACCACCCACATCCACTGATGAATCCAAGAAGAATAATGATGATGATAAATATGATCCTGATAAAGAGTATTGCCCATCCGAGTCTAGCCGATAGCACATTATTGTCGGAAGCAATCATACAGAGGGGAGGGAGAGTCACGGTTATATGAGCGGGCGGGAAAGACAAAGCTGCTACTTCATCTTTTGACAGTGCCTTTCCCTGTTCGAAACATCAGCGTGTGGCAGCCACACCACCAATGCCACCACCCCCTTCACACCCAAATGAGTGTAGGACACATTTTAGCCCACTCTATAAAGAGTGGAATTAGTTCATAAAGGACAAGAATGAAAACATATTGCCACCAGCACTCTATGCAAGAAAACTGTGTCCAACTTGCATGCCACATCTCTGCGGTTCTATGAGACACTGCAAATGAACACACAAAGGTACTGTTAATAATGTCTGATTGTTTGTATGACAGTCTCGGATCACTCTACAATTTATCATAACATATCTTTTATCATTCAGCATAGTTTCAACATACATTTTTTAAATATATATATATATATATATTTAATCAAACATGGTTCATATACAAAGATTGTTCTATACACAACAATTATGCCTGAATATGCTGTGAAAGATTGCTCTAAAAATTGCCCCTTCACTGCGATAATTCACATTTGTATCACATCATTCGCCAATTGTTGCTACCTATTTAATACTCTATTTACTAAGGTCTCTCAGTATGGTACAAGAAATGTTACACCTTAATTTTGCTATTGACATGTAACCATTGTAGCACCTACATGATTCAATGCTGTTTGCTACTTAAAGATAATATATGTGAAAACGTATCCCCTTCTATACATTATAACGATATCACAAGTCCCACAGGAGTTTCGTGACCAAGCAGAGGAACGAGGCTGAAGGCCGAAAACCTTTATAAGGTCACGGAACTCTGCATTGACTTGAAATGTCCTTTTAACGTAAAGCAGCAGGTATAATACGTGGCCACACACTGGTGATATCCTGGTGATATCTAGTCTCTTGATTAGTGTAACATAAGAGATATTCCATTCACTGATATCCATATATTCAATATAGAATCTGTTTGGATCTTTATAAGCTAATATGTGGATCCTAAAGTGTTGCAGAAAAATAGCTTAAGCAGTTCAATAAAAAAAAAAATGCATCGAAAATACCTTTTCATCTACTTTAAAATAAGTAATAACATGCAGATTCTTGTTCACGTGGTAGACTGCAGCAGTACACAACTAAAACACTCTACCATAAACAGTTCCTTGGAAATTAATGACTGAAAAGAGACAACAAAAAAGTATTTTAGAATCAACTAATATGTCACAGCTTTACTTAAATGTTGCAGTGATTGCTGCAATTCTCTCTGTTGGCTCAAGCAGCAGGCGCTGTGACATCACATCTGAATCCTAATACCTGATTACTGAGCAGTTGTCATGTCATATTCCTATTACAGGTCAGTTGTCATGTCACAGCTAGCCAGTAATAATAACATTATTTCCAGTCTTTCATATTGATATTGGAAGCTACCATGCACCTTCTGCAAGGAGCTGGGCAATCCTGCTGCAGTCTCTACTTCTCCTGTCTCCTCCCAGGCACTCTGCATGGCCCTGGCTTCTCATTTCAACTCTAAAACCCAGGACATCCTGTCCACCCTCTAGTCCTCTCCTCCTCTTCCCCCTTCTCTCTCCGAGAGTGCCAGCTGCCCTGCAGCCACCTCTCCTCCCTCTTTCTCTTCTTTTCTTTTTATTTTTTTTAATTTTTTATTTTGTATTAATCAATGAGATTTTTACAAAAGTGAGTACAAACCAGTTAATGCCGTATAGTTTCCTCTTTTCTCCCCTAACAAGATTACTAGACAAGTCCGATCCATGAAAGCCTTGCCTAAACAGGTTCTTCCCTGTTCGTCCAAAACCTTCAAGGACCATATTGACACCCTTGCTCCTGCCCTGGCGGACTTCTGCAACCACTACTTCACAAGCTGAACCTTCCCCCCTCCTCTAAAGCACTCTCTTGTGCACCCTCTTCTCAAGAAACCCACAGCTGACCCCTCCTGCCCGGCTAATTATCACCCAATCTCTATCACTCCTTTCCTGGGCAAACTCCTGGAAAAGCTGCCCATCTCTCAGCTTAACCTCCACACTAATTGTGTCAGTTGTCTCCATAACCATCAGTCTGGCTTCAGAGCAGCCAGAAGCATGGAAATTGCTCTCCTGAACACCCGTGAACACCTGTTCTCCAATCTTGATTCTAATCTCCCCTCTATCCTCATCCTACTTGATAGTTCTTCTGCCTTTGACACAGTCAACCCTGCCATCCTGCTCAACCGACTCCATGATAACCTGGGTATCAATGATCAGGCCCTGGCCTGGCTAACCTCTTTTCTCTCTGACCAAACCTCCCAGGTATAACTTGGGTCCTTCCTTTCCTCTACCTCACTCTCCACTTGTGGTGTTCCCCAGGGGTCTAAACTCTCTCCCTGGCTGTTCAACGAATACCTGGCACCCCTGGCCCACTGCATTGCTGCTCTCTGCACCAACGTTCAGTGCTATGCGGACAACACTCAGCTCGTCTTCAGGCTCCCCTCTGCCACCTCTTCTCCCTCTCTCATCTCCGGCTGCCTGTCTGCACTGCAATCCAGGAGTGGTGTGCCGTCAATGACCTTTGCCTTAACACCAGTAAGACAGAGATCCTCCTTATTGGTACTCCTGCACCTTCCTTCGCTGTCACTCTCTGGCCTCCCTTGGCTCTCTTCCTGCTTCCACCTGTGAGCTAATGTAGCTCAGAGTCATCTTTGACTTGACACTTTCCTTTTCTCCACACATCTCTGACTTCTCTAAGAAGTCAAACTTTCAACTGCACCTCCTCAGGGGTATTCTTCCTTTCCTCTACTTCCCCCAGAAGCTTGCTGTCTCTAGAGCTCTGGTTCTCTCTAGGCTTGACTACTGCAACAGCCTCTTTCTAAATCTGCCTGCCACTACTCTCTGCCCTCTGCAACTCATCCAGTACAGGACTGCGGAACTGGTCCTTGGCCTCAAGCCCAGGCACCGTATCTCTCCAGCCCTGAAATCTCTCCATGGCTCCCAGTGGATGCAAGGATTAGGTGCAAGACCATGTGCATTGTCCACAAGGGTTTATGGGGCCTGGGTACACAATACCTGCAACTCTCCTTTCGGAAATACCTTCCTAATCAAGCTCTTCGCTCCTCCACCTCCAACTCCCGCAGAGTCAGTCGCTTCTCCAAGCAACGAGTCAGTGGTAGATCTCTTTCTTCGGCCTTCCTCTGGAACAGCCTCCCTGCCTCTCTGAAACTTGAGGAGAACCATCTTCGGTTCCGGAAGCACCTCAAGACCTTCGTCTTCGCTACTGCCTTCTCTCTTCCTCTCCCCTGCTGATCTCTCACTGTTTCTGCGCTGGGCACCTGGTCACCCTCTGAATTCAGGCCGAGATCCCTACCCACCCAGCTGCATACCTGTACTCCTGGCACCCTTTCACTTGGATCTGTATCTGCAACCCTACAGTCCCTCTACCCGCACTTACTAGACACCTGTTGTCTGTGCTTCAGTCTTGCACTTCCCTCTTGCTGGCTGCACTACCTGTTTTGTTTTGTTTTTTGATCATGTGTTCATCACTTTCCATCCCTCCCCTGACCCTTGCACTTTCCCCCTTCCCTCTGCCCTGCACTTGTGCATTCTCAATGTCACTGGGCCTAATAAGATCATTGTTTTTGTTGTCCCTTGTACCCCTCCCTTGCCTCGTCGCACCGTGAAACACTTGTGTATGGGCGCGATATAAATACAATTTCATATAATATATATTATATACTTGATCATAATTAGATGGACTTGTTGGTAATCATTTTATATGCTGATATGTTTCGGTTCTTTTATGCACCCAGTCTCTGAACATTCTGCAGGGGTTTATAATATTTTCACAGTAGTAAATTGGGGTCAATAGTTTAAATTCAGTCTCTTAATCCTCTGCTCACCATTGTAGGGATTCAAAAAGAGAAGATTAACAAACAGACAAAAACACCTTATTATTCCATAAATTGGTGACTCGTGTTAGTCACTAACTACAAATAGTAAAATGGGAATAGAACATGCCTGCCAGTGGGGCAATTAGTTCTTCATCTTCTTGCCTATGTGACTCTAATACAGGGGCTGCATTATATACAGTCCACTATAGCAACACAAGGTCTCCACCCTTGATCTCCCCTTACCTTCAGTCATAATTGCCGATAGTTAAAATGGTACATCCTTGAAATTCTTTACAAGGGACCTTCATGATCCTTTATGTTTTCTTACTTAGAGGCACAAACATAAAAGTAGAAATCCATATTAACAACGTTATGTTCACAAGGAAAGTCCCTCAGAAGTCAGTGCAAGATTCTTCCCACACTCTCTCTCTCATAATGCCCAGAATTCTCTGTTCAGCAGAGCTGCAGGTATAGTTTCACCGGCATCCTGCAGACTGAATCCTCTCGTTTAATGTGTTTCCCCAAAAGATTTGGCCTAATGTCAGGTCCATTAGGATGAGCAATGGGGCATTTTTTACTTGCTGATTTTGGGCAATCTATTTCTTTAAAGGAATAGCTACCCTTTCTGATTTCTGACATGTCTCTCCCACCTGGATTGGGGAGGGTGGGGTAGAGCAGGGGGGGCCTTGCCACACTGCTCACGAGCATTGCTTCACTTAGCATGTAACTGTACCCGGACCCAATAGTCACACCAGCCTTTACTCTCAGAGGCAGACAGGGAGGATTATCACGTGCCACAGCATAAACAAGACTATACTTGGACACGCTATTCTGGAATTCTGACCACGGGGAACCACAGTAGATGAGTTTCCATCTTCCCAAGTACAATTGGGCCCTTTCCTTTACACCACCTCAATATCTATCTGTGGTGTTCCTCGGGGCTCTGCCCTTTCACTGTGGCTCTTCAATATCTTCAATATCTACCTTGCCCCTCTGGCCCACTTAATCTCCACCTTCTATCCCCACCACCAATGCTACACCAATGACACACAGCTCTCCTTTAAGCTTTCCTCCTCTACCTCCTCTTCCTCCTCTCTCATTCCTGACTGTATTACTGCTATTCAGGCATGGTGTTCTGCTAATAATCTCTGCCTTAATGCCAGTAAGACAGAGATCCTTATCATTGGGATGCCTGCTCCCTGTTTCCCACCCACTCTCTGGCTGCCCTCGTTGGGTCTCCTCCCCTCACCCTCTTGTGCGGCAAAAAATCTTAGGGTCATCTTCGACTCTGATCTCTCCTTCTCCCCTCACATCACAGACTTTGACAAGAAGTCCAATGTTCAGTTCCACCTCCTCTGAGACATCCTCCCTTTCCTCACCTTTCCCCAGAAGCCCAATGTCTCCAGATCTCTGGTTCTCTCCAGGCTTGACTACTGTCACAGCCTCTTCTTCAATCCGCGTCTTTCCTCCCGGGATCCTCTTCAACTAATCCAGAATAGGGCTGCAAGACTTATCATTGGCCTCAAGCCCAGGGACTGCATATCTCCAGCCCTAAAATCTCTCCACTGGGTCCCAGTGGCTGCAAGGATACAATTTAAGACCCTCTGCATCATCCACAAGGCTTTCTGGGGCTTGGGACCCAGCTACATCCAACTTTCTCTCCCTAGATACATCCATGCTAGAGTCCTTCAGTCCTCTAGCTCCAACTGTCTGAAATTCAGATGTTTGTCCAAACAGAGAGTGGGGGTCGATCTCTTTCTTCTGCTTGATACTCCCTTTGGAACGGCCTTCGTGCCCTCCTCAGACTTGAGCCGGATCTTTTTAAGTTCTGGAGACTTCTCAAGACCTTCCTTTACTCCTCCTCGTTCCCTCTCCAATTACCTTGCTAATGTCCCCCTGCCACTGTGACTGGCCCCTGGTCTCTTATGTTCCTTACAGGGGGCAGGCCCTCCTCGTCCAGTCTTCCCCAGCACCCCTTAACCAGCATTTGCCCTAGGGCACCCTTCCTTAACTAGCCTGAATCTGGTCCCCCGTCCTCGCACTAGCTGAACCTTACCCTTGGTTGCCCTCGCACTTGCCCTCCTGGGCACCGCACTGTACTTGACCTGCTCCGTGTGCCCCATCCCTCTTGCACTTCTCCCATTCCCCTTCCCTTATCCCAGTCCTTCCACCCTGTCCTGCCCCCACCCCCTGCACTCATTGTCACTGCACTTGCATGGTCCGAATTAACGGCAAGGCCTAGTAGGACCATTTATTGTTGTTTTCTCCCCCCCTTTTTGTCTTGTGGCACCTTGAAACATTTGTGTATAGGCGCCCTTCAACTGTCCAATAAATAAATAAATTAATCTTGAAGTCCCTGTTCTCTTATTCACTCCTTTCTTCAGTTCTGGCACTGGTGCATGCTAATTGTAATTGTTATCCGCATCTTCACTGTTGTCGCATGGCGCAACCTTTTGCTAACTTCCCATCTGTTTAAATGGTTAATGAAGAGTGTAAATCGCAGCTCTCTAGCAATGGTACCCACAATCTCTTTGCCGTCTACACTTCATATGCCGTAGCACATTTATGGAAATAAATATGTATTAGTTTTCCTTGTCGCTTACAAAACCCAATTCTATGTTCACTTCTGGTTTTAGGAGGGGATCATGGCAAAAGTTTGTTTACGTTTTCTAATAAATGAGAATGCAACCTGTAATCAAATAATTTTTGACTCATTTGAAATTTCTATCTTGGAATGTGGCAGGTTTCCAGTCTAATAATTGGGATTTTCAGTCATTCTTGGAGACTAACAATATAATGGCCCTGCCAGAAACCTTGGCTATCTCACTTGTTATAAGGCCAGGTTATACATATTGTATAAACCAAGAGACCAAAATGTGGAGAGGCACCATAGTGGCAGCCTGCTGACATGGTTAAAGACTGATTTATATGCTAGCATTGAACAGGTAGTTACTGATAGCGCCGATATAAAAATCCTTAAACTGGTACTTTCAGGTGGTTTATCGATCATACTTTTGAGTGTGTATATTCGGCCTTGTCAGTGACCTCACCCGGGTTAGCCCCCCTCCTTTTCATGATCTTTGACAAACAATTATCTGTTTCGTTAGATCTCTGTTAGATCCGGTTGATCAACCATTTTTGATGTTAGATCCGCTACAGAACAGGAGTTATAAGCAAGGTTTGTCAGTGTGCATTGTCCGAAACAGCAATACATACTCTAGACAAATTGATAGACATTTTAGACAGATGATTCTCCTAATTGGCGACTTCAACGCCCAGTTTGAGCCTTTAAATTGCCTCCCAGGGGGTTTATGTGATTAAAAGGAATTTGGAGGACTTCCCAAAATTCCTATGCCACATAATTAGACTCACCATGGAACACAATTATGTTAGGAAAGCTGTTTGCAGAAAATGACTTATGAGCCTGTAATGGCCCTGTTTTAGGGGATATACCTTCTATCGCAACCAATAGATGAGGTAACATGACAAGCCATGTTGATTATTGTTTAATTGATCTTGCAGATTTGGGAGTTATGAAATACCTCTGGGTTATTGAAGGGGGTGAAAGTCATCATTTATTTATTTATTTTGACATTTGTAAAGTGCACCGAGCCCTGAGGCATCTAGGCGCTGGTTACAGTAAACATAGCTTGGTGATAAAGAGTACAGACGGCTTGGTTGCATTGTTAAGTAAGCAGTGACTAGTAGTGCAGCCAGCAGAGTCCAATCAGCGTACGCAAACGGCTGATGTAGGGCACATGGGGTTAAGCAGAGTTAATGGCTTTGTGAGAAAAGCCAAGTTTTTAAGCTTTTGCAGAAATTCCAGAATGAGGTACTGACATCAGTGCTAAGGGAAGTGCATTCCAGTGTTTGGTGGCCACAGTAGGGAAACTTAGGCCCCCTGCTTTTTGTATCTGAACCTAGGTGTGGATAGGCGGTGTGAGTAGGTGGACCGAGTGGGTCTGGTAGATTGTCTTTTGGTGAATTTTCATGTTAGGTATTTATGTGCAGTATTAGAGAGGCATTTGTGAGTTACAGTAAGTGTTTTGAATGGAATGCGTTCGTGACAGCTTAGTTATATTATTGACTGCTATTATACCTAAATCTAGGTCCCATCAACCTAGTTCTGACATACATACTTCAAACGATCACTGTAAATTGAAATGGAAAAGAAAGAACTCTGAACAACTCTCCCCAGAGATTTATAACAAAACCTTTCCTCTGTTGTGCAATTACCTATCAGAGGAGCCATCCAGCAGAATGGATGGAACCTCTTTTTATGAACATCTTGTGGCGTATAATAATACCATTATTACACGTCCTTGCTCTAAATTGAAAACCTCCTTTAGGGCTACTACCTCATGGTATGACAGAGGATGCAGGAAGCTAAATTCCGAACCTCTTACTGAACTTCAGTTAAATAGTGAGGCAAACTTGCAAAAGGTTAAATAACTAAGACCTAAATATCCATCTATGATTTTTAGGGAAAACAAGGAAGCTATGAAAGGCGTATGGGAAGAACTAAACAGGTGGTGAATGAATATAATAAACCTGGATTTCTGGAAGATTATTACCTACAGGGCTGCTAGTGTTTCTATGAGCCTCTTATCACTCCTTCCAGAGAATATCTGGTCACAGCATTTTAAAAATCTATACATTTCAACTCCCATTGTTGAAGTATCAACTATCCATGTTGATGGCCAAGAGCTAAATTGATATTTTCTACCAATGAGGCTGATCTCGCTTTAAACTCACAATAATTCGGGAGAACCCCTTGCCCAGATGCAATGGCAATTGATTTATAAAAAAACGGAATCCTCAATATGGGTGCCGGTATTGACCATTCCATTGCATCTAATACTAACTCTCCAAGACCATGGTGAACAGCTGAAATCATCCTTATTTCCAAAAAGGGGGACCAGAATGACCCATCTAATTATCACCCCATACCTCCCCTGGACAGCCTTGGAAAGACCTAGGCGAACATACTCGAAAATAGATTACACCAGTGGTCTGTTGAAAACAAGAGTTCTGAGAAATGTGGAAGCTGGCTTTTGCAAAAGGATGGGGACCATTGAGCGGGCTTTCAGGCTAACATTAGTCATACAAAAATAGGTTATGGAAAAATGTGTCACTTGAATCTTACATTTGTGGACCCAAAAGTGGCATTTGACAACATTAACCAGGAGTTATTATGGGGCAGCCTTGTTAACCAGGGCATTCCTTTATAGTTGCTAACTACCATTAAATGACTTTACACCGAAAATGAAGCATTAGTTAGATGGGGCCAAGAGGAGCACAAACATTGTTGTCCCTGTGACCAAGGGTCCGCCATGGGTCCCTTTACTGTTTTTCCTTTTTATCAGCAACAGAGCTGTTTCTTGAATTCCATAGTGGACACACCAATCATTAATGGCAAAAGACCTAAGCATTCTCCTTTTTGCCGACTATGCAGTTTTGTTGTCCACTTCGCCTTTTGGTTTGAGAAAAGTGCTCAAAATATTTGTCGACCTATGTAAAACTAAACAGTTAATAATTAATGCATCAAGACTAAGAGCATGACATGTCACTGGAACGCACCCCCCAACCATTAGGCTTCAATTAAATTAAGTGCAGCACTTTGACTACCTGGGAGTGTGTTTCAATAGTCAGGGAAATTGTTAAAACCAGATAGTAAAATCTGACCGCATCTTAAAGAGGAGTTCTGAGCCACCTTGAAGTTGTTAAGGGGGTTTGGGGGTAGAGTCGTGGGTTCAACCATAGAAGTGTTTTGGGGTCAGACCCAGTCACTGCTCCTTCATGGCTTGGAAGTGTGAGGTCACTCTAGAATCAGTTGGTTACTATTGAAAATAAATTCTATACAAAACGGTTTATATTCCCCCAAGGAACATCAACTACATCTCTTAAACTTGAATTAGGTGTGATGTGTGATGAATATGCTATCCAAGTCAGACCAGTATTACTATCGCTAAAAGTGCAGACTAGCAATGAGCTAGATATTTCCAAGGGAACAATGTTACATGTTCTAAGATGAAATAATACTAAACCTTGGTAATGGTATAGACACGTTAAGAATGCCCTAAAAAGAATTGAGAAGGGACACTTATGGGACAATTCAGTTAAAACTGAAGAGTCTTTGATGCAATCTGTGAAGAAAGCATACTGGGACTGAGGAATAGTGAATCTAACGAATAGAGCTCGCGTGAAACTGTGAGTTAAATAATATCCGAGGACAAAAATCTCACTTGGGATACGAATATTATCTTAATTGGTTAACATTGCAGCCTTAGTGGAATGTATATGTTACACTCTGCTTGGGAGTCCTTCCCCTAATGAATTTTACTTATAGCTGGAAGGAGTCAAACATTAAATCCTGCGCTATGTGTAAGCATCCAACGGAGGATGTGTACCATTTTGTATTTTGGTGCCCTCTGTTAAATTACCTTAGACGAAACGGGTTGTTACCATTATTTAAGAACTTTAAAGTTCTTTAGAGTCCTGCAGTTATTGGCAGTGGAAGGAGTACCCACATTCGAGCTGCAGTCTGTCTACTATCCTTGCTTTGGAGGTGGAGTAGGTTGAAAACCCCTTTTCTATGTGAAGCACCGCAGAGCCGCTGCAGAGTCCTGCAGTTCTTGGCATTTGGTGTCTGGAGTGGGGTGTGTGCCTTTCAAGATCTGTGAAAACTTTGGTGTAACTTGTAATTTTGCGGGGGCCTCTGAGAGACTCTGAATTTCTGGACAATCGTGCGCTGTGAGTCTTTTCATTTTACCTGGTTTTGCCATGACCTCCTACGATCTCTGCACTCGCTCAGTCACACATTCAATACCCAGCTCCGCAGTGCCTTGCTCCCTCCAAGTGCGGGATAACCAGTCATTACTCTAACATATCTTCTACGGCAGGTGAGCGAGGCCATCTTTCATCAGACCCGCAGCAAGCAACAGAACCTGAACCAGCCGGGGAAGATCAAACCAAACCCTCAGCTATTTCTAATTGAACCCATTCGCCATGGGGAATCTCGGGAGGGGAGACGTTGGAATCCTTGCTCCAAAGCAGCTGCAAAAACTGATACTGGAGGCAGTTCCTTTGTTTTCTTCACCTGTATTGAAGCAAGTTTGGTTCCACGCATCTCCTCAAGCATCAACGCCAAGGCTTACTATTGCTGAAATTGCCCCCCCTAAGGCAGCCCCTCCTAGGGTCCCGCTGGATGTCCCAATGTCAATCCTTTTCCTTCCAGAATGACACTAATCGGGGGCCTCTTTCTCCACTAGGTCACTCCAATATGGCCCCAAATACTGCACTTGGCACAGCCGTGGAAGGGAACTTAACGGAGAATGATTCCTTTTTGGCCCTCCTTACCAAGAACAAGGACCTTCTAAAGGAAATTAAAGATCTGGAACGTGACTCTTTCTTTAATGAGGAGGTTGGCTGGTCCCCTATTCCTTTGACTAAAACCATTGTGTCTGAAAAACAGACAGGCCTTAATATGAATGCCTCCTTTTCAGATGCCTTAGTAAATTACCTCGATAAAGCAGGTTTTTTTTTTAGCTCAAGGCTTCATTCTCCTTCTCCTGCTCCACATAATAATCGCAGGGTAACTTGGAGTCTGTCCACTCAGCTTCTGTGCTTCCATCACCCTTAGTTACTGATCCTACCATCAAGGTCTATTCCAGTAATGTGATGGTGGGCGAAGGGGCCTCCTTACCTAATAAATTACTGGTCTCCTGTAACTTGTGGTTGGGTGCACAAATGGACCTAAAAGTGCTAAAAGACCAGCGGGAACGCGTCTCTGTTGCCCTACGCTCTAATGCCCTTCTGCTCTCTGTGCTAACGGAGGAAGTGGGCCTCATTACGAGGTGGGCAATAAGGGATTACTGGTACCGGTAAGGGCACCGGTACCGGTAATCCCTTACCGCCCTATTACGAGTTCCCTTTGCGGGTCCTCCCTTAAAGCCTGGTTTTATGAGACCCGCAAAGGGACTTTGGTGCTAATAACGGTACCGCAATTTGCGGTACCGTTATTAGCGCCTTTCCCATTCCCATTGAGCCCTATGGGGGCTCAAATGGGAATGGGGAAGGGCCCTGGCGAATGGGGAATTACCGCCCCCGCCAACCTTGGAATGGGGCGGTAATAGCTCCATTCACCAGGGCGGAGTCGGTAAGGATTTGGAGGCAGCCATGGCGCTAATAGCGTCATGGTTACCTCCAAACTCCTAATGAGGCCCAGTGTCTTTTGTGGAATCCTTTCTAAAGGGGCCACAGTGGTCTTTGCTGTTTGTCTCTGTGAATACGCCTGTGTTTACTTCAATTACGGGGGTGCAGGGTCCTGCTTCACAGGCATTAGTTCATCAACCCTGTGCAGACACTGAAAGCGAAGAAGCAGGCGTCTGCTGTTTACAGCCATTAGCTGACGCTGGAATCAGCTGCTTTGAAGACTCTCAGAGAATCATGGTGGAGGCATCGGTCCACATTTACTCCTGTGTTATGCAAACGGCCGAGACCCTCCTAATAGAAGGGAGGGGAGATGTAATCTGCAGCGGCCTGGTTGTGGTAGCTTCCTCCATTGAAAGTAGATTGCCTTTTGCAATCTTTGGGGCTTGTGATGCTATGCAAAGAAGGCACCCAGGCAACCCAGAGCTAATTTGACTGAGCAGAGGGTAGAGGACTGTAATGGCTGTAGTCCCTAAGTAAACAAACATAGGAAAGGTCTTCATAAGAACGTGGGCAGGGGCTCCAGAAAATCTTTGCAAAATCTAACAGTCCTGTGTCTTCCTTTTGAGCCCCATTGCTCAAGGGCCCACCAATTTAACAATCAGCCACAACCGATGGCCTTGGGTTTGTGTGTATTGAAACCTATGTCACAAACGTAAACTCCTATATTTGTGACTATGCCTCTGAATGAAGCTGGGGGTGGCGGTGTTGACATACTGGTGTAGTGATCGCGAGGGTAGTGGAGATGCAGGAGCAGTCACTGATCTGGTGCAGTAGGGCCCACACCTCCCAGGCCCAGTTGGAGGGCATTTCATCTATGGAGGAAGTTATCTCTTTGTGCAAGGCACCTCCAGGCCCCGCTCAGATCCCTCTTAGAGTGTGTTAAGAAAGATGTCATAGTTCTCCGGAGACCATCCACCATCCGAGGGGTGACAGGATGTCGTCACAGCTTACAACCATCGAGGAGCGCCGCCTACCTCTCATAAACAAGGGCCCGGTAGAGTCTCCGACACCCCAAAGCTGGTGTCTTCGACCCTGCAACTAATTTTGTCTTGGAAGTTGAAAGACTGCATACAACTGCCTTTAAATAGGTCGGCAGTCCTGAAGCTATTAACCAAAGTGCCTTCGCTATCACATCTTGGCTTGGCGGACATTAAGCAGGTGGAATGTTGGAACAACCTGAGAGGGACAAGGTCATTATCCACCTTGGCTCTCGTTTAGTCTCTTACCAGGTTTTAGCAGCCTCGGCCCAATTGAAATCATGAGGCTTTTCTATGGGTGCTTACTCGGGAAACCAGCCAAAGACTACCTTGTCTATCCCAGCTGATAAGCGTGAAACAACCTGCACTGATCAAGTTCCAACGGTGTGCAGTCCCTCCCCCTTTTTTTTAACAATAACATGCTCGAGGGATGACTCTGTTGGCAGACATACCACTAGCCACTTAATAGGCAACATGCAATCCCAGGATGGTGCGGACTGGAATTGGGTTGCAGCATATTGAACGCACGCTGTCATTAGCAACTATAAACAAGTAGGGCTGTAGCTACTAAACTTATCAATTGCCTTTTATGGAACTCAAGGGGTTATGTTAGTCTACTCTCTCCCATGGTGTGGGATGGTCCATGAACCCAATCATTGCTTGTAATGTAAACTTTTACATATGGGTTCAAAGTGCAAGGTCCAATCAAACTTGTGTAGGGAGATTTGTTCATGTTGCATGATCACAAATGCTAAGTATTTTGTTTTCTATAAAAGTTCTTAGGTGTAGGGGAATTTCTTTGACAGCGCCGTTTCATGCAGTTATACATAGGTGTTTCGAATTGCAACCATGCATGGGAAGGGAAGACATAAGGAAGACAAGACAAATGATCTTACTAGGTGTGGTACATTCAGATAGTCAGATCATGCAGGTGCACAGAACAGGAAGTGCCTGGGGGCATGGGGGAGCAAAAGGGACCAAGTGCACCCAGTCCTGTCAGAACATGGGTTAAGTGCAGAGAGATGCCACTCTCATGGATTATATCTGAAGTGCAGTAGGGCTGCGGCAAGTGCAAGGGCCGGAGGCAAGGGCAGCAGTCTGGCAAGGGAGGCTTGGACCCTATGAGGCTCTGAAGGTACACTAGGCAACCAGTCAGCAAAACTGAGCAGAAGTAGAGGAAGAGAGCGTTAGAGCAGAAAGAAGTGGTTAGCAGGGGAGAGGGAGAGAGAAGGAGGAGGCGAAGAGGAAAGTCTTGAGGAGTTTCTGGAAATTAAGAAAATCCATCTCAAGATGGAGAGAGGTAGGGAGGCTATTCCAGAGGGAAGTACCTGCAGTGGATAAAGGTCTCCCCCGTGTCTCTGCTTGGAGAAGTGGCTCACCCGCAGAGAGTTGGAGGAAGACAAGCAGAGGGCTCGAGAAGGAGAGTATTTAGGAAGAGAGAGTTACAGATAGAGTGGGCCCAATCCCCAGGAAGCCTTGTGGACAATGCAAAGGGTCTTGAACTTAATCCATGTAGCCATGTGGAGCCAGTGTAGGGATTTCAGCACTGGAGAGATGCGGTCCTTGGGCTTGAGGCCAAGGAAGTCTTGCGGTTCTGTTCTGGATGAGTTGAAGAGGACGGAGAGTTGAAGAAGGAAAGTTGAGAAAGAGGCTGTTGCAATAGTCCAACCTAGAGGACCAGGGTCTTGAGATGGTGAGCCCCTGAGGAAAAGTGAGAAAAGGTAGAATACCTCTGAGATGTTGT
The DNA here is from genome assembly GCF_040938575.1 of Ambystoma mexicanum. Classification (NCBI taxonomy): domain Eukaryota; kingdom Metazoa; phylum Chordata; class Amphibia; order Caudata; family Ambystomatidae; genus Ambystoma; species Ambystoma mexicanum. The sequence goes on along the minus strand of NC_090932.1, from coordinate 286,729,840 downwards.
CGTTGATAGTTTGACTTTTTGGAGATGTCCGCGATGTGAGACGAGAAGGAGCGAGTAGAGTCAAAGATGACCCCCAGATTTATTGCCTCATTGGTAGGTGGAGGCACAGGGCCAATGGAGGCCGGCCACAGAGAAAGAGGGAAGGCAAGAGCAGTGGTACCGATGAAGGCAATATCTGTCTTACTGTCATTGAGGCAGAGGTTGTTTGCAGCACACCATGCCTGAATTGTGGACAGACAGTCAGGTACGAGTGAGGAAGAGGAAGAGGCCAAGGGTAGCCTGAAGGAGAGCTGCATGTAAACCGCGTAACACTGAAAGTAGGAGGTGAACGTGGCTATCCTATGGGCCAGGGAGGCCATGTAGCCATTGAAAAACCAGGGGGATATGTTAGATCACTGGGGGACACCGCACGTAGAGAGAGTGATAGGGGAGAGAAAGTACCCCAATTCCACATGGGATGGGCGGTCAGAGAGAAAGGAGGTTAGCCACGTCAGGGCCTGATCATTAATGCCCATGGTATCACGGAGACTTGCAATCAGGGTGTTGTTGTTTACCGTATCGAAGGCAGAGGAGAGGTCGAGTAGAATAAGGACAGAGGGAGAGATAGAATCAAGATTTGAGAGCAGATCTTCATGGGTGTCCAGAACAGCAGTTTCCTTGCCTCTGGATGCTCTAAAGGCAGACTGGTGGTCGTGGGAGCAACCAACAGATTCAGTGTGGAGGGTAAACTGAGAAGTAGCCAACTTCTCTAGGAGATTGCCCAGGAAAGGAGTGATAGAGATCGGGTGATAGTTTGCCGGAATAGATGGGTCACCAGAAGGTTTTTCTTTTTAGGAGAGGGTGCACAAGGGTTTGCTTAAGAGCAGTTGGGAAAACTCCAATGGTGAAGGAGCAGTTGCAGAGGTTGGCCAAGGCTGGGGCAAGAGAGTCAATGTTGTCTTCAGGGTTTTGGAGGGACAGGGGTCCACCTGTTGAGGAGGCTTTCATAGACTGGACTTGCCTAGTGACCTCCTCAGGTGCGACAGGGGAGAGAGAAGAGAGAAGAAAAGGAGAGGTGGGGTGGCCAAGGGAGGTACAAGAGATGTTGGTGCTTGAGGTGATGAGGGTGAGAGAGAGGATAGGAATGTCTTCTGTTTTTTAGGCAAAGTGTGCAGCCAGGACGGAGCAAAGGGCCTGGGTGGCTGCAATGGTGGGGGAGGCTGCGGCAGGATTGGCTAGTTACTTGCAGACTTTGAAAAGTTTGGCTGTGTTATTGGAGAACATAGACCAGACTTGCCTAGTGACCTCCCCAGGTGTGACAGGGTAGAGAGAAGAAAGAAGAACATGAGGGGTGGGGTTGGCCAAAGGAGGTACAAGAGATGTTGGTGCATGAGGTGGAGAGGGAGAGAGAGAGGATAGGATATCTTGTCTTTTTGAGGCAAAGTGTGCTGCCAGGGCTGAGCAAAGGGCTGTGGTGGGTGCAATGGTGGAGAAGGCTGCGGCAGGATTGGCTAGTTACGTGCAGACTTTTAAAAGTTTGGCTGTGTTATTGGATGCTGCAGAGATGCGGGCTTGAATGAAGACTTTTCTTCAAGCGGATGCACACTCTGTACTGCCTTTGAATGAGGTTGCAGGCCAGTTTGTCAGAGGGTGCGCTTGACGAATCTCATTTCCGTTCAGCTGCCGTGCACTTGCGTTTAAGGGAAGCCAGTTCGGAGTCGTACCAAGAGTTGCACTTTTTCGTAGGCCTCAGTCGTACCCTCATGACAGGGGCAAGAATATCAAGAGTGTTGGAAATGGAGAGGTTAAAGTTAGAGAGGGCTGTGTCAGGGTGGGAGCAGAGTAGGTGGAGGCAAAGCTGGTCCGATAGCACAGCAAGTAGAGCACTTGCTTTGACATCTGTGCAGAGCCTGCTAATGCAGGTTCGAATCCCAGCAGGGTCAAACTTAGCCTTTCATCCCTCTGAGGTCGATAAATGAGCATCACACACCGTGGGTAATAATGAGCAGCGCTCAGATACCTGAGGGTTTGTAGCACTATATAAATGCTAAATTATTATTATTATTATTGAAGACAGCCACTGACACTATTTTCATGGGTTGGATGTCCTTATAAACGGGAGGCAGTGCCGGGCTTACCGATGCAAGAGGAGAAGAGAGCTTCAGTGAGAAGAGAGAAGAGAGTGATCAGTCCAGGAGAGAGAAGTGGTGAGAGGGATAGATAGAAGGATGATGGTTGACCAGGGTGTGGTCAAGGTTGTGCGTTGGTCCAGAGGGTACGATGGAAAGATAGAGAGAGTCGCATAGATTGCGGAAAGGTCCTGAGTTGTCAGGTGAGTCGAGATGGATGTTCAGATCACCTAGTAGCAGGAGTTGAGATGAGGAGAAAAGGAGAGAGGAGGCCAGGTTAGCCCATTCCGAAAGGAAGAGAGAAGGCTGACCAGGTGGCGGATAGAAGGTGACCAGCAGAAGTGAAGAGCTAGGAGAGAGGGAGAGCCTGCAGACTAGGCACTCAAAGGATGAGTAGGCCTGAGTGGGAATGACAGACACAGGAATCCACTCAGGTAAGATCATTGCTACTCCCACACATGGTATGTTTGCTCCAGGCAGAGAGAGTATCTTGTAGCCTTCTGGGAGAAGTGTGTCAAAACTCGTGACAAAGCTATCCTTGAAACAAGTTTCAGTGAGGGCAAAAACATTAAGATCCAGGAGTTCAAGGAGGTTGCAGATGTCAGCAGAATGTTTGACAGCGGAGCAAGTGTTAAGCGTGTCAATGTGGAGCAGGTTGCCATCTTTGAAAGACTTAAGGGGGAGCAGGGGACAGTGGTCATCCCACAATTGACGAGAATGCCTGAGCGACAAAAGTAGAAGGAGGCAGAGGAGCCAAGGCCGGCAAGGAAGCAGGGACCACAGTGGATGAGCAGGTAGCCAGTATGGGGGCGGCAGGGGGCAAGGGAGCCCCAGATATGGGGTTAGTGGATGGCAGGTTCACCAAAGATGAGGAGGCTGATGAGGTTGTCAATGTGGGAGGTGTCAGCAAGGAGGCCGTGGCGGGAGTAGAAGACTGGGTAGGAGGCGGCAAGGGAGCCAAGGTGGTCACAGCTGGTAAGGGAGCCAGGCATGCTGAAGGAGCTGGTGGCAGGCGAGCCGGTGCTGAAGGAGAAGGAGGGCTGATAAGGCAAGGGAGGATCCTATCAGAGAGTAGAAGGTTGGGTTGAGGACTCTGTACCATGATGGCCCTTAACCTGGGGAGTTCCTTCCCCCCAATCAAGGAGCCCCACAACAGTTTGCATACATGCTCTTTTAGCGCTGGCCCTATTGACATCAAATATAGAGCCACATTAATCTCCCCCCCTGTGCCAACAGTAAGCCAAGAACCAGGCCTGGGTATAGAAATATTACATATTTATTTAAATTATAAGATCGATGAATAATAAGTTTACTTGATCACACACAGCACCTTCTTTGTGGCACAAAACAAAGCTTCTCCCACAATGACTTTCTTTTTCGTAATGCACAGATGAATATTATTTCACCAAAATTTAGTGTAAATGTAAATGCAGGTTTGATTTTAAAACAAGACACACAGCACACGTTCAGTGTTGGATACAAGGGGTCTCACTTTTGCAAAGCACTTCTACCCCCAGGCCAAAAAACTGAAGCATCAATTACATACAGCACCCTTCTGTTCAAAGGCCAGGTTTAGGGAGACAGTTTAGACATTTCATTTTTCAGAGCACCTTCACTTAAAGGCCTTTGTTGGGGAAGGTGGACAGTTCTGAATATGTTTTTCAGAGCCCCCTTCACTTAAAGGCTTGTGTTGGGGAATGTGGAAAGTTAAACATTTCATTTTTATTGGGGCGAAGGGCTCCCCTTATTAAATACAATGTAGAAACAGTGGTGACAATTGGGAATTTCGTTTTAAGATAAGTATACCTTTTATTTAAAAGCACGTTTTTGGGAATGGGTTTCAGTTGGGAATTTTGTTTTAAGATAAGCATACCTTTTATTTAAAAGCACATTTTTGGGAATGGGTTTCAGTTGGGAATTTTGTTTTAGGGACAAGTATCTTTTGGTTTGAAAGTCAAGGTTTGGGACTGGAACAAACACCTTTTAATCTAAAGGGGAGATTTGGGAACGGTGACAATTAACAATTTCGTTTTGGTGGCAGGGATATTTCAATTACTTTAGGTGGCTATAACATTATTCCTGCTAAGAGAGAGGGTGGAAGTTTCAAATTCTTCCAAGCTCCCCCCTGCGTAAATCTATTTGTAAGTTAAATATATTGATATAGAGTCAAATATGCTATGGGTCTACATAATTTACCCCCGCCCACTAATGGATGGGAATCCACTTATGAAAGGGAATAGGTTAATTAAATAGATCCCAACACAGATATTGTGTTAAACAATCTACTTACTTTTGGAAATCTCTGGGCTTGGCACTCATGGAGACTGAGCAGGGCTTCGATTTGGGGAAAAATAGTATTCTGGCCAGCACTTCTGTCAATGGGATACCACAGCAATCCTCCCTCTATGGTTCCAGGTAAGTATCACAGCTTCTGTTTTCTGGTCTCCCCAGCAATGGGAACCTCCAGCCTTCTTCCAATATTTCCACCCAGAATATTTTGAGCACATCTCCTTTGGTGATTTTTTTAGACAGCTGTCCCTTCTAACCTTTTGAACATTAGGCCATGCTAATTTATGATCTCACAATCAGGATTTGTAATTTTACATTTCTCTCCACCCTCCACACCAAGTCCAGTCCCACTCTATTGATTGGTTTAGGAGTCTAGAACAGAAATATTGCACTCCCATCCGTGATTCACATTTGTTTGCAATGTTCAGTTTTACACAAAAAGTCCAACGAGGCAAGACTTTACATTTTACAAATAACTATGCCAAACCATATATATTCAGCTTCAGCTAATCGGGGTGGATTTGATAAATTAACTGCTGTGTTTGCACCATGTTGCAGGGGCACCCTGTAATGATTTGCCCTGTGCACAAAAAGCATAATAGTTATGAACATGAAATGTACTCTCCAGATGCCTAATTGTATGCTCCACCAGCATGCCAATTCTTAGATTCCAGACATTTTCATGGGAGCCAGAAACACATTTTAGATTACTATTGCAATTCCATAGGTCACATGTGGATACATTTTATTTAAACAAAAATGTCCTTGAAATTATCTTTAAAATGACATATGAATGTACACAGTGTGACTTATCGTTGCTGAGAAAGTCAATAGTTATGATAGGCTATTTAAGCTAAGGGAAATCTTCAGCATGTATGCAAATCTTAACTCCCATATCCCCATATTGGTTTAATTTCTCTTGAACCACTGCAGCCTCTTGGGCTGAATCTTGGTTTGAGGCTGGGGTTAAAGCCATTAGCCTTTTGTTCTTTGAGAGTTGATGAGCTGAGGAGATCCTTATCATGCAGCAGACAGTTCTCCTCTGCCCTGAGAAGTCATGAAGCCATGCTGATTCTGACATTTTGTCCTGTAATCTTAATTTGACCACAATTTTGATCTAAAACTTTATATTTCCAAGAATTTTCCCCATCCAGGGCTGGGTCTGTGTTGACCTAGCCCTGTCGTAAATACCTTGGTGTACATTATCTTCACAGAGATTTCCCTTCCATATAAGGAGCTAGGCAGGCCTTGAGAATCTGCCAAACAACAGTTGGGCAAAACATAGTCTTTCTCAGGCCTAAATGAGATTTATATGTGACCTATGAAAACAGAATAGCCTTTTCAATTGTTGCCGGTATTTTCCATGTGGTGCATATATTATACATCTTAATACATTGCATCTCGCCAACACACCCCAATTTGTTTCCCTGATATATTTATTTTAGCAGGGGAGCAACGTTTTTCATGTCTTGATTTAAAATTGCAAAACGCACATGCAAGGCCATTTTAGTTTCAGTATTTGAAAACCCTGTTTTTCATGTAGAAGGGGCCTTTGATTTTTTTTGCAAATGCAAATCAAAAGGCTGCTTTATCGGTTTGACCTTTCTTTTGTAATGGAAGATAGGCCTTTTGATTTGCAGTTCTGGGTCATTCACATAGCATTTCCATGTTATCACAACTCTTCCTTGTGTTACTTGCAGAAATGCACACAGTCTGCATTACTGGGCCCATTTTTATTGTGGAGGTTCTAGTAGGTCATTTTTCCAACGGGCCTTTCAGTTATGTGTTTGGGCTGTGATTAAACCCCATAAGCCAGCTGAGATATTCCACAATCTAATGTTTCAAATGATAACTTTCTATTTCGAATCACTTTCAATACAGGACACAAATCACTTGGTGTTTTCAATTTCTAAAACTAAAACAGAAATAGGTCTTTTGGTTCTATAAACCCCCTATAAGGAATAATGCTAATTGACTGTACTGCCCACAAACTTTACATGCAAATGATTATTGGTGGCTATTTCAATCTGAGACTGTGCACTGAGGAGGACTTCTTTTATTTTAAACATGAGGAGTGGGGTTTTTCTGTCCTCAGTGCCTCTGAGGGATCCGGCCACTTCTAACAGTGCTCTCCTTCTATGGGATATAATGCTGGAGACAAGCTATAGAGCTATGAAGAGCACATTTGAATCATCATCTGTGATCAATTTTGCATTTAACAATGCAGATTTCACAGCATTATTGATTATATCCTAGTATCCCAGAAATATTGGGACTGTATTAAAGGCTTTGTTATTCTTGACCAATACGCCAGTGATCACAATCCTTTATTCCTAGCCTGGGCATGAAGCCCTCAGAAGAATACTGTTCAGAGTCCCGTTTACCCATTACAACTGAAATAATAGTAGGGCATATCGCTGGCGACTAGACAGGGATATTGACCTTTTGGGGAAGGTTGTGGAATTAAATAATGGCAACTTAAAGATTTTACCTCCTTGATCTCCAAGTGTTTTTTTTTTTTATTTGTAACGCGCAGACCATCAGGCCCGGGGAGCATCAGGGCACAAATTGTGCAAGGTTACATACAGATCAAATAACATACATAAAAATCATACACAGGATACAAAACAGGCAATTCTATATACATAAAATACAATGCAGATGTGGGCATGACAAGAGACATAGCAACATGAAAGTACAGTATGTAATAGGCAGGTATAGAGGGAAAGGTTTACTGAGGGTGAAGTGTGCAGAGCATGTCTTAGTGCTGGTTGAGGAGCCATGATTTGGTTTTGGACCTGAATGTGTTAAATGAGTCTTCAGATCTGTTTGTGACGGGGAGGGCATTCCATAACTTGGAAGCTAGGACAGGGAAGCTTGTGCCCCCCGCTTTTTGGAGTTTGAATTGAGGGATCGAAAGACAGTGTGTCTGGGCGGTTCTTAGAGGTCGGGATGTCGAGTGGCGGGACAGCCGACTGCAGAGGTAGAGGGGGGCCTTGTTAGTCAAGCATTTGTGCGTAAGGGCAAGTGTTTTCAGTGAGATTCTCTGCTTGACAGGTAGCCACTTTAGGTTGGTCCTGGATTCGGAGATGTGGTGGTTTCAGGGATGTTTAGGGCGGCTCTAATAGTGTTGTTCTGGGTTATTTGAAGTTTGTTCAGGTTGTCTTGGCTGGTTCCTAAGTAAAGGGCACTGCAATAGTCAATGTTGGCCATAATGAGGGTTCTGGCTAGTGTGGCACTATTAGGGGTGGTGAGAAACGGTCTGCAGTCTGCAATGAGTTTGCACGTGTATGCAGAGGCTGATCTGACTGCATTTATTTGTCGAGATAGGGATAGGGTGGCGTCAAGGTAAAATCCTAAGGTTTTAGTGTCTTTTGAAACTTGTATGGTATTACCGTCTATGGCAAATGACTGGTAGGATGGCTCTAGTTTGCTAAGGTGTTGCGAGGTGCCCAGGATGAGGAGCTCTGTCTTGTCGTCGTTTAGGCATAGCTGGTGTTGAGCCATCCAGGCTTGGATGACCAGGTAGACGTTGTTAAGGGCCTTGGTGTCAGCTAGATAGTCACCTGTGATGGGAATGTGTATCTGGGTGTCGTCTGCATAGTTAGTGTAGGAGACACCCAGATAGTCAAGCACATCAAAGAGTGGTTTCGTGAAAATGTTATAGAGTGTAGGTGACACGCAAGATCCCTGAGGAACGCCGCAGTGAATTGGAGATGGGTCCACGGCTGCGGATGGGGCAAAGACCCTCATGGATCTATTTCTCAGAAAGGATTTGATCCAGGCCGTGGCTGAGGTCGAGAAGTGGGCAGCAGAGTGGAGGTGCCTGCATAGGATCTGGTGGTTTACCAGATCGAATGCCACAGAGAGGTTGAGGAGAAGTAGCATTGCTAGTTTGCCCTTGTCCTTCAATACCTCAATTTGGGTTTTTAAGTCTATCAGAGCCATTTCAGTCCCATGTCTGGGACGAAATCCAGATTGTCCTATACCTAGAAGATTGGTAGATTCCAAGTAATCTTGAATCTGAAGGTATGCTGCGTGGTCTAGAATCTTAAGCAAAAATGGGACAGTGGTATAGGTCTGAAGTTGGTGGGAATGCTTGGGTCAAGGGATGGTTTTTTAAGCAGTGGGATCACCCATGCGTCCTTAAGGTTGTCAGGGACAATACCTGTTTTAAAGGAAGAGTTGATGAAGGCTCTGATGAATGGGGCCAGATCATGTGCAGAGTCCTTAATGCTGGGAGCTGGGCAAGGGACACCTTCACAGTTAGATGGTTTAATTCTCAGGATGATGTTTTCTACCTCAGTGATAGTGAGCGATGAGAAGGCAAATGGTTTAATGTTAGCCGAGTCTAGAGGGAGGGCCCTTGCAGGGGAGGGCGGATGGTTGTCGAGATTCAGACTGTCTTCCTTGTCTTTAATTTTGTATTGTAGCATAGAGATTTTATTCAGTAAGGCTGCCTGAATGTTGGCACACCATGTACTATCTTTAGTGCAGGTGTCAGGACAGGAGGGGAGGCTGGAGTTTCTAACTCTTTTATGATCTTAAAAAGTTCCTTTGTGTTCGAGTCAGCTTGCAGGATCTGGTTATTAAGAGACTCTTTTTTTGCAGTGATAATGGCAGCTTTATAAGTGAGTGAGCCAAGGAAGAAGCCGTCTTTATGCTCATCAGAGGGGTGGCTTTTCCAGCGATTCTCAGCACAGCGTTTAGCTTTACGGAGCATTCTTAGCTATGGGGTGAACCAGGAGTTGAGATGAGCTCATGGTTTAGACTTCCTAAGTTTAGCGTCTATAGCCGTGAGCATAGTATGGTTGTAGGTGTCAGCTAGGGAAGTGGGATCAGAACAGTTATCTGTGGCAGCATTGAGAGATGGGAGTAGCAATGGGAGGTATTTCTTCTTGGTTATGTCCTTTTTACTTCTGGTGGGGAGGGCTGGGGCTATCAGGGTCGGGGCCCGAGGGGTTGCTTCAATATTGAAAGTTATGATATGATGGTCAGACCATAAGGAGAGGGTATTAGCGAGGACATTGATATTGCAGTTAGAGCCGGCTAAGGGTCCTGCCTTTAATATGAGTTGGTTCTTGAATGTGCAAGGTGAAGTCAAGGTCGGTTAGTACATTCTCCAGGTCTAATGCAACAGAATCTTTCGGGTCCCCAAGATCCAGATTAAGGTCGCCTAGGATGATAGTTTGCGAATTAGTTTTGGTTTTGTCGAGGAGGAGGGTGGATATTTCACCGACAAAGGATAGTGCCGGACCTGGGGGCCTGTAGATAAAGTGGATGGTGGCTGTTTGATTAGGCGATAGTGATAGTTTGACTGACAGTGATTCAGCTGATTCAAGTTTAGAGTCAGTTGCCACCCTTAGGCCAAGAGAGTTTTTATGGATGAAGGCCACACCACCACCTCTGGATTGGGCAGTGGTGCGGTCACATCGCGTGATGCCGTAGTCAGGCGGTAAAGCCAAGGATAGTGAAGGGCCAGATGCGGTATGGAGCCAAGTTTCGGATATAGCAATGAAGTCAAGATCAGAGGTAGTGATGAGGTCAACAATGTCTAGTGCGTGTGCGGGGAGAGATCTGGCATTGATAAGGGCGCCCTTGATCAAAGGCGGTTTAACCCCTGAAATATTAGATTTGCAGGTAGCAGTGGGTGAAGATGAGCAGGGTGATGTGTGTGGAGTTTGCTTGGTGGTGTTGCTGCGGATGTGTCGAAGGTGGAATCTAGTGCCTAATCTCTTGTTTCTGAGTGAAAGTGGGCAGGGTTGGTTGGGGGTAGGTTTCCTGACGAAGTGTTCCAACCACAGAGCAGGGTCATTGAGGTATTGGTTAATGTGGTTGCTGGTGTAGTGTAAACCTGTGGTGGTGGCTGCAGGGCTCATTGTAGTAGTCTCGCTGGGCAGTACCTGGTGGTATGGGTTCAAACAGACCAGACTATCAAGTGGTTGAATGAGTTTTGCCCATAGAGGGAAAGTTGTTACAGTGAATAACTGAGCAACTGAGGCAGCTTGAAAGGCCAAAGTGTAGTACAGTATATGGAGCGCAATTACGAGCATGATGGTAGCGCTGGATGCCTAGGTGAAAGATACCTGCGAGATAGGTCACACAGGATCAGATTAGGACTCGAGCAAATGGGGCTGTGGTAGTGCAGCACCGGTACAGATGGGAAATTGACATGCAGTATTTAGCGAGGTTTGCGTAACCTAACCAATGGAGGATGCATGTACAGTATTTCTAAGTTTGTAGGCCAGTTAAAGAACAGGTCGGCGGAGCATGTTACTAATGTAGGTCGGGAAGGACTTGTAAGTAGCAGTATGCATTTATCTAGTGCACAATTGATAATAGCTCCGTTAGCGGGAGTAATAGTAAGTAGGTAATAGCAAAATGTAGCACAGGACGCGAGTGGGATTAGATAATGTGCAGGCATCTAGTAGTTCACAATATCAGTTAGTGTCAATGGCACCTAGGTGCAGGTTTTACTGCGTGGACTGTGGGGAAATCTTCATTACAAGGACACCGGATGCATCAAAGGCCAATGCTATCTCCAAGTGTTGGTTTTCAGCCAATGTAAGGATAAAAAGAAAGTTGTTTTGAGTGCCCTAATGGCTTCTGATCCTAATATTGCTATTATAAGACAACAATGAAAGGAGTATAAAGGGAATTGGCTATTAGGAAATGGGAAATTGCCTTGGCTCACTGGGACACATTGTGTGACACCACCACTTCAAATGACAACAAACAATTATTATGGTTTATTAACTAATCCAGTCTAGATCTGAGAAAAAAAGAAATACCTGAGACTCTTGTTCCAGAGCAGGCCTGGGTTGAAAACTTAGGCAATCCTTATAGGGGCATAGGTAATACTAACGCAGTGGCAGAAATAAACTCACAATCATTTATTCTAACAGCAACTAATTAGTACCCTTCCTAATGAGGGATGCTGAACTAATCATTAGCCATCAGAAACCACTAAAGGCTGTGGTTGCCAATGGGGTCCAAAACACACTTTTCTGTTCCTGTTTCGAGTTATGGGCCCCTTTCCTTAATGCTCTTTTGACTACTCATCACATTCCTAAGAGTTGGAAAATTGGTACTATTATACCCATCTATAAGAATGGAACAAAATACTTGCCCTAATCCTACCACCCAACAACATTGCTCGGTACGTTCTCTGGTGTTCTGATATGATAGGTTATTTATAATGCGCTTAATACCCAGAGGTTTCTAAGCGAAAACCCGGGGATCGAACCTGTGTCGTTTTCCTTCCAAGGCGGACACGTTGCCCCTGAGCTATCCTCCTGAATTTCTGCTGAAAATAGTTGATGAATGGGTGTCGGAAAATAATGTTATTTTCAGCACCCAGCTAGCTTTCAGACTTGGGATGGGGACCATCAATCAATGTGTCATCCTTTATCTCCTTCTTTCCAAATATGTCTTCCTCTTGGGCGCACCTGTCTATGTGGCTTTTATGGATTTTAGTTCCGCTTTTGAGCACATAGACAGTGGCCTCCTGTGGAGCATTCTTGATGATATGAGAGTCCCCACACCACTTTTAAGAGTTTTAGAGTCATTATATATGGACTCTACAATCCACATTTACTGTGGAAATACAGGAGAACTGAGTAGCAGTCTCACTGTGGAAAGGGGGGGTGCGGCAGGGGTGCATACTGGTTCCTCTCCTTTTTTATCTTCAAATTATACCCTCCTTTGTAGAAGGCCTTGGTACCGATGTACCACAGTGCGAGGGAAGGAGAGGACCCATTTTAAATTGGGCAGATGATGTGGCTCTTTCATCCAGAAATCCTGAGTCTCTCTAAATCCTCGAGGATGGCTACATACAATTTATGAACACGAGGAGACTCAAGGGGAACCTCAACAAATGTTATGCGTTTTACATGCAAACGCCCTCAAGACCCAGTGAATGATTGATTGATTGTATTTGTTTATTCAGATTAAAACCAAATCATCAAACAACAAAACAAATGCACAGTATAAAAAGAATATAGGAAATACAAATACAAAGAATGGAAAACTAAAAACTTACATTAGCAGCCATTAATAATCATGATAGTTCAGGCAAAGATTAAAAAACGTTCTCAACAAATTAGAACATTTTGCTGAATTAAGAAAGACCTCCTGACAAACATGGCGCGCTTTAAAAACATTAGCAATGCCTAAGCTGCGTACAGAACATCAGGTTGCAATAAGAATAACTGATCTGTGTGGGATGTCAAATAGTGAATGTATGTCAGTCCTTCGATTACTTAGGAATAACTTTTAGTAGTTGGCCAACTTGGAAGGAAAACACGTTTATTTGTAGGAGGAAAATGAAACATGTTCCAAGCACCACCAGAATCTGCCTCTATCCTCTGTAAGTCACATGCTCCTGGTCCTTACACCACCACTCAACTAGAACACAGAGATACTATGACACCATTCGGTATAACTGTTCTCATATCAACATCTGACGCCGCTCACTCCACATCACTCTATGTAATCACTGCTGGTCTCGAAGACGTGTGTGAGAGAAGACGTGTGTGGCGAGAGGACGTGTTGTGGCGAGAGGATGCGTTGTGACGAGAGGACGTGTGTAGCGAGAAGACGTGTGTGGCGAGAGGACGTGTGTGGCGAGAGGACGTGGGTGGCAAGAGGACGTGGGTGGCGAGAGGACGTGGGTGGCGAGAGGACGTGGGTGGCAAAAGGACATGTGGTGGCAAAAGGACGTGTTGTGGCGAGAGGACGTGTTGTGGCGAGAGGACGTGTGTGGCGTGAGGACGTGTGTAGCGAAAGGACATGTGTAGCGAGAGGATGTGTGTGGCGAGAGGACGGGTGGAGGGCCGACAAATGTGCAGAACGCACGAATTGCTTAACTGCATGAGGTCCATATTATACCTAGAATGCATGGATCCTTTAAAAGATCATACCTCATATCACACCCCACGCTTACTCTCTCCTTACACCACCACCCAACTAGAACACAGAGATACTATGACACCATTCGGTATAACTGTTCTCATATCAACATCTGACGCCGCTCACTCCACATCACTCTATGTAATCACTGCTGGTCTCGCACCCCCAGCCAGGCGTTCTCCTCAGGCCTTACGCTGCCACTCTCGGTCTGGATAATTCCTGCCAGATTCGAACACATACTCCTGACCTCTCAGCCACCACACCTACCGCTATGAAGCAGCTTCCACAGGAATTTTCGCACCAGCTGCACACATACCAGATGCGCACTCGCACCTATTGGACCCTCTCTCCTCCCTCTACTGACAAGAACTTCGGTTCCCAAGGGCGTTCAACCTACCAGCGCCTTCAGACCATACCAATGGTATATGATATGATATGATATGATATGGTATTTGTAACGCGCCTATACACAAGTGTTTCAAGGCGCGACGAGGCAGGGAGGGAGGGAAACAAGGGGAAGACAGACAAACGATCCTACTAGGCCAGGTGTCATTCAGATCGCGCAAGTGCAGAGGTGAGGGGAAAAGGAGGAAGTGCAGGGGGAGGAGGTGGGGGGAAAGTGCAGTACAAGGTAAGTAGCGTAAAAAATAATAAATAATAAATAATAAATAAAAAGGGCCAGCTGGTGGCAAGTGCGAGGTAAGTGCAGAGCAAGTGCTGGGAAGGGGGCTGTAGGGTACAGTGACAGTCCCACAGTGCAGGGGGAGCCAGGGAGGCAGTGCAAGTGGAGAGTGGCTGGGCCCTGGACCGAGGTTGCTGAGAGTGGCCCAGATGCAGGTTTAGTGCTGAATTCAGTGGGGAGTTAAGCAGGTTTAGCAGGGGAGAGGGAGAGAGAAGGCAGAAGCGAAGAGGAAGGTTTTGAGGTGCTTCCGGAACCGGAGATGGTTCTCCTTAAGTTTCAGGGAGGCAGGAAGGCTGTTCCAGAGGGAGGCCCCTGCTGCGGAGAGAGATCTACCCCCAGCTCGTTGCTTCGAGAAGCGGCTGACCATGAGGGAGTTGGAGACGGATGAGCGAAGGGCTTGTGAAGGAAGATATTTAGGAAGAGAGAGTTGAAGGTATTTAGGTCCCAGGCCCCAGAAGGCCTTGTGGACAATGCAGAGGGTTTTGAACTTAATCCTCGCAGCCACTGGGAGCCAGTGAAGAGATTTCAGTCCTGGAGAGATACGGTCCCTGGGCTTGAGGCCAAGGACAAGTCTCGCAGTTCTGTTCTGGATAAGTTGCAGAGGGCGGAGAGTGGAGGCAGGCAGATTAAGATAGAGGCTGTTACAGTAGTCCAGCCTTGAGAGAACCAGGGCTCGGGAGACAGTGAGCTTCTGGGGGAAGGAGAGGAAGGGAAGAATACCTCTGAGGAGGTGCAGCTGGTAGTGTGACTTCTTAGAGACGTCAGATATATGAGGAGAGAAGGAGAGTGTGGAGTCGAAGATGACCCTGAGGTTTTTAGCCTTGCAGGTAGGGGCAGGAAGGGGGCCAAGGGAGGCCGGCCAGAGAGCTGCAGGGAAGGAGGGAGTGGGTGTGCCGATGAGTAGAATCTCAGTCTTACTGGCGTTGAGGCAGAGGTCAATGGCGGCACACCATTCCTGGATAGCAGACAGACAGTCGGAAATGAGGGAAGGAGAGGAGGAGGCCGAGGGTAGCCTGAAAATGAGCTGGGTATCGTCTGCATAGCACTGGAAGTAGGGGCAGAGAGCGGCGATGCGGTGGGCAAGGAGTGCCAGATACTGGTTGAAAAGCCAGGGAGAGAGGTTGGAACCCTGGGGGACACCACAGGTGGAGAAAAAGATGTCAGAGAGGAAGGAGCCCATTTGGACCTGGGAGGGTCGACCGGAAAGGAAAGAAGTCAGCCATGCCAGAGCCTGACCAGTGATACCCAGGTTATCACGGAGACAGTTGAGCAGGATGGCATGGTTGACAGTGTCAAAGGCAGAGGAGAGATCGAGCAGAATGAGAACACAGGGAGTGTTGGAATCGAGGTTCAGGAGCAGGTCCTCACGGATGTTCAGGAGAGCAGTTTCCGTGCTTCTGGCCGCTCTGAAGCCGGATTGATGGTCATGAAGATTACCAACAGATTCAGCATGGAGGTTAAGCTGGGAGATGGCCAGTTTCTCCAGGAGCTTACCCAGGAAGGGAGTAATGGAGATTGGGTGATAATTGGCCGGGCAGGAGGGGTCGGAAGAGGGTTTCTTGAGGAGGGGGTGCACAAGGGAGTGCTTGAGGGGGGATGGGAAGACTCCAGAGGCGAATGAGTGGTTGCAAAAGTCAGCCAGGGCAGGAGCCAGGGAGTCGATGTGGTCCTTGATGGTTTTGGAGGAACAGGGGTGAACCTGTTTAGACGAGGCTTTCATAGATCGGACTTGTCTGGAAACCTCATCAGCAGAAAAAGGTGGAAAAGCAGAGAAGGAGGGCGGAGGGGCGGCTGCAAGAGAGCAAGAGGAAGAGCCGGGAAGAGAGGGAGGGGGGAGAGAGGAGGAGAGCGAGGACAGGATGTCCTGAGTTTTTGAGATGAAGTGCGAGGCCAGTGCAGTGCAGAGGGCCTGGGAGGGGACAGGAGAGGTAGAGACTGCAGCAGGGTTGGCCAGCTCCTTGCAGATTTTAAAGAGTTCGGCCGAGTTGTTAGATGCCTCAGAGATGCGGGCTTGGATAAGGGCTCTCTTCTTGGTGAGAACGGAGAGCCGGTATATAAGGCGCTATATAAGTGCAAAATAACATAACATAACATACAGAGGAACATGTGTGGCTACAGGAGCCCAGGGTGGCGAACTATAGGGCACAGTTAGCCTGGATGGCGCCAAGCTGCGGTCAACGCTTTCCTTACCCGCCTTTTGGGAGTACCCTCGACCACAGCTGCATATATAACACATTTAGAAACCGGTCTCCCCACATTTTTTATAGGTTGCATTTTAAATCCATGTTGCTCTGGCTTTCCCTGTGGCAGGGTCAAGAGTACAATCTGACACACGTTCGATCAATCACCTCTTGTCACTGGGTAACCTCCACAAAATTCAATGGCTGCTATTTATTAAAAAGTCTATGGTACCATGGGCCTGGACAGGCTGTTTTGTCAACCCATCTATTCTTACTGGAGTTCATGTCAAAGCGCTGAAAAACAAATTTCTGACTTTCTGGAGTGGCAAAAGAGAAAATTGACATCTTCCAAAGTCTTCTGTAAGATTATACCTTCCTCTCTCGCCATCAGAAAGGGCAGCTATATATCTTAAATTGGTAACTAACCCCTAGCATTGATTACTATTCACTCAAGCCGGGCTAAACACTCTTCGAGTAAAGGCAGTAACTAGTAATTGGTCTAGCACAAACTTCTCAAATGATTCTTCTGGCTTCTATGGTTCCCCAAAAACTGTCACATTTCGTTCTTCTATGCCCTTCATACAACCATCTATGCAGGCGCTTCCTCTTAACTCTATTAAGGGGTTTCGGTTTTAATAGATGGAAACCTTCTTTTATGCAATTATTGAGTGTAGCTGATACCAGTAGTGCTTTGAAATGTGCCTGCTATTTACATAGCGCATGGAAAAGAAGAATGTCTTTTGTATCCCCCTGTGATTTGATCTTTTTACTGTCATTGTATAACACTGTCCTTTGGTACCATTTGTATTAGTTTTTATTTAGACCCTTAATATTTTTACTGATGATTTCTAATTTTGAAGTTTTATAGATGGTTTCTACAAATCCGAAACACATATACAAACTGAACTGAAACTGTAAAGATAACAAAGTCACAAATAAACTTGGGGGGATTTGTGGGGCTTCTATACAATGAAGAATTTAGACCCAGAATGAGCGACGATCGTGGAGGGGTTTGGGAGAGATCATTTACGAGTTGCGCCTACAGTGATGGCACTGATGGGACCAGTGGTGGAAATGCACATGGCTAGCGGGTGGCTGGCGCTGCAGTTGTCACTTCCAGATTGTAGCATTCAAAGATGGACGGGAGGACAAAATAAAATTGGGTCAGGAACTGGAGGGCTTTGCAAGGCCAAAACATGTCTGGGGTTGCTTATGTTTCTGTGAAGAGGGGACCTGGCCTAACAGTTTGGGCAGCGCTGCTCCCAGTCCCATTGGTGTGTTGGTGGTCCTGACCCACGTTTGGACTATTATGCTGCAACACTTGGTGCTGCGGGCTTAGGAAATCCAAGAGGGTGGAAAAGCCCACATTTGCGCCAGAATCATGGAGAACCGCGCAGTCTTAGCGCACAACAAAATGGTCGCCTGACCTGCCACCCACCAGCGTGAGCGTGAGGGGCCAGAAGCGCCATGAGCGAAATCAGTGCTAAGGAATATGGTGCTGTTCAAAATCTGTTGTTATTAATGTCAAAAATAGGTGCAATACTGGTGCTCACCACTACCAGAAAGCCGGTGTTTTAAAACCACCAGACACTTGTGTACAACTGAACAAATGAACCAAACCAGGCCAAAGAAAGACTTACTAAGAGGTGGATACAATGTAAAACTATATTCTGAAATGACTTGAAGGAAGTAATTGTCTAATGTATGTATTGAAAATAGCTGGGGATGTCAGCAGCTTAAGTGAATTTGGGTTTAAAGCCACTAAAATTGAAATGTTTAGAATAAATGAGTGACCTACTTTTGAGGGTCACATAGGTTGCAATTGTTTAAATGTCATAGTTTTTAACTTAGAATCAGTGTTCTAGCTGCATGTGTAAAAATTGCAAGTTTGGTTTGAATGTAGAAAACTGGGAACCAAAGCGACATTTAGCTGAAGCCTGACTTAAAGAGATTGAATTCTGCCTGACAACTACCCCTGACAGGAGTTGAAACTTGATCAGCAGCTGTGTTCCCAGGCCTGGTTGCATTCTGCTGCCCCTGCCAAAAGGAGATGACACCTCTCTGATTGAATTAGGGGAGTGGCACCTGGGGACTGCAGGAAACTGAACAAAGCACTGTCTTGGGCTCAGGCAAATGTTATATTGGGGGGGGTCGTAAAATAGCTTCCTCTTGGGAGAAGTGGGAGGAGAAGTGCCTCTGTAAGCAAGCTGAGCTTGGGGGAAGTGGACAAACCAGAAATTCCACCATGTGCTTTGGAAAACCACACCCCTTTGGGGCCAGAGCATGCTTTTAAAAAGGTGGATAATTCATAGTGTGGACTTGTAAAAATTATATAAATAATATCATCATTCTTGTGATTTTTCTGTGCACATTTTAAGAGGTGTCAGGACTCTGTGCTATGTTCTGGGGAGTACTAGCGGAAAATAAGGTTGTTACTCCAAATGTATGCATGTTAAAAATCTGACACTTTATCATCTGAAACCCATATCCGTTGAGCACAATTGTGTAAAATCTGGAAAAGTTTAGAGGTCGTTATCTGGTTGAAAAGGGCAGAATTCTTACAAAGACAGGGATCGGATGGTTTGGTGCTACAGAAAATATGTTAACTGGACATATAATATTAGAAAAATGGTACATAGATAAATGGGTATTTGGATCAGAAATAGATTTGTGTGCAATTTGACAAAGGGAGGATCCTCTGACCATAAACCTACCTCACCACTCTGACTCACTGTTCCCTTCTCAAATCAGGTCAAAGAGAAATCCTTGACCTATCAAATCGTGAGTGGGTTGGGCAAAGAAAGTTAGCATCCACACCCATTTTCAAAAGACATAAAAAGAGCCACTGGAACCCAGGCAGGGACATTCACTTTCCACTTCCTTGCGGGACGCTTTGCCGGGAGACTCCAGACTTCAAATCCATCAATCTCCAGAGACCAGAACTTAACTCCAGAACTTAAAGCAGAGAGGCCTGGACCACCAGCTAAATCTTTTTTCAGCAGGCCTTCAGAATCCAGCAATCCAACGAAACTATTCTACAGCCGGGCGAGCTGTTGAATTCTTTGCCAAGAACTTTTGCCAGTACCAGTAGCAGACCCAGAAAGCAGTGCTGTATCCAGAGAGACCAGAGATCCAGAGAGACCAGTGCTGTGCAGTGCTGAGAGCTGACCCAGATCGCTGTGCGCAGAACCAGAACCCAGTGGTGAGAGAACCGCAGCCAATCCCGACCCGATCCGTGACGAAGTCGCATTCCTGTCCAAAATATAGTGTGAGTACTCGGCCAGAACTGTGCAAAACCAATCTCTTAGTTTAAAATAATATAATTCAAACTATTTAAACCTATTGAGAACTGCATCATAGAAATTGTGTCCCTCCTGTTGATTCAAAGCTGCAAAACTGTCATCTGTCATTCTGAGCTTTACTTTTATTTTGAGAATCTACCTTCACAAAATTGTCCGTATCTCTTGAACCGTTTGTGATAGAAGCGAGATTTAACTTTTTTTTTCAAAGCCGACTTGCTACTCCTTATGGTTCCTCCGTAATTGCGCTCGACGCACGCAACTAAATTGCCGCGATTTGACATTTTGTTTCATTTCAGCCACGTGTAAAAATATTTGTCTTTTGCTTCCATTACAGAATTTTGTTTTCAACCTGGTAACCATCACTGAATCATTGATAGGGCTGGCCTGAACTGATTTAAAGTATCTCTCACTCACCCTGAACCTCTAGAGGGAATTAAAATCATTTTTAGCCTATTTTTCCCTTCTTTGCTTACCACATTTAAAGTACTTTGCCTGTGTTTAAAATCATCCTTGTGATCTAAGCTTGCTAGGGGGGAACTGAATTTGGATTGTACTGTGATTGTATTCCTGAAGACTATGGGCCTCATTACGACCCAGGCGGTAAGGGGTTTACGGCAGCGTTAACAGCGCCGACCCTTACCGCCTGATTACGAGGTCCCTTAGCGCCATGGAGGTTTTAACACCTGCTTTTAGCAGGTGTTAAAATCCATGGCGCTAAGGGACCATGGAGTTAATTACGCCACCGTAATTTACGGTGGCGTAATTAACGCCTTCCCCACTCCCACTATGCCCTATGGGGCAAAAATGGGAATGGGGAAGGGTAAATGGGGATTGGGGACTTACCGCCCCGCCAAGGTCGTAATGGGGCGGTAAGTCCGCCAACCACCATGGCGTAAACGTAGTTTACGCCATGGTGGTAAAGTCACGGCCCAGGCGGTAACTTACCGCCTGGGTCGTAATGAGGCCCTTTGTGTGTTACTTCCATCTCCTTACATTGCATAGGGGGTGAGTGAATTTTCAGAGAAAAGTAATCATATTATCTTTTGCTGAAGTCATATCAAATTATTTCTGTGTTGCATTCTGTCCCACCTTGCATTTCCTTGAACCATATAAAGCATTCTCTGCTACCTTAGTCCTCTGTTCTTATTCATAAGTAACCAAGAACTGTGCCACTGTAGGATTACCTATTGCTGATTACTGCTCATATTCACAAGTGTGTTATCAATTATCCATTTATTTATAAAAGTGTGATATATATATATATATATATTGTTTAATTATTCAATAAATCTTTTAAATTGCAAAACAAACCTACTTCTTGTCTCAGTAAGGTCAGGGGAATTCAAAGAGAGGGGCGTTATATAAGGGTTTATCATCCAGAGTATAACGTGTCAGAAAAATATATAAATAAGAGCTTCCCTTGTGCAATCCCAGACAAGGCACTGACCTAGTGGGAATGCTTGATTGGAGTCATTAACAGGTGGCAGTACCTGACTGATTTGCATATGGCTGGATCCCTTTTGCAATTACGCAGTTGGGATCCAAAAATGGTGTTGTGGAAGGTTGCCCAGAGCAGTGCCAGTGGTTCAGATTTATTCAAAACCTTCCACCCATCACTTTTTTGGACATTCAATAGGGTAACATGCACTCAAGCACAACATTCACAGGACAGCATCCATTGGTGCAGTGCATTGGCAAGGAGCGTGGGAGGTAGGATAGGAAAAGGGGCCACAGAGGGTTGCTAAGAACGGGCCCCTGCATTCTTTAATCCTGAACGATTTGGGCTTGAACATTAGCCGAGCAGGTGGGCAGCAAAAAAGTTGAAAGCTAGTTTTACATATCATTTCACGATCCCTTATAAAGGACCTAGAAAGCGTAGATGGGTTGAAAATTTGGCGTTAGTCCAGTACCATCTGACTTTGGTTTTGGAAAAATTTAACTAAGATGTAAAAGAAAGCAGGACGGCGGGTCATTTTGCAAAATACCAATGAGTGGCTTGATCATATCCCCTATGGAAATTGTGGCCATTATGTGGACATATGAAAAAGTTGAATACAGGCTTATTCACAGTCTGTCGTGGCCAGAGGGGGGAATCCATTAATGAATGTATAAACCAGGAGGATTGTAAAGTGTCATTTTCTAGACCTTTAAAGCAATTGAGCAAGAGAAGAAATGCAGACGGGGGGCACCTATGGAATCATATGCTTTCATCCTAACGCTGCTTCACCCTGATGACTTTCAGCTTTTGGGAATATAACTTAGAGGGCAAATATAAGTGGGGAAAGCATTGCTGATGGGTTGCCTTGCACCGTGTGGGTTTATTTCAATGTCTGAGTACTTTTATGGGATGGGCCTGTTACAGGTTGTTCAACTCGACATGGATATAACAATATTTGGAAGATTTTCTTCTGGTGGGTTGTTGTGGGTGAGGTGGGGCTTGCTGTACTGCTATGGAATTTAAAATTTCTGGTGGGGGACCTGGGCATTGGACTGGCTGTGGAGAAGAGAGTTGCGTTGATGTTTTTGGGTGTTGAGCTGGACTCGGAGGGCAAGGAATCAAGACTACCAGGGAACAAGCTCCAGAAGCTGAGGGATCGGATTGACAAAGTGTTACAACATTAGAAAGGTGAGGTAAGGAAAGAACAGCAATTGATGGGCCATGTGCACTATACTTTCAAGGTTATTGGCCCTGTAGGGTCATTTGAAGGCCGCTGGCCATGGTTTTTCCTGGTGTGAAAAGGCCCCCTAACAGGATTAGGGTGATGGCTAGGATTAGGGAAGACCTATTTGTGTCGAAAGACTTTCTAAGAGACTGTTGTGGTGTGTCAATGTGGTTGTTGGAGGAGGTTGAGCAGTGGAATATCTAGATGGTTTTGGATGCCACTGGGACGCATGGTTTTGGTGTCTACCGGGAAGGAAATCGTGTAAAAAAAGAATGGGCACCTGAGTGGTTGACGGTAGGAAACAGCACAGCGTTCTTGGGTTTCTTCCCAGTGATAGTGGAAAAACAACTGTAGGGTGAGGATTTGCAAAATATAAAGATACCGTTCAGGAATATTAGTAAGAGTGTGGTGGCAATCATTAAAAGGCAGTCATGCGAGGAGAAGTGGTGGAACTGCTCGCGTGGATGTTTTTGCTGGGATTAAGATGGAATATGAATTTAGACTGAAACACATTCTGGGGTCACAAAAGACTCACTGGCCCTCATTACGACCCTGGCGGAAAGTAACTGACATGACCGCCATAGCGTAAACAGCGTTTCCGCCATTGCACGATGGAGTAAAGTGCGGCTGATTCCGACCCATCGGGCACGAGCATTACGCCATGGCGGAAGTGCAAAGTCCGCGACGGCGGAAATGACCCCAAAACGCCCCTTACCGCCGTCGTACGCCTCCCTAGGTGCAATTCCGCCACCCATCTCAGCGGTCACCGTAATGAGCGGTCAGCGCAAACTACGGTCACCGTAAATATACGGAAACGGAAGTAAAAACATGGGGCCGGAACGGGAAACAGCACGCCGTACACCTATAAAATCAGAATCCCAACACAACCATTGAAAACCCGACCCTGAGACACATCCCAACCCGTTAGCCACCCCATTTAAAAAAATAAATATGGGAAAAGTTGCTAAAAAAGCGTGCGATCGCAAGCGGCAGGTCCACTTCTCCCATGAGGAACTCACCGTGCTCACAGAGACCCTCCAGGAGAATGCTGCCATCGTCTTCTCGACGCAAATGACGAGGACGGCACTTGCGAACAAGAAGGCCATATGGGCCCTGGTGGCACAGCGGGTAAGTGCGGTGGGGACCGCACCCCGCAGCCCACAGCAATGCAGAAAGCGATGGGACGACCTACGGATACGCGTCCGGAGCATACTCTCTGCCAACCGGAACATTGCCACAGCTACCGGGGGAGGATCGGAATCACCCATCAAGTTGACCCCCTGGGAAGAAATCTGTGCCTCCACCATTGGAATGGAGAGCATAGAGGGAGTCGGAGGGATGGAGAAAGGAGTGCAGACATCCGAAGAATCAGGTAGGTGGCCCAAATAAAACTATGCTAAATCCACAATGACCAATCATGTGAAGTACCATGTGTCCCCATAGTGCAATAGAAACATGTCCAGGAGAACGACCACATACATTGCCACGACAGCGCCCTTTAAAAGTCAGATTAAATACATAAATAATTAAAAATCCCAAAAACACACTCCACATGTGCAGCATGCACACCCTAACTGTAGACTGCAAAACAACTGCATCCCCAATCCACACAAAAATGAGACCACCTCCAAGGCCCTGACCCAAATCACCCTCAGGTACCACCCCAATGCATGTGATACATTGCCATTACAATTACCACAGACCCATAAATAACGCTCGCCCTCCTTTACTCCACCACAGGGTCCGAATCAAACGACGAGCTTCAGGACACCCCTACCAGCACACCTGCAAAGAGGGCCAAGAC
Source organism: Ambystoma mexicanum (assembly GCF_040938575.1). Classification (NCBI taxonomy): domain Eukaryota; kingdom Metazoa; phylum Chordata; class Amphibia; order Caudata; family Ambystomatidae; genus Ambystoma; species Ambystoma mexicanum. The sequence continues at coordinate 286,705,902 of NC_090932.1, read as the reverse complement.
CAACGGCCAAAGACCCTCCACCTCAGCTGCACGGATCAAGACACGGCAGCAGCACAAATCAAGTGGCAGCACACTGGAGGGGACTCCAACAGGCACCCCAGCAGCCAGCATTTCCACAACAGCAGCACCACAGGTCCCCCCAATGGATGCCACAGAAGGCACTGCATCTGGTGGCAGCAGCACCATAGGTGACACTGCTTTCATGCCAGCATGCTCCGACACAGAAAATGGTGCAGTCGATGTAGGACCCATCCATGACCTGTCTCAATCCCCCTGTCTGTATCATCCCGTACACCATGAGGAAACCACGCAGGGGCACCCACAAGACGACGACTGGCAAACCCCCACAAGCCCTGTGGCAAGGCAACATGAGGTGTCCAGCCCCTCTGTGACACCACCGCAAATGGGCATGGCCCAGCAGAGGCAACAGTCCCTCGAGCAGATGATCGTGCAACAACAGCAACTGGCCACGCTCCTCAAGGAGCATGCTGCTGAATGTGGGGGTTCTAAGGCAGCCATTGAAACATCTACTGATACACTTAGGGCAGAAATGGAGCGAAGTACCGAGACCCTGAGGGGACAAATGGAGAGAAGCACCGAGAGCCTGAGGGGACAAATGGAGAGAAGCACCGAGAGCCTGAGGGCAGAAATGGAGAGAAGCACCGAGAGCCTGAGGGGGGAACTGCATGCGACGTCCAAAGACGTATGTGGTGAACTTGCCGCTGTGCGCCGTGTGCTCACTGAGCTCTCACAAACCCTTAGGGACATGCATGGACGTGAGCAGGCAGAGACATCATCCGTTGCAAGTTCCGTCCAGGGCAGCCCCCAACGTAGATCTGGGAGGAACCGGCGCTCCACAGGCAGGGGTGCCCCTGATACCCGGAGAGGGGGCTTGCAATAGCGTCTGCCCACTGACAATGAGCATCTTTGGACACTGGTGTTCGGGGGGGAGGTAGGAGGGTGGAGGGGGTGTGTTGGGCTTCATTGGGTGGCGGGTCGATTGGGTGTGTAATGTCATTTCACATCTGCAATACAATTCTTCATATTCATCCAATGAGATGTGTGGACATTGATCTTTGTGTACGAGGCCTATCTTGGCGTACAGTCCACATTGTGCATGTTCCAGACACACACAGTGCCACAAGTCCCGTGTCCATGTAACAGCCACCAGGCGTGAGTGCTAGAAGCATGCATCTATGATATTCTGATGAATCTCACGGGCCTCCTGTGCCTCGCGGACTCCTTGAGGTGCTGCCACATCCCCACCCTCATCATGACCATCTTCAGGTGCTTGCAGTTCTGCGTCAGGGGGCATGGCCACATTCCTACGTACGCACATGTTGTGTAGCATGACACATGCCATGACCATCTTTGCAACCTTCTCATGGCGGTACAGGAGTGCCCCGCCAGACCTGCTGAGGCAGCGGAAACGAGCCTTCAGTAGGCCGAATGCCTGTTCTATGACCACACGGGTACGTGAGTGGGCATGGTTGTAGTCCTCCTCATGCTGGTTCTGTGGGTTCCGGATTGGTGTAAGGAGCCATCTCTTCAGTGGATACCCGGCATCACCTGTATGTGGACAACAAAGGATGTTTGTGGAATGTCACTGCTACGTACGCATCCCCCCCCCTTCCTGCCAGGTCATTCACGCATCACCTACCCCACATACTCATGCATTAAATGAGACTCACCGAGTAGCCAGGATCGGTGCCCTGCGTGTCGCTCCATGTAGCGTAGTATTGTAGAGTTCCGCAAGACCATCGAATCATGGGTTGATCCTGGAAATCGGGCACAACAATGTGTAAAGATCCTGTTGGAGTCACACACCATTTGTACATTGATGGAATGATATTGTTTCCGGTTGCGGTACTGGACCTCCATGGCATGTGGGACAACCAATTCCACATGGGTGCAGTCGATGGCACCAATGCAACCCGGTATGCCGCCAAGTGCATGGAATCCCACTTTTGTGTTTGTAATGTCCTGCTCCGAGCGTGGTAAAGTGATGTAGTCGTCTGAGTGCTTCAGGAGGGCATCAAGCACTTGGAATAGTGTCCGTGAAAATAGTGGCTGCGAAATGCCATGCAACTGTCCGACTGTGTGCTGGTAGGTGCCTGTGGCCAGGAAGTGGAGTACAGACACCACCTTCAGTAGGGGTGGGATGGCGTTTGGGCTATCTATCATGCTGACAAGGTCAGCGTGTGTCATGTTGACAATGGCGGTTATGGTGTCCCGGTCCAAACGGTAGAGGGTGTGGATCTGCTCAGCAGTGAGGTTGAACGGATTAGCTCGGAGGCGTGGGATTGCGGGCTGCCTGCGTGGTGGTGGTGGCTGTGCTGGTGGGGCTTGCTGGCCCTGCCTTGCCCTCCTCCTCCTCCTCCTCCTCCTGCGTCTCCTCTGTGCGGCCGGTTGTTGTAGTAGTTGGCGTTCATCTTCTTCTTGAAGTTGGAGTACTTGCAGTGCAATCAGGTCCCCCAGGCCCAACATCGCTAGTCCTGCCGGCAGCATTCTGGAGTGGGTGTGGTTGTGGGAGGGGGTTGGGTGTGCAATTTATGTGTTTTCAGGCTGTATAGCCTTCACCTGTGGTGATTCATTCCACCTGTGCCAGCTGCAATGCCTTTCGTGCGAGCACGTCCCGCACACAACGCTGCAATTCGACGCATGGCATCTTGCATTTACATTCATGTTTTTAATCCCGACGGCAGTGAAATATTGGTTTATATGTTAATTCTGCTATGGTCCCATTGTTTCACATACTAATTTTGCATTCGCGAGCAAACTTGTGATGGGTCAGTGGAATGTAGTACTCGATCAACGGTGGACCCTCATGCAGCACTGTACCGACGTTCACCGACGGGCGGGGAGTCCCATTAGTGATTGAGGGCAGTTACCATTTTCACACACAGCCGCACTACATAGATGTATTTGTGAATACAAGCGTTCACAGATGCCTTTTCGACGTGATGTTGCAAATTAGGAATTCGAAGGACAGCGCTTTCGGTTTTCAACTAGCGGCGTGGAGACGCCCACAGGTCTGACTGGAAATATAACGTTCTATTGTTGAATGTCCTTGGGACAGGGCCCATGACGAGAATGCAATGATTGATATGAATTGAATGGGATGCGCAATAGCGTAGTGGACGATAAGGCAGGACGTTCCCAAATACATGTAACTTCACTACACAAGAAATCCGGGCAGGAGCACAGTGGATTTTGCAGACTGCATTACGCACAGACTCAATGGAAATTTCAAATGTTTTGTGAGTGATTATTCAGGCGTTTTCATACCGGGATGAGGGAATGATGAATGGATGCATGGACAGATGATTTAATTGGGAGTCTGCCATGTACATGGCTATTTGGAATCTATCCCCTTCCCCTGCGCTATGTGATGCAAGGCTGCCATAGTGGGACCATCGTCTGTCTGCCCTTGTTGTACCCTCCCTGTCTCGATGCGCCTTCACTCACTCGTGTCTATGCACGTTGATAATCCCATCTGATGGATCCTGTTCTGGCAGACGCATGCACACAGACACTCGTTTGTGATAGTGTATTCACCTCGATTTATGTCGTTATGATTCGCAAATGATTTTTGGGTGAAATTGATCCTTATGAGTGGGCTAGCATGCATATGGTAGTAGGCTTAGTGTGTCGAATGAAGTGAGTAATACATATGAAGTTCGGATGCCCATACTATTATTCTTTTTCATTTGGGTGACAGGTATCTCCTCCCCTTCTACCGCTGCCATCTGTACGCCACTCCTGCAGATGGCTTCTACAGTCGACACCTGCAGCTTCGAGTTAATCAGTGGAGCACCATTACGATCTTATGGGACGATCACCAATGGGCCACATGCCCTTACGCTGTACTAGTGGCTAGGAGCAACATACCTACCTTCCAGCTGGACTAGTGCCTACTTCATGGGACGGCCCTGCGGTCCTAGGCGCTTCCATGTTGCCTTTTTGAACGTTGATGTAGCCCCTGTGTACCATGAAGGTACAGGGCGTCACACAAGGGGGAGCTGGTCATTTATTGCGGATGCAGCCCACAGTAATGATAATCATTTGGGAGTTTATGTTCAAATGGCTGTATGGGCTTGGTGATTTTGATGTGCATTAAATTCATATTCAGATATTCACCGTGTAGCGTTAATCTTTGCTAGTAATGTGGCATATTCCGATTTGTGGCGCGATGTATTGTGAGGTGATCTGCATTGGGTTCCGGCTTCTGAGTACAGTTGTGTGGTACGTGCTTATGCTGATGGTTGGTTTGACTACTGGCATGTGTACAGGGCTGGTGCAGTCTCCCTCAGGTTACTGCTTTGTATGTTGATTTACACTGGTGGCAAGCGATGGGGGACTGTTGTTGTTTTGTCTCATGGGATTTTCAGTTCATTTTGGTGTACTTGCACCTTCAGATGCCTGTGCTGCATCAGTACGGCAATGGTGTCTTGCCAAATGTGGATGGCCACTCACAGGGCACTTGGAGCCCCTGCATGCATTTGTTCGTTGGCATGCATGGGTGACTTGTACATTTCACTGGTTGCATGGTGTGACTACATTGCGCCTACGAGGAGTTGTGCAATGTGGCCAGGGAGTGGAGTACAGGCACTCAGTAGGGCCATTTACGGTTGGTTCGCGATGCCGTAGTTCTCGCCATGGCGGAATGGTACTTTCCGCCATGCTTGATGGCGTTAAGTGAATGTCCGCTGGGGTCAGCATTCGCGTACCGTTGCGCCATGGCGGTGATTACGGTTTTGCAAGGCGCACGTGCGCGTACTTGGTGCAGTTAGCGTTGGCGTTCAGTACGGTATCGCTAATGGCATCGTACTTTACGGTGACGGGTCATAATCGCAACGGGCGGTATTCGATGGCGGTATTACATTTCCGCCATCGTATTTCGAATTCCGCCAGGGTCGTAATGAGGGCCACTGTCTCGTTCATAGTGGCCCAGATTCTGTGTGCTGCCCCTGCAGCAGAGTGGCTACCAACGTCGGTGCTAGAAGGAAGGTCACACAAAGGCAGAGTGACATTTTAGAATGAGTGGAGACATCGTTGGCAGAGTCTTCCAGAGCGTCTGACAGAGCTTCGTGGGATGAAATTAAGGAAAGTTGAGCCCGGGAGTGGAAGGGATGCGCTGCAGAGATATGGTCAAGGCAACAGAAAGATGCAGTGAATTTCATGTTGTAGCTTTTTGACAAGAAACTATCTCCAGAGATGATTTCAGCAAAACAGGCAGGGGTAGTGTCCCACAGAATATGGTTTTTTCGTTTACCAACCGTCTGCTAGCGCACTAGAGAGGATGATGGGTGAAGGGTCAACCTGCTAAAAGGGGGGAAGAAAATGCCATACAAGCACATACCTGTGATAGTGTCATTGCTGCAAGGTTGGCGAGTACACTAGGGAGTGTGTGCTAGTCAAGTTGGAAAAGAGGTTTGTTCAAGGCCATACTCACACTATTATTTTTTGGGGCTTACTGGGTGTCCGAGCTGGTAGACAGAACAGTAGTCAGTGGGTTGGGAATAAGTGATGTGGGATCAGGAGGAAGACAGGCTCTGAATATGGATCTGAAAGAACAAGACGGACCTAAAGGCCAAAGGGGTGATGGTAGCATGGTGGAGGTCTGAGAAACCAGTGATTTGCCCCGTGATGTTTTTGGAGGCTACTGGGCTGCGAGGGTAGTGCACAAAGAGAATACAATCCTCGTGAATCAAGATGAGACAGAGATGAAGGGGAAGAAAGTGTTTTGAGAAAACGGCTGGCACTTTTGCGACGGATCCTGGTGCATTTTGGTGCACATTCTTTCAGAATAGGGACGGCATCAAAGGGAGCAAGAATGGGGATAGGGACAAACAAATAAAAGAACTGGGAATGTCAAAGTCCGCCAGGTTTATAGGTGATGTCAGCGGGATGGGGAGGGTAGGGAGCAGTATTTGAAGGTTTTTACTGCATGCATTTTCCTTGGGAGGATAGCTCAGGGGCAACGTGCTCTCCTTGGAAGCAAGACGACATGGAACACCACATGTCCAATCCCCGGGTCCGCACTTAGAAACCTCTGGGTATTAAGTGCGTTATAAGTAACCTATCATATCATATCATACCCATTTTACTTCCAGCATTACGAAAAGAAGCGTGGCTTTAAATACCTTCAATTGTGAATTGGCCAGCAAACAAGTAGAAACATGGATTTATAAGAAGCAGCCGGGCTGGACTAACAATGAATTGGAAGTGGTAAGGTCAGGAAGGAGGCTATGACATGGGGACAGTTGTTAGCAATGACTTTTTATTTCAGTGGCAGGAGAAAAGACATACTGCCTAATCACGAGTTTGGCGGTAACCCGTAAATGCGGTGGTAATGCTATTACCTCTGCATTTAAGGGTCTGACAAATCATGGGTTTGGTAGTATTTACCCCCAGCTCTGAGCTAGGGGTAAATCCACCGCGATTTTGCTTATTTTTGGTGCTATTACCGCACGCTAATACTGCTGACGGTAGTAGCGCCGAAAATTCCCCATTGGGCCCAATGGGGAATTCCCGAATGGGCCCAATGGGGAATGGGGAATTACTGTTCCGCCAAACCCGTATCTGGCACTAATAGCGCTGGGGGGTTTGGCGGTAACGCTAATAGCCCCGGCGGTATCCCGGTGGTATACCCCCAACTCGAGATGAGGCCCTATATAGACTTGCTGATTATAAATCTAAGTAGGAATGATTTGATGGGCTAGGCTGAAAATAAAAAAAATTGTGAAACGGTAATGTGGAGTCAGTTGCTCGTGTGGGGGGGTATGTATAGAGGGTCAAAGAGGCCAGCAGCCATTGACAAGGCGAGGAGAGGAAGAAATAGGTCAGTATCGGGGTTCTGCAGCGAAGTGGATATTGGGGAAGTGAATAAGGAATAGATACGTTTTGAGAAACATGCATATTTTGGGAAGTATGGTGTGCACTTGTCTAGGGACAGGGACATATTTGATTAACCTGAGGTTTGGGGCTGGCGGATTTCTGAAAGGGTCAGGAGTTTCTAGTGGGAGCGAGACACTATCTGGTGAGGATTCTGATGTGCCCCGGATTAAGAACACAAAGAGTGTAATATAATAGAGAACTGTTAAGGGAGTTTGGGTTTGAAGACGAAACATTACATTTGTTTTTAGTAGAGGTAAAAACATGGAAATACGGAAGGGAACCGGCCCATACAAAGGCCAGGACCGCCGAAGAGGGAAAGAAAAGAAGGGAGTCTATACATAGGGCAAATGGAAAATATAGGACATCCGGAAAAAAACCTTCAGGGAACAAGGCAAGATCAATGCGTTGAGGAAGAGAATAGTAAGGGAGGGAGAGTGGAGAATACATATTTAAACTGAGATGAAGCCTGGTCTCAGGTGCAAGGGGAAATGACTAAGGGTTTTTGAATATGAACACGATTGTATACAGACCTGTCTTCGTATAAAGTGGCCTTTCATAAATCAAAAGAAATAGAATCTGAGAGTTTTTAATTCGAGAGTCTGATCATCAGCGAATTATGGGCCAATAAAACAGAGATTCAGCAGGAACCTCATTCCAGACATTAACGCATAGAACATGTTTGGTGTTGTAGATCCTATATATAGGATCATGGTCTGCAACGTATGTTTTGGACTAAGACTTCAATCATCCAAATCTGTGGACTATGCTATGGGAGTTTTGGACCAAAATATCTGGAGAGCCCAAGACCACAGACCGATGCGACTATATTATAAAACTGGAACTGCATAAATGAAAGGCTTAAACGAGTCAAATAAACATTCAATCTCATTAGAAATCATACAAATTGAAAATAAGCTTTGTTGTGAATATGAGCATTTTAGCAGCCGGATAAAAACAACTCACAGTTCCACAGTTGAAGCCCCTTACTTTGTTGCTATTTCTGAAGAGGGCATTGTTGCTGCTGAGATGAGTGACAGCCGTGTTCATGAAGGCAAACAAACTCTGCAAACCCTTGAAGGGAATACAAATATGTATTTTTTGTCTGTGCCTACGAACCGTTCCTTTGCACAGGCTTCCAGGATAATATATATGTTAAATGTGCCGCGCGCTCGACCAGCGCGCGGCGGGAGCACGCAGGAACATACAGCAGAACCAGATTGCTTCCATAAACTATTAATTTCTCCGCAGCTCAGTGTCCTAGTGTCAGCAGCCCTCACGTGCCAAAGTAAAGAGAAAGGAAATGAGAAAAAAGGAGCTCAATTGATTTCTCCCACGTTAGACCGAAATCCCTCCCTGTGTTCAATTATTCCCCTGATTATTTCTCTGCCGCAGAGTACTTTTCCCTTCTAATTTGCTGTGGAGGGGTTATTGCTTTATCAAACTTTTTTTTTTTCTGGCAGAGAAGAGTGTGCCAGTTCACGGGGCCCTTCAGGGATTTGGCATAGCCGCCATCTTGTTTTGGGGCATGAGTGAGGTGGAAGCTTAAAGAAGCTTAAGGAGATTAGAGGTAGTGGGGGAAGTTAATATTTTGAAAGGAGTAAAGGCAGAAAGTTAATAAGTGCAGAATACCTTTGTCTACTATTGTGATGCATTCAGTTGTTGAATCCCGTTTGTAACACTCTCCGGTCCACTCACTGTTTATGAATCTGGCACCTTATAGCGCAGTCTCACTTTTGCCCATTCACAGTGACCTATTCAGTTTAATGGAGTGTCACAAATATAACTCGCTATTTATTTCTGCTAAATAAACACTTAAAAAAAATACCCTCAAATGTGAACTCTTGAACCTTTTGATAGCTGATTTAATGAGGAGACCAGCCACATCTAGGGTCAGTTCACTGGAGGATGACATTTTTAATGGAAACAAGGAACTGTGGGCATGCAGAGGAAAAAAAGCCATTGAGGACTGTAAAGGAGAGATATTTAATAAGGGCATGGCTGCCTCCAAACTCGGGTCAGGGTTCCCTGAATGGGGAAATACCGGGCCATTCGGACCTTGGAGGGCCCGGTATTTCGGCATTCAGGGAACCCAGACACGGACCATCCCCATTCCCATTTGAGCCCCCAATGGGGAGCATGCTAACAACGGGCCCATTAATGACTGGCCCGTTGTAAGCATGCTGGGCTGCTCGCGGGACCCGCTACGGCGAGCAGAACTTGTAATCGGGCGGTAAGGGGTTAGCGGTTCCGGCGCCTTTACCTCCACTGTTAACCCCTTACCCCCCACCTCGTAATGAGGCCCATTGAATAATGTAAGAAAAACAGCTGAGAATATGGAAGGAAAGTAGAGACTGAAGAACAATCTAAACTAAAAATGATGTTCAGCATGAAAGCAAAAATTAAAAAAAAATGGAAAGGCTCCACAACATGTAGCATGGTGAAAGGCAAGGCCTCTTTGGATTCAGTCAGGCAAATCATGTGTGCCAAAATAGGTCAACAGTGTGCAGGAGTGTGGTGATGGAGTCCCATGGTCCCATCTGAGGTCACATGATGGCTAGAGTGCAGACAACAAGGACAGTTTGTTTGATCGGCGGTGCTCCACACAGCAGGTAGTGGCGAATGTGGCCCTGATGGTCGGGCACTGACCATTGATAGTCTAATGGCCATCTGGACCACCGTGAAGATGCTGATCCCACAAGCTGGCACAGGTGGCTGCATCGATAGGGGCGGGCACAGAGGAAGAACCCCTGATCTACAGCAGCGGTGCAGTACTCAGTTCATGGCACAGTGTCACGGGGGCCACTTGTCTAGGTTCCCGGACTTCACACGTGTTCCCATTTCCTTGCTGCGGCTTTGGTTTGCTCCCATGCCTTGACTAAGCTCCCATCCTCAGAATCCTGTTTCAGCCACCACTGTTCAGATACTCTTAGCACTACACCATTGCATTTTCAAAATCTCTTTATTCCTATTTTATAAACAAACAAGGACAGAAAGAATCAGAGTAATCAAGTACAGGTGTCTAGGATCTCACACCAAGCTCTTGGACAAAACAGCTACATTAACGACCTTCAAACAAGAAGTATTAGGAGTTATCAGAGGTGTGTCAATTTCTGCCTCAATGAACAAAGTTGAAAAATGGGAAGCGGGAAAAAGAAAAGAAAACATTATCTCAATAATTTTTCATTTGTGGCTCATCCAAATCATTGGAGGGAGTCAATCTCTCACCATTACTGTGGCAAACACTTTAAACACAGTGGGGAAAGTCATGGGGCAGAAGGGAGGTTATACATTAGTGGAATGAGCTTGCGGATGTATAGCTCCCACATATCAACAACATCATCCTTCTTTAAGGTAGAGGCAAACCCCTGTTGGATCGACATATTCTATTTTCCAAATCTAATAACATACATTTGAATTTCTCTTATGAGTGCAGTAAAGAATCCATGCACTATTTAGATCTTGCCATCAAGGTGGTTGACTTCAAACTTGATTCTGAACTTTAATGCAACACCCGTGGCTGCAATACAGTACTTTGTGCAAAATCAGCCCATGTAAATTCAATTACATTGAATATTCTGTTTATTAAGTTCCTTCATATATAACACCATTGCAATTTGGACTTGACTATGACAAGAAAGCAGTAGACATCTGCACGCAGTTTAAGTTATCCACAGTAGTGCTTAACTAAAGCTCTTCATTCATGTTAAGACGGGCCTTTAAAGTCCCAAATTAACCAGAAGACTCTGAGTCAATCCAAACAGACTCAAAGATGAAGCAGACAAAGTGCAAGGCAAAACAATGCTTTATCATCCGAATAAAGCAGGGACAGCATATAGCATTAAAATCATCCATTACAAACAACAATTTAAGTAGTGCAACTTCGTAATAAATGATGTCATCATATGTTATCAGTTTACAAAAACCTACGGGGAGTGGGGATTGGTTAGTGGTGGTGGCTACATACACACTCTATAGGGTTCAGACATCTAATTGGGTTATACTTGTCTGGTGGCTCCTCCTGAGACCACCCCTACATTGATAAAGGTTAAACTATATCCTCTCTACAACAGGTAATCGTTTGGCACCTTACTTCATGGGCTGCATAACATTGCGGTTTCTAATTGGTTGGCTTCTTGCTAACCAACCTTGGATACTTGATAGGCTGTCAAGACATGAGCCAAACAAGGGGTAGGAGGAGAGAGGCTCATGGACTGTTCTTTGTTTATTGAAGAAGTTAGCATCTTCATTCCTAGGCCATGAGACCGGGCAATCTCTTTATATTTGACCTTGTATGGCACCTTGTCTTTGTGTGTATGTGTAGGGAGTCTGGCAGGTGTTTCATCTGTTTTATTTTCTAATGAATGGGCAGTATTCTTCAATCATGGGTCACGTGATGGGACTGTGTATGAAATGGAATTATCTCCTATTTATTGGGATTTCAGTTACCACTAATGTGTGTACTGTGTTTTCTATTGCCACCGGGGACACTCTTTAATTATTCTTCATGGTGTCTTTTAGCTTGGTTTGTTACTGCATCTGGCCTACAAAGGCTGGTTGTGCACTTATACAACTTTAATTAATCTGGGAGTATCCGGCCGACTTCCTGGGAATCACTATTTTGTGCCATCGTTCCTCTGTTCCGACCCTCCCTTATTTTCTCGTAACCTAGGCACTAGTTGTCAACTCCTGTTTGAGCTCTGCATGGAAATGTATTCTTGTGGATTCCGTGTGTTCAGTTGTATCGAAGTCTTGAGGCTTCTTGTTTAATTAAAAGCATGCTGTGGCTTCCATTTGAAAGAAGATGGCTGCCCCATTACCCTCTTGTTTCTATTATAGTGAGCTATATTCGCGTGTCGATTATATTGCATTCACTTTATACATTAGGCATGTTAGTATTCTTCATGTCTTGCAGGTGCTATGTTAATATTCTTCAAATATACATGCATATTTAACCTAGTGTCTGCATTTCTTCATGTGGAGTGCATGTTTGCTTTGTGACTAATGCATGTCCTTGTTCCTGTTACACCATTAGTTTCTGCTTTTGGCATCTTCAGCTTAAATGGTCTCTATGTCTTGCTGACCCTGGGATAAAGGCAGTATTGGCCCGGGGGGTGGGGTGGAGGGCAGAAGTTATGGATAACATATTTATCTGCCTCAAATCATTCAAGTGTACATGAGTGAGAAAAACACCTTGTTAGCAGTGACAACAAAGTATGGAGGGACATAAAGCATGAGGCTGATCACAGAATTCAGTTCCCAAGAAAGTGAGATCCAGAGAATAGTAACGATACAATGAAAAAGCCTTCAACAAGATACTAAACAGAAGCAGTGGCTGGGGGACAATCCTTCATTTATATTTTTGCATGTTGTCCATTTTGAAAGATAGGTTAGCAGCTATCTATTTTAAAGAAAACAAAGATGGTATCTGAATGCAGAATACGACACCGAGCTTTTTTATTTGTAACAATTGTATTATATCTAAGCAGGGTTTAAGGAACCTGAAGAAGCTTAGAAATGGCAAATTACACAGAATGAATGATGTATTAAGCAATTAATTAATTGAAATTCTACATTCTTCATTTATATCCTTATATACCCATGTCTGAAACTATGTAAGTAGCTCAATCCATTGCCTCAAAGTATGTATCCAGGAAAACTTATGCACAATCAAAATGACAGAGGAGAAATAGCTTTTTATGCCACACTGTGAAGAGTGCCTTTCGAGAGACCCAAGTTCTGTAAGGTTCTCAATTCGAGAGGTAGCTATAGAGAGCTTCTATAAGTGGCCAAAGTTGATTATTTTCATTTAGACTCTGTAGGGCAACTCCCAGTGATCAGACCAAGAAAATACAACATGCTAGGGAAACCAGCTAGGTGCACCCTTTTTCGAGAAAGACACAAGTTTTATTTTGTATACAAAAGAAAAAGGTGACAGGGTATTACATATCCACTGCCAAAGTGGTGTCTAATGTCATTCGTACAAAATTCAGGTTATAAACACGAAAACCGTCACTCATGATGCACTCGATATACTGTGTTAATCCCCCGCCCTCATTGACTGCCACCTATATACAAGCTAATAATTAAATATAGCCCATCCTCCAATTGGTTCTGCTGTCTTCTCGCTCTTCTTCGCCACACGTGAGTAACATCCTTGTCCATCATGGAATGCCGAAAAGCAATTGGTTAACATCAACTAGCACCACCCTACCTCCGATCCTAACCAAGTGACATGCATCTGGTTATCAGCGTGAACTCAGTGGGAAAACTCAAGGTCTACCGGTTCCTTGCGAACAAAGGAGCTCATTTCTCATCCCAGACATGTTGGCGCCATGCCCTCCCCACTGTATGGGCATCATTCTTAGCACTCCATGGCACAAAACATAGATCATGTCTTTCTCCGCTTTCCCCTTTATCAGTTCCCCTCCTCAGGGGTGAACCTAGTGTCCCACTAATCAATCCAGTTCAAGAAGGATTTGAAGCTCATTTCCCAGCACATCTGGTGGTTCAAGAAGAGTGACCATCGTTCTGGGGGGGCGCTATTGTCTTAAATCTTGGTTCATGTTTTGGCATCCTAAGGCCTCTGCCTTTGCCCCCAGGAATACGACCCTGGTGCTCGGCCGCAGCTCTTCAATACTTCGGATGCACACATTCCTACCTAATTAGTTCAAAGGCCTAACTGATGTGGGGGCACATGTGGGTTCCTTTGCTGTGACTGGGAATCGGGATGCAATGGTAAGGCGAGGAATAAGGCCTTGTTGTTCTGTGTTTCTATGAAAACACGGCCTGCAAGGATTCAAACCTACTCATAAACGCGGTTTTAGTTCAGGCGATGACTGTCATGTATATATGTATGCTGCATCCAGTGTAGCTCAATTGCAACATTACTGAATAACTTTTCCCCACCCATAACACATCCACCTTCCCCCTACACTGTCCCGTGCTCATTTTCATATGTTAATATATCTTTCACAATCTAAATAGTTTAGGAAGAGTGGTGGTCTGGACGAGCATCCCAACAACTCTCCAACCTGGACTTCCCAATATCAGGAAGGCCTTCACCTGTTTATAAATAACTAGAGACTGATATCTTTGGCAGTTTCTACCCCATCACCTGACCTCCTCCATTTTATGTAATTTGTGTATTCCTGCATTCATATTCTTTGGGATGTTTAACGACTTGGAATTATGTCCAGCAGGATGGAAAAAAGATTGTGAGCAATGTTTGGGGAACACCATGCAGTCCTATGGGATTTAAGCCAAAGTGTAGATGTGATCTATCAAGACTTGTTGGACTAAGGGGATTTAATCCCTGGTTGTTGCACTTGGATCTTGATTGTAATCTACTGGATCAATGCATATATTTTGATTTATGACTGGACAGGTCAGTGTGTTCAACACAATCTCTCTTTAATCAGAAATTAAATTGAAGGAATGTGCTAGCTATTTTGCTAACTATAAGATTTTGGAAATAATAGGTGTACTCAAGAGTTTAGCAATTAGAGTTGTATAAGACTTTGATATTTGCACTAATAGAAAACATATTTTGCAGCTTGATCACAATGATGGATTAACTCCATTCTAAGATGACGATCACACTATCACTGCAACGGCATGTTATATGTCAAAGTATTGAAATAATAAAATTACTAGGTTTTGCCTTGGCTAGCGCCATTGACAAATCCTCAAAAGGCAAAATAGCCTGTGTTTTTTCCCTCCTCCCCCAACTTGATTAATAAAGGTCTATTATTTTATAATTCACTCCAGATTGCCTCCTGCTTTGCTTATGTTAGGTTTCTCAATAAAGACACCAAAAGACAAATAGGAAGGGAGCATGGATTCAGCTAGAGAGGTAAACCCAATGATACTCTTGATAGTCCTAATTGTAAGGTCAGATGTATTGTACATTGCAAAGAAACTGATGATAAAATTGCGGGATGGTGAAAGCGAGGATGTGAAGTTTTTGAAGGGCCAGGACCCTTGAGAGGGTGGGGCACATGGGGGGAAGGCAGAGCTGGGGTGCAATGGCACCAGGCCAATGGGGGGACAGAGAATGAGTGGCAGCAAATGTATGTTCACATGTGGTGCTATTTTCTTTATCTCCACCCTTCCTGCCTGCACTTGTTTTCAACTAATAGCAAGAGATCTAATTTTGAGGGTGCCTGGGGTACCTGTTACTAATCCCAGCAACTCCCTTAATGTACCTTTTCCTGTTCTTGAGATCCCTGGTTTAGGGATGACAGGGGCAGCTCTGCTCCAAACCAAAAGTGAAGATTAGAGCATTGCTGTTTTTTAGCAGAACCCACACTTGGTTCCTGACCTAGTCCGCAAGTA
Source organism: Ambystoma mexicanum (assembly GCF_040938575.1). Taxonomy (NCBI): domain Eukaryota; kingdom Metazoa; phylum Chordata; class Amphibia; order Caudata; family Ambystomatidae; genus Ambystoma; species Ambystoma mexicanum. The sequence continues at coordinate 286,690,668 of NC_090932.1, read as the reverse complement.
GCTTCGTAATGACTTCTGAGTGGCCAGTTGTTGGACAAGTGATGGCAACTCCCTTTCCCAATGACATCAGGTCAGCAAGATGTTGCCATATAGATCGATCAAGAAGAAGAAAAGATCAAAAATAGCAGCAGAAGCAAAGGTCTGCAAGATGCACTTACCTCCGAAACCGGTTACAGAGCCAAAATACCTTCCGAGGTAAGCGTTGACATGCGGTCGGGTTTGGGGAAAAATAAGGAGCTGTACATGTTAAGTTGTACCTTGCTCATGGGCTGGGGCCGCCGGGGCTGAACGATTATGAGGCGTTAGTGGCTGTGCATGTGTTTATATGCAAATGCAACATCCTAAACGTAAAGGGAAATATTGATTGCGAGAATACTGACAATGTGAAGGTTCCATGTTGTTTTAGGGTTTCTCCCATTTTCTGAATTAGGCCTTGTTTCTGTAGCATCCAAGAGAGCTTGTAAAGTTGCTAAATACGTGGCTGGATTGCAAGGCAGTGCAAGTATTCCTCATATTAGTTATTGTCTCAAAGATGAAGATCCTGTTATCCTCTCACGTTATGTTTTTCCCAGGGATTTCGAACACACAGAATAATAACAACATATGTTTTTAGCATTAGCCAAATCAAAATACAATAGTTGCAAAAGAGGTGTCATGGGGTGAATTAGGCCTCAGGTTGAGGCACTGCCAAAATAATGAATCAACCATTGGATCTACTGCCCCCTAGTGAAGTCCTAGGACAGTCGAGTTTGTGACAGTGTGGTCTGGCAGTACAAATAATAATAGAACTTACTTATTGAATGCAGGGTTTCAGTTACATGTTCTTTCTATGAGCTCTCTCTCGTTTATCTCTCTCTCTCCATTTTCCCAGGCAAGATGGACGTCCTGCAGTTTCTGTCCTTGGTCTAGTTATGCAAATGGGATTGCAACATGTATCAAAGTGGTAGTTGCAAAGGGATGTCACACAGTGAGGAAGTCACAAAGCCTGGGAACAAGCTAGAGTGCCACGCTGTCTGGTGTCATGAGAATGGATGTTAGTGCATCTACTAATTGTTGCCACAAGGTGCTGATTTCACTTTTCACTAATTGCCCTTTTAGAACATCTGCTGCGGGATGGACTTGTAATGTCACATGTAATGTAGTAACCAATAGATCAGAGTAATATATGTGAATCTTTAGGTTTGTAAACTACAGTAGCAGGTAGGAGATTAGGGATTTGCATGTGCTCTAGGTGTGTAATATTATTGTAATTTAGTGGTTATTGTATGTAAATAATGTAACCCGATGTGGGCGGATTGAGGGTTCTCAGTTTATTGGTCACTTGGGACTGACAGACCTTTAATAGAATTAAAGTGCTCTTTATCTGCAACTTATGCACCTCAGTATTGTTTCCTGGATGTATTTGGAGTCAAACAAATGCACATGGGAGACTGCACCTTGAATTTGATGACTATTACATGACTAGACCAGGCATTGGAAGTATGAACTGCCATTGGGTGGCATTACCGGGGCATTTGAGGCTGCAGTCGGCATAAGATGGAAGCATTTGGGCATGTGAGGCTGTGCCTTACATGTGGGGACTATAAAGGCATATGAGGCATTAACTGTCATTGGATGGCATTTAAGGCAAACTTGTGCATATGAGAGCAACAACTGGATGGGCAAGGCTGTGCCTTACACATGGTGATTATACCAGTTGTACTAGGCATCAAATGAACTTGGTATAGGAATATGCCTGGCATGTGATGCTATGTCAGAATCTGGGAAATGTGAGGCTGCATTTAGCATTTCTTTACTATACCTTTCATGTGAGTCTATACCAGACCACGTGTCTGTACTGGCATATGACCGCAGTACTCCTTGTCTATGTTGGTTCTCGATTACCTCTGTCATATCTTGAAGCCATGCATTGCATATGAAGGCAACATCCTTCTTAGAAATGGGGTTGAGCACTGAAGTAGTCGTGTTTGTTCTATTAATTATCTAGTATGATACCCCATGTTTTAAAGGACTTTCTTTTGAAAGGCTACAGTTTCGTCATGTACTTTTGGTCGAATCAATCAATTACATATACAAATGAATATGTGTTTGGGCCTCATTCTGAGGTGGGCGCAAAGGGATTACCGGCACTGGTAAGGACCCCGGTCCCGGTAATCCCTTTGCGCCCTATTCCGAGGTCCCTTTGCGGCCCCGTCCTTAACGTCTGGTTTTACCAGATGTTATGGACGGGACCCGCAATGGGACTTCAGAGCTAATAACGGTACCACAATTTGCGGTACCGTTATTAGCGCCTTCCCATTGAGCCCTATGGGGGCCGAAATGGGAATGGGGAATGGCTTTTTCAATGGGGACTTACCGGTCCCGCAAAGGTCGGACTAGACCGGTAAGTCCCCATTTCACGAGGGCAGACCCGGTACCGGTATTGCTGCTAGTCATGGCGCTAATATCGCCATGACTAGCACCAACCTTGGAATGAGGCCCTTACGGGTAGGTGGTTAGGGGTAAGGCGGTATGTGCGTGGGGTAAGAAGAAGGGTCATGGGGGCATAACAGAACACCTTGTTTGAATTCAGGTCAACCAAAAGTACTCAACCAACCTGAACACATACAACTGTGACGTCACTTCCGCTTCCCCAGCAATGTTGATGAATTGACTTCCCTGCTTATGATGCATTAGCCAAATGAAATCTCTCCTTTGAAAACGATCTCAGATTCAAGCCTTCTCAGAATGCCTTCTCTGGCATTTAATTAATTGAAATGTTGTGCAATACTGTTTTAAATGCTGGCGATTTGGTGCACTTTTCATGAACACGGGCCAAGGGAACAAATTTAAGTGCTTTCAAGTATCTCATATATCATATTAATGTACCTGGACAACTTCTGTTATCCCACTGTTAATTGCAGTCAAGTAATGTTCCTTTTCTGATTTCTCTTTGCATCCATGTGAGTATTAATATTTCTACTCAATGCTAATCTGTTTGTAAATCATTACCAGAAGACCATTCTTAATTATGCAGCTGGGCACTTGCCTATGTTTCAGCTGCAGCTTGTCTTCTGTGGTAGATTCGGCACTCTGAGTTAATGCCAGGTTGCTGTCATCGTGAGTGCCAAGTATCTTCAAATGTACACCCTCATTTAAATCAGGCCTCAAATATCCTGAAGACTGTGGAATGTGTGGTGACAAACTCTCGGAATGTTTCTCTCCTTCGAGGTCCTATATATAGGTATATCCTGGAGGGAGTGGGCAGTGTGTGGGAAAACCACTCCATGCATTTCCCATCCAGTATATATTGATCAAGCAGTGTCTCCTCCCGGATTAGATTTGGATGCAAGCAGAAAGGCTGAGATTTTTATGGCCATAAAAAAGCAGGCTGACTCCATAGAGATTCAGTGTAGGGATGGCAACAATATTTGGTGGCCGCCGTTACTGATCATGGCGGTGATCACTGTGCACTTTACGCCTACGCCGGATAAAGGCCACGGAACACAGGCCCGCTGGGATACCTGTGCCATTATCCCTCCCAGTTGGAAAATGATCAAAACACTTAAGCAGGGACTCCAGAGACAGTTGTAGACATGCTCCTTAGGACGAAAACGCTTTCAGAAGGAAAACGAGACATTTTGTAGTCTAATCCTGCTTTGTGGCAGTTTATTAAGGGACTACCCCACTTTGCTGGCTGAACAGGATGTATTTCCGCACTCTTGCACTGCAGAACAATCTATAACTCTTCCTCTGCATGAGAGGACAATGCATGATGTGCCATGTCCTCCTACGCTCCCCCAATGATCCCCCTTCAGTTGACTGAACACGCACACATGATTTATAATTACACATAATAAGGTCTAAAACGAGCTGATAATAGCAGTACTCTTTCTGAACACAAGAATTACTTGTACATATTTCTAGATTAAGGACAGGCTTTCACTTGGGAACTAATTATACCAAACTCCGAACATTTCTCAGTGCGGGAGAAAAGGGGCAAGGTCCCAGGAGTGCAGAGCAACTGAGGATGAAGTTGAAGGTCATGAAGCATCTAAGGAAAGGTAAGTGGTCTTATAAAGCGCACATCTGGCAATCATGTTGGTATTGCTGCGCATGGCTAGGTAAGAAAGAGAGGTGGGGGCTTAGACAGGTAGCGAGAATGCAGATACGGAAAATCTATGGCGTTGATGAGTGCAGGTCTGAAGTATCTGTTCCTAGCGTGCTAATATGCAAACTCTGAATTCTTTATCGTGCGCCACAACAGGTGCGCGTTTCCCATAAGGTGGGGTCCAGGGTTGCGAAGTGTTGATTGAAATTGGAAAACTGAAAGTTGAATTGCTGAAACAGAGATGGATGCAAAATTGTCTCGTGAGGATAGCTAAGGGGCAACGTGCTCGCCTTGGAAGCAAGACGACACAGAGCACCACGGTCCGATCCCCAGTCCGCGCTTAGAAACCGCTGGGTATTAAGTGCATTATAAATAACCTATCATATCATATCGATTTGCCAGCTTTGCTGCTCAAGCGTTCAACCTACGTTAAACCCAGGTTTTGGGTAATTTTGACGTGGCCAGTTTCACTGCTCAACTCTGATATTGACTACTTCAATGGAAGGTCACCGCGCAGCTGCTAGGGTAAAGGGAGGAAAGTGGCAGTCCACATGAACTCTATGTTTCCCCATTGCACCACCATCATGTTTCACAGTCCATCTTCCTCACAGTTATGTCATTGTGTCATTGTCCTTTTCGACAGGACCAATGCAAAGACCGAATTTCTGTAAGGGGCATTCTGGGCTCTCTTTCCATAAGAATGGGGCCAGATTTGATCTAACGCTCAATTTGGCATCACGTGATGACTGACCCCTGTTGCGTATGCCTTAAGCAGTCATCTAAAAGGTCTCTATTGTGGACTCAAGTCTGCCAGTCCCTTTCAAGGACCCTGTGCCTCAGAATCCCTCCTAAACCAACTCTCCTACATGGTGTTTCCGTCCCATTCCTGCCTTCTCCCATGTGCCTGTGTTCCTCCTGCTCACAGATTTCCACTTCATGGTGGTCTTAATGACCCTTTCCACCCTGCCTCTGAGTCTCTTCCTGCCAATTACTTGTCACTGCCCCTCTCAATCTGCTAACATCTCTGTCTTGTCTCTTACCAGTACATTCCCCTCTTCAGGGGTGGACTGGCCTACGGGGAATTCTGGCGATTTCCCAGCAAGCCTCTGCACCCTGAGCCTCTTGTGTGTGGTAACCTAGTTTATTTTACATTTTCTGATAGGAAAAGGGTTGGGCTTGCTGAAAATGTGTAATATGGGGCCACTTTGAACATTATTTCCAGGGCCTCTTTTGGTTCCCAGTCCACCCTTGGCCCTCTTATACCTCTGTGGTGGCGCCCTTCCCTACTCCCCATCTCTGAGCACCCCACAGTCCCTGCATCACTGTCTTTAATGTGTTGCTGCACACCCTGGTGTATATTCTCAAGTAATACCATGCACTAGTGGCACGATGTGTAATTACGCAAGTATGTGGAATCGTGGATGAAGCCAGTGACATCTAAATGGCCTGCCACTCTTAACAGGAAGAATGCCATTCGGGTGCCTTAGCCTGTAGGAGTTCAATAACGCAGGGATGTATTTGCCAATCCCTTTTAGATGCCATCTCTTGGGGAGAGTGGTAAATGATACGTTGGTACCTTTGGTGAAAATTGGAGCAGACTTCCTTGTAAGGACAATGACGGTGTTTACAGAACCTTTAAATGAGGTACAGAAATACTGGTACCCACCCTTCCCCCACTCTCTAGGCCATCCACCATCCAGACAAATTTGCACAAATGGGAGCAAAAAAAATGCTTATGCTGTAAATATGCTGAAAGGACACCTATGTATGTCCAACCAAAAAGAGCAAAGTTAAGGCCCAAATGGAAATTATGAGAAATAAGCATTTTTGGTGAACATATATTGGGCCTCATTATAAGTTTGCCGGTCTGGGAAGTATGGTACCGGTAAGCTTGCCGGTACCATTGTTCCTGTACCAGCAAACTACGACTTGCGCTCGCGGGAGCCTTTCTCCCGGTCAGGTCTGACTTGGCAGGCAGAGTGGCACCCGCGAGCAGAGCATGTCGGATGCACCAGCACCGTTTATAGCGGTGCCGGTGCATCCGGCTTCCCCATTCCCATTGGAATGGACAAATACCGGGTCCGGCAAGGCCGTAATGACTGGTAATTGCCCATTCTTGGGCGCCAGAAAAAGAAATACCAGCGGCAGCCGTGCCTGTATTATGGGCACGGCTACCGCAAGACTCGTAATGAGGCTCATTGTCAGGGAACATTTCAATTCCAATTGCAAAAAAAGTATGAGCATTTCTCCTAGTTGTCAGTTTGGGGGTAATTGTTCTTCTTCTGTTGTTGTTTTGGGGAACTACCTGCCCCATGTACGGATGATGATGGGAGGGAATACAAACGTTGAAAATACGGGTCAGCCTATTCCTAATCTCCTTATGTGCTTTTTGGCCTTGCTTACTTCCAGCATGGGCCCTGGTTAAGCTTCTGCTGGAACTACTTTGCAATCATTCGTGGAGGCTAGGCGATTGAGAGTAACTGCATATACCAAAGTATTTCACCAATTAGTATAAGAAATGCTGATATAATTCACGCTGGGTAGTGTGAGAATTACTAATCAGTGCAAGCAACGGAGCATAGCCAAGGATCCCGTTTTTTCATTCATTCAATGGGTCTGCATATATTTACCATAGCGTTGGTCGGATGGTGTCCTGTTCGGTTACACGCCAAAACGGGCATTTTACAGTCAATTAACAGAACTTGAACGGCATATCCGCAGGAAAGCAGAACAACAGGATTGCCAATACTGCAACACTATAGGTGGGGCTACTGAGCATAATTTACGGAAAAGCCGATAAAAGGAGATAAACAAACTATCAAGCAGTGGTCCGTCTGAAAAAGAGGAGGTTTAGCCTTGAAAAAGACACGTAGTCGAAACACGTGTGGCTGTTTCAACAAAGAATAAAATAATTGAATAATGTCCAAATCAAGTGTTGAGACACATTCAGTTGTAATACTAAGGGCAATAGCTTGTTGAGCTAATAGCAATCATACAATATTATATATACAACATTCACATTATGTACATACACAAACATGCACGCATACACACACACACACACACACACACACACACACACACACACACACACACACACACCCCTGCATACAGAAATACACAGCCCTAGCATGCACACACGAAAACATTCACAACATATGGACACTGAGCCTCATTACGACCCATTGAGGTAACCAGGACGCTTTTTGGAGCATGGCTACCCCCATTCCGGGTACCGGGTCCGGGTCCCCTGAATGGGGAAATACCCGGCCATTTTGACCTTGGAGGGCCTGGTATTTCCCCATTCAAGGAACCCGGACCCAGTACATCCTCATTCCCATTTGGGCTCAATGGGAATGGGGATGATGCTAACAACGGGCCCGTAAATGACGTTTTACCAGGCGTCCTTAGCGGGTCCCACGAGCAGACCTCGTAATGAGGCAGTAGGGGGTTAATGGGGCCGGCAGCTCTACCGGCCCCGTTAATCCCCTACCGCCAGGGTCGTAATGAGGCCCACTGTTTTTTTTTTTTTTTTACTTACCTGCTCCCACGTCTGCATCAAGATGCTACACCACTCTCCCGGAGGGCCTCCCGAGGCAGTGGAAGGAAGCAAGGGGGAGCAGCAATTAACATCTCTCCCTGATTCATTATCTGTGCATGCACAAGCACCAGGAATGTGGCTTCCCTCCCAGGCCAGTGGCGTGGCTAAGGGTGCAATGTAAAGGTCATCTGGATCAGGGAGACCTTTTAGTGATTAGGGAGGCCTGGTGCAGATGAACCTTTTGCACCAGGGTTAATCCAGCGCTGGCAGCGTGTAGAGCAAGGCAGCTAATCCACCTTCTATGCAGTACACTGGTGGCTCCCACAAAGTGCCTGCCTGCACCCCTCTCAGCTAGCAGGGGACCAGCCCACTCTGAAGCCCCTTAGTTCATTTTCACTGGCCCAATGTATGTATTGGCCTGCTCTGCCAACCAGTAGGCTAGTTAACTGAAGTTGTGGATTGAATGATTCTGTCAAAATATGGGCCCACGAAGTCCCTATTGTTTTAAAAAAATGAGCATTTACATTTGCCTTTAGGATTTATGCATCTGACTTTATTTCCATTGCTCCTGATTTTTGGTGTTCTAACACCACTGAAGCACCAAATGAAGAGGGGCAGAGGTGATAAGGCCTTGGAACCCACATTAAATATTTCTTATAGCTTTTAGAGCAAAATGTAATAATCAAGCAGAAACATGTTGACTCCTTGTTTTGAGGCCCCTCAAAATATCAGTGGGACAAATCAAGACTGGCAACACTGACACCCCTCAACTTAAACCCAAGGAGTCTGCTTTGAGCTGTTTTTTGCAGCTGCATTTAGTCACAGCATGTAAGGGGCCGAGAGACATTGCAGACAGGCGCATAACAGCATTGAAATACAAAAGTCGCGATACTATCATGGACATCATGATTTTCTTTCCGGACATACATATAAGAATATTATTTAATGTATAGAGTTTGTAGACAGCATAATGACTGTCATTCTAATTGACTCTAGATGCTATTGCAGGCTTCTTGATTTTGGGGCCAGCATAGCTTCTGGAGATTCTCATTGAAAGAAATACAGTGATTCCACGACCACAACCCACCCTCTACTGCATGAACTGAAGTGTGTGTTAGGAAGCTTCCGCTGTGGTGCCCTATTCTACAGCTGTTCCGAATATGAAGGAGATTTGCACTTCCCCTAACTTGACCAGAGACTGCTTCGCATATGAAATAAGCTTGTCATGCTCTGCTGCCTTCTTCCCGCCCCTCCCCACCCACCCTGCTCATGATTGTAGGCTTCCACCAGGAAGCAAAAACACCTGGGAGCCCTTTCCCAAGACGGTCTCCTTTACACCTGCATGGCTGCGAGAGCGGGTCCTACCCTCGATCTCGGCGCAAGTACATTCACTTTATTATTTTATTTCCTTCTCCCCCTTGGACATTTTCCGCCACTCACCCCCCAGCCTCCATACTTTATTATTTATTTAGTTTTCCTTCGCCCTTCTCTGCTGCTCCCACCCGCCAACTTCCATTCTTTAATTTTCCTAACCCCCTGGCTCGCTGTTGGTTGTGCCTCCACTCTCCCAACCCTCCCCCCTGATCTTTTCCTGCCCCTCCCCACCCACCATGCACATAATTGGTGGCTTCCACCAGGAAGCAGCCATCTTCACTAATGGCCCAAGGGCCACCTTGCCAGGGCAGCCAGTGAAGGGCTACAGCAAAGGTCAGCCCTCATCCTGGGCAGCCCTCATCCCCTGTTTGCCCCTTTTGCCATGGACACCTGATGGAGAAACCTGCAGCTACAACTCATGTAAGGTGGTATGGGCGGGGAGCAAAGCCATTATTGTGCTCTGGTAAAACCCTGCCACTCTTATTGTCCATTAATCTGTGTGCGCTCTAGATAGCCACTGTGTTTAATCCTGCTGTGCTCCTTAGCCCTTTTTGCACGAGAGGATCCCTGGGTCAGGCAGTGTATTGCACCTGCAGAAATTTTGGGATGGGCAGTGTGTTGCGCTTGGATGAAGTCTGTGGGTCAGAAATGTGCTGCACTTAGATGAATTCCAGGGTAAGCAGTGTGTTGCACTTAGATGGATTCCAGGGTAAGCAGTGTGTTGCACTTAGATGAATTCCAGGGTAAGCAGTGTGTTGCACTTAGATGAATTCTACGCACTTAGATGAATTTCCGGGGGTATGAAATGTGTTTTACCTAGATGCATTCTTGGGGTAAGCAATGTGTTGCACCTACATGAATTCCGGGGTAAGAAATGTTTTGCACTTAGATGCATTCTGGGTGTAAGCAATGTGTTGCACTTAGATGAATTCCGGGGTAAGGAATGTGTTATATTTAGATTAATTCTGGGGGTAAGAAATGTGTTTTACTTAGATTAATTCTGGCGGTAAGAAATGTGTTGCACTTGGGAAGACAAGCCATACATTACACTCAGAAGGAATTGTGAAGATTAGCCTTGTTCCCCATTTAGAAAGAATTGTGAAGACTAGCCACCAGTCACATTTTGAAAGAATTGTGACGATTAGCCTTGCACCACATGCAGAAAGAATTGTCAATACTCTGAAAGAATCATGAAGATTAGCCATGCGTTAGATTTAGAAGAACTGGGAAGATTAACCCTGCGTCACATTTTGAAAGAACTGTGAAGATTAGCCATGCGTCACATTAGTTGTGTAATCTTGCTGCACTCAGAAGCACGTGTTGTGTCTAAAAATCCTACTGCTCACAGAGGGGTTTGTGGGAGCAACTGATGTATTGCACTTCGATGAATGGTTGGGAGTGGCTAGTGTGTTGATCTTGTAGGGGTTTGAGGGGTGGGCCAGTGTATTGCAAGTGGAAGAACTGGAGGGGTCCAATTTGTTGAAGCTGGATGAGCTCTGAGGACATACTTGGAGCAACTTTGAGAGTAGCCAATGTACTAACCACCCTACTTCCCTCCAAAATACCTCCCAAGCAAACTACACACAAACGTACACCAACATAACTAACATTCACATAAAACAAACAATCCCAGACACTGGATGCTACTGATACAACAAGCCAGTGCACACAATCATAACTACCAGCCAAACTACACATGAAACGCACAAACACACACCCGACATAATGAATGCGTCCATACAACATACAACAAAGAACCCAGACACTGGACCTTGCCCTTATGGATACAACACACAAGGGCACGCAATCAACTCATCGGCAAGCCAGCACCCACAGTTTCTCCTGCTTCTGGACCCATCCTACCACCCTTCCTTCACTAATCCACTCTGCCCTCTTTCTTGCAGAGCCACATGAGCACCAGGTGACCATGCCAATGGTAACAGTGTATGGTATAAGAGAACATGACATAATATAAGGTAATATTGTGGCAAGAGGTTTTAAGAGCTAGTGCTATTAATTGCCATCTTTCCTCAACCTCCTCTGCCATTTGTATTTATTTATTTGCATTTATAAAGCACACAACAGCCCTTGGGCATCATGGCACTGTTACAGAAAGCTTCCTTAGTTACATAAGTGCTTACAAACATACATGTTACCTAACCCAATGTTGCAGAGCGGCAGCAGCATACAAATGCAAAACATCAGTTAAGGTGGCACAAACATGTCGCCCAGCCCCATGTTGCAGGGCGGCAGCAAGACAACAGATGCAAGAGTCAAATCCGTCGGAAAAAACATGGTGCCTACCCCATGTTGAAGCGTGGCAGCAACACAACAGGTGCAAGAGTCTAATCCGTGGGCAAATACATGGTGCCATGCCTGACAGGTGGCAGATACTGACCTTGTAGAGGTACAGACCAATGTATACATTTTAGTTTCATGACCCGATGCTGTAGCAGAGACAGTCATGAGCCAAGTATGGCTTTCATGTGAATGGCTCTCTCCTAACCATGTGTGTCTTCCGGGGGCACTGGCATACTGGCCATATTGAGAAATAAATCTCAGCTGGTTGAAAATCCCTCTACAGAGATCAACGTTGCTGGGTTAATGTTCCTGATGTGTGTGTGTGTGTGTGTGTGTGTGTGTGAGAGAGAGAGAGAGAGAGAGAGAGAGAGAGAGAGAGAGAGAGAGAGAGAGAGAGAGAGAGAGAGAGAGAGGGAGAGAGGCGCGCGTGCGCGTGTGCCACGCCATCTGTTCGTATCGCAGCTGGCTTCCACTTCCACTTCTCACTCGGGCTGCCATTCTCTATAACAGAGAGTTCTCACTCTGCTCATATAATTGTTAATGAGACAGTAGTCACTTTTCTTCTGACAACTGCTTGGGGATGTGTTTACGTTTTTACTACTTTTTTATTGTCCTCCATATTGTATGGCAGGCTCATCAGAGTGCTGAAAGGTGAAAATATTTTTTTTATGGAGAAACACCTGGGATTCACAGAAAAGCTGTTATACTTTTAATATGACAGCACAGTGTTTATCAGCAGAGTTCTTGCACTTTAAATGGGTGCTTACTGCTTTAATTTAAATTAGGTACTACAATTAATCAACAAGGTTGGCATGCTTATAAAGGACAGTAGCAGCACTTTCAGCATAGCAACTATGTTTGACATTTGAAAAAAACAGGACTTCTCAGTAGGTCTGCATTACTTTCAGTACTGTTGCGGAGGAGCATTAGGGACGCTGGACCTTTAAGAGGAACCTGGATCCGAGGTGGGAGTACACGTCGGGGCAGGGCGGAAGGGGCAGGAGCTGAGATAAAGCTATGTTAGTTGTAGTATGAAGGAGAGTAAATGAGGTTTACTATCAGAGTGGCTCTGTGTCATTTGTATAAAGTGGATGATCTCAAAACCACTCAAAACAACTCCTGACGCGGTGTCCTGCGTGAACGTGCAGGGGTCCTTCCAGGTTGCAGCCAGCAGGGTCTCAGAAGTGAATAAAAAAGCGGCAGCTCAGCGGGGGGGGGTGGGGGAGAAACACCTGGTGCCGTCAGATGGTGTGAGGACACACCGCCAACCCCACTACAAGGAGCCCAGCAGTGGCGGAGTGACCGTGCGGTGCTGGAGTAGGTGAGGACACCCAGGCCTGAAGGGAGTCCCATGCGCAGGCAGTGCTCAGAGTGAGCCGCTACGCAGCTGTAGGTCTGCTGGCTATCCACTGCAGATCCCGCCCAGAGTGGCACACGCCCATTAAACTAAGAAATTAATACGAAGGTCCGGGCAATATTAAAGGAAAGGAAATGAAACGAAGTTCCATAGGACAGGGGCACGTGCAAGATAGACAGGCACTACAATTACGGAAAGTAACAAGGCAGCTAGGCCCAGGCCACCAGGGACACTGTTAAAGCCCAAGAAGGGGGCCTGTGCACCCAGAAGACAAGAGACAAGAGGAGGTTGGACAGGGGCCAAAAGCCACAGGACAAGAAAGGAGCAAAGACAGGAGAACAGAAAGGTGGGACAAGCAGGGTTGTGCACAGGTGACAGCCACCAGGGAGCCTGAGGAGGAGTCTACACACCGCAGTGGAAAGAAGGAAGGCATAGAGGAGGCCAGAGGTACAAGAAGAGAGAACCTAAGGAAGCAGACATGACTGGGTGAGGCAGGTAAAGGTCCAACCTTACCGGCGCAGACATGGTTGACAATGCCCAAGAAGCCACTGACCCAAGGGTTCAGGTAGCTGCCATGACTGGCAGTTCACCAACAGCTGCATTCTTGAGGAGACCAGGACCATTCTTACTACAGCCACAGCACAATCAAGGGCCAAGATGGGAAAAATGGCTTGAGGAATTTAACACCTTTATCAGAGCAGTGGGGGACCACGGTTCACCGGACATGAGTGTCATTTTTACCAACCTTGAAAGAAAAGAAATAAAAGGAATCTTGAAGATGGTACCGCAGCAGGAGAGGACCACATATGACATGACTATTGCAACTCTGAAAAAGAACTAATAGTTCTGTCCAATAGGGACTACGAGAGGTACTCTTTCAACCAGTGTGCTCAACTGCTCACATGAGACAATAGGTGAATTTGTCATCCGGCTTCAGAAATAAATCACATACTGTGACTTCGCCAACTTATCCAATGACAAGGCAATCAGGCTTCAGATCATAGAGGGCACCACGTCATCCGTATTTAGGAAGCACCTGCAGAGGAGGCCACTCACACTCACAGAGATCATCAACCTGGCATCAGTGTATAAGAGAGTGGACGTTGAAGTCGCAGCCACAGAGGATCCCAGGAAATCTGACAACGTAGCAGCAATACAGGTCACACTGTCACCCGGGCCCAGGAACCAGAGTGGTCCACCCAGACAAATCCATGGCAGTCCCTTTCAGAGACACCAGGAGGACAGACAATGTTACCAATGTGGATTTGAGTTTCCCCACTGAGGACAGTGTCCCGCGATAGGACAGATGTGCATGCAGTGAGTCTGAGAAAATTACTTCCAGGCTATGTGCATGGAAAGATCAACAGCTTTCTAGGGATACAATTCCCCACTGTCTCAGCCAGCACGTGGATGCCAAGCATTGCCCAAGAGAACAGAGGGAATGGCAGCAGACAATACCAGGGACCACATTTTCAAAGACCCCGACAAGGTCGATCCAATGCCCCCTTTGCACTCCAAGCCAATATGATCCAGGTGAGAGAAGATCTTAGTCTGCAGAGACCCAACAATACACAGAGGAGACCGAATACCCTCAGGGAGAGAAACATCCAGACATGTATGAACCCTGAAATGTGGTGACCCATATGAAAACCCGCCCATCAGTTGAGGATGACTACGCCCAGAGTGACCGCTACAGCAGGGAATATGTGTGGCTGATCAGCGCAGAAGCAGATGACGGCAGTGCCCTGAGAATGACTATCCCAACTAGGGGGGCAGAGCCGCCAGTTTATTGTTGACAAGGAAGCCACCGTCAATGCAATCAATGCAAAAGTCCACCAACTGATAAAAGAACTGTACCCACTTACTCCCTCCCATGCCAGGATTTTCCAGTGGTGAACCGAACACCCGCTCCAGTCTACTCGAAACTTCTGGTGCGACCTGCACCACCAACTTCGAAAAGTCTCAGCAGGGATCCACATGATCCAACGCCCCATGACAGGATGATGCCTACTGAGCTACCACACCACCTCAGCCCTGGCCCTCATTGACATTCAATATGACCACTCAGAGATCATCCAGGGCCACCTAGTGGGCAAGAGGCATGTGAACGTGATGGTTGCCCAAAAACGGACACTTCAACACATACAGGAGCAATTCCTGGTGCTCTTTGAAGGCGTCGGCATGCTGAAAGACGCAGGAATAATGCTCCAAGTGGACCTGGCTATGCCATCGGCTCCACAACATCCACGCAGAGTGGGCATCCATCTGCAAGCGCAGGAGTCCAAAGAACTTCAACTTCTCCTCGATAACGAAATCATTGAATGAGTGAAAGGTTTGACACCGTGGGGTGGTACCGAAGGACAACGGACATATCCAGCTGTGTGTCGACATGCTTATGCAAGAGGACATGATCATTCGGCTTAACCAGGCGGTGAGGTTCTCAAAGCTCGACCTTAACCAGGGCTTTCCCTAGCTAGTCATCCACCCGGAGTCCAGACCTATTACTACATATGCTACTCAGGACGGGCTTTTCCGCTACAAGAGGCTAAACTTTGGGATATTGTCTGCTGCAGAGAAACTATCTGTCAGTTAATCTCACCAGTGATGGCTGCATTTAATTACAGCATTGATAACTTGTTGTTTGGGAGGGCCCGGATGAAACATGACAAGACACTGCTCGATGTGTGTGAGATTCTGCAGACGGCAGGCCTTACCCTCTTTGGGGCCAAATGTGACACGCCCAGTTTGAAATTATTCGGGCACATTTTCTCCAACCAGGACATGACGGCTGACCCAGACAAGATCAGTGCCATTATGAATCTAGCCCCTCCAGAAGATGTCGTAGAACTCAGGTCAGTTCTGGGCATGATGGGGTACTGTGCGAGGTACCTCCCAATCTATGCCAACCTCAATGCCCACTTCAGAAAATGCTAAAGAAGAACTCGCCATTTGAGTGGTGTGCTGACTGCAGGGATGTTTTTCATACAATCAAAGATGAACTTGTCACCAGTCGCAGACTGGCTTACTTTGACCCCAAGATGTATGCCGAAATCACTGTCGATGCCAGCCCCATTGGCCTGAGGGCAATTTTGGGCCAGTGTGACTCTGAGTCACAACCGCAAAAACACATTGTGACCTACGCCAGTAGGGCTCTCATGCTCCCACCGAGAGGGCATACTCACAGGCCGAGAAAGAGAGCTTTGCAGCTGTGTGGGCCTGCGAGAAATTCCACCACTTTGTGATTGGGTGCCGGTTCACCATGGTGACAGACCACCAAGCGCTCCTGTGCCTGTTTAGGAACCCAAAAGACCCGAGTGCCCCCATGGATTGACAGGTGGGGCATCAGGCTTCAGGAGTATGACTTTTGCATTGTTCACAAGCAAGGGGGAAGTTTGATCCAGCGAACTACTTGTCCAGACACCCAGGGGGGGCTGGCGAAAGACACGCTAGAGAAAGAAGTGGAGTACTACATCCAATATCATTCAGAAAATGTCTTTCTCCGATGCTCAACCTGGCAATGTTCCCCGACAAGAGCAAGGGCTACACCATCATCAGAGCTGCAGTTCGCCTGACCAACTATCACAAGTGGAGAAACTTTAGGAGCGAGCTTCAGGTGACGAGGAAGGCTTACATGACGTTAATTGAAAGAATGGCCAAGATACATGGAGAACTAGCCTCTGCCGATCAATGGATACTGCTGAGGGGAAGTTTCCTGGTGGTGCATAAGGACATCATGAATCTGGGGCAGAAGAGCCACAGGTTCCTCGCTAAAACGAAGAAGATCTTACGTGACCATAAGTGGTTCCCATACATGGATGTGCTGGTAGACGACATTCT
Source organism: Ambystoma mexicanum (assembly GCF_040938575.1). Lineage (NCBI taxonomy): Eukaryota > Metazoa > Chordata > Amphibia > Caudata > Ambystomatidae > Ambystoma > Ambystoma mexicanum. The sequence goes on along the minus strand of NC_090932.1, from coordinate 286,674,168 downwards.
CACACACTGTCAGGCATGTCAGCGGGCGGCAACCGCTATAGCCCCATGTCCCCTCGGGGTTGTGCCGCTTCCCCAAGGCCTGTGGCAAAGGATCGCTTTGGACCTCTAGGGGAAGGGGCACATCTACTCGTAGCCATAGATGAATACTCTGGCTTCTGGGTCGTAAAGCAAGTGGCGTTGACAACATCCCACAGCATAGTGGGGATACTCGATGAGCTGTTCAGCAAATGGGGCATGCTGAAGGTGGTGAAAACAGACAATGGACCTTCATTCCAGAGCCAGGATTTCAGAATTTTTGCAGCACGTGTGGGCTTCCAGCAACAAAAGGTCACGCCGCTGTGCCCACAAGCTAAAGGGATGGTGGAGCGCTTCATGTCCACCATCAAGCAGACCCATCAAAAAGCACTCATTGACCAAGTACCATTCCCACAGGCCTTGTGCCAGATGATGCAGAGCTACAGAAACACCCCACACGAGGCCATGGGAAAGACCCTGATGAAAATCAAAATCTGCTATAAACCCAGAATCCGTCTCCTGCAATTTAAGGACTATACTGAGAAGCAGGATGCAGAGATCAGAGAGAAAGATGCCAAGAGGAAGAGAAAGGTGAAGATGTGGGCCGACCACCACAGAGGAGCACGAGAGATACAAATGCTGATTGGAGAAGAATTTCTCGTCCGCCAGAAGCAGCAGCGGAAAACTGTCGCCCAGTAAGACCAGCACCCCTTCTAAGTAACAGAGGTCAAGGGATCTATGATCAAAGCCAAAAACGAAGGGCGTGAAATAACCAGCAATGCGTTGTTCTTCCGCAAGCTCCACACCACACCCACGGACTCCGAGGGTCAGCCGAGATGCAAGGAAGGTCCCATTGAGTCTGAGGAAGGGGACTGTATGGACACCTCCAAGGAGCCACCTGCGAGGAATTGATGTGTATAAGAGAGACTGGAGCCATAAAGTCACAGGAGTCACCAGGGAGATCCCGATGGGACATCCAGAGACCCCAACGATTGAGGAGATGTGAGACGTTCCATGGCAAGTAGGGGGGAGATGTTGCGGAGTAACATTTGGGGATGCTAGACCTTTAAGAGGAGCCTGTGGCAGGGAGGGAGGATACGTGGGAGTGGGGAGAAAGGGGTGCGAGCAAAGGAATGTGCAGGGTAGACTCAGTTCAACTCTTAACATTGTTGACTTACAAGGGGTACAAGGTGGAAAACGACAAGTTACAATATTGCCAGGAAGAGGTAGTATACTTGGGACAGATAATATCTATGGAAGGGTGGAAGATATCACCAGAACGAGTAGAGGCAATACACAGGACCCCACATCCCTGCACAGTGAAGAGATGCAGCAGTTCCTGGGATTGTGCAATTATTGCAGGGCATGTGTGTTCGACTACTCCACATTCACAAAGCCACTCCTGCAGGCACTCAAAGAAGCACAGAAAGTGAAAATACCCATAAAATGGACTTCTGAAATTAACGTGAAATTTGCTGAGCTCAAAGAGGTATTGGCCCATGTGCCAGTGTTGGCAACCCCCAATTAAAAGGACAAATTCTACTTGTTCTCCCATTCAGATGGCTCAGTGATGACAGCAGTCCTCATGCAGAAGAAACCACAGGCACAAAAGCCCCTGGCCTACTATAGCGGTCTCTTAGACCCAGTAATGCAGGGACATTTTCCCTGTGGGCAGGCACTTGTGGCTGCAGCGTTTGCTACAGAAAAGGTGGCAACGATAACGATAGGGTGTCCAGAAGTTTCTTACGTGGAACACTCCCTTTTTGCCATATTGCAAAAATCAAAAAGGTCTCTCACCACACAGGGGGCTTCAGATTATGAGATTATATTGACAAACCCAGGCATTGAGATTGTTTGATGTCATGTGGTGAACCCAGCCACCTTCATTGCAGAGCCAGCTGAACCCAGGTGTGGAGGGAAGGGTACTGTCATGCTCACCTGAATCTCTGCAGGAGCGATGGATTCCTTCGACCTCTGCTCTGCTCTCCCCTCACCCGGAAACCAACTCTTTCTCCCTCCACCTGCAAGATAAATTGATGGGTTTATAATAGTGCCCACACCCAGAAATCCTCCCTCGAGACTCCCCTTTGGTTCAAGAGCTATGTCTAAAGGGGGGCTCACCTCTTGGTTTAGGAAGGTGGGCTCTCCGTCCTGGCTCTGCAGGGGCACTATGATGCGGGCAGGGTGGTTGTTGGAAACGTTCAAAAGTCCCGAATAATGTTCCAGGGTCAGTTACTTCACTGGACCCTTTGTGCTGCGATTCTGGTGAGTATAATGTCCAAATGTCCTTGGGTATCCCAGTTGCTTCACTGGGTTAGCAAGGGAGAAGTGCAGGTTTGTATTGCCGCTGCGGGTCTTGCCCACTGAGTGTCTATAAACACTAACCCGTCTATCTCTGTGTCTTTTCTTTCCTTTTCAGATTGTCAACAGAAAACTCAGAACGGGCGGTGAAGATCAGAAAACCCGTAACCCAGACGGGCGGTGGAGATCAGAAGGACCGCGGGTGAAGAATGAAGCTGCCGACACGTCAGAAAGCCGCGGAAAGGTGAGTAGAAAACTGGCACTGTACTAATGCTTCTGTTCTTTTCTCTTTCAGATGCGGAGCTCGTAGCAGTGAAAATGAAGACCCAGCCGGGCGCCGGAACTGCAGGTAAAGCCATAGAAGACTCCGGAGATCGAGATCAGGTAAGCGCGTGCTCAATGCAACAGAGGAACACACGAATCAAGTCTTGTTCTTTGCGTGTGGCTTTTATAGAGAGCCTCGCCCAAAGACTGAAGCGTTGCATTAGTTCTGGATTGGCCAAAAAGGGGTCCATGCTAGTGGAACAGGAAGTCTCATGTTATTCTATGGCCGCAGGGGTTTTCATTGCCTGACATGGATATTAGTCCTGTTTTTGCTCTCCATGCTTTCACCCACAATGCACCTGCCTGTCTTTCTTTCTGCCTACCATGAACTGGATATGAGGGAGACTTGATAATGTCACCTAGTCTAGTACCCATGACAGGTACTAATGATATTTGCAGGGGAAAAGGGGAATTGGGGGACAAAAACACAGAGCATTTTAACACACTACCCATTGTACAGATAAGTGACCTACCGAGGGAAGCTCCCCAGGAGGAAAAGGATGTATGGATAGAGAGGGGATGATATCACTCTCCATTGACTTTGTTTGAAGAAAGAACAGCACAGAAAAACCAGGGATGCCCAGGAAATTCTCGCCAATAGCATTGGTGCAGCTCCATTTTCCCAAGCATGAGTCCAAAGAACATGTAGCAGCAAAAAATACATGAGGGGTGGTTTGTCCCAAAACTCTGTGACCTGGCTGCAGAGTTTACAGGGAACTGTCTGGTATGTCAACAGTTTTTGGCAGGCCATACAATAAGAGGAACACTACTGTAACGGGAAGAGCCCTTCAGGCACTTGCATATTAACTACATCAATATGCAAGATAGGTGTGACTCCTATAGGTACATGTGTGTTGTTGTCTGTCCTTTTACACATTGGATTGAAGCAGGACACTGTGCTCAAATGCTGCAAAGTTGCCAACAAAATTCTTAGTGCAGGAGGTGTTTTCCAGATGGGGCATATGTGATGAACTAAGGTCAGATAATGGGCACCACTTTACGAATGACCTATTCAAGGAGGTTACAAACCTCCTGTGGATAAAGCACTGCCTCTACACAGTGTACCGCCCCACAAGAAAACAGTGTGGCAGTGTGACTAAATGGCCTGCTTAAGGAACACTTAGCAAAGCTAACAACAATGTTGGGCAAAAATATGCTCTATTGATCCCTTAAGCACTTTTTGCATTACGTAACTCACATGGCACGGATCAGCATTTGACTCCACATGAAATTGTTACTGGCAGGAGAATGCATGTGCCCTCCTCTCTTGCACATACAATTTCAGATGCAGACACAACTGCATAGTTTCTGGGGGAAGAATTCAACATATATTTGACTGAACTCACTGAAGCATTGAAATATGTCTCGTCAGGTTCAGCGACAAACTAGCCAGCCGGCCAATGAAACAACACCCACAGGTGTACACAACGAGGACACATTTACACAAGTGATACGCCTCTATCCAAGAGACAAGGTGTATGTCTACAAATTTGTGTGGAAATGGCGAGAACCTAGATTTATTGGACCCCATGAAGTCATTTATTCGACACCTACAACAGTTAAAGTGAAAGAAAGAAGAGCATGCATCTGCATGTCAGACATTCCCAGAGACAACAGCATCACCCCCTCTGGAAAGGAAGAGAGGGGACCAACTTGATGAGAAGTATGCACCAGTTATCGCTTACACCTTTTCCTGCATTAGACTTTACAGTAGGCCCGTGGATGAGGAGAACAATGGGCAGGGCTACAGAGGGGGGAATGAGAAAAATATTTAAAAAGATGTGCTTTTGTTAGGGGTTGGACTATTTTGCACTTTTCTGCTGCTTCACTTTCTTCTCTGGTTTCTATTGCTTAAAGAGTCAGGCAACATGCCAAAAGAAAATGAAAAAAGTATGTGAGCCAAAAGAAGTGTATTGAACGTAGACACATTGAAGGAGACGATTGGGGTGGGGGGTGGCAGGATATGGCATCTGGGAACATGTGGTATGAGGAAATGAAATGTGTGGAGTGAGAGGGGGCTAATGGTACCTCCTATGTGTGCTCCCTTATCCCACACAGAGGGGCACCCAAACCATTTTTGCCCTGAAAAGTAATGAGATTAGGGCCCTTTAGGAACGTGAATGCGTAATGGATGGATCACAGAGATAAATTCTGAGTCCAAATAACCAATCCAACTCAGAAAGATGTCAAATTACTGTTTTATTAACAATTATCTAAAACAGGGAGTTAAAACAAACATCAACGGACATACGCACAATTTCTCTCAGTGATCTTGTCACAAAACATAGATTTTATACTAAAAATAGGTGACGTCATACTACATGGCAATAAGGAAAAACCTATTAAGGGTCAGGATTGGCTTAAGGGGAACATCTAAGTATATCTTCTATAGGAACTAGGATTGTAATTGGCTTCCCACTCTCAGCAGGACAACATATGCCTACCTGTAAAACATGCCATCTTCAGAAACATTTGATACACAGTTTCTCATTGGTGGTCAAACTATAAGGTCCTTCGTTTTTTGTGAACCATTTCAATTGGTTGGCACACATGTGCCAGGTCTGGAACATTCAGTTCACTTAGCAGCACGTAAGCCCAGAACCAGGTGCAAGGAGATGGGACATGACGTTACCTCCCCACCCAATTAGCCCAGCATCTCTCATTGCCCATGCCTTCTGCCATGAAGAGTGTCTTTGAACTTGGCCTTTCAAAGTATCCTTGGCCCTCATTAGGACTCCGGCACTAAACCATGGTGCTATTAGCACCATGGTCCATGCCGGAGTCCGCCATGGAGAAAGGGGGAATTACCACCCCATTCCAAGGTTGGTGGGGCGGTAATTCCCCCTTTCTCCATGGCCCTTCCCCATTCCCATTTTTGCCCCATAGGGCTCAAAGGGAATGGGGAAGGCGGCAATTACGGTACCGCAAATTGCGGTACCGTACTTGCCATCAAGGTCCCTTTGCGGGTCCCTACTTTAACGGCTGGTCCAGACCAGCCGTTCAGGTCGGGAGCCGCAAAGGCAAGAGAAATAAAGGAGAGTTTTCAGGACAGCGGCAGTGATGGACCAATGGTGGGGCTGTGGATCGAAAGCATATGCCCAGCTGCCTCCAGACTGGAGAGGAGTGTGCTCCCTTGTCACACTCCACAGCCCTGCATTGATCGTGCCTCAAGTAGATTTATTATCCATTAAGGACCACTCTGCATTACTGAAAGGAAGATGATGGGCACCATGAGGACAGGAGTGCACCATGAATAGGGGGAAAAGGAGCAGTAACTACTTGTCAGAGGAGTCCTCACAGATTTTGGATGCAATCTCACCCTACTTCAGATTGTTTACTAAGACATCTGTCTTCTTTGCCTCACTGTTGCCCCCTGGAGTGCAAGCAACCACTAACGGCAAGTGGCTGCAGATTGCCAGGTATGAAGTGCTACAGCTAGCAAATGCAACTGAGAAAGAATTGAATGCAGTAAGGGAAGAACTTTGTGCACTACGACTGGTAGCACTTCAGAAAAGATTTGTTCTAGACATGCTAACAGCAGTTCAAGACGGTGTCTGTCACAAGATCGGCAGCAGTTGCTGCACTGCAACACCCGCCGGCAATGGGATGGAAATTTTCACCCTCCATCTAGAGATGACCATAAAGACACATGACATCACACCTGCCAGTTGGTTAGACTCACTGCTTGCCTGGATACCAGTGTGGCTGGCTGTGATATTTAAAGTAACTGTCCCCATGCTCGTCTTAATGCTCGTCATCTTCTGTGCAGGACAGTTGATTCTAAAAAACTGTAATTGCGCTATGATATTGAGAGAGAGAGAGTGACCAGGTTGTGGATGCCCAAAACGATAAGCAAAGAAATAGTGGAAAAAAGTGTGTGGATCGATAGATAGATCGAAGGGGGGAATGCAGAGAAGGTGCTGATTCAGCGTTGCCATGGGGGGCATACCTACCTGCTACAGGAACAATGGGAGCAGGGACGGGGCACCCCGAGATGGGATAGGATCCCATTGACAGCTGTAATAAAGGTTTTCTGGGCACACGTGCAGCTTAAGAGGTCTTGGGGCAAGATCAAGGTGGGGTGCTCAAGGGGGGTATGGGGGTCTTTGGGAGCGTGGGGTAGGGGTAGGAGTATGAGGTAAAACTAACATAATACAAGGGGAGCCACATAGCCACCAATATGGGGTGAAAACCACAGGTAAATAAATCATGTGGATTTAACACAGAGAGGCCCTGCATAGCGGGCAGTCAAAAACTTCACACGCACTCTTAAGCAACGGGATGCTGGAGGAATGTTGAGAGCGGGCTATTCCCGGGAGACAGCAGTCACTGGGCAAAGGGACCAGCAGATACAAGGTCAGTGAACCAGGCACTCAGCAATCAATGGGACCGGAGAGAATGACTCACATTACACAAATAAAAACATGCTTTGGCAGGTACAGGCACAGTTTGGTCAGCGGTTTCAAATTGCCCCTTGGCAGGTGGGCCTGGGAAGAAGGGTGCGGGATGAGGGGACGACACGGGAAGGAGCCAGTTGGCAGGTGAGTTTTGGTGTCCCTGAAAGGCAACAAGAACATTGTGTTCTCGCTGTGGTCTACAAGGCTTCCCACAGGCTCAGGATGTCTTGTGCTTCTTATGTGTGCTGACCAATGGCAGAATAAAGTTCCGGAGATCAGCACGATTATGTATTGCAAATCATAGTTATTTGTGGGTCTGAGCGGGAAAAACCCCACAGAGATGGTGGTGAACAGAGGGGTCAAGATTGCTCCAATCATCTCTGATTAACCTATGTCTATTTATAGGAGACTGACGTAGTCCCACCAATCAGCTTTGTAGGATGTTTAATATTTTTCAGCATTAATCTCAACTGTTTCTGATTATGCAAATAACGTTTAACCCTATAAAAGATCTGAACGCAGTGGGCGGTGTTGTCAGCTCCTTTCAATCAGTTCTGTTCCACTATGCTGTTTGATTTGTGCTCACCTAGCTGTAATAAACAACGTTACTTCTTGCTTGGTGTACGCTCCTTTTTGGATTCGTTCTGGTATCCTAGTGATTATGCGTTTGTGGAGGACGCCTGATACACATGCCTCTCCAATCAAGTGGTATTGGCCAAAAGATGTTTAGGAATAACCAGCAGCATTTTGGAATCTGTCAGGATCCCTTAAGGACCTGAAGAAAATCCTTAGCACCATTGAAGTGTGAAGTACTTGGAATGCAGGGTAATTCTGTCTGGCTTCCTCTTTATATAGAACCAAGACAGGATATAGTTTGCCAAGTAATTCCCGATCATACAATCCGAGTACCAGCAATATGCAATAAGGGACAGACTAACAGCCTCATTAAGAGTTTGGCGGTATTCTGCCAGTAAATCAACCAAAATACCATCAAACTCAATTAACGGTACCACCACTTGCTGTGGTACAGTTACCACAGGATTACAAGTGGCTGTAACTCCCCATTTTGGAGTCCATCGGACACCATGGGGATTTTTGCGGGATTTAACGCTGGCAGAATTACTGCACATTCATTTCGCCAGCAGTAAATCTGCCAAAAATGATAATTTTGCCGGTGCCGGAGAAGTGGCAGTAAAGGAATTAATGCCACTTTTTTCCCATAAAGCAAAACTTGTAATGCGGCACTAAGTCCCTCTCCATGCCGAGTGGACGTGCCAACAGATGTCCTCTCAATGAAATGTGTACCACACACTTAATTGACATCATTGCTGTTCTCCCATTTCACTTGTAAAGATTTAATTCGCCTCAGAAGAATATAAGGATGAGGCGGCTCATCAGTGTCCAAACTTTGTCCCCTCAGGTTACAGACCTATTCCTTCCGTTGGCTTCGAAACCGCTCTACCATCATGCTTTGACAGGTCCATCAAAGCATCCTTGCCTTCGTGGGAACTGGAAATATATTTAAAAAAAAGTTATTTATGCAGAAAGAATGTTTATTCAGGTAAGAGTGTCAGACTCCTCTGATGCGCATAGAGCGGCTTCCGGGCCATCAGCGTGACAGCCTTCGGTGTCCTTAATGTGAAGCAAATTCTCATTCCTGACTGTGGCGAGAAAGGCAGAAGCCTCTGTGTTTAATATTAATAGCCCTGCTCCGGACTCTGCTTTTCCCGCTCGGGTTTTAAGTGCAGAACTGTCTCACTGCATCTCCAGCCAATTGACCACACTGGATTGTTCTGTGACATCAGAGATGGAGGAGGCCAGGCAAGCGATGGATCAAGGGAATAAAAAGAAGCTTTCCCCCAGCAGGATGCGGCTTTAGTAATCATCAGTGCGAGCCAAGAAAATATGGGGAAAGCGTGAATGTTAAGCACCAGTCTGCTAAGGCATTCAGAGCAGCGTTTATGAAGAAACGGCGCAATGCATCTATTTTTTTTTGTAACGTTTTGTGTAGGGCGGTATGCAGGCAAAAGTCATCTTCCCAGCGCTGCAGGTGCATTATGCTGGTTGCAGTGCAGAGGGTAAAGGTTGAAACGTAAGCACATATTGGTATTAGAGGCAGGGCCCGTTCTAGGGTTACTAGGGTATCCACAGAAAATAATTGGGGGCAAATTGGTGCTACAGTAGCACTGTAAGCTGAACATCTCGGTTAATTGCCAGAGAAAGGCATGATAAAAATGAACTTTGCCTAGGGTGGCATTACACGAACTGGGACAGAATGTATTCTATTATTGCCAGTCTTGGATGTCCAGTGCATACTTGAAGTTCAGCCCCTGTAAAACCGAATTCCTACTCTTTACCAACAACACCAATACCCAGACATACAGACTTGGCTATCAACCATGACCTCTGAGGGCTTCACACCTGTTTTCACCTCCTGCGCCAAGTCCCTCGGGTTCCACATTGACAAACACCTCTCCTTCAAGACACACATAGCTAAGAAAACTCAGACAGCTTGGTATCAACTCTCCCTCTTGTGAAAAGTCAAGCCCTTCTGCCCTGTGGACAGCTTTAGATCCACTGTTCAAGCACAGGTACTATGCCACCTGGATGGGGGCAATGCACTCCTTGAAGGCCTCCCGTCATCCTTCCTTTTGCCCCTGAGAAGTGTCCTAGATGCAGCCACATGCCTCATCAAGGGTCTACCCAGATACAACCACATCACCCCAGCCCTCATCCACCTTCACTGGCTCCCCGTGCATGCACAAATCACCTTCAAGTCTTGCAGCATCATCTATAAGGCAGTTGCCCTCAAGTCACCCAGCTACCTCGTCGAGAAACCAGAAGCCAGGTCACATGCAGACTTGAAATCTGCCACGTCAAAAAGGAAAGGACCAGAAAACAAGCCTTCTCTGCCTATGCCCCAAGACTATGGAACCTCCTCCCTGTTGGTATTAGACTCGTCCCCACACTCCTAAAATTCAGAAAAGATCTCAAGACCAACCTCTTCAGGGAGTCTCTGCTCATCAACACCTAGGCCATCACACCGCCCCTCGTGCCACTTGACTCACTAAAGGCCGTCTGCCTCTCTCCTCCCTGCCACCCAGTACAGCTGTATCCCTCTTCTGTCCGCCTCAGTATTCTACCCCTGCTGTGTATCTGTTCTGTTGTTACCATTGAAAAGAGCTCTGTTATGCAACTGTAATGTTGTACACCTCTGTAAAACACTACATTATGGGCCTCATTACACGGTAGGCGGTGAGCCATGGCACTATTAGCGGCATGGCTCATGCCAGTAAAATACCAGCACCGCCTTGGAGGGTTGGAGGAGCGGTAAATCCCTCTTCCACCATTGCCCTTCCCCATTCCCATTTCTGCCCCATAGGGCTCTATGGGAATGGGGAAGGCGCTAATTACGGCACCGCAATTTTGCGGTGCCGTAATTAGCTCCGAGGTCCCTTTGCGGGTTGGATTTTAACGCCTGCAAAAAGCAGGTGTTAAATCCCCCAACCCACAAAGGGACCTCGTAGTAAGGCGGTAAGGATTTACCGGTACCAGTATTTTACCAGTACCGGTAAATCCTTACCGCCATCCGTGTAATGAGGCCCTATGTATCTGTATTAGTGTATACCTCTGTAAAGCGCTCCGTTGCTTCTCAAAGCTAGGTCCATGCTCAATAAATATAATAATAATAATAATAATAATAATAATAATAATAATAATAATAATAATAATAATGTAGAAAACCTTGAAGGTAAATCAATAAATTCAGACATAAAATAGATAGGGGTTTGGGTTGGGATATTTATTACAGCTGGGATGTGAGGGAGGGCTGTGGGGGTCTCTCCCGACATTTAAAATTGTTTTGTCACAGATCCCATAACACCTGCTGGAACAGTACATTTTCAGCTGTTTGCTGAACTCAACATAGAGTGAAAGGGGGGGTGAAAGGGGTGGTCCAAGCTCTCTTGACTTTTAACTTGTAGGCGCCCAATCAGGTCCGTTTGTAAGAAGGAGTTTTTTTGTGGTTTTGGGTAGGTCACCGGATCGCAGGGAAATATTTTGGTGTGTAGTGTTGGATTGTTTTTGGGATGCAGATGCAGTCTCAACTCTGATCCCAGTATGCTCTTTGGGGAAAGCAGGACATCTTAAATGGAAGATGATTTTTAAGCAGCAGCCAGATCTGAGATTTGAGTGGCCATTCTGCCTGGCCCCCTTGTTTTACTTCCATCATTTTCCTGTTTACTGTGTTTTCGTACTATCTAGTACTGCCAGTTTTTTTTTCTTTTTTGAAGCCCAGTCTTTAAGCATCTGCAGAAATAGGTTAAAGGAACACAATATTATCTTTATGGTTAATGACCCAAATTACCTACAGGTACTAACGAGTATACCAACTCTTTAGTTAACAAATGCATACACTGGATCAGGCACAAATGAGGGTGCAGTTCTATGATTTGGGAAGATATGGTGAAATGTTCTAGACATCATGCTACAAACCTTCCCAATAAAGATCACATTTGTATAAAATTTGGAAACAGCTATCGAGTGGAGGGTTTATTGTCATTGGACCTCATTACGAGGTTGGAGGTAGCCATGCCGTTTTTGCCGGCCTGGCTACCCCCAAACTCGGGTCCGGCTCCGGGTCCCGCGAAAGGAGAATTAACGGCCCATTCTGACTTCGGTGGCCCGGTAATTCCCCTTGCGCGGGGCCCGGAGCCAGTACGTCCCCATTCCCATTTGAGATCCCATTTGAGCCCCCATAGGGCTCAATGGGAATGGGGAGGATGGTAGCAGCAGTACCATTCATAACAGTACCGTTGCTACCAACCAGTCCTGCTCGCGGGTGCCGCTTTGCAGAGCGGCACCAACGACCGGAACTCGTAATGTAGCGGTATGGTAAGTTGTTGTCTTACCCCCACGATCGTAATGAGGCCCATTGAGTATAGAACATTTCCATCGGATGGCATCACTGCTGAATTAAGACCAATCCATTTCAACCTTCAGATAGGGTAAATGAGGATAGTGAAGGACCCGTTTTCAGTTCTCTGATGGATCCCAATGGTGCAATCATAGGGCATAGAGTTGATCTCAGGGGGATGATAGGGAATAGTGTACCCACCGAAGCAGATGATGGAGGTATTGACCTGGTTGCAGTTGACTGACACCCAAGGGGTAGCCAGGACCAGAGCAGATGCCCCTAAAAGGGTGCTATGTGCAAACATCGCTCCATTTTAGTTTTCCATTTCGTCATGGAATTTCGCTAGCCTGGCCAAAAATATTCTAGACAATAGTTTGTGCCAATTTATCAGACAATATCATATTGTTTGCTAGCATGAAATCTGGATCACCTCTGAGTTTCCAATACCAGGATATACATGTTATACTATTAAGGCCTTCAAAGGGAAGATGGGAAGACCTAGTGGAAGTTTGTTAACATTGGTAAATCAAGTCATCAATGCTACCATAGTATCCCCTAATGCAGGTTCCCTAGGCCTGCAAGAATTACAACTTCAATAGAAATATGGTACCAGACTGCTTCGATTGGATTTATTCATTTATTGTATTTATTGTTTGCTTGTTAGGCACTTATACAGCAAGTAAAATACTGTTTTAAAGCACCCAGATGGCGAGGGGAGGTAACAAGGGAACACAATACATTGCAAAACACAATATTTAATAGGAGCATTGGATGGAAAAGGAAGAAAGGACAAAACTACTATGCCTTGTGAGTATTCAGAACATGCAAGGAAGAGGGCAGAGGGCGTAAGTGCTGGGGAGTCCAAGCTCATGGGTGAGCCAAGATGAAGTGCTTGGGTTGTTGAGTGCTACACGGCCTGGGGGCATGCAAGGAGTAAGTGCCAACTTCCAGGGTGGAGTATTGCTGAGGGTAAACAGGAGCCCGGACAATTGGGTGTGGGAGGTCAGGGGCCCCGAGGATGCATAATGGCCCCAGACACCAATCACAGCAACTGTGGGATTAGCAGAGGAGAGAGGAAGGGTAGGAAGAGGTAAAGTGGAAAGTCTTGAGGAGCTTCCAAAATTTAAGAAATTCCTGCTCAAGGAGCAGAGGTGGGGGGGCTGTTCCATAGGAGAGAGCCAGCTGAGGAAAGCCATCAACCACCTGCCCTCTGCTTAGCAAAATGCTTTACACACAAATAGTTAGTGCCAGAGGAATGTAGTGGTCTAGAGGGAGAGTGTTTAGTAAGACAAAGTTGAAGACAGTGTGGTCCCCGGGCACAGAGAGCCTTGTGGATGATGCAGAGGAATTTGAATTTAATCCGAGCAGCAACCGGGAGCCAGTGAAGACTTTTTAGGGCAGGAGAGATGCAGTCCCTGGGCCTAAGGGCATGGATAGGTCTTGCTGCCCTATTCTGGATTAGCTGGAGGGGTCACAGAGTGGAAGAAGGTAGATTCAGGACGAGGCTATTGCAATAGTCAAGCCTAGAGAGAATACAGGCTTGGGTATCATTGAGCCTCTGGGGGAAAGTAAGAAAAGGGAAAATTCCTTTGAGAAGGAAGAGCTGAAAGTGGGACTTCTTGGCAATGTCCTGAGTGTGAGGGAGGAGGGAGAGAGGGTAGCTGAAGATGACTCCAAGGTTTCTGGCTTCAGAAGAAGGAGCCAGGGGGAGAGCCCAAGGAAGAAGGCCAGAGTGAAGGGAAGAAGAAGGGGACCAGGGGTCCCGACAAGAAGGATCTCAGTTTTACAGGTGTTGTGACAGAGATCATTGGAGGTGCACCGGGATTGGATGGCAGATAGGAAGTCAGGGATGATGGAGTTTGTGCGAGGGTCAGCAGGAAGTTTGAAAAAGATCTGTGTGTCATCTACATAAAACTGGAAGTTGGAGCAGAAGGAAGAGATGAGGCTTGCAAGCTGAGTAAGGTAGATGCTAAAGAGCGAAGGGGAGAGGATAGAACCCTGGAGAACACCACAGGTGGAGAAGGAAGTAGGAGAGGAGAAGGTGCCCAGGATGACTTGGAAAGAGCGGTCAGTTAGGAAGGATGTCAGTCATTCCAGTGCCTGTTCCGAGATTCCAAGGGTATCGTGGAACCTTTGCATGAGGATGGAATGTTTTACTGTGTCAAAGGGAGAGGAAAGATCGAGAAGGATGAGGACAGCTAGGGAGTTGGAGTCACATGTGAGCAGTTCTTCATGGGTGTTCAGAAGAGCAGTTTCTGTGCATCAGGATGCTCGGAATCCAGATTGATGATCATGGAGACCACCTACAAGTTTGGTGTGTGAGTTGAGTTGGGGCAAGCCCAGCTTCTCCAGCAGCTTCCCCAGAAAGGGGGTTATGGAAATAGGGTGCTAGTTGGCAGGGCAGGTAGGGTCTGCTGAAGGTTTTTTCAGGAGAGGGCACACAAGATAGTGCTTAAGGGAGGAGGGGAAAGATCTAATGTCAAAAGAGTGATTGCATAAATCAGCGAGAGAGGGGCCAAGAGAGCCAATGGTATCCTTGATGTTCCTGGATGAGCAAGGGAAAACCTTTTTAGAAGAGACCTTCATGGAGTGGAAAACTCTGGTAACTTCTTCAGGTGTGACAGGGTAGAAGGAGGAGAAGGAGGAAGGAGGAGGGTGAGGGGCCAATGGAGGCAGGGGGGGTGGGATGGGTTGGGAGGGTGGGTAGAAGGGTGTTCAGGATGTCCTGAGTTTAGGTGGCAAAGTGTGTGGCCACTGCGTTGCAGAGGGCCTGGGAAGGAGAAGGGTAGGAGGGCTAGTTCCCTGCAGATCTTGAAAAGTTCTGCTGTGTTGTTGGATGCACCAGAACCCCGTGCCTCTATGTGGGCTCTTTTCTTGGCACGGATGGAGAGTCTGTATTGCCTCTGGAGCAGGTGACAGGCCAGTTTGTCAGAGGATGAGCCTGAGGTTTGCCACTTCCGTTCCACCTCTCTGCACCTTCGTTTCAGGGCCGCAAGTTCAGAGTCATACCAGGTGTTACGCTTAGAGGCAGCTTTCATGGCGAGACCTCATGACTGGGGCAGGAATGTCTAGAGTATTGGTGATGGAAAGGTGGCGGTTGCTGAGAGCAGAGTCAGATGTAGAATCAGAGATAGGGGCTAAGAGGGGAATGAAGGCAGAAGCGAAAGCAGCAGCTGACACTCGTTTCATCAGGCGGATATTAGTAAACGAGATTGGCAAGGCTTTTTGGGCAACAATCAGAGGGCCAAAATGACCCAGGTGAAGGAGAGGAGAGAATGGTATGACCTGGAGAGAGGGGTGACTTGTGGGGGAGAGAGAGAGAGAGAGAGAGAGAGAGAGAGAGAGGTCAGGGTGTATGAGGACCTCCAGAGTGTGTCCAGCTGAGTGGGTTTACCCAGAAGGGAGAATGGAGAGGGAAAGAGAGTTGCAGAGGTCAGTGAAGAGAGTGGATGCAGAGCCATGGGAGTCCAGTTGGATGTTGAAATCACCCAGTAGCAGGCGGTTGGAGGTGGATGGGGGTGGTGCCTGGTAGCCAGTAAATGGTAGCAATGTTCAGGGTGGAGATGGGAGAGATGACCTACTTGCAAACCAGCCTTTCAACGGAAGAGTAGAGCTGGGTGGGTAAGATGGAAGCAAGAACCCACTCAGAGAAGATTAAGTCTCGGGAGGATAACTCAGGGGCAATGTGCTCACCTTGGAAGCAAGACATTGTGGTGCAAGACAGGTTAAAGCCACGTGTCCGTGCTTAGAAACCAATTATTATATTATTATTATTAAGGCAACCCCCCTGCCAGTGCGGTGAGGTTGAGGCTTGGAGATGATCTTGAAGCTGTCAGGAAGGAGGGAGTCAAAAGAAGTCCCTGAGCTGGTATTGAACCATGTCTCAGTAAGATCGAGAATGTCGAGATCAATGTCTTCAAGAAGGAGGCAGATGTCAGCGAAGTGTTTATTGGCTGAGCGGGAGTTAAGGGTCGCTAGATGGAAGGGGTCTCTGCCTTTGGAGGTTTTTTGAGGTGGTGTACAAGGGAAAAGTACACCAGTCAGAGGAGGGAGAGAGAGAGTAGAAGGGGGAGAGGCAGGACATGGAAGGAAGTTAATGATAGAAGGCAGTATCCGTTCGCTGTGGACTCTGAACCAGGATAGTGCTTGTGTGATAGACATTAACGAGGCAACGTAAGGATGAGAGGCCAGCCAAGAGGACTTCCCACTTAGTGCCACCGTTAATGGTACAGGATGTGGAAGGAGCGAGCGTGGAGATGAGATGGGGGGTACAGAGATCTGGAGAGGGGATAGATAAGAGGATATCAGTGAAAAGCTCTCTGGGCAGTGCTGACAAGGGTGTCTGCGATGGGAAGTCCAGGGTTTGCACTGAAGATGTCTTTTTTTTGTTTTTTTCTACCAGATGTTGTGATAGAGGGGGATAGGTGATAGTGTAGCAGTTAGAGAAGATGGCTGAGATGGAGCAAGCCATAGGGGCGGAAGAGTGGTCGAGGAATGAAACAAGAATGGCTGCACAGCACAGTTCTAGCTAAACTCACCAGGCAGCCTAGTAGAAGTAATCACAAAGGCATATATGCAATAAAAAAGGAATAGAATTTCAAAGACAAGAGGTACACAGATGTAAAAGAAAGTACACACAGCCTAAATTCGATTTTTAAAAAGAGGCACACATGCAATGCAAGAGACGTGTGCAGATGTAAAAAGTACACACAGATTAATTTCGTTTTTTTAAAAAGAGGCACAAATGCAATGCAAGAGAGGTGCACAGCTCTAAAAAGTACACACAGCCTAAATTCTATTTTAAAATCGATTGGATCTGCGAAATGCAAGAGCACACGTGAGTGCAAGTGGATGAGACCCAGAAGAGGCCAGAGTAAAACAACCCTTCTTGGTTGTATCAAAAGTGGTACCGCAAGTTCACCAATGCATTGCCGCCATAATGAAGTAGAAAGGGCTGAATGAGTTGGGGCAATGCCAGCTTCTCCAGCAGCTTCCCCAGGAGCAGAGAGGTATGGGGGAGATGAGGGCAAAGGGAATCACCCCTTCGTTGTTGGAACCGGCACATATGGGTGCCCTCAGGCGCCATGACGAGCGAGGCAGCAGTGGGGCGATTAGCCAGCAGGGAGTGAGGTAGACGCAAAGAATAGTTTAAAAATTACAAGGCGTGCCCCACTCGGGAGGGCACGTATAGACGCCCCAACAACCGGCTCAGGAAGCATTTGCATGGTCAGCAGAGCACTGGTAGCAACAGGGGCGAGACGGGGGATTCATATAATACATCATCAAAGGACAACGAGATAGAAACAGTAACGTTAATTAAATCCCAAATAGTTTGCAAAGGTAGCGGGCGCCCCTCTCTCGACAGAACAAGGCCTGATAACCTGTTCAGTGGTTATTAACCACTTGAGAGTTCGCAGCCACTGCTTTTACTCACTGTGCCTTTCACAGATGGGAAATATCCATTTGCATATCAGTCTTCGTCCTGCCCAGGGGCAGTCCAGCACCGAAATGCAATGGCAACTCCAACCTGAACAAGAGTACCACCAGCAACCCCATACACGTGTTTCACCCTTGTTGGGGATCATCAGTGAGGTGAAGCTGATGCCTCTCTAAGCACAGTGAGAGGGAGACCACGTCTGGTTGCCCCCAGGAGACCTAGGGTTACCAATCCCAGGTTCCTTGAAATTTAGTTTGCAAAGGTAGCGGGCGCCCCTCTCTCGACAGAACAAGGCCTGATAATCCACATCATGGATGCTGGCAGAAATCATTCTCATTTATAAAAAGGGTGGTAGAGAGGAGACTTGCAATTTTCACCCAATTTCCCTTCTGGATGTTGTGGGCAAGATTTAAGCAAGGCTCAAAAAATATTTTTTGATGACTATTTATGGGAACATTGGCTAATGGTAAAATTACCAAAATCCCTGTAGATTTCTACAATTTGTTCAAGGGATCACTTACATGATCGAGGCCCCTTAGGAAAAGCAGAAGTGTGGGTGGAAAAACACACTCATCATATGGAAAGAGTTTAAATTGTTCTGGGGTTGTACATCTATGTTGCACTGAGCTTCTCACACCTCTAATGTTGTAGAGCCTCGTACGTTACCATAGATACATGCTACTAGAGGTATGCAATACTGTCGAGTTCATGACCATCTAGCACCATTGGACTCCGTAAGTGGGAAACTTTTAATAACTGTGGGGATGGCCTAAAAGTCATTCTAATGTATTACCAACCCCCAGTCTCTTTCAATGTAAATTTCATCTTGCTAGTAAAGACAAAAAACCTCAGTAGGTCCCTTACATACATAGCACAATAGTATTAACATTGTTGATTTTACGGTGCTTGGACATAGGTAGTTATAAAGTACAAAAAGAAAATATTCGATAGCCGTAACTGTAACGGCAATATGACCACAGTGTGAATGAGTCACACGTTTGGCCGAAGTGTGCTATATGATTAGGACCCACTTATGGTGGTTTACTTGTGTTGTTGCTTTTTTAGGGGCTGTAATTTTATTACAATGTTTTATATGGCATGATCATTTTTATGATTGTTCTTAATAGTGTGAGTTTTTTTGATTAATAAAAATTGTATTTTTGTAAATGAAAACACACAGCGGTATTGTAAAACTGTCTGTTTGGATACCCAGTTATACAGGCACTTTGTTACATAACTTCTTTTTGTAGAAAAAAAAGAAGAAAAAGAAATAGTTACCCACAGGCCATCCCTTAACCCAAAACAAGCACCATTGACCAACCCTTTCGATGTTGCTGATCAAAAAATATGTTACTTTGACGATGATAAATCTGTATGTTTTGTTCATTGATCTACAAACAGCGTTTGATGCAGCCCCCTGAGTGCAATTAAAGGGCATTTTGGAGGCTCTTGATTTACCCCAGCTTCTGCGTAAAGCAAGTAGAACTCTTTTTACCACCGTTTAGGCTGTGGTGAGGGTATCCAGTGATAATGTTGCCGTGAAAATGGTCGCTAGGTGGCGACATTTTCCTAAAAATTCACCGACTAGACAATGAAACACTTTCCACAATTATTCTAGGATTGGAAGTACTAATATATAACTATACCCCTATTAGAATATTTGGGGGAAGAATTTTAAGGGTGAGGAAAAAAGTCACCTCCCTGTCGATTTTTTCACAGTGACATTATCACATGGAACCATGCTGAGATGGGGTAACACTGGAGAGGTGACCACGCCCCTCAAGGTGCAGAAAGGTGTGCATCAATGTTGTTATTGATAAAATCTTTGTAATCCCGACATGCTCCTTCTCCTGGAACAGATAAGTGCCCCCCTGCTATTATTTGTCAACATTGTCCCTTACCGTAGCAGACTTTACAAAACATTTGCGGCCTTCCATCCATTTTGTACGTCCCTGTCCTATACTTTCTATAACTGAGAATGTCTTTCTAAAATACCCTTGAATTTATCGGAGTACCCCATCCTTATTGCTCTGTTCGAAAACTAATTTACGGCACATCGACCGTACTATTGCTTCAAAACCCCTTTTGTACTGGGACAGATTTTTGGCACTACTTCAGAGAATTGCTGAGCTGTGGTCTAACCCGAGCTCTATTGATAAAGACATTCTAATTTCTGCAGACACTGAAAGAGCGCATCTTTAATGAGATAGCCAGTTCTGTGCCACTCACTTGCTACTGGGAAAGGAAACTCAAGGTGTGTTTTGAATTGTAGCTTGACCATGTAATCCCAGCTTTTGCACAGTCTTTGAATATTGAATTTCTATTTGGCATCCTGCCATTGGCTAGCTCCATCAAATTTCTGAGATGCTTCTAAGTCTGATTTATGTGCATATTGCCAAAATGTCAATGGATCGATAACCCATTTCTTGTTGATCTGTCAATTGTATGATAGGTTCAGGACAATTTATTTAAAACCTATGTTTATCAAATACAATAAACGTTGTATTAGAGACACACTGACATTTTGCAGAGGAATGGAGGATGTACAATGTTTACACTGAGCAGGGCTAGCTAGGAATGTGTTTTTAGAAACAAGTGTATAATTGTTTATTTTTTAAATTTCTATTGAGCAAAATTAAATGAATGCATGGTGTGCTGAGAAAAAAAGGGGTTCCTTTCCGATCAATCTTATTAGCTGTGTTCTTATAATGAGTTTATAATTTGAGCTGTTTTTGAACTAAAGTATCTGTATTCATTGTATCAATGAATTGCTTTTATTTACATGGTATTCATGTCATGTGTCTTATGCCTAATGATTTTATATTGAATAAAGGTAATTTTGACTCACTGGCAGAATATAATTTACCAAATGACAGTGAACTGACTAATGTTGCATTTAGGTCCACTATGAGGAGCAACCAATTTTTTCACAATTGTTGTGGGGGGCTGGTGGTGTGCTCCCTAAAAGGACTCTTGAACCCACAATGCATCAGCGGAAATATAGCTTAGAGATAGGATCACGACCCGCATGTTGTATGTTTTTGACAGCTGATCGAATGTGGTAGAGTGGGAAATTCAAAGTGCCCTCAAAATGTAATTAAAGCCTTATGAACATATACACACATTAAGGGCCCTGTTACAAGTTTTTGGGTAATGGAAAAACAGGTGTTAACAGTATTTTCACTTGCGTTTTCACCTCCAAAAATTGCAGTATTACCGCCCGCAGTAATACCTCCATTCCACAATAAAGTTCAGAATAGGCAATAATGGTAACTCATAACTAGGCAGAGATGCCACTGTTACTGCCAATGACATCAGTAATTCCACTAAGAGGTAGAAGCATAACAACTACCTTAAAATTTAGAAAGCGCTTCTAAGTGTTTTGGTGGCATAGGCTTATTAAAAGGATTCTATCACTGCATATTTAATAAAGAAAATTCCCTGGCGACAGCTTTTTTTTTAACATAAAAAGTTTACATCAATTTTCAAATGTTGTCTGCATGAGTTTTTCTCATATCCTTGTGTGGCTGCTACACAGAAGCAATAGAATGTTTTAGTGATGTGAGTTTTTACTCAAATGCGCCAACTTTTACCATTATGATTCATTGCGGTGAGTGTTTGGAAATTATTAAAGGTGAAAGAATAAAGATAATCAAATCTTGAGTTAGTTGATGCTGATATGTTATTTTTTATTAACAATCCCATCACATGAATTATTCCATTTTCCAAGTGTTTATTTAATATTCGATACTTGACAATTCAAAGAGCAAATATGCATATCCCAATCTCTCTCAACACGTGTTTCCCCATTACTAATTACAATGGTTCTTCAGGAGAGCAAACTTTGGTCTGTTAATAGCTTTGTAGAAAAAAGAAAAGAACTTTAAAACGAAAAAGAAAGAGAAACCATTTTAGCAATTGTATTTTGCCAAAATAAAATCTTAAAGGTAAGGAATAATACATTGTTTCTTAACTCACCCCAATTAGTTCCTCCATAGACACTTTTGGTAGTGCATTCACTTTAACCATGTTTATTTGGCTTTTCTATCATTTTTTATCCATCAATTGTATTTTTAGAAACGGATATTATGTTTTCCAACTCTCTGCTTATAATGTTTTGTGAGCTCTGTATCAGCCCATATAATAGAAAATCATCCAATGATGGACATTACAGATTTAAAAATATTTGGCTTGGAAAAAATCTCTTTACCTCCAAGAGGGGGTAACAAAGAAGACATTTTGAGAAAACAGGAAAGCAAATGGATTTGTATTATGGACACATGTTCTAATGGTCTAAACTGTGACACAGAGATGTATAATTGGTTATGATTTTTATATTGTTTATCTTGGTATTTGATCTATCAATAGGACACCCTGCTACATTTAATTGTTTATTTTGTAAATAAAAGTTAGTACTAAAAATACAATAAATAGAGTAAAAAGAGATAATTTAACAATAATGTTGCCCAACACAAATAAATGATAGAAAATTGAGTTACCTGGCAATAAACCACCATAAAACAGTATACAAAATTGATCCATTGACTCATAGGCCCTCATTACGACCCTGGCGGAAAGTAACTGACCTGACCGCCATAGCGTAAATAGCGTTTCCGCCATTGCACGACGGAGTAAAGTGCGGCTAATTCCGACCCATCGGGCACGAGCACTACACCATGGCGGAAGTGCAAAGTCCGCGATGGCGGAAATGTCCCCAAAACGCCCCTCACCGCCGTCGTACGGCGCCCTAGGTGCAATTCCGCCACCCATCATAGCGGTCACCGTAATGAGCGGCAATCGGAAAATACGGTGACCGTAAATATACGGAAACGGAAGTAAAAACATGGTCCCGGAACGGGAAACAGCACGCCGTACACCTATAAAATCAGAATTCCCACACAACCATTAAAAATACTACCCTGAGACACATCCCAACCCGTCATCCACCCTAGTGAAAACAATAAAAATGGGAAAAGTAGCGAAAAAAGCGTGCGACCGCAAGCGGCAGGTCCACTTCTCCCGTGAGGAACTCACCGTGCTCACAGAGACCCTCCAGGAGAATGCTGCCGTCGTCTTCTCGACGCAAATGACCAGGACGGCACTTGCGAACAAGAAGGCCATATGGGCCATGGTGGCACAGCGGGTAAGTGCGGTGGGGACCGCACCCCGCAACCCACAGCAATGCAGAAAGCGATGGGACGACTTGCGGATATGCGTACGGAGCATACTATCCGCCAACCGTAACATTGCCACAGCTACCGGGGGAGGATCGGAATCACCCATCAAGTTGACCCCCTGGGAAGAAATCTGTGCCTCCACCATTGGAATGGAGAGTATAGAGGGAGTCGGAGGGATGGAGAAAGGAGTGCAGACATCCGAAGAATCAGGTAGGTGGCCCAAATAAAACAATGCTAAATCCACAATGTCCAATCATGTGAAGTACCATGTGTCCACATAGTGCAACAGAAACACATGGCCAGGAGAACGTCCACATACATTGGCCTGATAGCGCACTTTAAAACTCACATTAAATACATAAATAATTAAAAATCCTAAAAACATCCTCTACACGTGCAGCAGGCACACCCTAACTGCAGGCTGCAAAACAACTGCATCCTCAATCCACACAAAAATGAAACCACCTCCAAGGCCCTGACCCAAATCACCCTCAGGTACCACCCCAATGCATGTGATACATTGCCATTCCAATTTCCACAGACCCATTAATAACGCTCGCCCTCCTTTACTCCACCACAGGGTCCGATTCAAACGACGAGCTCCAGGACACCCCTACCAGCACACCTGCAAAGAGGGCCAAGACCAACGGCCAAAGACCCTCCACCTCAGCTGCACGGATCAAGACACGGCAGCAGCACAAATCAAGTGGCAGCACACAGGAGGGGACTTCAACAGGCACCCCAGCAGCCAGCATGCCCACAACAGCACCACCACAGGTCCCCCCAATGGATGCCACAGAAGGCACTGCTTCTGGTGGCAGCAGCACCATAGGTGACACTGCATTAATGGCAGCATGCTCCGACACAGAAAACTGTGATGTCATGTCGATGTAGGATCCATCCATGACCTGTCTCAATCCCCCTGTTTGTTTCATCCCGTACACCATGAGGATACCACGCAGGGGCACCCACAAGACGACAACTGGCCATCCCCCACAAGCCCTGTGGCAAGGCAACATGAGGGGATCAGCCCCTCTGTGACACCACCGCAAATGGCCATGGCACAGCAGAGGCAACAGTCCCTCGACCAGGTGATCGTGCAACAGCAGCAACTGGCCACGCTCCTCAAGGACCATGCTGATGAATGTGGGGGTACTAAGGCAGCCATAGAAACATCAACTGAGACACTTAGGGCAGAAATGGAGAGAAGTACAGAGACACTAAGGGCACAAATGGAGAGAAGCACCGAGAGCCTGAGGGTACAAATGGAGAGAAGCACCGAGAGCCTGAGAGTACAAATGGAGAGAAGCACCGAGAGCCTGAGGGGGGAACTGCATGCGACGTCCAAAGACGTATGTGCTGAACTTGCCGCTGTGCGCCGTGTGCTCACTGAGCTCTCACAAACCCTTAGGGACATGCATGGATGTGAGCAGGCAGAGACATCATCCGTTGCAAGTTCCGTCCAGGGCATCCCCGAACGTAGATCTGGGAGGAACCTGCGCTCCACAGGCAGGGGTGCCCCTGATACCCGGAGAGGGGGCTTGCAATAGCGTCTGCCCACTGACAATGAGCATCTTTGGACACTGGTGTTCGGGGGGGAGGTAGGAGGGTGGAGGGGGTGTGTTGGGCTCACTTGGGTGGCGGGTCAATGGGGTGTGTAACATAATTTCACATATGCTATAAACATTGCACAATCATCCAATGAGATGTGTGGACATTGATCTTTGTGTACGAGGCCTTTATAGGCGTACAGTCCATATTGTGCATGTTCCAGACACACACAGTGCCACAAGTCCCGTGTCCATGTATCAGCCACCAGGCGTGAGTGCTAGAAGCATGAATCTATGAGAATCTGACGAATTTCACGGCCCTCCTGTGCCTCGCGGACTCCTTGAGGTGCTGCCACATCCCCACCCTCATCATGACCATCTTCAGGTGCTTGCAGTTCTGCGTCAGGGGGCATGGGCACATTTCTACGTACGCACATGTTGTGTAGCATGACACATGCCATGACCATCTTTGCAACCTTCTCATGGCGGTACAGGAGTGCCCCGCCAGACCTGCTGAGGCAGCGGAAACAAGTCTTCAGTAGGCCGAATGCCTGTTCTATGACTACACGGGTACGTGAGTGGGCATGGTTGTAGTCCTCCTCATGCTGGTTCTGTGGGTTCCGGAGTGGTGTAAGGAGCCATCTCTTCAGTGGATACCCGGCATCACCTGTATGTGGACAATAAAGGATGTTTGTGGAATGACATTGCTACGTACGCACCCCCCCCGTCCTGCCAGGTCATTGCCGCATCACATACCCCACATTATCATGCATGAAATGAGACTCACCGAGTAGCCAGGATCTGTTCCCTGCGTGTCGCTCCATGTAGCGTGGTATTGTAGAGTTCCTCAAGACCATAGAATCATGGGTTGATCCAGGAAATCGGGCACAACAATGTGTAATGATCCTGTTGGAGTCACACACCATTTGTACATTAAGAGAATGATATTGTTTTCGGTTGCGGTACTGGGCCTCCATGGCATGTGGGACAACCAATTCCACATGGGTGCAGTCGATGGCACCAATGCAACCCGGTATGCCGGCAAGTGCATGGAATCCCACTTTTGTGTTCGTAATTTCCTGCTCCGAGCGTGGTAGAGAGATGTAGTCGTCTGCGTGCTTCAGGAGGGCATCGAGCACTTGCAATAGTGTCCGTGACAACAGTGGCTGTGAAATGCCATGCAACTGTCCGACTGTGTGCTGGTAGGTGCCTGTGGCCAGGAAGTGGAGTACAGACACCACCTTCAGTAGGGGTGGGATGGCGGTTGGGCTATCTATCATGCTGACAAGGTCAGCGTGTGTCATGTCCACAATGGCGGTTATGGTGTCCCGGTCCAAACGGTAGAGGGTGTGGATCTGCTCATCAGTGAGGTTGAACGGATGTGCTCGGAGGCGTGGGATTGCGGGCTGCCTGCGTGGTGGTAGTGGCTGTGCTGGTGGGCCTTGCTGGCCCTGCCTTGCCCTCCTCCTCCTCCTGCGTCTCCTCTGTGCGGCCGGTTGTTGCAGTAGTTGGTGTTCGTCTTCTTCTTGAAGTTGGAGTACTTGCAGTGCTATCAGGTCCCCCAGGGCCAACATCGCTAGTCCTGCCGGTAGCATTTTGGAGTGGGTGTGGTTGTGGGAGGGGGTTGGGTGTGCAATTTATGTGTTTTCAGGCTGTATAGCCTCCACCTGTGGTGATTCATTCCACCTGTGCAAGCTGCAATCCCCTTTGGGCGAGCACGTCCCGCACACAACGCTGCAATTCGACGCATGGCATCTTGCTATTACAATCATGTATTTAATCCCGATGGCAGTGAAATATTGGTTCATATGTTCATTCTGCTATGGTCCCATTGTTTCACATACTATCTTTGCAGTCGCGAACAAACTTGTGAAGGGTCAGTGGAATGTAGTACTCGATTGACGGTGGACCCTCATGCAGCACTGTACCGAGGTTCACCGACGGGCGGGGCGTCCCATTTGTGAGTGAAGCCAGTTGCCATTTTCACACACTGCCGCACTGCATGGATGGATTTGTGATTTCAAGCGGTCACAGATGCCTTTTCGACGTGATGTTGCAAATGAGGAATTCGAAGGACAGCGCTTTCGGTTTTCAGCTAACGGCGAGGAGACGCCCACAGGTCTGACTGCAGATATAAAGTTCTATTGTTTAATGTCCTTCGGACAGGGGCCATGGCGAGAATGCAATGATTGATATGAATAGTATGGGATGCGCAATAGCGTAGTGGACGATAAGGCAGGACGTTCCCAAATACATGTTACTTCACAACACTGGAATTCCGGGCTGGAGCACAGTGGATTTTGCAGACTGCATTACGCACAGACTCCATGGAAATTTCACATGTTATGTGAGTAAATAATCAGGCGTTTTCATACCGGGATGAGGGAATGATGTATGGATGCATGGACAGATGATTTAATGGAGAGTTTGCCATGTACAGGGCTTTTTGGAATCTATCCACTTCCCCTGCGCTATGTGATGCAGGGCTGCCATAGTGGGACCATCGTCTATCTGCCCTTGTTGAACCCTCCCTGTCTCGACGCGCCTTCAAACACTTGTGTCTATGCACGTTACTAATCCCATCTAATGGATTCTGTTTTAACAGACTCATGCACACAAACACTCGTTTGTAATAGTGTTTTCACCTCGATTTATATAGTTATGATTTG
Source organism: Ambystoma mexicanum (assembly GCF_040938575.1). Taxonomy (NCBI): domain Eukaryota; kingdom Metazoa; phylum Chordata; class Amphibia; order Caudata; family Ambystomatidae; genus Ambystoma; species Ambystoma mexicanum. Next base: position 286,647,383 of record NC_090932.1, on the reverse strand, counting down.
CAAGTGCATTTTGGGTGGGAATAATCCTTTTGAGTGGGCTAGCATGCATATGGCTGTGGATTTAGTGTGATCATTGAAGTGAGTAATTCAAATGAAGTTCTGATGCCCATACTATTCTTTTTCATTTCATTTGGGTGACAGGTATCTCCTCCCCTTTTGCTGCTGCCATCTGTATGCCACTCCTGCAGATGGCTTTTACTCCCGACACCTGCTGCTTCGTGTTAATCAGTGGAGCACCATTACGATCTTATGGGACGATCGCCAATGGGCCACATGCCCTTACGCAGTACTAGTGGCTAGGAGCAACATATCGACCTTTCTGCTGGACTAGTGCCTACCTAATGGGACGGCCCTGCGGTTCTAGGCGCTTCCATGTTGCCTTTTTGAACGTGAATGTAGCCCCTGTGTACCATGAAGGAACAGGGCGTCACACAAGAAGAAGCTGGTCATTTATTGCGGATGCAGCCCACAATAATGAAATATATTTTGGAGTTCATGACCTAATAGCTGTATGGGCTTGGTGATTTTGTTGTGCATTAAATTTTGATTATGATATTGACCGTGTAGCGTTATTCTTTGCAAGTAATGTAGCATATTCCTATTTGTGGAGCGATGTATTGTGAGAAGATCTGCATTGGGTTCCGGCTTCTGAGTATAGTTGCGTGGTACTGTACTGGGCGCGTTTGCCTACGAAGCCCAGTGAGGTCAGGGATAGGGGCTGCCATTATGACTGTTTTAATGATGTCATGCTCAGGGGCGGGGGATTAGCTTTTGTGTAACAGATGCCGGTCAGCCAGGTGGATTGGTGGAATGATGTGATTATCAGAATATGGCTGGTCACAGGTGCCTGTGTTTGCGTGCATTTCTTGGAGGGAGACTGAGGTCATGTCCATTGGAATAGCTTCTGTATTCGTGCCATCTGTGCCCTGCAGCTCCCATTGGCCCCTCTTGAGATGAGCCTGGCTGCTCAGTCACTCTGCCAACTTGTGTGGTACATGCTTATGCTGATGGTTGGTTTGTTTACTGGCAGGAGTACAGGGCTGGTGCAGTCTCACTCAGGATACTGCTTTGAATGTTGCCTTACACTGGTGTCAAGCGATGGGGGGCCTGTTTTTGTTTGTCTCCTATTTCAGTTCATGTTGCTGGACTTGAACCTTCACATGCCTGTGCTGCATCAGTACGGCAATGGTGCCATGGCAAATATGGATGGCCACTCACAAGGCACTTGGAGCCCCTACATTCATTTGTTCGTTGGCATGCATGGGTGACTTGTACATTTCACTGGTTGCATTGTGTGACTTCATTGCACCTACGAGGAGTTGTGCAATGTGGCCAGGGAGTGGTGTACAGGCACTCAGTAGGGCCTTTTACGGTTGGTTCGTGATGCCGTACTTCTCACCATGGCGGAATGGTACTTTCCGCCATGCTTGATGGCGTTAGGTATATGTCCGCTAGGGTCAGAATTCGCGTACCGTTGCGCCATGGTGGTAATTACGGTTTGGCATGGCGCACGTGCGCGTACTTGGTGCAGTTAGCATTGGCGTTCACTACGGTGTCGCTAATGGCATCGTACTTTACGGTGACGGGTCATAATCGCACCGAGCGCTATTCGATAGCGGTATTGCATTTCCGCCATCGTTTTTCGATTTCCGCCCGGGTCGTAATGAGGGCCATAGTCTTTATAAAAAAATTAGCAACCTCTTCTACATAAATAGATTGCTACGAACCTAAAATCAAAAATGGCTGCTGAAACGTAATCTACGCGATGACGTCATCACGTTATGCGCTATAACGTGACGCGTGGCGTGATGACGTCATCGCGGCTCGCACGGTAGCATAAAAACAGCGCTTGAACACAGAGTTGCTGCGAAAGCCTCCAGCAGCACTCTGCTAGACTCCAGGACCAAAAGGACGTTTCTTAAGAGGAAAAACAACAGGATAAACAGGTCAGTTAAACTTAGTATTCCCTATGGGTTTTTTTTAATTTTAACTTTACAAAAAATATTTCCAAAGCCATCTTCAGAAAAAGAATTAGGAATACTTTAACAACTATTAAGAAATCCTTCTCTGTCCCTAGAGAGCTCACAAAACATTATAAGCAGAGAGTTGGAAAACATAATATCCGTTTCTAAAAATACAATTGATGGATAAAAAATGATAGAAAAGCCAAATAAACATGGTTATAGTGAATGCACTACCAAAAGTGTCTATGGAGGAACTAATTGGGGTGAGGTAAGAAACAATGTATTATTCCTTACCTTTAAGATTTTATTTTGGCAAAATACAATTGCTAAAATGGTTTCTCTTTCGTTTTAAAGTTCTTTTCTTTTTTCTACAAAACTATTAACAGACCAAAGTTTGCTCTCCTGAAGAACCATTGTAATTAGCAATGGGGAAACACGTGTTGAGAGAGATTGGGATATGCATATTTGCTCTTTGAATTGTCAAGTATCGAATATTAAATAAACACTTGGAAAATGGAATAATTCATGTGATGGGAACATGTGGAATTGTTAATAAAAAATAACATATCAGCATCAACTAACTCAAGATTTGATTATCTTTATTCTTTCACCTTTAATAATTACCAAAAACACTCCGCAATGAACCATAATGGTAAATGTTGGCGCATTTGAGTAAAAACTCACATCACTAAAACGTTCTATCAGTGCATATTGCCTGCAACTGGAGCAATAGCCAAAATTCCCAAAGTTAGGTTGGATCCGATTGGTGAAGGACATGATCTGAAGGAAGGACTTATTGGGCCTTAAGAATGTGTGTAGACTTGACAGATCTCAACGCAAGTATCGGAACTGACAGACACCTGCCAACAAATATGGTGCGGAGATACTCATAAAATCGGGGGTAGCTCAATGTTTTTGTCCATTAGATTTATATTCAGAAAACCATCGAATCAATCTGGAAGAGGCTTCCGGAAAGTCAACATCTGTTGTCCATCTATTCAGATCATATCGCTATTGCTGCATTCTATTTGGATTGGCATCAGCCGCCGCCATGTTGAAAATGATCATACAAGAGTAGGTTGATGGCATACCATGAATTTACAACAAATGACATAGAATATTGCTTCCTCTTCTTCTTTCCACACCAAGGTGATCGGAGGTCTACTTGTATATGTTCCTCAAATATGTGCATTAAGCGGGGATAATAATTACATTGCTCCTAACAATGGAACAAACTGGATTATGAACTGATTAATTAAAGTTCAATGTATTACCAATTACAAAGCTTTATACATTCGTTTTGAGCAACCATTGGTGACACAAGAGATAACGAATGGCACAATCACCCAACGGGACACATTCTGAGTTTCAGTTAAAGATTGCAATAAAATGGCAGCAACGAAATTGCTGCCACTTTATCACCACTTGAATGGAAGTGAAGTAGAGGATTGCTTTTTGCTGGAGGTGCATCTTCCACTTTATCTGCTGCATCACAAGTTTGGCGGTAACCATTAAATGTGGCAGTAACGCTATTACCGCTGCATTTAAAGTTCCGCCAAATCACAGGCTTGGCGGATTTACCCCCAGCTCTGAGCTGGGGGCAAATCTGCCGTTATTTTGCTGATTTTCGGCACTATTGCCGCTGCCGGTAATAGCACTGAACATTCCCCATTGGACCCAATGGGGAATTGGAAATTCCCGAATGGGCCCAATGGGGAATGGGGACTTACTGTTCCGCCAAACCTGTTATCCGGCGCTAATAGCACTGGGGGGTTTGGCGGTAGAGCTAATAGCCCCGGCAGCATCCAACTCGTGATGAGGCCCCCTGTCTAAAAATTATCATATTTAGCACAGCTAAATTACTGCTCATTGTAAATCTGTCATAAATCCCCCTGGATTCCAGTGCACTCCAAACTTGTGGACTGGCACCTCTGGGCCATTGTAAAAAAGACCATGAATGGTTATAGTTTAAGGAGAAAATACAATTAAGAGATGCCCATTAGCAAGACAATAAGCAGCATGTTCTTGATTGCAACCTAAGGGAGGGATCTGAAAAATGTGATCTTTAAATAAAACATTTCTGGCACTCGTGAGAAAGCGACATAGTCCTTCCGAGCTCATTGAACAAATCCTGCCACACTATAGACCCGTGTGTTTCCAGACATAATGGAGCTGGACAGGCCCACACCAAAGGAATTAGTATTGTAAATCTTTCCTTGATACATAAACAATTTTTAGTGCAATCCTTATCCAGTATAACTTAATTTAATAGTTTAACATTGCTTGTATGTGTTTGTATTGCTGTCTTGGCCATTCTAGCATTGCCCTACAGAATACTTGGCTGGGATTTCAGAGTCCTGTCTTTCTGTGCTAGTGCCCTTGGAGTTGTTGTGTATCACTTCCGGATCGTTGCATACCGCTGTGACTTAAAGCACATTACTCAATCCTCTATTGTCCGAGGTACTCTAACAGGACCATGCAGGAACATATGGCTTCATTATTCATATGGTGGTGTTGTAAAAAATATGTGGTAACAGAATTGCTGCCACCTTTCCCACCATTATACTCCGAGCGTGCAGGTAAAGGGAGGAGTTTGCTCTAGCCGCTCCTAGAAACGAGCTATCAATGATGAATAGCCCTCCCCGGGGCCCATACGAAAAAAAAGCAAGGTGTTTAGCTAAGAACAAGCTCCCTCTTGCTGGCAGTTCTGCTACGTTGCTCGCAGTACCACAGCAGTGTCTTGCTGGTATTTCTGGACACACAGTGGTTACTAAGGTCCAGAGTGATGGCACTACTAGGCAGGTTCAGGGACCTATAGACAATTGGCTTTGCCCCCCTCGAATCACAGAAGTTCCAGCCATGCCAGAGCTACGGCAAACTGTCCCATGCAGTGTGAACCAGGCGACAAGCACTGAGCAACTACTGCACACCCATCTTGGACCGTCCATCCTGCCAGCAGGCTTACCACAGGATGGAGCCATATCTCTGCCACCCTCCACGAGATCTAACCAGGTCTCTCTACCAGCATCTTGGAAACCCTTGGCAGTGAATTTGACAATGTGTTTTCTCTTTGGAAAGCTGGCAAAAATTGACGAAATTAATCCTAAAGCTGGGAGTCAATTTCTGAACAGATCTTTTTTGCTAGCTCTGTGGAACCAACTCCCAGGTCTATCAGTTATAACTAGTGCTGATTTGCTATGTATTGAGCTCCCAAATTGGTCAAGTGCCTCAAAATGGGTTTTAATGGAGCTTGTGTCACCTGTGGTAACTTCTCTGCTGTATTTGTGCTCAGATATATGGAAAATATGGGCTAGCGTCTAACAGTGATTGGTAACTTGGTGGGGCAGAGGAATACTGTTGTCCACACCAGGGGCTCTACGATGAATGGGCGGGCCACTGAGGGGTATAGTTCGACCAAGTATTGATGGTCTAATTACCCTGAGTCTGCACGATGAGAAGTGTGGGCCAGGACTGATGATTGCAGTGTGATCTCCAGGGATTTGACAAGTGCACACTTGTGTGAACCCCTTACCTCTACTCACGAGGCCACTCAAGTCTCGACCTTTGTGACAGCATTCCAAACCGACCCTTGTGTACAACGTGAATCATTATGCCTGATGTCGTGGAACATAGCTGGGCTCCAGAAACATATGGACGACCCAGCTTGGCTGGACCTGGTGGGTTGTTACGATGTAATTCCTTTGCAGGAAACTTGGTTTCTGGTGGCCCACGATATCCAGGGCTTTGCAACCTTCCCGTGCCAGCAATGAAAGGGAAAGTGGGGCGACCTAGCAGGGTCTTGATTCTGGGGATCAGAACAAAGTTATTTTGGGCTAAGTACATGTATCCTACTGTTTTAGTTGATTATATGGTAATCCAATTACGTGTTCACGATGGGTCCAATTTCCTGTTGATCAATTTGTATAATCGACCAGATAAGGCTACTAACAATTATTTGTAGCAATTGTTGGAGGAATGAATAACCCAGTGGAAATCCAGTGAAGTGGGTCTGATAAAAATTGTGATTTTTGGAGACCTAAACCTTCAACTGCAGCCACTTGAAAGCATGATGGGGCTGACTGATGAGAAGGGTGTGATATGGAGTGTGTGGAACCTGGTAGTGACACCCTCAGCAAGGAAATACAGATCTGCCGAGGCAACAGCTAGAGTGTTTTGGCTCTGGGTCCCAGGGCATGTAATGGTAGATTCCCAGTGATCACTCAGTGGCCAGCACTTTTGGTTCTTTTCCTAAATCCAGTCTGATTGACCATATTATGGTAAATGTTGAATCCTGTCACCATCTGCAGGACTTTACGGTGATGAAGAGGCCGGAAAGGGTTCACAACCTTATTGTGGCAATGGTGGCAGGGTCACTGCTTGGCTTGAGGGGTGATGAGGGTGGCTAAAAAGAAAAACATGCCATATATTCTGAGTCAAAAGGCAGTGATAGACGGAGCAATCAAATGGCAGCTGCTAGATTTAGAAATTAAGCTACTCATCGTCTATGCAAAGATTCAGTCTCCATTTGAGATGTTTTGTTACTGCGAGGCCGATAATGTGGGTTATTTGCTAGAATCCCATGAATCAATCAGTAGCATCATGGGAAATTGGTTGAGCAGGTCTCGATCAGCTGAAAGAATTTGCTGAATGACGTGCTTGAAAAAAGGTCATGATTGAGCTTGCAAGGGAACCTGGGAGAGGGCTCACTTCGGCTCTGGCTATTTCTATTACATTCTACTGCAAACTGCTTAAAACCAAAAAGGAACAGCACTGTGAACACTTGTGGCCAATCTCCTTCAGTCCTCGTCTCTAGGGTTTTTTGGCAACATGTTGGGGGGGGAGGAGGGGTGAACAATCCCTGATCCAGAATGGAATCCCTGAGGAAGCATGGCTAGCCCACTTTGGAAATCTTTTCAAAGTGGAAACTTATGATCCCTGTGGGGAAACCAAGGGCATCCTCAGTAAGTCCACGTTGGGTGATAACATGCACCTGTTGTTGTCCTCGTACAACATCGAGGTAGCTCTATTGTCGCAAGAAGCGGGCGAAGGCCCCAGGGCCAGATTTGGTCCCCATTGATTGGTATGGACAGGAGGTGGTTATATGGCTCCCTTATCTAGTAGAACTCTTCAACACTTTGTTAAAAGTGAACAGAGTTCCCTACTCGTGGACCCAGGCAATACTTGTTACCAAATACAAGAAGGGAGACAGGGGCTGTCTGGAAAATTACCAGTCTGTCTCTCTCTTGGATGCTGGGGGCAAGGTTTTTGCCAAGGCAATATTGGGCCATTTGGACGCATGGAGTTGGCAGATGGGGATTCTGCACCACTTCCAGGCTGGATTCCAGCACAACACTAGTACGGTGGACCAAGTGCTATTGCTCTGTCTGATTCTGGACAAATATGTTGTTTTACTGGCTACGAACATCTATGCGGTTTTTGTTGATTTACAAACTGCATTCGACAGTGTGCTGAGAACCAACTTGTGGAATGTATTGATTAGAATGGGGATACCACTTGGCATTTTAAGAGCAATCCAATCTCTCTACCTGGGGTGAAAATCAGATATGGCACAAGGGGGTAAACCACTGCTGGAATACAAATTGATGTTGGAGTAACAGAGGGCTGTGTTCTGGCACCAAGTCTGTTTTGCCTTTTTATAAATGGAGTTATTGACTTATTGCTGGCCGAGAAGTCTGATGCCCCATCGTTGGCTCTCAAGCACATCCTAATACTTTTTTTTGCCGACAATGCGGTTCTTCTCTCTCTGACACCCAAAGGCCTGCAGAAGGAACTTACAATATTTGAGAGCTTATGTGAAAGTAATGGACTTTCAATAAATGTTTTAAAAAAACAAGACAATGGTGTTCAGCAGAAAAAGGGTCAGGAATACTCCAAGGCTAACAATCAGTTTGCCAGTGGGGTGATCGAACATGTCACCAGCTACAGTTACCTGGGGGTCCGTTTGACTGAAAACTGTGTCTAGAAGGACCAGGTGAACAGGGCAGGCTTGAAGCTGACCAGGCACTGTGGAGCTATTGAGGTATAGTGCGGCCGGAGCAAGAGGAAAAAGGGATCGCTGTGCTGATCTGGTGGCCTTGTTAGAATTTCTTCCTGCTGCCTGACTGACAGTTCCCCAAGGGCGTTGCTCAAGGCACCCTATGTTTGAATCATATTGGGAAAGGGAGCTCTGGCACTGGATTGGTTGAGGTCAGATTCATTAGGTTGGCGCGTGGAGCACATTCAAATGATAATTCGTGCCACTAATATCTGTAGTGCAGTGTTGTTTTATAAATTATATACGTATGGACACACTAGCTTCTCCATAAGCAAAGCCAACATGTGTTTCCACCTAAAGGTCTTTATCAAGGCTATGAGGCATTGCAAAGTTGTGATTCAGTTGAATTTTGTGGTGACAAGTGATTATGCATGAGGGTTACGAGATGTGACAAAGTGTATTCAGTAAACAATGATGTGATGGTATTTATATGGCATTTTTGCCCAATTTTCAGGTGATCATATTTTGAAAGTATTTAGCATATGTGCAACACAGATTGGGGGGACAACAGCAGTTTATGTAGAATATACATACAGTTTCAAAATATTGAACACCCCATTAGAGAAGGGTGATGTGGAAGACCCAAGGAGCAAGAGAAAGGGAAAGGTTAGATGTGGTTCTGTATTATATGCTTAGAGATCAGTACTAAGGAGGAACAGGTTCTTGCTGCGTTCAGTATATGATTGATGGACCCTGTGTAAGGGGGCTAGTGGGCAGCTAGAGGATGGAAACAAGAGATATCATCATTTTATGGCATTTAGTAAGCAAGACCCTGCTTGATTGGCATGTACTGGTGGTTACTAAGGCAGCATCCTGTGTATCCATAGTGCGTAGGTGCCCCCTGATTGCACCAGTATGATGCAGGGTTGACAGGGGCCTGTTTCCCTGCGCTGTACATATGGTTAAAGTGTACTGGCATAAGTCAGGGCTCCGACCTTGTGATAGTGGCTACATTGCCTACCTAGAGGCATGTTTTGATCATTGAGGGCAGTGGGGCATGAGCCCGTTAAGCCTAAGGTCGTACCGGAACACGATAGTCAAGTGGGATGCATCATATTGACGTAAACTTGGTTGGTGGTCTGATTAGAGGCTAAGCAATGTGTGCTGCAACTTAGTGCACGAGACAGTGTTTTCTCACTGCAACACTAAGTAATCGGGTGTGTCCTGGAGTTAAAGTGATACGTTTTGGTCGGATCAACACTGCGTTTAAGTTTGTGTAGTGCTCATGGTCATATTGTGAGTCACTATGCCGTTCCTGTTTGGTGGATTCTGTTTTAAGGCTCTACGACAAGTAGTGCCTCTAATTAAGGCCTGTGGATATAAAGGAGGATAAAGTTAAATGAAAGTGGCCAGATGTTAATTGAGGTACGGCGTCCACTGGCAGGGTGTGGGAATATGTGCCGGAAGCGGAGTGCTGGTGAGTAAGAGGGTGTGCTGCTAGGCAGAAGTATTAGTTGGGGAGAAGGGTGCGTAGGGGTGTGATGCTTGCCAAGTAGGCCTGCAAGGGAGATATGGCTTATCTTTCTATCCCGGCCACCATCTTGGGTCAGGATTATATACATAAGCACAGCTTGGATTGGGCCATGGTGGCTAAGTGAGCCACATGGTGATAGGTCCCTGAATCGAACGGTGTGTGAATGGCCCACGGACATGATTGGCACACAGTGCCTTTCTGAGCCCCTTGTGGATTGGAGGCTGCTAGGAAGGGCGTGTTATGTTGTCCTCTGTTATGATATGATATGGCATTTATAACGCGCCAATACACAAGTGTTTCAAGGCGCGATGAGGCAAGGGAGGGGGAACAAGGGAAGACAGACAACGACCTTACTAGGCCCAGTGTCATTCAGATCGCGCAAGTGCATGGGAAGGGGAAAGGGAAAAGTGCGAGGGGGAAGGGAGAGGGGAAAGTGCAGTACATGGGATAGTAGAATAAATAAGATAACAAAACGGCCAGATGGTGGCAAGTGCAAGTTAAGTGAAGACAAAAGTGCTGGTAGGGGGACTGTAGGGATGCAGAAAACAGTCCCCAGCTGCAAGGGTTGCCAGGGAGGCAGTGCAGGTGTGCAACTGGTGGTCCTGAGATCAGAGGGCGGCCAGGTAAGCGATGCAGTATCAGCCAGGAATTCTGCAGGGGACAGGGGGAGAGAAAGCAGAAGCAAAGAGGAAGGTTTAGAGGTGCTTTCGGAACCGGAGATGGTTCTCCTCATGTTTAAGGGAGGCAGGAAGGCTGTTCCCGAGGGAGGCCCCTGCCGAAGAGAGAGATCTACCACCAACTCGTTGCTTGGAGAAGCGACTGACCCTGAGGGAGTTGGAGGCGGATGAGAGAAGAGCTTGAGAAGGAAGATATTTAGGAAGAGAGAGTTGAAGGTATTGCGGCCCCAGTAGGCCTTGTGGACAATGCAGAGGGTTTTGAACTTAATCCTCGCAGCCACTGGGAGCCAGTGCAGAGATTTCCATCTTGGAGAGATACGATCCATGGGCTTGAGGCCAAGGACAAGTCACGCAGTCCTGTTCTGGATAAGTTGCAAAGGGGGGAGAGTAGAGGCAGGCAATTTTAGATAGAGGCTATTACAGTAGTCCAGCCTAGAGAGAACCAGGGCTCTGGAGACATTGAGCTTCTGGGGGAAGGAGAGGAAAGGAAGAATACCCCTGAGGAGGTGCAGCTGGTAGTTTGACTTCTTAGAGATGTCAGAGATGTGAGGGGAGAAGGAGAGTGTGGAGTCGAAGATGACCCCAAGGTTTTTAGCTTTGCAAGTGGGAGCTGGAAGAGGGCCAAGAGAGGCCAGCCAGAGTGCTGCAGGTAAGGAGGGAGTGGGTGTGCCGATGAGTAGAATCTCAGACTTGCTGGCATTAAGGCAGAGGTAATTGGCGGCACACCACTCCTGCATTGCAGACAGACAGTCAGAGATGAGGGAAGTTGAGGAGGAGGCCGAGAGTAGCCTGAAGATGAGCTGGGTATCATCTGCATAGCACTGAAAATTGGGACAAAGAGCGGCGATGCGGTGGGCAAGGAGTGCCAGGTATTGGTTGAAAAGCCAGGGAGAGAGGTTAGATCCATTGGAGGCACCACAGGTAGAGAAAAAGATATCAGAGAGGAAGGACCCGAGTTGGACCTGGGAGGGTAACTCAGAGAGGAAAGAAGTCAGCCACACCAGAGCCTGACCAGTGATAACCTGGTTATCACGGAGACGGTTGAGCAGGATGGCATGGTTGACAGTGTCGTAGGCAGAAGAGGGATCAAGCAAGATGAGGAGGCACGGGGTGTTAGAGTCAAGGTTGGAGAGCAGGTCTTCACGGATGTTCAGGAGAGCAGTTTCCGTGCTTCTGGCAGCTCAGAAGCCAGACTGATGGTCATGAAGACAACCAACAGATTCAGCATGGAGAGTAAGCTGGGAGATGGCCAGTTTCTCCAGGAGCTTGCCCAGGAAGGGAGTGATGGAGATTGGGCAATAGTTAGCCGGGCAGGAGGGTTCGGCAGAGGGTTTCTTAAGAAGAGGGTGCACAAGAGAGTGCTTTAGGGTGGATGGGAAGACTCAGGTGGCGAAGGAGTGATTGTAGAAATCAGCCAGGGAAGGAGCCAGGGAGTTGATGTGATCCTTGATAGTTTTGGAGGAACAGGGGTGAACCTGTTTCGACGAGACTTTCATAGATCGGACTTGTCTAGAAACCTCATCTGCTGAGAACAGGGGAAAGGCAGAGAAGGAGGGAGGGGGGGTGGCTGTAGAAGGGGCATAGGAAGGGCAGGGAATAGAGGGAGGGAGGTGATAGGAGGAGAGTGAGGACAGGATGTCCTGAGTTTTTTAAATGAAGTTGGAGGCCAGTGCCGTGCAGAGGGCCTGGGAAGGGACAGGAGAGGTAGAGACTGTGGCAGTATTGGGCAGTTCCTTGCAGATTTTAAAGAGTTCAGCCGAGTTGTTAGATGCCGCAGAGATGCAGGCTTGAATATGAGCTCTCTTCTTGGTGAGGACGGAGAGCTGGTATTGCCTTTGCAGCAAGCGGCAGGCCAGTTAGTCAGAGGATGAACATGACGCACATCAATTTCCTCTCGGCAACCTTGCACTTACATTTTAGGGTGCCGAGGTCTGAGTCATACCAGGAATTACACTTGGCTTTGGGCTTCAGGCGGATACTCATGACAGGGTCAAGGATATCAAGAGTTTCAGATATAGAGAAGTGGAGCGTGGAGAGGGTTGTGTCAGGGTGAGAGTCAGCCAAAGGGGAAGGAGGGGGTGAGAAGGTGGTGGCGAAAGCCTCAACTGACACGCGCCTCATGGTTCGGATGACCGAGAAGGTGGGTGGCAGTGATGGAGGTGGCTTGGCCTGAGGGGTAGGGAGGGTGAGGTGGGAGGATAGGAGAAAGTGATCACACCAGGAGAGAGGAGTGGAGAGAGGGACATAGAGGGGAAGCTCTGAGGAGATCAGAACAGCGAGAGTGTGCCCTGCAGAATGAGTCGGGCCAGTGGGGAGAATGGTGAGTGAGAGGGAGTCGCAGAGGTCGCGAAAGAGATCAGAGGAGGGACAGGAGGCATCCAGGTGGATGTTGAAGTCTCCCAGAAGGAGGAGTTGAGTGGTTGAGGTCAGGAGTGAAGAGGAGAGGTCCTCCCACTCAGAGAGGAAGGAAGAAATCTGACCAGGTTGCCGATAGATAGTAGCCACAGAAAGGGAATGGCTAAGGGAGAGAGAGAGCCTGCAGACAAGGCATTCAAAAGAGGAGTAGGTCTGCATAGGAGTGACAGAGGGAGGAATCCACTCAGGGAAGATAAGGGCTACACCCCCACCAGAGCGGTTCGGCCTGGGTGCGGAGAGGATCTTGTAGTCGTCAGGTAGTAGTGTGTGAAAGCTGGTGACAGAGCTGGTCGTGAACCATGTCTCAGTGAGACCGAGGACATCGAGGTTGAGTTCTTCAAGGAGGCGGCAGATATCAGAGGAATGTTTGACGGCAGAGCGAGAGTTAAGAGTGGCAATGTGGAGAAGGTTGCCATACTTGAAGGACTTCTGGGGAGGGGTACAGATCGGAGGTACGCCCTGCGGAGGTGTAGAAGGAGCCTGAGAGGGGGCAAAGAGGTAGGGGGAAGGCAAGGTAGCCAAGGAAAGAGGAGGGGAGACAGCAGGAGAAGAAAGGAAGTTGATGAGGCGCGGGAAGCATCTATCAAAGAGGTGCAGGTTGGCCCGAGGGCCTTGGACCAAGACAGTCCCATTAGAGTAAACATTAATGATGATCTTCAAGGAATGGAAGGAGGTCAGGCGTGCGTCCCAACGGGTGCCACCATTAATGGGATAAGAGGAGAAAGGAGAGAGCACAGAGACCATATGAAGGGTTCATATGTCAGGTGAAGACACGACAAAGAGGATGTCGGTGAGAGTTTCCTTTCCTTAGAGGAGGCACTTGTGTAGGTGTCAGCGATAGTGAGGCCGGGGTTGGAGACCAGGATGTCCTTTTCAAACTTCTTCCTACCAGATTTAGTGAGGAGAGCAGGATAGTCGAAAGTGAAGCAGTTAGGAGGGACTGATGAGGGAGGAGGGAGGCCGGGACTAAAGGAGACACGGGACGGCACAAAAACAAACAACTCAAATACAGTATTTCCCCCAAAACAATTTCCAAAGACAGAGCCCAGGAGGGCAGCAAAGTATCTTAAAAGCACTGATTGCTGGTGCTGCACTCACCTCGCTCGTCCAAGTTAGAAATGTTGACAGGCTGGTGTAATGTAATCATTCATGATCCGGCGCATCAAACTATGTTAGACGTCTCTCTTGTTGGAGCAACATTGCAGTCCATGTTTCTAAGGGGAAAAACTTATTTGCAAGGTGAGAGAATTACTCTATTTATTTGGTGTGGGATCTATATGTGGAGGTCTGAAGTTTGTGTGTATCAAGATGAAATAGGGGCTGGCCCCACGGTGCACCTGGCCAATAACTGCCTGTGTGTCCCAGGCGGCACAGTGAGTTAGATGAGCAGTGAGTTGTGAATTTGTATAGCTCATGCATGTGCCTGTCTGAATTAGGGTGAGTGGCAGATTGTTGCAGTGGGACATACACCGAAACACTGAACTTTCGAAAGATCATTGACTAAGGATAGTAAGGATCCTATTCTGTAGTGGTGAAGAGGGTGTTGCCAGTAAGGTCAATTAATGTGATATTAGATGAGTGTGTGGCGTGTCAGAATTGGGTTGAATGGGGGGTGCAAGATTCAAGTGAAGTCTATAGTCCCTATGTGAGAGGTGCTGCTCTATTATTCTAGGGTGAGGGTTGTTGGTCGAGCATGTGTGTGTTATGATATTAGGGGTGGCGGGTCACATATAGCTAACTGGTACGTGTGGGTAGAATGAGGGGTGGAGGTGGGCACACCCTGTTCAATTAGGGGTTGATTTGGTCTGGGTAGACCTTACGTTGTGTCTCTTGACAGCTAGTGCAATATTTGCATTAGTGCAATAGCTGTTTTACCATTAATTCAGTATCACAGAGGGAGAGTATGGGAACACATTGTAGACAACATTATAGAAACCCATTGAACACATGGTCCGTGTTGAGGCCAGTACTGACAGTTCTATATTTGCAGATGAGCTTCACTTCTTGTTGCCAAAGTCTCTGTTCTCTGTCACTGCCTCTTTGATCTTGGTTGATTATCTCCAGGCCGGCAAACTTGATATATTATTTTTTGTCAAGTTGGTGTTTTTCTTGCCAGTGCACAGCCAAAGGATATCTAGCATCTGGTGAGCTGAGTAAGCTCAGGTGTTCTCTAACTCTTGTTCTAAGATCCCTTATCGTGCTACCGATGTATTTCAAGTTGCAAATACATTAGATTACATATATGACAAACTTAGATTTACAGTTAATGAATTGGGTGACTTGGTAAAGCAGATTGACTTTGCATTCTGGGCATACTTACACAATGGGCATTTTCCACATTTATAGAAACCTGCAGCATTAGCAGAAGAAAGCCATTTACAATTCCTGGCTGCAGTGGGTGCCATTGAGGATGGACTCAGCAGGGTCCGTAGTGTGGGCGCTTTGCTGTATGATAGTTGAGGTCGAGTGGTTATCTATTCTTGTATATCTTTGTCAATGCCTAGGAGGGGCCAGTGCTTGTTCAGAATTCTTTGTATTCTGTGACTATCTTGATGGAATATGGTCACATATCTAATGGCATCTGTGCCGATTGTTTACTCCGGGGGATCAGTAATGTTTTACACATGCTGTTAGTGGCCATGAATACTGCCGGGTCAAATGATTTGTCAGTGTATCATCTCTCTGTCTTTGTAAATCTGGTTTGTAGTAATCTACATTCTTCTTTAAAACCTCCACTGGAACTGCAATTGAACTTGGCTCTGATAAACTCTCCTTTAGGAATGTTCTCAATCACTGATCTCCGATGACAGCTTGTGGCGAAGAGTACAGAATTTACCTCTGTGGGTTTTCGATAGGTGGTGGTTTTAAGTTTATTTCCATCAACCATGATTGTGATATCCAAGAAATCAATGTGTTGTTTACTGTTGGATCTAATCAGCACCAGTCCAAACCGGTTGTTGTTAAGATGAATCTTGAACGTTTCAAGTGTTTCCTGGGTGCCTGACCATATCATGAGAACGCCATCAATATAGCGGTACCATTTATGTATGTATTGGTTGTGTTCTTGATTTGAGAGGGCATGCACGTGCTCGTATTGGTTCATGAACACATTTGCCATTGCTCCCACTGCAATACCCCTAATTTGTTTGTAATAGCTTTCATTGTTGGTTAGAGAAAATTCCAGGAATTCATTCATCATTTCCAAATGGGAGAAGAAAGAGGCTGAGGCCTTGAAAAATGTAAAACCAATGGCTCTGATAGGCAAAGCGTGATCAATTGCGATGTACAGCGCTTTAACGTTGAGGGTCACTAAGAGATAGTGTGGTTCCCAGCTGATGTCCTGCAGTATCAGAAGGGTGTGCCTCATATCCTTTAGGTAGCTAGGGATTTTGGGTACTTCTGGTGCAAGTATGCGACTGATATATTTGGCAATTGGCTCGTTGACCCAGCCTATGGCACTTAGCATAGGTCTCCCTTCTGGAATTCTTACATATTCCTTGTGTATCTTAGGCCTTCTGGTGCGATCTGTCTTAAGAAATGTTTGCTCATCATCAGTCAGCAGACCTTGTTTGTGCCATTTATCAACAAGTTCTATAGCTTGCATCTCAATGATGGAACTTGGGTTAGAATTGAAGCACTCATAGCAGTCGAGTGTTGAGAGGTGTGTCGTGGCCATTTCAATGTAGTCAGATCTGTCCAGGATGACTATATTACCCCATTGTCTGCTTCTTTGATCAGTGTTTTGCTCATATGCCTCAGGGTTTTAATTGCTTGGAGATCCTCAGTCGTGAGTTTGCCCTTTCGTCTGTTGTGTTTGCTTTTCATGTTGTCCTCTAGTTTGTGAATATCTCTGGTGACAGGCTCTTGGTAAATGACTATTGCATTATCCCCTTGAATGTTTGGGGTAAACTTTGATTTCCTTTTCAATTCTGGGAAGTTGAGGTTGTGTTCCTCAATCTCTAGATCTTTAATGATTTCTTGTTTGGAGTAGGTAAGACCATCATTGGAGTTCTCCATGTTGATGAGGAGGTGTGTGTATTCCAGGTTGATGTCACTAATTGATCAGTGTGTCTTCCTCACCGGATTCCAATTAACCTTCTTGGAAAATAATTGTTTGAGTTTCAGTTTTCTGGTATATTTGTATAGGTCAATATGTGCCTCCACAAGGTAAGCGGTGGAGCTGGGTGCAAAGGACAGACCTTTGTTGAGCATGCTCTTCTCTGTGTTGTTAAGATGATAACTGGATAAGTTGAGGACAAGATTCAGCATTGTGACTCCCTTTGTTGTAGTTGGGTCAGCAATCTTGTATGCCTTATAGGGCTTTCGTGTTTGAATATTATGTTGTTGGGATCCGCCTCTCTTGGGTCACTTCTTGTTGTATTTGTTACCAAAGCTTCTTGGAAGCATATGCACTTTTTGGTTACAGTTCTTATCTCTTTTTTGTATTGTTGTATCTGGTCTAAAAAGTTAAACCCCTTTGTTCTCCTGCTGGTCGAACTTGTGTTTTCTTTCCGGGTTCTACTGTTGGTTTCTATTGTTGTTACTTCCTCTGGCACAGGCTCACTATCGATATCCAAGCTGACCAGAGAGCTATTGGATGTACTTTCTCTCAAAGTTTTCTGGTAGTGTTCATCGAACTTAAGCTGAAAGGTGAACAAGTTTAACCTCATCTTGGTCATTTCTGAAAATCTCATGCATTGTTTTGTAGTTCTTGTCCTTTGTGCTGGCGGGCGCATTACTCACTTCTATCTCTTGCTTGATAGTGTCAATTTCCTGTATTAGTCTCCTATGCTCTCTATACGCATGTTCAATAAGGAGCTCTAGCAATACTTTGTAGCCCCTAGTCAGATTCTCCTCTCATTTTGCTGTCAAGTCTGCATCATTTGGATTATTAAAGACCGGAAATATGATTATTCGTAAACTACGGGAAATTCTCTCTTGTTCCAGTTAAGTTTGGAAAGTAAATCTTTTCCAGAATTTGTTGATCTGCTTGGTGCAGAGGAATTACAGTTTCATGAATTTCTGGCAGAGATTATCTGGTGGATTTGGTGTGGGTAGAAAGGCGTGATCTGTTGAACCTCTAGGGGTAAAGAGGTTTTTAATGTCATTGTCTTTTCTGGATAGTGGATAATCTGCCATTGTGGCAGTGTAGATCTGTAGCTGCAGCAATCCTGTTCCTGGGTAATTGGGGTATAGTGCATCCGAAGCAACGGGAAAAAGGGAACACTTTAACCATATGTACAGTGCACGGAAACTGGTCCCTGTAAACCCTGCATCATACTGGTCCAATCAGGGGGGGGCACCTACCCACTATGGACACACGGGATGCTGCCTTAGTAACCACCAGTACATGCCAATCAGGCAGGGTCTTGAGTACTAAATGCCCTAAGTTGAAGATATCCCTTGTTTCCATCCTCTAGATGACCACCAGCCCCCTTATTCAGGGTTCATCAATCATATACTGACCACGGTAAGAAGCTGATCCTCCTTAGTACTTAACTCTAGGAATATAATACAGAACCACATCTAACCTCTCCCTTTCTTTTGCTCCTTGGTGCTTCCACATCACCATTCTCTAATGGGGTTTTCAATATTTTGAAACTGTATATGTATTCTACATAAACTGCTGTTGTCCACCCAATCTGTGATGCACATATGCTAAATACTTTTGAAATATTGTCACCTTACAATTGGGCAAAAATGCCATATAAGTATCATCGCGTCATTGTGCACTGAGTACACTTTGTCACATCTCACCACCCTCATGTCTAATCACTTGTCAACACAAAATTCAATTGAATTACAACTTTGCACTGTCTCATAGCCTTGATAAATACCTTTAGGTCGAAACACGTGTTGGCTTTGCTTATGGAGAAGCTAGCGTGTCCATATGTATGAAATAAAAAAAAAACACTGCACTACAGAAATCGGGGGCACGACTTATCATTTAAATGCGCTCCACACGCCAGCCTAATGAATCTGACCTCAACCAATCCCACTCCAGGGCCAACAGGGTTCTCTCAAACCCCCTTCCCCACTGTGGAGCTATGTCTAGATGTATGCAGGCCTATTGCACAGGCCCGTTAAGCGTTGCTTTACAAATGTACAAGTGTCAGGCCAGACAGGCTTCCCTTTATGGAGCCAAGCTGTGGGGTGCCTACAATTCAGACAAACTCCAGGTCATTGAGCAGAAATGTCTGAAAGCATCCCTGGGCTTTCTGGCAAACACCCCAAATGCCCCAGTCTTCTGGGAGCTATGTTTGCAAAGCATATCCTTCTTATTTTGCTCGAGGATGATGTTTTACTGGCCGAGACTCTGGACTAGCAACAATTTGAGCCAGTACAGAGATGCTGTCAAAGATGTTTTGTCTCAGCCAGGCAGTGCTAATTTACCCTGGTTCTCTGCCATCAAAAAAGAGTTGACCGCCTTGGGGCTGGAGAAGTATTGGTCTCTCCCGGGCACAATTCTGGAGAACCCCAAAACATCAGGAAAAAAAGCCTATGAGAACAAATGGTTGAGAGAAACCCGAGCAAAAACCGCAAGGTCTGCCAGTCTGGCTCTTTATCAGTCCAGGAAAGAATATCCTGGTCTCGAGGATTATCTGGACAGAATGAATTTGAAACCGACTAAAGCATTGTGTATACAAGTGCACATTTGTACTCTTCCCTTAGCTGAAGTCAGGCACCATTGGAATAAGAATGTATCAGCAGCTTGTCCTTTCTGTCCACATGAGATTGAAAGCGTAGTGCATTTTATTTAGTTTTGTCTAAAGTATTCTCATATTAGGAAAATATTTCTAATACCAATATTTAATCAGTTTGCAACAAACAAATTGATGCAGCTCTTGACCTTTGCTTGGTGGAGGACTGGGAGCTGGCAACTAACTGTTTGGGGAATTACTTGCTCCAATCTTGGAGGGTGAGACATAAGCACATCACCTTATCATCAGCCTTGTATCAGTAAATGGTGTTTTCACATTGTGGCTTTTAAACCTGCGGCCTCTGGTCCTTGGTATAACAGTGTTGCATTTTACAGAGTTTTACCAATGTTTTAATTATTTATGACAATGTATTGTGTGATGTGTTATGTTGTCAAATCTGTGTTTGACTTTTAGGATCTATTTATTGGATCGAAATAAAGTATTGTATTGATTGATTGAAATACCTTTAGCACTTGCCTGGAAGAATTTGTCTGCTCTACCTCGAAAACCTGGAGGAATTAATGCATACAGAATGGGAATGGTAAATCTGCTCCTCTAGAATCCCATTGAAGTCCTATGGAACTCCAGGAATATGGAATAATACCGCCTTACCGCCAGACTGGGCACTGGTAATGGGAATCGAGTTTGGGAATAATTCCACAGGAAATTACAGCCAAAATCTGAATGTGGCTACAAATTGCACAGGTAAATCTGCAGCATGAACAATATCATCTGAAGGCAAGCGTCCCCAACCAGCACGATCCTCCCCGCAATGAGAGACAATAAAGGACTCTCCCAAATCGGGAATAAAGCCAAGACAGAGTGCGGGTGAGCTTAAATGGGAGTTTATCAATCAGAATAGGGCATGCAAAGAACTCTGCAACCTCTGAGAGCGCTCTGCCTGACAATAGCAAAGACAGGCGTATATATTTACAAAAAAACGTTATAAGAATCTACACACTATAGGGGGCACAAGTTCAATGGGATTGGGTGGCGACGACTAACTATAGGTGCTGCTGCGATGTGGTTGGCCGTGGCTGGAGAACGTCACTGGTCAGCCTCGTGGGTTGGGCTGGGCCTGGCAGGTTGGCTGAGTTCATCCGGGCGGTGTTGTTGTGCCATTGCGGCCAGTGTCAGAGATGAATGTCTTTTCCTGACTTATTTGCCCTAGGCCATGCACACCGCAGTCATTCAGTCATTGCAATATTATCTTCTTTAGTAAATCTTCCAATAGGTTATTCTACAGGTTAATGCAACACAGGAGGAATGCACCTTGTGAGGGGTCTGATGGTAATATGTCAGGGCATGGTTACCGGCGTCCTGTTGACCGGGGCCATAGGTCGAAGTGCTAAGCTTCAGGGCCTGGGACGGGCGGTACAGGTCTTTCTGTCTTGTTAGAAGTTGTTATGGATGTGCCGCTGTGTGTTGTCAAAGTATTGGGTGTCCTGATTGCACAGGGCCATAAGTCTACGATGATCCGGTGGGTTGTGGGGTTTACGAGGGGGCGCCTTTGGAAGTGTGTGTTCAGGCAGAGGTTTACTGCTGTGCTGTAAATAATGCAGGTGGCTGGCCGCGGCCTTGGGTGCTGCAGAGGGGGCTACAAATCTTTGAAGCGGCTCCAGTCTGTTTGGGGGAGGTGGAGCAGCGCGGCGCGGGCCTCTGCTCTCATGTCTTGGCAGCCTTCGCAGGGTGGGAGGGGGAATGGCCTTGCACGTATTTCACAAAGGTATCTCCCTCGTGTGTTGCCGATTTTAGGTAAAAACATCACAAACATTTGAACACTCTATAATACTTATTCAAATCATTTTAAAACATGCATTTCAACTTTGCTGGATGTGTCTCGATTATACCCAGTCTGAACACCGTATTCGTACACTATGTTTTAACAACTACAGTATTTAGTTACATGCATATACAGTTGCAGTAAGTGAGGTAGTAGTCGGGTTGGTGGAGTACATAGGAAATGACTCGCCACTGTACGTGACTGTGGTGGCACATAAGGGGCTTAGACATACACACATGACAAGTGCATTTCTTGCGCATCCTTCACATGAGTTCCACAGTATGGTTACATTCGTTTTCTCGTGTACTCTAGCAGCATTAGCTCGGTTAGGGTGCAAAACCATGGAGGGTAGGTTTACCAGTGATACACGTAACAAATATATCCCTGGAGCGTTCCTTTATTATTAGCACCCAACTGCAATGGTGTGGGCTCGCCATTGCTTATATCATGGAAGCATGCTTTCTTATGTTTATGCATTTTACAGGCTTTTGTAATATAAGAGATTTTGTGGAGAAAAGCATACTTTGCAAGTGGTTTTGGCATTATTATGTAGAGGCTTTCTGCCATCTAAGGACCATTTTACTGTTCTTTTCATTGCCCAGGCCTGCTGGCCGGGTCATGCTGGGAGCGATGATACACTGCGGAAGGTGAACTGTTACAATGTTAGTGTATTACGCTAGCTCATGTCCGTCTTGTTCGTGGGAACGGGCTCGCAGCGGATCTGCCAGGGTGCCGCGGCGACAGGGATAACTGAAACTTTCCGAAGGTGGGGGCCGCGCTACAGTGCGCTGAGCTCACACCATTTTTAGTAGACAAAATGGTTTCTGAGGCCTAGCTAAATTCTATACGTGCGGGCAATGTCTACAGCAGGTGAGCCATTCACCACCTGGGCCCTGGTGGTAAGGAGGGGACACCCGATGAGCCATGGCCCTCACCTGGGGTGGAGGTGTAGGCGAGGGGGGGTCTTTTGGACCACTCCTCCCCTACATTTCCCCCCTTTCTTTACTTAAGTAACGAATACTTTAAGTCCTCCATCCTTCTACATTCTTCTTCGTCCATCACTGCCTCATCCCATGCAGGTGTGCCTTTTATGGGCATCCATGCTCTGCACACTCCCCGTAAGCTTTCCCCTCTTCTGGCATATTCATCTGGGGTACAAGTCAGGTATATGCATCCGCCATCTCCTGCCAAATCTACCCACACCTCCTGGTACCATTCTAGTACACGGGGCTCTCTAATGGTGGTGTGCCATGCTTTATCTATGATATCTTTGTCGTGATAGATAGGCACTAGCTGATATCTTGGTGTGTCATCTGTTCCTGTTTGTACCTGCACTTCCTGCATGTTTTGTATTGTCCCACGGGTGTTGCCCATTGTCACCATCATCATTGCACCATTTGGTACTGCGTTAGCACAAACTCGAAGACCCACCTGGCACAGGCAAAAAATTAAAAGGAGGAACACCACAGCTGGCATCAAAAATTTCACAGTTGTTCCAAGCCATGAGGGGACCCAGGAGAAGATGTTATCGAACCATGTACTGTCTTCTGCTCCACCTTCCATTTTCATTTTTTCTCCTAGGTTGTGGACTGCTTCGATCACATGGGACAGGGAGCCATTTTCTGCGTCTTCAGAAGGTACGAAAGTGCAGCAGGCACTTCCTATTTTTTGGCAAACACCTCCATCCATTGCCGTCAACAGGTCCAGGACATACCTGTTTTGCATGGTCATCAGTCGCAAAGCCCTTAGTTCCACTTTTATTACGTTGAACCCTTCTTCAGTGTCGTTCGCCAGCTGAATCAATTCCCAGCGTGTTATCTGGAGCCATTTTGCATTTGCTCTTGCTTGGACACTTGAAACAAGTGAGGCAAAGAATGTTTCTGCTGAGCTGAATAATCGATATTTATCTGGGATCTGAGACAATAGTTCTGATGATTCCTTTGATATGTAGTTTGATGCACGTCGGTTACGGGTCAGCACTCCTCCCTTGTTTCCGGAAGACAGGACATACATTTGCGACTCCGCAGTTGGCTGGGCTGCACTCTGTTGCAGGCGTTCCTGTGTCTTTTTGCTCCCGTCAATGTGGCTTTCTGGTATTACCATTAGGGCTGAGTGCAGAGTGGCCATTGAGCAGCTGCCACTCCATGACGGGGGGAGGTGTAGGTATGCCTGGTTGCCGCATACCCAGTACGTGTCCATAAGGGCCGCTGTCCCTTTTCTCAGATCTGGGATGATGAGGGTCTTGTTACAGTTCTTGTTTGTTCCCATGGAGGTCTTCCCCTCTCCTTTAAAACACAGTTCATAGTCTATTTCGTTCTGTAGTTTGAAAGGTTTTTCAATGGCGGTTACCCAAGTTAGTTTTGAAATGTGTTCTTTCCATACTGGTGTGCATGTTTCTTCTATCCACTGCAATTTCTCTGGTGCCACACCTCTCAGTGCTTCCGCCTTGCACATTTCTTCTTCATCCTTCCACTTGTTATCAGAAAAAAGTGTCCCTTGTATTATAAAAAACGGTTCTTCCAAACATACCACCCCTGCCGTCTTTGGATAGCACGTTTTCTCGTTCTGCAGCATTTGAAAAGTAACTTTGTGTGCCTGGAAGATGTTCTTAATCCTGCATAACGTGAGATGAAGGAGACATTGGGCATCTATAATTGGCAACTCTTTGGGTAACAATACTTTGGGTGTACCTGAAGCGTGAGGGATGAGGGAGCAGACATAACAGCTCTCGTTTGTTGTTTGTTTAGCTGTGGCACTCATATCCGCATACCATTTATTTGTTTGGTGGGGGTGTCGTGGGTCTTCCATCTTATCTAGACCTAACCCATAGTACTCATCGTACTTCCTCCTCCCTGCTTCCCTCTTCCGTCTGTTGTTCTTGGTCCTAATGTACTTCCCAACTTCCTGGGCGAGGGATAAGTTAGACCCCCCTTTCTCATTACCGCCCCCAGTGGCCTATGCATCATATAATATTTCATGTAGTGCTAGCAGCTTTTCCTTTTCGTCCCTGACGTTATCTTGCAGGTTCTTTTTTAGGGTGGGGGCAGGCTGGCTGGTGGGGGTGTTATACAACCATGATATGGCAGATGGGTTTCGGTCATTTAAACTGCGGGCATTGTAATTAGATATCCCGGGTGGAGACACTGTGTTGTTTTGCACTCCACCCTGTGGCTTTTTCTTTTGTAAGATGACAGCACTGGATGGTGTGGTATGATAACCCCATACAAGTTTAGTTCCGTCCCACACCAAAAAATCACCTTCCCTAGTATTGACACTTGCAGTTGTATTGGTCTTAGTAGTGCTGTTAATCCCAGTGCTGTTAATCCCTCCCCCCTCGTTCATCTCGATAGAGATGAACGCTACGAACCAATATGTGATCAGGCCAGACATTAGTATAAAAAACAACGTAATGCACACAGATAATCCACACTCATACGAATATCTGCATCTCTCATGTAATAATTATCTCATTCTACTAATTCTATCCGTTGCAGGCTGCCCGTTAGATGCCATGGTAGCTCCTGTTTGAGATATAAAAGTGCATTAAGTGCATGTATGTAAACATTTTGTTGGCACCATTAGTGCCAATAGATATATTGACGGGTAATGGAAGCGGGTAGGGTTGTAGGGAAGGGTATTCACAGACAAGGGTGTAAACATGTCACAATTTGACCACTTCATTAATCACATATAAGTCCAAAACACAAAAAAAAAACTTTTTTTTCCAGTAATATATATAAAAAGAGAATGCAGCAATACTTCATCAGTCACTTTCCCATTCACGTTCGTTGCTGACGCACACACACAAGTCAATGTTCAGACATTTTGTTCAGTTCAATTGGTTGCTGTTGTCTGTGCCTCCTCATCTGCCTCCTCTTGCACATTATTATAAGCTCTTCGCACATCAGTCAAGTGTACCCAGTACCTCAAGCCCTTCACTTTTACAGCTGTGGGCGTGCAGTACACTACCTCGTATGGGCCGTGGAACCGTGGTGCATTCCATCGACGCACAAAACTCCTGACATAAATTAGTTCGCCTGGCAGTAGCTGTAGCTGTTGCTCAGGCTCTGTGATAGACCCTGTTAGATTTCCCTCCTCTCTAGTGAAGGGTGGGGAGAGCTGCTTTGATATTGCGCGCGCTGCCCTTGTTAATTTTTTCAAATAGTCCGTGAATTCTTCTCCCAATATCGCGGCGCTCCTGTGTCCATCTGAGTGTTCGCGCAGTGGGGAGTGTGCTGTGTGCATTTGTCTCCCAGTCACAATTTCGTGCGGGGACAAATGGTGGTCTTTACTTGGCTGATTTCTCAGTTCGAATAGCGCAAGGGGCAGACAGTAGATCCAATTCTTCTTCAATGAAAAGCATAGTTTTGATAACATGCCCTTTAACAGTCCGTTCATCTTTTCTACTACGCCATTACTTTGAGGATGATGAATCGAACACAATTTATGTTTTATTCCCAATAATGTAGTGACTTCCTTGAAAAGTTCATTCACAAAATGAGTGCCATTGTCTGAGCGAATCACGTCACAAATTCCCCAGCGCGGGAACACTTCCCTCACTAGGAACTTGGCGGCGCTTTTGGCATCAGGTCGTGCACATGGTCCAGCTTCCACCCACCTTGAGAATGGGCACACAACCACGATCATGTACCGTGCGCCATTACACCTTTCCCCCATGTCTGCGTAATCAATATGCAGTTCTCTGAATGGGCCAATGGGTTTAGGAATTGTTCCCCGGAGTGTGCGTAATGTCATTCCTGAATTGTAGATCTGAAATGTTGTGCATTCCATTGCTAATCGAGATACGTGCTCCTGGAGACAGGGCACGAACCATTCTTCCTGTATTTCTGCTGCAATGTGCTGTTTGGTATTATGTGCGGGGAAGTGTAGTTGTTGAAACGCAATTTCTAGTAACTGGATGGGCATTACCACTTTCCCTGAGTTATTTTGCCGCCACAGCAAGTCTGTTCCCGACCTGCTGCACCCTCGTTTTGTCCACATCAATTTTTCGTCTGCACTAGCTAGTATTTGTGATATGGGCATCATGTTGTACCCTTCTGGGGGCTCTTCGTTTGTCTTATGCTGCAGCATGTACTCACCTGCGTCATATTTCTGAAAATAGGAAGCCTCCTTGGCGGCAGCGTCCGCTGCCGCGTTCCCCAAAGACACAACGTCTGTGTTGGATGTATGTGCTTGGCACTTTACTATTGCTACTGCAGTAGGGTCTTGTAGGGCCTCAATTAACTCTCTCAACAATTCTGCATGCTGTACTGGTGTTCCGTCTGCCCGTCGAAATCCCCTACGCCCCCATCTTGCTAGACCTCCATGTACTGTCGTCGTCATGTAAGCTGAGTCTGTGTATATTGTCACTGCGCAACCCTTTGCTGCATGTAGTGCTTCTATGAGCGCAATCAGTTCTGCTGCTTGTGCGGAGTAATGTGATGGGAGGCGGTATTGTACTAGTGTTTCATACTCACCGTCTTCTAACCTCACTACTGCCATACCGACATGGTTTTCTCCCGTGTCCACGTCAATCGATGCAGACCCATCCACGAAGTACACTTCCCACTCGCTCAGAGCCTTCTCACACACCACTGTGTCCTCCCCTCTTTCTCCTGTGTAGGTTGCGCAATCGTGGTCCTGCATGTCCTCTAGTGTGCACGCTTCTGTAATGAATGTGGCGGGGTTCACTGTCTTGCATCTCACCACATGGATGTTGGCGCTAGACAATATAATCTCGTAGGCTGTCGCCCGCTGTGTTGTCAGTGTGCTTTTTGACCTCTCAAGTATTGCAAATAATGAATGTTCCACAAACAATGTCACAGGGCAACCCATTACTATTGTGGCACTTTTCTCAATCGCAAACGCGGCTGCAGCGAGTGATTGTTTGCACGCGAAATGGCCTTGCATCACGGCATCCAAAGTACCACTATAGTAAGCCAATGGCTTGTGTCCTAGGGACGTCTTTTGTGTCAGTACAGCTGTCATGAGTGTTCCCTTGCAGTGTGAGAATAGGTAAAATTCGCGTCCATAATCAGGGTTTGCTAGCACTGGAGCGCTTGAAATTAGCTCTTTTAATGATTGAAATGATGTGCTCATTTCTTCTGACCATTCTATTTTTTTGTTCTCCTGTTGTGCTTCCTTGAGTGCTTGTAGGAGGGGCCTCGTGTATGCTGCATAGTCTAATATCCATGCTCGGCAATAGTTGCACATCCCCAAGAATTTCTGCAGGTCTTTCACTGTTGTGGGTTTTCCTACTGATCTTATTGCTTCTACCCTGTCGGGAATTATTCTTTTTCCATCTTTTGATATCAGCTGTCCCAAGTATAAGACCTCTGTCAGGCAGTACTGTAACTTCTCCTTGTCTACCTTGTACCCCTTGTTGGCCAGTAGAGTCAGGAGCGTTGTTGAATCCTTTCTACATGTTACTTCGTCTTGTGCACACACTAATAAATCGTCTACATACTGAATAATCGTACTCTCAACTGATAGGTTTCCCAAGTCTTCATGCAATATGCGGTTGAATATGCTCGGGCTCTCACAGTATCCCTGTGGTAGTCTGCAGTGTTCATATCTTTTACCCCCCAGTGTGAATGCTGTAAGGTATCTACTCTCTTCAGCCAGAGGTATTGAGAAAAATGCGTTTTTCAAGTCTACTACTGTGAAATGTGCTGCCACTTTCGGGATGCTGCATAGTATTGATGCAGGATTCGGGACTAGAGGGAACTCCTTCTGAATTACATCATTTAGCTGGCGTAAGTCCTGTATCATCCTCCAAGACTCTCCCTTCGCTTTTTTGATTGGATAAATACTTGTGTTACATGGGGAGTTTGAAGGCACTATTATCCCTTGTGCTAGTAATGCATTTATCGTCTCTTTTATCCCTTCTTCAGCTTCACGGGACAATGGATACTGTTTAACTCGGGGTAAAATTGCTCCTTGCTTTAGTTTTATTACCACAGGTTGTACTCCGTGCAACAGCCCTACATCATGGGGGCCTGTTGTCCATAGATTATTGGGTACGAGCCTCATGTCGTCATCAAAAAATGACGGCGGTGCTCCCACCACTGCCATCAATTGGACGGGGGTTTCCCTGGCTTGAATCAAAATGTCACAGGGCATCGCTATTTCCATTACTATCTCACCATCCCCTTCTGTGTCTGAAAAGAGATCCTCATCTGTTAACTCTCGTAGGGCGATGTTGGCATTTGTACACAGCACTGTACGCCACTCACATCCCTCCCTATCCATTCCAATTGCAGCGATCCTTTTCGCTGACACCTGTACAGCGTGCAAGTCTAATGATACCACCGATCCTGATGCTGTGTCGGGACACACTATGGGGCGGAAGAGGAACTCCGCTGGGATCCTCCAGTCTATTCTTCTTAGTTCCGGAATTATGAGGGCCAAAGTCTTTAGCCCTTCGATAAACATTTCCTCATTTTCCGGCAGCCCTCGTATTTCCTGTGTGGTTGTGTAGGCTTGCACTACCAACATTGCACGCAAGGGGCATATCCCGGGTGTAGAACACACTATTCCTCTCTCGGTAAATGATATGGTCATGTTAAGTTTACTCAGGAGATCCCTCCCTAACAAATTTATTGGTGAATGTTCATAATACAGTAAGGGTGCCTTTACAGTTTTACCCCCCACTGTTACATCCAAAGCTTCTGTGTAAGGAACTTCAATTACAGCCCCAGAGAACCCCTGCGTCTCTAACTTCCGGTTAGATAACGGGAACCGGCCCTCTCTGATACATGATTTCTCCGCTCCCGAATCAACCATGAATATGAACTGCTTGTCTCCTATCTGCGCCCCTACCAATGGTTCCTCTGCTGCATTGTAGGTGGTAGATAGAACTGGACACGCAAGTGTTCTCTGTGGGCTGTCCTATGCGGGGTGTCTCATCGCCCCCCCCTCATTAAAGACACTTCCTGAAACCACTGACATGCCGTTGTAAGGTGCTGGTGCGGGGGCTCCGTTTGCTGTTGTCGCGAAAGGGTTGCCTGGCATATACTGCATATTGTCATTGTTTTGTGGGTGGTTCTGTGTTCTATACTGGTGTCCCTGTTGCTGCTCAGCATTACCTTGGCCTGGGTTTCTCAGTTGTTGTTGTCCCATTGGAAGACCATATGGGCTCCCCGGGTGGGAATGGCCATATTTTTCTACCTCTTGGAACCCGTTGTTGGATCTAGCTCTGCACTCCCTAGAGTAATGCCCCCACCTTCCGCAGTTCCAGCAACTCCCTTGTGCACCTCTGGGGCCCTGCCATCCATTTCCTCCCATTCCTCCGTATCCCAGCCCACCTCTTCTTCGGCCCCTGTACCCACCTCGTCCCCCTCGAGGGGTCCACTCTTGCCACTGCGGACCTCCGCCTTGCTCCTGCTCGTTCCAGTGCCGCTGTCCTGTTCCCGCCCAATTAGTTGCCATCCTTCCTTGTACCGCTATCAGCCCCTCCTCCTCGTCATCTCCCTCCCTGCTGTGTGGGAGCGCGGCTACTGCTGCTGCAACCTTCACCAACTTTGTCTGTACTAATTTCGCTTCGTCTGCCAATCTTTTCTGCGCCACCTCCTTCTCCCTTTCCTTTATTCACTTACAATGGTGTACTATTATGCTCTGAATCTCAGGCCATCCCTTTGCTTCAATACCTGCTATCTTGTCGAGCGCCTTTTGCACTTCCTTTGGGAGCCCTCTTTTTATAATGAAGTAAAATAAAGATGTCGATTGATACCAGGGTGTGCCCGTTTCTGCTCTCCACATCTCTTGGACCTGGAAAATGTAATCCATAGCCTCCTCCCCGTCATTCATTGTACACTGCATCACTGACTGTAAGTCTGGCGTATCTGGGAATGTTTCGCGTAAGGCATCCCACACCCTGGCACGCACTGTGTTAAAGGAGGCCCCATCATGGCGGTCACAGTCTAATGTTACTCCCGGGAAACCGGCCTTAACCCATACTCTCTCAGCCTGATCTCCCACTGCTGATACGAGTAAGCTCTTCACATCTCCTATTGCTAGGGGTACCCCAGCAGTATGTTTCTCGAAAGCGTATATCCACTTACTTGCCCCTCCTGATAACGGGGGCAATAGTTTTAATAAATTGGCTTTATCCATCTGAGCCCATGGGATATAATTCGGCCTCCCTCCTCCCCTATGTATCAATGGGAGCTGTAGCCTTCCTTTTGTCGTTGCATCTGCACCTGTTTTGGCTGCTGATGTTCCCAGTGCTGCCATTTTCCCCACCCTGTTCCTTAATCGCCCCGTCCACTCATCATCCAGTGTTCTCAGTGAACATGTACCATCCACCCCTTCACTTCCCCCTCCCATTGCCATGCTCAACCTGTCGCTTTCTTCTACATCGTCCCTTATATCACATAGTAGTTCCTCTCTGTCCCCTATAGGCCTCTCTTCATTATCGATACCTCCCTCTCGTGCCCCTACTTCAATTATTCGCGTTGGTTCTTCCTCAATTCTGAACAGTATCTCACCTTTTTTCCACCCGTCTTCAAGTGTTCTATTCTCACTCGGCGCTCTAGACGTGCGCCCTGATCTTGCAGCATTAAGTGCTGTTTGTTAACATATGTCTCTTATCCTTGAGAGCTCATCTTTCGCTATTGAGAGCCTTGATTGTAAATCATCTGTTAGCTTTTCTATGTCCACCCTTTGTGTACTTGTCTGGGCTCGCTCCCTTGTGCTTTCATATGGCGGGGGAGCCGTTGGTCGATGGGGTGTAGTAGTTGTCGGGGGAGGCACATAAGTGGGGTCACTGTACCCCTCTGCGGGCACAGGTTTGTTCAATATCGGGTACAAACTTATTACCTCTATTGGTGGCTCTACTTTTGTCACTTCTTTAGTATCTTTCTGTATCATCAGTGGGTTGTCTGTGGTGGATGGTAGGTCAGGGTTTACTGCTGGTGCCTTAGGCGGTGGTATCTCTTCAAATAACCTCCAGAGATCCAATATTTCCCTCCTATTATGCAAGTGCTTCCCCTTGTATTTCAAACAAATGCATGTGGCCACCATATCCAGAACACTTTTATGAAAGGACCCTCCCTCTGGCCATATCTGGGGTAGCCCCTCTCCCTTCAGCTCTGTTATCCATTGATCATGATATTTCTTAATCCGCTCCGCGTACCCTGGTAGATTCTTACAAATATGCGATAAGGGTGTTTCGGCCCCCATCTCTGTGCCCTCCTAGTACTTGTGTGTCCCTGTGTGTCTGCAACTACAATGTAGATGTATTATCAATATTATTTTTCGTTTTCTACTTCACATTCAATAATGGGCTCCTTTGTGCTCTTCCCCCTCCCTGCACAATACAAAACTGGCTGTACACAGTTTCTATTCTATTCTCTTTGGGGGGCACATACAAGAGCAAACCATCATTTATTTTGACAATATCAACCCGGAAATCAAAAAGGTACCCACTCACTTCACCGTATCATTTTTGTCTTCAAAAAGTTCTATCCGGTCACACTTACCATGACCATTTAACTACTATACATTTATAGCCGTTTTACACATTCACAACATCAAATTGTCGTCTGACACATATGAGGTGCACACACCTCTTGGTAACACTCTATTCACAATTCAAGCTGCCCTCCCTTTCCTCCCTAGCCGGCTGTCCCTGTCCGTCTTACTTGGATATATGGGGATGCGCATATATATATATATATTGGTCTGCTCTTCCCTCTTCTAGTAGGACTCTTTCTCTCTTACTTTCTCCCTAAGTTTGTGCTAATCTCACTTTTTACTTTCCCCCTAACCCTAAAGAAAAGAAAAGAAAGAAGTAATAGCGGTCACTAATATATTCTCATTGCCCCCTTTTGCTGGACACTTTTATCTTATATTCCACTTCTTCATATATTCCCAGTACTAGTCAAGATAGCACTATGTGGCGCCGCCTTCCACCCCCTTTCGGAGCTAGGTTCCCGTCACTTTTATCTCTTATTCACCTCTTAATCCTAATGGCCATATGCAAAGAAAAAGCAAGGAAATTTTATGATGATCCTTAGTAGATCTACGTACCCCCTCTTCGTTCCCTGTCCTACACTTATTTTCCCCACTCCCTTTACAATCGCTCGCACTCAATACTCACGTGCCCGTCTTGAACCGATAGTCTCCGAAACTGGGTCCGTCCAGGCAGTGTTGCCGTCAGCTCAACAGTCAGCCCCGGCTCAGGCGAGCGGTACTCAAAGGGGATTTTTCAACCGGGATCCCGTACCCTCTCTCTATTGAGTGCGCACTTCTTAGTGTACCGGTCGCCGTTGGCGGGCAGCCTTCCGGAGCCGGCTCACTGTGCGTATCCCTTTTCGACCGGAGATTCTCGTGCCAAAAGGGGACGGTAATGTTAGGTCGGGAAAGAATAATAATAATAATAATCACGCTTTCGGGGTCACCACTGAAGGCAAGCGTCCCCAACCAGCACAATCCTCCCCGCAATGAGAGACAATAAAGGACTCTCCCAAATCGGGAATAAAGCCAAGACAGAGTGCGGGTGAGCTTAAATGGGAGTTTATCAATCAGAATAGGGCATGCAAAGAACTCTGCAACCTCCGAGAGCGCTCTGCCTGACAATAGCAAAGACAGGCGTATATATTTACAATAAAACGTCATAAGAATCTACACACTATAGGGGGCACAAGTTCAATGGGATTGGGTGGCGACGACTAACTATAGGTGCTGCTGCGATGTGGTTGGCCGTGGCTGGAGAACGTCACTGGTCAGCCTCGTGGGTTGGGCTGGGCCTGGCAGGTTGGCTGAGTTCATCCGGGCGGTGTTGTTGTGCCATTGCGGCCAGTGTCAGAGATGAATGTCTTTTCCTGACTTATTTGCCCTAGGCCATGCACACCGCAGTCATTCAGTCATTGCAATATTATCTTCTTTAGTAAATCTTCCAATAGGTTATTCTACAGGTTAATGCAACACAGGAGGAATGCACCTTGTGAGGGGTCTGATGGTAATATGTCAGGACATGGTTACCGGCGTCCTGTTGACCGGGGCCATAGGTCGAAGTGCTTAGCTTCAGGGCCTGGGATGGGCGGTGCAGGTCTTTCTGTCTTGTTAGAAGTTGTTATGGATGTGCCGCTGTGTGTTGTCAAAGTATTGGGTGTCCTGATTGCACAGGGCCATAAGTCTACGATGATCCAGTGGGTTGTGGGGTTTACGAGGGGGCGCCTTTGGAAGTGTGTGTTCAGGCAGAGGTTTACTGCTGTGCTGTAAATAATGCAGATGGCGGGCCGCGGCCTTGGGTGCTGCAGAGGGGGCTACAAATCTTTGAAGCGGCTCCAGTCTGGTTGGGGGAGGTGGAGCAGCGCGGCGCGGGCCTCTGCTCTCATGTCTTGGCAGCCTTCGCAGGGTGGGAGGGGGAATGGCCTTGCACGTATTTCACAAAGGTATCTCCCTCGTGTGTTGCCGATTTTAGGTAAAAACATCACAAACATTTGAACACTCTATAATACTTATTCAAATCATTTTAAAACATGCATTTCAACTTTGCTGGATGTGTCTCGATTATACCCAGTCTGAACACCGTATTCGTACACTATGTTTTAACAACTACAGTATTTAGTTACATGCATATACAGTTGCAGTAAGTGAGGTAGTAGTCGGGTTGGTGGAGTACATAGGAAATGACTCGCCACTGTACGTGACGGTGGTGGCACATAAGGGGCTTAGACATACACACATGACAAGTGCATTTCTTGCGCATCCTTCACATGAGTTCCACAGTATGGTTACATTCGTTTTCTCGTGTACTCTAGCAGCATTAGATCGGTTAGGGTGCAAAACCATGGAGGGTAGGTTTACCAGTGATACACGTAACAAATAGATCCCTGGAGCGTTCCTTTATTATTAGCACCCAACTGCAATGGTGTGGGCTCGCCATTTCTTATATCAGGGAAGCATGCTTTCTTATGTTTATGCATTTTACAGGCTTTTGTAATATAAGAGATTTTGTGGAGAAAAGCATACTTTGCAAGTGGTTTTGGCATTAATATGTAGAGGCTTTCTGCCATCTGAGGACCATTTTACTGTTCTTTTCATTGCCCAGGCCTGCTGGCCGGGTCATGCTGGGAGCGATGATACACTGCGGAAGGTGAACTGTTACAATGTTAGTGTATTACGCTAGCTCATGTCCGTCTTGTTCGTGGGAATGGGCTCGCAGCGGATCTGCCAGGGTGCCGCGGCGACAGGGATAACTGAAACTTTCCGAAGGTGGGGGCCGCGCTACAGTGCGCTGAGCTCACACCATTTTTAGTAGACAAAATGGTTTCTGAGGCCTAGCTAAATTCTATACGTGCGGGCAATGTCTACAGCAGGTGAGCCATCCACCACATGGGCCCTGGTGGTAAGGAGGGGACGCCCGATGAGCCATGGCCCTCACCTGGGGTGGAGGTGTAGGCAAGGGGGGGTCTTTTGGACCACTCCTCCCCTACACATCACATGAACTTTAGTCATGCAGAAAGATGAATTACACATGTACACACACCATTTGCACATGCACAAGCACATTAGTGGCAGTAAATATATACTTGCTGTGAATATCACCAGCTCTAAGGTATTGCATTTGGCTAATCCACTTAAACAGTAAACATTTCTTCGGTAGCTGGAAATCATGGTATCACACAGAATGAAAAACCTTGCCTTTCTTTGACTTACAGTTTTCCAAACATTGAGGTAATATTTGCTGCTGAATGTGGTGGAAAACATTGTTCATAATGAGTGCTTTTTCTTTCAAAGGCATGCTCTATTTTTCACTTTAACACCTTCTCCGTGTGAAATTGAAATGGAAGAAAATCCAACTTTATGTAATCTATATCAATCTATTTCCGAAGTGTTGCGCTCTGTGTGAAACCCAACAGACAGCTCAGAGTCACGCCTCTGAATGGAAATTGATTTTGACTATAAGAGCAGAATGAAACAAACTTGAACACGTTCCCCCCTCCCACGTTCTCTTTTGTCAGTTTTGATTTGAAATATAGCTCCGTTTTTTCAAATATTGCATACAGTACTTACTGTAGCATTTTGTATGCTCCAAAAGGCACATTGCACCGCACATTACAGTATTTTTGATGGAATTCTTGGTGTAACCAAAATCAAAGTCTCATTACAAGTTGGGCGGTATTCCGGCAGTAAATCTGCCAGAATTCCACCCAACGGAATTACTATTACCACCAATTAGTCTGGTGGAATTACCGCTGGATTACAAGTGGTCGAGTTAATCCCCTTTTCTCAAAGGTGGCTGGCTGGGGTATGTGCTTCGGTCTGGTGGCTCGGTCCCTGCCCTTCTGGTTCTCAGCGATGCCTCCGCCTTCTTAATGAGCTGCAGCAACTGCGGAAAATGGGAGAAAACACAATGACACCAGTAATCATCGTCAATGAATGTGCATCATACACAACATTAACATCACCGCACATGCAGCAAGTTTCAACCCGGAACTGACACAAACACAATGCACACATACGTGCCCATGCAAACTGCATGTCATCTGATGCATGAGTGTAGTGTGAAGGCTGAATCACAGTGATGACGCATGCACATGTCAACCAAACACATTGTTGAGTGGCCACACACACATCATCAAAACATTAAACACCACCATGTCAATGACCAATCCACACAAGAATGACATGCAGCCATGGGTGCGGGAACAGCACCAGGGCACCTGCCCGCACAAACACAGTCACCAACATGCATATGCAACAGCATGACATGCAAGCAAGCAATATCTACTGCCCCACATATTTGGGGACCAATTGCACATGTAGTGTGGCGCAGCATACATATATTGCATGTATACACATACACTTGTGCTCCAAATGCAGTGGGATGAGAGATAACATCCCTGTCCTGGAGATGTCAATGCATCAACTTGACATACACAGACATCCATGCACATGTGTCAATCTCAGCAGATGTGTCTGCACGGATGCACTGTCAGGTCTGCCACAAATGGAGTTGTCCATCATGCACGTGCCTCACATGGCCACAACATAGCATGTCTGCATCTGTACTGTCCCCATGATCTCACACAGCATGGGCCCAAGCCCAACAAGTCATTGATGAATAATCTGCCAATAACCATGCAAATGCCAGTATACAATGTCTGATGCCACATATGACCAGTATTGGCATGAGGCAGCAAGCTGATGCATCTCACCTCACCCCACACACAAGCTGCAAACAGGATGTGGCATCTGCAAGCTTGCATGCCACACATACCCTGTAGAGCATTGCTCCACATGGGTACTCACCAGCAGCTTCCAGATGACTTCTCCAGGCCAAGATCTGGGAGTGAAGGTCCGGTTAGAACCTGTCAAGGAACCACAGCTCTTGCTGGGTGAACCGTTGGCAGCCTGCATTGTACACCTCCATGTGGGTTCTCTTGCAAGAGCTGCCACCAGCTTGGAATAGCTACGGGTCTTGCAGTCGTCCCAACGTTTCTGGACCCTGGTCTTCGTATGGTTTGTCACCCCCTCTGCATTCATGGAAGCCGCAATGTCATCCCAGATCTTCAGCCTTACGCCATTGTCCAGCTGCGTTGCTGGGTTAAAGAGGACATCATAGGCGCCCAAGACCGGATCCTTCAGGATGTTAACTTCAGTGGAGGTCAAGTTTGCAGCCATCTGCCTCGACATGGGGATGCTGCACTACTCAGAAGATGTAGATGGGGCAGACATGACACCCCCATGGCAGGTATGGCTTTCCTGAGTCCTGGGTAGGTGCTGTGGAGCTTCGTGGTGTTGACAGGTGGCAGTCTCAAGTATAGAAGAGGTGGTCACAGGCTCAAGACAGTATTACAGGCAAAAGTAGGACAGTTGGCACTCAAAGACAGTGCTGGTTGCAAGCAGGCACTCACACTCAAGCTAGCAGCAGCAGATTAGTAATGCGTGAGTGAAGGCAGGGCCACAGGAGGCAAAACAGAAGTTTGCAGGCTGGAGGAACTGTGGTGTGCGTTTCTTATCCATAGCAGCCGATGACAGAGGAAAGACCATTAACGCGTAAGTTATGTTGTATGCGCTGGGAACCTATGCGGTGCGCCTACGCAACTCACGGCAATGATGGTGTAATACAAGGCACGCATCACTGGTTGTGCATGGGAAGGTACGAGGTGGACAAGTATTGCACACGTAGTTGGAGGTGCTGCGGAAGCCGCTTACTTTAGGTAACACGTACAGCATATTGTTTTGGGGGGTTGCCTCTGTGCACACACAGATTTATTTTTGTATTTTGTTAGCCCTATTGTGTGTCGTATTTGCAATTTTTGAGCTTAGGCGTGCCTCTGCGTATCACGTACAGTATTTATTGCTTTTCGGGAGCTAACCGGTATCGCGTATGCAATTTCTGAGTTTAGGGGTACCTCTGCGTATCGCTGAAAATATATTTTGTTTTTTCAAAGCTTTCCCATATTGTATATGACATTTTTGTGTTTAGGGGTTCCTCTGCCAATTGCGTACCATATTTTCTGCTTTTGGGGTACATTGGAGCATTGCTGGACAACAGATCGAACATCACGTAGACTGTTCCACACCTCATTTTGCCCAGAAAAATATCTTGGTGTGCCTTCCATTTATCCTTTACACCTTAAACATGAGTGGAAATGCCCCAAGGGGAAAGGGAGCAGACAGGGTTGAGGACATGGTGAGGAAACATCTGCCACAGCCCCTAGAGGATGTAGTGGGCACCTGGATTCCAACATGGTCGCAGACAGACAGGTGAAGCACCACCACGTAGGGCCCCTCAGGACAAGAAGGGACGCCCTGCAGAGCAGGAAGACATAAGACGGGTCAGCAGAGGAAGAGGCACCTTAAAGATGACGAGCTTTGATTACCTGACCGATCACTATCGTGAGATGTGCCAGTATGCAGGGAGCACAATGGAGGGCACATTGGCAGCGGGTCACAGACCAGATCAACGCTGTAGGTGTGGAGATGTGCACTGTTGAACAGGTTCAGAAGCGGTGGAATGATCTCACACCTATACCAAGCACACGCTCAGTGTCAATCTGGCCAATGCACTGGTCACTGGAGGGGGGCCATCACTGGAGGAGCAGCTTACACTGCATAAAGAGGCCATGAGTCAATTCATCACACCTGAGCAGGTGCAAGGCGTGGGAGACCTGGAGTTTTATGAGGATACATCTGGCGAGTGGCATTTCTTGTGCATCATATGTTTCACCAATCAAGTATGACCCACCAAATATGTTCAGTGCTGCTTGTGGCTGCAGTTGTATAACTTCCTTTGGGACAGTATGTTTGCTAATGTTTATAATCATGTCATATGGCCTTCATTCTGGTAGTATCCTGTCTGGTGGACATGTTGTGTCACTTTTCTTGTGACAGTACACATTACTGTCTGCAGGCCTACATAGCAGTTACTGTACAAGCATGCAGGGTATTAATGTCAACGACATGTGCAAATAGCCAGACCCAATGATGTGCCCACCTGACAGGGACACATCACCCACACGGTACTCCCCTGTGCCATGGACAATTAATGCAACACCTACATGTACTGTTGTATGCTACATTCTTTCAGCCTGTCACTATTCATTGCTCAACATGAATATGTGATAGATGGTGACCAATCACATCATTTGATGCTGAGTTGCATGTTCAAATTGTCACCTACTCCCATGGGATGCTTTGTCATGATATATATCAGAGCTGTCTGTCATTGCCACCTGCAGTGTGTCCAGACAGACGGTACATCAGTGCCCACAGACCACTGCCTTGAGTAGCAGGTGTGATTTTGATGCATTTACAATTGTATGGTGTAAGGGGTTACACCATACTCTAGATGGTGAACAATAGCTCTGTGGGCCATCATGCAGTGGTTGCCATTCTTGAAGTGTGAAAATCATTTGTCCCTAGCCAGCCCATGTGAACAGGAATAGGCATTGATAATGCAAATGAGTGTGCCTGTCTGCACACCATTATATGCATGGGCATAGTAGTAGTTCAACCGTGTTCCTCCGCTTGAAATCAGAAGCACTTATCTGACCTGAAATGCCTGTATTTGTCCATGCCTTATCAATCGCATTATTCTGCTGTACATTTGCACAGACATTGCACAGTCTGTGTACTGGAGACACGCATACTTGTCCACACTTGCGTCATCTGCTGATTGAGGGAAGACATGCCAGCTATATTGCTCTCTCTCAGATGTGGCATGAAGGCCCTGTTGCTCCTGATGTAATGTGAGATGTAGGTCAGGAGGTGCAGGTTCACAGTGCAAGCATCTTGGGATGATGTTCATAGACAGGGACTTATTCGCAAACAATGACACATACCCCAGAGGCATTAATGTAGGGAATGATTGTTGCACCTACATGCTACTCCTGGACCTTCGAAGACCATCATAAGTATGTCCGACAAAGATGGCTCAGGATATGTTGCATGGGCTCTACATCTGCACAGAGGCAGCCTCCTCCGCATCATGGGTGGGGTGTGGCCATAAGAGCAGGGGCATGTTTCTACTGACAATGCTGGCATCTGTGTCTCTACTCAATGCTGGCCTGCAGCCAGAATCCCAAGTAGTGGTGGTGTATCAAGGGTATTACCCAAATAGTTCGTTTACAATTGTTCGAATGAACAATTGACCGAACTTAAAGGGTCACAATTGACCTTTTCACAATTGACCATATATATATATATATATATATATATATATATATATATATATATATATATATATATATATATATATATATATATATATATATATATATATATATATATATATATATATATATATATATATATATATATATATATATATATATATATTACATGGCCACGGTAGTGGCCATGTAGTTATGGTTAAGTTGGAGTTTCCATAGGAAGAGCACTTTTTGGGCGGCTTATAACTTCGCTCTCCCTGGACGGATCCTCACCAGACTTTGCAAAAAAAGTATTTGAGTCACTCTGACTTCTTTTGCAAAGTTTGGTGAGGATTCGTCCAGGGGGGACAAAGTTATAGGGGGGGTCCCAAAACTTTTTTTTTCCCATAGACTGAATGGGAAAAACATTTTGCTTGCATCTACAGCCCAAACCGCTGGACGGATTTTCACCAAATTTGGACCAGGAGCAGTGGATTGGTCCCGAAAGCATGCTTTTGCAAATTTGGTGAAAAGCCATCCAGTAGTTTTTTTTTAAATGACCAAAAAGTAGGTAAAAAAAAATTAGTGATATCTGTGTTCGGTCCGCGGACGGACTTCCCTGTTCGGTCCGCGGATAGTGTCCTGACTGGCCAATCGGCTTGCGTTATGTTCACAGACATGCAACGTGTTCGCTGATTGGATGGTGTGGAGCGTGAAGCGCGTCAGATTTTCGGTAGCGCCTGCCATCTTGGATTCGCGGTCGTCCGCGGACAGTGCAGTGAAACTTTGTTCAAAATGTGTATTTAGTAGAGTGTGTTGGTGTGTAGGAGTGTTTGGAGAGGGTGGGAGTGTATGAGATAGAATGAAAGTTGTGTTTTTTATGTGTTAGACGTTCTTTTTGTGTTCGATTTGTCTGCGGACATCACGGGTGTTCTGAAATGTTCTAAATAAACTGAATGGGGGGTGTTCTGAGGACTCAATCTGTGTCCGTTTTGTTCGCAAGCAAACTGAAACTGTTCTAAGAACACTTGCGGTGTCCTGAATTGTTCGCAAATACACAAAATGGGGTTGTTCTGAAGACGTTGTCGAACACTCGCTGTGTCCTGAAATGTTCGCAAATATGAATGGGGTAGTGGCTGACAAGTTGAATGTGTTCTAAGAACACTTGCGGTGTCCTGAAATGTTCGCAAATAAACAAAATGGGGGTGTCCTGAGGACGCTGTCCGTATTGTTCTCTGTCAAGTTGAATGTGTTCTAAGAAGACTCGCGGTGTCCTGAAATGTTCGCAAATAAACAAAATGGGGGTGTCCTGAGTACGCTGTCCGTATTGTTCTCTGTCAAGTTGAATGTGTTCTTAGAACACTCATGGTGTCCTGAAATGTTCGCAAATAAACGAAATGGGGGTGTTCTGAGGACACTGTCCGTATTGTTCGTTGTCAAGTTGAATGTGTTCTAAGAACACTCGCGGTGTCCTGAAATGTTCGCAAATATACAAGATGGTGGTGTTCTGAAGACGCTTCTAAGAACACTTGTGGTGTCCGGGGAATGTTCGTAGGGGTCCTGACGACGCTGTCCGTATTGTTCTCTGTCAAGTTGGATGTTTTCTAAGAACACTTGCGGTGTCCTGAAATGTTTGCAAATAAACAAAATGGGGGTGTTCTGAAGACGTTTCTAAGAACACTCGAGGTGTCCTGGAATGTTCGTAGGGGGTGTCCTGAAGGCGTAGTCCGTATTGTTCGCTGGCAAGTTGAATGTGTTCTAAGAACACTCGCAGTGTCCTGAAATGTTCGCAAATAAACAAAATGGGGGTGTTCTGAGGACCCTGTCCGTATTGTTCTTTGTCAAGTGGAAAGTGTTCTAAGAACTATCGTGTTGTTCTGATATGTTCGGATGGGGTGTCCTGAAAACGCTGTCCGTATTGTTCGCTGGCAAGTTGAAAGTGTTCTAAAAACACTCATAATGTCCGCGGACATTAAAGGTTTCCATAGACCATAGTTGAAATGATTGACTCTATGGATGTGATATGCTGCAATGGTTGTTGCCAGGGCATAGAGTCTTGGGTGCATGGCCATTTGGTCATGCATCCAAGACTGTATGCCCTGGCAACAACCACTGCAGCATATCACATTAGTATTTGCTTATAACTTTGGGTGAAAAACAAATGTATAAGGAACAAAGGTATTAGATACTATAGATGTGATATGCTGCTATGGTTCTCCTTATTATTGTACACTTACTGTTTGGTCTAGTAACGGGAGTCCATGTTTTTCTTGTTAATTTCTGTGATAAAAGAAAATAGCATGTTAGTATTAGTATTTTGTAATGACTTATTACATTGTATAATCAATATACTTTTTGTTTTGGACCCTCATACTTAGTAGATTACAAATCAGAGTACTGTGCAATTTGCTCAGTTTCTGTTTTTGTTGCTAAAATCATTGGGTCTGTGGGAGAAAAAAAATCCATGTTGGATTAAAAAAAAATCTTTTTCTGTTATGCTACAGTTTATTTGTTTGTTTGTTTTCAGTGTTCACTTGTTGTTTCTGGCTAATGCTTAATACTTTGGCTTGTTGTATTTATTTGGAGCAGTAACATATTATTTATTTGTTTTGATATTATAAAATTTTGGAGCAGTTAGATACCAATTGGCGTATTCTAACTGTCTATTTTTTTGATATATTTTAGTGGTATTGATTTATCTATTTGTATATTGTTAAATTTTGGGACAGTTAGATGCCAATTGGCATATTCTAACTGTATATTTATTGGTCTAATTTAGTGGTATTCATTTATCTGATTAGTTGTTGTAGAATCTTTGAGCAGTTAGATAGCTTTTGGAGTATTCTAACAGTTTATATTTTTTAACACAAGTTTACTTAGGGTTTAAATACAGTTTAGTTATCAATTTTTGGTTTTAAGAACATCAAATAAGCGTTTGTAAGATTTCCTGGTAATCTCTGCTTTAGAGTAATGGTACTATCATTACATTCAACCCATCCACATTTCTTTTTTATATATGCAGTGTAGTTCCCTGAATTGGTTGTGGCTCCTGCGTGGTAGATTATACCTATTGTTGTGAAGGTTTTCTTACCAAGTGATATTTGACCATGTGTGAATCCAGTCAGCTTGCAGTTGTTTTTGGTACCATCTGCATTGTAACGTAGAAGCATTAGTGTTATGTATTTACTATGTGTTTGTATTACTAACGTGGAGCGATTATCTGAATTGCAGGTAGAGCATAATCTACCATGGTTTGCATTTTGTACAAGTTGCTGAAATGGAATGGATTCACAATTTGGTATTGATATATATATGAAGCGTTCATTGGGGATTTCTTCTTGTGTCACATTGTTGCAGAGAGTGCATGTATGTTTCCACATGTATGAAATCTGAAAGATTTAATTTATAGGTATGTTTTTGTTTTCCAGTACCTGTAGTAAGTACATTAGATATTCTTGTGGATCTTCCTGTGAATGTATAGTGAATTTCACCATTCCAGCACAGTAGTCCAATTGTTGTCTTATTCCAAAAACACTATACGTGTTGTCAGGATTGTTTGCTGCATTTCTGTGAAGTACTAACATTTGCAAACACAATGGGTCTGTACTGTGTAAGTAAATGTTGTCAACAATTGGTGGTAATTGAAATAGAATATTCATTGCTACATTTGCGTAGCAACTTACACCAACTATATTTGAGAATTTAAATGGTCCAGGTCGTTCTGTATCTAGCTGCTTTTTTTTGGAGTTTGTCTTCCTTCTTTAAAGAAGTACTTGGTTTACTTTCCCTAATTGATTCTTTTTTGCTTGTGGTACTTGATGAAGTATAAGTTTCTTTTACTCTCTTTGGAGGATTTGCAGTGACATCCTGTTGCATTTCTGTTTGATTTATTTTTCTTTTATAACGTTTTACTTTTTGTGGAACAGAATATGTGTTTAGGTGGGGGGTGTATAGTGAGCAAAGTCTATTGTATTCTAAAATGCAAGGAATATCAGCGTTTATTTTACTTGCATCAAAGTTGATTAGAAA
The DNA here is from genome assembly GCF_040938575.1 of Ambystoma mexicanum. NCBI lineage: Eukaryota > Metazoa > Chordata > Amphibia > Caudata > Ambystomatidae > Ambystoma > Ambystoma mexicanum. The sequence continues at coordinate 286,603,677 of NC_090932.1, read as the reverse complement.
TAGACCGTCAAGTGTACGTAAGCGTGATAGTGCTACATAGCTCATGCCTTCTTTAAAGACTGTGTTACCAATATCTATCATTGCTTTGTCTAGGGTAAGACCTTGTGATTTATGAATCGTGACTGCGTATGCAAGAGTTAGAGAAAATTGTTCTCTGCGTACATACATATCCTTGAAGAGAAGGAATCTAGCTGTTGAGCGTCCTATCCTTTTTACTTCTGAAAGTTTGTCTAAGAGTATATTGACAAACTGAATTTTGTTGTCGCGTGGGTATGTTTGAAAGCCAACAACTGTACCCAGCGCTCCATTAACTAGTCCTTGGTCCACGTCAAGGTTACGTTTAAGCATTACTCTGCAATTTAAGGATAATTTTAATATCTTTTCTAAGCCTGCTGTGTTTGAGATTGATTTTTCTAAACTATTTAGTCTTGTTGTGGCTTGGTCACACATGGGTAGTGTCATACCATGTACATCTAGTTTGTCTGTGGCGCTAATTTCCATGATTGGTTGCATTTCTTTACTTAGCATGATTTCATTGAATTTGAAACAGCTTGCAAGAGTTGGTATTAAGGCCATACAATTGACATTTTTGTGGGCTAATTGTTCCATAACATCTGTAGCACATGCATTATCGCCATAAAGTGCATTAATGTGCCGGGTTTTCAATATTCCTTCTGCTTCTTTAGAAAGTATACCAACTCTGATACTTTTTAAAATGTTGGCATAAGTGAGATCTGCAGATTGCCGCATGTTTTCTGTTAATTCTCTGTATTGGAAATGTTGCCAAAGGTTGACATTTCCAATGCTGCCAACAGTTTTACGGCAGAGTTTGTGTCCTAATGTTTTAAAAATAGGCTCACCTTTTACTGGTGTTAATTAAAGCAGATCTCCAAAAACAATAATGTGTTTTCCTGCAAAGAGCTCTTCATAGTCTGTTTTGAGTACTTCTTGTAATCTGAGGTGAATCAAAGCTAACATCAGGTTTGAGACCATGCTCACTTCATCTATTAGTAGCATTTTCATTTGTTTCAATACTCTGCGTAATTCCATTGCAGCTTCTGCAGAAAGTTTGTAATAGTCTAATTTGTTCTGGTGTTCTACTGGTAATAGTAGTAATCGGTGTAATGTAACACCACCTATGTTGTAGGCAGCTAAACATGTGGGGGCAGTGACAACAGCTGACAGTTTGTTGTTTGTCAATTGTTGAAGGAACTTACTAATGATTTTGATTAGGAATGTTTTGCCAGAACCAGCTTCACTACTGACGTACAGTAGTATAGGTTGATAATTATGGCAGTAACATTCTTTATTTTCATGTTTTACACCATGTGCAATTTGTTTTGTTACTTCTTGAAAAATGCTACTTTGCTCATTGTTTAGTTTTGATTGTAGTATAGTTAAGTCTTCCTTATCTTCATACTGACACATGGTGTTTTCTACTTCTATCGTAGCTAATTCTGCCTCATTTATTATTAGTGGTTCTCCCAGTGGTTCTTGGCTTCCTGTTACAGAAGGTTGACTACTGTCAGGAGTGTCCTTATCTAGTTGGGCTTGGAGTTCTTCTTTGTGTTGCTGTTCATTGTGCAACATTGTTTTGTACTGTGTAAAGTTTACATCAGTTATAGTGCTTTCATTTGCTTTGAAAGCATCCTCATATGAGTCATAGTTATCTAGTAATTGTTCTTCTTTTCTCCATGGTTTGAAGAGTTGTAGCAGGGACATGTAATATACTTCTTTATGTTGAGGAGTCTTTAATGACAATTTGATATGATTAATTAAATTTGGTTTAGTGAGTTTAACTAAGCTGCCTTCACAGTTTGTCACTCTATATGTACCTTTTTTTTCATCAGGTTTCATATTTTTGTATGTGTAGTTTTGGGCTATGTGGTATAGACACATGTTTTCCAAAGTATTACTTCTGTTTGGGTAGTTTGTGTCCAATAAATTGTTTTTTAAAATGTCTTGGCTGTTGGGATCATGTGTGGCTATTGTTTCTAGATCTTCATATGATTTTAGAACTCTTTTTTCTAGATTTAGCTGGACCAAGACTTAGCCATACTATATTTTCAGATTTACCATACAATGCAGTACCAGTTAAACAATTAGCTGCTTCATATTATCCACATTCTCTATGGGTGAGCATTTTTATGCCCAAGCTGTATAATTTCTGAGATACTCTTTTATCTGATGACAGGTCATTCCAGAGGTCTTGGAGCTCTGTCTTTTCTGCTTTAGTTAAGTATGCTGTGACATATCATGCAACTGCAGTAGAATTGTCTGCAATGTACTGCACATCTATGTTTGCATTCCATAAGTGGGCAATGATTGCATTATAATCATTGATAATTTTTCTTCTTCTTTTCTTTTTATGTAATATATATTTTTAGGTGACTTACCTTTAACACTATGTCTAACTGAAGACATGAGGTTGTTCACTTGACCTGCATTTGTAACTGGTCTAGGGAAACCAAATCAGCTTTTGGTGTAGTATTTCCCTTTGTTTTTGTATTTGCGACAACAATATTTGCCACATTTGTGTCTTTGAAATTGTAAAATTTGTGCATGAAGATCACTATTTGTGGCTTCAGATGGAATTTCACAAGTGACATATTTTTCAATAAACTGTAAAACAGTGGCATCACTGTCTTGACCAAATTTAGGAGCCTCTTCAATCCATAAAAGCATGTGGATATGTGGTGCTCCTCTGGCTTGGTATTCTTTTCTCCAAAAGAAGTGTTGCACTGCTCCAAGGGGAGGAACAGTTTTATTACAAATAAAATGTAGCATAGCAATGAAGTGATGGTGAAAATATCTTGAAACATTAACAGGACCCAAAGAACAAAGTCCTCCAGGTGTTAGTATATCTATGTATGTTTTGTTTTTATTTGATATGCATAGGAAATCATGTAAATCTTCCCATGCATATTCTGCACAACTTAATGTAACAAACCAAGTGGGTGGGCCAAGGTTTATGATCATACAACGTACATCTCCATGACGTCGAAACCAGTACTCTTTAGTACCACGCATATTTGCTAATAGATTTGTAATATTTGATTGTAAAACCTCATCCTTTTGTTGCACTTTTTCTAATAATTGTGTAGCTGTCATATTTTGAAAGTGTGATCCTGATTTTAATATGTGTGCAACTCCGTAACATAAAGTTGCTAGTTCACTTTCAAAGAGTAGGTGGAATATGCATTCCACATTTTGTCTAAATCTGGGATCTTCAGAATACATCCGTAATGAGCGGTATTCTGAAGCTGATATTTGAATAGATCTATCATCATACCTTCCTCCTTTGCCAGTAGGAAAGAGTAGAGGAAAAGCACGTACTTCTATACTTTTTTCCCATATGCTGATTGGCGATCCTTTTGTTTGACGCATTTGGTAAGTTTCCAGTGCATCTTCTACGGTGTCATTACAGTGCAAAGGATGAATTATATAATGGTCTAAAGTATTTGATATTGTAGCAGGATCTAGAAGCTCAAATTGACCAGCTTCTTGTGTTTCTTGAATTATTTCAGTTGTATCTTTCAAGTTTTCTTCAATATTAATTTCTTTGTAATATTCATTATTCTCTTTAAGATATTGGAAGGCTTGTCTAACTTTATATAAATCTACCAGCTGTTCCCATATTGTTTTGTCTTTTGTAGGTACTCCATTTACTAAGATAATTAAAGATTGCTGCATTGGATCTAATGGTAAATAAACTACTTTTCCACGAATGCTTTTTACCAATTCAGAAGGAGGTAATTTTGCTGTTTTTGGTTGAAGGCGTATTATTACTTGAAATGGGTGCACTGTTTGAATTATGATGCTCTCATATGAATGAAGTTGTTGTAGGGGTTTTGGTACTGGGTATAATTCCAAATTATTTGTGATAGCACGTGAAGGAGTTTGGTTGTTGTCAAGTTTTGCAGTGCAGTAACTGCTAAGTATTAAGGGCTCAGTTATTTCGTATTTGTTTTCTGCTACAAGGTAGAAAGCTAATTCAAACCATTTAGAATCTCCATTGTCTTCTATTTTGTATGATAGGTCTACAGTTTTTGTGTTACTCTTATAAAAAGTTATACGGCAACATGCACATACATGGTTTGGTACTTCAGCTGATGTACTTTTAAATTTTAGTATTTCTTTTTTGTATGTGTTTAGCAAAAACTTGCCATGTGTAGAAGTGTTGCTTAATTGGTTTAAAGCTATTTCATTCTGTAAAAGGCTTTCACTTCCAAAATATTTTTTCTGGATATAGTGAATTTCTTCAAGTAGGTCTTTTGCTGTACCATGTAGAAGGATGTTATTTAACTTTGCGAGTGCTAAAGCAGGACTTTTAGCATAGTACAGTTTATAGACTTCTTATAGTTGAATGATGTGTTGATATCGTTTTGATATCATGGAAAGTGGTTTTACAAGTAGGTCCTGTAATGCAGGCCTGTGAATGTCCTTGTAGTCCTGTGTACTTGAGCACTGGACAGGTATCCAAATTTTGCAATAATTTAATTTTGATTTTGTCTTTGCTTTTTACATATTTATTGAGGAATAGGCGTAAAGATTTGAAACATTGTTTTGGAATGTTACACATAGACGTGCATGGCCATTTGTACACTAGACGTTCTGATTCAGTTGAATGGAGGGGTAACTCTAGGTTTTCAGGGCATATTTTTGTAAGGAGTACTTCTTGTTCCATTATGGTATTATTCACTTTTTCATAACCTCGACCACTGCTATGTATGGCAATTGTATTTGTTTGCTTTTGTTTGTACGCTTCTTCATTAAAATATGGTTCTGTGCTCGTATGTGATTCCATTCACCTCCACAGATACTTAAGAAGTTCTTTCTGTTGACATTTCGCTTATTGAGAAGTCTTTTTTGTAATTTAGTTATTCGTTTTGTTAGTGGTTTCATTTTGTTTAACAGTAAAATAAATAACTTTCTTTTCAGAAGAATTGCACTGTCCATCAACGCTTCTAAGATTAATTTCCTACAATAGGTTTTAAGCATTGAACCTGATTTCTCTCATGATTTTATAAGATTTTGAAGGACTTTGCGACGGTACATTTTGGCTAAAATACTTTTCTTGGTATGCTTACATTGCACTATATTCAAATTTGAAGAAGTAGTTTTATCTGTAGTGATAGCTGATTTTCTGTTAATTTTATTTTGGTTTGTTTTACATTTTGATAGAGGAGGCACATTTTTTGTACTTGAAACTTCTTGTGTTTCACTAAATGACTGTATTAGCTGTTTTGTTTCAACTTTTTTTTACAAATTCTACTAGAGATGGATGCTTATGTTGGACACTTTTATTTTAATTTGCTCTACTTTTGCGTTGCTTTCTACGGACTTGACTTTTGGTAGGCATTCTTTAGGGTCTGTTGAAAAGAATAAAGAAGATATGGGTTGGGGTGTTCTGGAATGTATGTGTGCTGTGTGCATGAGTGTTTGAGTAAGATGATAAAGATGTATGTAATGGTGTGTGATTGTGCATTGGGAACTACAACTAGTAGGGATAGGTATTCTTGAATTTATGTGTTACTAAACTGGGGTTCAGATGACAAAACAAAGTAAGCTACTGGTGTGGAAAAGTACAAATAGTAAATCTAATGTATACAATTAAAACAGTTGTTTGTTCTATAATATGAAAATTGTAGCGGTTCAGTTGGATAATTTGTGTGTCCAAAAATAGGAATTTGTGGGCCATTCTGGCTGTAAATCGCTGTTTAAGACATGGAGATTTCTGGACAAAATGGTACACAATCTTTATTTTTAGGCACCAAAATAGCTTGTATTAATGTTATAGTATGTTTGATTAATAATACAAATATTATGGTGATATTCTACTTACTTTTTTTCTTATATTAATAGGTAACTTCTTAGTTCTTCTTTGTTCTTCGAATTCGGCTGCTTCTTTTCAGTAGACTGGTCTTCACTGCAATTGTAAAAGCTTCAAATTAGTAACTTTGTTTGTATATAGCGCTGTTTTTAATTTAGATATTGATTTCTTTTATTGAAATCCTCAGTGCCTTCTTTAAAACCATTAAACTAATTTATTTACATAAGATACATTGCATCAGTTCAGTACGTATGATATGTTCTTAATGAACACATTGTATTGAATGACTAACTGTAGCAAAAAAAAATATCTTTACTATGTCTTGTGAAATTTATAATATACCAGTGAATACTACTATTTCTGTAAGCAAACTGTTCTAGGTAATAGCGCCTCAATGTCATGTCTAAATTAAAGTAATTAAGTAAATAAATAAATATAAACAAAAAAAAAATTAAGTTGCATAAGTATTTTTTTAAAGATTTAAACATAGATTGTGTTTGCATGCAATTTTGTTTGAATATATGTAGTCCATATATTTCATTTAAAAAATGTTAGTTTAACATGATTTGAGTGTGTGTGTATAAAGAAAGTAAATAGTATAAAGGTTTATAAGTGATAGTTGATTTTAGGATATTGAAAAAAATACAGTCAATTCATTTTAGAGATTACACAAGCTAAAAGACTGTTTGAAAATGTGTTCATCTACTGTACAGAAAATATGCATACCTGAAGTTTGTGTGCATGCATATGGATATGCATGGAGCTGAAAGTAGAAATCTTGGAGATGTGTACAGAATTTCTGGTAGATGGTGCTTGCCAATGATATGACACTTGTACTCAGAGAGATTCACAGTACATTTGCAGTGCTGATCTATGATGATGCAGTTAGATCTAGAGGTCTTGAATGTGATTGGTGCATGGTCATGTGATTTTTTAGCTACATCCAATGAGGGAATGGCAGAGAGAGTGAAGTGGAAATGGTAGAAGGGCTGTTCATGTTACCATATGTCTGCGGACATGGCGGTAGTTCGCGGACATCGGGAGTTACATCCGGGGATTTTTGGGTTCAGAAGTCATGCAAATGAGAATAAGCACTGAAAGGGATTGGTCAGGAAAGTTTAGTGGGTGTGTTGGGCCAGGAGAGAGTTTCTCAGATACTCTTTTATCTGAGAGAACAAAAGATAGCTATGGCTGTGTGTTTCAGAAAACAGATTGTTTGGATTTTGGGAGATTCGTGGATACATTGGTTGAAGGTGCATGCAGAAAGCTGTGGAGTAGCTGTAGATCTTGGATTCCCACATGTGGAAGTACACTGGCATGGAGTACGTGGAATGAAGTGGTTGGACTTGCTACCTCATTTGTGCTACTTTGGAGACAGAGCAACATCCAGACATAATTGTAATTCATTGTGGAGGGAACAGTTTAGGACATGTGACTGGAATTTTTTTGCAATTTGCTATGAAAGAAGGACTTGGGAAGGTTATGGACATGTTTCCTAATTCTCAAGTGATATTTTCACGGATTGCGCAGAGACAAATGTGGCTTCGTTCTTCTTCATTTGGTCCACAAATGGAAAAAGCAAGGCACAATGTTAATAAGGCTGTTTGTGCCTTTGTAAGAGATTTTGGCATGTCCTCTTTTCACAATGAAAAAATTATTTTTCGTAGTACATACATTTTTCACAGAGGTGGAGTCCATCTTACTTATGCTGGCAATCAGATTTTTCTGAGAAATGTACAAAATGCATTGCAACCTTTTTTGGAATTACAACAACCATTTTGAAGTAGGTGTTAAGCATTTATAATTTTTGACTTACAAACACCACCCAAAGGCTCTTTTCAGAGCCACCACTTCTTCCCAGAGAAAATTGCAATGTATGTGATGGGGTAGCAACCCAATTTTTTAAATGTTCGCGAACTGTCCGCGGACTTCTAAAAAACACAAAGGGCCCTGTTTCATTTATTTTCACTTCTATTTTTTAACTGTGAAAGGCGGATCTGAAAAGAGCCTTATTTTTTTTTTATTTTTGATATTTTGTATTTTTTTTGGTTTTTTATACACAACACACTAGGAAAGGAGGGGAAAGGAAGGTAAAGGGGGGGACACCAACCACAGGGATGAGAAAGGGCGAGCTGAGAGAGGAAGATGTAGAGTGGGTTTTATTTGGGTAGAGAGCAGATCTTCTCGTGCTCTGAGACGATAGTCGCTCCCCCCTGCAGAGTACTGTGTCACAGTACATACATACAACTGTGACCCTCAAAAGGTAAGGGTCATCAGCATTCTGTATGGCCTGTGAGGCAGCTTGAGGAAGACGCTGTCCCACAGAGGTGGTCCTTGTGGTGACAGGATCAGAAACAGAGGATGAAGTAGAGGAAATCAACCTGCTACGTTCTTCGCAAGGTACAACCCTGCGAATAGCCCCAGAGTGAAATGACCTCAGGTGTCGCTTCATAGTGGTGGTCCCAAAGCTGTACTTACCGTGCTTCCCATGACTGAGTATCATTTTGCACTCATTGTAGGTAACACGGTTCGCACGAGCCTTAGGAACATTACCATGATTGGTAAATAACCGCCACACCCAAGACTCACGCCTAGTGCGGGTAGTAGGGTTTTCCTATACCTCATTCTCATCATCCCTTTCTTCCTCCTCTGCATCCTCACTCCTGTTCCCCTTTTCAGGCCCTTGGGGAGGTGGTGGTGGTGGAGGGGGTGGGGGTGATGCTGAAGCAGGTGCAGCACCAGGTGGCAGTTCAGCAGCCAGGGATGCCATCAAAGATGCGATGGAAATCTGCAGTTGGCAGCAAAAATCGCTGTGTTTCGAAGAATAGCCAGAAACACAATGAGAATAAGCTCTAGGGCGTGGTCTTTTATAGGGGTGCTTGTGCGCGGTCCGCGGACATGCGCGCTGTCCGCAGACAGATCGAACACAAAAAAAAGTTTGAAAAGTTTCAAAAGGTATGTAGAAACTCAGCATTACTATGTGGGACTTGTGCCATGGTGAGATTTTATTGAAAAATATTATGGATTAATTGAAAATGTACTTTTAATTTGTTCGGCGACCCGAACAGTGTCCGCATTCAGAACACGCGATCAGCGTGGGCGCAGTCATATGATCCGTTTGCGAACAAGTCCACGAAGGAAGCGCATGTCCGCAGGACACCAAATGCACGGAGATTGGCTAGCGCATGCGCGTTGATGTTCTACGGACACTGTTCGGGTCCTGAACTAATTAAAATTGCGTCACACGTGAAACGAACATTTCAGGACACTGCGTGTGTTCTTAGAACAGTTTAAATTTGCTAGCGAACAGTAAGGACAGACATACTGTTCTTCAGGACACGTTCAGTTTCGTTTATGTACGAACATTTCAGGACACCGCGTGTGTTCTTAGAACAGTTTGAACTTCCTAGCGAACACTACGGACAGATATAGTGTTCTTTAGGACACTTTAATTTTTTTTTTTTACAAACATTTCGGGACACCGCATGTGTTCTTAGAATAGTTTCATCTTGCTAGCGAACAGTACAAACAGGTATAGTGTTCTTCAGGGCACCTCCATTTTCGTTTATTTACGAACATTTTAGAACACCTGCACTGTCCGCGGACACCTACATTGTTTTTTTTTTTTAAAAATGAAACTATTTACAACACAATATAAAAATTAAACTTTATTTAACATATATTAATAATTTATGACACAGAAGGTGAGGCAGAAACAGAAACAAAAACAGGAGAATTAGGGGTTTCATCATGATTGTTATTAGGTGAAGAAGGGATGGAAGTCTCATCAAAACATTTTGGGTTATGGAGAGGGTTTGGGGATAATTGACTGGGATATGGTGAGGGGGGACAAGTACATGTGGGCCAATGGTATGACGTTTTTGTTTTAAAATGATCTTCAACAAGTTTTCAAATTATTAAAATTGGTCAACAATAAATCAATTTTTCTTTTATGTTGTCAAGCGTGTTTTCCATAACAGCTTCTTCAGAGGTAGTTTCTATTTTGTTATGCTCTGTACAAAAATAATATATATATATGTTAAATGTGTACAAAATAATAATATTTAAATGGTTTATATTATAAAGTGTTAACCATTAGTTTCACTATCTTGTGCCATTTCTTCATGTGGGAAATGTTCCTCTAGCCATTCCAGAGTACTAGACTTTTCTGTGAGAGAAAAAAAAAGATAATATATTTTTTTATCTAATACAGAAAGTTTATAAATATATGAATACAATTAAGTACACTTACTATTTCAGGTAAGATATGTCCTATGTACTCAGTGGGTCTGCTCTTGTTCTCAGTTCTGTTGTGTTTGTGAGGTAATTATGTTGGAAGCCAATTTATTTTCTTGTGGTATATTCCATTTTAGAACATAGTGCATTTAAATGAATGGTTAGTGTGTTGTATATATGGGTTACATTTATTATGTATTAGTACATATAATGTGTTTGTGTGCTTTTTTTGAATTTGTTAAATGTTCCTATGTTATGATATAACAATCAAACATAGCCCCCAGAGTTTTTTAGGTAGTGGTACTGTTCTTCGAACATGTCCGCGAACATTAAATGAGTTCACGGACATCAAGTAAGCTAAGCAACCATAACTCGTGCCACCAGTGTGCACTGCTAAGACTAACACCCAGGACATCAAAGATGACATCACAAATGTCATTGATTACATCAAGACAAGAGCCGTTGGTACGTCAGACCACCAGTGGAGGTTGTGGTGCCATTCACCATGAAAACCCACTGGTGCAACAGGCCATCATCAGTCATGCTGCGGCCTCTTTGGACTCTTCTGACTCTGCTGATTTGGATGAAGAACCAGATGTGTTTACCACACAGAGGGAGTAGGTGAGTGCCCAAACGGGCAGATCAGATGGGGCCATTGAATGGGCGGCTTTTCAGCGGGCTTCACAAGGCCAGACAGTGGTGGGCCCCAAGTTCCCTTTGGTTACGGCTGCAAGTCCACCCTCCCATGTGTTGGCATCGGGTTCTGGGCCTGAGGTCCAAGGGAGGGTTGCAGACCTGCAGCCAACGACAGGGGCACTGCATCAACGGGAATGGTTCTGTGCATCAGGCCGCCATGGGCCCCACACACGTGGTGGACGTGTGCAGGCCGGAGAGACAGTGTTGGAGCAGCAGATGTTGTGTGCGGCCATCCAACATGGCATTGTGTTGGACAGAATTGCAAAGTGCATGGATACAATGGCCAAGAACATGACCCCACCAGCAGCCCACACAGGTAGAGCAACGGCTGCAGGTGATGCAGTCCTCAAGCCACTCCTACAGACTGGGCATGGATGCCAAGATAAAGGGCCAACGGGCTGATATGAGGTGTCTGCAGGTGTCACTGAATGCAGATCAGGCACATACAGAGACCCTGAGGCATGAGATGGAGGCCTTGAGGAAAGCAATGCCTGATGAACTCTATGCTACAAGAACGCATCTCCACAAGGTGATGGCTGCCTTGAGGCAGACACTGTCACAGCAACTCAATGCGTCACAACTGAGTGTACTTACAGACCCAGCTGCCCTTCGTGAGGAAGCGCATCGAGATCTCACTGCCATTGGTGTGCTGGTATATGCATCTGTGTCATGGCTGGCCATGGCCAATGACGACCAGGCCTTGCCACTACGTGGATTGGATCCACCCTAACAACCACCAGCAGGTTAGCTACAGGATGGGTGGCCCAGCACACCCACACTTCCCGAAAAACACTGTTGCCAGGATATCCATGAGCCTGTGGAGGGGATATTGACATGCACCTTCACCCTCCCCCCTACAGTGTGGGATTTTCTTTCCCACAGTCCAGGATGTGCTTTTTTTTTTACGTGCCCGGTGTGGACTAATTTTTTATTTGTTTTACCCCTTGATCAGGGTGGATTATTTTTTGTTATTTTTTTATACCCTGTCCAGGAGGCTTGTGTTGTTTTTTACCCAATCCAAGATGGATTCATTTTCTTGTAATTGTTATTTCCTTGAGAGATGTGCGGTTGCCCTCTCAACAGTATGATGAGTGCAGTAGTGGATATGCAGCCATGCACAGTCGTGTAAACTGCGATGATTGCCTTGAGGACGACAGGATGGAATGTGCAGATAACAATGGGTTGATGGGAAATTCACACATATGTGCAGTATGCATTCTTAGCAACTATGCCTGGTGTAATACTTTGTCCCGTGTTGTTGCAGTGATCCTGATTCATCTGGTGACTGCACTCGATTGGGAGGTTCACCCTGCACCCTTTTACATCCCTTGTCCCCATGCCCTCTGCTAGGCACTGGCCCTCCATTCACGAATTTGGAGGTGCAGTTTCCGGTGGAGGTGATGAGAGAATCACATCAGGCCAGCTCTGTCAGCAGGTAAGGATGTGCACTGTCTCTTGTGTTACGTCTGTATTATTGGTCTCCACTATCTTTGCATGTATTCCACATATTTGGTAGCTGAGGGTGTGAGCATTGTGTCACAGTAAATGTCACTGCAGATGTATGTCTTTCAACATGCATGTGTGTGTATGTGCACTTCCACTTGGATGCATGTGCATTGTATTGGAGGATGCACTTACACAATTTGCCACCACCTCCACCACGGTAGCAGCTCAGGAAGGGAGCACTTCGCTCCCCGCCACTGCTGGCTTCAGGAGAAGTGCAGCATCGTTGATCCAGCATACCGCTTCGTGTTCGGCACCCTACTGCTTCAGGGTAAGACCCTCCTGCATGGAGATCTACTGCTGGGGTCCCGCTCCTATATCTCTGCTTATATCAGCGCCTACATCAGTGTGTGGTAATTCTATTTTATTTCATCTCACAAGGCCGTTCTGTCAACAAAATGGCGGTCTTGCTATTGTTTACTGATTGCTAGGCAACCTGTACTGACACCGTTTACAAATGGAGAACGCCAGAACCGGAAGGCGTAAGCCGGCCAGTGAATCGAAGGCCCAATATTTAAGGCCCATCGCATGTCCTTGCCTGTCGAGGCCTGATGGGGACCAGGGTCCAGCCACTCTATCCGCCCTTCTCCAGGTCTGCATCTATAATCTGGGTAAGAAAATCGCAAATCATTGTACCCCGGCACTACTACTTAATATCCTTTGAACTACCATATGCTTTGCGGAACATACCAACTTCAGCACAACCTACCGGCTATAACCCCCTACTAGTGCCAGAGTACTGTCGTATTGATCAACAGCACGATGCACCCGGCACAGCACCTTGCATGCAAACAGTGCTGCCTACTCAGGGCAGCCTCTTTCATCTTCCATGTGTTCTGTAACACCTTAGTATAGCCCGCATCTAACACAGCATAACATTGCTGCCTAAATTCTTGAAACAACCTTATTCACTTATGAGCACGCCCAGCTCAAACTTTTTTATTCGAGACTGTTCTCATTTACGGTGTGCCGCTCCCTAATATGAATATATGCTGTCTGTCTACATATTGTACATCTATATTATGCCCATAAGGCACCGCTGCCTTCTATTCATATGAAGCAAACTGTGGCACTGCTGTTGTCACTGTGATCTTAACTGTAAATGCTAGTTTGCACAACCTAAGCATGGTAGCCATTGCCGACCATTAACAGATGTTGCTGAATCAGTATTGATCACTTGCTTACATAGCTGTCTATAACCCTAACTGCTCACCTGTTGACATTATTATTATTATTATTTATTGATTTATTAAGTGCCTCACGCCAAGGCGCTGTACATGGAACAACATGATACATAAAACATGAACTATAAAACTGATGAAGCAGTAACAACACTAATGAATTGTTTATCTCCTGCTAACAATATATGACCGTCCATTACCATTCTCATTGCATACCATTCCATTTCTGCACTGTGTGATGATCAAGATGATCCTCTAAATGACCCCCCTCATGTTCACATGGGCGCACTCTGCGATTTGCACTTTATAATGCTTTTGCCATTTATTACATGCCTGTACCTGCCCTGTGGAGACTCTAATTGCAACGGATACACCTATAGTCATCTAACTTGACCCACTGTCAGCCTATCGCTTTGTTGGTACCTTTTTCGGTACTAAGCAAACACATGTTCCCATCTATGACCGCTCTAATGCGTGCTCTATGAGGCCACCAATAGCCTGACCTGCCTGTGCTATTTGTGTCTAGTTAAACTCTATCAGCATTTATTTACCTATGACATTCAAGAAAAACTAACCTGTGCATGCAACTTGTAATTCATCAGTGACGGATAACTATGCATGCCTCCACCAAGTACCGTAAGGCCTCACCCTGCCTTAATCTTCTCACGACCATCCTCGTGATAAAGGCTATCACCACCCTCTCCAAATCTCTCTCTGCCAGCAGCATTTCCGACTCCTACACGCCACAAATTCCCAGTACCATGCCTAAACCCGCCCCTCCTGTATACTATCTCAAACCTACCAGCTTCCTTCCGCCCTTGACTCTCATAGACAGAATCAAGCCCACGCCTTTCCTGCCCCTATTGGAGCAGTCGTATACTATTAGACGTTCCAGAGCTTCACCACCACCACTCCTCAACGCCCCTAATGTCAAGTGTAAACAAATAGACTTTGTACAAGATACTAAGCCTAATCATAGTGATACTAACCAAGATCCCCCTTTATTTCTACCCACCTCAAACTGCCCATGCCCAACATCAGCAAGAAATGTAAGGCTTGGCACCAGACTAGGCAACTCATATAAACCATATCTTGTATTATTACCGCCTATCAACCCCACGCTACACGCAAAAAAAGCCCCAACATAAACCCAGAAAGCCTCAGAAATTCCAGACTGACATCTAACTCGCCTGATATACACGGCCCAGGTAACAGCCCCATAGCCATCCAGGGAGAACTGATTAATGCAAGGTCCCTGGTAGTGCATGCAGTCAAAATTTCTGACCTAATTGTAGAAACAAATCTGGACTTCCTCGCCATTTCCGAGACCTGGTTACATGCAGCAGCAGGCCCAGCACTCCTTATTGCAAACCTAGACAATTACACTGTCCTCAGATCAGAAAGACAATCGCCCAAAGGGGGGGCATCGCTTTTATTGCTAAGGCCAACCTAGGACTCAGAATCATACCACATGACTACATTATGTCATACAAGCTATTGACAGTGAAATTGCCCCTCAACTCCTCAACCACCATTACAATGCATCTAATCTACAGACCACGTGGGCCTATAGGATCCTTTGATGAAGAAATTAACACCCTGCTATCAACGAACACAAAGGCCTCATCACAAAGCCTTATACTTGGCGACTTTAACCTAGGTTTCAATGACCCTACAGACCAACCTGCACTGCCTCTAGCTAATTCCCTGTCTGAACTAGGCTTCACGCAGAGAGCACTCCTCCCTATGCATGAAAAAGGAAGAATATTAGACTGGGTAGCAGACCACAACTGTGTAATGGACATGTCTTCTATCAAACAGCAATCTTGGACTGACCACTTCCTACTGAGTTTTATTTTACAAGATTGCATACTCCCCACCAAAGAGAATCCCATTGCTCCACCAATCCCAACAAGGAATAGAAAAAACGTAACAGTAGATAAGCTTATACCTTTCCTCCTTCCCCTGCTCAATCCTCCACCTGCCTCTCCCGATCCATCAAAATTAGTCGACCTCTATAATAAAACCATTACCTCAGCAGTAGATGCTATTGCACTGTTAAAATATGTAAAAGTAAACCAATAGCACACTTGAACTCCTGGTACACTCCCAATATAATAAACCTAAGGAATGAAAAAAGGAAATGTGAAACTACCTGGAAATAAAACTCCTCTACAGCTAACAAAGACGCCCTGCTTAAAACTTCAGCTAATTACAAAAATGAAATGTTATCGGCCAAACGAGATACGTATAGTGAAAGGATTGAAAAAGCCAGCTCTTGTACAAGAGAACTCTTTCCCATTCTAAGAGAAGTTGAATCCTCCAGCCCCCACCCCCCTACAGAGAGCTGCATCAAGGACCAGAACTGGTGCACTAAAATTCAAAATGCCCTAGCTAATAAAATCACCTTGCTTCAATAGAAAATGACCACCAAAAAACTCATTCTGACTACCCAAAGGAGCACCCTGCCTCCACAAGGGAACCACCGTGAACTAAACATCACACTCCCTAAACCTGCTCATCGATTCAAATTCAGTTCACTATCTACACCAGAAGTACAAAAAACCATAGCCTCACTCAAGTCATCTAATTGCCAAGGTGGCGCCTGCCCAGAATATGTCATAAAGGAAGCAGCAAGTGTACTTGCTCCCTTCATTATGTCACAAATCAATGCTTCCTTGAGCACATGTACTGTCCCTACCAACTTGAAGAACTCATGGGTATTCCCTCTTCTAAGAAAACCATCAGTGTACCCGAACATACCCACAATTTTTAGGCCTATCACGACAGTCTCCTTCTTATTAAAGATTATTGACAAAGTAGCTTATAACCAGATACAACAATACTTGGAGACCAACAAACTACTCAGACTTAGTCAATCTGGCTTTAGACCCCAACACAGCACAGAAACAGCCTGGATTCATCTAAAGATTCAGAATAAGGACCTGAAAGACAAAGGGAAATCATCCCTCTTGCTTCTGTTGGATTTGTCTGTCGCCTTTGATCTGGTTGATCACAAGATTTGGTGCAAGCATCTTTCCACAGCAGCACACTTCTCAACAGAAGCAACAGCATGGATACAATCCTTCTTAAACAATAGGACCATGAGAGCCTTCTCTGCATCGGCCGCAGCTGACCAGTGGTTGAAGTGGGCGGGAGCGGTCAGGAGCAGTGCTCCTCTACTTCTTTTAATTGGGTTTTACCATTCCTATACTTTTATTTCAAAAAGAAACCATTCCGGAATGGTTTCGTTTTAAAATAAAAGTGTTGGAAGAAGTTGAAACTTGCACTTTCCCTTAAACAGCAGGCACATGTGATTTGTGGTTTGTATTGTGCAACGGAGGGGGTGCAGCAATGGGGTTTGTGGGGAGCGGTGCAGGGCAGTAGGGAACATAGTTCTACTACTTCTTTTCGTACACTTCAACCACTGCAGCGGACCCCATCCCCATTTTGTGCGGAGTTCCCCAAGGATCATGTGTATCACCTACCATGTACAATGTGTTTACCAAACCATTGTTTGATGATCGAGACAATCTGGGTGTCACCTACACTAATTATGCAGATGACACCCAGATCCTTATTCCCCTCACAGGCAACTACGACGAAGACTTAGCTTTACTAAACAAAATGTACCTCATCATTCAGGCTTGGATGGCAAGACATGGCCTTTACCTGAATGATGAGAAGACCGAACTACTCTTCTTAGCAAATCTTAGTCAGACTAAACAACTGAGCGATCAATAACAAGCATTCAGTATTGATGGAAACAATATTAAGGTCGCCAAAGAGACAAAAAACTCTGGGTTTCTATCTGTACTCCTCCATGAACATGCATGAACACACCAATGCCTTATTATGGGCATACTTGTAAGCTTATCCATGCTTGTAAACTCTTTCACTCCCCAAACAGCTGTACCAGGCTAGCTAGAGCACTAATATTATCCAAAATTGACTATTGCAATGCACTGGACCTAGGTGCAAGAAAATATATCAAAATTTAAAACTCCAGATCTTGCAGAACAATGCGACCCGAACTGCATTAAGCATACCTTGCAGAGAACACATCTCTGCCACGAGATGAGACATCAAGTGGCTCACTATCAAAGAGAGAATACAACTGAAAACAGCATCTCTGATCCTTAAATATCTCAACAATCTAGCTCCTCAGTACCCTGTTGAAAGTTGGAAAATTCACCAGAAATAACCTAACCTGACTTACTAGATCTTCCAACTCAGGCTGTCTACAAGTGCCTAGGTATAAATTCAAAAAAGCTGGCAACATTAGTTTCCTAGTTATGGACGCCCAACTGTGGAATTCCCTACCTACAACAGTAAGAGATAACCAGTCCTTCTTTACATTTGGAAAAGCTATTAAAAATTGTATAATCTCCAAAAATGCTCCATACTAGTCATGGTGTGAATCACTGTATTATATATCTGCACAATGTACACTACCGGCAATATCTAAATGCATACTTCTGACTTTGCCTGCCCAATGTATAAATCCTGCTTCTTTAATTATTGTAAATTGTATTCCCATGTACTGTATATATTTGCACTGCCCACTGTATATTTTTTTTTACTATGTGTAACTAAGCAACTGCATAACCTTGTGATGTGCCCGGATACCTCCGGGTTCGGTGCAGACTATAAACACACAAACAAACAAACAAACAAACAGACAAACAATTGACAATAAAAATGGAAGGGGTTGTGCAGCACTTATCAGACTTGTTTGTTTGTTTGTTTGTTTGTTTGTTTGTTTTATTATTTATAATGCGCGAGCATCCCCGAGGGTATCAGGGCGCAGCTGTTACAAGAATTTGCGAAGCTTGGTTACAGTGTGTACAAAGTGACAATAGGATACAATGATATTATATACATTTCAACAAAGTAGTACAGAGATGTTATATACATATAGACAAATGGGCACACAAAGTTACAGTGTGTGCTGGTAACCTGAAGATAGGCTGATCAATGAACATCGGTAGTGTCTTAAGTAGCCTAAGTTTTCAGCCATGAAACAACTTTAGAACAGAAGTACTGGAAGGGCAGGTCCACTCTGAGATTAGGCGGTAGGGAGTTCCACAGTTTGGCTGCTTTCACTGGGAAACTGTTGCCCCCTATGGTGGCGCATTTGAAGTGAGGGACAGAGAGGCAGTCTTTGTAGGCAGTTCTAGTGGGTCTCTGGGAGGACTGTCTATGGAATCTATTGATCAGGTAGATAGGGGCAGCGTTGTTGAGGGATTTGTGTGTGAGTGAAGCCGTTTTTAAGAGGATTTTGTTGTTAATGGAGAGCCAGTTATTCTGTAGGTTGAATCCTGAGATATGCTCTTTTCTGGAGATGCCCAGAGCCGCTCTAAGAGCATTGTTCTGAAGGGTTTGAAGTTTACTGGTAGTAGCCTTGGAGGATCCCAGGTAAAGGGCGTTGCAATAGTCCAGGCGTGATAGGATGAGGGCTCTGGCCAGGGTAAGGCAGCTGGCATCGGACAAGAATGGTTTGGCTGTGCGGATTAATTTGCACGTATAGGCCGTGGAGGACGCCAGGGAGCTCACCTGTCTTCTAAAGGAGAAATTAGAGTCCAAGTAAAAGCCCCAAGTTTTGACCTCTTGACCAACCCTGATGTTGTTGCCATCGATCATAAAGGAGTTGTAGGTCGGGCCAAGTTTCTTTAAGCTGGCCGTGGTGCCTAAGATGATCAGTTCCGTTTTATCATCATTCAGGCATAATCTATGTGTGGCCATCCATGCCTGGATGATGATGTACATCCTGTTTAGCAAGGCCAAATCCTTTCCATAATCTCCAGGAAGCAGAAGGAGGCTCTGGTTATCGTCTGCATAGTTAGTGTAGGTGATTCCGAGATGATCCAAATCATTGAAAAGGGGCTTGGTAAATATGTTGTACAGTGTGGGAGAGACACAGGAACCCTGTGGGACGCCACAAGTGATTGGTATGGGGTCTGCTGCCGCAGTTGGAGAGAAGACCCTCATGGTTCTACCATTGAGAAAGGAGGTAATCCAGGTGATGGCTTCAGTGGAGAAGTAAGCTGATGTGTAGAGATGTGTGCAGAGGACTGAGTGATCGACCAGGTCAAAAGCTGCAGACAGATCGAGGAGGAGGAGTAGGGCAACTTGGCCGTTAGCTCTGAGTGTATCAATCTGTGCTTTCAGGTCTATGAGGGCAGTTTCAGTCCCCTGTTGATGGCGGAACCCTGATTGTCTGGAGCCTAGTAGGTGGTGTTCTTCCAAGAACTTCTGAATTTGTACGTAAGCAACCTTGTCCAGGATTTTTAGCAGAAAAGGGGCGGTCATTATGGGTCTGTAGTTTGTGGGCGTGGCTGGGTCGAGTGTGGATTTTTTTAGTAGTGGAAGAGTACCCAGGATTGTTTCAGATTGGAGGGGATGGAGCCAGTGGTGAAGGAGGCATTAATTAGTTTTGTGATGAAGGGGGAAATGTCTCGGGCACAAGTGAGCTGACAGTTGGAGGATTTCAGAGATAGGATGATTTTTTCTACTTGAGCCAATTGCAGTATTTCACATATTCTGGATGTATATACTAATGTACAACATGCATTTTCTGTGCATCTGTGTTCTGTGTATTTTGGTTCTCCAAAACTTGCCTCACTGACCGTGATGATGTCTCCTTACTGACACCCTTATTATCCTCCTGCCCCATGTTTTCTATGGGGCCCTGCAGGTGTACTTTGTGTCCACTCTACTCTTTGACCTGTGCCACTGCCCACTGCACTCCCTTATCAACTCACCGGACATGCCATGCTACTGTTCAACATGTAATACACACGTCCATTGTCACGTCTTCACATCCTCAGCTGCTCCGCTTCATGGCGTATCCTCTGGTGACACGGTTCTGGGTTAGTGTGTACATTGACTCCACAGGACACATTTGCCACACTTTCTAGATGTGGGGTTGTACAGATATGTGCATGTGTACCTCTGATGGACTGCTCCTGTGTTTCCCAATCAGGTCACTTGCTGTTCATTGTTCATTTCTGTATGTTGTGTACACCTGGATGTATTGCATGATTTTCTTTACATTACTTGTTGATCTAATCCAGCCTGTGAGTGACTGCACGGCAGGGCCGGTCTTAGACCAGATTGCACCCTAGGCAGAATCATCGTTGGCGCCCCCCAACAAATATGACAACCAAAAAAAATGGTATGTTACAAATGTTGTAAATAGGACACTCGATAAAGAACTAGATGGAAATACAAATGCAATAGAACATGCATGCATTAGACATTAGGTGACAGTCTTAGAATGTTACCTGTATGATGTGTTCAAAAAGTAACTTTTCTTGACTTTGCCCTTGCAAATTGAAGCACAGCCTCGGATAGATCCAGGGAGTGGCCAATGAAATTTTCAATTGATAAAATAGCAAGCAATGCCAGTCTTTCATTGGCTCCACAGTTATCTTTCTCTCTCTCTCTCTCTCTCTCTCTCTGCATACCTTTCTCCTGTAGGTCTATTTGTCTATGTGTCTGTCTCTCATACTTAGTCTAACCATCTATATTGCCAAATGTCAATTCCATCATCCACCATCCAACTAACCTCTGACCACCCATCCACTGCCGCCTCTCACTCATCCAGTATGTGAGGGCAGTACTCCAGGAGAAGGAAAGGATGGGCTTGGACGAGGTGAGGCTGTGAGTTCCTGCTGGCTTCTCAAACAAACTTTATATTACTCTGCATCTATAAAACGCGCCCATCTTTTCCATTTGGAATTGGGCTGCAGGCAGTACAGCTAAGATGGTCATAGGCTGTTCTGAGGGCTGAGCGCATTGAATAGCTCAGAGGGTTAATGTGATGGCTGGGGAAATCATTGTGCAAGCTTCAGGTCAGAGGTTTCAATCCCAGCCGGTCCAATTCGTCCATTCATCCTTCTTAGTGTTATAAAAATGAGTTCCTAAATGACATACATGGCATGGGTGATCATAAGTGGTAACAAGTAACTCAAAGATGTGGAGTCAGTTGTGCCAGGGGTTCCAAAAACATTAAACTATAAACACGAGAAATGATAGAACAGAACCTATCCCTACAGCTGCCACATACCAATGGGGACAGCAGTAACTATAGTGTCATCATAACTGATGCTGCCCTTAAAGTAATGGCATCACAATGTGTGCTAAGATACCAATATGGAAGTGACATCACAATTAGAGAAGCTGTTATTTCAGCTGCATCACACTTGGAGAAGACTTTAAGGCAATGAGATCAGACGACCGCCTAGGTTTCCCTGACATCTCACTGGGAGTCACCCTTAATCCAGGGACAGCCCAATTCATGCAGTGATATCACAGTGACATTTACAGCCACATATTGCACGATTTGGAGAAAGAAATCCAGCAATGAGGACTAATCAAAGTATATAAACACTAGACCATGTGCCATTAAAAACACACCTAGGGGCAGGTTTGGAACACAGGTTCCGACTACAAAATGTGAGTCTTAATAGTGCCCAACTTGTATTTCCAATCGGACCCAGCCCCTCTATGACAGCACATCCCAGCATATATTTAGCTATGGGCCTACCTCGGGATCTCGAGTGGAAGACTTCAGGACACAATGAGGCGTGCGGGTCATTAATATCGGCCCTGTCAGGGATGCTGTGTCGGCCGGGTGCGAGTACCGTGGGGGCTGCTGGCGTGTGCCCATCACTGGGTGAACAGTTCAAGCTAGTCATTGGCTGCGCAGTCCCGGGCGCTGCAGCAAGGCTCTGATAAGAGAGGGAGGACTGGGCACACAAGCGCCTCTCTGAGGTGACACTAAGCCAGCGAAAAAGAGCTCTATGAGTTGAGCAACTTAACCGTACCCAAAGGGCCGCTACCACAGGCCCTGTAATACTACTTTGCCATTTTGAGGGATTGCAATACAAGGGGACATTAGCCATTTATATTGCTGACATTCCATTTATTGTCTGTCAGATACTCACATTCACATATATAAAAGTACAGCTCGATTCTGAATTGGCGGACACTACTTAAATGCATGAAAAGGACCCCTTTTATAGCCCTGATTTGCACAATTTTTATAGGGGGCTATCCCTGTGCACATCCGTTATGCACTCCCCTTTATGAAATGGAAGCAATTATTTTTGACGTTAGTGAAGGGAGGCACTTATATCAAAAGAAGGTTTGAAGAATCTGACCCAAAGCATTTCATGGGTCAGTGTGCTGTTACGCGCCCTCTAGTCATCAGGTCTTTGGGAACATGGTTTACATGCATGGCTCACAGGTATTTTGGAGCCAACAAGAGGTAACACGAAGACAGAGTCGCTGTAGTTGAGTCTGGTATTTAGCTAAAGTTGAAGGATTTCAAGAGAAGGGTGAAAAAATACTATTCAACAAACTTTAAAAAAAAAAAGCTATATACACAAGTGTCATCAACCAAAAATTGCAAACATTCTACATAATTACTGATATTTTGAATTAATCTTAAAATAATGCACCTGCCTTCATTTATAAACCTTTTTCTTTGAATAATTGTGAAGGCAATCGGGAGAGGCTTGTCATGCAGTCACTCGTTCTTTGAACTCCTGCTAACACATTTGGAAGCCTTTTACTATACATTAGCGAAGGTGCTATGAAGGTCGTTCAAAGTAAAACTGGATTGAGTTCATTTTCACTTGTTGCTGCTATCCATTTACTAAAGTTAGCTGTTTGCCATTTCCGTATGCCGGGAGTCTTCTATATTCTTCTATATTAGCATGCTGTGTTGTTTAACATCTTGCATGATATGCTACACTGAACACTGATTTTACTTATGTTCAGACTGAGGAAAATGGGGCATATTTTATCATTTGACTAAATGCACATTTTTTTTTCATGACTTGTGTTTTTTTTCTCTGAAAGCTCCATAAGTTGTTTACTGCCTCAGAGGTCCAGGGGGTGGTAGGGTCGTCTGGGGCTGCGTGCTCCCTGTGAACAGAGCCAGCTGTTCTCCCATGGCACCTTCTCCGCAGGCTTCATGTGGGGGCAGGCAGCATGGTGGCTGCACCGCAAGTGGAGGCTGGGGGCCCCTGGAGGGGACCCTCCACCTGACTGGGACGAATTCAGAGAGTGGCATGCATCCCAGCACAGCATCTTCCTAAGGCGAGTATTGAGACTGGGTAAAGATGGAACAATTACATACTTATCTAATGTAACATTTGAGGTTTACGTGTTGTTTTCTGATATTTTAGACACACAACCTCATCACAGTCGGAGGATAATGGATATGCATTTGGTCTTCTTAGTTACGGTACTTACCAACATGTGCCAATCTTGCCAGTGGCAGCCGGCACAAGGGTGGCTTCTGTGCTCTGGCTCCGCTGGGCACCTGCCTGTTCTGCTGGCTGGGCCTTGATCCTGATTCCTCCAGCAAGCTCTGCGCCAACTGACACAGGTTCACAGCAGGGCAGGCTGCCCAATCAATCAACCCTGTGTCACTGTGCAGTGCATACGCTGAAAGAGGGCACACACGGCCAGGCCGGGGGCCTGGCTAGCTGGCTGGCACCACCCGGGGAAGTGAAAGCAACAAATGTTGCTATTTGCTGCCCTGAGCTGAGGCTGCTTATTGCTAGGAATACAAATCAACATGGTGCGTTCTGGCTTTGCAGGAGCACCTGTGAGCACAAAATGGCAGACAGCAGAGACTGCTATCTGCTTGCATCATGCGTTTTCCGCTCAGTCAGACTAGCCTGGGTCTGACTGGCGCTGCGCAGTGTCAAATGATAAAACACATGTTACACAAATATTTTTCACTAACTTCAATTTTGTATGAGATTTTATGAGATCTCAGACAGTTGGCGCAGCGCCCCCTAGAGGCTAACACGTCAGGCAGCCGCCTGCACTGCCTAACACAAAGACCGGCCCTGCTGCACTGTGTGTGCACATGGTGGGCCATGCTTGTTGTACATCATCCACTCCACCCAGCTTGTCTTCATCTGTAGTATCTGCAGCTGTTGCAAGTGTACCCTGAGATCCATGGTTACTGGGACTGTCTCGCACAGGGTGTGAGGTCTGAAGGAGGGTGAGTGAAAAGCTGCATATTGTCATGAGGTACATTTGCAGTGGTGTCCAACAGGGGGGTTGGCGGTTGGTGCAGGGTGTGGATATGTGGTTGTTGGCAATTATTTGCAAGGATGTTGCAGAAATTGGTCTCTTTCTGCTTTGCATTCCATGGTGTGCTGTGCATGTAGTTTCAAAGATATAAATCTGCTGATTGACTTTTCACAGGTGATCTTTATTTGCCAGTTTACCCTTCTCTGTCACCCACGTTTGTCCTTCCTCTCCCAGTAAATTTGCTACTTTTCCATGTATGTGCCTTCCAGGCTGTCTGACCTGGCTGATTATTTTACAAGTGTTTATGTCTCTGTCGTCCTCTCTTGACCACCTTCTCTCTGCCTTCGCCCAATGTGATGTGGGACATATCCATCCTCATCTCCCCACCAGCCTTCTCCTCCTGGCACTGTGTTCCCCTATCCCTCTCACTCTCTCTCTCCACTCCACTGCTATGTAGTCATCACTCTGTAGCCTGTCTCCCTCTTGCCCTCTGCCATCCTTCTCATCAGCTACCAGACTTGTACTTCCACTCCCAGGACAGCACCTCCTCACTTGGTGTCCTTTTCCTAACCTGCTACCATGGTTGACCCAAAGGCACACATGAGACCTGATGCTGGGTGTTCAGAATGTGTATGCCTGAAATTAATGTCCCCACGTGGGCTGGAATCATATGGGCTGAGTGACACCTGTTTCCAGGGTGCATGTTGTGCTGTTCTTGGAATGTGTTTGCTTTGCTGCCAGTCCTTTCTCTGTTGGTCAGTTTTGCTGTTGTGTTGTTGAGCTTTGCTCACGATTGGTTGTTTGTACTTCCAGATATTGACAATGTGTAGTCCATGTCTATTTCCATGTTACCTATGGGAGTTGTCATGCTGTCCAGTATCTTTACACTGATGGAATGTATATCTTTGAGAGTTCAAAATGTTGTTTCAGGTAGGATGCAGTGGTTGCAGCCAGGTGTGTACCATGTGCAGGTCGAGGGCACTCTGAGTGACACTTGTGGTGTCATTGGTGGCAGGGAGTTTGGCACTGTATGGGGTATTTGTCTTTTGCTTATACTCTGGTAAGCGGGTCCAGCTTCCTAGGTGCATTTGACACATAGTGATGGTAGGCTGGTGTGTCTGACCATGCTGTATTATCCAGGCAATCTGGGTGGCAGTGGTTGCAGGGTGATTGTTGTGAGGCAGGATGTCACTGTAGGGCATGTATTGGTAAGTTGTCATGAGTGTGGCAGGTCTGGCTGTATATGTGCTGGATCACATGGTGATGGGAGTGATGTCAAGTGTTTCCTTGCTATTTTTGCATGTGTCTTGTCTACCACGTGGCATCCCATTCACTGAGCTTTTTTTGCCATGTCTACCCACACAGGCAGTCCACTCTTGGTCCTTCTGCCCCTTCTGGAGGTGCTGTCCTGAGACAAATCCACACACAGCACAGCATTGATGGCCATTTGGGTGAGGCCATGTTCAACACAGACACCAGGCACATGCCATTGGCAAGGTTATTTTTGCCATAGTGTACATATACCATGCACGGTTCTTCAACAGATATTTTGCACAGTTGTTGACAGCTGCTCAGTGCATCTCAATGCTCCTTTCAGTTCAAAGTACATTGGTTCCTATTCAATCCAGTCCCTGTGAAGTCTGCCTTCCCTTCCTCCTGCGTGTTGCCTGCTCCCTTTGTGTGGCAGAGTCCTTAGCCTCTGTTTCTCATTCCTTTCTCATGTCTGATTTTCTCTTTCATGCAAGTTGCCTCTGTGCCCTGCATTCTTGTATGATTTCTGCCTCTGTGAACAGCTGCCTTCTGCCGGATCCTGTTTTAAATGCAATGGTTGATATGTTTGCATTCCATTGTCTTGTGTTTTATATCATTAGCTCCCCCGTCAGTGTTACCTCCACTGTCCCTCTGCCACATTAATCAGAGGATGCCATGTTGTGGCATTGGTAGTACTTTCAAGGAGGTCCTGGGTTTCCAGCCTCTCAGTGATCTCTTTTTGGGGGTCCCCTCAGTGTCATACTGTCTGTTGCCTAATCAGAGTTTTCACAATGTCCCATTACCTTAACAAGGGGTAAGTGGTACCTGGTCCTTCACTGTATGGCTTTCCGGTGCGGCAGGCAGTGTAGGTGTTGTGGGTGGGTAAGGTGTCACTGTGTGGGTTGTTTTCATTGCATTGGTGTGAGGTGGGTTGATCTGGCTGCATTGTTGCAGGGACACATGGTGATGAGTGGTTGCTGAGTTCTTGTATGCATTGGTTGAGGGGGCACATATTGTTGTGTAATTGGGTGCATGGATGGGTCGCCTGCCCTGACCGTGTGTTGTTTTTCTCCAGAAGTATTCTGCTGGGGTTAAATCTTTACTGCAATTGAAGGAGAAAATTGCTGTTGTATGCGTGTACAGGACACATCATCAGAGTTGGGTGGTTTGCATGCCTACAGAGGGAGACATCCGTGCATTCCAGGGTTCTGCTGGTGCAGGCTCACAGGGTAAAAGGCGTGAGGTGAGATGTGCATCTTTATTTCAGTGCAGTTGTATTTCTCAAAGTCTGCATGACTATTTTGATGTGAATGTGTATTGTGTGCATCCTTGCTGTCAGGGAATGGGTTGGCCATTCAACCTGTATATTGTTATGAAACACACATACGGGATCCAGGGCACTCCTCGCATGTGTTGGTTGCTAATTTAAATTTTGTACTGTGCCTTCCTACTTTTGATCTCTGGTAAGTCGTTTGTGGACTAGATGCAGGATAGCCGTGGGTGTCAATGTGACAGTGATCGTGGACTTTGTTGCTTGTGTTGTGTGCTTTTGGTTGTTATACATGGACACTGTTGGTTCCAGTTGCTATGACTGTGTTGGTGATTTGTGCACAGCCCTAAAGATGAGTGTTCTATCAGCCATTTCCACTCCATATATATTGGCAGATACTCACGTCAAAAAAGAATAGGGATTGGAAATACACCCAATGACATGAATATGAAATAAACATGTGGAATCTTGCGTCCCTGCTTTCAACCTCACAACGACATGGAAATGTTTGGCCTAGTGGCGCATCTAGTACCACATGTGTACAATACTATTTAAACTGCCTGAATGATGAGGAGGAGGAGGAGTAAACATGCATCTTTTGATGTGCATGTATGACTAGGTGCAAAGGAATGTATATTTCCAAGAAAATGCAGTCTTTCAGTTAGAACATATTTTTACTTGCTTCTGAATTACTCTCATTGGTAATTTGACGTACATTTTTACTATCTATGAAATCATTTGTCTCCCTACTTTAAGAAACGGGGAGTGCAATACTCAAACTTGCACATTTTTTCTGGAGCACTATTTGTGCATATTTTTTGTCTAATGGATGCACACAATGTGCCTCTCCCAGAGACACATTCTTAGGGTGTTGTTATGGGCACCGAGGATAGACCCCATTTCATCATTGAATGGCACCTGGGATGTGACCTCACTGTGTGTGCTCCACAGGGGCAGGTTTGTTTTTAAGTTGGCGTTTGTTTGAACCAGATGGGTGTGTGCAGGAACCAGTTGCAATAAAGGAACCAGTTGCAATAAAATGGAGTGCAGTCAGCACTTTCTCAAGAGGGTTAAGTGCTTGGGAGCAGATGGTGGGTGATGCTAGTTTGTGTTCCCACTTCCTGACAAGGTCTAGGATTACATTGGGGGAACCGGTACCTAGCATATACCTGGTCATCAGGCATCCCCAAAAGCATGCTCCATTGTGCAAAATTCTAGGCCCTGGGAATCCTCCTCCGATGTTCGTGTATGATAGCTGCTGGTATAGCTGGGTTCATCATAGTTGTGGACGGTGGT
This sequence comes from Ambystoma mexicanum, assembly GCF_040938575.1. Taxonomy (NCBI): domain Eukaryota; kingdom Metazoa; phylum Chordata; class Amphibia; order Caudata; family Ambystomatidae; genus Ambystoma; species Ambystoma mexicanum. The sequence continues at coordinate 286,575,350 of NC_090932.1, read as the reverse complement.
TTGGTGTGCATTGCATTCTTTATACGCAACGGATCTTATGCGCGTTGGACTTTATGCCTGCTATCATGTGGTGCATGAAACACAGGGCTGGAGTGTGCCTTTTCCCGACACAAGGTTTTGCGTTGAAATCCATGAATACGGTTGGGTTTGTGGTTGAAACGGTGTGAGATTGCTTAGCGTGGACTGTCCCTCAACACGTCTACATTTTCCCTTGTTCTTCCTCATTCTGCATGTTCCGCCCCCTATTTGGATCTCTGCGTAGGCCCGGTCCAAACTCTGCAATGAGTGTCGCACAAGGCTCTCAACCACTCGCAGAGACGTGCCGAGTCTGCGCGAAGTCCCTGCAAGGCCCGGGAAAGTCCTGCAAAGTCGATTCCGTGAATCGACAAACAGAGTTTTGCACGCCGAATGGCATGCAAAGTCCCAATTCTCCCCAAAATAAATTCCATTAATCAGGGCCATAGTCTGTCCTCTCTTGCGATGCTATTTCTAGCACCTATTATCTCAATTTATAGCAAAAGATTCAGTATTAGACGGATAAAATCATTTCCAAACACTCTGGATGGACATCTGAGAAGATAAAAATAGATCTCATTAAAAGGTTTAACATCCATGAATGATATAACAAGTGATATTTCAGAAGCTGTTCCCTATTATTAATCTAGTCTCGAGTATATCACTTCCATTTCACTTTCCCCGGATTTAATACTAACTTTTCTTTACTTAAATAAAAAGCAGATCTGTTCTTGCAATACTCCACCCAATGATTGAACACCTGACAAGATGTATGTACATACAGGGCATGGAGATCAACAAATAAAGATTTGAAGGGAGGGAAAATAATCGTACCAAATAATTGCATCCTTTTCCAGTCCACGACTGATTGCATAGATTGTAGACCCAACTGCTGCCTAATAACACTGATAGGGACCTCATTGGCAAGGGTTAAACAATGCATCCACAATGTTTCTGCCCCAAAAAGCAAACGAGGCAGTATTTTATATGTATTTAGTCTAATTAAAGGAAGAGTAGAGAAACGAGAATATCTTTGGTCTACTACGTTAATTTGGTCAGCATGAGCAATTATCACAGGATGCAACAATTTTAAAGCATGTGTGTCCCCCTGTTTGAAATAAAAATGAACACCCAAATATGTAAACTGCTCTACTACTTCAATTTTCTGACCCACAAGGTGCCAGTTAAAGATTTTCACCTTTTTCTCTGTAGCCCGTTTCAAGATAATCATTTTAGTTTTTGAACCACTGATCTCCAAATCCAGATCTTCCAAATAGATTGCAAGGGATTTTGATGATCTCTGCGGACCAATGGGTTTCTGATCAGACAGTACTAAAGCCGCAGCATAAGGCACATGATCAATAAATACTGAACCCAATCGAGGCGGCCATGCATTAGCCGTGGACAATGATTTATTTAGGCCAGTTATGTAAAAGTTAAATTAAAGGTGTGCCAACACGTATCTTTGACTAAAGCCCTGATTGGTCTGTATATAGCGGGAACAGTGACCTTCCTGACCAAGCCACACTTTTACCTTAATATCTATATGAATAGCAACCAAGATTTTAAGCAAATCACTAGGGCAACCTTACAGTTTTAATTTCATCCAAGGTTTGTCTCGGGTCCAGTGCTGATCTTGTTGAGATATCAATATTTCAAGTCTGCATGTTTTCCCTTTCCAACCAGACCCCCAGAAGCTTTGGCCTAAAACCTGGTGCCAACAGGAAGCAGCATGCTTCCACTGCGGTGGTCTAGAAAAGAGCGACTCCTGCGCCAGTGAGCACTGCGGATTGAAGGAGTGCGTTCCTTGTTTGATAGAGCACACGCTGCAGCAATTTAAGGTCTTATAAGATCACATCCTTTTTTTTATGTCATGCCAGCAGAGGGAAAACGTGCTTTTAGGTACCCCTTGCCAGCTGGTGCACATACTGTTGAAGTGGATGTCCAGCCCCTGTACTCTTAAACAGGCAACCTCCTAGGCACAATATCCAAACCCCTTGTTCTTTCATTAAGCGGGAGATTATTCCTTTTGTAGTGTGCTCTATAGCTGAATGCGCACCCTTAAAACTATTTCAGTATTCATTGTGCACTATGCAGGAAAACGTCCCCGCAAAATAGATATATATGCAAAAACAACCAGAAGAAACCAGACCATGAACATCAAGCATAGCTTTCAAATATTATGTACACTATCATGTTATGTCCACCGCTGTCTCATTACCCTCCCCCATCCCGAGCTTACTCCACTTCACCCCCTTCCACCGCTCTATCTGGGGGTATCCTCCTCTCCGCACCCCCCGAGGAATCATGGTCTTCTAGGCCGGTCAGGGCAGGCTCAGACAGTATAGCTACTAAATCCCCGCAAAATATTTGAATGTTATTCCATGTTTTATTTTCAAACATGAAATGTTCCCCTTATTTTTTATTGCCTGCCTCTTTGCTTTTGTTTCATTTCACTTATTGTTCAATGTAATTTATTCATTTCATAATCAGAAATGTCATTTTATTTGTGGCAGAGAAACACACTACACATGGTTAACTTCCTTGCATACAGTATCCACGTGTCTTCATAGTAATTCTGCTCAGCGGTTCAGTGAAACACTATAATAAGGAGCTAGCACACAATGTAGGCCGGTTTGGATGAAACAATTCTATGCCCAATCCCATCTAAAGGTCCAATAGTCCTCGTATGCCTAGAGAAGGGTTCTGCAACATGATGTGTCTGACTACGACCCCCGTGATCCCTCAACATTCACTGTACTGTAATGTTATGATGAGTTGTAGTCCAACACATCTTGAGAGCCAAAGCGTGCAGACCCTTGGCCTAGAAGCAGTGCCATTTCAGCTGCATATGTGGCAGACACTCTTTCTGTACCTGCTTCCTCTTGCTGGACCATACAAACTAGAGCAGAGTACAATAATCCTACTTCCATAGGAAGATTACTGCAATTGGTCAGTTATGTGAGTACTGGGTATTTGATGGAAATTCCTGAGTACATGGGCATTGATGGTTATGCCTGGCGGTGCTGTGAACATCTGGGCATTAGGGGTAGGGGGAGGGGCAGGGGGTATCATGTAGAGTGAATACTTGAGAATCTGACGACAGTCCATGGCAATGGTGTGCGTTCCTGGTCATGTGATGGCCATGACTCACAATGGGGTTGGAATCTATGCATTTGGTGGCAAACCCTGGCAATGGTGTAAGAATTGGGATGTTTGATGGCAATACCTGATAATAAGGTAAATAGCGGGGCATTGAATGTGAATACCTGCTTGAGATGTTAGTAGCTGGACATATTAAGGCAATACCTAGCAACTGTTAAGGCACCTATTCATATAATGTCAATACCTGAATAATATTGTGAGTATCTGGGAACATGATCACAATATCTGTCACATTGTGTAAGTACACTGGCCAGTTATGGCAATTAATGGCAAAAGTATGAGTACCTCTACTCATACTCAATACGAGCAACTGATAAGAGTAACTGGGCAAATGGTGACAATACCTGGCTGCTTTTTAAAAAGATTGCCAAATCAGGTAAATTTTATCAATATCTGGACATATGATTACAAGACATGTAATAGGCTGTGAGCAACCGCCTTGTGATACCAGTACCCGGAACATGGCAAGAGTATGAGTACCTGGACTTTTGATGGCAGAGCCATCCAGTGGGGTGGCTGCCCAGAGGTATGATGACAGTAGCTGGCAACTCTGCAAGTACTTGAGGTGTTGATGCCAATTCCCAGTAACTATGTCAGAGTCTTTTCTTGTGGTGGCAATGCTTGGCAATGCTGCATGTTTCTGGTGGTTTGATGGCGATACCTGGCCATTGTGCGATTACCGTGGCTTTTTAAGGCGACTCTCTCAATGGTGTATCTGGACATTTAATGATAATAGCCGCTATATTTAATGATTTAAGTCTCGGGAGGATAGCTTAGGGGCAATGTGCTCGACTTGGAAGCAAGACGACACGAAGCAACACAGGTTCCATCCCCGGGTCCACGCTTAGAAACCTCTGGGTATTAAGCGTGTTATAAATAACCTATCATATCATATCAAATATGATAGCAATGTGTGTAATACCATCCAAGTACATCATAGCAACACATGTCAAATGGTGGGAGTAGACAGGAATGTGATGTTAGCTAGCAAATTGTGAATGCCCAGCAGTTTCCAAAATATTACAGCTCAAACTATTGGCTTTGTCCACCCGTGTTATTTATGCTCTGATGTTGCTGAAATCCCGACCACCAGCACTGCTCTCAAGCTGTACTGCTCGCAGGCTGGGCTGCCTCGTCTGATCCCCTCCCCTCTCCAGCCTTTACACTGTCAGTATTCAGCCAGGCTGCTTCTGGAGGCTATTTAGAAACACAGCTCAGCATGGGGCTTCTGCTTTATTCATGCGAGGACAGGTAAGGCGAGGGCACGTCTGCTTGCTTCGCTCTTCATAGCTCCACTGAAGAGCGCTCAGAGGCAAGCTCACTGAACCAGGAACTGCAATGAGTTCATGTCTCAGTGGCTGCCTTTGTGGTCTCCAGCCTCATATATATTCCGGCAGCCAATCAGTGTCAGTGCTTTCTAGGGAGTAGTCAGAGGGCCTGTCACTACCTGTCCCCCAACTCTCCTGTCCTCGTTTCTGCGATACGTGATTGCCAAGCCCGGCTGTATTTACAGCAGGACTGGTTTGAGCATGTGCGAGGCTTTGTGAGACACAAGATGTGCAGGCTGCATTGATGTGCACAAGTACTGACAACACCAACAGTGACATCACAGAACATGTCACAAGGAGTGACATCAATCGTTGATACCCAAAGCGATGGTGGGGAGTTGCGTTGCAAGAGGTTTGCCCTGAGTGAGGCAAGAGGCCTTTGTGATGTGCAATATGCACATAGTTACTGTTGTTTCTATTATTCGTATTATTATAACATATGGAGCAATACTATGGATGATGCTTTGTTTAATAGCTGCCTTGTGACGTGAATCACTTCTAGAGACGTCCAATTGTTTGCAGATAAAGCGCAGTGACATCAAAGGGTTTTCCCAGATCTCGCAACTCATTTAAGGTATTGATGCCAGGATTAGAGACCAGTCGGCAATCTTGTGTGTTGGTTGGCTTTCAATAATACTCTGTTTAACAGCGATGACTTTAAAAGTACACACGTTTAAATAAAGCGACTTAACAGACGTATGACATCCCTTTATAACTATGTTTATCAGAAATAGTATGATTGTTGCTTTATTTTCTCACCCAAAATGCAACCCTGCTAGTAACAGAATGTGAGAGGCTAAACAATATACTCTGTGATTTGCAAATGTCCCCTCAAGACTTAAAGATAAACAAAGGAACATACTGTGTGATAAGGTTACCTGTATTTAGACAATGATCAACTCAGACATACTGCTTGCTCTTATATAGGATGTTACAAGTAGGGTAGGTTCTACAAATATCAAATCATTTTCATGTATATTAAATAAACATACACCCTGAATACAACAGAAAGAGTTTAAAGAGTGTTTTCTGTTGGGAATATTTATTTATTTTTTGCCTTAAAATATGGCACCGCATCTGCACGCTTTCAGAAATGCATGTACCTATTACATACAGATGTACCACGTTGGAAACAACGATTCATCTAATGAACAATCACAACTAAAGCACTTCCCATGTAAATGATCTGCAGAAAACAAAAGTAGTGCCATGAAGGTGTGGGGGCACAGTGGGAGGCACTGTTGAATTTGCTGGGGAGCAGTATCATTGCCTCCCTAACAAAAGTGCCCTCTCCTGACAGCTTTGCAGGCGAGGCAAAGGTGCAAGGCCCCATGAGCATGGAGCACTGTGCCCAACAAAGACAGTCCCCCCAGATTGCTGTGACCCGGATTTTGAGTTCCAAAGTTGAGATGAAAGTTTCAGATCCACCCAGCAGGGCATCCTGGTGCAGGTGTCCTTACTTCTGCGCAGCACTAGATAGGCTAAGATTGCACTAGAATTGCACTAAACCTATGCCATTGTGACATTATTACCTCAAATATTAAAGAAAGATGAGTAAAGTGACATCGTGCCATTCCATTTCAGCACTGGGGCAAATATTCCCTGTGTACAGAAATGTCTCTAAGGAGTATGTTATCTGCCCGGCGGCAATATATATATATATTAGTGCTGATACCATGCAAAATAGAACTTGCACTGTGTGAACGTTTCGGCCATATTGTTTGTACAAGGAGCCTATTGTATGACTGGATCAAAGAAAAGCAAGATGTTTTTGATTGGCAGCTATTGAAGTGGACAATGAATAGGGGTAATGCACGTCATGTTTTGGCAACACATCATATATTTGAAACATTTCATATAGGTGAAGCCAAATATTGACTATGTTCAAAACCTATTTTTGTTCATACTACAGCTGAAGAAACAAGGGCACGTGCAGACTTTGGGAACAATTGCACATATCTAAGCGTCACATCTCTGGTGGCACATGCTCTTAGGGCAGCAAATCCACCAACCAACACAAATCAAAACTCGTATCTAAAGAGAGGACCCGCAAAAAAAGCCTTCTCATGTCATGCACCGACCCTCTGGAACTCTATCCAAGTATCGGCTCGGAAATGCACCCACAATTCTCTGGTTTCGTAAATCCCTCATACGTGGCTCTTTCAATAACATCTGAGCAAGGACTCATCCCACTGGACACATAGACTGAGCTGAGACTGCAACTCACAATACTGTGCTACTGTTAAAAGATGCCATCGCTAACGCTGGTTACCCACACTCTGCACACAGCTAAGCTGATCTCGAGCTAGGTTTACGCTTTACACAATACCATTTCTTTTAAAAATGCAGGACATTTTAGAGGATTTTAAAATGATAGTAACAATTTTTTGAGAAAGAGTTCCTCTGGTGAACTACAGACAAGGCATTATACAGATATAAAGCCCAGCTTCCTAACTTGTGGATTGAAGATGGAATTGGACCTTGGACTCTTGTGCAGCAATCTGCAGACCATATATTTTATTCCAGTAGTGTGACCAGACATCCACATTTTAGGTTTTTCATGCTTTTTCATGCCATGTCCCACTGTCATGATAACCTTCGGAAAACTAGTCACATGTATCACTTTCTAGAATAGTCTTTTATGCTAGATCCGTATCACCTCACTTCTCTGATTAAGGGTCAGAAAAGCCTTGTATGAGAGAGTTATGATTTTAAAGGCATGGTCTAGTAAAATTTTTTATTGTCCCTACGGGTCGGCCATGTTTTTTTAAGCCTAAGTGGCTCGATTTTAGAAAACTTTCCTATGGACCTTAACCGAGTTTTCGTCCATTAAACGCACGCAAAAACAAGCACCAGGGAGCCGCCATTTTCTGATAATCCTATCTTTTCCCCGATCGCCCTGGCTGACCTGCTTTTGCGGCACTAAATCAATTCCCCCGCCCCTGAGCCTGTCATCAGCAGACTCGTACCGCCCATTTCCCAACGCCAAAGCACGTCTTGTGTCAACATTCGCTGCGCTTCAGCTAATGACGTGTCGCCATGGAAATGGCAGGACGCCTCTCTCCTCAATAAGTATAAACAGACCGTTTCACAACACACAGCAGCCGATTTTCGATTCCATTCCTCTCTCTGTGTTACTTTGAGTATTCTGTGACTCGTTTCAGTGCTCTGGTCAGCTACCTTCGCCGATTGTAGCCCGTGTGAACAGATACCAGTACCACCGCTATAAATTATTTTAGTTTGTTTAACACACAATGGCTACAATAATGCCCTACATGTACGAGCCCGAGTATACCGAGGAGGAACTACTGGAAAGGGAATCACACGAAAACGATGGGGATTCGGACGGCAGTTGGCAGGACGAATCAACAGATGAAGAGCCTGGGCCTAGTCGAATGGACGGCGTCTCCACCTGGTGCACATGCAATCGGTGCAAGCTAATGCCAACTGAGGACGAGAACTGCTGCTGCCGAGAAAACTCGGGATGCCTGGCCTACATTTCGGAAGGCGAGCCACGACCGCAATGCATCACCGAGCTACCAGACTTCAGGGCAGCCTGCCTCACACGGGCCGTGTTGAGAATAATGATGGTGCTTATGCACGAACTTCGAGCAACTGTTCGTCCTCGTAATCCGAGTAACGAGTAAGTATACTCTGCTTGTCATGCCACTCCTATTTCATGGTCTTCTACTATATCCAAAATTACATCTACATATCATTGTAACGCATGTAAGTCGTTGAATAGTGTGCAATGTCTAAATAGCATTTGTCTGTGTAAAATGCCATTAGTTACAAGAATTGTCATTGACAACAAACGTTTATTAAACTTATCTTGGTAATTTAAAAACAGTTTGTTTCATTCCTTTTCACAGGTGGTGCAGGCTGGTGGCCTATCGTTCCTTTACATGGTGGCTTCACGGGAGGTTTGGACACCGCGTTCGAAGAGTGATACCCGCCTGTGCCGTTCGTGCCATTAGAGAAACGTTCCCGAGTGACAGCGGTCAGTACAGGGGATTTTCTCTCGCTGTGCTGCAACCTGACCTGTATAATCTTTAAAGTCTTGTATTTTTGTGTCATGAATATAAGATACAAAATAAAACACCACATATATTTTAACAACGGTTGTCTCGATTTTTTTAAATGAATCAAGTGTGTCTCCATTCAAGGATGGACATCAGACATCTGTGCTCCGAATGGGTGAAGGTCTGGTTGCTCTGAAGCAGGGTGGTCACTATCTACCTAAGCTAACATAACATATTCTCGATAATGCATGCACTAAAACACACTTGTTCAAAGTCTTTCAGTAGGTTATGTCTCTATAAAAGTCACACATATATCTATACTAACATTTACCATTAGATTATACAGTCTTGACCACTATAATACACCGGTTGAAGTGTGGGTCTGTGCTCACAAGAATCTCCGGTATGTGGCATTTGTTATTGATAAGCAACGATATACTATCATTGATATAAAGGCAATATAATGTATATTGAGATAAAGGCGGTTCGCGCCGGTGGATGCGCGCTGGCATGGGGGGCTGTCTGGGGCGCGAAAGGCCAAGGTGCCAAACTACATGTACACTTCAAAAGGTGTCCCACGCCAAGGGGCCATTGTTCACATGGTCTCCTCAGACCCCGTGTCTCCAGGCAGGCCTCCCCTGAGGCAGGCCGCCCCCCTGCAATCCACATAAGTGTGTCTCCATTCAGCAGCCTTCCTGTGCCTTATCTGCACGCCCCAGGGCCATCCATCCCACCCCCCTGTATCAAAGGCGGTTCACGCCGGTGGATGCGCGCTGGCATGGGGGGCTGTGACGGGCGCAAACGGCCAAGGTGCCAAACTACATGTACACTTTAAAAGGTGTCCCACGCCAAGGGGCCATTGTTCACATGGTCTCCTCAGACCCCGTGTCTCCAGGCAGGCCTCCGCTGAGGCAGGCCGCCCCCCTGCAATCCACATAAGTGTGTCTCCATTCAGCAGTCTTCCTGTGCCTTATCTGCACGCCCCAGGGCCATCCATCCCACCCCCTGTATCAAAGGCGGTTCGCGCCGGTGGATGCGCGCTGGCATGGGGGGCTGTGACGGGCGCAAACAGCCAAGGTGCCAAACTACATGTACACTTCAAAAAGTGTCCCACGCCAAGGGGCCATCGGTCACATGGCCTCCTCAGACCCCGTGTCTCCAGCCGGGCCTCCCCTTGAAGCAGGCCGGCCCCCTGCAATCCACATAAGTGTGTCTCCATTCAGCAGTCTTCCTGTGCCTTATCTGCACTCCCCAGGCCCACCCATCCCACCCCCCTCTATCAAAGGCGGTTCACACCCGGGGATGAGCGCTGGCATGGGGGGCTGTCAGGGGCACGAAAGGCCAAGGTCCCAACTGCATGTACACTTCAAAAGGTGTCCCACGCCAAGGGGCCATCGGTCACATGGCCTCCTCAGACCCTGTGTCTCCAGGCAGGCCTCCCCTTCAAGCAGGCCGCCCCCCTAATACCACGACATACATACGTCATTCATTCACAAACACACCCCAGTTTCTAATACTTTAAAAACGACTCGATATGTCTCATGAGAACATCTTTGTGCTTTGCAAGTCAACTCCTGAACGTGCTACCTGGGAACCACTGAGATCTATGCTAATCTGCTCGTCGTCGTGCTATCCGTGAACTTCTGTGACCGCTTCGGGCATACCCATCAGTGCGCTACCTGTGGCCATCCACCTATTCTCCCGCAACATACTGCTCTGCTTGCTGAATCCAACTGTTTGTTGGTCAAGGTAAGGCCATGTATCCTGGTCATATTTCGCAGATTTTTAAATTTCTATCTATTTTCGAGTAGAGTACACAATAGTGCTATGTTCATTGGTCTCATTGGTATTGACTTGAGTTTCCATTGCTATGCTATCAATAGATCTATTTATTTTCATCTGTGTCTATTGTCATTGAATTGCATCCTTCGGGGGTCCAGTCTATAATGTAAGCATGTTTCCTTCTCGTGCAAGACAGAACATCCAAGGGACGAGTCACATGTTCAGATTTCAGTCACATCAATTATACATTTCTGCAACTTATCCAAATACTAAGCAGCACATAATGAACTGGTATTGTTCCTGCGACCAAAACAAACCTTGCATTGATCATTGTATAATTCATTTACTTTTGTATCAAATCTTTACTCTTGAAGATTGTATAATAATGTCGATATTTACTTTTCAGATTTATCAACAATGCCTGCCTGTTCGATTAGCGGTTGCCCTTCGAAGACCCATGCGAAATCTGAAGGAACTACAATGCATGTATTCCCGAAAACTGTTGATCGAATAAGAGAATGGGTCAGACATTGCGGATATCCACTGGATGAGCTGGAAAGTAGAGTCCAACAAGTCTTAGAGGACAAGAGGGGTGATCGATACTGCATCTGCAGCCGGCACTTTTCCTTGGACATGTACACAACTTCTTGGGTAACAAAGAAGAATAAACGGCGAACAACACGGAAATTGCGCAAAAACGCTATTCCCACTCTATTCGTCCACATTCCGCCACCGGTGAGTCAAGTGTCCGGATTTAGCTTTCGGCCTTGCGGTAGTGTGTAGCCGAATGGATTAATTGATATTGTAGGTGTTCTATCCCTTGTAATAATTTCGATATTGATATGAGTGTATAGTTTTTTGAATAATGACATTTATCAATATATTCTTTTTCGATTTCATAACCCACAAACGCAATGTATATTTATATGGGGACAGGGAACTGTGCTGTATTGAGCATTTTTCAAGTATTCTGTCGGCTTACATGGCTATTTTTAATATTGGCATTTCATTATCAATCATTAATTGACCTTTACAACTTCTTGACTATCCCTTGAATCTGAAGCAAGAACATTCTACATCCTTGACGTGGTCGCAGTTATCAACCACTTCTAGTGCGTATCAGGTAATCTTACTAGGCTAATCCGCTACATACTTGTTTTATGCATGTCAAGTAATAGTTTTATTCTATCGTGTAATTATTTTACCGAATGTTTGGTTACTGCTTTCCAATTGATATACACCTTAGTTATCGTCCACTGGTGTTTGTTTTCAGTTATAATTAGTGTTATCCATACTAATGCAAGTACTGTCTTTCAGGGAGATGCTGAAGCGTCCGCCACATCTACAACATTTCTAGATGTTTTTCAACATCAGGAGGTATGGATACTGACAGCTCCATCGAGCATCATCATCAGAGCTGGAATTCTTGTCGTTTGATTGTTCTACACAATGTTTCATTCGTGGTTAGCCGTTGATATGTACCTGTGCTGTCGACCCCAGGTGTGTGTTATGTTTTCACAATTGTAATCCTCACTAATGCAAGTACTATGTTTCAGGCAGTTGATGGAGCGTCAACCCCTGCACTTGATGCAGAGCCTGACATTCAAGTATACGAATAGGCGCAACAGCTTTCGGAAGTGCGCACTACATTTGCAACATCCATAGATATTCTTCAGCAGCACGAGGTATGGATAATGACAGCTCCATCATGCGTGATCATATAACGTGATTCCATTTGCTATACTTTCTTCCCTATTAACGCAAGTGCTGTGTTTCAGGGAGACGACGAAGCTTCCACCACAATCACAACATCTCATTTAGATGATGCAGATGTAAAGGAATCGTTGAAATAAGTCGATGAAATGTGATCATATTTGGATTTTCCTTGATTCTTTTGGACAATGCGTCTTTCGCGGTTATCTCTTTATATGTACCTGTGCGTTCGACCCCAAGTGTGTGTTATGTTTCCAATATTGAAAACCATACTAATCCAAGTACTGTGTTTCAGGGAGACGATGGAGCTTCCACCACAATCACAACATCTCATTTAGATGATGCAGATGTAAAGGAATCGTTGAAATAAGTCGATGAAATGTGATCATATGGATTTTCCTTGATTCTTTTGGAAAATGCATCATTTGCGGTTATCTCTTTATATGTACCTGTGCCGTCGACCCCAAGTGTGTGTTGTGTTTCCAATATTGAAAAGCATACTAATGCAAGTACTGTGTTTCAGGGAGATGCGGATGCCTCCTCTCCAATACAACCATTCATGGCAGTCCATTCAGAGCCAGAGGTATGGATACTGACAGTTCCATCGAAAAAGATCATCACTGGTCGAATACTTGTCGTTTGATTATTGCACACAATGTTTAAATCGTATTTGGCTATAGAGATGTACCTGTGTGTTCGTCCTCACGTGTGTTTTATGCTAACAATATTTTGATACATAGTAATGAAAGTACTATGTTTCAGGGAGACGATGGAGCCTCATTCCGTGCTGTCTATGCGGATATAGAAAATATAGTCGTTGCAGCGCAAGAGGAAGGGAGGACATGCAGAAACGAATCGTCGGAGCTACAGCGTTCAGATGTTGAAGGTCGAGTCAAAAAAGTTGCAAAGAAAAAAAAACAAAAAAAGGTTAGTTACAAACAGTTCATAACTTTAAAAAAATGTTTGTGCTGGGGACTATTTTATGTTTTTTTCCAGTCAATTCTACTACACTCCATCTTGTGTTTAAACTGAACATCCCTTTTCATATCTCTCCTCCAGTTACCCGTGGGTGTCAGAACTATACACACACAGACAGTGAAGCGAATGAGAGATGTGGCTTGCCAGACCGTGTACACTATGGAGGAACTATTAATTGAGGCGAGGCATGTTCAGGCTCGAGATGCTCATGTCCAATGGCCAGAACATGAATTCATTGTGTTTGGAGACTACAGCAAAGTTGCATTGGACCATAGCTACAGTGCGACCGCACCACCACAAGAAGATGTTATTGAATGTATTGAAGATAGCTCTGAAGTAGTTGCAGATCAATTTACACAATCTACACCCGCCAAAAATTTGCCACCAAAAAACCTGTCGACATTGTTGTGTTCTCCCATCAATGTTGAAGTAATAGATGTTGAAATGACAGAGAATGAACCAGCCGCAGCATCCATAGACGCACCAGAACTTGATATCAGCGATATTACCTTCCAATGTGTTGAAATCTCCACAACGTCAAAGGCCGAAACAACGTTGACGCAGGATGACAGTCTAATGAAAGAGAGCAAATACATTGTATTCGACAGTTGTTTGATGGAAATTATAAGTATGCTGAAATGTGTGCATTCCATTAGAGTAGAAAGTATGTGCGAAGCCATTGATTAATGTGACTCGTCAAATAAAAGGCAGTAACGTCAAAATAAATGCCGCCTGTAGATTAAATCATAGGTTCTCATGGTCTGCACAACCGATGCTGGGGAAACTGCCAGCAGGCAATCTACTGTGTGCAGCTGCATCACTTTTTAGTGGCTCGAGTTTTAGAAAGTTAGAGGCTTTCTTTCAGTTTGTGGGACTCCATTTCATTTCTAAAGCGCTGTACTACACATACCAATGTGATTATCTGTTTCCGGCCATTAGTGATGCTTGGAAAATTGAACAATTGTCTCTAGCAAGTACATTCGAAGGCAAACGATTCAGGCTAGCCGGCGATGGACAGTGCGACAGCCCTGGATTTTCTGCCAAGTACTGCACCTACCACTTTCAGGACATGGATAGCAAGAAAATTGTGAGTTCGGTGGTTGTGCAGGTAACACAATGTATATCCTCAGTGGCCATGGAGAAACTAGGTTTTATAAAATCAGTGGAATATCTACAATCGAGGGGAATGCACATCGACCTCATAGCCACGGATAGACACGTTTCAATTGCCAAGACAATGAGAGATCAGTTCCCACATATTAAACATCAATTTGACGTATGGCATCTTGCTAAATCAATCAATAAGAAAATCTCGGCTGCAGGGAAAAAAAACGGTTTTGAAAGTATTTTGCAGTGGTCACATTCTATCACCAACCATCTTTGGTGGAGCTCAAAAACTTGTGAGGGGTCAGTGGAAATACTACTTGAAAAATGGCGGTCACTGATGCACCACTGTACCAACGTTCACCGCTGCACAGCAAATGAACATTTCCACCAATGTGAACATGGCCCTTTGTCCCCAGAGGAGGCACGGAAGAAGAAGTGGTTGATTCCATCTTCACCGACACACAAAGCCATTGAGAAGATTGTTTTCGACAAAACTCTGTCAAGAGATTTGTGAGGACTGACAGAATTCTGTCACACAGGAGATTTGGAGGTGTTCCACAATATGTGCCTAAAGTACAGGCCAAAGCGCTTGCATTTTAGCTTTCGGGGCATGAAACATCGCACTCTACTAACGGTCTTGGCCCATAACAGCAATGTCGGACGTGAACAATCTAGGACTAGGGGTAAAGTAAGGATGCCTCGCTACACTAAGGTGTTTTCAAAACGAAGTAAGCAATGGGTGATCAAACCAGTCTATGATGAAATGCAGTTCGACTTTGTGAAAGGCCTTATTGTTGCTGTGTTAGAGAAGCACAGATATGGAATTTTGGACGTTTCTGTGCAGAGCAGTGATCCATTGCCACCGAACATTGCGACTGTGCCATGCCAACCCGAAGCACAGCTGATTGTGAAGTACAAATCCCGGTTTAAATAATTGCAATACGATTGTCTTTTTGTAAATAAATGTTATTGTACAGTGTACTTGTAAACCTAACCCCTACCTTCACCATCATGGGTGGCGAACAAGCTGGGTGTCATCTTTGAATTCTCTCTATTCACCTCACATATGTGTATGTATATATTTTTGTCATGTCTCATCTCATGTAAATGTAAATGCTGCGCACTGTTAACGGAGGGGAGGCTTGCGTATTGCAAATAATAAAACAAACAAACAATCAATAAATCTCACTTTTAACTCAACTCCTGTGGTACTTTTTTACTTTTCCTGACCTTCTGCCAAAAATTAAATGTCTCAATTTGGGCTGCAAAGCTCGCAGACAACGGGGACAAAATTGGGGCACTTAGAACGCGCCAGCCAAGCGGGCCGTGGCATTTGGGAGAGAAGCCAGTTCGCATTTGCACATTGAGGCGCACTACATAGACGGATTCTAAACTTCAAGTTCTCACAGATGCCTATACTACGTGATGTTGCAAATAAAGAATGCGAAGGACAGTGCCCAGATGAGGCCCACAAGTCGCACTGGAAGCATAAGGGTCTATTGTTTTTTGACCTTGAGACAGGGACCATGTCGAAAGAACTACATTTGAAGGGAGTGCGCAATAACGTAAGAGACGATAAGGCAGAAAATTCAGAAACTAGACCGAGTTTCATTTTAGGTCAGTATACGAAAAATCGTTGTCAAGAGCACGGTCCGTTTTACAGACTGCATTACGAAGAGACACAATGGAAATTTCAAATATAATGTAAGTAAATCTTTACACGCTTTTATACCGGAATGAAGATTTAATGAATGGATGCATGAATAAATGATTGAATGAAGAGCTAGGAAAAGCAAGTAAAACTGTTCGTAGTGGGCACATGGGCATGCAGGTCCACTGGTCTCACCGATCTCGGTCCTTGGCCCAGCCACTTTTCCCTGCACTGCCTACCTGCACTACGGGACTGTCTCTGTATCCTTCAGCCCCTTCTCCCGGCATTTACCTTGCACTTGCCACCAGCTGGCCCTATTATTTAATTTGTATTCAACTAACCATGTACAGCCCTTCCGCATGCGCGATCAGAAAGACACCTGGCCTAGTAGGATCGTTGTCTATCTGCCCTTGTTCCCCACCTGCATCGTCACGCCTAGAAATACTTGAGTATAGGCGCGTTACACATGCCATATCATATATTATATCATTCCTCACGCATGTAGACTGTCGTTTATCTTTGTGTGTTGGCCTCGATTTATCTCGTTACTTTTCGCATGGATTTTAGAGACGAACATACTCCATTGAACTATCCTTGCAAGCAAATAGTTTCTGATCGGCCGTAATAAATAAAATGAGTAATATTAATGATGTTCGGCTAGCGAGACTAATTATCATTTTTTTGTTTTCATAACAGGTATTTGATCCCTTTCTGCCACTGCCATCTGTTTGAGACACCGGCGGATGGATTCTTCAGCAGACACCTGCAGCTTTGTGTCAACAACTGGAGCACGATCACCATATTATGGGACGATCGCCAAGGGCCCACATGCCCTTACGCTGTACTAGTGGCTAGAAGCAACATATCAACCTTTAGGCTGGACTAGTGCCTAGTTGATGGAACAGCCTTGAGGTTCACCGTGCTTCCAAAGTGATTCTTTTTACGAAAATGAACACCCTGTGTACCATAAAGGAACAGCGCGTGACTCAAGATGAAACGGAACAGTTATTGCGGATACAGATAAAAGAAAATAAATGGCTTCCGGAGTTCATATGTCAATTGCTGAATATTCTCTAAACATTTAATGTCAAATAAATGTACTTTACCAAATGTACCGTGTTGCTGTTTCATTTTAAAGTACAGTTTCATATTCCGAATTGTGGCGCGCTGTGTTGTGAGTTGATCTGTGTTGGTTTCCGGGTTCTGTGTGGAGTCGCGTAGAAGACGACTGGGCGCGTTTGCCTACGCAGCACAGTAACGTCACGGGGAGAGGCGGGGAATATGAATGTTTTGATAATGTCAGGATCAGGGGCGGGGGAATTGATTTAGTGCCGCAAAAGCAGGTCAGCCAGGGCGATCGGGGAAAAGATAGGATTATCAGAAAATGGCGGCTCCCTGGTGCTTCTTTTCGCGTGCGTTTAATGGACGAAAACTCGGGTAAGGTCCATAGGAAAGTTTTCTAAAATCGAGCCACTTAGGCTTAAAAAAACATGGCCAACCCGCAGGGACAATACAAATTTTTACTAGACCATGCCTTTAACATACTTCTCTCTTATTCAAGGTTGCCGGGCTGATGCAGATGGCCATGACCAGAGTGGACAGGATAAGTGAACCGACTTCCTACTATTGACTGACTATGCTGATGTTAATTTAGCGGCTCCAATATTGACATGGTGGTGGGGGAGTATTAAAACCCAAAGGGGCACACGGGGTATGTAAAGAGGAAAGTAAATATTGACTGCTACATATGCTCATCATGTGGACCTCTGGACTTGAATATATACATAAGAAATGCCATGCAAGATTGGGTGCAGGCATTCATAGTATACTGTGGCACTAATATGGGAGACATGGATGAAACGCGTTCTTACCCCCAGTAGTTAGTTTAGTTGAGATACCAGTAGAGTGGTATTCCCCTGCTGTGTTCCGAGTACAGGCGGAGGTCAAGAAAGGACTAGATGCGGGGTAGCTGGAGATCCAGGGACGGAGCTGGGCAACATTTGGGTATGAGTAGGGTGGGGATGGAAAGGGTGTTGGGGTGTTTGAAGGAGTAATGGGAAAAGTTGGGAAGCAAGCCTACACCAATAAATCACTGAGCATAGGGAAGAAAACAAGGGAGGACAGGGGTGGAACGGGGTATGGATGAGATGGGGGACCTCAAGATAGCGACCTGGAATGTCAAGGGGCTCAACAATTATTTGAAAAGCAATAAGGTCATGATGTATCTGAAGAGACAGAGAATTGATATTGCTTTATTACAGGAAACCCACCAAACAAAAGAAAAACAGGAGGTGGGGGGGGGGGAATGGCGAGGGACTACCATAGGAGCAACATATTTGGCGTATGCCAGAGGGGTAATTACGTGGATAGCACTGCATGTCCCTTTCAAGTTGTTGCAGTCTACCATAGAACCAGATGGGAGGAGGGTGCTAATAAGAGGATTAGTGGAAAATAGAGAGCTGAGCATTATCAATACGTATGCCCCGAACCAGGATGCCACCGGCTATTTCAAAACTCTATACAACAAGATTAGCCCATATATGGGGGGGCAGTTATTTGGGGAGGGGACTTTAATTGCACGCTAGATCCCAGGATTGACAGATCAGATGAGAAGATGGAGAAGCCCACCCCGGTGGCTAAAGCTCTGAATACCCTATTGAGTGATTTTCGATTAGTGGACGTATGGAGGATGCACCACCCACAGGATAGGCAATACTCACACTACTCAACCCCACAAAACCTGCATATGTGGTTAGACTACATATTTGCTGCACCGGAATTGGCAGGGAACTAGTACGGTCAGAATATAAAGCGAGAGTCCTCTCAGACCACTCGCCATTGCTAATAGCATGGCAGTACTCGCCACCCAGAGCACGGATTCCGACATGGAGACTTAGGGCTGAAGCTTTGAAAGAAACAGTGTTTAGGGAGGACCTGAAGAAGGAAATAGAGGAATAGTTTGAATACAACATCGGGAGTGCAGAATCGGCTGGCACACTGAGGGAGGCATTTAAGGTGGTGGTGATGGGGGCGGCAATAACTAAATCTAAGGGCCTACAAGGTGGTATAACGCACGAGTTACATGAAGCAGAGAAGAAATTAGAGACTATAATACGCAGGGGGGGACATTCCCCAGAGGCGGCTGGCACTATATGGCAATTACAACAGCACTGCAGGGAGTATTGGGAGAGATTGTGCAACCTGAACTATAAAAAATCCGTAGAAAGACAGTACGCAGAGGGAGACAAGCCGGGCAGGTTGTACAAGAGTGAGACACCCATACAAGCAATTAGAGTGGTTCAAGGAATGGGTGGGCAAATATCAGATACACAGGAGGGAGTGAACAAAGGCTTTCTAGATTTCTACCAGCGACTTTATATGGATGTTGACGAGGGAGAGGAAATGAATGTGCAGGAAACATTGAAGGACATCGGCCTTCCCAAACTAGAGGCAACGGAGAGGGAGAACTTAGAGGTCCCAATCACATTAGAGGAATTGGAAGCAGTGATGAAGCTCTTACCCACTAGTAAAGCTCCAGGAGCGGATGCACTCCCTAGAGAGTTCTATAAAACGTACAAGGTGGAGTTGCTCCCCCCATTGCTTGCAATGTTAAATGTTAAATGAGGCGCTAGATAAAGTGGACGCTGCCAGAGTCTCTGAGGGAGGCAATTATCATTCCGCTCCTTAAGCCTAATAAACCACGCATGGACTGCGGGTCATACAGACCGCTATCCAGGCTTAATCAGGATAGCAAGATACTCACTGCAGTCCTGGCGAATAGATTGAGACTGGTAATCAATAAACTCATACATCCTGACTAGACCGGGTATGTTCCGCACAGAAGCATATCTACAAAGAATATGGGATTGGGCCCACGTACTTGAAGTGGGTCCAGATGCTGTACAGTAAGCCACTGGCTAGAGTCAAGATGGAAGCGACCATCTCAGATCAATGGCAACTAAGTAGGGGTACTAGATAACGATATCCGTGCTCCCCGATGCTGTTTATCTTAGCACTTGAACCCCATGCGATATATTTGAGGCAACAATAAGGGGAGGTGGGAATTAGCACTAAGGCGGGGCAACATCTGATATCGATGTATGCTGATGACATGCTGTTGTACTTGAGATTTCCTGAAGAGAACCTTCAATATATTCTGGGAGTAATGGGACGATACGCGGTGCTGTCTGGTATAACAGTGAACCCCAAGAAATCATGTATATTTCCCCTGGGTAGGTATAAAGGGATACCACGAGAGGAATTGCCAGTATTACAAATACAATGGGAGAGCAGGACCTTTAGATACCTGGGGATTGATGTATATCACAGTGTTGAGGTCGAACACAAATAAAACACAGAGAAGGCAGTGGCTAACATTGAAAACAGAATGCGGTTTTGGGCTATGCTCCCTTTGACCATGATGGGGAGAGTGGCTCTGTTAAAGATGGTGGTGCTGCCTAGGTTGCTGTACTACTTTGTATATATACCGTATATGATACCCAAGTGATTCTTTGTCAAAATCCAGAGTATATGTAGGAGGTTCATATGGCACAATTCTAGGAACAGAATAGCATTATGAAAATTGCAAAACACGTATGATCAATGGGGCATTAAATTGCCCAACTTCTAGATGTACTATTTGGCCAGCTAACTGCAATATGTGGCTTGATGGCTATCGGAAGACTCCAAATTGGAGTCCAGATTGTTACGGGCTGAATGTGTCCTGTTTTTCCTGAAAGAATGGATATGGTTGCCTATATCACAATGAGATGGGGGTAAGAATGCTAGATTTGGGGTGGAAGGTATGGCGCAGAGCATGCAGAGTTATGGAGAAGCTGTTCCTGTGTTCCCCACAGATGCTGCTAGTGACACTGAAGGGAGTGGATGAGCAATTGAGAAAGATAGTCCGGAAGCACTGGGAACCAAATGGTATAGCAACGCTGGGGGATGTGTGGCAGGATGGGAAGGCGGTGGAGTTTGACACACTGGAGGAAGACACTGGTTTACACCAGGGACAGTACATAACTTATGCTAGGTTGGTGCGGAAGATAAAAGATACTTGGTCAGAAATAGTGCTGCAGAGTCAGCCCGACACAGTCATAGAAACATTTTATGAAGTGCCAGATGGAGGCCACAAGGTCTCCCGAATTTACAAACTGCTTATGTCAAAGGTGGGGAAGGAGGTGGTCCAGTTGATACAGGATTGGGAAGAAGAAGCTGGAGAACCTATGAATGACAGGTTGTGGATGGGGGTACAGGGTTACCACAAAAAAGTGTCCAGGAACGTGAGGTTGCAACAAATCCAGTTATATGTTACCCATAGAGCGTATATGACTCAGAAGATAGCCAAGTTCAAGAACGCGGGAATACAAACATGCCCTAAATGTGGGGAGGTCAATGCGGGATTGGTGTGTGGGATGTATTAACCCACTTATGCTCTGCCCTGCGGCATCACTGTGTGCTGATGGTGCCAGAATCATCAAAATGGCCGCAAAACCCCATGCACGCTAAAACCTATGGAATTGCGTTCTACAAAGCACAAAAAGATGGCTGCCAAATCTACCATGCATGTTGTCAGTGGTGGAATGGAGACCGCACTCCTGAAACATGTCATTGGGCTGCCCAACTAGTAAAAATGGAGCACAGATGAAAAGCAGTGCTTGCTAAAAGAAATCCGAAATCTTGCATTTTAAATCTTTTCTTGGTTGCTGAAAATACAGAATGCTGGTCCAAAACACCCACAAACATCCAATCTTCTTGTTGGGTGTCACATTTTACTGAAGTCAAGAAATCATTGTGAAATTGCAGTATCCTGAAAAGCTGAATTTATCATAAAAACATCCACAGCCAGAGTGGCTGCCTGTGGGATCTATCAAAATCTGGGTGCAGCGGCTGCCTGAATGACTGTTTCAAAAGCCAGCATTAAAACTGTAAATTGTACCATCAAGATCTAATGTCTAAAATCTAAGTGACCTGTTATCAAGAGTAACATAGGTTGTAACTATTTAAACTTAATGGTTTAGAGTCTGGAATTAGTGTTCTAGCTGTCTGTGTTAAAATTGCAAGTTTATTTTAAATAAAGAAAAATGTAACAAAATGACATTTAAAGTAAGCCTCACTCCAAGTCAAAACCACAAACAACTTCCCCCCACATGGCTAGGCACCTCCATTCTGCTCTCTAGACCAGAAACTCCCATTCATGTGTTAATTAAGAGGGGAGGGGCATGTGGGCTGCTCTGGGAAGAGCACAATGGACTTCCTCCCAGGCAAGGAGATGGTAATCAAGAAGGATCGTAATGGCCTCTGCCAGAAGGAAGGGGGTGGAGATTGCTTCTGAGCTGCAGGAAGGAGAAGTAGCTGGGGACAGACAACTTTTTGTTGATTCACAATGGACAAAAAGCATATTTCTAAAAAGACTGATAATTTACTGTGTACAATTGTACAAAATATGTGAACCCCGGAATTCTGAACCTAAGTTCTGGCTGCACATTTTAGGGGGAGCCAGAACTGTGCGCTATGTTCTGAGAAGTAACTGTAGAAATTGAGGTTTTATACCAAATGTAATGATGTCAAAAGTATGAAACTTCACACACTTATGCTTATATGCAATGCGCATAGTTGTACAAATTTTTGGATAAACTAGATATTGTGTTTTGGCCCAAAAGGGCAGAATTCTGTCAAAAGCCAACACAAGATCCTACAATGACGGGACTTGGAAGAGCAGTTGCTCCACAAAATATGTGATCTAGATATGCTATTGTTATAAAGTCTGCAAAATTGTAAATATGTATTATACTAAAAGTAGATTTCATGTTCAAAAGCCAAGGGGAGGATTCCCTGACTCATAAACCCACATCATCATGGTGACACCCTGTTTTCTCCTCCAGTCAAGGGAGAGGGAAGACTCTATCCTATAGCCAACCAAGGGGGCGAGTTTAGGATAATCCAGCATATACACCCCTTTATCAAATGCATAAATAGAGAATGCTGAGGACTTAGACACACACATATTCACCCACCAACCGATTTCTGGCGGAGCACCTTGCAAGAGAACTTGCCATCTTCCCTGCTCCAGACTCCAGAAACTATAGCTGAACCATTCTCGGATAGGCCTTAAAATTCCAGAAATCAGAATTTACCCCAGACATCAAAGGGGAACCAAAGCACAGCTTTCCTGCTAAGAATTATCACAGAATCCAAAGACCCAATCCAGTAGTGCTGTGCTGTGCCGTGCTGTTACCAGATAGTTGTGAACCAGAGCCATTGCCGATCCTGTCCTAGTCCAGTGTGTCCAGCAGAATTTCTGACCAGAATCCCTGATTTTGACAGACCAGAATTCCTGACGGTTCTGTTCAAACCCAAACAGTGATCCTTAGTATAGGACTGTCACTAGCCTATGTATTGTCCATAGCAATCCCTATCCAAACCCATCCTCTATTATATTCAGTACTGCATTGTTATAATATTTTTTAATTGCCTGAACACTCGATCTCATCCCTATTATCTCCTTCTGTATTAGTAGTGTTAAACCGATCTTTGCGCTGATATATTTCATCTGAAGAAGGCAAGCTTCTCTGCAGGCAAAAAACCTGACCCAGAGGCATCCTGGTCTGGTGGCTGTGCTGTCGTGTAGTATTTGCTTCTTCATAGTCTCCCCTAGTGTAAAGAAATTCTGTTTGTCTTTTAAAAGCGCATCCCTGTTTTCTCATTGTTGCACCTATCTCAGAAAAAAGACCTCCACGAAAACGTCCATAACTTCTTCGAATTTCATTCTAGAAACAAAAGTGTCTGCTTGTAGCTAACATCCTAAGCGTTCCATAGAACCAAAAAACGCATCTCAAATGCTTATAGTTTTCCAGCGATCGCGATTACTGTACGTGGAAAAGTTTGCCGCAAACTTTGTTTTAGAAAATTTCTATAAAGTATAAAACAGCTTACACTTGCACCCAACCTCAAAATTAAGTTTTCACATTGCTTATTGGAGTCAAATCATTGCTAGTGTTTTTCTGTAACCAGATAAAGCAGCTCCCATTAGAATTTAAACAATTTAAGTCATTTAAACCATTTTTAGTGTTTTTACCCATTCCATTCAAAGCCAACTTTAAAACCATTTTGACAGTTTGCCAATCAATTCTGTTTCTCTCTTGTGTTTTCTGCAGGGAAATTGGGATGGATATATTTGCTTGAATTCTGCATTCCTGAAACCTGTTCTCTCTCCTATTATCTCTCTACATTGCATATTGGGGGGTTGAGGGGTGTGCACGGGGAAATAGTAACCAGATTGCCATTTGATTGAAAACACACCCACAAAAGTGTTATTGCTGTGCTGCATTGTTTTTGCTCATCATTGCTTCTTGTGATTAAAGAGATTGCTTAGTGTGATATCACCCCATTGGTGATTATTGTATCCCCATTAAAAATAATGTGAATATATTGTGAATATATAAATAAATACTTTAACTTTGCAAACTAGCCCGATTCCTGGTTCAGTGTGATCGGTTTCCAAGAGAGGGGCACGATATAAGTGGTACATCGTTCGGAATAAAAGACACAAAATAAATAAGGATTTCAGTTGTGCATTACATGCTAGGCATTGACTTAGGTGAAGTGCCGGATTGAAATCACTTACAGGTGCACATGTTCTAGGCATGCCTGGAAATATCCTTAATTCCAGGCATGCCTAGAACATATGCACCCGTAACTTAACTCTTTCCCCGCCAAGTGGTGGCTGCCTCCCTCCAGAATCTTCTGATTCTGGAGGGAGGCAGCCACCACTTGGCGGGGAAAGAGATAAGTCTGGAGGTGGAATCTCTGTGGTCGTGCATGGTATTGGGGTTCCCTAGGCAGCGTAGGTAGAAACACATTAGCAAACTTAAAGACTTTGCTTACATACTCGCAAAGTGCAGGATTGCTATGTGCTGGAAAGCAAGCAATAGACCGAAAGCAGAAGCCTGGTTGCAAGATCTTTGGAAATAGGCGAATGTGGAAACGGTGGTGTGGAACAAAGCAATAAATAGAGGCGGAGATGAAGAAGTGGAGACGTTGATGGCCTGGAGGCACCTAGAAGTCACACTATCTGGGTCTGACCCGATACGCCTGGAGGATGATGGGTTTTCCAGGAGAGAGGGTGGGGAGGAGCCCTCAGAGAGGGCGGCGGAAGGCGGTGATGTGGGGTAGGCTCAGGTTAAGGGAAGGAGGTAACGGGGGGCAGTAGACACCTCATGAAATGGTACATGAGAAATGGATTGTATAATTGTTGTTCACTGCTTGGTTCTTTTGTGTTTCTGTTGTTGAAATTAATAAAAATTGTTTAAAATAAAAAAAAAATAATCTCTTATTGATGCCAGAAAATCAGGTGACACAGGAAATAAAGAGATGAACAGATAAAAAAAAACAACACAGAGAACGAAGGGATGGAATAAAAGATAATCCACTACATAGAAAAGAGAGGAGGGACTAGAACATGTATAAAAGAAAGAATGAGTGCCATGAAGAGTGAAGAATAAGTGAACATGCAAACATCCATTGAATATGTGAATTAACCCAGACCTGCCTAGTTTCACATAAAACCTTCCCCGTTAATTTGCAGTGAATGCCACGTACCAAAATGTATTTAAGGAGTATGTTAGTGAGGACAACATTCAGCGGCACCTACAAACTATTGCAGTCACACTTAATGTGCAGCACATGCCCAAAACATACAAGATGAGACGTGATGGAACTGCACCACTGGTATTGCACAGTGAGAAGTCTTTGTGATTGGCTGATGTCTGTGCCATTGTTGGTGTTACTCCCTGTTGTAGTGTATCCTATATCTGCTGGGGTTTGTCTTGGAATAGCTGAAGGTCCAATTTTCCAGGTGTCTCAGGCCGGGATGTTACAGATGGAAGGATTATCGTCCTCATCAACACAGTGGTCAGACTAAGAGTTCCCTGCGTTGATTCCTCTGAGTCACTGGTATCATGGCACATAGTCTTTAAAAATGCCCTCATTCGTTATTTCATAACATTGTCTTCCCTCGTCTTTGAGGGGTTCCCTTTCTCCCATTTATTCACCCTTAAATCATACAACAAAACCTATCAATTTCCCCCCTCACTGTTTTTCCCGCAAGAGTGCACTCATGTTCTATGTATTCTCCAATGTCCTCCGATGCTGCGTCCCCCTTAATAATAAATGACTAAACCTTCCCTGTGCGCCAAACACCAAAAATTAATGTATGTACACAGTGTACGGTTTATAGGTGATTTCTTTTTTTAAATATATTTCTTCTTAATCTTGACAATTTCACAATTATAGTCTGTTGGTCTTGATACTTTTTACATTTTATAACCATACAAAAGGTATTAGTCTGCTTTCACAATTCTACAGTTGATACTCAATTACGGCAATTGATGCTTTAACCATTTTACAATTGATGCCCAATTTCTACAGTTAGTGCCAACACGTGTTTCGAACTTTCACTAATGGTATGTATTGCAGGACATGTTCTGAGTAGTGGCCCTTCTTCCTCTTGCATCTTCTCATTGCTGCATCAAGCACATGCCACAGGGTGGGTAAATGATCACAGACAGCACCCATAATGCAAACACATCGAGTTGATGTGCCCAATGCGTGGGAAGTGTTGCACTCTTTTCCTCATTGTATAAGTCATTTCAAATGCGTCCATCCTCCCTCAACCACAGAGATTAAGTACCTGCAACTTCACACCCCCTCATCATTTCAAACATGGTGGACGACAAGGAAGCTTTGCCTCAGATGGAAGATCTTCCATTCAGCACTGGAAGCCTGACCGGTGGCAATGAAGCAACAGCGCCATGCGACATGAGTACTAGTGGCGAATTTGACGAAGACATTTAGCATGCTGCTTCTATGTGGACTAGGCTAACAGCGACACAAAAGAGTGTCTGTCAGACTGTTGTGTCATTGTGAGGGTCAGCAGACACAGGCATGGAAGTTAATGATGGTGACGGCATTGCTAAGCATGCCTATACCCTTTCCGGATTGGCCGGCTGAGTGTTGCGGACCAGGAAGGCACAGATGTAGACAACATAGTCAGTGGGGTAGGAGGCCAAGAGAGTGATGCAACAATAACAAGGGCTCAGACAGTTTCAAGGGCAGAAGATGGATAAGGGGCGAGAGAGCGTGTTTGTTACATTATGTGTGAAACAGGTTCAGCTTTGGAGACATGTCACACTGGCTAGAAGGCTGCAGGGCATGACAGAACAATGAAGGGCCCAGCAAGAATTCAGGGATGGAAAGGCCCAGACAATGGCAACCAACACACTGGCCATGTCCTGCCGCTTATCTGTACAAGGAATGTCTGTGTTGTAAGGTCTCAGGAACCTATTGCATGAACAGCAGACATCACCTGGTGCTTGTAAGTGAGATATGGATGCCAAGGCACTATTCACATGCCCTGATCAGTATGCATGAAAGCAAGGTTGTCCAGCACCCAATTTCTTAAAGATGCTACTCCAACAGATCTGTGCTCCACATTGCTTATGTCCCAAATCACAATGGGCCCACACACAACTTGCATGCTTGATGGTTAGTCTACATCTGTCATACATTGTATAGGGAACCATGCTCTAGGTCCATCACACTTTACAGGGTCATGTGAGGAAGGAGCAAGTGCCACAGGTATGTTAGTGGAAGGGGAGAAAGGCAGATGCTATCCAGACCACTCCACCATAATAGCAACTGATGTGAGCTCAGATGCAATTACCAAGCGGTTGGTGTCTGCATTGGGGAGGACAATGGATGGTACACAAAGGTGTGGTGTTTCCTCTGCCAGCACTAGCCAGGGCACTAGCCAGTTAACTAGTTAGGGCGTCCTATGGATGCATCAAGGGAAATTGGTGCAGCTGGCCAAAGAGTCTCCTGCCACTCATTGCAGTGAGCCTTTTTCATATTAGATAGTGCAGTAAGTAAATTCAGACCGTCCGACATAGCAAGGGGATGGCACTTCTTGGGTGTGTTGTTGACCTCTGATATGTGCAGGTGGTTTTGGAGGAAGTAATCATTGAGGCAGTTTGTCTGTATGCATTTGCAGATGATGTAGCATGCTAGTGTGTGGTGCTTGTGGAACTTTATGGGCATGTGCGCCTGTGTGTCCTCCTCCTGATTTCAACAATGTCCACAAGTGCAGGTCCATTGATTGCAGCGCATGAAGCTGCCAGGGTGTTCAGAGAATTAGCATGGCAGTAAGAATAGTGTAGTGGTTGGGGCAGTGAGTTGCAGGTCGTACTTCGACTGTTGTTCTTGGGGGTGGTGTTATGTATGCCCCGGGGACCCACACACACAGGCATCCATGCAGGCACACAAGGAGTACGCGGGACGCGATGTTGGTTCGTCCGCGTCCCGGCGGGAACTGCCGCACGGGCGCACTTTATTGAGCCACAACGAGGCTCGCGCATGCGCGCTATACATAACTCGGGACGTCACATCCCTTTTCAACTTTAACTAAAATAGAACATAACCTTGCGGGGTGCCTGGTCCCCAATGCAATTGATGGCTTGGAACACAGCCTTTGGCAATTACACTTACGTCCCTTCAGGTCTCTTCGGCTTCGTCTCCCGAGTCCAGGACATAGTCCTTGAGATATCCTGGCAGCCTCCGCTCTCGGCGGACTGGATATCGCGGTGGGGTCTCAGGCTGCGTGGGACAGCCGAGCCCGGCTCCCGCTGGGGCGTGGTGCCCGCTCTCGCCTTGATCGGTGTGTGGTTCTTCCGTGTTTGTGTCGTCCTCCGGTGCTCCATTCTCGACGGGGTTTTCAACTCTCTTGAAGAATGACCGGTTACGTGTAACAGTCCCCCGATCACAGGCCGCCGTTACCATCGTGCCCTTCACGTGTGTTACCTTCCACGGGCGTGGCTCAAATGGGAGGGACAGTTTGCCTTCCGGGTGTCGATTCCTGACCAGCACCGTGTCCCCTACCCGCACTTCTCTTTCCTGTAGCCCTCGTCGTTCACTTTCCTTTTTGTTGCGCCTGATTCGCTCTTCCCGAACCTTCTTATTGTCAATAACTCCGGGTGTTCGACCTTCCTCCTCCGGTAGCAGTCCTCTTGGGCATCGTCCAAATAGTGCTTCCGCGGGAGCCACTCCCGTGGACTGGTGAGGTGTCGTGCGGTATTCCCTCAGAAATTCCACGAGCTTTTTCTCCAAGTCAGCCCCGCTGCTGGCGGATATCCGTAGGACTTTATTTAGGGTCCTCATCATCCTTTCGGCTTCCCCGTTGGCCCTTGGCCAGAGTGGGGATACCCTGCGATGTTAAATTCCTCTTTCTTTGAGGTAGGCGGCGAACTGGTTGCCCGTGAATGGCGGGCCGTTGTCCGAGCATATGAGGTCTGGGAACCCGTGTGTAGCAAACATCTTGTCTAGTGCTTTAGTTGAGAATTCGGTTGCCGTTGATTCAACTATCTCAACCTCGGGGTAACCGCTACCAGAAAGTACATGCCCCGTCCTGTTGATCCGAAGTCTACATGTACCGTCCCCCATGGTTTTTGGCTGCGTTCCATGGACTGGATCGGCGGAGCTCTGTCGCCGGGGGTCGCGGCCTGACACGCTAGACATCTTTTCACAAAGTTCTCTACCATAGCCTCCAAATCCGGGAACCATACTTTGGCTCTTAATCGTGCCTTTGTTTTGACCACTCCCTGGTGGCCAACGTGCGCTAGCTCTAACATCCGAGTCCTCAGCGCCCTTGGCACGACGATTTGGTGGCCTCTCAGTATGAGTCCGTCGTCTGAGATGGAGAGGTCCTCTCGCACCTTCCAGAGCGCTTGGAGGTCTCTCTGGGCCGCTTCTTGTCGGCGCGAGTTGTCCCGCAGCACCTCTTTCCAGTCACCGCTCCTTATTGCCCTTCGGACGATGTTGAAGACCTCGTCGTTGGTCGATTCCATCGATACGACTGCCCTCGATATCGCCGTCAGAAGAGATCCTTCTACCACTTGACACAGCAGTCCGTGACAGTCGCTTGCGCCAATGTCCGTATCCGGATCTTCTTTGTTGGGGTGACGTGACAGATAGTCTGCCGGATTGTTTGTGCCTGGCCTGTATATCAGTCTCACCCCATACTCCATCAGCGCCAGCATCCACCGTTCGATCCTGGGAGGTGGTTTCGATGACACGCCGGCTAGTATCGGTAACAACGGCTTGTGGTCCGTCACGACCACAACCGGTTTGCCCAAAATGTATAGGCGGAAATGGCGGCAGCCCCACAGGATGGCTAGCGCTTCCCTTTCGATTTGTGAGTATTTCATTTCAGTGGTGGAGAGGGCCTTGCTCGCATATGCAATAGGACGCATATTGCCACGCTCATCCGGTTGCAGTAGTACCGCCCCAACCCCTACCGGGCTCGCATCTACCACCACCTCGGATTCCACCCTAGGGTTGAAATACGCCATGGTATCACCATCGGACAGGGCGGTCTTCAAGGTCTGGAATGCCTCTTGCTCCTCGGTGCCCCATTTCCATGCTGTGTCGTTCCTCGTCAGCGCCCTGAGCGGCTCTGCCGTTGACGCTAGCCCTTTGATGAACCGCCCACAGTATGTTACCATCCCCAAGAAACTTCTCACCTCAGTGGGGGATTGTGGGGCGGCAGCGTTCCTGATGTCCTTGATTTTGGCTGGGTCGGGGATACACCCGCTGCATGGAAGATGAAACCAAAGAAACCTACGCGGTCCTTGAAGAACTCACATTTTTGCCGATGTAATGTGAGGCCTAAACTTTTCAGCCTTTGGAGAGTGCTTTCTAGCCTCTTCACGTGCTCCGATTCCGAGGCTGCGAATACCAGGATGTCGTCGCTCATGTTCAACACTCCATTGAGACCTGCTAGGGCCCCCCGGATGGTATTTTGAAATACTTCCGCGGCTGACGAGACCCCGAAGCTTAGGCGTTTGAATTGGTACAGGCCATCGTGCGTCGTGAATGTTGTTATATATCTCGAGTCAGGGTGGCGCTCGAGCTGATGGTACCCTGCTCTCAGGTCCAGTTTGGAGAAGACCTTGGCGCCTTGTAGTTCTCCAATGATGTCATCGAGGGTCGGTGTTATATGTCTTTCCCTCTTAATCGCTGCATTGGGCAGTTGCATGTCCACACATATTCTGACCGCCCCGGGTTGTTTCGGTTTGGGCGTCACCACAATCAGGGAGACCCATGGCGTCGGCCCCTCTATTCTCTCGATGATGTCCATGCTGACGAGAGACCGGAGTTCTTCCTCCACCTTCTCCCTGAGGTGGAAAGGTATCCGCCGGTGTTTCAGGGCTGTGGGCCTGATTGATTCGTCGATGTGGAGACGCACCGGGGGCGCTTTCAATTTCCCAATCCCCTCGAAGATGCCTGAGAATTTGTTCAACAGTGTCTCAATGTCTATCTGATACACCATGTATGCAAAATGGACGAGGTTTAATGCCTCAGATGCGGCGCAACTGAGTATGGAGTGTGGGCTGACATCTGTGACAAAGAATCTGGCCTTGATCGAGACTTCCCCCTTTGACACTGGTGACACAAATACCCCTTTGAGAGGCAGCGGGGTGTCCCCCCCGAACGTGAACATTTTTGCCATGGACTTGTCCAGTGTTGGAGGGCCTGGGAGTCTCAAGTAATGTTCCTCCGCGAGGACGCACACTGATGCCCCTGTATCGATGAGAATTTGAGTCGGCACCCCCAGGATGTTCACTTCGCACTTGGGCTGTCTTTTCCGTTTGCTCGCCGACGCAATGTTCGAGATGAAGAAGACCTCGTCTTCCTCTTCTTCGTCATCTTCCTCTTCCTCAGCGAGCTGTAGCTTTTGGATTTCTAGCTCCAGCGCCGCAATACTCCGCTGTCTCCTGAAGCCGCTACCTCGTACTCTCGCGGGTCCTCTTTGCGCCGGCACAGGAGCAGGGGCACGGCACATGCGGGCATAGTGACCTGGTTCGTTGCACCTTCCGCAGGACCTACCCTTGGCTGGGAACTCCTCCGTATGTGGCAGGTCATATCCACAGTACCTGCAGGAAGATCCAGAAGTGGTAGGAGTGTTGTTTCCGTTTGACTTTGGGGTCCATTTGTCTCTTGACTTGGGCCATTTGTTCATGGCGTATGCTACATCCCGTGTGCTGGGATGAACAGCTGCGTCCATGGTCGCCCCTCTGGACTCTGCCAGCTCATAGGTTCGGCCACTGTCTTGGATTTGTTGCAGTGACCATCCTGGCTCCAGGGGAGTTGCTAGGTCTGGAAAAGACCCGGGGCTAAGCTGATGTCAGAACTGTTGGGACTGAGGGCTAGTTAGTCTTTTGGCTGTAGCTCCTGAGATTCTATCCGGGGCTACAGCCAAAAGATCAGGGGCTATAGCCCCCTTAGCCCCCCCCTAGCAACGCCCCTGCCTGGCTCCCTCAATATTTGTCGTCTCAGCTTGCCTGAGCTGCAGCCCTGGATGACCTGGTGTCGTATCATCGACTCTTCGTTGTCCCAGCGACATGCGCTAGCCATTAGTGTCAGCCTTGCACAGAATTGGTCAAGGGATTCCTCCTCCCGCTGTTTCTCCTTGGAAAACAGAAATCTTTCATAGTCTACGTTTGACTGGGGAATAAAGTGATTCTCCAATGCCGTCTTTACCGTTGCGTATGTGACTATACGCAGGTTGAGTGATTCATATATGCGCATCACCTCCAGCCCCGCCGAATATAGGAGCGTCGCTCTTTTCACGTTATCATCGGTGGTCCCTGTGGCTGTAAAATACATTTCCAGTTTCTTCACCCATAGTAGCCACCGGGGTCCTAGCTTGGACGGGGGGCCGGAGGTATCAAATTCCTGCATGGGCAGTAGTGACCCCTGTTGAGTCCTTATCACTCGTGTCGCAGTTTCTGGTTCCCCATCACTTTCCGCCATCCTCACAGGTCGCACAGGCACCTCTCGGTGATTTGGAGGCCGCAAACCTGACTGGGGTGGGGTTCCACGTACCTCAGACTGCTGTTTTCCAGGTCCTTGGTCTCTGCGCAACCGTGTTGTGCTGTCTGTGTCGTTGTGATCGTCCCGAGATTATTGGGGGCGGTCGGAGTTCCAAAAATTCGTCGTGTTTTCTTGAAGTGGCAGCGCACGAGCACCTTCTCAGGCCGCTACTGCCACTCCACGTGGAGTTTCGCCGCTGGGTCCGCTCCGTGTCACTGCGTAGCAACGCGGATTTGTTGTTCCTCTGCACCCACGTGCTGGGCGCACGTTGCGGCAGTGATCCCGCCTCGTCGCCAGTTGGTATGTATGCCCCGGGGACCCACACACACAGGCATCCATGCAGGCACACAAGGAGTACGCGGGACGCGATGTTGGTTCGTCCGCGTCCCGGCGGGAACTGCCGCACGGGCGCACTTTATTGCCGCCGCGCATGCGCGGGCCACAACAAGGCTCGCGCATGCGCGCTATACATAACTCGGGACGTCACAGGTGGCAGTGCTCATTCATGCAGGTCTTTCCTTGTTATACGTATCAGGTGAGGACATTTCTGACAAAATTATTCATGTTTCTCAGCTTTGATAACTGCTTTTCTGTTTGTTCTACAAGTTCCCTGTAATTCATTTGAGATTTTCATATTGAACTCTCAGCAGCATTCGACGCAGTAGGCCACTAGGGATTCGCTGACTCAGCAAGAACGTCCTGAGCTGGTTCAAATTGTACTTTGCTAATCACCACCAGTTTGTACAAAGAGATTTGTCCAGATCACCAGCTCTACTCATTTGTGATATCCCGCAAGGATCTATGTTCTCCCCTGGAATCTTTAATCTTTACATGGAACCGATTTGAACCCTGCTCACTCCACGCAACATCAGCATTCGCTGATGACACACATCTCTACCTCAAGATATCCTCCATGGACAACATCCATAGGCTCAAGGCCTGCCCCACATTTTTAAATTCATGGATATTGAGTGCTTACCTGAAGCTCAACCCATCCAAGACTGAATTTATACTACTGACCAACAACTCTGAAACCCCTCACATCCAGACATGGCTCTCTGCTATGCACCTCGTGGGCTTCACACCTTTGCTGCCCACCTGCACCAAGTCCCTTGGGTTCGACA
Organism: Ambystoma mexicanum; assembly: GCF_040938575.1. Classification (NCBI taxonomy): domain Eukaryota; kingdom Metazoa; phylum Chordata; class Amphibia; order Caudata; family Ambystomatidae; genus Ambystoma; species Ambystoma mexicanum. The sequence goes on along the minus strand of NC_090932.1, from coordinate 286,541,536 downwards.
TCAACAGGGCCCTCTCCTTCAAACAGCACATTGCAAGGAAGACAAAAACGGGTTGGTATCAACTTTCTATTCTGCAGAAAAACAAGACCATCATCCCAGAAAACAACTTCAGATCTGCTGCTCAAGTGTTGGTCCTTTCCCACCTGGATGGCAGCAAGGCCCTTTTGAAAGGTCTTCCAGTGACCACCCTTACCGTGGCTCTGACTCTGGACTCTCCTGTGGTTTCCTGTTGCTGCCGTCGCCCTGTCCAGCACATGGGTTGACACCACATGTCCTCTACCACTCGGCTGCTGCTGCTCGGACCTCCCCTGCTCCCTCCCATCCAGGACCAGATCAGCGGTCACGTGAGGGATCACATGTCCCCCTCCATGTCTAGTTCCTCCACTCCCATTGCCATCTTTGCCCTGAAGATCCCATTCAAAGAGCGACGCTTTAAAGGCACTGTCTTTCCCTGTTGGCCCCTGTCTGCACATGACCATGCACCACACTACCATCAATTGTGACTTCATGCCCTTTCTTTTCTAATATTTATTTATTATGCCTACCCCATTCCATCTAGGGTTTCTCATCCTTCCTTTCCCATCCTTCATTTACTCGCACTAAGAACCTCTCTGTTCTCTGCTTTCCTTCTGACTCCCTCCCCTCTATCAATTTTGGGATCTTAACACATGTTCCGTTTGTTCCAAGTCTCACTGCATTCTACATATATTCATGCGATATAATGTTCACTTCCTCTGTCTAACTGAGACCTGGATCACTCACGACAAAACTTCTACCCATGCCTCTTTCCACACTTCTACTCACTTTCCCTAAACCTCCACCCCTCTGGGCGCGGTGGCAGCATTGGGATTCCCCTTTATTCTTCTTGGATGCTATTACCCCTTCCTTCTGTTCTCCCTACTTTGTCATAGATTGAGTACCACTTTTCCTCATCTCAAACCCCTTTTCTCTTTCATTTCTTACTAATTACTGACCTCTCAGTCCCTCTACTGATTTCTCTGACCATCTTGATTCTCTTCCTTTCTCTTCTTCGGCCCTCCACCTTACTCTTCTTTCATCTTGCAGACTTTAATCTCCCTCTTCTATTCATTCTTCGCTTCTGTCACTCATTGACTCTTATCACTTAAACCTCCTCACCTAATCCCCTTCCCATCAATCCGTCTCTTGCCTCAACCTCATCTTTTCTTCATTCCCTTACCCTCAATATATCTCTGCTCACTCCCTCTACTCTTCGGATCATCATCTACTTTCCCTTTCTGTCTCTTTTCCCCTTCTTCCCCATCCCCTCTCAACCCCTACATTCACTCGTCATAATCTCCACTTTTTCATCCTACCTCATTCCTTTCTCTACTTTACTTTTCTCTTCCCTCTATTTCCTCTTTTTCCTCCTGTTCCCCTAACAATGCTGCAAATACTGTTCACTCTACTGTATTGTTTACTCTTGACGCTACCTATCCTGCCCATCCCTCCTCACCTATCCGCAAACCTCCTCAACCTTGACTTACTCCTGCCCTCACCTCCCTGTGATATTTCTGTACTTTCTTCCCTACATTCCTCCTATGATCTTGCCTTACTCAACGAAAAAGAAATCTTATTTCTCTGGACTTACGATCTCTCTCTCACTCATCATCCTCGTTGTCTCTTCCAGCGTCTTCATACAATACGTTCCCCCAAACCACCCGATCCTTCCCTTTTGTCATCCCTCTCATCCTCTGATCTTGCAAACTACTCCACATCTAAAATACCTACTCTTCGCTCCTCTTTTTCACCCTTACCCATCTCCTGTATTACCACCACTTTACTCACTATCTCCCTTTTCTTCTCTTTCTATCCTCCTTTTCTTCTCTTTCTGGCCTTGACACATCTGCCCTTCTCACTTGCGCACATACCACTGCTTTACCTTCTGATCCTGTTCCTTGTACCCCTATTTACCAAATGTATCCTCACCTTCCCCCTTATCTTACCTTTCTTATCAACTCCTGGCTTAATAATTCTTATTTTCCCTCTTTTCGAACATGCACTCATTCTTCCTATCCTGAAGGATCCATCTCACGATCCCTCCGTTCTCTCCATTCCTGCTATCTTTCACCCCATTTTTCTTCTTCCCTTTCTATCCAAACTTCTTGAGCGTACTGTCAGTTCCCATGTTTCCACCCATCTGAATCTTCACTCTCATTTGCCTCCTTTTCAATCAGGATTCCGACCATCCCACTCAATAGAGACTGCCCTCTTGCATGTCTCCAACACTCCTCACGGTTTGTCACTCTAAATGCTCTTCTATCCTTATCCATCTTGACCTGTTTGCAGCATTTGATACTGTTGATCACACTCTTCTCATTGTCCCCCTCTCCTTCTTGATCTATCTGACTCTGTTATCAAATGGTTCTATTCATATCTTTCTCACTGTTCTTACTCAGTAACCTGGGCTGCCCAAACCTCTCCCTCTTATGCTCTTCTTTACAGAGTCCTCAGGGGTCTTTCCTTTGTCCCCTGCTCTTCTCACTTTACACCCACCCCCTCTCTGCTCGTAAAACTTTTAGTCTTTCCTTTTATCTTCACCCAAATCTTTAACTTTTCTTCCTTCACTGTCACCTTACATTAGACTGTCTTTAACTGGCTCTATGCAGTTTAAAATTGGATGTCTTCACTTTTTCTTCATCTCAATCCTATGAACACAGAGGCTGTTTGTTTTTTGTTTATTTGGTAATGCGCACCAAACCCGTAGGTAACCAGGCACAGCAGATAGGAATACTTGAATTTTAGTTACAAACATGAAATCCGAACATTACAATAACAGGACAGGTACAAATGGGTTGCAGAGGGATACAGTTGGTTACATCGATTCATGTAAGAATGGTACAGTAGGATGGGTACATTCATGGTACAGTAGAATAAGAACATTCAGATATAAGATGAAGTGCTCCGGGTGGTATCCAGGGGACATACATCATTGGAACTCAGCCAGTTCAGAGAGTTATGTCTGAAACTGAAATAGGACTGATCAGTTCTAAGGCTCAGTGGTAGTGCATACCAGTGTTGAGCAGCTTTCACTGGGAAGCTACCTCCTCCAGATTTAGTTAACTTGAACCTAGGTATCATTAGACAGTGGATGTTGGCTACTCTGGTCGGGCGAGTCAACGTTTTTCTGGTCATTCTCTCTATGAGGTAAGGGGGAGCTGCATTATTTAGACATTTGAAGTTGAGTGATACAGATTTAAGCAGGATCCTATCACTTATATTCAGCCAATGGTGGCTTCTTCTGATGTTAGAGATGGGCTCTCTGTTGTACTTTCTTGTTGTAGTCTCCATTGTTGTATTATTTCCTTCTACTATGATTCCTTCCACTATTTACTCCCCCTTCCCTTTCTTTCCCCTCCTCCTCCCTTCCCTTCTCTCCCTCTGGTTGCAATCTGGGCATAATCTTTGAACGCTTGTTCCCCTTTTCTCTACACATCTCTTCTACTGCCCAACATGGTCACTATGCTCTTTTTAAAATCTACTGTGCTGGACCCTATCTCTCTTTTCATGCCACTAAGCTTCTTCTTTCCTGTCCCGTTTTCTGTCATATTGATTATTGCTCAGCTCTTCTCCTTGGTCTTCCGGCTTCTTTTTTTCTCCTTCTCTGCTCTGTCTATAACTCCACTGTTTGTCTCCTCCCTTATTTCTCAATTCTCTATCACACCCTCTCTACTCTCTATATCTCTTCTACCTGTCGAATCTTCTCTCCATTGTCCTCAAGCGTTTCCATGGTCTCGCTCCTCTTTACCTCTCATCACATATCTCATAGTATTATCCTCCCTGTGCCCTCCGTTCACAAATTCAGTTTCTTCCCTCTGTTCCTAAACCTCCTTGTGTGTCTTTATGTTTCCAAAAATTGGAACGCTCTTCCTCTTTATATTTGTTATTCCTCCTCTCTCTCTATCTTTCAGACCAATCTTAAAACCTATCTGTTATCCACTCTCTCCAACAATCAATCGCGATCTTCTCTCCCCTCTCCTGTTCTGATTTACCTGGAATGTATTATTCACGTTGATTGAACTATTCTCACTTTTTGTACAATCACTTTTGGGGAAAAATGCTATATAAATTAAATAAAAATAAAAATACAAATACCCAGGAATTCTTTAGATGTGTCCTTCATGCTGCAGCACGACTCATTAAAGTACTTCCCAACCCTCATCTAACTGCACTAGCGCCCACTCATCTTCAAATCCTGCTGCATCTTCTACAAGGCTGTCACCCTGTAGTCTCCAAGCTACCTCATGGTGAAACCTACCATCATTTTAAGCCTCCAATTCACTAGAAGTAACTACATGTGTAGACTTGAAGAACTCTGCTGCGGCAGAATGGAAATAACCAGAAGGCAGGTCTTCGCTGTCTATGCCCCAAGACTCTGGACCCTCCTCCCCATATACATCAGACTCGCCCACTCACTTCTAAGTTCAGGAAGCATCTCAAGACCCTCTTATTCAAGGAATACACCTCCCTAACAACTAGGTACACACACCCTCCATTCCCTACCTTGCTTGAGACTGGGTGATCTGATCCCCACTGTGTACCCCTGAGTTGCTTGTAGATCCATTGCTCACAAACTGCCCACCCTCTCCTGTAGTTAGCTACCCGCTCTTTTATTTCTCTGCTTTCCTTACCATGTTCTTCCCCCTATGCTTGTAAAGCGCTCGGTTGCATCCCGAAGCTAGTTCCACGCTCAATGCATAACCTAAGAACAATAATAATAAGAAAGATATGCAATGTGTTTCCTTGCACATTTGTGCTGGCATGTTTTTACTTTTGCAATAAAGCATTTTACTGCTCATTTGTGATTTGTTATATTCATTGAGTGAGTTATGTGTTTGTGTTTGCCTAATGGGTGATTGTCCCTGTGGATGTTATATTGGTAAGCAAGCTTTGAGCATGATGAAAGTTTGGGGTCTGAGTTTGTATTACGTGTTGGCGGTGATATCCAGTGTTTTCCTTTCCAGGGTCTGTTTCAGTTACTCGATTGGCATAATTGTTTTAGGCTGTGGGAATATTTATGTTGATGAGTTGGTGGTTGATGGGCTCTGAGCCTGTGATTGTTTAGTGGTACCTACTCCGTAATCTCAAGTGGATGTCTGTGTTCCTTGATGCACTAATGGTTTGGCAAAGGCATTTTTCCTCAAGTTAAGACTGGGCCTCATTACGAGTGTGCCAGTTTGGTAACAACGGTGCTGGTAAGTTACTGACACCGTTGTTACTGGACTGGTAAATTCCAAGGCCTGACCTGGTGGGCAGAAGGGCACCCGCTCGCAGACCTTGACGGATGCACCTGTACCATTCATGAATGGTGCCGGTGCATCCGTCCTCCCCATTCCCATTGAGTCTAATGGGACTCGAATGGGAATCGGGAGTAATATTTTCTGGCGTCCGCAAATACGGAATTACCAGGGCATGCCGGGGCTGTAATGCTCCGGTAGGTCCCCATTGCCAGGTGCCGAAAAAAAAAACCTCTGGCGGCAGCCGTGCTGGTTGTTACAGGCACGGCTACCACTGGACGCATAATGAGGCATGACAGATTCAGTAAAGCACAGTTTGTCATTTGAGTGTTTCCTCAAACAAGCACAATATGTGCACACCCTGTACCGAGGTACTGTTCCATGGGGGTTCACATTTAATAATTCACCTATGAACGCTGCATAAAACGAACCCAGATCCCCTGTAAAAGTTAAAACCAATCAGATTGATCCTGCAATGGCTGCAATAACGCTTAAATAGCAGTCAAAGATACTAAAGATACCCAAATATTGAGGACATTAAAACATGTTCTGGTGCAACGGTGAGATTAAGATATATCTGTGAGTTTAGTCTTTCTGGATTGTACGATATATTTTTCAAGGCTCACCCTTTCAAGACCTTCTTCAATGTATATTATATTGAACTGACATCATATTTTGTTGTGATGTTCATAATCACTATTAGAACTCTGGAAGCGGGTGCTACCAATCAGGAAGATCGGAACGTGCTACCAATCAGGAAGATCGGAACGTGCTACCAATCAGGAAGATCGGAACGTGGACTATAGTCACAGTGCTAGTTGGCCTGTGCCCCCTTCCCCGATCTTCCTTTACCCCTTAGGGCCCACATTCGTTACATGTGGCAATCCTACCTTGCAGCCCGACGTCACAATTTAATTTTCAGAGTTCGTTTACCATGTTAAGACCGTCATGGTCATCAACAAGGAAAATGGCCTTCTGCAATATTGTGTGGCGCAGGGAATCAAGGTAAGGTAATTTTTTTTCTTTTCTTAATTGAAACACACCCTTACCAAATGTGCGTGAGGAAAGGACTGCTAATGGCGATATAACACTCGGCGACGGGACGGGCACGCCGGGAACGGCACCGCGGCCCACATTAAGGACCCTCTGTTCACTCAGTCCCTTAAGTTAGGTGGCAGGCAGTTATTGACAGGGTCTTGGTTTATTAAACTGCAACGCAGTTTGAGTATTGCTTGACTACTGTAGTACTTGAATGCAAAGGGGGCTGTTAGGTCCTGTCATGGCTATGCATTAGCCGGAGACAGGGATTAGCATGCCCGAGTGGGAAGGCCTCGCTGGCGCAGCTCCGGCGGGAGCTAATGATACACAGACACACTTGGATCGATGCCATGCCCCGGAACTGCCTCCGCGGAGCGGGAGCGGGGCTTTTATTAGCCGCCTTGCGTCACCGCGTAGCGGGACGCAAGGCGGATATAACATTCCTCCTTTATTTTAACTTGAAGCAAATACACATAACATAAATTTTTAATTCTTAAACCAAACGGGTTACCCCCACTCTTAGAGTCACTTTTGGGATTGTCTACCACTCATAGTTTCGGAGCCTGGCCGGAGGCCTGTGGCTGTTCTCAAACCATATCTCCCACCCCTGGAACTGGGCCCCATTGTCCCCTCTGGTGTCTCACCTTCAATGTCCGGCTCACCCATTTCTGGTTCACTCAACAGTTCCTGGGTTCCATCGTCTGTACATTCTCCGCCCTGCGGGTTCTCAGGTTCTGCTTCACTCGGCGTATGATCCTCTTCCTCTTGGGGGTGCCCGCCGTCTGTCCACAGTTGTCGTGGCACTGCCTTAAACCATGAGGCATTTCTCGTCACTTGTTTTTGTCCTCTCTGTACAGTTATCATTGTTCCTTGTCGTTTGCTGATTGTCCACGGGCTGCCTCATAGCGGGTGTCCAATTTGGATCTAGATGGATTCTGCATCATGACCACCTGATCGCCCACTCAGTGATTAGATTGTTTGGCACGCCTCTTAGCGCTCATGTGTGCATTGGCTGCAGTCCTTCTTGATTCTGTTTGCTCGTTGTAAATCGTGTCTGGGCTTCTGCTGGGGTGATATGGTATGGAGGAATTTATAATGCTGCCAAACATCAGGTCTGCCGGCGAGACGCCTGTCGTGCTGCGCGGTGTGACCCTGTAGTTTCGCAGGAACCCATATAGGTCAACTTGCCAGGGGCTAGCGTTGACCCTTCACAGGCGTAGGACCTTGTTGAGTGTCCTCATAAATCGTTCCACATCACCGTTTGCTGCAGCCATCTTGGCATGATGTGGTGGTACCGGATGTTGAGCTTTTGGAGGTATTGTTTGAACTCTTCCCCTTGGAAAGGTGGGCCATTGTCACTCCTGATTCTCGTCGGCAGTCGGTGCGTCGCAAACATTTTTTCAATCACGGGAATGACCACCTCCGCTGCCGTGGAGTTGACAATCTCGACCTCGGGGTACCGAGAGTGGTCGTCTATGGCCACCAGTAGGTGGATACCTTCTTGTAGTTTGCTAAAGTCTATGCTTAATGCGTCCCATCTGCCAGACCCTCGAGCTGGCGATTGGATGGGCTCCGGGTTGGGTGGAGGCCCTGTTATTTGGTATGGGAGGCAGGAGCTGATCAGCCTTTCGACTTTGTCATCTGTCTGGGGAAACCATACCCGATGCCTGATCCGGGCTTTTGTTTATACCATCCCTTGGTAGCCCTCATGTGCTAACGCCACTATTTTGTCTTGGAGGCTTGGTGGGATGATTATCCGGGTTCCCCTGAGTAGTAGCCCTTGTTCCGTGATGGAGAGGTACTGTCGGATCGTGAAGATTCCCGTGAGGAAGTTCTTTGCCTCTGTCGTCTTGTTATGGGTGTTCCGCAGGAATGACCTCCATTCCCCCGAGATGATTGTGTCCTTTATCAAGTTGCAACACGGGTCCTTTTATGTTTCATCCACAATGTCGTCCAGGCTGATGGCCCGAGGCTTCATGGTGTGTACTATCTGGCAGATATGTTTCTCCGTCTCTTCTGCCACATGGATTTCCTGGGGTGTTGCCGCTCTCGGGTGCCTTGACAGGAAGTCCACCGGGTTCCCACTGCCAGGCTGGTATGCCAACTCAAAGTTGTATTGTTGGAGGTGCAATAGCCATTTAGCAATCCTAGCCGGCGGGTGAGAAGACGTGCCCATCAATATGGGTAACAACCGTTTGTGGTCCGTGTAGGTTGTACATTTTCTGCCATACAGGTAGAGGTGGAAATGGCGGCACCCCCGTAGCACAGCTATCGCCTCTTTTTCAACGTGGGAATATTGTTGCTCCATCGGGGTTAGCGCTCTGAAGGCATATGCAATCGGCCTCTGTTCACCCGTCTTCGTTACTTTTGTGAGGATGGCCCCTAGGCCCACTGGGCTAGCGTCCACACACAGTTCCGTTGGGAGCGTGGTGTCATAATACGCCATCGTGGTGTCTGCTGACAGTGATGCTTTTATATGCTCAAATGCTTCTTGGCAGGCATGTCCCCACTCCCATTTTGTGTTGGTTTTGGTAAGTTCACGAAGGGGTTCTGACAGTGTGGCCAGATTTGGGATGAACCTCCTGCAGTAAGTGGCAATTCCCAAGAAGCTGTGCCCCTCAGTTGGCGTGGTGGGTGGGTTAGCGGCTTGGATGTCTGCAACTTTCTGGGGGTCTGCTGAGATGCCTGTGATGCTGAAGATATAGCCAAAAAAAGATATCTCGTTCTTTAGGAATTCACATTTTTCTTTGTGAATGGTTAGTCCTGCGCATTCTAGCCTATTGAGGAGCATGTGAAGCCTTTTTATGTGTTCTTCTCTGTTGCTGGCATGAATCAGGATGTCGTCACTGACATTTAGGAACCCTGGTATGTCGCGGATGACTTCCTGTATCGTTTGTTGGAAGACCTCAGCGGTCGAGGAGATTCCAAAACTCAGGCGCTTGTACCTTTGCAGGCCAATGTGTGTCGAGAAAGTTGTTATATACCGGGAGTCCCTGTGTAGTTTCAACTGGTGATAGCCCGCATTCAGGTCCACCTTGGAGAATATCTTGGACCCTGTGAGGTCAGCCACTATTTAGTCCAGTGTCGGGGTGATGTGGCGCTCCCGCTTGATGGCAGCATTTTGTAGGCGCATGTCTATGCAGACTCGAACTTTTCCAGGTTGTTTTGGCTTTTTTGTTACTACCATGGGGGAGACCCAGGGTGTGGTTCCCGTCACCTCTACTATTATGCCAGCCTTCTCCAACGCCCTGAGTTCCTTTTCTTCCTGTTCACGCATGTGGAAAGGCGTCCTTCTGTACCGTACTGCCCTTGGTTGGACCGATTTGTCGATGTGGAGCCTGATTGATTTCCCCTTTAGGCAACCTATCCCTTTTAGTAGGCTGGGGTATTTTTCTAGGACCTTCTCGACCTCTTGTGAGTCTGTCACTTTGCCGATGAAACTCACCAGCCCTAAATCCTCTGCAGCATCTCCACTCAGGAGGCATTCGATACCCGCATTCACAACATAGATTTTGGATTGTAATGTGGTTTCGCCATGGCTGATGGTGGTGCGGAATCTGCCAATCACAGTTAGTGGGGTCTTGCACCCGTATGCGAATAGTAGTGTGTCCGTCACTTTTAGGTCCGGTTGTGGTTGGAGTGTCCTAAATGTGGTCATTGGCATTACACAGATGCCCCGGTGTCTATGGTCATTAATACTTGCTGGTTTTGGAATACCACTTGGCATTTACATCTTCGGAGCTTCTTCCTTGGTGTGGGGTTCCCATGGTTAAGGGCGGACACAAGGTAGACTTTTCTCCCCTTCCACCATTGGTCATTCACAGACTCTTGTTGGGCACCTGCTGCGTCATCACTTTCCTCCTCCGTGGAGTAGTTTGTGGTCTCCACTCTGCGGACACTGGCCTGTTTCTTTTTCTTACCCCCACTCTTTTCTTGGGTTGTTTGCAGTGTTTGTGGTTGAGCGCCTGACCATCGGCATACCTTGGCATAGTGGTCCTTCCTGCCACATGCGCCGCATGTGGTCCCCTGTGCCGGGCAGTTGCGTCGTCCGTGGCGAGGTCCTCCACACCATCCACATTCCATGGGCCCCGGGGTTTGAGGCTGCCATCTAGAGTGCGTGTAGTTTTCGCCAGTCTCATCCTTCATTGATTGGCGATTCGTGATCTGGGTTATGGTAGCTGTCATGAGGGCAGGCTGTAGTTTTTGAAGAGTTGTGCCCATGTGTGCCGCTCTGGCGTGAGCTAGTTCCCTCTGGCGGCCCAGCTCAAGGATTCGGGTGAGCGAAATGCCCTTCTCACTCAGTATCATCCTTCTCAGTTTCTCTGATTGGATACCATTGATAAGCTGCCTTCGGATCTCCTTCTCAATGTCTGTGAATTTGCACGATATCGCCAGCTTCCTTAGTCTGGTGTGGTACGCATCTAATGTCTCCTCTTCCAGCTGAATTGTGGTACAGAATATGAATGTCTCGTAATCTGGATTGAGCTGCGGGGGAGAAAATGGGCCGTGAGGGCATCTTTCGCTTGCTGGTAAATGTCCAGGCCATCATCAATTGTCAGAGAATTGAAAATACGTAGCACTTCATCCCCCACGTTCAACAAGATGTGCGATCTCATTTTTCACGCAGTGGTAATGTCCTTACACTCCATTGCCATTTCAAATTTTTGAATCCATAGTTGCCATCTTGGGCCAACCGATGATGGATCAGTGTATGGATCAAAGGAATGGATCATTACTGAAGAGACACTTGGTGGGCGGGCTTGCGGCGTGGACACCAACAGATTTGTGTCCAGTCTGGAAGGTGTGCTGGGCCTGGGAGTGGATGTGCCGGTCGCCATGGCTGGGCATCACTTTGTCACGTGCGGGGGCTGATGCCTCACCTTGGTGTGCCCCTACGGGGGTCTGTGGTCTCTCTTGTCTGTGAGTTCATGTGTAGGGCGTACCTTGAGTGCCTTCCCCTTCCTGGGGTCTTGTTGCACAGGGTTGATGGTTCTTGGCGTCGAGCCGCTGCATGTTGGGGCAGCATTGTGTGCCACCCCCCCTATCCCCCCCACCGGGTTTCCAAAAATGTTGCTGTCACTGAGTGTGGCGATCAGCTGTAGTGCTTTGGCACACGTGCTGTAGTTCTCACGTCCCTCGTCGCCAGTGTTAGGTCCTGTCACAGCTATGCATTAGCCGGAGACAGGGATTAGAAGGTCCGCGTGGGAATGCCTCGCTGGCGCAGCTCCGGTGGGAGCTAATGATACGCATACACACTTGGATCGATGCCATGCCCCGGAACTGCTTCCGAGGAGCAGGGGTGGGGCTTTTATTAGACGCCTTACGTCACCGCGTAGCGGGACGCAAGGCGGATATAACAGGGACAAATCCTGATGAGCAAAAGGGGCATACCCATGAAAGAGGAAGTTGTGAAATGCAAAGGGCCTTGTTCTGCCTCACATGTGACTTCTTTGGGGTCAAAGTTATAAGCTGGAAATTTGGCCACCTGAGTACGGCCCTATAAGCAGTGTGAAGAACAGCAATTTTTAAATAGGCACTGCGTAGGTATGGAAGAAGGGCAGTGTAAAATGCAGCAGCAAATACATCTAACACAATTAGTGCAACCTCTCATCCAAACCTTATCTAGATCGGATTGGTGCCGCTGGTGGTGTAAATCCAACCTGAAAACTGTGCAGTAGACCATTTCTCTCAACAAATTCCTGATCTGTAGCAGGAACAAGTGGTTAAAGTAAGAGCGAGTGGTTGATAGCGACGCTCCTCTCATTTCTTTTTTAAGCTCTACCATTCTTAGGGCCTCATTAGGAGTTGGGCAGTAGCCCTTAAATGGGCCGATAACAGTGTTACTGCTGCATTCAAGGGTCTGCCCAATCTCAAGTCTGTGTGTTTACCCCCAGCTGAGAGCTGGGGGTAAACACGCCAGAAAAATTCCCAGTTCCGTTACAATTACCGCAGGTGGTATTACGGCGTGGTAATTGCGCTGAATATTCCCCATGGGGAATGGGTAGTAACAGTTAGCCCCCAACCCATGATCCAGTGGTAATACCACCAGACAGGTGGGCAATAATGCAAATAAAGTTGGGTGGTATCCAAGCCGGGACACTGCCCAACTCTCGATGAGGCCCTTATACTTTTATTTTAATACTAAATGGTTCCAGAAAACTTTATAAAAATAAAAGTATAGGAAGTAGGACATTTCTCTCTAAGTTATTGAAAAGGTGGTGGCACTGTAACAGCCGTTTTTAGTTTCAGCTATTAGTTGGCGCTTGCAACATCTATAAGCCAAAACTATTGAATTAGTGTACAGACAAAAGGAGATGGCATACGAGAAGGGACACGCAATTTGTAGGTGTTGTTTGGATATTTCCCCACCCATTGACGGCCCATGTCCATGTAAATCCTGATGGCCGTTCACCCTGTTCCTGCCCCTGCCTGCCCAAAACACACCCTCCAGGGAATTATTTGAGCTCATGTAAATCAAGCCTTACCATCACACTTTGCACTCAAAGTACATGCCAGTGTATTTTCAAAGCAGTCTTATGAGCATGAAGGACTTAATTGGAGTTTTAAACCCACTATTGGTGTAATACAAATGTCTTAAACAGGTCTGCCTTAGCCACTCGATTCATAAGCACTCTGCTTGTCTTTCACTGAAGTCCTGTTAAAAACAAGCATTGGCAAAGCCAACAGTTTTGACTTGTGTACAAGAATTAGGCATTTGAAAGCAGTGCTATGAAATACCCACCGCATTTTATATCCTCCTACCAACAATGGTCAGTTAATACTACTACGGCTGCACCTGCCAACTTCCTTTTCCACGCCCACACAAAAGCCCAAACTATTAGCATTGCCCATGCTTGTTCATTTGGGACTCATGTGTTAAATGGCATCACTCCACCAGGCTGAGGCTTCAGCGCACGTGCAGCGGCAGCCACTGTGTGCCCCTTTACTCTTCTGCTATGACAGAACAACCAGCTTTCACTCTGCGTTCCAGTCGCAGCCCCTCCCTCCAGCCCCCAATCCAGCGGCAGATTTCCGTACTAGTCACCACTGACAGCTAGAGATGGAGGTAATGGTAGTACAAAGTGTGTTTCCTGTACGGGATGGTAGGGCAAGGTCTTCCGTCCAATATAGGGGAACCATGCTTTGGAGACTGACTTCGGAAGGCAATAAAAAAGTGAGCATTTCTGATACCCGACATATCACCACTTATCCTTTGTCAGGCACAAGAGTGTCACAGTTGAACCTTTTGAGGATTCAAACAAATGTACGGTAGGGATGCGTGGTGCCACACTACTGTCCACTACCCATTACCTCCCTCCAAATGAAAATGGAAATAGATAGAAAGTAGATACTGCACGTGCTTTTCCAGCAATACCGCTAATGGTCCCTTCGGGGCAGTGGTAAACTTGTAATTGGGTGGATTATCAAGAGTACCACCGGTGGTAGTGGCAACTTATTCCTGTGTTGCTTCCTAAAAAAAATCTGCCTAACTCATGAGGCCGTGAGTGATCATAGAGGAATAAGGTGTGACTATAGAAATACCCATCGCGAGAGAACCAGGAGGTGGTGTTGCGAGGAACATACGTATTATAGTATATCTTCAAAACGATTTGAAACGTCATTGCCAAATCATTTGCTAGTCCTCTTTTACTTTCATGAGTTATGGCGTTTTCCACACAGCGAAATTTGGATGCTCTCTGATCCATTAAAAGCCACATGGATCTCATGAATTACAAGCTCTCGAATCACCAAAAGGCATTGTGACGCTACAGAGAAAATCACCGCCATTCTTCAACTCAGAGGTCAGGGGTCGCGTTATTTCTCTGGCTTCTTTTTTCATTATTCAATGACTGAAAAAGGGACACCATGAACATCAGGTCACCAAAAGAACTGAAGCGAGTTGGGATTGTGCCCTCGTGTCGATTTAAGATATTTTGGGCTTTTCAAAGTTACTGTTCCCTGAGATGCTTAGTCTTGTGCTAGTTTTACTTGGGGCTGTTACGTGTAAAGTGCTTTGTGAGGTGATATTTGCAAATACCACTTGTTGTACTGCACGCCTGTTATGAGTTTGGGAACCCAATTCCAGCAATAACGCCTGCTTGTGAGCGTAGGTAGACAAGGCAGTAATTGTGGCAGCAGAGGAGGAAGTACTGGTTGGCAGCATTAACACATCCAGCAATACCATCAATCCCCAATGAAATGTAATGGGACTTCCAAAATGGGGATTAACCCTAACTCTAAATGAGGTAGTAATCTCGTAATCAGGCCTGTGGTGTTGAATATTCTTGTGCATTGGTGTCCAGCACGGGACTTGCAAGGCTGACGACACATGATAGAACTCCCAGAGTTTCATCAGACACCAAATGGATTTCTTCACTGGGCTCGTGCACAATAAGGTACAGTGATCTATACAGGCCTACATATGTGGGATAATGCACCTCCCACCGTATGTTACACGGATATTACAAGCCACCAAGCAGTTCCGTGACCAAATAGAGGAGCGAGGCTGGAACGCCGGGGTGACTTGCAATATCATTTTTAGGGACACTAGGAGAGATTTTATTCCTTACAATACATGACCTCACACTGGCTTGACCTTCAATACCGAGCCATTTGCTTAGTCTAATGTAGAGACCTTCCATTTGCTTACCCGTATTATCAATGTGGAGCATGTTTGGATAAAAAAAATAATAATAATATTCAGCTTCTAATGTGTTGCAGAAAAATTGCTTAAACAATTTAATAAAATGCTTTGAAAAAAGTTTTCATTTTGTGTTTTAAAATGAGCAGCAACAAATCAAGATTCTTGCTCACACTTGTTAAACCGGAGCAGTGCAAACATTAAACATTCTACCATGAAGAGTTCTTTGGTGACTAATCGCTGTAAAGTGTCACAGAAAACTATTTTACAAGCAAGCCACATGGAAAGCTTGCCATGGCTTTATAAGGAGCTGCGGAAACAGCAGGGATTCTGCTCTGTGCTGGCTCAGGGAGGCGGCATTGTGCCATTAAAACAAGCTGTGATGTCACACCTAGCTTGTAATAAGAAAACAATTTCCAGGCTTGTATACAGATATCAACGACTGCCAAGTTTTATAAATAAATTAACCAAGGTGATGTGGTCACTGAAAGTGAAGTAGTAGAACATCTTACTCAGCGTTCTTAAAGGATACATTCCTAATTGGAGAACAGATGACATCTGGGTGCTTAGGTTCAGATCTCAATCAACAATAACTACAAGGTGTTATTTTGCTTTGACTAAACCAACAATAAAGCCAATATTTCAAAAGGATCACCTTTTTAGCATTTGGGCAAATTCGTATGCAACCATACCAGAACTCTGAGCTCCATGCATTAACCAATCCACAGGAAGGCAACACCTTGATCTTGTAGCCATTCAATTTCAGTCTATTTAGTCACATCCAGCTCTCTGTTTCTGACAGGTTGTCTTTAAAGTGGTTAGCTTTTGTGTCCTTTATGCCATCAAGCCGTAGCGAAATCTGCGTGTCATCTCTGGAGGTAAAAAATATAATCAACAAGCTGATCAAAGATGCTAAAAGGCTGTACACAAGTTAAAAAGCAGTGGTGAGTAGGTACAACCCTGTGGCACCTCACAAGCCAATATTCTGGGCTGGCGTTTAACGTCAAATGGTCAAAGCCTCATCCTCTGAGCCTCGCCCTTTACGGACCAATAATTCCATTCAAGGGCGTTTCTTTGGATGCCAATCTCCTAGACATAATCCAACTGGATTTCATGATCCATGGTGTGAAATGCTCCTACGTCTAGCGTAATCAGTGCTGTATGTACGCCCTTGCATTTAGGGCCTAATTCATGGAAGCGTTTTATAATAGCGCAATCCCATACATAACCGTTCTGTGAATCGGGCTCGTAGTGTCTTGTAAATGATCGACTTCCGTAACTAGTTCTGATTCCATCCCCATTTCTGGATTCCACCAGCTTGGAATGAGTGCAGCAGGTTATGTTTTTCACACAGGTCTTGCACGTGGCTCTCAAATATCCCCGGATATGCCAATCAGCTGACAATATGATTGCACTTTAGAATATGTTGTAGGTCATTCACATTCAATGCTAAGAAAAACATATGTTGTCCTACTGATCAAATAAGAATTATTTTTTAAAAAACCTGTTTTGTTTGTTAATCCCGGATTAGAAAATACTTGTATAAATGCTCAGACTGAAAGAGGGGAAGGCCACCCAGCTACCAAAGCTCGCACTGGGGAAGAACACCCTGTCCCTGTTGGGGGTGCCTCACCCTAGATGGCGTGTGGTGTGATGCCTATCTAAGAGTGATAGAGGAGAGAGCTGTCCCTAACCTTCTATACTGGTGGCATGTATCTGGTTCAAGATAAAGTCACAGGCTTACGCACCCCCTCACAGTTCTTTCCTCCAGACTGCTCCATCACTGCTGAGTCAGTCACGTTCGAGCAAGCACTTCTCAAGAAGATCAATGAATTTGAAACCAGCATTCCATTCATCAATAACAACTGTCCCAAACCCCAATTATTGGCTTTGACCAATCTAGCCTACAACACAGCCATCACGATAAAACCAGCTGACAAAGGTGGCATCATTGTCATCATGGACACCGCCAACTACATCACTATGGTCAATACCCTTCTGAGTGACAATGACAGCTACCACATATTACCCACAGATCCTACACCGTCTCTGCAGGCTCTTATAGCTCCCATCATTGATGAGGCTGAGGCTGAGGGATACATCAGTGCCCGCGAGACGTCTTTCTTGTCCCTGTCTAAACCCTGGATTCCAGCCAGGTATGACTTAGCCAAAATCCACAAAGGTATTGTCCCCCCACCAGGGCGCCCAATCGTCTCTGGCATCAGCTCTGTTTTGGAACCGCTGTCACAGTTTGTTGACTTTTTCATTAAGGATCAGATTCCTAAGAGGGACAGTTACATAAAAGACTCCACCAACATGTTAATCTTACTAGACTCACTCCAATACAATCCGGAAGACGAATGGCTTGAGACAATCGATATAGAGTCACTATATACCCAAATACCCCAACAAGAGTCATTAGACATGCTTAGTGGCCTGTTACACTCTGGTATTGACCTACAGGGAGTACCACCCAGCTTCATCTTACAACTCACTGAAATAGCCCTCACTAGAAACTATTTTTTGTTTGAAGATACATTTTATCAACAGATCTCAGGAACAGCGATGGGGGCCGCCTTTGCCCCTAGCCTCGCCAACCTATATGTTGACCAATTCGAACACCATCACATCTACTCCAATGCCAACCCCTACCTTGCCCAACTGACCACTTAGCACCGCTCTATAGATGATATTTTTGTGATTTTCAAAGGGTCGGACGAGGAACTAGTCTCCTTCCATGCCTGGTTGAACTCACTGAACGCGCATCTGAAATTCACACTGGACAAAGACAAACACAGGACCCATTTCCTCGACCTGGCCATTTCGTCCGAAAATGGGGGCCTTACCTCAAGCGTCTATAAAAAAAACACAGATAGGAATTCCCTGCTCTGCTACTCAAGTTACCACCCCAAAGCCTTAAAAGATAACCTTCCTTTTGGACATTTTCTACGGTACCGGAGGCTGTGCACACAGACATCTGTCTACACCTTACAATCCAAACAACTCAGAAACCAACTGGTTGAAAGAGGCTATCCGATGAGAATCATCAAGGAGACTTGTAAATGAGCTAGGAACATTCCCTGGTCCATCACCTTACAACAACACGCCAAATGTGAATACTCTACAGGCTTTACAGCTATCTTTAGCTACTCACCCCTGCTGAATAAGATAAAAAGGAGGTGAAGAGACTATGGCCTATTTTGAACACACTCAATACCAGCATACCTGTCCCATGTTTTGCACTTAAAAGATGGCCTAACCTGAGAGACAAGCTAGTGAAAACTTTGGCATATACCCTACCCAGAGGCAACCCCAGCCAACGCACTCTATGGAACACCTCCCCTGCCAAGGGACATGCACCATGTGGCAATTGTTCTATGTGTGCCCAGACCTCCAGGACCACGGAGATAGACATAGGTTGGAACACCCCCTGGAGACAGAACACCTTTACCAATTGCAACACGAAGGGTGTGATCTATATGATCACATGTCAATGCAATTTGAAGTACATAGGCATGACCAGCAGGCAAGCCCGTACGCGCATAATTGAGCATAGATCATGCATAAGAACTAACAAGCTGACTGCTCCCTTAGTGCCGCATTTTGCGGCAGAAGGACATACTGCAGACCAATTCAAATGGATCATCATAGAGAAGGTCACACCACCCAAAAGAGGGGGCAATTTCCACAACATTCTGTTAAGGCGTGAACAGATGTGGATCTTCAGACTAAAAACATGTTCCCAAGACCTCAACGAGAATATTCAATGGCACAAATTAGCGGTGTTGGCATAGGTTTTTCCTCCTACGAGCAGACCCATGTCTAGAGACCCCCATCCAGCCCTCTTTCTGGGATCACGCTGATGGGCTGACACCGTTATTCTATAGATGGTCCTCCCCCAGCTTCAATTTCCACGGTTGAACATCCTTTCCACAGCTCCTCCTTCTCCAGACAGCACACACAATTTTTTACTCACACAGTGCTCTTTGATCTACTTTCACTCGTCTGCTCCACAACTCTGATTGTTTGCTCCCTGTGCAGCTTCACCCCTGTCTTTTCCTCGTCCCCCTTCCACCACCCACTCAGCCTGACTGCTAACACAGTTTCACCCAGTGGCACACACGTCCTCTTGACAACCGGGATTTGCACGATCGCGCTCCATTCTGTTCTTTGGAGGCGATCGGGCACACTTTCCCCAGATGAACACACTGCTCGTATCAGACGATCCCTAGACACCGGGGCGCGTCACTACAGACGCCAGCGCAACCGCTCTCCTTTTTTGTTTCTTTAGGCGATCGGGCAAATCATCTTCCGTATGCTGATTGAGCTGTACACCGCAGCACATCATCCAGCACCCACGGAGGCAGCAGTTCAACTTATAAGGTACATTTTGCTTAGCCTGCCATTGCAATGCCTATGGACTATTCCATAGCCCCTCCTAGCTGGTTGACCTTCACCGCTTCTTGCTTTTTCAGCTGTTTGATTTTGCATCGCTAGACACGAGCGACTCCCGAACACTCTTCCTGGATCCCACTGGGAGGTAATCTACAGTTCTGCTAGTCTTCCCAGCATGTTCCAGCTGCAGTGTGTAGCCACTCCAACTCCTTCTGACAGTGAGACCCACACTTCACTGGTGATCAGGTACCTCATCAGTCCTTCAACCATGTTAAGCAATTTGTTTTCCCTTCGCTCTTTTAAATGAAGGAAGACCACCGTGCCCATTAGATAGAGAGAGCCAGGCCAGAGGTTTCTAACCCCCTGTTCCTCTCTCTCTCTTTATTTCTTGTCTCCCCACAGGACACGCATGTACTCTACAGTGGCACCTCCAGTTCAACAATGCGGGACTAGTAAAATTAACTTTTTCTTGAATAACGGTCCTGAAGAAGATGGCTAATTCCCCCAACGACATCGAAACCGTTCAACCCTTGTGGTCATGAGGGCTCTCATGACCTATTCTGATATCTCCCACCACATCAGAGAGATACTGTTTTGAAAAACCATTGTCTGCACACTCACATGTATGGAGTGATCTGTTTTATAAGAGCCAATTTAGCTTTTTAGCTTTTTTAGCTTTGTTCTTTGCAAGTGGGCATAAATAAAGTTGATACTTAGTTTGGAATACAACCAGTTGACCTGTTTCCTGGTTGCCACCACCTAGATCGGGTGGCGACAGAATCTAATATACAGTTCTGTCTTCTGCTGCAACAGCCATTTGGAAATGCTCTAAATATTTGACATTTTGTCTTGAACCAGATACATGCCACCAGTATAGAAGGTTAGGGCCAGCTCTCTCCTCAATCACTCTTAGATAGGCGTCACACCGCGCACCACCTAGGGTGAGGCACCCCCAACAGGGACAGGGTGTTCTTCCCCAGGGCAAGCTTTTGTAGCTGGGTGGCATTCCCCTACTTCAGTCTGAGCGTTTATACAAGTATTTTCGAATTTATGTATTTTTGAATCACCATACTCCTATAGAACCGTTGTTTGTTGTTCTACCACATTGTATCCTGTTAACGGTATAAAGGATGACAACGGCTTGCCCGTGTCCCCTAACTTCTACGAGCTTACCCTGTTTGTTTGAACACTTGTTTGTTAATCCCAACATGCTGCTGAAAGTGAAACGCATGTTGTTCCGACCATAGGCTTTTATAATTTCCCCATCACTCCTTTTGCTGCCTCTCTTTCAGAGAACGTCCATCTAATGCCTGGGTGTGCTTTGAGCGCTAGTTCAGGCAGTGCTATGCTTCGTTGGGTCATATCACTAGCTAAAATGAAAACTAAAAAGATACAACCTTTTAAATGATTTGCTAAATAATAATTTTCCTTTTCTTTCAGTTATCCAATTGATCTCCTTTTAAATATTTTTGTGAAACCTTTGGACCCTGTCAGAGCATCAGACATCACATTAATAATAGTTTGAGTGGTTCAATAGTAATATTAAACACATACACACACACACACACACACACACAAACACACACAAGCTAGAGGTCTGTATTCACCATAGCAACGTATAGATGCATGGTGGTATTTGTCTATGAGATCCGCCAATAATGGTTGTGTTGACCTAATAAGAGTCATACTTTGAAGGAGGTGAACGCAACACACTAGTGGATGTTGTTCTTGTTGCTCGTTGCAATTCAGGACACGGGGTGTTGGAATCTGTGTTTTGAAGGATGGTCTTTTTGAGAGCGTGCATTATGTCATCTGGCAGGATGCTGTATGGCAGGTGTGACAAGATCACCTGTTCAATAGCCCTAAGAGAGGGTTGGGGAGCTCTGAGGGTGGCAGGTAACAACCCCCGCCCATTACGCAACCCTTCAAGATCCTACATGGAGAATCGCTCAGAGCTCTCCAGGCCCGCCTGGAGGGTGCGCCGCGTGCAACCACGGCATGACACGGTGTAAGGACGTGGTGGGTAAGACATAAGTATTCATGTTAGGACAGTCCAGAGGGAGATGAATGATGTTACCCAAAGAATTGATGTTATTTCACCCCCAGAGAAGCTGCAGGAGAACAGACATCACAATAATATATTAATTCCAAGCATTTCTAGAGAAGAGTGCACAGTCTGCAAACCCAATTTATGGATGTTAATGCAGAACTTGAGTCCAGGTGGAGTGTACTGCAGGGACAGGGAAAAGTACTTGCAGGTACCTGCGGATGCTTTGAAGCCAGGTTTGGAAGTCGCCATTATTCAACCCCCGAAATACAAAATGGTGAGATTGGGCAGCGGTGACCGGCTTTTGAGCTGATCAGAGCAAATTGACAACTCCTGGGACAGAGAGCAGACAGGTGTGGGGAGGAGGCTGAACTATATTGACAAGAACAATCACTAGGAGAGATGCAGTCTGGAAAAGAGAGCTGAAAATCAGGCCCTGGGATAAATCAACCACCCAATCCTTTAAAGCAGAACTGGAGACAGAGTCCTCATCGCTTTTAGGGTATTATGGTGAGTGTCGTGACAGAGAGGACAAATAGAGCAAATGAGTAGAAAGAGCAGTGTTGCAGATAAAGAAAGAAGGTGTAGTTTTGTGGCCATGCCAAGAAGACCAAGCTGAACACTAGATCATGAGAATGGGTAAGCTACATCAGTTGAATAATTTCTTGAGGGAAGCCAGGACTAGGTCACAGGAAAGATGGACAAGCCTGTGTGTTCTGGGATCAGGGACGAGTGGCTTAAAAATCCCTATAGTAACTACAGAGAGAGGAATATAAGCCAGGTGGCAGCCACAGTCGAGACCCTAGTGCGAATAGCAAGGCCATAACCTCAAAAAAGGTAGACTTGCTAGAATAGATTAGCCCTAGGTGGAGGTCTAAGAAATTCTACCTGCAAGTACCCTATGAGTGGTGAAAATACCTACTCCCACTATGCATCAAACAACCCAAAGGGCAAAGGGATGATCGTAAGGTCTTGCACACCTTATCACCGCTTGGACAAAGACACTTCACCAGACAATGGCAGCTACAGGATTCAATTCAATGAAAGGATCAGTGTCTTGGAGAAGGTCCAGCCATAGTCCACGCATCTGGAAACATGGCTGCAGGGGGACTCCAGTTTTCAGAGACATTCCGTTTTGTTGGAAAATATCCTAGACAGATGCCTAGGAACCTTGCATTTAATTGACCAGAGGTGAAAGTTGGAACTTTGCCTCCTGAAACTAGATTTTACACTAGTGCTAGACTTTGGAGCTCCTGTCATTTAGACTAGGTGCATCACCACAAACAGTTTGTTTCTCCCATTAACTCGCAGTGTTTTGTTTAGAAATCCCTCCATCTGAGTTGCATCCTACCATGTAGGTGATCCCCAAACCTATCCTTATGAAAGCAAATTGGGATTGCAATACAACAGATGACCACAACCGTGTGGATCTCTTCTGTCCCCTGCACTCCCAATATTAATTGTAAAGACAATCAAATGCTGTTTCATAAATTCAATTCATATTTCCAAAAATATTGTAAATCACACATGTGTTATATCTTATAAACCAATTTTTAGTAAAATACATGTTATACTCAAGTATGTGTTGTCAATCAACAATAATATACATTTCCTGTTCAATACCAACTTCTGTACTTTTTCTCAATTTTACACAATTTGAATAGACAAATACAAATCATTAATATCAGATTGTTTTCCTCTTTCTTTCAATAATAATTCTTATTGAATATCCAAATGTTGTGTCTCTATGCATTTCAGGGTGTTCTATCCCCTTCTTCAGGAGCTGTCTATTCTCTTCCTCAAGTTCAGATATTCCATCTTTGATAAATAGGTAAGTAGAGTATTATCACTCTTGTCTTTTAGTTTACATTACATCAATATTCTATAAATATTTTTGTCTGTCATACATCTCCATCTCATAATTACCTGTGTTCCTTCCTATTTTGATCTCTTCTGATGAGTTAAAAACTATATTTCCTGTAAAATCAAGAAATTAATACACTAAACTACCACTTTACTAATTTCCAGAGTTGTTCCATTATTAATAACCCAATAATGGGTGTTCAAAGTCACCAGGGTGCTGTCCCAATGCCCCCAGTATTACCTGTTTGATATTCTCATCCAGTGCACCATGGTCATGCCCAGATGTTTCTGTCTATTACATAACTCTTCAAGAAGCCCTTGGGTGTTAAAACTTTAGGTGGCAGTCTCAGTCTTGGATGTATCGCAACAGAATTGCCTATCGGCTTTATTTCTTTCCTTGTCACCTATAAAAATATACATATATTTATGTATTAGTTAAATCATTCTGCTAAATCTCTCTTTAGTGGTATTTCGAATGATATGATATCAAAACTGGAAAGTGGTCAAATTCACCTAGTGAATCCGTATATAAATTAAATACGATTAGCCATAAAATTGACCCATGTGGCACTTCTTAGGGTTAATCGAGAGCATCAGAATGATTTTGATCAATTTAAACAAATTGTTTAACATCTAAGAGAAATAATCAGACCCAACTTAAAAGCTTTCCCCCTATTCCCATACAGTACTGCAATGTCTCCAATAGGGTTTTATCGTAGTTCGTATCAAACACCACCAATAGATCCAGGCGAACCAGTAGGCAGTCCTCTCCTTCATTTAAGGTTTTTAACAGAACCCTCTCTAAACCCAGATTGAAATGTTACCAATATATTTTGACTTTTGGCTTTTTATCCATCCATTCAGTTGAACAGCCACTACCTTTTCCAGGAATTTTCCCAAAAAAGACAGTGCTGTAACTGGCCGAAGGTTGATAATTGATCAATGTCTAGATCAGGGTTTTTCAACAATGGACGAAGGTGCCCGTATTCAAGATATCTGGAAACAAAAACTGGTCTATGTTTGATTTTTTGTATTTTATTGAGCATTTGTTAGGCGCCTCATATTATAAGGCTAAATTGAAAAGAACAGGGGAAATAATGAAAATGACAAAAACAGTAAAATACAGTCATGGTCCTACTAGGCCTTGTGGCATTCGGACGTGCAAGTGCAGTGAGGAAAAGTGCAAGAAGTAGGGAGGGAGCAGGGAGAGCAGAGGAGTGGACAAGTGCTGGTAGAGGGCTCGGCAGGGAAGTGCTAAGGGGAACCAAGGAGGAGAATTATCGGTAAGTGCTAGTGCAGGCGACAATCAGGGGTGGAATGCAGAGCCTCCAAGCAGGGGTCTGCAAGGGCAGTGCAGTGAGGGAGAGGGTGCTGGCATCGTCTGGGAAGAAGGGTTTGGAATTCTGTGAGATTTATGAAGATCATGCCACCGGTCACAGCTGCAGTGGGGTGATTAACAGGGAAGGCAAAGAAATAGAGAACAGAAGAGTTTTGAGCAGTTTCCAGAACTGAAGGAGATCTGGCTCAAGTCTGAGTGGGGCAGGGAGGTTGTTCCAAAGGGAGGCACCATTCAAGGAGAGAGACCTGCCCCCCACTCTCTGCTTGGAGAAGCATTTGACAGTCAATGAGTTGGAGGAGCGAGAGGCTCTAGCAGGGGAGTATTTAGGGAGGGAAAATTGGTCATGGCATGGTGCCATGCCCCAGAAGGCCTTGTGGATGATGCAGAGGGTCTTGAATTTGATCCTTGCAGCCTCTGGGAGCCAGTGGAGAGGTTTAGGGCTGGAGAGATATGGTCCCTGGGCTTGAGACAATGGATAAGCCTTGCAGCTCTATTCTGGATTAGCTGGAGGGTGCGTAGGGAGGAAAGAGGGAGATTGAGAAAGAGACTGTTGCAGTAGTCCAGCCTGGAGAGGACCAGAGCTCTGGAGGCATTGAGCTTCTGGGGGAAGGTGAGGAAAGGAAGAATGCCTCTGAGGAGGTGGAGCTGGAAGTGGGACTTATTTGTAAGATCCATGATGTGTGGAGTGAAGGAGAGAGCAGAAACGGTTATGCCCCCTAGTTTTTTGGCCTCACAGGATGGTGGGGGTAGAGGGCGCAAAGAGAGTGGCCAGAGGGTAGGAGGAAAAGTGGGCACAGGGGTCCCAATGAGAAGGATTTCTTTCCTCATTGGCATTGAGACAGAGACTGTTAGCTGCACACCATGCCTGAATGGTGGTCAGGGATCAGAGAGGAGGAAGAGGTAGTAGAGGGAAGTTTGAAGGAAAGCTGCGTGTCATCGGCATAACACTGGAAATGAGTAGAGAAGGAGGAAATCATGTGAGCAAGTGGGGCAAGATAGATATTGAAGAGCTGTGGCGATAGAACAGAGCCCTGGGGATGCCACATGTAGAGAATGAGGTGGTGGAAGCAAAAAGGTCCAGTTGCAACTGGGAAGGGCGGTTAGTGAGGAAAGAGGTCAGCCAATCCAGTGCCCAGTCAGTGATGCTGAGGGTGTCACAGAGTTGTTTTATGAGAATACAGTGGTTGATCATGTCAAAGGCAGAGGAGAGATCAAGGAGAATGATAACAGCGGGAGAGTTGGAGTCGAGATTTGCGAGTATGGTTTCATGGGTGTTTAGGAGAGCAGTTTCCGTGCCTGTGGATACCCAGAATCAAAATTGATGGTCATGAAGGCAACCAACAAGATAAGGTTGGAGGGTCAGTTGGGGGAGGACCAGCTTCTCTAAGAGTTTACCTAGGAGGAGGGTAGTGGAAATAGGGTGATAGTAAGCTGGGCAAGATGGGTCAGCAGACAGATTTTTTAAGAGGGTGTACAAGGGAGTGCTTGAGCGATAGAGGGAAAGAGCCAGTGGTGAAGGAATGGTTCCAGAAGTCAGCAAGAAAAGGGGTGAGAGAGGAGATGTTGTCCTTAATGGTTCTGGAAGTGCAGGGGAGCACCTGTTTGGAGGAGGCCGTCATAGAGTGGACCACTTTAGAGACCTCATCCGGTGCTATGGGCAGGAGGGAGGAGGGCGAGGGGGCGAATGGAGGGTGGTCAATTGAAGCGGGAGGCTGGCATGGGAGTGGATATGGAGTAGAAGAGTTTTTATGTGAAATGGGGTGCCAAAGTGGTGCAGAGAGCCGGGGAAGGAAGGAGAGATATGGAGACAATAGATGGATTGGTGAGTTCCTTGCAGATTTTGAAAAGTTTGGCCGTGTTGTTTGTGGCTCCGGAGATGTGGACTTGTATGTGGGGCCACTTCTTGGAGCAGATAGTGAAGCGAGATTGCCTTTGGGTCAGGCGGCAGGCCAGTTTGTCAGAGGGTGAACCTAAGTTCTGCCACTTTCATTCAGCAACTCTGCACTTGCGTTTCAGAGATGCTAGATCAGAGTCGTACCAGCTGTTGTTTTTGGGGGCAGGTTTTAGGCAGAACATCATGGCAGGGGCAAGGATGTCAAGGGTGTTACAGAAGGAGAGGTGCAGGTTAGCAAGGACAGAGTCAGAGGGAGAGTCAGAAGTGGGAGTCAGAGGGGGGATGAGGTGGAGGCCTAAGCAGCAACTGACACGCACATTATAGGTCGGATGATGGTGAGGGAGGCTGGCAGTCTAAAGAAAACTGTGTTATTCGGGTGAAAACGGAGAAAGGGGCAGAAAAGCAATCTTTGATTTTTGATGCTGGACAGAGATCTTTGGCAAAGTATGTCGCCATTGGAACGCTATGTACGTTCCAAGTGTCTGATCAATTTCTTTTGTACATTCAATACCTCCATAAACCATGGCATTAATGGTTTGTTCCTGCAAAATGTAATCTGAATAGGGGCAATATTGTCTATAGCAGATTGTACAACATTGTTAAATATTGTAAACCAGTTGACCATCCTCCTTTACTGAGATATTAACCATCTCTAACTCTTGCAATTTCGGAAGAGCAAGGGATAACGACAAAGTATTTATTAGCCTTAAATTTAGTTTTGGACATGGTACTCTTTTCTCCTGCCCTTGGTATATCGTCCGAACTAAGTTAATCTAAAATTATAGTAGGAAATGGTCAGATCAGTCAATGTTAAGTGCTTCTACTATGCTGAATGTTTTACAAGGACTACTTATCCAATCTACAGTGTTCCCTTTGGCATGTGCCGAAGAACAACAGTTTTGATTCATATTCATTGATTCAAAGAATTGTGATAGCGTATTGACTGATGCTACATTCCCCCATGGGAGGTTGAAGTCCCCCACAAAATGTGCTGACGCCGAAGACATGCATACACTGGTCACAAAGTCCATTAGTTCCTTCCAATGTAAAATGTTCATTTGAACCAGGAGGGGTTTACATTACATGTATTGACATTGATGTATGCAAAAACAATTTCACTGCAAGACATTCAAATGTTGAAATTTTTTACCTGTTGATGGGCAAACATTTTATGTCATTTTTCAATATTATGGCAAGGCCCCCTTCTACTTTCATACTTCTGTCATATTGACAAATGTTCTAACCTTTAGGTAAAAATGTGTCGAAGATGTGTTGAGAATGAGGGTTGACTTGAACCAAGTTTCTGCAATACCTACTACATCGGCTTGATACTATCATTAACTGGTGCGAGAAAACATTAGATTATATATCAGTATTGGTGATGATATCAGTATCCTTAATGTAGTAGAACAGAAGGTTAAACCTGATATTTTAGGACATTTTGATTATTTCTGAAAATACCCCCAAAATAACTAATCCAGTCTTTGATAACTATAAACACCAACACACATATCTCCAATGTATAGTATCCGGACACATAAGGACACCACCTTATTTTTGTAATGGCATGATGTAATCCTCTTTGAAAGATAACATCTTCCTTCAACAGGCTCAAGTTCGATTAATTTAAGGAGTACCCTTATCTTTGCTTGTGTTTTAAAGGATGATGTTGGAATCAGAAGATGAGGAATTTCCTCCATGCTCTGGATCACCTCTTTCTGGCGTTTCGTTTGCTAGGCAGAAGGGGGCCGTGTTAGGATCTGAAAAGAAGCAATTGCTCGCTCATGAAATCGGTCTGAAATTACATTTAGCATTTCTTTGTCCTCCAGCAGCATCACTGCCATAATATACTCTGTGTATTGCTGCTTTCTGCATAATCTAGCCAGGTTTGCATTATATAAATCACGTACACACATACACAAATACATGCACACATATATAGATGCATACACATATACAATCAAAGCTATGTACATACTCCATTTTACTGCCTAGGAGGAAATAATGTGGTCACTTTCACAGAAATCACTGACAACAAGTTTAAGGCATTAACGTGCTATGGGATGGCTGAGTGACTGAATTAAGTACTCGGATGAATGCTTAATGATAGGGTTTTATTGGTCGAAGCTTGTTAGATTTAATTTTTTGGATTGACTTTTTTTATAGAAAGTGAGGGGGGACTAACCCACATCACCCTACTACCCTCAAATCGCCGCCACCAATACCGTCTAGCCCTAACTTACCACCTCAAACACATTGTGTATAGGCGCTATATAAATAAACTATCATATCATATCATATCACCTTCAATTTTCAGAAAAAAACGAGCAGAACAATTCTAACTAAAAAGGTTTGACCAAAAATAATTTGTTCAATAGACTTATATCATGTACTGGACTACTTCCTTTTCACCTGGCCACAACCAACACTTAGTTACACATTGCCTCAATGGGCGTGGTGGCCTGTGGATACTGATGAAGTCAAGCAGCCTCTTGTTCCTCGCTCAGGTCACTTGCATGTGTTTTCATTTCTACACCTCTTTGATTTCTATCCTTTACCCTGTTTCTTATGTTGACATCTAATTAAGATAAAGCAACTCATGCAACGTTCATGCATCAGGTGAGCATAGCCAGATTACCCATGTATGGGCTCCAAAGCATCGTTTATGTCACATCTTGACACTAATTTCAGAAAAACGTGTAATCAACAAAAAATAGACTTTAACAAGTAAGGAGGAGGTACGAGGCTGGAGGAGAGTCTCAGAAAGCTGGGGAGAGAGAACCAAGAGGTTGAGGAGAGAGAAAGAAAGTGACAATGGAGGGTGGAGAGGGAGAAACCTATGAGAGTGAGAGAAAACCAGGAGGCTGCAGAGAGAGGTAGATAAACCTTGAGGTGGGGAAAGAGAGAGACCCAAGGGTGGTCAGGGGGGCTATAGCCCCAGATCTTTTGGTTGTAGCCCCAGATAGGGGCAGACAATCACAACATTAACCTGGATCTTTTTAAGACCTAGCAACACCCCTGCCAAGAGGTTAGACGGAGTACAAACCATGAAGTTGATAGTGCAAAAAATGTTGAAGTTAGCTCTGCTGTTAAAGGAGGAAAGAGTGAGAGACGTTATGGAGGAGGTGGTGAGAGGATCCCCGGTAGGAGGGGGTAACGAATCCAGCCTCTTTGTAGAGGTGCATAAGGAGGAGGTGATGTCAGCATGTGCTGAGTCTGGGGCTTTGACAACGGATGAACTCTGTGTTTTCTGTCCTGTGTGTAGATTAACACTGGACGCAATAGAATGAGTAAGATAGGGCTTATAAACAATAAACAGAATGCAAGGATCAGCACTCCTGAGGCGTTCAAGGAGACTGGCTGAAGGACACCCAGTTGTCCTCTTTGGATGACGCCAGTTGAAACCAGACCAGACAAAGAGGACTTAATTGGCAGTGGAAGTACAAAAGAGGGTTGTGGACCAGCACCCATCACCTGGGGAAGACGAAAATCAGAGAAATCAGAGATCGGCATTTAGTGATTAGATGTACCGCAAATGAACACGCACATGATAGGCGGAACTAAGGCCAAACTGTGATTATATTTGAAAGAGGAGATTGGTCTGGGGAAAAGTGGGGACAACTATGCAGAAGTTATGTAGTATGGCATGAGGTTCAGTCTCGGTCGGGCTTAAAGAAAGTTGAGCTGAATTCGAGGGTGGAGGTGGGTTGGCCTGGGTTGCGAGGTGGAATATTACACCATCTGAAACTTTCAAGTTTGTGGAATAGAATTTGCTTGTGCACTCCTTTCGATGACTGATTGGATAGTTGTTTCTCTATTTGTTAACAGTGCCCGAAGAGAACGTGATGGACGGTGATTACACAGGAAGACGATCAGAGTGGAGAGGTAAAGCAGATAATTTCCAGGAGTAGGAGAGAGGAGAGCTGAGAGAAGATGCAAGGGAAAGCCTGAGATGGATAGAGGAATGAGTCCATGTAAAGAGGCGAGGAGGGCAGGAGAAGAAGGAGAGTAAAGGTAGAGAGAATGAAGGAACAAGATACTTACCCCCAGGTACGATATTGTGGAAGGAAATTGAGTTAGGGGAGTTTTTGGGAGGCTGTAGAACCAGAATCCCAAGAGAGGGCGGTGGTGAGAGGCCTAGAGAGAACCCTGCACAGATATTAAAGGGGGGATCATGTTTTACTGTGGCTCTGGACCTTACCACAGAACCAATTACAGATGAAATCCTCAGGCTCCAGTGCAGGCTTGAGACCTGGGAGAAGTGCCTCCCACTAGCTCCCCAAGAACAACATCCAGGAGATAGATATGACTGGTTATTTATAACACACTTAATACCCAGAGGTTTCTTTCTAAGTGCAGACACAGGGATCGAACCTGTGTTGCTCTGTGTTGTCTTGCTTCCAAGGTGAGCACGTTGCCCCTGAGCTTTCCTCCCGAGTCTAGCAAAGCAAAGACTGAGACTGTGCTTGTGTACTTGTATGGTTTATTTGGCACACTTAGCACACATCCCACATGTCTTCTCATGTTAACCCTGAAGCAAGAATCAGGACCCTCTCCTGGCGAGAACTGAGGAACATTTACTTTTAACACTTTGATTTCTCTGAGAAATACTGGCCCCTGAGTCTACCCTGAGAACTGACAACAGCCTGTGAATGACCATCCTGGCCATGTTTTAATCTCATGTATGCATATTCTGGATCTAGAACAATAGATTTGGTGTGTCTATAAAGAAAAAACAAATAACAAGGTGTTGGTCAACATACGTCGTGTCTTGCCTATGTGTATTCTGTGTGCACTTTGTGACATTGTATTTTTGAATCACTTAGGAACGATTGAATCCAGTCTACATCTGTTTCTACCTTTGTTTTGACTAGGCCCTAGTGTGTCGAGAAGTATTTTGTGATCTACTGTTTTGTATGCTACTGGCAAATCTAGCATAATCAATAGTGTATTCTGGTTTTCATCCAGTGTCTTAAGAATGTATATGTTGATGTCTTCTAGGGGTTAGCCAGAACTACGGTTTGGTCTAAATCCAGGTCGCAGGCCATGGAGTAGATTATTTTTCTCATTGTAGTTTTTGAGTTGAGCTGTGGCTAGTCTTCAAGAATTTTAGACATGAACGGACGGTTGGTGATAGGTCTGTAGTTTGCAATAATTGTGCTGTTCTTTTTAGTAGTGGGTGGACTATGACCTAATTAAAGACATTTGGGGCACATCCTGCTTGAAGAGACAGGTTGCACTGCTTAGTAAGGCAAGACCTCAGCGAATGGATTTGTTCTTTAATGAGCATTGTTGGGCAGGGAGTTGCCAGCATGGAGCTCTGAACATTCTGTTAGCTTCATATGTTTGTTTAGGCAACGCCATGATGTTTTCTGGAACTCAGATCACGTGGCAGGTATAACTATCAAAAACTGGGTATTGCAATAAAAAGCTAAACATATTAACAACATTTTTAGGTTTGGCTAGCAAAACTCCAAATATTGAAACAATTTCCCACCAATACCGAGCTTCTCACAGCAGCACCAAGCACATGGCAATTCAACAGAGCAGAACAAGGTTTCATCATGCCCAATTATCACGGTACCAAATTGCATAATGGCAATTGGGTCAGTAGCACCAGGTTCCATCATTGCACTCTTTGGCCCCTCTGCTAACAGTGTTAAAATTCATGTCTTTATAAATCGCTGGATTCCAACAAATATGCATCTTTAGTTAAGTTACAAAGTGGGCCTTCTATTAATTCAGAACAAAGTCTTTAGTTTCTACGATTTCCTTGTTCTGGCTGGTGGTGAATTGTGGCGTGCATGCAAGTATATTGTGAAGACGCCCCCAAACACACACACAGTTTACAAGTTAGTTAAAAACGGGAACACGGATATAAGAATAACATGCAAAGCTACTGGCACAATTGTGAAATTCTGCTTCTATAATTATTTTCTTTAAGGACCAGCAGCACTGATTCTACTGGGAGGAGATTTATAAGCACAGAAGGGGTTTCATATTTTGCATAGTTCAGGATAAGGATTCCCCCGACGAGGAGTTTGCTCACCTTGCACATATAGCTTCATTGCTTGCCAGAAAGGTTTACGATTAATGAAGAAAATAAACTACAAAATAGGAATACGAATACAGGATTTTTTTAAAATGTGAAGACAATATGAAATAGACATTGCTTTCTAAAAAAACATCTCTGATCTCACAAATAATGGTATATAGATACCTTACAAATTGTCTGTGAACTTTGCCTTTAACAGTGCGAGCACCACGATCCATTGGCAGTGACGTGGAAAGCTACATAGCTTGAAAGGAAATTCTGAGGTGTTTTCTCGTTAAAGTGCCCGATAACTTGGCTTCAGAACAGGATGCTTCGTGGAAGCCGAGTTATCACACGCACAAGCAACCCACCTTTCAACAGACACTTTCAGTAGGCTCAACTGAATACAGAAAAATCCAAAACCACACACACTTGTTGCAGCTGTCCAAACTGGTATATATGTCCTGCAATTTACAGACGTTATTTTCTTAGGGTGAGTAGTGTGACCAATCAAAACTGCAGAGCCCAACTTTCATTATTCGCTCAAAAGGGTTTCTTACTGAGCACTATAAAACATGTTTCCAATTTTAAATTGTGGCCATTCTTACGTTCCCATAATGCTCTTTGCTTTTATACAAATCCCCAGGATTGGGCTCTATGAGGAGATACTGTATTGCATGAGTCATCCACATGCAGCAGTGGCACAGCATGTGCATCGGGATCTGAAAGTTGCCAACCCAGCCCAACAATTGAACATCAGCCATAGCAACGCCTCATGTCAGGCCAGCAGTGGAGGATAACCTTGACTTGCTACCCATGTACAACAATGGCAGTAGAAGCTCTTTCCTGCGTGCAGCACTCATTTACTGTCCACACATCCAGTACAGTTAGTAAAGAGAAAGCCAAAGGAATGCAATGCTTATACACACGATGCTAGGATAATAATATTTGGTGTTGTACATAGGGCTGCATACCAGAGTTAACAGTTCCATGGTGCTTGGGAACAGGTGCATGCAGTTACCATTTTTAGCTTTATTTATGATAATCAATTTGCAATCTCTGAATTATGATGGCATGAGCTGTCTTTGCAGGGTTTCGAACTGTAGGCTATGCAGCAGCTCCTCCTCGGTGGAGATGAATTAGCACTGTTGTAGATATAGCCATCAGAGAGTTCACTGACAACATTATTTTGCCAGCTGTCAGTACACGGATGCCCACAAAACAAAGTATACATTTCACTGCACTCTGTATTTCATATTTGTTTATTTAGTTCCAAATTAACACCATCTTGCAGCTTTACCAAGCTACAATGGCAAACTGAAGGAATACATTCATTAATTTTCTAGACATATTGATGACCCAAAGTAAATTTGTTTAATTGAGATTGGGGGAAAACCCCAACATTCAAGGCCAAACCGTGAGAGTTCCCAGGCATGGAATGGAGAAGTTTTGGTTTTCAGAGGTTTAAGTGCTTGACTCCAACCTTCCTCTTCCCTAAATAAGCAGAGACCAGAGCAGGCCCAGCTCCAGGAATTATCATCTGAGTGGGCCTGGTTTGTGATCATGGGGGCCCATAATTCCATTGGATGTGGGTCTACAAGTACCCTAAACAAAGTTCTGAATTTTACCTAGATTTCCCAGATCCTTGATCCAGCAAAAAATGTCTTCCTGGATCTGCAAAACAACATCTGCATCCCCCTTTAAAAAAAATAAATAAATAACTGTACAGAGCAATAGAGAAGCATGTTAAATAATACTGCAACATCAATCTACCTATACCCCTTCTCATCTGCTCTCCCCTTTCTATTATATCCGATCATCCTTCACCTTTCACCCTCCATTCGCCTTCGTTCAGCTCCCCCTGCCCACCATTCCCATTCACTTACCTCCACTGCCACCAACTTCCACCAGCCAGCCTCGGACTGTCCTATAGGGAAATAGGGTAATGTCGGAACCAAAAACAGAAAATGATAGTGAGAGCCAGCTTTTTTCTAGCCCATCTGGGCCAGTTTGATAAGTTACTTCACCATGCAACTTCTAGTGTTGACCAGTGTTACTGAATAAATATTCTTTAAAAGGCACGATTGGCATGCCTTTCTTGGCCTAGCTGGGGAGAATCGCAGTGATGGCCTCGTGCTCCTCTGACAGGGCTGAACAGTGAAGCCCCCAGTCTTTTTACCATCTCAGATGGTGTCCATCAAACATTGCCTTTCTGAACACTGTGGCTACTCCTAGCAGGCCCCCAGGAGGTGCTCGTGGTCCCTCCATCTTGTTGTGAAAGATAGACCCCCTTCCAGAATACTCAAGCAAGGAATAGGAGATTTTGTTTCTTTCAAAACTCAATTTTAAAAACAAATCTTTATTTTTGTTGCATTTTTGAAGCACATTTTAATTGAGTTGAGGGTGAGGGTGTGCTAGCATGTAGGAGAGAGTACTAGAGCTGGGAGCGCTGCATCAGAAGGAAGACAAAATAAGCAAGTAGGATTTGA
Source organism: Ambystoma mexicanum (assembly GCF_040938575.1). Lineage (NCBI taxonomy): Eukaryota > Metazoa > Chordata > Amphibia > Caudata > Ambystomatidae > Ambystoma > Ambystoma mexicanum. The sequence continues at coordinate 286,506,541 of NC_090932.1, read as the reverse complement.
AGTTTAAGGCAATATTTGCTAGCGGCAAACGGCACGATCAATGGTAATGAGCATAGTGAAGCAAGCGTGCCAGAGAGGTTGAAAGGAATTTACACACTTCGCAATTCACATTATAGTGCGCAGTGAGTAATTGTAAATCAAGACAATAGACACAATGGCATTTTCGAGTAAGCACTGGGCACAGTTGAGGGCAGAGACAATGGGATCACAGATAACTTCCGGCGGGGTAACAAGTTATCGAGTGCAATAGGCCGCTAGAAGTCGGCGCTGCATCAGCTGGAGTGTCTTTAGTTCGGGGGCTCGGATTACTAGTATAGCGCTATGAGATATCAGGATAAATGTCAATGGCTACCTCGCACTGCTGGCGGCATATGGTATCAGGCACAATTAACACATTTTATCAATTCTTGTTCAGAGAGTGCATGATAGAGTTGAAAAGAAAACATTGGCAACCAAGACCTCTGTATTCTATATTTCGTTTTATTTCCATGGCAAATGTCTCGTTATTGTATATTTAAATGAGAAAATAATGACCAGTCCCTGAATGTGCTTAAATGGAATGCCTTCGAGAGGCAACTGCAGTTCATGAACATGATTTATAGTGCATCATCATATAAATCAATTCTTTCATATTTGTCTTCATCCAGTACATCCAAAGTGCTCTCATTACTTTAGACAAGCCATTTGTTTTCAGAATTAGTCCTCCTCTTAAGACTCTTGTTTCAGGAAAGTGCACTATTTGTAATGTTATCCATAAACTTACAAGTAAAGACCACATAGATCCCTGTTATGGAAGCATTACAAGAGTTCCTGAGCATCAGACACTATTGCAATACATCCCACGAGGCTGAATCCAGGAGCACATGTACTGCTGCTTACTCCTCCACATGTCTTTGTGATGTAATGCCCTTCTTTATTTCCTTTAAGGAAAATAACATTTCCTTTGTGGTGAAAAGCTTTGAACATGGCTGATCCCTTTAAGGCTCCCTCGCCTGCTAATGTTTGCTTACAGTGCTTTCTGCCAATTCATTGGCGCCAAGAGGAATTTCGATAATCGATAGTTTAATGAACTAATTAACATAACAAAAAAGTGATGAACTAATTAACATAACAAATCAGTGATTGCTATTTCTTTCAGAAACTATCATCTCTTCGGGTCTCTCAATAGTTACATAGTTTTATATTAGGAACTTCTTTCCTGCATAGTTTTTAGTGATCTGATTTGAATATCTGTGTGCAGCCTGCAGTCACAGGTTCGAATCCAGACACAGAACTGGAGAACAAGGAAATTGTTGTTGAAAATAATGTATTATATCCTAGAAGGATGTATTAAATCCAGTCTGCCGACACGTGTTTCGACCCACACCGGGTCTTTCTCAAGGCAAGACTATATATCGGACAAACACAAAGCATAAAACATAAAACATAAAACATAACATATCAAAAAATTACAGAACCAAATAATATATGCAGTTAGTCAATCCAATACATTGAGTAAGAATACAAAACAAAAGAAGAAAAAAAATATTAATAAAATAAAAAGAGAGGGATCAGTTATTAGTACAATGGTTAAAGAAGGAACAGGGGTAAGGGTCCAGGCAGGGAAGGAGAGGCACAATCAAAGTATCAATTTTTTTGTTCCCGGTACACAAATCCAGTTTGAATTATATGCTTGCAGTCACAATGGAAAAATGAAACTTGGGCTCACCAATGCAGTATTTTCTTACATGCTTGTGTTCTGCTGCCTCAGCACAATAATTCATAACCTTGTTCAAACCAACAGATGATCAGTGTTATTGTTTCAGCACGATTTGCGCTTGATCTTTCTACTCCTTATGTGAATTGTGCTGTTAGATTGTTTCTTGTCTCGTTGATATTGGAGCATCACACTCAACTTTGAAAGCCTCTGAATTTCCACATGTTCCCTGTTCAGACAAAGTGATATGTGTGGTGGTTATTGGAGGTCGACCAATACCTCATCCAGCTACACCACTGATGACTGTCACTTTGGGTCCTACCCTTGAGCATCATTTGTTTCTATAGAGCCCCTCCACACAAATTAATGTATTAGGATTGGTCCTAATATGTGAAATTGGTTGCACTATCTATTAGGCTCCCAATGGTATTTATTCAGAGGTTCCACTACATCAGGAACTGGAATCTCTGGCTGTGTTGCACGAGTTTCCAAATTTGAAAAAGGAGCTGCAGAAACGTGTTGCAACAGGGACTGTTGGACTAGTTTTTCCACCAGTATGGCCCACCAATGTAAACAAACATGCACACATATTGAATAATGAATGTAGAAATTATGTGTGTTACTCTGAATCCCATGTATCCCAATACATCCCATTTCAAAAGAAGTGGAAGACAAATTAAAACCTCTAGTTGCATCACTGCTTAAGTAAGAAATTACTGTGCCTATCTGTAACCCTTGCAATACTCATACTTTACCTGTAAAGAGACATGGGAAATGAACATATCTATTTGTGCAAGACCTCTGAAATGTCAATTCAATGGTTCTGCCCACTTTTCCTGTCATTCTTAATTTTCAACCACGTTGTCTTGCATTACCACATTTTACAGATCTGTGTTCTGTATTATTTCCGTTACTTGTACATCTGACCAGTCAATACTTATTAATCATTGCAGTTTAAATGAACTAATTTACCACAGAATTATGTGGACAGTCCAACACTCTTTCCTCCAATTTTAAAGTGAGAGCTTGTTCAAGGGGGTGGAAGGGCGCATTTTGATTCAGCATTTTGATGATCTTTTGTTGGCGTCTACTTAATTGTAAGGGTCGACTCATGGAATTAATGTGCGCCGAAAATTCCCACGCAGAGGTGCCAAAGCGTGCGAATTGCAGTGCAAGTGCGAAAATCGCAGTGCAAGTGCGAAAATCGCAGGGAAACCAGCGCACATCGATTCATGGAAGTCCGTGCGCGAGAAAAACATTGGATGTGCGCTGAAAATGTGCGCCGCGCACGCCGGCGCACAGGTCATCCAACAGCGTGCAACACGGCCACTGCGAAATCGCACATAGCGCGGCGCACATCACAAAAGTAGGCGGAACACGGGGCGTAACACTCGGAATGGGGAACAACGCGTGAAAATATGGGCGTCACGTGGAAGTACAGGAGGCAAGTGCGCGGAACACCCACATGCTCGCCTACAACACGTATTCATGGAATCGAATAGGGCAAACCAGCACACGGTCAAAGACGCGCACAGGGCAAAACCAGTACGCCACAATAAAGCAGGCGGTAGCGTCCCTGCGCATGAAAAAAATGTGCGTCAAAATGTGCAATAACAAAAAGCACCCTTATACAGCCATGATGAATGGTCCATACAGTGGCCCTCTAGGACAAATGAGGTGCAAAGGGGAACCGACAAACACAGACACCCGCTGTGTGAAAAATAGCATGTGCGTGTGTCCCTGGGTGCGCGGGAAGTCCCACACGCGACTGGCCTGGGTACGTGTACTACGGGGTGTGCAGGAAGTTCCACACGCGATTAGCCTGGGTACGTGTGTTTCGGGGTGTGCGGGAAGTTCCACACGCGATTGGCCTGGGTACGTGTGTTTCGGGGTGCGCGGGAAGTTCCACACGCGATTGGTGTGGGTACGTGTACTTCGGGATGCGCGGGAAGTACCACACGCGATTGGCCTGGGTACGTGTACTTCGGGATGCGCGGGAAGTACCACACGCGATTGGCCTGGGTACGTGTACTTCGGGTGCGCGGGAAGTACCACACGCGATTGGCCTGGGTACGTGTACTTTGGGTGCACGGGAATTTCCACACGCGATTGGCCTGGGTACGTGTATTCCGAGGTGCGCGGGAAGATTCACACACGATATCAGCAGGGTACGTGTATTTCGGTGGTGCCGGGGAATGCTACACGTGATTTGGCCGTGTGGGTCCTCCCAGGTGTTCCCACTACACCCTCCACGGCCCCTGCAGACAGTCCACACCACAGGGGACTACTCTGCACCCCTGCTCATGTCCCACAGGCAACCCATCCACCATGGCCATGACCCCCAGCCAACCCACATGTCACCTTGCACTACTGATCACAAACACATGTCTCCCAGCACCCCCACCCCCCAGCAGTGCAGGGGCAGCCTCCACCAGGCCCCCACTCATGTCTCCCACCACCCCCACCCCCCAGCCACCAGGGGCAGCCTCCACCAGGCCCCCACTCATGTCTCCCACCACCCCCACCCCCCAGCAGTGCAGGGGCAGCCTCCACCAGGCACCCATTCATGTCTCCCACCACCCCCACCCCCCAGCAGTGTAGGGCAGCCTCCACCAGGCCCCCACTCATGTCCCCCTGCACCCCCACCCCCCAGCCACCAAGGGCAGCCTCCACCAGGCCCCCACTCATGTCTCCCACCACCCCCACCCCCCAGCCACCAGGGGCAGCCTCCACCAGGCCCCCACCCATGTCTCCCACCACCCACACCCCCCAGCAGTGCAGGGGCAGCCTCCACCAGGCCCCCACTCATGTCTCCCACGACCCCCCCAGCCACCAGGGGCACCCTCCACCAGGCCCCCCACTCATGTCTCCCAATACCCCCACCCCCCAGCCACCAGGGGCAGCCTCCACAGGCCCCCACTCATGTCCCCCTGCACCCCCACCCCCCAGCCACCAGGGGCAGCCTCCACCAGGCCCCCACTCATGTCTCCCACCACCCCCACCCCCCAGCCACCAGGGGCAGCCTCCACCAGGCCTACACTCATGTCTCCCACCACCCCCACCCCCCAGCAGTGTAGGGGCAGCCTCCACCAGGCCCCCACTCATGTCTCCCACCACCCCCACCCCCCAGCAGTGTAGGGGCAGCCTACACCAGGCCCCCACTCATGTCCCCCTGCACCCCCACCCCCCAGCCACCAGGGGCAGCCTCCATCAGGCCCCCACTCATGTCTCCCACCACCCCCACCCCCCAGCAGTGCAGGGGAAGCCTCCACCAGGCCCCCACTCATGTCTCCCACCACCCCCACCCCCCAGCAGTGCAGGGGCAGCCTCCACCAGGCCCCCACTCATGTCTCCCACCACCCCCACCCCCCAGCAGTGCAGGGGCAGCCTCCACCAGGCCCCCACCCATTTCTCTCACCACGCCCACGCCCCAGCCACCAGGGGCAGCCTACACCAGGCCCCCACTCATGTCTCCCACCCCTCCACCCCCCAGCAGTGCAGGGGCAGCCTCCACCAGGCCCCCACCCATGTCTCCCACCACCCCCACCCCCCAGCAGTGCAGGGGCAGCCTCCACCGGGCCCCCACTCATGTCTCCCACCACCCCCACCCCCCAGCAGTGCAGGGGCAGCCTCCACCAGGCCCCCACTCATGTCTCCCACCACTCCCACCCCCCCAGCCACCAGGGGCAGCCTCCACCAGGCCCCCACTCATGTCCCCCTGCACCCCCACTCCCCAGCCACCAGGGGCAGCCTCCACCAGGCCACCACTCATGTCTCCCACCACCCCCACCCCCCAGCAGGGCAGGGGCAGCCTCCACCAGGCACCCACTCATGTCTCCCTGCACCCCCACCCCCCAGCCACCAGGGGCAGCCTCCACCGGGCCCCCACTCATGTCCCCCTGCACCCCCACCCCCCAGCCACCAGGGGCAGCCTCCACCAGGCCCCCACTCATGTCTCCTACCACCCCCACCCCCCAGCCACCAGGGGCAGCCTCCACCAGGCCCCCACCCATGTCTCCCACAACCCCCACCCCCCAGCAGTGCAGGGGCAGCCTCCACCAGGCCCCCACTCATGTCTCACACCACCCCCACCCCCCAGCCACCAGGGTCACCCTCCACCAGGCCCCCACTCATGTCTCCCACCACCCCCAACCCCCAGCCACAAGGGGCAGCCTCCACCGGGCCCCCACTCATGTCTCCCACCACCCCCACCCCCAGCAGTGTAGGGGCAGCCTCCACCAGGCCCCCACTCATGTCCCCCTGCACCCCCACCCCCCAGCCACCAGCGGCAGCCTCCACCAGGCCCCCACCCATGTCTCCCACCACCCCCACCCCCCAGCAGTGCAGGGGCAGCCTCCACCAGGCCCCCACTCATGTCTCACACCACCCCCACCCCCCAGCCACCAGGGTCACCCTCCACCAGGCCTCCACTCATGTCTCCCACCACCCCCACCCCCCAGCAGTGCAGGGGCAGCCTCCACCAGGCCCCCACTCATGTCTCCCACCACCCCCACCCCCAGCAGTGTAGGGGCAGCCTCCACCAGGCCCCCACTCATGTCCCCCTGCACCCCCACCCCCCAGCCACCAGCGGCAACCTCCATCAGGCCCCCACTCATGTCTCCCACCACCCCCACCCCCCAGCAGTGCAGGGGCAGCCTCCACCAGGCCTCCACTCATGTCTCCCACCACCCCCACCCCCCAGCAGCGCAGGGGCAGCCTCCACCAGGCCATCACTCATGTCTCCCACCACCCCCACCCCCCAGCAGTGCAGGGGCAGCCTCCACCAGGCCCCCACCCATTTCTCTCACCAGCCCCACCCCCCAGCCACCAGGGGCAGCCTACACCAGGCCCCCACTCATGTCTCCCACCACCCCACCCCCCAGCAGTGCAGGGGCAGCCTCCACCAGGCCCCCACCCATGTCTCCCACCCCCCCCACCCCCAGCAGTGCAGGGGCAGCCTCCACCAGGCCCCCACTCATGTCTCCCACTACCCCCACCCCCCAGCAGTGCAGGGGCAGCCTCCACCAGGCCCCCACTCATGTCTCCCACCACCCCCACCCCCCAGCAGTGCAGGGGCAGCCTCCACCAGGCACCCACTCATGTCTCCTTGCACCCCCACCCCCCAGCCAACAGGGGCAGCCTCCACCAGGCCCCCACTCATGTCTCACACCACCCCCACCCCCCAGCCACCAGGGTCACCCTCCACCAGGCCTCCACTCATGTCTCCCACCACCCCCACCCCCCAGCAGTGCAGGGGCAGCCTCCACCAGGCCCCCACTCATGTCTCCCACCACCCCCACCCCCAGCAGTGTAGGGGCAGCCTCCACCAGGCCCCCACTCATGTCCCCCTGCACCCCCACCCCCCAGCCACCAGCGGCAGCCTCCATCAGGCCCCCACTCATGTCTCCCACCACCCCCACCCCCCAGCAGTGCAGGGGCAGCCTCCACCAGGCCTCCACTCATGTCTCCCACCACCCCCACCCCCCAGCAGTGCAGGGGCAGCCTCCACCAGGCCATCACTCATGTCTCCCACCACCCCCACCCCCCAGCAGTGCAGGGGCAGCCTCCACCAGGCCCCCACCCATTTCTCTCACCAGCCCCACCCCCCAGCCACCAGGGGCAGCCTACACCAGGCCCCCACTCATGTCTCCCACCACCCCACCCCCCAGCAGTGCAGGGGCAGCCTCCACCAGGCCCCCACCCATGTCTCCCACCACCCCCACCCCCAGCAGTGCAGGGGCAGCCTCCACCAGGCCCCCACTCATGTCTCCCACTACCCCCACCCCCCAGCAGTGCAGGGGCAGCCTCCACCAGGCCCCCACTCATGTCTCCCACCACCCCCACCCCCCAGCAGTGCAGGGGCAGCCTCCACCAGGCACCCACTCATGTCTCCTTGCACCCCCACCCCCCAGCCACCAGGGGCAGCCTCCACCAGGCACCCACTCATGTCTCCCACCACCCCCACCCCCTAGCCACAAGGGGCAGCCTCCACCAGGCCCCCACTCATGTCCCCCTGCACCCCCACTCCCCAGCCACCAGGGGCAGCCTCCACCAGGCCCCCACTCATGTCTCCCACCACCCCCACCCCCCAGCAGTGCAGGGGCAGCCTCCACCAGACACCCACTCATATCTCCCTGCACCCCCACCCCCCAGCCACCAGGGGCAGCCTCCACCGGGCCCCCACTCATGTCCCCCTGCACCCCCACCACCAGCCACCAGGGGCAGCCTCCATCAGGCCCCCACTCATGGCTCCCACCACCCCACCCCCCAGCAGTGCAGGGGCAGCCTCCACCAGGCCCCCACTCATGTCTCCCACCACCCCCACCCCCCAGCAGTGCAGGGGCAGCCTCCACCAGGCACCCACTCATGTCTCCTTGCACCCCCACCCCCCAGCCACCAGGGGCAGCCTCCACCAGGCCCCCACTCATGTCTCACACCACCCCCACCCCCCAGCCACCAGGGTCACCCTCCACCAGGCCTCCACTCATGTCTCCCACCACCCCCACCCCCCAGCAGTGCAGGGGCAGCCTCCACCAGGCCCCCACTCATGTCTCCCACCACCCCCACCCCCAGCAGTGTAGGGGCAGCCTCCACCAGGCCCCCACTCATGTCCCCCTGCACCCCCACCCCCCAGCCACCAGCGGCAGCCTCCATCAGGCCCCCACTCATGTCTCCCACCACCCCCACCCCCCAGCAGTGCAGGGGCAGCCTCCACCAGGTCTCCACTCATGTCTCCCACCACCCCCACCCCCCAGCAGTGCAGGGGCAGCCTCCACCAGGCCATCACTCATGTCTCCCACCACCCCCACCCCCCAGCAGTGCAGGGGCAGCCTCCACCAGGCCCCCACCCATTTCTCTCACCAGCCCCACCCCCCAGCCACCAGGGGCAGCCTACACCAGGCCCCCACTCATGTCTCCCACCACCCCACCCCCCAGCAGTGCAGGGGCAGCCTCCACCAGGCCCCCACCCATGTCTCCCACCACCCCCACCCCCAGCAGTGCAGGGGCAGCCTCCACCAGGCCCCCACTCATGTCTCCCACTACCCCCACCCCCCAGCAGTGCAGGGGCAGCCTCCACCAGGCCCCCACTCATGTCTCCCACCACCCCCACCCCCCAGCAGTGCAGGGGCAGCCTCCACCAGGCACCCACTCATGTCTCCTTGCACCCCCACCCCCCAGCCACCAGGGGCAGCCTCCACCAGGCACCCACTCATGTCTCCCACCACCCCCACCCCCTAGCCACAAGGGGCAGCCTCCACCAGGCACCCACTCATGTCCCCCTGCACCCCCACTCCCCAGCCACCAGGGGCAGCCTCCACCAGGCCCCCACTCATGTCTCCCACCACCCCCACCCCCCAGCAGTGCAGGGGCAGCCTCCACCAGACACCCACTCATATCTCCCTGCACCCCCACCCCCCAGCCACCAGGGGCAGCCTCCACCGGGCCCCCACTCATGTCCCCCTGCACCCCCACCACCAGCCACCAGGGGCAGCCTCCATCAGGCCCCCACTCATGGCTCCCACCACCCCACCCCCCAGCAGTGCAGGGGCAGCCTCCACCAGGCCCCCACCCATGTCTCCCACCACCCCCTAGCCACCAGGGGCAGCCTCCACCAGGCCCCCACTCATGTCTCCCACCACCCCCACCCCCCAGCAGTGCAGGGGCAGCCTCCACCAGGCCCCCACTCATGTCTCCCACCACCCCCACCCCCCAGCAGTGTAGGGTCAGCCTCCACCAGGCCCCCACTCATGTTCCCCTGCACCCGCACCCCCCAGCCACCAGGGGCAGCCTCCACCAGGCACCCACTCATGTCTCCCTGCACTCCCACCCCCCAGCAATGCAGGGGCAGCCTCCACCAGGCCCCCACTCATGTCTCCCACCACCCCCACCCCCCAGCCACCAGGGGCAGCCTCCACCAGGCCCCCACTCATGTCTCGACACCACCCCCACCCCCCAGCAGTGCAGGGGCAGCCTCCACCAGGCCCCCACTCATGTCTCCCACCACCCCCACCCCCCAGCAGTGCAGGGGCAGCCTCCACCAGGGCCCCACTCATGTCTCCCTGCACCCCCACCCCCCAGCCACCAGGGGGAGCTTCCACCAGGCCCCCACTCATGTCTCGCACCACCCCCACCCCCCAGCAGTGCAGGGACAGCCTCCACCAGGCCCCCACTCATGTCTCCCACCACCCCCACCCCCCAGCAGTGCAGGGGCAGCCTCCACCAGGCCCCCACCCATGTCTCCCACCACCCCCACCCCCCAGCAGTGCAGGGGCAGCCTCCACCAGGCCCCCACCCATGTCTCCCACCACCCCCACCCCCCAGCAGTGCAGGGGCAGCCTCCACCAGGCCCCCACTCATGTCTCCCACCACCCCCACCCCCCAGCAGTGCAGGGGCAGCCTCCACCAGGCCCCCACCCATGTCTCCCACCACCCCCACCCCCCAGCATTGCAGGGGCAGCCTCCACCAGGCCCCCACTCATGTCCCCCACCACCCCCACCCCCCAGCAGTGCAGGGGCAGTCTCCACCAGGCCCCCACCCATGTCGACCACCACCCACACCCCCAAGCCACCAGGGGCAGCCTCCACCAGGCCCCCACCCATGTCTCCCACCACCCCCACCCCCCAGCAGTGCAGGGGCAGCCTCCACCAGACCCATACTCATGTCTCCCACCACCCCCACCCCCCAGCCACCAGGGGCAGCCTCCACCAGGCCCCCACTTATGTCTCCCACCACCCCCACCCCCAGCAGTGCAGGGGCAGCCTCCACCAGGCCCCCACTCATGTCCCCCACCACCCCCCAGCATTGCAGGGGCAGCCTCCACCAGGCCCCCACCCATGTCTCCCACCACCCCCACCCCCCAGCCACCAGCGGCAGCCTACACCAGGCCCCCACTCATGTCTGCCACCACCCCCACCCCCCAGCAGTGCAGGGGCAGCCTCCTCCAGGCCCCCACCCATGTCTCCCACCACCCCCACCCCCCAGCAGTGCAGGGGCAGCCTCCACCAGGCCCCCACTCATGTCTCCCACCACCCCCACCCCCCAGCCACCAGGGGCAGCCTCCACCAGGCCCCCACTCATGTCCCCCTGCACCCCCACCCCCCAGCCACCAGGGGCAGCCTCCACCAGGCCCCCTCTCATGTCTCCCACCACCCCCACCCCCCAGCATTGCAGGGGCAGCCTCCACCAGGCACCCACTCATGTCTCCCTGCACCCCCACCCCCCAGCCACCAGGGGCAGCCTCCACCGGGCCCCCACTCATGTCCCCCTGCACCCTCACCCCCAGCCACCAGGGGCTGCCTCCACCAGGCCCCCACTCATGTCTCCCACCACCCCCACCCCCCAGCAGTGCAGGGGCAGCCTCCACCAGGCCCCCAATCATGTCTCCCACCACCCCACCCCCCAGCCACCAGGGGCAGCCTCCACCAGGCCCCCACTCATGTCTCCCACCACCCACACCTCCCAGCAGTGCAGGGACAGCCTCCACCAGGCCCCCACTCATGTCTCCCACCACCCCACCCGCCAGCAGTGTAGGGGCAGCCTCCACCAGGCCCCCACTCATGTCCCCCTGCACCCCCACCCCCAGCCACCAGGGGCAGGCTCCACCAGGCACCCACTCATGTCTCCCTGCACCCCTACCCCCCAGCCACCAGGGGCAGCCTCCACCAGGCCCCCACTCATGTCCCCCTGCACCCCCACCCGCCAGCCACCAGAGGCAGCCTCCACCAGGCCCCCACCTATTTCTCCCACCACCCCCACCAACCCAGCCACCAGGGGCAGCCTCCACCAGGCCCCCACTCATGTCTCCCACCTCCCCCACCCCCCGGCAGTGCAGGGGCAGCCTCCACCAGGCCCCCACTCATGTCTCCCACCACCCCCACCCCCCAGCAGTGCAGGGGCAGCCTCCACCAGGCACCCACTCATGTCTCCCTGCACCCCCACCCCCCAGCCACCAGGGGGAGCCTCCACCAGGCCCCCACTCATGTCTCGCACCACCCCCACCCCCCAGCAGTGCAGAGGCAGCCTCCACCAGGCCCCCACTCATGTCTCCAACCACCCCCACCCCCCAGCAGTGCAGGGTCAGCCTCCACCAGGCCCCCACCCATGTCTCCCACCACCCCCACCCCCCAGCCACCAGGGGCAGCCTCCACCAAGCCCCCACTCATGTCTCCCACCACCCCCACCCCCCAGCAGTGCAGGGTCAGCCTCCACCAGGCCCCCACCCATGTCTCCCACCACCCCCACCCCCCAGCAGTGCAGGGGCAGCCTCCACCAGGCCCCCACTCATGTCTCCCACCACCCCCACCCCCCAGCAGTGCAGGGTCAGCCTCCATCAGGCCCCCACCCATGTCTCCCACCACCCCACCCCCCAGCAGTGCAGGGGCAGCCTCCACCAGGCCCCCACTCATGTCTCCCACCACCCCCACCCCCCAGCCACCAGGGGCAGCCTCCACCAGGCACCCACTCATGTCTCCCACCACCCCCACCCCCCAGCAGTGTAGGGGCAGCCTCCACCAGGCACCCACTCATGTCTCCCTGCACCCCCACCCCCCAGCGACCAGGGGCAGCCTCAACCAGGCCCCCACTCATGTTTCCCACCACCCCCACCCCCCAGCCACCAGGGGCAGCCTCCACCAGGCCCCCACCCATGTCTCCCACCACCCCCACCCCCCAGCAGTGCAGGGGCAGCCTCCACCAGGCCCCCACTCATGTCTCCCACCACCCCCACCCCCCAGCAGTGTAGGGGCAGCCTCCACCAGGCCCCCACTCATGTCCCCCTGCACCCCCACCCCCCAGCCACCAGGGGCAGCCTCCACCAGGCCCCACTCATGTCTCCCACCACCCCCACCCCCCAGCAGTGTAGGGGCAGCCTCCACCAGGCCCCCACTCATGTCCCCCTGCACCCCCACCCCCAGCCACCAGGGGCAGCCTCCACCAGGCCCCCACCCATGTCTCCCACCACCCCCACCCCCAGCAGTGCAGGGGCAGCCTCCACCAGGCCCCCACTCATGTCTCCCACCACCCCACCTCCAGGCACCAGGGGCACCCTCCACCAGGCCCCCACTCATGTCTCCCACCACCCCCACCCCCCAGCCACCAGGGGCTGCCTCCACCAGGCCCCAACTCATGTCTCCCTGCACCCCCAACCCCAGCCACCAGGGGCAGCCTCCACCAGGCCCCCACTCATGTCTACCACCACCCCCACCCCCAGCAGTGCAGGGGCAGCCTTCACCAGGCCCCCATTCATGTCTCCCACCACCCCCACCCCCCAGCAGTGCAGGGGCAGCCTCCACCAGGCCCCCACTCATGTCTCCCTGCACCCCCACCCCCAGCCACCAGGGGGAGCCTCCACCAGGCCCCCACTCATGTCTCGCACCACCCCCACCCCCAAGCAGTGCAGGGGCAGCCTCCACCAGGCCAGCCTCCACCACCCCCAGCCACCAGGGGCAGCCTCCACCAGCCTCCACCAGGCCCCCACTCATGTCTCCCACCACCCCACCCCCCAGCAGTGCAGGGGCAGCCTCCACCAGGCCCCCACCCATGTCTCCCACCACCCCCACCCCCCAGCCACCAGGGCAGCCTCCACCAAGACCCCACTCATGTCTCCCACCACCCCCACCCCCCAGCAGTGCAGGGGCAGCCTCCAACAGGCCCCCACCCATGTCTCCCACCACCCCCACCCCCCAGCAGTGCAGGGGCAGCCTCCACCAGGCCCCCACTCATGTCTCCCACCACCCCCACCCCCCCCAGCCACCAGGGGCAGCCTCCACCAGTCCCCCACTCATGTCTCCCACCACCCCCACCCCCCAGCAGTGCAGGGGCAGCCTCCACCAGGCACCCACTCATGTCTCCCACCACCCCCACCCCCCAGCAGTGTAGGGGCAGCCTCCACAGGCCCCCACTCATGTCCCCCTGCACCGCCACCCCCCAGCCACCAGGGGCAGCCTCCACCAGGCACCCACTCATGTCTCCCTGTACCCCCACCCCCCAGCCACCAGGGGCAGCCTCAACCAGGCCCCCATTCATGTCTCCCACCACCCCCACCCCCATCCACCAGGGGCAGCCTCCACCCGGCCCCCACCCATGTCTCCCACCACCCCCACCCCCAGCAGTGCAGGGGCAGCCTCCACCAGGCCCCCACTCATGTCCACCTGCACCCCCACCACCAAGCCACCAGGGGCAGCCTCCACCAGGCCCCCACTCATGTCTCCCACCACCCCCACCACCCAGGAGGCTGCCCCCAGCAGTGAAGGGGCAGCCTCCACCAGGCCCCCACTCATGTCCCCCTGCACCCCCACCACCCAGCCACCAGGGGAAGCCTCCACCAGGCCCCCACTCATGTCTCCCACCACCCCCACCCCCCCACCCCCCAGCCACCAGGGGCAGCCTCCACCAGGCCCCCACCCATGTCTCCCACCACCCCCACCCCCAGCAGTGCAGGGGCAGCCTCCACCAGGCCAGCCTCCACCACCCCCAGCCACCAGGGGCACCCTCCACCAAGCCCCCACTCATGTCTCCCACCACCCCCACCCCCCAGCCACCAGGGGCAGCCTCCACCAGGCCCCCACTCATGTCTCCCTGCACCCCCACCCCCCAGCCACCAGGGGCAGCCTCCACCAGGCCCCCACTCATGTCTCCCACCACCCCCACCCCCCAGCAGTGCAGGGGCAGCCTCCACCAGGCCTCCACTCATGTCTCCCACCACCCTCACCCCCCAGCAGTGCAGGGGCAGCCTCCACCAGGCCCCCACCCATGTCTCCCACCACCCCCAACCCCCGGCAGTGCAGGGGCAGCCTCCACCAGGCCCCCACTCATGTCCCCCTGCACCCCCACCCCCCAGTAGTGCGGGGGCAGCTTCCACCAGGCACCCACTCATGTCTTCCACCACCCCCACCCCCCTAGCATCCAGGGGCACCCTCCACCGGGCCCGCACCCATGTCTCCCTGCACCCCCACCCCCCAGCAGTGCAGGGGCAGCCTCCACCAGGCCCCCACCCATGTCTCCCACCACCCCCACCCCCCAGCAGTGCAGGAGCAGCCTCCACCAGGCCCCCACTCATGTCTCCCACCACCCCCACCCCCCAGCAGTGCAGGGGCAGCCTCCACCAGGCCCCCACTCATGTCTCCCACCACCCCCACCCCCCAGCAGTGCAGGGGCAGCCTCTACCAGGCACCCACTCATGTCTCCCTGCACCCCCACCCCCCAGCCACCAGGGGCAGCCTCCAACAGGCACCCACTCATGTCTCCCACCACCCCCACCCCCCATCCACCAGGGGCAGCCTCCACCAGGCCCCCACTCATGTCCCCCTGCACCCCCACCCCCCAGCCACCAGGGGCAGCCTCCACCAGGCCCCCACCCATGCCTCCCACCACCCCCACCCCCCAGCAGTGCAGGGGCAGCCTCCACCAGGCCCCCACTCATGTCTCCCACCACCCCCACCCCCCAGCAGTGTAGGGGCAGCCTCCACCAGGCTCCCACTCATGTCCCCCTGCACCCCCACCCCCCAGCCACCAGGGGCAGCCTCCACCAGGCCCCCACTCATGTCTCCCACCACCCCCATCCCCCAGCAGTGCAGGGGCAGCCTCCACCAGGCCCCCACCCATGTCTCCCACCACCCCCACCCCCCAGCAGTGCTGGGGCAGCCTCCACCAGGCCCCCACTCATGTCTCCCACCACCCCCACCCCCCTAGCATCCAGGGGCACCCTCCACCGGGCCCCCACCCATGTCTCCCTGCACCCCCACCCCGCAGCAGTGCAGGGGCAGCCTCCACCAGGCCCCCACCCATGTCTCCCACCACCCCCACCCCCCAGCAGTGCAGGAGCAGCCTCCACCAGGCCCCCACTCATGTCTCCCACCACCCCCACCCCCCAGCCACCTGGGGCAGCCTCCACCAGGCCCCCACTCATGTCTCCCACCACCCCCACCCCCCAGCAGTGCAGGGGCAGCCTCCACCAGGCACCCACTCATGTCTCCCTGCACCCCCATCCCCCAGCCACCAGGGGCAGCCTCCAACAGGCACCCACTCATGTCTCCCACCACCCCCATCCCCCAGCCACCAGGGGCAGCCTCCACCAGGCCCCCACTCATGTCCCCCTGCACCCCCACCCCCCAGCCACCAGGGGCAGCCTCCACCAGGCCCCCACCCATGTCTCCCACCACCCCCACCCCCCAGCAGTGCAGGGGCAGCCTCCACCAGGCCCCCACTCATGTCTCCCACCACCCCCACCCCCCAGCAGTGTAGCGGCAGCCTCCACCAGGCCCCCACTCATGTCCCCCTGCACCCCCACCCCCCAGCCACCAGGGGCAGCCTCCACCAGGCCCCCACTCATGTCTCCCACCACCCCCACCCCCCAGCAGTGCAGGGGCAGCCTCCACCAGGCCCCCACTCATGTCTCCCACCACCCCCACCCCCCAGCAGTGCAGGGGCAGCCTCCACCAGGCCCCCACCCATGTCTCCCACCACCCCCAGCAGTGCAGGGGCAGCCTCCACCAGGCCCCCACTCATGTCTCCCACGACCCCCACCCCCCAGCAGTGCAGGGGCAGCCTCCACCAGGCACCCACTCATGTCTCCATGCACCCCCACCCCCCAGCACTGCGATTTGCCTGGGTACATGTGTTTCGGGGTGCGCGGGAAGTTCCACACGCGATTGGCCTGGGTACGTGTACTCCGGGGTGTGCAGGAAGTTCCACACGCGATTGGCCTGGGTACGTGTACTCCGGGGTGCGCGGGAAGTTCCACACGTGATTGGCCTGGGTACGTGTACTCCGGGGTGCGCGGGAAGTTCCACACGCGACTGGGCCTGTGAGAGTAGGGTACGTGTATTACAGGGGTGGGTGGGAATATTCACTCGCGAATCGGCCTGGGAGAGCGTGTTACGTGTATTCCTGGGGTGGGCGGGAAGATTCACACGTTCGCCTACGATGCGCCGAAAAATAAATGGTCCAATCCTGAAACACGTACGCCTGCTGGCGTACGTCGACCTGCGCCGCATAAAAGTGAGCACAAACAACAAACAAGCTCAGACGCCAGGATGAATATACCGTTCCTAGCAGCAGTGGCCGTGGGTTACCAAAGGAGGAGGAGGAGGAGGATAGTGAGGGCCCGAATTTTCACTCCCAGAACCAGCCTTTTTGGGATGCCTGATGACCATGTGTATGGGAGGTACAGGTTTCCACCACACATAATACTGGACCTGGTCAGTGAGTGGGAGGATGACCTCACATCACCCACCCTGTGCTCCCAAGCACTCAGCCCCCTGGAGAAGGTCCTCAATGTATTGCACTTCCTGGCCACAGGATCATTTCAGCAGACAAGTGCCATAGTGGGTGGGGTGTCACAGGCCACGCAGTCATGCTGCCTACACCAGGTCTTGAACATCATCTCTGCACGCCCATCAGTCCGTAGGCACATATACCTGCCCAGGACACCTGCAGAAAGGCAGGCTGCCGCCCTCGATTTCTACGGTGTGGCACAATTCCCCAATTGCTTGGTGCCATTGACTGCACCCATGTGGCACTATGTCCCCCTAGGCCATCTGAGCACATCTATAGGAACCGCAAGCACTGGCATTCCATCAACGTGCAGGTAGTATGTAATGCCAAGGGAATCATCACCTCAGTATATGCCAAGTATCCAGGGTCCACCCACGACAGCTTCATTTACCGAATGTCTACCCTAAGCCGGGACCTAGAAGCTGGGCGGCATGGCGATACATGGCTGCTTGGTGAGTATGAATGCCACTGCACATGCATGCATGTCAGATGCAGAGTTATGTCACTACCCCACTAATGATACCCATCACCTCCTCACCAGGGGACAGTGCCTACCCTCTGAGCACCCACATGATGACGCCAATTCGGAACCCCATCACGGCTCCAGAGGTAAGATACAACACAGCCCATATTGCAACCCGGGGCATAGTGGAGCGCACATTCGGAGTGCTCAAGTCACGCTTTCGCTCGCTTGACCGTTCTGGCGGGCAGCTGTTATATGCGCCCCCAGTAGTGTGCAGGATCATAATGGCAACATGTGTCCTGCACAATGTTGCAACACGCCGGGGCCTGGCTGTGGACATGGTGGTGCCCCCACATCCCTAACCACATGCACGCCCGCTGCGCATGGGAGGGGAGAGGGCACGGTGTAGGGTGTCCTGACCCACGTTTAAGCTACCCTGCTACAACATTTGGTGCTGTGGGCTTAGGAAATTCAAGATGGCGGAAAACCCACATGTGCGCCGAAATCCAGGAAAGCTGCGCAGTTGTGCGCACACCAAAATGGTTACCTAACTTGCCACCCACCAGGGTAAAGAAAGGTCTTTGTTAACAAAATCCACTTTTACTGATGTCAAAAAGTTGCTGAAATCGTGACTCATTGGACCACTTTAAAGATTCAACCCTTTTTGTGGGGTTCCACATAACCATCTTACTGTAAGGAGCCCCATCAAAACAATGTTAAGCAAGGATTTACTACCATGTAAGAACCATTCCTGTTTAGAATGCATTAATCCAAGAAAATCCCAAAAATGGGTGCAGTACCAGTACTCACCACTATCCAAAAGCCGGCGTTTTAAAACCCACTGTGTGTTTTTCTGAAGGCAAGCAAAATGCCTATTTCAAACCTTGCAACATGTGCAAAATATTCACTGAACACCAGCAGACATTTGGCAGAATGGAGTTTTGTGTGCCTACAAAATCTGGGAAATGAAGAGCCCAAAAACAATGCTTATAACTAAAATGCTATGGAGTCAGCAGCTTAAGCCTAACTGCAACTGGATTTAAAACCACCAAAATCGAAAATGTTAAATTAAATGAGTGACCTATGTTTGGTGTCACATGCCTTTGTAACTGTTGAAATGTCATAGTTTTGCACTTAGAATCAGCATTCTAGCTGCATGTGTAAAATTACAAGTTATTTTAAAAGCAACAAAAAGTTAGCTGAAGGTCTGGCTTAAGGAACTTGATTTTGCCTAGCAACGGATCCCATCAGGAGTGAAACTTGAGTCACAACTATGTTCCCAGGCCAATGTTCCTTTTGCTGCCCACACTAAGGATATGCCATCTATCTGATAATTGAATTTCCTGTGCTCTGCCAGAGAGTGAACAAAGCCCTCTCCACTCAGGCAAAGGTTTTTATTACAGACGTCGTAAAAAGTGGCTTCCTCCTGGAGAAGCTGGGAGGGGCACTGCCTGTGAGAAGCAAGCTGGCTTGGCAGAAACTGGAAAGACTGGTTTCTGTACCATGTGACCTGAAAAGACACACCCCTGCAGCAAGGATATGGTTTTATAAAAAGGGGGATAATTCATAGTGCGGACATGTGAAAATTTTATAAATGATACCATAATTCTTGTGATTTTTCTGCCCACAGTTTAAGACGTGGTAGGAACCGGTGGTATGTTCAGGGGGGTTTTAGCGGAAAAGTGGATATTACTCTAAATGTGTGCATGTTAAAAATCTGAAACTTCATCAGTTAATGTCCCTACCCCCTGCACACATGTATGTAAAGTTGGGTCCATGTCGGAAATTGAAAAAGCAGTTAAAAAGTCAATTATGTACACTCTTTGAATGCAAGCTCCGAGAATGAGCAGATTTGGACATAGACATGGCTAAATTCAGCCACACCATGTATATGTAATTTCAAACAACTGTGTAACTCTGAAGTATGGATTTTGATCATATATATATTTGGGTGCACAGATGATAAGGGAGGTTGTTTCAAGAGATCATAAAATGACATCAATCTGACTCACAGTTCAGTTTGCCAATCAAGCGGAGGAATGGAAGCCTGACCAATGACGAATGAGAGGGGCAAGTCTAGTGATGCAACACACACACCCATTCTCAAGAAACAGATAAAAGCAGAGAGTCAGGACACATAGAGACATTCAATTTCATCTGCCGCTGGAAGCCCTGCCGGAAAAATCCATACTTACCTCCATCAAACTCCAGAAAGCCAAACTAGAGACTTCAATCTATCCAGAGCAGAGACCAGACCAGAGAGAAAGCAGTGCTGTGTCTAGCAGAGACCAGACCAGAGAGAAAGCAGTGCTGTGCCTAGCAGAGACCAGACCAGAGAGAAAGCAGTGCTGTGCCTAGCCGAGACCAGACCAGGCGCTGTGAGCAGAATCCGGAAAGACCTGACCAGACTGAAGATCGTGACCAAGTCGCTTTCCTGTTCAAAATCTCTTGTGAGTACTTAGCAAAACTCAGAACACATCTCTTAGTTTAAATTCATCTAATTCAATCTATTTAACCTAAGTAGAACTGCCTCCTATCTGTCACCTGTCATTTCTAGTAAAATTTGTCATTTTGAAAAAGTGTGCGTTTAAAATTTACAAAACCAAAAACGACCTTTACTAAATTACTCATATCTCCGCAACCGTTTGGGCTAGAGACTTGCAATAACTTTCATTTGGAAGCTGAGATCCCAGGCTTTCCTAGGACCCCGGTAGAGATAGTCCTTGCGGTTCCTTTGTAATAGCGCTCGGCGCATCCGCGAATTTTGCCGCGATTTGCAATTTCTTCACATGTAAAAAAACTGCTGCTGCCTGATTTCATTTGCCAGAAATTCGTTTAACCTGCTAACTATCCCTGCATCATTGCTAGTGTGAGCCTGGACTAATATTAACTAGATACCACTCATCCTGAACCTCTAAAAGGGAATTAAGAGCGTTTCCAGCATATTTCTCATTCATTGCGAGCACCTATCAAAGCATTTGCCTGTTTTCTGTTGTCTAAGCTTGCTGGATTGAACTGAATTACAGTTGATTGCATTTCTGAGAACTGTGTGTTTTCCTTCCATTTCCTTGCCTTGCATCAAGGGGGGGAGGGGAGTAGCCAGAGAAAAGTGATTACATTGTTTGGTTGAAATCATATTGCGTATTTTCTGTACTGCATTCATTGAATATTGCATCCACCTGAGCCTACATAAAGCATCCTCTACCACATTATACTTTTGTTCCTATTTACCAGTGTGCTACCTTATCCATTTCATGTCAACTCATTAGTGATTAAAGAAGTGTGCTAGTGCCAGATTCTCCGTTGTTAATATTTACCATATCAGATTAAGTGTGATATTCAATTATTAATTTATTAAAAAGTGTGATATATATTTTAATTTATCAAATAAACCTTTTAAACTTGCAAAACAGAATTACTTCTTGGCTCAGTGTGGTCAGGGGGATTCCAAGAGAGGGGTGTTATACAAGGGTAGTCATCCAGAACGCATGAACTGGACCTAAAGATATATCAATAAGGGTTTTCATTCAGTATTCTAGACTAGGCGTTAACTTGGCTGTAGTGCTGAATTGAATCCTCTTACAAAGTGGGGGCTCGAGCCGAGACGTTGGGTTAGATTTACCAGTTGTGCAGCTTAATACAGTGTGCTAACTGACGGGATACATACACCCGGTCGGATCACCACGCTGCATTACGCTGTGAAGCATTCCTCAAAAGGGACACTCCAAGAAAAGTTCTGTTCTGCAAAAATAAAATACTAACTTCTGTAAGTCAGGACAGAGACCAATCTCTAGAATGACGACCTTAGTAGACATGAAAATAGCCAGAGAGCACCTCTTGCATAAGCTATTTGTGAGAGGTGAATGGACCGAACAGGGCCAGGATGTGTGGTTGCAGGCCATCACACAACAGGTCACTGAAACAGGGTCAGATATATATAGAGATCAGGGTCCCTTACATGTGGCCCTGAGTGAACTATATATGGCTCCTAAAGCCAAAGAGGAACACAATAAGATCGCCAGGATAGCAGCATACCTGTACCTATATATGGGAGACATGCAGGATAGATGTGCTGAAAGCCAAAATCTGGCAAATAGGCAACAGATGGCATTACAGAAGGTCCAATCTGATCTGGACTCTTCTGAGCAGAGGCTGCAGAGGAGCCAGGAGTCAGAAAATGACAGCAGACTGTACATTACTAAAATAAAGGAGGATATGGATGTGCTGCAAAAGGAAAAGTCAGAACAGGATACTAGATTTCTGGCCCTGCAGAAGGAGCACCAAGACAGTTTGGACTCCTTACTGCAGAGCCAGAAAAAGCTGGAGCAACAGATCAATTTCAACAGGGCATGCACAGAGCAGGTAGCCACCCTGCAAATCCAACTAGACAGAGAGAAAGAGGAGAGCAATAAACTGATCCTGAAAGACCTGGATACCCAGGCAGAGTTTGATCAGGAGCGCCAGAAAGCTGGTGCCTTCCAAAGGCAAAGGGACGACCTGGCGGCACAAATGCAGGCTCTTAGTCAGGAAAGAGACGCCTTAGGCCAGGAAGTCTGCCATTTAAAAAGGAAAATGGAAGAAAATCACCTGGCCCACCAGGGACTGGGTGACCTCCAAAAAGAAAACCAGAACTTGCTAGAGCACACCAGGAGGGTGGAGGATGCTCTAGCAAGAAAGGAGCAGGCCAATAGGGACACAGCTCAGGAGGTAACCCTCCTGCAGCAAAGACTGGCCCAGTTCTCCAGGACCAACCAGGAAGCACAGAGGGAAAATGAGGCCCTCTGTCAACACAATGATAGGCTCCAACAGCAGGTAGCGATGCAGGAGAGACTGATAGAGTCGAGTAAGGCCTTAACTGAGGAACTGAAGGCACAAATGCAGGCTCTTGCATTGCAACAGGGAGCAGGGGCGGATAGAGATGAGGTTCGCTGGGAAATGGAAACTCCGGAGCATAACCTCAGGAGCCCTAGTACCAGAGGCCCTCATACCTCTCAGTCCCTGGACTCTGCCACCCCCATGTCCCCTGGCGCACATGAGCACAGGGCCACAGGGATGGCAGATTACTATCCAGCCAGAAGCATGGGGCTCATAGGCCAGTACCATCCAGGAATGGAGGGGTGGGCATCCGGGTATGGGCACCCAAGTACAATACAGTTCAGTGGGGAACCCCAGGAGAGTAGGCCCATTAAGGGCATCCTGAAAACCTCTGCCCAGTTAGGTCAGTGGAGGGGGTACCCATCAAATCCTGACAGCAAGGAGGAATCTGAAGACTCCTCTGAACTGCGCAGGACACAGGAGACCAGGTCCCCACATTCTGCCAGCCATTCCCAGGCTCGCAGAATCCGGGAAAACCTGGAAGAACAGACGGGAACCTCTGGGAGCAGTGCCTCTGAGTCCGACGAAGAATGGACAAGGGTTACCCGAACCAAAAAGGCCAATAAGGCAAAAAGGGCCTTGCTCAAGGACCCCTTAAAGCAGATTAAGGCGATCAGGAGCGTCATCACGCCTTACCATAAGAACGCTAAGTATTCTGTTTGGGAGCACTTAGAGTTGTTTGAACAAATGATGGAGACTTTCCATTTGAAGGACAGCCAAAGCTGCATTCAATATGTAAAGTGGACCTTCTCCCCGGAATACTCCAGTTTCTTTGCGGGGCTGGAGGACCAAAATCATTTAAGATGGGCCACCTATAAGGCGGCCATCCTGAAACATTTTTCTGTTCACAGAAATCCTCAAGAGGCTCGCAAGGCAGCCTACAATTTGCAATGTGGGGAGGATCAGGCCCCACAAGAATTTGTGCAGGAGTTAAAGCGGGCTTTTGCACAGACCACAAGAAGGGTGCGCACGGATAGCCGTGAATTTATAAACACGTTTTTCCATGCCTTGCCCAAATATATCATGACCCAGCTCGTGAGGGATTTTCACGAGAAAAGATCTTTAGACTGGGTCATTGAACAGGCTACCCGCATCTATGAGGTGCAGAAGCCCATAGAAAATAAAAGCAATGCCCAGAAAAACCCCAAAGCCAACAGCACCCCTGCTGCTGCCAAGGTGGCAGAGGTAAAGGTCACCCCCGTTTTGGATTTGGAGATGGGGGGGCCTAAAAACCTACCTGCACCTAATAATGCTAGGCCCAGAAGGTCCTCGGGCCAGTCGCAGACAGGGAGCCAGGGAGGCAGCCCCACAAATGGGGTCCCTCGCTCTCCTGACTATGTAAGTCCCCGTTACAAGGGAAACAGACCCATCCTGGGTTATGTGTGGACTCCTCCAGCCCAAGGGGGGGGATCCAGCCAAGCACCTAACCCAGGGAACTTCCCTCCTAACTTCCCACCGGAGGGCAGAAACTCTCCAAATCCTGGGCAGAACTTTTTCCCCAGGTATCCACCCAACTTTCAGCCCCAAAACCATCCATCCTTCTTTCCCCAATTCCCTGAGCCCAGACCACTGAATCCGGGAGAGGGGAGGCCAAGGGTGGAGGGGTACCAAAATCTTCCCAACCAGGGGTACTACCAGAGGAGGGACAGCTACCCTTCCCGGGATCAGCCCAGGGGAGAAAACAGGGCCCCGTATCAGCCTGAGCGGGTTTCCCAGTTAGAGCGCCAGGTTCAAAACATGGCGCGGGATATGGGTCATATACTAAGGGCACAGCAGAACCCTCAGATCAGCATGCCGGCGCAGAACGCACCCAACTCTGGACCTGGTGCTCCAGAACAATGACGGGGGCAGCACCCCGATAAATCACCGGTTCCCAGGGAGGAGGCACAAAGGGAAGGGGGGTGTAAAGCCTTGGAGGAAGCTTCCTTCCTCACTTGTAAACAGCCCCTGGAAACCCGGGAACCGGAAACAAAATCTCTTGCCCCTGAAAGTCTGCCTCCTTAGGAGCAGAGGGGGGGTAGGAGAAACAAAAGACCCAAACAGACTCAGTTTGAGGAGGAGGTACAGATCTTCCAATTTGAGGGAGAGGGATCCTCAGAGGATCCTGGGAAAAGGATCTTCTCCTTCAGAGAGGGGGGAACTCCTCCCAAAGAAAAATGGGTCCCTAGGGATGCAAATCCAGACTGGGGAGATGTGGAGACTGAGCTACCGCCGCCCACCATCTCATCCCAGAACCAACAGCAAGAAAATCCCCTGGTTCAAACCCATCCTGGCGACTGCCTCCAAAAAGGGGGGGGCGGCCCAGAAACGGAGCCAGGGGAACCCACAATGGCTCTGATCTCCAGTTGCAAATTTTTTCTTTCAGATTCCCAAGACTCTCCACAGAATTCTGCCCAAATCTCCTCGCTAGCGATGTCCAAAACCAGAAAATTAGCCCACCAGTTGTCCAAAAATGTACATTATCTGTGCCCCCTTGAGGAGAAGGAGGGAAGATATTATGCCCCGGTACAAGTACAGGGGCAGGGTACAATCTCAGCACTGGTGGACACTGGATCTCAAGCTACCCTTCTGTCCAGAAGGGCCTTTGACGAACTGAATGCAGGAAGGGGAGAGAATTACCAAATTCCTCTCACCTCTCTTCCTGGACAACTGCAGAACTTTGACGGGAAGGAAATTCCCGTCGAGGGGACGGCAGACTTGGACATTAAGATCGGGCGACATAAGTTGAAACACCCGGTCATAGTTGTGACCCCAGAGGGCACCCCTTGTTTACTAGGGAATGACCTCCTGAGAAGGTTGTCACCCCTAATAGATTGCGTAAACAAGGTCCTCTGGACTCAGACTAGCCGACCCATAAAATTAAAACAGAGTGTCAACCATGTTAGTTTAAACGGCACATGCCACATGGTTGAACAAAAATCTGACCAAGTAGAATTTCACTTCCAGAACAACCAAATTCCAGACGTGACGGTAATAGCAGTAGGACAACAGACTGGTGATGGGGGGTCCTCTCTATTTCTGAAAATCAACCTTCCTTCCAGTCTAAAGTGGTATTCCACGCTGGAAGGAAACACTCTGAAATTCTATACTAATCCACAATCAGAAACCCCCACTCCTATAGTCCAGAAAGATGTGAAATCAGCTCAAAGCCTGGCTGATATTCAGCAAATTGGAGAGCAGTTGTTCATCCCTGTTCAGTTAAATGATGGGAAGGACTCTGTTCTCGCTCGAGTGTGTGTGAACAACGGTAAGAGCTTCATCAGCGAAGCCATGTTCCGCCAACTCCCAAAAGATCCAGCCATTCCCACCTTCAAACTGATAGACAAATGGGAAATGGACCTGGAAGCACCTGACTCCAAACATCTCCTGCCAAGCAGGTGTATGCTCAAAATCTCCATTGGCAACAAGAGCATAGTCCATAATTGTTGGGTCGTGCGAGACGTCACTGCCGCCTTTTACTTAGGCAGTGACATTCTCAATCGCTTTGCCATTAGTTTGGACCTAATAAACTTCAAAGCTTGGTCCCGATTAGCGGATAATCCCATGGGCTTTGATGATCCAGAAAAAGCATTTAGGTCAGCTCAATTGCTACCTTATGCAGTTGAAATTCAGGTTAAAGAGGAAGTCACCATCCCAGAAAGGACCCGACAATTCTCCCTGGAAGTGAAAGTTAAAAGGGGACAAGAGTTGAAAAACCCTGATGCTTACATACATCTAAATGCTTCTCTCCAACAGCAAGGGTTGGGGGTAAACCCGACTCCATTAGTCAACATAGAACATGACCCCATTCTAATAGAGGTGGATAACAGCGACTTAAAGAGTATTACTCTAGCCGCAGGCACCATTATTGGAATGGCGGTTGATGACCGACATTTCTCCATTGATCTTGTAAATGAACTGTTAGGACCCATCCCCAAGGACTGTTTTGACAGTGACAGTGATGACAACGCAACACCAGACAGGATTTTTACCCGGCATGGGGGGAACTTCCTGGTGTACACTTCCTGCCCCTATGGTAAGGAAGATGTGACCTGTGACTTCAGGAGGGATGAGGTGATTTTCCAGGTCCATGAGGGCTGCCTTTCCCACCTGAAGCCTCCGGTCCAAATCAGCACTCTGACCAGGGACTTCTCCACCCAGCTGGAGGAGGCCGCGGAGATAGCCAAACCAGAAGTCTTTCCAGGCTTCAGGCAGATGGTGGAAGAGAGAGTCAACCTAGCTGATGCCTGTGTGACTCTGGAACAAAAGCAAAAGTTGAAACAAGTTTTCTTGGATTTCCAAGATCTCTTTGCGGTAGACTCATATGACTGTGGTCGCACCGACATCCACACCACAACAATCCCCACGGACCCTGGCATGACTCCAGTGTTTGTGAAGCAATATCGCTTGCCTCTCGCATCAATGGAGTCCCTTACTGAAATAATTAAGAACCTTGAGTCCCGGGGAATAATCCGTCCAGTCCACAGCACCTTCAATAATCCGGTGCTGGGAATATTGAAGCCAAACGGCCAGTGGAGACTCTGCGCTGACCTCAGGGAGCTCAACAAACGGGTCCACACTTCCCGATGGCCTCTTCCCTACATTGACCAAGGGCTGGCCCAGATTCAGGGGTCAGAGGTATTCACTGCAATAGACCTGACCAATGGATACTGGACCGTGCCTGTCAGTAGGGAGGACCAATACAAGCTGGCTTTTACCTTTGGGGGCCAGCAGTACACATGGACCCGGACTCCCTTCGGATACCTTAACTCCGGTAATGAGTTCAATATTTTCCTACATAAGGCCATGCCCGACCTGGGTACGAGGGGTAACCTGGCTTATGTAGATGATGTCCTCATCAAAAGTTCATCTGTGGAGGAACACATAGCAGAGATCCGTTATGTTCTGACACAGTTGAGGGCCGCCGGAGCAAAACTTTCCTTTCAGAAAGCACAGTGGTGTAGAACCCGTGTTAATTTCTTGGGGCATGAGATTACTCCTCAGGGTCTCTGTCCCCAGGAAAAGAAAGTGGAAGCACTTCAGAAACTGAAAGACCCCACAACTCTGCGGGAACTAAGGAGCCTCCTTGGACTGACTAATTACAGCAGAAAGTTCATTGAGGGCTACGCAGAGATCACCAGACCCCTGATTCATCTCCTGAAGGGGGGGGGTCAAGTGGGAATGGGGTCCAGAACAAGCCGAGGCAGTAAAACAACTCAAAAGAAGCCTCTCACAAGCGCCTTGCCTAGCTTACCCTGTCAGAAACAAGGAGTTCTTCCTGGAGACGGGGTTCTCTAATACGTGCTTGACGGCAGTATTATATCAAAAGCATGACAAGGTCAATAAAGTAATCTCCTATGCGAGCAAAACTTTATCCTCTGTGGAGGAAAAATTCAACGATTGTGAGAAGGCACTCCTGGCAACGGTGTGGGCATTGAAGAATTACCGCCCGTTTATCCAGGGGGAACACATCATAGTGGAGACTCCACACCAGCCTCTGCAATATCTCCAAAGTGACAGAATCCGGGCCGGAAATGTGAGTAATTCCCGAATTACTTCCTGGATTCTGTCAATGCAAGGCTTTCCTGTGGAGGTCCGATATGGCCAAAACAAGAAGAGTCCACTCGCGCAAGGTCTGGCTGACTTGCATGATTGTGCCAGAGAAAACTGTCTCGAGGACGAAAGTCTAAAAATAAAGGACAACACGGAGGCATACCTTAATTCCCCACACAAAGTCTTTGAAGAAGACAAGTGTGAGGGAATGCCCACTGTATATGTGGATGGATGCTCTTACCATGTTAACAACGACGGGGAGAAAGAACTGGTGGCCGGCGTAGGGAATGCATGGGTGAATGAGTCCCCAGAACCCTCCGCTGGATACAAAATTGGTCCCCGAAGTAGTCAGGTGGCAGAATTGATGGCTGTGCATCAGGCCATCCTCACTGCTGTCCAGCATCAACTCCACGAACTGGTCATAATCACGGATTCGGATTATGTACGGAACGGGTTCGTGGAGCACCTGGTTAATTGGAAAACCAGAGGCATGTTATGTGCTAACAACAAACCCTTGAAACATGGGAAGTTGATCCAAAACATTGATGATCTGGTCACATCGAATGGGATGACCATCTATTGGAAGAAGATCAAGGGTCATTCCAAAGTAGAGGGACCAGACAAAACTGGAAATGACTTAGCTGATCAGCTGGCCAAAACCGGGGCCATCCAAGGGGATCTAATTGAGATTGAGTCCCTGTTGGGGGAAATCCAGGTCACTGCCATCACTAGGTCCCAGACAAATGCTCACAACGACCTCTCAATTGCACAATGGAGTAAGGAGACCCCTGATGCTGATTTGATTACTGCTCAGAAGGGGGATCCAATAATTGGTAAATTTTACCAGCACCTTGAGGACCCTGAGAACTTTCCCCTGACGGATACCGATTACATTGGGAAAGAGGACCTAAGAGTGTTGATGAAATGTCCCAAAATGTTCCGGATCCAAGACGGTTTGTTGGTAAGGAAATCCAAAGCTGGCCACGATCAGTGGGTGGTTCCTACCTCATTCCGAAGCCTGATGTTAAGTCACGCCCATGATGCGGCCACTGCCGGTCATAGGGGGTTTCACACAACATTGGAAATCTTAAGAGAGGTTGCATACTGGCCACACATGGGGCAGGACCTCGACCAGTACCTGAAGGGTTGCCTTGTGTGTGCACAATTTCAGCCATCATCCCTCACACACCGGGCGCCTTTACAAAAGAGGGGAATGACACTGCCATGGTCAGATTTACAAATCGACTTTGTAGGCCCTGTGATTCGCTCGGCTAGGGGGAATAAGTACATGTTGACCGTGACATGCTTGTTTACCAAGTGGGTGGAATGTCTCCCAGCCCCAAATTGCAAGGCAGAAACTGCAGCGGCCTTGATGAGTAACCACATCTTTTCCCGTTTTGGTCTACCTCAAAGGATTGAGTCAGACAGAGGTAGCCACTTCACCAGTGAAGTAATGACAAAGATGTGGGAGATACTGGGGGTCAAGAGAAAGCTGCATATTGCTTATAGACCAGCTTCTTCTGGGGCAGTAGAGAGATATAACCGGACAATTGTGAGCATCTTACAAAAGTTTGTGGCAGATTCTGGGCCAAGTTGGGATATCCGATTACCTCTGGTCCTAATGGCTATCAGATCTACCCCTTCATCTGCAACCAAAATGTCACCATTTGAGTTGATGACTGGGCGCAAGATGGTGCTTCCGCAGCATTTGCTCTACAGGACCCAAGAGCAGACACTGATAAATGCCTCCACTACTCATGAGTATGTAGAGAATTTAAGGAAACACCTCCAACATGCTTTTGCTTATGCTCAGCGGAATCTAGAAAGATCGACTGATAGCATGAAGACCCATTATGACCTGAAAACTTCCAGGAAGGAATATCAGGTGGGAGACCGGGTCTATCTATACAACTTCCAAAGGAACCAGGCCAAGCAGCGCAAATTTTTGCCTACATGGAAGGGACCCTTTGAGATCGTCGATAAGATCTCCCCTGTGGCCTACAAGATCCGCATCCCCAAAGGTGGTTCGGCAGAGGGGGAAGACAAGTGGGTCCACATAAACCAGTTGAAATGTCGCCATCCCAGGCACACTCTGCAACAACTGGAGGAATCCTCTGGAATCCTAGCGGGTACTGTATCAGACTAATTCAGTTCCAATCATAAAACCTACCACATCTAGTCTCTAAAATATTGTGATTTACATGAAACTGTCTCTAGTGATGCTGTTTTTTTTTTTTCAAAATAAGAATGTAATATTTCGTTACGATGAAATGCATATGCTGCCCCACTATCTCAACAGTGGTGGAAAAAAAAATCGTCTATGAGTAGATATTGCCGCTCTTCCTTTATCATCCTAGGAGAGATGAAACCATGAAGGATGACCAAGAAGGACGATCCGGAGACCGGGAGCAAAGACACAACGGGCCCGGGGTACCGCCCAATCTTCCCATCGGGACCGGCGAGGAGAACTGATCGATCTGACCGGATGGAGAAGAAGATGCTGAACTGTGCCATCTACAGAAGAGGAAGAAGATTATGCGGACAGACCGGGGCGTGGGTCAAAACCCTTGGGCACGCGACTCCCCATCGACCCAAACTCAAAATGCAGTCACGTGGGGGGGCTTGTAGGGTGTCCTGACCCACGTTTAAGCTACCCTGCTACAACATTTGGTGCTGTGGGCTTAGGAAATTCAAGATGGCGGAAAACCCACATGTGTGCCGAAATCCAGGAAAGCTGCGCAGTTGTGCGCACACCAAAATGGTTACCTAACTTGCCACCCACCAGGGTAAAGAAAGGTCTTTGTTAACAAAATCCACTTTTACTGATGTCAAAAAGTTGCTGAAATCGTGACTCATTGGACCACTTTAAAGATTCAACCCTTTTTGTGGGGTTCCACATAACCATCTTACTGTAAGGAGCCCCATCAAAACAATGTTAAGCAAGGATTTACTACCATGTAAGAACCATTCCTGTTTAGAATGCATTAATCCAAGAAAATCCCAAAAATGGGTGCAGTACCAGTACTCACCACTATCCAAAAGCCGGCGTTTTAAAACCCACTGTGTGTTTTTCTGAAGGCAAGCAAAATGCCTATTTCAAACCTTGCAACATGTGCAAAATATTCACTGAACACCAGCAGACATTTGGCAGAATGGAGTTTTGTGTGCCTACAAAATCTGGGAAATGAAGAGCCCAAAAACAATGCTTATAACAAAAATGCTATGGAGTCAGCAGCTTAAGCCTAACTGCAACTGGATTTAAAACCACCAAAATCGAAAATGTTAAATTAAATGAGTGACCTATGTTTGGTGTCACATGCCTTTGTAACTGTTGAAATGTCATAGTTTTGCACTTAGAATCAGCATTCTAGCTGCATGTGTAAAATTACAAGTTATTTTAAAAGCAACAAAAAGTTAGCTGAAGGTCTGGCTTAAGGAACTTGATTTTGCCTAGCAACGGATCCCATCAGGAGTGAAACTTGAGTCACAACTATGTTCCCAGGCCAATGTTCCTTTTGCTGCCCACACTAAGGATATGCCATCTATCTGATAATTGAATTTCCTGTGCTCTGCCAGAGAGTGAACAAAGCCCTCTCCACTCAGGCAAAGGTTTTTATTACAGACGTCGTAAAAAGTGGCTTCCTCCTGGAGAAGCTGGGAGGGGCACTGCCTGTGAGAAGCAAGCTGGCTTGGCAGAAACTGGAAAGACTGGTTTCTGTACCATGTGACCTGAAAAGACACACCCCTGCAGCAAGGATATGGTTTTATAAAAAGGGGGATAATTCATAGTGCGGACATGTGAACATTTTATAAATGATACCATAATTCTTGTGATTTTTCTGCCCACAGTTTAAGACGTGGTAGGAACCGGTGGTATGTTCAGGGGGGTTTTAGCGGAAAAGTGGATATTACTCTAAATGTGTGCATGTTAAAAATCTGAAACTTCATCAGTTAATGTCCCTACCCCCTGCACACATGTATGTAAAGTTGGGTCCATGTCGGAAATTGAAAAAGCAGTTAAAAAGTCAATTATGTACACTCTTTGAATGCAAGCTCCGAGAATGAGCAGATTTGGACATAGACATGGCTAAATTCAGCCACACCATGTATATGTAATTTCAAACAACTGTGTAACTCTGAAGTATGGATTTTGATCATATATATATTTGGGTGCACAGATGATAAGGGAGGTTGTTTCAAGAGATCATAAAATGACATCAATCTGACTCACAGTTCAGTTTGCCAATCAAGCGGAGGAATGGAAGCCTGACCAATGACAAATGAGAGGGGCAAGTCTAGTGATGCAACACACACACCCATTCTCAAGAAACAGATAAAAGCAGAGAGTCAGGACACATAGAGACATTCAATTTCATCTGCCGCTGGAAGCCCTGCCGGAAAAATCCATACTTACCTCCATCAAACTCCAGAAAGCCAAACTAGAGACTTCAATCTATCCAGAGCAGAGACCAGACCAGAGAGAAAGCAGTGCTGTGTCTAGCAGAGACCAGACCAGAGAGAAAGCAGTGCTGTGCCTAGCAGAGACCAGACCAGAGAGAAAGCAGTGCTGTGCCTAGCCGAGACCAGACCAGGCGCTGTGGGCAGAATCCGGAAAGACCTGACCAGACTGAAGATCGTGACCAAGTCGCTTTCCTGTTCAAAATCTCTTGTGAGTACTTAGCAAAACTCAGAACACATCTCTTAGTTTAAATTCATCTAATTCAATCTATTTAACCTAAGTAGAACTGCCTCCTATCTGTCACCTGTCATTTCTAGTAAAATTTGTCATTTTGAAAAAGTGTGCGTTTAAAATTTACAAAACCAAAAACGACCTTTACTAAATTACTCATATCTCCGCAACCGTTTGGGCTAGAGACTTGCAATAACTTTCATTTGGAAGCTGAGATCCCAGGCTTTCCTAGGACCCCAAAACGGTAGAGATAGTCCTTGCGGTTCCTTTGTAATAGCGCTCGGCGCATCCGCGAATTTTGCCGCGATTTGCAATTTCTTCACATGTAAAAAAACTGCTGCTGCCTGATTTCATTTGCCAGAAATTCGTTTAACCTGCTAACTATCCCTGCATCATTGCTAGTGTGAGCCTGGACTAATATTAACTAGATACCACTCATCCTGAACCTCTAAAAGGGAATTAAGAGCGTTTCCAGCATATTTCTCATTCATTGCTAGCACCTATCAAAGCATTTGCCTGTTTTCTGTTGTCTAAGCTTGCTGGATTGAACTGAATTACAGTTGATTGCATTTCTGAGAACTGTGTGTTTTCCTTCCATTTCCTTGCCTTGCATCAAGGGGGGGAGGGGAGTAGCCAGAGAAAAGTGATTACATTGTTTGGTTGAAATCATATTGCGTATTTTCTGTACTGCATTCATTGAATATTGCATCCACCTGAGCCTACATAAAGCATCCTCTACCACATTATACTTTTGTTCCTATTTACCAGTGTGCTACCTTATCCATTTCATGTCAACTCATTAGTGATTAAAGAAGTGTGCTAGTGCCAGATTCTCCGTTGTTAATATTTACCATATCAGATTAAGTGTGATATTCAATTATTAATTTATTAAAAAGTGTGATATATATTTTAATTTATCAAATAAACCTTTTAAACTTGCAAAACAGAATTACTTCTTGGCTCAGTGGGGTCAGGGGGATTCCAAGAGAGGGGTGTTATACAAGGGTAGTCATCCAGAACGCATGAACTGGACCTAAAGATATATCAATAAGGGTTTTCATTCAGTATTCTAGACTAGGCGTTAACTTGGCTGTAGTGCTGAATTGAATCCTCTTACAAAGGGGTGAGGCAGCCCGTACGCAGCTGGTGGCTAATTACTTCACATAGAAATCACACCCCTGTGGAGTGCACACAGGCCCTGGCACATACCATCTGATAAGCAATGATGACTCGACCTGACAATTATGTCCAACAAAGGGACAGTCAACTGTCAGAACCATAGCAGCCTGAGATTGTTCATGTGGAAGTGTCACAATGTGTGCATCCCTACCTACACAAACACCACCAATGCAGTGTCATGAAAAGACACACTTCCATGCTGCAGAAATGAATACCCACCTCCAAAATACTACATGAAAACAGTGCCATGTCACCCAACCCCTCCCCGGCACGGCCACACAACACACCATGGCATGTCATGAAATGTGAGAGCAAACAAATTAATCCACACAACATGCCCTAAGTGTCACCAGCTACAGTGTGCCTAATGGAAACATGGCCACACATGAAATGCTCACAGTAATGCAGGACCTACAACACACATTACCAAATACTTACCAAGAATACCAATCACCTACACAACCTCCAACCTACCTTAAACATGACATAACAGACTTAAAAATTTGCTAGCCTCACTACCTGATGATGCCAGCACTTCAAACACTTCCAAGTATACAGTGTTAGCGCCACGCAAGAGTGTAGGTGCACTGCTTACAACAGGGACTCCAGTTCCAAGGTGGACCGCCTTGTGAAGACATGAGAAATGGACCTGCAAATTTGGAGGATGAGATGGATGCAGAGGCACATATCAATACACCATGCAGTGTACAATACAACAACAATATGCACTATGAATGTATACACAGTATTGACTACAGACTGCCCACACATCGAATGGGAGTCCAATGTCACCATGTACGTCAATTTCACTTGGGCACACCCTTTGCAAGCTCATGGAACGGGAAGCAGGAGGGGTGTGTGTCACAAAAACCCAAGCATCTGAACCAAAATCATGACAAGCCTGCATGTGCCCAGCCACAATGCAGTGTATGCCCACGGGAGCCACACAAGGCAACACACTGTCCCCCAAAAAATAAATAAATAAATAAATAAATGCAAAAATGGCCATTAATGGGCCTGGGGGGGGTGGGGGAGGCCACCCAGGAGGTCCGAGGACAGGGTGCACACCAAAACCCACCTGTGTGGAACTTGCGAGAAAAAAAAAACACCTCCATGGGCTCATGGCCTACACGGCTACCATATTGTGGGAGAATCACTGCTGTCCCTCTCCTCACCCTCTGCAGCTGCATCAGGAGGTGGTGGCACTATGGGAGGCAGCCCACGCAAAGCCCTACTCTGTTCCTCCATGGCTGCAAGCATGCGGGTGTGGTAGGTCTCGTTCTGGAGGATAATTGTGCGGAGGTCCCCATGCAACAACTCATGGGATGCCCGGACCTCCGCCCTAGTTGCCTGCATCTCAGCTGAGAGCGTACGTGTGAGACGCTCCAGCTACTGTTCTGTCCTTCTGTTTGTTGAAGCATCAAGCTCAACAAGAGTCGTCCTGAGGTGAAGGAATTCCACCCTCTGGGCTTCCCTGTGGCCCTGGGACCCTATGGAAATGGCTTCCTGCAGAGTCGCCAGTGCCGCCCGCCTGTCCCTGTCAGATGCCAACATGTCCTCCCTGTGTGACTGGCAGATGGAGTCTGTTGCCTGCTGTAGTCGCTCCATCAGCCTTTCGGGGGACAATGGAAGTGGCCACCCTATCCATGGCCTGAGCCATCGTCTCTGATGATGCTGCCTGTTGGGTTGCCATACCGTATATGGATTGCTCCCATGCGGTATTGCCAGGTGGCTGACGGCCACCATGTCGGTAGGCACCACACCTGTCTGGGGCAAGGCGAACTGCGCCTTGCTGTGCCGGCACTGCCTGAGGCTGC
This sequence comes from Ambystoma mexicanum, assembly GCF_040938575.1. Classification (NCBI taxonomy): domain Eukaryota; kingdom Metazoa; phylum Chordata; class Amphibia; order Caudata; family Ambystomatidae; genus Ambystoma; species Ambystoma mexicanum. The sequence continues at coordinate 286,471,015 of NC_090932.1, read as the reverse complement.
AGGACTGCATTCCCCCTCTGATCTGCTGGCGCAGGAACATGATCAGATGTAGCGGAGTGTGACCCTGCATCCGTAACCACCAAAGGCGTACCTGCCAACACTGACATCCCCATTGAGGGTTCTAACCCTGGTGCAGGTGGGTCGGACAGAACAGAATCCCTCCCAGGAACACTCACCATAGGTCTCATCATCCGAATCGACACCTGAATACAGCTCGGGGGAGGTGCAGCCAGAGACACCCCTTGAGAGCACGACCTGCAGTAGTTGTGGGTTCTCACCCACCACCACACCACGTCCCTCACTGGTGGTTGGTCGGCCCTCAGACCCCTCCTGGGTCTGCACCATCTCCACAACCCCAGCAGTATCAAGTGCATCATCCCCTGCAAAGACATAAAAGAAAACAAATGGAAACAGGCATTAGCACTATGGCACACAATTAGGGCTGAGAGGCTAAAGAAACAGTATTTGATTGACACATGTCCCACATGACTAAAACCCTCCCATGCATGCACCGTCACTGCGTGTGAAGGGTAGGCAGATGGCACACATTGATGACACCAAGATGGAAGATGAACACATTTGATGCATGCTGCCTAGCAGTGGCATCACACATTGGCCAGTGATTGGCAGGTCAAATACACATGCCATCACACAGATGGCATGTACCCTAGCCATGAAGTGAAGAGCGAGAGGAGGTCACCAATTGTTCATTCAGTCCAGTTTGCTATTGAAATTGATTATTCCATTTAAATGGTTCAAATGTTTAACCTGGAGCTGCCAGTCCAAAATGGCCCTAAAGCACAGGGACATGTCCAAACAAATCATGTGCAGGAAACAAAGCCATTCCACTGTACCATAGCCATGTCAGACATGTGACAATAGGACTGAGAAATCCAGAGTAAAAGTGGTGGTATGCAAACAATCTGCCTGAATAAACACAGGTAAATGAGCAACAATGTTGTGGCAAGATGACACTCCAAGGGCAACTGGCGTGGTGTTGGGCTGGATGTCTAATCTTGGCAGAAGGGATGCTGCTATACCCAAATGCTGGTGCGCAGAATGTATAGGAAGAGGCACATGGGTGACCCACACCACTCAGGCACACACACCCTCCCCTGGCACCCAAACAGAAGCCCTCCCACACACACCATGCACATGGTTGACACACACATGCATGTGCACTCACCGGACAATGCCTCGTAATCTGCCAGTTCTCCCACGCCTTGGATCTGTTCCTCCGTGACGTAGGTCCCAGCAACCTGCTCATGTGGAGTGAGTTCCATGTCATCTGCTGGAGACCCACCTCCAGTCACTAGAGTTGCGGCATGACTTGAGGCCAGCTTATTCTTTGCCCTGCGCTTCAGGTCATTCCAGCGCTTGTAGCATTCAGTAGCTGTGCGCCTCACGATTCCAAGGGCACTTATGATGTCCGCAATGGTCTGCCAGTGTGCCTGACGTTGTGCAGGTGTGGTCTTGGATCCTGCAACAATCACCATTTCGCGGTCATGTGCGGACACGTACTCTACAAGTGCATTCAGTTCGGCCTCATTGAAGCTGGGCTTCCTTGACGGGCCGGACTGTGTAGCCGTGTCTGGGGCATCAGCCTCTACTGGACGAGCACTCTTCCTCCTCCGCTTGGAAGGTGGTGGGGATCCTGAGTGTCCTACGCCGCTCTGGACACTAGGGGCAGGAGCCCCGGTGGACTCAGTACTAGGAGTGTGGGATTGCACACTCAGCATGGGAGTTGGTGCCGGCATTAGCTCAAGTGTGATGGTGTCAGGGGGAATGTCAGCATGATGGACTTGGACCGACACTGTCCTGGCTGGGTGTGTGAGAGGTGGGGTGGATGGAGCCGCAGCTGCCCCTGCAGCCTCCCCAGCCTGCCTATGCGGGGCAGCAGATGACCTAGCTGCCCCTGATCAATGTGGCCTGATGACACCAACGTTCACCGGCGCACGTGGCCTAGACCTGCTGACCTGGAAGTCAGCCATGGAGTCACCCTGTGCCAGGTCTGGTTCCACAGTGGGCTGGTCCAACAAGTGCTGAGCATGGATGGTGTCAGCCACGTTAACCTCAACGAGGGGGGTGTCCCTGACTGCTCCTCCACACATGGGGCGCTAGTGGGCAACCATGCAAGTCATGGCCACGTCCCCTACCGGATCCACCACGGCCACCACTTGGGGCTTGGCCACCTTTGCCACCCTTTCGGCTTGTTTGCCTCCCAGCCATGGCACTGATGTTATTGTGCGTATGGGAGTTGCTGTGAACTATTGTCCTGGGCGATTGGGGGTCAAAGGGGTTGGGTACCAGATGGTAATCGTACCCTAGTGCTCTAGCAAGGCTGTATGTCACCCCTGGGGAAAGATGAAGGGTCACGCAACGCACAGGTACCGCAAAAAAGGGAAGTAAGGTGCACGCAACCCCTCCTAGACCACGTGCGTGGAAAAATAAACCTGCACTACGCTGTGGCACCCAGAAACACAAGAATGAACATATGCGTGTCATATGCAGCCTAGAATGACTTCTGAAGGGTTACGCGACACACGGGGCAAGCACAGATGTTAAATACGTGCACGACTCACCGTCTGCCAGGAACAAAAGCGTGAAAAATATGCACGTGTGCGCGTTGGCAACACCCCCGCCAAAAGAAGAATTGTGCGCTGTCTGAGGAGACAGGACAACAGTAGAAGGGAACGCTGTTTCAGGAAACAGGCCCAGGAAAAAGAGGAAAAGAGAAAAAGCTGTCAGAGGTAACAGGGAGTACGAACTGGAAACGCCATGAAGTAAATTGTGTGTGAACCGACAAGAAGTAGAGATTTCACCCACTCGCTCTCCATGAAAAGCACGTACAAGGAAATGGCGTTCTACACATACCTTTTATACACACGTCAGAGACGCGCATACGCGATGAGGCCATTTCCACCAATTACACGCTTTGACACTCGGACGTGTATCTCTTTATTTTTACACGCACCATTCTCAACGGCCATACGCGTGACGTCACAGCTGCGCGCATGGGGCCCTTTGGGCCAATGAAATCGCGTATGCGTGCAGACGCGCTTATGCGCTAAGGGCCTTTCCTCGAATTACACGCAGACGTGCAGGATTTTCACGTGCCAAATCACTCCGTATCAAGCTGGCCACGCGTAAGCACACAGAATACCACACTCCTGTCCAGAAAGCCGATTTACTGCCCCCCAGAGCCCCAAGCATGCTCCCACCTGCCATCTGCTGCTGCCTGACTGCCTGCTGCCCACGTGCCCTGCCATTTGCTGCCTGCACATCAGCCAGGGGTGCTGTTGCTGTGACCACCCCTGCTGGAACCGAAGACTCCCGACTGGGATTCCATCGCTCCACAGCCCAGCCCCAGGACCCAGTTGCCCACCCGCTCCTGCCTCTGGGGTTGTCATGTCAGGCACTGCATCTGGCACCACCGGCCAGAGATGCAGAGGGGCACCAGCTTCAGTGCCAGGGAAGTTGGTGTCCTGGCACTGTCCTGGTGGAGCAAGTCCTGGGGCAGTATGATGCCCTCTTCGGAAGTTCCCGCGCCAACAAGGAAGGACGGACTCGGATCTGGACGGACATCGTGACTGCCATCAACGCGGAGGGGGTGGCAGTCCGCGACTTCCAACATGTCAAGAAGCGCTGGGAGGACTTCAGGTCCAGGACCCTGAACAAGGCCCGGCGCCTCTTGAAGGCAGCGGATGCTAAGGGGCGCCGGGGCCACTTGTCGGAAGATCAGATGAGGGTCCTGGAACGCATATCCCCAGCGCTCCACGTCCAGGTCCTTGAGAGGCAGACCCGTCTGGAGTCGAGCGGTAAGTGTACATGCATCCTGATTGTAAGCTGTGCGTGTGGTGATGTTTCAGTAGTGTGCAGGTTGCACATCTGTTTGTATGGGGTCGAGCATGGGTGGGGGTGTACAGGGCCGTGAGGCTAACACATGCGAGGGCTGTCATGTGTGAGACATGGATGGTGCTTGTGTGTGTAGGCTTGCATGCCAAATGCAGTTGTGTGGGCACACATGTTTGGATGAATGTGTATGTAAGTAGGCATGTTCGTGATGTCACGCATGTATGTTGTCTTCAGCTGCATGTATCAGCACTGTGTACATGTGCATGTGTGTGTATTTGACAAGGGTGCAACAGTGATGCAACATGGATGCATGTGACAGCGGGATGTGGAAGCCTGATTGGCAGATGTGACATGGATGCCCATCTGAACACTGCAACACTTGGCAGAGGTGTACACATGCATGCAAGTGTGGTGGTGTGTGTACATGTGTAGTGCACTCCCTGTGTTGCATGTGATGTCTGGCTCACCATTGCCTGCTCATGCTGTTGTATGTGTATGGATGGTGCTGGCAGTTGCAATATGGCTGTGGTATGGCTCATGTGTGCAAGTTGAAATGACATGTGTGTTGGGGATTGTGATGGCATGTCTGAGGTTTGCCAATGCCACTCATGTACAACTGTCATGTATGTATGTGTCCATTGTACAGTGCCCTGATGCCTGTGTTTTATTTCTCCCTGTCTGCAGCATCAACTGATGAAGAGGGCGGAGAAGGTGCTGTGGAGCACAGCGACGGGGATCCCACCGCCAGCCGGAGACGCAAGGCCCGGCTCCCCTCCCAGGTTGTGATCTCGTTGGGGAGTGAGGAGTCTGGTGCCGCGTCCCAGGCCGCAGCTGCCGGGGGGAGGTCCAAGAGGCGGAGGTCGGAGTTGGACTCCTCGGCAGCAGAAGGGGCAGCTGGGACCCCACAGGGCCCAGCGGGGGAAGATGGCACGGAGTCATCCAGGTTGGTGGGGGGTTTGGTGGAGGAGGAGGCTGTGCAAGCAACAGAGACGTGGTCTGGAGGTGGGGATTCCACTGGTGCTAGTGGTGCAGTGCAGGACCAGGGACAGGAGGCAGCACAGGCCGCCGCGGAGGTGCCTGTGTGCAATCCTGTCCCTGATCCTGTCCCTGCATCATCTTACACCAGCAGGGATGCCTACGTCCAGACCCGTTTTCAGGCAGGGGATGAGCTCACAACCACTGGCCTTCCTCTGCCTGCGGACGTGGCTAACCGGGTCCGGGTTGAGCCTGTCCTGACTGGTGTGGCGTTGCGTCAACGGGCCATGCGAGGTGACCTGCAGTCTTTTCATGAGGAGACTGCACGTCATCTCAAATGGCTCGTTGACCGCGTCGGCCTACTGGGACAGGTCACCCAGGCCGGATTCCTCCGTTTGATGGGGCTTGCTGCGACCCCCTCCTCAACTGAACCCTCTATGCGCCAGTCGTCACCCGTGCCATCTTCCCACCCATCAGTCAACTGGTGCCCTGTGGAGCTGCCTCTGACGGTGCAGCCAGGCTGGTGGCGGAGGCATCCCTGCCACAGTCGGGAGTCGGACGTCCAGCAGGGGTGGCCACATCAACGACTGCACCCCAGCCAGTGGAGGACGTGCAGGCAGCAGGAGGCAGTGCACAGGCAGAGGCACAGCAGCAGCAACGTGGTGGGAGCCATGATGGCTCGGTGCCTTCGACATCGGAGGGGCAGGCATCGGCCGGAGGGCAGGAGGACCCAGGATAGAAAGTGTCTTCCGTGTGGCAGCGGTTGGGCCACGCCATAGATGCGGAGCGGCAGCGGGTGGAAGAGGCACGGCTCACGATGGTCAGGGCGGAGAACTCCATGCGGAGGGCCCTGAGGCGGGCCGAGTGCCTCGAGTCAATCCGCAGGGGGTTGGAGGTGGACACGTCGACGGCCCTGCGGACGCTCGGGGCCATGGAGGAGGACCGCCTCCGGGACATTGAGCAGGAGTTCGATGATGCCCTGGCCCGGGACATCCAAAAGTGAGCCGTCAGACTAGCCCGCTGCCCTTGTAAATAGTTCTGTAGTTAGTCTTAGGTTTCCTTTGGTTTTGCATTTTTTTTTTGACCTTTTGGACAATGGGCCACATTTTTGTATATAGCTTTTTTTTATTAGGTAGTGTTATTAGATAGGTTTCATTTCTTCTGTTGGGATCATGGACCCTGGTTTGTTTATCTGTATACAGTTGACTGTTGGATTTTTTTTTACAATTTACCCATGGAGCAATGGCTTTCAATTATAATTTTCCATTGGATTTTCTTTTGTGGACTGTGACTTTGGACACCATTCCTTTGGATTATGATTTTTGGTTTTGCATTATTTCACGGACATGCTGCTTTTTATTTTTTTGAATTCCCATTTCTGTTTGTTTATTTTTGATTCAATTTATGTTTCTTTTAATACATATTTTTTGTTCAAACTTCAATGTGTAGTATCATCTCATTGGTTTCATGCATATCATGATATGGGTTTTGAGATTCACTGACACCCATTGGGTGTATGTGAGGGACATGTGTTCATTTCCAAATTTGCAATTGGGGTTCTATAATGTTATTGCCATTTCTAAGTGGGTGGATGCAATACTCGGGTGGGTGTTTGGCATTTGGAGGCTCACCATAGGGGCCAGGGATCTAGATTGTGATGACATGTTGGCTGGGGGACATGAGTGGGGGCCTGGTGGAGGCTGCCCCTGCACTGCTGGGGGTGGGGGTGGTGGGAGACATGAGTGGGGGCCTGGTGGAGGCTGCCCCTGCACTGCTGGGGGGTGGGGGTGGTGGAAGACATGAGTGGGGGCCTGATGGAGGCTGCCCCTGCACTGCTGGGGGGTGGGGGTGATGGTGGACTTGAGTGGGGGCCTGGTCGAGGCTGCCCCTGGTGGCTGGGGGGTGGGGGTGGTGGGAGACATGAGTGGGGGCCTGGTGGAGGCTGCCCCTGCACTGCTGGGGGGTAGCGGTGGTGGGAGACATGAGTGGGGGCCTGGTGGAGGCTGCCCCTGCACTGCTGGGGGGTGGGGGTGATAGGGGACTTGAGTGGGGGCCTGGTGGAGGCTGCCCCTGGTGGCTGGGGGAGCAGGGGGACATGCGTTGGTGGGCAGTAGTGCAAGGTGACATGTGGGTTGGCTGGCGGGTGGGGTTGATAGGGGACTTGAGTGGGGGCCTGGTGGAGGCTGCCCCTGCACTGCTGGGGGGTGGGGGTGGTGGGAGACATGAGTTGGGGCCTGGTGGAGGCTGCCCCTGCACTGCTGGGGGGTGGGGGTGATAGGGGACTTGAGTGGGGCCTGGTGGAGGCTGCCCCTGGTGGCTGGGGGAGCAGGGGGACATGCGTTGGTGGGCAGTAGTGCAAGGTTACATGTGGGTTGGCTGGGGGGCATGGCCATGGTGGATGGGGTGCCTGCGGGACATGTGCAGGGTAGGCCCCTGTGGTGTGCGCCACCTTCATGGGCCGTGGAGGGTGTAGAGGGAACACCTGGGAGGACCCACACATGCAATTCACGTGTGGTGCTCCCCGCGCACCCCTGGAATACACGTACCCTGATGGAATCGCGTGTGATACTTCCTGCGCACCCCTGAAATACACGTACCATGCTGCTTTTTCGTGTGATACTTCCCACGCACCCCTGGAATACACGTACCCTGATGGAATCACGTGTGATACTTCCCGCGCACCCCTGAAATACACGTACCCTGCTGATTTTGCGTGTTAACTTCCCGCGCACCCCTGGAATACACGTACCCTGATGGAATCGCGTGTGATACTTCCCGCGCACCCCTGAAATACACGTATCCTGCTGATTTTGCGTGTGATACTTCCCGCGCACCCCTGGAATACACGTACCCTGATGGAATCGCGTGTGATACTTCCCACGCACCCCTGAAATACACGTACCCTGCTGATTTTGCGTGTGATACTTCCCGCGCACCCCTGGAATACACGTGCCCTGATGGAATAGCGTGTGTTACTTCCCACGCACCCCTGATGTACACGTACCCAGGACAATCGCGTGTGGGACTTCCCGCGAACCACTGAAATACACGTTCCCCGCTTGGCGTTTGCTGTTTGCCAGCCCTGTGAACTGGTCCAGGGTTAGCGCAGCCCTTTGCAATGATTTGGGGATTGTGAAGGCTTTTCCTTGCGCGAGGGCATTCTTGGGGGCGTAACTGGCGCTGCTGCAGGCTCGCTGCGCCACTCTGCGCCACGGCTGGTTTCGGAGGCTAAAATCCATGAATACGCTGTGCGATGAAAAGGATTTTTTCGCACGCGGCTGGCGCAGTGTATCGCACGGGGACACTGTGCGCCAGCCGCGTGTGCCATTTTTGTGCGAATTTCTATGAATTACCCTCTTAATTGGAATCTTGCAAACGAGATACTCTGGATTTGCTGGAAGCTCTTGCTTTGAAAGGCCATGAAGCCTGAACAGAAAAGCTTCCATTTTGTTTGAACCAGGTCCATTACTTTGGCTATCATATTTCCACAGGTGAGAAATACTTGTCTAAAGATTGAATTATTGCGTTAATGCAAGTACCAAATCCGAAAACAAATGAGAGAATTTCATGTGATGGGTAGGCAATGCTAACAGTGGATTATGGTCAATGATTTATTTGTAAAACTCCCACCAAAGCTAATTTAGTATTCAAATACTAAACCTGTTCCATTGATCTGCGAAGAAGATGATTCATGGGATCACATCACTTCTCGCTGGGCGGAACTCTTCCCTGTGAGGCTAGGGAGATGAGCGTGCTATCTAATATTCCCCCTAGGGGTGGCAGAACGATGGACCTCAAATGGAGAGACTCCCCTCATGTGGACAAGGACTCCTGTTCCATAATGGAACTCCCTAACTCTCCTGCCCTTGACACCAGGAAACCCATAAAGTCTGCTGGGAAACTGTCTTAAAGCACTACTGTATGGCATTGCAATACTCCTTCCTTTCTTCCTGTAAATATTGATACCATCAAGACCAGGATGTCTAACATTAAGAATATACAATTGACACAAATAAAGAACTGTAACAATCAGGGAAGTGAACCTCCTGATTGTGACAAGCTACGGTTGAGAAGTGAACTTCCAGTTGGAATTGCAGTTGTTTTTTGCAGGCCGATGCAGATCAGGCCTGACTGGAAGCTGGACCTTGTGGAGGTGGACAGAGCGGTTCATTATCTGCACCAACACCATCTAGCCAGGGATCCCACAGAGCCAAAGTACGGCAGCAGGGAGCAGAAAGAGAAGCAGAGAGAACGTTCCATGGGAACGCATGGACCCAACACCCCAGGACGAAACAGTGAAGTGGCTCCAAAGCAGAGAGGTAACGGAAGTCAATGGGAGACCCGTTAGGGGATTGGGGAAAGGTGCTGAAGCTAAAGAAGGCATTGGGAGTAATCTTCCTCATCTCAGTAACTATATCCAGAGTATCAAATGGGAAGAAAGCCTCGGGAGAAATCTTGCTCGTCTCAGTAATTGTCTCAAAAGTACCAAATGTAAAGAAGTCATAAAGAGTAATCTTTCTCATCTTAGTACTTGAGCCAGAAGTACCGAATGGGATGAAGACATCATGAGTAATCTCACTTGTCTCACTAATTGTGTCAAGATTATTGGAAGGAAAGAACGCCTCTTGAGTAATCTCTCTTGTGAGTAATCTCTCTCATCTCCAGAAATGAGATAGAAGTATCAGGTCTGAAGATTACATCACTAGTGATCATCCTCGTCTCAGTTGTGTCAAAGAGAAAAAGAATATATCGGAAGTACTCTCCCTCAACACTCTATCATGAAAAGAGACATTCAGGCTAGAGAGTCCCATGAGAACAATCTCCTTTGTTGCAGTGTTAGAAGAAAGCAAGGACACTACAGGAAGAGTTCCCCTTGTTTTCACCAACAACAATGGGGGAAAGAAAGACAGGAAATAACTGTGTTTTGGAAACAAAACTAGTTTTTGACTTTGAAGCAAGCCCTAAGAAAAGCCTGGAAAGAATTGCAAAGGTTGATAAAAACATTTGCATAAAATTATCCAAACTTTGCTAAAGGCTGAACCAACTGAAACAGGAGAAGGGTGTCATTCTCCTGGTTCTTTCTCCTAAATTGTTGAATCAGAAACTAAGGCAAAAGGGTTACCAAGCAGCATCTTGGAGGCTGAACATGTCTACCAGGAGGAGATAACAGTTGTTGAACTGTTGGACCAGGCGAAGGGAGTCATTCTCCTGGTAATCTATACAAGTGCAGAACTTTAACTATTACCAGAGACTAATAGAAATAGACTGCTTGGACTGATCCCATTGCACCTGGACATTGAAGTCGTTCTATTGGTGCTAGTTATGTAAATATCTTTTGCTACTGGTAGGACTAGAGTAGGTTAGTTTGGACAGAGGACAGGCCGTTTGAGTTTGACAATCACCCTGATGACGAGCATCCATTCTTTAGTTAGATTTGGAAAACCCTTTAGCGATAGGGGAGGATAGACCTTTTCCACTATTATTTTAAAGATTGTTGTAAACATGCCACCCCTTTTTCTGACTCCTTACTCCAGCATGACACATGAGGCATTTCAAAAATTAACCAAGAATTGTCAAAGGCTTCTGCCTTAGGTCTGCAAAATTATTAGACATTTTTCACTCAATATTGTTAATGAACGTGACTTTTTTTACTGGTAGTATTGACTCAAATGCCTGGTGACAAGCACCTCCCTATTGTCTTTTCCACTTCCACCTTAGATCATGTGGCTGAAGGTTTACCACATTGTTTAAGCAGAGCTGCAGCAACGGCGAAATTAGTGGAACAAGCGGTCACACTAATTCAGGGAAATCAGGTTTCTGTAGCAGCGCCTCATGCGTAGAATTACTTCTTCAAGGTAAGATCAATTATAACTAATTCATTTTAAATCAGATACAAGACATTATCTCTGCTGCTAATGAAACTATAACTTGCAATTATATTTCGACTCCTGCTTCTTTACTACTGATGGGGCGCCACATTATTTTTTGTTAGCAACTGAACATATTTTGACTCACATAATTGATTTAAAAGGTACATGACTGCAGGACCCTGAAATAATTAATTATGTTCATTGACAGGGTTTGTGTATGGAATAATACGGACAAATGTGGGTTACACAGTTTGTAATTTTAAGCCCTGGAAGCTTATTGACTCTCAAATGTCAATTTTTCTCAGGTTGCTGAGCTGATTGCTCTTACCCTGCCATACCCACTAGCTAAATATAAATCAGCCACCATTTAAAATTATTCCCACTATTCCTATGGCGTTGTTCGCGACTTTGGATACTATGGAAGCAGCAGGACAACCTGATATCAGCAGGTATCACCATATTTAACAGTATTTTTTAGTTCTGCCAGACAATAGTGAAAAGCAAGGGGCATGATATGTCAGGAATAGTGGATGCAATAAGCAGTTCTTTAGCTGATTATACAGCATGAACTATAGTGCTAAAGGTCCTCTTGCACCTAGCAATGCCCTTATCTGTGTATCATTGGAACAATCACTGATTGCAATACTTTATAGTTTTGATTGCAACACTTTATAGTCTGGCTGCACTGCAGGATGTAGCGCTAGATCAACAAAAGTAATACCAGTCTACAAGGAACTGTAAGTTGCATCTAATCAGCTTTGATGTTGTCAAGATGGCTGTCTAGTAGTGTCCCTGGTTCTCCCTTATCTCGACAGACTGGCTCATCAGTGGCCCATTCCAGTAAAGGTGAGACAATTTCTGTAACTAACCAGGAATGGTTTGAATGTTATTGGCCTACAGTTGCTCAGAATTTTTGTCCGGTTTGTGTGGCCTATAACATGGAAACAACTATAACGTCTTTGACTTCTACACATTCGTTACTGGATAGGTCTCTTCCTGAATAAACAGATAGACATTAGGCAGCTGCCCAAATGTCTTACTTTTGAATTCTGTCTTGTTATGGTTGACAATGTTTTCAGGGTGGTGTGAAAGTCTCCTCCAAGGTGGCCAGGGTAAGGCAGGCACTTCCTGATCTTCCGGATCGCATGGGAGGGGCCCAGGAAAATGAGATGACTTTGTGGGATGAGACATAGGGCCTCATTACAACTCAGGCGGTAAGGGTTTTACGGCGGCGTAAACAGCGCCGACCCTTACCGCCTGAATACGAGGTCCCTTAGCGCCATGGCGGACTTAACACCTGCTTTTAGCAGGTGTTAAAATCCATGGCGCTAAGGGACCATGGGGTTAATTACGCCACCGTAGGAAGGGAAAATGGGAAAATGGGGATTTACCGCCCCGCCAAGGTTGGAATGGGGCGGTAAGTCCGCCTACCACCATGGCGTAAACATAGTTTACCGCATGGTGGTAAAGTCACGGCCCAGGCGGTAACTTACCGCCTGGGTCATAATGAGGCCCATAGTATGTGTCTTCCTCAAGGAAGGGAATAACCTTAATACAGGAATATGTAATGGCTTGTTGTTAGAGAGAGCTTTATTTTCTTAAACTGACTGTCGGAATATGAAAGAATATGTCCATGAGCAGTTATATTCTGAAAGTCAGAATAAAGGCTCTTAAAATTACTGATACTGATTCCAAGATGGCGGCAGAGAGGAGAAGACGTGCCTGAGGTGGCTCCGCTCTCCCTCCCGCGCCAATAAAGCAAGGCAGTAAAGCAGATTCCTCGCCTAACAGAAGCAGAAGATCGGGGATGGTGGACAAGAGAAAGAACCAAATCTGCAGCACAGAGCGCACCTGAGGAGAGGACCGAGAAAAGAAACACCCAACGGGTCCCAGGAGAGGCCATCCCAGGGCCGCCGCACTTCCATAAATGGATGCTGGAACCATCCATCGACGGCATCGGCGGCAGCAGGAAGAAGCAGAGGCCCAGCACAAGGGCGCACCAGGTACGGAGCCGCAGACGTGGACGGAGAATCAGCCCGCCGAGAGAAGGGGAAACGCACGCAGAAGAAGGACAGCGGATAGCCGATCGGAGAGATGGGCTCCCTTCCCTCCCATGGACCGCAGACACCACGGGCTCGGCTACGCGTACATCGCCGGCAGCAGTGAGACCCACGAGAGCCGCATAGACCCAGAGGTAACGCGGACCGCCCAAGCGGGGAGGGGGTGCAAGGGAGGCGGCTTGCTTGGCCACGAAGATTAGAAGCCAGAGGGAAGTAGCACCCCCCCTTATGCCTTGTAATACAGAGGGGAGGCGCTTCCACCCCACCCCCACCCCAGCGAAAACCAAAGCGGGAGAACCCCGCACCATGCACACTACAACCCCCGGAGCAACATACGGTGACAACAAGGCCTCCCATACCAAAGAGAGCAGGGATGACACCCCAGAGAGGTGACCCCACAAAAGAAGCGTGGAGGAGGGGAGAAAGAGCGGCGCACGGCAGAATTCAACGGGCGGGACACAGAAACAACAAAGTGGACACAGAGGCCCAGGCCATGAGATAATACAGGCCAAAGAACACCATGCACAATAAGGGGCGACAGAGGGGGAGAAACAGGACACAGGACACCAGAGGAGCAAGCCACACTGGTGCAGGACAAGTAAGCCAGAGCCCTAATAAGTAGGAGAGCAGAAACAAGAAGAAAGCGAGACCGCTGTAACAAATACAACACCTCTCGTGGATACGATTACAGTAGGAAGAACCAAAAACGACACTAGGGACCCAAGACTGCACTGCATTGCCAGGTGGCACCGAGAGATCGAGTACATTGGGACAAACCCGGTAAGGTGAAACAAGTATCAGCCAAAGTAAAACAAGGAACCATCTGCACCTATGTCCAAGTCCAGGGGGAAGCAACAATAAGGGAGCCAACAGACACCTCAAGGGGAGCCTGACTAAAATCTCCCGCAACTCTGGGGTGCAGACCATACAACACAGGGGAAAAAAAAGAACCAAGAGGAACATGCAGCCAATACGGAGACGCAAAAGTCAAACACAGAGATGGTGACAAAAGAGGATATGAGGGCATGGTTCGGGGAACTGCAAGCACAATTCATTACCACAGTGCAAACCCAATTTGAGACAATGAAGGGTGAAATGAAGGTGGCAATACAAGAACTAAGGACAGAAGTAACAAATATAGGCGAGCGAACAGATACCCTGGAAAAAGTGGTGCAAAACCTAGAAGAAGTGCAACAACACGCAGAGGCCCAGGAACGCTTAATATGCCTGACACACAATCTCGAAGTACAGAGTGAAGATTTAGAAAATCGTTCAAGGCGGTCAAACATAAGGATAAAAAATATGGTGGAAACAATTGAAGAAAAAGACTTAAAAGATGCAGTCCAGCAAGTATTCAAGGACATGTAAGATGGAAAAGAAGATCAGGATGTGCCAATAGACAGGGTACATAGAGTAGGCCCAATGAGAACGGGAGAACCGGGCGCAAGACCTCGCGACGTCCTGGTAGCGCTCACATCATATCCCCAAAAAGAACAAATCCTGCGACGAGCAAGAACAATGGAACATATCCGCATGAATGTACAGGACATCCAGCTATAACAGGATTTAGCGAAATCAATGCTATTGAAACGAAGAGACATGGGCCCAGTAGTGCAAGAGCTAACAGCGAAACAAATTAGGTACAAATGGACATTCCCGTTTGGACTACTATTCGTATGGGACGGTAAGCAATGCAGGATAACAACATGTGAAGAAGGAATACAAATAAACCAAATTCAGGACCAGGAGAGAGACCACCATGACAGAGAAAGGGGAAGATCGATCTCAAGGACATCCACATGGGGATGGATGACGAATGATAGAAGAACAAACCGACAACAAAGAAATAGGAGCACGGCAGACAGCGGAAGGCTCCCAACTGAGGAGGATCACACCCCAGAGTAGATCCTCCATCCTGATCTTGCATGACCAAGAGAATAGCGAGCAATCTACACAAACCAAGTCTGGAGCAATCTACACAAACCAAGTGCGGGGAGGGGGTGCTCCCAGGGTACAAAATGGAATCAAGAAGGGTTTTAGGACATCCAACAACTTATCCCTGAGCTGATTGAGGCCATGGCGCAGAAGGCTATACGCCAAGGCGATCATAGGAACCAAAGCCCTCCTCAAGGGAGTTATGGGGGGCAGGGGGCATGGATGCCTCGCAGTTCGGGGGAGGCAGAGTTGGAAGGGGCGGGGAGAAAGGACAGCATATATCCATTGCCTAACAGAGTATCACAACTAAAAAGCCAACAACTCAAGGTGGGATGGGGCTAAAGATACTGACATACAATGTAAGGGGAATGAATTCCCCGGTCAAGAGGAAGAAGCTTGAACATTTCCTGGGGCAGGGAAAATACAAAATGGTAATGCTACAGGAAACCTACATTAAAGCACAGGATAGGGGTAAGGTTAGACTAAAAGGTTATAATCAAATTGTACAAGCCAACACCCAAGAAAAGAGAGCGGGGGTACTGATTGCCTTCAGGAACACAGTGAATGCGCAGATAATTCGGACAAAAATAGACAAACAGGGCAGATATGTCCTAGTGAATGCGAAATTAGAGGGCCACCCCATCACGATAGCGGCACTTTATACTCCAAATACAGGACAGGGGGGGTTTCTTAAGGATTTGTTAGATAAACTGGAGCAGTTTGCAGTAGGGGAGATAATATTGGGAGGGGACATGAACAAAGCTTGGGACCCAAACTTAGATCAGCCCCACGACAACAGGGTCAGGAAACTCCTTCCAAAACTCTGAGACAGAAAATGAATAATTTAGCACTGGAGGACATCTGGAGACATTTGTATCCTACTCAAAAAGGATACACATACTTCTGTAACATCCACAACACAATGTCCAGGATAGATTACCTGTGGGTCTCGACCGGTCTACTGGGTAGGATAAAACAAGCAGAGACGGGCTCTATCACGTTATCAGACCATGCCCCCTTGAGGGCAGACCTAACACCAACCCAAAACTGCTCAGAACCACGGAGGTGGAGAATCCCAGAGGAAATAATCAGAGACCGAGTACTAGGGAACACACTCAAGGAACACATGTTAGAATACCTCTCAAATAATACCCTCCTAGAAATATCTAAAGAAACCCAATGGGAAACATTTAAGGCAGTAACAAGGGGCCACCTGATAGCATTAAAGGCACAAAGGGATAAACAGAATCGCAAATGGGAAGAGGAGCTAGAATCAAACATAAACGCAATTCACACAGAAATGGCCCAGAAACCAACAATTAAACTGCAAAGGTTCCTGAGACACCTCCAAGGACAGCTGGAATCCCTCCGCACCAGAAGGGCGGAGAGAGACCTATTATATATGAAACACTGGTACTACATTAAGGCAAACATAGCAGACAAACTCCTAGTGAGACAGCTTAGAGGGAAGAAGCAAAAACAGACAGTAAAGGCATTAATAAATGAAAAAGGGCAAGTGAAGACACAAACATCAGAAATTGGGGACATCTTTTGGCAACTCTATCAGAATCTATACTCCTCGGAACATCCAGATGAGGGACAACAGAGATCCTACTTGGAAGGGGCCTCCCTCGCGAAAATATCAGAGGAGGAGAAGCAGCAATTAGATAAAGAAATCACGGAAGAAGAAGTGAATTTAGCTATTAGAGATCTCCCGAAGAATAAGACCTCGGGACCGGATGGCTACACAGCACACTTTTACAAGAGATACATGGTCATAAGAGCCCCCCTCCTTACTAACCTATTTAACCCATTCAAAGAGAGAGGTAACATTACCCAATCGATGAATGAGGCCAAAGTGTTGGTCTTCCACAAACAAGGGAAGGATCCACAATTTCCAAGCTCATACCGCCCGATTGCGCTAATTAACTTAGATGCTAAATTATATACCAAGATTTAACAAAAAGATTGGCGCCACTTCTCCTAAAACTAATCCACCAAGACCAGTCAGGATTCGTCCTGAATAGGCAGACACATGACAACATCAGAAGAGTGTTTCACTTGATGGAAAAAATAGGAACGCAAACCCCGGCCATAGCACTGGCACCCGACGCGGAAAAATCGTTCGACCGTGTCGAGTGGTCACTTCTCTTCCTCATATTAAGACAGATGGGTATGGGAGATCCCTTTATAAATATGATACCGGCGAATTATAGCTCCTCAACAATACAAATAGCAGTGAACAGGGAACTATCAAAGAAAACCCACATAGAAAGGGGGACAAAACAGGGGTGCCCACAATCCCCACTTTTATACACAATATTCTTGGAACCCTTGCTATCCTGAATAAGACACAATCCGACCATCAAAGGTATAGACATGGCAGGTCATTTGCATAAGGTTGCCGCATATGCAGATGACATGCTTGTGATTCTGGGGACCCTGAGAAATCCCTCCCAAACCTTCTGCAGGAGATAGACATTTGGCACTTTATCGGGACTGACAATTAATAGGCAAAAATCTGAAGTCCTGACACTGGTGGGAGATGATGCGCACATCCAATCACTCGCATTGACGTTACAGTTGAAAGTGGCGAAGGGAGAGGTAGGGTACCTGGGGATCACTTTGACAGGAAGCATGGATAAAGTGTATGCCCAAAACTATCCCCAACTCCTAGAAAAAATCAAACAGGACTTACTGAAATGGAACCCATAATCGACATCATGGTGGGGTAGAATTACTGCAGTCAAGATGACCATATTACCCAGACTCATGTATCTCTTCCAGGCCCTACCAATTAGAGTCCCTCCATCCTTCTTTAAATCGCCGGCAAAATTGATACTAGCATACATATGGCAGAATAAGACCCCCAGAATATCAAGAGCGGTTCTAATGGCTTCCAAAAATATTACGAAGCAGCCCAATTATGGGTGTTAAAAGAATGGATATCGGATAACTCACAGAAGATTTGGGCGGCACAGGATAGAGTGGTTGGGACAACCACACCAGACATCTTCTGTGGCTAGTGAAACAGTATAGACACCCCAATGTCCAAATTAGCGAAATAATGAAGGCGACCTTAGGGGTCTGGGATAAGGCAACACAGAAAGGCTCTCTAACAAAAGATCTAGCCCCATTTATGCCACTATTTAAAAACCCAGAATTTCCACCAGGACTAGAACAAGGGGCATACAAGAAATGGGAGGAGGCGGGATGCAAAATGGTGGGAGACGTGTACCAGGTGCTACAGATACGACCCTTTGAGGAATGTATGGAGTTAATGAATTTATCTGCGTCTGACAAATACAGATATGATCAGCTCCACCACTGGCTGAACACCCCCAGAATTAAGAATGCAGCAGTAAGGGAGCTGACACCATTCGAGTCATATATCATGACACACACGGGGACGAAAAAGTTTGGCTCAAAAACATACAAATTCATAAATACCTCAACAGAGGAGGTAAAATGGCAATATATAAAAAGATGGGAAAGGACATTAAAAACCACCCCAGCAAAGGAATGATGGGAATACGTATGGGGGGCAATACATAAACTCACGAGAGCAATACAGACCAGAGAAATGTGGATGAAAATACTAATACAGTGGCACTACACGCCAGAAAGACTCCACGCGATGTTCCGAAACTCACCAAATTCATGCTGGAGAGAATGTGGAGAGACGGGGGATTGGAGACACATATGGTGGGACTGCCCAGCCCTCCAACCCTACTGGACAGAAAAAAAAAGACACAGATACAGTCAATGTTCCCAGAAATGGGGGACCTGGGTGAAGAAGTGTGGCTATGCGGACTGTGGGACCAAAGGGAAAAAACATTTAACACGACACAGAGACGCAACTTCATGGGATTATTGATAGCAGCATGGTTGGAGGTAGGCCAAAAATGGAAACAGAAACATCCACCCCAGGCAATAGACTGGACACGCAGAATCTGGTCACATTTGGCAATGGAGCGCTTAACGTACATTATCCAAGGGGAAGCCCATAAATTCAGAGAAGACTGGGGCGGAGTTTGGGAATGTCTACAAGGAGACTATATGCAACAATGGTGCCCACATAAAATATGGATACTAGACTTATTCAATTAAGGCGAATGGAAAAAACAATGGAAGTTGAACTAAATAACCTTTCCGGGGGAGGGAGGGAAAAGGGGGAGGGCCAGGAGGGGGTTGAAATGTTTAAGCTGACTGTAATATGTCAGAAAATCAATAAAAAATTACTGATACTCATAAACATGAACGCCTTACCACTTTAAATCCTGAGAAACCATACTCTTCTTTAAAGTCAAATAATTCATGTAATCCATATAGTACTTTGGAGAATATTGATAAGATGAATGATGAATGTGGTAATGATAATTTCGCTAAGAAAACTGAATTTAACATTATGGACTATATGTCCCAAGAAATCCAAAGCAATGGGATAAAGAACATGACTGCAGAGACACAGGACTGCAGGTTGCAGTTAATTAGGAAAAATGACCCCCAACGAGGAGGACTGGGAGGAATCAAAAGCCCTGTTAGGTACAGGCGATAGGAGAGAGCAGTAGTAGAATGTGGAGTAGCTTTTCCAACTCTGCCTGGCAGCAGAAGCAGAAGTTAGATGTGAGTAGAGACACCGGGAACACAGCGGTGTGTAATTGGAATGCTGGTCCTGAGAGGGTCTACCAGGCTTGCGTTTGCAGCTGCAGAGGGCTTTTTGCAGCTTTTCCCAGTGTTAGATGAACAGTGGTGGCAGGAGAGCTCCAAAATTGCCAGAAGTGCGTTGCGATGAGCTGCAAAGAGGAGGTTTCCAGGCCGTTCAGGGAAATCAAAGCCGCAGACCTGGAGGTAGCGAGGCAAGCAGACGTGCATGCCAGACCCGGTTAGTTCACTTTTACATTGTGACCCTGGTCCACTCCGTAACTGCCCGCTAGTCCGATCCAGGGATCTTACTCTCAGAATTTAGATCAACAAAGTAGCGTTGCAGAGGAAGACGTCTTTTGAATACCGAACTAATGTAAAGCAGATACATTTTACTGTTGTAAACCAAGCTGACATAAAGAGGCTCAGAGGGCAGAATAAGAACTTAATTATCATACTAGAGGTGTTTATATTCAAAGAAACCCGTCAAAAGATGGGTTCAAGTCCTAGGCAAATCTGCATTTTTTTAATGTGTAATTGTCGACACAACAGATACCTATTTTGTGACCATTACAATATAGCAACGGATACTGTATTCTCGCAAATGGTATATTTACCTGTGCGCCAAATGGCTTTATTTGTCAGATTATAGAGTGATTGCTTCCATTTTATACAAAATTACAATGTCCAGTCAATAGGTTTATTCTTAATTATTCATGTATTTCTCTTATTTTACAATTTTCTAAAATAAAGGATATGTTTCTTTTTGTTTTATAATTGTCACAACATTGTATCTCTCTACTTCACTTTTCTTTCTCTCTACACGTGTTTCAACATATATTTAAAATGGATCTTCAGGAGAGAATCTATAAACAAAATCATATATCAAAGACAATGTTAGCAATTTACTTGATTCATCACCCTTTCTTTTAATTCCTTTTTGGCTAAACATACTGTGCCGTAGATTTATTATAGTTACTCATCCTGCTCTTAATTCTGCACATATTTGTCTGTAAAGAGACTTGATGTCTGCTGTATTTGTCTCTTCATCCCTTGCTGTTCATTTGCACAGCTGGATCAAGACTTTTAAAGTAATCAATTCATGTATTGATTATTTATCAAGTAAAGTAATATGTTTTTTTGTCCAATAATAATTCACCTATTAATTTGCAAGAATATCACTTTCACATATGTGCTTAAACCCGTAATGCTTTCCAATGTATTCCAATCCTGGTTGGAGATGCTGTTACCTAATGTTTTCTATGGTCTGATGCTGCTCAATATTCTTCTCATGAAATAAGCTTCCAACTTTACAGACCATTTTCTGTTTACATAGTTATTTCATTTATTTAAAAAAAAAAAAATATTAGCATTTAGTTTCTATAGAACCTTTTTGCCATTACATAGGCTTATGAAATCAACAATTAGAAAATATACAATTATGAAAGAAAAATCATCGAATTAATATAAAATAAAAAATAAAAGATCCAGTAAGGGAAAACAAAAAGCAAAACCACAAGGAGGAATGTCTGCTGCTTTTGAGCAAAAGAACACCATTCCCTTCTAAATGACATGTTACACGGAAAGCCATATTCTTTAAATAAACTTTTGACTTTTCTGCACAACAAGACTCCAAGCTTGGAGAATCATTTCCTTACCTTTGTAATGGAGATTTGCTTGTCCCTTACACCGCCATTCCGCAATGTTATTTTGCATGGCGGCCTTATATCCGCGAGCGCAGTGGTGCCATCACTCTTATATATGCAATGACGTCATCACGTTTTCGTGTGCCGCAGCAGTTATGGTTTTCACCTTTTCTAATTTGTATATAAACGAAGAAGTGAACATTTTTGTTTTTCCCGGACAAAAAGTGTACTCGATCTTAGTGTGCTTGATTGTCATCTTGCCTATCATTCTAATATTTTACATAGAATGGGGATTTATTATTTTTTATTTTTTAGAGTTTTATCCTGACACTCCTTGGTAATAAGTTAATACAAATAAAGAACTTGGGCCTCATTTCTTTACATCGGTGCTTTTAGTCTTTGTTTCCTGTTGTACTTTTATTAATACCTTTCCGCTTGTTGGGAAATCTCTATATTACCTTTTGTGCCAGTTCTCCTGTACCATTTTAAATCTGAACATATTTCTAGACTTTACCAAAGGGCAGTAGAGATATTTCATCTGAAATATTTGTATTTTACCAACAATCTTTCATATCGGGTTACAACCAATAGGACATTTCACTGTCCGAAGTTAGACCTGTGAAACAGGTATCCATAAAACAAATCCAGTTGGCCTCTTTTCTTCTTAAAATTAGCTCCCTGCTTCCACCTCTTGCTGGTGCCTTTACCTTTTCCAATCTGAAGAACCTTATCAAGTCTATCTAATTTTCGTTATTTATTTATTTATTTATTTATTTATTACATTTGTAAAGCACACTGCAGCCTGCGGGCATTGAGGCGCTGTAAACGGTGCGTAGGAAGACTTGATTAAGGGTTACACAAAAGCCGCCCAGAAGTGTTCTTAGACATGAATACAGTGTCGCATATGCAAAAGTCCTACGTTGCGGACAAAACAGGCACATTTATATGAAGAGACTAGTCTTGATGACCTTGTGAAAGGCAGAATGAGAGTCAATTTGTCTGATATGCGTTGGAAGGGAATTCCAGAGGGTGGCTGCCATGGTGGGGAAGCTGGTGCCACCAGCACGGACTCTGCGGGTATTTGGCACAGTGATCAAGTTGGAATAAGCCACTCTGGATTGCCTGGATGCACGGGGTTTAGAGAATCTCTGGACGAGATACTGGGGGGCCTGATCGTGGAGACACTTGTGCGTGAGGGCAAGAGTTTTGAAGATGATTATTTCCTTAACCGGTAGCCAGTGGACCTGATGCCTAAGGTCAGAGATGTGGTCCCTACGTGATAGTTTTGGACTAGTTGAAGTTTAGCAAGGTTTTTACCCGAGGTCCCTATTAGAAGGGCATTGCAATAGTCCAATCTTGAGCCAATTATTAGCCTGGCGATTGTGAGGCAATTCTGTTGGGAGAGGTACAGTCTGACTGCGTTGAGAAGTTTGGAGTAATAGGCTGAGGAGGATACAATGGCATTGACTTGCCTATTCATGTTCAGATTCGGGTCCATGTAGACACCAAAAGTCTTGACCGTTTGGGAGACGAGGATAGGAATGTTATCTATGGTGAAGGAATTGTATTGCTTGTCCAGCTTGCCCAGGGTGGACGAGGAGCCAATCAGCAGAAGCTCGGTTTTCTTGCTGTTGAGACATAACCAGTTTTCTGCCATCCAAGATTGGATCGTAGAGTAGATGGAATTGAGCGTGTTCAGGTCGGACAGGTAATCCCCCAAGAGGGGTATAAGCACCTGAGTGTCATCAACATAGTTTGTGTATGAGATGCCCAGAGCGTCAAGGATCTTGAACAGCGGCGTCCTGAAGAGGTTGTAAAGGGTTGGGGTGATGCACAATCCCTGTGGGACGCCACATTGGATGATGCTCGGATCAGCGCATGAAGAGTCAGAGAAGACCTTCATTGCTCTTTCCTGCAGGAAAGAAGTTATCTAATTGCAGGCAGTGTGGGAGACGTTGGCTGTGGTGGCAAGATGGTGGCAGAGGGTCTTATGATCCACCAGATCGAAGACAGCTGATAAATCCAGAAGGAGGAGTAAAGTAGGTTTGCTTGCATCTCTGAGGTCATCCATCTGATTCTTGAGGTCAAGAAGTGCCGTTTCGGTGCCATGTCGTGGCCTGAAGCCTGACTGCCGAAGACCAAGAAGATGGTTTTCTTCGAGGAATTTGTTGCCATGGGGTATCTAGTATCTTTGTTTTAGATAGCTCTCAAATGCTCCAGTAGTCTTAATTGTAGGACTCTAATCGTACTTCCTATATATTATTTGTTGCAAACACATCTAATGCCGTACACCACAAATTTGCTGTTACAGTTTATAAACTGTGCCATTTTTTTGGTCTTTCCATTTGGTAGATCGAAATTCCTCATACCATTCAAAATTTGCAGACAGATTTTACAGTATCCACACCTATGAACTCCAACGGGTGTTTGTAATTCAAGAGGCTGCAAAGATTTTTAGGGGGCTCCGGTTTGAGGAAGCTTGGGCTGATCAGTTCTTTCATAGTTGGTGCTTTCTGAAAAGTGATTGTTGGTTTATCATTCAGATGTTTTTTTACATTTTCATCAGTTCTGAGAATATTTCAATGCTTTCTCAAGATTCCTTTGATTAATCGTGCATCGCTGCTATACATTGTTATAAAGTTTACTTTTGACATTTTGCCTGCTGTTTCAGGTTTATCTGTTAGCAAGAAGCTCCTTGAGATTTTGGTTGCTTTCTCCACTGCTCTGGCCAGAACTTTAGGTTGATATCCTCTTTGACTGAACTTTTTCTTGGTTGTTTCCATGGGTTTTGGAAAAGTTTCAGGTGTACTGCAATTTCTTTTCACCCTTAATATTTCTCCATAGGGTATGGTATTAATTATATGGTACAGATGATGGCTCTGCGCATGCAGAATACTGTTAACTGCTGTTGGCTTTATGTAAAGATCTGTGTAGATTTTATCTACTTGAGTAAAGAGTTCCAAATCCAAAAATCCATCTTTTTCTGGCTGTCTTTCAGAGTGAATTTAATATTGTAATTATTGTTATTTAGGTAGTTAACATAGTCTAGTAAGTTGGTACTTTCTCCGTCCCAGATCATTAGGAAGTCGTCAATATAGCAACCCCAATAAATTACGTTTCCATCTTCATTGAATGCTTGGTGCTTCCAAGCATGATTGAGCTCATAGTACCCCATAAACAGGTTTGCATGTGCAGGTGCTCATTTTGAGGCCATGACTGTCCCTTGGAGTGGACGGTAAATCTGTTTGTCAAAAGTAAAAATGTTATTACTCAATGCAAATTTTAACATTTCTATGATCATGATGTTCTGATTCTTGTACGAAATCGATCTTGATTTTAAGAAATACTCTGTACTTTCCACCCCTTAACATGTTAAATGCTTGTGTAAAGGATACTACATCCACTAGGCACCAGGGATATTTCTGAAACACAAAAGGGTGGTGGCCCTCCCCCTCCCACACCAAGTGGAAAGGGGGGCCACCCCTTGTTGCCCTCCCTGGGGGCAGATTTCTGCCCCCAGGCAGGAGTATATGAGGTGGCCCCCCATCCAATTGTAGGGGGGAGAGCCACCAGGAATATGTGTGCAGGCCCCCCAAAGGATGTGGCCTGCAGTTTAGGGTCCCCCTTGGGCAGATGGCCATAGGGGGCCTGTCCCATATATTTGGTGCCCCCCCCACCCCAAATGGAGGGGGCGTGTACCTCACGCAGCCATTCGTAGGAGGCCCAGGGAGGCCTGCATGAGGTTCCCCCCCACCCATTTGGGGTGAGGGGGGAGAGGGCCACCACAAAATGTCAGACAGGTCTCCCAATGGGTGGGGCAGTAGGTTTTGGGCACCCTGGGGGCAGAATGGCACACTATTGTGCCCATCTGCGCCAAGGGGAGTTTGGTAAACAAAGCAAAAATGTGAAAATGGTAAAGAGCATTTTAGGGGGGCTGTGGGGCACCTCAAAGCGCTGGGGATTTTTGTAATGGGAAGGGGTGGTGGCCCTCTGCCCGCCCACCCAAAATGGAGTGCAACCCTCCCTGGGGCAGATATCTGCTCCTAGGAAGGGACGCCTGACCCCAGGGAGGAGTGCATGACAGCCCCCCTTATCTGCCCCCAGGAAGGGCTAAATGAGATGCCCCGCCCCTCCATTTCTGGGGAGGTTGGAGTGGAGCACCCACCTTCACATTACAAAATCTCTCAGCGGTTTAGGGTGTCCCTCAGCCCCCCTAAAGTGCAGCCTGCCATTTTCAATGTTTTTCTTTGTTTACCAAACTTGCCTTGGCGCAGATGGGCACAATGGTGTGCCAATCTGCCCACAGGGTGCCCAAACCTTACTGCCCCACCCACCGGGGGGGCTTTCCCACATTTTCTGGTGGTCCTCTCCCCCCACCCCCAAATGGAGGGGGGTGTAGCTCACGCGGATGTTCGTAGGAGGCCCAGTTTTCTTCTTCTCATCATCTTATAACTTTTTCGCATCTGTGTTGTGTTCAATCACTTTTTTGCTCTTCTTTGATTCCTCCTTCGCTCTGGAAAGTCCTTTTTCTTCTTCTTCCAACCCTTAATTACACATGCTCTCTTTGCTATTTGCATTTATTTTTTAGGTGTAACCATTTGTTCAATTGTATGTGCAGTACTTGGGCAAAAACACCTTTTAAATGTAAACAAATGAATAAATGCAATCAATGCTTTATGTCGTAATACCAAAAGATTCCATAAGCAGACACAGTGAGACTCTATAAATTATGTGATACATACAATACAGACACAGTTAAAAAAAATGCAAAAAGCAAATGGAATGGTAACATTTTTTTTTTTATTTTCTATTTAACGTGTTATACAGCGGTACCAAAAACAGCTTTTCAGCACAACATTAAAACAAACATATATGTCCACCCCATCCTTCCCTTTGATCCCATTAGCATGTATTCAACAGGATACTTCCTCTCCTCACAGTCAGTTGTTTGCATAACAATTCCCCTCTTAGTATGCAGTTTCACCGCCCCAGGCTTCCACCCAATCCACCCTCAAAGTCTCACAGCCTGATCACAGCCAGCCAATCTCTCCTTCAAGTTTGCAAGCTTAGTCTTGAGTGGTCACCCACGCTATCCTCTCTAATCCCACTCCACTCAGTGCACACCTAGGGCTTTCAGTATCATTGCTACCTTTTTCCACATCACATTATAAAATATAATGCAGGGTTCGTTGTTCCATTTCATTAAGAGGAACCAAAGCTCTTTCTCCTCTATGTCATCACAAATTCCAGCTGCCTTCAGGGCCCTCTTTCTCAATACAAGCAGGGACTCGCACTTTGCCAAAAGATGTCTGGCTGTTTCAGACAAGATTCACTGCACAATCAGCAATAGCGTTGGTTTCGTGTGATGTTAATCCATACCACTGTGATTTCTAAGGTGTTAACCGTGTTCATTTTTAGCCTCAACTAGTCCCAATCCAGAGAGTTACCCACAAACTGCTGGAGATAAGCCAGTGGACCCTCTCTGTGCATGATGCATATACGAAACTGAGTGCCATTATTCTTAGCCTGGGGTTCACAAATTTGCAGCTCATGATGAAAAGCCACAACCTTATTCTTCATCTCAGCTTTGTAACGCTGTAAACAAAGCTTCAGTGGTCCTCCACAGACATAGAATGCCAACTAGTGTAGGCAGAGATACTTGTCATTGGAGTACTACATGGTATATATGGACCTTTGGTACATGCGGCTTCAAAAATAAGATGGTTTAGACTTCCAATTGGGGCTTTGGACAGTTTCCAATGGGTCCAACATCTTTTTAATAATGTGTTAGAAATCAACAAGATTCAACGGGGGCCATGATCAATGAGACGCGCGTATATTCATTGCGTGCCATAAAAATGTCTAAACAGCGAAAAACACCAAAGGGTTGTTTAATAGAAGCAAAACTATTAAAACAGGACTCTGTCTAGAACCATTTTTCTTTAGAACAGGTAAGAGAGTACGATGTCTAATCTCATCATAAGATAGGCAGAAAAACATGAAATGTAACAAATCCTCGGGTACCGCTAAAGTGAAAGTGTATAGTTCTCTCGTGAGAGGACCATTGCCCCATATGGCCTTTACTGAATTTAGTGGGATTACATCTAAATGTTGTAAACAACGCATTTGGTTGACTCAGCTCAGACAGGGATCAGCTTTCGGAATTCTGGAAAACAAGACCACATCATTGTCGTATATCAGCAGAGAAAACGGGCGACCACCCAGGACTGGACTATCAAGCACAATTTTTAAATTTCTCATGAAGAAATAAATGAATGAATACACATTTGCCTGATCACGAAGAGGGTTGTTTTAACAGTATGAAATTTAGCTTCAGCAAAGCAGAGGAGCTTTAACATTGCAAGAAATTGAATTAAGATTATTTTCAATTAATTGCAATATTGTATATGAAAATACAGATCACTGCTGCATGCAGATACGACTGCAGACAGTACTGGCCCTACTGTTGATGGCACTCATGCACGTGTGTGCATAACACTGAGATACTCTCCACTAATGTGTGCCAGCAATGCTGAGATACTGGCCAGGAGGGGATAATACTAAGTAATCGTGCCTGTCACACTCTGATACTTACTGGTTACTGGCGTGTGCTAGTTGCGCTGAGATATTGGACATGCTGAGATAATGCTCAAGTATGTGAGGGGGTCCCCAGCGTTAATTCTCAGAGTGGGGTTACGCACATACATCTGGAATAGTCACACTGATATACTGGTGTTTGCTGGTCCCACTAGGATGCTGCCCCTTGACTTAGACTGGCCGCACTGGGATACTGCACGCTGATTGGTACTGGATGCATGGGAGAAGTGGTCATGTATACCAGCAGAACTACACTTTGAATTATGTCAACATGAGACGGGCTAAATTGAAACACTCTTCTGCATGTCTCCCACTGTGCGTCACAGCATGCAAGGCAGTTCACATGGGCTCACCCCATCATTTAAAATATTCCAACTTCCTTGCAAATGGTTTGACCACATGAATTTCTCCTCCGTCCTATCACAGCAAACCTCCCTTAAGCTCTTGTATGAAAGCAATCTAAAAAAGTGTGCGCCGACCTTTTCTTTGGCACACTCCACCGAGGCCTAGAATATGCTTGGAGTCGCTGGCCCGTCTTCCTGTCAGGTCGCCATGACGTCGGTTCCCAATTCCCCGCCAGAGTGATTTCTTGAAGGATTGTGGGTCTCCTCCATTGACCCATAAGTTTCACTTCCACTGCAATTTCTCTTCAATTAACCCCCGACCCGCATGAAGTTTCAAAAAATGGACAATTCAGCCTTCGGACACGTAAGATGATGCTAGGTTTACAGGCTTTGTCTGTGGGTCTATTCCAGAGAAGCACTGAGAAAGGGCCCATTTCACTAGCTAAGACACCTCGGCCACACTCCACATAGGCTACAAGGACCAGTGACTGTACAGTTCTCACAAACTAAACGTTTGGCAAGTCATGATGGTAAATACATGAATGTTAAACTAGTCTCAGTGAATTCTGCATTCTTTTTGTTATTAACAGCCTAGTTTAGAACCACACAAATATGATGTAGTCCCTAAATTACTTGAAAACCAGCCATGGGGCTTTTATGCAGACAACTGCCTGGGCAGGGCTTTAAGTGGGCCGGAC
Source organism: Ambystoma mexicanum (assembly GCF_040938575.1). Classification (NCBI taxonomy): domain Eukaryota; kingdom Metazoa; phylum Chordata; class Amphibia; order Caudata; family Ambystomatidae; genus Ambystoma; species Ambystoma mexicanum. The sequence continues at coordinate 286,442,391 of NC_090932.1, read as the reverse complement.
AGGCCAGGGCCAGGCCCCGGCAGTCTCCAGAAATGGCTCCCGAGCCGGGGCCCACCCCTGACTAGCCCCAGCCAGCTGACACCTCTGGTAGCCCGGGCCCATCTCCCTTTTGTTTCGAGGAACTAACTAGTCATCACACAGAATGATGCTGGGTGATGACTAGTTACTGGAAAACAAAAGGAGAGACTGGGTCCTCCAGCCCTCCTCCTGTTTCAAGTAAAGACCTTTCATTCAAGGAGCCAGTGATGAAAGCGGGCTCCTAGAATGAAAGGGCTGCCTGCGGCGTGCGAGCTGGGGCATTCTGGTGTCACACCTTTTGTTTAAAAGTAGGGGCTGGGCGCATCAAAGGTAATAATGCCAGAGTGCCCCAGCTCCTGCTTTTACCAGCTGCCCCCCAACCCCCTTAATCGAGGGGGGGCTCTCGTTAGGGGGCGTGTCCTTAGGCCACACCCCCTAACTAGGGCCCCACCTCGATTTCCAATCCCACTTAAAGCACTGCGCCTGGGCATATACCTGAACAGATGAATGGCCAGTCAGCCCCCAGGCTTAATGCCGGCAACAGACGAACGTATTTGTATTTGTATTTATTTTATTTGTATAGCGCGCCTGGCCCAAGGGCATCTGGGCACATGTCTTAGTTACAATAACACAGTATACACTAAAGCAGATTTCCATAGATACATATGTACAAGAAGAGAATCACATATTATACATACAGAAAAGCAGAGAAAAAAGAGTAAGGCAGTGTTTTTTTTTTGTCGTCTTTGGTCTTGGGTGACTAGTCACAGCTTGACTTTACATTTGAATGAGTAGGGGTAGGGTTCGGTCCTGAGAGAGATAGGCAGTGAATTCCAAAGTTTGGAGGCAAGAACTGGGAAGCTCGCCCCGCCTGCTTTCTGCAGTTTGTTTCTGAGTATGGGTAGACAGTGAGTTTGGGTAATTCTCAGAGGGCAGGTAGATATGTGGTGAGTAAAGCGGTTGGCCAGATAGCTGGGGGCCTGATTGGTAACGCGTTTGTGAGTGGGTGCAAGTGTTTTCAGGGATATTTTTTGGGTCACTGATAGCCAATTTATACTTGGTGTCAGTGATATGTGTCGATCTAGAGAGATTTAGGGCTGCCCTGAGGGCATTATTTTGAGTAACCTGAAGTTTGTTGATATTGCGTTGGCTTGTCCTTAGGCAAAGAGCGTTGCAATAATCAGGTTTAGACATGACAAGGGTTCTAGCAAGGGTAGTGCAGTTAGCAGTACTTAGGAAAGGGCAGCACGCTGTGATGAGCTTGCATGTGTATGCAGAGGCTGAAATTACAGCATTGGTTTGTCTATTGAGCGATAGTGTGGGTAAATTCCTAACGTTTTAGTATCAGTGGAGACCTTGATGCAGTTGCCATCAATTTTACAGGCTTCAAATGAAGGATCAAGTCTGTTAAGTCGGTATTGGGACCCTAGGATGAGGAGCTCTGTCTTGTCATCATTAAGACAGAGCTAATGTTAAGCCGTCCACACCTGGATGACTTAATAAATATTTTTTAGGGCTTTATTGTCCACAGTATGGTCACCTGTGATAGGGATGAGTATCTGGGTATCATCGGCATAGTTGCTATAGGTGACACACAGATAGTCGAGCATGTCAAAAATTGGTTTTGTTAACACATTATAAAGTGTCGGCGAGACACAAGATCCTTGTGGCACCCCACATAGTACAAGTGACGGTTCGGCCAAGGCGGACGCGGAATAGACCCTCATGGACCTGTTATCCAAGAAAGCTCTGATCCAGGTGGTGGCTTTATCCGAAAAGTGGGCAGCTGTTTTAAGATGACGGCAGAGGATTTGGTGGTTGACCAGATCAAATGCCGCCGATAGATCAAGGAGTAGTAACAGGGCCAGTTTACCATTGTCTTTTAGATCCTCAATTTGTGTTTTGAGGTCAATAAGTGCCATTTCTGTCCCATGCCTAGGTCGGAAGCCTGATTGTCTGAGGCCAAGGAGTTTGTTTGATTCCAGGTAGTTCTGTATCTACAGGTAAACTGCACGGTCGAGGATTTTAAGCAGAAAAGGGACAGTGGTGATGGGCCTGTAATTTGTAGGTATGCTTGAATCTAATGTAGGTTTTTTCAGGAGTGGGATGCCCATGCATCCTTGAGGTTGTCAGGTACAATGCCCAAGTTGAAGGAGGAATTAATGAGAGCAGTGACGAAGGGGGCAAGTTCGTGTGCCGATTCCTTAATAATGGCAGCAGGGCACGTGTCACCCTGGCAGTTAGAGGGTTTGAGTTTGTTGATGATATTTTCGACCTCTGGGATAGTAAGTGGCGAGAAGCAGAATGGTGTATTTGTGTGTGTGTGATGGGCATGGTGTTACCGATAAGGGGATTAAGCTGGAGGCCCATCTGAAGGCAATTTTTTTTTCTCATTAATTTTAGATTGGAGGGTGGATATCTTAGAGAAGAGTGATTTTTGGATGTTGGCACACCAAGTGCTGTCTTTACTGCAAGTATCAGGGGGGGAAGTGTGTACTGGTGGCTCATAGCACAGGTCTCACTTCAGTAGGCGCTGTGCAGCATGCCCCCACAGGACCACCCAGAGGTCTTCCAACCAGGATGGGGGGGCGCAAGAGCCCGGCATGAAATGTAAAAATAAAAATAAAATGTTTTTTTTCTGTTCTTTTTTAGATTGGAGGAAATGGGCAGGGTCGGCTCACATGGTTGGACTGGATCATAACTGCCTCAGGCACCAATGAAAAAGTGCCCCACAGTTGCAAGTGGATATTAATTCCTTTAGTCACAGGTTGTTTGAATAGTACCCATGGGTGTGTTTTTTGTTAAAATGTAAGCAAATTGTGATATTTAAAGAATATTCATTCAGCAACAATGGTCAAAGCTACTAGCTGCATAGTCTGGCGGCTCATCCATAACGGGCAAAGGGGCATCCACCCAGTGGCCCCCTCACCCATCATGGAGGAGCCGAGGAGCCAGCCCAGTGAAACACTGAGCACTCCCTCAGCTGCTTTTTCCAGCTGAGGGAGTGCTCCTAGGCTGACTGAACTGTCAAAGGGAAACACTGTTTCCCCGGCCGCACATGCTCACTGAGTCATGCAAGGCTGGGAGCGTTTTGCTTCGCCAGCCTTGCATAGCTCATTGGACATGCTGGCTGGGGCGCTGCATGTCTGTATGTGCGAGAAGGAGCTCCTGCGCCTCCTCGCTCATACGGAAAGAGCAACCTGTAGCAGGGCATTTCAGCACCCACCCGCAGGCCCCTGCAGAAGGTACGTTTATGTTCATTTGTTTTTTATTTAAATATGTCTATGGATGCATGTATGCTTGTGTTATGGGTGAGTGTATGGTGATGGGTGCTTGCATGAATGATAGAGTGATTGATGTGTGAGTGTGTATGTGTGTGTGTGTGTCTGTGTGTTTGTTTGTTTTGGTCCGTTGAGCTGATTTTGGATAGTGGGGGCAGAAGGGGGAAGGAGGGTTGTACACCCAGAACCCCCCTTGATTGGTTTGGGCTCCCTCGCTGTGCACGGATGCTATGGCATTTTTGTGGGAATTATTTATGCCCCTCCATTTAAAAAAAAACACCAGCTCCCACTGGCCCTCGGACTGTGTTGGGAATGGGGTGGGGGAGCCCAGAGACTGTGGTGGGAGCAGGATGTGCGGGAGCACTGAGATAGTGGTGGGAGCAGGGTGGAGAGAGTCTCCGGTCTGTGATGGGGTGGGGTGAGTCCAGGGACTGGGTAGGAGTGGGATGAGGGAGCCCAGCGACTGTGATGGGAGCAGGCGGGGGAGCCCAGGGACTAGGGTGTGGTGATGGCACACAATAGTTCATAGCCATTTCTATACATTGTCCATTTGGCATTTTTGTGGGGGCCCGGCCTGCCCAAATTGTGCTCAGGGGGGCCCAGGCCAAAGAAGTTTAAAGACCACTGGACTATCTAACAGAACAGAAAGTCATTCAAAGGACTGTTGCACGCGCTTGGCAAGGCATGCACACTGTTGAGAAATAACGTCCCAGGGGTCAATATTAATTGCGATGCAAACAAATCTGCTTCGCCTGCTTTGCTAAAGTCAAACGTTAGATGTGATGTAGACCTTTTGCAAACTATGCTATAAATATAACAATAATAATCTTTCATTGTACACGACTGATGGGCTTGCCGTAGGGGTGCAGGTTCATGGGTGTTGCAACGTTATGCGTCCTTGTGACTAAGAACGGATGGCCTCGCATGTGGATGTGGGTGCTGCTGCTGTTTCTGCCACCTCTATGTTTTCTCCCGCAGAATAGGGGTCTTTTGTTCACATGAATTCACCAGTCTCGGGGGCACATTTCCCATTCCCTATGAGCATTTAATAAGGAGATACATATAGGCACAAACGTGTTACGCCTGTCTTCCCGCCTTTTTTAAACGCCACGGGGAATTTTCATTGGGCCTCGTGTTTAAATATTTCTTAATTACGTGGAAACAAACGCCAGCGTTTGCAATTCCGTGCAGCTAGATCCCTCTGTGCAATCTTCCTTGTTTCCAACAGTGAACAAACATAGCAGGCAAAAAGACTATGGCGCATATTTTCCACTAAGTTTTGGAAAAAGTTTAAGTGCATCTCAGTGCTGGAAATGGAAATGATTAACTGTGGGATCCCACCACCCTTTGGGGGAAGGAAGGAGATGCAGAGGGGTGGGGGTTGTTTAGCAGCAGGTGCGTGGGCGCAGTTGTAAATTAAGGTGAGGGAGAACTTCCAAGATTTTTCTTAGCACACCAGCGGCGTAAATAGATTTTACATTTACATTTCAGGAGACAAATTACGAAATTATTAAAGAAAAGAGGAGTTTCGTAAACTATAAAAAGTGCACATCTTTTAAATGCGCATGGCTGTTCTTCTGTATTATCTGCCAAGTACAATCCCAACAGGAATATTCACAAGCCATGAATCCAGAAGTTCCAGTAGTTTAGGGGTTAAGTCAAACGGCTTTGATTTTGGTGATCCGAGTTCGAATCCACAAACACGGATCTTTTACAGCAATCTGAAACCCGGGTTTGCCTGTTCTTGAATCCGGGAATATCCAGTCCGATTCTCCGTCCTTCCATGCACTTGTTCCCCCTTTTCCATCTCCCATGCGCTTGCGCGTTCTCAATGTCACTGGGCCTAGTAACATCGTTCTTTTGTTCTCCCCTGTTCCCCTCCCTTTGCCTGGTCGTGCTCTGAAACACCTGTGTACATGCACGATATAAATAAAATATCATTTCATTTCAACTACCCACTCTGATGCCTCCAGGAATTAACCATTGTGGGGCTCATTTACAGTGCCTTCCTATGGATTCATCCTGCTTTTTGTTGGTGTTAACACATGGAGATTCCATAGGAATCCGTTCGTTTTACAAGGCATGGAAATGTCATGCTAGTGTACATCCAAAGCTGGACACTTTAAAGCCAGTCCCCTGCCCCACATCATCTGCAAAAACAATAGACTTCATTTTAAATGAAAGAGTGAACAAAAGGCCCCCCCTGCATTTTTTTTTAACAAGTAGTGGGAAATAAAATGGTTTAAAAACCAGCGAAATTGTCTTAGTGCATTTGTTTTCCACTACGTGCTGGGAAAAAGTGTAAATGCTGCTAACAGTTTATGAATGTAAGAGGCATTTACAATGGATTCCTATGAATTCCGTCAGAATAATTGGGTTTATAACCCTCTTTTTTGTATATGGGGGCCTGTAACGTGAGGGACAATACTGTAAATACAAGAAAATTGAGACCAGGGTGCCCGGCCGTCCACACTCCACCAGGGTGGGTGGAAACTACAGTACAGTTGTGTGATTCAAACACAACATATGGTCAAGAACCATATATAATGATAACATCGCGTTTATTCAAATTGTAACACAAAAGACATGTTTAAAAATTCGAACATATATGAAGTAAATGTGCAGAACATAACACAAATAGATTGTGACGGACATGATATCTCGAGCATAAATATGGAATTGTAAAGGGTTTGAATTGTTACCGTAACTGTGGAGTTAGTAACAGTTACAGCACAATCACACTTTATCCAGATATATGTCAAAACATTTCCCTAAAAGATTTTGCTGCTCGTAAATGTTGGATCATTTCTCTAAACAGGTCGACCCAAATGGTGTTACCAGCTCAGAGGGTGAGCTGTATCAGTCTCCACTCAAAGTTGTCCTTCTGACCTTTCCTCAGGACCATCTGCACAGCATAGTGTGTGACAATCGGGTGCCCCTGATAGGGGACACAGATTTTGAAAAATCACTTTAATTTATTTTTCGGATGTCTCGGGCCGCTTATTGTTCGCACCTAAATATTCAATGTGTCTTGGAGTAAACTATGTTTGTTTGTTTGTTTGTTTCTTTCTTTATTTGTAATGGTGCCGGACCCGGGGGTATCAGGGTGCAGAAGAAAAGGTACAAAAAGACTTTCAGCTTAGGTTACATAGTGGCAAAATAGGGTACAGGTCGGTACCGTGGCTATCTAGTGGCAGAGCCAGAATATCGTTATTCTTCGCTGGGTCTTTGGCAGGTTCCTGTCACAGCAAAAGCGGTGTCAGGCGTGTGGTCCAAACACTCTTCTTACCAGCAATACTCAATGAAGTGTATCCCCACTGCGTCTGGGCCGCTCATGGCGGCTAAGTATGCGCTGGCCTCCTAGTTGTCCTTGTTTTGCAATGTGAAATAACTGTGCGGTAGAGTACTCTGTGTGCAGTCGCCTGGTACAGAAAGGATGATGGAATCACACAACTTTACTGTCGATCCCATCCACCCAGCCGGAGTGTAAATGGGCGGGGAAGCCTGGGCTACATTTTCTTGTATGTGCCTGTGAATTGCAGCTTTTAACAGTTGTGAAAAAAAACTGGTGAATTCTGTAGGAATCCATAGGTTGAACAAAAGCACTAAAATGGCACAAAACATTGACGTAATTTCCTTGACTGGTTTGGGGTACATCCAGTAGTTTTTAAATATTCAACAGAAATGGAGTTCCCCCAGCTCCTTAACACCTATATATTGGTCTTGGTGCTTTGCAGCAGAGATGCTGAGAGAGGCTAATGTTTGACTTGATGGATGGATTTTGTACACATTTTTTAAACAAAACATTTGTCAAGGCACCTGCCCCCACACCCCACAAACTGGAAGATGTGCAAGACTTTTTAATTCTGAGTAATTTTTCCTGTTATTGTGGGAATTGGCAAATCACCACTCTGCTGCAGGAATTTATGTTATTGGAAGTGATTACTGTGAAATTATCGCAGGAATAATGTGTTAGAAAATAAAAAGTTTAACATCTGCTGTACCTTCAACTACTAGGCAGGGGGCAATAGGTGTTTGATACGAATGAATGGTGTGACATGGCTAGCAGCCCAGAAGAAAGATATTGGTGCAACACGTACAGAGGCAACGGCCGAAAGCCATAGCTAATGAGACCTCAAGAAACTATTCATCATGTTCAGCCATAGCCACTGGCCATGGCTGAAGGGTACTAAGGAAATCTATTGCTACAACATGTACAGTGCCAGTATCAGAAGGTCATGGCTAGTAGACCCTGAGGAAACTAAGGTATAGCAAACCCCTTGAAAGAAAAACCTTTTGTTAAGAGAGAATTAAGGTGATCAGATTACCTCAACAAAACCCCTGAAATTCAGCACTCACATTTCAATCAAGTCCACCTCAGAGAAGAAAATCCATCACACCAAACAAACAGTGATAGCTGGTAATGGCCCGTGGAGGGCCAGAGAGGTAAAAAGCAATTTAGGGGAGTGGGTGGTCCATCGAAAGAGGAGGGTGCACTTGGTTAGTGCCTCTGAGCACAGGGAAGAGTTTGGGATTTTCTACCATAATCGGGGGAATACCAGGTGAATCCAGCAGGGATGAGTAGATCAATGCCTCTGTATGTGTAGCACATTGCCATTATCAGGTGAATATTGGGGGAGTCCCTGGGGAATGGGGAGAGAGTTGAAAGAAAAAAGTTATTTTACACCTGCAGTGATCACTTCTCCTAGACTGGGGGTAATGGGTCTCTGTGCCAAAGGTCATGGCTAGTGGGAGCCAAAGAAACCTATTGGTGCAACATGTACAGAGGCCATGGCTAAAGGGCCCTAAAGAAACTTACTAGTGCAACATGGCAACGGTCATGACCAAGGGCCATGGCTAGTGGGCCGCAAAGAAACCTATTGGTGTACCATGTACTTTGTCCACGGCTGAAGGCCATCTCTAGTGGACTCAAAAGAAACCTATTGGTGTAACATATACAGTATCCACGGCCAAATGCCATGGCTAGGTTTCCCAAAGAATCCTATTTTTCAACATGTACAGTGGCTTCTGCTGACAACCGAGACCACTGACCATGGCCGAAGAACTTTGCTAGTGGGCCCCAAAGAAATCTATCCTTGCAACATGTACAGTGTCCACGGCCGAAGGCCATGGCTAGTGGGCCCCAAAAAAATCTATTGGTGCTACATCTACCATTGCCACGGCCGAAGGCCATGTCTAGTGGGCCCTGAAAAAACAGTAGTATAACAAAACTCTTGAAACTCAGTGAAAAAACATTAGTTAGGAGAGAGTTATGGTGATCAGGATTCACGTGGAAAATAAATAGCAACATCACATTTGAAATTCAGTAGAAAAAAAACCTTGGTTAAGAGAGAGTTAACGTGATCAAATTTAATAAAACAAAATCCCTGAAATTCAGAAATGCTTTTTGAGCAAGTCCACCTTTACTATACACCCCCTGTTACACAGCGTATGACCACAATGATGACATCACAGATGACATCACTACTTACATCATACATGCCATCACTTATGCATGACATCACTAATGTCACTGGTTTGATTAATTACATTTTAAAATATGACAACTCTGTTTTTTAACATAACATATATGTCAATATTGCATACTTACATATATAATGCCTTTGTTTCTTTAAATGTAACACGCAGTATATAATTGTAAGTATATACAGACATTATTAAAAAGAAGAATAGTATGTAAGTATTTATGTTATTTGGAAGGTAATCTGTTACACTGGAATAAAAATTCATAATGTATTTTCACAAGAAATGACTAACACATTAGTAAGGCCATTGCTTTGTTTATAATTAAACATTGACTTTCTGATCTTAATTTCTTTCATATAAATGTCATTATGTAGCATAAGTAACAGTTTTTTTGCATACCAACCAAATGTCAAATTCTTAGATTATATATTATTGCAATGTAGATGGGCATGTTTTTGTTTTTTGTATTTGATTACTTTTTTTTTATAAAACTTGTCATTTAAAAAAGAATGTGTGCATGGAATGTTATTACAGTAAGGAGAATATTAAATTTAAATGTGAACATTGACTATTTAACACTTACTATTAAGCATTTTGATAATGATGTGTTATTTATATAGCACTTTCCCCAAAGCACTTTACAGCGAACATACATGCATACAATATCACCCAACTGAAGTTGGTGCAGTGGCATATGTTTCTACTTCTATCTATTCTTATTTTTTTACTACAACATATATTTATTATATCATGTTTAAAACACCTGAAATAGATTTACCAGAATCAGGTACGTTCCTTGCAATTAAGTATTGTAATTGTTTATGAATACATGCATTTCTTACCATTTGTATAATGTTACATATTTTTATTTTAAAGTTTATGCATTGATAAGTGCTACCAATGAATACTCCACATGTAATCATATCATACTTCTGTATCAGTGTATTTCTCCATGTACTGTTGTTATTATTGTTAAGTGTAATAAAATAAAATATGCTTCAAAAGAGGTCAACAAAAATATTCAAACTTATTTAATCAGTAAAGTTGCATCAATGTAGTTATTGATATCAACAGTGATGTCATGTATGATGTAATTAGTGATGTCACCAGTGGTATCATCAGTGATGTCATCTCTGATGACAGCCTTGTGGTCATATGCTGTGCAACAGGGAGTGAATAGTTAAGGTGGACTGGCTCAAAATGTGATGGCTACATTTCAGGGGTTTTGTTGCATTAAATCTGATCACCTTAACTCTCCCTTAGCCAAGGTTTTTTTCACTGACTATTTATAGAGATCAAGGACACACCTGCTGACTGACGGATAGTGGAAATCAAGGGAGCACCAGCAAAGACTAAGTGAGAAATCCTGAACACCAGCATCTCTGAAATGGGGGTCTGCAGGTGCAGCAGCATTTTGTCATCCCAGACCTTTCAATATGTTGGACCAGCAAGCCCTTAGCCAATGATGGGAGTATTGGGTGACAAAAAGTTATGGTTACCTAGATGCCTACAATGAAAACTCTTCTGACAAGTTTGCCAGAAGGCTCCTAATTAACCTAGTGGGGGATGAAGTTGAGCATCTGATCCCCACTCTTTCACCTGAACAGACTGACACTTATCAAGGACTCAAAGAAGCTTTAAGTGCTTCCTTCGATCCTCAAAGGAATAGAGACCACGAGAGACACACTTTTAATACTGCTTGTCAGGCGCAAGGAGAATTCATGGATTCATTTGCGATGTGATTTGCAAGCTCGTGGTTCACTGCAATTTCCACAAGTTCTCGAATGAGGAAGTGATTCTGCTTCGCATCATAGGAGGATGCCTATCCTCACAGTGTCGGAAGAAGCTGTTAGGAGAAAACCCTTTCCCCATGCCTCCATTCCCTGGAGGGCAAGGACAGAAGCAAGAACGCAAACCCAAGCTGCTCAAATAGAGATAGCAGAAAGAAGGCAAAGGTGCACCATTATATCAAATCTCACATTCACTCAACGACAGGGAAGGAAGTGGCATTCCAATGAGAAGATCTTCCACCAGAAGCAAGTGCTATAGATGCATATGATCATTTCCACATGAAGAAAATGTGAGATACCCAGCACTAGAACAAAGCTGCAGCAACTGCGGCAGAGAAAATCATCTAGCGAGGGTATGCAGCTGCATGCCCATAAAACCGGAGGAGAATTCACACTAGCCAGCACATACGAAAAATGACATGATGGCCTGAAGGGAAGTAGTGAGTCACATTCACCAAGTGACGGATCGTCCTCCCTCACCTCTTTCCCCCGACCCGCAGGAATATGAAAACTATGCATACATGACGCCTGAGGACATCAACGCTTGGGGAAGCGACATCAAAATATGGGTAGGAGGACATCCAGCAAAGTTCATCATAGATACAGGTGCAACATGTAACATCATGCACATTTATGAATTCAGCAAGACGTGGGAGCCCCTGACCCTGATACTTTCTGAGCTGTGAGTTTTTCAATGGTCTGCAAATGGACCAGTGAAAAATAATGGGTCATTTCGAAACAATGCTGCATTACAAAGAGAGGTGTCCACCAATGTTCCCTCTAATTATTTTTGTCTATGTGCAGAACTGGTTGGATGTTGTGCGCAATTTTTTTCCATGTGCGCAACTGACTAATGAGGGAAGCCGCTTTGTGAGCTACCGTTGCAGTAGTGAGTTTGGAACGGAATTTCCTCATCCTAGCCAATGCAATTCTTTACAAATCTTACACTTTTTCCAAACGGATAGGCTAAAATAAAATATGTCATATGTGATTATAGAGAAAACTCGTCAACCAGTCCAAGACGTCAACATCTGCCACAGTACCTTACAAACATACTTCTGTGAAATGTATGTTTTATACCACTGGAAAATCACTCATGTGTATTACAAAACACAAATATCTGTTGGCATAACTGATGTGGCTGTCAAGAAATTCAGAGAGAATACAACACTTGTCGATGGATTAATCGCAATTAAAAGCAATGGGCCTCATTACGAGACTGGCAGTAGCCGTGCCTGTAATACAGGCACAGCTGGCGCCGATATTCATTTTTTCCCTGTGCCCAGAAATGGGCAATTACCAGGTCATTGCGGTCTTGTCGGACCCGGTATTTGCCCATTCCTGGGTGCCGGAAAAGATTCTTCCCCATTCCCATCTGAGCCCAATAGGGCTCAATGGGAATGGGGTAGGCGGATGCACAGGCACTGTTATTAACGGTGCCTGTGCATCAGAAATGCTCTTCTTGTAGTGCCGGTACGGCCGCCAGGCCAGTCCTGCCGGCCGCAATGGCAACCGTGAGCAGAACTCGTAGTTTGCCGATCCGGGAACTACGGTACCGGCATGCTTACCAGTACCATAGTTCCCGGACCGGCAAACTTACAAGGCCCAATGTGTCAAAAAACATACTGATAGGAGTTCAAGTGCCACTTTAATGAAGCCATTCAAGGGCCAGGAGAACATGCTTCTAATAATGTGTGTAAGGATGATAATTGCATCAAAATAACTGCCCCTCAGAATATGATGATCAAAGATTCCTGTGCCTCTGCTTACTATTCACATTACGTTCTTCTGTGGGTAGTGATAACACCAGACTTACAGCTAAGACATATGCACCATCAATTTTTTCTCCCTAAAAAAAGGAAAATGTGCCTAACAAAAATGAGAAACAATGAACATATCATTGCTTAAACCCACAAAGCTCCACTGATATTTTTTCGAATTAGTGACCAATACAACAGTGGCATAAGAAGGAACTCAACTCAAAAGGAAATTTAAGGGGAAAGAACATCTTTTAATGAATGAAATTATCCCTATTGGCAAAGCTAATTACTTGTTTACTCCCTGAAAAATCATTTGACTCCAAGCAGGGAGCAGATTCTGATTAGAGTCCTGCTTGTACCCCTACATGAGAAGTGAAATGACAGGGCACATAATAAAGTGTATAGTTTTGCGCACCCTTCCGCACGACAGCCTAGGTACAATTAGACACAAGCCTTACTGAAGAAAATCACATATACATGCCTTTTAAGTTAATAGCATCAATTCATCAGAGGTTCAATTGATTGAGTGCCTTCTTGTGTAACTATGTATCCTCTTCTGTAATTCTTTGTGATCAGTTCAATAAGATGCACAGAGCTGCTAGAGACAATACACACAGAACACATGGTTACATTGAAAAGCCCTCAGCAGCTGAGCATAGAAATAAAAAGAAGGTGCTGTTGTCTAGATGGGTACTAGCATTTCCTATCCTTTAGCAAGCAAGCAACACATTTCCTTCAGCGTACTGCCGAAATATCTGACTTGTTTTTTTGAATGTGCTGCTTTGTTCACCACCCGCAAGGAGTGATGACCTGTGCTCTTCCATCCATACCCTACCCCAGCCCCTGTGTTAGCCTCCAATACTAGTTGATAGAGCACTGTAAAAAGTGATGGACTGTAGCAGTAAACACTGACTGGGATATTTGCAGACCCACAATACATTGCAAGCAAGGCATATGTATTGCCTCAAGATATTATGTGCATTTTAAAAATGTTATGACTCTGCATGTACACAATTGTTTTGCAGTGCACACTAGATTGTTTGCAACATACCCCACCCTTATATCATTGTGTAGGATTACTCAAGTGCTCAGTGAAACTGTTTTTATATAGAAGCGAGTTACCATATAGTGTGTGAAGGTCTATACCCAAAGGAACTCTGGACACTTGGAAATGATGCAGATTGTGTGAAAAGCATTCTCCCGTCTGAATATCCAGAGCCCTGATACTATGAACGAGTAATCCCAGGCATAGCCATACCCATTATCCCTTGTAGGCTAAGTAAATGATTTAGCAATGTTGCTCTCCGCTTATAGGGTAATGTTAGTAATGCTAAAATAGGAGATGCTGAGCATCACATTTGCCTTCTGAAAATCTTGAGAGGGCAAATTAATATTTGAGTTTTATAATGCGTTAACTTGCAAGGGGGCCACTTCAAAGCACTTGTGTGACATATGTTAAAAAAAAAAATGAGGAAGTATGGGATAAGGTTATACATCCAAGTAGCCTTCTTACTTACAGTCAGTATCTGTTATTTGAGCTGGTAGTTCCATTGTATAATGTGGGTGACACTTTTGGTAAGGCGCAATGAGTAACAGAAATATTGGCGCGTGACCGTTATTCATGTTACAACAAACATAATAGAAGTGGACTTAGGTACACATCTGCTAACCTTTCGCAGAGCCAAGAGAGAAAGAGTCCAGGTTTGTCCAGTAGTATCTTAATGGGTTCCGGGGCCGAAGTCAGAGTCATAAGATAAAAGTGTGTTAGAGTCAGGTTTAGGAGTCCTGGGTGGAGAGTGAACATTATTTGGTCGATGTGTGCAGGCATATCTTGGGCAGATTCTTGATTTCACTGAGCCAGTTTTTCATATTTGTTTTTAACCACTTGTGTGCGTATTTTGTTGTTAGGGATTTTAGGTGTTTACGGTCACCCTTGCATAGTAGTGTAATGCAAATTAGCAGAATATCAAGACTAGTTGCTTAATTTAAAAGAAAGACAATTGCAGGTTATTGCTGTGGCTTGTGCCTTATTCAATCTTTTTGAATAAGTGAGAATTGTCTGTGTGCGCTGCTAAAAATCTTCTGAACGGCACCCAGAAGGAAGCTGGGCAAGCGCACATGCGCACAGCTTAGAGGGAACATTGGTGTCCACGTATTGGACCTTGAGGGTAGTCTAACATCGGAATCTTCCCTGATTCATGACAGTCACACATTCGTTTTTTTGGGGGATCAATTTTTGATTTTCATTTTCTATTGCCTTTTTGCAATAAGAAGACTACCTTCCAAATAAAACATTTTTTAGTCTTTATTCAGTTTCTATGGAAAGCAGAAAGTTTATTAAAAAACCCAGAGGTTCTTGGCAGCTGTCTTTTTGTTTTTACCATGAACCGATGGTATCTGTAGGTTGGCGGAATTAAAAGTATCAGAGAGATGAATGGACCAAATATTTCAAACAGTTCTCCTAAATACTAGTAGGTGGAGTGACTTTCATCATCCTCAACTCAGAAAAGTACAACTGCGAATATCCGAAAACCTCTTTTTTTTGTTTCTTAAGAGGTTAGAGCTGCAGGCTAGAAGGGAATTTTTAGGACTTCCTCAATCCTTCTTATGCCAAATTGCAGCCCAATGATAAACCGACCGGTTTCAGTGGTATTGGATAGTTACATCACTTTCATCAGGGCTGGTGAACTCAGCATTAGATCATCTCCTGTCTTTGTAAGTTGTAATACAGCATAACGTGGCTGTTTCTAGGAGGACCCAACAACCACCTAGAGACATGGAGCCATTTTAATGATGTGGTGACCAGGCTCCTAAGCACAAATTCAGGACAATCCTTCAACCAAGGGTCACACCACGTCAACCTGTTTCCCCCTCTTGTCTTCCCCAAGTCAACAAACCACTAAGTACTTTTAACAAATAGGTATTAAGTCAAAATCACAATTTAAACATCACAATTTTAATTTCATATAAATCACAAAACAATGTCCAACTCTGTAAAACATCATTTTAAAATTGCAAAAATTCCTAAAAACCTTTTACAAAATTTCTCATAAAAAAATCCCATATATAAAACAACCTGTGTTGTGCTCAACCCTGTGTCAACCTGCCTATACAAAACTAAATAATGTACAAAGGTGAACACTCTACCTCGAGAAGCCAAATGGTCGGTAGCTACTAGGTTCCCTTTCACTAAAGGATACCACTGTACACGTCATTTATCTATTTAGTGCATTCCTACCCCCTTCAGTGCTACCCTGGGGTGGATTCCAATCCGATATATCGGAATAATTTGTATATTGTCACTCAATTACAATACACTTCTTTACCCAACATGTTTCGTTCAACACAATTTATTCGACCAAGTGTTAGAGAACTTCATCAGGGGGACCATCTGTACCCTTGAACAACATCTCTTCGCCTATGGTAGATTCAACACTTTTAAAACTCTTCAATATGCATGATTAACTCTGCGCCACACAATTCATGACCGTGTCACTCTTTTCAATAATTATTTGAACAACGGTATCTGTAGGGGAGAGTCCAAACAGATATGTCGGGGATTCCATTCATCTCACTGTAGAAATTTAAGTGACCAAGGACCCGACTTTCTCACCGCTATATTCACGTGAGGTGGTTCCCTATAACCGTGGTGGCGTTTTCAAATCAACTGCTACAACTTACTAGCACCACGGAAACCCCTTACGTGGCCAATACGATAATTCTCCGTCTTTCGTCACTCTTTCCCTGCAATGTAGCTTGTTGGAGGACCCACCCAGTAAAAATAAAGGAGGGGAGGGGGAGACATAAACATAAACCCTAGGTAGATTGTGCCTACAGGGAGCAGTGTATCATACACCACATGGGACTACATCATACCTCATAGTCAGTGTTCCCCACTTTTATATGCTGGTCCTTAGTTCAAGAAGCAAAACTTCAATCATCCTGAATGGGCTGTTCTAAAGTAAGCCAGATGTCATACAACCTTAAAAAACAGAGAAACAAAGCCCCAAAATGGAGTCCTTTAGTCTAATAGTATGGCTGTATGGCAATAGTAGTTTCATAATTGCATTGAAATTTAAAACTCATGTTCACAAGAAGAACATGTACTAGCTTGAGTTATTAATACATGAGGACAGCTTCTAAGCGAGTCCATCATCTTTCGCGTACACAATTTACCCCATGGAGACATATCCTGTATAGTGGTTGTGCTTCAACATGTACTTAGCACATCCTCAGTAACAACACACATGCTAACCCCTTTATGTGTTGGACATGTCTGTGAGCGGGTGCCAGATGGGCTGCTCCTCTTGGTAAATACATTTCAAGAGTACTCTGAACACAATGTGCTGTGTGCAGGATGTTATACATGGCAGGGTCCATGTCAGGCAGTGCCTCCGCGTGAAACCACATCTAAATAGATTAGCAGGTAAGCTCAATGCACGTTCTCACCTTTTCAAACGTTCCATTCGTAATGATGCAGATGTTGCTGTGTTGCTTCCCGACTGGTATTCGTTTCCAGTGCCGGCAGCGTATAATAAAGTTGTAACAAAAACGATGTTGCGTGGCTGCTAGTTCACGTGACCATACCAGGGGCAGGGGAGTGTACACACTACCAAAAAAGCTGGGTAGTGTAGTTCTGTTTGAAGAAAGGTTTTACATGCAGTAGCAGAAATATGGAGATGGACCAACAAGTTTGGAAGCACAGACGTGCAAATCGAGGCATATGGTCAATAGATGATTGCCCAACTGTTTCATGCAGAACAGAGAACAGACAAAAAAATATATATAGAAACATATTGAAAAATGCCTCCATTTATATAATTGATGTTACAAGAGGCCACTACAGCATTTTCTTGCAAGTATTTTTTGCTGTCATTGTGGCAGAGGAAAAATCAGGCCCAGATGTTCCCAAAGGCATAGTCATATCTAAAACACAAATGCCATAGGACTATAATTGTAACAAAGTGAGCCACAGTTGACTCCTACTTTGCACATTTACAGTTGATTCAATACAAATGGCAGAGTATCATGAAATAAACCTGGGTAGGACACTGAAAATAGAGGGCACCTACTAAAAGGCTTACAGGTGTTAATGTTGGAAGTACACTGGAGTCTATGTATCATGCATGGGTTGCAGATATAAGCTGTACTAGCACTGGGGGCAGATCCCTCCATTGGACTATTACAGAGCATGTATATACAGAACCAACACACCAACAAAAGCAACAAAAATGACAAAAATAGTATGCACCGGTTGCCACATTGGCTAATAATATGACATTAATTCAGGAGTGCGTAGATCAAAAGACATAGGGCATTTGTTACAAAGTTGCCAAAGTCTGCCAGGACGTGGGTTCGTCCAGGCCGTTGGTATAAGTTTTTAGCCGGAATATCCACTGTTGCTCTCGTCTATACAGAAGGTTATGCAGGTTGCCACCTCTTGTTGGGACATTGACCTTCTCAATAATGGACCACTTAAAGTCATTCGGTCCATGTTGTTTCTCTGCAAAATGTTTGACCATAGGGGCAGAGATTTTCTTAGTCCAAATGCATGAACGATGTTCTGCCGGTCTGGTTCGAATTGAACGGGTGGTCATCCCTGTATAATGTAGACCACAGGGACAAGTAATGAGATCAATTATTTCGTGTTGCAGTTTGTCAGGCCTCTCTGGACCCTGGGATATTTCCAACCTATATCTACTGTGTTTGTCCTTGAAGTGCTGGCACAGGCACTACATGATCCACATGGGTCATGTCCTGATGGTTTCACTTGATTCCACAAGGTCTCTTGGGTCGGCTCGTTGGCGCTCTGTAAGTATGGATCAAGGCATCTCTTAGGTTCCTCCCTCTCTTCATTGCACACCTCAGTGTCATTAGATTGGTTTCGCCTACATTTCAGATGGGCCATCATTTCAATACTTTTTTTATTTTTTTTATTTTGTTAATTATCTGGGAATACGTGAATACAGCAGTGATTTTGGCATCTGAATTTGTTTTCTTCTCGTGTTGTTCTAGGGTAGCTTCCCTGGGGATGTTTCTTGCTCTTTTTTTGGCCCGTTTTATGATTCATTTAGGATTGGCTCGATTCTGTTGTTTTCTAGTCAGTTGGTCTGCTTGTTTGTCATAGTCCACGGTAATTGTACAGTTCCTGCGGTATCTGAGAAATTGTTCAAAGGGCAAATTTTGTTTTAAACTAGCTGGATGGAAACTTGAGAACATGAGTAGACAGTTCCTATCAGTGGGTTTGTTAAACACACAGGTTGAGATAGCATTATTCTTTACTTCTAGTCTCAGATCTAGAAAGTCTACAGAAGTCCGGCTATGTGTGTCCGTGAATGTTAGGTATGGATTGTGTTGGTTCAGCCAAGAGAGAAATTATGTTAGATCTTGTTCTGTGCCCTTGAAAATCAGTAGGATATCGTCAATATACCAGGCCCAGAGGTCGATGTGACCCAACTAGGGGTTTGTGTTGGGGTAGATTAATTCTTCTTCAAATTCTGCTACATATAAATTCGCCAGACTGGGTGCAAATGTTGAACCCAGGGCAGTGCCTGAGATTTGTTCGTAAAATGTGTCTCCATATAGAAAATAGTTTTTTTGTGAGGGCAATCTCGGCCAGTTGCATCATGAAGTTAACAGGAGTTCTCAGAGGGGGTTGAGCAGTTTGTAGTATCTTTTCAACCAACTGTAATGTCGCCATCTGTGGAATTTTAGTATAAAATGCTTCAATGTCCTTGGTCACTAGTATATTGCATTCTGGGTCAAAGGGACGTTCTTTCAGGAGATTCAATACTGCGGTGGTGTCTTTCAAATATGATCTCATCTTTCCTACCATCAGTCTTAGGAAGAAATCCACAAATTCTGAGAGTGGTTCCAGAATTGATCCAATGCCAGACAAGATGGGCCTGCCGGGTACAGGTATTTTGTCTTTGTGCACTTTGGGCAGTGCATAGAATGCCTGTCTCCTGGGCGTTGAGGCGTTTAGAAATTCATACTCCTTTGTGCTGATATAACCTTCAGCTACCGCTTACTCCAAGATTGGTGAAATCAATTTTTGTACATCCTCAGTTGGATCTTTTTCTAACTGTCTGTAGCTGGTCCGGGCATCTAACAGTGTTAGGACCATCTTATTGTAATCCTCTGTATTTTGGATCACTGTGGCGCCTCCTTTGCATGCAGGTTTGATGGTAATACTCCTATTGTTTGTTAAAGTGCATAAGGCCATTCTCTCTTGCTTTGAGAAGTTGTTGAATGTATGCAGTTGTTCTCTTTCGAGTTCCTCAATTCGTTTTAGGAGTGCCTTTTCGAAAGTTTTTGATTCATTCCGTTTCGAAGTGGGTAGAAGGTAATTTTTTAAATTAGTCGCAGACTCCTCGTCTTCCCTCATGGTCATGGATCCAAAGTACTGCTTCAACCGTATTTTTCGAATCAGTCGGGCAGCTTCTATTTGAGTACGAAATGGGACATGTTGTGCGCTTGGGATGAAGGACAGCCACTTTTCCAGGAATGTGTGCTGATCCTTACTTAAGGTTTATTGGGATAAGTTCATCACCAAAGAGCTTTCCATACTCGCTGATGGACTTTGTTCAATTTCAGGGATAGATATCCGTTCAAGGCTAGCTACTGGAGGGTTTTCCGTACCAGACAGTCCACTGTTAATTTGCCATGTTACTGTTTTTTTCTTCCTCATTACAAGGGCGCTGTTGTTCCTCCCCGTCCTCTGCTCTGCGTCACTCAGGTTGTTTGGTTCTGCCACTGTTGGTTCCATTGTCCTCTGCCTCTGTTTCTTGGTTTTCCTTGTCCCCAGTAAAAAAACTGTGGGTATATTTGGGCATTGGAGTTAGGCATATTGGACACAGCACTACTGGTGCTTGCAAGACTCTGGTTGCTCCCACTCGAGAAAGTCCACTTCATGGGCCTTGGACGTGACCGCTGGATGCGTTTTCTGTTGTATTGGCTACAGTGCTGGCCAGCCGGTGTTGGGGCTTGGCTCTGGTCTTCATAGTACACATAAGTTATATAGGGATATATCTTCTCCTGGGTAAAAATGGCTAAATCTTTCCTCAGCTTGGTCACCTTCTTATTGAGATTGAATTCTTTAAAGTCTTTCATCGCTATCTCCAGATCTTCAATGCTTTTTTGTAGATGGCCAGGGTATTAGAAGTTTTCAGGGTCTCTTGTTTCTCCTCAATCTTTCATCATTTTCTCTAAAACTGTTTTTGCAGTACTGATGAGGAGTCTCTCATGCATTTGTTTGATATATATGACCAATCTTAACGAAACTGAATCTGTTCTACGAAGATTCTGTGCTCAATTCTTACAATAAGGCCCATCGAAGCTGCATGTGCCCGGAGATACTCGGTCATGATGGCTCCATGGAGCTCCGTTCAGATCAATTGTTTCTTGAGCACTTCGAGCTCATTCTATTTGTTACAATCTCAGGTATGGTTTCTTTGCCCAAAATCGATGGATTGGCCAGGATATTGTCTACTAATTCCTCTGTGAAAGCTAGATATCTAGCTTCTGCCATCCTCTTTAGTGGTTTTTGTTCTGTGTTATCTACAGGGGCTGTGTTGTCCCCTCTGATAATGTGTGTACAAATGTATTAGCTAGCAGTATGCTAAACACTTTTAGCCTGGGTCCACAGCTAAAAAGCTGTTTGAAGGAAAGGTGTCCACGTATTGGACCTTGACGATAGTCTAACATCCGAATCTTCCCTAATTCAGGATAGTCACACATTCTGATTCAGATTATATTGTTTGCTTAATATTTTTTTCGGGGGATCAATAGTTGATTTTCTTTTTCTATTGCCTTTTTGCCATAAGAAGACTACCTTCCAAATGAAACACTTTTTAGTCTTTATTCAGTTTCGATGGAAAGCAGAAAGTTTATAAAAAAAACCCACAGGTTCTTGGCAGTTGTCTTTTCGTTTTTACCATGAACCGATGGTATCTGTAGGTTGGCGGAATAAAAAGTATCAGAGAGATTAATGGACCAAATATTTCAAATGGTTCTCCTAAATACTAGTACGTGAAGTGACTTTCATCATCCTCAACTCCAAAACGTACAACCGTGAATAGACGAAAACCTCTTCTTTTTTGTTTCTTAAGAGGATCGAGCTGCAGGCTGGCAAGGACTTTTTATGACTTCCTCAATCCTTCTTTTGCCAAATTGTAGCCCAATTATAAGCCGACCGGTTTTAGTGGTATTGGATAGTTACTCCACTTTCATCAGGGCTGGTGAAGTCAGCATTAGATCATCTGCTGTCTTCGTAAGTTGTAATACAGCTTAACATGGCTGTTTCTAGGAGGACGCACTTCATAGTCAGTGTTCCCCACTTTTATATGCTGGTCCTTAGTTCAAGAAGCAAAACTTCAATCTTCCTGAATAGGCTGTTCTAAAGTATAACCTTTTCAATTTTCCATTCGTAACAATGCAGATGTTGCTGTGTTGCTTCCCTGCTGGCATTACAAAGAGAGCCATCTACCATCGGAAGTTCATGTCTTACAAGAAGTCTCAGGAAGCAATCTGCTGGGGAGTTCCATGGGCATAGCCATGTACATCACAGCTGTAATGTAAGCATGCAGTCATCAAACCCGATGATCTACCAATTTCCATATCTCTTCTAAGGCCTTGGGCACCTCAAAGGACCCCCCATGATGCTACATATCAACAAAACAGTAGGGGCGTGGCCTGAGCACATGCCGTGAGGACGTGCTGGCTTGGAGCTCCTCCTTGATCCTTAATTGATCCAGAACTGACTCCTGTAAATACTGCTAAGAGAGCATATAATAACACCGGCTGGAGCATAAACCGATCCCCCTTCCCTCGACCTGCACAGCGAGAAAAAATGGAGTGAGGGAGACGAGAATTTGGGCGACGAGGCACGGGCCCCACGGAATCCAAGATGGCCAGCCCAGCTCCAGCCTGGCGTGAGAGGGAGGAGTGACTGTGCGGCTGACAGCCCGGACAAGAGCTGCGTGGTCCGACGCTGTGGATGGTGCCTCTGAGGAATGCAGAGGAACCCTGGGGGTTGGCGCTGCAGTGGCTTGTGCTCCTCTCACATAGGTGCAGGTCAAGTGTGGAAACCGGATCAAGGCGCAGGGCGCATTGAGGAGGCGGAGCGGGGACCGCGGAGGAACGGCCTGAGATGCGCACTGGGCTGCCCGGGTCCTTCGCCGTGCGGCCCACAACAAACGGCCCTGTCAGGCCCGGCCCCCGCCCGCGTTCAAATAAGCAGCAAGCATCGGAGGAGGAGGCCCACCCACCGGGGGACAGAGCCGTTGCGGGCTGAGGAGACAGCCGTGCCCCGGCTGCATTGGGAGTGGCGGCGCAAGAGGATTGGGCACATAGGAGAGGACCTCCTGAGCTGCTAAGAGGTACGAAGGGGCACCCGAGGGCGGGGAAGCAGCTCCCTTTGCAAACTAAAACGAACTGTCCTGGGAGAGTGGAGCCAGAACAGAACGCTGGGGCTAAACATGTCCGCCGCAGCCCACAAAAAGGCACCAGGGGGAGGCACAGCACCAGGCCCTACCTAGACCAGAAGGGTAGGGCAGCATAAGGCCCACACTCAACCCACCACATCCAGGGCCCTCTGCATGTGTGAGAAGCATCAGGCAAACTGAGAACGCCATATAATTGTGGCGAGCTAACCATAATTCAGGCCTCACCCCGGGGGTCCCCCAACAAAATACGGGGCACAAAGTGCCAAGCACCCGCAGCAGCAGACAAGTGGAGGAACCGCACAACAGAGGGCACAGACTGACACAATAAGGCAGCAAGGGGAGGCAAAGAACTAGGCCCTAAACAGGGCACTGTAACTCAGGCCCAATACCAGGGCGCCTCCAACAAACTGCTGGGGCACTAGTCAGTACACCCCCATAGACTGCGGACAGCCTGGGTTACCGCAAACCAGGGAGCACAAACCTCAAGGCAAGGGGTTCCAGGCAGAACCAACTTAGGGGGGGGGGCCCCGCAGGAGGGATAGAGGTTCATAAGCAACATTGGGCAATCTAAGGTCATCACCCTCACTAAAGCAAGGGGAACCAAACTCTGCCGCACCACACGACACACGCCGTAGCCTGAACCTGGAACCTGGGTCTCATCAACAAAACAACAGGGGACCGCGCAGCGTCTCCAGGCCACTTTGGACTGCGGCTGACACACTGACCCCATGAGCATGCACCGTGACGCAGAGCGGCACTCGGCTGGGCAGATCTGAGGGACCCCTGCACGAGAGGGATAACAGCGCACTAACCACACTGGGCCAGCCTGGAACGTAGCTTTGACCAAACAAAGGAACCCACGGATCACCACCTAGAGCCGGGTGGACCGCAACTGGGGCACCGTGCAAGGACACCGCCGGCATATCACTGGAGTGCTAAAAGGCTGCGTCGGACCCCCATGGACAGCTGACGGCCCGACAAGCAATAAACCAGAGAGAGTGAACCAAGTCCGTGCGAGGTGCTGGACTGAACACATCTGAGGGTCCCGCACGCGGGGACGGGAACAACACACAGGCAGTAAGGCGTACAACACCCAGGGAGAGAACCGGAACTCCACACAACAAAGTCCCGGCACGGTTGGGGACATGCCCTCCACAAAACACAAGAAGGACTCGACAATCATGGACTCCTTTAATGCAGCCAAGCAGAAGGGCTGACCACAAACTGCCCCAGAAACACAGGCCGAGCAGTCAGGTAAAGACACTGCAGCTAAGGAGGATCAGGTCCTTGAAGCAATCACAGCCCTACGATCCTTCATAGACACAAAGATCGAAGAGGTTAAATCAGATG
The DNA here is from genome assembly GCF_040938575.1 of Ambystoma mexicanum. NCBI lineage: Eukaryota > Metazoa > Chordata > Amphibia > Caudata > Ambystomatidae > Ambystoma > Ambystoma mexicanum. The sequence goes on along the minus strand of NC_090932.1, from coordinate 286,418,260 downwards.
TACAGTTGACGAGACAAGACATGAGGAACTTCACAGAGAGAGTCACAATGGCCGAAACAGTGCTGAAGGAGACAGCGGACACCACTAGCGACCTGGGGAGAAGGCTGACAGAACTAGAAAGGAGGAACGTGCAGCTGGAAGCCCGAGCAGAGGATGCGGAAGGGCGCGCCCCGGCGCAATAACATAAGGGTCCTGGGGGTCCCGGAAGGAATGGAAGGCTCCAACCCAACGGATTTCGTTGAAAACATGATCCTGCAGGAAGTCGGGGCAGGGGCATTATCACAGGGGTTCGCAGTGGAAAAGGGCCCATAGATCTCTGCAAAAAGGGCCACTGCCGGGCTCACACCCCTGCCCCATGGTAGCTAAAATTCTGAACTTCCGTGACAGAGAAATAATCCTGAAGTTCTCCAGAGAGGGGGCGTGATCCGCAGAGACAATGCCAATATATATTGCAATATATCCGGACTACACCCCGGTGTACAGAGTGCACGGAACTCCTTCGTCCCCATCAAGATGAAACTCAGGAAGTTGAACATCAAGTACATGCTGATGTTCCCATCAAGGCTTAAGGTACTCTACAAAGGACGGGCCGTCTTTCTGCAAACACCAGTGGTTGCCAACATGTGGCTGTAACATAACAACTTAGACGATGGCAAAGAAACGGTCACATGAGGAACAACGGGACCAGAACCTGATTGGGGGGGGGGGGGAAACAAACAGCAATGAGAACCCCTGAGGGTGATAAACAGGGGCCAAGTCCAACAAACATCCGGTCCTGAGGCAGGAATGGGGCAGGCACCTCTGATGGGGCAAACAAACATGCCCTACAAATTGTTTGGCATCAGCTGGTTGCTGAAGCACCACAGCCCGCACGCCAGGACCCAGGAGGGACGTAAGATGGTCGCTGAGCGCAGTTATTTAACTTCTGTTTGGTTAAGAGTTTGTTTGGTTTTGGTTCGTTTTGGAGTTATGAATGGTTTGATTCCTACCCAAGACGAGGTGTGTATTGGGAAGAGTGGGGGAGAGATGATGTGTGCGACAGAAAGGTGGGGCTAGCCTGGGGTGTGAGACCTACCGGGGTAGTCAGAACGAAGGCTGGGGCTGGAGGGGTGAAGCAGCAAAGGGAGGGGTTCATACACTGGAATGGCCAGCGAAACTAAAATCTTAACATGGAATGTCCGGGGCCGGGGTCATATATGCACAGGAACCGGGTGAAATCCTTCCTCAACAGGAAGAAGGTGGCTATTGCACTCCTTCAGGAGACCCATTTGACAAAGCAAACCATGGGAACCGTGAGGGACCACTGGGACGGTCAAAGGTACAGGTCACCCTACTCCAAATATGGCCGGGGGGTATTAATCAGGATAAGCCCGGTGGTCCCATTCAAAGAATCAAGATGGGAGGCAGACCCGGAGGGCCGGTACCTGGTAGTACGGGGATGGATCGAACAGACTGAAGCATGCATAATAAACTCATACTTCCCCAACCACGGTATCCCAAAATACCTAGACATGCTGGGAGTTAAACTAGCAAACCACCAAGACTGCTTTTGAATCTGGGGAGGTGACCTCAACTGTGTAAGGGACTGGGAGCTGGACAGGTCCAAAGCAATAGCAACCAGAAATGATGCAGCGGCTGGGGTGCTGAACGCGATAGTCAAGGCCCTTCGACCTAGCAGACGTGTGGCGTGAACTCCACCCGGTGGACAGAGGATACTCATACTTCTCCTCACCACACACACTGCACACCAGAATTGACTACCTCTTCATGCCCAGGTCCTGCCAGCCACAAATAGACTCAGCCCAGTTCCTGGGCAGGTTGATCTCAGACCACTTGCCACTGCTGGCGACGTGGAAGGTAAGGGGCCCTAGGCGGATGCCTTGACTGATCAGGCCTTCGTTGAAGGGCTGCGAGAAAAACTGGAAGAGTACATAGAGGTGAATGTGGGCAGCGTCGAGCGATGGGGAACAGTCTGGGAAGCAATAAAAGTGGTGGTGAGGGGCGAAGACATTGCAGGAGCGGGTGGAATCAGGAAGCACTAAAAGCTGAATTGGAAAATCAGGAGGATGATATAAGGCACAGAGAGGCTAACACACAAGGGACACGGGAGGAGGAGAGGGAACTGGTGCAGCTAAGAGGGGATTATCAGGAGGCTTGGGGGAGGCTCTCCAAGTTTGATTACACAGTAAAAACTGCTAGGGCACATGATGAGGGAGACAGACCGAGCATGCTATTAGCATGGCTGTGCAGAAGGGAACACCCAAGACACCAGGTCACTGAAATGAAAGACGCAACGGGCACAGTACACTTGACACAACAGGGAATAAATGACACATTTCGGGACTTTTACTCCCGCCTATATAGCCATGAACACCAAGTGGCACACGCTGACATATTGCACACATTGGAGGAAATAGGTCCCCCCAAAATTGAACAGTCGCAGCATGAACCCCTAGACGAGGAAATCTCTGGGGACGACGTTGCAGAGGCAATAAAGTCCCTCGCCTCTAGTAAGGCACCCGGCAGCGATGGGCACCCCCCATAGTTCTACAAAACATATGCGGCAGCCATCACACTGGTGCTGCTCGAGGTCTACTGAGAAGCATTCACCAAGGGGGAACTGCTGGGGTCCATGAGAGAAACGCTGATTGTCCCGATACCCAAACCTGGGAAACCAACGGAAGAATGTGATACTTATCGCCCACTGGCGATGTTGAATTACAACGTAAAAATCCTCACCACAATACTGGCTAAACGCTTGAACTGAATAATAGTAGGCCTCATACATAGCGACCAGACTGGCTTCATACCAGTGCGCAGCACTGCATTAAACCTGCGCAGACTGCAACACATCCTGGCGCAGACAAAAGGTTCTCAGAGGGAATACGCTATACTCTCCCTAGATGCTGTAAAAGCGTTTGATTCAGTCTACTGGGAATGGCTGCTGGTGGCACTAAGGGAGTTTGGTTTTGGGGAGGCCTTCATCCGCTGGGTTTCGATCCTATACATAAACCCCAAAGCCAGGGTCAAAACCGGGAGGTGGGTGTCAGCACTCTGGGACATAGAGAGGGGGACCCGGCAGGGATGCCTGCTGTCCCCAATGCTATAAATTTTGGGCCTCGAGCCGATAGCCGTATACCTTAGAAAACAGCACCTAGATACTGGCATCTGGGTTGGGGGAATGGGATACTTACTGTCACTCTATGCAGATGACGTGCTTCTATATGTAAGAAACCTACACCTAAATATCTCAGTTGTTTTAGACATATTAAATGTTAAATGTTAAAGCTATTTATACCGCGCACCATCACCAATGGAATTGGTCCCCAGGCGCTCTGGCGGATCTACAAATGAGAAGGCGGGATGGGTTAGTAGGTGAAGCAGGAGTAGGATAGTGAGAGGAGTGGTGTTCTGTTGGAAGCTTCAACTCTGAATACACTGGGTGCTGAGCTTCAGTGCAAGTATCGGATTGATGTCAGTCCTCATGTGCTGTTGGTGTTGCTTATGTGTTGTTCAGTGGTGTGAAGTGCATGCGGGTTGTTGTGCGAGAGATGGTTGTGTGAGATTTTTGAGTGAGATAAGTCTGCAGAAATGCTGAGTTTTTTGTTAGTCGGTTGTATGAAGTTTAACAGAAGTTCAGAAATCTGTCAGAGTTTGGTGCTCGCCAATCCTCCCAATCTCATCAGGGTGGGCAAAGGGGTTACGCCTGGCAGGGTTTGGTTTGTGTGAGGCACTCTCTGTGCTGTTCTAACATGCTCTGTAAGTGTTCTGATTGCTCCTCACCATTCTATTCTAGCAAGCTTTGTAGGTGTTCTAATGCTGATGGATTGATTAATGGGTGTCTATTCTCCTCCTTGGATGGTGGGGCTGGTGTAGTGGACTCTACTCACAAACTTTCTATCTAAATGCATCTGCTGGTTTGGATATGGTACGTCCGGGGGGGGAGTGGATGAGTCATTTAAGGGCTTTCGTCTGGGTCTGAGTATGTGATCAGTCTCTAGAGACCTCCTTTTGTGGCTATTTCCAATGATATCTTATGGCCTGTCGTGTGGTCGGTTCTTTGGGTTCAGTGTTTGTCCATTTTGAGAGTAGCCGAGGTTGGTGTTATTTTCCTTGTTGTTTTAATGGGGTGGGCATTCTAGTGCATCGCTGTTGTGGTTATGCTTTGAACAGCCATGATTTGTGAAGTTGCCTGAATGCTAGGTGGTTTGTTGTGTTCCGTATATTCTTAGGTACGTCATTCCAGGTTTCGGTGCCTGGTGAGAGAAAGAGGATCCTCCGAGTTTTCTTCTGTTATAGGGTTTTGGTTCCAGGCGTATGTCCGTGCTTGATCTCAGTGTTCTTGTCAGTTGATGTAGGAGTAGTTTATCGCTTATGAATTCTGTGCCTTGTTTGTGTATTGCTCTGTGTGTGATGCACATGGACTTGAACTTTATTCGTTGTTTTAATGGTACCCAGTGTAGTATTTTTAGAGCAGGTGTGATGTGTTCTCTTCTGGGTAGCTTGAGGAGGAGTCTGGCTGCTGCATTTTGTATGCGTTGCAGTTTTTTCAGAAGTCGTTTGGGCATGCCCATGTATAGACTATTGGCGTAGTCTACTCTGGACATGATCAGAGCGATGATGGTAAGTGTTGTGTTGGCGAACGACAGGAACGGTAGGATCCTTTTTGCTGCTCACAGGAGGAAGAAACAATTCTTGAGTAGAGAGTTTACTTGTGGCTCTAGAATGAGGTTGTTATGCATCAGGACCCTAGGTTTTTTACAGTTGATGGTTCGGTGTGGTGCCGAGCTCTCTTGGCCAAGGGACGTAGCTGATGTCTCCTCCTTTTTTGAAACAATCATTATCTCTGTTTTGCCTGGGCTGATTTTGAGATGGTTGAGGTTCATCCAGTTGAATATATCAAGAAGGCAATTCTCTAGTGTAGTGTTTTCTTCTCGGGTGTCTTGTATGTTGAAGATTATTTGAGTATCGTCGGCATAGTTGTAGCATGTGAGGCCATGTTTTTTGATGAGTTTGATTAATAGGTACATGTAGATGTTGAATAGAAGCGGGAGAAGGATGATCCTTGTGGTACTCCGCACGTGGAGTCTCTAGGTTTGGATTTAAAAGGTTTCATCCATACGGTTTCGGTTCTGTTTGTTAGGAAGGATTTGATCCATAGTAGGGCGGTGTCTGTTATCCCTAGTCCTTCTAGTGTCTTTATGAGGATGTTGGGGTTGACAGTGTCGAAAGCTGCGGACAGATCAAGGAGAATCAGGGTGGTACTGTTGCCCGAGTCTGCGTTCGTTTTTATGTTGTCCCATATTGAGAGGAGAGCTGATTCTGTTCCTCTCATTGGTCTGAAACCAACTTGTGCCTGATCTAGTAGGCAGTGTTCTTCTATGAATTCTTCAGTTATTTTGTAGACATACGTTTGAAGCAGTTTGGCTATGTAGGGTATGTTGGAGATGGGTCTGTAGTTGGATAAATCCTCTACGTTTCCTGTTGTGTCTTTGAGTAGCGGCTATATGTAAGCTGATTCGAAGGCCTGTGGTACTTTACCTGTTGAGATTGAGAGGTTGAGGAGATTCCTGTGGTATTCCATGGGCATTCCTTGTTTGAGAATTGTTTTGTATATGTCTGGGGGGCAAGGGTCTTCAGGAGGGCCTGATTTGTTGCTTTGGTTTACCAGTTTGACGAAAGCCTCAACTGATATTTCTGGGAAGCTTCGTAGCTTGTTTGGGTGTTCCTCGTCGGTGGGGTTTGAGCTGTGATCGCTTGGTCTGTTTTGTATGGTGTGTTGGATGGAGGTTATTTTGTTTTTGTAGTGGTCTCCTAGGTCATCGCAAAGTTTCATCAATGAAATTGTTCTTGCAGCCTGGTGGTTTTTTTATTTTGTTTATGATTTTGAAGAGTTCTTTTTGGGCGTTTGCTGCTCTGAAGATTCGGTTGTCGTAATGTTTCCTCTTCGCTTTTTGTATTTCCTTTTTATATGAGCGGATTTGTTGCAGGAATTTCAGTTTGTTTGCAGTGATGTTGTTGGTCCTCCATTCAGATTCTAGTTTTCAGTTTGTTCTTTTCATGGCATTGAGTAGTGGGGTGAACCATTTTGCTGTTGTTTTCTTACCTGATGGGGTGAAGGCCTTTCTTTGGCGATGTCGTTTAGAGTTGTTGCGATCCAGGTATGGAATAGGGTAACTTTTTTGTCTAGGTCTGCTTCTTCCATGGTTGATGCTTGTGGTTTGCTGAGTTCTAGGTGCTCAGTTAGGTTGGAGTTGTTTATGGTTCTCCAATTTCTTTTCATTATGATCAGTGTTTTTTCTTGTTGCTTTTTTGTTGGAGCGGCCGTTGTGATTCTGAATGGAATGATGAGGTGGTCGCTCCAGAGTATTTGAATTGAGGGTGCCGTGGTGATGAGATCCTTGTTGGCGAAGATTGCGTCAAGTGTGTGCCCTGCTGAGTGTGTTGCTCCTTTGACTAGTTGTTGTAGGTTCATGGCTGCAAGTTGGGCGGTTAAGGAATTTTGTATGGCTGTGGTTTCTTCGTCGAACCAAGTGTTGAAGTCTCCGAGGATGATCAGATGATTGTACTTGATGGCTAGGATGGTGATTGCTTCCGAGAATGCATCTATGAAAGTTGCATCGTAGGTTGGTGGTCTGCATATCAGCATGAATTTCAGGTTAGTTTTAGGGTTTACTGATAGCCGTAGTATTAAGGATTAGTGGATCTTACATTTTGATGGCCAGTTTTTCCTTGTGGATGATCGCTAGTCCCCCCCCATCTTTTGGATTTCCTGTTTGCTTGGATGCATTTGAAGTCTTCAGGCAGGCAGTTGTTGAGGGTGATCTTGTAGTTGTCGTCTAGCCATCTTTCGTTTACAAATAGGATGTCTATGCCTCCTTATGATAGGAGGTCATATATTTCAGTTGAATGTTTGGACATTGACCTTGCGTTTATTAAGTTACAGTGGATTCTCTGGGTGTGATTTTGTTTTGTGGTTATTCATTGTTCAGGTTTGTAGTTGTCTGGTCGTGGTGTTTCTGCTTTGATGTTGGTAGGATGAAGAACAGTGACGGCTGCTTCTTCATTGAGCGGTCCTAGAGGTTGATAATGGAGCTGATCAGTCGTGGTGTTTCTGCTGTGATGCTGCTCGGATGAAAATCAGCGATGGCTTCTTCATTGAATCCGATTGTTGGGTGGAAGGTAGCATTGTTGGTTGTCAAGTCTTCGCTGTATTGTGCGGGATGTTGTCGGAATCGATGGTGCCCCTCTGTTCTTGTGATGTAAGGGCTAATGGGATTGGAGCCATCCCACTCTCTTTTTGAGTGCTTCATCTTTTTTCCGGGTGTTTCAGGAAATTCTTTGCATGTCTCGAGGTTTCCGTGTTGAGGTGTCAGTGTTCCGTGGTTGTCGCGAGGTAAGGTGTGAGGTATAAGGATTTTTCTCTTACAGATTTTGTTCCGGTTATGGCTGCGTTAGGCGTGTTTCCTTCCAATGGGGCTGCTTCTTTTGGGTTCTGACGGTGTTGTGTGTTCGCGTCTCTTATTGCACGATCTTGTTCTCTTTCTCTTTGTCCTTTTATGGGTCGGGCCATTTTTCTGTTTAAGGTGCAGGCATAGTAGGGTAGTTGGTCCTCTATGCTGTGTTGTCCAGGCGCAGTGATCTTAGTTTTTCCTTCTCTGGATACGCTGGTGTGCTCTCTGGCTCAGTCTGTCATTTCTGTCGGTGGGTGGGTGTGTTTCCTAAGGGTGCACTGTCGGGGATTTTAGGGTGTTATACGGTCTGGTGGAATGGGTCTTAATTAAGCTAGGTATTTATGGGTTTCCGGGATTAAAGGAGTACTGAACTAAGCACAGTTAGATTAGGGACTCTGTATCTTGGGAGAAAGGCGTACGCTTGGAAGGCGACAGAGTTCTGGACCTAACACAGCTAGATTTGAGGGTCAGCCAAAGCAGCGGAGAACGGTACTAAGCACAGATACACTTGAGGGCCCTGCACAGTAGGGAGGAGGCCCACGCCCACCAGAGCAACAGAGTATCAGATTGAGCAACTGTTTTTGAGGGTCAGTTGAAGCAGTACTGTCTGATACCAAGCACGGCTAGATCTTAGGATCAGTTGAAGCTGTGGTGCACAATTCCAAACACAGCTAGATCTGGGAGTCCTACACGGTGGATGTCTCCCTGAACTTGGGTTCACTGTGGTGAGCTAGCCATGTAGGTTCAGGGGGGCATGTACTAGTTGAGGAGTGAGTTTGAGGACGCAGCTAGGACTTACTCTCTTAATGCAGTCCGGGCACAGAGGCCCTGGAAGATTTGAGAGGCAGGCCTCTCAATGCAGTATGAGTGTCAAACAATTTAATCAGGACACAAAACCCAACATGGGCTTGAGAAACCTGTGTAGCGGGAGAGAGGCCTATCAATGCATTCTAAACATCATACAATGCACTTAGGAGACAGAACCCCTGGTAAGCTGGAGAGACTTGTATATTGGGAGAGAGGCCTATCAATGGAATCTAAACATCATACAATGCAATTTGGAGACAGAACCCCTGCTAAATTTGAGAGACCTGTATAGTGGGAGAGAGGCCTATCAATGCAATCTAAACATTGTACAATGCAATTTGAAGACAGAACCCCTGCTAAATTTGAGGAACCTGTATAGTGGGAGAGAGGCCTAACCATGCAATCTAAACATTATGCAATGCAATTTGGAGAAAGAACCCCTGCTAAATTTGAGAGATCTGTATAGTGGGAGAGAGGCCTATCAATGTAATCTAAACATCATACAATGCAAATTTGGGGACAGAACCCCTGCTAAACCTGAGAGACCTGTATAGTGGGAGAGAGGCCTAGCCATGCAATCTAACCATCATACAATGCAATTTGGAGACAGAACCCCTGCTAAATTTGAGAGACCTGTATAGTGGGAGAGGGGCCTAACCATGCAATCTAAACTTCATACAATGCAATTTGGAGACCAAACCCCTGCTAAATTTGAGAGACCTGTATAGTGGGAGAGAGGCCTATCAGTGCTATCTAAACATCATACAATGCGCATTTGGAGACAGAACCCCTGCTAAATTTGAGAGACCTGTATAGTGGGAGAGAGGCCTAACCATGCAGTCTAACCATCATACAATGCAATTTGGAGACAGAACCCCTGCTAAATTTGAGAGACCTGTATAGTGGGAGAGAGGCCTAACCATGCAGTCTAAACATCATACAATGCAATTTGGAGACAGAACCCCTGGTGAACTGGAGAGACCTGGATAGGTCTATATAGAGGAAGGGGGTCTCTGCCTAGCTAGATTGGTACAGTATTAGATAATGATTAAGTTTGTGGGCGAGGGAAAGAGATGCAGAGGGGGGTAATCACCTTCTTTACTTTGGGTTAGGTAAGTGGCTCGGAATCTAGGGTAGAGTAGTTGCTCTACTCCTGACCCAGGCCACTCCTACCTTACTGGTCCTTGTGGATGATGGTTGACGACTGGCCACTGCTTCCCCTGCAGCCACCTGCTGACACTTCTTGGAGCTGCCTCTGTTGGAGCCGCCGTTGGCATTGGGGCCCTTAGCCGTTAGACAACTACTCCAAGGTGTCAGGAATCTGCTTCAGCAGATCTAAATCCTGCATATTCCCAATAGCGGGGTTAAGAGGGAGGGACACCAGCCCACTTCCAGAAGTAGCACTCAAATGGGAGGTGGACTTGTTTAAGTACCTGAGGGTTAACATAGCGCACACGCCAGAACAGATGCATGAATACAACATGGCAAGGGTTGCCCAGGGCCTTGGGAAGTCTATGAAGTTCTGGTCTAAACTACCACTGTCACTAATAGGCAGAGTGGCCATCACCAAAATGATCATTTTGACAAGATGTCTCTACTTCCTTAACAATGTGCACTACTATATCAAGGCGTCCTTTTTCTGGTCATTGGAAACACTGATTTGGGAGTTCCTGTGGGGCCCCGCATGCCACAAACTCTCACTAACAACGCTACACCTCCCATATGATAAAGGGGGCGTGAAGCTACCAAACCTAGAGCGTTATGATCTAGCAGCCCAACTTAGCCATGTGACCAAATGGTTGGTGCAAAACAAAGAGGTGGGTTTCCCCTACTTCGCTGGTAGAGGGGAAGCAGTGATCAATATAAATGAAAAACCAGCCAGCAGAATGAATTGAAGATACTCAAACAGGCCACTAAAAGGCCACCAAAACGGGGGAGGACCCCCAAGGGTCACAACACAGATCAATCCACTAAGAACGAAACAATAGTTAAAAATACTGTATTTATTTAGAATTTGTACTCGTTAAAATAAGTATTAAATCATCTGAAGTTCTGTACAAAAAATACGCAAAGTGACAACATTAATGTATCAATCATAAAGTGCATCGTGTAAAGTGACTGAGTGCTAGTTTCACTGTTGGCTGTAAGTGAAAAAGTCAAAGAAATAAATCACAGTAGACCTAGATGCTACTAGATTGATCCCAAAAAGGGGTTTGCCGGGCGAGCGAAGAAAGTCACTCGATAAGGGAAACCACAATCGCCTATTCAGATCTGAAGGCAAAAGGGCCAAAAAATAAATCAACAAAGGGCAATCTAGTCACTAAAGGATCATGCAGCCAACCACAATGGTTAGTTACAGCACTGCACAATATAATGAGCACATAAACATTGAAAAAAATGCTAAAATTAGCGAAGGGATGCTATGCGTCAACTACTCTTGTGTCAGGACAGGAACAATGTGACATACAGTACAATAGACCTGGCACAATTAACAGATAGTAGTTTCGATGGAGACAACACGTCTAACTCAAAAGCTGACGATATCCATCTTCATCAGGACGTGGCATTCCCGTAGGCGTCATAATTCTTTGAAATTCATCTGTGTCTTAATTTACACAATATATTTATAGAACAAGGTTAAACATTCACAATGCATAAAACACACCTAAAATGTAAACACAGAGGAAAAAAGAAAAAAGAAAAAAATATATAAATTTTAACAGTTACATCAACAATGTGAAAAATAGACATATAAAAGTGGATGATCTGTGAGTGAATCCAAAAGGGCCCAACCCGTTAACCATAGCTCAATTGCGTCATGAGGTCTGAAAAACAATGTACTTTTAGGATATAAATGGTTCCCTTCTCTTTTCCTTTTTGCTTTTTTGGATTCATTATCTTTTTTTACATCTTGTTTTATATGTAGCTGAACTTGCCACTTTGGATACTCCTGTTTCACTGCACATAAACCTTTGGAGACATTCTTATGTGTGATTTTATACCCTTACATCTAGGTCTAATTCATAGAGACCCAGCCTATGGCACGGCCTCATTAATACTTCCTGGACTTATCGACAGGATTCCGGGACCAGCCTAATTGGTTGAGACTATGGTAAATATCTTTTCTCCCACATTGTTTTTCAGACCTCATGACGCAATTTAGCTATGGTTAACGGGTTGGGCCCTTTGGGATTCACTCACAGATCATCCACTTTTATATGTCTATTTTTCACATTGTTGATGTAACTGTTAAAATTTCTCTTTTTTTTTTCTTTTTTCTTTTTTCCTCTGTGTTTACATTTTAGGTGTGTTTTATACATTGTGAAATGTTTAACCTTGTTCTCTAAATATATTGTGTAAATTAAGACACAGATGAATTTCAAAGAATTATGACGCCTACGGGAATGCCACGTCCTGATGAAGATGGATATCGTCGGCTTTTGAGTTAGACGTGTTGTCTCCATCGAAACTACTATCTGTTAATTGTGCCAGGTCTATTGTACTGTATGTCACATTGTTTCTGTACTGACACAAGAGTAGTTGATCTAGGTCTACTGTGATTTATTTCTTTGACTTTTTCACTTACAGCCAACAGTGAAACTAGCACTCAGTCACTTTACACGATGCACTTTATGATTGATACATTAATGTTGTCACTTTGCGTATTTTTGTATTCAAATGTCATTGATATATTGTCCATACTATCAGTCATCTATATGTCTTTTGCCGTGCACGGTACAATCCATTTACTCTCTCTCGCTCTGTTTGGCTACAGTGTTCTAAGTCATGATTCCTCTGATAACAATCTGTAATTTGAGGACGCCAATACTGTCATCCTGTCTACATGCAAATGTGGAGCGGTCCACACACACCCCCATGAACAATTTTGCTAATTGGGAGGCATTGCGCTATCTGTATCTGGCCTGACCCCAAAATGGAGGACCACGGTGCCATCTGGGGGTGGCTATTTTGAGAAACACACGTGACGCACCTGGGCGCCATGACAACAATATACAGAAGGGCCTGGCGAGCCGCAGCGTAGAGAACCCTCGTGCGCGCCTCGCCAGACCCTGATTCAAGCAGCAGGTAAGCTCTCACTCACGCCCCTGCAGTCTCAGCGGGCGCTGTCCCTATTCAGCGGGAGACACCTTTTCTAAGATGAGTGCACGGATGGATCCGTGATGCCGGATCCGCCTGCGAAAAGGAAATGTATGTGTATTTGTAAAATGGGAGCGGGCACACCACCGGTGGCCTCTCCAGCAGTCCATCTAATTGTGATCCCTGGTTTTTGAAAATGATATAGATATCAACATTTATTTAAGATAATGTGTTGATGCACACAAGATGATAATACTCAAACATTGTCCCTTGGCCCCAAGGTCTCAGGCCACCATTTACTCGCCGTGCACAACTAGCAACATGGACAGGGTAAGAGCCCCTTCCTTCATTTACCCAATATGCTATATGTGACAGAATTACCACATTAGAGGTTGTAACCTCCCTGTCTCTCTTCCCCCTCCCCTCCTGTCATCCCCACAGGTAGAGGAGTATTAGCAATGCAGATTCACGCTGCACCAGTAAAGGAGAGGGCTTGTACTTACCAGCCCACAACTAGAGCCCTGATGAATGTGGTCTAACCACCTTTCACCACAGAAACCGGTCGGCTATAAAAATTACCTGACCCAAGAGTACAACAAGACTACCTGGAGTCGGAGCATTTGGTTCTTTGGATCCCCAATATGAACAACTCTGTGGATCCCCTATGTTTTTAACGAAAATATTGAGAGAAATAATTGAAAAAATTGAGAAATTGATTGAAGAATAGACAACCATCTTTCTCGTTTCTTGTTCTTAACATTAGCACCCACTTAATAGAGAAAACCAATTAAAATGATGTTTCTGTTCATCTAGCAAGCGGCAAACACCTGATCCACTATGATCAAATAAGTGTTTTTTAGACGGCACAGTGCAGTCACACATGCTTATAAGGTTACTTGGAGACATGTTGCTCTTCCAAAACTTATACTTCAACAAAAAACTGTGTGTTTCTTAAGTCTGAACGACACAGAACACCCCCCAATGGTGGTATCGTTATGGAGGAAGATATGGAGAAGGACGCAGGCCTTACTAAAACTAGCACGACCTTACTCCCCAGAGGTCCCAATGGTGGCGGACATATGCTGGGACAGAGTAGATATGGCGGTGATGAGGAAATGGGAAGGGAAATGGATCTACACATGGGGAGATGTATATGAGGATGGGGCCTTCTGGGAATTTAGCTCAGTACAGGAGAGAGAAGGGATCGCGGGTGGACAGTTCCTTTGGTAACAACGAATCCGTAACGTGACAAAGGGCAGATGGGAGGGCCGGCCGGAAGAACCACAAGCGTAACCAATGCTCATGCTAATGTACAACCTGGGCGATGGCTGGCGACCTGTTTCGAGGCTGTACAGTATGTTAATAGACATACCCAATCCCAGGAGCATAACATTAAAAGAGCAGTGGGAGGCAGACCTGGGTACGGTACTAACGGAAAAGGAATGGGAAAGGATACTGGGTTACCCCAAGGCAGTTTTGTGAAATCATCGCTTCTAACTGATACAACTAAATGTCCTCTATCGTACCTACATGACTCCGCAAAGGGTAGCCACATTGAACAGGAATGCCAGGTCACTGTGCCCATGGTGTGGAGGTGATGAAGCCGACATGATACACATGTTTTGGGAGTGTGGGAAGGTGCGGGGTGGTCTCTGGGCAAGCATAGAACAAGCCTGCAGAGCGGCTGGTGTGGTGAGGTTTGAATGGTCGCCAAAGGAATGCCTGCTTGGTGCATATCCCAGGGACAGCAAACACAAACATGTGTTTAAATTCATGGACCTGGCATGTGTACTGGCAAAAAGAACCATCGCCATGTCCTGGAAGAAGGCTGGGGGGCCGAAATACGCGCAATTGCACAGGGAATTTGAGAGGTGGGGGAGGCGGAAACCAAAGTGTGGATGCATGGGGTCAACAAAACGGACCCGGATGGCAATGACAAATGGGCCGCATGGAAGGCACTGGTGTGGTACATGTTCCACCCATCTGACGATAAACCCCCCTGAAGGAGTTGCACATAGGGACATATCTGCCGCATAAAGCACGACCCCCGGCCACACCTAAATTATAAAGACCGCCGGTGACACTTGGAGAGCAGGGGCATGGGCTGGATCCCGGGCACCTGGGGGTCTACCGCTACGAACTATACAGCACATCGTAAACTTGTGTGGGAAAATGAGAAAATGTTTATTAGTTGTTTATAAGATAAGTCAAAATTGGGCATAAACATGTGACATGTACAGAAGACGAAATACTGAGTTGCTTGGTTGTACTTAATCGAATGCCAATAAAAATAATTTAAAATAAATAAATAAATCAACAGATCAGTAACATCTGTTGCTCAGCAGTACCAACGAATATCAATTCACCTTCAATTAACAGTCAAGAAAGACATGAATTGTCTACGAGCAAATGACATCATTGAACCAGCACATGGTACTAACCCCTGGGTTTCTCATATCGTAGCTTTTACGAAAAATATCACAGTTGATGAAATACGCGTCTGCGTTGACATGTGGCAGGCAAACAAGGCCATAGGATGTCTAAGACATCCTGGGATTCATCTGGACAACATGCTAAACTTGCTCACGGGGTATGAGTGTTCTCTAAGTATGACCACAACACAGGGTATGACCAGATAGAGCTGGATGAATAATCAAGATATATAACAACTTTTTCCACACACATGGGCTTGTTTGGGTACAAACGCCTAAACTTTGGCATCTCCTTAATTGCGGAAATATTTCAGGAACACATTCGCCAGGTCATCAGACACATCAGAAACATCAAAAATTGTTTCAACTACAGCGATGACATTCTAATTTTTGGGGCCACACTTGAGCAGCACGATCACAAGGCAAACCTGACATTCTTTGTGCATGTATTTTCGACAAAGGCATGAGACCCAATCCAGGAAAAGTAAAAGTCATCACCATAATCTCTGCACCCAGTGACAGCAGCAATGTCCAATCATTCCCAAGGATGGCCAGCTACTGTATTCACTACATAAGGTATTTAGCTACTACGAGCACACTGCTGAGGGAGCTCACCAAGGAAGGTGTGACATTTCAATGGTCTTCTCTGTGTGAAGAGGCTTTCCAACCAATCAAAGGTGACATTGCCTCAGCCGACCATATGGCATATTTTGACCTGTCCCTTTGCTCCGAGCTGATAGTGGATGCTAGTTCAGTTGACCTAGGAGCAATACTGGCACAGCACAGACCAGGGAGGGAACTGCCTCGAACAGTGATTGCATTTGCCAGCAAGAGCCTATCATACATTGAGAGGCATTACTCATAACCTGAAAAGGAAGGAGTCACTGCAATCTTGGCCTGTCAACACTTCTTGTTGTTTCTACTAGGGAAACCGTTCACAATCATTAGTGTCCACCTGGCGTTAATAACGATTTATGGAAATCCACGATGTGAGATGCCATCGGATTTGGACTTTGCCTGCAGGATTATGACTTCCATATAATTCACAAGCCAGGGAAAGAACATAACCACCTGGATTTCCTATCCTGGCACCCACTACCATACCTGGCATAGATCCAGCCATGGCAGAAGAGTACATTAACATTAACACTGAAATATGGTAGCCAGGACAGGTGTCTGCAGTTCTCATGAAGGAACATATTTGTCTGGATGAAACACTACTCAAGGTGCCGGAACTGATCCTGATGGGATGGTGGGACTCTCTGACTCTGTATAGCCATCAGGGAGACACGATATCGGTAGCAGATTTGTGTGCTTTCAAGCAGGTACAGGATGACCTAGCTACCTGTTTCTGCAGGTGGATTCATCATGATGTGCACTCGACTGTATGTCCCACTCAGCATTCAACAACAAATTGTTGACCTCGCACACGAGAGGCGCAGAGGAGTAGTTGCCACCAAGTGACAGATTTACGTTCAGGTCATTTAGGACAATGCACCATGAGAGCTGAAATACCTGAACCATTACAGATGTCGGTGCTGCCTGAGACAGTGTGGAACAAGGTAGCGGTTCATTTCTTTGGACCTCTTAAGGGTTGTTATGTTATGTTAAGGTAACTTGTAGAGCTCAAACGTTCACCTGGGGGTGTCTTGGCACTAGATAGGGTGGAACGTATCTGCTGGTATTAATGGATGAATACTCTCAATCCCCCATTGTACAAGTTGCGTCCTCCACGTTGGCAGCGATAGTGGTTCCGGAACGTGATGTCATCTAAGCGTGGGATATCCCGGAAGTTCTCAAGTTGGACAATGGGCCTCCTTTCAGTGGTACAGAATTCACCAATTTTCTGCATTATATGGGTGTCCACCACCGGAAAATCACTCCCTTTTGACCTCAAGCCAATGTGATGATTGAAAGGTTCATGGGAGGCTGAAAGAGGATGGTGCAAAAGAAAACGCAGAGTGCTCTGTCTCTCAATCAAGCTCTGGCAGGATACTGAGAGACTATGGGAACTCACCTCACAATACCACAGGGAAATGTCCCGCTGAACTAATGTATGGAAAGAAGATAAGGACGAGGCAACCACACATCCCTAGCCCAGATGAACACATTCATCATGAAGTACTAATGGCTGATCAATAGAAGAAGGAAGGCATGGGGTAATATGCTGACCAGAGAAGGCTTGCTGCCTGGTCATCCATACACATGGGAGATAGTGTTGTGGTTAGCCGTCGGCAAGTGAGGAAGTTGGAATATCCATTTGACCCTGCTCCCATGAGAGTATTACCCATCAATGGATCCATGGTGACTGTGCGTACTCCAGATCGAGTGGTTGCTCGCAACGTGACAAACTTTAAGAAATATATGTTGCCCAAGAAGGATGAAAAAGAGGAAGCAAGACAGGACGAAGAATAGTCAGTCAAATCAAGACTTACAGAGATGAGTGATTAGACTATTGTTTCCTCTCTAAAATTCAGCTGCATCAGGAAGCCGTTGTGGCCCATCAAAGAGATATAACATAAAACAATGAACTGACCAAGCGGCACAATGTTCTTTGTTTTGCCCGGGCGAGATTGTCGCGCCTTGAAACACTTGTGTATATGCGCATTATAAATGCCATATCATATCATATCATATCACCGTGAGGTGACCCTAATGATGCGGCTGCAATGTCACATCATGGCCTGCATGCCATGGTGGGGGGGGCCGCAATACGTAGGCACAAGTGGTGTAAATTTGCACCAAAGTAGAATAAAGGGATCACTGCTTCACGCTCAGCTGTGCCTTGTTTATTTACATGTGGGGGACTGCCTTTCACCATTCCCACATTGTGACCCCACAAGCGTGAGAAACCTAACAGCAGATCGAGAGATAAACATCACAAAACATTTCAACAGGTTGACGTACAGATGCCTAGCCTTCGTATATAAGGAATATTCCTCCACCAGAATTTGTAAAGATCTTGGGATTCTTGCAAGGATAACAGCATCAACAGCAGAGTTGAGAGCTGGCAGTCTCCGTTCCCCACAGTAGACTCTAAATGTGAAGCTAAAGAATGAACATAACCAAACCGAAAACCAGGGAGTGACTGTTCGTGGTGCGCTCTATTTCTCCAGGATACATATAGTCCAATGCAGCAGAAACAGCACCGGAGCATCCCCCAGATTCCTCCAACTGGTAATAGTGTAAAGTCAATAGTGTGCTGATGGACTGCGCAGAGGACTCAGTTATTGAGAGGTTAATCCCTTGAATGTTCAATAGAAGTACAAACGTTCTTAAGTAAACAGCAGTTCCAAAGTATGCAGAGTGATTTATTGTGGTCACAGCCAACACGTGTTTCGACCATTAAGGTCGTCCTCAAGGCTGTTATAAATGGTTAGTGGTGTACAAAAAAATACAAATAAAAATAATGAGTGCATAGTGTGAATTCAAACATTACAGTCACATTCATGTGATCCAGAATCATGAAATGAGAAAAAAAAGAAGGGGAAAAGAAAAAGCAAAAGAAACAGCAAAAAATCAGATCCCAAAATACATGATAGGTTCAAACCATACCAAAAACCGAGGAAGGGGAGAAAGAAGGATGGATGATAAGCAATTTGTCTTTATGTGACACAGTAATGCGTCAAATGATTTCTGGGCTCCCAAGTGAGTAAACCAATGTGTTACATGCACGATCCATAGTGATGGACGGGTCAACATGAAGTGGACAATACCCAGGCTATACATGGGTGAAACCCAGTTGGTAGGAAAGCTGAGCATTGTAGAACCGGAAGGTAAGACATGATATATGGTGAGGTGTTAGAACATATGAAAGTAAGAGGGACGGTGAGGGGATCACAGTCGTACCATAGAGTGAGTGAGAACCACACTCACAAAATTGGTAAAGGGATGAATCCCTGATGCGTGACTTCTGCGTTACAAAGGTCATAGAATGACCCTACTCGGGCCAAATTCTGAAGAGAAAGTGATATAAAACATATTCCAGTAGCAGAATAAGCATCTCATATAGTTTTATGCAATTCTGTGTAAATAATAGGGTATAAATGGTAGAGCTATTCTTACCAGGAGCAAATGGGTGTCTACGCCAGGTTTAAGCGAAGTAGAACTGGAGGTTGGAATCCTGACAACAAATATAGAGGTCTGATTTGATGGTACCAATACCTACAAGAGTGAGCAAAATATTGTGGGTACTGCTGGTGCCAGGACCCATATTAGCGCACACTAGTTTGTTAAATCCAATGGCCTTACCTGAAAAAAAATATATAATGGGATCAATCCCATTGGAGTGACATTCAACAACGTTCAGCCATCACCCGTGATGGGTAAACAGCGTCTGGACTTGTTAGATAAAGAAAGCCGTTGCGCGCATGAGCGCCTGACATCACGCGTCAGCACGTGACGTCACACACATGTGTAAAAAGTTTTGTGACATCACTGGTCACGTCGTGTAAGAGCGACGTACCAGTATTGGTAAGTATGTACACAATGGTCCGTTGCGCTAAATGTGCAGAGTATGAAAGCCATGGATACGGCAAAGGTTAGTCAAAAATTAAAAATAAGTCGAGTGGTGGCATAGGAGAGGGATCAAAGGAAGCTCCTCGTGAGGAACCATTTAATATTTGCTAATGGCAACGTGATCAGACCAATAAAACCAGCTCGGTGTCATGTGTCCCAAGAACAAAGGAAGGGGCTGATTGGTCAATTGTTAACATAACATTTCAGAGAAAATAGAGGGTGAAAGGTAATCAAAGCCTATAGCCTTATAATTGGCAAATTAATATGCTGTTGTTAAAGTACCCTCAATTATGAATGGTTGAACTATCAGAATCACCCCATGTCAAATCAGTGGTATAAGGGAAGATAATAGATAAATCTGTAAGTCATAACAGGGCAATGGATATAGGTACACTGAGTGCTGCATAACACATGTGTTTACATGAAGGCAGATCTGTAAATCATGCAAAATGCATGATGGCTCCTTGATGCAGGAGCCATATAGACAATTCCAGGACTCCTTATAAAAAGACATCCATGAACCTGGCCGGGTCCTATAAGAACACATACATTTCGTGGTCAGTGTTGAGACCCTGTTGGATACAACGTAAGTTACAAATGGTTTTGGCCTCCTTTTGTCTCAGCTTAAGTCTCAGACCACCCCCTCTTTTACTGGGGGTAACTTTCTTTAATCCAATGAATCTGATATTGTCAATGCTATCCAGTTGGTGGCATTCTTGCCAATGGGTAGCTAAAGGTAACAGATGGTCTTGTTTTTTCAGACTGGTAAGATGCTCACGTATACGTGTGCGTAACTCTCTGATAGTACTCCCCACATAGACCTTACGACAAACACATACAATTGCGTAAACAACAAACTTAGTCTTACAGTTGATAACGTCAGTTATGGTGCACTTGATACCTAGGTTCATGATAAATACTTTGCAGTCTGGATATGCATATCTGCATAAAGAACATGTCCCACATTTATAGAAACCACTGAATGGTCTGAGCCAATCTGAACCATTGGGTTTGGGGTTCATTACCAGAGACGGACATAGTTTATTCTTCAATGTTTGTGCTCTGGTGTATACAAATGATGGCTTGTTCTTAATGAATAGTGAGATGTCTTTGTCTAACTTCAACAAATCCCAATGCCTATGTACAATACTATACATCAAGTGGGTATCAGCGGCATATTGTGTAATGATATCCACATGTTTTCTGAGCACTTGTCTGTCAGTAGTAGAGTTTTTAGAACTTCTGGGTCTCAGTATTTCGCCTCTAGTTCTCTTGCTGATTTTATTGGGTGCTGATTTTATAGCACTATCCGGGTAACCTCTTTCCTTGAATCTGTTGGACAACAATTCGATTTCTAGTGAGAATGTAATATTTGTGCTACATTTACGACGTGCTGGAAGAACTCACCTGCGGGAATGTTCATGATTGTGGACTGATGATGACAACTGTCTGCATGTAAAGTACTGTTGACTTCAGTAGGCTTGCGAAAAGTTTTGGTTTCAATCTTTCCTTGGGAGATGTAAATTGTGAGATCTAGAAAGTTAATCGAGTCGCCATTACTTTCCCCACACAGACTAATACCAAACACATTGTTATTCAGATGCCCTCCGAAAGCAGAGAAATCTTCCGATGTGCCCTTCCAAATGATCAGGATATCATCTATATAGTGCTTCCAGAGCACAAATTTCTCCAAAAATACATTGTTGGTAAAAATGTGTTGTTCCTCATAATTTGACATGAAGAGGTTAGCCAAGGGAGGAGCGTATTTGGCCCCCATGGCGACCCCTTTGGTCTGGGTGTAAAAGGAGTCATCAAAAATGAGAACATTATTGTCTAATGTGAATTTTAGGAATTCTTTGAGCATGTCAATATGTAGCAGAAATGAAGCAGAATGGTCTTTGAAAACAAAATCAATAGTGCGTAAGGATAAATCATGGCTGATGGATGTGTATAAAGCAGTCATGTCCATGGTGGCCAACAGATAGCCCTCCTCCCACTTGATAGTAGATAGGATCTGAAGTACATGAGTACTATCTCTCAAATATGTGGGCATCTTAATCACATAATCCTTGAGTATATTGTCAATGTAGGAGGATAGGCCCTCTGTGACCCAACCTATCCCACTCATTATGGGTCTGACCTCTGGCAGTGGCTAAAAAGGTTTGTGCACCTTCGGTAAAAAATACATGACAGGCATAGTAGGGTCGGATATTTTCAGATATAATCGTTCTTCATCTGAGATGTTGCCTCTAGAATGCCATTTATCAATCAAAATTTGTAAATTGCATGTGATCTCAATTGTTGGATTAGCCTGCAGTTTGCGATAAGAACCTGGTGTCTGTAGATGATTGTGTCCCATGGTGAGGTAATCTTTCATGTTGAGTACCACAATATTTATGCCTTTGTCCGCTTTGCAGATCACTATGTTGGAATCTTTAGATAAAGTCTCAATTGCTTAATTTTCTTCCTTACTCAAATTGTGTGGTCGTTGATGTGAAAAATTATTGTGTGTCTTATCCATAAAAGTGTGGACGTCTTTAGTTACTGTCTGATGAAAAGTTTCAATAATGTTTTCATTAGCCAATTGTGGGGTAAATTTGGATTTGACCCTGAGATCTTGTACAGGGAGAATGAGATCATTGATTCCAAGTTCTTGATACGTTACAGCAAGTGGGATGTCAGAGTCTGCAGCTAGATTAGTCAACAGATGTGTATTTTCAACATCTGTAATAGTAAAGTCGCTAAGTATGTCTGGAATTGGTCTCGGTTTGAACTGTTTAACCTGGGTGGCAAAGTATTTCTTCAACTTAAGTTTATGCGTAAACTTGAAAAGGTCTACCTGAAAATTCACTAGATCTGTGGTATTTGCTGGACAAAAGGATAGACCTTTGTTGAGCACTTTTATTTCATGTTGAGTGAGAGATCTGTCAGAAAGGTTGACAAACATATTCTTATTTACCGGTTCCCCAGTTGTTTCTTTGATCCTGCTCTGGTTAATTTGCCTGTCAGCTGTCTGTTTAGGTCTGAGTGTGTAAGTGAGTGTGTTGGAAGCGGCCTCTGACAGCAAAGATTGGAGAGTGAGGTGTGGCTTGACACGCAGTCCTACGCAGTCTCACGCACAGAGGTCCCTTCGTCGGATTTGGATACCTTGGACGGCGGTGAGAGACTCGATTGAATCAGAGTGCCGGATTGTGGTACCCTGCCCTGCCTGCCCTGGCTGCTGTGGACCCTGCCTGCCCGTGGAGGTCGGTGCAGCCTGGGAACCGACAGAGAAGAGTGTGCGGCTCTGCTGGCAGGGTGTCAAGGGAGTAAGCCTGATGTCTGACTGCCGGCATCTCTGTGTGTAATCTGTTGGGTGAGTGGGTGAGCAGGAGAGGTCGCAGGTGTCATTGAGGACAAAACTACAGCTTCGGCTGTGTTTTCAGCAGGCTCATAGACCCCACGGCTTTCTCCAGCACTAGTACAACACGTGGTTCCCCTTCCCCTAGTGTTCAGCAGTACCCGCCGCAAGCTCACAGCTGTCTCTTCCTCGTCCGCACTGGTGATTGGAGCCACAGTAGCTCTTCCAATTATTATATAGAGCACACGGCTCCTCCGCAGATAACTGCAACACATGACTGTCTATAGCACCTGGTAGCGCCCCCAGCAGGCAATAATACAACTGCAGCTGCTCTCTGAAATTACCATATAGGTGAAGACGGGAGGAGTGAAGCGTAGGGGCAGCACTGTGACTGGTTGGCACAGGGGCGAGTTGGTCAGAAGGGCTCCTATGCTGGTGGCGATCAGGGAATGGAGTAGAAGCCTACCTGTGAGAAGTGCCTGGGAAGTGCCTCTTAGCCTCGTCGCCGAGACGGCGGGGCGGCGCACTTCTCGCTGGTTCAATCGGTTTTGCGCGGTGTATGAATCTGGTAGTGCACCCGACAGTATGATCCGTTTATCCCTGAAATCAGGCATGCCTGCTCGTAGCCCATTGAAGAGCGAGAAAATAGGCTGCATGTCGAAATCCAGTGTGGTTGCTCAGATAAACTCCACTCCTAGGTGAGGCGGTCAGATGAATGGTCCAGCTGGAAATACTGATATACGAAAATTTTGCAATGGTTCTTTGTCTACATTTTGTGCCTCTACCGGGAACACTATCGGGAACATTCCCCAAAGCCGAGAGGAGTCGGATGCGTCATGTAATGGAAAGCTGGTGGCAAAAATGAATGATGTGGTTGTCCCAGATAAGGCAAACAAGCCGGTGCAAGTCATGGCGCCACCAGTGGTGCACCCGATGGCGGCGTGCTCACTATCTGACACAGCCCCGTTAGACTCTTTGCCATGCACAGAGGTTCCCAGATGATTTCAAATGTTCCCCTGGGGTGGGAGGAGGATGGAAAGGATGTAGTGGTGATTGATTTGGATGCTAATGATTCAGTTTTTTCTAACAATCTGTTACCCGAAAACCTGTCAATTTCACTAGTAATGTTTTTGGAGAACAGTATTAGTGACTCGCTAGTATCAAGCGAAGCCCTCTCACCGATAAGAACCATAACTAATAACCACAGTATGAACACATCTGTGGTGGTTCACCAGTGTGATAACTTGTTGGGTATCACCTTACAGTCGATGAATCTTGCCTTAGTTTCTTTGTCCAAATCATTGTCTGTATGTGAACAGAAACTACTTGTCCAGGGTGAATGTTTGGACAAAATCATGGCGTGGCAAGGAAAGAACGCCTGCCAGATTGTCAAGGTAATTGACAAAAGAGTGTCAACAGGCAAGCTGAAATCGTGTTTGAGATCTGTGGCATCCAAAACTAAAAGTAATGTAAATAATACTGAAGCTCTTAAAATTGTTCCCATTGTGAAGAGAAATAGCCATGTGGTTAAGTCGGTGGTACCTTGTATTGATGAAATTATTTATGAGAATCCAACGAGAGGGCAGGTACAAGGTGGCCTGGGGGAAAATGGTTCCAAAACAGTGCTAGCCAGCAGTGGAGAAGAGCTATGTAAATTACCAATCACCAAAAAAGGTGCTCATGATCACCTCTTCCTCTCTGAGGTTAGGTAACAAAAAAGGCAACATTGGTGAGAAAAAAGTTTCAAAAAAACTCCCAGAAAACCAACAAATACCAAAATATACAGGTAAATCTTCGGTAAAACAGTTCTTCAAGGTTATTACTGTACCAAAACGTAACACTATAATAGCATCACAGGCTATTAAGCAAAAATACCAGCAGCTTGCCCATGAGAGAAGAAACAAACCCTTTAACTTTGTCCAAGCCCATGTAATGGAGTACCCTCCATTGGATGATCTAATGGATGTGTTATCAAACAAAAAATAACGAGGCTGGTATAATAACAAATAGAGAGGCAACACAAAGTGTGGAGGCTTCTGCTAAGCCAAATAACGAGCCTCATGTAACTGACTCGGCTCTCGCTGTGCAGAAGTCAGAAATTCGTAAAGCCGTCGATGCTTACATGGCAGGAGTGAGGCCTGCAATATTAATGCCATCGCCGCAAAAGAGTCTAGATGAAGGTGTTGACAGCATGCATAATCCAGCCATCAGAAAGCAGGTGGTGATCTCTGTGGAGACGGGGGGAGCGTGTACCATCATCAGTTAAAGTAGATCTAAGGCGGGAAGTGGTTCCAGCGCCCAGGCCAAATATTGCGGTGCTCCAGCCTGCTGGTTGCGTTTCCCCTCCCCAAACTCAAATGTATCCCATGCAAAAAAGCAATAATGAAGACTTGGCTCAGATGTCTGGGGCGATTATGTCCTTAATAGAAAGTGCATTAAATAAGATGCAAGGACAGAATCAACATAGAACGTTGCCAGCGCGGTCTGAGCCTATCCGCATGGGGGGGGGGTTAGATCCCGTAAGCCTCCAGATAGGAATGCTCCAGCTCCGTATTCACTAGTCTTGGCATGTAGGAGATCACCATGCACACAATATGATTTAAGTAGACGGGCAGTGATGGCAATCTTTTTGGAGATCCCACAATTAGATGATATTGTGTCCTCTGATATGGCTCTAGTGGAATTCTCTGTGAAGGGCCAGTTAAATTATGTAAATCTTTTGTTTAAATCTCGAATAGTGCAAAATGTAATCTGGCAGGCCAAAGACGAGCTATATAAATTGGGATTTGTCTTATCGGTGGAGCCAAGCCTGAATTTACCGCATTCCCCTTGAAGCAATCTAAGTAAAGAGAGGGGTCGGTTGGGGGAAAGTAAGAGAGATTTGAAATCACATCCCGATATGACCTCATGGATGCGTAGCCGTTTTGGCTCACAAAAGTAATGTGAGGAAGGGGAGGGTGTGAATCAAATATCTTTGGTTAGCTGGAATACTAGGGGTTTCAGTCACCTTATAAACAATGATCAGAGTGAATTGCGTAAATGTGACATAGTACTTTTACAAGAGACATGGTTGACCACGACCCCTATTTGGGACAATCACAAGCTTTATTTAAATCCTGCATTAAAACCTGTGATTGGTCGTCCAAGTTCAGGGTTATTAACAGCGATAAAAATGGGTCGAGGTCTGACATCTGAATTGTCGGAAATGCCAAACAAATACATGCTTTTGGTTAAGGTAATGGCTGGGGATCATGGATACACCATTTTTAATGTTTACTGGAACCCGATTGCCATGTCTGAGGACAGCTTTTTCGACTATCTAAATTCAATCTTAGACCTGGTAGCGATAGCTCAAAATGCAAGAGCTCTAGTGGTAGCAGGAGATTTGAATCTAAACTGCCTGAGTGATCTAGGCAGTAGAAATAAAGCTAGATTTAAAAGGTGGTCTTCTTTAGTGAAAGCAAGAGGCCTTACGTCTCTTAATGGGGCGTTTGAAACGGACATCCCCCCCGGCTCCGACATGGTAAAAGGGTGAAATTCAATCAACTATTGATTATATATATGTGAATAAAGTGCTGTGGCCGGCCATGAGAAATTTTTGTGTGACCAAATCTGAAGCTAGCGACCATAATATTCTTTTGGCAAAATGGGTGGCAGGGTCAGTTGTGGGTAGTTCTGAGCAAGTTTCTATCGAAGGAGTGTGTGTAGTGAATGCTGGAGGGAACAGACTCTGATGATCGGAGAATGAAGAAATTAAACTGGAGCGACTGTTGAGACTGGGCCTTCTGGACTATGGCTCATTGGTTGGGAACGCAAGTAACGTTCGATCTGACTTATTCCAGGTGTTTCAACAACCAAATTGAAAAATACATCAAACAACATCTCCATTCTTATGATAAGGTCGTAAAAGAAAGGAGAGCACATTTGCGCGCTGATCTGAGACTTGTGCAGAAAGAACCTGTGCATTTGAGGAACATTTTAATCACGAGGTTGAGAACTACTTACAGAAATTGTTCAAGAGTTCATCATGCGGTACTGTATTATGAAGATGGAGCCAATATGTTGAAAATCTTGGATAGTAAAAATATTGCGAAGATGTGGTCCGGTATAGATTATTCAGTTGTGGCCCAGCAAGTGGTTTTGCAGGCAAGTGTAGTGCAAACGCATGTTTGGGTGTCTCACTTTACTCAGCTCTATGCTTTAGTTGGGTCCAGTGAAAAAACTGAGCTAGTAATTCCACCACTGTCTTTCCATCTGGAATTCGAAATGTCTGATATTTTATCTCTGATCAATACAGTCAGCAACTCAAAGGATAGAGGTCCTAATGGTCTTTCCAATTTTGATCTTAAAAATCATCCAGAATTATGGACCTCCATCTTGTATAAAATCTTTTCGCTAGTAAATGTGACTCAGTTGTTACTGAGTTCATGGACACAGGCGATTACAATCCCTATATATAAAAAGGGCGACTCACAGGACCCGAGCAGTTATAGGCCAATTTATCTTCTTAATGTGTCAGGTAAACTGTTCTCTTGACAAATTTTGGGTAAGCTACATTCATGGGTAAAGAGTAAAAAATTAACTGACCCCCTGCAAACTGGGTTTGTAAAGGGCCTGGGAACCATTCCTAATATAATTACATTGAACATGATCAAAGCACAGTATATGGTCCAAAGACAACCCTTGTATATGGGGTTTATTGACTTTAGAGCTGCGTTTGACTCAGTCGATAGATCCTTGTTGTACCAAAAGCTAAAAAGGTATGAATGTCCCCATTCTCTCCTGTCACTAATAATCCTTTTTCACTCAAAAACCTCAATGAGAGTGCGTATCTCCCCTGATGGCAAGTTATCTCCAGAAATTGGGACGCACCGAGGCCTAAAAGAGGGCTGCACACTGGCAGCTTTTCTATTTATTTTTTTTATTTTAGATCTTGGGCATGAATTTATGGATTGTAACAGTGATGCCCTGAAAATAGGAGATCAGAAAATACCATGTCTGTTGTATGCGGATGACCTTGTTTTAATGTCTCAGACGCAGAAAGGTCTCCAACACATGTTTTTAAGGTTGGTTGAGTATGTTCAGGTGAATTATCTTGTGATTAATATTTCAAAATGTCAAATAATAAGTTGTATTGCCAGGCCAGGAACAATGAGACATCTCCCCTGTGTCTCATGGAAGCTTCAGGAGACCGAATTAGTCTGTGTGACTCAGTATAAGTATTTAGGGGTGGCCATGAATGATAGACAGATGAAGAGCGAGGTGGTGGCATGTGCCCGGAACAAACTCCAGCACTTAATTTCCCAGTCACGAATTTTAATGAATACATTTGGGAAATTTTCCTTGAAGCATGTGATATCTTTTTATAAAATTAAGGTTTTGCCGATCATCTTATACGGTGTGCAAGGTAGGCTATTGGAGAAACGACAGCATTGGGAGGTCCTGGAATCAATGTATTGGAAGCAGATTCTAGCCCTCCCGAATATTGTTCCTATTGCGATGATACACTTTGAATTTGGGTTGCTATCCCTCTATTCCCAAGCCCTGTGGAGGCAGTGTGCCTTTTTACGTAAGCGTCTGTTGGGCCTAAAGAGTCGAAATATCCTAGAGGTAATTGGCCATTACCTGTTAAAATCAGCAAATGTATTCCCTAGGACATGGCGGAATGTCGTGATGGACAATTTGGTGGAGGCAGTTGTGACCATTGAATTGTTGATGTCGAACACCGACCAAGCTAAAGTTAAGATCTTTCAAGCAGTTTGGGCTAGGAATACAACAAGGTGTACCCAATATGAAGATTTCAATATCTGGAGTTTTGGAATGGAGCGTTATGGAATTATGGCGCCTTATTTAGTGAAATGCCTGTCTCAGATGGTCCGCACAGACTTCTTAAGGTTTAGATTTAACCTATGGAGTACTCGCAAGGTCCTGTCTAGATGGAAACTGTTACCAACTGAACAAAACTATTGTAGATATTGTTTATCACTGCAACAAAGCGAAACGCTACAACATCTGATGGTGGATTGTAGTGCTTTAAAGGGGGTACATGCAAGATGTTTTGACAAGGTGTTCGAAATCTGTACGGAACTAACAAGTGATCACATTTGGCAAATGCTGTTCTCAAACCCAAGGGTGATGGTACAGATAGCGATTGTCCAATTTCTACCAATGATATTACAGCCAGTGAAGGAAACATGAAAAAGCATTGCGAGTAGCAATTGATAGTAGTGAACAGTTGTCTATCTACTGATTTAGTAGTTGATTTACTGGTACTTGTTGCGTTATGATCGATTGATGTGGTTTATTTTTATGTATTTTTTTATGTATTTTCTGTATATAGGTTTATGGTAAAACAGTATAAAGTATTGACTAGAATTGTGGTTTAATTTTAAGATAGTTAAATTGACTTCACAGAATTGTTTTATCATTATGATTATTATGAGTGTTTAATTCTGTTTCCTTCATTGTGTCTTTTTATGTAAAATATGGATGTTAGATTGATGTATGTTGTATAAAATATTTGAAAAGTTGCGCTGCAACTAAAACAAATAAAAAAAATAAAAAAAAAGTTTATGTCTGAACCTCCTCCCTCGCCCTCTGCCCCTACTGCCCCTGTGGTGGAGTTCCATATTGGTGCATTTTGGACAGGTTGATTTTAGAAACAAGCCTGTTTGCCGGTTTGGCGGGTACCTTTTCGGTAGCGTTTTATTTGTTCTAAAAAACACCAGCCCTGATTGGGTTGGGGCTGATTACTTCCAGTTTGTTGGGTAACATTAGACCCATCATTGTCTGAATCAACATCTAAACTGCCCGTGGAAGTGCTAGGGGTATTATCCCTTGATTTATTTTGTGGATCATCAAATTTGGTTTGGAAAGTATACACACGATCTTCCCTATAGTCCTTGTCATCCCTAAAATATTTGTGGAATTTACAGAGTTTAATCTCATCTTGGTATACTCCCAAAATGTGATACATTTTATCATAATTTTTGTCTTTAGTGACCTCTGGATTAGGCATGATCTTAATTTCCTCTTTCATGGCATCTATTACTTCTTGCGTTCTAGGGCGCTCTCTCCTAGCATGTTCTATCAAAAGTTTGATCATTTTAGTAGAGCTTTGCTCCAAATTGAATTCCCATTCATTAGCTAAATCCTGGTCATCTTGATTATCAAAGTTTGGGAAGATTAAGATTCTTAAACCTCTCAGAATCTTTTTGTTCTCTAATTAATTCATAAGTGACGCTTGTTCCCAAAATGTGTTAATCTCTTTTTTGGATAACCTTTCTAGTTTGACACATTTCTGGCTCAGTGTTTCCACTGGGTTGTATGAATTCTTAAAAGGATTGAGAGTGCTGCCTCTTGGTGCGAACAGGCAGCTCGTTCTTCTTCCCTATTTTTGAGATAGCTTGCCATAATCTTGGCGGTAAGTAAGTTTGATTAGATATATATGTGCAGAAAAAATGCAGCACCTCAAGTTACAGTTGAACAAAAACAAACAGAAAACCCCGGGAGTGACTGTTCGTGGTGCGCTCTATTTCTCCAGGATACAAATAGTCCAATGCAGCAGAAACAGCACCAGAGGATCCCCCAGACAATGACTATATGGCTCCTGCATCAAGGAGCCACCATGCATTTTGCACAATTTACAGATCTGCCTTCATGTAAACGCATGCGTTATGCAGCACTCAGTGTACCTATATACATTGCCCTATTATGACTTACAGATTTTTCTATTATCTTCCCTTATACCACTGATTTGACATGGGGGGATTCTGATAGTTCAACCATTCATAATTGAGGGTACTTTAACTACAGCATATTCATTTGCCTATTATAAGGCTCTAGGCTTTGATTACCTTTCACCCTCTATTTTCGCTTCATACTATCAGAGTCCGAAATGTTCTGTTAACAATTGACCAATCAGCCCCTTCCTTTCCTCTTTGGACACTTGACACCAAGCTGGTTTTATTGGTCGGATCACGTTGTCATTAGCAAATATTAAATGGCTCCTTACGAGGAGCTTCCTTTGATCCCTCTCCTATGCCACCACTCGACTTATTTTAATTTTTGACTAACCTTTGCCATATCCATGGCATTCGTACTGTGCATATTTAGCGCAACGGACCATTGTGTACATACTTACCAATACTGGTACGTCGCTCTTACGCAATGTGACCAGTGACGTCACAAACCCTTTGTGCATGCGCATGACATCACGCACTGACGCGTGACATCAGGCGCTACTGCGCGCAACGGCTTTCTTTATTTTACAAGTCCAGATGCTGTTTACCCACAACGGGTGCTGGCTGAACGTTGCTGAATGTCACTCCAATGGGATTGATCCCATTATATATATTTTTTTCAGGTAAGGCCATTGGATTTAACAAACTAGTGTACGCTAATATGGGTCCTGGCACCAGCAGTACCCATACTCTTTTGCTCACTCTTGTAGGTATCGGTACCATCAAATCAGACCTCTATATTTGTTGTCAGGATTCCAACCTACAGTTCTACTTCGCTTAAACCCGGCGTAGACACCCATTTGCTCCTGGTATGAATAACTCTGCCTTTTATACCCTATTATTTACACAGAATTGCATAAAACTATACGAGATGCTTATTCTGGTATTGGAATATGTTTTATATCACTTTCTCTTCAGAATGTGGCCCGAGTAGGGTCATTCTATGACCTTTGTAACGCAGAAGTCACGCATCAGGGATTCATCCCTTTACCAATTTTGTGAGTGTGGTTCTCACTCACTCTCTGGTACGACTGTGATCCCCTCACCGTCCCTCTTACTTTCATATGTTCTAACACCTCACCATATATCATGTAATGCATCTGCCTCTCTTACCTTCCGGTTCTACAATGCTCAGCTTTCCTACCAACTGGGTTTCACCCATGTATAGCCTGGGTATTGTCCACTTCATGTTGACCCATCCATCACTATGGATTGTGCATGTAACACATTGGTTTACTCACTTGGGAGCCCAGAAATCATTTGACGCATTACTGTGTCACATAAAGACAAATTGCTTATCATCCATCCTTCTTTCTCCCCTTCCTCGGTTTTTGGTATGGTTTGAACCTATCATGTATTTTGGGATCTGATTTTTTGCTGTTTCTTTTGCTTTTTCTTTTCCCCTTCTTTTTTTCTCATTTCATGATTCTGGATCACATGAATGTGACTGTAATGTTTGAATTCACACTATGCACTCGTTATTTTTATTTGTATTTGTTTGTACACCACTAACCATTTATAACAGCCTTGAGGACGACCTTAATGGTTGAAACACGTGTCGGCTGTGACCGCAATAAATCACTCTGCATACTTTGGAACTGTTGTTTACTTAAGAACGTTTGTACTTCTGCTGAACATTCAAGGGATTAACCCCTCAATAACTGAGTCCTCTGCACAGTCCATCAGCACACTATTGACTTTACAGTAAAGAATGAACATAATGGTTAAAAAGAATGGGGGCCAGAATGCACCCCTGGCTTACTCCTTTTTAAACCAGAATGTATTTACTTAGTTCACTTCCAGGGTCAAACCAAACCCAAACCCCGAAATTTTCATGAAGGGCTTCCAACATCCGGAATAATGGTCTAGGGACCCCATCACATCCATGGTGTCCCAATGAAGTCTCCTCTCCACATGGTCAAAAGTTGAAATTCAGGTCCATAAGTGCCACACAAGCAGGCAAATTCAAGACCAAAGCATTTCAGCCAGGATGAAATACAGATTAAGGCACTGATGGACAGTGCCTGTGCCATTCGTAAAGGCTAGCTGAGTATCTGAAGGAATGTTATTAGATGACACCCATTCCCCCAGGCGATTCATAATAACACCTGAAAATAACATGGCGGCCCCACTTAATAAAGAAACTGGATGATACAAGGATGGATGCATCTTGCTGCCCTTTTTATAAATTTGCACAATCATCCCAGTTTTCCAACTTGTTACTATATGAAAAGTGGACGCAACAGTATTAAAAATCTGCACTAAAAACGGGCACCATAAATCCTTCTGGGAACAGAATAAATCAACTGGGACACCTCCAACTAATCCAGAACAGGGCTGCAAAACTTATCATTGGCCTCAAGCCCAGGGACCACATCTCTCCAGCCCTAAAAACTCTCTAATGGCTCCCGGTTGCTGCAAACATCAAATTTAAATCTCTCTGCATCATCCACAAGGCTGTGTGGGGCCGGGGACCACACTATCTACAACTTCCTTTCACTAAATACTCTCCCTCCAGATCTCTACGTTCCTCCAGCACCAACACTCTGTGTGTGAAGCGCTTTGCTAAACAGTGAACTGGTGGCAATCTCTTTCCTCAGCAGGCTCCCTCCTATGAAACAGCCTCCCCTTTCCTCTTCATCTTGACCAGGATCTCCTAAAATTCCAGAAGATCCTCAAGACTTTCCGTTTCACCTCCTCCTTCCCTTCCTCTGCAAAAACCCCACAGTTGTTGAGATTGGTGACTAGGGCCCTTATGTGTCCTCTTGGTCCTGGCCTCCCACATCCAATCACCTTCAGCCTCTGCCCACTCCCAACACTTGCCTCAGCACCCACTGGTCTGTGCCTCCTCAGGCCTGCACTTACCTATTAGTTAGCAGTGGAACACTTCTCTCTAGTCACTAAACAGCTGCTCACTCTCTAACTCTTCTCTCTGGGTACACCTTGCACTTACCCCCTCACTCCCTCACCGCATCACTCTCTCTGCACTTACATGTTCTGAATGATCACAAGGCATAGTAGGTCCACCTCTATCTTTCATTGTTATATTTGCTTTTCATTCCCCTGTTCCCTCCCTGTTGCCCTGTGGACTCTTTGAAACACAATTTATTTGATGTACAATAGCATTTCAGATGCACAATAAATGCATAAAATAAATATCTATTCCTGGTACCTTAAAGAGTGTTTGTCTCCTCAGACGCCTTTATATTTCCTCTGATGTGATAAAATGGAGACTACACCCCATAAGATGATTGATCCTGGTTTACAGCAGAGCCTCCATAATTGTACAGTTTCCAAAGTGTCTGACTCAAGCCTCCTCAGTCCAATCAATCACTGGTTCTTTCCACAATATGTCACTAGGGTTTAGTGTCAGACATAGCTGCAGCTTCAAACATATCTTCCCAGTGCTTATTTGCAAGTTCCCTCCTTCTGATCAACAAAGCCCTTTTAAACCATCAGCGATTAAGCTGAATTTCTTCCAAATCGTCATTCGACGCTTCAGGGCCTCTAGTAAATATTGTTTTTGGACTTGCAGTCAACTGACTGCCAAGAGCGAGATGCCTGATGGTCCCCATCACTATATGGTAATGTGATCCTAAATACATTTTTAGAAGCTGAGCTAAAATCCTCAAAAACATTTAAGGTCACTGACAAAACTAGGTCATAAGTTAAGCAGAAAATGTTCAGACATTGTAGCAGCCACAACTTTGGAATTGACTACTAGTCCCAGGGTTCCATCTCAGAAATGTATCTTTGGACCCCCTGACAATTGGCAGTGAGTTTCCAGAATAGTTCTTAGGCATGCTCCTATTTAAGGCCCAGGTTAGTAGTTTGGGTTTTAGTCACTTTCCATACTCCCTAGAACTCTCAAGAGTTGAATACCACCAGAATACTGCCCCGCCAACTCATAGGTACTAACACAAAACTGATAATGCTTCTGTTACGGCCATTATCTAAAGTATAGTTACCATCCGTCCCAGAATTCCAACAGTATCTCCCATAAACAAAGAGCTTTATCTGTATTTGTATTTTGTATTTTATTTGTGTTTTCTAAAGCGCCTTAAGCCAAAGTGCTGTATATTTTCAACACAAGATACAGTACAAAAAATTGTGAGCAGTAAACAGTCAATCCTGGTAGCAGACATTCAGGGATGATGAAGAAGGTAGGTTTTCAAAGAAGCACGAAAGAGCGAGTAAACAGTAATGGAGCGGAGAGATAGTGGAAGGGCATTCCAGTGAAAGGGAGCAAGAAGGTGGAAAGATCGAAAACAGGAGTGCGCACATGGAGGACGGGGAGCGTTGAGTCTGAAGAGAGAAGAAGACCGGAGAGAGCAAGACAGAGTGTAGAAAGATAAAATCACATGGTAATCAGGGGCAAGTCCATAGAGGGATTTGAAAACTAGACAAAGGAAGTGAAATTTAATTTGGGAGTGAAAAGGTAACCAGCCAACTGAAGCAAGAGAAGAGGAAATAGAGTCTCGATAAGGAAGAAGACAAAGTAGATGAATGGTAGAATTGTAGATTGATCTTAGAGGGGCAGGATAAGAGCCCGGAAGACCAAACAGAGTGGTGGAACAGTAGAAGAGTCGAGAAAAGATTAGTGAGGAAATAAGAAGTTTGGAAGCTTGGAAAGTGAGGAAGGGACAAGCTTTACGGATATTATGCAGGGAGAAATGACAGGAACAAGAAGTAAGAGAGATGTGGTGGGCAAAGGAAAGATTTGAGTAAAAATAAAGGCCAAAATTGCGAGCTGTAGAAGAAATAGGGAGATTAGAAGCCAGAAAGGATATGAACGGGGGTGGAAGATGAGGAGGGAGAGTATTAGCAGGGAAGAACAGGACCTCCATCTTCCCTGCATTAAGGGTGAGATAGTGAGATGCCATCCAAGATTTGATAGCAGTGAGACAAGATGTTAGGGTATGGTGTATATCAGAAGTTCCCCATCCCCTGTTTATCATAAACATAAAAAAGGCAGCTTCTTCATCAGGCCAAGTAAACAACTCCTCCCCTGTGCAAAGTCTCATATTAAAGTCCACCCCCAACTAAAATGGGGTAAACTCAATGATTATCCAAGAGATCACCAATGATAATCTCCTTCAAAACTAAAGTAACCATGTCATATGGAATAATATACATTATTTATTTGAACAATGCTTCTGCCATTTTCTTAATTAAAGCTGTAGTATTTGACACACTGAAATGCCACCTTATGGTTTGGAGCCGTAAAAAAGAGAACAAAGACCCAAAGATCTATAGGGCCTGTCGGCCAGGTTTTCTGGAAGAGAAAGATTTCAACATTCTTAATGAAAGATATTCATCCAGCATCAAGAAGTTTCGATTTCAAACTTGCAATTTTCCACACAATAGTTTTTACACAGTGAAAATCATTTGATATATCTTCCTCGGTAATGAAACTCAGAGTATCCTTTCCAGTATTTGCCAAATCAGGCTTTGCAGAATCTGCTCAAGACTCTTACGGAGCCACCTTCGACAATACAGAAAGATTAGTAGATGAGGCTAAGTAGAGGTCTGCCTGTTTGAAACTCTCACAAAAAAGTCCCTGACATTTAGCTTCCACCTAATTAAGTCAATCTATTACATCCAAGGATTCAAGACAAGAAAACCTATTCCTGAGGGGTACATTCTTATTTGCCTATATTAAAGATCTGAAATCTTTCCTCAAATATCCATTTGCTGCAACCTGCCTCCTGAACAGGGGATCATCTTCCTTAATAGGGGACACTAAATGTGGGCCAGATTGGTGGAACGCGCCATCAAGTGGTCTATATAAGAGACCCAATGGAGAACAAAAAACACTGTCAGACTGTGCAATACACCCATGGCAACCTCTTCAGCTTTGGAAGGATGTTTAGAGTAATAGTTATACAGTCACCTGAAAAACACTTATCCCGCTAACTAACCCAAGCTGAACACTTGGCCATAAGGCGATCCCTACACCTCAATAAGTTAATGTTAGAAATACACTTCACAAAATATGCAACCTTATTGATCAAACTTATAGCACCTTCAGTTTGATGAGGGTTTAGGGTTGGGTCCCCTCAAATCACAAACTCCATGCAGCCACCACCATAAGCCATGGTTCAACAGTTCCCTTCTTTCTACGAAGCAGGAAGTCAGACACCTAGAAGGAGCTTGTCTAAAAAGCCCATGTTAGTCACAGGAAACGCCTCAAACGCTGCTGAAACAAATATAAAACTGCTATACACAATCTTGAAGCCACTCACTAACTCCAACAACTCAGATCCAGTACAGATCATACACAGAAACCTTTCAACATGATCAAGTGCTGCCACAAACTACCATCCTCACTTTCCACAACCCCATCCACCTGTTACTGTAACTCCCTCATTGACTATTTCAACTCTAAAATAGACGTCAGACAAGCCCACTGCTCTGATGTCCCACTCCTACTCTCACTGTCTAACATTTCAGAACATAGGACACTTTCCGTCCATCGACAGAGACCTGCTCATCACCCTCACTGCCAAAACAGAAACTGTACAATTCCTGGATGACACATGTGCACCTCAATCCGCATGCAGCTGCATCACCGCCCTCGCTATGCCCCAGCCCAACATCAACTCCTGTCTCTCACATGGTGCTATCCCCTTGGCTCTCAAAACTGGACAAATCTCTGCCTCCTTAAAAAAAACACCCCTAAATCCCACACTCACAGAATCATGAAATACATCAACACAAAGCCCCTCCAACAACACATTACCACAATCACCCTTCTCAAACCCTTCCAATCTGTCTTTTGACCTGGACCCAGCACTACATTTCAAAACCTCAATGACCACCACATCACAGACAACGGACACAGCCCTATACATAATCCTGAACCTCTCTGTAGCCTTCAGCACCATCAACCACACCACTCTACTCAAGAGCCTATGCCACAGGATGAAACCCTGAAGCATTGTCCTTGACTGGCTTGCCTCCTTCCTCACTGACAGAACACACATTTCGCACCGAGAAACACTTGTGTACAGGTGTGTTAAAAACGCCATATCATATTGCATTGGCTCAATGCCCACTTATTGATCCTGTCCCACCACAGTCAAGAATGGGGTCTCACAAGGATCAATCCTGCCTACTACTTTTCAACCTATATGTAGAATCTCTCGGACAAACCCTCAGCAAATCCAAACTCTATTTATACCAATCACAGACAACAAAGACATCTACTTCCAAATCTCTTCCCCTTCACAACTCCACACCCTCAAAAGCTAGCTCTCCACTATCACCACCTGGATGGCCACCTACTTCTTCAAAATCTTTCCTTCAAAAACAGAATACCTCCTCATCTGTCCCCTTGCTCCCCAGGCACAAATCCAACCTCACCCTTTGGATCAAAGAACTTGTCACGGACAACCCACACATCTACCTCTCCACACCTGTCATATCCCTTATCTTCACCCTCAATCCCTGCTGTCCCTTCATACACAACATAGCTGCAGTCACCAAAACATGTA
Organism: Ambystoma mexicanum; assembly: GCF_040938575.1. Lineage (NCBI taxonomy): Eukaryota > Metazoa > Chordata > Amphibia > Caudata > Ambystomatidae > Ambystoma > Ambystoma mexicanum. Next base: position 286,380,373 of record NC_090932.1, on the reverse strand, counting down.
ACCTACAATTACACCTCTGTTGCAAGATAATACACATTCTTCCCCCTCCTGACTTCCACACCACAGTCCAAGCACAGGTTTTGGCCTAACTGGACTACGTTAATGCTCTGCTCACTAGACTCCCCAGAATAACCCTTTGCCCCCTTCTAAGCCACAAAAAACATAGAAGCAAGACTCCTCCTCTACCTGCCCAAACACTCAAACATCACTGAAACTCTTGCCTAATTCCAGTGGCTCCTCGTTCTCGAGAGAATTGTCTTGAAAGTACTCTGCATTGAATTCAAAACCATCCACCTCAAAGTCCCATCCTACATTCATTATAAACTGGAACCCATCACCCACACAAACTCCAGGTGAGCTAATCAGCATCTTCTACACATTCTAACATACAGTGGGCACCAGGAGCATGTAACTCTCTTTAACTTTACCTCTGCACTGCACCCTCCATTAACACTTGAAAAAACCTCAAAACATACCTGTTACCACACACATAATCGAGCCCCCTCACCTTTTCTACTATCACCTGTCTATCCTAATATTACTATCCTCAGATGAAAACATTAGGTAACTTCTTTTTCAACTCTTTTGCACGTTGTCAGGTGCTCTGTGACCATCTGGTTAGGCAGGACTACCTTAACAGTTTCTGGGGCCCAGGAAACAGACCCCTCAACCCCCGAAACCCATGTCAACCCACCCATGAAAACCCATGACACCTCCAAATCTGCATATTGAAGGATTACATACCTCAGGTAAAATTCAACAGAAACTCGTCTAGGTTTTAAATGGATTATCTAGTTGATAATAAAATAAAAACATTACACATCTCTGTGACCTGTTTCCTCAAGAGGGTGCTACACTGAAGACATGTTCACTTTATTTTTTGAATAATATATAAATGTTTAAAGAAAATAAAGGAACATTATTTTTAAGCAAATATTTATTTAAATAAAATAATAAGCCTCACTGTTCAACTTGACCATTGTTTTCTGCTATGAATGTGTCCAAAGTACATGCCCTTGGAAAACAAAAAGTCATGTAACACACGTCAAAATTCACTTAGCATTTCAGTTCATGCCTAGACAGCAGACAAAATCAGGTAATCATAGAAACAATGACACAAGAAACAGCCAGTGAGTACATGCTTTCTACCGCCCAAAGCTGATGTGCCTGAAACACAGCCAAGATTAAACTACATATTTTCATCTAGATTGGCATATTGCAAATTCACTAATCATGTCAGAAAAATCTATTTCTTCAACCATTCCAGAGTCCATGCTTAACAGAGCCAAATAATTAAATCCAACTTCAATCATAAAGGTAAAACAGGGACAGTTAAGAGATATGCCTCCTTTGCCTTTTGTGGTAAAGTGGGCAGAGGGGAGGCTCTGCTCTTGAGAGGGATGTGAAGGTGTACCAGTAGTGACCCAAACAACACAGGATCACAACCCAAGATAAAGGGAATGTCCAATGAAGGTTCTATACACATATATATACTTTAATAAAATGCACACATTCTAACTTCCTCTGATACATTTTCCCAAACCTTGGACTATGGTCCCTGAGTGTGTTCCCCTACAGCACTTTGAGGCCATACCATTGGGATAAAGGCGCTATACAAATGACAAATTACATTACATTGCAATACATTTCACCACTTGTAATAGAACCAATAGAAAATATTGTACAAAATCCCCTCCCCCCCGAAGAAACTAGTACTCTGAGCATGGCTCAAGGGGTGGTAGGAGAAGTACTAGCCACATAAATTATATGAAGATGTTGAAAACAGGCAGAACTGGGGGGACAGTTCAGGGTCTACAGTACCTGGATTCAGTTCTTGGTGGGCACAGAGCAAGGGGGAATGTGTTTGTTCTATGCAGCAGAATGGATCCTCTCAATGGCGCAGTTCAGAGCATTCCCAGAATTGCTTCACAGTTGAGCCAGACCGAGTCCTGGCTTTAGAAGCTGGGAGAGTTTGATGAGTGATTGATGCGTGATGCTCCAGCAGTTCGAATCAGTGGGCAACGCTCGCCGAATTGGTGACTTTGGGAGCATTAATGTGCAGGTTGATGAAGTTGTTGTTCAAGGGCAAGCTGGGCTGAGCCCTGGTTGAAACCCCTGGTCAGAGTCTGTGTGTGACTCAACAATGTTTCGGATTGGGTCCTTGTGTCGAGCAGTCAATTGGGGACTAGCAGGTGACAGGCTTACGAGGCAGTGTCAATTTGGTTCAAAGTTCAAGCAATAGATCATCTTGGTGGAGGAGAGCAAATGCCAGCGCCTTCCCTCTCATTCACGGTGCAATAAATACAAAGCAACCGGTTCTTTAGAACAGAGAGCTTCAGCTGGTATGGCCCTCCAGCCTCTGTGAAGCCCGCTTAGAGGGACCCGAGGTCATGATGGTTCCGTTCAGGGTCAATACAGAATGGTAACTCCTGTTCCACAGCAAAGGTCTCTCCCGATGTGCCCTGGGAGTGGGTGGGAGGCAGAATTCCTTCCGTCTTGGACGACTCCTTCTTCACCTCTGGCTGAGGGCTTTGGAAAGCATAACTTTTCCAAAGGAGGTCCAGTGAGTTATTTTCAGGTGAATCTTCATTTCTTAAGACATTCTTAGAGAATATAAAAAAGGGGCGGGAGACCCCTTCCTTTAAAGGCAAAAGTACCAGGTGAGGGGACTAAAACTAGCCTGTCCTATTGGTCCAATCCCTGTTCTTGAATGGAGTGGACCTCGCCCTTCTGATGTCACACCCAAAATGCTTTGCTCCACAGTAAATGGGAGGTCCAGGAAAGAGAAAGAGAGACAGAGAGAAACAAGATGATGGAAGTCTCCTTCCATTGACAAGGGCATCCTGCCTACTTTAATCCCACCTGCTTCCTTCCCACTAAGAACAAAGGCCCTTACAGAAGCAGGACCCTGTTGGAAGGCTACTTCTTTTGAATGTGTGTGCTCCTTTGATGCTCAGGCCCAGGACATCTGCCTCTGGTGGAGGGTGTGATCTGGCCTCACAAAGAGATTAAAGAATAATCCTGGTCCTCCAGGTACCTGCCCTGCCATTGTGTGGCCCCCACCAGGCTGAGCAGAATACACATCCCCTTCCACAGCAGAGCTGACTCACAGGAGCTGACACAAATGCAATATCAATTGGGATGTGGTGGCCATGATCATAATTAGTACTATGCACCATGTCTAATCATAGGCATAGCTTTATTTAGAGTTTACCCTGGCACCAGCATGGGTTGTTCATTATAAACATAGTTTTGGTATGGGGGATATATCATAAATGCTACCCACCTGTGCGACAGAAACTTGGCTGTCACTGCAGCTGTCAAATGGGCATCTTCTGACCTTTGATTCTGCTCTACACCATGAGCACAGCAGGTGCTGTGGATCAGGCTACTGATGCAGAAGGGCACAAGTACACTATGCTTTTAGCATGTAGTTGACTAAAAGGGGTATCTGGTTGGCAGATTACCCTTTGGGGGATGGAATTACACACATCATTCTATGTATTAACAAAAATCAAAAAGGACAGGGCCTTGTACCCGTACCAGATGGCAATTCTTTACATTGTGTGCATTCTAAAATGTGTCGTACGTTGATTAAGAAAAAGAGTACATTGATGAAAGGGAACCCATAATATGAAGGATAAGTCCCAAAGAAAGCACACATTAAAGTTAAGTAAAGAAGAGATCAAGAGGGCTAATTATAAGTGTCTTTGAGAAACGCTAACGTCACTTCCCATTGCACATTTTGCATAAACCAATAGATGGGTGACACTGAGAAATGTAGCAGCCATCATTTATCTTGCAATGCTGCACTTTCTATAAATAATATTGGTGTGAGGAAAGTCATGCACCACCATTAACTAGACCAGCACCATAATGATGCCATTTTAGTTAACTAACTAGTTCTTTTATTGCAGGTATGCTATTTAGTAGCACAGTGAGTGCTCCTATCAAAAGCATGTATTTACACAAATATGAACCCGAGCCCAAGAACACAGATCTCTGCAACAGATGCTTAACTGACTGAGCTATCTTCTTCATCATGGTAGACCTCACACTTATCAATATTCCTTTCAACTTAGATTATTTTATTAATATATTCCCCAAAGAAAGATGGAATTGCAACATAGGTTGTGCTGTAGTTAATGTACAAACTGGGCATTTAGAGGGTCTGTTGATCCGATCTGAACTACAATACCATATCAGCACAGTATGCATTATCATGATATGTGTAAGGCTTTAGAAAATGTGTCACAGCTTATTTGTGGGATAGCCAGGTGGAGGCCCTTCATCTTCTCAGTGTATGCAGACAAATAGATCACATCTATCCTGCTGTTTAACTCTCCTTTTTTTGTCAGGCATCACCTTAGCTAGGCACTGATTGATATTTACACAGTGCTAATGGCTGTGGTGTGGATGCCAGCACTGCACCAAAGATGCACTTCAACAGGCATCCTGCAAATCGCACACTCGCAGAGAAGTAAGCTTGTCATTGTTTTTGGTTTTTCAAAATGATTGCCAACATTGAGTGGTAAGCTTGAAGGCGAGATAGCTACCTATGTGTGTTTATTGTAATTTGTACAGCTCCTCCTACAGCAGTTCAACATGCATATCATTGCCAGAGAAAATATTCTCAAAGAAAGCCGTCACACACCAAAACATACTTATTGTGCTTTGGGTCAACATAATTTTCATTGCGGTTACTTTCCTGTTAAATCTGGGGATGCAGCCTAATTGTCAACTGCTTTTGATTTCACTTGGAGACACAGGCTCCAGGGAGCTTATCCCGGCCAATAATGACTGTGAATCAAATGTGCCATGGCTTAGAGGTGGCTCAGTATCTGACTGAGATAGCATGTTCCTGGCCTATGTGTGGTACAAGGCGCTACACAAACAATTAATAGACAAAGACAAAATGTAGGTCTTACAGCATGCTCTGAAAAAGCTATACTCAGTTGCTTTCAGAATTGTTTCCCTCTCAGGCTATGCATCCCTGCTTACTGAAACCATACATTTATTTAGAGACAGTAAGGATGGAGAAGACCCCTCAGTGTGTGCCTTGCAGAATCAAGGCCATGGGGGAAGGGCTGCTGGACCAAAAATACTTTTCACTAAAATGAGGACCTGCCAATGTCCTACTCAGGCTCCCGCGCCCATTTTGACAACTGCATTTCCTCCTCTGACAAGCATTTTTTTAATCTATGGGACATGTTATTTTGGGTACTTTAAACTAACCTGGCATTTAAGTAATCAAGGGTTTCAATGTTCAGCTACACGATACTCATTTTATTCACCTCTAAAGCGATGAAGGCTCTATGAGCCCTAATGGCATTCAGAAACAGTGTCCTGAATGTCACAGAGCTCATTGCCTCATTTCCTTTTCCTTTAACTTTGTGTAGATGTTGTGTACTCTTACATTAAGTTGTATTTGTAATAACCTTCTCAAAGGTCAACTGTTACTGCCCGTCTCCTGTATCTTGTTGGATAAGAGCTGATATTTGAGATAGATAGCGGCAGAGCCCCCACAAACCTTTGCTACACACCTAACAATCTGGCCTTGGGGCTGTGGAGGCCAGACTAGATAATCCTAGAAGTGATGGGACAATATTAGCACACAGCAGCACAGCAGCTGGTGGCTACAGTTTAATATTACATTCCACATAATTGTAATGTATCAACCCTGGGACTTGCCTGCAGACGGAAGAAGTGTTATGCAAATAACAACCTACAATACAACACATGAGGAACTCCCACCCCGGGAGCCCACAATGCAAGATCTGGGGTAGTTTGTCCCTCTGAATGGCACCCCACTTGTGACAACCCTGTATGGATGTTCATCATCATTATCAAATAACTTTATTTGGTCGTCACGCCATCAAAGTACATTCTAGCAAAACGTATTTACATAATTTCCATAAAACATCAAATCAAAAAGATTTCCATTAATTGATCAGAGCCCAATTCAGCCCAGTTCAGGAGTCCGAAAATCTCCCTTGACATTATCAACGTTGGTCCCTGAATGGCCTTGTCCCCAAGGGAATCAGGTTCTCTCAAGATAGAGGATGATCAGTTTGAATAATTCCCAAATGGCCAACAGATCTTCAGTAAGGGTGCGGACTAACTGAAATCCCAGACTTCCGCCCAAAACACCTAAAGCCACCCAAGACTCCCCTGACCACTCATTGATCCCTGAATTCCAGTTTTACAGAATCATACACAGTGTCACCTTCATTGGACATTTTATTACAGCCCACCATGGTTTCCCTAGACACAAAAACACAGCCTCTAGCAGTATGGAGCCAGTGTAGGCATTTGTTTAAGAGGGCATCCCTTGGTTCTCGCTTGTTCACCAGCAATTTAGGTACCCCAAGGAGAAATGTTGTGGCATTATTTCACCCACTTTGGTCATAGCTTTTAGTGGTGTTCCCTCTAAAATGGGGTCTACACACTCCAGTTTCCTTTGCCTTGGAGCGTTGGGTTCCATTTGAGCTTAGATCTCTGTCTTCCGATATGCGAGTCTGTACATGAAAATTGTGCATCTTGCTGGACTCCCGGGTCATTGTGTGCTGCAGTAACTGCTAGTCCCGGGGTTCCATTGTGTTATGAATACCATTAAGCTCACAAGGGGCAATGACCGAGGGAGGTCTCATCAAGTCAGTTTGTGGCAGACAGAATTCCATTCCAAATCTACTGGTGTAGATATAGCCAACTCCGGGGGGTGTTCCATAGGGCATTGTAGCAACAGATGGAATAATGTGGAGCACCCCCTGGGGACTCCCTCCTCCCCTCGCCTGTGTCTCTATCAAAAACAATAGCAATTACTTGATAGCTAGCCGCTCAGCAAGCACTTGGTTACAGTTACATCCCCAAACTGTGTGAACCTCCTTGGTAAGTAGCTCAGATGGGTTAAGTACCTTGGTTGCTTAGTTGACTTAAAGGCTTAGTGGCACGTAGTGGGGTTAGATGAAGGAAGTCCCTGAACACATGGCCACTAAGGTCTCACTCCAGGTGCCACAAGTAGAGCTGGGAGAAGGCTTATCTTCAGTTGCGTCAGGAATCTCTGTGTCCATTAGGTCCATGGGGCATGATCCAATAATAGGCATGATATGGTCAATAGATGGGCCGAGATCAAGCATCGGAGCAGGGGACAGATACATGTTCTCAAGAAGGGGCTTAGATGTCTTACCCTCCACCCAGATACTATGGGGAGAGCCACAGACAGGGGAGGCAGGGGTAATATTGTCCTCCTCTGGTATTGGAAAACCCTCCATCACATGGCTTGGTAAGTCAAGTAATGGATACTGAATGGGCACAATTGGGGCCAAGGATGCAGTATAGGGGTCACAGTGCTCAGAGAAGGCTTATATTCAGGTGCTTCATTAATCTCTGTGTCCATTAGGTCCATGGGGCATGATCCAATATTAGGCAGTATATGGTTAATAGTGGGGCCAGGATCAAGGATCAGGACAGGGGCCAGATACATGTTCACAAGACGGGGCTTAAATGTCTTACCCTCCCACCAGTTACTATGGGTAGAGCCACCAACAGGGGAGGCTGGGGTTACATTGTCCTCCTCTGGTATTGGAAAACCCTCTGCCACAGGGCTTGGTATATCAAGTAATGGATACTGAATGGACACAATTGGGACCAAGGATGTAGCATAGGGGTCACAGTGATGGGAGATTTCTATTACAGTTGGAGGCAAATTTGGGATTAAATGGTAATTCCCGCTGTCCAAAGCTTTAATTTGAAAATTGTCAGTAGTCATGCATGAAGGTTTCCCCTTGGTGCTATTATTACTGGCAGGGTCTTCTCGTGTTTTAACTATAGAACCTGTTTTGGTCAGCTCAGAGGGCCATCCCCCCAAGTTGCTGAATATCCCTTCCCATGGCGATCATCTGGCATGTTTCTAGCCCCTCCCAGGGACTCTTGGCCATACCGCAAGAATTGATGGATCTCTTGAATCAGTGAAAAGGCCTCCCCCGTAGAGTTGTTAGACATGTTAGGTTTGTTGATTTTTCCCACATGTTTTCCACCTGAGGCAGAGTTAATACCAATGGTGCAATCCCTACCCTGGCTAATTGGGCAAGCCCCCATCTTCTCCGCACTGTCAGTATCTTCCGCAGAGTCTTAGATTCTTAGATTCTGTGTGGGTTTGAGTGACAGACTAAAAGTCGAGCTGTGCTCAGAAGAGAAGTGGGGGTAGGGAGAGTTAGGCAAGGACTCCTCCATTAGGAGTAATCCAATGTACCAGATTTCAAAACAGTCAATCAGTCAATTACCCAGTCACAGACCCAGATTGATCTCACCTTGCTCTCACTTGGGCAAAAACCTGGGAATGGAGTTTCAGCTGAGCTCTTTGCCACCTGTCACCAACACAGTCCACCGTAGACCACCACAGTCCTGAGAACCAATGCCAGGTTGACTCCAAGGTGTCTACACATAGTCCTCTAGGAGCCAACCTAGCTAATCCTTGCTACCATGGTGCCAACCACCAGACCGGTGCCAAAAACGTGCCCTTGCCCTGCCGCAGGCTTCACTGCTGCAGGGATCATCCTGCTGAGATATACCCAGGGGGGTGTTAGCCAAGTTCCAGTGCGGGATCCAGAGAGTTAAACGGGTCCATGAGCGGCACCAAACACTGTGCCCTTGCCCCGCTGTGGGCTTCACCGCTGCAGTGTTCATCCTGTCCAGATATGCGCAGGGCGGCGTGGCCAAGTTGCCACCAACAGGGGAGGCTGGGGTTACATTGTCCTCCTCTGGTATTGGAAAACCCTCTGCCACAGGGCTTGGTATATCAAGTAATTGATACTGAATGGGCACAATTGGGACCAAGGGTGTAGCATAGGGGTCACAGTGATGAGAGATTTCTATTACAGTTGGAGGCAAACTTGGGACTAAATGGTAATTCCCGCTGTCCAAAGCTTTAATTTTAAAATTGTCAGTAGTCATGCATGAAGGTTTCCCCTTGGCGCTATTATTACTGGCAGGGTCTTCTCGTGTTTTAACTATAGAGCCTGTTTTGGTCGGCTCAGGGGGCCATCCCCCCAGTTGCTGAATATCCCTTCCCCATGGCGATCATCTGGCATGTTTCTAGCCCCTCCCAGGGACTCTTGGCCATACCCCAAGAATTGATGGATCTCTAGAATCAGTGAAAAGGCCTCCCCCGTAGAGTTGTTAGACATGTTAGGTTTATTGCTTTTTCCCCCATGTTTTCCACCTGAGGCAGAGTTAATACCAATGGTGCAATCCCTACCCTGGCTATTTGGGCGAGTCCCCGTCTTCTCCGCACTGTCAGTATCTTCCGCGGAGTCTTAGATTCTTAGATTCTGTGTGGGTTTGAGTGACAGACTGAAAGTCGAGCTGTGCGCAGAAGAGAAGTGGGGGTAGGGAGAGTTAGGCAAGGACACCTCCATTAGGAGTAATCCAATGTACCAGATTTCAAAACAGTCAATCAGTCAATTACCCAGTCACAGACCCAGGTTGATCTCACCTTGCTCTCACTTGGGCAAAAACCTGGGAATGGAGCTTCAGCTGAGCTCCTTGCCACCTGTCACCACTACAGTCCACCGTAGACCACCACCGTCCTGAGGACCAATGCCAGGTTGACTCCAAGGTGTCTATACATAGTCCTCCAGGAGCCAACCTAGCTAATCCTTGCTACCATGGTGCCAAACACCAGACCGGTGCCAAAAACATGCCCTTGCCCTGCCGCAGGCTTCACCGCTGCAGGGATCATCCTGCTGAGATATACCCAGGGGGGTGTTAGCCAAGTTCCAGTGCGGGATCCAGAGAGTTAAACGGGTCCATGAGCGGCACCAAACACTATGCCCTTGCCCCGCTGTGGGCTTCACCGCTGCAGTGTTCATCCTGTCGAGATATGCGCAGGGCGGCGTGGCCAAGTTGCAAGGCCCTGGGTAGTTTGTCCCTCTGAATGGTACCCCACTTGTGACGACCCTGCACGGATGATGAATAAACATACCTTTCCCAATTTATTGACCATTTGTCTCTATAACCTCAAGCCTCGAGGAGGAGTGACTGGAGGAGGAGCTCCTCACGCTCCTGGCTGGCTGTCCTTATGTGTCAGGCATGCTGTATGCAGCAAAGTGAACGTTCTGATTGTGGGGGGCAGACAAACAGTAACAGTGGTGCTGACCTGCTACACCATGCACTGAGGGAGGGCAGAGGCAGAACAGCCGCCTCAGCTGCTTCAGTGTGCCACCCACACAGGAGAAAGGAAAGCATCCGATCCAATGCAGGCAGGAATCAGGATAGAAGCCTGGGCCTGCTGCTTCTCAAGGTGTGGGCCCTTGTGTTGCTTGGTCCTGAGGCTCCCACAGTTATGCTTACTCGCTTTTGCACTTAGGGCCACACCCAGCAGTCAGGTAAGGCAGAGAGAACATTGACAAATGATTGGCTCACTGTAAGGAGGGGTGGAGCCATCAGACAACACCAACACCTCAATTTCAATCATCATTACTGTTTTTTAGTTTGGGCTATTATGTGGTGCTTTTGTGCCACCTATTGCATTAGAGTACAGATAGAGAGAAATGGCATATGAGGAGGGACACAAAGCTTCTAGGTGTTGTTTTGTTATTGCCCCCTAACTGACTGCACATGGTCATGCTAATCCCTATTGTCATGTCTACCCAGTTCCTGACCCTACCCACCCAAAACACCTCCTCATGGGAATTCTTTTAGCTTGCTTTATTCAAGCCTTACCATCCAACTTTGCACCAAAGAACCAGCCAGGGGTTTCTCAAAGCAGTCTTTGAGATTTAATGACTAAATTGGAGTAATAAACACAGTACAGGTGTAACATAAATGTCTTAACCAGGTCTGCCTTCATCCAATCGATTTATAGGCACTATGCACGTCATTCATTAAAGACTTGTTAAAAACAAGCCTCGACAATGTCAACAGTTTTGTCTTGTGTATAAGCATTACGCACTTGCAGGCACTACTATTAGACACCCAGTTGCTCGGACCATTTTGCACCTGCTACCATCAATAGCCAGTTAATACTACTGCGGCAGTGCCTAGCAAGTGCCTTTCCTATGCCTACACAAATGCTCAAACTGTTGGCATTGCCAATGTTTGTTTTTATATCTTCCTAGGTCCTGGCTGTCAAACCCGCTCTGGCACCAGCAGTGAGCAGCACCTGTCCAATTAGCAATCTGTTTGGTTGCCATGTGGTTGGGGATGTGCAGTCCGGGGCAGCAATGCACCATCTCATTAGTTTGGGCTATTAAGTGACAGAGCCTAATAGATAGATGTCTCCTATATCTCATCAACTTCCTCCCTTCTACTTCCACTCCCTCTAAAACCTCGGTGGCCCAACTGCAATCTCCTTCCTCCACTACCACCTGTCTGGTGCACACCTCCTCCTTGTCCTCTCTGACCCCTCTGCCACCTCCATCTACTGCCTCGTCTTTCAAATGTGGCAACCTGCTCCACATTCCTACTCTCAATTCTCTCTCTGCTGTCAAACACTCCCTTTGCATCTGTCCCTACCTCAAATACCTTGAACTGGATGTCCTCACTCTCACAGAGACATAGTCCATGGCCAGCTCTGTCACTAGTTTTGACACTCTCCTCCCTGAGGCCTACAAGATTCTCTCAGAGCCTAGAACCAACCAGCCCGAAGCAGGAGTCGCCCTGATCTCTCCAGAGTGGGTCCCTGCTTCTGTCATTCTTATGCATGCCTACTCCTCCTTTGAATGCCTGGTCTGCAGGGTCTCTATCTCTCCTGACCTCTCTATGACTGTGGACACTATCTACAGGCCACCTGGCCAGGCAACCCTTGTCCTCTAAGAATGGACTTACCTCTTTTCTTCCCTCCTTGCCTCAGCATCTCAACTTCTCCTCCTGTGAGACCTCAACATTTGCCTGGATGCTTCTAATCCCTCCTCTGGGCTCTTCTGCAACCTTTGCGATTCTCTCTCCCTTTCCATTCTACCCGCTGGTCGGATACACCTTGCATGTTCTCATCTCCTCTGACATCCTCCTGGAAAACCCTCCATCACATGGCTTGGTAAGTCAAGTAATGGATACTGAATGGGCACAATTGGGGCCAAGGATGCAGTATAGGGGTCACAGTGCTCAGAGAAGGCTTATATTCAGGTGCTTCATTAATCTCTGTGTCCATTAGGTCCATGGGGCATGATCCAATATTAGGCAGTATATGGTTAATAGTGGGGCCAGGATCAAGGATCAGGACAGGGGCCAGATACATGTTCACAAGACGGGGCTTAAATGTCTTACCCTCCCACCAGTTACTATGGGTAGAGCCACCAACAGGGGAGGCTGGGGTTACATTGTCCTCCTCTGGTATTGGAAAACCCTCTGCCACAGGGCTTGGTATATCAAGTAATGGATACTGAATGGACACAATTGGGACCAAGGATGTAGCATAGGGGTCACAGTGATGGGAGATTTCTATTACAGTTGGAGGCAAATTTGGGATTAAATGGTAATTCCCGCTGTCCAAAGCTTTAATTTGAAAATTGTCAGTAGTCATGCATGAAGGTTTCCCCTTGGTGCTATTATTACTGGCAGGGTCTTCTCGTGTTTTAACTATAGAACCTGTTTTGGTCAGCTCAGAGGGCCATCCCCCCAAGTTGCTGAATATCCCTTCCCATGGCGATCATCTGGCATGTTTCTAGCCCCTCCCAGGGACTCTTGGCCATACCGCAAGAATTGATGGATCTCTTGAATCAGTGAAAAGGCCTCCCCCGTAGAGTTGTTAGACATGTTAGGTTTGTTGATTTTTCCCACATGTTTTCCACCTGAGGCAGAGTTAATACCAATGGTGCAATCCCTACCCTGGCTAATTGGGCAAGCCCCCATCTTCTCCGCACTGTCAGTATCTTCCGCAGAGTCTTAGATTCTTAGATTCTGTGTGGGTTTGAGTGACAGACTAAAAGTCGAGCTGTGCTCAGAAGAGAAGTGGGGGTAGGGAGAGTTAGGCAAGGACTCCTCCATTAGGAGTAATCCAATGTACCAGATTTCAAAACAGTCAATCAGTCAATTACCCAGTCACAGACCCAGATTGATCTCACCTTGCTCTCACTTGGGCAAAAACCTGGGAATGGAGTTTCAGCTGAGCTCTTTGCCACCTGTCACCAACACAGTCCACCGTAGACCACCACAGTCCTGAGAACCAATGCCAGGTTGACTCCAAGGTGTCTACACATAGTCCTCTAGGAGCCAACCTAGCTAATCCTTGCTACCATGGTGCCAACCACCAGACCGGTGCCAAAAACGTGCCCTTGCCCTGCCGCAGGCTTCACTGCTGCAGGGATCATCCTGCTGAGATATACCCAGGGGGGTGTTAGCCAAGTTCCAGTGCGGGATCCAGAGAGTTAAACGGGTCCATGAGCGGCACCAAACACTGTGCCCTTGCCCCGCTGTGGGCTTCACCGCTGCAGTGTTCATCCTGTCCAGATATGCGCAGGGCGGCGTGGCCAAGTTGCCACCAACAGGGGAGGCTGGGGTTACATTGTCCTCCTCTGGTATTGGAAAACCCTCTGCCACAGGGCTTGGTATATCAAGTAATTGATACTGAATGGGCACAATTGGGACCAAGGGTGTAGCATAGGGGTCACAGTGATGAGAGATTTCTATTACAGTTGGAGGCAAACTTGGGACTAAATGGTAATTCCCGCTGTCCAAAGCTTTAATTTTAAAATTGTCAGTAGTCATGCATGAAGGTTTCCCCTTGGCGCTATTATTACTGGCAGGGTCTTCTCGTGTTTTAACTATAGAGCCTGTTTTGGTCGGCTCAGGGGGCCATCCCCCCAGTTGCTGAATATCCCTTCCCCATGGCGATCATCTGGCATGTTTCTAGCCCCTCCCAGGGACTCTTGGCCATACCCCAAGAATTGATGGATCTCTAGAATCAGTGAAAAGGCCTCCCCCGTAGAGTTGTTAGACATGTTAGGTTTATTGCTTTTTCCCCCATGTTTTCCACCTGAGGCAGAGTTAATACCAATGGTGCAATCCCTACCCTGGCTATTTGGGCGAGTCCCCGTCTTCTCCGCACTGTCAGTATCTTCCGCGGAGTCTTAGATTCTTAGATTCTGTGTGGGTTTGAGTGACAGACTGAAAGTCGAGCTGTGCGCAGAAGAGAAGTGGGGGTAGGGAGAGTTAGGCAAGGACACCTCCATTAGGAGTAATCCAATGTACCAGATTTCAAAACAGTCAATCAGTCAATTACCCAGTCACAGACCCAGGTTGATCTCACCTTGCTCTCACTTGGGCAAAAACCTGGGAATGGAGTTTCAGCTGAGCTCCTTGCCACCTGTCACCACTACAGTCCACCGTAGACCACCACAGTCCTGAGGACCAATGCCAGGTTGACTCCAAGGTGTCTATACATAGTCCTCCAGGAGCCAACCTAGCTAATCCTTGCTACCATGGTGCCAAACACCAGACCGGTGCCAAAAACATGCCCTTGCCCTGCCGCAGGCTTCACCGCTGCAGGGATCATCCTGCTGAGATATACCCAGGGGGGTGTTAGCCAAGTTCCAGTGCGGGATCCAGAGAGTTAAACGGGTCCATGAGCGGCACCAAACACTATGCCCTTGCCCCGCTGTGGGCTTCACCGCTGCAGTGTTCATCCTGTCGAGATATGCGCAGGGCGGCGTGGCCAAGTTGCAAGGCCCTGGGTAGTTTGTCCCTCTGAATGGTACCCCACTTGTGACGACCCTGCACGGATGATGAATAAACATACCTTTCCCAATTTATTGACCATTTGTCTCTATAACCTCAAGCCTCGAGGAGGAGTGACTGGAGGAGGAGCTCCTCACGCTCCTGGCTGGCTGTCCTTATGTGTCAGGCATGCTGTATGCAGCAAAGTGAACGTTCTGATTGTGGGGGGCAGACAAACAGTAACAGTGGTGCTGACCTGCTACACCATGCACTGAGGGAGGGCAGAGGCAGAACAGCCGCCTCAGCTGCTTCAGTGTGCCACCCACACAGGAGAAAGGAAAGCATCCGATCCAATGCAGGCAGGAATCAGGATAGAAGCCTGGGCCTGCTGCTTCTCAAGGTGTGGGCCCTTGTGTTGCTTGGTCCTGAGGCTCCCACAATTATGCTTACTCGCTTTTGCACTTAGGGCCACACCCAGCAGTCAGGTAAGGCAGAGAGAACATTGACAAATGATTGGCTCACTGTAAGGAGGGGTGGAGCCATCAGACAACACCAACACCTCAATTTCAATCATCATTACTGTTTTTTAGTTTGGGCTATTATGTGGTGCTTTTGTGCCACCTATTGCATTAGAGTACAGATAGAGAGAAATGGCATATGAGGAGGGACACAAAGCTTCTAGGTGTTGTTTTGTTATTGCCCCCTAACTGACTGCACATGGTCATGCTAATCCCTATTGTCATGTCTACCCAGTTCCTGACCCTACCCACCCAAAACACCTCCTCATGGGAATTCTTTTAGCTTGCTTTATTCAAGCCTTACCATCCAACTTTGCACCAAAGAACCAGCCAGGGGTTTCTCAAAGCAGTCTTTGAGATTTAATGACTAAATTGGAGTAATAAACACAGTACAGGTGTAACATAAATGTCTTAACCAGGTCTGCCTTCATCCAATCGATTTATAGGCACTATGCACGTCATTCATTAAAGACTTGTTAAAAACAAGCCTCGGCAATGTCAACAGTTTTGTCTTGTGTATAAGCATTACGCACTTGCAGGCACTACTATTAGACACCCAGTTGCTCGGACCATTTTGCACCTGCTACCATCAATAGCCAGTTAATACTACTGCGGCAGTGCCTAGCAAGTGCCTTTCCTATGCCTACACAAATGCTCAAACTGTTGGCATTGCCAATGTTTGTTTTTATATCTTCCTAGGTCCTGGCTGTCAAACCCGCTCTGGCACCAGCAGTGAGCAGCACCTGTCCAATTAGCAATCTGTTTGGTTGCCATGTGGTTGGGGATGTGCAGTCCGGGGCAGCAATGCACCATCTCATTAGTTTGGGCTATTAAGTGACAGAGCCTAATAGATAGATGTCTCCTATATCTCATCAACTTCCTCCCTTCTACTTCCACTCCCTCTAAAACCTCGGTGGCCCAACTGCAATCTCCTTCCTCCACTACCACCTGTCTGGTGCACACCTCCTCCTTGTCCTCTCTGACCCCTCTGCCACCTCCATCTACTGCCTCGTCTTTCAAATGTGGCAACCTGCTCCACATTCCTACTCTCAATTCTCTCTCTGCTGTCAAACACTCCCTTTGCATCTGTCCCTACCTCAAATACCTTGAACTGGATGTCCTCACTCTCACAGAGACATAGTCCATGGCCAGCTCTGTCACTAGTTTTGACACTCTCCTCCCTGAGGCCTACAAGATTCTCTCAGAGCCTAGAACCAACCAGCCCGAAGCAGGAGTCGCCCTGATCTCTCCAGAGTGGGTCCCTGCTTCTGTCATTCTTATGCATGCCTACTCCTCCTTTGAATGCCTGGTCTGCAGGGTCTCTATCTCTCCTGACCTCTCTATGACTGTGGACACTATCTACAGGCCACCTGGCCAGGCAACCCTTGTCCTCTAAGAATGGACTTACCTCTTTTCTTCCCTCCTTGCCTCAGCATCTCAACTTCTCCTCCTGTGAGACCTCAACATTTGCCTGGATGCTTCTAATCCCTCCTCTGGGCTCTTCTGCAACCTTTGCGATTCTCTCTCCCTTTCCATTCTACCCGCTGGTCGGATACACCTTGCATGTTCTCATCTCCTCTGACATCCTCCTCTCTAACCCTCTCATGACTCCTCTCTCTCGCTTTGATTGACCATGTTCTGCTCTCCTCTCACATGAATCTTATTGTCCTTCAAGCAAAGCCTACCCCAGCACTGCCATCCTCCTTCTCAGCCCATGAAGCAAATGTCAGTGGACGCCTTTGATTCTACTCTCTCTGCTCCTCTTACTCTTGTGGTTGACTCCCACTCTGATGCAGCCCTCTCTTACCTGAATCTCTTTATCTCCGACACGCAGGACATCCTTGCCCCTGTCATGAGAATCTGTCTGAAGCCAACCTCCAAGTGCAACTCTTGGTATGATTCCAACTTCATTGCCCTGAAACGCAAGTGCAGGGTGGCTGAGAGGAAGTGGAGGGTTTTCCTGGCACATCCTCTGACAAACTGGCCTGCCACCTTCTCCATAGGCCATACAGACTCTCTGTCCTCCCCAAGAAGAGGGTCCATATCCAAGCCTGCGTCCCCACGGCCTCCAACAACATGGCAAAACTCTTTAAAATATGCAAAGACCTGGCCAATCCTACTGCAGTCTCCACCTCTCCCGTTCCCTGCCGGGCCCTTTGTATGGCTCTGGCTTCACATTTCACCACTAAAACTCAGAACATCCTATGCTCGCGTTCCTCTTCCTCTTCCTCAACCTCTCTCAGGACCCTTTGGCTGCCTCTACCTCTCCTCTTCCCTTTTCCTCCTCCTTTGTGGCAACACCTGACAATGTTTCTAGACAAGTCACATCTATGAAAGTGTTATCCAAAAAGGTGCTCCCCTGCTCTTCCAGAACCACCAAGGACCACACTGCCACCCTCGCTCCAGCCTTAGCCGATTACTGCAATCACTATTTCGCCACTGGATCTTTCCCCTCTATCCTCAAGGCCTGCCTTGTGCAACTCCTCCTAAAAAAGCCTTCTGCCCATCCTACCTGTCCAGCAACCTATCGCCTGATCTCTATCACTCCTTTCCTGGGCAAACTCCTGGAAAAGCTGGCCATCTCCTAGCTTACTCTCCACACTGAATCTGTTGGTTGTCTTCATGACCATCAATTCAATCTGTCTTCAGAGCATCCAGAGGCATGGACACTGCTCTCTTGAAGATCTGCTCTCTAATCTTGACTCCTGCTCTTGCTCTGTACTCATCCTCCTTGACCTTTCCTCTGCTCTCAACATGCTCAATCACAGCACCCTGATCAACTTACTATGTTTGCACCTGGGCATCATCGATCAGGCCCTGCCGTGACTGGCCTACTTCGTCCTGCACCGTCCCTCCCAGGTCCAACTTGGGCCCTTTCTCTCCACCACCTCTCTCTCCACATGTGGTGTCCCCTTCAATGTCTATCCGATGCCTTTGGCCAACCTGATCTCCACCTTCTCTTCTAACTTTCAGTGTTATGTGGATGACACTCAGCTCTCTTTCAGGCTTCCCTCAGCCTCCTCTCTTCCCTCTCTCATTCCTGACTGTCTATCTGTGATTCAGGATTGGTGCACCGCCAATGATCTTTTCCTTAATGTTAGTAAGTGGAGAGCCTTCTCCTCAGGACTCCTGCTCCCGCTTTCCCTCTCTCACTCTAGGTACCCTCATTGGGCCCTGTAGCCTCGCCTTCCTATGAGGTAAAAAGCCTTTGTGTCATCTTCAGCTTCACTCTCTCCTTCTCTCCTCACATCACAGACCTTTCCAAAAAGATCCACTTCCAGCTGCACCTCCTCAGAGGTAATCTACCTTTTCTCACTTTCCGCAGAAGCTCATTGTCTCCAGAGCTCTGGTTCTCTCCAGGTGGGACTACTGCAACAGCCTCTTTCTCAATCTGCCTATCTCTACACTTCGCCCCCTGTAACTAATCCAGAACAGGACTGCGAGACATGTCCTTGGCCTCAGAGACTGTATCTTTCCAGCCCTGGAATCTCTCCACCGGCTCCCGGTGGCTGCAAGGATCAAGTTCAAACCCCCTGAATCGTCCACAAGGCTTTCTGGGGCTGGGGCTCACACTACATCTAACTTTTTCTTCTGAAGTACCTTCCTTCTAGAGCCCTTCGCTCAGCTACCTCCAACTCTGAGGGTCAGATGCTTCTCCAGCCAGAGAGTGGGGGTGGATCTCTCTCCTCTGCAGGTGCCTCCCTCTGGAATGGCCTAACTGCCCCTCTCAGACTTGAGCCGTACCACCTGAAGTTCTGGAAGCAGCTGAAGACCCCCCTTTCTCCTCTGCCTTCTCTTTCTCACTTCCTTTCTAACCTACTTTTCTGCTGCACTGACTGCTTTGCTTGGTACGCTCAGAGTCTCACTGGGTACCAGGCTCCCCCATGACCAGTCTTCCTGGAACTGCCTTCTGGCCTACCGTGCACTTAGGGGCTGAAACTGTAATCCCTGCTGCCCCCCTGCCGCCCTGCATTTACTCAGAGATGCGCGGTCCTAGCTGCACTTATTCAGAGCCTAGCTGCCTTGCACTTCCCCCTCTACCTTCCCCCCTGTACTTCTCAGTGTTGCACTTGCACAATCCAAATGACATAAGACCTAATAGGATTGTTTGTCTTGTCTTCTCTCTGTCTTCCCGCCCTTGTCTTGTGACACCTAGAAACACTTGCATATAGGCGCATTATAAATGCCATATCATATCATAAGCAAAACTATTGCATTAGAGTACAGATAGGGATAAATGGCATCTGAGAAGGGACACAAAGCTTGTAGGTGTTATTTGGAAATGTACCCACCCACTGACTGCCCATGGCTATGCTAATCCATATGACCATTCCCTCCCAGTCTCTGTCCCTCCCTTCCCTAAAACACCTCCTCATTCAAACACTTTAAGTTCACTGTAACAAGCCTTACCATCAAACGTTGCTCTCAAAGTGCCTGCAAGTGATTTTTTCACAGCAGACTTCTGAGAGTTAATGACTAAATTTGATTTGTAAACAACATTACTGGTGTAATAAAAATGTTATCCATGTTCGCCTTGAGCCAATTGATTTATAAGCACTAGGAATTACCGTTACCGCTACTTGGCCAGGCGGAATTTCTGCCTGATTACAAGTGGTGGTGGCAGTGTAATTCCCCATTTATTTTGGGTCCATTGGACTCAAGGGGTTTTTTTGGAGTGTTATCACCGTGGCGGAATTACAACCATGGTAATTCCACCAATTATGATGATTTTTCAGCATTGACTGAGAATATTTACCTCCAGCGTGGTAAATCCTCCACTCAACACCCAACCTCATAATTTGGCATAGTGGTATAAATGGGGGTAACTGAGTTACTGCCAATTTTTCCACTTACTGCCTAACTCGTAATGAAGCTCTATGAGTGTCTTTCACTATAGCCCTGTTAAAAACAAGCACTGACAAAGCCAACAGCTTTGGCTTGTGTGATTTAGGCATTTTCCAGGCACTGTGATTAGATGCCACGGTACTTGCACCATTTTGCACCTGCTGCCATCAATGCGCCGTTAATACCACACGGCAGTGCCTGACAAGTGCCTTTCAAACGTTCCCATGGGTTGGGCCAACGCTGAAAAAAAAAATGAAAGTGAAAATAAAATCCAGTTCAATGCCCTGTACTCCAGACGCAAAATTAAAAACAATTGGGCCTCATTACAAGTTTGGCTGCAGCCTTGCCAGTAAAACCGATAGGCTGCAGCCAAACTTGCGACTTTTAATTTTTCCGGCCCCTGACAATGGGGAAATACTGGGCCATTACAACCCTAGCGCAATCTGTATTTCCCTATTGCCAGTGGCCGGAAACTTTGACTCCCTATTCCCATTTGAGCCCCATAGGGTTCAATGGGAATGAGGAGGTCGGATGCACGGCACCATTCAGAATGGTGCCGTTTCATCCGACATGCTCTGCTCGCGGGTGCCGTTCCACCTGCCAGGTCTGACCTGGCCGGTGGAAAGGCACCCGCGAGCAGAACTCATTGTTTGCCGGTCCGGTAACTACGGTACTGGCAAGCCTACCAGTACCGTAGCTACTAGACCGGCAAACTTGTGATGAGGTCCAAAAGGTATGAAGACCGGTATTAGCATGTATAATGTCTGTTTTTCACACCTTTTCTCTGATCAGTAGGCTTAAAAAATGAGGCTCCCGGAGTCACCATTTATAAATCTTCTTGACACATGATTGATAACATTGTCACAATAGGAGCACATACGCTCAGGGCCCGATTATGATGTGGGTGTTGAGTACCGAAAAAAGGTCAGAGAAAGCGTTAACAACCTTTTCGGTACTTAAGACCTATTCTAAAGGTGGCGCATTCTTCCAAGGTTGAAATGAATGCAACACTTTCGGAATATACTTGGAGGTTGCTAGGATGGGGGGGAAACCAACCTTGCATCCGCCACATTCAGTACCTGTCATTTAACACGTTGATTCTTGTGACACTCATCCACTTTATAATGTGCATTAAAGTGGCACACATATACGGTACCATTTTGGTGCCGGTATTGGGGAAGAATGCCACAGGAAGCCGCTTGTTGAGTGCAGGTCGGTGGGTGAAGATTAATGGGTTTGAGTTGAATACATATTAATGTAATTTGTGGGGAATATTCTATTTTACTAGTTTCTCATAGGATTTATGAAATTGGTTTACAAGACCTCCTTGCCACTTCCAGCAGTTACACATTATGAACATGACATGATGAAAGAAATACACTGCACATGACCAACATTCCTCCAGAGATTATTCCATTGCAGACTGTGCAAAACACATGCTTGAACATAAAAAAAACAAAACACAGTACAATGCAAGGTGCCGCCGTGTTCCCTGCAGCACTTTTGTAAAATCACAAATATCTCGTTATTTAACAAAAGTGCTGCAGTTATTTAACAAAAGTGCTGCAGAGAAATTCCATTCCGCCTGTTGTCTACACAAGCACCCAGGAACACTTAAGAATAGTGGTGGAGCATGGACGTCCAGATTTGGCGCAGTGATTCGTGCTCTTCAGCACGCTCACTGCACCAACATCATAATCGGGCACTCATAGTTTACACATTGTAGAGCCACATTTTGAAATCCCTGAATGCTGACAATGGTGTGAACACCGATTCTCAACGAGGTGTTAATTACCGAAAATGTCAGAGAAACGGTTACTGACATTTTCGGTAATCAACACCTATTCTGAAGATCGTTCTTTTGGGAGGGAACACAGAAAGAGCCACTTTACAAAAAAGTGCACTGATTGGTAGGATTGGGTGCAAAGGAACCTGGAAATCGCTAATTGGGGAAAGCGTTACTTACCGTGTGTATTCTAGTGCCACTCCTCCACATTAGCGACACTGTGAAATGGCTGTACATATACGACAGCTCCTTTGGTGGTGGTCTTTTCACTTCAGTTTCGTTATTGTGGAGGAATGACACCATACTCCCTCGTGTCATGCCCCTCTCCCCTCAGCATCCCCCCAGATTTTTGGGCAATTTCGACTCGGCCTGCATGACAGACAGAGCCATGTCCTGACAAGACAGGATACATATTAAACAGTGCCTGGGCTTCACTGTTAACGAAGGACCTGGAATTAATAATGGGAAGCATTCATTTCTTAGCACCTGTGTTCATATGCATGCTTTTCTAGCCTCTTGGAAGTATGATGTGGGTTTGGTACTTGCATGCCAAAGAATGATTCGGAGGGTTAGGGGGTGTCAGGAGGGTGTTCTCAGGCAGCACTTTGGTTAATTTACAAAATTCATGCTATTTTACGAACATGCTGCCGAGGACTTTAACACCCCCCACCTACATGAGTATCGGGCACCTGGTGTAAAGGTGTTAAGCTTGGTTTGACACCAGTTTAAGCACCCAGGGAGATGTTCAGTGTTTTTGCTTTCAGAGTAAAGGCATTGGATGGAATTATCATTTATTAGTACCCAGCATGCGCAGCACACCGGGAATACAACATGTGGATTGGCTCTTTTGCGAGCCATACCATACAGTATTCCCTTGTACGGCGGTGCGCCCTGCGCGTGCCGGGTACTCTGTTCCCGGGGAGGGGCGTGGCAGCCCCTCAGCCAATGAGGAGGCTCGAAACGGGGCAATCCCCGCTATGAGCCTCCCCATGGCTGGAGGCTGCCTTCGTCCCCCGCCAGGGACTCAGGTAAGACTTTTTTTTTTCTCCCTCCTCGCCCCTCCCTGCCCTCCTCACCCTACTTACCTTCTATCCCTTGGTCTCCTCGGCAGGGGACGATGGAAGCCTCCACACGGCTGGAGGTTCCATCGTCCCCCGTCGGAGACCGCTGTACTTATTTTTTTTCCTCTCCCCTCCGCCCTCCCAACTCCACTTACCTTCTTTTTTCTTCTTGTCTTGGGAGCAAAAGCACTGGAAACACTTCTGTGCCCAGCGCGTGTGCTCCCGATGGCTGCCATGGAAAGGGAAAACGGCCATTTTTTTTCACTTTTTTCAGCATTTCGAAACAGAAAAAAATGCCAATAGTACCCCAGTCTAACAGGGCGGGGTACTAATGGCAATAAGACCCTCGGCGGCAGGTCAATACCGCCCACGGTAATGCCCCCGGGGCTTCGTATTAGCCCGTATTAGCCTGCCGCCCAGGGTCTTATTGCCACATTCCCACTCTACCTGCAAAAATCACAGGGTTTTACACCATCATGGCAGTTTCATGTTGCCGTAAAACCACATGCTACCAATGGGATCTAATGATTTCTAGCACCAGCTAATAACAGGCGGATTCCATAGGAGTCAATTGCAAATGTCAACAGCAAGTGCAAATGGCAGGACGCTTTTACACTTTGTACACTAAAAGGCGCTGATCTGGTTTTGTCAGGTAAAACACGTGTTTCATACTTAGGAGTGCAAATTGGGAAAGCTACACGAGGGAGCCGAATTCCATCGCTGTGCAATGTGTGCGTCTGCGCAGATCAACGAGGCTCTGTGTATTAGAAAAAAAGAGTACATTGCACAGAGGGCAACTAACTACCTGTAAACCTATGTGCAGTGCTGTCTCCCCGTGTAATTGCAATTTGCAAAACGAAGTTTGAAAAAGTATTGGAGCAGGCAAAATCCCTTTACCTTTTAACTACATATTTTTATATTTCGTTTTTACACAAATGCTAAGGTTATTATGGGATGAAATATTTGGCATTTATTGCAGCATTTTTGCCTAAGAGACGCCACAAAAATGCTGCAATAGATGCAATTTTGTGCTGCAGAACCAGATTTTTTTTATGCCGCTAAATATTTCATCCCACAATTCATGCCTCAATATCCTGCAGGGTCTGTCTAAATGCTCGCTGCCATTTGAACATGGCAAACAGAAATTGCAATGGTTTCCCTTGGAATACACATTATTTTACAAGCTGCTAAAAGCAGGGAGATTTCTCAGGAATCTATTGATTTTACGCCAGCATGAACATATCATGCCGGTGAAAAGGCCATGCTATTTTTGCAGGTACAGGGTAAGGGAGAATCCCATTTCCTACCCTGCCCGCTCTTACAATAACCTAGAAAATCCCCCAGAACACCAACATAGCTGTTAAAATAGCTACAGGCCAGGAGCCTGGAAATGCAGCCCTTGTGTTCTTCAATGTGCAAGCTATGGCTAGTCTCTGAGTTTATAAAGCGTGTGCGTGCAATCTGCAAGATCCTATGTAATAGGCCTACTCTAGGGATTCGATAAGGGTAGCAGAGTATTGAAGGAGCTGAAACATGCTGCATTCCTCACATTAAGTTCCACTGTACCCATGAGCATGTTTTCAATATGATATGCATCTTGCGTCCATCCTGCTGTATTGGACAGGGCACAGAAGGCCCATGGCAGCACAGCATTTCCTCCAGGCACTGCAGCTACTGTCAATGTGCAGAAGGCATGAACCCATGATCTGCAGCACTGGAGGTTGGACTACTGTGGCTGGAACAAAGCCGAAGGCCATGCCCCGGGCACAATGGCCACAGTGCACTGCCTCAGGCAATGCTCTAGGGGCGCTGTGTTTAGGTTTAAATATTCAAGGTATAGCGTTAAAAATGCAACATGTTCACTAATTGATGCTTTGACAGATGAAGCTATGGCTCTCTGTTCAGGTTGTAAAGTAGCCTACATAAAAATACACAACTTTGCAAATTCCCAGACATAAACTAAACTGCTACGAACAAAGCTGTGTTTACAAAACAAATCCTAACACGCATAGAAGTGTGCCAGGTATGGTTACCAATTCAGTGATTGTTGGACCATATTAAAAAATACCCAGTATGTATTTTTCATATTATGTATTAAAGCAATCTAAATTTCATATTGATTGAAATCCCTATTTCAGCAAAATGATGTGCAATGACAAAAGCCTCACAAGTTATACAATTATGCAGAATATAATAGGACCATTTTGGCTTGCAATTCACATTTACATTTTCATAGGACATGGCTAGTCTGCTTTAGTATGCCATAAAAGTGCTTATTTTTGTTTCCAAAGAGAAATATATTTATTGGAAGCGCAGGAAGTAGAATGTTGTAGAATAATATTTGCACACAAAGATGCCATTATGGACATAATTAAGCATTTCTGACATGTTTCTGTTACAAAAAACAATATACAATATAACCAAATGTATTTATGACAAATGTAGTATATATATTTTCTAATGAATTGCACATACCATAACAAGATGATTTATGTTGAAATTGATATTTTATATGGTGAAAACAATTTCTAAATATTTCAATACTTACTTGACACTACAATTTTAGGGAAATCTATACAGAATAAAAGAATGCAAAGAAAGGAAAGTGCCACTTTAATGTTGTAAATGTGAATGTCAACGGATATTTGTACTGCACACTATCACCACCGGAGTGGTCCCCTGGCGCTCTGGCGGATCTGAAAAGGAAAAGGTGGTGGGGGTGAAGTTAGTGGGAATGCGTGGGGTATGTGCAAGAGAGCAGTGATGTGCTGTTGGCAGCTTCATTTCGGTTAACACCGTTTGCTGAGCTTGGGGTGTTTTTCCAGTTGGTAACCGTCGTGTGCTGTTGTGAGAAGATATGTGTGGTTTCTTTTGTTGTTGCAGTGTAGTGAAGTTTGTGCAGTTTGTTGTGCTTTAAAATTGGAGTTGTGTTTGGTTAGAGTATGAGGGGTGTATGCAGAAGGGTGAGATTGTGAGAGGGTTGGTTTTTGGCCTCGCTATCTAAAGGTGATATGTGCTAAATGTCCACGCTCTTTCTAAGTGGTGGCTCATTAATATCTCTGCATTAACAACAAACATATGAGCTGCAGCCTCTGCATAGCATCCGAAAATTACAAGTGCAGAGAATGGGCAATGTTTACAGCCCATTTACAATTTTATTTATCAGTTACTCCAAAGTAACTGATAAAGCCAAGAAAATAAGTCTTTCCAGTTACCAGGTAGTCTCCAGCAACTTTTATTAAAATCGAAAAACAGTCCAACTCGGAATGTAAAGCACAGCCTTTCACAGGAGATTCAAAACCAAATTCGACCCTTACTTTTTACACACTTTCCTTTACAGAACTGGGCATCAGTTTTGTAGAAAAACCTCTAGAAATATTAAAAAATGTAAAGTCTTTGACAGAACATTCGCTTTAACACACACTGGTCTCTCAGGTTGCTTGCCAACCCACCGGCTGTGTGCACTTCTTTCTTGGTTTGCTATTTTCAATTCATGAGTCAAGGCTAGTACCACAGGCTTGGCCTCGCCTCTCCAACTCTGCTGTTCACCCGGGAGGTTCGCTAGCATCCTTGAAACACAATGCAATCTTCACTTACGGGATCTGGCCTTCTCCTCATGTCTTTTGTGGTCTGTCTGAGGCAACAACCTCCAATACAGAGTCCTTGGCGCTTTTGGCCTGCTGCTCTCGTCCCTTGGTCCATTGCTCTGCTACAGTAGGTGTATCCTTGTCCTGGAATTTCTGCTCATGCTCGTTTTCCACCTTGCTAAGAGTGTGTCTTTAGGTGTTGCCTTTTATTCATGTGAGGTGAGCTAACTGGCATCAGGTGTATGAACTTAGTGTAAAGTGCCTGACTTTGCCTGGCCCGTTTAACAGGACATGTCCAGTACTATGTAAGAGAGTTAGTCTGGTTGCTCCTCCTCTTCGGCCCAGGGTTTGAGAGAAAAGGGGGGTTTGTGCCTTGAAAAATCCTATAAAATAGGATGGGGTAGACTACCGCGTCACACCATCGGCTGCCTCAACCCCACTCCCCGAAGACCCCTCACCCACGTGATCCTCCCGCACTGGTCCATCCTCAGTGTGTGGATCCAAAGGTGATGGCTGCGCCCTCACCACCTGAGAGCAAGATCCCTGTGGACTAGCGGTTGAGACACCCTCTGGTGTCTCACAGCATACACATATGGATAATGAACAAGACAATATGTGCTATGATCTTCATGTCTTGAATATGTTGTTAGAAATTGTAATGGGAACATATATTACAGATTTTGTTTTAATGTCAGTTTGAGAAAAGGACAACAGGTCATATCTTGGGATGTGATGAAAATTGTTGATTGAATTGATGGTTGATTTTACATGGGAGATTATGAAATCAGAAATGTCAAAAAAAACTGCTTTCAGTGAGAGCATTAATTGGTGAACTGAAACACCTTGGGAACAGGCTATTCCTCCTTGATTAGAGTGCACCAGGGTTACCTGTGTGCAAATACAGGCCTTTTTTTCAGATTGTCTAAATTGCTCCTTGGCAGGGGCATTACCCTGGCACACCAGAAATAGCATTTAATTCTCAACATTGTTAAAAAGGAGTTTTAGGTGAAAAAGAATGAGGAACTAGCTGTGCACCTCCCCCCCCCATTGTTGTGAACCCCTATGAATAAAATCCAAGCTAGGCCTGAACTGCCTAATGGTATTCCTTCCATCCCCAAACAAACTACAGGACATCAGGCTTGCCTTCACATGAGTAAAGTGTGAAAACTGGCCTTTGAAGCTAAACCATAAAAGCTGATGACTACATGGAACCGATTCTCAGAAAGCCAGTCCCTGAAGACCAAACCAAATGGTATTCATTTACAAATTCCATCTGTCCCTGGGCATAGGCTAAACACCCTTAAAAATACTATTTATTCACTTTGGTAAGGGATGAACAGCAGTCCCAACTCAGGTAATACAATTCCCCATCTTCAAGGGAGAAGGAAGCATTGCACCTTTTTGGACTGGATGTATCACATAATGGGCAGCCAGATCATTCAAAGGAGGCAAGACTGAAATCATAAATGGCCCTGCCAGCATAACTTCAAAAAACTTTCACCATGACAACAGCATTCACGGAAGTCATAAAGGCCCCTTCTCTGAACTAACAGTGTAGAACACAGATGTATTTTCTGTTACCAGACAGAGACTGAAGATGCCATGTAATATTTTAGAAATAAGAAAAACAAAATGCCTTTCAAAGTTGACATATTGAACTGTATTTCACATCTAACTTTTACACGGAAGGTCATAGAGAATCTTTAAAAAATATTCACTGTGAAAAGCTCTATCAGCTGAATGTAAAACTATTTTTTATGTTTATGCAATTATGTAAATTTGATGAATGTGTATATTTTTGCACAGAAACGGTGCACACCTGTCATATATCCTAGCGTCAGTGCTGGAGAAACCTTTATTCTGAGCTTGAAATTAAATTGTTGTGTAAAAGTATTAGGAAAGGACACAAATCTATGACACACTCACCACATTTTTTGCAGAAAGGAAATTTGCATCATTGGGTTTGCCTAAGTGAAAGTAATCGGTTGATATGATTAATTATTTTATCACATGTGAGGGAACATGCTGTTGCAGAAAACTACAAATGTTTAATGTAGAAATCTCAAAAATGACATCAGATCAAATAGGTGGGAAGCTTGGCATAAATGCCACTCCCATTCGACTGCCATTTTCAATAAAATGCCCAATGAGTACAAAGGGGGTGGGTTAGTGTGATGTCACTTTTGGAACTATGTCCAATCACACGTATTGACTGATTAGATTAGAGAAATTATAAACCCTCCTAAAGGGAATGGCTTCTGATTAATAAAAGGTCACACCCATTGATTATGGAGACACTCACTCACTGTCTCACTACCTCACTGACTGACTGAGGAAGAAGAAAAGGGAGAATGGATAACAGTAGAAATGAGGCTGGAGTAGATTGCTTTCCTACAGACACATTTTTGGATTATTAGCAGAGCATTGTAAGTGAGACCTATGCCTTCTTCAGTGGAAATGACTGCAGACAGGCATCAATACAGAAAGAGGGAAACCAGACAGGAGGACGCTGACGCCATCTTGTGGACTGATGACCACCTGTTCCTGAGGAGGAGAAATAAACCAGTTCTTAAGAGGGTTCCTGCCTGTTTGTGAGACAGCTACAATAAATTGATATATCAGTATAATATAAAGGGGTAAATAAACCTTATTGGAACAATACTCTATAGTGGAATAGATTAAATCTCAACCCTTTTATTTGTGAATATACTGAGGGGGTGTATATAAATTGACTAGACATCCTGAGAAACTAAAAAAACATTTCAGAGGTCTAAGTGCTTCTGGCGACTTTAGATTTGATAGAATAGACCCTAAAGGCTGAGTATATTGTGAGGTCCCTGACTCCTTATCTATTCAATGGCCAAGTGCAAACTAAGAGCTAAATGATTTCTCACTTTGCACTTTCGAGGCAGGGTAATGTAATTCAAGTCATTCAAGTCATTCCCTGGTTACATCACCAAGCTGAGACCTGGTACAGGGCTAGCTCATTTGAGAAAAATGGGTAACGGTTATTCATTGATACCAATTTTCCAGTCTTTAAGTTCCACATTGAAAATGAGAAATGTATATGACTTCACATTAATGCAATAGAAACATTAATGAAGGAAATTTAGCAAACATACACTTTCATTTTGTAAGTGATTTAGATGTGGGGATGTTAAGTAGCTTGTCATTTCATTTGGGCTTTCTAGGAAATTGTTAGTCTATTGAGTAATATGCAGAGGCATCTATTTAAAATAAAGGGGAGGTGTTTATTTTCAATAAAGGAGAAGTTGAGCGATTTAGATAGGTAGGGATGTTCTGATTTAATTAGATTTTTTACAAATTAAAGCCTTCTTCCGCACCATTGTGCTTTTTTCAATCCATGGTGCGTGTACACTCAGTGTAAAACGATGTTTACATAGTGATGTGTGTGTGTGTTTGTGTGTGTGTGTGTGTGTGTGTGTTGCAAAAGTCCACATTCATGTAATCGTAGCAGCGAAAAGTGATGTAATCCTTGCATTGATTATTCTTCATTGAAGTCAATTTCGACATTAGAATTTCAAAGATGTATAATTTGTGCAGATTTAAATTGGTTCAATTATTTATATTTTATTAATAAATAGAACTTCTGTGTAACCCTGCGTGTTTCTTGCCCCGAAATATGAGGGATCCTGTGAGGAATCAATATTGATATACTGGTGGTCCCAGGGTCATAACATTAACTGTATTAAGTGAATGAACATTGTGCGTGTCCGATTTGATGTTGGGTGGAAAATTCCTACAAACTAGTTGATGCCTGTTTCAACACCATACAAGTCATGCATATATCCTGTACTGAAATGCACTTACAACTAGGAATAAAAACACATTTTTTATTGATGGAATTCAATATATCATAGAACGAAAACAATGTCCATTCTGCTGACTAGAACAAAATAATGTTTTTACTGAGTGACTGATTATTCTTCCATGTATGGACACCATCAGTCCAGACCAAACACTGAAGAAACTAATTGTGCTTAGTCCCCGAGGTTATGGCCTACATACATAGCCCCTTCAGTGTATCATTGTCATATTTCCAATGCACTACTTCCAAAACAAGTCCCTTTCTTACCGTCACAAAAGAAAATCAACTTCCCAGCATCTGTGATGTCATTTGTGATGTTATCGATTCTGGTATTTGTTTTGTCCTCTGTGATTTCATGTGTGCTGGTATGATCACGTCATAGCACGGGCACAAACTACATTTGCTGCAACCATAACATTCCAGAGGTCGAAGTCCCACTGTGTAGCACTCATTCAAACAAGCTTTACATTTCACTCAACGTCACATATAACGGTTACTGCAGATGTAATGCATTTGCAACTCAACTTTGACAAACACACGTCTAATTTGCAGACCTTGTGAATTTTCAACTGAGGAAATTCCCCACAAATTATTTACCAATTTTGAACATGTAGCGCAGCCACAGGAACGGTGGGGAAGGTATGTGGCCCCTATGTCGACTGGAGACTTGCAGTAAGCCTACCAGATCCTGAACACTAGTGGCAGAGCCAATTTTGATTTGAGGAAAAGGAATACTGGAGGGAATGAATCTAGAGGTTGCATAGTATCGGTATCGGCAACCTCTTTCGACACTTAGGGCCTAATCATGAGTTTGGTGGTGCAGTAAAAAAGGGTGGTAATGCAGGGGTAACAGAGTTACCACTGCATTACCACCACATTACCACACAGCTGAGCTACAGATTTGGAGATTCCTTTCAACCCTATTTTCTAAGTGCCATAAGACAACTATATTCTCAAAATTGGAGGAATCTATAGATGTTGCCACCAATGAGCTCTTTCATCTTGAAATAACATTCTAGCACCTGCCTTGTCTGGACACAGAAATACCCCTATGCCCAGAAGAATGGACGGTGTAGCTCATTCTACTCCACTCCCTGTGAAACTCCGACAACTGAAGAGAATAGCCAAACCTTACAACCTTTGTAAAGGTTGGATCCTGAATCTGATTAATAAGACCACTCTTCCACCCAAGAAGTTTGCACATTTTTTGCCAGTAGGTAACTGGGAAATATCACTGGATTCTGTCCCAATGCTAGGACAATAGATACTATGTATAAAAGTGCTATGCGCTCCGTGGATGAAGACGGATATTGGTCCTATGCAGACACTGCCTAGAGACCCAAGCTACTCCTCACCGATGAGGCCCCACGAGACTGAACAATGTCTGGGGATGCTTGTGATCTTGTGCAGAAGGAATGTGACTAAGCAGTTTGGGCTGGACTGCCCCTTTTGGGGTGGGACCAAGCCTGATTTGCATAAGGTCTTTCCTCTTTTGTAATGACTTGGCAGGTGAAGAATGGTCTGAAGGGTTGCCCAGAGAAATGCCAGAGGTTAAAATTCATTCTAAACCTTCTAGCCATCACCTCTTGTGTTTGGCCTATACAGATACTCCCAAGGAGTCTGGGATCAGCCAAAATAACCTTGAAGACAATGAAGAAGATCTATCAGAAATACAATTTGTTGAAATATAGGCACAATGTTCTTTCAACTGTAACTATAACCCCACCCCCCTTAAAATGCACAGTTGAAAACTAGAAGTATTACTTGATTCCAGAAGTAAACGGGCTATAGTTTAGAAACCAAACCATTTAATTCTGTGTTCTGCTATATGTGTAATGTATTTACATGTAATACAAGACACATTTTGGTATTAATGTAGAAAGCCAAAGGTTTCCTGTACAAGCCTCAGTCATGCCTAGACTTACAGGACCAATTATCTAAAGAACAGATTTCACACATTTAGACCTTTGGCTAGAAATAGTCAAGTATTCCCCCATACTAATAGCTATTCTGACAACATCTCTTAATGCCAACAAGTGGGAAATTGTATTCACAGTTAGCTGTAGATAGGAACAACCCCAAATCTGGCCTCAACATTTCAGAGGCACCCAAATATACAGCAGAACTGTACTACTACATGGTAAGTACACTATATTTTTTTCAAATAATTGTGCAGTTTGTTCTGTGTACAATACTAGTAAAAGAAATATCTCTTTTTTTTACACAGAAATGGCAGGCATCCTGGAGTGGCTTGAGGAGAATTTCCTTGTGATGAAATGAGTGAAGACAGTAACTCAAATGGTACACAGTGCAGTTTGAAAGTATGTACCTGAGACATGTTGTTTTATTTAACAGTACATACGGGAAATGAAGGGACTGGCCCAGAAGCAGCAGCTTCTTCACAAGTGCATGGGCACATAGAAAACCGAACTAAGAGTGTGCAAAATAAACTAGTGAGACTGGAGGCAAAAATGGACCAATTGATGAAAAGTTTTGGGAACTTAAAAGAGTTTGTACAGAGACATATAATGGACAATATTAAATACCACTGCCCACCTGCATCTGTACCCATTGCCCCTGCCCCAGCTACCATCCCCACAAATTCCATGTAGGCAAATAGGTTATGATGGACCTCAATCCCTTCCTCCCCCGATGACCAACCTGGGAAAACCCCAATTCCCCTGTATATGTTTCCATTTCTGCTATCCCTTCCCTTTCCTTATTGTGTGTATTTATATGTGTAAATAAAGTTCTACATGTATACTGTTGGTGTATGTGTGTGTGTTTTCTTTTTTAAAAGTCCTGTTAGGAGTCTGCGGAGCGCAGGTCTGTCTGGGATGTCTGCAATTAATTAAAATGGAGGTGTCCTACGGACACCGCGACCTGTCCGGGAAGTCTACATTCAAAATGGAGGTGTCTGTAGGACTATGCGCCTGACCGCATGTCCGCAAAGCTGTGATGTACCTTTAATTAGTTTGCGCACACGCATCACATTCTCTATGTCCTACGGACAGCGTACCTGTCTGGCATGTCCGCAAAGTTGTGGATTCCTTTAAATTAGTTTGGGGACCCCAGCTCTTTCCGGCAGACACTTGGGGGCATGAGCATCTCTTACCCCTGGGTCCTACGGACACCATGCCTGTCCAGCATGTCTGCAAAGTAGTGACATACTTTGATTAGTTTGGGGAGCCCACCGATGTCTGGCAGACACCTGTGCGCATGCGCATCTCATCCCCTGGGTCCTACGAATATT
Organism: Ambystoma mexicanum; assembly: GCF_040938575.1. Taxonomy (NCBI): domain Eukaryota; kingdom Metazoa; phylum Chordata; class Amphibia; order Caudata; family Ambystomatidae; genus Ambystoma; species Ambystoma mexicanum. Next base: position 286,346,842 of record NC_090932.1, on the reverse strand, counting down.
GCACCTCTTCAGAAATGTCCTCTGCACAAGTGTCACACTTTTAATTAGTTTGGGGACGCCAACCCTGTCCATTGGACACCTTTGCACATGCACATAACGGATCCCGTGCAATAGGTGTCCTATGGAAAGCCGTCCCATTCGCAAATGTTCGCAATGTCACCATGTGACCTTGCCCACGCTGAGCATCGGTCCATATTCGCGAACAGGGTCCGTGCTCCTGAACAGCAAAAACATGCTTTTTGGGCCAATCCAAGGTGTTTTGCTGTGAAATGGCACCCTTGAAGAGGTCCCAGACCATGCCCATGGCCATCTGGACACTTCTTGGAGCTTTTTGAGCCCAGCTTGGGGTTGGAAGTGACAGCAAAGCATGCGACTGTTCGTGAAGCGCTCCCCAGCACTGCTATAAAAGGCCACACCCCAATGCTGCTCCTCATTCTGTTTTTTGATTTCCTAAACAGAGGTCTGTGCCAGATTGCCAGATAGCTGTTTCACCAGATTGCTGCTTGCACCAGATTGCTGCTTGCTCCAGATTCCTGTTTGCACCAGATTGCTGCTTGCACCAGATTGCTACTTGCTCCTGCTTGCTCCTCCAGTGCTGCATTACCTGCATAATGGCATCCACTGCTGTTGCATCTGCTGCCTCTGTCTCAGCACCTCCCCCACCCACACCACCTTCCCAAGAGCCTGAAGAGGGGAACAGGTGTGATGCTGCAGAGGAGGAAGAAGAGGAAGAAGAGAATGAGTTAGTGGAAGTCCCCACTACCAGCTTCCGACATGAGTCTTGGGTGTGGAGGCTATTTACCACAGTTGGTGGTAAACCCAAGGTTAGTGCGGCCAAGGTTCGCTGCAATGAGTGCCACATGGTACTCAGTCGTGGGAAACCTGGGCTGTACAGTTATGGGACTACCTAAATACAGCATCACCTGAGATCCAGCCACAAAGGAGCAGTTTGGACGGTCATCCCCTTCGAAAAGGGTAGTAGGTTGAGTTCCACGGCAGCATCCTCAACATCTGCCCCTGTCACCACAATGGACACTCCCGTGGGGCAGTAGATTCCTCAAACAGCCTTGCAGCCATATGCACTGTAGTAGATCCTTACCTTTCAAAGGTCATTGTTTTGTGTGTCTACTGTGACGCAGTAATCTGCAGGGGTGAGCAGTTCCAGAGTGGTTTTAAGGCTGTGGTCTGGGACCAATCAAGGAAAGTGCCCCCTACCTCAATGAGGTGCACCCAACATCTTCCTCTCTCCATCTGCCCTTTCTTATCCCTGTGGTAGGTGCCCCTTCCCTACCCTCCCTACCCTTCCTTCCCTTGTGTGTCGTGTTTAAAAAATCCCCACAAATTCCCAAAACACAGAAATAAAAAAGGCTCTTTTCAGAGACACCTTTCACAGTTAAAAAATAGAAGTGCCAATGAAATGGTGCTGGCCCTTGAGCAGTCTGTGTAGTCTCCGGTAGTCCGCGGACTCCAAAAGCATGCAGGGTGTGGCACCTTGTAAACCACTGCATTCTTTTACGGGCGAAAGAGGTGACTCTCAAAAGAGCCTTTTTGGTTTTTCTTTTTGTTCTTGGAAGTTTTGAAGTGGCCAACACCTACTGCACACATGCTTACTATGCTTGGAAGAACAGCTGCAAAGCATTTTGGATATTGCACAAAAAAAGTTAATTGTCAGCATCAGTGAGATGGATGCCATCTCTGCTTAAAATGTTGGTGCTACGAAATGTAAGGTTTTCATTGTGGAAGGAAGACATACCAACATCTTGCAAAAATGTGCAAACACCCTTGTTTACATTGCGGCTGGCTATCTCCATTTGCGGAACAAATGATGAAGAGCGCAGCTACATCTGCCTCTGGGAAATGCATGAAAAAATGACTCAAGTGTTTGGAAACATGTCCATGACTTTCCCAAGTACATCCTTCACCACAAACTGCAGAGAGATTCCAGTAACATGGCCTAAACTGTTCCCTCCACAAAGAAAAAATAATAATGGCTAGATGCTGCTACATCACCAAAGTGGCACAAAGGGGAAGCAAATCCAGCCACTTCATGCAACACACTCCATACCAGTGCACATCCACTTGAGGGAATCCAAGATGTGCAGCCACTCCACAGTGCTCTACATACACCTGTAACCAATGAATCCAAGAGCCCCCCAAAATCCAGATACACTGCCTCCTGAAACACAGAGCCATAGACACATCTATCTGCACTCCTCTCGGCAAACAGAGCCTCTCCCACACTCTCTCCTTGCACAGCACATCCAGTGAACCTTATTGACCAATCCCCTGGCCCCACAGTCTCATTTCATTGACTGCCATCCTTAAAATTCCTGGATGTGGCACGTGCTATCCGTGAACTACCATGGAGTTCGCAGATAAATCGGCCAATTCAAGGGGGTGGTGAGAAACATTTAACCCAGGCTGACACTTCGACTATTGTGGTGGCTCTGAAAAGAGCCTTTTTTAGGTGCTATTGAGCAACCACCTTTTATTTTCTATTTTTTGGGGGATTTTCTTCTCTTCTTTTCCCCCTTGCTGCCTTACATCAACCTCTGCAAAGGGAATTAATGTTGTCGTTGGAGAAAACAGACATCTCAGCAAGTCGCAAAACTATACCCATGCATCTATTAACACCTTCCTACATTTTACTGGGGACCTAAGACATTGGTGTTGTTCCATTGTGCTCTTGGTAGCATTTCAGAAAAAAAACACCTTTGCATTAGGGAAAAGTAGCATTAGCTCTTCCACCAACAACTTCAATACAGTAACCAAACCTGGGCACTGATGTAGCCCAAATGCTCTCCTCCACACTGCACCACGAAAACATCAGGACTACCAAAATTAGCCATGTTTCTGCAAAGAGCAAGCAGTGCCTGAAAATTCCAACCAGACACACTGCACCATAAAGCCTCCTGGGCTGGAAAACCAAAAACTGCAGAAACACCTCTTGCCTTTGCATACCTCTCCAGATCACATACAAAGGAATGTCCCACTATCCATACAATAACTCCAGCCATCTTCACTACACAACCAACACAGCAATGAAAACATGTATTACTCTCCCTTCCTGTAAAGCACAGCCTTAACACCTAATTGGCTAATCCCCACAGACCCATTTCCATGTCAGGCATGCTGAGAAGCCCAGATATAGCACTACCGCTGTGTTCACAGAACCCGTAACACAGGGGCGGCCCTTCTTCCCTTTCGACTTCATTCTTTGCAGCACTCTCACATTGGCTACTTGTATGCAGTCCCACAACATCCACCAATCACATCCAAGATCTCTACGCCTAACTATATCAACTCAGTACAACACAGCAGATGTATTGTTCAACACTCAGAGCACAGGTCTCCTATGATTCCCAAGCACCTGCATCCAAAAGTACTGTAAAACTCTACATCCATCAACACAAACTACAGGTATGCATATGTTTTGTAGTGCACACAGAAAATGAAAACTGTACGTATGTTACCAAAGCATAGCAAGTACATAGATTGCATGCATGTGAACAGGGTGCCTGCCCCTTGCCCTGCTTAACCTACTCAATAATCATACTGTCATTTGTAGCATCTCCTCACATCAAGTGACATTTACTTACAATGCTGTTTGCTTTCACAGTTGTACTGCCCACTAGCACAACAGCTGCAAACCACATATTTTAATTTCAGCACCACTGTCTGTGATTATTTTAAATAAATAACCACATTAGGAACATTTGCATAGCACATTCAAGTGCCGGATCCTATGTAAAATGCCCAGAATACACACAAAAGGGAAACTGCATGTATGTTAGGAAAGCATGGCAAGTACATACATTGCACAATTGACAAAATGCACCATTGGGAGGAAGGCAAAGAAATGTATGTGTACATTGGAAACAGCGCTGTCTGTAAATTTGGATAAATAAATTAAACAACAGAAAAGAATTTCTGCACTCATGTAGCAAGCATCTATGTGTGAGAAAGTTAACAAAATTCCACACACAGTAACATTCTCCATTCCAATCTCTGGATCGTTCTGCCCTTTTTCTCACACTACTATAACTTGCAATAATCCATTTCCAAAACAAGTAGTGCAAAAACATCTCACACACTTCAAAAGTGCAGCCCATAGGGCACAGTTATCACTGCAGCACTGGCCGCCATAGCAACAATGTTAATACTCCCAAGTCCCCACTCATATGCAGTGCTGTACAATTGCACACACACACTAACTCTTCCTGCCAACAAATCCTCCTACAATCTAAAATAATGTGTTCTCCTACTGCTATTACTGTATCATTAACACACATACCCACTAACTTCCTTTTTTTGCAATTGCAGTGAAGAAGCACCTCCCAAAAGCCAGTGATGTCTCAGCTGGAAGATAAAACCCTGAAGAAACCTACTCTTCACATCCAACAAACTAAGTGCAGTATTGTTGTAGTGTTCTGCCTGTTACTCATACAGTGCAGCGTTGTTGTATTGTAGCCTAGACAATTTTATGCAACCCCACAGCACTCACTTCACCCTTACTCATTGCACCTTGCCAGGTCCACTGTTTCTATTTCCATCAGGATACCAGTATGTTAATACCCACTAGTTTTATAAAAAAAACTTTGTAGTGTCCCTACTTCTTCAAGCACATTACACTGTCATACACACTGAAGCAAACCTTTCCCACAGGAACATGTACACATACCAGGACAATCTTCCCAACCAAAAGTAACAGCCTCAAGAAACAGTTACCATCAACTCTCCATTCCACCGAACCAATCCGTCCCGTCTACAAATGGCTGTGCACCTCAATGTGTAAAATCTTTGCGGCAGTTCCTCAACAGTATGTGAAAGCCAAAGACAAATGAAAAATTAAAATATTACAAACCATTGACTCCTGTCGAGTGTGCAAATACACAGGACTACAAGGAAATTCATTAGCTTGCATTTCCGGGCCTGCTTGCAAAAGCGCCTTCCACCACAAAAAAAATGTTAGCAACACACCATTCTACTATAGGAAATCTCGTTCAGAGACTGTACTATGCAAAAAGTCCTGCTTTAGCACTGGAGCATTTAATCACATTCTCCTACATGGTACAGCCGAAGAACTGCTGGAAGAAATAGACCACATCCAAAGCAAATGTTGTGGAAGTTAAGAGTACTTACAAAATCCAGTAACTTTAGAAAAGAGTAGCTATAACCTTGCAGATGCCAACCTTCTATTACACATGTACAAAAAAGAAATAGCAAAGATTAAAAGAACATCTGCTGAAGTACCAAATGAAGTATGTGTGTGTTGTCGCATAACTTTTTATACAAAGAGCACCAAAACTGTAGATATAACATACAAAATAGAATAAAATGAGGAATCCCAATGGTTCCAATTAGCTCTCTATCTTATAGCAGAAAACAAATACGAAAGAACTGACCCCTCAATACTTTGCACATAATGCACTGGAAAACCTGACAATAACCAAATGCCTTCATGGGCTATCACTAATAACTTTGAAATATTCCCACTGCCAAAACCCCTTCAACAGCTTAATTTGTATGTGTAACGCTCACCTGATTCTCGCAGAGGCGCCGGTCTTGACTGGGCGACTACCGTATCTTCAAAGGTGATGTGTAGCACCCGGTTGGCTCTTTGGGCTGGACCTCTGTGCACTGTATGCCTGACGTGTAGAGTAAGATGTCTGCAGATAGAAAATATGGGGTTAATGAACTGGGGTTATTGGGGTGTCCCTATCTCTTTCCTCTTCTCCTCTCCTGTAGACCCCCAAAGGTTAACGCTCTCACCTTAGGTAAGTGAATGCCGAGCTCTCCATCTGCCTCGGGGCAGGGTGCTGTAACCAGTTTCTTCACTGGATAGGTAGCGCAGGCCTCTTGACTTCAGAGGACTGCTGTCCGTCATTTACTGCACGAACGGTAAGTTTCGAGTCATTCAAATGTCTTTAAAGTCTTTAGTAATGATGTCTCTTGTTTTGCAGGGTTCCGGCGATGGCGGATGACGGGCTGAAGTGAGTTGAAGATGGAGCCCGTGTGATGAATAGAAGCGCCTGGAAGCACGTAAGTAAGCGCTTGTTGCCTGCTTCACGATGCACTCTAACTGTCTTTTTATTTTGCAGGTACGAGTTCGGAGCGGCTGCAGGGTGCCGGAATACCCACTGGATTAGATGTGGAAAGGAGTAATGGCACGTGAGTATTAAAGTTCCCCAATGTCTTTAAACGCACCTTGTTTTGTCTTTCAGATGCGGGATGCAGCGCCGAAGGCCTCCGGAGCGTGCGAAGAGTTGGTAAGCTTTTGTCTTTCAGATGCCGGAATGCAGTGTGAAGACCTCCGGAGCGCACGAAGAGTAGGTAAGCCTTTGCCTTTCAGATGCCGGAATGCTAACCTGTTCTTTCTTGTCTTTATAGGTGTTGCTGAAGACTGGATTCAGAATGGTAAGCCTTTGCCTTTCAGATGCCGGAATGCTAACCTGTTCTTTCTTGTCTTTATAGGTGTTGCTGAAGACTGGATTCAGGATGGTAAGCCTTTTTCCTTAGGCCCAGGACCGGATGCAGAAGACACGATGAGCGTCCTGCTGCAGAGGTTGCAGAATAACGCAAAGCAAGATTCATCCACCGGGTGTGGTTTAAATAGCCTCCTGTAGTGCTTAGGTGTCTCCTTCCACAGCCACGCCTAGGTAAGAAAAGAGTTCCTGGTAAGAAAAGAGTTCCTGCCTTCCAGAAGAGTTCCAGTGTTCTGAATCTAGGGAGTGGCTCCAGCCCCACCCAACAGGAAAAGTAGTTCCAAACAGAAGAGGATCAGAGGCTCAACTGGCAGGCAAGTAAGCAGCATGGTCTGCTGCAGGTAAGTCCACCCAAGCATTATGAGCCCGGCGCTTCCAGCGCTGGGACTGGGCATATTTATGAGCCTGGTGCCGCTGGCGCCAGGACTGGGTCCAAAAGGTCCCAATTGGGACTGGTTGGCACTCGTAACCTGGGTTATGGATCTGCTTCCAAGGGAGTTGGGAAAACCCTGACCTTTTGGAAGCAGAGATCATGACAGTACCCCTCCTCAAGGCCCCTCCCAAACCGGGCTTCTCCGGGGGTTTTGGCTTGTCAGGAAATGTTCGGTGAAATCTTTTGATTAGGCGAGGAGCGTGGACATATTCAGCAGGTTCCCAGGATCTCTCTTGGGGGCCGTAGCCTTTCCAGTCAATTAGGTAGAATAGTTTAGATTTGGAGATCTTGGAGTCCAGAATGCTTTTGACTTCAAACTCGAGTTCTCCATCAACTAGGATAGGTTTTGGAGATTTGGTTAGTCGGGTTTGAGGTTGCACGGGTTTTAATAGAGAGACGTGGAAGACCGGATGTATCTTCATGTGCGGGGGCAAGTCCAACTTGACCGCTACTGGGTTTACTATGGTAGTGATGGAATAGGGACCAAGGTATCTTGGGTTGAATGTGCGTGGCCCTTTTAGAGATAGATATTTGGTGGATAACCAGACTTGATCCCCTACTTGATAGTGAGGGGCTTCCTTCCGATGTTGATCTGCTCCTTTCTTGTATTGTTCTTTAGCCCTTTGAAGGTGAGAAACAGCTTCTTTAAAGGCTTGGGTGATTGTAGAATGCAGGTAGTCTACTGCTGGTGTTTCAAGATCTTGGAGGGGATCCAACTCCGAGGTTCGAGGGTGACTGCCGTACAAAAGAAAAAACGGGGTTTTCCCAGTTCCCGAATGGACAGAGTTATTGTAGGCATATTCGGCTATCCAAAGGATATCTTTCTAAGTTTTTTCAGTTTGTTGCAGCATGCAGCGTAAATACTGTTCCAGAGTTTGATTGGTCCTCTCAGTTTGTCCGTCGGTCTGAGGGTGGTGACTGGTCGATAGTCTCACATCAATTTGAGCCGACCGACAGCAACTTCGCCAAAAATGAGAAATAAATTGACTACCTCGATCCGAAATTAGAACCGAAGGAAAACCGTGCAGTCGGACGATGTTTTCGAGAAATTCTCGGGCCAGAGTTGCTGCTGTTGGCAAGCCTTTGAGCGGAATGAAGTGCGCCATCTTGGAGAATAAGTCCACGATTACTAGAATCGTATTGTATCCGGAGCATGGAGGTAGATCGGTGATGAAGTCCATAGAAAGCGTATGCCAAGGGCGAGGTGGGATGTCAATAGGGCGTAAGAGGCCTGCTGGTCTTTCCTTTTGACTCTTGTTTTGGGCGCATACTCCACAGGACATTATAAAGTCTCTGATATCTTTCTTCCAAGACGGCCACCAGAAGTAGCGCTTGATCTTTTCTGAGGTCTTGGCCATACCGGGATGACCTTCCATTAAAGAGTCGTGATAACAAGAGATTACTTTTTTCTGTAAATCTGTGCTGGGTAGGTATAATCGTTCTTGGAAATACAATAAGTTGTCCTTTACTGCAAAGTCCTTTCCCTGCAGATGCCAATTCTGTATGTCTGCTGGAGTTACAAGTTGCCTGGCTTTATCCTTAACTTCCTCTATGGATTCGGTGGCGATTACACCCAGAATTCTTTGTTCGGGAATGATTGGTACAGGTTTAGGGTTGATCAAGTGTTCTTCCACTCCCATCCGAGAAAGGGCATCAGCTTTACCGTTCTTTGTACCAGGTCGATAGGTAATTATGAAGTCAAACTCGGCAAAGAATAATGCCCAACGGAGTTGTCTAGAGGATTGGGCTTTTGCGGTTTTCAAATATTGCAGGTTTCGGTGATCCGTAATCACAGTAACAGTGTGTCGGGCCCCCAGCAGATAATGCCGCCAAGCCTTAAAGGCAGACTTGATAGCCAGAAGTTCCTTGTCAGTAATCGTGTAATTGATTTCAGGAGGCGAGAATTTGCGGGACCAAAATGCCACGGGATGCAACTGATTGGTTACCGGGTCCTTTTGTGATAGAACTGCCCCCATGGCAAGGCTTGAAGCATCAGTTTCCACGATGTAGGGGAGTTCGGGGCGAGGGTGTTTTAAGATTGGTGCAGAGATAAATTTAGTCTTCAAATCCTGGAAAGCTTGTTCCGCCTCGGTAGACCATTCAAAACGTTTGTTTTTCTTTAACAAGGCAGTGATGGGCTGGACTATTCGAGAGAATTCGGGGATAAACCTGCGGTAAAAGTTAGCGAAGCCTAACATGCTTTGCACACCTTTTACGGAGGATGGTGATGGCCATTTGAGAACTGCATCGACCTTCTTTGAATCCATACGCACTCCGCCAGGTGATAATATGAATCCCAAGAATTCAACTTCAGTCACGTTGAAAACACATTTTTCCAATTTAGCGAAAAGTTTGTGTTGACGCAATCTTTCGAGGACCATTTTCACGTGTTTCCGATGTTCAGATTCCGATGAAGAATAAACAAGGATGTCGTCAATGTAAACAACAACACATACATCTATGAGCTCTCTGAGGACATCGTTCATAAAATATTGAAAGGCGGCCGGGGCATTGCAAAGTCCGAAGGGCATGACCTGATATTCAAATAGCCCATACTTGGTGCGGAAGGCCGTCTTCCATTCATCACCCTCTTTTACTCGTACCAAGTGGTAAGCTCCTCTAAGATCCAGCTTTGTATATATGCATGCTTTTCTGACCTGGTCCAGGAGTTCAGGGATCAAAGGTAACGGATATCTATTCTTAACGGTGATCTGGTTCAGGGAGCGATAATCGATACAAGTTCTAAGGTCTCCTTCCTTTTTTGGAACGAAGAACAAAGCTGAAGAAGCAGGGGACTTGGAAGGACGAATAAACCCATTTGCCAGGTATTGATCCAGGTATTGTCGAAGGTGAAGGTTCTCAGGCTCGGTGAGGGCATAAATTCTACTACAAGGAGGAGTAGATCCAGGTATCAGGTCTATCTGGCAGTCATAAGACCTATGAGGAGGTAGAGAGTTAGCCTGATCCTTCCGGAAAACATCTTGGTATTCTAGGTATTCGGGAGGTAACTGGGGAGTCTCTGAAGAAATTGCGGCCAGTGCAACACCAGGTGGAGGGTGACAAGTAGAGACACATTCTGGAAACTGGACCGTTCTTGCTCGCCAATCGATCAGAGGATTGTGTTTCTCTAACCAAGGTATTCCTAGAATAATCTGAAACTGAGGGGCCTTGATCACATCGAACACGATCTTCTCATGGTGTCCATCTTGACTTACTAGCGTCACCTCTTGAGTGGTATGCATTACTGGCCCGGAGGCTATCTCCGTACCATCCACCGTAGTAATGACGTCCTTTACAGCCTTGGGACAAAGAGTTAGATTCATCCTCAAAACCATTTCATGATCCACATAATTGCCGATGGCACCGCTGTCGACGTAAGCTTCAATTGCATGTAATCGATCCGGATTATCAGAGCTAATGAGGACCATAGGTATCACGAAATGCGAGGTCACGGAACTGGTTTTCACGCTCGGCAAGAGGACCTCTATTCTTGTCGGGCGAGGTCGTTTCCCTGCTCAGAGTTTGTAACTTTGGTAACTGCAGCTCCTACTGCCTTCTTGGCAGGTTTCACCGGACAGTCTCGAAGAAAGTGCCCTGAGTTCCCGCAATATAGGCATAATTGCAACTGTTTCCTCCTTTCCCGCTCCCTTTGTGTTAGAGGACCTTTCAGACCCCCTATTTGCATGGGTTCCCCGGAGTCTACTCCTTTGGAAGGAGTTGGCGGTTTGGAAAATACTCGAGCATCAAACTTGGAACGATCGGCCTTCCTGTTCTGCAGCCTGTGATCTATTTGAACGACCAAGTCTATATAATCCGAACAGTCTTGTGGGGGATTCACTACTTGGGCTAAAACGTCTTTGAGCTCTCCACGTAGACCTCTATAAAACAGCGTAATCCTTTTGTCCTCAGGCCATTGAGTTTCCACTATTAGTCTATTGAAAGATGCAATATAAGCCAAAAGGTCTTGATTACCCTGTCGCAACGAAAGAAGCTCATTGTCCAAGGCCTGCCCCTGTGAATGTCTTGCGAACAGTTTTTTCATACTAAGCTGAAAGGCTTGAAAATCATGGAGAACCGGATCATCTTGATTAACTAGAGGGATCGACCAGTCTGCCGCATTGCCACTAAGGTACGAAAGTACAAAAGCTACTTTTGCTTGATCAGTTGGAAAGGCTGCTGGCCGGCATAAGAAGTGCAACCGGCACTGATTGATAAATACTGCAAACCTCTTTGGGTCACCAGAAAATCGTTCGGGCGGAGCCAGAGGTACATTCCCAGGTAGGTTGATCTGCACTGGATTCATAGAGGATGTTGAAGGAAGATTTGCCCCTGATGCGGGTAACGGGGTCTGTCCGGCTTGTGACTGTAGCACTTGTCTAGCAAGATTGTCTGTTCTCTCCTTGGAAATAATGAGTTCCCTTCTTAGAGCATTTGTTTCCTGACGAGCTGCATGCACTTCTGCCCTTAGTTCCCCAAGTAACCGGGCTAGGGGGTCAGTATCCGAGGTTTCCATAGCGCCTGGGCGAGAGTTTTGCGGTAGGCTTTGCGTTCTGTAACGCTCACCTGATTCTCGCAGAGGCGCCGGTCTTGACTGGGCGACTACCGTATCTTCAAAGGTGATGTGTACCACCCGGTTGGCTCTTTGGGCTGGACCTCTGTGCACTGTATGCCTGACGTGTAGAGTAAGATGTCTGCAGATAGAAAATATGGGGTTAATGAACTGGGGTTATTGGGGTGTCCCTATCTCTTTCCTCTTCTCCTCTCCTGTAGACCCCCAAAGGTTAACGCTCTCACCTTAGGTAAGTGAATGCCGAGCTCTCCATCTGCCTCGGGGCAGGGTGCTGTAACCAGTTTCTTCACTGGATAGGTAGCGCAGGCCTCTTGACTTCAGAGGACTGCTGTCCGTCATTTACTGCACGAACGGTAAGTTTCGAGTCATTCAAATGTCTTTAAAGTCTTTAGTAATGATGTCTCTTGTTTTGCAGGGTTCCGGCGATGGCGGATGACGGGCTGAAGTGAGTTGAAGATGGAGCCCGTGTGATGAATAGAAGCGCCTGGAAGCACGTAAGTAAGCGCTTGTTGCCTGCTTCACGATGCACTCTAACTGTCTTTTTATTTTGCAGGTACGAGTTCGGAGCGGCTGCAGGGTGCCGGAATACCCACTGGATTAGATGTGGAAAGGAGTAATGGCACGTGAGTATTAAAGTTCCCCAATGTCTTTAAACGCACCTTGTTTTGTCTTTCAGATGCGGGATGCAGCGCCGAAGGCCTCCGGAGTGTGCGAAGAGTTGGTAAGCTTTTGTCTTTCAGATGCCGGAATGCAGTGTGAAGACCTCCGGAGCGCACGAAGAGTAGGTAAGCCTTTGCCTTTCAGATGCCGGAATGCTAACCTGTTCTTTCTTGTCTTTATAGGTGTTGCTGAAGACTGGATTCAGAATGGTAAGCCTTTGCCTTTCAGATGCCGGAATGCTAACCTGTTCTTTCTTGTCTTTATAGGTGTTGCTGAAGACTGGATTCAGGATGGTAAGCCTTTTTCCTTAGGCCCAGGACCGGATGCAGAAGACACGATGAGCGTCCTGCTGCAGAGGTTGCAGAATAACGCAAAGCAAGATTCATCCACCGGGTGTGGTTTAAATAGCCTCCTGTAGTGCTTAGGTGTCTCCTTCCACAGCCACGCCTAGGTAAGAAAAGAGTTCCTGGTAAGAAAAGAGTTCCTGCCTTCCAGAAGAGTTCCAGTGTTCTGAATCTAGGGAGTGGCTCCAGCCCCACCCAACAGGAAAAGTAGTTCCAAACAGAAGAGGATCAGAGGCTCAACTGGCAGGCAAGTAAGCAGCATGGTCTGCTGCAGGTAAGTCCACCCAAGCATTATGAGCCCGGCGCTTCCAGCGCTGGGACTGGGCATATTTATGAGCCTGGTGCCACTGGCGCCAGGACTGGGTCCAAAAGGTCCCAATTGGGACTGGTTGGCACTCGTAACCTGGGTTATGGATCTGCTTGCAAGGGAGTTGGGAAAACCCTGACCTTTTGGAAGCAGAGATCATGACAGTATGAGAGCATTGTAATCCAAGAATCGCACCCATTTCAAGCGATAATACGCCTTCAACTGAAAACAGCCAAGTTGTGTCCTTCTGAATTACTACAAGGCATTCATGGCAAAGTAGTTTATTTAAAATTAGATCTTAAAGACAATGTAGACACTCTGGGGGTGCAATGGCCAATAGAACAATCTTTGATTATCCTAGGGAATGGTGAACCAACAAAAGATAAACAAATTTGGCAGCAACTAGTAGACTTAAACAAAGTTAGAGAAGCCCTGCAATATCTAAAAGAGAACAATGAATACTACAAAGAAATAAACATTGAAGAAAACATGAGAGAAACCACCAAAATAATTCAGGATTCCTCATCCACTAGCCAATTTGAACTTCTAGATCCTACTACAGCCTCCAATAATTTAGACCAGAATACAATTCACCCATTTCACTCCAAAGGCACCATAGATGCACTAGAAACATATCAAATGCAGCAAGCCAAAGGATCTCCAATCAGCATATGGGAAAAAAGTGTAGAAACACAAGCCTTTCCTCTACTCTATCCAATTGGAAAAGGTGGAAGGTATGATGAAAGATGCACATAAATAACCTCTTTAGAATACCACTCTTTACAAATGCATTCTGAAGACCCCAGATTCAGACAAAACGTTGATTACATATTCCACCACCTCTTTGAAAGTGAACTAGCAACATTATGTTACGGAGTTGCACACACACTGAAAACAGGTCCTAATTTTTAAACATGTCTGCTACGCAGCTTCTTCAAAAGGTGCAAGAGAAAGATGAAGTTTTACAGTCAAGTATTACATATCTCTTGGCAGACATGTGTGGTACGAAAGAATGCTGTTTCCGACGGCATGCAGATGTACTGTGTATGCTACTCAACCTTGGCCCACCCACATGGTTTGTCACTTTAAGTTGTGCAGAGTATGCATTGGAGGACTTCCACGATTTCCTACGCATAATAAATTTAAACAATTAAGGGATAGACATGAAAACACCAAGAGAACTCTGTTCTCTTGACCCTGTATATGTGTCAAGGTACTTCCATCACCACTTTATTGCCATGCTGCACTTCATCTGTAATAAAACAATTCCCACATTTGAGAGGTGCAACACTTCTTTTGGAGAAAAGAATATTAATCAAGTGGAGCACCACACATCCACAAACTTTTGTGGATTAAAGATGCTCCTAAATTTGGTCAGGGCAGTGATGCCACTGTTTTGCTGTTCATTCACAAGTATGTCACTTGCAGAATGCCTTCGAAAAGCCCACATAGTGACCTATATGCACACAATTTTGTGGTTTCAAAGACACAAATGTGGCAAGTATTGTCGGCGCAGATATAAAAACAAAGGCAAATACTACACTAAATGCTGCTTCCCTTTCCCTAGACCAGTTTCAGCAAAAGGACAAGTAAACAGCATCATGTCTTCTGTGAGACACAGTGTGAAAGGCAAATTGCCTAAGAACACATACTGCATATAAAGAACCAAAGCATCAAAGTACATCAATGATTACAATGCAATCCTGTGGAATGCAAACATAGATGTGCAATACATTGCAGACAAGATCACTGCAGTTGCATGATATGTCACAGCCTACTTAACCAAGGCTGAGAAAACATAGCTAAAAGACCTCTGGGATGACATATCATCTGACAAAACACAGTCACAAAAATGATACAGCTTTGGCATAAAAATGCTCTCCCATAGAGAATGTCGCTGCTATGAAGCCGCAGACTGTTTAACTGGCACAGCATTGTATAGAAAATCTGAAAACATAACTTGGCTACTCCTTGGTCCTGCTGCATCCAGAAAAAGAGTTCTCAAATTGTACCAACACATAGAAACAATAGCCAATGGCCGTCCATACACCCAAGAGTCCAGTAGCTAGCCACAAACACCACAGCATAATAAAGCCTATACAAACATCCTCATATCATCTACATTCCACTGCCCTACCCTAATGAAGCCTGCCTGCAGTCACCACATAAGCTGCTCGTCTGCGGACCTACCACAAACTGCTGCAGTGTCCACGGACACCGCAAACACAACACAGTCTTATTCCACCTAAACAAATACATCATATGAACCATATTGCACTCCCTCACCCTTTCCAGCCCCTCATCCCAACACCAGATTCCCCAAATCATGTTTCCCAGCCCTGTTCGCCACTGCGCTATCCGCGAATATCCACGGATACAACATGGCGGGCATTTCAGGAAAATGTGACGCACATCCTGCTTCCCTCCAGCCAATCAGCAGGCATGTTGGATGTCTGCAGACATGATGCGGCCCTCTAGACCAATCAGAGTCCTACCCTGGTGCAGAAATACAGTGAAAATGTATCATTTTTGCACCAGGGCACTTTTTGTACTACTGCTTATGGCATGCCAAAATGCACTTGTCATGGTGCAATGGTTTTCTAATATTGGCAAGTGTTTTTTTAAGAAATAGGGCAAACTTTGCCCTAGTGCAAAACTGTGCAAACTTTGCACTTGCACCAGTAGTTGAAGTGTACGAAAAGAAGTAGTGTAACTATGTTCCCTACTGGCCTGCCCCTGCTCCCCACAAACCCCATCGCCACGCCCCCTCCCACAGACAATACAAACCCCCAAACACATTCACCTGCTGTTTAAGGGAACGTTCAGTGCAGTGCACTGAAGTGCAAGTTTCAACTTCTTCCTACACTTTTATTTTAAAATAAACCATTCAGGAACAGTTTACCTTTAGCATAAAAGTATAGAAACAGTAAAAGGTAATGAAAAAAAAGTAGAGGAGCACCGCTCCCAACCACTCCCGCCCACTATGACCACTGACTTGCACCAGTGCAAAGCTTCTGTAATCTGGCCCCTGGTATACTATCCAAATAAGACTCATAACCAAAGTCTTGCTCTATTGTACTGAGCTGAGTGGAATAATGAATAGATCTCAGCACATCGGACACAGCCTTGGTCTGATAGGCATTTGTTATTAAAGACGACCCACTTGAGTTTGTGACAGCTTTCATCTACCTTGAAGTATGTTTTTTGTTCAGTAGGTCTTAGGCTATACAGGCTGCCAAGAAATTGAATAAACTGCGAGAGACCTCTGCAGGAATGTTAGCCCTCTATAAAAAGTTGCACGGCGAAGAACCCTGTGAAACCAGCCCTACTGTGACAAGTCCACACAGACCAAGAAGAATCCTAACCCACGACTACATACTCAACCCGAGAAGATGGAGTAATGAGGTTTCTGCCTCGGTATCCAAAAATCACTGTTGATGGATAAAATCTATCAGCATGAAGAAGACGAGAGAGTGTGCAAGACAGCTCTGAATATCTACAAAGCCCAAGTGCTGGCACAGGTGTTATATGGGGTGAAAGTATTGATGCACAATGTACGAGATTCTTGTAATAGTATTGAAAATACGAGGGGTCAGTAGGTCAACTGCAAATGTCCTAGTACATGCTGAGACCAACATCTTTTGTTTCTTAGTTGACAATATTTTATTTGTAGGGATACGAGCCTGTGTGAAATTGTGGCATTCCGGTGGGGTTTAACGTTTGCAAGGATATCATGTCGGAACTCCTCCATACCACCACACTTTCGGGATGAATTGGTTCGGCTATATAATGGAGGTGTTATCGAATGTGGGAAAGGCAGTTTGGTTCTTGGATCCCCTTGCTGGTCCATCCGAAGGCACTTATCAATGAGACACACCCACGGTTCTGTGGTGCGAACATTGGACCAGGAATATGACAATCTGTACTGTCCTTGAGTATTCACAAAGAGTTAAACTCAAGAAGGGGATGGTGCATATAGATTTAATTTCAAATATAGTAGGTTAAATAACCCTACTCATGTTAATCAAGTCCCTTTTACAGATTGCAAGGCCAGATGGCCCGTGTCAAAGGGGAACTCATTGCTCTGTAATTGTTCCTTGGGCGTTGTTGAGAATTTAAAGTATTTTACTTTGTATTGCCCTCTTTGTTATTTGTCAAGGAAAATATATCTGTCACATGTAGAGATGCAATGCTAGAGTCAACCTCATCGGAAGACCAGACGCAGCTACACAGGCTGGCGGTCCATTTGCATAGGGCCCAACAACAAAGAAAGTTTGTGCGGGTACAATAACACTGGGTGAAGACAGTCATGATTCTGTAAAGATAGTAACATTTGATTTTATTCTTTTAATATACTTGTATCACATGTGTGTTGTATTTTGGTGTATGTTTGTAATTGTAAGTGTTCAATTGATTGCAGCTTTACTTATTTATGTATGTGGAAGATATTACGAATTAAGTTAATTTGAATAAATATGATATTTTTACTACTACCACCAGAAACAGAGTATAGCAAAGGTATGGTTACTGAAATGTACAGAATGATATGAAGCCCTTACATGCCTTCCCGGCTGAAGACCCAGGGTTGCATATTGCACATTGCAGTGAGGATCTGGGCAGAGACATCAGACTCAACATATGCTTTAATATCCAGTTACCATCGCATCCTCTTCAAACTGTTACAATGCATAGAGTTGAGGATACCTATATTATATAGGTGGTGATATACTTCAGCATGGATGGAGAAGTTTCAGAATGATAGGTCTAATCTTTTAGGCAGGGATTAGGGCCAGGTGGGTGACCTGAAACCATGATGGACATGTCCCAAACTGGCTGGCTACCAGCCAGAGAACCGGGTTCTGATTAAGAAAGTGAGAAACTTAGAGTATTCCTTAGGACAGTCTTTAGAGGTCTTTGTCTAAGATGTATATGCTCTTATGAGAACCTTGATCCCCTCCTTGCGTTACAAGATGTACAAAAAGTCTGTTCAACCTGGTGGATCCAGGTCAACACACATTTCTTGCATTTTATCTGCAAGCAAATGCCAATCCCTGCTGAAATCTATGCCTGCGGGTGGCATTTACAAAAGATTCATACATAGTCTGCCTTCTTTTAGTAGATTATAAAAGCTGGCAAATTCCTTAGGTATCCTATGCATTGTGGGCAGAATGAAGAAGTTCTGTTTGGCAGGTGGACTGTATGGACCATGTGTACGCAGTAATTTCATATGGTGCCCTTTCCATGCCTGACAAAATAATCAAAATGTCTATAGGCTCATTTTTAGTCTCCCAAGCATGTGACAGTAGATACAACCTGCCATAAACGGGAAATTCAGAGTTTAACACTTTTGTTACACTGCATTGGATTTTCGGCGTCTTTGCAGATGGAATGGGGGGGAACGGAATTACCGTTTCTGCCTTGCATTTCTACTTCTCCTGCAAAAACTGAATGTTTTTCTGCCAGCATGTCATTTTCATGTAGGCATACATGCAATGGATTAAGAAGGAATTCAACTGTTTATAGCAGCTGCTAAAAGTAGGCTGTTTCCAAAGCAATCCATTGTAAATGCTATATACCATGCTGAAATTGCAAGCAACAATTGGAGGTCATTTAAAAAAAAGTGGTGATTGCTTAAAATCATAAGGTAAAAGAGACACGTGGTCTAAGGGCAGGCTATACTCCCAGTAGGGGCATGAGTAGATATTCAAACAGTAATAATAGAAAGCCTCCAACATAAAAGAATGTCTAATCAAGGTTTTATAAAAGGTATGTATTTTAATTAAACACTCAATAATGAAAATAGCTAAATAGAAAACAAAAGCACAAACGCCCCTATAAAGGGAACATATAAATGCAGACTGCGTGTCACGATTTGAACGTGGGCAGGGGTGTGCAGGCAAGAACATGCACCAATGTCACTGTTCAAATGGATATGCTTGAAAAACAAAGCAAAATAAAATGGTCTTTAAAGTCACTAGGTTTCCGGAAAGTGGACCAGGATGGCAGGTAAATTGTTCTTGTCTTCAGAAGGTTCAACCGTGTTGACCCTGACTTTTGGGTGCTTTAGCTGCAGTCGAGCCGAAATGACAATAGTTTGGCGGTTGGCATTGAGCCAGTTTGATGATGCAGGCTCCAGAATGGTTGAGTCAGCTTTCAGGAGGGTAAAGTTATGTCTTCAAATGGTTTGAATACTGGTGTAATTGGCGGCGAGACAATGACTTCTGCCGAGTTGAGTTGGTCTTCATGAAAGCTAGTTTAATGTCTTCCTGCAGGTAGACTGGGCACTCAAATCATTTGTTCCCCAAGGTTCTGGTTGTTTGAGACAGTGGATGGCAATGGGTCTAGCCAGGGTCTGTGCGGCTTGGGATGCAGCAAGCGGTTCATCGTTGCCGCAGAGTCTCAAAAGCAGCATCACAGGTCCTTTGGCATGTTGAAGGTGTTGTGCACAGCCAACTCAGCTCAAGGACAGCTCAAAGGAGGTAAACAGGATTCCAACTTCTTTTGGGCTACCGGTTGCTATGAGTCCAAATCCAGGGGCGATAGGACAATTTAATGCCGACCCAAACCAGGGAGCTTGGATTTCACATACTGGAGCTCCTCCAACTGCAGTAACAGGGTCCTGTTTCTAGTGCAGCCAGATGTTGAGGCCTTTGTTCACCAGCAGTCCACCCCCAATGTGCTCTTGGGATGATTAGGGGGCAGAGATGTCCTCTGCTTTGGATGCCTCCTGCCTTTACCTCTATAGCAGATGATTCTGGAATGTGCAGCACTCCCAAAAGAGCTGCACATATTTATTCTTCTTCTTCCTCTGGTCCAAAGTTGAATCACAGGAGAAGTGGGAGACCCCTTCTTTACAAAGGCAAAATGTCACAATGAATTGTCAGATCCAATCACTGTTCTAGTAACAATTGACCCTTGCATTCTGACATCATACCCGGAATGCTCTGTCTTACAGGAAATGGAATGGACAGGAATGAAGAGAGCAGTGACAGAAATTCAAGCTGGTGAAACCCCTTTCCAAGCTACTGTGCCTCTCTGGCTGCTCTCATTCTGTCCCTTTTCTATTCCTGCTGACTTCAAAGGCCCTCTGGTCTGTGGCAGGCTGGTGTGAAGTTGGCTTTGTGATTTCAGTGTTGCCTTTGAAGGTCGAATTCCCAGGAGGTCTCGTGTTAGGAGGTTCTTGGCCTTGAGGGAAATGTTACCCTTTCTCCCTGGAAATCAAAAGAGGCAGCATCCGGTCTATTGTCTCACTGGGAGTCCGGGCTAACCATAAAGCCACATTGCCCTCACATCACTGGGCCTGGGCTAACTGGGATGACACTTGCATGCTATGGAACTGCCGTGGCTTTATTAATTTTGTGCCCTTATCAGTCACAATATCATAACCGGTTATGGCTTATTTAAGAGAATTCCCTGCCAACAGACTGATCAGGCAGACAATTATATCTTTGATCAGAGGTGCAGAATGTTGAAATGCTAGGTCTGTCTGAACAGTGTTGGCATCCAAGCAGCTGTCAGGAATGCACATGTGACCTTTGCCCCTGCCCTGTTCCACTGGACAGCAGAAGCTTCACATGCCAGGAGACTGGTCCAGCAAAGGCACACATATGCACTATGCTTATGGCATGGAGCTCTTATGAAAGGGTGCTCTGTTCAGTAGCCCTCCCTTTCGGAAACAGAATTAACCAAATAATTGGGGGTCATTACGACCTTGGAGGTAACCATGCCACAATTTGCGGCATGGTTACTCCCTTACCGGGTACCGGGTCCGGGTTCCTTAAATGAGGAATTACTGGGCCATTCCAACCTTGGAGGACCCGGTAATTCCTCATTCGAGGAACCCGGACCCGGTACATCCCCATTCACATTCGAGCCCCCATAGGGCTCAATGAGAATGGGGAGGGAGCTAACAACGGGCCTGTTAATAACTGGCCGGTTGTTAGCTCCCTGGTCTGCTAGCAGGACCCGCTAAGGGCAACTGGTTTTACCAAGGGCCCTTTGCGGGTCCCACGAGCAGACTCGTAATGGGGCGGTAAGGGGTTGAAGACTCCGGCACCATTACCGGTGCCGTTAACCCCTTACCGCCAAGGTCGTAATGACCCCCATTGTAAATATCAATTAATATCCGAAAAGCTAGGCCTTTTATACCAGTGCCATATGCCATTCTGTCACACCTACACATTCACATGGACTGCTCCCTCAATATTAATAATTTGCAAAATGTGCACAAAATAAGTTTGAGTAAAGGGAACATTGCCGTTAAAGATTGTTTTGTACTCCATTTTGCAAAAAGTGTCAATGCCGTCTGCTGTTTACACATGACAGACAGCATTGACAATTGATTCCTAGGATAGCTGCCACAGAAACGCAGCTGGATTCCATAAGAAAGGTACATCACAAAAATAGGGGACCGTCATTTGCGACTGTCCGAGTGTAAGGTGCAGATGCACCCCAGTCTCCCAATACAATAAAAACTCAAAGCATTTGTATGCCATATTTCTGCTGGCAATGTATTCAGAGTGTCCTGACAGACTTATCCAACTCTCTTCATTAGATGCAAACATAAGAAACCTTGAAGTGTTAAAATCACATAATATAATAAATAGAGTAATATAGCCGTGAGGATATCACAGGGGCAACTTGTTTTTCTTGGAAGCAAGACAACGCAGAGCAACACAGGTTCGAATCCTGGTCCCCCACTTAGAGATTGGTCTCCGGTAATAAGCACATGATATAATATTAATTAATGTATTCATTAATATACACAAAGGATTTGGTGCCCACATGTGCGCCATCCTAACCTAACTAAAGGTGAAGAAAATCCTCACCAACAAAGCAAACAAAAAGGACTCATGGTGCCTCCAACATAAAACATTCACTCCTCACTGTACACTGTATTCTTAACAATGACCATTTGACAACAAATGTATTCCTATGATACTTCCTGCATAAATCATAATTCACTAATGGAGCAACACGTTCACATTCCAACCAGCTTTGTGTTAAAAGAAGATTCATCAAGGGCAAACATCTAGTTCGCTTTGCTATCGAGCTGCTCCCATCAGTTTCTTTTCATTTACATCTGGAGTGGGCGGAACAACAGTATCCAGCTTGGCAGTGAACCATAGAGACAGATCCAGAACAGCCTCCACAGAGACCAGAATGTTAACACGTTTGGGCTATAGGTGAAAGGTGTAAAGAATAAACAATATCTAGAGCGAAAACATGGGGATGGACCTTGATATTAATGTGATGCTGCAAAAATATAAGGAACTGAACACTCCCCTAACAGAGGCGAGTATGATTTAAAAGCGTTTTCCTCGTGTTCCCTGTCCTTTGCTCTAATGTAGCGATACACAACCAAGAGAACTTGCCGTCATTACTACAGTATGTTCAACTTGTTGGGATGGCCAAAAATGATGAGGTCCCTTTTGCTCACAACATGCAAACATTAACCCTTCAGAGTGGCCTGTGCATATGCCTGGGCTGGATGTCCATATTCAGCTTGAACACAAACACCTGAATATTGTCTCCTTTTTTTAGAAACAGTCTTTTCCCGAAGATTCTGGGTAATTCGGGTGAATCACATGGTCTGGGCATCATTGCATAAATAGGGCTACATGGACAGAATTTTGAATCAGAAATTGTGCAGGCATAGGTAGAAGCAAGAGGCGGCCAGGGTACTTGGGGGAGCAGGGTTAATGCAGGGACATGTACAGAATAGATGACGTTGAGAGAGAGAGGCAGAACGTGTTTATGATTTATTTGAATTAGAGTTAGAAAATGCATGTGAGCGTTA
Organism: Ambystoma mexicanum; assembly: GCF_040938575.1. Classification (NCBI taxonomy): domain Eukaryota; kingdom Metazoa; phylum Chordata; class Amphibia; order Caudata; family Ambystomatidae; genus Ambystoma; species Ambystoma mexicanum. The sequence continues at coordinate 286,324,244 of NC_090932.1, read as the reverse complement.
GTAGAAATTAAAAACTAAATTAGGAATTAGTTGAGGGAGGGTTAGATTATTGTCGAGGGATTTGCATTTTGTGTCTCGATTGCTTGCCTTGAATGACAACATCATATGCAGCATAGCTGAATGTCTTTTGGGAGGCAGAACAGATTTGGAAGGCAGAAACATTCATGACATTCCATGCCCCAGCTGCACCTGACCAATGTAGCACATTCCTTGGGGTGTAAAGAATGTCTCCGCATACAAATGTATGCGTGGATGTTACACACAGTAGGAGGAAGAGCATTACTTTCATGGGCTCATTTTTCAAGTGCAGTTTGAAAATTCCACCAAGGGGACTGTAGTGCACATTTTGGCAGCCCCGTCCATGCAATCAGGACATAATAAACAGTGATTCTGCTAGTGTCCATGATTGCGTGCATTGGGTGTCATCACGAGTTGGGCAATAACCGCTAAATGCGGCGGTAATGCTATTACTGCTGCATTTAAGGGTCGCCAATTCATGGGTTTGGCAGTATTTACCCCCAGCTCTGAGCTGGGTGGAAATCCGCCAAGAATTTGCTGATTTTCAGCGTTATTACCAGGCGATAATACCGCCAAAGGTAATCGCGCTGAAAATTCCCCATTGGGTCCAATGGGGGATGGGCAATTCCCAAATGGGCCCAATGGGGAATGGTAAAGGACCTTTCTGCCAAACCCGTGATCCCACACTAATAGCGCTGGATCGGGTGGCGGTAGCGCTATTAGCGTGTGCGGTATCCCGGCGGGAATACCACCGGGATAGCGCCCAACTCATGATGAGGCCCATTGTCTTTTTGTGGCTAGTGCACATACTTGCTATTTGTATCGAAAAGTCTTACATTTCTGGGGGGCGGCGGAAAGCGGGCCTGGCAAATATATTCAGCGAAAGAAGAGAACAGCTGCTATCTCTGCAGCTGCTATCTGCTCTTGGGTAATCCTCATACGTGTTGCTTGAGTAGAAAACTATTTGAAATCGTTTTGCATCGACACATCTATGACATATCTCTGGCCAAGAGTATGGATTCAGTGGCTGTAGCTGGAAGTGTTATATTTTTGTGCCCTGTCAAAAACGTGTTGCTTGCAGAGAAAGACTGCAGTGGCTGCAACAGACATTGCCATCATTTCGTGAGGAAAGTCTGCATTCTTGTTGCTTGAGTAGGAAAGACTTTGAAATATTTTTCTAGTGAAAATAAGTATGCTTCTAAGAAATCTTTGTAACTAATAAAGAACATTCAGAGGCTTTACCAAAGAGTACTGTTTTTTGTAATAGCGCTGAAAATCAGCAAATTCTTGGCGGATTTCCACCCAGCTCAGAGCTGGAGGTAAAACGTGCGTTTTACTTGCATAGGCACGTCTTACAATTCTTTAGAGTCGGACGTAGAATTTTTGCATAACCATCTTGGGTGCCAATAGGTTTGGTGCACCTAAACATACAAGTGAGATGGGGCAGCATGAAGACAGGGAGTAGCCAGTGGTTTTACGTCATCCAGTGCAGCTGCTATCTGCTCTTGGGAGGCCAGAAATGGATGCAGAACATTCAAGTTAGCATGTCATATTCCGCAGCACCTGCTGCACAAGCGATTGCAGGTGCTGCTGAATATGACAGAGATTATGATTGGAGAAGGAGATTCAGTCCTCTTCCTCTGGGGCTGAATGGGGAGGGTTGCTGAAGGCAAACAACACACTGTGTAAAGGAGCTTAATGAGTCAGGACGAACAACACATGTATTTATTTTATTTTTTAAAGCACACACCTAGCTCGAGAGCAGCGGAGCCCTCTACATGGTTTGAATAGCCAGAGTTTGGGCTGGCATCGTTTAACAGTAGCACTGTACTGTTTGTTGTATTGTGTGTGTCCATTGGAATACGTACAGAGTCAGGTGCTGCTGGAAAAAAACATGTTTTGAGAGATTTGTGGAATTGGAGAATTGTGGGGTCATTCTGAGTCGATATTGGGATCGAGTTCCAGGGGGTGGGTTTGTGACACGTAAAGGATTGGGCATGGGTTCTCTCTTTGCATACGGTTCCTTGCTTTGCAAACTATTTGCGATTTGAGCCAGTTGGTCGATTTACTGCGCAAGGAGCATGTGCCACCAGATATGTGGAGCTTAGCTGTGACTGCTTTGTAGATGATACATGCTGTCTTGAACGGTATCCTGGCCTGAAGAAGAAGTCAATGTTGTGTGAGTAGGATGGGGGTGATTTGGTCACTTTTCTGCACAAAATGTGCAGAAAGACGTCCTGCAGTGTGGTGGACTGTTTTTAGGGGACTCAAGTGAGCAGCTTCGAGCCCTATCAGGAGGAAACATAGTATAGAGGAGAATACGCTAGGAAAAAGAGCACACACTGTAGATGTGCAGGATGTTCTGGTCTCCACCTGTCACATCCAGTGAGTTTCAGAATAAGGATGTTGATGAGCGACATAAAGAATGTGATCTAGCCAAGTACAAGCAGCAAAAACACACAATTCTGGAAACCACCATTGAAGAGGAGAAGGAGGAGCAGGAGGACAATACAGCAGTAACAAGGTTGGGAGGAAAAGACAAAGCTACTCAGTGTCTTTCAAACACAAAGTTCAAAATGTCAGTATGTATTACACAAACCACTAATGCCAGCATCATAACCAATACTTCCACCACCACCATCTTCACAATCAAATGTGCACAGTCTGCCTTTAGGAAGGGTTTTGGTACTGAAAATCCTATCCTTGACCTCAAGGCAAATCTGCTACAGAACATTGATGAAGGGCAATTATTGGTTCTGATTCTGCTGGATCTATCCTCAGCATTTGATCTTGTTTACCATACCCTATTAGCGGATAGACTCCAGTCAGTGGTGTGCTGCTCCTCCACAGCTGCCAGCTGGATTTCTTCTTTTCTGGGCCCCAGCAACTCGAGGGTGAGTGTAGGTGAAGTCACCTCTAAACCCATTACTGTTACAGGGGTCATGTATTTCTCCAACATTGTTTAATGTTTACATGATCCCATTTTTGAAACTTCTGGCCAGCCTAGGTGTGCAGGTCAAATATTATGCGGACGCTACCCAGGTTGTTGTAAAACTCTATGGCTCGTACCATGAGGATTCAGTTAATCTTAATGTCATCTACGAGTATATTCATCTTGGGATGGCCGCTAATTTGCTTGCATTGAACGCAAGCAAAACAGAGCTTTTGAATGTTGCCTCTAGCTCAAAGCTGAAGTCGCTCCCTGCAGAGTGTAAGAATGTCATAATCCTGGGAACTTGATTCCAGTGGCCAAGAAGGTTAAGACTCTCAGCGTAATTTTGGACGCTGAACTTTCCTTGATTCACCATATTGCCCTGATCAGATCTACTTGTGCTTTGATTAAAAAGCTTTTGTGCAATATTCAACTACTCAAGAGAATGTAGCCACTTTGGCCTCGGTCCTCATTAATACCCGCCTTGACTATTGGAATAGTCTGCTTAGTGGCTGCTCGCACTCCATCATAGTCGCTTTACAGGTCACACAGAATGGGACAGTGCGTGCGGTTATGGGTCAGGCTAGACAAACCCACATTACCACAGCCAGACGGGGTCTACATTGGTTACCAATCAAACTCAGAATCAGATATGAAGTTCTTATTTTAACACAGAAGTGTGTGGTGAACATGGCCCCCGAGTACCTTATGGTGCGTTTTCAACCACACTCTCCTGTTCTCTCTCTCACAGATCCCAAATCCTTCTCAAAGTGGTTCAACCCAGATTTAGGTTGGTGAAGGCTGGTGGATGCAGTTTCAATGTTCAAGGCCCCAATGCTTGGAACCTGCTACCTCTTGGCCTCAGAGCCTCCGAGACGCCAGTTAAATTTAAGAGGGAACTGAAAACATTTCTCTTCAACCTGCCGCCTGATTAGGACTGCTCTTTTTTGACTATGGAACTCTCCCTGTACTGATTCATGATTTCCTACACTGGTTTCTCTTTCTCGCACTGTTTTAACATATTTTTGTATTGTTGTTCATTTTGTCGATTATGAGTGTGCACCCTAAGGCCTATGGGCATGTGGCACCATGGTGAAAGGAAACCAGGCTGCTGTGGTCACACCTTATTACTGCGCCAGAAAAAAAAAATATGCTGGAGACTAAGTCCAATTGCTGTTGTGTGATAAGAAAGTTTAATTGATCTGCCCTATGGATTACACGTGTTTCGGCAAGGTGCATTTCTCAAATCAGGACTTATCTAATTATGACCCATCATAAGTGAAAATAATAAATGCACCTCCAATCCCCATGTACCAAACCACATCATAAAAATCAAGGTAAAACGGAATATCCAGAAAAGAAAGTTAATTAATTCAATCAAACATTATTGAGAAGAAAACAAAAGCAAATGGCATTTTTTAAATGTATGCATTTCCATTTCAGTTTCCCATTCACAGAGAGAGAGGGTAGGGGATAAGGAATGGATGTTTAGGCAACATGGCCGACTCTAAACCTGTAGACAAACAGATAGTCGGCAATGACACAAACAAGGGACTTAGTTGCCAAGTCATCCCCTCATTACATGGCAACAAGCAGGGACCACAACAACACTTTGCTTGAACGCGGGACGCGGCAATGATATTTGCTGGTAAGCCCTGGGGTCCTTGACAGCCCACCCACTCTCAGGACCAATCGCATCAGGATGCGCTTAATTCCAGCACATAATCGAATTATTACAAAGAGTACAACCGCAAACATTAATATTAATACAAAGAGTAGCACTTGTTGAATCAGCTACAGCTATTGCCACATGTGATGTAAAAATCGGGTCTAAGCTATTTAAATCAACTGACAGCACACACGCCATTTGTGGCTTTTAATGTACAACCGCAAATATTAGCAAATTAGTCTTAACTTCTATTAAAATGGAACCAAGGGCAGTGCAAGCCTTTTAACATGATGCAACCCGCATTAAAAGTAAAAGTTTCTTTTTGCAACTTTAGCTGACAATGTGCATAGAAGTGTTCACAAACCACCACCTTCTTTCCTTTCTCTCCCACGCCCTTACCTCACAGTTGGGAATGATCCCTGTTATTACACTTCCAGTAATGATCAAGAGAAATAATGTTGGGTAAGAAATTGTTTCTCACATTACAGCACACTTAGCACGGGTTTGTTCAATCACAACCCCTCACCAATTATTAATTTCTAATGTGTCTTCCTTTTGACATTTCCAAACCTAAACATCCATCCCTTATCCCCTACCCTCTCTCTCTCTGTGAATGGAAAACTGAAATGGAAATGCATACGTTTAAAAAATGCCATTTGCTTTTGTTTTCTTCTCAATAATGTTTGATTGAATTACTTAACTTTCTTTTCTGGATATTCCGTTTTACCTTGATTTTTACGATGTGGTTTGGTACATGGGGATTGGAGGTGCATTTATTATTTTCACTTATGATGGGTCATAATTAGATAAGCCCTGATTTGAGAAATGCACCTTGCCGAAACACGTGTAATCCATAGGGCAGATCAATTAAACTTTCTTATCACACAACAGCAATTGGACTTAGTCTCCAGCATATTTTTTTTTTTCTGGTGCAGTAATAAGTTGTGACCACAGCAGCCTGGTTTCCTAATTAAACAAACGGAGTTGAGGAACTCGAAGTCTCCGTTCTATGGCACACCAATGCGACAGTGCAAATTTTTGCATTTAATCAGGTCGCGGGAGTTCTAAGTGATATCAACCCAAAAGTTCCTTCAAAATCACACCATGGTACAAGGCTTCCTAATAAATGAATAAATAAATAAATAAATAAATCCATTAGCCCACTATATAAATCCATGGTATTGATTTCTTTAAGCCAGACCGACTATCAGCAGTTCACGACTTACACTGTTTGCAAGCAAACTGTTTCTAAAGAGAAGCCTGGAAGTAATTTAGGTGCCACACCTTCACACTCCCTCATTTAGCAGCACCATTCAAATGAGTGGGATGAACATAGAAGACTAACCATCAGCCCTCTGACCAGGAGTCAGTCCTCATTCCTCGCCTGTGACAGGTGGATGTGTTGGTGCCATAGTGGCAAAGACCACAGCTTTTTTCTGTGGGTAATTGGTTGAATATCATTGCTTCTCTACGAATTATAAAAGCCATGGATGTTCGTTGCTTTGTACATATCCATCACGTTGTGGTGAAACATTTCATATGCAGTTACCAGCCCCTGCAGAAATTGATACCCGAAGCCCAGAAAAGCATCTTGCACGACATCCAGTCCTACAGTGGAAATATCTGTGGCACTAGTTGCACGTGTACCATATATTAACACAGCACCTGAAAGCGAAGACCCTTGGTAATTTCCAGAAAACAATGATGAGAAGCATGAGTCACGAGAAAACACAGGATTATTACAGGGAATTAATGGCTGGGAGAATTGTGTACAACAGAGAAGCTGAGAACTAGCCAGGACCAGATTAGTCACACAAGATTAGAATACATTTGTATATAATCTAATCATTATTTGTAACTACATTCTAAGCATCATATTGGCTCCTACCTGAATAAAACATAAGACAGCAAAGATCTCCCTATTCTAGTCGATTAGTGCATTTCCTTATACTCATTGGTTAGTGCATCGCACCAATCCCATTGGTTAGTACAAGCACATGTTACATTTCGATGTGCACCCCCCAGCAGGTGACCTAATCATGCATGGTCAGCAAGAAGAGTGAAATCTGCCATCCCCAGCAATAAATTAAATGCAAGGCCATTCTTCTCTGTGAGACCAGATAACATGGCATCCAGTGTTACTCCCCACTCCTGCAGCTATCCCACGTTAAATCCTGCCAGTGTTGCTATTGCATACATTCCTGCCTATGGCAAGGCCAAAACTATGAGTTCATAGTTTATTCAACTCCCTCGGAAGGATCCCCTGAGAAAGTGTACCGGAGGCCTAACTCTTAGACAATTATCTTATATGTGTACTGCCTGGCCACCATTGCACATTTTTACACTAAACTAAAATGGCTGAACATTGAGGTCTACTTCTTGATACAATGGTAAATATTGGTGCTGCTAGTTCACTCTGTCGTGTACTTGACAGTCCATAGCCTCTCTAGAGTGAGGCAAAAACAAGGACAAATTCAATAACATGGAAAGACTCTTTTGATAATAGCAATCATGCAGATGATATGTTCTCTTACGTTGAGGATGTTGCATCCCCATATTTACATACCACTTGAAAACACCATTTCTAAACCACTGTTATACTTTCCATATTTTGGACGGAATAAGTGAACAATGTGATGCCAGCATGGCTCAATGCAGCTGTCATACCTGTGTTTTAGATGGACATTTAAACATGACAGTGACAACTGCTTCCTGATGTCTGTCATGTACTTCAATTGTTTGAGGAGACCACCCAACATGTGTGTTGGCAAAGTCTACCACTCAGTAAGGTACCTTCACTGTTGTCTTTACTGGAGCTCAACCTATCCTGCATGAGACGGGCCCGTACTTTGGCTGATGAAGTAGATACAAGTACCTAGTATGGATGTGCTGTCAATCTTGCATGTGGATCCACACATACCCACAATGGACGATAACACAGAATACATTGTGCCTTCATTTCCTGACCTACTTTTCAATATGAAAGTGTTTGGTTCTTATTAACATGAGAACTCTGAGTACCCAGCATAATGAGACTAAGTTCAGAGGCGCAAGGATGCACTGATGTAGTGGGCAGACATTGAATTACAAGAAGAATAGAGTCACTAACAACATGCAACAATTTCATTGTTCAACATACCACCACCAGAGATGTCAAGAGGCAGTACATTGCATCTTGTCACTTACACCATATGACCTGTCTTTTGTGAACACTGCTAACTGTAGTGATGAACCACCAGAGAAGGAGAGCCTGTTGGATACATTCCTCAATCAGGAATCCACAATGTGGGACTGCCTTCAAGAATATGCTGCTGATGCTCAGCAACTGGGATTGTGGGTGCATATCTACTTGACACATGTTACAGAAGTAGAGTTGATGATCAATTACAGTACTGGTTCACTGAGGGATCTGTCTGGCTAGCCCCAATTGTGAGAGATTCCAAATAATCTCTTAGCTGTCCCTCCTGACAAATTTCAGTCTGAGTCAGTCTTTAGTTCTACCAGGGCTATTACGCCTGACCACAGGAGAAGCCTGTCAGTGCCCCATGTTGCTCAATCAACATTCCTTAAAATGGACAATCCCAACATCGAGGAAAACTATGGCAAGACACTGAGCAACTGCCAATGCACCAGTTCCGATGGTGGCACCAGCATAAGAATTAATTGGGTTTTCCTGGCTACATGAGAGATGCCAATATGATAACTCTTTGGGTTCTCCCTGATACTTGGGCACTGCCAACAGGAGAATATGTTGGTCTCTTCCAGCCTTCTGAGAGCCTCCAGAATGTCAATTGTTGGGGTTATTCAAACTAATTGAGAGCCAACAACATGTGAATTGTGTTTGTTCTTCCCATCCTATGTGAAATGAGAGAAGGCCTGACAGGGTCCACAGCTCCAAGGTGCAGGAGTGACACGAACCAACCTACCGCCTCTGCGGTTTTGGGACCTGGAAGTCTATGCTTGCACGGACCTCCGCAACACGAGGAGGAAAGCAGGGTTAGGGTCTCGATGGTTGGATAGGTATGGGGGGTTTCAGGGTAACCGGAAAGAGGATGTAAGAGATTGATTGGACAGGTAAGGGGGTTTAGGAAAGTCCTACCTAATGCACACTTCCGCAAACAACCTGCACACACTACCTTGCACACATGCATGCAATTCACTGTTGAGCACACAGTACATAATGCATTTAGGTAAGCACATAACAGTAGAACACTTAGCTCTGGTTTCTGCTGATCGTAGTGCCCACTGCTGCTCTTGCAGCTCCCAGACATGGGTTGTCTTGTGGTAGCAGACTAACGCTGCAAAAAACCACCACATTTAGTGCCCAAGAAAACAATAGCCACACGTGGCTTCACACATGTTTGCTTGACTGTCAACTATATTAACAGAATTCACACTGTTAATCTGTCTTTTTAACACATGCAGTTTTTTCTGCGATGACTGCGATGGCCGCACATGGCTAATTTCCATGCAGTGCAGAGTGGACCAGCCACACTAGACTACTGGCATGCAGCGGAATATCTGTGGTTGCTCCTGGATGCAGTGTAGCTGAAGGTAGGTTCCCCGGTGCTGCCAAGACTATGCTGGAGCCCCAGGTGTGTAGCGCTGTGCTGGGGCGTTGGTTTATTTCTGCCACTTGCAGTACAACTTATCTGGGTTTTGAGCAGGGGGCAAGAAATGGCTGGGGCTAGGCCCTCTATGCGTCCTCCGGCTTCTGCCAATTTGCTGAGGTGCTGCATGACTTATCTTTGGTGTGCGAGAGGCCGAAATGGCTTTCTGGTAGGGAATGGCCCCTGGAGTGTGTTTTCCGGGCTGGAGCTTCTCACAGCACGTCTTGTTGGGTCTGTGTCTGTAGCACAAGCCATGTCCCTTCAGTTGTGCGCATGCATGTAGGTGAGCCATACCCAATGTGGCTTGCCGGCTGTAGTTCCTGGCCCAGCGGATGCTGGGAAATGCAGTTTTATAGGCTGCTGCTCTGCAAAGAAGGCAGAGAATCCTGTGAATGGGGCTGTTTAAGGCACATGCGTGTTTCTGTCTGCTTCTGCCTGCGCTAGTGCAGGACACAGTCTGTCTTGACCCCTTCCTGCCCAAACAAGGCCACATTTAACATTTTTCTCAGGGCCCCCAAGGCAATAGTGTATGAAGGGTAGAATATAAACTGGTATCAAATAACAGACCAAACAAAGATTATTTACAGGGAGATATCACTAAGCATATCGACAGTGGTGGCTGTGGAGAGCAGATCATGGAGGGCAGAAATGTGTTGGCAAAGTCTGTGAGCCCCTTTCAGGTGTAGGGGATGACGTTGAAAATCCAAATTGAAACTGTTGATCTTGTGGGGGTTTTGCTATCTAGGGGTAGGAAGGGAGTTTCAGTAGTGGGGTGGGGTCTAAGAGGGAGGAAGAGCAAGGTAAATGTCAGGGTGGGGGAGGGGCCAAGAGAATAGAGATGGTGAAGTTCAAGGTGGAGTGTGGTGAAAGGTAGAATGTTCTAATAGCTTGCATCACCTTAAGAAAGGTGCAGGGCACCTTAGTCACAAAAAGGCATGGTAGATAATTACCTGTACTTTCAATGTCTTTTCAACAAAAACAATGACTTTGTGATACTTTACTTTGTGGCAATTAAATCGAAGTTTTACTTCGATTTTGTTTGTTTTTTAAATTTGGGGATCTGCATCCATGCCCGCTTTCCCCTTCATTACCACCTCTATCCCAAACCCCTCCCCACGCCCCTTTTGCCTCTTAACCTATGACTACATAAACATAATTGGAAGACATATGAAGTAATTACCACAAAGTAAACTAACACAAACTAATTTTCTTCATAAAAACAACAGGATACCCCTTCCAGATGTTCTTATGCTTTTGTATTGCACCAATTCACCAGCGTAGAGGTTTCCGTGCTCTGAATACTTGTCCGAGGCATATTGTGCCCACATCCTGGCTCACCAGACCTTAGTCTGCTTGGAAGAATAGCATGAATAAGTTTGAATTAAGAGGAGGGAAATCAGTTAAGAAGTTTGTAAACACAGGGAGAGAGTTAGGCAAGGAAGGCTGAATTCTTGTATTAATATAGATGTCTGCTTAAGGAATATCTTCTAAAGGCAACACAGAAGTGTGTACATTGTGATAGTAAATACAGTAGGAATTTCAGGCCAATCTGGAGGGCTGTAAACTAGAGTGTTAGGAGCATCAGGGTTTCAAGGCATGCTCGGGCAATCCTGGTAGATATGTGGGCTTCAAATACCTGCCGTGTCTCTTTATGGTACCACAGATACATTCCTGAATAATAATTATGAGGCTCTTAAGTCCACTCAGAATGCAGCCTAATCAAATAGCAGTGCATGTGAAAGGAAAATAGTTGGACAGAATGAATAAAGTAAACATTTTATGTCTGCCCTTAGATGAAAAGTAAATGATGTTGGTTCGGTATAGTGCTTAATTCAACAGTAAAAAACCCTCACAGTACTGAGAAGCAGGGTGGGGATCTTTGAGGGTTCAAACCAATGGTGTAACCACCAGTATGCCTATATAGCAGCGGTGAAGGGCCCCTCAAAACCTCAAGGACCACAAATAGCAAGTTCTATATTAGGGACAAGTGGACGACCTTGAAGGCACTAGCAGGTTCTGGTGACTTTAAATAAGCCGGTTCCTTTCTTATGATAGAGCCCTGAGACTGAGGCCCGTGCAGTCATTAACAGCAAACCTTTGAGGTTACAGGGATGTTTGAGAAGATTGAGCCCCTCTTAGGGAGTTGCTAGATCTGCTGCCAGATGCTCCCTCCAGAACACTGCAGGACTATACCATGACAGCTGAGGAAGGTAGGATGGCACATGCCTATAGTACTTCACTTTTTGCCTATTCCAAATTTGTTTATGTGGTGCACTTGTAACCAGTGTGTAATGTGCACTCTTCCTTCCCTGGCACACTGATTGTTTGCAGAGCTTACACACAACTGCACAGTACGTTCCAGGACTAGAAAGTAATGTGACAGTTAGCTTTTCTTTTGGTCCTCTCCTATTGCCAACCTTGCCCCCGCCCCCATTAGTCAGTAGTTACCAGCATCAGTACTGTCAACCTCCCCTAACACTATTTCAGGTTTCTATGCCTCCTCCTCCTGCCCTTCTTTCTCCTGCCCGGCCTCTTCCTATCCATTGACCTCATCCTTGTGCCCTGTGTCTTCCTCCTGCTGTTACATCACCTCATGTACCACCTGCTGCCAAACAATTGCCTTATCCTTATTTTCCACTTACTGCTGCCACCCATGCCCATCTTACTAATGTCCTTGCTGCTGCCCCTCCATCTCTGCTTCCTCCTGCTCCACCTCCTGCTGTTGACCTTCCTTCTAACCCTAAAATGTGATGCTCCCAAAAGGTTCCATTTGTTACATATCAATTGTAGAGCCCTGGGTGTTCAGGCAAAGGTTTTCAGAAGGGGTTTCTAATACTACCAAAGGATTGACAGCACGTGTTTCCCCCTATTGTGTGGGCGGTGTAAGGGAATGCGATAACATTATTGCAAAGGTGGATCACAATAGTTTCACAAAGTGTTTTTGTATTACGTTCCTTTTTGGGGTGGAATGAGAAAAGTCAAGGGAAAGCAATCTAAAAGAAGAAACTATGGGTTTTCACAAAGTCTTTATATTTTTCTATTTGTATTTCTATTGGGGGTGGAAAAAAAGGTGCAAAAAGGACAAAAATATAGCAACAAGATTAAGGATTCACAAATGGGTTCTCAAAGCGGGAGTTAGACTTTAGGACAAGACATGATAAGCGGGCACTCGGGAATGACCACAAATACCCCAGAAAAGGTTCTCAGTGGCTACAGCACAGGCTCTCCTGCTCTCTGCATGTGTGTGTCAGCTCTGCATTTTGCACACATCCACACTTTTTCTGGGTTACGGTGTGTTCCTGTGCTACCGATCGATTTGTGAGTGCATGCCCCCCCCTTACTAGTGAGTCACACTAAGATACAGTGGCTAATATGACATTGCCAGGCTTCCACTCCAGGCTGGAATACAATAATCTAAGCAGGACAGATTGAGAGCCAGGGCAAGTATTTAGGCATCACCTCTAGAATGCAGTAGAACGTGTGAGTTAATGTATGTCGTCTGTAAGACGGCCCAACTCTGTTTAAGGACAATCACATGTTGAATATAACAACATGCATTACATATTTCCTGACCTTTAAACCATATGGCCACCCAGCAAGAACAAGCCTGCAATAAATAGACTCCAATGTTGACCGTCCTTCGAAGGAATGATATATATTGTATATATACACACAGACACAGCTGCACTGTGATGCGTTTATCAGATGCGCCGGTTCCGCAGGACACGACTGAACATTACAAAATCTGTTCCTTTTGCAGCTAGTCTGGCAAGATAATCGGAACATGCTTTTGTCGCCTGTGGGGAATTAGAAGACATATTAACAGCCTGTAGCAATATTGTTTTTGGATGCAATGTCTATGGAACCTGATCATGAAATAAGTAGTCAAGTACCGGAGCCACAGCAATGTTGTCATTTGATTGAGTCTTTCATGCCAAGTCAAGAATTGTGGATTAATACCTGCCAGTTTTATGATGTACTTATATTAAAGTCTGACAGGTAAAGTGCAGGTAAAGTGCAATCTTGCCTTTGAGGTTAGCCAGAAAGCTCTATTCAATTAGACCGCATGTGTCCTCTTCTTCAGACTCGGGTCCTGCTGCTCTGGGAATGTGTGATTAAGGACCATGAGCTCCTGCCAAATCCCTAACGAACACCAGCATCCTGGATGATGTTCAATGCCGCATAGTTCTCCAACATTTGTGGAACAGACACAATTTTCCATGTGATGCTTCACATGTACATATTGTGCGATATGTCCTGAGCATGGTGGTTGAATTGCGCGGTCAAACGTGTTGATAGAGGAAGGCATGTGATAATCTAAAGCACATGCTGTTGACACATATTGCAGTTTGCCATATTTCATTTTGAGATCTGGCTGAAGTCAGCCACAGCTATTGTGTGACAAAAAAACAATAATAACATTAATAAATAAAGGACTCTTGCATGTCAAAGACGGGTCACAAGATGCCAGCAGGGCTTCCACCAGTTTCCATTGGTCTGCTTCCATGAAGAGTCTCGGTGACAAGTGGGGAAGGCCGAAGGAAGAAGTCAACCATGGTCCTGTCCAATGTAAATGTAAACATTTGTGCTTTGGAGGAGAGTTGGTTCCTAGTCACCTGCATTGAAAAACGTATCACAACTACATGTACCAGAATCCTTAGAGACTTTAATGACTTTAATGAGAATTAACCAGACACACCTGAAAAGGAAAAGAAACACAGCCTCCCTGGTGATTGATAGAGTCAAGAAAACGTTTGGAGGAGAAGACTAACTGTTGCTTTAGTAGGTAAATCTGACTAGGAATCAAAGTGCGTGCCTCATCTCAATTTCTTCTTACAATAATTCGACAAACTGTTGGTCGGGCAATAGACCCAATATCAGAAAAGATTTACATGCAATACTCCTCCAGCCCAGTAGGCGGCATTTCTTGGCTCTGCATCACCTATGCATCCTCACACTACTCACCTTGACATTGCAAGGTAAGACTAGTAGCTCTAGTGATCAGAACAACATGATCTGCACATTTCTCAAGGAGATGCAAGAAACATTTTGATTACAATAAATATATACAAACATAAAAGCTCTTAACACCACTGCAGAAACATAAAGGGTAAAGCAGAATCCAAAAAGAGTGATCCACTGGCCAGTCACAAATAAATAACAATACATGAAGAAAGCTAAGAAATGGAGCAAGGGAAATGGAATCTATAAAAGAACAGCCCTTTGGAAGCCTCTACACAGCCTCTCTGCAAAACACCCAGTAATTATCTATATATGGTACCACTGGTGTTGGGGTCTCTGGAAGTTCACTTTTATTTTCTTTTACAGTCCTTGTAGCTGTGGCAGATTTGACGGGTTGGTGTTGGTGCAAGTAAGGCAGGGGTCACTGAAGGATGATGTCTCTTCTTAAGATACGGGTCACAGGTCAGTGCAAACTTCTTTAGGCACAGTGACTGCCAGTGACTAGGCCATGCCACCCAAAGTCCATGGGCTGAGGTTCCTAATTTCCATCTAAGAAAAATAAACAAGTAAATATAGAATAGTATAATATGTATAGTTTGGTAAAAAGTATGGTTTAGAGTTTACAGTTAGTTTAAAGTTGCAGGACTGGGTTTCCCAGCCTGCGGTTACCCGCATGCCCAGGCACTTAAACAAGTTTGGCCCATAGCGCAACACAAGGTCCGACAGACAAAAGCTCTCCTTGGGTTTAGGGTTATGCGATTTCATGTCAGTTCAAACCTCCATTTTGGAGCCAATTTTTTCATACAATGCCTTTCTTACTGGTTGTGGGAATTCCCTTCCAACCCCCTCCAGCATATGTGGTATGTAACATGACAAATATCGTATTTGGCATGCCATCTCCACCTCACTGAATGTTGTCCTTATTGCAAGAGCCTCTGCCCGAACCACAACACCCAGTGACAATCACAAAGAGAAAGCAGCATCCAGGCTGATCCCAAAGTTGTGTGTGTTGTATGCATATGTGAACGTTCGCTTCCACTCGCGCACGCTGCGTGACAACATGCTGCAAATGTATCTATGTATCTTTTCTTATCCGTTAAATATACTTCAGACAGCAATAAAGTTTGCAAATGTGATTTTGCTTACGTTTATATTCCAATGAATGTACTTTGGCAAGTACTAAACCCAGGGCCGTCACGAGGTGGGTGCAGGGGGGGGGAAACTGACCCAGGCCTCGCGCTCGGGGGGGGGGGGGGGACTCGCGGCCGTCTGGATGACATTTCATCTTGCGAGCTGCAAGGTCATTAAGATTGAGAAAAAAAAGGATTTAAAAAAAAAAAAATGTTACACGCCACACACAGCATGGGGGGGCCGGGCGGGCCATGGCCCACTGGGGATATAGTGGGCACTGTTCAGGTGGCGCCGGCGGCACTGTACAATGTAAGAGAGGATATTTTAATTGAATAGGGTTTTTGAAAATGTTAAAAGGTGTGCCCGATTTAAACTCCAAAACCAATACAAATGTTTTCCCTGGAGTTTGCAGAACTGAAATGTCACATTTCACCTTTAGTTGTTTGTTATTTTTCAACAGGTTATATAGTGCAGTGGTGAAGTGACCGGCCTACAAACCTGATGACATAAATTCAAAGAGGACATTCAATGTTTCTCATTTTAGATGGGGGGACTGACTCCACCCTCTGAAAAAAGTGGGTGCACTCCGTCCACCTGCGTGTACCTTCGACTTGAGCCCTGGGTGAATCAATCGCAACCTGTGTCTGTGGTCAGCACCGTCAGCGTGTAAACTATTAGTCCCAGAATGCAACACAAAGAGAGATATGCATATTCGTTGTCCCAAACTTCCAGCTGATAGTTACATAGCACTCAACCTTACCAAGGTGGGTGAAAACACCAGATTTCTTTATTTCGGACAGGGTGAGAGCACAATGAAGTGAATTCGCGTATAGAGGGCTTGGCTAGTGAGGCAGCTGATTGTAAGGAGGGTGACTCCCTGCAAAAGCGTGCGAGTTGAGAGCTATGATAACGCCAATGCAGCCTTCTGTTTTTCAAATACATTGGGTTGGTATGTACTAGATTTTGCTCACGTTTAACACCTCTTTCAGTTTATCGACTGTAAGATCATTAGATTCACTTTTCTCATAATATGTACAATTGTGTGGATCCACCACGTGCACAGATGCTCCGCTGCCAGCTGTAAACCACCACTCAGAACCTAGAAGGCCCACTTTTAGGCATTCCTATGGTGGAAATGAAACAAACAGCATGGACCTCATTACGACCCTGGCGGTACGGAGTGAACGGCACCGTAAAAGGTGCCGGTGCCGTTCACTCCGTACCGCCGCATTACGAGGTCCCCTCGCGGGACACGGTAAGCACGCCTGGGAAAACCAGGCGTGCTTACCGGGTCCCGCGAGGGGAAGAGGGAGCAAACAACGAGCCATCTCAGAATGGCCCGTTGTTTGCTCCCTCTCCCATTACCATTCAGCCCTATGGGGGCTGAAATGGGAATGGGGAAGGACCGTGTCCGGGTCTGCGGAGGGAGGAATTACTGGGCCTTCCGAACTCGGAATGGCCCGGTAAGTCCTCATTCCGAGGACCCAGACCCCATCGCGATTTTGGCTGCAGCCATGCCGCCAATAGCGGCATGGTTACCGCCGAACTCGTAATGAGGGCCCATATCTAGGTGTGCTCCATCAAGCTGCAATTGATGGACCCTTCCGGCTTTCACTTCCCTGGGGAACATAGAAGTGTTATCACCTTGTTGCCTTTTGACACCAGTTCCTCCTCATCACCCAATTGCTGACAAAGTAGTATTTAAAGATTTTCAGTGGGCATTTAGTGTTTCAGCTTCCTGCTAGCTGGCTGTCTCACCAGGGCCTTTCAGCTCTTTCAGTTGAAAGTGGCTTCGGGGGACCCCAGCAAATGCCCCCATGTTGCCAGTCAGCAGTTTTGTAACGTGGCAATATATTCCTTTCTATATTCCTTTCGTTCTAGGGCTTAAAATGAGCGCTTTCAAATGCTCGTCTTACAGCTGTGTTTGCTGGAGGCCTTTCAGCGGTCACTTCCCTGTTGTATACAGAATTATTACCACCACATTGCCTTTTAACACCGGTTCCCCCACATCAGCCAACTTCTGACAAAGGGGGATTTTAAGATTTTCAGTGGGCATTTAATGTTTCAGCTCCCTGCTGGCTGGCCGTTTTGTGATAATCAGTGGCTATTAACTCCTGGCTGTTCTTCTTTGTCTCCATTATAATGTATGCACCCAACGGTGGGCTGAGACTGTTTTCTGCCCTAAGCAATGGGGGCCCCCAACCATCATGTTGAAATGGGCCCCAACTCATCTTCAGCCAGGCCTAGGTAAAGAAAACAAAAGTGTTATAATTTGGCTAGACTGGCCTACACTGAATATTGACCAGTCTAGCCAGCTATAACACTTATGGTGCACACTTGTTCTGTATATACGTTCCGCGGCATGTTTTTTTTACTGGTTGTGAGTCCTTATAAGGTAATGCTGGTCCAGATGCCTTTGGGTTCGGCGCGCTTTACAAATTCCAAATAAATAAATAAATAAAATATATTGATGCAGCCTGCATGGATGTTTTCATACTGGCATATGATGTGGGCAAAGGCAGCATTAAATGCAATGGAAAATGCTCCTGTGCATGTTTCGTGACTTACATCTACTGGGTTTGCCCGTGGGCTACCATAAAAAACCAATTGCAAACTCTATGGCTTTTCACCCAAATTTATAAACTAAGTACTGTAAAATGCACCATTTTAATTTGCTTCAAAACAATTTTGGGGGTGGGAAACCTTCTCAAGCACCCCTTGTTTGGGCTCCCTCACAGTCCCACATAACTGGTGCACACATTTAAGCTTCTCCAGTTCAAAAATTAATCAGCTGCCACTGAACATCATCTACCTGTCACGGTGTATGATGTGTGTTTTAATGCGCATGAAGGGGCAAGGCGATCCTCCCTAAAGCTGGCATCACGCACCACCCGCTGTCATGCCATACTATATATATTTATGCATATGGCTGAATTGTTATTCTGGAGTGAACTTGTCTTCAGTACAGAAACATCACTTTGCTGTAGTTGATTTACTGGCATAATAATGAACCATATTTGGGTTCCTCCACACAAACTCAATGGGAGATTTCTTGCGTCTCCTGTTTGCGGCGGCAACGCTGGCCCAGTGCAAACAATTATAAGGGGGCCTCACCAAACGTTTTGCCCCGGGCCTCACCACACGTTGTGTCAGCCCTGACTAAACCACTCCAGTGTGGGGCTATTTTTTTCCGTTGTTCAGCGCATGTGTATTGCTGTGAATTACTTCACACAAACCCAT
Source organism: Ambystoma mexicanum (assembly GCF_040938575.1). Lineage (NCBI taxonomy): Eukaryota > Metazoa > Chordata > Amphibia > Caudata > Ambystomatidae > Ambystoma > Ambystoma mexicanum. Next base: position 286,305,682 of record NC_090932.1, on the reverse strand, counting down.
GTGTGCAACAATTTTACACCACAAAAGGACCTGATGACAACTTGTATCTGTTAAATGAATGGCAAGGACAACATAACCTTGCCACCTGTGTAGGCGAAACAAATTGGGACACTTTGCAACTTGACATAGCTGCAAAGTGAGAACAGTCGCTGCACACCCCTGAGGCACTGTCGCAGGCTGCATGCAAAAAGTCCATGGTCGTAGAGCAAAGGCGCCTCTTGATTTAGATTGTGCTGTTCGTTTAGAATTTTGAATGTTTAAAGTTTCGAGTGTTCAGTATTTAAAGAGTCGTTTTTAAAAGTAAGGTAAATGTACCCAGATTTTACATGTAATTTGCTGTCCCTTAATGCAGCCTTCTGCTGATGTTCCTGGCATGGGTCTCACAGTCTCCCATTAGCTGCTTGCCCAGGCTTGTAAGCCGGAATGGCTCCTGGCGAAACACATGGTCATGAGACCTAAAAATTTAAGTGGGGGGAATCATCAACAAACGCAATGGGATGTGATGTCGCCAGAAATCTGCATATCAAGGTGAAATATGCACATTTCATTAAATGGGCTTTGCATAACCACCTGAATTGCACAGGATCAATGGCATTTGCTTTTCATAAAATCAACACACACCCACAAAACCAAGAGGATATTTTCTTCTAATAGTGTTTTGGAAAACATTAAAAGGTGTGCATGTTTTAAACTCCAAGAACCAATACACGTTTTTTTCCTGTAATCTGCAGTACCGAAATGCAACATTTCACCTTTAGTTGTTTGTTATTTTTAATCAGGTTATATAGTGCAGTGGTGAAGTGTCTGGCTGCAAACCTGACGCCTGTGGTTCGATACCAGAGGTTGGAATTAATTCATACATTCAAAGAGGACATTCAATGTTTCTCAATTTAGCTGGGGGGGACTGAGTCCACCCTCCAAAAGAAGTGGGTGGACGCGCCCGCGTGTACCCTCGACTTGAGCCCTGCCTATGACAGGCCTGTTTGGGGGTGTTTTTGATAGCAGATCTCACCCCAGTATTGGAAACCGCCTTCTCCAACAATGCCTTCCGGGTTCCAAAGGGCTACGTCCTCAGACTGCCCACCAGCTTATCTGCAAAGTCAGAAACTTAGAAAAATTGCACGGCTGAAAAATATCTTCCCACACAGCCTAGGACACTGTCGTAGGGCGAATACAAATAGCCCATGGTTGTAGCCCACAAGCTGCTCTTGATTTTACAGCTGGTTTCACGAATTTCTAACCATATTTCAGTATGCATGACTCTGAGTAGAAAATGGTAACCTTATTACCCATGATGTATGTACTTTTTGATTTACTGTCAAGAACCAGCGCCTAGATGCCTCAGAGTTCGGTGTGCTTTGCAAGTGTCCAAATAAATAAATAAATAAATATTTCAGTTCGGGGAAAACAATGTGCTAATTAATTAGCACAAAACATAGTGCTACAAAAGAATATATACATTCGGAATGCAATATTTATTGCCAGGTTGGAAGAAATGTATAATATTTAGAATGTTTACTTTGAAATACTAATTTAAAAATAAATTGGGGCATTTAATGTTCTCAATGGACTTCGTTTCTGGAGCAGAGTTTATTTTGGAGCAAGAAGTGTTACGTATGCACCCTCTACTGTTAGACAGAGGGAATTCTAGGACATGCATTTGTGTGGTGGCGAAGTTCCCGTGGACTAAAGCAACCAGGGGCAGCTCGTCCATAATAGGTGAGGGGGCGTCGACCCACCTGGTCTTGGCCCCCTCTCATCAAAAGAATCTAGATCCATGCACACGTAATCGATATATAGACTATCAACAAAAAACAAATGATTGCATGATAGGTGTATGGGTGCAGGGGAGGAATACCTGCCCTGACATGAAGCCTTAAGAAAATATGAAACATCTGGTGTCCAATCTATGGACACTTCCGTCCGCTGCACACCTTAGAGATGATCAATCGGCCACATTTTTAGTTACAATTAGCAAAGTTAGAATCAATACAACAAAATATCCAATTGTAAGAATTGCATTTGAATCTTCCAATGTTCTTTATTCTTTAGTGTTCAAATACCAGCCATAGGAACTCAACGCGTTTCGGGGATGTATTCCCCTTCTTCAGGAGCAGAAAACTGCAGATAGAAACGTAGACAGACCCAATATTGTATACATTGCGTTTCTATATGAACATATTATTGCATATCACAATGATAGTTATGCACCCTATCTTAAATCCACGTGGTCAACATGCCAGAAGTTTTACAAACTCGACTCTATGGTAGACTGTGAGCATGACTCATGCAATTATAAATAGATGTGAGGAACCCAATATCTGTGAAATAATTACGGAATTTCCAGTCGTCTATACTGTGCCACCATAATATGTTTTGCCTTCTGGTTTTCACCACCCAATATCTGTGAGTGGGAAGGGCGGAAGTAAAAGCCTACCTGGCCTATTCAACTGTTGCCGGCCGGTCATCATATTTAATTAAGTCCAACTACAGGATAGAAGAGTTGAATGAATAGTCAACCAAAGGTCAAAAGTGCATATGTAAATGTAAAAGCACTTCTCACCTGAGACTTCAAAAAGGTTTCAATAAATTCAAACTGTATAATGCTGTGGAGACTCTGTTTCAGAGTCCTCAATAGTCTCAGCACACCAACGCAGTAACCAAAGTGTGTATTTAATAATAACAAAGGTATGTTCATGTTTAAGTGTCAAACGTCAAGACTACTGGCCTTGCGTCCTCCAGCCATCATGAAGCATGAGAGCACAACCGAGGTAATTTTATACAACTATCCACACTATCTCCTGCTCACCTTTAAAGGTGCAGTCAATAGAAAACATTTTCCGCCGGTACTCTCATGTCTCAATAGCGCCACAGATCTACTGGCGCTTGTGGGGAAAGTATTTCCTGGAGTGATCACGTGGGACAATACGCGTAATGTGAGTCCATTATACTGACTGTGGCCTACACTGTGTGCTAACACAGGTGGCCATTATTAAGAGGGTGATTCAATACCAGATTTAAACATAGTTAGAGCGGACTCTATATGTTGTACAACCAGTTCTCTACCAAATGAAACCAATGTAAAGGTGAACTAAGTATAAACATAAAACTGAAAATACCATACATGTGGGAGCCCGAACCGAAACAGGCTCCCCCTGTGTCGGGTGTGGTATATCTGAGATTTAGTACACACATGTATTAAAGTATGTAGCCCTCTATCTCATACATTAAGTAGTGGAACTCATCTTATATGATGTGGTAGTCATAACAGCAATGCTCACAGTATATAGTATGTTCCATCTATAGCATAACGAGTTAAACTTCACCTAAGCACATTATGTCAGTACACAGTCACGAGCATCCAAAGATACTCTAAGATGTCTAACCTTTTTGTTGAGCTCCATACAACTATATACTGTACCAATTAAACACATAGACAGTCATAACTATATAGGAACTATGGTTGAACGGAATGCGGCATATTGGTCCTTTGAGTCTTGTCTGAATTATATTACAGTGCAGATAAACTTGTAGTGACAACTAAAAAGAAACCTTCACCTTGTGGCATGTTACCACTGGGGCATATTATGTCCATCTTTCACTTTCATAGCAATATTGGCATGTTTGGACCATCCCATGGGTAACCTAGTATAACACATCTAAAATAATGTCAACTGTAAACTTACCAATGTATAGGCTGATCAATGTATAATCGACAACAACCTAGGTAAAGCAGTTTAGACAAAATACTTTATTCATCCCCTTCGGATACACAGTATCTAACAGGTGCATCCAAAACATTTCTCTCTGCAAGAAACGAGTGTTGAAGTCGCCCCCCCCACCCCATTGGGGCGTTTAACCATCTCTAGTATCATGAATTGCATCTCTGCAATTGAGTGTCTTTGTTCATTAAAGTGTCTTGTCTTGCTACAGGTGATTTAACTCTATTGCACCATACATTAGACTTGTGTTCAGTCCACCCATTATGGAGGAGCCAGCCCAGTGAATTACAAGCACTCCATCAGCTGTTTTTTTAGCTGAGGGAGTGTGCTTGACTGTCAAAGGGAAACACTGTTTCCCTTTAACAGTTAAAGGTCCCTAGCCGTGCAAGCTCAATGAGCCATTCAAGGTGGGGGGTGTTTGCTTCCCCAGCCTCGCATGGCTCATTGGAAATTCTGGCTGGGGAACTGCATGTCTGTATGTGCAATAGGGCGCTCCTGCGTGTCCTCGCACATACAGAAAGAGCAGGTTGTAGCATGGCGTCTCGTCACCCATGTTCAGGTCCTTCTATGCATGAGCAGAAACTAGGAAGCTTCCTGATTCCTGTTCATGCTACCAGGGGCCTGAGCGCTGGTGAGGAAAAATCTGTGTCAGAAGGTAGGTTTGTTTATGTTCTGATTTTTTATTTAAATTATGTGTATGGATGCGTGGATGCTTGTGTTGTTAGGTGAATGAATGTATGATGATGGGTGCTTTTATGCATGAGAGCATGCTTGCAGTGTGTATGTTGTCTAAATGTGTGCATTTATATGTGCATTTATTTATTTAAATATGTGTATGGATCCGTGTATGCTTGTGTTATTGTCAAAAGAGAAATTATATCGTGCCTCCTATTGCAATAAATATATGAATATTGGCCTACGCCAAGCTGCTCGAAAGTCGCTTGCGAAAGAATCCGTGTTGCAAGGTCCTGACCTTAAATCAATGTAAGCCGCCATTTTAGGCCAATACGCCATTTTAGGATTCGCTTTGTAAAAGTCACCCAGTGAGTTAAAATGGTGGACGATTTCATTCCAAAAATACAACATGGCCCTCTTGACCTCTGTACATAGCTAATATGTAACTTGCCTGCAGGCCACTTGTTGAGGTCGTGAACTGAGACCTTGTCCTTCGTTGACTTGTGTGTAAGGGATTACTCATGTAAAGAAACTAATCCACGAGTATACTATAAAAACAATGTATTCAAATACTGAACATAGAACACTTGTTTAACCACATTGTATTAATGTTTAAGAAGACTAACATGGAAAATCCCAGATTACACAGTTGCTGTATAGGCTTGTTGATACATGTATTAAAAGCAAACCAGTTATATGCTGTTGTTCGAGACTTGGCATGAACCCTAGATCAGTGATGTATTAAGTGGAATATTAACCCGAAGTGGGGCTGGACATCGTGCTCACAAAGTGTATAAAAAGCCAATGCATTCTAATGTACAGCGTCTCTCACTGAACACACTGAACCACGCTGGAGTCCGTTGTGTTGTACTGAGGGCCGATAGCTATCTGATTTTGCTCTGTAACTGGATTCAGTATAAAATAAAGTACTTTGTATGGTCCTTTGTAACCCGTGTTCGGTGTATTTCCTTTTGGGGTACTCAGCCTCCATATTTTGATTTTGTTTTCGCATTATGAGTGAGTTCATGATGGATGTTCATGTGAATGAAACAGAGAGAGCTTGCTGTGTGTATGTTGTGTAAATGTGTGTCTTTGTATGTTAATGTATTTATTATTTAAATATGTGTATGGATGCATGTATGCTTGTGTTATGAGTGAGTGCATGATGGGTGCTCGTGACAGTGAATGAGACAGTGAGTCCTTGCTTTGTGTATGTTGTGTAAGTGTGTGTGTGTGTGTGTGTGTGTATGCGCTGGTCCGACATGATTTTGGCGAGTGGGGGTAGAAGGTTTGTACAACAAAGGCATTTTAAAAATACCTTTTTTGCACAACCACCCTCCCCACCGGCCAAAGTTCTCCATCTGAGGTGCTGTGGGGTCCAGAGGACAGGGATGGTAGTTGTTTACTGGACATCTATTATAGAAGTCTAATAAAAAATACCAAACCTGCCCCCTGGTCCCCCAGCACCTTGCATACACACATGACCACTTTGAATGTCTGTGTGTGTTTGGCACTGTGGGGTCCAGGGTACAGGCATGATATTTTTTTTTTACTGGACATCTATGATATCTGTTTCCCAGAATGAGATGTCACACTGAATCTAGCACTGCTTCATTGATGTAGCACAATTGTTTGCCTCTTGTGAATCCATGGACTCATTAGAGTGCCCAGTTTTCAGAAGAAACATATATGATTTCCTGTACATTTTGCCCACCTGGCATCAAATTCATCTTCAGCACTGCCTATAAATAATACGTCTTTTTTCATTACGTTTATATTGAAAATTCTTCTGTAAAATGAAGCTTTCTGTACATAATATCCCATCGCTCTCCCCTTGCCTCACTCCCCTACCTAAGCCTTGCACGGCTTGGCTTGTAAATAGTAGGGAAAAAAATCTATTTATAGTGCTAACAAGCCAGCTTGTGTTAGAAATAGAAAAAAGACTGCAGGCTGCAACACGAACCGACAATTGTTTTGTTTTCCATTTTTAGCCTGGGCTGCCCATTTTAGAAATGCAAAACACAGCATTTTGCATAGGCCGATTATTGGTTGCTGCCACAAAGGCTATTTCTAATGCAGAACCAAAATAAGAGTGCCTTGTTGGAGAAGAGGGGGCAAAGAGGGTTTTAGGGGGTTTTGGCACATTTCTTACCCATCCCCAAATGACCCACGAATGTATTCACAGGTCATTTGGTGACGTACAAATAATCACCCATCCTTTGAAGGGAGAGGTATTCAAGTACACCTACGAGTGAGTAAAGAAAAACATTCAAGAACCCATTTTCCGTCTTTGAGTTGAGGTGTAACCTTTCTGCATGTTTGCTGTATTAATTGTATTAATTCTTGTTTTTACTTTGCATACTAATAATAATGAATGAGGTAAAGTGGATGGCTGTCAACGGGGTTATCAGGGATACTTCAGTGTAAGGGTTTGGGCCCCAAACTCACAGGCCTGGACTGGCCCACCTGGACACCTGGATTTTCCCTGGTATGCCTTGGGGACACAGGGCCTCTTTTCTTGGGGAGAAATACTTAAATCTAATGGGAACAATGTGACAGTATAAGACCCATGCCTGGGTGTGGTTCACTTTGCCTGCATCATGATTCCGGTGGCTCGCGTGCGCCTGCGCAGTGTGGGGGGGCACCACCCCTGCCAGACTTTAGAAACTGCTTGTGACACGTGCCCCAGTGAGGCGAGCTGCCACCTGCATCGACCATTCGACACACTGCAGTGCAGAGACTGCAGCAGCAGAAGCAGACCAATCTGGGGACCTCAAGGTAAGTAACAGAAAGTGTAACTTAAGTCTGGACAGCTATGGATGGAATTTTCAATGCTGTAAGTCAGTGTGAGTGACTGTGGCGCAGTTTAATGAGAATTCCTTCCGAGTCCAGACTGAGGCGAGCATAATAATTTGACTGTCTTTGCCATGGCTCATCGACCATGAGCCGGGATTACCCACTACCGACCGTAGAGTATTGAGACGGGACATGAGTTCACTGTTTGAGTGTTTCTGTGTGCATTCATTATGCAAACAGTGCAGCAGGTCCACCCGGGATCTGGGCGGGTAAGGGTTTCTAAACGTACTCCTGACACGTGTGTGCGAGATGCTGCAAGTAATACAACAGTAGCATCTTGCATTAGTGAGTAGGTGACATATGTTCAGACTGGGTGGGGGAAGATGGCAATCTAATTTACACTGAGTTAGAGGTGTGTGGTGTTTGATCGCCTTTGAGGTAGGGGGCAGCAGTGCAGACCCAGGTCTCCCAGCAACCTGTGTGAGATTTTTGGGTGTGCCCCCGAGAGACTTTTTTATGGGAGGGCCAAAGGGGCACTTGCCCAGAGCCCCCACCTTGGAGGGGGGCCCCAAAAAGGGGCCTGATCTAAAGAAGCACGATTCCATTGTTCACCAGACTTAAATAACACGTGTCAGAATATTTTATGGCATGCTGCTGAGGTTCTAAGCCCATTGCATGTCTGTTTTGACAAGTACATTCTGCCTTGATCAATTCATCATGTAATGCCTTTTGTGTTCACTGTGGTATACATAGTTTGTGTGTTCCTAATGGCACAACTCTGTAGCATTCTTTCCTTCCTGTGGGAATTATGTTTATCATGTGCAATAGCTAAAGTTGAAATGCATATTGATAAATTGAATACCACAATCGTTTAGAAGTTAGCTCAGTGTATCAAACACTCATTGCAGAGATATGTGTTCATATGCAAGATTAGAATAGCACATTCCTGCAAGGCTGGCTGAGCCTGTCCTATGCTTGAAGTTTATAAACCTACCCGTATGTACTTGGTTTTAAAGCACAACAGGTGATATTATCAGCAATGTATCTGCACCAGATAGGGGTTGCTATAAAAACTAACAAATCATCTGTATGGTGAAGGTCTAGAAATTGGTTTGTTCAGATGGGGTGTTGGAAAACCTAGGCAATCACCTCCAACGATGGCATCAACTGTTAGTCCAAGAGGTGAATAAGTATCCAAATTCAAGACTATGGAACAAAAGCGTTCATACTTGTATCCTGGCTTTGTCAGCAGATGATAGAGTGATCCTGGTCAAATCATCTAATATCTTTTACATTACTGTGCTGTCTTCTGTGAGGTTTGCCTTCTTGCATGCAGTGGCATTGTTTAGCCTATTACTTGATCTTTTTTCTTATGTAGGCCATTTGACTGGAAGGGGTGGTAGACAGAAAAGAGCAGACCAGGTGTTGCTGGCCTCGGGCAAGCATATTTTAAGGTCTGCTCGTTTGACACAAAAAAGGGTTTGCTCAAAGTTTATTATGCATGTTTATGAATGACAATGTCACAAGCCATTGTTTTGGAAGCATTTAAAGCATTAAAAAATGAAAGAACACCAGATTAAATGTGTTAAATCACATCGATTGGGGTGCTGGTACTTATTTACTTCCCTTTACGATGGAGAGAATGAAGCTAGAATCATTCCCATTTTGCGTAACACCTTTCTATAATATTTTGTTTTTATAAATGGTCATGTTTTGTAATGTGATTTGTGTACTTTCCAAGTCAGTTTTATAAAATGAGATTGTTTAAGTTCATGATAAGAACTGGAAAAGAAAGTGTTCAAATGCAGTAATTGCAGAGTTGGCACAAAACCACTCCTTAACCAATGTGGATTCCTGGGCATCTGAATCTTGTATTGCCTAACCTCTCAAAATTGCCAGTCCCTAAACCTTTCAAAATTGTCAGCCCTTCAGAGTGATCTCTAATGGCAACACTATTTGAAAACCATATCCCACTTCTTATCTTAGTCTGTCTGGATAAAGACACCTTCCTGGTAGCTTCTAATCTGCATCCACTATCCATGCCATGGTATGTATAGATTTCTCCTTCCTTCCAATTGGTCTCATCTATCCATGCTTGAGCACTTTTGCATTCTGTGAGGTAGCTAATGTGAGTTCTCTGTTATGTTATGTTATGTTATTTGGCATTTATATAGCGCTCTATATAGCGCTCTGTCTATTCTGGGTTACATGTACCTTTTACATACGGTCCTGCATTAATACTACAGCCTGCATACCTTCCTGGATGCCATTGATAAAATGTTTCCTGTATCTATACTAGAACAGAAGTAACTTCTTCGTAGACTGCTAATGTTGGCCTTCAAATGCTACTTGTTTATTATTCTGATTAGAGCAAGAATTAAGAGGGTAAGGGGACTTAAAGGGAGTAAACACGCTGATTTTGAATGCTGCAAGGCAGCATATCAGCCTATAGGTTTTGATCAAGACGGAGGGTGGAGGGTGCGACCAGATATTCTTGATAACTTAATTCCTTTTGTTTGGTGAAGGGGACCCCAAAAGTGGTTAAGATGGCACTGATGCCCCCCACACCCGCTGGGAGACTTGGGGTGGTAGCTTGGTGTGTGTGGTTTGTCACTGTTCATGTGGATTAGCTGGGCCTATATCTGTAGTGACAGTCTGCCTTGCCATACAAGATAGACATGCAGGGAGAAGCGCATGCGTTCTGCACATAAAGCGCAGAGATATGCTCCCGCCTATTGGCCATTCAATGCAAGTAGCTCCTGCTAAAGTTAATGTTGGCGGCCCCTACTCTAGAGCCATGCACTGTGGGCTCACTGGGCTTCCCGCTGTCCGTAACGTGTGAACACCCTCCACTAGATGCACCTTCTTCATATTACCAGCTCTTTTCCACTGGCTGTCAGCACAAGCTCTTCCCCTATGCCTGCCAGTACCAGCCTTTTCAATGAAATTAGCAATACCCGCCACCACGGGCAACTTTCCAGTGCAATCTTGTCCCCAGCATATCTCAAGCGCCAGACAACTGAGGGACGAGGCAAAAGGTAATGTTTCCTACTTCCAGGGCTTTAAGTGGGCCGGGGCCTGCCGGGGCTGGGCCCCGGCAGGCTCCGAAATTTCGTTTTGAGGCGGGGCCCTGCCGGGGCCCACTAATCTCCCCGGGCAACCCCGGCCACTACACGAAAAAGCATTTTTTTCTACAGCCTGATGCTCTCGCTCGTGTGCGAGAGCTTCAGGCTTCAGAAAAAAATGCCTTTCAGCTATAATGGTGGCGCCGCACCTGCGAGGCATCCCTTTAATCAAGGGATGCACGTGGGCCGGCGCCACCATTATGGAGAAACGTGAGGCAGCTGGAAGCAGAGGGCTTTCTTTCTAAACACTGAAGCTCCCGCGGATTCGCGAGAGTTTCAGTCTTTAGGAAAAAGGCCTCTGCTTCCAGTGGCCTCACCCTTTCAGCCTTAATGGTGACGCTGCCCCTCCCCAGCTGGCGAGGGGCAGCACCACCATTAAGGCTGAATCGGCGAGGCGCTGTCCCCTGCCAGGCAAGCCTATACAAAATAAATGCAGAGATCAGCACCCTCTCCCCCATAGGGGAGAGGGTGCTAATCTCTACAAAAGGCTGCCTGGCAGGGGTGCCAGTAGCCCATTGAGCCGGGGCTCGTCAAGGGGGCGTGGCCTAACGGCCCATCAAGACCCCATTGTTAGGCCACGCCCCCTCGATGGGCCCCGGCTCGATTTCTAGTGCCACTTAAGGCACTGCCTACTTCCCTATCCTCCATGCTTTTTCCTGCTATTTCCTGCTCCCCCCTCTGCTGCCCTTCACTCAGTGCCCTGGGGTGGCCTTTCCAAACCTAAGGGCGTATTGTAGGTCCGGATGTATGTGGCGTGCTTATAATTGTGTGCTTTAATAATACATTTATAACGGATCTACGTTAAGATAATGAATCCCAAAAGCTCGAGTTACAAAAATGCAAAGCCGACGCATTTTGTAACTCAAGCTTTTGGGATTTTCTTCTTTTGGCCCCACTCTACATTTAATGTATGCGGGGGACACCCCTGCAACACCCAAAGCCAAAAATGCTAGACGAGGGACGTGGAAGACACCTTAGGAATCCCCGGTCACGTTCGGCATCGACATTTTCTGCAATGCTGAATGCGCATCCGGCATTTCCTTTACGGTATTTTGGTGCAATATCCTTATAACCAGTATGTAGATTGCCAAGTGCCTTGGGGACCCCTGCTTGCTCTGCCTGGTGTACGAAAAAGGAGCGGTGGGCAGGATTGACCTGACTGTGCCACTGTGATCTTGAGTGATTTAGTAGAAAGAGGACAATAAGGTCTTTAGAATGGGAATAGGCACTGGCTCCCTTTGCCTCTGGACCCTGGCACCGGTTATTACACTAGGCAGTTTTAATGCAAAGCCCAGTTTCTTAAGTCGAGCTGTGGTTGCAATGGCAAATATCACTATCTTGTGTAGAAATGGTCACTTGGGCTTACTGTCTCCTCTCCCCCCGTCATCCCATCTCCCAAGTTTTCTGCGGTCCCTGCGCCATCAGCTGCACTGCAGAGCGTTACAAAATAAAGGTCTGTTTTCAGCCTATCTAAGGTCAGCAGTGTCATTGATACAAAGAGAGGATCAGTGGGTTGAGTGACTGCTACAGAGAGGGTGCCCACATTGCCAATGATTGCCTGCATCACACAGAGGCACTTTGTAGTGGGTTAGCACACTTAATTGCATTTAGTCGCTGATAACAGGAGGTTTGTTTTTCCCGCAATGAAAAGTACTCTTTGAATTGGGGACAAAAAGGGTCTGAATGACATGCAATTTCCAGACATATGAAAAGTGGGCGAGCTCTCAGCACAGAATTCTGATGCAGTATTTTCTGGCACACAGAAGGACTGTGAATATGTACCGTGACTACACACCCACCCCATGTGTTTCATATTTTGGATGTATGGTGCTGAATGAGGCCCCAAACTCTCAATACGGATTTCCAGTTAACAAAAAGTGCAACATGCAAACACATTGTCATTGGCTAAGTGGATCCACTGATAAGCGTACCAGTATGGTTGAATGCACAGGTGCCAAGCCACTATGTTGGGACACTGTGGTTGCTTCATTGGCATGACTCACTGATCTCATGCCATGTAAACCTTTTTGTTAGTTTTGGCTAAAGTGCCGTCTATAAGCTGAAACTATTGCATTTGAGTACAGCTAGGGAGAAATAGCCTATGAGGCGGGACACAAAGCATGTACGTGTTGTTTGGTTATTTACCCACATGCTGGCTACCCATGGCCATGCCAAACCCTACTAAAACTGCTTGAACTAATATTGATGAACAACTTCTTTATATTTAGGGACAAATACTACCTACTGGTTTCGGGCACTAGTATAGGGGCAGTGAGGGTCCCATGTTATGCCAACACCCTTATGTTGTTTCTTGAAACAGAACCTGTGCTTAACTCGAATAGATGGTTGAAACATCTTAGGATGTAAGTAAGGTATATGGACGACATCTTCGAAATTTGGAATGGATCAGAGAATGCGCCGAAGGAGTTTTTTGAGATGATGAATTTGATGCATCCACGCATCAAATTCAGCTCTGAGTACAAGTCCAAAATACATTTCTTGGACGTGGAGGTCTACAGCACGGAGACAGAGCTACATACCTGTATCTTTATGAAACCAATTGATAGAAACAGCTTGTTATTAGCTACAAGTTTTCACCCCAGGAGGACGATAGATAGTGTCCCTATCAGTCAATGTATGCGGTACCAACAAAACATCACAGAGGAGGAAGAATACGGAAAACAAGTGGGAACACTGAAGTAAACAGTTCAGCAAAGAGGATATAAAAAAGAATACATAGAACAAGTAGCGGCTAATGTAGAGAGGAAGCCGAGAGAGTCTTTATTGAAATCACAACAAAAGGAAGGAGACAATCATTGGTATATGTCACTACCCACTCGCTACAAAGTGGTCAAATAAAAAAAATAATAAAGAAGAACTGGCCTTCATTGAAGATGATCCAATACTTGAAAGAACATGACCAGATGGACCTACCTTTGCCTTTCGTAATAGCCAGGCACTTTGTAATACACTGGTCAGGGCTGAATTGACTGACAACAAGGAAATACCAGGACCAAAACATAAAGGAACGACACTGTGCTTGAATTGTCAGCATTGCGATAACATCCTTAAGGGAAATGAAATCAGACATCCATACCCAGGAAAAGTTATTAAACTGAATCATTCTTGTACGTGTGATTCCAACAACGTTGTGTATGCGCTGAAATGTCCTTGTGGACTGTTCTACGTAGGGATGACAACACGCAAAGTAAAAACACAATGGACGGAACATAAATCTAACATAAGAACTAAAAACCTCAAGTCACCAGTATCAACCCATTTTGTGGAAGCAAGGCATAACATTGCACAAATGAGATGTGTATTTCTGGAACAAGTAAAAGTCAGCAATAGAGGGGGAGATATTAACAAGAAACTCTTACAGAAAGAAATAGCATGGTTGAGAGACTAGATTCCCTCTCACCAAGGGGGATGAACTGTGAGTTCGATTTAATGTGTTTTTTGTGAGGAGACATGATCGGCCTACTCTTGAAACACAACACATGTAGCTAGGTGGGGTGATAAAAATGGAAATGTTACCCCAACCTATTGAGATAGGAACAGCATGATCCAAGAGAATGTGAGCCATCGCATTGGACAGAGGGATTATGAATTGAGACATTACTGGTGAAGGGGTCCATGATCACTGTGTAATCCGACTACTGAGGTACTAAACCCATGTGAGGTATTTATATCAGACCCCGACGTGCAGAAAACCTCCACACAGTTGACAGTAAAGGATGTTTTCAGTCTGGGAGATTGTGAGCTACTGGGTTGAACAGACAGTGACATTATTCCGATGAAGGTCTATGATATCATTTTGTGTAATATACCCCCTATACAACACACTGTAGATTTTACCCACGCAAATATGGGCGATGGATATTCCAAGTGAGGTACCTTGATATAAATAACAGAAGAGACGTCTTCAGATTGGGAGGTTGGGAGCCTGTTTGGTGAATAACTAGTACAAGGTATAATATATCTCCAATCCGGGTAAGGAATTTACAGTAGGCGCTGCCTACAGATATGGGGTTTACCAGAGTCCCTGCACTGATTGACACTGATTGTGAAGGATAGTGCCGTGAGAGGGAGTCCAGTGTAAGTCGCCCACGTAAATAGCCTTAGTTAAATGTGTGAATAGCTTATACTTCAGCTTACTATCTTTTACCAATGATCTATAGTTTCTTTAATTGCTGCGAGAGCTGGGGACACAAGGATGGTCCTGGCGATTGTCCTTCCCCCCGTCCCCACCTGCTCGCAATACAACGAGTTGTACTTCCAAATGTGCAACGCATTGATGCCCTAACGTGACGATGAACCTTATAAAAACTAGATCGCCAGAAATCCCACACATCCACTAGCAAGATGGCCGAAATACGGCATCATGGACAGCTGAGCGCATGCGCGCAGTCTATGACAACCAAATGCTTACCTACAAGCGCTGCATGACGGGGCGGCTTTGGCTGTCCAGCTCTGCACTCCGAAGAGAATCCACAGACTTTATCCGGAAGGTAAGTGCACACAAGTAATTCTTGTGACCTGCCTTGTAAAGCTCAATATTGTACTCTAGAAAACTCTAATCGAGCAACGCCACAGATATAAAATGTATCGTGACACGACTGCGCGGGGGAGCTAGATGCTTCAAAAATCCTGCCGCGGTCCAACCAGGTACACAGCGTTAGGTATTTTTAAATAAGAATCATGACATATATGAAGTGACACCTTACCAGTGTCCTCCAACCCAGACTAATTAGATGAATACCGTTACTAGCAACACAGACCAGCATTTTACAGCAAAACCTATTTAATATGCTTACTGAAGTAGGTGTTCAGACATACGGGCCCTAATGGGCAATGCGACCAGAACATTAAGAGTTACATCAATCTAAGAAACACCATTTGTGTCCCATAGGTTTGTCCTGTGCTGGGAGACAGAGAACTATTCTTACCACTCGCATCAGAGATTGTACTTCACGAGATGAACCCTTTGGCTGAATACTGCTGTATTCACATCCAGGTAGATATACCCCAAACCTCCTCTACGGTTTATCTAGGCCAATTGCTCCTGGGTTAATTTTTGAAAGTGATATTTGTTATTGTTTCATGTACGGTTATACCATGTTGAGAAAAGTGAAGAGTACAGTGTAAAGAAAATCCAGAATAAACTGTCACACTACTATTGAAGCAAGAAACTTAGAAGGTTTGTTAATTAAAACAACTTTTTTAAATAACTAATATTTGGATTTAGTTACACGAACTGCACTATAACTGAGATTACTGTTTTCAGACATACAGATTAAATTGATTGAACGCATCAACTGTACGTCAGTGTTGAACAAGCCCCGATGAAGGATAGTACATCTGAAATGCGTAGGCTATAAATTGAATGTTTGGACTCTGACTAAGGCCATTAATGGTGATACTATTGTATCAAGAGAAAGGAATCTGTCTTACAACATATAAAAACTCTTGGAATATTGTTTTATGAAAAACTGTGACATTGAGGTAATACTGACTGTACTTTTTGATGGTGAATTTGAACCATCAACACAGAAAGCTTTGTTTGATACTATGTTTTGAGTTGAAGTAAATATTATTTTATGAAAATTGGAGCGCTGTTGTACTGTGTCTTAGATGTGTGACAGAGGATATCTCCTGTAAGGAAGTTTATATGAAAAGTATGATATATGTCTTTATGTTAGTCATGGAAACTAGGAAGTGTTTTTGACCCGATCAGAGTGAATAGGGGTTGCCTGTTGGTGACAACAGGTTATGTGGGTATTTTGTTCTAATAAGATCTCCAAGGGCCAGGAGACAATACCACTGCACAAGAAATGATTGAATCTTGTTTTATATAAACACATGAACTTTAAAAAAAAGTATAAATCTATCACTTTTGGCTATAAGTAATAGGAGTGCCCCTCCACGTATCACTACGCTATTTCTTTCTTTCATGGCTATCCCTATGGCCATTTACAAACATTTTCAGCCCCTCTCCACCCAAAACATGTTCTCCTGGGATCTCTTTGAACTAGCTTTATCAAGCCTTGCCATCAAAGTTTGTGCTCAAAGTGCCTTCCAGTGTTTTTCAAAGCAGTCTTTTGAGAGTTAATGACTTAATTGGAACTGTAAAAGCGCGACTGGTGAAATAAAAATGTCAGCCAGGTCTGCCTTGAGCCACTTTATTTACAATAACTTTGCCTGTGCTTTACTGAGGTCCTTTTGAACAAGCATTGGCAAAACCAGCAGTTTAAGTTTGTGTATCAATATTAGGCATACAACAGGCAGTGCTATTATTTGCCCAGGTATTCTCCCCACTGTGCAGCTACTACCATCAATGAACAGTTAATACCACTACGGCAGTACCTGGCAAAGGTCTTTCCCAAGCCTACCCAAAAGACAAAATGATTGGCATTGCCAATGCTCGTTTAAGAATGCCTTTTGTCTGTGGAAATTTCCCAGCACGGGAATATGATGAAATGGATGAGGGATGTATGTTGTCTGGGCACCTTTAATACCGGATGAGTTCATTTTTCACATCTGCAAAATGTGTAACATCCCAGGTCCCTCTATCATTGAAGATCTACTTTGAGAGATCATGAAATTATTTAAAACATGACTTTTTCATCCATATATGTTTACAACATGCTTTAAATGCAATCATTTTGACTAATTATATTCAACATTTTCTTGGGGGATGCTCCCAATACCCTCATAGAAGGGTTGGGCTCACATGCTGTGCTCGCTCCTTCTGTGAAATATGGAGCAACTTTGAAAACATTTGCAGGGACACTTTTGGTTCCCAGTCCGGCCCTGCCTCAGGATTTTAAATGATGTTGATCCTTTATTGAGAAACTTCCAGTGCAGAATTTTAAAGTTCAGATATGGGTTCGTTTTCATAGCCATGACGAGACTGGCTGCCTAGTTTTGCATTTTTAAAAGTTTAATCCAAAACTGAACCAGGGGCCCGCTTCCAGAGGCTATATTGCAGTCGAAGCAGCACATTGCAACCACAAGTGTAAGTGTGTTCCATCGACGCAGCTGGAGGAGGGAATGGATCACAGGCAGGTGGTAGGAGCTGCTGTAGGCTATCGGATGGACAATCTATTGCTGGGCTCATATCAAGGTTTTGCTTGCATTCTATCAAGCAAGTTGCGAATTATACAAGCATGGCGCTCAGTAAACTACAGACAGCCATTCTCTTTTTAGTTTTGGTTTTCCAGTGGCGCTTCTGGTACCATTTCATGGCAAGCAGTTGTACTGGGATTTGTTTATGTGGTCTTTATGGTAATGTCTGGAATGAGAAGACCTGGGCTTCTACTGAGCTGCTGCCCCCCGACGTCGACACAAGATAAACTGTTGGTAAACAGTAAATGTATGGACTTTGGCAAACCGCATAGTGGTAAGCATGAAACACCTGTTGCTCTACCTTGACAGATGTGATAATCATATACCTGGATGGCCTTGAAGGCACTCTGTACCAGCACCATTTGTCACCATTAAATTCTTATTCAACTTGCAAATTAATAAGGGATTGAAATTTGAGCACATAATTTTTACAGCTGTGGAAGACAGAACGGTTTGGGGAACAGTTCCAGTTTCTTTCATTTGAAGCTCCTCTGCAAAATGCGAGTGCCTTTTTGACAATTTCAATTTAGCGGCTTCAGTGCACAGATGTTTTCCCTCTAAGACATGCTGAGCATAAGGTCATAACCCTACACGAACGTTGTTAATGCTATGCAAGCACCTCATTGCACAACATACTGTGCGTTCGAAATTAGGAATAATCACCTAAAGGCATGTAGATGGGGGATCTCTTTGTGCTACTTGTACCCCGCGGATGTATGCTGCATTATTGATAGTTGATGAACGGCTAAAGGTTGTTGCTACAGCAAAGCACCCATGGACAAGAGGATTTAATACAAGTCAACTCACAAGATAATTGCACGGAAGAAAACAAGCTGACCAACAACAGAGCTTTAACAAGATACAAGAAGAGAGAATATTTCATTGGCATTTTTGCTTCAGAAACTTCATAGCCTTAGTCCCTAGCCATATGGGGGTGCATATGGGGGTGCATGCTATTTCCAAGCCTATGAACGTTACAGTGTTCGGGGGAATTTCCAATGATATGCCATGAACAATAGCCATTGAATAATGCTGTGTCTCTACATAACCCTTTTTGTTGGGGAGACCCACATAACATGAAGGAGATGCTCACTCACCATGGCCTGTTTGCTTACAGGAAAGGAACATAGCAAAAACCATCCGAGTTTGGTAACAATTTCACCTATGGCTATGGACAGACTGCCTGTCAATCATATAAGGAAAGTGCCTCCACATAACTGAATGAGGAGCAATTAGGAGCGCCAGAAAAATAATCACAAATGAGGTGGCTGTTCCCATCTGAACAGTACAGGCATGAGCATGAACATGAGTGGCACATCTATGCAACACGCATGACAAACGTGTTGGTTCTGCATGTCAGTGGGCAAATACATTTTCAGGCAGACTTTATAATTTATGCATTTAATTTAATTTAATCAAATGTACTAAAGGATGCATATGTGATTATGGGCGTCAACAATTCCTTATAACTATTTTTTTAAACTGTCAGTTCTTACTGCACTGCCAGCTGTTAATCAACATGTTTAGTTCCAGGAAGTTGTTGTTGGATGCACATACAACATCCCAGCCAGGCAAAAGGCTGAGGAAAACTTATTAGCATGTACCATTGTGGAAACAGACTGAGGACTGCACAGCAGAAGGTGCATTTATTGTTTTCAGTTATGTTTGACACATATTTTTGATGCTCACATATAGCAACACAGAAGGAGCAACAAATGTACTAATGTTGCAGTTGCAGAGGTGATATATAGGGCAGTATTATAGGTCCTGTGTTTAGTTGTCATATCCAAAGTTATAGTTTGAAGTGAGGTGCGTGGGTGGAGCTGAAACAGGTGGAAGATGGAGTCAGAAAGGTACTGGGCCTCATTACGAAGCTGGCAGTAGCCGTGCCTGTAATACAGGCACGGCTGCCACCAGTATTAATTTTTTTCTGGTGCCCACAAATGGGCAATTACTGGGTCATTATGGCCTTGCCGGACCTGGTATTTGCCCATTCTTGGGTGCTGGAAAAAATGAGTCCCCATTCCCATTTGAGCCCCAAAGGGCTCAATAGGAATGGGGAGGTCGGATGCACCGGCACCGTTTATAACGGTGCCGGTGCATCCAACATGCTGTGTTCACGGGTGCCTTTCATTCTGCCAGTTCACACCTGACAGAATGAAAGGCACCCGTGAGCACAACTCGGAGTTTGCCAGTCCGGATACAACGGTACCAGCAACCTTACCGGTACTGTTGTATCCGGACTGGCAAGCTCACAATGAGGCCCACAGTTGTAGAATCAAGGTCAGTGTGATAACATGGCAGAAGTGTCGCCATGTTGGATGTTAAGTCCTAGTACACGATGAACAGAAAGGTACGCAGGCCATGATGTAGAGCTGTGGCTCCATTTAGCTCAGCTCCAAAAAGGAATCCCCTTTCCCATTCCCCAGGAGAGAAGCCAAGGTCCGAGGCACCAGATAAATGCTAATTGTGTCCAGCTGCAGGGCCTGGACATGTTGGGAATGGAATATTTACTGTGAATGTTTAAAGGACTGATTCATGAGAATAGGGCATATGGTTTTGTGATACCAATGGGCAAGGAGAAGATTTAGAGCACTACTGCCCTCACCCAAGACCAGTTCTCATTTGAATTTTAAGTGCTCGCATAAGCAAAAGAAAATAAATGCCTGAAATTCAGACTCAAGTGCGGTACCTCAGTCACGTCATAACTGGGCATCTGGTGTTGAAGGAGATAGGGGGGCACTGTGTCTGGAATGTTCTATGATTTGGGATAGCAGGAGTAGATGTGATAGCAATAAATGTAGAACATGGTCAGGGGTGCAGCTTGTGTGTGCCACAGCGTCTGGTATAATGAGAAGACCTATTGTCTTATTAAAGCAGGGTTGGCCATGCAGGTTTACTTTGAATATGTCTTATCGGAGGGTTGCACATCACATGACTGTCACAATTTATTAATGTGTCAATTTGTACGAACAACCAGTCCCATACAAGGATTCAATAATGACAATGTATGCGGCCAGAGGGATCTCTATATTGTGAGAAAAAGAGAAGAGAAAGGAAATAGGATTTACTGCATTGTGGAGGAAAGGCATTGTTGCAAGTAAAATAGAGGTGAGGTCCAGTAATGGAGGACCTGGGATCCATCCTCTTGGCAAAAGCGAGTGTGAGGAGATAAATTACCACTGACTGAGGAAAGAGGATAGAGGAAGGGTCTAAACCATTGTGTGAATAAGGTTGATTTTGTGGTGTAGGTCCATTATATGGCGTGCCTGGGATACCTTTGTCTGCCATAAGGGAACACAAAGTGGTGAATTCCCTTGTCTCAAAGAGGAGCCTGAGTAAGGGTCTAAATGATTGTGTATATAATTGAGATTATATTGATTGGTGTTTTTATAGTTGTTATAGTAGTTATAGTGTGGATTGGTGGTGTTTGAGTTGTGTGTTATGTGGGGTGAAGAGAATGGACAGGGGTAGCAAGGAGTGCAGACAGAGTTATGAAGGTGGGGGGAAAGTCGCCGCTGCTGGATCGGTGTCTAGAAAACAATAGATTATTATGGGTGCAGGATTAGATGTTATTATGAGTTTCTTACCCCAATTGAATACATGCATACAGTGCTCCAGCTGTATCAGAAGAAGATACTGAAGTATCATAGTATCATAAGAAGTGGGTCACTGATACAAGAGTATGAATGTACAAGGAATGAATGATAATGATGTTGTGGGCCACATGTACACATACGCTGAACTTCTTCTCTGATACTTGCTTCCGACTGGGGTGAGGGGTACTCTCCGGTCTAGACTTCACGCTGCTGAGGAATATCCAAGCTCTTCATCCCAAAAGTTTTACTGCCAAAGGTGTAACATCATCCGTAATGAAAGGACCATGAAAGTCAGGTTCATGTCACTTGCAAACAAAGTTTCTGATTAACACCTCATCACCAGGAAAAAGTCTAGGCAGTAGTAATTTTTCTTGTCTGGTTGCTGTATGGTCTTCATCTGTGCTCTGAGCCCAACACCCTGTCAGCTTGAGTTGTGTGAAATGACAGAAATACTTGTAGTCATACACGTTAAGTAGGCATGTAGCTCATTTCCGTCTGGGCATCACTTCAAGTTCTCGATGGAGGACAAAGGGGTGTCCTCATTTGCCTCCCTGTCACTATTTCATGGGGCGTAAAATGGTGGTCGGAGCCTGGCTGATTCCTCAACGCATATAATGCAAGGGGCAGGCAATGTAACCATCCTTTCTTCAATGTAAGCTTCAATGTAGCTATCCTTTTCTTACGCAGGCCGTTTAGTCTCTTACAGATTCCATTCGCTTGTGGGTGATAAGCAGAAGAGAACTTGTGCTTTATACTAAGCAACAAGCTTATTTGCTCAAAGGTTTCCTTTACAAAATGGGGGCCATTACCTGATCCTAATACTTCACATATCCCCATCTATGAAACACTTCTCGTACTAGAAATTTCACTGAGCTGGTGGAATCTGGATGTGTACAAGGACCAGATTCAATCCACCTTGAAAAGGGACATACTACCACTATCATATATCTGTGTCCATTACAGATCTGCAGCCTATCGAAGTAGTCAATGTGTAAATGCTGAAAGGACCATTAGGTCACGGGATAAGTCCTCTGTACGAAGAGTGTTCCCAGCAGCAAACTTTTGACATAAGATGTGGTTTATTACATAAAATGCAACGTGTTCTAGCACGTTCGGTACGAACCAGTCCTCTGCAATAGCTGTTGTGAGGCTTTCTCTAGTGACATGCGCAGAGTAGTGCAGCTGTTCCAACACCACCTTTAATAAGGCTACAGGAATCACCGGTTTGCCAGTGGTTTCCTGTCGCAACAATGCTTCGGAAGGGGTCAAAGAACACCCCCTCCGTGTCCACAAATCTTTCTCATCCTGTGGTGCTTCCCCTTGAATCTCCATCAATTGAGTTTTAGACAAACTGTTAAAGCTGTCATTCACGCTCATCATCACATCATCCCCAATTTTCTTTCATTCAGATCAAGTTAATAATTTCTAATGAACATGCAACTAGTTTTGCTTCTTCGTCTGTGGCTTCATTATCAACTCCATCAAGCATAGCTAATTCTCCTCACACTGTAGCTGCTTGTAACTCTAAGGGAAATATTTTTCCCCCCTCTTCATCTATAGGTATACTTGGCCTGAATAAAAACTCATCAGGTATTCTCACAGTCTTACCCACTAAACCAGGTAGCCATATCAACAAAATGCATACCCCATAGTGAAAGACCTCTCGTTGTAATGGTACCCCTCGTATGGCCATTTGCCCTGTAAATGCCATGATAAATTCACTCACGTTTAAATAATGAATTCCTGGCGTTGAACACACTATGCCTTCATAAGTAAACAAAATCGTCATGTTTAACTTTGTCATTACATCTCAACCCAGTATAGTAACTGGTGTCTGCCTTGAATACAATAATGGCACAGACATATGTTATGTTATGTTATGTTATGTTACTTTGCATTTATATAGCGCCTTATGTACCATTGGCATGATCTCAAGGCACTGGTAGGCTGAACGCCCTCGGGAACCGTAGTTCAAGTCAGTAGAGAGAGAGCGAGAGTCATAAGGTGCGTGTGAGCACTGGATATGTGTGCAGCAGGTGTGGTATTCATATGATAGCTGCTTCTTAGCGGTAGGTGTGGTGGTTGGGAGATCATGAGTATGTGTTCGTTCTGGCAGGGTGTTATCCAGACGTATTCTGGCTGCGTTAGGCCAGAGTAGAATGCACTAGGCTGGTGGGTGTGTAGCCAGCTGTGTTTAATTAGGATGATGGGGAGTAGGAGGCAGGTGTTGGTATGAGAACAGCTATACAGAATGTGTCATAGTATCGCTGTGTTCTATTTGAGTGGTGGTGTATATAAGAGAGTAAGCGTGGAGATGTGATATCGTGGTTTACATTAGGTGCTTGTGATAGAGCGCACTCCTACCGGTCCATACACTCCAACTGTTTCATGCGCTCCAACCGTTCCTTGCACTCCAACCATTCCTTGCACTCCAACCATTCCATGCACTCCAACCATTCCATGCACTCCAACCGTTCCATGTACTCCAACCGTTCATGCACTCCAGCCATTCATGCACTCCAATCATTTTTGTACAGTGTCCATTCCAGGCTCTCAATCTACTCCATATTTTCCATCTATTGCATGTACTCCCTCAGTTCTATGCACTCTATCTGTTCAATCAGTTCCATATATTCCATCTCATGCACTTCGTCCGATCTATGCATGTCATGCCCTCATCATCCGGTCCACCCACTTAGTCCATTCCACCCATTTCATCCGTTCTAACCACCTTATATGTTCTACAAGCATTATCTGTTTCGCCCACTTCATCCGCACCACACTCTTATTTCATATGCTTCACACACTTATTTCATACGCTCCACACACTTATTTCATATGTGCCACACGCTTATTTCATACGCTCCACATGCTTACATCATCTGCTCCACATGCTTACATCATCCGCTCCACACACTTATTTCATCCGCTCCACACACTTACTTCATTCACTCAACACTCTACATCCGCCCCACACTCTACATCCGCCACACACTCTACATCCACCACACACTCTACATCTGCCCCACACTCTACATCTGCCCCACACTCTACATCCGCCCCATGCTCTACATCCGCCCCACGCTCTGCATCCGCCCCACGCTCTATAACTGCCCCACGCTCTACATCCGCCCTACATCCGCTCCACACTCTACATCTGCTTTGAACTCTACATCTGCTCTGCACTCTACATCCGCTCCACGCTCTACACCCGCTCCACGCTCTACATCCGCTACACACTCTACATCCGCTCCACACTCTACATCCGCTCCACGCTCTACATCTGCTCCACACTCATACATCCGCTCCACACTCTTCATCTGCTCCATTCACTTCATCCGTTCAACCCGCATTATCCGTTCAACCCACGTCATTCGTCGCACGCACTCGATCCGTCCCATGCACTCCATCCGTCCCATGCTCTACATTTGTCTATTCCATTTGTTCCATTTATTCCATGCACTCTTACATTCCGTGCCATCTATCCGTTACATACACTCTGTCATCCCTAACATGTATTCATCTTTTCCATCCTCTCATCCACTTTATTCCTCTCAACCACTTTGTTCCTCTTGTCCATTTCATTTATTTCATCCATTTCACTGCTTTCATACAATTTGTTCCTTTCATCCACTTCACTACTTTCATCAACTTTACTCGTTCTATTTAGTTTGTCAGTTTTACTTTACATTAGTGGTTATTCGTTTTCGATTTCTTGTTCGGATCATGATGCTAGATTGTTATTTATGATATAGCTGTTTTGGGATAAGGTCATTGAATTGTTGTTGTCCAATTTGAGTTAAGAGTTGATTTTAGGGGAAGAGCCATGTTTTGAGTAATTTGCGGAAAGACATGAGGTCCTTTGTGAGTCGGATGTGGGGTGGGAGTGCGTTCCACAGAGTGGGGGCCAGGGCTGAGAAAGATGATCCACCTAACCTGACTGAGTTTGTTTTTGGTATGACTAGGAGGCTGGCAGAGCTTGATCATAGAGTATGTGCAGGATGATAGGGTTTTAGTTTGTCTTGAAGATATTAAGGTCCAGTTTTATGCATTGCTCGGTGAGAGATGCATAAGGTTTTGAAGGTCATTCTTCGGGCAACCAGAAGCCAGTACAAATTTTTGAGGGCTGGGGAAATGTGATCTCTTGGGCCAAGTGCTAGTAGCAATTTGGCTGCAGCGTTTTGTGCTCTTTGTAGTTTAGACAGTTGGTACACGTGGACTCTGAGATAGAGGGGGTTAGCATAGTCCAGTCTTGACATAACAATTGATTGGACCGCGTAGAGTCTGTTGGGAAAGGAGAGGTATGGAAAAATGCACCTCAGAGTTTTAAGGTGGTAGTGGCAGGACTTTGAGACGTTGTTGACTTGGCACGAGAGGGTTAGGTCTGAGTCTAGGGTACAGCCAAGGTTTTTTTTACTGAATTAGTTGTGTCGGCGAGTTGGCCAGGGTAGCGGGTGTGGAAGAAGTTCGGTGTTCCACATTCCATGATTTCAGTTTTGGAGGGGTTTAGCAAGAGGTGGTTTGTGGTCATCCAGTGATCTATGTCGAGGAGGCAGGAGGTGAGGTCGGGTTGTCAGTTGGGTTTTGAATTCAGGAATTTTAGAAGTAGTTGAGTGTCATCAGTGTAGTTGTAGCACAGGATATTGTGCAAACGATTATTTGTGAGAGGGTGGCCTTATAGAGGTTAAACAGTAGGGCTGATAAGCATGCTCCTTGGGGAACTCCAGTGTTGACTGGTCGTGCTTGGGAAGAATAGGCGGAGAGTATGGTTATTTGGTTCCTATTATTGAGGAAGGATGCTATCCATTTGAGAGCATTTCCACGGATTTCCAGGGAGAGGAGGCGGTCAAGGAGGATTGAGTTGTTGATTGTGTCAAAGGCGTCGGATAGGTCAAGCAGGATTAGTGCGGCACATCCCGCAGAGTTTGCAGTGTTTTAAGGTCATCCCAAATTGACGTTAGGGTGGTTTCGGTTCTGTGTCGGGCTCTGAAGCCTGATTGAGCGGGGTCTAGGAGGTTGTTGGCTTCGACAAAGGCATTTAGTTGGGAGTAGGAATTGCGGTCAATGAGTTTGGCAAGGAACGTGGTGTTTGAGATGGGGCGGTAGTTTTTGGGCTCGAGAGGGTTGAGTGAAGGTTTTTTTATGAGGTTTGACATGAACCATTTTGAATGCTTGGGAAAAATTCCCGAGGAAAGGGAGTCGTTTATGATGGTTCTTGCGTGTTCTCCTGCGCAGGTAGATGCGAACATTTCTTTGAGGGTTGTGACTGGGCAAGGGTCCAGCAGAGAGCCGGATGGTTTGCAGGCCGAGAGAAGTTTGAGAAATTGGTCGGTTGATATTGGACTGAAGGAGTCGAACATCGGTTGAGTAGTGGTCGCAGGCAGTGGGATGGCCGGTATGGTGGGTGGATTGCCAGGTGGGTGTAAGAGAACTAGTTTGTTGGTTAGAGCATTTGTTCTTTCGAGAGCTGTGTTGTTAAAATGTAGAGAGAGTAAGTCGCAAAGTGATTGTGAGGGGGTCGGAATGGTGGTGGTACATGATGGTTTGGTGAATTCGGTGATGATTTTGTGAAGTTCTTTGCTGGGGTTTTTACAGTTTAGGATTCGGGAGTTGTAATTGGCTTTTTTTGATTTCCAGATTTCAGCCTTGTACAGGCGATGGTGCCGGGCCAAGGTGGATCAGCTCAGGGGTGTTTTATCTTTCCGCCATTTGCGTTCTAGGTATTTATATAGTTGTTTAGTGGCCTTCAGTTCAGGTGTGGACCATCTAGGAAAAAGACCAGGGAGAGCTGATGGTTTGCAAGAGGGGTGAGCGGTATTAGTGAGGTGTTGAGCCATGAGTCAAAATCGTTGGAAGTTAGGTGTTCATTGGCCAGGCGGGTAGGGGAGGAGACTGAAGGAGTGTGTCGGCTAGGTCAGGAAGGATTTTTAGTTTCTTCCAGTATTTGCGTAAATTCGGAGGTTCTGGTTGGGGTAAGGGGTTACACGTTGGGTGAGCGAACGGTGAAAGAGACAATGTAGTGATTGGACCAGATGATAGGGGAGGGGGGGTTTAGATGTATCAGGTTGTGGGAGCTGATGATGGCATCAAGTGTGTGTCCTTTATAGTGAGTCAGGCCGTTTATGTGGGTTTGGAAGTTAATCGCGTCTAGGCCGTCAACCAGAGAGTGGGTCATAGGGTTGCTGTGAATGTCAAGCAAATGTTGAAATCTCCTAGAAGGGTGAGATTGGGATGGTTTAGTTGGAGGGTGGCAATAGAGTCACATAGGTTGTATGTGAATTGTGTATCATAGCCAGGGTGTCTGTAGATGATTAGTATGCTGTGGAAGAACAAAGGGGGAGGGATAGTTTTACAATGAGTGATTCGCAGGAAGGAATGGATGGTTGGTTGTCATTGATTGAGACTGGCAATCTCTCAATGAAAGGAACTCTACTTGTAGCTCTTGTGAAACCTTGAGCAATCATGGCATTTCCAGATAATGTAGATTTCCTCTCTTGTATTTATCAGAGTGTTGCACCCATGTCTACCAAAAAAGAAATGATTTGCCCCCTATAGTGATGACAACCCTCAGATTGGGAGTCACAGATAGCACTGCACACATCAAGTCACCCAGTGAGCTGTCCTATTGTGGGTACATGCTTTTTCCCATGCCCGTGAAAGGATTCCATCCCTCGACGGTGACACCCTCTATCCTAGGAGTCATTAACTGTCCTGTGTTTGTGCCCTGCTGTATTTGCATGGGTGAATGTTGTGACTACCCTTGTGATGGGTTCGATGGTGCTTTCTGTAGTTGCAAAGCTTGTTGCATTCTCAGCGCTTGTGGTTGTTGCACTGTCTGATTTTAGACAAATCCCTCCTTACCTTGTTGGCTATATGTAGGCGTATAAGGAGTTCCCCCTCTTGAGAACTGCCCATTTTGAACAAACCTTTGGCTCCCAAACATGTGCGCTATATGCCCTGTCATTCCACGTGTCCAACATACAAGAGGAAGCCTCTTAATTTGCCATCCCTGCATGCCTTGGCTATCATTCTGCGTATCCTGAAACCCACCTTCATTATTCTGGAAATGTCGTTGAATATTCTGAAAGCCTCCTTGATTATTCTGGTAACCTCTTCCTCTGAAACCTCCCCTACCCCGTGGTACAAACCCATTATTACCTTGATCAAACTGTGTTTGGTTATTCATATGCGGCATACCTGCTGCTTGCTGTGAACCTGGCCCTTCTCGGCTAGTCAACATTGCACCTTCTATGGCGTATTTTGACAATTTATTCAGTACTAACTTTGCTTCTTTAACTTTCCTAACATCATCTTTCCTTCGATTTTTCTCTTGCAACAATCGACAATAATGTGCAATGGTCAGCTATATTTCTGACCATGATTTTGCCACCATACCCACCAAGTTCTTGAGCTATTTCTGTACGTGATCTGGCAGCCCTTGACATAATATTTGGTAGAATACAGGTATAGATTTCCACCACGGTTCCCGTGTTTCCAAACTCCATTCCTCCTGAAAATTCTGAATGTAAACAAGAGGATCTTCCCCTTCCTGCATCTTTCGTGCCATTTATAGCTCCCATATCTGACATATGTTGATATTGCACTCTAAGCACTTTCCAGACTACCACTCTACAGTTATTAAACAGTGCTTCACCATGAGCCGTGTTCTGTACGGTGACACTCGCATATCCGGCTCTCGACCAAATGTCATCAGCTCTCTCCCCAAGGATAGCGGCTAGAAGACCTTTAATGTCTCCTATAGCTAACTTGTTTCCTCCTGTCATTTTCTCTAACTCATGTGTCCATTTCCCACCACCAGAAGTTAAACTCAGAAGTTTCCACCTTAAATTATCCTTATCCATCTGTGGCCATGATATCATGATATATACTGCGGTCTGGCCCCTCCTTTCTCTAACAAAGGAAACTGAGATCCAAACTCACATTCATCCCCCATAGTCTGTCTGTCCATAGCAGGGACAATGGTCTGCACTGCCTTCTTCCCGGTAACAACCTTAACCTGCTGACATAAGGTGGAGAGTCCCCCCTCTCACTATGGGATCACCCTCTGGGTCGATTTAGCCACGCCAGAGGTTCTGACGCCTGATATTTAGGTAGGTCTAGATCTGACCATCTTACTTCTCTGTCCATCGGAGAACATCCTTCAGGACCACTTGTGTTTTCTCCCTCCTACTCACGGAAGGTTTCTCTGTCCTCATCTGACATATCCTATCCCCAACTCATGTGACTTGCCTCCTTCTCGTCTCTATTCAGAGTTAGCCTGTCTAAAGACAAAGCTCTATGCTTGAGATTGTACAAACTTCCCCCCTTGTCGTGAAACTGCATACTTTCAAGTTGATTGGTTTTTCCATTTCCTTCTGGTTCTTTCTTGGCCCTCATCTCATGATAGACCTTATCGATTTTGTCCCCAATGCTTTTTATATCAAACTCATCCTCTAGACTTGTTCTAGATGGACCTGGTATTGGCTCATGTGTCGGGAAGAATTCTTCTATGTCTTCCCATGCTACTACTGGATTAGGTTCAATTAATTCTTTCTCTATGTGATCAATGTCACATGCCCTTTGCCTTCTCTTGCATTCTATTTCTTTGTCACTTTCTCTTCGCTTCCTTGCTTCTTCTCTTACCCTTTCCTCTTCCTGTCTTTGTACCTCTCTTCTCTTGTTTGCCCTACGCATCTCTTCGTCTATACGTCTTGCATTCTTTTATTTCTTCATTTATGCTCTTCCTCTTCCTCTCTCTTCCTTTCTCATTCTTCAATTGCCTTCTGTTTATTATCATACTTTCTTTGTTCCCCTGCCCTTTCCTTCTTTTTTAGCTGCTCATCTTGATACAGATGTTCCGTCTCTGTCTATCCTTTCTTTTAGCCTCATGTCGTTTCAATCGTTCCTCTCGTTCCTTGTCTTTTTTATCCTGTTTGTCTCTATCTTCCCTTTGCCTTACTTCCTCAATGCTCTTTCCATCAAGTTTTAGCAACATCTGACTTGCCATCCATTCATTCTGTACAAGCACTACCTCATCAGCCTTATCTTTCTCTCCTTTCTGTCTCTTTATTTCCCGTACTATATCTAAGGATGTATTTGCGTCACGACCCTTGTCCCAAATCCCCACTGCAAGCCCATCGGCCAGCTGGGATCAGGACTTTGGTCTCTGGGGCCTGACATCCACTTCAAAAGTCCTCTTGGGGCCAGTCCTGGCACCTATGGCACCAGACTCATACACCATGAAGGACATGTGTTCAGGGAACTACTTTATTGAGGCTTTCAGCCAACATGGAGGCATCCACATAGCTTGGTTCATAGGAACCAAGCTATGCGGTATATTGTTTTGGGTGTGGTGGCCTAGGGACTATTTTACCGGGACTACTTTGTTGGGGCTATTTAAACCACACCCGAGCAAGACAACACGTTCCGCGTTACTTTGCAGTTTGCAACGTGACGCTCACCGTGTCCAGCTATACCCACAAGCCTCGGAGAAGCAGAACCTGCAAGGAGACAAAAGGAACACCATTTCAGCAGCATCTTACCTGCAATCTTCATTTTTATCTTCTCGCAGCTCCTGAGAACCGCTTCCTTGAATCCGCACGCCTTCCAGAGCGAACAACCAGAAAGAGGAAGGTAGAGACAACATTAAAGAAGGCATTAGAGACATTGCAAATTAAGAACTGCTGAAAAGGCTTACCTGGCTGGTCGCCTCTCGGCTGGCATCACTCCGTAAATTCCACACGTGCTGGGAGAACACTGCGACCTACAAGAAAAGAAGAAAACAGGTTAGCAAAGTCAAGAGATCGCAGCGCTGCGCATAGCGACATCATAGGCCTCATTATGCGCCATCATTTACCAGCGAGGCTCAACAAACCCAGTTCGCCGCGCTGAAGCTCTGCATATCTAAGGGAGAAAAGAGACATTATTAAACAAAGAAAGACATGCAGGAATAACAACAATACGAAAGAACAGCAATAAGACTGGCCTGAAAGACATTAACCGGGCTGGCGTCAGTGAAGTAATTACACCGCACACGCCTATGAAAGACAACACGCCCCTGCGAAGAAGGCAGGACGGAGAGCACGGCTAATTCTACCACAAGGTGAGGAGAGGGCCCAGAGGGGCTGAAATCATATGGGGTGGAGGGAGGATACGTACCTCGATCGGTCAGTCTTGAACACAGTCCTCCTGTACTTTCAGGCAGAACCTTCCGTGCAGATCACATCTGGGAACCACTGAGAAGTATACCAGCGAGCAGCCGGCTGGGTGGCGTCACCGTGGATACTAGGTGAGCGTAACAATTTGTTCAATCACTTCTCTCCTTATCCCATAGGATTTAAGGAATCACATCTCTTTCTGGAGTCTTTTCTGGACTCTCGTCGCTGCTATGCGCAGGCGACTCATATGCTGGGTTGCTAAGTCCTATTGCTGCCTTAAGCTCTCTCAATGGGTATACTCTGTCATTCTTTGTACTATCGCCATTTTCTTCAAGCACAGCAGGGGGAGCAGAAGGCTCCTCACCCCCCTCTTTGCACTGGTTAAGCATCCAATCTTCAGGAGATGGCTCTTCTCTTTCCTCCTGATATATTTTCGAGAGCTCTAAGCTCGCTAGCCTCTTTTCTAACTTTTTTCCTGTGTATGCTGCATGCAAATATGTCGTCATGTTTTGTAAAATTGATTTTGATTTTGATCCCCCTTGTGGCCATGGCATGAACATCTTATCTGCCGTCCCTTTAACCCATTCCGCACTCTACTGTTTAAGCCTGGGTGTGTGTTTTGGCAACTGCTTGCATAGATGTATATGTGGAGTAATATCCTTCATTTTGACTCGTCACATTTGACTGTCAATACTCACTGTTGTTTTGACACTTTATAAATAGGTTTCAGAAAAATAACACGATATGAGTGTGCAGCAACTGTCGCAGCTCCAAACCTTTTATATCATGTTCTTTTTCAATCTACCTATTCACTAAACATCATCAGTTCAACCAAAAAAATAATAATTAATGTTCAAATCTCTGTGCTTTCTTTTCACGTCTCTTAACTTTTCACTATTTCTTCACCCCATATATATTATACAATACATAAAACAAACAGACAAAATGACAGACTTGGACCTACGTTTGTTTGTTTGTTTTTATTACTTATATTGCGCACCAGACCCAGGGGTAACCGGGCACATTTTATAAGACAACTTAAAGCTTAGTTACAAGGTCACATGGCAAATAGAGCAACAAGAAACATATAACGTAATAATATACAACAAAATATACAGGAATATACAGAAGGCAAAAATGAGGAAGCATGTATTTACAGTCCTAATCAGAAACTCCTAGGGAATGAATGAGTCCAGGCAGTGGATGATCTATTGTATGTCTGCATTTTTGATCCACGTTATGAGGTTGTGTCGGAAAGTGAGGTAAGGTTGGTCAGCCTTCAAGGTTGATGGTAGGGAGTTCCAGAGTTGAGCTGCTTTCACCCGAAAGCTGCAGCCGCCGACTTTAGTCAATTTAACTCTAGGTATAGATATGTTGTTGGAGTTAGCAGATCTGGTGAGTCTTGTTGATTTTAATCTCGTGAATCTCGCAGATAGGTACTGCGGTGCGGCGTTGTTAAGGCATTTGTGGGCCAAAGAGGCGACTTTTAGTTGGATTTTCTCCTGAGTAGAGAGCCAGTTATTGGCTCGCCTGGGAATACTAAGTGCTGCTCTAAGCGCGTTGTTCTGCAAAATTTGAATTCTTTTGATAACTTCCTTATTAGCCCCAATATAGAGCGAATTGCAGTAGTCCAGCTTTGATAACACGAGCGCTCTCGCGAGTGTGATGCAGCTATTGTTTGATAGGAAGGGTTTGCCTGCTCTTATCAATTTACAGGTGTAGGCAGTTGCAGAAGCCATCACATTGACCTGCTTGTTGAAAGAGAGGGTGGAGTCCAGGTAGAAACCCAGAGTTTTTACCGCGTGGGCGGTTGTAATTTGGTTGTTGTCAATATTAAAAGAGGAGTAGTTGGGGCCCAGTTTTTTGAGGGTGGGAGGTGTGCCTAGGATGATGATTTCAGTTTTGTCATCATTCAGGCATAGTCCGTGAATGGCCATCCATGCCTGGATGATGAGATACACTCTGTTCACCAAGGCCAAATCCTTGTCATAATCACCGGTAAGTGGTAGGTGAATCTGAGTATCATCTGCATAATTAGTATAGGTGATACCAAGAAGGTCCAGATCATCGAAAAGGGGCTTAGTGAAGATGTTATAGAGTGTAGGAGAACCACAAGATCCCTGGGGCACACCACAAGTGATGGGGATGGAGTCTGCTGCCGCAGTGGTGGAGAAGACTCTCATGGTCCTGTTATTGAGGAAGGATTGGATCCAATTTGTGGCTTCTTCTGAGAAATGCGCGGCTATATCCAGGTGCCTACAAAGGACCTTGTGGTCAACAAGGTCAAATGCAGCTGATAAGTCCAGGAGGAGGAGTAAGGCTGGTTTGCCTTGATCCCTTAGCTCATCAATTTGCGCCTTTAGGTCTAAGAGGGCAGTTTCGTTCCCATGCTGGGGACGGAAGCCGGACTGCCGTACTCCTAGTAAGTTGTTGGTTTCAAGGTGTTTCTGTATTTGTGAGTATGCCACTTTATCTATAATTTTTAAAAGGAATGGCACAGTAGTGATTGGGCGGTAGTTTGTGGGTATGGCAGGGTCTAGCGTCTGTTTTTTAAGCAATGGGAGTACCCAAGATTCTTTTAAGTTACTAGGTATGGACCCTGTTGCGAATGAGGCGTTAATACGTTTTGCGATAGAGGGAGCCAGGTCTCTAGCTGCGTCCTTTATCAGTTGGGCTGGACATTGATCCCCCTGGCAGTTAGATGGTTTGAGTGACAATATGATTTTTTCTGTCTCAATAATAGATACTTTAGGGAACTTGAAGCGAGTATTGTTGATGTTATTTTTAGGAGGGGTGATAGCTGTTTTGGGCTTAGTATCGAGACTGAGCGAGGATTTTTTCGTGGCAATTTTAGATTGGAGAGTTGTCACTTTGTTAGCTAGGGCTTGCTGAATGTTGGTGCACCATGTTTTATCTTTGACACAGTTGTCAGGCACTGGGATGGGGGATTCTATTTCCTTTAGGATAATGAAGAGTTCCTTCATGCTAGAGTTGGCTTGTGCTATTCTAGTGTTGTAAGTTTCCCGTTTAGCCGACAGTATTTCCTTTTTGTAGAGGGTAGATATATCTCTTAGGGTGCTCTTATTTTGTTCCGATGGTTGTAGTTTCCATGCGACCTCGCATTGTCTTTTTTTGGTACTAAGAGTTTTTAGATGGGGGGTGTACCAGGAGTTGAGGTGGGCTTTGGGTTTGCTGCGTCTCACTTTGAGTGGTGCAATTATGTCCAAGGCAGAGGACATAACGTTTTTGTACTCATTCACTAGAGTTTCAGGGTCCAGGTTATCTGGTAGTGAATTAAGTGTGGGGAGGATGAGCGGGAGTAGGTTATCTGGGGTGATGTTTTTCTTGTTCCTGGTCGGGATGGATGGTGCTGGCTGGACTGAGGTAGAAGTAGGTCTGACCGTTTCTAGAGCAAATGTTATAAGGTGGTGGTCTGTCCAAATTAGTGGGGAGATCGATAGGATGGAGGCATTGCAGTTATGGTCTACCACCCAATCAAGTATTCTACCCTTGTTGTGGGTTGGGTGAAGTACTTTTTGTGAGTAGCCTAGTTCAGAGAGTAAGTTAGCCACTCTGCTTGCCTGTGGGTCGTTTTGGTCATTGAAGCCTAGGTTAAGATCCTCTAGCAGGATGACTTCTGATGATTGTTTTAGGTTATGCGATAGAATGGTAGAGATGTCCTCCTCAAAGGTTCCAATAGGGCCTGGCGGTCTATAAATAAGGTGGATGGTGAGGGTTTGGGAGTTGTTAATAACTAGTTTAGCAGTTAGGCTTTCGCATGATTTAGTGTCATTCGAGGGAGCTAGCCTGGTGGATAAGTTGGATTTAACAATAAGGGCTATGCCACCTCCACGGGCTTCGCCTCTGTCTGCTCTTAGGATGGTGTAGCCATTGGGGATTGCTAACATGATGGCTGGTCCTGCAACGGCATGTAGCCAGGATTCCTTGATGGCCAGGAAGTCAAGGTTTTCGGTCTGGATAAGATCAATTTTAATGGCATGAGCAATCAAGGACCTAGCATTAATTAGTGCACCTTTTAGGTGTGGGCTGGTGGATGGGGAAGTGCATATCTTTTCTTGGGTCGTGACAGAAGTGTGCATACATGCATTCTGTGTCTTCAGGTTTAGGCTGTATGGTCTTTCTATAACCCTATTAGGTGTGGGTTTGCTACGGTTAGATGCTGTCAGTGTTCTGGCGCGTGGTTCATAAAGTTTTGCAAGTCTGGCTCAGAGTCTAGTATTTCTAGATATGGTGTTGCATGGTTTAGATTCGAAGGTCCTATATTGTTGAGGTTCTTCAGTTTGGTCATTACCACTCATCAATGGTTGGGGTTGAGTCTGTGTCATTGCAGGGGAGTGGGCTGACCGTTGAAGGGTAGTGTATTCAATGGTGGGGGTGAGTCTAAGTGTGTAGACTAGGAATGATGTTAATGTGAGAAGGGCGAATGTGGCTTGTAAGGTTTGCATCTTGTGGCGTCACCGTGGAAAGGTGGCAGTTCGATCTAAAATGAAGCTATGTATTCCAGCCTAATCAAGGGTAGAGCATGTGCGAATAAGACAGATACCTCAGGTATAGTAGGCGGCATCTAGGTTTGAGAAGGTGGCAATTGACTAAAATACAATGGGCAGTACATTTGACTCAGAAGCAGTAGGCAGCACATATGTACAAGGTGGCTCAAAGCAATGGGGAAATGACTTAGATGGAACACCTAAATTTGAGATAGTAGCAATTGACTAAAAATAAATGCAGCTATCATGGGCAGGCTAGATGTAACTATCATAAGCAGGCTAAATGCAACTATCATGGGCAAGCTGAATGCAGTTATTATGGGTAGGCTAAGTGCTTATCACAGGTAGGCTAAATTCAACTTTCAAAATACAGCTTTCATGGGCAGGCTAAATGCTTATCACAGGTAGGCTAAATTCAACTTTCAAAAATACAGTTTTCAAGGGCAGGCTAAATGCAACTATCATGGGCAGGCTAAATGCTTATCACAGGTAGGCTAAATTCAACTTTCAAAATGCAGCTTTCATGGGCAGGCTAAATGCTTATCACAGGTAGGCTAAATTCAACTTTCAAAATGCAGCTTTCAGGGGCAGGCTAAATGCAACTATCATAGGCAGGCTAGATGCTGTTGTCA
Organism: Ambystoma mexicanum; assembly: GCF_040938575.1. Lineage (NCBI taxonomy): Eukaryota > Metazoa > Chordata > Amphibia > Caudata > Ambystomatidae > Ambystoma > Ambystoma mexicanum. The sequence goes on along the minus strand of NC_090932.1, from coordinate 286,269,340 downwards.
ACATACATTATAATGGCAGGCTAGACGCAGCATTCAAAAGGCAATACACCTTTAAACGTTTAAATGCAGCTATCATGTGTAGCGCAGTAGCTAGTGAAGGCATATGCATGTGTAGCTGAGGGCCATACAGTAAGTATACCTACTAAGTGGTGGTGTAACAGGTGAATAGGGTTAGCTAGCAGTCGGCATAGTTTGGGTGCAATTAACTTTACATGTGCATTAGCAGGTACTCAGCGTTCACATGCTCAGTCTACATTACTCGCGACTATTCTCTTCCCCTAATAAAATACTCCGACGGAGTGCGAGTCGTTCCCTTAAGACATTCTTTAAATTGTCCATAGTCTATGTCATTTACTTTCAGGACTCTGGATATGACCCCTTCTAACGTCCCTATGATGCAGGATTCTGGGCTTAACCTAACTGTGATGCTCCTCATCTCACAGTCCTTAATTGCTTGACGATCCTCGTCTCAAGTCAATTACTTAATAAGTCGACGCTTATCGTCTCGAGCTATTCAACTATTAACTTGACATTCATCGTCTCAAGTTGTTTACCCCAACGACCCTTTGTTACTTATTTTCCCTTATCACTCTCTCCACTCACTGCCCACTCATGTGTTGCCACTTCACTAAGTCTACTCACCATTTGCGTTTTCAACTTCTGACTCTCGGAATCGTCGCCTCCTCAACCAGCTGCTTCAGCCTTCCATCTGCTCAGCTTCCTGTAGAAATCGGGAGGGGATTTTGTTTGAAACCGAGGGGCCCGTCCCACCTGCACTTGCAAGATTTTTTAAACTAATTGCTGCTTCTACAGCGAACTTCATGTCCATTCAGCTAAATGGCAGAGGACATTCGATATATCCAGGACCCCAAAGCTTACTAGGTCAACGGTTCTTTAACCATCCTCTGCTATCATGTGAACCGGGGTTCCTGACCCAGCCCTTTAAGACGAGGTAACAATACTTTGAGATGGATGGGGATGCAGAAGATACTCAGACATCAGTAATTAGACTAACTCAGGAAGTTGGCAAATCAAAGCTGTTTTATTTGCAATTGTCTAAAACGGAGTTACAACGAACATCAATAATTTGTTCGATCTTCTCGCTCTCCCAACAAATCTTTAAAAAAAAATCTTATATAGTAATAACTTGTCTTTGTTGATGTCATCCTACATGGCAAACTACAAAAACCTATTAGAGAAAGTGATTGGGTCTAAGAGAACATCTAGGTATAAGTTCCATACCTGTCCAAGAGAGTGATAGGGTCTTTAACATCAGGTGGGACAACTAAGCCCTCCCCTCAAACAGGTCAATATGAATGTCATCAAATACACAACGTCCCATTGGTTACACAAACTATAGGCTCTTTACTTCGTGGCCCTCTATAATGGGTTGGCACCCTTACATCCGTCAGTAATTTTCCACATACACCAGCAGCACGCAGGCTGATCTCCAGGTGCTGGTGGGTTGGTCTTGACCATAGCTTCCCACCAATTAGCATGTCATCTATCATCACCTCTTGCGGTATGCATGTCAATTACAGCTTTGAACTTGGCAATGGAAATGTTCCTTCCTCTGGAGAATACGAGGGAGTATAGCATGCTCTGTCTCTTTGCGTAGGTGTAGATCATCACAATTGTCAATTTTCAACCATCCACGTGACTGAAGACCATGGTTTTGAGCTCTGATGCATTTAAAATACTATTATTTAATGACCCTCTGACGTCTTCATTGTTTTCGTGCCCGTCTTTTGAAAAGGAGTTTGTTCTTTCACACGTTTGTAGCTATTGTCTGATCATTCCGGGCCAGAGCGGCCTTGGCTTCTTGGGGCTGGTCCAGCCTCACCCTTCTTTGATTCACTTATGTACTTTGATTGCTCTTCAGCTGTGACATACTGGAAAAGTCTTCCTTTTACTGGTCCAGCTCTCCTAAAATGCATGGTGGAATCGTCTATAGTTCACTCTTATATATATATATATATATATATATATATATATATATATATATATATATATATATATATATATATTCAATGAAAAAACGTTGTTAAACGGACGTTATGGTTAAGTTGCGCTACTAAAAACTTAGGAAATTCAGTGAAAAAACTTTGTTAAAGGAACATTATGGTTAAGTTGCGATACTAAAAACCTATGAAATTCAGTGAAAAAACGTTGTTAAAGGGAAGTTATGGTTCCAAGTAAAACCGAAAAACCCTTGAAATTCGCCAGTTATGGTAAGCTAAGCAACCATAACTCGCGCCACCACCGTGCACTGCTAAGACAAACACCCAGGACATCAAAGATGACATCACAAATATCATTGTTGACATCACTGATGACATCAGCATTTACTTTTCATACAAGGGGTTGTGAATGTAATGTTGGCAAAGAAGTATCAGGGATTATCGGGAGATGTGTAATAAATTACATACTTCATCACGCAATGTAGCGTTCTAAAGAACATTCCATTGCAGTGTTCTTTCTAGTACAGTAACCTACTCATACAGAAATGAATGCTTCTGTATCAGACTTTTCCGTACTGTGAAACATGTACTAAATAGCTAATAATGCATCACTTACTACAAATTTCTACTAATACTCACAAAACATAAATAGACTACAATGCATACAAATATGGGTCTTATATATGGAGAGTAAAGTAAGCAAACAAGAGGCAGTACCATTAGCAAATGTGTATAATCTACATGATTGTATTCACACACAAAAATGATTGCTGTGTTTCAGGCCTGCTTCTACCCCTATATATGTAAATCATAAAATGAGATTAAATTCTAAGGAAAGTAGTGTAAGAACATGTGAGAATAGCAATATCTATAAATGTAATATCTTTAGAAAGTTAAATTTCTGACTGTCAGTAAATAAACCCACCTGGCCTAGATATGGCAGTGAACAAAAAATAAGGGGCTAGACATGTGATGTCATCAGTGATGTCATCAATGATATTTGTGATGTCATCTTTGATGTCCTGGGTGTTAGTCCATATTTGTATGCATTATAGTCTATTTATGTTTTGTGAGTATTAGTAGAAATTTGTAGTAAGTGATGCATTATTAGCTATTTAGTACATGTTTCACAGTACGGAAAAGTCTGATACAGAAGCATTCACCGTTTTATTATATAACTTTAGAAAATTACAAATATAGCACCTCTGTGGTGTATTCTGCAACCAATACCTACATTTCTGTATGAGTAGGTTACTGTACTAGAAAGAACACTGCAATGGAATGTTCTTTAGAACGCTACATTGCGTGATGAAGTATGTAATTTATTACACATCTCCCGATAATCCCTGATACTTCTTTGCCAACATTACATTCACAACCCCTAGTATGAAAAGTAAATGCTGATGTCATCAGTGATGTCAACAATGATATTTGTGATGTCATCTTTGATGTCCTGGGTGTTTGTCTTAGCAGTGCACGGTGGTGGCGCGAGCTATGGTTGCTTAGGTTACCATAACTGGCGAATTTCAAGGGTTTTTCGGTTTTACTTGGAACCATAACGTCCCTTGAACAAAGTTTTTTCACTGAATTTCATAGGTTTTTAGCAGTGCAACTTAACCATAACGTCCCATTAACAAAGTTTTTTCACTGATTTTCCTAGGTTTTTAGTAGCGCAACTTAACCATAACCTCCCTTTAACAAAGTGTTTTCATTGAATTTCATAGGTTTTTATTAGGGCAACTTAACCATAACATCCCTTTAACACTTTTTATTTTTTACTGAATTTCATAGGTTTTTGTTAGTGCAACGTAACCATAACGTCCTTTTCAATAGATGAAGACCACTAGCATCCTTGCTCCTCAAAGTGGGAACCCCGGGCGGTAAAAAAAGGAAGGAAAATCTTTTACCAAGATGGCCACCATGGAAAAGGAAGGCGGAGTGTATAAAGAGAACACAACAGGGCATCAGCGGGGGGTGTGGGGAACAAGAGGTCAACAAGGGCATCATAGGAGGGGGTACAAGAGGAAGACACTGGGCTTGAGCGAGGGGGACAGGAGGAAGACACGTGGAATGAGCGGGGGGTGGGGGGAACAGGAAAGAGACACGGGGCATGAGCGGGGGTGGGGGGGACAGGAGGGAGACACAGGGCATGAGTGGGGGTGGGGGGGAACAGGGGAGTAATGGGGCATGAGCAGGAGGTTGGGGGAATGGGAGGGAGACACGGGGCATGAGCAGGGGTTGGGGGAACAGGGTAGAAACAGGGCTTAAGCAGGGGGTGGGGGGGAAAAGGAGGAAGACATGGGGCATGAGCGGGGGTGGGATGAACAGGGGAGAGACAGGGCATGAGCGGGGGGTGGGGTGAGCAGGGGAGAGACACAGGGCATGAGCGGGGGTGGGGGGGAACAGGGGAGACACGGGGCATGAGCGGGGTGTGGAGGGGTACAGGAGGGAGACACAGGGCATGAGCGGGGTGTGGAGGGGTACAGGAGGGAGACACGGGGCATGAGCAGGGGTTGGGGGAACAGGATAGAAACAGGGCTTAAGCAGGGGGTGGGGGGAAAAGGAGGAAGACAAGGGGCATGAGCAGGGGGTGGGGGGAAGAAGGGAGACACGGGGCATGAGCGGGGTGTGGAGGGGTACAGGAGGGAGACACGGGGCATGAGCGGGGGGTGGGGGGAACAGGGGAGACACGGGGCATGAGCGGGGTGTGGAGGGGTACAAGAGGGAGACACGGGGCATGAGCGGGGGGTGGGGGAAACAGGGGAGAGACACGGGGCATGAGCGGGGGTGGGGGGAACAGGGAAGACACGGAGCATGAGCAGGGGGTTGGGGGGTAACACGAGGGAGACACGGGGCATGAGCGGGGTGGGGGAACATGAGGGAGACACAGGGCATGAGTGGGGGGTGGGGGGTACAGGAGGGAGACACGGGGCATGAGCGGGGGGTGGGGGGATCAGGGCAGACACGGGGCATGAGCAGGGGTGGGGGTAACACGAGGGAGACACGGGCATGAGCGGGGGGTGGGGGGTACAGAAGGGAGACACGTGGCATGAGCGGGGGATGGGGGAACAGGCAGACATGGGGTATGAGCCGGGGCAGGGGGGAAAGAAGGGAGACATGGGGCATGAGCGGGGGGTGGGGGGAACAGGGGAGACACGGGGCATGAGCGGGGGGTGGGGGGAAAAGGAGGGAGACAGACACGGGGCATGAGTGGGGGGCGGGGGGGACAGGAGGGAGACACGGGGCATGAGCGGGGGGTGGGGGGTACAGAAGGGAGACAGACACGGGTCATGAGTGGGGGTTGGTGGGGAAGAAGGGAGACACGGGGCATGAGCAGGGGGTGGGGGGAAAGAAGGGAGACACAGGGCATGAGCAGGGGGTGGGGGAAGAAGGGAGACACGGGCATGAGCGGGAGGTGTGGGGAGGAAAGAAGGGAGACACGGGGCATGAGCAGGGGTTGGGGAACAGGATAGAAACAGGGCTTAAGCAGGGGGTGGGGGGAAAAGGAGGAAGACACGGGGCATGAGCAGGGGGTGGGGGGAAGAAGAGAGACACGGGGCATGAGCGGGGTGTGGAGGGGTACAGGAGGGAGACACGGGGCATGAGCGGGGGGTGGGGGGAACAGGGGAGACACGGGGCAGGGGCGGGGTGTGGAGGGGTACAAGAGGGAGACACGGGGCATGAGCGGGGGGTGGGGGAAACAGGGGAGAGACACAGGGCATGAGCGGGGGTGGGGGGAACAGGAAAGAGACACGGGGCATGAGCGGGAGTGGGGGGGACAGGAGGGAGACACAGGGCATGAGTGGGGGTGGGGGGGAACAGGGGAGTAATGGGGCATGAGCAGGAGGTTGGGGGAATGGGAGGGAGACACGGGGCATGAGCAGGGGTTGGGGGAACAGGGTAGAAACAGGGCTTAAGCAGGGGGTGGGGGGGAAAAGGAGGAAGACACGGGGCATGAGCGGGGGGTGGGATGAACAGGGGAGAGACAGGGCATGAGCGGGGGGTGGGGTGAGCAGGGGAGAGACACAGGGCATGAGCGGGGGTGGGGGGGAACAGGGGAGACACGGGGCATGAGCGGGGTGTGGAGGGGTACAGGAGGGAGACACAGGGCATGAGCGGGGTGTGGAGGGGTACAGGAGGGAGACACGGGGCATGAGCAGGGGTTGGGGGAACAGGATAGAAACAGGGCTTAAGCAGGGGGTGGGGGGAAAAGGAGGAAGACAAGGGGCATGAGCAGGGGGTGGGGGGAAGAAGGGAGACACGGGGCATGAGCGGGGTGTGGAGGGGTACAGGAGGGAGACACGGGGCATGAGCGGGGGGTGGGGGGAACAGGGGAGACACGGGGCATGAGCGGGGTGTGGAGGGGTACAAGAGGGAGACACGGGGCATGAGCGGGGGGTGGGGGAAACAGGGGAGAGACACGGGGCATGAGCGGGGGTGGGGGGAACAGGGAAGACACGGAGCATGAGCAGGGGGTTGGGGGGTAACACGAGGGAGACACGGGGCATGAGCGGGGTGGGGGAACATGAGGGAGACACAGGGCATGAGTGGGGGGTGGGGGGTACAGGAGGGAGACACGGGGCATGAGCGGGGGGTGGGGGGATCAGGGCAGACACGGGGCATGAGCAGGGGTGGGGGTAACACGAGGGAGACACGGGCATGAGCGGGGGGTGGGGGGTACAGAAGGGAGACACGTGGCATGAGCGGGGGATGGGGGAACAGGCAGACATGGGGTATGAGCCGGGGCAGGGGGGAAAGAAGGGAGACACGGGGCATGAGCGGGGGGTGGGGGGAACAGGGGAGACATGGGGCATGAGCGGGGGGTGGGGGGAAAAGGAGGGAGACAGACACGGGGCATGAGTGGGGGGCGGGGGGGACAGGAGGGAGACACGGGGCATGAGCGTGGGGTGGGGGGTACAGAAGGGAGACAGACACGGGTCATGAGTGGGGGTTGGTAGGGAAGAAGGGAGACACGGGGCATGAGCAGGGGGTGGGGGGAAAGAAGGGAGACACAGGGCATGAGCAGGGGGAAGAAGGGAGACACGGGCATGAGCGGGAGGTGTGGGGAGGAAAGAAGGGAGACACGGGGCATGAGCAGGGGTTGGGGAACAGGATAGAAACAGGGCTTAAGCAGGGGGTGGGGGGAAAAGGAGGAAGACACGGGGCATGAGCAGGGGGTGGGGGGAAGAAGGGAGACACGGGGCATGAGCGGGGTGTGGAGGGGTACAGGAGGGAGACACGGGGCATGAGCGGGGGGTGGGGGGAACAGGGGAGACACGGGGCAGGGGCGGGGTGTGGAGGGGTACAAGAGGGAGACACGGGGCATGAGCGGGGGGTGGGGGAAACAGGGGAGAGACACGGGGCATGAGCGGGGGTGGGGGGAACAGGGAAGACACGGAGCATGAGCAGGGGGTTGGGGGGTAACATGAGGGAGACACGGGGCATGAGCGGGGTGGGGGTAACATGAGGGAGACACAGAGCATGAGTGGGGGGTGGGGGGTACAGGAGGGAGACACGGGGCATGAGCGGGGGGTGGGGGGAACAGGGCAGACACGGGGCATGAGCAGGGGTGGGGGGTAACACGAGGGAGACACGGGCATGAGCGGGGGGTGGGGGGTACAGAAGGGAGACACGGGGCATGAGCGGGGAATGGGGGGAACAGGCAGACACGGGCTATGAGCCGGGGGGCCGGGGGGGAAAGAAGGGAGACACGGGGCATGAGCGGGGGTGGGGGGAAAAGGAGGGAGACAGACACGGGGCATGAGTGGGGGGTGGGGGGACAGGAGGGAGACACGGGGCATGAGCGGAGGGTGGGGGGTACAGAAGGGAGACAGACACGGGTCATGAGTGGGGGTTGGTGGGGAAGAAGGGAGACACGGGGCATGAGCAGGGGGTGGGGGGAAAGAAGGGAGACACGGGGCATGAGCAGGGGGTGGGGGAAGAAGGGAGACACGGGCATGAGCGGGAGGTGTGGGGAGGAAAGAAGGGGGACACGGGGCATGAGCAGGGGGTGGGGGGGAAGAAGGGAGACACGGAGCATGAGCGGGGGGTGGGGGGTGTTGGGTGTCTTGACCCACGTTCAAGTTATTATGCTGCAACATTTGGTGCTGTGGGCATAGAAAATCCAAGATGGCCGAAAAGCCCACATTTGCGCCAGAATCCAGGAAAACCACGCAGTTTTGCGCACACCAAAATGGTCGCCTGACATGCCACCCACCAGTGCAAAGAAAGATGGTTCTGTTCAAAATCTGTTTTTATTAATGTCAAAAATTGCTAAGATCATGGGCACGAAACCACCAAACAAAAATCCAACTCTGGTTGAGTGTTCTACTTCACTCTAATGCAGATCCACATCAATGCCATGTCAAGCAAGGATCATATACTATCAAGTACAATCCTTTCTTTTTGAAATGTATTAATTCAAGACAGCTCCCAAAAATAGGTGCAGTACTGGCATTGGACACTAACCGGCACTAGTGATCTAACCTCTGATAGGAGAACTGTATTTCAGGAGTTGAAAAAGGATCCTGAGCTAGCTGGGACTTCAAAGGCTTGATTAATGAGAATTTTCAACCCCTGCTGTTCCCAGGCCCTCACAAAAAGGCAGCCTGATTCAATTAACAGTTCAAAAGACTTGCCTGTTCATGGGAAGCATTCACACCAGCCCTTACCAGCAACAGCCCAGGAGATCACATGGTCGTGTTAACCAGATGCAGAGTGGCCCCCTGGCCTGCTGACCTCAGTCAACACACTAGACTCTTTCTGCTGAATAGAATATGCTGATTTTGGGTGTTTACTGTCAACACTGTTCTGGGGGCGGACCCAGACACTTTTGTGAATTGAATTGAAGGCAAATATATGTTTTATAAAAATATTGATAACTAATTGTAACCAGATGACAGAAATGTACAACTCTGAGATTCTTAAAATGACAATTTTACTCACGGTTCAAGACTCAGCTGGTCGCTCTGTGGTGTTCTGGGACCGAACCCCGCTATTTATTAATATTGCAGACACAGGGTTTATGCTAGAGACATAGTAAATTACTGTAATATGCCCAGAAGGGGGATGTACCTCTGTGTACATTTGGGTAAAGTCCAATATTGGAAAACCAACCAAAAAGTGCAAAATTTTGTCATTTCTTAACCCAAGCTCTTAGAAACATCAGAGTTGGAACAGAGACCTACCCGAAGTAATATATGATGTGTATATGTAATTTCAACAAACTGTGTATCTGGGAAATATGTGTTTTGGGTAAAATTGATTTTTCTAAGTGAAACCAAAAGGCAGGATCCTCTGACCCATGAACAAACCTCATCACAATGACTCACAACTCAGTTCCCCCAATCAAGGGAGAGAGGAGGACTTGTCCAATGATAAGTTGTGAGGGGCTGGCTTAGTTATGCCCACGCACACGCCCATTTTCTGAAACACATAAAAAGAGACTGCTTTGGACAGGCAAGGCACTCACTTTCCATTTACTTGCGAAGCATTTTGCTGGACCAGACAATATCCAGAAGGACCATCTCCAGAACTTAGAATCCAAACTCCAGAACTTGTAGCAGAGAGTCCTAGTCCACAAACTGAATCCTTTTCAGAGGCCTCAGAATCCAGCAAACCTAACCAAACTATTCAATAGCCGGGCAAGCTGTTTGATGTTGGCCTAGAACCCTGTGCCAGAAACACCCAGAAAGCAGAGCTGTATCCAGGACCAGAGACCAGACCGCTGTGTAGTGCCAAGAACTTTTGCCAGAACCAGAGACCAGGCCGCTGTGAAGTGCCGCTAGCAGACCCAGACCAGATCGCTGTGAGCAGAACCAGTACCAGAGAGAGCAAACCTGACCAGACCCTGACGGCCTATTTCAAATTTATAGTGTGAGTACTCACTAGAAATGTGCCAGAACCAATCTCTTAGTCTAAAATAATCTGATTCAAACCATTTTAACCTGTCCAGAACTGCATCATAGGAATCGTGTGTTCATTCTGTCATTTCAAAGCTGTAAAAGTGTAATTATGTCATTCTGAAGTTTACTTTAATTTCAAGAAACTACCTCCACAAATTCTACCGTATCTTTTGATCCATATGTGCTAGGGACCAGATTTAAAGCTAAGATCGTGGGCTTCCCAAGGAACCCAGAACCGACTTTCTACTCCTTATAGTTTTTCGGTAATCGCGCTCGACGCATTCAGAAAAAGTGCCACGAATTGAAAACTAGCTCAAACTTCTTCACCTGTCAAAAATAGCTGCTTTTGCTTGCACTGCTAAAATTCGTTTTCAACCTAATAATCCCTCATGAATAATTGGTAGTGTTGACTTGTACCAATCTTAAGTAGCTATCACCTACCCTGAATCTCCTATAGGGAATTAAAATCATTTTTAGCATATTTTCACTCCAGTACAAATCACATTCAAAATATTTCTGCATATTTTAAAAGCATACCGGTTGCTCCAAGGTTACTAGAATTTGAACTGAATCTGTATTGCATTTGATGGTATTCCTGAAAATGGTGTGCTCCCCTTCCATCTCTTCATACTGCATAGGGGGGAGTGAATTGCCACAAGGGGAAAAGTGATTAGATTCTCTCATGTTGAAACCATATCAGTTTATTTCTGTACTGCATTTTTATTCATCATTGCATTTCCTTGAAATCATAAAAGTATTCTCAGCTACCTTATCCTTTCTATACTAACTCCTAAGTAATTAAATAAGTGTACTATTATAATATTATCCATTGTTGATCACTGTCATATGTCTAAGTGTGCTATCAAATATTAATTTATTCATAAAAGTGTGATATATATATATATATTGTTTAATTTTCAATAAATCTTTTAAATTGCAAAACAAACCTACTTCTTGGCTCAGTGAGGTCAGGGGGATTCAAAGAGAGGGGCATTATACAAGGGTTTATCATCCAGATTATAACTTGTCATAAAAATATGTAAATAAGGGCTTCCCTTGGGCATCCCAGACAAAGGCATTGACTTAGTGGGAGTGCTAAATTGAAGTCATTAACAGAGTGGGGGCTCGAGCCGGGGCGTCTGGATTAGATCTATCTCTTGTGCAGCTTGATACAGTGTGTTAACTGATAGGATACATAAATCCTGTTGGATCACCACGCTGTATTACACTGTAAAATACTCCTCAAATGAACGCTCCAAGGAAACGGTCTGTTTTGCAAAATAAAATACTAACTTCTGTAAGTCAGGAAGGAAATCAATTTCCAGAATGACGACACTGGTAGACATCAAAATAGCGAGAGAACACCTCTTACATAAGTTATTTGTGAGAGGTGAGTGGGCTTACCTTGACCAGGCGGTGTAGTTGCAGGCAATCGCACCCCAGATCACTGAAACAGGGTCAGATATATGGAGAGATCAGGGTCCCTTACATGTGGCCCTGAGTGAACTATATATGGCCCCTAAGGCCAAGGATGAGCACAACAAGATTGCCAGGGTAGAGGCATATTTATATGTATATATGGGAGCCCATCAGGACAAATGTGCTGAAGGCCAAGATCTGGCAAATAGGCAACTGATGGCATTAGAGAAGGCCCAATCTGACCTGGTCTCTTCCGAGCAGAGGCTGCAGAGGAGCCAGGAGTCAGAAAATGATAGTAGGCAGTATATCATTAAAATAAAAGAGGATATGGGTATCCTGCAACAGGAAAAGTCTGACCAGGATACCAGATTTCTGGCCTTGCAGAAGGAGTACCAAGAAGGTTTGGATGCCGTACTGCAGAGCCAGAAAAAGCTGGAGCTGAAAGACCTGGATACCCAGGCAGAGTTTGAACAGGAGCACCAGAGAGCTTGTGCCTTTCAAAGGCAGAGGGACGACCTGGCGGCACAGATGCAGGATCTTAGTCAGGAAAGGGACACCTTAGGCCAGGAAGTCTGCCAATTAAAAGAAAAAATTGAAGAAAATCACCTGGCCCTTCAGGGACTGGGTGACCTCCAAAAAGAGCATCAGAACTTGTTAGAGCACACCAGGAGGGTGGAAGATGCTCTGGCAAGAAAGGAACATGCCAGTAGGGGTGGGACTCAGGAGGTAACCCTCCTGCAGCAAAGACTGGCCCAGTACTCCAAGACTAACCAGGAAGCACAGAGAGAGAATGAGGCTCTCTGCCAGGACAATGATAGGCTCCAGCAACAGGTAGCCATGCAGGAGAGACTGATAGAGTCTAGTAAGGCCTTAACTGAGGAACTGAAAGCACAGGCTCTTGCATGGCAACAGGGAGCAGGGGCTGATAGAGATGAGGTTCGCCGTGAAAGGGAAACACCTGAGCATAACCTCAGGACCCCTAGTACCAGAGGCCTTCATCTCTCCCAGTCCTTGGACTCTGCCACCGCCATGTCCCATGGCGCACATGAGCCCAGGGCCACGGGGATGGCAGATTACCATCCAACCAAAAGTATGGGGCTCATAGGCCAGTACCACCCAGGAATGGATGGGCGGGCATCCGGGTATGGGCACCTAAGTACAGTGCAATTTAGTGGGGAACCCCAGGAGAGTAGGCCCACTAAGGGCATCCTGAAAACCTCTGCCCAGTTAGGTCAGTGGGGGGGGTACCCATCAAATCCGGGCAGCAAGAAGGAATCTGAAGACACCTCCGCGCACCCAAGGACACAAGAGACTAGGTCCCCACATTCTGCCGGCCATTCCCAGGCTCGCAGAATTCGGGAAAACCTGGAAGATCAGACAGGAACCTCTGGGAGTAGTGCCTCTGAGTCAGAGGATGAATGGACCAGGGTTACCCGAACCAAAAAGGCCAATAAGGCAAAAAGGGCCTTGCTTGAGGACCCCTTAAAACAGATTAAGGCAATAAGGAGTGTCATCACCCCTTATCACAAGAACGGCAAGTATTCTGTTTGGGAACACTTGGAGCTTTACGAGAAAATGATGGAGACTTTCCATTTGAAGGACAGCAGTAGCTGCATTCAGTATGTCAAATGGACATTCTCCCCAGAATACTCCCCAGAATACTCCACATATAGGGCGGCCATCTTGAAACATTTTTCTGTTCACAGAAATCCCCAAGAGGCTCGCAGGGCAGCCTACAATTTGCAATGTGGGGAGGATCAGGCCCCACAAGAATTTGTGCAGGAATTAAAGCGTGCCTTTGCGCAGACCACCTGAAGGGTGCGCACGGACAGTAAAGAGTTTGTAAATACGTTTTTCCATGCCTTAACCAAATACATAATGACCCAGCTAGTGAGAGATTTTCACGAGAAAAGGTCACTAGACTGGGTCATTGAACAGGCTACCTGGATCTATGAGGTGCAGAAGCCCATACAAAATAAAAATAACGCTCAGAAAAGCCCCAAATCGACCAGCAGGCCCCATTTTAGATTTGGAGATGGGGGGGCCTAAAAACCGGCCTGCACCGAATAATTCTCAGCCCAGAAGGCCCTCGGGCCAGTCACAGACAGGGAGTCGAGGAGGTAGTCCCACAAATGGGGTCCCTTGCTCCCCTGACTATGTAAGTCCCCGCTACAAGGGAAACCGACCCATCCTGGGGTATGTGTGGACCCCTCAAGCCCAAGGGGGGGATCCAATCAGGCACCCAACCCAGGGAACTTCCCTCCTAACTTCCCAAAGGAGGGCAGAAATTCACCAAAGCCTGGGCAGATATTTTTCCCCAGGTATCCACCCAACTTCCAGCCCCAAAATCATCCATCCTTCTTTCCCCAATTCCCTGAGCCCAGACCACCTAATTTGGGAGAGGGGAGGCCAAGGGTGGAGGGGTACCCAAATCTTCCCAACTGGGATACTACCAGAGAAGGGATAGCTACCCTTCCCGGGATCAGCCCAGGGGAGAAAATAGAACCCCGTATCAGCCTGAGCGGGTTTCCCAGTTAGAGCGCCATGTCCAAAATGTGGCACAGGAACTGGGTCACGTGCTAAGGGCCCAGCAGAACCCTCATATGTGCATGCCGGCACAGAATGCACCAAACTCTGGGCCTGGTGCTCCGGAACAATGACTGGGGCAGCACCCCTATAACCCACCGGTTCCCAGGGAGGAGGCACAAGGGGAAGGGGGGTGTAAAGCCTTGGAGGAAGCTTCCTTCCCCACTTGTAAACAGCCCCTGGAAACCCAGGAACCGGAAACAAAATCTCCTACCCCTGAAAGTCTGCCACCCAAGGAGCAGAGAGGAGGTAGGAGAAACAAAGGACCCAAACAGACCCATTTTGTGGAGGAGGTACAGGTCTTCCAATTTGAGGGAGAGGGATCCTCAGAGGATCCTGGGAAAAGGATCTTCTCCTTCAGAGATGGAGGAACTCCGCCCAAGGAAAAATGGGTCCCAAGGGATTCCAACCCAGACTGGGTAGATGTGGGGATTGAGCTGTCGCCGCCCATCATTCTATCGTAGAACCAACAATACCGAAAACCCCTGGTTCAAACCCATCCTGGTGACTGCCTCCAAAAAGGGGGGGAGTGGCTCAGAACCGGAACCAGGGGAACCCAAAACCGCATAAATATCCAATTGCCAACTTGTTCTTTCAGATTCCCAAAACTCCCAGCCGAACTCTGCCCAAATCTCTTCTCTCTCAATGTTCAAAACCAGAAAATTAGCCCACCAGTTGTCTCGAAAATGTGCATTATCTGTGCCCCCTTGAGGAGAAGGAGGGAAGATACTATGCCCCGGTGCAAGTACAAGGGCAGGGTACAATTTTGGCACTGGTGGACACTGGATCCCAAGCTACCCTTCTGTCCAAAAGGGCCTTTGATGAACTAAATGCAGGAAGGGGGGAGAATTACTGAATTCCTCTCATCTCTTCCTGGACAACTTCAGAACTTTGATGGGAAGGAAATTCCCGTCGAGGGGACTGCAGATTTGAACATCAAAATTGGGCGACACAAGGTGAAACACCCGGTCATAGTAGTGACTCCAGAGGGCACCCCTAGTTTACTAGGGAATGACCTCCTGAGAAGGTTGTCAGCCCTAATAGATTGCGTAAACAAGGTCCTCTGGACCCAGACTAGCCGACCAATCAAATTAAAACAGAGCGTCAACCATGTTAGTTTAAACAGCACATGCCACATGGTTGAACAAAAATCTGTCAGGTAGAATTTCACTTCCAGAATAACCAAATTCCAGACGTGACAGTAATAGCAGTAGGACAACAGACTTGTGATGGGGGTCCTCACTATTTCTGAAAATCAACCTTCCTTCCAGTTTAAGGTGGTATTCCACACTGGAAGGAAACACTCTGAAATTCTTTACTAATCCACAATCAGACATTCCCACTCCGATAGTCCAGAAAGATGTGAAATCAGCTCATAGCCTGGCTGATATTCAGCAAATTGGAGAGCAGTTCTTCATCCCTGTTCAGTTAAATGATGGGAAGCCCTCTGTTCTTGCCCGAGTTTGTGTGAACAACGGTAAGAGCTTCATCAGCGAAGCCATGTTCCGCCAACTGCCAAAAGATCCAGCCATTCCCACATTCAAACTGATAGACAAATGGGAAATGGATCTGGAAACACCCAATTCCAAACATCTCCTGCCAAGCAGGTGTATGCTCAAAATCTCCATTGGCAAAAAGAGCATAGTCCATAATAGTTGGGTCGTGCGAGGCGTTACTGCCGCCTTTTACTTAGGCAGTGACATTCTCAATCGCTTTGCCATTAGTTTGGACCTAATAAACTTCAAAGCTTGGTCCCAATTAGCGGATAATCCCATGTGCTTTGATGATCCAGAAAAAGCATTTAGGTCAGCTCAATTGCTACCTTATGCAGTTGAAATTCAGGTTAAAGAGGAAGTCAGCATCCCAGAAAGGACCCGACAATTCTCCCTGGAAGTGAAAGTTAAAAGAAGACAAAAATTGAAAAACCCTGATGCTTATATTCATCTAAATGCTTCTCTCCAACAGCAAGGGTAGGGGGTAAACCCAACCCCATTAGTCAACATAGAACATGACACCATTCCAATAGAGGTGGATAACAGCGACTTAAAGAGTATTACTCTAGCCTCAGGCACCATTATTGGAATGGCGGTTGATGCCTGAAATTTTTCCATTGATTTAGGAAATTAACTGTTAGGACCAATCCCCCAGGACTGTTTTGAAAGTGATAGCGATGACTATACAACACCAGACAGGATCTTTACCCGGCATGGGTGGAACATCCTGGTGTACACTTCCTGCCCTTATGGTACGGAAGATGTGACTTGTGACTTCCGAAGGGATGAGGTGATTTTCCAGGTCCTTGAGGGCTGCCTTTCCCACCTGAAGCCTCCAGTCCAACTCAGCACGCTGACCAGGGACTTCTCCACCCAGCTGGAGGAGGCCACTGAGATAGCAAAACCATAAGTCTTTCCAGGCTTCAGGCAGATGGTGGAAGAGAGAGTCAACCTAGCTGATGCCTGTGTGACTCTGGAACAGAAGCAAAAGTTGAAACAAGTTTTCTTGGATTTCCAAGATCTCTTTGCGATAGACCCATATGACTGTGGTCGCACCGACATCCACACAACAACAATTCCCACGGACCCTGGCATGACTCCAGTGTTTGTGAAGCAATATCGTTTGCCTCTCGCATCCATGGAGTCCCTTACTGAAATAATTAAGAACCTTGAGTCCCGGGGGATAATCCGTCCAGTACACAGCACCTTCAATAATCCGGTGCTGGGAATATTGAAGCCAAATGGCCAGTGGAGACTCTGCGCCGACCTTAGGGAGCTCAACAAACGGGCCCATACTTCCTGATGGCCTCTGCCCTACATTGACCAAGGGCTGGCCCAGATTCAGGGGTCACAGGTATTCACTGCAATAGACCTGACCAAAGGATACTGGACCATGCCTGTCAGTAGGGAAGACCAATAAAAACTGGCTTTTACATTTGGGGGCCAGCAGTACACATGGACCCGGACTCCCTTCGGATACCTCAACTCCGGCAATTAATTCAACATTTTCCTACACAAGGCCATGCCCGACCTGGGTGCGATGGGTAACCTAGTTTATGTAGATGATGTCCTCATCAAAAGTTCAACTGTGGAGGAACATATAGCGGAGATCCATTATGTTCTGACCCAGTTGAGGGCCGCCGGAGCAAAACTTTCCTTTCAGAAAGCACAGTGGTGTAGAACCTCTGTTAATTTCTTGGGGCATGAGATTACTTCTCAGGGTCTCTGTCCCCAGGAAAAGAAAGTGGAAGCACTTCAGAAACTAAGGAGCCTCCTTGGACTGACTAATTACAGCAGAAAGTTCATTGAGGGCTACGCAGAGATCACCAGACCCCTGATTCATCTCTTGAAGGGGGGGGTCAAGTGGGAATGGGGTCCAGAACAATCCGAGGCAGTAAGACAGCTCAAAAGAAGCCTCTCACACGCGCCCTGCCTAGTTTACCGTGTCAGAAACAAGGAGTTTTTCCTGGAGACAGGGTTCTCTAATACGTGCTTGATGGCAGTATTATACCAAAAGCATGACAAGGTCAATAAAGTAATCTCCTATGCGAGCAAAACTTTATCCTCTGTGGAGGTAAAATTCAACGATTGTGAGAAGGCACTCCTGGCAACGGTGTGGGCATTGAAGAATTACCGCCCGTTCATCCAGGGGGAAGACATCATAGTGGAGACTCCACACCAGCCTCTGCAATATCTCCAAAGTGACAGAATCCGGGCCGGAAATGTGAGTAATTCCCAAATTACATCCTGGATTCTGTCAATGCAAGGCTTTCCTCTGGAGGTCAGATATGGCCAAAACAAGAAGAGTCCCCTCGCGCAAGGTCTGGCTGACTTGCATGATTGTGTCAGAGAAAAATGTCTCGAGGACGAAAGTCTAAAAATCAAGGACAACATGGAGGCATACCTTAATTCCCCACACAAAGTCTTTGAAGAAGACAGGTGTGAGGGAATGCCCACTGTCTATGTGGATGGATGCTCTTACCATGTTGACAACAACGGGGAAAAAGAACTTGTGGCCGGCGTAGGGAATGCATGGGTGAATGAGTCCCCAGAACCCACAGCTGGATACAAAATTGGTCCCCGAAGTAGTTAGGTGGCAGAATTGATGGCTGTGTATCAAGCCATCCTCTTTGCTGTCCAACATCAACTCCACAAACTGGTCATAATCACAGATTCAGATTATGTTCGGAACGGGTTCGTGGAGCACCTGATTAATTGGAAAACCAGAGGCATGTTATGTGCTAATAACAAACCTTTGAAACATGGGAAGTTAATTCAAAACATTGATTATCTGGTCACCGTGAATGGGATGACCATCTACTGGAAAAAGATCAAGGGTCATTCCAAAGTAGAGGGACCAGACAAAACTGGAAATGACTTAGCTGATCAGCTGGCCAAAACCGGGACCATCCAAGGGGATCTAATAGAGATTGTGTCCCTGTTGGGGGAGATCCAGGTCACTGCTATCACTAGGTCCCAGACAAATGCTCACAATGATCTTTCAACTGCACAATGGAGTAAGGAGACCCCAGATGCTGATTTGATTACGGCTCAGAAGGGGGATCCAATAATTGGTCAATTTTACCAACACATTGAGGACCCTGAGAACTTTCCCCTGACGGATACCGATTACATTGGGAAAGAGGACCTTAGAGTGTTGATGAAATGTCCAAAAATGTTCCAAATCCAAGACGGTTTGTTGGTAAGGAAATCCCAAGCTCGCCATGATCAGTGGGTAGTCCCTACCTCATTCCGAAGCCTGATGTTAAGCCACGCCCATGATGCGGCCACCGCCGGTCATAGGGGGTTTCACATAACACTTGAGATCTTAAGAGAGGTTGCGTACTGGCCACACATGGGGCAGGACCTCGACCAATATTTGAAGGGGTGTCTTGTGTGTGCACAATTTCAGCCAACATCCCTCACACACTGTGCGCCTCTCCAAAAGAGGGGGATGACACTGCCATGATCAGATTTGCAAGTCGACTTCATAGGCCCCGTGATTTGCTCCCATAGGGGGAATAAGTACATGTTGACGGTGACATGCTTATTTACCAAATGGGTGGAATGTCTCCTGGCCCCAAACTGCAAGGCAGAAACAGCAGCTGTCCTGATGATAAACCACAACTTTTCGTGTTTTGGTCTACCCCGAAGGATTGAGTCAGACAGAGGTAGCCACTTCACCAGCGAAGTAATGACTAAGATGTGGGAGATACTGGGGGTTAAAAGGAAGCTACATATTGCTTACCGGCCAGCCTCTTCTGGTGCAGTGGAGAGATACAACAGAACCATTGTGAGCATCTTAAAAAAGTTTGTGGCAGATTCTGGGCCAAGTTGGGATATCTGATTACCTCTGGTCCTAATGGCCATCAGATCTACCCCTTCATCTGCAATTAAATGTCACCGTTTGAGCTGATGACTGGACGCAAGATGGTGCTTCCCCAGCATTTGCTCTACAGGACCCAAGAGCAGACATTAATAAATGCCTCCACAACTCACGAATACGTTGAGAATTTAAGGAAACACCTCCAACATGCTTTAGCCTATGTTCAGCGTAATCTTGAAAGATCATCCGAGAGTATGAAAACTCACTATGACCTGAAGATTACCATGAAAGAATACAATGTGGGAGACCGGGTCTATCTATACAATTTCCAGAGGGACCAGGCCAAACAGCGAAAATTTCTGCCTACATGGAAGGGACCTTTTGAAATTGTAGACAAGATCTCCCCAGTCGCCTACAAGATCCGCATCCCCAAAGGTAGTTCGGCAGAGGGGGAAGATAAGTGGGTCCACATTAATCAGCTAAAGTGTTGCCATCCCAGGCACACTCTGCAACAACTGGAGGAACCCTCTGGAATCCCAGAGGGGGCCGCCCCAGATCAATAAAAACTCCAACCCTAAAATATTCCACATATCAAAAATATAGTAACAGAATGCAAATGTCTCCTGATTATATCTTGTTTTTTAAAAATAAGAATGTAAATGTCTCTTGATTTATAAAATGTATATGCCGCCCCACTATATCAATAGTGGGGGAGAAATGTCTACGAATAGGTATTGCCGCTTTGCTTTGTCATCTTAGGAGAGATGACACCATGGAGACTGACCAAGGAGGATGACCCAGGGACCGAGAGCAAACATCTGAGGGGCCTGGGGTACCGCCCAATACTCCCATCAGGACCGGCAAGGAGAACTGATCGATCCACCCTGATGAAGGAAAAAAGTTGAACTGTGCCATCTGCGGAATCGGAAAAGATGCTGAACTGTGCCATCTGCGGAATCGGAAGAAGATGATGCGGACATACCAGCGCGTGGATCAAAACATCCTTTGCACCCGACTCCCCCTGGACTCGAAATCAAAGTGCAGTCGGGCGGGGGGCTTGTTGGGTGTCTTGACACACGTTCAAGTTATTATGCTGCAACATTTGGTGCTGTGGGCTTAGAAAATCCAAGATGGCCGAAAAGGCCTCATTTGCGCCAGAATCCAGGAAAACCGTGCAGGTTTGCGCACAGCAAAATGGTCACCTGACCTGACACCCACCAATGCAAAGAAAGATGGTTCTGTTCAAAATCTGTTTTTATTAATGTCAAAAATTGCTAAGATCATGGGCACGAAACCACCAAACAAAAATCCAACTCTGGTTGAGTGTTCTACTTTACTCTAATGCAGATCCACATCAATGCCATGTCAAGCAAGGATCTTATACTATCAAGTAAAATCCTTTCTTTTTGAAATGTATTAATTCAAGACAGCTCCCAAAAATAGGTGCAGTACCGGCATTGGACACTAACCGGTGCTAGCGATCTAAACTCTGATAGGAGAACTGTATTTCAGGAGTTGCAAAAGGATCCTGAGCTAGCTGGGACTTCAAAGGCTTGCTGATTAATGAGAATTATCAACCCCTGCTGTTCCCAGGCCCTCACAAAAAGGCAGCCTGATTCAATTAACAGTTCAAAAGACTTGCCTGTTCATGGGAAGCATTCACACCAGCCCTTACCAGCAACAGCCCAGGAGATCACATGGTCGTGTTAACCAGATGCAGAGTGGCCCCCTGGTCTGCTGACCTCAGTCAACACAATAGACACTTTCTGCTGAATAGAATATGCTGATTTTGGGTGTTTACTGTCAACACTTTTCTGGGGGCGGACCCAGACACTTTTGTGAATTGAATTGAAGGCAAATATATGTTTTATAAAAATACTGATAACTAATTGTAACCAGATGACAGAAATGTACAACTATGAGATTCTTAAAAGGACAATTTTATTCATGGTTCAAGACTCAGCTGGTCGCTCTGTGGTGTTCTGGGACCGAACCCCGCTATTTAATAATATTGCAGACACAGGGTTTATGCTACAGACATAGTAAATTATTGTAATATGCCCAGAAGGCGGGTGTACCTCTGTGTAAATTTGGGTAAAAGTCCAATATTGGAAAACCAACCAAAAAGCGCAAAATGTTGTCATTTCTTAACCCAAGCTCTTAGAAACATCAGAGTTGGAACAGAGACCTACCCGAAGTGATATATGATGTGTATATGTAATTTCAACAAACTGTGTATCTGGGAAATATGTGTTTTGGATAAAATTGATTTTTCTAAGTGAAACAAAAAGGGAGGATCCTCTGACCCATGAACATACCTCATCACGATGACTCACAACTCAATTCCCCCAATCAAGGGAGAGAGGAGGACTTGGCCAATGATAAGTTGTGAGGGGCAGGCTTAGTTATACCCACGCACACACCCATTTTCAAAACACATAAAAAGAGACTGCTTTGGACAAGCAAGGCAATCACTTTCCATTTTCTTGCTTAATATTTTGCTGGACCAGACAATATCCAGAAGGACCATCTCCAGAACTTAGAATCCAAACTCCAGAACCTGTAGCAGAGAGGCCTAGTCCACAAACTGAATCCTTTTCATAGGCCTCAGCATCCAGAAAACCTAACCAAACTATTCAATAGCCGGGCGAGCTGTTTGATTGATTCTGGCCTAGAACCCTGTGCCAGAAACACCCAGAAAGCGGAGCTTTATCCAAAACCAGAGACCAGACCGCTGTGCAGTGCCAAGAACTTTTGCCAGAACCAGAGACCAGACCGCTGTGAAGTGCCGCTAGCAGACCCAGACCAGATCGCTGTGGGCAGAACCAGTACCAGAGAGAGCAAACCTGACCAGACCCTGACGGCCTATTTCAAATTTACAGTGTGAGTACTCAGCTAGAACTGTGCCAGAACCAATCTCTTAGTCTAAAATAATCTGATTCAAACCATTTTAACCTGTCCAGAACTGCATCATAGGAATTGTGTGTTCATTCTGTCATTTCAAAGCTGTAAAAGTGTCATTTTGTCATTCTGAAGTTTACTTAAATTTCGAAAAACTACCTCCACAAAATTGTCCATATTTTTTGATCCCTATGTGCTAGAGATTTAACTTTCATTTTAAAGCTAAGATCCTAGGCTTTCCAAGGAACCCAGAACCGACTTTCTACTCCTTATAGTTTTTCCGTAATCGCGCTCGACGCATTTGGAAAAAGTGCCGCGAATTGAAAACTAGCTCAAACTTCTTCACCTGTCAAAAATAGCTGCTTTTGCATGCACTGCTAAAATTGGTTTTCAACCTAATAATCCCTCATGAATAATTGGTAGTGTTGACTTGAACCAATCTTAAGTAGCTATCACCTACCCTGAACCTCCTATAGGGAATTAAAATCATTTTTAGCATATTTTCACTCCAGTACAAATCACATTCGAAATATTTATGCATATTTTAAAAGCATACCGGTTGCTCCAAGATTACTAGAATTTGAACTGAATCTGTCTTGCATTTGATTGTATTCCTGAAAATTGTGTGCTCCCCTTCCATCTCTTTTTACTGCACGGGGAGACATGGGGCATGAGCGGGGGGTGGGGGGGAAAGAAGGGAGACACGGGGCATGAGCGGGAGGTGGGGGGAAAGAAGGGAGACACGGGGCATGAGCAGGGGGGTAGGGTGGAAGAAGGGAGACACAGGGCGTGAGCGGGGGTGGTGGGGAAAGAAGGGAGAATTGGGGCATGAGCGGCGGGGTGTTGGGGAAAGAAGGGAGACACGGGGCATGAGCGGGGGGTGGGGGGGAAAGAAGGGAGACATGGGGCATGAGCGGGGGTTGGGGGAGAAGGGAGACACAGGGCATGAGCAGGAGTTGGGGGGGAAAGAAGGGAGACACGGGGAATGAGCAGGGTTGGGGGGAAATAAGGGAGACATGGGGCATGAGCGAGGGGTGGGGGGAAAGAAGGGAGACACGGGGCATGAGCGGGGGTTGGGGGAAAGAAGGGAGACACAGGGCATGAGCCGGGGGTGGGGGGGAAAGAAGGGAGACACGGGGCATGAGCGGGGGTTGGGAGGGGAAGAAGGTAGACACGGGGCATGAGCAGGGGGTGGGGGGGTCGAAAGAAGGGAGACTCGGGGGATGATCAAGGGGTAGGAGGAAAGAAGGGAGACACAGGGCATGAGCGGGGGGTGGGGGAAAGAAGGGAGACACGGGGCATGATCGGGGGGTGGGGGTGAACAGGGGAAACACGGGCCAAGAGCAGGGGGTGGCGGTGAACAAGGGGAGACACAGGGCATGAGCGGGGGGGTGGGGGGGAACACGAGGGTGACACAGGGCATGAGCGGGGGGTCGGGGGTAACACGACAGAGACTCGGGCATGAGCGGGGGATGAGGGGGACAGGGCAGACTCGGGGCATGAGCGGGGTGGGGGGAGACGGGGCATGAGCAGGGGGTGGGGGGGTACACGAGGGAGAGAGGGGGCATGAGCGGGGGTGTGGGGAACAGTGCAGACACGGGGCATGAGCGGAGGGTGGGGGGTACAGGAGGCACGGGGCATGAGCGGGGGGTGGGAGTACCTGAGGGAGAGAGACATGGGACATGAGTGGGGGGTGGGGGGTAACATGAGGGTGACACAGGGCATGAGCGTGGGATGGGGGAACAGGGCAGACACGGGGCATGAGCGAGGGTGGGATAACACGAGGGAGACACAGGGCATGAGCGGAGGGTGGGGGGAACACGAGGGAGACACATGGCATGAGCGGGGGGGTGGGGGATACATGAGGGAGACACGGGGCATGAGCGGGGGTGGGGGGAACAGGGCGGACACGCGGCATGAGCAGGGGGGTGGGGGGAAAAAAGGGAGACACGGGGCATGAGCGGGGGGTGGGGGAGGGGACAGGGGAGACACGGGGCATGAGCGGGGGGTGGGGGTGAACAGGGGAGACATGGGGCATGAACGGGGGTGGGGGGACAGGCGGGAGACACGGGGCACGAGCGGTGGGTGGGGGGTACAGGAGGGAGACACAGGGCATGAGCGGGGGTGGGGGTACAGGAGGGAGACACGAGGCATGAGCGGGGGTAGGGGGGAAGAAGGGAGACACGGGGCATGAACGAGGGGTGGGGGGAACAGGGGAGACACGGGGCATGACTGGGGGGTGAGGGGGTAGCAGGGAGACACGGGGCATGAGCAAGGGGTGGGGGGGACAGGGGAGACACAGGGAATGAGCGGGAGTGGGGGTGAACAGGGGAGACACGGGGCATTAACGGGGGGTGGGGGGACAGGAGGGAGACACCGGGCATGAGCGGTGGGTGGGGGGTACAGGAGGGAGACACAGGGCATGAGCGGGGGGTGGGGGTACAGGAGGGAGACACGGGGCATGAGCGGGGGGTGGGGAGGGTAAAGAAGGGAGACACGGGGTATGAGCGGGGGGTGGGGGGGAAAGAAGGGCGACACAGGGAATGAGCGTTGGGTGGGGGGGCGAAAAGGGAGACATGGGGCATGAGCGGGGGGTGGGGTGGAAAGAAGGGAGACATGGGGCATGAGCAGGGTGTGGGGGAAAAGAAGGGAGACACGGGGCATGAGCGGGGGAAAGAAGGGAGACATGGAGCATGAACGGGGGTGCGGGGGAAAGAAGGGAGACACAGGGCATGAACGGGGGGTGGGGGGGAAGAAGGGAGACAGGGGGCATGAGCGGGGGGTGGAAGGGAAAGAAGGGAGACACAGGGCATGAGTGGGGGGTGGGGGAAAGAAGGGAGACACGGGGCATGAGCGGGGGGGTGGGGGGGAAAGAAGGGAGACACGGGGCATGAGCGGGGGGTGGGGGGAAAGAAGGGAGACACGGGGCATGAGCGGGGGGTGGGGTGGAAGAAGGGAGACACGGGGCATGAGCGGGGGGTGGGGGGAAAGAAGGGAGGCATGGGGCATGAGCGGCGGGGTGGGGGGGAAGAAGGGAGACACAGGGCATGAGCCGGGGGTGGGGGGGAAAGAAGGGAGACACGGGGCATGAGCGGGGGTTGGGAGGGGAAGAAGGGAGACACGGGGCATGAGCAGGGGGTGGGGGGTCGAAAGAAGGGAGACTCGGGGGATGATCAAGGGGTAGGAGGAAAGAAGGGAGACACGGGGCATGAGCGGGGGGTGGGGGAAAGAAGGGAGACACGGGGCATGATCGGGGGGTGGGGGTGAACAGGGGAAACACGGGCCAAGAGCAGGGGGTGGCGGTGAACAAGGGGAGACACAGGGCATGAGCGGGGGGATGGGGGGGAACACGAGGGTGACACAGGGCATGAGCGGGGGGTCGGGGGTAACACGACAGAGACTCGGGCATGAGCGGGGGATGAGGGGGACAGGGCAGACTCGGGGCATGAGCGGGGGTGGGGGGGAGACGGGGCATGAGCAGGGGGTGGGGGGGTACACGAGGGAGAGAGGGGGCATGAGCGGGGGTGGGGGGAACAGTGCAGACACGGGGCATGAGCGGAGGGTGGGGGGTACAGGAGGCACGGGGCATGAGCGGGGGGTGGGAGTACCTGAGGGAGAGAGACATGGGACATGAGTGGGGGGGTGGGGGGTAACATGAGGGTGACACAGGGCATGAGCGTGGGATGGGGGAACAGGGCAGACACGGGGCATGAGCGAGGGTGGGATAACACGAGGGAGACACGGGGCATGAGCGGAGGGTGGGGGGAACACGAGGGAGACACATGGCATGAGCGGGGGGGTGGGGGATACAGGAGGGAGACACGGGGCATGAGCGGGGGGTGGGGGGAACAGGGCGGACACGCGGCATGAGCAGGGGGGTGGGGGGAAAAAAGGGAGACACGGGGCATGAGCGGGGGGTGGGGGAGGGGACAGGGGAGACACAGGGCATGAGCGGGGGGTGGGGGTGAACAGGGGAGACATGGGGCATGAACGGGGGGTGGGGGGACAGGCGGGAGACACGGGGCACGAGCGGTGGGTGGGGGGTACAGGAGGGAGACACAGGGCATGAGCGGGGGTGGGGGTACAGGAGGGAGACACGAGGCATGAGCGGGGGTAGGGGGGAAGAAGGGAGACACGGGGCATGAACGAGGGGTGGGGGGAACAGGGGAGACACGGGGCATGAGTGGGGGGTGAGGGGGTAGCAGGGAGACACGGGGCATGAGCAAGGGGTGGGGGGGACAGGGGAGACACGGGGAATGAGCGGGAGTGGGGGTGAACAGGGGAGACACGGGGCATTAACGGGGGGTGGGGGGGACAGGAGGGAGACACCGGGCATGAGCGGTGGGTGGGGGGTACAGGAGGGAGACACAGGGCATGAGCGGGGGGTGGGGGTACAGGAGGGAGACACGGGGCATGAGCGGGGGGTGGGGAGGGTAAAGAAGGGAGACACGGGGTATGAGCGGGGGGTGGGGGGGAAAGAAGGGCGACACAGGGAATGAGCGTTGGGTGGGGGGGCGAAAAGGGAGGCATGGGGCATGAGCGGGGGGTGGGGTGGAAAGAAGGGAGACATGGGGCATGAGCGGGGTGTGGGGGAAAAGAAGGGAGACACGGGGCATGAGCGGGGGAAAGAAGGGAGACATGGAGCATGAACGGGGGGTGCGGGGGAAAGAAGGGAGACACAGGGCATGAACGGGGGGTGGGGGGGAAGAAGGGAGACACGGGGCATGAGCGGGGGGTGGAAGGGAAAGAAGGGAGACACAGGGCATGAGTGGGGGTGGGGGAAAGAAGGGAGACACGGGGCATGAGCGGGGGGGTGGGGGGGAAAGAAGGGAGACACGGGGCATGAGCGGGGGGTGGGGGGAAAGAAGGGAGACACGGGGCATGAGCGGGGGGTGGGGTGGAAGAAGGGAGACACGGGGCATGAGCGGGGGGTGGGGGAAAGAAGGGAGGCACGGGGCATGAGCGGCGGGGTGTGGGGGAAGAAGGGAGACACGGGGCATGAGCGGGGGTTGGGGGGGGGAAAAAGGGAGACACGGGGCATGAGTGGGGGGTGGCGGGGGAAAGAAGGGAGACACAGGGCATGAGTGGGGGTTGGGGGGAAAGAAGGGAGACACGGGTCATGAGCGGGGGTGGGGGTAAATAAGGGAGACACGGGGCATGAGCGAGGGGTGGGGCGAAAGAAGGGAGACACGGGGCATGAGCGGGGGTTGGGGGGGAAGAAGGGAGACTCGGGGCATGAGCGGGGGGTGGGGGGGTGGAAAGAAGGGAGACACAGGGCATGAGCAGGGGGTGGGAGGAAAGAAGGGAGACACGGGGCATGAGCGGGGGTGGGGGGGAAAGAAGGGAGACACGGGGCATGAGCAGGGGGTGGGGGTGAACAGGGGAAACACGGGCCATGAGCAGGGGGTGGGGGTGAACAGGGGAGACACGGGGCATGAGCAGGGGTTGGGGGGAACACGAGGGAGACACAGGGCATGAGCGGGGGGTCGGGGGTAGCACGACAGAGACACGGGCATGAGCGGGGGTGGGGGGACACGGGGCATGAGCGGGGGGTGGGGGGCTACACGAGGGAGAGAGGGGGCATGAGCGGGGTTGGGGGCAACAGTGCAGACACGGGGCATGAGCAGAGGGTGGGGGGTACAGGAGGGAGACACGGGGCATGAGCAGGGGCTGGGGGGAACAGGGCAGGCATGGGGCATGAGCGGGGGGTGGGGAGTAACACGAGGGAGACACGAGGCATGAGCGGGGGGTGGCGAAACACGAGGGATACACGGGACATGAGTGGGGGAGGGGGGTACAGCAGGGAGACATGGGGCATGAGCAGGGGGTGGGGGGGACAGGGCAGACACGGGGCATGAGAGGTGAGGGGGGAAGAAGGGAGACACGGGGCATGAGCGGGGGGTGGAGTGGAACAGGGGAGACACGGGGCATGAGCGGGGGTGCGAGTGAACAGGGGAGACACGGGGCATGAGCGATGGTGGGGGTACAGGAGGGAGACACGGGGCATGAGTGGGGGGTGGGGGGGACAGGAGGGAGACACGGGGCATGAGCAGTGGGTGGGGGGTACAGGAGGGAGACACAGGGCTTGAGCGGGGGGTGGGGGTACAGGAGGGAGACACGGGGCATGAGCGGGGGGTGGGGAGGGTAAAGAAGGGAGAAACGGGGTATGAGCGGGTATGAGTGGGGGGTGGGGGGGAAAGAAGGGAGACACGGGGAATGAGCGTTGGGTGGGGGAAGAAGGGAGACATGGGGCATGAGCGGGGGGTGGGGGGAAAGAAGGGAGACATGGGGCATGAGCGGGGTGTGGGGGGGAAGAAGGGAGACACGGGGCATGAGCGGGGGAAAGAAGGGAGACACGGAGCATGAGCGGGGGTGCGGGGGAAAGAAGGGAGACACAGGGCATGAGCAGGGGGTGAGGGGGGAAAGAAGGGAGACACGGGGCATGAGTGGGGGTGGAAGGGAAAGAAGGGAGACACGGGGCATGAGTGGGGGGTGGGGGGAAAGAAGGGAGACACGGGGCATGAGCAGGGGTGGGGGGGAAAGAAGGGAGACACGGGGCATGAGCAGGGGTGGGGGGGAAAGAATGGAGACACGGGGCATGAGCGGGGGGTGGGGGGGAAGAAGGGAGACACGGGGCATGAGCGGGGGGTGGGGGGAAAGAAGGGAGACACGGGGCATGAGCGGCAGGGTGGGGGGGAAAGAAGGGAGACACGGGGCATGAGCGGGGGGTGGGCGGAAAGAAGGGAGACACGGGGCATGAGCGGGGGTTGGGGGGAGAAGGGAGACACAGGGCATAAGTGAGGGTTGGGGGGGAGAAGGGAGACACGCGGCATGAGCGGGGGGTGGGGTGGGGAAGAAGGGAGACACAGGGCATGAGTGGGGGTTGGGGGAAAGAAGGGAGACACGGGTCTTGAGAGGGGGTGGGGGGAAATAAGGGAGACACGGGGCATGAGCAAGGGGTGGGGGGGAAAGAAGGGAGACACGGGGCATGAGCGGGGGGTGGGGGGGAAGAAGGGAGACACGGGGCATGAGCAGGGGGTGGGGGGGTGGAAAGAAGGGAGACACAGGGCATGAGCAGGGGGTGGGAGGAAAGAAGGGAGACACGGGGCATGAGCGGGGGGTGGAGGGGAAAGAAGGGAGACACGGGGCATGAGCAGGGGGTGCGGTTGAACAGGGGAAACACGGGCCATGTGCAGGGGTGGGGGGGAAAGAAGGGAGACACGGGGCATGAGCAGGGCTTGGGGGAAAGAAGGGAGACACGGGGCATGAGCGGGGGGTGGGGTGGAAGAAGGGAGACACGGGGCATGAGCGGGGGGTGGGGGGAAAGAAGGGAGACACGGGGCATGAGCGGCGGGGTGGGGGGGAAAGAAGGGAGACACGGGGCATGAGCGGGGGGTGGGCGGAAAGAACGGAGACACGGGGCATGAGCGGGGGTTGGGGGGGAGAAGGGAGACACAGGGCATAAGCGGGGGTTGGGGGGGAGAAGGGAGACACGCGGCATGAGCGGGGGGTGGGGTGGGGAAGAAGGGAGACACAGGGCATGAGTGGGGGTTGGGGGGAAAGAAGGGAGACACGGGTCTTGAGAGGGGGTGGGGGAAATAAGGGAGACACGGGGCATGAGCAAGGGGTGGGGGGGAAAGAAGGGAGACACGGGGCATGAGCGGGGGGTGGGGGGGAAGAAGGGAGACACGGGGCATGAGCAGGAGGTGGGGGGGTGGAAAGAATGGAGACACAGGGCATGAGCAGGGGGTGGGAGGAAAGAAGGGAGACACGGGGCATGAGCAGGGGGTGGAGGGGAAAGAAGGGAGACACGGGGCATGAGCAGGGGGTGGGTTGAACAGGGGAAACACGGGCCATGAGCAGGGGGTGGGGGTGAACAGGGGACACACGGGGCATGAGCAGGGGTTGGGGGGAACACGAGGGAGACACAGGGCATGAGCGGGGGGTCGGGGGTAGCACGACAGAGACACGGGCATGAGCGGGTGGTGAGGGGGACAGGGCAGACATGGGGCATGAGCGGGGGTGGGGGGACACGGGGCATGAGCGGGGGGTGGGGGGTTACACGAGGGAGAGAGGGGGCATGAGCGGGGGGGTGGGGGGAACAGTGCAGACACGGGGCATGAGCGGAGGGTGGGGGGTACAGGAGGGAGACACGGGGCATGAGCGGGGGCTGGGGGGAACAGGGCAGGTATGGGGGATGAGCGGGGGTGGGGAGTAACACGAGGGAGACACGAGGCATGAGCGGGGGGTGGCAATACACGAGGGCTACATGGGGCATGAGTGGGGGGAGGGGGGTACAGCAGGGAGACATGGGGCATGAGCAGGGGGTGGGGGGAACAGGGCAGACACGGGGCATGAGCGGGGAGTTGAGGGGGGAAGAAGGGAGACACGGGGCATGAACGGGGCTGGGGGGAACAGGGGAGACACGGGGCATGAGCGGGGGGTGCGGGTGAACAGGGGAGACATGGGGCATGAGCGAGGGTGGGGGGTACAGGAGGGAGACACAGGGCATGAGCGGGGGGTGGGGGGAAAGAAGGGAGACACGGGGCATGAGCGGCATGGTGGGGGGGAAAGAAGGGAGACACGGGGCATGAGCGGGGGGTGGGCGGAAAGAAGGGAGACACGGGGCATGAGCGGGGGTTGGGGGGAGAAGGGAGACACAGGGCATAAGCGGGGGTTGGGGGGGAGAAGGGAGACACGCGGCATGAGCGGGGGGTGGGGTGGGGAAGAAGGGAGACACAGGGCATGAGTGGGGGTTGGGGGAAAGAAGGGAGACACGGGTCTTGAGAGGGGGTGGGGGGAAATAAGGGAGACACGGGGCATGAGCAAGGGGTGGGGGGGAAAGAAGGGAGACACGGGGCATGAGCGGGGGTTGGGGGGAGAAGGGAGACACAGGGCATAAGCGGGGGTTGGGGGGGAGAAGGGAGACACGCGGCATGAGCGTGGGGTGGGGTGGGGAAGAAGGGAGACACAGGGCATGAGTGGGGGTTGGGGGAAAGAAGGGAGACACGGGTCTTGAGAGGGGGTGGGGGGAAATAAGGGAGACACGGGGCATGAGCAAGGGGTGGGGGGGAAAGAAGGGAGACACGGGGCATGAGCGGGGGGTGGGGGGGAAGAAGGGAGACACGGGGCATGAGCAGGGGTGGGGGGGTGGAAAGAAGGGAGACACAGGGCATGAGCAGGGGGTGGGAGGAAAGAAGGGAGACACGGGGCATGAGCGGGGGGTGGAGGGGAAAGAAGGGAGACACGGGGCATGAGCAGGGGGTGCGGTTGAACAGGGGAAACACGGGCCATGTGCAGGGGTGGGGGGGAAAGAAGGGAGACACGGGGCATGAGCAGGGCTTGGGGGAAAGAAGGGAGACACGGGGCATGAGCGGGGGGTGGGGTGGAAGAAGGGAGACACGGGGCATGAGCGGGGGGTGGGGGGAAAGAAGGGAGACACGGGGCATGAGCGGCGGGGTGGGGGGGAAAGAAGGGAGACACGGGGCATGAGCCGGGGGTGGGCGGAAAGAAGGGAGACACGGGGCATGAGCGGGGGTTGGGGGGGAGAAGGGAGACACAGGGCATAAGCGGGGGTTGGGGGGGAGAAGGGAGACACGCGGCATGAGCGGGGGGTGGGATGGGGAAGAAGGGAGACACAGGGCATGAGTGGGGGTTGGGGGGAAAGAAGGGAGACACGGGTCTTGAGAGGGGGTGGGGGAAATAAGGGAGACACGGAGCATGAGCAAGGGGTGGGGGGGAAAGAAGGGAGACACGGGGCATGAGCGGGGGGTGGGGGGGAAGAAGGGAGACACGGGGCATGAGCAGGGGGTGGGGGGGTGGAACGAAGGGAGACACAGGGCATGAGCAGGGGGTGGGAGGAAAGAAGGGAGACACGGGGCATGAGCAGGGGGTGGAGGGGAAAGAAGGGAGACACGGGGCATGAGCAGGGGGTGGGTTGAACAGGGGAAACACGGGCCATGAGCAGGGGGTGGGGGTGAACAGGGGACACACGGGGCATGAGCAGGGGTTGGGGGGAACACGAGGGAGACACAGGGCATGAGCGGGGGGTCGGGGGTAGCACGACAGAGACACGGGCATGAGCGGGTGGTGAGGGGGACAGGGCAGACATGGGGCATGAGCGGGGGTGGGGGGACACGGGGCATGAGCGGGGGGTGGGGGGTTACACGAGGGAGAGAGGGGGCATGAGCGGGGGTGGGGGGAACAGTGCAGACACGGGGCATGAGCGGAGGGTGGGGGGTACAGGAGGGAGACACGGGGCATGAGCGGGGGCTGGGGGGAACAGGGCAGGTATGGGGGATGAGCGGGGGTGGGGAGTAACACGAGGGAGACACGAGGCATGAGCGGGGGGTGGCAATACACGAGGGCTACATGGGGCATGAGTGGGGGGAGGGGGGTACAGCAGGGAGACATGGGGCATGAGCAGGGGGTGGGGGGAACAGGGCAGACACGGGGCATGAGCGGGGAGTTGAGGGGGGAAGAAGGGAGACACGGGGCATGAACGGGGCTGGGGGGAACAGGGGAGACACGGGGCATGAGCGGGGGGTGCGGGTGAACAGGGGAGACATGGGGCATGAGCGAGGGTGGGGGGTACAGGAGGGAGACACAGGGCATGAGCGGGGGGTGGGGAGGACAGGAGGGAGACACGGGGCATGAGCGGTGGGTGGGGGGTACAGGAGGGGGACACAGGGCATGAGCGGGGGGTGGGGGTACAGGAGGGAGACAAGGGGCATGAGCCGGGGGTGGGGAGGGTAAAGAACGGGAGACACGGGGTACGAGCGGGGGGTGGGGGGGAAAGAAGGGAGACACGGGGCATGAGCTGGGTGTGGGGGGGGAGAAGGGAGACACGGGGCATGAGCGGGGGAAAGAAGGGAGACACGGAGCATGAGCGGGGGTGCGGGGGAAAGAAGGGAGACACAGGGCATGAGCGTTGGGTGGGGGGGAAGGAAGACATGGGGCATGAGCGGGGGGTGGGGGAGAAAGAAGGGAGACATGGGGCATGAGCTGGGTGTGGGGGGGGAGAAGGGAGACACGGGGCATGAGCGGGGGAAAGAAGGGAGACACGGAGCATGAGCGGGGGTGCGGGGGAAAGAAGGGAGACACAGGGCATGAGCGGGGGGTGAGGGGGAAAGAAGGGAGACACGGGGCATGAGCGGGGGGTGGAAGGGAAAGAAGGGAGACACGGGGCATGAGTGGGGGGTGGGGGGAAAGAAGGGAGACACAGGGCATGAGCGGGGGGTGGGGGGAAAAGAAGGGAGACACGGGGCATGAGCGGGGGGTTGTTGGGTGTCCTGACCCACGTTTGAGCTATCATGCTGCAACATTTGGTGCTGTGGGCTTAGAAAATCCAAGATGGCCAAAAAGCCCACATGTGCGCCAGAATCCAGGAGAACCACGCAGTTTGTGCGTACACCAAAATGGCTGTCTAACTTGCCACCCACCAGTGCGAGCATGATGGGCCAGGGTGCCATGAGTGGAATGGGTGCCAAAGGTAAAACAGCAGCACCTGTTAGCTCAAAAACGCTTTAAAATTACCTTTGGTTTCTCTGAATGCCAGCTCAAAATGCATATTTTCAAACATTGCAACATATCCAAAAATCTCATTGAACACCAGCGGACATCTGGCAGAATGAAGTATGTGTGCATACAAAATCTGGGAAGATGAAGAGCCCAAAACAATGTTCATAACAAAACTGGCTGAGCTATGCATGTCAGCAGCCTAACTGAAACTGGATTAAAACCACCAAAATCGAAATGTTTAAATTAACTGAGTGACCTACTTTTGAGTGTCACATAGTTTGTAACTGTTAAAATGTCATAGTTTTGAACTTAGAATCAGCATTCTAGCTGCATATGTAAAAATTGTATTGACTTAAACTGGGGAACAAAAAGTGACATTTTAGCTGAAACCTGGCTTAATGAAACTGAATTCTGCCTGACATCTAACCCCACAGGAGTTAAAACCTGCTCAGCCACTCTTCCCCTTGCCAAAAGGGGTTGTCACCCCTCTGATTAGATTAGGGGTGGAGCAGCTTGGGACTACAGGGAGGTGAACAAAGGCCTGTCCTGGACTCAGGCAAATGTTATATTGGGGCGTCGTAAAAGTGGCTTCCTCTTGGGAGAAGTGGGAGGAGAAGTGCCGCTGGGAGCCACCCGAGCTGGAGGTGGGGACAGGCAGAAGCTTCCCCCATGTGCTTTGGAACCTAAACCACACCCACCTGGGCGAGAGCATAATTTTAAAAAGATAGATAACTCAAAGTGCGGACTTGTCAGAATTATATAAGTAATATCATTATTTTTGTGATTTTTCTGTGAACATTTTGAGATGCGTTAGGACCCTGTGGTGTATTCTGGGGGGCTGCTAGCGGAAAATAGGGTCTCACTCCAAATGTCTGCAGGTTAAAAATCTGACACTTCATCAATTAATGTCCATACTCCTTGCGCACATGTGTGTAAATATGGGTAAATGTCCGATATTGCAAACCAGTTAAAAAGCGCAAAATGTTGTCAATTTTGAATGCAAGCCCCCAGGAAGATCAGAGGCGGACAAGCATGGACCATAAGGAATATATAATGTGCACATGTAATTTCAACAAATTGTATATCTGGGAAGGATGTATTTGAATCAAATATAGATTTGTGGGCAAACTGACCAGGGGAGGATCCTCTGACCCATAAAACCTACAGCATCACTCTGACTCACATTTCCTTCCCCCAATCATGGGAGAGGGGAAAATTGGGCCAATGACAAGTAGAGAGGGGCAGGCTTAGCTAGGCCCAGGCACACACCCATTTTCAAAACACATAAAAAGAGACTACTGGGACAGGTAGGGACATTCAAATCCAGTTGCTGCGGAGCGTTTTGACGGACCACACAACATCCAGAAGATACCAGTTCCAGACTGACTCCAGCTACATACTCCAGAACCTAGAACTTATACTTTAGAACCTAAATCAGAGGCCTAAAACCACAAGCTGAGTTCTATGCAGCAGGCCTCAAATCATTGCAAGCTACTCACAGCCGGGCGAGCTGCTTGAATCCCTTGCCAAGAACTTTTGCTAGGACCAGTGCAGAGATCCAGGAGCCGTGCAGAGACCGCTGTATCCGGACAGACCAGACCAGTGCCAGACCAGACCAGCAGAGCAGAGACCAGACGCTGTGCGCAGAGACCGTCCGTGGCGAGACCGGAACTGAAGTCCAAAACCTGACAGATCCGTGGCGCGACCCAGTCCTTCCAAATATATTGTGAGTACAGCTAGGACGGGGCAAAACCAAATCTCTTAGTTTAAAGTAATATAATTCAATCTATTTAACCTAAGTAGAACTGCCTCCTAACTGTCACCTGACATTTGTAAAGCTGCACCATTGTCATTTGTGAATTCTACAGCTGCAAAACTGTCACCTGTCATTTTGAGTTTACTTTAAATCCGAAAAACGACCTTTACAAAATCGTTCATATCTTTGGAACCGTGTGGGCAATCACGATTCACGCACTCGCGAATTTTACCGCGATTTGCGATTTGGTTAAAAATCCAGCCACGTGTAACTATCAGCAGTCATTTCTTTCCTTGCTAAAAATTTGTTTGCCTCTTAATCACCATCTCTGAATCATTGCTAAAGTGAGCCTGAACTCATCCC
Source organism: Ambystoma mexicanum (assembly GCF_040938575.1). Taxonomy (NCBI): domain Eukaryota; kingdom Metazoa; phylum Chordata; class Amphibia; order Caudata; family Ambystomatidae; genus Ambystoma; species Ambystoma mexicanum. The sequence goes on along the minus strand of NC_090932.1, from coordinate 286,233,611 downwards.
AAGTATCTCTCACTCACCCTGAACCTCCTAAAGGGAATTAAAAGCATTTCAGCATATTTCTGACTTCATTGCCACCACATTCAAAGCACTTGGGCCTGTGTTTTAAAACTCATACCGGTTTTCTCTAAGCTTGCTGGGGGGGAACTGAATTTCGTATTGTATTTGATTGCATTCCTGAGAACTGTGTGCTCCTCTTTCCATCTACTTCCATGTCTTACATTGCATAAGGGAGGGGGGTGAATTGCCAGAGAAAAGTGATTATATTATCTTTTGCTAAAATCATCTCAAGTATTTCTGTACTGACTTTTATTCCTCATTGCTTTTCCCTTGAAATCATACAAGTATTTTTGCTACTTGATCCATCCTATACTAACTCCTCATTGATTATAAAGAAGTGTGCTAGTGTCGGATTGCCCATTGTTGATTAACATTATATTTATAAGGGCGATGTCGATTATTAATTTATTATAAAAGCGTGGTATCTATATTTTGTCTTATTTCTCAAATAAACCTTTTAAACTTGCAAAACAGAACTACTTCTTGGCTCAGTGGGGTCAGGGGGATTCTAAGAGAGGGGTGTTATATAGGGGTAGTCATCCAGAACTCATGAACTGGACATAAAGATATATCAATAAGGGTTTCCATTCAGTATCCCAGACTAGGCATTGACTTAGCTGTAGTGTTGAATTGAATCTTCTTACAAAGTGGGGGCTCGTCCGGGATATTCTGGGTTAGGTTTACCATTTGTGCAGATTAAGACAGTGTGCCAGCTGACCAGATACACATATCCGGTCGGATCACCACGCTGTGTCACGCTGTAAAGCACTCCTCAAAGGAACGCTCTAAGGAAACGGTCTGTTTTGCAAAAATAAAATACAAACTTCTGTAAGTCAGGAAGGAACTCAAATTCCAGAATGACGACACTGGTAGACATCAAAATAGCCAGAGAGCACTTCTTACATAAGCTATTTGTGAGAGGTGAGTGGACTCATCAGGACCAAACGGTCTGGTTGCAGGCAATCACGCAACAGGTCACTGAAACAGGGTCAGATATATGGGGAGATCAGGGTCCCCTACATGTGGCCCTGAGTGAACTATATATGGCCCCTAAGGCCAAGGATTAGCACAACAAGATTGCCAGGGTAGCGGCATATTTATATTTACATATGGGAGCCATGCAGGACAAATGTGCTGAAGGCCAAGATCTGGCGAGTAGGCAACCAACTGCTGGCATTACAGAAGGCCCAATCTGATCTGGTCTCTTCTGAGCAGAGGCTGCAGAGGAGCCAGGAGTCAGAAAATGATAGTGGGCAGTATATCATTAAAATAAAAGAGGACATGGATATAGTGCAACAGGAGAAGGCTGACCAGGATACCAGATTTCTGGCCTTGCAGAAGGAGTACCAAGAAGGTTTGGACTCCCTTCTGCAGAGCCAGAAAAAGCTGGAGCAAAAACTGGACTTCAACAGGGCATGCACAGAACAGGTAGCCACCCTGCAAACTCGATTAGACAGAAAGAAAGAGGAAAGCAATAAATTGATTCTGAAAGACCTGGATACCCAGGCAGAGTTTGATCAGGAGCACCAGAAAGCTGGTGCCTTCCAAAGGCAAAGGGACGACCTGGCGGCACAGATGCAGGCTCTTAGTCAGGAAAGAACACCTTAGGCCAGGAAGTCTGCCACTTAAAAAGGAAAATGGAAGAAAATCACCTGGCCCTCCAGGGACTGGGTGACCTCCAAAAAGAACACAAGAACTTGTTAGAGCACACCAGGAGGGTGGAGGATGCTCTGGCAAGAAAGGAGCAGGCCAATAGGGACACAGCTCAGGAGGTAACCCTCCTGCAGCAGAGACTGGCCCAGTACTCCAGGACCAATCAGGAGGCACAGAGAGAAAATGAGTCTCTCTGTCAGCACAATGATAGGCTCCAGCAACAGGTAGCGATGCAGGAGAGTCGAGTAAGGCCTTAACTGAGGAACTGAAAGCGCAGGCTCTTGCATTGCAACAGGAAGTAGGGGCGGATAGAGATGAGGTTCGCTGGGAAAGAGAAACTCCTGAGCATAACCTCAGGAGCACTAGTACCAGAGGCCTTCATCTCTCCCAGTCCCTGGACTCTGCCACCCCCATGTCCCCTCGCGCACATGAGCCCAGGGCCACGGGGATGGCAGATTACTATCCAGCTAGAAGTATGGGGCTCATAGGCCAGTACCTCCCAGGAATGGATGGGCGGGCATCCGGGTATGGGCACCCAAGCACAGTGCAATTTAGTGGGGAACCCCAGGAGAGTAGGCCCATTAAGGGCATCCTGAAAGCTTCTGCCCAGTTAGGTCAGTGGGGGGGTACCCATCAAATCCTGGCAGCAAGGAGGAATCTGAAGACTCCTCTGAATGGCGCAGGACACAGGAGACCAGGTCCCCACATTCTGCCAGACATTCCCAGGCTCGCAGAATCCTGGAAAACCTGGAAGATCAGACAGGAACCTCTGGGAGCAGTGCCTCTGAGTCAGAGGATGAATGGACCAGGGTTACCCGAACCAAAAAGGCCAATAAGGCAAAAAGGGCCTTGCTTAAGGACCCATTGAAGCAAATAAAGGCAATAAGGAGTGTCATCACGCCTTATCATAAGAACGCCAAGTATTCTGTTTGGGAACACTTGGAGCTCTATGAGCAAATGATGGAGACTTTCCATTTGAAGGACAGCAGTAGCTGCATCCAGTACGTCAAATGGACATTCTCCCCAGAATACTCCAGTTTCTTTGCGGGGCTGGAGGACCAAAATCATTTAAGATGGTCCACCTATAAGGCGGCCATCTTGAAACATTTTTCTGTTCACAGAAATCCTCAAGAGGCTCGCAAGGCAGCCTACAATTTGCAATGTGGGGAGGATCAGGCCCCACAAGAGTTTGTGCAAGAATTAAAGCGTGCTTTTGCGCAGACCACCAGAAGGGTGCGCACAGACAGCAAAGAGTTTGTCAATACATTTTTCCATGCTCTCCCTAAATATAGAATGACCCAGCTCGTGAGAGATTTTCATGAGAAAAAATCTTTAGACTGGGTCATTAAACAGGATACCCGGATCTATGAGGTGCAGAAGCCTATCGAAAATAAAAATAACGCGCCGAAAAACCCCAAAACCAACAGCACCCCTGCTGCTGCCAAGCTGGCAGAGGTAAAGGTTGCCCCTGTTTTAGATTTGGAGATGGGGGGGCCTAAAAACCTGCCTGCACCAAATAATTCACAGCCCAGAAGGCCCTGGGGCCAGTCACAGACAGGGAGTCGAGGAGGTAGTCCCACAAATGGGGTCCCCGCTCCCCTGACTATGTAAGTCCCTGCTACAAGGGAAACCGACCAATCCTGGGTTATGTGTGGACTCCTCCAGCCCAAGGGGGGGGATCCAGCCAAGCACCTGACCCGGGGAACTTCCCTCCCAACTTCCCCCAGGAGGGCAGAAATTCACCAAATCCTGGGCAGAACGTTTTCCCCAGGTATCCACCCAATTTCCAGCCCCAAAATCATCCATCCTTCTTTCCCCAATTCCCTGAGCCCAGATAACCTAATCAGGGAGAGGGGAGGCCAAGGGTGGAGGGGTACCAAAATCTTCCCAACCAGGGGTACTACCAGAGAAGGGATAGCTACCCTTCCCGGGATCAGCCCAGGGGAGAAAATAGAGCCCCGTATCAGCCTGAGCGGGTTCCACAACTTGAGCGCCAGGTCCAAAATATGGCACGAGATCTGGGTCACATACTGAGGGCTCAACAGAACCCTCAGATGAGCATGCCACCGCAGAATGCCCCAAACTCTGGACCTGGTGCTCCAGAACAATGACGGGGGCAGCACCCCGATAACACACCGGTTCCCAGGGAGGAGGCACAAGGGGAAGGGGGGTGTAAAGCCTTGGAGGAAGCTTCCTTCCCAACTTGTAAACAGCCCCTGGAAAACCAGGAACCGGAAACAAAATCTCCTACCCCTGAAAGCCTGCCTCCCAAGGAGCAGAGGGGGGGTAGGAGAAACAAAGGACCCAAACAGACCCACTTTGTGGAGGAGGTACAGGTCTTCCAATTTGAGGGAGAGGGATCCTCAGAGGATCCTGGGGAAAGGATCTTCTCCTTTAGAGATGGGGGAACTCCTCCCAAGGAAAAATGGGTCCCAAGGGATGCCAATTCAGACTGGGGAGATATGGAGACTGAGCTACCGCCGCCCATCATCTCATCCCAGAACCCACAATGCCGAAATCCCCTGGTTCAAACCCATCCTGATGACTGCCTCCAAAAAGGGCGGGGCGGCCCAGAACCGGAACCAGGGGAACCCACAATGGCTCTTCTCTCCAGTTGCCAACTTTTTCTTTCAGATTCCCAAGGCTCTCCACAGAATTCTGCCCAAATCTCTTCGCTAGCAATGTCCAAAACCAGAAAATTAGCCCACCAGTTGTCCAGAAATGTGCATTATCTGTGCCCCCTTGAAGAGAAGGAGGGAAGATACTATGCCCCGGTACAAGTACAGGGGCAGGGTACAATTTTGGCACTGGTGGACACTGGATCCCAAGCTACCCTTCTGTCCAAAAGGGCCTTTGAGGAACTAAATGCAGGAAGGGGGGAGAATTACCGTATTCCTCTCACCTCTCTTCCTGGACAACTGCAGAACTTTGACGGGAAGGAGATTCCCGTTGAGGGGACTTCAGACTTGGACATTAAAATTGGGCGACACAAGGTGAAACACCCGGTCATAGTAGTGACTCCAGAGGGCACCCCTTGTTTACTAGGGAATGACCTCCTGAGAAGGTTGTCACCCCTAATAGATTGTGTAAACAAGGTCCTCTGGACCCAGACTAGCCGACCAATAAAATTAAAACAGAGTGTCAACGATGTTAGTTTAAACGGCACCTGCCACATGGTTGAACAAAAATCTGACCAAGTAGAATTTCACTTCCAGAACAACCAAACTCCAGACGTGACAGTAATAGCAGTAGGACAACGGACTGGTGATGGGGGGTCCTCTCTATTTATGAAAATCAACCTTCCTTCCAGTTTAAGGTGGTATTCCACACTGGAAGGAAACACCCTGAAATTCTTTACTAATCCACAATCAGAAACTCCCACTCCTATAGTCCAGAAAGATGTGAAATCAGCTCAGAGCCTGGCTGATATTCAGCAAATTGGAGAGCAGTTGTTCATCCCTGTTCAGTTAAATGATGGCAAGGACTCTGTTCTCGCTCGAGTGTGCGTGAACAACGGTAAGAGCTTCATCAGCGAAGCCATGTTCCGCCAACTCCCAAAAGATCCAGCCATTCCCACATTCAAACTGATAGACAAAAGGGAAATGGACCTGGAAGCACCTAATTCCAAACATCTCCTGCCAAGCAGGTTTATGCTCAAATTGGCAACAAGAGCATAGTCCATAATTGTTGGGTCGTGCGAGACGTCACTGCAGCCTTTTACTTAGGCAGTGACATTCTCAATCGCTTTGCCATTAGTTTGGACCTAATAAACTTCAAAGCTTGGTCCCGATTAGCGGATAATCCCATGGGCTTTGATGATCCAGAAAAAGCATTTAGGTCAGCTCAATTGCTACCTTATGCAGTTGAAATTCAGATCAAAGAGGAAGTCACCATCCCAGAAAGGACCCGACAATTCTCCCTGGAAGTGAAAGTTAAAAGAGGACAAAAATTGAAAAACCCTGATGCTTATATCCATCTAGATGCTTCTCTCCAACAGCAAGGGTTAGGGGTAAACCCAACACCATTAGTCAACATAGAACATGACACCATTCCAATAGAGGTGGATAACAGCGACTTAAAGAGTATTACTCTAGCCGCAGGCACCATTATTGGAATGGCGATTGATGACCGACATTTCTCCATTGATTTAGGAAATTAACTGTTAGGACCAATCCCCAAGGACTGTTTTGACAGTGACAGTGAGGACAATACAACACCAGACAGGATTTTCACCCGGCATGGGGGGAACTTCCTGGTGTACACGTCTTGCCCTTATGGTAAGGAAGATGTGACTTGTGACTTCAGGAGGGATGGGGTGATTTTCCAGGTCCATGAGGGCTGCCTTTCCCACCTGAAGCCTCCAGTCCAAATCAGCACTCTGACCAGGGACTTCTCCACCCAGCTGGAGGAGGCCGCTGAGATAGCCAAGCCAGAAGTCTTTCCAGGCTTCAGGCAGATGGTGGAAGAGAGGGTCAACCTAGCTGATGCCTGCGTGACTCTGGAACAGAAGCAAGAGTTGAAACAAGTTTTCTTGGATTTCCAAGATCTCTTTGCGGTAGACTCATATGACTGTGGTCGCACCGACATCCACACGACAACAATTCCCACAGACCCTGGCATGACTCCAGTGTTTGTGAAGCAATATCGCTTGCCTCTCGCATCCATGGAGTCCATTTCTGAAATAATTAAGAACCTTGAGTCCCGGGGAATAATCTGTCCAGTACACAGCACCTTCAATAATCCGGTGCTGGGAATATTGAAGCCAAACGGCCAGTGGAGACTCTGCGCCAACCTTAGGGAGCTCAACAAATGGGTCCATACTTCCCGATGGCTTCTGCCCTACATTGACCAAGGGCTGGCCCAGATTCAAGGGTCACAAGTATTCACTTCACTACAATAGACCTGACCAATGGATACTGGACCGTGCCTGCCAGTAGGGAGGACGAATACAAACTGGCTTTTACCTTTGGGGGCCAGCAGTACACATGGACCCGGACTCCCTTCGGATACCTCAACTCCGGCAATGAATTCAACATTTTCCTACATAAGGCCATGCCCGACCTGGGTGCGAGGGGTAACCTGGCTTATGTAGATGATGTCCTCATCAAAAGTTCATCTGTGGAGGAACACATAGCAGTGATCCGTTATGTTCTGACACAGTTGAGGGCCGCCGGAGCAAAACTTTCCTTTCAGAAAGCACAGTGGTGTAGAACCCGTGTTAATTTCTTGGGGCATGAGATTACTCCTCAGGGTCTCTGTCCCCAAGAAAAGAAAGTGGAAGCACTCCAGAAACTGAAAGACCCCACAACTCTGCGGGAACTAAGGAGCCTCCTTGGACTGACTAATTACAGCAGAAAGTTAATTGAGGGCTACGCAGAGATCACTAGACCCCTGATTCATCTCCTGAAAGGGGGGGGTCAAGTGGGAATGGGGTCCAGAACAATCCGAGGCGGTAAGACAACTCAAAAGAAGCCTCTCACAAGCGCCTTGCCTAGCTTACCCTGTCAGAAACAAGGAGTTTTTCCTGGAGACAGGGTTCTCTAATATGTGCTTGATGGCAGTATTATACCAAAAGCATGACAAGGTCAATAAAGTAATCTCCTATGCGAGCAAAACTTTATCCTCTGTGGAGGAAAAATTCAACCATTGTGAGAAGGCACTCCTGGCAACGGTGTGGGCATTGAAGAATTACTGCCCGTTTATCCAGGGGGAACACATCATAGTGGAGACTCCACACCAGCCTCTGCAATATCTCCAAAGTGACAGAATCCGGGCCGGAAATGTGAGTAATTCCCGAATTACTTCCTGGATTCTGTCAATGCAAGGCTTTCCTGTGGAGGTCAGATATGGCCAAAACAAGAAGAGTCCCCTCGCGCAAGGTCTGGCTGACTTGCATGATTGTGCCAGAGAAAACTGTCTCGAGGACGAAAGTCTAAAAATCAAGGACAACATGGAGGCATACCTTAATTCCCCACACAAAGTCTTTGAAGAAGACAAGTGTGAGGGAATGCCCACTGTCTATGTGGATGGAAACTCGTACCATGTTGACAACAACGGGGAGAAAGAACTGGTGGCCGGCGTAGGGAATGCCTGGGTGAAGGAGTTTCCAGAACCCTCCGCTGGATACAAAATTGGTCCCCGAAGTAGTCCGGTGGCAGAGTTGATGGCTATGCATCAGGCCATCCTCACTGCTGTCCAACATCAACTCCACGAACTGGTCATAATCACTGATTCGGATTATGTACGGAACGGGTTCGTGGAGCACCTGGTTAATTGGAAAACCAGAGGCATGTCATGTGCTAATAACAAACCCTTGAAACAGGGGAAGTTAATCCCAAACATTGATGATCTGGTCACATCGAATGGGATGACCATCTACTGGAAGAAGATCAAGGGTCATTCCAAAGTAGAGGGACCAGACAAAACTGGAAATGACTTAGCTGATCAGCTGGCCAAAACCGGTGCCATCCAAGGGGATCTAATCGAAATATAGTCCCTGTTGGGGGAAATCAAGGTCACTGCTATCACTAGGTCCCAGACAAGTGCCCACAATGATCTTTCAACTGCACAGTGGAGTAAGGAGACCCCTGATGCTGATTTAATTACAGCTCAGAAGGGGGATCCAATTATTGGTAAGTTGTACCAACACCTTGAGGACCCTGAGAACTTTCCCCTGACGGATACTGATTACATTGGGAAAGAGGACCTAAGAGTGTTGATGAAATGTCCAAAAATGTTCCGAATCCAAGACGGTTTGTTTGTAAGGAAATCCCAAGCTGGCCATGATCAGTGGGTGGTTCCTACCTCATTCCGAAGCCTGATGTTAAGTCATGCGGCCACCGCCGGTCATAAGAGGTTTCACACAACACTGGAAATCTTAAGAGAGGTTGCATACTGGCCACACATGGGGCAGGACCTCAACCAATACTTGAAGGGGTGTCTTGTGTGTGCACAATTTCAGCCATCATCCCTCACACACCGTGCGCCTCTCCAAAAGAGGGGGATGACACTGCAATGGTCAGATTTGCAAATCGACTTTGTAGGCCCTGTGATTCGCTCTGCTAGAGGAAACAAGTACATGTTGACCGTTACATGCTTGTTTACCAAGTGGGTGGAATGTCTCCCAGCCCCAAATTGCAAGGCAGAAACTGCAGCTGCCCTGATGATTAACCACATCTTTTCCCGTTTTGGTCTACCTCAAAGGATTGAGTCAGACAGAGGTAGCCACTTCACCAGTGAAGTAATGACAAAGATGTGGGAGATACTGGGGGTTAAAAGGAAGCTACACATTGCTTACAGGCCAGCTTCTTCTGGAGCAGTGGAGAGATACAACCGAACCATTGTGAGCATATTAAAGAAGTTTGTGGCAGATTCTGGGCCAAGTTGGGATATCCGATTACCTCTGGTCCTAATGGCCATCAGATCTACCCCTTCATCTGCAACCAAAATGTCACCATTTGAGTTGATGACTGGACGCAAGATGGTGCTTCCCCAGCATTTGCTCTACAGAACCCAAGAGCAAACATTGATAAATGCCTCCACAACTCATGAGTATGTGGAGAATTTAAGGAAACACCTTCAACATGCTTTTGCCTATGCTCAGCGGAATCTAGAAAGATCAGCCGAGAGTATGAAGACCCACTATGACCTGAAAACTTCCAGGAAGGAATATCAGGTGGGGGACCGGGTCTATTTATACAACTTCCAAAGGAACCAGGCCAAACAGCGAAAATTCTTGCCTACATGGAAGGGACCGTTTGAAATTATAGACAAGATCTCCCCTGTGGCCTACAAGATCCGCATCCCCAAAGGCGGTTTGGCAGAGGGGGAAGACAAGTGGGTCCACATAAACCAGTTGAAGAGTTGCCATCCCAGGCACACTTTGCAGCAACTGGAGGAGTCCTCTGTAATCCCAGAGGGTACCGCTCCAGAGTAATTCAGTTCCAACCCTAAAATATCCTACATATAGCCTATCAAATTCTGTGTTTCTCAAGTTTATGTGTTCCTGTTGCTTAATTTAAAAAAATGTGCATGTTCATATCTGTTGAGTTCTAAAATATATATGCCACCCCACTATATCAATGGTGGGGGAGAAATGTCCATGAATAGGTATTGCCACTTTTTCCGTTGTCGTCCTAGGAGAAAGAAAACCTGGAGACTGGCCAAGGAGGACGATCCGGAGACCGGGAGCAGAGACCCGAGTGGCTCGGGGTACCGCCCAATATTCCCATCAGGACCGGCGAGGAGAACCAATCGATCAGTACCGGATGAGAGGAAAAGATGCTGAACTGTGTCATTTGCAGAATTGGAAGAAGATTATGCGGACATACCAGTGCGTGGGTCAAAACCTTCTGTGCACTCGACTCCCCATCGACTCAAATTCAAAGTGCAGTCGTGTGGGGGGGCCTTGTTGGGTGTCCTGACCCACGTTTGAGCTATCATGCTGCAACATTTGGTGCTGTGGGCTTAGAAAATCCAAGATGGCCAAAAAGCCCACATGTGCGCCAGAATCCAGGAGAACCACGCAGTTTGTGCATACACCAAAATGGCTGTCTAACTTGCCACCCACCAGTGCGAGCATGATGGGCCAGGGTGCCATGAGTGGAATGGGTGCCAAAGGTAAAACAGCAGCGCCTGTTAGCTCAAAAACGCTTTAAAATTACCTTTGGTTTCTCTGAATGCCAGCTCAAAATGCCTATTTTCAAACATTGCAACACATCCAAAAATCTCACTGAACACCAGCGGACATCTGGCAGAATGAAGTATGGGTGCATACAAAATCTGGGAAGATGAAGAGCCCAAAACAATGTTCATAACAAAACTGGCTGAGCTATGCATGTCAGCAGCCTAACTGAAACTGGATTAAAACCACCAAAATCGAAATGTTTAAATTAACTGAGTGACCTACTTTTGAGTGTCACATAGTTTGTAACTGTTAAAATGTCATAATTTTGAACTTAGAATCAGCATTCTAGCTGCATATGTAAAAATTGTACTGACTTAAACTGGGGAACAAAAAGTGACATTTTAGCTGAAACCTGGCTTAATGAAACTGAATTCTGCCTGACATCTAACCCCACAGGAGTTAAAACCTGCTCAGCCACTCTTCCCCTTGCCAAAAGGAGTTGTCACCTCTCTGATTAGATTAGGGTTGGAGCAGCTGGGGACTACAGGGAGGTGAACAAAGGCCTGTCCTGGACTCAGGCAAATGTTATATTGGGGTGTCGTAAAAGTGGCTTCCTCTTGGGAGAAGTGGGAGGAGAAGTGCCGCTGGGAGCCACCCGAGCTGGAGGTGGGGACAGGCAGAAGCTTCCCCCATGTGCTTTGGAACCTAAACCACACCCACCTGGGCGAGAGCATAAATTTAAAAAGATAGATAACTCAAAGTGTGGACTTGTCAGAATGATATAAGTAATATCATTATTTTTGTGATTTTTCTGTGAACATTTTGAGATGCGTTAGGACCCTGTGGTGTATTCTGGGGGGTTGCTAGCGGAAAATAGGGTCTCACTCCAAATGTCTGCAGGTTAAAAATCTGACACTTCATCAATTAATGTCCATACTCCTTGCGCACATGTGTGTAAATTTGGGTAAATGTCCGATATTGCAAGCCAGTTAAAAAGCGCAAAATGTTGTCATTTTTGAATGCAAGCCCCCAGGAAGATCAGAGGCGGACAAGCATGGACCATAAGGAATATATAATGTGCACATGTAATTTCAACAAATTGTATATCTGGGAAGGATGTATTTGAATCAAATATAGATTTGTGGGCAAATTGACCAGGGGAGGATCCTCTGACCCATAAAACCTACAGCATCACTCTGACTCACATTTCCTTCCCCCAATCATGGGAGAGGGGAGAATTGGGCCAATGACAAGTAGAGAGGGGCAGGCTTAGCTAGGCCCAGCCACACACCCATTTTCAAAACACATAAAAAGAGACTGCTGGGACAGGTAGGGACATTCAAATCCAGTTGCTGCGGAGCGTTTTGCCGGACCACACAACATCCAGAAGATACCAGTTCCAGACTGACTCCAGCTACATACTCCAGAACCTAGAACTTATACTTTAGAACCTAAATCAGAGGCCTAAAACCACAAGCTGAGTTCTCTGCAGCAGGCCTCAAATCATTGCAAGCTACTCACAGCCGGGCGAGCTGCTTGAATCCCTTGCCAAGAACTTTTGCTAGGACCAGTGCAGAGATCCCGGAGCCGTGCAGAGACTGCTGTATCCGGACAGACCAGACCAGTGCCAGACCAGCAGAACAGAGCCCAGACGCTGTGCGCAGAGACCGTCCGTGGCGAGACCGGAACCTAAGTCCAAAACCTGACAGATCCGTGGCGCGACCCAGTCCTTCCAAATATATTGTGAGTACAGCTATGACGGGGCAAAACCAAATCTCTTAGTTTAAAGTAATATAATTCAATCTATTTAACCTAAGTAGAACTGCCTCCTAACTGTCACCTGTCATTTGTAAAGCTGCACCACTGTCATTTGTCAATTCTGCAGCTGCAAAGCTGTCACCTGTCATTTTGAGTTTACTTTAAATCCGAAAAACGACCTTTACAAAATTGTTCATATCTCTGGAACCGTTTGGGCTACGAACTTGGTTTAACTTTCCTCTGAAAGCTTAGAATCGAAGCTTTCCAACAAGCCTAGAAACGACTTCCTACTCCTTATACTTTTTCCGCAATCATGATTCACGCACTCGCGAATTTTACCGCGATTTGCGATTTGGTTAAAAATCCAGCCACGTGTAACTATCAGCAGTCATTTCTTTCCTTGCTAAAAATTCGTTTGCCTCTTAATCACCATCTCTGAATCATTGCTAAAGTGAGCCTGAACTCATCCCAAGTATCTCTCACTCATCATGAACCTCCTAAAGGGAATTAAAAGCATTTCAGCATATTTCTCACTTCATTGCCACCACATTCAAAGCACTTGGGCCTGTGTTTTAAAACTCATACCGGTTTTCTCTAAGCTTGCTGGGGGGGAACTGAATTTCGTATTGTATTTGATTGCATTCCTGAGAACTGTGTGCTCCTCTTTCCATCTACTTCCATGTCTTACATTGCATAGGGGAGGGGGGTGAATTGCCAGAGAAAAAGTGATTATATTATCTTTTGCTAAAATCATCTCAAGTATTTCTGTACTGACTTTTATTCCTCATTGCTTTTCCCTTGAAATCATACAAGTATTTTTGCTACTTGATCCATCCTATACTAACTCCTCATTGATTATAAAGAAGTGTGCTAGTGTCAGATTGCCCATTGTTGATTAACATTATATTTATAAGGGCGATATCGATTATTAATTTATTATAAAAGTGTGGTATCTATATTTTGTCTTATTTCTCAAATAAACCTTTTAAACTTGCAAAACAGAACTACTTCTTGGCTCAGTGGAGTCAGGGGGATTCTAAGAGAGGGGTGTTATATAGGGGTAGTCATCCAGAACTCATGAACTGGACATAAAGATATATCAATAAGGGTTTCCATTCAGTATCCCAGACTAGGCATTGACTTAGCTGTAGTGTTGAATTGAATCTTCTTTCAGGGTGGGGGGAAAGAAGGGAGACACGTGGCATGAGCGGGGGTGGGAGGGAAAGAAGGGAGACACGGGGCATGAGCGGCGGGGTGGGGGTGAAAGAAGGGAGACACGGGCATGAGCGGGGGGTGGGCGGAAAGAAGGGAGACACGGGGCATGAGCGGGGGTTGGGGGGAGAAGGGAGACACAGGGCATGAGCGGGGGTTGGGGGGGAAAAGGGAGACACACGGCATGAGCGGGGGTTCAGGGGGGAAAGAAGGGAGACACAGGGCATGAGTGGGGTTGGGGGGAAAGAAGGGAGACACGGGTCATGAGCGGGGGTGGGGGGAAATAAGGGAGACACGGGGCATGAGCGAGGGGTGGGGGGAAAGAAGGGAGACACGGGGCATGAGCGGGGGTGGGGGGGAAGAAGGGAGACACGGGGCATGAGCGGGGGGTGGAAAGAAGGGAGACACAGGGCATGAGCAGGGGGTGGGAGGAAAGAAGGGAGACACGGGGCATGAGCGGGGGGTGGGGGAGAAAGAAGGGAGACACGGGGCATGAGCAGGGGCTGGGGGTGAACAGGGGAGACACGGGGCATGAGCAGGGGTTGGGGGGAACACGAGGGAGACACAGGGCATGAGCGGGGGGTCGGGGGTAGCGCACAAAGACACGGGCATGAGCAGGGGGTGAGGGGGACAGGGCAGACACGGGGCATGAGTGGAGGTGGGGGGACACAGGGCATGAGCGGAGGGTGGGGGGTACACGAGGGAGAGAGGGGGCATGAGCGGGGGTGTGGGGAACAGTGCAGACACGGGGCATGAGCGGAGGGTGGGGGTACAGGAGAAAAATACGGGGCATGAGCTGGGGGGAACAGGGCAGGCATGGGGCATGAGCGGGGGGTGGGGAGTAACACGAGGGAAACACGGGGCATGAGCGGGGGGTGACGAAACACGAGGGATACACGAAGGGGGTACAGCAGGGAGGCATGAGCGGGGGGTGGGGGAACAGGGCAGACACGGGGCATGAGCGGGGAGGTGGGGGGAAGAAGGGAGACACAGGGCATGAGCGGGGGGCGGGGGGGGAACAGGGGAGACACGGGGCATGAGCGGGGGGTGGGGGGTACAGGAGGGAGACACGGGGCATGAGCAGGGGATGGGGGTACAGGAGGGAGACACGGGGCATGAGCTGAGGGAGGGGGGGAGAAGGGAGACACGGGGCATGAGCGGGAGGTGGGGGGAAAGAAGGGAGACACGGGGATGAGCGGCGGGGTGGGGGAAAGAAGGGAGACACGGGGCATAAGCAGAGGGTGGGGGGAAAGAAGGGAGACACGGGGCATGAGCAGGGGTTGGGGGGAGAAGGGAGACACAGGGCATGAGAGGGGGTTGGGGGGGAAAGGGAGACACGGGGCATGAGCGGGGGGTTGAGGGGAAAGAAGGGAGACACGGGGCATGAGCGGGGGTGGGGGGAAAAGAAGGGAGACATGGGGCATCAGCGGGTGGTGGGGGGGAAAGAAGGGAGACACAGGGCATTAGTGGGGGTTGGGGGGAAAGAAGGGAGATACGGGGCATGAGCGGGGGTGGGGGGAAAGAAGGGAGACACGGGGCATGAGCGAGGGGTGGGGGGAAAGAAGGCAGACACGGGGCATGAGCAGGGGTTGGGGGGGAAAGAAGGGAGACACAGGGCATGAGCGGGGGTGGAGGGGAAAGAAGGGAGACACGGGGCATGAGCGGGGGTGGGGGGGAAGAAGGGAGACACGGGGCATGAGCGGGGGGTGGGGGGAAGAAGGGAACACTGGGCATGAGCGGGGGGTGGGGGGGTGGAAAGAAGGGAGACACGGGGCATGAGCAGGGGGTGGGAGGAAAGAAGGGAGACACGGGGCATGAGCGGGGGCTGGGGGGGAAAGAAGGGAGACACGGGGCATGAGCGGGGGATGGGGGTGAACAGGGGAAACACGGGCCATGAGCAGGGGGTGGGGGTGAACAGGGGAGACATGGGGAATGAGCGGGGGTTGGGGGGAACACGAGAGAGGCACAGGGCATGAGCGGGGGGGTCGGGGGTAACACGACAGAGACACGGGCATGAGCGGTGAGGGGGACAGGGCAGACACGGGGCATGAGCGGGGGTGGGGGGACACGGGGCATGAGCAGGGGGTGGGAGGAAAGAAGGGAGACACGGGGCATGAGCGGGGGGTGGGGGGGAAAGAAGGGAGACACGGGTCATGAGCGGGGGATGGGGGTGAACAGGGGAAACACGGGCCATGAGCAGGGGGTGGGGGTGAACAGGGGAGACATGGGGAATGAGCGGGGGGTGGGGGGGAACACGAGAGAGACACAGGGCATGAGCGGGGGGGTCGGGGGTAACACGACAGAGACACGGGCATGAGCGGTGAGGGGGACAGGGCAGACACGGGGCATGAGCGGGGGTGGGGGGACACGGGGCATGAGCAGGGGGTGGGAGGAAAGAAGGGAGACAAGGGGCATGAGCGGGGGGTGGGGGGAAAGAAGGGAGACACGGGGAATGAGCGGGGGGTGGGGGTGAACAGGGGAATCACGGGCCATGAGCAGGGGCTGCGGGTGAACAGGGGAGACCCGGGGCATGAGCGGGGTGTGGGGGGGAACACGAGGGAGACACGGGCATTAGCGGGGGGTGGCGGAACATGAGGGAGACACGGGGCATGAGTGGGGGGAGGGGGGTACAGCAGGGAGACATGGGGCATGAGCGGGGGGTGGGGGGTACAGGAGGGAGACACGGGGCATGAGCGGGGGGTGGGGAGAGATGGGAGACACAGGGCATGAATAGGGGGTTGGAGGGAAGAAGGGAGACACAGGCCAGGAGCGGGGGGTGGGGGGGAGAAGGGAGGCATGGGGCATGAGCGGGGGGTGGAGGGGGAAAGAAGGGAGACACGGGCATGAGCAGGGGGTGGGGGGGAAGAAGGGAGGCAAGGGGAATGAGTGGGGGGTGTGGGGGAAGAAGGGAGACACGGGGCATGAGCCGGGGGTGGGGGGAGAAGGGAGACACGGGGCATGAGCAGGGTGTGGGGGGAAAGAAGGGAGACACAGGGCATGAGCGGAGGTGGGGGGAAGAAGGGAGACAGACACGGAGCATGGGCGGGGGGTGAGGGTGAACAGGGGAGACACGGGCCATGACCGGGGGTGGGCGAAAAGGTGGAGGACAGACACGGAGCATGAACGGGGGGTGGGGGTGAACAGGGGAGACACGGGGCATGAGCGGATTGGGGGGAACGGGAGGAAAACACAGGGCCTGAGCTTACTATGCAGGTGGCAGAGCCCGCTCCTCAAATGATAAACAAAGATGGCGGGCGTCTCTCAAAATACGACACACTGCACGCTTCACCACAGCCAATGAGAGGGCACGTCAGATGTCCGCGGACATCACATAAGCCGCTTGCCCAATCCCCGTCCTGTCCGCGGAGCGAACAGGGAAGTGTGTCCGCATAGCTTATTCTGACCTACTTTTTGGTCATTTTTTAAAAAACTACTGGACGGATTTTCACCAAATTTGCAAAAGCACACTTTCAGGACCAAGCCGCTGCTCCTGGTCCAAATTTGGTGAAAATCCATCCAACGGTTTGGGCTGTACGCGTGAGCAAAGTTTTTTTCCCATTCAGATAATGGGGAAAAAAGTTTTTGGGACCCCCCTATAACTTTGCCCCCCCCTGGACCAAACCTTACCAAACTTTGCAAAAAAAATCAGAGTGGGCCATATACTTTTTTATTTAAAGTTTGGTGTGGATTCATCTAGGGGGAGCGAAGCTATAAGCCGCCCAAAAAGTGCTCTTCCTATGGAAACAGCAACTTAACCATAACTACATGGCCACTACCGTGGCCATGTAATATATATATATATATATATATATATATATATATATATATATATATATATATATATATATATATATTCAGTGAAAAAACTTTGTTAAAGTGACGTTATGGTTCAAAGTAATTGCTTAATGCACTAATTAGCTCATGATATTTATCCCAATGATCCTTGACAGTTTTTGGTCAGCATTATAAGAATCCCTTGTACAGAGTTTTTATGAAAAGTAAATGCACATGTGATGTCATCAGTGATGTCATCAATGACATTTGTGATGTCATCTTTGATGTCCTGGGTGTTAGTGTTAGCAGTGAACGGTGGCGCGAGTTATGGTTGCTTATGTTACCATAACTGCAGAATTTCAGGGGTTTTTCGGTTTTACTTTGAACCATAACGTCCCTTTAACAAAGTTTTTTTAATGAATTTCATGGGTTTTTAGTAGCGCAACTTAACCATAATACCCTGACTTCATATACATGTAACATAGAACATACTAACCCCCGCGTAGTGATTTTCATGTCCGCGGATTACCGCCATGTCCACGGACATATCGAAAATCTGAGCGTGGTGAATGTAAATTTAAATAGTGTGCCCCATTTCCCCTTTGAAGTTGGCTCTGAAAAAAGCCGGTTTTTTTTGTTTTTTTTACAGATGTTTGACAGACACCTGTAATTTTGTATTTTTTTCTTGTTTTTTTTTCTTACTTTACTCCTAAAATCTTCACATAACCTTCTCCAAAGCAACCCTTACATTCCAAAATAGAAAGGCATTTCCCGTAAAAGATAAAGAAATGCCATCTTCTTTAAAATGAACAGCATTACTGGCATCAATATTCTCATTATTGCAGAAGAACATACCAGCTCTAAGCATGAAGGCACACATGCCTCGGTTGATGACACACCTAGCAATGTTTTGCTGAGGACAAAAAACTGAACAATTGTCCCATATTGCCCTAGGTAGTAATCCAGAAAAAATTACTTTCGCATTTGGAAGGATCTTCATTACGGCTTGAACCAAGCGTTCCAAATCAGCCGACAAAGTAGGGGCACTGACATTGCCCAAATGGAAAGCACCATAGTGCAAAACTACCACATGCGGACTGTTCATCGTGGCCATATCCTCACAAACTTGTACAATTCCCTGTACATTGCAATCAGGCACAGTGCTCCACACCACCTCCACTCCTTTCACATCAAAGTTCTTTGCAACATGCCTGCATTGAGCATACTGCTGTAAACCATGCACAAACATATCTCCGAGCACCAACACCCTGACTTTCTCCACTTCTGCCATCTTCACTACACACAGTCTCTTTCAACACAAATCCACAACCTCGACATCTGATTGGCTGATCCGAACAGTCTTCTTTCCATGTTGGATTTCCTGGAAAAACCCAGATGTAGCACGCCCTGTCCACGAACAGCCGCGGTGTCCGCGGACGGCGTCCACTTTACTCTCTGTGCCATTCCCTCATTGCATACAGCTAAGCAATCACACAATACGAATAACGTCCTCAGAACACCCCCATTTTGTGAATTTTCGAACATATCAGGACAATTATCATTTCATTATTCAACATATTAACATTACAAATATTATACTTTCATCTTGTACTCTGCACACAATGCTATGTTTCTCCATTAGTAGCTCAGTATACTAGATAGAATCCCATAATACAATGCTATTTATATCAATGCATCGTTAAAAGCACTAATTACGGTATGATATTTATTGCAATATCCTTGACACTTTTTTGGCAACATTATAATAAAAATCCCTAGTACACAAATTCCATTAAAAGTACATACACATGTGATGTCATCAGTGATTTCATCAATGACATTTGCGATGTCATCTTTGATGTCCTGGGTGTTAGTCTTAGCAGTGCACGGGGGTGGCGTGAGTTATTTTTCATAGCTCACCATAACTTGCGATTTTCAGGGGTCTTTCGGCTGTACTTAGAACCATAACGTTCCTTAACCCTTTAAGTGCCATTGTTGTCCCCCCCCAGTGCCATGTTTTTTTTTTTAAAATCGCGGTACCCACCGCAAAACCGGCCCAACATTTCCCCCGTCATTAACCCCTTAAGTGCCACCGACGAGCCGGCTCGTCGGTGGCAACCTGGAGCGGTTTTTACCGACGAGCCGGCTCGTCGGTGGCATTTAAGAGGTTAAACAAACTTTTTTTAATATCACGCAAACAATATACAAACATGGCATGCAAAAACCAACTTCCACAGATGGCTTTACAGAGAATGTTGCAAAGTAAGAATTTATGCTCGTTCACAGTGAAGGTCAGCTGCTTCCATTTTTTTCTCGGGCCCCGGAGAGGCTCACGAAGCGGACTATAAGGTTGTATTGTGTTTTGACCTTGACAGACAGAGATTGTGATGAAAGACTTCTCTTGAAGGAGTGTTGCTAAAACGTAAGAGAAGATAAGGATGAAATTTCTGAAACAAAACCACTTTTATATATTATATCACTATGCGAAAGATCGTTCGCACACGCAGAGTCGTATTTTGGGACTGCACTACTCGTAGACAATGGAAATTGCAATTGTACTGTAAGTAACCCTTTAGATTATTTTATACCAAATACAATTACAATAGCGTATCATTAAAGACCGCTCAAGTTGAACTTGTTCGTTGAAAGTGGCATAATGTTTTCTACCGCGCACTATCACCGCCGAATTGATCCCCTGTCGTTTAGAGGGCTCTGAAAAAGGCAGACGACACAGGGTGGGTTAATAGAAATAATTTAACCGGTCTATAGGCGGTCAAGCGCTCTACTCGCTGTGCCACTTCACTGTAGCCTGTCAAGTGGCACAGCGAATACAACGCTCGCTTTGACATCCCTGCACACCTTGCTAACGCAAGTTCGAATCCCGGCAAGGCCAAACTCAGCCTTGCATCCTTCCGTGGTCGATAAATGAGCACCACACACCGTGGTTAATAATAAGCACTGCTTAGATACCTCACGGTTCTTAGCGCTATATGAATGGGAAAATATTATTATTTTATTATTAACATACTCCGTTGCACTATCTTCGATAGCAAATAGTTTCACGCCCTAATAAATAAAATGATGATTTTTAATGAAGATCGGCTGGTGAGACTAATTTATGTTTTTTAAAACAGGTATGTGGCCCCATTTTGCCTATGTCACGATTTACAGACTCCAGCGGATGGGGTCTTCAACTGCCAGGTGCAGGTCCAAATATGCAACTTCATGACCCTCACCATTTTATGGGACAATCGCCAAGGACCAATATGCCCTTACGCAGTACTAGCGGCTACAAACAACATACCAACCAATAGGGTGGTCTAATGGCTCGTTGTTGGAGCAACCTTCCGATTATCAGCGCGACCATTTACTGCTTTTATCATAAACCAACAGCCTATCTACCGCAAAGGAACAACGCGTGGCTTAAAATAAACTTTTGCTGATCGACAGCAGAGACAATAGCAAATCGCTGAATATTCACTAAACATTTCATGTGAAATAAATGTACTTTACCAAATATACAATCCTGCTGTTTACTTTTAAACCACAGTTTCATATTCCGAATTGTGGCGCACTGAGTTGTAAGCTGATCTAACACCCTCTGTACCGCAAAGGAACATCGCGTGCCTCAACATGAACTTTTGAGGATCGACAACAAAGACAAATGCAAATTGCTGAATATTCTCTAAACATTTGATGACAAATAAATGTACTTTACAAAATTTACAATCTTGCTGTTTGCTTTTAAATCACTGTTTCATATTCCGAATTGTGGCGCGCTGTGTTGTGACATAATATGTGTTGTCTTCCGGGTTCTGTGTAAAGTCACTTACGACTACAGAGGACTGGGCGCGTTTGATGACGCACCCTGTAACGTCACGGAGAGAGGCGGGGAATATGAATGCTTTGATGATATCATGCTTAGGGGCGGGAGATATGATTTAGTGTCGCAAAAGCAAGTCAGCCAGGTCAATAGCGCCAGTCATAGGATTATCACATAATGTCAGCGCACACCAGCCGGATTTATCGTTTCTTTAGTGGACAAAAAGTCGGTTGACGCCCATAGGAAATTGTACTATTAGCGGACAAAAGGAGTGGTCTTAAAACACTTTCACCCTGACAACGAACAATACAAACAACGTTCTCAGAACACCCCCATTTTGTGTAATTGCAACCATTTCGTGACACCGCGAGTGTTCTTAGAACACATTCAACTAGACAGATTACAATACGGACAGCGTCCTGAGGACACCCCCAGTTTGTGTATTTACGAACAATTAAGTACACCGCGAGTGTTCATAGCTCATTTTTACCTTCCTTGCGAACAGAAATGAAACATACTCCGTCCTCTAAACACCCCACCATTTAGTTTATTTACAAAATGTCAGAACAGCCGTGTTCTCCGCGGATAAATCGAACGCAACAAAAACGTCTAGCACATAAAAAAACAAAACATTGAACCTATCTCATACTCCCCCACCCTCCCCAAACACTCTTACACACCAACACACGGCACTAAACACAATTTTTTATCCACGTTTCACCGCGCTGTACGCGATCGACGGCGAATACAAGATGACGGGCGCCACAGAAAATCTGATGCGCTCCAATCCCCTCGCCGTCCAATCAGCAAACACGTTGCATGTCCGCGGACATGACGCAAGGCCATGGGCCAATCGGGGTGCTGTCCACGGAGCGAACAGGGAAGTCCGTCCACGAAGCGAACACAGATATCACTAATTTTTTTGCCTTACGTTTTGGTCAATTTATAAAAAACTACTGGACGGATTTACACCAAATTTGCAAAAGCACGCTTTTGGGACCAAGCCCCCGCTCCTGCCGCAAATTTGGTGTAAATCCGTCCAGCGGTTTGGCCCGTGGCCGTGCGCAAAGTTTTTTCCCATTCAGTCTATGGGGAAAAAAAAAGTTTTGGGACCCCCCCTATAACTTTGCCCCCCCTGGACGAATCCTCACCAAACTTTGCAAAACAATTCAGAGTGACCCATATACTTGTTGTGCATAGTTTGGTGAGGATCCGTCCAGGAAGAGCGAAGTTATAAGCCACCCAAAAAGTGCTCTTCCTATGGAAACCACCAACTTAACCATAACTACATGGCCACTACCGTGGCCATGTAATATATGTTGGCGCATGCTGCAATCTATTCACTACATAGCTAGCCTTAACAATAGTTTGTCTGCTTGCGTTTCTTTGCATCTGTACATGTGTAAAATGACTTGATATCTTCATCAAGTCTTAACTTTTATACTGTCTTGATGCCTATAGAATATCCATGTTCTCTTGTTTCTGCATCTCTTGTGGGTTTGTCAGTCTTGCTTTGTGTGACGTCACCAATCTGCTCTTTTGCTCACTTTTCGCACTTCTTCTGGTATTTCATTCAAATGGCCATTGTATTGTCGTGTAAGCAGGTATGGCTTTTTCAATGGGAACCTTGCTTCCAGGATTCTCCTTGGTATTGGTATCTTCACTGGCATTGCACGTATTTAACATTCTGGTTTCCAGCATATAGGCAACATGGGCGTGATGCTTGAGGTAGGGGTACTTGGCTCCCTCTCTACAGAGTCATCTTTAACTCCTCTCGCTCCTTCCTCCCTCACACTCAGGACATTGCCAAGAAGACACACTTTCAGCTCTTCCTTCTCCAAGGAATTTTACCTTTTCTCACTTTCCCTCAGAAGCTCAATGTGACCCAAGCCCTAGTCCTCACTAGGCTTGTCTACTGCAACAGCCTCCTCCTGAATCTAATCTCCTCCACTCTGCGACCTGCAAGATAATCCAAAATAGGGCAGCAAGACTTATCCTTGGCCTTAAGCACTAAAAAGTCTTCACTAGCTTGCGTTTGCTGCACAGAACCGACTTCCTACTCCTTATACTTTTTCCGCAATCATGATTCACACACTCGCGAATTTTACCGCGATTTGCGATTTGGTTAAAAATCCAGCCATGTGTAACTATCAGCAGTCATTTCTTTCCTTGCTAAAAATTTGTTTGCCTCTTAATCACCATCTCTGAATCATTGCTAAAGTGAGCCTGAACTCATCCCAAGTATCTCTCACTCATCCTGAACCTCCTAAAGGGAATTAAAAGCATTTCAGCATATTTCTCACTTCATTGCCACCACATTCAAAGCACTTGGGCCTGTGTTTTAAAACTCATACCGGTTTTCTCTAAGCTTGCTGGGGGGGAACTGAATTTCGTATTGTATTTGATTGCATTCCTGAGAACTGTGTGCTCCTCTTTCCATCTACTTCCATGTCTTACATTGCATAGGGGAGGGGGGTGAATTGCCAGAGAAAAAGTGATTATATTATCTTTTGCTAAAATCATCTCAAGTATTTCTGTACTGACTTTTATTCCTCATTGCTTTTCCCTTGAAATCATACAAGTATTTTTGCTACTTGATCCATCCTATACTAACTCCTCATTGATTATAAAGAAGTGTGGTAGTGTCAGATTGCCCATTGTTGATTAACATTATATTTATAAGGGCGATATCGATTATTAATTTATTATAAAAGTGTGGTATCTATATTTTGTCTTATTTCTCAAATAAACCTTTTAAACTTGCAAAACAGAACTACTTCTTGGCTCAGTGGGGTCAGGGGGATTCTAAGAGAGGGGTGTTATATAGGGGTAGTCATCCAGAACTCATGAACTGGACATAAAGATATATCAATAAGGGTTTCCATTCAGTATCCCAGACTAGGCATTGACTTAGCTGTAGTGTTGAATTGAATCTTCTTTCAGGGTGGGGGGAAAGAAGGGAGACACGTGGCATGAGCGGGGGGTGGGGTGGAAGAAGGGAGACACGGGGCATGAGCGGGGGGTGGGAGGGAAAGAAGGGAGACACGGGGCATGAGCAGCGGGGTGGGAGTGAAAGAAGGGAGACACGGGGCATGAGCGGGGGGTGGGCGGAAAGAAGGGAGACACGGGGCATGAGCGGGGGTTGGGGGGAGAAGGGAGACACAGGGCATGAGCGGGGGTTGGGGGGGAAAAGGGAGACACACGGCATGAGCGGGGGTTCAGGGGGGAAAGAAGGGAGACACAGGGCATGAGTGGGGTTGGGGGGAAAGAAGGGAGACACGGGTCATGAGCGGGGTGGGGGGAAATAAGGTAGACACGGGGCATGAGCGAGGGGTGGGGGGAAAGAAGGGAGACACGGGGCATGAGCGGGGGGTGAGGGGGAAGAAGGGAGACACGGGGCATGAGCGGGGGGTGGAAAGAAGGGAGACACAGGGCATGAGCAGGGGGTGGGAGGAAAGAAGGGAGACACGGGGCATGAGCGGGGGGTGGGGGAGAAAGAAGGGAGACACGGGGCATGAGCAGGGGCTGGGGGTGAACAGGGGAGACACGGGGCATGAGCAGGGGTTGGGGGGAACACGAGGGAGACACAGGGCATGAGCGGGGGGTCGGGGGTAGCGCACAGAGACACGGGCATGAGCAGGGGGTGAGGGGGACAGGGCAGACACGGGGCATGAGTGGAGGTGGGGGGACACAGGGCATGAGCGGAGGGTGGGGGGTACACGAGGGAGAGAGGGGGCATGAGCGGGGGTGGGGGACAGTGCAGACACGGGGCATGAGCGGAGGGTGGGGGTACAGGAGAAAAATACGGGGCATGAGCTGGGGGGAACAGGGCAGGCATGGGGCATGAGTGGGGGGTGGGGAGTAACACGAGGGAGACACGGGGCATGAGCGGGGGGTGACGAAACACGAGGGATGCACGAGGAGGGTACAGCAGGGAGACATGAGGCATGAGCGGGGGGTGGGGGAACAGGGCAGACACGGGGCATGAGCGGGGAGGTGGGGGGAAGAAGGGAGACACAGGGCATGAGCGGGGGGTGGGGGGGAACAGGGGAGACACGGGGCATGAGCGGGGGGTGCGGGTGAACAGGGGAGACACAGGGCATGAGCGAGGGTGGGGGGTACAGGAGGGAGACACGGGGCATGAGCGGGGGGTGGGGGGGTACAGGAGGGCGACACGGGGCATGAGCAGGGGATGGGGGGTACAGGAGGGAGACACGGGGCATGAGCGGGGGGTGGGGGGTACAGGAGGGAGACACGGGGCATGAGCGGGAGGTGGGGGGAAAGAAGGGAGACACGGGGATGAGCGGCGGGGTGGGGGGAAAGAAGGGAGACACGGGGCATAAGCAGAGGGTGGGGGGAAAGAAGGGAGACACGGGGCATGAGCAGGGGTTGGGGGGGAGAAGGGAGACACAGGGCATGAGCGGGGGTTGGGGGGGAAAGGGAGACACGGGGCATGAGCGGGGGGTGGAGGGGAAAGAAGGGAGACACGGGGCATGAGCGGGGGGTGGGGGGAAAAGAAGGGAGACACGGGGCATCAGCGGGTGGTGGGGGGGAAAGAAGGGAGACACAGGGCATTAGTGGGGGTTGGGGGGAAGAAGGGAGATACGGGGCATGAGCGGGGGTGGGGGGAAAGAAGGGAGACACGGGGCATGAGCGAGGGGTGGGGGGAAAGAAGGCAGACACGGGGCATGAGCAGGGGTTGGGGGGGAAAGAAGGGAGACACAGGGCATGAGCGGGGGTGGAGGGGAAAGAAGGGAGACACGGGGCATGAGCGGGGGTGGGGGGGAAGAATGGAGACACGGGGCATGAGCGGGGGGTGGGGGGAAGAAGGGAACACTGGGCATGAGCGGGGGGTGGGGGGTGGAAAGAAGGGAGACACGGGGCATGAGCAGGGGGTGGGAGGAAAGAAGGGAGACACGGGGCATGAGCGGGGGGTGGGGGGGAAAGAAGGGAGACACGGGGCATGAGCGGGGGATGGGGGTGAACAGGGGAAACACGGGCCATGAGCAGGGGGTGGGGGTGAACAGGGGAGACATGGGGAATGAGCGGGGAGTGGGGGGGAACATGAGAGAGACACAGGGCATGAGCGGGGGGTCGGGGGTAACACGACAGAGACACGGGCATGAGCGGTGAGGGGGACAGGGCAGACACGGGGCATGAGCGGGGGTGGGGGGACACGGGGCATGAGCAGGGGGTGGGAGGAAAGAAGGGAGACACGGGGCATGAGCGGGGGGTGGGGGGGAAAGAAGGGAGACACGGGGCATGAGCGGGGGATGGGGGTGAACAGGGGAAACACGGGCCATGAGCAGGGGGTGGGGGTGAACAGGGGAGACATGGGGAATGAGCGGGGGGTGGGGGGAACACGAGAGAGACACAGGGCATGAGCGGGGGGGTCGGGGGTAACACGACAGAGACACGGGCATGAGCGGTGAGGGGGACAGGGCAGACACGGGGCATGAGCGGGGGTGGGGGGACAAGGGGCATGAGCAGGGGGTGGGAGGAAAGAAGGGAGACACGGGGCATGAGCGGGGGGTGGGGGGAAAGAAGGGAGAAACGGGGAATGAGCCGGGGGTGGGGGTGAACAGGGGAATCACGGGCCATGAGCAGGGGCTGCGGGTGAACAGGGGAGACCCGGGGCATGAGCGGGGTGTGGGGGGGAACACGAGGGAGACACGGGGCATTAGCGGGGGGTGGCGGAACATGAGGGAGACACGGGGCATGAGTGGGGGAGGGGGGTACAGCAGGGAGACATGGGGCATGAGCGGGGGGTGGGGGGAACAGGGGAGACACGGGGCATGAGCGGGGGTGGGGGGTACAGGGGGGAGACACGGGGCATGAGCGGGGGATGGGGGTACAGGAGGGAGACACGGGGCATGAGCAGGGGGTGGGGGGTACAGGAGGGAGACACGGGGCATGAGCGGGGGGTGGGGAGAGATGGGAGACACAGGGCATGAATAGGGGTTGGAGGGAAGAAGGGAGACACAGGGCAGGAGGGGGGGTGGGGGGGAGAAGGGAGGCATGGGGCATGAGCGGGGGGTGGAGGGGGAAAGAAGGGAGACACGGGCATGAGCGGGGGGTGGGGGGAAGAAGGGAGACAAGGGGAATGAGTGGGGGGTGTGGGGGAAGAAGGGAGACACGGGGCATGAGCCGGGGGTGGGGGGGAGAAGGGAGACACGGGGCATGAGCAGGGTGTGGGGGGAAAGAAGGGAGACACAGGGCATGAGCGGGGGTGGGGGGAAGAAGGGAGACAGACACGGAGCATGAGCGGGGGGTGAGGGTGAAAAGGGGAGACACGGGCCATGACCGGGGTGGGGGAAAAGGTGGAGGACAGACACGGAGCATGAACGGGGGGTGGGGGTGAACAGGGGAGACACGGGCCATGAGCGGGGGGAACGTGTTGAAGACACGGGGCATGAGCGGATTGGGGGGAACGGGAGGAAAACACAGGGCCTGAGCTTACTATGCAGGTGGCAGAGCCCGCTCCTCAAATGATAAACAAAGATGGCGGGCGTCTCTCAAAATACGACACACTGCACGCTTCACCACAGCCAATGAGAGGGCACGTCAGATGTCCGCGGACATCACGTAAGCCGCTTGCCCAATCCCCGTCCTGTCCGCGGAGCGAACAGGGAAGTGTGTCCGCATAGCTTATTCTGACCTACTTTTTGGTCATTTTTTAAAAAACTACTGGACGGATTTTCACCAAATTTGCAAAAGCACGCTTTCAGGACCAAGCCGCTGCTCCTGGTCCAAATTTGGTGAAAATCCATCCAACGGTTTGGGCTGTACGCGTGAGCAAAGTTTTTTTCCCATTCAGATAATGGGGAAAAAAAGTTTTTGGGACCCCCCTATGACTTTGCCCCCCCTGGACCAAACCTCACCAAACTTTGCAAAAAAAATCAGAGTGGGCCATATACTTTTTTATTTAAAGTTTGGTGTGGTTTCATCTAGGGGGAGCGAAGCTATAAGCCGCCCAAAAAGTGCTCTTCCTATGGAAACAGCAACTTAACCATAACTACATGGCCACTACCGTGGCCATGTAATATATATATATATATATATATATATATATATATATATATATATATATATATATATATATATATATATATATATATTCAGTGAAAAAACTTTGTTAAAGTGACGTTATGGTTCAAAGTAATTGCTTAATGCACTAATTAGCTCATGATATTTATCCCAATGATCCTTGACAGTTTTTGGTCAGCATTATAAGAATCCCTTGTACAGAGTTTTTATGAAAAGTAAATGCACATGTGATGTCATCAGTGATGTCATCAATGACATTTGTGATGTCATCTTTGATGTCCTGGGTGTTAGTGTTAGCAGTGCACGGTGGCGCGAGTTATGGTTGCTTATGTTACCATAACTGCAGAATTTCAGGGGTTTTTCGGTTTTACTTTGAACCATAATGTCCCTTTAACAAAGTTTTTTTACTGAATTTCATGGGTTTTTAGTAGCGCAACTTAACCATAACCTCCCTTTAACACATTTTTTTCACTGAATTTCATAGGTTTTTAGTAGCACAACTTAACCATAATACCCTGACTTCATATACATGTAACATAGAACATACTAACCCCCGCGTAGTGATTTTCATGTCCGCGGATTACCGCCATGTCCGCGGACATATCGAAAATCTGAGCGTGGTGAATGTAAATTTAAATAGTGTGCCCCATTTCCCCTTTGAAGTTGGCTCTGAAAAAAGTCGGTTTTATTTGTTTTTTTTACAGATGTTTGACAGACACCTGTAATTTTGTATTTTTTTTCTTGTTTATTTTTTCTTACTTTACTCCTAAAATCTTCACATAACCTTCTCCAAAGCAACCCTTACATTCCAAAATAGAAAGGCATTTCCCGTAAAAGATAAAGAAATGCCATCTTCTTTAAAATGAACAGCATTACTGGCATCAATATTCTCATTATTGCAGAAGAACATACCAGCTCTAAGCATGAAGGCACACATGCCTCGGTTGATGACACACCTAGCAATGTTTTGCTGAGGACAAAAAACTGAACTATTGTCCCATATTTCCCTAGGTAGTAATCCAGAAAAAATTACTTTCGCATTTGGAAGGATCTTCATTACGGCTTGAACCAAGCGTTCCAAATCAGCCGACAAAGTAGGGGCACTGACGTTGTCCAAATGGAAAGCACCATAGTGCAAAACTACCACATGCGGACTGTTCATCGTGGCCATATCCTCACAAACTTGTACAATTCCCTGTACATTGCAATCAGGCACAGTGCTCCACACCACCTCCACTCCTTTCACATCAAAGTTCTTTGCAACATGCCTGCATTGAGCATACTGCTGTAAACCATGCACAAACATATCTCCGAGCACCAACACCCTGACTTTCTCCACTTCTGCCATCTTCACTACACACAGTCTCTTTCAACACAAATCCACAACCTCGACATCTGATTGGCTAATCCGTACAGTCTTCTTTCCATGTTGGATTTCCTGGAAAAACCCAGATGTAGCACGCCCTGTCCACGAACAGCCGCGGTGTCCGCGGACGGCGTCCACTTTACTCTCTGTGCCATTCCCTCATTGCATACAGCTAAGCAATCACACAATACGAATAACGTCCTCAGAACACCCCCATTTTGTGAATTTTCGAACATATCAGGACAATTATCATTTCATTATTCAACATATTAACATTACAAATATTATACTTTCATCTTGTACTCTGCACACAATGCTATGTTTCTCCATTAGTAGCTCAGTATACTAGATAGAATCCTATAATACAATGCTATTTATATCAATGCATCTTTCAAAGCACTAATTACGGTATGATATTTATTGCAATATCCTTGACACTTTTTTGGCAACATTATAATAAAAATCCCTAGTACACAAATTCCATTAAAAGTACATACACATGTGATGTCATCAGTGATTTCATCAATGACATTTGCAATGTCATCTTTGATGTCCTGGGTGTTAGTCTTAGCAGTGCACGGGGGTGGCGTGAGTTATTTTTCATAGCTCACCATAACTTGCGATTTTCAGGGGTCTTTCGGCTGTACTTAGAACCATAACGTTCCTTAACCCTTTAAGTGCCATTGTTGTCCCCCCCCAGTGCCATGGTTTGTTTTTTAAAATCGCGGTACCCACCGCAAAACCGGCCCAACATTTCTCCCGTCATTAACCCCTTAAGTGCCACCGACGAGCCGGCTCGTCGGTGGCAACCTGGAGCGGTTTTTACCGACGAGCCGGCTCGTCGGTGGCATTTAAGAGGTTAAACAAACTTTTTTTAATATCACGCAAACAATATACAAACATGGCATGCAAAAACCAACTTTCACAGATGGCTTTACAGAGAATGTTGCAAAGTAAGAATTTATGCTCGTTCACAGTGAAGGTCAGCTGCTTCCATTTTTTTCTCAGGCCCCGGAGAGGCTCACGAGGCGGACTATAAGGTTGTATTGTGTTTTGACCTTGACAGACAGAGATTGTGATGAAAGACTTCTCTTGAAGGAGTGTTGCTAAAACGTAAGAGAAGATAAGGATGAAATTTCTGAAACGAAACCACTTTTATATATTATATCACTATGCGAAAGATCGTTCGCACACGCAGAGTCGTATTTTGGGACTGCACTACTCGTAGACAATGGAAATTGCAATTGTACTGTAAGTAACCCTTTAGATTATTTTATACCAAATACAATTACAATAGCGTATCATTAAAGACCGCTCAAGTTGAACTTGTTCGTTGAAAGTGGCATAATGTTTTCTACCGCGCACTATCACCGCCGAATTGATCCCCTGTCGTTTAGAGGGCTCTGAA
Source organism: Ambystoma mexicanum (assembly GCF_040938575.1). Lineage (NCBI taxonomy): Eukaryota > Metazoa > Chordata > Amphibia > Caudata > Ambystomatidae > Ambystoma > Ambystoma mexicanum. The sequence continues at coordinate 286,202,887 of NC_090932.1, read as the reverse complement.
AAAGGCAGACGACACAGGGTGGGTTAATAGAAATAATTTAACCGGTCTATAGGCGGTCAAGCGCTCTACTCGCTGTGCCACTTCACTGTAGCCTGTCAAGTGGCACAGCGAATACAACGCTCGCTTTGACATCCCTGCACACCTTGCTAACGCAAGTTCGAATCCCGGCAAGGCCAAACTCAGCCTTGCATCCTTCCGTGGTCGATAAATGAGCACCACACACCGTGGTTAATAATAAGCACTGCTTAGATACCTCACGGTTCTTAGCGCTATATGAATGGGAAAATATTATTATTTTATTATTAACATACTCCGTTGCACTATCTTCAATAGCAAATAGTTTCACGCCCTAATAAATAAAATGATGATTTTTAATGAAGATCGGCTGGTGAGACTAATTTATGTTTTTTAAAACAGGTATGTGGCCCCATTTTGCCTATGTCACGATTTACAGACTCCAGCGGATGGGGTCTTCAACTGCCAGGTGCAGGTCCAAATATGCAACTTCATGACCCTCACCATTTTATGGGACAATCGCCAAGGACCAATATGCCCTTACGCAGTACTAGCGGCTACAAACAACATACCAACCAATAGGGTGGTCTAATGGCTCGTTGTTGGAGCAACCTTCCGATTATCAGAGAGACCATTTACTGCTTTTATCATAAACCAACAGCCTATCTACCGCAAAGGAACAACGCGTGGCTTAAAATAAACTTTTGCTGATCGACAGCAGAGACAATAGCAAATTGCTGAATATTCACTAAACATTTCATGTGAAATAAATGTACTTTACCAAATGTACAATCCTGCTGTTTACTTTTAAACCACAGTTTCATATTCCGAATTGTGGCGCACTGAGTTGTAAGCTGATCTAACACCCTCTGTACCGCAAAGGAACATCGCGTGCCTCAACATGAACTTTTGCGGATCGACAACAAAGACAAATGCAAATTGCTGAATATTCTCTAAACATTTGATGACAAATAAATGTACTTTACAAAATTTACAATCTTGCTGTTTGCTTTTAAATCACTGTTTCATATTCCGAATTGTGGCGTGCTGTGTTGTGACATAATATGTGTTGTCTTCCGGGTTCTGTGTAAAGTCACTTACGACTGCAGAGGACTGGGCGCGTTTGATGACGCGCCCTGTAACGTCACGGAGAGAGGCGGGGAATATGAATGCTTTGATAATATCAGGCTTAGGGGTGGGAGATATGATTTAGTGTCGCAAAAGCAAGTCAGCCAGGTCAATAGCGCCAGTCATAGGATTATCACATAATGTCAGCGCACACCAGCCGGATTTATCGTTTCTTTAGTGGACAAAAAGTCGGTTGACGCCCATAGGAAATTGTACTATTAGCGGACAAAAGGAGTGGTCTTAAAACACTTTCACCCTGACAACGAACAATACAAACAACGTTCTCAGAACACCCCCATTTCGTGTAATTGCAACCATTTCGGGACACCGCGAGTGTTCTTAGAACACATTCAACTAGACAGATTACAATACGGACAGCGTCCTGAGGACACCCCCAGTTTGTGTATTTACGAACAATTAAGTACACCGCGAGTGTTCATAGCTCATTTTTACCTTCCTTGCGAACAGAAATGAAACATACTCCGTCCTCTAAACACCCCACCATTTAGTTTATTTACAAAATGTCAGAACAGCCGTGTTCTCCGCAGATAAATCGAACGCAACAAAAACGTCTAGCACATAAAAAAACAAAACATTGAACCTATCTCATACTCCCCCACCCTCCCCAAACACTCTTACACACCAACACACGGCACTAAATACAATTTTTTATCCACGTTTCACCGCGCTGTACGCGATCGACGGCGAATACAAGATGGCGGGGGCCACAGAAAATCTGATGCGCTCCAATCCCCTCGCCGTCCAATCAGCAAACACGTTGCATGTCCGCGGACATGACGCAAGGCCATGGGCCAATCGGGGTGCTGTCCACGGAGCGAACAGGGAAGTCCGTCCACGAAGCGAACACAGATATCACTAATTTTTTTGCCTTACGTTTTGGTCAATTTATAAAAAACTACTGGACGGATTTACACCAAATTTTTGGGACCAAGCCCCCGCTCCTGCCGCAAATTTGGTGTAAATCCGTCAAGCGGTTTGGCCTGTGGCCGTGCGCAAAGTTTTTTCCCATTCAGTCTATGGGGAAAAAAAAAGTTTTGGGACCCCCCCTATAACTTTGCCCCCCCTGGACGAATCCTCACCAAACTTTGCAAAACAATTCAGAGTGACCCATATACTTGTTTTGCATAGTTTGGTGAGGATCCGTCCAGGAAGAGCGAAGTTATAAGCCACCCAAAAAGTGCTCTTCCTATGGAAACACCAACTTAACCATAACTACATGGCCACTACCGTGGCCATGTAATATATGTTGGCGCATGCTGCAATCTATTCACTACATAGCTAGCCTTAACAATAGTTTGTCTGCTTGCGTTTCTTTGCATCTGTACATGTGTAAAATGACTTGATATCTTCATCAAGTCTTAACTTTTATACTGTCTTGATGCCTATAGAATATCCATGTTCTCTTGTTTCTGCATCTCTTGTGGGTTTGTCAGTCTTGCTTTGTGTGACGTCACCAATCTGCTCTTTTGCTCACTTTTCGCACTTCTTCTGGTATTTCATTCAAATGGCCATTGTATTGTCGTGTAAGCAGGTATGGCTTTTTCAATGGGAACCTTGCTTCCAGGATTCTCCTTGGTATTGGTATCTTCACTGGCATTGCACGTATTTAACATTCTGGTTTCCAGCATATAGGCAACATGGGCGTGATGCTTGAGGTAGGGGTACTTGGCTCCCTCTCTACAGAGTCATCTTTAACTCCTCTCGCTCCTTCCTCCCTCACACTCAGGACATTGCCAAGAAGACACACTTTCAGCTCTTCCTTCTCCAAGGAATTTTACCTTTTCTCACTTTCCCTCAGAAGCTCAATGTGACCCAAGCCCTAGTCCTCACTTGGCTTGTCTACTGCAACAGCCTCCTCCTGAATCTAATCTCCTCCACTCTGCGACCTGCAAGATAATCCAAAATAGGGCAGCAAGACTTATCCTTGGCCTTAAGCACTAAAAAGTCTTCACTAGCTTGCGTTTGCTGCACAGATACATTTAAATACCTCTGCATCATCCGCAAGGCTTTCTGGGTCTGGGGACCACACTATCTTCAACTTTACATCACTAAATACTCTCCCTCTAGACCACTACGCTCCTCTGGCACCAACTCCATGTGTGTAAAGCGTTTTGCTAAACAGAAGGCAGCGGACCGTTTACTCTCTTTAGTTGGCTCCTTACTTTGGAATAGCCCCCCAGACCCAGTGTGCCTTGAGCAGGATCTTCTCAAATTCCGGAAAATCCTTAAGACCTTCCTCTTTTCCTCCTCCTTATCCTACTCCCTCCTCTGATAATCCCACAGTTGCAGTATTGGTGTCCTGGGCCCTTATGCATCATTGGGGCCCTGACCTCCCACACCAATTCTGCCCAGCTCCTGTCTATCCACAGCACTTGCATCTGCTCACCCTCTGCTCTGGTGGTTCACACTACATCTCCTGCGGCCCCAGTCTGTGTAGCACTAAACATTTCTAGCACTTCATATGTGGCTCACCCACAAGCTTGGACTCCCCAGCACTTCCTTGCTGCACTTGCACCTTCTGAATGCTCACAAGGCATAGTAGGTGCATCCCTTCCCTCCTCCCCCCATTGCTCTTAAAGATTGTGTTGTAATGTATGGTCATTTATTTTCCTCCCTTCCTCCCTCCCTGCCCTGTGGGCGCTTTCAAACAGTATGTTCTTATTGTAAAAGCTCCTAACAAGCAAACAATAAATAAATAAATAAATAAACAAACAAATAGAAGGAGAGGTAACTACAGGCCTGCCTGTAGTGCAGGAAGGACCGGGTATTCCACTGGTAGAAACAAGAATGGTGCTGGAGTGGACAGGCGGGTATCAAGGCTACCCAGACAACAGAGGTTATCAAGGAGGTAACCAAACAGGGAGAGGGGGATTCCAAGGAGGGAAATCATGTATAGGCAGAGCATTTGGAGGGATTGGTCCAGGATTTGGTGGACCAGGACCATGTTGGTCATGCTGGAGAATGAGCCATTTGTGAGAGAGTTTGGGAGCAGGAAAGCAGCTGCATATGATCCCTGTGCATATCCCAGTGGACCGGTAACCCCGGTCACATTCCAACAGCAGTATGGAATGATGCCCCAGAGTTCCTGGTATGGTGTGGTTACCGTGTAGGTGCCCTAGCAGGGCCAACAGCCCCAGTATCAATACCAGGCTCCAGTACCACCACAGATGCAACTCCAGTGCCCAATAGAACGCCAGTGGATGTGCTGCAGAAGCCACAACAGCCAGCACCACAAGTGTGGGACAAACATTATTTTTGACACACGGCACAGTGACATCATATACAGAGGGAAGTGTGGTGGGTGGTAACCCCTTCGTATTCCAAGGGTTGAACACCTACCAAGATTAGGAAATGCCACAGAGATCTCTGATGTGCCCAGTTCTATCAGTCACTGCTGACCCGGAAGAGGAACCTCCTGTTAGGCATGGAGATAGGCAACAAATTATTAGTTTTTAATAGTTGACACAGGTGCAACAAAATCATTTATAAAGGTAGGGCACTTACCCTTATCAGGAAAGGTAATAGACACACAAGGGTTCTCTGGGGCAAAACATGTGTTTTGATTTACAGAAGGTTTACCCATCAAGGTAGCTAACAAGAGGTGTTAGCCCCGCTTCTGTTTTTTAACTGCATCACTTGTGGACGTGTTAGGCAGGAAGCTGCTAAGCAAGCTGAGTATGTTATGTTATGTTGATTTATACCACCCACAGCTACCACCTACGGGTTTGGCTCTGCAAGAGAGGGGTGTGGGCGGTTAATTAGGATAGGATGAGAGGATAGGTTTAGAACCAAGAGAAACTGGCATCTGTGAGTGTTGTTTTGCAAGTGGGAGTTGGTGCAGGAGGCCCAGTGCATTGCAACCATATGGATAAGACTCAGTGCATCGGGTCTGTGTTAGTGTTTGTGTTGGTGATAGTATGTCGTGTGATGGTGGGTTGTGTGCACTGGTTAGATTGTGTCCATAAGGGATCCAGAGTTGTGGGTGGCTGTTGCTGTGTGACTATCTGGTGTCTTGGTATGTACTTGTGTCATTGACGGTTTTATAGATTGTGTGGTGGGTGGTTCACTCTAAGTGTGCTTCCAGAATCTCAGAGAGATGGTCGGGTGTGAACATTGAATTGATACTTGGTATATTTATGTGTAGTGTGACTTGCCCATGGTCTATTGTAGTGGTGTTGGTTATGTTGGAGGAGCAGGAAGCGGAAGTGGGTTAGTAAGTCGGTCAGTTTGGTGGAGCCTCTGGTGTGTCTCTTTGGTTGCTGCTTGATGGTGTCTACCCACATTCTTGGTTGCGGTTCATCGGCCCTTTTTGTTCCCTCTCCAGTTGTTTGTCTGTGATGTTATTTCTGCCGGTGCCTCTTTGCAGTTGTCATTGTCTGTTGAATAACCAGGTTTTGAGTTGATGTGGTCTTCTGTGGTCCAATTTCTTTGGGCATGGTGTTCCAGCAGTTTGCAATTAGACGTGAGAATGCTGTTCCACCGAATTTCCTTTTTTCATAATCATTTTGTCTCTTTTTGTAGGTCGTTGCTGGATCTTAGGTACCCTCTTGAGCGGTACTGGCTGATCTTGTCTTGCAGGAATTCAGCTCTGTGTCTGTGCAACACTTTGTGGGTGATGCAGGGTGCTTTGAATTGAATGTGTTTTTTCACTAGTAACCAGTGTAGGCTTTTCATTGCTGGAGTGGTGTGGTCTCTTCTGTTAAGACTTAATAGGATCCTGACTGCTGTATTTTGCACCCTTTGGAGTTTCTTGTTGCGTCTTTCCGGCATTCCTTGGTGGAGCTGTTTGCGTAGTTAATTCTTGTACGTATCAGGGATATGATTGTGAGGGTTCTGTGAGGGAAGGAGAGGTAGGCGAGTAATCCACTGAGCAGTCTTAGGAGGCAGAAGCATTTGTTGGTGATTGCGTTGACTTGCGGTTCCAGGCAGTCCGTTGTCCATTAGTATTCCTAGGTTATTCACTATGTTAGTAGTGTCCGGTTACATTCCCATGCCGGCGGCCAGTTGAGTTGTGGGTTGCCTGCGTCAATTTCTGCAGGTAAAAGCATTATTAAAACTTTTGCTGGGTTCAGTTTAAGGTTGTTTGTTGTCATCCAATTGTAGATGTCTGTGAGGCAGTTATTTTGTTGCTGGGTTGTGCTCGTTTTCACAATCAGTTGTGATTCATCTGCGTAGTTGTAGGTGGTTAATCTGTGGGTTTGAATGATTTTCATGAGTGGGCACATGCACATGTTGAAAAGCAGAGGAGAGAGGATCTCTGTGGGAATGGTGGTAGGTAGGTTCTTTAGGTTGGTTCGGTTTGTTAGGAATGAGGTAAGCCAATTTAGTGCAGATTGCTGTATGCTACATTCCATTTCTTTCTGTAGGTTTTGCATGGCTAATTGTGTCGAAAGCCACTCATGTGTCCAATAGTATGAGGGCCAATTGAGAGTTCACCTCTCCACTGCAACGGTTCGGTCATGGCCAGTCCCGTGTGCGGGAGGCGGCCAGATATGGTGGCTGGGGGCACTCATGGACTCAAGTAGGCCACTGAGACCCAGAAAGGCCTCCTCCCAGTTGGGGAGCCTCATTTCTATGGGTGAGTCACTCATGAGGCTGAATCACTCACCACCTCCCTGCCCTCCCTTATGGCCCGCCTGTCTCCAGAGCATCGTTCCAGTTGTAGTTTGGTGCAGCTATTGGGCTCACTTGGATTTCCGGGCAGGACTGTGGAGAACAAGGGGGGGCCTTCCTCAGTCTCAACCCAGCCAATGGTTTCCCGTTGCCGAGTCCTGCACAGGCATGACAGATTCACCAGACCCCTGCTGCAGCTTGGTTGCCTCCGGTCAGGCATACCGGGTGACGTGTGATGTGGCAGCTAAGTGCCATCATGGCCTCAAGCAGTAGAATTAGATCCCGAGAGATCGCCTCCCAGTCAAGTGTTCTTTGTTTTGAATGGTCTTCCTCAGCTCTTCGGTGTTGCCAGAGGGGGGGGGGGGTTGTGCCCCCTTTACCTACAAAACCCCATCTGCTGCATTTCGCTGTGGGCACTGTACGTTAAACAGATTTGGTGCCACAGAGTGTGCCCAATTTCTCAACCTCTATCCATCACATGTTGTGGCTGTAAGACTCACCAGACCCATGCAGATGAATCAGCATGGTTCTGCAACTCCCAAACGATTGACTGCCCAGTATGATTATTTCATTCTCAAGGAAGGAGGGGTAGTGTGCTCCACACCAGGAATCTGTTATGCTAGGGTCCTGGCAATAACAGGTGCATCTTACAGTGTTGGCACTACTATCAGAATACCCTTGCACCCTTATGTTTTTATGTATGGAGCTAACATGTTGTTGAGCTGGGTGCCAGGTATCAGAAACAAGACATGGCTGATGTCGTCTGAATTTTTCTTTTGGCCAGCAGTGCCCCAAGATCATGGTCCAGGTACCATTATGATGCTAGATTTGGAGGGGGTGCTGATTGTAGATTACAAGATGGTGTTTATAGGGACTAACGAAGAGAGAGCTAAGTGGCATACAGTTTTGTGTATGAACCCTGCTCAACCATTGAGTGGGGTGTCAGATGGACAGCTGTTTGAAGATGCTGACAATGATGGTGAAATAATACTGTAGGTGTGTATCTCGTGACAAATAATGATTCGGCACAGGGATGTACCTAGTCCCATACTCATTTCCAAGTCCATGCCTGCCTTTACAGGAAGACTTGTAATAGTCCCTAGCACTTTATGGACAGATAAGCCCCATGGTGTAGGGCTCTTGAAGGGCATAGGACCATAGGACTGCCACAGAAAACATGTGTCCTGGGCGGCGGCAGGCGATGCCGGACCCCTACAAAGGCTCATGAGCAAGGCCTGCTTCCCTATTCCCTGTCCGGCCCTGTCAGGCCATGGATGGCCATCATAGAAAGTATGTCATTGCTGACAAATTGAGAATAATTTTAACTATGCCAACAAATATACTGTGCCAGGCTCGAATCCCTGTCTCCCCATCACTTCCCTCCTTTGTCCAATGACCCAGCCCTAACACGTCTACTATCACACCCAACACCCTCACTGGTGCCTTCCAGCCGCTGGCTCCCTTGACCTATGCCCCATCTATTAACAGCCATAATAAATACCTCAAAACTCGAATCTGTATTCCCAGACCAAACAACAATGCATGTTTGCAATCAAGCTCCCCTATGTATACTACAACGCTGCCTGCCCAGCTCTGCAACAACATCCTAAGAGCCCACACCTTAATATGAACCTCACGGCAGCCCGTTCAAAAGCCTGCCACCAACCTACGATGTGCCGCCTGCAATCAAATGCCTGTATGCTGTGTTCCCCCCACAGCGCACCTCCACACCGGACACCAAGTGCCTTGCCAGCTAGGCAATGGACCCCCTGTTACACCTGCCGTATTCATAACTGACCGCATGCTTGCCAACCTTGCAGAATGTACTGCTCACGACATCCGTGATGTTACTGCCATTATCACAGCCGAGGAATGTAATTTCACCAAAATGCCAGGGGTGGCAGAAGTGACATCACACGACCCTTGACCTTTGATGACATAACAGGTAGTGATGTAATTTGACCCTACCCGGAAGTGACATCATGGGAAGCGATGAAACACGACCTTTCATCCCTTGACAAATCAGCAAGTGGCATCACATAGCATTATTCCTAAGTACACTACAGAAAATATGGTTGCAAAATCACTTTAATGTGATATACATTTTAAAATAGGAATGGATCACCATATGTATCATTAATATCAGTGTGTATTGGCCCATATTACCCAATTACTGTGAATGCAAGCAGATGTCCAAGGCCAAACGGTAATGATGTGTTATTATATAGCATTTACATTTAAGCACTTTATGTAGAACAAATATACATAGAATATCACCCAACCTTTGTTGGTACTCATTTATAAACCTCAGAAGGATGAAAGGTTGAAATGGCCTTGCCAGGATTCGAACCTGCAACCTGCCGATCACACATACATTGCAGTAGCAAGTGCTCAACTCCCTGAGCTATCTTACAGCTATAGTAAAAAGAGTAATTACATGTCTGAATGTTATCAAAATTAGAAAACAAATTACACACTGTAGTGGATACTATTAAATTGGTAAAAGATTTAACAGCAGGCCAGTTCAGCTGCAGGTCCGGTGCAAAGTTGGCCACATGTCAAGCCTGCGTGGATCTTCTTTTCAGGCTTCATAGGCTGGCAAATTAAATACCATTGGGAGGGTCATAACAGTCTATTAAAGAATTTAGAGTAGTGCAGGGAAAGCAGCGCACTCACACGGAATCCTGAACTCTGGGCACTTGTTAGCTCCTACATTCAAACAAACATCCTGACAGTATGCCATACAGATAGGAAAGATAGACACATTACAACAAAGCATTAATTGTGGCACAATGAAATCAAGGGCCATGTAATGTGCTATGGTCAAACATTTTTACACTGTACACAAGCTTTTAGGCAGAAGGATTTTGTGAAGTGACCAAGGACACAGCGATGGAATGTCTTGTGATGGTCGTAAAGAGACAACGTCAGAAAAAAGAAACATGATATAACTACAACTTGCGAAAACCATAGTCCGAAATGGATGCTTATTCTACTCTAAATGCGTTTTGGAGGTTTTTGTCGGCATTGTGAATTTGAGGTGTTTAAGAACAGACTACCAGGGTAATTCATAGAATTTCGCAGAAAAGTGTCGCAAGCGGCTGGCGCAGAGTGTCCGCGTGCGATTGTCTGCGCCAGGCACGTGCGCTTATACCGATTTCCGCGCACAGCGTATTCATGGATTTTAGGCTCCCAAACCAGCCGTGGCGCAGAGTATCGCAGCGACCCTGCAGCAGCGCCAGTAACGCCCCCAAGAACGCCCTCGCGCAAGGAAAAGCCATCAAAATTGCTAAATCATCGCAAAGGGCTGCGCTAACCCTGGACCAGTTTACAGGGCTGCCAAACAAGGAACGCAAAGCGGGTAACGTGCATATCAGGGGTACGCGTGAAGTTATACACGCGATTAGCCAGGGTACGTGTATTTCAGGGGTGCGCGGGAAGTTCCACACGCGAATAGCCTGGGCGCGTGTATTTCAGGGGTGCGCGGGAAGTTCTACACGCGATTTAAGCAGGGTACGTGTATTTCAGGGGTGCGCCGGAAGTTCCACACGCGAATAGCCTGGGCGCGTGTATTTCAGGGGTGCGCGGGAAGTTTTACACGCGATTTCAGCAGGGTTCGTGTATTTCAGGGGTGCGCGGGAAGTTCCACACGCGATTAGGCTGGGTGGGTCCTCACAGGTGTTCCCTGTACACCCTCGACGGCCCCTGCAGGCAGCCCACAAAACAGGGGACTACCCTGCACACCTGCTCATGTCCCCCTGCACCCCCACCCCCCAGCAGTGCAGGGGCAGCCTCCACCAGGCCCCCACCCATGTCTCCCACCACCCCACCCCCCAGCAGCGCAGGGGCACCCTCCACCAGGCCCCCACTCATGTCTCCCACCACCCCCACCCCCCAGCAGTGCAGGGGCACCCTCCACCAGGCCCCCACTCATGTCTCCCACCACCCCCACCCCCCACCATCCAGGGTCACCCTCCACCAGGCCCCCACTCATGTCTCCCACCACCTCCACCCCCCACCATCCAGGGGCACCCTCCACCAGGCCCCCACTCATGTCTCCCACCACCCCCACCCCCCAGCAGTGCAGGGGCACCCTCCACCAGGCCCCCACTCATGTCTCCCACCACCCCCACCCCCCAGCAGTGCAGGGGCACCCTCCACCAGGCCCCCAATCATGTCTCCCACCACCCCCACCCCCCAGCACTGTGGGGCACCTGCCAGCAGGCCCCCACCCATGTCCAACTCATGTCCCCCACCACCCCCACCCACCAGCACTGTGGGGCACCTGCCAGCAGGCCCCCACCCATGTCCAACTCATGTCCCCCACCACCCCCACCCCCCAGCACTGTGGGGCACCTGCCAGCAGGCCCCCGCCCATTTCCAACTCATGTCCCCCACCACCCCCACCCCCCAGCAGTGCAGGGGAACCCTCCACCAGGCCCCCACTCATGTCTCCCACCACCCCCACCCCCCAGCAGTGCAGGGGCACCCTCCACCAGGCCCCCACTCATGTCTCCCACCACCCCCACCCCCCAGCAGTGCAGGGGCACCCTCCACCAGGCCCCCACCCATGTCTCCCACCACCCCCAACCCCCAGCCACCAGGGGCAGCCTCCACCAGGCCCCCACTCATGTCTCCCACCACCCCCACCATCCAGGGGCACCCTCCACCAGGCCCCCACTCATGTCTCCCAGCGTGCTACGTGTATTTCAGGGGATCGCGGGAAGTTCCACACGCGAGTAGCCTGGGCGCGTGTATTTCAGGGGTGCGCGGGAAGTTCCACACGCGAATAGCCTGGGCGCGTGTATTTCAGGGGTGCGCAGGAAGTTTTACACGCGATTTCAGCAGGGTACGTGTATTTCAGGGGTGCGCGGGAAGTTCCACACGCGAATAGCCTGGGCGCGTGTATTTCAGGGGTGCGCGGGAAGTTTTACACGCGATTAGGCTGGGTGGGTCCTCACAGGTGTTCCCTGTACACCCTCGACGGCCCCTGCAGGCAGCCCACAAAACAGGGTACTACCCTGCACACCTGCTCATGTCCCCCTGCACCCCCACCCCCCAGCAGTGCAGGGGCAGCCTCCACCAGGCCCCCACTCATGTCTCCCACCACCCCCACCCCCCAGCAGTGCAGGGGCACCCTCCACCAGGCCCCCACTCATGTCTCCCACCACCCCCACCCCCCAGCACTGTGGGGCACCTGCCAGCAGGCCCCCGCCCATGTCCAACTCATGTCCCCCACCACCCCCACCCCCCAGCACTGTGGGGCACCTGCCAGCAGGCCCCCGCCCATGTCCAACTCATGTCCCCCACCACCCCCACCCCCCAGCACTGTGGGGCACCTGCCAGCAGGCCCCCGCCCATGTCCAACTCATGTCCCCCACCACCCCCACCCCCCAGCACTGTGGGGCACCTGCCAGCAGGCCCCCGCCCATGTCCAACTCATGTCCCCCACCACCCCCACCCCCCAGCACTGTGGGGCACCTGCCAGCAGGCCCCCGCCAATGTCCAACTCATGTCCCCCACCACCCCCACCCCCCAGCACTGTGGGGCACCTGCCAGCAGGCCCCCGCCCATGTCCAACTCATGTCCCCCACCACCCCCACCCCCCAGCAGTGCAGGGGAACCCTCCACCAGGCCCCCACTCATGTCTCCCACCACCCCCACCCCCCAGCAGTGCAGGGGCACCCTCCACCAGGCCCCCACTCATGTCTCCCACCACCCCCACCCCCCAGCAGTGCAGGGGCACCCTCCACCAGGCCCCCACCCATGTCTCCCACCACCCCCACCCCCCAGCCACCAGGGGCAGCCTCCACCAGGCCCCCACTCATGTCTCCCACCACCCCCACCCCCCACCATCCAGGGGCACCCTCCACCAGGCCCCCACTCATGTCTCCCGGCGTGCTACGTGTATTTCAGGGGTGCGCGGGAAGTTCCACACGCGAATAGCCTGGGCGCGTGTATTTCAGGGGTGCGCGGGAAGTTCCACACGCGAATAGCCTGGGCGCGTGTATTTCAGGGGTGCGCGGGAAGTTTTACACGCGATTTCAGCAGGGTACGTGTATTTCAGGGGTGCGCGGGAAGTTCCACACGCGAATAGCCTGGGCGCGTGTATTTCAGGGGTGCGCGGGAAGTTTTACACGCGATTAGGCTGGGTGGGTCCTCACAGGTGTTCCCTGTACACCCTCGACGGCCCCTGCAGGCAGCCCACAAAACAGGGGACTACCCTGCACACCTGCTCATGTCCCCCTGCACCCCCACCCCCCAGCACTGTGGGGCACCTGCCAGCAGGCCCTCGCCCGTGTCCAACTCATGTCCCCCACCACCCCCACCCCCCAGCACTGTGGGGCACCTGCCAGCAGGCCCCCGCCCATGTCCAACTCATGTCCCCCACCACCCCCACCCCCCTGCCACCATGTGCAGCCCCCACCAGGTCCTCACAATCCCCAATCATGTGCGTAATGGTATGCCTCCACAGGCAAAAAGCCCTACCAAGTAACCCATTCACCCACATGGAAATGAAAACACATGTTACACCCCCAATGTTCATGAAGCAAATGAACCCATGTCCGTCACACACATATTTTCCAATTGAATGGGAAAACACACAACATGACATGCATGAAACCAATGAGATGAAACCACACAGTGAACAATGGAAAAAAAAATGTATTGGACAAAAATACGAATGCTAATGAAAGAAAACTAACTACAATGTAAATGTGAAAAAATAAGCTGCATGTCCGCATAAAAACACAAAAGTAGAAAATCAAATCCAAAATATTTTGTCCAAAGTGAAATGTAAAAACTCTCCATGCAACAAAGAACTATGTACAAAAATAACAAGGGTCCATCATCACAACTGAACTAAGGAAACCTCCTAAAAAACCTACCTAAATATCAACTATATACAAAAAGTGGAGCAGTGTCCGTCGACTCCAAATCATAAGAAAAAACAAAGGAAACCTAAAACTAAAGAACTATATACAAAGGCGGCGGGCAAGTCCAGCGGCTCACTCCGTGGTGTTCCGGGCCAGGGCATCATCGAACTCCTGTTCCATGTCCCGGAGGCGGTCCAGTTCCATGGCCCCGAGGGTCCGCAGGGACGACGCCGTGTCCTCCTCCAACCCCCTGCAGATTGCCTCGAGGCACTCGGCCCGCCTCAGGGCCCTCCGCATGGAGTTCTCCGCCCTGACCATTGTGAGCCGCGCCTCTTCCGCCCGCCGCCGCTCAGCACCTATGGCGTGGCCCAACCGCTGCCACACGGAAGACACTCTCTGTCCTGGGTCCTCCTGCCCTCCGGCCGATGCCTGCCCCTCCGATGTCGAAGGCCCCGAGCCTTCATGGCTCCCACCATGTTGCTGCTGCTGCTCTGCCTCTGCCCGTGCACTGCCTCCTGCTGCCTGCACATCCTCCGCCGGCTGGGGTGCAGTTTTTGATGTGGCCACCCCTGCTGGACGTCCGACTCCCGACTGTGGCAGGGATGCCTCCTCCACCAGCCTGGCCGCACTGTCAGAGGCAGCTCCACAGGGCACCCAGGTGACTGATGGGTGGGAAGATGGCACAGAGGACGACTGGCACGTAGGGGGTCCAGTTGAGGAGGGGGTCGGAACAAGCCCCATCAGATGGAGGAATCCGGTCTGGGTGACCTGTCCCAGCAGGCTGACGTGGTCAACGAGCCATTCGAGATGACGTGCAGTCTCTCCATGAAAAGACTGCAGGTCACCTCGCATGGCCCGTTGACGCAACGCCACACCAGCCAGGACAGGCTCAACCCGGACCTGGATAGCCACGTCCGCAGGCAGAGGAAGGCCAGTTGACGTCAGCTCATCCCCTGCCTGGAAACGGGTCTGGACGTAGGCATCCCTGCTGGTGCAAGATGATGCAGGGACAGGATCGGGGACAGGATTGCACACAGGCACCTCCGCGGCGGCCTGTGCTGCCTCCTGTCCCTGGTCCTGGACTGCACCACTAGCACCAGTGGGATCCCCACCTCCAGACCCCGTCTCTGGTGCTTGCACGGCCTCCTCCTCCACCAGACCCCCCACCAACCTGGATGACTCCGTGCCATCTTCCCCTGTTGGGCCCTGTGGGGTCCCAGCTGCCCCTTCTGCTGCCGAGGAGTCCAACTCCAACCTCCGCCTCTTGGACCTCCCCCCGGCAGCTGCGGCCTGGGACGCGGCACCGGACTCCTCACTCCCCGACGAGATGACAACCCGGGAGGGGAGCCGGGCCTTGCGTCTCCGGCTGGCGGTCGGATCCCCGCCGCTGTGCTCCACAGCACCTTCTCCGCCCTCTTCATCAGTTGACGCTGCAGACAGGGAGAAACAAAACACAGGCATCAGGGCACTGTACAATGGACACATACACACATGACAGTTGCACATGAGTGGCATTGGCAAACCTCAGACATGTCATCACAATCCCCAACACACATGTCATTGCAACTCGCACACATGAGCCATACCACAGCCATATCGCAACTGCCACCACCATCCATACACATACAACAGCATGAGCAGCCAAAGGTGACCCAGACATCACATGCAACACAGGAAGTGCACCACACATGTACACACACCACCACACTTGCATGCATGTGTACACCTCTGCCAAGTGTGGCACTGTTCAGACGGGCATCCATGTCACATCTGCCAATCAGGCTTACACATACCGCAGTCACATGCATCCATGTTGCATCACTGTTGCACCCTTGTCAAATACACACACATGCACATGTACACAGTGCTCATACATGCAGCCCAAAACAACATACATGCCTGACATCACGGACATGTCTACTTACATACACATACATACAAATATGTGTGCACGCACAACTGCATTTGCCATGCAAGCCTACACACACAAGCACCATCCATGTCTCACACATTACAGCCCTCGCATGTGTCAGCCCCACGGCCATGTACACCCCCACCCATACTCGACCCCATACAAACAGATGTGCAACCTGCACAATACCGAATAATCACCACACGCACTGCTCACAATCAGGATGCATGTACACTCACTGCTCGACTCCAGACGGGTCTGCTTCTCCAGGACCTGGACGTGGAGCGCGGGGGATATGCGTTCCAGGACCCCCATCTGTTCTTCCGACAAGTGGCCCCGGCGCCTCTTGGCATCCGCTGCCTTCAAGAGGCGCCGGGCCTTGTTCAGGGTCCTGGACCTGAAGTCCTCCCAGCGCTTCCTGACATGTTGTAAGTCCGGACTGCCACCCCCTCCGCGTTGATGGCAGTCACGATGTCAGTCCAGATCCGAGTCCGTCCTTCCTTGTCGGCGCGGGAACTTCCGAAGAGGGCATCATACTGCCCCAGGACTTGCTCCACCAGGACACCAACTTCGGTGGCACTGAAGCTGGTGCCCCTCTGCCTCTCTGGCCGGGGGTTGTCAGTGGTCCCAGATGGTGTTTGCCCTGACATGACAACCCCAGAGGCAGGAGTGGGTGGGCAACTGGGTCCTGGGGCTGGGCTGTGGAGCGATGGAATCCCAGTCGGGAGTCTTTGGTTCCAGCAGGGGTGGTCACAGCAACAGCACCCCTGGCTGATGTGCAGGCAGCAAATGGCAGTGTACGTGGGCAGCAGGCAGTCAGGCAGCAGCAGATGGTAGGTGGGAGCGTGCTCGGGGCTCTGGGGGGCAGTAGTTCGGCCTTCTGGGCAGGAGCGTGGTCTTCCGTGTGCTTACGCGTGGCCAGCTTGGTACGGAGTGATTTGGCACGTGAAAATCCTGCACGTCAGCGTGAAAATCGAGGAAAGGCCCTTAGCGCGTAAGCGCGTCAGCACGCATATGCGATTCTATTGGACCAAAGTCCCTCAGCGCGTAAGCGCGTCTGTGACGTGACCCGCACGGGTGTTTCCCACACAGCACGTGATGACAGAGCACACGTGGAAAGACTGCACGTCAGAGTCTCATCGCGTGTGATTGGTGGAAATGGCCCTACACGCAGAAGTGACAAAGCGTGTAATTGGTGGAAATGTCCCTACACGCAGAAGTGACAAAGCGTGTAATTGGTGGAAATGGCCCTAGCGCGTACACGCCGCGTAAGTGACGCTGGACGTGTGGCCCTGTATAAAAGGTATGTGTAGAACACGTTTTCGTTGTACGTGCTTTTCGTGGAGAGCGAGTGGGTGAATTCTGTACTTCTTGTCGTTTCACACGCGATTTACTTCACGGCGTTTCAAGTTCGTATTCCCTGTTACCTCTGACAGCTTTTTCTCTTTTTTCGCTTTTACTGGTTTACCTGGGCCTGTTCCCTCAAACAGTGTTCCCTTCTACTGTTGTCCTGTCTCCTCAGACAGCGTACAAATCTTCTTTTGGCGGGGGTGTTGCCAACCAAACGTGCTCCTATTACACGCTCGTTTACCAGGCAGACGGTGAGTCACGCACGTATCTAACATCTGTGCTTGCCCCGTGTGTAGCCTACCCCTTCAGAGGTCATTCTAGGCTGCGTGTGACACGCATACGTTCATTCTTGTGTTACTGGGTGCCACAGCGTAGTGCAGGTTTTACTTTCTGCACACGTGGTCTAGGAGGGGTTGCGTGCACGTCATCTCCCTTTTTTGGGGCTCCTGTGCGTAGCGTGACCCGTCATCTTTCCCCAGGGGTTACAATCAGCCTTGCAAGAGCACTAGGGTACAATTACCATCTGGTACCCAACCCCTTTGACCCCCTATTGCCCAGGACAATAGTTTCCAGCCACTCCCATACGCACATTTACATCAGTGCCATGGCTGGGAGGCGAGGATTCCGTAAGGGTGGCAAAGGTGGAAGAGCCACAAGTGGTGGCCGTGGTGGATCCGGTAGGGGACGTGGTCGTTACTTGCAGGGTGAGCCTGTCCCCCCATGTGTGGAGGACCAGTCAAGGGCACCCATAATCCCCCCCCCTCCCGTTGAGGCTGATGTGGCTGACACCATCCATGCTCAGCCCTTGTTGGACCAGCCCATTGTGGCACCACATCTGGCTGACTCCATGGCTGACTTCCAGGTCAGCAGGCCTATGACACGTGCGCTGGTGCACGTTGATGTCACCATGCCACGTGCATCTGGGCCAGCAAGGTCATCTGCTGCACCAAAGAGGCAGGGCGGAGAGACTGCAGGGGCAGCTGCGGCTCCATCCACCCCAGCCCTCACACACCCAGCCAGGACAGTGTCGGTCCTAGTCCATGCTGCTGACATTCCCCCTGACACCATCACACTAGAGCCAATGCCTGCACCAACTCCCATGCTGAGTGTGCAATCCCACACTCCTGATACAGAGTCCACCAGGGCTCCTGCCCCTAGTGTCCAGAGCGGCGCAGGACACTCAGGATCACCACCACCTTCCAAGCGGAGGAGGAAGAGTGCTCGTCCGGCACTGGCTGATGCCCCGGACACGGCTACACAGTCCGGCCCCAGGACCCAGTTGCCCACCCACACCTGCCTCTGGGGTTGCCATGTCGGGCACTTCCTCATCTGGCACCAGTGGCAACCCCAGACCAGAGGGGCAGAGGGGCACCAGCTTCACTGACAACGAAGTTGGTGTCCTGGTGGAGCATGTCCTGGGGCAGTATGATGCCCTCTTTGGATCGTCCCGCGCCAGCAAGGAAGGACGGGAGAGGATCTGGGCCGACTGTGTGGTTGCCATCAACGCGGAGGGGGTGGCAACCCGCAACGTCCTGAAGATCAAGAAGCGCTGGGAGGACTTGAGGTCCAGGACCCTTGTGAAGGGCCGGCGCCTCGTGGAGGGGGACTGGGGCCGCATGAGTTCCATCCAGATGAGGGTCCTGGAACGCGTACGCCCAGCGCTCCACGCCCAGATCCTTGAGAGGGAGGCCCGTCTGGAGTTGAGCGGTAAGTGTCCAAGCATTACTGTGTGAGACAGGGCATGTTGCGGTGTGCTGGTTCTATGATACTTGCCTGTATGTGTGCCATAGGCCATGTATGCATGTATGTGTGCAGGGACATCATGGTAATGCATGTGCGACCAGTGATGTGTGACCCACATGGTTGTTGCATGTGTTCAAATGCCGCATGGGGAGCCCTATGCAGATTTTGAACATGAGAGCATGCCAGTTTCTGTACCTGGACATGGGTGGGGGTGAGGGATGGGTGCTGATGCCAGGT
Source organism: Ambystoma mexicanum (assembly GCF_040938575.1). NCBI lineage: Eukaryota > Metazoa > Chordata > Amphibia > Caudata > Ambystomatidae > Ambystoma > Ambystoma mexicanum. Next base: position 286,183,990 of record NC_090932.1, on the reverse strand, counting down.
ACATATATGGTAGCCATGTCTGTGTGCCTGACCTGCGTGTCTGTGACTTGTGCATGCCATGGATGCACGACACATGTGTGTGACAATGCACAGATTCAGTGAAGCAGCCAAATTACCCTTGTATCCGCTGTGTTTGGTGTGTTTGGGGCCAGATGGATGTGACTGAGGTGAAGTGTGTGCATGTGATAGGCATGAGCCATGATGCATGTGAGTTACATATCATTGAATGTTTCAAGAGTCCATTGGACATGCATGGAAATGTCCATGGCATGCACCATGCCTGTTACTGGGTGTGTTTTGCCTGGACTGACCCATGTGTTGTGGAGGGACATGATGGAAGTGTACTTTGACAGTGGTGCTCATCTTCTATTGCTTCCTGTCTAGGGGACCATTGTACAGTGCCCTGATGCTTGTGTTCTTTGTCTCCCTCTACGCAGCGGCTAGTGAAGAAGAGGGCGGAGACGGCGCTGTGGAGCAAGGCGGCGGGGATGCCCCCACGGCTGCAGCGGAAGGGGTGGGTGAGCCCCCACAGGGGCCTGCTACGGTGGGAGACGGTGAGGAGCCATCCAGGTTGGTGGTTTGCACAGAGGAGGAGGAGGCCGCCACTGGGGCACACATGGGGCCTGGTGGGGGCATCCCTGCTGGTGCAAGTGGTGCAGTCCAGGGCCAGGGGCAGGAGGCAGCACAGGTCACCGTGGAGGGGCCTGTGCATGTCGCTGTCCCTGACCCTGTGAGTGCACCACCATGCACCAGCAGGGATGCCCCGTCCCAGGCCCGTCCGCAGGTAGAGGGGATGTCCATGTCACCTGACTCCACCCCACCTGCGGACGTGGGAACCCCTGGCCGTGTGGAGAAGGTCCTGATTGGGGTCGCGATGCGCACGGCTGTGATTCGTGATGCCGTGCGTGCTTCCCGGGAGGAGGACGCACGTCATCACGAAGTGCACCGTGCCGACGTGGCCCAATTGGGATCGGCCATGTTCGGGGGTTTCCTGCATGTGTTGTCCAATCTGGCGGCCCTCTCCTCCTCTGTGCAGGCTATACACCAGTCGTTCTCCTTGCCGTCTTCCGGCCCAGATGCCACCAGGGCCCCCTGTGGACCTGCCCGGACCAATGCAGCCAGCTCGGTGGGGATCCCATCCCTGCCAAAGTTGGGAGTCGGAGGTCCAGCAGGGGTAGACAACACAGCAACTGGACCCCAGCAGATGGAAGATGTGACAGCATCATCGGGCAGGGCACGTGCACGACGGCGTCGGTGGTTTCCATCAGCCTGGATGCCGTCGTGCTGGCAGAGGCAGTGGCGTCGGAGGCAGCAGCAGGCTCGACGTGGGAGGCATCATGGCTCGGGGCCTTCAAGATCAGAGGGGCAGGCATCGGCCGGAGGGCAGGGCAACCCTGGGATGGTGGTGTCTTCCGTGTGGGAGCAGTTGGTCCAGCGGATAGGTGCGGAGCAGCAGCGGGCGGAAGAGGAGCGGCTCACCATGGTCAGGGCGGAGTTCTCCATGCGTCGGGCGTTGAGGCGGGCTGAGTGCCTCGAGGAAGCTCGCAGGGAGTTTGAGCTGGACATGGGGTTATCCCTGCGAGACCTCGGGGCCAGGACAGAGTCCCGCCTCCAGGACATCGACATGGAGTTCGACATCACCGAGTGAGCCGCAGGACTTGCCCGCTGCCTTTGTATATAGTTATTTAGTTAGTTAGTGTTAGGTTTCCTTTATTAATTTTTTTATTTTTGGACCGCTCGGACAATGGCCACTTCTTTGTATATATTATTTTCATTAGGTAGTAGTAGGTTTCATTTATGGTGTTGGGCTCATGGACCCTGGAATTTTCGTGTATATAGTTTGCTTATTGAAGAAACATTTTTTTTTATTAATTATTGTGTTCACCATGAGGAAATGGTTTTTCATTATTTTACTTCCACATGATTTTGCTTTGGACAAAATTTGTTTTTGGATTACTTTGTTTTTTTTTTTTTACATTTGTTCTCGGACATGGACCATTTATTTTGTTATCCCCATTGTTGTATGTTTGATTTTTTAACTTATTTTTCATCTTTTATACATGTTTTTTTAACTTTCACCTGTGGTATTTTCTCATTGGTTTCATACATGTCATGATATGGGTTTTGACATTCACTTGCACCCATTGTGTATGTGTGTGTGACGGACATGTGTTCATTTACAGACTTGCCATTGGGGTTGTATCATGTAATTGCATTCACTATGTGGGTGGATGCAATCCTTGCCTGGGTGTTTGTGCTGGGTATGCTGGCCATTACTGCCATGATTGAGTATCGTCAGGACCTGGGGGCAGGGGGACATGTGTTGGTGCCTGGTGGAGGGTGCCCCTGCACTGCTGGGGTGTGGGGGGTGGTGGGAGACATGAGTGGGGGCCTGGTGGAGGCTGCCCCTGCACTGCTGGGGTGTGGGGGTGGTGGGAGACATGAGTGGGGGCCTGGTGGAGGGTGACCCTGGTGGCTGGGGGGTGGGGGTGGTGGGTGACATGAGTGGGGGCCTGGTGGAGGGTGACCCTGGTGGCTGGGGGGTGGGGGTGGTGGGAGACATGTGTGGGTGCCTGGTGGAGGGTGCCCCTGCACTGATGGGGTGTGGGGGGTGGTGGGAGACATGAGTGGGGGCCTGGTGGAGGGTGACCCTGGTGGCTGGGGGGTGGGGGTGGTGGGTGACATGAGTGGGGGCCTGGGGGAGGCTGCCCCTGAACTGCTGGGGTGTGGGGGTGGTGGGAGACATGAGTGGGGGCCTGGTGGAGGGTGACCCTGGTGGCTGGGGGGTGGGGGTGGTGGGTGACATGAGTGGGGGCCTGGTGGAGGGTGACCCTGGTGGCTGGGGGGTGGGGGTGGTGGGTGACATGAGTGGGGGCCTGGTGGAGGGTGACCCTGGTGGCTGGGGGGTGGGGGTGGTGGGAGACATGTGTGGGTGCCTGGTGGAGGGTGCCCCTGCACTGCTGGGGTGTGGGGGGTGGTGGGAGACATGGGTGGGGGCCTGGTGGAAGGTGACCCTGGTGGCTGGGGGGGGTGGTGGGTGACATGAGTGGGGGCCTGGTGGAGGCTTCCCCTGCACTGCTGGGGTGTGGGGGTGGTGGGAGACATGAGTGGGGGCCTGGTGGAGGGTGACCCTGGTGGCTGGGGGGTGGGGATGGTGGGTGACATGAGTGGGGGCCTGGTGGAGGGTGACCCTGGTGGCTGGGGGGTGGGGGTGGTGGGTGACATGAGTGGGGGCCTGGTGGAGGGTGACCCTGGGGGGTGGGGGTGGTGGGAGACATGTGTGGGTGCCTGGTGGAGGGTGCCCCTGCACTGCTGGGGTGTGGGGGGTGGTGGGGGACATGAGTGGGGGCCTGGTGGAGGGTGACCCTGGTGGCTGGGGGGTGGGGGTGGTGGGAGACATGGGTGGGGGCCTGGTGGAGGCTGCCCCTGCACTGCTGGGGTGTGGGGGTGGTGGGTGACATGAGTGGGGGCCTAGTGGAGGCTGCCCCTGCACTGCTGGGGTGTGGGGGTGGTGGGAGACATGAGTGGGGGCCTGGTGGAGGCTGTCCCTGCACTGCTGGGGTGTGGGGGTGGTGGGTGACATGAGTGGGGGCCTGGTGGAGGATGCCCCTGCACTGCTGGGGTGTGGGGGTGGTGGGTGACATGAGTGGGGGCCTGGTGGAGGGTGACCTTGGTGGCTGGGGGGTGGGGGTGGTGGGTGACATGAGTGGGGGCCTGGTGGAGGGTGACCCTGGTGGCTGGGGGGTGGGGGTGGTGGGTGACATGAGTGGGGGCCTGGTGGAGGCTGCCCCTGCACTGCTGGGGTGTGGGGGTGGTGGGAGACATGAGTGGGGGCCTGGTGGAGGCTGCCCCTGGTGGCTGGGGTGTGGGGGTGGTGGGTGACATGAGTGGGGGCCTGGTGGAGGGTGACCCTGGGGGGTGGGGGTGGTGGGTGACATGAGTGGGGGCCTGGTGGAGGCTGCCCCTGCACTGCTGGGGTGTGGGGGTGGTGGGAGACATGAGTGGGGGCCTGGTGGAGGGTGACCCTGGTGGCTGGGGGGTGGGGGTGGTGGGTGAAATGAGTGGGGGCCTGGTGGAGGGTGACCCTGGTGGCTGGGGGGTGGGGGTGGTGGGTGACATGAGTGGGGGCCTGGTGGAGGCTGCCCCTGCACTGCTGGGGTGTGGGGGTGGTGGGAGACATGAGTGGGGGCCTGGTGGAGGGTGACCCTGGTGGCTGGGGGGTGGGGGTGGTGGGTGACATGAGTGGGGGCCTGGTGGAGGGTGACCCTGGTGGCTGGGGGGTGGGGGTGGTGGGTGACATGAGTGGGGGCCTGGTGGAGGGTGACCCTGGTGGCTGGGGGGTGGGGGTGGTGGGAGACATGAGTGGGGGCCTGGTGGAGGGTGACCCTGGTGGCTGGGGGGTGGGGGTGGTGGGAGACATGTGTGGGTGCCTGGTGGAGGGTGCCCCTGCACTGCTGGGGTGTGGGGGGTGGTGGGAGACATGCGTGGGGGCCTGGTGGAGGGTGACCCTGGTGGCTGGGGGGTGGGGGTGGTGGGTGACATGAGTGGGGGCCTGGTGGAGGCTGCCCCTGCACTGCTGGGGTGTATGGGTGGTGGGAGACATGAGTGGGGGCCTGGTGGAGGGTGACCCTGGTGGCTGGGGGGTGGGGGTGGTGGGTGACATGAGTGGGGGCCTGGTGGAGGGTGACCCTGGTGGCTGGGGGGTGGGGGTGGTGGGTGACATGAGTGGGGGCCTGGTGGAGGGTGACCCTGGTGGCTGGGGGGTGGGGGTGGTGGGAGACATGTGTGGGTGCCTGGTGGAGGGTGCCCCTGCACTGCTGGGGTGTGGGGGGTGGTGGGAGACATGAGTGGGGGCCTGGTGGAGGGTGACCCTGGTGGCTGGGGGGTGGGGGTGGTGGGTGACATGAGTGGGGGCCTGGTGGAGGCTGCCCCTGCACTGCTGCGGTGTGGGGGTGGTGGGAGACATGAGTGGGGGCCTGGTGGAGGGTGACCGTGGTGGCTGGGGGGTGGGGGTGGTGGGAGACATGAGTGGGGGCCTGGTGGAGGGTGACCCTGGTGGCTGGGGGGTGGGTGACATGAGTGGGGGCCTGGTGGAGGGTGACCCTGGTGGCTGGGGGGTGGGTGACATGAGTGGGGGCCTGGTGGAGGCTGTCCCTGCACTGCTGGGGTGTGGGGGTGGTGGGTGACATGAGTGGGCGCCTGGTGGAGGCTGCCCCTGCACTGCTGGGGTGTGGGGGTGGTGGGAGACATGAGTGGGGGCCTGGTGGAGGCTGCCCCTGCACTGCTGGGGTGTGGGGGTGGTGGGTGACATGAGTGGGGGCCTGGTGGAGGGTGACCTTGGTGGCTGGGGGGTGGGGGTGGTGGGTGACATGAGTGGGGGCCTGGTGGAGGGTGACCCTGGTGGCTGGGGGGTGGGGGTGGTGGGTGACATGAGTGGGGGCCTGGTGGAGGCTGCCCCTGCACTGCTGGGGTGTGGGGGTGGTGGGAGACATGAGTGGGGGCCTGGTGGAGGCTGCCCCTGGTGGCTGGGGTGTGGGGGTGGTGGGTGACATGAGTGGGGGCCTGGTGGAGGGTGACCCTGGGGGGTGGGGGTGGTGGGTGACATGAGTGGGGGCCTGGTGGAGGCTGCCCCTGCACTGCTGGGGTGTGGGGGTGGTGGGAGACATGAGTGGGGGCCTGGTGGAGGGTGACCCTGGTGGCTGGGGGGTGGGGGTGGTGGGTGAAATGAGTGGGGGCCTGGTGGAGGGTGACCCTGGTGGCTGGGGGGTGGGGGTGGTGGGTGACATGAGTGGGGGCCTGGTGGAGGCTGCCCCTGCACTGCTGGGGTGTGGGGGTGGTGGGAGACATGAGTGGGGGCCTGGTGGAGGGTGACCCTGGTGGCTGGGGGGTGGGGGTGGTGGGTGACATGAGTGGGGGCCTGGTGGAGGGTGACCCTGGTGGCTGGGGGGTGGGGGTGGTGGGTGACATGAGTGGGGGCCTGGTGGAGGGTGACCCTGGTGGCTGGGGGGTGGGGGTGGTGGGAGACATGAGTGGGGGCCTGGTGGAGGGTGACCCTGGTGGCTGGGGGGTGGGGGTGGTGGGAGACATGTGTGGGTGCCTGGTGGAGGGTGCCCCTGCACTGCTGGGGTGTGGGGGGTGGTGGGAGACATGCGTGGGGGCCTGGTGGAGGGTGACCCTGGTGGCTGGGGGGTGGGGGTGGTGGGTGACATGAGTGGGGGCCTGGTGGAGGCTGCCCCTGCACTGCTGGGGTGTGGGGGTGGTGGGAGACATGAGTGGGGGCCTGGTGGAGGGTGACCCTGGTGGCTGGGGGGTGGTGGGTGACATGAGTGGGGGCCTGGTGGAGGGTGACCCTGGTGGCTGGGGGGTGGGGGTGGTGGGTGACATGAGTGGGGGCCTGGTGGAGGGTGACCCTGGTGGCTGGGGGGTGGGGGTGGTGGGAGACATGTGTGGGTGCCTGGTGGAGGGTGCCCCTGCACTGCTGGGGTGTGGGGGGTGGTGGGAGACATGAGTGGGGGCCTGGTGGAGGGTGACCCTGGTGGCTGGGGGGTGGGGGTGGTGGGTGACATGAGTGGGGGCCTGGTGGAGGCTGCCCCTGCACTGCTGCGGTGTGGGGGTGGTGGGAGACATGAGTGGGGGCCTGGTGGAGGGTGACCGTGGTGGCTGGGGGGTGGGGGTGGTGGGAGACATGAGTGGGGGCCTGGTGGAGGGTGACCCTGGTGGCTGGGGGGTGGGTGACATGAGTGGGGGCCTGGTGGAGGGTGACCCTGGTGGCTTGGGGGTGGGGGTGGTGGGTGACATGAGTGGGGGCCTGGTGGAGGGTGACCCTGGTGGCTGGGGGGTGGGGGTGGTGGGTGACATGAGTGGGGGCCTGGTGGAGGCTGCCCCTGCACTGCTGCGGTGTGGGGGTGGTGGGAGACATGAGTGGGGGCCTGGTGGAGGGTGACCCTGGTGGCTGGGGGGTGGGGGTGGTGGGTGACATGAGTGGGGGCCTGGTGGAGGCTGCCCCTGCACTGCTGGGGTGTGGGGGTGGTGGGAGACATGAGTGGGGGCCTGGTGGAGGATGACCGTGGTGGCTGGGGGGTGGGGGTGGTCGGTGACGTGAGTGGGGGCCTGGTGGAGGCTGCCCCTGCACTGCTGGGGTGTGGGGGTGGTGGAAGACATGAGTGGGGGCCTGGTGGAGGGTGACCCTGGTGGCTGGGGGGTGGGGGTGGTGGGTGACATGAGTGGGGGCCTGGTGGAGGGTGACCCTGGTGGCTGGGGGGTGGGGGTGGTGGGTGACATGAGTGGGGGCCTGGTGGAGGGTGACCCTGGTGGCTGGGGGGTGGGGGTGGTGGGAGACATGTGTGGGTGCCTGGTGGAGGGTGCCCCTGCACTGCTGGGGTGTGGGGGGTGGTGGGAGACATGAGTGGGGGCCTGGTGGAGGGTGACCTTGGTGGCTGGGGTGTGGGGGGTGGTGGGAGACATGAGTGGGGGCCTGGTGGAGGGTGACCCTGGTGGCTGGGGGGTGGGGGTGGTGGGTGACATGAGTGGGGGCCTGGTGGAGGCTGCCCCTGCACTGCTGGGGTGTGGGGGTGGTGGGAGACATGAGTGGGGGCCTGGTGGAGGGTGCCCCTGCACTGCTGGGGTGTGGGGGTGGTGGGAGACATGAGTGGGGGCCTGGTGGAGGGTGACCCTGGTGGCTGGGGGGTGGGTGACATGAGTGGGGGCCTGGTGGAGGGTGACCCTGGTGGCTGGGGGGTGGGGGTGGTGGGTGACATGAGTGGGGGCCTGGTGGAGGGTGACCCTGGTGGCTGGGGGGTGGGGGTGGTGGGAGACATGGGTGGGGGCCTGGTGGAGGGTGACCCTGGTGGCTGGGGGGTGGGGGTGGTGGGTGACATGGGTGGGTGCCTGGTGGAGGGTGCCCCTGCACTGCTGGGGTGTGGGGGTGGTGGGAGACATGAGTGGGGGCCTGGTGGAGGGTGACCCTGGTGGCTGGGGGGTGGGGGTGGTGGGTGACATGAGTGGGGGCCTGGTGGAGGGTGCCCCTGCACTGCTGGGGGGTGGGGGTGGTGGGTGACATGGGTGGGGGCCTGGTGGAGGGTGACCCTGGTGGCTGGGGGGTGGGGGTGGTGGGAGACATGAGTTGGACATGGGTGGGGGCCTGCTGGCAGGTGCCCCACAGTGCTGGGGGGTGGGGGTGGTGGGGGACATGAGTTGGACATGGGTGGGGGCCTGCTGGCAGGTGCCCCACAGTGCTGGGGGGTGGGGGTGCAAGGGGACATGAATTGGTGTTCATTAGTTCAAGGAGACATGTGCCTTTGCTGGGGGGCATGCCCATGTTGGGTGGGCTGCCTGCGGGACATGACCAGGGATGCAGGGTAGTCCCCTGTGGTGTGGGCTGCCTGCAGGGGCCGTGGAGGGTGTACAGGGTACACCTGGGAGGACCCACACTGTCAAATCACATGTGGGACTCCCCGGCACCCCTGAAATACACGTACTGTGCAGAAATCGCGTGTAAAACTTCCCGCGCACCCCTGAAATACACGCGCACAGGCTATTCGCGTGTAAAACTTCCCGCGCACCCCTGAAATACACGCGCACAGGCTATTCGCGTGTGGAACTTCCCGCGCACCCCTGAAATACACGTAGCCCGCTCCCCCAGGCCCGATCGCGTGTGAAACTTCACGCGAACCCCTGAAATACACGTAGCACGCTCACCCAGGCCCGATCGCGTGAGAAACTTCACGCGAACCCCTGAAATACACGTAGCCCGCTCCCCCAGGCCCGATCGCGTGAATGACTTCACGCGCACCCCTGAAATACACGCGCCCAGGCTATTCGCGTGTGGAACTTCCCGCGCACCCCTCAAATACACGCGCCCAGGCTATTTGCGTGTGGAACTTCCCGCGCACCCCTCAAATACAGGCGCCCAGGCTATTCGCGTGTGGAACTTCCCGCGCACCCCTGAAATACACGCGCCCAGGCTATTTGCGTGTGGAACTTCCCGCGCACCCCTCAAATACAGGCGCCCAGGCTATTCGCGTGTGGAACTTCCCGCGCACCCCTGAAATACACGCGCCCAGGCTATTCACGTGTGGAACTTCTCACGCACCCCTGGAATACACGTAGCCCGCTCCCCCAGGCCCGATCGCGTGAGGAACTTCACGCGAACCCCTGTAATACACGTAGCCCGCTCCCCCAGGCCCGATCGCGTGTGAAACTTCACGCAAACCCCTGAAATACACGTAGCACGCTCCCCCAGGCCCGATCGGGTGAGAAACTTCACGCGAACCCCTGAAATACACATAGCCCGCTCCCCCAGGCCCGATCGCGTGAATGACTTCACGCGAACCCCTGTGATGCACGTACCCTGCTGAAATCGCGTGTGAGACTTCCCGCGAACCCCGGTATACACGCACACGTATTTTTTGTCAGCGGGTGTCCGTGTTTGTGGGTACCCCTTTGCACGTCATTTTTCCTGGAGGGCCACAGTATGGGACATTCATCATGGCAGTATATAGGTGCTATTTGTTGGCACACCTTTTGGCGCACATTTCTTACAGCCGCAGAGACGCTACCGCCTGCTTTCTTGTGGCGGTCGTGTTTGTGCCTGTGCGCTGGTTTGAGCGTGCGCTTTTTTCCCCTATTCTATTCCATGAATACGTGTTGTAGGCGAGCGTGTGGGCGTTCCGCGCACTTGTGCCCTGTACTTCCCCTGTGACGCCCACGTTTTGGCAAGTTGTTCCCCATTCCGAGTGTTACGCCCGTGTTCCGCCTACTTTTGTTGTGTGCGCCGCACTATGTGCGAATTTCGCTGTGGCCTGTGCGATTTTCGCTGTGACCTGGCGCACGCTGTTAGATGGCCTGTGCGCCAACGTGCGCCGCACACTTTTTAATCGCACATCCGCTGGTTTTCTCGCGCACGGCCTTCCATGAATCGACGTGCGCTGCTTTTCGTGCGATTTTCGCACTTGCACTGCGATTTTCGCTATTCCACTGCGATTCGCACGTTTTTGCCCACTTGCGCCGCGCTAATTATTCCATGAATCGGCCTGTACATTTGTGACTCACCCCCTGAAGTGTGCTTGAAATAAACCTTTAATGAGTCTAGTAATTATTGTATTGAATTCCAGAAAGACAAATTATTTGTTATTCCTATTCTTTCTTATTTAGGGTCACTGCTCAAAGTGTTACACTTGTGCAACCCCAATTTTTTAAGAAGCATGAACAGGAAACTCAGAGACTTTAGAGAAAAAAAGGCCACATGGCACTGGCCACAGCACAGGAGCTTCAATTTGTAAAAAATAAAAACAAAAATAAAAAATATTTTTTTTTAGGGTTAGCAAGGGAGAAAACAGGGTTAGCAAGGGAGACCTCATGACGTTCCTGTCACAGCCACTGCGGATGTGTTGCGCAGGATAAGTGCACCGCTGCATGGTAATGTTACGCCCACATACAATAGCTCTGCCCCTAGATGTGATACCACTGTGTCAAATGCTGTCATTGTCAATACGGTGCATGAAGTGAGTGTACCTATTTTTGTGAATGCCATGCCCAAATGGAATCATGTTGCTCCCATTTGGGATAATGGTGTAACGAATACTGCTAATAGTGTATAGAATACTGCTACTGCTAATACATTGTTTGAAGTGAGTACACCTTTTCCTGCTAATGCTGTGCACACTTGTAGAGTTGCTGCCCCTAATGTCAATTGTGCCCTCGCCATCACTGAAACCTGGTTGCACTCGACATCAGGCCCAGCACTATCCCTCGCCACCCCACCAGGTTACACTATCTTCGGGAGTGATAGACTAAACTCCAGATGAGGTTGAGTTGCCCTCTTAGCCAAAGATCACCTACGTATTAGACAACTCAACACCTCGCTTTTTGATAACTGTCACATTCTCTCACTTAAACTAACTACTGCCCCCACCAACACTATAACTGCCCATCTTGTCTACCGCCCACCCGGCGCCATCCCAACATTTGAAGAAGACCTACTTCACACCCTAGGAGATAATATAAAACCTTCCTTGCAAGTGATTCTCCTGGGAGATCTCAATTTGGCACTTAATGACCACACCGACTTACCAGCCACATCATTAGCCACATACTTAACCGCTATAGGTTTCAGTCAGTACATCCAAAACCCCATTCACATCAAAGGGTGCTCCCTGTACTGGCTAGCTGACCTCAACTGCCACATCTCAGTTAAAGCAAATACCCCCTGCCCGTGGTTGGACCACTATGTCATTGCTTTCACAATCCAACATTGGCCTGCAAGCTAAACCACCCACTAAGCTGCTACCACCATCTCTGGCCCGTAGTTCACAAAAACTAACCAAGGACAGTCTCTCACCTTTCCTTGATGCCCTGAAACCAAAGCTCCTGGACACATCTGACCCAAGAACCTGGTGGATCGCTACACCACAACTTTAACCAGCACAATCAACACCCTTGCCCCCTTAGTACCTAAAAAAGCCAAATCTGTAGCTCATATCAATTCCTGGTACACCCAGGACCTTATGGTTCTTGGACCTGAAAAAAGACTTGCCAAAACCTGCTGGAAAAGCAACCCCTCCATCTGCTTAAACCGAAGTTCTCAAACCTCTACAAACAATACAAAAAACCCATCATCCAAGTCAAAGCTACCACCTTCAACACAAATACAGTCAACACCAATTCAGACACCAGAGAACTATTCATCATCCTTAGGGGACTGCATGCCCCAGTCCCCCTAGCATCTACCTTGACCAAAGACCTAGACTGGTCCGCTAGCATATAGAATGCTATGCTGCTTAAAATAGACATGATTCAGAAGAAAAAAACTTGCCAAACAAGCTAGCCTCTCCTGGCAGGATATGAAGGGCACCCACCTCTACTCCCAACATCCCAGGAATTCCACTGTTCAGCTTTAGCAAAATTACCATTCAAGAGACCCTACACATCTTAAAATGTCTACATCCTTCAAGATGTAAAGGGGATGTTTTGCCCCAAACCCCTCATCAAAGACTGTGCTGAAGCATTGGCACCATTTATCATGGCTATCATCAACTCCTCCTCTCAACCGGCATGGTACCTTCCAGCCTCAAAGAAGCTTGGGTTCTACTTTTCCTCATTTTTCCCAATTACCAGCCCATCCGATTAAAAATACTTCATAGAGCAGCATATGTTCAAATTCAAAGTCACCTAGAAGCAAACCATATCCTAGGAGTTTGCCAATCTGGCTTCTGCCCGGGCATGGCACAGAGTCGGCACTCCTCAACCTGAAAAACTAGATAGACGATATTAGGGATTAACGGAAACCTTCCCTACTGCTCATCCTAGACTTCTCTGTGGCCATTGACTTAGTCAACCACCATAAACTATGCCACCACTTCACCTCCGCAGCCTCCATCCCCCCATCCTGGATTGCCTCCTTCCTAGAAGGTAGAGTAATACAGTATTCTATTAGAATGCTGGCACTGCACCCTCCCCTATCAACTGTGGTGTACCCCCAAGGGTCCTGCATCTCGCCGACTCTCTGCAAAATGTTCACAAGGCCTCTCTTTGACCTCTTGGATTCCCTTGGCACAGCATATACCAATTATGCTGCTGACATGCACATTTTCCTCACCCTATCTGACACTTATACAGATGACACTGCTCCGTTGAGCTCTACCTATTCCACCAGCTAAGCCTGGATGGCGACCCATGGCCTCTGCCTCAATGATGAGAAAACAGAACTTCTCATCGTTGGGCCCTCTGCCGTGGTGAACAAACTGGATTCTGACTACTCAGTCTTCAACATCGATGGCATGTTGATCCCTTTCTTATCAACTGTAAAAACCCTCAGAGTATACCTTTGCGCAACACTGTCTCTAACCCGTCAAGTAAACGTTATGTTCTCCTCAGCAGTCTACTCAACCAAGCTCCTTAATAACGCCAGACCCTTCCTCTCTTCAGACACTTGCCTGACGATCGCCTATGCAGTGGTGGGCACTAGGCTGGACTATTGTAATTTACTTTTTGATGGTACCTCAGCCCATAACATACAAAAACTCCAGAACATGTAAAGCAATGCCCTATGAGCTGCCTTGAACAATCCCAGATCAGAAAACATATCATCTGCCTCTGAGAGCAGTACTCTGGCTCCACATCCAAGAAAGAATCTCCTTTAAGACACTCACAGTCACCCACATATGAATCTCCAAATCTGCCTTGCCATACCTGGTTCAAAGCATTGCCAAGACTCACTTGGCTAGGCTCACCAGAACCCCTTATACCCACAGACGGGTTCAACCTAAGTTCAAATATGGTAAAGCGGATGGGACAAGCTTTCTAGTCATTGCTGCCAAGCAATGGGACTCGCTCCCACATGCACTAAGGGCAGAAGAATCCTATTGGTCCTTCCGTAGAGCCCTTAAAACCTGGCTGTTTGACTAACCTGTCCAGCATTGAACCTCCTCAACATTGAACTTCCCATTGAATTATGTACCTGATGTGATGTGTATTACATGCTGAATGTAACCACTATGTATTTTAGTGTTCGTGCTCCCTGCCTCCGGGCCACATGTAATGGTCCTCTCCAGCGCCCTGATGCCTTAGGGTTTGTGGGCACTATAGAAATGAAAAAATAAATAAATAAATAAATAAAATAATATGTATCAAGTTGAAGCCAGGAGAAGTGTTACCCAGGGTGCGACAGTATCAATTTTCAAGAGAGGCAGATGAGGGAACACGCAAGACAATTGTTGTACTAGGGCAGTAGGGCATTATAGTGCCCTCAGAGTCCCTGTGTAACAGCTATATACCCTGACAAAAAAACAAAGGGGCCAAGCTGGAGGATGATACAGGAGTTACGCCCATTGAATAACATTGTTGAAGCTGAGTTCCCAGTTGTACCGAACCCCGCTATGATTCTCTGCAATGTACCAACTGGGATCACACATTTTACTGTTATTGGTTTGAAAAATGTGTTCTTCTCCATTCAATTGTAACCTGTTTCTCAATATCTCACTGTGTTCACCTATCATGAGCAAAAGTTCCAACACACAAGACTTCCTCAAGGGTACTGGGAGTACCACAGCATTTTTACCAGAGTACTACACATGGATTTGGGGAATATACATGTACCGAATACAGTAGATGGCAGCACAACAGGAGACCTGTGCAGAAAAGATTCAATTACATTGCTGACACTGCTTGTGGACAAAGGATACAAAGTAGATAAGGACAAAATGCTATGCTTTTAGAAAGAGATGGTGTATTTGGTGCACATAATATCATTAGCAAGGAAAAGACTCCGGAAAGTACAGCTGCAGTACAGAACAAACCACAGCCCAATACGAAATGCAACAGTTTTTGTGTAATTATTGTAGAGCATGAACTTTTTACTATTCTAGTTACACAAACCCTCTACTGCAGAGCCTCAATGAAGCACAGAGAAAGAAAAGGGTCACTCATATGGACAGGAGAAATGATAACATATTTCCAGGAACTCACAATTGCCAAAGGTAATGCACCAGTACGAGCAACCCCTGATTACATGAAAGAATTGTATTTGTTCTCACACTCCAATGGACAATAACTGTTGTGTTGGCTCAGAAAACATCCCTAGCACACAAATCCCTAGCATATTAGAGTGAAATATTAGCTGCAGTGATACATGGTCAATTTCCTTGTGAACAGGCACTGGCCACTGCAGCCTTTGCCATTGAAAAATCCTCAACAATCACTATGGGGTGCTCATTATATGTAGAGCACACAGTGTTCGCAAATCTTGAGTGATCTAAATTCACTCTAAACACACAAAGGGCCTTTGCATATGGCACAATTTTGTCAAACCCATCCATTCACATTTTGAGATGCTGCACATTGAACTCCACCATGTTTACTGCGATACCTGTTGAGGAAGGTTAGGAAGTGTATGCTTGTGTTACCTATGCAGGTCCTGAAGATGATTTAATATGAGCAATGGAGGGCACACTTGAGGAAAGGGAGGTGCTCTTTGTTGATGGGTCATTGACGATTGATCAGGAGACCGCCCACAGACACAAAGGTGCAGCGCTGGTGAGCATTGTAGATGGGGTCGTTGAGGTTGTATTTCAGAAAAGATTACCAACACACTATTTCGCTCAGGCAGCGGAACAGATTGCATGAATTGAAGCATTAGAAGAATCACAAGGATCCTTAGTGACCAAATATTTTCGAATTCCAGGTATGTAGCCACCGCCATACACTCAGGGTTGTCAGAATGGAAAAGGAGGAGATTTCTGAGGTCATACGGCACAACCATACAGCATACAGCCTTGTTAGAGATATTGATTTGTGCTTTTTCGTGCCCAACACTAGTAGCAGTGGTTAAATGCACCACCCACACCCAAAATACAGACCCCATTTCTCTTGGCAATGACACAGTCGTGAAGGCCGCCAAAGAAGCAGCAATATCACAGTGACGCTGATGTCACTGCATATCCTGAGATGGCAAACCAACAGTTGCAGCTGGCCATCCCATACACAGCAGTTCCACTGACACAAATAATAGAGCTACAAGGACAGGCTCCCCAGGAAGAGAAGGAGCTTTGGGTTAAAAGGGGATGTTCACAGACACCGACTGATTTGATACAGAGACAATACATTACTGGTAAAGTAGTAATGCCGTTGGAGATGCTTATAGTTGCTTTTGATCAGCTGCCCTACCCAGCACATGTTTCAAAACAGCACATTGCTGCAGACATCCAGGAGGAACGGTTTGTCCACAATCTGCAGGAAAACATCAACATGTTTGTGGCAAATTGCACAATGTGTCATCTTTACAATGCTGACCAGACTCTCAGGACGTTGTGCGGCACATGGCCTTTTCTGGGAACTCCACATTGATTATGTGGACATGCTTAACAGGTGCAATGCTTGCCGTTACCTTATTGTTGTACTATGTCCATGTTCCCATTCGATTGAGGCTGGTCCTTGCACACAAACTGATGCAAAATCAGCTGCCACATTTTTTGTGCGCAAGGCTTTTCTTCACTGGGGATATGCGAGGTCCTAAAATCTGATAATGGAACTCACTTTTTTAATGAATTGTTTAAAGAGGTTGCATCCTTATAGGTTATACAATACAAACTGTGCTCAATATATTACACATAGGCCAATGGAATTGTAGAAATAAATTAACAGACTATTGAAATGTTAACTGTCTAAAATATGCACAACGTTAGGGAGGAACTGGCTGTGCTGTCTCCCTTTGGCTTTGTTTAGCCTGAGAATGCAGCCCAACAAAGACCATCACTTGTCACTGCAAGAGATAGTGATGGGGAGAAATATGTACACAGCTCTTACACCTACACGCACAGCATAAGATGCTTACAGGGCAGCAGGAGTTTTGGGAGAGGAATTTCAGGGGTATTTGAGTGAACTCACAGAAAGTATAAAAGTTTTGTCTTGCCAGATTACTCCTGAAGAGAAGACACAATTGAAGCATCGGACAGATTAACTGAATGTACTGGCGCTGCAGTTATACCTGGGAAAAAGGTGCTTGTTTGCAATTTTGTCTGTCGTTGGAATGAGCAGAGATTCCAGGAGGCTTTTACTGCCATTTATGATATTCCCTTTGCAGTTTGTGTGAAGCAGTAGAGGTACTGTGTCCACTTATCTAATGTACAGAAAGCACCCAACACCGCTCCACCTTCTCATGAAAATGGACACAGGACTGAGTGATATTAAAGTATAATTTGCAGCACATGTCCTGATGATGCTGCAGTTGATCAATCCTTATACTATGATGAAGAGCTTGCATATTTCTGCATGGTTGTCTGATTTTTCTTTTATCTCTGCAGGTCCAGTACTATGAGCGTCATGTAATACATATGTTATGTTATTTATGTTTTTTTTTCTTCGAGTAGGTATAGTATTTTTGAGCGGTTATTTTATATGGTTGGGGCATATAAAGGGGGTTTTTGGGGATGAAACAGAATTATCTTTGGGGATGACATGAGCCAGGAGTAAAACTGACGCAGAGATAGAGTATAATCAGTATAAAGGGGTAATACTTGATACTGTGGGATATTTGCACCACCCCAAATCGGATAACGTGGTATAATCGCATGCGCAAAGTGGGGAGTGAGAGGTCAAATGAGAGCTACTATGTATGCTCTTTGATACTCATGCAACGGATGCACCCATGTTGTTTATACCTCAAGAAATGCCACATCTTATATCTTAGTGTGTGATACCCTTTGCCCTCTGCAGAGTACAAAGTCTTTTCCAAGGGCACACAGTCCACACAGTAATAATGCTCAGAGATGATGAAGAATGTGGCAAGAAGAAAGAACAAGCTTGTTGTAAAATAAGACCGTTGCTGAAGATGGAAGAAGCATTGTTTTCCAAAAATAGGTAGGTGGCAGAAGCAGTGAGCTGTGCAGTGGGGGGCTTACTGGTATTATTTTTGGAGGATGTAGTAGCATGCTTTAATAGGAACTGTGGCAGGACATGGGGAAATGATGTGCCAAAATTGATATTGATCGGGTTAAGTGAAACACCAGCAAAAGGCAAACAAAGTATTCCTTTTGCTTCTGAGGAAATGGAACTATACATATAGGAACAAACATTTGTTGTAATAAGACACTCTTCATCCCTGACCTGACCGAAGGCACAGTGGCAGTGATGGATGTCTAGTGGTTGTGTGGACAATATGCATACCTACACCTCCCACCATCAATTAAAGGCAATCCCAGATCAATATAAATTATTTACTAAAACTGAGACTTTTTTCACCTCCCTCATGGTGGCAGGTATGGAGACTGCAACAAAGGCCAAATGGATTTAGATTACCAGGTAGGAGATGCTTCAGCTGGCAAACCAGATGGAGCAGGGTCTTAATTTGATGAAGGTTGAATTGGGGGCAATCAGGCTTATGACGCTCCAGAACAGATACATTCTGGATTTGCTCACGGCTATGGAGGTGGGCATTTGCAAGGAAATTGGTCTGTCTCGCTGCACGTTTCCCCCCCAAATGATGCAGACAATGGGTCTTTGACCCATGCAATAGGGGCCCTTCACAATATGAGGACTGCGATGGAAAAAGAAGCAGGTGTAAATGCTGAGGATTGGTTAGATTCAATATTTTTGTAGGACCCATTGTGGTTAGAAATAGCAGTAACGTTGTTGGTTCCCATTGTGGTATTTCTGCTCATGCTTTTTTGTATGTATCAGATGATACTGACATGCTGTATGAAGAGATTGCCAAAGAGTGCTGTGATGATGGTGTCAATAACAGTGGGTATAGATCTTCCTCTCACAAAATACCAGTACACCAAGACTGATAGATGGGACAGGGTTACAAGATCAAAGATGGAAAAAAAGGGCAGAGTTTTGGTCCCCAGTGTACCTTGACCACATCCCCACCAGACCCAGAGAATTATATAGAGCATTGCATTGGGTTGATCTAGTGGGAGATAGAGGATGCTGCTTTATGATGGTACCCTGGAAGAATATGCTCAAGTTGTGGTGTGGGGGTTACATTATGTGTGTACGATGTGGGTAACAAAAGATGATGATTATAGAAGAAAGGAGGCAGAAGGGTTAGTTAATGAAGTATTCATTAAAGGGGGTAATGTTGGGATGCATGCACAGCGTCCCAGCCACACAAAAAGGTTCAGGATGAGAAAACCTATTAGCACATCCCACTGTGGGTGCAGACTGGGGTTTGCACAGCAGAATGTGCATGTATTGTTTTAAGTCAGGTTTGACACATATTAGATACTTACATCTAGCAACACAGAAAGGGCAACAAGCATATAGATAGGGTAGCATTAAGCATTATAGGCCCTGTGTTTTTTGTCATATCCAAAGTTATAGTTTGTAGTGAGGTGCACGACAAGAGCTGAATCAGGTGGAAGATAGAGTGAGAAAGGTACTGTGCAAGCAAGGTCAGCGTGTTCACATGGCAGAAGTGTCACCATATTGGATGCTAAGGTCTAGTACATGGTGGA
This sequence comes from Ambystoma mexicanum, assembly GCF_040938575.1. Classification (NCBI taxonomy): domain Eukaryota; kingdom Metazoa; phylum Chordata; class Amphibia; order Caudata; family Ambystomatidae; genus Ambystoma; species Ambystoma mexicanum. Next base: position 286,165,040 of record NC_090932.1, on the reverse strand, counting down.
CAGAACAGAGCACAGGCCCTGGTGTGGAGCTGTGGCTCTGTCAGCTACAAACACAAATCCCCTTTCCCGCTCCCCATGAGAGAAGCCAAGGTCAGAGGCATCCGCAGTGCACAGATACATGCTAATTGTATCAAGATGTAGGGCCTGGATGTTGTGGGATTGGAATGTTTACTGTGGGTAGAGCAGGAAGGGATGCACCCTTTGAAGGACATAATCATGAGAGAGCATAAGGTTTTGTGATGCCAATGGGCAAGGAGAAGATTTTGAGCACTACTGCCTCCCCCAAGAGCGGTCATCCGATTTGAATTACAAGCACGTGTATAACCAAAAACAAATAAATCCATCAAATTCAGACTCAAGAGCAGTGCCCCAGTCATGTCTTAACTGGGTACCTGGGGTTGAAGGAGATACAGGGGTGCCGTGTCTGGAATGTTCCCTGATTTAAGCTAGAAGGAGTAGAGGTTTATAACAATACATTTAGTACAATGTCAGTGTTGCAGCTTTTGTGCTCCACAGCGTCTAGTATAATGAGAAGGCCTATTGTCTTATCAAAGAAGAGTGGACCATGTCAGTTTAGTTTGGCCATTTCTAGATCAGAGGGGTGCACATCACGTGACGGTCATGATTTATTTGGGCACCAATATGTTCGGACAAACAATTGCGTACCTCGATTCAATAGTGACAATGTAGTAGTCCACATGTCTTGGTGAATGGGTTTAGATAAGGTGTGGCCAATCGGTCCAGGGACTACAGGGTGGTAAAAACATGTTCAGTAGGTGGTAGCCAATAAGGGTGGTGGGATAACATTGCAACCTATGTATTTAGATTCAGCAGTTTTCCGCTATATAACCTGTAACTTCTTAGGAAGTGATGGGCTCTGTGCCAGTTTGCTTCTACAGGACAATCTGAGACCTTTTTGCATGTAAGAAACCTTGTTTTCCTTTGCAAAGAGGTGCAGTGATTATTTGGCCTTGGGTTTCGGGTTGACTTCCTCTTTACATTGTCTTGGCATAATGTGGGTGGCTGAAATCAGGTATGTTCTTGCCACCTAGCTAAACTGTAAGAGTGGGACAGTGGCATTCACTGACTCTGTTTCTAGACAACAACAGTGCCCTTCTATTCTGCAGGAACATTGCTTTGATACACTATGAGCGCTATTTTTGGGAGGCAACTAGGAAGCAACCATCTTCTCCTGAGGCATGACCTCAATACCTTGTAAGAAGCTTCCATATGAAAGACACAGGCTCCCTCCCCATGTAAGCTCAGACCAGCCAGGCTCAATGTTCCAACATCAGAGCAAGTGGCTTTCTCTTTAAGGAGAAAGGGGTTCTGCAGGTTTAAGAAAGGTAGAGGGTACACTGCCACCATTGCTGACACATTGAGGGGACCCATTCAAATCCTGTGCAACTCACAATTAATCTCATTCTCTTGCAGAAAAGGAATCTCAGTCAATGACATTCCAACATGAAGGGTACTCAGCAACAGACGCTAACTCTGTGGGACCCAAGTACCGTACCACTCGTTCCACTCATGCACTTGAAAAAATCTTATCCAGCATTTGGCCACTTTGTTACTCAACAATAGGAAGTACTGCAGCTAACAGCCTAGTAAGTGAAGACAATGGAAGGCTTACAGTGGCAGTCCAATATGATAACGATAGCCAGGATAGATGCTTAACATTGGGAGGAGGTGGTAAGAGACTGGATGAGAAAGCTGTGTTCGGAAAAGCTAGTGAAGGTCTAGAGAAGTGGAAACATCAGGAGGAGGCATGGAAAGTCTGAGAAGAGAGGTCATATTTGGAGGAGGTATTAAAGATCTGGAGGAGGTGGGTGTTCCAGTCGGAAGTGGCTGACCTCAAGGAAGAGGCTTGGACAGCTTCAAGAGGTGTTGATGAATCCACAAAGAGCAGGACGATTCTGGTGGCCGAGTTGGCTCTGTGCAGAACCAGATGGCAGGAGAAGGAACAAGGCAGGGACAGAAGAGTTACTGTCAGTTCAGAGAGGAAGGAGGGAGGCTTCAGTCTACACAGGGCTGGTGGAGTCGTCTAGCTCCAACCCCAACCGAAATTATGTCTGTGACTGCCCAAGGCATCACAGTGACAGGCCTAGGAAAATCAAGAAGAATCAGACATGGTTCAGCGGCCTGGGAAGGTTTTAGTGGTTAATGAGACATGGACACAGAGTCTGGGAATGCCTGCATATAGTCAGTTTAGTTTTCAAAGACATTCCCATCTAGGGGACATGGAAACCCAAGGGTATGAAATATTGAAGATTACCAAAGTCTTCCCATTTGGCTATTTTTGTCGTTGTATAACTATAACGCCTAAACTACACATTCAGATTCCAGTGGTTGTATGTGCCACGAGCATCCAATTTCTCCATAGCAAGTTCAATTTAATGGGTACATGCGGGGCACCAGAGGACCTTTAAAGAATTAAATGAGAGCAGATGGACCCTTGGCCTTTTTACTATAAATGAGCACATGCTTACGATGCTTGAGGAGGCCCCCAAATTTGAGAACATTAATGTACGAGTGATTGAGAACCTGCAACCTCTTTCAGAACATACATTAGCATATCAACACTTTATCCAGAGTGCAATGGAAAGCTGGATTATCACAGTTTTATCAGATTTACACATTTCTTTGTCTGTCCTCCTATCAGTTAGTACATCATGTAATAACCCACAGATATTTAGCGTCTAAATCCCCCTCCAGATCCTACCTAAGTCAGCCCACAGGTATTGTCCCCCTTGGGTGACGTACCTTAACAAGCTGTGAGCTATACAATTCAGTTAGTCCATCATTGTGTGTTTGGGGGCTCCCTTCACCCCCTGAGAGCATTGATATCTAGAAACCTCAACAATGGGGAAGGTCCTGGGACATGTTTTAGATCCTCCCTAATCTGAAACCAATCTTCTCCCGTCAGCCTCCAGCCACCTCCTCCTAAGGAACCTAACTGTCCATCTGACCTTTACAACCTGTCATTCTATATTTATGTCATTGGTCCTTATCAGCTGTCTCTCTGCTGCCTCCTAGCATTGTGTCCTCCTCCTATCGCCTCGCTAATGGGCACCACACTGACCTCTATGGTGAATACATAAAGGTTGTCCCTTTGTCACCCAGCCCACAGTTACCTTTTAAGAAAACATGTAAAAATACAGTACAAATAAGCTGTGGCTAACCCACCATGAAAAGGATGTTTCCCCACTAAGGTAAATTAAGGTAAAAATGGAAAGCATATTTTTATTTTATTTTTCATTTTTTTATTAAAGCATTTAGAGTATAAAATACAAACTTTTTGCTTATTATTTATGTTTCTGATCACCATCCTCCATACGCCAAGCAGAAAAGATCTCCTTCATGTACAAGTTCTTTATGTCTGAAATTGCTTGGCTATAGGAGGGTATCATGTCCATTTTTCCATTTGCAGTTTCCACTGTCAGTTTTTTCATCATCATTTCTAAGAAGATTCCCAAAGCCCTGATTGTTCTTTGCTTTGGCTCTTCCTACAAGGCTTTCCACCATATTTCTGAATCCAGTCCACACGAAGTGAATACGATTTTACTCAAAATGTTTGTTCTTTCTGCTTCTAGATTTCCGCAAACCATTACTAGATGTCATAATGATTTGTCTTGTGAATGGCATAGTCGACAAACATTATCCTTTGCCAAGCCATATTTCATCAGGTTTTGTTTTGATTTTAGGATGTTTAGTTTGAAACGCACTATCAGATCTCTGTACTTAGGATTGGCACTTTTCTCTAGATATCTAGGCAAGGTTGTAGGGTTGTTAGTTAATGGTTTTGTCAATGTGTGTGAGAGTGAAGCTACACGCGTGGCTTCTGATTACGACCAATCTATCGACATGAGCATTGTTTTGGCTCTCTGTGGATGGCTTTGTAAGGTTTCTTTGCTTACACTTAGTTGTTTCAGCAAGTCGCTGCATTTTTTTCTCCACATTGTTAACGACCAGTAAGGTAGCTTTTCATTCCCTTCTTTTAGAATCTCATATTGCGACGGACAGGCAGTGAGCTCTCTTTTTCCAAACGTGGTTAATGTTTTCCAAATAATTCACACGTGTATAGAATGCAGTCCCAATTCGTGGCTTATAACTGCGATCGGTACACTGTTTGGCAATATTAGGATTCTTCACCAAATGTTTCCCTCAAGTTTGTCCCATGTCTTCCATGGGATCCTTAGGCCAGTGTCACCTGCGTATGTTATTGCAGGTACAATGTTCAAGTTGTAGAAGTCCACAAGCACTTTGATGGAAAATGTTCTGTATCATTTTTTGAGAATTAGGGCTTGTGCTGTGAGCTGGTCCATTTTTGAATATAAGTGCTGGATCCGAGGTTTATCTCCGCAGTCATTGCTAATGATCGCTCCCAGATATTTTGTGATTTTACTTATGAGAACTAGTTGATCGCCAAGACACCACTTAAACAGTTGTCTTACTTTTCTTTGCCCTTTTTTGATTATGAGAATTTCTGATTTCACTACGTTTATTTTTTGCTTATTTTCATTCACTAGTTTTTGGAGTGTGTCCAACTTCCGTTGTAAGCGAATAGGTGTGGTATCCAATAAGATGAGGTCATCTGCGTAAAGTAGGTGGCCTATAGGAATTCCTCCTAAGCGTGGTGAGCATGATCTCTGGGGTTCAATTCTGTCCTTGATCTCTAAGATGAAAAAATTATACAGGATCACGGCCAGGGGGCATCCCCGTTTTAGGCCCCTTGTAGTCAGAATGGCCCTGCTCAATGACCCAGCTTGATTTAGGCGCACTTGCAGAGTTATGTTGGTGTGCAGACTGATGATGGCTGCCAAAGGATCTTGGGGGCAGCCCTTGTTTTTGAGTTTTTCCCATAACATTTGTCTGTGAACTCTGTCAAATGCCATTGCCATGTCGATACATGCTAGGAACAATGTTTTATTTTGCTTTATGGTCTGTATTTTCAATAGGTTTAATATGAGCAGGTTTAGACCACAGTCCACTTTTTCGACAAACCTTGCTTGTCTGGGGTCGAAATTTTTACTTGATGATATCCATTCCTTCAATCTTTTCAAAAGAATACCAGCATATAGTTTGCCCAGAACGTCCAACAATGATATTTGGTGCTAATATTTCGGTTAAGTTCTATCTCCTCTCTTGAAGATGGGTATCACTACCGCTCGCTTCCAAGAAGTTGGAATTTGTTTGTTAAGGTTTATTCTTTTGAAAAGGATGTTGCACATCTCGGCCCATAGTTCTGGCGCTTGCTTTAATAAGCAGTTTGTTAGACCATCGGGTCCTGGGACCCTGGATGTGCTTCTTTATTTAATCAATGTAAGAATTTCATCTTTATTGAATTTTATGGCCCAAGTTTTTTCTTGCTCTTTTTGCTTCCGCGTAGATTTGCTATCGGTATTTGGCTAATAGATAGTTTCAAATGAGAGGATCATTTGGACTCGTTAATTGGATTCAATTGAACCAAACTTTGTGCTTTTTGTTCTTTGTTTATCATGGACCAGAAAAAGTTTGCATTTTTGTTTTCCAATGTCATTAGCATTAGATCAGAATTCTTTTGGTACAAGGTTGCTCTATATGTTTTTACCCAATGCCGATATGTTTACTTGAGTTTTTTTTCCAGGTTGCATTTGCTGGTTATTGTTATGTTTCCTTTTCTTAAAGCTTTTATGTCTTTAGCTAGCTTTTTTTTCTATGTCTGCAAATTTGAGTTAAATTGATGTAGTCTTGTGCCTTCAGTTTATCTGTTTGTTGAGTCATTGTTTCTCGAAAGATTGAAAGGCAGGATTCATATTCTACAGTGGTGTTCTTCTCTTCTTGCAATTTTTTCGATTTCCATGGTTAATTGAAGCACATTCTTTTCTGTTAGTATCAGTAGATTTAAGCCATTATTTTCGATGACTTTGTGTGGGCAAACATTTATCGCGTTTTTGCCAAGTTTCTGGCTGGAATGTTCGGCACAAGCTAGAATTAAAGGTTTGTGATCACTTTTAGTTATTTCCAGGATCTTTAGCGATGTCATTTTTGCATATGTTATTTCATCAACAAAGAAATAATCTAGTGTTTCCTTTGCATTGAAGGATGTCCAAGTGATGGCTCCCTGTCGCCTTCTACATTGCCATTTGCCATGTGTAAATTTCTTATTTCCATTTCTTTTAACCAAGTCTCTGGCCTCAGATTTTTTGGCTGTCCTGTTGTATTGAACCTTTGTTGTTCAATGTTTTAAGGCAATCTATATTCAAGTCACCACAGAGTTAAAGTGCTAGGTTGTTGTATTCAGCTCTTAAGTCATCTATATGTTTGGTGATTATAGATACCAAATTTTCTCCAGCTTTTGCTTTGCTGTTCCAATATAGGTTGATTATTACTCGTATGGTGTTTTTTCCTGACTGATCGTACTGTTGTACTGTTATTTGTTTAAGAGGTGATGGCTGTACAATTTTCATCAATTTTCCGTGCTGAGTGTTTTTGATGATGGTGAGAAGCCCTGCCGACGGTCTCCCAGTTACTCCTTTGACTGATTTGTTCAAATAGTAGGTGCAACCGTCGAACATCGGGGTTTCTTGCAGCCAACATTGTTGGATACAGATAACGTCAGCTGTCGTTAGGTCCCGGACAATGTTTGCAAACAGATGTTTAAAACCTCTGTAGTTCCCATGAAGCTATCCGGAACAATTTTTGAATGATCTGCAGTTCGGTCTAATCCTGATTTGCCAATGATAAGGTAGTTACGAGCCAGTTCCAGGACCTTTGCATATCAGGTCTTCTTTCGAGGCAAGTTGGGCCTTCTTTGTCCAGATTATCATCGTCAGTACCTTTTATCCTAATCTGGAGAGCGTATGTGCCCCGCAGCACAGTTGGGGATAATCTGATTGGTCTGAAATCAGATTCATCTTCTATGTTGTTTTGTGCTGAGAGTCCTTTATGCATCTGCAGATTTTCTCTTATTTGTGTCTTGTGCTTGTTTTGGCCAGGTACAAACAGGATAGGTTTTAAATCAAAGCCCAGGACACACAGCTCATCTACGGCTGTTAGAAGTAAATTTGAGATGGATTTAGTTTCCAAGTGTAGATGTATGCGATCTGTTTCTGTTTCATTCGGAAAGGACACAATTTTGATGTCTCTCAGGTTTCACCACCCGCAATTGCAGGATATTGTGCAGCAGTCTCATTAAATTAGACCGATTCATAATGAGGCCATTTTTGGCTTTTAGGACCCATTCTAGATATAATTTGTAGATGTTAGGCACTTCATTATTCATGGCTGATGCTGTGTGATCAAGTTTTCTTTTTGCCCGAGGGTGCAGTGTGGTTGTTGGTCCCGGTATTGAGCTCCGCATCACTGCATGTTTTGATTGAGGCAGACACTCCTGTTTAGAATGATCGATCAAAGAATCAAGTACCTTGGATTGTTTAGATAAGATTTTGTTTTTTGCATCTAGGAATTCGTGTTTTTGCTGTAGGGTGGTAAAGCCACAAGTGTCTTCTCCTGGACCTGCTGCTATAGCAACTTGTTCTTCACTCTTATGACCTTCTATATCTGTGAAGCTTTCATCTTCGTATACCGATATTGTAGACAGCCTTTCTTGCTCGTTTTCTGAGGAATCCTCATCCTTCTGCTCTAGATCAATCACTTTCCGTGTAAATTGCCTCCGGTTTTTGGTTGCTGTGTGGATGAATTTTTGTTTGAATTGTGTGCTACTTGTTTCGTTGGTTGTTGGTTCGATACAGGCACCTTCATTTGTTTTAAGTTCCGAATGAAGTTTCTCGTTCCAGTATTCATAATTTTTAGGTTTTTTGATTGCACTTCTGTTGTTTTTTTTTTCTAGCTCCTCGTTCTTTTCCTTGTATTCAATTTTGGGCTTCTTGGTCAAAAATAGAGAAAATATCTTTATTTTGTTTTGGAAGCTGTGCTTGGTCTTTTTCTGTGTTTGCAGATGCTGCTCCAAGTTCTGTATCAGATAATAATATCTCTGTAATTTTTTGTCCAATATTCAACAGTTGGTTGTGTTGCGTCGGAGTCGCAGGTGGCAATGATGTCCCTATATCAGCCTCTTGTGGAACTTTAGCCTCATGATCATTGCCTCCAGCTAGGCATTCACTGAGTGGATTGTTGGCCATGGGATTTGGCACTTTGCCAGTGCATGCATCCAATGTACAGTGAGTACATCTAGTTGATTGAGATTTCAGCAAATTGACGGTTTCACTGAAACAATCCAAAAATGATCGCTTGTCATCACGCACTTCTTCAATCAGGGCGATGAGGGTCTTAACAATGACATTTTTGGATCCTTTTTCTCTGGCTCTTTGTTCTTTCATTGTTTCTATGTAAGTCTCAATTAATGCTAGTTTTGTTTGCATTATAGCCAGGAGTGTAGTTTGATCTTTGTAGTTCTCATGTATGGTTTTGTATAATTTAAGGTAAGGGGCCAATGTTATAGTCATCATTGAGCCAATTTCAGCTTGTAAATTGGCATTTTGTTCCTTCTGCATCTCGATGATGGCCGCCATTGAGGGTCATTGCGGACATTTGCCATCTTTCGCTGTTGGATATGATCTCTGCTCATAAGCACTTTCTTACTTATTCGTTGTATTAAAAACTTCTTGAATTGAGGTTTCTGAGTCACTGGTTGTATTTTCGTTGCTACTTGCAGATTCGTGGTGTCTATTTGGGATCACACAATCTGACACCAGCTCTGCTTGGCTTGTTTTTGGGAGTAATTTGTGTTCAGAAAACTGATTTTACAGACTGATTTTCAACCAGTCTTGATGATTTTTTTTTTTTTCCGGGGACCATGTTCAATGTGGATTTGCTTAAGTCCACTTCTGTTATCACTCTTTTGTTCTTCTTAGCTGTGGTGTTGAGGTATTAATTGGGTTGTTGTTTTTGAGTTGTGGAGCCTCTGGTGCAAAGTTTAAGCAGTGGGTCTGTGGATCCCTGCCCTCTGATCTTTGAGTGGCCTTAGAGTAAGTTCTTAGGGCTTGTATAGCCATGTGTTTTCCCATTTAAGGTAATGTTATCCTGGTCTTGAGTTCTGCTTTCATCCTTTTTTGGCAAAGCGGCCATGTTTGAATTTGAGGTTTCATCAAGTCGCCCAGAAGCCATTAGTAGATCATTGTCTGGGATTTCTTGCCAAGCAATATCAATTTCTTGTGTATTTTTGGTTGCTATGCATGGTTGATTTGTTGTGGTTTCTTTGTCTTTGAAGTGCCATCTTATTGATTTTGTCTCCGGAATGGAAAGTGATTTGGCTCAACTTTATAAGTTGAAAAAATATGTTTTTTTCGTTTGCACATCCATTGATTTATTTGACTCTGGGACTTGAATTGCATTTGGCATATCGATTTCCCATTGTTTTGCTTTGAAAACGTTTGTCCATTGCTGTTTTGGTAGTCCTGCTTCATTGGACTAGTTGTGTTTATAGTCAAATCCTTGTTTTTGTTTTGGGGGTTCTTTAGAGTTTGTGGAGTTTTTGCTCCCAACAGTAATGTCCCTGGGCTGTATTATTTCAGGTAGTTCACTTCGTGCATCAACAAACATTGGCGAGTCGCTACTATTTCCTTTTGAGTCTTGGTGGGTGTATTTGTTTAGCAAGTTATTCCTGTGAGCAGAAAAAAAAAACTCCTTCCATTAGCGGAGCACACAGAAACTCAGAATCCTTGGTAGCCCCTTCCTCTGATCCAGCCTCTCCCTGCTCTCCCTCCCCCAGTCGCCGCAACCTCGCGTGGGGCATGCCACACTACGGAGCTCCGCACGCATGGCCGAGCTCCTCGGCGAGAAAACGCTCCGCTGCACAGAGAGCACCCGAGGCTCGCGGTTGCTCTGGGAAAACCATGGTGCCTTCAGGGCCATCAAGTGAGTCACTATATTTGTCCATAGGGAGTGAGGGCAACAGGGGGAGGGGGGCTCAAGGGGAAGGTCACATGCTCTATGGAGGAGCTCAGGGTTGACATACCTTGCTTCTTGGCCATTGAGGTTTTGTCTCGCATCTCCGTCGCTTCTTGGATTAGGTCCATAGCCACCAAGCCCTTATCAACATAGTCAGCATTGTCTGTGTTTGGAATTGGCGTGGCAGGGTGCCCACTTAGCTCAATATTTGGGGACCGTTTGCCAGAATCGGGGGTAATGTCAGTTGGGGGCTGATTTTCTCTGTTGCTGTTGCCTTCAGAGTTGTCGGGTCCAAGTTCTTCAAGATCTTCAGGTTCCATACTTGAAAGTTTAGTCTGGCTTCGCGTTCTCCGAGGCAGGTTATTTGCACCATTCAACATCTCTTCGGCAAACACTCTGACAACACTCCGTGGACGCTCCGCGTAGGAGTGTGGGTTTTGTGGGAAAAAAAGGTAAAACTTGAAAAATACTCACTGGTAGCTGCTTAGTGGAAACAGCCTCTCCTCACTCCTTGCATGTCTGCCACACTCTGACAACACTCCGCTGGAAAGTGTATTGCTTAGTAGTGAAGTTTACACAACCATATTCAGCAAATCTTTTTTTTTTTTTTTAATCAGAAGCATTTGCAGCTGTAATCCTGGCTCATAGATATCATTCGAGGTTCCCTTCCTTTACTTGCAAACAAACATATATTATTTGGTGGTAGGACGAGAGTTTGAGATATATCATTACTGATTAATGTATAGTTGCTGAATGTTTTAAATTTTGACATGAATATAATGCGCCTTCTGTTCAATAACTTGGCTAGAAAAAGACCAAACGACCTAAACAGGTAATGCATGAAATATATATGTGTCCTTATGTTATGTTATGGTACCAAAATTGTTGCCATGCACCACTGTCATTTGCATCATATTCAGGTGCTGTAGCTCATCAGAAAAAAGGCGGATGGGTTACATTAGCGATAAGAGAGTGGAACATGCAAGATATCTATGCTGCTGTCTTCATGCGTGCAGTTCGCAAGTACCCAGCTACTGTGTGCAGATCTCTAGGTTTTCTGTGTCGACAGCATACAGGCATTTGTGTACAGATGGGACCCTTGTTGCTAGGGTGTATTGTCCAGGATTGGTGGTATGTAAGGTGACTCTAGATGTGTTGAGTTCAATTGCTTCTTTTCTGTTGTTAACAATTTTAAATTGCTGTGGGCAAGAGGCATAGCTGGTCTGCGCATAAAGTGCTTGGACGTGAAAAAGAGAGTGCCAATGTTGTGTGTCCAATTAATGCCAAAAGAGGACAATTAAAGTGCTGCATACAATGATGTGGCTAAATGTCATTATTCCAGAGCACTCTGTTACTAATTCCAATCCTCAAATGCATAAGGAATTCGGTGGCTGTGGGAAGTGAACACAATAGTAACTCAGACGCACCCCAGGTAGATGTTCCTCGTGATGTCATGTTCCATCTCATGGTTGACAGCTGCTGTGCTCTCATGTATGTGCTCATGTGCTGAGCAATGGGGGATAGGGAGGTTTGAGTTAATATTGTTGTCACTTTCCTGGGTTTTTCTAAGATGAATTAGATCCATTTATGTATTGTTTACTACATTTCGGCATTTCCAGGGCATTTGTTATGCTGTTTTTCCTTGGACCAAGGTACTTGGCCATTGGTCAGGGCTTTGCCATGGCCACTGTTCATGTTGCACAATCTCTAATGCTGCAGTGCACCATGAGAGATGTATACAAGTGTTTTGGACCACGGTCACCCCTTTCTCTGTCAAATGTTTTAAAAACTACTAGAAGGAGCTGCACCAGAGTAAGAAGAGAAATATCTGCAACCCTTTGTGCCCAACGTGTTTCTTATTTGGTGCAAATACGTCCAGCATTTGTCATGGTGCTGAGTGTTCTGAGGAAGCACCTTTTTCTCTATGGCAAAGTAAAAATAGCATATTATTGTTTTCCTAATAACCTTTGATCCGTTTAACACATTTTCTCTACAATCTGAAGTGTGCCAGGCATGTTACCCTGTGAATGTCAGCCTAATCCATTCAGTGAGTGTAAAGTTATTAACAGATCTTTCTCCTCTGCAGGTGCCTCCTTCTGGAACAGCCTCCCTGGCCCTCTCATAATTGAGCCGGACCACCTAAAGTCCAGGAAGCATATCAAGAACCTCCTTTTCTTCTCTGCCTCCTCTCTCTCTCTTGCTTCCTTGCTAACTTACCTGTCTGTTGCAATGACTGGTTGCTTAGACCCTCAGAGTCTCACTGGGTACCCCCTTCTTACGTGACCAGTTTTCCTTGCACTGCCTTCTGGTTTACCACGTACTTAGGAGCTGAAACTGTAACCCCAATAGCCGCCCCCTGCCTCCTTGCACTTACCCAGAGCTGTGCTGCTCTGGCTGCACTTAATCAGTGCCATGCAGCCCTCATCCCACCTCCCTCTACCCTCTCCCTTGCACTTCCCCCTGCACTTCTTGTTGTCGCAATTGCACGAGCCAAATGACACAAGGCCTAATAGGATCATTTGTCTTGTCTTCCTGCTGTCTTGCCTCCCTTGTCTTGTGGTGCCTAGAAACACTTGTGTACAGGCGAGTTACACATGCCATGTCATATCATATTATTACAACAGAATTATGGGAATAGTCAATGCAACTTTCTTTATTTTAACTAAAGGGTTATGATCACACACATATATAATAATTACAATTTTTTTTAATATCGCGCTTCATGCTGGCTTCCAGTCTTTAAGCGTGGGACCGGGTTGCAAATGTTGCTGCTCCACGTTGTCTTGTTTCCAAGATGAAAACATTGCCCCTCAGCTACCATACCCGGCCTATATATTTGTGACCACCATTCTAACTTGACTAAACTATATGCTAATAAAATGAAGTAGTTAAAACTACTGCAGACCGTTGTTTCAATATATATGTCTGTGTTTGTTTTTGTGTGTGTGTGGTCACCATGGTGCTGTTCAGTACTTTGTTTTTTGCCTTATCCGAATCATACGAGATCTTGCACAAAATGTAGTTAAATAGTATTAGACTCTATACAAATTGAAAGGTGTCAAGTGTCACGTATTGTTCCCAAAAGCCCAGTGGTTTCTAAATCGTTTCTTGCAAGATAGTTGCAGTCATTCTATAGGGCATGTTTACTTGAGAGGACAGTTTGCCTCAAGGTTTTGATAGTCTTGCAGCATCAGTTTGTAAGGGCTATCTTCTTCATGCCGAACTGATGCTAAACAGCGCTAGTCAGCAGGGGAGTATCCAGCATGGCAGGAGTGCGGGGGGGGGGGGAGGTGTGGACAGGCAGGCAGCGAACAATGGAAAAAGTCTTGATTTGTGTATGGATGGTTTGAATCAGGTTCTCCCGATGTGTGGTCAAAGAAGGTGGCAAGACATAACAAGCCGCTGTCAAGGGCTTCCGTGCCCTATGCAACAATACCACTAAAGTCTTATAGTTGCAGCTGGTGAATTGGTAAAATTGAAGGATGTAAATGTACCCGCCCCCAAACTGAATCGAGCAAGTACACCTGAACTAATCCAGTAAGGTTTTGGTGAATGCTTCTCATCACACATTTTTTTTTTTTTTTTAATAATGAGTCAAATCATGCTTTTTATAGCAGAAAATGTCATAATAATTGGGAAAAAAGTAGAATGCACACTCTGCTCTTCAGGGCACACATAACTCTTCTTTGTAACAGGTGTTGATGTTGGCTGTCCCAAATGGAAAACAGGTACTGGCAATGCCAACAGTTTAAGCTTTTGTGTAGGCTTGGGAAAGGCACTTTCCAGGCACTGCTGTAGTGGTGTTATCTGGCCATTGATGGTAGCGGCTGAAAAACAGTGTGAATAACTGGGCATCAATAGTAGCGCTTAAATGCTTAATACCTGTACACTAGACAAAACTGTTTGCTTTGCCAATGCTTGTTTTAACAGGACTTCAGTGAAGGACACACATAGTGCTTATAGATCTAGTGGCTGATGGTAGACCTATCTAATACATATTACACCCCTAGCTTGTTTTACAACTCCAATTAAGCAATTAACTCTCAGTATAGACTGCTTGAGATAACACTGGCAGCACTTGAAGTGCAACGTGTGATGGCAATACTTAATTAAAGAGAGCTCAAAGAGTTCCCAGGAGGAGGTGTTTTGGGCGGGAATGCACAGGAACTGGGTGGAAATGGCCATGGTGATCAGCATGGCCATGGGCAGTTAGTCTGTGGGCAAATAACCAAACAACACCTACAAGCTTTGTGGTTGAAGTGCCCCCTAATAGCCCAAACTAAAAATGCATTCCTCTGTAAAAAATACATGCGAGCATTGCCCCACTTTCAAGTAGGTTCTGCCCACACCAGACCTGAGGTCTGTACCCCTTTAATGTGCTTTGTGTCCAAAGAAGGTAATGAGTGTGGTCTGAACAATACATGCCAGAATTACCCAGAACAATACATGTTCATCCTGCTAGCTCCCAAAGGCCTGTCTCAGCAGCACATGCCCCCGCTTTCCACCTTTCAAATCAAGTCCTGCATTCTACCTCAATATATGCACGTGCTGGCCTAGTTCTGCATCATGTCGCTGTCAGCGGACGCAAACGACACCTTTCCCCCAGTGACAACACAATCACACGCATACACATATTTACACAGATACATTTATGCAGACAAACCTTGTTAAACATACACTTTTTTCTTTGTTATAAGCCTCAAAGCCAGACAGTGTTAATTACTTCACGCCTTACATTAGAAACAGTCCAGCAACCTGGCAATCTGCAAATCCATATAGAAACACGTTAAGCCAAAAGACTATAATTGAGGTTTTATTTGAACATCCTGAATGGAAAACTACAGGTCAGAGAATGCAAAAAATGACCTACTTTAAACGACTCTACTTATAGCCCTTTAATACACACAATCCAATAAATGGTGTCCTAAGGTCGCCTGGGTAGAGGGATTGTGTGTCACAAACTACGCATGATGTTAAGGACGTTGGAGTGTCCACATAAAAGCAAACCCATTCCCTGCATGTAAATCTAGCAGACATCATATCTCTAAAGAGTATTATTGTGTTACTTTAATTGTCTTGGCAGCACTCACAGATTTCGTATGCAACTGGATGGGAGAGGTGGTCTTTCATGTCAACGTGTTCAGTCAATGCCAAATGACTAAACATTCCTGCCTAAGAAAAACTCTGCTAACAAAAGAGATGTTTCACACCGGTAATTGAAAGGCCGTTGTGAAGTTGCATTTTGTTTCTGCTCAGGACAGGCTGTGGAGGTGAGCAGGTCCCTACAGAAACAGCCCAGACTGGGAAGGGAGGGGGAGCTGCCATCACGCTAAACTGCAGCTCATTAGCAGCACGTCGTGAAAGCAAAGACAGGCATGAATGCTTTACAGCTCAAGACAGCAACGCGATGTGCGTGCGGCCGGATACGTACTCCCAGCGTACTCCCAGCAGCAGCCGGGGACTCCCCAGGTAGCAGCTGGGGATACAAGTCCAGGAACGCCATTGTGGAGCCCTTTGGGAGCAGGGGATGGGGGAGCAACCGGAGGGAGCAAGCTGTCTCTTTTGCCCTCCTCAGTCGGTACGCTACTGGCACTTGTAGTTTCGTGCACAGCTGCCTGGCTTTTCAGAGGATTGCTGGCTTCCTTTTTCCAACTCTACCAGTGCGAGTCTACCGTAGTATCTGCCGTCCTGCTTGCCTTGTGCACTCCCCCTGTGAGTCCACTAAGGCAGGATGTGATGCACTCTCATCTGGTGCTGTGGCACTGTCTTTGTCACTAGCCCATTGGCTGGCTTCCCACTCTAACCTAGCCACCTGTGACTCCTCCTTTTGATAGTGTTATGTGGTTATGTAAAGGGTGAAGTCACCATGGCAAGTGTGCAGGTTTTATTACACCAGCAAGCCGGTCTCCCTCTGTGCTGGCCCGTGTACAAGTGCCAAACACATCCTACTATTACTCTTCATAAGTATCGGTCTATGAGATCACAACATTCCAGGGCGGGGCTGACTGTGCCTGCAGGGCAATCACATGACACTTCCCTTCTTTACCAAAGTTAGGAAAACACCCTTCAAAAACACTAACAGATGCACGTAGTCCCTTAAGTGCTAGGGGCGTGTGTTCGTCCTGAATTCCCATAAGAAATCATTGTAGGCTATGTCTACTCACGCAAGGAGGGAAGGAAAAGAGGCAAGATGAAAAAAAAATAAGCACCAGCTAAAACAGTAAAAAATATAACACAGGACAAGGGCATTAGATACAAACAGGGTCGGATTGGCCCCTCGGCCTTTTGGCACGTGGCCTGGCTGAAATCATCCCTGGGAAGTGGGGGCCGGTTTCTGGCTATGCCTGGGCCGGTTTGAAAAAAAAAAAAAATGTAAAACATACATTTTATTTTTCCAATTTTTTTTCTTCAAAAAGCCTTTTATCCTTCTTAGGTCGATTAATGAGTACCAACAGAGGTTGGGTGATATTGTATGCATATTTGTTCTATAAAAAAGAGCTTAAGCGTAAGTGCTATACAACAACAGTTTATCATTTTGCTTTGGACGTTTGCTTGGATTCACAGTAATTTAATGTACTTAGAAACAATGCTGTTTGATGCCACTTCCGGTTTTGTCAAGGGGTGGAAGGTCGTGTTTCATCACTTCCCAGTGATGTCATCAGAGGTCAAGTGTCATGAGGCGAGGGGTGGGCCACTTTTTGAGGCAAGGGGTTGGCCACTTTTTTTGGGTTGACCGAGCCTCTTTCTTGTCCCAGTCCGACCCTGGATACAAATGAGTACAACACGAAGACATTTAAAAAAAAAAAGTTATTTATTCATTTTACAACACAAAAGGCAACCAGCATTCTGGTAACAGAGGAGTCCAGAACAAACAATGACCCACAATGGACTTAATGCATCATACAATGACAATGTATAAACCAAGAGAGGCTGTCAACATTCAGATATGACACAAGTATTCCTCTGCATTAAGCTAATATTGTACATATGGCGCCCCACCTGTCTCGGGAGGATAGCTCAGGGGCAACACGCTCGTCCTGGAAGCAGGGCGGCACGGAGCAACACAGGCTCGATCCCCGGGTCTGCGCTTAGAAACCTCTGGGCATTAAGGGTGTTATAAATAACCAATTACCTCTGATGGACAGGCATGGTCTGGATAAACGCTCACTTATTCCCTTTAGCCTGTAGGAGCTCAGGCAACTCACAAGGTAAAGGCCTGTGCTATATTCTGCACTGACTCAAGGCAGCACCAGATCTCAGCCACTGGCATCCACCCCAAATCTTTCAAGAAGTGAATCCCATTGAAGTACATTGCGTTACTTCAGTCTCATACCATCGTCAAAACATGATCATTATTAAACACTATCAAATATTAAAACCACAAAAATAAGTAGTAATACCTTGATGTCAGCAGGCACTACTCCCATGTAGACAGGATGTCCGAACGGTAATTAGTATAAATGTTTCTCTTTGAGTTTCACTGCACTTGCAGAAAGTTCATTAGTGCCCATGCCCTGGCTGCTGTGATCAGCCACATAAGAAAAATTAACGCCAGACCACATTGTTGAAAGCCTTCCTTGCTCAGAATACGAAAAAATATAGTTTCCTGAGAGAAGAATATTTATGGCAAAACAGTGCAAAATAAAGTGGTCCTTAAAAAGATAAAAAGAAGTGGTACAAAAAGGACAAAACATGTCCTCAAGACTATAAGTACCTGGCGAGGGACAATGATATTGTTAATGCCATTTCATTGGCCCTTGCCGGGGAGTTACCTGACCGGGAATTCCTCTCCCCACAACAATCCCCTTCTTCGGCATGGGGGTGTGGCAATCACTCGGTCAATGAGGAGGCTCAGAACGGGGTAATCCCCGCTCCGAGCCACCCCAAGGCTAGAGGCTGCCATCTTCCCTGCCGGGGATGGAGGTGTTGTTCCACCCCAGCCAAAACAATTCCCTCCCAACCCTACTTACCACCTTTTTTCTGTCCATTACGGGAACAGATGCGCTGGGAACAATTCTGTTCCCGGCGCACCCGCTCCCAATCAGCGACAGGTCATCAAGGAAAGGAAGAAGGGAGTACACTTAGTACATTCTTTCCTTTCCATGGTGGCCATTATTTTGTTTATATTTTTCCCTATTTTTTGAATGGCTGTCATGGAAAAGGATAAGGGACTATGTGTAGTCACTTCTCCCTTTCAATGGTGGCCATTTTGTTTGTTTACTTTTTGACAATCATTTTCAATGAACACCATGGAAAGGGAAAATGGACTCCGTTTTCCCTTCCCCAGAGGCCATTTTTTTAACATTATTTTTCTTCACCGAAACCCTGGAGCGTTTTGGAACAGAAAAAAATACTCTTAGTACCCGGTCTTATGGGCCGGCGTGCTAATAGCAATGGGCCCCTCGTAGGGGGATATAACAACTTCAGGTAATGCCTCTGGGCCCATAGTTACAGGCCTGAGCAAAATTATTATACCTAACTCTGCGTGTTGCATTTTACTTAGTTATTAAAACGTAGTCTAGTTTTTAAGATACGATGGTGAAGATATGGAGAACAATGTAAATAATAGAGCCCCACTTTCGGAAACCAATCGCTTGCCTTTATGTCTTTTGGTAGAATTTATAATTCCCAGCTGGAATCTAGCAGATGAATATCAGTTAAGTAACACTAGTCTCCAGTCCATCGTTATTCTTTTCCCACATGCAGAGCCGGCATTTGCAGAAATGGAAGTAGAGACCTTGATGAATTGCTCCTCTGCCTATTACTGCACCTTTTACCGCCAGGGAATCTCAAAAAGCCCTTTCACGCGTCAGAGCAGGAGCCAACATTTGTTTATGTAAACATGCTTTTTGGTTGTTACTGATCAACAGTGTAAACTCAGTGAGCTACATTGCACGTCTTTGTTAAAAGGCAAATTTAGTTGTCAAACCACAGAATAATTAGTGGCTTAAGGGTGGAGCCCTAACAGTATTCTATAAAAGGTTTTTGTGATACCTTGAAGTTCGTTTAGATTTCTAGATCTAAAGATGCCACTGCCATATAATGCGGTTGTTGCAGCTTTTGGTATATATATGCTAAGCATTATTTCAATAGGTTTTACCATGTGATTTTGGCAGATTTGGAAACTGCATCAATTGCCTGCCTCATCTTAGAGGGCTGTTTAATTGTTTGATTTTGAGATTTATGATTAGAGGCAAATCGAAATGCTCAGTAAATGATAGTACTTAACTGTCGGGAAAGGTGTTTGGTTTGAATAGAATAGCTTTCTTTTATTAGATGTAAAGAAAAACACATTGTTGAAGATTTCTCAACATTAATCATCAGATATAAGTTCTTTGTAGTGTATGTAAACAGACTAATCGGTCTCTGTAAGGATTTGGGGGTCCAAGCCAAGAGAACACATTCATCTGGGTGTGATAAGAGCGGGATCCTCTTAACATTAATTTATGGGAAATCCTGAGTTTAATTTTGCAGTATCGATGACAACCGATAATGTCTAAATTAAAAGGTGCGGATACCAGAACACAACCCAGACATACACCATGAGGTAGTGAGAATGAAGACGTGGTATAAGCTTGATCATCAATTCATACTAATGCATGATTGCCATCATGAATATTAATTAACAAGAGCATGTTGGGTGGCCTTCGCATATGATTTCAAATAGACCACGATTTGTGACAATTTACAGAATGAAAAGCCATTTTCAAATCCATGAAAGCAGAAATGGATCCTTTTAAATTCAGCGACTGATATTCTGTTCCCTAATTTTCTTTAAAACCCAGTTGCGTTTATGATAAAATATAATTGTTCATCCAATCCATTATTTTATTAAAAAACAATTTTCCAAATACTTCAACTGATATATATAACAAGAGTACTGGTCTACAACAAGCTGGATTCCCTCTAACCCTTTTCTTAAAAAATAGTATAGATTACTGCAGTTTTCCAGGATTGAGGGTAAAGCCCTGCAGTTGTTACAGTATTACATGTGTTGCATAATGAAGAGCCCATATAACTATTTGATGCTTAAATAGATCTCCACGAATTACATCAGGCCCTGGAGACTTATACAACTTCATAGTGTGGGGTACATTTACCATCCCCGCAGAACTCCCCAAAATCACCAAACTGCATTTTAGCAGTGTGGGGTCCCCTTCTTTGGAATACACTACCAGCTCGGATACGGCAGATCCAAAGCTACACTGTGTTCAAACGGGCCATAAAACTCACCTCTGTAACCTGCAATAACCCGCTTATGATTCTCCTTCCTCTTCTGCCTTTTTGTGTTTGTCTGTTCTTGTCTCGTCTTCATGTGCGCCCTGAGGCCCATGGGCATGTGGCGCGTTACACAAATTAAAATAAATACATAAAAATAAATACAAGAAGAATGGCAGTGCTGGCTCTGCTCAGCGCTATTCCCTTATATCAAACTGCATTTTGCAGCTACAAAAATGATGGCTGTGCTGTCTTTGCTGGACACATATGGGGCGAGATGAAACCTAGAACACCCCGAGAATTTTTGCAAGTTATTTTCTTCATGTTCGCCAAAGAAAATAATTCAAAGGCAGTGCTGCTCTGTCTGTTTCTGTCTGTTTCCATTTCTTTCCCACTCTGCCCCTACCTTCCTTATCTATGTCTTAGCTCTTGCACTGTAATGAAATGTCATCAGGCTGAGTAGGATAGTTAATTTCACATCCTTACTGTTCCATGGCCTGTAAGAATGTCATTGTATTTTCCCTTGTTCCCTCCCTTGTCTTGAAGCACCTTGAAACACATTGTGTATAGGCCCTATATAAATGAACTATCATGTCATATCATATGCTGCCAGCTTGAAACTTCCAACAAAAAAAAGGAAATGTTCTGTGTTTAAAATGGCTTTGCACTGGTGCCATTTTTCATCCTTCAACATTACATAGTGGCTCCAGATAAGACACATTCATGCCCATCTATCTTCAGGCTACACATCCGCAAAGGAGGGCATTCCTCTCTGAACGCCATTTTATGTCAAATGAAATCTGTGAACTAGCAGAGTCCAAACTCTTCACAAAAAGCTCCTTCATAGTTTAATTGATATCAGTTTCAAAGAACCCTTTACTTGAACATATTCCTGTGTATTATAAATTGACCAGGGCTATGGAAGGGTTCAGAATATGGATGCAAGGAAAAATCACATCTGTAAAAGTGACAGCCAAGAAGAATTAACCCACATGTGAAATTGAGCTTTTGCCAAACAAAATAATGTCTTTTTAAAGTGAAATGTTAAAATGAGGCCCTGTGCTTGCATAGAAATCTGATGGGAGATGGGGGTTTGCTTTAAAAATATGCATGATATTTATTTCCAAAATGACTGGGGTTTTGTGAAAGAAAGTAAGAAAAAAAGAACAAAAATGTGTGTTTGAAAACAGCAGCATAAAGGGGCCTAGCCAGGTAATTCAAAGGCACTAAACTTTCCTGGGACAGGAATCTCCCCCACAACTATGAATGGGCCAAGGTGGAGAATCTAACAACCTCGACTGCCGTGGCACAGAAGTGTAAATTCCTGGTGACACCTCTCCTCAGCTTCAACTGACTAAGATCAAAGGCGAATCCATGGCAACCCTGGGCTAAACTGACCAGAGCCTGACATGTGGCTGTGGATGGGAAGGACTGCCCATATTTGGAAACAAAGCCAGCCCAGTTGATTTCAGAGACTGTTTAGATCATAACATTTATTTCAATAATCAAAAGAAACAGCATGGTGAAATTATGACTGTTTAAATGGTATTTTTGCACCATTAAAATAACACATTGTAGGTTTTCCTAGCATGTTGGGGAGGCAAACGCCAGGAAAATTTAATTTCTGGGAAAAGCGTACATGGTACGGTTTTGTAATTTAAAGAAAATATACTCGGTGCTAATATGTATACAGGTACACAACTGTAGAATTTTAGCTGGGATGTTTTCCAGGGAAATGGCAAAAGATTGCCAGAATGGCTAAATAGCATTGCACCGTCTTGGGAGTTGGATCAGCATGTTTCTTGTAAAATATGGAGTCTGCATATCTAATTTTCCTGTTGATGTGTGAAAATAAGTGTTTTCCTCCATAACTTATTTTGGCAAAAGTAACTTGATGAAACAAAAGTACATCATAAAACACCCACTCTAAAAACTGAGTCACCTCCTTCAGTCCATTTTGCTTCCAGGGAGGAGGCGACATTACAGCTTGACCTATCTGATTTAGAGGTATGTCTAGCTTAGTTCAGCCCACATAGTAAAAATACTCTGATGTCATCCGGCCTATAAGGATGGAGACAGTCAAAGCTTAGGACACACACAGATTCCAGAAAGACAGACATTCAAAAAAATCCAGCATTCATGAATCAACATTCAGAGAACCAGGCATTCCACATTCACCCGCCAGATTCCAGATTCCAGAAGTCAGGCCAGAGCTAGCTGACTCTATCCAGGCAGAACTGCTGATACAGAATTAAAACCCTACTAAAATCCCTATAATTCAGGGAGGAAGGGGCAAAGGCTGTGTGTACCCTTTTGGGAGTATCCTGTGACCAGACCGGCTTTGCCCTGCTACCTGCCTCCTGTGAACAGACTAGGCCCAACTGTCCCCTTCTAGGAGAGCCCGCCACTGCGCAGAGACCAGATCCTGCCTCGCTGTCCAGAAACCATGTTCGCTCTCTATACTACCCCATTCAAGTGCTTGTTGTAAGTATTACCTTCCCCTGTAACCAAAACGCTGCATCCCTTACTTTGTTACCTTGTATTAGGTCCAATCCCATAGAAATCCTATAAATATTCAAGTAAATCCTTAAAATTGTCAGAATCCTCTGTGTATCCTGCCCTTAGGAAAATCTGAGTTAATTTCCAAGTGTTAGCGCATTTTTTCAACTCATTTCAGTCCTTGTGTAATTCCTTCATTCTATTTTGAATAATGTAATTAATTCCCATGAAGAGCTGAACGCGGCAGGTATAGGTTGCCCTTGCAAGTAACTTCCTCACATACCATGTCTTTCTTTAACAATCTAGTCACTAAAATATAGTTTCAGTGAAAGAAATCACTGTACTAACAAGAGTTGTCCTGTGAAATTGTTCCTGTTTAAAAACCAAGTTTCCTTTCCCTTTAAGAATCTCATACTGTCTTCCATCCAGAGTTACCCTTTCACTTTCATATTATACCTGTGATGTGCCTTTGTACCTCATCATCAAAACCACATTCCTATTTTGTCTGTTTAACCCATTTCCAAGCTGTTTTGCTATTTTTAACCTGTGAAACTAAGCAAATGCAATATCTCCACGTGTGATTCTTGCTGCACATCAAAGTCGATGTTCTGAACTGTATGCCTGTTGTTAGTACATTGCCTTGTAGTGTGCTTGTTATCTTACTTCTTTGCTGCAGGCATAGTCAATTCTACTTCATTCATTGAACCGTCCATGTAAAATAACTATTAAGTAATTCTGAGTGCTATTTTGCTCAATGTCAAGGGTTTTCAATCCGATGTTGCCTCCCATTCAGGGATGGAAGGTTGGATTTTCATTCTGTTAGTTGCCTAGTATACCTGACACCTTGCTACTCCTCTATACCCACACAAAATGTGGTTAACAGGGGTTTGAGGGAGTGTTGCAGTTGGAAATACTAACTGTGGTGCTATCTGAAAAGAATCCCTGGAAAGTAATCTTGCTTTTATTCAATTGTGCATTCTGTATCTTATGTTAAAAGGTCAAACTAAGTGTTTTCCATCATTTTACAGTGTAATTATCATCACACTGGTGATTGCTTCTCTATATTGAACATGTTTGATTTTTATTCCAAATTAAAATAAATAAATATTTCATCATCACACACCGGCCTGGTTCATGGTCCATTGTGGCACAGAGTTTACGTTAAGCGGGGTGTGAGACGGATTGGCTGCCTTCTCAAAGCTGAATCCAAATTCATAAATGTAAAAGTGTTTTAATTGTGCGCTGCATCCTTGGCCAGTATCAAGAGTCCTGGTCTGGAGTGTGACCCCTCTTTAAAAGCCTTAACAATAGAAAGAACACAATCTCACACTCCCAAAGGTGTAAATACAAAATCACAATCATTGCTAGCAATTCATTGTGTTTTTGCTTTTATACTCCTGCATTTAGAAGGCGACCCAATGCCCCCATAAATGGATGAAAAGAATTGTATCCACTCACCCGGACTTGTATGATCTGACATTTTAAATGTTTAAATGGATTTCGGGTCGTTAACGACAAGCTCCCAGAACTTTCAGGAGTTTGTTTCCTTAGAAGCTAAGAGGAGATTGTCCCAACCAGTTTCTATTAGTGCTTGCTTGCTCTGAGTAATGCGAGTCTTCATGTTTGTCCCCTTCAATAGTGCCAATCTATGTGAGACTTGAATTTGGATAATAGGGCAATATGTGTTTTTTTGCCATCAGTATCAAGCCAAGATGATCAGGATCATAACAATGGGTAAACAAAATGGGGCTTAATTCCAGCCATTAGAGAGTTAAGATGCAATACTATGTTTCGAGAGAACATCAGGATCAGAAAGACAACACACAATGTCACTCATGCTGTCATGGTAAAGGGCTGGTGACATATATGTGTGCACCCCATGGTCACCTTTGAATTCTACAGTGGCAAGCAGAAACACTGCCATCAGCCACATCATCCACCCAAATAGAGTTTATACAATTCAATTGGTACTGCACTGTTAAGCAGAGTGTTCACGAGTAGGTCTTGAAATGACCTCAACATGTCTAATGAGGTGCCAGTCTTTCACCGACAACATAAAACACGTTGACTATGGAATTAGAATTATGTCCAGCAAAAGTTGGTGTTGATGTGTCTTTTGGGAAGCATCCATTCACTGGCATTGAACTACATTCATACATTATAGTATATAAAATCAATCCACTCATATGTACCCTGCCATTATTGATCACAGAAACGGGTATACTCCAGGCAATATCCTTGCTAAGATCAGAAAGTCCTTCATGTGCAGGTTTTCCTATTTTAGATTTAAAATCATGCCCCATAAACCACAGGATCGCTCCTTACATTTATCCCTTCTATTCACTTTGAAAAATGTAAGAAACAATATTTTGCTTCGACCTGACAGGCAAGTTATAACATTAATTACAACAACTCTTTTTGCTGGCCATTCAAACAATTCAGCAGTTTGCTATTTGGGAGTATTAATAAACCCTTTATAGGCAGTACAAGTAGGTATTCTGAGTAAGATTGAAAAGAATCCTGCATTTCTCCCTCTTTTACTTGCTTACTTATCTCTCTTTGAGATAACAATTTAGAGATGTTACCTGCTCGTTTTGGTATTTGTACACATTCTAGATGTGTAAACTGCATTTTTGTGATGGTGTGACCCTTGTCAGTATACTGAATTGCAATGGGTGATTTTGGATTCTGTGTACATATATTAGATTTGTGGTCCGATCACGTACCTTTGCTTTCTGTTTGGCCAGCCCTATGTTGCAAAAACCACAAGGACATTTGCCTGCATATCCCACATTGCTAGAGATACACATTGCATAGTTTCTCAACTAGATAGTTCTTCCAGTGTACGGATGACTTATTTGTTTTCCTTTAGTAATGTTATTACAGTGTTGGCACTGTAAACATGGAAATGTACCTTCCTGCTTTGGTTCCGTAGCAGATATATGTTGGTATGCTCTAACTAAAGTGTTACATAGAGATTTATTTTTCTTGTAAGCAAATATTGGAACATTTGGAAACAATTTCATTGTAATTTTATCAACCTGTAAAATGTTCCAATTACCTTAAAGAATGTTCTTGATTTTAAGACTTTGGCCCTCATTACAAGTTTGGTGGTATTGTGGTGGTAAGTCTGCCAGAATGCTGCCAAATGGAATTGCTGTTACTGCCACTTGGTCTGTTGGATTTACTGCTGGATTACAAGTGGTGCTATGGTGGTGTTAGTCCTCATTTATGAAATCGTTAGGACTACAGAGGGATTTCATCAGAATTACCACCAGTGATAAATACACCAGTGGTAACTGTATTTATTTGGACATTTGTTGGTGATAAATGGCAGAATTACTACCAGCATTTTTCTACAGATTTTTCCTCCACCTCACCACCATGTGTAGCAGGCAGTGTGGTAATGCAGTGGTAACAGAGTTACTACGGCATTATCACTGTTTTTACTACACAGCTGCACTTGTAATGAGACCCTTTGTCAAGAAAAAGTAGTCACATGAATCAACTGAGATCCATCTGTCAGATAATGTCTCTGTGATAAATATCGCCGATCTTTCGGCAATGTTTTGTCCATAGATTTAGGAAGCAAGTCTTGTTCATATCCTCTTGATAGAAATTTGTGTTTGAGTATATCAAACTGTACAGGTAAATCTATTGGGTCAGAAACAACACATTTAATATTTAGAAACTGACCACATGGGAGTTTCTCAATTATATTGTTTGGATGAAAACTTTGGGCATGTAGCAAATTATTCGTATCAGTACTTTTAGTAAAAAGTGTAGTAGAAATCTTATTATCAAACATATTCACTTGTAAACCCAATATATTCATAGTTGTCTTACTAATATAGATAGTGAATTTAATGTGTGTTGGCCGATTATAAAGCCTGATAAAGAATAATCACAATTCTTCTTCCAATCCAGTCTAGATGATAAAAATGTCAATAAAGTATCATTTATAGATTTTGAGATTACCTGACCATTGATCATGATATAGAATCTGTATTGATTCAAACCAAAACATGTATCTATTAGCATAACAGGGCTCTATGCTGGTTCCCATTGCAGTTCCAGTCAGTTGTAAATAATGCTAACCCTTGAACCTAAAGACGTTATTGTATAACATATGTTTCATGAGTGTTGGTAGGAAGATTTTGTTGGCTACTATATTGCTGTTATATAATACAAACCATTCAAGAGCAACAAGGCCAAAGGCCCTCCTCGTGTGAGATCAAGATATACTAACTTGAATCATCTATAGTCACTAGGTAGTCATTAATAGCTTTAATTCTATAGCTTCCAAATGATTTAGAAAATGTCTGGTATCTTTAATATACATATGCGTCTGTTGAATTAATGGCCACAGGTCCTTTTTACTCCCAGCATTAGAGGGAAAGCCTGAAAGAGAAGCATGGTATAAAATGTAAAGAATAGGAAGTATTCAGGTTTTTTTGACAGCTAGATTAAGCACAATTTGGACCATCTATGACTTTTCTCTGTGCAGAGCTTGTAGAAAAGACAAGTAGATTATTTGAAAAACAGAGAACTATTTTGATTTTTAATAAAGATTTTGTAATCTTGGTTTGAATAAGAGTTACTGTCCTTTGGGGCAGGAGGTCGGAAATCTCAGAAAATGGCATTCACGTCACTTCTTCATTGTAGGGCAGTGCTTCTTTGCTGAGCTATAAATGTTGCTGGCGAAGTGGTAGCACCCAGAGTCATTTCATTGGCCAGAGTTGTGCTCTCCTTTTTCATTGTGACTTGTCTTGCA
This sequence comes from Ambystoma mexicanum, assembly GCF_040938575.1. NCBI lineage: Eukaryota > Metazoa > Chordata > Amphibia > Caudata > Ambystomatidae > Ambystoma > Ambystoma mexicanum. The sequence goes on along the minus strand of NC_090932.1, from coordinate 286,137,658 downwards.
TTATGCTGTCAAATTGATTCCAGAATTTGTGTTATTGAGTCTAATATCATTGTAATGAGATGACTGGGAATTCAGGCCAAGGCAAGAATGTGTTTTTTATTTGAGGGCAGCTAACAAGGCTATGCACTCCTCAAATGCTCTAGTCAGAGAAATGACCAGGTGCCAAGTAGCATATCATGCTGTCCTTAACTTCGCTCAGATTTTTAATGGACCATTAACTTCTATAAAGTTGAAGAGTCACAGAGGGAGCCACTGCATACTCTCCAATATATGTTGCAGTCTGTTCTGGCATAGCACAGAAAAGGTGGGCCTCATTATGAGGCGGGCATCTAAAATTCTGGTACTTCATCCATATGGTATTACTTTTAGCCACAAAGTGGATGGAGGAATTAGCGCCAAAATGTAAATCCAAGGGTATGCAGAGGAATTGCAGAGGAATTACTACCAAAAACATAACTGCTCGCTAAATCTGCCAATAATATGAAGAATTGCCATTACGGACAACCACAGTTGTATTAATTACCAGTCATTAATTCCTACAGAAAATTGAGGAATTACCACAAGGAGGAAATACGTCACACAGAAAACGTGAAGTTAAGATTCGACATTCTTTAAATTTTAAATCCACTGAAAATAACCCATCTTCTAATGCCCCATCTTAGGGTGAAGGGGTTTGAAATCATTTCAGGTGAAGAATGAAAGAGCAGTGTGGGCAGTTTTTGGTGGTACTTCTACTATTGTCACTTTTTTCTGGTGCCAATAGAATTCAGCAGTACACATGCCATTAAACGTAATGCGAGTCGAGATTATTTTGCAGTCTCTTGATTTTCCAGACGTTTTGTGAGTGCAATTTGAACAATAATATGGTTAAGTAGAAACCACGTTTAGAATATTTAAGAAGTTAATATATACATTGTCTTTTAAGAATGTGCTGTGGCAGATGTGGAATTTAAATGTTTTTCGCCATCTTGGCATTATAAAGGGAGTAAACATTGGAGATTGGTGGTGCTTTTTACCTGTTTGGTACTGATCTTTTTCTATTCAATTTTCACAGTATCATATGTCTTGATTACAATTAGGTTTTTGCCTTATACTAAAATGGAAATAAGATTAAAAGTGTATACATATATGCAGATATGCATATAGTTCTCAAATATATGTATTTCTTCTTTCTGTGTATTTTTCATCTTAGATGTTGCCCCGAAAATAAACTCATATCTGCCTTTGTTGTTTGGAATTTTGTCAGACTGTGGGTCTGATGATTAACTAAATTCATGAAAGTTAAGTTGAAAACTTTGAATGTGATATAGTTGTATAACTTATAGGGCATTTTTTGACTATGGAATTACTGCCAATGTACTCCACCATTGCTTCAAGTTTGGATGTGAAGTGGAGCATTTACCTCCAGCATGAAGCTGGAGGACAATCCTTCACTTTACCTCAAAAAATCACCAGATTTACTATGACGTAATTAACACTTGCACTAAATCCACAAATATCCCATTAGTCCAAATAAAACTCCAACAATGTAGACTAGCACTGCTTGACTACCACTTGCAATCCAAAGGTAATTCGGCCAGACTGAGTGGCAGTAACAAGTACATGTAAATGAGCCTGGCAGTAATTTTGCAGGAACATTATGGAATTAAGACCATATTCATAATTATGCTCAAATTGCCTGAAATGAGGATGAGGTATTCAGAATTCATACAAGAGGAAGACATCTGGAATGAGGGGCAAGTCAGGGTGGAGTCAGTTGGGACAGTCTACTGGGTCACTGAAGACAAACGAAGAGGTAGAATGATACCAAGTATAGGGAATTCACAGATGAGCCTCCCATGCTGCCCCAATGGGAGAAGATATTCAGCACCATTATTCAAAATGCTGGACTGCAGGCCATCAATGCTGCCTGTAGGGAAATCTAATTCATAAGAAAAGATACAGTGCAAGGGGCTGTGTTCAAGACCAACATGTAAGCTGTAGCCTGTGTTCTGCAATGAAAAACACAAGTACAATGTTTTGCAGTCACTGAAATAAAACTATAATTGACAAGGCCGGTGATAAAGACATCCAAGTTACCAGAAAGCATTCTGCAACTTTTTAATAAATTGGATAAATCGCTGTGTACAGGGAAAATGTAACATCTAAGGCACATAAAAATGTACTTTAAAAGTGGCAATGGGGAGAATGCATTCTAAATCAAGCATCAGACAGAATTGAATTACTGACATCTGTATTCTGTTCATGCAACCACCCCCACCATGAGATGTGAAAAGAGAGCCCAGGCTTTCTCACAGAAATTAACTGGTGGGGATAGAGCAATAAGCATAACAACTGGGCTTCAATTTAACCACATGAAGGCTGGACCTGACTGCAAATCGTAAGCCAGCTTTAATGGGTTGCATCTGTGTATGGTGGGCTTCAGATAAGGAACAATTAATGGGGGTTTAGCATGACCAGCCAATCTGTTTTGCCAATTCTGATCTCCCAGGCCCTCAGGAAGGCAGACAAGGAAAATATCCAGAAAAACAAAGGATATGGGAAAATCTACAGACCCGAGAATTTGAAACTTCAAAGACGTATCGCTGACAGGCCTCTGGGTTGTAAATATTAGCCCTGAACAATTAGCTGAATAACTGAGGATTCCAGATGCTCTGTTGGTGACGGACCCAAATGTAGATGCTATTTAATATTTTGGGAAAATGTATTTTATTACAGTGGAATTCACTATTTCGCCCATCACTCTTGAACAGAAACTCGAAAGAAAGTACATTTTTCTTTTGCAATAGTCAAATAGAAATGCTCTATTAGGTGGTAGAAAAAGAAAATTTGAATGAGATCATTTTCAGTATGAAAATTAGGCAATTTGCATTTTGTTGCAAAGAAATGGCACACGCTAGTGTTTCATATGTCATAGCGTCCAAAGGTATGAGGCTATCATTTTGAGGTGAACAAATAATTTGTACAGAAAAGTATCAATAAGTTATAAACCAAAATCTGCAAGCAATTAACCATTGGTCCTATCATGAAAAAAATTGCATAATTTGATTTGCGCCAGAGAGAGAAATCTGGTAAGCAAATTAGTTAAGTTTTATCATTCATTACCTGAAAATGTTACAATATTTAATGCAAGCAATCCCTGAGATGACATCACATTGCATGGGAGGGAAAATGGGTGTAGGAGTTCACACTGCCTGCTTCATTAGTATGCCCAATGATTGGACAGGAGTATATCCACTTTGATGTCAGTTTTGGAACACTGCCCAATCACATACATTGACCAATTAAATTGGGAAAGGTATACACACCTCTGAAATCTGGGTTACTGTTATAAAAAAGATTCAACACACACTCACTCTGGGAGACACTGATAGATTCACTCACTCACTCACTCACTCACTCACTCACTCACTCACTCACTCTTTAACTGATGGAGAGAAAGAAGAACTAATAACAACAGGGAGGAGAAAGAATAGATTGCTCTCCTTTTGGACCCATTGATGAATTATAAGCAGGGATTGTAAGTGAGGCCTGGCAGGAGTTAAAGTCCCATGACTTGTTCAGTGGAAGAGACAGCAGACAGGCAGTGGAGGAAAGCTGATCCCATCTTGCGGACCTATGCCCACCTGTTCCTAGAGGAGGTGAATTGAGCCAGTCCTTAAGAGGGTGCTTGCCTGTCTGCGATAAAGCCAAAAGCAATTCATATGTGAGTATGATCTAAAGGGGAAACAATCCTGAGGGGAGTGATACTATACAGGAATTAGATTAAATACTGGCCCTGTTATTTGTAAGTACTGAGGGGTGGGACTATCGAATCTGATTGTACATCCTGTGAAATAAGCATATGTGCTTCTGGAATTATAGATCAATGAAATATAACCTAGGGCATTTACACAGGGTCATCCTTTGACTCCTTTTCAGTGCAAAGTACAAGAGCAGAGGAGCGTAGGACATCTCATGGTGTGCATAGCTAGACAAATATAATAATTAAAGTCACTTCCTGGATACGCCATCAAGAAGAACACTTTTCTTAAAGCTAAGTTAGTCCAGACAAAAGGGACTGGGTGATTACTTGCTACCCAGTCTATAGCTTTTTACACAATAATTAAATAGAAACTTTACAGAAGGGAATCTAGCCTGCATCCATGTGGAACATAATTTCATTTCTAAGAGCCACCTACATACATGAAAGTCTAGTAGTCGGTTGCTATTGAGTCTAAAATGCTTTTGAAATTCTGACATGTCTATGAAGTAAGGGGGTGGTATTTTGAATGAAGGGGAAGTAGCAAGAATTGGATAAGGAGGGATATTTTAAACTCATTTGTTGTTTTTATCAAATGGAATATTCCACCTGGACTCTATTGCATTCAATCAATGGTGCCTGCATTCTCAGGGTGATGGGTGTGTTACAAAGGTCTCTGTCTCGATAACGGTAGCATTGGAAACTGACTTGACTAGTATGTTGATTTTTTCTTATCATTGGCCTTTCATGAATAAACAGTTTGTTTATCATTAATCTGATTCAATTATTGAACAGACCTTCTGTGCAACCCTGTGCGTTTCTTGTCCCTAAACGTTGGGAAGCAATAAGGAATCAATGTTATTAAATTGGGGGCCCCAGATTCATAAAAATAACGTGATTAAATAAAGGAAAATTAGGCCTAGTTAGGGGTTGGTAGAAATGTCCCCTGAATGAGATGTTGCCTGATTAAAACATCCAAAATGCCATAGTTGGATTTGGCAGCCAAGCAGATCTTGGTAAGAAGATGATGGACCATTTTTCTTTGACTTTTCCAATGGGAAACCACACACTGCCTGTCAGTCTGCCGACTCTGTGGACACCAAGGCATGTGCAAAATAGTCAAAACCAATTCAGTAGCTCCAGCAATAAGGAATAACGGAAGGCCACACCCTTAGACCACAACAGACAGTGAGAAAAAAACCTGTACAGAATGCACCAAACCAGGGTTTCACATTCTGCCTCATCAAACCTAAAATATCTGAGAGGTCTCTGGGCTCACCCTAAACACCATTGCAGACAGACACAAAACAGGATGAAACCTAACTGGCACATCTGACCAGCCATGCAGATCAAATCACACCATCCCAAACTACCACTCCATGGCATTCTGATATAGCGAATGATATCATCATTAAGCAGTTGCAACAGGGTATTGTAATATGTAACACTCATCAATCCAGTGGCACAGCATGTGGCGTACCACCAAACCTCTTGATCCTCCTGTGGCCTGCAGGGTGACCACATGTATTACGTATATTATGAGTAAGACTCAGCAACCACAAACATGCTACGTGATGCCATCCCATAGTGGTGACATACATCATCATCATTCAGGGGGTTCATGCCCCAAAAAGCACATAATAAAAATATATAAAACATTTGAATACATTATGTCATAACCTTTGTTAATATTTAAACATGTCATTAAAAAGAAAATGTTAAAGTGTTCTAAAAGTTAGGGTCTAAAACAGTTTATGCACAAATTGAACGAAGTCCCATCCACAAAGCTATTGCTAAAAAGTTCTGTACTGCAAACACGACTTCATTGGGAATAGTGAGTTTGCACACAGCAAAGCATCGTAAAGTGAGATCGCCTCATATTTATGAATGATAGCGAGGAGCCATCTGCATCTCAGGACAGAATATTTTGGGCATTCCAGGAAAACATGAACAATGGTTTCTTCAATACTGTGGGAAAAGGGACGATGTCAGTCACCTGCTAGAGACCAATGGTGACTAAAATCAGCTGTTGGGAACAATTTCAATCTCAATTTAAGATACACCGCTCTATTATAAACCGGGTAGATTTAATGTAAGTATCGGTCTGCATCTAAATCAGCTTCAAAAGCCATATATCCTGGAAAACGAGAATATCTGATTTTCTAAGTACAAAACATTATTTTTTTTACTTTTTACATCAGAGACAATTCCTGCTTAACAAACATTTCAGACCCAGACTGCCCCCGGGAAGTTGGTAGCATTCTAAGTCATATCTGTATACCATGGCAGATGGTCACATTTGTGTAGGCGAAGCCAGTATAGAAAGGGTTTCCTGTGGGCTTCAAAGGCAATTGACTTCATCCCTGCTTCCATGAGTGCTGGAACTGTGGGGGTGCTGATTGACAAGCCCATGGAATGTTTAGCAAATTTGTTTTACATATCAACGATAACAGTTGATTTTAAATTTTACATCCCAGATAGCTCATTTCGACTTAGAAACTCTGGTAAATCGTGTGTTCATATGTCTTCAGGACCCCAATGGCTAGGTGACACCCTTGGTGACGATTTAGAGTGTCTTATGTACCTACAAGTCCTTTTAGGATCATTTCTCTTATTCACACTGGGGACCCCATTTAGCGCCCTTATGCAGTGCTTATTTTGTGCCAGTGTTTGACTGTGGCCAACAACGGCACTGTTTTTTCAGCACCGGCACTCTCTCTGCCGCTGCCCTTAATCACGGCTTGCTGCACAGCGGTGCACAGGGAAAGAGGCATTCATCAAAGAAAGTTAACAATTAAGTGTTAACTTTCTGTGATGAATGCACAACATTAGCTGAGGCTCTGCTGGCAGTGCTCCAGCCATCTGTCGGCATGGTGCCAGTCAGAAGGCAGCTCAGCTCAGGCTGCGCTCTCTCTCAGAAACAAATTGTTGTGGGTGGAGGTGGGTCGCGTGAACTGCAAGCTCATGTACATGTTGCTTTTGGACAACCACGTAGTCCTCAAACCCTCTGAGAACCCCTCCTGTTCATCAGTCACATTCTAGGGGCATTTGTTGCTTGACTGGACGAGAAGCCGCTCCAGCCAGGTGAAGATAGCTTGAGGAGTCCCACTTCGTGAGAGGTCAGTGAGCAGCTCTGCCGCCTTGCTCCGCAAATGTGTTGGCTGTCGGACGGATTAAACAGGTTCAGGGTCATGGTCTGCTTCACCGCCTTGGGGTTGTCTGGCTGAACAAAGGCAGCGTTCAGCGCATCGTCATAGAAGAACCTGCAGCAAACGTTTATCAGTTGTCAGGTTGTTAGGGATACAAGTGACAAATTCAAACTTCCTCCCCCTCCTGTAGTGCCTCACAAATCACCAAATCAGCTTGACATGGTGAGAGAGCGCTGACAGGTCCACACATTTGCACTGTTAATGCAACATGTTTCCTTTTGCGACAACGTTTGCTCTCGATCACCCCCTCAACTATGGAGATGTGCTGAGAGCGAGGGGAGGCCCCGCATGGCTGCATCAGTTAGCTGAAATTGTAATTGTGGAACCCATGGTTCTTTTTGATAGTGCCTCACTACTGGTGGTTTCATACTATGATTTTGGCGGCCATCCGTGTCTACTGCTGTGTATTATTTTGGCTCGTGTTTCCACTGCATACCATCTGCATGGCCATTTTAGATAATACACAGTATATGTTTCAAGTACATTGATCTGCTCGCTCTCGGATGGATTAATGCATCTCCTTTCATTATATTATTCTAAATGAGGCTTTCTAAACTTGGGGAAGCTGTTGTGCAGTGGCTGTAAAAAACATGCGTATGACACTTTTGCTGGCAGTATCCGTTAGCGTGCACATAAACATAGCAAAGATTTTTCTCCATCTTTATGTGCAAAGATTGTTGCCTGGGAAAACAGTTTCACTAATTTTACTTCTGTTTGTAAAATAGGTCAATTTTTCTAATTCTCTTATAGTGTGATTTTCTTAACATTCCCTTTGAATATGAATTCAAATATTCCTTAATTCGATGAGGGGACACTCTATACTCTTCCTCGGGTAACAGCGAGTTGGTAACTGTAGTAGTACTGTCAGCTATGTTTTACATATTCCATAGGTCCCCTGTCAACACAGTAAGCCTGGATCACCTCTGGAATTTGATTGCAATTTGCACAATTGGTGAGCAGTAGATAGTGTGAGTTTTATGTGCCATCCAGGGTTGGTTCCGTGGAAAGAGGTGGGCAGACTGGAGAGCGGGCACGGCTGGAGATGAGCTAGTCGGAGAGATGGCCAGGATGGTGAGGGGGATGTCGAGGGTGGAAGGGGTCTGACCAGCATCACAAAGAATGGCTCAAATAGTTGGATTTCAAGGACTACACTGTACAGTAATACTGTTTTATAGAGTTTATTTACAAAAAACACAAATTGCATAATAAAGCCATATGACAGCATTTAAATATGTTTAGCGACATGTTAAGCCAAAAGAATATGATGGTGGCTTTAATGGTAAACTATAACTCCCAGAATGCAAGATAATTACAAACTGAAAAATCTAGTTAACCCCACGGTACTTTCAGTGATTTAAGACATGAAATGAAAGAAGTTGTGTAATAAACAAAGATAGATATGTGTGCTCCTTCACACTATCCCGTGGCAGCAGATTCTGCGGCGGCAAAGCTGTGACATGGAGCAGCAGCAGTGTGATGGGCTGGTGGTGGGCCTATCTAGCACTGAGCAGGGCCGCTGGTGCCATGGCACTGCCGGGGCCGGCATTAGCGAGCCAAGAATTTTTGGGCCAGGGCAATTATTTTTTTTACAAATTATGCACTGTCCTTATGAAACCTGATTCTGAGGTAATCAAAAGAATCTACCTCGTTAAGCAATTCCCTTTCCATTCTGATATGGGCTTTAATCCTGAGACAGTGGTGACAAGCCATGGTTACTGTTTTTTGACGGTTAACAGTTACATTACACTGGAAATGAGAAAAGAATAAAGACATCAAGTGAGCCAGAGGAACGAAATAGATATGGAAGAATCACAATAATTGGATAAAACTCTGGGGTACTTCGCAGGTACACAGTGATGTGGTGGAGTACTTACAGCCCAGTTGCAGCTGTGAAGGGAGGTTAGTGAGGAAAACAGATCAGCCAGTCCAGTGCCCGGTCCATGATGCTAAAGGTATCATGTAACCGTTTAATAAGGATACAATGGTTGACCATGTGAAAGGCAAAGGACACATCAAGGAGCACTATCCTCAATTGTAATATTTTATTTATTTATATTTATTTTATTTATAAATTTGTAATGCGCCAGAGCCTGCAGGCATGACTACAATCATAAATACCATATACACTTTCATTATATCATTTACCATATTACAAATACTGTATACTCTCCCTACAGTACCTGTAATTACTATACACGTATTACTATACTATGTGTTGCCAGTGGGCAGATTTCCATGCCCCCAAGAATCTGGCCACTGGCCGCAACCACCCCAATAGAATTAAACCATGTAACAAGTACGCACAATTAACCTTCAAGTAACAAAACTCACCCAGAACCCCCTGCCATCCATATGATGTCCGAGGACTGTAAGAATTGACCAAGGACTCAGCGGCATCTGCAAACCCATTTTTCCCCTATAAAAATAGCTCCATGTCAACTTTATTCCACTCCCCATCCGTTCTAGCCCCTATTTCAGCCGTCAAAAAACCCAAATGTGTTTTCCAGACTTTTTCCCCACCACACTGTCCGCAGTCAGCCGCAGCGGGTCCAACATGGCGACCATTTCCAAAAATATGACTCAACTCACGTTTTTCACTATCCAATCAGCAGGTGTGTACAATATCTGCGGACAACCTGCCACCACCTGATTGGCCCAGATGTGTCTGTGGACTCCGAATCCTGCAAATTCTGACCTACAGTTTAAAAAACAAAAACGACTGAATGGATTTACACCAAATATACGAAAGCACACGTTCAGGACCGCTCATGTTGCACATTTTGGTGAAAATACATACAACGGTTTTGGCTGTAGACGGGAGCAAATATGTTGTTCCATTGCATCTATGAGGATTTCCACACATTTTGGGTGGGGGGTGGGACCCCCCATAACTTTCCCCCCCTCCGGACGTAACCACACCAAACCTTGCATACTCATTCCGAGGGTGCCATTAACTTTTTTTGCAATGTTTGGTACTACAGGGCTGCTATTGCAGGCCCTGTAATATATAGATATATATATATATATTCTTCTTTTTAGGGATGTCACTGCATTGTGACTGGACATGTACAGAGCCATCCTTACCCTCAGCTCCGGTCCCTCCTCCTCAATTCAGCAAGGCTCTTCTACAATTTGAGAGGAAACATTGGGCCTCATTACACGGATGGCGGTAAGGATTTACCGGTACCGGTAAAATACTGGTACCGGTAAATCCTTACCGCCTTACTACGAGGTCCCTTTGCGGGTTGGGGGATTTAACGCCTGCTTTTTGCAGGCGTTAAAAACCAACCCGCAAATGGACCCAGGGAGCTAATTATGGTACCGCAATTTGCGGTACCGTAATTAGCGCCTTCCCCATTCCCATTGAGCCCTATGGGGCAAAAATGGGAATGGGGAAGGGCAATGGTGGAAGGGGGAATTACCGCCCCGCCAACCTTGGAATGGGGCGGTAATTCCCCTTTCCGCCAAGGCGGTGCTGGTATTTTACCGGCATGAACCATGGCGCTAATAGCGCCATGGTTCTCCGCCATCCGTGTAATGAGGCCCATTGAGTCTCACTATGAGTTTGCCGATAACTCTATTTCGACTGTTGCCATTATTCAGTCTCACAAATTTACCCCAGGATTATAAATGGTGGTAGACAGTGCTACCAGTTTGGGAGTCTATGGGTATTTCACATGGTACTGTGTTAAATCTCATCATTTTCAGAGGGAACAGGGAGAAAGTACCTCCAGCTATATGCTGGAGGTAATCCTCTATTTTACCTACAATCATTCAGAGGTGCAGGAACATAGCAGCAATTCTGATACTCCCTTATACGTCATAATGGCAAACTCATAATGAGGCTAAATTATCTCTGGAAATGATTAGCAGGACAGTCCTTTAAATGACACTTCCAATTTATCCTCACATCCAACTTCTAACACTGTCTAAATGAGTATATATGGTTCATGTTTACCAACGCTTTTATATTAGGGTGAGTGTTGAGAAAAATCAAGCACCAAGTTAGCTTAGTTATTCAATCATCCAATTGTTTATCACAGACATATTTGTTGCATACAAAGACCTGTGGTAATTCTTATGTTCTTAAAATGCTCATGTTATGCAAAACAACCAGAAACCCTCATTTGTGCTGTTTGCCCCTTGCCGTTTCTCAAAGGGGTATCCAGACTTTCCATCTTGGAATGATATGCTTCTATGTGCTTTGATCCGTTCGACAAGTGTAACATTATTTTATGACAACAATACATATTGGAAGTGGTCATTAGAAAGGAACATTGTAAAATGTTAAAAAGACCCAGTTCACAATTCAATATATTTAAATAATGTCCTGTTTTAATATCATCTTTTGCTGAGAAAACACACATGTTGTCTCTCAAAACGTACTCCTTCTATCTTGGACAAGGATGCACACAAATTAAAACCATCACTCTTTTTTTACTGTGAGAACAAAAACAATGTTTCATTTCGTGGTCTCCCCACTGATTGTTTGGTACTATGCAAAATGTACTAATAATTAACAAAAAATGTAAATAACAAACACAGTTGAAGACTCTGCAGTCTGCTCATCTGCTTCCTTACCAGTTTAGATTCATGCCCCTCTAATCACCCCCTGTACTGTCAATTTACCCTTAGTGTGATCATGACCCTACTCCAGTTTACATGCAATGACAGTATAAATCCCCAAATACAAGGCCGGTGCCTACCTCGAGGTAGGCCACGAAGTTGCACCTCAAGACATCTGTGTTTTTTTCTCTGTTCATGCTGCGGAGAGAGAGATAGAGAGAGAGAGAGAGAGAGAGAGAGAGAGAGAGATATCAAATCATTACTAATGAATGCCAGAAGGAAACACGCACATCGACAAACAGGTGATGTAGATTAAAGTTTATCTATTGGCTTAGTGCTCCCCATAATGTAACAAATTAAACAAAACAGGACAAAGGAACTGGTACCAATGGCCTGAAAAGAAAAACTATTAATAAAACAGGACAATATAACATCGAAATGAATCACACACAAACAGTTTCTAGGTGAAAAATATACATCCTCAAAAAATAAATCTTTCAAAGAAACAAATAATCGTGATTTGTACTGAATTGAAACCTCACTAATGAGTCATTTGGTCACATGGCCATGCACGAACATACCTTTAAACCGAAAATCATTTGATACTAGAGCCAGGTTTTGGCCACGGCCAAGCAACCTGATTTGTAACAGAAAAGGTTTCAGAAAGAACCATGAACTTCATGTAATAAATTATATGATGGCTTGCAAAAATGGAAAAACATCAATGTGAACATTTTCATTGTGTGGCTAATAGTGCAATAATGCAACAACCTATTCGTGTTGCCATGCTCAAAGGCTGAAAAAGTTGTTGGAACTGAGAAATGATCCTGCCTTGAGAGATCTTGAAGCAGGGATAGTTAGCGCCTCACACATGAATCAGAGGCATCTTGTGCCAACGCGACAGGGGGCCAATTAGTCAATTAGTGGCATTGTATATTAATAGTCCCAATAAGACTAATGAGCAGGAGCTGGTGTTAACCCCCTTTTCAGAAATGCGTTTCGGCGGCAAGATTGTAGAAATTAAAGCTGGCCGCCTTCTTTAGGGCGAGGATAGCAGACCTCACAGGAACTTCCCAGGTCCACTGTGGTTGCCGGAGCTGTCCACCTTGAGTATCTAGATCATGTAACTCAAACAATGATCAGAACGGTCGCTGGACAAAATGAAGAGGGCAGGGCTCACTCTTTGGTGGAAGCAGAGATACTGCTTGGACATGTGAGTATTGGAGCTGATGCGTTCACTACTGTTAATGTGTTCACGTGTGAACTCGAGGCAAGCTCAGGTACACTCGATATGCAGCAGCCAGAAGGGAGAAGCTGTCAAAGCACGGGGCGTAGGGCAGATTCCAACGTTGTGTCCGTAAGAAGCCGCCAAATGAATGAGGCGTGCTCCCTGCACTGGAAATGAGCAGACGCCGTGGCTCTATCTGGAGCATCGCTGGACTTCACCAGTGTCACATGGGCATTGTTCTGCAAGCTGCATTTCTGTTGCTCAGGATTACCAGGTATTTCGGCAACTGCTCCCTAGATCAGTTTCACTGGCCCTTAAGCCAGGCGCCAATTCTCTGGGACAAGGGGGGAGAGCGTGCCACACAACCAAGTAAGTGTACTGGGCAGGGCCCCCTCAGTCAGCGGCCCTCAGTGGGTGCTCTTGTGGCTGTCGGGCACATAACCCTGTGCAACCGGTCAGGGTGGTTGCTACGCCGGCACAATGGAGTCGATTGCGCCCCCCAGGACCTCCTGTTGGTACCCTGGCTAGGCAGTGATGGCCCCACAGGGCCTCTCCATAGACCGCAGCAAGCGTTCCTTGGGGTACCTGTGCCTCAGAGAGACTGGGCCTTATGTGGGATTTGTGGGTGGAGCGGCTCAAGATGTTTTTCGAAACCACCAACAAGACGGACGACAGAACCATAAAGGCAATGTTGCTGTTCTACGAGGGAAGTGAGGTGCATCAAATCTTCAAAACTCTTCAACCCTGAGAGCATTCTTACAGGGAGTGCAAGGACGCTTTACAGGCATACTTCTGGCTCCTTGTAAACAAAGATTATGAGAGATTTTGCCTCTGCCAGGCACATCAGGAACCATTAGAGTCAATGGATGCGTATAATAGTAGCCTCAGAAGTCTGGCCATGTCTTTTTGCCTCGCCGGTGAGACTGACGAGATCAGGGCTCAAATTATCCAGGACTTCTCATCTGCTGTTCTACAGCATCAGATTTTGAAAGAACCGGACATTCCACTCCACAGAATCTTGGAGCTGGTGTGTACTCAGAATCTGTCCTCATCAAGGCCAGCACAGATGGAAGAAGCATTGAAGGGTAGCCAGTCTGAGGTGGTGCATGCCATGTTGGCCAGGGGTGTGCCATGGTCCAGGGGCCAATTTGGATGAGCGAGTAGGCAAGGCCCATCCCTGGCAGGGGGATAGCCCGCAGAAGGTGTGTGATGCATGTGGGGACTGACTCTACATGCTCAGGCGTGCCCTGCGGTTGGGTACACCTGTGGACGTGCAGCAAATAGAACCATTTAACCAGGGTGTGCTGGGCCCACTGGCCAACAGGTAGGCAACATGGGACCCGCGGACCCCGCCCCAGTCACCCCTGCCCTTTGGTTACGGCACTGGAGAATATCGTGGATCTGTCCTCTCCTGACTGGAGGGCGCAGCAGATGTTGAAAATTACTTCTTTCTCTCTGCCATTCGTCTGGGTGGGCAGAGACCCAGACGAAAGCCTTGATGCTCTGTCTCCATCCTGTACACCGACACGCCGATACTGTTCCACACTGGGGCATCAGTCAATGTCATGCCGGCTGAGCAGTTAAGCGCCTCTGTCCTGCACCTATGCTACATGCACCTCAGATCAGGATTTTTCCCTATGGGGGCTCTGAACCCCTGCTGCTGGATGGTGCTTTCAGGACCAGGGTTCAACACAAGCTCAGCTAGGTGGATGCCACATTGTATGTCATGCCCGTTGAAAAGGACACCCTTCTGTGCTGTTTGATGGCCAAAGATCTTGGGCTCATTCACTTTGGCTTTCAGGTTTATCAGGCGGATATTGACTGCTTGCTACAGAGGTTTACCCACCTCTTTGAAGGGGTGGGCTGCCTGAAAGGACAGAAGGTGCGGCTCCACATGGACCATTCAGTGCAGCCAGCTGCCCTGCACCATCAGCGCATACCGTTTCACTTGCAGAAGAAGTTCAAGGAGCAGCTTGCCAATATCGAGGAGGCTGGCATCATCAAAAGGGTGGTGGGTCTGAAGCCCTGGGTGCCGCCCATCGTAGTTGCCAGTAAGCCCAAGTGCCCGGAAGAGGTGATAATTTGTGTGGACATGAGGCTCCCCAACCAAACCATTCATAGGGAATGTCATCCCACACCTACACTGGATGACATCTTGGCTGATCTAGAGGGTTGCAGGTTTTCTATACGCTGGAACCCAAGGCTGGCTACCACCTGGTTCTTCTGCATGAATACTCAAGGGGCATCACCATCTTTGCATCGCATGTGAGACTGTTACGGTATAAGAGGCTCAGCTTAGGTCTTCCAGCACACAATCAGGGGCATGTTGGTCTTTCTTCCAGGGGTCCTCAACATGAGCGATGACGTGCTGAAGTCCATCTGCCACATCTCACGCCAGTGCTCAAAAGACTCGCCCTCCATGGGCTGACCCTTACCAGATGCAAATGCTGGTTCACGCAGTCAAGTGTCCACTTTTTTGGGTTCAATTTCCATGATGGTGTCCTGTCACCTGATCCAAGGAAAGTCAAGGACATAAAGAAGCCAGATGCCCCAACACCATCCTCAGAGGTAAGGAGCTTCCTGGGATGGTGAACTTCTGAAGACGATTTATTCCCAATTTGGCTACTCTCACTGAGCCATTGGGGAACCTCACCAAGAAAGACCAGGACTGGGGGCTGCGACCGGGGAGCAGGAGGCCTTTCAAACCACAAAAGTAGCACTGGCAAAAGATTCTACCATGGCCTACTTCGATCACAAGAGGGCAACGAAGCTGCTGGTGGATGCCAGCCAAGTCGGTTTGGGGGCAGTCCTCCTACAGGATGACAAGCAAGGAAGCAGGAGGCTGTTGGCATACACAAGCAAGGCCTTGACACCCATGAAACACTGGTACTCTCAAATCGAGAGAGAAGCCCTGGCTCTCCTGTGGGGCTGCAAACATTTTCACATTTACATATATGGCCAACCGGTGACCATGTTCACGGACCATAAACCACTCATCCCCATCATGTGTGTATCTGCCTCCCGCCCACGAATACGGCTCGAAAGGTGGCTGCTACAGCTTCAGGAGTATGGCATGACTTACAGGACCTGACCGGGCAGTTAAGTGTGGGTCACTGGAAAGGCTTTCTGTCTGGGATGCAGCATCACACACCAGAGGCTCATGTGTTCCTCCAAGTGCTGTGGAATGGGAGGACTGAGTTGTACGTCGGACACAAAGGTGTCCTCCTGATGGGGTCGCAGATCGTGGTGTTGATCCCGCTGCAGCAATGTATCCTGGAGCTAGCCCACGTTGGACATCAGGCCACAAACAAGACAAAGGCCCCCCTATGGGAGAATGTTTGGTTTCCTGGGCTCGAGGTGAAATTGGAGAGGCCCTGAGCAGTTTTGTGTGGTGCCTGGCAGCACAGCCCCTGGTCAAGGAACCCCCCACCAAATTGTCTCTGATACAAGCCTCTGCACCCTGGCGGATGCTGAGCATGAACTTTGGCACGGTGTTGTGGTCAAAGGCTTTGTGGTCATGCTCGATGAGTTCTCAAGATATCCTTTTGTGCAGTTCATTGACTCCACAGTAGCTGCCCTGGTAGTCCATTGGTTGGAGCAGCTGTTTGCGGAACATGGGGTCCTTGAAGGAGTGTGGTTGGACAATGGACCTCCGTTACAGAGTGTAGAGTTCACCAACTTCCTGGAGTTCTATAGAGTGGCCCACAGACACATCACTCCCTGCTAGTCACTGGCAAACGGCAACGTGGAAAGATTCATATGGACACTCAACAAGGCATTCTGCAGCGCCGTGGACAAGAGTCAACCACTCAAGCTGGCACTCACATCATTCCTGATGGCCTATCGAACGACACCCCACTCCATGACAGGTGTGGCAACAGGCTGATGCATTCCAGGGGCGCAAGGTTCGGTCGTTGAATCCAGAGAATAATTCTAGGGTGCTAACTGTGTCTGATCTGGCATGGCAGAGAGAGTTGCAGGAAGAAGCAAACAACCGATTAATGGTGCAACGCTGGCTGGAATCACATCCCATGGAGGTAGGGGATCTGGTGCTCACACGCAGCTGGCACTCAACCCACAATTTATGTTTGCCTCACGACCCCACCCCATGGAAGGTTAATGACAAGCACGGTTCCATGGTCACTGCCGTGAGGGGCTGGAACTCCAGTTGGTTTCTCTGCCCCAGGCAATGCAGAGCGGGAGCCCAGGGGGTGCGCAGGCTGATCCGTTGCTCCAGGAAGTAACCCCCGCTGAGCAGTCAGGAGGAAGAGGAGAGCATTGTGCCATCAAGCGGTCCCCCGGCAGAGCGGCATCTCGATCCTCTCTGCGGGCAGAGAGGAGGATTCTGGAGAAGTTGCTAGATTACGTTATGGACTAGATTGTTGCTGTGTGTATTTTGTTATTAGGTGTGATGGTTATTTGCTGTTTTGTTTATGATGTTTGGTTGGAATGTTGTGACGTTGGACATGGCTCAGATCAGGTGACGCCTACATCACCTGTGGAATAAAGGGGAGCTCCGCCTTTGCACGCGACAGTCCCATCCCAGCAACCACAGGTGTCCGTCTCGATTATTTCCAGGGTGCCCCTCGCCACAACAACCTGAAACCTGTCTTTTTTTGTAAGCTGTTACTGCATGGCCCATGACTGCTTTGCCAAAAGAGCCAGTGTCTCTGCAATACTTCCAGTTACAGTTCTTCCAGTTTATTTATTGTTGATAAACGACTTTGATGATGCCAAATATATGTATAATAAGGAAAACAAATGGTAATACATTTGATAAGAAATATTGTGCTATGCATTCATTATACTATCAAAAGACTTAAGCGTTTTGAAAAGTTAAAAAGAAATTGAAATATTTGGTGGACAATACAAAGCTTCAATGGGATGTACGTTGAAAGAACGTAGAGGGAAAGCTCGAATTGCAAAATACAGAGGACCCCTCTGCCGCATTTTGCAATTCGAGCTTTTCTTTTTTTATTTGTTTGTTTGTCGCCTGCATTGTTTTTTGTATGCAGGGAACAGTCCCGCAGCCCCCGAGCCCTAAAATACCAAAGTAGGAGTGCGGGGGACACCATATGGGGCCTCATTACGAGGCTTGCGCTCACGGAATGAAGTGGGCTGATTACAGGGTTCCCATTGCGCGACCCGGATCGGACGCCTGGTAAAACCATGTGTGCTTTCCGGGTCCCGTGAGGGGAAGAAGGAGGTAACAACGGGACACTTATAATGTGCCCGTTGTTACCTCCATCCCCATTCCCATTGAGCCCTATGGGGGCTCAAACGGGAATGGGGAATGGTTCCTGCAAGGAGGATTTACCGGGATGACCTGGTATGTCCCCATTGCAGGAACCCGGAAAAGGAGCCCGGTTTGGAGGCAGCCATGGAGCTAATAGCTCTATGGCTACCATGGAGCTAATAGCTCCATGGCTACCTCCAAACTCGTAATGAGGCCCCATATGACATAAGGTACCTGGCATAGCCTCATATAAGCTCTGCCCCAGTCCCAGGATCACTCATAGCCATTAAAGTTGCATTCCTACCATACCTAATTCCAATCTCAGAACCATGCAGGGGGGGACAAATTCCTTAGTTTTCATAAACAATTCCACGCTTCAGATTTGATCAGTACTAAAGGAAATACAAGCTTCATTGGCAGAGATTTAACACCATATAGATCATGGACAGGGAGCTAAACTTCATGACAATAATTTTCAATCAGAAGATCTTCTTAACTCTTCTCTCAACCACTTCTCCTAGTCACCATAGATTCCTACGCCATCTAGCCCCAACCAGGTGGTCAGATAGCACAGTGAGCTTAGTGCATGGCCCTCATATCTGTGTGAAGCCTGCTGTGGCAGGTTCTAATGCCGGCTGGGTCAACTCTACCTTTCATCCTTCCGATGTCAGTAAATTGAGTACCACTCAGTGAGATAATCATGTCTTCTGTTATTTCAGCCCTCTAAAATATATATTATTAACTGTATCGCCTTTGTAAAGATGAACAGGGTTTTGAGACAAAGTGATACTCCTCTCTGAAAGTTCTTGAAGGGTAACAACTACTAAAGGGCCACTCAAATTGCAGCTGAGATTGGAACTAAATCCATAAACCTTTGGGAGAGCGGATTGCATTGATGAAAGAGAGGGACCACGAGCAATCCCAGATGTAGCTGAGCCGACTAGAACATAGAGCAAGACCAACATGAATTTCTCCACTCTGGAAATTCTGACAATAATTTAGCTCACCATAATGAGAACATCTGGCATACCCCCCATACTCCTAGCCACTCCGTTGCTGAAGCTTAGTTCTGTGCTTGCAGTGTACATGGGTGCTTTCTCAGTTTGTTATCTCTGGCTTCTGGAAGAAAGACTGACCCCCAAGTCCAATCTGAAATAAGCCCCAATGAATCGAAAATCCTGGATGGGAATGAGATGGGCTTTTCTCTGGTTGGTAAGGCCGACTATGCATATGCTTCCGATCCCATCTGTGGGTCACACAGTGCTGATGGTTTGGGTATATGCACTCACTTCAATGAAGAAGCAAACCCAACTGAACGGGATTTGGAAGTGCTGTTGTGACCACTTAGGGCCTGATTACGAGTTGGGTCGGTATTCCGGCAGTATACACTGGAAAACCGCCCAACAGAATTACTGTTACCGCCACTTGGTCCTGCAAAATCAACACTGGATACAAGTGGAGGCGGCGGTGTAAATCCCAATTTTTTGAGAGTCCATTTTGGTGTAATTACCACTGGTGAAATTATCGCAGCGATCATTCTGCCAATTTTGCCGATGTTTGGTGGAAAGTGGGAGAATTTACCTCCATCATGATGCTGTAGGTAAATCCCCTACTCCAGGGGCTTACCCTTAGTATGGCTGTGTGGGAAAAGTGTCAATAATTCGGTCACCAGCAATATTTCCCGCACCACCATACTTGCAATGAACCCCTTAGTCTCTCCGGGCATCTTCTCGTCTCATACCTCTGTACAACTCAGACTACATTCACAAATGGAAAACACATCTTTTTTTAACACTACATTCACAAAAGGAAAAGACTATTGCAGCAGAATTTAAAGCAGGCGTGACATTGATGAGCAATCGGCAGAGCTAAGAAGAGAGTATGAAAGGTCTGATTTAGGTCCCTGGAAGAAGGGGGAAAGGGCAAAGTACTCTACGGTCATGCCCTGTGCAGTGTGCACTAGCGTTCAAAATACCTTCCCAGGTGTGCAGGCGCCCGATACCAAAGTCAGATGTCAAGTGGCAGTGTTTGAGCTGTCACTGTCCCTGGCAGTAAAGAGGAAGAGGAAGATGCTCCACAACCTTGCCCTCCTTCAGTGTGCACCAGCATTCAAAATACCTTCCCAGGCAGGCACGCCAACACCCCTGTCAAAGTAAGTGCACAACCCGTGCTGCTTCTGCTGTTTCACTGTTTGGTTGCTTGGTTCCTTGCAGTTGAGAGAGGAGATTGGATGCTCCGGTGGCCCCCCTCCAGGCACCCCTAGTTAGAGCATTTTTGAGATAGCCCTCAAGAGGAAATTAGTGTGCATGAGTCCCTTGTGGATGAAGCCAACAAGAAAGAACTGCAGGAATACAATCAGCCTTGATGAGGGCAAATGCCAAGAGGTTGCAACTGTTTGAAGATATGGACAAAAGAAAAGCCCCACACAATCAAGTAACCCAACCACTAACAAAAAAACAGCAATTTGTTTGGGGGCATCCATGTCTGATGCAACAACTTCATATCTGAGAGCGAGACATTGTCGGATGATACAAAGGTTCTTGGATATCCAAGGGGCGAGGAAGGGGATAAGGAACATTCCAAACTCAAGGTTCGGCCAACCAGTCTCAAAAAGGGAGATATAGGGCTCAAATGTATCATATGACTGAGTTTTCAATCCCATGACCAAGTCACCAGGAAGGGGTCAGATGCATCTACCCCCGGCTGATTTCCCTTCAAGCTGTAAATGTCACCTAAGCCTCTTACAGGATGATGAATGGTCAAATGATACTGGCAGTAAGAAGGGCATGACTTGATTTGTAATTTCTAGCCATTTCTTTTTACCTTAAGGACGGTGTGCCGCATGGTAGCCTGTAAAGTGTGTGAACCACGTTGGCTGTTTGAACTGTGTCATGTATCACAAACAACTATACTGTTCTTTTAAAGGAGCTGAAAAGCTGAAGGTGTTAACTGTATTATTGAGTGGAATAGAGGAACCCGTAACGTCCTTCCTTGCTGAAAAGGGAACAAACCCCCTATAGTCAGAGCAAAAAACATTCAGAAGGAGTACTGGCTACTCCACCGAACCCTCGCCAAGAAGCAGATCTGGCAGGAACTTCCGCTTAGGATCTCTTTTTCAGCATCCAGCTTGAATGATGTTTTGAACAAGCACAGGAGTCAAACGGGGTGAAAATTCAGCAGGAGCCCAAGTCTGATTAAACCTCTGTTAACAATTTACCAGATCGACTAATACCAGGGAGGTATCTCTCTCAATCAGAACCATGGATTTAAAAAAGGTATCTCACTTACCTAAGGATAACTGAGAAATCCTGACTCCCTGGCCAAAAAGGTAAGTGGATCCAACACATGAAAGAATGCTAGGCTATAATAAGAGATGACGTTATTTCTGCTAGCAGCAATGAAATCCATGTGATTGGCTTTACGAAATAATTGACCTTACATTGAGAGATCATCAGTGGAAGGGTTGCTAGCAACTGACCTTCTTCCCCTTACACCGGCCGGCAGCAAAATTGTGTTTTACGCAGGGTATTGTTGAATTAAATGCCCCAGTCGCATAGCCAGGCAAAAGGAAAGAATATATGAAAAAATCACAATGGTCTCTATTACATAAAGGTTCCAATGTAATGAGGTATCCCCCCGCAGGCAGATGAAAGGGAATCAGTAGAGACGTAAAAGATTTAAAGGGCCTTATTACAAGTATGGCGGATCGGGGAAAGATTGGCGTTAATGGAATTACTGGCAATGTTCCCGCTCCGCCATACTACACAAGTATGGCAATGGAGTGGAGGATTTCCCTCCAGCATCATGCTGGAGGGAAATCCTCCAGCTCTCTGCTGAAAAATCTGCAAAATCGGGGGAATTGCCGCTGATCAATTACCGCTGTGATAATTCTGCCAAAAAAACCCATACAGTCCTACGGACTCATAAAAAGTGGATTTACACCGCCACCACCATTTGTAATTTGGCGGTAATTCTGCCAGAGCAAGTGGCGGTAACAGTAATTCAGTTGGGTGGTATTCTGGTCGAATTAAAGCTGAATACCACCCAACTCGTAAAGAGGCCTTTTATCCTGGAACATAGAAGGCCTAAGGAGTAACTGAGAGAATCCTGACTGGAGACACATTACTGAGGGATTCAGCATTGCGTGTTTCCAGGAGACGTGGACAATAAACCCCTTACAATTTCATGAATGATGAAATGGATGTAAACCAGCAGTTAAAACTGCTTGAGTTCGCCCAAGTGAAGTCTTGGCAACTGGGCACCATGAGGGGATGAGATGCAAAATCACCAAACTACAAGTAGGCAACCCTGTAGCTTATGCTAATTGCTCACCAGGGAATATGTTTTGCAAATGGTAGTATGTAATATTTGTTTTAGGCCGCACAGAGGCAGGATTGATCTCAAACCCCCGGAGGGGATTAATTATTTACTTACATCACAAACACAACCACATCGTATTAATGAGACTTGTACGATTCTAGTCATGGGAGACATCAATGAACTATTTGAGTTTTCACCCACATTAGAAGGAATATCGGATGAAGTAGACTTGGTATGGAACAATCTGGCATATTATTAAAGATGTTATCATCAGTAATAGAGTGGAAAGCAACTAGAGATATATTTCATCTACAAATATTAACTGTAACACTAGGAAGCTAGTAACTAATATCACGTGTGCAATAAGTGTTTTAAGCTTGAGTTAAAAAATAAACTGTCCGCATTCTAAACTAACTTATTTCCAGTTCTTGAACACCTCCAATATAATCGAAATACTAACAATGTTAATGTAAATACATTGTATGATAAGGTTTGTTCACCAATAGCCCCCATGTTACAGCAGGGTCGGATTGGCCCCTCGCCTTTCGGCCTGTGGCCGGGCCCAAATCGTCCCTGGAGAGTGGGGGCCGGTTTCTGGCCATGCCTGGGCCGGTTTGGAAGAAAAACAAAATAGAAAAAAAGTTTTTTTTCAGTTTTCTTTTCTTTTCAAAAAGCCTTTCATCCTTCTTAGGTCGATAAATGAGTACCAACACAGGTAGGGTGATATTGTATGCATATTTGTTCTATAAAAAAGAGCTTAAGCATAAGTGCTATCCAATAACATATATTGTCATTTGGCCTTGGACGTCTGCTTAGATTCACAGTAATTTAGTGTACTTATGAACAATGCTATTTGATGCCACTTCCTGTTTTATCAAGGGGTGAAAGGTCGTGTTTCATCGCTTCCTGTGATGTCACATAGGGGTGGGGTCAAATGACATCGCACCCAGTGATGTCCTCAGAGGTCAAGGGTCGTGAGGCGAGAGGGGTGGGCCATTTTTTTGAGGCGAGGGGTGGGCCACTTTTTTTTCGGGTGACCGGGCCTATTTCTTGTCCCAGTCCGACCCTGTGTTACAGTTGTAATTCGGATAACAGACAAGAGTTACAGAACTGGCAATTAATGCCATGACCAAGAATGTAAGGCAGCTAAACATTCATTGAAACTTGCGCTCAAACTGACGACTCCCCAATTCTAACATGAATTCCTGCTCTCAGAAGAGAGTATACACTCTTTTTAACAGGGGAAAATGTATAGCTACAAATATTTATTTGAACTTCTCAGAAAAGCAGTGAGTGAGAGAGATTCGAAGGTCCTTTGGCACATTATCACTAAAGGAAGTGCTGATTGCTCCTGCGGTGAAAGTGTGTTTGCCAGTACATGGGAGATCCGGTTCAGACACTTTGAAAGGCTTTAAAGCAGCCCAGGAATAGATAATGACTTGCCCTGCCCGAGATGCCGAACGTAGTAATGAAGAGTTGGATTATTTACTCTGCCCACCCCAAATGTGTGTGGATAAAGCACCTCGTATTGATTTGATTTCAGCTGATCGTTTCCGGCCAGTAGATTGATACCTTTCTCCTCCACTTTTATAAAATGAAATTAACAAACTAGGCGCCCCTCGTAAAAGTTGGCTGTCTGCAGAAAATGCAAAAAGGGGGGCAGGGAACTCTTGGAAAATGATGCCTAATGTTCTTAATTGACTGTTCAGCTAAAATCTATGGCAAAGTAGTTTTATCGCGTCTTGAATACTGGGCCTTAGAAACCAACATGCATTTTTGATTGGCAAAGTCGTTTCAGGAAAAGCAAAGGGACAACTGAACACTGTTTTCTAAATGCTCTTATATATAAATATTGTGCCTATAAAAACGTTGTTTATACATGGCTTTTATTGATTTTAAAACAGCCTTCAACAGGGTGAAACAGAGGAAACTAATGCACACAGCTCCCTCCTAGCAGCTGTCCGGCCTTTATATACAGTCTTTATAAACAACTATCCAAGCAGGCAGGGGTTAAGTACAGCAGGAGTGGTGATTATACTGATTCGTTTAAAGTAGACGAGAGTGAGACAAGGCTGTGTACTTGCCCCTTTTTCGTTTCTCTTATTTATTAACTCTTAGATATTAACTTTTTTAGATAAAGATATAGAGAACCTTGCCTGTGATGCCCCAAGAAATGGAGGCAGAAATGTTGGGTTACTTCTTACTAGGGTTTTCCATCACCAATGAGAAGGCGTATATACAATGCAGGAAGAACCTGGGGCTGACAAGCTTCGGAGATCTGCGCCAAGTTTTGGAGATCTGCTCCCAGGGGCCCAATGGCGAGTTGAAGGAGTGGAGCAATGTCTCGGCGCTAGAAATTTTAAATTATATTAGAACCCGAGACATGATGAGGGAACGCTTTGACGCCTTCCTGGCCACACTGACGCCAATGCAATTGCTACACAAGACTACACAAGCAGAAGGGAATGGTAAGCTAACCAAACCATTACATGCCAAAACAGAGGAGTTGACAGCGGGATGGTCGGATTGCGCTCATGTTAAATGGGAGCAATCTTTAGGACAGACAATCCCTGAAGACATTTGAAAATATTGCTGCGGGATGACTAAACGTGTCTACTTTAATAGCCGGTTCAAGCTGTTGCATTTTAAATAACCGGGCAAATCTTCACAAGTTCTATCCAGAGGTTGTGGATGAAAGCGTCCACCATCATACACTTAGCTTGGGACTGTAATCCATTAGGGAAATATTGGTCTGAGGTTTTCCAAGCCATGCAAGATATAATAGGTGAAGCCAATGAATGCTCACCGAGAGTGGCACTACTGGGGTACATGAAAGAGGTATCGGCCCCAAGGAGGCGGCTTACTTGGCTACTGCTCATACTAGTCAAGAGGCCAATAGCAATGGCTTGGGGTAGGAGGCCACCACCAAGACTGGAAAAGGTATATTGTTTATTGCTATGATACAGAAACCGATTATAGAAGTGAAATTCCCATATCGGCCAGACATAGAGACATATTTGGCCCATATCAGAGATACCTACTTTCTCAACCAGATTAGTCCTCAACTGACCTTCTTTCGATCGATCAAAGATTGAAGTTGCAGGGGATACTGTTGCCAAATTGCTATAAGAGTAGTGGCATTACCGAGGGTTGTTTTATAGTATAGGGATTCCAGCTGGTAGTGGAGTGCTGCAAATGTTGTTCTTGCTGTTTCATCCTACCCTCTTGCACGTAGGATAGCACAGGGGAAATACGCTGGTCTCGGAAGCAAGACCACGCAGAGCAACAGAGGTGCAAATCCCGGATCTGCGCTTAGAAACAGAACTCAAGTATGGCATTAGGTACGTTATGAAAAATGAATTAAATACATTAAATAAATAAACATTAACAGAAGGAGCCTGTGGGTCAAGGAGGGAATGCAAAGGAGGCTAACACAATGTATGTACACCTACAAAGATTGTGCTACTGAATGAGATCTTCTTTGCTACTGTCACTGTTTCTTTTTTTTTCTTTTTTTGACAAAATCAATAAAAAGAGTTTAAAAAAAACATGGGTCTGATTTTGAAGTTTACTTGAGCTCTGAGCAGGCAGCTTTCTGGAATATTGTTTCTAGAATTTCTTTTTCTTTTTCTTTTTATTGTGCATATTAGTCAAAACAAATTGTGACTTTTTACACAGAATACAAAAAGCTTAAAAAAAACATCTGAAGGTAGATTACATTTAGAGCGAATAAACAATAACTGCCTAGAACTTTACTCAACTACACCACAATAAATACAGCAAGCAAAGTCAAACAAACAATTCTGATTAAAAGGAAATAAAAAGAAGAACAATTACCATTGTCTCAACAGAAAGGTATCATGATATATACAAAGGAATACAGGAACAACACAAAGAAGTGGAGGGAGCAAAACAAAAGTATAACCTCCTCCTTGAGGCCAAGCGTTAGCTCACCTTACTAGTTTAAATGAGAACATGATCAACCAATTTTAGATCATTAAGAAGTTTGACCACTTCCATTGTCAAGAAGCCTTCATTACCTGAAATAATTCTCTCCCACATATTGTCAGAGTCCAGCCATCTTTCCCAATCAAAAAAATTCTGCAATTCCTCTGTCTTAATTGCCTTAACTCTGAGCAGGATAACAAGAGATGTTTAATTGTATGTTTAGAGTTCATATCACAGTCCTGACATCTGTCAGACGGGAAACCAATCTTATCCTGAATATTTGGGATTTGCAAGGTCAGCAAAAAATATAGTTTAAATCGAAAGAAGTTCAACCTAGCTTTAGGATCAGGGAATTTATGTAGATAGATTGGTAGCTCTGGGTTTGTCACAGGCTGAGAAGTTTGTGGATAGCTTTGCTGTTCGTAGCTTATCAATCGTCCTAATCCAGTCTCTTCTCTTGATAAATTCCTTAGATTTTAGGGGATTGGAATTCAAGGTGTCTTTATCTGAGTCCGCTGAAACAAGGATATGGGAACATTGGATTTAAGTGTTTTCAAAAAGATATTGTCCCCCTTTAGGAGTTGAATACGAACATCTGCATAGAGAGAGTCAGCTTGACTTGATAGGTTATTTATAATGCGCTTAATACCGAGAGGTTTCTAAGCGCGGACCTGGGGTTTGAACCTGTTCTGCTCGTGTCGTCTTGCTTCCAAGGCGAGCACGTTGCCACTGAGCTATCCTCCCGAGACATGAATGTCCTTGAAGGACATTCATTAGTCTAAATAGCGAAACCCATCTCAATTCCATCAATAATAAAAGGGAAAGGAGGCCCAACTCATAATGAATAAAGGCAATAGGAATAGAGTTGGGAAGATTCAAGACTCTTTTCCATATCCTTGCTTCAACACATGCCCAGTTAATTTAAAACCTTTGGATATTGCACTCCAATCCAAACAGCAAGTTTGGTATGATCATCCCCACATAGTACTTCATCAGCGGGGTAAGTGAAAATGTACAATATTTTTAATAGATCTTGATCATGTGAGATCCCAACTTTGTTGCTTCCAAATCTAAGGCGTTATTCAAATCCAATTTAGTTGGTCAAGGAGTGATCTTAGAGCCAAGATATACAAGTTCCCTACCAAAGGGACAGGACAGCCATCAATCTCCCAAGAGAATGGCTTTGTTTTAGTCTGAGGACACTTAAAAATCATCACTCTGGATTTGTCTGGGTTGAATTTCAGACCATTAGCTGATGCATAGTCTCGCAGCGCCGTCGTTAGCCTTTGTAGGCCAATTTGCGTGTAATGCAGAACAATGATGTCGTCCGCATAGACTAACAATGACAACCTGGTCTCTCCGATCTTAGGACTGGCCAACAGGCGAGTCAAAAACAATGAAGTACATCTGATAGGTAAAGATTAAATAGAAAGGGATCAACTAAGCAACCCTAGCAGACCCTGCTCTGAATACAAATCACCTCCGACAGATTTCTGGAACTAGATAACCTTACTCTTAGGGTGGAATTTTGGTGCAATTCTATAAGAATGGCCAATAAGCAGTCCGGAATCACCCAGGTCTTCAGTTTCCACCACAAACACTCTCTATTTAGAGTGTCAAAGGCCTGGGATAAATCCACCCGGGCCCCATAGAGAGGTCTCCCCCCTTAACTGTACTCCTAGAGCTCAAGCAAGTGAGGATGAGGTTGTTAAGTGTGGTAGATAGACCTCTACAGAATCCCATCTGGAATTTAGAGAGAATTCCCTTAGCCGTGGCCCATTTTTCAAGGTCTCTAAGGACAAGGCCAGCAAATATTTCGCTGTCTGTGTCCAGGAGAGATATTGGATGATAGTTAGCCACCACTAGGCGATCACCATGCTTAAAAATAGGAATTATAACAGAACTTCTCCAGGAATTAGGAATAGTAGATGTTCAATAATGCCTTTAAGACCTTAGACCAGAGATTTGGGTTTGATTTTAAGATTGCATTGGAGAGACTATTCGGCCCTGCGGCACGTGACACCGATGATTTAATTATTAATGATTTGATCTCTTACACAGAGCAAGACAGAGCCCAATTCCCAGGGTGTATATTGATAACACATTAGTCTCTGGTGAGCCATAGATCTTAGTGAAATGCTCAACCCTGGAATGCTCCTGTATAATGGTTTCTGGTCCTTGTGTATTTTTTTTATTGATCAGTAACCAGAAATTACGAGAGTATTTGAGACAGTTTTTAGCATTTTCTCTCTGTCTCTCTGTGCTCTTATTAATCGGTGCAATCTCATCCAGTTCCTAAATGTATTGTTTATTTGCCTGGCCTCTAAAGAATATTGTGTTCTAGCCTTATTAGATATTTTTAGGAGTTGAAGCTCCCTTCTTCTTTCTCTCTTTTTTTCTAGGATCCCGATATCAAAACAATGGGTATGAGATGTTTTCTTTTTAACAGACCAAGTTTGAGGGGGAGCCAGATTCCATAATAGTTCTACAAAATTATTTGGTTCAAGGTGGAGCAGATATTCCTGCTCATTCCAAGCAGAGGTCATTGTATCTAAACTGTCATTCTGATTCTGACCCCCCTTATCAAATTTAACCAGCCAATTACCAGCTACATTAGGGGAAAGCGTCTGTTTCATGTAGGTAGTTTTCCGACTCAAAGGAATACAAAAGGAGGCAGTCAACATTGCACGGTCACTCAACTTTTCTTCTACGATCTTAAAACAGTTACACTTCTCAAACAGACCCTGAGCTGCAAAAATATAGTCTATGGTCGAGTGAGACAAACCTCTTCTCCAAGTTGGTGCAACTCCAGTATCCGTCTCCACATTTCCGTTAAAGGCCAACAGTCCCCATTCTTTCATAAATTCAAACCACACTCTACCATCCGATCTCCTTTGCTTTCTCTGAGCCAAAGATGACATATTATCCACCAAACAATATGAGTTAAAGGCTCCCATAATTAATATATTGTCTGTTGGGTATTGCATTGTAAAGCCAATCAGAACGTCCCACAATTTTTGCACGAAGGGCATGATCGGGAACCGGGCAGGGTTCCAATAAACATTTACCATTAACCAACCCCTGTCCCCTTTCGTGTCCATCAGCACCACTCTAACAATAATGATCCCCGAAATGTCATTAACCAGAACATAAGACCTCCCAAAGATCTTATTTCTACAGAATATGGCTAAGCCTCCCCTATGGTGCCCCGCTGCCCCTTCATGGACAGTTGGTGGTAAGATGAGAAGTCATTTATATCAAAAGGCTTAGTTAGCCATGTTTCTCGAATGAAGATCAAATCACGAGAACCAAAAATACATTGCTTCGTACCATCATTGCAGAGTGAATTAGGGTCCCTAGAATTCCAAGACAGGGCTCCAACCATCAATGTGGTTAGAGATGCTGATCTGCAAGCCCCAATTTGTGACGGATCTGGGAGACAATCTCCTGCACCATATCCAATGTTGTTACTGAAGAGTTGGTTTCTTTTGGTTGCCTACCATGAGACCAAGTGTCACGTTTAAAGGTACTCTCCTGTTCCATCTCCTCACCTGATTCATCAGAGGTGTACCTATGCCCTTATGAAATCCTCTTTCTTCGTTCCTTCTTGGTTTCTTTTGACTTCTTCTCCTTCTTCTTGTGTAAATAGGGGCGAGCTGCCCTGTTCGTATGCAGAATCAAGGCACCCCCCAAGGAGCAAGCTCCCAAATTCTTTCAGGGAAAAAGCCTTGCAATGGCAGAAAAAACCCTGGGTAGGATGGAGTTTATCCTTGAAGGATTGGAACAGTCCTTTTGATAATGTAAGTCCTTCTTGAATGTAGAATAGATGGTAAACAGGTCTTCAAGGTTATTCAAGTCCTTTCCCCAAAAAATACAAGGAAAAGAAAAGCGGAGTTGCACAATGGATTATGGGAAGAATGAGAAGGATGAGAGAGCGTAAAGTACTTCAGAAAAGGCTGAGTAAAGAGGCAAACGGAAATCAGACAGAGGAAGAAGACGACCAGCGTTAAGCATGTAAGAAGTACAGGTAAGTTATGAACAAAATATGAATAGAAGCGAAAGAGGAACCCACGTGTACCGTGAAACCAGCCCCCAAAGGGGGCAGGGTCACCGAATGTTACCGATTAAAGGTAAATTGGGGAGAAAAACAGATAGGAATAAAAAGGGAAAGTCTAAGAAGAAGCGTACCGAAGTACGTTAAAATAGAAATAATTAAACAGATAGCTTCCAAGAATAATAGAGCAATTACAAAGGTTACTGCAGAGAGAAATGGTAGCACAAGGAAAATGCGTAAAGTCGGAAAGGTAGAGAAAATCAAACGTTAACCGGAGCAGAAATAAACAAGGCACAATGCCGAAAACAGGCAAATACCAAGGCAACTAAATGTCGAAATCAGATACAGATCTGAAGAGGAAACGGAGGAGAGGAAAGCCCAAAAAGAAGAGAAAGCACAAACACACAGAGCAAAAATGCGAGTGTAGCCAGGAAACGGCCAAAAACAGAGCGGCTTCCAGATGAATACAACGCAAGGAAGTATCCGGAAGCGTATACCTATAAACATCCGTCGGCTATACTGAAAGAAGACTGGACCGCTAACCACGGTTCTAGTGTACAGAACTGTTCAAGCTCCATCTCTTCCAAAGCCGCCAAGGGCGGAACGTGACACCAAGGCTGGGCCAGATTTCGATTGCCAGAGATATTTCCGTTGGACTCATTAGGCTGGATTCCAGAGATACTTAAACCCCTGCGACACCACTCGGCACTCGCCCCCAATAAAGAAGACCACCCAAGCTTAGATTTAAGCGCAAGCTTGGCAATGTTCATATTAGGGGAGCAGGGGAAGCCAACACGTCAATATCTGCCAAGGTAAAGAATTTCAGATGCAGGAATTCCCTTATTTATGCCAAAATTGCAGAACGGTTAAGCAGAACTTTTCCTTTTGATGTTGGCGGGAGGCAGGACAGATATAGGGCCAGTACGTGCCAAGAATCTTTCATCTGATTCTCCTTATAGTTAGCATTTCGAGCCTCTGAGCATTCCAATGGACGATGTCCTCGTAGAGATTTTTCCTCTTGTCTATTATCTCCAGATTCCAAAGCCGTACCATAGGGTTTCTCTTTTCAGGTTTCAGTGGATGGTGTAAATTTCACTTTGTCTTTTACTTCTTGCCTTGATATTTCAATTTGGTTAGGCAAGTCCATGTGATCTCTCATATCTCCCAATAGCAGTGCTTTGTTACCCACCTCCTTTCTTTTCAGGAATATCGGTGAAATTCTTAGGCCTGGCTTTGTTTTTGGCAAGGAGATTGGAGCAATCTTTAGCAGAGGTTTAATTGGGTTGGTTTGGATCCCTACTGTTAACATTCTTGCTTCACTTTTTCTGATCAGTGGTTTTGAGGGGGCCGGGGGCCATGGACACTTTCTTTGTACATGCTTCTTCTGCCACAATCATCTTGCTTTTCTTTTTCTTCTCTTTCTCTACCAAGGCTGCATGTTCTATTTTCAGATTCCGTATAAATTGAGTGGAAGATCTTGATTTACTCTTGCACTTAAGTCTCTGAATCACCTATGGAGTCTCGAGAGTCTATAGATGTTGCAGTGCCTTGCAGTTGTCCTGTACGCTTCCTTTTAATTTTTCCATTAGGTTTTCTTGTTTTTCTTTTTTGCCTGTTACGTCGATGGGGTGTTGCTGTAATTCCAATAGGAGTTTTTTCCATGTCTGCCTCATTAACCTGTGGTTTTATGGCCTCTTCTAGTTCAACCAGTTGGGACAGGTGGAAACATTCCTCCATCATAGATGTAGAAAGAGGAGTATCATCCAACTCCTGATTATTCAACTTTTGGTGGATACATTTGCAGCATTTATTACTATTAGATTTGAGGGTTTCGCCCTCTAACCAATACTGATGAAACTTGGCCATATAATCTTTCATCTCTTCCAATAATAAGAGTATGAGATCAGATTTCTGTGATTGTGTAATGGCTTGTTGAGTCAAGTCTAGCCGCAATTCTTTAGTAAGATCATTTATGGCCAATTTTAGGGAAACCAGAGAGGAATCATACATTTCCCTGTCCTTTGTCATTTACAGCAGGTGACCAGAGTTTATTAGAACTTCATTCTTATTGTCTTGGCAGACCTTTACAAGTGAGTCCAGGACAAAGCTAAGAGCTGCCATGGAATGGGAATTAAGGTGGCCATCCTGATGAGGTTTTTCCTTCTTTTCTTCCTCCAGAGCAGGCTGGTATTTCCAAACTCTTCTTTCCTGGTATACTCTGGCTACTCTCGATACCTCCAAGAAATCAGAGATAGCATTCAGCTCAAAAGGTTGAGTCCAATTTTGGGAGAATATCCAAGTTTGGCAAGTCTTCTTCCGGGAGATCAATTCTCCCCTCCTCACCAGGCACAATCTGTGAAGGCGACTTCGCTGGCATATGTCTCTCTTTAGTATTGTTCTCGGCCCTACAGTTCTTTATATGGCCAAGATCCCAGGGAACGTAATTCAGAATTGTGTTTTTTGTAGAGAGAGCCTTTGAGATACAATCACTATTTAAGGGTAAAACATGGGAGAGAGGGGGCCCTTTTGGCGAAGATGCCACAACTTCCCTTTGTAGTGATGCAGAGAGTTCTGGGAGACCAGAACACAATGCTTTTTGATCATCAACCAGGAAAATGCTTTGCTTCCCAAAAAAAGGCACCATACTTTTATTCCGGAGTGGAGATTTAAAAATTGACCTATTAATTTTTGGCGTAATAGGAGGGATGATAGTAATATACTTTACTTCAGGAGTGCGAATATCTAGGGCAGCCGAAGCAATTCTCAAATCATAGGTCTTCATTTGGTTACAAAATTAAAACCTCTGGTATTGGTTCTCTTTCTCTTCTTCAGTTCTTTTAACCTCTAAATGAACAGGAGAAAGGAAGCTTCACCAACGTACACAGAGTTCTGGAGGAAGTCAGAAGATGAAGTACAGCCAGCCCTACGCACCCGGGTAGGGCGAACTCACAAGCCTGCGCCCAAACAAAGACTGTGCCTATTTTACTTTGCAGAGAGATGGCTTCACAATGGGACCGCTACGAGCCCAAACCGTGTCGGGTGGTTTAAAGGTAAGTAACCAACAGTCCGGACCTTATTTACACAGCGGTATAGGGCACTGTTTTCAAAGTGTGCAGATCGATTAGGCTTTGTAATGCCGTATCACTGTGTTGTCTCTGCACGAACGCCGCCCTAACTGTCAGCAGCTAACTGTAGCTACAAGGAGTGTGTCAGAATCCAATCAAGACGCACAATCCCTTGAGACACATAGTCTTACAACAAAAATAAATACACAGGCCAAGTGCCCGGCTAATTGTTGCTAATGTCCATGGGATATCAACTCCTCTAGCAGTGAAATGTTTGCGGCAGGCGTGATTTCAGCCCAGGAATGTAGACAGCACAGGCCGCCCATGCCGCGTTTGCCTTCATTCAGAAGCCTTTACCTCTTTAGTTAGTGCAGATGCTCAGTCCGCATGGCCTGCCAATGTCTGCAGCAACACTCTGCTGCCTCACTCCGCGGCCCGCTCCGCGGCCACAATAGTTTTTTAAAGGTGTCCAAAGGCAACAGGCTACATCTTCCAGGTATGTCAACAATAGAAAGACTTGGGTTCAGATAGGTCTGCCAATGTCTGCAGCAACACTCTGCTGCCTTTCTGTTTATCGTGTTTGTTACCCAAGGTGCCTTGAGTTTAACTGCAGTGCTCCTAATATCCTGCTTGATTGTTATAGGCTATTTTAAATGTTCCACTGACGGTGGTGCCCACCTTTTGCTTTTTCCTGAACTAAAGAAGCACACCATTCACCTCTGAGGTCAAGACAAACAGCTGGAGGAAACAAGTTACCAGGAATGGTTACGTTTACATTGCTCCATGAACTTTGGATGCTCATCCATGAATTTCATTGCTTCTGGAAGAGAATTCTACAATTTTAAAACAGGTGTGGATATATTGAGAATTTAGTTGAGTCATGATATGATATGATATGTCATGTATACGCCAGTGTTATCATCTGATAATAATACCTTTATTAGATCAAAACATTGTTTAACGCTTTCTTTACAATACATACTATTTCCAAAAGGAATTGTGCTTCCAGTCCCTATACATGTCAGAGCATACTGTCTCACTGGTACCAGGCTCCTCTATGACCAGTCTCTGCTGCACTGCCTCTGCGCCTGTGGCGCACTAGGGGCTGTAACTGTAACCTCTACAGTCCCCCACCTCCTTGCACGTACCCAGAGCTGCTCCTTGCACTAGCACGATCTGAATATCTGAATGACACAAGTCCTAGTAAGATCGTTTATCTTGTCTTCCCTCTGTACCCTCCCTTGTCTTCTTGCGCCTAGAAACATATGTGTTCAGGCACATTATAAATGACATATCATATCATAGTTGTTTCTGTGGACTCTGTTAAGTGTTAACACGCGCGTTTTGTGCATGCACGTGTGTGCATGCACAGGCGTGCGTCTCACTCTCCAGCCCTTAACTAATTCTAGGAAAAACATGTCTCTGTTTTTTTGTTCTTTTTGTATCACACAAAAACGACAAGAGCTCGCAAACATATGTACAATGATGCATGGAACCAGCCAATGTTTCAAAAGACAGGATGTCACTGATCAAGAATCTGTCCAGGAAAGAAGGAAAGCAAAACACGCCTGCCAGATTGCAATTCTTTCCAGATTTAGAGTTGGCGCTAGATAGGCCAACACAGCTGCGGGGTTAACACAGTGAAATGAAAACAGTTTCTCACTCGCTTATTGATATGAATTGTTAACGATATTGCTGTAGTGCGTGTGGCTAAAGCAGAAAACATACTTCTGTCGGCTTCATTGCCAGGATGTACCTCCCTCTTCCAGGAGCTTCCACAGAGAGGCTGGTGCTCAGCTGTCTGCGACTTTTTGGTGATAATGGCCAGTGTGCTTTACAACAGATGTTATCATTAACCAATGTATGCCCTCATTCAGCAGAAGGTGGGTGGAGAAGGCCATGCAGTAAGCGGCTTCCCATATCTGCCTATTCTATGGTTTGTGGGGCTATGTCGGTGTTGTAGCGCCAGGCTATCTGATTCACCTTGGACATTTTGACACACATGTATTCATTTATTAAAATCACCGGGAAAGCAATGCTTCTATGTGATTATCTTGAATATTAAAGGGCGCACACAAATATGATGATATGATATGGCATTTATAACACGCCTATAAAAAGGTGTTTCAAGGCGCGTGTTTAAAATAAAAATGTTGTGCCTATTTTGTGCAGCCTGTAATATTAAAAAGAACATTAACCACCCCCACCTTTGAAATCGGGGTTTCATCCAGGAACCCCCTTCAACCTCTGCCCCACCCCAACCCTGCCTCAAACCCACCCACAAACCTTCTCCCCAGCCCCTGCCTCCCATAAAAATGCACACAAGCACACACATACACAAAGACACACTCCTTCTCCCGACCCCTCCACACCAAAAACTCTGTCCACTTTCATACACACACGCATGCAAACACACACTTACCTGAAACCCGTCTTCCCCTGCACATCTCCGTCAGCCTGTCAGCCCCTGCGAGCAATCGTGTGCGGAAGGAGCATGACAGTTAAGATTTAGAAAGACCGTTCTGAGTGCTCTCCGGCCGTCTTTCTAAATCGGTCTTTTCCATTTTCGCGAAAATGAAAAAGACCTTTTCACCTAATACAAAAACAATTAATTTTTTGGCACAAAAATGCGTACGCAATTTACCATTGATAACAGAGCAGAGGACGTGTCCTTTACAATGGGGTGAGGGAATGTGACGTGAAGACCAGATGGTGCAGGGGAAGGTGGGAACATAAACCAGGGATGAGGACAAGGCAGAATAACATAGGAACGGGATGGTGGAGGAAGTACTGAATTAAGGCAGGAGGGGTGACGGAAAAGTGATGTAGGGTTGTCCATTAAGGTAGGGAGAGAGGAAAATAGGGTGATGTAGTGGCATGGAGTGCTAGGAAACAGGTTCTTCAGAAAGAAGGAGAGCTTTGAGGTTCATTTAAATAGTGGTAGAGTTGGAGTAGTATGGAGAATGAGAGGAAGAGCATTCCAGGGTAGGGAGCAAGGAGAGATAAAGAGCAGAAATGAGAGGGAGCAGAGGGGGCTCAAGTTGAGGAAAGGAGGTGAACTGGGGCTCATCTTACCGAGAGAGGAGAGTAGGGAGTGAGATGAGCAGATAGGTAGAGTGGGACGAGCCCATCAATAGTTTTGAAGATGAGAAGATGTTTATACTTAGGTCTTTCTTTCAAAGATTGCCAGCCAATCTGGTGACAGGCACAGAAGGTAGAGGGAAATCGAGAAAGGTTGAAACATCTTTGGACCGCAAAGTTGAGGACTTTGTCCAGAGGTGAGAAAGTAGAGTTGGGAAGGCCATAGAGGAGACTGCCACAGTAGTCAGACGTATAAAGGACTAAGGGGGAAATTAGCTGTTAAATAGTATTGAAAGGAAGATGACAGATTGTTCTGATATTGAGGCGGTTGAGTCTGGTTGCAGTGGAAGATTTGGAGATGAAGAGTGAGATGTTGTGTGATGGGTCGAAGATGACACCAAGGTCATGACCGGGAGTGGAGTAAGGAAGGTAGTCAGGAAAGAAGAGAAGAAGAGAAGAGGAAAAGATAGTCTGTTTGGCTGGGAAGTAGAGAACTTCAGTCTTAGCAGAGTTGAGCATGCCCAAGTGAGATGCCATCCAATATTTGATGGCATTAAGACAGTGGAAATGTTTGACAACAGCTCAAAGGATAAAGAGTGAAAGGAGAAGAAGATCTGAGTGGCGTCAGCAAAGAATTGATAGGAGAAGCTGTAAGGAGATCAGGGTGCCAAGAGCTGAAGTAAAGAGAGTGTAGAGAAGTGGACCAAGGACAGACCCTTGGTGAACTGCAACAGTAAGGAAAGGTGAGTAGAGAGATATGCCTTTTCCAGGACAACAGAAAGTGTCTGGTGGTAAGGTATAAAGCAAACAAAGAGAGGTTCTTATCTCTTTTGCCGAGGAGAGATAATGTAGCGAGAGGGTCAAAACAGTTGACAGTATCGAAGGCAGCAGAATGTCCTTTATTTGATTGTTTTTTATAATGATCGAATACCGTACCTGAGTTCAGTGTCTAAGCATAGGCCCGGTATTCAGGTATTCAAACCACTGTGTGGTCTTGCTTGCCCCTGTGCTATCCTCCATTCGCAGGTTTGCATGCTGGGCAGAAGAGATGAAACTCGAAAAAATAATGAACAATGTAATGCTGAATTTCTAAGAACATACACAATTTGAAATAAAGCACATGTGAATGTGAAATGATCTGCCTATTGTTATTGAAGGTGTTCTCAAATAATATTCAGAGGCTGAACATTAGACTTGTTGTGTGCAAGCCATTTCCATTTTGAAGTCTCCGAAAAATAGATTGCAGGGTCTTTATTTGAGTACAGAATTCCTTTCCTTATGGACCATGATGTTGGCTGGTAAATGAGATATGGTGAAATATTTCAACCTCCCTGTTACCAGATTTTGGATTCTGTTCTGGTGCTGTTCTAGGCCACATCTCTGACCTGGAATTGTGCAAGGCCAGTATAAATAACAGGGTTTCAAGAAGGTTAGGAGTTTAGTGTCGGGACAGCCGGTCCCCTGCGCACCTTTTATTGATGGTTGTGGTTTCGCCTGCAGCCTGGCACATGGTTTCACCACTCCTGGCATAAGATGCCACATTGGTTTTGTTATTTTTGAACACGAATAAAACACTATGCTAAAACAACTCAAGACAGGACTATCACTAGCTTGTAATAATTAGCACAACTTGCAAATATTGGCCCCTCAATCCTGCCAGCGCCCACATCAAACAAGGTTTTGTCACCCCACCAGTTTAAATAACATGTAACATTGATGCAGTCCCAGCAGCTCATGAAGCAGTGAGGCGTGTCTTTGTGCATGCTTACATCATGTAGCATTTATTGGCTGAGGTTTCTGTCAATCAAGTCAGATATTTGATTATGTAGTGGAAAGATGGTGTTAACCAAGTAAGCTGTATTGTCTATGGGGTCGGGTGTTCACTTGCATTGTCATTTTGCACACAGTTCGTTTTCAAACAGTTTTGTGGTTGCCCGCCATTGGTGACACACTTTAGCTTGCGCTCAATGACTTGGAACTGATGATTTATGGATGTACTTCTCTTTGCAAAGACCTGCAGTAGAATGTTCTGAACTAGGGCGCGTTGCTTGCTAAGCACTCCCTTAAATGTAGACATCAGCCATAGGTGAATTACATGTGACTTCAGACTCCAGAGTCCCACCTTCAACCAAATACCCACAACTAGGGTGTTGGGCCAGAACTCTGAGACCTCCAAAATGTGACTCCCGCGATTCCTAACAGTATATTTCATCACCACCCACCTTTGCCCTTTATACATCATTCGACTCAAGTTTAGCCCAGTATAGTCCTTTAATGAACATTACAAAGGGTTTGCATAATCTTTTAAATTTTCCCAGA
Source organism: Ambystoma mexicanum (assembly GCF_040938575.1). Classification (NCBI taxonomy): domain Eukaryota; kingdom Metazoa; phylum Chordata; class Amphibia; order Caudata; family Ambystomatidae; genus Ambystoma; species Ambystoma mexicanum. The sequence continues at coordinate 286,098,890 of NC_090932.1, read as the reverse complement.
ATTTCCCAAATGGACTGCGAGGATATCTCAAGAGCAACGTGTTTGTCTTAAAGACAAGAAAGTGCAGAGCAATACTGGATTGAATCCCAGTCCTGTGCTTAGAGACTAGCCTCTGATATTAAGTGTGTTATAATAGATTCATTCATTCGTTGTGCCTGAATGTAATTGTTCCATTTACTGATTTTGCTGAAAATGAGGCTTAAGTATTTAAGCTGTGGCATACGACCGTCTCCGTTATGGAGTTCTCAAAGATCCACCCTTCTCTGTGAGAACTCCCCACAACACCATGACTATTATTTTAGCAATATTTATCTTTAAACAAGTTCTTTCTGGAAAAAAAACTGTTAAGTTCCTTCAAGAAATTCTATTGATGACCGAAGTCTGACGCAGGGTCTCCAGACATGAAAATATACAAACAATGTTAGGTTTCTATATAACACATCTCACCAGTCTACTTCCACATCTAAGTGCTGTAGTATTCAAGCTTTATAGACACTGCTTGAGGGCTAAACCAAGAATGATAGGCCCCGAAGACTGCGATCGAGGACATGTACTGAGGGTTATAGGTCAGTATCACCAGGTGCCGGGCAGGGTCTAAAAAGCTATTGTAAACTCATACCACCAGTACATTTTTAAATCCCCTCAAAATCATACTGCAATGACAGCATGTGGCTTTCCGCAGTCTAGCTTGAACACATGCAGCATTTGAAGGACTACATTACAAAGTCTCAGGAGGTTTATGCACTCATTGCCTTTTGCATCTTTTACACTACCTGAAAATAATGCAATGCGACTAATCTAAACAGAGTGTTTGACTACATTATGTACCATCAGAGTGATATGATATGATAGTTTATGTATATAGCGCCTATACACAATGTGTTTCAAAGCGCTTCAAGGCAAGGGAGGGAACAAGGGAAAATACAACCACATTCTTACAGGCCATGAACAGTAAGGATGTGAAATTAACTATCGTACTCGGCCTGACGACATTTCAGATAGTGCAAGAGCTAAGACATAGATAAGGAAGGGAGGGGGGAGAGTGGGAAGGAAATGGATACAGACAGGCGACTACCGTACTAGGCTTGACGACATTTCTGGTAGAGCCGGAGAAAAACAAAAGGTGAGGGAGAGGGGTGCAGAAAGGGAGGGGAGGAACAAAACAAGCGACTATCATACTAGGCCTGACGACATTTCAGATAGTGCTGGAGTGTTGGCGGGGAGGAAAAAACAGTAATGGGAGGGTGGAGGAAACAGACGAGGTTGCTATCATATTAGGTCCTGGGACAATTCTGATAGAGTAAGTGCATAGAAGAAAGTAAGAGGAAGAGATAGGAAAAGGGAGAAGGGAAAGGAGGGGAGAACAGAGAGTAAACAGTCAAAAAGAGTCGAGAAGCAAGACTGGAGAGCGAATACAATTGCAGAAGTCAGTAGTAACACATAATGTTGCAAGCCAGGATACAACATGCAAAATGTTAACAAAGATGAAGCACTTTTGAACATTTAAATGAAAATTACAAACATTTTCCTCTGCTCACTTTACCCCCTCTCACAGATGCAAGAGCTGCACACAGTACTTTCAAAGCAGGAAAGCAGACTTGGGTCTCATTACAAGTTTCTGGTGGCAAATTCACTAGAAAACTGCAAAGTGGAATTACCGTTACCGCCACTTGGTCTGACGGAATTTCCGCCGGATTACAAGTGGTGGTATGGCGGTGTTAGTCACCATTTACGGAGCAGGACTCCATGGGGATTTTGGTGGAATTACCACCTGCTGTAATTCTGCCAATAGTAATTCCGCTGAGTTTGCCGATTTTTGGTGGTAAGGCGGCAGAATTACCTCCAGCATTTTGCCAGAGGTTTTTCCTCCACCTCACTAGTACCGCTGTAGTACAATGGTGCAGTAATGCATTACCGTTGTTTTTCCTGCCCCGCCGTACGTGTAATGAGGCCCAAAGTGTGATGTGATAAAGCAGAACTTTTTTCTTTTTAAACAAAAGAAAACGTAACATTTTAGGTTTAAAAACAACCTCCTGAACAGATTTATAAGCTAACACACTGTAGGGGATAAGGCGGCTGACAGCAGGGAACCGCTTAGGTGTTATTTTGGTGATCTGTGAAATCTGCAGTGAAGTGAGTGGTCACTGAGAGGCTGACTGGGAGTGCTGTGCACCAGCTCAAAGAAGTAGTGCGAGATGAACAAACAGATATGACAATTGCAGGCCATAAGAGATCATCGTGCATAGACTGCAGATTATCCCATGGCCATGTCCCCTCAACATTCCAAGTGTTATTATAGTTGATAATATTATCTGTTTAATGGTACGCAATTTATTGACCCCAGAAGCCTGTAGGGCTGAGTCAGTCCTGCAGGGGTTCAAACATGCAAGGTGCAGGCTGGCCCCTTCTCAGGGGCTATCACTTCACTCATTAAACTACACAACTGGACAAAACTGCTATAGCCAACATGTTATATCACGACTATGCAAAGCACCCGGCAATGGGCGTGCTAGGGCCGAAAATAAGCTCCTTGTACAATGCTTCTAAGGGGAACCCTTTTTTAGTGTAAAAACAGACATTAATATTTTTGTATTTTTTTGTACCAACAAAACAGTAATGAAATGAATCAGAAAGGTAAGGTTGGAAAGGGTTTACAGCAATATGTTAAATCTTCCTCAATGTGTCCTTAACCCCGAATCACAAGGATTCGCAATGAAATGTGATACACATCTCTCAGACCTTCGTGATATTAATAAACATGCGAATTAGAGATGCCTTCTGTAAATAATAGATTGTGTGCTTCAGGTACCAATTACCAACTACCAAGCCCCCTTCATTCTCCATCATGGCCTCTCCGAAATCAATTCCCCATACAAGGACTGCCTGATAGCGCCACTAATAAGACACGAAAGGTTTCTCCATTTTCTTTAAGAGACCTCCTCATGTTGCACTCATGCGTGGTATTCCCAGTAGGCCTCTGCAATTTACACTGATTCCTGCTTTGAACCCAGGGACCTTGGCGTATGTTTATTAAACGCCCGCATTTACATAACGTCTCCTTCACGGGCCTGCGAGTGCCTTTGAACTGTGCCAGTCAATGGGCTGACGGAGTCGAGGCTGACACTTCTGACAGGTGCCCCCCGCTCCCCAGGGAGCCGTGAGGTAAAGGCACCGCGGCCTAATTCATCTTTCTGTTTGATCAGAGCTTTGATTACCGCAGCCTTGTGTTTAGCAGCGACCGCGCGGCCGCGACCGGCCTGTCCCTGAAGGGCAAACTTAACGGCGCCGGCTCTAGGATGCCCTCAACTGACTGAAATACCGAAGGGAAAAGATAAAGCCGTTGGTTACCAGTTTGAAGGAAATACAGTCAGAATGACATAAACAACTCGACCGTAGGCTCTACCCTTTCCTTTTATAACCATATTATTTGTTTCTATTGTTGTAAGTATATCCACAAATTCCGTCACACCACATTCACCCGAGCCCTTCATCCTTAATCCTTAACACTTAGCCCAAGAATAGGGAGACCAGAAAAAAACAAACAAAAATGGACAGGCCATAGACATTGAAGTAGGACTACAGTAAATACAGCTACATGTTTAGTCCTACTTCTATGTCGCTTGGATTTTGCGGGGAGGTGGGGGCGGCGGGGAGGGGTTGTGCCCCCAGGCACACTCCTTTCGTTGGAGGAGAGCAGCAGGGAGAGGAAAGGGGAGGAAATGGGGGTGTGAAAAGCTTTTCACGCCCCCATTTGCGGAGGGACCCGATTTCGGGATTTCGAAATCGGGTCCCGGCAAAAACCGAGACTGTGGACACCCACCTTGCAAACCCCGGACTGGGTTTTTAAAATTAAAAAAATTCCAGGACCACGGGACGAATGGTGATTTCCCCGAACTGTCCCGGGAAAACCGGGACATCTGGTCACCCTACCCAGGAACTATCTCCCTCTCCATGACCTACATTTCCTATTTCAGTTAAGCACTCTCCACTCTGTGGCTGCTGTCCATTTACAAACATTTTCACTCATAACGAGACTATCCACTACTAAATCACCTTCTGGGGAGAAAATGATATCAAACACCAACATCTAATCCCAGCAATGTCTTGGTTTCAAGTGAACCAGGCTCCTCAACATTACTTCCAGGGGGCCTTCTGCCATCTCTGGACATTATATCCGGGGACAATCGTCACTTCTGATTTCAATTCCTTGCGTGTGACTTTGCATCACACCTGGGCACAATTTCATCAGGGGTAAAGCCCACCTCTGGCAGGCTGTTCACTCCCATATCAAATATGGAGTGAAGCCCTGACCACTCAGCAGTTGTTTAGCAGTCAACAGTTCTTATTGGTGAGAGTGGCCTGTACGATTGCCCTAGTATCTGCAGTGAGTGGGCGTTCTCGCGGCTGCAAACCATGCCATTATTTCTCCTAGGCTAGGATCAGTCGGTAACTCTGCACTCTGTGACAGAAGAAAACAGAAGTAAAATTGGTAACAAACTAACATATTTTCTATCTTACAACTCATCCAGAACAGGACTGCGAGACTTGTCCTTGGCCTCAAGCCCAGGGATCGTATCTCCTTGTCTTGTCGCGCCTAGAAACACTTGTGCACAGGCACGTTATAAATGCCACATCATATCATGACCCCATTCTTCAATTCCCTACCTCTTTATCCTGGTGTGGATGTGTAGGAGAACTTTAATCAATTCCAAAAGAGGTGTTCCTCATGGCGGCAGGTTATTTTAAAGACCACACAACTGGAAACAAATCCCAGCATATACTGAGCAGCGCTCCTCAAATGATACTCTATTTCCTGTCTCTACTCCTGCAGAAGTGGTGCTCTCTCATAGAAAGAGGGTCAGCCAATCTGCTTGGCAGAACATATATCACCCCTATGGGGTCAGGTTCAGCTTCTTAGCGAAGCTGGCCCCGTCTAAGGCTCCTTCTGAGGAGAAACTGATAACCGACACCAGATTTGTTTTTCATAAAAAAAGGTTACATTTATTTAAGAGTCAACTTACAGGCAATCCAAGCAATAGCCTAGTTCCCATTGACCCAGACTCCTAAACATCACTAAACAATACTTCCAGGTAGCCTGCCATCATTTCCAGGCTTTACATCTGAGGATGTATGTCACTTCTGGTTTAAATTACTTCTGGATGACTTTGTGTAACTCCTGTACACAAGTTCTTCCATGTCAAAATCTTCCTCTGATAGTCTTTCATACCAGGAAACATTTGGTCACCCCCATGTCTCATTTGTAGTGAAGCCTGTGCCACTCTGCAGTTTTCGAAGCATCCAACTGTCCTTATGCATGAAAACGTCCATCTTACCCACACGGCCTGCGGAGCCGGCAGGTAATCCTCATGAATGCCAGCGATGGCATCGTTCCTCTTCAGCATTGCCCAGTAGCTCCACCACTGTTGAGGGTTGCGATTCTTTTACTTTTTGCCAAAAGCTTGGTAATGGCCATTTCCCCTAAGGATGTGCTGGCAAAGGCCACCCTGAACAGCCTTACAGCCTTGGGAGCATATCTCCGGCAGTGTTACCAGCAAACTGTTTAGCATTCCAAAATCAATGGGAATCTGTTTATCTTTCTTCAGTCCCACTATTCTGGCCTATCCCTTTAACACTGCCTGCACTGAAAATGTCCTTGTGGAATCCTGCGCCCCTTTCAGTTGTTGTATAACATGCCATGGCTGCCAAGTGACCTGTTCATTTGCTCTTAGTCTTGCCCCTCCTTGTGTGCCTCACCTTCCGCTTGCTAAACTCTCATTCTAAAGACTTGCTGCCCAGGTCCATCTGTGCTGCAATCCTTCTAAAAGTGCCATATCTGGTACCTGGACTCACTCTCACCATGAGTACACGCTCCCCCAGATCACAGTGTCGGGTTCATGGCAACAGATTGCAACACTCCTGCAAGAAGGAACTCCCTTCTTTCAGGACCCGATGGTATACGTTTCGGAACTTGTCCTATGGGAAATGAGAAAGTCATCAGCTGAAGTGTTGACAATACCATGTACATGTTGGGCTTTAATTTCAATCTTTTGCTATAAGCACTCTCTACCAATTTTCTCAATAGACCCAATACCATGCAACATGATGCTACATGTAAATTAATCAACTGAACCACTGCCTTGTTAACTGACTCAAAATGAAACTTTTTCTGGTTCAGTCTTGAAGGCCTAATCTTGGAAGCCAAGAGAATTTGGAACATCTCCAGAGTCATAATATTTTTGGTCCTTCCTTTTCTCCTCCAAAATGAGGACCATTGCTGAACACACCACTAATGATCGAAGATGACCCCAAAACCTATACGCCTTGATGCATCAATATACAACTACAATTCTGAGCGGGAAGTCCATGTTGACCTCCACAACCTACAGTTGTTGAATTCCATATTGAAAGATCTCCCCACACACAGGTTTTGAGGGTGACACACGGCCTGATGCAGTTGTGCTTTTCAGTAACACCGGCTGCTGCTCTTGGCCAAAGTCTGGTAAATACTCCTCCTGCTGGAATGAGCCTGGAGGCGAAATTCAGTTTTTCCAACAAATGTTGAACTTTAACCCCTTACATTGTCCACCCACAACCTGCATGCACCCTTCAGTGTGTCCATTTCAATGAACAGAAAAGTCAGTACCTCACCTGGGCCCTGAGATTTTTCAGGTGCTAATGTCACTTTCAGAAATGGTGTTAACTTTTGACAGGATGCCAAGATGGCTGCACAGCTTTGTAAATACCTTTTGCCCACAGAGAGAAAGCCATCCAAGTAATTACCCTCACACCACCAGCCTCTTGTGCCTTTTCACATGCTTTCCGTTCCATAAAGGAACTTAATATCTCCAAAAGGGCATATAGCACAGAGACGCCTATCCGCATACAGCTGTGAAAATAAACCTGTCTCTGTCTTTGAAAACCCATTAGGTGGAAGCAATCCAGTTGGACTTGCTGGGGGCGAAATACATGCTCTGTATCTACCTTGACTTGCAGTTCCCCTTTTGCCAAACTGGCAACCAAGTCAACAGCCTTGCCAAAATTTGCTAGGACACAGAGCGGAACTCAGGGTCGAACCAATCATTGACCAAATTACTGTAGGGATAAGAAAGGTGGTCAACCAAGTGATATTTTCTTTGATCTTTCTTTGGTACTAGCCCAGTAGGGTAAATGACAATGTTCTTTAAAGGGGGCTTTGAAAAGGACCTGCTATCCTTCCTAGCTGCTTCTCTTTCAAAATCTTTGCAGTGGCCACTCTGTGTAGCTGCTTCACCAAGCGCGAGTTCTCAGATGTCCTAACAGTGAGAGGAACTTCATGTGGAATTGTAAACCGAACTCTGATCCCTTTAAAGTAGGGCTCTGAAACCTTGGGCTCACCAGATGTTTTGGACTACAACTCCCATTAGCACAATCCAGAATAGCCAATTTTGAGGGAACATGGTAGTTACAGTCCAAAACATTCAGCGAGCCAATGACCACTGCAACAGTATGTTCCTTTCACTTGTCCTGGGGTTGACTTAAGGGCCTGATTTACAGAGCGTTTTCCTATGGGATTGCTCCATTATAAACCGCTTCTGGGAATCAGGCCCTAACTAATGCATCGAGATATTGCTGGTCTACTCATTAGGGTTCCTTTTTCAATGACAGATTTCCTCCCACTGCTCTGTGAGCCCCTAACCCATGCCCGTCCTTGAGTTTTCTGACAAAGGTTAGCTGGGTGGTCCACCACACAATGAGCACATCTGTGGGAATGCTTACATCTCTCAGCCCAGAGGCATGCACTGTCTGTTCCAAGAATTGCACCTAAGGGTGTCCCTGTAATTGTCCCTGGAGGCACCCTTACCACTGTTCAGAGGCCTGTGGCACAGCTTGATAGTATTATCTGCAATCTGTGGTGTGTCCTTACCTGCCCCTGTACCTCCTTCGCCTTGCGCCCCCCACCTAGGAGCAGATCTCTTTTCAAAAAGTTCTGCAAGATCCTTACATTAGTCGAATCTACTTACACGACCAATTCTTATCTGCATGTGATCTTGACACGAAACCAACTCAAAACAAAAACACATGCGCTCCACCGTGCTGCTGTCAAGCAATGGTGAGAAAACATGTTAGCACCTCAGCCCAGTGTAAGACCGGAATCTTTCCCAGCCCATTTCTTTGCGTGAGCCAAGGTTTACAAGCGTGTTATTTAATTATTTAAAGGCACTCCATATATTGAACTTCTGTTCTTAATTTCGGCAACCCATGCTGCCATGTTGTTTTTTAAAATGCCATAAATCACTCGAAGAGCTGTAATCACTCATGTACCCGGCTCCTTCTGCATGTTCCCGATTAACTGCTCACTGTGGTCTTTAATATATTACAAATAATAACGCGTTCTTATATCACACCTCATTTATCGATCATGGAGGATGAAAGGCTGAGTTAGCCCTGTTGAGGCATTCTGATTTGCGAAGTGCATGAACTTGCCCTCATACCAGTGTAGCGGTCTCCCCCCTCTTTTCTTTCCCGCCCAGTCACTCTCCGCTTGACCTCCAATAGGACCGGTGCAGGGGCGGGGCTAATACTTATTAATCAGACCAAGCACCTTAATTAAATATGAACACATTCCAGCTGTAAAACATACCTTTGAGCTATTTCTTGTCACCTCTGGTTGTGTTGCTATTGCAGGCAATGGTGTGGACAGGAGAGGGTCAGAGATTGACACACGCCTTCCTCCATAGTTACTCTCTGACCTTGATATCCCCGGGCGGGGCCATAACCGTAATCTATACCTTGAAACACTCAGTTTATTCCTAATTACTGGACAGTACTGGCCGTTATAGACTCAGTTCTCGCTACTGCAATTTACTGCATCCCTTGATCAAAATGCAGCTATTTAAAGATCCCGAACTCTCGCAATCATTTAAAGGTATTCTAACCTGCTAGTATTTTAACCCACACAATTGCCAGGCCTCACAACCTCAGATACTCCTTGCCCAGCATTCAACGGCAGTCATGATCCCGTTGCTACCGTGTCTGTATCAATGTTGCTCTCTTTCTAGAACATGTCTATGGAATATTCCACCTATTATCCGAAAAACAGCAGCAGGTAAGCTCTCTGGAGCTCATTTTCGAGTTCCAGGTACATTGCACAGTCAGCAGATATCAACGGGACCTTGCCATTTATGAAGAGAACACAAAAACACGATTCTGGCTGGAACAGAAGCAGGAGTCACTGCTTTATAAAGTGCATGTGACCTGGAGGGCCTTAAATTATTCCCCAAAAGGATGGACCTGTCTCTCGGGTCTCTCGTGTGAACCCCTATGGTAATGGTTGGTGGATGACATTCCCCATACACCACCTTAAAACTGGACCCCTGCTCAGAATGTCAGATTTATTTTTTGAATTAAGCTCTTAATCTAGGATTCAAACTTAAAACTCCAGGTTCCAGGATCATCAGTTCAGCTGCTGTTCCATGCCTCAATGAAGACTCATCTAGCATGGCCTCAAAAACACTGTCAGAGCCTGAACACACTATTTTAAAGGACCCTGTTCCAGTGAGTCATGTTCAAAAGTACTTTCCAAATGCCTAAATCCAACACATGGTTATAGAAGTAGGTATCTTCAGGTTTTCCAAGGGTTTTGGCCCGCAGCAAACTTCAACAGCCCACTGCAGTATAGACAATTGTACGGGAGTGGTAGGTGAAACGATCTGGAGAGCCACTGGTTGCCTAATCTCTACGGCATTAGCAGAATCTTTGGAAATCTGAAAAGGTTGATGAGTAAATTCAATTATACTTTTGCAATGATTTGATGTTTTCGTGATGGTGCCAGTATTGCAAATAAGGAAGCAAGGCAGTGTATGGACAAATATATATATTTTTTGAAAATGGAGCTCGCAGTTGGTTAATGACAATTAAGGTTTTCAAAGGATGATGATTCAAGGTGTGAATGCAAATATTTGACATTTGCAAACGATGTTATTGTATTGCATGCTGATTGGGTTTTTGTAAATGTCGCAGCGAGTGCGACAGGGATTGCATATCTCAGAGAGATAGACTTATCAGCGGTGAGTGCGACAGGGATTGCATATCTCAGAGAGATAGACTTATCAGCGGTGTGTGCGACAGGGATTGCATATCTCAGAGAGATAGACTTATCAGCGGTGAGTGCGACAGGGATTGCATATCTCAGAGAGATAGACTTATCAGCGGTGAGTGCGACAGGGATTGCATATCTCAGAGAGATAGACTTATCAGGTGGGCTGTGGCTAGGGAAAGCCTTTGCTAAGTGAATGAGAGCCGTAGTAGAGATCTTTCAACTTTGTTTTACGTTTATGTTAAAACTTTACACAATCTGTTCTGTAAACTAAATTTGGTTTTCAATGCTTTTTATGCAGCTATATTTTAAACCCAAGATTGATAATCTGCATCTATCATTGGTTTTGGCTACAATCAATCATATAATGTATGTATTCTAATAGGTTAATTCTCAGGGCTTTAAATAATGAATTTACGATTGCTGGCCCATGCAATCATTTTAGGAAATTAGATAATATGGTGATATGATATGATAAGTCATTTATAACGTGCCTACACACGTGTTTCTAGGCGCGACAAGACAACAGAAGGAAGACAGAGGAAGCACAAGACAAAAAATCTTACTAGGCCTTGTGTCATTCATATAGTGCAAGTTCGAGAATGAGAGGTGCAAGGGGAAAGGGAGGGGGGTGCAAGGGAGAGGGCAGGGGAAAACAGGGCAACAATGCTCTGAGTAAGTGCAGCCAGGGCAGCACGGCTCTGTGTTGTGCAAGGAGAACAAGGGACTGTAGGGTTACAGTTAAAGCCCGTAAGTGTGTGGTAGGCCTGGAGGCAGTGCAAGGGTGACTGGTCAAGACTCTGAGGGTAGCCAAGCAACCAGTCGGTACAGCAGACAGGTAGGTCAGGTAGGTCAGCAGGGGAGGGAGAGAAAGGGGAGAGAAAGCAGAGGGGAAGAGGAACGTTGTGAGCTGCTTCCGGTCCTTCCTATTCTTCAACAAATAAAAACTCTGGTAGTATGTTTGGATCTCCCATTGGACACAACGGTTCAGATTATAGCAACAGTTAGACCATAACGTTTTATATTGGATTATTCAGGAATAACAAACCTTTTCTCCCCGAAGCCCACAACAGATATATTGTTCATGCAAATATAGGGGCAAACATTGATTAGTGCAATGTTCTTATAGGTTCCTCAAACAAACATTATAATCATCTTCAGGCATCCCTAAATCGCAACGACTGTATTGTGACATAGGCTTCACTTTTTAGGTATGCTATACCTCTTCTAGGGGACCTTCACTGGTTGCTTGTACAGGCTACAATTCAATACAAATTGTAGTTTTAACCTACAAATCTCTATCCAACTGCACCCCACTTTATTCCAGTTGTCTGATTGTTCCTTATTGCCCATTAAAGATCTGAAGGCATTTTTTTCTTAAGAGTACCAATTTCAATTTCACCTCTACCGCAGGTCGAACCTTTGCCACGCAAAATGCACACCCTTGGAAGGACTTTCCAATTAATCTAAGAAGTATGTATTTTTTCCATTTCCCTGATGCCTGACAAATTACAGTTTACCCAAACATGTCCGTCTCTCTATATGCTTGCTCATTAAGCTCTTTAATGCCTGCAGGTCCTTAGCTCAATAAAAATGCAAGTAACATAACATAATATCTTGTCTTTTACAGTGATAGTAAGACACAAGGGAGATTGTTGCGCTCCTGTGATTTTGGTCTCTCATACCGCCCCGAGAAGTAGATCACTTCTTGAATGTTGCTTTAGAATTGAAGGGTATCTTGTATTAGGGACAGTGTGAAAGACTTATACCAGTAAAGACCCTGTGTAATGGTGAACGATTCAAGGGATTAAGGCAATGCACAACAATGCTCCTAAAAGGTTTCTTGGAAATACTCGTTCTATTGTGTACACTGTTCTATCACAATTTCAGAGAGGCTAATACACTTTTATTTGCCATGCTTACAAAGGGGTGCTCATTTAGGATCCATGACCCTTCACTGTGATGGTAGAACTCCCGATAAGTATTTGCATTGCTGGAGACTATCAAGCGTGTTCATCAATGCATACATGATGCACCGAGGTGTCCTGTGTCAGAGTAAGGAGGTTAAACTCATCAATATGTGGTTTCCACTCCCCTTTGAGTCTCTCGCCCAGGGCTGCCGTTCATTCCAGCCTAATTTCAATGGAATGCAATGGCCGTTTTACAATCATACCCCACAAAAAAGAAGTCATTCTTCTGAATACAGGAAAATAGCAATCTCCATCTTACTAAGGTGGCACCCTAGTACAGGGGTCTACAGCCGTTGACTCTCCAGATGTTTTGGGCTGCAGATGGCAGCAGCCCTAGTCAGCAGAATCGAGTGTGAGTGATCATGTGCGCTGTAATCTAAACCATTTGGAGAGCTGCAAGTTGCAGACCCCTGCCTTAGTCAATGTCTACAACTGGTCTATTCATGTGAACACGTTGGCATTCTTGTTAGAGTCCCAACTGATTGCACACAGACAATGTTCAGAATGCCTGTTCAATCCTTTGTGCTTGCGCATATTCACAAAGGCAACACACTACTACTCTCCAGCCCTTCAAGGACAACTCTGGTCCCACTCACAGCCATCTGACATATGGCCATCCTTGGGCTAGGCCAAAAGAGATCCAACTATAATAGGAATCTGCTCTATTCTCTAAACTGATTACAAGCAGATGGCTGCTTAGAACGTTTAATCTACTGCGTCATCTTCAAGGTGACCCTGCTTGCCTGAATGAAAAGCTCAGTTTTGTCTGCTCTGCCTATGCGACCAGTACTGTATTTATGTATCTAGGAGTACAGGGATGACCTAAACCACAAGCCGAGCTGGGGAGCAGCGGGTGCTGTACATTGTAGGAGTGACACAGAATGGAGCTTGGGGAAGGTGGCTTCTGTTAATGATATAGAAGGCAATGCTGGTGGGTGTTCTAGCTTTCAAAGAACTAGCCAAGTAAATGTTTGGACAGAAACGTCTTTGGGACTTTTCTGAACTATCGAATGAGAACAGTATTTATATAGAACTATTAACCATTCCCGGTACCTAACCGCTGATTATAATGTTACCTCCTGAAAACGTGCGTGTGGTAGGCGAAGACCACAGAGAGTGAGACAAAAAGAATGCATTCTACCAGATGAGAGGACATTACAGAATTAAAACAACAGACTTTTGAGAGCTTTGGATGTGTGTTGCTGTCTGGTACAAGATTCTTCTAAAGTGAAAACACTAACAGTAGGCATGTTTCCCGGTTTTCTCTAACCAGCATTTTTTCTTTTTCACTGTTCTGATGGTCTGGCTTCTGAAATTGGCCTGACTCCCAGAAAAGGGCTGATGATAGTATCCCTACAGAATATCCTGCTGCTTTGAGTAGCGTCAGGGAGCAGGCAGGATCCTCTCAGATGAATAAGCTGCTTTACTCTAGGAGGGCAGCGGAAATAGTGTGTTGGAAGGCCTGGTGTGAGAGTTCTCAAATGTTTGACTGTAATCTGGCGGTTACATCTGTTATGTTATAAAAGTGGGGGGGATGGGTTAGTCAGAAGGGAAAGGTTTAAAGAATAGGAGGCTGTCAGTTTGTCTTGCAAGCAGTCCATTGGCTACCAATAAAAGCACAGATTGAGTTTAAAACTCTGACACCAGCACACCGCTTCATCTACAATGAAGCCCTCACCTACCTTAACTACCGCATCACAAAGAAACATCACAGTCGCCTACTCTGTCCCTCCGTTCCTCCAGCCATCTTACCTTAGCGGTCCCCTGCTACAAACTTGCTAAAGCAGGTGACAGGGGTTCATCACTACGGCCACAATCAAGAAACTGTTGAACACGTGATTATTCAATAAATATGACTAACACCCAAATTAAGACCTATCTAAGCTGCCTTTTGACTCTATTATCTGTTAATCCTTTTCATGCTATTATCTTATACAAATGCTATGATACCTGTGGGTATGGGTGTTACCCAAATGTTAAAATTAAAATAAATTAAAATAAATCTGTGTGCAACAGTACTAGGTACTGGACAATGGTCATGTAGTAAGGTGGAAGAATGCAGACCAGGTTTAGTTAATCAATACATACATTTAAATAAATTATAATATATTTATAATCTTTATTTGACGACCTAGACCACATGTATATATTGTATACAAACTAAGCCGACGACGCCCAAATCCCTATCTCCATTACAGGCAACCATGCAATAGATTTCAAACGACTCAATGACATATACCTCATTATCCAAGCCTGAATGGCACAACATGGACTGTGTCTTAACGACGACAAGACTGAGCTACTTATTGTAGGAACCAAAGCCAGACTTAACAGACTTGACAACAAGTTTAACGCCTTCAACATTGACGGCAACATCATTAAGGTTTCGAAGGATGTATAAACATTAGGCACGTACCTCGACTCGACCATCTGTCTAGGAAGACAAATCAACGCCACTGCATCTTCCAATGCTTACACCTGCAAGCTCATAAACGCCTGTAGACCGTTTCTGACCACTGAAAACTGTATTACCCTAGCCAGGGCTCTCATACTAACCAAACTAGATTATTGCAATGCCTTATATCTAGGCACTAACCAACACAACCTAAGATGACTGCACATTTTTCAAAATAATGCACTTAGGGCTGTAACCAACTTCCCAAGAAAACTCGACATTTCAGAGTTGAGAAACAGTGTCTGATGGCTCCCAATCAACCAGAGAATCAAATTAAAGTCTCTTTCACTCACATACAAATGTCTACATAATCAAGCATCAATGTACCTTTGTGATAAATTCAAACTGAATTCATTGAACTGCTAACTAGATCATCTCATTCCAACTGTCTGTCCATACCAAGGTTCAAATTACAAAAAAGCAGGTGGCAGGAGCTCCCCGGTGCTTGCAGCCAAAACCTGGAATGCCTTACCCTCTACTATCAGACTGGAACCCTCCGACCTTAAATTCTGAAACGCCACCAAAGCCTGGCTCATTATAAATTAAAAGTAAAACTAACGCTTGCACTGCTTCAGCTTCCTCTTGTACATATGTTCTCAGTTGTATATATGTTTATATGTCTCTAGTCTATTATGCGTTCACTGCAAATTGCATTACTGTGTAAATGTACACCCTATCTTGCAAATGTCAATTATGTATATATATCTTGTATGCAACTATGTGAACATGTAACTTAAAGAAATGTGCCCAGATGCCTGAGGGCTTGGCGCTCTATATAAATAAACTCAAATCAAATCAAATCACATTAAATAAATACACCCAGGTTGAAGGATTCACCTTTTCGCGCCTCAAAACACTTGTGTATAGGCGCGTTATAAATGCCATAACATATCAAGGGAATAATTAGGGGTATTTCTTCTTGTCAGGAAAAATATTTGAATATCTTGCCTTACATGCGTTATGTTATAAAGGTGGTGGCGGGATGGGTTAGTCAGAAGGGAAAGGGTTAAAGACTAGGAGGCCGTCAGTTTGTCTTGAAAGCAAACTAACAAATCTGGTTTTACTTAACCATCGCCAGAATTGAGAAGGCGAGCCCAACTTGCCTTTCACAGTAAGGAGGTGGAAGGAAAGGTACTACTAGAACAGCAGTGATCCCAATCATAGAGGTGAAACAGGCACATCATGAATGGTATCCATCCTTCCCCTCTTAAGGTAGCATGGACTGGGGGAAGGCCCTTCTCTTCAGCAGGAAGTGAGCCAGCATAGAAGAATCCAAAACAACAATAGTACAGAAAGTAGCATAATGAAAGAAGCGGTCAATGAAGTCTTTACAAAAATAAAACTTTAATGAAACTAAATAGACAAACAATATATTAAAACTCAAACAACCTACCCCTGTAGGGAGATACACAGAGAATGCACACCATTTGGGAGAAAAGGGCATTCTGGGTATTGAAGGAGAGGGGTATTCAGGTAAATTGACTTGCAGAAAGTTAATCAAGGTCAAGAATATATCTTTAATGTACTAAATCTGATCTTAAATGTCACGAGGGCCCGTAGAACAAGGCTAGGATACAGACACGCTGATTTATACCTCGTTATCTTGTGTCAGCGTCTCGTTAGTTTCAAGACAGGTTATTGGGTGCTTTCCAGTGCTTCGAGTCCAGTTTGAGATGGCAAGATGGCTCAACAGGATTGGACAAAATGGTGATGTTCTATAAGTTTCAATGGCTCCTGGTTTGAATACTTTTGGGACAGGCAAGTGATGTATGAGTTGGCGTAGCTTGAAGGCTCGATGGGGTCTCGATACCACGAAAACTGGGATTTGGCTTGAAACAGTGATTTGTCAGTGTCCTTAAATCAATGTTGCGATGGTGGTTTCGGTACCGGTCTGAAGGTGCTCAACATTGTAATAAAAAGTACCAAAGCTGCTCCTTTCAGTCTTTGCAGTGGCGTAAAGTGCTCACACCATCTCACAGTGGCAGAGAACGACAAAGACAGTTTTGGTTGGTTCTTGCAGTGCTGACAGACCCTTCACTGGGTTGCTGAGAAAACAAGAGTCTGTCATCTGCACTTTCCAGTCAAGAAGGTTTGCCAGGGACAGTTTCAGGGATGCCACTTCTTCAGGCAGAGTCCTGAGTCCCAGAGCCCAGCAGCATTCTGGTTTTCCTCCATCAATTCACTTCAATGTTCTCCAGAAGCAGTTAAGGAGAGGCTCTTCAACCTCCTTGGAGGTCCTATTTTTATTGGGCAGCCTTTATCCCAATAAGGTTCCAGTGAAATCCTCGTCATGGTTTTCTAAATTGGTTCCAAGATGATTCTTTAAGATGGTCTCAGAGATGATTCACAAAGATACTTCAATTAAGGAGGCTCTCACCCCATTACATAGCCACTTTGCAACAATGGATTGGTCCATTCTAAGCCTCCTGTAAGCAGGGATATCCTGGCTCCTCTAACAAAAGTTATTCCCTTTTATCTTAGGGGGTCTCAGATAGGAAGTGGGGCTTGGGCATATTAAAGATAGCTTGCCCCTTCTCCAATGTGTAGATCATCTACGAGCTACAATATAGCCCCATCAAATGTCTGTCTCAGCTTAAAGCGACTCCAGTAATAATCTCCGATGTGACTTCCCCATTATGTTTCAGAGTCCCCTTTAAAGCTTGCACCCTCAGAGAAGGTATGTCCTATTCTACCATGAAAAGTAAGAGCGCTTCCCAGCAGATGGCAAAGGACATCCTGAGAAGTCTCACCATATGTTGTGGGTGAAACTCCCAGGACCAAATGCAAATACACAAATGACTCTGCAGTGTTCATAATGTAAAATACGTGATTCAAATAAATGGCATGATATTGGGTTTCTGCCACTTTAAC
The DNA here is from genome assembly GCF_040938575.1 of Ambystoma mexicanum. NCBI lineage: Eukaryota > Metazoa > Chordata > Amphibia > Caudata > Ambystomatidae > Ambystoma > Ambystoma mexicanum. The sequence goes on along the minus strand of NC_090932.1, from coordinate 286,081,519 downwards.
TGCATTTCCTCAAATGGGCTATATCTATTTAGAAATAGATTCACAATTACATTTAACAAAAATACTGCCAGATGACAAATGTGGATATGTAGTTAAAGGTAGGTTTGAACATGGGTGTCAGTACCTTTCAAGGCTGCCCATTGTGATTGGAACTAATTTAAGTACAGCAGACTTATTTAGGGAGGTAAACCTTTTCTGCCTCTGCCATGTGGCCAGGTCACACTGCAGCTGATGCCATGTCAGTACAAAAGGCCCAGCAGCTTGTTCCTGCATTCGCTATACTTTTCAGCATGGACCACTGGAAAGGGAGGTCTCGTCGGAGCCAATATGCTGCACATAGCATGATTTCTTCCTACCTACCATCCACCATCAATATGCATAGCACAAATCAAAACAGGTCAGGATTGCACATCCTCGCAGTCGGCATTATATCACATTGAGTTTTACATATGTACTTGTCATCCAACACAGAATGTGTGCACGACATCATTTGATACTTCATATTTCTTCGTTGTGGCTGGTCTTTAGGTATTTCCTTGTGTCATTGGCTATTAGTGGTCTGAGACAGTGAGTTCCTAGAGACTCCATGTATAGTTAAAGATACAGGTACTGGTGACAGGACGAATCCTCGAAGGACTCCTCATATGACTGGTTGGCTCAATGATGTGAATGGTTGCTTTTGGAACAATTCAGATCCAACTTACATGCAGGAGACAACCCAATCAAGAACAGAATCTGAAAACACCTTTCAAGTTAGGAGCGGCGTGGGTTTATTTTCTCAAAAATATTAAACACTGATGGGTCGAGCAGTACAACCAGAAGACATGTATGACCTTTGCCCAAGATGGGTAATGTGTCATCACCAATATATATTGTTGCTGTTTCTGTGTGGCATCTGGTTCTAAATCCAGAGTGACATCTCTGCATCACCTTTTATTAATCTATGTATGCATGCATGTGTAAGGACACAGTCTTCTGAATGATCTTCCTTAGGAAGGAAATGCTATACAAGATATACGAATTCAGTGGCACATCCCCAGAATCTGGAAATCATTCACCACACTCATATCAAGCCTTCTCTTCAAGTTGCACTTCCCTGAATGCTGGTGGAAATGACTTATTTGGGCATGAAAAACAGATGAGACCTGGATTGTTTGCAGATGGGCCTGATGAATTGTGTGTGCGGGGGCAGCAGGGCCTATTTGTGATTACCTAGGGAATTGGGTAAGCTTACTCACCATGAATGAAAGGGTTAAGACTGTTTTAAAGGCGTACTTGTGCTACCAACACCTAGTTACAAAACCACTACCTACCCAACCCGCAGACAATGAAATGTAAGGTACAGGGCCAATGTTATATACATCCATCCGCTGCGATCTGGTTCACTTTGCTGCATGACTTCTTACTAAACATGGGGGTCCTCAAAGGTCTCTGGAAAAATGGCTGGGCAAAATGAAACATTAATAATTGTTTACTTTAATTATCTAAGCCAATGAGACAATAGCTGAGAGGTTGAGGGGGAGACCAGAGGGGATCTTAGACCCCTTGAAGAGCCGTAGATCACTATTGAGGTCATTATCACCATCATACATTTCGTATGGCCCTTTAGAACTCATGCTAAGAGGTGAGGCATCAGAGGAGGAAATCCTTTTTGAATTAAAATGTAAGAACCTTTACAAAAAATAAAAAATATAGAACACAGACTACAAGAGCACACCTCTGAAACAAACCAGCCAAAAGTAAACAAGATCTTCTTCCCACAATAAAAAGGTTTACCAGACCATTGTACAGGTTCATAAACAATATAAAACTATAAAGTGAGGAAGCACACAATTGAAACTCTAAATGTAGTCTGATCATTTTGCTATAGCTGCAAAACAAGGAGTACATAAGAAACACAAACTTTAGATTAAACGTGGCAGGGAGGCCAAAAGGAAAAATCTATTATCCTGCTGCAGATTCTTCCAGGACACTGGTGCATAGGACAAAATAAAATTGCATGCAGTTAAAAACAAATAGAAACATAAGCGTTTTGAGCACTGTACACAGTTTAAAGGGGACGTTCCTATGTAAAGTTTTGACCAAATGAGGCTCAAACTCAAACATTTCAAGCACTAGGAGGCATCCACTTTGTGAAATGGATGAGCCTCCTGTGTTTGTGTTAAGCTCTGCCCTTGCCGCAATAATGAAGCAAAAGCCTCCTACTGGTAGCTGTTGTTTATTACACCTGGCTGGCTTTTGCTTCATCATTGCCGGAGTGCAGAGAATGTAGTCAGGAGCCTGTGTGCTAGTAAGTGCTTTAGATTTTTTAATTTAGATCTAAAATCACTGTAATTATAAATACAACATTGTTGTATTAATGATTACAGTGGCTTTTGCTTTGAGTCTCCCGTGCTTCCTCTTGCTGGGGGAGCCTGTGAGACTCAAAGCGAAAGTACCGGCATTTATAAATACAACATTGTTGTATTTTTTATTTCTGTGGTTTTCTTTTTAAGTTTCCCGGGGCCGGGGGAGCCAGGAAACTTAAAAATAAAACCATGGCATTTATAAATACAACTGTGTTGTATTTATGATTGCAGTGATTCTCGCTTTGAGTCTCCCGGGCTCCCCCGACCTGGGGGAGCCCGGGAGATTCAAAGCTAAAGCCACCACAATCATAAATACAACTTTGTTGTATTTATAAATGCCATGGTTTTATTTTTAAGTTTCCCCGGCTCCTCTGGCCCAAGGGAGCCCCGGAAACTTAAAAAGAAAACCACAGCATATATAAATACAACCGTGTTGTATTCATGATTTCAGTGGTTTTCTTTTAAACTTAAAAAGAAAACCACTGCAATCATAAAAACAACAATGTTTTATTTATAATTGCCGCACCTTTTCTTATAGCGAAGTCCAGGCAATTATGAATACTTCACTGGCATCCGGCAGAGTATTCATAATTGCTGCAACTTTCTTTTCTAGTTTCCCGAGCGGGAAATTAGAAAAGCAAGTCCCACCAATTATGAGAACTCTGCCGGCAGCCGGCAGCCGGCAATTTATTTATTATTGCTCTGCCTTTCATTTTACGTGTTCTGTGCTTCCCTTGGCTTGGGGAGCACAGAAAACGTAAAATGAAAGTGAAGGCAGCCTGCTCTACACGTTAAGCTCCTCTCTCTGGCTGCAGTAATCAAAGCTCCCAGAAGGGGGCTTTTGCTGCTTGATTATTGCCACCAGAGCAGAGCTTAACATGAACAGAGGAGGCTGCTTCAAATCACAAAATGAATGCACCCATGTAAACACTTTGAGCCTCATTTGCTCAGAAGTTTACATAGGAACTTTCTCTAAAAAATATGGTTTATATATATTTTTGATTATTGCTCATCTTTTGGATCAATACTGTTTTTGAGTGAAATTTCCCTTTAAGAGTTTGGCTCATCATAAGTAGGATCAGGCTTAGCGGTCATGTACATTAGGTATGGGAGAGTTAAAAAGGGGTCACGTTCTCTATGTTGACAGTACAGTGGACATAATGTTTTAAGTTGTCTTTCTCTGTAAAGTTTGTGGAAGGTTTTGAAGTCAACATCTCAATTTTTGCAGACTCTCATTCTGGGAAGAATATTCTTAATTCCCCACATGTCAAATGACCACACAAGTTCTGGACAAGCCGCAGGCATTTCAGATGCCAGTGACATATTATGGGGAGCCTGGAGACTTTCCAAACACTTTTAAGTATAATATTCCTGGGATCTCGTACTTACTTAGGAATATTCTTATTATTACTTATCAGTATGCCAATTCTAGGGTAACATATGCTGCTCCTCTTTTGCTTAGAATGAGATCCTGGCAAACAAATATTTAAATGCCTCTGCCCGCACTGTCCATAGATGAAGGACTGGGTGGACTGAATTAGTCTATTAGCAAGGACACCAAGGGTTCATTTTTCTGAGGATTACTCATAAAAAGGAGGTTGCATGCTTAAAGGCTAATTATTCCTCTGTATTATTTGTGCCCAGTTAGGTTATCAGCATGAGCTATATATGCCCTGCTTTATGTGGGGATTTGCTTTAGGGAGTCTTAACCTATGAAGAGACGTTTTACAGAAAGGTTGGAGTAGCATGGATGGCAGATGCATTTGTTTTTGGGCCAATGTTCTCACCTCATTGGCCCCATGACACTCCCTATTTAAATTCCCTGAAGACCAACTACTGGCTGTAACTCCTTGTATTACTTAAGTCCATCTGTTGCTCTCCTGGGCTTTTTATTTATTTGTGGCCCCTAGCAGACCGAGCAATCTCTGATCTCTTTCAACAATCCTCAGAAAGCACATGTTTGTCTGCCCACTGTCCCTCCTCCTCCATCTACAAGTTGGTTAAGGATTTGCCTAACGTTTACTATTTCAAAACACATCGTCGATTTATTTTGATTTTACTTTTTGTTTTGTGATTTTGCAATGGTGATGTTCTCCAGACTGCCATTATTATGGAGTCTAGTTTGGACATACAACGCATAGGCAGTAAGCATAAGTTGTTTACTTACTTGCACACTGCCCCTGCTGGGATGAGAGATGGATGTTTATCCATTGGCTTTTGGAGGCAGTCCCTCTTCCTGTCTCTGTTAATGTGCCATCTTTACCTTCCTGTTTTTCTCTACTTAATGGTCCATTTCCCACCTCTCCACTATTCACTATTTCTGATGTTCGGCGCGTTCTGACCATCTTTGCAACATTTTTGTTGTTTCGGTTCAACCAAGTCAGGCACCACAGGCTTCTTAGATGGATCCTTTTTTGTGTGGCTAAGGTGGGTGATCTGTGTGGGCATTCCAGAGACATTTTTGGGGAAAGCATATCACTTTTCCTTCTTTGTCCCAATGTGTGACACTACTGGGGATTTGTCAGTTCACAGTTTAGAAACGTTTACTTGCCCTCTCATGTAGGATCAGTTAGTGCAAGCATACAAGTGCGATACAGGCTACCCCGCCCTTTCACACTGTTAGGTTTATGTGGTGCACCTCAAGAAGGACGGACTTATTAATTAGTCTGTCTTCATATAGCAGGTAATTATGTCACACTGGTAAAAACAAAAGCCTTTCAGGGCCACTCGAGGTACGGATCTTAAAACCGAAAGAAGCAACCAAGCCCTGCTGTTACAGCTGATCCAGGCTCTCCCTACAGGTTAGACCACTTGCCGATAAGCTTTTCTCCTCGTGCGCCCACAAGAAAATGGCTGCTGCAGCATTGTTGTAATCTGGTTGCTAAGCAACCAAATGCCCTAAGCAGCCTGCTGATTGGCTGCAGTTCCTGATTTGTGCACGACAGCTCCACCGGAAGGCGTGAGTCAGCCTCCATCTGAAGGGCCTCTTCAAAAGGGCTAGGCCTGACTGTGAAGGCACCATTTACACTTTCACCGCATCAGGGGAGGACAGGAGCCCTTCCTCCACCGTCCCCGCCGGCTTCAAGAGAAGCAGAATGCACCTTGAGCAGAGTCGAGCCGGACCGTACACCACCTTTCATGGCCACTCGAGGTACTGATCTTAAACTTGAAAGAAACAACCAAGCCCTGCTGTTATAGCTGATCCAGTCTCTCCTTACATGTTAGATCACTTGCCGCTGGCATTTCTCCGCGTGCAACCACAAGAAAATGGCCACCGCAGCATTGTTGTAATCCATTTGCTAAGCAACCAAATGCCCTAAGCAGCCTGCTGATTGGCTGCAGTTCCTGATTTGTGCAGGCCAGCTCCAACGGAAGGCGTGAGCCGGCCTACATCCGAAGGGCCTCTTCAAAAGGGCCAGGCCTGTCTGTGCAGGCACCATTTACAGTTTCATCGCATCAGGGCAGGGCAGGAGCCCTTCCTCCACCGTCCCCACTGGCTTCAAGAGAAGCAGAATGCACATTCAGCAGAGTCAGCCCGGACCTTGCACAGCCATTCATGGTCACTCGAGGTACGGATCTTAAACCCGAAAGAAGTGACCAAGCCCTGCTGTTACAGCTGGTCCAGGCTCTCCCTACACGTTAGACCACTTGCCACTGGCTTTTCTCTGCGTGCACCCGCAAGAAAATGGCTGCCGCAGCATTGTTGTAATCCATTTGCTAAGCAACCAAATGCCCTAAGCAGCCTGCTGATTGGCTGCAGTTCCTGATTTGTGCAGGCCAGCTCCACCGGAAGGCGTGGGTCAGCCTACAGCTGAAGGGCCTCTTCAAAAGGGCCAGGCCTGACTGTGCAGGCACCATTTACACTTTTATTGCATCAGGAGAGGGCAGGAGACCTTCCTCCACCGTCCCCGCTGGCTTCAAGAGAAGCAGAATGCACCTTCAGCAGAGTCGAGCCGGACCCTGCACCGCCCTTCATGGCCACTCGAGGTACAGATCTTAAACTTGAAAGAAGCAACCAAGCCCCGCTATTATAGCTGATCCAGGCTCTCCCTACATGTTAGATCACTTGCCGCTGGCTTTTCTCTGTGTGCGACCACAAGAAAATGGCCACCGCAGCATTGTTGTAATCCGGTTGCTAAGCAACCAAATGCCCTAAGCAGCCTGCTGATTGGCTGCAGTTCCTGATTTGTGCAGGCCAGCTCCACCGGAAGGCGTGAGCGGGCCTACATCCGAAGAGCCTCTTCAAAAGGGCCAGGCTTGTCTGTGCAGGCACCATTTAGTTTCATCACGTAAGGGGAGGACAGGAGCCCATCCTCCACCGTCCCCAATGGCTTCAAGAGAAGCAGAACGCACCTTCAGCAGAGACAACCGGGACCCTGCACCGCCATTCATGGTCACTCGAGGTACGGATCTTAAACCAGAAAGAAGCGACCAAGCCCCGTTGTTACAGCTGGTCCAGGCTCTCCCTACACGTTCGATCACTTGCCGCTGACTTTTCTCTGCGTGCACCCACAAGAAAATGGCTGCCGCAGCATTGTTGTAATCCATTTGCTAAGCAACCAAATGCCCTAAGCAGCCTGCTGATTGGCTGCAGTTCCTGATTTGTGCAAGCCAGCTCCACCGGAAGGCGTGAGCCGGCCTACATCCGAAGGGCCTCCTCAAAAGGGCCAGGCCTGACTGTGCAGACACCATTTACAGTTTCATTGTGTCAGGGGAGGGAAGGAACCCTTCCTCCACCGTCCCTGCCAGCTTCAAGAGATGCAGAACGCACCTTCAGCAGAATCAAGCTGGACCCTGCACTGCCTTTCATGGCCACTCGAGGTACGGATCTTAAACCCGAAAGAAGCAAGCAAGCCCCACTGTTACAGCTGATCCAGGCTCTCCCTACAGGTCAGGTCACTTGCCGTTGGCTTTTCTCGACGTGCGCCAACTAGAGAATGCCTGCCGCAGCATTGTTGTAATCCATTTGCTAAGCAACCAAATGCCCTAAGCAGCCTGCTGATTGGCTGCAGTTCTTGATTTGTGTAGGCCAGCTCCACCAGAAGGCGTGAGCTGGCCTACATCCGAAGGGCCTCTTCAAAAGGGCCAACCCTGTCTGTGCCTGTCTGGGCCACAGGACTTAGATCTATGCTCTAACCGCATGACAGTCCTGCAGGTTTCCTCCATCACAGGGTAAGAGACATTATCACTCTTCGTTCTCCACTAAAGTACTTTTCCACCTCCCCGCCAAGAAACCAGTCCGCAAGCTTGCCCCACATTCAAATATACATAGCAACCTGTATAGCTTGCTTGCCTGATACTTTCGCATAGGCTCACCCCACTAATCCGCTAGGCTCCGAAAACGCCATTCGAGTGTCCTCTTGTTTACCACCCAGTCCTGCTACCAAGTGCAACAAACTCTTCTGACTCATGATAATTGTATAGATCGTGTTCTTATTGTCGGTTCTCACGAAATGTGTAACCCCTCATAGTCCCAACTACACTCAATGCTATACTGTATCCATTATAGGGGCACAGACCGTTACAAACATGATCACACATCCAATTATTTTTGCCTATTCCATGCCATGCCCTGTTAGCTTTGCAGTGCACCATTGATTTGTTGTGTTAAAAAATGATTCTTGCCTATTCCATGCCATGCCCTGTTAGCCTTGCACTGCATCATTGATTTGCTGTTTAAAAAAAATATCCTTGCCTATTCCATGCCATGCCCTGTTAGCCTTGTATTGCACCATTGATGTGTTGTGTTAAAAAATATTCTTGCTATTCCATGCTGTGCCCTGTTAGCCCTTTGACCCTCAAACACAGTTTCTAGTGACCATGGACATTAAGTCACTTTATTCCAACATTTCACAGGAAGCGGCCATAGAATGCGTACGTGAATGGCTCACGAAGAATCCTTCACAACAACGGGTACCCACCAATTTCATTTTGGAACTAATGTCCATTGCCTTAAGAAAGAACCTTTTCACATTGGATGGCCAAATTTACTTGCAAACTAAGGGGACGGCGATGGGGGCTTTCTTTGCTCCTAGTATGGCGATACTTTATATGGCTAACTTTGAAGAACAACATGTGTTCTCCCACCTCAATTCCTGGCGTGACCAGGTCATTTACTGGCACAGGTATATTGACGATGTGATCTTCATATGGACGGGAGAACTGACTCACCTTCTGCAATTTTGGGAGTGGCTGAATACATGCAACACAGATATTCAGTTTACCATTGAACATAGCACCAATCAAGTTCCATTCCTGGATCTGATAATTAGACATAAAGATGGAGTCCTGGAATGTGACCGGCACTGCAAGGCCACGGACCGCAACACGTTGCTATACCACACTAGCAACCATCCAAACCATACAAAAGATAACTTGCCATACGCCCAATTCCTACGGGTCCGTAGGAATTGTACATCCAAAGAAGACTTCAAAAAACACTCCACAGATTTATCCACCAGACTAAGAACCAGAGGACACCCCAAACCACTTTTAGACCAAGCAGTCAAAAGAGCATTTAATGCCAACAGGCATACCTTGCTACGACCGTCTGACACAATGAATACCGAAAGTGAAGACCGACTGACCCACGTAATCACTCATGGGACCCACACGTCTCAAATGAAGAAAATCATTATTCACCATTGGCACATAGTCCGGCTCAATTTACCGGCTGATCCACCACCCTGTTTTGTGTATAAACGAGAAAAAATATTAAGGAATACCTGTTGCATTTTCTTTTCCAACCAGACTTGAGACACAAGGGACAAAGAACTTTGCGACCACTGCAAGGACACTTTCCCTGTGGTAACTGTGTGGCCTGTACATTTACCACCACACTTAAAACTTTCAAAATAGGCCAACGAGAATGGTTCCTCAAGGACTTCACTAAATGTAAAAGTGAGAATGTGATCTATTGCATACAGTGCCCATGTGGCCTGCGATACGTCGGGCAGACGTCACGTGCTGTACACCTGAGGATATCGGAACACCGCTCTCAGATAAGGTGCAAAACCCTGACAGCACCTCTAGTGACACACTTTCTGGAAGCCAGACACACCCCGAATTATTTGTTCTGGTGGGTCCTGGAGAGAGTGAAAGGAGGACCCGATATACCCAAGAGCTTACTCTATAGGGAATCCAGATGGATACACCGCCTGGATTCAAATCAACACGGTCTCAATGAGCTCTTTCAACCCATCACTCATTGACTCTGATCACTCATTCAGTGATCTCCTGTAGGGGAGGGGGGCAGGCACCCACCCTCGGCCCCCCGTTGTCAGGCTTTCTCAAATCTGATGTTGTCCCCGGAAGCTGCTGAACCCCCACTGTCCCCTTTGGATGCTAACCTCTTAACTGGTAACAAACAGTTCAGTTGAGAGCACCCCCAAGGGAAAGGGGGAAAATGGGACAAAATAATAAACTTCAGGTTTTGCTCAGCTTCTTTATCTGCCAACCTGTTGGTGAAAATAACAACAATTCACTTTAGTCACTAACCTTTGAATTCCTTGGCTCTGACTTCTCTTTATAAATTTAAGTAAATAAACACGCCACCATACCTGATTATCCTCTGTGAATAACGTAGAGGACGTGTATGAATTCTACTGAAGAAAACATAAAAATAGAGTCTTAGATGCTCTTACTGATTTCTTCAATTTGGTTTTGCAGAAAACTGCTATCTCTCTCAGTTTAAGGAGTTTGTCTTCAAGCAGTTCAACTGTCTTTTGCCTAAAACAACCCGCTGGAAATATTATACATGTAGTTTGTATTGGTGTCTATCTTCAACACAAATTCCAAGAATGACACTCTAACTATTCAATTTAAAATTGTTTGTTTTCTGAATGTGTAAAAGTGTTCATTAATTGGATCTTTTGCTTGCAAAGAAAATCGCTTGTTAAAGAAGCGTTCCTTTTACCAGAATATGTGCCTGCGTGAAAATATTGTTTACTCCTTCTAAAATGGAAGCGCACATGAACAAGGAATTGAGTTCAAAAATGAAACTGGCTTGGGCGCATGCGTAAAGGAACAGTCTTCCACTCTTCTTAATATGAATTGCTCCAACAGGAAAGGAGTAATTCCTCAGTTCAAGAGACTAATCCTTGAAGAGACAGCCCAGTGAAGATCACGTGCCAGGTTAGTTAGAATGTTAGTAAATTAAACATAAAGTCTTGGAGTCGCGTGGCTACCACACTGTCACTTGCGCAGACAGTGTAAGATTTCTAACGCTAGTCCGACGCTAAGAAAAAGCACTGCTACCGAACAAAAGGTACAGTACTCAATAAACTTCTATACGGCCGAAAAAACACACAACGCTAAAATGAATAGCAGACCTCCACACTCCAATTTGCCAGGTGCAAAAAATGTGACGCAGTTCAATTAATTTAAATATAGTTCTAGAAGTTCAAAAATAAATACTTGAAAGAACAAAAAGAATTTCTATATAAACAAAAACTAAGAAAAAACAGGAACAAGTTAATTAATAGTTTTGATATTTAACTCCTGCTTGAATATCATAAAATTCCATAAAAGATAATGAAATCACTTAGCTTGCTTCTTTCTTTCACCGGAACGTTTTCTAAGTTTCTTTTTTAAAATCTCCAACACTTTCCTGGTCCAAATAACTAATAATAGGCACAAAGGCCTAACTAAAGTTTTCTAAAACTTAAGAGCTTCAAACATAAGACCTTCCAGCTGGGCTTCTGACAATGAAAGGCGGTTTAGAATGTTCCGACAATGCCTTTCTTTTACTTCTGGCCAATCACTGATCCTTTTGGAATTCTCCATTTTGACTTGGGAAGCTCTCCACACTCTGCACAGAAAGTTAAGGCCCAAACCATACTATGTTAATCATATCCTCATTCATCCAAATCCCACGAAACCTGACACCCGTCCCCTCCGGGCCACCCCCCTGCCTCTGGAACACAGAGCCATTACATGGCCCACCACTTGCTTTAAATTCTTCAGTAAAGCATGACCTGCAGTATACACATGACGGAGCCCCTATAATTGAAATATCGACCAGCTTGTTTTATGAATTGGGAACACAGCACCGTAGTCGTTCCGGTACCAAGCCCTAATACATTTGCAGTTATGGCCCCAGCCACTTCTGCATTTATAACACCCTCTGATCTATTATCAAACAAGCTTAGGATCACACACGGTTATCCACTCTTTTCACCGAAAAGTCATGTATCTCGCCAGCAATTACGACATCACAGCCAGTCGAAGCTAGCACTAATTCTCCAGTCGTGTGCCTTTGTTTATTTTTGGGACAGCAAGCGTTCCCCTGCACTCGTGGCAACGCGTAGTCGAACTATGGCTTGCCCACGTCATCACGCAGCTGGCCACTACCCCATGGCCACTCCATACGAGCTATACGGTCTCCATGACTACGCGCCTGCTTCCAGGAAGCAGAGCACAACAGCGATCCTTTATGGTGGGAGGACGAGACTGCAGACAAGGGACCTCCGAGTGCCGAGCAGCAACGGACAGAAGGTAGGTTCCTGTGGAGTATGCTTTAACTCAACCCTCCGCTACATAGGGGATACATTCCTTCAATAGCCCGCGGTATGGATCAATACTATATATGGCTCGCATTACACATGTTAATGCTGCGTATCCCATTACAGTATGGAGATACGGTTAAAAGCAGCCAGATTCGGGCTTCCACCCCTTTCTTTATATGTACCAGAACCACGTTACACTTCTGACCATATGGGTGCCCGTACTTGGCAACATGGACTCCTTGCATGCAGCGATTCATAACCCTCACTCCACCCCTTTTTTCTCCCTTTTCTTTTTCTTCTCGTACATTTGTTAGGAGAAGGCCTGACTTAGGACTGGCACCCCCACATCCTCCATTGCCACTCCAGTGATTTCGACCATTCAGAACAGGTAAGACCCATACTACAGGACATTGAGAATCAGATTTCCCTTTCATAAACTCTGCACCTATGGTATATCAAGCCACCACAAATATAGTGAGAGTTTTCTTGTATACAGATAAATTCCAAAGCTATCCATATGATCGGAGGAAAACATCCATTTTGGGTCTACCCACAACAGTTGCCCCAGGTCCATCACTACCAGTCCTGGAACACTAAGAGCCAAGGTGAATCTAGTTAACTCTCTTTGAGCACAGCACTTTAAGCTCCATACCTATGCACTGGGAACTTAGAAACTAATGACACCCTGCTTTCCTTTTCATTTTTTATAGAGCTGCTTGAATAGAATTGCCGTCATTAAGCCTGCAGGTCTAACAGCCATACCACGCTACACGAATTTCTGCCTTGCCGTGCAAACCCACAGAGCACTTGTTTTGTCCTCCCGCTCCGGAATGATCACGGAACTTGGGATCTAGTTTCTGACTTACGGGAAACACAGCCAGTAACTTGAGTTTAGTACTTAGTCCTTTCATGCCGAGTTCTTACCAGCATTTCTTTTGGGGTCCACTCACACCATTTCTTCTTTACACTTGATACAGGATCGATAAATAGGACGCCCTGAGGAAGGCGGTTGAAAGTTTCTAAATTACCCGCCGAAATGTGAACACACAAAGACAATTTTGAATTGGACGCTAGATCCCTATCAGTGTTTGACATTGACCATCCCACGTAGGCAAGACAAAGATATCTTGTAATTCAAGACAAGACAAAGATATCTTGTAACTCAAAGACCCAGATACTAGACTCCACATATCACAAAACCAGGAGGACATCTTAGGACTTTTGACTTTGGTTGTGTGTGAAATCTAGGATAAGTTTGAAGCATGTAGTGTGTTTTCTTTCTTCTCTTTTGAAACAATAAGTAGTAAAGTGAATTACAACTAATGTGACAATTGAGATTTTGATTTAAGCATTAGAAGCTGTATGAGATGTTTTTTCTACACTTCAACTGAATTGCTTTTCTAAAAACTGCACATGTTATTGTGAATAATATTTCTTGTACTGTATTTTCTTCTTGATTTATTTTCTTTTTAACCAGAACATTATTAATTTCTTTTATATACACAAAATATTAAAAATATATTTGCATGTTTGTTTCAAGCCCTTTTTCCTTTTTATGATCAAGGCCATACATGTACAAGAAGTGTGAGTGGTTCTCCCAAGGTTTCTTTGTCCTCCAATTGCCTCAACCTAGAAGCAAGGACAAGGAAGGAATAAAATTGTGCATTCACAAATAAGTGGAGCGTCATAACCCAGTCATTTTCTTTTGAACTTTGAAAAACGGATAGGGGCACACCTTTGTTTGATATACGTGCCCTGTTGGCCTTGCACTGCACCATTGATTTGCTGTGTTAAAACATTATTCTTGCCTATTCCATGTTGTGCCCTGTTAGCCCTGCACTGCACCATTGATTTGTTGTGTTAAAAAATTATTCTTGCCTATTCCATGCCACGCTCAACTAGCCTCGCGCTACATATTGGCCCTCATTACGACCCAGGCGGTAAGTATCGAACATTACCGCCATGGCGTAATTTACGTTCACGCCCTGGCCCCATGCCGTAAAGTGCGGCACATTCCGACCCATCACGCACGAGCATTACGCCATGGCGGTAATGTAAAGTATGCGATGCCGTAAATGACCCCAAAACGGCCCTTACCGGCATCGTACGCGGCACAAGGTGCACTTCCGCCACCCATCATAGCGGTCACCGCAATTAGCGGTCACCGTAATTAGCGGTGACCGTAAATAAGCGGAACCGAAAGTAGCGTCATCGCGGCGGAACGGGAAAGAGCACGGCGGCCATCTTTAAAAACACAATCCATTGCCATCCTCCCCAACCACTCCACATCCGACCCTGAGACCTGTCAAAACCCATTACCCACCCATTTACCAACTTGAAAATGCCAAAAGCTGTCAAAAAAGCCTGCGATCGGCAGCCCCAGGACAGCTTCTCTCGTGAGGAACTCACCATGCTTGTGGAGACCCTCCAGGACAATGCTGCAGTGGTCTTCTCCACGCAAATGACCAGTCCGGCAATTGCCAAGAAGAAGGCGATATGGGCCCTGGTGGCACAGCGGGTCAGTGCGGTGGGAACCGTACCCCACAACGCACAGCAGTGTAGAAAGCGGTGGGACGACCTGAGGCTCCGCGTCAGGAGCATCCTCTCGGCAAACAGGAACCTGGGCACGGCAACCGGGGGAGGATCTGAATCACCCATCAAATTGCCAGCATGGGAGGAAATCTGTGCCTCCACTATCGGAATGGAGAGCATAGAAGGAGTAGGAGGGATGGAGAGAGGAGTCCCGACATCAGGAGATGCAGGTAGGTGGCTCAAATCAAGCCATGCAAAATTCACCAAAGTCCAATCATGTGAAGTACAATGTTGCCCCATAGTGCAAATGCAACACAGCAGCAGGAGACTGCCCACAGACACATCCGATCTCCACCCTGTACACATGCAGCATGCACACCCTAACTGCCGGCACCCACATACCTCCATGCTACTTCCACACAAAAGGCAGACAACCTGTATGCCCCTGCCTCAAATGTGCTGCATGTATTAACTGATAAGATGCCATTCGTCACAATGCAGGCCCAATGTCCGCAGACCCATCAATAACACTATCCCTCTTTTGCTCCACCACAGGCTCAGATTCAGACCCTCAGGATGAGGACACCACTGCCTCCACAGCCACCAAGAGGGCCAGGACAACTGTGCCAAGACCGCAAGCCTCCACCTCTGCCGTCCCGAGGAAAACACCACAGCAGCCACAATCCCTGCCAGGGAAAGAGGACAGGGCACTGACAGCCACCACAACTGTCACCACAGAATCAGCAGCAGCAGCGCACATTACACAAATCGTGCCCACCGAAGGGACAGGCTCTGCTGCAAGCAGCACTCTTGGCGAAATCGCTGCCATTGCAGCCTCCTCCGATAGTGAAGCTGGGATCATTGAGGAGATTGAGGATGCAAGCCCCACTACCCACCTACATTCCCCCTACATATCCCTAAGCAACCTGCATGCGGATGCCACACAGGGGCAGTTAGAGGACGAGGATTGGCCAGCCACCCCATCCCCGCTGCCGGAGGTGAGCAGCCCAGTGGGTATGCCAATGCCATTAGTCATGAGCCAGAGGAATCAACAGACCCTGGATGAGATTGTCACCCGGCAGCAGCAACTATCCTCGCTCCTCAATGAGCACGTTGCAGAGTGTGGGGGGGCAAGGGATGCAATGGAGAGATGTGCAGACAGAGTCACGGCTGCCATTGAGTCCTCCACGAAGGACATCTGCACAGAACTCGCCGCTGTGCGGCACGTAATCTCAGAACTGGTGCAGACCATTTGGGACATGCGTCCAAATGTGCATGCAGGAACCTCCTCGTCAACCAGCTCGGCACAGAGCAGCCCCATCCGACGATCAGGGAGGAACCTGCGCAGCACGGGCAGGGTTGCCCCGGGGGCCAGGGGAGGGGACTGTCATTAGTGGCTGGACAGTGGAGAATTACTGCATCACACACTGCTGCACAGACTTACTCACACCTTCGTAGGGATTCCAGGGGGGAGGGGGGAGTGGGTGTGTTGGGGTGTTCAGGGGGGAGGGGGGAGTGGGTGTGTTGGGGTGTTCAGGGGGGAGGGGGGAGTGGGTGTGTCATACCTTTTCACAATCATAATACACTTTTTCGTTTAGCACAAATCGAATGTGTGGACATTGCTCATTGCGTATGTTTGCTTTATTGTTGTACAGTCCACAGTGTGCATGTCCCAGACACACACAGTGCCCCAAGTGCCGTCTCCATGTTACACGCACACACCGTGTGTGCTAGAAGCATTGGTCAATGAGATTCTGACGCATTTTATGCCCCTCCTGTGCATCGCTGCCTCCTTGACGTGCTGCCCCATCCCCACCCTCATCATCCTCATCGTCAGGTGGTTGCAGTTCTGCGTCAGGGGGCAGGGGCACATTTCGTCTGACGCACATATTGTGTAGCATGACACATGCCATGACGATCTTCGCAACCTTCTCATGGCGGTACAGGAGTGCCCCGCCAGACCTGCTGAGGCAGCGGAAACGTGCCTTCAGTAGGCCGAATGCCTGCTCAATCACCACACGGGTACGTGCATGGGCACGGTTGAAGTCCTCCTCATGCTGGTTCTGTGGGTTCCGGACTGGTGTACGGAGCCACCTCTTCAGGGGATAGCCTGCATCACCTGTAAGTGGGCAACAATGTATGTGTCAGGGATGAGATTGATTTCTGTACATGACGTGCCACCATGCCTTGCATTCAACTGTTACTTTGCACCACTTTTAGTTGCGCTAATGGATTCACACTATGCAACCGGTATATGTTCATGGCTCTCATGTACAGTTTTGCATGCCAAGACACAATGCAGGGGGGACAAGTGCCTTGTGAGTGCCCATCCATTGTGTCCGTTCAGGCCGTTTCTTTAGGTGACCTGGCACGTGTCCTGTGAGGTCAACGCTCACATGATTGCAACATTGCTGTCTGCCTCATTATGACCCCAGTGAACAATACTGATGTCAATAGGGACAGTTTGTGGGCCTTGCTGTCTGTGTTGTGGTGTATTGATGTTCCTGTCCGTCATGTGCCTCCTTTGTGCGCAGTTATGGGGGACAGGCCTTTCAGTTGATGGTGTTTGGTGACGTGCATGTAGGTGCTTTTCGTTGGAGTCAATGTGGTCACATTTTGTACAATGCAATAGCAGATGGTTGTGTCATGGTTGGGAGACACCTTCATTCCCATGTTAGGGGTGCTTAGGTCAGGCATCATGTATACAGTTGTCAGATGACGTAAGTGCTGCCTCAGGGTATGATCTGGCTACTGCTAGTCGCAGCCAGGTGAAGTATGCATCATCCCCCCCCCCCCTTTCTGCCAGGTGAAGTATGCATCATTCCCCCCTTTCTGCCAGGTGAAGTATGCATCACCCCCCCCCCCCTTTCTGTAAGGTGAAGTATGCATCATTCCCCCCCCCTTTCTGCCAGGTGAAGTATGCATTGGTACGTCGATCACCTACCCACTTCACATTTCCATGCTCATGACATTAGACTCACTGAGTAGCCAGGATCTTGGGCCTGCATGTCGCTCCATGTAGCGTGGTATTGTGGAGTTCCTCAGGACCATTGAATCATGGGTTGATCCGGGGAATCGGGCACAACAATGTGTGAAGATCCTGTTGGAGTCACAGACCATTTGCACGTTGATTGAGTGAAATAGTTTACGGTTGCGGTACGCTACCTCCATGGCATGTGGGACCACCAATTCCACATGGGTGCAGTTGATGGCACCAATGCAACCAGGTATGCCAGATAGTGCATGGAAACCCACTTTGGTGTTAGCAATCTCCTGGGCAGACCGTGGCAAGGAGATGTGGTCGTCTGTGTGCTTGAGGAGGGCATCGAGCACTTGGATCAGTGTACGTGAGAATAATGGTTGTGATATGCCATGCAAGTGCCCCACTGTGTGCGGTAGGTGCCTGTGGCCAGGAAGTGAAGCACGGACACTACCTTCAGTGGGGGGGGTGGCGGTGGGTGTTTCAATCATGCTGACGATGTCGTTGTGTATCATATCCACAATGGTGGTGATGGTGTCCCGGTCCAGTCGGTACAGGGTGTGGATCTGCTCAGCGGTAAGGTTGAATGGACTGGCTCTGATGCGTGGGATTGGGGGCTGCCTGCGTGGTGCCACTGGCTGTGCTGGTGGGGCTTGCTGGCCCTGCATTGCCCTCCTTCTCCTCCTGCGTCTCCTCTGTGCAGCCTGTTGTTGTTGTTGTTGTAGTTGAAGTTGTAGCACTTGCATTGCTATCAGGTCCTCCAGCCCCAACATTGCTAGTCCTATTGGTATCATTGTGGAGTGTGACTGGGTCTGGGAAGGGGTTGGGTGTGCTCTTTTTCTACTTCCTGAGTCTGTATTGCCTCCACCTGTGCTGATTCTGTGCACCTGTGGCAGCTGGATTCACTGCACAAGGCCCTTTACGGTTGGTTCGCGATGGCATAATTAGCACCATGGCGGTAAGGTACTTAACGGGCTGGGTGATGGCGTTAGGTGCATGTCCGCTTGGGTCGGCATTCGCGTACCTTTGCGCCATGCCGGTAATTACGGTGTGGGAGGTCGCGTGTGAACGTCCTGGTGCAGTTAGCGGCAGCGTTAACTACGATGCCGCTAATGGCATCGTAGTTAACGGTCACGGGTCATGATCGGACCTAGCGGAAAACGATGGCGGTAAAAATGTACCGCTATCGTTTTTCACTTAGCGCCAGGGTTGTTCCTTGCCAATACACTTTAAGCGAACGAAACGCTTCCAACACTTTGCCCTGCATTCCTTACCTTACATTAGGCCATGCACCAATGAGAACACACGCCACTACCAGTGCCTGTGCACTACCACTCTAAAACAAGAAGCCTTTTAGAAATAGGCCAGGGCAATTTCATCCTAGAAGCCCTAATCGCATACGCACAGTGCTAACTTTAGTTGCAACCACTCTCCTACTGCAGAATCACCCACCACACCAGGCCAAAATCGGCAGCACTAAGGACACAGGTCCATACCCTATCATGCCACTTTTGCAAGACACTCATTCCACCAACACTCTAATGTGCTCTTAGGGCACTTTTATTCAAATAGGCGCAGGCCTAGCACGATTACACTGTCCTAGACACCACCCCCTACCTTGCCCTACTCCATTCCTCCCCAACACACTAGCTTTCCCCACCTCACCATATACCCCCCTCCAAACCGCACCAGTGCAAGGGAGAGCCCGCCATGCACGCCTCTCATTGAGAAAATGTATCATTGCCATGCCCACCAGATCCTTATTAGTGACCACAAGAAAAGCAAGACTATCAGCTCGCACAAACCTCCTATACTCACCAACAAATACTCTGGTCACCCCTTCACGCACCTCCTCACTAACAACCCATAAACCCGTTGACACACAGAACAGTTCCACCTCTACCACCCCTCACCCCCTCAACATGCCTAACACATCCCAAAGAACACTCTGCTCCACCTCCGCCCACCCACAGGCTATCACTACTCAATTCCCCTGCCCTGCCACAACCAAAGACACACTACAAGGAGCCCTACTCAACGTAGGATCTCTTGACGCTCACGCCATAGACGTGCACAACCTTATTTTAGAATTCCACCTAGATCTTCTAGTACTAACCGAAACATGGTTACACCCAGCCTCAGGTCTGCTGCTCTCCTTAGCGATCCCTCCAGATTACACCATACTCAGAGCAGATCGACAGAATACCATTGGAGGAGATGTTGCCATCATCGCCAAAACCATCCACCAATTCAGAGAATGTAAAATGGAACTTTACCAGGATATGAACTCCTATCTCTTAAATGAGCAACTGATCCCAAATCCACCATCAACCTCCTTATAGTCTACAGAGCCGCTAGTTCCACAAACAGCCCTGATATCGACTTACCTCTACTTATTACCCCCACCTCAAACCTAAAACTAAATACATCCTTTTAGGAGATATTAATCTAGGTTTAAATGATGTAACAGACCACAAAGCTACAGCCCTACATAACGCATATAAAGAAATGGAATTCAAGTAAATTGTTAATGCTCCTACCGATACAAAAGGCAAAGTCCTCGATTGGATTCTCACACTAAACACTGCAGTCATGGATGTCATTTAGGGGTCTCCTTTGCTACCCCTGTGGTCTCTCTTGCTGCAAGAAAATGCATTTCTTTTTTTTTCTTTTTTTACTTTTTACATTGCATGTGGCTGTTTGTTTCTGGAGTGGCTGGTTTTCTGATGGCTATTGCCAAATAGCTCAGTGGGTTGATCACTGGCTGTTGTAATGTGTGTGTGATCTGCAGGTTGCTGGTTCAACTCCCAGCAAGGTCAGGTCAGCCTTTCATCCTGGTGAGGTTGATAAATGAGTACCAACACAGGTTGGGTGATATTGTATGCATATTTGTTCTATATGAAGCGCTTAAGCGTAAGTGCTATATAATAACACATCATTATGGTTTGGCCTTGGACGTCTGTTTGCATTTGCAGTGATTCTGTAATATGGGTCTATACGCACGGATATTAATGTTGCATATGGTGATCCATTCTTGTATGGAATGTATATCACTTTACAGTGATATTGTAACCATATATCTTTCCTAGTGTACTCAGAAATAATGCTATGTGATGCCACTTCCTGTTTTGTCGTGGGGTGAAAGGTTGTGGTCCATCGCTTCCTGCAATTTCACATATCGGGGTGGGGTCAAATGACATCACTTCCTGTGATGTCATCAGAGGTCAAGAGTCATGTAATGTCACTTCCGCTACCGCTGGCATTTTGGTGAAATGACGTCCCTGACTGCAGTCACCTTAGAAGGCATTCTTACGATTCCATGGACTGACCATTGCTTAATTAAATTCAACATAATCACGACCACGACCCTACAGTAAACAATAGCATCCCCACGCCAATCCTGGTGAGAAATACACAAAAGCTCACTCCTGACAACCTCAACCCCTTACTTGAGA
This sequence comes from Ambystoma mexicanum, assembly GCF_040938575.1. Classification (NCBI taxonomy): domain Eukaryota; kingdom Metazoa; phylum Chordata; class Amphibia; order Caudata; family Ambystomatidae; genus Ambystoma; species Ambystoma mexicanum. Next base: position 286,060,698 of record NC_090932.1, on the reverse strand, counting down.
GACTATTCAATTCTAAATCTATAGATAACGACAATCCTAATATTATCTCTATGCATTACCACCACTGTGTTACAACAGCTTTAAATGAAGTAGCCCCACTTAAATCCAAGCTTCCTAATTCCAAATGTAGCACACTTTGGTTCAATGATGAACTCATTGAACTCAGCAGGAAAAAAAGAGCTTTAGAACACCTATCCAGAAAAAAGCCCTTACAGAAGTTAAAAAAGAACTCCAGCAACTCTCCAATACCTACAAACTCAAAGTAATTTCCCACAAAGCTAATTGCCTTAACCTACGCATCTTAACCTACGCATCACCAATGCAGCTTCAAGTTTCAAAGAATTATTCTCCATCATCAGAGAACTTGAATCCCCTATCTTACCACCCAGTACAGTTACTGTCAGTAAAGCATTGTGTACGACTATTCAGGACGCTCTGGCTTCCAAAGTGAGTACTCTTCAAAACAAAATCGCCCTACAAAAAAAACTCTAGGTCACTCATCACCACCTTCCATCCTGCCTATCTCTGCTACCCTAGATAAAGTGCCCAAATTCCACTTTACTTCAGTCACCAACGACCAGGTACTGAAAATGATAGCCTTGCTCAAATCCTCCAAATATAAAGGAGACAGTTTTCCCGCCAATATAGTTAAAGACTGTGCCCCTATTTTAGCCCCTAGCATCACAAAGTTTGTAAATGCCTCCTTTATCACCAATTAAATCCCAACCGCCATAAAAGCGGCTTAGGTCAAACCCTTACTCAAAAAACCAACACTAGATCCCACCACCCTCACCAATTACACACCGATTATGACAGTCCCCTTTCTTATCAAAATTATACACAAAATCACATACACCCAAGTTCAAACCCATCTCAAGACAAACCATCTACTAGGAGATAGACAATCAGGCTTCTGCCCTAGACACAGCACAGAGACAGCTCCCTTAGACTTAAAAAATCAGATGGATGCTATCAGGGACTCAGGTAAACTCTGCATCTTACTATTACTTGATCTGTCGGCGGCCTTCAATCTAGTAGATTATACTAAATGATGCCAAACAATAGCAAATAATTTCCACTTTTCAAAGGAAGCCACCACCTGGATCAAAGCATTTCTCTCAGACCACACCTCGATAGTAGCCATAGGAGACAAAGCTGCAGATCCAATCTCAGTCTCTCTAAGTGTCCCTCAAGGATCTTGCCTCTCCCCCACACTCTATAATACCTATACTAAATTACTTTTTGCAGCCCTAGACACAATAGGAGTAATTTATACCAACTCTGCAGACGATACACAAATCCTTATCCCTATCACAGGCAACCTCGAACAGGACACCATTTGTGTAAACAAATTGTACTCTATTATTCAAATATGGATGGCAAATAACAGCCTCTGCTTCAATGGAGAAAAAACAGAGATCCTTATAGTAGGTGCCCCAGTCCGTTTAAGCAAGCTTCACCCAGAGTACATGTCCATCGTCATAGACGGCACCCCAATCACTATATCGTACCAAGTTAAAACCCTAGGGGTATACCTTGAGTCCAGCCTCACTACAGGTAAACATATAAGTGCACTTGCCTCCTCCATGGCTTCCACAGCCAAATTGATAGCATTAAGTAGACCCCTACTCACCCCCAAAAACTCCATCTTGCTAGCCAGAGCCCTTATCCTGACAAAAATGGACTATTGTAATATCCTCCTACTAGGCACATCGACGAAAAACATAAACAAAATGCAATTACTACAAAATAAAGCCCTCAGAGCAGCACTGGGCATAAACAGAAGGGAACACATATCTCAACACAGAAGAGAGGCACACTGTCTACTTGTGCAAGCAAGAATACTTCATAAAACTCTCACCATCACACACAAATGCATCACTGATACTGCAGCCATCTATCTCAGCCAAAGCCATTCACGCAAAACCACAGCCAGAACACTTAGATCCAGTGCCAACACACACCTTACCATACCTCGCTTCACCAATGCTAGAACAGGCAGGTCAATCTTCCCCATAGCAGCACCCAGACTCTGGAACTCACTGCCACCCTATATTTGCAATGAGACCTCTTACCAAAAATTCAAAAAACGAATAAAAACCTGGCTGTTCAACAAAGACTAGTACCCCTATGCACAGCCTACCCAAGCAAATCAACAATCATGCATACCCTACTCATTCATCCATTGTGAATCTAAAATTGTAACTACTGTACGTAACTACCAAGATGTCATTTAAGCCATTTACTTACCAAGATGTCCAATATGCTATGTAACTGCAAAGATCATAAATATGCTTGTAACCTACGTCATGATACCCCAGGGTTTGGGCGTAAAATCAAATGTAATAAATAAATACATAAATAACAAATAAATTTGTAATATGGTGCAATTTTAAAACAAATGGGAACAAGTTTCCTTATATTCAACTCATAAAACAAACACATGTAGGTTAATCCACAAATCAGTTTTTTGAGGTTAGTATAAAGTGACTTGGTGTGTTGTTCTATTATGAGCCAATTCATCATACTGGAGAAGGTGCAAGGTGTGGGAGGCCTGGAAAATTATGAGGACACGTCCAGTGAGTGACCAACATTGTGCATCCTGAGTATGTGGAGTAATGCATCACCATGATGTATAATTGTGGTGCACATCTAGCTGCATTGGAATGACTGCCCTGGTTAACCATGTCATGTGGTGGACTGACTCCTGACCCGTGGACACAATAGTGGATACAAACCATGTGGTGTACATCATTGGAACATGTCCACGTGACACTACTACTCATCCCCCACAAGCATCCCTGAAACATCTGCAACATGATACCACAACATGCAAAGTTGTTTGCTGCATCCTTCATGTGATTGACTCTGCTCTGCTAGACATGTGCATGTGTCCTAAATCCTAGTTACACTTAATGGCATGTAGGGTACTGAATCTCCTTTCACACATGCACATATGTGCTGCCATGCCACATAGACCATCCAAGCTGACACACAACATGCCTTATGGTGTGCCCTGAGTGGGTGTGCATATGTTCAGACTGTACACATCACTGCTGTTCCAATGGCAATGACTCCAGAGGCACATCATTGTGACGCCTGCGTTCTGTTACCCTCCCACACTCAGCCTACACTCCATTAACCCACGCCCTCTCCCTCTTCTGGGTCACTACCTTGTTCCTATCTACAACTCCATTAATGTACTCTCTCCACTTCACAGACCTTGACTAGGTGGTCCTCTTGCAGCCATACATCACATGGGATTATTTCATGTTTCACAAACTTACGGCATGTTCTCATTGTCTCCAGTCCCTGTACCAAGACAATGTTGGTGTGGCATGTGATGGCTGTGGCCTTGAATGTGGATATGTGTGGCTGCCTGTTGCCATGTAAGTCACAGAAACACATGTTCATCACCATTTCACTGGTATTAGTCATCAGTGGGCAGTACCATGGCCCATAATTAGTTTCCTAACGACTCTGTTGGTTGGCAATGTGTCCGATGGCAACATGCCCCGGAGCAGGGGATTTGGTGGCCAGTCTGCATATGCCATGCTCACATTGCTTTTTGCCCGTAGTGTGTGGATGCTGTGTTGACTACTTGCCTTGCATTTTGCTGATTGACAGCAATTCGATACACATGTCTATTGTAGACACGTTGGACATGTCTCCAAATGTCTTTTTTTGTCCATGTGCAGGTGAGGATGCACCAGATGCAGAGGAGGAGGATGAAGAAGAGTTTTTGGTGCACCATATCACAAGTGGAGGATGTGGCGTGACCGGCCATGAGGACCCACTGATGCTCCAGACCATCCTCAGCTGTTCTGCATACTCTTCTGACTTTTTGGACTAAGCGTTCTCTGATGCTGAACCAGATGTCCAGTCCTCAATGCTGGCAGAGGTGAGTGCACCAATGGGTGGAGCAGTAGGGGCAGTGAGTCTGAGGGGGTCAGGTGCCTTCACAAGGCCGGCAGTGATGTCCCCACCTCCCATCTCGGTGGTTATGGCTGCAAGGACACCCTCCCATCGAATGGTTTCTGGTCCTGGGGCAGATGTCCAAGGGAGGGTTGGCAACCGATAGCCAAGTGAGAGCTAATCAAGTTGCACTCCTAATTTTTACACAAGAGTATTTTTAAAGCTATATCCTGAGAGTTATTGGTTTTAAGGTGCGGAGGAGATAAATAACAACCCTGGCATATAGGTTGAAAAATGTACACAATAGATCAAGTTCCCAAATGTGGGAACTCCCGTCCTCTACACTCTATGGATGGCGCTGTAAGGAGTCCTTATATGTTTAATTATTTGTTAAATAGATGTTTCAATAAATTGATTTGTACATAATTGTAGGTAATTTGCTTAGTAACGTATATCCATACATGTATTAATACACATTGACACAGTTAAGCATTTTTAGGAAACATCCATTGAAATGTATTTTGGAACTTGCCCACTTTGGGCCGGACGTTTGTTCCTACACAAAAGGTTCTAAAAGATGAAGTGATTTTTACTCAACTTACCATCTCCTTCTGACATTAGGTGGGACTAAGATCTCACTACCAGTACAGGAGACTGACAATTCTCTCTTTGTGAGGAACAGCCACCATTTTGGAACAATGGAACCTTGTCCATAGATTACTTTAAGAAAAATTATGCAATTTGCCCCTGAAGAAGTGAACTATTTCACGAAACGCGTTGGGCTTCTAATAAATCAATGGATTTTTGCAAAAAATGCTTAACTGTGTCAATGTGTATTAATACATGTATGGATATATGTTACTAAGCAAATTACCTACAATTTTGTACAAATCAATTTATTGAAACATCTATTTAACAAATAATTAAACATGTAAGGACTCCTTACAGAGCCATCCATAGAGTGGAGAGGACGGGAGTTCCCACATTTGGGAACTTGATCTATTGTGAACCTATAGCCAAGGACAGGGGCATCACAGCAAGGGCCATGCTCTCTTGCATCAGGCAGATGTGGGCCCTGCACACACGGTGGGCGTGTGCATGCTGGCAGACAGAGTGGGAGCAGCAGATGGTGCATTCTGCACACCAACAGGGTGATGAGTTTTAGAGGTTGGCATGGATAGGGTGGCCACTTCCAGCACTCGCTCAGCAACACAGGTGGCGCAACAGCTGCAGGTCATGCGGTCCACATGCTGCTCCCACAGACTGCACATGGAGGCCAACATCAGCGGCCAACAGACAGATCTGCAGTGCCTGCAGGCCTCCCTGCTTGCAGAGGGTCAGGCACACAGGGATGCGCTGAGGTGTAAGATGTTGGCCCACAGGACTTCAGTCTGTGAGGAATATGCAGCTAGCAGAAGACTGTTCCACCAGGAGGTGTTTGCATTGGGGCAGACAATCCCTGAGAAACTCTGTGCCACCTGTGACCTCACAGCCCTCAGTCTGCTGGTGCATTCTTCAGTGTAATGCCTGGTGGCTGCCTGTGAGGACCGGACCAGGGCACTGCGTGGTCAGCCTCCAGCACCACTTCCATCTGCAGATTCAATGCAGGATGTCAGTGCCAGCACATACATGCCTATTGGTCCACCATTGCCGTGAGGTCCATGAGCCCATAGAGGGGATTTTTTAAATTCTTATTTTTTATTGGACATGGACGTTGACATGCACCTTACCCCTCCCCCTTCCTGGGTGTACTCCCACCCATGATCCTCTGTCCTTATTTATTGCTCCTTTTTTAAACAACAGACCCGGATGTTGCCAGGTTATCTTTGAGTTGGTGTTTCCAGGTTTCTTTTGTTTTTCTTAGTTTTCTTATTTTTTGCAATTTAACATTTTAACTTGAGTTGTGCAGTTGCCCTCTTAAGGCCATGACCTATGCAGTGGTGGACATGCTGTCATGCAGAGTGAGGTCAACTTGCATGTTTGCATAATGGTGCTCAGGATGTCATGTGCAGGTAACTATGGCATCAGTGTACCCTGACACATGTGTGCTGTTTGAATGGTACTGTACTATGCTTGTTGTAATGTCTTGTCCTTTGTTTTTTCAGTAATCCGTAATGAGGTGGTGACTGTACCCCCGGGGGAGACATCCTGCACCCTTTGACGTCCATGCTACGCATGCCCTCAGCCAGGCACTGTCCTTCCTCTCACTCATTTGGAGGCACAATTCCCAGTGGAGTTGATGTGGGATTTACATCATGCTAGCTCAGTCAGCAGGTAAGCATGAGCACTGTCTTGCATGTTGAGCATGTGTCATTGTTCCACGTGTTTGCTGCACATGGCAGTTTCCTTATATGTGCTTTGCATGCTACCATGCCAGGATGGTTTTTCGAGTGGTATTCATGTCACTGCCTTCCTCCCTCAGTCAACTCAGCTGTGCCCACACCTACTGTGGTGTAGTGGATGTCCTTGCCCATCTCCCACTCCAGACAGTATACTCCCTGATGTGTGTTTCACTTGGCCTTCCCTCTCACTCTCACTCTCTCTATCTGTTGTGCTACACTGCACTCATGGGCAGATTACAATAAATGTCCTGTCACCCTTATGCACCCTGTGGTTCTTTGACAGTGGGTGGTCTCTGCATATTTTCGTCATCCATTCATGTGTTGTTATGGATATGCAGTTTCTTTCTGTTGTTACTATGCATGTCTTTACATTTAGGGGATGTGTCTCTCTGTGGGTTGCCTCGTATGCAAGGCAGGTGGGTACCCTGTGTAGGTAAGTGTAGGGCATTTGCAGACACCTGTGTGATGTTTGGCTGGGAGGCTTGCACTGTGTGTGATCACTTAGATTGACCTGTCTTGTGGGGCACAGGTACTTCTTCATGGGTGAATGTGTCACATGGTGTGGTTCTGGTCATATGTCTGGGCATGGTGTGGTTTCCATGGATTCATGGTGCCACGGGTTGCAGATTCCAAATTGTGGGTGTTCCAGCTGTGTGGGCCTTTCTTGGGGGGTGGTGAGTGGGTGGCAGGGCCAGCGGTTTGTGGCATGTGAAAGGTGTGGATGGTTTTGCCTGTGTGTGTTTCATTGCACTTTGCATATGTGTACTGAGTGACACTTTGCAGCCCATGCAATGTTTGTGGGTTAATGGTTCGACAGCACATTTGGCCTCTCTTGGTCATGGTTCCACATTGATGTTGTGCAGCCCCAGTTATGATCCACAGACATGGCACCATTGAACCACATTTTTGGGATGCTATGTTGTGAACAGGCACACTACATTGTGCTGTTTTCGTGTTTTTACATGCATGTCCCATGCATGCTGCACCATAGTTGACCGTAGTTGGGTGCATGGTGCTGATACCTTCAATTGAATGCACAATTGAACCAATTGTATGCTGTCACATTGAAGTCTGCATTGACCTTGCATGTTTCCCTTGCATCCTACCTTTTGTGTGAATTCATCCTTGTTTGCAGTTTCACATTGCATTGTCATGTCTGCTTATTTCTTCCATGGCAGTTGCCTCGGTGGACAGCCTTCCAGTCTGACATCGGCCTCTGTGACATGCTGCCTGCAGCATGATCATGCCTGGAGTGCAAGAGGTGAGTATTTGTGTTCTGGCCTTCTTGTACTTTGCATCATGGGCTCCCGTGACTCTGTTCACTGCACTGTCTCACTACTACACTGGTGATGGCATGCCTTGTCATGTCATTTCTTGTGTTCTAGTAGGGTCCCTGCTTTTTTTGGGTCTCAGTTATCACCATTTCTGATATATTCTGATTTTCATGCAGGATGTTGACTGATGCGTGTGTTTTGTATGTGCCATCGGCTTGGAAATGGGGAAATGTCACATGCACATTGACTGCATGGCATTCAGGGGATCAGGCAGGGTGGGGGTTGTGGTTGTTTTTCAGTGTGTGTCTTTTGTGTGTTTGAATTTTATGCAGTGTGCAGGTGTTGCTGCATGTGTGCTGGGACACATGTTAATGGTTGTCTTGTGAGCTGTTGTTTGCATGTGTTGCATGTCACTGAGCGTGGCAGGGGTGTCTGTACTTTTTGGGTGCATGGCTGTATTGGCTGCACTCAGTTTGATTTGTTTCATTGTCTGCAGGAACTTCCATCAGGGAATGATGGCTATTTCATGGGATGAATTTTGACTGTCGACTGCATGCCCAGGAGACAGGTAAGATGTGCATTTATCTTGAACCATATGAAATTGCTACATTAGTTGCTGCATGTGTGGATGTGGCCATTCTGGTGTGTCACCCTCTTTGTCACAATTTTCAATTACCTCTTGTTCAGTGGTTCATTTGGGATGGGGTGCATTGTGGTAATGTTGCCAGAAACTATGTCACATGTGGATGCTTATTGCACTGCTTTTCCACACATCACAATACAGACATGTTTGTGCACATCATGCACATTCTCGAACAGGTGTGCAGCAATATGCCATTGTGCTTCTGGGATTTTGGGGACATGTTACTTTTGGAGGCCATGCATTGCTCGCAGCACTGATATGTTGGTTGTTGAGTTTATGGAATTATCGGTGGTTACACATTTGTCAGGTATGTTAATTAGTCATATGAGATGTTTTTTTGTGCCTAAGGGGTGATATCATTCAATGGTTGGCATGGTGGTAGTGGTGTACTCCCTCTTCAATGTGTTTCTTTTGAAAACACCAAATGCATGTCTTTTTAGTTCTAATTTGCACTTCCAAGGCACATGTTCATGGTGGTTTGGTGGGCACAGTAGATTGGCCCATTGTCATCATGGCACCTGGGATTTGGCCGGATCGTGTGCACTCCACAGGGGAAATATTTTAGGTGTTCAGCCTCTCCACCTACCCTTTACCCAGCCATACACAAGGGGGTGCCTGTGTGTGTGGATGTTGGGCCACCAACATGTCCACCGGGACGCCACGCCATGTTGCGACATTGTGCAGGACACATCCTGCCACAATGACCCTGCAGGCTACTGGTGGTGCATATAGCAACACATCACCAGAGTGATCAAGGGAGTGGAAACGTGACATGAGCACTCCAAATGTGTGCTCCACTATGCCCTGAGTCGCAATATGGGCAATGTTGTACCTTACCTCAGCAGGTGTGGTGGGGTTGTGTATGGGCCTTATCATGTATGTTCTCAAAGGGTAGGCACTGCAACTGTAGAGGTGAGAATGGCTGTCATTGGCATTTGTTGGCAGTGTCTATTGGTCTGTGTGCAACATGCATGCATGTGCATGGCCATTCATACTCTCCAATGAGCCATGTGTTGCCATTATTTCCAGCTTCCAGGGCCCGGTGTAGCGGGGACATCCTGAAGTTGTAACTATCATTTGTGCTACCAGGATAGTTGGCATACTCTTCAGTAATGATGCCCTTGGCATCACACACAACCTGAACATTGATGGAGTGCCAATGTTTCCGGTTGCAGTAGATGTGCTCTGGTGCTCTAGGTGGACATAGAGCAAGGTGGGTGCAATCAACAGCACCTAGCTTGCCTTTCTGCCGGTGTTCTGCGCATGTAGATATGCCAGCGAACAGAAGGTTGTGCAGTTATGCATAACAATACCTGGTGTAGGCAGCAAGACTGCGTGGCCTGGGAGATAACACCTACTATGGCGGTGATCTGCTGGAATGACCCAGTGGCCAAAAATGCACAGCAGTGAGCACCTTTTGCAAGGGCCTCAGTGCTTGGGAGCACATGGTGGGTGATGTGAGGTCATTTTAGTACTCCCTGGCCAGGTCTAGGATGATGTGGGGGGAACCTAAACCTGGTCATCAGGCATCCCGAAAAGGCTAGTCCGTGGGGGGAAAATCCGGGCACTGGCCATCCTCCTCCTGCAGTGTGCCAGCATGCTTTTTGCAACAAATGGTGCATTCATTGTGGCAGTATCTGTTCGTTTAATGTCTTGCATGCTTTTTATGGGCATTTGTTAGGGTGCGCATTGATGGTTACGCCTGCTATCGAGTGGCGTGGGTGTGCCTGGTTTGCGCATGCTTTTTCATGACCCGACGTTCCCAGTTCAATTCCATGCATACGTTTATTTTCTGCGCATATGGGCGGTGCGATTGCTTGGCGGTGGAACGTCCCTTGTAACACCCACATTTTCGCTTGTTGTTCCTCATTCTGCATGTTCCGCCCCCTATTTGGGTGGCTGCGCAGGCCCATTCCATCCTCTTCTTGGAGTCTCACGCAAGGTGTTCCTCGAGTTGCAGTGATGTGGCGGACCCGCGCGGATTCCTCACAAGTTCCAGGTAAGCACTGCGCATTGCTTTCCATGAATTGACTAACAGGGATTTGCGTGCGATTTCGCGAGCAAGTCCCTGATTTTCCCTGCAGAATATTCCATGAATCGGGCTCTGTGACTTTAACAAAGTAACGAGAACTTTGTGATTAAAACAAAGTCTAATACTTGTACCTTCGGATATTTGGTCTATTTAGGTACACGAAGTTTGTGATATCAGGACCCCACTTGAGGGTGAATTACACTAAGGAAATTGTGCATGGTGTAGCATTGATACACATTTCTACTCCTAGAGGCTTTAGGTCAGCCTACTACACTGTCCCAAGCAGCACTTACACTAAGTATGGATAAATCCTTGTGTGGCGTATGCTGAATTAAGCCTATAACTTGTACTAGAAATTCTAAATGAACCACAAGACTGCAGACATTCATGGACAGGTAATAATTGAGGCATCATGATTGGATACTCTCCACAGAGCCAATCACGCTTTTTTAAACTCTACTGTGCCGCGGCTCAGCATGCCAAGATAGTAGACATGGGCACAAAACACAACTTCAAATATTCTGGCGCGTGGCAGAAATCTGATGGCAGTAGGCATGCTGCACCATACCATTGGGCGTCGATGCCGCATGCACCACAAGATGTGGGCACGCGAGGGCACTGCATGTGGCGAGAGTGCACAACAAAACAGCACACAATATGCATGGTGGTGAATATAGAGTATGTACAATGTACACAATCCATGAGATAAGATGTTAATGTTGAGAGGAAGTGGTAGGTTCTGTGCGAAATGATGTGGTAGTGACACTTGAGGTCTCCCTATGAGCATGGTGGTAACATTCATGTTGTATTTTGAATACCTCCTATTTTTTTAAGTAGCACCTATGTTGCGTGATCATGTGAACATTGATGGCACAAGGAATTAACCCATATGTAGCTCATACAGTACTTTCTATGTACCAGATGCTTTAAATGTCCAGACTCATAATTCGGCGGTATTTTTAAAAAAGATGAGTTATTTGAAATACCACATTTTTCCCTTTACCAGCATACTCCTAATGGGCATGGTCTTTGGTCTATGAAAATAGTCTTTGTACGTTTTGACTTTTAATTTTACATGGTCCATACATGTAAAAACACGGTTTGCTTATATGAGCATGAGGGACCTTTTTCCTTGTCTTTGAAAGAAGGTCAAGAACGCCATATCTTGGCGTGTGTACACATTAAAATGTGTTGTATATAGAGGAACTATAGCCATGGATCAGTCAGAAAAAGGAGTGAAAAAAACACTCGAACACAGGCCGTGGTTATAAGAGCACAGTGAAGAACTGCGTGTATGCACGTCTATGAAAACCCTTCCTCCCTCGTACTAATTGAAAGAGCGCAGCAGAATGGCTGAGTACAGTGCGATATGCGAAGGAGGATATGGTCGAGGGACACACATTATGAAAAGTATCGATCCAGGAGACGGATCAGCATGTTCGAACGATAATCTGGCAGAGTGACACTTTAATGGGTCCTGAGACTCCCATGTCATTTAGAAGAGAGATTAGCTCATTGTGTAACCGCGCCACACGCAATTAACAGCATTCTATTGCCCAGCAACCAACAATGAATACATGAACGACGGCCTGTTGCCCTCTCAGCGATTTACTGCAGTGCACCAGGTCACATGCAAATAACACGAAATGTAAATCATGACACATCCCTGTAATTTGGTGTTGGGTTATCTCATGTTATTTTTGTACTGTGCTGCGTTATATTTACATTGTTGGGTCGTGTGTTATGCTCGGTTGCATTAAGTTGTGTTGCCTTATATGTTGTTGTGCGCTAGGAAGGAGAACAGATAACTGATGAGCTCAGGATGGGAGCCAAAGAGAATAGATAGTTCAGCGAGTTAAGAGCCTGCTAAGAGCCTGCTGCTGACATGTGTGCAGAGAGTTACAAATCCCAGCGAGGCCACCTAAGGCCTTCATCGATCCAAGTGTGTTAATTTGAGGGCCATTTACACGGGCAATAGTTCCAACTGTTAATATAGTGCTTAGTAAATGGGAATCTGGCATGAAGTGCAATTTAGGAAATTGAAAATGGTAGTCTGATCACAGTTATGGAGAACCCGACCTACCAACCAGATTTAAAACAGTAGAAACAGAGAGTCCTAGCAGCAATGGACCATAGGACTAAAGGTGCCTGAACTTCTCAAAATGTGCCCAGCGGGACCTTTCCCACTGGCTGACTTCTTTCCTCTCTGACCAACCCTCCCGGGTCCAACCTTAGTCCTTCCTCTCCTCTATCCCACTCTCCCCAGGGGTCTAATGTTTCTCCCTGGTTGTTCAACCAATACCTGGCACCTCTTGGCCATCGCATTGCTTCCCTCTGCTCCAACTTCCAGTGCTATGCGGATGACACCCAGCTCGCTTTCAGGCTCCCCTCTGCCACCTCTTCTCCTTCTCTCATACCGGATTGTCTGTCTGCAATCCAGGAGTGGTGTGCTGCTAGCGATCTGTGCCTGAATGCCAGAAAGATGGAGATCCTCCACATCAGCACACCTGCACCCCTCTTTCCCGCCACTCTCTGGCCGACCTCCCTTGGCCCTTTTCCTGCTCCCACCTGTGAGGGTAAGAACCCCTGGGTTATCTCCAACTCCACACTCTCCTTCTCTCCTCACATTTCCGATGTCTCTAAGAAGTCAAACTACCAACTGCACTTCCTCAGAGGTATTCTTCCTTTCCTCCTCTTGCCCCAGAAGCTCACTGTCTCCAGAGTTCTGGTTCTCTCTAGGCTTGACTAATGTAACAGCCTCTTTTTAAATCTACCCGCCTCTTCTTTCCGTCCTCTGCAACACATCTAGAACAGGACTGCAAGACTTGTCCTGGGCCTCAAGCCCAGGGATCGTATCTCTCAAGCACTGAAATCTGTCCATTGGCTCCTAGTGGCTTCAAGGATCAAGTTAAAGACCCTTTGAATTGTCCACACAGCCTTCTGGGGCCTTGGACCAACATATCTCCAGCTTTCTCTTCAGAACTATCTTCCTACTCAAGCTTTTCGCTCCTCCACCTCCAAATCCTTGAGGGTCAGTCGTTTTTCCAAGCAATGGTTTGGGGGCAGATCTCTCTCTTTGACTGGTGCCTCCCTCTGGAACAGCCTCCCTGCCTCTCTGAAACTTGAACAGAACCATCTCCGGTTCCGGAAGCAGCTCAAGACTTTCCTCTTTGTTTCTGCCTTCTCTCGTCCCTGCTAATCTCCTGTCTGATATTGCACTGGCTACCTGGCTACCCTCTGAACCATGGGCTCAGGCCCCTGCCCTCCCAGTTGCACACATGCACAGCCTCTTGGCAACTGTGAACTTGCGCTTGAATCTGCAACCGTACAGCCCCCCTACATGCACCTATCTATCACTAGTTGTGAGGTTAGGAGAGTTTAAGAGTGGGAGCAATCTGTTACATGTTTGTGGAGTTTTTGGTGTTTATTGGGCCCTGTTGTATTCCCTTTTGCCTGTTTGTGTGTGTTCTTTAGGATCCCTTTCTAAACTTCCCCCTGCACCCTTACTCTCTTGTAAAATCACAATGAAAAATCCAAGAAAGTTCCACTTTTATTTTCCACTATTTCTTGTCCCTTTGTGCCATCCCACAAAAAAGTTTCCAAACATCTTTTCTTTCCTGTGTCTGCAGATTGGTGCTTCAGTGTGAACTTGAGAAGTATTCCTGGGTTGTTCTAAGTCACCTTCCCTACTTTGTGTTTGCTTCAGGAACCCTCCCCCTTTATGCGGCTCTTGTTCTCATCCCTTTGTTTGTCTTTGTCACGTGTTTTGCATTTTGCTAATCTTAGCGACTTTTGTGCTTTGAACATTGAGACCTTCAACATAATTTCCTTTTATTTATTGGGAATGCCAGTAGAGAAGATGAGAGCTGGACTACTCCTCAACCTCTAGTGTAGAGGTTGAGGTAGTTGGCTAGAAGGGGTTGACAGTGTGTGAGGAGGGGAAGATGGAGTTTAAGACAAAGCATAAGGAGGGGGAGACTCTGCTTGAGGAGAGGGAGATGGTGGCAGAAGAGGGAAAGATGGCAAAAGTGGAAGCAAATGTTGCTACCAACCTGGACAAGGTTGCAGGTGCTGCAGTCACTCGAGGAGTACCTGCTGAAATTTGACACATATTTTGACCCAGGAGTTGCCAGGGAGGAGGCCAGTGGCAGCTGGTGAACTTTGAAATTGGAGGACCTACATATTTCCCACAAATATCTGAGGGTGACTAAGCTTAGCAAGGGATTCTCAACCAATCAAGGGGAGTTCTGAGGGATGAACCAAGAACATGTTTTTAATAATGGTTGAAAATGGTGCATTATACAGCACACTTTCTGTGAAAAATTGTGCAAAAAGCCAGGCATTTTGTAATCCGTTTTGTTCAATTCTATAGAAGCAAGTTACAAACAGTGCACAGGAGCATTTCCGAAAGCTTTTTCATGATGCCTTTCCCCACAATATATACCAGTATAAAAAACATGTTCATGATGGCTGTGCCCTTATATTTCTATGATGGCTGCACCAATATATGGCAGTATTCCCATTTAAGACCATACTCATATTTGCTTTGCTCATAATGCAGGTAATGATAGCATAAGAAAACATGTCCAGACTGGCACAGCCAATATAGGCCAGTATTGCCACATGCCACAATAAGATGACATGTCCTAACTGGCTGCACCAAAGCAGGCTAGTCTAGACACGTAATGACACTTATCATGTTTGCTTTACCTTTGAAGCCTAATAAAAAAAAATCCACGCCAAAGTAAGAATTTATGGCTAGACTACCTGCACCAAAATATGCCAGTCTAGACACGTAATAACACTAACAATGTCTGCTTTATCATAGATGTCCAGTGGAAAATTTCACGCCACAGTAAGAAAATATACCTGGAATGGCTGCATCAAAATACGCCGGTCTAGCCATGTAATAGCACTTACCATGCTTGATGTATCCCAGATACCCCATAAAACATGCTGTGCCATATTAACAAATCTTCCCCCTCTTGTCACGCCACAAAAATCAGTGACCCAAACCCAGCACAAACGCAAGAACACACACACTCATGCAACATTTACCCTCTTATTCACACACATTCGCACATCATTCACTTGCTCATTCACATGCACACCCATACACTCACTCATTTGCACACCCATACAGCTATCCATACATCATAAACTTGCTGATTCTCACATGTATAAATATATGTATATATACACCCATACCCATACATTCATGCACATTTCTTTGCTTACCCTCATCCCCTGTCTGGCCTCTGCTCCTCACCACATCCCACAAAGGCCCTCTGTCTCTCGCATGTAAGAAAAGGAACCAGGAAGCATAGAGTGCTTCCTGCACATGTGCGGAGGAGCCTGAGCACTCTGTGTGCAATGTCCCAGGCCACCTGAATATACAGGTAGGTGCAAGAGCACCCCTATGGACATTCAATGGCCCATATAAGGCTGGAGAAGTAAAACACCCACATCTTTGCAAGGCCCATCAGACATGCATGCTGGGAAACAGAAACTGTCAAAGAGAAACTTTGTTTCCCTTTGACAGTTAAAGCCAGCACAGGAGTGCTCAATATTTTCACTGATCTAGAATGGCATGTTGGCTCTTCTTCACCCATTTTGAATGAGTCATCCCTAAAGTATGTGGTACTCCAGAAATAATAGGCATAGAAAGCCACAGAGGCATACAGGGTGCAGAGGTGAGGGGAAGTGGTAGTGGTGTTGCAGGAGAATGTAGAGCACCAGGCAGAGAAAATAGAGGTGTTCCCCTCGGAAGATGGCTCATAATGACGAGATTGGGGCAACTAAATTATTAATGCCTGAACATACAGAGGGGGACAGCTCAGGATTTCCTCAAGAGAGAAGTTGGGTCAAAAGACATCACCACCTAGGACATCACCTCCCATCTGGTCATGGCACTACTTAATCTTGGCAGGGGATATGTGTGACGGAATGTCATCTGCTGTTTTTAGAAATAAAATGATATGGGTAATTCAGTTTTGAAAAAGGGAGGCCTGCTAATCAGAACCCCCTTTCATAATGGCCCATTCCATAAACATAAGCTGTGACTGTCTACTGACATCTCTAGAAAATCCCCTAGTGAGCATACTATCCTAGTGGCACGTTAAACTTTAAAATAAGCCATACCTGAGTTTGAGATATGGTGGCTAGCATCTCTCATAATTATGCAAGCCATGCCAATTTAATATCACACATGCATCAGCCCGAATGTTTTTAACATTTTGATATATGAGTAAGAATTACATTTTTGGGTAAATAATCATGGTATGCAGTGATTATATTGAATAGAAAACAACTAATGAAATGTCAACGAATGAAAAAACAACTAATGCCAAAATAACTAATTTTGGAAAAAAATAAAAATGGGGTTGGGAGTGGAAATAGTGGTTTTGGGGATGGGGAAAATAATTACTAAAAGAAGGTGGTGTTTTGGGGGGAACCCCCCAAAAACAACACATTTTTTATAGTTATTTTGGTAGTTTTTTAATTTGTTAAAATGTCATTTGTTGTTTTTTTATTCAACAAAATCACATGTAACCATACTCACAAGTCTTTCAGTGGAAATAGATTGAAGTGGTTTTAGTGTGACATGAAGGCCTTGATCATTTTTCTATGTTTATGTTTTAAATCAAGGACATACCTATTTTGAAGGGTCATGAGCCTTATTGCTCTCAGCTCTTACCTTATTGCATTAAAGCCTTTTACAGTTGTGTTTATTGCCTGCAATAACTCCCAGTGGGATATTTGCAGCCACTTGGCATTCATATTGGCTTGCAAACTGTCAGAAAAGAGGGATGCAAAGAACACTTCTGTTCTGCCAATTTATGCCCATCGGGTATGTCATCATATGCCTTTTACATTTTGTCTGATAAATAGTTGCGAAGGGTTAATAAAGGGGTAGACCTGCACTCAAGTCCCTGATCCTTCAGGTATGGTATACAGTTATCAAAACAAATGTGGGTCAGTAGAACGGGATGACACTAGCTAAATTTAGTACAATCAAATTTTATTCAGTAAACTCATCACAAGAAAAATTCATCTTGATATCGTAAAATCCAATAAAAAACAGTCAATTCATACCATCAATCATAACCACATACAAAACTCATTCAGACATTCAAATATAAAACACCCAAGTGTTTACTACATCAATAAGCATTTGAAATATTGTTACACCAATTATTTGGTTGTGATGAGTTTACTGAATAAAATTTGATTGTACCAAATTTAGCTAGTGTCATCCCGTTCTACTGATCCACATTCTTTTTGATAACTGATAAATAGTTGCTCCTTTTTGTTTGTTCAAGGGTGAGGGACCTCTTATTTCTTAAATGTCTCTTTATCTATGGGAAATCACCAATCTGCATCTCACTCTGGGGTACTACCAAGGCTGGAGAGCTTATCACCACCAGGGAACACAGTCCTCCCCAATTTGGTGGAAGCTTCATGTAGGCTTTTGAACCACAGGCCCAATAGTGGTAGATTAATATTGATGTGCCTACTTTCAAACCAAGCACATCAAAGATGCATTTGTACCCTTGGTTTTTCCCTATTGGGCCCATATTCCTGAAGCATAGTGTGGCATTCTTCAATGGTATTACAGGTAGGGGTTCTGCTTCATCTTCTACCCACATTAGCAATATGGAACCTCCAGTCCATTCTTTGAGGCATACATCATTTGCATTCTGTACAGTTTCTACTGGAACTGTTAGAAGTGATTGCGGCTTACACCCCATCATCCCTTTGGCCCATCCTTCTGAGGTGAACACTTGTCCATATATTAGTAACTGGGGTCTGTCTGAGAACCCAGGTATTTCTTTCTCTGCTGCATTGGAGCATTGTAGCAACGTATGGTCTGTTATCTTGATCTCACCACTATTTGGGCCTTTTAGTGTAGATTGCATCACCTTATTTTTTTTGATTTAGTATCATCCATCATTGCTTTTTTTAAAAAAAATAACTATCCTCATGAGGGAACGTCTTTTTCGTCATCCATTGCCCAGCTTTCTTGAACTTGCCCCTTTGTGGTGCAAAGTGCTAAGTGTATTAGGCAATATGCTGTGTGCAGATATTTCTGTGGCTATGAATAGCCTGTCTGCACTCATGGCACATGTTATGAGAGAGCACACAAAACAGCTTCCAAGAGACGTCTCTCTCCACACTTGGCTCATATGATGATACCACAGGTTATTGGTGACATGGGAAGAATCATCCATATCTTTACTCAGGTTCATTAAGTCATCTAGCACAATTCTTTTTATCCTTTTAATCTGTGTTCTTACTTCAGGGACTCCTCTGGGGTTATTTCATTACCACCGGGTTATGCTCATGTTTACTGGTTTAGCTGCATTATAAATGATCACAGGGCCAGATTACAGAAACATTGCACCAGTGCAAGTGCAAAATTTCACGGTATTATCACTAGGGCAAAGTTTGCCCTATTTCTAAAAACAGTGGCACACACTAGAAAACTACTGCACCATGAAAAGGGCAGTTTGGCATATTAAAAGCACCAGGGCAAAAATTGCCCTAGTGCAAAATAGATACATTTTTTATGCATTTTTACATCAGGGCAAAGTTTGCCCTTGTGCTAATACCAGTCCATATTAGCACTAGGGCAAACTTTCCCTGATGTAAAAATGCAGTAGAAATGCATGTTTTTTGTACTAGGGCAATTTTTGCCCTGGTGCTTTTAATATGCCAAACTGCCCTTGTCATGGTGCAGTCGTTTTATAGTGTGTGCCACTGTTTTAAAAAATAGGGCAAACTTTGCCCTAGTGCTAATACCGTGCAACTTTGCCCTTGCCTTGGTGCAAAGTTTCTGTAATCTGGCCCCAGTTGTCTTAATGCAACACAAATGAGGAAATAAAGACCACAAAATGGCCTGCAAATCTACCGTCTGTAAATAAAGTCTCTCTTCGTGCTAAAAGAGAATGGCCCTCATTACGACCCTGGCGGAGTGGGTTTACGCCAGCGTTATTCGCGGCGGACCCGTCCGCCCTACTACGAGTTCCCGTAGCGCCACGGAACGTTTTCCGCCTGGTTTTTCCGGGCGGAGAAATCCATGGCGCTACGGGACCTTGTTGTTAATTACGCCACCGTATTTTACGGTGGCGCAATTAACGCCTTCCCCACTCCCATTATACCCTATGGGGCAAAAATGGGAATGGGGAAGGGTAGAATGGGGAATGGGGATTTACCGCCCCGCCAAGGTCGGAATGGGGCGGAAAATCCGCCAACCTCCATGGCGCTATCGGCAGCTTTCCGCCGTGCTACGCGGTGCATTTAGCACCGCGATTTCCGCCAGGGTCGTAATGAGGGCCAATATCTAAACGTATTTAGTGGATGCATGCTTCTACCAAAGAAAATGTTTCTAACCTTTTTCTTACCAGCACAACATTTGTTAGTCATATGAGAGAAATGTAATAAAATGATGAATGTTTTTCGATTTTTAAACTTTATAGCAGCTTGTTTCGAGTTACAGGATCCTAAAAGAAAATCATTTTTCACTACGAATGAGAGGAGCCGAACTACGAAAGTTCTAATGCCTCTTTTGACAAGTGTCGGATAAGAAAAGTTCTTGTGCTGAAAAGTTTCTCTTGTCAATGGTCTTGTTTGAGGTCACCAAATATCTGCAGACGGGGGGGGGGGGAGTCACACCTTGGTACATCTTTATGTCGTGGAGGTGGATCCAGGCACAGCGTCCTTCAATTTTTACAGAAGATGGGGAGACAGCTTCTACGATGAATGGTCCCTCGAAGCGTGGTTTATGCCATCTTCTGAACAACAAACCCAAGGTGGGAACCTCAACTTTCACTGATACCTAGAGGTAACACCAAGTAATATGAACAAAAATGGTACCAGGAGAACAAGAGAGACTGAAGAAGGTGGGCAGACAGATATGAAGCTCAAATCGGTATATTCATTTTATTAAGATTTGTCTAAAAAAACACATAGACGCATATTAATTTAATTCATTCTAAAAAGCATTGTACTAATCATACATTCATACATTCACTCTCTAATGCAATATTTAAATAATATATTGACATGCTAAGAAATTACAAAAGCTGATCATTTCATTAAACCACTTCTTTTCCATTGTGCTGTAAATCATTCACAATGTTATTAATCACAGTTCATTCCCAATATATTGTCAATATATTATTTAAATATTTTAGACAAATCTTAATAAAATGAATATACCGATTTGAGCTTCATATCTGTCTGCCCACCTTCTTCAGTCTCTCTTGTTCTCCTGGTACCATTTTTGTTCATATTATGCCATCTTCTGACAAAAATCCTGCATAGTATTCTGTTTCCGGGATAAAGCAGAGGTTGTCTTAATAATGTATCATGGTTAGATTGTTCAATGTTTTCATCTGTGTTCCTCGCACCCCCCTGCCGCATCTGTACCTGAGTGTTGCAGCAGTGAGAAGGGTTAGCAAGTGACCCGTCCAAGTGCCATGCATTCCACACCCGTGCTGGTGCAAACTGTGCCAGCGGGATTGTGATGCGTGAGTAACCACAACACCGTGCAGCAGTCACACCAACAAGTTGCAGGCCCAGTTGGCCTACCCCATGTTGGCATGGCAAATAAGCCATATGAAAGTACATGTCCCCCTAAACTGAAATAGGTGCAGCTAGCCAATCACTGTTCACCAAAGTGCAACACTGCTGGCTGCAAAGCAGCATCCCACAGAGCGATGCCAGTGCCATAGACAAAGCCACCACATCCACTCCTACAAGGTGTGTGCCACCCGGTTATGGGATGTGGGGGCATGAAGGACAACAAGCCTGCATGCTATACATACACTGCCCCAGCATGGACACCTTGCCCTCCCCACACACAGGCCAACGGCCAACTGGCCATGTGTCATACACACATTGCTGCAACCATCCCCACAATGTTGTGCCCACATATAATGTCCCCTTACCAACCATGCCCATCTGCCCAAATGTGTGGGGTGCCACTCTGTACCATAGCAAATGTATCTTGCATGCTAACACATGTGGAAGAACCATACTTGACAAAAGTTCCTATGCCCCCTATAGGCACTCATGCATCACCAGAGGCATTGGAGGAGGATGAGGGGGCAGGACCATCTGTAAGTGGCACCTCCAGGCCCTCAACGTCAGCCACCACCACCACCTCACAAAGGAACACACAGGCTATGCCTAGGTGCACAGACCGCTGTGAGACACTATTCCCCAGCAAGACCAAGCCTGCAGGTGGCACCGCTGGCCCTATGGCAACACCACAGGCCACCAGGAGCACCTCCAAGCCCACTGTACCCACTCCCGCATCTGTAGTGTGGGCAAGAGAGGCCACACCTCCCGGCAGGGCGACTGTTGATTTACAGCCCAATGTCACCACATGAGGAAGGGAGAGATAGAAGGTCTGCCAAAGAGTTCTATGAACAATGATTTGGTGCTACAGGCACAGTCAAGCGTATAATTTAATCATGAAGTTAAACAAAATAATGCATAATTTAGCACAATTTTTAAACAAAAGTACATTGGTAATGCATGTCAAAAAATATATGTATGCATCACATTTCAACGTAAACAGATATACACAATCATAAATGGGTGATTTGAATTCTAACAATTGACAACAAAGTTAGAGATAAACCCAATTGCTTCAGTAATTTTGGCATAGAAACATTTATGAAATCTCATGTAGACATATTTAAACACTGCATAGAGATTATGGGGTGCAGTGTTGTCCTTTGTGCGTACAACGTTTCAGGCTTCGCCCATCTTCAAGTGCAGGACATAGTGAAGCTTCTGAAATACATACATTGATAATGTGTGTTTTAGATAGTAATTCCCTGTAAGGAATGATTATGACACTCTGTTTAATAAGATCAATAGTTTAATAACTGACCTGTGTTCCAAAGAATGGCCCAATGGTCAAGGGAAATGTTCAGTTGGGTCTAAGCCAAACATGGAGGAACAGGAAGTAAAAATCCATATTGGTGCTAATGGAGAAATAGAAGAGGTATTGTATAACCAGAATTTAAATGACCGCGTGTGGGACCAATCGCTCAGTACCAAGCGCTGGGTCCCACACCACGGTCATGTATTTTATTGATAGTATGGTTAATGTACTCACCCAAACAAGTGAGCCTGCCCAGACAATAATAGATGCTGGTGGTTCATACGGTGCAGCCTGTCTGGAACGTCAATGAATTTGTGCCGGACTGATAAAAACCATCTACAAGAAAGTGAGGCACATTCCAATGTAATAATGGATAGTTGTATGTAGCATTGACAGAGTATGGTATGTGCTAGCAGGGAAAAAAGTGCTCACCGTCATTTTACTGTGGCTATGCCCGGAGGATGGGACCCGCGTTGTCTAATAACTTTGACAATTGCTGGACCGCTTTAATTCCAAGGAACCTGTGGGTTCAGATTGTCGGCTATATTAGCAGGAAATCGTGTAGTTGACAAAATAGGGTCAAGTATTTCACGGGCGCAGTGGAGCTGCTTATGTGTGCCGCATAGGCAACATCGTTCCAAAAACAGGCAAGGCTGGTTGCAGCTCGAGCAGTCGTCAAGGAAACCACGGTGGCTGCAAGAGCCTTTTTTATGCTCTCATAGAAAAGAGAAGATTCGTGGAGCGCCATCTTGTAATGGCTTGTGCCCTTAAGGGTTGATGTTAAAGATGGGTGTCAACGCTAAGCATTGCGTGGGGACATCATGAATCAAACAGAGTTGTGTGGATAAACAAATGAATAAAAGTAAACAAATAAAATCGATTGAAGTACGGAATGCAATCGGAAAATAGCAATTATAGTGGGGATGGTTTTTGGGGTGGCTACAGTGTGAATGGTCTATCACTGATGTGTTCAACTATATCCGAGGGGGGAGTGTTGTATGAGGGGGGAGAGAGGGGGTTTGTGGAGTGAGTTGGTGGGGCAGAGGTGCGGGGGGGTTGAAGGGAATACAGTGCCGATTGTGATGCAGGCTCATCACATATCTTTTTAAAAAATGTCATTGGAGGAGTCAGAGGACATGTATAAACACTTTGGATAGGGCTCGGTAGAGAACCATGGTTTCAGGGTGGATTGTCTATGGATTATAAATTACAGCTCATGTCTCAGTCAGCATTCATCCCTCTCGGTGACATTGAATCTAATCGATCAATCCAAAATAATTCACGTTGGTGCAGTTTCTTAGTGAGATTGCCTCCTCTTCTTGGTCGAAGTACATGTTCTAGTATGAAGAATTTGACTTGTGCAATCAAATGTAATCACTTAATGAAATGTTGGGCTACTGGAGATCTTTCTGCTTTGAGTCGGATGTTTGGTTTATGTTCCAACCACCTGGTCTTGGCTTTCATGGGGTCATCCCGATGTAAAAGAATCCTCATGGGCATTTGATCCCATAGATATTTTTTGTGTCGCAAGTGGATGCGTGACATAGTTTGATTTTATAACCATATTTGGATGGGTAATGTAGTTACCCTTTGTCAGGTTGTTGCAGTTGTTACAGGGAAGAGGCTCTTTGTTGTTCTGGTTTTTAGTCCTTTTGGCTGCAAAATCTGCTGCTCTAATCAGGTTATCCCTGATTGATCTGCTTTTACTGTACACGAACAATGGTGGAATAGCAAAGAGTTCGGCTAATGTGGGATCTAATGACAAGGTGTTCCAATGTTTTTTCATGATTTTCTTTATTATAGTGCTTTGGTGAGTGTAAGTGGTGACCTACACCAGATTTTCTACCTGCTTTCTTTCTTTGGGTATCAATCATCTAGTCTCTGCACATTAGTAGCCTGCTCAGCACATTGCTTCACAGAATCTGGACTGTATCCCCTTTGGAGGAATTTGAAGAAGGGCCACAAACCCCTCAGAGTCCTCACTGCCGCCAGCATGCTCAGACAACTGAGCAGGATGTGGATATGCCATCCTATGGCTCCACGGTCTACAGCCCAGAGCCTCTGCACAGCCCCCATACCATTCAGCACTACACAGCAACACCATCCTGCATAGGCTGGATGAGATGGAGAGGCAACAGAGGGAGATGGAGACCATTGGGCACACCCATTCAGAACACCTCCAGGTAATCCATGACTGCCTGACGGATGGCCTCTGCAAGGACCGAAACCCCTTCAGTCATCTCCCTGACCCTCTACCCATACACAGTCAGGGCGGAAGTACTGGCAGCTGCCTCTTCTCGCTTCCTTCCCATGGTTGGCACAATTCTGCAGGTTGCCAGGGAGATGACTGAAGGAGTCTCGGTCCTTGCAGAGGCCATCTGTCAGATAGAGCACGGAGGTCACACTCCAGCAAATCCGGGGGCCAGGGTCAATGCCCTCAAGTTCTATTACACCCACTGAGGGGTCGAAGCAGAGCACACCCAGGTGCCGGTCACAGCCTCAATTGGGTCCCAGATCACCAGGGTCTGGCATGGGGGAAAGAGGCCATGAAAATAATATTGAGACACATTTTGCCCTGAGTAGCCATGCTGGGGAGTTGATGGTGGGAGGGGCGAGGGGGGACAGTTTGCTGGGAATTTGGTGATGGGAGGGGGGATAGTGTGCTTGGGAGTTAGTGTTGGGAGGTTTAGGGGGAATAGTGTGCTGGGGAGTTGGTGGTGGGAGGGGGCACAGTGTGCTGGGGAGTTGGTGATGGGAGAGGTAGGGAGATACTTGGTACACATCATTCTATTAAAACTGTTGAACTTCATCAATGTGAGGACATTCCTGATTGTGTGATTGCTTTGTCTATTAATAGAGGCGAGAGTCACACAGTCGTGCATGGCTTGTGCCATGTCAATGTGTCAGAATAAATTGCTAACAGTCCCTGGTGAGCCAGTCACCCATCGCTCACATCATCTCTGGAAATGCGTGCATTTGCCTCTGCCACAGGCACTGCATCCTCATCCTCTGGGGGTGGCATGTCCATGTCATGGGGTAGCAGAACATTTCTCTTCAGACAGATATTTTGCATCATTTATTTATTTTTTATGTTTTAGTTATTTATATAGCGCTCAACAAGGGCCCATAGGCATAGAGGTGCTTGACAATAAGAAACAACATAAACAAAACAAGGAACATATTGTTCAAAATTCAGAACATAACAAGAGAACAGGGCTTTCTTCAGTCCACGGTTAACCACCAAATAAGCAAAAACATAAATAAGATCAAGTGAAAATATGTAGGCAAATCAACATCAAAAAGAAACAAAGGAATTAAGCAAACTAAAAATCACAGAGAACACCAAGCCAAAACGTTTCTAACAGAGGTAGCCTTCCTTCCAATTGACTGCTTATCTCATATTCGATTAACCCCTTGGCAAATATAGATACATACTTTAAAAAGTGACAGAGTACTGGACCTACATCCCACAAGAACACAATCCCTATTCTTTTGAGCACACCAGTCATCCTACTCGACCCTGCGTAAAACCTTCAGATCAGAGGTTCTAATGATTCCTGGCCCAGTTCTCTAGCGAAGCCATGCCAGCACTTTATTACGGAGAGTCTCTCTAGGTTCTTTCCCCACAGGCTTCTCTATGTTTGTGATGATAACATTTCTTCGAGCCATAAAGAGTCCTCTTATGGTTTTGTCCATTGTAGTCGGCATTTAAAATGTACCGACTCGCAGACTTGAAAAGTAGCAGAATTAGTTTTGCCAAGAGATGGTTGCAAGGGGCATACAGACCTTGATGCAGATTTACACCTAACAAGTTGGGAATCAGTTTGGCAAGAATTATCCATTTTATCCAAATTATGTTGTACTGCAATTATAGGTTCCAGGTCCGTTTGGCAAACACTGTCCATTTTATCTAGATGCTGATGTGCTATGATATGATATGATCAAATCTACCCATTTGCAGAAATCAGAAAAGTTGTTGCATAAGTTTAGCTCACGACTTATATTAGCCCTAACTCACAGCCATTGTGCAGGAGTGCTGTGCTCCTAAGAACTTCCACTGGGCTCCAACAAAGGCTGTAATAAGGGGGTCACCAGTGGCTCTTGAGTAGCCTTCTCCACCTCTTTCCCAGAAGCGGGTATGACCCTAAAAGGAATCACTGGTACCTCCTGATTGAGCTTCAGTAGCAGCCACCTCTAGGGCTTCTCCAGTATTCGCCTGATGAGCTGGGTCAATTATTTCCGATTTCTTACTTGCTATAGGCATGTCTAAATCCAGGCCAGGAACAACCTTATCAAAGATGTCTGAGGAAATATCTATTTTCCTGTGCTGGAGCCTCTGTCTCCTTTGCATGCTAAGTGTCAAGACCTCAGACAGTCGGTTACCATTCAGTGTTGGGGAAATGGCCACAAAACCATGCTCTATACGTGCAGAGTTGGGCACATTCTTTGCCAGGTGAGAGGGTGACTTAATAGAAGCATGAGATCTAGTAGCAGGCATATTATCCTATAAGCCTATCCCTTTCCAGCAATATAAAGTTGTTCGTGCCCCACTGCAGCAAGCAAAAATGCAAACAACTCTGTCACAAAATCAACAGAGGGAATGCACTCCTAAAGAGGAAGTGCTAATCTACGACGCAAGCAGTATTAGTTTACACGTTGACCCCCTTCAGATGGCACTGGAAAAAACTCACAGTCAAACACAGCACGCCAGTCAGGGCAACACAATCTGCGTAACAAGTTTGATATGCCACTCGCTTAAGCCAACGTATACCTGGCTTTGCTAGCAGTTCCCGTCTCTGTAATGTGTCTCAAACCCTGACTGCAGGCCCACTAAGAGGCACCAAACAAGGAACGGCTCAATGGCCGAAAAAACCGGGACAGGATCCAGCCTTCACTGCGCCCCAGCAGAAGCAGCCCACCTGTCTCAAAAAACACAAGAGGAGTCTACAAGCAGGTACAGGGCACAGGAGCCCCAACAGACCCCACTTCAAGACCCACGGGCCAGGGTAAGAGGCATAGACAGGGCAGGATCAGGAACAAAGTCGCGGAGTAGCAACTGCAGGCGCTCGCAAGCCGCACCACAAGCATGACACATAAAAGCACAATTCTACCCACTTTCTCTGGAGCGTACATTAGGGCTACATCAGTACGGTCAAGGCAGCAGAAACGTGCCTTCAGGAGGCCAAAGGTACGCTCGATGCACACACAGGTCCTGCTGTCAGCATGGTTGTGGGCAATATCCTGCATTCTTTGTAATTCACGCACAGGGATCATTGGCCAGGGCAGCTGTGGGTATCCAGAGTCACCTGCATAGAGGGAGGCACAGCCATCAGTCACAGTGCAATTTGTGGGGGTGGCCTAACACAATATCAAGGCAGTAGGCATCATATGCATGCATATGGGGCTTAATTCGTGGCATGTGTCTGTTCATTGTCCGTGCATGCTGTGTCATTGTTTTTACTTCACATGCAACCTGTTCCCTTGCAGCACATGTTATGTAAGACGTCTGTCGGTGACATGTGCAGCTGACATGGTGGCTGTCTTGTGGTTGTGCATTTCTCCAGTGCATGGCTGTGGCACTGGCAGGGTTGATGTTGTGTGATGCAATGTGGCACATTTTTTGCATTGCTTTGAATTGTGCATGTTGCATTGTGGTACCGGTAGTCATGTAGTCATGTTTGTAGTTGCTACTGTATGTGTTCATCAGCTTCTCCATCCAGGTATGTCCAACATCTGCATGCTCCGTGGGCTGTACTGTTATGTTGGTGCAGGAGGTGGTCAGGTACGACTATTGCATTTGCTTGTCATGCCATGCTTTGTATAGTTATTCACATCCCCCCCATTTGGTAAGGTGCTTTGCAGAGCATACGTGCATACAATTCTACTCACCCACTATCCATGTCTGTTGTCCTCTCTGCCTCTCCATGTATCCTGGCATTGTGCTGTTCCCTAAGACCATGGAACCGTGGGTGGAACCAGGTTAGCGGGCAGAGCAGTGTGTGATGTACAGGTTGGGGTTGCAGGTCACCTGCACATTCAGGGAGTGGTTGTGCTTCAGGTTATGGTACACTGCTTTGTGGGCCTGGAGGGCAACCAACACAACATGGGTAAAGTCCAGGGCTGCCTATCACATTTAGCATTTGGGCAATGGCATAGAACTGTGCCTTCATGGCATTGACCTGGGCTGGTGTGGTAGGCAGTGAGATGTGGCGTTGCACATGCCACAGGAGGGCTTCAAGCACCTGGGCCAACACTGCACAGAATGTGGGCTGTGCCATGCCGTGCATCATGGCCTTGAAGTGCTGGAAGGTGCAAGTTCCGCGGAATTGTAGGACGGACACTAGCTTCAGCAGTGGGGGCACAGTGGTCCAGATGTTGATCCTGCTCCCTATGTCATCCTGAATTGTGGTGAGCAGCTTAGTTATGGTCTCCCTTTTGAGGCGGTATAGGGTGACCAACTGGCTGTTAGTGAGGGTCCAGGCTCAAATGAAATTAAATGATATTTTATTTATATTGCGCTCATACACAAGTGTTTCAGAGCACGACCAGGCAAAGGGAGGGGAACAGGGGAGAACAAAAACAACAATCTTACTAGGCCCAGTGACATTAAGAGCACGCAGGTGCATGGGAAAGGGAAAAGAGGGATAACAGAATAAATAATAATAAGAAAAATATATAAATAAATACATAAATAAAGGCGATAAACAGTGGTAGAGCAGCCAGCAAGTGTCAAGTGCTAGATTATTCAGATAGGGTGTATCTAATAAGTGAAGAAGAAAGGTAGGTGGGGGGCTGTATGGGTACAGATACAGAACACAGTGCAAGGGGTGGCCTGGAGGCAGTGCAGGAGGGTGGCAGGGTGAGCAGGTACTTGGGCCTGAAGGACAGAGGGTGGCCAGGTGCACGATACTGAGAGAGAAAACAGATCAGCAAGGGAGAAGAAGGGCAAAGGCAGAAGCAAATAGGAAGGTATTGAGGTGCCTCTGGAACAGGAGATGGTTCTCCTCCAGTTTCAATATGGCAGGGAGGCTGTTCCAAAGGGAGGCCCCAGCCTAAGAGTGAGAGATCTACCCCTAGCTTGTTTCTTTGAAAAACGACTGACCCTGAGGGAGTTTGAAGTAGAGGAGCGAAGGGCTCAAGAGGGGAGGTATTTACAGAGGGATAGTTGAAGGTATTTTGGACCTAGGCCCCATTTAGCCTTGTGGACAATGCAGAGGGTTTAAAATGTAATCCTTGCATCCACTGGGAGCCAATGAAGCAATTTCAGAGCTGGAGAGATACAATCCCAGGGCTTGAGGACAAGGACAAGTCTTGCAGTCCTGTTCTGGATTAGTTGCAAAGGGCGGAGAGTGGAAGCAGGTAGCTTTAGAAAGAGGCTGTTACAGTAGTCCAACCAAGAGAGAACTAGAGCTTGGGAGACAGTGAGCTTCTGAGGGAAGGAGAGGAAAGGCAGAATACCTCTAAGGAGGTGCAGTAAGAAGTTTGACTTTTTAGATGCATCAGAGATGTGTGCAGAGAAGGAAAGTGTGGAGTCAACGATGACCCCGAGGTTCTTAGCCTCAAAGGTAGGGCTCAGAGGAGGGCCAAGGGTATAGGCCTGACCCTGGTGATCCGTGCATGCCTTGCTTGGGCTCTCTTCCTTCTCCTTCTCCCTCCAACACTAGTGGTAGCATGGTGTTGGAAACAGTATTTGGGTTAGCGGTGTGCCTTATGTAGCACTCTAGAGTGGATTGGGATCCCCTGTGGGTTCATTTATGCCACATGTAGGCTGGAGCTAATTTTGCTGTGTTTCCGGCAGTATTAGCACTGTTGTCGATGTTAATACTGCTGTACATTGACTTGTGATACGGCGGTGATTGCGTTTCGTGTTGATGGCACAGATTCCACCATCTGTAAAAGCACTGGCTCTAATAGCACCAGTGGGTTTTACAGTCTGTGGAATTGGTTCCAGATCATGATCCGGTGGAACGGTATTTGCCAGTGCTAATTCAGTTACTGCCCCTTTTAGGGCTAACCACCCAACTTGGGATGAGGTCCAATGTCTGTTATTTCTGAAAAAATGTGCTGTTCTTTTTTTCTTCTGAATCAGTGGCTTTGTTGCAGCGGGAAATCATGTCTGCGACTCTAGTGTGCGCTGCTCTCTTCACCACAGTGATAGCCGATGGGAGTTCAAGTGCGCCTATGAGCCTGCCTACTAATGGCGCATGTTGTACTGGTGTGCTGTCTGTGTGCAGGAAGCCACTCCTATTACAACGTGACAGTCCTGCATGTACTGTTGATGTCATATAGGCAGAGTTGGCGTGTACTGTTACTGCCTTATCTGTGTATACTTCAAGCCCTAATTATAAAATTGCCAACTCTGCTGCTTGTGCTGAGAAATTCACTGTTCATTTCGCTCTTGTCACTGTCTCCAAGCTATTATTACATTTTGCTTTTACCACTGCTGTCCCTCAATGCCTCTCAACCGTGCTCTGATCGATCGATGAGGACCCGTCAATGAAGAGAATTGTCCCTCCTCCTAGTGCATTTTCTTTAACATGGGGTACCTTATGATATTCAATATAGTTTGTGCAATCATGCACCTAATCGTCCTCCTTCACTGGCTCTGCTATGAATCTAGCTGGGTTTACCACTCGACACCTGACACTTTTGATTGAGGGGTTTGATATAATCACCTCATTACCAGATGCTCTCTTTGTTGTTAATGTGCTTTTGGGATTTTCATGGATGGCATATAGAGTCTACTCAACATATAATGTCAATCACCAGCCTATAGTTATGTCGGTGGACTTCTCAATTGTGAAAACTGCTGCTGCTGCTAAATGCTTCCTCACATGGATGGTGGTCTCTCATTACAGGGTTTAAAATCCCCCTGTAAAATGCTAGTGGTTTGTGTCCTATGATATTTTTCTTTGCAAAGACAGTTGTCATTACTACTCCATTTGAATGGGAAAACAATAGAAATCTTCATTATAATCTGGGACCCCTAAAACTGGAGCTGTGATGATTGTTATTGTTGACTCATCACAAGCATCTATGATTTCACCTGTCCATGCTATGTGAATTGTGTATTTCTGTGCTTATTTCAGTCCTTTTTAAAAGTGACCTGACATACATACTATAGTCAAAGACCCATGCTTTACAATAATTACAAAGGCCTAGGAATTGTTGTCATTCTGTCACTGTCTCTGGCCTGAATATTTTCATGATTGCCTCTGCTCTCTCAGGTGGTACCTTCCTTCTTTGTTTAGAAATCAGGTCACCTATAGAAAAGACCTCTTCTTGACAATATTTTCTCTTTGTCCACTGTATACCCTTTATCTGTCAATACTGTCATCAGTTTCACCGAGTCTCTCCTGCATTCTTCCTCTGTTGTGCTAGACACCAATATGTCATCCACATACTGGATGAGAGCATTGTCAAGTTGTATGTTTCCCAAGTCCATCTATAATACTCGGTTGAAGACCAAGGGCGATTCCCAATACCCCTGTGGAAAACAAGTATGTTGCAGTTTAATTCCACTGTAAGTGAACAATGTCAAATATCAGGACTCCTGATGTAGGAGAATTGAAAAGAAAGCATTTTATTTTTAAATTGATCACTGTAAAATATTTAGCTTTCAATGGGATGTTTTATAATATTGTGACTGGGTTTGGCACTAATGGGAATTCTACCTCAACAATATTCCTGTGGGGCGCAAACATCTTGTATGAATCAACATGACCCCCCTGTCATCTCATCTTTTTCACTGGCTACACAGTGGAAAAGATGACAGGGGGGTACACAGCCGTGTTGCACGTTGACTCTGAAGGCACTAATATTCTCTGTCACACTAGGGCAGCAATGGCTTCATAGATGCCAATGTCAGCTTCCTTTGACATGGGATGCTGTCTTACTCAAGGCAAAATAATCCTTTCTTCAGTTTACATTTAGCTGCCTCTACTCTTTTTAATAGCCCAATGTCATATGGACTGCTGGTCCATAGTGAGCTTGGTCCACACACCAAATCTTCCTGTAAAAAGGACAGGACTTTCTTCACTAATGTCATTCTCTGGGGAATCTCCCTGCTCTCAATTCACAGCTGATATGTGAGACAAATATTAAACATCACTTCTTTGAGTCTTCATCTGCAAACAACTTTTCATCTGACACGTCAGTCAACCTGTGTGCCTAGTCAAGTACTATCACTGTGCACCAATTCACTCCTTCATTGTCTATCCCATGTTATATTACTGGTGTCTAGTCAAATGGTCGACAGACAAATGGTCGACACAATTTGGTCGACAGGACAAATGATTGAATTTTTTTTTAGTTATATATATTTTTTTAGGTTTTCGTTTAGGGAAAAAAGGGGTTTTTAGCAGAAAAAAGGGGGTTGGTGGGGAACCCCCCCCAAAAAAAAGTGAAAAAAAAAAAATATGATCATTTGACCTGTCAACCTTTTGGTGTCGACCATTTGTCCTGTCGACCATTTAGATTCGACCAGTTGACCTACAACCATATTACTCTGTCTTCCCTCATTACAGTTGCTTCTAGCTCAAGCACAATTACCTGCCCATCCTTCACATCTGTGGGCACCTCTGGGGGAAATATCAACTGTGCTGGTAACCTCAATATTTTGTCCTGGATTCTTGGGAGCCATGCTAGCAGTATGTGTACTCCATAAAGGAACACTTCTGGGTTGAGTGGCAGCCCCCTCTCTGCCTTCTGACCATAAAATGTCATTAGAAACTCTTGCACTTTCACACAATGAATCGCCGGAGTGGATTATATTATCCCTTGGTTAGTAATGTTTCATTTACTCATCACGTCTCTCCCTAATATATTCACTGGTGTTTGGCGGGAATAGAACAATGGCATGGCTAAGTGATGTTCTCCAATGGTGATCGTTAAGCTGTCTGTAAAATGTAACCTGTCGCCGCCCCCGAAAAAATGTGTGTGTCCATGGATGTACCTGACATTGGGAACTTTCCCTCCCTTACACAAAACAGCATAGCTCCTGTCTCTACTAGGAAGGACAATGTTTTGTCACCTGTGGTCACTCCAACCCAAGGTTGCCTGCTGTATTTGCATTGGCACTTGCTGCATTTGTAGTGGCATTCCCTGCTACGTTTGTTGCATTTGTGGCACTTGTGCCTGATACTGTGTGTGATCTTGGGCATAATACGCTGGTGGCAATAAACTGTATGGTGGGGGATATGCTGGCCCCCCTCTTTTGTCTGCCTGCTGGCAATTCTGTTGCATTCCTCCCCTTCCTCTGCATTGACGTGAGATGTGCCCCATCTTCCCGCATGTCCAAAATTGTTGGGGCTGTCCTCCAAATCGTGGTGGCCTTCCATTAAACTCTCCTCCTTGCTGCACTTGATATCCAAACCCTCTACTTCGAGGTGAAAACCCTCAATACCGGGGCTAATAGTTCTATTCCACCCTCCCTGCAACATTTCCATTGGGCCCTGGCTGCATCTGCTGTGATTCCTGCATGGATTGTTTTCTCCTGTGCTTTTTAAAATGGTCCCTTTCATCCTAATTTTTGATAACTTCTTTTGCACTAGCTTCGCTTCTTCTATCTTTCTATCTTTCTCTTGTTTCAATCTGTAGTGATGAACAATATTTCACTGTATCTATGGTCACAGTTTTGCCTTTATAACAAACATGTTTTTAATTGACTTTGAAACTCTTTGGGGAGTCCCTGGATCAAAATGTTATAAAATATTGTGATATTTTTGTCCCATGTTTTCCATGCCTCTAATCTACACTTCTCTTGAATGTCCTGTATGTATGCCGCAGGGTCTTCCTCAGGTCCCATTTTCCATTGTCATAATTTCCCCTATGTCTGATGTATCTGGATAGTGTATTCTCAGTGCCCTCCAACATCGGCCCTACAAATATTGAAAGGTGCCCCGTCATGTTGTGTGTTTTGGGCAGTCACTCGAGGATATCCTGCTCATTTCCAAAGGTCCTCGGATTGCTCGTCCAATATAGCAGCAAACAAACTCTTTGGGCCTCATTACGAGGCTGGTGCTCCTGTAATGAAGGGTGCCTGTACGGGACCGGCACCCGTCATTACGGGCCGCCCTATTGCGAGGTTCCCTTGCGGGATCCGGTAAGGATGCCTGGTAAAACCAGGCGTCCTTAGTGGGTCCCGCGAGGGGACCCGGGAGCTAATAACGGGCCTGTTATTAATGGGCTGCCTCCCCATTCCGAATGAGCCCTATGGGGGCTCAAATGGGAATAGAGATGGGTTTTTCCAATGAGGATTTACCAGGTCCTCCAAGGTTGGAATGGCCCGGTTAGTCCTCATTGGAGGAACCCGGTACTGGAACCCGGTATGGAGGCAGCCATGCCCTTAACAAGGGCATGGCTGCCTCCATACTCGTAATGAGGCCCTTTATGTTACCTGCTACTAGAGTCATTCCAGCAGTCCTTCTCTCTAATTTCATAGATCAATTTTCCTGCAACCAGTGTGAATGATGGTAGTTTATTAATCAAATTATTTGTGTCTGTCTGTGACCATGGTAAGTATTGTGCTAATCCTCCCCCTTCTATAATAGGGGGAATCGTCTCATCCCTGTGCCCAGTCCCAGTGCAGCTGCACCTCTTGTCTTTGTCACTACCTCCATCGTGCTAACTCTCTTCCATCCAGGTACATTTCTGACTTTAGCCACATGCAGTGTCCTTCTTCTAAGCTGTCTAAGCATCCCTTCGGACGCTGCAGATACTTAGTGGGTTCTGACCTTATTGCTGGTTCCTCCACTTTTGCCCAAGTAAATCCTCTTCCTAACTAGTTACATGTGGATGGGGATTGTGCTGCCTCCTCCTCACTTTCATTGTCTTCTTCATCTTCAAACATAGTATCATCACTTTCTGCGTCTTCTCTGTCCTCAAAATGTAATCTCTTAAGAGAACTGGTCCTGTAGGTTCTGCTCATCACGTCCTCTATGATATTCCTGCCTTCCTATGAGTGTCCCATTCTCTAGTTTTCTACTGCCTTGATACCCTCCTTCTTGTTCCTCTCTAAACTGTAACTTCTTCTTCCTCTTGATCCAACCGTGCATGTCTGTGCATAATGGCATCAACTTCCTTATAGCTTTTCTCTAGCTCCTTTCTGTTTCCCTGTCTTCATCTCGCTGCTTCTCTCTTTTCTTTGCGTCTTCCTTTTATTTCCACCTCCTTTCTCTTTCTCTCTCTGAAATGGCCTGTCACATAATAATCTCATTAATTTCCTTTCGCGGCATCTCCCTACTTCTTTCGGCATCTTGCTTTCTCTCAATTTCTTCCTGTTTTTCTCTTTCTCTTCTCTGTTCTTCCCTAGTCTGCTCTCCTTCTCTCTTCCCGCCTCTCGTTCTTTCTCCCTCTCTTTTCGCAATTCATTTTTTCATTCTCTTTCTGTTCCCTTCTTTGTTCCCTTTGTCTTGCCTCCTCCATTATTATCTCTTCTCTTCCTTCTCCTGCCTGTCTCTAACTTCCTTTGCCTTCTTTTAGAATCAGTTATTCCCTTTCCATCCAGCTTGAGCATTATTTGTCCTCCCACCCATTCATTGCATACTACAGATGTCTCCAAACTGTCCTTTTGCCTGCAACTCTCTTTCTGAACCTCTTCCTCTGCTTCTGTCAGCCTACCTTGTAACTTGCAGCACTAGTCATACTCTACATGTGTGGACGCTGCTGTTGTTTATTTATTTCCTCTCTGCTTACAATGTCTTTGCTGCTATAGGCTGGAGTCACATATGTGGGATTAGTATATCCTGCCTCTGCTTTAATACGTGCAATGGGTATAATCCTGTCTTCGCTCTGGGGCTGAGGAGGAGGAGCCGTGGCTGTCGTGCACCCTTCACCATGCTGATTAAGCATCCACTCCTTTGTATTTGGCTCTACTGTCTTCTGAATATATTTTCTATAATTCTAGCATACCTAACCTGTTCTGTAACCGTTTTCCATTATGTGCAGCATGTAAGTAGGTACACATGTGTTGCACTACTGCCTTTCAAATTAGTGCCTTCTTGTTGCCAGGGCATACACATCTTGCCAGCTGTATCTTGAACCCACTCAGTAAGGTACTTAACGATGTTGTCCTTGTACCAGGGTAATTCTTTACATAGATGTGTTATTGGGGTATCCCCCATTTTAATACTTTTGCACACAGCTTACCAATACTCACCAAACCTTACTTTAATTCTCGTTCACCCTTTTTCACCCTTTCAAACTCCATCCCCACAATTCTTTTCCACCAGTTTAATACTTCCTGCATTTTCTCTGAGGCCACGTCACCTAATCCTTTTGACTGGCCCCACAAAACACCACTCTACCTTCAACCAGCCCCACCTCACTGCTCTTCAAGCCTTCTAAGTGTCCCCATAAATGCCACTCACACTCTGAGCAACCCCACCTTGCTGCTCCCAAACCGGACCACACCCTTCAGTCTACACAACCACTTTACGTCCTCCACAAATACACAAAAATCCACTTCTACACAGCGTTAGCTATCTTACAACATGAGGCTGGCGTAAGCAATCACTACAAAAAAAAATACAATACAATATGGCTGTCTTCCCATCTCCTGGTGAGGTTATCCATCCCTTTTCTTTTTTACCCCGTAACAAGGTTTACTATGTAGTCTTTCCTGGCCTCAGCCAGAAGCTATCTATTTTGTCTCTTTCTTATTTGTTTAAAGTATCATGCAGTGGAAAATACCAACTTTTAATACTAACTTCAGTCAAAAATTCCTAAAATCCAAAAAAATAAAATCAAGATAGCAGAACATAATATAAAATCCCTTAGCGTAAAATTCATGAAGCGTTTTAGTCACCAAACAACACCCATGTCAGAAAGGTGCCGGAAACAATCCTTACTCAAGACAGTAGATTTAGTATAGCCTCTATTTTCCTCCATAACATGGAGAAATAAATTATACTGGCCTCATGGTTGCTACTCATAGACGTATCCCACATTTCAGTGTTAGAATAGGGCCCCGTTAGACCATCAGCTGGTTCCTAGTAGAATCGCATGTAAACAAAAGGTGATTGACGGCCTTCAGTATGAGTTCCCCAAACAGCCGACAGAACCTATTATCTCTGAGTATCTTGAGCCAAGCACACACTATCTCCAGTGTCTTCACGAGGTTACATTTTATTTTGAGATAATCTCATACCAAATCGTTACCCACAAAGTGGGAAATGTATGCTGGCTTTACTGCCCATTCCTGCGCATATTCCAAAAAATCAGAAGCAGTGTTTTCGTTGTCAGATTTACAATGAACTGCTCCTTGTTAATGCTATATAGAATGTATTTCATCGTTTTTTAAAAGACATGATGGCGGTAGGTATTTAACGTTACCGGTAGTGGAATACCGGTAACGTTAAATGCCCATGCGGATTACGACCCCGCTAATTACGGTGCCACTAATAGCGGTGAGTCCATGTGCGCGCGACCCGCCAACCCGTAAATAATGACATGCCGCTAATAGCACACCATCACAAGGCTAGTGCACACGGCAATAGCGCCATGGTAAATACCCCAAAACCTCTTACCGGCATGGCGGCAATACCGCCATCGCGAACCACCCGTTAAAAGAACTAAGCAGTGTCAACACCTGCCACAGGTGGCCAAAATCAGCACAGGTGGAGGCAATGGAAACTGTGGCTGCTCAAAAGAAGCACACCACACCCCTTCCCACACCCCTTCCCACACCAATATGGTTCCAATACTGGCAGCATTACATGGCCTGGAGGACCTGATTGCAGCGCTGCTGCTACAACAACAGGCTGCACAGAGGAGAGGCAGGAGGAGGAGGAGGGCCAGACAGGCACAGCAAGCACCACCACGCCACCTAATCATACCACAGAAACACCCACCAATTCCCCGGATCAGAGCCAGTCCATTTAACCTAACACCTGAGCAGATACACACCCTGTACCGTCTGGACCGGGACACCATCACCAGCATCGTGGACATGATACACAATGACATTGTGAGCCTCATAGATATCCGAACTACCATCCCCCCTCTACTCAAGGTGGCAACACTGCTCCACTTCCTGGCCACAGGAACCTACCAGCATTCAGTGGGGCAGATGCATCGCATCTCCCAACCAGTATTCTCACGCATACCGAACCAGGTACTCGATGCCCTCCTGAAGCATGCACCCAAACACATATCCATGCCACGAACTGCCCAGGAGATTGCAAACACCAAAGTTGGCTTCTATTCACTGGCAGGCATCCCAAGTTGCATTGGGGCCATCGACTGTACACATGTGGAATTGATCGTCCCACATCACAATGAAGTAGTCTACCGAAACAGGAAGCAATTCCACTCCATCAATGTCCAAATGGTATGTGACGCAAACAAGATAATCACACATTGCTGTGCCCGATTTCCAGGATCTACCCATGATTCCATGGTCCTCCGGAACTCAACTATCCCCCACTACATGGAGCGACAAATGGGACAACGTTCGTGGCTACTTGGTGAGTTCCAGGCCAAGCACATGGCATTGTGATTGGGGGGGGATAGATAGATACTCCAACTGGGTGTGCATTGGGGGGGTAGATAGTGTAGGGGAAGAGTGGTCCAAAAGACCCCCCCTTTGCCTACACCTCCACCCCAGGTGAGGGCCATGGCTCATCGGGCGTCCCCTCCTTACCACCAGGGCCCAGGTGGTGGATGGCTCACCTGCTGTAGACATTGCCCGCACGTATAGAATTTAGCTAGGCCTCAGAAACCATTTTGTCTACTTAAAATGGTGTGAGTTCAGCGCACTGTAGCGCGGCCCCCACCTTCGGAAAGTTTCAGTTATCCCTGTCGCCGCGGCACCCTGCCAGATCCGCTGCGAGCCCGTTCCCACGAACAAGACGGACATGAGCTAGCGTAATACACTAACATTGTAACAGATCACCTTCCGCAGTGTATCATCGCTCCCAGCATGACCCGGCCAGCAGGCCTGGGCAATGAAAAGAACAGTAAAATGGTCATCAGATGGCAGAAAGTCTCTACATATTAATGCCAAGACCACTTGCAAAGTATGCTTTTCTCCACAAAATCTCTTATATTACAAAAGCCTGTAAAATGTATAAACATAAGAAAGCATGCTTCCATGATATAAGCAATGGCGAACCCACACCATTGCAGTTGGGTGCTAATAATAAAGGAGCGTTCCAGGGATCTATTTGTTACGTGTATCACTGGGAAACCTACCCTCCATGGTTTTGCGCCATAACTGAGCTAATGCTGCTAGAGTACACGAGAAGCCATACTGTGGACTCATGTGAAGGATGCACGAGAATGCACGTGTCATGTGTGTATGTCTAAGCCCCTTATGTGCCACCACCGTCACGTACAGTGGCGGGTCATTTTCTATGTACTCCACCAACCCGACTACTACCTCACTTACTGCAAATGTATATGCATATAACTAAATACTGTAGTTGTTAAAACATAGTGTACGAATACGGTGCTCAGACTGGGTATAATCGAGACACATCCAGCAAAGTTGAAATGCATGTTTTAAAGTGATTTGAATAAGTATTATAGAGTGTTCAAATGTTTGTGATGTTTTTACCTAAAGTCGGCAACACATGAGGGAGATACCTTTGTGAATACGTGCAAGGCCATTCCCCCTCCCACCCTGCGAAGGCTGCCAAGACATGAGAGCAGAGGCCCGCGCCGCGCTGCTCCACCTCCCCCAACCAGACTGGAGCCGCTTCAAAGATTTGTAGCCCCCTCTGCAGCACCCAAGGCCGTGGCCCGCCACCTGCATTATTTACAGCACAGCAGTAAACCTCTGCCTGAACACACACTTCCAAAGGCGCCCCCTCGTAAACCCCATAACCCACCGGATCATCTTAGACTTATGGCCCTGTGCAATCAGGACACCCAACACTGTGACAACACACAGCGGCACATCCATAACAACTTCTAACAAGATAGAAAGACCTGTACCGCCCGTCCCAGGCCCTGAAGCTTAGCACCTCGACCTATGGCCCCGGTCAACAGGACACTGGTAACCATGTCCTGACGTATTACCATCAGACCCCTCACAAGGTGCATTCCTCCTGTGTTGCATTAACCTGTAGAATAACCTATTGGAAGATTTACTAAAGAAGATAATATTGCAATGACTGAATGACTGCGGTGTGCATGGCCTAGGGCAAATAAGTCAGGAAAAAACATTCATCTCTGACACTGGCCGCGATGGCACAACAACACCGCCCGGATGAACTCAGCCAACCTGCCAGGCCCAGCCCAACCCACGAGACTGACCAGTGACGTCTTCCAGCCAAAGCCAACCGCATCGCAGCAGCACCTATAGTTAGTCATCGCCACCCAATCCCATCGAACTTGTGCCCCCTTTAGTATGTAGGTTCCTATGACGTTTTTTGTAAATATATACGCCTGTCTTTGCTATTGTCGGACAGAGCGCTCTCGGAGGTTGCAGAGTTCTTTGCATGCCCTATTCTGATTGATAAACTCCCATTTAAGCTCACCCGCACTCTGTCCTGGCTTTATTCCCGATATTGGGAGAGTCCTTCATTGTCTCTCATTGCGGGGAGGATCGTGCTGGTTGGGGACACTTGCCTTCAGTGGTGACCCCGAAAGCGTGATTATTATTATTATTATTATTCTTTCCCGACCTAACATTACCGTCCCTTTTTGGCACGAGAATCTCCGGTCGAAAAGGGATACGCACGGTGAGCCGGCTCCGGGAGGCTGCCCGCCAACGGCGACCGGTACTCTAAGAAGTGCGCACTCAATAGAGAGAGGGTACGGGATCCCGGTTGAAAAATCCCCTTTGAGTACCGCTCGTCGGAGCCGGGGCTGACTGTTGAGCTGACGGCAACACTGCCTGGACGGACCCAGTTTCGGAGACTATCGGTTCAAGACGGGCACGTGAGTATTGAGTGCGAGCGATTGTAAAGGGAGTGGGGAAAGAAGTGTAGGACAGGGAACGAAGAGGGGGTACGCTGATCTACTAAGGATCATCCTAAAATTTCCTTGCTTTTTCTTTGCATATGGCCATTAGGATTAAGAGGTGAATAAGAGATAAAAGTGACGGGAACCTAGCTCCGAAAGGGGGTGGAAGGCGGCGCCGCATAGTGCTATCTTGACTAGTACTGGGAATATATGAAGAAGTGGAATATAAGATAAAAGTGTTCAGCAAAAGGGGGCACTGAGAATATATTAGTGACCGCTATTACTTCCTTCTTTTCTTTTCTTTAGGGGTAGGGGGAGAATAAAAAGTGAGATTAGCACAAACTTAGGGAGAAAGTAAGAGAGAAAGAGTCCTACTAGAAGGGGGAAGAGCAGGCCAATATATATATATATGCGCATCCATATATCCAAGTAAGACGGACAGGGACAGCCGGCTAGGGAGGAAAGGGAGGGCAGCTTGAATTGTGAATAGAGTGTTACCAAGAGGTGTGTGCACCTCGTATGTGTCAGACGACAATTTGATGTTGTGAATGTGTAAAA
This sequence comes from Ambystoma mexicanum, assembly GCF_040938575.1. Taxonomy (NCBI): domain Eukaryota; kingdom Metazoa; phylum Chordata; class Amphibia; order Caudata; family Ambystomatidae; genus Ambystoma; species Ambystoma mexicanum. Next base: position 286,019,126 of record NC_090932.1, on the reverse strand, counting down.
CGGCTATAAATGTATAGTAGTTAAATGGTCATGGTAAGTGTGACCGGATAGAACTTTTTGAAGACAAAAATGACACGGTGAAGTGAGTGGGTACCTTTTTGATTTCCGGGTTGATATTGTCAAAATAAATGATGGTTTGCTCTTGTATGTGCCCCCCAAAGAGAATAGAATAGAAACTGTGTACAGCCAGTTTTGTATTGTGCAGGCAGGGGGAAGAGCACAAAGGAGCCCATTATTGAATGTGAAGTAGAAAACGAAAAATAATATTGATAATACATCTACATTGTAGTTGCAGACACACAGAGACACACAAGTACTAGGAGAGCACAGAGATGGGGGCCGAAACACCCTTATCACATATTTGTAAGAATCTACCAGGGTACGCGGAGCGGATTAAGAAATATCACGATCAATGGATAACAGAGCTGAAGGGAGAGGGGCTACCCCAGATATGGCCAGAGGGAGGGTCCTTTGATAAAAGTGTTCTGGATATGGTGGCCACATGCATTTGTTTGAACTACAAGGGGAAGCACTTGCATAATAGGAGGGAAATATTGGATCTCTGGAGGTTATTTGAAGAGATACCACCGCCTAAGGCACCACCAGTAAACCCTGACCTACCATCCACCACAGACAACCCACTGATGATACCGAAAGATACTAAAGAATTGTCAAAAGTAGAGCCACCAATAGAGGTAATAAGTTTGTACCCGATATTGAACAAACCTGTGCCCGCAGAGGGGTACAGTGACCCCACTTATGTGCCTCCCCCGACAACTACTACACCCCACCGACCAACGGCACCCCCACCATATGAAAGTACAAGGGAGCGAGCCCAGACAAGTACACAAAGGGTGGACATAGAAAAGCTAACAGATGATTTACAATCAAGGCTCTCAATAGCGAAAGATGAGCTCTCAAGGATAAAAGACATATGTGAACAAACAGCACTTAATGCTGCAAGATCAGGGCGCACGTCTAGAGCGCCGAGTGAGAATAGAACACTTGAAGACGGGTGGAAAAAAGGTGAGATACTGTTCAGAATTGAGGAAGAACCAACACGAATAATTGAAGTAGGGGCACGAGAGGGAGGTATCGATAATGAAGAAAGGCCTATAGGGGATAGAGAGGAACTACTATGTGATATAAGGGACGATGTAGAAGAAAGCGACAGGTTGAGCATGGCAATGGGAGGGGGAAGTGAAGGGGTGGATGGTACATGTTCATTGCGAACACTGGATGATGAGTGGACGGGGCGATTAAGGAACAGGGTGGGGAAAATGGCATCACTGGGAACATCAGCAGCCAAAACAGGTGTAGATGCAACGACAAAAGGAAGGCTACAGCTCCCATTGATACATAGGGGAGGAGGGAGGCCGAATTATATCCCATGGGCTCAGATGGATAAAGCCAATTTATTAAAACTATTGCCCCCATTATCAGGAGGGGCAAGTAAGTGGATATACGCCTTTGAGAAACATACTGCCGGGGTACCCTTAGCAATAGGAGATGTGAAGAGCTTGCTCGTATCAGTGGGCGATCAGGCTGAGAGAGTATGGGTTAAGGCCGGTTTCCCGGGAGTAACATTAGACTGTGACCGCCATGATGGGGCCTCCTTTAACACAGTGCGTGCCAGGGTGTGGGATGCCTTACGCGAAACATTCCCAGATACGCCAGACTTACAGTCAGTAATGCAGTGTACAATGAATGACGGGGAGGAGGCTATGGATTACATTTTTCGGGTCCAAGAGATGTGGAGAGCAGAAACAGGCACGCCCTGGTATCAATCGACATCTTTATTTTACTTCATTATAAAAAGAGGGCTCCCAAAGGAAGTGCAAAAGGCGCTTGACAAGATAGCAGGTATTGAAGCAAAGGGATGGCCTGAGATTCAGAGCATAATAGTACACCATTGTAAGCGCATAAAGGAAAGGGAGAAGGAGGTGGCGCAGAAGAGATTGGCAGACGAAGCAAAATTAGTACAGACAAAGTTGGTGAAGGTTGCAGCAGCAGTAGCCGCGCTCCCACACAGCAGGGAGGGAGATGATGAGGAGGAGGGGCTGATAGCAATACAAGGAAGGATGGCAACTAATTGGGCGGGAACAGGACAGCGGCAGTGGAACGAGCAGGAGCAAGGCGGAGGTCCGCAGTGGCAAGAGTGGACCCCTCGAGGGGGACGAGGTGGGTACAGGGGCCGAAGAAGAGGTGGACCGGGGTACGGGGGAATGGGAGGAAATGGATGGCAAGGTCCTAGAGGTGCACAGGGAAGTTGCTGGAACTGCGGGAGATGGGGGCATTACTCCAGAGAGTGCAGAAGCAGACCCAACAACGGGTTCCAAGAGGTAGAACAGTATGGCCACCCTCACCCGGGGAGCCCATATGGTCTTCCGATGGGACAACAGCAACCGATAAACCCAGGCCAAGGAAATAATGAGCAACAACAGAGACACCAGTATAGAACACAGGGCCACCTACAAAACAATGACAATATGCAGTATACGCCAGGCAACCCTTTTGCGACAACAGCAAACGGGGCCCCCGCACCCGCACCTTATAGCGGCGTATCAGTGGTTTCAGGGAGTGTCTTTAATGAAGGGGGGCGATGAGACACCCCGCATAGGACAGCCCACAGAGAACACTTGCGTGTCCAGTTCTATCTACCACCTACAATGCAGCAGAGGAACCATTGGTAGGGGCGCAGATAGGAGACAAGCAGTTCATATTCATGGTTGATTCGGGAGCGGAGAAATCATGTATCAGAGAGGGCCGGTTCCCGTTATCTAACCGGAAGTTAGAGACGCAGGGGTTCTCTGGGGCTGTAATTGAAGTTCCTTACACAGAAGCTTTGGATGTAACAGTGGGGGGTAAAACTGTAAAGACACCCTTACTGTATGACGAACACTCACCAATAAATTTGTTAGGGAGGGATTTCCTGAGTAAACTTAACATGACCATATCATTTACCGAGAGAGGAATAGTGTGTTCTACACCCGGGATATGCCCCTTGCGTGCGATGTTGGTAGTGCAAGCCTACACAACCACACAGGAAGTACGAGGGCTGCCGAAAAATGAGGAAGTGTTTATTGAAGGGCTAAAAACTTTGGCCCTCATAATTCCAGAACTAAGAAGAATGGACTGGAGGATCCCAGCGGAGTTCCTCTTCCGCCCCATAGTGTGTCCCGACACAGCACCAGGATCAGTGGTATCATTAGACTTGCATGCTGTACAGGTGTCAGCGAAAAGGATCGCTGCGATTGGAATGGATATGGAAGGATGTGAGTGGCGTACAGTGCTGTGTACAAATGCCAACATCGCCCTACGAGAGTTAACAGATGAGGATCTCTTTTCAGACACAGAAGGGGATGGTGAGATAGTAATGGAAATAGCGATGCCCTGTGACATTTTGATTGAAGCCAGGGAAACCCCCGTCCAATTGATGGCAATGGTGGGAGCACCGCCGTCATTTTTTTATGACGACATGAGGCTCGTACCAAATAATTTGTGGACAACAGGCCCCCATGATGTAGGGCTGTTGCACGGAGTACAACCTGTGGTAATAAAACTAAAGCAAGGAGCAATTTTACCCCGAGTCAAACAGTATCCATTGTCCCGTGAAGCTGAAGAAGGGATAAAAGAGACAATAAATGCACTACTAGCACAAGGGATAATAGTGCCTTCAAACTCCCCATGTAACACATGTATTTATCCAATCGAAAAAGCAAAAGGAGGGTCTTGGAGGATGATACAGGACTTACGCCCCCTAAATGATGTAATTCAGAAGGAGTTCCCTCTAGTCCCGAACCCTGCATCCATACTATGCAGCATCCCGAAAGTGGCATCACATTTCACAGTAGTAGACTTGAAAAACGCATTTTTCTCAATACCCCTGGCTGAAGAGAGTAGACACCTTACAGCATTTACACTGGGGGGTAAAAGATATGAACACTGCAGACTACCGCAGGGATACTGTGAGAGCCCGAGCATATTCAACCGCATATTGCATGAAGACTTGGGAAACCTATCAGTTGAGAGTATGATTATTCAGTATGTAGACGATTTATTAGTGTGTGCACAAGACGAAGTAACATGTAGAAAGGATTCAACAATGCTCCTGACTCTACTGGCCAACAAGGGGTACAAGGTAGACAAGGAGAAGTTACAGTACTGCCTGACAGAGGTCTTATACTTGGGACAGCTGATATCAAAAGATGGAAAAAGAATAATTCCCGACAGGGTAGAAGCAATAAGATCAGTAGGAGAACCCACAACAGTGAAAGACATGCAGAAATTCTTGGGGATGTGCAACTATTGCCGAGCATGGATATTAGACTATGCAGCATACACGAGGCCCCTCCTACAAGCACTCAAGGACGCACAACAGGAGAACAAAAAAATAGAATGGTCAGAAGAGATGAGCGCATCATTTCAATCATTAAAAGAGCTAATTTCAAGCGCTCCAGTGCTAGCAAACCCTGATTATGGACGCAAATTTTACCTATTCTCACACTGCAAGGGAACACTCATGACAGCTGTACTGACACAAAAGACGTCCCTAGGACACAAGCCGTTGGCTTACTATAGTGGTACTTTGGATGCCGTGATGCAAGGCCATTTTGCGTGCGAGCAATCACTCGCTGCAGCCGCGTTCGCGGTTGAGAAAAGTGCCACAATAGTAATGGGTTGCCCTGTGACATTGTTTGTGGAACATTCATTATTTGCAATACATGAGAGGTCAAAAAGCACACTGACAACACAGCGGGCGACAGCCTACGCGATTATATTGTCTAGCGCCAACATCCATGTGGTGAGATGCAAGACAGTGAACCCCGCCACATTCATTACAGAAGCATGCACACTAGAGGACATGCAGGACCACGATTGCGCAACCTACACAGGAGAAAGAGGGGAGGACACAGTGGTGTGTGAGAACGCTCTGAGCGAGGGGGAAGTGTACTTCGTGGATGGGTCTGCATCGATTGACGTGGACACGGGAAAAAAACATGTCGGTATGGCAGTAGTGAGGTTAGAAGACGGTGAGTATGAAACACTAGTACAATACCGCCTCCCATCACATTACTCCGCACAAGCAGCAGAACTGATTGCGCTCATAGAAGCACTACATGCAGCAAAGGGTTGCGCAGTGACAATATACACAGACTCAGCTTACATGACGACGACAGTACATGGAGGTCTAGCGAGATGGGGGCGGAGAGGATTTCGACGGGCAGACGGAACACCAGTACAGCATGCGGAATTGTTGAAAGAGTTAATTGAGGCCCTACAAAACCCTACTGCAGTAGCAATAGTAAAGTGCCAAGCACATACATCCAACACAGACGTTGTGTCTTTGGGGAACGCGGCAGCGGACGCTGCCGCCAAGGAGGCTTCCTATTTTCAGAAATATGACGCAGGTGAATACATGCTGCAGCATAAGACAAACGAAGAGCCCCCAGAAGGGTACAACATGATGCCCATATCACAAATACTAGAATTACAGGAAGGAGCTAGTGCAGACGAAAAATTGATGTGGACAAAACGAGGGTGCAGCAAGTCGGGAACAGACTTGCTGTGGCAGCAAAATAACTCAGGGAAAGTGGTAATGCCCATCCAGCTACTAGAAATTGCGTTTCAACAACTACACTTCCCCGCACATAATACCAAACAGCACATTGCAGCAGAAATACAGGAAGAATGGTTTGTGCCCTGTCTCCAGGAGCACGTATCTCGATTAGCAATGGAATGCACAACATGTCAGATCTACAATTCAGGAATGACATTACGCACACTCCGGGGAACAATTCCTAAACCCATTGGCCCATTCAGAGAACTGCATATCGATTACGCAGACATGGGGGAAAGGTGTAATGGCGCACGGTACATGATCGTGGTTGTGTGCCCATTCTCAAGGTGGGTGGAAGCTGGACCATGTGCACGACCTGATGCCAAAAGCGCCGCCAAGTTCCTAGTGAGGGAGGTGTTCCCGCGCTGGGGAATTTGTGACGTGATTCGCTCAGACAATGGCACTCATTTTGTGAATGAACTTTTCAAGGAAGTCACTACATTATTGGGAATAAAACATAAATTGTGTTCGATTTATCATCCTCAAAGTAATGGCGTAGTGGAAAAGATGAACGGACTGTTAAAGGGCAGGTTATCAAAACTATGCTTTTCATTGAAGAAGAATTGGATCTACTGTCTGCCCCTTGCGCTATTTGAACTGAGAAACCAGCCAAGTAAAGACCACCATTTGTCCCCGCAAGAAATTGTGACTGGGAGACGAATGCACACAGCAAACTCCCCACTGTGCGAACTCTCAGATGCACACAGGAGCGCCGCAATATTGGGAGAAGAATTCACGGATTATTTGAAAAAATTAACAAGGGCAGCGCGCGCAATATCAAAGCAGCTCTCCCCACCCTTCACTAGAGAGGAGGGAAATGTAACAGGGTCTGTCACAGAGCCTGAGCAACAGCTACAGCTAATGCCAGGAGAACTAATTTATGTCAGGAGTTTTGTGCGTCGATGGAATGCACCACGGTTCCACGGCCCATACGAGGTAGTGTACTGCACGCCCACAGCTGTAAAAGTGAAGGGCTTGAGGTACTGGGTACACTTGACAGATGTGCGAAGAGCTTATAATAATGTGCAAGAGGAGGCAGATGAGGAGGCACAGACAACAGCAACCAATTCAACTGAACAAAATGTCTGAATATTGACTTGTGTGTGTGTGCGTCAGCAATGAACGGAAATGGGAAAGTGACTGATGAAGTATTGCTGCATTCTCTTTTTATATATTACTGGGGGAAAAAAAAAAAAGGTTATTTTTTTATACTTATATGTGATTAATAAAGTGAACAAATTATGACATGTTTACACCCTTGTCTGTGAATACCCTTCCCCACAACCCTACCCGCTTCCATTACCCGTCAATATATATTGGCACTAATGGTGCCAACAAAATGTTTACATGCATGCACTTAATGCACTTTTATATCTCAAACAGGAACTACCATGGCATCTAACAGGCAGCCTGCAACGGATAGAATTAGTAGAATGAGAGAATTTTTACATGAAAGATGCAGATATTCGTATGAGTGTGGATTATCTGTGTGCATTACGTTGTTTTTTATACTAATGTTTGGCCTGGTCACATATTGGTTTGTAGCGTTCATCTCTATCGAGATGAACGAGGGGGGAGGGATTAACAGTACTGGGATTAACAGCACTACTGGGACCAATACAACTGCAAGTGTCAATACTAGGGAAGGTGATTTTTTGGTGTGGGACGGAACTAAACTTGTATGGGGTTATCATACCACACCATCCAGTGCTGTCATCTTACAAAACAAAAAGCCACAGGGTGGAGTGCAAAACAACACAGTGTCTCCACCCGGGATATCCAATTACAATGCCCGCAGTTTAAATGACCGAAACCCGTCTGCCATATCATGGTTGTATAACACCCCCACCAGCCAGCCTGCCCCCATCCTAAAAAAGAACCTGCAAGATAACGTCAGGGATGAAAAGGAAAAGCTGCTAGCAATACACGAAATATTATATGATGCATGGGCCACGGGTGGCGGGAATGAGAGAGGGGGGTCTAGTTTATCCCTCGCCCAGGAAGTTGGGAAGTACATGAGGAACAAGAACAACAGACGGAAGAGGGAAGCAGGGAGGAGGAAGTATGATGAGTATTATGGGTTAGGTCTAGATAAGATGGAAGACCCACGACACCCCCACCAAACAAATAAATGGTATGCGGATATGAGTGCCACGGCTAAACAAACAACAAACGAGAGCTGTTATGTCTGCTCCCTCATCCCTCACGCTTCAGGTACACCCAAAGTATTGCTACCCAAAGAGTTGCCAATTATAGATGCCCAATGTCTCCTTCATCTCACGTTATGCAGGATTAAGAACACCTTCCAGGCACATGAAGTTACTTTTCAAATGCTGCAGAACGAGAAAACGTGCTATCCAAAGACGGCAGGGGTGGTATGTTTGAAAGAACCGTTTTTTGTAATACAAGGGACACTTTTTTCTGATAACAAATGGAAGGATGAAGAAGTAATGTGCAAAGCTGAAGCACTGAGAGGTGTGGCACCAGAGAAATTGCAGTGGATAGAAGAAACATGCACACCAGTATGGAAAGAACACATTTCAAAACTAACTTGGGTAACCGCCATTGAAAAACCTTTCAAACTACAGAACGAAATAGACTATGAACTATGTTTTAAAGGAGAGGGGAAGACCTCCATGGGAACAAACAAGAACTGTAACAGGACCCTCACCATCCCAGATCTGAGAAAAGTGACAGCGGCCCTTATGGACACGTACTGGGTATGCGGCAACCGGGCATACCTACACCTCCCCCCGTCATGGAGTGGCAGCTGCTCAATGGCCACTCTGCACTCAGCCCTAATGGTAATACCAGAAAGCCACATCGACGGGAGCAAAAAGACACAGGAACGCCTGCAACAGAGTGCAGCCCAGCCAACTGCGGAGTCACAAATGTATGTCCTGTCTTCCGGAAACAAGGGAGAAGTGCTGACCCGTAACAGACGTGCATCAAACTACATATCAAAGGAATCATCAGAACTATTGGCTCAGATCCCAGATAAATATCGATTATTCAGCTCAGCAGAAACATTCTTTGCCTCACTCGTCTCAAGTGTCCAAGCAAGAGCAAATGCAAAATGGCTCCAGATAACACGCTGGGAATTGATTCAGTTGGCGAACGACACTGAAGAAGGGTTCAACGTAATAAAAGTGGAACTAAGGGCTTTACGACTGATGACCATGCAAAACAGGTATGTCCTGGACCTGTTGACGGCAATGGATGGAGGTGTTTGCCGAAAAATAGGAAGTGCCTGCTGCACTTTCGTACCTTCTGAAGATGCAGAAAATGGCTCCCTGTCCCATGTGATCGAAGCAGTCCACAACCTAGGAGAAAAAACGAAAATGGAAGGTGGAGCAGAAGACAGTACATGGTTCGATAACATCTTCTCCTGGGTCCCCTCATGGCTTGGAACAACTGTGAAATTTTTGATGCCAGCTGTGGTGTTCCTCCTTTTAATTTTTTGCCTGTGCCAGGTGGGTCTTCGAGTTTGTGCTAACGCAGTACCAAATGGTGCAATGATGATGGTGACATTGGGCAACACCCGTGGGACAATACAAAACATGCAGGAAGTGCAGGTACAAACAGGAACAGATGACACACCAAGATATCAGCTAGTGCCTATCTATCACGATAAAGATATCATAGATAAAGCATGGCACACCACCATTAGAGAGCCCCGTGTACTAGAATGGTACCAGGAGGTGTGGGTAGATTTGGCGGGAGATGGCGGATGCATATACCTGACTTGTACCCCAGATGAATATGCCAGAAGAGGGGAAAGCTTACGGGGAGTGTGCAGAGCATGGATGCCCATAAAAGGCACACCTGCATGGGACGAGGCAGTAATGGACGAAGAAGAATGTAGAAGGCTGGAGGACTTAAAGTATTTGTTACTTAAGTAACAAAAGGGGGGAAATGTAGGGGAGGAGTGGTCCAAAAGACCCCCCCCTTGCCTACACCTCCACCCCAGGTGAGGGCCATGGCTCATCGGGCGTCCCCTCCTTACCACCAGGGCCCAGGTGGTGGATGGCTCACCTGCTGTAGACATTGCCCGCACGTATAGAATTTAGCTAGGCCTCAGAAACCATTTTGTCTACTAAAAATGGTGTGAGCTCAGCGCACTGTAGCGCGGCCCCCACCTTCGGAAAGTTTCAGTTATCCCTGTCGCCGCGGCACCCTGGCAGATCCGCTGCGAGCCCGTTCCCACGAACAAGACGGACATGAGCTAGCGTAATACACTAACATTGTAACAGATCACCTTCCGCAGTGTATCATCGCTCCCAGCATGACCTGGCCAGCAGGCCTGGGCAATGAAAAGAACAGTAAAATGGTCATCAGATGGCAGAAAGTCTCTACATATTAATGCCAAGACCACTTGCAAAGTATGCTTTTCTCCACAAAATCTCTTATATTACAAAAGCCTGTAAAATGTATAAACATAAGAAAGCATGCTTCCATGATATAAGCAATGGCGAGCCCACACCATTGCAGTTGGGTGCTAATAATAAAGGAGCGTTCCAGGGATCTATTTGTTACGTGTATCACTGGGAAACCTACCCTCCATGGTTTTGCGCCATAACTGAGCTAATGCTGCTAGAGTACACGAGAAGCCATACTGTGGACTCATGTGAAGGATGCGCGAGAATGCACGTGTCATGTGTGTATGTCTAAGCCCCTTATGTGCCACCACCGTCACGTACAGTGGCGGGTCATTTTCTATGTACTCCACCAACCCGACTACTACCTCACTTACTGCAAATGTATATGCATATAACTAAATACTGTAGTTGTTTAAACATAGTGTACGAATACAGTGCTCAGACTGGGTATAATCGAGACACATCCAGCAAAGTTGAAATGCATGTTTTAAAGTGATTTGAATAAGTATTATAGAGTGTTCAAATGTTTGTGATGTTTTTACCTAAAGTCGGCAACACACGAGGGAGATACCTTTGTGAATACGTGCAAGGCCATTCCCCCTCCCACCCTGCGAAGGCTGCCAAGACATGAGAGCAGAGGCCCGCGCCGCGCTGCTCCACCTCCCCCAACCAGACTGGAGCCGCTTCAAAGATTTGTAGCCCCCTCTGCAGCACCCAAGGCCGCGGCCCGCCACCTGCATTATTTACAGCACAGCATTAAACCTCTGCCTGAACACACACTTCCAAAGGCGCCCCCTCGTAAACCCCATAACCCACCGGATCATCTTAGACTTATGGCCCTGTGCAATCAGGACACCCAACACTGTGACAACACACAGCGGCACATCCATAACAACTTCTAACAAGACAGAAAGACCTGTACCGCCCGTCCCAGTCCCTGAAGCTTAGCACCTCGACCTATGGCCCCGGTCAACAGGACACTGGTAACCATGTCCTGACGTATTACCATCAGACCCCTCACAAGGTGCATTCCTCCTGTGTTGCATTAACCTGTAGAATAACCTATTGGAAGATTTACTAAAGAAGATAATATTGCAATGACTTAATGACTGCGGTGTGCATGGCCTAGGGCAAATAAGTCAGGAAAAGACATTTATCTCTGACACTGGCCGCGATGGCACAACAACACCGCCCGGATGAACTCAGCCAACCTGCCAGGCCCAGCCCAACCCACGAGACTGACCAGTGACGTCTTCCAGCCAAAGCCAACCGCATCGCAGCAGCACCTATAGTTAGTCATCGCCACCCAATCCCATCGAACTTGTGCCCCCTATAGTATGTAGGTTCCTATGACGTTTTTTGTAAATATATGTAAATATATACGCCTGTCTTTGCTATTGTCAGACAGAGCGCTCTCGGAGGTTGCAGAGTTCTTTGCATGCCCTATTCTGATTGATAAACTCCCATTTAAGCTCACCCGCACTCTGTCCTGGCTTTATTCCCGATATTGGGAGAGTCCTTCATTGTCTCTCATTGCGGGGAGGATCGTGCTGGTTGGGGACGCTTGCCTTCAATAGATACTCCAACTGGGTGTGCATTGGGAGGGTAGATAGATACTCCAACTGGGTGTGCATTGGGGGGTAGATAGATACTCCAACTGGGTGTGCATTGGGGGGGTAGATAGATACTCCAACTGGGTGTAGCCTGTAGTCCGTCGCCCAAATGCACATACAGATGTACGCTAATGGGCATCTGTGAGGGCAGCAACGTACTTGGGATGAACGGACATGCAAGTATATACCACATGACACAGCAGACAATCCAAATGTAGTGGCATCAAACATCAATCCTCATCCACATTGCACGACACTCCACGCCACGAAATACACAAATGTAATCAATGCCGTCAACATAGTCATGCAGCATTCCTACAGCACAACATCAACAATGCATTGTGCCCTTGGATGCATGCAAAGGGATACCCCCTAGCTATGGCAATGCACCACAAACCCATGGCACCACTGAAGTGTTGCCTCTCAGCATGGCAACAGCAATGTCAGAAGGACAGTACACCACCAGTGTGGTACCAAATGTGCCTGCCCACAGGGACACCAATGACCTGGCCTCACCCAGGACATGGCAGTCACTGTTGGAGGCATCAATGGGGCATGTCTACTTGCATGCTTGCGCTCACCTTTGCACAAAGCAGTCACACAGACCATATTCATTGATGCAGTTGAATGTGTACAAGAATCACAATGATAGGCCAAAGTATGTGACATGAACAGGCCACACATGTGTCAAAAAGTAACAGGAACCCATTCCTCCCCCCATGTAGGTGATAACGGCTATCCCCTGAAGAGGTGGCTCCTCACACCTGTACGGAACCCACAGAACAGGCACGAAGAAGAATACAATCATGCACATACCCGTACCCGCCTCGTCATCGAGCGGACTTTTGGACTTCTGAAGTCACGGTTTAGGTGCATTAGCAGGTCTGGTGGCGCCCTCCTGTATGGCCATGAGAAGGTGGCGAAGATCACCACAGCATGTGTCATGCTGCACAATATGTGTATGAGACGGAATGTGCCACTGCCCCCTGACGTTGAAATTGAGGCTCCTGATGAGGATGATGACAGGGATGAGGATGGAGGTGAAGGGGATGCAGGTCATGCAAGAGGAGATGGCCAGGAGGGACGTGCTGTGAGACAGCATTTGATCAACCAAATATTCTGAGTAACATGTAGTCATACTGTCACCTGTATATGGCTGGTGATGCACTGGTGTCTGTCAGCTCACAATGGACCTTGGCGTCAATAAATTGATCATACACAATGAAGGAGTCAAGGCCGGTGTTGTGCTCAAACAACAGTGTATTAATGAACAGAAACAGAAAAATGTGCAAGTCCCGCCACCCTTCCCCCCACCCCCCACAACTGTCCCATCACACCCTTCCCCCCACCCCCCACAACTGTCCCATCACACCATTCCCCCATCCCCCATAACTGTCCTATCACAACCTTCCCCCCACCCCCCACAACTGTCCCATCACACCCCTCCCCCCACCCCCCACAACTGTCCCATCACACCCTTCCCCCCACCCCCCACAACTGTCCCATCACACCATTCCCCCATCCCCCATAACTGTCCTATCACAACCTTCCCCCCACCCCCCACAACTGTCCCATCACACCCCTCCCCCCACCCCCCACAACTGTCCCATCACACCCTCCCCCCACCCCCCACAACTGTCCCTCATGAGTCTCCAACAATGTATGTGTCCAGGCATGCACAGAGGTCAATGGACATTCACGCCCTATTGTTCATTGCCAGGGCCAGCATTTGGGGGCTGGCTGGAGGTGCGCCTGGTGGTGCGTGAAGAGCGTCTGAGTGGGCTTGTCTGCCGCGAACTGGGGGTCGAAGAGGTGGCAGACTGTCCTGGTGGAAATTGGCACTCCATTGCATCTGCGATGCGTGTTAGCACCTCCCGGACGCGTATCAGGTCCCCACACAGCCTGTCTGTGCACGACTCCATTCCCTCCCTGGAGTGCCTGGATGTCTCCCCGAGGTCAGCCCTGAGACAGGCAACCTCCTCCACATGTTGACCTACGAGGTCTGTGAGAGCCAGCTGGCGCTGGATGACGCTGGCCAGGTCAAGGGCAGTGGCGGCCTGTGGTGGTGTGTCTGCTGCGCATCCTGATGCTGCCTGGTGTGCAGATGCCGCCTCTGGGGGGCTACTGAAGGCCTCCATGGACTTGTGAACAGTGACGTGCGAGCCAGGTGTGTGTAGGGGTGATTGCTCGGGGGTTACAGCAGGGCTTGGGGTGTGCATAGGCAGATCGAGATCTGTGGGCTCATCCACGTCGGACAATGGTGCAATGGCTGCCTCCTCCCCTGACAAACTGGCAGCAGCTGAGGCTGGACCCTCGGTGGCGGTGATTTGGTGGGGGGGTGGACCTCTAGAGGTGGGGCAGTAGGGTTTTGCGTGACACTGGCAGTGGCGCACAGGAGTTGTTTTGGACGCTGCAATAGGGGCCTTGGCCTTTTTCCCCTTGATGTTGTTGGTGCGTCCTCGCTGGGCTGTGGCCTTTTCTCCTTTTGCACAGGGGGTGCCTGGGATGCTCCCTCGCTGTCTGTATGCGACCCTGTCGGGGACAAGAAAGGGGATGTCATTGGCTATGGTCGCATGTACTCAATGCACGCTACATCATGAATTCATTTGGGGCCGTTTGAACTTCATTGCGGAGGAAGCAGGTGAGGTGTCATTTCAGTGCCTCATCCATGCAGTGTTGTGTGTAGCACTTGGCTCTGTTGATGTATGCATGTGTGTGTGTTGGGGTCTGGCGCTGACATGCGCAGGGTGGGATGCATGTGTGGATGCCGGGCCATCCATTCAGTGATCCAGGGCTGCCATTTGTGGGGACCTGTACATTCACAATGCATGCTTGCATCAGTGCACTTACCTCCATCAGAAGTGTCTGGCATGCTGTGCTCCATCCTCCCAACTCCCTCAATACATTCAACCCGGATGAGGTTTGCGCATGTCTCCTCCCATCCTTCAACTTGATCGGTGACCCTGATCCTCCAGCGGTGGCAGTCTTGTGGTTCTCGGCCAGGATCATCCTGACCCGAAGTCTCAGGTCATTCCATCGTTTTCTGCACTCGCGTACAGTGCGCCTGCTGGTGCCTACAGCACTCACTTTTGTTGCCACTTCGGCCCAGATTGCTTTCTTCTTTAGGAGGGTCTCCCACCGCATGTCATTTGCGAAGACCACTTCTGCATTGTCCGCTAAGGTCTGAGTCAGCATCACTAACTCCTCAGTGGAGAACTTCTCCTTTCGCTGGCGGCCTGTGGTTTTTTTTAGTGCCTTGGGCATGGTAACAGTGTAGCAATGGATCTCAGGCAGCAAGGTAACACAAACAGGTCCAGGGGGCAGAGGATGGCAATGGATTGTGTTTTTAAAGATGGCCGCCATGCTCTTTCCCGTTCCTGTGCGATGATGCTATTTCCGGTTCCGGTATTTAACGGTCACCGCTATTAGCGGTGGCCGCTATTTGCACGATGCGTCAAGGCGGAGTTGCTATCTGTCGTGGAAGGCGGTAAGTGACTTTTGGGGGAGATTAGCGGCAAGGCTGGAGGGGCATTACCGGCATGGCGCAAATCTTGTGTCCGCGTACTCGTAATGGTATGCTATTAGCGCCCTCCTAAAAGGGCGGACACGTTAAGGGCACCACGCCAGTAATTTGCGGATTTTACAGCACAACGTGTAATGAGGCCCTAAATAGTGAGACGCTTCCACAGAAGGCTCTGGCGCAAATGCTAGCCAATTATATGCGATGGTAGTAAGCCTTCCTAAGTGACTAGGCGGCATCAGGCCTGCTTGAGTTCTAATCACATCCCGCATCATTCCCTTCAGAGTGTTAATTAGGGCATTAGTTATCTTCCAATAAGTGGAAAGATAGCAAAGGAGGACCTTGATGTAAATGGGGAACATGTCCAGTTCCAGATAAAGCATGTTGATAGAGGTCCGAGATGGGAGTCACAGCAATCTCTTGAGTATGGTTTGTTCCAGTCCAGACATATCCAGTAATTTGGACGAGGCCCAGGTTTCAGCCGCAAATAGGATAATGGGTAAGATCTTTAATTGGTACAGGGACAGCAATGCCTTAGTAGAGAAACCCCACCTGTATTAGCGAAAGACCTGATACCTCCTAAAATCTTAACTTAATCTGTTCCACATCCTGTTGTCCGCTTAGCTTGCAATCCAAGTGCATACCCAGATATTTGTACTCCATGACAACTTTGACACGCCCCCCCATTTCCAATTGGACGGTTCAAGCCTTTTAATAGGCAGGGTTGAAGACCATAGTTTTGGTTTTAAAGGTATTCACAACTAGTGAATTCATGTCCAAATAGGCTTTCACAAGGTAGAGAGATGACTGCAAGCCCCCCGGTGTGAGGTGCATCGGCGCAAGATCGTCCGCATACCGCATCCACTGCAGGGGGGTAGTACACAATTTAGGAGGGATGGAGTTGGAAATTAAAAATAGCTCCTCCCAGAGGTGACAGATACAAGTTAAACAGAAGAGGTGCTCATATACAGCCTTCTTTGAGGCCGTTCTGGGAAGGAATCAACCTGGAAGTCCCTCCAAGCTGGTCTAATCATACCTTAACCCTGGTACCCTCATGCAGGTAAATTATCTTTTTCAGTAATCCAGGGGGAATGATGCAGCTAGATAATTTGGTCCAGAGCCTGCTCCGGTCGACAGTGTCGAATGCAGTGCTAAAAACAATAAAAGCCATGTATACTGGGAGTTTCCTTATCATCTATGCCTGTTGTATAATGGAGACCAAGGCCAGACTATTATCAATAGTGGTAGTGTCTCTGCGAAAACCTGTTTGGTTGTGAGGAATGATTTTGTTACGCTCTGCCCACTCCTCTAGCTCATTAAGTAAGACACAGGAAAAAATCTTTGCAGAGGCATCTACCATAGCCAATAGGTGATAATTGCGAGGATCATCATGGCTGCCTTTCTTTAATAGTGGGATGATTATGCTGTCCCGCCATGATGATGATATTGTTTGTATAACACTGAAACTACGGAACAACCAATGTAAAGTGTTAGCCCATAATACGGGGTCCCTCTTAAATAGTAGGTTGCATATCCCATCAAGGGAGCCCTTGAACCTTGGACTTTTTTCCAGAAAAACCAGTCGGCAGCGATACCCCCATTATGGAAACCAAAGCTCCTTTATTTCCGAATGCCTGGTTGACATGGGCTATCCAAGAGGCTTCAGATACTCCATTGATTGCTCTTTTAGGGCCATTACTGTGTTAATGATCTTCCAGAACAGACTAGCATTGTTCATAAAAGACGAATCGACCAAGGCACGCCATCGAGAGCACTCCACTAAGAATCTATGCCATTTTAGCCAGTGTCGGTTTTACTCACTTTCACCCTATGTGTGTGTTCTAACGGATTTAGTACCAATCTGGCCAGACTTCGGAGTACACGCCATAGACCTCTCTTTTTATCTCTGACATCTTTGTCAAGTGCATGGTGGTGTGTTTTTCTAATACCAATCTCCAGCCCTTTGCCTATGGTAGGCTCAACTATAGAGCAAGACTTAATGATCCCCATACAATTCTCAAATTCAATCATAACCTTTTTGGCGACACCACTAGAGAGATTGCATTCAGAAACAGAAGCTACACCAGGAAATGCATTTAATTTAATTTGACCCGCCTGCAAAGTCTTGTCGATATTTCCATCACTCCATGATATCTGATTTAATGTGGTGTTAACATTCAGAGGACCATTTGTTACTGGGGCAAGTGGAACCGTCTGTAATTGCAACCACACAAAGAGAGGATAATGATCCCTCTCGTGACGCTGGCAGACACAAAAATCAGCAATCATGGAGGAAGAATTGGTGGCAAAAACGTAATCCAGAGTGCTACTTCCCCTCAGCCCCATGCAGGAAAATTGTGGTGGGACATCAGAGGTGTAAGCCCCATTCGCCATCATGAAACCCGCCGAGTACAGCTTAGTCGCCAGCTGATTCGTTTGCAGTTCTTGTGTAGTCCACCACCTTTAGCAGTGGGGGATGGGTATTCCATGTCCTGCTCGCATTGTGGTTCAATCTTGGGAATAGTTGCATTAAAGTCCCCACAAATCAAAGCACTAGTATCCCCTGACAAGGTGCCCAAAGTGGTCTCCACTGCCTTAAGCACTGCTACATGGCTACTTTTATAAGGGGGTGCTATATGTTGATGAAGAATATGTCCCAAACCGCATGGGCAGGAGGAACCTCTGGAAAGATCACCCTACCAACTAGCACATTTTCACAAGAAGACATCATTTTGTTTCTTCTTAGTTTCTTTATCTCATCGCAATCCCCCAATAGACAACAAATCCCCTCCCCCCGTTTTGCCGTGCCAATGTCCTACTTACATCCATGGATCTGCTAAACGCGTTTGCGTTGGGTCTCCCCTGGCAGCCCGCGACTCCCTATTCCCTATGGGGCAGCCTGCAGTAACCAGACAGTACTTTTTCCAAGGGGCCTCCTGTCGACCCTTCTCTATTGCGCATGTTCTCATTCTCCATAGGTCGCCACTGCAGTCTTAGGAGGACACGGCTGGGACTCTCCTGACACTTCCGTTTACACTTAGCCAACCCTATCCTCTGCTACCACGTGATGAGTGGGCCCAGAAGTTCCCGGTATGCCAGAGATACTGGAATTACTTGAAGCCAAACTCAATGATGAAGAAGATAAAGTGCAGGGCAAATCGTATATACCATCATACATCATCACAATTTTATAAAACCTACGGGGAATGGGGATTGGTCAAGGGGTGTGGCTACATATGGATCACATAGGGGTTACACAGATAATTGGGTAACTCATATAAGATTACTTCTTCTGAGACATCCCAATATTGATAAAAATAAAAATACATCACTTCTAATAAAACCAATTTGTGGGTGGTGTGACACTAAGGTATTCAGCTGGTTAGCTCCTTGCTAACCAACCTTGGAAATGTTGACAGGTTGTCAAGATATGCACCAGACAGGTAGTAAGGGAGGGAGGCCCAGGAACTGTCTTCTATTCGTTAAATAACTTATCATATCTAATTCCCTAGACCACGAGCTTGGGCAATCTCTAAGGGCTGGGCCTTGGGTCTGGAGTACCACAGGTGTCATATCTTCTGCTGGCACCTAATGTATAGTCAGCGTGCCTCATTACAAGTATGGCCGTGAGGCAACAATGGCGCCAGTATCACTAACGGCACCGTTGATGCAGTACCGCCATGTTACGAGTTCTGCTCGCGGGTGCCCTTGCAGCCACCAGCTCTGACCTGGTGGCCGTTCCAGCACCCATGAGCAGAACATGATGGTAGCACAGGTACTGTTATTAACGGTACCGGTGCTACCACCCTCCCCATCCACATTCAGCCCTATGGGACGGAATAGGGATGGGGAGTCCCTTATTACCAGCATCCGCGAATGGGCAATTACTGGGTTTGCCAAACTCAACATAAACCGGTAATTGCCCATTTGCGGGTGCCAGATTTTTTCGCAAGTTACCTCCAAACTTGTAATGAGGCCCAGTGTTCCCAATTAAAAGTCACTTGCTAGAGAACCATGCATGAAGTGGAATTACCTTCTGCTTATAGAGATTGCACCTATCATTAATGCATATGCCATGTTTTCTTTTGCCTCTAGGGCACTATTGAGTAATTCTCCATGTGTTCTTTTCTGCTTGCTGTGCTGTTGCATTCAGCTAACACCGTGTGTTGTGCTCTTATAAGCTTGAATTCATTGGGGAGTATCCTGCCTATGTTCTGGGAATCAATATCTAGTGCCTTTGATCTGCCTTTACTTTTATGCTGCCTGTCTTGCATTCAGTTTCTACATTGGTTATGTTAATGTTCTTCATATCTTGTGGTTGCTATGTTCATATGTTTCAAGTATAGTGCACATTTGACCAAGTGTACATATTCTTCATGTGGAATGCAAATCTAGTTTGTGTCTAGCGCATGTGCCTATTGATGTCACAACATTAGCTTGACTGCTATTGACATCTTTGGTGCACAATATTTACCTTACCACAGCATCAAAAGCAGAGGAGATATCCAATGCTGCTACGTAAATTGGCCCATGGTCAGAAAACTGCAATATTGACAACAGATGGGCTAACACCACCGCTTTAAGAGAAGTGCTCATATTTTTTCTAAAGCCCACTTGAAATGTAGAGTAGATGTCATTTTCAACGATATGTCTTTCAAGATGCTTAAGTAAGTGAATAGCAAATATCTTTGCAACAGAATCCATCAAGGCAATCGGATGAAGGTTTTTTTGGGTAGTGAGGATCGCCTTTCTTATGAATAGGGATGATCATGGCGTTACACCATGATTGAGGAATTTTGGTCGTTTTGGGGAATATAGTGACATTTTGTATATAGAACGTCTGCCCAGAATTGCAGATCAAATTTAGTAATGCAAGGTGGTATTCCATCCAGACCAGCCCACTTGGAATTCTGCATTCGTCCGATCGCCCACAGGATGTCATCAATTGAGAATGAGAAATCATTGTTGTAAACAACATTGAAAATGTAATTATGTCACAAAATGAATGAGAAAGCCAAACTATATTTGTTTAAAATGTAATTTTGCCAAACATCTGCAAAGATCGTAGATAGCATATTCAAAATGACAGATTGACAAGTACCTCTTAGAATGGTCCATATATTGGGAACATCCCCTTTGCAGCGCAAAATAAGAAGTCTTTGGTTGTCTGCACAATGAATTTGATGTTTTATCACTTCCTATTGGTTCTTGTAGGTATGTAAAATAACATATTTTCTAAGAGTATATTTGTCATGAGAAATAAGGACCTTTGTGAGGGCTTTTAGCAGCAAGTTTTTACAGGTTTTATGTTTTGCATGTTAGCATTGAAAGGTTTATTATGTCTCGAGGCCACATTTAGGGCTGTCTGAGTGAGAGCATGAACGTGTGATCTAATTATGTTCATGTTCCATTCCTCCCTTTCCTGCGGGGAATGGTCAAGTTGTTTTTGGTCACGTACATGCGTCACATCTCTATAAACTAAATAGGTAAGATGTCGACATAACTTCGGCGACCATAAGACAGAATGCATTGTTCGATCAATCTGAATCAGAGCCGTTTCCGGTTTGTATAAGAGGGGAAGTATCTGTGCATTGATTGTAAGATGAATTGGAGAGTGATCCCCATAAGGAATAAAACCTATCCGAACAGTGTTTACCATAGAAAGCAAGTTAGCTGAAACGAAGAAAAAAAATCAATGCATGAGGATGCAACACCCCTCGTCCAGGTAATAGTTGGGGAATAAGGGTGAAAGTTAACTAGGTGAAAATTCCAATTGTCAAAATACTGAACCCTTAATTCTCCTCTGCGTCTGGGGCTTAGTCTCAAATCCCACCCCCCCCTCCCACCGGATGGAGTTAGAGATTGATATATCATTACATAGGGCATTACAATCCCCACCCAAAATGAAATTATAGTCAGGATTGTGAAGAAGGGCAGCTTCAAGTACAAGATCTAAGGAATCAAAAAACTCATAAATGGTCTTTTTTAAAGGGTTGAAGTAAATACATATGACTAAGAAAATCGAAGCGGAGAAGGTCATATGGTAAAATTCAATAGCCAGAATATCGTTATGAGAGCAAAAGACGTTGACTTTAGCATGAATGGCATTGTTCAGTAAGCCCCCTCTGAGGGTCTCCCCATAGCCCCGGCATTAGCATTATGTGAGAATGTTGTAAATATATCTACACCGAAAGGACGTGTAGACATAGTTTCCTCGATGAGAAGAAACACGGGAAGGTCTTCCGTCTTGCAAGAATCCAGCCAAACCTTTCAATTCAAATACCAACAGCAATTCCATGAAATTAATTTGAATTGATCCTGCTATGTTTGCTTGGTTATTTTTGCGGTTTCAGAAATTGTAGCCAGCAATGGTGCTAGCCATGCTATGTTGGATGCATTGGCAACCAGAGCGGATAATTGTGTAATTATATCATTGGTTTGAATAGAGCTTTCCGAATTTACATTACTTGTTGCCGCTGGTTGAGTGGCAGTAATCACATCGAGGGAGTCATTTGCCTCTTCTAGAGAATGAAAGAGGCGAAGTACTAAACCTCGAGCTTTAAAGTCCTCCCTTTGAGACCAAATTAGATGCAAGATATTAGGAGAGTAAGTGCCACAAATCATCCTATGATTATTATGATTGGAAAGACGAATCCACTCTATATCATCAGATATCAGAGTTCTCAATTGAGGGCTATATTTAAATGAACTAAAGAGGAATGATCGATTTATCCTTTTCTGCCCGTTATTGGCCGGATCGCTCGTCCATCCCAATATATTAGGCATAACTCTGGAAAATGTGTTGTCATCACTAAACTCTTCCTCTTGAGCCTTTGAATGGGACGGTGACGGGAGAGGAGCGCTGCCACCCTTTGATGGATTATATGATGCATTAAGCAAAGGAGGGGCGGCATGGACATTCCCATCAGGCATAAGCATTCTGATATTAGAAACCTCTTTTGGAGTTAGAATTGCAGGAAGAGAGGAATCTGCAGCAGGTCCCACTAAACCTTTTTGAGAGTGTCGGCCTCCCGCTGCATATTTGGTGGTTGGAATCGGACTGTGCTGCGTAATATTACCAATTCCAGTTTTTTTATGCAAGTAATAGTGTGATAATTGGCTTTGAATATACTTGTCAATTATAAGATGATTATCAAATAGAAGTGATGCTTCCTTAGAAGAAGTAACACTCTTAGAGCTAGTGCTTAAATTAGTTGTAGCTGGGAGAGTTAAAGTGGGCGATGCATTGCAAGTATCTAAGGTTGTAGGATTGGATTTTATTTAATTTTTTTAGATTTTTTTGTTTTCCATGATTCATCATGAGTGACCATGTTTAGTACAAGTTTGGATTCATCGTTTAGTTGTTCCAAATCAATGTTTGGATCCTCATTGCAGGCATGCGGTGATAGCTTAGTATCAGATTCTTGGGGACGGTGCAGAAGGACCAGGAGCATAAGGCGTATACGGACCATCTATAGGGTCTACCATTCCGAGCACCCAATAAAAATGAGCAAAATGTTTTTGGGGGAGGGCCCAGGTGCTGACACAATTCTGCATTAAAATGATGAGGCACATTTTTGGGGGTTGGAGAATCTGGAGATTTGTGAATGTCCTGTATGATCCTGGTTGTTTTTTGTAATAAACAACAGTTTTAACTTGCCCTTGGCTGGGTGCTCCATTTGTTAAGGGGAAAGGGTTATTGGGCCCTTGGGAGCTGAACGGATGAGCTTGTAGCAATCCCCAGATCTCTGGCATACTGTGTCCTTTCCAACATATGGATTCCAGATGCCTCAGCACAGTGCCCTTTGTGCGGTTTCTTTAATGAAACATTGGTGCCTTTTATGCTGACATGTGAAAAAACACTCCATCTGAGGTGTTTATATTTGTGCCCCATTTTTATTGATAAAGGAATTTGTCAAGCTGCTTTGGCACTGCAGTTTATAAGCCAATGCTTATCTCCACATGTTACTTGTGTAACTGCACGATATACCTACAGAGTATGGTGGCAGAGGAACAAGGTCTATAACCACAATCGGGTTGGCATTGGGATTGAGTGACGTATTTGATTTATACTGTTTTATCTTCATGCTATTTTGAATGAACTGTATATTTTAAAGTTTATGGGTACTGTGTTTTTTTATCAATTTTTGGAAATAATCAATTTTAGTGAATTTTTATTTGTTTAAGCATTTGTCCATTTTAGAATGTGCAATATCGTTAGGCTGTAATTGTATTATTTAATGAACTTTTATGGCTTTTATGCCGAAATAAATTATTTTGACTGGCAGATAGCGGGAGAAAGGACTAAATGGAGGTTCCAACAGTGGATAGTAAAATGCAGTAGCACCTAGATTTGGGGCACCTGGAAAGATGGAGAGACACCTAAATGGGGATACACCAATAGACAGTAAAATGCAGTAGTACCCAGATTTGGGACACCTGGATAGAGGGAGAGACACCTAAATGGGGATACTGGAAAGACGGTGAAACATCTAGATAGGGGCGTAACAATGCAGACAGTAACTACAAAGTTTAGGATATCAGGGAGGAGGGTAAATGCCTATGCTGTGAGTAAAACAGTGGGCAATTTGCCTAGATGTGAGATGTTTCTACCTGACCCAATCTGTCTGAATGCGAGATATGGCTGACTAACACAATCTACCTAGATGAGAGATAAGCTTGACTAACATAATCTACCTAGATGCGAGATATGGCTGACTGACACAGTCTACCCACATGTGAGACATGGCTACCTAACACAGTCTACCCAGATGTGAGATATGTTTAAGTGGCTTAGTTGGCTTAGGCATTGGATGTGGCTAACATACCAATGTGCAACAAAATACAAGCTTTTAGATAAAATAATATAATAGGATAATAAGATGGGTCGGACAGCCTGATGGGGAGCAGTAATTACTGGTGCACCTGTCCAGACCTCGCCTACCTTGTAAGTCGCTGCTGGTTGATGGCTGCAGGCTAACACGGGCCAGCACAGTCAAGAGCTGCTTCTTCATGAGCTACCCGTTTCCTCTGTGCCCTTTGCCAGAGGGGGCTGCAACAGTTGATATAGGACTCTGGGCCAATCAGTGGTGGGAAAACTCAACAAAATGAACAGGTAACGGTTCGGAAGGCAAAGGGGACAGCACACAGTGCACAAACAAATGCAAATTGGGACTTTAAAATCAAGGGGAAAACGAAATAGGGCACAAGTCACCAAAGGTGCTTCACTCACCTCGCATGGGACACATGTGGTGGGGTGACGCCAAACGAATGCTAGGCTTTAGGCCTGCTTCGTGGAACTGCTGGAAGTGACCAATAAGGAGAGGGTGCGGGTCAGGGGCGGGAAAACTCAGCAGAATGAACAGGTAACGGGTCAGGAGGCAAAAGGGACTGTGCACAGCACAGGAAAAAGGCAAATTTGGACTTTGAAATCAAAGGGAAAACGAAATAGGACACAAGACACCAAATAAAATAAACCTCTTTCTTGGATGTTTTGACTTGGAAGGCAGGGCCAATCATAGGGTTGGATGGGAGGCAGGTGGGTGCAGCACCTGGAAACTGGTTGGGAGTGGGGAGGGGAATGGAGTCAGGTGCGCGTTGAGCGCTGGGCTTTTAAATTAGGCACACAGACATTCAATAAATCACAAAGTGCCCAAAAAGCTATGTGTTTCTACTCACCAAGGCAGGCAATTTAAAAATGAGCCTCGACAGTAAAGTATGAGGTCTAAACCTCTTTCTTGGATATTTTGACCTGGGAGCTGTCTCTAACTCTCTTCTGTTGACTCGTTATTCTAGGCTTTCTTCTATTCTCATCCTTCTTGTTCTTTCTGTGGCATTCAATACTGTGGATCACTCTCTTCTCATATCATCTCTTTCCACTCTGGGTATTTCTGGGTCTGATCTTAAATGGTTTTGCTCCTATATTTCCCAATGGTCCCACTCTCTAACCTGGGCAGGTCACTCCTCTCCTTCATTTCCTCTTCTACATGGTGTCTCTCAAGGCTCTGTACTTGGTCCTCTTCTCTATCTATACTGCCCCTCTTTCTGCAGTCATGTCTTCATTCAATCTTTCTTTTCATGTGTATGCAGATTATACTCTGATATTTTTCTCTTTTTCTTCTTTTGGCTCTGTTTTGCACTCCACTGTTTCAAACTGCCTTTCTGCTGTTCAGAATTGGCTGTCATCTCATTTTCTCCACCCAAACCCCTCGAGACTGAGGTCCTGTTCTTTCCAGCCTCAACTATTCCGCCTGCTCTTTCTCCTCTGTCTCTTTCTCCCCCACCTTCGTCTTTGCCTTTTTCCTCATATGCATGTAACATGGGTGTTGTTTTTGATCCTTTGCTTTCTATTCCACTCCACATCTCTTCTATTGCTCGCACTTGCCATTATGCACTCTTCAACAATCGTCATGCTTGCCCCAACCTTTGTTTTCATGCTACGAAACGTCTTCTCTTTTCTTTGGCCTTGTCCCATATTGACTGTTGTTCATCTCTTCTGCTTGGTCTTCCTGCCTCACATCTTCTCCTCCTTCTCTCTGTTTATAATTCTTCGATTTGTCTTCTTTTTCCTCTACCCTCTCCTATCACATCTTCTTTTACTTTCTACTTCGATGCTACCTTTTGAATCTGTACACTGCTTTTGGCAAAAAGTGTGTCATAAATTTAATAAAATGAATGAAATAAATCAAGATCCACTTTGAAGGAATTCAATGGCACACAGGTTTATTGCATGTTATTCCCTATATAATGTATTAGACAATAATTAACTTTTCGGGGGTTGTATCCTATGGATCACATCAAGCACTCATCTCTAAATTGGGGCCTTTTTGCCAGATGTTGCAACCAATATGTCTTCTTATAAATGGCCAGACTTACATTAAAACAAACGGCCTCCTCCTCCTTTGAGAACGATGCAATATAGATTTTGTGTGTTGGCCACTTATTGGTTAGTAGTGCTGAATCCACTCATGTGTTATGGAATGCAAAAACACGCACTAGTAATTACATTACATTGAAAATAGGAAGTGCATTTGTAGACCCTGAAGTCTGGTCTTCTGGTTTGGTGCAAGGACTCTCAGAACCACACAGCCCTTTCGCCAGTGCACATCTGCCTTCTCCTCATCTACCCCTTACGGACAACTCATTTGATGGAACTATTTCTGCAGGACTCGTGCAATGACAAAGTACGTCTCTAAAAACTGGGCTGATCCCTACCCCAGGCATTGCTTCTGTCACTGCTGCTCCAGTTTACTTTAAACCATACAAGGACTCGAACCACCACCAAAATGTCTGTGTTTTTTTCTCTTATGGTGCTGCTTTCAGCAATGGCCGGGGTGGCTCTAGCAAACATGTACTTGACAATGGCCCTCATTACGACCCTGGCGGAGTGGGTTTACGCCAGCGGTATTCGCGGCGGACCCGTCCGCCCTACTACGAGTTCCCGTAGCGCCATGGAGCGGTTTCCGCCTGGTTTTTCCGGGCGGAGAAATCCATGGCGCTACGGGACCTTGTTGTTAATTACGCCACCGTATTTTACGGTGGCGTAATTAACGCCTTCCCCACTCCCATTATACCCTATGGGGCAAAAATGGGAATGGGGAAGGGTAAAATGGGGAATGGGGATTTACCGCCCCGCCAAGGTCGGAATGGGGCGGTAAATCCGCCAACCCCCATGGCAGTATCGGCAGCTTTCCGCCGTGCTCCATGGTGCATTTTGCACCACGATCTCCGCCAGGGTCGTAATGAGGGCCAATGAGACTCTCGCCCACAGGGGAAAGAGACAGAGGGCCTCATTACCACCCTGGCGGCGCTAAGGGGTTAACGGCGCCGTAAAAGGCTGCAGCGCTGTTAACCCCTTGGCGCCTAATTACGAGGTCCCTTTGCGACTCCCGACCTTAACGGCTGGTCTGGACCAGCTGTTAAAGTAGGGACCCGCAAAGGGACCTTGAAGGTAATTACGGTACCGCAATTTGCGGTACCGTAATTACCGCCTTCTCCATTCCCATTGAGCCCTATGGGGCCCCGCCAACCTTGGAATGGGGTGGTAATTCCCCATTGCACCATGGTGGACTCGTTACAATACCGGCAGCAACCATGGTGCTAATAGCGCCATTGGTTACCGCCGGTTTTGTAATGAGGGCCAGAGACTATGATCTTATTTTTTTTTAAAGTGCTGATTGCATGGAGCGGTTCACCTACATGTGCACTTCTGAGCACTTCACTCCCCACCGTGCAATTTATGTCATTCGCACTATGAAAGTGAAAAACATTTTTAAACCTTGAACAAACATTTTAACTTTTCTTTTGCACTTCATAGTGCAAAAACTACAAAAGTCTCCTGCAATCTACACCTGTGAGATACATTAACAATGGAATCCACTTGTTTTTAGCAGGTGCTAACAATCAGAGGATTCCATTGGGAACGTTTATGTTGAAACCAACATGAAAATGACCGGCTGGCGTTAATGGATGTTTTCTTTTGGCAGGTGAAGCGTATGGGATATGTAGGAATGATAGTTATGCCCATGCCCCTTCTCCACCAGCCTAAAATCCCAAAATGCCACTGGGTGTAATAACGGGTGCACAACCTTTTAACATCCGGTTTTTGCACCCCTTTGTGTACTCTCGGGACTTGCAAAATGGGCCCAGTGGGTAAAGACACAGAGACATTGAGAGGAAGAAAGTGCAGAGTGAGAGCACGAGATAGCAAGCGAAAGAAAGAAAAAAAAGAGAGAGAGAGAGAGTGAGAGAGAGAGAGAGAGAGAGGGAGGCGTGGGGGAGAGGGAGAGAGAAGAGAGAGAGAGAGAGAGGGGGAGTGAGAGGAGAGAGAGAGGGAGAGAGAGGAGAGAGACAGAGAGAGGGGGTAGGGGGTAGGGGGAGAGAGAAGAGAGCGGAGAGCGAGAGAGAGAAAGAGAGAGGGAGAGAGGGGATGTGGGAGAGAGAGAAGAGGAGAGAGAGAGAGGAGAGAGACAGAGAGAGAGAAGAGAGAGAAAGAGAGAGAGAGCAAGCTAAATCGGCTCATGGTATAGAAGGTGGAGCTACTGTAACTATAATGTGATTGGCCGTTCTGTAATGCAAATTGCCATACATGTAACCAGTTGCTTTGCCGACATGTACATGTAAATTGTCACTGTATTCGTCTCCTGGCACTAGGTTTTTGCACCCCTTTGTGTACTCTCGGGACTTCCAAAATGGGCACAATAGGTAAAGACACAGAGACGTTGAGAGGAAGAAAGTGCAGAGTGAGAGCACGAGATAGCAAGCGAAAGAAAGAAAAAAAGAGGGAGGCAGAGAGAGAGAGAGAGAGCAGAGAGCGAGAGAGAGGGAGGCGTGGGGGAGAGAGAGAGAGAGAGAGAGACAGAGAGAGAGCAAGCTAAATCGGATCATGGTATAGAAGGTGGAGCTACTGTAACTATAATGTGATTGGCCGTTGTGTAATGCAAATTGCCATACATGTAACCAGTTGCTTTGCCAACATGTACATGCACATTGTCACTGTATTCGTCTCCTGGCACTAGGTTTGTCTAAGGTTTGGAAATTTTTGACCTCACTGCAATATCGAGACCGGAGTCTGTGGAGGAGAAGAGCGTGAAAGCGTGAAGGGTAACGTGGGTACAGCGATAAACCAACAAAATATGAATTATTGATGAGGCATAGAGTAAGCAAGAAGATGGGATTTATAATCTCCTAATTACATGTATAATTCACATTACCGTGGTAGCTGGGCACTTGCAGGGTGTTTCTTTACATAAAACAAAAATTATGAACCAATAGATCAAAGATGACAGAGCACTACTGTTTTGGCAATTTAACAGCACATGGTATTTATTTCATTTCATATCCATATACAATTCTAAAAATGCAGCTCAAAAACTTCACCCATCAATCATACTCATCTATTCTCATTCACACAAAATAATTCACTCAAATCCTCATAACAATGGTGTCTAATGTCACTGTATCACAATAGCCTAATACAAATTTCAACTTTAACCCATACTATTTAACATATGTGTCCCTCTGTATCAATTACAGGAGGTCAAAACAGTCGACATGTGTTTCGGCTGATATTCAATAGAACCGTAGATCATTTGCCCATTCTATTCTGCCAACCTTCCTAAGGACAGAGGTCAACTACCAGCTGTGTGTTGCCTCGAAAAATGGATGGGGTGAGTGACGTAATCTCTACTACAACATAGTTGGAGACAGGTAATGATACTCTAGGACAAATCCCTTTACGCTCTATCTGGGCATACGTAAAATCGCAGATGCTTCTCAGACAGATGTCCGTTAGGCATCATCTGCTGGTTAATCAAGTATTAACAACATCATGTTCTCATTACCATGCGCCAGAGTAAGTGCTGGTGATCTTGTAAGTGGGCGCCCCGCCGCGTGGGGATCAGATCATTTGGTCTCACAAGTCGTGATATATCACTTCCAAAGTGAAAGAGTTCACTTTGAAGCTTCCCATTCAGCACAATTTCGGCATTAAATGCTATCGCCAGCCGCGCAGGGCGTAGTGGAGGGGTGTTACTTTAGACTGCACACAAATGAGCCCATGGCTTGGATGGCGAAGCAAGAATGTGCATCCGTTTTATATGCAGATATTACTTTTTTATGTTAATAATATGAAGATAATACTCTGGTTCTTCTGACGGCCATTTGGCTGTCTTCTCATTCCTTCTTCAAGGGGGCACTGTACATGTGAGACTATGTTGACACATGGCTGCATAAGAACTTGGAGCACATGAACTCTGGCAAGCACTCTTCCATTGGCCATTGGTGCTCATGTGGAAATAACACTCTGAGACCATGGGGACCCACGTCGCTGTGGTTATATGTTATCATCCTAATTCTGTGTAGCATCGTATTGTCCCCCCTCACCTGGTCATCTTGGATTGTGTTGCCTTGTAAGCCAGTTTACACAGCATTCTATCATCAGGGTAGGCATCTTGATGTGATATATGTTATTTATAACACGCTTAATACCCAGAGGTTTCTAGGCGCAGACCCAGGGATCGAACCTGTGGTGCTTCGTGTCGTCTTATTTCCAAGGCGAGCACGTTTTCCCTGAGCTATCCTCCCAGGTTATCCTCCTTGTTACTGGAGAAAATGGGGGGACCACCAAGACATATAATGGGGCTAGTCCCCAGGGAACAATGTAGCTTTCCAGTCCTTGCTAACTTTGAGTGATCACCCACGAGTAGTAGTGGCACAGGTAGCTGGTTACAGAATAGCACTGTCAGTGCCAAAAAGGCAATGCCACTTTCTCTTACCTTTTAGATGGGCAAATCACCGGCACGGCAGTTGGCTGAACATAGGTGTCTGGCCATAACTACTACCCTTACTTATGCGAAGCGCCCCATACATCTAAGGAATTTCTGCCCTCTCATGGTTACTATTGAAAAGTGCCTCTGGTAGAAACGCTATTTTCCTACCTCTATAACCAGTGCAGAGTATGGGCGGACCACGTTTTTCAGGGGACAGGAGACATCCCCAAGCTGCAATTTGAAACAGAGGGTGTGTGTGAGAATGAAAACAAATTCTCCCACTCGAGCCTTAGTCTGGACCAGTGGCGTTGCTAGGGTGGCCTGTGGGGGACCCGGGCCCCTCCTCTGAAATCTTGGGCCCCACTGGTGCCCCCCCACCTCAGTTGGGCTACTTTCTCTGCAATTTCTCTGCAATGTCTGCAGTGCACACACACACAGGGCCACAATCAATGATACTGCACAACAATGAAGAGCTGTTCCCCCTGCAGCCAAGAACAGCCCCTCCAATCAGAATGTAGTGTACAAAACCGCTAATGATGGGTCATTAGTGACTTAATGGTTTAGTGCCTACATTCTAATGGGAGGTGCAGTGGTGTGTGGTAGTTGGTGCCCACAAACGATTCTATGTAGGAGTGCTTCCAATGTCACACATTGCCCTTTTGTAGGTCCCCACCCCCACTTTTGTCTGTGGCCCCCCAACTTTTGTCTGTGCCCCCTCCTTAATTGTATTCCTGGCAACGCTACTGGCCTGGACACCAGTGTGACAGGCTCTGAATGAATCCTCGGCCTTCTCAAATGTGGGCACCTAAAATGGCAGGTTGCAGGCAAGTTAACACCTGGAATCTAACACTTGACTTTATCTGAGGTGCATTTATGACAGTTGCTACAAACAGGACGTTTATAAGGCCTTATACAATCTCAAGGAAATGACAGGGCGCGATTAAGGTCTGTTGAATACTCGCGTCTAGTCGCCGCGTGCGCGATCTTTTATGGTTCATACCTGCTAGCTGCCCATTAGGAACCTCCCCTTGATGTCGATTTTGCCTTCAAGGCCAGCATTAAAGTCCATGAATATTAAATAAATGGCCCCCCTCTTTAAGCCCTGGGTTCTTGTGGGAGGGGCACCGTGCAGCCTCCTGGCAAATCCGAAATAATAATCCCGGTCGTTTTCCATGCAAGGCGGCCTCCTACGCTAATTGTTCGATTGAGCCCTGCGCAGATGAGCCGGAAGATTCGGTTATCGCTGCCACGCGGGCTGCAGGCCTTCCGCCTGCGGGTAATCAGACGGGAGGACATCTAACGCTAGCGATGACCCCTTCTTATCGCGCGTCGCCACAAGATGTCATTTTAATGGAACGTTCCGCAACAAGGCATCCGAGAGCAGCGCGTGAAAGTCCATCCGCCCGCACTGGAAACAGTCCCATAATACGCAAGTGCGCGCGCAGTTATCTCCAATGCTACAAAGCCGCAGTCTTATAAATGTTTCATACAGTTGCTTGTCCAATATTGGCGCGCTGGGTGAAATTGCTCGTGTGCATCCGAATGACAAAGGACAGCCTTTCCCCTGTGTATTATTCGTGGTTCACGTAGTGCGCATAATTCAAATGTTGGCGACTGGCTGTGAAGGGATAATGGCGGCCGAATTGTGTGCAGTCGGTTTGCACGTGCAGTCCCTCTTCAGATAATGTTCTTGTTAAAAGTGCCCTGTCTGGGAATGGCACGCCACATGTGATGTTCGCATCTCTGCAAAAAGGCAGACTGTCGACGTCACTCACGGTGTTCAACAATAATAATAGATTGTGTTTTTAAATAGCGCTTAGTGCTGGATTCCTCCCGTTTCTAGGGCTTGTAACAAAAGATTTTATGCTAATCCTATCTCAATGGTAATTAATATATCAACATTGATGAAAATGGAAAAAAAATGTAAAGTGGGATCCAACAAGGGCCGGGTTGAGGGTGGAGTTTGGAGGAGGGTGCCGAACTGGCAGTTGAACTCTTCTCATAGGAAAAGTTCAAAATAATAGTTTAAAAATGGTGCAATTTCTTTCATGCTGCTTCTTTCCAAACTCCACACTATACAACAATTCCTCTAATGCTCACACCCAAACATACCATATCTGACACTCTGGCAACAACACTAGCGGGAAAATCGCTGCACATGGTCCATAATTCCTCCGACTCTACCCAGATGCACACCGATATTATATATTCAACACCTAACAGACATCCACGACTCTGGACCCATTATGGATACAACTAACAAGTGCGCATGACCACAAACCCCACCGTAACACCACACGACGCACACACCCAACAGAAACATTAGCACACACTCGATCCCCATATGCAAGACAACACTCACAGATGCCAGTTCCTCCTAGTTCTGAACCTATCGTATCATCCTATCCCCACTAACACACCCGGCCCTCTTATCTTTCTGAGCCATGTGAGCTCCTGGAGACAGCCCTTGGGCAGTAGCGGTGCACGGTACAAATCAACATAACATAACATAACTTTAAACCACTTCCATGGCAGTGGTGCACCCAAAATACTGTTGGTAATGCAGTGATTATTAATACATTAAGGGATTCAGAGACACGCTCTATGGCAGAAGGCTACCAGGGTAGCTCAGCAGGTTGAGAGACCATTGCTGAGATGTTATATATTGAAAACTGGTGTTAATTGTATGACTTTTGAAATTCCTTATAAAAAAACTAGTGCTATAAAATGTTCTTGGTCAGGGGATGGTTTGGACTGGTCGCTTGCTTATATTCAGTTCAGAGGAGAATGTATTTCTGCCCCTATAGTAAAAATCAAAATTTGGCACCCATGAACCCATACTTTAATTTCCTAATAACTGCTGTGAGCACAACAGAATCATTTATTTGTGATTAGGAAGTTTGACAAGCATATAACAACTTTATGAATATAAAACACAAAGGAAGGGGCACACAAATTACTGGGAATGTGTGGTAGAAAACTAGTAAATGTAAGTTTAAACAGCATTTTTGAGTTTGGAAATGACTTTTTTTTTCTATGAAAGTTTAAGCTACACATTTGGACAACAATAGTGTGGCCAGCATGTATAAACCCTGCTTTCAACAGTGATACCCCCCACCCCAGTGATAGTCAAGGCCCGTTGATTCCTGTGATGTCCCTTTCAGGCCAGAAGAAAGACAACAGGCTGGGCAAATAGAGCCTGCAAACGCCTAAATGACGGCTGGGGAAAGGAGCACAGAGCAGATTAGATCACCTAGCCCCGAGCTTCCCTCGGTCAAGCTGGGGGCCTGGTAAACCCTTGTCAGGGCTGAGGCAGGCTGGGCCCGAGATCCGGGAAGACATCTGGTGCCGGATCTCGCACCCAGCAAAAGCCGGCGCATCGCCTAGCACTGTGTATTGACCATAGATGAAATGCTAAATCAGCCATGATTCTCAATTTCAACATCCAAAGGGCAGGCTACCCTCATGTCTGAGATGAGTGCTTTACTCATGAGCTATCCACCCGGATGCCTAGTAGTGATTCAGAGTTCAAATAAAGCACTAAAGCAGATATGGAAGCCATCTGCAGGTGTCTCAAGTAAGTCAACCTACCGAAATGAGTGAAAAAGGTTGTCCAGAAACTGCAAATAAGCAGCCCTTTCGAGGAGAGGACTAACAGTGGGTGAGCATAGGGTCCATGAAATCGGGCTGCGAATACAGCCAGGCTGAATGCTTACTGAGACTGGGGTTGATGAGTAAAAAAAAGTAGTGGAACTATGTTGCCCAGAAACCAACCCTTTGTCCTTGGCTGAAAGGAACTCACATATTGCATTTTCTAACATCAGCCTCAATTCTTTGACATACAGTGGGGCTGATTCATGGAATTTGTGCGCCGAAGAACGGCGATTTGTGTGCCATTCTGCCTGCAAATCCCCATTTGTTAAACAGGGATTTGCGGGCAGAATGGCGCACAAATCACAGTTTATCGGCACACGAATTCCATGAATCAGCGCCAGTGTGTTTTACTGATCAGGGTTCACGTTGCTTTGGCTAATGGGCTGTTTCTTTCAGTCATTAATAAAATACACTTTTAGTTATCTGCTGTTTGTTTTTCTGCTGAAAAGTGGGTCTGAATTGTCACAGTGCACCAAGTTTTGATGGTTGATGGGTGGCAGTTTCAGTGAAAATGCTGCATTTATTTATCAGCGAGTAAGGTGATGTGCTTTTCCAATCTGCACTTGGATTACCATTTGTTTTAGCTTTCTTTGGATTTCCACTGAAGAAAGACATCCATATAGTCTGCCTCAGGCCTACAGGAACCTTTCACAGAAACAAAGTGGGCTTTTCTTTTCAAATGTTTGCCTGTATTTTGCATGTGAAGCATCATATACATTACTTATTGTCTTTTCCCTGACATCTTTATGTTGGCTGGGGAACATTTTTCTCATGTCTTGCTTTAACTTGCAAGCACACATGCAAAGCTGATTTGGTGTCAGTGTTTCAAAATTCTGTTTTTCATGTGAAAGGGACCTTTGAATTTCTTCTACCTTTGTGAATTAAAAAGCTGCTTTTCCTTTTGTAATGACAGGTCAGCTTTTTTACACCTGGCCCTTCATTGTGTTACTTGCAGAAACCCCACATTCGGCCTTAATAGGCCTGTTTTCGGATTCAAAGGTTTTGTTATAAATACTGGCAGGTCAATTTTTCAGTGGGCCCTTCAGTTTCGTTGGAGTGGGACCATTGATTACACCCCATATAGGCCATGCTCCATTGTTAGGCCACCCACTCACACCAAATTTGTATCTACTTGAATTATTTTTCATGAGTCAGGATAGAGAACCAATTGTAAATTGTATGGCTTTTACCCAATTTTTCATAAAATTGTGCTGTCAAATGCACAGTTTGTACAACGTTCTTGGGAAGAGAACCCCTCAAACGGCCCGACATTACTTATGGCCCCCTCGCTACACTTGGTCACTAGTGCTAATTTGTTAATGCTTCCCACTAAAAATATTCACCTTCCAGCTCTGACTTTGAAATGTTTACAATGCCAGTGTTCAGGAGGAGAGGAATTCGCTGACAGGCCCATTGGTCAGCACTCACCCTCTAGAACTTGTAAGACAAGATAGCTGCACCATGTGAGGACAGGGGGTGCAGGATTCATTTACTCCGACACGGATCAATAACAAGGACTCAGTAGTTTGGCAAAGGGAAGTCCGTTTAATGCTACATACATCAAACAGGGAAACAAATGGGAATCAGCTGTAGTGCGATCACCGGTCTCGCTCCAACTTCCACGAACTTCAGTTGAACAACAATTTTTATAGGCACAAATAGTCATCACTGACAGATAATTTCTATAAAAAATCATCATGCAATATAATTGGTTAGGAAAGGTAACTTAAATATAGGTGTTATATCTGTATATGATAATGGAGCATGTGGATTGGATAACTCTTATCGGGTGGGTGTCTACGCCCATCCCTCTATACAACACGTGATTGACGTCAATACAAGTAGGACGTCTCATTGGCTACAGTTTCTATAGGACCCTAGATTACATGGTCCATTGTGATTGGGCAAATTACACCCCTAAACATAAATCTCCACTTTAATTAGCAGCATGCAGAATAGACACCCCTGTGCCTGGTGTCCCAAGTTTCACCCTGCTTCCCTTCCATCAATCAGTGTTTTAGGGCGATGTGTCAATTAGTTGGCTAAGGATGGCCTCGAAACTGTAGTCTCTTATCGGGAAAAGTTATGGCATCCTCGGGTCCTGGATGACATCAGGCGATGGTACTTCTTTGCGCCTGGCTGGTCACGTGTTAGTTCACCATGAATCTGCTTTAGTTTCCAGCTTTTAGTGCATTTAATTCTGTGTCGGCCTAGCCACCAGCATGGGCCCCTCTTATCTTGACCTTCATGAGGCAGGCTTGTATGCTCTGAAGTTGGAGTCTTGTGAGCTGACGTTCTCCTCCCCTTCTCCGGTTGACCTCGATTCCCTAGGCATGAGCCACTCTTTGTTGAGTTTCGATTCGGCTCCTTCTCTTGCCTTTTTGCTGGGTTTCGAAACTTGGCCTGGCAGGCCTCAGGCCGCCTGGGTACCTTTTCTGCTTTTACAAAATGGAGTCGCACTTGTAAAATGTGCCTTATTGAGGTAAATATACGGTTGGAGCTTACCGCTCTATCTTCTACTAAGCATTGCAAGTAATATCAATTTCTTAGCATCAGGACGGTTGCTCCCATCTTGTCTCGTAACACTGTTTCCTGGTGTTGTAACATTGTCTCCTCTCTGTGTGTATTCCTTTCAATTTCGTAGTTACTCGCACTGGCGTGCTATCTTCGATAGCTACTTTTGTTCTTTCTCAAATCTGTTCAGGCCCTTGTGTCATTTCCACTAGCCTTCCATTAATGCTTTTGGGGTCTCTTCGTGGACCCTGTGTAGGTACTCCTCATTTCGTATCAGCGCTTGGTATGGCTGTCTGATAGGGTACCGTGCTGCCCAGGGCTGTCTGGTTATGGGTGCTTCAACCGGTATGGATCTTCTGATTTATATTGGGCAGAGTCCCATTGCAGCTCTTTGTAGGTTCATTTGCTCTTCATATGTCACATACCTTGGCAAGCACATTCCTGGTGCCTCGAAATGAGGGGGAGGGGTGCAGGCCATGTCTGAGACCTCCTCTACACTCCCCCCTCTGGTCGGTTCATCGACCACTTCTGCAATCTCCTTTGCATTCATTTCTTTTGTTTCTTCAGTGTCATGCTCATCATCCTCTGCGTTGGTACATGATGGTGTGAATGTGTGAGCCTTTGGAGTCCATAATTTTATCACTCCCTTCAAACTCCCTGCTGTCATCACATGTTCGTATTTGTTCCACGTCATTAGCTGACATTGTCCCTTTGGGCTGCAGTAGATCCATTTTCCCTCATACCTTCTTCGTTTCTTAGGGTATGTGAACTTTGTTCCTTCTGGCGCAAATTTGCTGGCATTCACAAAGTCTCTTATTTCTTTATCAGTCAGGTCTCTGGGCTTCCATCCTGGTTCGACATCAATCATTATTTTCATCCCTATGGCCTTCTTCGTAGTTTTCTGGCACTGTGTAATGATTATCTTGATTACACAGAATCCTAGCAATACCATTGCTAGTAGAGCTCCCAGAAACCTGAATATATCTGCCATTCATTGTGGGACCCACGAGAATAGGTCTCCAAACCAGCTGTCATTGTCTACTTCATCACTTTCATCGATCATCTGTTTTTTTCGGCTTGTCAGCATGCTTATAGCCTCTGTTAGGGTTCAGTTTTCTTCATCGTCTGATGGTGCAAATGTGCAACAGGATTCTCCGATTTTTGCACAAATGCCTCCATCCATTGCTGTAATCATGTCAAGCATATATCTGTTCTGGAGGGTCATCAGTCTGATTGTTCTCAGCTCTTCTTTGATTGTGTTGAATCCTTTTATAGTGGTATTGATGGTCTGCAATAACTCCCATCTGGTTATCTGCAACCATTTAGTATTCACTCCAACTTAGATGTGGGGGAGGAGCAGTGTTGTGAATACTGTTGAGGTGAGGTTGAACAGCCTGTGTTCGTACGGGATTGCATGGAATGCCTCTTCTGATTTGGGAGAAAAGTAATTTTACCTCTTCATCCTGGATATCAGTTCCACAGATCTTCTCTTCTTCTTAGATGAGCATCTGCTTTCGGGAAACTGTCCAACTTCAGGTCATTTTTAGGGATCACTAGTGCAGGAACGTGGAAGTTCACTAGTGTGCATATGCCTCCCCAGTTTTTCGGCAGTCTTATGTATGCCTTGGATCCACACGCCCAGTAATGGTCCATAATAACTGTGGTTCCTTGTGTCATTCCTGGAGCTTTAAAGATTTGTCCGCAGTTTTGATTCTCTCCCATATTCCTTGTGCCATTGTTTCTGAAGCATAGTTTCTGGCTCTCCAGTGGCACTATCTGCACGGGTCCCCCCTATCTTCGACCCATGTTAGTAACTTTACTAGCTTTGGCCACAGGGGTTTGCATAACTTCTGTGAATTCTCTATTGCTTCCTTGCAGGCACCAATGACCATCCACGCTCGGCAGATTACCACTCCACCTTCCCATCCATCTGGGGAGACCACTGACCCCCAGATCTGCATTTGGCTCTGTTCTTCCAGATTTGGACCTCTTTTGTAGTCTTCCCACGAACGTTCAGTCTCGAGTTAACTTCCCATCTTATCCCTGATCCTTTGATGCCAGGGTTCTCGTAACTGATCGCATAATTTCTGGTGTGCTCTCGGTTTCTTGTTTTAATGTCCTGGACGTAGCCATCTTCATCCAGGTAATCCTTTTCGTTGGCCCATATCAATGAGGCGTCTCTTCCCATAAATTTTCCTCTGGTGTTACACATTGCTACGTGTGACATACAGTGTGCTGTAGAGACATCAATTTCTACAGCCACAAAGGTCTTGGATTTTCCCATACTGTATGGCAGGAGTGCACAGACAAAGCATTCTCCTTCCGACTGCCTTCGTCATACTTCTTTTATACGCTTGTACCATATGTTCTTTCCAAGATGGGCTGTGCTGTCCAGGTAGTCATTAAGTTCATTGTTATCTTCATGAGGGCTTCTCTTGATTCTCAGCGTTCTTCTGTAGTTTGCTATGACTACGTCTATGAATGCATCTGTGCTGCTTTTCCACTTCGGGTATCTCGATGGAGCGGGCTGCCTTGACTGCATCGCTGTGGCAGGAGGAGGATGTGTGCTTCATTTCCATCCCTTTTGCAGTCTACCATAAACTTCCCGTAACCACCATTGGTTCATCAACCTCCCAACTTGTGGCTGTGTTGTTGGCCTGCGGCTTGTTCCTTGCGTTGGGGCAGGTGTGCTTGCAGTTACATTTTCTATAGTTCTGTTTTTCAGCTCCTCGTGTAGTTTCTTTGCTTGGACTATGATTGGATTAAATACTGAATTAGCATGTGGGTCTTCGCTGTGAGTTCTTTTGTGGCTACTTCTGTTCTTTCGAGGGATCCTGCTATTCCCTCCTTCTTTGGCATTTCACTTGGCTATTCTTGGTTATCTCCACTATTCTCTGGAATAGAAAGTTCGGCAGGCAGTCTCTCCTTCTCTGCTGCCTTCGTTGGAGGCCTTATAGCCATTGACACTTGCCCTTGTTTGTGTGCATTCTGAGTGTTGGTGCGTGCCGTGGCCTGTGCTACATTATCATTCAAACCGTGCTGACCCTGTCTCCAGCCTTTTCTCTCATTCATCACCTCGTGTGTATATGTATCACTGCTAATTATATTCAATTTTAAATCATTTGCTTCATCATTAGCTTTTCTTGGACCTGGAATCACTATGTAGGGTCTGGGTGCTTTTGTAGGCCCCAGATGTTCATTATCTGGTGGGTGCACTGATAGGGGGACATTTCGTGCACCAATAAAGAAAGCAGTTCTGATTGTTAAAAATAGAAAAACAATTATGATCACTGTACATATGCACATAATCATTCTGAGTGAAAGTTTGCAGCATTTTCTTCCAGGAAAGCGGGGGCGCCCTTCTGTTGGGGGAAAAACCAAGTTACTGTTCTGGGCCTCCATTTCGAATGAGTTCATAGTCAGTTATTTATTCCTTCTTTTGCTCTGGTCTCACAGTTCGAAAGTTTATTACTACTAAAGCGTTGAGTGCTTTCAGTGTCCCCCCTCTTGTGGGTGATGATGGCAGTCTCCGGGTATGCAGCGCGGTTCTGTTCCTAGACTATGGAAAAAGGTTAGGCTATCAACTCTGGTACATCACATCCATCTAAGCATATCGATACTAGGTGAGGTCCCAGTACACGCCTCGAATTTGCTTTGGTCCTGAGGACGTGCTGGAAATAGTTCAAATGTAAAAAATAAAATGATGGAACTGCTACAAAATCACACAAAATGAAATGCTGGAAAAGTAAAAAATAAAAATAAAACTGTAGTGTACGTGTGGCCAAATAGGAAAAACTGAACTATACTTCGCAAAAATAGCGTTGCAAAATTAGGAACAAAAATAAAAATGAAAATGTGGAAAAAATAGAAAATGAGTCAGAATCGCACAAATGAGATGTTGTACCAACAGGAACAAAAATAAAAGCAGAAGTCAATATATGAAAAAATAGGAAAGCTGAGAAGGATGCAGAACAGGAAAAATACGATGGCGAAGTTCTTGTGTCTGCTCCTTTCGTTCGGTCTCTCGGTGACGAGTTGAGGAACAGTGTCTCTCTTCTCTATCTGCTCCACAGTGAAATGATGACGACAAAGTTCTATTTTGGATTTCCTCCTTCTAAGGCTCTCCTCAGGAATGAATGTCCATAATTGCTTCTTAGTTGCGCTGCAATAGCCCTCAGGAGCCGGTTCAGTTGCGCGTTTTTTGCTGGATTACTGAGGAATGCAGGTATGTCAACATTGCTGGTTCTACCCACTAGTTCTGGAAAGTTTTCAATGAGGTGGAAGAAGACCCGGAATACGTATCTGCTGTCTTCTGGTGTCAACGACATTTGCTCTTGTTTTCTAGTCTCTAGATCAAAGGCCTTTTTGCTGTGTTAACAGTTTTTGTCTCCTCGATCTGTCCCTCAGCGAAAGGTCTCACTGGAATCACCTTAAGAATTCCCGCTGGAAGTTGGACAGCTCTACTTGGAGCATTATTCCATGGAGAAGTGTGCCCATGTGTGGGGCGTTGGCTGGATCTCTGAGGAAGGTGATGACGTCAACATCTGCAGGCCTTCCTACCATTTCCGGATAGTCTGTGACTTATCTAAACAGGACATTGTGCGCCAGCTGGGTGTCCTCGGGTGATAGGGACATTTGCCCTGTTTGGTTGTGTCCTGATCACAAGCTTTTCTTTTGATTTGCACAGTTTTTACACTTTCCTGCCGCGTGGATTGCAACCACGTAATTCAATGTGTACCATACATGGCTGAGAAATACATTGTTTCTTGGATCTCTGATAAAATTTAGGGTATGTGTGGTTCTCCCGACGAGTCCTGGGCATTCCTCTATTATGCAGAAAAATAGGGTATACGTCAGTTCATCTATGATCACATGAGGTGGAAGCATTTGCTTTTTGTTCGCTGTGCTCGGGCAATTCGGCGAAGACCTCTGCGATGACAGTCAGTAGTTGCCTGATTACCTTCTTGTTATCTGGATCCTGAATGAATTCTGTGACACTTGTTCCTCTCCCTATGAGCGACGGATATGTTAATATCACAAGTTGAAAGTAGGTTAGCACATCCCACTTGAGATTTCTGCTGGAATGTACCATGAATTCTGTGATTAAAAGTCTAAATACTGGTTGCTTCAGGATACTGCGATGCACTATCAGGCAAGGCTTTGGTTACAGTCTATCAGGGCCTTGATTCTTGTATCACTTTGGGCATTTTGTGCTTTCAACAGTTCATTTTATCAATGTTGTGGCTTTGGTTGTGTTTCCCTTT
Source organism: Ambystoma mexicanum (assembly GCF_040938575.1). Classification (NCBI taxonomy): domain Eukaryota; kingdom Metazoa; phylum Chordata; class Amphibia; order Caudata; family Ambystomatidae; genus Ambystoma; species Ambystoma mexicanum. Next base: position 285,977,293 of record NC_090932.1, on the reverse strand, counting down.
ACCCTGCAACTGGGATGTACAGAGTGTTTGTTATGTCCTTATCCCCCTTTGCTTGGGGAACCTGTCCAGTTTTATGCCACACTTGCATTCAGGTTCTTTGTCTTGGTTTTCTGCTCATGCGTCCTTCTTCCTCGCCATGGATCTTGTCTGCACATGTTGAGGTTCTTCCCTGTTGTCTGTTGCTTCTTTGCAGTTGTATTTAGCAGGAGGGCTCTCTCCTATGTAGGGTTTAATGTCATTTAGGAAGATCCATGCCCTTCTGCCCTGGAGCTTGACGGTGGAGGGGGTGCAGTCCTCCACGATGAACGGGACATTAAACCGTGGTTCGTCCCACCTTGTCCTGGTGAAGTTCTTCACCAAAACGCTGTCACCAGCGAAGACGAGGGGCACATGTACACCTTGTTCGGTGTCTGCTTCAGCACTTTCTGCTGCGTTTTATGCTGTGCCACCCCCTTTTTCGCCGTCGCTGCAGTTGGCCTGAAATGACAGAGGTACTGGATGTCAAACAGTTCAGGTACCTTTGCATCTCTGTTCCCAGAACCTCCCTAGTCGGCTTGTCATCACATCTAGCTCTATCTCGGTGGGTAAGAGGGGTCCTCATCCTTCTGCCTGTAACTATCTCGTGCGGCGTGTGATGATGGTCGGAGCCTTTTTGGTTCCGAAGTACAAACAATGCCAGTGGTAGGCAGTGCAGCCATCCCTTTTTTAATGTGAGCTTCAACTTGGCTATCCTCTCTTTAAGCAAGCCATTGGTCCATTCACATTTCCCATTCCCCTATGGATGATACGCCAATGAGAACTTGTGCTTTATATCAAGCAATGAACTAATCTGTTCGAACACTGAATTTACAAAGTGGGCCCCATTATCTGATCTCATTACCTCGCACACCCACCATCTAGGGAACACTTCCCTCACCAGGAACTTAGCAGCACAGGCAGTGTCGGGGTGTGTACAGGGGCCTGCTTCTATCCATCTAGAGAAGGGACACACCACCACAATTAAATACCTGTACCCATTGCACACTTGAATCATGTTGACGTAGTCGATATGTAAGTGCTGGAATGGTCCATTTGGTCTGGGAATGATTCCTCTGACTACTTTTAATGTGTGCCCAGTGGTGAATTGCTGGCAGATAATGCAGCTCACCATAAAAAAGGCAATATGCTCCGCTAAATTCTGCGTGAACCAGTCTTCTGCGAGCTTTGCGGCAAGGTTTTCTTTTGTCATGTGGATGGGGTAGTGCAGTTGTGCTAATGCAACCTTCAGGAGGGCGACAGGCATTACTGGTTTACCAGTGCTGTCTTGCTTCCACAGCCCCTCAGAGGGGTTTAAAGAACACCCTTGACGCTTCCATAAATTCTTCTGCTCTTGTGGTGCCTCTCCTTGGAGCTCCATTAGCTCAGTCTGCCCCATATTGCTATAAGCCTCTGGTGTGGCTTGTGCTGTCATCATTCTTTCATGGGTACGTGCCACCTCTACATCCATGATTGTTTCATTCTTGGATGCCATGTGCTTGTCTTCCGTGTCCGCTTCATGATTTCTGCGAGACGCGAAATCCGCCCCCTTGGTATGAGCGGCGCATTTCACGACCGCTATGCCCACTGGGAGCTGTAGTGCTTTTATCAGCCTGTCCAAAAAGGCTGCATGTTGCACTGGTGTGCTGTCTGCTCGGAGGTAGCCCCTCCTTTTCCAGCGTGCTAGTCCTGCGTGAACTGTGGACGTCACATAGGCGTAGTCACTATACACCGTTACTTCCTGGTCTGCATGGTTCTCAATGGCGAGTATAAATACCAATAGCTCTGCAGCCTGTGCCGAATAGTGAGATGGTATTCGTGCACTAACGAGTACTTGAAACTTTCCATTTGTTATGTGTTTTACCACGGCAACACCTGGATACCTTTGTCCATCTTCTTGGTCAATTCTTGAAGACCCATCAATAAAGACGATCTCTCCACCTGTCAGGGCATTTTCTTTTATCCTGGGGATCTCATCATAGAATTCCTCAAAGTTCGCACAGTCGTGTATGGGTTCTCCCTCTGTGACTGGCTCAGATATAAATGTAGCAGGGTTCACAGTTTTACATCGCACTATTTTGATCGATGGGTTGGAGATAATCACCTCATAGGCGGATGCTCTTTGAGATGTCAGTGTGCCCTTTGGCTTTTCTAGTATGGCAAACAGTGAGTGCTCAACATACAATGTCATGGAGCATCCCATCACAATGGACGATGCCTTTTCGATAGCGAATGCGGCAGCAGCTAGGTTTTGTTCGCATGGGAATTGGCCCTTCATGATTGGGTCCAGATTCCCGCTGTAATATGCTAGGGGCTTGTACCCCAGCGAGGTTCACTGTGCGAGCACTGCCGTCATAAAACTGCCATCGGTATGTGAGAACAAGTAGAATTCCTCTGCATAATTAGGAATCCCAAGCACTGGGGCCTTACAAATTGCCCCCTCGAGCTCTGTAAACCCTTTCCCCATTGCTTCATTCCATTCAATTTCTTCTCTTGTTGCCTGAGCCTTTTTAAGGGCCTGTAGCAAGGGCTTGGTATACGAGCTGTAGTCAAACACCCATGCTCGGACATAATTGCACTGTCCTAAGAAGCTTTGCATTTGTTTTATCGTGTGCGGCTTGGCCGTGTTCATGATAGCTTCGGCCCTTTCTGGGGTTACCTTCTTCCCCTCATGTGAGATCAGTTGCCCTATGTACAACACCTTCTGGTGGCAGAACTGCAACTTTTCCTTGTCAACTTTGTATCCCTTCTCAGCCAGTATAGTCAATAGCTGGACAGAATCGCGCGTGCATTGCTCTTCAGTGGTGCTGCAGATCAGAATGTCATCTACATACTGCAAAACAATACTGTCCACCGCGATATTGCTTAGGTCCATTTGCAGGACCCTGTTGAAGATTGATGGGGACTCACAGTACCCCTGTGGCAACCTCATACTTTTCAGGTGCATTTGTCTGAAAGTAAATGACGTCAGATCTTGTGAGTCACGGTGTAATGGAATCGAGAAAAACGCATTTTTCAATCGATCACCGTGAACTATTTTGCTTCAGTTGGTATATTGCATAGTATTGTGGATGGATTAGGGACTAGAGGGAACTCGGCTTCGACTATATCGTTTAATGCTCGTAAATCCTGGATTAAATGCCAGGACCCTCCCTTTGATTTCTTGACAGGATAAATCACCGTCTTGCAAGGTGATTCTGACGTCACTAAGATGCCCTGTTCCATCATGGTGGAAATTGTCTTTGCGATCCCTTCATCTGCTTCTCTGAACATGGGGTATTGTCATGCTTGCGGCAAAATAGCTCCTGGCTTCAGCTTAATCTTTACTTCACCTGCCCCTTTCAGGAGACCTACGTCATAGGGCCCTGTAGTCCAAACTGCGGCAGGCACTTGGGCCATGTCATAATCAAAGTACTCTGGGCGTATTAGTGCCAACATCATTTTCTTTGGCACCTCCCGTTTGATAATTTTGACCCAAAATATGAGACTCACTTCCACACTTGTCTCTTCTAGGTCGGGGTGTTCTTCGAACAGATCGTCATCGGTGACATCAGTCACTCGATACCCTTCTTCAATGGCAACGATTGCACACCATTGTCTGCCTTCATCATCATATCCTTCAACCAATACCACTCTCCCTCGCACTGTGGCAGATTGTATATTTAGGGGGAATACTTGTCCCTCCTCTTCGTGCATGGGTATTCTTGGTCTGAATAGAAATTCATCAGGGGTTCTCATAGTTCTGTTTGCGAGGCCCGGCAATCCCGCTATAAGCACTTGCACGCCATATGGGAAGACTTCTGGCTCCAACGGTATAGCCCTCATGGATGCACGTCAAGAATATGCCCTGATCATTTCGCACATGTTTGAGTAGTGCATTCCTGGGGTGGAGCATACTATACCATTCTCGGTAAACAAGATGGTCATGTTTAGTTTAGTCATCAGGTCCTGACCCAGAATATTTACTGGGGTCTGACGCGAATACAATAGGGATTCATTCATTTTTGTGCTCTCCCACTGAGACTGGGAGTGCATCTGTAAAGGGAACTCTACTATGAGCTCCAGTGAAACTCTGGGTATCTATGGCCTCGCCGGACAGGATAATTTGCCTTCTCGTATGCACGAACGCGTTGCACCCGGGTCAACTAGGAAGCAATATTTTTTACCCCCTATGGTGACATTAACCCTAGGTTCACTGATTGGATAGAACACATCAGGGTCTCCCGTGAACTGTCCTATTTTATATATAGGTTCGGTCCACTGTACACTTGTGGGTTTCCCCCATTTCCAGGGTTAATTCCCCCTCCGGGATTATTGCCCTGAGCCATCTGCGGCGGTGCCTGCTGGGGTTGTCCTTGTGGCATACTCCCCATGTTCGGTGGTTGAACCACTTGCTGTGCACCTTGCTGCAAGCCTGCTGCCTGCTGCTGCACCGTGTAATTTTGGGCACCGCTCTGTTGCGGGATGGCAGGTTGATACGCCATGCCTGCCCCCATCCCTTGGTTATTTTGCCACATGCCATGGCTTCTGCACATGCGTGCTACATGTCCAGTCATTTCACACAGCCAACATACTGGCAGTGGTCGGGCCATCTGTTCATCTGGCATAGTTGGGTTGCCTATCTGTGTGTTCTGGAAGCCACCTTGAACATTCTGAAACCCTCCTTGGTTACCTCGAAACCCTCCCTGATTACTCTGCCATCCTCTATTTCAAAACCCTCTTCCCCTCGGGTAAAATCCTGTGCTATCTTGATTATTTTTCAAGGGGTTAGATGCTTGCTGTATGCTTGGTTCGGCCGGGCTGGTGAGCATTGCTCCCTCGAGAGCATACTTCGAGAGCTTCCTTTGCATCAGCTTTGCCTCCTCCCCCTTACGCGTTGCCTCCTTTTTCCGATTCTTTTCCTGTAGCAATCTACAATAATGTGCAATTGTCAACTGGATTTCGTCCCATGGTTTAGCTTCTTTTCCTACCAATTTCTTGAGCTGTTTTTGCACTGGTTCTGGTAACCCTTGGCGCAATATATGATAGAATACAGGGATGGATTTCATCCAAGATTCATGCATTTCGAGCACCCACGCATCTTGAAAATTCTGGATATAAAGCAACGGATCTTCTGACTCTTTCATTTTCCAGGTCATTATCGCTCCCATATCAGACGTGTCTGGATATTTCGTATGCAGCACTTTCCACACTGCTTCTCTACAGTTATTAAATGGTGCTCCATCATGGGAGGTGTCAGTTAAGATTACCCTAGGGTAGCCTGCACGTTTCCATACATCATTGGCTCTTTCACCCAGTATGGCAATTAGGAGGCTCTTAATGTCCCCTATTGCTAAGGTGACACCCCCGTCATTTTTTCTAACTCATGTATCCACTTTCCGGTTCCCGATGTCAGCACTGGAAGCTTATTTTTTAGGTTTTCTCTGTCCATGTGTGGCCATGGAATATATTGTGGTCTTGCTCCCCCCTTTTCTGGCAACGGAAATTGGAAAGCACAGTCCTCCTTCTCTTTCCCCATAGCTCTCTGGTCTACCGCCGGGGTTACGTTCCCACCTTGCCGTCTGCCTGGCAATGCCCTTAACCTGTCTGCATAGGCAGGCGCTGACGCCCCCCTCTGACCGCGGGGTGCTTCTTCATGTCGGCTGGATTGTCCAGCGGACTTCGGTGTCCTACTTGCGGACCTGTTAGCATCTGACCATCGTACCTCTCGGTCCCTTGGGGGCCGTTTTTCGCACCGTCTCTCTTCGTCATATGCCACTTCCTCCATTTCCCCACCTGAGTCAGACCCTGAATGCTCCCAGTTTACGCAACTTCTTGCATCATCTTCTTTCTGTCCAATCTGTAGCCTGTCTAGGGACAGTCCCCTGCTCCCACTACTTTGGGTGACATCCTCAGTGTCATATAGCAGAGTGCTCTCTAAGCGCTCATCCTCCCTTCCTCCTTGGGAAATTAGTTCCATCCCCATCTCATCATAAATGTTATCAATCGTTTCCCCGATGCTTCTGGTGTCGAAGTCATCTTCAATATTTGTCCCGCTTGTACTTGGTACTGCATCGCTTGCAGGAAAGAATTCTTCTATGTCTTCCCATTCTACAACAGGATTGGGTTTTTTAACTTCCTGTTGTAAATATTCTAAATCTTGTTCCCTCTGTCTGTAATTACGTTCCTCTTCCTCATCTATTTCCTTTCGCTTCTTTGCTTATTCTCTAGCCTTATCTACTTCCCTCATCCGTTCATTTCTATGTACTTTTGCCCTTCTACTTTCCTCGTCTTCCCGCTTCTTTCCTTTCCTTTCTTGCACTCTCCTTTCTTCCTCTAACTTCAGCATATTCTGCCTGTACTTCTCATAGGCTGCGCATTGTGTGCTACTGAGCGGTATTCCTTGCTCTTCGCGATATAGTTGTTCTCGCCTCAACCTATTCTTCTTTCTTATCCTCTCGTCTCTCATATCCTTTTCTTTCTCCTTTTCCTTTCTCAGCACCTCATCAGACCATTCCCTCGGCCTTATGTCATCATTCCCTTTAACATCAAGTTTTAGCAATATCTGACCTCCCATACACTCGTCCTTTGTGAATGCTAACTTGCTACTATCATTCTGCTTTTTTCCCTCTCTCTCTCTCTCTCTCTCTCTCTCTCTCTCTCTCTCTCTCTCTCTCTCTCTCTCTCTCTCTCTCTCTCTCTCTCTCTCTCTCTCTCTCTCTCTCTCCCTCTCTCTAGAGATGTACTACTCTGTGCCTGATCCTTTCCTCCATCTCAGCGTCTCTCTTGTCCCCCGGAACTACGGAGGCAAGATTACTTTTCTGCCCTTTTTCTTTGATGTCGTCACCACTGCATGCAGGCGACTCTTATGCCGGGTTGCTGTACCCCATGGCTGCCTTAAGTTCTCTTAGCAGGTAAAGACCCTCTAACTTACTCCCTTCGATTCCTGGTTCAGGTGGGGCAGGTGGCGTGGTAGGCGTCTCACCCCCCTCTGTACATACATTTAATATCCAATCTGCGGGTGGTTCTTCCACCTTTGTTTCTTCAAACATTTTCCACAGTTCCAGCACAGCAAGACGTTTCTCTAGCTTTTTGCTGCTATATGTGGCATGTAGGAAGGTGGTCATGTGCTGTAAAACAGCCTTAGAGAGTGACCCGTTCTGGGGCCACGGCATAAACATCTTATTTGCGGTGCCCTTAACCCACTCCTGGCTATATTTCTTCGGCTTTGTTGCATGCTTGGGCAGTTGCTTGCATAAATGCATAAACGGGGTAACTTCCTCCATTCTTAATTCCGTCACCAATCAATAACTATACAGTTCTTTTACTCTTTTAATAGTATGAGCGAGCACCAGATACGCAAGCTCCAATCCAATCTTTTCCCACCAAATTTTATACAACAATTTACTCAAAACTCATCAGTTCGGTGGCGATTCCCTCTCAGTTACAGAATCACGTAAATCCAAAATGTATTTTAAACAACCACCAATACAATTATTTTACATTCGACATACAACAGAACATATATGACAGATGTTTGACAGACTAGACAGACACCAGCTGGTCATACGCATACCTGACTTCTAATTAATACCCTGTCATGGGATTTGAACGAACCCCCTTTATGACGTATTTAAACGTCATCGTAGCCTAAATTGTCCCCCCACTGTGGGCTCTGGGTTCACATTCCTTCTGACCACTCTTTAAAGTGCAGGAACAAGGCAAATCTTTGCGTTTTTACTTCAGGTGCCCCCCTGATTTACGTTTTTACTACAGGTGCCCCCTGATATTCCTTACATTTTATTTGTTATGCTTGAGTCATTAACCCCTATATATATACAGTCTTCTCTACTTCTAACTATTTTATTGTTTCTCCACCACCCTCCGTTACCTTTCCCTTGCTGGCTCTAATGCCTACACGACATTTGCCAAAGTAACGAGTTTACTGTTTCACTCACTGATCGCATCGTTTCCTCTCTGGAACTTCGGGATCACCGCCCCTTCCTCTTCCTGCTTTTAAGGTTTTCGTCCGATCCGCTGCCTGTGGGAATGAGAAGGGTTATGCTTGGAAAGGCGGGTTCCTTCAGACCCACTGCAGATTTTTTGAAATTTTTACTTTATCATTGTCCACGGGAAGCTTCTCAGTCTACTCAGCCGGAATGGCGAAAGGACTTGTTATTTTACCGAAGACCCAGAGTTACTTTGTGCCTTCGGTCTAAGGGTGTCTTATGACTACATCAATTGATAATCTATAATCAATGGCTGTAACCATCCTCACGTTACCAAGTGTTCAGGAGGAGAGGAATTTGCTGACGGGCCCATTGATCAGCGCTCACCCTCTAGAACTTGTAAGACAAGATAGCTGCACCATGTGAGGACAGGGGGTGCAGGATTCACTTACTCCGACCCGACTCAATAACGAGGACTCAGTAGTTTGGCAAAGGGAAGTCTGTTTAATGATACATACATCAAACAAGGAAACAAATGGGAATCAGCTGTAGTGCGATCACCGGTCTCGCTCCGACTTCCACGAACTTCAGTTGAACAACAATTTTTATAGGCACAAATCGTCATCATTGACGTCTAATTTCTATAAAAGATCATCATGCAATATAATTGGCTAGGAAAGGTAACTTAAATATAAGTGTTATATCTGTATATGATAATGGAGCATGTGGATTGGATAACTCTTATAGGGTGGGCGTCTACGCCCATCCCTCTATACCACACGTGATTGACGTCACTACAAGTACGACGTCTCATTGGCTACAGTGTCTATAGGACCCTAGATTACATGGTCCATTGTGATTGGGCAAGTTACACCCCTAAACATAAATTTCCACTTTAATTAGCAGCATGCAGAAAAGACACCCCTGTGCCTGGTGTCCCAAGTTTCAACCTGCCTCCCTTCCATCAATCAGTGTTTTAGGGCGATGTGTCAATTAGTTGGCTAAGGATGGTCTCGAAACTGTAGTCTCTTATCAGGAAAAGTTATGGCATCCTCGGGTCCTGGATGACATCAGGCGATGTTACTTCTCTGCGCCTGGCTGGTCACGTGTTAGTTCACCATGAATCTGCTTCAGTTTCCAGCTTTTAGTGCATTTAATTCTGTGTCGGCCTAGCCACCTGCATGGGCCCCCCTTATCTTGACCTTCATGAGGCAGGCTGGTATGCTCTGAAGTTGGAGTCTTGTGAGCTGACGCTCTCTTCCCCTTCACCGGTTGATCTCGATTTCCTAGGCATGAGCCACTCTTTGTTGAGTTTCGATTTGGCTCCTTCTCTTGCCTTTGCCTGGGTTTCAAAACTTGGCCTGGCAGGCCTCTGGCCACCTAGGTACCTTTTCTGCTTTTACAAACTGGAGTCGCACTTGTATAATGTACCTTATTGAGGTAAATATACGGTTGGATCTTGCCGCTCTATCTTCTACTAAGCATTGCAAGCAATATTGATTTCTTAGCATCTTGCATTTCAAGCCTATTTACACACGTTTAACAGGACGGTTGCTTCCATCTTGTCTCGTAACACTGTTTCCTGGCGTTGTAACATTGTCTCCTCTCTGTGCCTATTCCATTCAATTTCGTAGTTACTCACACTGGCGTGCTATCTTCGATAGCTGCTTTTGTTAATTCTCAAATCTGTTCAGGCCCTTGTGTCATTTCCACTGGCCTTCCCTTAAGGCTTATGGGGTCACTTCGTGGACCGTGTGTAGGTACTCCTCATTTCGTATCAGCGGTTGGTATGGCTGTATGATAGGGTACTGTGCTGCCCAGGGCTGTCTGGTTATGGGTGCTTCAACCGGTATGGATCTTCTGATGTATACTGGGCAGAGTCCCATTGCAGCTCTTTGTAGGTTCATTTGCTCTTCATACGTCACATACCTTGGCGAGCATGTTCCTGGTGCCTCGAAATGAGGGGGAGGGGTGCAGGCCATTTCTGGGACCTCCTCTACACCAGTACCCCAGCACCAAAAGCTTCCTATGCCACTGGCATATGCGTAACAAAATTACTGGCTGTGCACAGTGGTGGCTGGTATTTTTGTGTCCCAGGCACTGGTCCTGTGCTTTCTACGCAAGGTGAAAGATATAACCTTTGATTAGAAAATGTATGTAATCTTTTCTTTCACCCAGCACAGTGCCTGCCACTCTTTTTCACCACTTAGCAAGCCCCGCCCACCTGGTGCCTTCCTGCTTGCCGCTATTTTTCCCTACTTAAGGAGCCCTCCAGCCTCTTTTCCTTTGCAGATGGAGGGCAGGTGCAAGTCAATCTAGGTCACCTGGCCTAAGCCCCACCCACCTGGTGCCTTCCTGCCTGCTGCTCTTTTTCACCACTTAGCAAGCCCTGCCCACATGGTGCCTTCCTGCTTACCGCTCTTTTGCCCTACTTAAGGAGCCCTCCAGCCTGTTTTCCTTTGCAGATGGCGAGCAGGTGCAAGTGCATCTAGGTCACCTGGCCTAAGCACCACCCACTTTCTTAGCCCTGCCTCTTCCTTCCTGCTCTTAACTATTAGATCAAAGGTGTCTCCCACCCAGGCGTCTGCAGTGAAGGGCAGACAAAGAAAAGGGCAATTCCTGTTTGGTCCTGTTCGGACCAGGAGGACCCAGGGCCTGAGCCCCTGCTCAGACAGCAGGTAAGCATCCACCAACATGTGTTATCCCTCTGTCCCCACAGACCATCCCCACCCCCTCTGGTCCCCCTGTGATGTTCCCTTGTGCCCCCCCTTGCACACAGGTGTTGCCTGTTGTGCTTGATTCTTCTACCCTGCTCCCCCTCAACCCCCTCCAGCCTACTTCTGCAGGAGTCTGTCCTGATACATTCTGGTTTCACCATCACCGTCTTGTGGCCAATGCTGGATTTGCCTTTTATGGACTTCATTCATTCACGGTGCGTCACTCTTTCTCAACTCTCATGCTGGACTTCCTTTGCATCTTGTACTCATGGTGGCCCTAAATCATGCTGTTCCCATCTTCATCTTGTATCCTGGCTTGCAAAATTATGTGTTACTACTGACTTCTGCAATTGTATTCACTCTTCAGTCTTGCTCTGTTCTCTTTTTGACTGCGTACTCTCTGTTCTCTCCTTCTTTCCCATCTCCCTTTTCCTATCTTCTCCCCTTACTTTCTTCTATACACTTACTCTATCAGAATTGTCCCTGAACCTAATATGATAGCAACCTCCTCCAGCACTATCTGAAATGTCGTCAGGCCTAGTATGATAGTCGCTTGTTTTGTTCCTCCCCTCCCTTTCTGCATCCCTCTCCCTCACCTTTCTTTTTCTCTAGCTCTACCAGAAATGTCGTCAGGCCTAGTACGGTAGTCGCCTGTCTGTTTCCATTTCCTTCCCATTCTCCCCCTCCCTTCCTTATCTATGTCTTAACTCTTGCACTATATGAAATGTCGTCAGGCCGAGAACGATAGTTCTTTTAACACCCTTACTGTTCATGGCCTGTAAGAATGTCATTATATTTTCCCTTGTTCCCTCCTTTGCCTTGAAGCACTCTGAAACACATTGTGTATAGGCGCTATATAAAAATATCATATCATATCATGCAAAAATGCACACATATGGCAGCCCATGCCAAGCTTTTTCTAGGAGCGTGGTGGGCCTTATTTATGTGTTATTCCAGAGACACGCAAATTGTAATCTTAATCAGAGTCATGTTCTGACCTGGTGATGACACTGCCATAATGTGGAGACCATCTAAATCTGTTCACCTTCCTTTCTATGTGCTTCTGACTATGTCTGACCTATGATGGCTGGCTATTACTTATGCCTTGACTGCTGCTGCTGCTGTTACATTACACCACACAGCACAGACTGCCCGTGGGTGGTAGCCATGCATGGTGTATAAATCAACATAACACAATATAACATTGTGCAGGGCCTTCCGTGGCACCAGCCTGACGCAAGTGAAATGTATACAAATGTTTCTGGGCTAGGCAGGCTTGAACAGCTCTGTTTGCTGGTGCAAGGTGCTGGCCCACATGCTAAATGTGCCAACCACAACAGTGTGAGGCAGTTCAGACAGAGAGAGAGAAAGTGTCAGGCAGGCAATAGGTTGAGGCAGAACAGAGCGAGCCTCCCGTGGCCGTAATCCAGCCAACATCAACTCATTCTCAAATTGAAAGAAATGTGTCAAAAATTCTGAATTCTTCAATGAACTTCCTGAGCTTAGTGAACCCCCCTCCCCCCAGGGATAAATGGCACAGCAATAAATGCGTGTGGGTGTCCCATGAGACCATGTTCTTCTCTGCAGTACTATATACTTTGTTTTGACTTCAAATGTGTTTCTCTCAGTTTCTCTCAGTGCCTCTTTATCTGCATGGCTCCAATATTGCCCACAGATCCAGTGAGATCTATGCTCATAGAGCAAGACTGTTAGGATAAAGAATTGCTGCAGTGATTAGATATTAATCAATCTGTAAGATTGGACCATGAAATTTCATGAAGAGTGGACTCCACTCACCTGTGGATGATATTACACCAGAGAGAGGACTGAATGTGCATGTACACAGAAACCCCTATCTCTAGAGGAGTCTTTGCAGTAATAGGGTAGGTACCGCACTGGCCTAGAATAAAAAAAAAAACACTCAACGTTTTTAGAGAGAGGCCAAAGAATGGATGATCTAGGAAATTCAACAACCTCATTGCGAGGCCACCAGAAAGAAACCAAGAAGCACAGCGGTGGTATTTACCTGTCTTGGACCTTTCAAATGGTAGCGTATTGAGCTAGGCATTCCTGCATATTTTCCATAAATCCAGTGCGCACCCAGTGCTAATTAAAGGTAGTTTTGATATGGCTCTCGATATGCCAATTTCCTAAACCCATTCAATCCTGGAGATAATAGTGACAGCCCCAACGTTCCTGGTTGAAGCTCTGAATCAATAAACTCCCAGAGGAAGGAAGATCTGCTTTTTGTTAAATCCTTTGTCTACTTCCAATAATTTCTGTGTTGTGGTCTGAACTACTTTGCATACCCGCTCTGATACACGTAGCCCATCTTGCATTTGAGGTGCAAGGCTCTGTGTCCATAGACAAGCAACTTCTGCCCATCCTGTCTTGAAGGGGCAGCCTTTGGATGCCCCTGACAGTACACTGGACCATCTAGCCTGGGATATGCAAGGATCTGTATCTATGAGCTCATTCCAAAGTTCACTACTGTTTTGAAAGTCTCTCTGCCACTAGATCAGAAATAACGTTGTTGTATAGCGCAGCCTGCTGGTTTCCTACAGAATCTATGTTTGTAGAAGAAACAGGTGTTGTTATTAACTGTTTTCATTCTAGTCAAATAGTTTACATTTGACAGACAAAAACATGAGTTAGTCTGGTCAGACTTGGAACTTAAACAAATGTCTAAGGCCAGTGCTTAACTCAACAAGCTATCTTTTAGTTATATTCACCAGAAGCAATCCTTTATACATAGAGCCAGTTCTATAGTCCCTTAGTGAATCCTCAGATACCCATATTCTCACAGGCAAAGATCCCAGTCTCTGGAGAGAATGCCCAGACACATTCCTTCTATACATGACAGGTTTCTCACCTCCCACACCACATCCTCCCAAGGGTTAATAGTTCCCCCATCAGTATGAAACCATAAAGCCACCTTTACACAATGTACCTGTTTAATACCCCTGGCTGAAACCCCAGAACATCTCCTTACTACAAGTGACCTGTTGTCTGTTTTTCTAAGAAATGGTTGTTCCTCTAGCTGACATCTTCTATGTCCCAGAATCTATACATTGACCAAATGCATTTTCTGTGTCAATCACATTTATCCAATCTTGTCCCATTTTCTTTCTGCTTTCTCACATTGTTTTTGTGGGTCATAAATCCCTTCGGCAAATCTGGCAGAGAAATGTCTTGAGCTTGGAATATGCTACCCATATTTAACATAGGGGTCATTTGCAGCAGCATTTGGCCTCTATCTGACTATGGTTGGTTAAGGGGATGGTCTAGTAAAAAATTTTATTTAAAAAATAGATAGGCCACATAAAAAGAAATACTAGCATCCTCCGTTTTAAAACTTCCTATGTAAATTTTTGAGCTATTCAAGCTCAAAATTCGAAAAAGCAAGCACAGGGGCGCCGCCATTTTATGAAATGGAGGCCCTCCTGTGCTGGCTTTTGCTTTTGCGGCACTAATGAAGGAAAAGCCAGCCAGCTGTAGTAAACAAAGTCTACCGCTGGGTGGCTTTCCCTTCATTAGTGCCGGGACTCGGAGGACGCAGACCGGAGATCAGAGCAGGAAAGCTGCAGCTGAATCTCGGTAAGTGCTATTTATTTTTTTTACAAAAAATAAGCACTAGCTGCAGTTTTTTTTTTAAGTTTTCCGGGCTGGAGGAGCCCGGAAAACTTAGAAATAAAACTGCAGCTTTAAAAACGTTGTATTTATGTTTGCGGTCGCTTTTGAAGCGACCGCAAACATAAATACAACGTTATTGTGTTGGAGCCCGAGAGCCCCAGAGCCCCAAATTGAAAAGCAGATTCAGGCAGACACAACGCGGCATTGCGGAAAACAACCGCGTTTTGTCTGCCGGAATCTGCTTTACCATTTGGGGCTCTCGGGCTCCCCACGGGGAGCCCGAGAGCCCCAAATGGAAAAGCAGATTCAGGCAGACACAACGCGCCATTGCGGAAAACAACCGCGTTGTCCCCACGGGGAGCCCGAGAGCCCCAAATGGGAAAGCAGATTTAGGCAGACAACGCAGCATTTAGCATTTCCCATTTGGGGCTCTCGGGCTCCCCACGGGGAGCCCGAGAGCCCCAAATGGGAAATCAGCTGCAGGTAGAAACGCTACGCGGCATGTAAACATAACCGTGTGTGTTTCTGCCTGCTGTGGCTTTCACTTTGGGTCTCCGGTGCTCCCCTGGGAGCACCGGAGACCCAAAGTGATAGCCACAGCAGGCAGAAACACACACGGTTGTGGGAGCACCGGAGACCCAAAGTGATTGTGTTGGAAAACGCTGCGGTTTTTCTTTCCAAGTTTCTCAGGCTCCTCCGAGGAGGAGACTGAGAAACTTGGAACGAAAAACCGCAGTGTTTTCCAACACAATAACGTTGTATTTATGTTTGTGGTCGCTTCAAAAGCGACCGCAAACATAAATACATTGTTTTTAAAGCTGCGGTTTTATTTCTAAGTTTTCCGGGCTCCTCCAGGTAAACGCAGGTAGTGCTTATTTTTTGTAAAAAAAATAAATAGCACTTACCGAGATTCAGCTGCAGCTTTCCTGCTCTGGTCTCCGGTCCGCGTCCTCCGAGTCCCGGCACTAATGAAGGGAAAGCCACCCAGCGGTAGACTTTGTTTACTACAGCTGGCTGGCTTTTCCTTCATTAGTGCCGCAAAAGCAAAAGGCAGCACAGGAGGGCCTCCATTTCACAAAATGGCGGCGCCCCTGTGCTTGCTTTTTCGAATTTTGAGCTTGAATAGCTCAAAATTTTACATAGGAAGTTTTAAAACGGAGGATGCTAGTATTTTCTTTTTTATGTGGCCTATCTATTTTTAAAATAAAAATTTTTACTAGACCATCCCTTTAACTAGGGTGTGGTGAGGGCTCAGCTTGAGTCATTGGACCTGCAGCCACCTCCTAGTTTGGTCATCTTTGTTTAACTCCTTAGAACCCATCCTTTCAGCCGGTGACCGAACTCTCCATTTGTGTAGATTCCCAAAAATTCATCCCTCTCACATACAACTAGCTTATGATCCCGGGCCCCACACCCCAACACGAATCCTTCCTATAGGATACTGTCTTTCCACCTCTTTATTAATAATCAGAAACCATTCTTCCAACAAAACAATAAAGTATGTTTGAGTAATACTTACTTGCACAGATTTGCATTTTAATGATAGGCTCTGTGTTCTCATGCTGATCCCCAAAGCCAATTCTTTCTACAGGTAGCAGGTTCTTTGTACATGGGCGAATCTCACAAATCCATTCTACTTACTGTTTGGCTATTTGTGTATGGGTGGGTCCCCAAAACCTTTATTTCCTATAAGGGAAAGATGTTTTTGCCCTCAAGCAAATTCCCAGAATCCACCCTTCCTTCAAGGTCAGCTTCTCTTTTCCTCGGTAGATCCATCCATCCTTCATTTAACAGATGCTGCTTTGTTCTTGAAGCCTGTATACTCCCTGAACTCATTATTTGAAGTAGTAATCATGCTACCCATCCTTCCTTTGAGTGATGCAATGCTCATAATCTAATAGGGGAAATGCAGTTTTGTGTCCCTGGGACGATGTGCAAAATCTATACTTCTTAGAGGAGAAATGTAGTGTTTTGTCCCAGTGACAATGCCTAGAATCCATCCCTTCATACGGGTGAAAGGTAGTTTGTCTGTGAGGAAATCTCCAAACACCATTCCCTACAAGTGACAATGCTCTATACATAGGCAAACACCTCGAGTCCATCAATCTTTGGGACATAGTCCATGGGATTTGATGAATCCCCTTCATTCATGCTTCCCACAGATAATGGCTTATCACAAAACCTGGTCCTTCCTAATTGAAAGGCAGTCCTCACAGAATCCATCCTTCTTACATAAAATAGGTTTTTTGTTCATTCCTGCAGGCTGCAGCCATATTGTCACTGTGTGCAGCTAATTTACGTTTGAACAGTGACTGCACAGTAATTTTGAGAAGTACTGTTGCTAAACGCTCCAACTCAACAATCCCAAATATATATCTGTTAATAATCCCTACCCCCCTCCCCCCCAAAGTTTTAACAGTGGTGCTCCCATGCACAGCAGAGAGAAATAGTTCACTGGAGGAAGGGAGCACATGCAAATGGAGAGGAAAGTAAGCCCACAGTGGAATTTGCCATGTGAGCCCCAATGCACAAGCAAGCATGGCAGTTGGTAGCAGATGGATCAAGTGAGAGATCACACATTGAGAAAGAAAGAACACAGTGAGAGAGAAACGCACTAGGGATATAGGAACAGGACACAGGACAGATAAAATGCACGCTGAGAAGTAGGAAGTGAGAGAGAGAGAAACAGTCAACAAACCATGGAGACAGAGAGGAGAGAGAAACCACATAAAGAGAAAGTAACCGGATAAGGAGTGTGAGTGATTGACCATACAAGGGGTGAACGAGAGGGAAAACACAGGAGCTAAACGAGGGAGTGTGAACGCATGCCTGGTGAGGAAGTGCTCAGGGGTGAGAGAGAGTGCACAGTAAAAAAGTATACAAAACAATAAAGCGAGAAAGAGAACACAGGCTAAAGGGAGGAGAGAGAGAGAGAGAGAGAGAGAGAGAGAGAGAGAAAGAGAGAGAGAGAGAGAGAGAGAGAGAGACATACTTAGCATGTCATCACCAGTTATTATGCCCCGTTATCAAATTACCTCATGCCCATTTAGCATATGATTGCCATTTTACATTATGCTCAGTTAGCACACATTGCACTTTTCCAGTACACCCACCTAACCCATCATTGCTAGTTTACATTATGACCACTTGGCACAACATAAGTTCCAATTTCTAGTAAGTACTAAATACTGGTTGATTTGCCTTATGTCACTTAATCCATCAACGCCCAGCCTGAGCTGGTCTCTCCCGTCATGTTTTACCTTCTGTTGTCAGGGACGGAAAGAAGGGAGTCAAATTCTCCCCATGGTGGATTTGGGCCTTGATGTTTTATGATGATGCAAACTTCAGTGAACACATCAATAAGCACATTGCTGCCCAGGTACTGTCTTTTATTAGCCTGCATGTTGGCCTGAATGGTCAAGCCCGGCATCCACCTTCCAAATTGCAAACAGATATGTATAGGAGGGTTTCTGACAACACTTCTACTCTGAAGTCTTAAAAGCACACATGCATTACTAGGAATGACCTGCCTTGCGAATGTGATATGATATGATATGGTATTTATAACGCACCTATACACAAGTGTTTCAAGGCTCGACGAGGCAAGGGAGGGAGAACAAAGGGAGGACAGACAACGATCCTACTAAGTCAGGTGTCATTCAGATCGCGCAAGTGCGTGGGGGGGAAGGACAGTGCAGTACATGGGAATAGATAATAACAATAAGTAAAAGTAGCATCCAGCAAGTGGCAAGTGCAGGGTAAGTGCAGGCATCAAGTTTCACGTGCTGGTAGGGGGACTGTGGGATACAGAGACAGTCCCCAAGTACGGGGGTGGCCAGGCAGGCAGTGCAGGTGAGTGAGACTGGCAGGAGAGGGACATGGGTCCGAGATCAGAGGGTATCCAGGTTTCCAGTGCAATTCCGGTTACAGCCAGGAGGTCAGCAGGGGAGAGGAGGAGAAAAAGCAGAAGCAAAGTTAAAGGTTTTGCGGTGCTTCCGGAACCGGAGATGGTTCTCCTCAAGTTTAAGGGAGGCAGGGAGGCTGTTCCAGAGGGAGGCCCCAGCTGAAGAAAGAGATCTACCACCAACTTGTTGCTTGGAGAAGCGGATGACCATGAGGGAGTTGGAGGCGGATGAGCGAAGAGCTTGAGAAGGAAGATATTTAGGAAGAGAGAGTTGAAAGTATTGAGGCCCCATGACCCAGAAGGCCTTGTGGACGATGCATAGGGTTTTGAACTTAATCCTCACAGCGACTGGGAGCCAGTGCAGATATTTCATTCCTGGGGAGATACGATCACTGGGTTTGAGGCCAAGGACAAGTCTAGCAGTCCTGTTCTGGATGAGCTGCAAAGGGCGGAGAGCAATGCGGTGGGCAAGGAGTGCCAAGTATTGGTTGAACAGCCAGGGAGAGAGGTTAGACCCCTGGGGGACACCACAGGTAGAGAAAAAGATAGCGGAGAGGAAGGGCCCAAGTTGGACCTGGGAGGGTCGGTCAGAGAGGAAAGAAGTCATCCACGCCAGGGCCTGACCAGTGATATCCAGGTTATCACAGAGACAATTGAGCAGGGTGGCATGGTTGACAGTGTCAAAGGCAGAAGAGAGATCACGCAGGATGAGGACACAAAGGGTGTTAGAGTCAAGGTTGGAGAGCAGGGCTTCACAGATTTTCAGGAGAGCACTTTCCTTGCTTCTGGCAGCTCTGAAGCCAGACTGATGGTCATGAAGACAACCAACAGATTCAGTGTGGAGATGTTGTAGTAACTGTGAAAGATCTAGGCTCTGATTCATGGAATACTTTGCAGGGAAAATAGGGACTTTGAGGGACATTCAGCATGTAAAACCCCCCTTTGTCGATTCATGGAATCGACTTTGAAGGTCCTTGCATGAACTCTGCGCTGGTCCAGCACGTCTCTGCATGCAATCGAGCACATTGAGCAAGACTCCTCGTAGAGCGTGGCTGGGGCCTGCACAGACAAAAAAATAGGGTGCAGAATATGCACATACCCCATTATCGACACAGAATGGGGAATCATTTATGCGTGTTGAGGGACGAGACACGCAAAGCAATGGCATGCCCAATACACCGCAAAACCGAACTAATTCATGGATTCCAACACGCAGCCTTGCATCGGGAAAGGTTAGACGAACACCCTGTTATCCAACCGCCACATGATAGCAGGCGTAAAGTTCAACGTGCAATTGATCCAATGCATATGAAGCAAGCAATACAGACTATATGGACATTGCACAGCCACGATGAACGCTGCCATCTCAGGAACTATAGTACATGGACATTAAAGGAGCAGGAGGATGCCCAGGTCATCCATTTTTGCTACATGCAAAACTCTGTTTGGTTTGAATGATGACCGGGTGTATGCCAGGTACCGGTTCCCACCCCATATCATCCTACACCCTGTCAGGGAGTGGGAGCAAGACCTAAACTCACCCACCATCTGCTCCCAGGCCTTTACACCTCTTGAAAAGTTGCTGACAGCACTTCATTTCCTTGACACTGGCTCATTCCAGCGTACCACTGCCACTTCCTGTATAAGTGCCTAACAAGCAAACAATAAGTAAAAAAATAAATGGTTAGTCGGATCTCACAGGCCACACAATCCCGCTGTCTCCACCAGGCCTTGGCCTACATTACATCAAGTGCATGTTTGCGCATGCACATATATATGCCAAGGACACTGGAAGAAAGACAGAGAGTGTGCCAGGATTTCTGTGCGGTAGCACACTTTCTACATCTACTTGGAGCCATAGACTGTACATGTGTTGGGCTAAGCCCCCAGAATGACAGAGCACATATGCCGCAATTGCAAGCACTGGCATTTAATCAACATGCAGGTTGTCTGTGATGCAAATGGAGTGATCATGCAAGTAAATGCCAATTTCCCTTGCAGCACGCATGCCAGTTACATTTACCACCAGTCAATATTCCACTGTGCCCGGCATTGGTAAAATATGGCAACACCTGGCTCATTGGTGAGTATGACTGCGACGCACATGTATTCATGCATGCCCATCACACACTTAACAACAGACCATGGCAATAAGTGCCAATAACAACCATGTAAACTTTTTTTATTTAGGACACAGTGCCTACCCACTATTAGCATTCATGATAACACCATACAGGAATCCTGCCACACCAGCTGAGGTAAGATACAATGCAGCACATGTGGCCACAAGGGGTATAGTGGAGCACAAATTTTGGGGGCTTACGTCAGATTTCCACTACCCAGGCAACTCTTGTGGTGTATTGCTAAGTACCCCACCAGTATGATATGATATGATATGGCATTTATAAAGTGTCTATACACAAGTGTTTCAAGGCACGGCGAGGCAAGAGAGGGGGAACAGAGAGAAGACAGAGACAAAGATCATACTAGGGCAGGTGTCATTCAGATCACGCAAGTGTATGAGAAGGGGGAAGGGGAAAAGTGCAGTACATGGGATACATAGAATAAATACAACAATAATAAGAAATAAGGCCAGCTGGTGGCAAGTGCAAGGGTAAGTGCAGAAATCAGGTGTCAAGTGCCGGTAGGGGACTTTAGGGATACAGAAAATAATCCCCAAGTGTGAGGGTTGCGAGGGAGGCAGTGCAGGTGTGCAACTGGCGGGGGAGGTGACCTGGGCCTGAGATCAGAAGGGTGGCCAGGTGATCAGTGCAGTTTCAGTATCAGCCAGGAATTTAGCAGGGGAGAGGAGAAGAGAAAGCAGAAGCAAAGAGGAAGGTTTTTAGGTGCTTCCAGAACCGGAAATGGTTCTCCTCAAGGAGGCTGTTCCAGAGGGAGGCCCCAGCCGAAGAATGAGATCTACCACCAACGTGTTGCTTGGAGAAGCGGCTGACCCTGAGGGGGTTGGAGGCTGATGAGCGAAGAGCTCAAGAAGGAATATATTTAGGAAGAGAGATTTGAAGGTATTAAGGCCCCTGGCCCCAGAAGGCCTTGTGGACAATGCAGAGTGTTTTGAACAGTAGTCTGAAAAATCATTGTTGCAGCATGTGTACTGCATAATGTAGCCACACGGCATAGTGCACTAGTCAAAAAGCAAGTTGGACATCGTCCTCCCCCAAAGGCACCACCCTTGCCCTTGGTTGGCCAAAGAGCACAGGCCTTTCCCTGTGGAGAACACACATGAAGCCACAGCCCTGGTGTCATTAATGATGAATTGGGGAATATCCTCTGTGCCCATAACAATACTCTGAAAATGTGTGTCTGTGCGAAGCAAGCTGTGTGCGTCCACTAGACATAATAAAACATGCACCAAACACCAACACAGTCATAGCAAATGGAAACAACAGAATGCATTTTGTTGTCTGGAAGCACGTTCAGATCCCAGCCACACCCAAATGTATAACATTGTGAAATTAACACTAACATGTGGGGAGTGCACACGGGTGGGCATGGGGTTGTTGAGGGAATCATGTGGGTAGAGGTGACTAGCAGGAGACACGTGCAATGCATAAGCACATACATATTCAATTGAAAAGAACCACTTGCTTTGCAGAAGCGTCACGTGCAATGCATTGCATGTGGATGAAATACAGAGCATGAACCAACCCTATATTCGACAGAAGGCCTCAATCCTTGCAAGTTGTGTTTGAAACACAGAACAATGAGGAACCTTCACTTGCTTGACGATAAAAACACCCACAAGCAGATGCCCCGGAACACGCACATACACACACATAAAAATACATGAAGTAACAACTTTGTACAATAAGACAAGAATGCGAACAGTAAAATGGGAGTAGGGCTGTTTCCGATTGTGAAGGACATACCCATGGGAGCCATGGCAGAGGTCCTGAGCTGCCAAAACATGAGCTGAGAATCAGGACAACAGTGCACCCCAGGACAGTGTCTATCCCATTTGAATCACCAGATGCCCAGGGAGAAAGATCATAAATCCGTCATGAATCAGGTGGAGCATTTGGACATGCAGGAACCCCAGGGCAAACATTTGGGAGCAGGGGTCAAGTCATAAAAATTAAAGTGGGGGAACTCATCAACAAATGCAATTGGATGTGATGTCACCGGAAATTAGCATATCAAGGTGAAATATGCACATTTAATTAAATTGGCTTTGCATAACCACCCAAATTGCACAGAACGAATAGCATTTACCCATCATAAAATCAACAAGCACACAAACCAAGAGAGGATATTTTCTTCTAAACTTTAAAAGGTGTGCATGTTTTAAACTCCAAGAACCAATACCAATGTTTTCCCTGGAACTTGCAGTACCGAAATGTGCCATTTCACCTTTAGTTGTTTATTTGTTTATTTTTCATCAGGTTATATAGTGCAGTGGTGAAATGTCTGGCCTGAAAAACTGACGACTGCAGTTCGATCCCCGAGGTTGGCATTAAATAACAAATTCAAAGAGGACATTCAATGTTTCTCATTTAAGCTGGCGGGGATTGAGTGCACCCTCTGAAAAAAGTGGGTGGACTCTGTCCACCCGCATGTACCCTCGATATTAGCCCTGCTTGGGAGCAGTAGCAGACAAAGTGGGCAACAGATAACAACAAGGTCTGTCATTTGTACCAGGGAGAGCAAAGGGCAATGACAACATCAATAAGATTGCAGTGGGGATGCATGATGTGTGCGCCTGTGTGTCTGGGATGAGAAAACAGTGTCCTTGTTTGCAAGGATCAGGTTGACCCTGAAGTTGTCTACTGACCTCATGTTGATGGCCATTTGCACATCACATGGTTAGAACCCAAGATAGCTGCAATAATTGAAAGCCTAACCAATCATTTCACAGTCACACAAGGTGAAGAGGCCGTCACCCATGTGTGATAAAGCTGGAGGATAAAATGAGGCGCACATCTAAGACAAAAAGCAGACAAAAGACCTGACAGTGATACAGAATCAGTGAGAAGAGCAATAACTAGATCTAGGGAGCCCTAAAGAAAAAAAGTTTGTTTTCAGCTTCTTTTTGAAATCAACAAGAGACATGGTCATTTTTAGATCCAAGGGGATGAGGTTCCAGGTGGCAGGAGCGAGGACATCAAACATTGTCTTTCCGAATTTAGCTAGGCGAAATCTGTGTTGGCTAAGTTTAGCCTGGTCAAGTGACCTGAGAGATTGTGTGGCCACATACCGCTGAATGCGCTCAGAAAGATAGCTGTGCGCTGTAAAGGTAAGCACTTAAAGGTGAGTGTCAGGATCTCAAAATAGACACAGTGCTTAACCGGAAGCCAGTGCAAGTTTTGTCTGGCTTCGGCGATTGAATACCGTCTGGGGTTGCCCAGCACTGCACCGTTTGTGTGACTTGAAGGGCGGCCAGGTTGGATTGAGAAGTGCCCGCCAACAGGCTATTTGCATCACACATGATGAACTACATGGTCCTAATGTGCGGCTAGCTTAGATAAAGACAGAGAGCTCTGGGTCAGTGGACTAATAATAGCATGTTACCATTTTCATATTTTGTATACAAAACAAAGCTCTTGTACTACCCGAAAGAGGGGGTACCAAGCCCTTTTCCCTATTGGGCTGTAATTTCAGTGTCTATCTGTTGTGAGCTTACCCTACATTGTTCACAACAATCCCCACAACACAAGCAACAAAGTCCTCGACCACTGTAACCTGTGCCCCACGGAGTGCCATGAAACAAATGCAAACAAGAACTCCCCAGCAACCCATTATCTTGTGTCCCTACACCCATGAAGTCAGATCCACAAACCTTCAGCAAATGCAATTCTATTACCCCACACAATGATACCTTCCCCACCCACAACTCCTACACTGCCTGCCCCCCACAGAGCCATGCATTGAAGAAACAGGTACCACTTACCCCTTGTCCTGGTGAGGGCACATTGTGAACATACTGATCCGACTTGAGTCAGACTGACACCGAGAGGACTCCCAAATAAAGACCAATGAGAGATTGGAAACCCAGGATCCCCTTGTAAACACTCCCAATGCCACAAAATGGCATCCCCTGATTAACGTGACATTAGGACAGTGCAGTAAACACTGGCAAGGGAGCCATTGGTGGAAAGTCCAAGACTTCGGAATGCAAACATCCCATCAATTGCAGCGAAGACAGGATCTGGCACAAGACAGCTGGTCAAAGAGGTAGCAGTCATACAAGAAGTTAGGACACAGAGGAAGATGGCATAAAATAGACAAGCAGACAAGAGAAAGGAATGAGAAATGGAGACCAAGGAGACTGCCACACAAAAGGGAGTAGGGAACAGGCAAGAGGAAGGCAAGGCAGAGTTCACAGGGATTGGACTGAACGGGGACCAATGTGCTGGGAACTGAAGGGAGTATTCAGATGCACTGGGCAGCAGTCAACAGGTAGAAAAATATCTGCTGGAGTGCCATGAATAGAACATGTCCCCATGCCAAACAGCTACACCAGGCCAATGGCATGTGCCTGGTATCTGTGCTGAACATGGCATTGCCCAAATTGCCTGAAGTGCTGGGCTGATTGTGGATTTTTCTTGGGACACAATCCACAGAAGGGTCAGAAGTACCAAGAGTTGACTGCCAGGGTGGGTAGCCATTACATGAGCAGCAGAGTGATTTGGAGCTGCACGCCAGGCAACACACGGGCAAAAACTGCAAGCAAACACATACTAGACTCCCATTATTATGTGTCCCAATACACAAGCAGCTGGATGGGACACCCTCATGACAACTCACCAATAAACGCCCTACAGTGACCGCCTTACTCACAACAATACCCCTGCAACCAGTGCCCCCCTAATTGACATGCAAAAATAGGGGACATTGTTTGCAGGCATACACGTCCTGCAAACCCACTTTCAGGTGTCAAGTGTGCCTTTGGGTCATCCATGGATGCAGAGGAGGAAAAGTACTCCAAGTGAGGAGGAGATGGTTTTGGGAGTGGAAGTACAAGTGTGGTAACTGATGAGAAGGAAGACAGTGGGTAAGAGTGATATAGGACAGTGATCAATGAATGTATAGCTTTGGAGTGTAGAGAGAGAGAGGGATAGGGCATTGCAGTGAAAGGAGGAGACTGGCTGGTGGAGAGATGAGGAGTGATATGTAATACCTTTCAGTGGGTGATGGCAGTGAGAAGTTGGGCAAGAGAGGAAGACAGACACAGAAACACATTAATAAAAACCAGCATGGTCAGAGAGCCTGGAAGCCACATAGATGGAAAACTAGCACCTGTTGGCGGTGAGGAAGGACCAAAGTGTGTGATGGGGAAGGGCAGACTGGAAAAATAAGACCACCCTTCAAAGGTCACTCAGCAGCTTCACCTCAAAGAACAACATACACAAATATCCATGCCATTAAAACCTAAAAGAGACCCATGTCCGCAACTTCCCTACAAATGAGTGCCTCCAAACACAAGCCCATACCTTGCAAACTCCCCCCCCCCTATGTACAACACCACTGTAAATGGGCATGCGGACAAAACACAGCTGTACAATCACCCTCCAACAGAACACACACCCTGGACGTGACTGTTCCAGTAAGTGTGCATGGATCACAGGGTACACTGGCAACACCTGCAGGCTCAACAGATGAACAGAAGGTGGGGAGTGGATGATGCACCACATGCATGTGGACAAACACACATCTGTGCTGACATTTACAGTGATTCAAACATAACACCCCTAGGAAGAAAAGTTGTGAGAATTCATGCAAATATCATGGTGATGACTAATACAGATATAGCACGAGTGACTGGGCTCATAATTACCCATTGTCAGAGCTGCCTTGATGTGATTCCCGCATCACCTCCCCCAGAAATGTTACCGCCAGATTTGTGAAAGGAGGGCATGGGGACTAGTCAGGTGAAAGGGTGCAGGGAAGACATACACAGAGTGCAGTCA
This sequence comes from Ambystoma mexicanum, assembly GCF_040938575.1. Lineage (NCBI taxonomy): Eukaryota > Metazoa > Chordata > Amphibia > Caudata > Ambystomatidae > Ambystoma > Ambystoma mexicanum. Next base: position 285,951,171 of record NC_090932.1, on the reverse strand, counting down.
CTTGATGAATCACGATTACTACAACAGCATGGGGCATGTCATGTCACCAGCCATAGCACCAAATCATGTATACGGCACATATGTGGAAAAAGTCCACCAACCCATTGTTACCTGCCCATGTCATCTTGTTGTACTCAAGGCAACCATGACAGGTGACACCCCTGTGCATGGCTACATCTCCAGTATGTACTCATCAATCCATTGAGAGGGCAACAGTACATCTCTCAAGGAACATATATATATCTTAGAATGCGGGGAAAAAACCCATGCCTCCATTCTAGACAGGTGTATTACAATTGATTTACAATTGAAGAAAAAAAGAACTGTCCCTATCAAGGGGTCAGGGGCAACAAAAATCAGACCACACTGGGGGCAAAATAAATGTCCGCCCTGGAGGGGGAAGGTGCATGTCTAAATCCACATGAGTGGACAGTCAAACATTTAAAATAAAAAAAATCACGGCAACAGTCTGCAGGTGGCTGTGGTGATGGATCCAATTCATGCAGTGCCATGGCCTGGTCATCATTGGCGAATTTATATATGGCCAATTTTGAGGATCAGTTTGTCCTTGGTGAAGACAATCTGCTTATGAGCCACCCTACCCTAAATATGCATCTTAAGCTTTGGAAACGGTACATCGATGATGTTTTTCTTATCTGGAGGGGTTCAGTGACATCTCTCATCGAGTTTCACGCTTGGTTAAATCAATGTGATACGAACATCAAATTCACTATTGAACACAATTCTCGCCAGGTGAGCTTTCTTGACCTTGTGGTTAAAAAATCTGCGAGCCGAATCATAATGACACTTTTCAGAAAATCCACCGATAAAAATTCCTTACTACATTTTGATAGTTTTCATCCAGCCAGTCTTCGACAAAACCTACCATATGGGCAGTTTTTGCGTATTAAAAGGAATTGTTCTGAGAAAGAAGAATTTAAATTCCATGCAGAACAACTAAAAGATAGGTTGAAAAGTAGGGGATATCCAAGTAGATTAGTGAAAGATCAACTAAAGAGAGTGGATAATACCAACCATGAGATATGTTTGACCACTAGAGAAAGAAAGAAGAATGAACGCCTAGTATGCGTTACTACCTTCAATCCAGTGAGCACCGATGTAAAAAGAATTATTAATAAGCATTGGAACCTAGTCAAGCATCCTGGCACATTACTGAAAAAGCCGATGTTTGCGTTCAAACGTAACCAAAACTTAAGACAAAAATTGGTGCATACCTATCGAGGGCCCAAAAAAGAACCCACTATTAATGACCAATGGGGGCTGCCACCTATCATAGGGCATTATAAATGCGGTAAATTTGTTGCGTGTCCTCTTACGGAAACTAAGAAGGAATTCCATTATGGCAATAGAATATGGAAGATGAACTGTCACACTAATTGCCTAACGAAAAATGTAATTTACATTATTAGCTGCCCGTGCAAACTCCTCTATGTGGGAAGACCACAGGGGAGGTCAGTCAACGCATATCAGAGCATAGGAGCTGCATACGCAATAGAATGGCAGATAAGCCACTGGTGGAACATTTTATTAAAATGCAACACAAGGACACAGACATGAAATGGTTTATACTTCAACATATTAGGAACACCATGAGAGGGGGCAATATTGATACAATTTTGCATCGTACTGAACAAAAATGGATACACACCCTCAATACGGTCCAGAAGGGATTGAATGTTTCAGTAGAATGGAACAATTTGGTAACAAGAAATTGAGTACGAATATTACTACATTGCTGGTGTGGGTAGAATACCTATGAATTGATACCAACAGAATGATAATGTACATTGGAACATATTTCTTGTTTATTTTCCCATTTTCCCTTCTGTTCGCAACAAGTTGTGATGATTTGTTCCCGCATAAGCAGAAAAACCGTTTGTGCATGTCTGTGCATACTATGTCTCAATTCGCTTGATTCAACCCATTTGGTCTCTTGTCAAGTAGTGAATTAATGGTCATACATGTTCACAAAAATGTAATTTGTACCTATATGTTGCCATTCTGTATATGTCTCAGTTCCTTCCATGAGGGTGTGCAGTACACTTGACATTAACATAAATTATTTTTTGTTCAGTCTTCGCTTTATGCGATATATGCGGAAGGGACATTTTGTGCACTTCGTTTTTTTTGTTTGTTTTTTGTTTTTTGTTTTTTGTTTTTTGATTTTGGTTTTTGTTTTTTGGCATTTAACATTAACTTTTTTCCTGTGTAGTACTTTTTTAGTGTGCACATGTGTGCTTTTGCTTTTAAAAGGTGCTGAATTCGCTAGATACTCGCAACAAAGGTGCTTTTTCAATTCCTTTGAGCCTACTGGGTTGCCCGCTTCGTTTCTTAGCAAGCAAGCGAGTCTGTGGTCCTTTTTTAGTGTTGTTGTGGCTAGCTGGTGTTAGGCTCTAGTGAGTGAGTCCTTTTTTAGTGTTGTTGTGGTTAGCTGGTGTTAGGCTTTAGTGAGTGAGTCCTTTGTTAGTGTTTAGAGCTAGTGTTTTTGTTTGTAGCAGGATATAGATGTCATAAGTAGCGCCCCCCCGGCAGTGGTCAACGCGAATTTCTTGCTGTTACCGCAGTGAAGTTTGGTGCCGCGTGTTAGCAGGAGGACTAGACTTGAGGGTTCTGTTCCTTTTATACATGAAGCTGCGCTGAGGTAAGACACATACGAACAAACACTTACTTATGAATGCTTATTTACCCACGGTGAATAGACACGAGGTGTCTGTTTGGTGTTGGTTTTTAGGATCTTGCCGATCAGACTGAATATGGACATAGCTGTAGCTGAATGAATGAATGAACGAACACTTACTTATGAAAACATACTTACCCACGGTGAATAGTCACGAGGTGTCAGCTTGGTGTTGGTTGTTAGAATCTTGCCGCTCAGACTGAATATGGATATAGCTGTAGCTGAGTCTTCGCATGTAGGTGTATGTGTCACGTACACAGGAGGTGTCTGTTTATATACCACGCGGGTGATGCCGCATTGATACGCTCCATTGTATGGTACTTTTTGATAGTGTTCAACATGTGTTGGGCATATAAACCCATAATATTGTAATTTTTATTGGAATTTAGATATGAGTACACAGTGGGTTTATCCCAATGGCATGTCTAGTCTTCCTAATCATGGCACAATTGGTCACGAGTACATAAGGTACTATGGGATGTGGTATTGTCCATCATGACGTATTCAGTAGCGATGGTCCTCGCACTGACACATTGCAATTATATGTTCCCTTGTTGCAGTGTCACGGAGAATTGTCTGAGTGATACATCACCTGGCATAGCTGTACGCGGACCTGAGGTGTTCCTGGGTCTCTTTGTATTATAGGAGTCTCCACCAGCTACGTTGTGGTTGTAAGTCCTTTTTTATTAGTAATGTCTAGTAGTGGATGTGTTGTAATGTTGCAGACAGATGCATTAGTGGTCTGTTCTGCGAGAGATATTTAGAGCTGTTTCTGTTGGTTCCATAGGCTCAACATATACATTGACGCCAATGGAGGATTGATTTCCACTGTCCTGACTTACCGTCCCGCAAGCCGGAAAGTGGGGGTGAGTAGGGCTTATGTGCTAATTTTTTAAGCATATTGTGACATTGCTTGTCACCTTTTTCAAGAAATAAGGGATGACAGGGCGGAGCAACTGCTCCTAGCCCGACGTCCTGAAGAAGGTTCCTGACCGAAACACGTGTCGACGTGGTCTCTATGAGGGACATCTGGTGATACTTGAAACCAGTGACATAATGACACCTGATACTATGGACTGGGTCACTATAGGAAATGTTAACTAAAAAATGTGGAATAATACAAATTGATGTTATTATTACACGAGGGTGTTTTATTTATGGAGTTTTTAATGTATTTTTGAATGTGGATACGTATGAAGGCATGATTTGACTTAAGATTTTTATGAAATTTTTATGACAGTAAAATGATTGATCATGTGATGAGTTTTCAAATAAATATTTTGATATGTACTTGATCTAACCAGTGTCATCCCATTCCACTGATCCACCTTTTTTGTTTGCTATATACTCTACCTGAAGGATCAGGGATTGTGAGTGCAGGTCTACCCCTTTATTTATTTCCTGGTCATCATTGGCCAGGGCCAGCCGTGACACTGAAGCATGCACCAGAATCCCAGTGGTGGTGAGGTCGTGATGGGCTTCCTCACAATGGCTACATAGTCTTATGTACGCTCACTCATGACGCATTGAGTTGCTGGGACAGTGGCTGCCACAGGGCATCTATCTCCTCATGGAGGTGTGTCCTTGTGGCTGAGAGTTCCTCATCCATTGCAGTCCTCAATCTTTCCATCTGAGGCTGTGGCGTTCTACGAGATGCCAGCATCTCACGCCACAGGGCCTCTCTCTGTGCACTAGCACCTGCATGCAAGGACACCTGCAGAGAGCTCAGATCAGCCTGTCGGCCCTTGATATTGGCCTGCACGTGCAGTCTGTGGGCCCGGCTTGAGGACCACATGATCTGCAGCAGTGGTGCATCCTGGGCCGCTGGTGGGCGTCACATTCTTGCCAGTTGATCGATGTCCTCTGCAATTCTATCCAACAAATTGCTTTGCCGGATGGGGTTATGCAACATTTGCTGCTCCCACACTGTCTCTCCAGCCCACAGCGGTATGATGCAAAGCACCAAGGCTGCTGGTGTGTTGCCTCTGTCGTTGGCTGCAGGCGTTCAACCCACCGTTGGACATCAGCCCCATAATCTAACACCAACTCATGGGAGTGTGGCCATGCAGACGTAACCACAGCAGACTTGGGGCCCACCATTGACTGGTCTTGTGTAGCCAGCTGCACCGCCACAGAACCAACAGCTCCATCTGACCTGCCAATTGCAGCACTCACCATCTCCCTCAGTGAGTCCTCCCCATCTGGTTCTGTTTCCAAATCAGCAGAGGCAGAGGAATCTGAAGAGGCAGTGCACGGCTGTAACACCTGTGGATTTTCATGGTGCAGTACACCACGGCCTCGACTGGTGGACTGACGTACCACTTCCTCTTCTTCCTTCTCCTCCTCTGAATCCGCTGTATCATCACCTGCACATGGACAGAGATTGACATTTGCCTTCAAGTGTGTGCTGACAGACATGCACATATGCATCAAAGTGAAGTCACACACAAAATGGTAGGAACCCATATATCTGACACTGTGACTTGGAACACTGAGCTGTTAGCCACATATATATGGCATTTGCTGGCATGCAGCACCACCCCACCCGTGGTCCAGTCCAACTGTTAGTGGACACATGGAAATACCACAGTGGCGGACACAATGATGCAAAAGATAAGGAATGTGCCTGTCATGCATCGACTGATGGACACATACAGGGCTATCATGTCAGATAGGTGGTACTATATTGAGCCATATGTACAAATGTGTGAATTGACCATGCATTTACATGCACACTCAATGGCAGCATTAATGCCCTTGACATTATGCATGGACTATCTACAGTCACTTCAATTGCAATATACCTGACTGGTAACCTTGGCATGAAGACCCACCATCAGCTTTTATTCAAAATGTCATGTATACTGTTTCCACTTCCATTATACAAGTGAAGTTGCATATTCACAAGGTCTGCTGCACAAGGCACTGATTCCCTGGCAGGCTGATCACACCACACAGTGCAATGGCAGGAAGTTGAGAAATTAATCCTGACGAGGCATCCCGTAAGAGCAGGTGACAATATTAACGTTAAACACTGCACCAAATGATGTGTGTGGTCAACACATATCACAGGTTCCTGAAGTACAATGATATGAGACAGGCACAAATACTGTGGCAATATACATGTGGATGTGGCATTGTTTGATTTGACACAGAGGAGTGCCCTGCGGGTGATGTGTGCCTGTCAGGGGCGCATGTCAAGGGGTGTTGCAATTTGCACATGTGTCGGACATGCTAGTACTGGCATGGGTATGTGGGTGACCAGACAGTGATGTGAATAGTCAAGCTGACATGTGCCACACATGTGGACCACACAGATCAATCAATGAACGCAGGCCATAGCAAACATGCATTGCCAAGGATGGCTGACAACTACAGCCAGCTGTACAGCTACACAGATATGTGTAGGTCAACCATGATTGTCCACACAAACTATGCACATTAATGCCACTTACCAGATGTGTCCTTGTGGGTCTCCAGGCCTCCTATGCCTTGCACCTGCATAATACTGATGAGTTGACTCATGTCCTCTTCAATTGGGGTCAACTCCTCCTTCTCTGCGGGCCCCCTCCCCCTCAATGGTCAGTGCAGAGGCCAGGTTGGCACTGAGCTTGTGCTTGGGCCTCCATGTGAGATCATTCCACCACTTCTGCACCTGTTCAACATTGCGCATCTCCAGACCTAAGGCGTTTATGTGGTCAGTGACAAGCCACCAATACACCAATCGATGTGTGGATCTGAGTGTGCTACCCGCATACATGAACATATCACCAAGGTGTTCAGTCACATAGTCAATGAGAATCTGGAGATCTGCATCAGTGAAGCGCCTCTTCCTCTGTAGATCAGTCTCCTGTGCCATGTCTTGGGTTGGAGCCTCTTCCTGCTCTGCAGAGCGTTCCTTCTTGGCCCTGCTTGTTCTAGGTGCTGCTGCTTCAGCTGTCTGGCTGGGATCACGTCGACGTCTAGATTCCGGGTCACCTGTGGGCTAAGATCCACTGCGTCCTCCTGAGTATGGGGCAGATGTGTCATGCCACGTCCCGACCCCCTCTGCTCCCTTTCCCTCTTGGGGCATTTCCACCCATGTTGTAGATGTTAAGGTCTAATGGAAAGCCCACCAAGATATTGTTCCGGGCAATATGAGGAAGGGAACAGTCTTCATCATGTGCAATGTAGATATGTGGTTCAGCAGGGCTCCAATGTACCCCAGAAGCAAAAATACACAGATGTAGCCCTAAACTCAGAAATTGCATACACGATACCTGGAAAGCTTCCAAAAGTTGGAAAAAAACGGTGTGCAATATGCAGAGGCACCCATAGACTCAAAAATTGCATACACGATGCACATAAAAGCTTCTGTAAGTTTGAAAAAGCGGTACACAATACAGATCCATATGCGACACACCATAGACCTCAAAATGGCCAAATATACATGCACGTATGTGCAGAAGCAAACCCACAAAAAAAAATAGGGTACGCGTTATCTGAAAGGAATGGATTGCGTTGCACCCCTAAATACGTGTAAACGATACTCATCCATCTTCATTCCTTTGCATGCACAACCAGTGTTGCGCATACAAACTCTTAAATATCTCCATCAATGCCTTGAGCCACGTAGGCACACTGCGTGCAGAACGTGTCAAGTAAAGTATGTGTTAAGTGCCTATACTCTGTTTTCAGCTGACTTCGTAGCTAGACACGGGAGAAACCTCCCACCTGCCTCTGTGCTAGTTTTACTGCCTCCTCCTGCCCTGTGCTGCCTCCCACCTTGCCATCTGCTGATGCCTGCCGAGTATGAGCGCCTGCTGCCCACCTGCAGTGTGTTGGGAGTGCCTGCTGACCTGCCATTGCCTGCACTCCTGTGCTCAGCCCTGTGACCATCTCAGCTGCCATGTCAGACTCCAACCTCTCCATTCCACCACCAGTGCTCCACAGCCCATCTCCAGGGCCACTTTGTCTACCTACACCTGCTTTGGGGATTGCCATGTCTGCAACGTGATCCTATGAACAGAGCGGCATCTCCATAGCAGAGGGCTGCCAACTTCAGCTCCAGGGAAGTTGTTATCCTGGTGGTTCAGGTCCTGGAGAAATATGATGCCCTCTGCTACCCAGCAAAGCAACAGGGAAAAGAAGGATGCAAGCAAATCTGGGAGGACATAACGGCTGCCATTAACGTGGAGGGGTGGCAGTCTGCTGCCCCAAGAATGTCCATAAGCGATGGAAGGACCTTAAGCCCAGGACACACAAAAAGGCTTTGTGTGCCCTGAAGGCTGGTGCAAACGTGGAGGTGCATCGTGCAGGTAGGTGCATGGTTACCACTATCAACATGCGGGTCTACTGAGGTTCTATGCAGAGCTGTTTACCCATATCTGCCATTAGAAACGGCATCTGGAGCCTGCTGGTGAGCAGCTATGTGGTGCACTGCTCTACAGTGCATGTGTGTTGTGCATGGCCCTGCGTATTTGTAGTAATACCCTTATGTATGCAGCATGTGTGTTTCAGTGATCCACAGTGACTTGCAGTCCCCAGACAATGCTCCCCCATGTGTGAAGTGTGACATCTGGTGCTGCATGTGCACTCTGAGTAGATGTGTGTGCATGCCATGTGTATGTGCTTGGGGCTATCGCATACACATGTGTGCCTCTGCAATTGATGCATGTTTATGTTGCATGCTCACAGGTCAGGCTGTGAGGTAGGCATGTTGTTTAATGTGATTGTGATTGTGTGGAGAGATGCCCAAGAAGGTGTTGGCCATGCTTTGAGTGGTTCAACCTTGAGTGTCTTCTGGGAGACAACATTCCACTGTGTGTCTTGCCATCAATGTGTACACAGCGGTACCCCGGACCATCTGTCCTTCCGTGCATTCTGTGTTTGGCGAATCTACCAGTTGACTCTCTGCCCACACCTGTGTCCCTGTGCCCCTCTGGCATGTCTCCCATAGCAACGCAGAAGGTTGCAGTTGGGTCACGTTGCCTTTGCCATATACCATCTCATATTTCTTGTTATCTGTCTGCGCACTGCCCTCTTTGTGCTTAGTTTGCATGTGAATGTGTAATGACTGTGGTCATCGTTGAGCCTGGATTGTTGTGTCAGTTTCAATGGGAATTGCATGTCCATGTCTGTGAGTGTGGATGTTGGCGGTTGTACTATGGCATCTTCGTGTTACTGTAAATGTGTGTATGCCACTCAGGCTTTGACACTGTACAGTGATGTTGGTGTTCTGTGTCTCCTTTACTGCAATTGCTGCAGCTGGAGTAGAGGGCCAAAGCGGTGCTGTGGAGCATGGAAGCGGGGACCATTCCACCAGACAAAGTCACACCCCTGTGACAGCTCAGCTTCGGGAAGCGATGCGGCTGAGGTAGCGCCAGTCCCGTCGGGCGTAGGTGCTGAGGGTAAGTCCCAGGAGATGAAGGTGGCAGGGAACTGCTCAGCAGCAGTGGGACAGAGTGATGCCACACAGGGGCTATCCATGGGGGAAGACATCCTGGAGTCATGCAGGATGACGAAGGTGGAGGTGGAGGAGGTGGCCATTGCAGCCCAGCCCATGGGGTCAGGTGGGGGTATCGAAGTGGGTATTCATGCTGCAACCCTGTCACAGGGGCATTAGGCTATGTAGGCCACAGTGGAGGTGCCTGTTTAAAATTCTGTCCCTGGGCCAACAGATGCAGCAGTGCACATCTTCAAAGATGCCTCCACCCAGACCATCATCCCCTTACCAGCTGATGTGTCCATCAGGGAACAGGTGTTGCCTCTGCTGGCCGGCCTCACAAGACAGACCGCAGTAATTCCTAATAATGGACAGGCCACTCGTGGTAGCTTATCAATCATCACAATGATTAGTGCCACCACATTGCCTTGCTGGCAACAGGCCTGTTCTCTGGTGGGGTCTGTGAGCTGTTCATTGCTTCAACCCCCTCCTCGGCTTCCTCCTCTGTATGCTAGTCATCCTCCAGGGTGTCTTCCGGGCCACATACCAGCACGGCCCCCTGTGCACCAGTACCACAACTAACACCCCATCTGGTGGAGCTAACATCCCCGCCTGAGGTGGGAGTCCCATCTGCGTCAGCTGAGGTGGTCATGTTGCCTACCCAGGCACTGACACAGACACAGGCAATGGAGGGTCAGCAGGCACATCGTATCAGTGCAGGTGCAGTACGTCCCCGACAAATGTCATCATGTCAGAGTGCATAACCGCTAGCATGCACCAGGCACAGCATCAGCAGGTGGCAAATATGAGAAGGAAGACAGTCACAGGGTAAACCACCCAGAGGAAGTGGATGGCAACAATGAAGCAGGTGGAATTTAGGAGAGCCTTTCCGGGTGTGGGAAATAGAGAAGTCTCCAAACTTCAGAACAGCACCATCAGAGTGATCATGAGAATGTGGAAGTATGCACATGTGTCGGAGGTGTGCAGACATCTGCACTGGCTTTCCATTGTCTCTAGGATTGATTTCAGGCTGCTCACCATTACTTACAAGTCTTTGGCAGGGCTCTACTCTGCTTATACAGCCTGTAGACTCAACAATAAAGTTGAAGTTCGATCTCTCTGTTCTAATAATGCTAAAATGTTGCTCTAACTGGTAAAAAAAGGGAGCATTCTGGGTGGCCGGATCCGCCAAATGGAATGCCGTGCCCCTCAAACTAAGAAAGTGTCCTTCCCTGGAGTGCTTTGAGAAACGTCTCAAAACACATCTTTTTAGATAGTGCCCAGTTCGGTTCACCCTGTTCACTTTAACTGCAACAGCTTTGTTGGCGCCCGTATGCCTCCAGGCCACTTTGGTTGTGCCTTAGAAATAATATAAAGTAAAGTAAAGTTAGCAGCCATTTCTTCTGTGTTCCGGCCATATGATAGGCAGCTGCTGGCAGAGATGCAGCAGGCACGTGAGGCCCAGATGATGGTAGCCAGGGCTGAGGTGGCAAAGCGTCGGGCATGGAGGTGGGCTGCTATCCTGGAGGCGACTTGCAGGTCGGCGCAGGAAATGGAACATCAAAGTTGTTGTCCACCCTGCAAGCCCTACAGGCAACAACGGAGGCCAGCCTGAGGGAAGAGGACATGGCTTGTGAATCAGCCCTGGTCGACAGGTTGTCTGAAATTAGTGAGGAGGACTAGCCCGCTGCCTTAGTATATAGTTCTTTAGGTATAGTTTTCAGTTCTGTTTTTTTCTTCAGTGAAAATACGTCCCAGTTTTTCATGTATATAGTTGTTTAGAAACAGGGTTAATTTCTGTTTTCTTCTTTTACCCCAGACTTCTGGACCATTCCTTCCCTGTTTTTCATGTGTATAGTTTTATTCAGTACAGGTTTTTTATGAGTACATTCCACACTTCATGGAGTTCATGTTACTGTCTGCACATTAGATTGTTTAAATTTCACCAAGTGCATCTCTTTATTGCAGGTCATGTGTATTGTGGAGTGCCTGTGTGAGTCATGTTGATGCTGTGATGTTTTCGGGTGGAGGGATGCACATGTGCCTGACATGTGGGGTTGAGGCCATCAGATTACTAGAAGCTGCACTGGATGATTTTCATGTTCCATTATCTTTGCAGCTTCACTGCGTGTTTGGTGTCAGTGTGGATGGCGTGGAGGCTTCTGTTGTGTGTGATGATGTACATGTAGGTATGGTTGCAGCGATGTGTGGATGCATTATGTATTTTTTGGTTGTCTCTCATCATGTCTTGCTCTACCTCTGCCACTGGATGTTTGCTGTTTCTGTGTGGCAGCACACATTTCCTGTCTCACTGAGTCATGCACTCGCTGACTGACCCCCATTCACTGATGCACAGGCCTGTCATGTTGTTGTCCCTGACAGGGACTTTGGCACCCCTACCACCGAGGCTACTTATGCGGTTTAGGTCTACTTGATTGAAAATATTTGACCTTTTCCAATTTGACCAACTTTCTTTTGCTGGGGGTGTTTGGGTCGAAAATGCAGGGGAGACCCCCCACACCCTGTGCCCCCCACTTCTCCCCACCTTAATCCTATTCCCTTATCACTCCCCATATATTTATTTAATTAATTTGACCAAAACATTGATCAAAAACATTCAGTCATATTGAAAAGGTCAAATGTTTTTCGATCAAGTATGCTAATACCACATATGCTCAGGCAGTATTGCGCCGAGTCATTATACGTGGATCTGTCCAATGTTTGATTCTGTGTGCATCTGTCCGCAACACACATTCAGTTGCTGTGCTTTGATGCCTTTGCAATGATCCATTGCAGATATGCACAGGCCACTTTGCATTGCATTCCCATGTCACATGTGGATGGGGTGGCCACAGTGTTGTTGGTGTAACATTGTGCTGTCTAATTGAGGTTCTGCAGATTCAGGTCTGCCAGAGAATGAGATGAGATGCTTCGGTCCTGGATTTCTCTTCAGTGCTTCCAGTTGATCGTGTTGATGGTAGACATGTTGGAGGTCTGCACCATGGTGGAGGCAGACCACAGAGGTTCAGGTGAGTTGCAGCTATACATTGGACTGGTAGGGTGGCAGACTTTCAAGGGGCTGCCTGGAGTAGTGGCATAGGTAAGGGAGTCACCAGGGCTAGTGGAGGAGGTGGGGGGGGTTTGCTGGGTGGTATCAAGACTTGAGGGGGCTGCCAGCGGTAGTGGTGGAGGTGAGCAGGCTGGTGGGTGATGTCAGTACTTGAGGGGGCTGCCTGGGGTAGTGGCAGAGGTGAGGGGGGCTGATGTGTGGTGTCTGGATGTGAGGGGGCTGCCTGGGGTAGTGGCGCAGGTGAGGGGGCTGGTGGGTGCTGTCAAGACATGAGGGTGCTCCCTGCGGTAGTTGTAGAAGTCAGGGGTGTGTGGGGAGGGGGCTGTACTGTCAAGGTGCTGGTTGGTGGTACTAGCAGAGTTGAGAGGGGCTGGTGGGTGCTGTCAGGACTTGGGGGGGCTGCCTAGGGTAGTGATAGCATTGAGGGGGGCTGTGTCACGACTTGAGGGGGCTGTATGGTGGTAGTGGCAGAGGTCAGGGGTATGTGGGGAGGGGGATGTTATGTCAGGGTGCTGCTTGGGGTAGTGGCATGCGTGAGGGAGGCTGGTGAGTGGTATCAGGACTTGTGGGGGCTGCCTGGGGGTAGTGGCATGCGTGAGGGGGCTGGTTGATGGTGTCAGGACTTGAGGGAGCTGCCTGGGGTAGTGGCAGAGGAGAGGGGGGCTGGTAGGTGGTGTCTGGACATGAGGGGGCTGCCTGGGGCAGTGGCACAGGGGAGGGGGGCTGGTGGGTGCTGTCAGGACATGAGGGGCTTCCTGGGGTAGTGGTGGAGGTCAGGGGTTTGTGGGGAGGGGGTTTATACTGTCGGGGTGCTGCCTGGCGGTAGTAGCACGGGTGAGGGGGTTTGTGGGTGGTGTCAGGACTTAAAGGGGATGTCTAGGGTAATGTCAGCATTGAGAAGGCTGGTGGGTGGTATCACAACTTGAGGGGGCTGCCTGGTGGTAGTGGAGAAGGTCAGGGGTATGTGGGGAGGGTGGTCTATCATGGAGCTGCTTGGGGGTAGTGGCATAAGTGAGGCGGGCTGGTGGGTGTTATCAGGACTTGAGAGGGCTGCCTGGGGGTAGTGGCATGCATGAGGGGGGCTGATGGATGGTGTGAGGACTTGAGGGAGCTACATGGGGTAGTGGCAAAGGTGAGGGAGGCTGGTGCATGGTGTTTGGGCTTCAGGGGGCTGCCCAGGATAATAGTGGAGGGGAAGGGGACTGGTGGGTGGTGTCAGGACTTGAGGGGGCTGCCTGGGGTTAGTGGCAGGGGTCAGGGGTGTATGGTGAAGGGGGTGTACTGTCATGGTGCTTGGCAGAGGTGAGGGGGCTAGTGGGTGGTGTCAGAACTTGAGGGTGCAGCCTGGGGTTAGTGGCAGAGGTGAGGGGGCTGATGGGTGGTGTCAGAACTTGAGGGGGCGCATGGGGTTAGTGGCAGAGGTGAGGGGGCTGATGGGTGGTGTCAGGACTTGAGGGGGCTTCCTGGGGTAGTAGCAGAGGTTAGTGGGGCTGGTGGCGGTTTCAGGACTTGCTGGGACTGCCTGGGGTAGTGGCAGAGGTGAGGAGACTGGTGAGTGGTGTCAGGACTTGAAAGTACTGTCTGGGGTAGTAGCAGAGGTGAGTCGGGCTGGTGGGTGGTGTCAGTACTTGAGGTGGCTGCCTGAGGTAGTGGGTGAGGTGAGGGGGGCTGGTGGGTGGTGTCTAGGCTTGAGCGGGTTGATGTGCTGAAGGGGTATATGCCACAGTTTGGGATCCTTAGGAATAAGGGAGAGGGTTCGCAGTTTTGCAGGGGTGCAGTTGTTATTTACGTGGGAGCACGCACAGTTTCGCAGGGATGCAGTCTTGACTTTCAAGTGCACTTGTGCATTTTCGCAGCAGTGCAGACTTGACTTATGGGGGAGTTTGCGTGGTTTCGCAGGGGTGCAGTCTTGACTTATGAAGGGGCTTGAGTGGTTTTGCAGGTGTGCAGCCTTGACTTCCAAGGGTGCTCGTGCAGTTTTGAAGGGTTGCTGGATGGTGGGTCATGGGTGGATGTGAAGGATTTGTGTAAATGTTGGTCTGGGGCTATGTTTTTTGTGTGCGTGGGGGCTGTAAGTGGTTTTAACCCGGCACGCCGCCTAAGTCAATGCCTAGTGTGTGATGCACAGTTGGAACCCTTAATTATATATTTTTGTCTATAAGTTCTTTTATTTCTGAATTATGTACCCTTATATCATGCCCCTCTCTTTGAATCCCCCCGGTCTCACTGAACCAGGAAGCAGGTTGTTTTGCAAAGTTAAAAGATTTATTTTAGGAATTTGAACAATATATATATCTCACATTTATGAATTTGAACAATATCTAGATATCACACTATTAATATTTACACAATGATCAGCATTGAGTGATCTCACAACAATCAACAATCTCTTTTATCAGAATGAGTATGGAGAGGAAAAATAATGCAGCCTAGAATAATACTTGATATGGATAGGAAAACAATGCAGCATAGAATAAAACTGTGTGGGTTCAGTCAAATGCAATGATAGGAAATTAATGCAGCACAGAAATAATACGTTTGTGTGTTCAATCAAATGCAATGTAATCACTCTTTCCCCCTGATACTACTCAATCCCCCCTAATATGCACTATAGAGATGGAAGGAGATGGAAGAAGAGAAAACAGGTTTCAGGAATAACCAATCTCAACCAATACAGTTTCAATCCCAATTCCCCCCAGCAAGCATAGAGGAATGATTTCAAAACAGGTTGAATGCTTTTAAATGTGGCTTGTAATGAATGGGAAAAACACTGAAAATGGACTTAATTCTCTAAATTGCATTCAAAACTAGTGGGAGCCGCTTTAGATAGTTTCAGGTAAACACTAGCAATGATGATTGAACAACTAGCAGATTGGAAACTGAATTCTGAGGTCAGATGCAAAGAATAGCTATTTTACACGTGTTGAAATTGAGCCAAACGCACGCGAGAAACGCAATTGCAGCAAAACCAAAAGGAGTTGGAATGCGGCTTTGGGTTCATTTGAAAGTTGAGGATGGTAGCTTCAATCTTTCTAGCATGTACGGTTCAGAGGTTATGAAGGTTTAAGTAAAGGTCGATTTTTTAGAAAGAGTCAAGATTTTCAAATGAAAGATGCGCTTTTGAATCTACAAACAGATTTTATTTACACTTAAGGAGGCTATGAAGATGCAAGATACCCAACGGAGCAGCCACCAGAACAGCGGCACCTCTGCTCTGACTTTTGCCCGCCAAGACACTTGTCTTTCTTCAGCAAATATATTAGCACAAAGATGAATTTATCACTACAATTAACCAAGGACTATATGGATGAGGGAAAGATTCAGAAAAGACAAAAGAGATTCTACAATGCAGTTATGGATATGCTAGAATGGCTTTGGATTGGATTACTTAAAGCTAAGAGATTGGCTATGGACAATTCTATGCTAGATACTCACAGCTATGGTTTGGAATAGGCCCGTCAAAGATCTGGTCGAAGGTTTTGGAATGGGATCTGCTAGCCCACCGGACAGGATTCAGACGCTTGGTTCTGCACTCAGCACGGCACTTGGTCTCTGCACAGCCTCTGAACTGGATCTGACGGGTTGGCTCTGCTCTACTGGTTTGGATCTCTGGGTTCTGGCAAGAGTTATTGGCAAGAAGCAGAAACAGCACAGCCAGGCTGTTCAATTTTTGATGTGCCCCTTGGAAGTCTGGGGGTAAAATCAGGTCGCAAGATTTTAAAGGCCAGCTGAGAAGGGTTCAGCTTTGGAATTGGGCCGTCTGCTTTCAGTGTTCGGGAGTCTTGGATCTGGGTTCCTCCTGCAGTGCGCTTCACCAGTAAATCAGTTGATGGGTGAATCTGTGTGTGTGTCTAGGTCCTAAACAGTCCCTATTTATGTATTTCCCAAAGGGGTGGATAGGCTGATTATACTAAGCCCACCCTCTAGGAATCCGATTGGTTAGAGTATTTCCCCTCTCCTGATTTGAGAAGGAAATCTAGTGTCGTAGTGATGCTGCAATTTACAATCCACGAAGTACCGCCCCTTTGTTTCAGAACAGTATAGCTATTTTTCACATAAATCATATTTACAATATCACCAAGATGCTAATAATACATATTCACATCACAAATTTAGTAGAGCATGTATCTCTTCGAGTCTCATTTTAGTGCAAGCTTCGGTTCAAAATTAACTGTTTTTCGCGCTTTTGGTGGGGTACCCAGTGTCAGATCTGTCCACATTCTTCTCCATACACGCGCAAGACATCTGGGCATAATCCTGTAAACTTTTATATTCCTAGCATTATCACAATTGCTACAACATCCAAATTTCTGTAGCGCTGTCTCTGAACATCGCACAGAGTTCAGAGTAGTCTCAAACTGTGAGCAGCATTTTCATATTAACAACCTATAAATTACAGATTTTAACCAGTTTTGCACAGTTCTCTATGAGTCTTTTTCCAAAAAGATATGTTCTTGTAATCTAAGATACACAAATCTGTAAGGCCCCGCCTCCATGGTTTGGCTGGGCCCAGAGCACTCCCAGGCATTCTTCCTGCTAGCAGTTGGTTTCTGTTGACATCCGTATTTGCATTTCCTTTCAGTCCAGGAAGTCTTTTGTTTCTCTCCCAGAGCAACAGGCCAAAATCTCCTCCCTCCTCCATTAACCACTCAATGACAGTTCCTGAGCAGAGAGCAGGGGGAAGATGCCCTTTGTTTGGAGCAAACTGTGGAATGCTCCCTTGAAGTCCAGTGTGGCTAACATTAGTTCACTTTTAAAACCACTTGTTTAAAATTGTCTTTTCTAAATAAACTTACATTTTCAACAAATATATGCACAGATCTCATAATTGCAGTCTTTTTCAAACATAGAGATTGAATTGTAGCAACCAATATTGCTTTTGATGGCAAGTCTCTTCTTTTCCACAATTTGATTTTAAGACACAAGTTTTAAACTGCCAGTATAAGTAATTGACAGCTTAGACACAGGCAGGTGGCGGTACTACGCCCATATTCTGACCTATTTTTCCAGGCAAGCACCTTTTTGAATGGGGATATTTTTGTGATGAAATGTGCTTCTCCTGACATTGTGCTTAGGTGGATTCTTTAAATAAAGTGATGTTTAACACCCAACAAGGATGTTGGATCTTTTTTGATGTTTGGGAACTATGAATTTGCACTTTCAACAGCCAAGGAAAACGGATTTTAAAGCGCTTCTGGGTTTTCCTTGGCAATGCAACACTGCCTTTTCAAGTAGTTTTATTTCACTCTGCGGGCAGCCCAATGACAGGTTTTGGCAGTGTGGTCTCCTGTTTTACCACTGACATCGGCAAAATGGATTGGCGGCCTATTTTTCAGGTTTCCCTGTGCACTTCTCAGAGATTTTTTAGCGCATAGAGCTTTTTGGCGGCCATTCTGTTATTTCTGATGAAAGTTGTACACAGTGATGTCGCAGGGCAGAGCCTAGTGGCTCAGAACATCCCACAGGACGTGCTGTAGGCGTTCCTCACGCATCACGGTTCTCTTTGTGGGTCGGCTTGCTTTGTGATTTGGATTCCATGATTATGTGGACCGTGCATTAGAAACATGGCGCGTCGTGCCGCGCTGTCGATTTCGGCACGTGGGCTTTGTGTGATCAGTGCAGACTTTTTTGTAAATCGGTCCGCTAATGTAGCTGTGGTTATTGCTAGTTATGCTGGTAATGTCAGCATTTGCTCTACTGGTGCACCAGCATCATTTATTTTTTCCCACCAGTACTACAACAGTACAAATTGGGTCATTGAATCTGCATTGCTCATTGTAGCCCCAGCACACTGACCAAATATGACTGTCCTAACGCTGGTGCAATGACAATATTTGCACCAGTGTTAGAACTGGAACAAACAGCAGTGCAGAAGAAGACATTGTGCCAGACCTTTCATTGCACCTAAATCTGATTGTTCTGAGAACTCTACAATCAGAATTTCAGGTATGCCATAAAGGCAGACCCAGATTCAGACTTCTGACAACTCTGGTATACTCTCAGTTTGCACTTTCCATATCACCAATGACATGTTATTACATGTACGTCTCAGCTCATTCTCTTGAAATACATCCATGACCTAGCCAACATTCTTGGCTGAATACATAATAACAGCACTGGAATGCTCAGCTGACTGACATGAAGGCAAGCCAGTCATAATTGCGATTACATCAAGCCTAAAGGCCCCGCTACTGGACAAGGAAGGTTCATCCTTTCAATCATGCTCAGTCTGTCCTCATTTGACAGTACATTCTATTGCCCGGCCCCATCTAAGCCTGCCAATTCAAACAATGCAGAAGTGCATTAATGCATGTATGCACATACTATAATTGCTGGCTAAACACCAGAAATCAAATAATATATATCTATGTCATTGTGTTGTCAGTGTCCTCTCTCGATGTCTCTACATCCTATCCCTCAATACGCGGGTCTTCTACTACAAATATAGCAACTGTTACTCCGTATAGGCACCCAGAAATGGGACTGCTTCGGCTGCCTGTTAGTTGCTACTATGTAAGGTGCTTATTGCCGAAGCGCTGCTTCTATCACTCAAATCAATGCAAATATAAATGAAAACGATATCTCATGTTATATGTCATGTCACGTGACTTGACATCTTATGCTATGTCATGTGGTGCTCTTCCATGTCATTCTATGCAGTAAAGGTTATGTTATGCAACGCCTCGATATGCCTTGATATGTATGTATTGATATTTCATGATAACTACACACACAAAAAATATATCTGACTGTAAGGAATACACAAACCTGACAACCAGTGTACAGCGAGGATGTGGGGAACAGTCAGTCCTTTCCAAGCAATGCAGGTACATATATTCCCGGGCTTAGTCGCAGCAGGCAGTGGTTTTCACTGGGACAGACGCATAGGATATACATTGACACGGCTGCCCAGCCAGGCATGGTTTAGGGTGGCAGAAGATGGCGGCTGGGTTGTGGTCCCTTCTGATATAGCTGAAGGAGATCTTTCTTTAAATCGTTCTGTATCAGGTCTCAGGTGCGGGGAAGGGGGGCAGTTTGTTCTAGAGATGTGGCCCCCAGTTTTAGTGCATCGTGTTGTTCGGGGGCATTTCTTTAGGGAAATGTGATTGCAGCAAGTATGTGGATTTCGACCTGAGCAGACACTAGGGTTTCTAAGAGCTGAAAGTGTATTTGGGTTTCCTGTACACGATGGCAGCACCAAATAATAGACACAACATGTGGTTCTGCAAGCACGGCCATTTCTGTTTATGCCATTTGATGAATAAACTTTAAAATAAAATGAAAAAGTTGAGGTTCTCATACCAGTATGAATACATCTGCTCCATAACAATAAATAGGCACGGGTATGCCCAGACGTGGGTGCCGAGCCTGCTGGGCCTGGAGACCTAAGTTACTCCTCACTGGTGATGCCAATGAGGCCAAAACATGTCTGAGGATGCTTGAGGTCCTGTCCAGAAGGGATGAGAACTAGCAGTTCAGGTTGGACTGGCCTTTTGGGATAGGACCAAGCCTGATATACATGTGGTCTTTCCGTTTTTGTAATGATTTGGCAGGCTGGGAATCGATGTTCTGGTGGGTTGCTGCCCAGAGCTCTGCTCAAGGTTGTGATTGTTTGAAACCTCTGAGTCAAACAATCAGTTGTCCCGGGTGGGACTGGTTTTGTTTCAGTTGTCCCGAGTGGGACTGGTCTGCACAGAAGTGGGTCCTGAGCTTGCTGTGCATAGCAATCCAAGCTTCTCCTCACTGATGATGCACAATGAGGCCGAAAACATGTCTGGAGTTGCTTGTGGTCTCATGCAGAAGGGATGTGACCTTGCGCTTCAGGCTGGACTGCTCCTATTGGGGTGCTACCAAGCCTAATTTTCATATGGTCTTTCCCATTTTTTTAATGGCTTGGCAGACTGATAAACAATGCTCTTGAGGGTTGCCCAGTGCTGTTCCCTGGGTTGTTATTGTTTCAAAACCTTCCAACCATCACCTTTTGGTTTTGCTTAAGTCGTCTTGAGTAAGATGGGTGTGCCGAGACGTGGGTCCTGCACTACTGTGCCTAGAGACCCAAGCTGCACCTCCCTGATGATGCCTAATGTGGCTGAAAAACATGTCTGGAGTTGATTGTGCTCTTCTGCAGAAGTGATGTGTCCTAGCTGTTCGGGCTGGTCTACCCATTTTGGGGTGAGACCAAGCCTGATTTGCATATGGTCTTTCAGCTTCTGTAATGGCCTGGCAGGCTAAATAATGATGGTCGGAAGGGTTGCCCAGAGCTGTGCCCGAGGCTACGATTGATTCTAAACCTTCCTGCCATCACCTTTTGGTTTTGCCATGTGCAGTAAAACCAGTTCCTTGAGATAGGGAGTTGACCAGACACTTAGAGTGAAGCATCTGAAAAGCAGGAGGTGGGCTCTGGCAGATGTGTGCTCCAGCCTGGTGCACATTGTGTGCCTTTTCAAGACTTTGGTCACATTTTGACCTCTAGAACAAATCCAACTCATGGCTGCAAAAGATATGCAAAGTGTGAAGTAGTTATCTTAATAGACAACTGCAGACTTGAAGAATTACAATCATCCTGCATTGTGCTTTGAATGCCATTACGGTTTACTTTACCCAACCTAAAATGTCCAAAATAAAATTCTTTTTAACTACACTTTTTGTTTCATGCCTTCTGTGTAATCCATTTCGCATCTTGACAGCTTCCACAGTGAAAGATTTTAGTGTTGTCTATTGTCCAGGTTTTTCTGCTGCCACTCTCTGTGCCCAGTTATGTGCCCATGTTGCTCTCAGTGCCCATTTCTGCCCCCATATTGCTCTCAGGGACCAGGTTTGCGCTCTATATTACTCCTGTGGCCATATGTTGCTCTTTGTGTTACTTTCAGTGCTCAGTATCGCCCCCTTTCTTATTTACAAAACCAGGTTTGTCTGTATGTCACTCTTAAGGACCAATTGCGACCCCATGTTGATCCCCTGGTCATTTCTATTGATAAGTCACTATCAGGGCTTAGTATCGTTGCATTTGTTCTCTCAGGGCCCAATACTGCCCCTATGTCACTCTCATGATCCATCCCTACCCTTCATGTCACTCTCAGGACCAAATTTTGCTCCCATGCTGCTCTAAAGGTCCGGTTACGCACTGTGTCACTCTCAATGCCAAGTATTACCCTCATATGACTTACAGAGCCCAGGTTTGACCTCATGTTTCTCTCAGGGCCAAAACCCACCACCTGTGTTGCTTTCAGGTCCCAGTTCTGACCCACACCTTTCCCAGGACCCAGTTCTGCACCCCCATGTCCATCTCATAGAATATTTCTTCTCCCGTGTTGTTTTGTCCAAATACTGCTGTGATGTCCCTCTCATGGCTAGATATTGCATCCATTTTGTTCATAGAGCACAGTGTTGCTCCCACACCGATCTCAGGGCTCAGTGTTTCCCCCATGTTGCTCTCGGGGGCCCAAGTTTCCCCCTATGTGTCTCCCAGGGCTCAATTCTGCCTCCATGTGGATCTCAAAGCCACGTTCTACCCCTTTTAGCTCTCGGTGGGTGCCCAGTACTTACTCCCATGTTTCACTTTTTTCCCCTAAACACTCAAAGGACACCCCAGCCACAAACAATTCACCCTGGCTCTCATATATACACACAGACACACAAAACTCCACTCTGCACTTGCACATATATCCCTCCAAAAGAGTATCACGTACCTGCATGCGCTGCTCCTGCAGTCTCCTCTCCAGATCCTCTTGGTGCAGGCCGCTCCAGCATGCTGAGGCACGGTCTCTCCTCCCCTGGGCAATGAATGCTGGAACACCTGGCGAAGAGGGGAGTGGCCTATCAGAGCATGCCTCCCTTCATGCCTCACTCACTCTGCTTCTGCACAGGTGGGGTCAGCAATTTGACGGCAGCCTTCTTTCTGATAGTATCATGCGAGTGGCCAAGAACTATCAACGCCTCTAGAGAGCTCCAATATTAGCATCTGTGGGCCACCATGTGCTCCCAGCGTGTGCAGCCAATGATCAAGAAGTCTGGGACAAACCTCCACGGTGCATGTGCGGCAGGACTAGCTCAGAGATCCCTCCCCATCACACACCCACATTGCAGAGAGACAATGTCCATGAGTGAGGGAGGCCATGTTAGACCTCGTGTCACTCATGGACATTTCCTCTATCTAGTGACAGCTTAAAGTTGGCGGGGCACTACGCCTACACCTATCATTGGTGGGCCACCACATCATGCCTGGTCCACCAGGCTTTTCATGGATCTGGAGCTTCCTAGCAGTGTCATAAAAGGAAAAGGTATTTCCCTTCTCGCAATCTTCGGTCAGATAATCTTTACTTACGTCCAGTTCCTCGGTTCTGCTAATCTACTACATATGGTAGAGCTTTTTCCACTGCTGGCCCTGCCCTCTGGAACGCTCTACCTTTGCTCATTTGGGCCATTAATGATCGCTTCTCTTTTCAAAAAGCACTGACAACATTTATGTTTAACTCCTGGTGCCGGTGGCTTTCTGCCTCTCCGTGCCCAGCTTTCTTTTTTCTCCTTTTCAATATGCACCTTTCTTTTGCTGTCACCGGTTAGTCGGACTCTTGTCTTGAAAGTCCTTCGAGCCAGGATACCTTTTTTGGTCGCAGTCACGCTTTACAATGCTACAACATAACATAACATAACAGTGGCTAACTGTCACTGGTAATAACCCAACTGGGAAATTAGACATGTATGGTCCCATAGCAGCAACCGAACATTCAATCCATGTGATGCCTTTCAAATATAGGTAAAAACTATTCCTTAGACAAGAACTCACCTCGTAAATTTAATGGAGGAGTTCCTTATTGAATAATCATCTCAAAGGCTTGGAGGCGCGTGGCCTATTTCTATTCCGAGAACTTTGAATTGATTTGTAATTTGTTTTAAGATCAATTGCAGAGACAAAACCATGCATTCTCTCGGGTATTGAGGTAGCGATAAAAGCAGGCCATGTCGGAAAAAAAACAGGCAGTGTTTGGAAGTATCGGCTGTTTTTACCAACCGCCTCATTAAGGGCGGGGCAATATTAAATTGCCACCAGCCTATGAAGTCCAATACCTCATATTTAAGCACGATTGTTTACATCTACTCAAGGGATGACAGAAAAAAAAAGATGAATTCCCCACAAGTTCCTTAAACTGTGCTTTTCCTGTACTAACTGGAGCTTTCCTTCCACGCAGCAAAACAATCTGAGGGGGTAGAAACGTTGGCCTTGTGACGCTCCCCTTCTCAGCACCTTTGCCATGTAATTGACACAGATGTCAGAATTGAACCTGTTGAGCATTTAAAAAAGTATACAGTAGCGACATGTACCGCTTCTGCACCCAATCTATATCCACCCGCAAAGCGGGGTTTGGCTCTTGAGAAATGCAGGTTACCCGACATTCCACATTTGGCACTTCCAGAAATGTGCCATCCTTACTACCAACCTGATGGAATGTACATAAGCAGGGGTGGACTGGCCTCTAGGGCACTCTGGAGATTTCTCGGTAGGTCTCTGCACCTGGATCCTCTTTTGTGTGGTATTTCTGGGCTTGCTGAAGATGTGTAACTTGGGGCCACTTTGAACATTATTTCCGGGGACTCTTTTGGTTCCCAGTCAACCCCTGTAAATAAAGAGGTGGTTTTCTAGAAATGACAAATACTGCTATGAATATTACCGCATGCGGTATTTCCCTTTTCAACCCTGCAAAAGTACAATCAGCTGCATGGCGCATATCTCTAACTATAGGGAATTTGGAATGAATAAACCCAGCCCCCCCATTTCAATGATTACATTTGTTTTTTTTTGGGGGGTATTTCTCGCTCGCCAGTCCTTCTTTGATACCTCGCTGGCGTATTCTGTAGTTTTAACAACAGTAATTACGTCGAAGTAATTTACTTTGGATCAAATAGTTCGAAATTACTTCTAAAAATATCTGTAGTTGTGGGTTTAGGGGTACAAGAGGGTGGGGGGGATTTGGGGTAGGAATAGTAGTGAAGGGGAAGGGTGGTCGTCGGGGAGCCCCCGAAATAAATGTAAACAAAAAACAAAATTGAAGCAAAATGTGGATGTAATCCCTGTTGTTGAAATGACATAGCACCCTCATTGGCTGGTCGCAGCAGAGCGGCTCTGTTCCTTGCTGCCTGGTAGTATTCAAGTCTCCTGTGGGTGGCCGTGTGAGCCACAAGGGTGGCAGTCGCCTGATAGATAGCAGTGCCCTCTGCTGAAGCTTGTCACATTGATCACCGGCGCGCGCCAGCAATTAATAAAATATTGGTGTCCACCCAGCCCATCAATAACTTACCAGAAGTGGCGCTGACACGCGGAGGAGACAGTCGCTGCATTCTCATGCCCGGCAGGTCCAGGGCATGGAGAGCAGAGATCGCAGTCACGTCTTTATGATGACGTTTGGCAGGCTGTGTTGCAAAGTGCAGGCTTTGAATTTTAATTCCACCACGCCGGGCAACCCATTTATTTAAGGAGATGAGGTCTAGCACTCGACTTTGGGGTTCTGCCGGGCTTGTTATGTGGAAAGGCAGGTTTAGGCAGTCGTGTGCGGTGTTGCCACCAAGGAGAGTGGGGGCCGTACAGGTTGCAATATTACCCTATTAGATGCAAAACTAGCTTCATTGCACGAGTGGTCACAACAAATGGCAATTGCCCTCAGGCTTATAAAAGCCCTACATCAGCCCTGGAGAACTCAGTGGACATGAGGTGCCGGGAGGATAGCTCAGTGGCAACATGCTCTCCTTGGGAGCAAGACCACACGAAGCTGCATAGGTTAGATCCCCAGGTCCGTCCTTCGAAACCTCTGGGTATTTAAGCACGTTATAAATATGCAATTAAGACACAAAAAAAAACAATTATGCAACTAAACAATTCCTGTAACAGCGCCTCGATGCCCGCGGGCTGTGTGAGCGCTTTAAAAATGCAAAACAAAAAAACAAATAGGAAATGATGAATTCATAGGAGCCGGCCCCGTGCTTCCACCCACACAGTTCCATAGATATGTTTGGGTCTGGTTACCAGCAGACCAAAGCAATGGCTACGTGTAAAAAAGTATCAGTTACAAAATGATATCTGTTTTAAAATTGAAATATGTTTTTACTTGACTGAAGGAAATCGCCCCACTGGCAATTGGACTTGACGTTTTACTCCCTAAATAGAAAAGTTACCCTCAACTTGAGGAAGAGAGAGTGCACTCCTCGTCGAAAGGGGCTGCGTTCGCAGATGGTACCTTACAATTCACCAGTATCAAATTATCTGGGCCCTGCTTCACGCTTCAATTGTGTGATCCTAAGCACTTAGCTCAACCTTCCCGGGAAACCGTTCCCTTGCCTACCAGGATGGTGAATTCCTAGAAGGGAGCTGTAAAACCTTTTTGCAGACCTTTCGCAGAATTCTGCTTTAATTCACTATCTGTGTTTTAATTCACTGCCATCTGCCTTTCCTCATCTCCCTCTACATCTGCAAGGCAGAAGTGATTCAGTTAGCCAGGCCAAGCAAGATTCATTAAGAAGTAATAGCTGTACATTCAGTCGGGTGCTTATTAAGTCCTTAGCATCTCGAGCCGGCTCATCCATCCGGACGAGGTCCGCTACTGCCGTATAAAAACGTGCAATACATTAAAGAATGATGGTCAAGGACTTGCAGGTAGCATGGCTCACGCAAGTGCGTGTGCGCGCAGTCATGCCAAGTGCCTCTGAATGTATCAACTTGCTACTGATAAATGGATGCACAACCACCTATTTATTTGGGCTTCTTTAAATTGTCCTCCAATGGAAAGAGCATTATTTTATAGATTAGAGACGCTGGAGTGTTTGGAAATAAAAGGTCTGCTCCTTTTGTTTTTTAACAGTGAACTTTATGGACAGAGAGGGTCTGGTTGAGACAATACATTCGCCAAGGTACTGAAATAAAAGAGTTGGTTTGAGGAGCTTTTTGTGATATCACTGTGAAACCCCGCAACCATTATTTTAATTTAGATTTATAGGTGTCGCATTGGTGTGTGAAAGACGGAGACTAAGAGATCCCCCACTCCGTTTGTTTGTAAGGAATTGTGTATTTTCCACACACCTTCTTGCTGTGCCACAATTATGTATGAACAAAGTTCCACAATCACATGTGTTGGTGATCCAATTCGTTTTGTTTATTGGCCCTTTCCGATTACACGTGTTTCGGCATTGACTATGGGCCTCATTACGACCCAGGCGGTAAGTTACCGCCTGGGTCTTACCTTTACCACCATGGCGTAAACTACGTTTACGCCATGGTGGTTGGCGGACTTACCGCCCCATTCCGAGGTTGGCGGGGCGGTAAGTCCCCAATCCCCATTTTCCCTTCCCCATTCCCATTTTTGCCCCATAGGGCATAATGGGAGTGGGGAAGGCGTTAATTACGCCACCGTAAATTACGGTGGCGTAATTAACATCAAGGTGCCTTAGCGCCATGGATTTTAACACCTGCTAAAAGCAGGTGTTAAAACCTCCATGGCGCTAAGGGACCTCGAATCAGGCGGTAAGGGTCGGCGCTGTTTACGCCGCCGTAAAACCCTTACCGCCTGAGTCGTAATGAGGCCCTATGCCTTTTTCAAATCAGGGCATATTTATAATCCTTCAGCGTTACTCATATATGCATGCATGTAGAGATGTTGAGATAGTACTGGGGTAAATCCCATCTGCTGAAAATGTTTGTTTATTGCAGCTTGCGTCGTGTGTAAGACAACACAAGCTGCAAGAAACAAACATTTTGTTTGTGGCCGCTCCATTTGCTGGCCACATCATTCTGCCTACTCTTACTAAATCAATCCCACACCCATCGCCTTTCCTCCACCCACTAAGAACTCTTCAGAGTCCTCACCCAATGGAAATCCAGATGGATGACCTTATGCGGAGGACTAGGAGTACTGTAGAGGTCTCTCTTCCATTTGCAGTTCACCATTCATCTATTTAAGCCACATGCATTATAATACAAGTAATCAGAGATGGTTCGTCTTCTGAGTGAGGTCGAGTGAATTCTTGGATAAGTAGTCAAGGTCAAAAGAAGCCTTCATGAATATTCTGTGCTATTTGGCCTGCTCAAAATAAAACAAATAAAAAAAACATACTGCATCTCCGACAATGCATTGTACTAGTCTACAACAAGAAATGGAGCCACAATATATGTTTTTCATCACAACAACACCACAATGATCTTTTCAGGACTACTTGAGGACCTGCAATTGAAATATGCACATGTTAGCACTAAATTCAACTCAACACATAGTGCTACTCTGTTGGAAGTCTAATAATAGCAATATGCACCTTTGAACATACGCGAGACAGGGATGCTGGATACTGTGTGCGAAAAAAATAATACACTGCCCAACATGTTACCCTATTATTAGACTCGAAGGAGCTGAACCTGAATCAGACATTTTCAGCCTTCTCCTTCTAAGGCGCGTCCACTGTACTGAGCAAGGAAGATTGGAATCTGGAGCAGTCTCTATCCTTTAACAGATTTAAAGGCATGGCACACTCCAGATCAGGACTCCTAGGGATGTGGCGCACAATAAAAACACTTTTAAATGTAATCATTTCGGATTCTGCTTTGAGAAGGCAGCCAGCCTGTCTTACTCTCCCATTGACAAACATCCCGTGTCGCAATGGACCATGAAGTAGTCCGGTGTGTAATTATGAAATATTTATTTATTTTTAAAATTCGAATGCAAAATGAAACAACTCACATTTAGGGCTGCAATAACCAGTGTGGTGATACTATACAGCAAAATGTTATAATATAATAACTTTCACTTTCTAACCTCAGTTGTAGAAGTGGAGGTGGAAGCAAGATCACTCTTTGTCATACTTTTAGATTGCACTGAGTTTATGCAACTCTCCCCAAACACCTGCTGACCAAGTTTTGTGTGGGAGGAAAGGAGTAGCGAGAAGTCAGAAATAAGAGGCAAAAATCAGATTTGAATTCCAACCTAGCACCCCAGAATGGGAGGCCAAAACAAAATGAAAAACCCTTGAAAGATGAGCAAAATGGCACTCGGAATTCACTGGATAGTAAGAGATCAGTTTACATGTGCGGTAGAATGAATAAAACAGGAATTTGTGTGGCTGTGCTAAAGAGGCAAGCAAGCTTACAAGCTACAAGGCAAGGTACTAAACAACACGCATACAGGTGAGGAAATTGACTCTGGGAAGGAAAGCAGTGAAGCAAAAATCACACATGGCAGAATTGCAATTCCTTATCTTTCACGGGTTTGAACAAGCAAACAGCGAAAGAAATGAGATAAGCAGTCAAAATCGGAAATCAGTTTTTCTGAAGAGGTATAAAGGCACCTAACAGATAGGATACTGAAGTGTATGGGTTACTCTTATGGGGTGACATTATGAGTTTCTTTATAGGAAACGAAAATTGAATTTTAGAATGGAAACAATTTCAAGGGCAAACTCGGTTTTGTTAACAAAATGATTCCTTTTAATGAGACTATATTTTAGTGGCTAGATTATTAAAGAAAGAATCTGCATGCAAGGTGTTTCATTTGCAATGTTGACCTATTTGCGCTGCGATCATCCTTATGGGAAATTAATTAATTTATTTAAAAATGGTACTATGGATTTACACAAAGGACTGAAATGATTTGAAAAGAATTACGCTAACACATGGAGACTAACAGAGATTCTTCTAAGAACAGGATACCCAAAGGATGCTAAGAATTTGGAAAGTTACTAGGGTACTTATAGGATTTCTATAGCGTTAAGACAGAATACAAGGCAACAGAGCGGGGTATGTAGTGTTTGTTCTAGGGAGGGTGATACTTACAAAATGCACTTGAGTTGGGTAGTTTGGACAGATAACCGGGTCTCTGGACAGCGGTACTAGGATCTGGTCACCTGGGCAGCGGCTGGGCTCTCCTTTAAGGGAACAACGGGGCAACAGGGGTCTGGTCACTGTGGACAGCGGGATGCATCAGCTGGGCAAGGACAGGTCTGGTCACTGGATTCTCCCAAAGGGATCAGCAGCCTTTCCGCCTTTTTCCCTGAATTATTGGAATTTCTGTAGGGTTTATTTCTGGATAGGTGGTTCTGCCTGGATTCTGAATAGGTGCTTCTTCCTGGATCTGGATCAGGATAGGTGGTTCTGCCTGGATCTGGATAAGGATAGGTAGTTCTGGAGTCTGGGTATCTTGCAGGGTGGATTTTGAATGTTGACTTTCTGAAGGTCTGGATCTTACATGGCCTGAATCTCCCTATGCCTCCTCCTTATATAAGCAGGATGACATCAAAGAATTTTTACTTTGTGGGTGGAAGTTACCTGGACATACCTCTTGGATGGGATAGGTCAGGCTATTCCTGTCACCACCTCCATCTAAGCCTGATTGGACTGAAGGAAGTGACATCAGTTGAAGTGTGTATGTGTTTTATAATGGGCTTTGTTTCATCACAGTTACTCTTGCCAAAATAAGTTATGGAACAAAACCCCTTATACTTACAATTGTTTTGATCATAAAAATCAGATAGGCAGATCCCATATTTTACAAGGCATATGGTATTTCAAACGCAAAGTCTGTGTGATGCTGCTTTGCCCTTTGGACACCATTGTGCAGTTTCTCACAGGAAACATTTTCCTTAAAATTCTACAAATGTCTACACATAAGCCCCAAAATGTCCGGCATATTCTCTTCAAATTTTACATCTGTGTCATGTACGCTTTCCCCAGAAATGCCTCTTTAAAGCTATTCATGACCACCACATGTCAGGAAGACTCACATGGTCTCATTTTACTTGTGCAAGAATTAAATTAAAACTGTCATGATTTCACATTACTGCTTCTTTAGATTACTGAAATACATGTCTTAATCTCCTTCAAATCTCCACAGCCAGCCTGCCCCCTCTGTGTCAGTTCTGAAAAATAGGGTTACCATAGCACCCTTTGATCCTGGGCAGTTGAAGCTGAGGAGAGGTGTCAGAGGAATTCCCATTTCTGTGACAGGGCTAGTTCCCCTTGGTCCTTTGTTCCATGCAGCAGAAATGCCTGTCAGTCTGACGAGGTCACACATTTCCACATCTTGGTCCTTTCACATTTGTAAAGGGGCTTCCTTCCCAAAGGGGGCTGGGTACCTTCAAAGTGCCTGCTTTGCCAAACTGGTTCTAATGTTTTCATTTTCTCTCTTTCTTCCCCATAACCCAAGTCTTTTTGTAAATAAATATAATATACATTTAACCACTTAACTACCATGGGTTTTAGGCCCCAGTGCCAAGGCTTTTTTTGATGATTTTGGTAGAGCCATACAAAGCCTTCTAACGTTTTCTCTTTCATTAACCCCTTAAGTGCCAAGGCCAAGGTGTCTCGTCCTTGGAAACAGGGAGGTAATCCCAACGATGAGATACCTCGTCCTTGGCACTTAAGGGGTTAAACTACCCCAGCACCACACATATATACTGTTTCTGTGTGAGTACTGGGGATGATTTCACATTTAGCTTTCAAAGTGTAATTTCACTGGTTTGCAATACGTGTTTACAAGTGTGCTTCTTAGCTCATGTACATTTCACAAAATGTGGGTTTCCTCACATTTCCTTTCTGAAGGTTTTCATAGCTCTGGTCAATTTCAATACCTAGGGATATGCTGAGGAAATGGGTTCTTTGAAACTGACGCACAAATTTGAAAGACCAGAGGTTTTTGACTTATATTTTTGTATTGGACCTTTATGCAACAGCCCTCTTCGAAACACTGCCCACAATATAGTATTAAATGTGCAAAAGGTCCCTTGCTTTCCACTACTCATCCAGCTAATGACCCTATCAGCATGTCTTTATCCAATTACATTTTGACATACTACAAAGACATTTGTATCAAAAATATATCACAATTTTATTTTCATATAAAAATATACAGTATCTTCAATTCACTTGTATAAAAAATACATATTTCATTACATATAAGAACAATACATTTTTTATTTTCAATTATTTTACAAATTGTTCTTTGTAACAGACACCAGGAAAAGGAGAGAAAGAGCTTATTTTGAAGTGTTTTGCATGTGTTAATTTGTTTCCAAAGCAAATGCTAGCCGTATGGACTGAAATGAAATTCCCTGCTTTTCACAGACTTTATTTGACAAAACAATGCCATTCCGGGAGGAACGGCCCTCATTTGATGGTGTTCAACCTGAAATAGATGGACATGGATGTGTTTTACCAGAACACAACTGTGTGATGTTTAAAGATGAAAGTAGCACCAGTGCAAGGTCCTTTTAAATACAGGACATTTTTGTGTGCTGTTTTAAGCTTTTGAGATGACAGCACAGCAGTCCTGAGCCATTCTGCCTTTGAATTCTTCTCTTTGGATTCACATGAAAAAAAATTAAATGCAGCCATTCACGGGGGTTATATGTTCCATCTCGCCCATATGTGCTCAGCAGACACAGCGCAGCCATTATTTCTGTAACTGCTAAAATGCAATTTTGTGATGCAGGTGATTTCATTTGGGCTGGTAATTGTACCTCCACAGAACCCCCCCCCCCTGCTTTCCCAGCACTTCTTGAGGGAGAGTTGGTCAAATTGGAATTCATCTGGTGAAGTTCTTCTTTCATCAGGTAGCGGTAGGCGAAGATCTCCGTCCGTCTTTCGGTTGGAGAGTGTGCAGAGGCACCCCTTTCCTTCCTTCACTTTCCAGGTCCCTGGGAAGGTCCTCATCGGTCTAGGAGGGAATGGAGTTAATACGCTAATAGGAGATAGATAAAAACAGTTTTTAGAATCTTTCACTGACAGTCTTCCCGGAAGGTTGACACCAGTGGAACAAGTCATACATTTACAATTATCGGGGGTATTTGAACAATATCAGCAAACAAAATACTTAACAAGGCAAAGACATTATTTAACTTTTACACCATAGTTTCATTATACATTTTTCTTGCAATAACAATACAGAAAAAAGCACTCCCTGTTAGATAGATATACCTATGGGCCCACCTTTTCCCTTCTGCTTTTTCTTTTTCTTTCTTCTCATTCTCCAGATTTCTCCACTATTTGATATTCCTGTGGCTCATCATTCAGCTGCAAAGTGTGTCTGGGGTGACAACTTTGGAACTGATTAATGTGGATCCATTTCTCTTCTGACAGCTCTCATTTGAGGATGCAGATTCTGTAGGGCCAGGCCTGGGATGGTTACCTCCTCGCCACTTTTGAACTTAAACTGCCTATGGTAGCAATGGGGCTGACCAGAAGGCTTTCTTTAGGTGTGCCACGGCCCTGGGGGTTTCACTCCAGTTGGGACCAGGCTTGGCAATTACTGGGATCCAAATACCTTTTGAGTCGGTTGAGGATGTTACTGCCTAAGTAAAATGCAGAGGGAACACCTCGCACAACCCAACAATTATGCTCTATGCTTTTGCCAGGAAGAGACATTTTAAGCATACAACTGCTAAGCAGAAGATGTTTGGGACAGGGAATTTCCAGGCCCCATACCCATTAATAAACTGACTCAACAGCGGGAAGGTTCTGGTCTTTTGGGTTTTTCCTGAATAACACTTTGCTGATGAAGCTTTCTTCACTATTCAGGTCAACTCTTGTGAGAACAGACTCCCTTCCCCATTTAACTGAATAGGGAGGAACAGCTGTTTGCCCTTCTTTTGAATCTCAACCAGGTTTTGAACTGGCTTTTCATCACTTTTGACTACAGGGCTTGGATTTTCAGATTGGGGATTGGTATAAAATTTCAAAGTATTTCCTTCCAGTGTGGAATGCCACTTGAAACTGCAAGGAAGGTTGATTTTCAAGGATGGAGAGGAGTTCCCATCACTCGTGTGTTGTCCTACAGCAATTACTGTAATGTCAGGTGTTTGACTATTTTTGAAATGAAACTCAATTTGATCAGATTTTTGTTCAACCAATGGCATGTGCCATTTAAACTGACATAGCTGTTGCTTTGTTTTAATTTTATTGGTCGGTTAGCCTGAGTCTATAGGACCTTGTTCAGGCAGACTTTTAGGTGAGACAACCTATGCAGGATGTCATTCCCTAATAGACAGGGTGTTCCCTCTGGAGTCATGACTATGACTGGGTGCTTCACTGTGTGTTGCCCAATTTTAATTTCCAGATGCGCAGTCCCCTCGACGGAATTGTATTCCCATCCAAGTACTGGAGCTGTCCAGGAAGAGGGGCGAGGGGGATCTGGTATCTCTCTCCCCATCCTGAATTTAGCTGCTCAAAGGTCCTTTTAGAAAGAAGAGTGTCTTGGGATCCAGTGTCCACCATTTTTAAAAATGCACATTGCCCTTGCACCCGTACGGGGGCATTGAACCTACCTTCTTTCTCCTCCAATGGGCAAAGGTAATGGGCATTTTGGGCAAGCTGGGCGGTTAATTTCTCTATTTTGGACTCCGACACTGTGGGATTTTGGACAGTATTCTGTGTTGGAGTTTAGGAATCTGAAAAAAATGTGGCATTTTGATATTTGGTAGTTTCATACTCCCCTTACTGTCACATGCAGCCCCTTGCCTCACCTGTTTGTCTTTGGTCGATTTCTTCTTCAGAGGTATTTTCTTATTCCTGGCTGTCCGGGATTTATACAGGTAAGGGCGAGTATCCTCTGGGTCCAGTGTGAGGATCACGGCCAACCTCTGGGAGCAGGTAAGAGTTCAGTATCCAGGAAAGAAGGGATGCGAGAAGGCGGAGTCCGGGAAGGAATGGAACCAGGAATATCCCAGTGCTCACAGCGTGCAAGAGGAAACCCGTGAGCATGGAGGCACTGAGCAAGGGTCCGGGATGGAAGAGGCAGGATGGCCCTAGGCGGAAGCGAAAAGGGCAGTACTAGAGTATCAGAAAGGAAGAGATCGATAACTATCGGAAAAAGGGGGCACTGACGAAAGGGAGAAGGTAACGAGCACAATTGCCGACAACTCGGAAGCGTAGCGTTGAGACGCGCAGAGCCGCGGGGCGTGCCTATTTTCTAGGAGGCAGCGTGTCATGCGTAAACGCTAGAGTGCAGTGTTTCCGTAACGTCGGCCATGTTGGGAGAATAGCCGATCCGATGTGGCAGTGCATTATGGACCATGAAGTCCAAAAGGGCCAGAAACAGCGAATCATGACACTTTCTCTCTTGATTGTGTGCTGTGCCCCCTTCTTAGAGACACTCACGAGAATTACTTTGGGGAATTTGAGAATCCCCTTTTTCCTCTGGTTCTGTGCTGTCCCCTCCTTCTTGGAGACAGTCACCAGAATTGGTTTGGGGACAATGGGAACCATCTCTTTCCTCTGATCCTGTGCTGCCTCCCCTTCTTGGAGGGAGTCACCAGAATTAGTTTGTGAGGAGGAACCCTCATTTTTGCATTCTGGGCTGCCCCCCCTTCTTGGAGGCAGTCACCAGAGTTGGTTTGGGAAACTTAGGAATCCCCTTTTTCCTCTAATCCTGGGTTGCCCCCCCTTTCTTGGAGGTAGTCACGAGAATTGGTTTGTGAGATGGATCCCTCATTTTCTGGTACAGTCACGGGATGACATTTATGGGTTCAGGGATGGGCGATTCTGAATCAGTCCCCACACCTACCCAGTCTAGGTTATGGTCTCTTAGGACCCATTTTTCTTTGGCAGGAATTCCCTCATCATTGAAGGAGAAGATTTTCTTCCGAGAATCCTCAAAGGATTCTTCCCCTTTAACCTGGAGGACACAGACTTCCTCCACAAATAGGCCTGTTTGGTTTCTTTGTTTTTCCTACCCACCCTCTGCTCCCTTGGTTGCAGATTTTCAGTGGCAAGAGATTTTAGTCCTGGTTCTGGGGTGTCTAGGGGCTTTTTACGGGTGAGGAAGGAAGCTTCCTCTAGGGCTTTGTTCACCCTTCCTTCCGTGCCTCCTCCTCTGAAACCGGTGGGTTGTCGTGTTTCTCTC
This sequence comes from Ambystoma mexicanum, assembly GCF_040938575.1. Taxonomy (NCBI): domain Eukaryota; kingdom Metazoa; phylum Chordata; class Amphibia; order Caudata; family Ambystomatidae; genus Ambystoma; species Ambystoma mexicanum. Next base: position 285,916,114 of record NC_090932.1, on the reverse strand, counting down.
CCCGTCATTGTTCCGGGGTGCCAGACCCTTGGTTTGAGGGGTTTTGAGCCGCCATATTCATCTGAGGGTTCTGCTGAGCCCTCAACCTGTGACTCAGATCCTGAGTTAGGTTCTGGACCTGGCTCTCCAGTTGGGCAACACGCTCCAGCTGCTAAGGGGGTCTTTGATCAAATCTAGGTTGTTCTCGGGCAGGATAACTATCCCTTCTCCCAGAGTACCCTGGGTACTGGGGATTCCTCTGGTAACCCTCCACCTTTGGCCTCCCCTCTCCCGGATTGGGTGGTCTGGACTCCTGAAAGCGGGGACAGAAGGGAAGGTTGTCCTGCATGTTGGTATTTGGAAGGTACTGTGATGACCACTGTGAGGGGGCACAAGTTGTGCCACAAGCAGGCTCACACCAGAACCCTGAGGTCCTTAAAACCACTGCAAAAGGGCTCCTGGAGCCAGTCCTGGTGCCTTTGGCACCAGGCTCATATTTAGGAAGGAAGGGCTGTTCAAACTAGGTCCCATTTATGTACATGGGCCTTTAAATCCAACATGGAAGCACCCACACAGTCTAGTTCTAAGAATCAAGCCATGTACTTTCCCTGGTACTACTTTACTTGGGCTATATAAACCACACCCTGACTGCAGAACACACTTTGTGTTATTCTGCAACTCGAAGCGTGATGCTCACTGTGTCCAGCTCCTGGTCTTCAGCATCTTCCTGTAATCCTGCAAGAACAAGAACAAGATTATTCTGTCTTACCTGAGGAAACACCATCCAGCACTCAGCATCTCAACTGGGCTGCAATCTGTGGAAACCAAGAGAAGAAGAAACATCACTCACCTGTGAGTACTAGCTTAAGGACTTCCGGCGAACCTCTGCCACAGCTGTTGTTCGAACATTGCGACCAGCAATAATGAGAAAGGGAAAACAATATTAGAAAGCGCGCTTCAAAAACATCGAATTCCATCAGTCTTACCTGAATTCCATTGCGCTACGCCACGCTTCCATCCGGAGCACCACAGCAACATCTGCAAAGGAAAAGAGACATATTCAGGTTTGCTTTCAATATTAAGCAACCACACAGCGCTGTACTTACGTTAACGGATTCCGGGGCCTGTTTTTCATCGCGCTCTCATCCACTCGCAGAACCACAGCGGCTTGTGAGGAGAAGAAGAAGAAAACACAGGTTAGCTTTAAAAGACAATAAAGGAGCTGCGCTTCGCTCTTTCTCTTACCTACAAAACGTGCCTCTCCATCCGGCACGCCAGCATCAAGACCTTCGCACCTGAAAAGAAGGCGATAAAGACATTAACGAATTCCCACCATAAACAGAACAAAGACTTCCAATTAACAAACCTACCTGCCTACCAGCAGATTCGGGGTCATAGCAGGCCTGGGGCCAAGGAAGGTGTACTGCACCAGTGAAGCAACTCGAGCAGCTCGCCAACAAATGTCAAGCGCCCCTGCACAAGAAATGCAGGACGGATAGCTCAGCCTACAAATAACTAAGATTCATTATTCAGCACTGGGCAACTACGTATCCAGGGTTCCAGATCTCAGAGCCTTCCAGACGCCCCCGGGCATATCAGGTGAGCGTAACAGAACACAAAACCTCTAAACCTTATCCACCTTGGTGTCATGGAGACATCTGAAACTGATCAGTTAGCCCAGGTTTTGGGACAATTATGCCCCGAGGTAAACAGAGCCCGGCAGGAAACCAATGCCTTAAAACGAGAGTTAATAGTCACAAAAGACCGTACTGAAGAACTAAGCAAACAGCTACTACAAACACAGACGGGACAGGCTCAATTTCCCTGATTCGCCCCATTCGTCGCTACACCATTATCAGTCAATCCAGTACAGATAACATTGCCGGGAGCAGTACCCCTGGCACCACCAGAACGGATTAATGGAGACCCCAGAAGGTAAGCAACATTCATGAACCAGTGCCGCCTCCATTTTCTTTGTAGGCCTGTGGCTTTCCCAAACGACCAGGTAAGGGTGGCCTTCGTGTTATCATATTTGAGTGGAAGTGCTGCAGACTGGTCGGTACCTTTAGTGAGCCGGGATGACCCATTACTGCAGAACTTCAGGGGTTTTCAACAGGAGATGGGAAAGTTATTTGCTCGATACTTGCATGGACAAGCTCTTGATAACAAACTCCTGTCCCTCCGCCAAGGGAATCAAGATTTGCTGACTTATAGTGCCACCTTTAATAGACTGGTTGTAGAAGAGCGGTGGCCAGAAGATAAAAGTACCACGTTGTTTCATCGGGGCCTAGGAGGAGACCTGAAGGATGTCCTTGCTCAATTGGTAGAACCACCTAAAGACTGTTCAGAGTTTATCAACCTGGTAGTTCAGTTGGACCACAGATTACAGGATCGAAGAACAGACCGAAGTAGACTTGAAAATCATGCCATGTACGTACATTCAAAAGATAATGTTCAACGTCCATCAGAAAATACCACAGAAACCATGCAGATTGGAGGAGTACGACCCCCTTTAACCAAGGGTGAAAGAGTCAAGAAGAGACAGTTACAGTTAGGCCTATAGTGCGGTAAATCGGGTCACTACCTCAAAGAATGCCCAGTGAAACCTCCAAAGAAGGTGGTAGGCGCTACAGAGAAAGAAGATGAAGCGTAGAGGTCTGCTTGTTGAGCAAGAAGGATGAGTCACAGACCTCACATTTCACCCTACCAGTAACCTTGATCAATCACCAGCGACAGTCATGGATGCATGCCATAGAGGCATATATAGACAGCGGAGCAGTTGGTAATTACATAGATAGGGATCTGGCACCAGAAATGGGACTTCCCTTATGCACAAAACCAACAACTGAAAAGGTAACTACTGTTGACGGTACAGAAATTGCTTCGGGACCAGTAACCCAATGCACAACAGAATTAACACTTATGTGTCAGGATGGACATCAAGAAGCAATTCACGTTTGACCTCATCAAAGCTCCTCAGCTCCGTTTGATCTTAGTGATGCCATGGTCAGTAACTCACAATCCCCACATAGACTGGCGGGCAAAGAGATTGATCTTTTCCGATGAATGCGCCCACGCTTGCTACCCAAAATCTATACCAAAGCCAAACCTGAAATCTGTTCAAGGAATAGCATCGGGGATCGCGGAACCAATGGACACCTAACTAAAAGAATATCATGATTATCAAGATGTTTTTCAGAAGGAACAGGCTAACACATTACCCCCACATAGGCCCTATGACTGTCAGATCGACCTGATACCTGGCGCACAGGTTCCTTGTGCTCGAATTTATGCACTTACGGAAACCGAAAATCTCCACTTGAAGTCCTATCTGGATCAATCCCTGGCTAATGGGTTTATCCGCCCGTCAAAGTCACCGGCAGCCTCTCCCTTATTCTTCGTACCCAAGAAGGAATGAGATCTGAGGACTTGCATCGATTACCGTGCACTTAATCAAATCACAGTAAAAAACTGCTACCCTTTGCCCCTTATCCCGGAACTGTTGGATCAAGTCAAGGATGCCTGAATCTACACCAAACTAGACCTCAGAGGAGCATACCACCTTCCACGTGTTAAAAAAGGGGATGAATGGAAAGCCGTGTTTCGCACCAAGTATGGCCTGTACGAATATCAGGTATTGCCTTTCGGGCTGTGCAATGCTCCCGCAGCGTTCCAATACTTCATTAATGATGTATTACGGGAATTAATTGATGTCTGTGCCCTAGTCTATATTGACAACATCCTGGTGTATTCCCCCTCTGTAAGAGATCATGTGGAACATGTTCGCTCAGTCCTTGCAAAACTTCGCCAGCACAAACTGTACGCTAAACTCGAGAAATGATCCTTCCAGGTTACCGAAGTTGAGTTCGTCAGTTTTGTTCTCTCGCCAAAAGGAGTCAAGATGGATTTACACAAAGTAGATGCCATCCTTAATTGGCCGTCACCTTCTTCACTTAAAGGAACCCAAAGCATACTCGGCTTTGTGAATTTTTATCGCTGATTTATTCCAGATTTCTCACGGATAGTCCACCCAATCACATCGTTACTGACAAAAAACAACACAAAATTCCAATGGACTGAAGAGGCGGAACAGGCCTTTCAAGAACTCAAGAAAAGATTCACCTCCAAGCCAATTTTACGACATCCTCGCCCTGATCTCCCCTATGTAGTGGAAACGGATGCTTCCAGCGTAGCTATGGGAGCAATTCTCTCTCAAAGAGATCCAGAGACAGGCCAATTACACCCCGTGGCCTTTTGGTAACGTAAATTCTCAACACCTGAACTTAACTATGCAATTACAGACAAAGGGCCTCATTACACGGATGGCGGTAGGGATTTACCGGTACCGGTAAAATACCGGTACCGGTAAATCCCTACCACCTTACTACGAGGTCCCTTTGCGGGTTGGGGGATTTAACGCCTGCTTTTTGCAGGCGTTAAAATCCAACCCGCTAAGGGACCTCGGAGCTAATTACGGCACCGCAAAATTGCAGTGCCGTAATTAGCGCCTTCCCCATTCCCATAGAGCCCTATGGGGCAGAAATGGGAATGAGGAAGGGCAATGGCGAAAAGGGGATTTACCGCCCCTCCAACCTTGGAATGGGGCGGTAAATCCCCTTTCCGCCAAGGCGGCCGCCTACCGGGTAATGAGGCCCAAAGAATTGTTGGCAATAAAATCAACCTTCAAAGCCTGGCGGCAGTATCTATTAGGTGCCAGACATACCATCACAGTAATCACAGATCACCGAAACCTTCAATACCTAAAGTAAGCAAAAACCCAATCATCACAACAGTTGCGGTGGGCTCTATTCTTTGCAGAATACGATTATGTAATAACATACCGACCGGGAGTTCGGAATGGGAAGGCCGATGCCTTGTCTCGTAAGGGTGTTGAAGAGAAAACGAACAGTACCCTGGACCCTGTTGCCATCTTCCCAGGTGATAAACTACTGGGACATTGATTCTGAGTGAACTTCAAGATAAGATTTGAACCTTGGTGAACCCCGAGATCTTGCAGAAATGGAATTCCCAAAATGAACATCACATGGTTCTGGATGGATTACCCTACTTCAGGGAATGACTATATCTACCAAGTAAAGATCTGCAAGAATTGGTCATGTCTGGTGTAACGCTCACCTGATTCCCACGGAGGCGCTGATCCCGGCTGGGCTGCTATTGTTTCTTCAATTGAGAAGCGTAGAGCTCGGACGACTCTCAGGACTGGGCTTCCTCTTATCGAATGTATGACTTGCAGGGTAAGTTTTCTGCAGGTGGAAGAAAAAGGGTTAATCACCGTTTGATGGGATTCCTTCTCCCACCAATCGCCAGTTTCTCCCACAGCCTAGCTTTCTACTTGTCTCGGCGAGCTCTCACCTTAGGTGTATAAATGCTGAGCTCTCCATCCTGCGTCTGGTACAGGGGTGCGTGGATTCCAGTTACGTCACTGGATGAGTTCAGTGTTGAGGCTCAAGTCTGTTGCGGCCTTAGTTGTGGCACTGGTGCTGGGATGCCGAAGAGCGATGCCGCCGTTACTGCACGAGCAGATGCCTGTAAGTATACTGTAGTCTTTAGGCTTTAAAAGATGGGCACCTCAATAATGTCCCTTTTCCTTTGTTTCAGGCCTCGGGATGCTGTGGGCGTAGTTTTCCGTTGCCGCTGCACGTGCCGATGCACGTAAGTGTAATGTTCGTTGGCCGCTTTTAATGGCACCTCTAATAATGTCCTTTTTCTAGTTTTCAGGTGCCGGGATGCTGCAGGCTTTATATCCGTTGCCACTGCACGTGCCGATGCACGTAAGTATAATGATCGTTGGCCGCTTTTAATGGCACCTCTAATAATGTCCTTTTTCTATTTTTCAGGTGCCGGGATGCTGCGGTTGATGCGGCCGCTTCTGCGCGTGCAAAAACTGGTAAGTTAAGATGAATGCGACTGCCTTCACCCGAACCCCTTTTTAATTATGTCCTTTGCCTTTCAGGTGCAGAGAAGCTGCCGAAGAGAAGGCTGCGGTTAGCTCTGTTGCAATCATGGATGGATCAGGTAAGCGGGCGTGGCTGCGAGCGAGTTGCACTTTTCTAACCTTATGTTTATTCTTTGCAGGTTTTGCCGGTGACTCGATTCCGGGATCTGGTAAGTATTGTTCTGTGTCTTTCTTCATCCACAGGTTGCTGCGCGGAAGCTGAAGATGACTCTGGACCTGGAATGCAGGAGCCGACTCGGTGAGTGTCCTGCTGCTGCTGCAGAATAACACGAAGCACGTGTTTTCCATCGGGCGTGGTTTAAATAGCAGAGAAGTGCTTCCAGTGTGTGTTCTTCCACCGGTTCCACCCAGGTAAGAAAAGAGTTCCTGAATGGAGGGAATAGTTCCTCCCTGCCCTGATGGCTGGGGAATTCAACCAGACTGGATTGTTCTGGGTAAATATGCAGCATGGTCTGCCTCAGGTAAGTCCACCCAAGCATTATTACACTGTTTATCAATATGAGCCCGGTGCCTATGGCGCCGGGACTGAAACCCTTCATGAGCCTGGCGCCAAAGGTGCCAGGACACGGTCCAAAGGGCCCCTGTAGGGGTCTGCTGGGTCCGGAGTAGTGGAAGACGGGTCTGCTTCCGAGGGCGCTGGGCCAGTCCTGGCCCCTCGGGAGTAGCGCCCATGACAGCACCCCCCCTCAAGGCCCCTCCCAAACTTGTCCTCCCCGGGGGTTTTGGTTTATCGGGAAAGGTTCGGTGAAATTTCTGGCTAGACGAGGAGCATGGACGTAGTCATAGGGTTCCCATGACCTTTCCTGAGGTCCGTAGCCTTTCCAGTCGATTAGGTAGAATAGCTTCGATCTGATGATTTTAGAGTCCAAAATGTCTTTTACTTCAAATTCGGGCTCCCCATTCACTTGAATGGGCTCTGGAGGATTGGTCAATCTGGTTCCAGGTTGCATGGGTTTCAAAAGAGATACGTGAAATACAGGATGTATTCTCATATGGGTTGGCAATTCTAATTTAACGGCCACTGGATTAATTATGGCCGTAATTGGATATGGTCCCAGGTATTTGGGGTTGAAGGTGCGAGGCCCTTTAAGCGATAAATGTTTGGTGGACAGCCAGACTTGATCCCCAACCTGGTATTGAGGGGCATTGCTTCGGTGTTGATCTGCTCCTTTTTTGTACCTCTCTTTAGCTTGTTGTAGATGTGCAGTCGCTTCCTTAAAAGCTTGGGTAATAATGGTGTGCAATTGATCCACGGCGGGTGTTCCAAGATCTTGAGGTGGATCAAGGTTGGAGGTTCGAGGATGAATCCCATACAAGATGTAGAAGGGACTCTTCCCGGTACCCGAATGAACTGAATTGTTGTAAGCATATTCAGCTATCCAAAGGATGTCCTTCCAGTTACTCTCCGACTGTTGTATCATGCATCGTAAATATTGCTCGAGAGTCTGGTTTGTTCTCTCGGTTTGCCCGTCGGTCTGGGGATGATGGCTGGTCGAAAGTCTTACATCGATTTGAGCTAATCGACAACAGCTATGCCAAAAGTGGGAAATAAACTGGCTCCCCCTATCTGAGATTAGTACTGATGGGAAGCCGTGTAGCCGGACGATGTTTTCAAGAAATACTTTGGCTAGGACGGATGCTGAAGGTAAGCCTTTTAGCGGAATGAAGTGGGCCATTTTAGAAAACAGGTCCACAATAACAAGAATGGTGTTGTACCAGAAACAGGAGGGTAAGTCAGTGATGAAGTCCATGGAAAGGGTATGCCAGGGACACGGTGGGATGTCTAATGGTTGCAGAAGACCAGCCGGCCTCTTCTTCTGACCCTTGTTTTGAGCGCACACACCGCAGGACATCACAAATTCCTTTATGTCTTTTCTCCACGAAGGCCACCAGAAGTGTTTCTTCACCTTTTCTGTGGTTTTGGCAATGCCAGGGTGACCCTCAATTAATGAATCATGATAGCAGGAGATTACCTGTCTTTGTAAATCGGCGTTTGGTAGGAACAATCGTCCTTGGAAATAAGGCAAGTCATTGCTTACGGTGAAATCTTTTCCTTTTTGTAACCAGTTCAGTAAGTCTGGTGAGGTTACAAGTTGTTTAGTTTTTTTCTTCAATATCCTCAATGGATTGTGAAGAAATCAGACCCACAATCCTTTGTTCAGGAATTATTGGTACAGGTTCTGGATTGGCAACGTTATCTCCCATTCCAATTCGGGAAAGAGCATCCGCTTTGCCGTTCTTGGTGCCGGGGTGATAGGTGATCACAAAGTCAAATTCAGCAAAGAATAGAGCCCAGAGAAGCTGTCTGGAGGATTGAGCCTTGGCGGTTTTCAGATACTGCAGATTTCGATGATCGGTGATCACTGTGACGGTGTGTCTGGCCCGAGGAGATAATGCCGCCATGCTTAAAGGCTGATTTAATCGCTAGAAGCTCTTTGTCTGTGATGGTGTAGTTGATCTCAGGCGCCGAGAACTTCCGAGACCAGAATGCCACAGGATGCAGTTGGTTAGTCTCTGGATCTCTTTGTGATAGGACTGCTCCCATTGCTAAGCTGGAGGCGTCGGTTTCAACGATGTAAGGGAGGTCCGGGCGTGGGTGTTTCAGTATTGGCGCCAAGGTGAATTTAGCCTTTAGCTCTTGGAAGGCTTGTTCTGCTTCTGCGGACCATTCAAAGCGTTTATTTTTTCTTAAGAGGGCGGTGATGGGTTGTACCACTCGTGAAAACTCTGGAATAAATCTACGGTAAAAATTGGCAAAGCCTAGCATGCTTTGAACGCCTTTCACAGAAGTAGGAGATGGCCATTTGAGGATAGCGTCTACTTTTCTCAAGTCCATGTGGACTCCTTTGGGTGTCAGAATAAATCCCAAAAATCCGACCTCAGAGACATGAAAAACACATTTTTCGAGCTTGGCAAAAAGTTTATGTTGGCGAAGTTTTTCAAGGACCGCCCTAACATGATTTCGATGGTCAGCTTCTGAAGATGAGTACACAAGAATGTCATCTATGTAGACGACAACGCAGATATCAATGAGCTCTCTGAGGACATCATTCATAAAATATTGGAAGGCGGCCGGTGCATTGCATAGTCCAAAGGGCATCACTTTGTATTCAAATAGCCCATACTTAGTGCGAAAGGCCGTCTTCCATTCATCTCCTTCCTAGACCCGTACCAAGTGATAAGCTCCCCGGAGATCAAGCTTAGTATAAATACAGGCGTTTTTTACCTGGTCAAGGAGTTCCGGGATCAGAGGTAAGTGGTACCGGTTTTTTACTGTTATCTGGTTCAGAGCACGATAATCTATTCAGGTTCTGAGGTCACCTTCTTTTTTTGGTACGAAGAACAGAGCCGAGGATGCAGGGGACTTCGACGGACGGATAAAGCCAATGGCCAGGTACTGGTCTAAATACTGTCGCAGATGAAGGTTCTCAGGCTCGGTAAGGGCGTAAATCCTACTGCAAGGGGGAGTTGCACCGGGTAGCAAATCTATCTGACAATCGTATGATCTGTGGGGTGGCAAGGTGTTAGCCTGTTCCTTTTGAAAAACATCTTGGAACTCTCGATACTCTAGAGGTAATTGTGGACCGTCAGCCGTTACTGACGCTAGGCTAATGTTGGGTCGTGGATAACAAGTTGGTGTGCACTCTGGGAACTTTATCGTCTTTGCTCGCCAATCAATCTGAGGATTGTGTTTCTCCAACCAAGGAATCCCTAGAATTACTTGGAATTGAGGAGCCTTGATCACGTCGAACACAATTACCTCCTGATGCCCGTCTTGGCCTAGTATCGTCACTTCAGTAGTGGTATGGGTCACTGGTCCGGAGGCGATTTCCGTCCCATCCACCGTGGTAATGACGTCTTTAACCACCTTTGGACAAAGAGGTAAGTTCATCCTGGAAGCCAATTCGCGGTCCACATAATTTCCAACTGCTCCGTTATCAATGTATGCCTTAATTGCATGCAAACGATCCGGTTGCTCTGGGTTTACGAGGACCATTGGCATTATGAAGTGCGAGGTCAAAGAACTGGTTTTTACGCTCGGCAAGCGGACCTCTACACTTGTCGGGCGAGGTCGTTTCCCGGCTCAGGCTTTTCAGAACTCTTATCAGAAGCTCCCACTGTCTTCTTAGGTGGTTTCACCGGGCAATCTCGAAGAAAATGTCCTGAATTTCCCAATAGAGACATAGTTGCATTTGTCATCTACTGTCGTGTTCTTTCTGGGTTAGGGGACCCTTTACAACCCCAATTTGCATAGGTTCGACGGCTTCAACTCCTCTGGTGTGACTTTCAGGCTTAGGGAACACTCGTGTTTCAAACCTGGATCGATCCGCCTTTCTGTTTTGTAGTCTGTGATCCAATTGGACCACCAAATCAATGTACTCTGAACAATCCTGAGGAGGATTCACTACCTGGGCAAGGACGTCTTTGAGTTCGCCACGCAAACCCCTGTGAAAAAGCGTGATTCTTTTGTCCTCAGGCCATCTGGTTTCCACGATTAGCCTATTGAATGATGCAATGTAGGCCAAAAGATCTTGATTGCCCTGTCGTAGGGAAAGGAGTTCGTTGTCCAGGGCCTGCCCCTAGGAATGCCTTGCAAAAAGTCTTTCCATATTTGCCTGGAAGGTCGGGAAATCACAAAGGATCGGGTCATCCTGTGTAACCAGAGGGATCGACCAATCAGCGGCACTGCCGCTAAGATACGAAAGCACAAAGGCTACCTTAGTCTGGTCAGTCGGAAAGGCTGCAGGTCTACAAAGAAAGTGCAATCGGCATTGATTTATAAACACCGCAATCCTTTTAGGGTCACCAGAGAAGCGTTCAGGCGGTGCCAATGGCACATTTCCAGGTAGGTTGATTTGAACAGGATTGGCTGAAGCCGCTGGGATATAGCTCCCTCCTGAATTAGGTAGCGGGGTTTGCCCCGCTTGTGTCTGTAATAACTGTCTGGCGAGATCATCAGTTCGTTCTTTTGATATTATCAATTCCCTCCTAAGTGCATTCGTTTCCTGGCGGGCAGCATGAACTTAAGCTCTTAATTCCCCTAAAAACTGGGCCAGTTGGTCTGTGTCGGAAGTTTCCATAGCGCCTGGGTAGGAGGTTATTGGTGGGCTTCGCGTTCTGTAACGCTCACCTGATTCCCACGGAGGCGCTGATCCCGGCTGGTCTGCTATCGTTTCTTCAATTGACAAGCGTAGAGCTCGGACGACTCTCAGGACTGGGCTTCCTCTTATCGAATGTCTGACTTGCAGGGTAAGTTTTCTGCAGGTGGAAGAAAAAGGGTTAATCACCGTTTGATGGGATTCCTTCTCCCACCAAATGCCAGTTTCTCCCACAGCTTAGCTTTCTACTTGTCTCGGCGAGCTCTCACCTTAGGCGTATAAATGCTGAGCTCTCCATCCTGCGTCTGGTGCAGGGGTGCGTGGATTCCAGTTACGTCACTGGATGAGTTCAGTGTTGAGGCTCAAGTCTTTTGCGGCCTTAGTTGTGGCACTGGTGCTGGGATGCCGAAGAGCGATGCCGCTGTTACTGCACGAGCGGATGCCTGTAAGTATACTGTAGTCTTTAGGCTTTAAAAGATGGGCACCTCAATAATGTCCCTTTTCCTTTGTTTCAGGCCTCGGGATGCTGTGGGCGTAGTTTTCCGTTGCCGCTGCACGTGCCGATGCACGTAAGTATAATGTTCGTTGGCCGCTTTTAATGGCACCTCTAATAATGTCCTTTTTCTAGTTTTCAGGTGCCGGGATGCTGCAGGCTTTATATCCGTTGCCACTGCACGTGCCGATGCACGTAAGTATAATGATCGTTGGCTGCTTTTAATGGCACCTCTAATAATGTCCTTTTTCTAGTTTTCAGGTGCTGGGATGCTGCGGTTGATGCGGCCGCTTCTGTGCGTTCAAAAACTGGTAAGTTAAGATGAATGCGACTGCCTTCACCCGAACCCCTTTTTAATTATGTCCTTTGCCGTTCAGGTGCAGAGAAGCTGCCAAAGAGAAGGCCGCGGTTAGCTCCGTTGCAATCACGGATGGATCAGGTAAGCGGGCGCGGCTGCGAGCGAGTTGCACTTTTCTAACCTTATGTTTATTCTTTGCAGGTTTTGCCGGTGACTGGATTCCGGGATCTGGTAAGTATTGTTCTGTGTCTTTCTTCATCCACAGGTTGCTGCGCGGAAGCTGAAGATGACTCTGGACCTGGAATGCAGGAGCCGACTCGGTGAGCGTCCTGCTGCTGCTGCAGAATAAAGCGAAGCACGTGTTTTCCATCGGGCGTGGTTTAAATAGCAGAGAAGTGCTTCCAGTGTGTGTTCTTCCACCGGTTCCACCCAGGTAAGAAAAGAGTTCCTGAATGGAGGGAATAGTTCCTCCCAGCCCTGATGGCTGGGGACTTCAACCAAACTGGATTGTTCTGGGTAAATATGCAGCATGGTCTGCCTCAGGTAAGTCCACCCAAGCATTATTACACTGTTTATCAATATTAGCCCGGCGCCCATGGCGCCGGGACTGAAACCCTTCATGAGCCTGGCGCCCAAGGCACCAGGACACGGTCCAAAGGGCCCCTGTAGGGGTCTGCTGGGTCCGGAGTAGTGGAAGACGGATCTGCTTCCGAGGGCGCTGGGCCAGTCCTGGCCCCTCGGGAGTAGCGCCCATGACATCTGGTTATCACGAATTCCCTGATCGAAGGCCATCCCGGAATTGCTAAGACTCTAGCCAAGGTTAAACGGAATTATTGGTGGCCAACCCTGCATAAGGACATTGCTCGATTTGTTCTATCTTGTGGCATATGTGCACAGAATAAATCACAAAAACAGAAACCAGCTGGCCTCCTACAACCACTGGATATTCCACCAGCTCCCTGGTATACTCTTTCTCTTGATTTTATTACGGACTTACCTCCCTGTCAAGGTTTTAATACCATTCTGGTGGTTGTAGACCTGTTCTCTAAAATGGCACATTTCATTCCATTCAAAGGACTTCGTAATGCTACCGGTCTGGCAAAAGCATTTCTTGTACAGATTATAAACCTGCATGGTTTACCCTCAGTCCTAATCTCAGATCGTGGAAGCCAATTTGTATCCAACTTCTGGAGGAAATGTTGTACAATCGCACAAATCGATGTTCGATTATCCACTAGCCATCACCCCCAAACGGATGGACAAACAGAAAGAACAAACCAGACATTAGAACAGTATCTACGTTGCATGTTGCATCAAGTGGAAGAGAATTGGAAAGACTTGTCATGGATAGCAGAATTTGCATACAATAACTCCATACACACCAGCACGGGACAAAGCCTTTTCTACACAATATACGGAAGACATCTACGTACCTCTGAACTAGACACCCCCACGACCTTGGAAATGCCAGCGGTAAAGACCCTACACATAAGTATAACCCAAGCCTTCAAACGGGCAAATGAACATTTACTGCAAGCCAAAGACAGACAAAACAATTCTCGGACCGGCATCGAAAGAAAGCTCCCGATTACCAAGTTCGAGACGAAGTCTGGTTGGCATCAAAACATGTGCCCATAAAAGGTACCTGGACCATTCATCCAAGATATCTAGGACCTTATACCATCGAATGAGTGATAAATCTGGTGGCCGTCAAGTTAGCCTTACCAATAAGCATGCAAATTCATCCGGTGTTCCATGTGTCACTTGTGTGTGGGAGTGGCAGGGCCATTCGGGCCCCCCTTACCCATTCAGTTTAAGATGCATCAGTTGCTCAACCAACAGTGGAGGACGCTTCCTATTTTTGCCCCTGTGTACATAACCAGACCCTGTGCTGATGATGACGCAGGTGGGGCTGTTGGAGAGACACTTGGCATCCATTTTAGACACCTCTGACTCCATTTTTGGATTAGGCCTCTCCGCGATACTATGATAAGGCTTCTCTATCCCCTCTGCAGCGCCACGCACAGCGCGCGCAAAAGCCCCCACCTTTTCTCCCCATCTCTGAAAGCCCTGCAGCTCCATTCTCACGCATTAGCCGGAGGTTATTGCAACAATATAAATGTAACGCCTCGCCCCTCCTCTGAGATCACTGTTTTGTGCGTGAACCGGCTCGAACCATGCCTTGCAAACACATCCATCTCCACAAAACCTGCCTATGCCCCCCCTCAACCCTGGTAGTGGACAATTACTGCCAATACAACCACATGGTCCTGATAGGTATTCCTTTGATGTGCCAGATATGTAACCCCAGTGCGATGCCCACCCCAGTGTGCCACGACTAATAAAAGTCAACCTCTGTCACAGTATATTGCACCTCAGAACTAACAAATGTCAGCATGCCACATAGTCTCTTTGATGCGCCTAGACCCACCCATGATCAACGATCCCACCTGGATTGAGCCCTCCCGAGTTGTGATAAACCCCCAAGGACCCCAGTGAATAATGATGTGGTTGTAAGCTTAGAATTTATAGAGGATAATGATTTGCTCAAAGGAGCCTCAGTAACTGTTATTTAGTGCATGCTTGAAGCAATATATTATGTTAGATTTGCTAGGGCCTGCCCGGCTTCATCGTGACCTGACCCTCACCCCACCCGGACACAGGCAGCTGGACCTCGTTGTATGAGCCCTCCCGCCAACTGAACAACCAATCCAGCGGGAGCAACATCATGTATTACATATGTATCCAACTGTTTTATCCAATCTTGTGTCTATAGAGTCCCCTATTCAATGATGTCATGTATGACGCAGTATTCTTACTTAAGCTGCCACCTTTGTAATGTTTTCCAGAGCACGCTCAGGCAGCAGAGGTCTCTGGATGCCAAATTTTATATAAATGACAAACTCTTGCAGCCTGTCCTCTTGGTCTAATTCCCCGCTGGGGTGTGTTATATTCTTTTGTATCTTGGGTATGCAAGTTGGGGAGTGGGCCTACATTTTGGTGACCCCCGTGACGTGATTAGGACAGGTGTCCCGAGGCCCCTGTGCCACGTGGCGAGATCTGGGACACCCCCCATCAAAACCATCGCCTCCACGGTCGACCAGTTCCTGCGCATAAAAGAGGGGGTCCAAGGGTTCCCACTTGCCAAATACCCAACTAAAAACTGCTCACCAGGGCGGGCCACGGTTTGGTTGGGGTACGGACCAGATTGTGGATAGACCACGAACGGCGGCTCTCAGACCACCCAACTGAATACGTGAGTACTGGCTGCGAGACTTTGCAAGGGGAAGAAAGGGATTGGGTAGAAAGGGACAAGGGAACCGCTTGGGTAAAAGTACAGAACAGTGGGGGACAAGATACAGGGTCTGTGTGAGTGTTACTGAGGCTTTTTATCATGTATCCTTTATATGGCCATTGGGGGGGGGAAACAGTGCGAGAACCCCTATTGTATCATAAAGACTCACCAATAAATTTGTTGGGAAAAGACCTTCTGAGAAAGTTGAATATGACCATTTCCTTTACTGAGCGGGGAATAGTTTTATCCACCCAGGAGTATGCCCCATGCGGGCAATGTTAATGATCAGCACAATGACAAACAGGGCGGTGTTCAGAGGGGTACCTATAGATATGGACATGTTAATTTATGTTATCAGAGTGCTGGCACGGGTGGTGCCTGAGATAACAAGAAAAGAATGGAAGGTGCCTTCAGATTTAGTTTTCTGCCTAATTGTAAATACAGAGACTGTCCCTGGAACAATTTTGTCCATTGATTTGGAAGCAGTACAAGTATCAAGTAAAAGTATTGCGGTGATAGGACTGGACACACATGGGTGCGAATGGCGAAAAGTGTTATGCATAGACCCGAGTATGATGCTGCGCAACCTAACTGATGAGGAGCTATTACTGATAATGAATGTGATGGAGAGATAATAATGGAAATGAGTGTGCCCTGTGATATTATGATCCAACACAGAGAGGTACACAACCCCCTCATGGCCAGTGTCAATATACCACCCACTATATTTGAGAAAGACATGGAAAAGGTATCGGCAGAGATTTGGACAACAGACCCACACGACGTAGGATTACTACAAGAAGTGACACCAATCAGGATTAAATTAAAACCAGGTGCCCTCCCACCTAGAGTAAAACAGTACCCTTTACCAAGAGAAGCAGAGGAAGGGATAAAAGAAACTATAAATGCATTGCTTGAGCAAGGAATAATAGTGCCATCGAACTTGCCATGCAACACAGCGATTTTTCCGATCAAGAAAGCAAAGGGAGGGGCTTGGAGGATAATCCAAGACCTACGCCCACTCAATGACGTCATACAGAAAGAGTTCCCACTAGTTCCCAATCCGGCATCAATATTATGCAGCATACCAAAAGATGTTTCCTGTTTCACAGTGGTAGACTTGAAAAATGCTTTTTTCTCAATACCGCTCGACGCAAATTCTAGGTACCTCACAGCATTTACACTGGGGGCTAACAGGCACGAGCACTGCAGATTACCACCTGGTTATTGTGAGAGTCCCAGTATTTTTAATAGGATATTACATGAAGATCTTTGCAACATTGACGTGGAGAGCACCATAATACAATACATAGACGATTTACTGGTCTGCAGTGACAGCGAGGAAAAGTGCAGGGCCGACTCAATAGCACCACTAAATTTGTTGGCCAGAAAAGGGTACAAAGTAGACAAGGGAAAATTGCGATATTGCTTGGCTGAGGTGCTTTACCTAGGGCAATTAATTTCAAAAGATGGCAAAAGAATCTTAACAAATAGGGCGGCAGCAATACGTCACATGATCGTACCCAAAACTGTAAAAGACATGCAAATATTTCTCGGCATATGTAATTACTGCCGTGCATGGATTTTGGATTAAGCAGCTTACACACGCCCACTGTTGCAGGCCCTGAAAGATTCACAAAAGAATAATGTCCCAATAAAGTGGTCACATGAAATGATGACAACATTTTTCAAATTACAAGAGCTCATCACACACGCTCCAGTGCTAGCAAACCCTGATTATGATTGGGAATTTTATCTCTTTTCACACAGCAATGGTATACTCATGACTGCAGTGCTCACGCAAAAACCATCATTGGGCCACAAGCCATTGGCATATTACAGCAGCACACTAGATTCTGTAATGCAGGGCCATTTCGCATGCGAACAAGGTCTCGCTGCAGTGGTCTTCGCAATAGAAAAGAGTGTAAAAATTGTCATGGGATGCTCAGTAACACTATATGCTGAGCACTCACTGTTTGCAATACTAGAGAGATCAAAGTCGACATTGACAACTCAAAGAGCAACAGCGTATGAAATAATCATCTCCAGTCTCAATGTCCATGTGGTCAGGTGCAAATCAGTAAACCCACCACATTCATCACAGAGCCATGCACAGTGGAAGACATTAAAAGACACGATTGTGCCACGTATGAAGGAGAAGGGGATGACATACCAAAGGCCAGTGAAAATGCACTACAAGAAGGGGAAATATACTTTGTTGATGGGTCAGTGAAAAAGGGGGAAAACATGTAGGGGCAGCAGTGGTACGATTGGAAGAGGAAGAATATGAGATAATTATACAGAAACGCCTACCGTCTCATTACTCAGCACAAGCAGCAGAACTAACAGCATGAATTGAAGCACTACGCACAGCTAAGGTGTGCAGTGACAATATATTTTGACTCAGCATATGCCACAACGACAGTTCATTCAGGGCTATCACGATGGAGATGCAGAGAGTTTCGCAGGGCGGATGGCTCACCTGTGCAACATGCCACCGTACTGAATGAATTGATAGATGCATTGGCAGAACCGTCAGTAATAGCATTGGTAAAATGTCAGGCACATACAGCAAATACAGATTTCATCTCATCGGGAAACGCGGCAGCAGACGTAGCAGCAAAAGATGCCGCGTATTTCAATATGCCACAAGCAATAGAGTGCATCATTAAAACATCAACTACAGAGACACTAGGAGACGGGTATAACAATACGCCAACCTCAAAAGTAATAGTGCTTCAAAGGTGGGCACCAACGGAAGAGAAAGAGTTGTGGATCAAAAGAGGGTGCAAGCAATCAGTGACTGATTTGATATGGAGACAATAGGTAACCGGAAAAGTAGTAATGCCATTAGAGCTACTAGAAATTGCATTCCAGCAGCTGCATTTCCCAACACATGTAACAAAGCAACACATTGCAGCGGACATACAGGAACATTGATTCATTCCCAACTTGCAAGAGCAATTGTCAAAGTTCACAATACAATGTACAACATGCCAAACATACAGCTCAGGTATGACACTAAGAACATTAAGGGGAACACGGCCACAACCGATAGGCCCATTCAGGGAACTGCATATTGATTATGCAGATATGGGAGAGAGATGCAATGGAGCAAAGTACTTAATTGTGATTGTGTGCCCCTTTTCAAGGTGGGTTGAGGCTGGACCATACGCTCACCCCGATGCCAAATGTGCTACAAAATATTTAGTGCGGGAGGTGTTTTCAAGGTGGGGGATTTGTGATGTGATACGATCAGATAACGGCACACACTTTGTGAATGACCTCTTCAAGGAAGTGACGACACTGCTGGGGGCCAAGCACAAACTGTGTTCGATTTATAATCCGATGGCCAACGAGAAGGTGGAAAAGATAAACGGCCTACTGAAAAGCAAATTATTAAAACTATGCAACACGTTGAGGAAAAACTGGGTTTACTGCCTGCCCCTAGCACTGTTCCAGCTCAGAACTCATCGAAGCAAAGACCACCACTTGAGCCTGCACGAAATAGTGACGGGCAGACACATTCATATGCCACTATCCCTCATATGAGGAGCCTCTGATGCTCACAGAGCTGCCACAGTGCTCGGGGACGAGTTTAAGGAATATCTCACCAACTTAACTCATGCAGTAGGTAGCATAGCAAGACAAATAGCACCACCATTCACAGATAATGCTGTGACTGATACTGCCATGCAGTGAATGATAGCCCAAAGGGACAACTAATGCCTGGGCAAAATGTTTACGTTCAGAGCTTTGTGCGGAGATGGAATTCTCCAAGGTTTCATGGCCCATATGAAGTGATTTATTGCACACCCACAGCTGCTATGGTTAAGGGATTGAAATATTGGGTGCATTTGTCAGATGTGAGAAAGGCACACGATAGTACAATCCCAGAAAATGAACATGGTACGAGCAATGAAGTTGCAAGCGGTTGATGGAAAGTACATAGCACAACACTATGAGTATGAGAAAATGATGAGCTGATCAACTGATGAATTGAAAAAATGTGTATATCCACTGACATATCACAGTGTCTCCCTCGTTATCTGTCTCGTCATATATAACTTCATACTGTATCTGTCCTTACTGCTTTCTCTCACTGTCTGGTTCTCGCTAACTGCCTACAATTACTTTGACATATAGTGCTATCTAAAGCTCCTTAGCTATCTCTTGTCTATAACTACATATCTAGTAGATGTCTATCTCGCCCTTCCTCTTCTCAACATTAGCACCATTAAAGTGACCAAATGCCGATTTTGGGACAGACTATTTGCAAAGTATGAACAAACGTCTTGATGATAATATGGTGCAAGAGTAAAATATAAAAACAAAATGTGTGAAATGAGAAGAAAAAGATTGCAAATGTTGAAAAGATAATAGAAAATAGTAAGATGTGCTCATCATAGATTAGAAAAAGGAGTTGTAGAAGAATATAGTAGGAAAAGTAAAATAATATGTGTAAAAATTATAATGGGCCTCATTACACGGTAGGCGGTAAGGGTTTACCGGTACCGGTATTTTACCGGTACCGGTAAATCCTTACCGCCTTACTACGAGGTCCCTTTGCGGGTTGGGGAATTTAACGCCTGCTTTTTGCAGGCGTTAAAAACCAACCCGCAAAGGGACCAGGGAGCTAATTACGGTACCGCAATTTGCGGCACCGTAATTAGTGCCTTCCCCATTCCCATAGAGCCCTATGGGGCACAAATTGGAATGGGGAAGGGCAATGGGGGAAGGGGGAATTACCGCCCCACCAACCTTGGAATAGGGCGGTAATTCCCCTTTCCACCAAGGCGGTGCCGGTATTTTACCGGCATGGACCAAGGTGCTAATAGCACCTTGGTCCACCGCCATCCGTGTAATGAGGCCCAATGTATATATGCTTGTTACTTTACAACTTCATATCGCCCCTTCAGGTAACACAATGGTAGAAAAGACTGCGCTCACAGATGACAACACAACCTTAGTTAGAGATAAGGTAGTAAATAGAAATAATAAGTTGTATAATTATGAGTGTGGGGTGAAGTACAGTATCATATTGTTTTCCTTAATGTTATTTTTTATGGCGTGGTATTACACGATTTCATTTAATGTAGAGGACATAAAAGAAGGGGGGAGTGGGATAAACCTAATACGAGAAGGCTTAGCACTGATTTGGGCCTGGGTCAAAACAATGTTGAAACACAGTCCCTCTAATAATGTAAATCTCACCACGTTGCACAAGAATCGAACTGAACCAATGCCTCTTTTTCCACTTCCAAGTACTGTAAATGAGGCCAACCAATATGATGGGGACTAACATTGGGAAAGTGAACATGATTAAATGTATATTAATGCACAGACAACCATAGAACCTACCTCGCAAAGCACGGTAATGCACTTTAATATTGCTGCTACTAGTAAACCAGAAACGCCAGACACACAGGGCTGGGAAGCTGCTAACAAACATACTAACACGGCATGGGCAGGGGTATTTCCCATACACTATCGAAAAGTGAAAATGTCCCAGAATCACAAAGAGGGGAGGAGGAGATGGAAAAGGGGTGCGGGAGGGAAGAGATATGACATTTACCATGGGTTGGGATTAGATGACATAGAAGACCCCGCCACCCAGACCAGTCCAACAAATGGTATTCAGACATGAGCGCAACTGCAAATCAAGCTACTAATGAGAGCTGCTATGTCTGTTCCCTCATACCGCACGCATCAGGAACTCCTAAAATACTAGTACCCCAGGAAGTACCCTTGCAAGACGCCCAATGTTTGATTCATCTGGTATTATGAAGAATTCGGAGTACCTTCCAGGCTCACACAGTTACAATAGAAATGCTGGAGAATTAAAAAACGTGTACAAGTAAGCGCCAGGGAGTGACTTGCATCAAAGAACCATTTTTTGTCATGAAGGGGACCAGATTCACAGATAATAAGTGGCATGACGAGAAAATAGAGTGCAAAGCTGAAGCACTAAGAGGGTAACTGAAGAAATATTCCAATGGGTCAAAAGCACATGTGCTTCCATCTGGTCAAAGCACATTGGAAAACTGACATGGGTTACCGCTCTCGAAAAACGAATCAAAACGCAAAAGGAAATTTCACATGAACTATGCTTCCATGGAGAAGGGAAAGTGCAAAAGGGCACCAACAAACAATGCAACAAAACCATCATCATCCCCGACATGAAGAAAGGTACGGCTGCACTTATGGACATATACAGGGTTTGTGGCAAACAAGCGTACCTGCATTTACCAGGATCATGGAGAGGTACTTGTGCCCTGGCCACTTTGCACTTTGCACTAATGGTGATTCCAGAAGCAACATCCAAATAAAAGGGAAATCGGCTGGCATTTCGGCAGCAGGGGAATCGGCTGGCACATCCGCAGCAGGGCAATTGGCTAGCACACAGGCAGCACCCCAACCAACACCGAAAGAATCGTACGCATACAATATCATATCCGTGAATGACCTAAAAGAGATACTGTCCCGCAGAAAAAGGTCAAATAATATTTCCACGGAATCTTCCAAACTCCTAGCTGAAATTCCTTCAAAATACAAGCTCTTCAACGCAGCAGAAACATTCTTTGCGTCTCTCCTAACGCCAGGGCTCCAGGCACGTACCAACGCCAAGTGGATACAGATCATCCGCTGGAAGCTGATCCAACTGGCCAACGACACTGAAGAGCGGTTCAATGTCATCAAGGTGGAACTGCGTGCCTTGCGGCTAACGACAATGCAGAACCGGTACGTTCTAGAACTCCTCACAGCGATGGGGGGCGGTGTTTGCCGAAAAAGCAGGAGCGCGTGCTGTACATTCATAACTTCTGATGACGCGGACAATGGGTCCCTCACCCACGTTATCTCAGCAGTGCACAGTCTGGGGGAACGCATGCGGGAAGAAGGAGGAGTAGAGCCAAGCAACTGGTTTGACAACATGTTCAATTGGATACCCTCTTGGTGCACTATCATGATGAACATTTTTGTTCCAGTCATCGTTTTTATTTTACTATTTTTCTGTGTGTGCCAACTAGGGATCCGATGTTGCGCAAAGTCTATGCCTAGTTCAGCAATGATGATGGTAACAATGGGCCGACAGGCAAAGGTAGCAACAATGATAGATGCACAAATGCAAACTGGAAAACCAAACCCCCCAAAAATCTGCATGACTGCTGTCTACCGTCAAAATGGGGACAGGGTAGACAACCTATATCATACCACAATCAAAGAGCCAACAGAAATGCAGTAGTATAGGGAAGTGTGGGTGGACTTGGATGGGGATGGAGGAATCTACATGACCTGTACACCCGATGAGTACGCCAGGAATGGGCATAGCTTGAGAAGTGTATGTAGAGCATGGATGCCCATGAAAGGCACACCTGCATGGGACGAAGCGCTAGCTGAAGCAGAGTATTATCGCAATCAGAGTAAAAACAAAAAGTAATTCGATACTTTAGATGTAACAAAAGGGGGGAATGTGTGGGAGTGGCAGGGCCATTCGGGCCCCCCTCACCCATTCAGTTTAAGATGCATCACTTACTCGACCAACAGTGGAGGACGCTTCCTATTTTTGTCCCTGTGTATATAACCAGCCCCCGTGCTGATGACAACGCAGGTGGGGCTGTTGGAGAGACACTTGGCATCCATTTTAGACACCTCAACTCCATCTTTGGATTAGGCCGAACAGCGATACTACGAGAAGGCTTCTCTCCCCTCTGCAGCGCCGCACACAGTGCTCGCAAAAGCCACCACCTTTTCTCCCTGTCTCTGAAAGCCCTGCAGCTCCATTCTCACGCCTGAGCCGGAGGTTATTGCAACAATATAAATGTAACGCCTCGACCTTCCTCTGAGATCACTGTCCTATGCGTGAACCGGCTCGAACCATGCCTTGCAAACACATCCATCTCCACAAAACCTGCCTATGCCCCCCCCCCTCAACCCTGGTACTGGAAAATTACTGCCAACAGAACCCCATGGCCCAGATAGGTATTCCTTTGATGTGCCAGATATGTAACCCCAGTGCGATGCCCACTCCAGTGTGCCACGACTAATAAAAGTCAACCTCTGTCACAGTTTATTGCACCTCAGAACTAAGAAATGTCAGCATGCCCCCTAGTCTCTGATGCGCCTAGACCCGCCCCATGATCAACGATCCCACCTGGATCGAGCCCTCCCGAGTTGTGATAAACCCCCAAAGAACCCAGTGAATAATGATGTGGTTGTAAGCATAGCATTTATAGAGGATCATGATTTACTCAAAGGAGCCTCAGTTACTGTTATTTAGTGCATGCTTGAAGCAATATGTTATGTTAGATTAGCTAGGGCCTGCCCGGCTTCATCGTGACCTGACCCTTACCCCACCCGGACCCAGGCAGCTGGACCTCGTTGTATCAGCCCTCCCACCAACTGAACAACCAATCCAACGGGGTCAACATCATGTATTAAATATGTATCCAACTGTTTTATCAAATCCTGTGTCTATATAGTCCCCTATGCAATGATGTCATGTATGACACGGTATTCTTACTTAAGCTGCCACCTTTTTAATGCCACACCCAAAACACTAGACCGCATGGCTTGGTTCTTAGAACTAGACTATGTGGGTGCTTTCATGTTGGATTTAAAGGCCCATGTACATAAATGGGACCTAGTTTGAACAGCCCTTCCTTCCTAAATATGAGCCTGGTGCCACGGCACCAGGACTGGGTCCAGGAGCCCTTTTACAGTGGTTTTAAGGCCCTCGGAGTTCTGGTGGGAGC
The DNA here is from genome assembly GCF_040938575.1 of Ambystoma mexicanum. Taxonomy (NCBI): domain Eukaryota; kingdom Metazoa; phylum Chordata; class Amphibia; order Caudata; family Ambystomatidae; genus Ambystoma; species Ambystoma mexicanum. Next base: position 285,892,220 of record NC_090932.1, on the reverse strand, counting down.
CTGCTTGTGGCACAACTTGTGCCCCCTCACAGTGGTCATGACAGCACTCCCCCCCAAGGCCCCTCTCATGGTATCCTTCCTGTCCGGTCCGGGTTTGGTGGGGTTATCCAGGTGAAACCTCTTAATCAGACAAGGTGCGTGAATATGTGAGGCCCGTACCCTTTCCAGTCCACTGAATAGTAGAGCTCAGATCTGGTACGTTTCGAATCCAGGATGTTTTTAACTTCAAATTCTGGCTCTTCATCAACTAGCACAGGTTTTGGTGATGTTAAGACTCGGGTTACTGGTTGTACAGATTTTACAAGTGTAGGCCCACTCTCCGACTTGAATGCCCCAGATACAAAATAATATAACACACCCCAGCAGGGAATGAGACCAGGAGGACAGGCTGCAAGAGTTAGTCGTTTATATAAAATGTGGCATCCAGAGAACTCTGCTGCCTGAGAGCGCTCTGGCAAACATTACAAAGGTAAATACAAATAGGGGGTAGGAGAGCACTGCTAATTCAAATCAATGTAAAACTGGGTATTTAATGCTGTGGAGTCGACCACTGGCAACTTCAGTGTAAAGGAGTTCCTAACGTTTCAGGTGCAAACGGGCTGACGTCACAAGACCACTTGGAACATAAAAATGCACAAAAAACAGAACAGCTTATTACTAAGCAGTAAGCCCAAATGCACTCCTATCGGACCACAGTCCAATTATTTAAAGTGTACTTCCTAATACAAGCTAATCAAAAGCATGTTATTGCGATTTTTTTGTTAATATCTAAAACAAATCGTATTTCAGAATTTTGTAATAAAGTAAATCCTCAAGAATGAGACAATGTTTGCACAAATTTCTCGAGAATGGCTCATTTTAATTGGCCCATCTCTGTTTTTTTCAAAATTAAAGAAATCAAAATACATTTCTAACAAAAATCATTAATTTCCACAATTCAAACAATCTGATGAAACTGTTTTCATAGTCATTTACAACATCATGCACTGAATACAGTGTTACATTATAATCCACAAATTGAGTTATATTGTTGTGTGAGAAATCAATTCACACATGTGAAGCCCTTATTTTTGCGAATCTTTGCAAATGACTGACGCGTTCCGGATCGAGCGATCCATCTTCAGGGTAGGGGCTTCTCTTTAATTGCTATTCTTGGGCAATAGACAATTCTTAACAGGCTTGACCTATGGAAAATTAGAGAGGTACATTATCTATAAGTAGATACCAACTGGGGCTTAATAAACTGGCTGGAAACCAGGTGGGTTAATAGTTACTAACCTCACTCCAGGGGAAGCAGTATTTCAATTCTGACCTATATTTAACTGACTGCAGAACACGCTTTGTGTTATTCTGCAACCTGCAGCGTGATGCTCACCGTGTCCAGCTCCTGGTCTTCAGCATCGTCCTGTAATACTGCAGGAACAAGAACAAGATTATTCTGTCTTACCTGAAGAAACACCATCCAGCACTCAGCATCTCAACTGGGCTGCAATCTGTGGAAACCGAGAGAAGAAGAAACATCACTCATGTGTGAATACTAGCTTAAGGACTTCCGGTGAACCGCTACCACAGCTGCTGTTCGAACATTGCAACCTGCAATAACGAGAAAGGGAAAAACAATATTATAAGGCGCGCTCCCAAAACATCGAATTCCATCAGTCTTACCTGAATTCCTTTGCGCTACGCCACGCTTCCATCCGGAGCACCACACCACAGCAACATCTGCAAAGGAAAAGAGACATATTCAGGTTTGCTTTCAATATTAAACAACCGCACAGTGCTGTACTTACCTTAATGGATTCCGGGGGCCTGTTTTTCATCGCACTATCATCCACTCGCAGCACCACAGCGGCCTGTGAGGAGAAGAAGAAGAAAAAGACAATAAAGGCGCTGGGCTTCGCGCTTTCTCTTACCTAGAAAACATGCCTCTCCATCTGGCACGCCAGCATCAAGTCCTTTGCACCTGAAAAGAAGGAGATAAAGGGCCTCATTACACGGAAGGTGGTAAGGGTTAATGGTCACCGGTAATGCTACCGGTGACCGTTAACCCTTACCGCCCTATTACGAGGTCCCTGTGCGGGTTGGTACTTTAACGCCTGCTTTTAGCAGATGTTAAAAAACAAACCCGCAAAGGGACCTTGGTTCTAATTACGGTACCGCAATTTGCGGTACCGTAATTAGCGCCTTCCCCATTCCCATTATGCCCTACAGGGGAAAAATGGGAATGGGTGAGGGCCTTGGTGAATGGGGAATTACCGCCCCCACTAACCTTGGAGTGGGGCGGTAATTCCACCATCCACCAGGCGGACACAGTAAAATACCGGCGGCAACCATGGCGCTAATAGCGCCATGTTTACTGCCTACCATGTAATGAGGCCCAAAGACATTAACAAATTCCCACTATAAACAGAACAACGCCTGGGCCTCACCTCGGATGCAGTCATAATGTGTAGGGTCTTGTATAAATTATCTGATCCTTGCATTTTACGCACAAATTCTGTTTGGTCCGGGTGGACCAACTTTGGGAGGTAAACTTCCAAACTTCCAATCTGGTTGTCAATATTCTAGCAAATATCTTGGCATTTGCGTTCGGTCGGTATGAAGGGCACTGTTCCCTGTTCTTGTCCGGCTTGGGGATGAGCGTTATCAATGCATCCAGAAACGTTGGTGGTATATTTCCTGCTCCCTTAATGGAGTTAAAGAACTGAGCCAGTGGCTCTGAGAACTGGAAAGCATGGTTTAGCAAATATGTCTGGCTTTCTATTTTATTTTTTTAAGTCTAAAGGGTAAGTACACAACACAGTGATATAACATTGGTGTCTGGACAATGAGCCTGGCTGTCAGCAAAGAAAATGTAAACTGGATCTTGCTTATTGGGGCATGCGGCATGGTAGGAGTGGTAGGTTTGAATTGTAAAAAATATTCCGCTTGCAGTTACAGCCTGAAGTGGTGAATTAGATTACAACTAACTTGCGCAACGAGCATTAGCAAGGACCTGAAAGCATGTTTTTTGGAACCATGTCTTGTGTTTTATTTTTTGAAACTGTAAGAATCTAAGTAGAAAAACTAGTGATATACATTTGGAGTCTGGGTAGTTGGCCTGGCCCTCAGCAAATGCAAATGTGTACTCTGATTTGCTTATTGGGGAATGCGGCATGGCTGAAGCATATACCACATTGTTTTGGAGAGTGGCCATAGCTGCAAGCCATGAGCACTGGCCATTGGTTACATTATTAGTGTATAGTGGACACTGAGCTAGGATGCAGGGGAGGTGCAGTGAATAATAGGGGTGGCTTGCTTTGGCTGGGTGCATGGCGGAGCCTTATGCTGTAGGCAATTGAACACTGATTTCCATCCCCAGCATGCACTGCTGGGGATGGGATAAGTATGTGTTGCAAAAAAAAAATATTCTTAAAGGAGGCTTATTGTTCTTTCATATATATGAAAAGAGGAATTATTAATAACTTATATACAGTTATAACACCATGAAAAATGTTCATTTATAAAAACCTATTAAATTGACAGAAAAAAACATTGTTAAAGGGATGTTACAGTTAAGATGCATACCACCCTTGGGACTCCTCTCCTCCATTAGTTAGCCAGTGGCGTCCCACCTTAGCATCCCTTGGAATTTCCCACCTTGGTTCTCATGAGCACTTGCCCATCCAAACTAACCCTTCTATTTATGCACTTCTCTCACTGCACAATGCATATGTGCATTTATAGCAGCATTGTGTACAATATTTACATACAGGGAAATGCAGATGCAAACGATTTGTAGAAGATTGTTAAGTGGCAGTTGGTGTGTGGAAACTTAATATGGTCATAGGGTTATATGTACAGTTTTTGGAAGTGATTGATGGATGGATGTGAGACTGTTTCAAAGCAGGCATTGAGGGAATGTTACAAATATAAAATTAAAAAGGGTAGAAGGGCTCCCCTGTGCGATGGTGTGCATGTGCCATCCAGGTCTTTCAATGATCCTTGCCCTGGAAAGGGGACTGTGGAGACCGTGGATAGTTATAATGGTCAATTGATTATGGTATTTATTGTATGCTACAGAAAAGTATTTGGGACAGAAAATAGTTTCTGTCCTTTTACATTTTTCTCTAGTATACAATTGTCCATTAGCACCCTGTGCGGGGTAGCCAGCCAATCAGATGGCTCGGAATGCAGGCTTGAACCGCTGGTACAAGCCACGTTCTAAGCTGCCTGACGGCCGGCTCTCCCTGTCACCATCTTCCCCCCACCCTCCGTCCCATTTTATTTTTATTTTGTCACCCCCCCACCTCCACTACTTACATTATTTTGTGATGTCATCTTTCATGTCCTGGGTGATAGTCTTAACAGTGCACGCTGGTGGTGCGAGCAATGGTTGCTTAGCTTACCATAACGATGAAATTCTGGGGGGTTTGGTTTTACTTGTAACCATAACGTCCCTTTAACAAAGTTGTTTCACTGAATATATATATATATATATATATATATTACATGGACGCAGTAGCGTCCATGTAGTTATGGTTAAGTTGGTGTTTCCATAGGAAGAGCACTTTTTGGGTGGCTTATAACTTCGCTCCCTCTGGACGAATCCTCACCAAACTTTGGAAAAACAGTATGTGGCCCAGTCTGGATTTTCATGCAAAGTTTGGAGAGGTTTGGTTCAGGGGGGGCAAAGTTATAGGGGGGGTCCCAAAACTTTTGTTTTTTCCTATAGGCATAATGGGAAAAAAAATTGCGCACGGCTACAGCCCGAACCACTGGACGGATTAACACCAAATTTGCGGCAGGAGCGGCGGCTTGGTCCCGAAAGCATGCTTTTGCAAATTTTGTGTAATTCCGTCCAGTAGTTTTTAAAAAAATGACCAAAATGTAAGGCAAAAAAATTAGTGATATCTGTGTTCGCTTCGCGGACGGACTTCCCTGTTCGCTCCGCGGACAGCACCCCAATTGGCCCATGGCCTTGCGTCATGTCCGCGGACATGCGATGTGTTCGCTGATTGGATGGCGTGGGGCGTGGAGTGCGTCAGATTTTGTGTGGCGCCCGCCATCTTGTATTCGCCGTCGAACACGGACAGCGCAGTGAAACTTGGATTCAAAATTGTATTTAGTGGAGTGTGTTGGTGTGTAAGAGTGTTTGGGGAGGGTGGGGGAGTATGAGATAGGTTCAATGTGTTGTTTTTTTATGTGCTATACGCTTTTGTTGTGTTCGATTTGTCCGCGGAGAACACGGCTGTTCTGACATTTTGTAAATAAACTAAATGGTGGGGTGTTCAGAAGACGGAGTATGTGTCCTTTTTGTTCGCAAGGAAGGTAAAATTGAGCTAAAAACACTTGCAGTGTATTTAAATGTTCGTAAATACACAAACTGGGGATGTCCTGAGGACGCTGTCCGTATTGTAATCTGTCAAGTTGAATGTGTTCTAAGAACACTCGCGGTGTCCCGAAATGGTTGCAATTACACAAAATGAGGGTGTTCTGAGAACGTTGTTTGTATTGTTCGTTGTCAGGTTGAAAGTGTTCTACGAACCCTCCTTTTGTCTGCTGATAGTACAATTTCCTATGGGCCTCACCCGACTTTTTGTCCACTAAAGAAACGATAAATCAGGCTGGTGTGCGCCGACATTATGTGATAATCCTATGACTGGCGCTATTGACCTGGCTGACTTGCTTTTGCGACAGTAAATCATATCTCCCGCCCCTAAGCCTGACATTATGAAAGCATTCATATTCCCCGCCTCTCTCCGTGACGTTACAGGGTGCGTCATCAAACACGCCCAGTCGTCTCCAGTCCTACGCGACTTTACACAGAACCCGGAAGACAACACACATTATGTCACAACACAGCGCGCCACAATTCGGAATATGAAACTGTGATTTAAGAGCAAACAGCAAGATTGTAAATTTTGTAAAGTACATTTATTTGACATCAAATGTTTAGAGAATATTCAGCGATTTGCATTTGTCTTTGTTGTCGATCCGCAAAAGTTCATGTTGAGCCACGCGATGTTCCTTTGCGGTACAGAGGGTGTTAGATCAGCTTAGAACACAGTGCGCCACAATTCGGAATATGAAACTGTGGTTAAAAGTAAATAGCAGGATTGTACATTTGGTAAAGTACATTTATTTCACATGAAATGTTTAGTGAATATTCAGCGATTTGCAATTGTCTCTGCTGTCGATCAGCAAAAGTTTATTTTGAGCCACGCGCTGTTCCTTTGCGGTAGATAGGCTGTTGGTTTATGATAAAAGAAGTAAATGGTTGAACTGATAATTGGAAGGTTGCTCCAACAACGAGGCATTAGACCACCATAATGGTTGGTATGTTGCTTCTAGCCGCTAATACTGCGTAAGGGCATATTGGTCCTTGGCGATTGTCCCATAAAATGGTGACGGTCATGAAGTTGCATATTTGGAATTGCACCTGGCAGTTGAAGACCCCATCCGCTGGAGTCTGAAAATCGTGACATTGGCAAAATGGGGCAACATACCTGTTTTAAAAAACATAAATTAGTCTCACCAGCTGATCTTTATTAAAAATATTCATTTTATTTATTAGGGCGTGAAACTATTTGCTAGCGAAGATAGTGCAACGGAGTATGTTAATAATAAAATAATAATATTTTCGCATTTATATAGCGCTAAGAACCGTCAGGTATCTCAGCGCTGCTTATTATTACCCACGGTGTGTGGTGCTCATTTATCGACCACGGAAGGATGAAAGGCTGAGTTTGGCCGTGCCGGTATTCGAACCTGCGTTAGCAAGCTGTGCACGGATGTCAAAGCGAGCGCTCTACTCGCTGTGCCACTTGACAGGCTACAGTGAAGTGGCACAGCGAGTAGAGCACTTGACCGGCTACAGACCGGTTAAATTATTTCTATTAACCCACCCTGTGTTGTCTGCCTTTTTCAGAGCCCTCTAAACGACAGGGGATCAATTCGGCGGTGATAGTGCGTGGTAGAAAACAATATGCCACATTGAACGAACAAGTACAACTTGACCGGGCTTTAATGCCACGCTATTGTTATTATATTCCGGTATAAAATAATCTAAAGGGTTACTTACATTATAATTGCATTTTCCATTGTCCAAGTTTAGTGCAGTCCCAAAATACGACTCCGCGTGTGCCAACGATCCTTCTCAAAGTGATATAATATACAAAAGTGGTTTTGTTTAAGAAATTTCATCTTTATCGTGTCTTACGTTTTTGCTACACTTCTTCAAAAGAAGTCTTTCAGCACAATCTCTGTCTGTCAAGGTAAAAAAAAATAGAACCTTATACTGGGAGACGTGGGCCTCTCCGGGCCGTGAAAAAAAAATGGAAGCAGCTGACCTTCACTGTGAACGACCATAAATGCTTACTTTGCAACTTTCTGTGTAAAGCCATCTGTGAGAACTTGCTGTTTACACTACATCTTTGTATATTGTTTGCGTGCTAATAAAAAAAGTTTGTTTAAGGGACGTTATGGTTCCAAGTAAAGCCAAAAAAAACCTGAAATTCGCCAGTTATGGTAAGCTAAGGAACCATAACTCGCGCCACCACCGTGCACTGCTAAGACTAACACCCAGGACATCAAAGATGACAACGCAAATGTCATTGATGACATCGCTGATGACATCACATGTGCATTTACTTTTCATGAAATTTGTGAACTAGGGATTTTTATTATAATGTTGCGAAAAAAGTGTCAAGGATCATTACAATAAATATCATACCGTAATTAGTGCTTTGAACGATGCATTGATATAAATAGCATTGTATTATGGGGTTCTATCTAGTATACTGAGCTACTAATGGAGAAACATAGCATTGTGTGCAGCATACAAGATGAAAGTATAATATTTGTACTGTTAATATGTTGAATAATGAAATGATAATTGTCCTGAAATGTTCGAAAATAAACAAAATGGGGGTGTTCTGAGGACATTCTTCGCATTGTGTGACTGCTTAGCTGTATGCAATGAGGGAATGGCACAGAGAGTAAAGTGGAAATGGTAGAAGGGGTGTTGAAGAGTTATGCGGTCCGCGGACACCGCGGCTGTCCGTGGACAGGGCGTGCTACATCCAGGGTTTTCCAGCAAATCCAACATGGGAAGAAGACTGTACGGATTAGCCAATCAGATGTCGAGGTTGTGGATTTGTGTTGAAAGAGACTGTGTGTGGTGAAGATGGCAGAAGTAGAGAAAGTCAGGGTGTTGGTGCTTGGAGATATGTTTGTGCATGGTTTACAACAGTACGCTCGATGCAGGCATGTTGAAAATAACTTTGATGTGAAAGGAGTGGAGGTGGTGTGGAGCACTGTGCCTGATTGCAATTTTCAGGGAATTGTACAAGTTTGTGAGGATATGGCCATGATGAACAGTCCGCATGTGGTAGTTTTGCACTATGGTGCTTTCCATTTGGGCAACGTCAGTGCCCCTACTTTGTTGGCTGATTTGGAATGCTTGGTTCAAGCCGTAATGAAGATCCTTCCAAATGCGAAAGTATTTTTTTCTGGATTACTACTAGGGCAATATGGGACAATAGTTCAGTTTTTTGTCCTCAGCAAAACATTGCTAGGTGTGTCATCAACCGAGGCATGTGTGCCTTCATGCTTAGAGCTGGTATGTTCTTCTATAATAATGAGAATATTGATGCCAGTAATACTATTAATTTTAAAGAAGATGGCATCTCTTTATCTTTTACGGGAAATGCCTTTCTATTTTGGAATGTAAGGGTTGCTTTGGAGAAGGTTATGTGAAGATTTTAGGAGTAAAGTAAGAAAAAAAAACAAGAAAAAAAATACAAAATAACAGGTGCCTGTCAAGCATCTGTAAAAAAAACAAAAAAAAACGTCTCTTTTCAGAGCCAACTTCAAAGGGGAAATGGGGCACACTATTTAAATTTACATTCACCACGCTCAGATTCTCGGTATGTCCGCGGACATGGCGGTAGTCCGCGGACATCAAAATCACTACGTGGGGGTTCAGTATGTTCTATGTTACATGTATATGAAGTCAGGGATATTATGGTTAAGTTGTGCTACTAAAAACCTATGAAATTCAGTGAAAAAACTTTGTTAAAGGGACGTTATGGTTAAGTTGCGCTACGAAAAACCTATGAAATTCAGTGAAAAAACTTTGTTAAAGGGACATTATGGTTAAGTTGCGCTACTAAAAACTTATGAAATTCAGTGAAAAAAACTTTGTTAAAGGGACGTTATGGTTCAAAGTAAAACCGAAAAACCCCTGAAATTCGGCAGTTATGGTAAGATAAGCAACCATAACTCGCGCCACCGTGCACTGCTAACACTAACACCCAGGACATCAAAGATGACATCACAAATGTCATTGATGACATCACTGATGACACCACATGTGCATTTACTTTTCATGAAAACTCTGTACAAGGGATTCTTATAATGCTAACCAAAAACTGTCAAGGATCATTGGGATAAATATCATGAGCTAATTAGTGCATTAAGCAATGCATTGATATTAATAGCATTCTATTATGAAGTTCTATCCAGTATACTAAGCTACTTATGCAGAAACATAGGCAGTGTGTGCAGCATACACGATGAAGGTGTAATATTCATAATCTTGCCATGTTGAATAGTGAAATGATAACTGCTTTCTTATTAGAGTTTTGCGTACTGTGAAGGTACCGTAATTAGCGCCAAGGTCCCTTTACTGGTCCAATCTTTAACGGCTGGTAAAATCAGCCGTTAAGGTGGGAACCCGCGAAGGGACCTTGTAATCAGGCGCTAAGGGATTACCGGTACCGGTACCGGTAATCCCTTAGCGCCAGGGTCGTAATGAGGCCCATTGACTGTTACTGAGCAAAACCATGTGGCCTAGATATGTCAGTAAAGGAAAAAAAGGGGGAGCCAGACATGTGATGTCATCAGTGATGTCATCAATGACATTTGTGATGTCATCTTTGATGTCCTGGGTGTTAGTGTTAGCAGTGCACAGTGGCGCGAGTTATGGTTGCTTATCTTACCATAACTGCCGAATTTCAGGGGTTTTTCCGTTTTACTTTGAACCATAACATCCCTTTAACAAAGATTTTTTCACTAAATTTCATAAGTTTTTAGTAGCGCAACTTAACCATAACGTCCCTTTAACAAAGTTTTTTCACTGAAAATATATACACACACAAACAAGAGCATGCCCAGAAGGGTTTCATGGTTCTACAGTTATGTTAACCATAGTGACGGAACTGCTGCTTAATACATATAAAGAAGCACATGAACGGGCCTAGGGTTGGTACAGTCACAGGGTTAGTACATTCACTTATTAAATGCCTTTCTAAACGGCAGGAAATCTCTAATACCCAAAACAATAGGAGGTAGAGCGCGCGGCTGGTACAGCCACTGGGTTAGTACATTCACCTATTAAATGCCTTTCTAAAACTGCAGGAAATCTCTAATACCCAAAACAGTAGGTGGTAGAGCGCACCAGTGATAGACTGTGAGGCAAGGGAAAACTCTGCTGCCTACCCATATCTGGTTGATGTGAGGGATCACTAAGGAGTTGGCGATGACAGAGTGCAGGGCTCTAGACCACTGAAAGGGGCATATCTACCTTAACCTAATGGTGGACGGCAATGATGCAGAAAGTGATTCTCGGCTGCCAAGGGGAAAGTTGGCTTTTGTATTAGGCTGGATGGAGTCTGGAGAAAGAGTTCTAGCTGCTGACAGCACCAGAAACTTTAATGTACAGGAACGGTCTTCAAATGCATATTAACTGTAGCTGCAGTGCACTTGGCCAAAACTAGGTCTACCTTTAATTAAAACCCAACAAACGGCCTAAATGCTTAAGCCAAGAAGCCAAGAAGGTACTGGGACCAAACTTGTTGGTTCATAGTTTTTCTACCACCTGATTGCGCACCCGTCAGGACTCCAATCCATAACCATGTTTTTGTGACGCACTGCATTGTGCTGCACATCTCTAGCACATCTGCCTTTGCTGTCCATCAAAGTCTCCTTTTGCACCATCCACGACATGAACCATCTATACTCCTTCATCATAAATCCATTCCTCTCAACTCACATGCTTTTGGCGGGTTTCACCCGCCACTTAGGCAGCTCTCTCACCCTTCAATCTTCCTACACGCCCATAGGAATCAATGGGCTTTCACCCGCCAAATACAAAATTGAGTGTTTTCATCCGCCCAAGCGCCATGAAACATTGAGAGCTATGCCTAAATCATTAATGGGGAGTCCCCCCCCCCCAATGTCCACCCTGCGGCCACAAATTAACACTTCCTTTTTCAGGGGAGGAGCCATGTCGGCAGGCTTCCTGTGTGGAAATCAGCAGGGCATACCCAGTTGGCATTGTGTGCAGACGCACATTGGCAGCGTTCTGCTTCTTTTACAGCGCTCCTGTGGTCTGTCTGACTAGCGGGCAGCATTTTATGCAAATGAATAACTTCTGGGCAGAACTATTCTTATTCTCATTCTGCACCAACACCAATGTGGGCAGATGTTCTAGAGAGGATCAGACACTGTGAGAAATGTGCCATCTTTTCGAAACATTAAACGGGAATAATTTCATAACCTGTAGTAGTTTATGTGGGTGGGATGGGCCGGCCGGGGTGTAAGTTAGATGGGAAGTGGGCCTTTCTGCATGCAGCCTGTTTTCAATCATCTCCCTCGTGTCTTTTTTAATTACCAGCTGGATAAATTATTCAGATAGTTTCTGTCTGGCAATAAAATTCCCAATATATAACATCCAGCCGCAAGTTATAATTTAATCAGACCTTAGTACATAAAAAGCAAAGCAATAAAAAAATGATTATGGGAAACAATAACTCAGAGGCGGTTATGGCAGACACTTTCTGCAAGGGCCACGCTTCTTCTGTGCCAACAGGCTGTCTGCAGTATTTCAGGTGAAGGCAGCAGTGCAATGCAGTCGTGACTAATATCCCTGCATAAGCTCACCTGCGTAGTCCAACCTCACCATAGCCTGAGAGGGAGCCTGACAAGGCAGGGGCAAGATAACACATGGCCTGCAAGGGGAGTCCCAATTGGTAAAGTAGTGCACCTCCTAAATTTGATGTAATTGGAAAAGGACCCGGGCGAAAAGGGCATGTGACTGAGAGACGGCCAAACTGCGGGAACAACCATTAGTGGAAAGTGAGTCAAGGGATATGTCACTGAGAGACTTTGCAAACTGCAGGAACAACCATTAGTGGAAAGTGAGTCCAGGGATATGTGACAGAGATTGCCAAACTGCGGGAACAACCATTAGTGGAAAGTGAGCCCAGGGATATGTGACTAAGAGACTGCCAAACTGCGGGAACAACCATTAGTGGAAAGTGAGCCCAGGGATATGTGACTGAGAGACTGCCAAACTGCGGGAATAACCATTAGTGCAAAGTGAGTCCAGGGATGTGTGACTGAGAGACTGCCAAACTGTGGGAAAACCATTAGTGGAAAGTGAGTCCAGGGATAAGTGACTGAGAGACTGCCAAACTGCAGGAACACCCATTAGTGGAAAGTGAGCCCAGGGATATGTGACTGAGGGACTGCCAAACTGAGGGAACAACTATTAGTGGAAAGTGAGTCCAGGGATTACTGCGGGAAAAACCATTAGTGGAAAGTGAGTCCAGGGATATGTGACTAAGAGACTGCCAAACTGCGGGAACACCCATTAGTGGAAAGTAAGTCCAGGGATATGTGACTGAGAATGTATAGTGAAAATATTGGGAGCGGTGCAGAGGGGAACTTAACACCAGTGACTGAAGATATTGAAGTTCAACAAAAGCAAAGAATCTTTCAATACCCATGAGCCAGGGAGACTCTCATAAATAGGACTTTATTTATAAAATCATTTTCAAGTGTAAAACTGCTGATGGAATTTTTCTTTTTCTTTAACGTTTCACAGAGTGCATCTCTACAGTCCTAGTGCCAGATTGGGACTTCTGCACATCCAAGTGTTATTGTCATCTATGCTGTTCTTAGTCTTAAAGACTGATTTCCGTACCACACTAGCTGACGATGGATCTTGGGGCGGTTTTGGAAGGAGCACTTGGTCACCCTTTTGTTGTCCCCGTATCACTGCAGCGGACAGCCAACTGGTACCAACGAGAGACAGGGTCTCTTTAAGGAGCACAGCCCCACTCCTGGGGTAGGAAGCCAAATGGAATCCGTGAAATCAGCTCTCCCCAAAGGCTTTCGCTTCTACTAAGGATGGCACCTTTGTAGTTAACATAGCTGCCACCCCCTTTCATGGAATCAAGGAGCGGCAGACCCGGAGAGCAAGCAGCGCCTATATTTTTGGCTCCCCTCATGCAGTTGCAGAAACCGCTCCCAAATCTACTCAGAGAAAGGTGGACACCTGAGATGAGCCAGGAAATGCCAGAGGTAGTCAGGCACTCATCCACAATGACCACTACATGCATAGAATTGAGAACAGATACACAGGGCATGTCTGCTCCAAGAGCAGAGAGGTTGGGTGACAACCAGTGAGAGGGCCACACAATGGGAAAGACTAGCTATCGCAAAGTTCCACCTAACAAATAGAAGCCATCTTCAGGGTAGGAGCGCAACAGCCAGTCTCTCCCTTTACTAGTGACCTAAAGACGGAAGAGAGAGAACGAGAGCAAATAGGTTTCCTGATTTTCTGATCCAGCATACAGTAGAGACCCACCGATGGCCAGAGAACTATGAATCCCAATTTCCCTGCACTATCCCTGTACATCTGAGTTCCTTTAACCCATAGAGTGGCCAGATGGCAGGGCCAGGGTGTGGTTTGTAGAAAGAGGACTGCCAAAATGGAGGGACCCAAGACCTACACTAGGGCTGCAAGCAATCCTCAGGGGTGGAGCAGTCAATCCTCATCCTGTCTAATTCATCAGACTTCTTTCACCAAAGAGAGCCTGGGAGGTAGGGCTGAAACCTATAAAATGGCCAGAACTCATTATGAGAGTGGAAAGGATTGGAGTAGGAGCTGGAGACCAGAGACAGAACATAGGAGCAGAGCAAAGGAGACTGGAAGAGGGGCCCATAGGCCTGTGCCACACTGGGAGCTGGAAGAGAGACCATACTGGGGAGCCACGAGAACTGGGGCTACTGGTAAGGAGTAAGGGAGTGGTGGCCAAACATAGTAAAGGTGAACTGACAAGAGCTGTGCCCAGAGACGTGAAAAAGGTGCACAAGAAAGTCATTGGTTGCAGAAGATAATTGAGGAGAGGGGTAGCACTCAGAGGTGTGAAGAATGTGTGGGAGGCAGTAGTGAGTTGGAGAAAATCATTAAGGAGACAGTGGTGTGCTGGGGGATGAAGAAGGTTTGGGGGATAGGTGTTTGCCATCCCCCAAATTATTCATGGGGAGAGGCATGAAGGAAGGGTTTGAGGAATTCAAACTTCCGCACGGTGGGTGTGCACTTGCTTGGGCTTTTTTTGAAATTGTAAATGAAATTGAATGATGGTAGATCAACCTTCGGAAAATGTGTGGGGCTAATCCGCAGTCATTTTCTCATGCTCACTACACGACATACACAAAGATCTGTGTACCCTGGATGAATAAAGCCTACAAGTGTTGTTTCCCCTCTCATATTTAGTTGGAATATGACAGCCAAGAGTACATCAAGACATCTCCGACGTGGGAAGGCAAAACCTTCCTCCTGCCATGGCCAGCCTTATTAACTAACAAAGACTCCATGGATCTGCCCTGCCCTTTGTTAGCTGCTGGTGGCAGCTTTGCATACTAATCAGATTTTATTCAGGCCGTCCCACGGGAGACCTGGTCGCAGGACTAACTAAAGACAGAAACACCCCTACAACCTTTGATATGCACTGTGTCAACCTTAAGGTTGCTCCCGTCTCTCAGTATCAAGGACAGTGACCTGTCATGTCTGGGACTGTGTGTTAACAGAAGCCAATCCCAGCAGGTGGACCCCATTCAGAAGGTACAAAAATGTGGTTTAGCGGTGACCGAAAGTGTGATCTCGCACAGCTTGAAGGAAGACCTGCTGCTTTAATCAGGAAACACAGAGAGCTCAATTAACCAGGGAGATCCCTTGATCCACAACAAAAAGGAAGGTGGGTGGGACTTACATGTTTTCACCCCTTTACCTTTTATGTTGCAAAGCACTCTGGTTATGACCTCATACATACAGAAGATTGTTGGTGGCGACCCAGGATTTGTTCATTAAGTTAGGTTTACCCTACACCTATCACTGTGACCCATTTGGCTTTAAAAGAGGGTCAAGCCCCTCTTCTGGGCAGATTCTCTGAAGACTTTGCAAGGAGTAATGATACAAACTCAGCATTGGACCCTGGGTAAAGGTTTTTTCTGCCTTATACCTTCTGCCAGTGAAGGAATGCCTGGATTTGCAAAGAGGGAAGCAAGATCCCTCCCCTAAACATCTCCCAAGGAACAGAGGGAGATACTGATTCCAGAGGACCCTCCAGCAGCTCCAGAACCGGTACCCAGCCAGCACACAGTGTGCCCTGCTAGGCTCTGCAGCAAGCTTCCTTGGTGGGAAATGCCATAGAGTCTCAGAACCAACCAAAGGACAAGGCAGTTGCCTGAAACACTCGCCTCAGCTCTGGGTCATCTGCCTTAAAGGACGACACAAGCCCAGTGAAGAAGCTAGGAGGAGTGCATCGACAAGCATCTACCAGCATCCACCTTAAAGGTCGAGCCCCTCGAGCTGCAACTGACTGCATCGCTGACTGTTGTTATGCCGCAATTGCTAATGCTGTCCGAGACGCCTCGACCAACCCTCGGACCAGCACTGAGAAAATTATTCCTGATCCAGAGCTGCTGTGTAGGCCAGCCTGCAGCCATCCATGCAGCCCGGCTCATCGAACTGCCTGCTGCCTACTACCCACAGCTGTCTCCCATCTTCAGCTCTGTTGCAGAACCTGCAAAGCACCCTGAAACCAACCTGATGCTGTGGAGCATCAAGAACCTCTACAAGCACAAGTGCATTGTGGTTCTGTCGCCCGGGTCCTTCTCTGATGGCCTCTAGTGACACTTTATGACCCATTGCTCCCTTTGTGTTGAAACCAAGTATCATTGAACTATTGAGATTAATGACTTTACAGAATACCCTCCAGTCAGTATCCAGAGTGCATCCCCTTTCCTTCTTGAAACGTTCTGTCCTCTGCATTCCTTTACAGGGTGGGTTGTATTTTGTAGTGTCTGAGAACTGTCTGTTGTGATAATAATAAAGTAGATACTTTTATACAACCTTCACTGGACAGTCCCTTTTATCATTGGGTAATAATTGTATTTTTGCTGTTTTGCAACTAACCAACGATCCACGACCTTGCAGAGATAAGTCTGCCATTCCATCCACGTTACCAAAATTGGACAAGGAGGTTTATAATTTGCGTTTCCAATCTGTTCAGATCCCTTCTGGTGTACTAGAGGTGTGGGGTTGATTGATGGTTTAAAAACCGATATTCATCCCTGGACCACTAGTGCCCTGAAAGGTGATTAACCGCACAGGGCAAGAGATAGTTGTGAGTCGTAGAGGGGAATTCAGAAGGTGGGTGGTGCCCAGAGGGGCGAAGTAGTTGGGAATGATAGGAAAGGACTGGAGAATATTGATGGCAAAGAAGGAGGTGCCTAAAGAAGTTGGGAGAGATAATGGCATTTAGAGATTTCTGAATGGAAGAAGGAAGGTGCCCAAAGATGCAAAGAAGGCAAGTAAGAGAGTAAAGAGTGAGCAGGAGTAACAAAATGTGGTTGCAAAGGGAGAATCAACTAGAGGAAAGGGGTGTGGGTTGGTGTAGGACTTGACAAAGGAAGTGGAGGATGGAAGAAAATCAGGAGAACTGGAAGAGAATTTGCTGCAGGAATTGAGGCAAGAAATAGAGGAGTGGGAAGCTCGATACTGTTATGTTAGGCTAGTTCTTGTTGACAGATGTTGAGGGTCAGAGGGGTCAGGTACCAACTGATGGGAAAGAAGCAGGGCATACATCAAACATAAGAGTTAAGAGCTAGTGTACTTGGCCAACCTCCTGTCCTAACACTCTGTCCTTGTCACATCCAGGACTTTGGGAGCTACCTGGTAGAGGCTCCAAATCCCTCCCTCATCCTCTGTACCAGAGACTTTAAGTAGTTAAATTGTCTTTCAGAGATTGGACAAAGTGTTCTGCCTCACTCGAGAGTCCTGCAGTGGTTCAACCGAAGGACTGGATGCCATCCCACGCTAGCAGATGATGTGTCTGGGGGAAGATGGTGGATCTGCGATTCAGAGTGTCCCACTAAGGTAGAGAGCTTTGAGGTGCCAAAGCCAGATATCCTGCAGGAGGAAGAGAGACAAGTGACTAATAAGAACAGGAGAACAGGGAAGAGAAGAAAAAAAGGAGAGCTGTCCCACTGAAAAGTAATACCGCTGACGGCGAGCCATGAACCCCTGGAGAAGGCAAGTACTTGAAACTCAGAAGCTAAAAACTGTGCTATGAAACTCATTTGTTTATCATGAACTGTTAACTCTGGTAGGGAACCTCAGAATTTTTTAGGGCTGCAGGAATGGCATTTCTTTGATCTTTCAGTTGTCCCACAACATTTTGTTAGATATCATTGGACCTATCCTGACAAAGTTTAGTTGCCCTTTATGACATTCTTGTAAATTATTTTGGCTCCTGCACACTGTAACATTTCCCCAATAAACCACCTTGAACTTAAATATTCTGTGTTTGTCTGGTCCTTGATCCCCATGAACTACATGACTGATTATGTTAGAATTGGGATCAGAAGCCTAGGCACCGTAGAACTGCCTGAACTAGAGTTCCATCCATCCTGTTGGGCGGGGGTTCAAACCTTCTACTACGAGACTGGAATTAGGATCAAGGTCAGGACAGTTGGCGACCTCTGGATAATACCCACCCTCCCTAATCCTACTTTCAGGACCTGGCCTTAATTTTAAGGAGTGAACCGATGGGTTTGCCACTTCACAAGTTTGATTCCGCAGTGAAGGTGTCATGAATGGAGGCAGAGAACATCACAAGCACAACCACTAAATTATTGCTGAGACAGAAGAGATGCCGTTCTCCCAGCTTACACCACTGGCCTGAATACTGATTTGGCATAAGTCCTGGAGTAATGGCTATCAAGCCATTTTTGTCCATGTTGGAAAATCCAGGTTACAATTGTGTCCTCTTTAAAAACACCCTAAAGGTGGAGATACCAGAGAGTTGTTCCAGGCTGCTTAGTCCACCATGGAATACTCGAACCAACCAATGGCTCCATATTTCCAACACTCTGGAGAATGAAACCCCAGAAGGCAAAATGAGGGTTGTCTTGACAAAGCAGTGAAGCTGGGCAAGATGAACCTGCCAAAAGTGACAGTAGCATATCTACAAATGAAGCTTTCCACTACGAGATAAGCTTTCTCAAGAAGCAATATCTTCAAGAATATTGGATCCAGAGTTATAGTCCGACAAGAACCCTTATGGAGGCAAAAAGCATTTGACTAAGACATAGAGGAGGAGCAAGCAAGGGTATTTATCCAAATGAGCTAGACCATTTTTGGTTAAAAGATGTTGAGGATCATCAGAGTGGCGTATGAGCTGGTGTGGTGAAATCGAGACATAAACTAAATATAAGCGGGATAGCTGCAATCATTGGCCACCCTCTGATCCTAGTATGCTGGCCTGGTTCACAGGCCTTTGGGACTTACCATACCTGCTCCCCGAGGCTCTCATTCCCTGTACCTGAGTTTCGTAGGCTTCCGCCAACGTACAGAGGCTGGAGATTTCAGACCAGAGAGCAAGGAACATGACAAGAGGGAAGAGCAGAAAGAAAGGGCAGATGTTTCCCTGAAAATCAGTATTGGTAAGAACTAGACACAAAACGTGGTGTACCACAGACTGTGCTCAAAGCATTATTTGTTTGTCATAAACTGTTGACCGGGGAAAGGAAACCCGGCACATTCTACGGCTGCACGAAAGCCATTTTTGAACTCTCAGTTGCTCTGTAACTTCTCATTAGAAATCATGTTGCCTATCTCGGCTAGGGGTGGACAAAATGTTTGTCCACACAGCAACAAGTGCTGAATTTGCATTGGAATCTGCTTCCGCCCTTCTGCAAAATTAGTATTACCCTTCCGCCGTGACTGAAATTTCACACTGTGTTGTGGTGCTTCTTTCTTTTCCATGCTGGTTTCATGAATACGAGAAACTTCGAACAAGTCTTTTTTTCAATCCATGCGAGTTTCAGAGAGCATCACGAGAAACCTTGTGCGGTTTTTTTTTTCTGAACCGTGTTAGTTTCTTGCAGTGCCACAAGAAGCTGTGCACGTTTTTTTGGTTCATGCTAGGTTTGCACAGTGGCACTAGAAACTTTGTGTGAGTCTTCTTCTATTCATACTAGTTTCACACAGCACCATGAGAAACTTCAAGCCGCTCTTTTTGACTTATGCTAGATTCGTGGAACGGCACGAAAAACTATGCATAGCTTTTTAAAATTTCTGCTGGGTTCACACAGCAACACAAGAAACTTTGCACGGCTCTTTTCGATACGCGGGTGTGGCAGAATGGCCATTTGGGCTCAGTGATCCCCATCAGCTATGTAACACAGAATATGAGGAAATGCCCAAGCACCAGAGCGACACAGGATCTTATATACTTCGATTGCATTTCCTAGCAATGTGTGATCCGAGCAACTTTGATCAAAATGTTGATATTCTGAGACACCATTGATGAAAGCCTGCATGGGACATCAGTCTTCTGTTTCATTAATTTGTGTTGAACTACAGCTCCTGTGATCCTCTCCCTTAAAAGCACAGAATTAAACATAGCAATTGTGTGCAATAGTGTGGATTCTGCTGACTAGTTCCTAATACCTGTCAAACAAACACACAAGCTGGATGTGTTCAGCTTGGAAGCAGCGCCTCTCTGCAAATGTGCTGTGATTGATTAAGGCAGGTGCAAAGCAGCATGGTACAAGAAAATTGGGTAGATGCCAACCATTCTTAGATGTTGGTGAGGTTCACGAAAAAGGGGCTGTTCCTCTGAAATGCTTATATATTTGATTTCATAATAGTCAAATTGCAATTTGTATTACAACCTTTAACTCATATGGGGGTCATTACGACCTTGGCGGTAAGGGGTTAACGGTGCCGGTAATGGTCCCGGAGCCATCAACCCCTTACGCCCCATTACGAGTCTGCTCGCGGGACCCACAAAGGGCGCCTGGTAAAACCAGGCACCCTTAGCGGGTCCCGCTAGCAGACCAGGCAGCTAACAACGGGCCTGTTATTAACGGGCCCGTTGTTAGCTCCCTCCCCATTCCCATTGAGCCCTATGGGGGCTGCAATGGAAATGGGGATGTACCGGGTCCGGGTTCCTCGAATGAGGAATTACTGGGTCCTCCAAGGTTGGAATGGCCTGGTAATTCCTCATTTAAGGAACCCGAACCCGGTACCCGGTAAGGGGATAACCATGCCGCAATTTGCGCCATGGTTACCTCCAAGTTCGTAATGACCCCCAGTTTCCCCTGCCAATGCATAATGAAAGGCAGAATGGGATGTTTTGAACGACTTGCAAATTGAGAGCGCCACTTTTTCCAACAATACAGTGTAACTCTAACATTCTTTGCCCTTTCCTCTTGTGTGCAGAAGACTGCCTATGACTGAGCCAGACACTGCAGTATGTTTGTTAGTACACACTCCTTTTTCATGCAATGAATTTGTTTAGATATTTTCTCAAAACACATTTCAAATTCTAGTAGTGTGTCCCACCTTCACCTGATGCTGCAATGCATGAACACATGTTAGGGTAGTCCGGCATCGCACTGTGCTGTGGCGCTAACGAACATGCACGTTGTATTAATACTTCCATCCTGCATGAAACTTCAACTGAAATACTCATTTATTCGTAATCCTGTCAGCCATTTCAGTAGTCACTGATGTTTCGCTCCAAGCTTCCCTAGCTCCAAATAACTATTACCTCTTGCAAGCATATCCAGCATTGATCTTTGCCCATACCTGATTTCTGTCAAATACAACTAATATTTGTCTTAGTTTTGAACATATTTACAATTTGATACCCACTGGTGTTACGATTCCACATTGAAACAGTTTATCGCATCAGACCTTTTCAATACATTAGAGTTCCTTGGCCACCTTCTCAGCTTTTACAGTGAGTTATTCATATGTCTCGCACCGGTTCCCATGAGGCTTTTGCATGCTTCTTCACATCGTCTTGAACACATTGTTTTTTTAATGTTAGCTATTAACATGCATTGATTTTCCCATTCTGTATTGAATAATGCCTTTATGGGAAGTGACAATTAAGCGCTACTCATGTTGGTATGTTAGAATTGTATCCTGGTTTCCATTGATGTGTGCTATTATTTATTTTCTTCCAACCCCATTAAATGGTATACTTCATTTTCATTGTATTTATGTATCAATTGCTAAAGAACTGGGACACCACTTTTGAATAAAGCATTATCTTTTTCGTTAAATAAATGCAAACTGTGCAATGCACATAACCCTTTTTTTTCTGCAACATGGTTAAAAGCCTTAATATAGTGGTGCAGCTCACCCCATCGATTACTTTAAAAAAAAACTGCACCAGTCTTTTTCTGCAAATGTTATCAATTGTTCCTATTTGGGTTAAAAAAATAAAACTGATTGTCAATGCTCTAAAATTGTTCTGATGGACACCTTTTGGGCTGCATGTTAGATTTGCCTTTTTTCTGCCTTCGATTCCACATTAATACTGCTATTTCCTTCCTATTTTACATCCAACTAATACATGCTGATATTCATTTAGGCATGTTTGTTTATTGTTTTTATTTGTACAGATAACATGTATTTTCCAACTGATGTTTTAATTTTAATTCTTCTGGATGTAGTGTATGTAAATATTCCTCCTGTTGCCAATTGATGTATGACCCCTACCACTTAAAATCTCAAACGAGCCACCATGTGGCTTTTAAAAAAAATATATACCTTGCCACACAATAGTGTTAATGTGTGTTCCTATGTTGATTTTATGTTCTCTTGTGCATCCTTTAACTGGTCTGGTGATCTCGCCTACATACGCTAACCCACAGCACCACTTGATGCAATAGACTGCATATTATAGAAGACATGTTGCCTATTGTTACAACTGAGTTGATGTATCAGTTATGGGTCCAATGGGAGCAATTTGTGGAGCCAATGCAGTTGCTTGAAGAACTTTGTTTCATATCTGCTCTTCTTAAAGGAACGTTCATGTTTCTACCATGTGGCGGTCCATTAAAACTGTTTTCAGTATTCACGGCTGACACTCAGCTTCTTCTGCTGCTTTAAACCTCAATTCACCCACCAAGCAAAATCCCAAGGTATCATTCTGGACAGCAATCTACCCTACTAATAATACAGTGGGAAAAGTTTGAAACAGTCTGGTATCAGATCAAGCCCTTCCACCTGCTCCAGGAATTAGAATGGTGGTGCAGGCCATAGTGATCTCTCACAATGATGAGGGTAGTGGCCCCATGCAGGGCTTTTGGCTGCTCAACTGACACCCACAAAGAGGCCCACCTCGCTGCACCTTGCCTCATCGCCAAATCTCAGAAATGTGATCACATCAACTCCACCTTATGAAAATCATGATGGCTTCCCATCCCAGCAAGAATCTGGTTCACAACCATGTGCTTCACCTACAACGCAAGCAATACGCTGGCCTACCTGGCGGCCAGCTAAGAAGATCAGACAGCACAAGGTCACCTGGAAGTAAAACCATCTCCAGACTGGAAAGTGGACTTGCTTGCAAGCAGAACATTAGGAAACAGTCCTCCTCATGCTGTGCGGCAGTCCTCTGGATCTCCATTCTGGTGGGTAGCCAGACCACTCCAAGTCTCCTAGCTCACAACAACACCTGGTGTAACCTAGTTTCTGCCCAACTTGTGCACTCCCATCCTTACATTGTACTGTGATATTCATGACTAATGTCACTTGATCAGGGGTTCAAGCTTCCCTACCTAGGTTTTGCTGTATGATCTGTACAGTGGTCTGTTGCTTCTGAGGGAGGTTTGCACTACACAAATAAATAATAATAATAATTAAAACTTGATGCTTGATGGGCTGCTTTAGGAAGTTATTATTTGTTCATACAGTAAGGAAAACTGAAATAAATGCAAAGCAGACAAAACCACCTGAAGGCCCCCCTCTTTTTTACTATATGTGACCTCACAGCCTTTGGACATGAGTAGACTTGCTTCATGTTCACCATAATAGAGAAGTGCCAGACCTACAATGTACACCATCTCCCCCAAAGAGGAGAGACACACATACAACATACACCTGGTTCAACACAAGAGAGCAATGCCAGAAATTCTGGCTCGCCCATCTCAGAGATCCCTGCCTACAGTGCACATGAGCTTCCCTTCTGGGGAAGCATTGGCTGCATTGTATGGTGGTGTCCTCAATGAGAGAATGCAGTTTTCAGGTGAGCTGTACTTCTTTTCTTTAAACTTTTTACCTGGAGAATATTTGTTATCCCCTTGAGACTCCCAGCTAGAGGTTTATTTGGGCATTTGCTTTCTTAGATCTGGGTGCAAGGAGATTTGTACTCCGTTTATACAGATTGGAAATCTGGTCCCTATTTATCCTTAGAGGTAGAGCTATAGACTGGAAACCTATCCGAACTAAGTGTCTCGCCACTTCCATAATGAAAAAAGTTCTAAGAATGATGATGATATTTTAGAGAGTGTTTTTTGGAACCTGCACACATTTTGTGTTCCCCTCTGTTTGTCTCCCAGTTTTTCGCTCAGTCTGGTCGTGGATAGACGTAACGGCACAATTTCTTGACCTTATATGAATCAACATATTAAAAGTGTGGAAAAAGATTTCCCTTGCAACTTCTCCAGGTAAGAAGTTGTTTTCATAATAGGATACAGGCTTTTAAACGAGTTTGGAATATAATAGATCCAACATAGTGTTCCTCTCTGTTTCCTTTTAGAATAGAAGAAGGCTCTTGCGTAGATACTCCTAACTAGAAGGAAATTACCTTGGCAACCATTTGTGGTGTCTACTAGACTGTGGAGATTAATGACCCCCAGTTTGAAAGGTATGTATGAGTGCAACATATCTAATGCCCTATGAGGATCAGGGTTTTCAAAGATCTATTTATAAGATCAGTATGTCAATAGTCAAATACAAAAAAGGGTCTTTAACCAACAGGGTATTGTGTCATTGAGTATGTTGGAAAGATAAGAAGTCAAAATACAGAAGACTTATCACCAGTATAAACACAAGAAACTTTTCACCACTGATGAATGTCCGTCATTTATCTGTGGCTTATGGACAGAAACGTGAGCAAGTTGGGTTTTAGAGAATAGTTAAAAACCTCTCAAAATAAGAATAATAACCCCAGTGTGAAGAATCACACAGAGTATTGATATATACATTAGAAACGTCAACCCACATGTTTGTATCCCTTGTGTTTTTGTACATTGTTTTGTATGTCGTTTTTTATCTAGTTTTATGTAATGTGATCATTTTATGAGTGCCTAAAATTGTCGAAGCGTCTAATACAAATTGTTTTTGCTATGTATATAAATTGGACATTAAATAATTAAATATTTCACCAATTGTGTGTTAGCTTACCTGTTTGGGTGCAGACACTATCTAGTACATCAGAGTGGAGCTATGCTCATGTCCGGCGTGAGAAGCGCTATATTTTACAGATTGAGAAAGACGTAACAATACATATTTGCCTAATTCTAAGAAATCCTGAGCATTCCCCATTTCAAGCATGCCAAAAAGGTTATGTACATTGTTTTATATGTAGTTTTTTATCTAGTTTTATGTAATGTGATCATTTTATGAGTGCCAAAAACGTTGAAGTGCCTAATAAAAATAGTTTTTGCTATGTATATAAATTGGATATTAAATAATTAAATAATTCACTACTTGTGTGTTAGCTTACCTGTGTTGGTGCAGACACTATCTAGTACATCTTCTTTTTGTAGAAAATATATCCTACTCATGTGGTAAGAAGTGTATGATCCCCACAGCATGATTCATGCCTTTTGAGACTAGTGCTCAATCGAGAGGCATCCCCCATTTGGTATCAGCTCCACCACGCCAGGGTACCGAATAAACCTACCGTTTTCAATGTCCCTGATTCTGGAAAATCGTGGTGGGAAGTTTTGCAGATCCACTATTAAGTCTAAGCTGAATGCCTTTGCATCGTTGCAACCCATTTCAAAACACCATTTCCAAATGTCAACATGGTGTAATTGACAAACACAAATAATGCAGTGTGATAATGGGGTCATCAGCACATTTGGCAGGACTGGGGCAGAATGTGTTCCAGTTGCATCACATCGGAAAGGGTAGTACTATCATGAAGTGAGTGTTGGGCTTCCACTCCAAGGTCTGGTTTTCTTTACAGAAGTGCTCACATCACATGCCCCCATCAACATGCAAAGCCTCTCGTGTACCTACACATACACATTTGATTCGTCTGTATCCGTCATTATTTACAATGTACCTCACAGAATTATGTGTATTTCTTTCTGGCACAGCACGGGGCATGTACAAAGTTGGGGGGGTGCGCATGCACACAGAGATTGTTGTGTTTTGGGTCTAGGATATTGTAGTTGCCTGCATCACTTATTGAAATGCAGTTATCACTGTTGGATTGTGAGATTCTTCCTTTGTAGTGGGTTTACCATCTCCCCTCCACCCCCACATTTTTGCCATTGACATACGTTGAAATAATGTACAGCGGCCATTTTAAAACGGGAACATCCGTTTAGCAAAGCATACAACTAAGGCGTACATTCATGTATCCATGGCTGTGCAGCTTCCGAAGCTTTGAGAAATGTTTTGCTGGTGGAGTGGGAGGCGGGAGTGGAAATACGTTTCCTCGACTGAGTCCCCTTACCACCTGCAACACCTCTCCGTTTTACACCAGCATACATTTGCATGCTGGCATAACACGAATGCATACCATACTAATCCATTGTCAACTTCATTCACACATTTTGCAAAACGGATTGCACATGTGAAGAAGAAAAGCGTTTTCTGCTGCTTTCACTCTTGATTTTTGCACTCCATATTTTGCAGAAGTAGAATATTACATGAAGGGTACCCAACAGCGCGTAAGTGGTAACTTTCGGTCTTGCCTGCCATTTGGATTCTTTCGAAAAATACCCCATAGCGTCACTTGTAGCAGTTTTTAGACGAGGGTCACATAAGAACAATAACCTAAAAGCACAATTGTGATTTCAATGTTCTAACAAAAAAAGATGCAAAATGTGTCTAGATACCTTTCACTTAAAAAGTAATTGGGTACAAGAGCACACATGCAAAATTAACTAAACAGCACATAGGGAACAAACGAGAAAAACGCTTGTTTATTTGTGTAAGGGCATAAGAGCATACAGCTGTATGTAGGACCTTCATGCTCTTTTCTGAAATAAACTCGGGTGCCTAGTTTCCCTCTCATTTGGGCTTGTTCTTCTTCATGCATTGTGCACCTTCTTAGTTGCATGTCTCTTTTATCAGTTTAATGGATGTTTGTAATGCTCTTGCAACACAGGCATCTAGTATCCATGTTTCTTTTTAAACACACGTTGTTAAATTCCAGTTCATATGGTGTGTACCCACTTAATATGCCCCCTGCCCTTCTAATCCCACAGCCTCTGTCCTCTAATTGACAGCTGATGTCTGCAGTCCTTAACAGAATGCATGCGAATATGGAACTGGAGAAGTTATGGAAATGTGATCCCTCCAAGGCATGATTCTGACTGTTTAATTACATATTGTGAAAGGTTTCACACGTTCTAATGCCCATGTAACTTAGCCACCACTTAACCTGCTTGCCCTTGGCTTAATGCAATTTTCCGTCTGATAATAAGAAATGTGAAATGGAATTTTGAGATTGAGTGCTGGCAAGTAAATGGGACATTTGTACTTGAGATATTGCACCCAATGGAATTACAAGGCAGACTTAGGAATTTGTATAGTAACACCCATTCCCAAGCAGGTGCTTGTTTGAGGGATTTTTGATAAGCATCTGTGGGTATGCAAGCTAGACCCACGTTTGACCAAATGCAGATGTTTGGGGTTGGATGTCAGAACAGGCTGCCTCAAAT
The DNA here is from genome assembly GCF_040938575.1 of Ambystoma mexicanum. Taxonomy (NCBI): domain Eukaryota; kingdom Metazoa; phylum Chordata; class Amphibia; order Caudata; family Ambystomatidae; genus Ambystoma; species Ambystoma mexicanum. The sequence continues at coordinate 285,865,178 of NC_090932.1, read as the reverse complement.
TAACGACACCCCTCCTTCACCACGGAATAGACAGCCTTATCCTTTCACGCACCAGCATTCCCGTGAGCCAAGGAAAGGGTAAAACAGAAAGTCTGACACAGATGCCCTGCAGCTTCAGAGTGGAGCTATGCTCAGGTCCTGCGTGAGAAGCGCTATGTTTTACAGATTCAGAAAGATGTAACAATACATGTTTGCCTAATTCTAAGAAATCCTGGGCATTCCCCTTTTCAAGCATGCCAGAAAGGTTATGTAGGTCAATAATCCATTACGTCCATCACAATTCAAATATATGTTGTTATATCTGCTAATGAATAATTATAGCATAATATCATGCCTTTGGTTATACTCCCAAAGGAAGCAATCAAAAACTTGGGTTCCAAGTGACATCATGCAAAGCTCAAGTTTTACTCTTGTTGTCTTTCAGAACTCATTCGGAACCTCTTGGTGGAATGTATACAAACAATTGATAGCCACTCATCTATAACTATAGCCCCATCGTACCCTCCCTCGCCCCATCGTACCCTCCCTCCGCCACCAATGAAATATTTCATGAGTGAAAGTTCCACTGTATCAGACAGCAATTACACTCTGTGAACAGAGTATTCACAAGCTTTGAATGCTTTCTGTTTGACCATAAACTAATTTGGATGGAGTAAAATACAATTTGCCATGCAAAAGATATTCCCCTGATTTACCAAGTATGAAAGGCTGTGGAAGATCAAGAGCTGTCTCATCCACACTAAACAATGGCACATAGTCACTGGCTCAGCATGAAGAAAGCAGAGGCAATGTACTATTGAAAGACATGACGTGTACACAGAGAAGCAACAAGGCTGCCCGGATCAAGCACAATTGAAGGTGTTTTGATGTAGTGAATTAAGTCCCTGGAGGAGAATATTCTGGGTACACATTTTAAGCCAATTCGAAGGAAGTTATGATGGCGGATTTTCACAAAATCAGGACAAACCAGCATATTTGACCTAATGCTGCAGGTTATGTTATGTTACTTGGCATTTATATAGTGCCTTATGTATCATTGGTATGACCTCAAAGCGTTGGTAGGTTGAACGCCCTCGATAACCACAGTTCAAGTCAGTAGAGAGTAGGGCACACTCTTTAAATTCAAACGTTAACACAGTAATGCCATTGGGCACACCCTCCAGGTTCAAACTCTGACATAGTGACAGTGTTGCCATTAGGCACACATTCTAAGTTCAAACTTTAACACAGTGGCTCTTAGGCACACTTTATAAGTTCAAACTTTAACACAGTGACGCTATTAGGCACACATTCTAAGTTCAAACTCTGACATAGTGACGCTACTAGGGCACACTCAATGACGTTGGGAATACCTTCTAAGTTCAACTTTAACACAGTGACGCTATTAGGCACACTTTCAACTTTCAAACTTTGCCATAGTGACGCTATTAGGGCACACTCAATGATGTTGAGAATACCTTCTAAGTTCAGTTTTAACACAATGACGCTATTAGTCACACTTTTTAAGTTCAACTTTAACACAGTGACGCTCTAAGGCACACTTTATACGTTCAAACTTTAACACAGTGACGCCATTAGGCACACATTCTAAGTTCAAACTTTAACACAGTGGCTCTTAGGCACACTTTATAAGTTCAAACTTTAACACAGTGACGCTATTAGGCACACATTCTAAGTTCAAACTTTAACACAGTGACGCCATTAGGCACATTTTCTAAGTTCAAACTTTGACACAGTGATGCTATTGGACACATTTTCTAAGTTCAACTTTAACACAGTGACGTTATTGGGCACACATTCTAATTTCAACTTTAACACAGTGACGCTATTAGTCACGCTTTCTAGGTTCAAACTTTAACACAGTGACGCCATTAGGAACATTTTCTAAGTTCAAACTTTGACACAGTGATGCTATTGGGCACATTTTCTAAGTTCAACTTTAACACAGTGACGCTATTGGGCACACATTCTAGGTTCAACTTTAATACATTGACGCTATTAGTCACACCTTCTAGGTTCAACCTTTAACACAGTGACGCTATTAGGGCACATTCAATGACGTTAGTAATACCTTCTAATTTCAACTTTAGTACAGTGACGCTATTTGGCACACTTTCTAGGTTCAACTTTAACACATTAATGCTATTAGTCACACTTTCTAGGTTCAAACTTTAACACAGTGACGCCATTAGGCACATTTTCTAATCTCAACTTTAACACAGTGATGCTATTGGGCACACTTTCTATGTTCAACTTTAACACAGTGACGCTATTAGTCACACATTCTATGTTCAACTTTAACATGGTGACGCTATTAGTCACACATTCTGAGTTCAAACTTGAACACAGTGATGCTATTGGGCACACTATCTAGGTTCAAACTTTAAAACAGTGACGCTATTAGAGCACATTCAATGATGTTGGGAATACCTTCTAATTTTAACTTTAGTACAGTGACGCTATTTGGCACACTTTCTAGGTTCAAACTTTCACACAGTTGATTGCAACCTTGTGTTTTGAACTAAAATCTAGATCTGTGATAGAAACTTACTTAGAGATAAAATATGCAAACACCGTCACAGTTTATGCTCAGGGAAGCAAACCTGTGGCAGGCACTCAATGGTAAATGGGCTTGAAAAACCAACTAAGACTATGCAGCTATGTCAAGATAGGGGGGATAAAACTCACTAACACTTGTTACCTTCCTGCTCATTGTACAAACCATCATGGGAGACGTATTGTGTGCCTCTGATTCATACAGAGATGATAAGTAAGTGCAACCCCTGGCCCAAATAGGGCCTGGCTAGGTTGGGGTCACCATCCTTCTCTGGGGTTTGTGGGAAAGATCTGTAACGAAAACACACACAGAAAGTACATATTGTACTTAGCCCTGCACAGTTGTTTCAAATGCATTTTGGGATTGTTATCTTTGTTTTGCCACATTGAAGAAGCTGGACGTATTCCTGCCATGATGGGGGGGGGGGGGTATTTAGAATACCGGGATTATTCTTTTGTGTACAGGTCGCCTCTGTGCTGTGCATGAATGTGGACTGTGCACGGAGACCGCTGGATGGCAGAAGGGCGGCTGGAATGGAGAGGCGAGAAGGAAGATGATGTCCATGGGAAGCTGCTGCTTCCGGCGGCCTCCAGGGCTTGTGATTCCAGACCCTGTAGTATGCAATGCCAAGAACCGTGTCAGGAGGGTCTTGGGTGGAAGAGAGAATAGAGCAGGAGGATTTTGACCCTCAAGGAAAGCAAGGCTACCTAGGTGCAAAGCCATACTTGTCCGCGGGCCCCTGTTGGGCTCAGCACCTGTCCATATTAAAGTGGCGATAGCCCACGGAGGAGGAGATCTGGGCAATGTGAGACCTGTGGAGTGAGAGGGGATGGAAGCATGGTGGCCCCAGGTTCTGGGTGATGATGGCTGTGGCCATGGCCTGGGGAAAATTTGGTGCAATGCCAGTCCCTTTTTGACAGTGAAGTGGCGGCATCACCCCAGGGCAACCATGGGCACAAGCGCAGTGAGACAGAAGCAGCCCCCTCCACGTCACTGTGAGCAAAGGGTGAGGAGGAGGCCCCACCGCACACACAAGGTGATTGAAGGAGCAAATCACTGCATTGCCATGGAGGCTGGTGCAGGGCTAGATCAAGTGCGGAGTGCTGTGCTATATTGACAATCTTCAGGTGGAGGCAGCACAGGCTCAGCATGGGCTCATCTGAGATGAAGGGAGTAGGAGCATGTGTGTAGTAGCTGCAGGAAGATGGGCCTCGCCGGCTGCTCTGTTTACCCTGCCACATGATTACATAAAAATGGGGTATCAGAACTGGCCAGCATTTACAAACGTTGGGGCCCAACCCAGCTATGTACAGGAGTAGCAGATAACCAGTGCAGGCTGAAGCTCCCAGCAGCATTGAGTTGTGTTGTCTCATGTATGATGTTAACGGGTGTATGATTTAATGTGGTGATAAACTGGTGGTAGAGATGCCCGCCCGCCTCCTTGGGCCATCCTTAGTGCTATCTGCCTAGCTCACCACATGGGGGTGCTGCGGCTGGTTAGAGTCAGACATGAAGAGGGAAACTGCTATAGTAGGGTAGAGAGAATATCTGCCCATTCCCAACCCGGAGCATGTGACTATGTGGGCATAAAATTCCATAAAAGGATGAGCTTGTAAAAAGTGTTGAAAGGGTTGGGATCCTCCTTACAAAGCAACAGAGGGGCCTTACACTCATTCAGCCTAGTCCCAATGCGCTTTTCTTGACCCTCAAAGAGGGGATATGGACTTGAGTCAATTTTGCGTCCCTGTGCAACCACCTAATTTACCACACCATAAAACACTGAAAACCTGGCTATTTGCCGTATGCTGACATCCTGACATGACCTAAGAAGGTATCTTGTGAACATGTTCTAAGTATGTAACCCCAATTGAAAAAAATGTACGAACCTTAAGCGAAGGAAGTGTACCAACTCTAGCTTTCCTCATTGTGTGTAACTGGTCATAACAGTGCCCTGATGCCCACGGGTTTAAGTGCTTTACAAATGCAAAAATAAATAAGTAAATCAATGAATAATTGAGAAATGTTAGCGAATAGTCCTTATGCTCCTTGCTATGCATGCTCTGCAATGTGTCCTCCTGAAAACATCGTGCATGTGCCAAATGCCACTTTGGCACCTAACTGTTGTGGTTTGAAAAAGAAACAGACATTCCTTTGCAGGCTTGGAAACGGTTTACGAGTCAATTGTCTTTTTTCACGTATACCTTCTCACTGATTTGGCCTACTGAAGTGGCGGGTAGTGTGTTCTGCTATCAATTCACCCAGCAGAGGTTCCCTTACACAGTCAGGTTATGCAGCCCACTGTGGTGGATGATTGATAGAGTGGTCCTCCTCTGGAGTGGCGACAAGTGTCTAGTTGCCAGACCAGGGTAAAAACAGCAGGGCCACTTAAGCGTATGCTATGCTTGCCACGAAGACATAACCATCATATGTGAGCATAGTTTATGTTTCTGTATAAACCTTTATTGGACTTGGGGTCTTTAGGTAGCATACAATATACACAAATTGCAGTACAATATAAAATCACATACTAATAATGTCCTGCATAGTTAAAATAAGCAGGTCTTATTGTAATTCAGTCAAGTAAAATTAAATAAATAAATAAGTTCTTCCTCAGGGGATCATTGTGAGTTGGCCATGCAGAGTTTTTAAAGTATGCACACGATTACCACTTTACCAACATAAAGGCTGTAGTGGTAAAGCAGCGTGCGGGCAAGAAAAAGTTATGCAGGCATTAATCAGAAAATGAGAGGAGAGGGCCCGCTCGGTTTTAAGCGTATGCGGGATCCCTGGTAATGGATCCCAGGAAGTCGGTCATGGAACATACACAGCCGGCAGTACCCAGAGTGCATGAAAAGCTCTCTGCCTTCAGCCCATAACAGAAACCAGAAGCACACTCATACAAGTGAGGCCATCAGCATGAACATATGGGGTGTAATTTTCCCGGCAGTGCAGAAAATATGTGTAGAGTAAATAATCATACGTACATCGTTGTACACATGCTCTTTACGAACCATGCAATCAGAATTGATTAGAAAGTTTGAGCTGGAGCCTGGTCCCTAATAGGGTAATGCATTCTCTCCGTGGTCAATGCATGCAGAGGACTGCTTTTGGAAACACTTGCATGTTAGGAATCCCCTGGGTGCAATTTTCATAATCTGCTCTATGAACTGCAATCAATGCATGGAGGACCTTCAAGAGCTAACCATCGCAAATGCCTCTGACCTTTTACGTGCATGGAGGGATGCGTTGGCAAAGATGCCTATGCAATCCGATGCCTTACTTCCCAAATTAGATGCAGGTGGAAATGCAGACATTTTTGACAAGGGGACTAGGTTGGGCGGCTGCAACACACATTTTATTCTTTGCTCTTGGCCCTCCTTTACAAATACCAAAGATTCCCCAGAGTGTCAAATCATGTAAAAAAAATCATGCGTAGACTTTTAAATGCATGGTTTTCACTGCAGATTCACCACTCCAGGGTCATTGATAATGAGGTCTTTAGTACCAAATCAGGCAAGCCTATCCATTTCACCTCAAAATTACAATGGCATCTTTGCGCACAGTTTGTAGTGGAATTTGTGGAGTCACCTGTCTGCCACCTGCAAAAAAGCCATCAGTCACATCCCCTAGAAATCCATGTAAATACCATCTTCCATGCACTGACATGGCAGGCCACATGTACAGTTCATTGTGTGCAATCTAATGTTCGAACCCTGACAACTCTCTGAGAGTCTGGAAACAACACTAGAGAGAACACCCTTGCACATAGTCCATAAATCCATCAACACTACACAAATGCACACCAACACAATATATTCATACACCTAACAGCCATTTGTGACTCTGGAACCCTTATTGACACAACTAACCAGTGCGTAAAACAACAAACCTACCTTAACATCACGAGACACCCACCCGAAACAAACACTAGCACACATCCGAAGGCACTGAGTCCTACCCATATGGTTACAGCACATAGGGCCTCCCGAACCATCTCCAACATGCAAGACAACACTCAGACACCAGTTCCTCCTGGTTCTGAACCTATCCTGTCATCCTATCCCCAGTAACACACCCAGCTCTCTTCTTTCGCCGAGACTGCCCTTGGGTGGTAGCGGTGCGTGGTATAAATCAACATAAAATAACAACATAACAATAAGTGAACATGAAAGGGAAGCCCTAGAGTTCCCTGATACCATGCAACCATGGATACAAAGGATTGCAATAGCTCCCAGTGCCAGTAAACACACAAGGGCAATCAATAGTAGTCTGTGATGTGCCATCAGTAGTTGTGTGGCAATGAACACTAACAAAATATACATGCATGCCAGTGAAAACTGCATCTAGAGAACCATCCATTAGTCTTTCCTGGTTTCAAACAGATGGTTGAGGGAAGGATCAATCTCGCTGATGCCTGTGAGACCAAGGATCAAAGACAAAAGCTGAAACAGGTCTTACTGGAATTCCAAGATATATTTTCATTGGACTGATATGACTGTGGATGCACAGCCCTTCACTCAACCACCATACCCATGGACTCCGAGATGGCTCCAGTAATTGATAAACAATACCGGTCACCTCTCGCATCCATGGAGTTACTCACTGAGATTATTAAAAATGTAGTATCCCATGGGATATTTCGACCGATCCACAGTACCTTCAACAACTCGGTAGTGGGGATTCTAAAACCAAACGGCCAATGGATACTATGTGCAGACCTGAGGGAGTTGAACAAACGGGTCCAAGTGTCAGGATGGCCACTTCCCTACACCGTTCAGAGGCTGGCACAGATCCAAGGGTCAACGGAGTACACAGCCATTGACCTGACCAACAGCAACTGGAGAGTACCCAATGATTAGGGAAGATCAGTATAAGCTTGCCTTTACCTTTGGGGGCAGCAATAAACGTGGACCCGAACCCCCTTCGGATACATAAACTCCACCAATGAGCCAGACCTGGGTGTGAGGGGAAACATGGCCTATGTAGATAATGTTCTGGTAAAGAGCTCAATGGTGGAGGAACAAATAGCAGAAATTTGCTATGTTCTCACCCAGTTGCAGAAAGCCAGAGCACAACTGTCCTTTCAGAAGGCACAGTGGTGTGACCTGAGTGAACTTCTTAGGGAACCAGATCACCTCTGAGGGTCTTAATCCCCAGCTGAAGAAGGTGGAAGACTTAATGATGTTAAAAGACCCTACTACTCTGCAAGAATTAAGAAGCATCCTGAACTCACTAATTATAGTCAACAGTTAATTGAAGACTATGTAGAGATCACTCAACCTTTGGTCAATTTATTAAAGGCTGAGTCAAGTGGGAGTGGGGTCTGGAATAATCCAAGGCAGATAAACAACTGAAAAGAAGCCTTTCCCAGGCTCCTTGTTAGCTGACCCCATAAAGAACAAGGAGTTCTTCTTGGAGACGGGGTTCTCAGATACTTGCCTAACAGCATTGTTTTATCGAAAGCACAACAAGGTCAACAAAGGCATCTCGTACGCGAGCAAAACTTTGTCCCCTGCAGAGGAAAAACTCAATGACTGCGAGAAGGCACTCCTGGCAACTGTGGATGCATTGAAAAATTATCGCACTTTTATTCATGGGGAACACATCATTGTCGAGACTCCTCACCAACCCTTTCAATTTATTACAAAGTAACAGAATCCAGGCAGAGAATGTTGGTAATTCAAGAATTACTTCTTGGGCTCTGTCCATTCAATGCTTCCCTGTGGAGGTTAGATATGGCCAAAACAAGTCCCTTGGAGCAAGATTTGGCAGACTTGCATGATTGTGCTCAAGGAAACAGTCTTGAGGATGAAGGTTTAATGACCAACAACAATATGGAGGCAAACTTAACTTCCCCACACAAGGTCTATGAAGAAGACACCTGTTAGGGGATAGCCACAATTTATACGGATGGGTGCTCCTACCATATTTATAAAAATGGGGATAAAGAATTAGTGTCTGGCATTGGGAATGCCTGTGTGAACAATACCCCGGAAGCCTCTGCTGGTTACAAAATAGGAACGCAAAGTAGTCAGGTTGCAGAGTTGATGGCCGTTCATCAAGCTATCCTCCCTGTAGTGCACCACCAACTCAAAGAACTGGTCATAATCACTGACTGTGGTTATGCCAGGAATGGGTTGGTGGAGCATCTGATTAACTGGAAGAATCCAAGCATGCTTTGTGCAAACAATAAACCCTTAAAGCATGCCAAACTGATCCAATCTGGAGTTCATTCCAAATTAGAGGGGCCAGATAAGACTGTGAATGAACTGGCTGACTAGCTGGCTAATACGGGAGCTCTGCAGGGGGATTTCATAGAAACGGAATCCCTTCTGGGTGAAACCCAGGCTGCTGCTGTCACCAGGTCACAATCTGGTTCAAATAGTAAACTCTCAACTTCCCAATGAATTTAAGATATCACCGATGCAGATTTGATCACTGCACTGAAAGAGGACCTGGTTATTGGAACATTCTATCGACACATTGAAGACCCCATGAGTTTTCATCTAAGAGAATTGGATTGTTCTGTTAAAGCGGATCTCTGGGTGTTGAGGAAGTTTGCCAAGATTTTCTGGATCCAAGCCACTTTGTTGGTACAGAGAGTCTTATCTGGACTCCACCAGTGGGTGGTACCTACATCATTACAATGCCTGATGTTGAACAACGGCCATGACGCTGCCATGGCTGGTCATCAGGAGTTTCATATGACATTATAAATCTTGCACATAGTTGCCTAGTGTCCACACATGGGCCAGGACCTCGACATTTACCTAAAGGGTGTCTTGTGAGTGCTCAATTTCACCCCAGCTCACTCACACACAGAACTTCCCCTCCCCTACAAAATAAGGGAATGACACTGTCTTGGTCAGATTTGAAAGTTGATGTCATTGGGCCAATGATTCATTTCTCTAGAGGAAACAAGTACATGTTGACTGTGACATGCTTGTTCACAAAGTGGGTAGAATGTCTTTGATTCCTGAATTTTAAGGCAGAGATATCTGCTGTACTAATGATCAACCACATCGTCTCTGGTTTGGGTCTCCCACAAAGGATTGAGTCAGATCGAGGATGTCCTTTTACCAGTTAGGTGATGGCAAAGATGTGTGAGATTTTAGGGGTAAAAAGAAAACTCCACATTGCCTATCGCCTCACCATGAGTGGGGGGTTGGACAGATTTAGCAAGACAATTGTGAGCATAGTAAAGACGTTTGCGACATTCGATTACTGTTTGTCCGGATGGCTGTTAGCTCTACACCATCTTTTGCAACTAAAATGTCTCTACTTGAGCATTTGACTGGATGAAAAATGGTGTTACCTCAGCATCTGTCTACAGAACTCGGGAGAAGACACTGATAAATGTGTCCACTACTCATGAGTACATTGAACATTTAAGTAGGCACTTTCAGCAGTCTGTTGCTTATCGTAACCATAATTTAGAAAAGTTGGCTGAAGGGATGAAAACATATTATGACCTAAAGACCATCAAGATGGAGTACATGGTAGGTGACAAGGTTTACCTGTACAATTTTCAAAGCAATCCGTCTTGGTGTGATACCTTTGAAATTGTAGATAAAATATCACCTGTTGCCTAAAAGATCCACATCCCAAAGGAGAACTGATGAAAGTAAAATGGGCCCACATCAGTCAATTGAAAAGCTGTCATCCAAGGCAGGGATTACAAATGATTGAGGAGCCAAATGTAAGTTTATCAGAAGAACCATCCGAAGAGTGAAAGTAAAGGGAGAAAACCCTGCATAAATATGTATTACAGCTGAGTAGTGTAATTCATATTCTTTTGAAATGTTATGAAAAACAAATGTGTTATGCTGATGTTCTGAAATGTTATATCTATTTCTTTGTAATGTTTGTTTTCCCGAATGCTATGTCCCATCTTTCAGTGAAATATGTTATGTAAAAATGACTGAACCTTTCTTTTCTTTCTATCACTAGATGACTAACTTCCTTCACTTCCAGCCTGTGGGCAGGAGGGCAGTCCGGAGAGGAACCAAGGTACCCCAGAAAGTAGAAAAGAGGGGGTTCCATCACCTACCCCCCAACCAAAAGACGAAAGTTGAGGCTGGAGCACACACTCCTCAAGAAAAGAAAATGAGACGGACGGGCTCCAACAAAGAAAAAGAAATTCTGGGGAAAACCCCACTCTCCCCAACTCTTTCCCATAAATAATAAGGGAAAAAGCCATGGGGAATCTGTGGGGTTAAATGACAGCCAGAGTGACATGAACTGAAAGGCCAAATTAGGCCTCTGCTGCTAGATACATTGCATCCTATGATAAGGCACAATAGAAATATGACAGGCCTAACACCTTAACACAGAAAAAGGACCTGGTGAATAGAAGGAAGTGTCTTGCTGAAATAACCTAATTAACAGTGTATCACAGAACAGATGGGTCTTGCAGAAACGGATACAAGGAAAAGTGTATTAAGAAACATGTGTGTCTTTCTGCAGATGACAAAATATATTTGGGGATGACTAAAATAAACAGTCCTGTACTTTCAGCTGTAAAATTTAAAAAAAAACAATGCTGTGTGCAAAGAAATAAGAAATCCACTAATGCAAAAGCAAAGTGAACCATGATATGTAAAATACCCATTATTGCAAAGAATAAAGGCTAAGGTTGAAAATGCAACATGTACATTTAATTTCAGCCCAGGACAATTTGTGGGTATCTGAGCAGAATTTGCATTTGATTTCCCCCACTGCAAATGCGTTGGCCTCCTTATCTGGAAAGGAGATCCCTTTGAGGCTCATGCATACCAGTTATTTAAAACAGCAATAAAGTGACTGAAGCCCTGGCCAGAGAGCACCTAATGGATTAAATGCAGACAATTTAAACATCAGGTTCGGAGAGCAGATCCCGGCCTGCATCACTTGGTTTCTAGGAAATAGAAACCAGCAGGGCTGAGCTGTACTGTGTTTGGAGAGATGAAACTAAAGATCATAGATAATAGTGAAGTGCCTAAAGATTTAAATTGGACATGTCATTTTCCTCCATAACACTCGACCCGAAAGACGCACATATGTAACTGGAAAGCTACTGACAAGCCGGATGTTGCAATGTAAATATCACCCACCTGAGATTTTTGGGATGTGTGTGATCATTGAAAATGTGATTCTACCTACCCCAAAAACATTCTGAATCTGAAAGTTGGTGAGTGACTGATGTATTTAATTAGTTATTTGGACATTAAATTGCATAATCACCCCCATTTGTTCTGTCCAACTTCCCCAACATGGTCCTATAAGTGGGTGGGAGTCTGAAAAATAAAACTTCTAACTGTGCCCACTCCCTTGACCTAGCCTTTGAAAAGAAGGGTGCTGCATGCCATTGATGCTTGGGTTTTTGGGGCTGGGGGAAGATGTGCTTTGCAAATGTGAGACCTCATGTATTCAACACTAAACATGATATTTATGTCTGGTTTCTTTTAAAATCAACCTGTGTTTATTTCTAAGCTATAAGTAATATTTGCCACAGGCATTTTTACAAACTTGTTATTTCAGCTGCTAGCATTTTGAGTGTGCAGGGAGCTCTGAATAGCAAGCCTTGAAGATGAACTAGTTTAATGAAATGAAAATTGTGCTTATGTTTTGACACTAAAACTCTCAACCAGAACGTTGAAGATGATGTTATAGTATTGTGCCACAATATTATTATTGAAATTCAACATATAATGAGGTTCATGGTAAAATAGCTGTGACAGTTTATTTAGCCTGTGTTCCATGTTTGTCAGACAAATGCAGAAAAAGGTATGTTTAAAAGTAACATCCTACAAAAAAGTGTGTTTTGTCATTGCAGGTGTATTTATGGCCACATAGAAGGTGGCGGCTGTATTTAGACAAACGTATTATGAATTGAGCTTATAATTGAAATAAATATATATTCTTTCTATACCCCTGCCTGGTTATTGGCTCACTGTAGGTTTGGGGCAGGGAGGGGTATTTATGTGGCTCTATATGAGTCTTCAAGAAGGTCAGCGCTAATAAAACTTAAGCAGAGTGCTGTAGGGCTCCTTGCCCGGAGGGGGACTCTCAAGGTCAAGGGTGGTCTGTCAATATAACGTTACAAGGTAGAGGAAAGTCAGCATTGCTAAAGTAATAGAACCTTAGAGGGGGCATTACCAGTCAGGTAATGCCCCTGGGGCAAGTGTTTCAAACCCGAGCAATGCAAGGGTTTTAATGTAGCCTTGGGGGCATTAACTGACTGGTAATCCCCTCTCTGAGGGTTCCATTTCTATTTGTACCCCAGCACGTTGTGCCAGGGTGCTAATATTATTTTTACTTGAGTTCGGAAACGGCATATCAACCGTTCCTTAACTTGAGCAAAAAAAAGCAAATAAAATTGCAGCCATGGATCGGGGAGAGGGGACTACTTATAGTCCCTTCTCCCCTTCCATGGTGGCCATTTAAAATATACCAAAAAAAGAAAACAAAGAATATGGTCGCCATGGAACGGTGAGAAGGGACTACATGTGGTACCTTCTCCCTTTCCATGATGGCCGGATGATGAAAGGAAAGGCACTCAGAGGGTCTCTGAAGCGTAGCAGGTCAGTCTTTGTCAGCCCGGTAGCGAACCGGCGAGGAGCAATCAGATCGATTGAAACAATTTGATTGTCCCTCACTGGGTACTTATAGACCTTCTTCAACTGATGGAGCTGTCAACTAATCAGTGAAAGGGGAATAGTAGGACACAATCGCTCATGGTTAGAATTAAACAGTAGCTTCAGAATATGGCCTTTGGATATGTGTTGTAGTCTCAGGTATACCACTATACATGTATCTGGAGAGTGTGTGCCTGTTAAAGAGGCTGGTGAGATGCTGATCCTTAGATCCTTAGATAAAGGATATTGGAGTGTGTATGTAGTGGAATGAGACGTCTAGGCTCTTTATCCTAAAACATTGTGGTGGCTAGAAGGGATAATGTGTTCTTAAGAGAGTTTTGGCATTATTGCTTGCTTCCCATTACCCCATTGTGCTCCATTCTGGACACTCATAACATTTCACCCCAAGGATTAATATACCTGCTCGAGACATTGCTAAGCTCTGCCCCACCCACTGGTTGTTTAGTTACTATGCATTACTTACTAGCAAACACAATCACATACATTTCAAAAAGCAAACCCTTATGACTACCCTGCAAAGGTTTATAGCTGGTATCTACTTTTGTGCTAAAACAGGCCATATGACCACTGACCAGAGTACCCACATATCTGAGCCCTTATATTGCAGAGGAACATTTGAGTCCACATTCTGAGCCAACACAAACTGCCACATAATTGGTGGTCTCCAGTGAACTGAACGAAAGCAATAGAATACCCTACTCCACTGCAATGTAAGCAACTATGCCAGTGGCTTGTTTATGACCCTAGCCTAACTGATTTCCTAAGGCATTTCTCCAATCATTTTCCACACCCGAAATCATTGAAGATAACTTTTAAGCATAGCTTACATACTCCCTCAATCAACCCTCACGCACAATACTGGATACTACAGCCTCCCGCCAAAGTTGCCTAACAGTCAGTGCTGCAACCAAATGTGTTGCTTGTAAACTAATACCAGAGTCCCAAACAATGCCTGTTGACCTCCCATAGATAATACTTCTTTGAGTAAATCAACCAGAGGTAAAGCCCGCTTGCACTTAACTAAACAAGTATAAAAGTCGAGGAAGATATTTGATCAGCCACTCAACATGCCATATGAGGGATCCAGTATCTCCACTGGAATGGTAAATGGGGATCTAGTATGAAACATCTGGACATTCGCAAGAACATAGGAAAATAATATAATGATTGTCCTCCTAGGTATGACAGGGACTTAGTTCCCCCCCCAACTTCACCTTCCAATGTTCTAATGCTTTAAGGTCCATCACGTCGCTTAGCAAATCTAATCAAGTACTGAAGTAGCTGGCACCTACCTTGAAGACATTGGGCCTCATTACGACCCTGGCGGTAAGGCAACAATGGCACCGGTAGTGCTACCGGCGCCGTTGTTGCCTCACTGCCTCATTACAAGTTCTGCTCGCGGGGCCGCCCTGTACGCCTGGTCAGACCAGACATGCAGAGCGGCACCCGCTAGCAGAACAGGATGCTAACAACAGCACCGGCATTAACGGAACCGTTGTTATCATCCTCCTCATTACCATTGAGCCCTATGGGGGCTCAAATGGGAATGGGGACGTACCAGGTCCAGGTCCCGCGAATGGGAATTACCGGGCCCGCAAAGGTCGGAATGGGCCGGTAATTCCCATTTTTCGGGACCCGGACCCAAGTTTGGGGATAGCCATGCCGCTAAAAACGGCATGGCTACCTCCAAACTCGTAATGAGGCCCATTGACTGTAAAGTTATCAAATGTTAAGTGTCTCCTAAATGCAAAACTATTTCTTATGTTATTAATTGCTCAAATGCAAGTGAGCTATTATCCTGTATTCCTCACATATTTACTAGACCTCATGACAGTGTTACTGGACTTTTTACATAGAATGTCAAGTTCAGGCTTAACCCCACTTATTCAAACCCCACCAACAACCAAAGCCATACCCTTGATTAATTGTTTTACTTGAACTGGAAGAACTCTGATGTAATTTCCCACCTAATTTCCACGATGGACTACCATCCAGTTTTAGGTCACAGTTCTTACCATTCCCTGCCTTCACCAACAGTGCCTTCTTATGCAAGATTCAATACTGATTGATGAAGCACTCAACAATCCTTCCTCTTCTGAAACAGAGACTATTTTAACTTTGCTCCATCAAGCCATCCCTAACGCCCTAGACATGAGAGCCTGCTTATTTAAAAAGAATCTAAACCTGAACTAATAGTGAGGAATAAATAGTGTGATGCAAACGTTGCTGAGCTATGAAAAAGCAGGAAACCAGAGTGGATATGGAAATAATGTGATCTTCTTCAACATACTTGAATCACTCCAGGGGTTATAAGGGAGATATTTGTTGCAAATAATACATAACTCTGTCATACAATCAATGAAGCACACATTAAAATGACCAAATGTTTCAAATGTGCAAGCATTTGCCTTCCAAATAAACCATGAGATTGCCACCATTACCCTCCCAAAGAAACTGGCATGGCGTTATGGTGTCCTGCTTCAATAGCAAGATTTAACTGTCAAACAGAATGTTCCCAAATCAGCCAATTACAATTACTGGTGATTTATGGTTTCACCTAACTCCTCAACTGTCTCCAAATTCGCCTTGCAGACACTCTTGAAAGTGGTAAAAAAAACAAGAAGTTTCCATCTAACAAGGTTTCTTGTGGTCAACCACGCTTATCAAAGACCTGTGCTCAATCCTCACTCCGGGCCTCAGCGGACAAACAAATGAATTATTTTTAGAATGAGGCTAGCTATCGAGCTCTCTCAAGCAGGCCATATTGTCCACTATTAAAATAGCTTTTTAAAGTGTAGTTAATCAAACATATGGTTTAAATAGAACTTCAGGAGTTCAGCAGGTCCTGCCACATTCCCCTCAACAAACAGTTTAAATTCAGGCAATCCATGAATTGGGAAGCAATTCTCCTTGATATCCGTGAAGAAATTCTAGAATAACTTGAAGTTGATCAATCTGTGGCTCTGTTTGTCTTTGACCTCTCGTTTGCATTTAACGCTGTTGATTATGCAAAACTCCTTTCATGCCTCTTTCAGCTTTAGGGCATCAAATGAACCACTTTCAGCTACTCGTCTTTTCTGACTGACCAAACACCTGGAGATCCACTGCGAACGCCCTGGTCGCCCTGGCTGTTTAACATTTCCTTGAAACAGTTTGTTTTGCTTACTGAAAATCTAAATTCACACGGATGACTCTTATAGATCTGCCCAAGGAAAGGTGGATCCCCCCAAAATTAACTGACATTCTGCCTCGATTAATTAAAATCTGGATAACTAGTCAGCATTCTTCGCCTTAATGGATCCTTGATGTTGATCTTGCTTTGCAGCAGGCCATCCATTTGCCTAATCCCGTTCAATTGGCCACCAACACTGGGGCCTCCTTAAGTCCCTGCTGATAAAGACATGAACTGAGGAATGATCTTTGATGCCAACTCGTCTTTTGGACCTCAAATCCAAGCTTTACTAACAAATGCAAATACCCACTACAGGTCTAGAAGAAAGGTTTTCCCTTTTAAGGCCTGGTGCACAATGGGGTATGTTCAGTGCTTTTGTCCTCTAGGTCCATAGATCCAACCATAAACGTGTTCTGCATGAGCTCAAACTCATCCAGAACTGAGTGGCTTGCTTGCCTCTTGACATCTGTCATTATGAGCACAACCCCTGGGCATTATAAACACTGCAGTGGCTTTCAATTTAGCAACGCATTCGTTTCAAGGCACAATGCATTAAACACCGACCTGCCTCTCATATATCTATGTAATTACCTCAAGAATGGGGAATATAGTATCGCCCATTGATGAAATGCCATGCAATATCTGCAAATGAACTCTTACAACCCACCTCTATCATAATACCAACTGTGAATGAAAGTCAATCTCTGTCTGGGATCGCTGACTATGAAATACTACCATAAATCTGGAACCCAGACTCTGAACCTTGCTCACCCCAAAGACAGGAAGTCTCCAACAAAGCCTTTCATCTATTGTCTGAAGGACTTCGAATAACATTGCTCTGTGCATATCTGCTCGTCGGGGTACCTGGAGTGCCACGTGTCTTTTTTATGTAAACTGAAACCCTTCCTCTTCCTCCACCCAACCCCTTACTCTACTCTTCCATGTGCGCTGAAGCAACCTTGCATGCACAAAACATTATAGTATAACTTAAATAAGCAAATGCATTCTGTTAGCATTGCCATAAAGAGCTGCTAATAAAGCACCCCCTCTAACAGGCTCTCAAAGGGGTCTACACCCATAATTGCATTAATGAGCTTCATGTACTAATCGCAGCATGCAGAAATAATTGAAAAGTGTTGGATACTGCATTTATTTATTTATTTATTTAGACATTTGTAAAGCACACTTAACCCGGAGGCATCTAGGCGCTGGTTAAATCATTAAAGACATTTACCAGTTATAATTGATATATTTTTCTAATCCACTTCCCCTCATGTTTAGTGACCCTATCAGTCAGTTTGTCAAGAAAAAGATAGATTTCTCCCTACAATTAAGTTTGTTCAACACTGGGTGATGGGTAAGGGCACTTTGGCTGGGGTGGCTGATCCCTAGTTTATTGGCCAGCTTTTGCACCCCTTGAGATTGCAACCTAGGAGACTGGGTGGAAGGGAGTGCTGATGGTTGTGTTGTGCCCAGTATTGCACTACGTTTTATTGGGAAAGGCTGAAGAGTTATAATTGCACTCAAACGAATGAGCTATGGACAGATCTATGGTTACAAGCGTGTTTTGTCAGTGCCAAAGGCACTGAATGCGTCATGGTGGTTTGTTATAAACAAAATAACAATGCCTTTGAAAAACAGATCTATCTTCCTCTTATTCAGATTACATTAGTGGAAAAGGAAGCCTGAAGTTCATTGATGACAGAGGGCCGACCTGGTGTTCCTTTCCAATTTTGGAAACTAAAGCACATCAAGTGTATTAATTGCTCCATGCCCTGTCTTAGATGGGTGCCTCTATTTGTTGCACCCATTAATGTGTTGACATGTAAATTAATAGGTCTACGTGATGTTTTACTGTCATGTGGATATTTTGCCTGCCAAGATTGGTCTTCTCTCCTGAGCAAATAAGCGGATGCAGGCACTTATGATATTTAAACCAATATCCATCTGTAAAACAGACAAATGCTCAGGGGGCCCAGATTGCTAAAGAGTGTTCGATGTGAGCCATTTGTCACAGGATACTGCAGGATGAAAAGTGACCTCCTGTAGAGAGGGTCCAAACCAGAGAGACTATAGTATAGGGCAGCGGTCACCACCCTATAGTTAAGGTGAGTCTGACTCCCATAAAGATTCTATTGCTAAAAACATTTGTTTTGTGTGACGGATTAGACTGACATTTTGAAGTTAATTAGGGACGCGTGAGCCCCCCAGACTGCCATGTTTGGTCGGTGTCCACATTTCATTCTAATCTATTTAACTTACCCTTCCAGCCCACATTGTCCCAACCCACATCTTGACAACTCTATGGAAAATCAATGATCTATGGTACTCTTTTCCTTGCAAGCAGTCGGCCTCAGATTTAATATTTGGCCCTAACATTTGGCCGGAATATTCAATAACAGACTCCTATATGCTTACAGAGATTGCATCTCCCCTTCACAATGCATCTAGACAATAAAAAAAGACCTGCCCGAAATTGACCATCTGATATTCATCACAACTGCTGCTTTCTTTCCCCAACCTTGTCAAAGTAGTTTTTCACCCACAGAGTTCAATTGCCCAACCTGGGATTTTAGTCAGTGCAATTCCTAACTTGTCAGAAAATTCTGCGGCAAATCAGATCTGTTTATTCATACTGCCCAAAACCAATTTCCCTTGAGCCCCCCATGCATGTTTACCTGTACATGTATGTTCAGGACTACTGCTTCCCCCACACTGATTTTCCCATTGCCAATCTCTTACCTCGCATGGACATGTAGAGCTCCCCACTGCCTGATTGTTAAGCTCTATGTGGCATAACACACCTGTATTGCTTGTATATTGTATCAGCAGTTTTTACACTTATCTTACTGCGCACATGCAATTCTAAAATGTATCAACTAAAACACCAACAACACAAAAATTAAAGCATATCTCAGATCCATTAGCTACACTAGATTCATACTAAATTGCCACATTATGTCAACATCGCTATCACCCTAGCCACGAATATGGCGTGCGCAATTCAAACTTCTCTTTACCCGTGGGACCCTTTTCAACCTCCCCAACATTGCCCCCTTTAGTTAATACATTAACTAACAAACCAATTTCCAACTCTTCAATATCACCTTCTCGTTGGAATGAAATCGTACAGCCATCTCTCATATTAATCCCCTTGAACCCATGCTTCTCCGCTGGCCAATCTCAATTCGCCCTTCCACTAATTCCACAATGTACCCATGTCCTACATATTCAACCCAACCTGGTGGAGGACATACAACGCCTCCTGTATCCATTTCAAAATCAGTTTGTGCACCCATGCGAGATGGAATGGTAGTGGCCTTAGCATTAGACAGGTCACAACCATTATAGAAGCGGCTCTAGGCATTTGGGCAGAGGGGCACAGTAGACATACCTTACAGGAACAAAAGATAATCAAAAAAAGACAAAGTTAGGTTTGATCATTTTCATAGTTATGTTCATCCATGAAGGCACCCAAGAAAAAAGAGAGGCCAAAAAATGTGACAATCATTCAGGCGAGAGTCCCATTGTCCAAACCATTGGCAGGTACGTATTTGTAACATGCACTTCCAATCTTATGGCAAACCCCACCCTCCATAGCCGTTAGGAGGTCGGGGATATATCGGTACTGTGATGCTACAAGCCTCAAGCACCTGAGTTCTTTTTTAATTGCACTAAATGCAGACTCAGAGGAATTCATAAATAATAATAATTCATAGCAAACAATTTGTAACCACTTCGAATTAGCCACAGTCTGTACGCCAGGGGGCAAAAGGGAAGTAAAAATCATCTCTGTCCAGCTAAATAGTTGAACTTGTTCCGGAATGTTCATAAGAGCCTCAGTGGATGCTGATGAGATGTAGTTTGATCTTCTCAATCGTTTCAAGGCATCAGTTTCTACAAAAGCCTGTAAAGTTCCTGAATTGTCCATGTCTTATGACACAAGGGATGCAAGGGGCAGGGGTGACAAAGGGGGCACACATGTAGACTAAGATTTGGATTTTGTGAATGGCAGGTGGCTCTGGGGAATCACTAGGATGGGCACATGCGAAGTGGTGAGACTTCAAATGCCTCAGCAGGCCGGAGGTAACTGCTTGTAGGAAAAGGGTCCACAGGACCAGTACTAGTCGAGAAGTTCTGCCACATCTCCAGCCAGATCAGTGATGCAAAGTATAATGCTGCAGTTTTGATTCATACCTACAGACACCGTGTCATCACCCTTAAAACACAGAGAAACATGTGTAATTAAGTGGTTCTTTACAGATTTTGCTTGTTCCTTATACCATGTTAAAAAGTTAATATAATTTTTCCATACACTTCCATATACTCAGTTTTTTTGTGCCATGCCTTCTTCAGGGAGTCCCACCAATCCGCCTTCTCTGCAATTCTTCACCCCTTGCTCCCATTTATTGTTCACGATAATTAGTCCTTCAAGATTGAACTGTACTCATTGCATGCACTGGACATCCCCCTGTTTTTCCCCATCTAATGGTAAACATTCTTATTTGACTGGAAGGGTGGAAGCTGCTACAGATTGCCCCTGAAACTGCCGTCAGACTCTACACAAGGCTAGGTGCACTCGACACTGTGCCTCTGCCACCTCTACCTCATTGGAAAAAAATCTAGGAACACCAGAAGCATGGGGGATAAGAGAGCAACTATAATGCAACTCGGTCGCTCTCTCTCACCCCATCCTCTTCATATCATGATATCATGAATTATCTGATGGCAAAACATGTGCGTCATTTACTGTTTCTAAATTTACATCACCTTCAACATTATTTACAAAATCTTAATTCCAGGTCTTGTTGTGCTCTAAACTATTTTTCTGCCATATTAATAGTGCATGATAACTCAGACTCATTTACATTCATACCATTGAGAAAATATACCACAGAAATCAAGAGAGAAATACATCTGCACATTCTCATCTACATTTTTAAATACATTATTTTGTTTTGCAGTCTGAATACCAAATAACAATTCTCAATCTCTATGCGCCCCCTGCCCCTTCCACCGGCATGCACTGCTTTTCCATAGGGCACACTTATCTTATTAGGACTGCTCTTCCCCAGGTGCCAGTAGTGGAACTCTGGTATCCCTTCGTACATCATGGACGTGAATCCAAGTTTTGCTTCCTTCAACTTTGACTGCAGTCGGTGTAGAAAAGACCACTCAATGAGGCCCATGGAAACGCTGTACAAAGGAACGCACATAGATGGAGTTCCCAGGGAGTAGCAATGGTTGCTGTTGATCTTCTTGTTCCTTGCAATCTTTTCCCATTGCTTGCTGTTGTGATGCTGTAGCCTGAGAAGAAACAATCTTAACACTCTTAGTCAAGGCCAGAAGATATTCCACAAACTTTTCTCCAAGAATCTCTGCTGACTTATATGCATCTAAATCCCATCACAACCTCATAAGGACTGATGTGATGATCTTTCGCTGGCTTATTTCGTAAGTAAAACATGGGCAACGGAAGACAATACAACCAACTTTTTCATAATTCAGTGCATAATTTAGACACTGCATTTTCAGCAAACCATTAAGCCTTTTTCCTCTATCCCGTGAGGGTGATACTCCAAGCTTGATCCCCAGAAAAGATGTAATGTCAACAAATAATGCATTAAAACAATGGGTCCCATTATCTGATCTTAAGACTTCACATATTCCCCACTGTGGAAATACCTCCCTCACCAGAAATGTAGCTTCTGGGGTTTGCATCAGGGTGCATGCAGGGACCAACCTCAAGCCATCGGGAAAATGCAATTACAATCAAATTCATGAAATTATTGCACTTCTGTATCAAATCAACAAGATCAATATGAAGTTCCCTGAAAGGGCCTAAAGGCTGGGAAATTACCTGTCTCAGTGCTTTCATGGTTTTACCAGGATTGAATTATTTGCAGACTTTACAATTCCCTACAAGCCTACTTACCTGTTCATGAATGTTTGGAATAAACCAATCGTCCTGGAGTTCTGTTACTATTTGTTGTCGGGACATATGTGACGGGTAATGTAGTTTCTCTTAAGTCACAAGAAGTAGTTCTACGGGCATTACTACCTTCCCTTTCCACTCCCTTCTCCAGAACGTGTCTGTGGGTGAGAGCATGCATTCCCCCTTGCCGAGAGCTCCCTATCCTCTTGAGATGCCTTTCCCTGCAATTCTATTATTTGAAGCAAAGGGCATGCAGTATACAGGATTGGCAATTGTACTTGTTGGGACACCATTTCCATTTTTGGAGGGTCTAAAAAGGGCAGGTATGCAGCTTCCTTGCCACTCTGTCTGTGGGATCATTACCAAGTGCTATTAAATCAGTTCTATTAGTATGCACTACGCATTTCACTATTACTACCTCTAAGGGCAATGTTAGCACTTTGATTAATCATGATAGCACCACAGCATGCTGGACTGGGGACCCATCAGCTCTTTTAAACCCTCTTTTTCTTCCATCTAGATATCCCAGGATATAAAGTGGAGGTGACATATGCAGAGTCAGAGTAGATAATGACTATCTTCCCCCTTGCTCATCTCTAGCATCTCAATGAGTGCCAACAATTCTGCTGCTTGTGCAGAGTGATGGAGAGGCAGTCGCTTCTCCACTCCAACTTGGTGTTCCCCATCCCCAAGAACTACAACAGCTGCCCCTGTGTGCCTCTCACCAGTGCCCTGATCAATTATTGATGATCCATCAACAAAGAGCACCCCACCTTCTTCCAAGGCATCTTCCTTAACATCTGTCCTCACTGATTCTTCTCCCTCATAAGATGCACATTCGTGGACAACGTCATCAGGTTTCACTGATTCGGCTAAGAATGTTGCTGGATTGACTAGGTGACACCTTACTGGATGTATGGAAGCATTTGACAAAATAACTTCAAATGCCGATACTCTTTGGGTTGTCAAAGTAGACTTAGACTTTTCCAAGATAGCAAAAACTGCATGCTCCACATACGTCACCGGGCAGCTCATAGTAAAGGTTGACAAATTTTGTATCGCAAAACTGCTGCCACGAAAGCTTGTTCACACGGAAACTAACCTTGCATAACTCAATGCAAAAGCCTGCTGTAGTAAGCTAAGGGCTTGTAACCTAATGATGTTTTATTGAGCCAGGACTGCTGTCATTACCTTTCCATTTGTATGGGAAAATAGAAAAAAATGGTTTCTGGTCATTGGTGGTGACCAAAAATGGAGCATTACTGATCGTAGTCTTTGAGTTCCAAAAACATGTTCTCATTTCCTCTGAACATTTTATAGGAACCTTCTCCTTTTGTGCTTCCTTAAGCGCTTGAAATAGGGGCCTCATGTAACTAGAGTAGTCAAAAATCAAGGACTGGAAATAGTTACAGAGCCCCAGAAACTGCTGCATGTGTTTTACTGTAACAGGCTGAGGTGTATTCTGGACTGCGGTTGCTCTCTCAGGCTTCACCTTTCTCCCTTCAGACAATATTACCTTTCCCAGATATATTACCTCTGTCTGGCAATACTGCATTTTCTCTTTTTTCCACTTTGTACTCCTCCGCGAGTAGGGTGAGGAACTTGATTGTGTCTCCCCGACACTGCTCTTCTGAAGTGCTACAGACCAATAAGTCATCCACATACTGAATTACGGTACTGGGCACTTCTAAGTTTCCCAAATCCATTTCAATTACCCTGTTAAAAAGACCCTGGGATTCACAGTACCCCTGGGGTAACCTTGTGTGCTAAAATCTCTGCCCACAATACATGAATGTTCTGAGGTACTGGGAATCAGGATGCAAGGGGACCAAGAAAAAGGTATTTTTTAAATCAATTACTGTAAAATGGGTTGACCCAGTGGGGATGCTACAGAGAATGGTGGCAGGATAAGGTACCACCAGAAACTCTGCTTCAACAATGTTGTTTAGAGTTCGCAAATCCTGGACCCTCCTCCAACTGGACCACTTTGCTTTCTTCACAGGTTGTATGGATGTACTACATGGGGATACAGATGCTTGTTTAATGCCTTATTTTCACAATGCCATTATGGTCTAAAAATCCCTTCATCTGCCACCCTAGACATGGGGTATTGCCTAACTCATGGCAATATTTCTCCTGATTTTATTTAATCTGTACTGCTCCTACACTTTTCAACAACTCCATATCATGAGGATTGCTGGTCCTAAAGTGGTCCGGCACTTTCTCCAAATCCTCCTTCCAATATGGCGATGTTTCCTAATGACGGACATAGTCTGTGGTACTGCCCTTTGCTCTATCATTACCTGGAAAGGTACCCCAATCTTAAAGACGACCTGTCTTGTGTCTTCTATGTCCTCAAACAATTGCTCATCGGACACATCTTTTAAGAATGAGGTTGGATCGATACACAACACTGTGTGCCAGTCATCTCCTTCCTCATTGGTGCCTGAAAGAACCACCCTGTCCTTGACAACTACTGCTTCTAACAGAATGGTAACAATAGTCCCTGGTTCTATATTCTGTGACTCAGCAGGCTAAAAAGGAAATTCAAGAGGTACATGCCATGTTTGTTCTTTTATTCCCAGCACTCAACTCAACACTATCATCACCCAATACAAATATAATGCTGAATGCACTGGCACCCCCCTAGTCATGCTGTCACTGTAATACGTGGAGGAAAGCACTGCTACTCTCACTGGCTACAGTCCTGGAGTCGGGCATACTATGTCATCTTTCAAAAAAGTTATCGACACAGTAAGTTTGCCCAGGAGGTCCCTTCCCAAATGATTTGCTGGGGTATTCTTACAGCATAACAAAGGAGTAGATAAAATGTGCTAAATGTGCTAATGTGCTTTGGATTAAAGCGCTAGATAAATCTAAATAAATACAAATACAAATACAAAATATGCTTACCTACTTTGATGCACAGATCCTCTGTGTAAGGAACTAACAGGACAGCCCCAGAAAATCCCTGTGTGTCCTTCATTTTGCCTGACCGGGGAAAATTCACCTTCTTTGATGCATGATTTCGTAGCCCCTTTAACAACCATAAATGAAAACCATTGTTCACCTGCCTTTACTCCTATCCATGTTTCCTCTTCCGGATCAGTAGTAACTGATAGAACTGGATACATCAGAGATCCCTGTGGGCTGTCCTATTCCTGGTACATATGAGCACCAGGAGGTGAAAAAGGATTAACTCTGAACACACTTGCACCGGTGTAGTGAGTGACTGTCCCATGGGATAGAGGGTTTTTATCCCAAACCTGTACTGGTTCCTGGGCTGACATGCACAGTTGGGGTGCATAGATCTGTGCCATTCTAACACCTGGGTTTTGACCAACCTGGACTTGATACGCATAATGCGCCTTCGCCTCGCCCTTTTGGAGTAGTGGGAATTGAGCTTTCCGCTACTTTTACTGGTCCTTGGCCTCTCCCTAAAGCCCTGTGAGCCCCATGGCATGTCCAAAGGCCCCATGGTGTGCTTTCCCTGATTACTGCTGGAGTTGATTGCACAACTACTACCTCTTGTCCTAGCTGCTCATCATCTGTTTTCCATTCACCCTCTTAATCATCTGTCTCTAGTACCACATCCCCTGGTCTTTCTGGGGGGGCAGAAGCATATTCGCCAATGTCCTAGCATGCCACCTCTCTTTCTCTTTGTTCTGATTCCATTCCTGTGTTGGCACGTTCTTCCTCCAAATCCACATTTACTCCCTTTATAACTGAGTTATCTAACCTAACGAGGATCTGACCATGCCTCCATCTTCCTTCGTCGTTCTCCTGCACTTACCTTCCTGTTCTTCACTCAAGCTCTCTTGTAAATGCATTACTTCATTCTCGCTAACCTTACTGCTGCTTCCCATTTCTGTTGTTCCTGCCTCTCTACCACCATCCACAATCTATCTTCTATTCTAGTGACGGGTGGCACCTCCTCCCTTCTAACTTTTCATTGCTCCTTTCTCTCACAGTTCTCTCCTGCTCTTGTTCCTTCAGCTCCAATTCCTGTGCTGATCTAAATGTTGAATAGACTTTTCTCATTCCATCTTCCATTTGAGAAGCATCTGCTCCCCTCATGATCCCATCTTTCAAAGATTGGAGCTGACGGGGGTATCCCCCCCTGTCCATCTTGTAACCGTCAGAGTGGTTACTGGAGAGCAAAGAGGTTAAAACTCAGGGTTAGTATATCCTTCTGTGGGCAACAAAGGATAGGACCCATATGGGGGCAGTGCGGAAGAAAATCCTACATCCTTCTTTTTTGTCCCTTCCTCAACAGTCATCATTTTATGGGTCTTCCTGTCCTTTTCATACAACCTCCATAACGCCAAGATATTCAATTGATTCTCCAATTTTGTACTTTTATGCTTAGTCACTAGGAATGTATGCAAGTTCTCCAACATACCCTTATCCTAATAACCTTTGTCAGGCCAGGAATTAAGCATTTTCCCTTTCGTTTTCCTCATCCATTGTCGATGGTATTTCAAAATGTTCACCTTATATCTGGGGAGCACCTGAAGTAAATGATTCAATGAAGTCTTCATACTCAAGACCAATGTAACTCAAACAAATTTTCAAAAATCAAGATATAAAACCCAAAAACCAAACCCACAGTAGAACAGATACAACCCAAAAAACACCTTTTCCTTTCCCTTTTCGTAAACAAAAGAATTTCCTGCACTCACTCTTACTACTTGCCTTCACCACAAGCGTCTCGATAATCAGACACTCCAACACTACTGTATCTCTCCCTTCTTTACTATTGCAACACTCTCGACTTTAGTGCTGCCTTTTCTGGACTAAAGGAATATACCCTTCATTACTTTGACTAACCAACAAAAAGCGAGATGCAGGTTGCATCCGCACAATCAATACAAAGTAAGGGGTTAAAAAGGGTACACTCCAGAAAGGTAGCTACAGGTGGTCTTACTATAAGAAGCCACCTCACCCTAAAGCAAGGTCCCCTGCCAACCAGACAAGCAACCTGAAGGATTGCTATACTATGCTTACAATGGACGTGCAGGTGCAGGAGACCACACCTCTAAAATAACAAATTAGTTAAAGACTTACAACATAGAATAATGTATTCACTCCTCCTAAAAAACTCATTCTTCCAACGTACATGACCTTACACACACACCTATCATGCCCTATCCAAGAATAAAAAAAATCTTATTTCTTTTCCCCTGTTACCCTCTTGCTTTACCTGGCAAAGATGCACACTCACAAAAGTGAACCCCGAAGCGCTCTGACATGGTGCTCCTGTAATATGGCCTGTACAGCCGGGCCATGGTACCACACCGCTGGGGGTGAGGACACAAGCCTCTAACCAATATGTTACCTGTAGCCCTCCTCCTTGTCGAGCACGAAGACTGGTCCCCGCAGAAAAGCTCTGCAGCCAAGCTGCGCAGACCGGCAACTCCTAATGTCTCGGAGAGCCTGGGGACCACTCAGGGATGTCAAATGTAGGATTGGGCCTTTGATCAATGTAACCAAAAGCAGGTCCACCCTTAAAGAGTAAATGTACATGCTTTGTCCGTAAAGTTTATTGTACAAATGGCCAGGAGGGGTTAGATGACATCCAAGAGTCAAACGAACCTGTTTCCCTGAACCACACAAAGAAAACGCATTTCATACAATTTGCAACAGTTAAAACACTCCCTAAGGTTTTGTTACAGAGTCAACCGCCCACACATGATTGGTTAAACCTATACAATGTAAGCATGTTCTCTTTAGTTACCACATTTCTTATTGGATACATTCATCTAACCACCATCCTCTTTAACTTATGTTTCATATTATTTACATTACAACCCTCTATGGGGCCTTTCAATATTTGGTCATAGTCCCATCTCCTAGTTACACAGTTTACACAACTTACAAACAATTTCAATTATCACACGTTTCATCTGGTTAGAAACCTTTACCCCTACTTGTGACACACATGGCTTTTCTATGGAAATTCCATTGATGTAAAAGAAGAGGAGAGCGAACACATTTCCCTTTGATCTACTGTTGGTGGCGTTATCATCCAAACATGTTGGTGGCCACATTTCATTCTAAACTAAGGAACTTACCATTCCAGCCCACATGGTCCCAACCCATATCTTGACAACTCTATTGAAAATCCATGATCTATGGTGCTCCTTTCCCCGCAAGCAGCCAACATCAGGTTTAATTGTCCGGCCCTAACAGGTGCCTGGAATATTCAATAACAGACTCCTATATATGATATATGATATGATATCATATTTGATTTCTATCGTGCTCATACACACGTGTTTCAGAGTGCGACGAGGCAAGGGAGGGGAAAAAGGGAGGACAAAACAAACAATCTTACTAAGCCCAGTGATATTGACAACGCACAAGTGCAGGGGAGAAGGAAGGGGAAAGTGCAAGGGAGAGGGGAAGGTTTGAAAATGCTAAGCAAGGAGTAAAACAGCAACAACTGGTAGTGCAGCCAAGAGAGTAGCAATTGCGAGGTTAAGAATGCCAACAGGGGGTGTCTGATACGTGCAGGTAAGAGGACTGTAGGGTTACAGATACAGGCCCAAGTGCAAGGGTTGCCAGGAGGTAGTGTGCAGGTGTGTTGTTGGGTGGGCAGGGAACTGGGCCCAAAATCAGAGGCTAGGCAGGTGCACTGAGTCAAATTAGACATATCAGCAGAGGGGAGGAAGAGCGAAGGCAGAAGCAAAGGGGAAGGTCTTGAGGTGCTTCTGGAACCAGCGACAGTTCTCTGTATGTTTCAGAGTGGCAGGGAGGCTGTTCCAGAGGGAGGCCCCAGCCTAGGAAAGACATCTACCCCAACTCAGTGCTTGGCGAAGTGACTGAACCCGAGGGAGTTGAAGGTGGAGGAGTGAAGAGCTTGAGTGGGAAGGTATTTAGGGTGGGAGAATTGAAGGTATTTTGGACCAAGGCCCCAGAAAGCCTTGTGGACAATTCAGAGGGTCTTAAATTTAACCATTGCAGCCACTGGAATCCAATGAAGATATTTCAGGGCTGGAGAGATATGATCCCAGTGCTTGAGGCCAAGGACAAGTCTTGCAGTCCTGTTCTGGATGAGTTGCAGAGAACAAAGAGTAGAAGCAGGCAGATTTAGAAAGAGGCTGTTGCAGTAGTCTAGCCTAGAGAGAACCAGAGCTCTAGAGACAGTACGCTTCTGGGGAAGGAGAAGAAAGGAAAAATACGGTGCAGTTGGTAGTTTGACTTCCTAGAGACGTCAGAGATGTGAGGAGAAAAGGAGAGTGTGGAGTCAAAGATAACCCTAAGTTTCTTAGCCTCACAGGTGGGAGTAGGAAGAGGGCCCAGGGAGGCCGGCCAGAGAGTGACAGGAAAGGAGGGTGCAGGTGTGCCGATGAGGAGAATCTCCACCTTACTGGCATTAAGGCAGAGATCATTGGTGGCACACCATTTCTGGATAGCAGACAGACAATCAGAGATGCAGCAGGGAGAAGAGGTGGTGGAGGGAAGCCTGAAAATGAGCTGAGTGTCATCTGCATAGCACTGAAAGTTGGAGCAGAGAGTGGCAATGCGGTGGGCAAGGGGTGTCAGGTATTGGTTGAACAGCCAGGGAGAGAGGTTAGACCCCTGGGGAACATCAAAGGTAGAGAGTGAGATTGAGGAAATTAAGGACCAAAGTTGGACCTGGGAGGGTTGATCAGAGAGGAAAGAGGTCAGCCAGGCCAGGGTTTGATCAGTGATACCCAGGTTATCACGCAGATGGTTGAGCAGGATGGCATGGGTGACAGTGTCAAAGGCAGAAAAGAGATAGAGTTGGATGAGGACAGAAGGGATGTCAGAGTCAAGGTTAGGGAGCAGGTCTTCATGGATGTTCAGTGAAGCGGTTTCTGTGCTTCTGTCAGCTCTGAAGCCAGACCTATGGTCATGGAGACAACCAACAGAGTCGGTGTGAAGATTAAGCCGGGAGATGGCCAGCTTTTCCAAGGGCTGGCCCAGGAAAGGAGTGATAGAAATCAGGCGATAGTTAGCCAGGCAAGAGGGGTCAGCTGTGAGTTTTTTGAGGAGAGGGTGCACAAGAGAGTGCTTCAGCGGGGAGGGGAAGACTCCAGAGGTGAAGGAATGGTTACAGAAGTCAGCCAGAGTAAGAGCAAGGGTGTCAATGTGGTCATTGATGGTTTTGGACAAACAGGGAAGAACCTGTTTTGACAAGACTTTCATAGATCAGACATGTCTGGAAATTTCGTTGGGGGAGAATGGAGGAAAAGATGAGAAGGAAGGAGGAGAGGCGGCTGCATGGGGGACAGAGGAAACAGAGAGAGAAGGGGGGGAATATACTGATAGAGGTTGTATACCCCTTCACAATACACCTAGACCATAAAAAAGACCTGCCCAGAATTACCATCTGATATTCATCGTAACTGCTGCTGTCTTTCCCCAACCTTGTAAAACTAGTTTTTCAGGCCCACAGGATTCAATTTCCCAACCTAGGTTTTTAGCCAGTGCAATTCCTAACTTGTCAGAGAATTCTGTGGCAAAACAGATCTGTATATTCATACTGCCAAAAACCTATTTCCCTAGAGACCCCCATGCATGTGTACCCATACATGTATGTTCGGAACTACTGCATCACGTCTTAACTCGCATGCAAATGTAGAGCTCCGAGGTTGCCTTATTGTTAAGCACTATGTGGTATGACACAACTGTATTGCATTTATATTGTATCATCAGTTTTGACACTTATGTAGCTGTGCACATTCAATTCGAAAATGTATGAACTAAAACACCAACAACACCAAAGATAAATCATATCTCATTCCCATACAATAGATTCATATTAAATTGCTGCATTATGTCAACATCGTTGTCACCCCAGCCACAAATATGGCATGCGCTATTCAAACTTCTCTTTATCCATGGGACCCTTATCAACCACCCCAACATAATCTTAGACATTGGTGCAGTTATTCTCCCCTGATTGTGGCTGATTTTTAGGGTACAAGTAAAGGACACATGTGGGTGAAGAGAGTAACTTTTTTCAGAGGGCATGCACATCATATTTCTTGGTTTATTTTGAGGTCGGCAAGCTTGCTAAAGTATTTGGCTTCCAGGATTTTACTCAGGTTGTCATGTTCCCAGTGCAGATGCTTACCCACAAGACCACAAGCACTGTTTAGTACTGGGATTTTGTTTACTAGGGAATGTTTCTCAGAACCTTTTATACTTTGCCCCCAGATTTATTGGAGCATTTTCTCTATGAGGTTATTTTTCTTGTGTTCATTACTTTTTTTTTTAAGCCGAATGCTATTTTGTCTTAATGAGAAGGTCAAATGACCAACTTTTGTATATTTCACTTCAAGATATATGTTCACTTTCTGTGCGCATATTCATGGGTGCCAGCTTGTGATTTTGCTATCAGGGCAAAAAGTACCTGGGCATATGTTATTCATGCAGCCGTTCATTTCTTTCCATTTTTGTGTTGCTTGAATGCAGTTAGTTGGGGTTGTGTGTGCGATTTATCACAACAGTCACCAAGAGACTGGAGATAAAACAAGGGTCTTGTTGCACACGTCTTAACCAAAGTGTGTGATCCATAGCAAATCATTTAATCTCACTCCACATTGCCTAAAAATATTGTGAGTTCTCAAATTCTGCAAACTTGTATACATAACAATATCACTGTCAAAACAGGTCAAAATCAGTTTACAATTGGTGAACGTCTTTGAGCGATAGGTTGCAGGTATTTTAAAATATAGAGGGGTCGTGCCCACCGGGTCTGGTAGTTTTCTTAAAAATCTATGGAATAACAGAAACCTTGAAATTCAAGGAAAAACCTTTATTTGCAGGGATTTTAAGGTGAGAACAAAACCCCTGAAATTCAGCCAAAGTCACCTTAACTTTGCACCCCGCCTATGACCACGATGTTGATATCACAGATTACATCACTGATGACATCACTAACGACCCAATCTATGACATCAATGATGGCATCACTGGTGACATTGCTAATAGCATCATAGATGGCATCAATGATTATTTAACTAATGGCATCAGGCATAAGATCACTCTATGTATGTGCCCATATTTAGACCACCTTTACTTTTCTACTAATCTGATATTATCATTTTAGAATAGTTCATACCAATGAGCACATTATTTAAAACAGTAAACAGCTACACATGCTTCATATCACTACTTGTAAAGCTTTCATTTGCAGTACGATGGTAAGAGATATCTGAATAATAAATAGTACATTACTTAGAATGTTCCTCTTTGTGCAACATATATACATAAGAGATGTTCACTATAATGTAATCTGTATATACATTTACAAAAAATGTAGAAATAAATGGAAAGTGACACATGTTAAACCCTCATTATATATGATGTTTTAAAAGAAACATATGCAAATACTCAACTGTTTTATTGTAACAAAAATGTGTACATATATCATTTTCTAAATGACATGAGAAGTGCATTAATACAAGGAGCAACTAAGTATTAGGATATATTTTAAGAAATGTTATGCAAGGGTATTGAAAAAAATGTTTTTTACTTACATGTATATATGTATTGAAAAGAAATTAAGTTTTAAAATTCAACATTTGCTTGAAAACATGTGCATAGATGTAGATTTCTTTCTGTGTGTCTTTTGTTAGTGATCAACATGTTAAAATTGGAATATAACACATACTGTACAAAGTAAAAGTGATGTTTAAATAGTATCCAATGTTTAATAGATTTACTTGCATCTATGTCATAGATTTTATAATTAGTGATGTCACCAGTCTTGTCATCAGCGATGTTATCATTGATGCCATCAGTGATGTCATTATTGTGGTCATAGACTGAGCAACAGAGGGTGTGAAGTTAAGGTGGCTTTAGCTGAATTTCAGGGGTTCTGTTGCATTAAGTTCTCACCTTGATGCCACCTATGACCTTGCCCCCCTGCACAAAACCACACCAAACATCGCACAATCAATCTGATGGGGTCATATGCTGGTTTTGCAAAGTTTCGTGAGGATTTGTCCAGGGGGGCAAAGCTATAAGCCACATAAAAAGTGTCCTTCCTATGGGTCGAGCAAATAACTATTACAGCAGGTCGTGTAACATAGGAGCAACATGACCCTACAAGGGAGGGGAACATCTGCTAAACAATATGCACCTACTTTGGGGGCTGCTAAGAAATTATTTCAGCAGGCATTAGTGTCAGAAAATGGCAATCACGGCTGCTAATGAGCATTGCTGGGCAGGGAGGGTATGCTGCTGTTACAATCTATTATTCGAGTTCTTGTCATCCAAGTAGTGCACAACAGTGCAAAAGAGAGGGATAGAGGGCCTGGAGAGAAGACACTCAAATGTAGGCAGTGAGAAAGTCTCAATAATGCAAGGATCAAACAATTCAATAGCTCAGAAAAACCTGTGGGATCATACAACTATGTGCCACCAGAATAATGGTGAAATGTATGCCCAACATGATGAAGCAAACAGAAACCTGAGGGATATGATATGATAAGGCATTTATAACGCGCTTATACACAAGTGTTTCAAGGTGGAGATGAGGCAAAGGAGGGGAAAGATAGGGAGGACAAAACAACAATCTTCCTAGGTCTAGTGACATTGAGATACCTATTGGGAAGGAGGTATAATTAGTTAAGGGCACCTGCTATTAGGGTAAACACCAAAATAGTCTTCTTCGTCTTTGGTCTTTGGGCCCGACCGAACACAAAGAAGTTTTTCTTTTTGTGACTATTGCTGAAGTTGCTAATGGCAGTCTTTTATTGGCTTTCCAGTGCTGGTTAGAGGCACGTCGCTTCTGCAGCCTTTAAGAGACATGTAACATGTAAGGATCTTGTATGCCAGCATCTTTTGTATTGCTATCACAGCAGTCAAACAATGCCATGATCCTGCGAGTATATCTATGTGCGTAGGACTCAGCAATACTTGTATTTAACTCAGCTGGTTGCGAATTTAATTTTTCTGCTAGCTATGTAGTTTCCTGCCGAATGCGCCGCCTGAGGCTGCTTTCACATCTTAGTTTCCCCATCCCAACTGGTGAGCGCTCTGGCCATCGAGGGAGGAAGGGATGGGATAGATGACAAGCAAGGAGTCCGAGTGTGCAGTCGAGTGATTGGGGGCTAGATGAATGGATTAGTGTTGAAAGGTGGTGAATGGCCTTATCACAAACGTATTATTTAATCTCAGCTTTTTGTCTTCTCGCCCCACAATCCCAGAAAGAACATGCTCGGGATGTACGTTGCAAGAAAAACTGTACAAACAATACAAGACTACCCTGTTAGTGCCCTTCAAAATGATTGCCAAAATCTGAGGTTATCCCTTGAAGCTGACGTATTTCATACAGATAAAATGGCGCTTGTACAGCAGGGCCCGCTTCAGCACCTAACTCCCCGGGCCACCCGCCATCGACCGGCCGGGAGGAATCGTTGAGCTTAGCTGATCCTTGCAATGAACGCCTTGGGTGACAGGCCGGGGAAGGCCTGCTGTTCATATGTCTCTCCGGGTTTCATTAAGTCCAGCAGATATATCTATAGGAAAGAGATTAGCGCTAAGCATTGGGCAAGGCCGCAGCTTGCGGAGCTGCCAAGCACATCTCTACCTCAATGTTTTCTGCATTAACGCCTGCAGGTTGCTTTTATGTGGCTCTTCGGTAGAACATTTTATTAAAAAGTCCATGCGTCAATAATATCTTGCACTAGTTGTACGAGAAGATGTTTGCTTTTGTGTTTGCTTTGCTGATCTGAGAAATAGAGATGAAAGTGACGCAAACAGGAAGTAGCATTCTATGAAGCAGTAGGCAAGGGCAGATGAATATTCACCAGCCAAAGTTTCTGATAAGGGCACATTATGAACTCAGGACTAAGGTGGCCAGGCCCATTGTGTAGGTCTTGGCAAATTAATTTGAGCAAACTCTGAACCGCACAAACTTCAGGCAAGCGTCTGTATTGGGGAATTCTTTGCACATCCTACACGATTTGAAAAAAGTGTGCGTATGGCCATACAAGGGTATGGCGACAACTACCTTGTGCAGGAGAGACGGAAGACCTATAGACGGTAGGGGGAGGAAGGCTGGCAAGAGCAGTAGCAAGGTCAAGATCCAGCATTAGCCCCATGGCTGGTGACCTAACCAGATGCTTTTTTTCCAAAGGCAGTCATTTTGGTTGAGCCCTTCAGCAAAGCAAAGGCCCAGAGCTATGTAGCCACCCCCCAGTGTTGAAACCTGGAGAGAGAGGTGGTTGTTTGAGACAAATAGATTCAACAGAAGACTTCATTTCAGAAAGGGTTTCGGCCAAGTCAACTTCACCTGGGCAGCAGCCGGGTTGTTTTGAATTAGGCTGTAATGAATTGAAGTTAGAGCAGCACAATGTCATATGAACTAGAAATGTAGCCATATTTGAAGCCTCCGGGTAGTGGGAAGGACCTCAATACAACATTGTGACGAGTGCCTGGAGTCTGCCCGTGGGTGGTAGCGGTGCACGGAATAAATCAACATAACATTAGAAAGAGAATAGGACGTGAGTCAATGCCAAGATGGGTGACTCATAGCATGTGACTAGATGGAGCAAGGATGTATAAGAAAGAGATGGAGTGATGATGTGCAAGTGGGAGACTGCTCTCGCGTGATAAAACGTTTCATGTACAAGGTCATGAGAACCACTATCTTGATGATGTAATTGAATAGTCCTTGCTCGATACTGTACTGAAAAGAATATACATTGGGTCTGATTAGTTTGCTCGGGTGTTCACCTTTTCTGACAGACATTCTCCACTGGACTGTTTCCTTGCATTCCAATGAAAATAACTGTATGTTGTTACCTGTTGCAAAACAACATCACACAGTGGACTTTTTGCTTCATGAACTGGGTAGCCTGACTTAGATAACAATGCCTGAACGAGAAACCAAATGGACTGCAGCCGCTCCTCTCGGAACACCTCCGAGAGTTAAGAGACCTTTTGAAATATCTACCAGCGTGTCCAAGAGGGGCCTCTCATAAATTGGTGTCTCTTTTCGGGATTAAGCGATAGATGTATTGTATTAAGGGACGGGGGAGATGCAGATCAGGCCATGGGGAGGTTGCTACCCGCATACCAGTAAAAAGACAAGGTAGGTCTGAACGGAATAAAATGCGCAAAATGTGAGAAAACCTAAATGTTTGATGCTTCCTGCAAACAGAAACTATGGTAAATCAAAAAATCAGCAAATCAGGAATAAACCTCCAAATAAGATAAAGGGATGACCCAGTGGGGATGAATAGGCAACAAGAGTGAGTAATGGTGGAGATGTGCATACATAGACCATCAGGTCTGGGGCTAAAGCTGACTCCAACCACACCGGTGTCTGCCCATCAGAAAAGGTTCTGAATGCAAGACGGGTCCAAATAAACTTGTGACCCTGCAACAGAATGAGAACCATTCCTACCTTGGAATGTTTTCTTCCGGGCTTCCCTTTTGTGTGGCTGAACTGAACTCCTTCCTATTTCCCCATATTTAGCTGTTTTAATTTTGTGAGAGTGAGAAATAGAGGCAAGAAGGTACAGTAAAAGGTTGACTCCAACAAAAGACAAACCAGCATAATTTATGTACATACATTATAAGACTTAAACTCTAGTATCCAATGAAAATGTCCCATGACATATGTCGCTAGAGGGCGATATTTCCTCAAATATACACCCTGACTACAATCAAGTACTTTCCCCAAATATTCCAGGACTGGAGTTTAGAATACTAAAAAACACCAGTCCTAGTATAGGTGGGGAAGGATTTTCAGGAGTCGGGGAAATAAAAATCACACCCCTGAAGTCATTGTACCAGTGAGATTTTCAAATAGAAACAAAACTTTCAAATTTGAATCTAAATGCAACTCCCTTAAACGAGATAGCCTCAAACAATTCCCAATGGAGGGCGCGTTGACATGAATAACAAAATCCACTTTATAGAAGTACTCGACAACACAAATTATAACAATCTGCTCAGAT
The DNA here is from genome assembly GCF_040938575.1 of Ambystoma mexicanum. Lineage (NCBI taxonomy): Eukaryota > Metazoa > Chordata > Amphibia > Caudata > Ambystomatidae > Ambystoma > Ambystoma mexicanum. The sequence continues at coordinate 285,827,929 of NC_090932.1, read as the reverse complement.
CTCTGAGGAAGCTACATGATTGGTACGAGGAAACCTCTAAAAGAATTAATAAGTCTAAAGTAAGGTGCCAAAAATATTCTAACAAAAAATGAACACACCAGGTCAAAAACGCAAAACTGAAATGAAACAGGCACCCACCCATTGTCAGTAGGCCACTTGCGACAATCTATCCCAGGGTAATCAAATAGAAAAAAGATGAAGGCATCGTGGATGGGCAGAAGACAATATTGACCATTTCAGGTATGTTCAGTGGCTCCCTCAGTAAAATTGATTGATGGTGTTGTGCACCAGCAATCCATTTGATCCCTCGCTGCTTAGTCGCTACATATGTTGCAAAAACAGTAGGTGTGGCCAAGCACACCTGCTTGCTTCCCAAGTAGTGGGGTGTGATTGGAGCTTCAAGTTTACACTTTTCAGTCCTTCTGTTACCAGGAGCAGAATAATTTATTCACATACAATGGCTCTTGTGCAAACCCTTTTAGGTATCACGTAACACTGATAATGGGCACTGCGGTAGCTGTCATTATACATGCTCCATGCACCCCAGCAGAACTTAGAATTCTGACATAGGATTTCCCAAATATAAAAGAACAACCAGAAAGATTTATAGAGGAACTATAGACTGTTATTTAAGGCTGGAACCTATCATGGGACAACATGATTAAGTTATGCGAGTATTTTTTTTGGCTGAAATACGACGCCTAACTGAGCGAAGTAGCTGCCCAGCAACGGGACATGAGATAGGTGCAACTCCCCCACCCCCTCAGCGAGGATGAACAGATCGCAGACTGATATCGTCCAGATTGGGTGCAGGTGTTGGTCTAGTTGTGGGGTTTGTCAGAGGACCTGTCAAAACTTCATTCAGTTCTGAAACTCTTTCAACATCAGGTACAAGAAAATATATCAATCTTACTGAAATCCCCAAAAAGCACCATGGGCCCCCCCATGGAAGCTCAGCTACTCCGTCATGTGACATGCCTTATTTTCCAAGCAGCTCAGGAAGGGATGTCTGCACAACAAACAAAAACATAATCTCCACATACATAAAATCCACCAGGCCAACGATAAACCTGATCCTTCATAAATGAAAAATAAAAAATCAAGCAATGGCTTTTGCATTCTCTAAGAAACGGCTAGCAGTCCTTACGGGGATGTGACCTACACAATTGGAATTCAGAAGTAGCCTAATACCCTATCACGTTTATCAAATAGAATGCTAAAATAATAAAACCTCCAGCTTTAAAAAAAATAGATAGAAATGGGTGCAACCCTAGATACTGCAAGAAGAAATTAATTGGCAACGATATATGTGTTTTGCCGAAGAAAAGCTGATTGGACAAAAATAAATAACAAAGGAGAATCTCTCATCAATTTCCCAGACTGAAAATGACATCCACACAACCTTCAGGTATTAATAAACCTACAGACACTTCATAAGAAGCAGTACTGCTGCCACCTTCATCCGAAGTTTGTAACCTAAGATCCAACAAGAGTTGAAGGTAATATGTGTGGGTTGACAGACAACTTGCCAGCTGAACATGTGGCTGTAGCAAATCATTGCGTAGCTCATCAAGAACAGAAGAGAATACAGAATCCAAACCTATGGCATTGCAATTGCAGAGCCTTCAAGCCTGCCAGGAAAAATGAGTGGGGAAGAGGCATCACAAACACATAACAGCGTATGACACCAAGAAGTGGTACAGCGTGTAACCTCTGTAAAAAAGACGGTCCCTGGAAATTTGAATATCGCAACAGGCCACAGCAAAATGTGTCGCCTCTGTTCCCTAATCTTCGAACATTTTCCAATCCTGATGCTCCCACCGTTCCCCTGCAGAATATCCCATTGGACAGACCATACTAATACAGCCTGATGTATAATAAGCTTCATTGAGCTCATCAACGTTTAAAGTGGTGGGGCTTAAATGGACACCGGAATGGCGTGGACAAGATTATTCCAGCCTCTACACGTTTGCGGTTACCCTCCCAAGAAGGTTTTGAGACAACTGGTGACAACAGTGTGCATTTCTGCGTACATTTCCAAAGGAATGTTTTTAAAAAGCCCCAGGTTTTCGAAGCACTTACCCATTCATGAAATAATCCAGCACTAGGAAGGGTCTACTGAGTGAACCCAACCATCTCAGAGTGTCATGTGACCACCAAGGTCTTTGTCTACCTGGGATGGTTTAATAGTACGTACGTCAAGACATTTCCACTCCACAACAGCCCCTGTATTCATGCTGACAAACATTTGTGTCTACACATTTAATGACTTAAATAGTGTCAATGGTACATAAGCACTGCTGGCTGGTGAGGGGGGGGGGGTGCTACTAATATTAGCTGGCATCTGGCACTATCCCTACCTCCATCCCCATCCTGCCTGCACTATTAGGCTCACAATATCACTCCCAGGCCAAAAGCCTGCTCTTGCTAGGCATGGGGCCATGTCTGGGAGCTAGTATGTTATTGGGCCTAGTCATGTAGCCTATGAGTGAATTCCCAATGCCTCTCTAGCATCCCAACAAACGCAGTGCTGGTAAATATTGTATTGGTATTGATTATATCTGAATGGAAGATCTGAAACAGGGTATGCCCGCCAGTAAATAACAGAGACACATATTTACATTATCCTGTCCTGCACTTAAAAGATGTATGAACAACTGCTGCCATCAATATTGAACACACATTTAAGCAAGACAAGGAAGCAAACAATGTAATGTTCCCCAAAATATATGAGGAGGAAACCAATCTGAACTGGAAGTGAACACATTCATTGCAGTGCATTGTGATAGTGGATAAACAGAATATTCTGAGCCACTATTTACCAGAGAGAGAAAAAGAATCAGCATGGCATAAAGGGGGCACCGTATATTGCAAGGTCCTGTGCCTTATGGGGTGCAAAGCATTCAGAACTGAGAGAGCAGAGGATTTCACTGCAGTGAAGTGTGAGATAAACATATGGGATCGCTGGTAATGTGGGGAGTACTCCCCCTCTCTCGGCACAAACAGCAGCACACAAATAGGTCTTGATATTCTATCTAGCCCTGTCTGTAACCCACATAGTACTAGTGAATCCTTCACTCTTTTGCAATGCTAAGCCGAGAACCAGGCTGGTGTACAGAAAGAATATATATGTTTATTACTGAATAAGAACATTAATATGTGTACAACATTACAGACCACAACACCTCATTCCATGTACCAAAGGTTTTTCTTTCCGATTAATCACTTTTTCTACAAATGGAGAATACTAATTGGTTCAGAATAACTCAGATCACAAACTCTTTACCCCCACGAGCACAGCTAAAACACTTTGCCTGGGGTTCAGTTTTAATAACATGTAGCACCTTGGATCATGACGAACTTGGCCATAATGCTTCTCTTTATATAATGTTAAATTTAAATAAATTGCAACACTTTACTGGGCAAAAACAATTTCACACATACAGCGATCCATATGGTTATCTCCGTGCAGGATTAACAAGGCATTACAGCATTGTTTAACTGCATCACATGTGTCATGAATTTTGACTGGCGCTGTGACATAGCAAAGCTAACAGTCATATTGCACAACCAACTTCTTAGAACAGACATGATCCGTTTTTTTTTCGGAACCCTTTCTCATCACACCTCTCCCTTCTGTCAGGAACACTTTCCCACTTTCTGTGGAGAATGTGCTTTTCAAATCAGGGACTTTTGTTCTGTTTAACTTTGGTAAAACACCTTTTGTGTGCCAGCACAGAAACCCATACATTCAGTTGTCATTCAGCACCCCTCTGCTTAAACACAAGTTCTGAGAAATTGGTCAAGGACACACCTTACCTTGAGGGAGTTTTGGGGTTGGGTATAAAATTAGGAATACTAACTCACTTTAAATGACTTTATTTCTTATTCGCACTGGGAGCGGTTTTGTTAATTTTGAACTTTAAGAAAATCACCCTGTGTTATTTAGCTATATGGGAATTAATTGAATTATTACTTTATAAAATGCTGAGGGTCTACTTCCATACCCCCACCCATTAATTAGGGGGTAGGTAGTAAATCAAACAAATCCCTTTGCTTAGTTCTGTTGGACAAACTACTTTTATTGGATGTCTGGATTTGGTGCTCAGGAAAGACATCAACATTTCTGGACCCTCTCTTGGGGAAACACAGGAATCTGGTCAGGCATGGATAACCACCAGCATTCATCCCTCTATTCTGCTCTCCTTGCAAAGATCCTACCTAGCCTCTTTAGTCTTTCCCAATGCAATGTTATGTCTGCAGTATTTCTCCAATAGTTACGCACAGATGATTTTTAGGCACCTCTCCTCTCTCTGGCTTGTGCATCCACTTTTTAACCTCAAAACCACACCTCCAAAAAATAAAAATGGGAAGGTTCTAGCTTATTAGCCCTACATTTTAATTTGACCCCTTTGGTCCTCTCCACCCCCAAGGCCAATCCGCTCTTTGAGGATAGGCTCCTAGAGTTATGTGGTTGAAATGATGGGAGGGATGAATCCACTCACTGGAGTTTTCATTTTACACTTTTCAATGTTTCACCTAAAAAGCCACTACATGGCAAAAGTGTGTATCTTAAAAAAATAATATATATATATATATATATATATATATATATATATGTATATATATATATATATATATATATACATATATATATATATATATATATATATATATATATATATATATATATATATATATATATATATATGTATATTTGAATTCTACTCATCTTGCCAGTTATTTTTGAGATGTGTCTCATCTTGGCACAATATTGCGGGTTCAAATGGTTTTCTTTCTGGATTTACCCATAAATCATAATACTTATAAATGTGACACGATCTAGCCAGATATCTAATTTATTAAGCTGTCACATCCCTGAATTGTTGCTTTGTGACATTTTCTGAGGAGTTAAAAACACATTTGATGTTGTTACTCTTGTCCCCAAGACCACATTTTGATAAGGTTTACTTCAATAGATAGGCCTGTTCAACAGCTTTTTAGTACTTCTAGAACCTTTATGGTGCGATTTATGATTCTTGAGAAAATGAACAAACTATGATTGTCCATTTAAACTAAGGGGAATCTTCAAACATATATGCAGAGTCCCAATTGGAGACTGCCAAACATTTGTTTATCCAGTGCATTGGGATGGAATCTGTTATTAGAACAATGTTTGGCTCTTTTGTGCACTGTGAGGAAAATATAAAAACAGACTCCTTTTGGGCATATTGTCTTAATACTGGCAACAAAAATGTACAGTTTGCCCTGTTTAGAGTGTGGTGATAGATTAAAAAGATTCTTATGCATGACAGTTCTCGGCTGATATGATTGGAGGAAAATAAGGGTTGAATGTGTTTGCGGGGATGTCTGCCCTTGATATTCTGTATCATCCCAAAGAAAGTATAAGTTTGTTTTTAATATGCAGACTTGTCTGCTATTTTAACTATTTATTATATTAAATGAAATTATTTATCGTGCTATGTTTTTTGGAATAGGAAATACTTACTTAGTATTGAATGGGAATTACAAGGCCATACCCCGTACACCCCTATGGTATGGATGTAGGGCGAAAGCTCTCTTTTACCCCTCTTTGGGATAGGATTTGATGTTCAGTTGGTTTGATTAGTGTTGCAACTGGAACCATATTTTATGGATTTAGGGAATTTTTGAGTTTGAGGTTAATGTCTATTGTGCAATCCAGAAAGATGATACTATTTGAATTGTATTGTGGTTACATTTTAAAACATCTTTTGATTTTAAATGTGCATTTGATACAGTACACTGTGTAAATGTATGTTTAAAGTAGGTACTTAGTGTGTTTTATTTTGCTTTGTTTCACTGTGATGCATATATTTGTAAAAGTTTAAGTACTGTATACAAATAAATAAATAAATAAATAAATACATAAATAAATAAATAAAACAAAAAAACAAACAATTTCTCCTTGGAGCATCTGCTCCCATCTATGCTGCTCCGTTGTTGACTTGGACCTGCAATTAATTAATCCGCCCTTCTTCTCTCAGGGCTAGTGGTCATGTTGCTTATCACAGAGTGCAGGCCCCAATAACATAATTTTCTGGTCACTGCCTGAGTGTTATGAATACAAACTGCAGTAAGTGTTCTGAAAACAGCATTTCTCCAGACACAGAACAGATATTGTTGACTGTTCCAATACCTTTGACACATGAGGCTATTGATTTATTTATTTATATTTTTAAAGCACACACACAGCCCGCGGGCTTCAAGGTGGTGTTACAGGAATTGTTTGTTTTTTAGTTGCGTTATTGTTTTTTTTTGTCTTAGTTGCATCTTTATAATGTGCTTAAATACCCAGAGGTTTCTCAGCGCGGACCTGGGGATCGAACCTGCATTGCTTTGTGTCGTCTTACTTCCAAGGCAAACACGTTAACGCTGAGCTATCCTCCCGGGGATAATTGTGGCTTTCCATCCAGGTACATTTTTCCATCAGGATATGTTCACATTGTTTTGGTAAGGGACATTTTGACTCTATGGGGGTCATTCCAAGCTTGGTGCTAAGGGAACAACGGTGCCGGTAAAGGAATACCGCCATCGATTACCGCTACGAGCTATTCTGACCAGCCCGACCACTATTAGCAGCATCGCAAAGTATGATGCCGTAAACAGCGGTCTGGGAGCGGGCACGCGACCCTGCATGCTGGCAATAGCGGCATTCCGTAAACTGGAGTAGATCACAAGTGAAGCGGACATGCAAATAACGGCTTCATGAAGGTGGAAAAGGTGGTTACCGGCATGCCGTAAATACCGGCATCGCCAACCTACCGTAAAATGCCCTGAGCAGTGTTAACAACTGCCACAGGTGCATACAATCAGCACAGGTGGAGGCAATGGAGTCTGGCTCAGTACAAAAGGAGCACACCCACACACCACACCCCCTCCCACACCAAGAAGATTCAATAGTAGTAGCATTACTGGAGCTGGAGGACATGCTTACATTGCCACAACATCAACAACAACAACAACAGCCGCCACCAGAGAGCAGAAGGAGGGTGAGACAGGGCCAGCATGCCCAACCAGTGCAGTCACTGTTACCATGCCGGCAGCGCCCGATCCCTCGCATCAGAGCCAGTCCATTCAACATAACCCCTAAGCAGATTCACACCCTGTACCGTCTGGACCGGGACACCATCACCACCATAGTGGAGCTGATAAACGATGACATAGTGGCCTCATTGAAATATGCACCGCCATCCCCCCTCTACTGAAGGTAGTGTCTGTGCTCCACTTCCTTGCCACAGGCACCTACCAGCACACAGTGGGGCACATGCATGGCATATCACAACCCTTATTTTCCCAGATACTGAACCAAGTGCTGGATGGCCTCCTCAAGCACACAAGGGACTACATATCCCTACCACGGACTCCCCAGGAGATATTTGATACAAAAGTTGGCTTGCATGCTCTGGCAGGCATGCCAAATTGTGTAGGTGCCCTCGACTGATCCCACGTGGACTTGGTGGACCCGCATGCCATGGAGGCAGTGTACCGCAACCGCAAGCAATACCACTCCATCAATGTACAGATGGGATGCGACGCCAGCAAGATCATCACACATTGTTGTGCCCGATATCCCGGATCAACTCAGGACTCTATGATCCTGCGGAACTCCACGCTATCATGCTTCATGGAGCGACATGCTGGACGACGTGCCTGTCTGCTTGGTAAGTTGCATGACCGGCACATGGCATTGAAATGGGGGGAGAGATGCACACACCACCCCAGTGTCATTTGTGTGGAGACTGCACGATGTGCACATCACCGAACACTGTGCCCCAAAGCATCACAAACGGTACATGACACCCAAATCCCATAGGAATGAAGTAAGGTTGACACCTATCACTACATAACTAACAGGAAACCACCCCACATTCCACAACACGTGCCCCACTCATCAGCGGACCTCACCCTCCATAACGCCATCATGCACCATGCAGTGCATATGCAAAATGTGGCTGTCTCCAGCATTTCACCACACAGGACAAGCATCCCTGTGAGTGCATACAACTGAACCTACTAGGGAATCCACTGTCTGGCACAGGGCCGGCACACCCATGGGAGTGCTGCATGTCACCATGGGAATGATCAGCGCTGATTGCCCAATATTGCACATACTACTGCCAATGCTCCCTCTAAGTAAATCTCACAGAACACAACACCTCACTAATTTGACATTAACACAGCTGTATGCATACAGCATGCATGTGCAACAAGACGTCAGTGCACACCATGTATCATCTTGAAGATGCAACCCACACCATCAGTCCATGGCACAGTACACATTGAGGGACTGAAAAAGGCATCAATACATCCAGGGACATGTGCATGTGGCCAACTTAAACCTGCAGGCATGTGTGACTAGTACATCTGTCCATCATGATTCGCCTGACATTTACCTTCAATTGCCTCTCATGCAGGTGATAGTGGCTATCCCTTGAAGCCGTGGCTCCTCACCCCTGTCCGAAACCCACAGAACAGGCACGAGGAGGACTACAATCATTCCCATACCCGTACCCGTGTGGTCATCGAGCAGACCTTTGGCCTGTTGAAGGCACGATTTCACTGCCTCAGCCGGTCGGGTGGGGCACTCCTCTACAGGCATGAGAAGGTGGCCAAGATAATCATGGCATGTGTCATGCTGCACAATATGTGTATTCGCCGGAAAATGCCCCTGCACCCTGACATTGAACTGCTACCACCTGGTGATGATGAAGGGGATGAAGAAGAAGTGGCTGGACATGATCGCAGTGCCGATGCACAGGAGGGACGTGTTGTGTGCCAGTCAGTGATTACACAATATATCTGACACACATGGCAGCAGAGGGTGACTATATCATTGGACAGAGGGCACTGGGTGTGGGGTTACATGTACACTATACACTGGAAATGAATGAATGAATGACACATGCACAATGATGAATGTCCACTCAGGTCTTGTTTTTCACACAACCGGTGTATTAAATGTAACAATGTAAACGTAAGTGCAAAATCCCTGCACCACCCTCACTCCCTCTGACTCCCCCACAACTCCCCCACACACCCTCACCCCCCTCCCCTTCCCCCCACAACTCCCCCACACACCCTCAAAGCCCCCCCACCAACTCCCCCACACACCCTCACCCCCCTCCACCTCCCCCCACAATTCCCCCACACAAGTCCCATTGAGTCTCCAAAGCCTACATGAGCCTGCCGTGATGATTAATTGCCACTGCCTGGTCCAGGGGGGCGGCATGTCTTTCCGGTGCAGGGTACATGCCGACCTGTGGAGCGGGCTTGTTTGTGTAGAACTGGAGGAAGACGGTGTGGCCGCCTGCTGTGATAGTGTGACAGGATTCCCTGCCTCCATGGTATCTGCTATGCGGCCTTACACCTGCCGGAGGGCCGAGATCTCCATGCAGAGGCGGCTGGTGTTGTCTGCAAATGATTTGGCCAAGGAGGCAGTGTTGTCCGTGATGGACCTGCCTAGAGCGGCGAAGTCCTGACGCCACTCCTCTCTGGCCAGTCTGTTGTCCTGGACAAACTCCCACACAAGGGCAGTAAGAAGGTCAGACCGCTGCATCCCAGCGGGTGCACCTGTGGAGGTAGTCGTCCCCTGGCTGTCCTGCTCAGCCTGCTCAGCCTCCCTAGTGGTGAAAATTGGACTGAAGTGTCCCTCCGTCTGCTCATTACCAGACTGCTCTGGGGTGGTGGCGTGCTCTGTATCGAGCGACGATACTTGGGGGATGCCGGTGGAGTTGGGGTATGGACCACTTCCGAGACATCGTCCTCCATAGGCACCCAGATGTCTTCCTGTGTGCCCTCCACAGCCAGGGGTGCCATGGCTGCCACCTCTCCAGCCAAACTCGACTCCTCGGATTGTGGTGCCTCACATGTATCACCAGGATGGCCAATGGGTGGAGGTGGTGGTGGTGCTTCGCCCTCTACGGGCCTTGGTGGCACCGGTGCAATGGGTAACTGGGGTGGCTTGCCTGTTGGTACAGGGCGCCCCTTGGGTTGTCCCCTCGAGGATGAAGGACGGTTGCTGTCATCCTGGGACCACTTCCGGGGTGTGGCCTGTGCAGGGGTTGCATCCTGGCCATCGCTGTCATGGTCAGTGACTGTGGCGGTCGAAGAGAGGGACGGCATGAGTGATGTTTTGATAGGCATCATACAAACATTAGGGCATTTGCTCACCCACACAATTGGGGGTAATAGCCATTTGTTTTTGGATGAGCACGTTCTTTGATACATGGGTGCTTTATGCAGGCATACGTCAGCGTCACTCATGTTGCCCAAGAGCAGTGCTATCTGACATGCATAGTATTTGGGCCATTGACGCTGTGTGACTCATGGCATTTACATCTTTGTGTGGTATGTGTCATGTACGATATTGCCTTGCACCAGGTATCTGCATGTGTCTGTAATGTTTTAGCCTACTTTGCTGGGAGTGTGTGTGTGTGTGTGTGTATGTGTGTGTCTGGGACCATGGCTTGACTCTTTGAACTGACATATAGGTTGACGTTCATCAGATTTGCCATTGCAATGTTTACTTTGGACACTCACTTCCATCGCCCGATGTTGTGGCGCCACACTCCATCTCGCCAACGCCTTCGATGCCTTCCATCCCTATCATGCTGGCACAGATGTCCTCCCATGGGGTGAGCTTCCTCCTCCTCTTCCCATGGCCTGGCTGCGGTTCACTGAGAGGATGTTTCTCACCCTTAGTCGCAGGTCGTCCCAGCGCTTGCGACAGTCTTTATTCATGTGTGGGGTGTTCCCCACAGCACTGACCTTCTGGGCAACAAGTGTCCAGGTTTCTTTCTTCTTTAGTGCAGCCTCTCTCTTCATGTTCCTTGAGAACACTGTGGCAGCATGCTCCTGCAGTGTGTCCACCAGCATCTGCAACTCGTCCTCATTGAACCTTTCTTTCCGCAGGCGAGCAGCTCCCTTATTCAGGGCCTTGGGCATAGTGGTGTTGGAGGTGTGTCTTTTCCGAAAACCAGCAGAGTCCCAGGGGTCCTGTGTGGTGAGGATGGCAATGGATTGTGTTTTTAAAGATGGCCGCCGTGCTCCTTACCATTCCTGTGCGATGACGCTACTTCCAGTTCCGCTTATTAGCGGTGACCGTAAATAGCAGTGACCGTTATTAGCGGTCACCGCTATTTACGGTCACCGCTAATGCCGCATTGAACAATGTCGGTAGTGTTATCTGCGCTATGATTGATGCCGCTAAGGGCATTTTGGGTATTGCCTTTTTTTACGGCATGGCGCAAATGGCCTTACCGGCATGGTGTAAAGCTTGTGCCCATGAAGTCAGAATAGTCCTCTATTAGCGGACTGGTGACAGTCCGGACACGCTATTTATGCCATGCCGGTAAGGGACGTTACTTACCTCCAAACTCGGAATGAGGGCCTATGTGTTTATTATTTTTTGGAAGAGTGGAGTTTGTGGCGGGACTCCCTCTCTCCTGCGCACCCTTTATTCGGTTGTTAGTTGAATTAGACCTGCAGCCAGAGTCATAGTTTGTCAAGGAACCAACTCCGAGGTTCCTACTGTCTAGAAAAATTGTGGGGAGTGACAAACTTTTGGACTGGAAAGGCGCTGGTTGGATTTGATAGTCCAGTATTTGTTTGTAGGCAGTTTGCACAAAAAATTAGATGGTCCAGGTTGTTGGTGTGTTAAACATGAGATTTTTAGGTTTATTCCTTGTTATAATCAGCACCAATGAAAGACATCATTGGATGTAAATGTAATATTCATAACATGATGATATGTTACACAGCCGACGCGCGTTTCAACCTAAGTCTTTTTCAAGGCCAATTGGGTTTGGTGGTTGAGTTTCCAGGTGGAATGGGCTGGTCCTCCCAAGTGTGGGTGCCAGAGGGCTGAATAGCCGTACTTGGCCGGGTTCGGCAATGCTGTTGTGTGGAGTCGTGGATCAACAGCATTGCCGAACCCGGCCAAGTACGGCTATTCAGCCCTCTGGCACCCACACTTGGGAGGACCAGCCCATTCCACCTGGAAACTCAACCACCAAACCCAATTGGCCTTGAAAAAGACTTAGGTTGAAACGCGCGTCGGCTGTGTAACATATCATCATGTTATGAATATTACATTTACATCCAATGATGTCTTTCATTGGTGCTGATTATAACAAGGAATAAACCTAAAAATCTCATGTTTAACACACCAACAACCTGGACCATCTAATTTTTTGTGCAAACTGCCTACAAACAAATACTGGACTATCAAATCCAACCAGCGCCTTTCCAGTCCAAAAGTTTGTCACTCCCTATGTGTTTATTATTTCAGCTGCAAAATGCACCCACTTCCATGATCACTGTTTCTGTGTTTGTGAATGCCATGCTTTCCAAGTAGAGTTAACCTTTGATTTGTGTGGCTTTGTCAATCGCATAAAAGGCCCAATCAGTAAGTGGATTTCTCTTTATTTGAAACAGTATCATAATATGTGGAAGATGTGAATGAAATACTGCCTTTTTAGTTTGGCATTCATCTCAGTATCTTTTCAATGTCCTGCTTTTCTTTTAGGCCCAAAAAGGCTAAATGCAGTTTCCCTCTACATGGACAGAATATATCCCATAGCATCTTTGTTATTTTAGGCAAATGCTATTGTCTGACCCCTTGTGTTTCACAGGGAGGAAATCATTTAGCATTAGAGATAAATTGCAGTACAACCATTTCATTTTGGGAAAGCAGTACATTCTGATCTCCTATGTTCAATGGGAAGATATATTCCATGTATGTGTGTTAAATTTAAGCAATGACCCCAAATGTGGGGGCATTACCAAAAGGTAATGGACTGTGAGCCCAGGTTACAGGGCTTACATGCAATTCGCTGCTGTTAATACTCTCACAGAGGGAGAGCTACGCATGATTTCCAGTGTGCAAATAAGTTGTGGCTTTTCAAGTAAAGAAAATACAATTCAAAATGGCTGCCATGGATGGAAAGGAAATGGGAATACTCCTGGTCCCTTCTCCCTTCCTATTATGACCATTGCTGTGGCAGGCAAGTGGTGGGACAACAGGATGGGGGGACAGCAGATGTCATGGGAGGCTGGCTCAGGTAAGTGTTTGTGGGGAGGGATGGGCAGGGTATTGGATGGTGTAGGGAAGCTGTGGACACAGAGTCAGTGTGGGTCGAAGCCAAGGAGCCAGTTGGTGGCCTTCCACTGTTTGCGGGCTCAGAAAGCAGGCAATACCATGTGGTAGAGCCCACTTTCTGAGCTCCTTGATTAGCAGAGAGGTTCAGGTCCCATTTGCTAATGTGTGAAAACAATCAGGATGCAGAGGTGGGCGGTGTTGGCAGTATTAACAGTGGTGATTGGAAACTGCATTCATCAGAGGATCACACCTGCCATTCGAGCATTGGTGGACATCTTGTGCCATAACTGCTGACCATTATCAACAACTCAGTTGAAAAGATCACAGTCAAACACTTGTCCTGGAGGAGTATGTGTAAGGGAGCACAGAGGCCCACTGTTAATTTTCTCTAACACTCAAGATGAACAAACATTGCTAACATCTGAATAATAACCCTGGTGGAGCCATTTACATACATAAATATGCAAAGATAAAACATGTGCACATGTTTATTTCATGCAGTTACACCTTATCTAAAAGCAATGTGAAAAAAGGGGCCAGGGAGGACAAATGTTGTAACTCAACCTTGGAAACGAGCTCTTATCTGCACACAGCCCTGCCAATGCACCCTATGCATCGGTTGAGATAAGAGGAATATGCTCTTATACTGTACTTCATGCCAGATTTCTCATGCCTTAAACACTTTAATAGATGTAATTTTCTTTATTAACAGTGCCTGTGAGTACGAGTTGTAGATAGATCACTAAGGCAAGCATGTATTCTGGTCTTGCTTCACTGCTAGGAACACACAGCTCTGCTGATGCACCACACGTGTGATTTCAGGGACTTTGGTAAGATTCATTGAAATGGACTCCATTGGAATGGGAACCCTGAAGCAACGGTGCCGGTGCTTCTGTGAAAACTCTACCGGTTGTGGTCAAAACTACTGTCAGGTCAGGCCTGTTGGTAATTCACAGCCCCTACTGGCAGACTTGTAGTTTGCCGGTCTGGAAAAGATGCCAGTAACCGTTGTTAATGACACTTTTTTCCAGACCGGCAAACTTGTAATGAGGGCCATAGTAATATTATATCAAGATGTGCTTCATCGAGTCAACGTTCTACTAGCTGGTCTTACGAAACAAAGCAACGTATCCAAGTATTATTAGTATCAGTCTATGTCTTTAGCCAGTGCACACTGAACATATGTATTCTAAGCCTTACTGCTCAGCCACATTCCCTGTTTGTCCAGTAAGGGGCTTGAAGTGGCTCACATCTGTCGGTCAGCTTGGGGCATCTCTATTCAGAATCTGATTAATGTCCCTTAGAATTGATCAACATGATTAGGGCATGATTAGGGCATAGGCCCTGCAAAAATGCCCTGAACATATCAGTGTAATGTGTACTGTTGGTGCCCAGAAAGATATTGTAGTTCAGGTATGCCATATTGAAAATGCTTGAAGAATGTGAGGTTACATCTAATGGCATCATTGCAATGTATTAAAGTACGTGCCCAACTCTCTATTTTCTTTGGATCGCCATCACCTGCCTTTACATCACTCATGACAATTAAACCATGTGATCTTCAGCCAGAATATCGTCTACAGTGGAAACCGGCTTTTAATGCAATATTCTCCATAAATTGTTCATCAAAACGTTGAGCAGTTCCACAGGTGCCCACAGAACTGTATTCTACGATGGTCACATAAAAGAAGGCAAGTCATGAACGATCAGCTGGAGGATAATCACAGGCCATTTGCAAAGGAGGCCTCCTGCTTGCCATTCATCTCACGCAGTGCCTAGTGCAAAGCCTGATGCAGTCTTCAAACACACATGTAATCTCTAACTAAATTAACCCCCTTTCATTTATCTGCCCTTGCCTCTTTGTTTCTGGCTGCCTATCCTTCACTTTCTCACGTTTTTCTTTCTGTACATTATTCGCCTCTGTGTCTTGCCTTCTTACCCTTTGGCTTTCTCTCTGTATAGCTTGCTGCATCTGTCTTTTTCTCCCTATTCATTTGTCTCTTGCTCCATGCCAGTCTTTCTATGTGTGTCATGCGTATATTACCATGAATACAATGAGTTGTAGCCCTGTAGAATACTGTACGGTTCCAGCTTGAATCCTCAATCATAAATGATTCCCATGCATTGGTGGGGGATGGGGCGAGGTACGCGCATGCTCTCTTTTCCGCCTGCCACCAGGCATTCAGAGCTGCCTTTCTTCTACTTCTTACACTGTGTTTTGCATGCTTGTGTCCGGATCCCAAGAAAGGGACCCGGTCAGGTGAGGCACGCAGCTGAAGAGCACGGTGCTGTTTGCTGGGCCTGGCCCTTGTCCCTCCTGTTCCCATCTGCCACCAAGGACAGGAGCTGTTAGTCATTAGCTGCAGGTGTGGCTAGGGGGCTTCTTATGCTAAGGAAGCAGATTAACACGCAACGTCACAAGCACACTGATCTTCTCTGTTCCTCAGCCGCTGCGTAGCTGGTTCTGCTTCTTGGTGATGGTGATGCAGGTTCTACCAGGCCTCATCGGGTGGACATGCTGCCTGCTCGGTGTGCGCAGAGGCTGTCACTTGCAACTACTATTTGACTCCGTCCTCACTCCTTATTTCAGCACAGGCTAATGGTGGAGTCAACGGGTCTCTGACCCACTTCCCCTTGTGAAAGGCTCAGAGGTCAATATCTCCCTATTCCCCAGGGTGAAGTGGTTTTAGCACCCCCTGGCACTAATTAGAATCAGGCCTTGAGTCCCCGCTCTTCCTGAAAGCCCTACACAGAACCACTCTATGTGCGGCGGAGTTGGCTAGGAGAAGCATGCCCCATTACACATACACAGTTCATTGACATCATCCAAGAGAGAGCTATGGAAAATCAAGTTACTAGTCACTCATTGAAATGGTGGGAGTGGCTTCCTTGAAGCTGTGGGCCCTACATGCTCAAATAGTGCAACCGCCGCTGGTAACCTTGCCAGAACCCTGTGGAGGAAGGACATTGTGTGCAGTGTGTGATAGAAGACATTCTGTGCCTCGCTTTGTGGATACTGGAACAAGCTAGTCCTCCGGCTCCTCTTTCTTCTTCCTCTGTCAAAGCTTTTGGTATTTCTTATCAACCTGTTCTGCATTCTATTATTAAATCCATATTTGTCTCCCTGACTCCTGTAGTGGACAAAAATGCTTTCCTGTTAAGGTTCTGTCTCTGTTTAACCCGTTAGTGCAACCAGGGCTTAATTTGCAAACAAATAAGCGCTGGGGCTCAAATATTATCCAACACGCCCATGACACGTCAGGATGGGCAGCTCCCTGCCTACTGTTGCCACCACCCAAGTCTGCAACCTATGCTGTCAATATATATGGCGTTAAAGCTGCAACTCCCACTGGTTTATGGTGGTTAATGGATGCACTCCCTACAGCAGATGTGTGATTAACAAATAACATACTGGCTTGACATGAGACACATGGTTAAGTGTGTCTTTAAACACAATCATCATTTACAGACACATCATTTACCTTTTGCTCTGATTCTATAGGTGTTTATTATGTGACTGGAAGTTAAAACAATAAAGTTGCCAAAACACCACATCATAATCAAACTGTGTCTGAGAAAATAAGTGCCAGGGCTCAGAAATAAGTGCCAGGGATGAGCCTTGGCAAACACCCCCACAAAGCAACGAGTACAGCATCTTTTGTGTAAGCGAAACTGCACTCCCCACTGCATACCTGATGAGTGCTTGTACCTGTCTTCTATGAAAACACAGCCATTAAGCTTGCGACTCTGCAAGAGGGTTCATTTGCAATGCCAGCCCCAGAAAATGTAAATGCCAGCAAGGATATTATTAATATTTATCCCAGGTTCCAGTGTGCCTCAGTCCCAGTATGACCATGAAGAAAGTCATACATTTAACAAAAGCAGTTTGGATCCGAGTAGATCAATCTAACCCCCTTCAGATGGTTCCCCAGTACTCAAAACACCCTGAGGCAGAGGAAGGAATAGGTACTGTCATGAACCCGCTACTGCATCCAGGAATCACTGCCCCAAGTATCAAGCCATGCAATGCTTCCATTTTACCTGTGGAATAAAACTAGAAGAGCATGTAGAAATGTATGCAGGACCTATGCACTGTAATCTCTGTAACGCTAACCTCTGCGACCCCTCTTTTTTTGTATTTTGCCCTCAGCTGTCTGTTTTGTGGTTGTAGATCTGCATTGTGTTTTCTTAATTGTACCAATTCACCCAGACTGACAGTATGTATTTGTATACCTATACCCAGGGATGCAATATACCTCGACTAGTCTATTACAGGGTTATATGAAATTTCCTGCCCTGTTTTGTCAATTAGAAAATAACCTGGATGCCAAAGTGTTTTTTCTATGTGTGTGAAAAATCAAACTGATCTAATGCTACCTCATCTTTTTAGGATGCCAGTAAACGAGAGACTCTAGTGTTTCTAACTACTCTAGATTTGAAAGGGCACAACACATCCAACCAGAAGCCACCATTATGTCAGGCAAGGAAACATTATTTGAGACGCAATATTTCTGCAGTGACCCATCATTTTACGGAGAATCATATTGTTCCCATTACAAAAGTGCCAAAACTTTTCACTGTCACCCAAATGCAGTCATTCTCGGGAATAGCTAGGTTTTGTTGCTATTATATCATACTATGCTGCTCTTGTCAAACCATTCAACAAACATGCATGTCTAGATTCTCCTGAAAACCTGCCATGGCCCACTGAAGCATAAAGGGAACACATGACCATTAAACATGTTCTCTCCAGCTTCAGGGAACGTCATTTCACCAAAATGCCTGGTGCAGCGGAGGTGGCATCACATGACCCTTGACCTCTGATGACATCACAGGAAGCAATGTCATTTGACCCCACCCCGAAGTGATATAATGGAAAGCGATGGAACACAACCTTTCACCCCTTGGCAAAACAGGAAGTGGCATCACATAGCATTGTTCCTAAGCACACTACGAAAAATATGCTTAATATATCACTATAATGTGATACATATTTCATACAAGAATGGATCACCATATCTATCGTTAAGATCAGTGTGTATAGGCACATATCACCAAATTACTGTGAATTCAAGCACCAAATTACTGTGTGGCGTCCATGGCCAAATGATAATGATGTGCTATCATATCGCACTTATGCTTAAGCGCTTTGTGTAGAACAAATGTACATGTAATATCACCCAACCTGTGTTGGTACACATTTATCCCAACCTCAGAAGGGTGAAAGGCTAAATTGAGGTGCTTAAGAACAGACTAAATCAGTGACTTACCCCCTGAAGTGTACCTGAAATAAACCTTTAACCAGTCTAACAATTATTGTATAGAATTCTAGAAACACACAATATTTGGTATTCCCATTCTTTCTTACTTGGTGTGACTGCTGAAAGTGTTAGACTTGTGGAACCCCTGTTCTTTTATTTTTTTAAGAGGCCTGAATAAGAATGCCAGCCACTCCAGAAGCAAAGAGCCACATGGCACTGGCCACAGCCCAGGACCTTGCACAAAAAAAAGGAAAACAAGTTTTTTTAAAACATTTTTTTAGGGATAGCAAGGGAGACCACAGGGGGAGCACGGGAGACCTCAGGGGTCGCAGTTGCAACCCTGGCGACCCTTAAATGACTTCCCTGTCCAGCTTACGAGCACTAAAACTGTCCAATTACAAGAAGTCCTTTACACTCTGGATGGAACAACATTGAATGCTGTGAGATACCGCACTTTTTAAACGACCAACTGTGGATGATTTCTGATGACATTGAGCTTCAGGTCTGGCCGATGGGTCTCACTGACGATTTATGCCTGATCTATGGTCATGGTGATACCTCCCTAAGTTGTCTAGTTTGCAGGGCAAGCAGACGTAATGCTCCTTTAAAAAATAGGAATATCTAGTGCCTCAGAATTTCCAAAACGTACTAAAACTCCTGCCATCGATAGAGTATTTCAGATCTACTGAAGCAAAACAATTTTCTACAGATAACATATGACGCAGAGAATGTGCCTTCCGGGCAGCATACAGGGGGGCCTCCCTCTGTACCCTGAGTGATTTCCTGGGATTCTCCGTAAAAGCAATACATCAGCCTTGTCAGCCCTTGTGGGCCATTTTGTTAATACTAATTCATGTGATGTGTTGTTATTATCATAAGTGCTACCATAAACATAATTCTGTACACACAGCCTGAATATATAGAACCAAGTACATTTAATGGTAAATAAAAGACCTCCACAAGTGTATCATGAAAATAGAAATTGTTTGATAACATATCAGTAAACTGAGTGAAGGCATAAAATAAAGGTCAATCCACATTTCATGATTGTTTAAAAACCATGTACTTATTAAGTACTGGTGCTCACCTAATTTATGAGGCTGAAGAAGTCACTGAAAACACTACAAAAAAATTCAGACTGTTATAAAATTACAAATTCCTATACTGAAGCATGCCTCAATTTCTCTTCCTTATCAGTACTGATAAAAACATAAAACATCAAATGTGCATTGCTTATTTAAGCAGTCATTCCTACATTATTTATTCTAAATCATCATAGTTTATTTCAACATGGAGTGGTACAGAGTGGCAGCCATTGCAGTCAGAAGCATTTTACTGCTTTCCAGTGTCAGTCTGTCCTCGCTGACTATGGTTGCTGGAGGAGGAGCCGTGCTTGAAAAACACCAGTGAGCACGGAGCGGAGTGGTGTAGAGTGGCAGTCATTGCAGTCGGAAGCATTTTACTGCTTTCCAGTGTCAGTCTGTCCTTGCTGACTATGGTTGCTGGAGGAGGAGCCGTGCTTGAAACACACTTGTTATGTTATGTTATTTTGCATTTATATAGCGCCTTATATACCATTGGTATGGTCTGAAGGTGCTGGCAGGTTGAACGCCCTTTGGAACCGAAGTTCGAGTCAGTAGAGAGATTAGAGAGAGTCCAAAGGTGCGTGTGCGCACCGGGTATGTGTGCAGCTGGTGCGGAATTCATGTGGTAGCTGCTTTTTAGCGGTAGGTGTGGTGGTTGAGAGATCAGGAGTATGTGCTCGCTCTGGCCGAAATATCCAGACCGAGTGTGACAGCGTTAGGCCTGAGGAAAACGCCTGGCTGGGGGTGTGAGACCAGCAATGTTTACTTAGAGTGATGGGGGGTGAGCGGCAGATTTTGATATGAGAACAGTTATACCGAATGGTGTCATAGTATCTCTGTGTCCTAGTTGAGTGGTGGTGTAAGGAAAGAGTAAGCGTGGGGTTTGATATGAAGTATGCTCTTTCATAGGTTCCATGCATTCCAAGGCATACTATATACGTCATGCAATTCTGAGCGGTCAGGTCCGTTCTATGCATTCTTGGTCATTTCAGGCATTCAAGATTGCATAACACACTCACGCGCTCTGGTTCCCATGCGTGTTCTAGTCTATGCTTTATTCTCTAGTGTGCTCCACTCGTTTTCTCCAGTATTTCATATGCATGCACAATGATCTACAAACTTATCCGGTCTACACCCTCGTCCGGTCAACATACTCATCCGCTTTATATACAATTCTTCTGCTCTACTTACTCATCCGTTCGTCATATTCATCTGTTCTACATACCCAACCGCTGCATACACTCGTTCGTTCCGCGCTCATCCGCTCTCCACGCTCATCCGCTCTAAACGCTCATCCGCTCTCCACGCTCATCCGCTCTCCACGCTCATCCACTCTACCTGCTCGTTCGCTCTACCTGCTCGTTCGCTCTTATACGTTCGTCGGTCAAACGTCCATCCAGTCTATACGTTCGTCCGTTCAGATTCAGATCAACTCTACACGCTCAACCACTCTGCATACTCATTGGCTCTAGTATGTTCATCTATTTCCTCTGATCTCTATATTCATTTGATTTTCTAGTCGTCTGTTCTTCCACTCTCGCAACCTTCCACTTAGTGTGTTCATCCGTTCTATACGCTTCGTCCATTCTACATATTGTGTCAAAGTCATTCATTACGTTCCCTCCTCATTCGTTATGTCCATTTTATCGATTCAGATCTCCTAGATTCCGGTTACTTATTCCTATTTTCCACTTCACTGTTTTGGTCTACATTACTCGTCTTTATAGTTTACATTCAAGTTTATTTAGTTGTAAATTTCTTGCTTCAGGTGGATTGCTGGGTCGGTGTTATTGTGATGAAGCTAGTTTGGATCTGGTTAGTTTTATGGGAAGAGCCAGGTTTTCAGTAGTTTGCGGAAGGCCGTTAAGTCTTCATTTAGGCGGATGTGGGGTGGGAGCGGGTGATCAAATCGGTTGGCCAATTCTATGATTTATCCCACGCTGCTGGACTAACCTCAATATTTAGCAAACAGTGCAAACAGTGCACCAGAGTGTTTAATCACATATCTACATAGATACATTGCAACACTACAATTGGGGGGACGAGGGGGTTTCGAAAACTACTTAAACTGTTCATAAGACTGCTGTTGCGCATGAAACTGGACAATAAATGCAGAGTGCTACAGTGCGCACTGTGGCAAACTTGGGCAATTCGGCCATTCTCCCTAGAGGGGAGCCACCCCATTTGAGGATAGGGAGGGAGCACACTATCCAAGACCCTCAATAGGGGTCTGGCTAAGTGGGACCTCACAGGGAGGGACATGGTGCTCAGGAATCCGATTCCAGCATGGAACTCAGTCAGAAACACCCTTTCTGCCTATATCGGTGTCAGATAAACTGTTGCATTTCCTGTTACAACTAGAATGCACAAACATCCTTACTTGACTTGATTGGCTTCAGGTAGTGGTGAACCTCGGGTGAGTACCACGGTTAAGGAAGACAGACATTTCATTGATTCTAATGACATAAGAGGAGAACAAACAATGGAGGAGGAACTCCCACGCTGTGAGGAGAGCAAGTACTAACCAGAGGTGAGCCCCCTTTAGCATCAACGTCCTGAGGTCCTCACAACAAGCAACTTTCCCGCCACAGGAGGTATGGATGGAGAAAGAGGAGCTGGGGACCGTTGCTGTGGAGGCAAGCAAGATAGCTGACTGGGTTTCCAAAAGTAGTGAAACCAATGCAGGTCCGAAATACAAAGTGACTGTAACTGGCAATATCCCCTGCGGACAGACGTACCCCTGCCCTTTTCAGAGTGGTCGTAATGATCAACGAGTCTGGTGCAGCATGATCCCTGATATAGAGGGGGTCGGAGGTTGATGGGCGAAATAATTTCTCAACCCGGGGGTCAACTTCCCGTGTGAGAGACTGGTACAGCAAAGAAGGGGCTCGGAGCTTCTTTATAGAATTCAGTAAAGGCTTGGCTAGTTGGAGCCTTCTCCTTGAGAACATCCTCCACAAAGTTAGTCGGGTGCAGCCTTGTGCATTGCAATTTTAAAATGGTTAGCGGCTCTTTTTAAAATGGAGCTTGACAACATGTGGTCGTCAACACGGGATGACTCTTTGGGGAATAGTAGAAGGGGGATGCAGACAGATGGCGCCTGGGTCGGCGGTATGTGTGGGTGTAAGCCAAGAAACCTGGTCCTGCACCTGGTCCCAATCTGGGTCCTGATCAGCTGGGTCTTGATCATAGGGGTTAAACTCTTCATAAGAATCCTCCTGAGTTGGGTCATCTGGGACCTGTAAGATGTCTTCTTGGTGTCCCTGTGCAGAAGTGGGGAGTTTCTGCAATTTGGAGGGGATTGGGGGGGGGGGGGTGCAAGAGTCCACTTTCCTAGATCTCCTGGGTATACTATCTGTCTGTTAACTCAATGAACTGGGACATTTTGTCCATGTATTGCTCAAACTTTCCCTAGTCTATAGAGAAGAATCTAAATGGTTAAGAGGAGGGAAGGGCTGCCCAGAAGGGGGCAACTTTTCTAATAAGGCCTTAGAGAGAGTCTGAAGGGCTTCAGAACAGACCGCTCAACTAGAGGGGGTGCCCTTGTACTCCTTGGCAACCAACATTATTTACGAAAAGGCTTTTGCAAGGCTTCGGCAGCTGTATAGAGGGTCTCGACGTGCCTGAAGGCGCAGTCATGGTCGGTGACTCCACCAGGTCCTTTGGTGCTTGTGCACCCTTGGATGGCAGGTCGACAGGATTTTATTTTAGTGGACCGCCTGTTCCAAAAGGATGTCCGGGTTGCATGCCGCGAATTTGGTTGCGTGGAGAGCGAACCGTGAGGTTTGGCAGGTGCCGTCTACATTTTTGGCAGTCCTGTGGGCATTGAGCGCTTCAACGACTCTGAAGAAGCCTTAAGGGTTGTGTGCTTGTGTACACGTGGGGTGCGGGTGCCCTTGTCGCCGGGGTGTGATTTCCCCATAACAGTGCCTCTGGGACGGGCTTCTGGGAGAATGCAGGCTCCTCTGATAGGTCGATTGCTTCCAATTCTGAGCCATGGCTGCCGTCAGATTCCTCATCGTCCAAAGCAATGGCACTGACAGGGAAAGGTTTTTGGCCTGCATAGAGTAGGCCACCCACCCTTTAGTCCACCTGTCTTTCAACATTTTCGGTCGAAAGAACTTACTGGCCTTATGAGCGCTCGTTGTGGTCACGAGGAAGAGACTGATTGCATCGGCGATGGGTGTCTTTCCATGGAACTTTGCCGTTACACGATGGGCAGAATTTAAAAGGAGTCATCTCCATAGCAGAGGTTAGCGGCTGCCATACCAAGAAGAGACAGGGGTGAAGGCAATATATTCTCCGAGAAATAAAACCCAGGGCCCCACCCTCCCTACTGTAAGGGTACGGACAGAGGGCCAAGGCCACGCAGTCGACAGTCGTTGAACAGTTGCTGAGCAGTTGTAATGGTCGGCTGCAGGAAACCCACAAAGCAATCAAAGTTTGTTCAAGTGACTAGACGACCTTAGGTGGTGGAAATAAACTTAGCAATATAGAGCTATATAAGACTTGTGAGCCTCGGAGTGGAGCAGAGTGGTGCAGAGTGGCAGTCATTGCAAACTGTGCGGACTGTGTGGTGTTGTGACTGCTCTCTGAGATTTGGGAAACATTATGAAGTTAGCAAGCTTGTGCAAGTGATACTTGGATTCCAGCAGCCTCGGCAGGACGAGCGGAGAGTGCCATAATCTAGAAGGGACATTGAATATTCTTGGCCTGTACCGTTTTACTGCAAAACCAGCATTTGGAAAAGACCAACCTGTATGTATGACCCGAGTGGCAAGAATAGTATGGCCCCTTCAACTGATCTCGCGCCGATCACTGACGCCGAAATGTTGGCAGCAATAAACCTAGCCCTCCCTATGTCGCCGGAATGTGGTTTGGCCTCTGACATTTGCACAGTGGACGTTTTGTCCCAGTCTGCATCGGTGTAACAGGGTGGGGGAAACATGAATTGCCTTCTGTGGGATGGTACAGGGAAGCACCCACGGGGGAAAACTTTTTAAAAATGTATTACCTCTTTCTTACTGCCAAGGGGTAATCTGGTTAGGACTTCCAAGAAGGACTCAATATCACTCAACCTCGCTACAAACAGTATCATTGCCTCACGAGCCGTTATGGAAGTTCCATCTTTTTTGAACCTGTGAGGACTTGAGCTTTTTGGACTCTCCCCTGGAGTTGGCCAGTGGTATGGTATATCCCAGACTTTGACTCCACTTTTTCTTCAATTTGTCCCCCCGCCCTCACCGCTTCTGCCATCTAGGAAATCAGATGTGCCTTTTTTAACGCATAGGGAGGGGACCCCTCAATGGGATCAATTCCTAGTGAAGATTAACCAGGTTTTATGTATTTTGGTTTCTTTATATGAGAACCTAAAAGTGGAAACGAAAGCTAACTCAGTGCTTTTTTGAATCACTCTTGTTCAAGTTTAAAATGTAAAGCTGCATGTTTCATCAAAAGAATATCTGATTTCTCATAGTTTGGTCAACACAAAGGCTTGAGCGACATCATCAGCCAGGTCTCCCTCTAGGAACATGACAAGGGGGGGGCAACCAGGGACTCAAAGGTGAGCACTCATGATATAGAGTGGGTGCTTATTGATCCGAAAGTGGCTCTGAATCAGCAAGAGCTGGTGCTTTTGCGGGTCCTCACTTTTTTTTCTCCACGTTAGTAGGAGTGGATGATCACATCCAAATGTCCCTAGAGGTCCCCAGAAGTACATTAACAGCCTCATGGTGGAAGGTGTTGAAACAGAAAGCCTCCTTGAAGAAACAAACTAAAAATCTTTCTGCCCCGAACGTTAACACACTGGCATCCAGGCACTTCTTGAATAGCCTGTTATCCCAGCCTGCCATGAGAATGGCACTTTCCAAAGAGGCTGGGAGAGAGCCTCTCCCTCAGGACGAGGAAATCACGTGACCTTGTACCAGAAAGACTATCACTAATAAGGAAATATTGCCTGTAAATTCCATAGTCCACACTCCCGGAGATGAGGAAGGTCTACTCCCTCGTGGGGCCCATTAAGGGTGGCCTCGTCAGGAAAGGAACACGTGACTTCATTGATTTTGTTGCCTGGTGCTTTAAGATCTGTTCAGTCACCTGCCCTCAGTGATCTTTCCTCGCAATGGCAACAACCACATACTTAAATTTTTGGCTCAATGGTGAGCAATGACTAAGATTTGAAGATGGCCAGGGTGGATGCACAGCCTCAATGCCTATTAAAAATCTGAGGGATCAAGTGGAGCAGGGAGGGGCAACACTGAACCGTTGGCCCAGGGAGTCTGGGAGGCCCTTTTAACATTGTGAGGGCACCTCGTTATAAGTCGAAGGTTGTGGATCCCCTGAATGGCATTCTGTTTGAAAGTGCAATCCCCGAAAACAGATCTGTGAACTTAAACCACACAAACATCCTGTGCCTATTGTCCGAAGTTCCAAGCTTACCCAGAATTTGAACAGATTATTTAAAGAGAGTATACTTTCCAGACAGACAGAAGACTGATCGATCTTTGGCATATTTCAAATCTTAACTTGTTGCCGACATAGTTCTACAAGAGAGTGATCCACTGTGTGTTTTTGGCTTCGACTTATCGAAACATGTGGAGACTAAACCAGTGGGTGTCACAGTTAATCTGCTGGGAACTGCTCAACAGCTAAGTGCATAAATGTCAACCTTGAGACTAATCATGAAACACTCTGAAGCAACAAGGGATTGGTCTTGGCTATTCAATGCGATGAAATTGTAAAAACCATTCATTGCTGAATTCAAAGACAGATGGGAGTGATCCCCTTTTCCATCTTGTTGTGGAACACGCAAGGCCACGTCCACCTTTTCACTAATCCGGCAGTAGGCTTGGAATTTAAGTCGCAAATGATAGTTTGTCTCCAAGAGACTTAGCTGCAAAGTCCTCTGGTATTTGATGGGTATGTTAATTTTAATGTTAAAGGATATTTGTACTGTGCACTATCTGTTAATAAACCTGGCAAGTCAATCATAAGAAGGTATGCGTGTCACTTCATAACAATGGTGATGAGTCGGTCTTTCTGACAAGGAACCTGCGTGCTGATGCTGGACAACCTGCTGTGGGGGGTGCAGGAAGAAGGAAGAGGACAACACTGCCCCTAAAACAAAATAGGTAAGGCCCATCACCCAGGGCACAGTTCAGGGGGGAGGAAGAGAGCCCGTATGAGGAGGGACCTTCAGTAACTCATAGCTTGGAGGTAGAGCTGGGTCTGGTGCACATAAGGGGCCCATAAGGTGATGGATGAAGCGACCCTTTTAGCCTGAAGGGGAGGCCTGGCCCATCCCATAAGCAGAGGGAAAAAAGTGCCGGACAAATGGTTGTGAGCTGTGTCCGCTCACCTAACAGTGCATTGAAGACTGATGCGTGTAACGCATTTTGGAAATGCGTCAGGCAGGAACGACGATTCCAATGAGCGATTTCAATGGACTCTGCAGGTTCTTGTCTGTTGGACTGGATTTGTAGTCCATATGGTAGCCCAGCGGTGCTCTATGCTCTAATTCTACTGTATGGAGATGGTGACGGTTCGGCTAGGAGCGATGTGATTGGAGATGGTGACGGTTGGGCTAGGAGCGAAGTGACCTACTCTGTGTCCCGCTGAGGAATGGTGACGTCATGGTCAGCTGGAGGGTGTTGGTGATGGCATGGAACATTCCTCGAGTTCCAGCGTTCCGAATCCGCCTTACTCAAGCAAATGTAGGCGAACATTCCAGCTATGGTATGAGCTCCCTCAGAGAGGAAGGGCTCGAGTAAAGAACCTTGTACGCGTGGGAGGACGTGATCAGGAAGCATCGCGTCTGCAAAGCAAACGAAGCGTGGGAGGACGTGCTCAGGAAGCGTCTTGTCTGCAACTTACACGCTTTGGATGCCGTTGTGCTTGTGATAAGAGGAGCGGACTGCAAAGGCGTCCGTGAAAGTACGGTTGAACTTATGTGGTTCCGGATCGTAGTACAAGCTGAAATCCTGTTGGATCTGTTATCTGTCAACAAAACAAATGGATCGGCAACCAGAATTTGTGAACTGGTGATGCTGTTCATGAGAGCAGACTTTCACACGTGTATCCTTTTTGCTGATGAGCCATGATTAGAAAATGTAATTATATGCATATTGTATATTGGTGTGATAGTGCTATAAGTATGGAGCACGCTTGGCTCGTTAATAGCCATAATTTGCTTGAGGCTTGGCAGGGTTCGACTGTGTATTCCAACCCATGGACTTTTAGTCATACTAGTATGAGTACAGTCTTTAAAAATATTGTGCGTTAGTTAAATGCGGTGTGGAGGTATGTATGTGTGTTTAGTATGTTGACATGCACATGTTAGAGCTAACATTTATTGAGGTATTTCAGCGTGTACGTTGCTTACTGCAACATGGACTCTTAGGGTAATGTATGTATTGGGTTGCAACAAGAGTAATATGGTCTAGTAGGTTTATGTCTGTCCAAGTTGGAACCGTAAAAGGTTATGGACTTTTAGGTTTGGATCGACCTATGTTTAAAAGTTAAACAGTTTGGTCTGGTTTATGACATGGAATCTCGTTGTTAGATTTTAATATGTCTGAAATGTTTTTGCAATATGATTTTGGAATGGGTCTCATAACATATGGATGCATTGCCTAGAACTAGCAATTTGAGGAATTTCAGCTGTTAGGGTACTTATCCGTGACACAGACTTATAGTTTTGGTTTTGGGATGGATTTGTCGCATCTAATGTTTTGGAAGTTATATTGTTTAAGCTTCATGAAAAGATATATGGTGTTTAAGAAATATGTCAATTCAAATGTGAAGAACAATGCGATGTAATCTGCATTTTGTGTTATATGTTGGATGGTTGGGTATGGATGGGAGTGGTTATGAGTGCCTTCTATCCTGGTTGTGGATGGTGTTTTTATACATGTTAGGAGCATAGTTTTCCTGATGGTGAGTGTGCCTAGCCGACATGTTTGTCCTACCATATGCTCAGGTGAGTTGTGATCTCAGCATTATTTTAAGTATGGTATGGGTGCGTCTGTGGTAGGGGCGTACATGGGTTAACGGTATACGTTGGATTGTGGTGGTATCGCCACCACTTCTGTGTGGAAGTGTCTGCAATAATTTAGATGCATGGGGAGGCCACGTATATTTGTGCATGGTGGTAGTGCCACCATTACAGTGAGGGCGTGACTGTGATATAGTCATGCAGGGTTAATAGCTATTCTGAGTGGTAGTAACTCCATCCAGACGAGGTGCGACTTTCAGTACAGTCCTGCTTGAGTTATAGCTATTGTGCTGGGTTTGTTTTGTTGTTGCAGTATAGTGAAGTTTGTGCAGATTGTTGTGTTGTAGGCTTGTAGTTGTGTTTGGTTACAGTTTGAGAGGTGTATGCAGAGGGTTGAAATTGTAAGTGGATTGGTTAATTGGCATTGCTGTCCTTACAATTATATCTAGATGTGATGCTTACTATCATTCACTATTCCATCTGAGTGTGGCACTTGCTAATCTTCAATATCCTATCTAGATGTGAGGTAGGTTAGTGATCACGTTTCCATCTAAGTGTGGACCTTGGTAACATTCACAGTTTCATCTAAGTGTGGCACATTCACATTTCTATCTGGGTGCGGCGCAGGCTAAAGTTAAGAATTCCGTCTAAGTGTGGCACATGCTAACATTCATAATCCTATCTAGATGTGACGCAGGCTAAAGTTAAGAATTCTGTCTAAGTGTGGCACATGCTAACATCCATAATCTTATCTAGATGCAATGCAGGCTAAAGCTAAGAATTCCATCTAAGTGTGGCACATCCTAAAATTCACAGTTTCATTTAAGTGTGGCGCATGCTAACATTCACATTTCTATCTAGATTCGATGCAGGCTAAATTTAAGAATTCCGTCTAGGTGTGGCACATTCTAACATTCATAATCCTATCTAGATGCAACGCAGGCTAAAGTTAAGAATTCCATCTAAGTGTGTCACATGCTAACATTCATAATCCTATCTAGATGTGACGCAGGCTGAAGTTAAGAATTCCATCTAAGTGAGGCAGAAGCTAACATCGTTACACCTGTCTAAATGTGACACATGCTAATCTTCACAGTTCTTTCTAGGCGTGGCACTTGTTAACATTGGCAAGTATATTAGTTTGTAATGTAAGGCAACATTTACAGTCCAGCCATGAATAGATTTAGCCTGGTGGTCACAAATCTCCCTAAGTGTGCATGGTCTAAGTCTATGGCAGGCTACGTTATGGAAAAGTAAGGTAGTGTGGTGGGGGCTTTCTGGAGAAGAGTAATTGATCTACACCCCACCCATGCCACACTTACAGTTTTTGTTGGTGTCTGTTGGCTGCTGGCTTCATTAGCTTCCCCTGCGGACACCTGCAGACACGTCTTGGAGACGCCAATGTAGGAGCCGCCCTTTGCCTTGTGGCCCTTAGCCGCAGGGGCTGCTGGGCAGAGGGCTGCCCAGGTCAGATCCAGGATAAGGAGTGGTGGAACAATGGGGGTCAGGGGTAGGGCTTGGGAGGTGGAATTGTAGGGGAGGCTGGGAAGGGAGCAGCGCAGGCCTTGTGGGTCGGATGGAATGAGAAATGAAGCGCTACATAATTTTAAAAGGGCCAAGGGCACTAGAGAAACGTAATGCTTACCTGTAGCTAAGTTGGAAAATGGCTCAGAAAGCGCGTGTGAACGGGGGTTAGGCCCTCCTGCACAACAAGGTGCAATTTCACCCATGAGGGCTGAAGGGAGGGCTTGAGAGGCAGGACTGGAGGGGAGACTGGGCAGGGAGCAGCACAGACCTTGATCATAACTCTGAATGCAAGGATTCTAACTTAAATACAAACTATATAGAGGATGATGCATTATTGACAAAAAAAGCTGTGCATAGGTAATCAATGGTTGAGTTGTATGAGGAGTCTTGGATTTTATCCATTGAAATGATCCGTGGACAGGGACATTCCGCAGCATACAACCAAGACCAATGGGAAGGTGCACTCAACGATCGATTACATTTCTTTGGGGGCTTGGATGGTTGAAAATTGTAGTTTGATGACTGTTCTTCCCACCTACTCAGCAACCATGCCAGGTTGATAGCTAAGTTTGCATTAAGGAAGGTAGTTGATGAATCTGATGTTTCTGGCCCAGTTGATTTGTTTGTAAACACTATGGGTATCCGCCTTTATTGGAATTATGCCCTGGTGATTAAGGTGAATCGTTCCTTGGCAGATGTCCTGGGTCCTCTATGGAATGGAAACATTTGGTGTTTTCTGTGTCCAAATTTGAGGTTTTCATTAAAAGCTTAATACTGAATTATCAATGGATGAGTTCTGTATCCCTGCCTACAAAGCCCAGAAAGCACTTGTAAGCTTATAATGAGGAGCAGTTGTAACAAAGCACTAATTAAGGAAGGACATTAGGTCCTTAAATCTGTTGGATATTTTGCTAGACCTAAAGAGAAACTTGATGAGGCATATGTACCAAATGTATCAGAATTGGCTTCTATGTACCCTTTGTAAGAGAATTCAAGAGGATGCAGAAGCACTCTTCGTTGTACTAAAAAACAAAAACACCCAGGTCTTTTGGCATCTTTTGAACAACGTTGACCCTTACAACCAGGGAAAAAAATAAATTCAGTAACTGAGAATGACTTGGTTTTACATTTTCCAACTCTGTATGTATGACCTGGTGGTGACACACAGCATACTATTCCGGTATGGGCCACTATGGATATGATGGACTTAGCAATGTTTCACTATGATAACATCTTGGAGATAATAACGAAGATTAGTACATCTCGAGTGCCCTGCCAGAACAAATTATCAAACCTTTTGGTTGAATCCAATCCAGAGGTTTGGCTAGTAACCATTAATATTCTATTTTAGAGTGTGGTATTCCTAGATCTGCTTCCTGCCACTTAATATGAAGCTCATATTTCCAAATTTATAAGAAGGGAGCGAGAACCAGTCCTTTAAATTACAGACCTATTGCCCTTCTGGATGCGGATAGCAAGGTTTGCCTCGATCATGCTGTACCATCTAGAATCGTGGGCAGTAGCGGCCGGTTGCCGGGCAAAATGGCAAACCGGTTTTCGACAGAACTTCAGAACATCTTTAAATGGGCTAATAGCCAAAACAATTCAACATCTGGCCTGGGAGGGAACATACAACTCAGTCTTTATCTGCTCCATAGACATAACTTCTGCATTTGATGCTGTTGACAGTAAATATGTGTGGTCTAAACTTTATCAGTGGGGTGTTCCACTGCGACTTTTGAGAATAATTGTGGGCTTGTATACCCACTCAGAAATGCAAGTGTGTCTGAACTATTCGGGCACACTTTCACACCCGATTTCAATGTTCCAGGGTGTCACGCAGGGTTGCGTTTTGGCACCCTGCCTGTTCAACCTTTATTTATCGGATATCGGTGACCTTCCAAGAGCAGCAGCATTCATCACGCCAGTAATAAACAAATTAAGGACTTTTTGGCTGTCCTACCTGGGTGAATTTGTCATCTTTTACTGTAAGCGGGTATGACTTCAAAGGCTGATGGATGCTTTTGCATTATACATGGACAATCATGTACTTCAAATCAATCCTAACAAGACAATAACATTGCAATGCTCAAAGGGTCGAAAGAAAACGCCCTCAGATGGCATATAGGTTCAGAACCAGTGGTAAAGGTGAATTCAGTGATATTTTTGGGATTTGTTATTCAGGCTAACCCAGCACTGACTAGGCTGAAAGAGTGGCTTAAGGATCGCATTACGATATTAACTAATCAACTGATGAGTGTGGATTCCAGTTACTCTTTGAAATCATGCTTGAAATTCTATGAAGGGAAAATTGTTCCCAAGATTTTGTAGAGCACAGACGTAAACTCCTTATCATTATTAGAACTGCTGACATCTCTCAAAGCATTGGTCTGGTAAAGGGTCCTGCATGTCCCCAATTCAGTTCCCATCCACGCAATCCGTTATGAGCTGTGTATTATTCCCTTGCGAGCATGAGTGCTGCGGAAAATATTGTCATTAGTAAGAAAGATCTAATGCCCAAAGCCCGGCTCCCTGTTTGGGGACATGAAAATCATTCTTGAGTCAGGGAGCTGTAGATGGTTGAATGAGGTGTTTGACCATTGAATTATCCTTTTACTAGAAGTGAATAGTTATGTTGTAGATCTCAGAGAGAATCCTTGCAGAATGAAGAAACTGTTATTTGAAAACGACTGGATTAATACAATCGAGAAAATGTACGGATATTCCCCTCTGCATCATTTGAAGTAGAATTATAAGAAACAAGGTATGCTGGCCCCTTTTGTAGCAATATATTATATCAAGGATAGTCGGTTAGGCTTGACTTCTTACCCTTTCGCTGGAACTTGCATCCGACAAAACAAATCATGACCAGAATTGGGCATTTGGAAGCTGATCAAATGGGTTGTTGTTTTTTGCAAGGTAGAGGTGGAGTGTGAAACCTTGCACATTTAACGTTAGTTTGTCCAGCCATTAATGGGTGGAGATGAAACCATCTAATAACATTTTGATTAGCCCTTGAACAGGGGCCAGGCGAGCAAGTTTGGTCTGCATGTTTGCCAGGTCATACTGTTTGTTGTTTGTTTGTTGTTTATTGAATTTATAATGCGCACCAGGCCTGGGGGCAGCAGGGCGCCGCAAAGGTTATGCAAGGCTTACAAGGTTACATAGTGGCAAACAGTATAAATTGACATGTGCAATACAAAGTAGGTAAGGCTCAGCATGTGTAAGAAATAGATTACAAAGAAAAGTTATTTAGATCATGGTGTACAGTGGTATACAGAGTTTGCAATATTAGGAGGTGGGGCTCGGAATATGCGGGTGGTAGATTTTAAAAAGAAAAGTTATTTACATCGAAATATACAGTAGTAAACAGTAGTTTACAGTCTGGGGGGTAAAATGTGTTAAGGTGCAGTGGAAAGAATTGTAACTAGTGTTTGGTCAGGTTAAGGTAGGTGATGAGGTTCTTTCTGAAAAGTGGGTAGGGTTGATCAGCTCTCAGCTCGTGTGGCAACGAGTTCCAGATTTTAGTAGCCTTCACGGGGAAGCTGTTACCTCCAATTTTGGAGGATTTGAATCTTGGTACCAGCAGGCAGTTTGTGTTGGCAGCTCTGGTGGGCCCGCTGGAGGTTCTTCTAGACAATTTGTTGATGAGGTAACTGGGGGCAGCATTGTGTAATGGTTTGTGTGTCAGGGAGGCAATTTTCAGTTGTATTTTGTTTTGGGTAGAAATCCATTTATATTTGCGTCTGATTTCAGTCATGTGCACTCTTTTGTTGATACCTAGAGCGGCTCTAAGAGCATTGTTTTGTAGTATTTGTAATTTTTGGATACTTCCTTTGTTATCACCACTGTAGAGAGCATTACAGTAGTCTATTCTGGAAAGAATTAATGCTCTGGCCAATATGATGCAGCTGTCGTTAGATAGAAAGGGCTTGCCAGCTCTGATAAGCTTGCATGTGTAGGCTGTAGTGGAGGCCAGGGATTTCAGTTGTTTCTTAAAAGACATTGGGCCTCATCACGAGGTTGGCGGTAAAAATCAGCCCGTACCGGCATGCCATTAATAACATGTCTGTCTTGGCTCCAACCCACAAACAGCGGGAGATTAAGAGTGCACGAGCACGCGCACCCCTGCATGCCGGTAATGGCCGTACCGGCATGCCAGTAACGACCCTCAAACTCCCAGATAGCGGCATTGACGAATACGCACATAATGCCTCCGCCGTCTGCAACCCCTAAATAGCGGTACCGGTACTAACATAGTGCTAAGAACGGGCCCGTCATTACCGGACCCGGAAGCAACGTCATTGCGCCGGAACGGGAAATGCCATGGCGGCCATCTTCAAAAACACAATCCATTGCCATCCTCCGCATACTGGACCTTCACCACCACAACTCCTAGGCCACCACGGACAACATGTGGAAGGCCACCCAGAAAGGCACTGCCCGCCTGCGTAAACCATGGTTCACGGTCGAGGAGCTGAACATGTTAGCCGACACCCTAGTGGCGAATGCTGAAGTGGTGTTCTGCAACGACCTCAGGCGTCCAGCCCAGCTGAAGAAGAAGGCCATCTGGGAAGAAGTAGCCCAGAAAGGAAGTGCAGTCGGCACCACCGCACGCACAGTGCGCGATTGTAAAAAACAGTAGGATGACCTCAGGCTGAGAGTCCGAAACATCTTGTCGGCCAATCGGAGCTTGGGGCTGGCAACAGGAGGAGGACCACACTCACCAATGAAATTGGCCAGATGGGAGATCTGCAGCTGAGTCATAGATGTGGAGTCAATCGAAGGAGTCGGTGGAACAGAGTTTCAACTAATCAACTTCATTGTCCTCCAAATGTGGCAGCAACACTAGCCGATACATGGCCCATCATGCACACCTACACATATCCATATGCACATGCTGGGGCCACCACTATCCCATCCCAATGCGTGCTGCGCCCATACACACCTGACACACAGATGACGTGCACGTGTCACCCAGGACGAAACTCCCAACACACATCATGGCCCAACAGCAGCCACCATGGTGTACATGCGAACACCTGTACGATTTGAAAATGCACCCTCCAACCTTGCATGTACACAGTCCGCCACAAAGCCAGGCATGCAACTGATCACATGGTGCCACATGCTCAAAGACTAATGCATGGATAATGCAAGCACCACCATCACTGATGCCCTGCCACTCTCTGTCCCCCACAGGTACGGATGAAGACAGTGATGAAGCACATGGGAGTGCACAATGCACAACAGCAGCCAAAAGGCCAAGGAGGCAAGGTTATGGGATGGGCCAAGCAGGACGCGGGACAACAACCAGTGCCAAAACAGCCACATAGACACCCACACAGGACGAGCAGACACCTACCCCTGCACCCCTGGACACACTATCCACACAGGCTGAGGACACAACAGGCATGGACGATGGCACACAGTCTGCTGCTGCTAGCACAATTGGGGAGATGGCTGCATTGACACAGCAGTGTTGATGAGGAAGCTGAACCGGTCAATGAGGGCAATGCAGGACTTGTCCACTCAGAGCCTGTAGTTCACACACCAAGCCCACAGGTCACCCCAGAGGATACACTTCGGCGGGACTTATCCAACCAGGGCAGCCATGGAGAGTGGTCTCCGGCAATGCACAGCCCCATGATTCATGCAGTGCCACCACATCACCCACCAACCACGACCCACACTGCCA
The DNA here is from genome assembly GCF_040938575.1 of Ambystoma mexicanum. Taxonomy (NCBI): domain Eukaryota; kingdom Metazoa; phylum Chordata; class Amphibia; order Caudata; family Ambystomatidae; genus Ambystoma; species Ambystoma mexicanum. Next base: position 285,792,225 of record NC_090932.1, on the reverse strand, counting down.
TAGGGGACCTTGAGGGATGTCTGTCCAGGATGGAAGCCCGGCAGGAGGCGATGCAAGGCTTTGTCCAGCAGGACCTTGCTGAAGGGGCGGCAACACGCCATATCATCCAGGACAGCACTGCGGCCGTAATCCAGGCCATCAACTCAAGTGCACAGCAAGTGCGCAATGGCTTCAATGCCTTGGGTCAGATCCTCACCAGGATTGCTGACAGCATGGAGCAGCGACAAACCCTGCCTCTGGGCTCACAACCATCTGGCTCATCTGCATCAACCAGCGAGTTCGAGGCAGACTAGCCCTGTGTGCAGGTCCCTGCGAAGTTTGCGGCACTCAGAGATCCAACCCCCACCTACGAAGGGGGCTCCACAGTAGCAGGGCTACCCTGCAGAACCTCTTTGGGTATACATCCAGACAAGTCGTGCCATAGTTGACTTTGGGTGTTAGGGGGTGGGTGGGTGTAATGTGTAGTACTGGGGGTTTTGGGGGGTGTGGGAGTAGAGGGGAAGGTGGAGGGGTGTTGGGGATGTGGATTTTTGAATTATGTTGTACAAAATATCTCACAAATACACCTGTTGTGTAGCAAACATCACATGAGTGGACATTGCTGATTTGTTGTTTGTCAGTTTATTGCTTCACGGTGAACTGTGCACATATGCCCACACACCCAGTGCCCACAGTTCCCAACACATGGCACCCTCTGCATCAAAGTACATCAGAATGATTGGTCTATGACCATTTGTCGCACTGCGCGACCCTCACGTGTTTCGCGTCCTGGCCTATGTCCTACATCTACTCCTTCCTCTCCTTCTATTTCACCAGCTGGTGGCACCTCCATGCCAGGTGGTAGGGGTATGTTCCGCCGGATGCACATGTTATGCAGCATTGCACATGCCGTGATGATCTTGCCCACCTTCTCAGGCCCGTATATGAGTGCCCCTCCCGAACTGCTGATGTAGCGAAACCGTGCCTTCAAAAGGCCAAACGTCTGCTCAGTGATCACACACGTACTTGTATGTGCACAATTCAAGTCCTCCTCGTGCCTGTTCTGCGAATTCCTGACAGGGGTGAATAGCCACGCCTTGAGAGGATATCCAGCATCACCTATATGGGAGCAGAAGGAGGTATGTGTAAGGATGAAGCTCAGTTGACAAGTGTGCTCAGCCTGTACATCATCATCATCAGTTCATATGCACAATCTCGTCAATGGAAGCCACATCCACATGACTGTCAGCCCTGTACAGTGCATGCCAATCCATGGAGGGAGCCTTGGGTGACATACACAACCTAGGGTCCTAGGCTTTTAAACCACCAGGCCCCCCAATGCATTTTAGCTAGGGGCATTTTGTATACAGATGTGAGGGCTGTGTGTCGGTGAATGACTCAAGAAACTTCCATTCCCCCCATCCCTCTCCTCCCATGGCACAGGGGGCATTCCCCTTGCATATGCATGTAGCCCCCCCATTGCTCTCCTCCCATTGCCCAGGGGGCAGACTCACCCAACAGCCAGCCACTTCGTACATCGTCTCCTTCCATGTAGCGGGGTAGTGAGGAGTTCCGCAGCACCATGGCATCATGCGTGGATCCTTGGTATCTGGCACAGCAATGTGTTATTATTTGGCTGGCATCACACACCATCTGAACATTGATGGAGTGGTATAGCTTCCGATTGTGGTGCACCACCTCCACGGCATGTGGGACTACCAACTCTACATGGGTGCAGTCGAGGGCACCAATTACATTGGGCATGCCTGCCAGTGCATGGAATGCTATTTTGGTGGCATTTGCCTCCTGTGGTGTCCTTGGTAGGGGTATGTAGGCACTCGCATGCTTCAGTAGTGCATCCAGCACTTGGTTTAACACAACAGAGAAGCACGATTGTGACATGCCATGCATTTGGCCCACTGTGTGTTGGTAAGTGCATGTGGCCAGGAAGTGGAGCACAGATGCCAACTTCAGCAAAGGGGGGATGGCTGTGCGGATGTTGATCAGGCTGACCAAGTCATCCTGCATTAATTCCACTATGTTGGTGATGGTGTCTCTGTCCAGCCGGTACAGGGTGTGGATCTGTGCTGGGGTTAAGTCAAATGGATTGGCCCTTATACGTGGAATTGTTCGCTGTCTGCGGGGAGCAACTACCTGCACTGGTGGGATTTGCTGGGCCTGTCTCACCCTCCTTCTCCTCCTGCGTGTCCTCTGTGTTTCCTGTTGTACTGCCTGCTCAAGGAGTAGCAGTGCAGGCATGTCCTCCAGGCCAGTATGGCAAGTACAGGTGGTAGCATTTTGGCTTGGAAGGGGGTGTGGTGTGTGGGTGTGCTCCTTTTGTGCTGGCCCTGTCTCCATTGCCTCCACCTGTGCTGATTGTATGCACCTGTGGCACTTGGTTACACAGCAGTTTGCTGTTTACGGGTGGTCCGCGATGGTGGTATTGCCGGCATCATGGTGTCCCTTCTTACCGGCATCTCGATGCCGGTATGTACTTGTCCATGCGACTCGTGGTGTCCCCTTCTTTGCGGGATGCCGGTATTACGGGCTCCCCATTTGCACGCGTGCCCGCATACCGGTACGGTGGTGCACGGCCACAGTGGATCCTTGACGATGCCGGTAGCACCGGCATCTAGGGTCATGATACACCAGCCCGGTAATGGATGCCGGTATTGCCTTACTGGTGCCGTTACTACTGGAGCGCCAACCTTGTGATGAGGCCCATTGTGGCATCCAGGTAAAAACCTGTGGTTTTTACCTCTTTTGAGACTATGATGTTATTGCCATCAATGATAAAAGCGGCGTATTCATGACCTAGTTTGGAAATGTTGGAAGGGGTACCAAGAATTATCAGCTCTGTCTTGTCATCATATAGGCATAGGCTGTGTGTGGCCATCCATGCCTGAATGATGAGGTAAATCCTATTCACCAAAGCCAAGTCCTTGCTATGAAAGTGGGAGGAGAATCTGTGTATCATCTGCATAGTTAGTGTAGGTGATATCCAGAAGGTCCGGATCATCGAACAATGGTTTGATGAATATGTTGTACAGAGTTGGGGACACGCAAGAGCCCTGAGGGACCCCACACAATATTGGGGTAGGATCAGCAGCCGCTGATGGGGAGAATACTCTGATAGTTCTATCGCTCAGGAATGAGTCTATCCATTTGACAGCATCTGTGGAGAAGTGGGCTGCTGAGTCCACTGTGATGCTGGAAATGCATCAGAGGGACAGGGCCTCCGTATCCTTGTCCTTTACAGTTTTTATTGTGTGTTCTGTCGTGTTTTCTGCGCAAGAGTTCATGTGGGACTCCGCCGTAGTTCACCCTGTTCTTCGCCGGACGTTCGACGACCCGTGACTCCTGCCTTAAAAGGAGGGCACTCAAGAAGGGCCGTCGATTCCCCATTGAAGAACGCTGCAAAGTCAGGTACGTTGGGGTTGCTGAACAATTGGAAAGGCTCTTGCGAACAATATATGGACTGGGCTTGTGATATATCTTTATTCTACAGGTTGCCCAGGTGGAGGGATCCCCACACAGAACTGTGTCTAGGGGCAAGTATTCTGCCAATTGTTTTTAACCAACTGTTTCCCTCTTATATCTATTTTTGGTTTCATTTAAAAACTGATTTGTGTGACATTGAACCGTACAGTTGATGCACTTTAAAGAGATCGAATAGTAATCGTGGTACCACGTAGAACTGTATATTTGCCATTGTAGATAACCGAGTACAAAGTGAGTTATTGTGATATTGTACATAACCTTGAATATTAATTATATAAAGACTGGGCCTCATTACGACCGCGGCGCTAAACCATGGTGCTATTAGCACCATGGTCCATGCCGGGGTCCGCCATGGTGAATGGCAGAATTACCGCCCCATTTCAAGGTTGGCGGGGCGGTAATTCCCCATTCACCATGGACCCTTCCCCATTCCCATTTTTGCCCCATAGGGCTCAATGGGAATGGGGAAGGCGCTAACTATGGTGCCGCAAACTGCAGCACCATACTTAGCACCAAGGTCCCTTTGCGGGTCCCTACTTTAACAGTTGGTAAAACCAGCCATTAAGGTCGGGTCCCGCAAAGGGACCTCGTAATTAGGCGCTAATAGGTTAACGGCGCCGCAGCCTTTTACGGCGCCGTTAACCCATTAGCGCATGGGTCGTAATGAGGCCAACTGTATTTTAATTAATACAGTGTGTGGACATTCCTTTGTGGGTGCTTGAGGACTACACTGTACTTAAGAACCAGCCCGCATCACCTCCGGAGAAGCTAGACCTTGATTGCTCGTCCATTGCTACCACAATCTTGTCTGGGGTCCTCTGTGCCTCTCCTCTACCATATAGAGAGCAGAAGTATAGACCCCTCCTCCAGTCTTTACACATACTACTTCTACTGTGGTTGCAGTAACTACTTTTTTCAAATCTCTTAAGCTTGAAGAATATCTTAAAACTGGTGTAATTGGAACATAGTTTGTACAATATGGTTTATATTTGGAGAGGTTTTTTTTGTTTTTTGTGGAATTGTATGAAGTTTTAAAATTGATGATTACTTGTGAATTGTTTATTATATTCCTAGTATTTTATTTTTCTTGAGTATAACACCTGATGAAATTAAAAAGTATTTCAACATGCGAGACATAAATAAGTGAATTGTATTAATTGTATTTATTGATTTTCTTTATTAATACAAATCACAGGGAAAGCAATTCATTTTTGACACAAAAAAGCTTACAGAATTTACCATTGATAAAATAACGGAGGAAATGGGTACTTTACAATGGGATGAGGGAATTTGACTTGAAGACCAGATCTTGCAGGGGAAGGTGGAAACCTAAACCAGGGACAAGGACATGGCAGAATGATATAGGAACATGCTGGTGGAGAAAGTGCTGAATTAAGGATGATCGGGTGACAGAAAAGTGGCATAGGGTTGTCCATGTAGGGTAGGGAGAGTGGAAACAGGGTGATGCAGTGGCGTAGAGGGATAGAAGAACAGTTCTTCAGAAAGGAGAGCTTTGAAGTTAGATTAAAATAGTGGTTGAGTTGGAGTAGTGCAGAGAAGGAGAGGAAGAGCATTGCAGAGTAGGGGAGTGAAATGAGAGAGAGCGGAAATGAGAGTGAGCACTGGGGGCTCGAGCAGTGGCAAGGAGGTGAGCTGAAGATTATCTTAACAAGCGAGGAGAGTAGAGAGTGAGATGAGCAGATATGTAGTGTGGGGTGAGTCCATGGATAGTTTTAAAGATGATGAGAGGAGGTTTATACTTAGCCCTTTAATTCATAGATAGCTAGCCAATTTGGCAATGGGCAGAGGAGTTAGATGTGAAGCGAGAAAGGTTGAAAAGTGTGCAGACAGCTGAGTTGAGGACTTTGTCCAGTGGCAAAAAAGTTTAGTTGTGAAAGCCATAGAGGAGACTGGCAGAGTAGTCAGATCTAGAAAGGACTAAGGAAGAGATATGCTGATTAGCAGTATGGAAAGGAAGAAGACAGATTTGTCTGATATTGCAGAGCTTGAGTCTGGCTGCAGTGGCAGATTTGGGGATGAAGAGCAAGAAGTAGGGTGATGGGTCAAAGTGGAAACAGAGTAATGAAGGTAGGCAGTAGAGAAGAGAATAAGAGGAGGGGATGAAGAGATAGCCTGTTTGTCCGGGAATTAGAGAACTTCAGTTTAGTGGAGTTGAGCATGAGCGAGTCAGATGCCATCCAATATTTGATGGCATAGAGACAGTTTGAGGTTTTTGACAACAGCTCGTCGGATAAGGAGTGAAAGGAGAAGAGGATCTGGGTGCAATCAGTGAAGAGTTGATAGGAGAAGATGTAGGAGGAGATCAGGGCACCAAGAGCTGACATCCAGAGACTGAAGAGAAGTGGACCAAGGACAGACACATGTGGAACTCCAACTGCAGGGCGGTTGAGCAGGTAGCTGAGGGGTCAAGAAGAATAAGAATAGATGAAAGGTTTGCATGCTGAGAGGAAGAGATGTAGGTCAGAAGCCAGATTCAAAAGGGTCCAGGAGGTTGTGAGTATCAAGGAATTCAGAGAGTCGACTGACTACTACTCGGTCTAGAATTTTGGAATGTTGTGGTACAATAGAAACATGGAAAAAGTTGGCAGGACAGTTAGGATCTAGACCAGGTTTCTTAAGGAGAGGGATGACTAGCTGTCTTATGGGATGGGGTACATGTGGCACTGTCAAGAGAAGAGTTGAAGAGGGAAGTGGAGCTATGTACTTCACAATGTGTGGGGACAGTAGATCAGTGGGGGAACAGAAAGGGTTAGCCCTGAGGAGTAGGGCAATAATCTTCACAGGGTTGGTGGGGGCAAAGGAAAACATAGTAGCAGGAGATGAGGGTAGGAGTGGTGGAGAAAAGTGAGCAGGAGGAGGTGATGGAAGGTAATTAGCATGGCTATTGTGAATTGTTGGAATTGTAAAGAGCAAGATCATTTGCAGGAAGAGTCGAGGAGATGGAGGTGGGTTTATGAGGTAAGAGAAATTAGTTGACAGATTTTTGGAGGTGACTCGGTTGCGAAGATTGAGACAACATGAGAGAGAGATAGAAATCACATTTGACAGAGTCAAGAGTAGAGGAATCATTTTAAAGAGCAGTGCAATAGAGTTGGAAAGAAGTACCTTGACCTTTGCTAAGTGTGAAGCGTTTTAAAATAATATAATGTAATGAATAATCATTAATATTTATAATTATATAATATATTAATAATTAAATAATTTATTTTGGTTCCAGAGGGATAATCTTACTTGCAAAGGGAAATCCCTACAAAGTTTTCTAGGATTCTATTTCTAAGGCCATTAATATTTAAATCACAATGGTGCATTGGTTTACTTATGTTTTCACTTATGTTTTCACTTATGTGTTCACTTATGTTTTCAGTTGTTGAATAGAAATCATTTTGACACAAATCAATTTTAGGGATGAACCTCTCTGTAACCTCTGGTTCATACTGTCCGAATTTAGATTGACCAATCACTGGAAAACAGATCAACGGATTCCCCTTCTCAGCCCTCAGATCCATTTAGCACAGTGTCACCTGTTCTGCTCTCCTTTGGTACAACTGGAGAATCCTATGTGAAGTGGCTCAGTAACATGTCTGCAAAATTGACTTACATTTCCTTGGTCAAATCATCAAATTGTCTTTGTTGTCAGTTTGCAAGAAAAGGGATCCCCTCCTACATAGACCTACCCCTTTTATTTTGGTCACATGCACCTCACATCAGTGTAATATGATGCATCAATAGTATATTGGATGAACCCTCTGATTGGTTTGATGTCACTTATGGTCATGCAGAAATGCCATCCTCCCAATGTCTCATTGGGTTTAAAGAATAAGGGTATCATTGCAGGGAGTTACCAGTCTATATATGCCGCCGGTAATAGTTTATTGAGAAGCCACCCTCAACACGGGAGTTTCTTCCCTCCCCACTTAAGTAGTTATACAACAAACTGTCTAACAGATTCTTTTTTTACCCCTATCTCGGGCACATATCATGCCCCTTGGATCCCTCTACTCTGAGCTAACCATGAGCCAAGAACCAGGCTGGTGTACGGGAAATATATTGGTATTTATTTAAATTAAAAGTCATAGAAATTAGCACTTAAATGTAAAAAAACACTTTATCTGTGGCACAACGCAATCAACTTCTCTCAGCATAAATAAATCACAAAAGTGAGTAAGAAAGAACACAATCACAATTCTTCCCTTTCTGCAAATTTCAATTCACAAAATAATTACACTGATTAGTCACAAAGGCAGATATCATTTGATGTTGTGCGATTTTGATTTTCCTTGAGGCTTAAAAGGCTTGCAGTAGGATTTCAAGATTGGTTCAAATACATATGACAATTATGATTTCGCCCACACTTTTGGTTTAAAATAAACACAGGGAGATTTATCGGTTTGTTTTTCAACCCCGCCCTTGCTTTGGTGTATGTTGTGAAGTCAGACAGAAAAATTGGAATGCTTTGGGGAATTTTGGATATCAGACCCCTCCGTCCCATTGAAAGTCCTGTGTTGGGGAAGCTGGATAAAAAGGTTGGACTGATTTAAGAACACAGACACCCCTCTTCCTTAAAGAAGTCGGGGTCAGCTGGAAAACAAAGATTATCTAATTCATGTATAGGCTATAGTTTGCAGCACACACTGGGAAGTGAGCTTTGTTCATTTTGAATTTAAACAAAATTCATCCCATAGTGTTCTGCCAGATTGGGAATTAAAAAAATATATATATATTTGGTTATATAGGCTAAGGATCTACACAGTCCCCCCCCCCAACCCCAAGCCACTATAAAGGCAAAGGATTCAGGGGCAGCAGACTCCCCCACCTTTTGCTTTCCCAGGGCTCAGTTCTACTTACATAGCAAGCCTCTGTTTAAGGTTCAGGAAAGCCAGATGCATCTAAGGACACTCTGGAAAGATAGCTCAGGGGTCTGGTCATTCCACTATCAAAGATGTCCTCCTGCTCTCCGCCATAGAACCCAGTCAGCTTTGAGGCCTTCCTAGAAATAGACAGCTCCACCCAGATGCACTCTCAGCATTCTCTTCTATTGTCTCCTTACAGCTGTCAGATGGTAAGTTTCAACAGTCTTCCACATGGTCTATCTCTTTTCTCTGCCCTGTCTTTGTATTTCCTTTTTCTGTGTCCCCTGTCCTAGTGCAGTCCCCGTTATATAGCAGCGATGACACCACTAATTTTACAATCTTGAATCTTGGGGAAGTACCCTGCAATAATCTGTGCTACTAGGATTGGTCAGTTACCCTTCTCTCTACTCCCAAAAGCAGCCTACAAGTCAGGATTGGTTTAGGGGTCTGGATCAACATATGGCAATTCCCATTTGTAATCGCTGTTTTGTTCTCCTTTCAACTTTTTGGCAAAAACGAGTTATGTATCAGAACTTCATAATTTGACTAGCAAATGCCACACTAAACATATTTTCTATTTCAGCTACTCATGGGGAATCAGATAAGCTGACCACCGAATCTGCATCATGTAGCAGGGCCATATGACACCTTTCTGCCATTTCCATAAAAAGCACAACAGTTATGAATATGTAAGTTATTAAGCATATCCCTAATTTCATTTTCCACCCGCTCACCAACTCTAACATTTGGAACATGTTCAGATCAGCCAGAAGCACATCTTAGATAGCCATTACAGTTCCATGAGTCGCACGTGGATGCATTTTATATCCCCCAAATCACCTGGAAATTACATAAAGAATGGTACATAGATGAAAACCATCCGCCTTATGATGGCTGAGAAAACGGCCTAAATGATAATAATCCTTGTAAATTAATGGTGAATCTTCATGTGGGACAAATGGCCCTGACTCCTGCCCCTTCCGGCCATTTGTTTTTACTGGGTCAGTCTGTGCCCACAGGTTTTTTAATTATCAATCTCCTTTGTGTTGGAAGCTTGCTCTTTGAAGTGGGTGCCCCCATTTTTACACATATTAGTCGTGCTCCAGCCAAGGGTGACTTTTCTTGAAGTCAATGCTTTCAGAGCCAGTAGGTCTGGAGAACACTGAATTTCAACACATTTAGTTGGAAATGTTGGTGTGGTTGGTCATTAGATAGGAGATATCACATCCAGGCTGAGAGTGGGAGTTCTCTTTGTGAGGTTTTGCCCACAGCCAGACAAAGTGGCTCTTCAAATGTCACTGGAGGTTTGATAGGTGAAACATAGCATACATTGCTTTTGGTCAACCTACACATCATGTTTTGTTTTCCTCACATTTTTCTGTGAGCAGTGATATCTTTTCACTTTTACTTTTTAAAACTGTTTTTTTTGCACACACATGTGCAGGCTGTTTTGTTTTCAATGTTTAAAATCCTGTTTTGCATATCACAGGGAACTTTGATTTCTCCTTCCTTTGTAAATTAAAATGCTGCTTATCAATTGGTAATGACAGGTTGGCCCCTTTCCACATGGCTCTGTAATTATACTTGAAAAACAACAACAAAGTCAGGCCGTTTTTGTGTCAGTGTTTAAAATGCCTGCCATTCATGTGAAAGGGACTTCTGTTTGGGGCCTTTAAATGCACCCCATACCTCTCCCTCTAAGGTTATAGCTGATGTCTATTAAAATGTATATTTCTTCACTAGTGATCTGTCTATGCATGTGAAAATGTGTTAAAAACATATTGTTTGGAAGCATGTACTGATTCTGGCACCATGCTTTTCTACCTCATAACTCACAGCAAAGTTACCTTATTAATATTAATGACTAATGTTACAAAATATACATTCCTGGATATAAACTGATTTGAACATGCTAATTATGCAGTTTCACAAAATGTGCATTATAATTTGGCAAAAAAGCTGTTTAGGAAATTATAGGCATTTTTGCAAGTAAGTGGGTCATAACAATGTGGCATTTTTTATGCTAAGTGTTTGGAAATCGTTTTCTGGTGAAATTAATTCTATAGATCATAGGTCATGTACCACCTGGTTTAAAAACCATCCGTCAACTCAAGAATTAACTCTGGTCATAATTTCCTTTGAAATTATGGTTTCTGAACCAACTGTACTATTTTTCTGCACATTTCTCTTCTAAGTAAGGTAACTGATATCTGTTGCTGATCTTAACTCAGATGCCTTTTATAAAGCACGTCACTATTCATCCATTTTCCTTTCAAACCAATGTTGACATTATAAATGTTATTTATAATGTTGACATTATACATGTTAGCAACTACAACACTTGGATAGAATTGTGAACGTTAGCGAATGCCACACTTAGATAGAATTGTGAACGTTGGCCCGTGCCACATCTAGACAGGATTGTGAATGTCGGCCAGTGCCACATCTAGATAGAATTGCGAATGCCAGCCATTGCCACATATAGACTACATTGGGAACATTACCAATGACACAATTGGATAGAACTGTGAATGCTGGCTTGCTTCGCATCTAGACAGGATTTGAAGGTGGGCCTCTGCCACATGTAGATATAATTGTGAATACTAGCGTGCGTCGTATGTGGACAGGATTGTGAATGATGGCCAGAGCCGGATCTAGATAGAAATGCGGTGATATTCACGCACCACATCTAGAAAGAACGTGGAAATTTAACACATATCACTTCTAGATAGCGAGGGCAATAACCAACCCACTAACAACTTCACGCCTATGCATAAACCTCTCAAACTCTAACCAAACACAACCACAACCCTAAAGCACAACAGACCGCGCAACCTTCACTTTACCGCAAAAACAAAACAAACCACACATAGCTTCACGCAACAGCACACAGCGGCTACTGACCGGAAAGCACCCCCAAGCTCAGCGAACTGTGTTAACCGAACTGAAGCTGCCTACCGCACATCACTGCTCACTTGCACTTTTGCCACTCGTCCCCACTAACTCACCCCCACACCCTTTCCTTTTCAGATCCGCCAGAGCACCAGGGAGCCACTCCATGATGATAGTGCGCCGTACAAATATCCTTTAACATTAACATTAACATGAGGGGTCCTTTGAAATTGTATTTGCTTCAGCACATCCAATGTTTGATGATTTGAAACTCAAAGAACTAATGTAGCAAGTGAATTTCCCTGTAACCTATTTTCAACTTTGTTCACATAAAGACAAAAAATGATTCAACCCTTTTTCTTTAAAACTTTAAAATCAAAAAATGTACCTGTTATTTGTAATTTGAATTGTGAACAAAAGAAGTCATGAATTGGTACCTGTCTTCCTAGGGCCCACAGGTTTAGTATTCAAAACAGTGCTAGCTTTAATCTGTGATTACAAAATGACAAAGCAGAAGCACAATTCCAAATATATCTCAACAATCCTGACAATGGCTGTGAAAGGCAAGCATCCAATTTCAAGATCAAAGAAATAATTTCTCTGGTGTTTAAACCCCAAAAGACCACGTGTGGCTGTCTTTGATTGCTAGGTGGCAGACTCTCAGGAAAGGATTGACAAACTACTATCTTCAAAGCAGCATGACTTATTTTCATTCTATGATTCCCCACAATGTTAGTACTAGTCACCCTTATCACTGAGCATTTGTTTATGTTTTAATAAAGACTCTTGGGCTTTGAGACCTTGGCTTCGAGTTGCCTTTTAATGCTTCAGCCAGGACACTTTTATTCCACCTTTCTCATCACAGTCTTTCTGCTATGAAGTTACTCCTCATAGAGTAATATCCATGATAAGGAAGACTTTGATTTGTAATAATGAAGATTATTGCAACACAGACGGGTCTTTGCTTCTTCATCCATCTCCCTTGTCCAAGCCCTTACCTCAAGGACTAAAGGTAATGCAGATTACCCATGTTTTGAATCTATGGATTCAGTTAATGACCTAGAGTTACCCTGATGTTAAAGCTTCTTGGCTATTGGTTAATGTGATATACCATTTTGTTGTAAAACCTAGCACACATATTTAAACACAAAGAGAAGATGTTTCCTCTCCTGGGAGAAAGGGAGTCTATTTGCCTCTCTGTGTTGACACTAGCTAAAGACAAAGCATTTTTGTAACACTGATTTTGAAGGCCTTTTACATTACAGGCATATGCGAGCCTCAGGCTTCTTATCAGATTTGGTATGAGAAGAACTCTCTAGCTCTCCTTACAATCAAATATTGTTCACAATCGTTCATATTCTTTGATATATGTTTTGAAGGCTTTATCCTTTTCAAAGTAATGGGGTGAGTGGGCCTCTGGTCATGCCATTCACATAAGATGGTCTTCTTTACAGCCTTTGCTTTGGTCCATTCTCCAGGTAAGAGGATTTTCCATTATTAGAATCTCTTGTTAGTGCTGCGGCCATTTCAGTGGTACCCTTTTGGATTGGGCTTGAGTTTCATGTCATTACATGATGATTATATTTGGGTTGAGATCAACCAAACAAGTCATCTCAGTAAAAAGGGATTTTGAACATTCATTGTTTTAGTTCTGTTTCCCCTTCCACCACAGTCAGTCTTCAAATACCTGATATTCCCAGGACAGTTTGGTTGCGCCATGCAGAGGTGTTTGCTCTTCAGGAGACCGAATCTCTGCTTGGCACATTTGGTACCTCCTCAATGGACCTTCAATTAGCAGATGCGTACGATCTTGCACCACAGATACCTTCTGCCAATTCAGGGTTCCTCTTTTTCCTCTGGTGGACGGGATGTCTGCTAGAGGAGTTGCAGGATTGGTGGCAGTGTTAAAGAGGGGTTCCTGTACCTCTGAGCTAAATTATCTTGGGCTTGGATCCATACTGGATGTGTACTTGGAAGATTACTTCTGGAAGAAATCACGTTGAGAAAGGATTGAACCTTTTTGTTACATGAAGGGAAAAACACACTAAAGACGCAGATTGTACCTGTCAAAGCACCCTTTGTTGAGGAATGAATGGGATGAGGAAGAGTGAGACTTAGCATTAGTACATGAGCATGCTACTACAGTTTTCGGATCTTGTGTGCTGCAATTTTACTTCAAAATATACCTTTCCGGGCAACACATCTGGCAGCTTTAACCAACACTTTGATCAACAAAGGTGTGGAGTGTCTACATTTTGGGTTGCTTAGGTAAATGTTAAATTAATTCTATTATTATGTGTATCAAAAACCCCGGTCAATTTGAGTAAAGAGCATTAAACATGTGAAATGCTAAAATCAAGGGCATGCAACTTTTGGCTCTCCAGATTTTTTGGAATTCAACTCCCTTCAGAGCTAGCCAGCATTGTCAAGGTTGCAGGGTCACTGAAACCATAGTCCAAAACATTGACAGTGCTGCTGGTCACAGATCCTTGGCTTAAAGTTTCAGCTGCTAAGGATGTGTATGCCATTTCCTCTTCACTATATTTTTTGTCCTAAGGAAATTACATAAGAATGGTTGTTGCATTGAATAGTGAATGCACTTACGGATGTGGGACAATTACTGTCTGCCAAACTTTTTACCAGCTTGAAGGAATAAGCCACTTAAAAAAACAAATAATGATCAGAGACCATTTGCTTGCATATTGAACCGGGTGAGCAGCTCCAGTTTTCCAATAGATACTCAATAACGAGAAGAAATAGCATGAGAATGTTTCTTGGATGTTTTAATGATTTCTTCTGAATGCAGTTATTTTTTGTATACTATGGTGTGAAATATATATATCGATTCCATAGATTATGTATGTATGTGTGTGTGTGTGTATGTATGTATGTGAGGGGGTTACTACTGTGTAAACCTCGCTAAAAACGAATTGTAACACTGTAAAACTGAGGTGGGGGATACATTCATAGGGAGTGGTAGGTAGGGATCGGTATCAGGTGAAAATATCTCTTTTTTTCCCCGAAACAAAACAAAGTCGATTTAGAAAACTCGCTCTGAGACTGCTCAGAGCAGTCTTTTTAAATCAAACTATCACGCTCTTGCCGCAGATAGTGCGCACGGGATGACAGACGGGGCCATGCCGGAAGACGGAAGTAACTGGCGAATTGGGTGTGTGTTTGTGTGCCTGTGTGTATGAGGGAGAATGTTTGCAGGGTGGTGGGGAGGGGGCGTGGATACGTTATGTGTAAGGTTGTTTGAGTGGGGTACAAGGAGGAGTTTTTTTGTCATGGAAGGGAGGGTGCAGGTGAGTGAGTATGTTTGTGTTTCTTAGTGTGTGTGAGATGGAAGGGATGTTTAGGGTAATGGAGCCGGTTGGGGAGCAAACAGGGGCTCAGGGGGTGAAACTCCCATTTTTAGGGTGTGAGGACTTGCCTGAAAGGGGTAGGTCGAGGGGGTGAAACCACCTGCCCCTCCCTCACCCCCAACCCTCGCCAACCCCCGATATAGTAATATATTTCTAAAAAATCAGTCTTCTTTTTTAGTGTGCAGCTTTCAATATTCAACAATATCACATAGAACCCAGGGTTCAGGGTGGATATATAACTGGAAGTAAGGATCTACATCGTTCATTGGTGATCTAGTAAAACATTTCTTATTTAAGATTGTTTAATTTGTTTCTATTTATTGGCTTGGTATGTTGTATTTTATTGCAGATGTATTATATGTTTGTGGTACTTGCGTTAAATCCACGAAACAAAATGGAGAAACGAGAATTCCTTAGAGGTTAGGCTAATTAGGAACTGCATGCCGGAAAGTGTAAAGGGACGGTACAGCAGAAAATATTTCTGCTACTCGATTTAATTTCATGGAGTGTGGGGAGGGCAGCGAACGGCGGCCCGCCAGTCTCTAACGCCACTGCCTCAATCTTGCTCAGAATATTACCTGAGAGATTTGTGACACTCTGAAGGGTAAGGGAAGGAAGCAGCAGGCGTGAATTCACCTAATGAAGGTTACAGACAGCGGACCAGGGGCGCACACCGGAGCCGAGAACACTTCACACCATTTTAAAAGCCTCAGGTTTGCAGTGTTAAAAGCATTTCGACTTAAATCCTCCCAGGCTTCGAGGACTCGCAACCATTCCGCAAGCGTGCAAGGCGCGCTCTCCTCGGCCTCACGTGACAGAGGAAGAGGAAGTCTGATACGTGTTGACATTTCAGTAGGCAGCATCGACCCGGGAGCTTTTACTGTTATCTGCGGCGCATATGGTGAAACACCCCTCATTATATCCTGCCATATTTTGTTATTCGCACCTTGGTATGGCGTTGCAGCACTGTAGGCCGGTTTGGAGCCATGTTAACACAGGGCTTTGAGTGAACAGCTTGCATGTTATGAAAGAAGGGGGTGGGTGTAATCTGTGACAGAATATGTAAGCGAGTGTCACGCGAAAGGACCATAGACATATTATATTTTATTTAATATATTCTTGTATTAGTATTATTGTGTTTTGTATTTTGTTACGACAAGCATTATAGTTGTTTAAAAACAGTTACCAAATTAATTTTATTTCAGGCAAGTTGTGGCATCACGATTCACCTGTAATAAGACAATGAAATCACTTCTCAACTGTAATATCTTTTACATCTAATTAGTTAGGTTCAATGAGTCACCGTGCCTGCTGCCAGCCAGCACCTGTCATCTCTCAAGGATTGAGAGATGGAGTCCCGTGGCTGTGAGTGTGTGTGTTGTGTGTGTGCGTGTGCTTTTTTAGGGAAGTGATAAAGAACGTATTGCAAAAAAGGAATAAAGGAAACAGGAGTTTGAAAGTTAAATCACATGCGAAAGTGGGAGCAGAGCTAGGAAAAAGTGACAGAAAGTGGAGACGACTACATTATTTAAAAACAGGAATATAATGAAATGGAGCGCCCCAGAACGGGGGAGAAAAGGAAATAGATCAAGTCAAGATAAATGTGAAAGGAGAGAGAAAAGTGAAGGAAATGCAACAAATGTTGAAAAAAAAACAATGCCAACAGTTTGGACTTTTGTAAAGGCACTGGAAAGACCATTTGCCAGTCACTTCTTCCATAGTGGTATTAACTGGCCCTTGATGGTAGCAGGTGCAAAATGATGCGAGTACCTGAACATCTAACTGTGATGCCTGGCAAATGCCTAATACTTAAACAAAAGCCAACACGGTTGGTTTTGGCAATGCTTGTTATTAACAGGACTTCAGTGAATGACAAGCATAGTGCTTATAAATTGAGTGGTTAAAGGCAGACCTGTTTTCAATGCTTTTATTACACCAGTAGTGTGTTTACATCTCCAATTAAGTCATTAACTCTCAGAAGACTGCTTTTTAAAAAAAAAAAAAACACTGACAGGAACATTGTGTACCAAGTTTAATGGTAATGCTTGAGTGAAGTGAGCTCAAAGTGATTGCAGGAGGAGGTGTTTTGGGCAGGGAGGCGCAGGAACTGGGTGGGAATGGTCATACGGATTGGCATGGCCATGGGCAGTCAATGGGTGGGTAAATAACAAAACACCTTCAAGCTTTGCATCCCTCCTCATGCCATTTCTCCCTATCTGTACTGTAATGCAATAGGTTTGGCTTATAGGTGGCTCTGCCACCTAATAGCCCAACCTAAACATTTGAAAAAGAGAACATTATGAGGGACAGAACATTGCAGTGGAAATGAAGGAAAGAAATGAAAAATAGAAACAAGCATTGGCAATGCCAACTGTTTGGGCTTTTGTGTAGGCATGGAAAGTCACTTGCCATACCTAGCCCTGATGGTATTAACTGGCCATTGATGGTAGCAGGTGCAAAATGGTGTGCAAGTACCTGGATATCTAATAGCAGTGCCTGGCAAATACCTAATACTTATACACATGCCAAAACAGTTGGCTTTCCATATGCTTGTTTTTAACAGGACTTAATTGAAGGACACAAAGAGTGCTTATAAATCGAGTGACTGAAGGCAGACCTGGTAAGACATGTTTATTACACTAGTAGCATGTTTGCAACTCCAATTAATTCATTAACTCTCAGAAGACTGCTTTGAAAAAAACATTGGCCCGCACTTCAAGTCCAAAGTTTGATGCTAAGGCTTGTTTAAAGCAAGCCCAAATAGTTCCCATGAGGATGTGTGGGCGGGCAGGGGCAGGAACTTTGTGGGAATGACCATACGGGTTAGCATGCCCATGGACATAAAATGGCTGGGCACATAATCAAACAACAACTACCAGCTGTGTGTCCCTCCTCATATGCCATTCCCCCTATCAGTACTCTAATGCAATAGTTTTAGCTTATAGGTGTCGCAAGTGGCACATTATTGGCCAAACTTAAAAGCATAAAGTGCTAAAGGAAAGGCAGAAGCAGATAGAAAACGGTAAAAAGTAAAACAAAAGATGATAATGCAAATATGACTTCACTGAGTAACATTGTATTATAAGTAATACTATCCTCTCTACTCTATGCCAACAGGATATTGAAAGTCACCTCAGAGGTCTGTGAGTATATAAAGGTACCTGACCTAAGCCATTTAGCATTCCAACAGTGGCGGGTGCTTCTTTCCCCATATTATAAATAATGAAATGTATTGCACTGTTCTATCATGTTGTCTTTTGTTTTTAGCTTAAAACCAAACATATTCTGTTGCAGGTGGGTCTTCATGCCCCCCATCCCGTTTGACATGGTGGTCATTTAAGTATACTTACACAGTGACAAGGCTGGCCCTGGTTAAGGAGATTTACTTTAGGTGAATTAAAGGGTCACTTTTTCATGATATTCTTTATCTTACAGTGAGCATTTAGAGTTTTTGCAAATGGCTGTTGCAACACCTATACATCCTGTTTACTCTATTTCCTTGGGAGTCTTTTGTTTAGTGCTAACTATTTATAATTTGTGACAAAATGACTTCTGCGCTGCAGGAGTACAAGAGTGAGTAGTGTCTAAAGTACCTACTCAGACCTCAAATTGCTACAAAACAAGAGTGATACCAATCGTAAACGTAAAAGAGCCATAGTTAAGAGATATACCTTTTGTGGTAACATGGTCTGAGGGAAGGCTATACACTAAAGAGGTGTGTGAACATGATCCAGTGGCAACCCAAACAGCAATAGTACCAGAGTTCAAAATAAAGGGAATGTCCAATCAAGGTTCTATACAGATATATATTCTGTAATTAAATACACCATCTGCAAAAATAACTAAATAAAACACAACACAAAACCCACCCCTAAGGAAAGAACGCAGAGTAAGCAAAGATGGCGAGATGCAACACTCTGGGTAGTGAAATAGGAGTGAAAGGAAAGTAATAATCACAATGTGCTTTAAAAGGACATGTTGTTATAGTGGCCTAACTAGACTTTAGGGGCTAAAATTGGACCCTGGGGGCAGTTATTTGTCAATTATACCTTCTGCAGTTCTTGGTACTTCAACAGTGTCAAACTAGGCTTATTGGTTTTGTTTGCGTGGTTAAAATCAGTCTTGCATGCCTGAGTTGAGTCGTTCCAGACAGGGAGCAGGCGACGAGCCAGGGTCGAGCTGAAGTTCGTTGTGGTTTGAATAAGCGCAGATTGTGAGGTCTACCAGGCCCAGGTCGACAGTCAGTTCAATGTCGAAAATCCTGTTGACTGGACGCTCAGTTTAAGTTGGGTGATCTTGCGCAGCATTTAAAGGTCACGGTTTGAAAGGCCCCCAAGGTCTGGACAACTACTGAAGAAGATTAGCAACGAAGATGCTGGTTGTTCGAAATCTGTGGGATCTATGATGAGCATCAAGTCCGTTCCAGGGCAACAGCAAACTGGGTTGAGAGTGCAGAACAGTAGTTCATAGGTCAGGTGAGTTCAATGGCAGCACCAGAGGGTCCTGTTGGTTCGACTGGCTTAGAACAGCTCAAATCTCAGCTCACAGAAGTTCAAAGGTCAAAACAGAGGGATCTTGTGGAGCAAATTGTAGAGGTATTTCCCATTGACAACGAATTTTGCTTAATGCAAGGATTACATACTAGGTTTTATTGTTACTCTGACACCTGGCTATTTCTTTAGGTTCCTTGCAGCTATTATGCTCATCACAAGAGCATATGGCTCAGGATTTATACCTGCTTTACTAATTGGGCCTCTCATTTGGCCCACCCCCCCCAAACCTCCCTCTCATCCTAAGGCTGCAGAGTGTGGGACTTCTTCCAGAGAGCATTGCTCCAAGGTGCAGCATATATTATTACCTGAACCCCCTCCTCAGCCCAGTGTTGATGAGTCCAAGACTTCTCCTACTCATAAAGCCATGTGTAGCAACCGTGTATCAGGAACTTTGGCTAGGAGCGCCCGAAGAAGACAATTTCTGCAAAATGAAAGATCTAACTCAACTGATGAAGAAAAGGGCAACATCTGTGATGTCATAATGACAAGCTTGGTGATGGAGAAGGAAGATATCAGTCACTGGCCACAATGACCTTGTTGATCTACTGGATGAATAAGCAGCTATTAAACAACCTTGAACTCCTTTTCGAATATCCATAGCCGTGGGTAATGCATTACAGTCTGCATTTAAGAGCATGGCGTGTGTTATTGCTGAGGCCATTTCCCAGTCTTGTTGTGAAAAGAAGGAGTCTAAAGGTGGCTTGATTGGATCAGTCTGTTGGCAATCTACTGAATAAAAGATTTTTTTATGACCTGAAGCAGTGCAAAAACAGTATTGATTTTTGTGCGTGGGTGGAATCTTTTGATGACATTGTATCACCTTCATCCTCTGACAAGGCTAATAAAACATGTCAAACCGATACGAAGGAAATTCAGTCGTATCTTAATAGGTCTGATGCAGTTGTCGGGAGGCAGATGAATATGTCATCCACAGCTTCTGCCCCGCCCCAATGCAATACCACACAGGTGACGAGCGTTACTCACTCAGAAAACAGTACCACCCTTATCGCAGGCAGGTACAACAAGACGTAGAGACAAACTAAGATGAAATGCTGAAGGTGGGCTTTCCAAGAAGATTAGTTCAACTGATCACCCGACTTCACACTAACACTTCCTTCCAGGTTTGTATACATTTGGAGGGTGCGATCATGGGACACATCCCAACCATGACAGGTTTAAAGCAAGGTTGTAACCTTGTGGCTACTCTTTTTAATCTTTACATCTGCGATATTGATGAACTATGGACAGAGCCCGGTATGTACCCAGCAAGGCCAGGCACTCTACATCTTCACTGGCTTTGCTGATGATATTATTTTGCTTGATGGAACGCCTACAGAGCTGCATCGAAAATGAAATGTTTTCCAGAACTTCACGACAGCTCACAATCTTCAAGCAAACTCTGCTAAATCTAATACTATCATCTTTGCAAACAAAAAGCAAACAAAATCCTATCACTGGAATATGGAGGGACAAAACATCCTCCAAGTCATAGCGCTACGATACTTGGGTTACTAATTTGCTGATTCCAATTCTTTATAACCTTGGACTGCAGGACTTAAGAAAAAGGTGCGTCCACTGCTTTCTCAGATGAGAATCATCTACACGAAGTATGGAAAATGTTCCTTAGTTGCTGTTCTAGACTTTTACACACTTAGGGCCTCATCACGTGTTTGGCGGTATCCCTTAAATGTGGCGGCAATGCTATTACCGCCACATTTAAGGGTCTGCCAAATCACAGATTTGGCGGATTTTCCCCCAGCTCTGAACTTGGGGAAAATCCACTGCGATTTAGCCGATTTTCAGCACTATTACCACCAGCGGTAATACCGCCAGCAGTAATAGCCCCGAACATTCCCCATTGGGCTCAATGGGGAAATGGGAAATTCCTGAATGGGCCCAATGGGGAATGGGGACTTACTGTTCCGCCAAACCTGTGATCCGGCGCTAATAGCGCCGGGGGGTTGGCGGTAGGGTTAATAGACCCAGCGGTAATACCGCTGGGGTGAGAGCCCAACTCATTGAACCTCCTTTACTGTTTGGTCTAGATTTATGCTTATTAAATATCGATGAGATTCTGAATAGGATATTAGGGCAAATCTGGAAAAGGACCTTTGGATTAGCCGTTGCAATTCCAAACTCTATAGTTCATAATGAGCTTAGACTACTGTCTTTGGCTGCAAGATATACTAGGCGGGAACTATCGTTGTATGCAAAAATGCTGGCTCCATCAAGGAACTCGCTATATAAAGATCTATATGATCTTCTGATTGCTCAAAAAGGTTCCATCGCTTGTCCTATTTGCCAGTCAAATGCAGAATGTACTTGCTCTGATAAATTCCTCCTATGACGACTTAATATTAGGTCTCCCGAATGGTAAGAGTAAATTGTATGAAATGGACTGGATCCTAACCATTGATATGAATCACACATACAAAACCTATACGGACTATGCTTCATTCGAAGCTAAAAGAGCTGATGGCCCGGCGTATAGTTTAAAATGTACTTGTCCCAAGGTGTGTTACATCTGCATGTGATTTAAATTAAATCAACTGCCAACTTTGGAGCGTGTGCACTACACATTTTCCAACTTAGAATGGAAACATGGTCCTTGTCGATTCTGTCTGTTACATGCTGAAGACGAAACTACAAAACATATAGTTGTCTATTGCCCTTATTTTGAAAATTTAAGAAAACAGTCGATGGGTGACTCTTGTCCTGATCTTAATTGTGTTGCACGACAATCATTTTGGGAAACAATTATGCGAGGTTATAGCACTCGGTTTGTCCTGACACTGGCCAGATATCTGTTTAAACTGGAAGAAATTCTGTTGATCTTGAATGAGTCATAAAGCCCATGTCTTGAATACAAAACACCTTATTGCTTTATAAGCAACTCACTATGCTATTTCAATGATACTATAGTAATTCATCAGTTATATTCTGCTGTCTAATGATGTAATATTCATGTTTTAGACCATCTCATGTTATGTTGCCCCTTTATATGCACAATGTTTTATTTGCATTCAAGATTTTAATTTATATGTTGATGTTTTAGTTCTCAAATATGGGACGCTTGTTTTCCATGTGTTTATGGTCTAATTTTTGCTTGTTTATTGGTGTTTCTTTTATTGTAAATGTTTCTTTTTTGTGAACCAAAGACAATTTTTATAAATAAAAAAAATAAAAAATAAATATGTGTTTTGGGCTGCCATCAACCTTACTGCTCGGAGCTCTTCTTTTATTGCATTGAAGATATTTACTGTAGAGTATATTGTTTGCATCAGCTCCCATCTGGTTATCTGCAACAATTTAATGTTTGCATATGTCGGGACAACTGGAACAACTGACACACAGAACATCTCTGTCCTGCTGAACAACCGATGCCCAGGTGGTACATCGTCTAGTGATGCTTCTGATTCTGATGAGAAATTGTTGTCTCTTTTCACTCTACTCACTTCCACTGACCATTTCTTTCTTCCCTAATTCTTCCACTTCCACTGACCTCTTCTTTCTTTTGGTATTGTCCATTTTAGGGAAGTCATCTGTCTTCACGTCTTTCTGTGGCACTACCAGTGCTGGCATATTGATGTGTACTAATGAGAAAACTCCTCCACAGTTGGGTGGCAGCTTCTCGTATGCCTTGGATCCACACACCCAATAGTGGTCCATTAATACTGCTGTGCTGACATTCATTGCTGGATGCTTCTTTGTGTACCTACACTCTGTGTTATCTCCACCTTTACTGCCCCTTCATTTTGGTAACATAAATCTGGTTTGTTCAGTGGTATTATGGGCATTGGTCCAGCTTCATTGTCTACCCAGGTGACCAACTTAGTGCTTGCATCCCGTCTCTTTAGTCATTTGTCATTTTCTCCTTGCACTGTGTTCACTGGTGCTTGTACTAGGGTGCATGCTTTGCTTCCTGCTACTCCTTCTTTCCATAATTCTGCTGTGTATTCTTGACCATACACACGCATCTGTGGTCTTTCCCAACATCCTGGTTCACCTCCTATTTCCTTGAGCCCCCTCTTCAGGCATGGTCATTTCTTCAGTGTTATTGTTTTTGTCTCCCCTTTCTGTGGGCCATCAGTTATTTATTGCAAAGCTTGGTCTAACTGTCAGTAGTTGTTCATCATGTCATGAGTCTTTATATAACTGTCTTCATAGGGGAATGTTGTTTGAGGCAACCATCTCAATTTTGCGGTTTTCCCTTGGAATCTTCCTTGGGTTCTAACCATGGATAGATGCATGAGGCATTGTACTCTTGCTCCTGGGGTTTCAGTTGCTATAAATGTTGGAAGCACTCATTGCATAGGGAATTACTGAGCAGATATAGCAGCTCTCCCCAGTGGTTTCCCTGCCTACTTTGTGTTTGTACCACATATTGTTAGATACTCGAGCAGTGTCAGTGAGATATAGGTTCACCCTGCCATGTCTGTATCAGCAGTGCACCTGCCGCTCCTTACAGTGCTTACAGTGCTCCCCTGTCCAACTGACATGATTGTTCCACCTGCTGGAGTTGGGCCAATGTTAGTAGAGGATACAGCGGTTTCACTAGACACAAGAAATAATCGCCAAAAGAGAAATGCAAAAACACCACTTGGAAATAAGAGATAAGACAAGATGAGCATGTTTTTAATAACCCCTTCCATTTACTGTGGTGCTTCGATTCTTGTGCAGATTTAAGATATTAGTTGCCCACCTGAAATGTGCAAAAACTTAGTGTTAATGGGTTACGGTTGCAGTAGTTAAAGCCCCATTAATCATATAATCTATCATGGCAAAAATGAATAGCTTTTCCCACACGGTTCTAATTCTAGGATCTCTGAGTACTGCAAGGACAGATGGGTTTCCGTGTTCGAATTATGGGTAAGCTTGTGCCAAATATGCTATGAAAACATGATAATACACATTAGGAGGACATGCTCAGAATCTGTTGGAC
This sequence comes from Ambystoma mexicanum, assembly GCF_040938575.1. Lineage (NCBI taxonomy): Eukaryota > Metazoa > Chordata > Amphibia > Caudata > Ambystomatidae > Ambystoma > Ambystoma mexicanum. Next base: position 285,768,122 of record NC_090932.1, on the reverse strand, counting down.
TTCCTAATAAATTGGACAAATTGGCTTTGGAAGGTATCAGGACGTGAATCAGTGGGAAGCATGGGAGAAATGCACTTTCACGATGAATGTGTGCCAAAAGAGAAATAACAAACAGCTAGTGTACCCTCACTCTGGATATGCAGGAAGTCCTTGTCCTAACTCAGCTGCGCCTGAGCGAGTAACCATTGGATGTCCTCTGCTCAGCAGTTCTGATTCCGAATTGACTCTTTGTTCTTCTTCTAGAGGATTGTTGGCCCTGTCAATATCGTTGCCAAGTGAGGCCACAGCTATGTAGGGCTTGATGTTGCCAATGTGATTCCAGACACTTTTTTCTGTTAGTTTGACTGATCTCTCAGTCACCACCTCCACAATATGAGGAACCATGAACCTGGGTGCGTTCCAAGGTTGGGTAATGTTCCTAAGGAGAGCCTGGTCTTCTGGGTTTACGAGTGGCTGCTTAAATAAGTCCTCTGGGCTGTTGACGGTGTATCTTTCCTAAACAACTTCAGGTCCCTCCTGGTGTCGTTGTATCTGGCGAGAGATAAAATAGGCACTAGCAATCAAAGAAGTCACCTTTTCATACATTTTCTGACCCAATACATTTGCTGCACTTTCTGCATCTTTCACTGCCCTAGTGGAAGGAGCCTGGGAAATCTGCTTGCGCCATCTTGTTACCACCTTGTGTGAGGTTAAATGGTGGCCGGACCCGGGCTTGTTGAGCAATGCAAACAGGGCTAAGAGTAAGGAAAGCAACCAGTTCTTGTTCAGACTCTTTTTAGTCTTGGCTTCTTTAAGCAGGCCATTGATGCGTTCACACACCCCATTCGCTTGTGTGTGACAAGCACAGGAAAATGTGTTTTGAATGGCCAGCAAAGTTGTAATGTGTGGGAACATCTCATTGGCGAAGGGAGGGCCATTGTCAGACAGCAGGATCTCACACACACCCCATCATGGGAATACTTCCCGGACCAGGAATTGCGCTGCTCTAAGGGTGTTAGGATGAGAACAAGGGCCAGTCTCGATCCAATGGGAAAATGGACACACAACCACTATCATGTAGCGGTACCCTTGGCAGACTTGCATCATGTCGACATAGTCGACGTGGAGATGTTGGAATTGATCAGCTGGGCGAGGTATGGCTCCTCTCACTAGCCTTAATGTATACACTGCAGTAAACTGCTTGCAAGTCAAACAATTACTCATAAACTTGGCCACATGTTCTGCCAAATTAAGACAGAACCATGTTTCTCCGAAATGGACGGCATACACCTCCTTCCCTGTATATGTTGGATAATGCAACAGTGTCAGTGCTGTGTGCAATAATACAAGCGGCAGAACCACTTTCCCTGTGTTGTTTTGCCGCCATTAGGTGTCAGTTCGAGATACTGTACATCTACCTACTAAGGCACCGTTTCTTTTCCTCCCTGGGTGCAGCTCCGTACAAATCCATGCTTTGTGTCACTGGTAATATGTTGTACCCCTCTTTGGGTATCATTGTTCTTGCATAATCACATGCATGTGACAAACCCTCCATTTCTAGAAGGTCCCCAAAATATGCTTCACATTTTGCTTCCGTGTCTGCTGCTTCATTTCACCTTGAGATAGGATCTTCCCCTTTAGTGTGTGATTGGCATTTCACTATTGCTAGTTGCTCTAGGAGATGTATGGTGTCTACCATTATGCCCAATAGGAGTGTGTGCTGCACCGGTGTTCCATCAGCATGTCTGAAGCCCCTCCTCATCTAACGTCCAGAATGCACTGTCGATGTCACATAAGCTGAATCTAAATAAATCATCACTTCCTTTCCCCTGCTGCACTCCAATGCCAATATTAAGGCCACTAATTCTGTTCCTTGTGCTGAGTAACCTGATGGCAGTAGTATGCTTGTCACGACCTCTCTGGTCCCATCTCCTCTCAGTCTCACTAAGGCTGTCCCAGTATGTCTTTCCCAATCTGTCTGGTCAATTATTGAGGACCCATCAGTATAGTGCACATCTCCCAGCCTCAAGTGAATCCTCGTGTTCCTTGTGAGTGTCACTGAATTCTTCTAAGTTCACTGTGCAGTCATGTGCATAGTCACCCTCCTTTAAAATGTCGGCAATACATGTAGCTGGGTTGACAAGTCTGCATCTCACTACTTTGAGAGCTTGATTGAATAGTAACACCTCGTACCCTGATGCTCTTTGTGTTGTCAGTGTGCTCTTTGGCCTTTCCAGTATTACAAAGAGAGCATGCTCCACGTAAAGAGTGGTGCTGCATCCCATGGTAATACTGGCTGATTTGTCCACTGTGAATGCGGCTTCAGCCAGTGCTCATTTGCATGGATAGTGTCTTCTCATTACTGGGTTTAGTTTCCCACTGTAATATACTAGTGGTTTGTGCCCTATGATAGTCTTCTGTGTCAGTACTGTTGTCATTACTACCCCATCGGAGTTCGAGAACAGAAAGAATTCCTTTTGATAATCTGGGATCCCTAATACTGTTGCTGTGCATAGTGCTTCCTTCAGCTCATTAAATGCTTCAGTCATTTCTGTTGTCCATCGTACTGTCTTCTTCCCGCTCTGTGCTAATATTAAGTGCACTTAATAAGGGTCTGGTGTATGTGCTGTAGTCAAATACCCATGCTGTGCTGTAATTACATGGTCACATGAACTGCTGCACTTCTCTGACTGTTGGGGGTTTTGCTGTCTTACATATTGTCTCTGCTCTCTCTGGCTTCACCCGTCGGCCATTTTGGGAGATCATCTGCCCAATGCATAGCACTTCTGTCTGTCAATATTGTAGTTTGCCCTTGTCCACTTTGTATCCCTTGTCTGCTAACGCTGTCAGCGTGTTTACTGAGTCATTTCTGCACTGTTCTTCTCTCTTGCTACAGACCAATATGTCATCTACATACTGTATGGCAGTGCTCTTCATCTGTACATTGCCTAGGTTCATCTGAAGGGCCCTATGGAATATGGAAGGTGATTCACAGTACCCTCAAGGAAGTCTTGTATGTTTCCACTTCTTATTTCTATGTAGAAATTAATTCAAGTCTTGTGTGTCTGGGTGTAGTGGTATCGAGAAGAAAGCATTTTTCAAATCTATTGCCATGAAGTAGGCAGATTCCGTTGCAATGCTGCACGCAATTGTCGCTGGATTCAGATCTAAAGGATAATCTGCTTCTACAATATGTTTTAGAGGGCTCAAGTCCTGTATAAAATGCCATGACCACCCTGTCGCCTTTTTGACTGGGTACACAGTCGTGTTGCATGGTGATTCTGATGACACTAGGATGCCTTGCTTCACTAGTGCTGCAATGGTTTCATAGATACCTTTGGCCGCCTCTCTTGAAAGTGGATATTGTTTAACTTGTGGTAAAATTGCTCCTGAATTTAGCTCGAGAAAGTTGGCACTGCCTTCAGCACCATCGCCATTCTCTGTTGTACCTCTCTGTAATGTATCCTCACCCAATATGTGATGCTCATTTCGAACATAATTTCATGATCTGATGATCTGCTGTCCTTGAATAGTTCTTCATTTGTGACCGTGGTCAACCTGTACCCTTCAGCTATGGTGATCACTGCTCACCATGGTCGCCCTCTGTCATCTATTCCATGTACTGCTATCCAATCGTCTCCCACAATTACTGCCTCTAATTCTAGTGGCACTATCGCCCCTTCCTCTTCATTTAATGGTATCTGTGGCCTGAATAAGTACTCATTTGGAAGGCGTCACATCTTCCTCATCCACTGGTACCCCCTTCTGCACCCTTTGTCCATAATAGGCTTGGGTGCATTCCCTCACATTGTGAAGATGTATCCCTGGTGTGGAGCACACTATCCCATTGTCAGTGAATTATATGGTCATGTTGAGTTTGTTCATAACGTCTTTCCCAGCATATTGCAACCAAAAAAGTGATGGGTGGAAGGTTTTGAATTAATCTGAACCACTGGCAATGTTCTGGCAACCTTCCACCCCTCTACCCCCTGTTTTGTAGCCCTTCTGCGTCATTGCGAAAGGGGTCCAGCCATATGCAAATCAATCTGGTACTGTCACCAATGGTAGCAGCCTAGCCCGAACTGCTAGGCAAGGTCCCCTCTCCATGGAAACACAAGCAACCCCAGACATGTCACAGCCTTGTTGGGCCTCCTCAGTGAGGTGGAGCCTGGTTCCCTATGGCACAGAGAGCAAGGGACCCAAGTCTGTAATGGGTTGGCAGGCGAAAAACAAGGATCTGGAGTGTTGGCCAGAGCAATGCCAGTGGTTAAGATTCATTCTAAACCTTCCAGCCATCACCTCTTTGTTTCTACTTTGTCACCCCAAGTGGGACAGGCATGCCCAGATGTGGGTCCTGTGCCTGCTGGGCCTAGAGGCCCAAGCTGCTCCTCACTGATGAGGTCCAAAAAGGTCAAAACATGTTTGCGGATGTTTGTGGTCTCATGCAGAAGGGATGTGGCCTAGCAGTTCGGGCTGGACTGCCCCTTTTGAGGTTGGACCAAGCCTGATTTGCATATGGTCTTTCCCCTTGCTTACAGTGCTCCCCTGTCCACCTGACATGGCAGGTGAAGAACAATGGTCTGGAGGGTTGCCCAGAGCAATCCCAGTGGTTAAGATTAATTCTAAACCTTCCAGCCATCACCTCTTTGTTTTTGCATTGTCTCCCCAGTATATTAACAGCTGTGTGTCAGGAATAAAGTATGGATAAGGATAGATTGTGCTCCCCCATAGAATGTGTAATATTGTCTGTAAAAGGAGCCACTTCCGTTACTCCAGAGAATCCTTGAGCATTCATTGCATTGCCTAACAAACTATGTTTCCCCTCCCGGATGCAGGATTTAGTCACCCTGTGTGTACGAGAAAAGATAACATTTTGTCAACTATCATCATCCCTATCTGTGGTTCCTCCGCAGGATTTGGGTGTAGGATGGAACACATCAAGTTTGTCTGTGTGCTGTCCTATTGAGGGTATAAGGACACTCCGTTCCCTAGGAATGGGTTGCCCCCCACTACGGTGAACCCCCAGATTCCTAATGGTAGTCATTGTCAAGAAGTCTGTGCGTGCTACTGTCCCGTCATTCGGTTGTGTGCTATTCTGTATCTGCGGTATCTGCTATTCTGTGTATACGTGCTATTTGTTACCCTGCATCTGTGGTGCTTGCGGATACTGCCGCATATGCACTTACATTTGTGGTGCCTGTGCCATGGGCTGGTGTGTCTGCAGGTATGCGTTTGGTGCCTGTCCCTGTTCTGGCATCTGGTCCTGTGTTTGGTACTCTCCTGTTTCCCTTGGTATGCTGCTTGGTATTGCATTCCCCCCATTATGTGGCATCGCCCTGCTTCTGCACACTTTTGAGATGTGTCCTATCTGTCCGCACACCCAGCATTGGGGTGGCTCTCTCCCTTGTCCTTGGAACCCCCCAGAAACCCCTCCTAGGCCATGCTGCTTATACTGCCCATATCCTCCAAACCCCGCTGGAAATCCCCCTTGGTTGTGATGTATCTGTGGCAATTTGCTAATGGTGAACCATTGTGCACCATGTCCTGGGTGGTACTCCTGGGTACCCTGCCCTACTCCATAAATCATCAAGGGCTTCCCGAATATTGCCACTAGTAGTAGTCCCTTTACGTCCCCCACTGCTAATTTCTGTCCCTCTGTCATCTTTTCCATTTCGTATATCCATTTCCCCACACCTGCAGTTAAGGAGGGCAGCCTACACCTCGTTTTCCTCGTATATGTGTTTCCATGGTATATATTGAGGTCACCCTCCTCCCTTTTCCAGTAGAGGCAACTGTGTGAACCCAAACTCCCCATTTCATTCTCATGCCAGCCTGTTCTGCCTGTCATGTCTGTCACTGTCTTAATGTCAGTGCATGCCTTTTCTGGCTCCCCCTTCTGTCACCCTGGGAGATCATGGGAGATCCCTAAGCCTCTGCACATATGTGATCAAGTCGTCTATGCTGCATAATGTGTCTCTTAACTGCTGTGATCGATAGTCCTTGTCTCCCTTAGACCCCCTGTTTCATTTCCTACTTCCAAGGTCACACTTTTGTCTGCACTTTTCCCCGATGACTTAAGCTTCGGTTGCCCGCTTCCCTCATCCTTAATTCCCCCTGCGTCTCTGTCTGAGTGGGTGTCCATATCGCTGCCAAAGGTTTCCACAAAGCTAAGCCTCCTAGACGTCATGTCTGCACTGGACTTTCCTGCAAAGTCAATGAGGTCCTCACTATCCCTTTCCTCGAAGGACCCCATGTCCATTCGGCCCAATGAAGTGGCAGCCCTGTCCTGTGTGGTAGTGCTGTCTGGCTCAGTTCAACTACTTCCTCACATTTTGTTGTCTTGTATGCTCATTCCCCACTTTGTTCTTATGTCTCTTATTGCTCACTCCTCCTCCTCCTTGCATTTGTGCTCTCTTGCAAGTCGCTCTATTTCCCACTTTCTCTGCTCCCTCTTCACTAAAACGTGCTCTCCCTTCTCATCTTCTTCCCTTGGTCATTCTATCTCAGTGAAATCCCTCCTCCTTCTCTCTCGCTGCTTGCGCTCCTTCTCTTCCTCTCTTTGCTTGTCCCTACACACTCTTTTGCGTCCCTCCTCTTCTTCTTTCTCCTTTCTCCCTATTTCTTCCATTATTTCTGGCCAGAATTTTGCTTCTCTACTCCCCTTAAGGCCTTCCATTTCTTTGGTCACCCCCGCTGCTTCTCTAGTTGTCTTCCCATCTAGCTTCAGGAGGATTTACCCTCCTACCCATTCGTTTGAGGCTATGCCCCCTAAACCCATTCTTAGTGTTTGTCTGCGCCTCACTGCATGCTCCTTTTCTGCTCTCCATCTGTTCAACCCCTTTCTGCCCCTTCTCCTTGGTATATGGTGGAGGTCAAATACTGGGTGTTTGTACCCTTCTTCTGGCTTTAGCTCCCGTAGTGGGTATAGTTCCTACTCGTCTTCTGTATCCCCTTCTGTTTTGCTCACCGGAGAAGGTGGGGGAGCAGAAGGTAGGAATGGCCCCGGTGTCTCCCGTTGGCTCAGCATTCATTTATGCCTCACTACGTCCCCTTCTTCCTCCTGGAACATCCTCCAAAGTTCAAATATCGCCATTCAGTTGGCTAATTTCTTTCCCTTAAAAGTCTCCTGTAAGTATGTTAGTAGTGGTTGCTGCACATTTTTGGAGAAACCTCTGGATTGTGGCCATGGCTTAATCAATTTACCCTCTGTGCTTTTCATCCATTCCTCGCTATATTTACACATCTTGTCCTTATTGCATGGAAGGGTCTTACACAAGTGTTGTAGGGGCATGTCCCCACGCACTTCCCTTGGTACATTGCTCTTATACTTACTTGACCTCACGTTGAGGCTTCTGATACTCCGCTGTTACACAAGCAGAATAAAATGACAGTTCTTACAATTATTCTCGTGCCTCCCTGGCCCCAAAACAACCTGTCAGGCGTGCTCCGCACACCGCCCTTCTGTAAATCTCTGCCGCCTCAGGCAAGGCCACCAATATTGCACATGCACCTTCTGTGCACCGCCACTGGACAACCTCCTCTGTCAATCTTACATTTCTCAACACCATTTCCACACCACCTCGTGCTCTCAAAGTCTTATGGACAGACCTAATGGGTGAGGTCATCAACACACTGAGCAAGGTAGTGCTAAAGATCACTTACAGTGCTCCCAATGCTAAGGTCCCGCAACACAAACGTTTATAAAACCCAAATTGAACCCACAGCTGTCTTCCTGCCTCCTAACAGGGAATACCAATATTCTTTGTATTCAATCTGTATCTGCAGCATGGCCTTGCAAATAAAACATCTCCTCGAGACTTAACGAGACAAACACCTTTCACAAACTAGACAAGCTCCCTTTGCTAAATCTTGCATACGATACCATCATCTATGACCCGAGATAAAATGCCCAACCCACAGGGAATCCGAGATTCACACAACTTCTGTCATCCATGCCCTTAAGTCAATAGTCTAGGTTGTTCACCAGAACCTTTTTTTTTTTTTTTTAAATGTATTTTTATTTTATCTCAACCAAACAACATTACAACGAAACATAAATAAAACACTTCAAACAACAAAGCCAAACGAACAAAAAGTAAGGCACTGCAATCCCCATCCCTCCCCCCTATGAGCCTGTAGAGTGTTCACCATCAGTGTCCGTTCCGTGCGGTGGGGCCTCATCGCTCTCAAGTCCAGCCGAGGCCGATCCCGCACAAAACAGTTCGGCTAACAACAACTTCCATGCCATGAGAGAGCCTATTTCTTCCCCATCGCCTGCCATACTGCCATCTTGCCACGCTGTCGTTTCAGCATCCGCCCATTTTTGGAGATCCCGCCACCAGACCTCCACTCGCGGCTTGTGACATTTCTTCCACTCCATGGCTATCCTACGTTTGGCAAGCACATAGGCCAGATCTTTAAGTTTATCAACATGCCGAAGCTTACGCGCCCTGGGATACCCTCCCAGCAGACAAGCCCACGCCGAATCCACCTTAAGTGTAATACCCCTTCCTGCCAGCCTCTGCGCCACTTCACCCCAATAAGTTGCGATCACTGGGCACGCCCAGAACATATGTATCATGTCCGCATTCTCTTCGTTACACTTGGGGCACGCCTGGCGCCCACTACCTAGGAATTTGGAAATTCTGAGGGGGGTCATATATGCCCTGTGCGTAATATAGAGCTGTATCTGCTTGAACCTGGCGTTCCTCGATACCTTTTTATGGTACCCCAGGGCGCGTTCCCACATCCCATCCGACATCGGAGCCCCCACCTCTGCATCCCACTCCAGTCTCAGGTACCCTAAATCCTTCCCAACCTTTGTCATCAACATCTCGTACAACCTAGAGACCTCGTGTCCGCCCTCTGATGCGTCATACATCGTCTCCAGCGTGGCATCCGGTTCATCGGCCAAAGTAGTTTCGGGCCACGTGCTCCGGACCTCCCGGGCCACCCTGTGATATGTTACATATTGACCCCTGTGTAGTCCCGACCCTGCCTCCAGTTCATCGAACTCCATCAGGGTCCCCTCCTGCCAGATGTCGCCCATTGTAATCAATCCCACTGACTCCCAATACGTCCGGATAATAGTTCTCAGCTGCCCGTCCTCCTTTGCCAGGGCGATCAGAGGGAACTGCGGCATACACGGCGCGGGGTCACCCATCATCCGACAGGCACGCCGCCATATGTTTCTGCCAAGGGCCAGCATCTTAGGACGCTCTCTCATCCATGAGCCAGTCACCCAAATCACCTCCCGCAGATAGAAGGGGGAACAGTCTTTCCCTAGCAGCCTATGTTCGGGGGTCTCTTCATCTGAAAGCCACCTGGCCACATATTGCAGTTGCGCCGCGATATAATAGGCCTCAAAGTTCGGCAGCTTCACGCCACCTTTCTCGTAAGAGTTCTGCAATTTCCATAATGCGACCCTGTTGCGCGTGCCGTGCCACAGGAAATTCCTACACACGCTATGCAACCTGGCGAAAAACTTCCTAGGTATCATATGCGGGATGTTATTAAAATAATGCAGGAGCCTGGGCAACACCACCATTTTAAGCATAGCTCCGCGACCCATCATTGCTAAAGGCAATCTTTCCCAGAACCTCATGCACCTCTCAATCTTTCCCACAGCTAGTTCGGTATTATGCTTGTGTTCTTCCTCGGTCGTGTGATACACGTCAATGCCCAAGTACCGGAAGGAGCTCGTTGCCCACGGAATCCGCAGCACCGGCAACCTCTCTGCCGGTATCCCCTCATAACTGCCCAGTGGGAATAATACGGATTTCTGAGGGTTAACCGCTATGCCGGACAACCAGGCGTACCTCTCCAATACCTCCAAGATATACTGCAAGTTCTCTTCCGGGTGTTTCAGGTATAACAGCATATCGTCTGCATACAGGGATATAAGATGACACTCTCCTCCCACCTCTATGCCCACCGGCTCATACTGCTGCCGGAGGTAAACTGCTAAGGGTTCGAGGGCCAGTATGTACAACATTGGAGACCAAGGACATCCCTGCCTGGTACCTCTGCCTAACTGCCATCTGTCTGACACTACTGCACCCGTACGGACCCTAGCCAAAGGCGCACTATATAATAGCTCGGCCCACCTCATGTAGCATGGTCCCAGTCCGAACCGCCCCAAAGCCGCCAGGAGCCATGGCCATCGGACGGAGTCGAACGCTTTAACCGCGTCCAGCGCCACTATTGCCATTTCGCTGTCGTCACTGCCCCCCTTTTCCACCACCCTGTGAAGGCGCCTGTGATTGTGGGTAATATTCCTGTTTGGGACATAGCCCGTCTGGTCAGGATGGATCAGCTTGCCTATTACCCTCCGCATTCTGGCCGCCAGGACAGCTGTTAGGATCTTGCTGTCCTGGTTCAGCATCGACAGGGGTCGGTAGGAGCCACAATCATGTCCCGGTTTATTGGGTTTGGGGAGCGGTACTATAATCGCCTCCCTGAGTGATTCCGGCAACCGCCCCACCTCGAACGCTTCATGAAACATCTCCAGCATGGGCGGGAGCACCTCCTCCCCATATGCTTTATAAAATTCACTGGGGAACCCATCCGCTCCTGGGGCCTTGCAAGTGGGTAGCTGCCGCACAATCTCCTGCAGCTCCTCCAGAGTGATCGGAGCATCCATCTCCTCTCGCTCTTCGTCACTTATCTTGGGCAGGCCTATGTCTTCAAGTACTACTTCTATATCCTCCCGGCTTCCCCCCTCTCGATCCTCATATAATGCTTGATAATATTCTGCGAACGCTCCATTCACCCCTTCCTGGGTGTTCTGTTCCACTCCCTTTTCAGTGATAACTGACCGGATCGGGGATCTTGGGGTCTCGCTCTTATACAGCCAAGCAAGAAGTCTGCCCGTCTTGTCTCCCCCGGCATGCAACCTCTCAATGTACTTCTTGTAATTCAGGTTACAAAGCCTGTCCCAATGTTCTGCGCACCTCTGTTGCAGTTTAATGACCTCCTCCATGTCCGTCCCCCCCTCCCCCAGCTCTCTCTCCAACTCAGTCTCGGCTCTACGCAGATCTGCCAGGACTCCTCCCATTAGTCCTTTGGATTTAGCAATGGCAACCCCCCTCATTACAACCTTAAAGGCCTCCCACAAAGTACCAGCCGACTTGACGCTGCCTGTGTTCGTTTCAAAATAAGCAACAATCTCCTCCCTCACTTCTTCTCTGAAGACTGGATCCCTGAGCGCTTCCGCCCTGAGGCGCCATGTTGGAATACGCGCACGTGGGGGACAAAGCTGCCAACGCATGACCAGGGGCGAGTGGTCCGAAAGGACTCTCGCCCTGTAGTCTATCTGGTCACACTCCGCGACTATGTCCGGAGTGGCGAAAAAGTAATCCAGCCTTGTGTGTAACTGGTGCGGGGCCGAGTAATGTGAATATTGCCTCACGCCAGGGTGTCTCGTCCTCCACACATCTGCCAGGCCAAGGTCTACCAGCAGCGCCTGCAGTACCCTAGCCGCCGGGCTGGGCCTGTCCACCCTGTCGTCTGACCTGTCCTCCTTGGGGTCTAGTACACAATTAAAGTCCCCTCCCCAAATCACAGGCCCCCCCCATCCCCTCGCCCAGTCTAGTGGTCAGTGTCCTGAAATATGTCGCCGTGTCACGGTTGGGGGCATAGGTATTTATAACGCACACTACTTTATTTTCCACAAGCCCCCTTACCATGACCAGCCTCCCATCAGCCTCCACAACCTCCCCAAGTAGCTTAAACGGGATATGTGGTGCAACCCAAATCAGCACACCTCTAGCATAGGCAGAATATGTGGATCCAACTACCGTCCCTCTCCACTTTCTCCCCACCAGTTCCAACTTATCCCGTGTCAGATGTGTCTCCTGTAACAGGGCGATATCTATCCTTTGTCTTTTTAGGTACAACATGACCTTGTTACGCTTAAGATAGCTGTTAAGACCTCTAACGTTCCACGTTAGTATCCTAAGGTCCCCCATGACGCATTCGTAGCTCCCATCCCTCACCCAGGACCACTCGCCTCCCCCCTACCGCAAGGGCCCCCATCACCAGTTTCTCTCCCAGGCTCATATAAAAACTGACCCACCCCACCCCCCTAACCCCCTTAACCCAACCAACTGCCCAGCTCCATCCCTGGATCTCAGGCATCCCTGTGTTCGGTTCTCTCTGGAACCCAAGTAGAGAACCCGACAGGGTGTCACCCCACACACAGTGACTAAACTAAACTCAAACTGGGGTACAAGGACCAGCCCTCGGAGGCTCCCCTCCCGCACTTCCGTATCCGCGCACACGGACCATGTTTCAAAGTCCTAACGCATACACTACCAAACAGAGTCATCCCGACTATATTCCAGTCCCAATGTTCATAGCCCAACCGGGCCCGCAGCATCACTTATCTCTTCCCGTTCCATCCACCGTCCGCTCATCTGGCTCCTGAGGACAGTTTTGTGCATCGAGCCATTCCATGGCCTCCTCCGGAGTGTCAAAGAACAGCATCTTAGTCTTGAAGAAAACCTTCAATCTGGCCGGGTAAAGCAGCATATACTTGTACCCTGCTGCCCGCAATCGCCTCTTGACTGCCCCAAAGTTCATGCGACTGCGCTGCACTTGCAAGGTGTAATCGGGGTAAGCAGTAATGGTCGCCTCTCCTCGCCGTATGGTGCCCCCCTTACGAAAGTGCTCAAGGATCCTTTCCCGATCCCGATAATTGAGGATCTTGGCGATCACAGGCCTAGGTGGGTTCCCCGGCGGTGGTCTTCTACTCAAGGCTCTGTGCGCCCTCTCCACCGCAAACCCCTGCGACAGGGCTCCCCCAGTGATCTCCTGCAGCAGCAAGTTCTCAATAAACTCCGTGGGATTCTGGCCTTCAGCCCCCTCCGGCAGGCCCACGATGCGAACGTTGTTTCTCCGGGCACGTCCTTCCGCCTCTTCAGCCCTACTTTCCAAGTTGCCCACCCGCTGCACCAGGGCATGGATATCGCGTTTATGTGCAGTGCAGTCCGCTACAGTAGGGCTCATCTCCTTTTCCAAAGTTTCCGTGCGCTCAGCCAGGGCTCGCACATCCTGCCTCAGGAGGTTCACGTCCTCCTGCACCGCTCCAACCTGTAGTTCCAACGCGGTTTTCAATTCGACCACAGCAAGTTGGAGCCTGGTCTCCCACGTCGCCTTCAGATCCGCGATCGCAGCGAGAACCTCCTGGTTCGCACCACCGGCGGCCATCTCCTTGGTCTGAGCCTTATCCTTGCTTCTGGCACCCTCCAGGCCAGGCGACGTCTTGGCGTATTCGTCGAGCGTGGGCTGTTTATTCTTCGCCCTCAGAGGCTTGTTCGACATGTCTCCAGTCAGGAGCGTCCCTCCGGTCGCGCCCCGGTCCCAACCAGGGAGGCACTGTGCCCATACACCACGACTCTGTTGAGAGTCTCAGCTCGCCCAGCAGTCTCAGGCACCGCTGTTATCCGGCGCTCCCCCCAGGTGGGCAGGGTCGCGCTGCCCCCTTCGTACCGCTGAGAGGGCGCACGTATGTTGTGGTCCCGATCTACCGCTCCTTTGTCCCCTCGTCAAGCGGCGGCGGCCATTTTGTCATCCGCCGAGGTTTGGCCGCCAGTGCTTCATTCGGCTCTTAAGTGTCCGTGCGCACTACGGACCCATATAAAAATGTGTCCTCGCGTGCAGCCGGACTTCATGTACACAGTCGTCCAATTTTCGCCAAATCACAGCGGTCCTTGCGCGGTATCAGTCGGATTATGTACGGATCAGCGGGAGCTCCCGTACAAGCACGTCCTTTCACATGGCTACCAAGCCACGCCCCCCTCCCAGAACCTTTTACCTCAAGACCGAATGGTCCTTAACTACAAAACATGGCATCTACCTCTTCTCCTTTCCCTACTATGCTTGACAGTACTCAACGCTACTTGTCAATACTGAACAATACTCCAAAGATACTTAACAATACTCAGTACCACCCTTGCACCCCCATTACTTTCCCACTCCCCTTAGTTGCTGTGTGGCTGAGTCAATACTTACACTCCGTGATCTGCTGATGCTGCTCGGCTACCGGGTCTCCCAAAACTGCCACACCACCCTTCAGGTCTGCTGGACTGCTCACAGTTCACAGGCAGTATATTTCCAAGCTGGCTCCTGATGGACTTTGCAAAGGGTGCACTTTCCCTGTCTTCTCGGGTCCCGCGAGGTGCCCCGCAGCCCTATGGACACTGTGCCAGGAGAGGCGGCTTCGTGCTGAATGGGCGTAGTCAACCGATCCTCTACTACCTACTTATTAGAGAGGATACAGTATGTCAGAGGTATGGGGATTGCTACAAGCGCACACATTCAGCTCCAAAGGGCTCAACAACCCTATCTCCAGATCAAATGGAGGAATCAGCCAAGGGCAAGTTAGAACTGTCGTTTATTACAAAAACTGACAGTGATCATACAGGACGTTCACAAATCTCCAGATTCTCCAACTCCAAAAAAAGTGTCTCCCCATATTAATGCAGAATTGCGTCAGCTCCTGGGCCCTCACCCAAAAATCAATCACTCAGTTTTATTGGGTGCTCATAATGGTAGACCATATAGATGGCCCATATACATCTTATTCTACTGGTCCTTCTATGTCAGGTGGCTGGCCTGCCCCGTCCCCAAGAAACTATCTATGACATTGTTGAGGGTTGCAGGATTACAATTGGGCCTTGCCCCCTGCCACCCACCCCTGGATTTCTGTCCCCTGATTGGCTGGAACTGGTCTCCTCAGGCCTGGGACTCAGTTCGGTCTTCAGCCCTCTGTGCACCTCTTCAACGTGATGTGAAACGACTATGTGTTCACAATGTATCTGGTAGAAACACCACCTTTGCCCATGGGAGTCTCTCCACGTTGCAACATTGTTGACTTATTCATGTTTCACTTTCCACTTGGGTTGCTGAGAACTGTTCGTCTTCCCACTGTGGGTGAATACCCATTGTCTAGCTCAGCCGCATCACATGGTTGTGGACCACCAAATTGAGCTCTCTGTGTCTGCAATTATGAGGATGTATTCTGTTTTTCTGCAGCTGGCCCCTTGTCGTTTGAAGTTTGGAATGTTTTGGTTATCTCTGACCTTGGCTGTGAACTCTGGCCTTCCTGCTCAGTGCAGCCTGGTTCTGCTCCCCTTCGTCTCTTGTCCTGTGGCTAGAGGCCTTATGTGATTTTCATTTGACTTATAATAGGATTTCTACACACTTATATTGTGCTATAGATCCTATAGGTTAGTCGTACTTGGACATTCCAGGCTCCTTATATCATCCTGTAGTTCCATAGGGTTAGTTGCCATAAGCACCAAGCTTGCCCTGCATCTCTTTGTTGCCTTGCGTTCAGTGTTTCTGCTCTGTGCTAATGAGAAAATAATAAAAGCATTTGACAGTATGTATGTGTATCTGTCCTTTATCTACAGAGCTGTGTAAACATGTTCTTCATGTATACGAGTGTGTGTTCGTGTAAAGCTGTGTATGGTTGCGAGTGTTCTTCATGACTATCGCGGCTATGTCATGGTGTCACTAATGATGTCAGCACAGTGGTTTCTCTGCATTTAGTCAATGCTGTCCATTATTATGGCATTTGGATCCATGATCACTGTTGAGGCACCTGTATCCATATAGACACACACTGGATAAGGTTGGAATGGCTGTCTGAGAGAATATCTCTATGCATACATGTCAGTCATTGGTGCTCGTGGGGGTTGTACGAATAACGAGTGGTTCTGTGCATTCTTGACTCTTCGGGCCGTCGTGTTCATAGGGATGAAGGGGGAATTCCTGGGTCCTTCTCTTCAGATACTAATGTAAAAACTGATAAAGGTAAAGTTCCTAGTCGAAACCAGAGATACAAAGAACACTTTAAGGGCAGGCAAACTATATCTAGATAAGCCTTGAACCCACACTCCAATCTTGATTCCAGATAATCTGGGGCCAGGTTCTGGGAGGCCACATCCACAATAACATTTTCCAAAACTCTCTGGGTCATACAGGCTTTCAACTGCTTGATGTCATGGATAGAAAGGGCACGAGGATTTTCCCAGAGGTAGCCCCTATCCAAATTAAAAAATATTTCCTTCACATGCGCAAGCCATTTAAGACTACTTCCTCCCACTAAACTCATGATATGCATTAACCCTTCACAATGTTTTACCAACTCCCCTGAATTCCATACCTTAAGCCAATATAAAACAGGGTTGGGTGAGGTTTGGGTTATTACTGTTAAAAGGTTAAGTTGTTAATGAAGCATGGCAGAGGGTGCGCTAACGGGAAGCAATACTAATTTTTTGAGAAATGTGTTCTCACAAACACTTAGCTTACTTAAGGTAGTATGGCCCCACAATTCTGTGCCAGACAGGGCAGCTGGTAATTCTTGCTTCTTCAACAAGCCAAGGGCCGGTGATATTGCACCACTACAATGGCTGCAGAAAAACGTAAAAATGCTGCAACTGTACATCTCCAAAGTGAGTACTGACCTGGTGAGTTGTGCACCCCACACACGGTTATTTTGAAAACGCACACCCAAATAATCATAGTGTGTAACTTGCTCAATAACAGTATCGCCAGCAATTAAAGTAATAGCTCTCTTTTTGGAAAAGGGGGACTTGAACACCATCACTTTTGATTTCTTTTAATTTAGGTTTAAACAGAGGGACATGCACTTAATCTGGAAAATACGCAGTGCCATTCTAAGGCCAGCTGGGGAGATGGCAAGTAACACTGCCTTTATCTGCATAGAAGAGTGCAGGGATTTTGTCAGAAGCCAATATTGAGGGGTCCAGGTACCCTTTCCTTAACGCATCAATCATTTCTTGAATGTAGATGCTAAAAAGGAGGGGTGTCAGGACACAACCATGCCTGGCGACCATACAGACGACAAACTCCTTTGTTGTCTCACCATCCAACCCATAATGAACTCTAGCCTTGTTGCTGGAATACAGGGCAGAGATAATAGAGACCAGATCAATAAGGGCATGGCTTGATAGCATGACTTGCCATTAGACCTCTCCAGAGACTGAGTCAAAAGTGGTCTTAAAATTTAAAAATGCTGCATAGAGGCACATTTTAATTAATTCTGCGTATGTTTGAATCAGCAGATGTAACAAAAAGCAATGATTCAAAGTACCTTTATTCTGCCGAAACCCAGCTTGGAGGTTGCTAATCACCTTCCCGCCATTCGCCCAATCCTGTAGATGTGATAGTAACAGTTTGTCAAAAAGCTTTACTGCACTGTCCAAGAGGGAGATTGAACGGTAGGTAATTTGTTGGAAGTTCCTTACCCCATTTTTATTAATGGGAACTATAATAGTTTTTCTCCATGAAATAGGCATCTCGCCACCGGCCAGAACCGCGTTGAATACTTTGCAAAGGACAGAAGCCCAAATCATTAATTCATCTTTGAAACGGTCTTCTGGGATCAAATCTGGTCCAGCAGCGTTATGATCTTTCAGTGATTTAATGGCAATAGCTACTTCACGAACATAAAACAACAAGATTGGTGCTTAGAGATAAGCTCATGGCGGCCAAAATGTGGCCCTGTATGTGCCCAGCTCCATATGAGCTAGAAAAGTGACTCAACCAAGTGTCTTCCCCTATTAAACCATTTTCCAAAAGAGGGCCACATCTCCTCACCTCAAAGCGTTGTCTAATAGAGATCATTTCTCATTAACAAATTTCCTTTTTTCTCTATAATTAACTCCTTGTAATTGGATCTTAATCTGCGTAAAATGGATTTATCCACTGCCTCAAATTGTTTTGTATGCTCTTCAATTTTCCGTTTAGCTCTGCAGCAGTCAATATCATACCACTTTGGTTTATATATTACCTGCTTCTTAATTTGTCTAGGGCTGTCGGAAATTAGTGGAATAAGGTTTGTGTTTAACATCAGGTATTCTTCCTGGATACGTCTGTATAAGTCTATCACTTGTCTGCCCATCACAGATGCTAAATTACCTAATAGTGTGTGCATAAATATCAGGTTTATTTACTTGATTTAGCACCTTTGCCCATTTGATAAATTTGCACGCATGTCTCTGGAGTTCCAAGGAGTGAAAACAAGGAGACACTCTAGCATTGACAGTCACCCTTGATTTGCTTACAATTTCAAACTCCAAGGGATAGTGGTCGGTCTCCAACCGGTGACCAACTCTAAAGTCCCCCAGCCTTGCCCAATCCTCCCCAGAAATCAGCAAATAATCTATTAGCGTAGTACCATTGTGGCTGTGAAATGTATTCTTTGCGGGCTGATCCTTGGCCCATCTCCCGTTACTAGATCTCAAATTGATATCGGCTAGAGTACAAGCTGCATCTATCACCAAACGATGAGTTCAAGGAGGGACTGGGGCATTTAAGGAAGGAATTTTCCAAGCCATTTCCCAATCCTTGCATAAGTCCACATGCTTATTTAGTGGCTTAAACTGCAAGTAAAAATCACCGACCACAAGAGTAAAGCTAAACTGGGAGGATGAAGAATTCATATCAGTCACTATATCTTGTAGATGAACCAAGGTTGACAGTCCCAAAGTGGGTCTGTTTTGAATGTTAAAAACATACATCAAATCATTGTTTGTCAACCAAATTAAAAGCAGCTGCAGGTCAGTAGAACTGGTATCCTAAACTTCAATCCTCCAACCTAGAGCAATGTCCACCTACGCCAGGAGGCCACCGCTCGGTCTACCGCGGGCAACTTTTATAACTGCTATATGAAAAGTCTGGTATCCCTGGAGAAAAACAGGATGTACAGCTCATGTTTCTTGCAATATTATAATTTGGAAACCACTAATATGGGAACACCAACTGGGGGTCCTCCACCAATCCCTTCACCACAGCTATGTACCAAGAAATCATTTTGCAACCATTTTTGGGTTCAACAGTCTGTTAAGAAACCCCTCTCAGTCACTCCACTGAATCTAGATTTGAAGTAAACACATTTGTTCCTCTCTTGAAGTTGTGACCAACATAGTTAGGCACAAATGGACGTACATAAGGACCGGTAACACGGCTGTTAACAGATAAACAATCTCCCGTTATAATTAGCCGTTTGAAAAATTCAAATGACCTGATACCAATTATTTATGCCTCTGAAGGATGGGCTCTAAGTTCAATCGATAAGACACCATCGAATACATTTTGCGACACCCGCACACACAGATATAATTGTAATTTAAGTTAGGAACAGGGCCTCTAGTGCAATTGAACAATATCATTTTTGATGATGGAAAGACAATATTAGGGATCCAGAAAATACATTTATTTTTTAGGGTTTCCATATCCTCACAAACATTCAAAGGGAGCTTTGGGACATTAATCATCAGTGCGCATGGGCTAATGGCTCCCTCACCGTTTCTACAAGGGACAGTTTGAGTGTTATTCTGGCTGTCATCATGTGAGGGATCAGCCCTCCATTAAGAGCTGAACTCATCCGCAACAGAGGTGAGGCAGTGAGTTGGTCTCTGCTCTTCTGATTGCTATTTGGACCCTTATCAGAATTCACCTGAACATCGGAGCTTTAACAATAGAGGTGGGGATGGAAGCAAGTTGAGCACTACATCTGGATACCTTAGCAGGGGGGTCGACAAATGAGTCGCCCAATCTCGCTGCCAACACAACCAGCCTGTACTTAATAGTTTTAAGTTCAGTTACCAAACAAGAGAGTTGATCAACAATAGCAACAAATGGAGCCTCTTGGAAAGAGACTAGGGCTGACTCCCCAGTTACGCATACAAGGTTGCTATTACCACCAGGTGGAAGTTCTGTCTCAAAAAGGCTGGTCTGTATACTCAACCCACATGTTGAGGGAGGCCTACCATAGGGAGCCAAACCCCTCTTCTTCTTCGGTGGTGCTGCTCTAAGAGGCTTTCTTCATGTTTTACGGCCCACAATTTGCCAAGTTTGCTCCTTATCAAGAGAAGGGTCAGGAGAATCAGTAGCCAAAGTGCAGTTAAACAAGGGCTCATAATGACTTAGTAAAGGGAGCGAGCATGTGACCAAATGATCTTTAGCCTGACGGCTATATCCCTCGTGCTCCTTGGACGCAGACAATGGTGGAATATTAACATCACAGACGGCGACAGGGGTAGTAGACCCAAGGGAACGGGGGGAGCAAATAATAACTGACTCTGGATACATTTCAACCATATCAGGAACATGCACCCCTGCAACCATATAGTTGCTATTCAACTGAAAAAGAAAGATTCTCTGGCCCTCTTGATTAGATTTCTTGGCTACCTCAAATTGCTCCAAGTGGTCTTGCTTGGTAATACTTGGTCCATTACTAACTGCGCTAGAATCACAAAATTAAATCAGATCATCACATTCTGAGGCAACGCAATTCGAGCCAACAGATTATGTTCTTAGACTTTGTTAACAAGGGAACATAGTATTCACTCTTTTTACGGGGTTTCAATCCATCCAAATCATACAATAAGTCCTTAATTTCTGATATTGATAAAATAACATCAGAAATCGGTTTGAGCATGGACAAGATTTTGTTTTGTCTGCCGTCCCCAACAGTTAAGCTCTCGGCTCTCCTTTTCACCATTGCCTTTGCCTTTATTACCTATGGCACCTTATTCGCTCCTCAGCCACAACCGAGGGATTCTGTCCATGCAAGTCCAGCAAGTCCAAGCAAGTACCTGAGGGCTACTCAAGAGCTGCCAGTGTCCCAAAATCCCAAAGGAAACTCCAGCGGAACACTCGTAGGATGCCTCCTGGAATGGCGTAAAGGGATGCAGTGACACTCCAATGCATCGCAGAAGGGAAAAGCAAGCACTGAAACTGAGGGTGGATGCACTCGGCTCCCGCATTACTCGCTGTGTGGAAGTGAACAGGTAGGAAAGCGAGAACAAGGACAGGCGGAAGAAATCATCTCCCCATGAAGCACATTGCAGGGAAGACTGGATGAGGGCTGAATCTGGCAATAGTATACAAAGTGCCTTCTATGCAGGTAATAAGCAGCCGTCTCAACCTAAATTATAGAAATATAGAAAAACTTCTAAGAAGTAAAATGCAACTGCAACAGCGAGCATTGATATTAGCTTAACCCAGTTTAAGCATCTTGGCAGAACATGCATTTAGCTCATAAAGACAGACCTACTACTAAGTCTGCAGCCCGCTGCCAACTACCCAGACTGCAGAGACTGCCCTTGTCTGCCTTTTGCCACGGGATCACAGAGGGTAGTGATTTTATGGAGAACAAGGTGGAAAAGAAAATAGTGGCTCCTCCTCTTCCTCCAACAAGCCGGGGTTGACTTCAGAGACTGCCCTTGTCCGCCCTTCTCCAGCTATCTGGGAGTCCCAAATCTACGTGCTACTGCATTTTACTGCCTACTGTTGCAACCCCATTTAGGCACTTCTCCTGCTATCCAGTTGTCTCAAATCTAGGTGCTACTGTATTTCACTGTCTACTTTGGTACCCCCCTTTTAGGTGTGCCCCCCCTCTATCCAGGTGTCCCAAAACCCGCTCTGCCCCCACCTTAAATGCGCCTTCCCCTGACCAGGTGCCCCAAGGCCAAGTGGGCACACATCTAGTGTTCTACCCCAGTTGGACGTGCCCCCCTCTACTCAGTCACATAATCCACAGGTTAGACACCATGCCACACACTGGTCAAATTAGAGACGTATGCTGGTGCACCAGTAGGCCT
This sequence comes from Ambystoma mexicanum, assembly GCF_040938575.1. NCBI lineage: Eukaryota > Metazoa > Chordata > Amphibia > Caudata > Ambystomatidae > Ambystoma > Ambystoma mexicanum. Next base: position 285,746,505 of record NC_090932.1, on the reverse strand, counting down.
GACGAGACCCACAACACCCTAACCCAGAAATCCCCAATGCACAGCCCATCATCCCAACTCTCCACCTCGACTCGCAGCCCCCTGCCCACCCTCCAAAACCCCAATGCATATATCCCCCTTACCTGTTCAACCCTCCTCTCCCCCATCTGCTACACCCTCCATATAGATCTCCCTCCGCTTAATCAAGAGCGCTAAGATGGAGATTGGGAGTTGAAAATATTGACCCTGGGACATACTGGACTGCCCAGCGATGCAGGTAAAACAAACTTTCCACCCCAACCCCCCACTAGCTACTCACTTGCGTCCCCTGCTTGCACCTCTAACGAACAACATAGCACCCCCAACTCGCTCTTCCCTTCTCTTAGCGCAGCAAGAGCAGCTCTGGCCAACACCCCAGCATCCACACCCTCCCCCCACTCTCACCCACATCCCATGGGCTGCCATAAAGTCAAGGAAAGGCCCAGACAAAGGCCACCTCAGGCCCCTCCTAGCATCAACCATTCTCCAACCCAGATCCCAAACCTTTCCACCTCACTATAGGGTCCAAACCTCCCCTCCAGCACCCAACTCAGTCCTTGCCCTATTTCCCCTCTTCGCCCATTCCCCCTGGTGCACCTTCATCTTCCCACGCCTCCTCCCCAAACACTCCACCAGCCACCCCTCTGCCCTTACCCACCCTGACCGACCCCTTTACGAGCCCATTGCACACAAGACCTTCCTGGCTTCAACCTTACTGTTCAGAACAAATTGCTTAACCAATCCCTATGTGACTCCTTATCAGAACACTCCCAAAATGTCCCTATCGACAGACACTCCACCATCATCTCTAAATTGGAAAACAATTAGATACAAACCTTCACCTCTTTCTCTCCATTATCAAACCAGGAGTTCCTCTAGCTTCTAGCACAAACAACTATGCCATGATACCCTGAGGAACCCTGCCATCCCACCCTCCCAAAAAACATCATAGCTTAACCTGTGGAGACAGTATCGCAAGCTCAATCCTCAACCACTCCCTAACCACTGGAACCTTCCTGGAAGCCTTTAAAACCTCCTAGATCAAACCCCTCCTGCAAAAACCTACACTCAACCCACTCCTGCCCAGAACTACCGATCAATCTCCAACACCCGCTTCATGGCCAAACTCATGGACCAGACAGCATACAAGCAGGTTTGCCTTATCACTGAATCCAACAACCTCCTGGACCATGCACAATCTGTTTTCACACAGCTCCAAGGAACAGAATCCTCACTAGTGTCTGTCTGGGATGACTTAAAAAGAACAGCTGATGCAGAAGGCTACGCTGTACTCATCCTTCTTGATCTCTCTGGTGCCTTCGAAACCATCGATCACACCATCTTCTTAGACAGGCTACACTCATTAGGAAACAAAGACACTGCTCTCTTTTGGATCTCCTCTTTCATCTCTAATTGCTCACAAATCATGCTCCTCCACCCGTTCACCTCCACCTTACGACCAGTAACAGAAGTGGTCTCAAAAGCAGCATCCCTATTTCCCCTGCTTTTCAACATCTATCTAAACCCTCTGCCCACACTCATCCACTCCCACAATCTTACCTGCCAAAACTACACAGATGACACCTAGATCATCCTTAAAATCCCAAAATCGCCAGGCACCCACTGTCCAGATCTCGCATCATGCCTCTCAGATATTGACTACTGGATGGTGCCCACCACCTCATCCTCAATCCTGGGTAAACTGAAATCCTTGTCTGCTGGAAAACAGCGCTCCTCCCGCAACCAATTCTTTGGTCGCAATAAGGAAACTGCAAAGAATTCTGCAGTGCACCTGCTTATTAACCTACCTCCCAGAGAACACATCAGCCTTACACTAAGAGTCCTCCATTGGTTCCCTATTGGTCAACATACTACATTTAAAGCCATGTGCATCACCCACCGGGCCATCCACAACACCGGCACAGAATTCCCTAAAGACTAAGTCATTTGCTACCATTCCTCAAGACCTATCAGATCTCGCACAGCATCTCTCCTAGTTGTCCCACATTAGAACTCCTCCAGACTGGGCAGATACTCTTTCTCCATCCAAGCGCAGATCAGCTGCAACTCCCTACTCCTGCACATTTGCAATATTGACAATCACCTGGCATTCAGAAAGGCACTCAAAACCTGGCTTTTCTATCCCTCCTCTTGAAACCCTGTCACACTCTACACTCTCAATAGGTACACAGAATCACTGACCCAAACACAAAAACACTTCTACCCGCCAATACCCCACAGATGCGGCAGCGTTCCCAGAGGCACACTGTAAAAAAACGATTGTCCCCCCCATCCCCTGTACCTCTGGGCCCCTCTCCCACTGTTCAGATTTTTAGTTCCAGGGAGACCACAGACAGTGAGACCAGCCAGTTGCATTGGACCAAGTAAAAGAAAACTGCTGTCGAACTCCATCCAAGCATACAGTATGTATACCTTACACCATGTCTGTGAACACAGGCCACAGGCAGGGCCACCCATCCATGCACCCTAGAATGCAGCTATGGTTATGCTATTTCGGTCTAGCCACACACATAGCCGTCCACACTGAAACCCCTGACGTACCTCATCACCTATGCTATTAGTATACAGAGACAACTAATGAAAAAGATTCGGTCTAGCTGGGCACACATCAAATCTTCTGCACTAGCACCCTATCATAAACCTCCAACAGCACCCATCCACGTGCCTGATCGCCGGGCTGCTTACTGGAGCCTAGCCAGCCCACCTAAGCCCTAACCTGGCATAAATGCGCCCATGCATCTTTTAATTTAAACTCTTAAAACCTCCAACACATGGACTGCGGTCACCGAGGGCGATCCAACCACAAAGTGCATTGAGGCCATACAAATGGGGAAAGCGCGCCATATAAATGACAAATATAATACAGTACAATACAATACATATAAGAGAGCAATCTCTGTAGAGCGAGAAGGATGAAAGCCAGACTGAAGAGGTGGAAAATGTGAGCAAAGATTTAAATAGCGAGTTACCAGAGCATAAGCTGCCCACTCGAGGATTTTTGAAAGGAATGGCAGGAGGAAGCAGAGGGAGTGAAAGCTGAAAGGGGATTTGCCACTTTAGATGTAAATTAGTTGGTTAAATCGGAGGATGAAAGAGATGAAAAATCAGATGGATCAGGAGGTTTAGAAGACAAGATATTGTGAAGAAGTTGATAGAAACAACGCAGGTGACAAGAGAGAGAAAATGTAAGTTCTGAAAAATAGCATTGTTTTGCAGTGAGTAGAGCATAGTCAAAAGAATGTAAATATGAAAGCGCAGTAAGATCAGAAACATGTTTCTAGGGTTGTTCCGCTTTACACAGACAGCGGTGTAGAGAAATAAGGTCAGAAGAAAGTAAAGGCTGAGAAGTTTTACAAGGAGGAGAAAAAGGGAGCAATAGAGAGACTGAGTCAAGTACGGATAGCAAAGAAGAATGCACAATGCTCGTGTCCGGAGAAAGGGATGAGACATTTGGAAGTGATGGAAGAGAATAATACAAAGAGGAAAGAAAAGATACAGAATCAAAGGAAGAACGATTTAGACATTTAATTCCAGCAAGGATAAAATGCAGTGAACAGCCCTCATGTAGTCTATTGCGACAACTAGTTCCTGGGCACTGCAGAGTGCAGTATGCTAATTAAGGAGTCTACCTATCAAATGAGTGTGATGCCTTCAATCAAATATTCTGATTTATATTTATTCTCGCTATTTGCATATGGCGTACTGTGGTGCTTCATATCTGGATTTTCCAGCAGCATTCTCTGCTTGAAGGTGGTATCTTTTAGCAGGAGCTGATAGATTTAGGCTATACAAATTTACATGAACATGGTAAAGGTAGAAATGTCATAATACAGATGTCATTGGGGTAATCATTCAAGGACGGGCATTAAAGATTTCTTTCTTTTATGCATGGGGTATAAAATCTTTAGGAAGTGATACGTCTTTCTCACAAACATACTTTATTTTACATTTCTAGCACACATATTTCATGTTTTGCTGGACATTATGTGAATGATTCCTAGAATTGGAAAAATGCATGCAGTCAAATATGAGACTTTTCTGCCATCCCTATCATAAGGAAGTTGGTGTTTTATTTTGCGCTCCCCTAATCGTTAACAGTGTCTTTGTTTTTCACCTTTTGAAAAAGTTGTTGAGGCTATCCTAGCTGTTGGTATAGTGCTTTTCCAAAAATCCCACTTCTTCTCATTAGCACTTGCCACATTTATTGGATGTCAGAGAATCTGTTATACTGCAGTGCTTATTTGCTTCTTTACTTTACTTTTATTTAAAGCATTTTTAGAGCACACCACCTCGGACCCGTGAGTCTTAGGGCGCGGAATCTGTGATCTGATTAATGTATGTTGTAATACCTCGGTAGCACTTCTATTCAATTTAACTGTTCCATATAACTGTGATAAATAGCCACTGTTCCTCAATATGCGGCACTACCTGTTCAAATATGTGATTTAATGTAGCTGTTTATGTGGCATTGAAATACAGCAACTCCCATGAGCAACCTCTCCAGCAACTGTTTGGAGGGTATTAGAAAATTAAACACAGAGAGTAATGGTCTGCACTTGTTTGGTGCGATCAGTTTACACGTTTGCTTACATTACATTCAACAATGCATCCGTCTGTACTCCATACTAGACCCTGAAATGAACACAGGGAATTGCCATCTACTGTCAAGACTACAATCCCCACATCCAAAGTATAACAAAGTTACACCAAAAGACACTGCTTATTGCAGCTTCCAATGACAGCCTGATCAAAATTCACTCCAGGCTAGAGGCCCAGATACACAATTATTTACTCCTAGGATTTATTCAAGTCATCCTCTGCACTGTGTTACTCAATTCTAAATTTTCAGAACTCTCCCAACTTAAACGTTTGATACCATCATCAACAAAACAGCTCTTCTACCTCACTGAGAAAAAGCAAACTTTAGATGACTGGAAATACTTGAGTCTATGATTGACAGTGCTGTGTTTGGACAGCCTAAAAGCTGAGCTGCCGCTGATGTGCATTTCTCTACACCAGAGCTGCGGTCGACAGACCATAAAACACCTCTGCCATGGGCCATCATGTTGATCAATGGAACAGTACACCTCACTCTCCATTAGAACCACATGTTTTTTAAGGCACTGCCCATAACTTATTACTAAAAGTGCAGGTCTTCCAAAGAAACAAGTAGTGCAAGTTTTCACAAGAATTTAAAACTTGACTTATCTCACAAACGACAAGCTTCATATTAACTTTCACTGAAACTGTAGGTGGAGGTTTGAGAACATTATTAAAAGTATCACGTTCAACTGCTTTTACCTGGGAAAGGTGGAAACACGTATGGACCTCCTAAGTCTTAAGCAAATACAGCCAAGAAAAACATGATTAGTAAGCTGATCCACCAAGAAGCACCATAAAAAGAAAGTTAAAGTTTAACCACCAAAATGTGAGAAGGCATACCTCATGCATACAATACAACCACACTTATCGATGGCAGAATGAGCAGGCATAGATCTCTTACAATCCTCTGCAAGTCTCATATCTTCCTTAAAGTTTGTAGCAGCCCTAAATTCCCTTGGGTTCCTTGTAATTGCATCTTAAGTATTTGCAGCTCTTGCACATATTTTTCTGAAGGAGGACAGGAATGCTGGGAGAAATAATAGCATAAACAACCCATATGTGCATATAACAGGAATATATTTTTTTAAAATATTTGACTCCGAAAGTCATGGCTACCGGTCTCATATCCCCATTTATACAATCCCACCCCACAATTCTGGGAATGGAATAGACAGTGTGCTTTTCAAAACTCAAATGTTATTTAAAATAATAAGGTAACTTCAACAAAGGTGCGCACCAGTTCTACCCTAGAAATCACCACAATTAGATCAATACCAAAATCAAATACAAAACAAAATGAATGTACCTGCCTCTATGAATCTCACTATTATCAGTCCTCAGAAGCATTGTTTTTCATTCTATAGAGATATTGTACTGTACAAATTCTGAGCATTATAAATACTCCTATGAATACTTTGATCTCAAACACAATTTTGCTTCACTGCTAACATTGCTGCTTCTTGACTAGTGCATGCATATTTACGTGGAAACTTTTAAAACCACTTTTTAGAATACTAGTTCTTTTCCAGTATCAAGCCAAAGGTGGTATTGGAGAAAGTTACTTGAACAAATAACATGTAAAGTACCTGGACATTCAATTTTACTCCTCTATTCAGATGTGAGGTAGTGGATGTATTGGCCATGTCCAGGTCATTTAATGTAGACAATGATCAACTTAATTTGGCTGTTGCATGTTAGAATTGGAAGTAATGCTCTCAATTATGTGTTTACCCTGTTCTGAACCCACATGTATACTGTAATAGTAGTAGTAGTAAAATGTATTTGCTAAGTGCAATGTCTCTGGGTGACCATTGTCAATGTGCTAAGCAAAACATTAAGCATGGATACAAAACATTACACCAACAATCAAAACAAACTATATACATATCAAGACTAGAACCACAACCACGGTTTACAGAAACAATGGGTCCCCAAATTAAAATTCTGTGTTCTCAAAATAAGTAAGTGAAGCTTTCTCAGAAATTGTGTGCGCGACTTTCAGTAAGTATGAGTATTTTACTTTCTGTCTATACCTGTGTATGTGTGTGAATTTGAATACAGCTAAGTATTCAGCTTTAAATTCACTTGTGTGTTAGGGTATACTGTTTTCAATCTATTTGTGTGTTCAACTTTCAATCTATGGATGCATGCACAGCATTTCGTGTGTCTGCATGTAGTTTTCATCCTTCATGTGTTTTGAGGTGGAGTTGTAGTAACCTTCTCTATTAACATGTACAGTGTGAAATCCCCCCTGTGCTTCCACATTACATATGAGCTCATTTGAGCATTTAAAGACAAGGGACTGCACACATCTATGGCCTCCACTGGCTACATTAATGCACAATATCATCAAAGACAATAGTATTTTGCAACGACACTATGGCCCAAAATGACTCTACACCAGCTTAAGCCACAAATTGTTTTAACTGGTTCTTAATTTTACAAAAACAGTTCTGCATTGAAGTGGCAACATAATACATTCAGTTTTAAATTGTGTTTCTCAATACAAAGTGCATTGGCTTTAATGAAGTATCTCACTTTGTGTCCCACGTCACTGGGAGGACACAGGGCATTTTGAAATATCAGAACCTTTGTTCCTGTTCTTAAATGGCATTGCCTATTGGAATTCCCTAGAATGCCCAGCCATTTATATTACCATATTTACCCTGGCCAAACTATAAGGACAGTTTGCAGTAGATTTGGTTTAATTTACCCTCTGAAACGTTATTTCTGATTTTGGAGAATCAGTTGGGGACTCAGTCAGTCTGGAACCATTACTTCAACACACCCTCTTTACAGGTGGCTATCTGGACACCAATTTGCCAACATGTATTGGCCATCCTTCTCTCTGTGGACTGGTCTCTAATCTGCCTTGAGTCAGTCCTTAAAATATCAGCCCTCTTCTCCCATCTGCAGTTTTTTTCTTAATGTTCATCTCCCCATATTCCATCATTAATTAATTAATGTTTTATAATGCGCTTAATACTGGAGACCAGTCCCTAAGCGGGTGACCAGGATTCAAACCTGTGTTGCTTTTCTCTATTTTGCTTCCAAGGCACACGCGTTGTCCTTGAGCTATCCTCCCAGCCCAATAATCACAATCCTCTATGTTCTGTTTGCATGCAATTATATATCTTTCTGACTCCTCCCCTGCCCTGTGACTAGGTGTGGTTTTTTAGTCACATGATATCCAGAAAAGAATGGGGCGAATCACTCCTAATATTGCAATGTCAATTTCGTTTTGGGCCATATTTCTTTAAATAAGCCATCATAATAGAATATATATCACTGTAACCCAAATGTCAGTGTGCACAATTAGACACTTGAATGATCAACCTGTGATCACATTTGGAGAAGTTACTTGTTTTTGCAATTTTTTGCCTTTTCTTAACATGGCACATGATATATTATTTTCCATAATTTTGAAGATATCACTCCTAGCTGCACACTTTAAACAATGTTCTGTCGATCCAAGCTTGCGTTACGACACAGGGATTACTTTAACCCCTTAAATGCTGAGCTCTATGCAAGTCTATGCAAATAGGACAAACAGACTCAATCTTAGAACTTACGGGTTAATGATTAAAAATTTGATTTAAGATTTACTTCATGCTACTATCTAATCATGTTACTAGTCTGGAGTCGCTGACTTTTTTCTGCAAATGGCAGTGATGGTGCATTCCATACATACACTATTTTCTGACTATCAATGTGTCTTAAGGTAGAATGACTTTTTCCTGGTCATACAATCCAATAACCTTTCCCTTGACCTGTGCTAAGGAAGCTTTTTTATGGGAAGCCTGGTCTTTGATAAATTGTGACAAGCCCTTTGCAGCTGAGAGCCTAAATCCATTTGGTGACATTGTCAGTGGGTTTATTTTATACACTTCTGAATCAGCTTAAACAGATCCCCATGGCATTTGTATGTGCTCTTCATGTTTTGCTACTGTGACTTCCTGATTTGGGAAAGGTCTGTGAAGTGGAATATTGAAAGAATTTCCAGTTTGCCTTTAAGTAGTTTTGAACTCCCCCCTTCCATCACAAGACTCAGATAGGTCATTTCAAATCAAATGCAATGATTCTGAAATAAATATATGTATAGAAGAATTAAATGGAATTGTATCCCACGTTTGTCTTGGTAAAATGAAACATGCAAATCTAGTCACAGAAATTATACACTGCGATGCTTTACATAAGGCTGCTATAGGCCTTACATTTTACATTATTTAGTACTAGAAATTGCATAGTAAAGATAGCCATTGAATACAAATCTCATTTAAACTGGATATACATTTTCTCAGCAGAAGATATCCGAGTTATAAGGCTGTATGGATGGGCTCCTAATCACCTTAACCCAAAGCAGGCCCACCGCTTAAGGAACGAGTTAACTTTTGTATGCAAAGCAAGTTTATTGTACAATCATCTGGGGAGGCCCTAGATGACCCTGTAGAGTCAAACTAACCAGTCTCTCTGAACAACATATGTTGACACATTAAATACATTTTTGAAACAGTTCAAGCACCCCAATATATTTTATTACAATCCATCCCCATACATGATTGGGAAAAACCTACACAAAGAAATCTAATTGTTCTCCAATTCCTCCATTCGCATTGGTCACTGTTATTTTAACTGCCATTTTTAGATCATATTCATAGCATAACCCTTTTTAGGATTTGTCCGTGGCAGGTCATGACATCATGGAATGACCACAATTCATCAGACTCACTGATGAATAACCCAGTCGCTCTCACAAGGTCAAAAATAACCCCTTCCTATATTTTGTTTTGAAATGTATTACGAACAAACAGAAAAACTTAAATTATCTCAAAATACAAAGCTGATTAAACAAGGTCAATGCATTCACAGATGAACAACAGATTGCTGCATTCTTCTCAAAATGAAATTTAAATCAACAAAATCTATCACTCTTCTAAATGCATTATACTGAAGATATATCATCAAACAAAGAATGTCATGTTTCTCCTAACGTACACTGACAAAGTTTGTACATCTATTTGTGGATATAGATGACAGTTCTGTGTCACATCCAAGTAGTACCACATCAACAAAGCTACATTTTCTCAATGGGGTGCTTCCCGTTTATACCACACTACATGTTTTAGGCCGAACAGTCCCTTCATCAGGTGTAATTGTTATCTATTCTTGTAATCTATACAAGATATAAAATAAAGCATATCCATAAGCTTAATGCGTTGTCACTGCAATGTCAATTCTAATGATCCTCAAAGCCAGAGTACTCACTTTTCTGGTCTTGTACTGACCGGTCCGTTCATAAACTCCCAGAGTATATTAACCAATTTTATGAGCTCTAAGATATATTAATATAGTCTCACACTTTCTGCAGGTACCTCTCAATACATGTGTAACATGCGTTTAAACACTTCACTTTTCCCAATGTGTCCATAAAAGCTTACCTGCTTCAAGAAAGTTTGAATCCTGGATGTAAACTGTCTATCAGGTTCTGGATGCTGAGCAGATTCACATTCATCATGGCAGCTGCTTTTGGTACCCGTGCAGAACAGCATGGTAAAAGCATTTGACAATAGCAAGAGATAATATGGAAAAGACGTAAATAAGTAGTAGGAGTTATACCGCAAGGCTCATCCAGGACAGTCCAACCAAGGTTCATTTGTGATTCCTGCCTCATTCTCCATAATCACTCCGAGCACATGTAAGGCGGAAACAGTCTGAGGCAGGACTCATTCTCTGAATCAATCGGAGGCACAAACGTACAGCATGTGCTCCCTATCTTCTGTGGATATAGATGACAGTTCTGTGTCACATCCAAGTAGTACCACATCAACAAAGCTACATTTTCTCAATGGGGTGCTTCCCGTTTATACCACACTACATGTTTTAGGCCGAACAGTCCCTTCTTCAGGTGTAATTGTTATCTATTCTTGTAATCTATACAAGATATAAAATAAAGAATATCCATAAGCTTAATGCGTTGTCACTGCAATGTCAATTCTAATGATCCTCAAAGCCAGAGTACTCACTTTTCTGGTCTTGTACTGACCGGTCCGTTCATAAACTCCCAGAGTATATTAACCAATTTTATGAGCTCTAAGACATATTAATATAGTCTCACACTTTCTGCAGGTACCTCTCAATACATGTGTAACATGCGTTTAAACACTTCACTTTTCCCAATGTGTCCATAAAAGCTTACCTGCTTCAAGAAAGTTTGAATCCTGGATGTAAGCTGTCTACCAGGTTCTGGATGCTGAGCAGATTCACATTCATCATGGCAGCTGCTTTTGGTACCCGTGCAGAACAGCATGGTAAGAGCATTTGACAATAGCAAAAGATAATATGGAAAAGACGTAAATAATTAGTAGGAGTTTTACCGCAAGGCTCATCCAGGACAGTCCAACCAAGGTTCATTTGTGATTCCTGCCTCATTCTCCATAATCACTCCGAGCACATGTAAGGCGGAAACAGTCTGAAGCAGGACCCATTCTCTGAATCAATTGGAGGCACAAACGTACAGCATGTGCTTCCTATCTTCTGGCAGACCCCACTGTCCATAGGCTTATGCAGGTAAAGAATCCTATTTTGCAAGGTTACATGCCTCAGGTCTGGCAGTTCTTCTTTGATGGCACTGATCTCTGATTCAGACACATTAAAAATAGCAAGAGTTCATACCAGGTCACCTAACCCCACTTGGCATTTTCTGTGGCATGGACTCCCAGTGTCAGGAGGTCAGAGAAATAGTCTCCATGCGACAAACAGCCGGTACTGTTCAGGAATTAAATCTTTTGATGATGCTGCTGAGATCTTATTGGACCACTTGGTCCATCACAAAAGACCTTCCGTTCTCTGGTCAGATAGAGTCCTTGATATATCCATGTGGGGTGATACAAGGGACACAAGGGGCACAGGGTATTCAGGTGCACAGATGTGACTTTGGAAATCAGGCGGGCCAGGATAAAAATATTCTCGGAATGACAAGGACAGGGACATGTACCGATGTGAGACTGCACACGCCTCATTTGGCTGGAGGGAACTGCCTGTCGGCGTATGATCCACAAGTTCATCCAGAAAATATCCAGACGAGAATCTGCCAGATTGTGTGTGGCTGCATTTCCCATTTGGGCCAACAGGCACTATGCAATCACCCTTAAAATACAAAGAAAAAAGGGTAAGTGTCTGTATCTTAACATGTTTTCCTGGGTCCTTGAGCCAAGTCAGATGCTGTTGATAGTTTTGCCACACATTTCCACATTCTTGGTTTACCCGTGCCACACATTCTTCTGAGAATCCCTTCTTGCCTCCAGCTCTGCAACTTTTCACCCCGTGCTCCCATTGGTCATTGGAAATTATAGCCAAGTTTAAACTCAATTGGACTCTTTGCGTACACCAAACACCCTTTTGCTCTTTGCAATCTGGATGCTGTGACTGATTGCCCTCAAACTGTCCTTGGACAATGCACAAAGCTATATGCACTAGACACAGTGCATCTGCTAACTCTATTTCATTCAGGATAAACATCACCAGGACACCAGAAGCATGGGGGATGAGTGAGCAGATGTAGCAAAATCCTACAGATCTCTGTCTCCCAACCCTCCTCATGTGGCTGTACCATGCACTATCTGCTGCAAAACCATGTGCATCTACTATAGGGGCCACATTTATATTATCCTCATTATTCAGGAAATCAACATCAATATTCCTTTATGGCCTCAATAATATATCCTGAAATGTAATGAGACTGGATACATTTAAACCATTCACATGTATATTGTTTGCCATCTCTGAACATGATGACAAAAGAAACACAAATAACATATACACAATTATTCTAATATACATTATATAGTCAATGTTTTCTTCTCTTTAAGACAAGGAAATGCAACTCCTGAATTTCTATCTGCACCCCCGTTTACCACTGGAATGAACTGTGAATCCTTAGAGCATACCTAACCTTGAGCCTGCTCCTGTTCCAGTGGAGGGCTACCGGTATCTCTTCATATGTCGCTGATATGATCCCAGCTCTTTTTGCCCTCCATCTTCACAGCAATCAGAGTTGTGTGAACCACCCTGTGTGGCCCATGGAAACACTGCTTGTTCCAGCGGCATTCAAAGGTGTGGATGTAAATCCAGTCTCCATGCAGTAGTAGTTGCTTGTGCTTTTCATCGGCCTCCTTGCTGCTTCCTCTGGTAGACTCTTGGTGAGAAGACATAACTTGTGAAGATGTAATCTTGAGATTTTTGGTTAAAGGCCTAAGGTACTCCCTAAACTCCTCACCCAAGACCTCTGTGGTCTCAGTGTGTGCAGGTGAGAGTGGTGTGTTTAATCTATACCCATCATGATCTTGCGAGCGCTGAGTTGGTGCTCTTTCCATGGATGATTGAAACAACACCAAAGGCAGGCAGTGCAACCATGATTTCCTTAAATAATTGCACATCTTGGCCAGCCAGGACTTAAGGACCCAATTTAACCACTGCACAATTCTGTTGGCCTACGAGTGGTACACTGAACACAACCTGTGCTTTATTCCCAAGGGCAAAGTCATTTCTGAGACCAAGGCATTAAAAAAGTGGGTCCTATTGTCGGACTTCAAAACCTCACAAATTTCCCACCCTGGAAATACCTTCCTTACCAGAAATGTTCCTGACGACTTAGCATCTGGGTGTAAGCAGGAGTCAACCTCAAGCCACCAGGGAATGGACAAACTATTGCAATAAGGTACCGATAGTTATTACATTTCATAAGCATATCAACAAAATCTATATGGAGCTCTCAAAATGGCCCAGAGTGCCTAGAGAAAACTCCTCTTACTGATCTCATGGTGTTTCCAGGATAGAATTCCTTACAAATTATGCTGTTTCCTACAATTCTACTTAGCTGTTCCTGAAGGTTTGGCATTAACCATTAATCTTGGAGCTGTGCTGCTATTTGTCATTGAGAAGTGTGCAACGGGAAATGTAGTTGCTCTAGAGCCAAGGAGCATTTCTACAGGCATCACTACTTTCCCTGTCAGCTCCTGTCTCCACGGCAAATCCATGAGTGAGAGGGCACATCCTCTCTTTGGCCAAAGCTTCTGTTCCTCTTTTGGTGCTTTTCCTTAAATATCTATGGCCCTCATTACGATACTGGTGCTTAACCATGGCACTATTAGCACCATGGTTGGTGCCCGTATCGTAACGAGTCCGCCAATGTTCAATAGGGAATTACCACCCCATTAAAAGGTTGGCGGGGCGGTAATTCCTCATTGAACATTGGCCCTTCCCCATTCTCATTTTTGCCCCATATGGCTCAATGGGACTGGGGAAGGCGCTAAGTACGGTACTGCAAATTGCGGTACCGTACTTAGCACCAAGGTCCCTTTGCGGGTCCCTACTTTAACGGCTGGTCTAGACCAGCCGTTCAGGTCAGGTCCCACAAAGGGACTTCGTAGTAAGGAGCTAATGGGTTAACGGCGCTGCAGCCTTTTACGCGGCTGTTAACGTATTAGCGCCAGGGTCGTAATGAGGCCCAATGATTTGACGCACCAGGACTGCAGTATATGGAGCTAGAAACGGTACCTGCTGGGACACGGTTTCCATTTTCTGGGAATCTGTAAGTGGCAAATATGCAGCTTCTTTCGCCGCTCTGTCTGCAGCATCATTTTCAAGTGCTATTAAGTTAGTACGATTAGTGTGCACAGCACATTTTACAATCCCTAACTCTGTGGACATGGTTAACATTTCAATTTGTCTGGATGGCAGTGAAACATGCTGGACAGGGGTCCTGTCAGATCTCTTAAAGCCTCTTCTCTGCCACCTTGACAATCTTAAATGCACGGTTGAGATAACATGCACAGAGTCAGAATAAATAGTGATTATCTTCCATTTACCCATTTTTTACATCTTTATAAGTACCACTAGTTCCGCCCACTTGCGCCAAGTAATTTCTTCAGTCTGACCTGTTATTCCCCATCCACAAGGCCCACAATGTCTGCACCTGTGTGCCTCTCACCAGTGTCCTGATTGATGGTCGACGACCCATCAATAAAGAGTACATCACCTTCCTCCAAAGCATCCTCCTTAACAGTTGTCCTTTCTTACTCTTCTCCCTTATAGGTTGTGAAATCATGGACAATGTCATCAGGTTTCACTGGTTCAGCTTCAAATGTTGCAGGATTGACTAGGTGACACCATACAAGATGTATAGATGCATTCAATAAAATAGCCTCATACCTCGAGACTCTTTGGGTCCTCAAATTCAAAGTGGATTTTTTTAAGATCGCAAAAACTGCATGTTCCACGTACAATGTTGTTGAGCAACCTATGGTAATGATTGAAGACTTTTGAATAGCAAACGACCCTGCCGATAAAGCTTGCTTACAAGGGAACTGTCCCTGCATCACTGGGTCTAGGAGTCTGCTATAGTATACTAAAGATTTTCAGACCAGCAATGTTTTCTGGGTCAGGACCACTGTCATCACCTGCCCGTTCAAGTGAGAAAACAAATAAAATGCTTTCTTGTAATTCAGGGTCGCCAAGACCGGAGTATTACTGATCGCAGCCTTGAGTTCCCGGAAGCAAGTCACCCTTTCTTCAAACTGTTCTATCGGACCTTTCTACTTCTGTGCTTACTTAAATCCCTGCAGTAAAGGCCTCATGTAACTAGAGTAGTCAAAGATCCAAGATTTAAATAGTTACAGGGTCTCAAAAACTGCTGCATTTATATCACTGTGACTGGCTGAGGTGTATTCTGAAAGGTTGTGGCTCTCTTTGGTATTACGTTCCTTCCTGCAGGCGATATCACTTGCCCCAAATATACTACCTCTGCCTGTCGGTACTACAATTATTCTGTGTCCACTTTGTACCCTTTCTCCACAAGCAGGGTGAGGATTATTATTGAATCTCCTTGACACTGCTCTTCTGATATGCTACAGATAGAAAACTACATGTACTGCATTACTGTACGGGACCCATGCAAATTCCTCAAATCCATTTGAACCACCCTGTTAAAAACACTCAGAGGTTCACAATACCCCTGGAGCAACCTTGTTTTCTCAAATCTCTGACCACGATATGTGAACTATTTGAGGTACTGAGAATCGGGTTCTAAGGGGACAGAGAAAATGCATTTTTTAAACCAATCACTGTGAAGTGAGTTGCCCAATTAGGTATATTACAGGTAATGGTGGCAGGATTTGGTACCACCAGAAATTCTTCCTCAACAATATTATTGAGAGGGCGCAAATCCTGGACCACCCTCCAACTGAACCCCTTCACATTCTTCACAAGGTGTTAGGAAAACAATTCCTGCGGGTTCCTTATCTCATGCCCCAGATGTGTTCATTCCTGCTATCAAAACAGTACGTGCAGGAAGAAACAAGGTCGCCTTCCTACCTGCTTCACGAGCGATGGCCCAACGTGTGTTCCTCACCGCCAGGATGCGGCGCATGGAGCGCTGCAGGTTGCCATGGCAACTAGGTTACCGCAAGCACTGTTCCGTGCATGCCCGGCGTGGTTTCACGTCACGTGATGCTATGTAAGGAGACCCGAACTAGCCACGGTGCTCCTAATTGAGTATCTTCGCATTACTTGTTTTCGGAATTCCTGTGCTGTTCTTGGTTTATGGACTTGTCTTACGTTATTTGGATTCTCGAATTGTCTAACCCTTGTCTGCATTGTCGTGACCGTTTGGATTTGACCTTCTGCCTGCCCCTGGAGTGTTTTCTGATCTACGTTTTGTCTATGGTTTATGCCTGTTTGGAACTTCGACCCTCTGCCTTGCTCCCGGAATTTGCCTGCTGTTCTGGCTCACGCTATTGCATCCTTGGAACTGTATCCTATTGTCTGTTGATCTTTCTTTTGCTGGGTACTCTGTCAAGGTATTAGCCTGCCAACATTCTGTGGTTACCCTATTCTTTGATTATGTTTTCACCAAATCTCTGAGCCCTTCATATCCTGTTTCTTGCTGGGAATACTGCTGAACTAGGACTATCACAGCAAAACCTCTAGTGGAGGTTATTTGATGTAGTTTCCTTTCTATCTCCGAACTTCTGCTTTTCCCTGAACACCTACCTGGAACTGCCAAGCTCATACCCTGCATGGAGGATTCAAGTTCAACCCATCTTCTGGTCCATTAAAGGAGTACTACCTTTGTAGGCGTCCTCGTGTCGTCGTGTCCGGTGGTTCCCTGGGGACTAGAGACTGACCACCTTAGGGTTAGGCATCCTCGTGCCGTCGGTTTCTGTGACCCATCGGGAACTAGAGACTGGTCATGATTAGTATCCTCTCTGGGATTGTTTTCTCTACTCCTTTTGGACAAGAAGTACCTTACTCCATCTTCTGGGAGAACTGGTAAGTATAACCCACATTCCTGTAACCTGTTTCTCAACATTACCTCACGCAGCTTACCAGGTCTCAGTCTTTGGTTTCTGATTTCGTCTATTATTGTATTGTAGGAAATCTTTGATTATACAGAATCTACTTCCATTTAGGACCCATAGACTACCAACCTCACATACAGGTTAGTGCGTTCTCTTTTGGGTCTAGATTGATCTTGATCTCGTAATCTGACTACCATTGTGATGATAATTGGTCCATCATTCTTTAGATTTCGGTGATTTGTTCTGAAGTTGTCTCCTTGGGAGTCCTTGTGGAAATATCCAGTCCCGTGAGATCCAGTAGTATCCATCTTCTGGTCAATCTCTCTTCCGGTGTGTTTGCATTTGGCTATACACAGGCGTTATATTGTCTTGAGGAATTCCTCGGCTACACTACGTAGGCAAGAGCGGCGGATTCCTGACACAGGGTAGATGGGCGTGTTACTTGGGGACACAATACGTTCTGTTATGCCTTGCTTCAACAACGTCATAATGGTCTCATAAATCCCTTTGTCCACCTCTAGACATGGGGTACTGCTTATCCGGTGGTAATATTGCACCAGGTTTCAATTTTATCCACACTGCTCCAACACTCCTTTACAGCCCCACAGCATGCAAATTGCTAGTCCATAAATGGTCCGGCACCTTTTCCAAATCCTCCTTCCAATGGGGAAATGTATTTCTAATGATGAGCATGGTATGTGGTAATTCCCTTTGCTCTATCGCAATCTGGCAAGGCACTCCAACTCTGCCTTCGATGCCTATCCCATGCCGTGCATTGATTAATTAATTGATAAACCAGGAAGTTCTGCCTTTTTATCGACCCTAGACTTGACCAAGAGATATTGGCAGGTCCCTGTACATGGACCTGATAAAGAAAAGACAAAAGAGACATTTCAACCACCCCAGGACTATTCCAATTTAAAGTCCTCCCTTTTGGCCTGCATGGGGCCCAGCCACTTTTCCACGGTTTATGGACAGGATGTTACAGCCCTGTTCTGATTTCTGTGGGGCTTATATTGACCGCATGGTCATTTACAGAAAGACTTTGGAAAACCATCTCTTCAATCTGTGTACCATCATGAGAACCCTCAGAGAAGCTGGCTTAAATGCCAATCCATCTAAATGTAAGCTGGCCCAATCAGCCGTGAGATACCTCAGCTTCTTTGTAGGGAATGGCAGTGTCCAGCCCCAATGAGAAAACGTGAAAGCCGTATTAGATAACCCCATGCCTAACACTAAGAGAGATCTCATTCCTAGGATTGATTGGTTATTACCGTAGGTTAATTACTAATTTGTCAGATAAAACAGCTAGATTAACCGACAAATTAAAGAACGCTGAACCCCAGAAGCTTCATTGGACTGATGAGGATGACATGTGCCACACCACTTAAAACAAACCTTGGGCCAGAACTCAATCCTAAAGGTGGTAGATTTCTCAAAGGAGTTTGTTTATTTAATTTAAGGTGATATCATTTTTTACAACAGAAAAAAACTTTACACATACACCACAAATAAATCAATCAATACATCAAATTACATCAATTCATATCATCATATCTTTTCAACATTCATATATGCAAATTCATACATTTTTATCTGCTAAAAATAGAGTAAAATAAAATAAACTTAAAAAAACCTTAACCGGCCTAAAGCAAAAGTCAAATACATCTCAAATCAGTATCTGCCTACTAATACAACAAAACTGTAGAGCAGCAGAAAGACATTTCCAATCCTACCATAAGCATTCACTGCTCTTAGATCTCTTTCGTCCAAGGTTTGGGCAATCTAACTAGCAGTGTCTCCATCGAATCTTAAGAACATTTAGATGTTACAATGCACACTTATATTAGTGGACTTGTTCAGCTATGATCACATCGTTCAGTGGTGGCTTTTACCATGTAGGAATCACTCCTATATTCATGCGTTCCTCTGCTATCGTCCGCACTCTAAGCAATGTCAGTTGTAAGCTGGCATTAGGAGCATAGATACATAGGTGCCAGAACATAGTATTGTTTATATAATCTTAGTGATGGACAAATCGGCTATAATGCGTCATATATACTGTTCCCATTAAAGGGCATTGAGTTTGTATATGTTTTGCAGTCTTCAGCACCATGCAATTCTTACACATTCAACAGCCTCTTTCTGGTCTAGGTACTTGTCTTTCCTGACCAATTACTGCCAAAACCGGTAAGTGGTTAATACGAAGCAATAACATAAATCTCCTGAGCCTTTGCGATGGGCATAATATGAGATATTTTTGGGCACGTTTGAAAGTGTATGCCACATAATGAATGAACCTATAGGTTTTTAGTTTTTCTAAATGGGCCTTGTTGTTACACCAGTCCAATAGATCTATCCGCTTGCCCATGCTGCATTTCAAATTCTCATATTCAATTTCCCAGTGCGGGGTCCAACCAATTGCTTTGAAATGTGAGTTCATATTCTTAGTTGGCTCAACTTGTTTATTGCTTCATATATACTCACCCAGGCTGGCCAATAGTATGTTAGACCGACCATTTTGGATTTTGATATAAAGTTCTCCTCTCCTTTTTAGGACCAGAGATTTCAGAGATAGTAGTCCCAATTCCCATCTTAATATGGCAATTGGTATACGTTAGGGGAGTCCCAGCAATTTTCTCCAAAATTTACCCTGAATGATATTGAGTCAATCCAAATCCATGTTTGTTAATGCTTCAAGGCCATATATTACCATCAGTACCAGACATTGAATATACAACTGGTGTGCACCCCACAGCGAGTAGCCGTTTTGCCTTCTAGTGAATTGTGAGATTAAAGCAGTTAACTGGGCAGCCTTAATCGTTCGGAATTGTATGCAAGACAAATAACCCCCTTTTGGGACGAACTCTACTCCCAGATATTTCTAATATGGTGCATATTGTATCTCAACAGAGCTCACAATCATTCGTGGATGTGCAATCTCTCTTCTTGCGTTTGTGTTACAAATTGATGCCTCTCTCACAGAGTTAGGAGCAGTCTTATTACACATTTCTGATCGATTAGAACATCTTATCCTATTCACTAGTCCAAAACTCTTCTCTCGTGAAAAGAACTACTCTGTATTGGAGTCAGAGGCTCTTGCCATCAAGTGGGCAATCATCCATCTAAGATATTACCTTTTGGTGATGATGTTCACCCTTGTCACAGACCATTCGCCTTTAGTATGGATAAGCCAACAAAAGGACTCTAACCCTTGAGTCATGCAATGGTTCTTAGACCTGCAACCCTACTGTTTCACTGTGGAACACTGAAAATGCAAAGACCAAGGGACGTTGATTTCCATTCCCAGTTTCCCTGTGAAACAGATGCAGCAACATTGCTTAGGGGAAGGGTGTGTGAGAAACCAGAAGGTGTCTCAACCGCTAGTCCCTGCAGATCTCTCCCTCAAGTGGCCAGGGCACGGCCATCCCCTTTGGATCTGGACCCTGTGGGTGGACCAGTGCAGGAGGATCACCTGGGTGAGGGGTCCTTTGGGAGTGGGAGTGGGACACCAGATGATGAGATGCAGTATCATTTTCTTTCCTGTAACACTTTTACCCCATCCTACTCGATGAGATATTTAGAAACTCAACCCTCCCCCTTTTCCTGCACAAACACCTTTTCATGGACAGCCCGCACTGAGAGAAACAGACTCATACCTGAGCCATGTACCTGACATGTTCCAATACTATGGTCAGGCGAGGGGAGGCAATTATCGACAATCACTCACATCTGACTTCCATTACACTTCCTGTTAGGAAAGATTTCCATTTAGGTCTAATTTTCCCTCCAGTTGTGAACCCCCCAACTTTTTTCTGTTATCTGACCATCCTAACCTGACTTTTGCCAGTGGAGCACAACCTTCTGCTGCACTCCACTGGGTTTAGCTCACTTTTTTATGGAGAAACTGACATGCCCTTAAAGACAGACAATACTGGGAGACTTTGTTTCCCTTAGTCTTACATTTTGTTATTGGTTTTTAGCAACATGTTACCAGTGCACAAAGTACTTTACGGTACAGTGCACTGGGGTCTTCCTTTCATTTGTAAGGCCCTAGACACCCTCAAAGGATTTTTCAGTAGAAGTACAAATGTGCCTTGGACAGAGATTGTGGCAGCTGTTATTTATCATATATTTGCAACCCTTTTGTGAGTTTCATATCATGTCTACCGCATTTGGCAATAGACAGTGGCTTGGATCCTAAATGGCCATTCCACAAGGTCCTTTGTTCCGTCCTTTGGCCATCTTGTCCCCTTGCTTTCCCCAGGTTGAGCAGACCCAGGAACACCCTTATTGGGTCATGCAGATCCCCACACAAACCAAAGATTTTGTGGGCTTCTGCATGCCTTGTGTGTGTGCCTCTAGGAGGTGGGCTTGACTGTATAGTTCCAATACACATCCTGGGTGCCAGAGAGTCTGGTCCCCTCTGTTTCTAATCGAACTTTGAAGGTCGGCAAAGGTGCTTCGACCCATTACCATAGTGGGACCAAATATTCTCTGCACCTCCACCGTTACTGGAAAGCAAGCCTTCTCAAAGGTGTTCCTGGGCCAACCAGTGAACGGACCAGCTTGCACAGGACCTTTGCTCTGGAACCGCCACTGTCTCAAGTTGACACTTGAGACTTTGGAGATTGTAAGCACTGGGCATGAGAAACTCTCCATCTGAGTTTTCGTACACCTAGGCACCCCAAGTCTGAAATTAGAAGAGTACACCTGACCCCGAGTGCCCACGGTCAACTCGTTGCCCAGCCATGGTGACAAAATCCTGAGGGTGCACTGCTGTTGTGCCCCCCTGTGCCCTGAGATGAGCTGCAATGAATTTGAGTTGATCCCTTCATTGGGAGAGGAGAAATCACCACTGTGCCATCACCGAATCATCCCTGGAACTCAGCTGCTGAAAGTCGCAGAACCGCACAATTGCAGCATTTGAACTCGCAACCAAAATGGTCCGATTGCTGAAGTTTGGTCCGGAGTGTGCCTTGGGTCGGTGAGTACTGGCCTCTGGCACATCCATCAATTTTTACACACAAGTGTCCCCTGAGGGCTACTCCTCTTTATTGAGGTAGCCTGCAATACCGTCCTATTCCCTACTCTTGGATCTTGTTCTGACCTCTTGGTAAGACCCTCCTTGAATAGTGGGAACTTATTTTTCACTGCCTCACCCATCTTCCTAAGTCACTACAGCCGCTGCAAGTGACCCTGTTTTAATCGCACAATCACGTGTGTCTGCACCAAAGGTACTTTTGGGTGCAAGGCTCCAATCTTCTTAGGGATTAGACTGCCTCTTAGGGTTTAATAAGTGAAGGACTGCCTAAAGTATAATCACACTGTTTGCTCTCTTTCCTTACAGGTTGTGGACCTTTACTGTGTGCCATTCCTTTGATAACTGTATATATGTGTTATAGTAGTGTTGTATTGGTTTAGGATTTACTGCTAATATTTGCTTTGTGTTTGATTTGAAAGGCCTTTAATAAATGTATATGTATTTTTGATATACACCTGACTGAGAGTAATTTGTAGTGCCGTTTACTGTGTGTGATCATTGTGGGCTTTCAATCACCCTCACCCATCCTGAGATCTAGTCTTGACCGCCACCAATCCTACCTTGATTTGTCTGGCTTGTCCAGAAGGTTACCCAGTTCCAAGAAAACAAGCTGTGCTTCTGAACCTCTGCCCACCAGATCAGAGTTCAGAAATCCATCTTAACACTTCCCACACATATAAAAGGCAGAGCACGAGGGCACACTCTGAGTGAAGCAAAACACACATATTTACAGCAGTTTTGAGTTGGCAACTGAACGAGGGGAGAAAGATGGCCCGACACAAGAGGTTTGTGAGAGGGGCAACACTCTTGACTTTTTTGGTAGGAAGCTGTTGCTTTCAAGAAACCTTCAAGGCAGAAAATGTAAGACCAGGAAACCAGGCTGAAGAATCTTGCATTGTGTGTCAGAAGTTACCAAGGGTCCTCCTGCGTATCTGACCATGGTCAGGAGGAGCAGCAGACGCTGTGGCATCGTTCTTGGATCCAGGAACAAAGAAGCGACAGAGAACAACAAAGCTGGTGAGTCGGGGGAGACTGATGCCAGACCGGTCTGAGTTGAAGCCAAGGTTGCAAGCGGCGAGATTGTAAAATGAACGCTGGAACGGAAATTGTTAAACACGTGTGATGAAAGATGTGAGTGAAGCTAAATTGCTAGTGGATATTTGAACATTAGCAGGAAAGATACCATACCATTGGCAGAGTGGTATGGCACTGTGAATGTGCTAATTCGAAGGTCTCTGAATGTATCCTGACAAGAGAAAGGAAAGTAGAAGATTGATGTGAAGTGTAAATTGTGTGCAGTGAATTAAAGTGGTCCTGCGATGGTTAAAGAAAAACTCATCGCACATTCGAAAGTCTTCGATTCTGGTATCAAAAGGCATCTGAGCCCGGAAAAGGGGGATCCACAGTCTGAGCCCGAACAAGGGAGAACAAGTTGAGAACATTGTGGAAAAGAGGATCTGAGACCTGAGGAGGGGGATCCATGGTCTGAGCCCAAATAAGGGAGACCAAATTGTGAACATTGTAGAAAGGGATTCTGAGCCTGAAGGAGGGGGACCCATGGTCTGAGCCCAAAGGAGGGAGACCAGTCTTGAACTTGTGAAAGTGAAATTACTGACAAAGTAAAGGAACTTTTGTGTCTTGTTTCTTACATCAGGCCCTCTACAATAAGAGACTGTCATTGCAAGAGAGACTATTTGGCGGAAGGCCCTAATGCCTATGTGTTGAACTGTTACCTCCTGGCCAAGGAGCCAGAGCATGTGCGAAGCCCACATGTGCTGCCTTGCCCTTTGCTGAAAACGTGGGGAAGGGAAGCCAACTGCTCAACTATTCTGACATATCATTTCTTGAACACTTTCCTTTTGCATATATTGGTATCCCGCACCATTTCGTATTTAGGAATAAAGATTTGCAATATGTTTATCAGTTTAGGACTGCGTTATTATTATTTGATGGTCGTAGATGTTCCAATCTCTAGATTTAGATTTAGATTTAGATTTAGATTGGCGTTTTACCAACCCATTGAAGTTCAATAAACAACTTTGAACTCTGATCACCTGTGTCTGTCTTCACTGTTTGATACCATGCCTTCCTTAAAGTACCCGCCATGTCTGATCGCTAATTCCCAAACCCAAAGTCAACAAAACCAGTAGCCCATAAAGAAACAAAGTTGAATGTACAGGCACCTGCCTTATCGCTATGTAACTACAGCATGCATGCAAACACGCTGCTTCTCTTACCAGATACAACCTGCACTAGAGCTTACTATACCTTCCTCCATGAAAACAATTGACATTCAAAGCTTGCTCAAGAGGTCTCTGCACAAGCGATTCACCGGGGTAATTATAATTGTTCTTTTATAATGCACTTAATACCGGAGACCTGTTTCTAAGTGTGAGACCGGGATTCAAACCTGTGTTGCTATGCGTTGTCTTGCTTCCAAGAGAGACACTTTGCCCCTGAGGTATTTGCCCGGCCCTCCCGGCATATATGTGAAATACAAAATGAAGCAGATACATTTTGTGTACCTACCTTGATACGTACATCCTCAGTATAAGGAACCAACAGGGTAGCCTGAGAGAATCCATGTGTGTCTATCATTTTGCTTGACTAGCGGAACTCACCTTCCTTGATTCAGGATTTTGCATCCACTGTATCGACTAAGAATGAAAACATTCTGTCACCTACGTGAACACCTCTCTGGGGTTGCTCTTCTGGATCAGTGGTAACGGAAAGGACTTGTCACATCAGAAATCTCTGTGGGCTGCCCTACTCTTGGTGCAAATTAGCACCGGGGAGCAAAAAAGGACTCCCCAAAAACACTTGCTCCAGTGTAATAAGTGACCTTACCTTGGGGTAAAAAAAACTTCTCCCATGTCTGTATCAGTGCCTGTGCAGTCATGGTCAGTTGAATCGGATAGGTCTGTGCAGCCCTAACCGCTCAATTTTGTTCAGCCCCATCCCAGCTGCGATTGCACAGAGCCTGGGGCCTATTACATGGTTGGGTATTGCATTTGCTGAGCTCCTATGCCAAAATACTTTGGTCTGCTCCGGCATTCTCATGACACATGTACCAGCCTTCCACATATCCAACACTGAATCCCATAAAACCCTTCATCGTTATTTCCCATTGGCCTGTTAAACTGGTGCTCATTCCTCCAAACTCACCAAATGACCTGCTTCCTCGTGAAAATACTCCCCTATCCCTCAGAAACCTCTCATTTGCCTTGAACCGGAGGCATACCCATCCATTCAACCCTGTGTCATACCTGATTCATCATGCCCCATTTGTACCAATTGTCCCTGCTGTCCCTCCATGGAGCTGGTAATCATAGCCCCTTACAAACAGATTTTTGCAAGCTTTTTCTGAACAAGCTTAGCCTCTGCCTTTTGTGCCTGCTGTATACTTTAATTTTCTTTCTCTTGGCTCCTTTTACAAAAATGCAAAATATGTGCCTTAATTTCCGGCCAACTCTTGGCCTCCAACCCTATTACTTTACATAAATCATGCTGGAGTTCCACGGGAAGTCCCTTCTTTAGAATGTGATCAAATAATTGCCACATTCTTAGCCCACGTGTCTTCCATCTCTAACCTCCACATCTCCTTAATTAACTGTATGTGTGTGGTAGGATCATCATCCAATTTCATTGTTTAAGCTAAATTAGAATTTATATCCAGCGTATTGTGATACATAATCCTCAGGGCCCCCCATGCCTGTACCCTGCAATTATTAAACGCCGCTCTATCATGGAATTTGTATCCTACTGAAGTCCCAGATACCCCGCTCTCCTCCAAACCTCATCTGACAGTTCCCCCATTAGAGCCAAATAAGCTTTTTATATCCCCTATGGCCAACATGACACTGGCAGTGTGTTTCCATAATGCATAAATATTTCCCTACCTATGCAATGAGTGAAGGGATTGTCTTCATCACATTATTCCGGTGCATGTGTGACCACAGGAGATAATACGCCTTTCCCAAACCCTTCTGGAGCAACAGAAAGTGAGTTGCACCAGCTTTTATTGGGGGTTTCCCCCATCTCTCCCCTGCTACGGCCATGCAAGTACCACAGCGCATGCATGCTAAGACCCCATGATGTACTCTCTGATGCTGCTACTGGAGCAGCAGGTGGGGCTGCTACACCATGCTCTCCCTGCTCAACATGTGATTCACATTCCCCTTCAACTCCTCCTCCTGTTATCACATCCCCTGACACCTCTACAGGCACAGAAGCATAGTCAGCACTACCATAGGATGCCGACTCCCATTCTCCCTGCTCGAATCATGTACCAATGATAATATTCCTGTTCTCCAGGTCCACATTGACCTCTTTGATAATCAACTTATCCAACCTAACAAGAATGTGTCTATGCCTCCATCTAGCGTTCTTTACGTCCTTTGCCTTTCTATTAATTTCTTCCCGATCTTCATTTCTCTGTTACTGTAACTGCATTACCTCTTCTTCAGCAAGTCCCAGCACTTCTTCCATGTTTTCCTGCTCCTGTTCCCCTACTGCCATTCGCAGCCTGTCTTATATCCTATCGGAAAAAGGCATTCAGCCTCATCCTAAATCGGCCGGTCTGGTAAAAAAGTGACGGTATTAGTTGATACCGACTTCTTACTGGACCAGCCGACTATGGGTTTGCCGGTGGGTCGCCTGCCTTACTTTCAGCTGGAGGTAAGGCAGGCTCCCCATTGGCAGGAAAAGCCCTCATTAGCGGTGCTGCTAACGACGGACAATCCCTTCATGGAGTCCAATGGAAATACCGGCATCACAAACCACCCGTAAACAGTTATGTGCTGTGTTCCCAACTGCCATAGGTGCACACAATCAGCACAGGTGGAGGCCCAGCACAAAAGTAGCACACCCACACACCACACCCCTTTCCACACCAAAATAGTAGTAGCAATACTGGGGCTGGAGGACATGCTTGCATCGCTACACAAGCAACAACAACAACAATAGCAGGCACCACAGAGGAGACACAGGAGGAGAAGGAGGGTGAGACAGGCCCAGCAAGGTGTCCAGTCATTTGGTCGACTACAAACTGGTCGACTGCAATTTGGTCGACGTCATTTGGTCGAAAACCAAATGGTTGAATTTTTTTTTTTTATTTATATATGTGTTTTGTGGGTTTTCGTGTAGAAAAATAAAAAAAAAGAAAGAAAAAAAAGGGGGCTGGGGGGGACCCGGGGGACCCCCCCCCAAAAAAAAAGGGGGTAAAAAAAAAAAAGAAAATTCGACCATTTGGTTTTCGACCAAATTGATTCGACCAGTTGTCCAGTCGACCAATTGTTTTCGACCAAATGACTGGCAACCGCCCAGCAAGCCCCACCAGTGCAGCCAGTGGTACCACACAGCCAGCCCCCAATCCCTTGCATCAGAGCCAGTTCATTCAACCTAACCTCTGAGCAGATCCACACCCTGTACCCTCTGGACCAGGACACCATCACCACCATTGTGGACATGATACATGACAACATTGTCAGCCTTATTGAAATACGCACCGCCATCTTTCAATAAAGATGGTAGTGTCGGTGCTCCACTTCCTGGCCACAGGCACCTACCAGCACACAGTGGGGCACATGCATGGCATATCACAACCCTTATTTTCACGAATACTGAACCAAGTGCTGGATGCCCTCCTGAAGCACACAAGGGACTACATATCCCTACCACGAACTCCCCAGAAGATCTTTCACACAAAAGTTGGCTTCCATGCACTGGCAGGCATGCCAAATTGTATTGGTGCACTTGACTGCACCCATATGGAATTGGTGGTTCCGCAAGCAACAGAGCCGGCGTACCGCAATTGTAAGCAATATCACTCAATCAATGTACAGATGGTATGTGACTCTAGCAAGATCATCACACATTGTGCCCGATTTCCCGGATCAACTCATGACTCAATGGTCCTGCGCAACTCCACACCACCACGCTACATGGAGCGACATGCAGGACGACGTGCCTGGCTGCTTGGTAAATTGCATGCCAGGCACATGGCATGAAATGGGGGGATAGATGCACACACCACCATGGTGTCATTGTTGTGGTGACAGCACGATGTGCACATCCCAAAACACTGTGCCCCAAAGCATCCCAAACTGAACATGACAACCAATTTCCATTGCAATGAAGTAAGCTGCATACCTATCACAACATGCCAAACTAAAAACCACCCCACATCCCACAACACGTGCACCACCCATCATCGGACCTCACCCTCCGTAACACAATCCAGCAACATGCTGTGAGTATTCACTATGAAAATCACCACACAGGACAAGCATCCATGAGAGTGAACTGAACAAAACCACCAAGGGAATCCACTGCTTGTCACAGGGCCATCACCACAGAAGTGCAGCATGTCACCATGGGAATAATCAGCGCTGAATGCCAAATAATGCAGAGACTACTGCCAACGCTGCCAGTTAGAAAATCATATAGAACACTACACATCACATATTTAACACAAACACAGCGGTATGCATCCACAATGCATGAGCAACATCAAGGTAGTGTACACCGTGTATCATCTTGAAGATGCAATCCACACCATAAGTCCATGGTACAGGACACATTGAGGGAAGGAAAACTGTGTGCATACCAGTGGTAAAAGTGGGCGGGAGCGGTCGGGAGTGGTGCTCCTCTACTTCTTCTAATTCAGTTTGACCATTCCTATTCTTTTATTTTAAAAATAAACCATTCCAGAATGGTTTTGTTTTAAAATAAAAGTGTAGGAAGAAGTTCAAACTTGCACTTTCAGTGCACTGCACAGGACGTTCCCTTAAACAGCAGGCATGAGTGTTTTGGGTTTTTTATTGTGCATGGGAGGGGGCGTGGCTGTGGGGTCTGCGGGGAGCTGTGCAGGCCAGTAGGGGACATAGTTTCACTACTTCTTTTCGTACACTTCGACCACTGCATACAACCTGGGGCATGTGCATGTGACCAACAAATATATGCAGGCATGTTATGGTATGTTATGTTAGTTTGCATTTATATAGCGCCTTGTGTACCATTGGTATGGTCTGAAGGCGCTGGTAGGTTGATCGCCCTTGGCAACCGGAGTTCAAGTCAGTAGAGAGAGTCGAGAGATAAAAGGTGCGTGTGAGCACCGGATATGTGTGCAGCTGGTGTGGCATTCGTGAAATAGCTGCTTCTTAGCGGTAGGTGTGGTGGTTGAGAGATCAGGAGTATGTGTTCATTCTGGTGGGAATTATCCAGACCGAATGTGGCTGCGTTAGGCCTGAGGAGAACGCCTGGCTGGGGGGGCTGTGACCAGCAGTGTTTACTTAGAGTGATGGGAGTATGCGGCAGATGTTGGTATGAGAACAGTTATACCGAATGGTGTCATAGTATCTCTGTGTTCTAGTTGAATGGTGGTGTACCGTCCCATGCACTCCACTCTGCCCCATGCACTCTACTCCGCCCCACGCACTCCAATCCGCATGTGTGACAAGTACAGCTGTCCATCATGAATCGACAAATACATACCTTTTTTCATCACATGCAGGTGATAGTGGCTATCCCTTGAAGCAGTGGCTCCTCACCCCTGTCCGAAACCTGCAGAACAGGCATGAGGAGGACTACAATCATTCCCATACCCGTACCGTGTGGTCATCGAGCAGACCTTTGGCCTGTTGAAGGCACGGTTTTGCTGCCTTAGCCGGTCGGGTGGGGCTCTAATTTACAGGCACGAGAAGGTGGCCAAGATCATCATGGCATGTGTTATGCTGCACAACATGTGTATCCGACGGAATGTGCCCCTGCCCCCTGACATTGAACTGCAACCACCAGGTGATGATGAAGTGGATGAAGTAGATGTGAGCGCACATCATCGCGGTGCAGATGCACAGGAGAGACGTGCTGTGCGTCAGTCAGTGATTGCTAAATATTTCTAACACACATGGGTGCAATGGGTGACATGAAAGTGGGACGGAGGGCACTGGGCGTGGGAGTACATGTACACTATGCACTGCATAGCAATTAATGACACATATGCAATAAGGAATGTCAACTCAAGTGTTTTTTCTGCTACACAACAGGTGTATTTAACTGTTCAATAGTACAAAGTGCTCAAACCCTTCACCTCACACACTCCCACCCCTCCCTCCCCCCACAACTCCCCCACACACCCTCTTCCCCCTCCCCCTCCTCCCACAACTCCCCCACACACCCACTCTCCCCTCCCCCTCCCCCCACACCTCCCATACACAAGGTGTCCAAGGAAATGCAAAAGGTGTCTGCGTCTATTGTCTTAATCAGGCTGCCCCATCCTCATTCGTCCACTTCCCACACCTGGTGGCGGCATGTCAAAACTCTGAAAGGTGCGCACTGACCTGCGAAGGGGGCTGGTTCGAGTGGAGCTGGATGATGATGGGGTGCCAGCTTGCTCCAGTTTGGGGGTCAGACGCTCAGCCTCCAAGGAATCCGCTATGCGGGAGAGGACCTGCCTCAGAGCAGACACCTCCACGTATATGCGCATAGTGTTGGCCTCAATAGCCTGCCTCAGGGACGCAGTGTTGTCGGGCCCCTCCTGCCTTGCCTGGGCACTGTCTGACACAAACTGCCCGACTAGGGCAGTCAGCTCCTTCTGGCGCTGCACTGTATGTTGTATCTGCTGCACCCCTGCCCGGACACCGGTGGAGGTGGATGGTACATGTGTCGCATCCCCAAATCCGTGTTGCTCCTCTGTGGGGCTCATGCTTCCTTGAACTGTCTCCTCTCCAGACTGCTCCAGTGTGATGTCATGGTAGGAGTACATAGGTGTGACCTGGGGTGATAGTGTGTGACTGGGTGTGGCAGGTTAGTCTGAAGAGTCATCCTCCACGGGGACACACACCTGGCCCTGGCTCTGCGCGTCCTCATCTGTCTGGGGTGCCGTAGCTGCTGCCTCCCCAACAGAGCTGGTCACAGCTGAAAGGGCCCCATCAGCCACTGTCTCCTGTGCAGGGGACACAGGTGTTGTGGGGACTGTAGCAGTGGCCCTTAGCGGCACCATTGCCGTTGCATCCGGTGGTGTTTGCCCCTTCTGTGCCTGTCATGGCTTGGCTGGCCCTTTCGAAGTTGAAGGCCTGTTGCCTTCTTCCCTGGCCCTTTCTGGGGTGTTGCTTCCTGTGGTGCTGAGTCCCGGGCCTTGCTGTCAAGATCTGAGCATGTGGTGGACCGAGAGAGGGACGGCATCAGTGATGGTTCGACATGCATCATGCATACATAGGTATTATTGCTGTTCTACACATTAAAGGGGATTAGGTATTGGAGTTTTGACAATCACGTTGCTTGCTATATGGGTGGAGAATGCAGGCATTCGTCAGGGTCACTCATGTAGGAGATGATGTATGCTGTGTGACATGTGTTTCTGTTGTGGACTGCATGCAATGTGATTCATGCCATTTTCAAATGTTTGTGGTGTGTGTCAGGTATGGCATTGCCATGCTGCATGCATGTGGATGTGTCTGTGCTGAGGACGGCATCTAGGCAGGGATGTGGCAATGTGTATGTAATGGGATGTGCATTGCTTCTTTGGACGGACAAATTGGTGGACTATCATCATACTTTGCATTACAGTGTTTTCTCAGGACACTCACCTCCATCCGCTGATGAGGTGGCACCACGTTCCATCTCAACCACACCTTCTATTGCCTTGATGCCAATAGTGCCGGCACAGATTTCCTCCCACCGGCTTAACTTGATGCGTGAGCTAGGACCACCGCCAGTAGACATGGCCTGGCTCTGATTTGCCGACATAATGTTCCTGACTCTTAGGCGCAGGTCGTCCCATTCGTTGCGCACATATTTGATTGTGCGGGGGGTGTTCCCTACTGCACTGATTTTTTGGGCAACAAGCTGTGCCTCGCTCTTGAGGTTGTTGGCAAGCACAACCTCTGCATTATCTACCAGTGTTTCTGCCAGCATAGTCAGCTTGTCCTCATTAAAGTGCTCTTTGCGCTGCCGGGATGCATCTTTTTTGACAGCCATAGGCATGGTGCTGGTGGTGAAGGTTGATTTCTGCAGTCAGAAATAGGCTCCAGGTCCTGTGTGGTGAGGATGGCAATGGATTGTGTTTTTCAAGATGGCTGCCATGCTCTTTCCCATTCCTGTGCAATGACGCTCCTTCCGGTTCTGCTTATTAGCGGGCACCGCTAATAGCAGTGCCCGCTAACAGCAGTGCCCGCTAATGCCGTATCCATTGATGCCGGCAGTGCTGTCTGCCCTTTCCATGATGCCACTAAGGGGCATTTTTGGGACTTTAGCGGCATGCCCGTACTGTCGTTACCAGCATGCCGCTAAACTTGTGCACGCAAACTCGTAATAGCCCACTGTTAGCGGGCTCTTTCCTACATGGACACAGTATTTGCTCCATGCCGGTATGGTCTGTTTCTTACCTCCAACCTTCTAATAACTCCCATGGTCTGTATACCCCTCTGCGGGCACGATAAAAGATAGCGCCCATATGGGGGTGCTGCAGTAAAAATTCCTGCACCCTTCCTTTTTTGGCCCTTCCTCTGAGACTTCAACATTATGGGCCCACCTGCCTTTTTCATACATCTTCCATAGCTCTAAGATGTTTAAATGCTTCTCTAACTTCAAACCCTTTTGTCTTGTAGTTAAAAAAGTATACATATTTTCCATTTTCCCCTTATCATATGTCCCCTCAGAAGACCATGAAGTGAACATTTTAGCCTTAGTTTCCCATAGCCATTCCCAATGGTATTTTAGAATCTTCCGCTTATAGTCAGGGAGGGTTGCCAGACATTTCGTCGAAAAAAATTGGTCGACCAGACAAATGGTCGAACCAATTTGGTCGAAAACCAAATGGTCGAAATTTTTTCTTTTTTTTATTTTAACCCTTTTTTTTTTTTTTGGGGGGGGGGGGTCCCCCCCCAACCCCCTTTTTTTCTCTAAAAACCCCTTTATTAACTAAACGAAAACCCGAAAAATAAATATATAAATAAAAAAAAAAATTCGACCATTTGGTTTTCGATCAAATTGCGTCGACCAAATTGCAGTCGACCAGTTTTTTTTCGACGAGTTGACTGGACACCGTCAGGGAGTACATGGCACAAAAGATTCAACAGGGTCTCCATACTCCAACCCAAGTTACACAAAATAATTTCACAAAAAATAGCCCCGATGTCAAACCTGTGGCGTAAAATCTCCATCCAAAGAATCCCCCTTTTTCCCCTTCCCGGCTTCTGAATCTTCCCCCACAATCACTCACGTTATTCGCTTTCACCGCAATCACTTTGCTTAGCTATTTACTGTAATTATAGTTCGCAATCTTACACAAAAGACAGCATCTTATTAAAAAACACAAGCCAGCCCATATATCTGTGATATCTCCTTCACTTGAGCATAGAAGGAGCACAATGTTTTTCACTACACCATTGCTGCTCTTGCTCTGATCATCACTAGTACGATATTTTTTCGACTACAATACCATCTTTTTCTGACTACAGGAAGATACCCTTTCATTACTTTGAGTAACCAAGAAAAGGGAGGTGATGGCTTCGACCATACATCAATACAGTATGAAGAATGCAAAGGGTATACTCCAGGAAGGTATCGATGGGTGGGCTTACCATAAGATGCCACTTCACCCGTAGGTGAGGGCTCGAGCAAACCAGACAAGCAAACTGAAGGGTATAAGGGACAAACCTCACAAAGAACGTGCTCGTGCAATATACCACCTCCCACCTCTAAAATAACAAACTTGGTTAAAATATATACAGAGGACTTACAACATAAAACAGTTCACTCACACCTTCATAGCATTTGCCCATTCAGCTGAGGTGCGTAACCTCAACTGAGTCCACGCACACACTCCAATTGTACCCTTACCAAACCCCTTAAATCAAAGAAGCAACCCTCTTTTCCCCTATTTCCCTTCTTGCTTTACCCCCCAAAGGTGCACTCACTTGAACCCGAAGCACTCCGAAGTGGTGCTTCATCAGCTCACCCTGCATAACTGGACCACGGTACCATGCCTTTGGGGAACAGACAGACCTTTAAACAATATGGCATCCGTAAACCTCTCTTTTTTACCGTTTATGGAAGAATAGTCACTGCAGAGAGGTGCCAGAGCCGAGTTGTGCAAACAAGAGACCCCCAACATCTGGAGAAATCCTGGGGTCCCTTCATCGGTTGCCAAATGTATGTTTAGGCTCCTAATCACTTAAACTCAAAGCAGGCGCAACGCTTAAGCAACAAGTGCATGTTTGTACTTAAAGCAAGTTTATTGTACAATCGTCCGGGGAGGATGGAACTTGATGACCCTGTAGAGTCAAACTAACCCAATTCTCACCAAAAAACATATATTGACACATTATATACATGTTTGCAACAGTTAAAACACTCCCATATATTTTATTACAATTCACTCCCCATACATGATTGGTCAAATCCTACACAAAGAAATCCAATCTTTCTCCAATTCCTCATCCCCATTGGTCACTGTTGTCTTAACTACCATCTTTAGATTATATTCATAGCACACCCCTTTTTAGGATTTGTCTGTGGCAGGTCATGAAATCATCCCACAGTTAAACATTCACATACAAACCTAATTCATTATAAGTCCCAGCTGGTCTGAGATCTCTTAATCCTAAATGTAATTGCACATACACTGCACAGATACTTCAAACGACACGAGAGAGAGCAGAAAAAAACAGGTTGCCTTTGAAATGTTGATAGCCATCTCATCCACCCTGGCTTACTGGCGTCACTGGAAACATCTAATTTATATGACTACAAATTCAACACTCATGGCCTCTTGCCACATCCCAAAAAAACAATTGAAACACAGGGAGTATCGGTCACTCTGGGCTCGAGCGTCACCTTGCCCGACCTGTTTTGTTGGTCAAAACCAAATGGCTGGACCCTTCGGCAAGCTCTCATACACTTAAAAGAGGTGACATCTGCTTCTGTAAAACTACAGCACCATAAACCCTTGGTCAGGTTGCTATCTGCCCATTTGCTTGGTTAACCTTTGCTCCTCGTCCGGCTTCCAAACTTGTAGAAATAGATTTTTACCAGTCACTTAAAATGCATTGTGCATACTCTCTGACTGCATAGTTTTAATGAATTCATAAAAGCCCACAATGTATAGATATATAAATTCCCTCTATATTGATCTCATTGTGCATACATGTTTAATAAGTATTGTCTCTTCTTTACAATGGGTTCTACGTGACCAGTCCCCTTCTTTGCATGCATATTATGAGACTCCTTGCCGCTGTGTTTTATATTGCATTTGGCGGTTTTGCAATTTATCTTTCTACATTATAAATACCCAATAAATAAATAAAAATACATGCATGCACATCTAATATGTATCAATCTTCAACACAAAGTAACACTTGAAGTAACACATCCCATTCCCATTTCACTACACTAGATACCTATAAAATTGAAACATTGCATCAACTTTCCGCACCCGCAGTCACAAATATGGCGCTTACAAGGGGAACCCAGCTTCATCATTGGGACCTTTTCATACCTCCCCAACAAGGACATGTTAAGAAATCCATTTCTCTTTAAGCTTTAAGCTTCAGAGTTGTGAGAATTAGTGTTTTTGGACTCAGGTTGGATGTGATTCCAATATACATTGTGTGGCCTGCTGTTTTCTCTTGTCTTTAGTATTTACAATAAACTGTGTTGAAACGGGACTTCAGAATTATTGTTTTGTTGCAAATAATATTTTCATCCCTGTCCTTCTGAAATGTCCAGCATTATCAGGGACAAAATACGTATTCTACACTATTGACTTTAAAGGGGAAATCAGATTCTGGAAATTATTGCAATCTGAAAATCCTTTGCTGTTTGCTCCAAGGTTCTTTATAGTACGGTGAAGATAATGGAAACGGAAACTGAAGTAATAGAACGTACAGAATTATATTAAATCAACTCTATTGTGGGTAGAAAAACTGTCACTAAGTCTGAGCTAAGCGCCATTTGCAAAACAACATCAATTCTGCTCATGCATATGGTTGATCCTTTGTATCTGACATTTAGTCTGGGAATGATAACAAGGAAACTAAGCATGTTCCACACAAAAGGGATGTTAAAATGTCGCCCCAAAAAATAAGTAATATTGTGAACCCCAATTGAAATGTTCAAGATAATGCGTGGTGATCAAAAGTGTCAAACCGAAAAATGTTATGTACATCAACCATGACCTTTTCTTTGATGGGTTAAAATGCCTCTTTTTAGAAACAATATCTACTGTAACGATGGTCACTGTACAACCCACGGATAAGATTAATCAACAATGAGGCATCGCCAAAAGTGTGAACAAATTAATTGTGTGTGGCCCTCATTACGACCCAGGCGGTAAGTTACCGCCTGGGCCGTGACTTTACCACCATGGCGTAAACTACGTTTACGCCATGGTGGTTGGCGGACTTACCGCCCCATTCCGACCTTGGCGGGGCGGTAAGTCCCCAATCCCCATTCACCCTTCCCTATTCCCATTTTTGCCCCATAGGGCATAATGGGAGTGGGGAAGGCGTTAATTACGCCACCGTAAATTACGGTGGCGTAATTAACTCCATGGTCCCTTAGCGCCATGGATTTTAACACCTGCTAAAAGCAGGTGTTAAGTCCGCCATGGCGCTAAGGGACCTCGTACTCAGGCGGTAAGGGTCGGCGCTGTTTACGGCGCCGTAAACCCCTTACCGCCTGAGTTGTAATGAGGGCCTGTGAGTGCGGATTTACTCTGAGCACACATCAACAACTGAGCGCATATGGAAAAGCATCAGCTGACACAGATCCCATCAAAGAGATTGCCTCACCAGCTTCTGAGTAGATTTCATACACATAGAACTAGCTGTATTCTAGCCTATCACCAAGGCCCATTTTTGAGGCTCACAACTGGTTACAGACAAGTTATGATCAAACCATACTTCTTTATTAACTTAACTAGGCCGGAGCAGAAGGAAAAATATCTGCATCAGAATTCAAAATCTCATTGAATTTAACCAACAAATAATGCCAAAGCCGACACATTTCTCTGAGTTCTAGATTGACTCTCCTGGTTAACTCAGGATACTCCCTCAAAAAGGCATCAGCATTAATGCAGTTGTACTTAGAATCATCCAATATTGTAAAGATGTAATAGACAAGACATGCAGGCTCATCTGGCTTAACAAATGCGCTGACAATGAATCATTTTCAAATTCTTCAAATTGCAGTGATTACTATGGATTGCAAATAGGTACCAAGCCCTTGATGCAACTTCACCATGTTCAAGCCTCCTTCAATATCTATACATCCAGCGCCATGCAACTTAAATTCTCTATTTGAGAGTGTACTACTGGTGCAGGTGAAAAAATAGATATTGCTTCAGATCATCTTCTTATAAATCTGGGTAATTGTATTACAGCATTCGTTGCATGCCTTACCTCTTTGCCTGCTATTCCCTACACACTGCATTTGTGCCTCTCATTTCTTGAGGCATATCTTCATTGTGGAATCCCCCATTCTCCCTATGTTATTTTTGTCCTGTGTTAAGGTAAACCATGAAAAGAATGCTGCTGTTATATTCCCTGGCACCTTCTCCTGCATTGGAAGTGGACCTTTGCATAAACCTCTCCCTATACAATGCTTCACTTTTCACAGTGTCTTCTGTGAAAGGGTCAGGATGTTTCAAAACTGTCTCAGATAACAAAACATCAATAACTTTCTCAGCTCGCCAATCCCAACATATGCCTATAACTAAGGTCTCCTTCAAACTACGCTGATAATACCCAAATTATCCTAAGAATTCCCAAGTCAAACACCAATCCCTGACCAGACCTTGAAGCTTGTCTCTGTGATATTGACCGTTGGATGACATTACACCACCTCCTTTTGAACCCTGATAAAAGTGAAATCCTGGTGTGTGGCAATACTGCCCTTCCGCCACATCGCTCCCATGGCCCCCGTCCCTCAGCCCACCCCACGCCCTCCGATATAGTGAAAATCCTAGACTGCATTATGGACTCAGACCTAAACCTCTCCTGTCAGATAAACAATGTGTCGAAACAATGTCACTACTGCCGCAAACCTCTCAGACACATGTTTCCCTACCTCTCTGACCCGAAAAGACTTGCTGCAGTTATGTCTATTGTGATTGCAAGACTGGACTATGCCAATGCCCTTTACCTAGGAGCTCCTGCATGCCAACTCAACAAACTCCATAGAGCCCAAAACACTGCTGCAAAACTGCTCCTCGCCTTTGGTCAAAGAGACCACATCTCACCTGCTCACTGAACTCTCCACTGGCTCCCAGTCAGACAAAGGGCCACCTTCAAGACCGTATTCATCACTCACTGAGCAGTGCACAAGACTGGCCCGATGTACCTACAAGAAAAGATAAAACCCTACCTCCCGCCTCGCACCCTAAGATCAAACACTGCCCTCCTTCTAGTGATTCCAACCTATAACTCTTTCAGGATCGGAGGATCCACCTTCTCAACCTTAGCCCCTACTCTGTGGAAATCGCTCCCCCCACATATTCGACACACGCAAGACTATATGACCTTCCGCAAAGCTCTGAAAATGTGTCTCTTTCCGTAATCCTGGCCGTGATCATCTGAGGCATATGAGGCAACTGAGCCTTGCAAACCGATGACAAATGCTCAATCAGATCCCAAGCAATGACGCCAGTGAATACGATTATTAAATCACTATTAAGCAAAAACACGCCGAAATCTGGAATAGCAAACTCCTTAGATCATATCTCCACCCAAACACTCACCATCATATCACTATACTTACTCTCTACTCTACACCAACACACAATTAGACTGCAGCTACACCCCTCGATCAATTTCCGCCTAGCTGCTCACATACGAACACTATTTCATGAACACCTCATCATTCTAATAAAACGCAGCTACATCCCATGATAAACCAGCCTAGATGCACACATAAGTGTCCTACACAGGCCTAACACAGCCAGAACCCAGTCTTGGTGTCCACCCGTCAGACTGCATAAATTCAACTGATAACAATTTCATCACACCTAACGCTAGGATGAAGGTACCGTCAGACAATTGCATCTGCTGCACACATAACCGGTGCACCCAAGAACCCTATGACACCCTATTCCTTCAACTGACCTGGACTACGGTCCCTGGGGGCGTTCATCCTACCAACGCTTTGAGGTCATACTAATGATATAGAGAGCTATATAAATGCCAAACAACATAACATAACAAATCTGT
The DNA here is from genome assembly GCF_040938575.1 of Ambystoma mexicanum. NCBI lineage: Eukaryota > Metazoa > Chordata > Amphibia > Caudata > Ambystomatidae > Ambystoma > Ambystoma mexicanum. The sequence continues at coordinate 285,707,257 of NC_090932.1, read as the reverse complement.
GAGGTTTCTGAGGCGGAAGTTCATAGTACTAAAAGAACAGTCTCTAAAATGAACAAACCAAGAACACACTGGGATTCCATCACTGAAGATGGTACAGGCCATCCAACGACGGACACAACCTTCTTAGTATCCGTGCTAATCCAGAAGACCAAATATTTAACAGTGCATTTCTACCAGTGTTTCTCAGGTTTGGCAAACAACTCATTAAAACATATTCTACTCAACACTTCCAAATGATGTATGTCATGCTGAGGCAGGAAAAGGTAAAAGGTTTTACAAGTAAACAAATGCAAATTCATTCAAAAAGCCTAAAAACATTGAGGTCTCACCTTTTAGAATCCTTTTTTGGTGCATTGCTCAACTTGCAAGGCATCAAATGATATTCATAATTCACAAAGGGAGTTTTGAAATCAGTTCCTACTGCTCTCAAGCCATTATCCACAATGAGTGTTAAGCACCACAGAAGCCACTGACTGAAGACACCTTCATACACACACTTGAAAAGGCCACTTATCAAGGTCAATGTAAAGGTTTTCTTGACAGTCAACGCATTCAAACACTAATAATCCGCACAGGGAGACAATCTACAGGATGTCTTGTGCATACACATTATTAATGACACAGCAGGATATTTACATGGTGCACCGATACAATTTGGAGTTCTCTCAATGATAGTCCTTAAGTGTTTCGTTCTCACTCCTGGGGAGTATACAGACTGCCAAGAGGCACCACCATATCATGTACTGACTCAATGCCGCCATCATATTTGCTATGATGCGGCAGATTCCTACTTTTGGCTCCTGAAATGCAGCCAGCCAAGTACAGCAATTGTGGGATTGAAACAAAGCTGGACAGCTTCAAGTATAGAACATGCAATGACCTCTCTGGGAGACCAGTGCAGAAATGTAGCAACTAGGTGCATAATATGATGTAACACGGTGGGAGATCTGCTTATTTAAGAGTTTGTTTTACAGCCTGATTTGAGGACTTATGGGGCAGCTGGATCTCTGTGGAGGGGATATTACTTTGGCGAGTAGTTGTTCCTCTGTGTGTGATTACTTAAGGCAGTATAAGAGCAGTTAAACCATCCTTTTTTAAAGCACGAGTGGAGCAGCAGTTGGCCCTCCTTTCCCACAGGCACCTCCTAATGTTTAGACAGCTTTTCAAATGTAGGGCACTACGCGGGTGCTAAAAGCACTACATGGGTGCTAAAGGCGATATGCCCCTCTGTGGTGGGGCAGCCCTATTGGTAATGGCACCACCGCCCTTGTTAAGGGACGATTGTGTCGCTGATCCCTTAACTTGGACAGCGGGCCGTTTCCGATACAAGCCATCCAGCAATGCCCCCCATTTACTGTAGCCCACATGAGAGCTGCTCATCCACTGAAACATTCAGTCAGCCATCCGATCAATGTGTGCTGCCACATTTATATTCTGCAGGCATCTTTCTGGGCATTGCCTCTGGTGTAGATTTTAGCCTTGTATTTTAGTCTTCATTTGTATGCAGGCCATATCATGTTCTAGCTACTGTGGCCACCAAGTACTGTGGCCAACAAGTAGTCATGACCACATTTGGCCATATCCATATCCCAATCACTCTCCAATAGGAAGAATGTCTGCTTGTTACATCTGTACTGGATTGTATAGGGGGTTCTGTGGAGACTCAACTCTGGGATACAGCAGAATTGCAAAATGAAAAGGAGTAGGCTGACAGTGAGAGACTTCAGGTCTCTCAGTGCACGCATATGGTATTCACGTCTCATATGAAGCTTCAGATGGGGGCTCATCAGTGCAAAAGTCGAGTAAATCATGCAGGACATAAAAATAACACAAGGCTTTGCACCAATGTGGCAGGGTAAGAATGTAAGTCTCGCAGTCACTAAGCAGGACACCACAAACTATATCAGTGAAATAGGCCTTACGCTTCTGACAATGTGCCATTGGTCAACCACCACCGTGTTGTTCCTACACCACAGTGCACGATGGTTATACTGACACAGAGCCCTCAATCACGGATCATTCCTCTGTGTTGCATTCACACCAACCACCACCATGCTGCTCCTACACCGCAGTGCACAATGGTTATATTGGCACAGAACTCAACACAGGGCATTCCTCTGTGTTGCTTTCACACCACTCGCCACCATGCTGCTCCTACACTACAGTGCACAATGGTTATTTCGACACAGAGCGCTCAACCACAGGTCATTCCTCTGTGTTGCTTTCACACCACCCACCACCATGGTGCTCCTACACCACAGTGTATAATGGTTATACTGGCAGAGAACTTACCACCATGCTGCTGCTACACCACAATGCACAATGGTTAGTCCGACACAGAGCGCTCAATCACAGGGCATTCCTCTGTGTTGCTTTCACACCACCCACCACCATCCTGCTCCTACACCACAGTGCTTAATGGTTATATTGGCACAGAACTCAACACAGGGCATTCCTCTGTGTTGCTTTCACACCACTCGCCACCATGCTGCTCCTACACTACAGTGCACAATGGTTATTTCGACACAGAGCGCTCAACCACAGGGCATTCCTCTGTGTTGCTTTCACACCACCCACCACCATGGTGCTCCTACACCACAGTGTATAATGGTTATACTGGCAGAGAACTTACCACCATGCTGCTGCTACACCACAATGCACAATGGTTAGTCCGACACAGAGCGCTCAATCACAGGGCATTCCTCTGTGTTGCTTTCACACCACCCACCACCATCCTGCTCCTACACCACAGTGCTTAATGGTTATATTGGCACAGAACTCAACACAGGGCATTCCTCTGTGTTGCTTTCACACCACTCGCCACCATGCTGCTCCTACACTACAGTGCACAATGGTTATTTCGACACAGAGCGCTCAACCACAGGGCATTCCTCTGTGTTGCTTTCACACCACCCACCACCATGGTGCTCCTACACCACAGTGTATAATGGTTATACTGGCAGAGAACTTACCACCATGCTGCTGCTACACCACAGTGCACAATGGTTAGTCCGACACAGAGCGCTCAATCACAGGGCATTCCTCTGTGTTGCTTTCACACCACCCACCACCATCCTGCTCCTACACCACAGTGCTTAATGGTTATACTGGCACAGAACTCTCAATCACAGGGCATTCCTCTGTGTTGCTTTCACACCAACCACCCCCATGCTGCTCCTACACCACTGTGCACAATGGTTAATCTGACACAGAGCGCTCAGTCACAGGGCATTCCTCGGTGTTGCATTCACACCACCCACCACCATGGTGCTCCTACACCACAGTGTATAATGGTTATACTGACAGAGAACTTACCACCATGCTGCTGCTACACCACAGTGCACAATGGTTAGTCCGACACAGAACTCTCAATCACAGGGCATTCCTCTGTGTTGCTTTCACACCACCCACCACCATGCTGCTCCTACACCACAGTGCACAATGGTTAATCTGACACAGAGCGCTCAGTCACAGGGCATTCCTCGGTGTTGCATTCACACCACCCATTGCAGTGCACAATGGTTATACTGGCACAGAACTCTCAATCACAGGGCATTCCTCTGTGTTGCTTTCACACCACACACCACCATGCTGCTCCTACACCACAGTGCACAATGGTTAATCTGACACAGAGCGCTCAGTCACAGGACATTCCTCGGTGTTGCATTCACACCACCCATCACCATGCTGCTCCTACACCACAGTACACAATGGTTATACTGGCACAGAACTCTCAATCACAGGGCATTCCTCTGTGTTGCATTCACACCACCCACCACCATGCTGCTCCTACACCGCAGTGCACAATGGTTATACTGGCACAGAACTCTCAATCACAGGGCATTCCTCTGTGTTGCTTTCACACCACCCACGACCATGCTGCTCCTACACCACAGTGCACAATGGTTAATCTGACACAGAGCGCTCAGTCACAGGGCATTCCTCTGTGTTGCATTCAATCATCTTATCGAAGTTTGCTGTCCCATGAGAAGAGAAATCATGTGCAAATTATGCTTGATCCAGTCCAAAGAGAGCAGCTGAGGATTGATTCCTAGGCCATGTCTTTGCTGCGTGATAGCACAAGCAAGCATAGTCGTGTTTTTGCCTTTACTGGGCCTTGCTCCACTCTGATTCATGAAATACACTTTGTACTGTTCCATGAATCAGGGCGGAGCAGTGCAAAGTGCACTTTTGCAGTGCAAAGTGACTTTGCATTGCAAAAAGACACTTTGCACTGTTCCTGAATCATGAAGTTTGTTTGCAGTGCAAAGTCACTTTTCACCGGTAAAAAGTCACTTAGCACCGTGCAGAAAATGCCATGAATCAGGCCCTGTGTGTCTCTATCCTGCACATACGTGGCCCTGTTAATGGAAACCGTCCTCCAACGCTTCGTAAACAGTAACCACCCCATTCTGGCTTAGGTGGACACCATTATTTCACTGCGCCCATCCCATTGTGCATGTTTAAAAAAAAAATACTGCCTGATTCATGGAACTTTTAGCGCTGTGCAAAGCGACTTTTCGCTGGTGCAAAATCCACGTTGCACTGCTCTGTGAATCAGGGTGTTTGATGGCAGTGCAGAGTCACTTTGCACCATGCAAAACACTCCATGAATCAAGCGTTTTTAACATTTCCGCATTTAGGGTGAGATGAGCTGTCCCAAGACCACTGCACCCAATAAATAGTGTATGATTATGGGCAGGAATTATGTATATTTTTACCTACACCCAAAAGGTATTGGTAAAATCTACCCGCCTCCAAGCATGAATAATTTTTCCCTTAAGGCAAAGTATGCAGAATATGCAAATAGAACCTGCAAAAAGGCGAGATAATTGGACAGCTGAGAGCTCCACATTCTTGCCCCCTTTATATATGCATAAGGACTGTGGAGTTGTGCCGCTGCCCGCACTCTGCCAGCTAGGGTACTGATTAATCAATACCAGGTGAATGAGGGTACAGGGGACACGCTCGCCCATTTTATTTAATAACCCAGTGCTCTGTCTGGAGTTGTGCTTGTACTGATGAAATCACATAATCACACAAACATAGCACTCTTGCTATTCTCCAATGAGCTTGCCTTTTATAGAGCAACAGATACAAGCAACCTTCTGTATTGACTATCTGGCATATGGGATCAATAGACCCCACAGCTAGATTGATCATTTTTTAATAAAATATAATGCACACAATGTGTATGACTGACCGCTCTGTGCATTTCTATTCATGATACAACAGTTTTATGAACCCGCAGTTGTGCCAAAAGCCTTTGCAACACCCAGACAAAGATACAAATGCATGCCTTGTTAATGACATTCCACGTGGTTGCTATGCGTTTACCACCATCACGCCGGCAAACTAATAAACCTGCCAAGCCCTCACTTCCTCCATGGGATTATTCCGAGTACTCCAAGCAGGAAGGTAGTGCAGAACACTGCCAAACCCTTACAGTAAGGGCCTACACGCCGTTTAGTTGGCTTTATGAAGGGCCTTGCCAAAATGTGGGATGTTCGTCATGCATTCCGTGTGGATGACACTATTCCTGTCCTTGTTTTACGTTTACATTCTGGCACTTGTAGTCCTGGATTTCCCCATTATAAACCCAGGACTACTAGTCCCCCAAATAAAAACTTAGAACCAGACAGGACTAGTGCCTCCTGAATGGAATGCATAATGTTGGCATGTATGGACGTCTGATGGCGGGGGACTGCCACCTTCTGTAAGACAAGCATCACTCGCCAGTTCTGGGAAGGCTTTCAGTGTACATAAAAGTGGCAGGGTGTTGAAATATTATATGTTTGGAAACACAATAGCGGTTTCCAAACATATATGTATGCATGTATGCCCAGTGGGATAGATTTGGATGAAGCTGTTTGTTTGTAACTATACTGCCAACGCGGAAGAAATGCTCCTTATGCAACACATTATAAAAGGGATTGAGGGTGAGAGAGTGGGCATGGCCACGAGGGACCCCAGGCTTTCCCTTCACCAGGAAATCGTGTTCTGGGTAGCAATACAGATCAAAAATGTTCGAGAGATCTTATACAGTTTTCCATGCCAGTTACTATTATACTGTTTTTTAAAACGGATGTATTAGTTCTATTAATTCAAAGTTGCACTTTATATGTGTAATGAAAAAGGCAAGTGCTTTACCAAGAAATATGTTTAAAGCGCATATTGCCGGCAGGGTCAGTCCCAGGGATGGGCGTTTTACAAGCGTTAACATGTCTTGGTATAGTATTCCACACATTGAACCTAGGGGCTGTGTTTGTGAGGCATGTGTGCGTGATGACTAAGGTGCGTAGTGTGATCCTGTCACGGATAGGCAGCCAGTTGGCGTTGTGTCTGTAAATGGAGATACAGCAGGATCTGGGTAGACTGAGTGCTGCCCTCAATGAGTTGTTCTGGAGTACCTGGAGTCTACTTAGGTTGTGTTCAGAGGAGCCTAAGAATAATGTGTTGCAGTAGTCTAGTTTGGGCAATGCGAGTGCTCTGGCAAATGTTAGGCAGCTACTTCTAGATAAAAACGATTTACAGCTGTAAATCAGTTTGTTAGTATAGGCTGCGGAGGACGCCACACTGCTGACTTGTATTTTGAGAGATAGAGTTGAGTCAAGGTAGACCGCCAATGTTTTTATCTCTTTGGACACATTGATTAGGTTGCTGTCAATGCTGACAGATGAGTACCTGGTCTCATGTTTATTCAAACGTGCCTGGGTGCCCACAATCATTAACTCAGTCTTGTCATCGTTGAGACATAGACTATTAGTGTGCATCCAGGCTTGGATTTCAAGATAAATATCGTTCAGTAGTTTTGAGTCTTGGTCGTAATGGCCAGTGAGAGGGATGAGGACTTGGGTGTCATCTGCATAGTTGGTGTAGATGACACACAGCTTATCCAAATGGTTAAATAGTAGTTTCGTAAATATATTGTATAAAGTAGGTGACACACATGAGCCTTGAGGTTCTCCACAGAGTATGGGTGTTGGGTCTACTGAGGCTGATGGGGAGAAAACTCTGGTGGTCCGATTAGAGAGGATGGATTTAATCCAGGTGGAGGCATTAGTGGAGAATGCTGCAGGTGTGGTGAGGTGTTTGGTGAGAATTTGGTGGTCGACGAGGTCAAAGGCAGCAGATAAGTCAAGGAGTAAGAGTATTGCTAGCTTGCCTTTGTCCTTTGCCTTGCCCATTTGAATCTTGAGGTCAAGGAGAGCTGTCTCTGTTCCATGTCTCGGTATGATGTCCGAATGTCTGAGGCCTAGGAGTTCATTCTCCTCTAGGTGCTTTTGAATTTGCAAATAGGCCATGCGGTCCAGGATTTTTAGAAGAAACGGAACGGTGGTGATGGCCCTGTAGTTAGTGGGGATATTTGGACCAAGGTTGTTTTTTTAAGAGAGGCATAACCCAGGATTCCATGAAGTTGTTAGGTACCTGATTGGCAGAGAAGGAGGAATTTATCAGAGTGGTGATGAAATGTGATTTGAAAGGTGATTTGCTCCCTCTTTGATGATAGGCTGTGCAAATGTCTCCCTGGCAATGGGAGGGTTTTAGGCTTTTTATGATGTCTTCAACTTCCTTTGGTGTTACATGTGAGAAAGTGAAGAGGGTGCAGGGGTTTTCGCTGAGCCCGGAGCAGACTGGGAGTTGTTAGAGAGGCTAGCTTTTTCAGTTTCAATCTTATTTTGGAGTAGAAAGATTTTATCTGCGAGTGCTTGCTGGATTTTTGTACACCATTCTGCATCTTTGTTACAGTCTTGTGAAGGGGGAGCTGGGGATTTGAGCTCTTTAAGGATGCTGAAGAGCTCCTTGGTGTTAGTTTTGGCATTATGGATTCTGGAGTTGGATGCTTCTTTTTTTGCAGAAAGGATAGCCGCTTTATAGGTTACGGAAGCTGACGTAAATGCAGTTTTGTTTGTCTTGGTGGGCAATTTCCGCCAAGTAGATTCCGCTGATCTTTTGGTGTTTCTGAGGCTTTTTAGTTCAGGGGTGAACCATTTATTAAGGTGTGCAATGGGTTTGGCCTTCCTGAGTTCAAGGGGAGCGCAGTATCTAGCGCTGATTTCAAAGTGTTGTTATAAAGGTATACCAGATTGAAAGGGTCGAGGCTGCTGAACCTGGACTCATTGAGGATGTTGCTGATGAGGAGCTGGAGGCTGTCCATGGTGATGTTGTGACAAATTTCTGGATAGGATGGGTGGGACTGAAGAAACTTTGGAAGGGGAGGATCCAGGGATGGTGAACAGGATGAGGTGGTGATCCAACCAGGCTACTGGGTTGTTTTGGAGAATGGTGATGGAGCAGTTAAGGTCTGTCACCCAGTCCAGTGTTCGACCTTTGGAATGAGTTTGAGATATGATTCTATGTGTGCAACCCAGATTTGTGATGGCGTTGGCCACAGCTAAAGCTTGAAGGTCATTGGGGTCTTGGAGACTAAGGTTAAGGTCTCCTAGGAGGATGGTTTGGGATCCAAGCTTGCTGTTAGTGGAAAGGAGGTTTGTGATTTCTTCCTCGAAGGAGGGAGCAGGGCCCGGGGGCCGGTAGATATGATGTAAGAGAATTGTTTGTGTGGGTGAGAGGGCGAGTTTCACTGGTAGGAGCTCTGCAGAAGGGAGACTAGTATTGGGAGTGGCTTTGAGCGCTAGGTGGGTTTTGGCAATTAAGGCCACTCCTCCACCTTTGCCTGAGTTTCTATAAGCCCTAATAATGGTGTAACCTTCTGGTATGGCTAGGCAGAGTGCTGGGCCTGCTGCCTGGTGTAGTCAGGTTTCTGTAATAACCAGGAAGTCCAGGCTGTTGGAGATAATGAAATCGTCAATCGCTGAAGCATGGGCTACAAACGAGCAGGCATTGATGAGGGCTCCTTTAATATTGGTTGGTGGTGGAATGGGGCTAGGTTCCTTTGAGCTAGAGTTAGGGGCTGAGTGTGTGGTGTTGCTACTTAAGTCATGTTGAATGTGTAGGTTTTTAGACCTTAAGGTGACTTTATGGTTTAGGAATCGGGAGCTTAGTCTCAGGTTCCTAGTTTGGACTGACAATGGAATAAGTGATGTTGGATAGCATTGTAACCACTCAAAAGGACTGAGATAGTTACTAGCTACTGTGTTTGAGGGTACTTTGCTGGATGGATTATGAGTGAAGATGGGTTGGAGAGAAGGTACAAGATGTGTTGGTGTATTTGTATTAACTAATGGTAAAAAGGAGGCCATGGCCAATGTAACTCTGTGGAATGAGGACATCATGGTAGGTGGGGAGGTAGAGATGGGTAAAAGTGGGCTGGAGTGTGAGGTGGTGCTGAAGTTGGTACAATAGGCAGCTAAGGCAAACAGTTTATCAACAGTGAGTTAGTTCATGATTAGCGCAGTGAGAACCTAATGGCAGAAATGTATCAACAGGCTTGCGTAATACAGGGCAACTGATGCTAATAGATTGTCAGCACAACATGTGCAGTAGGCAGCTAATGGCAAAACAGTTTGTCAACAGTAGGCTAGTTCGGGATTAGTGCAGTGAGTGCATAGTGGCAGCAATTTATCAACAGGCTAGTGTAATACAGGGCGCTGATGCTAATAGATTGTCAGCACAACATGTGCAGTAGGCAGCTAAAAGCAAAACAGTTTATCAACAGTAGGCTAGGTCAGGATTAGCGCAGTGAGCGCCTAATGGCAGAAATCTATCACCAGACTAGCGTAATACAGGGGCAGCTCGGCCTACCAAATAGCGGCGCATCAGGCTTAATTCAAGGTTAATGCAATAGCTAGATGAGAGCAAGCAGTTTTACAGCGGTAGACTATTTCAAACATTGGAACAGTGGGTGACTAGTGGCAGCAATTTATCAATAGGCTAGCTTAAGGCATGGACAACCAAAATAACAAATTATCAGTGCAATAGGCTGAATCGACGTTCATACAGTGGGCAACTAATGAGGGTAGTTAACAACAACACGCTATTATGGAGTTAATATGGATGGCAGTTGGTACCAGCATTTTAGCAGTGGCAGGCTTAAGTGGCTTGGTGTTGGCATGACAAGTGTCGGTAGGCTTGTAGGGTTAGCTTAAAGAGAAGGGATAACTTATAGCCCAAAGTGTAAACCTCATACTTATAGAACTATACAGTTAATGTCAGCGGGTAGGGTACACGTAGTGTTGAGTCGGGTTGGTTGCTACAGATCAAAGTCAAATGTGGTATTGGATTGAGAAGGAGGTCAGTTGCTTGAACAATCGAAGGTTAGGTGTTGGACTCAATGTGGTTGTAATAGATGACACAATGACATATGGCTGCAGGTGTTCCAGGCGTAGTTGGGGATGCCGTATAAGCGGGCGTATGCGAAGAGCAGCATTCCAACGCTTTGCTCTGGCTGCGCACGGTCAGCAAAGTCAGCTGTGCCTTACTTCGTGCCTTAACTCGGGCCATCGCTCGCCTGCCGGTGCAAGTTGATTGGCTTAAGGAGTGATGAAGCAGCCAATCGGGTTTTAGCAGCGTACAGCTGTTCAAAGACATAGAGTGGGGGAGGTTGCATCGGGCCGGGCGGCCATCTTAGAAGGGAATCTCCAGGTTGCTGGCAATGGGGGAGCCGGTGAGCAGGCAGTGAGATGGGCCAAAGCTCAAAGAGAGATTCCAGGAAACAGCGTTGTAGTTTCTTGCCACACTAAATGACAAAGGTGGTGGGCGGAGACATGACAAAAGTGGATTTTTGAAGGGGTTTTCATCATGCCCAGAGCTTATCTAGCGAATGCCCAGGTGGATAAGTGATGAGCTGCTCCTGCAGCAGTGGGAGCAGCGCCAGAGCTCCTGCTCTGGAAGGGGCTGGTTCTTGTATTGTGCAACTCATTTCAAGCAGACAGATGCTGACACAGCGGATTATGAGCACTATGTCAGGCTTTACCGGAACAGATCCTGACCCAAGAGAAGGTTTAAACAGTAGTTTTTTTTTTTTTGTGTGTTTATCAAATTTCTTTGATTTTACAAAGTGCTGCAAAGTCGGTGGGGAAGCTCTTCGTTCCTTGATACTAGATACTAGATGCTTGTTGCACTTAGTATAATGCACTACATTGATTAGACAACAGAGCATGGGGAGCACGCCCAACTTCCCACGGGGTCTTTGGTTACAGGGAATTAGTGACAACCCCAATAAGGACATTTCCAAAAACACTGGTTCGAACATTGCATATTGCAGTCTATTTATTGAAATATATTGGCTGAAAATCTATATGTTCTACAGGAAGTTCCAAAATAAAGTATTGTGATTAATACTTTTAAGATCAGTCACAGTACACAGTAGCAATATTCTTTCCTTGCAGCATGTGCACTTATGTATCTGTCTGAAAAAGGTGTTCATGAAAAAAGGTGTTCTTTTGTCTTGTAGGAGACCTGCACCCTCATTAGAGGCCCTCTCCTTTGGCTCAGGACCAATTATTTGGGCGGTGGTCACCTACCACACAATACAGCCCTCCGTTGTGTCTATAAAGCTGAACTTCACTGACAGTCCTCACTTCTTAACGCAAAGGTTACCTTTGGGGCAAAGATGGCTATGCAGCTTTGGGTATTAGACAACTCTGTGGGAGACTTAATTTACATGTCACTAAGATGTCCAATTTCACCCTTAAAATGCAAAACCTTAAACTACATTTTCTACATGTTTACCTTTGTTTCCAAAGGATTTTCTTTTTTTTCTGCTACTCTTCCAATTTTTTCCAAATACAGAAAAAAAAATACCCAAAATGTTCACTTTCTTTTATCCATTTAGATAAATGCTAGATGTGGCTAGAAAATGTTTCTGAAGTTTTTTAAATTTTTTGAAACATCCCAATGTATTGTGTCTTTTTACTTTTACTTTTATTGAACCACATGCAAGTACAATTCACTTCAAGGAGCAAAAACATAGCTCACTGAGTCAACAGCTCCCTTCAACAGTTTGTTTGAGTGACCTGACGTCACACGGTTGAATCCCAGCCACCCCAGCCCTTTATTCTTCCAAGGTTGATAAAGTGTGTACCCTTAAGTTAGGTAAGAGTAACACCTACGATTACAAATTCTTAAATCATTTTTGTTATAACCAAAATGGGCGTCTTATCTCCAACGCCATGACATTTTGTTAAATAAAAAAGTACATTACAAAAAACTGATTTTTTTATTAGGAGAAGCGTCTCATTTTATTCTAAAACAATGACCCACAAATCCATGGACCAGCCCTGTTTGCCACCTCTTCCATTCTGCACTTAACGATACTTTCACCTTTTCATTATTGCAAATCCCCTCCTCCAATGCATGACAATGAGGGATTAAGCCATCTCCCTGGAGGTCCTCCTAATCCCTCTGATTGCTTGAACTGTGCTCTCAGTTATCGGTAAGAAGTGTTAGAGTATACTTTAAAAACAATCAAACAGCTTCGATTGCGAGTAATTGAATATGACTGTCAATTTAAGTTTCATATCCGTGCTTATTTTATGTTTTTCAATATGTGTTGCAAAGTTTTTAATGGTCATTTTAATAGACAGAACGTGTAGAAGTTATTTGTGTGTATTCGTGCCACTGCACAGCGCACCGGTTTAATTTTTCAAAGTTCTAGAGAGGCGGTAATGGAATTAAATGCTGCTCCAACTTTCATTTCCGAAACGTTGTGATCTGAGAATATTGTAGAGTGTTACAACAGATACAATGGGCCTCATTATGAGTTTGCTGGTACAGTAACAATGGTACCAGTAAATTTGCTGGTACTGTTGTTACCGGACTGGCAAACTACGAGGTTTGCTCGCGGGTGCCTGCAGACATGTAGGATGCACCGAGACCATTCACAAATAGGGCCGGTGCATCTGGTCTTTCCATTCCCATTGAGTTCGATGGGACTCAAATGGGAATGGGGAGTAATTATTTCTGGCACCTGGGAATGGGCAATTACCGGGTCCGACGGGGTCGTAATGACCCGGTAATTGTCCATTCCCAAGCACTGGAAAAAAATGATACTGGCACCAGCTGTGACGGTTTTACCGGCACGGCTACCGCCAGTCTCATAATGAGGCCCATTGCCATTTTGTGTCAAAGAATGAAATGTGCGGGTTGCCACCTGCAAATGATGAACACTTCAGATAAAAGGCCTCTATAGGAGATGAAGAGCTTGATTGCGAGTTTGGAGGCATTACAAAAGCTCGTTTACCATTACCAGATGTGATAATTACTGGTTTATGATTATTATTGTATTCATTCAGCGTGGACCTAGCTTTGATAAGTAATGGAGTGCTTTACAAAGGTATACAACAATACAGATACTCAATGGAACACTTTGCAGAGGTATATGATAGCACAGATGCATAACAGAGCGCTTTTAAGAGGTAACACCCGAACATATAGTGGTGGTAGGATACAGCTGAGAGTTATAGTTTTACAGGGTGGCGGGGAGGAGAGCGGTGGACAGTGGCTAGCAAGTCAGGTGGGTGACAAGATGGTGACAAGATGGCCTAGGTGTTGAGAAGGAGAGACTCCTTGAAGAGGTGGGTCTTGAGTTATTTTCTGAATTGTAGGAGCATGTGGGCAAGTCTGAAAATGATGCGGAGGAGGTTCCATAGTGTTGGGGCATAGGCAAAGAAGGTTTGTTTTCTGGCCCTTTCTTATGTTATGTAATGTTAAAGGTTTGTATACGGTGCACTGTTGCCACCTGCGTGATCTTTCGGCGCTCTGGCGGATCTTAAATGCAAGGGGGGTGGCGGGGTGTTAGTGGCACTGAGCGGGAAAAAGAGCAAGAGAACTATGATGTGCTGCTGGCAGCCTCAGTTCGGAGAACCTGGTCACTGAGTGTAAGTGTGTTTATCAGTTGGTAGATGCCATGTGGTGTTCTGTGAGATTATGGGCCTCGTCACGGGTCCGGCGGTAACCCAGCCGGTGATAATGGCTGGTTGCCGCCAGAGCCGAAAACAATTACCGGCGCCTGACTTCCCAGTAACACTGGGGGATACCAACCCCGGCGGTCCACGAAGTCAGGCACCGGTAATTTTTAAGTCCCCATTCTGGACTCTATGGGAATGGTGACCACGGAAGCACCGGCACCGCCGTTAATGGTCCAGAGCTTCCGTGACGGCTTGCCTACCATGGTCGCTGTGCCCGGCAGGATCAGCCCTGCCGGGCACAGTGGCTTTGGCAGTCAAACCCGTAGTGTGCCGTTCCCGAAACAACAGTGCCGGTAGTCTTACCCGCACCGTTGCTTCCGGACCGGCACACTTGTAATGAGGCCCTATGTCTTGTTTGTTTTGTTGTCATGTGTTGTGAAGTACATGAGTTTTGTGGTGCTTTAGAGGTATAATTGTGTTTAGTTTAGAGTTAGAGAAGGTGTATGCAGAGGGTGAGTTTTTAGTATGGTTACTTAGTGGCAGTAAATTTCCTACCTCCAACGTTCTGACTAAATTTGACACATATCCCTTCCCCTGTTGTTGCTTCTAGTGTGTAGTGAAGCGAGGGTCCAGGATGCTCCCCTCATCCTCATGAACATGACGGCCCGAAGAAACACAAATGCACAAAGTCACTCATCATTTGCACAACCCCCAGGAGCACCAGTGACTGACACATATGTAGAGAGATATTTTCTCAGACAGCTATTCCAACCTTATCCAGTGAATGTCTTTATGGATACAGGTGCTTCAACAGCGGTCATGGATCCAAATGCCATGATGAATGATGTTAACTAAATGCAGAGAAACCAATGTGCTGTCGTCATTAGTGACACCATGACCTGTCCACATTAGTCATGACATACACTTGCAACCGTGCACAGCTTTACACAAACACACACGAAGAACATGCTTCCATAGTTCTGTAGATAGAGGAGGGATATTGTCAAAGCTTTTACTATTTTTCTCCATTAGCTAAGTGCAGAAACGCTGAATGCAAGGCAACGAAGAGATGCAGAGCAAGCTTGCCGATGCTTATGGCAACTAACCCGGTGGAACTACAGGATCATATAAGGAGCCTGGTAGGATCAAATACAACTAACCTATGGGAGATATAGCACAATATAAGTGTGCAGAAATAGTAGTATAAGTCTAATTAAAATCACAGATGGCCTTAAGCCGCAGGACAGGAGAAAAGGGGGAGCAGACAGAGCCAGGCTGCACAATGCGGGAAGGCCAGGGCTCAAAGCCAAGGTCAAAGACAAGCAACACATTCCAAACGTGAAACAACAAGGGGCCAGCTGCAGAAAAGCTGGACAAATCCTCATATTTGCACACACTGACAGCTTGATTTTGTGGTCCACAACCATGTGATGCGGCCGAGCTAGACAACGGTCATTCACCACGGTGGGAAGACAAACAGCTCTCAGCAACCCAGAAGAGAAGTGAAACATGAACAATTTAACAATGTTGCAGTGTGGAGAGCACTCCCAAAAGCAAAATTGGTGTTGCTACCAGATACATCGAGAACACATATTCATTTCACATCACCTTGAAGAGGTGCACAGAGGTGAACCAAACTGGGTCACAGGGCTGAGGAGGCCAGTTCTAGCCAATCAGGGGACAAAAACCCAGGGGTGGGTGGCAGGGGTGGATGGCAGGGGGCAAGGGCCAATGGTAATCCTGTGACCCTGCAACAATGTAATAGATCATTTTTGGGGAATGGACAGGCTAGCCACCTGACATGGAAGGACCAATAGAGTAAGATGTATATGGGCACTCTATAGTTTGTAACACCCAAAGTGCCCAATGAATATGTGTGATAGGGTTTCTACGACGGCCCAGATGCTGACACAATTCTGCATCAAAAAGGGGAGACACGTTTGTTGGAATTGGTGACTCTGGAGATTTGCAAATGTCCTGTGTAATCCCTGTTGTTTTTTGCAATAAACAAAAGTTCTAACTTTCCCTTGGCTTAGTCCTCTGTTTGTTCTGGGGGAAGGGTTGTTGGGACCTTGAGAGCTGAACGGGTGACCTCTCCAACAGTGGCAATTACCACACCCATGCATTCCTCCACAAGAGATATGTTACTTTTTCCACTTGGGGATTTGATGTCTGCACATGTCCTGGATTCTGGTAGTGCACTGTCTGCATGAGATGTAGCTTTTCTCAGCGAGCTAGCTGAGTGACTTGAGGGCAACTGCCTTATAGATGATTCTGCAAGACTTGAAGATGATCTGCATAGTCCCTGGATAGCATGGAAGTCGTGCATGAATGACTGGGACTCGTTGATGGCATCCTGTTCATTCATACGAAAAATGCACCTAAAATGGCCAGCATGGGTCTGGAAGATGGGGCTCGCAGTGGAGCCCCTCCTCCATTTCCATGGAGACATGGGAGGCTAGAGCAGCGGCAGTGGTTGCACCGCCGCCAAGACAATAGGGTAAGTGGAGTAGCGGGTAGGGGAGAGAAGGGAATGGTGACCAGAGGGGAGGTGTGGGGAGGGTGGATGGAAGATGGTGGGGAGCAGCCATCAGGTTGCTTGGAACAGGGGCTCGGACCGTGGTATTCAGCACGCGATTCAAGCAACCGGATCGCCTGGCTCCCCGCCACAGGTGCTAATACATTTTAAAAACAATGGCTACAACATATTTTTTTTAAACCCGATAGGATTCAAAGACATCTTTACAGGCGTGATTAGGGACTTTTCACATGGCCCACATAAGCAAATATGACCAGATGCCATATAGCAAATAACAATTATAGAATGTTCTCAAATAACCTGCAGCAACTGTTACAGCCTGTTCCCAAATGTTCTTGGTCACCTTTTGTAAGTTCCTTCTTGCTCACAGACAGCAAGTACTGCAGTGCCCAAATAAGTTGTAAAATGTATTGTGAGGTTGCATATGCCTAGTTACATGCACTGTCAGCATCTACATGCCCAATAAAATGTGTAGGCAAATACTTTCACTTTCACTTTCCAACGATCTAAATGATAACAATGTTGATATCTATTTTTAAGACTGGCACCTTGTTTTTATGGGGGTTTCCCATGTAAATCCATTATGAATGTAACTTTTCACACCCCTTTCTTGAACTCCCATTTAGCCTTTCGTATTTTGTGGCAGTTTCAAAATGGAATACCAAATAAGATTCTGCAATCAACGAGCTTATGCTCCATTGCATATATTTATTTATTTTTTAAAGCTCACACACCCCAATTTAGATACCCAGTTATAGTGTTGCCAGCTTCACATGCCCAGTTCCATGTTTCAACGGTTTTCCTTGACTGAAAGTAGTACTGCTAGTCTTGAATGCCTAACATCACTCATGCCAGGTTGAGTATTGCCAGCTTCACCTACTCAGTAACAGCACTACTAGATACAAATGGCCACAGACAGATAGAGCCAGTTTCACATTCCCAGTTACAAGTATGCCCTATGTCCCCTTACATAATAACCATAGTGCCATGTTACCATGCCCATTATCATCTCAGACGAATTGAAATGCCCACTAAAAGGTGTTGATGGTTTCACATGCCGGTGGGCAAATGTGGCAGGTTTGACATGTTAAGTAGCAGGTATGCCAAAGTAACATATGTCAATAGTCATAAAGTTTCCTACCTGACTAAGAGGCCATATAGTGGGGTAGCGAATGGGATAAGTGGCCTAGGCAAGCCAGTCGATGATGCATTTGAACGTTATATCGAGGATCCCCTGGTCACCCTCACTAAATCTCCACTATTAGTCAGGCAACAGGCATATGAGTCACAAAGACTTTTCTTGCCCTTTCTTTAAGAAATGGTAAACTGTCCCTGGAAGATCTGTGCCTGGCCCCAAGACACTGGAAAGGTACTGAGTAGTAAGATCTGCGGGTAGACTGTGCTCATTTTACAGAAAGTTCTCACAATTTGGAGAAGTTTATAGCAAACACTCATTGTATGCACATGGATGCGGCTCCGTTTGTGAAGTCAAGCCAATCTGGGCATGTGTGGTTGAAGGCACTCTCTAGGTTCAAGATGGCGGAACATGCTTTTAACGCTTCAGTCTGAATGCCAGAGAGATTAACCATGACACACTCAGTTGCATATGATTTTGATTATGCAATTGCACAGGGACAATCCATAGTCAGGCGCAATTAGTCCTCACAGGTGCAGACCCTCACTGTTAGTCTTTTGGAGGGGCAGAGTGCCAGATGGTATATGTATGCCTAGGCCAGATAGAGTGTGGAGCTGTGTGTGTGGGGCAAGTGGCAGCAGGAGATCAGAGAGAGATGGTGAGAAGAGAAAAATATTTGGTGGCAGTAGGAGCAGGAGAGAGGATGAAGGAAACCAATGTTGGACCGGGCCCTTAATCACCTTAACCCAAAGGGGGCCCCCCCACTTAAGGAATGAGTACGCGTTTATAGGTAAAGCAAGTGTATTGTACAATCATCCGGGAAGGAGCTAGATGATACCAGTGAGACTAACCCAAGTCTCAATGAACCACATAAGTTGACACATTATATAATATTTCCTAACAGTTTAAACATTCCTCCCATATATTTTATTACAATCTACCCTCTGCATGTTATTGGACAAAACCTCTAAAAAGAAATCCCATCTTTCTCATTGGCCACTTTCTATCTTAACTACCATATTCATAACACACCCCCTTCGTGGGACTCCTCCGTGGTAGGTCATGACATCATTGCACAATAAAGCATTCACATACAGACATAATTCATTACTAGTAAATTTATTTATAGTTATGATACCCATATGTGGAGCAATAATGACAACATATGGGTAATAAAATAATTGTGAAAGAAATGACATTCTTTAGTAAAATTGCTACTAATATATGTTTGCAATTCCACCCACAAATAATAAAGCATGAACTTGCCCCTAATGGAGTCAAAATCTCTCTTCTCCACAACATGGAATTTTCATGTCTGTGTGGCTATATGCCAATCACAAGGTAACATGGGGAAGAGAAAATCCTAGCCTCATGGGAACTAACTGCCATCGTTCCATGCAAAAACGTCAAGGCAAGTTGCATAGGCTGAAGTGCTTGGGAATCAACGGGAAATTAGTTACACTACTTTAATTTCTTTCTGTTTATAGTTCCAACACCTTTTGCAACTGTTTGTACATCTTAAATAGGCATGACATTCAGAAAAACTGTACCACTAGTTTTCCTTACAATTCAACTATTAAAAACGGTCACATAAGAGTTGACAGCAAAATACAACGCTAAACCCACCCTACACCACTCATAGCGGTTACATCTGAAATGAAGAAGCTCAACCTCTGCCCACTCCATCTGCCACCAACTCCTTGGAACTGTGTTGCTCCATCCCCCTGCCTTCAATGCAAAAGGGTCACAATTCCACTATTATTTCCTTTACTCTTCTACCTCTGACAAGAAGTACACTTCTGCACCTTGACATCCCCCCACACCTATACATACACACACACACTCCAGGGGAAATAATAGTGAAAGGAGGCAAACTCACAACAGGAGTCTCAGGGTCTCAGTGACGCCAAGCGAAACATGTGTCGACTATTGTTTAGGAAGTTACTGAAACCCTAACACTGTTTTATACTGTATTTGTAACTACTCATCATGGAGTCATGTTAATTGAGGACTATTGTACAGAAAGCGAATGGCATCACAATCGTGTTTTTGGAACTTTTGTAATTATCCGACATACTCAGGTGAGACTTGTTTGTATGTTTTCTGTCTATGTGGATCGGATTAAATATGATAAACTAATCCTAGAAGCTTCTCTGAATCAGCGGGGAGTATGGGGAGTGATTTATAACAAGTTAAATGTTCATACGTAGGTGTGATAGGTCTAACAGTATAGATTTGCATTGAATTAGTCCCGACAGGTGAGGACATGTTCAGACTATTGCTGCCTTGACTTGAGATACACGTGTAATTTGCGTAGGAGGTATCGCTTTTGCGAGGAACTTGGGTGTGTGTGCTTCAAATCATCTCTGAGATGCCCATGGGCAAATCATTGTGAACCACATTTGGAAGTGAGCCTGCGAAAGCCCCAGGCAGCACTAGATTTGCTCCAGTCTTAGGCTTTGTGAATTTGGTATGAAGTAGGTGGTGGCGTCTGAGATGCTCGCAGGAATTTCCTCTCATGCTATAGTGCAAGTCTCTGTAGATCAGGCGCACAATCTAGTCAGGATGCAGTATGGGCCAATGATGGAGAGGTCAAGCAAAGGACACTGTGAGGTCTGAGGGCATGAGGGACCCCAATTAGGAAAACACATTACTTTTGTGCCTTTGGGGTGCGGCTGACAGCTGTCATAGTACGCTTTCAAAGAGAAAAAAATGACAATATAAACCAAAAGGCAGATCAACCCATAAAATTCCATATCCAAACATTTCATAAACGACACTGGGAAACCGTGTGTTGCCTTGTCCTTTCCAGGTGGCGTGATGTGGAAACGGAATTGTAATTGTAAACATTAGTAACGCGATCGCTCACCTGCTGGGACGACAGTGAGACTGGCAGGCAATTACACACATGGCCACCAGGTGCTAATGACATTGACTCGGGACGCACCTGCATCGCATTCCAGATGGCGATCGGACCAGCTATTTAGCCTCGTGAACTTCTACGGAACACAATCGCTCGCTAATTCTGCACTTGCTACTAAGCAGTCACTTCCCATCTTTGATAGAGAGGGCAATCACAGTGTCATACAGGCACTCTCTCAGCACCATTCCCCACCTGGCTCGGTCGGAGCCAGTCAACATTTGTAATGTGTTTGGCTGGTCTGGAGCAGTTTGTTTTCCTCGTTGGGAGATGTGACATCTGCCTTTCTCAAATAAAGCATTCCGAAATGGCCTCAGCACCGTCCTTCTTGAAAGCGCCCAATCAAATTCATGGCTTGAATCCCATAGGCAGATAGTTGGCAGGCCTGGAGCGGGAGAGAGGGTCGCAGCAGGACCGCATCCCGTTCTCATTATTTGCTTTCCAATCTTTGGTGATGCAAATATGTATTTATTTATTTATTTGGATTTGTAAAGCGCACTAGCAGCCCAAGGGCATCGAGGCGCTGTTGCGCGAAATTGTTTTTGTTACAGAGGGTTACTTAGCTCGTGGTTATAGTGAACATGTAACCTAGCAATGATACTGTATCAAGGAACATACACAGGTGGTTACATTTGGTTTGTAGTACGGTTACAGTGAAAGTTACAAAGCAGAATAGACTGGAGAGTGCATTCTACAAGGACAGTGGTGCCAGAGATACTTATTTAAACAAACAGCATGGTTTTAATTGCTTTCCTGAAGGCTAAATGCGACTCAATATTTCTAATGAAAGGGGGTAATATTTTCCAATATGATTTTAGGATATAGAGTCTTGAGATGTCCTATGAAATATCACCATACCATTCCCCAACAGATTACACCTTAACAGATATGCATTATTGTAGGCAACATATTATGCACACTTTGCCCACTAGCCACTCTTCCCACTCACTTCAAATTAAATGGGTCTGTCATTGCCTGGAGTCAGGCAATCATGCTTGAAGGAAGGACGATACATGCTTATTGTTTAATGAATGCGCTCCTCCACTCCCCTTAGCTGCGAGAATGATTATAAGGGGTTAGAATGTCCAAATGCCTCATCAGCAGCGGGAGGCAAAATTCCATCCACCAGTTCTGCTCGCCCATAAGAAGCCATCAGTCTACCACAGATTGTTGTCTGTTTGTTTGCAGGTCCTCGCAAGTTAATTCTAAAAGGGAACCACCTTTTATGGACAGGAATATTCTTAAACCTGTGGCCACATAGTCAGGGGCCGCCTAGTGTGGAGAGGGGATGGGCTTGGCTTTTTTGTTTGAGTTCATGATTGTTTTTTTTATTTTTGATAAAAGGGGTTATGCAGGTCCGGCTCATGTTCACTGGATCCGTAGAGTTCATTCTATCACCCATTTCTCTCTGTGCACATTTCCCTATTTGACAATTATGTTTGCCATCCATGCTTTTCCTTTCAATCCCTAGGTATTTTGTTGATTGCGAGCTTTAAAAGTATTTGTGGAGATGTTCTGTAGTCCAGCGTGGCTTTCTGGGGGGTATGCAAATGTAGTGCATGCAGTCCCATTGTTTACATGCCCTTTCAACTCAGTGCTACCATTATGAGTGGTGGGCTGCTTGGGTTTGTTTACAATTCAATCAAACCCCTGGCAGAGCTCTGAGCAGCCCTCCACACCATCGTTCTTAAGCCTGCCGAGCCATTAAGAAAGGGGAAAAACCAAATGCAAATCAGGGGTTGTCCCACCCCAAAAGGGGCCGTGTCAGAATCAGTTTTGTTTGAGCGCTCCTGCCTTACCTGAGACTTCCGCCGACTGCGGGTATTGAAGCGAAAAGGCTCGAGATGTAGCCAGGCTGCCACACCAAGATGTGGACTGGGTTACCAGCGAGGCCACCTCGGAGCGCAGACCACAGGACACAGAGGGGATACCAGCCAGGGAATAAAACCCATCTGTGATTTAAAACGGAGTCCAACAAACTTCTTCAAAGTAGGAGATTAGCAAAAGAACAGCCAGTTGTGAAGAAGGCCAGCATGAATAATTATCATGTAGTGGTAGGAAGAGAGCAGGAGGAACGAGAGGGCACAGTTGCCAACACATTACCAAAACCAGAAGCAGAAGCCTGAAACGGGGAAGACAGGCAACAGAAGTCTGGAAGCGGCAGAAAGGTAGCAGAAGTAAGGAACGAGTTACTAGAAAGCAGTTCGAAAAATGAGCGCCTCAGCAACTCACAGAACACAGTTGCAACGCGGCGAACGTCTTCTGGCATCGGAAGAAAAAGAAGGTTGCACTTCATTCCACAGGCATGTCGAGGAGCAGCACGTAACAACTAGACTTCTGCTAACGTCTTTCCAAGGCACCGCGGTGGGACCAGATGGCATGCCTTAACCGTGCGGCGCGGGTGCCCATGACAGGCAGTCCAGCCCAAACATCTAGGTATCATTCCTTCTGCATGAGACCACAAGAAACCGCATACATGTTTCAGCCTCATTTCGGCATCATCAGTGAGGTGTAGCTTGCGCCTTTAGACGCAGCAGGCTCATAACCCATGTACGGGCACACCGTTCTCACTTGGTGTACAATAATATGTGACCAAAGAACAACATGAGCATTACAGTTGTCACTGCCTCCCCATCTGACCTACCTGCTCCCACCTGCCTAAACACAAGGTTGCATGGGTAGGATGAAAGCATGTGCCCATCCATGGTCAGTCGCTGCTTTTGGTAATATATTACACCAACAGCCCAGACTGAGCTTGAGAGCTTCAACTGTTCAATCAGGGATTGGAGAATAGTCCAAAACATTGACCATTATGGTTGCTTGGATCTGAGTTGTTCTTGTTTGTCATGCAGTTGTTCTTGTTGTCACCAGGCTAAATGTTTCTTCTTCATTTTCCTCTTGTATTCATTTTTTTTCCCTTCTCTAGACTTTCTTTGTTCCTGCCTTTTTAGTCGTTTGCCTTCTCTTCTGTTGCCAAGTCTCAGTAACTCAATATCTTCTTAAAAATGCTCCCCGTTCCTCGTAATAACTGGCATTTTATTTTCCGAGGTTTACCACGTCAGAAGAAGGCAACCTTTCTCCTATTTCCTCAATTCATGATGAGAAAACAGCCGGAATGTTTTTAGTAAGGCTCAATCCTCTCTTTAACTATCATATTTACTTTGAAAGTTATAGATTTGGTGCAATAACTACTCTTGTCCTTCACTTTGAAGCCTCCAGGCTTTGCATTCTTTCGTTTCACTTGAAGGTTCTCCAAGTTAGCTTCCTTTTTCTGAAGTAGTTAGTTGTACTGTTATTCCTGATAATTAGATTTAATTTGTGTAATGTGTCTGCTTCTTTTTATACCTTTCCTGATCTCTATGGGCTTTCTTAACGAGGACTTTCATTGTTTTCACTGATCCTTCAATGAATATTTCTCTCCATTCTTTCATAAGTTCTACATTCTAATCATCATCTGATGCTACCAGGAGGTTCTGTGGTCCTAACAATATTCTGCCAATTTCACAATAGTTTTCCTTTGATGCCAACTCCCACCATTTGTGTATTTCCTTTTTGCAATGTTTTCAACTTTGAACATCCTCATATAATGTAAAATGATCTGCACCCATGATTACTTCTGTTTTATTAGCACCTGTATTCAATCATCTTTCAGTGATCACATCCTAAGCGAAGAGAAGTAACTATGTACTATGCATTGATTACATCTGGACTATTACATGTGGAAGTACTGTGGAAGCATGATAGTGAGATAGCATTTTATGAAGCGGATGGAGATTAGTGCATCA
This sequence comes from Ambystoma mexicanum, assembly GCF_040938575.1. Taxonomy (NCBI): domain Eukaryota; kingdom Metazoa; phylum Chordata; class Amphibia; order Caudata; family Ambystomatidae; genus Ambystoma; species Ambystoma mexicanum. Next base: position 285,683,067 of record NC_090932.1, on the reverse strand, counting down.
TGTGCACTTACAAAGCAGTCACAAAATAACGCCACTCTACCTGGCTTAGAAACTCGCAATCCCCAGAGCCCAGCACAACACCAGAAGACACAACAAAACTGGAATGGCAAAACAAGAACTGTAAGAGGTAAAAACCAGGAAACTGGAATTTTCCGCCCATGCACCATAATTCTGAAACAAGTCAACAACCTGAAAAGACTGGCCCCTCAATCATACACTGCAGGAAGGACCACAAGGTTTTACTCTTCAAAGAACATCTTGCCAATCGCTGGTTGCTCAACACAACTCTACTTCTCCTGCTCCAGAGCTCCCTCCTCCCCCTACCCATACCAGCTCCTCTGCTGCCCCTGTACAGAGGCTTACCCAGTATTGTCTAATAAATAGGACCTGAAACTAATGTAGTTGGGCCCACCACTGTGACATTAACATCTGTAAATTCCCACACAGCACTGCTGAGTGGGAATTTACAGGTTTTCGGTGGGCCTTGCCTACTCTGACCCAACCTACCCTATCAACGCCTCTACCCTGCGCCATACCTGCAATTCCTGTGTGAGGAATTCAACCATTCGCATGGAGGATGTGGGCGCGCCTGGGCGTTTTTGCAACTTTTACTTAAATGGAATGCTGGTAGTCCAATCTCATGAAAATGTGTGGGGCTAATCCACAGACATTTCTCTATGCTCACACCATGAAAAGAGCATAGACCTCTGCATGCTGGGATGGACAACGCCTACAGGCACAGTCCACCCGTGTCATATTTAGTTGAAGGTGAAAGCCAAGGAGAGCACAATGTCATCCGAGGAAGGGGGATGACCAACCTTAACCCTGCCATGGTCAACCTGATTAACTGATAAAGGCTCCATGGAAACCCCTTGCTCTTTTGTTAGGGACTGCAGCTGGTGGCAGTGATTATCACACAGAGACGGGGTATTCCAAACAGGCCCACACAGGGCCTGGCTACAGCGGATAACAAAAGAGGCAGGAAACCCAATGACCTTTCATATGTAACCGTGTCAATCTGAAGGGAGCTCTCGCCTCTTAGTATTGATGGCATTGAACTGTCATGTCTGGGTCTGTTGTTTACAGAGGCCACACCGCTGAGGGGACCCCAGGCATAAGGTACGAGAATATGGTTTGCAGGAGCCAGAGAGTCTGGTTTCCAAGCAGCCTGAAGGGAGACCTGCTGCTTTAAAAGGAACCACACAGGGAGGACCATTAACCAGAGAGACTCTTTGAACACAACAGACATGACGCTGGATGGGACTTAGTAGGACAAGGGAGCGGGCCCAGAGCTCTTTCTGTTGAAAGAAGGATTCCACCATATTAGTTATGGGGCACACCTTGTTCCTTTTTTCACCCCTTTACCTTTCCTGTTGCAAAGCACTCTGGTTCTGACCTCAGGCATACAGAAGATTCTTGGCAGGGACCCCAGGATTGATTCACTAAGGTAGTCATGGTCACTGTGGCCCACTTGGCTTTAAAAAAGGGCAGATCCCCTATTTTGGAAGATCATCTGAAGACTTCACAAGCATTAAGAAAGAATAATTCAACCTTCGACCCTAGCTGAAGGTACAGTCTGCCTTACATCTTGTGCCAGTGAAGGAAGGCCAGGATATCCAAAGAAGGAAGCAAGATCCCTCCCCTAAACTTCTCCCAGGGAAAAGAGGGAGAAACACAACTCATTAGACACCTCAGCCACTCCAGAACCAGTACCAGCCAGCACAAAGCATGCCCTGCTAGGCCCTGCATCAAGCTCCCTGGACAGGGAGTACCCAAATGTCTCTGAACCAGAAACAAAGTTCAAGGCAGCTTCCTGGAGCACACCCCTGAGCCGTCCACCTTAAAGGATGACACAAGCCAATTAAAGAAGCTGGGAGAAGTGCCTCAATGAGCATCTACCGCTGTAGCCTTAAAGGTCATTTTCGAGCCAGTCGAGTTCCTTGATCTGCAATGGACTGCATTGCTGACCGTTCTCAAGCCACAGTTGCTAGAAGACATCTGAGATATCTCGACCTGTGCATCAGAACTGCCGATCAGCTCTTAAACAATGATTCCTGACCCTGAGCCACCGTCTAGCTTTGCTCGCCAAACCGTCTTGCAGCCTGATACCCACAGCTGACTCCCATCTTGAACTCTGTCCCAGAAGCATGTAACATGCCCTGAAGCCAATTGCACCATGTCGAGCACCAAGAACACCAACAACAAAAGGTAGATTTTGGTGCTATGCCCCTGGTCCTTCCTGGAAGGCCCCTACAGACATTTTCTGACCCTTTTCCACATTTGTGCAAAAGCCAAGAAACCTTAAATTGTGGTGGTTACTAACCATACCGTCTACCCTCCTGTTAGTTTCCAGAGTGCATCTCTTGTCAAACTTTGAAACTGTCTGTCCTCTGTATTCCTTTACAGGGTGGGTTGTATTTCCTAGTGTTTTTACACTATCTGTTGTGATAATAATAAAGTAGATATGTTTATACAACCTTAACTGGACACTCCTTGCAACTCCCCAATGAGCCACAACCTTTACTTATTTATTTATTTCACTTATAAAGAGCGCAGCAGCACGAAGGCATCAAGGCGCTGTTACAACCAGTTACTCAAGAATCCATAACAACATCAATGATAGGATGGTGTAGTGGTTACAATATCATCAGAAGAAATTAGTCAAACAACAACGTTTTGAAGACTTTGTGAACCAGCAAATTGGACGTTACCATTCTTAACACAGGAGGCAGAGCGTTCCAATGTTTAGATGCCATGTAAGGGAAACTGGAACCAACTGCTCTCGTGAGTCTGAATTTAGGTTGGACGATGCAGTGTGCATAGGGAGTTCTCGTCGGTCTGGCAGAATGGGCTCTGGAAATGTTCTGGGAAAGGGAGGGGGATGCGGAGTTGGAAAGGCATTTGTGTGTGATGGACACGGCTTTAAAGATAATTTGTTTCTTGATCGGTAGCTAGTGTACTGCTCTCCTTGCAGCAGAGATATGGGATGTCATTATAAGTTGATCGGTCCGGAAACAAGGGTGCAGTAAGCTCACCAGCATCCTTGTTTCCGGATTGCCAAACTCAGAGTCTGCCTGCCATGGCCGCTGTGCCTGACAGGTTGGACCCTGCCGAGCGCAGCAGCCATGGTAGGCAGACTGGTCACGGAGGAACTTTCACTGTCAGCAACAGTGCTGGTGCTTCCATGTGCCCACTCCCATAGAGTCCTACAGTACTCTTTGGGAATGGGGACTTACATTTTACCGGCGCCTGACTTCCAGGGACACCAGACTCTGAATCTCCCAGTGGCACTGGGAAGCCAGGCGCCGGTAAACTTTTACGAGTCCGGCAGCAACTCACCGTTAGCACCGGCAGGGTTACTGCCAGACTCGTAATGAGGCCCATGGTCTCTCTTAGGGATTCTGAGTGTTGCTTGAAGCGTGTTATTTTAGAGCACTTGGAGCTTGTGAGGTTTTTTGCAGAGGTGCCTACGAAAATGGCATTGCAATAGTCCAACTTTGAGCAAATGACTGCCCGGGCGATGGTGAGGCAATTCGCGGTGGTGAGGAAAGTTTTATCAGTGTTGATTAATTTTGTTGCGTAAGCCGCCAAGTATGCTATTGCATATACTTGACATGACATCAAGAGTGTAGAGTCTAGATAGACACTGGGCCTCATTACGAGGTGGGAGGTAAGGGATTACCAGCACCGGTAAGGGCACTGGTGCTGGTAATCCCTTACCTCCCTGCTACGAGTTCCCTTTGCGGGTCATTCCTTAACGCCTGGTTTTTGCAGGAGTTAAGGATGAGACCCGCAAAGGGACTCTAAAGCTAAAAACGGTACCGCAATTTGCGGTACCGTTATTAGCACCTTCCCCATTCCCATTGAGCCCTATGGGGGCTCAAATGGGAATGGGTAATGGCCCTGGTGAATGGGGAATTACCGGTCCTTCTGTCCTCGGAATGGACAGGTAATTGCTCCATTCACCAGGCGGAGTCGGAAGGGTTTTGGAGGCAGCCATGGAGCTAACAGCTCCATGGCTGCCTCCAACCTCGTAATGAGGCCCACTGAGTGTCTTGGCCGATGTTGAGACTGGGATTTTGATGTCATCAATGACGAAGGCAAAGTATTGGTCGTTGAGTTTCCCAAGCACCACTGGGTTGCCTACCAGAAGGATTTCAGTTTTATCCCCATTTAGGCACAGATGGTTAGTCGTCATCCAGGCCTGGACGGTTGCGTATGTGGATTTGAGCGTGTTTAGAATCGTATAAGTAATTGTCTGTGAGTGGGAGTAGGATCTGCATATCATCGGTTTAGTGGTGTAGGCTATGCTGTTGGTGTCAAGGATGTCGAACAAAGGTCTAGTGAACACTTTGTATAAAGAGGGGGATGTGCAGGAACCTTGAGGGACTCCGCAGCTGATAGGGGTTGGGAGCAGCACTAGCAGACTCTGCAAATACTTTCATGACTCTACCCTGTGAGAAGGAGGCAATTGTTACGCTCACCTGATATCCCCGGGGGTGTCTGGAAGGCTCTGAGATCTAGAACTCTGGATGTGTAGTTGCCCAGTGCTGAATAATGAAACTGCAATTACAGAAGGGAGGATTTGTGATAACTGTCTCTAATGGGTGAATCTCCCACCTCTCTCTTACTGATTCCCTTCCCAATGGGTTCTTTTCTCACCTTAGTTATTTATAGGGTGAGCTATCCGTCCTGCGTTTCTTGTGCGGGGGCGCTTGACGTTTGTTGGCGAGCTGCCCGAGTTGCTTCACTGGTGCAGTATGCCTTACTTGGGCCCAGGCCTGCTGTGACCCCGAATCTGCTGGTAGGCCGGTAGGTTTGTTAATTGTAAGTCTTTGTTCTGTTTATGATGGGAATTTGTTAATGTCTTTATCTCCTTCTTTTCAGGTGTGAAGGTCTTGATGCTGGCGTGCCGGATGAAGAGGCACGTTTCTAGGTAAGAGAAAGCACAAAGCGCAGCACCTTCATTGTCTTTTAAAGCTAATCTGTGTTTTGTTCTTCTTCTCCTCACAGGCCACTGTGGTGCTGTGAGTGGATGAGAGTGCGATAAAAAACAGGCCCCCGGAATCCATTCAGGTAAGTACAGCGCTGTGCGGTTGTTTAATATTGAAAGCAAACCTGAATATGTCTCTTTTCCTTTGCAGATGTTGCTGTTGTGCTCTGGGTGGAAGCGTGGCGTAGCATGATGGAATTCAGGCAAGACTGATGGAATCCGATGTTTTGGAAGCACGCATTCTAATATTGTTTTTCCCTTTCTCGTTATTGCAGGTCGCAATGTTCGAACAGCAGCGGTTTCCACAGATTGCAGCCCAGTTGAGATGCTGAATTCTGGATGGTGTTTTCTCAGGTAAAACAGAATAATCTTGTTCTTGTTCTTGCAGGATTACAGGAAGATGTTGAAGACCGGGAGCTGGACACAGTGAGCGTCACGCTGCTGGTTGCAGAATAACATGAAGCGTGTTCTGCAGTCAGGGTTTGGTTTATATTGCCAAGGTAAAGTAGTACCAGGGAAAGTAATTCTAGGCCTGCCACATCCAAAACACTAGACCGCATGGCTTGGTTTTTAGAACTATAATGTGTGGGTGCTTCCATGTTGGATTTAAAGGTGCATGTACATAAATGGGACCTAGTTTGAACAGCCCTTCCTTCCTACATATGAGCCTGGTGCCAAAGGCACCTGGACTGGCTCCAGGAGCCCTTTTGCAGTGGCTTTAAGGCCCTCAGGGTTCTGGTGGGAGCCTGCTTGTGGCGCAACTTGTGCCCCCTCACAGTGGTCATGACAGCACTCCCCCCCAAAGCCCCTCTCATGGTATACTTCCTGTCCGGTCTGGGTTTGGTGGGGTTATCCAGGTGAAACCTCTAAATCAGACGTGGTGCATGAATATGTTCACTTGGTTCCCAAGTTTTTTCTTGAGGCCTGTACCAATTCCAGTCCACTAAATAGTATAGCTTAGATCTGAAACGTTTCGAATCCAGGATGTTTTTAACTTCAAATTCAGGCTCTCCATCAACTAGCACAGGTTTTGATGGAGTTAAGACTCGGGTTCCTGGTTGTACAGGTTTTACAAGTGACACATGGAACACCAGATGAATTTGCATGCTTGGTGGTAAGGCTAACTTGACGGCCACCGGATTTATCAAAGATTTGATGGTATAGGATCCTAGATATCTTGGACGAAAGGTCTGGGTACCTTTTATGGGCACATGTTTTGATGCCAACCAGACTTCGTCTCCAACTTGGTAATCGGGAGCTTTCATTGGAGCTTTCATTCGGTGCCGGTCCAAGAATTATTTTTGTCTGTCTTTGGCTTGCAGTAAATGTTCATTTTCCCTTTTGAAGGCTTGGGTTATGCTTGTGTGTAGAGTCTTTACCGCTGGCATTTGCAAGGTCATGGGGGAGTCTATTTCACAGTACGTGGATGTCTTCCGTATATTGTGTGGAACAGGCTTTTTCCCGTGCTGGTGTGTATGGAGTTATTGTATGCGTATTCCTCTATCCATAACAAGTCTTTCCAATTCTCTTCCACTTGATGCAGCATGCAACATAGATACTATTCTAATGTCTGGTTTGTTCTTTCTGTTTGTCCATCCGTTTGGGGGTGATGGCTAGTGGATAATCAAACATCGATTTGTGCCATAGTACAACATTTCCTCCAGAAGTTGGATACAAATTGGCTTCGACGAACTGAGATTAGGACTGAGGGGAAACCATGGAGTTTTATAATCTGTTCAAGAAATGCTTTTGCCAGACCGGTAACGTTAGGAAGTCCTTTGAATGGAATGAAATGTGCCATTTTAGACAATAGGTCTACAACCACCAGAATGGTATTAAAACCTTGACAAGGTGGTAAGTCCTTAATAAAATCAAGAGAAAGAGTATGCCAGGGAGCCAGTGGAATATCCAGTGGTTGGAGGAGGCCAGCTGGTTTCTGTTTTTGTGATTTATTCTGTGCACATATCCCACAGGATAGAATGAATCGAGCAATGTCCTTTGGTTTGCCACCAATAATTCCGTTTAACCTTGGCTAGAGTCTTAGCAATTCTGGGATGGCCTTTGATCAGGGAATCCTGATAACCAGACATGACCAATTCTTGCAGATCTTTACTTGGTAGATGTAGTCATTCCCTGAAGTAGGGTAATCCATCCAGAACCGTGTGATGTTCATTTTGGGAATTCCATTTCTGCAAGATCTCGGGGTTCATTAAGCTTTGAATCTTATCTTGAAGTTCACTCAGAGTCAATGTGGTGGTGAGTCCCAGTAGTTTATCACTTGGGATGATGGCAACAGGGTCCAGGGTACTGTTCGTTTTCTCTTCAACACCCATACGAGACAAGGCATCGGCCTTCCCATTCCGAACTCCCGGTCGGTATGTTATTACGTAATCGTATTCTGCGAAGAATAGAGCCCACCACAACTGTCGTGACGATTGGGCTTTTGCTGACTTTAGGTATTGAAGGTTTTGGTGATCTGTGATTAATGTGATGGTATGTCTGGCACCTAATAGATACTGCCGCCAGACTTTGAAGGCTGATTTTATTGCCAACAATTCTTTGTCTGTAATTGCATAGTTAAGTTCTGGTGGTGAGAATTTACATGACCAAAAGGCCACAGGGCGTAATTGGGTGTCCAGACATTTGGTCGACTGAAAACTGGTCAAAAGACATTTGGTCGACGCAATTTCGTCGAAAACCAAATGGTCGATTTTTTTTTTCATTATATATTTATTTTTTGGGTTTTCGTTAAAAAAAAAAAATGTTTTTTTAGAAAAAAAGGGAGCTGGGGGGGACCCCCCCCCCAAAAAAAGGTGTGAAAATAAAAAAAATAAAAATTCGACCATTTGGTTTTCGACCAAATTGGTTCGACCATTTGTCCAGTCGACCAATTTTTTTAGACCAATTGTCTGGTAACCCGTAATTGGCTTGTCTCTGGATCTCTTTGAGAGAGAACTGCTACCATAGCTACGCTGGAAGCATCAGTTTCCACTACATAGGGTAGATCAGGGCGAGGATGTCGTAAAATTGGCGCAGAGGTGAATCTTTTCTTGAGTTCTTGAAAGGCCTGTTCCACCTCTTCAGTCCATTGGAATCTTTTGTTGTTTTTTTTTCAGTAACAATGTGATTGCGTGGACTATCCGTGAGAAATCTGGAATAAATTTGCGGTAAAAATTCGCAAAGCCGAGCATGCTTTGGGTTCCTTTAAGTGAAGAAGGTGACGGCCAAGTATGGATGGCATCTACTTTGTGTTAATCCATCTTGACTCCCTTTGGCGAGAGAACAAAACCGAGGAACTTAACTTCGGTGACATGGAAGGAGCATTTCTCGAGTTTAGCGTACAGTTTGTGCTGGCAAAGTTTTGCAAGGACTGAGCGAACATGTTCCACATGATCTCTTTCAGAGGGGGAATACACCAGGATGTCGTCAATATAGACCAGGGCACAGACATCGATTAATTCCCATAATACATCATTCATGAAGTATTGAAACGCTGCGGGAGCGTTGCACAACCCGAAAGGCATTACCTGATATTCGTACAGGCCATACGTGTTGCGAAACGCGGTTTTCCATTCGTCACCTTTCTTAACACGTACAAGGTGGTATGCTCCTCTGAGGTCTAGTTTGGTGTACATTCGGGCATCCTTGACTTGGTCCAACAGTTCCGTGATAAGGGGCAAAGGGTAGCCTTTTTTTTACTGTGATTTTATTAAGTGCGCGGTAATCGATGCAAGTCCTCAAATCTCCTTCCTTATTGGGTACGAAGAATAAGGGAGAGGCTGCCGATGACTTTGATGGGCAGATAAACCCATTAGCCAGGTACTGATCCAGATAGGACTTCAAGTGGAGATTTTCGGTTTCCATAAGTGCATAAATTCGACACAAGGAACCTGTGCACCAGGTATCAGGTCGATCTGACGTTCATAGGTCCTATGTGGTGGTAATGTGTTAGCCTGTCCCTTCTGAAAAACATCCTTCTTGATAATCCTGATATTCTTTTGGTACGTTGTCCATTGGTTCTGTGATCCCCGATGCTATTCATTGAACAGATTTCAGGTTTGGCTGTGGTATTGATTTTGGGTAGCAAGCGTGAGCGCATTCGTCGGAAAAGGTCAGTCTCTTTGCACGCCAGTCTATGTGGGGATTGTGAGTTATTAACCATGGCATCCCTAAGATCATTCGGAACTGTGGAGCTTTGATGAGGTCAAACGTGATTGCTTCTTGATGTCCATCCTGACACAGAAGGGTTAATTCTTTTGTGCATTGGGTTACTGGTCCCGAAGCAATTTCTGTACCGTCAACAGTAGTTACCTTTTCAGTTGTTGGTTTTGTGCATGAGGGAAGTCCCATTTCTGTTGCCAGATCTCAATCTATGTAATTACCAACTGCTCCACTGTATATATATATATACCTCTATGGCATGCATTTGTGACGGTCGTTGCTGATTGATCAAGGTTACTGGTAGGGCGAAGTGTGAGGTCTGTGACTCATCCTTCTCGCTCGACAAGTGGACCTCTACGTTTGCCGGGCCTGGTAGTTTTCTGATTGCTTTCCATCATCTTCTTTCTCTGTAGCGCCTACCACCTTCCTTGGAGGTTTCACTGGGCATTCTTTGAGGTAGTGACCCGATTTACCGCAGTATAGGCATAACTGTAGCTGTCTCCTCTTGTCTCTTTCAACCTTGGTTAAAGGGGGTCATACTCCTCCAATCTGCATGGGTTCTGTGGTATTTTCTGATGGACATTGAACATTATCTTTTGAAAGTACGTACATGGCACGATTTTCGAGTCTACTTTGGTCTCTTTTTTCGATCCTGTAATCTGTGGTCCAACTGAACTACCAGGTTGATAAACTCTGCACAGTCTTTGGGTGGGTCTACCACTTGAGCAAGGACATCCTTCAGGTCTCCTCGTAGGCCCAGATGAAACAATGTGGTTCTTTTATCTTCTGTCCACCCCGTTCTACAACCAGTCTATTAAAGGTGGCAATATAAGTCAGCAAATCTTGATTCCCTTGGCGGAGGGACAGGAGTTTGTTTTCAAGAGCTTGTCCATGGAAGTGTCGAGCAAATAACTTTTCCATCTCCTGTTTAAAACCCCTGAAGTTCTGCAATAATGGGTCATCCCGGCTCACTAAAGGTACCGACCAGTCTGTGGCACGTCCACTCAAATATGATAACATGAAGGCCACCCTTGCCTAGTTGTTTGAGAAAGCCCCACGCCTACAAAGAAAATGGAGGCGGCACTGGTTCATGAATGTTGCATACCTTCTGGGGTCTCCATTAAACCGTTTTGGTGGAGCCAGGGGTACTGCTCCCGGCAACGTTATCTGTACTGGATTGACTGATGATGGTGTAGTGGTGGATGGCGTGAATCCGGGCAATGGAGCCTGCCCTGCCTGTGTTTGGAGTAGCTGTTTGCTTAGTTCATCAGTACGGTCTTTTGTGGCTATTAACTCTCGTATTAAGGCATTGGTTTCCTGCCAGGGTGCGTGTACCTCGGTGCATAATTGTCCCAAAAGCTGGGCTAACTGATCAGTTTCAGATGTCTCTGAAATCTGGAACCCTGGATGCGTAGTTGCCCAGTGCTGAATAATGAATCTGCAATTTACAGAAGGGAGGATTTGTGATAACTGTCTCTAATTGGTGAATCTCCCACCTCCCTTTTACCGATTTACCTTCCACTGGGTTCTTTTCTCACCTTAGTTATTTGTAGGGTGAGCTATCCGTCCTGCGTTTCTTGTGCAGGTGCGCTTGACGTTTGTTGGCGAGCTGCCCGAGTTGCTTCACTGGTGCAGTACGCCTTCCTTTGGCCCAGGCCTGCTGTAACCCCGAATCTGCTGGTAGGTAGGTAGGTTTGTAATTGTAAGTGTTTGTTCTGTTTATGGTGGGAATTCGTTAATGTCTTTATCTCCTTCTTTTCAGGTGCAAAGGTCTTGATGCTGGTGTGCCGGATGGTGAAGCACGTTTCTAGGTAAGAGAAAGCGCGAAGCTCAGCGCCTTTATTGTCTTTTAAAGCTAACCTGTGTTTTCTTCTTCTTCTCCTCACAGGCCGCTGTGGTGCTGCGAGTGGATGAGAGCGCGATGAAAACCAGGCCCCAGGAATCCTTTAAGGTAAGTACAGCTCTGTCCGGGTATTTAATATTGAAAGCAAACCTGAATATGTCTCTTTTCCTTTGCAGATGTTGCAGTGGTGCTCCGGATGGAAGCGTGGCATAGCGCAATGGAATTCAGGTAAGACTGAGGGAATTCGATGTTTTGGAAGCGCACGTTCTAATATTGTTTTTCCCTGTCTCGTTATTGCCGGTCGCAATGTTCGAACAGCAGCTGTGGAAGCGGTTCGCCAGAAGTTCTTAAGCTAGTACTCACAGGTGACTGATGTTTCTTCTTCTCTCCGTTTCCACAGATTGCAGCACAGTTGATTTGCTGAGTGCTGGATGGTGTTTTCTCAGGTAAAACAGAATAATCTTGTTCTTGCAGGATTACAGGAAGATTCTGAAGACCAGGAGCTGGACACAGTGAGCGTCACGCTGCTGGTTGCAGAATAACACAAAGCGTGTTCTGCAGTCAGGGTGTGGTTTATATAGCCCAGGTAAAGTAGTACCAGGGAAAGTAGTTCCAGGCCTGCCACACCCAAAACACTAGACCAAATGGCTTGGTTCTTAGAACTAGAAAGTGTGGGTGCTTCCATGTTGGATTTAAAGGCCCATGTACATAAATGGGACCTAGTTTGAACAGCCCTTCCTTCCTACATATGAGCCTGGTGCCAAAGGCGCCAGGACTGGCTCCAGGAGCCCTTTTGCAGTAGTTTTAAGGCCCTCAGGGTTCTGGTGGGAGCCTGCTTGTGGCACAAATTGTGCCCCCTCACAGTGGTCATGACAGCTATCCAAGTTATGGCTTTAGGGGCGAAGTGGCTGCAGTCCATAGATGGTGGCACAGGATTTTGTGGTCTACCAGGTCGAAGGCCGCTGACAAGTCTATTACGATGAGGAGGGCAGTCTTGACCATGTCCCTGATCTCATCCAGTTGTTTTTTTAGATCCAATAGTGCAGATTCATTACTATGGCCGTGAGACAAGCCTGATTGCCTCAGTCCCAGTATATGGTTGGTTTTGAAGAAATGTTGGGCTTGCAGATACGCAGCTCTGTCAAGTATTTTCAGAAGGAAGGGCACAGTGGTAATGGGCCTGTAATAGGTGGGGTTGGTGGGGTCCAGGGTCATTGTTTTTAGTAGTGGCAGCACCCACGCTTCCTTGAGGCTAGAGGGTACTAAGCCTGATGGGAAGGAGGCATTTATGAATGTGGAGATGATAGGGGAGGGGGCTTCCTCGCATTCTTTGATGATGGTGGCTGGGCAGATATCCCCTTTGCTCCTTGATGGTTTTAGACTGCTGAGGATAGCTTGGATTTCTGTTACCGTAGTCATTTTGAAGCAGTAACTGTGGTAACACTTTCAACTGGTGGTCCTGCATGGTGCCTGGGTTATGGTCAGTAGGTTGTGGGTGGGGGCAACCTCTGTGGGTCTGCATTTTATTGTTTAGCAGATCAATTTTGTTCAGCATACCTGCCTGAATGAGAGTGCAGCAGGCTTTATTCTCGGTGACTAGAAGTGGAGGGGAAGAGGGACTTCCCAGTTCCCCAACGATAGTAAACAGTTCTTTACTGTAGCATTTGGCATTTGTTATTCTAGAGTTATAGACAATGATTTAGCTGCCATTATGGCTAGTTTACAGGATTTGGAAGTTTTATGGAACTTTGTTCTAGTGTCAATAGAGGGGTTTTTCCGCCATGTTACTTCAGCACAGCGTTTACTGTTCCTAACTTGTAGCAAGACTGTGGTAAACCTGCGTTAGAATGTCTAACAGGTTTAGCTCTACCCACTATAAACTGCAAAATGGTGTCAACAATTGTAGTTAAGGTCTTGGTAAATAGGTCGGCAAGTGTAGAAGGGTTAATGGAGAAAGGCGGTTAGAGGTAGGCGTGTCCAGCAGTGGTAAGACATTCACCTTATTGAGCTTTTTTTAGGCTATGGGTATATGCTGGTGGCAGGTGCAGAGACAGGATCTTTTGTTTGTTTGATGTGCGCATGCTATGGTGATCCGATCAGGGGCAGGGTGAGTTGGTGATGACCCTGATCCTGCAATTAAGGTCAGCAATCCAATCCACGATGCAATCTTTTGAGTGGGTATGGTTGCAGATGCTCTGATGGAAGCCTATGGGTTCAAGGACTTTTGCGAGGGACATGGCATGCAGGTCCCCAGGATCATTGAAGCCTAGATTCATGTGCCCTAGCAGGGTTATTTTTGAAGATGTTTTAATGTTGCTTTCCAATATGTGAAGGAGTTCTGCATTAAAGTTAAGGTTCGGGCCCGGGGCGGTAGACAGTATGGTGCAGGTGGCAGATGGGAATAACTTCAGGGATAAGATGTCTGCAATACCTGGTAGTGAGGTGATCACTTGTCTAAATGGGAAGTCAGTTTTGGCTATCAATGCCACACCACCACCTCTGGCCTTTGGCCTAACTTTCTGATATATTCTGTAGCATGGGGGTGGGGCAGTGCAAGGGCAGGGCCAGAGGCCTCTTGGAGCCAAGTTCAGATATAGCTGAGGCGTCAAGGTTCTGAGAAGTGAGGAGGTCGGACATGTCCAATGCGTGAGCAGGTAGGGAGCGGGCATTAATTAGGGAACAGTTTAGATCAGGCTCTGATACTGAGCAGGCAGGTTGCGAGACATTATCATCATTGTCAGTCGCAGGTGAAGGGGGAACATTAGGGCAATTAAGTTTGGCAGCAATAGGTACATGGCATACATAGTTGTTCAGCGGGTATAGATAGGGGAGTTATCAACAATTAGGTATGGCAGTAGTAGGTACATTGCAAACATTGATATTCGTTCTGGCAGCAGTGGGTACAGTACACACATTGTTGTTCACAGGTGTACATAGGTGAGCATTATGGCAGCGAGGTTTGGCTGCAGAATGTACATTGTAAACATTGACATTGATATGGACAACAGTCGGTACATTGCATACATTGACAATCATGGGTGTAGTTACAGGACTGAACAAGGTAGATACAGTAGTGTTACCTTTATAAACTGGAAAAAGTACATAAGGGCAGCCATATTTTGCAGGATTGGGAGTGTAAGCCACGTAGGCCCTCCATGGTGTGTTAAGGAGGTGCGGATGAGGCAGTCGGTTCAGGCCAGTAAGAAGGTGCGCGCTTGAAGGCGGGCAGTTGTTCCTAACTAGCTTTAGGATAGGGAAGTCTGGTAGTAACGGTGGGCTGGTCTATGATCTCAGGTTGAAGTTTGAGGATTGCGTTGTGATTGTATAGCTTAGGCCCTTAGCAGTGGACTGTTCTGTGAGTTGTTTAGGGATTTGGAGAATGCGAGGGGTGAGAAGGCCAGTCGCTTTAGGAGGCTGCCATGATAGTCTAAGGTGGTGTGTGTTTGTGCGGTTTTCTGTAGGGTTTTGATGATGTCGTGATGGTTTGTGGACTGTGGTCCCGGGTCTGGGGCCATGGTGAGGGACCTTGCATTGCTCGTGGCCTCTGTTCCTCCCAGGGCCAGATTTCTTGACAGGGGGTGGTCACAGGTAGATTTACTCAAGTGACCAAGTTTTGCAAACGGTACGAGGGCCATATCACCGGTGTGAGGAACTTGGATGGTTGCGGCACGGGATGACAAGGGCGCAAGCAAGATTAATTACTTCCGGTTTAGAGAGGATCCCTTTAGTGATGATGTCATGGGCAGAGAGTTTACAACCAGTTTTATCGACTGGTGCAGACATTGTGCCAGGCTCGCTGGAGGCATCAACAGGAAGAGGCGTCTAGGGCAGAAACCACCAGCAAAGGCATTAATGGCTGGCCTTTCTGGATGATCAGCTTTGCTCTCGGCTACGGGAGAGGAGCTGGATAGGTGTAGGGTTCCTCCAATCAGGAAGCGCAAGGAGGATGAAGCAGGCTGGGAGCTCAACGGAGCTCTGGGTTCTTCGGCAGCTTTATTGGGATGTTCTTCATTGTAGGAGACTCCTGTCTTTCTCGTGCTTTGGGAGTGATTAGTGCTGGGCTCCCTATGTGGAGGGGGGCCCTGTGGACATACCAGTCCAGTAGAGACCACCAGCAAAGGCTTTAATGGCTGGTCTCGCAGGATTGCTGGCTTTGCCTCTTGACTCCGGGAGAGCGGCTGGATAGGTGTGGGCTACCTCCAATCAGCAGGCGGCAACGAGGATAAAGCCGGTTGGGAGTGAAACAGAGCTCTGGGTCCTGCGGTGGCCATCGTGGAATGTACTTTATTGTAGAAGACTCCTGTCCCTCTCGTGTTTTGGGGGGGATTAGTGCTGGGCTCCCTATGCAGAGGGGGCCCCTGTGGACATACCAGTCCGGCAGAGACCTCCAGCAAAGGCGAATCAATGTGCAAAGCACTCTTCCCAATTCTTGAACAAGCAGCTTCTATAATTAATTCCAGCAACCCTGTTCCAAGGAATATCACGTCAATTTCTAAGGGTAAACTCTCAGCCATCTTGGAACAGGATGATGGAATTAATTACGGAAGTGACGCTCACGTTTCCAGCGCAGGACCTCTACCAAATGCATGTTCGGAATTGTGGTTTCTATGCCGTGTCAGAGGCCACTACTTTGTGTGCACAGCTCGATCTGCATGCAGCGTTTGGGTCACTGTGCACCCCATCATCCCCTATTAGTGCAACTGCTGAGCGGTGCCACTAACAGCATTCTTAAGTAGCGTGGCGATGAGTGTAGAACTCGCTCAGCGCACTTTCTATCAGCATGCCTTTTCAAGTTGGATTTCGAAGGCAGAAGAAGGTTTTGGGGGTGAAGAAAATAGCAAATCGTTGGTTTTCATGGAACTCTTCATACCGTATCATGTAGGCATCCATGAACATTTGAGGAGATAAGGCTGCCGTTCCACCCACGTTACCAAATTGTGCAAGGAGGTTTATCATTCTAATTGTATGCTTGTTTATGTATGTGAAGACACCAAAAGGGCACACAACGCACCATTGAAAAATATACTCAAACTCCTCAAATTTGATAAAAATATAGACAGATTTCATTTAAATATAATTAGAAAATGCCCAGAGGCAACAAGCAAGGAGAGACAAGGTAACGTGTTTCACACCCGATTAGGTGCTTGATCACAATATATTTAAATAAACTCTGTCTATTTTTTTAATCAAATTTGAGGAGTTTGAGTATATTTTTCAATGGTTCGGTGGAGTGCAATCTGCGCACTTTGTGTGCCCTTTTGGTGTCTTCACCTATTTTCTGCGGCTGGCGAGCCACGTCAGATCAGCACTGACTGCATTCAACATTGGCGAGTGGACATTTGAATTTGCTGTGTGTTTTTAAATACCTATATATACATATTTATTCAGTGAAAAAACTTTGTTAAAGAGATATTATGGTTAAGTTGCACTAATAAAAACCTAGGAAATTCAATGAAAAAACTTTGTTAATGGGACATTATGGTTACAAGTAAAACCAAAAATCCCCAGAATTCTCCAGTTATGGTAAGCTAAGCAACCATAACTCGCGCCACCACTGTGTACTGCTAAGACTAAAACCCAAAGATGACATCATAAATGTCATTTATGACATCACTGATGACATCACATATTTGTGCCACTTGTTTTTGTTCACTGACATATCTAGGCCAGGCGATTTTGTTCACTGACAGTCAGAATATGAAAATTGAACATGTGTTATATATCTAGACGTTAACCATCTTGTATGTTCTTAAAGTACTTTCCTTAGGGTTTGGCCTCAGCTCATGGTGCACATATGTGGGGCAATAAGCAAGCCTCAGACACACAATTCATTTGTATACACGATGATGCATTTTAATGTTATTGACATTTTGTGGTGATGTTGTTTCTTTTTTCCTTACTTTAGTTTCCCTGCATGTGCCTCTGATTTATATGCATTGTGGGTCTTGTGGGTGCCTACCTACTTCTATTTGTGCACAAATCACATTTGGGCATCTCCGTAATTCCCTTGGATGTATTTGTGAAAGAATTGTCTTTCCACATGGAAATAGTTCAATTAAGCCACGTAGCATATCTTTTAATGCAACCTGCAAATATATTGGAGTAACGTAGCCCAAACTATTTCCTCCACAATGAACAACAATAATATCTGGGCATTGAAAGTGAGCCATAGTCTTACAAAATCATAGTTAACTCGCACAGTTTAGCCCAGACACTGTACATCACCAAACCCCCACTGCCTCAAAACCAGTAGTACCAGAGATGCCACTCAACTCAGTGTACCTTTTCAATGATTCATCAAACTATCTCCAGACATCCACACAGTGGGCTTTTTCTTATCAATAGCCACATCCATCTTCCCTACACACAACAATCAAAACACCTACTACCCTCTCTTCCTTTAAACCACAACCAGAACACCACACTGGCTACTCTGCACAGTCCCCTTTCCATGACAGGCATCCCCAAAAGACCCAGGTTTGGGGCATGTGGTGTCCGCAGACTACTGCATTTTCCACAAACCCCTTAAAACATGGGCAACACTTCTACTCCTTCCACTTTCATGTTATGAACACTCCCTCATTGGCTGCTTTCAAAGAGTAACACATCCATCCACCAATCACATCCAAAACCTCTACAGCTAACCCTGTCATATCAGTTCAACACTTCAGATGTACACTTGAACTCTGAGAATACATATCCCCTGTTAAAGGCATCTGCAACAAAAACTACTGTGAATCTGTCCAAGATTAATTTTTCCAGATTCAACAAGATCTGCATCTAACAAGACATAGTACAGGTATGCTTATATTTGAAAACATATTTGCTTCAACAAATATATATATATATATATATATTTATTTTGTTTGTTTGTTTGTTTATTTATTTGTATAGCGCTCTTGACCCAGGGGTATATGTGCGCTTTGAACATCAGGTTACAGGTTACAGAAGGGGACAATAGTACAGTAGTAATAAGGCATAGGAAGGTTGACAGGAAGGCAGTTAGTGCATAGATAATAATAGGCAAGCAACATAGGAAACATTTGAGCATTAGGTATACATACATACATGGTTGGTCGGTTATTTGTTGAGTAACCAGGAGATGACCTTAGTTCTGAAGGGTTGGAAAGTGGGTGTGGATTTGATATCCAGTGGGATAGTGTTCCAAAGTTGTGATGCCAGAGCTGGGAAGCTGGATCCACCGGCTCTTTTGAGGGAGTATTTGGGCACTGTTAGTTGTAGTGTGTTAGACGATCTGGTGGTTCTAGTGTTCTGTCTTAATGTAAATTTGTTAGAGAGATAGGGTGGGGCAAGATGGTTAAGAGCTTTGTATGTAAGGCATATAGTTTTCAGGTCTATTTTTTGTTGGATGGACAGCCATTTGCAAGCAATTCCGGTGGCGGAGATGTGTTCTCTTCTGGGAAGATTTAGGGCGGCACGGAGTGCATTGTTTTGTAGGACTTGCAATTTATTGATTACTGTTTTGTTGGCACCTACATAGAGGCTATTACAGTAGTCCAGTTTGGATTGAATGAGTGCTCTGGCTAGAATGAGGCAGTTGTTAGGGGAGATCAATGGTCTGCAGGCCCTAATTAATTTACCAGTGTAGGCAGTGGCTGAGGCAGTCATATTGATTTGTTTAGCTAGATTGGTATTCGTGTCTAGGTAGAAACCGAGGGTTTTTACGCTCTTGGCGATGGGTATGGTGTTACCGTCAATAGTAAAGCTAGTGTAGCCGGGACAGAGTTTTCGGATGGTGTTAGGTGAGCCGACATGGAGCAGTTCGGTCTTATCATCATTCAGGGACAGGCCATGTGTGGCCATCCATGCCTGAATGATGGAAAAGACTTAATTGATCCATTTGGCGTCCACGCTGTAATTACCTGATAAAGTGAGGAGTATCTGGGTGTCATATGCGTAGTTCGTGTAGGTGACACCCAGATTGTCCAGCTTATCGAATAGGGGCTTTGTGAATATATTGTATAGGGTGGGTGAGACACAGGATCCTTGTGGGACACCGCAGGTGATGGGGATGGGGTCAGCCGCTGCAAGGGGAGAGAAGACCCGCATGGTCCTATTGTCCAGGAAAGATTGGATCCATGTGACCGCAGAGTGGGAGAAGTGTGCTGCCAAAGACAAATGGTTGCACAGGATTTTATGGTCGACCAGGTCAAAGGCAGCGGAAAGGTCGAGGAGAAGAAGGATGGCAGCCTTACCTTTGTCTTTGAGTTCGTCTATCTGGCACTTGAGATCAACAAGGGCCGTTTCTGTCCCGTGTTGTGGTCGAAAGCCAGATTGGCGAGTTCCTAGTAAATGATTTGCCTCGAGGTAGTCCTGGATTTGTAAATAGGCCACTCTATCCAAAATTTTTAGTAAGAATGGGACGGTGGTAATGGGTCTATAATTCGTGGGAATGTCAGGGTCGAGAGTAGTTTTTTTTAGTAGAGGTAGGACCCAGGATTGTTTCAGATTGCTGGGGACCAGGTTATTGGTGAAAGACAGCTTTATTAGTTTAGTGATGAATGGGGAGAGATCCCTAGCTGCATCTTTTATGATCTGTGCGGGGCGCTGTCCCCCTTGCAGTTTGACGGTTTCAAGGATGCTATAATTTTCTGAACCTCCGATATGGATACCTTTTTGAAGGTGAAGCCTGAGCTAGTGGCAGTAAGCAGAGGAGGAATGGGACTGGAGGTGGGGTCAAGAGTGAGTTGTTGTCGTTTGTTGTTAATTTTGGTTTGGAGCCCTGAGATTTTGTTAGCTAGGGCATTCTGGATCCCTGTGCACCACGGTTTATCCTTAGTGCAAGAGTCAGTGGGAGTAATGGGGTTTTCTAATTCCTTTAGTATGTTAAAAAGCTCCTTTGTACTGGAGCTTGCCTGGGAGATCCTAGTGTTGAGAGATTCTTTCTTGGCACGTGTAATCTCATTTTTGTAGAGAGTGGAGATGTTGGTGAGATTAGTTCTGTTATTTACAGAAGGTACTGATTTCCATAGTGCTTCGAGTTTATTTTTTTGTTGACGGAGAGTTTTGAGCTCCGGGGTGTACCATGTGTTCAGGTGCGCTTTAGGTTTCCCTTTACGCAGTTTCAGTGGGGCAATGATGTCGATGGCTTTGGCCATGGAATCGTTGTAGACGTTGACCAATTGGTTCAAGTCCGTAGTAGCAGGTAGTGCGTTCAAAGTAGGGATCACCAAAGGTATTAAGGCTTCCGCTGTGATGTTGCTCTTTTTCCTGGTTGGGCAGGCAGGTGCAATAATGGGCCTTTTATGCACTAAATTGCTGGTATGAATGTCAAATGGGAGGAGGTAATGGTCAGTCCAGATAAGTTGTGTGGGATCTTTCACAGTGATGTTGCAGTTAAGGGCAGTTATCCAGTCAAGGATTCTGCCCTTTGAGTGGGTGGGTTTGGAGCAGAGTTGTTGGAGGCCATGCTCCTCTAATGCCAAGGCCAGGGCAATGGCTGGGGTGTCGAGAGGGTCGTTAAACCCAAGATTATAGTCTCCAAGTATGATCATTTGTGCTGATGGTTTGGAGCTTTCAGCAACCAGTGAGGTGATGTCTTCCTCAAAAGAGCCAGGTGGGCCCGGGGGTCGGTAAATTAAATGCAGCGTGACAGTACTTTTAGGGGAAGTTTGTAATTTGACTGTGAGATGCTCACAGGATTTAAGTGGAGGAGAGGAGGCTAGTCTGATGTCAAGCGTGGACTTAAAAATAATGGCTACACCGCCTCCTCGAGCGTTCGGTCTATCTGCTCTAAGGATGGTGTAGTTATCAGGTATGGCTAGAGTAAGAGATGGTCCTGCAGCATCGTGCAGCCAGGTTTCGGTTACAGCAAGGAAGTCCAGGTTGTTTGTTAGAATAATGTCTGCGACTTCTATGGAATGAGCGACTAATGATCTGACATTTAGGAGAGCTCCTTTAGGAATGGGAGGGATAGTGTTGATAAGTGTTACAGTGTGAGGGTTGGTCTTATTAGGTGATTTAGCTGGGCCTTTGCTAGATCTGTGGTGGGTTCTGGCGCCAAGTCTAATGTTCCGATCAGAAGGGATGAAGGTAGTGGTTCGAGAGATAGTTGGGTTAGCCATTGTGGAGGTGCTGTAGTCGAGAGTGGGGCATGATGCTCTCGTGTTGATGGGGTTCCGCTTGTAGACAGCTGAGTGCGTATTAGCTGGGACATCCGGAGAGTGTGCATGGCTATGGGTAGGTTGGGCGGATTTAGGTTCCGGGAGGAAGGCTGGTGTGGTGGGCAGGAATGGTGTGGGGCAGGTGATCGGGTGATGTCTTAGGCAGGCAAGTCTGACTAGACCATTGTTATAGGCTAAGTAACTATTGCTAGTGCATGGTATGTTGCTTTGCATGACACAGAAGGGGAACATGATCGCAGTCAGGCAAAGAAGCATGCTGGGGCTAGGGTGATGTACAGAGGAGTGGCGGGTAGGGGGCATTGGTGATATAGGTGGGGCACAACACAATGTAAATGAGGTCTGGGGTGACCATAGGGCACAACACAATGTTAATGAGGTCTGGGTTGACCATAGGGCACAGCACAATGCAAATGAGGTCTGGGGTGACCATAGGGCACAACACAATGCAAATGAGGTCTGGGGCGACCATAGGGCACAACACAATGCAGATGAGGTCTGGGGCGACCATAGGGCACAACACAATGCAAATGAGGTCTGGGGTGACCATAGGGCACAACACAATGCAAATGAGGTCTGGGGCGACCATAGGGTACAACACAATGCAAATGAGGTCAGGAGGCGCACAACACAATGCAAATGAGGTCTGGGGTGACCATAGGGCACAACACAATGCAAATGAGGTCTGGGGCGACCATAGGGCACAACACAATGCAGATGAGGTCTGGGGCGACCATAGGGCACAACACAATGCAAATGGGGTCTGGGGTGACCATAGGGCACAACACAATGCAAATGAGGTCAGGAGGCGCACAACACAATGCAAATGAGGTCTGGGGTGACCATAGGGTACAACACAATGCAAATGAGGTCAGGAGGCGCACAACACAATGCAAATGAGGTCTGGGGCGACCATAGGGCACAACACAAAGCAAATGAGGTCTGGGGCGACCATAGGGCACAACACAAAGCAAATGAGGTCTGGGGCGACCATAGGGCACAACACAATGCAAATGAGGTCTGGGGTGACCATAGGGCACAACACAATGCAAGTGAGGTCTGGGGCGACCATAGAGCACAACACAATGCAAATGAGGTCTGGGGCGACCATAGGGCACAACACAATGCAAATGAGGTCAGGAGGCGCACAACACAATGCAAATGCAAGAGTAATTACAGGTAGGTTGTGGGCTCGGCGGAGCGTTGATATAGCAGGCACAGTGTTACCTTGGCCGGTGAATGCGGTGGACCAGGGGGTCTGGCAGACGGCAGAGTTGGCAGTTAACAGGCAGAGAACAGGCTCCAGCCTTGTTCCCGTGGGCCTTGGAAGGAGGGGGCCGGCTTCGCCTGCCGGCGCCCAATGGCAGGGGTTGTGTACGCTGTAGCCAATCAGGCAGGGCAAGGCTACTGATGTGTGCCTGGTAAGGCACAGGGTGAAGCAGGCCTGAATACGGCGGCCATCTTGGAAAGGGGTACCTTGTGTGCCTCGGTGCAGGATACGGGGCAAAATGAGCTTTGGCAGGTGCGGGGCAGGTGCAGGTTGCCTGGGTCCTTAATGGGGCAACTCAGAGCACTTGCGAGCATTTATGTAGTAATTTAGAAAAATCGAACTTGGATGGATTAAAAATGAGCGCAATGTGGCAGCGCTTACCGGATAGCAGCAGCTGATCCTGGATGGCTTCCTGGCCCGGCCCGCTGCTCCTGCAGTGTCGGGGCCTTGAGGGATGAGCTCCTGCTCATCAGATGGAGTCCACAGCAACTCCCAGGCAGAGAACAGGCTCCAGCCTATACATATATATGATCCCCAATGAGCATATTGGAAAAAGGTGTAGGAGCACGTTCTTTTCTGCTACTCTTTCCTATAGGAAAAGCAGGAAGATATGATGAAAGGTCCACACAAACGAATGCATCAGAATATCGCTCTTTAAGAATGTATAATGAAGACCCTAGATTCAGACAAAATGTTGAATACATTTTCCATCTCCTCTTCGAAAGTGAACTAGCAACTCTATGTTATTGAGTTGCACACACATTAAAAACAGGCTCTAACTTTTTAAACATGTCTGCTACCCAACTACTTCAAAAAATAAAAGACAAAGATGAAGTTTTGCAGTCAAGTATCACAAATCTCTTGGCAAACATGTGTGGTACAAAATAATACTGGTTCCAACATCACGCTGATGTACGTTGTATGCTAAGGAACCTAGGCCCACCCACATGGTTTGTTACTTTAAGTTGTGCAGAGTATGCATGGGAGGACTTGTACGACTTTGTATGCACTGCAAAAAAAAAAGATGGAAATAGATATAAAAACATCAGGAGAACTCTGTTTTCTTGACCTTGTCAATGTATCAAGATACTTTCACATCGCTTCATTGCCATGCTGCATTTTTTCTGCAAGAAAACTACCCTTGCGCTTGGAGAAGTGCAACACTTACTTTTGGAGAAAAGAATATCAATCCAGAGGAGCACCACACATCGACATGCTTTTGAGGATATAAGATGCTCCTAAATTTGGCCATGATAGTGATGCCACTGTTTTATAGTTTATTGAAAAAAAACATTACCTGCGTCATCCCTTCAGAAACCACAGATAGTGACCTACATACACAACTCGTACACTTCCAAAAACATAAGTGTGGCGAATACTGTCGACATAGATATAAAAACAAAGGCAAATACTATACCAAATGTCGCTTTGGCTTCCCTACACCAGTTTACACAAAACGACAAGTAAATAGGTTGATGTCTTCTGTTAGACACAGCGTAAAAGGCAAATCCTCTAAAAACACATACAACATTAAAAGGGACCAAGCATCCAAGTACATCAATGATTATAATGCAATCATTGCCCTCTTTTGGAATGAAAACATAGACATACAATACATTGCAAACAATTCCACTTCTGCTGCAAGATAGGCTGCAGCCTATCTCACCAAAGCTGAGAAAACAGAGCTAAACTACCTCTGGGATGACTTATCATCTGATAAAACACTATCACCAAAACTGTACAGCTTCGGTTTAAAAATGCTCTCCCATAGAAAATGTGGTTTCTATGAAGCTGCAGACAGTTTAACAGAAACAGCTTTATATGGCAAATCTGAACACATTGTCTGGCTGAACCTTGGTCCAGCTTCATCCTGATAAAGAGTACTAAAATCCTACTAAGAGATAGAAAACATAGCCACAATTGATCCCAACAGCCAGGGCATTTTTTTTAAAAAACAATTGATTGATACATTTGACCTAAACAGAACTACTGTTTTGGAAACATGAGTCTGTACAACATATCCCAAAACTACACCTACAAAAACAATATCACACCAATTTCAACTTTTGAAGGACGCTTAGTGAAACTCATGAGACCCAGTCTAATAATTAATATAAAGTTATCATTTAAAGCTGCACAACATAGAGCACTGTATTACGTGGCCTTACTTCAACTTTTTAAAACTGTGAGAAAAGAAGAAGAATTATTAGGTGATTATGACTCATTTGAAGCCGCATTCAAAGGAAATTAAAGCAGTATAACAAATGACATTTTCAAACAAGACAAAGAAATGTTGGAAAATGAACACCAGCAAGAGGAAGAAATTGATGCTCAACTAGATAAAGACACTCCTGAGGGCAGCCAACCTTCCCTTACAGGAAGCCAAGAACCACGAGGAGAACCTGTCATTCTAAATGAAGCAGAAATAGCTATGACTGAAGTAGAAAATACCATGTATCAATATAAACAATTTGAGGAAGGCTTGTCAGTGTCCGAATCACAGCTAAATGATGAACAACTCACTATTTATCTAGAAGTCACTCAAGAAATTGAACATGATTTTAAACATGAAACTAAAACCTGTAGCTGAAAACATTATAAACCTCTGCTCCTGTATGTAAGTGGTGGAGCTGGTTCTGGTAAAACATTATTAATTAAAGGAATCAGCACATTTCTACAAAACTTAACAAACAACAACCTTTCGGCTGTAGTAACAGCCCCCACAGGTTTAGCTGCCCATAACATAGAAGGTGTAACCTTTGTAAGGAAGGCATGGTATCAAAGTAAGAGAGACACAATTAATCACAGTTCATTGGTGTTTCTTTAACTGTAATAATGGGTGAGATAAATGCCTAATCTAAACCTACATCTAAGATGGGAGCAAGCTACGACCATCAAATAATAATAATACAGTCCTAGTGGAGTCTAGTCAAATAAAAAGGGCCTATACTAAACACAACTATTGCCAATCCTTAATGCTATGCTACAAAATAGTGTGGGATAATGTTCACAAAGAAAGAAAGAGGTGTTCTCAAATGTTAAATCAGGATGTTATGGCCGGGGTCTCCCTTCCCCACGTTTGAAGCATGGAACAAGGCGGGACTCTTGAGCACAGCACACTTCTGGGCTTTTCCGGCCCGAGTTTAGGTTCTTTCTTACAATATCAAGGCCTTCTGTGCCCAAGTCTCTTTTATGCAATGTCTCTTGCTTCAGAAGTCCTGATGTATCACAAACAACAACCAAAAGTTCCTTCTATTCATCTTCACGTTGGGTGATTACTCTTCGCCCGAGGATCCCCCTGAGCCGGGCTCCGATCCCCTTTACAATGTCAGCCTCCTTCAATCGGGCTCAGACCAACAACTCACTGTGGACATCCCTCAGTCGGGTTTATCAAATGAGCGCCCACACAGCGCCAGACCACTCTAATCTTAATACCTCAGTTGTTCACAAAAGACCTTTGTCTATTATCTTCTTTTGTTTTACGCAAATGTTGCCACTGCAACTTTGAGCTTAACGCAGTCTGGGCTGCTATCTATTTCCTCTGACTTTACCGGCTGTGCTGAACTCGTTTGCTTTTCCTCTGCTAGAGTTAAGGACGGTGCTTCAATCAGGCTCAAACCAACAGCTCAGTGTGGACATCCCTCAGTCGGGTTCACATTTGTCATCACTATGCAGTTCACTTAGCTTTTCAATTCACATCATCATCATCTTGTAATATTCAGGAATTGTAATGTCTTTTTAAACAATCCTGCGGGTTACCTTCTCCACTTTACTTGGATCCCCCTTGTTCAAGCTTAGACCTTCCTTCACCTACCACCCAAAACATTAGCCAATTCACGCAGGGACCTCCGAAGGGCGGTTACGTCTCGCTGGATCACTCCATGATTCTTTGGCAAGTGCAGATTTCACTTTATCACAATTTACATGGTGTTCCCTTTAGAAGCACAGTTAATTTCATTTTCACAATGTGTCAAAGACTTTCAACTGTGCAGGGGTTTTATTTGACCCTTGAATGACCACAATGACTTCCCACGCCGCCCTTCTCTAGGGCCTCTTGGCTTTTGTAGTTTTCTCTCTTCAGCAAATCCTCCTTGTTCAGGAGTGGGATATTTGTTAGAGTCTTTCGAATGAGCGCCCACACAGAGCCAGACCACTCTAATCTTAATACCTCAGTTGTTCACAAAAGGCCTTTGTCTATTATCTTCTTTTCCTTTACGTGAATGTTGCCACTGCAACTTTGAGCTGAACACAGTCCGAGCCCCTATCTATTTCCTCGACTCACCGGCTGTGCTGAACTTGTTGGCCTTTACTCTGCTGGAGTTAAGGACGGTACCATAGTGGCAAGCTCTTTTCACTGCCCTGGCTTTCAGTGCTGGAGTTCCCCGTCTACTGTTAACATCTGCCACACCGATCACCAGCTTAAATTACCGGTCTCACTGTTCTTTTCTGGAAGGGTCCGCGGCTCTGGGTTGAAAAGGGCAAGGGCAATTCCATCCTTGTTGGCCTTTTGGTTTTCACCGCCTTTCTTTATTTTTATTGTGATTTTGTTTATATCAAACCTTTTACACATATGTAACCTTACATCTTAAAATGTAATTACATTTCAGTTTTTCCAATATACATTACCCTCTTATTTATCAGTTTGTTCCAAAAAAGAGAAAAAGAAAAATATATCAGTTAATCCTTTCATTTAAGATAGACAAGTTTTATCCAGTATTTTATCTGAAAAGTGAACTCCTGCCAGACTTGAGCTGGATTTTCACCTAATAAGAACATTCTCTGCCAGTCCTCTACGAGAACAGTCCTTGTGTTTATGATATGATGTACTTCTGCAAAAAAGTTGTTCTGATGGTGGTCAGTGCAGGACACTCTGTTATTAGATGTTTGAATGTTTCAATATAGTCCAAGTGATTACAAAAACGGCATAAATTGTCATTACAGTTCTGATGTCTCTGGGCAAACAATTGTTCCTTCATTCCATACTAATTTAGTCTCAAACGTAGAAACTGATTTTGGTGGTAATGACTGGGAAACGTTTGCAAATATTTCAGGGTTATGTTTAGTACTCGAGCTTAGTGTTCCAAGTTTAACAAGGATTTATATTGTACTCTTTGGTCATGAGTATCAATCCAATCTTGTTTTCTAATTTTAAGTTTCACCGCACCGGGATGGGTCATCAGAGTTTCCAATGATGTCTCCAGGTGGAGCAGGAGAAGCATGCGTTTTTTGTACCACTCCTATAAGATCCATGGATGTTGTAAGGTTGGGTTTGATTTTAGTATTTTATATGGAATTGCTGCATCAGATATTAGCATCTTCTGAAGGAAAGATGGCGATTTCCAGATGATGATTGATTGTAGCGATTGTAGCCCCAATTCTGCTCTAATGGCAACAACTGGAAGACTTCTTGGAAGCTTGAGAATTGTTTTCCAAAATTTACCTCCATATGTTAAAAAGGGGATTACGTTTTAAAAAAAAAGTAAGCAGCTGTATCATAGTACATTTTCTATATCCTGCATGAAGGATCGCCCCTTGTGCTGTTTGCATTTTGATTTCACGTCAAAGTTCACCCAACCATGTCATTTCACCAATTGTTTTGTTGTAGCAGATACCCAGGTAGCAAATTGACGCAACTTGTTGTAATTGTTCAACTCCTATATGCCACTAAAAGACTCATCTTTTTGGCTGCTATTATTGGCAAACAGTATGATCTTCGTTTTTTTGATGTTGATTACCAGGTCATTAGATGTCATGTATTGCTGCAAAGAATGTAGCTGTCTTTGTAAACCGATTTGTGTCTGGTCGAGCAGCACTATATCGTCAGCATAAATTATGTGAGATAGCAAATGGTTGTTACATTTAGGTGGAAAGGATTTTGCTGTTCTTAAGGCAATAGGCAAGTCCGCCAAGTATAAGTTGAAAAGGGTTGCCTGTTTTACCCCTGTTTCAATGTTGATCACGCTTGACAATTCTCCTTCCTTATTTAATCAGATTTGAATAGACGTATTTGTATGAGCTGCTTTAACTGGGAGTAGTAGATCGATCGGACAGCCCCAAGCATGCAGTTTGGCCCATAGCTTGGTTCTAATAACTATGTCAAACGCTCATTTGAGATCTATGAATGCCAAATATATATTTGGTTTATTTTTGAGTGACTGTAGTTTTATGACTTTGAGGACAAAGAGATTAAGGTCAGTGCCAACTACCTTCATGAACAGTGTTTGTCTGGGGTCGGTAATGTTAGCCTTTGATGTCCATCTTGTTAGCCTTTTTGTAGGTTTGAGGTGAAGAGTTTCCCTATTACATTCAATAAAGCTATTGGTCTATAATTTGCTTGGTCTGCTCTGTATACTTTAAACTATAATGGCTGTTGTCCATGACGCCGGAAACTGGCCTGTAGCTATTATGTGATCGAACAGTGCCAATACATACGGACCATTTCTCTGGTTCTGCTTAAAGCATACTGTTTGTTAAAGCCATCAGGGCCAGGTCCGTGGGAGTGTTTTCTTTTGGCAATTGCCTCTTTGATATCTTCGTTTGTAATTCTTAGATTCCAAGATTTAGATATAACTTTGGAAATTTCTATGTGTGGTCCATCCTCACATGCAAAAACCTTCGAGTAGTGGTCTACCCAAAGTTGTTCTGAGACGCCATTGCTCATGCATGCATGTTGGTTGGTGGTTATCTGATTATTTAAAGACTGTTGGAGATTTATTGGGTTACATTTAGTATCTTGTGGTATTTTGTGGTATTTTGCTAGGGTGGTATTTTGTGGTATTTTGTGATAATAGAATGTGGTAAACATATTAGGGTATTTTTATAGTGGTGAGACTAACTTCAGAACACTGCCTAATAATTATTTCACCAGGGTCACTAACGGTAAACACATAATGGACCAACAACACTGAATCATTGGCTCATACTCTCCTGTGATATGTTATCTGCAATATCACTCGTATGCCCTTTTGGCAGTCTTAAAGATTAAGCATGCAAATAAAATACAACACATTCATCAAGCCTTTTAAAGTAAAACAATGTACTGTGGCCAACTTTGCTTTGAGAATTTTCTTACCGCACGTTTAACTCTCTATGCATGCCAAATCAACGAGATTGAATGCAGAAGAAATACACTGAAACTAAATTACCCTTTCAAATTATTGTTCTTTATCATAAACTAGAACAATGCAAGTTACACAGAATGACATGTGTGCCCACGTTGTAATTCACAACATAAACAAGGTTTATCTGCGATAAAGTGCAGAGCTCTGCCTATCACCGCCCTTGACTTCGCAACAAAGCTGGCTGGAAAATAGACACTGAATAACAACAAAACCTTGAGAAATATAAGCACAGTCTTACATGCACGTTACATTATCTTTACTAGTGCAGCACCTAAACATGAACTGAATTATATAACCTATGCTACATAGTATCAAACATCTTCTTCACACGCCCCTCAATTAACAGCATAATTACCTAGGTTTGTTGGCGATATTCCCCGACTCAGCTTGGCAGTGACCCAGGTTCAATCCCAGATAAGTTTGCTTGAGACTGCAGCTCTACTTGTGACTGCCAACCCAGGAGAGAGACAACTTCAGCCCTGAAGACTCAGTCTGTCCAGGAACCAGCTCTCTCATCCTTCCAGCACTTCTGCCTCCTTTGTGAGAGAAAGAATGACCCAACCCTCTCTGCCTCAAACCTTTTTCACAAAACCCTCTTTCACTCAAAAAGTACCTCCCCTTGACAAGATCATCCCACTAAAATAGCACATGATTTCCTCTGTGCCTTTACCCAAAACACAGACTGCATTGCTGAAGAGAACTTGCTACATCTCTCTTGTGCTTCTTGCCCCAAGACAATGCTCTGTCTTTAGCAGAATGGATCTTCACATTCCACATCCTACAACAAAGCGCAGCTTCAATCCTGCACGTTTAAAGTTTTCCATTTCCAGAGCATCATGCATTTCCATTAACCTGCATCCAGTTTATATAATGGATTGATTTGCACTACATGTTTTTATGGGAGTTATATATTAAATGGGTTTGGGAAAATTAGTAGGTTAGTTTCATGTTAGTTTCATTTTCCAGTGCAACTCAGCCCATTAAAAAAGCATCATGGAGCAAAGTGATCATTTTCTAGCATGTGTTCATTTCATTGGCATCTATTTAAATTCAGCCTGAGACTCATACTCTTGAGTCATATATATGAGTCTCACAACCTTGGCTCTAGTTAAAATTCAAACAGTCACTAAAATGTGAATGATGAAATGTGAAGCCTACATGTTGAAATGCGGAGCCTACATTCTTTCTATACCTCCTCCTTTTTTCTGCTAGGACACCACTGAAATCACTGCAGGAAAATAAAAATATGACATAAACCCAATAAACCACATCTTAATAGTCAACAAATGACTAACATGCAGAAGGTAACATTCATACACGAGAACATTATGCATATTCTCTATTTTGAGCAAGAGAAAAAACATCATTTAAAAAAAATAATTTTTAGAATTTTTATTTTTACCTTATCTTTTCATCTCTTGATCACCTTTATCTTTTATCTTCTTTTAATTGTTGTTCTATTCATGTATTTATTGTTGTTTTTTAGAAATGTTTTTGGGGTAAAATATTAAAGGAAAATATTGTCAACTTATAAAAAACATACGTCCATAGAACTGTGCCCTTGGCCTCAGTCTGATGTAAGAATCAGTAAAAATCAGTTTGTAAAAATAATAAAAAATAGTCTTTGCAGTCAATTTAAAAATCACTCAGGAAACCATTCTTGGTGAAGTGAAGCTCCATTCGGGGACTTGGTTCGCAGTCATCATCTTCACATCTTTCGGGGTCATCATCTTCACCCCCTTCTTTGGTCCAGGGGGCTTTCCAGGGAACTCGCATGGGTGTAGGACATGGTGGTGTAGGGGGGATAAATCCCCCCCCCCAATTATAAGTGGGGGGATATAATGGTATGTATCCCCCCAGAATATGTCTGTATATGTCTACTCTTGTAAGCACTTTAATAATATATGTTAACATTAAACATTGTATTACGATTCATTTCTTCATAAACTAGAGGTTTATTTGTTTGCAAGAACACTTTGAACATGGTAAAGTTTAGTTCAGTTGCAAAGGATGACATATGCTTGTTTTATATTACATTTTATATCAGTTGTCCAAATCCGTCTTGAACATTTCTTTCTGGAAGTTATTGTAATAATGTAAAATACATCACATCAGATGATAATGGTTCATTATTAGTTTGGGATACCTATAAGCTGAAAATATTGCATTAGAGTACAGCTAGGGAGAAATGGCATGTGAGGTGGGAGGGACACACAGCTTGTAGGTGTTGTATTTGCCTACCTTTTGACTGCCCACGGACATGTTAATCCCTATGGCAATTCTCACTTAGTTCCTGCTCCTCTTCACCCATGGGAACTCTTTGAGCTCCCTTCAATTAATCCTCACCATCAAACTTAACACTCAAACTGCCTCATCACGAGTTTGGCTCTAACCCTTAAATGTGGCAGTAACGCTGTTACCGTCGCATTTAAGGGTGCGCCAAATCACAGATTTGGCCTGATTTACCCCACCTCTCAGCTGGGGGTAAATCCTGCGCGAATTTGCTGATTTTCGGTGCTATTACCATGCGCTAATGCTGCCGGCGGTAGTAGCGCTGGAAATTCCCCATTGGGCCCAAAGGGGAATGGGGAATTCCCAAATGGACCCAATGGGGAATGGGAATTACCATTCCGCCAAACCCGTGATCCGGCGCTAATAGTACTGGGGGTTTGGTGGTAACGCTAATAGTCCCAGCGGTATCCCGGTGGTATTAGCAGCGGGCCACCACCCAACTTGTGATGAGACCCAAAGTGTCTGCTAGTGTGTTTCCAGAGCAATCTTCTGAGAGTTAATAACTGAATTGGAGTTCTAAACCTGCTGCTGCAATAAAAATGCCTTAACCAGGTCTGCCTTCAGAAATTCGTTGTATTACCTCTATGTGTGTCTTTCACTGAAGTCCTGTTAAAAAGAAGCACTGGCAAAGCCAACAGTTTTGGCTTGTCTATACGTCGTGGGCAGATGCCAGGCACACCTCTTGGATGGCAAGGCACTCCATTTTAGAGCTGCTATCTCAATGCCTAGTTAATACCACTATGGCAGTGCCTGGCAAGTACCATTCCCATGCCTACACAAAGCCCCAAACTGTTGGCATTGCCAATTCTTGTTAATTATTTATGTAATGGTCCTTATTACAGGTTTGGCGGTAGCCTTGCAGGTAAAACCGGAAGGCTGCTGCCAAATTTACTGGCTTTTTCCAGCATCTGCGAATGGGCAATTACCGGGTCATTACGACCCGGCCGGACCCGGTAATTGCCCATTTGTGGGCGCTAGAATAAAATGCTCCCCAGGGAATGGGGAGGTCGGATGCACTGGCACCGTTCTTGAATAGTGCCGGTGCATCCGACATGCTCTGCTCGCGGGTGCCGGTACGCTCGCCAGGTCAGACCTGGCAGGCAGGAAGGCACCCGCAAGCCAAACTCGTAGTTTGCCGGTCCGGTAACAATGGTACCGGCAATCTTACCGGTACCATTGTTACCGGAACGGCAAACTTATAAAAAGGCCCAATGTTTTTTCAATGCGTTTAATCAGTGGTGTCACAGACATGTCACATGTCAGGCTCTCTTCGAAAGTGATAGGTGGACCTGAATCCGCCAGTCTGGCATTTAGGTGTGCGCAGGTTTTTTCTCTTGCTCTTGCTCTCTAGCTATTTTTCAATCCCCCGCTTGCCCACCCCACCTATGCCCTCCCGACCTTTCGTTTCTTGAGCCTTTAAAATAGCTGCATTGTTCTCCAATTCTGGAGAAGCAGAAAGCGCTCCCCTGGGCCCTGAGAAATGAAACTTGCACAGCAGTAAGAAGGTAAGAAAAAGAAACCGAAAGCGCAGCTTTACTGGGCAACAAGACCCCGGATCTTGCCACCCCTGATGCCAAGTACACAGCAATCCCCAAGAGTCTTATGGGTGTGGGGCCATTTTCAGGGGCTCAGAAGCAAAGTCCGTTTTCTAAGCTGTCCTTAAATCTCTCCATTTCATTTTGGTTTTTTGATTGTAAATCTGCCAACGGGTGTTTAAAAGTTTGGAGTGGCGAAGCCTGCAATGACTCCTTACAGGAATTCAAGGCCAAAGTAAACACCCTTAGCACTTGAGAATTCAATATCAGTATATCATCATGTTGACCTTCAATATTACATCAATGTACTTTACTAGGAAAGGAGTGCTTTCATCCGGTTCTACAAACATTTCCAAGTGTTACACATGTTTCTGAAAAAGAAAGGAGTTGTTTTGTTATTAATCTTTGACAAGACTGGAGGATTACTAATTCAGGGGTGGACTGGAAACCAAAAGAGGCCCTTGAAATAATGTTCAAAGTGGCCCCATATTACACATTTTCAGAAAGCCCAATCCTTTTCCTATGAGAAAATGTCCAAAATAAATTGGTTACCACACAAAAGAGGGCCAGGGTGCACAGGCTTATTGGGAAATCCCCAGAGTTCTCTGTAGGGCAGTCCACCCCTGCCCAGGGTGCACAGGCCTACTGGGAAAAATCCGCAGTTGTCTGTATGGCAGTCCACCCCTGCCCAGGGTATACAGGCCTACTGGAAAATCTCCAGAGTTCTCTGTAGGGCAGTCCACCCCTGCTAATGTTAACCATTAACTTATCCACTTTTTTCCGATAGGAAGGAAACAGTACACTTTAAAGCACACTTGAAAGAACATCTTGTATGTGTAGCATTTATAATGCTTACTTGGCTACTGATGAAGCAGAGGGATGGCCCCCAGAACAAACAATTCACACAGGGTGCATGCACACAAAATTACATGCTATGATTCCTACTTCCTTTGTCTCTGCTGCTCGCCACAGCAGTTAAGTAGCCCACATACTTATTTCTGTGTAATTGCTTGTAAAGAAGAGGGTTGTAAAGTTTGTGAGATTTGTGGGCAAGGAATGGTGGCTGGACACCCAATCTTTTTGGGACCAGCTATGTTGAAGCCATGAAAGCCTTTTGACCTGGAAAGTGGTAACATTTTTACGCAAACTAAGCCTTCTGAAGTGAGACGTCAAATTGATGGATTTTATACTCTGAACTGCTTTTCTTTTTCTCAATTTTGTTCTGTTTTCTTTTTTGTTTTCTCTTGTTTTATACAGTGATGATATATGTAATTTAATAAGTACTGTTATTTTTATTTTAATTTTGTAATTTTGTGAAAAGTCGAGTACTTTGACTAAAACACAATAAATAAAAAAAGCAAAGTCCCGTCCCCCCCCAGATTGTATGTGTCTCCTACACCCCTGGGGACTCCAGTCCAGTGGTATCTTCCAGGGATCAGAAACTCCAAGGATACAGCGCACTGACGGGGAAAACTATTATTTTTCTAGGTTTGAAAAAGAAGAGACAACTAATCAAGTACACCAAACCCTTTACTTTTCCCTTCTCACTGGGATATCTGAAATCAACTTATTCACATGAATACACATTGTACCAAATAACATATCATGCAGCCAAGACATCTTTTTAGGACCTTCTGAAAATAATATAAATTAAGCACACTAATACCAAATGGTATTTTTCAAGCAAAAGTCTCAAACACAACGCTCCTTCCTCTTAGTTACTTATTTATTTACATTTATGCTTACTAATTTGCTATATTTTTCCCTTTTTATCTTTTCAGACCTTGTTTTGATATCTTCACACTATTTACACCTATTCACCTGCTAAGGTAATTCTATTTACTAGGTAAGGGGTTTACTTTTTCGTTCCTTGCTAGTCTCAACTCGCTCTAGTCTTTACACTTCATGTTTCAAGTGGAAGGGCTTAATTTGATTAACATGGACAGTCTGTTCCACTGTTAATTCTCCCTCCTTTTTAGCAATTCTGTAGACCACCAATGAAACCTTATCTACAATTCTATATGGCCCTTGCCGTGCTGCAAGAAATGTAGAGTCTGTATGTTTATTTTCTTTAAGTTACATTTATACACCTAGGGGGTCATTACGACCCGGGCGCAAAGGGATACCGGGCACCGGTAATGACACCAGAGCCAGTAATCCCTTTGCGCCCTATTCTGAGGTCCCTTTGCCTGTCCTTCCTTAACGCCTGGTTTTAGCAGGCGTTAAGGACGGGACCCGCAAAGGGATACCAGGGTCAATAACGGTACCGCAATTTGCGGTACCGTTATTGCCGCCTTCCCATTGAGCCCTATGGGGGCTCAAATGGGAATGGGTAATGGCATTTCAAATGGGGACTTACCGGTCCCGCAAAGGGCGGAATGGACCGGTAATTCCCCATAGCACCACGTTGGTGGCGGTACCAGTATTGATGCTAGTCTTGGCGCTAATAGCGCCATGACTAGCACCAACCTCGCAATGAGGGCCCGAGTCTCCTATTTCATATTCTCTCTCAGATGTCTTCCTATCGTAATATGTCTTTGCACTGTCAGCTGCCTTTTCCAAATGTTGCTGCGCAAATGCAAACGCATATTGCAAGTGCTTTTCCAGTTCTTTGACATATTCATTAAATGTGGCCGCATTTACAAGAACCTGTTCATTTATTCTGTAAAGAAAGTGTTGGGGCAGAATCATTTTTCTTCCTTTCAATATTTCAAGGGGGCTGATATTTGTTGATTTATAGGGCATCGACTTGAGAGCCATTAGTACCAATGGAAGCTGCAACTCCCAACTAGATCCTGCTTCAGCTACAAACTTTTTCAACATATAAACTCTCGATCTGTTACACCATGCCACTCCCCCTGAAGAGGAGAGCCGGTAGGAAATGTGTAGCTTCCTCTTAACACCCAATATTTGCCACATTTTTGTGATAAATGAACTAGTGAAATGACTACCTCGGTCTGATTCAATTCTTTGAGGAAGACCAAATCTTGAAAAAATATGATTTACAAGTAAAGTGGCTGCTGTTTGCGTACTACAGCCTGGAGCAGGAATGCACTCCACCCATGCCGACACTAGACAAATGACTGTCAGCATGTACCTGTTTCCCCTGGCTGATATCCTTACGGGCCCGACATAAGTGACTTGTAAATCAGACCATGGCAGTACCAAACCTCTTTTCATTAAGGGTGCTGTATGAGCTGGTGACGCAGGCTGAAACTGTGCACCCACTAATTACCCTCTGGTGTAGAGCTCAACATGTTGAAACATGTGTGGCCAATAGGCGTAATCTTTTAAAATGTCCAAAGTTTTCTGTGAACCTCTGTGTTCTGCAGTTATGGCATCATGGGCATGATGTAACATCAATCCCCGAAATGACAAAGGCACTACCCATTGGATTTGGCCTGTGACGGATTCTCTAATCATCAGTCCATACTGTAACCTAATTCTCTTTTTTTATATTTATAAGCACACTCAATTCCTCTTTCCTTTGCAGTCATCTTCAGTCAGAGGATTCTGTTCTGCATCTAGCAAATGGTTGTAGAATGGGCCTAGAATAAGATCTTCTTTTTGTGCTGTAATCAAGTCTTGATCTGGAGTATGAACACTCCATTGTGCCAAAGGCTGTTCAACTGTTTTTGGAGTTTTTGTATCTGTAATCGTATCCACCTTTATCCCACCAAGCAGGTGTTTAATATAAAATAACTCCCCCTTTACAGCTCCAATTTCAGCTAATTGATCTGCTTTATAATTTTCTTCCTTATCCTCACCTGGTGTTTTCAAATGACCACACATTTTCCTCCAATGTATTATCAGGTCATTTTCTAACACAAGTTTGTCTATAGCTTGAATCATCTTTTCACCTTTAAGTGGCTTCTTTTTATATGTCAGCATACCTTTCACCTTCCAGCCAGGTAAATACTCCACAAAACTATTTCGCACATAATTGGAATCAGTGAATAAAACTATTTGTGTGAGTGTATTTTGTACTGCTGTAGATATTGCCTTTTAAATAGCGGCCAGTTCTGCCACTTGACTGCTTTTGGGGCCTATCCTCATGCTTACTCTTGGAATGTTTAACCAACATACTTCCTATT
Source organism: Ambystoma mexicanum (assembly GCF_040938575.1). NCBI lineage: Eukaryota > Metazoa > Chordata > Amphibia > Caudata > Ambystomatidae > Ambystoma > Ambystoma mexicanum. The sequence continues at coordinate 285,645,616 of NC_090932.1, read as the reverse complement.
CCTGCTACAAGTTCTTTTTATGTATCATTTTCTACATGGTATGCACATCCATCTACATACACAATTGGTACATCTTTACATGTTTCTTCGTTGAAGGCCTTGTGTGGGGATTGCTCAAATTCATTCAAACTTGTCTCTAGCTCTGTGTCATCAGGCGCACAGACAGTTGCACAATCGTGCAACTCTGCTAGTCCTTAAGCAACTAGGCTCTTTTTATTTCGTCCATATCTCACTTCTTCTGGAAATCCCTGATGTGCTAATGTCCATGAAGTTATTCTTGACTGAGCCAAACTCCCTGATCTGATTTTCTTATGTTGCAAAAATTGCAGAGGCTGGTGATTTGTTTCTACAATCACCTGCTCCCCTTGAATTATGGGACGGAAGTGTTATAATGACCAGATACTGGTCAGCGGTGCTTTTTCACATTCACTAAATTTGGTCTCTACCTGTGACAATGCTTTGCTAGCATATGTAATGGTTTTATTATTTGCGTCATTTTTTGATATAACATTGCTGAGATGCATTGAGATGTGAATCCTATTCCTACAAAAAAAATCCTGGTTGTTCATTGGATATGCCAAACATGGTGCTTTCACTAGACACCCTTTGTTCCTGTTCCCATTTTCAGTGTACACCCTGCTTCAGAAATCTTCTCAAAGGTTGTGTAATCTCTGCATTATTTTTAATACATTTTCTATTGTAACTTGTCATTCCTAACAAGCTCTTTAAACTTTTCAAGTTAGTGGGATCTTTTAGTTTCTGAATGACTTCAATTTATTTTGTTTGTGGGTTTAACCCATGCTCTGCCACGTCATGACCTACAAAGTGTACCCTTTTTCTGCACCACTGTGCTTTCTTTAAAGATACCTTTGCACTAGCCTTCTGTAGCTGACTGAGTACATATCTAATCTCATTAAAGTTGCTCTTCAGATCGTCATTTTTGGTTAGCACATCATCCACATAGACTATTGCTCCTCATTCAGCTGCATCGGAAGTGCCTTGCTGAGGAATATCCCAAACTCACTCCCACTATTGAGATACCCAAAAGTGGTCTGTGACCATGCATATTGTGATTTCCCAAATGAAAATGCAAATACATTTTGAATATCTTCAGCTAGTGGCACACACCAGTATCCAGCTTTAAGGTCTAAGGTGGTAAATACCCTTGACCCATAAACCTGATCAAGACCCTGATCAATAAATGGAAGAGGTTACCTTGAAAATGGTACCTTTTTGTGTAATTCTCGTAAATCTGTGCAGAAGCGCCATTGGCCATTGGGTTTTAGCACACCTAATATAGGCGTATTTGATGCACTATGAATATTCCCTAATGATTCCCTAGATTCATTTGTTTTTATTATTTCAGCTAGTGCCAGGGGTAACTTATATTGTTACACAAATACTGGCTCCCTACCAGGTCCTTCTGGTAGTGTGGCAACATGCAAATCCGTCAGCCCACAATCATAGGCATCTTTGGCAAAAACCTGTTGGCACTCCATAAATATTTTTCTCAATTAGTCTTTTTCTTCTTCATTTGTGCAAGCATCTTCAGCTTGAATCTGCTCCTCTACCATTTTAGAAAACTTTGGAAATCCTCTAAAGGAGGAACCCCTGTGCTTTCATCTAACCGTGTGGCAGTGTCTCTTTGGAGAGCTGCTACACTCAAATATTTTGGAATATTGACCTCTATTTCAATGTGCTGTTTTTCTCTTTTACATTCACCTAATTCGAAAAGTATGTAGTCATCCTGATGGCAGCATACCATTTCACTTACTCATAAGGGTATACAGACATAACTTTGAAGATTCCTTTAGGCTTATGCTCCAATGACCCCTGTAACTCACCCTGTGCAGTCACATAGCTTTCAGGTATGTTCACTATCACTGGGTTACTGAAATCAGCAGAGTAAAACAATTTCTGTATTGCCATTCCTAAATGAGTTCTCTTCCAAATGAATGTCTTGACACCCTTTATTGTCCACCAGGATTTGAATGGGTCCATCCCCAATCTCTTTCAGTGGTGTATATTCGCATTTTAATCCTTGCTGCTTTATGGATTAATTTTGGCATACAAATGCACCAGAACCTTTCATTTGTTGTCCCTTGCTGTATTTTAATGCTACTGTAAAATGTCAGGTAAATGCGGGAAATGCAACATCCTTTTTTACCTGAAGCTCAATTGCATATGGTGTCTTTTGGGAACAATGGGCAGCTTGTCTTTTGTCTTCAAATTCAGGTGTGTCTCCACCCAAACTGGACCAGACCTTTTGATTTCGAAAGTCCAATACCATACACATTCTGTGCATGATATCTTTTCCCAAATAAAATGTGTTTTGTGTTCCGCTCACAATCCACACATTGTGGTGAATACTCTTAGAGCCTATTGTAATCTTTAAAATGCATCTTCCTACAATTCTTTGTCCCAACTCGAGGTCTTTGTTGATTCTTTATTTTGAATTTTGGGATCTCCTCCCTGTCAAGTATTTGCCAGGTTACTTTTTCACCAACAAACCTCCTTTCATGTTCAAGTACTAAAGTGGCTTCAATCATTTCAGAATGCCCATTCACTTGAAAATGGATCTATGATTGCCCTTCTCCCATGTGTATTTCTGAAATTGTTGAAATGTGTTTTTCTTGATTTAACTGTGGAGTAATATTTGGTTTGCATTTTTCTTCATTTAGATATAAATGCAACTTGTTTTCATCTATTTCTGTTTGCCAGTTTTTCTTGGGGTCAGAATAAATCTCCAAAGACTGCTTCTCTTTTTCTCCTCACATTTCATCCTGACATATGAGAATGACAGTGACACTAGGCACACAGCCACTCTGAGGATATACTTCCACTGCGCTTTCTGATTAAGCAACGGTGTGGCATTCATTTACACCGTTGCTTTGGGTCTTATTTTCTTAAGTCTCATTGGCTTTTTAGCTAAGGACCACAATACTCCAATTACCCCATCAATGAGGCGCAATAATCTCTTCAGGCAATTAGTCCCTATGAGAAAGGGTATTTCATTAATGGGTGTGACCAACACTTCCTGTATCATTCCATGCTTCCCTATCTTTATGTCAACCTCAGTGACACCTTCGATAGGTTTTTCTTCCCCATTGAAATTCAGCAGGGGGCCTTCATTTTGCCTCACCTTTACATGATTTTGTGGGGATCTCCCTTCATTGATACTTTTCACCAGTTCTTTTGACATTATGTTTTCTTGGGCACCTGTGTGAATCATTTCAAATGCATTACATTTTTATTCAATGGTGATAGGAGCATGTACTATCCGCAACCTCTTCTAGTACACATAAAAAATTGAGTTTTTGCTAATTTCAGTTCTTACTTTTCTTAGCCCTTTTTACACTTTGCTAGGCAAATGGACATTGAAATGTCATCTTTCCCTCCTTTTTGCTCACTACATTTTACATTTATGTGTCTATTCTCCTGGACTCAGAACCGATTTGGAGTGTAGCCACTGACTGCCCCTCTGACTTGGGACCACTAGTGTTCACACCCCAATTTCTCATTGTGCCTTTCCCATTGTCTGGGTCCTCTCTACTTTCTTCCACATTGCAACTTATCGGCTGGGTATTTTCACAAGTGTCACGTGACAGCATGTCAGCTTCTGGCATATGACACTTATCTGCATTTTGTACAGCACCTGTCATTTCTGTACCTTGGAATATCTGTGGTTCAAAATACTCCTCAGGTGATTTACCTGCACCCGCCTTTTGGGCAATTGTTTCCTCTGTGTGAATTCTTTGTTTTATGTTTCACTTTCACATTGAATATTCTTTTTAAATGTGCTTCTCTGTTCTTTGTTTTTTTGTTCATTTTCCCCTTTTTGTTCTTCATCTTCACACACTTGGTCTGGTTTAACTTTAAATTGAAACACACTCCCTTTTTGTGTGTTTTGACATTTCCTATCTCATGTTCATGTGCTTATTTTCTCATTTATAAATCAGCGAGCAATTCACTATCTTTATTCAAGGGCGATTCATGAGCATCGGTGTTGTCATCAGGGCAGAGGTGATTAGCTAGTCACTTGTTGTTGCTACACACAAGATCACTTCAATGACCTTCTGCATCTTCACTTGACTGTTGCTTTTGGACTACACACAATTTTCCTATCTGTTCAGACAACATTTTGACTTTGGCCTCTAAGCAGTGAAACCTGTCCATGTCTCTGAATTCCTCGCTTTGTGGTCTGGGCTGGTAATGATAAAACATGTCCTTATTAGGCCTGTTCTGATATCTCTCAGGAGATTGATTTATATTTGTATTACCTCTGAATTCACGTGACACAGTAGGTGGAAAAAACATGGAGTGACCATCCTTTGACCATGGTCGACCAGTGGTAGTGACTGATTATATTGGAGAGGAACATAAAGCATATTTTATATTTCATTTGTTGGGAACTGTTCCCTGTGCTGGCTTCCATTTTCAATAAATCTATCCACATATCATGGTCTTTCTTGATGGCCATATACCATTGTATTAGGGTCAAATCTACTCTGGGCTCCTAGTGTCTGGTATGGGCCATTGTACATTTTATCTTTATTTTTATTTAGGCCTGGCATATCATGGGAAAATCCCACTCTGGGAGAACTATCAAGATATCTAGGACGAATGTAAGAACTTCTATACTGGGATCAATGGTTTGGAACATATGCGTTTTGGCTGATGTCCTCTGTGGAGGCACGCTCCTTTGATCAGGTGTCATGTCGTTCTTTTTCTGAGTTTGGGATGATTCTAGTGGCATCTTTACAGATTTTACCTCCAAAATCGCTGGTGTGGATTCCTTAGACTTTGGTATTGTCTCTTTAATCTTAGGCCCCTCCTCTCTCTGACCAAATATCACCTCTTACAGTTTGGTCCCCTGTTCTATTATCCATTCTAGGGGTTTTCCCTGGTCAAATTCATGAATTAACTGGGAGACAATTTCTTTTTGGAGCCCATAAAAGTATTCAGTTTTAAATTCAACAGAGTTAGGGTTAAAGGTCACATCAAAGCATGACAATGCTCTTTTAAAATTTTGAAAGAATTTGCAAGGTGACTCATTCTGCTTTGCCGTCATAGTATAAGCGGCTTTCTTGGCATCCTGTATAGACTGGTAGGGTGAGAATTGATGTCTAACCTCCTTCTCAAAGTCTGCCCATGACAAATGTTCCTGTTCATTGAGACCACGAATGATAATAGCAGATGCTGCATCTAGCGTGAGGTGAAAGTAATGTCTATATTGTTCCCTAGGGATCTGAAGGGCTTTGAATATATCATGAACGGTCTCTAAACGGTCTTCCATGCAACAATTGCCTCAGTTTTTGAATGGTTTCATCAAAATCTTGATAGATTTCATCATTTTTATAGGACTACATGGTGCATTCCAGCATGCGTCATTATGTCGCTTATTCCTGTTATCTTGTGGGTATGAATGTGTGTGAATATTTGCAGGTGATTCAGACCCTAACATTGGGTCATAACCAGGTCTGGCCATGTGGACAGCTGCTGGTACATTTCCTTGGCTAGGGCTGTGATTGAGTTCAGCTCCAAAGAATGTAGTACCATGTTGCTTTTCCTGAGATTTGAGATTAAACATTTGCTGTTCCAGGTTCTTGCACTGTCATTGTAGCTGTTTTACTTTATGACAGAGATCAGAATTTTCATCCCTAACCTTATTGATTATTGCTTGAAATTCATTGATTTGTGTCTGAGAATGATTAAGTGCTTTGGCTTTTTTATTCATTTGCTTCCAATAATTTAAATATCTCCTGTTCCATAGCATGGAGTTCTTTATCCCCCCTTCCATTATCATCTTCTCTACGAGCTTATATTTCGGAAAACTACAACATCTTTATCTTGTCTTACATCATCCAATATTGCTTTTAGATTGGTTAATTCGCGCCCACTTTCATTGAGTTGTTTCTCTCTCTGAGCCAAATGATTAGCAAGATCGCTACATTTGTCTTGTAGTTCTGTGTCTGGCTCCCTCTGCTTTAATTCTGCTTTTAATTGCTGCACCTGATCACATTCATTGTCCAAGCTGTGTTTTAATTTGCTAATGACGTCACTGTCTTTCTCTTGCATCTTTATGGATCTGTGTAACAGAAACCAAAGTTTTGCGCACAGTCTGATGATGCAAATCTTATCCTCTGTGCATTCTGTTTCCTGGAATAACATACGGAGACACACCTGCACAATGCTTCCTTCATCGAAAATACCTTCAAATGTGTCTCTTTCTACCTCTGTGGTAATCCTGTTTTTCCATATTGTCACATTTTCTAAGGACCAAATTGCATGGACATAAAGCTTTGTCTCAAGGTAATCTGACAATTCAGAAAACTCAGCCTGGATCTGGGACATGGCAGCACTATTGTCAATGACATTATAATGAGAATCAGGTGAGCAAATAATACTGCACTACCTCACAGCACTAATTCAATTAATGAGTGCACAATATGGTTATGCTTTAGGATGCAAGGCCACGCCCAGTTATTATTTTAGGTTTCCCCGCCAACTGACATAATCTGTTGGAGATGTTTCGGGTTATATTTAATATTTCACGGTATTTTGTGGTATTTTGCTATGGTGGACTTTTTGTGGTATTTGGTGCTAATATATTGCGGTAAACTTATTTGGGGTATTTTATAGTGGTGAGATTAATTTCAGAACACTGCCTAGTAATTATTTCACCAGGGTCACTAAAGGTAAACAAATACTGGACTTAGTACACTCTTAATCATTGAATCGAATTCATGCACCTCATCTTGCCCAATGAATTATAATTGATACTATATTTTCTTAATGTTTTAATTCTAAAACAAAAAGCATCTTAGTTGTACAGAAAGTTATGAAGTCCTGAACAACAGTCTTGTGTTAGTCAATCAATTTATCATGTTCCTCTTTTATACAATCATATGCCATACAGCGTACAGCCATATGGTTGTATTAAAGATGAACATGATAAATTGATTGACTAACAGAAGACTGTTGTTCTGGATTTCATAACGTTCTATACAAATAAGTTGTTTTTTGTGTGAGAATTGAAACATTAAGAAAAAATAAGATCAGTTATAATTCATTGGGCAAGATCAGGGGCATGAGTTAGTTTCAAATTGCTATATCACTAAGTTGTGGTGACACTAGGCATGGCGTCACTCTCTGAACTACACTTTTGCTGCCAACTTATCTTTCATTGAGTGACAATACTTAGTTATCCGTTTAGAGAGCGCAGGGAAGTACCATGCCGTATATGAGATTACATTACACTCTGAATCATTGGCTCATACCCTCCTGTGATATTTTATCTACAATATCACTCTTATGCCCTTTCACCGGTGTTTCAGTAGATATTAAACATGCAAATGAAATACAAAACATTCACTCAGCCTATCTTGGTAAACCAATTTACTGTGACTAACTTTGCTTTGAGATTTCTTATTGCATGTCATATCTCTCTATGCATGCCAAATCAACGAGACTGCATGCAGAAGAAATACACTGAAACTAAATTACCTTTTTGAATTATTAGTCTATATCATAAAATAGAACATTGCAAGTTATGCAGAATGACATTTGCGGCCACATTGTAATTCACAAGATAAACAAGGTTTTATCTGTGATAAAGTGCAGAGCTCTGCCTGTCGCTGCCCTTGACTTCGCAACAAAGCTGGCAGGAAAAATACACTCTGAATAACAGCAAAACTTTGAGAAATATAAACACAGTTTTACATGCATGTTAAATTCTTTTTGCTAGTGCAGTACCTAAAAATGAACTGAATTATATAACCTATGGTTCAGAGTATCAAAAATCCTCTTCACACGCTGCTCAATTAACAGCATAATTACCTAGGTTTGTTGGCGATATTCCTGACTCAGCTTGGCAGTGACCCAGGGTCAATCACAGATAAGGACCCTCAAGACTGCGGCTCCTCCTATGACTGCCAGCACAGGAGAGAGTCAGTGTCAGCCCTGAAGACACAGTCTGCCCAGGAACCAGCCCTCTCTTCCTTCCAGCACTTCTGCCTCCTTTGCCAGTGAGTGAAAGAATGACCCAGCCCTCTCTGCCTCAAACCTTTTTCACAAAACTCTCTGTCACTCAAAAAGCACCTCCCCTTTACAAGATCATCCCACTAAAATAGCACGTGATTTCCTCTGTGCCTTTACCTGAAACACAAACTGCATTGCTGAAGAGAACTTTCGACTTCTCTCTTGCGCTTCCTGCCTCAAAACAATGCACTGTCTTTAGCAGAACGGATCTTCACATTCCACATCTTACAACACAGCACAGCTTCAATCCTGCATGTTTAAAGTTTTTAATTTCCAGAGCATCATGCATTTCCATTAACCTGCATCCAGTTTATATAATGGATTGATTTGCACTACATGTTATTATGGGAGTTATATGGTAAATGGGTTTGGGTAAATTAGTATGTTAGTTTCATGTTAGTTTCATTTTCCAGTGCACCTCAACAAGGAGCAAAGTGATAATTTTTTAGCATGTGTTCATTGCGTTGGCATCTATTTAACTTCAGCCTGAGACTCATACTCTTGAGTCATATATATATATATATACTCTCACACCCTTGGCCGAAGTTAAAATTCAAACATTTGGTGAAATGTGAATGATGAAATGCAGAGCCTACATGTTGAAATTCAGAGCCTTCATTCTTCCTACACCACCAGGTGTATTTTGTGTTAGAAATACATACCCCTTTAAGCATGATTTCTGCCTGTGCTTGATCACGCAGCATTTTAAAACCAACAAACCAATTCCTATATTGTTGTTTTCTTTTTTTTGACTTTGTCTTTCAAGGACATTTTAGAGGTTTTCATTATTATTTTGATGTCTGCTCGAAGATTTTTCCTTTGTTCAATGACAGCTGGACTAAAACAATAATTAGGTGTCATAAGGGGCTGTTTAAAGACCGTTTTTACGACTTTGTAACATGCTAGAAGGGGGGCATAGCATAAACAATTTTTATTTGAATCGACCAGGTCTAGATGCTTCCTGGTAATCGACACAATATAGTTTTGTGAAATCTTTAACCTGTTGCCTCCTTGGTTTATTGCAATGTTTCCAATATGGTGGATCTGTGGATATCAGCCTTTAACTTTCCAGGTAAGTATATATGCATCATGATCACTGTGATTTTGGCATTTGATGTCAAGCCATTCAATATTGTGTAGAAATGTTCGCAAAGACCAAATGTAACCTATTGTGGAAGCTGAGTTGTTTCGTCTCCAAGTTGCTTTTCCTGGCATATCTCCTTGTCACAGTCATGATGGCTCAGTAGTTCGTGCTACCACAAATGACTCCTAGTGGATGGCTTGATTTAATCTAGGTTAAGCCCTGAGGTGAGAAGGGCTGAGATATCCCGCTGTTTGGCTGTTACCTGGAGTAGAGAAGAGGAGGTGCGTGTGCCTTTAACCAACTCAGCTGACTCTCAGCAACTGACTATAAGTGGCCGCCTCCACCGCCCTTGCAGCATTAAGCCCAGAGGTGAGAAGGGCTGAGATATCTCGCTGTTTGGCTGTTACCTGGAGTAGAGAAGAGGAGGTGCGTGTGCCTTTAACCAACTCAGCTGACTCTCAGCAGCTGACTATAAGTGGCCGCCTCCACCGCCCTTGCGGCGTTAAGCCCTGAGGTGAGAAGGGCTGAGATATCCCGCTGTTTGGCTGTTACCTGGAGTAGAGAAGAGGAGGTGCGTGTGCCTTTAACCAACTCAGCTGACTCTCAGCAGCTGACTATAAGTGGCCGCCTCCACCGCCCTTGCGGCGTTAAGCCCTGAGGTGAGAAGGGCTGAGATATCCCCCTGTTTGGCTGTTACCTGGAGTAGAGAAGAGGAGGTGCGTGTGCCTTTAACCAACTCAGCTGACTCTCAGCAGCTGACTATAAGTGGCCGCCTCCACCGCCCTTGCGGCGTTAAGCCCTGAGGTGAGAAGGGCTGAGATATCCCGCTGTTTGGCTGTTACCTGGAGTAGAGAAGAGGAGGTGCGTGTGCCTTTAACCAACTCAGCTGACTCTCAGCAGCTGACTATAAGTGGCCGCCTCCACCGCCCTTGCGGCGTTAAGCCCTGAGGTGAGAAGGACTGAGATATCCCGCTGTTTGGCGAGTTGGGGAACCAGGACACATCGATCATGTCGGATTCCATTCCAACTGCCCTGAGAACAAGGGCGCAAATACGACGCGAGAAGAAGGCGCTGAATGAAATCACTCCTCGTACACCTGCAAGAAAAGTAAGCCGATTCTTTTCATGTTCCTCAAATCCTGACTCTGTTGTCGATGAGCAGCTTTATGTGTGCCAGGAAACACCTGACGCCGGAGATTTCACACGCACGTCCGAAAATTGCACACTTCACTCAGACGTGGTGTCGTTTGATTTAAAACTTTGTGGAGCGGCGCGCCCCCTATCATATGTGAGCCCGTTGGACGAGAACGTGATCTGTGTCGAGGTTCCCTTAGTAGCTCCACGGGCGGGTCTGTTATCCGCGGACACCAGCGGCTGTGAAGGTAATACGTGCATAGCTGTCAGGACGCTTGTATGATTCTAGAAAAATCGGTTGGCTTACCTGATGCTGGGTTGTGTGACTTTCCGCTTCTGGATGAGGTGGGTGGTGGCGGGGGGTTGGCCGCCGTGGTGGGGGTGCAGGGCCCCGGAGCCAGCGACGTTGGTGGGCGCTCCGTCGTTTCTCCCGCGGAGGCTGACTTGGGGGCGGCGCCTGTGGGCGCGCGCGCACCCGACGGGTCTGGGGGTGTGCTCGTTGCTGCGTGCGCGAGCCAGGCCGACGGATGGAGAGACGGAGCTCCTCTGTTGTCTGCAGCGACTCCTGGCTTGCTGCAGCCCGGTAGCAGCCCCGTCCAGCCTACTCCAATAAGTGCCAGTTCTCCTGTTCATCTGTCCCGCACGGCTTTCTGTCGCTCTTTTTCAACTGATGAGATTGCTCACTCTACGCAGTCTGAGATGAGCTTGGGGCAAGATTGTGTCCAACGCCAACAGAATCCCCACTCTGACAGATCTGTGTGTATGCCACAAGCTGACCATAGTGCTCCGTTCACTGAAACAGGAGAAACTCCTTAAGTGTTGTGACAAAGGTTTTGGAAAACTTAGTAGCAATGAATAAAGAGTGTCTTGCAAACACTAAGAAAGGTCCTACTTCTCCTACGTTGAAACCTGATAAACACACCACAAAAAGGCAAATATCACAACTAAGTGGTGCAAATGAAGATATATGGTCTAAGGTGTGCTAAAAACGCTTCAAAATTAACAATCAAACTCCAAGTAATTGTGAACCACACGAGGGACTCGAACATGTGTTGACCTCTCAGAAAAGGTTGACCACGCAACAACACCACTCTAACAGGTCCCTTACGTCTTTTATCCATACCTCACAGCGCTCTGCCACCAACGAATGTTTGTCGGAAGATTCACAAGACTCCTTGTTGATGAAACGTCCATTTCCGAAAACACGCCATATTAGAGAAAAGTCGGAAATGGCTAATCGACTTCAGCCACCAGTGTTCAGTGCTGAAAACAGAGCCACTATGCCTCAGACTGAGCTACAAACCCTAATAATTTCATCTATGACGATGTCTATGGCCCCTTATATGAAATTATATGAAGCCTTGCATGAAGCCACTAAGGACTTGACAACTGTTGTGGCTCTAATGCATTCGAAATTAATCCGGATTGAACAAGTCTGTGATCAGTCCTACAACGACCAACAAGAAGGTTTGAAAAGACTAGACGGATCATGTACGCTGTTAAAAGAGCAAAGGATCAATGATGCAATTGACAAAAAACTCTTGGCTGAAGTAGCGAGAGAGGCGCTAGCTTTGTTTAAATACGACGGTCTGACTTCAAACCTGCAAAAGCATCAAATCACTCCACCAACTGTGAGTAAGACACCGACTCGATGCAATACGTCTTTAAATGGACGCTGCTTAGGGGATCTAAACCAAAACACTCAAGAGCCTTCAGACGTGATTGTAATCCATGAAGACGTGCACCCAGGCCCGTCGGTCTCGACGGATCCTATATTGGAAAAGCTGGCAACATCGCCAACCATAAGTGAGGTAATTCCCCCAAGTATGATACACATAACGGGGAATCTGCCCACGCAAGACGCAGAACCCATGCCTATAACGATGACAACATCCGAAGATATTACTTCTGACATTTCATTCAACACTGCATTTGAACAGGCGAGGGGGAACTTGAACCAAGCATTACGAGACTCCCAGGTGGCTTCTTCCTCTCAGGGAGATTTGGGCGCTGATGCTTCTAAAACTATTCCCTCTGCAATATCTGCAGTGGCTTCAGTACCCACTTATTCAGTCTTCAACAAGGTTTCACAACCTAAGGTGTCGACCTCTAAGCCCTTGGCTAATCCACCTGTAAAACAGGTGAAGAAACCTAAAAACCAAAAAGGTCTTAGAAACAAGGCACTACATGGTGCACGGAAATTTCTACGTAATATAAACGTGGTCCAGAACGTGGCAAGCAACACCAACAAGTGTCTAAAGGCAGCCTCTTCAATCAGTGGGAAACCGCAAAATAAACCCTCAGACACAGAGGTTTCTGTAACACCTGATGCGGTGGCCGCGTCAGGTTCGAGCCATGACTTATCAAGTGAGCTGTTGAACCTATCAACGTACGATGAAGTAACACACGATATTCAAGACGTGGAGACAAACTCTTCCCATGAGAATCAAGAGGTAGACGTCGTCCATACCTTGATAGATGTAGAGAACGTCAACCAAATTAACATCAATGCCTCGGCACATGGCCCTGGAAGTGAACCTCCTGTTATCCAAACCGTTTCAAGTATCACCAATTCAAGCTCTTGTTCCGTGACTGGCACGCAAACGACTCAAAATGCATGGTCCTCTGCAAGAAAAACCTGTCAAATAATTAATGAAAAGGAAGTCCATCAGGGGCATCTGAAATCGCTGAACAGTCCAGTGTTTATGACCCTACACGAAAAAAGGATGCGGGTCACTACAGAGCAGGGGCCGTTGGCCCCTGGAAATATTCAGACTAATCCGTATGTCCCCGCTAATTTGGCAGTAGCAAGGCTTCACAACGATACCGTAAAAATCTCAGACATTGATATGATTGACCATGGTGAGCATCAAATACGCAATTCAAAAGCTTCCCTGAACGACGTTCGAATGTTTCAGCCCAGAACGTCGAGAGGCGCTAGTTCGATGTGCCCTATTTACAAACTGGTCATTGAAAGGCTAGATTCCACTGATAATCCAAAACTGAATCGAGGCAACATAATCAGGCTTTTACACCTCGTGCCAGCCCTACGGGCCATAAGTTCAAACGACCTGATGATCGTGGAGTTCTTCAACGAAAAAAGGAACGATAAGGTGGTGCTTCACGTCTCGTCGCCTATTGTTGCTTCAACAATACTGGATGCCAATATCGCGCTGTTTTCCCTAGGCTTTGAAGTCTTTAAATATTCTGAATCGTCTCATAAAATATCTAATGGAGTTGAGGTCCCATACACCCACAAAGTCCTAAGTAAGGATGCGTGCGTGAGTATGCTGAAACCCATGGATCAGAGTGTCATCGACGTTCAAGCATCCCCCCTGTTCATCAAATCAGAAGGCATCTTTGGTTGGAAACAAACAGAAACAACTGGGTAATTCCTGCCATGAGCAGATACTGGAGGCTTCTGAGATGGAGCAACAAAAAGATAACATACGAACAACGGCAAACAAGGTGGATCGAGTGCTCCTAGTAACAAATCCTTTAGCCCAAGTGGCGGTAAGCAAGAGTGGCAATGGTTGTCTGCAGCCTTATGCAGTAAAAATCCCCAATAATGCCGGAATGAGGCCCCTAAAGCTCGGTGTAGATTGGCTTCTTGGAACACTTGTGGTTTTTCACACCTGTTCAAATCAAATTGGCTTGCATCAATCGATATCGCATGTCTTCAGGAAACCTGGCTACGAGAAACCCCAGTCATGAACGACTTTGAGGTGGCCTTAAATCCTGCTCTAAAATCTTTAAAAGGACGCCCGATGTCAGGCTTGGCCACCATGGTTAGGAAATCCTCAGGCTGGAGAATTGCAAGTTCGACTAATTATTCCCCTTTCATCCAAGTAACCTTAATGTCAAAATTAAAACACGAAGTGTCGCTTATGGAACAGTTATGTGTTGTAAACCTGTACTGGCACCATACGAATGCTGGAAAACAGGTATTCATCGATCAGATTATGGAAATAGTTGATGAACTGCTGGAAACAAATGGCTGGCCGAATGTTCTCATCTGTGGTGATTTAAACATCGACCTATTTAAACCATCAGGCCCCGGAAAAACTTCTTTGGCCAAGTCGTGGTCGGAAGAATTGACCGTAAGAAACGTACAACTTCTAAATGGGAACACTTGTGATGATATGCCGCCAGCCCCCACGTGGCACCGTGATGGGCAAAGGTCAACAATTGACTACATATTTGTGTCAGAAGCCCTACACCCTCGGATAACCTCACTGAAAATTATTGAAAAGACGGAAAGCGATCACAACATGCTAATAAAAGAATTTATAACTGTGCCAAAACAGAAACTAGAGCTATGGCCCCATCAAATCCAGGTGGTTTCCAATAGAGTAAGGTTGAGACTCGAAACACATGATGTGGAACACCTGGTAAATTTCTACTGCAAGACCTGCCCAAACGTTGACTATGATCACCTTTTGACACATTATAAGCCCAAGCAAACGGGTTTTAAGAATAATGGCTTTGTATGCCAACACAGCTTCGACCGGGATTTGCTGACACAAAAGCGTCTTATGCGTCAAGACATCCGAAGGCTGAAGTGTACAAAGGGTCCAACATACTTACGCGACGTAAAGGCGGTTAAGCAAAGATACAAAAACTGGCTAAAAGCTCATAAGCATGTTATGTCCCAAAACGATGCCGAACAGATGTTGATGGTCCTAAAAAACAAGAACACGAGAGACTTTTGGAGGCTTATGAATAATCAGCACGCCCCACAAAAAGCCGTATAAGTCTGTATGGTGTCTGAATCTGATTGGATAATTCACTTCGAATGTTTATACAAAGCATCTGTCTCAACTGACGGCCCTGTTAAACCAACACCTAAACCGTGGGCCTTGTCTTATCCAAAAGATGAAATAGTGACCATCATTAAAAAAGCGAAAAATTCACAGGCACATGGTCCTGACGGCCTGACAAATTTTACTATAAAACAACATCCAGAGCAATGGGCAGAGTTCTGTGTAACGTTGTTTAATCAAGTACATTTAAGTGGTCAGATGCCAAAATCCTGGAAGACCGCGATAGTTGTACCTATCTTCAAAAAAGGCGACAGAGCAAACCCGAAAAACTATCGTCCAATTGCTCTATTAGACGTCCTAGGTAAGATCTACGCCACCATGCTCCAACAAAAACTTGTAGCCTGGTCACGAACCTCGAACCACGTGGATAAGCACCAATCAGGTTTCGTGAAGCAGGTGGGATGTTCGCTGAATTTACTCCTGCTAAACATTATCAAAATGGAAGCGATAAAGTCAAATACGAAGGTCTATCTAGCCTTTATAGACTTCTCATATGCTTTTGACACCATCAATAGAGCGATCCTGTGGGAAAAACTGAAGCGTTGGGGATGCCCGTCAGACTTAATAGCGACAATTAACGAACTGCACACAAACACCTCTATCCGAGTAAGGCTGGATCAATTGGGGCAACTATCCAAAGTAATAAACACCTCCAAAGGAGTCAAACAGGGGTGTCCGTTAGCTGCAGTACTATTCAGCCTTTTTATATCGGACATAGGTGAAGCAATTGTGGCAACAAAATCATTTCCGCCGAAAGAGGCCAAATCATATTTAAATTGGCTACTATATGCTGATGATTTGATCATTCTGGACCGGACGCCCGTTGGGCTACAAAGAAAGTTAAACGCAGTTCAACAATATGTCACATCTAATCAACTACTGATCAACACAAAAAAATGTGAAATACTGGTCCTGCAAAACCTAAAAGGCGGCTGGGTGGTGTGGAAACGCACCCCAAATTGGGCGCTAGGCCATGAACCTTTGCAAATATCTGCCAGTGTTAAATATCTGGGAATGCTCATAAGCTCATCAATAACGGATGGACCGTGGCAGGCCGACATAAGAAGAAAATGCAAACAACTAGCAAACCAGGCACTAATTATCCACAAAAGATATGGTAAATTCTCGCTAAAACCTGTTCTGGCCTTCTACCATTAGAAGGTAATCCCCGTATTGACATACGGGGCTGAAAATGCCTTCGGCTGCTCTTATGAAATTTGGGACTCTTTAGAGAACTGCTTTTGGTCCAAAGTCTTAACACTTCCGAAAGGCGTGAAGACTGCCTGTATAAGATACGAATTGTCGATAATATCGATTCATGCCAGGATTAGCTGGAGTTTACTAAACTTGTATCGTAAAACATGTTCTAGAGCACAAATCCCTCAATTTGACATCTTCTACGACGGTTCAGCTCGTAACTCCAATGTCATCACAATGTGGTCAAACAGGTGTGAAGAATTATTATAGAATTACGACATCAAGAGTGAGTTGCTCCATGAAAATCCGGATGCGGCAAAGCTTAAAATCTGGCGCATTGACTGGGAGCATACATGCACAAAGAGAGTGATGGCCAAAGCGATGTGTGATGTGCCACTGGAAGCACGTGCCTTCAATACCCAGCAGCGTTACATCACTCTGTTTCCAGATCCACAAGCAAGAAAGCTGTTTTTACTGTTCAGGCTAAATTTGTTCAAAACTACTGAATGTCTTCGCTTATGGAAGAATAACGAGCACCTAAAACCTGAATGTAGACTTTGTCTGCTAGTCAAAGAGTCACTCAAACATTTAGTGCTATTTTGCCCTAAGCTAAAATCTGAAAGATCAATCCACTTGGGCCCATGGAGTGTAATCCATTCATCCTTATGTGCTGATGATTGGTGGAACCAAATGTACCAAGGAACCGACTTGAAACTGATATTTCCATTAACACGTTTTTTGGAGCAAATTGAAAAATGTCTGATGATGGCACCAGTAGGGGAAACAAATTAGTAAAACCTGACGCGGTATAATCTGTTTGATAACCTTGTGGATGGAGCTTGCCCAAAAGTCTACTACTGATGATTGTTTGTATGTCTAAATGTTGTTTTGTTGTTTGTACATATGTTGTCATTTTTAAAGGTTTGAAAACCAATAAAAAAAATAAAAAAAATTAAAAATAAAAAAAATCTAGTTCAGACAGTTTTTGTGTTTTTCGGTCTTTATCAAGACATTAAGGGGGTAATTCATAGAATTTAGCGCACAAGTGGCGCACGCGGCTGGCGCACAGTGTGCGCGTGCGAATCTCTGCGCCAGCCGCGTGCGCTAAAATCCATTTCCGCGCAGAGCGTATTCATGGATTTCAGCTACCAAAACCAGCCGTGGCGCACAGTGGCGCAGCAACCCTGCAGCAGCACCAGTTACGCCCCCAAGAACGCCCCTCGCGCAGGAAAAAGCCATCAAAATCCCCAATCCAGCGCACAGGGCTGCGCTAACCCTGTACCAGCACGGCAAGCGGGGTACATGTATTACTGGGGTTCGCGGGAAGTTTCACACGCGATTAGCCCTGTGCGAGCAGAGTACGTGTATTTCAGGGGTGCGCGGGAAGTTTCACACGCGATTTCAGCAGGGTACGTGTATTTCAGGGGTGCGCGGGAAGTTTTACACGCGATTGGCCTGGGTACGTGTATTTCAGGGGTGCGCGTGAAGTGTTACATGCGATTTCAGCAGGGTACGTGTATTTCAGGGGTGCGCGGGAAGTTTAACACGCAATTGGCCTGGGTATGTGTATTTCAGGGGTGCGCGTGAAGTGTAACACGTGATTTGCTTGGGTACGTGTATTTCAGGGGTGCGCAGGAAGTTTCACACGCGATAGGCCCTGTGCGAGTGGGGTACATGTATAACTGGGGTTCGCGTGAAGTTTCACCCGCGATCTCAGCAGGGTATGTGTATAACTGGGGTTTGCGTGAAGTTTCACACGCGATTGGAGCATGGTACGTGTATTACGGTGTTCGCGGGAAGTTTCACACGTGATTTCAGCAGGGTACGTGTATTTTGGGGTTGCTGGGGAGTCCTACACGTGATTTGGCAGTGTGGGCCCTCCCAGGTGTTCCCTGTACACCCTCCATGGCCCCTGCAGGCAGCCCACACCACAGGGGACTACCCTGCACCCCTGGCCATGTCCCGCAGGCAGCCCACCCAACATGGGCATGCCCCCCAGCAAAGCCACATGTCTCCTGGCACTACTGATCACCAACTCATGTCCCCTTGCACCCCCACCCCCCAGCAGTGCAGGGCACCTGCCAGCAGGCCCCCACTCATGTCCTGTTGCATCCCCACCCCCTAGCAGTGCGAGGCAGCTGCCAGCAGGCCCCCACTCATGTCTCCTTGCACCCCCACCCCCCAGCAGTGCATTGATCCTCAATCATGGCCCTTATGGCCAGCCTCCCCAGCCCAAAGACCCAACCAAGTATTGCATCCACCCACATAGAAAGGCAATTACATGATACAACCCCAAATGGCAAGTATGTAAATGAACACATGTCCGTCACACACACACAATAGTTGCAAGTGAATGTGAAAACCCATATCTTGACATGCATGAAACCAATGAGATAATACCACACATCGAAGTATGAAGAAAAAAATGTATTAAAATTAACATGAATGGAATTAAAATCAAACAAACAACAATGGGAATAAAAAAAGAAAAGCTGCATGTCCGTAAAATAATGAAAAACAAGAATTCATAATCCAAAGGAAAGGTGTCCAAAGTCACAGTCCAACAAAGCAAATCCAAGGGAAAACCATTGCTCCATGGGGAAATCCAAAAAAAAGAGATGAATCCAATAGTGAACTATATACAGATGTCCAGATTCAGGGTCCATGATCCCAACTGAAGAAATGAAACCTATCAAAAATACTACCTAATGAAAAACTATATGCAGAAACGTGGTGCATTGTCCAAGCGCAACCAAAATAAAGAAAAACCAAAGGAAACCTAACACTATCTAACTATTTACAAGGGCAGCGGGCTAGTCCGACGGCTCACTTTTGGATGTCCCGGGCCAGGGCATCATCGAACTCCTGCTCAATGTCCCAGAGGCGGTCCTCTTCCATGGCCCGAGGGTTCGCAGGGACGACGACATGTTCTCCTCCAACTCCCTGCGAATTGCCTCGAGGCACTCGGCCCGTCTCAGGGCCCTCCGCATGGAGTTTTCCGCACTGACCATCGTGAGCCGTGCCTCTTCTGCCCACTGCCGCTCCGCATCTATGGCATGGCCTAACCGCTGCCACATAGAAGACACTTCCCGTCCTGGGTCCTCCTGCCCTCTGGCCGATGCATGCCCCTCCGATGACGAAGCCCCCGAGCCATCATGGCTCCCACCTTGTTGCTGCTGCTGCTGTGCCTCTGCCCTGGCTCTTGCTGCCTGCACATCCTCCTCCGGCTGGGGTGCAGTTGTTGAGGTGGCCACCCCTGCTGGACGTCCGACTCCCGACTGTGGCAGGGATGTGTCCTCCACCAGCCTGGCCGCAGGGTCAGAGGCAGCTCCACAGGGCACCCAGGTGACACATGGGTGGGAAGATGGCACGGAGTACGACTGGCGCATAGGGGGTTCAGTTGAGGAGGGGGTCGGAACAAGGCCCAGCAAATGGAGGAATCCGGCCCTGGTGACCTGTCCCAGTAGGTCGACGTGGTCAACGAGCCATTCGAGACGACATTCAGTCTCCCCATGAAAAGACTGCATTTTGCCTCGCATGGCCCATTGATGCAACGCCACACCACCCAGGACAGGCTCAACCCAGTCCCGGATAGCCACGTCCGCAGGCAGAGGAAGGCCATTTGTCATAAGCTCATCCCCTGCCTGAAAACGGGTCTGCACGTAGGTAACCCTGCTGGTGCAAGATGATTCAGTCACAGGATCGGGGACAGGATTACACACAGGCACCTCTGCGGCGGCCTGTGCTGCCTCCTGTCCCTGCCCCTGCACTGCAACACTAGCACCAGTAGAATCCCCACCTCCAGATCCCGTCTCTTGCACGGCCTCCTCCTCCACCAAACTCTCCACCAACCTGGATGACTCCGTGCCATCTTCCTCCTTCAGGCCCTCTGGGGTCTCAGCTGCCCCTTCTGCTGCCGAGGAGTCCAACTCCGACCTCCGCCTCTTGGACCTCCCCTCGGCAGCTGCGACCCGGGATGCGCCACCGGACTCCTCACTCCCCAACGAGATGAAAACCTGGGAGGGGAGCCGGGCCTTGCGTCTCCGGCTGGTGGTGCGATCCCTGCCGCTGTGCTCCACAGCACCCTCTCCGCCCTCTTAATCAGTCAACGCTGCAGACAGGGAGAGATAGGACACAGGCATCAGGGCACTGTACAATGGACTCATACACACATGACAGTTGCACACGAGTGTCATTGTCAAACTTCAGACATGGCATCACAATCCCCAACACACATGTCATTTCAAATCACACACATGAGCTATTCCACAGCCATATCGCAACAGCCAGCACCATCCATACACATACAACAGCATGAGCAGGCAAAGACGAGCCAGACATCACATGAGACACAGGGAGTGCACTAGACATGCACAAACCCCACCACACTTACATGCATGTGTACACCTCCACCAAGTGTCGCAGTGATGAGATCGGCATCCATGTCACATCTGGCAATCAGTCTTCTACATATCAGTCTCACATGCATCCATGTTGCATGACAGTTGCACACTTGTCAGATACACATACATGCACATGTACACAGTGCAGATACATGCAGCTGGAACCAACATCCATGTGTGACACCACAACCTTGACAACTGACATACACAGCCATTCAAACATGAGTGCTCACACATCTGAATTTGGCCTGCATGCTTACCCACAAATACACCATCCATGTGTCTCACACGTGAAAGGACTCGCATGTGTCAGCCTCACGGTCCTGTACATACACATCCATACATGGCCCCACAAAACCACATGTGCAACCTGCACACTACTGGCACACCACCACACGCACAGCTTCCAATCAGTATGCATGTACACTTACCGCTCAACTCCAGATGGCTGTGCCTCTCAAGGACCTGGACGTGGAGCGCTGGGCATACGCATTCCAGGACCCTCATTTGGTCTTCCGGCAGGTGGCCCCGGAGCCCCTTAGCATCCGCTGCCTTCAAGAGGCGCCGGACCTTGTTGAGGGTCCTGGACCTGAGGTCCTCCCAGCGCTTCTTGACATGATGGAATTCGCGGACTGCCACCCCCTCCGCGTTGATGGCAGTCACGATGTCTGTCCAGATCCTGGTCCGTCCTTCCTTGTCATCGCGCGACCTTCCGAAGAGGGCATCATACTGCCCCAGGACTTGCTCCACCAGGACACCAACTTCGGTGGCAGTGAAGCTGGTGGCCCTCTGCCTCTCTGGCTGGGGGTTGCCAGTGCCGCCAGATGGTGTAGTGCTGGAAATGGCAACCCCAGAGGCAGGAGTGGGTTGGCAACTGGGTCCTGGGGCTGGGCTGTGGAGCGATGGAATCCCAGTCGGGAGTCTTCGGTTCCAGCAGGGGTGGTCACAGCAACAGCACCCCTGGCTGACGTGCAGGCAGCAAATGGCAGGGCATGTGGACAGCAGGCAATCAGGCAGCAGCAGATGGCAGGTGGGAGTGTGCTCGGGGCTCTGGGGGGCAGTAATTCGGCCTTCAGGGCAGGAGCGTGGTCTTCCGTGTGTTTTCGCGTGGCCAGCTTGATACGGAGTGATTTGGCACATGAAAACATTGCACGTCAGCGTGTAATTCGAGGAAAGGCCCTTAGCGCGTAAGTGCGCCAGCACACGTACGCGATTTCATTGGACCAAAGGCCCTTAGCGCGTAAGCGTGTCTGTGACGTATCGTGCACGGGCGTTGCCCTTTCGCGTGTAAAACTTCCCGCGAACCCCAGGAATACATGTACCCAGGCCAATCGTGTGTGAAACTTCCCGCGCACCCCTGAAATACACATACCCTGCTGAAATTGCGTGTAAAACTTCCCATGACCCCCTGAAATACACGTACCCAGGCCAATCGCGTGTGAAACTTCCCGCACACCCCTGAAATACACGTACCCTGCTGAAATCGCGTGTGAAACTTCCCGTGCACCCCTGAAATACACGTACCCTGCTGAAATCACATGTGAAACTTCCTGCGCACCCCTGAAATAAACGTACCCAGGCAAATCGCGTTTGAAGCTTCCCGCACACCCATGAAATACACATACCCTACTCAGTATATGCGTGCTTTTTATTTGTGCACACTTTTGTAATGCGCAGGGACGCTACCGCCTGCCTTCGTGTGGTGGACGTGATTAGGCCTTTGCGTGTCTTTGCCCGTGCACGGGTTTGCCCTATTCGATTCCATGAATACATGTGGTTCGCGTGCATGTGGGCGTTCCGTGTACTTCCCAGCAGTACTTCCCCCGTTACGCCTTCTTTTTCATGCGTTTTTCCCCATTCCGCGTGTTACGCCCCCTGTTCCGCCTACTTTTGTTGTGTTTGCTGCGCTATGTGCGCTTTCGCTGTGCGCTTAGCGCACGCTGTTTGGAGACGTGTGCGCCAGCGTGCGCCATGCACGGATTTGGCACACAACCAGTGGGAAAGTAGCGCAGCGCCTTTCTTGAATCGCGCGCGTGCGCGTGCGCTTGCTTTCTCACGCTTGCGCCTCCTTGCGCCTGCTTGCGCTGGGATTTTCGGCACACTTTTGTTCCATGAATCGGCCCCCATATATTTTACTCACCACAGATGATGAAATTGGGATTACTTAGGAATGCATAAGACTAGTCAATGATGTTGCAAACGGCTTCTGTGAAGTTGACAAGAGCAATCATCACTGGGTTCCAATATAGATCACCACCGTATACCTGGGATAGTTATCATCTGCATACTTGTACTTTAGAGAAGTCCACTGAATGAAGGGATTTGTATTAACGGTCTTTACCACTTTAAAATTGTGATCATGTTTGATTTGTGATAAAGCCAGCGTAAGGACGACGTTGTATACCTTTTTTAGCTGGATTTACCAGAATAGTGTACCCATCTCTTGTTGCGGTAGTACGCAGCCATATCTCCTGTAGGCAGATGATGGTATGATCAGTCAAGTATAATGATATGTTATTGAATAGATGTTTGAATCCTTGTGTGTTCGATGAGATCAAACTTCCCTGTGTCACCTAGTGGCTGCCAGCTTGCTCATTTTTGCTGGGCACTGTCAGAGCTTTTGCCAACCAGGCCCACTTATTTAAATCATCAGAAATACCATGCAGGCTACCGTGTTACGATATCTGTCGATTTTGTGTGACCTTGTTGGTGAAAGTAACTTTTAGGGAGCCAGGTGGGATATCTGGAGTCTTGGTGGTGCTCACTTCCTTTTACTGTCATTGCACTGACATGCAGTATTTACCTCTTAGTGCTCTCTCAACTCAAAGCCAAAGGGTAATAGAGCTGAGTTGGCTTCTAGTAGAGTTACTTTGATCAATTGGGACTTCACATGTAGAATCACCCAATCAGTTCTGGATTCCTCTGGATATTATACAATTGCAATGTCTTCTGACCAAATTGTTCTCAGCGCCGGCACAGAGTGAAGTAACAGCATCACATTTCTTCTGTTCAAATTCACTTCATTGTTGGGTGTCAGTATGTTTTCTAGGTAAATTATCTCCACTCATGAATGAACTTCACCAGAATTCTTTGCCTTTCTGCGTGCTGATTTTAATCTTGGGGGCATTTTCTCTCGAGGTCCTGTGGGATTAAGATTGTTCTTCAGAATTGCTCTATCAGTTTTTCTTCGATACAAGCCCATCTATGCACTGGAAAATAATTGCTGTTGTTTTACCGAGAGTGTTAAGAATGTTGGTGAGCATGGCATTTGAGGTAACGTGGTCTGTTCCTTTGTGTTTATATGTGGGGTCACCAAACCCCAAGCTCTATCTTGTTAGTCCGATGAATTGTCCCTTGTTATATCACCAGGGGAATTGTTTTCCTCTGAATATATTGACAAATCATCTATCAAATTGCGGTCCTCAAAATGTGTTACTTCTCTAAATTGTCTGGTGTGAGTGTTAGTTTGGTAATCATGTGATTCTAAAATCTTTGCTTAAATTGTCAGAGCCGGGACATCTTTAGTCAAATTATGATTTTCCTTTGTTTTTAACGTGTTCCTATTTTGGTGGCTAACTACACAAGATCACAGGTAGGGAGGCGGTGTCAACTTTCTAAGGAATGCATGTGAGCTATTTGATTTTTGTTTAGTAGTGCTTTTAACGTTCTTTGATTTTTTTGTTTGTTTTACGGGCCCTGTGCAGGTACCTTTGTCCAGGTGGAAAGGGTCTCTTGAGGTTTTTGAGGATGTTTTTTAAATATTGTGAACACTTTGTTTTCTTTTTGACAGGGTTCACATGAATCACTAATAGTGAAATTGGTGTTAGTCCTGCTCGTTCTGTATATCACTACTGTGTTGGACTGATCTAGCTCTTAAAGCCACTTTGTTTGTGTTTGAAAAATCTGCCACAGTCGTGGGTTCAGGTGCCAGGGCGTGATCAGTTGCTTGATTGTTCTCAGGCCTCTTAGAATTTGAAATTAGTTTTTTTCCGAAATAAAGGCACAACTCCTTGCTCTGTCGACTCATTATTATATCTCTTGAAAACCCATTCCTGATTCGCGACTTCAGCAACGGATTGACCTTTATTAATTAGGGTCTGGGATCTGTGAATTTGTTGTCCATGGAGGTGTGTTCTGATCCATTTCAAGGAGTCCATCAAGGCTGTCATCATTGTTGTTTTCTCCATGTGGTCACCACTCGCTAGGTCTCACAAGCGAGCTTGCCACTTCACAGAGGCTTCTGCCTCTAGGTCAAGTCATGCTTGCACGTTATTGGTGAAAGACTCGAGATAAATCATTTTTGTGTGCATCATTGCTTATAATGTAGCATGATTTTTGATATTATCATTAATTGTCTCGTACATTTTTAGAAATAGTGTTAATGAGATGGATAAGGCAGCCATAATGGTATTGTGGATTTGTATTCCCACAGCAACTTATAGCTTTGCCTTATCTTTCTGAGCTTCACTATAGTTGTGCTGGAGTCAGTTGAGGGAGTTTCATTCTGAACCGATGCATGCTGAGCTTGAGGTAGATTGCCTCCAACCTATGTCTCGGTCTTGACACACACTTGCGCTGTGAGAGACACTTCAGTAGGTGAATGGTGTAATTGGGCCTCATTACGAGTTTGGAGGTAGCCATGCCATTTTTAGTGGCATGGCTACCTCCAAACTCGGGTCCGGATCCCGCAAAAGGGGACTTACCGGGTCATTCTGACCTTGGGGGGCCTGGTCATTCACTTTTGCGGGACCCGCACCTAGCCCCGGTACATCCCCATTTTCATTTGAGCCCCCACAGGGCTCAATGGGAATGGGGAGGATGCTCACACTGGGCCTGTTAATGATGGGCCCGTTGTTAGCATCCTGGTCTGCTAGCGGGTCCCGCTCTGCACATCTGGTCTTTCCAGGCGTGTAGAGCGGGGCCCGCTGCAGACCTCATAATGAGGCCCATTGTCTCTTTCATGATTTTCCTGATGAGAACCTTATGCTCTCTTATGCTCTCAACGGTTTTTACTGCATTGTTGTGAAGAGATTGATTAGAACCCATCCGGTCTGCACAGTCAAGGGGATGAATTGTTGTTTGTTTGTTGTGTTTTTCAATGATGTTGGTACTTTCAATAAGGTCTGTCATAGTGGGCAGGGGATCCACACCCAGTACACTAGCTTTTGCTTTTAGGTGCTCATTGTAGTTTGCGAACTCCATTGCAAGACAATTTTCATCTATGGCATTGGAGAATGTATTATCCTTAAAGGTCAGGTTTTTAGGTGTAGAAACCTTATGTAGCCATGTGCTAGGTGAGATGGTAATGTCAGTAACAAATGGAGCTTTAGCAACTATACTAGCCACATCACATTTCAGGGGCTCATTACTGTTAATAGCCACCGTGTTAGCCATGGAAGAGCTAAAGTCCTGCGTTCCATGTAAGTGTGGGAGTATTTCAGTCGGGGGAATCGCAGATGAGTCTGCAACAAATTGACTTGTCTCTCCATGGATTATAGCACGAGTACTGCCATTGCAGTCTTGTTTGGTCTTCCAGGCGGAGGAATTCTGCAGAGCAAGAGGAAGTAGTAACGCTAAGGTTTGTCAGTGTGCAGGTTTTACTCTGCTTTCTTTTTTCAGCAGAGGAGTAGCAGACACATTATCATAAGTTTTTTCTGCGTCTAACATTTCTGCATCAGAGACATAAATGTGATTGTCTAGTCCTGTGTGAGATGCATGCAGAGTTTGCAGAATGCGAGATGCTTGTGGCGCTTGTGTTTTGGTGGTCAGTTTATGGCAAGCACTTACCTCTGCAGGACGAAGAGCTTCGGTCGTGATCTCGTCTACAGGTTCACTGTGAAGTCGCTGCTGCTGACGTGTGCGAGGCCCTGGATGCAGGGGCAGGGCGAGTAATGCGAAAGGTGAGCCTATTGCAGCTGACACTTTTCATTCTTCTTTATTTTCCACTTAGCAAGCCCTTTGTGCGAGGAAGAGAAGGAGGCCCCAATTGAATCCTGGTTGCATCCCAGGCGTGACTGGGAGAGACTGGACTCTCACAGGACTCGTGCACTAACGCTACGTGCCTCCTGGTCCAAATGTAGGCAGATCCAATTCCTTAAAGGGACAAGAGCAGATTTTCACCAAGAGCAGCAAAGGTCTCACAGCCAACACTAACACAGACTGGGAGAGACCGGACTCTCGCCAGAGTTTCCACCGCCTTTCTCCTCTGTTTGAACTGCCATCTCGGAATAGCTGCTTCCTTGTGCATTCTGCTTTGCTCAAAGTATGCTCTCGTGCTCTGCCTTTTATCCATGTGGGGAAGGGAAATTGCTGTCAGGTGTATGTAGTAATTTCCTGACTCTGCCTGACCCTTGTGTAGGGACATGACAGGTAAATGGCTCTGGTGTTAGTCCATTGTCTTTTGCAGTGTGAGAAAGTGTTCGTGTAGGAAAGGGGGGGTAGAGTTTCTAAATATCCTATGGGGTAGTATGGGGAAAAGTTTTCATAAGGAAGGGTGTACCGCGTCTCACCCGTCAGCATCCCACTTCCACTCCCTGAAGATCCCCCATCCAGGTGATCCTCCCGCACTGGTCCTCCCCAGCAATTGGATCCAATAGTGATGGCCGTGTCATGGCCACCTGGATGACAGATCCCCAGGGAGTAGCAAGTGAGACACCTTCAGGTTTCTCACACTTTACACCGACTACTGCTCCTTCCCGTAGAACACCAAAACACATTAGAATACTACAAATTATCAGCAGAAGCTGCTACTTAAGTACGCAGAATTCTGAAACAAATGAAAGTGCTCCTGATAGATGAAGTAAGCATGGCTTCCAACTTCGTGTTGGCTTTAATTCATCTCAGAATGCAAGAAGTCCTAAAACCAACTACGAAAAACAGTTTGAAGGAAAACAAAAGTAAAAGGTCAACCTATTTTCAAAACATTAGGACACAAACAACACTGTAATATACTCAGCAGCTTTGGAAACGTGTCAGTCTGTAGACCTCACCTATGCAAACATTTTAAAAGCATTAGAACTGGTCTGCTTACTAAAGATGCAAAATCTATCTTCAATAGTAGACTAATCCATGAGCTATATGAATGAAACTGATTTCATGGAACAATTAACTAAACAAAATCTAAAATGCATGTCCTTAATGCCAACCCAAGCTTTAGTCAATTCAATGAGATAATGTTGAAAAAGAAATGCAACCCATACTGCATATCAGCTCCACAAACAAACTAGAAGTGCATGGCATGACACTTCCCATGTGTCAATAAGCAACAGAACGACTAAATAGTGTAAGGAACTCATGGTGACAACAATAAAGACAGACACAAGTGATCACAGTTCAAGGATGTTTATTAAACTATATATGCGGGTTGGAAAAACACCTCATCTAAAGCTAAATCTAAGATGGAAGCTAGCTACGACCATCAAATAATAATAAGGCAGTCCTAGTGGCGTTGTGTCAAATAAAAGGGCCTATACTAAGAAAAACCTATTGCCAATCCTTACGCTAAATACAATCCGAGAGTGTGGGATAATGTTCATAAGAAGGAAAGAAGTGTTCACAAATAATAAGTCAGGAGCCGGGGGTCTACCTTCCCCATGTTTTGTGCATGGGACAACGTGGGACTTCTAAGCACAGCACACGTTCCAGCTTCTCCAGCATGAGATCACAATT
This sequence comes from Ambystoma mexicanum, assembly GCF_040938575.1. Taxonomy (NCBI): domain Eukaryota; kingdom Metazoa; phylum Chordata; class Amphibia; order Caudata; family Ambystomatidae; genus Ambystoma; species Ambystoma mexicanum. The sequence continues at coordinate 285,617,268 of NC_090932.1, read as the reverse complement.
TTGCTTCTCAGATATCAGGTCCTTCAGTGTTTAAGCCTCTTTCCTACAAAAAGTCTCTTGCCTCTGAGGACCTGATGTGTTTCATAATAATAAACAAAAAGGTTTCATCCATAGGCACATTGGGTGATGATTTTTCACCCCTGGATCCCCCTCCTCTGGGCTCAGATCCACAAACAGTTCTTAGCGATATCAGGACCTCAGTAGTTACGTTTTTTTGCTTCCGAGGGCCTGACAGGTTCAAAATAATAAACAAAAGTTCTGAAGTTCTTCTCTAATTGTACTTGGGTGATATCTCTTCACCCTGTGTCCCCCTCTTCCGGGCTCAGATCCCTCTCGAATATCAGCCTCCCTCCATTGGGTTCACTCTGGCCTATATTCAAAAGGATTTCTCTGTTGCATTTTCTCTGTTGCATTCAAGGGTCGGTTTGAGATGGCTTTTCACCCTTGGATCCCCCTCTTCCGGGCTCAGACGTGCCGCGACTGGTTGCCTCCCTTTGTTGGGTTCACTACGGCTTTTCACAAATACTTTCATCTGTTACATTCAGGATTCTTAATGTATTTTCAAACCACAATTTACAAATCTTAATGTCCTTTTAAACAGTTCACAGTGGACATCCCTCTGTTGGGTTCACCTTTGTCAACACACTGTTAATTGGGACTTTAGGCTTCTCCCACATTTTATTGGAATCCCTGCGTCAGGTACACTCTTGCCAGGTCACACAATTTCTTTCACTTTCTTACGATGCATGATTCACTTCCCTTAGCTTTACAATCATCTACCAGCCAAAGACTTTCGACCGAACAGAGGATTTTACCAGACCCCTGTATGACCAATTTGACCCTTTTCTTGCCTTTCCCAAGGCCTTCAGGTGACAGTAGATTCAACAATAGGATAATCACACAGAGTTTCTTGAGTGAGCACCCACGTGGTGCCAGACTCATCTATAGCTGGTGTTCCCCTTTTAGATCAACAGTTCTTTGTACTTTCTTCAATTAGCAGTTTGCTACTTTTGTTCAACACAGTTCGGTTTCTTATCAGATCTCCCCTCGACTCACCGGCTCTGATGAACCGCTTGGCTTTTATTGTCTCTGGAGTCAAGGCCAGTACCACAGTGGCAAGCATCTCTCCCCAGCTTGGTTATCAGCGGAAGAGGGCCCTGTGTACCGTTGACATCTGCTGCAGCACATGCTGGCTATTGTTCGCGGTCTTACGATTCCTTCCGTGGAGGTTTCACGGGCCTAGATCAGAAAGGGCAAGGTCACTTCTCTCCTTGTCACCCTCTTGGTTTGCGCCATCTTTCTCCTCCTCTTGAACTGCTGTGCTGAGTCAGCTCTCTCGTCATGCGGTCTGCCCTACTCGTATTGTGCTCTCGTGCTATACCTTTTATCCCTGGGGGAACGGAAAGGGCCGTCAGGCATGTGTGATTCTGGTTAATTGCATGACTCTGCCTGATCCTGGGGTTGGGACATGTCAGGTAAACGGCTTTATTGTTAGTTTGTGGCTTTTCATGTCGGGAGATGGGGTGTGGTAGAGTTTCCAAGCATACTACAGGGTCGGAAGGAAAAAAGGTGTTATATGGAATTATAACCTCCGTACTAGGGGATTTGGTAAATTTAGAAGGGTAAGATTGGTAGGGTTTGGGAAACAAACTGGAATGACCAGGATTATTGTCATGAAACAAACAGGGGGGTTGTGGTAATGTTTTGTCTGAGCAGATTGGGAGTGTGGGAAATAATAATCAGGAGGTTGGGAAGGAGAATCACTGGGAGTATTCGGGTTGGACATAGGAAAACAGGGATTATGTGAGAGGTAATTTCTGAATGCAACAGGATTGTTGGATTTGGACAAGAGAGATGCGATCTGAAGAAGCGAGGCAGATGTGGTACAGCCTACAAAAGCCTCAGCGACTCCGTCCTCCTCACCTTCTCCTTCGGTATAATACTGCATATCACCTGGGGTATCCCCTGAGCATAACCCTGGGTTCCCCTACTTAGGTGATCCTCTCTCATTCGTCTACCCCTAGGGTTGGGATCTGAGAGGGCCAGTTCTTCCCTAGCCACCTGAATAAGGGATTCCTGCGGTCTACTTGGGAGAATACCCTCAGGTTTCTCACAATAGCTTAGAAAAACGTATCTCCAACACAGCTGCATTGGAGAAAATATTGACTTTGTCTCTAAACTGCAGAGTAATTCTAAAACATAACCTTGACGTAGAACAAGGTTTAGTCAATGGAGCAATTGGTACAGTTGTTGGCTTCCAAACATATCCACATGACAATAACATTCAGTTTGTCAAAATCCACTTTGACAAACTTGCTGAAGTTAAAGAAATTGGCTGCACAATAGCACGTTTCCTTCTTTCCAAAGACATGTACGTACAGAGAGAGCAATTTTCTTTGTCTCTTGCATATGCTGTCACTATTCACAAATCAGAAGGTCTAACCCTAGATCAAGCATTGATTGACATTGATAGAATCGTGTTTGGCTCTAGGTTTGGAAGCAACCGTGCTAAACTCTATTGTTACTTAAGCATATTCGTAAGATACATAAATCGCAAGATCACAGAAGCGTTTTGGGGTTTAGCCAGTACCCCAATTGTTGAGTAGGAAGGGAGAGTGTTCTCCTGGCTATCTTGCTTAGTTGGTTCCTGTTAGGAAAGATTTCTTAATTGTGGGTAATTTTCCTTCCATGTGGCAACCCCTAAACTTTTTGCTGTTGTTTTCACCAGGATCTAGACTTGCCAGAGAAGTGCAGCCTTCTGCCGCACTCCTCTGGGCTTTCGCTCCATTCTTACAGGGAAACTGACATGCCCTTAAGACAGTCAGTACCGGGAAACGTTGTTTTCCGTAGTTTCTTTATCATGTTGCAGCTTTCGTGCAACATGACACAAGAGGGCACTGTAAGCTAAGTTACTGCTCTCTTGGGTCTCTAGTCTTCTACAGGCCCTAGATACTCTTTTTGGATTGTAAATGATCGGTGCAAGTGAATCACGGACGGGACTGGTGGCAGCGATCGTTTCTTGTGTTTTTGAGCTCCTTTTGGCGTTTTAAGCGCGTTTCTCACGCTTAGCCCAAAATGGTGGCCTGGCTCCCAAAATGGCCAGACCACGAGGCTCTTTGTCCTGTCCGCTGACTATCTTGCCCCCTTCACGTTCCCCAGGTCGAGCCGACCCGGGGCCTTCCTTATTTGGGCATGTACTTTCCCGCGAAACACAGATGCTTTCGCAGGCTTCTACAGGCCTTGTGTGTGCCTCCAGGATGTAGGCTGGGATGTCTGGTCCCAATACACATCCTGGGTGCCAGAGAGTCTAGTGTGGTATGAATGCCTGGGACCACCGTGGTCCGTGATAGGTCCACGTATGGTGTGAGTGTTTTGTGAGCAGATCTCCCATTGGGTCCTCTCCGTTTTGGCGCGAAGGGAACCGTGGATAAGAGGAGGCTGGAAACACCACTACCAGGTCGATATCCTGAGTTCTCACGAACAAAGGGATACAGGAGCCAAGTATCCTGCAACCACGAGGCTGAACCAAGGAATCGCTGGTGACCCGCTGAAGGACTGCGCCTCTGCACTGCTGTCTCTTTGTGAAACCCTTTCTACCTCGGATCGAACAAGAAGGCCTGTACTGGTACTTCGACCCTTGGAATAGCGGGGACAGCTATTCTCGGCACCTTCACCATCTCCTGCATGTAAGCCTTCGGAAGTGTCTCTGGGCCATCCAGCAGACTGACCAACCTAACCAGGAGTCTTGCTCTGTAACCGCCGTCAGGTTGTATTGTATTACGAGTCCTTGTCACTCTCACACGATTCGTACACTTGGCATTCCCAGGACTGAAGTGAGTAGTGTACATTTGGCTGAGATACACACGGCCGTTCCGTTGCCCTGCTGTGGTAACAAACTGTGCGGGTTCACTGCGTTTGGCACGCCCTCAACTCAACTCTGCTGCTGCGGAATCTACACGACGACGAGACGTCCCCTGCTCCTATCTGAACCTGCCAGCACTGAAACTGACGCAGAGAAGCCTGGGTCTGCCTGCATCAGGGACCGGTGAGTAGCATAGCTAGGAACTGGTCGCCCTCCTGCAGTAGCCCATAGCTTATCCTCGCTGTGTCAAACAGCACGCCTTTCCGTACTCGCGCTCTGCTTCTGCCCACAGTGGAGGCTGCGCTTGAGTCGCGGAACGCTGTTCATCTTCATTTGTTCACCGAACTGAACTGCCTGATTCCCTCAAAGAGACTCCCCTTTTTGCCCGTTGGCAACAGCATGTGCAGGTACTTTTGAGCACAAGGCTCCACTCTTCGTAGGGCCTGGACTTCCTTTTAGTTAGGTGCCTCTGAAGGCGGACTGAGTCTGATTATTATTCGCACTGCCTGTTTTCCTCCCCATTTAGGTGGTCTACACATTTTGTGCGTCTAACGCGTTAGACTCGTTTGTATTTGTATATATATTGTATTGGTTTGGTATGTGTTGGTTTACTTGAGTTTTATTGTGATTTCTCGCTACGGTCATTGTTGCAAAGGCCTTGGAATAAATGTGTCTATATTTTTAATATAACACCTGTTTGGAGTAATCTGTAATTGTCCTTGCTTTGTGTGCTCATTGCGGGCTTTCAGTCACCCTCACCCCCCTTGAGACCTAGTCTTGACCGCTGCGATCGCTACCCTGATTGGTCTGGCTTGTCCAGAGGTTACCCTGTTCCAAGAAACTAGGCTGGCCTTCTGAACCTCTGCCCCTCCCGGACAGAGTTCAGAAATCCGTCTTAACATTTCCAAGAAAGGTTCTAACACAGTGGTTATTTCGATACAATTTCCGCTTTATTTGTGCTAGTGATGGGTTAATTCGTCATACAGTTGATATGCATCTAGTACATTTGGGGCAATATTGTCCTCTGGTTGTCACCCGACACGTGTTTCGACCCGTGGTTCTTTATCAAGGCTATTGGATGTTGGGCCCTGAGTGCTGCTTGAGCGGTTCAGTTGAGCTCCAACAGGAGCCACTTTCCCCACAAGACAGTCATTCATCACGTACCAGGACCCTATAGGGGGCTACGGACCGCATCCAATAGCCTTGATAAAGACCCAAGGGTTGAAACACGTGTCAGCTGACAATCAGGGGACAATATTGCCCCTAATGTACTAGATGCATATCAACTGTATGAAGAATTAACCCATCACTAGCACAAATAAAGCAGAAATTGTATCGCAATAACCACTGTGTTAGAACCTTTCTTGGAACCAATTAAGCAAGATAGCCAGGATGACACTCTCCATTGATTGACATTGGCATCACACTCCTTACAGAAGGTATGAGTTACGTAGCACTTTCACATCTGCGTTTACTCAATTATCTATTCCTAGTTAAATTTGATGCCAACAAAGTCAACGCTGAGATTCCTTACCTACTGGAATACAACAGGCTATGTGCACTACACACCCCACAACCAGATATAAACCCTGTACCTCAAAAATGAAACCTTTAAAAAGAAAACTAATACAAACAGAATCTATAACATATCTCCAAACAATACCGCTAAAGAAAAAACAACCAACTCCTTATGCATCAAAGAATGCAACCACAAAACTGTCTAGTACATAGTCAACTGCATGTCCATCACACAACAAAGGCACACATGTCTCTTCTCCATAAAATCTGCAGGCCTATCAATCAATTCACAAACAGAACTCTCTGGTCCATTTAAATTTAGCAGCACAACTGGAGTAAATAGTTATGCTAATATAACAATCAATCTTCTTTTTCAATTGCCACCAATTGTTCTCAATGTTTACCTAAACAGCTTGGTCCAGTTGTTTTTGTAAATGCTTGTCCTTCGTAGAAATGCCACAAATAACCCTGACAGCACTTACAGTGTCTAAGGTATACGGCAAGAATTGGACTACTGTACAGGAATGGTGAAATTCACCATACACACACAGGATGATCCACATGAATTCCTAATGTACTTACTACAAAGTAGTGGAAACCAAAAACATCCCTATGAATGAAATCTTCCAGATGTCATACATGTGGAAACATACATGCCCTCTCTGCAACCATGTTTCACAAGAGCACATCCCTAATGAATAATTTGTGTATGTATCCATACCAAATTATGTATCTAGTCCCATTTCACCAGCTTCTGCAAAATACAAATCATAGCAAATTATGCCCTTTTTGTAATTCAGACAATGGTTCCAGCATACAAATAAACTCTCAAAGCCAATATGGCATACTAATGCTTATAAGGTACAATGCAGATGGTACCAAAAATATACTGTAAACTTACAGGCTTCACACACGGCCAAGTATCTATTGGAAAGAAAACCTTCACAACAGTAGGTAAAATATACCACACTGGTGCCACAACCACTTGAGGACACTGTACTGCATATGTCAAAAAAAGAAGTGGTTGGTTTGAATGTAGCAAAACCTCCATCACTCCTCAACATAGGTTACCAGCAAATCTAACAAATGCCTACTTAATATTCCTTTAACCCAAATGTAGTCACTAAACTGTACCACATTTAACAGTTAGTATATGCCAAGGGCTATCTAACTACATCCATAATACTACAATAGTACCTTTAAAAGACAATATAGTTAGAATACGTCAACCAGTATCTACTTCCTTAAAAAATACTCTACATTGCAAAACACTTCAAATACGCCATCACAATTCTTATACGATGAAGCATCTTCTATACTCTAATGTAGTTAGAATACGCCGACAGGTAGCTAACTATTTTAAGCATTCCCTTAATCACAAAATACTTCAAACAAACATACTATCACACTTACATTCACATAATTGTAATCAGGTTTTTTTTAATCCAGGGTGGATTTTTTTCCCAATGACCCAATGATTATTTAACGTCAATACAACAGCAGTGTGTCTTACATATTTATGAGCGTCTAAAAGAATAAATGTATATGTAACATTGTGTACAATTAAAGCTTTTAAACTATCCAGCTTCACAAATTATACAGTTTAAAAATATACTATTGGACAGATTTACACCACATTTACAAAAGCACGCTTTTGGGACCAAGCCACTGCTCCTGCCGCAAATCTGTGAAAATCCTTCCAGCGGTTTGGGCTGTAGGTGAGAGCAACATTTTTCTTCCATTGCGTCTATGGGAAAAACCATACATTATGGGACGCCCCTATATTTTTACCCCCCCGGAAGAAACCTCACCATACTTCAGAGAATCAATCTGATGGGGCCATGTACTTTATTTGCAAAGGTGTCATGAGGATTCGTCCAGAGGGGCGAAGACGCCCAAAAAGTGCTCTTCCTATGGGTTGAGCAACTTAACCATAACTATATAGTGCTGAGCAATACTGGTTGCATTTCGCTTTATCTTTTTCCTTCTGTCTACACAACTGGCTTTCCTCATGTCAAGTATTGAGCAGCTCATGTCTGCTAGGAATTCCCTGCTCACTCCTCCCCAGTTCTCTTTTGCCATCTCAGGTGTTGGATTAGAAGGTGGGTATTCTCTGCCGGCTACTTTCCCGCAGGACAGATCATCCCCATGCCACATTCCATCATGTGACTTCCCCAAGGACGATTTGGTTTGAACAGTGGTCGAAGTATAGGATAAAAAGTAGTGCAACTATGTACTGGCTTGCACCCACTCGTCACAATCACCATCGCCACGCCCCGTCTCGCACAATGCAAACCCCCAAAGACATGTGCCTGCTATTTAAGGTCAAGTTTCAACTTCTTCCTACATTTTATTTTAAAGCAAAACCATTTTGGAACATTTTCTTTTTAAAATAAAAGTATAGGAACAGTATAGGAACAGTATAATTTATTTATTTTTTAAAGTGGAAGAGCACTGCTCCCAACCGCTCCGCCCACTTCGACCACAGGGTTTGCATCTGATAATGTTGACTCGATATATGGTAAGAGCTTCATAGAATGTTATATTATTATATGACTGGGATTATCATCCCAGTCGTTATCCCTGCAGATGATTGCATTCTCCATGCTCAAACTCCATCCAACCTTCCCACTCTTCTGTCGAACATCCCTTTTTGTTCCATTGGTTTCATTTTTCTTGAATATGTTTTTTATTATTTGCATTATTTTCATTATTTTCATAGGGACCCTATTCTTGTTAATGCAAATGTTATTGCGTATGCTATCGTTTCATATACTGTACTGTCTTCATAGTGCCATTCAATTCTTTGGCAAAAATGAATTCTCTCAAAATTAAAATCAAATCGAAGAAAATGTAACATGTTTAAAGTACACACCACAACACACCTAAAAAAGTTCCACAAGATAGAAAATTATAAAAACCAGAGAACAGCATAATAATGTAGTGCTGTACAAATAGAATGATAACATGTTGTTTGTTCATATGTATGCTTATCTCATTCCAGAACAATGTATACATCCATCTAATCATATGCATACATGACAAGATGTGCCCTCAAAAAACATGTAATTTGATACTGCAACTACATTTAGATTTTCCGTTTACCTTATTCTGGGACCATCTGCGCATTCATAAATTCACATCAACCCTTAAGTACACTCTCACCGATTATCACAATTAAAACATAACAATAACTACACTTTAGGGAGGAAAACATGGATTTTTTAAAAATTTCTCTGAAATGATTTATCTGCGAAATATAGAGAAGTGACAGTATGAACTGCTGTGACCAGGCACATAGGAGTTCATGTTCCATAGTGGAGTAACAGGATTGAAAGGTGTAAAAATCTTGAGTAAGGCTTTAACGCCTTTCAATGACGCCCGCCACATATTCAATCATGTGTATTGCAGAGAGAGGGGTGCAGTGCAACTTGCGTTTCTGCCGCCTCCCCATCTCTGCTATACAAATGCTCCAGCATTTGCACCAGCATGGATTTTCATGCTGCCGCAAATGCTGGAGATCACTATGGGGTCCGTCTGCTTTACACACTAGCATAAAGCAGGCGGAACCCATTTTCCATGCAGCATTTTCTCACTTTTCACGATGGAGTGCAAAAGGCAAAAGTGCAGGGCAAAAGGCAATGTACACATGTGTATGCCGCCTTTTGCTCTGCACTTTTCCACTCTGCAGTGCAAATGATGACACTTTGGTGGTGGGGGCCACCTTCTTGTATGCCAACACGTAACGACTCTCTGCCACCAAAATACTAATTTCATTAAAATGAGTTCCACAGTGATCTCAACCTTTGAACATAGGAAAGAAGATTAAAACTGTTGTGTGTATATTTGAACACTGGTTTTCTGCATACATGAACAGGTCCCACTTAATCTGGTTCTTGGCCATACATGTGCATATTTATTCATACGTTATCTATGAAAATGTCTGAATGAATCCGGTAAGTGCCCATACTTGTGTGTGGTGCAGGGGCCATCCATATATGTGGATGTGTGTGTTTATTTGTGCATGTATTAGCAGTATCCATGGTGACGGCTCAGTAAATCAGGTTAAGTATTTATGTGTGTGTAGTTGTGCATGTAGTTGTGCATGTAATAGCTTTATCCACGTGTGTGTGTGTGTGTGTGTGTGTGTGTGTGTGTGTGTGTGTGGGTGTGTGTGTGTGTGTGTTTGTGTGGTTAAAGGTCTGAAGAGCAGCATTCACATGAAACACAGATACATTTTTAAAATCTCAAAAAAATAATTTTGCAACTTTTCATTACCCAATTTTACAAATGTTTGGCAATTCCTTTTAAGGGCTAGGTGTGAGACATTTCTCTAAAAAGTGTTTTGTTTTGAAACTAAGAAAGACACATTGCTAACAAGACCATTTTCAGATCTTCTTTGGAAAAAAAATATATTTTCGGATATTACTAAATTCTTTCTTGCCAATTTTGGTAATATTTCATGGATGAGGTCAAAAGTTAGAGATTAAAATGTTTTCCTTTGCAAAGTGTCTTCTAATATTAAACCTTAATTTGTTGTTGTGACACAATGATGTGTATCAGTAAGCGTTTGATTATTGCTTAATATAAAACAAATGTAATTTAGCACAATAATGACAGTACATAAACAGGTAGAAACTTTCAAAGTTCAGCATAGCAAAACAGATGATAGGGTTTTTAATTAATCGACTCTTCGCAGTTCATCTCAAGGGTTTGGTTCTTCCTCCTGTCAGCCTCCTTCCTGTTGTCATAACATTTGTTTCTTGTCGCCTCATTCAATAAAGACACCACAGATGGTTTTGCAGCAAGGTCAAGGAATGACAGATGGTTAACCCATCTTTAATTGATCATAAACACTTCAATTGCATATGATTTTCAAACTGTTTCAACACTTTTCTCAGCATGTTCTTATAATGTGACTGTAGGTTGAAAGAGAAACTGTTTCAGTCGCCTTCAACATGCATTCACTGACAAACAACTTATTTTCATGACAGCAACCTCCTCCATCCCTCATGTTGTCAGACATCATCAAGCTTTAGTTTAAAATGTGTAATTCCATCGAAGAAACACATCATGTTTAAAAGTTCAAAAGTTCAAAATAATTTGACAGCATCCATTAATTTAAATCTGCAAAACAGCAAGAATAATCCAATTAATGTCACATGTCAGGGTGTACGTTGGAAATACACTACCCACCAACCTGGCACACAAAATCTGCCTCTTCTAATTAGCAAAGACAAAGTTGTTTTATATGGGGAATTACGTTATTATTCACGATTCAACACCTTCCAGTGAGCAAAGACGGCGTTGTTACATTTTAATAGTCTTGTTTGAAATGCTATTGAAGGAAGGCCCTACTTCTGTTTTCTTTTTAATATGAGAACAATTCTGGGCATGGATTCAAAAGGCTTTATTCTCTAGCATTGACTTACTACAGGAAACCCACAGTAGGTCCTAAATTTTGTTCATCTTTACCAACTGTGAAAAATACAATATTCCAGTCAGCCTCTGGGTTTTCCCAGAGACAATGGCAAAAAGTTAGCATCAGAAGTCTATATCATGACGAGGCTTTGTTTCCCCAGTTCCCCAGTTCCTCTCTAGCTATGAATTATTAGGCACCCTTTACTATACATGGCAATTCTCTGATAAATACTTGTCCCATTGTTGCTAGAAAAAGTATGTAAGAACAGTTAAGAACAGTTGCACTTCAAAGCCCTGTATAGAGATGCAGGAATCAGCCTAGTATGATTGGTCCAAAGAATGTCTTCCATCTTATCCCAAAATTTATCATTAAAGCAATTTAACTCTCAAGACACTTATTGCAAATGCATCCCAGTAGTGCTGTCCAGGACTGAATTGCTAAAAATCACCAATTAGAAGTTCATCAAAAGTATGACCATCTCAAAATACCTATTTTGTGCTGGAAAAACATGGGTTATTGGCCCCTATGTAGCACATACATTCTGCTTTCAATTTTTTATGCACTAATCACCAGATCTTTACTCAGGGTTTTGCTCTAGTAAGCAGGTTAATATGAATGCACTGGATATCACCAATAAGTCTAACAATTGAAGATTAGCTCTCTGAATTGACATACTATTCTTTCCTGGCAAAAGTGAACTAGAATCTCAGGGAGGACATGAGTAAACGGACAAGGGGAGGGGGATACTTAGAACTGAAAAACAAATCAACAGGTCACTGAAAATGAATATCATAAAGAAATGGTCTACAAAGGAATACATGGAGGCGAATCAGCGAATGATGGCACCAAAACCTTTGACATTTAGAGCACTTGAAACTCCCAGGAAGGTAGCTCTTACTTTTGCTAATGGAGCAGTTTCTCCCGTGATTATTTGTATCGTTTTGCTTTGTCTTTTCAACCCATTGTCTCTTTCTTCTTGCCTCTGTTACCTTTGTGGATGGGCCCTGACGCAAATGTACTATTTGGAGTGAAGCCTGCATCAATTACAATAAATGAATAAATAAACATACTATCTGCAATCTATGATCCATTTACTTAATTAGTTAACACTCAGCTTCTTCGGGGTTTTGTAGCCTATTCAAGCAAATTATTACAAAGACAGATGGACCACACACGGGTGCATCTTAATCGCTTGCATTACTTGTAGCGTTGCAGCAGCTCCAAAGCTCAGCAGCCAAGTCTTAACTGACTTGATATGGATGGTGCTCCATTGTGGAATTAGTCTGATGTTAACAATGCTACATAATACGAACAACTTTACTCAAAGGCTCTTTACACTACACCTACTATGTGCATTTCCTATAAAACTGCAAATGGAGATGGCCCATCCTAATGACAGCCCAACTGCATGCACATAGCGGAGTAGCGGCAGAGTAGCAGTCTTTGGCAAGTGACTGCCAGCTACTCTTTGTTTCCAGTGTTCCAGACTTCAGTCTGTCTTCAGTGTTTGCCCAGTGACTAGTGGGAAGGAGACAGTTAAAAGCTCAATTTTCCCGCGGAGCTGCCGCGGAATAGCGGCAGAGTAGCAGTCTTTGGCAAGTGACTGCCAGCTACTCTTTGCTTCCAGTGTTCCAGACTTCAGTCTGTCTTCAGTGTTTGCCCAGTGACCAGTGGGAAGGAGACAGTTAAAAGCCCAATTTTCCCGCGGAGTGGCCGTGGAGTAGCGGCAGAGTAGCAGTCTTTGGCAGTCTATGGCCACTATGGTAGCCATGGACGCCGCGGACGCTGCTCTGCTTAGCCCCACGGCCCAAGATAAGGGCCGTTGCCTAAGGAGCTCGCGCCCGCACTCCCGTGCTAAAGGAAAGAAGAAACATCCTCCTGGCATTCAAAAAATGGACCTTCTACACACTGCATCGGACGGTACCTCCAACAGTGATTCTCTGGGTGCCGGGGAGCTGCCTGCTCTAGATCCAGCAGCAGCGGTTCTGGCGATCTCTCGGGGTGGCCCCCCGATGACCAGGAAGCCTCACGGACCGGTATTCTTTCCGACCTGCAACAGTCCTGCAACAGTCTTGGTAGCCTCCTCTTTGCTTCCCAGTTTACATCCGGAGGACGAGCTGTCTGAAGAACGAACCTCAAACCCAACCGCTCGCTGCAACACAGCTTCTATGACTCCTGACTCACCTGTGGTGGGGCGAGCCCCCTCCGACTTGATTGATACATCTTGCGATGGCTCCCTGATGACTTGCCCCTCTCCGACGGCCACAGATTCCTTGCCGCCTGCCGGAGGATGGACGACGTCGATTCACGCGGAGAAGGGAGGGGCCGGCCCGGAAGGAGGCAGACAAAGTGCATGCACTGGCCGGCGCAGGAGAAGCCTTTCCGGCGAAGTCTTGCAACCTAGGAGACAAGCCCAACGTTACAAGTGCTCCTGTGTTTGGTGCTCAAGACCGTATTATTGCGGATACTCAAATCAATACACTACCCGGCAACAGTTCAGCTGAGAAACCCTTGGGCGCCTCACAAACAGGATGCATGACCAATGGACAACCTTAAAGGGTGAATGCTGAAATCCATCCACTGCAACACCACGAAGGCTTGCCGATTCTCCAACAAAATGCTAAAAAGAATATCAGGCAATCCATGACTTCCGAGCCGGATCCAATTGAAGATTGGGTGGACTCAGATAACCTGAGCTACCATTCAGACCCCTCCCCAACGAGAGCTCCTACTGTAAACAAAGGGGAAGGTCCATGCCCCAAAAAATGCAAAAAGGCTTCAAGAAATAAAAAAAAACATGGCCAGTTCAGCCTGGCGGGCAATCGAACAACCAGGCGAATATTAAAATCCAAAGAAAATCAAAAACCAGTGGAAAACAATGCTCCCCTATCACATACTCTAAAAGATTTCTTTGGGTAGCGCTGCAAAAGGAAATATGAAAACATTTGCGAAATTAGTGACAGTGAAATGTTGGAAGTAGTGTTTCGTTCAGAGGTAACCTCAGTGGCGAAAAACAATGAAACAACCGGCATAAATCTCCCTGCCCCTCAGCGTCAAGAGGTTTTACCACAAAAGGATTCCCCTACTGCATCAGAACTGACGGACGGATCGCATCCAACTCGAAAGAGTTGTGAGGAAAAAAAACACCCGTAGACATGAACAGGTCTTCCCAACCAGAACCTCTAGACCAAGATATGGACCAAAATCAAAGGGAGAAACTCATGGAAGCTGACCTCTCCAAGGAACCGAAAGAAAATGAAAAAGTTGTTGCCTTGACCATAACTCCATCTCGTCCTAGACCAGTAAAAAAGGACTCACGTCTACCAACGTCATCGACTCCTTTGAAAGACAGAAGACTCAGTGAACTGCCGGAATATACTTCTGTAGAATCACCAAAGAAAAAACTCGACATTCTGACAATTATGTCAGCAGTAACCGTTGCCCTTGCGCCTTTTACAAAATTGTATGAGGCTATAAACAACACACTAAAAGGTCACAGTACAATTTCTGCAATGATGTACTCCGAACTGCTCTATTTGGAGGGCTACATTGCTGCGCTAGAAAAAGAAAAAGAAAGAGAACACCTTATTTCGCATTGACTGGCGACCACGGAAGAACAGTTACATGTACTCCCATCCGCCCTTAAAGAGGTAGGTGGTGTTTCACCAAAACTCAGAACTCATGTAGCGAAGAAAGGGAATCCAGCCTTCAAACGAGAACAAATATGTAACAGCCGAGAATATGTAATCCGCAATAGAAGAACAGTGATGGAATTGCTACATAGCATTCCTAACTTAGATCAGTGGAATCCAGTGACCTCCAAATAGTTGAGCCAAGCCATAAAGGTAGACAGGCCACCACCCACCTGTATATTACCTCTCGGTCTGTAAAACAGAAGTTGCACGACTCCTTGAAACACCTTCTAAAACTGGGATATGATCTCAGAGAAATCAACGAAGCTAGATACCAACAATATGAGGAAATGCCGAAGACAAGTAGAAAATACTCAAGCTCAGGAAAAACCAAAGAAAATTATAAGTATACCAGATCTCCACATGCCAACACCCAGAACAATCTCTTTGATATGCGTCATAATGAGAAGCCAACTGTACCACTTGTAGAGATGCCAAGTAGCCCGCATGGGGCGAGAAGAAGTTGTGCATTACCAAGTAAAGACGAAAGCCAATCCTTCATCTGTAAGAACAACACAGAACGACAAGACGAGGTGGAAAAAAATTAAAGAAGCCCCTGTGGCCCTTTAACATCAATCAAAAGAACCTGCACACAGAATGTTGCAAAAGATCTAGAACAGCCCACTGAAAGGGAACAACTCAACCCTCTACAAAATCTATGGGCTTGGCTTCCAAAATCCCTTGCTCTTCAAAGAAAATAGCAACTCAAGTCCATCCAGAAATCTCTCAAGGCAACGACACGACCCATTAACAACACAACCATCAAGTTAGGCTCTTGGAACACACAAGGGTTTGCCCATCTCACGGTGCTGGGAGACGTAAACCTGCTGTCTTTCAACATCCTGTGCCTTCAGGAGACGTGGCTCACAACCAAGCCTGTCCTGGATGGGTTTTGAAATAGCCTTTGCCCCGGCTAAGAAAGGCCCGAAAGGGAGACCATCATCTGGCCTGCTAACTGCGATACGCATTGGGAAGGGAATGAAATTGACCAAAATCCTGACAGTGACCCTCTTTATGTTAACAGTCCAAGTTAAGTGGAACTACTGGAACACAGGCCTGGGCAAAATATTGACAACATCAGCTACAATTATAAATGCCTACTGGAATCCAGACGCCATATCAAACCAATACTTCCTGGATATGATGGAGAAAGAAATTGACCGATCCTATATTGACCACTCAGAACCCCATCTTTTCATCTGTGGAGATCTGAACGCAGTCTGTGCAAAGAAGTCTTCACGGCCACCTGGAACTGCTGCAGACTTGCGTGGTAAAGATTGGATCTCCCTGATGACTTTGAAAGACCTTGTTAATCTCGACACCATATTTGTCAGTACAAACCGCATTCCAACAGGGAAAGGACGTAATTCTTCGGCCACCATTGAAATCACTGAGCATAAACAACATCATCACTCTGATGAACAAATATGCTCAGTTAGGCTCATCGGGAGATGCTCTCATCCAAACGGATTGTGGCGCGCTGCTCAACACCTTTAAAAAACCAAGATTGAATTGTGCAAAATCCGACAAAAAATCAGTCCACAATTATGATTCAACCTTGGTTGCAAGAAGACGCCCACTTAGAAAACTAAAGAGAGCATTCGCAAGAAACAGTTCCGACGCAAACAAACAAGCTCTGACCCTCGAGACGAAGAAATACAAGTCTTGGCTAAAAAATCATCGCCACACCTTATACCAAAGAGACTCGGAGGAAATGTTGAGGCTTGTGTGCGGTAAAAACTCCCGTAAATTTTGGGCTTTGATCAACTCCACAGAACGAACCTCAACTGACTCACTAATCAATGGCATCGGTGAAGACACCTGGACAACGCATTTCAAAAATCTTTTCTATGACTCTTCTGTACTACCCACCATCTTACAGGATCAAAGTGCGTCGCACTGGGTCGAGCTTCATGATAGTGAAGACATTGTGGACATTTTGAAAAAACGTAAAAATTCTAGGGCCTGTGGCCCGGATGGCCTGACAAATATGCACCTGAAACAGCATCCTGAGGCATGGTCCCGGTTTATTAGTGAAGTGTTCCAAAGATCTACAACTGCGAAGGAATTACCCAAATCCTGGACCACCGCGGTAGTGGTGCCTATTTACAAGAGAGGATACAGAGACGATCCAAAGAACTTCCGTCCCATTGCTCTCTTAGATGTGATTAGCAAAGTCTATGGATCATTGCTCCTCCGCCACTTCCGAAGATGGGCAAGTGGGGCACCTTGCGATGACCCATCTCAGTCTGGCTTCAAAAAGAATGTGGGGACCAATACTAACATCCTAACACTGAGCATCTTAAAAAGCAAGACTCTAGCTGGTGGCTCTCAAACCTACATGGCTTTCATCAAACTAAGTCAAGCATTTGACCAAGCAGACAGAACAAGACTATGGGAGAAGCTAAGGAATTGGAACTGTCCAGCGGCCATATTACATCCACTCATAGCACTCCACACTGATACCAGAATACAAGTTCGGCTCAACCATCTAGGGTCCCTATCTGAAGAGATCAACACAAACCGTGGGGTCAAACAAGGCTGTCCAATGGCCCCTGCACTTTTTCTGAGCTTTATAAGTGATTACAAGGAAACAGAGCACAAGGTTACAGCCTTTCCACCACAACCTGTAAAAGTAAAAATATCAAGAATCCTGTACGCGGATGACATTATCCTTGTTGCCCAAACTGCTATAGGGCTACAGAGACAGCTAACCAACTTCGCCAAATACATCTCAGAAAACTGCCTTGAAATCAACAAGTCAAAAACCCAAATTCTATCCTTTGAAAAGGGGCGTGGAAATAGTGACAGCTTTGCCTGGTACATGGAGGGCAAATGCATTGAGAAGGTTACTGACTTCAAATACCTAGGCATTATGCTTGACAACTCGCAATATGAAAACGCAATGCAAAAACACCTGCAAGCAAAAACAAAGAGTCCAACCTCACAGGCGAAGGCTATGGACAGGAAGTATGGGCACTTTTCTCTAGCACCTGTCGTAGACTATTACAAAGCCAAGGTTGTTCCCTCACTTGTTTATGGTGCTGAAGCCATGCCAGGGATACCCAAAAAAATCTGGCTCACACTAGAAAGCTACTATTGGAGGAAAGTCCTGAATTTGCCTACCTCCACGCCTATGGTCATAATAAGACGTGAATTGAGCCAGCGTTCACTACAATCAATAGTTGAAAGACACACCATGATGCTGTTCAGGAGACTTCTGCTGGAAAATCGCCCTGAGTTACTGGAAGCAGTCAGCAACAAGACGGAGGGCGGCTGATGCATTGTCCTAAACCAATGGTATGCAGAACAAGAAGCTAAATTGGAACTGATCCAATGCTCCAAAAAAGAGCTAATTGAAAACCCTACGAAGATCCACAAAAAACTAAACAAACTTGACTGGGCTAGCACCCGTGATCATGCAGCATCATACAAATTGGTTTCGCACTTGTCGTATGTGAACCATAAACTCCATGTTCTCCAACCATTTGTGAAAAAATATCCAAATCGGAAGCTGAGGAGTACCTTCCTAAGAAGACGTCTAAACTTGCTACACACAAATGAAATTCTGGCGATTCAAGGCATGGCACCATTGAATAAATGCAGATTCTGTAAAAACCCGAGTGAAATTGAAACAACGGGGCACCTCCTCCTATCATGTCCAGGAGTCGAAAACATCAGGAGACCATACTTGAAGCCCGTCCTAGCTGCAGCTCATACTTTTGACAAGGAGGTTTGGTGGTCAAGACTAATTGGGGGTGGAAGAACAACTTGGGTAACGGCCACAGCTAAAATACTGGACTTGATCCTATCAACGATTGATAAAGGAAAGAAGATAAAGGAACTGATAATCAAAGCAACAAAAATCTTTTAAAAACCCTTAGGTTAATAAAGTATAACAATAATTTTTTTAAAAAAATAGCGTTCATCACACTTACAACACACCTCCTTCCCTTTACCAGGCTAGGAAACATTAAATTTGATGCCTGTGGCGTGTGCTCCAAAACATGAGCACAATGAAGAGGTTTGCAATTGTGGCCAATGTCCTAACCTTACACAATGGCCACTCTCTCTTTACCCCATTTCTCTCAATTTCTCAGCAACACTGTATTACCAAAATCATTTACCACCTTCAAAGATGATGAGAATTTCCCAAACCCTGTATCTACTCTTCAACCTCTCTTCTCCTTAACGAACATGCCCTCTGTCAACACACATTCCTTCACACAATTCTTCTCACCGTATCTCTCCTTCAACCTCCTCTGTGCATCCTGAATCCTGTTGTGCAACACTCCCGCTGGTACATCTTCACGAACTCTAACAAATTTCTTCATCCATCCCAGATGCAACCTTGAATTAGGCACCCTATTCCTCAAAGCTTCAAACAGGGAAATGCCTGTTACTTGGTGTAGTGCTATCCTGTATTGAATCACCCGCTCCATCACTGCACATTACCAATCTCCACCTGTAACACATGCAATTCTAATAACCTCCATCAATGTGCAATTAAATCTTTCTACCGTAGCATTCCCCTTGGGATTTTACAAAGCTCTAGTCGAATGACCAATCCCACTCTCCTCCAAAAACCCCTACATCTCTTTTCCTACAAACTGCGGGCCATTATCTGACACTATCTTCCTAGTGAACGCCTCTCTCCAAAACACTGACTCCAAAATATTGTTATGCCTCTGCGAGAAATAATGTTTCTCACAATACACACCTTTGACCACTTGGACAAAAGATCTACTAATACCACCAGATATGCATTCTGGGTTCCCCTAATGGATATGGGACTAAAAATATCTATGGCCACAACATCCCATACTGAACTGGGAGGCTCCGCCATCCTTATCGGAGGCACCCTGGTACTCAGCTTCTTATCGCTATCTCTACATGCCTCAGATTCCTTCAAGAATACCTCAACATCATGATCCATACCCAGCCACCAAAATTCTTGACACAATAGACCTTTCGTCTTGCTGACTCCAAAATGACCCCCATGAATTTTCCAAAGCATGATATTCTTCATGTCTTCTGGCACAAGTACCCACTTGCCCCAGGACAGAATTCCTCTCTCGACACTCAATTCTTGCTTCACCTGCTTGTAGCCCTTAAACTCTTCATCCCACTCCTCCATTGGCCATCGTTCCAGCACATATTTCACCACCATCTTCTAATTTGAATCTTTCTCACATTCCTCCCTCCAATCGCTTTCTTTGGTCACTTTACAGTTGATGAAAACTTCACCTTTTTCCTTGCATCTCACATTGCCAACCTCCTCTTTGGAAATGCGAGACAAGGCGGCTGCAATGATATTTAACTCACCCTTCACATGCCTTACTTCCATACTGAGGCCTTGCAAAGAGGAAATCCACCTGACAATCCTCCTTGAAACTGCATCTAGCCCCATCTTGTTAAAAATCCCTACCAGTGGCTTGTGATCTGTAACCACCACAAACCTTCTACCCCAGAGAAATTCGGTGGAACTTCTGTTTCCCCCATATGCAAGCTAAATCTTCCCTCTCAACAACGGAGTACCGCCTTTCAGCTTCCATCAGGACACATGATGCAAAAGCCACTGTGTGCAATATGTCCCCTCTTCTCTGCATTAAAACACACTCAAGGACACTCTCACTCGTATCCGTATAAAGTAGTACCTCCCCATCATCTTAAATCTACTCAAAATAGGGGCAGTCAACAAGCAGTTTCTTATATCTTCAAATTCGCTTTGACATCCCTCACACCACTGAAACCTTACAACGTTCTTCACCAGAATCCTCATTCTCTTCGTCCTCTCAGCTACATTTTTTACGAATGTCCCATAGAATTCAACCAAATCCAAGTAAGATGATGGTGCTTTCATCTCTTTTATTGCCTCCAAGGTGGCATATTTTGGCCTCACACGTGCCACAGACAGTTCATGTCCCAGGTATTCCACTTTTTCCAACCTAAGTCTACATTTATCAACAGATATAGTCAAAGCCGCTTCTGCAATTTTCTGCAAAAATTCTCTCAAACGTATGTAAGGCTCTTCCAAATTCTTGCCCCAAACCAATATATCATCTTGATAACAAAAAGTTCCTGAAATATCCTTGAGCAGCTTGTTCATGACGCTTTGTAAAACACTTGAGGCAGACACCAACCCAAACAGCATTCTTTTACCCCGATACAGACCAACAGGTGTTATAAATGCAGTCAGATCCATTGAGTCGGCATGCAGCTTAACCTGGTGATAAGCAGCTTTCAAATCAAGTGTTGAAAAAACCTTAGCTCCTCCCACTTTTACCAACAAATCATCTGTTTCAGGAAGGGGAAATCTGTTTGGCATCACATTTTTGTTAAGCCTCCTAAAGTCAATACATTATCTTGAACTCCAATTTGACTTGCGTCTGGCCACAATGGGGATTATCCATTCAGCCACATCCGCTTCCTCAATAATTCCTTCCCTCGTCATGCAGTTAATTGAATTTTCCACATCCACCCTCAAAGCAAGTGGTATGGTATGAGCTTTTGGCCTTATTGGCAGAGCCTCTGGTTTCAGCCTAATCAGGGGGACAAACACTTTCAATCATCGCATCCTTTCAGCAAAGACCTCTGGAAACAACTTCACAATGTTTGGATTCCTCACTTGAACAGACTCCACACTTCCTGGGACCTTTGTTATGAGCACCACTTGAGAGGGATGATCAGGTTCCAGCCTCACACCAAGATCAGCTTGCGCATCCCAAGACAACAAGTTTTCTCCCTCGGAGCTCACCCTCATCATGCCTTGGGCACAACTTTCACCATATCTGAAATGTGCCCAAATGTCCCCTACAATATTGATGGGTACATCCCCATATGCATGTGCAGACACAATTGCTTCCTGTAAATCACAAGAGTTAAATGTTTCATTCCATGTTTCCATGTTCAGCAGGTATTAGTCTTCTCCACTGTCGATCAATAGTCTCACGGGCACTGCATTCACCATTATGTCACCATGAGGCGTGACTCACTTGAGCGCGGCACCAACACCATTCACTACACAGGCTTCATCCTCCCCACTACTCCTGTCATCCTGGTAAAATGTCATACTGTCCTGAACCATTTTAATGCTACCAGGTTTGTTCCAGCATTTGCAGCGTCGCAACACATGCCCTTGTCTTCCACAGTCCCTGCATATAACATTATGAAGAAAGCATTGCTAATCACTGGCACGGTGATCAGGATTTCCACATCTGTAACATATTTTGACAAATGTCCTCCCTTCCACCTTCACCTTGATATTCATTCTCTTCTTTTTCACCATTTTGGTTTCTTCTTTGGGTCCTTGCTGTTTACGTGCCTTTACTTGTTCAACAGAGTTTGTATTGTTCGGTACGGTCTTCGCAGGTTCGTGATCCAAAGCCTTAATGCACTTCTCAGTTTGTTCCACCATCTTTGCAACTTCAATGGCTCTCTCCAGTGAGAAGTCCACGCCGCTGACTCCCTCACTCCACAGAGCTTCTCTAATCTTATGATCCGCAAATCTTATCATTAATTGATCCCTGATATGTTCATCTCTGCAGTGACTATAATCACACTTGATAGCCAGATCGCAGAGAATGGTATCACCTAATCCCTTCATGCAGTACACCTCGTGGGTGCCTCTGCTTTTCACTGACTTTGGACAATTGCTTGCTATCACCTGGTCTATTGTTGATATATAATATCTCACTATACTATTTAGCGCATTTACCAGTATTGCTTATCCGCTTGTAATGTATCCTCTTGTGCAGCCAAATGCTACCTATTATGCCCTTCCACCATTTAGCCTCTGCCTGCCCCACTTAGAAAATCGAATTTAGGCATTGTATTTTGTTGAACTGCTACCTATTGTGCCCTGCCACCCTTTAGCCTCTGCCTGCCCCACTTAGAAAATCGAATTTAGGCATTGTATTTTGTTGAATTGTGATCCACTTGTGACCTGCCTCTGAACTACCTAGCACTAGTCGCACAATCCCCCTTTCATTTCTGTCACATAGCAGTGGCACACACCAGCTGCACACACACACACACACACACACACACAGCCACTCTCCACGATCATGATGCCCAAGAGTGCACCTCCCAATCATAGCATAGTTTCACTCTCCCGCACTCTCCCTGCCACACTCCGCTCAGCCAGCCTAACAGCCATCCTTATAGCCCTCACTATAATGGCCTCTACGCCTCCCCACATATTCCCAGCACACCTCACCCAGCGCCGGCACTAAATTCACATGCCGCAGCACCAGACTACAACATCACACAGTCTCGGCCACCTAGCCTAGCCACCAGACTCCGCAATCTCAGAAATTGATCACTTCCTAGGTATTGACTCTGCTCACCCACACCCATCACGACTAGAAACACCAGATTAGTCACCCGCACTGCACCACTACCCTATACTAAGATGAGCATAGGCACTTTCCCTCTCCCCCCACCACCCCAACATGCCTCTACACTACTTCGCACTAAGCCCCTCACTTCCACACACCACAACAAGCACACTTCACCCCATACTAGTACAAACAAAAACATAAAAGGCACACAACACCCACCTCTTAAATGTGAACTACTGAACGTGCGCTCCCTACCTGCACATGCCCTTGAGATAAATTATCTACTATCCACACTTAATCTGGACCTACTTTGCATCACTGAATCCTGGCTCGATGATGCCGCCTGCCCAGCCATCGCACTAGCCATACCCACAGGCTACACCATCCTTAGGCAAGATAAATGTGATAAGATTGGAGGGGGAGTCGCCCTTATCCACAAAGACTCACTACCCATTCATTAGATTAGCAGACCATAGTACATGGGGTGGTGATGCTGATATCCTATCAGCCAAGCTTACGCTCTCCCCCAATAATCTAATCAACATCCACATCCTATACAGACCTCCCAGACTCCCAGCTGACTTCCAAGAGCACCTCTGCCATCGACTCAGCAACAACATTAAAAAGTCCTCCAAAATCCTTTTTATTAGGAGACTTAAATTTAGGATACAATGATCCTAAGGATAAATTCGCTGCAACCCTAGCTAAAGAACTCGCAGACTTAGGTTTCTCCCAAGGAGTCCTCACCCCACTCACTCCAAAGGCCGCACCCTTGACTGGGTCATGGATCACAACTGTGCATCCAACACTACCTCAAACCCCACCCTTCCATGGACGGACCACACATGCATCGAATTCCTCATCCCCACCAACCCTAAACCTAAGACTCTCACCCACGCACCACCTGCCACATTAAGAAGCTCTAAAAAACTCAACACAGACAACTTGCGTCCCCACTTTAAAAGCCCCTGCATAGCACCACCTTTCTCTCAGGACCCATATATACTATCAGCTATCTTCAATGATACTCTCACCAATGCCATAAATTATATAGCCCCACTTGAAAGCAAGAAGGAAAAAAAATCATTTCAGAACTCCAAACCCTCCGAGCTCAAAAGTGTCAGTCGCTTAAAAACTGGCAAACAGATCAGAGTGATCTAAATACCAGTCTCTTCAAACAAATAGCCCTCCAATATTAAAAAGCCATTTTAGCAGCAAAATCCAACTCCTTCAATGATAGGATCTCAAAGGCCAACTCGCAAGCTAAAGAACTATTCGCAATCTTTAATGAATTAGTCACTCCTCCGGCTACCACTGACAAGATAACTAAAGACAAAGCCTGGTGTGCCAGCATTCAGTCCACCATGCTCAACAAAATAAAACTCCTCCAGAACAAAATCCAAAACCACTGCAAAGCCCTCCCAAACAAAAACACCAACCACCCTACACAAGACAAGCGTAGTAATCTCAATCACGCTCAATTCTCCTTCAGAGACGTCACTAAACCTGAGGTCCTTAATCTCATCAAAAACCTCAAACCATCCCTCTGCAAAGCAGACATTTGCCCTCCCAAAATCATCAAGGAATGCGCCAATGACCTAGCACCCCTGATTACTGCCTTCATTAATGCATCTTTCCAAATAGGTACTGTCCCAAACAATCTCAAGGAAGCCTGGGTGCGGCCACTTCTAATAAAGGCCACAGTTGACCCAGCGCAAACCAACAACTACAGACCGATAACGACAGTCCCGTTCCTCCTAAAAATCCAGGAAAAAGCAGCTCACATCCAGGTCCAATCATACATAGAAGCTAACTCCATACTAGGCAAAAGACAATCTGGCTTCCGTGTCGGGCATGGAACAGAATCTGCCTTATTAGACCTAAAAAATCAAATCTCACAGATCATGGACAAAGGCAAACTTGCCTTGCTCCTCCTTCACGATCTATCAGCTGCTTTTGACCTGGTAGATCACCAAACACTAACCACCCACCTCACCCATGCAGCCCATTTCTCTAATCAAGCAGCATCCTGGATTGCTTCCTTCCTTGAAGGAAGAGCCATGAAGGTCTACTCCGATACAGCTAACGCAGATCCTACCACTATAAACTGTGGTGTCCCCCAAGGATCTTGTACAGCCCCCACCCTCTATAACCTCTTCACAAAACCCCTCTTCGGCCTACTTGACTCCATGGGTATTGCATTTACAAACTACGCAGACGACACTCTAGTACTTTTACCCCTATCTGGACTCTATCACCAAGATGCCACGGCCCTTCACAACATCTATGCCACTATCCAAGCTTGGATGGCAATCAATGGCCTCTGTCGTAATGGGGAGAAGACTGATATTTTCATCCTGGGCCAGACAAACACATTATCGAAACTAAGCCCCCAATATAACAACTTCAACATAGACAACTCAACCATCTCCGTATTATCCTCTGTCAAAACTCTAGGTGTTCACATTGATGCAAATCTATCGATGAAGAAACAAGTCAGCGCCATAGCCTCTGCATCAGCGTTCAGCACCAAACTCATCAATGCCATTAAACCCTACTTATCCACCACCAACCGCTTGGCCATAGCTAGAGCAACTATAGGAGCCAAACTCGATTATTGCAACGCCCTCCTAGCTGGCACCTCCGCCAAAAACATTCACAGACTGCAAACCACACAAAACAATGCCCTCAGAGCCGCCATGAGCATCCCTAGAAGAGACCATATATCCCACGCCAGACGTGAAGCCTGGTGGCCCCAGGTCAAAGACCGTATTACTCTGAAAATCCTCACAATCACTCACAGATGCATCAACAAAACCGCTCCAGCATACCTATCTGACGCAATATCAAGGACCACATCCACTCGCCCCACCAGAGCTCAGTACACCAACCAGCTACACATACCACGCATAAAGAGAACCACAGAGGGAGGTCTAGGCTTCTCCTATTTTGCACGAAACTCTGGAACTCACTCCCTGCCACCCCTAGAGCTGAAACTTCCATTTCTGTCTTCCGCAACAACCTCAAGGCCACTATCGTCAACTAGCAGGTGGAGGACTGCCTCCTCCACTTCTGCCATGTATATTGTCAAGACCTTGCCGTAGAGAGTTATTCGCGTACAGTTTTATGCGACTTGGCGTAGACCAATATACATACAATCGTTTACACTAGGAGGCATAATTTAATATCCAGTTTGACAAACCCTCCTTTTGGCCTATGCCAAGTGCTAAGTCTACTTCTGATCTCCTTGCAAGGAACTCCATACATCATCATCCATACACCCTGAATCGCTGTCAGAGATATCTATGGCCATCAGGTCGTTCACTAAGATCTCTTTTAACACATACTCCTTGGAAGTTTTATCCGGGGCACATACTTTGTGTCCTATCGTACCTATCGCCTGAGCACAACATCCCCCTAGCATCGAACATATACTAGGCAGACATTGGATACAACAACAAAGGAATAGCAGAACTCCCAAAATGATCAACAAAACTGAAAGTACCTTCCAACCCCAAGATCGCAAGAAATCCCAAAACCAAACACTAAGACTCCAGTTCCCCTCGGGAACATGCACTTCTGAGCTAAGGACGTGCAGATTCTGAATTGCTTTGAAAATGGTTGGGGAGGAGTCTGGTACAAAAACACAGCAAGCAGACCCCACTAATTTACATACTCCACCACGTTCAGCCAGAATGACATCTAATGCCATCCGGTTCTGGAGTGCTACTAATCTTATCGCTTTCTGCTCTAATGTCATGTTATAGAGTATATCTGTGGTCCTGTTGATGGTTCTCTCCAGTACTCTCGCTAGTCTCCTGATGTCTTCGGAATTTGCTATCTGCCCCCAAAATGGCACAACTGATTTCGCTATATCTCCCATCACTTGTGCGGGGGTATCACCATTCTCATCCCGTCGTGGATGAGCCTTTGAAACTTCTAAAGTACTTGCTACGAATACCCCAGGTAACAGAATCCCTAAATAACAGGTTCCCTGCCAATCCCTGTGTAACCATGGAAATGCTACATTACCGCAAACGAAACAGACAGGTTCGCCCACATACAAAGGTCTGTCTTGCCCAGTCAAATTTGCAACGTTGGCACAGCCTTTAAAATCTCCCATTGACCGGGTACCATTCCTCTGTATGCAGAAAGAAACTGAATCGGGGCTATGGTTAACAGAGTAAGAAGGAGACACGGCATCCTTATTGCCTATCAGAGCCATTTTAAAGGAAACTAAAGATTGGAAAGGACGAGATAGTCTATCAGAAGGCCTAATTGAAGCAATGTTGAGTTTGCTCCTATTTGCGAAAAGCGAGCATCCCAGGGGAGTCAGAACACGTTTCTCAAAATCATTCAAATTAGTTCCATCGAAGTTCCCCGAGATGCTACTATTCCATCGGCCAAAGAACAGTGCTCTGAGAGAGGCATAACAAGCAGTCGTCAAAGGTAAGGGATGAATATACCAACCTAGCCCCTTACCCCCATGTTGCGGTAAATGTGAACAGACCCAACAATTGGTTTTGTTAAAAATGGCATGTGTTGAATTCATAATTAACATCATAATATTATTGTGATACTTCTGTCTATGCTGAGAGTCCCTAGGTGACAGAGAATGCAGGTGTACAAAAGGAGTAAAAACAGTAGGTGCAATTTCAGTTGGCAAAAGAGGCTCTAGAGGATAAATCTCCTCGACGTACCAGAATCCTAAAGCAGTTACTATAAAAATCCCAATTGTTAACATCAAAACACAGCAATACATTTTCGGGGCCCAGGCACATTGTTCATTGTTCAAGTTGGTCACCCCCTTATTTACAAGTCCAATACGGGCAGTAGCGGTGGCAGGCATCACAGTCTTCGGATGGAAACCCCAATGTTCTTTGCTGGTGACCCCCCGGTCGCGCGGCTTCTTAGTCCTTCCACAACCCTAGCCGTCAGACCCCCTTTCTCAATTTTGGGCAAAAGGCAAGCCCTTGATGATTCTTTCCTTCTTTCGAATGCACAGTCGAACCGTGCTATAGGTCTATTTTCTCTGTCGAAGATTATACCTGGTGGTTCCCGGTACTGTTTTATCCGGAAATAAGGTAACATCACTCCCTGAGGGAAGCAACGTATCAGAGGCAACGGAAGTTGCAGAATTCGAAGCAATGGTTTCCGGAAATGACTTTTCCAAAGAGTGTGGAGACAAAATTGAAGGTTCCCCATGCCCCGGGGGGTCAGAGAGATACTCCGATTCACTCACAGTGCTGTTTGCTGCTTCAGGATCATCGATTGCAGCGTTAGCGAGGGGTTCTGTTTCTTCTGTAACGTGTGGCGTCGGGTGACGAAGTTTCTTGACATGTGTCGCATGTATCCAGTTCTTCTTTCCAGCCACCCGCACTGCCGTTTGGATGACCAACAAGACCTGAAATGGTCCCCGCCATGGTCAGGACGTTCGTATGTTCTCACCAGGACCCAGCTTCCAGGCCGAATGTTGTGTCCTGGGCCTTCAAAACGTACAGGTATAGCTGATCGTACATGATGATAAATGAAATACAGATTTTTAGTCAACTGGTTACAGTAGTCTGAAAGCAATACATTCTCAACATTTCTCAGCGCTTTAGGTTTCGGAAGACCCCAAATATTGGCAGGTCTCCCCATCACCACCTCAAATGGAGAGAGCCCAGTCTTAGTTTGAGGGGTAGTGTGCATGGCTAATAACACGATCGGTAAGGCGTCCGGCCATTTTAGTTTGGTACCGGCACACGTCTTAGCGAGTTTGTTCTTTAGGATACCGTTATGTCTCTCCACCAACTAGGCACTTTGAGGATGTCTAGCCGAATTAAATCGCTTATCAATATGTAGTGCCGTACATATCTGTAAAATTACAGCAGCAACAAAATGTGGACCATTGTCTGACCAGATGACCATTGGCAACCCAAACCGCGGGAAGTGCTCTTTTATCATAATTTTTGCAGTGGTCATGGCTGTAGCGTCTTTGACGGGAAAAGCCTCAACCCATTTACTGAAGGCACAAATGACCACAAGGACATATTTTAAACTATTGCACCGCTCCATCTCAATAAAATCAAAATGTATCACCACTACGGGACAGAAGGAGGCCCAAAGCTACCCCTTGGAGTTACCCTCCCCTTCCCCACATTGTGCTGTAGGCAAATCATGCAATTTTGGACATAATGCTGAGCAATTTTCAAAATCTTATCATTTATCCAGACTTTCTCTAACATTTTCGTAATCTGTTGAGCACACACATGTGTGGGACCGTGTGCCATAGTAACCATCATGACTATGTAGGCATTAGGAAGTAACCATTTCCCTTCAACGTGTCCACCCAACACCCGTCATCATCTAATTTCCCCAAGCCTTCCGCCCATTTCTTAGATTCTTCCATTGTGGCATCAGCTTGGATATCTTGCACAAGCCCAATATTCTCGTCCATTACATAGACATCCCTAGTTTCACTTAGAGCGTACATTTACGTGCGAAGATCTGTGGCAGTTTGTCTGGCTATCTGATCAGCAAAAGCATTCCCTTTCCCTACATCGTCTGTAATCTTGCGATGCGCTGCGCATTTCATGATCGCTAACTGACTAGGGAGCACGAGCACCGAGAGCAATTGTACTATCAGGGGGCCATGTTGAAACTTGGTCCCATGTGAAGTTAGAAACCCTCTCTCTGACCAAAGTCTCCCAAAGTTGTGAGCCACCCCAAAGGCATACTGACTGTCAGTATATATATTCACTGCTAGCCCTTCGGAAAGCTCACAAGCTCGGGTTAATGCTATAATCTCTGCGGCCTGCATGCAGTTATGTGTAATTCGCTTGGTCTCTACAACCGTGCTCAATGTAGTGACTGCATAAGCAGCTGTGGATTTACTATCCGGAAGTTTGAAACAGGAGCCATCACAAAATAGCGCCCCTTGCGCATTTTCCAAAGGAGTGTCCTTAAGATCAATTCTGCCCTTTGTTTCTTGTTCAGTAGTATACAAGCAGCCATGTGACTCATCATCACCGCAAACAGTATTTTGCGGGAAAGGTAGGAGTTCAGCCGGATTAAGAACACAACACCTCCTAATTTGTATGTGGGGAGCAAATAAAATTAGCTCATATCTCGTCAATCGTGCGGAAGTGAGGTGTTGCGTTTGGGTTTTGTTCAATAGAACATCTACAGAGTGAGGCACCATCAGGGTTAGATCATGGCCTAGGACCATTCCCTCACTCTGTTTTACAGACGCAGCAGCAGTAGCGACAGCTCGCAAACATCTTGGCAAAGCGCATGCGACATGATCAAGGGCGGAAGAGTAGTAGCCGCACGGCCTATTCTTCCCTCCATGTTTCTGCGTTAATACTGCCAAAGCACATCCATCACATTCATGCACAAACAACAAAAAAGGCCTTGCTGTAATTTGGTGTACCCAAAACCGGTGCAGAGCATAATGCAGTCTTGAGAAGCTCAAATGATTGTTGATGTTCCGATTTCCATGGCAATGACGAAGAAATGCCCTTCTTTGTCAAAGCCAACATCGGTTTTATCACTAGTGAAAAGTTTGGGATCCATAACCTACTGTAAGAGGCCATACCTATTAAGGCTCTGACTTCCTTCTGTGTACTTGGGACAGACATGCCAGAAATGTGTTTTATTCTTTCAGGTGTCAATCTTCTTCCCTCCTTTGACAGGAGGTAGCCTAAATAGGCGACCTCCTGGCAACAATATTGAAACTTTTTAAGCAAAGCTTTGTGACCATGCTTAGCTAGATGGATGAGCAACAATACAATGCCCTCTTTACAAGAGCTCTCAGAATCTGCTACTAAAAGCAAATCGTCAACGTACTGAAGCAGCGTACAGGTAGGGGGTAATTCAAGAGTATCAAGCTGTTCTTTCAAGGCCCTACTGTAAATGCTAGGACTCTCGGTGTAACCTTGAGGTGCACGAGTAAATGTGAACGAGCATCCCCCTAAGGTGAAAGCAAACAAATATCTACTGTCCTTGTGTATAGGAATACTGAAGAAAGCATTCTTCAGGTCCACAACACTAAAGTAAGTAGCCATAGCTGGAATCATAGTTAATATCGTCGTCACATCAGGCACAATTGGAAATTGTGGAGCGACAACTCTATTGATGGCACGCAAATCAATTATAAAATGAAACGGAATAGCATTATCGCCTTTTTTGTACACTGGTAGGATCAGACTATTGCACAAACTTCCCGTAATCTCCTCAATCACCCCACGATGCACAAAATCGGAATCAATGCTCTTCAAAGCTCGCTCACCTTCAACCGAGATCTTATACTGCGGAATACGTGGCAGCTTAATACCATGTTTCAAGACTATTCTAACAGGCTCAATCTGTAGAACACCGACATCATTGTTGTCAGCCACCCACAAACACTCCGGGACATTACTAAATTCTGGTGGCAAAGGTCTAGTCAAGAATTGTGAAACAGAAAACTGCTGTGGTGAAATCGTCAAACGCACTCCATCAGGTGAACAATAAATTACAGCATTTATTTCCTTCAACAGATTCAACCCCAACAAATTCTCTCCAGAATTCGAAGTCAAAAGAAAGGGACAATGGTCCGTAAAGGGACCCAAAGAAATAGGTACCGGCGAAGAAACTGGACAAATAACTGGTGTGCCAGAAAACCCTACAGAGACATTGGTTTGCCCTGACAGTGGAATGTTTGGAACCCGAGAATGATCAATGGAGCACCTCTGTGCTCCAGTGTCTATCAAGAACTGATGTTTCCTATTTCCCACTACCATTTCAACATAGGGACCTTTCTGACTAACGGGAATAGGTGTAGGTTCCAAACCCTGCTTCGGCAATCCAAACGAAACAGAATATCATCAAAAGGAAGCTCCTCAGAGAGGTAAGCAGCAGAAGGGTGATCGAATATGTTTCTAGTATCCACACTCGAAGTCTGATTGTCCTGTGAAAAAGGTTGCTGAGGATCCTGTGAAAACTGACCTCTACCAGGGCCCCCCACCCCGGGCGACCTCTGGGTCGTCTACCCATACTCCCAAATGTGTTATTCGACCTCTGTCGAAGGACGGGGCATTGTGCAAGCCAATGACCCTCCTGGCGACAATAGGCACACTGGTTAATGTTCACAGGACGCAAGGGCACATTCCCTTGTGGAACATACTGACCTCTAATCTGTGAACTACCCCCTCTGGGGCCTCTAACAATTTGTTGTAACAATACTTTAGTCTTTAAATCGCCTTTTCTCTTTTCTACTCTATCTTTTTCATTATTGACACGGTTCTCGTAGTACTGATACATGTGCAGTACTTCTGATTGGGTTTTCACCTGCCAAGCGCTCGCGGAAGACATAATCTGTGACTGGATGTCAGGCAGCAGTCCACACACAAATTTTTCCACAAATAACCTTTTCCCAGATTCTGTGCCTAAATCCTGTCCACTGAAGTCCGAGAATACTTGTTCAAACCGATTAAAGAACTCAGTGGCACCCTCAGATTTTCCTTGGACACAGGCCGTAAGCTTGTCCCAAATAATTCTTTTTTCAGGTCTTATAGTTTTTAATTTCGCAATGATTCTGTCAGGCAAAGTGAGTATCACCTGAGGCGGTCTCTCACCAGCTGGCCTTTCCCCGTCAAGCCTAGTTATATTAGCTCACGTATCTCCCAACCCAGGTGCATCATCTATTGTTCTAACCTGCTTCCACAAATCTACTGGCAGGAATACAGGGAATAACAAGTCAATATCGCCTAGGGTGAACACTGAGGACTGCAAGACGGACTCTATCTCTTTATAGAATCCTGTCGGATTTTTCCTAATGTCGGGAATAGATTGCCTAATAGTGTTCACTTCCTGTTGCGAAAATGGGACGTGAACAAACTGTGATACATAATGTGCAGGAATGTCCACAGCAGCTATACCTGCTACAGCATTAGCAGCAATCTCAACTTTTGGGACAAATGTCGGAGGTACCTCTCTCATAGGCAACTGAGATATAGGCAACTCTGAACGCTTACTAAGCAACAGATCTAAGTTGAGCGCTAAGGCAGTCGAAGAAGTGTCAAGTGAAAAAGCTCTCTTATAAATACCTAGTAACTCTGTGGGACAACTAACCTTCTTCCTCACACATTCATCCTGAAGGTACTCTACAATTACCTGAATCACCTTCCTCTGCATTTCTAGCGTATATTGACTATATGTGTCATATACCTCAACCGGAGTTATCAATAAATCTGAAATCCATCTAATCGCATCTCTTGTACAAATTTGTGCTTCCTCAGATGCCCATTTACGACACGGAAGAAATCGTTTCTGTATATACATACTCTCTTCTTCATCATCCTCATTCCGTAACTTCTCCAAATCTCTCCTATACTCAAACAACCTCTCGACATGCTCATATACTTTCTCCACAGTATCTCTGGATAATGCTAAAGTATTCAGATCCCTCAGCCCTTGTGGGAGATCCACATTATTTAATTTACCCCACATTACACACAAATGAATCCCTAAACCTTCAATAAAAACATTTTTCTCAGGAAAATTATCCATATTAGACAGTGTGGCAAAAACATTAGCTCGATCATCTCTCTCCATACAATGCCTAGCCCACGCAAACAAATCCTGCTTTTTATCTGTAGGGACAGTATTACGAGTAACAACCTTCGACCCCGCACCCCGATCAACTATAGTCGGTACAGAACCACTCGGGAGTGGAGGTGCAGGCAGATTCAATGGAGGTGTTATTACTGGTGCAATGGGAAGAGGTAGTAGAGCAGGCGGAGGAACAACAGCCGGAATAATAGGCACAACAGGTTGAGCAGGGAGAGCAGGAATAACAGCAGGAAGAGGCAAAGCAACAGGAAGAGGATCATACGGAGGTGGTGCAGAGGCACCAGGCCTTCGCTCATTTAACAATTTGTCGAGAAACTCGTCAGAAACATGAAGGTCTTTAGAAGGATAGATTTTCTGAATACCGAGTGAGAAAGCCCTATCCATATTTTTAACGGACTCAGACTGTTTGTCCTGATCATATAACAACGCCTTTTCAGCGTTCGTTTTATGACGGCGCGCATGTTTTTCCCTAGTCTTAAGCTGCTGCAACTCTTCTTTTTTCCAACTCTGTAGAACATCAAATGCCGCAGCTCCGGCCTTTTTCTTTAACAAGACTCTATTCAATACGAGGAATCTCAAAACTACCATTGATTGGCCACTGAAGTTCCGAGGCATGTTTACAATATATAGTAAACGCCGGCGACCCCTCCTGTGGTGCCGGGCGGATAAATTCCAAAGATTGTCGATCGTTGCGGAAAAATGCCCTAAAGCAGCTAGACAATTTCCCAGGCATTTCTCAAAAACTTGGTGTTACCTGGTCAATAATTGTGTCTGCAGATACAATGCGCCAAATTCAAATTGTCAGGGTTAAATTAGGAGTCGGGTCACGACTCACCTGACCAAACCTAAGGAGGACCGTACAGTTTATCAAAGAACTTACATAACAAATTTTACCTTGTGTTTGGTGATTTCGGCAAATCTGCCTGCCTCAAAAGTGTACCCTCATCAAGATGCCATCTCAGACCGCATGGCTATCGTCCAGGGATCGGATCGTGCAGCGCTGTAGAGGTGTCGCATCTCGTTCAGTCGGGCCCATAGTATCACACCGTCCGATCCCGGTCCGATAGTATGCGTCACCCTTCAATGTTCCGGCATCAATCTTGAGGGTCCCTATTCGGGCGCCAACTGTGAAAAGAGAAAAATAATATGAGGCCGGGGAACCCAAAGGAAACACACCAAACACTGGTTACAAAGAAACATACAAAGTACTTTAATTTAAGGTCAAGCAATAACAAAGTCATATGACAGGTCAGATAGCTATCGGCCCTCAGTGCAACACAACAAACTTCAACGGGGTTCGATGTATTCAGTGAGAGACTGTACATTGGGACATTCAGGCTTTTATAAATTTCTCCAGCCTGTTGTCCAACCCCTTCGCGGGTTAACCATTCCATGGATGTGTAACAGGTCTAGGGTCTCTGCCAGGTCAACTCTAATTTATTCATTAGTATGTGCATAGATCATTTCCGTTGATACAGGTAATCCATTTACATGCAGGTCAACAGAAGGACAAGGTCTCAGTTCACGACCCTAACAAGTGGCCTGCAGGCAAGATATACATTAGCTGTACGGAGGTCATGCCGACCAGGTTCTATTCGGAATGGCATTGTCCACCATTTTGATGTTCAGGGTGACTTTTAAACAGCAAGAGAACCTAAAATGGCGGTTTGATTCAAGATGGCGACTTACATCAATTTCTTAGGTCAAGACCTTGCCGTAGAGTTATTCGCGTACAGTTTTATGCGACTTGGCGCAGGCCAATATACATACAATCGGTTACACTAGGAGGCATAATTTAATATCCAGTTTGAAATCAACATGCAATTTTCATTGTAAGACTGCCATGCTTGTGGGATTTGCCTGACCATAAGATGGCGGATCGCCTTGCATCAATGGATGCTGTCTATCTCTACGCCTGACCCCAAAATGGTCACTTTTCTTGTCCGCTGGAAATTGCCCCAACCTTTTCAGTGCTGCAGACTATTTTATGTGTGTTGCACCACAGATCGCCCACTGACCTGGCTGCCTCTGGTGTAATGAGCTAGCCTCGTGGTTGTCACGCACAGCTCCATTTCTTGGTTAGTGGGATTGGGAGCTTCTACGACATTCGTGACAGGCTGGGGCTGCTGCTCTCCCTCTTCAATCCTCGTTGCCAGTATTACAAAGCCAGATGGACCACACACCGTTGTGTCTTAATCACTTTTATTACTTGTAGCATTGCAGCAGCTCCTGACCTCAGCAGCCAAGTCTCAACTGACTTGCCATTTTAAAACATAACCTTCTCCACAGAACTGGATGACATGGCTGGTGCTCCATTGTGGAATGTGCATGAGGTTAACAATGCTACATAATATGAACAACTATACACAAAGGATATACACTACACCTACTATGTACATTTCCTATAAAACTACAAATGGAGATGGCCCATCCTAATGACAGCCCAGCTGGATGCATTTAACTTTCATCACAATTACAACACAAATTATATAATTTACAATTGTTTTATTACGTGGGCTAACTGCTGATACTTCATGGTACCGGCCGTTCACGATTATTATGTAGATTCTATAAAGCCAATTGCAAACACTAGAATCTAAATAAAGCACCAAAATATCGTCTTGTTTCCACAGTTCTCATAGAAACCTTGCACAAGTTTATGTATGGATAATCTCAGTATGTGGTATAATTATTGCATCATCTGCGTATTATAAAAACTGAGTTAGTGATATTTCCCTTTTAGGACTGTCCTCTCCGTAAGGTTTCTTCCATTAAATTATGGAAATGTTAAACGGTGTTGGTGCCATACAAAAGCTTTGATGCACTCCATTATGTACGAATGTGTTGTTATGTTACCCATTTACAATACCTTGGCAATGTTTCTCGGATATAATTCCTTTAAGTCGTGTACATTTAAAGATAGATGAAATGCAGCTCCTGGTCAAGCTTGAAGATAGAATGAATGTTTACATCATTTTGCAGAAATGTTCAGCTGGATTTAGTACCAGGTTTGCAACCGTGATCTCACACAAGCATTCAACATGGTTAAATGGAGAAAAAGGCTAGTTGAATTTCATTGAATTAATCTACCAAGAAAAAAATATCAATTTCTGGTGAACTGGTCAGGAAGACACTGAAGAATCCTTAATATCAGATGCAGAATGGTCCTGATTCTGTACTTAATTTTCTTAAGTGACTGTAACGAGATGTATACGATCATGGATACTTCCATTCCATGAAGCTGAACTGTGTTACCTTTCTCTGGTCACTGTACACATAGATGATTCTGTACTGCTTGATTTAGAGCAGGTATTATATGTGCTCTGACCATTTTAAGTTTAGAATTAAAATTGTTGCATAGATTTGATCAAGTTGAAGTGCAGATATGTCATCATATGCTGCAGGACCCCCCAGGACTGCCTTCGACAGTGACCCTCCTTGAAGCCACGGCATAAACATTTTATGTCCAGTTTCTTTAACCCATCCCTGTACTGTCTAAGCTTGCGTGCATGTTTCGGCAACTGCTTGCAGAGATGCACAAGTGGAGTAATATCCTCCATTCTCAACTCGTCTGTCCTTAACCTGTTTAACACTTGTTTATTTTTAATCACAGATTTAAAAAATATGTTTCATAAAAAGAATACAATATGAGCAAGCACCAATCGTCGCAAGCTCTAAGCCCGCTAACCAGAATTTTTACTTTAATCTTCCTAAAAAACAACAATCAGGTTCAATTCTAACCAATCAATAAATGTTTTCCACTTATGATGTAATCGCTTCAAAAACCACATAAAACGAACAGATAAACACAACCGGTTACATAAATCTCTTACGATCTTTTCTCTAAAACCTGTCTTGACCTCTAAAATACTTTGTACAAAGTGTAAATTACCCCTTTAGATCCGCCTTTAATCAGATCCGTCTTCTACGTGTTCCGCTATGTGACTCTGGGTTCAAATTTCTTCTGTTATGTTTGTAAAAAACACAGGCCAGGGCGTATTCTCTTACTATGGCCTCTCTCACGATTATATATTGCTCGGCCACACTCAAGTCAATATCTCATTCCCCATATATATATATTACACTCTTACTCTCACATTATATTTTACCCCGCCACCCTCCGTTTCTCACTTTTTTCTTCACTCATCACCCATGCTTTTGCCAACTCACTCAATGTTTTACTCACCCATATCATTTTGTCTTCCGACGCCTTTTTTATCCGCCTCTTCAACCTTACGATCGATCCGCTTCACGTAGAAGTGGGAGGGGATTCTATGGAAACTAGGGGACCCGTCACACCCGGTCTTGCAAGACTTTTAAATTACACTAACCACTATCTACGGGGAGCTTCACATCCTTTCAGCCAAATGGCAAAGGTCGTCCGATATTGCTGAAACTCTAAATTTTACTCAGATCGATGGCTCTGAACCATCCGCTGCTACCAAGTGAACTGGATAACCCAGTGCTTTAAGATGAGTAGCAATTACCCTGAAGATGGATGGGGTGCAGACTTTACTCATACATCAATAATAGAGCCGACTCAGGAAGTTGACAAAGGAAGTCTGTTTTGATATGAATTTTCTAAAACAGGGAGCATAACGAACATCAATGCAATCACTCGATCTTCTTACTCAATGCATTTAAGAAAAAACTCAACTTTGATAAGCAATATTCGTCATTAATGACGTTTACCTACGTGTGTGCTCACATCATCCTACATGGCAAACTATAAAAACGTATAAGCATGGGTGATTGGCTCTGAGTGAACATCTAAGTATATAATCCATACTAGTCTAAAAAAGTGTAACTATGTGATCGCTTACTTAACATCAGGTGGGACAATTAAGACCTCCCCTAAAAATGACCACTATGAACATCACTAAATACATGACGTCCCATTGGTTTACACACTATAGGACCCCAACATACGCTGGTCCTCTACAATTGGTTGGAACTCTATCCTCCTTCAATACCTTTCCACCTACATTAGCAGCCTGCAGGCTGGTCATCCAGGTGCTGGTGTGGTTGCCTTAACTTTAGCTTCCCACCAATTAGCATATCAATCTATCATCACCTCAGTGATCTACTGTCAATTAGGCTTTTGAAGCTCATCCTTGAGAGTATTCTTAGCTCTGGGAAATTTAGGGAGTGAGAAGCACAGTCGGAGTTTGTTCATAAGTGTGACCATCTCGTTCCTCCAACTTCATGCTTCCATGTGACTGGAGACCATGGAATCGAGCCTTTTTGTGCATTTAATATAATTTTTTAATAAGCCTCTGACGTCTTCCTTGTTATGTTCCTGCCTTCTGAACAGGATTCTTGTTCTTTCACACGACTTTGTAGCCAATGTCAGTTTACTCCAGTTTGATAAGACCTTGGTTTCTTGGCTTGTCCAGCCTCGCCTTCTGAAATACACTTGTAATTCAACTTTCTTTTTAACTGCTACACACTGAAATGAGGTCTTTTTACTACTGTCCAACCTGCTATAATACGTTTAGTGGAAACATCCATAGTTCTCTCATTCCTATATGTATACGTTGGTGCTTGCTGCAATCTATTTTACTATAAGCTTAAAGCTAGCTTCACGATTACTTTGCTGCTTGCTTTTCTTTTGTGTCTGTACACATGTAGGCATAAGTTTCTTCACATTGATCCCAAGATGTCACTCATCCTTGATTCTTTCTTGATGCCTTATAGAATATCTTCATTCTCTGGTCACTGCATCTCTTTTATGTATGTCATCTTCAGCTTCATGTAGCATATACTTGCAATGGATTGCGAAACTACCATTCATCCTTGCCGCTCATTGGCTGTGATTCTTCAGGGATTTCATTCAAATGGCCATCATATTTCTTTGTACACAGATATGGTTTTCACAATGGGTACCATGACTCCCAGATTCTCTTAGGTACTGGCCCTTTCATTGGTACTGGAATGAGCCATACTCTGCTCTTTGTCGATTCAACTGTTCTGTATCCGTCATATACTCTGTTTTTCAGCATACAGGTAAAAGTTGCGGGTCGGTTGAGGTGGGGGAACTTGGCTCCTCCTCTAAAGTATTGATGGAAGTAACAACAATATTTGTTGATATTTGTGGTATAGCATACTATTTTTATTATTATACTTGGTGGTGTTGTTGACTTGGGCAATCACGTTCATTCACTTGTGATCATATTACTTCATTGCTTTTATTTCCTATGACTGTCAAAGTGTGATAATTGTTAACATTTAATAAAAGAGGTGTATATTCCTATATGGAATGGAATGAAATTTAAAGTACCTGAAGCCAAGAAGTAATAAGAATAAGAAATGCAATTTCCCTCATGCAAGTACTGAGTATTTTGTATTTTGACTTTAGGGTGTGTGCCTTCTTGTATGTTGTTGTTGAAAATATGAGATAACTTGAAATTCGCAAGGAAAATTAAAAGCTTGAAGTGAAACACACCAAATAATTACAAAATAAACAATGCACCATTCTAAAATACATATATTTTTGATTGAAAGTAAAATATTTTTATATAATGCACATGTTTAAATAAAAGGTTACTGGTATATACAAATGACAAATTATAATTATCAGGAGTGGTAGTGTCTGTAAAATTCCCTTGTATTGCCAGGAAGAACTCAGAAATTGTTCACGACAATCTAGATTGCTGCATGGGGATCAGCGTGAACATCTTCAGCTGGTTCAAAACCTACCTTGCGAACCGCCAACAGTTTGTTCAAATGGAACCTTCCAGATCACCAACTCTACCCTTGCCCAGTGGAGTCTCGCAAGGAACCATCCTGTCCTCTGTGATCTTCAATCTTTACATGGAGCTGCTCATAACTCGCCTCTCTTCACACAACATCCACATTCACCAATACGCAAATGACACACAGATCTACCCCAAGATATCCTCCATTGAAGACATCACAGGCTCCATGCCTGCCTCAGAGTCCTGGATGTCTGGTGCTTACCTGAAGTTCAACCCCTCCAAGACTGAATTCCTACTACTGACCAACAACACTGAATACCCTGACATCCAAACCAGGCTCTCTGTTATTGAACTTGAGGAATTCACACCCCAGCTGGCCCCATGTGTCAAGTCCCTTGGGTTCAACATCGACAGACACCTCACATTCAAACACACATAGTAAAGGAGACACAAAAGGCCTGATACCAACTTTCTCTCCTGCAGATAATGAAGCCATTCATCCCCGAAAACAACTTCAGATCCACTGTGCAAGCCTTGGCCCTCTCCCACATGGATGGTGTCAATGCTCTTTTGGAAGGCCTTCCGGCGACTACCCTGCCACCCATGAAATGTGTCCTGCATGCTGCAGCAAGAATAATTAAAGGGCTCTGCAAATTCAACCACATCACTGCAACCCGCATTGAACTGCGCTGGCTCCCTCTGCAAGCCTGTATTTTCTTAAAATCTTGTTACATCATCTACATCCTGAAGATGACAAGCTACCTTACTGATAAACCTAGCATCTCTGGAGGCCTGTGATCCACCAGAAGTAAGGACATGTGCAGACTTGAATAACAACAGTGCAGGAAGGAAAGAACCAGAAGACATGCCTTTTCTATTATGCTCCAAGAATATCGAACCTCCTCTCTGTCAACATCAGACATACCCTATCACTTCTACAGTTCAGGAAAGAGCTCAAGACCTTCCTCTTCAAGGAACTATTCCTCCTTAATTCATTGGTTCACACAACCTGCACATCCCTCCCTACCTGAGACTCATTGATCTGCTACCTAATGTCTTCCCCATGCTGCCAGTTGCCCACACTACCCTGTTAGCAGCCGCTCCTTTTTTCTCTGCTTTCTTCACTGTGTTGTTCCCTCTGTGATTGTAAAGAACTTTGTTGCTTCCCAAAGCTAGGTCTGCGCTCAATAAATATCCTAATAATAATAATAATAATAATAATAATAATAATAATAATAATAATAATAATATTAATAATAACGGATGGCTTGAACCACACAGTCTGGCATGACACATTGCATGCAAAATCCCAGTCTTCCATGAATCCACCATGTAAACGGTCATTAGGCCACAAGTCTGTACCATCTGTGTAAAAGATAGAGAAATAGTTTTGTTGAATGAATCCAATAATTGCATACATCTTGTTTGGCCTATCTTGTAAAATACAAGGCGCCTCATTACGAGATGGGCAGTAGCCATGGTGCTAAAAGCACCATGGCTGCCTCCCATACCGTGTCGGTGTCCAATGGGGATTTACCGGTGCAGTCTGATCCTGGCCGGACCGGTAAGTCCCCATTGAACAAACCATTCCCCATTCCCATTGAGCCCCCATAGGGCTCAATGGGAATGGGGAGGGCGCTAATAATGGGCTTGCTAATGGCAAGCCCGTTATTAGCCCCCTAGTCCCTTAGCAGGACCCGTAAGGGACGTGTGGTCAGACCACACGTTCCTTGCAGTTCCCTTCAAGGGACCTCGTAATAGAGCGGTAAGGGATTACCGGCACCAGTCTCCTTACCGGTATCCCTTACCGCCCTACCCGTAATGACCCTCAAGGTGTTGGTACAAATTTAAAAACATATTTTGTGAGTAAAGTAGTCAAAGACCAATTCTTTTGAAGTAAGGGTAATATAATAATGTATTCACCCTTTTGAAAATAAAAAATGGGAAGATGGTTTTTCAACAACTTTAAAGTAAGTAGAATTCTATTGTTGATTTTCAAAATAGAAAATGGAACAGTTTGGCATGAACAAAAAACAATACATTTTCCAATATATCAATATATATTTTGCGAGTGAACCCATGATATCACAATGCACTAGGAGAAGAAAATGCAACGTTATCACAAACAAAACGCACAGACAAAATACTTACTTATTATTAGGAGCACGAGGCCGAACATTTGCTATAAGTTCGTGCATCTGCACCATCACCATTCTCAACTCGGATCTTGTAGTGTAGGCTGCTCTGAAGCCATGCAGCTGGTTAACGCATAGTGGCAGTGGCTCTTCTTCGGCTATGTAGACCAAGCAAACTCTGACAGTTCTTCACCAAAGTTTGCATTACTTCACCTCAGTGGCAGGTACACCAAGTAGAAACATCTTCCATGCGATGAGGATCAGGATACTGGGAGCGATCGGCACAACTTTCACTTGATTCACCTACTTTCCTCTACATTCTCTCTTAGCCATGTCCTCTTCAGTATACTCTGGCTCCTAAAGGGCTGGCTGAATCGATGCCATAATTATTGAGGATTGAAGATGTAGAAAATCAACTGTGGGAG
This sequence comes from Ambystoma mexicanum, assembly GCF_040938575.1. NCBI lineage: Eukaryota > Metazoa > Chordata > Amphibia > Caudata > Ambystomatidae > Ambystoma > Ambystoma mexicanum. The sequence goes on along the minus strand of NC_090932.1, from coordinate 285,574,578 downwards.
AAAAATAAAAATTGTGTAATTTGGATAAAATACTGAATTGAGATTTTATTTTAAAATGTAACAGAAAATGAGAAGAAACAGGCATCTTATACAATCTCATAGTGCAAAGACAACAGGAATATAGGCTTAAAGTGATGTAAATATACCCCATTCCTTGTAACACCTTTTCCCCACCCTACTGGGTAGGATACTTTTTCATGGACAGCTCACTGTGAGAGAAAACAGACTAACACCTGAGCCGTATACCTGACATATCCCAACACACGGGTCAGGCAGAGTCAGGCAATTACTGATAATTTCACACACCTCACTTCCATCACACTTCCCCACACAGATTAAAAGCAGAGCACAGAAGCACACTCTGAGCAAGGCAAAACACATGAGGAAGCATCATTTCCGAGATGGCAGTTTAACACGAGGGGAAAGGCGGTAAGACCAGAAAGGGTTGCAAGGAGGGAATTGCTCATGGTCTTTTCAGAAGAATAAAACCGCTACTTTCAGTAGCGCTTGAGAATAAGAAACATAACACCGGGAATTAAAGCTGAAGAAAGGTGCATCGTGTGTCAAAGGTACCTGGGGCTCTCCTGCATCGATAGCCAAGGTTGGGAGGAGCGATTGCAACTGTGGTACTGTCCTTGGCTCCTACAACAGAGCTGCTCCAGTAAAGTCTGCGCAGCCATGAGTCGGGGAGACTGATAGCAGACTGGTCTGTGCTAGAACCAAGGTTGCAAGCAGCAACATTGTATGAAGAAATCTGCAAAGAACATAGTGTAGGGTGTATGTGATAAGTGACGCAAATATAATTGAATATCAAAGGAGTGACTGAACTTTTAAACCAAGGTAGATTGCATAAACAGAGTGGTCTGGCACCATGTGGGTGCTCATTCGAAGGTCTCTGTTAGGCATCCAATTGAGAGCATAAAATTGTGAACTGTGAAATCAATGTGGTCCTGACACGGGTCACGCTAAACCCTGTGCACATTCAAAAGTCTTCGATAGCTAATAGGAACTGTAATTGGTCCGAGCCTGGCTGAGGGAGACTAATTGTGTAAAAGGAATCTAAGCCCAGCTGAGGAGGTTCCGGGGTGAACCGTGAGTCACCTAAGAAAAGATATTCTATAATCATCTGAGAAGAGGATCTGAGCCCAGAAGAGGGGCATCCAAACTAAAGATTGAGGTAGAAAGAAATTTGAGTCCGGTTGAGGGGGATCCATGGTGAAGAGTGTATCGCCTGACTTGAATAGTTGTAAAGGAACTTTTCATTTATTTGGTTCATCAGGTCCTCTGAATCAAGAGACTTTGATAACTTGAGAGATTTGGGCACAGAAGACCCTGATGTTGGTGATGGAACTGTGTCCTCGTGCCGAAGAAGTCCAAGAGTGTGCTATGCTCGAGTGAACCGCTGTGTCCTGTGCTGAAAACGCGGAGAAGGGAGGCCAATGGCATGAACATCCTGACTTATCATTTTGTGAACACTTCTTTCTTTTTCATGAACATTTCCCCACACTATTTGTAAATTAGTGGTAAGGAGTTCCAATAGGTTTTTTAGTATGGCCCCTTTTATTTTGACAAGACTCCATTACGACTGCATTATTAATATTTGATGGTCATAGCTTACTCCTATCTTTAGATTTAGGTTTAGATAGGCATTAATCACACCCTTGATAAAGTTCAATAAACATCCTTAAACTGTGGTCACTTGTGTCTGTTTTACTTTGATACTATGCCTTCCTTACAAGAGTCATTTCATTTAAGCTAGGGTAAGTACCTTTGTCAGTTACATTTGTCATAATTGTTAGGTAGCTGAACAGAGCAAAAAGAAATCATGGAGGCTCTTAATGGAAGGCAGCACAAATTCTCATGTTGTCTGATCAGAAAGGGTTTAATGACACTTCTCCAGGAAAGAGGCATGATTTCAAAATTTCCATGGAATCACGTCAAAAGATTGCGCACAGAGGACATTCAAATGAGATGTGCGCTGGTGTTGTGACAAGGGGCCTAAGCATCTAATGATGTCAGCTTGAGGGGCAGGTGATCTGATTTACTGCTTCAAGGGCACTTGAACTTAGGCTGATGGATCATCGGATAAGATTGTCGCAAAATGGCGTTTTCCCACCTGTGGGTTTCGCATGTGTAAATGTCAGTAAATCGTAGGTAAGATGCATTGGAAAGACATCTCTGATCAATTGATTTATGCTGAAAAATACATGCCCTCTCCATTGGGCCAATAACATTCCTGAGAGATCTTCCCCTTTAAGTGGAAAAGGAGGTGGGAGTAAACAGCAAGGCTCCAGCTTCCGTTTTTGCTCTCCTCCATTGGCATATGGAGATCATCCGAATAGCTTGCCTTTTATCATGATTGTATTGTGCTGTTAGTGCACACACCTCCTGCCATGCAGACCCTTGTCTCGGCATGTACAAACTCCATGCCTTCACTGGACTGAACGAGTAGTTCTTGCAAATCGGAAGTAATGGTATTTGCTCACAGGAACAGAAAAAGATAAATCTATATACTCAAATCCACTGATGAAATAATTGTGAGAGTTCCCTCTTGTGATTAATTAGGGGTCGGGTTCTCCACTAACCTCAATAGCAGAGAACATGTTGAAAGACAGTCAAACAAGCAGTTTCAAGCCGTGAGCGATATTTCTAGATTTCAAAACTAATACCTGGCACAACTGGTTGAGGCTGATCCTTTGGGTGTACAAAGCCAAAGCGATTGCATTGCATGTGTCCGGAATTTGGGGACTCAGCTATGTTGAGTGACTCCAAAGGGTGGAAAATCTGCTTTCAAAAATGGTGGATAACAGATAATGGTGGATGACCTAGATACCAAATATTTATGATTGGAAAACAGCCATTATTTTTTTAAATACATGGATTAAACTAATTTGTCGCATAAGGTTGTGACAGAGATTTGGGGTAGAGAAAGAATCTGACAGAATAAAATTGGTTTCTGTGTTAGAAAATGCGTTTTTACTTTTTTACAGATTAATTGCCATAGTAGAAAACGGGCTGGAAGATCTTTGGGGAACTGTGCCTGCTTGCTCTGTCCTTCAGACCTTGATGCATAGACTACTTTTATGCCCACTCTATCAAGAAAACTCTGTGAAGCAAAATTGTTCCTCTTTTAAAAATTGTTTTTCATTGTAGATTGTCTTACGTGACAATGTCCCTTGCTTCCTATAAATGCTGGCAGTGCAAGTCTGATAAGAGTTAGGGACCGCACCCTAAGCCCGAGGCTGGTGGCCCCAGAAGAGTTAAGGGGTCACGTGAGACCTCACACTGACACATATGGCCTCATTAATAGTTTGGTAGTGTTACTTCCAGAAAGATTGGCAATCGGAAATACTGTTAACAGATGCAGCATGCATGTGGTAACAGGACGTGCCAACACAATTTAGATTCATGCAGGCCCTTCCCCATTTTAGAGTCAAATAAGACCCAATGGGGATAAGTAATTAAAGTTTGCTGGTAATGTTTTTTTTTTGTCTTGGACATTTCCTCTACACCAAACCAAGTGGTTTTTACAGAGTTTCAGTTTGAAACGCTGTATTTGTTGATTCGATAAAAGTAGCAGCAATCTAGTTACCTCCACGTTATTACTGCACCATAAAACTTTAAATGATAAGCATAGTCACTTATCAAGGGAATGTCACATGATAACCACACAACCCATAGTTCCGGCATGAGTTCTCAAATCTAGGGAGTTCTCAGTTTGGGCGACCAGACAACTGCTTACAACCTAGGAAAGCAACATCGAAGATTAACTCCATCGGAGATTAAGGTATGTATAAATCGCACCACGTATGTGGACACATGCTGCAGGCATACATGCACTCTAGAACTAGCTGCACACAAAGCCATCCGCACTGAAGCCCTGACGTGCCTCAACACCACTGCAATTAGTATGCAGAGACAACCTACGAAAAATGTTGGTCTAGCTGGACACACATCAACTCTCCTGCACTAGCACTCTACCTCAACCACCGACAGCACTCGCCCACTCGCCTGACCTCTTGGTTGCTTACTGGAGCCTAACCAGCCATCCTGAGTCCTAATTCTACAGAATGCACACACGCATGTTAAACTAAACACTTAGAACTTCCCATACCTGGATTTCGGTCACCAAGGACTTTTCAACAACAAAGCGCACTGAGGCCATTCAAATGGAGAACTGGCGCTATATAAATGATGACTACAATACAATACAATATTGAGACCAAAACTTCTCTCGTCTCCCTAAACTATACATAAGGCCCTTACAGGGTCAGGAAATAACCAATATTACCCATTCTGCAGGTATCCGTAGGTACAAGTGAATTTCCAGGGCTTCGCAAACTCGCAGCACCCTAACCAAGCACACAGGCCCAAACAATGAAAAAGTTCCAGTGCTGAAAAGCTGTGACCAGATCGCTGTGTTGGCAGTCTGCAGAACGCCTGAACCTCCTTATGAAATGCTGCTGAGACTGACCCAGGTCTTCCCACATTGCTGGCTACCGGCACCGTTGTTACTGGACCGGCATACTCTGAGTTCTGCGAGTGGGTACCTTTCAGCCTGCCAGGTCTGACCTGGCGGCCGGAACGGCACCCACTCGCAGACCTTGACAGTAGCAGCAACACCATTCAAAATGGTGCTGGTGCTACCGTCCTCCCCATTCCCATTGAGTCCAATGAGACTCGACTTGGACTGGGGAGTCATTTTTTCCAAGGTCTTTAATGGTGAATTACTGGGACTGCCGGGCTCTAATGCCCTGGTAAGTGCCCATTGCCGGTGCCAGAAAAAATGACTCTGGCGGCAGCCTTGCCATTTTTACCAACACGGCTACCACCGGGTCATAATGAGGCCCATGATCTCTCAAGAAGGGCCCTACCCCAAGACACAGAGGCAAACCAATGAGGGAAGAGCCAGCATAAGGAAGTGGCCAAGACCTAGGAAAGACCAACACATTCCCTCCAAGATGTGAGTCTTGAGAACAGCAGGAAGAAGTTATTTGCAGCAAGTTGGATAGCAGAAGTATTAACAGAAGTAGTGAGAGGAGCAGAGGCTGGAGCGGAAGACCGGAGCAGCAACAAGTGGTGGAGGAGTAACTGTGAGGAGTCAAAGGGAAAGAAAGAGGAAGGTGAAGAGGATCTTGAGGGGGTGGAAGGAGTGTTGAAGGTGTTGGAAGGAGTGTTGGTGGAGATTGTGAAATATTAAAAGAAGGAAGGTGGTGAAGAGTTTTGGTGATGGAGGAGGTGGAAGGAGTGCTGGAGGATCCTGGGGAACCTCATAGGGAGAAAGGTGGAGACAAATGAAAGGGGAAGGAAAGATTGTTGGAGGAGGTTGAGGAATATCAGAAAGGAGGAGGATGCAGAAGGAATATTGCTAGAGGTGAGAAGACCTCAACAGACAGATGCATTAGGGTGGCTGGAAGAAAGAACAGAAAGCTTGGAGAGAGTTGGATGAGGTTAGGAGAAGTTATTAGAATGCTGCTGTTGATGGATGAAGCATACCACAGAGAAACAGAGGTTGGGGGAGGTACCAGAGAGAAATACAAGCCTAGGAAATGCAGTCCGGGGTTAGAGGGAAGACTCTAACCAGAGGCGATCCATGGGATCCACTGCTTAAGATTGCAATCTTAAGCAGTGGATCCCATGGATGGTGGAAGAATGAGAGATTTGCAGAGAACTGATTTGGGAAAGTCATACCCAGGGCTAGGTCTAGGCCATATAGAGACCCAACAGATAGAGTGTGTTCATCTGTATCTCTCCACCAGAAGATCTCAGACATCTCAAATGCCAGGCAGGGAAAATCTTGGGTGCTCTGGTGGAAGACATTGTTTTCCTGGAAATCCAGAGGAAAGAGGACACCATCATGGAAAATACTTGTCGGATAGGATGTTTGTAAAAACTCTAATCATAGAGGAAGGTCCTTTGAAGGAATGGGACTGTGTTTCTACAACTTGTAAATGTTTGTGTTCTAAAGTAAACCCTGATAATAAGAACTGTCTATTGTGTATGCGTTTAATAGGTCGACCTGGGCCTTATCTCAACAGATAGATTTTAGAAGTGGGATCCAAGCGGGCTGGGTTGTAAGCCTATTCTATCCTCTAACAACAGACCTTAAGAGTCAAGGAAGAAGCACAGACGGCATGACTACCCACCAAATCTACTACCAGCTCTACCAGTATGGACTTTTATAGTATCTCTGCTGCCAGGAGGATGGGCCCTCGTTTTCACAAGACCGTTGGTCACTCTATCTAAAGGCACTCATGTCAGCCTTTCAGAAAAGTTCAGCCTGGCAGCAAAATTTGGCCTGGATAAGGGAGCCAGTATAATAGACCTGAATTACAGAAGGGTGGTGAAAATGCTGCTCTTTAACAATGAAGATAGCCACCTCTTTGTCTGGGTTGATAATCCCATTGCTCAATTTATATGAGACATGTTTGTGGCTGTGACAGTAAAGGAGACCATCCAGGTGTAGTCAACCAAGCGAGGAGCAGGGGGGTTGGGTTCAGGTCCTCTCACTTACCCAGAACCCTTGAACCAGAAATTGACGCAGAGGAAACTGGGGCTTCAGGGTCTGTATCCCCAGAATTAAACCAGACCCAGAGAAAGGATCCCTCACAATGTGAAGCCTTTCAAAAGTTGATATCCATGGAAAAAGTCTTCCTAATGCATGGTTGTTATTTCCTGGAAAAAACATGCTCGAATATACTAGGCCGAGAATAACCTAAAAGAATACAGACTCTATGTCAACTCTTGGTACGCACACAATATAGGCCTGCTATTCTGGAATTGGGCCACTCCCACTCGTCAGTTGGCTACCAGGGGTGGCCAAGATATGGATGAACATCTTTAGTAGCCCGTACATACATATTGTGCCACATGTTGTAACTCCCAGAATGATTTAAGAAAGGCCCTGTTACATCCACTGCCAACCATAGAAACACCTTTCTAATCGATAGGGATGAACGTTATGGGCCCTCTTGTTCCCTCCAAGGCAGAGAATAAATACATTGTAGTCATCATGGACAATGCCATCGTGAGGCCTTACCGATGAGAGCCGGTACCACATATGCTCCAACATCTGGACCCTTTTGCAAGAGTGAGATTCTCTGAAGAGTTTTTTACAACTCAAAGTACCTGATTCATGTCTAGGCTCACGACTGTACTGAAAGAGCGACTACACATCGATACCCTCTGGATCTCAATTTCAAGACTGCAGTTGGATGGACTTGTAGTGCGATTCAATCAGCATTCTCCAGAATGCGGTCACAGAGGATGTCAAGAGTTATGGGGGACTGGGGTCTCCAGTCCCTGCCATTGTGGTAGTACCCCTCCTGGTGGGGCAGACCGATGGGACCATGCTCCACGCTGGGCACAGCGCGGCAAGGAAACACAAAGACGCAGCTTTTGTGGTCTAACTGCCGAGCGAGAGGCTGCTCGGCTCTTTTATTAGAGCAGGCTATGTGTCCTTACACATGGCCCCAACATGTGACTAGGCACTAGCCACTGTGCTTGTGCTCACGTCACAGCATCAAGGACTGGGATGAGCTCGCCTTTGAGCCTTATTCACCACCAGAAAGACTCCTGAAGAGCTGGGATGGTCTGCTGTGGGGGACAATTCTAAACAGACGAGGCATCTGGAAAGATAAGAGGCAAAGATTGTTTGGAGGAGGAGGACTGCGTTGCTAGAAATTGGGAGTTTTTGTGCACTAAAATTAGCTTTGTTGAAAAGAGCCTTTCTCTTCCCCTAGTCTTTTGTGGGTCCCACTCGGCCTTATCCTGTCCTGACAAACTATCGGCCTAATTCATTCTTACACTTCCTTATGAAGGTTTTAGAAGCAGTGCTGACCCCTCAACTGAGAAAGTTCCTGGAAGGTCAAACCATTCTAGATAGCTGCCAAATGGTCTTTCATCCCCTGATGGGAACCAAATCAGTCTTTGCATCAGTGCTAGACGACCTTACCATGATCAGGGACGAGGGCGGTACGGCAGGCCTAATTCTCTTGGACCTGTCGGCCTCTTTCGATACCATTGATCATGGCATCCTGTTAGCAAGGCTAGAGAAGGTAGGGTTCTCTGGGGCAGTGTTGGAGTGGTTCTGTGCCTTTCAGACCTCAAGCTCCCAAATAGTCTGCCTCTATCCCTATCGCTTGCTCCCGGTTGTGGTTGCTTGCAGAGTTCCACTGGGTTCAGCCCTATCTCCCTTACTCTTCAACTTGTATATCTGCCCATTGATGGTCCGTATCCACTCATTTGGCTTCAGGATCTTTTCATACGCAGATGACACACAGATTCTGTTCAGATTGGACCCAAAGCAGGCCGATGTGAGGCATAGGCTAAAAAACTGCTTGGAAGCCTTTTTTGGGTTTGGATGGAGTCAAACTGGCTCAAGCTGAATGGCAGGAAGACAGAGATCCTGATCTCGGGTCGCCAGAGGTGGCTGGGGGATGGACCGACGACTTGTGGCCGGCATTGCTGGGCCTTTACCAAAACTGGAAAAAACTGCTTGCAACCTAGGGATTAAGATATCTGAATCACTGTCCACGGAGGCCCAGGTTGATACAGTATGCGGAGCAGGGTTTGTCAAAATCAAGCAGCTGAAGACAGTTCTCCCTTTTGTTCCAGACAGTTTCCATGCTCAGATAGTGGCAGCATGTGTAAATGGAAGCATAGATCAGGTCAGATAGAACAGTGAGGAGAGCGCTCGCTTTGACATCTTTGCAGAGCCCAACTCAGCCTTTCATACTTCCGAGATCGATAAATGAGCACCACACACTGTGGGTAAGCAGTGCGCAGATGCCTGAGGGTTTGTAGTGCTATATAAATGCAAAAAAATAAATAAATAGATCATTGTAATGCCATCAACTTGGCCCAGCAATGCTTTCTTATCCAGCACCTGCAAGTGTTACAAAACGTAACGTGTCACTGCGCTTGGTCACACTTATTCCGGCTGGAGCAGGAGTAATGAGGGCCCGAAAATCTCTCCATTGGCTACCGATTGAAGTCTGGGTAAAATTTAAAACGGTGTGCATTATGCACCGGGCATTAAATAGCAAAGGATGCGTGTCCATCCAGGAGAAACTGGATAGATACATTCCGGCTTGTTCCCCGATATCCTCAAGTGCAGCGTTATTGCATATACCTGAATACAGGAAAGAGCAGTTGGACAGCCGCGCTTTTTTGGTTGCAGGGCCTAGGCTCTGGAACTCTCTGCCCTTTCATCTCAGGACCATCAAGGACTTCCTGTCCTTTACACAAAACATCAAAATGTTTCTCTTTACTTAAACCTCTCTTTCCCGGTTTTGTGATTCCTCTCCATCTTTTCGGCTGATGTCTGCTGAAATGCCATGATGCCTTTGGTGAAAGAGCTCTATACAAGTAGGTGATTGATTGATTGATCCTGAAACATTGGTATTTATTGTCAGCCAGAACAATTCCTGGCACATGGGCATGTGTGCCGGTTCTGCGAAGTGTGCTTTACATAAGGGAAAATGTATTAAACTGAAATGATTTGCGTTTTCGTGCATTTATGTATGTTTGATTCATTCCTATAGCATGAGATGAGATTCCCATTCCAACCCTGAGACCCTTCCTGTAGCATGAGATGTGATGTCCAACCCCTTCCCATTCCAACCCTGAGACCCTTCCTGTAGCATGAGATGTGATATCCAACCCCTTCCCGTTCCAATCCTAAGACCCTTCCTGTAGCATGAGATGTGATATCCAACCCCTTCCCGTTCCAATCCTGAGACCCTTCCTATAGCATGAGATGTGATGTCCAACCCCTTCCCGTTCCAATCCTGAGACCCTTCCTATAGCATGAGATGTGATATCTCAATTCTTCTAATACCAAACCCGAGACCCTTCCTATATGATGAGATGTGATATCTCTCTCCTTCCAATTCCAAACCCGAGACCATTCCCATAGCCTGAGATATGAAATGTCACTCCTTCCCATTCCAATCCTGAGACCCTTCCTGTAGCATGAGATGTCATATCCAATTCCTTCCAATTCCAATCCTGAGACCCTTCTTATAGGATGAGATGTGATATCTCACGCCTTCAAATAACAAACCAGAGACCATTCCTATAGCCTGAGATGTGATATCTCACTCCTTCCCATTCCAAACCCGAGACCCTTCCTATATCATGAGATGTGATATCCAACTCCTTCCCATTCAAAACCTGAGACCCTTCCTGCAGCATGAGATGTGATATCTGGCACCTTCACATTTCAAACCTGAGACCCATCCTGTAGCATGAGATGTGATATCAAATTCCTTCCCATTTCAATCCTAAAACCCTTCCCATAGGATGAGATGTGATATCTCACTCCTTCCAATACAAAACCCGAGACCATTCCCATAGCCTGAGATTTGAAATCTCACTCTTTCCTATTCCAATCCTGAGACCCTTCCTATAGGATGGGATGTGATATCCAACTCCTTCCCATTCCAACCCTGAGACCCTTCCTATAGCATGAGATGTGATATCTCAATGCTTCTAATACCAAACCTGAGACCCTTCCTATATCATGAGATGTGATATCTCACTCCTTCTAATACCAAACCCGACACCATTCCCAAATCTTGAGATGTGAAATCTCACTCCTTCCTATTCCAATCCTGAGACCCTTCCTATAGGGTGGGATTTGATATCCAACTCCTTCCCATTCAAATCATGAGACCCTTGCTATAGGATGGGATGTGATATCCAAATCCTTCCAATAACAAACCTGAGACCCTTCAAATACAATGAGATTTGTTATCTCACTCCTTCTGTTTCCAAACTGAAGACCCTCCCTTTAGCATGAGATGTGATATCCAACTCCTTCCCATTACAAACGTGAGATCCTTCCTGTATCACAAGATGTGATATCCAATTCCTTCCCATTCCAATACTGAGACCCTTCCTATAGGATGAGATGTGATATCTCACTCCTTCCAATACCAAACCCGAGACCATTCCTATAGCCTGAGATGTGATATCTCACTCCTTCCCATTCCAAAACGGAGACCCTTCCTATAGAATGTGATGTGATATCCAACTCCTTCCCATTCCAATCCTGAGACCCTTCCTGTAGCATGAGATGTGATATCCAATTACTTCCCATTCCAATCCTGAGACTCTTCCTACTGGATGAGATGTGATATCTCACTCCTTCCCATTCCAATCCTGAGACCCTTCCTGTAGCATGAGATGTGATATCAAACTCCTTCCCATTCAAAACCTGAGACCCTTCCTGTAGCATGAGATGTGATATCTGGCACCTTCCCATTTCAAACCTGAGACCCATCCTGTAGCATGAGATGTGATATACATTTCCTTCCCATTCCAATCCTAAAACCCTTCCGATAGGATGAGATGTGATATCTCACTCCTTCCAATACAAAACCCGAGACCATTCCCATAGCCTGAGATTTGAAATCTCACTCTTTCCTATTCCAATCCTGAGACCCTTCCTATAGGATGGCATGTGATATCCAACTCCTTCCCATTCCAACCCTGAGACCCTTCCTATAGCACAAGATGTGATATCTCAATGCTTCTAATACCAATCCTGAGACCCTTCCTATATCATGAGATGTGATATCTCATTCCTTCTAATACCAAACCCGACACCATTCCCATAGCTTGAGATGTGAAATCTCACTCCTTCCTATTCCAATCCTGAGACCCTTCCTATAGGGTGGGATTTGATATCCAACTCCTTCCCATTCAAATCATGAGACCCTTGCTATAGGATGGGATGTGATATCCAAATCCTTCCAATAACAAACCTGAGACCCTTCAAATACAATGAGATTTGTTATCTCACTCCTTCTGTTTCCAAACTGAAGACCCTCCCTTTAGCATGAGATGTGATATCCAACTCCTTCCCATTACAAACGTGAGATCCTTCCTGTATCACAAGATGTGATATCCAATTCCTTCCCATTCCAATACTGAGACCCTTCCTATAGGATGAGATGTGATATCTCACTCCTTCCAATACCAAACCCGAGACCATTCCTATAGCCTGAGATGTGATATCTCACTCCTTCCCATTCCAAAACTGAGACCCTTCCTATAGAATGTGATGTGATATCCAACTCCTTCCCATTCCAATCCTGAGACCCTTCCTGTAGCATGAGATGTGATATCCAATTACTTCCCATTCCAATCCTGAGACTCTTCCTACTGGATGAGATGTGATATCTCACTCCTTCCCATTCCAATCCTGAGACCCTTCCTGTAGCATGAGATGTGATATCAAACTCCTTCCCATTCAAAACCTGAGACCCTTCCTGTAGCATGAGATGTGATATCTGGCACCTTCCCATTTCAAACCTGAGACCCATCCTGTAGCATGAGATGTGATATACATTTCCTTCCCATTCCAATCCTAAAACCCTTCCGATAGGATGAGATGTCATATCTCACTCCTTCCAATACAAAACCCGAGACCATTCCCATAGCCTGAGATTTGAAATCTCACTCTTTCCTATTCCAATCCTGAGACCCTTCCTATAGGATGGCATGTGATATCCAACTCCTTCCCATTCCAACCCTGAGACCCTTCCTATAGCACAAGATGTGATATCTCAATGCTTCTAATACCAATCCTGAGACCCTTCCTATATCATGAGATGTGATATCTCATTCCTTCTAATACCAAACCCGACACCATTCCCATAGCTTGAGATGTGAAATCTCACTCCTTCCTATTCCAATCCTGAGACACTTCCTATAGGGTGGGATTTGATATCCAACCCCTTCCCATTCCAAACATGAGATCCTTACTGTAGGATGGGATGTGATATCCACATCCTTCCAATACCAAACCTGAGACCCTTCAAATAGGATGATATTTGTTATCTCACTCCTTCTGTTTCCAAACTGAAGCCCCTTCCTTTAGCATGAGATGTGATATCCAAGTACTTCCCTTTCCAATCCTGAGACTCTTCCTACTGGATGAGATGTGATATCTCACTCCTTCAAATACCAAACCCGAAACCATTCCTATAGCCTGAAAATTGATATCCAACTCCTTCCCATTCAAAACCTGAGATCCTTCCTGTAGCATGAGATGTGATATCCAACTCCTTCTCATTTCAATCCTAAAACCCTTCCTATAGGATGAGATTTATTATCTCACTCCTTCCAATACCAAACCCGAGACCATTTCCATAGCCTGAGATTTGAAATCTCACTCTTTCCTATTCCAATCCTGAGACCCTTCCTATAAAATGGCATGTGATATCCAACTCCTTCCTATTCCAATCCTGAGACCCTTCTTGTAGCATGAGATGTGATATCCAACTCCTTCCCATTCCAAACCCGAGACCCATCCTATATCATGAGATGTGATATCCAACTCCTTCCCTTTCCTCTCTAAGATGGACAATTGTAGAAGCCTCTATCTAAATTTGCCTGCCTCTACTCTCCGCCCTCTTCAACTCATCCAGTGCAGAACTTCAAGTCTTGTCCTTGGCCTCAAGCCCAGGGCTCGTATCTCTCCAGGACTGAAATCTCTGCACTGGCTCCCAGTGGCTGCGAGGATTAAGTTCAAAACCCTCTGCATTGTCCACAAGGCCTTCTGGGGCCTGGGGCCGCAATACCTTCTGCTCTCTCTTCCCAAATATCTTCCTTCTCAAGCTCTTCGCTCATCCTCCTCCAACTTCCTCAGGGTCAGTCGCTTCTCCAAGCAACGAGTTGGTGGTAGATATCTCTCTTCGGCAGGGGCCTCCCTCTGGAACAGCTTTCCCGCCACCCTGAAACTTGAGGAAAACCATCTCCGGAGACACCTCAAAACCCTCCTCTTTGCTTCTGCCTTCTGTCCCCCTCTCCTCTGTTGAATTCCTGGCTGAAACTGCACTGGCTACCTGGCCACTCTTCTGATCTCAGGCCCAGGCCCCACCAATTGCACACCTGCACTACCTCCCTGGCAACCCCCGCACCTGGGGACTGTTATTCTGTATCCCTACAGTGCCCCCCACCAGCAGTTACGTCTGCTCTTACCTTTCACTTGCCACCATCTGGCCGTTTTATTTATCTTATTATTCTACTATTCCATGTACTGCACTTTCACCCCTCCCTTCACCCACACACTTTTCCCTTCCCCATTCCCATGCACTTGCGTGATCTGAATGACACCTGGCGTAGTAAGATCGCTGTTTGTCATGCCCTGTTTCCCCCTCCCTTGCCTCATCACACCTTGAAACACTTGTGTATGGGCGCGTTATAAATGCCATATCTATATCATATCATATCATATCATATCATATCATATCATCATCATGAGACCCTTCCTGTAGCATGAGATGTGATATCCATCTCCTTCCCATTCAAAACCTGGGACCCTTCCTGTAGCATGAGATGTGATATCCAGCTCCTTCCCATTCAAAACCTGAGACCCTTTCTGTAGCATGAGATGTGATATCTGGCACCTTCCCATTTCAATCCTAAAAGCGTTCCTATAGGATGAGATGTGATATCTCACTCCTTCCAATACTAAACCTGAGACCTTTCCCATAGCCTGAGATTTGAAATATCATTCTTTCCGATTCCAATCCTGAGACCCTTCCTATAGGATGGGATGTGATATCCAACTCCTTCCTATTACAATCATGAGACCCTTCCTATAGGATGGGATGTGATATCCAAATCCTTCCAATACCAAAGCCAAGACCCTTCTAATAGGATGAGGTTTGATATCTCACTCCTTCCAACACCAAACCTGAGACCCTTCCTATAGGATGAGATGTATTATCTCAATGCTTCTAATACCAAACCCGAGACACTTCCAGTAGGATGAGATGTGATATCCAAATCCTCCCATTCCAATCCTGAGACCCTTCCTATAGCATGATGTGATATCCAACTCCTTCCCATTCAAATCCTGAGACCCTTCCTATAGCATGAGATGTGATATCCAACTCCTTCCCATTCCAAACCTGAGGCCCAGCCTGTAGCATGAGATGTGATATCTCAGTGCTTCTAATACCAAACCCGAGACCCTTCCTATAGCATGGGATGTGATATCCAACTCCTTCCCATTCCAAACCTGAGACCCTTCATGTAGCATGAGATGTGATATCCAACTCCTTCCTGTTCCAATCCTAAGACCCTTCCTATAGCACGAGATGTGATATCTCAATGCTTCTAATACCAAACCCGAGACCCTTCCTATATCATGAGATGTGATATCTCAATGCTTCTAATACCAACCACTGTCATGATTCCTGCCCCTCATGTCCCCAGCCCTCCAAGATGTCAGGCTGGAGCCAGGCCACCATCACCTACATGGCCCTCAAGGGCCTCTCCATTCCTCCAAAGACCCACTTGGAGTCAGACTTGGCGCTTGTGGCACCAGACACATTCACTCCCATAGGATAACATTGGGGATTGGACTTGTAGTGCATTGATGGGGACAAGATGGATGCCCCCACATATTTCGGTTCCCAGAACTGCATGTGCAGTCTAGTCTTTTGGGTGAGGTTCAGCCCAGAGACACCTGTGGTACCAGAGACTATTTAAGCCACGCCCAGGCTGAGAAACATGCTTTGTGTTTTCTGCACCTGCAGCGTGACACTCACCGTGTTTGGATCGGTCTCCAGTAGGCCTGCATCTCTCTTCTGTGCTCAGCTCCTGCAAGAACAAGAACACTGTTAGGAACAGCCTTACCTTGCGGTGCTTCTGCCCATCCTTCATCGCTTCTTCTGTTCTGCGGGCATCTTCGGCGGTGTCATTCCCATCCCGGCACGCCGCTTCCTAAGGAAAAGGGAAAAGAACAGAAAAAGGCATTAGTAAGCATTCAGCAAATCTTCGCTTATTTTTAAAGACTGTACGAGCTTCAAACGCTTACCTGAATCCCAGCCGGAACTCTTGTCTCCGGAACTTCTCATCCATCTGCAAGAGGGAAAAGACACTCCAGGTTAGTGTGGAAACATCTAGAGACGCCGCATACCGTGCGTACACACGCCATTTCTTCTTCATAACCGGCATCCACGCTGAAAACGTTGCGGCACCTAAAAGACACAGAAAAATAACTCAGTTCAATACAAATACGAAAGGGTCGCATCACGCATCGCGCTCTCACTCACCTTCCGCGCTACTCATCTCAGCAGCAAGTCACCATCCCCGGACGCTGGCCATCATCTAAGGAAGGAAAGGAACGAAGTTAGAGAAATGTTCAAAAGACTCATTATACTTACCTGTCGGACTCTTGCCAGTGAAGTAACTAGGCAGCAACGAGCCCGCATCAATCAACACACCCCTGCCCTGAAAGCAGGACGGAGAGCACACTTTCCAAGAAAACAAGGTGAGCTGTGGATCAAAGGGAAGGGTTGGACCCCGGGGAAGAAGGGGTTCAAGCACACAGAGACAATAGGGAGTTAAACTCTACCAATCCTGTGTTTCAGGCCCAGTCTCCAGTCGAGTAGACTCCAGGGAAGCGTTCGAGGTCGTAAGAGGTCAGAACAGGCTGAGTGATGTCACCCTGGATACCAGGTGAGCGTTACAACCCAAGACCCTTCCAATAGGATGAGATTTGATATCTCAATAATTCTAATACCAAACCCAAGGCCCTTCCTATAGCATGAGGTGTGATGTCCAACTCCTTCACATTCCAAACCTGAGACCCTTCCTATGAAATGAGATGTGATATCCAAATCCTTTCTGTTCCAACCCTTAAACCCTTCCTATAGCATGAGATGTGATATCTCAATAGTTCTAATACCAAACCCGAGACCTTTCCTGCAGCATGAGATGTGATATCCAACTCCTTCCCATTCCAACCCTGAGACGCTTCCTGTAGCATGAGATGTGATATCCAACCCCTTCCCATTCCAATCCTCAGACCCTTCCTATAGCATGAGATGTGATATCTCACTCCTTCCATACCAAACCTGAGACCCTTCCTATAGGATGAGATATGATATCTCAATACTTCTAATACCAAACCCAAGACCCTTCCAATAGGATGAGATTTGATATCTCACTCCTTCCAATATCAAATCGAAGACACTTCCTATAGGATGAGATGTGATATCTCAATGCTTCTAATACCAAACCTGAGACCCATCCTGTAGCATGAGATGTGATATCCAACTCCTTCCCATTCCAAACCTGAGACCCTTCCTATAGTATGAGATGTGATATCCAACTCCTTCCCATTCCAACCCTGAGACCCTTCATATAACATGGGATGTGATATCTCAATGCTTCCAATACCAAACCTGTGACTCTTCCTGTAGCATGAGATGTGATATCCAACTCATTCCCATTCCAAACTTGAGGCCCTTCTTATATTATGAGATGTGATATCCAACTCCTTCCCATTCTATTCCTGAGACCTTTCCTCCTTTCCTGTAGCAAGAGATGTGATATCCGGCACCTTCCCATTTCAAACTTGAGACCCAACCTTTAGCATGAGATGTGATATCCAACTCCGTCCCATTTCAATCCTAAAACCCTTCCTATCGGATGAGATGTGATATCTCACACCTTCCAATACCAAACCCGAGACCATTCCCATAGCCTGAGATTTGAAATCTTACTCTTTCCTATTCCAATTCTGAGACACTTCCTTTAGGATGGGATGTGATATTCAACTCCTTCCTATTCCAATCATGAGACCCTTCCTATAGGATGGGATGTGATATCCAAATCCTTCCAATACCAAACCCAAGACCCTTCCAATAGGATGTGATTTGATATCTCACTCCTTCCAATACCAAACCTGTGACCCTTACTATAGGATGAGATGTGATATCTCAATGCTTCTAATACCAAACCCAAGACACTTCCAATAGGATGAGATGTGATATCCAACTACTTCCCTTTCCAATCCTGAGAGCCTTCCTGTAGCATGAGATGTGCTATCCAACTCCTTCCCATTCTAATCCTGAGACCCTTCCTATAGCATGAGATGTGATATCCAGCTCCTTCCCATTACAAACCTGAGATCCTTTCTGTAGCATGAGATGTGATATCCGACACCTTCCCATTACTAACCTGAGACCCATCCTGTAGCATGAGGACTGTTTGCAGGTTTCTGCAAGGGAAGCCAAGGAAGCCAGCAGTCAGCAGATACCAACAAAAACTGTAAGTGTGGCATGGGTGGGGTGTAGAGCAATTACTCTACTCCAGAAAGCTGCTGCCACCCTACCTTATCTTTCCATAACGTAGACTACCATAGACTCACACCATGCATACTTAGAGAGATGTGTGACCACCAGCCTAAATGTATTCATGGCTGGACTGTAAATGTTGCCTTGCATTACATACTATCATACTTGCCAAGGTTAACCAGTCCCAGACCGAGAGGGAACTGTGAAGATTAGCCTGCATCACATTTAGACAGCTGTAACAATGTTAGTTTATGCTGCACTTAGAATTAATTCAAAACTTAAGCCTGTGTTGCATCTAGATAGGATTGTGAATGTTAGCATGTGCCACACTTAGACAGATTTCTTAACTTCAGCATGCGTCACATCTAGGTAGAAATGTGAATGTTAGCATGTGCCACACTTAGATAGCATTCTTAGCTTTAGCCTGCGTCGTATCCAGATAGAAATGTGAATGTTAGCATGCGACACACTTAGATGGGATTCTTAACTTTAGCCTGCGTCACATCTAGATAGGATTGTGAATGTTAGCATGCGCTACACCTAGACGGATTTCTTAACTTCACCATGCGTCACATCTAGATAGAAATGTGAATGTTAGCATGCGCCACACTTAGATGGAATTCTTAACTTTAGCCTGTGTCACATCTAGATAGGAATGTGAATGTTAGCATATGCCACAATTAAATGAAACTGTGAATGTTACCAGGGCCTCACTTAGATGGAATTCTTAACTTTAGCCTGCATCACACCTGCATAGGATTATAAATATTAGCATGTGCCACACTTAGACAGATTTCTTAACTTCAGCCTGCGCCACATCTAGATAGAATTGTCAATGTTAGCATGTGCCACACGTAGACGGAATTCTTAGCTTTAGCCTGCATCGCAGCTAGATAGGAATGTGAATGTTAGCATGTGCCACACTTAGACGGAATTCTTAACATTAGCCTGCGTCACATCCAGATATGATTATGAATGTTATGATTATGAATGTTAGCATGTGCCACACTTAGACAGATTTCTTAACTTCAGCCTGCGTCGCATCTAGATAGAAATGTGAATGTTAGCATGTGCCACACTTAGACGGAATTCTTAACTTTAGCCTGCATCGCATCTAGATAGGAATGTGAATGTTAGCATATGCCACAATTAAATGAAACTGTGAATGTTACCAGGGCCTCACTTAGAGGGAATTGTGATCACTAGCCTGCCTCACAATAGCATATTGAAGATTAAGAAGTGCCACACTCAAATGGAATAGTGAATGATAGCAAGCATCACACCTAGACATAACTACAAGGACAGCAATGCCAATTAACCAATGCAAAAACAATTTGAACCCTCTGCATACACCTCTCAAACTCTAACCAAACACAACCACAAGCCTACAACACAACAATCCGCACAAACTTCACTACACTGCAACAACAAAACAAACCACACATAAACTCGCACAACAGCACACAACGACTACCGACCGTAAAATACCCCAAGCCCAGCCAACGGACCCACCGGGCTGAGGCTGCACTTTTCCAGCTTATTCCCACTAACTCACCATCCCCTTCCTTCTTTTTTCAGAGCCGCCAGAGCTAATTGTAACACTTGTTTTGCATTTTTTTATAATGAACGTTTAGGGGACTCTGCGCCGAAATAAAGTTATTGGCTGACTGATATTGTAATGCACTCTCATGGGCGATGACAAGAGCTGTGGATGTATATTGGAGGGAAAGGAGCACAGGACATCACCAATATTATTTCCTTGAGCCCTTAATTACTGCAGGCGGCGATGAAGATACATATAATAATACAACAAGGATGGTGCCAGACAAAGCGAGAGAAAACTAAAGGAGGATGACAGAAGGATGCAAAAGTCAAATCATTATTTCATTTTATTTAGATTTGTATAAAAATATATAGAACTTTTTAATCAATTCTAAAAAAACATTATGCTACTCATGCATACCAACATTCACTCACTAGATGAATATCTAGAAAATTATTAAATGTGTTAAGATATAACAAACACATTTTTTTTCATTTCATTAATGCATTTCTTTCCCATTGTGTTGTTGATAATTTCAAACAACCTATCAATCTCGTGTGGCTTTTATTGATAATAGTTCATTCCAGGCAAAATATCGACTATTGGTGCCTAAAGATATAGTTCTTCTTTACAAATAGGGCTTCCCAGTTGATAAATAGTTTCAACTTGTCAGATTGTGTGTGTCTTCATCAGGATTGGACGAACATTAACAATATTCTAAAAACAAACAAACATACAATTAAAAAATTGTTAAAATTACAATTGCATACCACTGTCACCCCTCTATCAGTATCTCTCTATCAATAATAACCGAACATTGGAAAACAAAACTAGCTCTCAGTCCAAGTGGGCATCTCTTTAGCCACGGTCTTGTGAACATCATTAAATGTTTTACAAATAAGCCTAATCTAACCCAATTTAGAAGAAGGCAACACTGACAAAATCAATCAGGTTTCATTTGTCCATAAAGTACCCTAATTTAATTTAGGACTACAGAGTTCAGGAATAGAGCAGTTACTCACACTCTCCTAAACATGAGCATTTTCTATTTATGCCAACCCAATCTGTTTGCACCCCCCTGCCCGCACTAAGTCATACTTCAGGAAACAATCAAAAATGGAGTCATACCTGCAAGCCCCATATAGTTCGCCTAATGGCTTGTGTCCCAGTAGCCTTTGGTATACGTCTGAAATACTAGACCTCCCAATAGGAGAAATAATATCTAAGACAAAGCCAAAATATAAAGAATAAATGATTAGATGGAAAATATACTACCCATGTAAACCTCTCTAAGCGGGCAAAAGCAATTCTGTACCTTCGTTCCCAAGATTTCTCTCTCAAGATGAGCCCTTCCTAATTACGATTGTAGAAAGCAAATTAGGGCTTTTCGCTACACCGCTTCAAAAAGCTGTCACTGCAGCCTCGGTGAAAGCAACGTAGAAGAAGAAGAAAACGTCACTCTTCACGTCTGTATCACAATATGCACAACACGGGAGAAGTAGAATTCAGCAGTCGCTCGAATAGTAGTCTAAAAATAGACAAAATGTGGGTAAAACTCAGTTGTAGAATTACTCAATTGACGCAAGTGTGCTGTCTGCTACTTGGAAGAGCCCGTGATCATCTCACACCCACCCGCTTACCTTAAGGGCGACAGCGCTGTTAGAGTGAAGGAGAAAAATGTAACTCTCCTCGGGCATGGCGCTGCCTCTACGGCTGCGGTGAAACGAGGACTCCTCACAACTAAAAATGGGACTTTGCCGATGAGGCGATCTAAAAGATTAGAAATAGAATAAACACGTACTGAATCGACTAAGAGGCAGAGTGGCTCCTGCCTGCAAGAATAATTAAACACCTAATGCAGAACTTGCTTACCTTGCTCATGTCGACTCGAGCCAACGATGCGAACTGTAAACAAACGGGAATGCGGACCAAGCGGCAAAATCGCTATCCTTCTTTTCTTTCAAGATGGTGTCATAAACACAAACAATGGACCAACAGTCGCCCCCGTCAGGAGGCAAGTATACCAATGATGCCAAGACTCTAAAAATAAAAATAAAGGACGGACTTTCCCATAAACCCAGAAAGATATATAAATATTCCAATGGAAGCGAGGATGAAAAGTTACACCATTCTATGTGGCCACAGGGAGATTAATTCCATTCCTCCTGTTGGTTGAGACCCCTATCCAAGCTATTAGTGTGGTATATCCACCATTGTTCCTTCTGTGCTAAACGTGCAGCGGTATTAGCCGCATCAGTGCCCAAAACCTTTTCAACTGCCCACCATTTCAAATCATCTGGCTTATGATTAGATTCCAAAAAATGCATCGTTAAGGAAGCATTCCGCTGACCCGTTCTGATCTTAGATTTATGTTCGCTTATACGTAGTTTTACTGCTCTGAAAGTCTTCCCAATATAAGCCTTTTTACAAGGGCATATAATAACATATATTACGTTTGCACTGAGGCATGTGGTGTGCTGCCTCAGTTCCCATATCATGTCATGAATATTAATGCTGGCAGAGGCAGAAGTACTAGGGCAATTTTAACAGTTCCCACAGGGGTAGTGTCCTTTAACAGAGGGCATACCCCATGATGCAGTGATAGTAGGTTGGCTGTCTTGAACAGAATTCCTGTCGGCCTTAGACACCCAGTTCTTAATATTTTTCCCTCTTTTAAAAGCATAGATGCCAAAGGCTACTGGGATACAAGCCATTAGGCGCACTATATGGGGTTTGCAGGTATGACTCCATTTTTGATTGTTTCCTGAAGTATGACTTAGTGCGGGCAGGGGGGTGGAAACAGATTGGGTTGGCATAAATAGAAAATGCTTATGTTTAGGAGAGTGTGAGTAACTGCTCTATTCCTGAACTCTGTAGTCTTAAATTAAATTAGGGTACTTTATGAACAAATGAAACCTGATTGATTTTGTCAGTGTTGCCTTCTTCTAAATTGGGTTAGATTAGGCTTATTTGTAAAACATTTAATGATGTTCACAAGACCGTGGCTAAAGAGATGCCCACTTGGACTGAGAGCTAGTTTTGTTTTCCAATGTCCGTTTATTTTTGATAGAGAGAGTGACAGTGGTATGCAATTGTAATTTTAACCATTTTTTAATTGTATGTTTGTTTGATTTTAGAATATTGTTAATGTTCGTCCAATCCTGATGAAGACACACACAATCTGACAAATCGAAACTATTTATCAACTGGGAAGCCTTATTTGTAAAGAAGAACTATATCTTTAGGCACCAATAGTCGATATTTTGCCTGGAATGAACTATTATCAATAACAGCCACACGAGATTGATAGGTTGTTTGAAATTATCAACAACACAATGGAAAAGAAATGCATTAATGAAATGAAAAAAAATGTTGTTTGTTATATCTTAACACGTTTAATAATTTTTAGATATTCATCTAGTGAGTGAATGTTGGTATGCATGAGTAGCATAATGTTTTTTAGAATTGATTAAAAGGTTCTATATATTTTTATACAAATCTAAATAAAATGAAATAATGATTTGACTTTTGCATCCTTCTGTCCTTTAGTTTTCTCTCGCTTTGTCTGGCACCATCCTTGTTGTATTATTATATGTCTCTACCTCAAGGTGCCAGATTTTGTTGAGGTTCCCACCCTGGGTTTGGTTGGCCATGAAGATACACCCTTTATCTTCGGTCACACAGTGTCACATTACATGGATCGGTGTGTAGGGATTATTTTTAGACAAATGGATTAAATCATGAATGTAAGCCACATATGGCACTGCTACCAATGAAGAACATTCCGGCCGGCTTCTGGAAATAGTGATGCGTGTAGCCCACATTAATGAGGTCTGGGCTCCTTTCCATGTAAATCATCTTCTGCTCGTCCTAATGCCTCGCCTGCTCATTAGAAGAGGGCACGGAGAGAGGCATGTTTAAAGGTTTATCTGCACGACCCCATTATGAAGGGATGAGTGAATTCAATGTCTTCATTATATATCTACTGCCTTTCACAATTGAAATGTCACCTGTGAGGTAACAGAAGGAAGACAGTAAGCAACCTGAACATTTTAAAATTGCCAGTGTGTATGGCATTTAAATAGTTCTTAGCGAACATCTTGGAGAAAAGGATTGGCCAGAAATGGGCTATGGCCAATATATGTGTATATTAAATCATGAAACTGTGAGGAGCTGTGAGCAAAAATGATTGCCCCCTATAGAACCATAAAGTACAGAAGTGCCACTAGTGTACAGTTACCGGCCAGCAGAGTATATAGGTGCTCCATTGTGCACCCACTCACCAGGGCCATCTTAAACCCTTTTGGGGCCCGCTCCACCTAATAAAACAAATTAAGGTATTTGAATATCTGGTTGTGCCCATCTCATTGCGATCACGACCCAAACCTTGATATGGTGCAATGAAGCGACCAGTCCCGTTACCCTCTTTATTCTTGCTGTAATCAGAATGATAAAGAAACAGCATTTCAAGAGCAACATTAGCAGTCAACGATAAGGGTACTTGTGTTCTAGCATAGGTACAGGGCACTTTTCATCTTTAGTACCTGGCGTGTATTTTTCGCACTTACCTGCTCACGCCGATTGGTGGAATTCTGAGTCTTACCAGACTGGTAATCCTGCAGCCGATGTCCCGTCTCACGCCCGTCTCTGCCGCATCTCTGGTGTTCCGTTCTCGACTGACCGCCATGGAAAGGGAGAAGGGACTATGTGTAGTCCCTTCTCCCTTTCCATGGCAGCCATTTTTTTGCATCCCTTTTTTAATGTGTTTTAATGACCGCCATGAAAAGTGAGAAGGGATTTCCTGTAGTCCCTTCTCCCATACCATGGCATCCATTTTTTGTTTTGTTCATTATAGCTGCCATGGAAAGGGAGAACAAACTATGTCTTGTAACCGAAAATAAAATACCATTAGTACCCTGTTCTAATGTGCTGGCGTACTAAAGGCAATAAACCCCTCACCAGGGGTCAGGGCATTAGAGAATCAGGAAATGCCCCCGGTGCCTTTGTTAACTTTGGGCCCTGGGTGCCTTACCTGAAGGGTAATGTCCCACCCCCCCCTCCTGGATCGGGGCTTATTTTCTAAATAACAGCCACAAGGAAGGTATGCTGGCCTTAGCATAAATGCAGGACACAGATCATATGAAAAAGGTGCCCAGAATCCAGAATAGACAGATGGCTCAGATTAGCTGCATCACGGAATGCAAAAAGTGCTCAAGCATGGATTCAAAAGAACAATTTGAAGCAAGGAGAAAGCTAGGCATACCGTAGTCAACATAGTGGATGGAGATTAGAAGCTACCAGGAAGGTGTCCGTATCCAGACAGACTCAGACTATAAGACAAAAGGCATGGTTTTCAAGTAGTATTGTCAATAGAGAGCAAATAAGCAAGTAATTGTGGTGTACAATATATGATGGCTCACTATTATTATAGAGGAAGCATGAGTACGGCAAATAAAACCACGAGTGAGGCTTTTTGAAGATCATACCGTAAAAACGAAATCCCTCTGAATGATAATTTTTGAAAGGTTAAGGGACAGGTCATTTTGACAAGTTAAGCAATATGAGAATAAATGAGATGCCCAGGATCACATGTTGGTTAAGAGGTTACGCTGGGATTGACACCCACTCTGAAATGTCTGCACTCTATCACTTTCCTTTGCAGTTCTTACCATGCACTAACATAATCACATTTTATAAAACTGACTTGGAAAGTACACAAATCACATAACCCAACATGAGCATTTTTAAAAACAAAATGTTATAGAAGCGTATTATGCATAATAGGGATGCTTCTTGCATCATTGTCTCCATCATTAAGGGAAGTACATTATAAGTACCAGGATTCTAATTGATGTTTTCTTAAAAGAGTTTATCTTGGTTTTTCTTTTGTATTTGAAAGCATTAAATATGCCCAAAACAGAGGCTTGTGAAATTGTTATTTATGAACGTGCAGATAAACCTTTGAATTGTACAAAAATACATGTTTTTGTGTCAAATGAGCAAACTTTAAACTATGCTTGCCGGAGGCCTGTGATATCTCATCCACTTTCTTCTGGCTAGAACCCCTTCCACTCAAATGGCCTATATAAAAATAAAGATCAGGTAATGGGCTAAACAATGCCACCAGCATGTGAGAATGGAAACTCTTTCACAGAAGACAACACAGTACTGTCATGATATAAGATGATTTGTCCATATAGAATGAACGCCTTGGTTTCACATTCTTGAATTTGGTTATCATATCACCCCTCCATACTAGCATGTCAAGCTCATCAATTTGGGTGGCTGCCTAGGTTTTACAACCACCCGTCCGAAGAAAGCGATGTGTTTACCTTAATCATACTGATGCTATGGTTGTTTTTACCAGGCTGTGCACGTTCAATCTCTGATGACAAAAAAAAAAAAAACAATATGGACCAAGCAAAAGTTAATAGAAGGGACTTAATCCCTTTTCTATTTCTATGGCAGGAACCAAGGAGGGAGGGAGTGCTGGGACGGGAGCACAAAGCTCTGTTCCAGCACGTAAGTGGGGAGGATGGGTATGGGGTGGGGAAGGGCGCAGGATGTCTTGTGGAGGTGGGGAGATGGTGGGTTCCTGGGGAGGTAACAGGGAGCAGCTCTCTGTTGCCTACCCACAATTAAGATGGCGGCACCCAGAGAAAGGCCTCAGGTGGCTCTAGAAATGCAGGTTGTACAATGTGTGTTCTCGCCTCCATTCCAAGACATCTGATTGGCTGAGCGTCCTTTCCTGGGTGTGAATGCTGGAACAGGTGTAGCAGCAGAATTACGAAGTAGCAGTAAAGATAGGTAAAGACTAGGGACCTCATCACGAGTTGGCCAGTAGCCCTTAAATGCGGCAGTAACGCTATTATCGCCGCATTTAAGGGTCCGCCCAATCTCGGGCTGGCAGCATTTACCTCCAGCTGTAAACTGGGGGTAAATGCGCCAGAAAAACGCCCATTTTGGGGTGCAATTAGCCCCAATGGGGAATTACAGTTACCGCCAAACCTGTGATCCGGCAGTAATACCGCCAAAGGGTTGAGTGGTAACGCAAATACAGCAAAGTGTGATGTGCACTACTTTACACTTTGATACACTTGTGAAGGGGGTGGTCTAGGCTCTTGAGCCAGGAATAGATGATTTGAAGAAATTACACTTTCAATTTGATTTTGGCTCACAGGTGTCACGTTAGTTAAATCTACTCTACCCAAAAACTAATACTATGCATATTGGTAGATGGTGAATGTAAGTGACTACACAGTCCCTCAGTATTCACTTCTTTAAGTGTTTCTAGCTTTGCAACTTTCGGAAATGTGAACATTTTCTTTGTCACTTTTTTGCATTAGGCTGAGTCTGCGGTCAATTTAATGGACAGAGGCTTAGATGTGAAATGCTTGACAGAACGGTGTTTGTTCTGCTAAACTTTATTTGTTTAAGTGTGTGCCTCTTTCGTGTTCATTCTTATAATTATTTTTTTCATTTATGCTGGTGTGAACTTTATTGGTGTCCTTTAGTCTTGGCATGGAGTGTGTTGAGGTAATAGAGTCTGCACTTGACACATAATAG
Source organism: Ambystoma mexicanum (assembly GCF_040938575.1). NCBI lineage: Eukaryota > Metazoa > Chordata > Amphibia > Caudata > Ambystomatidae > Ambystoma > Ambystoma mexicanum. The sequence continues at coordinate 285,547,365 of NC_090932.1, read as the reverse complement.
GCAGCACCCACTGGTTTTGCCAATGCCTCGACTGGTTTTCTGTTGAAAGCCGACTGGTTTCATGGGTGGCTCTCTTAGTGACATCTGAATATACATCATTGATTGTTTAACTCCATAGCAACTGGAGAGCTTGTTGAAAATCCGAAAATGTGGACTGTTATCCTCGAAGAGCGTAGAGGTGCAAGGGCACCACCAAAGTTTGGGTGAAGAAGTAGGGGAATTCAGGTGGTCATATAATATGCACCATTAGTTTGCATTTGAACCCGATATCCCTGATAATTTTTTTTTTTAACGAATTGAGAAATGACCTAATTTCTTTGACCGAAAAATGAAAATTACTTTTTACTTTTTTTTATAATGCAGGGGCAGTCCTCCCTTACCCCTGCTTACCTCCAATACCCTAACTTATACCCTTACCCCAGCACCCACCTATTATTTACCATGCATATACTAAAATACCTACTATTTTCGGTCAAAAAAATTAGGTCATTTCTCATTCTTTTTTATATTAGTTTATTTGTACAGATTTGTTTGAACCTGGTGAAGCATGCTTCTGATCTCATTTATCTGCTCTAACAGGATGTTGATATCTACTAATGGTAGTCATCTGACAAGCCTAGACTCAACACTACAACATGAGGCAGAACCTGGAACAAACTGCCCAAATCAATGAGATCGGAAGCAAGCTTCACCAGGTCCAAACATATCCGTAAAAATAACCACATACAAAAAAAAACAAAAAAAAAACGAATCTGTAATGTTACTGCTACACAAACACTGCTTATCATTTTCCTTCGTTAGTGTATATAATACTGAAAATGTGCCGGATTAAGCCATATCTGGAATTCAGCGGAAATTGTCTCTCTGGATCATGGATCTGGGGAAACCAAAAACCTATGCCAGAGCGCCTATACTACATTGCACCTACAATGATCAGCTGTTACCAGGGCTCTGAGATATTCCAAGCACCAATAATAACTGCTCAGTTTTTTTTTCTATTTTGTTTACATTTAAGCACATAAAGGTTCATTGAACACTACATGGCTGCAGACACAGCAGGGAGCGGGTATATGGGAGAGGATATTGTCCCTTATGAGATGTGAATGATGGGTAATTGGAAATGGGAGCAATGCATAGGTCTGCATACCATGGCGGACAAACATGACACACAAGTGAGGGTAACATACATTGGGCCTCATTATGAGTATGCCGGTCCGATTACCGGACCGGCATACTCCGAGTTCTGCGAGCGAGTGCCGTCCCGCCAGCCAGGTCTGACCTGGCGGGCGGAATGGCACCCGCTCGCACACCTTGACGGATGCACCGGCACTGTTGCACACAGTGCCGGTGCATCCGTCCTCCCCATTCCCATTGAGTCCAATGGGACTCGAATGGGAATGGGGAGTAACTATTGGGGAATTACCGGGACCACCAGGGCTTTACTGCCCCGGTAAGTCCCCATTGCCGGGCGCCGGAAAAAAAATTACTCTGACGGCAGCCGTGCCATTTTTACCGGCATAGCTACCCCTGAGGTCATTATGTTTGTCTTTCATTATGTTTCTTTCAGTTTTGATAGTACAGTTGCATATCTTTCAGACAATTGTTTAATTTTCACATTACTTTGCATCCTGGTAATTGTAAGACCCCTTTTAGCAAGGTGACTATAAACGTATGGTCAAGTTCCTATTGCTCAATGCTGTACTGTAACCATTATGTTTCTTTCAGTTTTGATAGTACAGTTGCATATCTTTCAGACAATTGTTTAATTTTCACATTACTTTGCATCCTGGTAATTGTAAGACCCCTTTTAGCAAGGTGACTATAAACGTATGGTCAAGCTCCTATTGCTGAATGCTGTACTGTAACCATATATAGATTGCTTGGTTGGTTTATTATATGATTCGTGCACATCACAAGTCAGCTCTATAAAAGAGAATGTGCACTTTGTACCTTCCGTTTGGCTACCATGACTCCTCTCCTGGTCACACCCTATCATTCTGGCCACTTCCTGCACGCGGTGGTTCTCCAGAGTATATTTTCTGCATTTTCACTATTGACTGTAAAGAAAAACGTGTGCATTTCCCCAAAAAATAAAAGTGCTTGTTCAAAACCAGTTCACTGTACTGGGGCAGTCAAATACGAAGAGCCTGGCAAGTGACTTTCCATGCAGCAGTCTAGGCAGGCTTTGATAAACACTCTGTTGGGAGTCCTTCCTGTACCACAATAGTGCTTTTTGTTCTCCTGTGTGCTCTGCAGTGGACTGCTGGGTCCGAGAAAGGGTGTGATAGCATCCAGCTGTGCTGCCAGTTGTTTTTCACATGTACTAAATTTCAGACCAGCAAACTGGATGTGAAAAAAGCCTAAAACATCTGGCCTCTAGTGAAAATAATCAGAGTAGGTTTGGAAACGTGTAGATTTGGAAAAGGTAGAACGATGTGCAAGGTGCACATGTCCTGCATGTCTTTAGATGCACCCGGGCAGATGAAAATGTATCCGTCATTTAAACCCACATGGTCACCCTCCCTCCCCCAGCACCTCTTGTGCCTATGGGTATGACAAGAGGGCACAGGTGAGTGAGTAAGTGATTGAGGTTAGGCTTTAGTGAGGGACTGAAGGCAGGCTGGAGATGATATGTAGGGACAGATAGGGCCTCATTACGACCCTGGCGGAACGGGTTAACGGGCTCCGCAAAAGGAGGCGGACCCGTTAAACCCGTTCCGCCACATTACGAGGTCCCCTCGCGGGACCCGGTAAGGACGCCTGGTAAAACCAGGCGTCATTACCGGGTCCCGCTAGGGGAAGAGGGAGCAAACAACGGGCCACTCGTAATCGGCCCGTTGTTTGCTCCCTCTCCCATTCCCATTCAGCCCTATGGGGGCTGAAATGGGAATGACGAAGGTCCGGGCCTGGGTTCCTGGAGGGAGGAATTACCGGGCCCTCCAAACTCGGAATGGCCCGATATTTCCCCATTCTGGGAACCTGGACCCGGACGCGATTTCGGTGGCAGCCATGCCACCAATAGCGGCATGGCTGCCGCCGAGGTCGAAATGAGGCCCATAGACTCTCAGGTGAGAGAGTGATGGCAGACAGACATAGGGAGGAGAAGGAGGGGAGGGACAGCATGCAAGCAGGTTCAACAGGCAGAGGATGGGGTGGGACAGAGAGTCCCCCAGGTGAAGGAGTGAGGCGATTGGAAGGGAATGAGACACAGGGCCTCATTACGAGTTATTAGCTTCCTGGTCTCCTTGCGGGACCCGCAAAGGACGTCTGGTCTGACCAGACGTTCAGAGCGGGTCCTGCAAGGGAACCTCGTAATAGGGCAGAATGGGTTTACCGGCACCACCACCATTACTGCCGCTGTTAAACCCATTCCGCCACCTTGTAATAAGGCCCACCGTCCAATTAGAGACTGGGCCTCATTACGAGTAGGGTGGTAAGGGATACCAGGCACCGGTAAGGAGACCAGTGCCGGTAATCCCTTACCGCCCTACTACGAGTTCCCTTAGCGGGTCCCTCCTTTAATGTCTGGTCTGACCAGGCGTTATGGACGGGACCCGTTAAGGGAAATCAGAGCCAATAACAGCACCGCAAATTGCGGTACCGTTATTAGCTACTTCCCGATTCCCATTGAGCCCTATGGGGGCTTACCGGACCCGCAAAGGTCTGACTACACTGGTAAGTCCCCATTGAACGAGACTGGTGCTGGTACCGTTACTGGAGCCAGTCATGGCGCAAATAGCGCCATGACTACCTCCAATCTCGGAATGAGGCCCAATGACATCAGTCTCACAAAAGAGATGATAGACATGAACAGGGAGAGACTAAAGTTCTAGGCCAGGCTGGAGAGGATGAAAAGAGACAGAGAAACCCTCAGGTGTAAGAAGAGGGCGGAAAGTGGGACGGGAAGGGGAGGGAAAGTGAGATCTTTAGGTAAAAGAGTAGGGTCAGCCCCTGTAAAGAGAAGTTAGGAAGGGGCAGAAAGACGCACAGGTGAGAGAATGAGGTATGTTGGTAAGATGACTCAGTGGGTTAAGCGCTTGTTTCTGTGATCTGTGTTTGATCTGCAGGTTGCAGGTTAAAATCCCTGCAAAGGTTGATTCAGCCTTTCATCCTTCCAAGGTTGATAAAGCGAGTACGAATTTCAATTTTGTAATAATAATAATGTATGTAAATATGTGTTATGTAAAGCGCTTAGGGTAAAAGTGCTATATAAATGCGCTATATAAATATAAAATTATAATTATTATAAGTCTGGGGAGGATGGTGCGGATAGCACACGTGAGAGTGTGAGGGTCGACTCATGAGAGAAGGGATTGGGGATGGATGGAACGAGAGCAGGTTAAGCAGAGTGTTGAGGTACTGGAAGACCCTCACATTGAGGTGGTCAGCAAGGGAATTCATGAGTAGAGCGACCCAAAATCCCTGGTTTGAAGAGATGGCAAAAAACCCTAATTGGTTCTACTGCCTCCCTACAGCACAGTATGCATTTACATGTTACACTTATCTCACGTGTGCTTCTCCACTGCCCACAACACAAAAAAAGTAGTCGACATCCCCTACACACGATAATGCACTACATGTAGTCCTGCAGCCCCCCGCCCCGCAACCCCACCGGCCCCCGCTCACAACACACAATTCATACCTGGCGTCCTGACTCCGCACATTCCCCAGCACAAAACCCATACCTAACCTCCAAAAAGTGAAGCTGGGATTTGAAGCCAGTCCACATTTTAGAAACGTGACCACACATCTTCTTAGTGCTAGCTGATACACAAATGTTTTATATTACTCTCTTTCATAGACATGACTCGGAAAGTATACAAATCACATTGTAAACCACTCTGACAAATATATAAATCTTTATATAATGAAAAAAGAGCAAGCTTTTAGCTTTGGTTTCTCTGTCCCAAATGGAACTCTACACATACCAGAATGAAAAGTAATGTCAGCGTAAAACAGTCTCCTGATGGTTTTGCAAATGTATTTTAAACAAAAAGGAAAACTATGTGACCAGGTCAACTGATTGTAGGCCTTGCTTAATACAGGCATCAAGGTATTAAATTTGACCCATATCCGCCAGCAGGTGGAAAAGCCGGCCTCATCGAAGGCCATCTAAGGCCGTTTGCCCCCACAGTTGTCAGAACCCACAGCTGGTGGCAAGGGCAGGAGCCCCCACCCATCCACAGCACAGATGCAGCGGAGGACCAGACCCGCATCACAGCCTTGCCGTGACTCCAGCCTTCAATCCTCACCTCGTCACCCTGATGCTGATCCTTTCTCCTGGTAAATTCATTATCCTGTAGGATTTACCACATCCAGCACCCCATTTCACCCTGGGCAGCCCGGGGTGCAAGCCTGCTACAGCACCGGCATTGAATTTGCAAAACAAAATGTCAGGCGCGATGCAGCGCCACAACAAGGCTGAGAGTCCTCACGGTTGCTAAGCAACCTGTGTTTTAAATTTGACCCATATCCGGCGGCAAGCGGAAGAGTCGGCCTCATCGAAGGCCATCTAAGGCCCTGTTTGCCCCTGTTCGCTTTTGTGAGCGCTATGGCTACTTCTCATAAAATAGTATCTCCTACATGTTTTAACCTCTGTCCTGACACTAAGCTCTCGGACTCCTTATGCATATGACTGTCTCATCAGCGAAACCCAATGCCTGTACCGCCATCACATACGGTATGACCATCCATTATCTACTGCCTGCACGACCATCATATTCTCGCAGGTATAGAGCTACACGATAAGCGCCTCTGTCCACCAACGTCGGCCGGTAATAACATTTTGCCCATTGCCTGCTCACATTGTATAATTGCGGACTATAGTAATATCTGCCCTTGCTGCTTGCCCACCTTTGCTAACCGCAGCGTGTATTGTTGCATTGCACACTGCTGCCTGCTCACCATGTATAATTGCAGACTGTAGTTATATCTGCCCACTTGCTTTGCTAACCGCAGCCTACAATGATGCATTGCCTACTGCTGCCTGCTCACTATGTATAATTGCCGACTGTAGTTATATCTGCCCACTACTGCATGCTCACCTTTGCTAACCGCAGCCTGTAATGATATTTTGCCCACTGCTGCTCCACCACCTGTAGTGATATCTACCCACTGCTGCATGCTCACCGTGCTAACGACAGCCTGGTGTGTTACTTGGCTTCTGCTTTCCACCACCCGCACCATGCTGCCCAATCTCACAAGCAAGCTCCCCTGTAAGATACTGTAAGATACTCACCAGTCGCACTACCTCCATCACAAAAGCACTTGCTCTCTTACTCACTCTAGTTACCCACCACCATATCACTACATTCACTAACTCTCCCTACATTCAACCACAACCACACCACTCCACTCCCGCACCACACCTTCACTCCATCATGTCCTCCTTCATCACCACTCAACAACCTCTATACTCACACAAAGCAACCTCATGTCTACTATACACTAGAAGCACCAGACTTAGAGCCAGAACTCAACCATAAGATCTCATCTACCTTCCCATGCCCATAGCTTACCGTAATCTCCGCCTGGGCTCCCGTTCCATCCTCAATCTCACCACACACATCGTACACATGCGTATACAAAAACACACACCCACGACACACATTGCGCTGGACGCAGGCAGCATCCATGCCAGCATCAAGTCCATTAATGCACCGACTCCACACATAAAATGTGACCTCCTCAATGTTCAATCACTCCCAGCACACGCCTTAGAAATACACAACCTCCTTTCCAACCACAACCTCGACTTACTTGCCATCACAGAAACATGGCTACATGAAGCCTCCGGTCCTGCGATCGCTCTTGCACTCCCCCCAGTTTACACCATTTTCAGACAAGACAGACCAGGCCGCATAGGAGGAGGAGTAGCCCTCATTTCTAAAGAAACCCTTGCTATTAGATCCGTTAATCATTCTTGGATTAGCAATTCCCACATCCTATCTGTCAAGCTTGCACTGTCCCCCAATAACACCACCAACATACACATACTATATCTCCCCCCTGCCCTCCCTTCAGACTTCCAGGGACACCTCACCCACCTACTTAGCGATAACATCAAAGGCACTACAAAGACCCTTCTTCTTGGAGACCTAAACTTAGGATTTAATGACTCCAATGACAAAGCCGCCACCTCCCTCACTAAAGAGCTCACTGACCTAGGATTCAAACAAAAAGTTTCAAGCCCTACACACTCCAAAGGTCGCACCCTTGACTGGGTTGCAGACCACAATTGTCTCACCACTATCACAGTCAACACAGCCCTGCCGTGTACTGACCACAACTGTATTGAGTTCACCTCACCCATTTCCTCCACTCCGATAATCCTCACACCGGCCCCCACTGCTCAATTAAGAAGTTCCAAAAAACTCACACAGAACAACCTACGACCTCACCTTAACATCCAAGCACTAGCCCCTTCCTTTTCCAATGATCCAAACAACTTAGCCGACATATACAAAGATACCCTCTATATCAACTCCATAGCACCACTTGAATGCAAAAAGGAAAAAAAGTCGCTACACAAAAATTCCTGGTGCACTGAAGAACTGCAGTCATTATACTCCCTCCAAAGGAAGGCTCTGAAAAATTGGCAATCTTACCCTAGCAACAACACCAAGAACTGCTTTAACCTCATCTCCTGCCAGTATAAAGATGCTATTACCAAAGCCAAAGCAAACTCCTTCAATGTCCGAAACTCCAATGCCAACTCACAGTCCAAGGAAATCTTTGCCATCTTCAATGAACTCATCTCTCCTCCAAACACTCCAGATGAGATCATCAAGGATGAAGCATGGTGTGCTAGTATTCAATCTGCCATGCTCAATAAAATTGAACTCCTTCAAAAAAAATCAAGGACCACTACAAAGTCCTACCTCACCATGCTGGGCCTACACTATCTGACCCCACCTCCCCTCCACCAAACAATACCAAACCTCTCTTCTCTTTTAGAGACATCACTGAACCCGAAGTCATTAGCCCCCTCAAAAACCTTAAACCCTCCATATGCAAAGGAGACATCTGTCCCCCCAAGCTAATAAAGGACTGCGCAGACCTCCTTGCCCCGTTTCTGACAACCTTTATTAATGCTTCTTTCAGAACAGGCACCATTCCTGCTAGCCTTCAAGAAGCATGGGTACGCCCCCTTCTGAAAAAGCCCACACTAGATCCTGCACAGGCCAACAACTATTGTCCCATAATCACTGTGCCGTTCCTCCTCAAGATCTTGGATAAAGCATCCCACTGCCAAATCCAACAATTCCTAGAATCACACTCTGTTCTCGGGACTAGGCTATTAGGGTTCTGCAAAGGTCACGGCACGGAAACAGCCCTGGTGGACCTCAAAAACTAGATCACCCAAATCATGGACAAGGGGAAGCCAGTACTCCTACTTCTCCTTGACCTCTCGGCAGCTTTTGATTTGGTTGATCATAACACACTCACCTCACACCTCACCCAATCAGCCAACTTCTCCAATGAAGCAGCTCTCTGGATCATCTTCTTCTTGGGAGGCAGGGCAATGAAAGTATTTTCCAACATAGCCAACGCTGACCCCACCACTATCCACTGCGGAGTCCCACAAGGCTCCTGCACAGCACCCACATGATACAATCTGTTTACGAAGCCCCTCTTCGACAAGCTTGACGCCCTAAGTATCTCGTATACCAATTATGCCGATGATACTCAGGTACTCATACCTCTCACTGGCTCCTACAACAGGACACCCAAGCTGTTCACTCTATATACACCACCATTCAAGCATGGATGGCAGCCAATGGCCTCTGCCTCAATGGGGAGAAGACCGAAATCATCATATTAGGTCAAAAAAACGACACTAGCCAAACTAGATAAAATGTACTCCAACTTCACCATTGACAATATGACCATCCCTGTCTCCTCATCTGTAAAGACTCTAGGTGTCTACATAGATTACACACAATCTATGACTAGACAGGTCAGCGCCATCAACTCTGCCTCAGCCCACACTGCTAAACTCATCAATGCAATTAAAACATACCTATCCAAGCCAAACTGTCTTTCAATAGCTAGAGCCACCATTGGCGCCAAACTAGACTATTGCAACACCCTCCTAGCAGATACATCCACAAAAAACCTTAACCGACTATAAGTCACGCAAAACAATGCCCTAAGAGCTGCATTGAACCTTCCCAAAAGGAAAGGCATTTCCTGTGGAAGATAGGAGCTCACTGGCTCCATGTTCAAGAGCGTATCACAATTAAAATCCTCACTCTCACCCACAAATGTCTCAACCTCACAGCACCATCATACCTTGCAGGGACTGTAACCAAATTCAACTCAACACAACCCACCAGGACTTACTACGCTAACCAACTACACATCCCACGCATCAACAGAGCCAAAGCTAGAGGGCTGGGCCTCCCCTACATAGCCGCCAAGCTAGGGAACGCTCTACCCCAGAAATCATAGCAGAAAACTCCCTCTGTGCCTTCCGGAAAAAATAAAAACTTCCCTTTTCATCTAACACTCTGCACGTTTTTTACCCTGGTAAAAGTTTGTATTCAAAACTGTATGTATGTAACTGTTCTGTTTGTCCACTGTTCCTTTGCCTGTAACTAAGCATTCTGTCTGTAACAAGCGCCACGATGCCGCCGGGCTGCTGCGCGCTCTTCAACCTTGAATAAATAAATAAATAATAAATACGGTTATTAGTAGTCATGATGTGAAGAAAATGTGAAGTTATTTGAAAAAATTCGCTTTGTGCATGTAAACAAACCAACCAGTTTAAAAGGAGGGCTTTGTTGTGTAACGCAGCTTAATTATCCTGGAAGAAAGCCAATTTGGTAGTTAATAGGAGCACAGGGATGTTCATGTACACATGCGCTCATTACCCATTCAGCTCCTATCTCCTAAAAATCTCAATGTAAAATTCTCTACGTGTCAACTGCCTGCTGTCCTCCTAAAGTATTTCTCCGCGCGATTTGCAGGTGACAGCAATGAGGGGTGTTAAACATTTCTTTGCCACTCCAATGCAAGTCCTTGTTTGGCTTGAAGTAGTAAGGCCATACGGGCTTGGTCCTGGAGAACGGTATAGTGTACACCAGACAGACATTACCCACCGCGGCCATGCAAATTCACTTTTTAATTGCTTGCATTTTTTGAGGAGGCAAGCAGTCATGGCACAGGCAGTGTTTGCTGGGCATTGGCTCGAATCTCGAGTCAAGAACTAGCCAGCCACTTGGCACAAGCCCCTCCTGGCCCTCCCGCATCTACTCTCAGTTGAGAAACCAAGGGCAGGCTCTAAAGATAGACAATAGAGCGAGGCTCTGTGACCTTCAGATGAGAGAGTGCACGCTCTTCATTGGGGGGATGAGGTGGATAGAGAAGAGAGACCCACGGGTGAGAAAGGGAGGGTTTGCTGGGAGGATGGGAAGGAACAGAGAGAAGCTGTGGTGAAAAGCAGGGCAACCTCAGAAGGGTGTATAGAGCCGGGAGACCCTCGGCAGAGTGATGGATGGAGGACAGGCACAGTACAGGGACGACCGGAAGAGACTGATAGAATGACAGGTAGGCGAAGTAAATGCGGGCTCAGCAGGCAGAAGATGAGATGGGCCACGAGAGAGCCTCAGGTGGGGAGGAGAAAGCAGGGTGGGACAGAGACCCCGTGTGATCAAGATCACGTTGGAGAGGATAAAGGGGGACGACAGGAGACCACAGGGAGCCCAGCCCAAGATGGCGGCGTGAACACTTTTCTCGTTCACACTCGCCTGCTGTTTGAGAGTAATGGTGCCCTGCTGAGACTCTACAGTGTTTCCACGTCTGGATTCACAGTAGCATAGTGTGTGCAGCAGGACTCAAGTCGAGGGTACACGTGGGGGGACGGAGCCCACCCACTTTTTTTCAGAGGGTGGACTCAGTGCCACCCAGCTAAAAAGAGAAACATTGAATGTGTCATCTTTGAATTCATGCATTAAAGCCAACCACGGTATCGAAGCACAGTCGTCAGATGTGTAGGCCAGACACTTCACCACTGCACTATATAACGTGATGAAAAATAACAAACTAAAGGTAAAATCTTCTATTTCGGAACTGCGAGTCCCAGGGAAAACACTTGTATTGGTTCTTCGAGTTTAAAACATGCACACCTTTGAACGTTTTCAAAAACACTATTAGAAGAAAATATCCTCTGTTGGTTTTGTGTGTGTGTTGATTTTATGAAAGGCAAATGCCATTAGTCCTGTGCAATTTGGGTGGTTATGAAAAGCCAATTTCATAAAATGTGCATGTTTCACCTCCATATGCTAATTTCTGGCGATGTCGCATCTCATTGCTTTTATTGATGAGTCCCCCCACTTTACTTTTTAGGACTTGACCCCTGGTGTGCAGATTGCCCTTGCCCCGGTTTTCCAACACGTCGGGGGGGGGGGGTGGAACGTGCCCCCGACCCAGTCCATAGCAGTGAGCATTGCCGCATGATGCGGGCCGGAGCTGTTGCCTGTAGGAAGGAGTGGACCTCTGCAGGATTCTTCACGGGGCCCTGACAGAGGCGGCGGGGTCACGGTCAGACAGCTGGTGGGGCTAGCTTGCTCTACACCAGTCCGGAGCTCGTGCTGCGGAGAAGGAGTGGGCTGCTGCTGGGGAGCTCTCGGAGTCCGGACGGAGGCGGCAGGGCCGTGAACGGGTAGTGCAAAGAGCATGCTCACTCTGCTGACACACCGGTGAGAGCACTGGCCCTGGGTGAGCGTTTGGAGCATCAGAAGGGTCCTTGAATAGTCATGACCCTTGCCCCGTGGAGGCGGACGCAGGATCACTGTGGCCCGTGGATGAGCAGCCACATAGAATGTGCTGGCCGCAGTTGTGGTATCTCAAAGTGGTGTGAGGGAACACCTGCCTAGTCTCTGGGTTTAACCCGGAGACTCAGGGTGTGTACGCTCTTCCGCGGGTCTACTGGGAAGAGCATCGAGTCTCTGGGTTTTCGGAGAACTGCAGATGGCACACCCCAAGGCACTTCTCTGCTGACGAAAAGGAAAACTGCAGATCAGGTTTCTGATCCATTTCCAGACTTGCTAATAGGGCGCATTGTTATTAGTCCCCCCTTACTGAGGCGCACATTATCAATAACAAAAGAGCACCTTCCACTCCTACACCTCAAGGGGCAGCACAGCGGCCACACCAATGGGCAAGTACCTGGGCCATTATCCAATAGCCAGCCAGATTACAGTCTAATTGCAAAAACTAATGAAGCACCCTCAGTTCTCAGGGTGGGGCTGGCTCCCTAATGGAATGTTCGGGCTCTCAAAAGGGTGTCAATGAAGGCGAGAGTGGCAAATGGGAGAACGGCTCTGCAGAATAATGAAGGGCAAACAACTCGAAAGGAAACCTCAGCGATTTTTATTTACAAAAAACAATATTGCCAGTTTACGGCTTCCTCAGTTGCTTAGTCCTAACTTCAAAATCATTTCAATCAACCTTGCAGATCCTGCCTAATTTATTAAATAACTAGATTACCAGTCTCTAGTTTGCAAAAAGGTGGGTGGGGTCTCTGGAAAAGGGGGCGGGGATCAGATGACATCATCTTCTGGGTTTTCCTATGCCAAATGCAGGCAGGTATGTGTGAGGGTCCAGTGGGTGGTGCAGGCTTGCTGTGGTCCCGTGGTTACACAATTGCCAGCAGGTGGAGGGCCTTCCCCTTGGCTGGAGAGCAATGTGTTGCTGGATCCAGCGGCACACAGTTGCACCCAGGCTGCATGGACTGCCAGGAAGGGATCCCTGAGCCGGCTCTCAAGTTGGAGGTGTCCCCTTTGTTGTAGGGGTGTGGTTCTGTCATCAAGGTGCCTGAGAGAGCTGGGCTCCGGAATACGGATGGAGGCCACACTTAAGAGCTGCATCGGGACTTGGGGCGGATGCCGTTTTCCCACATGCTACTTGGAGGGCACTGCAGGGAGTTCCGGCAGGTGTCCCACAGGATGTAGTTTGCCTGATTTGCTGTGGGAGGATGCTGGACGTGGGTGCCGCAGGCCTGCGAGAGCCTGTGAGGAGAGGATCCTGGAGAGGGGGCCGCTGCCTGGTCTCTTGGCCCTGAATAAAATAGGAGGAGGGCTCCCATGGTTGCCAAGGGGGGGCGGGGGCTTCCACACAGTCGGTTGGAGGCCCTGTGGTCCCTTCGACCAAAGATGACATCAAGGACATTTTACAGAAAATTAAGGCCCTGAGGGGGGACATTCAGGCCTTCATCTCGGACTTGAGAGGTAGGGTGTAAGTGCTGCAGGAAAAATGTGAAGGGATGGAGAACAATCACCTCAAGGCCATTTTTGATATGACGTTTGAGGTGAGGACTTTCCTTTAAAGCTGAATGACCTCGAAAATAGGGAACAGATAAACAATTTGAGGGTGTTTGGCCTGAAGGAGCAGAAGGGAGAATCTTCCAATGATGGCCGAAGGAAAGTGTAAGGGATTGTGAATTCCTTGTTTGCGGATGTCGGGAAATGGAGGTCGAGATTGAAAGGGCCCACTGGCCTGGTATGTTGCGAGGTAAAGGCCTGAGTTTGGTGGTTGTAATGTTCCCCCGCTATGGTGACAAGACAGAGGTGCAGGAAAAGGCTAAACGCCTGCGCAATATTCTATTTGAGGGGGACACTGTACAGATATGCCAGGATCATTCCAATCTCACCCTGTCTTGGTGCAGGGGTTGCCATTCCTTGGTGGCATAGCTTTCAGAAAGGTGTCTGTGGTACAGATGGACCTACCCATTTGCCATGGTCTTAGAAGTCAATGGAGTCAATTACCATGTGACCATTGGGATGGAGGCACAGCAAGTGCTGAAACACCTTTCGGAGGGAGAAAGTGTGGAAGAACCGCAGTCTGCGGAAGTGGAGGGAGAAAAGGGACTTTTACAGTGCAAGAGAGTTACCAGAAGGCGGAAGTACCAGAGACTGAATACCTCTTCACCAGTGAAGTGAAGTGAATACTTGTTAACTTTAGACTTTTGTTGGGTGTTTGCAGGGATTACATTGGGGAGGGGGGCATTTCAGCTCGAGTGAAGAGCGGTGGGGTGTGAGCCATGGTTACATTATTGCAGGGGGTTTTCCATGTGTTATGAGGCGGGGGAGCAAGTTACGCTTGGTGGCACATTTTAGAATGGGCATCTCAGGTTGTGTTTAGGGGTTGGTTTGGGGGATTAGGGGGGGCAGAGGTTGGGGATTTATGGATTTCAAGGGGTTTAGAAACAGTTGTTCATTGTGCTGTGTTGGTCTGTGGGGGTGTGTGGTCCTCTTTTTGTATATGGTGGATGTAGGGGTGGTTTGAGGTGGATGGGGTGATTGTCTGCTGGTGGGCACATTAAATGTTAAGGGGGCAAACTTGCCCACCAAATATTCTTTGATAGCTAGAGAATTCCAGAGGATGGGTCTAGATGCCCTGATGATTTAGGAGACAAGGATGGTGACCGTGGAGGAACGGCGGATACCCAGTGGGCAGATTGGCCAGGATTTTTGGACATCAGGGGATGAAAAGAGCGGTCGTGGGTATCATGTTACCTAAGAGATTGAGGATGGGGGACCTGAAAGTGTGAAGGGAAGGGAGTGGCAGAGCACTTGCGGTGTCAGGCACCATTGGGGGCGTGGATAGATTTTCAGGAGTATCTTGGCACAGTATTAGTGGAAAGTGGGGGGATGCTGATATTGGGTGGTGATTTTAACATGTGGGCTGACCCCAAGGTGGACAGATGAGCTCGGGGGGAAGAGGGGAGGTCAACCTCAGAGGTGCGAGGGTCTCTACGAGCTCCTTGCCATGCAGGGATTCTTGAATGCATGGAGGGCAATGCACCCGGAGGAGAGGGGTTTCACATTTTTTTTCTGTGCTGCATGGGATGTATACCTGTATTGATTACCTCTGCTTGTGGAGGGAGCTGCAGGGGATTGTAGCTTCCTTCGACCTGGTCCCCATTCGTTGGTCTGACCATGATATGGTAGCCATGTAGTTTGTTACAGTAGGTCTACGCACGCAGGACTCTCAGTGAAGTTGCAATGATTCCTTATGGAAGGATGCAGTTTTTATATCTGAAATGAAGGAAGCAATCTCAGATTATTTTCAGAGGAATGACACGGGAGAGGTCGACCTCTGTATGGTGTGGGAAGTGGCAAAGGTGACCTGGAGAGGTCTGCTTATCAGGGAAGGGTCTAATAAGAATAGGGAATGGTTATTTTTGGAGGATAAATTATGGGGGGAAATCACCACATTGGAGAAGATGATACAGATGGGACCTCAAGAGCAGAAGGATCTCGAAAGGGAAGTTAGGGAAAAGAGAGGAGAGCTATGGTCCCTTGAGTTAGAGAAAGTTTTGCAGAACTTACAGTTTCTGCACCAGAGACATTATGAAAAGGTGGATAAAGCGGGTGTAGTCCTAGCGGCGTGGCTGAGGGTTCAGAGGGCGGATAGATGGGTTGAAGGGGGTCCTGGATGCCCAGGGAATCCTGTTTACTGACCTGGTTGACATTGGCGACTGTTTTGCAGCATTTTACGAGTAACTGTATCGTCCCAAAGGTAAGCCAAGTAAGCAGGGTATTGGGGAATACTTGGCTGAGACTTCTTTCCCACGGTTGGAACTTAGTGAGGCAGAGGGGTTGGAAGCCTCGATCTCAGAGGAGGATATTCTCCTCGTAATTAGACGATTTCAGGCAGTGAAGGCACCAGGAGAGGATGACTACTCCATGATTTTTTTTATAAATCGTTTGCAGAGTTGCTGGTCCCTCATATGGTAAAGATGTTTAACTTTGTTATGGAGACGGGAGGGCACCCAGATCCTTTTGCCAGTCTCTGATTACTGTATTGCCCAAGGAGGGGAAGGATTCTCGACTGTGCACATTGTATCAACTCATTTCCCTCCTTAACGCTGACGCCATGATATTTAACAGGGTCGTGGCTTCCCAGTTTGTGGGGCTGATGCTGTGGCTGGTCCATTCCGACCAAGTAGGGTTCATCATGGAGTGACAGGTGGCAGATACAGTGCAGAAGAATTGCACCTTATGGATGTGGCCAGGGGAAAGGTGTTAATCCGACCGTTTTGGCCTTGGTGCCCAAAAAGCTTTTGACAGGGTCAACTGGGCCTTCCTGTACGCAGTCCTTTGGAAATATGGGGTGGGACCAAACATTCTCAATGGTATCAAATAAGTGTACATGGACCTCAGGGCCAGGGTAGCAGTGAATGGTAAGTTTTCACGTGAGTTCGGCCTTCGTAGGGGGACTAGACAGGGATACCCCCTTTCACTTCTGTTGTTTGCCCTGTCCCTGAGCCATAAGTGGAGTGGTTGTGGCAAGCCTCCGAGTGGAGGGGATAGTTGTGGGGGACAGAGAGTTCAAGTTGTGGATGTACGCCGACATTCTTTTACATCTGAGGAATCCGCAGGTCTCCATCCCGGCAGCCTTAGAAGTGATAGAGGAATATGGCTCTCTCGCGGGCTACAAGGTGAAAACCCATTCTGTTTCTGTTTTATGTGGACTCTTGGAGGGATGTGGCAGGTATTTCGCACTTGTGCATAGTGCTAGATTCGGAGTAGATTCAGTATTTAGGAGGGTTTATCACAAGAACTCTTGAGGAGCTGGTGGACGCTAACTATCCGCCACTGTTGGGGAGATTATATAGTGACATGCAGAGGTGCGGGCAAACCATTACTTGGATGGGTAGGCTTAATACATTAAAGATGAACTTCCTACCTAGGATTTTTTATTTGTTTAAAATGTTGCCAGTGGCGGTGCGGGAGGGAGTGTTTAACGAGGCAAAGGGTCATATGCTCTACTTTCTTTGGGAGGGGAAGAAGCTGTGGGTAGTTTATAATAAGCTGGTTTTGCAGAAGGATAAGAGGGGGGGGCTCTCGGATCTTAAACTATATCATAAGGTTGTCCAGCTGAGGATTTTGGTTCCCCACAGGCCGCGAAAGATGCCAGTGTTGGTTTTAGGCCAGGTTGAACAGAGTGGGCCAGTTATGGAAGGCAGGGATGTTCATCACCATCTAGGAATTGGAAGAGGCATTGCAAATTGGGAGACCTCAGGTGTTCCCATTCCTCCATTTATAGGGGTTTTGACTGTAGAGAAATGGAAGGAGTTCGTTCAGATGGGGTTTAAATGTACAGAACAGATTCTTAATACGCAGCGGGGGACTAAGGGCCTTATTTCTTTGCTTTATGGGTCTCTGGTGGAGGCCACTATGGGGGACACAGATGGCTTCGGGCCAAATGGGAGATGGACTTGTGCCATGAGGAGGATGAACAGCTATAGTAGAGGATGTGAAGGAGAGCGTTTAAGACCTCAGTAGCCTGCCAATATAAATTACATGGGGTGAAATTGCTTCACTGCTGGCAATATGATCCGGTGTGGCTGTCTAAGATATTTTCTGAGTTGAGCCCTCTATGTTGGCATGGTCGTGGGGGAAGGGCTTCATACTGTCACATGTGGTGGTCTTGCAGTAAGGTGAAGGTGTGATGGTCTGAGGTGTTGTGGTGTATAAAAAGCATTGATGGGATAGAACAGCAGGCCGACTCTACGTTGGTGCTATTTGGGTTGGAAGCAATGTATGGGGACTGGGAGGACATGCCACATATGGTGCATTTCCTCCTTGTGGAGGCACGAGCATGCCGTGCAGTACACTGAAAGAAAAATAATGTACCGTTGTCAGAATGGTGGGCCAAAGCCGGGGAGATGTACCTGATGGAAAATATTACTGCTTCCCTCCATGGTGGAGCTGCAGGCTTTGAGGGGGAATGGGTGGGTTTCCGAAATGTGTTCCCGAGTCATGACCATGTGTGTAGTGGTTCTGTGGCTTTTGGTCTTAGGCATACGGGGAGTTGAAAGCAGAGTTATTCATGGTTCCCCCTAACCCCTAGCCCTTGCTCGGAGGGTACCTCTGGGCATCTTGAGGGACTCCCACTTCGCAGACAATTTCCTGTGGGGTTTTGGGCTGTTGCAACTTTGTTTCGCTGATAATGTTATGAGGATTGTTTTTTAGTATTGAGAGGTGTGGGGGCCTAGCAGTTGGGGGAGGACTGGGTATATTTCGTTGATTCTGGCACAAGTGGTGCCCTGTTCTTCTTTTTCGTACAAACATTTACAAAAATTCGAGTTTTAAAAAAAGGGGGACGTAGTGGCTCTCTTACAAGAGTGAGAGGGCAGGCTGATGAGGATGGAAAGGGAAAGAGAGAACCTGAGATGAGAGAGCATGTGCAGACTCAGTACAGAGGATTGGAGTGACAGAGGGACCATAAGGTAAGAGAGCATTAATTACAGGCTCAGCATAGAGAGGAGTGAACAGAGAGATCATCAGATTAGGGAGCAAGAGCAGGATCATTAGGATGAACAGATGGACCTTCTGGTTGCTATAAAGGAGAGGTCAGTCTCAATCAGGGCGCAAGTCGAGTACCACAAGGGTGGACGGCATCCTCCCTCTTTTTTGAGCGGGTGGATGCTGCCCCCCTGAGTGTTTAAAAAACAAAACAAATAAATAAAGAATACAAACATGCTTTAGTGCAGTGACTGGGTTTTGAAACCTGGACGGGAATCAAAGCTTGGCCTACCGCTTATAAAACGTGACATAAAACCACAGTAATTATTGAATGTAAAGCTGCAAATGTTCTCATTTTGGCTTACTGCACAAAAACCCAGACTCATTTAAAAGTGGAAAAGGTCGCTTTAATGTGACAGGCCAAAGCTTACAATTAAACGCTTACCTGGCTCACTGGCCTTACAAATTAAAGACATATTTCAAACAACCAATTAAATAATTAAACATTCTCATATTTTACCCAACAATTAAATAATTAATTAAAGCCCTTTCCTCCCTAACTATCCCTTGGACCATACCATCTCCTTACCCCTTTTCCAGGCATCCCGCTTTTTCCCCGGGGCCATGCCCCTCCAGGCTCCATACCTGTTCCCCCGTGGTGGCCCGATTGTGCAAACAGCGTCACCCCATCCTTTCCCGTGTCATTCCCCCATTGTGCTTCCCTCCCCCCACATCAAAAGGGGCCATGCCCCGGAGCCCAGGACCACTTCATTACCCCTCAGAGTCCCCTCTACACCAAACTCCCCCTTCCTATGACCTGCAGCCAGTCTGACCTGCCACATCAGCAACACATTTTTACATTACAACTTCACTGATGCCCCGACCTGTCACACAAAACTACCATATAATAGCTCCTTAACAGACCATAAAACCCTGTAATAACTTGACATGGGACGTAAAAACCCCTGCAGAAAACAAGTACAATGGTCCCCCATCCCCATTTAATAAAACCAGACCTAACCCAAAATGAAGGGGTGGGAGGGCGGGACAATCACCAAGTCCAACCGTCGCCTGCCTCCCAAACCTTCCCTGGCCCTTAAATACCGCAGGGAGGCGCTCTGCCCCCCACGGCCACTCGCTGGCCGTGTGCAGCGCCAAAAACCTCCCCGGGGGGAAACGCTTTGCGTTCCCCCCGGACCCCTCTTTTGGCTTACTGCACAAAAACCCAGACTCATTTAAAAGTGGAAAAGGTCGCTTTAATGTGACAGGCCAAAGCTTACAATTAAACGCTTACCTGGCTCACTGGCCTTACAAACTAAAGACATATTTCAAACAACCAATTAAAAACTTAAACATTCTCATAGTTTACCCAACAATTAAATAATTAATTAAAGCCCTTTCCTCCCTAACTATCCCTTGGACCATACCATCTCCTTACCCCTTTTCCAGGCTTCCCGCTTTCTCCCAGGGGCCATGCCCCTCCAGGCTCCATACCTGTTCCCCCGTGGTGGCCCGATTGTGCAAACAGCGCCACCCCATCCTTTCCCGTGTCATTCCCCCATTGTGCTTCCCTCCCCCCACATTAAAAGGGGCTATGCCCCCGGCACCAGAAAAACCCTCCCCTGAGCTGTTCTTTCTGCCCCAACCCCCCCCCCACCAATTTCCCTACCTCCAACTCAACCAATCTCCCAGCCAAGAGCTCAAGTCTGCCAGATAATGGTTGTTCCCCAAAAACCGGAACGTTTACCCATCCTCTCTACATCTCATCAATCCTTCCTAAACCATCTCCTTATGGTCCAAAACCTGTACTGCAACCAATGTACCAAATTCTACCAACTCTCTGTTTATCCCCTTCCATGCCCGCTCTAATGGACCCTCATTTCTCGCTCCCCTCCCACTCTCTGTGGCAAACACTTAGTCCCCACTACAGTTGCTTGAGGCCACACTTGTCGGACCCATAATAAAAAACCCTTTTTTTATTTATTTTTTTAGAAGTACCACACCCTTATCCGATCATTTTCCCCACCAAGACTAATCCCCCCCATCTGGAGGCCCATAGCTTTCCCTCAACCCAGCCAACATAGGAAGCAACTAATCCCATCCCAGCCCCCCAAACCCAGACCATCTTACCACATCTTTATAGTTGCACCCCAGTTGCCTACCAACAACCCTTTTCTCAGCTTCTTTCCCCGCCCACTTAACCCTACAATGTCCCAAAAACCAGATTTTTGACATCTGACTGGACCTTCTAGCAGCATCTGAAAAAGAAATTACAAAATCACTTACAAATCAACAACATCCTAATAAATGCAACACTCCTGCTACCTACTGCAAAAATTCTATAAAGACATTCGTTTTGCCCCGGTCCCTGACATACCCTTTGTATCACCCTTACTCCCAGCGTCCCAACCTTTTCACCTACTCCTTTTAATAGCCCAGCCTGCTACCTTCAGATGCTGCACCCCTCCTAAATGGATGAGTTCCAACCTCCTAACCTTTCCCACACCACTAGTAACACCTCCTCAGAACCCTATCCTTTCTGGCCATCTCCTTAACCCTCTCCGGAAACACCCCAGGTCCTCTCCTACCCATCCCCCTATATTTCGCCCCTTTCACCTAACCTTTAAACAATACACCTAAACCCACTTAGCCCCCCTTTTTCCTCTAAACTATTACCCTCCTGCTCACCCTTGCCCCCCCACCTTCCATCAGCTTATTGATTTGGCCTTGCGTTGCCCCCCCTGCACCGGGGGCCCACGTGCACCCCCGTCCATGCAGGCTTTTTACTTTATTACTCCTCTCGCCACTGCACCAGGGGCCAAATCTGCACCCCCGTCCATGCAGTCCCTTCCATATAACTAATCTTCAAGCTCCTTGCATCCATTACCACCAGTTTCCCACCCACACCAGGGGCCCTAGTGCACCCCCGTCCATGCAGGCCCGTTTTCCGCCTTACCCCTCTCCACTGCTGCACCAGGGGCCAGACCTGCACCCCCGTCCATGCAGTCCATTCCACATAAATTCCTCTTCCAGCACCTTGCTTTGTTGCTCCACTTTTTTCCCCCAGCTGCACCAGGGGCCCTAGTGCACCCCCGTCCATGCAGACCCATCTCATCACTTCCCCATGCTGCACCAGAGGCGCTCCCGCACCTCCGTCCATGCAGCCTTAAGCTTACTCACCTAGTCGTGCGGCAAGCGTGAGGGCTTTGCCACCGTCGTCCATGCCCTCCGAACGACGGCCAACACCCCTTAACAATTTCCACAGTTACATCCCCCCTGCGGCCCTCCCCTACCTATGCGTCTTCCTCCTCACCCTTCTCCTACCCCCTTTAAGTCACCCCCAAAAACCTTTCATCAAACCTTGTGCCCCCCCTCCTTTTACGATAAACTGAGCCCGACCTACCAGCACACCCCAATTTCCCTGGCATGCGGTCCTTCCCCCACCTACTTGCCCCGCTCCTCGCACTGACCCACTGTCCCCTGCCTGAAACAATCTGTAACCGGATGCCGACCCGCACACCTGCTGCACTCGTGTTTAAATTTGCACATCCACCTCGTGCAGCCTTCTTTATTGAACGCTCAACATGCTGTCGAGGGCTGTCCTCTGCCTCCTCCCCCGGCCCCCTCATGGGCGGGGCGACCAAGAAAGGGCCGGTAAGGCACAGGCAGCCCACTTGCTTTTTGCAATGTCGGGGCAGGCCTCGTTGGAGCCATCCATTGCAGCCAAAGATCCATGTCTATCTCCCCCCAGACCGCCTGACTGTCCTCCGCCATTCTCGCTCTGAATTCCTCATCAGACCTTACCCAGGCAAAGCCCCCAAAACTCGTGAAAGCCTTCCTAATTACGTCCATATATTTAAGTAGGGCCACGCAACGGTCCGGGAATTTTTCACAATAAACACTGGCATAAATGATAAATGCCGACGTCCAATTCTCAATAGTCACCGGGACCCTTGGGCACGATGCCAGTTCCCTCTCTTCTTCTTTAGACCCCTCCTTTGCTCTCACGTCCCTATGGAGCAATTTAAAAACATCTACAAATTCCCCCGCCTGAATCTTCTCCCTGGTCGCTGCCATCAAGTGCGCCCCCAACGGTTTTGTTATCCCCATGTATGGCAGTTTTTTCCCCTTGCCTTTCACTTCAACCTCCTTTTCTTTTTCAGCTTGCACCTCGAGCACCAATGGCTCAACCACCTTGTCCGTTTGGACCTCCACTAAGCAAATGCTCTTCTCAACCCGCAAGGCTCCAATAGCCTGTACACCAACTTCCCTCCTTACCCCTTGCAGTCCCACCCCTTCATTTCCCGTCCCCCTTCTTGTGACCCCTCTTTGCCATGCAGATGACCATTCCCTTTCCCGCTCACCTCTTTCCACGTAGGCAGTCTGCGGTCTGGCGTCCACACCGATGCTCCTCATCTCTTTTCTTAGAGGGCTCCTACTGCGGGTACAAAACATGTCAGCAGACTCACCCAGCCAATAGTTCCCCCGACCTCCTGCCCCCCGACCACCCTGCACCTGCCTTTCCAGATCCGACCTCAAACTTCTTCTCTCCTCCCCCCTTTCCCTTACCGCCCTAAAACCTTCTACCTCCCATTGCCCCACATAATCCTCTAATCCAACTTCATCATCCCTTAGATACCATTGTGGATGCGATCTCATGCCCGAGTTGAGTTGATCTTCCTCTTGCGAGCCCGGGGCGTCCGCCCTGCCTCTCCTTTGATGTCTTCTCGGCGGGGCCGCGGAAACCCCTGCCTGGTCCTCTTCTATCGAGCGAGGCGTTCCGTCCTCTGCCCTGGAATCCTCATTGCTAGGGGCCGTGCTGCACCCTCTAGGCTCTCCTTGCGCTGACCGAGGAGGGGCTGTTCTAAAACCCTCTACCTCCACCTGACCAGCGGGGGCTGCGCAGCGCCCTCCGCCCTCACTCCTCCTACCCGGGGGGGGGCGTTCCGCGCCCCACTCTAACCTCCTCAATTGATGGGGACTGCTCCCTCCTTCTCCCACCTTCACTCTTCTGCAGGTATTTACCCCCTCTTCCCCTCTGCCCTGTCCCCCCCTTCTGCACCCCCTCACTGGCCCCACTGTGGTTCCCTGGAGCCACCTCCTTTTGAGCACTCCCAGCTTCCCTAGGGCTATCATTCACTCCCTCCCTCAATGGCTTCCCACCCAAATTCATTTCTCCCCCGGACGCCCTCCTCTCTATCTCCCTCATCATCTTCCTGCCCCTGGATTCCCAAACCTCCCCTCTCCCCGCCGCGGGGGTGCAAGCCACCACTGCCGCGAGAACCCCATCTGCTGCTGCTCTACACTGCGGCCTACCACCAATTATCTCCACCTCACCCGTGCCCTCTCCACCAGTCACCTCCCCCACTGCCCCTTCCAACTGGGCCCTAGATGCCCTACTAATTATTTCCTAGGCCTCCCTCAGAGCCTTAGCATCCACCAGGCCCTTCTTGCTGGCTCCCTGTCCCACCATCGTGCATTACTAATCTGGTTGTGCACTAAAATATATATACCCCTTGAAAATTAACCTAGCAAACCTAAGCCCCCGAGCCAAAACTACCCGTGGACCTAAACCCCAACTGACCAACTACCAACTTTGAAATGAGTTAAATAAGCGCTTGCGAACACCCAACCGTTAATATAAAATCCCCAATGCAATTCTCAAAATTATTATTAATTAATAAACCATTTTTTTTTAATTGTTTTTTTTTACCTACCTCTATTTACCCCCTTCAATACTGCCCTAGACTCTGCAACCCCCTGCCCTGGCAATACAGTGCCACGGGAAAAGGAAAGCCCCAAAAACCAGCAGCCCAACTAGAAAAGGGGCCGAGATGTGACCGTGTCACACTGCCCCCTGGATGCGTGTAAGCACCAACGCACTTAAACAATAACAGCACGGTCCCTTTAAGGTGAGAACACTGCCCCCTCTGTCACGCGACGGCTACCGCGTGTCTACTTCCCTTCGCAGCCGCAAACAACACGGGACCCAGCGCTCCCCAATTGAGATATCCCCCCACAACCCCAGTGGAAAAAAAGGCACCAAAATTAGATGCCCAATATCCTGCCCGCTCCCCCCCCGGACCGCGTTCACCGGCACCTTGTTTTTTAAAGCCCACACCCTGCAGCAAGCTGAAAATTTCGCCGAGGCAAAATGCCGTGAAAGAAAGCCCTGCACCGGATTGCGGGCAACGCTGGGACCGGAGCCAGATACAGTAAGTGGTGGTACCTTATCTACGGTACCCCCGGCTACAACAATAAACCTATAGTATTTAAGCATATGCTTACTAAGTATACCTAACCTCCCCCAATACTAACAAACTATCCCTCTCACCTACGCTACCCTGCAGCACCGAAGGCACAGCTACTTCATGGAAGGCTCGGGAGCAGGCGACAGGACTGATACAATCACCAAGTCCAACCGTCTCCTGCCTTCTGAACCTTCCCTGGCCCTTAAATACCCTAGGGAGGCACTCTGCCCCCCACGGCCACTCGCTAGCCGTGTGCAGCGCCAAAAACCTCCCCGGGGGAAACGCTTCGCGTTCCCCCCGATGCCCCCCTATTGACATCTTTCTATACGACCATGTTTTGTTACAGGGTTTCAGATTTAAAAGATGCATGCATTGTATACTTAAGCAGCAAGCTAATATGAACATCTGTTTCCTTGGCAAATGCTTTTTTGTTGTGTGTGGGTTTCTTTATTAGTGAAAGACAAGCGTAAATGAAATCTGTTTCATATTGACGTCCAGTGACATAACTTCCTAGTGCTCACCAAAGTCCCCCCAATTTTTGGTTTTGGAGCATTTTGATGGCATAAGCCACCAAATATCGCCCAAAAAGTTGCTATAAGAAGAAAAAGCAGTCTTTTTGGTTGGAATGACAACTGGAAATACTGTGGTATACAATTGAGAATGCACAAAGTGTTGATTCCTGTTGTACTAGGCAGATTAAATTCAATAGTGGCTTGTTTAATGTATTTTCTTCCAATCAGGAGTACTGTCACATTTCACGTGTCTGTGTGACTTTTGCAGAGTGATCACTTTGCGAGACGGACATGGACTCGATGCTGCTTTTTTTATTGCACCTGTCTGTGTGGGGCCTTTTTCCATGGCAGCTTTTTCTTAAGTGCATCACTGTCACCTATCCCGGAGTGTCAGCAAACGTGTGTGTGCCTCTCGCAGGTGCCCACACTCACACTCACCCACCCATTAATCCCTATGAATTTTTCACAAACCAAATTATACACCGACAAGTGCTGCACTGGCCGCACTGAGAACAGCACCATTTAATGCAAAGTACAGTATCCTGATGCATCAGGTATGGGCGTGATCATGAAAAGGACAATGGAAGAGAATGAGAATCCTGTTGATTATATTCAGGAGATTCAAGAACATTGGTGTCTTGAGATGAGAGAACCGTTGGATAAAACATTTGCATTATTTTATCATATTTGGGGACTGCCTCAGCCAGTGCAAAGGTAGATAAAAACAGGTAGGG
Source organism: Ambystoma mexicanum (assembly GCF_040938575.1). NCBI lineage: Eukaryota > Metazoa > Chordata > Amphibia > Caudata > Ambystomatidae > Ambystoma > Ambystoma mexicanum. The sequence continues at coordinate 285,521,611 of NC_090932.1, read as the reverse complement.
ATGGAAGCAAAGCCATGGCCGGAAATACAGTTGATAAGTTTACATTGTATAGGTATGTAAGAGTGGACTGTGGTTCAAACTATGAAATCACTGTTCAGATCACCATGGGCCCAACAAACCCTCCCCGGCATACAAATGGAGGACTCAGCCAAGGACAAGTTAGAACTGTCCTTTATTTTCCATAACAAACAGGGATCATACAGAAATTATTCTCCGGCACTCACAGCTCCTGAGCCTGTGTCATGGGATTTTTTTCTCATTCTGACTTCACAAATCAGGGCTCTTCCCAAAAAACCTAAGAGCCGGCCTGATTGGGTGATTGGGGTGTTGTCACCTATAGCTGGCCCCTATAGAGGTTATTTTACTGGCCCTCAATTGTCAGATGGCTTGCCTGACCTTCCCCAAAAACGATATATATCATTGTTGCAGGGTCACAGGATTACCATTGGCCCATGCCCTCTGCCATCCACACCTGGATTTGTGTTCCCTGATTGGCTGCAGCTGATCTCCCCAGGCGTGGGACCCAGCTCTGTTCTCAGCGCTCAGTGCACCTTCTCAAGATAATGAAAAAGACTATCTATTCCCAACGTGGCTGTCAGAATTACCACTTTGCCTATCGGAGTGCCTTCAGGGTTGCAATGTTGTAAAACAATATTTGTCTAATTTTGTGTCTGCTTTGCTGGGAACTGCTCCTCTTCTCACCACGGGTAAATGGCCATTGTTCGGTTTGGCTACACCATGTGGGTGAAGACTGCAAAATTGAGCTTTCTGCTCTGCAATTAGTGAGGATTTATTCTGCTGTTTTGCAGGTGGCTCCTGAATGTGCTGCTCATCTCTGACCTTGGCTGCGAGCCCATCCCAGTGATTCATGCAGCCTACTTCTGCTTTGCTTTGTTTCTCATTCTGAGGCCCGTGGCTCCATGTACTCTCTACTATAGTTGTGTTATTCTTTGTATATGGCCCTCATTAGGACCCTGGCGGAGAGGGTTTTACGCCGGCGGAGTGCATGGCGTACCTCTCCGCCAGACTACGAGTTCCCGTAGCGCCATGGAGGATTTTTACGCCTGCTTTTTGCAGGCGGAGAAATCCATGGCGCTACGGGACTTGTTGTTAATTACGCCACCGTATTTTACGGTGGCGTAATTAACGCCTTCCCCACTCCCATTATACCCTATGGGGCAAGAATGGGAATGGGGAAGGGTAAAATGGGGATTGGGGACTTACCGCCCCGCCAAGGTCGGCATGGGGCGGTAAGTCCGCCAACCACCTTGGCGGAGTTGGCAGCTTAGCGCCATGGACCATGGTGCAAATTGCACCATGGTCCTCCGCCAGGGTCCTAATGAGGCCCTATGTCTTTAATGTACTAATCTTCTTATAGGTTAGTAGTATTTTGGTTCTTTCAGGTTTCTTACATGCTCATGTAGTCCCATATGGTTAGTTGCAATAAGCGTCTGCAAGCTTGCTCTGCATATCTTGTTTCCTTGTGTTTCTGCGTTTCTTCATTTCACTTATGAGAGAAAATAATAAAGACTTTTTACAGTATGTGCATGTATCTGTCCTCTATCTATAGAACTGTGTAAGCATGTTCTTCATGTGTGCACCTGTGTGTCCGTGTAACTTCGTGCAGGGAATGTGAGTGTGCTTCATTGCTAACGTGTCTCTAATGACGTCAGCATCGCAGGATATTTCTCATTAGTCGATCATGTCCATTGAGGTATCTGGATCCATGAACAGTGTTGGGGCCCCTGGATACATGATGACGTTAGCTGGATAAGGTTTGATTGACTGTCTGAGAGAATATCTGTTCACATATTTATTTGTCAATTGCCTTCCTGGGGGCTGTCCAAACAGTGTCTGACATCTTGTATCTCTGACTCCTCTGGCTGTAATGCTTGCAGGGGTCAAGAGGGGCATTCCAGGGACACTCTCTTCAATATCATTGTCGATTGTTACAAGAGAAGAATAAGAGAAAAGCTGAGTATAAGAAGCTTGAGGAGGTAAAGTTAATTGAGACGTAATTTCCTAAATTTTCCATAGAAGGGGCAGCACTTACAAGCGGTAAAGGAGTCATTACACAGGAGTTACAGCCTACAGGGCACATTTTGTGGCCACATGGTAAAGGGAATGGACCCAGAGGATGGATGAGGAGCCAGATTTCAAAACCCTCAAGGGGAGGAGGACCTAAATGGAGGACAGCCGCAGCATTGCTGGAATTGTGGGAGAATGGCACATATAGCCTGCACATGTAGAAGTAGAGGGGGCATGCAGCAGAACTGGCACGCTCCAGGAGGGGGGACGGTCTATCCTCCACAGTATAGCACAGAACCACAAGAGTAATATGTCCAAGATCACATGCAGTATCAGGCGTGTGTGCCGCAAATGCAGCAAAAACAGCAGTTTCTGTTGCAATCACCATCTCCGCAAGGGCAACCACAACAAATTCCTATGGAATTAAAACAAGCACAGACACAACAGGCGACAATGCCACAATGGAATGTGAATACAGGAGTGTTACGCTCATCTGGCTCCCACAGAGGCATCGATCTGGACTAGAATGCTGCGGTCTCCACCAATGTGACGCGGAGGGCCGAGATGACGGACTGGACTTGCCCACCTAGCTTCGTTTGCTTGGCCTATAGGAGTATTCTTCTGCAAGTGGAGAAAGGGAATTAACCACCCGTGGAGTTGAGCGCAAATCCCCCCACCCCGCTGTTCTCCCCACTGATCACCTTGGATGTTCCCTCTTATAGTCTCACCTGATGATTTGAAAAGATGAGCTCTCCATCCTGCATTGAGCGCAGGGGCGCGTAGATAACCAGTTGCTTCACTGGCTCGAAGGAATTGGTGAGTTCCAGGACAAGGGTGAGGAGGGTTCCCCTTGTTAGTCCCTTGTTTCACCTTGCTGTCCTTTTGTTTCCCCTTAGGGGCCGGGGTTTGGCTAGGATGCAGTGGAAGCTGCGCCGACCCGTGAAGAAGAATAGTACCCCCGGTGGTAAAATCAGGTAAGTCTATAGGGGGTATTCCTCTGTGTATTCCCTTGGCTCACCTTGCTGTTCTTGTCTTCTCCTTAGGTGCCGGAGTGCGGCGATAACATGCAGGAGGATGCGGTGAAATGTGAAGATGCTGCTAAGGCCGGTGAGTTCAGCGCGGCCCTGCAGCAGGCGAGGCAACGCGCATAAAATAACTTCTTTCTTCCAGCTCGAAGGCGCGATGGATCAGGAATTCAGTTAAGGATCAAAGGTATTGCTCTTGTTCTAACCTTTTCTCCTTCTTGCTCCCTTTTTCTAGGAGCTCCAAACTCGAGGTGGGCATGGCAGAAGACTGGATGCAGACTTGCAGGCATGGTGAGCGTTGCGCTGCTGGATGCAGAATAACGCGAAGCGTGTGCTGCTCTTCGGGCGTGGTTTAAATAGCCTCCAAAGTAGTCCCAGGTAAGTATTCCTCCCCAGCCCCACCCGAGTAAAAAAAAAAATCCCTAGGTAAAATAGTCCCTTCCAAGCCTCGTTTGGCTTGGAGCTCTTGCAGCATGGTCTGCATCAGGTAAGTTTGCAGCATGGTCTGCATCAGGTAAGTTTGCAGCATGGTCTGCATCAGGTAAGTTTTAATCTATGAGCCTGGCGCCATATGCATCAGGACCTTCTCTCCATATGAGCCTGGCGCCATAGGCGCCAGGACTGCACCCAAATAGCCCCCATCAGGGGTTGTTGGGCTTGCTTGGGGTAACTTGATGCCTGCTTCCGGGGTTGCTGGACTTGGTCTGGATCCCCGGGGGTAGGCATCATGACAGCACTCCCCCCCAAGGCCCCTCCTAAAGTCATTCTTCCCTGTGGTTTCGGTTTGTCTGGGAAATTTCAGTGGAATATTTTCACCAATCGGGGTGCATGAACATGGTACTAGGTTCCCATGACCTTTCCTGTGGTCCGTAACCTTTCCAGTCGGTTAAATAAAAAAGTTTTGACTTTATCAGCTTGGAGTCCAAGATGTTCTTAACTTCAAATTTGGGTTGTCCGTCTACAAGGATGGGGTCTGGTGGCTTGGTTAGTCTTGTCCCTGGTTGTACTGGCTTCAAAAGTGACACATGAAAGACGGGATGAATTCGCATATTAGCAGGTAAGTCCAACTTGACAGCCACCGGGTTGATAATGGCCTTAATAGAGTAAGGTCCCAAATATTTGGGGTTAAAGGTCCGTGTTCCCTTTAGAGGTATATGTGTTGTGGCTAACCATACTTGGTCCCCTATTTGGTATTGTGGAGAATCACTTCTATGCCGATCAGCATCTTTCTTGTATTTTTCTTTCGCCCGTTTTAAATGTGTAGTTGCTTCCTTAAAGGCTTGTGTAATCGTAGCGTGCAGAAAGTCCACTGCGGGCATTTCTAAGTCTTGGGGTGAGTCAAGGTCTGAGGTTCGAGGATGGTGCCCATATAAGGTATAAAAGGGGCTTTGTCCAGTTCCAGAGAGTACTGAATTATTGTATGCATATTCAGCGATCCAAAGAATGTCTTTCCAATTACTCTCCGTCTGATGTAACATACAACGCAGGTATTGTTCGAGAGTCTGGTTGGTCCTCTCCGTTTGGCCATCGGTCTGGGGGTAGTGACTGGTCGATAACCTCACATCGATTTGCGCCAATTGACAGCATTTTTTCCAAAAATGTGAAATGAATTGACTGCCCCGGTCAGAGACCAACACGGACGGAAATCCATGTATGCGAACAATGTTTTCGAGGAATTCTTTGGCCAGGATTGAGGCTGAAGGTAGTCCTTTTAAAGGAATAAAGTGGGCCATCTTGGAAAAAAGATCCACAATAACTAGAATGGTGTTAAACCCATTACAAGGAGGTAGATCCGTAATACAGCCTAACGATAAGGTGTGCCATGGTGTAGGCGGAATGTCTAAAGGTTGTAAGAGTCCAGCTGTTTTTTTCTTTTGACTTTTGTTTTGGGCGCAAATGCCACAAGACATCACAAATGATTTAATATCCTTTCGCGAGGTGAGCCACCAGAATTGTCTTTTAATTTTAGCTTCAGTTTTTGCAATACCTGGGTGCCCCTCCATTAGGGTATCATGATAACGGAAATGACTAGCTCTTGTAGTTGCTTGTGTGGCAGAAATAGCCGCCCTTGGTAATAAGGCAGATCATTGGTGACACAGTAGTCGGGGCCTTTCTTTACCCAGTCCTACACGGCTGTAGGATCAAAGAGTTGCTGGATCTTTACCTGAATGTCGTCTAGTGTCTGTAGAGTAGCCATGCCAAGAATCCTTTGTTCGGAAATTATAGGTACTGGTTCTGGGTTCACTTCTGCCTCTCCCATCTCTATTCGGGATAAGGCGTCTGCTTTACCATTCTTACAACCTGATCGATAGGTTATCACGAAATCGAACTCGGCAAAGAACAATGCACATCGGAGTTGACGTGACGATTGGGCCTTGGCTGTTTTTAAATACTGTAAGTTCCGGTAATCAGTGATCAGAGTAATGGCATGCCTGGCACCGAGAAGATAGTGCCTCCAAGCCTTGAAGGCGGATTTAATGGCTAATAACTCCTTGCCGGTAACCGCATAGTTTAACTCGGGTGCCGAGAACTTTCTGGACCAAAATGCTACTGGGTGAAGCTGGCCAGTTTCAGGATCCTTTTGAGACAGGACAGCTCCCATGGCTAGAATGGATGCATCAGTTTCCACTATGTATGGAAGTTCAGGGCGCGGGTGCTTTAACACAGGTGCAGACGTGAATTTCGCTTTCAGCTCTTGGAAGGCATTTTCAGCTTCTTCAGTCCACATAAAGCGTTTATTTTTTTTTAAGAGTGCTGTGATGGGATGTACGACATGTGAAAAATCTGGGATGAATCTGCGGTAGAAATTGGCAAAGCCGAGCGTGCTTTATACTCCTTTAACTGAACTTGGTGATGGCCACTTAAGGATTACGTCCACCTTCCGTGAGTCCATTCGGACTCCCTTTGGGGTCATGATAAACACAAGGAATTCAACTTCTGTGGCATGAAAAATGCATTTTTCTAGTTTTGCATATAGTTTGTGCTGGCGCAATTTCTCAAGGACTGCTCGGACGTGCTTCACATTGTCAGATACTGAAGAGGAGTATACTAGAATATCATCGATATACACGACAACACAAACGTCAATGAGTTCACGAAGGACATCGTTCATCAAGTATTGGAAGGCTGCTGGTGCATTGCAAAACCCGAAAGGCATCACGTGGTATTCGAATAACCCATACTTAGTGCGGAAAGCAGTCTTCCATTCGTCGCCCTCTTTTACACGTACCAGATGGTATGCCCCCGGAGATCTAATTTAGTGTATGTACAAGCGTCCTTGACTTGGTCTAATAGTTCAGGGATCAGAGGCAACGGGTATCGGTTCTTAACAGTTATCTGGTTCAATGCGCAGTAGTCTATGCACGTTCTGAGGTCACCTTCCTTTTTGGGTACGAAGAACAAAGCTGAAGATGCAGGGGACTTGGATGGGCGAATAAAGCCATTGGCAAGGTACTTGTCTAAGTATTGTTGTAGGTGAAGGTTCTCAGGTTCCGTAAGGGCATAGATCCTGTTACAAGGGGGTTGTGCACCGGGTATGAGATAGATTTGACAATCGTACGATCTGTGAGGAGGTAAGGTGTTTGCCTATTCCTTTTGGAAGACATCCTGGAATTCTTGGTATTCTGGAGGTAGTTGCATGACTCCTGTGGTTACTGTGGCCAGGCCTGCGTTCTGATTTTTCTTTGGGTAACAGGTTTGTGCACAATTCGGGAAGGTTATTCTCTTCTCTCGCCAATCAATACAAGGATTATATGTTTCCAACCAAGGTATCCCCAGTATTATTTGGAACTGTGGGGCTTTGATTAGATCAAACACAATAGTCTCTCGATGCCCATCCTGACCCAATAGAGTCATCTCTGCGGTGGAATGCATTACAGGCCCAGAGGCAATTTCAGTTCCATCGACTGTGGTGATGACATCTGAGGTGGTTTTTCGGCAGAGAGGTAGATTCATCCTGGAAGCCAATTCATAGTCCACATAGTTTCCTATGGCCGAGCTATCAATGTATGCCCTTACTGCGTGCATACGTGTTGGCTGCCCTGGATCTACGAGGACCATTGGTATGATGAAATGCGAGGTCTGAGTATCCTTCTTCAAGCTCGGCAAGCGGACCTCTACACTTGTCGGGCGTGGTCGTTTCCCGAGACTGACTCCATATGGTTTTTATCATCAGCTCCTACCACCTTCTTGGGTGGTTTTACAGGGCAATCCCGTAGAAAATGTCCAGAAGTTCCACAATATAGACACAATTGCATTTGCCGTCTCCTTTCTCTTACCTTCTAGGTTAAGGGTCCTTTAACCCCTCCGATTTGCATGGGTTCTGAAGCATCTGCTCCTTTGGGGTTAGCGTGGGTTTTGACGAACACCCGATTCTCAAACTGGGCTTGATCAGCCTTTCTGTTCTGATGTCTGTGATCTAACTGGACCACTAAACCTATATATTCAGCGCAGTTTTGAGGTGGGATCACGACTTGAGCCAAGACATCTTTGAGTTCTCCTTGAAGCCCTTGATGAAATAACGTGATTCGTTTTACCTCAGGACATCCAGTTTCCCCTATTAACCTATTAAAGGTCGCAATGTAGGATAGAAGGTCCTGGTTACCCTGTCGTAGGGACAAAAGTTCGTTATCCAGGGCCTGTCCTTGGGAGTGCCGGGCAAATAGTCTTTCCATGCTAGTTTGAAAGCCCTGAAAATCCCGAAGAATTGGGTCATCCTGAGTAACTAGTGGAATTGACCAATCAGCTGCACTGCCGCTGAGATATGACAATACAAAGGCTACCTTGACTTGATCATTTGGGAAGGCTCCAGGTCTGCATAAAAAGTGCAAGCAGCATTGGTTCATAAACACAGCAAACCTTTTGGGATCTCCGGCAAAGCGTTCGGGTGGGGCTAATGGAATATGTCCTGGTAGGTTTATTTGCACAGGGTTACTCGATAACACAGGAGCTGGATTTCCCCTGGAACCAGGTAGGGGTGCTTGTCCAGCCTGGTTTTGCAATAGTTGCCTAGCAAGATCATCAGTTCGCTCCTCTGACAAAATCAGTTCTCTCCTAAGAGCATTGGTTTCTTGACGGGCGGAATGCACTTCAGCCCTCAGTTCCCCTAGTAATTGGGCCAATTGGTCAGTCTCTGAGGTATCCATAATGCCCGGGTGGGAATTTGTGGGTAGCCTTCTGTTATGCTCACCTGGCTCCCACAGAGGCGTCAATCTAGACTGGACTGCTGCGGTCTCCACCAATGTGAGGCATAGGGCCGAGATGACGGACTGGACTGGCCCACCCAGCTTCGTTTGCTTGGCCCGTAGGAATATTCTTCTGCAAGTGGAGAAAGGGAATTAACCACCTGTGGAGTTGAGCGTAAATCCCCCCTCCCTGCTGTTTTCCCCACTGATCACCTTGGATGTTCCCTCTTATAGTCTCACCTGATGATTTGAAAAGATGAGCTCTCCATTCTGCAGTGAGCGCAGGGGTGCGTAGATAACCAGTTGCTTCACTGGCTCGAAGGAATTGGTGAGTTCCAGGACAATATTGACTCCGATATTCTCAGCAAGACGTCGTAGGTATGTGGTTCGTAAGAGTTCAAATGCCTGACTTTCACTTTTGTCTGATTCCTTGCAGGTTGCAGCTTGACCCTACTGAAGAGTTCCTCGTGGCAACCGGTAATGTTCTTGTAAGGATTTGTATTATCCAACACAGTTCGATAAAATAATGTCCATATGTAACCTGTTGCCTTCTCCCTTATTCAGGCGATGAGTGAAAGTATGAAGTCTCGGGGAATAATGCCTCTGGCGGTAAAATCAGGTAAGTCTTTTGTGGTGAGGAGGGTTCCCCTTGTTGGTCCCTTGTTTCACCTTGCTGTTCTTTTGTTTCCCCTTAGGGGCCGGGGTTCGTCTAGGATGCAGTGGAAGCTGCGCCAACCTGTGAAGAAGAATAGTACCCCCGCTGGTAAAATCAGGTAAGTCTATGGGGGGTGTTCCTCTGTGTATTCCCTTGGCTCACCTTGCTGTTCTTGTCTTCTTCTTAGGAGCCGGAGTGCGGCGGTAACATGCAGGAGGATGCGGTGAAATGTGAAGATGCTGCGAAGGCCGGTGAGTTCAACGCGGCACTGCAGCAGGTGAGGTGACGGCGCATAAAATAACTTCTTTCTTCCAGCTCAAAGGCGCGATGGATCGGGAATTCAGGTAAGGATCAAAGGTATTGCTTTTGTTCTAACCTTTTCTCCTTCTTTCTTTTTCTAGGAGCTCCAAACTCGAGGCGGGCATGGCAGAAGACTGGATGCAGACTTGCAGGCACAGTGAGCATTACGCTGCTGGATGCAGAATAACGCAAAGCGTGTGCAGCTCTTCGGGCGTGGTTTAAATAGCCTCCAAAGTAGTCCCAGGTAAGTATTCCTCCCCAGCCCCACCCAAGTAAAAAAAAATAGTCCCTAGGTAAAATAGTTCCTTCCAAGCATGGTTTGGCTTGGAGCTCTTGCAACATGGTCTGCATCAGGTAAGTTTGCAGCTTGGTCTGCATCAGGTAAGTTTTAATCTATGAGCCTGGCACCTATGGCCCCAGGACTGACTCTCTATATGAGCCTGGCGCCATAGGCGCCAGTACTGCACCCAAATAGCCACTAGCGGGGGTTGTTGGGCTTGCTTGGGGTAACTTGATGCCTGCTTCCGGGTTAGGTGGACTTTGTCTGGTTCCCCGGGGGTAGGCATCATGACAAGGAGCCCCACAAACACCTGCACCCAGGATAGGGAGTGTGACATTGGTTGGAGGAAACAGGGATGAATTTATATCCACAATAGGAAAGCCCACAGAGTGACCTGATGTGTTCAGTACTATTTGTGACACCAGACCCCCAAGAGGAACTGAGGGTCAAGGTGATAATAGGAGGCAAGACATTTTTGTTTCTTATAGACACAGCAGTGACTCGTTCCTGTGTTCAAGAGGGAAGGTATCCAATGTCTGGCATTGCTATGAATGCACAGGGATTCTCTGGGGCTATGATTTTGGTTCCTTTTACTGATGAATTACCAATTTCAATAGGAGAACATGACATATCTATGCCACTTTTGTATTCCCGACAGAAGCCTGCCGGCCCTCAACAGCCGAAGCCCGTGAGCCAATGGCCATCACCTGTCTGCCCCTCAGCCCACTATATATATGGGTTGGAGCCTGGCAACATCTCCACTGACACAGCCCCGCATGCTGGCGTCGCACTAGACTGCAGGAGCAGTCTACAGCAAAGCGCTGCACCCAGCGGTAGCCGCCAGCCCGCCCGACCGCCTGTCCGATCGTTCTGCAGCACATCCAGTCTTTCTTCTGAAATAACTACCTCATCGTGCCTGCACCGCTGTGCTAGCACCTTTGTGCATAGATATCCCGGCTCAGTCATCAAAGCCTTCCATAGAGCCGCGCTGCCGTAAAATGGCCGCCACGATTGACGTTCACGAAGCGTCCATGTCGGTTGCCTAGCAACCAAATCGGCATTTTCCACGGCAACGAGGACCGGAGGCAGAAGCCGGCCCTCAACATCTGAAGGCCCGTGAGCCAAAGGCCATCACCTGCCTGCCCCTCAGCCCACTATATATAGGGGTTGGAGCCTGGCAACATCTCCACTGACACAGCCCGCGTGCCGGCGTCGCACTAGGCTGCAGGAGCAGTCTGCAGTGAAGCGCTGCACCCAGTGGTAGCCGCCAGCCCGCCCGACCACCTGCACAATCGTTCTGCAGCACATCCAGTCTTTCTGCTGAAATAGCTACCTTATCGTGCCTGCACCGCTGTGCTAGCACCTTCGTGCATAGATATCCCGGCTCATTCATCAAAGGCTTCCATAGGGCCGCGCTACCATAAGATGGCCGCCACGATCGACGTTTACGAAGCGTCCACGTCGGTTGCCTAGCAACCAAATCTGCATTTACCCCGGCAACGAGGACCGTAGGCGGAAGCCGGCCCTCAACAGCCGAAGGCCCATGAGCCAAAGGCCATCACCTGTCACCATCCTCATCGCCCTCATGGATTTAGGAGAGCCCGCAGCTATCTTGCCGACACTGGAATCAAGGAGACACCTACGGTCGGCAACCGTAACGGTCCTGAGGACTCCCACTAACCAAGATGTGACCACAATGTCAGTAAGTCATGCCCGCCTATGTTCTTGGCGAACTTATGACTCCCACCACGCCTATTAGTCTTGCTAATGTTAAAGACTCACGTCCCTGCAAACCGCCTCATGCCCCATAGGCCAATACCGGTTAAATGCCAGTTAGCCAATATGACCAATGCATAGCGCCTCTTGGGCCAGTATTGATATAAATTGCATTGCGCCTCTTGGGCCAATATTGATATAAATTGCATAGCGCCTCTTGGGGCAGTATTGATATAAATTGCATAGCGCCTCTTGGGCCAATATTGATATAAATTGCATTGCGCCTCTTGGACCAATATTGATATAAATTGCTTTGCGCCTCTTGGGCCAGTATTGATATAAATTGCTTTGCGCCTCTTCGGCCAGTATTGATGTAAATTGCATAGCTCAACTAACTCACGCCCAGTATGTCCTCCTCGCTCCTCCTCACCTGCATACTGAGTGCGATACTAACCCTCACAAACACACCATGCATAGGCAACCGAGAACCTCACTTCCACTACCTAATTACACAGAGTCACCCGTCTACGATGGACCTCTTGCCTACACCTGCACATGCATTAAAAATCACGGCGCTGACTCCCAACACGAGCTTCAGTCTAGACAGACTCAGAGCCCGCACCGCTCCCATCCAATACCAGGCCACCACTGTACACACATCTCACAGAAATGGCAGACTTAGCTCACGCACCACAAAAGTTAGCACACCCTACCATTGAAAGAACTCTACCTCGCGCCAAAGCAGCAAGTCCACATAGTCCACACCTAGCAGCAACCAGTGCTCTCCTTCTACCGCTACACCTAAACTAAACTCTCATACCTTAGGCCCTAAGAACTCTTGCCATATTTCTTACAAGTGCGCAATAATCAATGTAAGATCCCTCAATGCCCACGCCATAGAAGTATTTAACCTATTAACCACCCATGATCTAGACATGCTAGCCATTACCGAGACATGGCTTCACGAATCGTCCGGCCCAGCCATAGCACTAGCCCTACCCCTGGGGTCTGCTATCATCAGATAAGACAGAATTGCTAACACAGGAGGGGGGTTGCCCTTATCCATAAAGAAACCCTATCTATCAGAACCCTACCCCACCAAGAGGAAGGAAATGTTGACATTCTATCAATCAAGCTAGCACTCTCGCCTAACAACACTATAAACATTCACACAATATACCGTCCACCTGGCACCTCTACCATCTTCCAAGGTCAAGTCAATCACCTCCTAGGAAACAAAATAAAAAAATCTACTAAATCACTCCTTATAGGAGATCTTAACTAAGGACTCAACGACCCTAAAAATAAAGCTGCGCTATCCCTAGCCAAAGACCTCCATAACTTAGGCTTCTCTCAAAAAATCACAGCACCCACACACGCTAAAGGACGCACCTTAGACTGGATTTCAGACCACAACTGCAACCTAGCAATCACCGCCAACACCAGCCTCCCGTGGACAGACCACAACCTCATTCTATTCGATATCCCCGTCACCAGGAGCACTAAAGTGCCCACTATAGCAGCAGCAACCTTAGCTAGAAGCACCAAAAAACTCATGGCAGCCAATATCAGCACACTTCTTAATGTGCCTTGCCTAAAGCCCCCTTTCTCGCCAGACCCCACTATTCTCGCTGAAGTATTCAAAGATTCTATTACAGCACCGCGGTCCCCTTAGAAAACAAAAAAGAGAAAAAATCCTTCCACTCCAACTCCTGGTTCTCAGAGGATCTCCAATCACTGCGTACCGACAAACGACAAACGTCAAGCACTAAAAAATTGGCAACGTAAACCCTGTGATAACACAAAAGAGATATTCAAAGCCATAGCCAAAAAATACAAAGATGCCATCTTCCTTGCTAAATCCGAAGCCTACAACCACCGCATCACAGCTACTAACTCCCAATCTAAAGAACTCTTCAGTATCTTTAAAGGACTAACCGTACCACCAACGTGCCCTGATGAGATCATCAAAGACGAGGCATGGTGCACAGGCATACAATCAGCCATGCTAGCAAAAATAAACCTCCTCCAAAAAAAGATATCCCACCACTACAACACTCTACCCAAGCAAAGTACACAAGTACAGACGAAACCTAGTGTCAAAACCAGCAACCTACCCAAATTCACTTTCACAGAAATTTCCAAAACCGAAGTCATTAACATCCTCAAACACCTTAAACCCTCACAATGTAAAGGTGACGTATGCCCTCCTAAAATCATCAAAGACTTTGCAGAGCAGCTTGCCCCTCTCATCACAGCATTCATCAATGCCTCATTCAAGTCGGGCATAGTTCCAGACAGCCTCAAAGAGGCTTGGGTGCGCCCCCTCCTAAAAAAGCCTACTCTAGACCCCGCTAACCCCAATAACTACCGACCCATAACCACAGTTCCATTCCTGCCAAATTTACTTGACAAGGCTGCTCACATACAGATCCAGCTATACCTTGAATCAAATGCAATCCTAGGTAAAAGACAATCTGGGTTCCGTAAGGGTCACGGAACTGAAACCACCCTTCTAGACCTTAAAAACGAAATCGCGAACATCTTGGACAAAGGTAAGCCTGCACTCCTCCTTCTCCTCGACCTCTGAGCAGCATTTGATCTAGTAGATCACACCACACTCACCAGCCACTTGACGCATGCAGCACACCTCTCCAAGGACGCTGCATCCTGGGTAACCTCCTTCCTACAAGGCAGAGCTATGAAAGTGTTCTCCAAAACAGCTCATGCAGCTCCTTCCATCATTCACTGTGGGGTTCCACAAGGCTCCTTTACTGCCCCCACTCTATATAACCTTTTTACCAAGCCCCTCTTTGACAAGTTAGACGCAATGGGGATCACCTACACTAATTACGCCGATGACACGCAGATACTCCTTCCCTTTACAGGTAACTATCAACAAGACTCCACTTCCCTTCAACTAATCTACTCCACCATACAAGCCTGGATGGCTACCAACGGCCTTTGCTTGAATGGGGACAAAACCGAAATCCTCATCCTTGGTCAGAAACACACCCTCTCCAACCTCGACCCATTGTACATCAACTTCAACATAGACAACTGCATCATCCCAGTCTTATCCTCAGTCAAAACGCATAGACGCCACTGTATTGATGGTTAAACAAGTTAACGCCATAGTCTCAGCCTCTGCGCTAAGCACTAAACTCATCAACGCAATGAAACGCTTCCTAACAAAAGATAACTGCCTGTCCATCGCGAGAGCCACCATAGCAGCTAAATTGGATTACTGTAATGCTCTCCTAGCTGGAACCTCCAAGAATAACCTATCCAAGCTCCAAACCACTCAAAACAACGCTCTCAGAGCAGCCCTCAGCATACCTAAAAGAGAACACATCACCCAAGCAAGGAAGACAGTCCATTGGCTCCCAGTCAAGGATAGGATTGCCTTCAAAATTCTCACCCCCACGCATAAATGCATCAACCACACAGCACCATCCTACCTATCCGACACCCTGTACAGAACTCAATCCACAAGACCAATCAGATCTACATACACCAACCTACTCACCATACCATGCATCGATAGAACTAAGGCGGGAGGTATAGGCTTCCCTTACCTTGCACCCAAGCTCTGGAATGCACTGCCCACCAACCTCAGAGCTGAAACATCTCTCCTCTCATTCCGTAAACAACTCAAAACTGCCCTCTTCAACTAACATGCTCACCGTACCTCTTTCATGCTCAATAAATGTTTGTCACTAATGCATAATCATGGCCCATTGTAACCACGGGCACTAACTTGCATGTAACTAAGTCTAAGAAACACTGTAACAAGCGCCACGATGCCTTCCGTCTGCTCTGCGCTCAACAAATGAGAATAAATAAATAAATAACATATTAGGACGTGACTTAATAACAAATCTTAACATGACAATAACCTATAATGACAAGGGGATACTATGTTAAACTCTAGGGATGCATTACATGAATATAGAGAATGTATATATCACAACCCTGGAGTATCTCACAACTCCTTGCTTGCCACAGAAGCCAATTGTAGTTGACCCCTCCACCTTGGCTGGCATGGGCTCCTGATTCTAGTTAACAGGTAACCTTAAGGCAGCCAATGGGGGGGAAGAGGGCTAGGGAGAAGTTGTGAATAGGGAAGGGAGTGTTAGTGTAACCGGATAAAGGTTAAGGGTTTTGCATAATGGATGGATAGTGGGGAGTAAGCAAAGGCACATACGACATTAATCATGAGAAAACCACGGTAGCCTATTGCTGTCCTGCCCTTCTAGCTCCTAGACACTCTCTCCTACTCAACAGGGCACACTCGTTCTTGATTAGGACTATGCTGTCATGGAATTGCTTACATTCATATCTTAGCTTGTAAGCGACTAACAGAAGCACCCAGGGAAACTTGGACAAACAATTACACAATATAGGTACAAGACAAATGAGCGTAACTTTTAATGTGGGTGCTTGCAGAACAACATGAACACATGATATCGAAATTGTGTTTGCCAGGGCAATTATTTCCAGTGTTTCAGTGTAGAACATGCAGTGAAGTGGGAGAACCCGCGGTCTGAGCAGCAGTCTTCCCTCACGCCGCAAGGGAAATTAGCCAATGTCTCCTCCTCTTCTCCCTCATTCCTTGCAGCGACTCCACATCTCCTACCTCCTCGAAGCTCCTCACCCCGCTCTCCTCAGACCCATGCCTGCAAATGCCAAAATCACCAACACGCATCAGGGGCCGGGGAGGGGCTTTATAACAATGACTTTGTGTGCATGCGCGCACCAACCGCCCATTATGTTCATGGGAAATGTATTTTCCTGGCCTTCGCTGCCCACAAATGGAGCCTCCAGGCTCCTGCAGCATCATGCCCAGCCACCACTCCTCATTTCCTCACAGTATACTAGCATTTACAGGCCGTAATGCATTACAAGGTGTACCTTTAGACCCAGAAGTATTTTTGAATGGAATAAATATTTTGTTGATATGGCTTCCTGGATTGATAGGTAAAATACTGATAATACCCAACACATTTTTGTTTATACCCCAAATACCTATGGATGATGAGGAAGGACAGGTTGTTCCCATAGTACTAGTGGCAGCAGTAGTAAGAGAAGAAAGGGTGGTTATTCATGGAACAGATGATGAAGGAAGACAACGGGGAACAGAAATAGCTTGGGACGAAGAGTGTAGACTAACAGACTTAACAGATGAAGAGTTGTTTAGAGATGAGCATTCAGATGATGAATTAGTATTTTTCATAAGCCTTAGATATTGGATACAAGTTGAGAATAGGTAAATATCACAGAGAATTCCATTGGTACAAAAGAAACCAGAATTGTTCCAAGAAGATTTAGAAATGTCGCAAGCATCTTATGGACCAACAGTCCATATGACATGGATCTATTGAGCAGAGCACCAATTGTTAAAATTAAGGTTAAGCCAGTAACAATTTTACCATGATCAAAACAATACCCCATGTCTAGAGAAGCAGATGAAGGTATATTTGAAACTGTTTCCGTTTTATTGCAGCAGGGAATACTAGTACCATCAGGCTCCACATGTAACACGTATGTGTAACCAGTAAAGAAATCAATGGGGGGGGGGGGTTGTGGAGATTTATTCAGGATCTACGCCCCTAAAAAAATATTGTTGAAGCAGAGTTTCCTCTGGATCTGAATCCAGCTCGCTATTATGTAACATCTCAGCTAAAGCCAAATATTTGATAGTAGTAGATTTGAAAAAAAAACGCTTTCTTTTCAATTCCCCTTCATAAGGACTCCCAAGATTTGACCTCATTTTTGTATAGAATTCCATCGTGGAAACATACAGGATTATCTCAGGGGTACTTTCAGTCCCCATCAAAATTTAATAGGGCTCTTCAGATGGACCTAGGTAATACACAACTTGAAAGTACAATCGTTCAGTACGTAGATGACACATTCATGTGCAGCAAGACAGAAGAAAAATGCAGAAAAGATTCACTCCAGTTAGTGACAGTGTTAGCAGAAAAATGATACAAAGTGGACAAAGAAAAACTACAGTATTTTCAGAAATAAAGTCCTGTATATAGGGCAATTACTCTCTCAAGAAGGAAGACAAGTGACACCTGAGAAAGCAGAAGCAATCATGAAAACTCTAAGATCCAAGACAGCGTGGGAAATGCAGCAATTATTAGGTCTATGTAATTATTGTAGGGTCTGGGTTTTTGGTTATATTGTACCACTTCTGAAAGGACTTAAAGAAGCACAAATAGGTAAAAGTGAGATAATATGGACAGACCAAATGACAGAAGGATTGGAAGAGATACAATAGGCAATTTGCACAGCCCATGTGTTAGGGATTCCAGATTACAAAAAGGAATTGTATTTATTTTCACATTCAAAGGGAGTGGTAATGACAGCAGTCTGCACGGAGAAGACAGCATTAGGACATGTACATAAACCATTGACTTATTACAGTGGGATTTTAGACCCAGTAATGAGAGGGCAATACACTTGTGAACAAGCATTAGCTGCTGCTACTTTTGCAATCGAAAAAGCTGAAAGTATTACGGTGGGGTGCTCAATGATGTTATTAGTCAAGAATTCCCTATTTGCCATTTTGGATAAACCCAAGAATATGTTGACTTCAAATAGAGCTTCAGGATACAAGGTGATCATTTCAAACCCAGTGATTAAAATTGTTAGATGCAGAGAAGTGATTCCAGCGACATTCATAGCAGAACCATTAGAGAACGTGTATTATGTGATTGATTGTACAACATATACTGAGTTTTATGACGATATTCACCATATTAAAGAAAACGCTCTAGGAGGTAATGGTAATGTGTTATTTTTGTAGGGGAGAAATTCTATTCCCTGATCGCTCTCCAAAAACTGACAAAATGATAGGCTGTAGAATTAGTGGTACTTATCGCTGCACTTCAGAGATATGAGGATGAGGAAGTAACTGCGTACTCTTTCTCTGTCTGTGTGATGTCAACTGTTTGTGTAGGGTTGTCATGTTAAAAAAGGAGGGGGTTCCTCTGGGCAGACAGCACAAAAGTGCAACAGATGCCATTATTGTCAAACGTATTAGGTACTAAAGCTCCCATTGGCTATCACTGTGGTGAAGTGTGCATCCTTTACTAAGAAGGCAGACATGATTGCTCGTGGTAACATAGTTGAAGCAAAAAGAGCAGCATACTTTCCTAACATTTCTAATTTTGAAGTAGAATGTCTTAAACAAATGTCAGAATGTTTCATGGTGATGAAACAAGGCTTTAGTATGTTATCCATTGTACAGTTAATTGAGCTGCACAGGAGGAATACGATTTCTGTAAAAAGACAGGGGTGTTATTCATCCCCTACAGAGGCTATATAGAGACAAGATAGTACTGAAAAGACAGTTATACCTCTAGCCCTATTGAGAGTTGAGCTGAATCAGCTTCAATATCCGGTGCAAACAACCAGATAGAATTGTGCTGCCATAATCTCAGAAGACTGTTTTTTGCCAAATTTATTAGAACATGTTGCACAGTTCGTTGTGAATTGAATTGTCTGCCAGAAATTCACACCCAGGTATACCATGCGAACAGTGAGAGTAGCCATACCCCACCCCAATAGTCCTTTTCAGCATCTATATATAGATTATATGGATATGTTGCAAACTTGCAATGGCTAAAGATAAATGCTAGTAGTAGTGTGACCTTTTCCCGACCATGCATGCACCCTGAAGCCACACGTGCTGCCAAATTTTCCGTATTTGAGATGGGGTGTATGGGAAGCCCTGCGGTCTAATAATGGGTCACATTTTGTGCATGAGATGTTTGAACAAATAACTGTTTTATTAGGCATAAAGCATACATTTTCATCTGCTTATCACGCCCCAAAGAATGGTATTTGTGAGAGTTTAAACAAACGCCTTAAAGAGAGGATAGCTAAGATAAAGATGACTTTGAAGAAGGGATGACTACATAGCCTAGTCCTTGACTACATCGCCTAGTCCTTGCTCTATTCACTTTGAGAAACCAACCTGGCTCAGATCACCACTTGATTCCTCATGTGTTGGAGACAGGACGCTGCATGAGAGCCCCCCTTGCTCCTCTCACTCGAATATAAATGGATGCCTTTAGTGTAGCAAAAACATTAGGGGATGAGCTGGATGATTATTTGACAAATATGACAGCAAATGTTTCTTTTATTTCCCAACAGATCAAAAATAGGAGGGAAGGGTCAAAGAAAATTGAAGAAGACAAGCAAACTATCAATCTTCTATAACTGTTAAAGCCACCTAGCTTGTATTTTGGGGATCAAATGCTTGTTAAGAGTTTTGTTTGCACTTGGAATAAGCCCTGTTTTAAAGGACTGTATCTAGTAGAGGGGGTCACCCACACTGCCATGAAAATCCAAGGAAGACGGGCTTGGCTGCATCTGAATAATGTAAAGCCTTACAAATGAGAGACCCTTAACCCTCTGGCACCCATTGACAGTGAAGCAAGAGAAGTCCACAATGCAGACCAGATCGGCTACCAAGATCCAACAAGAATCATCAAGATATAAACAACTCAAAACTTTGATTATTCCCAAGTTTAAAGGGAAACAGATAAACTTGTCAGTGTTCACAGAACTATTCCTGATTGGTTAAAGAGACAATGGGCCTCATTCCGGCTCCGGCAGTAACCGTGCCATGGTACCGGTGGGTTGCTGCCAGACCTGCTAATATTTAACAGCGCCTGACTTCCAGGTAACACTGGGGGATTAGATCCCCGGTGGCCTGGAAAGTCAGGTGCTGGTATGGGAGTGGGGACTACGGAAGCACCAGCACCGTTGTTAACGTATCGGTGCTTCCGTATTGGTCTGCCTACCGTGTCTGCCATGCCTGGCAGGGTCAGACCTGTCGGGCACAGCGGCTCCAGCAGGCAAACCTGTAGAATGCTGGACTGGAAACAGCGTGCCGGTAAGCTTACCGGCACTGTTGTTTCCGGACTGGCATGCTTACATAAAGCCCAATGT
The DNA here is from genome assembly GCF_040938575.1 of Ambystoma mexicanum. Lineage (NCBI taxonomy): Eukaryota > Metazoa > Chordata > Amphibia > Caudata > Ambystomatidae > Ambystoma > Ambystoma mexicanum. The sequence goes on along the minus strand of NC_090932.1, from coordinate 285,501,454 downwards.
TTTGAAGCCAAAAAAGGAAGAAGAGCACATGACACTTTATGTTGCCTATAATGTTGCACACATTTCTGTATGCGGTTTTCACTTATAAACTCAATCCTATCGAGCTCGAGTGAGACAAAACGTTCATATTGTCAACTTTTTTGGAAATACTAAGTTAGCACCTATTATTCACAGGATCGTCATTGCAATAATATTATAATTTCTGTTATAAAAAAAAGTGTGATTATTGTAAAGAATAACAGGAATTACACATTGATAAAAGACAATGGGAATTGTCCAGTTTGTAAAAGACACGTTGCTAGTTAGAGACCAATTAATATGCAAAATGCAGTAAGAGGTATTATTTTGTAATCTTTCTTGTGGCTACGTTTTGTACAATGTTTAGTCTTTATTTCCTTATTCTTATAGCATTTAGCCAAATAATGTTTTACAATACAGATGGACTGCTTAGAAATGAGACAACTGTTTCTATCCCTAACAAAAGCACAAGTGGCATTTTCCCTGATATTTCCAAGCAAATCATCCGATTTAAGAAGGATTGTGAAGAAGATCAAGAGGATATAAACACATACCTTGATAACTCACCCCATTTAAAGAATAACATGTGCTATCTGCACAAGCTGGTAGTGGGGAGAAGATCAGATGAGAGCTGCTATGTATGTTCTCTCATCCCTTCTGCCATGAGCACAGCCAGAAAATGTATAGCAAGAGATACACATGATGCAAAGTGGAAATTGTATGAATAAAAATGGGCATCCCTGCGATGGATGTCAAAGAAAACATTCCCTTATGAAGATGCTTACATCAAAACAGAGATTATAACAGAACTGAGTTGGAAAAGCAGAATGATTCTGTACTCATTCAGTGGTCAGACTGGAGAACAGGTGAGGATTGTTGAACAAAAAAGACTGGATTGTGCAGACACATGTGAAACACCAGGATTGCCAGGATGCTGGTCGAGTACTCAGCTATTGGTATATGGACACAAAGCCACCAGTACAGCATGGGCAGAAGGAATGGTGGGATGCAGTGCCCACTTATTGATGACAGCACCAGTGAAGATGCGAATAATGAATGATGAATGCCTTAAGGAATGGGTCAAGTATTCAAAATTATTAACATGGGTTGAAAATGAAGCAGGATATGTATCTATACTGCTGATGAAGACTGCAACACTGTGTTTCAGAAACATTGGTCTGACCAAAGTTGGAGAAAATAAAGGATGCAAGCAAATAATTGATGTACTAGGAATGAAAGGAGCAACTGCTTTGCTGATGGACCACTATTGGGCCTGTGGATCCAAAGCTTATATGAAGGTACTGTGAGATTGGCATCATGCAAGGAGAAACAGACAGCAGATTCAATGTATGAAATGTATTTTGTATTTGTATTAATTTATATTTTATATAGCGCCTTAAGCCAAGGTGCTGCAGAGAGCAAAAACGGTTAAAATAAATGGGTAAACATAACTAATAAGAAAACAATCAATCAATCAGGCATGTTGGAGACAATTGGCCCTCATTACAACCCTGGCGGTAAGTGAAAAACGATGCCGTAAAGGATTACTGGCATCGCTTACCGCTAGGTCCGATTATGACCCGAGAACGTGCAATTAGCGGCACCGTAGTTAACGGTGCCGCAAACAGCACCAAGCACGCGGGCACGCAACCTCCCATGCCGTAAATACCGGCATGGCGCAAAGTGGGGAATATCACGAGTCAAGCGGACATGCTCTTAACGCCCTTGCGTAGGCCGTAAAATACCTTACCGCCATGGTGCTAATACCGCCATCGCGGACCAACCGTAAATGGCCATGTGCAGTGTTCCCAGCTGCCACAGCTGCACACAATCAGCACAGGTGGAGGCAATACAGACTGGCCAAGTACAAAAGGAGCACACCCCACCCCTTCCCACACCCAGTCACACTCCACAATGATTCCAATACGATTAGCAATGTTGGGGCTGGAGGACCTGATTGCAATGGAAGTGCTACAGCAACAACAACAACAACAACTACAACAACAGGCAGCACAGAGGAGACGCAGGAGGAGAAGGATGGCAAGGCAGGGCCAGCAAGCCCCACCAGCACAGCCAGTGCCACCACGCAGGCAGCCCCCAATCCCACGCATCAGAGCCAGTCCATTCAACCTCACTGCTGAGCAGATCCATACCCTGTACCGTTTGGACCCGGACACCATCACACCATCGTGGACATGATACACAACGACATCGTCAGCATGATTGAAACACCCAACGCCACCCCCCCTACTGAAGGTAGTGTCCGTGCTCCACTTCCTGGCCACAGGCACCTACCAGCACACAGTGGGGCACTTGCATGGCATTTCACAACCATTATTCTCACGTACGCTGAACCAAGTGCTGAATGCCCTCATCAAGCACACAGATGACCACATTTTCTTACCACGGTCTGCCCAGGCGATCACAAACACCAAAGTGGGTTTCCATGCACTGGCCGGCATACCTGGTTGCATTGGTGCCATTGACTGCACCCATGTGGAATTGGTGGTCCCACATGCCATGGAGGTAGCGTACCACAACCGTAAACTATACCACTCAATCAACGTACAAATGGTATGTGACTCGAACAGGATCATCACACATTGTTGTGCCCGATTCCCTGGATCAACCGATGATTCAATGGTCCTGCGTAACTCCACAATAGCACGCTACATGGAGTGACATGCAGGGCCAAGATCCTGGCTACTCGGTGAGTCTCATGTCATGGCCATGGAAATGTGAAGTGGGTAGGTGATTGACGTACCAATGCATACTTTACCTGGCTGACATGGGGGGGATGCATACTTTACCTGGCTGACATGGGGGGGAGAGATGCATACTTTACCTAGCTGACATGGGGGGGGGGGAGATGCATACTTTACCTGGCTGACATGGGGGGGAGGGGGAGATGCATACTTTACCTGGCTGCGAGTACCAGAGGTAATGGAGCCAGCTCATACCCTAAAGCAGCCCAGACTTTAGCTGACACCTGACCACATAATGCCAGATGTAAGCAGCCCTACCATGTGAATGAAGATGTGTCCCAACCATGACACAACCATCTGCATGTGCACTGTACCTAATCAGACCGCATCCACCTCAACGAAATGCACCCACATGCAATGACTTCAGCCAATACACGGCACCAAACACCATCAACTGAAATGCCAGTCCCCCATAACTGCGCACAAAGGAGTCACATGACGGACATAGACATCAATACACCACTACAATGTCACAGAGGCCCAAATAAATTGCATAACAACATTGGTAGTGCTCAGTGAGGTCATCATGAGTCTGACAGCTATGGTTTCATGATGAGAGCATTGATATCACTGGACATCTGCCAGATCACCAAAACAACTGCTAAGGACTAACACAGTGGATGGGCACTCACAAGGTACTGTACCCCCCTTGCATGCACTGGTTGATGGCATGCAAAACAGTCCATAAGAGGAATACACCTATAGCGGTCACATTGTGTGACTCCATTCGTGTATGGAAATGGGGTTCAAAGTAAGAGATGAATGCATGCCATGGTGTCACGTCATGATTTGAAATCTCATGTCATGACTGACACATACATTGTTGCCCACATACAGGTGATGCAGGCTATCCCTTGAAGAGGTGTCTCCTTACCCAAGTCCGGAACCCACAGAACCGCACGAGGAGGACTTTAATCGTGCACATACACGGAGCCGTGTGGTGATTGAGCAGACATTTGGCCTCTTGAAGGCACAGTTTCGCTGCCTCAGCAGGTCTGGTGGGGTACTCCTGTACCACCATGAGAAGTTGGCAAAGATCGTCATGGCATGTGTAATGCTACACAATATGTGCATCAGACGGAATGTGACCCTACCCCCTGATGCTGAACTGCAACCACCTGACGATGAGGATGAGGAGGGTGGGGATGGGGCAGCACCTCAGAGAGGAAGCGATGCACAGGAGGGACGTGCAATCCGTCAGACTCTCATTAACCAATGTTTCTAGCATACATGGACGGTGGGTGTCACATGGAGATGGCAGTTGGGGCACTGTGTGTGTCTGGGACATGCACACTGTGGACTGTTCACCAATAAAGCACACATACACAATGAGCAATGTCCACACATGTGATTTGTGCATAACCAAAAAGTGTATTGAATTTGTGATTTGAATGAACACACCCAATCCCCCCTCCCCCTCAACTCCCCACCACACCCCATCCCCCATCCCCCCTCAACTCCCCAACACACCCAATCCCCCCTCCCCCCTCAACTCCCCAACACACCCCATCCCCCCTCCCCCATCAACTCCCCACAAAAGTGTGTGGATGCCTGTGGTCAAGTGCATCATGTGGGATTGTTCCACTGGGCGGCCTCTAATGGCACCCCCCTCTCCCGGCACCCGGGGCACCCCTGCCTGTACTCCGCAGGTTCCTGGCCGATCTGCGGACGGGGCTGGATGGGGCAGAACTGGAAGCCAAGGAGGTACTTGGCTGCTCACAAGGACGCATGTCCCTCATAGTTTGAACAAGCCCCGAGAGCACGTGCCACAACGTGGCTAATTCTGCACAGATATCCTTGTAAGAGGATTCTATGGCTGCCTTCACAGTTTCTGCACATTGTTGCATTTCCTCCCTTGCACTTGCACATTCGGCCACATGCTGATTCAAGAGTGAGGACATTTGCTGTTGGCGCGTGATGATTTGTTCCATCGACTCCTGTTTTTTTTGGTATAAGGATAATGCCAGTGGCGTGTCCATTGTGCTGCTCCCCTCCTGCACATCTTCCACTGGGCATGGAGTGGCTGGCCAGGAGCTATCAGGGGATTGCCCCTGTATGCCATCACCATGCTGGCTGCATGGGGACAGGTAGGGGGAATGAAGGTGGGCAGTGGGGGGACACAAAACAACATCAGCATCCCCTACATCATTGTCCGAGCTAGCTGCGGTGGCAGCAGTCTCACCAATCGTGCTGCTTCCTGCAGACCCAGTGCCTTCAGTCGGCACCACTTGGTGGATGTTTGTTGCTGGTGGAACTGTGGTGTTTGACTTGGTGCACATCTGTGCCCTGGCCTGTGTTGTGCTCGTAGATTTCGGCTGCTGTGGGGGTGTGGTTTTTGCATCAGAGGTGGAGGGTTGGTGTGTTGGGACATCGGGCCTGGCCTTCTTGGCAGGTGTGGTGGCAGTGTCTTCGTCAGCACTGTCCGAATGAGAGCCTGTGGTGGTCCAAAGGAGGGAAAGGGTTAGTGATGGGTCTGCGGACATTGAGCAGGCATTGTAATGACTGCATTCATTTCGATTACTAGATGGTGCACAATGGAGGCCGTGACGTACAGGTTGTCTCCCTTTAAGGTGGTAGAAGCATAGAGGCATGTGGGTGCCTAAAGTAAGGGTGTGCATACTGCATGTGTATAAGGTGGAGGTCAGAACTGCCTGTAGGCAGACTTCTGCTAATGTGTCGCATTAACCCTGTCAGGCATCATTGCACTTCCCAAAAATCTGGACTTCAGTGAGTTTGGCATGGCTGGATTTAAGGCACCTACCTGCGTCACCTGATGTCGGGGCTCCTCTCTCCATTTCTCCGATCCCCTCTATGCTCTCTGTGGCAATGGTTGCGGCACATATCTCCTACCACGGCTGCATTTTGATTGGTGACTCTGCTCCTCCACCAGTTGCCATGCCCAGGTTTCTGTCTGCAGACAGTATACTCCTTACCCAGAGCCGTGGATCTTCCCACCTTTACCTGCACGGTCTTGCATTGCGGGGTGTTGTGCCAACTGCACTGACCCTCTGTGCTACTATGGCCCATATGGCCTTCTTTCGTGCTATCGCCGGTCTCGTCATCTCTGTCGAGAATACTACGTCGGCATGTTCTTGTAGTGTTTCAGCCAACATGTTAAGCTCCTCCCGAGAGAAGCACTCCTGCCGCAGTCGATCACCACTTTTTTTCATAACTTTAGGCATTGTGAGTATTGATGGATGTAGCTGAAGGTTTGTAGAGAATGCGGGGGTCAGGTGTCCACTGGTTGAGGAGGATGGCAATGGATTGTGTTTTTCAAGATGGCCGCCGTGCTCTTTCCCGTTCCTGTGCAGTGACGCAACTTCCGGATCCGCTTATTTGCGGTCACCGTTAATGGCGGTTCCCGCTATTAGCGGTGATCGCTGATATCGATGGCTAGGGTGGCGGACGTGCTATTTGCACTGCATACGATGCCGGTAAGTGGTGTGTTTTGGACGTTACCGCCATGGCGGTGATTACATTACCGGCATGGCGCAATGCTCATGCCCGAGAAGTCGTAATGTGCTGCTATTAGCGGTATATGACCAGCACAGACATGTTAATTGCGCCATGCCGGTAATGTCCGTTACTTACCGCCAGGGTCGTAATGAGACTTCAAAGACTTACAGAATAGAGAATAGACAGAAATAGGACAAAGAGTGTAAGGAAGGGTGCTCCAGTGCAGAGGAGCTTAAAGAGTGAAGCTACTAAAGTGAGATAAAGAGCATGGAGGGAGAGGTGCCACCAAGAGAAACTGGGAAGAGGAGCAGAGAGAACAAGAGGGGGTATAGAAGGATATTAAGACTGAAAGATAGTCAGGAGCAGGTTCATAGAGCGACTTGAAGATGAGGCATAAAAAATTACATTTGAGTTGAGAGTGAAAAGATAACCAGCCAATAGTAGCGGGAAAAGATGAGATAAAATCCCAGAAGAAAAGAAGACAAAGGAGATGGATAGATGGTTAATGACAGATTTTAGGGGGGCAAGATGAGAAGTTGGAGGCCCAAAGAGAGCAGAGGAGCAGTAGAAGAGTCCGGAGGAAATCACAGAAGAAATCAATAGTTTTGAAGCTTGAAAGGTAAGAAATGGGCAAGCTTTACAGGTATTGTGTAGATGAAAATGGCAAGCGTGCAATGTTAGAGAAATATGGTGATAGAAGGATAGACTAGAGTCGAGATAGAGCCCCAGATTGAGAGCCGTAAGAGAGATTGGAAGCTGCAATGGGGAAAGGAAATAAAGGATGGAGGGAGAGAAGGGGGAAGAGTGTTAGCAGGGAAACAAAGAACCTCTGTTTCCCTAGCATTAAGTGTGAGATAGTGAAAAGACATCCAAGATTTAATTGCTGAAAGACAAGCAGAAATAGTGTGGTGAATCTCAGAGGAAAAAGAAGAAAAGGCAAGAAACAGCTGAGTATCATCAGCATAAAAGAAGTGCAAGAGACCAAAGAAGGTGTACAGAGAAAAAAGAAAAGGGCACAGAACAGACCCTTGCTGAATGCCATGCGTGAGTAAAAAGGATTTAGATGATTTGTCAGCCCATGAAAACAGAGAAGGGTCTTTGAGATTGGGATGCTTGAAACCAGAAAAGGACCGAAACTGTGAAACTAAATGAGGCAAAGGACGTCAAAAGAAGGGAGTGGTCAATGGTGTCGAGAAATAGGGTAGCAGGGAGATAGGATGAAAATCTGAGACGAGTAATGGGTCAGTGGTAGGTTTCTTTAAAATTGGAATGATGGAAGCATGCTTAAATGACGAGGGAAAAGTTGAGGTTGAAAGACAGATATTAAAGAAAGAAGTGAAAAAAGATACCAAAGAAGGGCAGACAGAAAATGAGTGCAGAAGGAATTGGTTTGGTGGGTGAAGCAGTCGAGTGAGCTTTAGCCAATAGAAGAGAAGTGTCAGCATTAGATATTGGTTGAAAACTGGAAATAGAGGCAGAGGAATCAGGAGTGAAAGAAGTTGTAGATACAGGTGAGATGGAAGCTTCAATGTCAGAATGAAGGGAAGTTTCTTTAGAGGAGACAAATTGAGCGACGTCGCAGCCTGAAAGAGTAGAACTAGCAGAAAAGTCAGGAGTGGGAGGGGATAGAAGACGAGAAAGAATTTGGAAGAAACGCCTAAGCTGGGCAGACCGAGAATGCAGGAGATCCGAAAGATATAGGTGCTTAGCAGAGAGCAAGAGGTCATCATAAAGAGCATGACAGGTAAAATAAGAAGAGAAATCTGCCCTGGAGTTGGTCTTGAGCCAGCATCTTTCAAAACGAAGGAGAAACGGTGCATGGAGAAAGAATTAGGAGATAGCCATGGTTGAGAAGGGTTATTAGTGGCACAGAAGGGGGATAGGGGTAAAGTGAATCAAGAGAGGAAGGGAGAGACAAAGAGAAGGTAGAGGCAGCCTCATCAGCTGGTAGGGTTGCAAAAGAGCGGTGTGGAGGGAGAGCAGAAATACAAGTAGAAGTAAAAAGTGAAGAGATGAAGTTACATTAATCACATCGATAGAACAGTGACGCGGAAAGGAAATAGAGGGACGTGAAGAAACCTGAGGATCAAGTGACACAGAAAGAAGATAGTGGTCAGAAAGATAAACTGGGAGTGAGGAAACAGTAGAGGCGGAAAAGGAGGAAGATAAGATCAAGACAGGAGCCAGAAATGTGATCTGGAGTGGAAAGATGGTGAAGAAAATAAGAGTCAAGAATTGAGAGAAAAGGGAGAGTGCAGTGTGTCAACAAAGTTGAAGATTGAAGTCACCCAGCAGTATTAGAGGGATGAGAGAAGGAAGAATATGGGAAAGAAGATGATAAATGTCATCGCAAAAGGAGTCTGTGGGGTCAGGAAATCGATAGCTACGCCGGAAAGAAATAGGATAAGGTTTAAAAAAAGAATGAGAATCCAAATGAAAAGTAGGTAGCGAGAGCCAAGTGCGAAGAGATAAGTGAAAAAGAATATGGATGAAGAATGCCAATACCCCCTACCCGAGCAAGTGGACATTGGGTATGACAAAAAGAGGTCTGCTAGGTGGTTAGACAGGCAGCGACAGTGGTGTTGTATGGAGGAATCCATGTTTCTCTGATACAAAGAAAGTGTCGATTGAGTCTTAGAAAGAGATCCAGTACAGCACAGTATTTACTGCAGACAGATCTTGCGTTCCATAATCCAGGGTCAATAACTGCAGCATTGGGAATACATTGAGGGTAGATAAGATTGTCATAGTTTCGAGTGGAGATAAGTCTAGAAGTAGATGGATTGCTTTCTGGAGACATAACAGGAAAGACAGGAAAAAGTAAGAAATATGTTTCCAGCACCAGGGTTGAATAGTTTGCTCAAACAGCTATTTGTAAAAATTGTTGTGCTGCGGTAGGGGAGACAGGTGGAACTGTCATGGCTGGCTGAGATGGAGATTGAGTAGGGCACTTGAAGGCTGGTGAAATAGCTGTAGGTCCATGTCTTATACGTGGAAAGCTGCAGACGCTGAGGGACGATTTTGCCCGACTTCGCCTAGACTTCGCCAAGGGCAGATGTTATATGCCAGTGAGCGGGATGAGAATGAGGCGGGAGGTGTGGCCTCAAGCATTGATAGGCAACGTAGACTCTGGTGTTCGCGCCAGAGGAGTGGACCGGAACAGCAAAGCATGGACTGCACTCCTGTGCAGCAGATGGACCAGGCAATGCTGCGAGCACCCTCACAAACCCGGGCAGATGAAATGACAGATGGAAAGTCCACTTTCCTACAGCCACGGACCTCGTAGACAGCAAGGGCCCACTTTGCCCAACTTCAATAAGAAGGCTTTTATTAAAGAAAATGCAGCATTTAGTTAGGCCTAACTTGCCCTATTCTAGGGTGGTATTTCCCTACCTAAAGAAACTAAGAAAGGTCTATGGGGGTATCACAAGTTGGAAAGGATGCTGGCTGTAAATTAGCTGGAATACTGCCCAATGCACGTAGCTTTACCGACAAGGCTGTAAATCCCCATTTTATTCACAGTCTAAAGGACTCTATGTGGCATTTTCAGCACAGTCACTGTGGCGCAAATTACGCTGTGGTAAATGTGACGAAATTGGGCTCAAAGCTCAGTGTTACCACTACATTTGTACCTCTCCCCCCAACCCATGATGAGGCCCTATGTAATTAGGTTCAACTATAAAGTCTGTCTGTATCCAAAACCTCTGCTTGCCCTCACAATTTAGACAAAACAATGTGTAAGTGTGTCAACCATAAACTAAGCAATGTTCCAAAAGTAAAGTTTGTACCAATGTCCAGCTCAGGCTTATACTTCAGCATCTTTTCCCCAAATATCGACAAGTCAGTCACAATGTTCAATTTACCTTCTGTTGGACTTGAAGTAATACAGTTCCACACTTTTGTAAATTTCAGGATGCCCTTCCCCAAATTCAATATAGTTCCAGGGTTGCACGTCTCATGCTTCTCTTCCCCAAAGTTCAATGTCAAAAGATGTCACAAAAAGAAGTATCTTGAAGCTTTGTTCATTAGACTGTGTTTCAATAATTCTTTACAGCCCAGAGTTCTCTATTGTGGGTGCAGTTTTGGATCACACGATTCACCCATTACATGTCACGCAGCCAGGAACTTCAAGCTCTCTTTGAGTAGTTCAATATTCAGCTAAACCATTGGTTTCCTAAATGCAGATCCACAAATTCACTAAACAGGTGGTTTCTCCAATGCAGATCCACAACAAGCACTCACTCAGCCTTTACTTTAACTCTGCATTTCGAATCCTTCATTCAACTTAGTTTCCTATTTTCTTTCATTTCATAGTTAAATCTTAGCAGGTTGGATATTTGTTTTCAGTTTTATATTCAATGCAATAGTCTTTTCCCTTTTTAATAAATGCAACTTAGCTTGTTTCATTCAATTTGTTTTTAATAGGTGCAGTTTTGCTAGTTTCATTTAAATCCGTATTTAATAAATGCAACTTAGCTTGTTTCATTCAGTTTGGTTTTCAATAGGTGCAGCTTTGCTAGTTTCATTTAAATCAGTATTTAATAAATGCAACATTGTTTGTTTCATTCAATTTGATGTTCAAGAAATGCAACTTTGTTTGTTTCGTTCAATGTGGTATTCAATAAAGCCAACTTTGCTTACTGTCGTAGACCGCTATTTAATTTACAGTCCCTTCGAGCACCCGATTGGTTTCAGTCTACCAACACTTTCCACGATCCGGCAGCTCCTCTGGGTGGCTTCTCTCCAAGCGGAAAAGACTGTTTGCTGGGTACTTCATTCAGCACACACTAGCTCTCGTGTGTAGCTCTGCCTCCGCTCCATGGTAGTGCCTGCTGCCTGCCATCTCTTCTGCAGGTTCTCCATCCTGCAAAGTCCCACCAGCATGACTCCTGGGATCCTGGTCGGTGTCTCAGCATCTCAGCTTCTCAAACTCCTGCATGGCTCATTCTGCTGTGTCTCATGCTTTACCAACTGCACCTTTCTTCTTGTGCTTCTGCAGCCCACCTCATATACACCTGTGGTCCGTTAATGGGCTGCAGGTGTATTCAATTGATTAAGGCTGCCCGACTCTGATTATAAGGACATTCCTGACCTCCATGCATCTTCTTTGTCCAAGTACCAAAATGGTGAGTTTAAGTGGTGTCCATTACTCTCAGTAGCTTCTCCTTCATATCAGTACTAGAGTGGGGAAAATGTCTAATGTACATAACCCTCAGTTGTTTCTTCTTCATCTCAGTAATGTTGGGTACCCCAAGAGAGGAATAAAGAGGAACTGCCTTATAATGGCCCATAAAGGTTTGGGGAGGGTTTGGTAGGTTGCTCCTAGAATAAGGGGATACTGTTTGTCCCAAGGTATCTAATCCCCATTCCTTCTCCTCCTCTTTCTAACACATCTGCGAAGATACTATATCATGCCCTTCTTAGAGACCAGGGAACATGGTGAACAATATAACCACTTCTAGGATAGGGGTTCCATCCTGAAAGGAGGATGTGGAATACTGTGTCCTACCTAAGGGCATCCCACTTCCAATCCCCAAATACCCTCCATGCAGGTGGTCCTCCCTCACTTGTCCACCTCCAGGTGCAGAATCCAAAAATGATGGCCTTTCCCTGGCCACCTGTATAGAAGATCGAAGGGGAGTTTCTTAGTTTTCTCACACTACGTAAACATTGGGGAGGAATATGTTTTATACTGATAATACATGTTCCTGTGATGGTGATCTTTGAAAATGATCTCCATGTCGACAATTTTCCAAAAATGGATGCACATCAAAGATCGCTTAACATCATCTGGCAGAAGAGAAAGAACTATGTTTTGGCAAAATCCATATTAGCTTTCATGACATTCCAGATGAGCATGAATTGTTCAGTAGGATGGCAGTGATATTTACAGCCACATGACATAGAAGAGCTGTAAGCATCAACTCCCCACAAAAGTGTGTGGATGCCTGTGGTCAAGTGCATCATGTGGGATTGTTCCACTGGGCGGCCTCCATTGGCACCCCCCTCTCCCGGCACCCGGGGCACCCCTGCCTGTACTCCGCAGGTTCCTGGCCGATCTGCAGAAGGGGCTGGATGGGCCAGAACTGGCAGCCGATGAGGTACTTGGCTGCTCACAAGGACGCATGTCCCTCATAGTTTAAACAAGCCCCGAGAGCACAGGCCACAATGTGGCTAATTCTGCACAGATATCCTTGGAGGAGGATTCTATGGCTGCCTTCACAGTTTCTGCACATTATTGCATTTCCTCCCTTGCACTTGCACATTCGGCCACATGCTGATTCAAGAGTGAGGACATTTGTTGTTGGCGCGTGATGATTTTTTCCATCGACTCCTGTTTTTTTTGGTATAAGGATAATGCCAGTGGCGTGTCCATTGTTCTGCTCCCCTCCTGCACATCTTCCTCTGGGCATGGAGTGGCTGGCCAAGAGTTATCAGCGGATTGCTGCTGTATGCCATCACCATGCTGGCTGCATGGGGACAGGTAGGGGGAATGAAGTGGGGAAGTGCAAAAAAGTGCCAAGGTGGGAAGGAAAAGGGTGAAGGAGTAAGTGCTAAGGGAAGGCCAGAGGGCAAGTGCCAGGGAAAGCAGGAAATGTAGGGAAGGGGGGAGAGTGGACTGGGTGGGGTGCCTGGAGCCCTGTAGTACTCAGTAGGAATCAGGCAGCCAGTCATTGAGGGAGAAGAAGGTGTTAGCGGGGGAAGGGGAGAGTGAAAGAGGAGGTGAAAAGAAGGGTTTTGAAGAGATTCCAGAATTTAAGGACAACCGGCTGAAGCCTGAGAGGGGTGTGAGACCATTCCAGTGGTGGGCTCCTGTGGAGGAGAGATATCTACCCCACACTCTTTGCTTAGAGAAACATCTGAATTGCAGAGAGTTGGAGCTAGCAGATCCACAGGCTCTAGCTGGGAGGGAGTTGGATGTAGCGGGGTCCCAAGACCCTGAATGCCTTGTTGATGATGCATAAGGTCTTGAATTTGATCTTAGCAGGAACGGGAGCCAGTGGAGACAAATTAGGGCTGGAGAGATGTAGCCCCTGGGCTTGAGGACAAGAACAAATCTTGCAGTCCTATTCTGGATTAGTTGAAGTAGACAAAGGAAGGAAGAAGGAAGATTGAAGAAGAGGCTGTTACAGTAGTCCAGCCTAGAAAGGGCAAGAGCTCTGGAGACATTCAGTTTCTGGGGGAAGGTAAGGAAATGGAGAATACCTCTGAGGAGGTGCACCTGATAGTGGGCCTCCTTGGAAAGGTCCACAATGTTAGGAGAGAATGTGAGAGAGGAATCAAATATGACATCAAGGTTTTTTGCCTCACAGGAGGGTGAGGAGAGAAGACCCATAGAGGGCAGCCAGAGTGTGGGAGGGAAGGTGGAAACTTGGGTCCGAACTAAAAGAATCTCAGGCTTGGTGGCATTAAGGCAGAGATCATTGGCAGCACACCATGACTGAATAGCACTGAAACAGTCATGGATGAGAGAGAAGGAAAAGGAGGAAAAGGGCGGAAGCTTGACGTAGAGCTGCATGTTGTCTGCATAACATTGGAAGTGAGAAGAGAAGGAAGAGATCAAGTGTGCCAAGGAGGCATGGTAGATGTTGAAGAGTCACAGTCAGATGATACAGCCTTGAGGGATACCGTAGGTGGAGAGCGTGATAGGGGAGGAAAAGGGACAAGTTATACCTGGGGAGGTCAGTTGAAGAGGAAGGAGGTGAATCAGTCCAGTGCCAGGCCCATGAGGCCCAGGCATCACAAAGACGGTTTGTCAGGATTGCATAATTGACTGTGTCAAAGGCAGAGGAATGATCCAAGAGGATAAGAACTGATGGAGAGTTGTCATCAAGATTAGAAATCAAGTCATCACAGGTAATCAGTAGAGCAGGTTCCATGCCCCTGGCAGATCTAAAGCCAGATTGATAGTCATGGAGACAGTGAACAGAGTCAGTGTGATGGGTCAGTTGGGAGATGGCCAGTTTCTCCAGGTGTTTGCACAGGAAGGGGGTGATTTAGATAGGGTTATAGTTAGTAGAGATATTTTTAAGTAGTGGATACACACAGCAGTGCTTTAGGGGATGAAGGAAGGAGCCGGTGCCAAAGGAGTGGTTACATAAATCAGCCAGCGAAGGCGCAAGGGAGACAATGTTATCCTTGATAGTTTTGGAAGAGCAGTGGAGTACCTGTTTGAAGAAGACTTTCATAGAGAGGATGAGTCTTCTGACCTCCTCCGGTGTAATGGGGGCAGTACTGAGAGTCAGCAGAGTGATTTTGCATGGAACACAGTAACAGCGCTTGATTCAGCACATAGACGTAGTGACTTAACTGATGACAAACTGTTTTAAGATGACTATTCAGATGATTGGATGATGTTTGACTTTTGCATTGCATATTAGTTGCAAATATAGTATAGAGTGGTTCTCCAGATGATATTGTTGGAGAGGAAGATACCATAATTTGTGTAGGAAGATTTGGCAAATGTGCCAAATTTATTATGGACCAGTGATCCATATGGTGTTGCTTAGGGACAGGAGCATTCAAAATAAAACTAAAAGAAGGTGCTATTGTACCATGAGTAAAACAATTTCCCATGTCCAAAGACGCTGACAATGGTATCTATGAAACGATTTCTGTCTTTGTGCGGCAAGGTTTATAGGTGCCTTCAGAATCACCATGTAACATGGCAGTGTACCCAATAAAAAGGCAAAAGGAGGGTCTTGGCATTTCATACAACATCTACTCCCTCTGAATAACATTGTTGAAGCAGAATTCCCATTAGTGCCAAATCGAGCCACTACATTATGTAATCTATCGCCTATAATCCAGCATTTTACAGTGTTGATTTGAAAAATGCTTTTTTCTCCATTCCTCCACACGAAGATTCACAATATTTGACCGTGTTTACTTTTCATGCAATTAGATTGCAGCCCAGTCACCTCCCACAGGGGAACTGTGAATCCACCTGTGTGTTTAATAGCGTCTTGAAGACAGATTTGGGAAATATGCAAACTGACAGAATGATCAGATAGTACATTGATAAACTGCTAGTATGCAGTGCCACAATGGAAGAGTGCAAGAAAAATTTAGTGAAATTATTGTCAGTACTGACTGAAAAAGGGTACAAAGTGACAAAGAGAAATTGCAATATTTCTAGGAAGAAGTATTGTACTTGGGACAGTTAATATCAAAGGAAGGGAGGAAATTGACACCTGAAAGAGAAGAATCTATTACCAATACAACTTGGCCAAATACAGTAAAAGAATTACAACAGTTTTTAGGACTCTGCAACTATTGTCGGGTATGTGTCTTTGACTACAGCATATATGTTTTGCAACTTTTAGAAGGACTGAAAGACGCACAGAAAGATTAGAGTGAAATTACATGGACATGTGAGATGACATATGCCACTGATTAATTGAAAACAAGCAATAAGTACAGCTCCCAATGTTAGGAATCCGAGTTTATGGAAACAATGTTTTCCTGTTTCCCCATTTAAATGGAGTTTTGATGACGGCTGTCCTCACACAGAAAACTGGGACAGAACCCAATGGCATTTTATAGTGGGATCCTGGATCCAGTAATGAGAGGCTATTATGTATGCGAGCAAGGATTGTCTGCAGAAGATTTTGCCATTGAGAAATCGTCTTACATAACAATGGGCTATTCAGTTACATTATATATCGAACATGATCTTTTTGCAATGTTTTAAAAGCACAAAAGCACATTGACCACCCAGAGAGCATCTGGTTATGAGGTAATAATATTAAAAATTGTTAGGTGCTGTATAGTGAATCCTGCAAAAGGTATAGCAGAAGCAGTATAGTAGGGAGATAATGTACATGATTGTGCTACTTACACCGATTATTATTATGACGTACCTCATGCAACGGAAAATGCCCTGGGGGGGCATAATTCTCTCAGTTGATGGTTCCTCGACGATAGATCTAAGTTCTGGATTAAGAATAAGTGGGACCGTAGAAGTGAAGGCAAAAGAGAATGGAGAGTTTGAGGTGGTGGAAAGTGCAAGATTACCTGCACGTTTTTCAGCATGAGCGGCAGAATTGGTTGCTATGATTTTAGCGCTTGAAGTGCATAGAGATGAGGTGGTAACTGCATATACTGACTCTGCCTACATGATGCAACATTACAGTCAGGTCTGTCACATTGGAGAAGGATGGGCTTCAGGCACTCAGACGGCACACCCGTACTGCATGCGCCACTCTTAGAGAGATTGCTTAAAGCACTTGAATGTCCATTCGCAGTCACTGAAGTGAAGGTGTGCAGTGCACTTAAGAGGTGCAGACTTTATTTCCCACCACAACAAAGCTCCAGATGCAGAGATGAAAAGGGAAGCATATGTCCCAGAGATATTAGACATTACAATTTCCTCAAAAAATACACACAAAACATGGTGATGAAAGAATGTTTTAATACACTTCCAGTAACACAAATTACAGAGCTACAGGAGCGCAAGCCACAAGAGGAGCAGGATTTGTGAAGAAAAGGGGGTGCTTGTTATCGCCCCCACAAAATAGAGTTGGAAACAGGATAATATAGGGAAACATATCATGCCTATTGAGTTGCTCATGGTATCGCTGGACCAGTTACATTAGCAGGCACACACCACAAGGGTATGTCTTGCAGTGACACGTTCGGATGATTGGTTCATCACAAATTTACAGGAGCATGTGTCCAGTTTCATTGTCAACTGTATAGTGTGCCAAAAGTATACTGCTGGTCATACATTAAGAACGGTGCAATACCCTGTCCTACTGGACCATTTTGGCATTTGCATTTCGATTATGTGGATATGCTTAAAAATTATAATGCTACAAATACATGATTGTGGTAGTGTGTTCTTTTTAATGCTGGCTAGAAGCAGAACCATGCACACATCCAGATGCCATATCAGCTGCAAAATTCCTTGTACGAGAGGTATTTCCTAGATAGGGAGTATGTGAAGTGCTACGTTCCGATTACTGACCCCATTTCGTAAATGAAGTGTTTGAGTGGATTACATCTCTATTGGGGATAAGACAGACATTTTCATCTGCTTATCATCTCTAAGCAAATAGGGTGTGTGTGCACCAAAATGGCCTCTTGAAGGAACACACTGCAAAACCAAATGAAACTTTACATTCAAATTGGTTGCATTTCGTTCCCTTGGCTCTTTTTGCCTTACGCAATCAGCCAGACTCTGACCACCACTTGTTACCCCATGAGCTGGTGACAGGATGAAGAATGAACACCCCAATTTCTCCTCCCAGACGTGGTCAAGCAGATGTTGAGAATTCAGCAACAGTGCTTGGTAATGAGATACATGAATATTTGATGGCTATGACTAAATCTCTGAAATGCATATCCCAACAGGTACAGACAAGACGGGGGGCACAGCAAGAATCACCAAATATTTAAATGGACATTTGGACCTAGCTAGTTCATTACATGTCCCTCGAAAGTGAAAGAACAACAGAACCACAAGAGGCAAACAATACTCAAGAAGAAACCACAGTGTATTCTTTTTTAGAGGAATACCAAAAACACAGGCAAGCGAGATCCTATCCTTTATACCAAAGCACACAATAATTGAGAAATCAACAGCAAAACATGGAAACACAAACGGTGGCCAACAAAGAGGGGAAGGAGGAGCAAGAACAGACTTAAAAGGAGAAAATCAAAAAGGGATGCAAACAAGATCCAGGAAACCCCACCAGAAGAGAACCTAGTTCTGAATCTTTCAAATTTAGATGTATCAAGGGATCTGATATCAGCTCTTAATAAGGGTCTTTCCTTCAGCCCTACAAACCAATTAGACTTCTTTCAAACAAACCTTGATCTCTTCAAATTCAGTAGACTGCTCAAACTTAAGAAATTCTTTGCAACATCAACAACATTTAAAAAATCACCAAAAACACAACCTTCAGCATCAGAACTAATAGTACAAGGTACTGAACATAAGGCTAGTCTTCTAAATATTGGAGAAATGCAAGAGACACATAACATAGAAATGATAGTGTCTGATTTGAACCTAGACACTGGTCTAACAGAATCATCTAAATTGAAATCAAAATCAAGCTTTATACCACAAACCAGAATGAAGAATGCAATAGATATATTCTCATTACCAGTTCAACAAGATCAAAGAAGAAATTATATACAGAATAAAACGAATAAAAGGAACAAACCCAACCTCAATGAGCAAGAAAGAAAGGCGATTCTTGAACTCAGCAGAAATGATGAAATAACAATTAAAGAAGTGGACAAGGGAGGAAAGATAGTCCTGCTAAATACCACGGATTACATAAAAATGGCAGAAAACCATCTTAATGACCAGATATGGTATGAGAAACTAAAGGAGAATCCCCTGACTACAATAATGGAAGAATGGAACATCATGAGCACAGATTGGTATGAAAATGGCTTACTTACAGACGTTGAATATGACTACATGAAGACAAAAAATCTGGTATTAGCTACAATCTATGTGCTACCCAAAATACATAAAAGTTATAAAACAATACTGTCCAGTAGACCAATCATAAATGGGATCGGCTCAGTCAGTGAACCTATTTCAGCATATATAGACCGGTTTCTGCAACCATTAGCATCCAGTTTGGCGTCATACGTTCAAGACACAAAATACATTATACAACATTTAGAACACATTGAATGGGAAGCAAACTTTAGGTTGGTAACCTTTGACGTTACTGCCCTTTACACAAGCATACTACATCTTAAAGGAATGGACACAACCGATTACTTTCTCAAGGCAAGATCAATTTCCTTTCTGGACCAAAACAATGTGATCTTAGAAATGCTGAACTTTGTACTCAAAAACAATATATTTTTGTTTAACAACACAATTTACAAACAATGCCAAGGAACAGCAATGGGGACCAAATTTGCACCCATATCCAAACCTATATATGGGTAACTTTGAATCGAAACATGCGTGGCAACATCAAACATTTACTCAGGACAACAACATTGTATTTTGGGGCAGATACATTGATGACATTTTAGTCATCTGGAATTGGAGCAAGTCATCATTATTAGAATATGACAGCTATCTTAGCACAAATTACTACAATTTAAAACTAACTATGGAAGAAAGCACAAACCGGATACACTTTCTAGACTTGGAACTCTATATTGAGAACAACAAAGTACAGCCTACATTATACATCAAACCAACCTCAGGCAATAGCATTTTACATGCCAACAGTAACCATCCACAACACATCATCAGAAATATATCCTACGGAGAATTCTTAAGAATCAAACGCAATTGCACACAGGAAAACAAAATGAAGAAACACGAGGACACAGCAATGATGAAATTCCAAACAAGAGGTTACTCAAAGGAAGAACTTAGGAAGGCATATACTAAAACAAAGTCACTTAAACTGAGTGATTTGCTTCAAAACAAATACAAAAGCAAAATCCAGGAATCAAAAGACACAATAAGATTTGTTACAACCTACAGCACAGACAATATGGTCTTAAGAAAAATTGTTCAGAAACATTGTCACATACTTAGATTGGATACTGACCTAACTAAGTACATTGAAGAACATCCAAAAAGCACACACCGCAAAGCAAAAAACTTCAAACAAATATTGTGTCCATCCCATTTTGTATGTGAAAAACATATTCAATGCAACAGCAAACTATGGACCAAAGAAAAACTTATGGGCTACTACAAATGTGGAACATGCAACTATTGCAATTATGCTGAAAATGGAATTAAGGAAATCAATTTACCAAATGGCAAATAGCATAAAATAATGGATGTCATGAATTGTAATTCAAGCTATGCAGTGTATGTGACAGTATGCATATGCAAAAACTATATGTAGGTAGTACGGTGAGACCTTTGAAAACAATATTCTCAGAACATTTAAGATCCGTGAAAAACAAAGACATAAGATACCTCTCATGAGCACTGCTCCCGAGAAGCCAAGTCAAGCCCAGCATCCCCGGAAGCAGGCTCACGACCCTCGTCCCCGGCTCCAGCAAACCCCTTTCGGGGCCCTTTGGACCATGTCCTGGCGCCTCTGGCGCCAGGCTCATAAGGAACCTCAGTCCCGGCACCAGGGGCGCCGGGCTCATAATTCTTGCAAAGGTGCTTGGGTGGACCTACCTGTAGCAGACCATGCTGCATACTCACCTTTGCAAATGCTGGCAGGATGAAGTCCCCAGCCTTCTGCTGGGAGGAACTATTCCCTGAACTGGGACTACTTTCTTACCTGGGTGAGGCTGGTGTCACTCCTTAGCTCTGGAACACAGGAACTCTTTTACCTGGGCGAGGCTGAGGAAGAAGACACCCAATCACTCCAACACTATTTAAACCACACCCGATTGGGAAAACGTGCTTCGCGTTATTCTGCATCTGCAGCAGGACGCTCACCGAGTCAGCTCCAGCATTCCAGTGACATCTCCAGCTTCAGCTCAGCAACCTGTGGAAGAAAGACACAAGAACTATACTTACCATCCAGGAATACAGACACCGGCAGAACCTGCAAGCAAAAGAAACATAAGGTTAGCAAGTTGCAACAAGTTCGCAGCCGCACTCGCTTACCTGATCCATCTGTGCTTTCACGGATTCTTTGCGGCCTTCTCTTCAGCAGCCTAACGGCACCTGTAAAGACAAAGAACATTGTTAAGTAGGAATCGGGTGAAGGCGGCCGCATTTACTTTTCTTACCTGCTTTTGTGCGCGTATTACGATCTTTTCAACCGCAGCAGCCCGGCACCTGAAAACAAGAAAAGACATTATTTAAGTGCCATTAAAGACTGCAAGAAAGCCTAACACTTACGTGTTTCCCCACGTGCATCCGCGACTGGGAAAACGCCCGCAACATCTCAAGGCCTGAAAACAGAAAACCAGGGACATTATTGAGGTGTCATTGAAATTCCCATACCTCCGTACAACCGCACGTGTCCTGCTCCCAGTGACCACGCCCTCAGCATCCAGGCACCTGAAAAAGACAATGCAACGACTTCATTAAAGGTGCCCATCTCTTCAAGACGATAAACTCTTTATACCTACTGGCATCCGCTCGTGCAGTAACGGCGGCATCACCTTTTGGCATCTCAGCACCTGTGCCACTTCTAAGGCCACAAAAGACTTTGAGGATCTCCAGTGACGTAAGTGGAACCCACGCACCCCTGCATAAGTCGCAGGATGGAGAGCCCAGCATTTATGCGCCTAAGGTGAGAGCTCACCAGGACATTGGACTTTCGGAGAGTTGGCGATTAGTGAGGAGGAAGTCCAGCCAAACGGTCATTAACCCTTTTTTTTCCGCCTGCAGAAACCTTACCCTGCAAGCCAGACGGTCAATAAGAGGAAGCCCAGTCCAGAGAGTCATCCGAGCTCTATGCTTCTCAATTGAAGAGACTATAACAGTTCAGCCGGGACCAGCGCCTCCGTGGGAATCAGGTGAGCGTTACAGAACGCGAAGCCCTCCAATAACCTCCTACCCAGGCGCTATGGAAACTTTCGACACTGATCAACTGGCCCAGTTACTAGGGGAATTAAGAGCTGAAGTACATGCTGCCCGCCAGGAAACGAATGCCCTGAGGAGGGAATTGATTATGTCCAAAGAACGAACTGATGACCTCGCCAGACAGTTATTACAAACACAAGCGGGGCAAACCCCTCTACCTAATTCAGGAGGGACCTATACCCCGGCGGCTTCAGCCAATCCTGTTCAAATCAATCTGCCCGGAAATGTGCCTTTGGCTCCGCCCGAACGCTTCTCTGGTGACCCTAAGAGGTTTGCGGTGTTCATAAATCAGTGCCGATTGCACTTTCTTTGTAGACCAGCTGCTTTTCCGACTGATCAGACTAAAGTAGCCTTTGTGCTTTCGTATCTTAGCGGTAGCGCCGCTGATTGGTCGATCCCTCTGGTTACACAGGATGACCCGATTCTTTGCAATTTCCAGGCCTTCCAGGCCAATATGGAAAGACTTTTCGCAAGACATTCCCAGGGGCAGGCCCTGGACAACAAACTCCTTTCCCTACGGCAGGGCAATCAGGATCTTCTGGCTTATATTGCGTCATTTAACAGACTAATCGTAGAAACCAGATGGCCCGAGGACAAGAGGATCACGCTTTTCCACAGGAGTTTGCGTGGCGAACTCAAAGACGTCCTAGCCCAGGTCGTGAATCCCCCTCAAGATTGTTCAGAGTACATTGATTTAGTGGTCCAATTGGATCACAGACTACAAAACAGAAAGGCAGACCGCTCCAGGTTCGAAACTAGAGTATTCTCTAAGCCACTAACTCACACCAAAGGAGTTGAAGCCGTAGAACCTATGCAAATAGGGGTCGTAAAGGGTCCCCTAAACCAGAAAGAACGCGACAGGAGACGACAATTGCAGCTATGTCTCTATTTTGGAAATTCAGGACATTTCCTCCGAGATTGCCCGGTGAAACCTCCGAAGAAGACAGTGGGAGCTTCTGATAAGAATTCCGAAAAGCCCGAGCCGGGAAACGACCTCGCCCGACAAGTGTAGAGGTCCGCTTGCCGAGCGTAAAAAACAGTTCTTTGACCTTGCACTTCATAATGTCAATGGTCCTCATAAATCCAGAATGACCGGATCGTTTGCATGCCATTAAAGCATACATTGATAGCGGAGCGATTGGAAATTATGTAGACCGCGAGATGGCTTCCAGGATGAACCTACCCCTTTGTCCTAAGGTAATTAAAGACGTCATTACCACAGTGGATGGTACGGAAGTAGCCTCCGGACCGGTAACCATACCACCACAGAAGTGACGTTATTAGGCCAAGATGGACATCGGGAGGTAATCGTGTTCGATGTGATCAAGGCCCCTCAGTTCCAAATAATTCTGGGGATCCCTTGGTTGGAGAAACACAATCCTCAAATTGATTGGTGAGCAAAAACGATACAATTCCCAGAGTGTGCACCTACTTGTTATCCTCGACCCAGTATTGCCTAGCGGTAGCAACATCCGAAGGACCGCAATTGCCTCCAGAGTATCAAGAATTCCAAGATGTCTTTCAGAAGGAACAGGCTAATACCCTGCCTCCCCACAGATCATACGACTGTCAAATAGACCTGATACCCGGAGCCACTCCCCCTTAGAGTAGAATTTACGCCCTTACCGAGCCTGAAAATCTTCATTTGCGACAGTATCTGGACCAGTATCTGGCCAATGGATTTATCCGCCCATCAAAGTCTCCTGAATCCTCGGCTCTGTTCTTCGTACCTAAAAAAGAAGGTGACCTTAGAACCTGTATTGATTATCGTGCCCTGAACCAGATAACGGTAAAGAACAGATACCCCCTACCTCTGATTCCGGAACTCCTTGACCAAGTTAAGAACGCCTGCATTTATACAAAGCTAGATCTCCAGGGAGCCTACCACTTGGTACGGATTAAAGAAGGCGACGAATGGAAGACGGCATTTCGCACCAAGTATGGACTATTTGAATACCAAGTGATGCCCTTCGGACTATGCAGTGCACCAGCTGCGTTTCAGTATTTTATGAATGATGTCCTCAGAGAACTCATAAATGTTTGCGTAGTCATCTACATAGATGACATCCTTGTGTACTCATCTTCAGAAGCAGATCATCGGAAACATGTTAGAGCCGTCCTTGAAAAACTCCGCCAACATAAGCTTTTTGCTAAGCTCGAAAAATGTGTTTTTCACATCACGGAGGTCGAATTTCTAGGCTTTATTCTGACACCCAAAGGAGTCCACATGGACTCGAGAAAGGTGGACGCTATCATCAAGTGGCCATCACCTACTTCCGTGAAAGGTGTCCAAAGCATGTTAGGTTTCGCCAACTTTTACCGCAGGTTTATTCCAGAGTTTTCACGAGTGGTGCAGCCCATCACCGCCCTCTTAAGAAAAAACAAACGTTTCGAGTGGTCAACAGAAGCAGAACAGGCCTTTCAAGAGCTAAAAGCCAAGTTCACCTCAGCACCTATACTGAAACACCCACGCCCAGACCTCCCTTACATCGTTGAGACCGACGACTCCAGCTTAGCAATGGGGGCGGTTCTATCACAGAGAGATCCGGAAACTAACCAATTGCACCCCGTGGCATTCTGGTCTCGCAAGTTCTCGGCGCCTGAAATTAACTACACCATCACAGATAAAGAGCTTTAGCAATTAAGTCTGCTTTCAAGGCCTGGCGGCACTATCTCCTTGGAGCCAAACACACTGTCACGGTAATCACTGATCATCGAAACCTACAATACCTGAAAACCGCCAAAGCTCAGTCCTCCAGACAGCTTCGCTGGGCACTTTTCTTTGCCGAATTTGACTTTGTAATTACTTATCGCCCCGGCAACAAAAATGGCAAAGCGGATGCCCTTTCCCGCATTGGAATGGGAGATAATATTGTCAATCCTGAACCTGTGCCAATAATTCCACAACAGAGAATCCTGGGCCTGATTTCTTCACAATCCATCGAAGATGTCGAAGCAAAAGTTAAACAACTTGTGACCCCTTCGGACTTACAAAACTGGCAACTGAAGGGAAAGGACTTCATCATAAAAAAAGACCTGCCTTATTTTCAGGGACGACTATTCCTACCACATGCCGATTTACAAAAACAGGTAATCTCTTGCTACCATGATTCCTTGATGGAGGGCCACCCAGGCATTGCCAAAACCTCGGAAAAAGTCAAGAGACACTTCTGGTGGCCGTCATGGAGAAAAGACATAAAGGAGTTTGTGATGTCCTGTGGTGTGTGTGCCCAAAACAAAGGTCAGAAGGAAAGACCAGCGGGTCTCCTGCATCCGCTAGACATCCCGCCACATCCCTGGCATACCCTCTCCATGGACTTCATCACCGGTTTACCCTCCTGTTCCGGATACAACACTATTCTAGTAATTGTAGATTTGTTTTCTAAAATGGCCCACTTCGTTCCACTAAAGGGCTTACCTTCAGCTTCAGTTCTAGCACGGAATTCCTTGAAAATATTGTAAGATTGCACGGCTTCCCTTCAGTTTTGATCTCAGATAGGAGGAGCCAGTTTATCTCTCACTTTTGGCGAAGTTGCTGTCGTTTAGCTCAAATTGATGTGAGACTTTCAACCAGCCATCATCCCCAGACCGACGGACAAACTGAGAGGACAAACCAAACTCTGGAACAATATTTACGTTGTATGCTACAGCAGTCGGAAAGTAATTGGAAAGATATCCTTTGGATAGCCGAATATGCTTACAACAACTCGATCCATTCAGGAACCGGAAAAAGTCCCTTTTACATTTTATATGGGATTCATCCTCGAACCTCCAATCTCGACCCGCCCCTAGATCTTGGAACGCCTGCCGTGGATCAACTTCACAATGCTATCACTCAAGCTTTCAAAGAAGCGACAATCCACCTACAACAGGCTAAAGAACGGTACAAAAGGGGAGCAGACCAACACCGAAGAGATGCCCTCAATACCAGGTTGGAGATCAAGTTTGGTTATCCACCAAACATTTATCACTTAAAGGACCTCACACCTTCAACCCAAAATATCTGGGACCATATCCAATTACAGCCATAATAAACCCAGTGGCTGTCAAATTGGGTTTGCCATCCCACATGAAAATACATCCGGTGTTTCACGTATCTCTACTAAAACCTATGCAACCTGGAACCAGACTGAATAAACCTCCAGAGCCTATTCAAGTAAATGGAGAACCTGAATTTGAGGTTAAAAACATCCTGGACTCCAAGATCATCAAGTCAAAATTATACTATCTGATTGACTGGAAGGGTTACGGACCTCAAGAACGAAAATGGGAACCCTCTGACCACGTCCATGCTCCTCGTCTAGTCAGAAAATTCCACCGAGCTTTTCCCAATAGGCCAAAACATCCGGGGAAGACAAGTTTGGGAGGGGCCTTGAGGGGGGGTGCTGTCATGAGCACTGCTCCCGAGAAGCCAAGTCAAGCCCAGCATCCCCGGAAGCAGGCTCACGACTCTCGTCCCCGGCTCCAGCAAACCCCTATTGGATCCCTTTGGACCATGTCCTGGCGCCTCTGGCGCCAGGCTCATAAGGAACCTCAGTCCCGGCGCCAGGGGTGCCGGGCTCATAATTCTTGCAAAGGTGCTTGGGTGGACCTACCTGTAGCAGACCATGCTGCATACTCACCTTTGCAAATGCTGGCAGGATGAAGTCCCCAGCCTTCTGCTGGGAGGAACTATTCCCTGAACTGGGACTACTTTCTTACCTGGGTGGGGCTGGTGCCACTCCGTAGCTCTGGAACACAGGAACTCTTTTACCTGGGCGAGGCTGAGGAAGAAGACACCCAATCACTCCAACATTATTTAAACCACACCCGATTGGGAAAACGTGCTTCGCGTTATTCTGCATCTGCAGCAGGACGCTCACCGAGTCAGCTCCAGCATTCCAGTGACATCTCCAGCTTCAGCTCAGCAACCTGTGGAAGAAAGACACGAGAACTATACTTACCATCCAGGAATCCAGACACCGGCAGAACCTGCAAGCAAAAGAAACATAAGGTTAGCAAGTTGCAACACGTTCGCAGCCGCACTCGCTTACCTGATCCATCTGTGCTTTCACGGATTCTTCGCGGCCTTCTCTTCAGCAGCCTAACGGCACCTGTAAAGACAAAGAACATTGTTAAGTAGGAAACGGGTGAAGGCGGCCGCATTTACTTTTCTTAACTGCTTTTGTGCGCGTATTACGATCTCTTCAACCGCAGCAGCCCGGCACCTGAAAACAAGAAAAGACATTATTTAAGTGCCATTAAAGACTGCAAGAAAGGCTAACACTTACGTGTTTCCCCACGTGCATCCGCGACTGGGAAAACGCCCGCAACATCTCAAGACCTGAAAACAGAAAACCAGGGACATTATTGAGGTGTCATTGAAATTCCCATACCTACGTACAACCGCACGTGTCGCGCTCCCAGTGACCACGCCCTCAGCATCCAGGCACCTGAAAAAGACAATGCAAAGACTTCATCAAAGGTGCCCATCTCTTCAAGACTGTAAACTCTTTATACCTACTGGCATCCGCTCGTGCAGTAATGGCGGCATCACCTTTTGGCATCTCAGCACCTGTGCCACTTCTAAGGCCACAAAAGACTTTGAGGATCTCCAGTGACGTAACTGGAACCCACGCACCCCTGCATAAGTCACAGGTTGGAGAGCCCAGCATTTATACGCCTAAGGTGAGAGCTCACCAGGACATTGGACTTTCGGAGAGTTGGCGATTAGTGAGGAGGAAGTCCAGCCAAACGGTCATTAACCCTTTTTTTTCCGCCTGCAGAAACCTTACCCTGCAAGCCAGACGGTCAATAAGAGGAAGCCCAGTCCAGAGAGTCATCCGAGCTCTACGCTTCTCAATTGAAGAGACTATAACAGTTCAGCCGGGACCAGCGCCTCTGTGGGAATCAGGTGAGCGTTACAATACCCATTGGGCAAACATTTCGATCAGGAACACTCAGAAGCCAACACCAATGGCATAAAATACTATGGTTTGAAAATAGTCAGAAATCTACAAAGAGGAGGGAGCAGAGAAAAATGGCTTCGACAAAGAGAAGCGATGTGTATCTGCATTTCAGACTGCTGCAATAATGGCCTCAACTTTGACACAGAAATGGGGCATTTTCTTTAACAATTACTCATAAAGTTATTGAGCAAAGAAGGATATAAATAATTGGGCACATTGAAAAACATTGCACATTATTATGTTGCCATTAAGATATTTTAGATAGGAAATTGCAACTGCTGGGCAAGTCTTTAGTTCCCACTCTAATCAGATACCATTAATTGGAATGGTGACACAACAAAAAAATAATATAGACACATAACAAAATCACTTATCAAATTTGTGTCACTCAGTAGAGAGTTCCACCTGTGCGCTCTCATTTAGTACCACAAAATGATATGCCACCCAGTATCATGCACTTCATGGGAAATGATTCCCATTTTTTCATGTTAATGAACTTCATCTTACTGAATTCTCCCGCAATCTTTAGTACAGAATTCCAATGTGGTGCATATCCTCATAGCAACTCATGCCGTATCCTGATCCAAAATGGCGATCGGGGCACATGATCGCATCAAAGATGTGGCGACATCATCACAGAACGCCGCCACGTCAATGATGCAAAATAAATAATTGGCCATTTTGGAACGTGGATCGGACAATCGTAGACCATGCCGTGGTACCAGCAATAAAGGTAAGCTAATGGGCATTTAGCAGTTAGATAACTTACCAATAGTGACCCGATTCGCAGAGACAACACCTATGTCACCTGACTCACTTTTATAATTATTTTCCAGATCACATTATGGTAAAACCATTCATTTTCTAAAAGAGGATATAACGTGTGGAGAAAAGGGAGCAGCCCTATCAAAGCCAAATATTGGGACATACAAGCGAACCAAAAGACATTTTCGTATTAAAGGGACATAGATGAGATGGAAACCGAATCGATTCGAGGATGTATTTGGAGTGAATATATTATAGATATTGCTGTACCTAATTAAATAACAGCAAGCAATTAATTAGGATACATCTTCTTGTTTCCAAATATAGAATTGAGAAATACACCACAATAAGATTTTTGCAAATACTGTGCCAATACTGACCAGCAAAACAAAACCAGCAAAACAAAAATCAACAGCAACAAAATCCTTCCTGAAGAACCATCTGAAAGGATGGGAAACACGTGTAGAGGGGCACAAAAGCAATGGAATGAAAAGTTATGTTTGAGAGGCACAACATTATTGGAATGTAAAGTCATGTTCAAAAATGGCAATGACAACTAAGAGGAGCACAACAGCAACGGAATGAAAAGTTATGTTTGAGAGGCACAACATTATTGGAATGTAAAGTTATGTGCAAAGATGGCAATGACAACTAATTGCAAACAAAATATTTTCTGTCAAAAGGTGTATGATTTGATGCATAAATCTTGATAAAGAAAATTAATTACAGGATTTGATTTCCACAAATATATTTAATTTGGAGCGTATCAGTAGAGTTCTTGTGGTTCTTAACTAACATTTCCCTCATTATACCCACGAGACCAGGCAATTTGTTAATTTTTACAAGAAACTGACACAAGCCGAGATTTGAAGGGCCATATACATTAGGAGCAACAATGCCCTCAGTAGTGAAGGTTAGGAGAACATGCGCATGGTCACACCTTAGTGATGTGAAATGGTACTGTGGTGAGCCTCCCCCCCCGCCAGAAGATAAAGAGCAACAAGAAGAGGAGATGCAGAGACCCTGGACGAGAGTGATGACCAGGATGAACACGTTGCAAAAGGAAAATGATTAATAGAAACAGTCTGCTTAGTTTTTCCTATTCCAAATAGAATTCCAATTGTTCCGGAAAGAAATTTTATTTTTTCAGATCCTTTCTTTTTTCTTGAGCATGTTTACCTTTCAAGGAGTTTTGAATATTTGTATGGAGGTTTTGTTGTTTAACACAATGACATATATTGTTTTGGAAAGGAATTTCCTCTTCTTTTTAATTAAGTTTTTCTTGTGAACACATTTAAAAAGTAAAAGGGAGGGGAAATGATTTTTTAAACAATACCCAATGTGTTCTCTTATTGCCGAAATGGGTTTATAGACCAAGACACTTGCAAAAGATAGACTGTCTGGCCATTTTGATTTTGGCATTCTTTTTTGCATTTTGTTATTCTTATATAGTAAAGTGGAATAATGCCAATGTTACAGCTAGGCCAATATTCGTTAATAATATAAATGTAGTTTCTGTAATAATAGCAGTTGAAAAAACTTGCAGAGCACCTCCTGAAGTAAGCACACCACGTATAAGAGTCAAAGGAAATGTGTAGGATGGCAAAAGCCACATGACGCAGTATGTTGATAATTCTTTCCATGTCACTAAAACCATGTGGTACATGAGTACAAAAAAGGTGGGAAGGGAGAAGTACAATGAGAGAGAAGATGACCGTTCTCAGGATGCAAAACAATGGCCTCCCAAGTTGATTAAGTGAATAAGAACATAGACAGCCATTGATGTCCAGGCGCATGAGAATAGTACGCCAAAAGATGTTATAGAGAATAGATGAAGAGCGTCCAAAGTGGGGACAGTAAATACAACTGAGGCTAGCATTATCCCAAAAGGCCAAAAAATAGGAAGAAATTCAATCTCAACACGGTCCTCTAACACGTGACCAAGACACAGAAAACAGTGGCTATTCATTATGAACCAAGCACAGATAAGACACCTGTGGAAGTCCCTTGTACTCAGACAGACATGAGATGATACACAAGGCCAAGTACAAAGAGAAGGGAAGGCCTCATCACCTGGAATATGACAAGAATGTGCTTTAATTGGAATTATAGCAGCACATTGGCTTCTCCCCCCACCTAAAGGCTTTTTCTGATATCTTTATGGCTGTCAGGATGTTCAAGGTTTGTGATCAAATTGCCAACCAATAGAAATCCCTTGTGTTACACCAGCTATAATGAACAACACCAACCAATTAATTATAAATAGGTTGATGTTATTGAGGTAGTATCTGAAGTAGGTTGGGCCCAGGAGGAGCCATCAGATATGTCTAAACCAATTGCAGAACTAACACCTATATACTCTATATGCAGTTTGTGATGTTAGCCAATCAATTTTTTTCATACGTTTTGTAACTGACACTGTAGTATGACTTCACAGATGACATGTCTTTTGTTTAAAAACGATTCACATCTATTGTAATATGGAGAACTGATTTTATGATGTCCCGGCCGAGTTTGATGCTTTGAATAAAGCTTGATTTCCCTGTGCACTTTGAGTACTTCATCATTGAGTGTTGTTTTTACAGAAACATACAAAAATGTTGCCTCCAGTACTGCGCCCGCTGTTACTGTAACTTTCAGTGCGCACAAAATCCTGACTCCCATTACTGAGTCCAAGCAGAGCGGGGGTTTCAGGCATGTCCCCCGCTCCTCTTGGGTGCAGTAAGTGGAGTCGGGGGTTTCGGAGGTGTCCCCTGTTTACCGTAATGGAAAGCAGGGGATAAGACGTTTTAAAAAAAAAGGACCCTGCAGCATCAGAATCGACCCAGGCAAGTGGGAGGAACTGACCCTGCAGGGTCGGAAGAGAGACGGCAGCACACTTCACTGTGTGCCACCAAGAAGGTAAGTAAATAGGGGGAGGCGGGTATGGGAATGCAGGGCACAGACATCTATGTGATCACTGCGCCACGCCATAATGGCAGTGTGCAATGTATAGTCGACATTATGGGCGGGGCAGTGATCACATAGATTTGTTTTTAATAGTGCAGCAAATTGGGCCCTCCTTCACACGGTCAACAAAAGAAGAAACATTTCTACAATCTAACTTCAAATCACGCTACTCAATCTGTTGTTACACATTTCCAAGAGCTCTTTGCTAAAAACATAAAACACCTTCGCTAACACCAAAATTACAAAGACTTTAACTGAAGTCTGAGGTTCCTGCACCAGAAATGTCCCCCTCTGCCTCAACTCTTTCACTGTTCCTATTTCCCAAACTATGTTTAATTTCCAACAAGATCCTTCCTGAAAGGATCATGCAAACTTATATAAAAACTCAACAAAGAACCAAATTACATCTGCCTTGCTGTCCTACCAGTCATTATCCTCGCCAAACTCTTGCTCTGACATGGCTCATTTTTAGATAATCTCAAGAGATATTTAACCACCCCTTCATACAAAAAGATATCTTGTGACCGACTAGCTTTTTCAAACTACCACCTTTTTGCCAACCTTCCTTGACCAAGTTGTTACAGAACAACTACTAGTCCATGTTGAATTAAATTTCCTCTTGCGAACCCTTCAATCAGACTTCAGGCCCCAATATGACAATGAGTCTGTGCTGCTCAATGACTGGGATGATTTTCCTGCTGCAGCTGATCTAGGTGCACTCTTGTTGGTCATGAACCACAAGACACTGAGGCTCTTTATTCTCAACCCCATACATCTGCTAAAAACATTTAAAACTCGATCCATATCTCACCTTCTTTGGCTCCTCTTTTTTTAATACCCTCTGACATCAAAAACCTCGCATGGGATTCCAAACTAAGAATAACTCCCAAATTTAAGCTGTGGTGAAACCAAGTTTATTCCAATCCAATTACTGTAGAAACGCCTAATTTTCAGGCAACAAGAGATGGATTTGGCCAATGTTGACATGTGTGTTAACTCTCGACTTGACTAAGCAAATGCTATCTACACCACCATCCCTGCCTACCAAATCAAAACATTACAACTGAGTTAAAGCTCCTCATGATAACTCATCACTGGCATTTTCAAACCAACCCCCATCGCTCCATGTTTGAGTGACCACTACTAGGTTTGAGTAAATAATTGCATCTCATTCAAAATGCTATGCATATTATTTAAATATCTTAACAAATTTGATCCAGTATAGCTTGACAAAAATGTTCTACTATTACCACACTACTAGAGAACTACTCAGCCTAACAACAGCATATAAAGTTCTCCTTCCAGATACCAGTGATATAATAATCACAGTGGCAGCCGAGACTGTTGGTCACACTACCCATATAAATCTGACCATAAACCTCCCTGTTACAATTCAGGACACTCTTAAATACCTTGATTTGTATTCAGACATAGATTGCCCCACTGTACTCCTCCCTCCTCTCCTGTTATTATTTGATCTTGCTTAATCCAGCTCCTGGGTACGATTTCTTTTTAGGTGAGCACTCTGTACACGTTTAAATAAATGTTGCACTACCCTACAAATAATAGTGGCAAAATGTGTGTTTTATATGTATTGTAATGTAAGTGGTCTTGGATAGCACCTGTTTGCCACTATTGGTGGCCTTGATGCGGTTGGCTCTGTAAGAAAAAAGAGGGGCGGTGTTAATGGGTGTAGGTAGGAAGTACTTGGTTTCTGAGTGCCAATCTTCTTTCTATTGGTTTGGCTGAGAAAAGCTGGATGTTTGTTATCCATATGGAATAGCACAAGAACTGATAGACTGCAGAACTTTGGGTCTGGTTTGATGCTGATATGGGAGAGTGTGTAAGGGCTAAAGAGGAGAGCTTAGTAATGGCTTGTTTAATGTCTATGCGCTAACAGCTAGGCTATCTCTGAAGGGGTTGTGTGTGTAGTGTAAGGTGGAAGGATATCTTAGGCCGGAGCTCTTTATTTTGGGAAGGCTGGAGTGCCCATTAAAAGGCAAAACACTGCCCTTCTTCTGCTTGCAATTTGCAGATAGGTCCCATTTCTCCGGTTCTTAATGCCACATATCTCTCTCTCTCTCTCTCTCTCTCTCTCTCGCTCTCTCTTTCTCTGTCTGTCTCTCTCTCCTTCACTCTGTCTCTGTCTCTTCTTCAAATAGATATATTGTACCCCATAAAGAACAAACATCTGCGAGTGACAGGTGAGGGAAAGGGTTGACATGGAAACTCAAACATTACCATATGCTGCTAAGGCTAAGGCTAAGGCTTATAGGAGTAAAGGTTCAGTGGAATGGCAGCATCAAATCTGAGGGCTGCAGTCACCCATTTCAGCTTCCTTAGTATGTTGGTTATCAGGCTGAGAGATGCCTTAAACCTCACTTTAACATGCTCCAGTGCTATGCTCATTTGCCTTCTGGGACTTTTCCTGTTGGGGGAATGGCTGGGCAAAGTGTTTGTCAGGTACTGGTTTGGACAGGGGCCATATTCCACACTCATGTGCAACTCGAGGGCTTCCATGATTTCACCCACAAGCCCCAAACTCTTCTAACAGAGTCCAAAATGACATCCCCAGCATACCCCTCCACCAGCAAAGAAAGCTCACCAGGTTTTCATACGGCACCAGCCTTTGGTATCAGAGTGATGCTGCAACCCTGCAGAGGATTCTTCATGATAAATGATGAAACTAGGAGAAGAAAGATAGAGGTTAGAGTATGGATTCCTCCAAAAAGTGGCAGCACCTTGACCTAAAAGAAAAGGAAGGGAAGGTGAACACCTGCAGGATGAAGAAGAACACTGTGTTAGCATTGACAGCTGGTGGTCTAAGGGTGGGGGATATGATGACTTTCCAATAAGACTGCAATCTGGGGTATACAGTTTCTCTGGCACTGTATCTGCATCAATACAACTTCACTTAAAAAAAGAGCAATAAGCAGTAGTAATACTAGAAGGTGGCATATATACAAAATAAGTGTCTGTTTGTAAACAATTTTACAAAGGACAACTTTGGTTGTTATAATTTGGTCTCCACAGTGCTAGTGCATAGTTCGTAGGAATAGTGTATATCATGTGAAAGAGAAATGTGGCACAAACTTCACATTGATGACCTTGTGACTGATTACCTTATTTGACTAATTCCACTAGGGCCTGAATATATACATCCTATAGCACAATTCTACAGTGTGCCAATTGTGTAAAATCATTATAATAACTTTACCCACCAGGGAGTATCATCTGAGTCAACACACACACACACATCAGCATGTTTTCCTGATAAATATTTGTTGAAATTCATCAGGGCCAATATTTTTTACAAAACCAATTCTAATAGCACGTGCAACACTAGTGGCATCACAATTATTTCTCCATTCCATTTGGCCAATTCTAACTCTGTTTAAGACAGCACAAAATATTGAGGTTTTTAGATTCATAATTAGAACTCTTTTTGTAAGGCAATTGGGGAGAATACATTCCTGTGCTAGCACTGCATGTCTGTAATGTCATGCCGGTTTTCCTTATTTTGGATCACTGCTATGATTAGGCTGATTGTTTATACCCCATTAGATTGGCTTCCGAGTCTCCTATGCTGTTGATAGAAAAGAGGAGTGTGATTCAGAACTGACTGAATGTTGTAATTTGTTGTTGCTAGATTCAAAATAACAATGTATTTTAACCCACATCTATAGGCAAATTGAATATACCCCCGTACATAACCTGCTGTTAAATCTGCAATAGTAACAAAAAGGTATGTACAGTATTGAGGTATTTGATACAAATGTGTTTCCAAAGCAGATCTTTAGTTTGGATAATATGTGTTAAGGAGATTAGTTTCAATGATGTATTGACTATTTAGATGTTCTACAGGTAAACATTTGATTTCTTGGCATGTAGTACTCTTGTCCAAGAAGAAGCAGGCCCAAGTCTCAACCAAATTATGTAGTTGTGCTTGTTGTATGATTTGATGTTTCATAGGGTTGTGTTCTCTTTGGGGGAGCATTTTTGTGAAGAACTGTTTTCTACACACAAATGTCATCCCATAAATCGTTGAATTTACTATTTTCAGCTTTGGGTAGGTATTCTGTGACATAACCTGTTATAGCCAATTGAGAATTCAACATTAGCATTACACATAGATGCAATTATAGGATTGTAATAATTGATTTATTTGTAGGCTTCTGCTCTTTTGATATCAAATATTTGTTTGGGAGATTTGCCATTGACGCTGTGTCTAACAAGAGAACTGACATATTTTACCTGACCTTTGACACTTGTAGCCTTGTAAAGGCAAAACAATATTTGATGTAGTATTTGCCTTTGTTTCTGTGATGTTGTCTGCACTACACTATTTGACAAACCTATGCCATTGACATTTAACACTTTGGCTGATCGTTTTTTATTCATTTATTTTAATGGGATGACACATGTAAATTTTGCTACCACAATGGCATTTCAAGATATGCTTCACGCGTCTGTGTTGTTGGCAGGGTGTTGACTCTGTGACGGAAATGTTGTAGACATCGCTTGTTTGGATTTGTTGCATATCAGGAAAAGTACCTACTATTTTGGTGTTTGTGGCATTTACACTTTGCTAGGTGAGCTCAATCTCTTCTCTTGGCTGTACATTTTCAATAAATGTTTTTAGAGGGTGTTGTGCATATGATATTGCATTATTTACACATATCCGTTTCTTCCAGTCTGTGCATTTTTTTATCAGTGAGGTGTGCTCTTTGTAATGAAAACCTAAATGCTATGTTATCTGATGAATAGCTTCATTTACGTTCATTTCATTAAAATAGTATGAATGCATTTAATACATTTTGTTTTATATATATTGTCATGTACATTCTATTACGGGAACTAGAACATATTGAATGCATCTCATTCTCAAAACTGTGTGCACACAAGTGCAGCCATCCCCCTTGCATGCATTAGGCTCAGAAGTGCATTTCTGGTGCTGAGAGAACAGTTCATAGTGATACGCCCTTTGGTGGGCCCGTCATATTGAAAGGTTAATAAAAATAAGAAAAGAATTTCTATCTCCATTTGAGAAATAGACATGGAAGTGAAATTGCACTGGCTTATACCACACTGTTCAACTTAGAAAAAAGCATGTGATGGTCAGAAATTACATTGCCAATCTTTGCACTTCGCCCTGCATCTGTTTCAAATATGTGTAGGAGAAGGTCTTTCTTTTCTGCGCTTTTAATAGGCAATGCAGTTTGTTAATACTGTATGCACTTTAAAACGTGCAACATTGATCCTTGATTTTCTCAAATGTGTCAAGGGCTGAAAAAGGGCATTGGAATGTGTGCACTATGATGTGCTTATTCACAAGTACTTGGAAAGGTGGGTGCATCTTTTTTGGTGCAAATGATGAGATGTGCTATCACATGTTATCACTTGACCCCAAAAAGAGATTTGTGAATTTGACCAATAGTAAATATATAAGGTTACATGTAAGCCTTGCAGACTGAGGGATGGGGTTATCAATTTGAGATACTGACCGGTCCCCAACTTATTGTGCAAGGTAAGCACCCAGAAGCCCCTGGATTCAGCGCGCTTAATAAATTGTAAAATACATAAAAACATAAATAAATAAATAACTTGGGGATTATTATCCCAAGAGGTAATGGCCCTTTAGAATGTATATAAGACTATTGATAACTTCCCCTCTGTTGTTATCATGACTGGTTCTTACATAATAACATATATAGTACTACATAATGTGGAGGTTTAAAGTTGAATTATACACTTCATGTTTTTAATTTGAAGAAATAAAATGCTGTGATTACAAAATGGTATGGTTTTCTCTATTTAGACAATCACACAGCATAGACGCCAAGCTTTTGCTATCTACAAAATGTTGAGTTTTATCATTCTGCTTTGTTTGTTTCTTTAGGAAAAAAGCAACCTTGGAATGCAGACTGGAATTTCTTTTGGGGGGTCTACACTTTGGACATTGGGTAACGACATCTGGGCAGGATATTTTAAGAGATCTCAGGTGGGGGGATCTCTTTTTTATGGTTTTCATAAGCTGTTACAGCTTGATCGTCTTGTAATGTGGGCATTAGTATGTGGTGTGTTAGTTCTTTTCTTGTTCGAGTCCTTTACGTTTGGTTAAGGAGAGGTCAAACAAAATGTGTTGTGTTGTGTAGAACAAAATTGAGGTGTCAAGCAGGTTCTACACAATTAATTATTTAAGAAGTGATCTACTTCCGGATAAACAAAAAAAAAAGATTCCTGTTCTTGGAGTTGCATCTCTGTCTGATTCAGACATGTTCAGGATTCTGTGGAAATGTGTACAGAGATATATAATGGTAAAACAAGCGCCTTGAAGCCTATGGGTTTGGTGCACTTTATGAATGGTAAAATAACTAAATAAATAACTAAGTACATGTGACGTTTATTTGTTTGAGTCAGAGACATGGTGTACACATAACCGAGGATTTCTTTTTTTACAGATGTTGTGCTTCAAATATGTGACAGTGGTAGGTGTTATCTTTCTTGTCCTCACATATAAATCCTTGCTAGTTTTAAAGCACGGAAGGGATTTACTTTCTTTTTTTGCTATATTTTTTCTATGTGTTAATGTCTATTGTCTTTGTATTTGCAACGTGCCCTGTGAAATCTCCAAAAATATACATGATTTTTG
Source organism: Ambystoma mexicanum (assembly GCF_040938575.1). NCBI lineage: Eukaryota > Metazoa > Chordata > Amphibia > Caudata > Ambystomatidae > Ambystoma > Ambystoma mexicanum. Next base: position 285,463,408 of record NC_090932.1, on the reverse strand, counting down.
AAATGTGAAATGGCATGAGATGAGTATTTGAATGTATGTATATATAATATCTAGATTTACATGCTCATTGGAATACATGTTATATTTCTGGGGTGCACGCGATGAGATGCATCTCTATATGCAATGATTCTACTGCTTTCACCATTTTATAAAATGACAAATATGTACATGATAAATATGTATAACAAACACATAGAAACACAAACACACACACGCATACACACTGTTTTTATATATGTGCTGCATTGCCACAGCAAGGCTTCAACACATATTGCAGTGTTACAGACAACACACAGGAAGGTTTGAAGGCAAAAGTCAACTTCTTGGCTTTACACTGAGTGGCTCTGCTGTGGTCACCTCTGTCTCCTGTGGCAAACCAGAAGAAGGAATCAGGCCAATGAGTGACATGTTCATGGGTGTTTATTAAAAATAAAATAAAACTATTGTTTCTCTATGAGGGAATTTTCCCTACCTAGAAACTAAAATTAATGGTGTTCATAAAAACAAAACAGTCCTTAGTCCAAATCCTATTCCACTAACTAGCCCTATAACTTTAAGAAAACGACAAAAAAGAGGAGACCGGAGCAATGGCTCCTGCATTATCCAATCACTTGACTTGTTGTTGCTCTGTACAAAAGTCATCAGTATTTCAAAAGACAGTCCATAACCTCTCTGCAGGTTTTTTTGTCAAAAGCCAGTGGGCCTCATCACAAGGTGGGCAGTATTCCGGTGCTAATTGCACTGGGATGCCGGCCAACGCTATTTACGTTACTGCAACTCGGACCGGCACAATTTGCGCCACATCCTGAGTTGTGGCGGGCGTGGTAAACTCACATTTCCAATGGGGTTGGGGTAGTGCTATTGGCACTGGTGCAACTAGTGCTGTGCTAATAGTGCCAAAACGGGCACTAAATGATGTTTTTTGCACCAGACTACTAATGGTGTTACTGCCACATTTAAGGGCTATCTAGCAACTCGTGATGAGGCCCAATGTGGTTCATCTTCCTCAGGAAAATCAGGGTTTGCTTCATACAAGTTTCCCGGCAATGACTAGGTACTCAAAACCCTCCTAATTCTGTTTCCCTATGATTGTTATGTTTCATAGTTTTGGAACTCTTCAAAATGCCCTGGTCATCTATTGACTTTGTGGTCACTTGTCTTGAATAGGGCGTCGGCACCCTCTGGTTTGTTACGTTCCTGTAACCTTGCCGGTATCCCCAGCCTTGGCTGTCTCGTAGTTCCTCAGGGCTCGACGAAGCTCTGTGGTCATTTGACAGGATCACTTTCTCTCTGCTCGGGTTTATCAGGCTTCTGTAACCTGGTAGGCATCCCTCGCCTTGACAGCCTCTTAGTTCTCAGGGGCTCTTCAAAGCACTATGGCCTCCTGACAGGCTTGCTTTCATCATTCTCGGATTTATCAGGCTCATGTAATCTCGGCTTCTCCAGCCTTGATGATTTCTTAAGTTTATCTGGGTTCTCCACAGCCCTATGGCCCTCTGACAGGCTCACTCTTTCTATTTCCAGGTTAGGCTCCCATAACCCCAGCTTCTCCAGCCGTGACCGTCAAGGTCCGTTCCTCTTGCTTGTGCCCTCTCGCCGGGAGCATTTGTTTCTCTGATGTTGAGTATCTCAGCAGAAATTGCACTTCTCGTGCGGAGCTCCTCGATCTGGGTTCCGCTCTGCACTCTGGCCTCGACATTGTTTACTGGGCTCCAAGCACACCACAGTTCCCTTGTGGTCGTGCCACCAGATGAGACAGTCACTGTTCCATCTCTGCCTCGTTCCTGACTTGGGCACCCCAGTCAGTGAGCACGCCAGCCTTCCACCATCCGGCTAGTGGTTTCCTCACCCTACATACCACCGTTGGTTCTGTGGTCTTGTGTGGTTTAGCCCCCCAGGACATCTTCACTATAGAGGCTTGCTATCGCATAGGAGGCACTCTCCTCCATGCATAGGAGTTTCCCCCCATTCACAGTTCCTCCTCTGCTTATGTACATCACCACAAACAAAAAGATGTGTCCTTCTTCTTTGACTGCGGGCCTCAGTCAAAATCCAGCATTACCTGAAGCCAAAGAGTTGGAAGGAAAATCACTGGTTGGTGGAGTCCAAACAGGAGTAAAAACAGTTTTTACAAGTCCCACGTAGGAAGACAATGTATTCTGAACTGGGAGTTCCTTATTGGACTGGGCGTCCTTATCCCTGAGAGGGGAGTCACTCCCAGTGAGATCCCACTTTTCCAGATCCCTAGGGAGGGTCTTGCTGAGTGGACACAGCTCCCTATCCTCACAGGGGGTGGCTCTCCTCTGGGGAGAAGGGACACGTGGCCAGATTGGTCAGACTCCTTTGCTATTCATCATTTATATTCAGCTGGTTATGGCCATATTCAGCAAATTCAAATGTCACTATCATTTGTATGCAGACGATACATATGCAAGTCTATTTTAGAATTTAAGAATAGCTGACAATATGAAGTGCTTGTCAGATCTCACTGCTTGTTTAAGGAAACTGATTGATTCGATGGTTCTAAACTATGCCCAGACAGAGGGATTACTTCTGGGTCCAAAACAGTTGCTTAAAGGTCCATTGAGGTGCCCCAGGCCCCAATATTGTTTAGTCTGCTCGTTTCATATGTTGATAAAATCAAGAACCTTAGATTCATAAGGCTATGCCCACAGCCTTACCTCACAATGCATTGCAGAGTTTAAACTGCTTTTTTGTGATGTGCCTGCCACCGGCATAAGCACATTCTTCCATTCCTCCCTAGACTGTACCATGCTGGGGTAATTGGTGCCCTGATACATTCTAAGCTCGACGACAGCAACTCAATATTCACTGCATTGCCAATGGTTCACCTTTTGGTTGCAGGCTGGACAAACTGCTGTAGTTTGTTTAAGCTATCAATGCCAGTCATCAAACTATTTTGTTTTTAAAGTGTTGTGTATGGTTTTTGCAGGGACTTGCACCCCCAGTGCCTGGTTACAAATGTGCAATGATGCATGCCCGAAGAAGCCATTTGCTCTCAAAATAAGTTCCTTCTGTGAATTCCTCCCTCCCAATGTAAGACTAAAGGAAAGCAAAGGTTTGCTATACCTGGTCTGGGAATTCGCTTCCCCCATCCCTTTTGGTCCACAGAATAATTTTGTCTCTGTCACAAGGCCCTTTATTTAATTCTCTGTTACCACTGCTTTCCTTTAAACATTTACAGTTTACATCTTGTATACATGGTGTATTCATATGAAAAGTAACATCAAAGATAGTTCTGACTTTTATGTATGTTTTCATACGTGTAGTAGAGTACATGTACTGAACATTTTTCTTGCATGTACATGTCGAATTTCTGTATAACACGTCCAGTAATTTAGCATGTCTTCCTGGCCCTATATGGATAGATGACTAGGTGGTTTAATTGTGTGTTGTCAATGAGGGTGTCATAAGAGGGTGTGTTAAGAGTGTATGGTGTAAGGCATACACAAGTTTTCTGTGGAAGTGTCTGACTTATACATGTTCTAGAGTTTGTACATGTGCACAATTTATATCTGCATACGTTCCATTTGCATATAGAAAATGTGTGTTGTAAGAGTGTTTATCATAAGTGTGTGTGTCGTATGTGCATATGTAATAGGTTTGTGTGTCATAAGAGCGTGCGCCATAAGTGTGAGTGTCTGTGTGTGAGTTTCGTAAATGTGTGTGTCTTAAGAGTGTGCATCATAACAGTGAGTGTCGTGTTTGTGAGTATCATAAGTGTGTGTGTGTGTGGCATAAGTGTGAGTGTCACAATTGTGGGTGACATACATGTGTGTGTATGTGTATGTCTCAATAGATGGTGTGGAGGAAGTGTGTGTGGTGATATAGCAAGTGATGTAACAGCCTGTGGCCTAACAGCATGTCATATGTCCTTGTGGCATAAGAGTGTGTGCCATAGGATTGTTTGTTGGAGGAGTTTGTGTCATAAAAGGGTGTTGTAAGCATTTGTGTCATAAGAGTGTATCGTACATTTGTGTTGCATATGTGTGTGTATCATAAGAGTGTGTGGCTTAAGAGCTTGTAGTGTAAGGGAAGGTGGCAAAAGAGCATGACTTGCAAGTGTGTGTGTCATAGGTGTGAGTGTTGTATGTGTTATGTCGTACCAGTGTGTGTCATAAGAAAGTATGTTTTAAGTGTAATAAGTGCATGTGTCCTAAGAGTGTGTGATGTAAGGTGTATGGGTGTTCGGTGTGTGTCTGTCACGTGAGTTTATGGTGTGAAGATGTCCTGTACACCTCTTCTACCTCTGAAATCTGACATTGAAGTCAGGTTTGAATTTAATGTGTATAAGAGCAGGGATGGCATCAGGACCTTTCAACATTTTCAAATGAAAGCGGCCTCGAACGATTTGGGCCCTCCAGCAACTGCCCCCATGTTGTCAGTCAGCAGTCTTGTAACACAGCAATATATTTATTTCTCTGTTTTCGTTCTGAGGCTTAAAATGTGCACTTTGCAGTACTTGCATTACAAGATGCATTTTCTCTTCCCACAAGATTTACAGAAGTGTTATCACCTCATTGCCTTCGAACACTGGTTCCTCCACATCAGCCACTTGCTGACAAAAGAAGGGTTTGTAGCTCTTCAATGTGCAGTTAGTGTTTAAGGACTCTGGTGGCTGGCTGGCTCATGATGATCGGCGGCTAGTAATCCTATCTTTGTCACCATTGTAATGTATGCACCCCAGGGGTGACACAGCCTGTTTTCGCACTAAGCAGGGGGCCTCCAACCATCATGTTGAAATGTGCTCCAACACATCTTCAGCCGAGACTGTATAAGAGTGGTACAGTTTGAACATATTCACAGTTTGCATCTCCTGAAAACTGACATCAAAGTCAGTCCTGATTGTTATGGAAGTTTTAAGACATATTGGGCCTCGTTACAGGTCTGGCGGTAACTGTGTCGGTGGTACCATCGGGTTGCCACCGGACCAGTAATTATTTACTGGTGTCTGACTTACCGGTGCCACCGGAAGATTACAACCCCCGTGGCCCGGAAAGTCAGACACCGGTAAAATGTAAGTCCCCAATCCCATTGAGTGCCTACCGTGGCCGATGTGCCCGGCAGGGTCAGACTTGTCGGGAAGAGCAGCTCCGGCAGGCAGACCCGTAGTGTGCTGGTCTGGAAACAACAGTGCTGGAAAGCTTACCGGCACCCTTGTTTCCAGACCGGCAGGTTCATAATGAGGCCCATTGTCTTCTTCCCGTACGTGTACGGTGCATATAAAAGATGCACATTCATTCTGCGCATGAGTCAAATATAGTTTATATTAAAAAGTGAGTATTGTGAAAGTGTCAGCTTGATTTTCAAAAAATGTGTGGAAATATTAGGTGCTTGGCAAACATTTGGAAAATCCAAGTAGACAATTTTTAGATATGCTTACCTGAAAGATATGAATTTCCCTTTAAAAAAAAAACATGATAAAAGCTGTGAAAAACGTTATCAAAACATTAAAAAAAATATGAAGCAGTCCACGACATATTCAGAAATGTTCCATGCTATGCCACCTACACATTTCCTTAAGAGAAAACAGTTGCTTACAGTTCACAACACTAGACAATGACATTCTGACAACTGCACACAAGATGAAAATAGCTTCCCCTCATTGGCATTATTAACGGTGCACCCAGTCAAGCTGTCACCTCTGGTTTGCAGAGAAATACCACACATTTGATATATCATTTCCACCCAGTGCACTCAAGCTATGGGAAGTGCTAATGGATCTATTGCCGGTATATATGGATCCCTTTGAACCACGCTAACCACATAATCAAAGAAGGAGCTAACAGCAGCTTTTAGAGGGTATCTTCTGTTCAGTCCATCAGCCAAATATTCCAACCAGACAACTCCTCACTGGAGTGGAGAGACATGGAGTCTGAGGACAGGACATGGGAAGAGTAATACAACACTGCGTAAAGTGCTGAGTGGGCAATCTGCAAGAAGTTCTGCTGATCTCTGGAGGCATCTGCAGCCAAGGTTGAGATGTGTGCTCAGTTACGCTATTGTTCATTCATATTTTGTTATTGCAGAAGAAAATTCCATGGGCCTCATTGCGACCCTGGCGGACCCATGCCGGTAAGTCACCGACTCCGCCATGGAGAAAGGGGGAATTACCACCCCATTACAAGGTTGGCGGGGCGGTACTTCCCCCTTCCTCCATGGCCCTTCCCCATTCCCATTTTTGCCCCATAGGGCTCAATGGGAATGGGGAAGGCGCTAAGTACGGTGCCGCAAATTGCGGCACCGTAATTAGCACCAAGATCCCTTTGCGGGTCCCTACTTTCTACACCAGCCGTTAAGGTCGGGTCCCGCAAAGGGACCTCGTAATTAGGCGCTAATAGGTTAACGGCGCCGCAGCCTTTTACGGCACTGTTAACCCATTAGCGCCTGGGTCATAATGCTGCCCAAAAATGAAGGGAAGATGCCACATAGTGTGCCTCCTCTCGGGAGCTGTATTTTCAAGGCACTTTAAAATCTACTTGTGTGACTACTTAACAATATAACTAAATTGAATGTCATTTGAGCCACAAACTGGAGAAGTAAATAGTGGGATATTGCAAAGCTAACAGTGACAATGTAAAGTGTGCAACACCACAAGGGTGGAAAAAGCACAAGGGTGGAAAAAGCAGATAGGCGATAAGGCACCCAAAAGAGGGCCATACAGAAAAAGGCCTGGCCGGTTAAGAGATCAAACCTGGCTAGATAGTAAAGAATTCATAAATAATTAATAATGACACAATGCAATGCTATTACCAGTTCTGTGCCCCATGTTAATAGTCCTTAGTGGCCTTTAATGAGAGCCAAGTGACTTGATCCCGTGGCTTGAAGAGGGGGGAATTATGATATGATAGGATATGATATGGCATTTATAACGTGCCTGTACACAAGTGTTTCAAGGCGTGACGAGGCAAGGGAGGGGAAACAGAGGGAAGACAGACAACGATCCTACTAGGCCAGGTGACATTGGGATCGTGCAAGTGCAGGGGAGGGGGGAAGGGGAAAAGTACAGGGGGAAGGGGAGGGGACAGTGCAGTACATAGGATAACAGTAAGATAAATAAGGACAATAAATAAAAGTGCAGCTAGCTGGTGGCAAGTGCAAGGGTAAGTGCAGACATCGGGTGTCAAGTGCTAGTAGGGGATGTAGGGATACAGAACAGTGAGTGCAAGGGTTGGCAGGGAGGCAGTGCAGGTGTGCAACTGGCATGGAGGTGTTACGCTCACCTGGCTCCCACAGGGGTCGTCGATCGGGACTGGAGAGCTGTGGTTTCCACCCACGTGACGCGTAGTGCAGAGATGACAGACTGGACTGGCCCACCTAATCTCGTCTGCTTGACCCGAAGAAGTATTCTCCTGAAAGTGGAGAAAGGGACTTAGCCACCCGTGGATTTGAGTGATACCCCCCCACTGTTCTCCTCTCTAATCACCTCCAATGTCTCTTTTTATATTCTCACCTTAGGTTTTTAAAGGATGAGCTCTCCATCCTGCGTATAATGCAGGGGCGTGTGGATAACCAGTTACTTCACTGGTCCGAAGGAATTGGAGAGTTCCGGAACAATATTGACTCAGAGGTTCCTGGCAAGGAGCCGTAAGTATATAGTTCGTAAGAGTTCAAAATGTCTGACTTTCACTCGAGTCCGATTCCTTGCAGCTTGCAGCTTGACCCTAGAGAAGATTGCCTCGTGCAGCTGGTAAAGTTCAGGTAAGAGTCTGTATTATCCAACACTGTCCGGCAAATGACACCTGTATGTAATCTGTTGCTTTCTCCCTTATTACAGGTGCAGAGTGAGAAATTATGCCGTTTTGAGGAATAATACCTCCGGCGGTAAAATCAGGTAAGTCTATTATGGTGAAAGAGATTCCCTTGGTTTGTTCTTTCGGCTCACCTGGATGTCCTTTTGTTCCCCTTAGGAGCCGCAGTTCGGCGAAGATGAATGGAGGCTGCGCCGACCCGTGGAGATGAAGAATGCCTCCGGCGGTAAAATCAGGTAAGTCTATTGTGGTGACTAATATTGCCTTATTTATTCTCTCGGCTCACATTGCTGTTCTTTTATTCCCCTTAGGTGCCGGAGTTTGGCGAAGAAATGATGAAGACAGAGGTGGATCGTGGAGGTGCTGCGAAGGCTGGTGAGTATAGCGCGGCGCTGCAGCAGGCGATGCGACGCGCATCAAATAACATCTTTCTTCCTATTTGAAGGTGCTATGGATCCAGAATCAGGTGAGGAAATAAGTATTGTTCTTGTTCTAACCTTTTTCCTTCTTTCTCCCTTTTTTCTAGGAGCTCCAGACTCGAGGCGGGCATGGCAGAAGACTGGATGCTGGCTTGCAGGCACGGTGAGCGTTACACTGCAGGATGCAGAATAACGCGAAGCGTGAGCTGCTCTTCGGGTGCGGTTTAAATAGCCTTCAAAGAAGTCCCAGGTAAGAAGTTCCCAAGACCACACCCGAGTAAGAAAATAGTCCCTGAAATAAAGTAGTCCCCCTTCAGACTTCACATTGGCTTGAATGCTGAGCAGCATGGTCTGCATGAGGTAAGTGAAAGCAAATGAGCCTGGCGTATATGGCGCCAGGACAGACCCCTTCTATGAGCCTGGCGCCTACGGCGCCAGGTCTGTACCCAGATAGCCCCTAGCCATGGCTGCTGGGTTTTTCCCAAGTATCTGGATGCCTGCTCCCAGGACAGATGGACCTGGTCCGGATGCCCGGGGGTAGGAATCATGACAGGAGGGGACCTGGGCCTGAGATCAGAGGGTAGCCAGGTAACCTGCACAGTTTAAGATTCAGCCAGGAGATCAGCAGGGGAGAGCAGGAGAGAATGCAGAAGCAAAGAAGAAGTGCTTCCGGAACCGGAGATGGTTCTCCTCAAGTTTCAGAGAGCCAGGGAGGCTGTTCCAGAGGGAGCCATGGCTGCTGGGTTTTTCCCAAGTATCTGGATGCCTGCTCCCAGGACAGATGGACCTGGTCCGGATGCCCGGGGGTCGGAATCATGACAGGAGGGGACCTGGGCCTGAGATCAGAGGGTAGCCAGGTAACCTGCACAGTTTAAGATTCAGCCAGGAGATCAGCAGGGGAGAGCAGGAGAGAAGGCAGAAGCAAAGAAGAAGTGCCATCGGAACCGGAGATGGTTCTCCTCAAGTTTCAGAGAGCCAGGGAGGCTGTTCCAGAGGGAGGCCCCAGCAGAAGAGATCTACCACCAACTTGCTTTTGGGAGAAGCGACTGACCCTGAGAGAGTTGGAGGTGGATGAGCGAAGAGCTCGAGATGGAAGATATTTAGGAAGAGAGAGTTGAAGGTATTGAGGTCCCATGCCCCAGAAGGCCTTGTAGTCAATGCAGAGGGTTTTTATTAATCCTCACCGCCACTGGAAGCCAGTGCAGAGATTTCAGTCCTGGAGAGATACAATACCTGGGCTTGACGCTAAGGACAAGTCTTGCAGTCCTGTTTTGGATGAGTTGCAGAGGGCAGAGAGTAGAAGCAGGCAGATTTAGAAAGAGGCTGTTGCAATAGTCCAGCATAGAGAGAACCAGAGCTCTGGAGACCGTGAGCTTCTGGGGGAAAGAGAGAATATGAAGAATACCTCTGAGAAGGTGCAGCTGATAGTGTGACTTCTTAGAGACATCAGAGATGTGAGGAGAGAAGGAAAGTGTGTAGTCAAAGATGACCCCAAGTTTTTTTGCGTCACAGGTGTGAGCAGGAAGAGGGCCAAGAGAGGCTATTAGTATTGCTATTAGAACATTCCGTGTAGTGCCTGTGCCTGGGATGTCCGATGTTCAGTTCAGGCACTTTTTTGGGAGGCGGGGCAAAGCACAGCAGTTCCTAGACAAGGATTGCAGAGAAGCCGAATCAATTACACAGTTTATAGCAGTTGTTGACTTTCTCCCACCTTGTTCCAACAGAATCCTGCCTCCTATTGGCTGGCAGGTGGATATGAAAGAACACAGCAGGCCTGGAGTCTTGATTTGCAGGCAAATATGACCTACGCAGGCCTATAGAATTGAACGGAAGTTGCAGTGCATGAGACTCAGTTGCTTGTAAGCCATGGTGCTCTCTGTGCACAAAAGAAGGCCTTTGGAAGGCTGCAACGACCTTGCAGCACGAACAGGATGTATGACGTTGTGTTCCTCATCAGATTCTCTGCTTTGCCACTGCAACTTTTAACATTGTCCTTGTCAGGTTAAGTCTGCTTATTATGGGGTGTAACAGGAATGTGGGAGTAGGGAGCGGCGGCCATTTTCCAGTGGCCTTGAACATTTTTTTTATTGCCAATAAATATGACATACGATTCCTAAAATTTCAGTTGGTGAAAAGGCAGGGACAGCATCCGTTCCTGAAATTAATGTAACACACACCTTAATGATGACGGTAAACAAACAAGTCGGTCTATCTATCTCGTCCATCAAATGAAATGGCTGAAAACCAAAGTATTGGTTTGTTGTGATGCGAATTGGCAATATTGTAAAGTCGTTACACCGTTAAAGAGTGCATTTAGCACAAAATATGCTTTGTCCCTGTGCATCATGTAGGTTTTCCGCTCATCATCACACAGCGGTGGTAGCACAGTCAGTATACTAGGTCTCAAGGCACTAGGGTCAGGGAAACGTGAGCTGGCTGAATGTCGGGGCATGCAGAGGTGTGAGGGGATCGCGGAGGGTGTGAAGTCTGTGTGGGGGACAGAGGGTGGTCGGGCTTGGACTCCCTCATCCCCTGCGCTACTGAATAGTGTTTGAGCATCACTGGGGGCTAGCTCGAGGAAAAAAGATCACATGGGCACATTAAGTGGCTCTGGGAATTCATCCCTATATGGTCTGCCTGTAGTATCTAACACTTGGGTCTTCCTGTGCTACAGATCCCCTAGAAGTAAAAGGAGAGGGCCAGAACTGGTGACTTCATCACAAGCCCTTTCCCTTTCCTATTGTAAAATGGAGGGACAAGGTCATATCTTTCCTGACTGACTAGAGTTCAAGAGATGCAACGTCTCCGGGGACAATACCTGGCTATGTAGTTCAATTCCTGGCAGGCATAGCATCAAATGGGCTAAGTAATATCTGTTTCTGTCAGGACTGTTTCTGTCAGGACTGATGGAAGAGCTTCTGGTCTTGCTTGATGCAAGTATTTGAATTAAAGAAATCCATCCCTAACATCAGCGCTTTGGGGTTGCTGGGATAATGACCACCCATAATTAAGCAATATGACCTGAGCGGCGGGGGTATTACCGACTCAGGTAATGCCCGGGACCCATAGTTATAGGCCCGAACGAAGCGAGGGCCTTAACGGAGGCCCCGGGGCCTCACCTGAGTCAGTAATGCCCCCGCCGCGAGGGTCATATTGCTATTAGTACCCCGGCCCGCATTATATGCGTGACCGGGGCACTAAAAGCATTTTTTTCTGTCCCATAAAGCCGCAGCGTTTCGGGACAGAAAAAAAAAACGACCAAGAAAATGGCCACCGGGAAAGGAAAAACGGGAGTCCATTTTCTCTTTCCATGGCGGCCTTCGGGAGCGGACGCGCTGGGAACACAAGTGTTCCCAGCGCATCCGCTCCAGAAAAAAAAGAAGCAGAAGGTAAGTGGGGTTGGGAGGGCGGGAGGGGAAGGGGGGAGAAAAAAAAAACATACCTTCGTCCCTGCCAGGGGACGATGGAAGCCTCCATCTGTGTGGAGGCGCAGAGTCTCCACACTGCTGGAGGCTGCCATCATCCCCCACCAGGGACGCAGAAGCAAGAAGGTAAGTGGGGTGGGGTAGGGAGGAGGGAGGGAAGGAAAAAAAAAAAGCTTACCCGAGTCCCCAGTGGGGGTCGGAGGCAGCCTCTCAGCAGTGGGGATGCTCGGAGCGGGGATGGCCCCGCTTTGAGCCTCCTCATTGGCTGAGGGGCTGCCACGCCCCCTCCCTGCCGAGGACAAGGCAGCTGGAGTCCCGGCCGAGAATCAAAGGATTCTCGGCTGGGTAAGGACCTGGCGAGAGCCAATCAGAATGCGTGTTGCATTCTGCATGACTCTCGCCGGGTACTAATGGATAATATTCTCCTCGATCTGATAATGATTTTTTCGTCCTTTGGTAGAAACGTTGGTTTGACTAGATCTGCACTAATAGCACCCTACCTATTCCCTGCATCTAATAGGGCTTTAAAATGTCCCATTCCCAGTATTATATGCAATTGCTACTTCCCTGGGTGTCAGAGAGGAACTTCACCCTCTCCCAAGCAAAACCCATACGTTAGGAAAAGCCTAAGGGACAGGCACCTTTGCTGCAGACAAGGGAGCATTAACTAATAACTAGCACCCAACATCACTGGGAGCGCCTGGGATTCGGAGCGTTGGGGACAGTGCCCTAGGAGCTCAGGCAGGCGATGGCAGGCACACCCCATTGAGGACCTAAAAGCAACCCACAACCTTACCGATCTTGACCCAGCAGTGGAGGGAGGCCCTGACCACCTTCCCACCCACTGATCACTAGACAGTTACAGAGACATGCCACCGCTTCTCGCAGATCGCAGAACCCGGCGAGTGACCCACCTCGGAACGATCCAGCAGACAGCACAGGCAGAGACACCTAACACAGATGTCCAAAAGCAACTAGGTAACACCATTAACCCATCCGCTAAAACCTCAACTCTCTGAATACACCTGTCAAATGCTAAACAAACACAACCACTTCCTTGCACAGCAAGCCACATGCACTTCACTACACTGCAGCAACAACACAAACCACACATAGTCTCGCACAACAGCACATGGGAGTCTAGTGATCCTCAAACCGCACCCATGCTTAGCGAACAGTGTTAACTGAACTGAAGCTGTCAACAGGACATCACAACTCTTGCTCTACCTTTGTCCCACTATGTCCTACTAACGAATCCTACCCTCTTAACTTTCAGATCCACCAGAGCGCCAGGGGACCACTCTGGTGGTGATATTGCGTGGTATAAATGTCCTTTAACATTAGCATTAAGATGTATCATGCGCCACGGCCAACACAGCCAGGTTATATCTCTGAGCAGACAATTTTTGGTGCAAAGCAACTGCCTCACGTTCAAACAAGCATTGACCCTTTCCAAACTGAATTACTGTAACATGCTTCTTATGGGCACCTCAGCTACTAATTTGGCCAAACTTCAGCTATTAAAAAATAAAGCCCTGCAAGCTGCCCTTCATCTAAAATCAGTCAGACCACTTCTCTTCAGTAAGACATGAGGTACACTGGCTACCAATAAAAGCACGGATTGACTTTAAAATGCTGACTCTTGCCCACAAGTGCATCTCCAAAGAGGCATCTACTTACCTTAATGACGGTCTATTTCCGAAACCTCTGTTGTGCTCGCTAAGATCTAGCTCCAGCACCTCCTTGGTCAACTTGTGTTACAAGAGCAAAAGGGCAGGAGATGTCACCAACTCTCTGGAACAATCTCCCTGCCAACATCAGAAATTAACAATCGTACAGGGCATAAAAACCTGGCTCTTTGATAAGTATGAATTCTATAAATGTCATAAATCAATAAATATGTGTATGAACAATGATTAACTTACCCAACAACAAAGGAAATAATAGGTATCAACGTCCTTTCTATGGATTTGTTGCTCCTTTCCAGGGGATGAGCTAATTCCTCCCTCATTTGTATACTTCTGGGAGAAAGATTTTGACATTGACTTGCAAGGACTTACTCATTTAAGTTCAAATAGGGGACCTGTTCCTAGCCTGAATAAATTATGGATTCCCTCCAAGGAGATTGCTAATTGCTAAATTTAGGGACAAGGCATTCCTTGACAAGGATGTTTTTCCCTTGGTCTCCAACCTAGAGTTTGAAATAAATCTAGAGAGAGGTCAATTTTTTGTGAGGGAAATGTCTCAGATCTTTCTCAAATTGTTCTCCTCAGGTGCTTTTTGTATGTTTAAAAAAAATGCTGGGCTCAGTGGGCAGAGTGACATTGTTTTTTTCCTAATATTGTTAAGGGAATCCTGAATGCCTTCTGAGGGATGACTAGGAAATTGAAGCTGGCTGGCTGCACTGATGGGGGATCTTCCAAAGGGTGTGGGGGAGATCCGCCACCATAAAATGCTCCATGTAGTTAGGTATTTGGGGTTGTAATTGCATGAGGGGATCTCCCCAATGCACTCAAATTGAGATATTTGAAAATTTAAAAATCAAGCCATTCACCCTACTCTCTTCAACCCCTAGCACAAGTATTAAAGGCAAGGCTATCGGTTTCCTGAAGAAAGACAGTGTGGCACAGGACCCTGCATGCTCCTCGGTGTGGATGTATGTGATCTCATCAAGAATATTTTCTCAAAGACAATTTGTTTTCATTTCTATTTTTAAATACTTTTCACTGCAAATGCATGTGGGGGTGACCCCCTGCAGTCCCACATAAATCCTCCACATTCATTATTAACCTAATCCAACCCCTACATATAGCTACAGTGAAATTCATTAAATACATTAGATCAAAACCTTTTCAACCAATTCTTCTGCAAAGTGATCTATGTATACCCCCGGGGGTATTCTCATCCACTTGCCAGTTTCCACTAAGCCTTCATTCTATGGGAAAATGAAACAATTATTACTACTGTATATCATATATACCTCCAACCACATAGATGTCCACCAAGAGTGAATAGAAAAGTGGGGCACAGTGATACATTGCAACTCGGGTGCCCTCAAACCTTCTGAAGTTTGCCAAGCGCTAGTAGTCTTGCTGGTTAAAGGGGAATGGTACTCGAGCGGTATGGAACATGTTATGCATTTCACTTCCTGGGCCATCCTGGGCATAGAGTGGATGTGTGTGACTTGTCAAGCTAACCCCACTGCTATCAGCACATTTGTGATGTCAATATGGTGTCCTACACTTCACTAAACATAACAGGCAGAGCAATGATAAATCCTATAGGTCCTGTGGATGTTAATTTATTCAGTCAAATACAAACTCAATCACCTAATTCATCTGTGATGGCAAAAATGGATCCACAAATGTTTATATGATTTTTCCATCATTCACTGTATATTCATTGAATTTAGACACTTTAGTCACTTTAATAAGACCTCATTATAATAATACTCAGTTTTTCATTGTCTATTGCACGTCATTTTTTAAAATCTACGCAATATTAAGATTCTGTGGCTCCTACTATTTGCTTCTTTCTATTTTAATAGTTTTAAATAGTCTGGGATATCCCACATGGACACCCTATAATATCAAACTGTTTCTACTATCAAGAACTATAATTCCACTTTGCAGAAGATTATCAAGTTCATCATTGTGTTATGTCACTTGACAAAGCTAATTCATATTCTAATTTGTCAGAATATATCTTTACAGATGAATCAGATACTTTTAATGTGTCAGATAACATCCATTACCTTTGTTCATATATCAGTTTTCTAAATTCTAAAAAATAGGTGATTGAAAGTATACAATAATCGCTCTATTTGTATTTAAGTGTAAGTCCATCCTCACTGTCGATGCCTGTGAATGTGTACAATGGTGCAATGACTTCATATCATCACACAGTGTGATGACATTACTGTGCACCTCGCTCAAAATAAAGACACTGTTTTAAACACATACAAAGCATGAATGCTAAAGATAGTAAGTACATAAACATCTACACTCAGATAACGAGAATTGATCAGAGCAAAAAGAGCTATTTTGCTGAAAGGCCTTTTTCTAAATTCTCCTAGTTATTGAAAACTTGGAATATCGATAATTTAATCTCTCACAATATTTAGAAAGACATTATTTGAAGATATGTAATCAAACGTATACCTGCCAACATTTTATTTTTACTTTAGCTGAGAGCTAGCAAATTGCAATAATAATATAGCAGAATCTATTTACTTAATACTATATCTATCATGTATTTATCTAATTTTACCAGAGCTGAGATGCCTCAGCTTTAAAACAACTGACAATTAACTATTTTATGGACCATGTTAACTGCACATAGAATATTCTTTTCATAGGAACAGGTGAAACGGGTATGAAAACAGCTTTCTAAGAAACATCCTAATGAATAATTCATTCATTAATATATTAGCAAGTTTAATAATATGATCCATGTTCAAATTTCCACACACAGATACTTTAATTTTGATACCCCGAAGAAATATAATTTAAGTATTTGAAATC
The DNA here is from genome assembly GCF_040938575.1 of Ambystoma mexicanum. Taxonomy (NCBI): domain Eukaryota; kingdom Metazoa; phylum Chordata; class Amphibia; order Caudata; family Ambystomatidae; genus Ambystoma; species Ambystoma mexicanum. The sequence continues at coordinate 285,447,269 of NC_090932.1, read as the reverse complement.
TCAAATTTAATTTGCACAATGGACATACAATTTCAGCTAATCTCATCGTCATTATACTTATTTATTTCATCATTCAACATTTCTCACCAATGATTAGATGTTCATGTAAAATGAAAACCATTATAAATCCACAAAACTTTCTCTTCATGCATAATTAACCCACTTTTCATTGGTAATACCAATTTCTTTGTTGCTATCAAACTTTCAGTGTTTGCATTTATCTTTGTTTATATTGATTGATTTTACTGTTTTCTTTTCATTATCCTTGACAAAGAGCCAAACTGTGCATGAAACATGTGTCGGCTGACAAATGACTCTCCCAAAAAACATCTTACAAATTGTATTTTAAAATGTTCTTTTTTCTGCTTATATTTCATGCTCTTTGTCTTAACATTTGCTTTGATACGAATGAGTTTACTGTTTTAAGATAAACTGTAGTAGTTCCAAGTCAATTATTCACATTATTAAAACAATGTAAAACAAATATTTTTCTCAATATAGAATTGAATTCTCCCTTTAGTGCTGTGGGCACAAATGACATTCTATTATGTTCTGTACTGTTGGAAGGGGAGACAACAGGATAGTACACAGTCACTGGAGTAAAGATGAGTCTGTATGAGGTCATTACTTCCCCTGCATTCTTTATTTGTTTTTTTATAATGTGCCTAATACCATACCTGAGTTTGGTTTCTAAGCACGGATGCAGGATTCAAACTCTGTTGCTCTGCGTGATCTTGCTTCCAAGACCAGCGAGTTGTCACATAGTCAAACTTACTTCTCCATACCTTTACTTCTCATGTTTTTCACTTCCCTTAGCATTCACTTCATCATTACATGGGAAACCCCCTTCATCCCACTTCTCTTTACCCTATGTTCTGCTTCCTGCAACCCCTTGACCACCACACTAGCCTTTAGCTAACCATAACCACATGCATTGCCACCTTCACAATCTGAAGATGTAGGCAAAGTAAATGCGTGAATAAGTAATTGTATGACAAAGTGAATGTCTGGCAAAGTATAGGTAGACTCAGTAAGTGTAGGGGAAGTTTTCAAAGCAAAGCAAAGGGGTGATACCGGAAAAGGCACCAATTCAAAATGCAAAGGCTGTGAAAGCTGTGTCCTACTTTGCGGTGCAGTTTTAATTAAATGCTTTCATCTTGCCATGCTCTTGAATACTGGCACTCTCCTCCTGATTGGAGAAGTGGGGGCACTCAATATTGCCACAATAAGAAGTTCCAGTACTGACAATCAGATAGTACTGCCTCATTTAAAGCACTGGCTAGATTATAGGTATTGTATAGAGCTGAGCCCTTTAGAAATCTGCTTCTCTGGAGCAGATACTGTGCAGGTGAATGTGTCTTTTCCTTTTTTTTATTGGGCACCAAACTGGGAGTGATTCTGTTAAATATGAGCTGTAATGTTTTTAGGGCCAATTTCTCTCATGCCCCTGTGTCTCTTTTTCAGAGAGGTACATTTTCCAACACTTTTAAGTTGTGTTAAGTTTTGGACACTCATACAAGTGTTGGACAATGTATTACTCTGGTGGCCAATGCAAACGGTTGAGCATTGCATTGTTCCTTGTATGTGGTAGAGAGGGGTGGAGTATGTGTCAGGCATTTATGTCTTTCAGGGGGAGAAAGCATGCTGCAGATGTGTAGGTGTATCCTGCAGGTGTCTATGTGTGTGGGAGGAGGAAGAAAATGTGCTATCGTTGTCCAAGTCTACGTGGGAAATAAGCATTCTGCAGTTGTCTGTGGAGGAGTGAAACATGTTATGTTATATTATTGTGGATTTGAATAGAGCCTGTAAGAGGATTCAATTCAACACTACAGCTAAGTCAATGCCTAGTCTGGGATACTGAATGGAAACCCTTATTGATATATCTTTATGTCCAGTTCATGCGTTCTGGATGACTACCCCTATATAACACCCCTCTCTTGGAATCCTCCTGACCCCACTGAGCCAAGAAGTAGTTCTGTTTTGCAAGTTAAAAGGTTTATTTGAGAATTTAAACAATATATATATATATATATATATATATATATATATATATATATATATATATATATATATATATATCACACTTTATAATAAATTAATAATTGAATATCACACTTAATCTGATATGATAAAGATTAACAACGGAGAATCTGGCACTAGCCCACTTCTTTATAATCACTAAGGAGTTGACATGAAATGGATAAGGTAGCACACTGGTAAATAGGGACAGAAGAATAATGTGGTAGAGAATGCTTTATAGGGTTCAAGAAAATGCAAGGTTGAATGAATGAAATGCAGTATAGAAGATAAACTGATATGGTTTCACAAAAGCCAAGGTAATCACTTTCCCTTTGTGGCAATTCACCCCCCCCTATACAATGTAAGGAGATGGAAGGAAGAGCACACGGTTCTGGTATACAATCACAATGTAATACAGAGTTCCAGTTTCCCAGCAAGCTTAGAGGAGAATAGATATGAGTTTTACACAGGCTCAAAATGCTTTAAAATGTGATAGCAATATATTGGAAAATGTGCTAAAATGATTTTAATTCCCTCTGGAGGTTCAGGTTGAGGATTAGTTGGTTTAAATAAGTTCAGGCTTACTTTAGCAATGTTCTAGGAATAATTGGCAGGTTAAACGAATTTTTGGCAAATGAAAGCAAGGAAGCTGCTGTTTTCACACGTGGAGAAATTTGCAAATCGCGGTAAAATTCGCGAGTGCGTTTTTCGCAAAAGTATAGGGAATAGGAATGCGGTTCTAAGTTTGTTGAAAAGCCAAGATTCCCAGCTTTCAGAGGAAAGTTACTGCAAGTCTCTAAGACAAACGGTCACGGAGATATGAGCGATATGGTAAAGGTCGTTTTTCAGATTTGAAATTTTAAAAGTTCAAAGTGACAAGTTACAGCTAGCAACTAGAAATGACAGGTGACAGCTTTGCAAATGACAGGTGACAGTTAGGAGACAGTTCTGGTTATATTAAAATAGATTGAATTATATTATTTTAACTAAGAGATTGGTTCTGCACAGTTCTGCTAGGTACTCACAATATATTTTTTAAATAAATGGGCCTCGCCACGGATCTGGTCAGGTTTTCTTCACTCGCCACGGACGGTCTCTGCGCACAGCGGTCTGGGTCAGCTCTCTGGTTCTGCGAACAGCGGTCTGGGTCAGCTCTGCTCTGCCTCTGGTTCTGGATACTGCTCTGCTTTCTCTGGGTACAGCACTGCTTCTGGATCTTTCTGCACAGCTTTCTCTGGACCCAGCGCTGATCTGCACGGCTCCTGGATGCTGCTATCGCTGTTAGGTTTGCTGGATGCTGAGGCCCACTGAGAAGAGTTCTCAGTTTGTGAGTTTAGGCCCTTGCTTTGAGTTCTGAATCAAGTTCTTTGGAGTTATAAAGTCTAAGTGTTGAATCTAGTATCTTCTGGATGTTGTGTGGTCCGGCAGAGCGCGTTGCAGCAAATGGAATTGAATGTCCCTATATGTCCTGACTGTCTGCTTTTATGTGTTTTGAAAGTGGGTGGAGAGGCTAGCTTTCTAGGCCCAACCCCTTCAGAATTCTGATAGGTTGGAGAATTCTTTGCGTTCTCACTGGAGAGCAGGATTGTGTGTCAGAATGATGTCATTGAATGGCTTTCAGAAAGGACACTCCCCTGTCAAATTGCACACAATCTATATTTGATCAAAAAGACATATTTGCACATGTACACATTTGTTTAAAATTACATGCACCCATCACATATCACAGGGGGTATACCCTGTCCAAATCTGCTCTTCCTGGGGGCATGCATTCAGAAATGGCAAGATTTGCACTTTTTAACTGGTTTTGCAATATCGGACATTAACCCAAATTTACACACATGTGCGCAAGGAGTATGGACATTAATTGATGAAGTGTCAGATTTTTAACATACATACATTTTAAGTAATACCCTCTTAACTGATAGCTTGCCCCCAGATCATACCACCGGTTCTAAAAACCTCTTAAAATGTGGGCAGAAAAATCACAAGAATTATGGTATCATTTATAAAATGTTCACAAGTCTGCTCTATGAATGATCCATCTTTTTAGAGTTATGTTCTGGCCCCAAAGGGGTGTGGTTTCCCCCCAGCACAAGGTTGAATTTCTGGTTTTTCCAGTTCTGCTAAGCTCAGAGACCCTGCCCCTCCCAGCTTCTGCCAAGAGGAAGCTGTTTTACGGTCCCCCCAATAAAGCATCTGCCTGGGTCCTGGAAGGCCCATTGTTCAAGAAGAAGCCATTTATGGCCTCCCCCCAATAAACCCTCTGCCTGGGTCCTATGTTTAGTCTCTAGCAGTCCCTTGGTAATTCAATCAGAGAAGTGTCATATCCCTTTTGGTGGGAACAGCAAAAGGCAGCTAGGCCTGGGAACACAGCTGTTGTGCAAGTCTCAACTCCTGTCGGGGGTAGCTGGTGGGCAGAATTCAGTTCCTTAAGCCAGGCCCCAGCTAATGTCAATTTTAGTTACCCAGTTTTCTGCATTCAAATAAAACTAACCATTTTTACATATGCAGCTAGAATGCTGATTCTAAGTTTAAAACTATGACATTTAAACAATTGCAACCTATGTGACACTCAAAAGTAGGTCACTCATTTCTTTTAAACATTTAGGTTTTTAGTGTCTTTCAGTCCAAATTTACTTAAACTGCTGAAATCCACAGCTCAGCCAGTCTTGTTATAAACCTTCAAGTCACTTCAGAATATAACTTTACATTGTATCCACCCCTCAGTAAGTCTTTCTTTGGCCTGCTTTGGGTTCATTTATTCAGTTTTACACAAAAAAAAAAAAGAAAGTCTGGTGTTGTTTTAAAACGCCGGCTTTCTGATAGTGGTGAGTACTGGTAATGCACCCATTTTTGGGATTTAAGAAAATGAATTCCCCACAATTCTAGGTTGCTTTTGGCAATCAGCATTGCCATTCCCAATGGTTTCAGGCTACTGTGTGGGTAGTCCAATGGTGGTTTTAGGCAGTGCCCTTCTGTGCCCATAACATCGGCAAAATGGGTGGCAGCCTATTCTTCATGCACTTCCCTGGGCATTTTCTGGGAATCTCTGGCCATCATGATGTTTTCAATGCCAGTACTGCACAGTTTTTGAGGTAGGGCTCGGATGCATGGGTAAAAACATCCCACAAGCCCCCCTCTTGCGATGGCCATTCTGTTTCACTGATGGAACTCGCAAGACCTGGGATGTTTCCTCATCTTCTTCCAATAGATGGCACAGTTCAGCATCTTTTCCTCCATCCGGTCGGATCGATCGGTTCTCCTCGCCGGTCCTTGTGGGAGTATTGGGCGGTACACTGGGCCCCTTTCGTCTCTGCTCCCGGTCTCCGGATCGTCCTCCTTGGCCCGTCTCCAGGTTTTCTTTCGCCTAGGACGACAAAGGAAGAGCGGCAATACCTATTCATGGACATTTCTCCCCCACCATTGATATAGTGGGGTGGCATATAAATTTATAGTCAAAACATATGAACATGCACATTTCTTTTTGCATTCAAAAACCAAAACACCCACATTGAGAAACTCAGAATTTGATAGGCGATATGTAGGATATTTTAAGTTAGAACTGAATTAATCTGAGACAGCACCCTCTAGGATTCCAGAGGATTCCTCCAGTTGTTGCAGAGTGTGCCTGGGATGGCAACACTTCAACTGGTTAATGTGGACCCACTTGTCTTCCCCCTCTGCCAAACCGCCTTTGGGGATGCGGATCTTGTAGGCCACAGGGGAGATCTTGTCTATAATCTCAAAGGGTCCCTTCCATGTAGGCAAAAACGTTCGCTGTTTGGCCTGGTTCCTTTGGAAATTGTATAGATAGACCCGGTCCCCCACCTGATATTCCTTCCTGGAAGTCTTCAGGTCATAGTGGGTCTTCATGCTATCAGCTGATCTTTCTAGATTCCGCTGAGCATAAGCAAAAGCATGTTGAAGGTGTTTCCTTAAATTCTCCACATACTCATGAGTTGTGGAGGCATTTATTAGTGTCTGCTCTTGGGTCCTGTAGAGCAAATGCTGAGGAAGCACCATCTTGCGCCCAGTCATCAACTCAAATGGTGACATTTTGGTTGCAGATGAAGGGGTAGATCTGATGGCCATTAGGACCAGAGGTAATCGGATATCCCAACTTGGCCCAGAATCTGCCACAAACTTCTTTAATATGCTCACAATGGTTCGGTTATATCTCTCTACTGCCCCAGAAGAAGCTGGCCGGTAAGCAATATGCAACTTCCTTTTGACCCCCAGTATCTCCCACATCTTTGTCATTACTTCACTGGTGAAGTGGCTACCCCTGTCTGACTCAATCCTTTGAGGTTGACCGAAACGGGAAAAGATGTGGTTAATCATCAGGGCAGCTGCAGTTTCTGCCTTGCAATTTGGGGCTGGGAGACATTCCACCCACTTGGTAAACAAGCATGTAACGGTCAACATGTACTTGTTTCCTCTAGACGAGCGAATCACAGGGCCTACAAAGTCGATTTGCAAATCTGACCATGGCAGTGTCATCCCCCGCTTTTGGAGAGGCGCGCGGTGTGTGAGGGACGTTGGCTGAAATTGCGCACACACAAGACACCCCTTCAAGTATTGGTCAAGGTCCTGCCCCATGTGTGGCCAGTATGCAACCTCTCTTAAGATTTCCAGTGTTGTGTGAAACCCCATATGACCGGCGGTGGCTGCATCATGGGCGTGACTTAACATCAGGCTTCGGAATGAGGTAGGAACCACCCACTGATCGTGGCCAGCTTTGGATTTCCTTACCAGCAAACCATCTTGGATTCGGAACATTTTTGGACATTTCATCAACACTCTTAGGTCCTCTTTCCCAATATAATCGGTATCCGTCAGGGGAAAGTTCTCAGGGTCCTCAAGGTGTTGGTAAAACTTACCAATAATTGGATCCCCCTTCTGAGCGGTAATCAAATCAGCATCAGGGGTCTCCTTACTCCATTGTGCAATTGATCGTTGTGAGCATTTGTCTGGGACCTAGTGATAGCAGTGACCTGGATTTCCCCCAACAGGGACTCAATCTCAATTAGATCCCCTTGGATGGCCCCGGTTTTGGCCAGCTGATCAGCTAAGTCATTTCCAGTTTTGTCTGGTCCCTCTACTTTGGAATGACCCTTGATCTTCTTCCAATAGATGGTCATTCCTTTCGAGGTGACCAGATCATCAATGTTTTGGATCAACTTCCCATGTTTCAAGGGTTTGTTGTTAGCACATAACATGCCTCTGGTTTTCCAATTAACCAGGTGCTCCACGAACCCGTTCCGTACATAATCCGAATCTGTGATTATGACCAGTTCGTGGAGTTGATGCTGGACAGCAGTGAGGATGGCCTGATGCACAGCCATCAATTCTGCCACCTGACTACTTCGGGGACCAATTTTGTATCCAGCGGAGGGTTCTGGGAACTCCTTCACCCATGCATTCCCTACGCCAGCCACCAGTTCTTTCTCCCCGTCGTTGTCAACATGGTACGAGCATCCATCCACATAGACAGTGGGCATTCCCTCACACTTGTCCTCTTCAAAGACTTTGTGTGGGGAATTAAGGTATGCCTCCGTGTTGTCCTTGATTTTTAGACTTTCGTCCTCGAGACAGTTTTCTCTGGCACAATCATGCAAGTCAGCCAGACCTTGCGCGAGGGGACTCTTCTTGTTTTGGCCATATATGACCTCCACAGGAAAGCATTGCATTGACAGAATTACTCACATTTCCGGCCCGGATTCTATCACTTTGGAGATATTGCAGAGGCTGGTGTGGAGTCTCCACTATGATGTGTTCCCCCTGGATAAACGGGCGGTAATTCTTCAATGCCCACACCGTTGCCAGGAGTGCCTTCTCACAATCGTTGAATTTTTCCTCCACAGAGGATAAAGTTTTGCTCGCATAGGAGATTACTTTATTGACCTTGTCATGCTTTTGGTATAATACTGCTGTCAAGCACGTATTAGAGAACCCCGTCTCCAGGAAGAACTCCTTGTTTCTGAGAGGGTAAGCTAGGCAAGGCGCTTGTGAGAGGCTTCTCTTGAGTTGTTTTACCGCCTAGGCTTGTTCTGGACCCCATTCCTACTTGACCCCCCCTTCAGGAGATGAATCAGGGGTCTGGTGATCTCTGCGTAGCCCTCAATGAACTTTCTGCTGTAATTAGTCAGTCCAAGGAGGCTCCTTAGTTCCCGCAGAGTTGTGGGGTCTTTCAGTTTTTGGAGTGCTTCCACCTTCTTTTCCTGGGGACAGAGACCCTGAGGAGTAATCTCATGCCCCAAGAAATTAACACGGGTTCTATGCCACTGTGCTTTCTGAAAGGAAAGTTTTGCTCCGGCGGCCCTCAACTGCGTCAGAACATAACGGATCTCCGCTATGTGTTCCTCCACAGATGAACTTTTGATGAGGACATCATCTACATAAGCCAGGTTACCCCTCGCACCCAGGTCGGGCATGGCCTTATGTAGGAAAATATTGAACTCATTACCGGAGTTAAGGTATCCGAAGGGAGTCCGGGTCCATGTGTACTGCTGGCCCCCAAAGGTAAAAGTCAGTTTGTATTGGTCCTCCCTGCTGACAGGCACGGTCCAGTATCCATTGGTCAGGTCTATTGCAGTGAATACCTGTGACCCCTGAATCTGGGCCAGCCCTTGGTCAATGTAGGGAAGAGGCCATCGGGAAGTATGGACCCGTTTGTTGAGCTCCCTGAGGTCGGAGCAGAGTCTCCACTGGCCGTTTGGCTTCAATATTCCCAGCACCGGATTATTGAAGGTGCTGTGGACTGGACGGATTATTCCCCGGGACTCAAGGTTCTTAATTATTTCAGTAAGGGGCTCCATTGATGCGAGAGGCAAGCGATATTGCTTCACAAACACAGGAGTCATGCCAGGGTCCGTGGGGATTGTTGTTTTGTGGATGTCAGTTCGACCACAGTCATATGAGTCTACCGCAAAGAGATCTTGGAAATCCAAGAAAACTTGTTTCAACTTTTGCTTTTCTTCCAGAGTCACACAGGCATCAGCTAGGTTGACTCTCTCTTCCACCATCTGCCTGAAGCCTGGAAAGACTTCTGGTTTGGCTATCTCTGCGGCCTCCTCCAGCTGGGTGGAGAAGTTCCTGGTCAGAGTGCTGATTTGGACCGGAGGCTTCAGGTGGGAAAGGCAGCCCTCATGGACCTGGAAAATCACCTCATCCCTCCTGAAGTCACAAGTCACATCTTCCTTACCAAAGGGGCAGGAAGTGTACACCAGGAAGTTCCCCCCATGCCGGGTAAAAATCCTGTCTGGTGTGGTATTGTCCTCACTGTCACCGTCAAAACAGTCCTTGGGGATTGGTCCTAACAGTTCATTTCCTAAATCGATGGAAAAATGTCGGTCATCAACCGCCATTCCAATAATGGTGCCTGCGGCTAGAGTAATACTCTTTAAGTCGCTGTTATCCACCTCTATTAGAATGGTGTCATGTTCTATGTTGACTAATGGAGTTGGGTTTACCCCCAACCGTTGCTGTTGGAGAGAAGCGTTTAGATGTATGTAAGCATCAGGGTTTTTCAAATGTTGTCCTCTTTTAACTTTCACTTCCAGGGAGAATTGTCGGGTCCTTTCTGGGATGGTGACTTCCTCTTTAATCTGAATTTCAACTGCATAAGGTAGCAATTGAGCTGACCTAAATGCTTTTTCTGGATCATCAAAGCCCATGGGATTATCCGCTAATCGGGACCAAGCTTTGAAGTTTATTAGGTCCAAACTAATGGCAAAGCGATTGAGAATGTCACTGCCTAAGTAAAAGGCGGCAGGGACGTCTCGCACGACCCAACAATTATGGACTATGCTCTTGTTGCCAATGGAGATTTTGAGCATACACCTGCTTGGCAGGAGATGTTTGGAATTAGGCGCTTCCAGGTCCATTTCCCATTTGTCTATCAGTTTGAATGTGGGAATGGCTGGATCTTTTGGGAGTTGGCGGAACATGGCTTCGCTGATGAAGCTCTTACCGTTGTTCACACACTCGAGCGAGAACAGAGTCCTTCCCATCATTTAACTGAACAGGGATGAACAACTGCTCTCCAATTTGCTGAATCTCAGCCAGGCTCTGAGCTGATTTCACATCTTTCTGGACTATAGGAGTGGGAGTTTCTGATTGTGGATTAGTAAAGAATTTCAGGGTGTTTCCTTCCAGTGTGGAATACCACCTTAAACTGGAAGGAAGGTTGATTTTCAGAAATAGAGAGGACCCCCCATCACCAGTCTGTTGTTCTACTGCTATTACTGTCACGTCTGGAATTTGGTTGTTCTGGAAGTGAAATTCTACTTGGTCAGATTTTTGTTCAACCATGTGGCAGGTGCCGTTTAAACTAACATGGTTGACACTCTGTTTTAATTTTATTGGTCGGCTAGTCTGGGTCCAGAGGACCTTGTTTACGCAATCTATTAAGGGTGACAACCTCCTCAGGAGGTCATTCCCCAGTAAACAAGGGGTGCCCTCTGGAGTCACTACTATGACCGGGTGTTTCACCTTGTGTCGCCCGATCTTAATGTCCAAGTCTGCAGTCCCCTCAACGGGAATTTCCTTCCCGTCAAAGTTCTGCAGTTGTCCAGGAAGAGAGGTGAGAGGAATTTGGTAATTCTCTCCCCTTCCTGCATTCAGTTCGTCAAAGGCCCTTCTGGACAGAAGGGTAGCTTGAGATCCAGTGTCCACCAGTGCCAAAATTGTACCCTGCCCCTGTACTTGTACTGGGGCATAGTATCTTCCCTCCTTCTCCTCAAGGGGGCACAGATAATGCACATTTTTGGACAACTGGTGGGCTAACTTTCTGGTTTTGGACATCGCTAGCGAAGAGATTTGGGCAGAATTCTGTGGAGAGCCTTGGGAATCTGAAAGAAAAAGTTGGCAACTGGAGATCAGAGCCATTGTGGGTTCCCCTGGCTCCGGTTCTGGGCTGCCCCCCCTTTTTTGGAGGCAGTCATCAGGATGGGTTTGAACCAGGGGATTTTGGTATTGTGGGTTCTGGGATGAGATGATGGGCGGCGGTAGCTCAGTCTCCATATCTCCCCAGTCTGGAATGGAATCCCTTGGGGCCCATTTTTCCTTGGGAGGAGTTCCCCCATCTCTGAAGGAGAAGATCCTTTTCCCAGGATCTTCTGAGGATCCCTCTCCCTCAAATTGGAAGATCTGTACCTCCTCCTCAAACTGAGTCTGTTTGGGTCTTTTGTTTCTCCTACCCCCACCTCTGCTCCTTAGGAGGCAGACTTTCAGGGGCAAGAGATTTTGTTTCCGGTTCCTGGGTTTCCAGGGGCTGTTTACAAGTTGGGAAGGAAGCTTCCTCCAAGGCTTTACACCCCCCTTCCTCTTGTGCCTCCTCCCTGGGAACCGGTGTGTTATCGGGGTGCTGCCCCCGTCATTCCTCTGGAGCACCAGGCCCAGAGTTTTGTGCATTCTGTGCCGGCATGCCCATCTGAGGGTTCTGCTGCGCCCTCAGTATGTGACCCAGATCCCGGGCCATATTTTGGACCTGGCGCTCTAACTGGGAAACCCGCTCAGGCTGATACGGGGCTCTATTTTCTCCCCTGGGATGATCCCGGGAAGGGTAGCTATCCCTTCTCCGGTAGTACCCCTGGTTGGGAAGATTTTGGTACCCCTCCACCCTTGGCCTCCCCTCTCTCGGATTAGGTTGTCTGGGCTCAGGGAATTGGGGAAAGAAGGATGGATGATTTTGGGGCTGGAAATTGGGTGGATACCTGGGGAAAAAGTTCTGCCTAGGATTTGGAGAATTTCTGCCCTCCTGGGGGAAGTTAGGAGGGAAGTTCCCCGGGTCAGGTGCTTGGCTGGATCCCCCCCCCTTGGGCTGGAGGAGTCCACACATAACCCAGGATGGGTCGATTTCCCTTGTAACGGGGACTTACATAGTCAGGAGAGCGAGGGACCCCATTTGTGGGACTACCTCTTTCACTCCCTGTCTGTGACTGGCCCGAGGACCTTCTGGGCCTAGCATTATTAGGTGCAGGTAGGTTTTTAGGCCCCCCCATCTCCAAATCTAAATCGGGGGTGACCTTTACCTCTGCCACCTTGGCAGCAGCAGGGGTGTTGTTGGCTTTGGGGTTTTTGGGCGCATTATTTTTATTTTCTATTGGCTTCTGCACCTCATAGATCTGGGTCGCCTGTTCAATGACCCAGTCTAAATATCTTTTCTCGTGAAAATCCCTCACGAGCTGGGTCATTATGTATTTGGGCAAGGCATGGAAAAACGTATTAATAAATTCTCTGCTATCCGTGCGCACCCTTCTTGTGGTCTGTTCAAAAGCACGCTTTAACTCCTGCACAAACTCTTGTGGGGCCTGATCCTCCCCACATTGTAGATTGTAGGCTGCCTTGCAAGCCTCTTGAGGATTTCTATGAGTAGAAAAATGTTTCAAGATGGCCGCCTTATAGGTGGACCATCTTAAATGATTTTGGTCCTCCAGCCCCGCAAAGAAACTGGAGTATTCCGGGGAGAAGGTCCACTTTACATATTGAATACAGCTTTGGCTGTCCTTCAAATGGAAAGTCTCCATCATTTGCTCAAACAGCTCTAAGTGCTCCCAGACAGAATACTTGGCGTTCTTATGATAAGGCGTGATGACACTCCTGATTGCCTTAATCTGCTTTAAGGGGTCCTTAAGCAAGGCTCTTTTTGTCTTATTGGCCCTTTTGGTCCGGGTAACCCTGGTCCATTCATCTTCTGACTCCCGTCTGTTCTTCCAGGTTTTCCCGGATTCTGCGAGCCTGGGAATGGCTGGCAGAATGTGGGGACCTGGTCTCCTGTGTCCTGTACCGCTCAGAGGAGTCTTCAGATCCCTCCTTGCTGCCGGGATTTGATGGGTACCCCCCCACTGACCTAACTGGGCAGAGGTTTTCAGGATGCCCTTAATGGGCCTACTCTCCTGGGGTTCCCCATTAAATTGCACTGTGCTTGGGTGCCCATACCCGGATGCCCGCCCCTCCATTCCTGGGTGGTACTGGCCTATGAGCCCCATGCTTCTGGCTGGATAGTAATCTGCCATCCCTGTGGCCCTGTGCTCATGTGCGCCAGGGGACATGGGGGTGGCAGAGTCCAGGGACTGAGAGAGATAAAGGCCTCTGGTACTAGGGCTCCTGGGGTTATGCTCAGGAGTTTCTCTTTCTGAGCGAACCTCATCTCTATCCGCCCCTGCTCCCTGTTGCAATGCAAGAGCCTGTGCCTTCAGTTCCTCAGTTAAGGCCTTATTAGACTCTATCAGTCTCTCCTGCATCGCTACCTGTTGTTGCAGTCTATCATTGTGCTGGCAGAGAGCCTCATTCTCTCTCTGTGCCTCCTGATTGGTCCTGGAGCACTGGGCCAGTTTTTGCTGCAGGAGGGTTACCTCCTGAGCTGTGTCCCTTACGGCCTGCTCCTTTCTTGCCAGAGCATCCTCCACCCTCCTGGTGTGTTCTAACAAGTTCTGGTGTTCTTTTTGGAGGTCACCCAGCCCCTGGAGGGCCAAGTGATTTTCTTCTGTTTTTCTTTTTAAATGGCAGACTTCCTGGCCTAAGGCGTCTCTTTCCTGACTAAGAGCCTGCATTTGTGCCGCCAGGTCGTCCCTCTGCCTTTGAAAGGCACCAGCTTTCTGGCGTTCTTCATCAAACTCTGCCTGGGTATCCAGGTCTTTCAAAATCAGCTTGTTGCTCTCTGCCTTCACTCTATCTAGATGACTTTGCAGGGTGGCTACCTGCTCTGTGCATGCCCTGTTAAAGTCTAATTGTTGCTCCAACTTTTTCTGGCTCTGCAGTAAGGAGTCCAAACTGTCTTGGTGCTCCTTCTGCAGGGCCAGAAATCTAGTATCCTGGTCAGCCTTTTCCTGTTGCAGTATATCCATGTCCTCTTTTATTTTAATGATATACTGCCTACTATCATTTTCTGACTCCTGGCTCCTCTGCAGCCTCTGCTCAGAAGAGTCCAGATCAGATTGGGCTTTCTGTAATGCCAGCAGTTGCCTACTCGCCTGATCTTGGCCTTCAGCACATTTGTCCTGCATGGCTCCCATACGTAAATATAAATATGCCGCTACCCTGGCAATCTTGTTGTGCTCATCCTTGGCCTTAGAGGACATATATAGTTCACTCAGGGCCACATGTAAGGGACCCTGGTCTCTCCATATATCTGACCCTGTTTCCATGATCTGGGGTGCGATTGCTTGCAACCAGACCGTCTGGTCCTGATGAGTCCACTCACCTCTCACAAATAGCTTATGTAAGAAGTGCTCTCTGGCTATTTTCATATCTACCAAGGTCGTCATTCTGGAATTTGAGTTCCTTCCTGACTTACAGAGGTTTGTATTTTATTTTTGCAAAACAGACCTTTTCCTTAGAGCGTTCCTTTGAGGAGTGCTTTACAGCGTAACACAGCGTGGTGATCCGACCGGATATGTGTATCTGGTCAGCTGGCACACTGTATTAATCTGCACAAGTGATAGATCTAATCCAGAATCCCCGGCTACGAGCCCCCAATTTGTAAGAGGATTCAATTCAACACTACAGCTAAGTCAATGCCTAGTCTGGGATACTGAATGGAAACCCTTATTGATATATCTTTATGTCCAGTTCATGCGTTCTGGATGACTACCCCTATATAACACCCATCTCTTGGAATCCCCCTGACCCCACTGAGCCAAGAAGTAGTTCTGTTTTGCAAGTTAAAAGGTTTATTTGAGAATTTAAACAATATATATATATATCACACTTTATAATAAATTAATAATTGAATATTACACTTAATCTGATATGATAAAGATTAACAACGGAGAATCTGGCACTAGCCCACTTCTTTATAATCACTAAGGAGTTGACATGAAATGGATAAGGTAGCACACTGGTAAATAGGGACAGAAGAATAATGTGGTAGAGAATGCTTTATAGGGTTCAAGGAAATGCAAGGTTGAATGAATGAAATGCAGCATAGAAGATAAACTGATATGGTTTCACAAAAGACAAGGTAATCACTTTCCCTTTGTGGCAATTCACCCCCCCCTATACAATGTAAGGAGATGGAAGGAAGAGCACACGGTTCAGGTATACAATCACAATGTAATACAGAGTTCCAGTTTCCCAGCAAGCTTAGAGGAGAATAGATATGAGTTTTACACAGGCTCAAAATGCTTTAAAATGTGATAGCAATATATTGGAAAATGTGCTAAAATGATTTTAATTCCCTCTGGAGGTTCAGGTTGAGGATTAGTTGGTTTAAATAAGTGCAGGCTTACTTTAGCAATGTTCTAGGAATGATTGGCAGGTTAAACGAATTTTTGGCAAATGAAAGCAAGGAAGCTGCTGTTTTCACACGTGGAGAAATTTGCAAATCGCAGTAAAATTCGCGAGTGCGTTTTTCGCGATTGCGGCAATAGTATAGGGAATAGGAATGCGGTTCTAGGTTTGTTGAAAAGCCAAGATTCCCAGCTTTCAGAGGAAAGTTACTGCAAGTCTCTAAGACAAACGGTCACGGAGATATGAGCGATATGGTAAAGGTCGTTTTTCAGATTTGAAATTTTAAAAGTTCAAAGTGACAAGTTACAGCTAGCAACTAGAAATGACAGGTGACAGCTTTGCAAATGACAGGTGACAGTTAGGAGACAGTTCTGGTTAGATTAAAATAGATTGAATTATATTATTTTAACTAAGAGATTGGTTCTGCACAGTTCTGCTAGGTACTCACAATATATTTTTGAAATAAATGGGCCTCGCCACGGATCTGGTCAGGTTTTCTTCACTCGCCACGGACGGTCTCTGCGCACAGCGGTCTGGGTCAGCTCTCTGGTTCTGCGAACAGCGGTCTGGGTCAGCTCTGCTCTGCCTCTGGTTCTGGATACTGCTCTGCTTTCTCTGGGTACAGCACTGCTTCTGGATCTTTCTGCACAGCTTTCTCTGGACCCAGCGCTGATCTGCACGGCTCCTGGATGCTGCTATCGCTGTTAGGTTTGCTGGATGCTGAGGCCCACTGAGAAGAGTTCTCAGTTTGTGGGTTTAGGCCCTTGCTTTGAGTTCTGAATCAAGTTCTTTGGAGTTTTAAAGTCTAAGTGTTGAATCTAGTATCTTCTGGATGTTGTGTGGTCCGGCAGAGCGCGTTGCAGCAAATGGAATTGAATGTCCCTATATGTCCTGACTGTCTGCTTTTATGTGTTTTGAAAGTTGTTGGAGAGGCTAGCTTTCTAGGCCCAACCCCTTCAGAGTTCTGATAGGTTGGAGAATTATTTGCGTTCTCACTGGAGAGCAGGATTGTATGTCAGAATGATGTCATTTAATGGCTTTCAGAAAGGACACTCCCCTGTCAAATTGCACACAATCTATATTTGATCAAAAAGACATATTTGCACATGTACACATTTGTTTAAAATTACATGCACCCATCACATATCACAGGAGGTATACCCTGTCCAAATCTGCTCTTCCTGGGGGCTTGCATTCAGAAATGGCAACATTTGCACTTTTTAACTGGTTTTGCAATATCGGACATTAACCCAAATTTACACACATGTGCGCAAGGAGTATGGACATTAATTGATGAAGTGTCAGATTTTTAACATGCATACATTTTAAGTAATAACCTCTTAACTGCTAGCTTGCCCCCAGATCATACCACCGGTTCTAAAAACCTCTTAAAATGTGGGCAGAAAAATCACAAGAATTATGGTATAATTTATAAAATTTTCACAAGTCCGCTCTATGAATGATCCATCTTTTTAGAGTTATGTTCTGGCCCCAAAGGGGTGTGGTTTCCCCCAGCACAAGGTTGAATTTCTGGTTTTTCCAGTTCTGCCAAGCTCAGAGACCCTGCCCCTCCCAGCTTCTGCCAAGAGGAAGCTGTTTTTTTGCGGTCCCCCCAATAAAGCATCTGCCTGGGTCCTGGAAGGCCCATTGTTCAAGAGGAAGCCATTTATGGCCTCCCCCCAATAAACCCTCTGCCTGGGTCCTATGTTTAGTCTCTAGCAGTCCCTTGGTAATTCAATCAGAGAAGTGTCATATCCCTTTTGTTGGGAACAGCAAAAAGCAGCTAGGCCTGGGAACACAGCTGTTGTGCAAGTCTCAACTCCTGTCGGGGGTAGCTGGTGGGCAGAATTCAGTTCCTTAAGCCAGGCCCCAGCTAATGTCACTTTTAGTTACCCAGTTTTCTGCATTCAAATAAAACTAACCATTTTTACATATGCAGCTAGAATGCTGATTCTAAGTTTAAAACTATGACATTTAAACAATTGCAACCTATGTGACACTCAAAAGTAGGTCACTCATTTCTTTTAAACATTTAGATTTTTAGTGTCTTTCAGTCCAAATTTACTTAAACTGCTGAAATCCACAGCTCAGCCAGTCTTGTTATAAACCTTCAAGTCACTTCAGAATATAACTTTACATTGTATCCACCCCTCAGTAAGTCTTTCTTTGGCCTGCTTTGGGTTCATTTATTCAGTTTTACACAAAAAAAAAAAAGTCTGGTGTTGTTTTAAAACGCCGGCTTTCTGATAGTGGTGAGTACTGGTAATGCACCCATTTTTGGGATTTAAGAAAATGAATTCCCCACAATTCTAGGTTGCTTTTGGCAATCAGCATTGCCATTCCCAATGGTTTCAGGCTACTGTGTGGGTAGTCCAATGGTGGTTTTAGGCAGTGCCCTTCTGTGCCCATAACATCGGCAAAATGGGTGGCAGCCTATTCTTCATGCACTTCCCTGGGCATTTTCTGGGAATCTCTGGCCATCATGATGTTTTCAATGCCAGTACTGCACAGTTTTTGAGGTAGGGCTCGGATGCATGGGTAAAAACATCCCACAAGCCTTGTATACCATTGGTATGACCTCAAAGTGCTGTGGGTTGAACACCCTCAGGGACAGTAGTCCAGGTCAGTGGAGAGTGTAGGGTATTATATAGTGCGTGGGTGCACTCAGTGTGTGTGCAGTCAGTGTGGTTTACGAGAGGAGTAGCTGCATTCTAATGCTAGGTACAGTGCAGTGGTTGTGTGAGATCAGTAGAATGTGTGCAGCAAGGTAGTTGACCTCTGCATTCTGGTAGCGGTGGAGCTTGTGTATGAGATTATGTGTCCAGCGAGGCCAATTTGTTTTGTGGGGTATAGCTGCATTCTAAAGACATTTGAGGCATTCATGGAGGTGTGAAAGTATGTGTGCAGCTAGGCCGAACTGATCAAGGGGTATAACTGTTTTCTATTGTTTTTTGGTGCAGAGGGGAGAGTGAGTATATTGGTTTGTCTGAGTGTCCGTGCAGATTGGCGAGAGACCCCTATTCCCGATTACCTTCCGCAGCCCACTGAGCTGACAGTTGGCCTCATTGGAAGTTTGGCGGTAGCCCTCCCGATAAAATCGGCAGGCTGCCGGCAAACCTCCGAAAATTTCCAGCACCCGCGAATGATCAATTACCGGGTCATTATGGCCCTGCTGGACCCAGTAATTGCCCATTCACGGGCATCAGAACGGAATGGGGAGGTTGGATGCACCGGCACCGTTATTAACGGTGCCGGTGCATCCGACATGCTGTGCTCGAGGGTGCCGCTCTGCCCACCAGGTCCAATCTGGCGAGCAGAAAGACACCCGTGATCAGAACTCGGAAATTGTTGGTCCAGGAACTACGGTGTACTCTGAGACCCCCGGCCAGCCCATAGAGCCGAGGTTTGCTCAGGAGTACTTTAAGACGAGTTAGCTGCACCCTTGAGATGGATGGGGTGCAGATTTATTACTCAAACACCAATCAATAAGGACAACTCAATAGTTTGGCAAAGGAGGTCCATTTAATGACAAGTACAAAAAACAGAGAGTCATGGATATCAGCAGTGATGCAATCGTCCTTCTCGCTTCAACTCCAATGAACTTCATACAAGTTGTAACATTTATACTCAAAACTCATCATAACTGATGTGTAACACTCAAAAGTTAACATGCAATTCTATTGGCTAGGAAAAGGTAACTTTACTATAGGAACTATATCTGTATATGGTAACGGTTTGAGGGGATTGGGTAAAACACTGTCAGGTGGGTATCTAAGTCCTTCCTTCAAAATGACTACTGCAGATGTCACTAAAAGTACATCTCATTGGTTCGACTATAGGACCCTAGATTATTTGCTCCATTGTGATTGGGTTGGCACCAACCCCATGCATACTTTTCCACTTTGCCTAGCAGTACGCAGAATGGTCAGCCAGGTGTGAGGTGCTCCTTAGTTACCCAGCATTCCTCCAATTATGGTTACAATTAATCATCACTTTCATAGCCATGTGTCAATTAGTTCACTGTGGTTGGCTGTGAAACTGCATCTTTTGTCTGGAAAAGTTCTGATATCTCTGCTTGGTCAGGTGCCAAGCGTAGGTGTGAAACCCCACTTCTCCTCGCTCAGCTGGTCACGTGATTCAGACACCGTGAATTTGCTTCTTTTCTCTCAATTTGTGTATTTGATTTTTGTTTCACCCTCCACCTGCCTTCGCCTTCTTATCTCGACCTTTCAGAGGCAGGATATTCTGTTCTTAGTTTCAATTAGACGTAGCTACTGTTTGTGACTTCTATTGGGTTGACCTTGGCTTTCCTGGCACGAGTTGCCTCTGCCGAGTTTCAATTCAGCCATCTCTTCTCGTTTTGTTAAATGTGAATTTCTGCTCCTTTGGCCTTTAGTAACCTGGGTTGATTCTACTTCGTTTGCAAAGTGAAAATGTACTTCTAATACTATATTTCAGTTGAGGTATATATATATAATGGTGCTTGCCGCGCTATTCTTCTACTAAGCATAGCAAGCCGCATTGTTTTCTTAGCTTTCTTGTGGTTCGAAGCATATTTACAGGCGTAAACTTGGTCAATATCCTCATCTTGCTTACAGATTTAAACTTATGCCATTTTGACATCGTCCTTTCACTTTAGGTTCACGATATCCTCATTCATGGTGTTTCAGCTCTGTGTGTTATTCTCTGGTTGTCATTTCTTCTATCTGGAAGTCAGTTTGGGTTCTTGTGTGTGACATCACCATTCATCTTCTATTAAGACCTTTTTGGTTTCTTCTGGGACTGTACTTAGACGTTCTTCATTTTTCTTTAGTTGTTGATATGGTTTCCATAAGGGGTACCATTCTACCCATGGTTTCCTTGGTATTGGTACATCAATAGGTGCTGTGCCCCACTGCAGTTCTCTGTTGGTTTATTTGCTCATCATACATCACATATCTCGGTGTGAACGTTCCTGGTACTTCAAAATGGATGAATGGAATGCAGGCCTTATTTGGGACCTCCTCTACAATAGTCCGGCACGCTTACCTGTACCATAGTTCTCGGACCGGCAAACTTGTATTGAGGCCCAGAATCCTGGAGGTTCATAGTATTGGTTCTCCGAGAGAAATTCCGTCTAGTGCAGAGTTTGTTCTGAATACTACGTTTAAGGGTGTCTTTCCAGTGTATGCAGCATGGTTAGAGTGTTCCTGAACTGGTGTCGGTTAGAGTGTTGATGACAGGCTTTATCACTGCAATGTTACTTGCAGGAGCTTGCCTTGCCAGATTCCTCGCCTGCTTAAGAGCGTATTCCCTAGAAGTGGAACAGAGTAAGTCAGTTCCTGAAGCTCAATTATAAGTGATAGTGGGCTCATTTCCCAGGTCCCTGGTAATTGTATATGGCAGGTGGATGGGTATTTCTGACATAGTTTATGGTTTGAGTTGTGGAATTATATCGCTTTATTGTTCCTTCCGAGAGCAGGAGTGCTAGAGAGCTCATCTTATTGGAAGGCGTAGCGTATATCCTCAAGAGACAAAGAGCGGGTCCAAACAAGCATAGTTGATACTGCGCCCCAGTTGAGGGAATTCATGGCATCATGTCCTAGGCAGGTCAAGTATCTGAGGCTGTGTGTCAATTAAGTGTGCAGGTGTCAATATCTATCTGCAGGGTTTGACACAGTGTCCTGTGTGTGGGGCAGGGGACTCCTACACCCGGAGTAGTGCATGCTCCAAGTGGCTTTGGTTGGTAGGAGGAAAGTGCATGCAGCATGCAGGGGGACAATGTAAACTGTGACCCACGGTGCCTTCAGGGCAGTGAGGGCTTAAGGCTGCTTTGCCAAAAACGACTGCATGGCACCCTTATTTCTCATTTGCTACAATATTCTGCAGACCTGCTAACAGAATACCCAAAATATGTCCTTACCATAGATGTAGTGTGCAAGCACAGTGCTACCAGAGGAGCACTGCCAGGCAGCACAGCCTTGTAATCAAAATCAGACCATCATCAATTCAAGGTATATTCAGAAGCAGAGTTTGAAGTATTGGTATTACCAGTAGCGAGATCTGAGGGAGCGTGGATATTATGAGTAACATACTTCTGATCGATCCTTAGATATTATCATGAGCAGTGCTCAAGTCGATGGTACACGCGGGTGGACGCAGTCAACCCACTTCTTTCAGAGGATGTACTCCGTCTCCCCCCAGCTAAAATGAGAAAAGTTGGGTGTCTTATTTGAATTTATGATTTAACGCCAACCTCGTGCCTCGCACCATGATCGTCACGTTCGCAGGGAAAACATTGGTATTGGTCCTTGGAGTTTCAAACATTCACAACTTTAAACGTTTTCAAAAACAATATTACAAGAAAATATCCTCTTTTGGTTTCGTGTGTGTGTTGATTTTATGAAAGGCAAATACCATTCCTCCTGTGCAATTTGGGTGGTTAAGCAAAGCCATTTCAATTAATCGTGCATATTTCACCTTGATTCTTAATGATGAACACTCTGAGAGGCACGTTGCCATTTTCTGGATCTGAATTCTGAGTAGTCTAGGTATTACTGAAAGCAAAGCAGAGCTGCAGGCTTGGTATTCTCAAATGGTGATCTGCAGTGGATTATTTTATTGAAAACAGCATCCGGAGTGACCAGGGTGTATCTGTAGAAGTGCTGTAGAAGTTAGAGGGGGCTTCATCAGGTCAAGAGTTATGGTTAGTACGACTAGATTAACCCACTGTACCCTAACTAGGCCTGAAAATGTTCTGGAACAAATCGCTGTGTGATTCTGGTTATCATCGGAACAGAGCTAAAACGGAGCCCGGGTGAAATCAGGAATGGAGCTGAAAGTTACTGTGCTCATTTCCACAAACGTTGTTTTAAAAAACTCTTGGGTATTATCTAGGAAAGTGTTTATTGCTTTAGGCAGTTTTTCATCAGAACACAGCATTGTAAGCAAACCTTTCCTCCACTCAAATACACTCGGTCTAGTGCATTAACCACGTTTAAAAAACATTCACGGTGGTGTTGTTCGGCTACATCAACTTGCTCAGTCAATCCCGACTCCCAGGTCCCTTTTCCAGTCTTGGGACAGACACCTCGGACACATTTTGCATGAACCAAGAGTTAAGTGTAATGCTGTACACACCTGGCATAAAGGCTAACACCGGTTCTGAGGCTGGTTTTACACTCGTGGGCACGTCCATTGTTGGGAAGGTAGCAGAGTGGCACTGAATTTAATGACCAATTCCACCTGTCCCATACACCCTACCTGACAAAAAAAGTGCATTGCCACCAGCGTCTCATTTTCATTTAAAAAAAAAAAACTTAGATTCCATAGGAATCCCATGAAAGTACGCGCTGTAAGCATACGTTGTGGAGGGCATTTACAATGTTAGAACTACAAAGTGCAAAATAAAGCTATTAACCTGCATTCGACAAGTTTATCACATATTTTATTCAGTTCATTGAGCAAATGATGACCACTGCATAAAAGGGGCCAACGTGACTGAAGTGCACACATAGGCTGTCCCCTCCATGCAAACAATTCTCTTTAGACAGGTTGGATATGGGTTCTTGGGCAAGTGAGTAATGCAATCCCTCCTCACTTGCCTGAAGATTGGTCAATGTAGATTGGGTGGTCAATTATGGGACTTTTTGATTTTTATTAATGTGTATATGTAGCGAATTTAGAAAGTAAGAATTTCAGAAAATTCAGTATAAAACCCATACACGCCATTCTACAGGGGAACACATCAAATATGTCAATGGATTCCAGGTAGCCAATTATACACAGGAGTCTTTCCCACTACATTTTCATGCTGGCCATGCCCAGAGGAGTTTGTGAGGCTGTGTTCCAATGAAATGCGGCATTATTGCCACTTTAAAACACATTTATGTTGCTTGTTATCAAAGAAAATCAAGATGCTTGCCATAATAATATATGCCAACATTTGCCATTGTATGATATATTTCCATGCTACCAGTGCCCAAGGAAAATCACCAGGTCAGTCTCAGCAGTATTACCAACATTGCCACTTTAAGACACATTTCCAGTCTGTTTGCAATCAAAGTTAATCGTGAGACCTGCCACAACAGTATATGCCAGTATTGCTTCTTAAAAGCACATTTTTATTCTACTTGCACATAGAGGAAATCATGTTGGCTACCTCGCGAATATGTGCCAGCACTGACCACCTTCCATGATGGTTCTTTCCAGCTATAATCATGACGACTCTCCAAGTGATATATGACAGTGCTGCCTGTTTTTATGCTTATTATTGCTCAAAGAAATTCATCATATGTGTGTCAACAAAATATTGCAGCACTGCCAATGTAAAATACATTGTTTTGCTGGTTGTACCCAAATAAAATCACACAACACTTTTGTAAACCGTTTATACAAGCATTGCCGTTGTAAATCGGATAATCATGCAGCTTGTGTGGAAAAGAAATGACATGTGCATACACTACAGTCTTGCTTGCAGGCTTCGGTGGAACATTTGTTTTGTCCTCTGCTGCTTGATTGTACTCACTTTCCCTGTCCCCCACTCCTATTCAGAGAGAGCACCAGGGACAGTGAGGTCTGTGCGTCTCCGTGGACGTGGCAGACAGCACTGCAGCTACCACTGCCTAAGACTGCTGGTATCTCTCAGATTCTCCCATCAAACACATTTGGAGGGTCACATCACTTTCATAACCATGCTTGAAGTGCCAGTGCAATTTCTACCTCTTGCTTGTCAATCTTTGAAGCTCATAGTTAAATAAGTACATGTAGGGTTGTATGTATTATTAATACACATTCTAGAAGCTATGCATGCCAATCCTCAATGATCATACTAAAATGGATGTCAGGTCTACCAACAATTTCTTTCTGGGCTCGTTTTAGAGCCAGTCCATCACTGATCGAGTGCTGTTTTGAATTTTCATTTTGGCATTTGCAGTCCTCCGTATGCAATGGAAAAAGCTAAATTATTACTACTAAAATTCATAGGATAACATGCCCGGATCAGCTATGCATGACTGACATGGGTCTAGTTGAGCGATATGTGTTGAAAGAATGGCAAGAACTTCAATGCGATGCCAAGAAAGAGGACTCAACGGAGGATTGATTACCATCCAAGGCTATAAGCAATGAGAACAAGGGGAAGATAAGTATGGAGACAGAATGGAAGAACCCAGGAATGTCCTAGAGTAGTAGGATGTGATTTGAAAGACAAGAGAGATGTCATGAAGGGGCCAACAGGGATGATGTGACAGACACTATCTCTCCCTATGGGATTTCTGTTGGAGGAAGAGCCTCTTTGTTTGGGCTCTCTCTGTGTATATTGAAAGGTACAGCAGGCGGGCTATGGGAGTGCCTCGGGAGCTTGCAATGCTCATTCCCTTTCCCTACGGCCACTGAGAGTGCTGCTGGTGCAGTGACAGGTTTAGTGGTGCTGGAGAAGGATGATGCAAGAGTGGAAACAGGTATCATTATGTCAGAGATGTTCATACAGAAATGATAGAAACAGACATGTTCATGATGGCTTTTAAGTGTGACGGGATGTTGCTTTTATAAGCACAAAATGGGTGGTCATGGATTAAGAAGAGGAGAGCAACAACACTAGCGGTAAAAGAAAGAAATAGTGCTGGAAAACAAGGACCGTACACTTAGATGCAAACAGGCAGGTCCCGGCCAGAAAGCCTGGCCCGTATTATAATGTACGCTCCATCACCTACCAGCTTCTGCAAAACATAGAACAGTCATCGTATGTCATGAATAAAGGGTGATACGATTGGAAGGAGACCTTCCCACTACCAGCCTGAAGGAAGAACACCAACTAGATGTTCAGGCAACTATCATCAGCGCAGTTGTGTCAAGGGTAGGTTCAGTAGATTTCCAGCAGACAGAAGACATTTCCTGTTGAGGAGAGGAAGACAATGAGGAGTGCAAGTTATATAAAATACAGTGATGCTGGAGGAACATATACTAAGGGTGTGGGTGTAAGAAATGGATACATAAAGGGGAAGAGGTTGGTAGAGGCACAAAGTCAAAATCTGAGGTGATTGATTATAGCAGTCCTTCGGAGAGCACCTCTCCCCATCATGTTGAGAAAGAGGAAGAGTCTAAGATAGAAACAGACATACCAAGGAGGAGGGAAAGGCTGAAGTTCAAGCAACAAGGTACCCTTGGGTGTATTTAAAAGACCATGGACATACAGTTAATGGTATCCATGATGGAACAATTACCGTGATAGTCAAGATTCTACATACACAGATGCATCTTTCATTTATGCATTGCTTTATTTGGCTGTACGTCGTTAAGAAAATACATTGAACAACCAAAGGCAATAAACCGAACTGTATGAAATCAAATCAATTAATAGCAAATAATAAAATAGAATCAAGAGTATAAAATAATGAACACATTGAATTAATACAAATTAAATAACAGCAAGTACATTTCATACACTACTATGAAATGCACAGAGAATCTTGTAAACCTTAAAATCCTGAATTATAAAATCGGTATATAATATAGCCCAGTCTAACAACGTTATCATGTAGTCATTTTTAGAAATAAAATACAATTGGTTTCCTGCAAATCCACACTCGTATTAGGCTACTGCTAGGACCACCACATTATTCAGCTGCTTTACATAAAGACATGGCCGTCGCAGTGTTTTCTCTATTAATGTTGTCTTCAAATACATACACTTATACTTAGGACATAGGAGACATATTGACTCAACATATGATATAGTTTCATTTGCATTAGTACGATTAGGACTATAACCTGAAATGGATGCATTCCATAAATTATTTAGGCTAACACAATAATGCTCGATCCTACTCAATACAATAAGGAGAACAGGCATAGTATAGTTTTATGTAATGAGGGTAATTTTCATATGCCAGCATTACTTTAGTTTAACGATCCTTTAGAGCCAATTAGGAACATTTGAACTCATCAAAAGTATGTTCTTGTGCTTTGTGAGGAAAAAAAAAACAGGGTCCAAATAGTTAGTTTTACTTTTAAAATATCTGCTGGGACCTTATACAGGCCTAGAGCTTTATCACTGCCCTGAGTCTTAATTGCAGCAAAAAACCACATCTAGGGCAAATTCCAAGTGAGGTATTAAATTGCTCCCTGAAATACTGTGGTTCCTTTTGAAAAATCTGCACAAACATGTGCCAAAGGATTTTAGATCTACATATAAATGTTTTTTTAAAGTTTAGTGGGATTTTCTCAAGAGGGGGCTAAATTAGAGGGGGATCTCAACATTTTTAGATGGCTTATAAGTTTGTTGCCATTTGACGAATGTGGACAAAAGTCACAGAAAGATTATACACCCAACTTTGAATGTTTTCATAAAGTCTGAATGGATTTTGTAAAGTTGGGGGCTAAGTTCTATGACTATTGTATGTACATACATTTTGACACTTTTGAAAAATAAAACATGGGCAGATTTCTAGCAAACTCGTGTAAGGAACATAGGCAAGGACCTGAAAACATGGTTTTGCAAATGTGGCCGTGTTTTATATTTTTACAAGTGTCATAAAGTAGCTCCAAAAAATAGTGATATACCTTTTGTGACTGAGGTATCACCTGTGGCCATGGGCAGTGGCCAGATTGTCCGGGTCATGGTATAAGGCCATGACCTGGACAATCTGGCTACTGGCCATGACCATGAGGGACGTAAAATGGGGTTAAAGTGGCCATGTCCACCTGGGATCGGCTATGTGGTAGAGTTATTCGAAAGTTGGATAGGCTTGAAAGGAAAAAAAATGTGCTTATGGTAATATGATCATAGCGTTCTGTCTTTGCCTTCTGCAGGCTGCCATGAAAAGGAAAGAAGGAAATAAATGTGCTCATGGTAATATGCTCATAGGGTTCTGTGGTCACCTTCTGCAGGCTGCAATGGAAAGGGAATAGGGGCTCTGTACAGAGCCCCGACTTCCCTTTCAGGGCGGCCATCTTGGAAAAGGATTTTCCTTCCCACAGCAGGGACCTTTAGGCGTCCTGCTGTAGGAAGAAAAATCAATGTTTTAGCACCCAGGAGTGCTAATGACCTTTATCCCCCATTGCAGGGCATGCAATGGAGGATAATGGTCCGGAGCCCTCGTTATTTATTTATTTACTTATAACACACCAAAGCCCACAGGCATCAGGGTGCAAACAGACACACTTCGCTTTGGCCGATAACTTGGGCTGCCAGGCCATTATTCCCCGTTCCAGTGCCTGGAATGGGGATGAATGCTGCATTATTCCCATTGCCATAAAACAAAATGCTAATGTAAATGTTGGAAAAACGTATTGAGTCTATGTACTTTACTGAGCAATGTAAAGTAGATGGATTATATAAGATTTTGTTTAGTTCTATGTTTTAACTGTGAAAGGTGGTTCCTAAGGGTACCTTTCTTTTTTGTTTAATTATTTTTTTTTTTTGCAGGAAAGGTTTGAACGTAAGGTGGGGAGGGAAATGAGGGAAGAGGCACCAAGCACTAATATGGAGGGCAGGTGGACAGGGGAAGATGTTGCGCGTGTGTTAATTCTAAGGTAGTGGACAGTGTTTCTCATGCTCCTTGATTACAGCTTCAAAAGCACTTCAAAATTGCTTCCCCTGCACAAAGGTTAACAAATTAGTAAACAGGCAAGTACTTTTAAAACCTTCCAATGTTCAGTACATTAACCCTTTCCTGGAGAAAAGATAAAGCACAGAGTCAGAGGTAAGAAGAGTCACTCATGGAGCCAGGACAGCCAATGTTAATTGCACAATGTCAAGGGGAACTGAAAATCTTCTGTGCGGGTAGGTAAAACGTCTTGCACCATGTTTTTAGAAATGTTGTTTAGAAAATAGAACACTTGAAGGGCCACAAGCTGGGGCGCTTGTGAGGGGCAAAGCTTTAGCAACTCTACAATGTAGCCAAGACATGTCTCAACTGAGAGCAAGTAAGGCTTCACAACAAGAGGTAAGTTCTCTTAGACTTTACAGTACCTCTGGTCAGAAGAAATGGGTCCAGCTGGTTTCTGTTCCTGTATAGCTCTGCAGATCCTGTTGTTCCTGAGCCTCAGTCATGGGGACAAGAGGGAGGACATCTGTAGACTCCTGCTTTGCAATAGGAATGTCAGAGGTAACAATCGGCAAACTTAAATTCAGCAGTCCTTCAGTGTTTCAGCTCCTCGCGTCTGACAGCAAATAGCAACAGAGCGGTTCTCGGATACCACTTAAGGCTTTCCTTGCTTCTGGGGTCCAGCACTCTGTTGAGGTGGCTCAGGCTTGGTCAGTCCTGCATCAGGGAAGTCCGGAGGATCTTCCTAGCGCTCGGGTCTGACTTAAAAGCAACACACACAATCTGGTGTTCTTCTCCCTGGCACTTCGGTTCCAGCAGTAGCAGTGGAAATACAACAAGCTTTGAGAGGATGTCCAGAAGGGCTTACTTTGTAGTTGATTGGTCCCAACAACTCAAAGGGAGAAGTTGTCCTTGCAGGGCTTCTCTAGTCGAGGCGAATTCAGAGCTTCAGCACAGCAGCATTGCGTTACCGGGCAAACCAATGGCCCAGGAGTTGCAGCAGGCGTCTCTTCCAAGTTCTTGTTCGGATTCCTTCGTCCAGTGGTCGACTATGCCTTCTAAACCAAAAAGCCTAGCCTTTTATGCAGGTTTCTCCCTTTCATTCCAGCCTAGCTGTCAAACACACAGCAGGGTGGCTGTCGTTGCAGACAGCCAGCCAGGCAATCTACTTTGAGTGCATTCCTGTAACGAAGGGGATTAAGCACAAGGAGTTTCGGGTACCTCCCTCACTTCCTGCCCCTGCCAGACATACTGGAGCCAGAGGCGGGCTTCACTCGTGAATCCCACCAAATGCAAAACGAACAAAGAGACCAAATGTGGTTTGGCGTGCGGAGTAAATCTCATGAAGGACCTTTCCAACAAGAAATGGCGAAAAAAGAAAACCGGGGCCATTTTGACGAAATGGGCACCCATGGGTTCTTTACTGCACCGCCGAACGCAGCCTGCGGTAAAAACACACAATGGTAGTAAAAAGTAAACCACTGCCACCAGCCATTAACTGTAGAATGGGTAACATAACAATGTTACATGAGAAACTAGACAAAGGGGATACTAAGTAACCCATCCAGCACCCTATTGTAAGATAGTGTCTGCTGGGTCTCGAGAGTTACAAAATGTAAGTAAAGTCAATTTCACCTCACTGTTCTTGGAAAGAGTAGTTCATCCAAGAGAAGGTATTTAAACATTTGGGAAATCTAAAAGACTTCCCTGTGCCACTGCACTGAAAGTCCTGTGTGACACAATGTAAAGATGATGCCTAAGACTCCAAAGTCAAAAGAAACACAAAGAATAAATCACATTAAAATCACATGAGAGATAAAAAGTCATTAGGTACAGCAAAAGAGAAGGGGGTCTCTAAGGTAGAAGGGAATTAGCACATTTCTGAGAATTCTCCCTAACATGCCTCATTCTCTATTTGCCAAAACACACAACCGATATGTTACAAAAAGGATGCAAAAAATAAAGTCCAATCTAGAAGTCATATGACCATTTTTCCATGTCTAAATATCCGTAGGACGTGTACCAGAAATAGAATCTGAATATCTAAGTTCATGCATAGTTATGAATCCTAACTATCTCCCACCTTGTCCAGTGGTGCCCACATCACCCTCTCCATTAGCTCCTGCTTTATTCCGCTCCTTTGCTAGTTCACAATAAGCATTAACATCCCCAGTAATCAATACTTCCCCATGATTTCCATGCTTCCTGGTGTACTCAATCCCCCTGGTGAACAGTATACATTAATAATCAACAGTTCTTTGGCACCCTTTAGTTCTAAAGCCTTTACATGAGCCAACAAAACATGTTTGGAAACCAGGCTAGATCCAAATTCACAGAGCTGAAAACTTCCCTCAGACCTATAATTAATGCCTCACTTGGAATCCCATACCCACCATTTACCGTAGTTCAATTCAAACCGACATAGCCACCCAAAGAGAAGGGTGCGCAGAGCCAGGTTTATTGAAGTAGAAATATAGCTGCCTCCTCCAATTTCAACATACTCACCCTTCCACATTGCAGGTGGGAATCCCTGCGGATATGCCAGCTCAAAATGCAGAAGGGACTAGACTTAAATCATTAAATCCAATTGACTCTTCTTTTTTTACGAAAATAGGCACCAAACCCATTCTCCTGTATTAATAAAGGGGGGAATACCCTCTGGGCGGGCAAGGCACCCTCCCAACCTCTTCTCTTATAGGCATCCTCCCAACGTCCCCTCGTTTATATGGCACACCTTTTTATAATAAGCTCACCATGATGAAAGAGGAATAACATACATGAACATAAGAAGAACCCACCTCCAACATATAACCCATTTAAAAAAAGTCAGTCGAAATATCCATACCAAAATCTACTCTCATTTTACTACTAAAATACATACAAGACCAATTCACCTGGGTCGCCTTGTCAGGTAAAACTACATCAGTATTTCCTTAGAGGAGATAACTCTTAATTAAGGGAAGACGTGGAGGAGAGGTAAAAGAGCTTGCCTATTAAGAAAGGGACTGTCACATGTGGCAAAGACTGTGACTGTTATCACTAATTCCTCTAAGCTAGACAATTCTTTCAGTCGATTCCCAGAGGACACACTTACCATATGGGAGGGTGCACCACGCACACCCTCCTCAAAAGTTGTCACTCAAGCATAATCACTGCGCGTTGTCAACTGGGGCACAGAGTAGAAGGAGGAAGAAATAGTGCTATCACAGTTAACGGGATGTACAGAGGCTACCTCAAGTGCCATGCTGTTCTTTCTCGTCCAATACATTAGGTTGTGTTCTGACCCATGCATCCAAGGTGTTACACTTTGTTTCTGGTTTCTTCTTAGCTTTAACTTCAAATGCTTGGGGATCATTCTGCGTCACTTTTAGGGAATATTTATCCGCCATGACCACACAAATTTGGGTGCCGGTAGCGACGTGCTGGCACCATTTCCGAAACGTCAGACTACGAGTATGCCTGCAGGGGCCATTGCTCCCGGCAGGTCTGACCTTCCGGGGGCACCGACCACTGCAGGCATGGTTTTCATGGAAGAACTGGCACCGTTAGCAACAGTATCGGTGCTTCCATGTGCTCATTCCTGTGGGAATGGCGACTTACACTCTCTGCCGCCTGATATCCCGGTCTGCCATGACTTGTAATGTCCCGGTTGCACCAGGATATCAGGCGGGAGAACGTTCGGCTGCAACCTGCCAATAGCACTGGCGGGTTACCGCCAAACTCGTTATGAGGCCCAAGTTTGTTTGATGCAGATGCATTGAGGTGTTGCTTGCTCAGTGAGCCTGCCAGCGATATGTTGTGCGTGCATGTGTAGACAGCATTTCTTGCTGTGGCTTTACGTTTTGCAGTGTGTCTTCATGGAGTGGCAATGAGGCACTCACAGCTTTCTGCTGCACCTTTATGTTTGGAAGGGTATTTCTCAAGATTATTTCTTTGTGTTTGCCAATTTCTTGAATTTGATATGCATTTTTGTGTGTAATTTAGGATTGGCATAAGATTTGCGGATGTCTTTTTATTTTATTTATTGTGCATTTGTAAGACACCAATACATCAAGTGCATTGTGTTCAAAGCGCCCACAGGGCATCAGGGAGGGGACATGGGAATGAAGAAAAAAAATACAACAGTGAAAGATAGATGCAGACCTACTAGGCCTTGTGAGCATTCAGAATGTGCAAGGGCACAGAGAAGAGAGACGAGAGGAGGAATGAGTGAGTGCTGGGTAAGTGCTAAGTCTATCAAGAGCTCGGGAGTGAGCAGCCATAAGTTTCTGGGTGGAATGGTCAGCCACAAATAAATAAGCGCAAGGCATGTGGTGACATAGGCTAGTGGGTGCAAGGCAAAGTACTGGGATGCTGGGGGGATGGAGGCTCTGGGTGATTGCGTGTGGGAGGCAAGGACCCGGGAGTACACATAAGGGCCCTGGTCACCAATCTCAGCAACTGTGGAATTTAACAGAGGAGGGAGGAAGTGAAGGAGGAGGTGAAAAGGAAAGTCTTGAGGAGCTTCCAGAATTTGAGGAGGTCCAGCTCAAGATGAAGAGGAAGGGGGTGGCTATTCCATAGGAGGGAGCCTGCAGAGGAGAGAGATTGGCCACCAGCTTGCTGTTTAGCAAAGCGCTTAATACACAGACAGTTGGTGCCAGAGGAACGTAAAGATCTGGGGGGAGAGTATTTAGTGAGAGCAAGATGTAGATAGTGTGGTCCCCGGCCCCAGGCACCCTTGTGGATGAGACCATTGGAAGTACACCAGGACTGGATGGCAGATAGAGAGTCAGGAAAGATGGAGGAAGTAAGAAGTGGATCAGAGGGAAGTTTGAAGAAGAGGTGTGTGTCATCTGAATAACACTGGATGTTTGGGAGAGGGTGGCAAGGAGGTGTGCAAGCGGAGCAAGGTAATTGTTAAAGAGCCAGGGAGACAGGTTGGAGCCATGGGGGACGTCGCAGGTGGAGATAGGGTGGGAGAGGAGAAGGATCCCAGAATAACCTGGGATGGATGGTCACTGGGGAAAGAGGTCAGCCAGTCCAGTGCATGCTACTAGATACATAGGGTATTGTGTAGTCGTTTAATGAGGATGGTGTGCTTGACCGTATCAAATGCAGAAGAGAGATCAAATAGAATGAGAACAACTGGGGAGTTGGAATCAAGAGATGCAAGCAGTTCCTCACAGGTGTTCAGAAGAGCAGTTTCCATGCCTCTGTATGCTCGGAAACCAGATTGATGGTCATGGAGGCAACCAACAAGTTCAGTGTGCTAGGTCAGTTGGGGGAGGACCAGCTTCTCAAGGAGTTTCCCCAAGGAAGGGGGTTATAGATATGAGGCGGAGGTTGACTGAACAAGACGGGACTGCAGAAGGTTTTTTCAGGAGGGGTCACACAAGGGAGTGCTTACGGGAGGAGGGGAAAGATCCAGTAGCAAACGTGTGGTTGCATAAATCAGCGAGTGCAGGGGCAAGGGAGCCAATATGGTCCTCAATGGTTCTGGAGGAGCAGCGGGAAACCTGTTTGGAGGAGACCCTCATGGAGCAGACAACTCTGGTAACCTCATCAGATATTTAACTTACCCCACTTTTCATTGTGTAAGCCATACTTAGTAGATAAGTAGACTTAGTGATTCAGAGCTATTGTTTCCCAACTATTTTTTTAATGCTGGTTTAATCACTAGATACCATCTATTCAATAGTAAAAGGCTTGCCTGTGTTGAATATGAAGTGGTGTGTGCCTGTATTTTCAAAGGATGTGGGTGGACAGAGTATATACTTGGTGGTAGTTCTAGCAGTGAAAACCTCTTATCGTGTCTAAATTGTAGAATGCACAGCAGTTTGCAATCTCAAATGTAATCTTCAATTTGTAGTGGGGACTTATATTTCTAATATTACAGCAATGGCTCTCAATAGCATGTCTGGGTTGCATGTTGTATTGGGGCAATGCAGTATTTCTCTGCGGGTTGGCGAAACTTATAATCGCACAGTACTCACATTTCATATTCTGTTTATATATTAAAAGCACTTCCTTGAAGGACCGCGATCCCTCAAATTAGACAGTATCAGTCAGTACCAAAAGGAAGGCAGAGTAGCAGGAATTATCAGCCAGGCACCCATGCTTTTTAGATAGGATACTGTCATCACTTTCAATTTGGCACCTTTCAGAACCTCTCTGAGCACTAAGAAGGGACTGCCGCAGTCCCAAACTGTAGAAATAATCCAAAACACCAAATTGCTTTATTATTTCCCAGGTCCCCTGTAGGATAATGGAACCACCTGACTGGAAAAACAAGCATTTGCAATGCCAACAGTTTGGACTTTCTCTTATGTCATTCCTCTCTGTCCCTCCACATATGCCATTCCTCCCTATCTGCATCCTAATGCGATAGTTTCGGATTATAGGTGTAGCTTGCGACACCTATTAGCCCAAACTAAACAGCCATTTGATATACAGGAAGGTATAAACATAATCCAATAGATCCATTATGTGCACTGGAGCTTCACATGGTTGTCACACCAGACAAGGCACAGTGACATGTTGTACGTGTGTTAATAAACCTGCTGCTGTGTGAAATGTCTCTTATATTCATTAGCAGTGTCAATAAAAAACATACTTTGCACCTGCTCATACAAATAATCATATACATTCTAAACATTTTTTCGGAACCTGCAACTTTATGGATGCATATTTCAAGATATGCACACTTGTGTTTTGGTCAAATAAGCAGAGCAGGGCGCTGTCCAACCACTATGATAAGTTTGTAAAACCGCTGTGCTATGTCACGGATCTGACATGCCTTCGACTGTAGTTTATCATCACAGATTACACCCAAACAATGTTCAGTACAAAGTCATAACTGTCAACTCACCCTCATTTGGAGGGTGAGACCCTCCTGGGACTAATTTCACAGCAGCAACAAGATTTCTGCATCCCATAGACTTCAATGGTATTACTGGCCCACGAAAAAGGCACCACCCTTTGAAACGGTTTGCCTCACTGACCTCAATGGGATCATGCCCCGAAACATTTGATGTGCGACTCTTTATAGACCAAACAGCTTGAACGGTGTGCAAAGTTGCTCACAAACTATTGGTGTTTTTGGGAAACCAGGTGTTATGGGCACAATCTGTTTACTTAAACACTAATATCCCCCATACAAAACATGCCTGAAGAGAAACTGGAACTAACAATTTAAATAAAAACGTACATAAACAGCCAGGACTGGGAGGAATATGACCAGGGTTGTATTATTAAATGGAAGGAATAAAGAGGGAGACGATGAGAAAGGTGAGGAAAAATAAGGAAGGGGTTGCACGTAGGGGAATAAACAGAAAGGACGAATGAGCAAAAGAGCAACGTGTATGTTCACCCTTTTAACAGCAAGAACAATAAACAAACAAATAAGGAACACAAAGGGCAACAACTGATTTGTAAAAAGTAGGCAAAACATGCTAAAAATAAGAAAAAGGATTTTAGCACTACGGTATTAGCTCAAATGTACCACGAAAATCAGGCAGAACAAAATGATCTAAAATAACCTCCAGGCAATTGTGCAGCGTTCATAGAGCGGTAGAGTTACTGCACCATTGTTGCCATGGTATGAGCTCCGCTATTTCTGCTCTCCTATCCACTTCAAGTGGAACATCCATTCCAACACCCCCATTCCATTTGGGGGATATTAAGTCCAGTGCTCTTTTTTTCTTCGTATTGGGGACGTGTTGTCATAGATTTAGAATGGTGACAATACAGGATTACAATTCCATGAATGCAAAATTAAAAGCAGGGCTGGACTAAAATTTCCTGCACGGAATGGGAAATGTTGACATGTTTGTCCATGGAAAGAGAGATATGGACAGCAAAAGCACACCCTATTGTCAGAGATTTAGAGTAATGTAGATAGTTTTTGTCAAATAGGTTACTAATTTAAGAACAGATTAAAGGTGAAGAGGAGAGAGATGCAACCTTGACACCTAGGTTGAGCTAAATACAGAGAAAACAAACAAGTTCCCAATTCGGGAACTCACGTCCCCTGCACATTATCATATGGCTGGAATACCAGACCAATAATTCATATTTTAAATACACGATATTTCAGGTAAATATTTGTACTGCATATGTTACAAAGAAAGCGATTTTGAAATGATGCTCATTCAATCAGATTAGGTCACAAGAAACAATATTCATTTTATTCATGATGATGTAGTCGATGAGGGCCCTCATCGACTACATCATCATGAATAAAATTAAGATTGTTTCTTGTGACCTAAGCATCATTTCAAAATCGCTTTCTTTCTAACATAGGCAATACAAATATTTGCCTGAAATATCGTGTATTTAAAATATTAATTATTGGTCTGGTATTGCAGACATACAATAGTGTGCAGGGGACGTGAGTTCCCGAATTGGGAACTTGTTTGTTTTCTATGTTTGTCCATGGATCAGGCAAGGCTAAGAAAGTAGTAACAGGGATGGGCAGGATTCGGCCACCTGTATGCGGGTGTGAAGGATTCCAATCGGGCGTCACACACCAGACCAGGACTCTTGCCCCTAGCCTCTGATGTAGCGATCAATTAGAATACTTTCTCTTTATTTTCTACAAATTCGAATTGAGCCGATACCTAACCCATCTCACACCCCCTTTTACAAACACCCCGGGTCACAATGGACCATGAACCAGGCCGGTTGATGGGAATACAATATTTATTTATTTTAATTTCAAAGGAAATCACGCAATTTTTATATTGGGCAACAATCACCAATGGAGTGATAATTACAATGAAAACCATTGAAATCCACTTGGGTAACCTGCTACAAGAACATATCCAAAGCACAAATGAATAGGAACACTTTTTCAATTAGGATAGACCGCACCTTAGTTAGGATTTCCCCCTGCAATGTTCCCTCAAACCGCAATTAATCGAATTCTGAGTGGATAGAAAGAAGCAGCAGTGAATAAGGATTTTAAAACCCTTTGCAATGGCATAAATGACACTCGGATTTTGACAAATCATTAATTATTTGTGTGTTTAAATAATGATGTACATATATTTTATCACAGTATCAGGGATGTTATATCACTAGCAACTATAAGGTAAGGTATAACAAAAGACATATAGTTCAAAAAAACTACTTGAAATGAAAACACAGTGCAGCCAAATTCACATGTTGAAAAGTTGCAATTTACACATTTGCAGTTTTAAATGGCAAAACGTTTTTTTTTTAAAAACAGGTGAAATACATAGAATCGGAATGCGGTTTTTAGGCTGGGTGATAGATGCACATCACAGGGACAATATAGATGTGAAAGAGTGACTATAGCTGGATGATTGGATGAGATTTTCAATGAGAAATAAATTCGGTTTTGGGTAAAATAAAGCAGTTCAAATGAGAAAATAGGTTTGGAAAGAAAGGAGAAGTGTTACTTAAACTAGATTTAATGGCTAGAACAGAGGAACGCCACCCGTAAATGTTAAAGTTACGCTGCAGTTGTAACCCTTCACGCAGTGTACCCCTTTTCTTTAGGGAAAATTAATTAATTTAATCAAAATATTGCTAAGGAGTTACAAGATGGGGTGAATTAAATAATTGCGCTAACACTAGGAATTCAAGGACGGATGCACAGAGAATTTTAACAGTCGTAAACAAGTTACCAGGTATGAATAGGATTACTTAGAAGGTGGAACCAAGACAAGGTATCAAGATAAGGTAGGCTATGTGATTCTTGGGGGTAGTTGATTGCCTCCTCAAGGAGGAGACTCAGTTTAGGGGGTTGTGTTTTATGCGGTGAAAAGCCATCCCACAATCCTCTTTGCCAAAAACCAATCTTAACATAAATCACACTTTTGTACAGTTGTGGCCTTTTGGCAAATTATATAGGCAGGTTACATATTTCACACAGAACATGGTAGTCCCATTCTCACGTTTCTAGGTCTTTGCTTCATCTGTCTAATAGTTTTTCGCGGTTTTTCAATGAAATTATTTAACCTAAAATTCTATAACTTTATACATGTGTATATATTATCATAAGGCATGTAAGTATTGAATTTCAAAGTGGCATCATTTACACTTTCCTCAGAATATCCAATTCTCTGCCATTTCTGTCCAAAACATGCCCGCAGAGGCTACCACGTCTTGTTTGAAAGCCACACAAATTACATTTAAAATGTTAACTTTTTAAATTTCTGCGCTGTCCAATTGCGGAGATAAAAGTCTCAAAGTTTAATTAATAAACTAGTCTTTTGAGCCAAAATGGGCAGCCTTTGTCCTACAACTGGGACGATTTTTTCTTCAGGCTACCACCAAATGTCAGTTTAGCCCAGGGTTGCCCTGGATTTCCTCAGTTTGAGTGACTGGTGGTTGTCAATTTACAAAAGTCGCACGTAGGTGTCCCAGATCTATTGTCTCAGGCTGAAGCCGAGGCAGAAGTCTGACGAGCGTGTGATATTTCTTTCTCTTGGTCATTTAAAGTTTCAAAAGGCAACAGTTAACATATAGGTGTCCCAGAAATCCCTTGTGGCTCCTGTTGGGGGAATGCCCAAGCCCCCAACTGTCCCTTGAGCCATAGAAGAACCCTGTTTGGCTAATTTTCCAGTATAGCCAATGCCTTTATTTCTTTATTTTATTTTATTTTGTTCTGAATCTGCAGCAAGCCTGTTGAAAAAAAACAACTGACATATGTTTCCCAGCAAAACCCCCTTTACATTGCTGGGCCAAGACAGGGCCTTCTTTCAACATTGCACTTTTAAAACAGGCATTTTTACTAATTTGCAAAAGCACATTTTAACACATGCTGGGCTGACCATTTCAAAAGGTTTTCTCTTCCTTCTGACTTCCCAACATTGTTTTGCAGCCTTAGTCAGTTTGACTTATACAGCAATATGTTTAAGACACAGGTCCACTGAAATTGACATATGCTCTTAGAGCTAGGGTTCCTTTTAAGCAGTGATTTTTGACATTGTGTGGCCCAAAAGTCAAGTGTTTTTCCGTGCAGCTGAAAGTAAAGCTTCTGTTGATTTCCTGGATCTGGTCTGACACAGCCTGGTATTCAGGGATAATGCTCTCTTCTGCTGGAGCACCATCTGAATATGGATGGGCATGGCAGGGCCTCACTGATAAAAGCAGAGTAATGTAGAAGAGATGGAAAGAGCATCAGAGCAGCATCATTTTAAATGTAAAACATTTCCCTTTTTCAATGGGAAGCTTTGGGCTAGCAGCAAAGCAGCATTGCTGTTTCACTCTGCTTCTATAGTACACACTAGAACACACCCTGGCAGCCTTTCTCAGGGTGCTTCCTGTCTCAACTTGCCCAATGGTGCTTGGCAAAACAGTGCAGCCATCCTTTTGTAGCTGCAAAAAACAGTTTTGATGCGAGGCAGTGGTGCTCAACGGAGCCAGCGCAGCCATTTTCCTGTTAACTGCTTAAGTGCAGCTTGGTTATGGATAGAAATTCTGCCGAGTGGGTTAATGTATCCCACACGGGACATGTTGCAAACACAATCACTCAAGTAGCACTGTGTTAACTTGTGCTTTCTGGCATTTGTACTCCTGCATTAACAGTTGAAAAACAGCAGTGAGCACAACTGGATGGAAGTAAAACATGGTGCAGGATGAGTGGCACAAGTCTCACACTGACCGAACATCAGACAACTGGAGCCATCTTAAGAGGACGGAGTGGCCCTGGCCAATGACGAGACCATAAGAAACAACACCCTTCAGCAGGCAGCAAGGAGTCTGAGCACTCACCCAGCACTCTTCAAAATATGCTGCTGCATTGTTGGGTACACAAAGAGAGGGGCATTCCCTTAAAGTCATTGTTGATCCATGTCAGGAGCTTGATATGATAGTCTATTTGTATAGCGCCTATACACAATCGGCCTCATTACGAGGAGTGCGGTAGAAGGTTAACGTCACCGGTAGAGCTGCCAGCGCTGTTAACCCTCTACCGCCTCATTACGAGGTCTGCTCGCGGGTCCCGCTAAGGACGTCTGGTAAAACCAGGCTTCCTTAGCGGGACCCGCTAGCAGACCAGGATGCTAACAATGGGCCGTCATTAACGGCCCCGTTGTTAGCATCCTCCCCATTCCCACTGAGCCCTATGGGGGCTCAAACGGGAATGGGGATGTACCGGGTCCGGGTCCCAGGTATAGGGAATTACCGGGCCCTCCAAGGTCAGAATGGCCCGGTATTTCCCCATTCCAGGAACCCGGACC
Source organism: Ambystoma mexicanum (assembly GCF_040938575.1). NCBI lineage: Eukaryota > Metazoa > Chordata > Amphibia > Caudata > Ambystomatidae > Ambystoma > Ambystoma mexicanum. Next base: position 285,407,296 of record NC_090932.1, on the reverse strand, counting down.
CGGTACCCGGTATGGCAGTAGCCATGCCACTGCAAGCGGCATGGCTACCTCCATAATCGTAATGAGGCCCAATGTGTTTCAAAGCGCTTCAAGGCAAGGGAGGGAACAAGTGAAAATACGACATTCTTATAGGCCATGAACAGTAAGGATGTGAAATTAAGTACCGTACTTGGCCTGACAACATTTCAGATCGTGCAAGAGCTAACGGAATGGAGGTGGAGAGTGGGAAGGAAATGGAAACAGACAGGCGACTACAGTACTAGACCTGATGACATTTTTGGTAGAGCCGGAGAAAAACAAAAGGTGAGGGAGAGGGGTGCAGAAAGGGAGGGGAGGAACAAAACAAGCGACTATCGTACTAGGCCAGATGACATTTCAGATAGTGCTCGAGGGTACCGCAAGCAGTGGAATACATTATACCCCATATGTATTCCACTGCTGCCAGTATCACCTCTAAGTGCATTCAGACTCCACAGCTAACGGCCATGCACACTAGCATTCCCATAGTGCACTGTGTTGCATTACTGACCGACCTAGAGTGCATCTCCATATGTCTCAGGAGGATAGCTCAGGGGAAAAGTGCTGGCATTGGAAGCAAAACGACACAGAGCAACACAGGTGTGATCCCCGGGTCCGTGCCTAGAAACCTCTGGGTATTAGGCGTGCTATAAATAACCTATCATATCATAACACTTCAACCATACACATATCCAAAAAAACACAAACATTCCAAACCATGAATCCATTCATTTTTCACTACTACTTTACAGTAACATCTTAAATTGTTGGCTTTGCAGTGTTTTGTTTCGGCAAGCGTTTGACTATGTAGTGAAGATCTCAGCTAGGGTATTGTGCGCAAAGGCAGTCTCAATAATTAGTGAAGGGATCTGCTTTGGGTTTGTGGAAGTGGAGACAGTTTGTGGGGTACGCGATTGCTATAATCTACCATGTTGTGTTGGCACAGCAGAAGAGGGCGTGTCACCCTCAGAAACACGCACCAGCCTATCGATCTAAACTTGCTTCACAGCGAATACCTTGCACTACAATGTCATTTTGTTTTTAAAAATGACCTTTCATTAATATCACCGAGCACGAATTTGCCCCTTGTGGCATGCGAGCAGCTCAACCAGTTTTCTTTTTCAATTATAAATGCAGCATCCATTCGGTGATAGCATGCCTTACTCACTGGGTGTGAACTAGGTCCGACCTTGAGGGACTCACAGTGGCGTTGTTGCCTTTAGATTAACCTATTGGAATCATACGTAAATCCTTTTATTCTCGTCTCTCTCCCATGGGCTCATGGTCACTGAAATGCAGAAGCACATCTATAGCTAAATTAAAAAATTACATTTATTAGGTACTGGCAGCCTCAATGGTACTCGCACCCATGGCCATACATCGTAATTGTAAATGTTCTTCTGCACAACGGAGCTAATTTCTGCCACTTCCTAAAGCCAAAAGAGTGCCTCCTTTGCAAAGCATGATGCATTGCACGGTGGAGTCGGTCAAGAGCGATTCTTGAGCAATCAGTGGTGCTGGAATCTTTTTGACAGCTCTGTGCGTGGCACCCTCAGCGTCCATGTAACCACCTACATTGTGCACACAGTGCGATAACTGAAACACGCATTAAAAGGAAAGCATGTCCGTATTGATGCTGAGACTCTGCACAGGGCTGGTGGCTGGGGAGGCACTGTTCCCAAACACCGGGGAACAGCTGGAAGGTGGAGCCTTCGGGGAGACATGAAAGCTAGTTTTCTCTCCCAGTTTGCACAGCGAGGGCAGGCAGGCGCGTCTGGTGACGCTCCGTTCGGCTCATACTGCTGCTGCTAAATAGGGCCTTAAAGTACTTACAAGATGATGTCCATTAGAAATGCTATGAGCTGCCACAAAACAGGGCTTCAGAAAGATTATTTAAAATTCACATGCGGCTTTTGGAAAATGATTGTTTCTTTTGGTGCAAAGAATGTTATGAATAGGTAAATACACCAAGCACATAGTAAATTAACACAAATAATACAATTTTCTGCTACAGTTCGAGACACATTTTTGTGAGATAATCTTCATTCTTGTGTACCCCTTGTAAGAAGCCCTCTTCTCGATATACACATGATTCAGTCTTTGATTGCAATAGTTTGGGCTATTATACGTGTCACAAGCAAAACCTAATTTCCCAAACTAAAAGTGAGTGAAGGATCTCCCAGCGCATGAGCCTTCAGCAGACCCTTGAAAAAAGAAACATGGAATGTTAAAAGTGGCTTGAATTCAGCAATGTTGAGACCCCGAGCCTCGCCTAGGCGAGGTGAGCTAGTGCTCTACTCAGTCTCGTTAAAATTACATGGTTGGTCCTGTTGGACTCTTCATCAGTGGATGAAGTGGGGTGCTAAATCGAGGGGGGATTGTCTTTAGGGGCGTGGCATAGGTATGTGTGTACTTAGGCCATGCCCCCTAACAAGAGCCCGCCGTTGGCAATGGGGGCAGAGGGGCTGGTGAAAGCAGGCAAGCTGGAGCACACTGGCATTATTACCTTTGGGGCTGGTCGCACCAAAGGTGTGACACCAATGTGCCCCAGCTCTCACACGCAGCAGGCAGCCCTTTCATTCAAGGCGCTGCGTGGTTAAAAACGATGAGCTCCTTGAATGAAAGGGATGCCTGCTGCATGATGACTCTGTACTCAGAAACAAAATGAGAGACTGGGCCCTCCAGCCCTTCTCCTGTTTCAGAGTTCAGAGTCATCAGATGTCAGGGTGGGCTCTGTCAGGGTCCTGGCTCAGGAGCCCTTTCTGGAGACTGCCAGGGCTTGTCCCCAGCTAACCCCGGCCCACTTAAAGCCCTGCTCTTCATTGATGCGGGGGTGAGGGGAGGCGTCACCCTTAGGATCACCACTGCTGCCTGGGACTTCATTTACACAGCACCCCATGGTCAGAAGGGGCTGCTGCACCTCCATCACTGCGCCAGCATGGCTCACTGTCTGGAGATCCATTTGTGGACGGGTAGCACCCTTGTTCAACGCCTCAGCCCAGGCTGCTCTACTCTATGTGGCACACCCCAGCGAGAATGTATGACTGCTGCTGAGTCTGCCCTAAGGCGATGTGGGACCACTCTAAATTCCCTGGCTACTGCTAGCAGATACGCCCCGGCTTGAGAGGCTTGCCTGGGCCCTCTGCTGCTTCAATTAACACTGGGCCACTTCTTGCATTTGCTGCCTGGCCAGGACTCCCTGCAGGGGCCCCACACAGCTGCTTATGTCTTGGCCTGCCCCTGGCATATGCAGCACGGCTAAAAGGGGGATCCCCTGCATACTGCTGCTGCCCTGCCTGCATCTTCTAAATGCACAGGAGCACCCTGAAAGAATATAGGCAGCACTGTTGACCTAGATACAGCCCTGCCCAAGCTGTCCAAGTATGGATTTTGTATATATGTTTTGGTAAGATAAAGTGCACTTAATAAGGACAGTTTATACATGTTTAAAGCATCCTTTGTATCTGTATTTTTTTTAACACAAGTGCTTAGGACACATAGTTATATTGTTGTTTTAGTGTGAAATCTGTTATTCCCTTTTTAGGGAAAACTGAACACTCCTTGTGTACTGGGGCTGAACTCTAGACATAGTCCAACCACTCACTAAAAGACCGAACAGCAGCATTCCTTTGTCCGCCTTTCTTTGGGTCGTATATGTATTCTAACCTAGTGTGTCTTTCTAGGGGTTTGGGGGAATTGCTATGCCTGTTGCCTTTTCTGACCCAGTCCCTTTGCACACCCAGGGTGTCCATGATCTCACGTAATCAGGCAAACCAGAGATAGGTGAGAGTTGGGTTAAGTACTTATAAGTCTAGACAAGTGTATTGCCCTACCCACCTACACCTGCCTCCCGCCAAGTGTGAATAAATCCATTCCTGGCTACAATATCCTTTTCAGACTCCAGTAAGCCTGCAGGCCTGGTCTCCATGTGCCTGACCACTTCCCTGCCCTGTAGACTTTCCAGAGGAAGCGGTTTGGCAGGGTTGAGCCAGTGAATGCACCTGCTGCATAGATCTATGTGTCATGTGCAAGTCTCATGTTCCAAAACCCTGCTGAGATAGCTTTTTCGGGTAACATGCCTGATGCTGACATGTGTTACAAGATGATGTTCATGGGTTCTGAGCTCAGCTAAGTGAATTTAACCTTCACTGCTAAACGCAACTGCAATACTATTCGTGGGACTGTACTGGCCCTTCCAAGCAGTGCTAGTATTCATCTCATGGGAGAGGATCCACACTTATCATCAGGGCTGCTATACTTAAATTAGGAAAGTTGGATTGGCGTATTATTTTGATATGGTGCTGAATGCCACTCCACCCTGTTCAGAGCTGCACGGGTGCTTCTCAGAAGACCTGCAATACATTGTTATGGGCAGGCCAACACTTGTCTTCAGGAGAGCTGCAGTTTTAACAGTATTATGTAGTACTTCTTAGCAGGACTGCAGTACTTTTAAAGTAAGTGTACTGCACGTCTCATCAGGATTGTTTTGATTCGAACTGGATAGTTCCAGGACTTGTCAGCACGGCAGCCATACTTTTATTAGGACAGTATGGGTGGAAGGAAGAACAAATGGGTTCCCGCAGACCACCTGAAATCCATTGCACCAACATGTTGATGTAACCCCGCTTGAATCTCCATGATTGGCTACAGTAAAATGTAGCAACTTTTGTAGCCTATGTTGGCAAAGTTAGGCAATAGTGGCAGAGGGATTCTTGGCATTCTCAAGGCCGTTGGAATGCCCTCCATGCTGCCATTCCACTCCAGGTAGTGAAGGGGTGGCATTCTGCCTACTTTCATTTGACTCTTAAACACTTCATAACTGGGGTAGTATATTAGTTTATGGGGCCGTGAGACGCCTTGCGGAAGAATGACTCTACTTTTTGGTGAAGCATTGCAGCACCTTGCAACCATGCCACTTACATGTTCATGAGCAGTACCAGGGTATTTTACTTATAGAATATGGCCCATACTCATAATAAGGAGCAGTTAGGCTAAGGCTAGTTTTATTTTAAAGCTAAATGACCCAATTCCTCAGTAGTACTAACAGTATTTCTCCTAAACAGAGTATATCTGATGGCAATATTTTCCATAGTATGGTATTGTCTAATGGCCATTATTTCTCTTGGCATAGCGCATGCAATGGGCATAAGCTAAGAACAGAATGCTGATACACGTCTGGAGTTCCAGCTGTGCAAGGCACGCTATGAAGGAATACACAGGTTTTTGGAGTAGTTTAGTTTCGTTTATTAATATAGTTAATAGCCAAAAGGCTTTGTATATACAACATTAATACGTTACAAAACAACATAAATCTTTATGAATTACATTTACCCCTACATGGTAGTAACCACTACATAAAGACAAGATTAATGTTCCCTACATACAATAACTTCCTTGCATTATCACGTCTTTACATCATCCACAAATCATACGATATTAGGTGATCACGTCTTGGTTACTTCCTGACATACTATTATACAAAGGTACCTCTATAAATTAGGTCAAGGGTAATTGTAACCACTTTTAGGCAAGGATTGCTGTTACTAAAGGAGTTAAAGATTATCGGTTACTCATACATAAAATAATTCCATAAAATAGATCAAATTACAAACATTATCAATTATGGATTTTTGCCTAATGTTGGAAAGATAATCAGTATCGGCCATATTGTTAGGGAATACGAATTATTCCTATCGCAGTTCCAACAATCTATCAAAGGACAGCATAAAATGTTCAGGATCAAAGCCTAGACCTCAAATGTACATAAATCAAGACATGGATATAGGCATAGCAACTATTAAACAAAATTTCACATTAAAAAATCAGTTAAAATATCCACTATACATAAGTAAAATAGTACCATAAAATAAATCAAATCACAATCATTGCTATTCATAAAATGTTGCCATATATTGGAAAGACTATTAATATCTAATATATTATCGATGGATTTGAGATATCTTAATCACAGTTCCATCAGGCCGTCACATTGCAACATCAGATGTTCAAGAGACTCTACTACTTCATTGCCGCATAAGCGGCACATGTGCGAACATCTGGGCAGGCATTCCTGCGCACCTTTTGTTTCCAGCGCTTCTGTTATTAAACTTCATCAACAGATAATGACGAAGTATTTTTGGGCTGGGGTAGGCCATAATGTATTGAGGTTTCAAGACCCGCTTAAGCAAGTATTGACAAAAAGCACCACTATGAGATTTCGTTGCTAGTTCGGTCATACTACATTCATGGCATAGGGCGGTCACACTCTTCCTTAACCAGCCTTTAAAGTGTCAATACCCATGGTGCGCTATATGTTGGGTGTACCGAGCAAACCATGTCAAATACACCGTTCGGATTTTACCCAAAGTACCCATCTCTTTACTATTCTCGAGTTGGGCATAGGCCACCATGTACAGGACGACAATGGTTTCATTAGCTAGGTAACACATAGCAAGTCTTCTGGTGAATTCATACTCAATGCATTTAACATCAAAATCTAAGTAGAAATAGTCAACAGAAATGCATTTAGGTAGCCTCAAAGGTTTACGCAGAATCATTGCTTCAAATTTCTTCAGATATTTGATGTATTTGTTAACAGGAATTCTGTTAACTGTTTGCAAGGTGCACCCACTGTTTTAGCGTTAGTAATTATTTTCGGAAGGCATACACGCCTTTAACGTAGCACCTTGTGCTCAATGGCCTCTCCCTGTTTCACATCCACTACTTGACACTACATTGTGTTAAGTCACTTGCGTAGGACAAGACGTGGATAGCTACAACCACGGCTTCAACTTGCGGCTTTGCCGCTCGTGTCCTTGGACGTGCCGTTACTCCCCCGCAGGTCTTTGACAATACACAAAGCTCAGTGGCCCTCATTACAATACTGGCACTAAACCATGGCGCTATTAGCACCATGGTTGGTGCCGGTATCATAACGAGTCCGCCAATGTTCAATGAGGAATTACCACCCCATTCCAAGGTTGGCGGGGCGGTAATTCCCCATTGAACATTGGCCCTTCCCCATTCCCATTTTTGCCCCATAGGGCTCAATGGGACTGGGGAAGGCAGTAAGTACGGTACCGCCAATTGCGGTACCGTACTTACCTCGAGAGTCCCTTTGCGGGTCCCAACTTTAACGGCTGGTCTAGACCAGCCGTTCAGGTCGGGTCCCGCAAAGGGACCTCGTAGTAAGGCGCTAAGTGTTTAACGGCGTCGCAGCCTTTTACGGCGCAGTTAAACACTTAGCGCCAGGGTCCTAATGAGGGCCAGTGACTTTTATATCAAGGCAATAATAACGTGAGCACGTGTAGCACATGTACCACACAGCTTCACACAAGCACACAAGCTTCCAAGTTCACTAGTGCATTCCTCTTTAAAGCACCTTAGCACATGTAAACAGGCAGAAGCAAGAATTGAGCGGATAGAGGGCAGTTACAGCGATTACAGAGAACTGCACAAAGGACAAACGGTAACTCTGAGCTCAGTGCTCAAAACTCTAACTCTGGCTCAATCTATAACAATAACAGTGAACAGTATAAGTACAAATAGTTCGACGATAAATTGTCAGAGCTGACTTACCCTAATGTAGCGCCAACAATGTACAGGCGATGTTGAACACCTAGACGCAATATTACTGATCAATCAAAATGTCAAGCTGACAAACCAGTATTGCTCCCACGCTCCCTACGCCCCAAAGGCGCCGAACAGCAAAACAGCCAAACAGCGACTTGCCCAAGCGACTTCACACAAAATGGAGTAGTAGAGGATAATGCATCTGGGGCCTATCAGACAATTGTGACGTACTAAAATCAGTTATTAGTTCAACATGAGGCCTCTTTTTGAAACAGATCATTTTAAGTTAAGTAAAGTTATAATGTTCTCTCTCTCCATCTCTCTCCATCTCTCACCATCTCTCTCCATCTCTCTCCATCTCTCTCTCCATCTCTCTCCATCTCTCTCTCCATCTCTCTCTCCATCCCTCTCTCCATCCCTCTCCACGGCATCTCTCTCCATCTCTCGCTCTCGCCAACAAAGACTCTGCTGATTGTTTCTGTGGATTTCTCAGCACTAACAGGCTCTTTTGATGATGAGTCTGCGCTCTATAAATAATTAGAAGACTTTAACCATGTATATAAGAATATTTAGTAAAAAAACTTTGTTAAAGGGACTTTATGGTTAAGTTGCGCTACTAAAAACCTATGAAATTCAGTGAAAAAACTTTGTTAAAGGGACGTTATGGTTCAAAGTAAAACCAAAAAACCCCTGAAATTCGGCAGTTATGGTAACATAAGCAACCATAACTCGCGCCACCGTGCACTGCTAACACTAACACCCAGGACATCAATTGCCATTCCCTCATTGCATACAGCTAAGCAATCACACAATACGAATAACGAACTCAGAACACCCCCATTGTGTGAATTTTCGAACATTTCAGGACAATTATCATTTCATTATTCAACATATTAACATTACAAATATTATACTTTCATCTTGTACTCTGCACACAATGCTATTTTTCTCCATTAGTAGCTCAGTATACTAGATAGAATCCCATAATACAATGCTATTTATATCAATGCATCGTTCAAAGCACTAATAACGGTATGATATTTAATGCAATATCCTTGACACTTTTTTCGCAACATTATAATAAAAAACCCTAGTACACAATTTCCATGAAAAGTACATACACATGTGATGTCATCAGTGATTTCATCAATGACATTTGCAATGTCATCTTTGATGTCCTGGGTGTTAGTCTTAGCAGTGCACGGTGGTGGTGCAAGTTATTTTTCATAGCTTACCATAACTTGCAATTTTCAGGGGTCTTTCGGCTGTACTTACAACCATAACGTCCCTTAAACAAACTTTTTTTAATATCACGCAAACAATATACAAACATGGCGTGCAAAAACCAACTTCTCACAGATGGCTTTACACAGAATGTTGCAAAGTAAGAATTTATGCTCGCTCACAGTGAAGGTCAGCTGCTTCCATTTTTTTCTCGGGCCCCGGAGAGGCTCACGAAGCGGACTATAAGGTTGTATTGTGTTTTGACCTTGACAGACAGAGATTGTGATGAAAGACTTCTCTTGAAGGAGTGTTGCTAAAACTTAAGAGAAGATAAGGATGACATTTCAAAAACAAAACCACTTTTATATATTATATCACTATGCGAAAGATCGTTCGCACACGCGGAGTCATACTTTGGGACTGCACCACTCGTAGACAATGGAAATTGCAATTGTACTGTAAGTAACCCTTTAGATTATTTTATACCAAATATAATTACAATAGCGTAGCATTAAAGACCGCTCAAGTTGAACTTGTTCGTTGAAAGTGGCATAATGTTTTCTACCACGCACTATCACCACCGAATTGATCCCCTGTCGTTTAGAGGGCTCTGAAAAAGGCAGACGACACAGGGTGGGTTAATAGAAATAATTTAACCGGCCTATAGGTGGTCAAACACTCTACTCGCTGTGCCACTTTACTGTAGCCTGTCAAGTGGCACAGCGAGTACAACGCTCGCTTTGACATCTGTGCACAGCTTGCTAACGCAAGTTCGAATCCCGGCAAGGCCAAACTCAGCCTTTCATCCTTCCGTGGTCGATAAATGAGCACCACACACCGTGGTTAATAATAAGCACCGGTTAGATACCTCACGGTTCTTAGCGCTATATGAATGGGAAAATATTATTATTTTATTATTAACATACTCCGTTGCACTATCTTCGATAGCAAATAGTTTCACGCCCTAATAAATAAAATGATGATTTTTAATGAAGATCGGCTGGTGAGACTAATTTATGTTTTTTAAAACAGGTATGTGGCCCCATTTTGCCTATGTCACGATTTACAGACTCCAGCGGATGGGGTCTTCAACTGCCAGGTGCAGGTCCAAATATGCAACTTCATGACCCTCACCATTTCATGGGACAATCGCCAAGGACCAATATGCCCTTACGCAGTACTAGCGGCTACAAACAACATACCAACCAATAGGGTGGTCTAATGGCTCGTTGTTGGAGCAACCTTCCGATTATCAGAGCGACCATTTACTGCTTTTATCATAAACCAACAGCCTATCTACCGCAAAGGAACAACGCGTGGCTCAAAATAAACTTTTGCTGATCGACAGCAGAGACAATAGCAAATCGCTGAATATTCACTAAACATTTCATGTGAAATAAATGTACTTTACAAAATTTACAATCCTGCTATTTACTTTTAAACCACAGTTTCATATTCCGAATTGTGGCGCACTGAGTTGTAAGCTGATCTAACACCCTCTGTACCGCAAAGGAACATCACGTGCCTCAACATGAACTTTTGCGGATCGACAACAAAGACAAATGCAAATTGCTGAATATTCTCTAAACATTTGATGTCAAATAAATGTACTTTACAAAATTTACAATCTTGCTGTTTGCTTTTAAATCACTGTTTCATATTCCGAATAGTGGCGCGCTGTGATGTGACATAATATGTGTTGTCTTCCGGGTTCTGTGTAAAGTCACTTAGCACTGGAGAGGACTGGGCGCATTTGATGACGCACCCTGTAACGTCACGGAGAGTGGCAGGGAATATGAATGCTTTGATAATATCAGGCTTAGGGGCGGGAGATATGATTTAGTGTCGCAAAAGCAAGTCAACCAGGTCAATAGCACCAGTCATAGGATTACCACATAATGTCGGCGCACACCAGCCGGATTTATTGTTTCTTTAGTGGACAAAAAGTCGGTTGACGCCCATAGGAAATTGTACTATTAGCGGACAAAAGGAGTGGTTTTAAAACACTTTCACCCTGACAACTAACAATACAAACAATGTTCTCAGAAAAACCCCATTTTGTGTAATTGCAACCATTTCGGGACACCACGAGTGTTCTTAGAAAACATTCAACTAGACAGATTACAATACGGAAAGCGTCCTGAGGACACCCCCAGTTTGTGTATTTACGAACAATTAAGTACACCGCAAGTGTTCATAGCTCATTTTTACCTTCCTTGCGAACAAAAATGACACATACTCCGTCCTCTAAACACCCCACCATTTAGTTTATTTACAAAATGTCAGAACAGCCGTGTTCTCCGCGGACAAATCGAACACAACAAAAACATCTAGCACATAAAAAAAAAACATTGAACCTATCTCATACTCCCCCACCCTCCCCAAACACTCTTACACACCAACAGACGGCACTAAATACAATTTTTTATCCACGTTTCACCGCGCTGTACACAGTCGACGGCGAATACAAGATGGCGGGCGCCACAGAAAATCTGACGTGCTCCACGACCCTCGCCGTCCAATCAGCGAACACGTCGCATGTTCGTGGACATGACGCAAGGCCATGGGCCAATCGTGGTGCTGTCCACGGAGCGAACAGGGAAGTCCGTCCGCGAAGCGAACACAGATATCACTAATTTTTCTGCCTTACGTTTTGGTCATTTTATAAAAAACTACTGGACGGATTTACACCAAATTTGCAAAAGCACGCTTTCGGGACCAAGCCCCCGCTCCTGCCGCAAATTTGGTGTAAATCCGTCCAGCGGTTTGGCCTGTGGCCGTGCGCAAAGCTTTTTTTCCATTATGTCTATAGGAAAAAAAAAGTTTTGGGACCCCCCCCAAAATACTTTTCCCCCCTGGACGAATCCTCACCAAACTTTGCAAAAAAATTCAGAGTGGGCCATATACTTTTTTTGCAAAGTTTGGGGAAGATTCGTCCAGAGGGAGCGAAGTTATAAGCCACCCAAAAAATGCTCTTCCTATGGAAACACCAACTTAACCATAACTACATGGACGCTACCGCGTCCATGTAATAAGAACATTTGCTTTGACATACATCACTGTCCCTGAGTGTTCAAGAATATCCTGAGCATAATACATGAAACAGTGGTTTCCGGTGTTCCTGGCGCTACCCGTGTGGTAAACAGAAGATGAGCTGTTGAATTAATGCCCTCCCGAGTTCTATTGTGTAACTGTTTCCTTGTCATCAGCCTAGTGCGGATGCCTCTCAGTGTGATTCACATGCACTTCGTATGCCCTGTGTTACCCCCCCCTACCCCCTGTTCTGTTGGGCAGGAGGACCTCTATAAGTAGTGAAACACGTGGGGTGTTTCTGGTATAAGTATGTAGATATACGCATGGGTCTATACATACAGACGTTTTAAAGACAAACCACGGATTACTACAACAACATTAGCCACAAGAACTATATTACTAGTCTTAATAAGTTTTGGCTATAAGTTAGTGTTTTAGTGCCACCTCTAAGCCAAAACGAATGCATTGTAGTACAGCTAGGGAGCGATGGGATATGAGGAGGGACACAATGCTTGTTGGTGTTGTTTGGTTATTTACGCACCCATTGGCTGCCCGTGGCCCATGCTAATCAGCATGGTCATTCCCACCCACTTCCTGCCCCTCCCCACCCAAAACATACCCTCCTTGGATTTCTTTGAGCTAACTTTATTAAGCCTTAAAATCCAACTTTGGACTCAGATTTACTGCCAGGGTTTGTTCAAAGCAGTCTTTAGGGAGCTACTGCTTTAATTTGTGCTGCAAACACGCTGCTGGTGTAATAACAATGCCTTAAACAGGTCTGCGTTCAGCCACTTAATCTATAAGCACTGTGTGTCTCCTTCACTGAAGTCCTGTTAAAAACAAGTATGACTAAAGCCAACAGTTTTGGCTTGTGTATAGGCATTAGATAGGCATTTGCCAGACAGTTACATCACGTGCCCAGACACGTGCACCATGTTCAAGCTGCTACCATTAATGGGCAGTTTGTACCATTATGGCAATGCCTGGCAAATACATTTCCTATATCTACACAAAAGATTAAACTGTTCGAATTGAAATGCTTGTTTTTGTCAAGTCTTGCAGTCTTGGTCCTTAGTAAACATCACTTTTAGCAGTGATTTTTGGGGGGGGGGTTAGGGGGTCAGCCGTACAAGATATTTTAAAGAATCTAGCTCTTCTTAAACACCGCTTTCCATGTGGATCTCTATTAAGGCTCTGAAGTGCACTTCCTTTAGTCTGCAACCGAAGCCCCTCCAGCTGTTTTGAACTAGGACTCCAATTTATTTAGTGGAAATTTGTAAGGCGCCTATACAACAAATGGTGCTTCAAGGCGCCACAAGACAAACAAGGGGGAGTGACAAGGGAGTAAGATAACAATAACAGTCCTACGAGGGCCTTCTAATATTTGGATTATGCAAGTGCAGTAACAGGAAGTGCGATGGAGGGGGGGCGGTAGGGCAAAATACGAAGTGCTAGGGTGGAAAGGGAAGTGCAGGGTAAAGAAAGAAGAGAGAGTGCAAGTGAAAGGGGGTTTGGAGGGGGGAAGAAGGCTACAGAAGCTAGGCAAGTGCTAAGGGGAGGGCACAAGGGCTAGTGCCAGCGATTGCATGGGGTGCTGTGGGATGTTTTTACCCATGCATCCAAGCCCTACCATAAAACTGTGCAGTACTGGCATGGAAAACATCATGATGGCCAGAACTCCCCAGAGAGTGCACAGGGAAAACATGAAGAATAGGCTGCCACCCATTTTTGCCTATGTTGTGAGCACAGGAGGGCACTGCCTAAAACCACCATTGAGCTACACACACAGTAGCCTGAAACCATTGGGAATGGCAATGCTGATTGCCAAAAAGCAACTCAGAACTGTGGGGAGTTCATTTTCTTAATCCCAAAAATGGTTGCATTACCAGTACTCACCACTATCAGAAAGCCGGCGTTTTAAAACCACCAGACTTTTGTGTAAAACTGAACAAATGAAACAAAACCAGACCAAGGAAAGACTTGCTAAGAGGTGGATACAATGTAAAACTATATTCTGAAATGACTTGAAGGAAGTAATTATTTAATGTATAGGTAAAAATTGTCAGTTTGATTTGAATGTAGAAAACTGGGAACACAAAGTGACATTTAGCTGAAACCTGGCTTAATGAAACTGAATTCTGCCTGACAACTACCCCCGACAGGAGTTGAAACTGGATCAACAGCCACTATTCCCAGGCCTAGATGCATCCTGCTGCCCCTTGCCAAAAGGAGTTCACCTCTCTGATTAGATTAGGGGTGGAGCACCTGGGAACTGGAAGGGACAGAACAATGCAACTTCCTTGACTCAGGCAAATGTTATATTGGGGGCGTCGTAAAATAACTTCCTCTTGGGAGAAACTGGGGGGCAGCTGTGCCTCTGTGAACAAGCTGGCTTGGGGGAAGTGGATAAACCAGTTCTTCCACCCTGTGATGTGGGAAGCCACACCCCTTTTTGACCAGAGCATAATTTTAAAAAGATAGATAACTCATAGTGCGGACTTGTCAGAATTATATAAGTAATATCATTATTTTTGTGATTTTTCTGTGAACATTTTAAGAGGCGTTAGGACCCTGTGGTGTATTCTGGAGGGTTGCTAGCGGAAAATAAGGTCTCACTCCAAATGTATGCATGTTAAAAATCTGACACTTTATCATCTGTAACCCATATCCCTGGTGCACATTTGTGTAAAATCTGGAAAGGTTTAGAGGTCATTATCTGGATGAAAAGGGGAGAATTCTGTCATCAGTGGACACGGCATCCTACAAAGACAGGGATCGGATGGTTTGGTGCTACAGAAAATATGTTAACTGGGCTTATAATATTAGAAAAATGGTACATAGATAAATATGTATTTGGGTCAGAAATAGATTTGTGTGCAATCTGACAAGGGAAGGTTCCTCTGACAATAAAACCTACAGCATCACTCTGACTCACATTTCCTTCCCCCAATCAAGGGAGAGAGGAGGAATTGGCCAATGATAAGTGAGAGGGGCAGGTTTAGTTATGACCAACGCACACACCCACTTTCCAAAACAAATAAAAAGAGACTGCTGGGACAGGTAGAGACATTCAATTCCATTTGCTGCGGAGCATGCTGACCGACGACTTCACATCCAGAGATCCAGACTTCAAATCCATCAATCTCCAGAACCTGTAGCAGAAATTAACTCCAGAATTTGTAGCAGAGAGGCCGGAATCCACCAACTGAATCCTCTTCAGCAGGCCTCAAAACTAACCAAACTATTCAACAACCGGGCGAGCTGTTTGAAGTTTTGCTGAGAATTTTTGCAAGAACCTGCAGCAGTACCCAGAAAGCAGTGTTGCATCCAGACTCCAGAGAGGCTAGACTAGCAGAGCAGAGCTGACCCAGATCGCTGTGAGCAGAACCGGTGCCTGATTGACCCGCCGAGCAGACAGTACCGCAGCCGGACGTGTTGACCAGATCCGTGACGAGGCCTAGTTCAAATTTATATTGTGAGTACCTAGCAGAACTGTGCAGAACCAATCTCTTAGTTAAAATAATCTAATCCAAACTATTTTAACCTAAGTAGAACTACCTCCTAGAAATCGTGTCATCTGTCATTTTTAAAGCTGCACAACTGTCACCTGTCAATTCTGCAGCTGCAAGCTGTCACCTGTCATTTTGAGTTTACTTTAAATCCGAAAAACTACCTTTATTTAATCGTCCGTATCTATGGAACCGTTTGGGCTAGGAACGAAATGTAACTTTCATCTAAAGGCTTAGAATCTAGGCTTTCCAATGAACTTAGACTTCCTACTCCCTATACTTTTCCCGTAATCGCGAGACACGCACTCGTGAAATTTACCATGATTTGCAATTTGGCCCGATTTCTTCATCTGTAGAAATCAGCAGCTTTTTGCTTCTCTTTGCTAAAATTTGTTTGCAATCTGCTAATCATTCATAAAGCATTGTTAAAGTGAGCCTGAACTAATATAAAGTAGCCATCACCTACCCTCAACCTCTAGAGGGAATTACAAGCAATTTACCACCTTTTCACTTCCTTGCAAACCACATTAAAGTAATTCGCCAGTGTTTAAAACTCATCCCTGTTTTCCCTAAGCTTGCTGGGAGAACTGGAACTGTGTATTGCATTATAAAGTGTGATTTGTTGGGATTCTTGAAGACTGTGTGCTCTCCTTCCATTTCTGGTATTGCATAGGGTGGGAGTGAATTGTCAAAAGAAAGTGATCATATTACCTTTCGCTAAAATCATAAGTTATTTCTGTACTGCATTTTATTCCACCTTGCGTTTCCTTGAACCATATAAAGCATTCTTTCCCACCTTGTTCTTCTGTTCCTATTCATAGTTACATCTTGCTGATTACTGCTCATATTCACAAGTGTAATATCCATTATCAATTTATTTATAGAAGTGTGATATATATATTGTTTAAATTTTCAAATAAACCTTTTAATTTGCAAAACAAACCTACTTCTTGGCTCAGTGGGGTCAGGGGGATTCTAAGAGGGGGGTGTTATACAAGGGTTGTCATCCAGAGTACTGAACTGGATATAAAAATACATCAATAAGGGTTTTCCTCAGCATCCCAGACTAGGCATTGACTTAGCTGTAGTGTTGATTGAATATCACTTACAAAAGTGGGGGCTTGGAGCCGGGATATTCTGGGTTAGACTTACCACTAGTGCAGATTAATACAGTGTGCCAACAGACCAGATAGACATATCCGGTTAGATCACCACGCTGTTTTACACTGTGAAAGCATCCCTCAAAGGAACGCTCTAAGGAAACGGTCTGTTTTGCAAAATAAAATACAAACTTCTGTAAGTCAGGAAGGAACTCAAATTCCAGAATGACGACCTTGGTAGATATGAAAATAGCCAGAGAGCACTTCTTACATAAGCTATTTGTGAGAGGTGAGTGGACTCATCAAGACCAAATGGTCTGGTTGCAGGCAATCGCGCAACAGGTCACTGAAACAGGGTCAGATAAATGGGGAGATCAGGGTCCCCTACATGTGGCCCTGAGTGAACTATATATGGCGCCTAAAGCCAAAGATGAACATAATAAGATTGCCAGGATAGCGGCATATTTGTATCTATGTATGGGAGCCATGGAGGACAAATGTGCTGAAGGCCAAAATCTGGCAAATAGGCAACAGATGGCGTTAGAGAAGGCCCAATCTGATCTGGACTCTTCTGAGCAGAGGCTGCTCAGGAGCCAGGAGTCAGAAAAGGACAGCAGACAGTACATCACTAAAATAAAGGAGGATATGGATGTGCTGCAACAGGAAAAGGCGGACCAGGATACCAGATTTCTGGCCTTGCAGAAGGAGTACCAAGAAGGTTTGGACTCCCTACTGCAGAGCCAGAAAAAGCTGGAGCAACAATTAGATTTCAATAGGGCATGTGCCGAGCAGGTAGTCACCCTGCAAAGCCACCTAGATAGGGAGAAGGCAGAGAGCAATAAACTGATTTTGAAAGACCTGGATACCCAGGCAGAGTTTGACCAGGAGCGGCATAAAGCTGGTGCCTTCCAAAGGCAAAGGGACGACCTGGCGGCACAGATGAAGGCTCTTAGTCAGGAAAGGGATACCTTAGGCCAGGAAGTCTGCCACTTAAAAAGGAAAATGGAAGAAAATCACCTGGCCCTCCAGGGACTGGGTGACCTCCAAAAAGAACACCAGAACTTGTTAGAGCACACCAGGAGGGTGGAGGATGCTCTGACAAGAAAGGAGCAGGCCAATAGGGACACAGCTCAGGAGTTAACCCTCCTGCAGCAGAGACTGGCCCAGTACTCCAGGACCAATCAGGAGGCACAGAGAGAAAATGAGGCTCTCTGTCAGCACAATGATAGGCTCCAGCAACAGGTAGCGATGCAGGAGAGACTGATAGAGTCTAGTAAGGCCTTAACTGAGGAACTGAAAGCGCAGGCTCTTGCATTGCAACAGGGAGCAGGGGCTGATAGAGACGAGGTGCGCTGGGAAAGGGAAACGCCTGAGCATAACTTCAGGAGCCCTGGTACCAGAGGCCTTCATCTCTCCCAGTCCCTGGACTCTGCCACCCCCCTGTGCCCTCGCGCACATGAGCCCAGGGCCACGGAGATGGTAGATTACTATCCAGCTAGAAGTATGGGGCTCATAGGCCAGTACCTCCCAGGAATGGATGGGAGGGCATCCGGGTATGGGCACCCAGGCACAGTGCAATTTAGTGGGGAACCCCAGGAGAGTAGGCCCATTAAGGGCATCCTGAAAACCTCTGCCCAGTTATGTCAGTGGGGGGGTTCCCATCAAATCCTGGCAGCAAGGAGGGGTCTGAAGACTCCTCTGAGTATTAAAGGAAACAGGAGACTAGGTCCCCACATTCTGCCAGCCATTCCCAGGCTCGCAGAATCCGGGAAAACCTGGAAGATCAGACGGGCACCTCTGGGAGCAGCGCTTCTGAGTCGGAGGATGAATGGACCAGGGTTACCCGAACCAAAAAGGCCAATAAGGCAAAAAGGGCCTTTCTTAAGGACCCATTGAAACAAATAAAGGCAATAAGGAGTGTCATCACGCCTTATCATAAGAACGCCAAGTATTCTGTTTGGGAACACTTGGAGCTCTATGATCAAATGATGGAGACTTTCCATTTGAAGGACAGCCAAAGCTGTATTCAATATGTAAAGTGGACCTTCTCACCAGAATACTCCAGTTTCTTTGCGGGGCTGGAGGATCAAAACCATTCAAGGTGGTCCACATACAGGGCGGCCATCTTGAAACATTTTTCTGTGCACAGAAATCCTCAAGAGGCTCGCAAGGCAGCCTACAATTTGCAATGTGGGGAGGATCAGGCCCCACAAGAGTTTGTGCAAGAATTAAAGCGTGCTTTTGCACAGACCACCAGAAGGGTGCGGACGGATAGCAGAGAATTTATCAATACGTTTTTCCATGCCTTACCCAAATACATAATGACCCAGCTCGTGAGAGATTTTCATGAGAAAAGATCTTTAGGCTGGGTCATTGAACATGCTACCCGGATCTATGAGGTGCAGAAGCCCATCGAAAATAAAAATAACGCGCCGAAAAACCCCAAAACCAACAGCACCCCTGCTGCTGCCAAGGTGGCAGAGGTAACGGTTGCCCCCATTTTAGATTTGGAGATGGGGGGCCTAAAAACCTGCCTGCACCAAATAATTCACAGCCCGAAAGGCCCTCGGGCCAGTCACAGACAGGGAGTCGAGGAGGTAGTCCCACAAATGGGGTCCCCCGCTCCCCTGACTATGTAAGTCCCCGCTACAAGGGACACCGACCAATTCTGGGTTATGTGTGGACTCCTCCAGCCCAAGGGGGGGAATCCAGCCAAGCGCCTAACCCGGGGAACTTCCCTCCTAACTTCCCCCAGGAGGGCAGAAATTCACCAAATCCTGGGCAGAACTTTTTTCCCAGGTATCCACACAATTTCCAACCCCAAAACCATCCATCCTTCTTTCCCCAATTCCCTGAGCCGAGACAACCTAATCCGGGAGAGGGGAGGCCAAGGGTGGAGGGGTACCCAAATCTTCCCAATCCGGGGTATTACCAGAGAAGGGATAGCTACCCTTCCCGGGATCAGCCCAGGGGAGAAAATAGAGCCCCGTATCAGCCTGAGCGGGTTTCACAACTTGAGCGCCAGGTCCAAAATATGGCACGCGATCTGGGTCACATACTGAAGGCTCAACAGAACGCTCAGATGAGCATGCCACCGCAGAATGCCCCAAACTCTGGACCTGGTGCTCCAGAACAATGACGGGGGCAGCACCCCGATAACCCACCGGTTCCCAGGGAGGAGGTACAAGCGGAAGGGGGGTGTAAAGCCTTGGAGGAAGCTTCCTTCCCAACTTGTAAACAGCCCCTGGAAAACCAGGAACCCGAAACAAAATCTCCTGCCCCTGAAAGCCTGCCTCCCAAGGAGCAGAGGGGGTGGTAGGAGAAACAAAGGACCCAAACAGACCCACTTTGTGGAGGAGGTACAGGTCTTCCAATTTGAGGGAGAGGGACCCTGAGAAGATCCTGGGAAAAGGATCTTCTCCATCAGAGATGGGGGAACTCCTCCCAAGGAAAAATGGGTCCCAAGGGATGCCAATTCAGACTGGGGAGATGTGGAGACTGAGCTACCGCCGCCCATCATCTCATCCCAGAACCGACAATACCAAAATCCCGTGGGTGAGACCCATCCTGAGGACTGCCTCCAAAAAGGGGGGGGTGGCCCAGAACCCGAAACCATTTCCATTTGCCAACTTTTTCTTTCAGATTCCCCAGGCTCTCCACAGAATTCTGCCCAAATCTCTTCGCTACCAATGTCCAAAACCAGAAAGTTAGCCCACCAGTTGTCCAAAAATGTGCATTATCTGTGCCCCCTTGAGGAGAAGGAGGGAAGATATTATGCCCTGGCACAAGTACAGGGGCAGGGTACAATTTCGGCACTGGTGGACACTGGATCCCAAGCTACCCTTCTGTCCAAAAGGGCCTTTGATGAACTAAATGCAGGAAGGGGGGAGAATTACCATATTCCTCTCACCTCTCTTTCTGGACAACTGCAGAACTTTGACGGGAAGGAAATTCCTGTCGATGGGACTGCAGATTTGGACATTAAAATTGGGCGACACAAGGTGAGACACCCGGTCATAGTAGTGACTCCAGAGGGCACCCCTTGTTTACTAGGGAATGACCTCCTGAGAAGGTTGCCACCCCTAATAGATTGTGTAAACAAGGGCCTCAGGACCCAGACTAGTCGACCAATAAAATTAAAACAGAGTGTCAACCATGTTAGTTTAAATGGCACCTGCCACATGGTTGAACACAAATCTGACCAAGTAGAATTTCACTTCCAGAACAACCAAATTCCAGACATGACAGTAATAGCAGTAGGACAACAGACTGGTGATGGGGGGGTCCTCTCTATTTCTGAAAATCAACCTTCCTTCCAGTTTAAGTTGGTATTCCACATTGGAAGGAAACACTCTGAAATTCTTTACCAATCCACAATCAGACACTCCCACTCCTATAGACCAGAAAGAGGTGAAATTAGCTCAGAGCTTGGCTGATATTCAGCAAATTGGAGAGCAGTTGTTCATCCCTGTTCAGTTAAATGATGGGAAGGACTCTGTTCTCGCTCGAGTGTGTGTGAACAACGGTAAGAGCTTCATCAGCGAAGCCATGTTCCGCCAACTCCCAAAAAATCCAGCCATTCTCACATTCAAACTGATAGACAAATGGGAAATGGACCTGGAAGCCCCTAATTCCAAACATCTCCTGCCAAGCAGGTGTATGCTCAAAATCTCCATTGGCAACAAGAGCATAGTCCATAATTGTTGGGTCGTGCGAGACATCACTGTCGCCTTTTACTTAGGCAGTGACATTCTCAATCGCTTTGCCATTAGTTTAGACCTAATAAACTTCAAAGCTTGGTCCCGATTAGCGGATAATCCCATGGGCTTTGATGATCCAGAAAAAGCATTTAGGTCAGCTCAATTGCTAACTTATGCAGTTGAAATTCAGATCAAAGAGGAAGTCACATCCCAGAAAGGACCCGACAATTCTCCCTGGAAGTGAAAGTTAAAAGAGGACAAAAATTGAAAAACCCTGATGCTTATATCCATCTAAATGCTTCTCTCCAACAGCAGGGGTTAGGGGTAAACCCAACACCATTAGTCAACATAGAACATGACACCATTCCAATAGAGGTGGATAACAGCGACTTAAAGAGTATTACTCTAGCCTCAGGCACCATTATTGGAATGGCGATTGATGACCGACATTTCTCCATTGATTTAGGAAATGAACTGTTAGGACCAATCCCCAAGGACTGTTTTGACAGTGACAGTGAGGACAATACAAGACCAGACAGGATTTTCACCCGGCATGGGGGGACCTTCCTGGTGTACACGTCTTGCCCTTATAGTAAGGACGATGTGACTTGTGACTTCAGGAGGGATGGGGTGATTTTCCAGGTCCATGAGGGCTGCCTTTCCCACCTGAAGCCTCCAGTCCAAATCAGCACTCTGACCAGGGACTTCTCCACCCAGCTGGAGGAGGCCGCTGAGATAGCCAAGCCAAAAGTCTTTCCAGGCTTCAGGCAGATGGTGGAAGAGAGGGTCAACCTAGCTGATGCCTGAGTGACTCTGGAACAGAAGCAAGAGTTGAAACAAGTTTTCTTGGATTTCCAAGATCTCTTTGCGGTAGACTCATATGACTGTGGTCGCACCGACATCCACACGACAACAATTCCAACAGACCCTGGCATGACTCCAATGTTTGTGAAGCAATATCGCTTGCCTCTCGCATCCATGGAGTCCCTTACTGAAATAATTAAGAACCTTGAGTCCCGGGGAATAATCTGTCCAGTACACAGCACCTTCAATAATCCGGTGCTGGGAATATTGAAGCCAAACGGCCAGTGGAGACTCTGCGCCAACCTTAGGGAGCTCAACAAATGGGTCCATACTTCCCAATGGCTTCTGCCCTACATTGACCAAGGGCTGGCCTAGATTCAAGGGTCACAAGTATTCACTTCACTACAATAGACCTGACCAATGGATACTGGACCGTGCCTGTCAGTAGGGAGGACCAATACAAACTGGCTTTTACCTTTGGGGGCCAGCAGTACACATGGACCCGGACTCCCTTCGGATACCTCAACTCCGGCAATGAATTCAACATTTTCCTACATAAGGCCATGCCCGACCTGGGTGTGAGGGGTAACCTGGCTTATGTAGATGATGTCCTCATCAAAAGTTCATCTGTGGAGGAACACATAGCAGAGATCCGTTATGTTCAGACACAGTTGAGGGCCGCCGGAGCAAAACTTTCCTTTCAGAAAGCACAGTGGTGTAGAACCCATGTTAATTTCTTGGGGCATGAGATTACTCCTCAGGGTATCTGTCCCCAAGAAAAGAAAGTGGAAGCACTTCAGAAACTGAAAGACCCCACAACTCTGCGGGAACTAAGGAGCCTCCTCGGACTGACTAATTACAGCAGAAAGTTCATTGAAGGCTACGCAGAGATCACTAGACCCCTGATTCATCTCTTGAAGGGGGGGGGGTCAAGTGGGAATGGGGTCCAGAACAATCCGATGCAGTAAGACAACTCACGAGAAGCCTCTCACAAGCGCCTTGCCTAGTTTACCCTGTCAGAAACAAAGAGTTCTTCCTGGAGACAGGGTTCTCTAATACGTGCTTGAGAGCAGTATTATACCAAAAGCATGACAAGGTCAATAAAGTAATCTCCTATGCAAGCAAAACTTTATCCTCTGTGGAGGAAAAATTCAACGATTGTGAGACGGCACTCCTGGCAACGGTGTGGGCATTGAAGAATTACCACCCGTTTATCCAGGGGGAACACATCATAGTGGAGACTCCACACCAGCCTCTACAATGTCTCCAAAGTGACAGAATCCGGCCCGGAAATGTGAGTAATTCCTGAATTACTTCCTGGATTCTGTCAATACAAGGCTTTCCTGTGGAGGTCAGATATGGCCAAAACAAGAAGAGTCCCCTCGCGCAAGGTCTGGCTGACTTGCATGATTGTGCCAGAGAAAACTGTCTCGAGGACGAAAGTCTAAAAATCAAGGACAACATGGAGGCATACCTTAATTCCCCACACAAAGGCTTTGAAGAAGACAAGTGTGAGGTAATTCCCGCTGTCTATGTGGATGGATGCTCGTACCATGTTGACGACAACGGGGAGAAAGAACTGGTGGCCGGCGTAGGGAATGCATGGGTGAATGAGTCACCAGAACCCTCCGATGGATACAAAATTGGTCCCCGAAGTAGTCAGGTGGCAGAATTGATGGCTGTGCATCAGGCCATCCTCACTGCTGTCCAACATCAACTCCATGAACTGGTCATAATCACAGATTCAGATTATGTACGGAACGGGTTCGTGGAGCAACTGGTTAATTGGAAAACCAGAGGCATGTTATGTGCTAATAACAAACCCTTTAAACATGGGAAGTTAATCCAAAACATTGATGATCTGGTCACATCAAATGGGATGACCATCTACTGGAAAAAGATCAAGGCTCATTCCAAAGTAGAGGGACCAGACAAAACTGGAAATGACTTAGCTGATCAGCTGGCCAAAACTGGGGCCATCCAAGGGGATCTAATAGAAATAGAGTCCCTGTTGGGGGAAATCCAGGTCACTGCTATCACTAGGTCCCAGACAAATGCTCACAATGATCTTTCAACTGCACAATGGAGTAAGGAGACCCCTGATGCTGATTTAATTACAGCTCAGAAGGGGGATACAATTATTGGTAAGTTTTACCAACACCTTGAGGACCCTGAGAACTTTCCCCTGACGGATACCGATTACATTGGGAAAGAGGACCTAAGAGTGTTGATGAAATGTCCAAAAATGTTCCGAATCCAAGACAGTTTGCTGGTAAGGAAATCCAAAGCTGGCCATGATCAGTGGGTGGTTCCTACCTCATTCCGAAGCCTGATGTTAAGTCACGCCCATGAGGCGGCCACCGCCGGTCATAGGGGGTTTCACACAACACTGGAAATCTTAAGAGAGGTTGCATACTGGCCACACATGGGGCAGGACCTCGACCAATACTTGAAGGGGTGTCTTGTGTGTGCAAAATTTCAGCCATCATCCCTCACACATCGTGCGCCTCTCCAAAAGAGGGGGATGACACTGCCATGCTCAGATTTGCAAATTGACTTTGTAGGCCCTGTGATTCGCTCGTCTAGAGGAAACAAGTACATGTTGACCGTTACATGCTTGTTTACCAAGTGGGTGGAATGTCTCCCGGCCCCAAACTGCAAGGCAGAAACAGCAGCTGCCCTGATGATTAACCACATCTTTTCCCGTTTTGGTCTACCTCAAAGGATTGAGTCAGACAGAGGTAGCCACTTCACCAGTGAAGTAATGACAAAGATGTGGGAGATACTGGGGGTTAAAAGGAAGCTACACATTGCTTACAGACCAGCTTCTTCTGGAGCAGTAGAGAGATACAACCGAACCATTGTGAGCATCTTAAAAAAGTTTGTTGCAGATTCTGGGCCAAGTTGGGATATCCGATTACCTCTGGTCCTAATGGCCATCAGATCTACCCCTTCATCTGCAACTAAAATGTCACCGTTTGAGCTGATGACTGGACGCAAGATGGTGCTTCCCCAGCATTTGCTCTACAGGACCCAAGAGCAGACATTGATAAATGCCTCCACAACTCATGAGTATGTGGAGAATTTAAGGAAACACCTTCAGCATGCATTTGCCTATGCTCAGCGGAATCTAGAAAGATCAGCCGAGTGCATGAAGACCCACTATGATTTAAAAACTACCCGAAAGGAATATAAGGTGGGTGATCAGGTCTATCTATACAATTTCCAAAGGAACCAGGCCAAACAGCGAAAATTCTTGCCTACATGGAAGGGACCGTTTGAAATTATAGACAAGATCTCCCCTGTTGCCTATAAGATTTGCATCCCCAAAGGCAGTCTGGCGGAAGGGGAAGACAAGTGGGTACATAAAAATCAGCTAAAGTGTTGCCATCCCAGGCACACTCTGCAACAACTGGAGGAATCCACTGGAATCCCAGAGGGGGCCGCTCCAGAGTAATTCAGTTCCAACCCAAAAATAATCCACATATAGCATATAAAATTCTGTGATCCTTGTTTATATATATGTTCTTGTCTCCTAATTTAAAAAAGAAAATGTATATGTTCATATCTTCTGATTCATAAAATGTATATGTTTTCCACACCATTAATAGCGGTGAAGAAATGTCTACGAATAGGTATTGCCGCTTTGCTTTATCATCCTAGGAGAGATGAAACCATGGAGACTGACCAAGGAGGACGACCGGGGACCAGGAGCAGAGACCCGAGGGGCCCGGGGTACCGCCCAATCCTCCCATCAGGACCAACAAGGAGAACTGATTGATCGACTGGAGGGAGGAAAAGATGCTGAACTGTGCCATCCATGGAATTGGAAGAAGAGGGGGCGAACATCCCAGATCTTGCGAGTTCCATCAGCGAAAGGACAGAATGGCCATCACAAGAGGGGGGGCTTGTGGGATGTTTTTACCCATGCATCCAAGCCCTACCATAAAACTGTGCAGTACTGGCATGGATAACATCATGATGGCCAGGACTCCCCAGAGAGTGCACAGGGAAAACAAGAAGAATAGGCTGCCACCCATTTTTGCCTATGTTGTGAGCACAGGAGGGCACTGCCTAAAACCACCATTGGGCTACAAACACAGTAGCATGAAACCATTGGGAATGGCAATGCTGATTGCCAAAAAGCAACTCAGAACTGTGGGGAATTCATTTTCTTAATCCCAAAAATGGTTGCATTACCAGTACTCACCACTATCAGAAAGCCGGCGTTTTAAAATCATCAGACTTTTGTGTAAAACTGAACAAATTAAACAAAACCAGACCAAGTAAAGACTTGCTAAGAGGTGGATACAATGTAAAACTATATTCTGAAATGATGTGAAGGAAGTAATTATTTAATGTATAGGTAAACATTGTCAGTTTGATTTGAATGTAGAAAACTGGGAACAAAAAGTGACATTTAGCTGAAACCTGGCTTAATGAAACTGAATTCTGCCTGACAACTACCCCCGACAGGAGTTGAAACTGGATCAACAGCCACTCTTCCCAGGCCTAGCTGCATCCTGCTGCCCCTTTCCAAAAGGAGTTCACCTCTCTGATTAGATTAGGGGTGGAGCACCTGGGAACTGGAAGGGACAGAACAATGCAACTTCCTTGACTCAGGCAAATGTTATATTGGGGGCGTCGTAAAATAGCTTCCTCTTGGGAGAAACTGGGGGGCAGCTGTGCCTCTGTGAACAAGCTGGCTTGGGGGAAGTGGATAAACCAGTTATTCCACCCTGTGATGTGGAAAGCCACACCCCTTTTTGACCAGAGCATAATTTTAAAAAGATAGATAACTCATAGTGCGGACTTGTCAGAATTATATAAGTAATATCATTATTTTTGTGATTTTTCTGTGAACATTTTAAGAGGTGTTAGGACCCTGTGGTGTATTCTGGGGGGTTGCTAGCGGAAAATAGGGTCTCACTCCAAATGTATGCATGTTAAAAATCTGACACTTTATCATCTGTAACCTATATCCCTGGTGCACATTTGTGTAAAATCTGGAAAGGTTTTGAGGTCATTATCTGGATGAAAAGGGGAGAATTCTGTCATCAGTGGACACGACATCGTACAAAGACAGGGATCGATTGGTTTGGTGCTACAGAAAATAGGTTAACTGGACCTATAATATTAGAAAAATGATACATAGATAAATATGTATTTGGGTCAGAAATAGATTTGTGTGCAATCCGACAAGGGGAGGTTCCTCTGACCATAAAACCTACAGCATCACTCTGACTCACATTTCCTTCCCCCAATCAAGGGAGAGAGGAGGAATTGGCCTATCATAAGTGAGAGGGGCAGGTTTAGTTATGACCAAGGCACACACCGACTTTCCAAAACAAATAAAAAGAGACTGCTGGGACAGGTAGAGACATTTAATTCCATTTGCTGCGGAGCATGCTGACCGACGACTTCACATCCAGAGATCCAGACTTCAAATCCATCAATCTCCAGAACCTGTAGCAGAAATTAACTCCAGAATTTGTAGCAGAGAGGCCGGAATCCACAGCTGAATCCTCTTCAGCAGGCCTCAAAACTCACCAAACTATTCAACAGCCGGGCGAGCTGTTTGAAGTTTTGCCGAGAATTTTTGCAAGAACCTGCAGCAGTACCCAGAAAGTAGTGTTGCATCCAGAATCCAGAGAGGCTAGACCAGCAGAGCAGAGCTGACCAAGATCGCTGTGAGCAGAACCGGTGCCTGATTGACCCGCCGAGCAGACAGAACCGCAGCCGGACGTTTTGACCAGATCCGTGACGAGGCCTAGTTCAAATTTATATTGTGAGTACCTAGCAGAACTGTGCAGAACCAATCTCTTAGTTAAAATAATCTAATCCAAACTATTTTAACCTAAGTAGAACTGCCTCCTAGAAATCGTGTCATCTGTCATTTTTAAAGCTGCACAACTGTCACCTGTCAATTCTGCAGCTGCAAGCTGTCACCTGTCATTTTGAGTTTACTTTAAATCCGAAAAACGACCTTTATTTAATCGCCTGTATCTCTGGAACCGTTTGGGCTAGGAACAAAACGTACTATACTTTTCCCGTAATCGCGAGACATGCGCTCGCGAAATTTACCGCGATTTGCGAATTGGCCCGATTTCTTCATCTGTAGAAATCAGCAGCTTTTTGCTTCTCTTTGCTAAAATTCGTTTGCAATCTGCTAATAATTCATAAAGCATTGCTAAAGTGAGCCTGAACTAATATAAAGTAGCCATCACCTACCCTGAACCTCTAGAGGGAATTACAAGCAATTTTAGCACCTTTTCACTTCCTTGCAAACCACATTAAAGTAATTTGCCTGTGTTTAAAACTCATCCCTGTTTTCCCTAAGCTTGCTGGGAGAACTGGAACTGTGTATTGCATTATAAAGTGTGATTTGTTGGGATTCTTGAAGACTGTTTGCTCTCCTTCCATTTCTGGTATTGCATGGGGGGGAGTGAATTGTCAAAAGAAAAAGTGATCATATTACCTTTTGCTAAAATCATAAGTTATTTCTGTACTGCATTTTATTCCACCTTGCATTTCCTTGAACCATATAAAGCATTCTTTCCCACCTTGTTCTTCTGTTCCTATTCATAGTTACCTCTTGCTGATTACTGCTCATATTCACAAGTGTAATATCCATTATCAATTTATTTATAGAAGTGTAATATATATATTGTTTAAATTTTCAAATTAACCTTTTAATTTGCAAAACAAACCTACTTCTTGGCTCAGTGGGGTCAGGGGGATTCTAAGAGGGGGGGTGTTATACAAGGGTTTTCATCCAGAGTACTGAACTGGATATAAAAATACATCAATAAGGGTTTTCCTCAGCATCCCAGACTAGGCATTGACTTAGCTGTAGTGTTGATTGAATATCGCTTACAGTGCAAGGGTGAGGGTCCACATGCTAAGTCTGAAGAGGAGGTTGGACTGGACGGGATGCTGGTGCCCTGTAGAACTCCGGGGGAACCAGGCAGCCAGTCACTGCAACAGACAGGGTGTTAGCAGGGGAGGGGGAGAGGGAAGCAAGCAGAGAAAAGAGGAGGGTCTTGTGGAGCTTCTGGAACTTAAGGAGACCTGTCTCAAGGCTGAGAGGGGCAGGGATATCATTCCAGAGAGAGGCTCCTGTGGAGGAGAGAGATATATCCCCCCACTTTCTGCTTAGAAAAGCGTCTGATATGCAGGGTTGGAGTTGGAAGACTGAAGGGTTCTAGCAGGGAGTTATTTGGGGAAAGAGCATGGTGTCAGGTAATATTGTCCCCGTATATAATGTCGCAATACAAAAAGTCAATTGGAAACGGCATAGGCAATATTATATAAGGGGACAAAATATGGGGTAAATGGGAACGGGGTTGTAGGGATGTCCCCCGTTCCATTTAATATTCAGGGGTATTATGATAATGTCTCCGCAAATAAACGGTGCCATTCTTGCATGGCAACATTTTTGCGTGGACATTATACATTATCACATGGAACCAAGAGCGTTGGCTGTAGTGGTGGTCAGCCTTGGTCAGTGCAAAATGTAACACCAGTACATTTTTGAAAAGTTGTTATGAATAGATTTGTATTTTTATTGCAACCCTTGTAGGATTATGGCAAAAAGATCATATTGTCTGCATATATGATTCTAACCACCTAGTTTAGGGAACCCTCCAAAGACTCCCTCTAATCAATTACATATATCTGCCAATGATATAATGAATAATAAAACGGACAACTGACACTCTTAATCGACCCATCTAATAGTGTTCATTTCCATATCTTATCAATTTTACGTGTATTGTAGTAACATATGGAACACACACAGGAAGGAAAATAAAGGAGGAGGTCCCTTTTCTTGTCAAGCTCGATTTACAGTTTAATTTTCAATTCTTTAAAAAGTCTGCCAGAGATCTAAGAATGCTGAATTCATACGGATGTCTCAATCTCTCACGTGCAAAAAAATCACAGACAAAAGAGTGGCCTATACGTACACAGACTTCACAAAAAGGAACGTAGAAACCCAGTCTTCTAACTTGGGTTAATAATTATCTGGCATGACTCTTCGTCAAGAGATTTATAAGACTTATTGGATGAGGTAATCCTGGGTCTATACAGTCCCCCTTGTTTGTAAATAGGAACTATGATACTTAATTCCCAGAGTGGGTCTACCACATATATATCAGACCAAAGTCCATCACGTCCAGTGTCTTTCCAACTCATAAAATGCCCAATCATCTGAATTACTTAAGAATATATGGGAATGGGGCGTGGCACACCACTTTCGTTTTCATACCTTGCAGACTCAGTCATGTCTCCCACAATTGTATGTTGATAGTGGTTAATTAATTTCCAAATAGTTTTATTATATTCAGACAGCCCTACTCCATTAAGTATTAGCTTGTTCCAGTATCAGGTATTTTCGGACATATAGACCTAGATTAGTGATGGTGTGACGTAATTAGGTGGAGTTTCTACTGGGCTGAGGCTATGTTATTAAGTTAATTAGATATGAAATTGCATTGCTTGTAAAATTAAGTATTATGAGAAGCAGAATGGTAGAATGGCCGCTCTTAATTTGCTTAACAGCCGTCTTCATTACTTGATTCAGGACAGGAGAGATGACCCCTAGAAGTATTGAATTTGCGTTTTGTTGGTCCTGAGGAAGGTGGTGGACTTTTGAGTCAGCGAATCCGGTCGACCTGTACCACAGATATCCTTTTGACTATGCATTCGGGATACCAGATAAAGTGCTTGGTTTTATGGGCATTGTCGCATGTGGTTTAATGCAATTTGTATAATGAAGCTGAGGACAAATCACATGCATGCACACTTGAGGGTGAGTAAAATAGTGTTAACAATCCCCACTTTAATGCTTGGTGGGTTGGTCCCGCAACAAACTGCCTTTGTTTTTTAATCTGGGTTTTTATTACATTTTTTGACCAACTTGTTCTCAGGCTGGGTAGATTGCACAAGGTTGTGCTCGCTGCTAGTGTGGGGGGTCTTCGTTATAGGAGATGAGCACAGTGGGTGAATTCAGAGACAACTTTTGCATACTACGCATGAATTACTTTTGATTGATTAATTCCTGAGTTAAGTAGAGGGATATTTCTCTCCCTCTATCCCTGTGTGATAGGCGGCACAACACACTCCTTAGGGTCATTTTTTTTCCCCCAGGGAGAGTTTAGTACTTTCATTTATGGAAAGTGCTAGTTTAGTTGGTTCGGATTGAATCACAGTATATAATTGCTGTGATAGGCTGTCAGGAGAGTAGGCGAGTCAAGGAAACTGATTATGTTCCCAGCTGGACCGAATGTGCACTCGGCTGGCAGGGGTGATGTGCATTATGAGGTTGAGTAGTGAATTGTTGCAAATGCATGCGGGAGGGAGAGAGGGATATGGCTATGTTCTCATTGAGATGGAGTGCTATATGTACCCGAGAATCCAGGCTGATATCTAGTTATGATGAGTGTATGTAGATCATATCATATGGATCGACTTGAGTGCTTTCTGTGCACACTAGGTACTGACTTGTTGTCTCTTCAAGGGACTCATCAGTGCTCCCACCTACCTGTCAGGCGGAGATGGCTCACCTAGGAGGTAGACTAGGTTATCCAAGATACCGAAGGGAAGAGGAAGGGCTTCAGTCCCTTCTGGAAACCTAGGTAGTACTCTATGCAGCGGATGCTAAATGAAATCGAACTCTAGATGGTGGGAGCTTGGGTGGAGAAAGAAGATCATTTATTCTGGTTGATTTAGCAACTGGGATTACAATGGGGAAAGTTGTTCCTGATCTAAGGTTTCTGGTTGGCCAATAGGGGTTGAGCTTTTTTTGAAGATATTCTGGTT
The DNA here is from genome assembly GCF_040938575.1 of Ambystoma mexicanum. Classification (NCBI taxonomy): domain Eukaryota; kingdom Metazoa; phylum Chordata; class Amphibia; order Caudata; family Ambystomatidae; genus Ambystoma; species Ambystoma mexicanum. The sequence goes on along the minus strand of NC_090932.1, from coordinate 285,375,514 downwards.
CTGCATTGTGCAGGTCTCGGTGTGTGATGCAATTTGCCTTGAAGTTGGATCGCCGCCCCATTGGCAGCCAGTGACCGACATGGAGGGTGGGTGAAATGTGCTCTAGGGGGCCTAGGGCAAGAAGGAGCCTTGCTGCAATGTTTTAGAGGGGCGCCCATGTGTTGGGTGTTAGCATAGTCTAAGCATGAGAGGATGATAGCCATTATTGCTATGACTCTGTGTGGGAAGGTCAGGTAGGTGAAGGTATTATTATTATTATTATTATTATTATTATTATTATTATTATTATTATTATTATTATTATTATTATTATTATTATCACTATTGTTATTATTATGCTATTTATTGAGCACAGGCAGCTTCGAGAAGCAATGGACAGCTTTACAGAGGTATGTAACAATACAGATACACAACAGAGAATTTTTACTGAGGAATACAATAGTACATATGCATAACGGAGCACTTTTCAGGGGTAACAATAGAATAGATATAGAGCAGGGGTAGGATACAGAAGGGCACAGAGGAGAGGTACAGCTGTACAGAATGGTGGGGACGAGAGGGGCAGATGGCATCTAGCGAGTCAGGTGGAGCAGGGGCGATGTGATGGCCTAGGTGTTGAGAAAGAGAGACTCCTTGAAGAGGTAGGGCTTGAGTTATTTTCTGAATTGTAGGAGCCTGGGGGTGAGTCTGATGCTGATGGAAGGAGGTTCCATAGACTTGAAACTCAGACAGACAAGGCTTGTTTTTTGGTATTTTCCTTTTTGTAGCGGTGGATTTCAAGTCTGCATGTGGCCAGGCTTCTGGTGGTGTGCTGTCTGCCAGAGATGCTGAGTTTCTCTGCGAGGTAGCTGGGTGAATTGAGCGTGACTGCCTTTTAAATGATGCAGTAAGACTTGCAGGTGATTCGTGCATGAGTGGGAGGCAGTAAAGGTCGATGGGTACCGGGGTGATGTGGTTGTCTCTGCATAGACCGTTGATGAGGCATGCAACTGTGTATAGGACACGTCTCAGAGGAATACGGGAGGATGACGGGAGGCCTTCAGGGAGGGCTGTCTGGAGGAAGGAAGGGCTTCAATTTCAGCAGGAGGGAGAACTGATACTAAGCAGTCTAAGTTGTCTTTGCTATGTGTGTCTTGAAGGAGAGGTGCCTGTTGATATGTAACCCAAAGGACTTGGCGCAGGTGAGCTAAGGTGTGAAACCCTCCGGGTTCATGGTTGATAGCCAGGTCTGTATGTCTGGGTGTTTGGTGTTGTAAGAGGTCTATGAGAGCCTTTTGGTCTACTGTGTCGAAAGCGGCCGAAATATTGAGTAGAACCATGAGGCAGGGGTGGCCATTGCTAAGGATGTTGATGGTGTCGTCAACCACCTGTATGGTTACCATCTCTGTGCTGCATCTGGATCTGAGCCAACATTAGTAGGTTTGGAGGAGATTGTTGGTGTTGATGTGTTGCTGCAGTTGTGTGGCTACCAATTTCTTGATGATTGTACCTAGGAATGAAGAATGGGTGATAGTTACCTAGGTTGTCAGGATCCAGAGTGAGTTTCTTTAGTAGAGGGAGAATTTGTCCTTTCTTTAGGGTCGATGGGAAGGTGCCTTGAGTTTTGGAGCTGTTTATGATCTCCAGGTAGGGAAGGAGACTTTCTGCTGGGAGAGTCTTGAGGATGGATGCTGGGAGCATGTTGTCTTTATATGTTGTGATGATGTGGCTTTGAGGGCAACCATTGTTTCTAACAGGTGCTCTTTAGAGTGAGTCTTCAATGTTGTCCACGGTGTGGAGATTTCACGAGGAGGTACATGAGGTGGGTCTGTGTATGCAAGCTGGTGTCTATGTATTGGCCAATCTTACTGATTATGTTGATGAAGAAGTTGTTTATAGCGGTAGATTTTTCGATAGAGTTTGGTATGGCAGGGTTGAGTGGCAGGTTGGCGCAGTGCTTGACTGCTTTGAAGAGGGCTCTGCCATTGTTGTTGACTTCTGCTATGGTGTTCTAATCGAAGGAGGCCTTGGCTGTGTTGATTAGTTGTCAGAGGGTTGCTTGGAGTTCCTTGAGGAACACAAGATCCGATGCAATCCTGGAGTGGTGCCAGGTTTTCTCTTGTTTCCTGAGGACTGTTTTGCTAAGGTTGAATTCTTGCATGTACCAGGGTGCTGATGATTTCAGTTTGCAGGTGCATTGATTCAGAGGTGTGCGTCGTTCGATGGAGGATGCGAGGGTGGCGTTGAGTGCGTCAAGTAGAGAGTCGCAGTTTGGTTGGGGGTGTAAAGTCCATGTGATTTGGATGTTGGGAAGTTCTTTCATGAGTGTTTCCACCGGGAAGTTCTTGAAGGACCTGTAGGTTTGTCTGATGGGTTTCTGTAGAGAGTGTTTGACTGGGGTGGTGTGCAGAATGTTGAAAGGCATGGCCAGGTGGTCAAGCCAGTCAAGCTGGAGAGTAGAGCTGTAGTGCAGGGAAGACAAAACAGTTATGATTAGGTTGTGGATGTGACCTTTCTTGTGCGTTAGGTCTTTCGTGTGCTGTGTGAGACTGGGATTGTCGAGAAGTCTGAGGAGAGCTTACTTCATCGGTTTGCTGAACTTGTTGTCTGGGAGGGTAAAATCACCTAGGAAGATGTTGTTGACGTGCATGAGGGACATGGTGGTGACCAGGTTGGTGAAATCTCAGATGAAGGCGGTGTACGGTTTTGGTGGTCTGTAGATGAGATGAAGGTGACTTGTCTCTCAGAGAGAGTGTGAAGTGGCAGGAGAGGACTTTGAAGGAGCCAATGTTGTCAATGTGAAGTCTGGTGCAGGGCCACGAGGTCTTGTGGATGGCTGTGAGTCCTCCGCCTGTCTTGTTCGGCTGGTTTCTGTGTCAGAGAATGTGTAGGTGTAGGTGTAGATTTCAACACTGATTGCTGTCATGGTGTTAGGTCTGAGTCCCTTGTGCATCCAAGTTTTTTTACTGTGTTGGAGGTAGAAGGGGAAGGCCTACAGAGAGTGGCCAGGGGGTTGGTTGGGGGAAGAGGGCAGTCTTCTCGCCGGTATTAGTTTCAGTATTCTCTGGGGTTAAGAAGGAGGTGGCCTGTAGTCATCCCATGGTCGATTTCTGTGAGGCATGATACACGGTTTGGGTGCTGTTGGCATGGTCTTTTGGTATCCTGAAGATGATTTGTGTGTCACCTGCATAGTGGACCCAAGATAGGCTGGGTGAGTGGATGATAGAGGTGAGGGAGGCTCAGGAAAACGTTAAAGAGCAGAGGAGAGAGAGAGGCGCCCTGTGGTACTCTGTGAGTAACAGGGTGGGGAGTCGAGGTGAAGGGAGCCATGTGTATTATGTGGGACATGTTGGAGAGGAAGGAGGAGATCCACTTCAAGGCTGCATCCCTGATGCCGAGAGTGTTGAGTCTGCCCCTGAGGGTGAAGTGGTTAATAATGTTAAAGGCCGTCAAAAGGTCGAGAAGGGTTTTGGTGACAAAGCCTTCTGAATCTGAGGTTCCTTTGAGATCATCCCAGATGGAGATTAGACACGGTCTAAAGCCGGATTGGGCAGTGACAAAGTGGAGGTTGTTTCTGTGAAATGGCATAGCTGGCTGTAGGCTTTTCGGTTGATTTGTTTTATCTATGAAGCGGTTATTTGAGATAGGTCTGTATTTGGATGGTAGAAGGGGCTCAAGGGTGGGATTTCTGAGCAGAGGTTTGATGTACAAAATTTTGAAAACTGCTGCAAAAGTGCCAGATGTGAGAGATGAGTTAATAATCGATCTTGCGATGATGCTGGCAGAGGTTTAGGGTAGGATTTCTTTTAGAAGGGAAGAAGGATCCTGACAGTGGGATGTTAGCTAGCAGCTTTAGAAATTGTGTGTGGGAAATAGGAGAGAAGGAGGAGACAAGCGAGTGCGTGGAAAGCGGGTCTGAGATCGCGGACGTAGATGCGGGGTTGGGGGCAGGAGCGAAGCTATTTTTGTGACAATATCGAGGTTTCTTTGCAGGGCTTTGTTGTGGAAGTGGTCAAAGAGAGAGTCACAGAGTGCTTGGTTGTGGGAAGAGGTGTAGGAGGTACATAAAGGGGCCTTGAATTCAGAGATAATTTGTGGAGTTCCCTAGAGAGGTTTGGGGCATTATAAATCCTATTCTAGTAAAAAGATTTTTGGGCTTTGCATATTTCTGCCCTGCAGTCTTTGAGCTGCTGGGTGTAAGCCTTTCTTTTATGTGGCGATGAATCTTCATGCTATCTGCATTCAAGGATGTCATTTTGGTCTTTGAGAGATTGGAGAACTGAGGTGAATCATCTGGAAGAGGGGCCTTGTCTGTTGAAGATGGGACTGATAGGGGTGAGTGGGTTAAGAGCTTCTGAGAGCCGTTGGTCAAAAGGACTGATGAAGAGCTCACCATGGAGTGGAAGGGAGGGAAGGAAGGGAAGCAAGCAGGGAATTAACAAGCTTCAGAATGACTTTGACCTTCGTCCATAGAGAGGTGTGGGTGGGAGTCCAGGAGGTGTCAATGAAGAAGTGGGTTCTACAAGTGAGAGAGTGAAGAAGTCCATCCAGTCTAGTGGCCGAGGAGGGAGCGTGGTGATCAAGTCAGCAGAGCTGAAGATTGCTTCTAGGGTGTGGCCTGCAGACTGTGTGGGTCCTGATAAGAGGCATTGCTGGGCCTGAGGGGGCTATAGCCCCGGATCTTTTGTTTGTAGCCCCGGATTGAAGCTCAGGGGTTACAATCAAAAAGGTTAGCTATCCCCCAGTTCCGACAGTCCCAATATTAGCTAGGCCCAGATCTTTTCCAGACCTAGCAACACCCCAGGTCCTGATACTACTTGTGTCAGATGAAGGCTTTCTAGATAGAAAGGGTCATGTCATGGGGTTATGTAGAAAGTCGAACCAGATATTGAATGTGTTCCAACTTTTTATTGAAGCCTCGCAAACCAAGATGTTGCATTTATAGATTGAGATGTTTCCTGTTTATAATTAAGATATCCTTTCCAAGCCATGATTGTATAAGCAGGCCATGCACTGGGACATGCAATGGAGTTTTTTGCTGTCTGCTTAACAACAAGCTCTTCTGATGCCAGACCCAAAATCCTGCACAGACGCCACGGGAATAGCAAACATGAATGGGTCATGATAACTCCCAGGCCTGCTACATACACAAACAGACTCTGGAAAAGAGGGCATCAGATAACACATAATTGTTGTTTTCACCTGTCCCTGGATGACCTTGCTGGAAAATCTGCAGTCAACCTCCAGTTTAATTGAAAGAGCACATTTCTTTCAGCAATGGGTGCCCAGTGCAGTCCTATGTCTTCCCGGAAACAGCTTGTTAATTTGCAGTTCAGCTCCCCAGGGATTTCTCAAACTGAGGACTTCCAGTGGCCATTTTATCTATTCGTAATCTCACATTAAAATCTCCTGTAGTAATACATCCATTCCACATTTTTTGCATGTTTTGTTTTAAATGTTCCACACAAATCTGACAAGGAAAGGGCACGTTTTTTGGCTATACATTAATCACTACTAACAAAGACCTTAATTAATAAGGACTGGCAAAGCCAACAGTTTGGACTTTTCAAAAGGCATGTTCCTCCCTGCAGATCTTTTTACAATATATCAGTGAAATATTATCATTTTCCTCAAATGATCACGATAAAATCAATTGCATGTTAAGATCCGTCTTGACCATTTGTTTGTAAAACAATGGAAACGTTACTACATGTCTTTACTTTTTCTAGAGATAAGAAAACAAGCACTGGCAATGCCAATAGTTTGGGTTTTTGTGTAGGCATTCGAAAGGCACGTGCCAGCCAATGCTGTAGTGGTATTAACTAGCCATTGATGGCCATTCATGGTAGTATGTGCAAAATGGCAAATGCCAAACACGTATACCAAAGACAAAACTGTTGGCTTTGCCAATGCTTGTTTTTCACAGGACTTCAGGTAATGACACACATGGTGCTTATAAATAGAGTGGCTGGAGGCAGACCTTTTTAAGACAATTGTATTTCAGTAGTAGTGCATGCACAGCTCCAATTAAGACATTAATGGGGCTCATTACAAGCGCATGCCGGTCTGGAAAAGGTTGACAGTAACAATGGTTATGTGCTCCTTTTCAGGATGGCATACTACGAGTCTGCTGGTAGTGGCAGTGAACTACCGGCAGGCCTCACCTGCCAGTAGTTCAGGCCCCTACGGGCAGATTATTCACTGAAGCACCGACATCAGTGGTTCCCATCACATGTAGTCCTATGTGAATTTACCGTTCCTTTGCTGCCCATAATATCCTGTAATACTGGGATATCAGGTGGCAGAAACGGTAATGCGAGGTTGCCAGTACCGGTGGCTTACTGGCAACCTTTAAATGAAGCCCATTAACTCTCAGAAGACTGCCTTGAAATAACACTGTCAGGCCATTTGAGTGCAAAGTTTGATGATAAGGCTTGATTAAAGCAAGCTCAAAGTATTCCCATGAGCAGGAGTTCTAGGTCGGGAGGGCCAGGAACTGGGTGGGAATGGGCATGGGCCATGGCCATTGACAGTAATGGGTGGGTAAACAATCAAACAACACCTACAAGCATGGTGTCCCTCCCCATTTGCCAATTTTACCTATCCGTAACCTAATGCAATAATTGTAGGTCATAGGTGTGGCTGAAGCACCATCTAATAGCCAAACTAAACATAATTAGACAATCTAAGTACTCGGATGTAGTGATGTGCTCTGAGTTGCTATATTTCTTATTAATCAAGCGGCTGAAAACACGCTTGGCCAGAACATGTATTTACTCCAGAAACTGCTTGATTAATGTATTTAACCCATAACTTTATAGATGGATGCATTTTCACGCAGAAATGCATTATTAAATCACTTTAATGTGACGTGAATCTCAATAAGCATCAGCTGAATGGTTTAATTGAACCCATTATATTTGAGACAACTTTTTTTTTTCAGGCAGCAATTACTCTTTAAAAACACATAAATAGATAAATAGGACACAACTTTTGTAACAATTATTTGTTACTGGTCATGGTACTGGTGTTACATGCATCCCTTCCAAATAGCCAGTAAAAGTGTTAAATGCGTGAATACGTTCTATACAAATCATTGTTTTGTTCTCGTTCTGGGCGTTAACACCTCCCTCAGAAGCAAAAACTAAAAGGGCTATTTATGCCCAAACTGCATTGCAACCTGATTCTTTTTTTACTGTTTGGCAGTGGCACAACCTGCACATACAAATAAACAGTCTTTCTTTAGATCCACCTATTTTAGAATCGTTTGCCTTTTGGTAAATTGTTGAATTACTGGGCAGCCAAGGATGGGAAACTAACCAGGTTTCCATCTAACATATATTGACTATGGGCGTTGATTGGTTATTTACGCACCCATTCACTGCCCAATGCCATTTTAATGCCACTGGCCATTCCTACTCACTACCTGTCCCTCCCCACAGAAACCACACCCTTCTGGGATCTATTTGAGCAAGCTCATATATGCAGTAACAAGGGCTGATAGTGTTATTTATAAGCAGCCTCTTAGAAGCAATTGCTTGATTGCCGCTGTGAATGAACTTCAGGTGCAATTAAAATTCCTTAACCAAGTGTAATTTATAGCAATATGCGTGCGCTTGTATCTATTTCTTGCACCTAGGTCCTACAAAAAGCAATCTGTGGTGATGCCAACAGTTGTCACTTGTGTGCAGGTATTAGGTACACATTTTACAGGTCATGATATCATGTGCCCAGATGCTCTCTACATTTTCAAGTTTAATTGACTTGCAGCCAGGTAGATCAGTGGTGGCAGTGCTCAGCAAATCTCAATTCCTTGCCTGTACAAATGCCAAAATAGTTGGGTTCGCCAATGCTAGTTTGGCATTTGGGAAACATGTAAGACTTTGAGAGACAGCTGGATTAAATACCTTTATTAAGAATGTTTTTTAAGTGTGAACATCCTAGGTAAGCACATATTCATGTTGTTTATTTGTGGTAAAAAAAAGATTCTGGCAAAGTTAGTTGTAGAGAAGGTGACTGAGGTAGCATTTTTTTAATGTTTAGGAGAGTAAATCAAAAGGGGAGATGAGAGAGAGTGTTTGTCCATGAGCACCCTCTATTCCAAATGCCACTGACATATTGAAGGGCCTGATGGGATATAGAACTCCTTCACCATTGCCTCCATCCTTGCTGAATGTAATGATTCCTAGTGGCAATTTCGACATGTGTGACCAGAAGCAAAACAGGACACATTTGTTCAGACATATGTGTATACACATTCTAATGGCAGTCAAGGAGTTAAAGGAGGTGTGATGAAATCACTACTGATCTGCAGGAGTACAGGGTTAAGTATTGGATAAAACTCCTACTGAACTCCACACTACTACTAAACCAGCAGTGATGCCAATCATAAAGGTGAAATGGGTGAAGATCTGCAGGAAAAAGTCCTTCACCTCTTGTGGTGAGGGGGACCAAGGTCCACCTGTACTCTTCAAGAAGGATGTGGGCAAGCAAAGAATTATCCAAAAAAACATAGTACTGTGGTACCAAAATAAAAGAATGTCCAAACAAGGTTCTATAAAGAATAAGGGTATTAAATTAAACTAAAACTATAAAACACACTAACTAAAACACTAATAACCCATCCAACTAAGAGAAGACACCTTATATGCAGACTTTAAAATGAAAGAGGCACTGAGGTCTGAAGGGCAGACAAGCAATAATCTTGGAGGTAATGTTGCAGTTCTAAGGGGTATGCTTTAAAAGGTAAGGAGTGATTACTTAATTTGTTAACAAGGTCCTTAAAACCAGGACAGGGGTGCAAAACCAAAATCAGTATCCTTATATTTTTTTTGAGTGGCTCATAAGCATTGCGTCAGGATTTTTGTAGCTTTCCAATGGGCTGAAACAGCATTGAGATAGTCGAGTCGGGTGCTCCCAATGAATAGAGTCGGTGTCGAGAAAGGGGGAGTTGGTTTGATGTGGTCCAGTAACGCAGTGCTGTCCTGTAGCTTTGATGAGCCTGAATCAGCTGAAGAAACAGGCAAGAAATGGTTGGGACGGCTTGGCGAGGTCCAGCGATGCTATGGGGTCCTGCAGTGGGGATCAGCTCAAAGACTACTGGAGTGCAGGCAGAAAATAGATAAATCAGCAGCTCGACAATTTGAAGTGGAATGAAGAAGCAATGAGTGTCAAAGGCAGCCCCCAGGACATGTGGGAGTTCAAACATGACTTGAAAGAAGCTGAGTCAGCTCAAAAGTGGATCACGGCAGAAAGTAGGGCCCAGAGCTGTTTCTTGGCTTCTTGAATGCTGAGGAACACTGTCTAGGGTCTCCAGGCACATGGTGAGTCCGTGTTATGGCCTTCCAATCCAGGAGGGTTGCCAGAGAGCACTTGCATGGACTGTCACCTCCAGGGAACAGGCTCCTAGCGCCAGTGGTCAGGCAGCAGCAGGCCTTGTCCAAAAAGCAGTTCAGCCTAAATAGTCCTCTGATTGGGATTAGGGGAGGGTCTTAATCTCTCCTTGAAGTCTATGGGCCTCATTACACGGTAGGCGGTAAGGGTTTACCGGTACCGGTATTTTACCGGTACCGGTAAATCCTTACCGCCTTACTCAGGGGTCCCTTTGCGGGTTGGGGAATTTAACGCCTGCTTTTTGCAGCCGTTAAAAACCAACCCGCAAAGGGACCCAGGGAGCTAATTACGGTTCCGCAATTTGCGGTGCCGTAATTAGAACCTTCCCCTTTCCCATTATGCCCTATGGGGCAAAAATGGGAATGGGGAAGGGCAATGGTGGAAGGGGGAATTACTGCCCCACCAACCTTGGAATGGGGCGGTAATTCCCCTTTCCACCAAGGCGGTGCCGGTATTTTACCGGCATGAACCATGGCGCTAATTGCGCCATGGTTCTCCGCCTACCGTCTAATGAGGCCCAATATCTTCACGTCTATGGCAGAACACTTTGGGAAGGGTAATATCCAAATACGTTTCCAGGTTCTACCACCTCCTTCTGATGTCTAAAGATGAGTCAACTAAGGGAGGAATTGGAGGTCCACCCTCTTATGTACAGAATTTGCCACTGTGGATTGATCTATTTCAAGCCTTCACAGCACAATGGCAAAATGTTTTTAGAGTTTAGCACAAGACTGATTCTCGCAGATTCTGGCCCTTATATAATTCTTGGACAGAAATCATTGATAGCGAGAAATAACTTAATCCTATTAACGTAACGATTTGCATTCCGCATATAGATACCCTCTATAACTCACCCACTGAAAATAAATAGTCCAGCTGCTTTACTCGAAAGGAAGCCCTAGGCAGAGATTATATGTGCACCAAGGATGATATTAAAAGACTACTAGTGAAACTAAAGCCTTCTAAGGCCCCTTGTCCAGACGAGATTCCCAATATTATCTTAAAAGTGGACCCGGATTTATGGGCGGCTGTCCTTCATATTCCTTTCGGTAATATATTATCAACTGGACTTGGTCCACAAAGCTGGAAAGAATCTATTATCATCCTGATTCATAAGAAGGGAGACACGTTAGACCCACAATTATAGGCTATTGGCCATGGTCGATGCCAGTTCTAAATTATTCAAATAGCTCATTATGGAACATATTACTGAGTGGATTAAAACTCAGAACATTTTCATGAACCGGCAAACAGGCTTTAGAAAAAACTTTAGTACACTACCCAACCTTTGCACACTTTTGTATTTGACAAAAAAAGCAAAATTTGACAAAGAGCGAGTTTTCTATGTCTGCTTTGTAGACTATAAGGCCACCTTTGATACCGTAATCGGATCTTGCTTCTGGAATAAATAGAACGACTGAGGTCTTAATCCTACCTTACTGAACTTTGTGAGGGAAATGTATTCCAACACTACAATGAGAATTCAAATTATTCATGGAGGTTTTCTTGGTGATGCTATCGCTAGCAACCACGGATACAAACAGGGCTCTGCATTGTCCGCTCTCATATATAATCTCTATGTTGCAGACCTTCAATAAAAACTAACGAAATGCCATAATTTTCAACCTCGTGTAGGCCTCCAACCAATAGCGTGGCTTTCATACGCTGACGATACTCTTATTCTTGAACAAACCCGTCTGGGTTTACAAAGAACACTGACAGCCCTTCAGAATTTCTCCCTAGAAAATGGATTTGCAATACATTATAAGAAAACAAACATTATGATAGTACATAAATGAATAGAAAAATAAAGGCTTATAATTGGAAAATTGGAAAGGAACCTATTGAAAGAGGAGATAGCTATACCTATCTGGGTATCCCTTTCTTTGAAATGGATCATGGTAATAGATTAGGTAATGCTATTACCATTAAAACCTTTAAAAAAAATGAATGCCATAAAACATTATATAAAGCACAAAGGGGGTCATTTTGTGGAGGGCCTATTGAAAGCATTGTAGCAAACATCTTTTTTTATAAAAACTTTATTTATTAGGAGATTCACGTCCCAAACATACAACATTACATTATGAGTGCACAAATATAGAGGAAGAGGCCATCATACAGTAATCAGTATTCAGAGGGAAAAGAAAAGAAAATGGGCAAGTCACTTCGGGGGGGATGAACTGACCAGCATATAGACTAGTTCCAGAACTATTGCCATGTGTCCATATTCATTGGTCTGTTGCTTGTGTTATGGACTGAACAGGTTCAGGCTCAGCGCGCCGGGCTAAGAGATACGTCACAAATGGTCCCCAGATGTTCTTGGGTCCATTTAGATATCCACGTAGGGAGCCATATTGCTTGTCCATATCACATATCCAAACCAAGTCCTCAAGCCAAGAGCGCACCACTGGGGGAAATGGGCTGGTCCATCTAAGCAGTATGCATCTCCGTGAGACTATCATGCACTTTGTTAGGAGCTTCCAGCAGTGTTTTGGAGATCCTGGGAGCCAGCCAAACATGCAACATAACAGTTCACAAGGGACTTCCCGGGCAAGCATAATTGAAATGATTCCCACCACCCCTTGCCAGAATGCCTGCAACCTGGGGCACAACCACATCATATGGATTAAATCAGCTGATCTTGCGTTGCACTTCGGGCATTTATCCGACTTAGCATGGTTAAAGAGATGAATATGGACCGGGGATGAATACACCCTGTGAAAGGATTTAATTTGAATCATTTGCAGCTTCATGTTGAACGCCCCACTACATGTACGCTCACAGAGCATCGCCCACTGCTTATCCGTGAATGTGGAACCAGCATCTCTTTCCCACCTCTGCTTGCACTTCCAGGCCCCCCGAGGGGAATCTCGCTGGGCAATCCCATACACCGTGGAAACCAGGTGCCTTGCTGAAGGGGACTTAAGCAGATGTTGCAGCAACGGTAGAGTAGGGGGCATAGCAGGAAACTCCGGGGACCACTCCTTGAAACTAGCACGCATTATAAAGTACTGCAATCTACAGCGGACCCCCTCACCCATCTTAGCTATAAAGTGCTCCTAGGTTACAAACACACCTTCAGAGTATAGGTTGGCCATGGATCTATTCCTTCACCCCTCCATTCCTGAACCAGCACTTCGTCACACGTTGGTGGCAAGCATGCAATATTCCACAGGCCCAGGCCCGGGTCAAATGGAATGTCGACGCAGAGTCGTGTCAGTATCTGCTTCCAAGCATGCAGCGTGCATGCCACTGGGTTGAATCTACACTTGTTGGACACTTTCCGAGACAACAGGAGCCCTTATAAAATGAAAGGTCGTACTGAGCATTTTTCAATACAGACATGAGGATAATAGGGAGCACCCGGCATCCAATATGACGCAAAGTGCCCCTGTGCTGCCACGAAGCACAATTCCATATCTGACGCGTTTATGCCACCCGTGTCCTAGGGGAGGACCAACGTGTCCCAGCTGATCCTGGGGGTTTTGGGTACCAGGCCAATATTCCCAATAATGCCTTTAATTCTGCAAAGAAGCTGCCACCCGGCTAGACTGGTACATTTGGAAAATATAAAGCAATCTAGGGACCAGTACCATTTGAGCAACTGCCACCCAGCCCAGCAACGATAGGGGAGTCTACACCAGGCATCTGTGGGATGTTTTTACCCATGCAGCCAAGCCCTACCATAAAACTGTGCAGTACTGGCATTGAAAACATCATGATGGCCAGAACTCCCCAGAGAGTGCACAGGGAAAACATGAAGAATAGGCTGCCACCCATTTTTGCCTATGTTGTGAGCACAGGAGGGCACTGCCTAGAACCACCATGGGGCTACACACACAGTAGCCTGAAACCATTGGGAATGGCAATGCTGATTGCCAAAAGCAACCCAGAATTGTGGGGAATTCATTTTATTAATGTCAAAAGGGATGCAATACTGGTGCTCACCACTATCAGAAAGCCGGCGTTTTAAAACCACCAGAATTTTGTGTAAAACTGAATAAATGAACCCAAACCAGGCCAAGGAAAGACTTGCTAAGAGGTGGATACAATGTAAAACTATATTCTGAAATGACTTGAAGGAAGTAATTATTTAATGTATATATAAAAAAAATTGCTGGGGATGTCAGCAGCTTAAGTGAATTTGGGGGTAAAGCCACTAAAATCGAAATGTTTGGAATAAATGAGTGACCTACCTGTGAGTGTCACATAGGTTGCAATTGTTTAAATGTCATAGTTTTGAACTTAGAATCAGTGTTCTAGCTGCATGTGTAAAAATTGTAAGTTTCGGTTGAATGTAGAAAAATGGGAACTAAAGTGACATTTAGCTGAATTCTGCCTGACAACTACCCCCGACAGGAGTTGAACTGGCTCAACAACTCTTCCCAGGCCTGGCTGCATCCTGCTGCCCCCACCAAAAGGAGATCACACCTCTCTGATTGAATTAAGGGAGGGGTACCTGCATACTGCAGGAAATTGAAAAAAGCCCTGTCCTGGACTCAGGCAAATGTATATTGGGGGGGTCGTAAATGGCTTCCTCTTGGGAGAAACTGGGAGGGGCAGTGACTGTGAGAGCAAACTGAGCTTGGGGGAAGTGGATAAACCAGTTATTCCACCATGTGATGTGGGAAGCCACACCCCTTTTTGACCAGGGCATAATTTTAAAAAAGATGGATAATTCATAGTACGGACTTGTCAGAATTATATAAGTAATATCATTATTCTTGTGATTTTTCTGTGCACGTTTTAAGAGGAGTTATGGCCCTGTGGTGTATTCTGGGGGGTTGCTAGCGGAAAATAGGGTCTTACTCCAAATGTTTGCATGTTAAAAATCTGACACTTCATCACTTAATGTCCATACTCCTTGCGCACATTTGTGTAATTTTTGGTAAATGTCCGATATTGGTAAACCGAACAAAAAGCGCAAAATGTTGTCATTTCTGAATCCCAGCTCGCAGGAACATGGGGCTTGAACAGAGACCTGTCTTAATTCATCTGTAATATGTACATGTAATGTCAACCACTTGTGTATCTGGGAAATATGTATTTGAATCAAATATAGATTTGTGGACAAATTGACCAGGGGAGGATCCTCTGACCCATAAACAGACCTCATCATGATGAAAATCCATTTCCTTCCCCCAATCATGGGAGAGGGGAGAATTGGGCCAATGACAAGTAGAGAGGGGCAGGCTCAGTTATGCCACGCACACACCCACTTTCTAAACACATAAAAGCAGACAGTGCAGGACAGGTAGGGACATTCACTTTCCACTTTCTTGCGGGACGCTTTGCCGGGAGACTTCAGACTTCACATTCAGAGATCCAGACTTCAAATCCATCATTCTCCAGACCCTGTAGCAGAAATTAACTCCAGAATTTGTAGCAGAGATTCCTGAATCCACAAGCTGATTCCTCTTCAGCAGGCCTCAAAACCAACCAAACAATTCAACAGCCGGGCGAGCTGTTTGAATTCTTTGCCACAAACTTTTGCAAGAACCTGTAGCAGTATCCAGAAAGCAGTGCTGTATCCGGAACCAGAGACCAGACGCTCTGAGCAGAACCGCCAGAAGTCCCGTTCAACCTGTTGACCAGATCCGTGACGAGGCGCATTTCTGTCCAAAATCTAGTGTGAGTACCCAGCTAGCACTGTGCCAAAACTAATCTCTTAGTTTAAAATAATCTAATCCAAACTATTTTAGCTTATTAGAACTGCCTCCTAAAATCGTGTCATTCTGTCATCTTTAAAACTGAAAACTGTCATCTGTCATTCTGAGCTTTAAAATTTCAAATCCGAAAAACTACCTTTATTAAATCGGCCGTATCTCCGGAACCGTTTGTGCTAGGAGCGAGTTTTAACTGTCATCATAAAGATAAGATTCTAAGCTTTCCAACTCCTTATAGTGCCTCCGTAATTGCGCTCGACGCACGCAACCAAATTTGCCGCAATTTGACATTTTGCTTAATTTCAGCCACGTGCAAAAATATTTGTCCTTGCGTTCCTTGCTGAAATTCGTGTGCAACCTGACAATCATTCATAGAGCATTGCTAAAGTGACCCTGAACTAATACAAAGTAGCTGTCAACCACCCTGAACCCCTATAGGGAATTAAAAGCCTTTTTAGCATATTTTTCACTTAATTGCAACCACATCAAAGTATCTTGCCTGTGTTTAAAACTCCTACCTGTTTTCCACTCAGCTTGCTAGGGGGGAACTGAATTATATTTGATTGCATTCCTGAGGACTGTATGCTTTCCTTTTCATCTCCTTACCTCGCATAAAGGGGGGGGGGTGAATTGTCAAAGAAAAGTGATTACTTTTTTTTGTTGTTGAAGTCATATCAAGTTTATTTTCTGTACTGCATTTTCATTCATCATTGCATTGTCCTTGGAGCCATAAAAGCATTCTCAGCTATTTTATCCTCTCTATATCACTTCTAAGCCATCAAAAAGAGTACCACTGTAACATTATCCATTGTTGATCACTATCATCTTCACAAGTGTGCTATCAAACATTAATTTATTATAAAAGTGTGATATATATATATATTGTTTAATTTTCAAATAAACCTTTTAATTTGCAAAACAAACCTACTTCTTGACTCAGCGGGGTCAGGGGGATTCTAAGAGAGGGGTGTTATATAAGGGTTGTCATCAGGAGTAAATGAACTGGACATAAAAATACATCAATAAGGGCTTCCATCAGTATCCCAGACTAGGCCTTGACTTAGCTGTAGTGTAGAATTGAATCCGCTTATACATCCACCCGCATTCTTAGGACTTGGAGATACCATAAGTGATTGTCCATTAGCAGGGACCGGGTGTTCCGACTCACCCATGCCCCCAAATAAGTACCAAATTCTGTTCCCACTTAAACTCTCCGCTGTCGGGGGGGCTCGTCAGTAGAGCCATTTAATGGAAATAGAATGGCTTTCGCCCAGTTTATCTGGAGCCCTGAGAACCAACCAAATTCTGCTTCCTCCCACGACCGTAGCAAGCATCTTACATGGTTTGGAGATCTTCACAGGCAAAGAGACTTTGTGGTTGGATCAGTTGGAAAGAAAACTATGGCAACGATCTTTGGGCTTATCTAACTTTACCCCTGTAGAAGCCATCTGCAGTGAACTGGGTATAATCGCACTTTAAAAAGAATTAACATTGATGCGCTTTTTTTAAAAGTCTGGGCAGAAGGGTATAATTTTAATACAATCTTCTGTAATTTTAAACATTTTTTGCATGTGCGGTGTCCCAAGATTGCTTTAAAAGGTTGGCTAACAGGAGTTTTTTTTTGTTGATCTGATTGGGTGCGATGCAAGCTCCTTTGATAACATTGGCTTAGCCATTAAAGAAATTAAAGAAAAAGCTGGGGTATGGGCTTTAGACAGCTCTCAGCTAGAACCCTTTAAAAGAGATATGTATTCCATTCTTTTGATATGATTTGATATGATATGGCATTTATAACGCACCTATACACAAGTGTTTTGAGGCACGATGAGGCAAGGGAGGGGGAACAAAAGGGAAAGACAGAAACAACAATCCTACTAGGCCAGGTATCATTCAGATCGCGCAAGTGCATGGGGAGGGGAAAAAGGGAAAAGTGCGTGGGGAGGGAGAGGGGTAAGTGCAGTACATGGGATAGTAGATAACAAAGATAAATAAAAGGCCACTGGTGGCAAGTGCAAGGAAGTGCAGACATAAGTGCTAGTAGGGGGACAGTAGGGATAGAGAAAACAGTCCCCAGTGAAGGGGTTGCCAGGGAGGCAGTGCAGGTGGGCAACTGGTGGGGCCTGGCCCTGAGAGTCAGAAGGGTGGCCAGGTAACCAGTGCCGTTTCAGCCAGGAATTTAGCAGGGGAGAGGGGGAGAGAAAGAAGAGGCAAAGAGGAAGGTTTTGAGGTGCTTCCGGAACCAGAGATGGTTCTCCTCAAGTTTCAGGGAGGCAGGAAGGCTGTTCCAGAGGGAGGCCCCGGCCGAAGAGGGAGATCTACCACCAACTCGTTGCTTGGAGAAGCGACTGACCCTGAGGGAGTTGGATGAGGATGAGTGGAGTGCTCGGGAAGGAAGATATTTAGGAAGAGATAGTTGAAGGTATTGTGGCCCCAAACCCCAGAAGGCCTTGTGGACAATACAGAGGGTTTTGAACTTAATCCTCATAGCCATTGGGAGCCAGTGAAGAGATGTCAGTCCTGGAGAGATACGATCCCAGGGCTTGAGGCCAAGGACAAGTCTTTCAGTCCTGTTCTGGATCAGTTGCAGAGGGTGGAGAGTAGAGGCAGGCAGATTTAGATAGAGGCTGTTACAATAGTCCAGCTTAGAAAGAACCAGGCCTCTGGAGACAGTGAGCTTCTGGGGCAAGGAAAGGAAACGAAGGATACTTCTGAGGAGGTGCAGCTGGTAGTGTGACTTCTTAGAGATGTCAGACATGTGAGGAGAGAAGGAGAGTGTAGAGTTGAAGATGGCTCTGAGGTTTTTTGCTGTGCAGGTGGGAGCAGGAGGAGGGCGAAGAGAGGCCGGCAGGAGAGCTGCAGGGAAGGAGGGAGTGGGTGCCCCGATGAGTTGAATCTCAGTCTTACCGGCATTAAGGCAGAGGTCATTGGCGGCACACCACTCATGAATGGCAGACAGACAATCAGAGATGAGGGAAGGAGAGGAGGAGGCTGAGGGTAGCCTGAAAATGAGCTGGGTGTCATCCGCATAACACTGAAAGTTGGGGCAAAGAGCTGCGATGCGGTGGCCAAGGAGTGCCAGGTATTGGTTGAAAAGCCAGGGAGAGAGGTTAGACCCCTGTGGGACAGATATCGGAGAGGAAGGACCCAAGATGGACCTAGGAGGGTCGGTCAGAGAGGAAGGAAGTCAGCCACGCCAGAGCCTGACCAGTGATACCCAGGTTATCACGGAGACGGTTCAGCAGGATGGCATTATTGACCGTGTCAAAGGCAGAAGAGAGATCGAGCAGGATGAGGACGCGAGGGGTGTTGGAGTCAAGGTTGGAGAGCAGGTCTTCACGGATGTTCAGGAGAGCAGTTTCTGTGCTTCTGGCAGCTCTGAAGCCAGACTGATGGTCATGAAGACAACCAACAGATTCAGTGTGGAGATTAAGCTGGGTGATGGCCAGTTTCTCCATGAGCTTGCCCAGAAAGGGAGTGATGGAGATTGGGCGGTAGTTAGCCGGGCAGGAGGGGTCGGCAGGGTTTTTTTTAAGAAGAGGGTGCACAAAGGAGTGCTTCAGGGGGGATGGGAAGACTCCAGTGGTGAAGTAGTGATTGCAGAAATCCGTCATGGCAGGAGCAAGGGAGTCGAGGTGGTCCTTGATAGTTTTGGAGGAACAGGGGTGAACCTGTTTCGACAAGACTTTCATAGATCGGACTTGTCTAGAAAACTCGTCTGCAGAGGAAAGGGGAAAGGCAGAGAAGGGCGGAGGGGGGGTGGCTGCAGAAGGGCCAGCGGAAGAGCAGGGAATGGAGGGAGGGAGGGGATAGGAGGAGAGTGAGGACAGGATGTTCTAAGTTTTAGAAATAAAGTGAGAAGCCAGTGCCGTGCAGAGGGCCTGGGAAGGGACAGGAGAGGTAGAGACTGCGGCAGGGTTGGCCAGTTCCTTGCAGATTTTAAAGAGTTCGGCTGAGCTGTTAGATGACGCAGAGATGCGGGCTTGGATATGAGCTTGCTTCTTGATGAGGACGGATAGCCGGTATTGCCTTTGCAGCAGGCGGCAGGCCAGTTTGTCAGAGGATGAACATGAAGCACGCCATTTCCTTTCGGCCAACCTGCACTTGCGCTTTAGGGTGACGAGGTCTGAGTCATACCAGGAGTTACACTTGGCTTTGGGCTTCAGGCGGATTCTCATGACAGGGACAAGGATATCAAGAGTATCAGATATAGAAGAGTGGAGCATGGAGAGGGCTGTGTCAGGGTGAGAGTCAGCCAAAGGGGGAAGAGGGGGTGAGAACGTGGCGGCGAAAGCCTCAACTGACACGCGTTTCATGTGTCGGATGACCGAGAAGGTGGGTGGCAGTAATGGAGGTGGCTTGGCCTGAGGGGTAGGGAGTGTGAGGTGGGAAGATAGGAGAAAGTGATCACTTCAGGAGAGAGGAGTGGAGAGAGGGTCGGTGAGGGGAAGGTCAGAGGAGATCAGAACATTGAGAGTGTGCCCTGCAGAGTGAGTCGGGCCAGAGGGGAGAATAGTGAGTGAGAGCGAGTCGCAGAGGTCACAAAAGAGTCCGGAGGGAGGACAGGAGGCATCCAGGTGGATTTTAAATTCTCCAAGAATGAGGAGTTGAGTGGTGGAGGCCAGGAGTGAGGAGGAGAGGTCCACCCACTTAGAGAGGAAGGAAGAAATCTGACCAGGTGGCCGATAGATAGTAGCCACAGTAAGGGAGTGGCTGGGGAGAGAGAGAGTCTACAGACGAGGCATTCAAATGAGGAGTAGGCCTGCGTAGGAGTGACACTGGCAGGAATCCAATCGGGGAAGATCAGGGCTACACCACCACCAGAGCGGTTGGATCTGGGCATGGAGAGGATCTTGTAGCCATCAGGGAGGAGAGTGTCAAAGCTAGTGATAGAGCCGGCCGTGAACCATGTCTCGGTGAGACCGAGGACATCAAGGTCAAGTTCTTCCAAGAGGCGGCAGATACCAGAGGCATGTTTGACGTCAGAGTGAGAGTTAAGAGTGGCAATATGGAGAAGGTTGCCATCGTTGAAGGACTTCCGGGGAGAGGTACAGATCGTAGGTAAGCCCTTCGGAGGTGTAGCGGGGGTCTGAGAGAGGGCAGAGAGGGAGGGGGAAGGCAAGGTAGCCAAGGAGGAGGCAGAACGGGGGGACAAGGTAGTAGGGGAAATGCGTGAAGGGACAGCAGGAGAAGAAAGAAAATTGATGAGGCACGGAAAGCGTCTATCAAAGTGAAGCAGGTTGGCCTGGGGGCCTTGGACTAAGACAGTCCCATTGGAGTAGACATTAATGATGCCCTTAGAAGAGTGGAAGGAAGCCAGGAGGGCGTCCGAACGGGTGCCACCATTAATGGGAGAGGAGGAGAGAGTAGAGAGCACAGAGACCATGTGAGGGGTCCATAGGTCAGGTGAAGGGACGACAAAGAGGATGTCAGTGAGAGTTTCCTTGGAGGAGGCACTGGTGTAGGTGTCAGCGATAGGGAGGCCTGGATTGGATGTCCTTTTTAAACTTCTTCCTACCAGACTTAGTGAGGAGAGCAGGATAGTCAATAGAGAAGCCGTTAGAATAGATAGGAGAGACAGAGAGCACCATAGAGTAGGTGGGAGGGAGAGGGGTAGGGCCCTAGGGTAAACAGACAAGACAGCGAGAGGCAAGTTTGTGGAGCTATGGGACAGGACGGTGGCACTCGGGGTGAGTGCTCAGACAATAGACATCCTAAAACAGGAGAGAAGAAACACCAAGGTTTGAGAGTCCTAAAGAATGTAGAAAAAACCCTGGATTTCACACTGCAATAAGGTGGCGCTGATACAGGCAATGTATACAATTTGGAACAGCAGGGGAAACCGCCATAAGTGGAAGGGGGAGGAGGTAGCAGGGGGTTCAGAGGAAGGTGACTGGCCGCTGGTAGCCGGCGTCCCCTGCGGACACCTGCAGACACAAACAGGGAGCCACCAAGCAGGAGCCACCCTTGGCCTAGGGCCCTGAGCCGTGGATCTGCCGTGCAGTGGCTGCCCAGGGAAGGTCAGTGATAAGGGAGGATGAGTCAATCGCGGGGGGTGTGGGAGGGATGGGAGGTGGGCAGGGGAGGAGAACAACGGGAAGGGGAAGCGGGAGATCAGGGGACACGGGCAGGGACAAAAGTACACAACAAATGCAGGCACAACGGAGCACGTTCAAGCCCAGGGGGCAGCAAGGAAGATCAATGTATGCAGTGCTGCACTCACCCGGCTCAGCTGAATCAAATGGCGAGCATGGCGAGCAGCTCTGCTAACCCAGGCAGCACACGGCCCAGGGGAGCCAATCACGGGGGGTGTGGGCGGGATGGGAGGCGGGCAGGGGAGGAGGAGAACAACGGGAAGGGGAAGCGGGAGAGCAGGGGACACGGGCAGGGACAAAAGTACACAACAAATGCAGGCACAACGGAGCACGTTCAAGCCCAGGGGGCAGCAATGGAGATCAATGTATGCAGCACTGCACTCACCCGCTCAGCTGGATCAAAATCCGATAAATGCACCTTTGAAATATTTGCAGATGATTACAGATGGAAAAAACAGACGTTTTATAGTACTTTTACATCTGGGATGGCTCCCCACCATATCTTGAGAGGATTTGTGGATGAATATCCCCTGCGATAATCGTATTTGAAGACTGTGCAGATTGGCGATAGAGACAGATAGATATTTACTAACACAATGCACAGCAACCACACACATAACATATAAGGGATATCGTTTTATACAATTTCCCATAGATAATCTACACAATGACCAAGCATGAGCTTTTATATACCTTGGCACCAATTTGTTCCTAGATTACACTGTATATAATATATGGCAGGAAATCGAGAAATTGCTGAATAACAGTAATTAATTATGACAATGACATTCCAGCTCTTATTAGTTTGTTGATATAACATTAATTTCTAGATTGATTATTGTGGTTATGAAATATGAATCTGAAACTGATTTTAGCATTGTAGTTTTGTATTGTGTAATATCTGACTTTTATATTTATAATGTTTTTACAATGTATGATTATGTAATGAATTTTATGAATAGTGTTTAAGGTTTTATGTAACCAAAACACTTCAATAAAATGTTTTTTTTTTTCTTTTTATCTATGCACTCAGATGTACCCTCACACTAAGGTGGTGGAAGGATGTCTGAATACACCGTTGGACCTAGAAGAGCTATTGGTGAAGTCCGGCAAGAGTAAAGTGACATCATAAAGAGAAGACACAAGGACGTACAGAAATAATATAAGAATATTCAAAGAATGAAGATGCAACTAAAGTAAGAAATTGAACAATTATGCGAATATGAAGAAATCATATACACTAAGAAAATAAGTGAGAAGAGAATCAGTAGATGTATATGCAAGAAACGCAAGGTAGATGAGACATATAGAAGCTTGCTGCAGTAGAAAATATAATGCGAGTAAAGCTGCCATGATGAAAAGATGGACGTCGGTTTCGTAAAATAGTGAGCTAAGAAGCCTGAAGGAGAGAGATTGAGGCTGCAGGAAGTGACAGACACTGGAAAACAACTTTGTGTGATGAACAAAGAATATCTGTTTGGCTTGGTATCAAGGATGCCACATCAATAAGTAACTGCAAGGCACAAGGGGAGTCAAAGAGGATAAGCTATATATGCACAACATATTTCTCTTAGATAAAGTAAAGGAGAGAACATTTGCAGGTGCAAGTATTGAATAATCAAAGATGCAGAAAGCCTATGTAAGATGAGGAACGACGTCTCCAGAGGCCTAGTGGACTAATAGCACCCAGTATAATTGAATTAAATAGCACTAAATAAACGGTCAAAATGGTCAAAATCGTGGTCTCCTCACACGTGGTGCAGGACTGAAAAACAAGGCCTATTCATTAAACACTAGACAAAGATAGTGATGTAATTACGCTCCCTTAAAGGTCCAATGTATCAAAAATGTGTTACATTTTCACAAATACTATGTAATTTACGCAAAACATAGGGCCTCTTTACAAATCGCCCGGTATGGAAACAACGGTGGTGGTAAACCCGCCGCCACCGTTGTTTCCATGCCAGGCGATCACAACTCCTGCAGGCGGGAGGTGATGGTCCCGCCAGGTCTGACCTGGCGGGTTTAACACCGCCCGCCTGCAGTTGGACGAGGAAACACCGGCAGCATTACGAGATGCTGCCGGTGTTTCCATGATCCCCATTCCCATTGAGTCCCATGGGGATTAACACCATTCCGCCTCCGTAATTCCCGGAAAACCGGGGTTGTAATGACCCGGTAATTCCGGGAATCACAGAGGCGGAATGGCAATACGAGTCCGGCGGTAACCAGGCGGTTTTACCGCCACGGTTACCGCCGGACTCGTAATGAGGCCCATAATCACAACACAATCCTATAAAACTAAAAACAAAATCAAACTCAAAATTGAAGTTCAATTTTGAACAAAAGTTTCTCATATGGTTGAATACTCAAATACAATTTGTCAACTCAAGTACTTCATTAATTTTTGTTAGCAATCTTGTGAGTGCTAAAATCATAGCTATATTGTCTCCCCAAATTATACGAGTCCACAGCAACTCTGTGGAGAAATTGGTCATTCCAAGACCAAATCTCTCGAAAGCAATATTTCGCATTATGTCAAAATGGAAGCAATATACGACAAGATGCTTTAGGGTTTCTCGCTCCTCATTATTTATGCAAAAACAACAAAACTGGTTGTCAAATTTACCTGCATATTGTTGCCAATGATGAATTCGCTCGATAGTGGGGAACTGATTAAACTTAAAGCGCATGCATATCGTATGAGCTTTGTCGCATGGGAACAGCATTAAATATGCAGTTTTCTTTTTTTTATATATCGAGCATATTCACTGTAAGATATGTAGGCATTATTTGAATCAATACTTAGAACCCAATCAAATTCAAAGTGCTTTGTTTATGATTGGGAGTCCGAGACCAAGAGCTTTACTGTTAGCACTAATTCGATCTAAAAGGATCTCCATACTCCCCTCAAATTTAATCAAAGAGGGTAAATTTGCTAGCTTTAGCAACTGATTAAATATTTCAAACAATGAATTGCATGGTGGATTTATCATTTTTGCGTACGTAGTTTGCGCCATTGAAATTTGGATGAGAGCTAGCTCAGACCCAACTCATGGCACACTATAGAATTTGGGAGAGCCATTGATGACCCCAAAGTTTCTTTTCACATCATTCCTTGCATACGATCTAGCGTGGAATCTAGATCTAAGAGACAGATGTCGAGTACATATAATAATATGGGTTCGACTTTCAGGATGTAGAAGTTAATAGTTGGAATCAAAGTGTATTTGCTGTACCATCTGTAGATGATCCTCATTTGGGATAGCAAGGGTTGTAGTTTTTGTTGCAGACCTTGGGTCCAAATTCAAATTGAGTTACAATCTGATATAGAATAACCCAGGTACCACAGAGAATAAGATCTTTCCATAGGGGTTCCCAGGATAGACCATTTATAGATTTTGAAAGGATTGGCCTGTAAATTGTGTCTATCTGCATATTTGGCGAAAGCATTCAACTTAATTTGTAGTCCATCAGGCGTTTTATCGAACAGGATAATATCGTCTACGAACCCTAACCAATGAAGGCGAAGGTGGCCAATTCTAATCGTAAACATATCATCCTACTACCATATCTGATCCATATCACAAAGGCAGAGATTAAATAATGTGGCTGCTAGATTACATTCCTTCTTGACTCCTATATAAGTACGTACCGGGAGAGTAAGAGCCCCTTGCTGATTGATAAGGATTTAGAAGATAGTGTTATGATGCAGCATTGCAATTAAGCGAACTAGTCCCAGGGGAATTCCCAAAATATACATTTTTGCCACAGCACACCTCTGATTACACAGTCAAATGCTGCAGTGAGATCCAAAGCAGCCATGAAGATAGGGCCAGTATTCACAGACTTGGATTTAGCCAAGATGTGTGCAAGAATAGTAGCATTTAATTATGTACCCAGGACTTTTTCGAAAACCAACTTGACATTTAGATAGGGTATCATGGCTAACGATAAATTTGTCTAACTGCTTAAGAAGAATTATAGTGAAGACTTTTCCAGAGGCATCCATTAATGCCACAGGGCGAAAGTTGCCTGGATCGCTAGGATCACCCTTCTTGTATGTAGGTATTATAGTTGCAGTCAGCCATGAGGCTGGAATTTTATTGGACTGCGGACTGTTGTCAAACTTTTTTTTTTAAGATGGAGGCCCAAAAATGTAGGTCTGTTTTTAAGATACAGGACGGTAAACCATCAGGGCCTGCTGCTTTTGAGAATTTAAATTTGTTTACAGCCCACTGCACTGCTTCATTTTGAATCGGGTATGTCATTAGAGGTATAGTATTTACTACCATTTCATCATTAAAGTTAAATTTGGCGGGTCATTGGAATTTATGCAGTATATAGGAGTTCCAGCCCGCAAATGAGATGGACGAGTGAAGGTTTTTTTCGGTAAAAAAGTTTAAACTTTGCAATATTTCCCACATTTTTCTCATCCTACTTCTGCACAAATAACCTCAATTTGTTGCAAGTTCATGCCGAAATGGTTGGCTTTGGAGACAGAGCAAGTATCCAGGCTGACTCTGTAGGTCAGTTCACGACATAAGCTTGGGTTCCAGTGAACAGAAATAGACGGCCTATCAAAGTCAATTAGGGCTAAATTGGATTTGATGTTATGAGAACAGAAAGACATGTTAATAGTAAGAGTTATTGCCATGTGATTTCCCAGTTTTAAGTCATCAATACTTATAGGTTGAGCAGAGCTAGGAAATGTGGAAGAGACAAAAAAGAAGTTGATATATGAGTTGAAGGGGCCTCTCTGCCAAGTGCAGGAGTGGGAATTGTCTTCGAAACTGGCAAGTTGGAGATCCCAGTTTGCAACGTAGTCCAACAATTTCTGTTCTCATTTTTGAGAGGATGAAGGAGATGAAGTTGAGAATGAAGACGCTTTAGACTACACAGGAGCATTTAAACAGGCGGAATTAAAGTCACCACCCAAGACAAGGTGAAAAGATTAATTGCGTAAAAATTCATCTTCAAATAACTGGTCCAATTGGGTAAGTATGTTGTCCAAAGGCACCCTAACCAGATTCCAATAAATGCATATTAACACAAAAACTAACTTGGGGTCACCCAAAGAAGTAAATTCAACTGCAAGCAGGTCGTTGAAATTGAATAGTAGAGGGGTTGACACCATTAGGTTGTTGTCCATCAAAATGGCGAGGCCACCTACGGAACAAACTATTTTACCAAGAATGGCTGGTTGAGTATAAGTGTAGTATCCATTTATGTGGAAGGGCTGTGGTTTCATCGTCTCTCGCACAAAAAGAATAGATGGGTTGGTACAAAGAGACAGTACACTGAGCCAGGAAAATAGGTTTGTGAATCAGCAGCTATTCCACGATTGAATAGTTAGGGATACTTGGCTACGGTTGGGGTTTAACCTTAGTCAATGAGGCGAGACCCTTCATAAAGGGTTCCAGCCACGACCAGTCTTTCACTGTGTTTACAATAGATGAGTGCTTCACTAGCAACTCCAAATTAGCAGGGGAGGCCAGAGGATGAACGGATAAAGGAGGATTTTTTAGTTTTTCTTAATTTCCTAGGTCTCAACACAATCTTTAGCCAATTCCTCCAAACTAAACAATTGGGGGACTACTGCCATTAGGCCAAAATCTGATTTGTGTTGCCACACTAATTTCATGACAATGGGCCTCATTACGACCCTGGCGGAGTGGGTTTACGCCAGCGGTATTCGCGGCGGACCCGTCCGCCCTACTACGAGTTCCCGTAGCGCCATGGAGCGTTTTCCGCCTGGTTTTTCCGGGCGGAGAAATCCATGGCGCTACGGGACCTTGTTGTTAATTACGCCACCGTATTTTACGGTGGCGTAATTAACTCCTTCCCCACTCCCATTATACCCTATGGGGCAAAAATGGGAATGGGGAAGGGTAAAATGGGGAATGGGGATTTACCGCCCCGCCAAGGTCGGAATGGGGCGGTAAATCCGCCAACCCCCATGGCGCTATCGGCAGCTTTCCGCCGTGCTCCATGGTGCATTTGGCGCCACGATTTCCGCCAGGGTCGTAATGAGGCCCAATGTGAGATTGGAGTTTACAGATCATGCAGCTGTTATTGCAGGTGGACAATGTAATCCATTCTATGTCCTCGAAATTCAATATTCTCAATTGTGGACAATGCTTGAACACATTTTACATGAAGTATGATTCAGACTGTGCCTACCATTAAAAGTACAGTCACCCATCCACCCCATGATGTTGGGTAAATCGGATGTAAGTGCACAAGTGCTTGACATGGTGGAATTCACATTGGGAGTTTCGCTATCAAGATTGTCCTAGGGCCTTCTCTCTTTGATGGAATTACTGTCCAAAGTAGTTTCTCTTTGAGGAAGGGTGATGTCAGACAATGGACAAACATCTAATCACAATTCCTCTGTCATGCTTTCTTTTAGACTATTAGGCGGTAATAGTAAAAACATAGGACAAGTTAGAGGAGCTGAGAGAGCACCATCAGACTGCAATGGAGCAGCTAAAGTCAAGGCCAGTCTGAAGTTAGATGATATTGGTGAGAGACATGGGCCTTTAGGCAAAGCTTGGGAGGGTGCAGGCAGTGCATTGCTTGTGGTGGAAACTGCACCCCTGATGTTCTTATAACATACAATAGGAAAGAATTTTGACAATGGTGCCTGTTTGATTTTATCCATGTTTATAAGGGAATGTAATGGAGCAATTGTGACATCAATTGTATCCGATGTTCCTACTGGTTAGCTAGAAATGTTGACACTAGAGGATGAACATACAAATGCAGTTGAGGAACTAAAGGCATCTTCCCCAACTGAGCTATTTTGTTTTTGGCTTGAGGTTTGCGACTTATTAATTCTAGTAGAATTTTAGATTCATTGTTAAGTAGCTGCAAGTCAAGAAGCTCATCTTCATCTAAAATGTTACAAATGTTATTATGTTTCAGTTGTGACCAGTGATTTTGTTCAATGATACATTTTTAGTTTTTTTCATAGGGGTGTCTTGAGTTATTTTTTTGGGGGGGTTTGCGTTTTTGAGCTCTTGCAGCAGCGCGCTTCCTTTTACGTGAAAATAGCTGTATTCAAGCGTTGTGCTGATCTGTACAGTGTGGGCTGTCTATCAAGTCAAGTGCCAGCACCTCATCATTATCGTTGTTGTAAATAAGTTCAATCAGGGCAGAGGGACTATTTGGGGCATCAAGAGATGTGGCACTATTTGAGGCATTATAAAGAAGGGATGAATCTGGAACCTCATTATCATTTGAGGGATCACCGTGTCTGTTGACCAAGTATTTCATGATGTCAGTAATCCTCTCTGAGTTGTTAACAACTGCACATAATAAGGTATTATTCGATACCTGTTCCTCAGGTACATTGCTTGACGATACCTCTTTGGTGACTTCGGCATAAGATCTAGAAGGTTGTGCCTCCACCAGAGAGGTATGTATGGTTTGAGTCTCAAATGAAGGTTTCACACTGTAAGAAGCGCCTCCATTTAGATTTGTCTTCGATGGTTTCATATGTTCATGTCCTTCAATCAGGTTGTGTTCTGAATATTTGTCATGAGCATACATAAAACACTCCAGTTTATTTAGTTTGCTGCTAATGTCAGCTACCGATACCTTAATGTCTCGTATTTCCAGTGAGACAGGTCATGACCTTTGTCAAGAAGATTGAGGATTCTCGTTACAACCGGAAAGATAAATTGTCCGGCTTGTGTATAACAGAAGAGGGCAAACTATTGTTGTGCAAAGTGCATTTGTATTTACTTCTGCACTTAATTGGTGCATATCAATCGAGATTTCATTTTTGAATCATCTAGATATTTGTACGCCCCACTAGGTCTTTTGAGTGACGAGTTCTTTATGAGGGAGGTGGGAGAACTTGCTGCTGGACGGAATGGCCCCCGTTTGTTAGTGTGGTCAAAAGGGTCTAACTGTTGTCGTGGAGTACCGTGAGGGAAGTTATGGAGGCAGACCTCATCTATATGAGGGGGGAAAAAACCACTGGAGTAGAGGGGCCCAGTGATAGGCGAATGTGCTTACCCCACTACGCTTTGACGGCGGGTGCCATTGATGAAATATCTGAGAGTTGACTTTCATGATGGTTTAAGGGCGGTGGGATCATATCCAAGGGAAGAGCGTTCATTATGTTAAGAGTTGCTAACACCAGCTCGGTAATCGTCTCAGGCTGAGCTTCATTATCAGGGTGACCAGACCCACACAATCCATTAGAAGGTAACATCTGAATCTAGTTTGAAACAGGAGAGGATGATGACTTGTCATGGGTGGACATTTCCACAGAAGGGGTACCAGGAGTATGGGACAAAGTATTTGCTAATGCAGCAGCACCCTGTAGAAGAACAGCGGTATGGACATTAGGCCTCATTAGGAGTTTGGAGGTAGCCATGCCGTTCTTACCGGCATGGCTCCCCAAACCCGGTACTGGGTCCGGGTCCCAAAAATAGGGAATTACCGGGCCATGCTGACTTTAGCGGGACCGGTAATTCCCATTCTCGGAACGCGGACCCGGTACATCCCCATTCCCATTTTGGCCCCCATAGGGCTCAATGGGAATGGGGAGGATGCTAACAACGGACCCGTTAATGACGGGTCCATTGTTAGCATCCTGGTTTGCTCGTGGGTGGTGGTATGCACGTCTGGTCTGGACCAGCCGTGCATTCCGCCACCCGCGAGGAAACCCGTAATGTGGTGGCCTGGAATGAACGGTGCCGGTACCTTACTGGCACAGTTCATTCCGCGGCCGCCAGCCTCCTAATGAGGCCCATTGTCAGGATTCGGCACCGCCCGTGGCAGTGAGGAGTTATGTGACTCCATCCGAGTTGCCGCAGTAGATTCTGGGAGACATTTACCACTACGAAGAGCCCTCTTACCATGGTAAAATATAAATACCACCAGAATGTTCTATGGGCTAAGGCAACTTGCAAAAGCTGTAGCTATAATACTGTTGGAGTTCAGTATAGCCAAATGTAGTTGCAGTACATGATTTTGCACTCCCTTTCACACGAAAGAAAAAGAAAACTAATGCGTGCGGAGGGCAAATTCTCACTCATTCATTCACGTGTATGGTAGGGGACATACGCATTTATATAAACAGTGAGTAGTGCAAACTCTGACAGGGACCAAACACAGTGCACAAAGGTAACGTGTAAGCTAGTAGTTACACCTAATAACAAAGTGATGGAAATTACCTAACTAAAACGCAAAGAAGAAGATGTCCACAATTGGAGCGTTTCAATATTGATACGGTGTGTTGAAACATAAACAGCAGAAAGCGCCTGAATATAGAAGTGATGTAAGGACGGTCGCACCTTACCTTTCCGCTTACAATCGGTGTAGGTCCGCACAACGATGTTTTAATAAATGGCAGACACCGATAGTGACATAAGATGTAGAAGAACACCTACTATGTTGCATATAAGGTAGGTTAGGCGACCTAAATCCCGAGTCGCTGAGCCGCCCAGAGCCAAACAGGCTCAAACAGACGCACTTCTGTTGCACTTCCTGGGGGCACGCACGCAGAGGCGTGTGCCTCTGCCTTTTACAGTGAGGACGAGGTAGTTGTGGGCGGGGACAAACAATTTGTGTCCTCTGAAATGAAGGCGTAAATATACCCACTGCAGATAATGCAGTTGATCTGGATACAGCAGCCTCTGAGACCTCTCAGGCTCAAACAGGCACACTTTCTGTGGCACTTGCTTTCGTTTTGCTTATGTGATTCTAAAGAGCCGAATGTCCAAGTTTGGGAGAGAATGCCAACCAATCATGAGGGCCTATGTAGCAATGAACGATAGATACATTGTTGCAGGGGCCACTCCGCTAATTTTATTCTGCAGTTAATCTGTATTATACGTAATTAGAGGTAGTTCAAGTCATGAATAGCAGATAGAGAGCAGCCAATTATGTTACTAACACCCAAACAAAATATAGGTATATATGTTCCCTTAACCAATCCCTCCTTGCAATAGGTTTTTACTGTTTTCCACGTAGGGTGACATCATAGCTGACGTACATGGCGTTATAAAGTCTTTGAAATGTAATTGAGAGTGAGTGAGCTGCAATCTGTTTGTTCACCGGATTTCCCTACTTTATTGAGCTGATAATAAAGTAGTATGTTGCCATATTCTTTGAGTCTGTCTGGTTATGTGGGTCACAGATCTTTTATTGGTAATTCCACCTGGCACTTGGTGCTCCAGGTGCTACTGCACAGAAGGTTTACCAAACTTAATGCAGATGTGATTCTGGGGGAATGTGATCATTATCCTGGAGGGAGCACAGGGACTGACTGGCAACAGTTTGAATTGGTGTAATAAAGATGGGGTTGCGTTGGAATAATATGTTATCTTTCTCTGGCTCAATTTCACCAAGTGCAGGCATTCGTTTGTGAATGTGCTTCTGCCCATTGTATCCATCTTTATTATTCATTGGATGCAAAAAGGAAGTGATGGTACACGGTATAGGGAGGAATGACCAGGACATACTGTAGAAATGTAGAAAGAGTTAGTTATTTTAGTGGATTGATCCAGCATCCACATACCTTCGTTTGTATCTAGTGATTAAAGGAAGGATACCCGTAAAGTGTAATCAGACATTATCAACCCATCAAGCAGCATCACCCTCCAGGAGGCAGAGTATCCCCATCAGATAATATCCTTTGAATATATAAATGGCAAAGGGCGTCCGTCCAAGAGATGACAGGGCATGCATACACACACACACACACACACGCACGCGCTCACACATACACACACATTCACACACACACACAAATGCAAGCAGCCTGATGTGCATGTGAGCGTGCATGCCCATGCATAGCTCTGCAGCCTCCCAGGAACACACATAGCTGAACAGGAGCCACATCAGCATAGTCCCAGGCCCCTGACCTGGAACAGAGCTGCACCCACACAACTACGTGGCTAGGAGCAGAGCAGAGGCCCATGAATCCAGAATCCCCAAAATGGAATAGAGCTCACACAGCCATGCAGGAGACACAGCAGTGAAGCCACAGTGCAACCACACAGCCCTGTGACCCAGAGCACAGCAAACACTGTGTAGACCTAGAACTAGGGAACAGAAACCCAGCCCGGGAATGCAGCGGCTCCATAGTGCACGTGCGCGCACGTTCACACATATACACCTCTGAAACACAGAGCAGAGTTCCACCTCCAAGGCCCTGGAGGCCAGAATACAGCTGTAGCAATCCACAAAGACCCAGAATGAGGCAGGGCCCCAATGCATCCACACACCATAGGAATCTGGAGCAGAACCAAATACCCACAGCCGCAGAATCCAGATAGAGCTCCAGGAAACAATACAGCCCCTATACCTGTTCAATGGAAGGCTACACAGCGTGGCTCAAAGGACCTGTGGGACAGTTCCCAGTGAAACTGCACCTGCAGGACATAATGGGGGTCATTCCGAGTAGGGCGGTAAGGGTTAACGGTCACCGGTAACGAGACCGGTGCCGTTAAACCCTTACCGCCCTATTCCGAGTTCCCTTTGCGGGTTGGTACTTAACGCCGTTACAAAACCAACCCACAAAGGGACCTAGGAGCTAATTACGGCACCGAAATTTACGGTGCTGTAATTAGCGCCTTCTCCATTCCCATTGAGCCCTATGGGCCAAAAATGGGAATGGGGAAGGGCCCCTGGTGAATGTGGAATTACCGCCCCCGCCAACCTTGGAATGGGGCGGTAATTACGCCATTCAGCATGGCGGAGTTGGTAAAATACTGGCGTCAACCAAGGCGCTAATAGCGCCTTTGTTAACGCCAGGTTTGGAATGAAGCCCAATACACTGTTTGGCTAGTTGTAGAATACACAATGCCTTAGGCAGACCACCCGCCCACCTCACAGAGTAACAAAAACAGTGAAAATCACTTCCAGCAGGTGCAGCCCCTCCTTCAAGCACAGTCACCCAACCAGACACAGGCACCTCATCAAGCAATCAGCTCAATTAGGTATAGTCACCCATTAAGCCTGTCCATAACTAGGCACAGATGCTCACTCCTACTCTTCTCCATTGAGCACCATTTTACAATCAGGTGAACTGTCTTGCACTTCCTCCCCTCCCTAAGCTGGCCAGGCATGCTCACCCACATCAGGCAGAGTCACCCCGCCAGTTACAATCAAACCATTAGGTACACTCGTCAACAATCAGGTTACAAGAGAAAGAAAGACAGAGGTAAAGGGAAAAAGGAATTGAGCGAATGAGGGGAAACAGAAAACAAAAAAGATGGCGAAGAAAAGGTGGGAAAAAGAAAACAAGAGAAAAAAGAAACCAAAATAAACGAGAAAATCAAGAAAACGCAAAACAAAGAGGCAGAGAAATAGAAAAATAAATGAGATGGAAAGTCAGAAGAGTGGCTATCGATACATAAGTCTGATTCAAGAGGAAGTAAAAGGTAGAAAGAACGACAGACAGAAAGAACGAAAGAAAAAAAGAAGGAGATAGAGTGGGAGAGAGAGTGAGAAAGAGAGGGGGAGATGTCCCCCATAAGGCAAAGAAGACACACATAGGAAGAGTTAAAGCGGGAGAGGGGCAAATAGAAGCTGGGCGGATTCTTCATGTATTCATGTAGACGGGGCAGGGAGAGAAAAGGGCAAAGGGAAGGTATTGACCACATGGAGCTGAAATACACTTCATGCACATTATTTACGCTCTTACATAAACAAATGTCATCAAGATTTAAAAAAAAAAATGCCTGCTTATGGTACAGCACTATATTCTCAGTGCAAGAAAACTGAACACATACTGGGCCATACAATCTCAAGAACCAATGTAAAGGTGGCCCACAATACAGTTCATTAGTAGCTGAAAACTCCCTCCTCGCCTTCCGTAAAAAAACTTCAAACCACCCTTTTGAGTTAATCCCATTCCAGCTCCCATTCCAGCACATGCAGAAGTCAATGTAACTGTAATTAAGAAGTATTATCAGTAACTATATAAATTGTCTGTAACCAGTGATAAGAACTACTTGAACTGTTAACCATGAATAATTTCTGTAAATAAGAAAAAGTGTCTGTAACTAGCGCCACGATGCCCCTGGGCTGCTGAGCGCACAGCAAATGTGAATGAATAAATAAATTAGCACCCAGAACAGACTGAGCAGTATCCAAGGGGGTGTTTTGCTAAAATATGTTGCAAATAATGCTTTTGAAAACATATTTGCTTAGTAACACTGGTTAAAACTGAAGTAGTAACTTATGAAACGGGCCCACAATGGCCCAAAAAGTGGTCCATTCTGTCAACAAAAACTGTCCGACCCTAGAAACATGGGCTGGCACCTTGGGCAATGCCCTATTGCCCTGCAGGTCAGTCCGAGCAGCAGGAAAGAACATTTTGACATGCCTTCTACTCTGCAAACCAGAGACTAGAGAACTAAGAGGTTTCTCCAGCAGAATAGGACGGCTGGGTTGGTTATGACACCTGCGGTGGAGAACTATGTGCCACCTAAAGCAGTAACGTGAACTGGAGTGGTAAAACGCGCTGTGAATAGTTGCTCCTTGTAATTTGTTTCACCCTGATAGTTCTTTCCTGCAACACGCATGACATCCTTATTGAATGTGTCACTCTCCACCATAACTTAAATCACACTCATCTCAACGCTCCACACTCTACATCAAACACAATGACCAGAACCATGAGAAAGCAAAGATCCAACACGTCTGCACTGATATGCATCACTACACAGTACCACATTTGAAGCAACACAACCACAGACCACAATACCACAATGCACAAACACATCATATCAAATATTGATGTGATACAAAACCTGTGCAAGCACCTCAGGATACACCCAGACAATGTCACAAAGGACATCACCCCAAAACACATACACTTACCACACACAGAGCTCATTGACTTATCTTCTGATGGCATCAACACAACAGCAAATCAATCTTGGGCTGTTCCCTTTAGCCCTGGCAACCAAAACCAACCGATCTTTCTGAAGGACTGGTGAACGCCCGTGCACCTACCAAGTGGTAGGTGCACTATAGGTGCACTATTTGAGACCCAATAACATACTATGAAATATAGGTGACCATAATGAATCAGGGCAAGGCCAAATCAGCATTTTCACTTTCTGGGGTGTATCAAATGAGTAGTATATCATGGGGGCAATTATTTAAGCATCAGGAGACCTTTCCGTTAGTGCTGTGCACTGTAGAAATGATGAATATTAATGACGTTTCTGCACCTTTTCAATGCCTCGTTACTGGCTGCGACTTTGCGCAGCTAACAGCGTTACCATGATGTTCCAAACATCCTCCTCGCAGGCTTAAGTGAAACGTTGTAATTCCATCAGGCGAATTAAAATGCAGCTCTGGAAAGCAGGCGGCGCCACTTTGGGTAATTCCAATCAAGTGCAGCGGGCCGGAACGCATTCGTGCGCGAGAGCACGACGTGCTTTTTAATGGCGGCGTTGGCCATAGATCTTGTTTAGCACAATAACTCCTCATATCCTGCATCGTTAGCACAATGACGCAGCTAATGAAGGGTGAATTAGCGGAGCGCCATAATGTTTCCAATGCCCTGAGGAGCATGAACTAGTCAGGCTCCCCCTCCACCACTAACCAGCGTGGAGAGGGAGGCGGGCGAACCGTGAGGGTAGCCGCTTTCAAAGGTCGCAGCATTCAAAACTGGGCCAACTGCCTCTGCGTCACATCCAGCAGCCCAACGGCGCTGCCTTTTCCCATCATGCTGAGCGAGGGAACTTTAGTAATCATAGGAAGGAGGGAACACTCATAGTTCCGATACAGGTGCTGGGGGTCCAACAAGAATACACTTTCCATACCTCAGTGGGGGAGCATTTGAATTCTCAATCTGAGATTCATTGTCGGGGCAAGAGAGAATTCAAAAGTAAGTCTAAAATAAGCATACTTCGCCCATGTATTCTGCCCTTCACCTGCACACTCATATCACTCAGTCCCTTTGGGATGTTACACTTTTCTCCTTATTCAGTACCAATGAGACCGCTGCACCCATCGAGTCTCTTAATACTACTGTTGCACAAAGACCCCCAGATATTTTGCGCCCTTACCCTTGAGTACTGGCAGACTCTTTCTGAGAACCCATAGCCTCGCCACTGCTGCATTTGGTGTCGAGCACAGACTTATGGACGGAATTCCGCGATTCCAGGCACACATGAGTACAAGGCAGCGGAATAGAGAACATCCTGAACTCCAGTGCATATCACAGGTGCATGAGGTGAAACCAGGGTCAGGCATGTGCAAGGCATGGGCTACACGTGCGGCTGTCCAGGGCCTCCGTCTCCAAGGGCCCCGCTTACATGCAGAAGTGCAATCAGGGGGGTGGATGCGTCCAGAAAACTACCCCTCCCCGACCCCACAGTGTCTGGCATTTGAGTCTTGTAAATAACATGGTACGAATTGCAAAGAGCAGCTCTTTCTCATTTGTGAATGGCAGTAA
This sequence comes from Ambystoma mexicanum, assembly GCF_040938575.1. Classification (NCBI taxonomy): domain Eukaryota; kingdom Metazoa; phylum Chordata; class Amphibia; order Caudata; family Ambystomatidae; genus Ambystoma; species Ambystoma mexicanum. Next base: position 285,338,945 of record NC_090932.1, on the reverse strand, counting down.
ATCTCCCTAAATTAGTGTTAATTTTGGGAGAATGGAGCTGATGGGGCGTTTTGCATCTGAAAGTCCCCACACAGCTCGATTTGGCTACCGAAATCTATTTTTTCTCAAGACAATTTAAAAGAGTCCCAAGAAACCCCATTTCTTTGTCCCCTTTTAACAACGTCTAATTCATTTGCTTGCATTCTTTTAATTGTATAATCCATTTCAGAAAATAGAAACTAAAGCTCCTACCATACTCTTTTTGCTTAAAGTGTTTCTACAAGGATTTATATATTAGTCACGTTGGTTCATTAAACATTTTTTTACCAACCAGAGCTGATATGTGGTTAGTCAGTCTATTGTAGAGTGGACTCAAATCTCAGCTTTACAACTTAACTCAAAATTTGGGACGGTGAGCAAATCATGTTCTCTTCTGCACCTCAACTTCTAACATTTTGACTCCGAAAAAGTGATTCAGTGTATTGAGTATTTCTTCCCAAAAAAGCCCAAATCATAGTTTCAATGGATTCATGTGTTGCTCCATTTATAAAAATACTAGTGACCATTCATAAACACATTATGTGTCTTTTTTTAAAATCTTGTAATGTAACTTTACATGATGCACTGGACTGTCACTCCCTGTTGTAAGCGACTTCAATTCAACACTACAGCTAAGTCACTGACTAGTCTGGGATGCTGATGGAAGCCCTTTTTGATGTATTTTTATGTCCAGTTTGTTTACTCTGGATGACAACCCTTATATAACAACCCTCTCTCAGAATCCCCCTGACCCCGATGAGCCAAGAAGTAGGTTTGTTTTGCAAATTTAAAAGGTTTATTTGAAAATTAAACAATATATATCTATCATTCTTTTATAGTAAATTAATATTTGATAGCACACTTGTGAAGATGATAGTGGTCAACAATGGATAATGGTACAGTGGTACACTCTTTTGATGGCTTAAAAGAGATATAGAGAGGATAAAGTAGTTAAGAATGCTTTTATGGCTTCAAGGACAATGCAATGATGAATGAAAATGCAGTACAGAAAATAAACTTGATATGACTTCAACAAAAGACAATGTAATCACTTTTCCTTGACAATTCACCCCCCCCCCCTTTATGCAAGGTAAAGAGATGGAAGGAAAGCACACAGTTCTCAGGAATGCAATCAAATATAATTCAGTTCCCCCATAGCAAGCTTAGAGGAAAACTGGTAGGAGTTTTAAACACAGGCAATATACTTTGATGTGGTATGCAAAGAAGTGAAAAATATGCTTACATGATTTTTAATTCCCTCTAGAGGTTCAGGGTGGGTGACAGCTACTTTGTATTAGTTCAGGATCACTTTAGCAATGCTCTATGAATGATTGTCAGGTTGCAAACGAATTTCAGCAAAGGAAAGTAAGGACAAATATTTTTACACGTAGCTGAAATTAAGCAAAATGTCAAATCGCAGCAATTTAGTGGCGTGCGTTGCGCACAATTACGGAGGGAGTATGTGGAGGAGCAAGTCAGTTTAGAGCTTGTTGGAAAGCTTAGAATCTAATCTCGCTTCTATCACAAACAGTTCCGGAGATACGGCAGATTTAGTAAAGGTAGTTTTTCGGATTTGAAATTTGAAAGCTCAGAATGACAGATGACAGTTTTCAGGTTTAAAGATGACAGAATGACACGATTCTAGGAGGCAGTTCTAAATAGGTTAAAATAGTTTGGATTAGATTATTTTAAACTAAGAGATTGGGTTTTGCACAGTTCTGGAGGTACTCACACTATATTTTGGACAGGAATGCGACTTCGCCACGGATCGGGTCAGGATTGGACTGCGGTTCTCTCGCCACGGACGGTCTCTGCCTGGTTCTGCTCACTGGATAATTCTACCTTCTGGGTCAGCTCTGCTAGCGGCACTGCACAGCGGTCTGGATCTCTGGTTCTGACAAATGTTCTTGGCACTGCACGGCGGTCTGGTCTCTGGTTCTGACAAAAGTTCTTGGCAAAAATTCAAACAGCTCGCCCGGCTGTTGAATAGTTTGCAAATGATTTGGAGACCTGCTGAAAAAGGATTCAGCTTGTGGATTCAGGCCTCTCTGCTACAAATTCTGGAGTTAATTTCTGGTCTCTGGAGATTGATGGATTTGAAGTCTGGATCTCTGGATGTGAAGTCTGAAGTCAAAATGCTCAGCAGAAAGTGAAAAAGAGAAAAAGTCCTATCTGGCTTCCAGTGGCTCTTTTTATGTGTTTAGAAAGTGGGTGGGTCGGCTAATTCTGCATGCCCAACCCTCTCAACTTATCACTGGCCAGTTCCTCCTCTCTTCCTTGATTGGGGGAACTGGGTTGTGAGTCAGAGTGATGAGGTAGGTTTATGGTCAGAGGATCCTCCCCTTGTCAAATTGCACACAAATATATTTCTGATCCAAATACATATTTATCTATGTACCATTTTTCTAATATTATACGTCCAGTTAACATGTTTTCTGTAGCACCAAACCATCCGATCCCTGTCTTTGTAAGATGTCTTGTCCACTTATGATAGAATTCTGCCCTTTTCATCCAGATCACAACCTCTAAACCTTTCCAGATTTTACACAAATGTGCACCAGGGATATGGGTTTCAGATGATAAAGTGTCAGATTTTTAACATGCATACATTTGGAGTAACAACCTTTTTTTCCGCTACTATCCCCAAGAACATACCACAGGGTCCTAACACCTCTTAAAATGTGCACAGAAAAATCACAAGAATGATGATGTTATTTATATAATTTTTACAAGTCTGCACTATGAATTATCCATCTTTTTAAAATTATGCTCTGGCCCCAAATGGGTGTGGTTTTCCAAAGCACATGGTGGAATTTCTGGTTTATCCACTTCCCCCAAGATCAGCTTGCTCACAGATGCAGTGCCCCTCCCACTTCTCCTTCCAAGAGGAAGCCATTTTATGACCCCCCCCCCAATATAACATTTGCCTGAGTCCAGGACAGGGCTTTGTTCAATTTCCTGCAGTCTGCAGGTACCACTCCCCTAATTCAATCAGAGAGGTGTCATCTCCTTTTGGCAGGGGCAGCAGGATGCAGCCCGGCCTGGGAACACAGCTGCTGAATTCCCTCTCCTGTTGGGGGTAGTTGTCAGGCAGAATCCAGTTTCATTAAGCCAGGCTTCAGCTAAATGTCACTTTTGTTCCCAGTTTTTCTTCATTCAAATCAAACTCACAATTTTTACACATGCAGCTAGAATGTTGATTCTAAGTTCAAAACTATGACATTTAACAGTTGCAAACTATGTGACACTCAAAAGTAGGTCACTCATTTAATTTAAACATTTCAATTTTAGTGGTTTTAAATCCAATTTCAGTTAAGCTGCTGACATCCACAGCTCAGCCAGTTTTGTTATAAACTTTGTTTTGGGCTCTTCATCTTTCCAGATTTTGTATGCAAACAAAACTTCATTCTGCCAGATGTTTGCTGGTGTTCAGTAAGATTTTTGAATATCCTGCAATGTTTGAAATAGGCATTTTGAGCTTGCGTTCAGGGAAACAAAGGTGATTTTAAAGTGCTTTTTTAGCCAACTGGCACTGCTGTTTTTCCTTTGGCACACATTTCACTCATGGCACTCCTGGCCCATCATGCTTGCACTCATGGGTGGCAGGTTAGGCAACCATTTTGGTGTGCGCACAAACTGTGCGGTTTTCCCGGATTCTGGTGCAACTGTGGGCTTTTCCGCCATCTTGGATTTTCTAAGCCCACAGCACCAAATGTTGCAGCTTAATAGTCCAAACGTGGGTCAGGACCCCAACAAGCCCCCCCATCCCGACTGCACTTTGATTTCGAGTCGAGGAGGAGTCAGGTGCAAAGGATGTCTTGAACCACGCGCTGGTATGTCCGCATCATCTTCTTCCAGTTCCATAGATGGCACAGTTCAGCATCTTTTCCTCCATCCAGTTGGATCGATCGGTTCTCCTCGCCGGTCCTGATGGGAATATTGGGCGGTACCCCGGGCCCCTCGGATATTTGCTCCCGGTCCCCGGGTCATCCTCCTTGGTCAGTCTCCAAGGTTTCATCTCTCCTAGGATGATAAAGCAAAAGCGGCAATACCTATTTGTAGACATTTCTCCCCCACTATTGATCTAGTGGGGCGGCATGTACATTTTATAAATCAAGAGACATAGCATTCTTATTTTGAAAAACAAGATATAATTCGAAGACAGTTGCCTGCAAGAATCATAATATTTTAGAGACTATATGTGGGATATTTTAGGGTGGAACTGAATTAATCTGGAGCGGTCCCCTCTGGTATTGCAGAGGACTCCTCCAGTTGCTGCAGAGTGTGCCTGGGATGGCAACACTTTAGCTGATTTATATGTACCCACTTGTCTTCCCCTTCCGCCAGACTACCTTTGGGGATGCGGATCTTATACGCTACTGGGGAGACCTTGTCTATAATTTCACACAGTCCCTTCCATGTAGGCAAAAAAGTTCGCTGTTTGGCCTGGTTCCTTTGGAAATTGTATAGATAGACCCGGTCTCCCACAGTATATTCCTTCCTGGTGGTCTTCAGGTCGTAGTGGGTTTTCATGCTATCAGCTGATCTTTCTAGATTCCGCTGAGCATAGGCAAAGGCATGTTGGAGGTGTTTCCTTAAATTCTCCACATACTCATGAGTTGTGGAGGCATTTATCAATGTCTGCTCTTGGGTCCTGTAGAGCAAATGCTGGGGAAGCACCATCTTGCGTCCAGTCATCAGCTCAAACAGTGACATTTTGTTTGCAGATGAAGGGGTAGATCTGATGGCCATTAGGACCAGAGGTAATTGGATATCCCAACTTGGCCCAGAATCTGCCACAAACGTTTTTAAGATGCTCACAATGGTTCGGTTGTATCTCTCTACTGCTCCAGAAGAAGCTGGCCTGTAAGCAATGTGTAGCTTCCTTTTAACCCCCAGTATCTCCCACATCTTTGTCATTACTTCACTGGTGAAGTGGCTACCTCTGTCTGACTCAATCCTTTGAGGTAGACCAAAACAGGAAAAGATGTGGTTAATCATCAGGGCAGCTGCTGTTTCTGCCTTGCAGTTTGGGGCCGGGAGACATTACACCCACTTGGTAAACAAGCATGTAACCGTCAACATGTACTTGTTTCCTCTAGACGAGCGAATCACAGGGCCTACAAAGTCGATTTGCAAATCTGAGCATGGCAGGTTCATCCCCCTCTTTTGGTGAGGCGCACGGTGTGTGAGGGATGATGGCTGAAATTGTGCACACACCAGACACCCCTTCAAGTATTGGTCGAGGTCCTGCCCCATATGTGGCCAGTATGCAATCTCTCTTAAGATTTCCAGTGTTGTGTGAAACCTCCTATGACCGGCGGTGGCCGCATCATGGGCGTGACTTAACATCAGGCTTTGGAATGAGGTAGGAACCACCCACTGATCATGGCCAGCTTGGGATTTCCTTACCAACAAACCGTCTTGGATTCGGAACCTTTTTGGACATTTCATCAACACTCTTAGGTCCTCTTTCCCAATGTTCTCAGGGTCCTCAATGTGTTGGTAAAACTTACCAATTATTGGGTCCCCCTTCTGAGCTGTAATCAAATCAGCATCAGAGGTTTCCTTACTCCATTGTGCAGTTGAAAGATCATTGTGAGCATTTGTCTGGGACCTAGTGATAGCAGTGACCTGGATTTCCCCCAACAGGGACTCAATCTCTATTAGATCCCCTTGGATGGCCCCGGTTTTGGCCAGCTGATCAGCTAAGTCATTTCCAGTTTTGTCTGGTCCCTCTACTTTGGAATAAACCTTGATCTTCTTCCAGTAGATGGTCATCCCATTCGAGGTGACCAGATCATCAATGTTTTGAATTAACTTCCCATGCTTCAAAGGTTTGTGATTAGCACATAGCATGCCTCTGGTTTTCCCGTTAACCAGGTGCTCCACGAACCTGTTCCATACATAATCCGAATCTGTGTTTATGACCAGTTTGTGGAGTTGATGTTGGACGGCAGTGGGGATGGCCTGATGCACAGCCATCAATTCTGCCACCTGACTACTTCGGGGACCAATTTTGTACCCAGCGGAGGGTTCTGGAAACTCCTTCACCCATGCATTCCCTTCGCCGGCCACCAGTTCTTTCTCCCCGTTGTTGTCAACATGGTACGAGCATCCAACCATATAGACAGTGGGCATTCCCTCACACTTGTCTTCTTCAAAGCCTTTGTGTGGGGAATTAAGGTATGCCTCCATGTTGTCCTTGATTTTTAGACTTTCGTCCTCGAGACAGTTTTCTCTGGCACAATCATGCAAGTCAGCCAGACCTTGCGCGAGGGGACTCTTCTTGTTTTGGCCATATCGGACCTCCACAGGAAAGCCTTGCACTGACAGAATCCAGGAAGTAATTCGGGAATTACTCACATTTCCGGCCCGGATTCTGTCACTTTGGAGATATTGCAGAGGCTGGTGTGGAGTCTCCACTATGATGTGTTCCCCCTGGATAAACGGGCTGTAATTCTTCAATGCCCACACCGTTGGCAGGAGTGCCTTCTCACAATCGTTGAATTTTTCCTCCACAGAGGATAAAGTTTTGCTCGCATAGGAGATTACTTTATTGACCTTGTCATGCTTTTGGTATAATACTGCCGTCAAGCACGTATTAGAGAACCCTGTCTCCATGGAAGAACTCCTTGTTTCTGACAGGGTAAGCTAGGCAAGGCGCTTGTGAGAGGCTTATCTTGAGTTGTCTTACTGCCTCGGATTGTTCTGGACCCCATTCCCACTTGACCCCCCCCCTTCAGGAGATGAATCAGGGGTCTAGTGATCTCTGCGTAGCCCTCAATGAACTTTCTGCTGTAATTAGTCAGTCCAAGGAGGCTCCTTAGTTCCCGCAGAGTTGTGGGATCCTTCAGTTTCTGGAGTGCTTCCACTTTCTTTTCTTGGGGACAGAGACCCTGAGGAGTAATCTCATGCCCCAAGAAATTAACACGGGTTCTACACCACTGTGCTTTCTGAAAGGAAAGTTTTGCTCCGGCGGCTCTCAACTGTGCCAGAACATAACGGATGTCCGCTATGTGTTCTTCCACCGATGAACTTTGGATGAGGACATCATCTACATAAGCCAGGTTACCCCTCGCACCCAGGTCGGGCATGGCCTTATGTAGGAAAATGTTGAATTCATTGCCGGAGTTGAGGTATCCGAAGGGAGTCTGTGTCCATGTGTACTGCTGGCCCCCAAATGTAAAAGCCAGTTTGTATTGGTCCTCCCTGCTGACAGGCACGGTCCAGTATCCATTGGTCAGGTCTATTGCAGTGAATACCTGTGACCCCTGAATCTGGGCCAGCCCTTGGTCAATGTAGGGCAGAGGCCATCGGGAAGTATGGACCCGTTTGTTGAGCTCCCTAAGGTCGGCACAGAGTCTCCACTGGCCGTTTGGCTTCAATATTCCCAGCACCGGATTATTGATGGTGCTGTGTACTGGACGGATTATTCCCCGGGACTCAAGGTTCTTAATTATTTCAGTAAAGGACTCCATGGATGCGAGAGGCAAACGATATTGCTTCACAAACACTGGAGTCATTCCAGGGTCCGTGGGAATTGTTGTTGTGTGGATGTCGGTGCGACCACAGTCATATGAGTCTACAGCAAAGAGATCTTGGAAATCCAAGAAAACTTGATTCAACTTTTGCATCTGTTCCAGAGTCACACAGGCATCAGCCAGGTTGACTCTCCCTTCCACCATCTGCCTGAAGCCTGGAAAGACTTCTGGCTTTGCTATCTCAGCGGCCTCCTCCAGCTGGGTGGAGAAGTCCCCGGTCAGAGTGCTGATTTGGACTGGAGGCTTCAGGTGGGAAAGGCAGCCGTCATGGACCTAGAAAATCACCTCATCCCTTCTGAAGTCACAAGTCACATCTTCCTTACCATAAGGGCAAGAAGTGTACACCAGGAAGTTCCCCCCATGCCGGGTGAAAATCCTGTCTGGTGTTGTATTGTCATCACTGTCACTGTCAAAACAGTCCTTGGGGATTTGTCCTAACAGTTCATTCCCTAAATCAATGGAGAAATGTCAGTCATCAACCGCCATTCCAATGATGGTGCCTGCGGCTAGAGTAATACTCTGTAAGTCGATGGTATCCACCTCTATTGGAATGGTGTCATGTTCTATGTTGACTAATGGTGTTGGGTTTACCCCTAACCCTTGTTGTTGGAGAGAAGCATTTAGATGAATATAAGCATCAGGGTTTTTCAATTTTTGTCCTCTTTTAACTTTCACTTCCAGGGAGAATTGTCGGGTCCTTTCTGGGATGACGACTTCCTCTTTAATCTGAATTTCAACTGAATAAGGTAGCAATTGAGCTGACCTAAATGCTTTTTCTGGATCATCAAAGCCCATGGGATTATCCGCTAATCGGGACCAAGCTTTGAAGTTTATTAGGTCCAAACTAATCGCAAAGCGATTGAGAATGTCACTGCCTAAGTAAAAGGCGCAGTGACGTCTCGCACGACCCAACAATTATGGACTATGCTCTTGTTGCCAATGGAGTTTTTGAGCATACACTTGCTTGGCAGGAGATGTTTCGAAATGGGTGTTTCCAGATCCATTTCCCATTTGTCTATCAGTTTGAATGTGGGAATGGCTGGATCCTTTGGGAGTTGGCGGAACATGGCTTAGCTGATGAAGCTCTTACCGCTGTTCACACACACTCGAGCGAGAACAGAGTCCTTCCCATCATTTAACTGAACAGGGATGAACAACTGCTCTCCAATTTGCTGAATATCGGCCAGGCTCTGAGCTGATTTCACATCTTTCTGGACTATAGGAGTGGGAGTGTCTGATTGTGGATCGGTAAAGAATTTCAGAATATTTCCTTCCAGGGTGGAATACCACCTTAAACTGGAAGGAAGGTTGATTTTCAGAAATAGAGAGGACCCACCATCACCATTCTGTTGTCCTACTGCTATTACTGTCACGTCTGGAATTTGGTTGTTCTGGAAGTGAAATTCTACTTGGTCAGATTTTTGTTCAACCATGTGGCAGGTGCCATTTAAACTAACATGGTTGACACTCTGTTTTAATTTTATTGGTCGGCTAGTCTGGGTCCAGAGGACCTTGTTTACGCAATCTATTAGGGGTGACAACCTTCTCAGGAGGTCATTCCCTAGTAAACAAGGGGTGCCCTCTGGAGTCACTACTATGACCGTGTGTTTCACCTTGTGTCGCCCAATTTTAATGTCCAAGTCTGCAGTCCCCTCGATGGGAATTTCCTTCCCTTCAAAGTTCTGCAGTTGTCCAGGAAGAGAGGTGAGAGGAATTCGGTAATTCTCCACTGTTCCTGCATTTAGTTCATCAAGTTCCTTTTGGACAAAAGGGTAGCTTGGGATCCAGTGTCCACCAGTGCCAAAATTGTACCCTGCCCCTGTACTTGTACCGGGGCATAGTATCTTCCTTCCTTCTCCTCAAGGGGCACAGATAATGCACATTTTTGGACAACTGGTGGGCTAAAGTTCTGGTTTTGGACAGGGCGAGACTAGAGATTTGGGCAGAATTCTGTGGAGAGCCTGGGGAATCTGAAAGAAAAAGTTGGCAACTGGAAATGGTTTTGGGTTCTGGGCCGCCCCCCTCTTTTTGGAGGCAGTCATCAGGATGGGTTTGACCCATGGGATTTTGGTATTGTTGGTTCTGGGAAAGAATGATGGGCAGCGACAGCTCAATCCCCACGTCTACCCAGTCTGTTGATTCGGTTTTAGGTTCCCCTGGTTCCGGTTCTGGGCCGCCCCTGCCTTTTTGGAAGCAGTCATCAGGATGGGTTTGAACCAGGGAAGTTTGGTTTTGTTGATTCTGGGATAGGATGATGGGCAGCGACAGCTCAATCCCCACATCCACCCAGTCTGGATTGGAATCTCTTGGGACCCATTTTTCCTTGGGAGGAGTTCCCCCATCTCTGAAGGAGAAGATCATTTTCCCAGGATCCTCTGAGGATCCCTCTGCCTCAAATTGGAAGACCTGTACCTCCTCCACAAAGTGGGTCTGTTTGGGTCCATTGTTTCTCCTACCCCCCCCTCTGCTCCTTGGGAGGCAGGCTTTCAGGGGCAGGAGATTTTGTTTCCGGTTCCTGGTATTCCAGGGGCTGTTTACAAGTTGGGAAGGAAGCTTCCTCCAAGGCTTTACACCCCTCTTCCCCTTGTGCCTCCTCCCTGGGAACCGGTGGGTTATCGGGGTGCTGCCCCCGTCATTGTTCTGGAGCACCAGGTCCAAAGTTTGGGGCATTCTGTGCCGGCATGCCCATCTGAGGGTTCTGTTGGGCCCTCAGCATGCGGCCCAAATCCTGTGCCATGTTCTAAACCTGGCGCTCTAACTGGGAAACCCACTCAGGCTGATACAGGGTCCGGTTTTCTCCCCTGGGCTGCTCCCGAGAAGGGTAGCTATCCCTTCTCTGGTAATACCCTGGGTTGGGAAGATTTGGGTACCCCTCCACCCTTGGCCTCCCCTCTCCCGGATTACGTTGTCTGGGCTCAGGGAATTGGGGAAAGAAGGATGGATGGTTTTGGGGTTGGAAACCTTGTGGATACCTGAGGAAAAAGTTCGGCCCAGGGTTTGGTGAATTTCTGCCCTCCTGTGGGAAGTTTGGAGGGAAGTTCTCTGGGTTAGGTGCTTGATTGGATCCCCCCCCCTTGGGCTGGAGGAGTCCACACATAACCCAGGATGGGTCGGTTTCCCTTGTAGCGGGGACTTACATAATCAGGGGAGCGAGGGACCCCATTTGTGGGACTACCTCCTCGACTCCCTGTCTGTGACTGGCCCGAGGGCCTTCTGGGCTGTGAATTATTTGGCGCAGGCAGGTTTTTAGGCCCCCCCATCTCCAAATCTAAAACGGGGGCAACCTTTACCTCTGCCACCTTGGCAGCAGCAGGGGTGCTGTTGGTTTTGGGGTTTTTCTGCGCATTACTTTTATTTTCTATGGGCTTCTGCACGTCATAGATCCGGGTGGCTTGCTCAATGACCCAGTCTAAAGATCTTTTCTCGTGAAAATCTCTCACAAGCTGGGTCATTATGTACTTGGGAAGAACATGGAAAAATGTGTTGATGAATTGTCTGCTGTCCGTGCGCACCCTTCTGGTGGTCTGCGCAAAGGCACGCTTCAATTCTTGCACAAATTCTTGTGGAGCCTGATCCTCCCCACATTGCAAATTGTAGGCTGCCTTGCGAGCCACTTGGGGATTTCTATGTACAGAAAAATGTTTCAAGATGGCTGCCCTATATGTGGACCATCTTGAATGGTTTTGGTCCTCCAGCCCCGCAAAGAAACTGGAGTATTCAGGGGAGAATGTCCATTTGACGTACTGGATGCAGCTACTGCTGTCCTTCAAATGGAAAGTCTCCATCATTTGCTCATAGAACTCCAAGTGTTCCCAAACAGAATACTTGGCGTTCTTATGATAAGGCGCGATGACACTCCTGATTGCCTTAATCTGTTTTAAGGGGTCCTTAAGCAAGGCCCTTTTCACCTTATTGGCCTTTTTGGTTCGGGTAACCCTGCTCCATTCATCCTCTGATTCAGAAGCACTGCTCTCAGAGGTGCCCGTCTGATCTTCCAGGTTTTCCTGGAGTCTGCGAGCCTGAGAATAGCTGGCAGAATGTGGGGACCTGGTCTCCTGTGTCCTGTGACGCTCAGAGGAGTCTTCAGATCCCTCCTTGCTACCAGGATTTGATGGGTACCCCCCCACTGACCTAACTGGGCAGAGGTTTTCAGGATGCCCTTAGTGGGCCTTCTCTCCTGGGGTTCCCCACTAAATTGCACTGTCCTTAGGTGCCCATACCCGGATGTCCACCCATCCATTCCTGGGTGGTACTGGCCTACGAGCCCCATCCTTTTGGCTGGATAGTAATCTGCCATCCCTGTGGCCCTGTGCTCATGTGCGCCAGGGGACATGGGGTGGCAGAGTCCAGGGACTGGGAGAGATTAAGGCCTCTGGTACTAGGGCTCCTGAAGTTATGCTCAGGCGTTTCCCTTTCCCAGCAAACCTCATCTCTATCAGCCCCTGCTCCCTGTTGCAATGCAAGAGTCTGCGCTTTCAGTTCCTCAGTTAAGGCCTTACTAGACTCTATCAGTCTCTCCTGCATGGCTACCTGTTGCTGGAGCCTATCATTGTGCTGGCAGAGAGCCTCATTCTCTCTCTGTGCCTCCTGAATGGTCCTGGATTACTGGGCCAGTCTTTGCTGCAGGAGGGTTACCTCCTGAGTCCCATCCCTACTGGCCTGCTCCTTTCTTGCCAGAGCCTCTTCCACCCTCCTGGTGTGCTCTAACAAGTTCTGATGCTCTTTTTGGAGGTCACCCAGCCCCTGGAGGGCCAAGTGATTTTCTTCAGTTTTTCTTTTTAAATGGCAGACTTCCTGGCCTAAGGTGTCCCTTTCCTGACTAAGAGTCTGCATCTGTGCCGCCAGGTCGTCCCTTTGCCTTTGAAGGGCACCAGATTTCTGGCGCTCCTGATCAAACTCTGCCTGGGTATCCAGGTCTTTCAGGATCAGTTTATTGCTCTCTGCCTTTTCCCTATCTAGGTGGCTTTGCAGGGTGACTGCCTGCTCAGCACATGCCCTATTGAAATCTAATTGTTGCTCCAGCTTTTTCTGGCTCTGCAGTAGGGAGTCCAAACCTTCTTGGTACTCCTTCTCCAAGGCCAGAAATCTGGTATCCTGGTCAGACTTTTCCTGTTGCAGGATACACATGTCCTCTTTGATTTTAATGAGATACTGTCTGCTCTCATTTTCTGACTCCTGGCTTCTATGCATCCTCTGCTCCGAAGGGACCAGGTCAGATTGGGCCTTCTCTAACGCGACCTGTTGCCTATTTGCCAGATCTTGGACTTCAGCACATTTGTCCTGCATGGCTCCCATATATAGATACAAATATGCCGCTATCCTAACCATCTTGTCGTGTTCATCTTTAGCTTTAGGAGCCATGTATAGTTCACTCAGGGCCACATGTAAGGGACCCTGATCTCTTCAGATATCTAACCCAGTTGCAGTGACCTGTTGTGTGATTGCCTGCAACCACGCATCCTGGCCCTGCCCAGTCCATTCACCTCTCACAAATAGCTTATGTAAGAAGTGATCTCTGGCTATTTTGATGTCTACCAGTGTCATCATTCTGGAATTTGAGTTCCTTCCTGACTTACAGAAGTTTGTATTTTATTTTGCAAAACAGACCGTTTCCTTAGAGCGTTCCTTTGAGGGGTGCTTTCACAGTGTAAAACAGCGTGATGATCTAACCGGATATGTGTATCCGGTCAGTTGGCATACTGTATTAAGCTGCACAAGTGGTAATTCTAACCCAGAATATCCCGGCTCCGAGCCCCCACTTTGTAAACGACTTCAATTCAACACTACAGCTAAGTCACTGCCTAGTCTGGGATGCTGATGGAAGCCCTTATTGATGTATTTTTATGTCCAGTTCGTTTACTCTGGATGGCAACCCTTATATAACACCCCTCTCTCAGAATCCCCCTGACCCCGCTGAGCCAAGAAGTAGGTGTGTTTTGCAAATTTAAAAGGTTTTTTTGAAAATTAAACAATATATCTCTATCACACTTTTATAGTAAATTAATATTTGATAGCACACTTGTGGAGATGATAGTGGTCAACAATGGATAATGGTAGAGTGGTACACTCTTTTGATGGCTTAAAAGTGATATAGAGAGGATAAAGTAGTTAAGAATGCTTTTATGGCTTCAAGGACAATGCAATGATGAATGAAAAAGCAGTACAGAAAATAAACTTGATATGACTTCAACAAAAGACAATGTAATCACTTTTCTTTGACAATTCACCCCCACCCCCCTTTTATGCAAGGTAAAGAGATGGAAGGAAAGCACACAGTTCTCAGGAATGCAATCAAATATAATTCAGTTCCCCCCTAGCAAGCTTAGAGGAAAACAAGTAGGAGTTTTAAACACAGGCAATATACTTTGATGTGGTATGCAAAGAAGTGAAAAATATGCTAAAATGATTTTTAATTCCCTCTAGAGGTTCAGGGTGGGTCACAGCTACTTTGTATTAGTTCAGGATCACTTTAGCAATGCTCTATGAATGATTGTCAGGTTGCAAATGAATTTCAGCAAAGGAAAGCAAGGACAAATATTTTTACACATGGCTGAAATTAAGCAAAATGTCAAATCGCAGCAATTTAGTTGCGTGCATCGAGTGCAATTAAGGAGGGAGTGTGAGGAGTAGCAAGTCGGTTTAGAGCTTGTTGGAAAGCTTAGAATCTAATCTCGCTTTTATCACAAACGGTTCCGGGGATACGGCCGATTTAGTAAAGGTAGTTTTTCGGATTTGAAATTTGAAATCTCAGAATGACAGTTGACAGTTTTCAGGTTTAAAGATGACAGAATGACACGATTCTAGGAGGCAGTTCTAAATAGGTTAAAATAGTTTGGATTAGATTATTTTAAACTAAGAGATTGAGTTTTGCACAGTTCTGGCGGTACTCACACTATATTTTGGACAGGAATGCGACTTCGCCACGGATCGGGTCAGGATTGGACTGCGGTTCCCTCGCCACGGACGGTCTCTGCCTGGTTCTGCTCACTGGATAATTCTACCTTTTGGGTCAGCTCTGCTAGCGGCACTGCACAGCGGTCTGGATCTCTGGTTCTGACAAAAGTTCTCGGCACTGCACGGCAGTCTGGTCTCTGGTTCTGACAAAAGTTCTTGGCAAAAATTCAAACAGCTCGCCCGGCTGTTCAATAGTTTGCAAATGATTTGGAGATCTGCTGAAAAAGGATTCAGCTTGTGGATTCAGGCCTCTCTGCTACAAATTCTGGAGTTAATTTCTGGTCTCTGGAGATTGATGGATTTGAAGTCTGGATCTCTGGATGTGAAGTCTGAAGTCAAAATGCTCCGCAGAAAGTGAAAAAGAAAAAAAGTCATATCTGGCTTCCAGTGGCTCTTTTTATGTGTTTCGAAAGTGGGTGGGTCGGCTAATTCTGCATGCCCAACCCTCTCAACTTATCATTGGCCAGTTCCTCCTCTCTTCCTTGATTGGGGGAACTGGGTTGTGAGTGAGAGTGATGAGGTAGGTTTATGGTCAGAGGATCCTCCCGTAGTCAAATTGCACACAGATCTATTTCTGATCCAAATACATATTTATCTATGTACCATTTTTCTAAAATTATACGTCCAGTTAACACATTTTCTGTAGCACCAAACCATCCGATCCCTGTCTTTGTAAGATGCCGTGTCCACTTATGACAGAATTCTGCCCTTTTCATCCAGATCACGACCTCTAAACCTTTCCAGATTTTACACAAATGTGCACCAGGGATATGGGTTTCAGATGATAAAGTGTCAGATTTTTAACATGCATACATTTGGAGTAACAACCTTTTTTCCGCTACTATCCCCAAGAACATACCACAGGGTCCTAACACCTCTTAAAATGTGCACAGAAAAATCACAAGAATGATGATGTTATTTATATAATTTTTACAAGTCCGCACTATGAATTATCCATCTTTTTAAAATCATGCTCTGGCCCCAAAGGGGTGTGGTTTTCCAAAGCACATGGTGGAATTTCTGGTTTATCCACTTCGCCCAAGCTCAGCTTGCTCACAGATGCAGTGCCCCTCCCACTTCTACTTCCAAGAGGAAGCCATTTTACGACCCCCCCAATATAACATTTGCCTGAGTCCAGGACAGGGCTTTGTTCAATTTCCTGCAGTCTGCAGGTACCACTACCCTAATTCAATCAGAGAGGTGTCATCTCCTTTTGGCAGGGCCAGCAGGATGCAGCCAGGCCTGGGAACACAGCTGCTGAATTCCCTCTCCTGTCGGGGGTAGTTGCCAGGCAGAATCCAGTTTCATTAAGCCAGGCTTCAGCTAAATGTCACTTTTGGTCCCAGTTTTTCTTCATTCAAATCAAACTCACAATTTTTACACATGCAGCTAGAATGCTGATTCTAAGTTCAAAACTATGACATTAAACAGTTGCAAACTATGTGACACTCAAAAGTCGGTCACTCATTTAATTTAAACATTTTGATTTTAATGGTTTTAATTCCAATTTCAGTTAAGCTGCTGACATGCACAGCTCAGCCAGTTTTGTTATAAACATTGTTTTGGGCTCTTCATCTTTCCAGATTTTGTATGCACACAAAACTTCATTCGGCCAGATGTCTGCTGGTGTTCAGTAAGATTTTTGAATATCCTGCAATGTTTGAAATAGGCATTTTGAGCCTGCATTCAGGGAAACAACGGTGATTTTAAAGCGCTTTTTTAGAAAAACGGCACTGCTGTTTTTCCTTTGGCACACATTTCACTCATGGCACTCCTGGCCCATCATGCTTGCACTGGTGGGTGGCAGGTTAGGCAACCATTTTGGTGTGCGCACAAACTGTGCGGTTTTCCCGGATTCTGGCGCAACTGTGGGCTTTTCCGCCATCTTGGATTTTCTAAGCCCACAGCACCAAATGTTGCAGCTTAATAGTCCAAACGTGGGTCAGGATACCCAACAAGCGACATACAATTCTATATTGTCACTCCTCGTGATGTCAATACAAATGCACATTAGGGGACCCAACATATCTTTTAACACCCAGGGCCTCACAAATCCAAGTACCAGCCCTGTCCAGAGTGATTTCAGATAATCAATGTTGCCCACTGTGGCCAACCAGATGACCATCACTGCACCCTGATTCCTAGGCACTGAGCTTGGCAGAAGGTAAGAAAGCATAGTCTGCAGAAATCAAGCTGACAGAAAACTGACCCCTCTGTCCTGGTTTAGGATTCCCTGGTGTTCCGCAATTCCAGTCCAGAGTTACCTCACACAAAGAGAATCCAATTCCACGGGTGGGATAAAGAAAAAGGCACAGAAAGGCTTTACTTTGAGGCTCACTACATCCAGAAAGGGGCTCTCAGTACTATTGCTCAATTCTGCCTGTCACAGGCTCGCCCTGCCCAGCCTAACCAATTCATGTCTCCTCTTAAAACCCTGCCCCTGCATGGTTATCTATCGCAGAGGTACTATATCCAACCAAGAAAACCATTGCCAGCGCTGCACCATATCAAACAGCTTGCAAGTAATTTATTTCAAATGTTTCACAACTAAAATAATTCAGTACAGCAGTAGTTTGTGCCTATGATGAATTGCCACCTGGCAAGTGCAGGAAAGCCCTGTTTTTTAGTTTTTTGTTAAATGATAGAATGATACGGGTAATGCCATCTCTGAAAGCAAAATCTTCTAATCAGATTCCCCTTTCATAAGCTCCTTGCCATTAGCATAATGGGTACTTGTGCCTTGTGCCTTGCTGTATCAGTATCTGAATTCACAGCACCTGATCTACCAGTGGCACAGAGCAGGTTCAGAGGCCAAAGATGCCCTCTTGATAGCTGCAGTGACACCCACGTCTCTGCAGCACAGGGGCTACATTTAGAATATGTGCCCCTGTTCCAAAAACGACATAACTGTTAAGATGTTGTACTGGTGGCACATAAAACTGTAATTATAAGCCATAGAGGGGTCTGCACAGTTTTGGGAGGGTCCTGCCATCTTCATTCTCCCTGACTCTCTCTTTCCTGTCCCCGTTACTTCCTCCAGAGTGAATCACTTTGGGTGTGACATCAGAAGGGCAAAGTCAACTCAGTCTAAAGTCCTCCAGTTGTGAGATGAAGGCAGCGTTCCAACACAAAGACAAGCCTTGTCCCCTAATATCCCCGGGGATCATTGGGGTGATCTGCTGCTGGAACAGGATCTACCTCTCTGCCAGCCACAGCAATACCTCGGACCTCACACCATGTTGGAGGACCCCTGCAGTTGTGTACCAGCCTCCCTCATGTTTGGGAGCCCGAGAACAAGGACCCATGTTGTCCCTGAGTCCCTGGAGTGGGACTCATAGCAACCTAAGCAATTAACCTGCTGCTGGAGCAAGACCACCTCTACTCCAGCCACACTGGTTCCCAGGACCTCACTTTGTTGGAGGACCCCTTCAGTTGTGTGCTAGACTCCCCCGTGTTTGGGAGCATGAGAAAAGGATTCATCTTGTTGTTGAGCTCCTGGATTGGGACTCATGGCACCCTGAGAGCCAAGACAGCTGGGATCCTCGTCTTTTTTGCCATTGAAGTGATTGGAGAATGTTTCATTAACTGTTCAATACATTTGAACCAGCTGGACACAATATTGCTGCCTTTTGCTTGCTCCCTATCTTCGCACACCACCAAGAAGTGCACGGAACCACCAAGAACTGCAAATAAGTTATTGTTGCTGCTAACTGCCCCCTTGGTCAATTGTTGGGCCCTAGAGAATGGTTATGTCACTTTAAACCATTTTTGCTCACAAGTACTTATCCTTTTTCAGAAATGTGTTGCTTTTGCTTGCTCTTTACCCCGATTCAATACTCAGAGTGCTGCATCTACCATCTTTGCTTATTCAGTGTTCTTTCCTCGGGGGTGACTTTTGGCTAATGTTTTTGTAGTTCGTTATTATTTACATGGTGTGTTTAATTAAAGGATATATGTGTATAGCATCTTGATTGGACATAAAAATTGAATCTGTGTGCAGTACAACTCCATGTAACATAATATATTTATTTTGCTCATCAACAGGCATGCATGTTTAGACAATATCTCAGACCATTCATGGACCAAGTGAAGCCTTTGAAATATACAATAAGCCAATTAGATCCCTTTTCCATTTTCTGGCAGAGGACAATCTCTATAATATCATCTGAAACATTGGCTTAAGTATTTAAATGCCCTAAATGTCCACAAACGTATACTTCCCAGTTCCCATGGCATGGCTGAGAGTTGTAAGGGATGTTACCACAGTGTGTTGCCCCATATGGTTGAAAGGGAAGTTGACTCACGTCGCAAGTGATCTGCCTCCCATAACGAGGGAGAAACAGACAAATAACCACTCCAGTAGGTATCCTTATCCAAGCAATCATTAACCTAGCCAGCAGTTCCTAATTTAACACTAAAGGTAACATATTAGGCAACAAATTATCATATCATTGATTGACAGGAACACGGCCTTGAAAAAGTGCCCAGGCTCGAAACTCACGAAGGCTGCTCATTTAAATATAATGGCCTCATTATGCAATTAGGCAGGGGATTGATTTCAATGAAATGGCCTTGCTTGCGTAAATATGATCTAACAAATTAAATTAATAGACTACAGCTATGCAAACATCTGCCAAAACATGTTTCCTATTGACAAATAGCAGGAATAAATGTACACTTTAGTTGTAATATAGTGCCAATATGCAATTTGAATTCATGCATGCCAACATTATCCATTCCATTCAGGAGATAGACGTCAAGTTCTGGATTTAACTTTGCATTCTCAGACTTGTATTCCTGACTTTCTCCATTATTAATCCAGGATTCCAAGTCCAAAAATGCAAAGTTAAAAAAGGACTGGACTAGCGTCTCCCTAATGGAATGGATAATGTTGGCATGGATGCGAATTGAACATCATTAGGACAATTTTACTGAGCTGAGTACTACTGAGCAAGTTACTAACACATATACAAATCTACACTGAACTTCAAAATTGTAAATTGTGATTTTTCTTATCTCGAAATACCAACCAGGGTTGAAGAAAGTATAGCCGTCATCTTTTTTTATCGGAGACATTTTCTCAGCAGGGCTTATTGATGTGTTAATGGGGACCGCTGTAAGCTGGATGGGCAAGAAAGGGCCCACTAAACCAAGTTGATGGACTTTAGCAAAGTGGAAACTACAAAAAGGGCTTAAGGCTGTTACCAACCTGGTCACCCTGTGTGGACAGCCATTAACACCATTAGCAACCTGGCACACCATTCAGAGTGCTTATTGTGTTTTTTTAAATTTTTTTTAAAGCTTTCCTTTCTTGAAATGATTCTCACCAAGGAGCCGATATTTAAGAAAGGGAAAAAACCAAGTAAGCTCCATGGAAAAATGAAATGGCCACCCCAAACTCAGCATCTTTTCTCTTTCCTAGTCAGCCACAGAGAAGGAGGATACCGTTGAGTCCAGCAAAAAGGTAAGTGTTGTATTAGATCTTGGTGTCTAGGGAAGGGGGGCAGGTTGTCGCAAGGTGATTGAGTCAAAGTGGAGAGTTGTAAGCTGATGACGAGAGGCAAGGAGGGGAGGGTGTCTGAGCGACGGGGATTGCAATCTTGAGCTTGCTTGGAATGTAGGCCTTAATTTGAATTTATGTATGTACAGTGCAGTGCATCATTTTAAATAGAAATGATTGAAGAAATAGACAATAACAGAGAGCATAGGCTGTCCTAGAGTAAGGTGCCTTTTCATGAGAGTTTTTTTGGATTGATTGATTTATATCCGGGAATGAAGATTAACCAAGAACAGGGACTGGAGGACATTACAACAATGTTAGCATTGGGAGCCTGAAGCTTGTATTGACATATTTACAAATTACATAGTGTACCCTGAGGGCAGAATGTAGGAGAGGAGGCTTGGGCAGTTTGTTTGGAATGGAGTGCAGGGGCTTTTAGGTGTCTCCTTGCATTGCTAGTAGGTATTGCTTGAGCCTTGTTTTAAAGGATTCCACTGCAGAGATGGCTATGAGGGTCAGAGGGAGGGCATTCCAGTGAACTTGGGCAATTAGCGAAAAGGAGCAAAAGAGGGAGAAGGCTTAGGGGGCTAGGGAACTTATAGGCTGTGAAGAGAAGCGGAGCTGAGCGTTCGAGAGGGAGAGTGCAGTGAGATGCATTCAGCAAGGAAATGGTGGCAAGACTATGGATGGATTTACTGGTGAGTACCAGAAATGTAAAAAGAGATCGATTTTCCATGGACAGCCATCCAGCACCATGATGGTAGGTGAAGATAGGGGAGGGTCTGGATAGGTTGAAAAGGGTTTGTGGGGGACCACCAGGGGGCGCAGGCAGAATGGAAGCCTGAGCACCCAGCTCTACATAAGCCTCCGTCCATAGGCGAATTTCATATATTTACCCAGCCCGTATGAAGCTGAAATTTGCAACGGAGCAATAAGAAGGGGTCGAGACCACCAGACCCAAGTTTCGCCGGAAAGCGAGTCGTTTTACTAGTTAAACAACCATGTGGTGGAGAGGCCCCCCGCCTCACCCGAAAGAGCCTCCGGCGAAGAAGCGACACTTGACAAGAAGGGACGCGGAAGCCGCTCCAAACGCACTTCAAGCCGCGGAGCGTCCAGAAACACAGCAACGTGGCCGAGCCCCTGGGGGGGATCCCTGCTGGTTGTGACACCGACTCGGAATGCCAGGCGGCCTCTGCAAGTGCATATGCACCGTCCCGGAAGTTATAGCAGTGTAGCACCGGCTGACACAACCCCCGGGCGCACAGTTTCCTGCTGAGAGTCAGGAGAAGCAACGAGGGTAATGACAGACCCTGGGGGTGGGCCTCCTCCTTCCCTCTTTCTCTGACCCCCGAGTTCCTGAGACCAGAGCCCGGCATTGAAGGCTACGGGATGCGCCAGGAGGAAGCTACCACCTTGCCTTCACTCGGAGCGGGTCGGATTCGGTGAGCCTCTTCAGCTGTGCGGACCGCGCAGAGCAGTCCTTCACCTACCGGGTATCCGCGCAAGGTAAGGAGTGAGGGTGTGTGCTGCTAGGCCCCTCAAGACATAGCGCCAGCAGAGGATTAAGGACAATTCGAGGGTGCCCCCGCCCGCATTTGCACTCTTTCCTAGCTGCCAGTCTCCCTGGTCCTCGCCCAACATATAGAGTACGGAGGCCAGTAGTCAATGTGGAGATGTGTGTGCCAGTGGTGAAGCCATGGATTGTAGAATTCACGCAGAATACCAGAGGGTAGGCACGTCCACTGCCTAAGTCACCCACTTCTGCGCCGACAAGAAAGGGGCACGTTCCAGACGTCCATTCTGGGAGAGAGCTGCTGGGTCTCTCCATCCAGCGGGGCCAGGACTGGGCATATTGGATCCAACTTGGGGAGACAACAAGAAGCACCCCAGGGCAATATCTTTTGTACAATATTCATCCTGGCGGGATACTATTTGGGCATTAGTCAGTGTCCTGGACATGGTGCCGCTGGATCCTGTGGATCGAACCTAAATAATAACGGTATGGGAGCTACCCTTCAGTAAGTAAAAGGATCCGGGATGAACCAATCAAGCCATTAAGACAGAACGTCCGCCAAGCCAGGGCAACCTGAACTGTAGCTCCGCATGCAACCCGCCAAAGCTGGTACATCAGTGGAAAAGTTGTAAAAATACAGGAGAGTCCTTACACAAATGGCAGCCCCCACCTCCCAAGAAACTCTGCCAATAGCGGAGGGGACCAGGATATGTCTACCAAAGCAGACATACGCCTCCTCTTTGAAGAAATAAGAGCATTCAGAACGAACATGACCTCTGCGGTCAGCGTTCTACAGGACAAGGTACATCAAATTGAAGATAAAGTGGAGGCCCTGGAAAATTATCAACAGTCAGTGGACATTGTCGAGATGAAAAACGAAGGCCGATTCCAGGAATTGGAACAACAAAATCGGGATCTGGAGGTGAAAGTCGAGAATGCAGGGCGAACATACGGATACAGGGCCTCAAAGAACCTCCAGGAGAAACCCCAGCTTCCCTCGAAAGGAGAGTAAAAGACCTTATTGCAGCTATTCTCCCCACTCCGCTGATACCAGCACTGGAGTTTGAAAGAATACATAGAGCAGGAGGCCCCCCAGGAGGCCCAAGATCGATACTGGCAAGATGCTATCATTTTAAGCACAAAACCGAGATTCTCCAGAAAGCAAGGGAACTAGACACCATTGAGTTTGAGGACTCTAAAGTAAACATTTACCAGGATTTGTCGGCAGCTACTCTGGCAAAAAGAAGAAAGTGTCGCCCCCTCACGGCCTGGCTAAGAGACAAAGGGGTAAGGTACCGGTGGAATCATCCCTTTGCACTGGTCTTCACCTACGACAACGAAGAATACAGGGCCACCTCGGGGACAGAGGCAGAGGGAATTTTGAAAGGTCTGCAGATGAGTCCGGACCAAGAGGAAGGGCAGGAGACACCGTTGTCATCACAGGCAGAACGAGCGCCGACTGGCCCATGGTGTCAAAAAAGCAAATCCAGAGGCGGCAAAAAATTTAAGAGACTGAATACCCCGTGGTCCGGGGGCAGACGAAGCGAAAGATGACGTGGATCGATCTGCATCTCTGAAAAAACAAAGCCCGGGCTGGGCAATTATTACAGCAGGGTGGGTGTGGGATACACATGGCGGTTCTATAAAAGGGAACCAATGGAGTCGAACTTTGCATTTTTAAACAGCACAACAGCATGGCTGCGGAAGAACATCATGATAGATTCTAAACTAGCGATCAACAACGACATTGATGGTGGATAAAACGATCAAAGTGGGATCGCTGAACGTAAAAGGACTGAACTCACCGCAAAAAAGATCTATGCTGAGGTGGACATTTCATCAAGCCCACCTAGACATTTTGTTTGTCCAGGAAACGAAGTACAAACATTCCGGTGAGTTCGACATTAAGGGAAGCAATATAGGAGGGTCGATATGGGCCTCTGGACCCGAGAAAAAGGGAGGGGTGGGTATGTTGTATCGCTCCACTTTGGGTCTCCGAATCACACGTGTTCGGAGAGACCCTCATGGCGCATTCTTGATTGTACAAGGAGAGTAGGTCTCCACTGCAGTAACGTTGTGTTCGGCATATGCTCCAAATGTACGACAGCTATCCTATTGCAAAGAATTATTGGCAGTGTTGGAGGGTGAAAGAGTGGGCCCTCTTATTCTTGGGGGAGACCTCAATCAAATAACAGCTCCATTATTAGACTGGCGGTCTTTCCACCATGGCGCGCGTCCCCCACCTGACAACATACAGTTTCATACTTTAATCTCAGAGCACCACATTATAGATGCCTGGCGCACCATGCACCCCTACGAGAAAGCATACACTTTCTATTCGCATCCACACCAAACCTACACACGTATTGATTATGTACTACTAGATTCCGGCCTGGAACACCTGATCAAAGAAGCTGAGATTGCAATAATAGGCTGGTCAGATCACGATATGGTGGTTGTCGACCTGAGAATAGGGGGTCAACGGCCAATGGGGAGTCGATGGGTGTGCAATTATACATTGCTCAAGGACAAACTGTTTCGAGAAAGCTTAGACGATGAAATAAGGGACTTTTTCTTAAGGAACAACACTGATGAAATATCTAGTTGTACGTTCTGGGAAGCAGCAAAAGTCACCATAAGGGGACTTTTGATAGCGCAGGGTGCCTCAATGAAGAGACTAAAACTGATCGAAGAAACCCGGGTCACGAAATTAATTGACGAAAAAAAACAACTCTTGATAAATGGGCAAGGGGATCTCTCAGAGACAAGGGCAGAAATTAAAGCTCTCCGCCAAGATTTGAAGGACATATGGATAAGCAAAGCATTGGCCAGTCTCAGATTTGTTAAACAAAAGTATTTTGAAAGGGGGGACAAGGCCCACACACTGCTGGCAGCAAGACTCCGAAAGGAAAGAGCAGAAAGGGCCGTACTTAAGATTAGGTCATCCGCGAACACGATTTTAACAAACCCAGCAGAGATCACAGCACGGTTTGCTCAATTTTACGAACAACTCTATACCGCTGACACACAACCATCTCTCGAAAGCACTGCAGAGTTTATGTCGCAAATAATTTTCCCTCTGCCACCGGATGCGGATAGAGAGATAATGAATGGCCCAGTTACAGCGGAGGAGGTCGACCGCGCCATTGGCGCCTTGAAGGCAGGCTCAGCACCGGGTGTGGATGGCTTCACCCCTGCTTTTTATAAAAGGTTCAAGGGCGCTCTAACCCCATTCCTTACTATACTATTCAGTGGCATTATGGAGTCAGGCATTGCTCCTCCGTCGTTTACAGAGGCCAGAATAATAGTCATCCCTAAAGAGGGGAAAGATAGGTTGGAATGCGGCTCCTATCAGCCGATTTTGCTCCTTAACATCGACGCAAAGGTATTTGCCAGTGTTATGGCCAAACGTTTGAGCAGGGTCCTGCCCCAGCTGATCCACAGCGATCAGACAGGATTTGTGGTAAACCGCCAAGGAGCGGACAATGTTCGTAAAACGTTAGACCTCATGGCCCCCACCCTCACTCAAGAAATCGAACCCACGTTGGTCTCGATTGACGCTGAAAAGGCTTTCGACCGTGTGGAGTGGGGATTTATGACAACTGTTCTGGAAAAGGCGGGCTTGGGCCCGGGGTGGATCCAAGGGGCCAAGGCTTTATATAAAAATACCCGAGCAAAAGTAGTGGTGAATGGTTTTGCATCTCCAGATTTTGAATTGACCTGAGGGACGAGGCAGCGTTGCCCTCTCTCTCCCTTAGTGTATATCCTTGTCATGGAACCACTCACTCTAAATGTTAGGCGAAATCCCAACATTCATGGTTTTGTTAGGTATGGCACGGAGTACAAGCTTGCGTTGTTTGCAGATGACGTATTGGCATATATCACCTCACCAGACAGCTCCATACCACCTCTTCTCCATGAGATAGAAATATATGGGGCGCAATCTGGATTCAGCATTAATAAGCACAAGACAGTCATTCTTCCCCTTTATGAAATCAGCCCACTGGCCACAGCCACCCCCCAGACATGGGGCTTTCAAATGGCACATACAAACCTAAAATATTTAGGAAAAACGATCACTAAAAACCTTCAAAACTTGTTTCAAACAAACTACAAAACCCTATGGGCCACAATCCAAAAGGACCTGGGCAACTGGGGCAAACTCAAGTTGTCATGGGCTGGAAGACTGACAGCAATTAAAATGAATGTCCTGCTCCGTCTTCTCTTCCATTTCCAATCACTCCCGATCCTCCTCCCACGCACTTTCTTGAAGGAGATCAGAAACGCTTTGCTATCATTTCTTTGGGATAAAGGCAGACCCCGTATTGCATATACAACTCTAATTTTGCAAAAAGGATAAGGGAGGCCTGGCATACCCGGATATACCTTCCTACTATGCAGCAGCAGTGCTTCGTGTTTTGGTGGATCACATCAGAGAGTCAAAGAGCAAGCAGTGGGTGGCCCTGGAGAATGGTATTTTTACCCCTGTAACCATGGGCGAATGGCTCTGGGTCCCAGTGAAAGCTATACCACGCAGGGCGAGAGATCACCCCGTCCTATCGGCAATCTGGTCCCTATGGAACAAGAAAAACCCTGGCATGAAGAGAGTAACGACGTGGCCATCTCCACTAAGTTGCATCTGGGCCCCCCCAATCCAAGATGCCATAATAGATCCCCTTCGTTTTCAACCCCAATATGAGCAGGGCTTGGTTAGAGCAGGACAATTGTGGTGGGAGGGCTCCTTTCTGAACAAGGGAGAATTTGAGGAAATACAAACATTAACCATTGGGCCTCTTCCGTATCTTCAGTTAAAGGGCGTCTTTACAGACCGTAAATGGAAGGGTCAGTTACAACACCCTCCAAGGGCGTCGTATCAATCATGTACAAAGCACTTCTGGAGAGAGGACATCTTCCCGAGCCCAAGGTCAAAGCCAAATGGGACAAGGAACTAGGGTGGGTGGATAATCAGGAAGGATGGGATGCTATATATAGAGCAGTGTGGAAGTCATCAATAGCAATGCAATATAAAATGCACAACTGTAGAATATTAGTACAGTGGCACCTTACTCCCCACCGTATGGCTAAAATGTACCATGGTGTGGCCCCCTATTGCTGGCGCGGATGTGCACAAGTTTGCACATATTGGCATCAATGGTGGACTTGCTCGCATATTCAGCTGTTCTGGAAAGAAATCCTGGGGTGATTCATGAGATTGAGAGCATCCAAAGAGTCCTCGCTCCTCTTCTGGTTCTCTTTGGGGTAGAGGAAGAGGAGGAGAGATACACGCTCTTACCACACATGCTGAGGAATCTCTTGTTGGCTGCCCGTGTCTGTGTGACAATCAAATGGAAAGCGCCCTCCCTTCCAACTAAGGCAGAGTGGCTTCATAAAGCTAAAGAAATTTATGAAATGGAGAGCCTTACAGCTATTGTAAAGGAGACCAACACTTATATAGATCAACAGTGGATCCCGTTTCTCCAATTCTACAGACAGAATCAGACCACATAACATCAGGATCCCTCACCACGCACCATTATATGACATGTCAATGCTTATCATCAATCACGCAGCCGCATGCTGTCGTTGTCTAATTGCCTCCACTTCATGTAGTGTTACGACTGAAAAACTTTTTCTTTTTTGTGAACGGCCCCGAGTAGGGAAGGGGTGCGGGGTGGGAATGGGAAACTGCTCTTCTGTCCTCTTTACCTTTCTTCTCAGTATGTGCGTTTTCACAACTGTTCTTTCTCTGTCCTCCCTTTATTTCTCTGTCAAAACTAGAGGTAGGACGAGGGTTATTCTCCTAATACTTCTTTTCTTTACTATCTCTATTTTGAAAATTAGAAAATGTTCTTAACGTGACGGCATTGGTCATTATGTCAAGTTGGTGCTTTGTTTTTCTTTCATGGGCCCATTGGCCAATGTAACTCTTGATCACAATAAAAATATATTTAAAAAAAAAAAGAAAAGGGTTTGTGTCACAAAGTTAAGGACTTTGTTGAGAGGAGCAAAAGAGTAGAGGGGCGGACCAAGGGGTATGCTCATGCAGTGGTCTAGTTAGCTGAGCACAAGAGTAGAGATAAGGTGCCTGGTGTGTGAGGTGTGGGCAGATTTTTCTAATGTTCAGAAAGTTGAATCTGGCTGTGCTGCAAGTGGTCATGGTGACCTGGTAGAATGTCAGGTAGCTGTCAGACAGAACCCGAGGTTGCCAGTCATGGGAGATGAGGGCAGGGGGGGAAAGAGCATGGAGAGTGTAGAGTAGGGTTGGCATTGGAGGCTGGGTCAAAAATGACTTTCATGTTTGAAGAGTTTATCATGAAGCAGTGTCAAGCCACCCAATGGTGCAAGGCAGTTAGGCAGTTGGTTATCCATTCGGAGCAAAACAAAAGGGGTGATGGCTGGAAGGTTGAGAATACATCATAACCTCTGGCATTGCTCTGGGCAACCCTCCAGACCATCATTCTTCACCCGCCAAGCCATTGCAGAAGGGGAAAGACCATATGCAAATCCGACTTCGCTCCACCCCAAAAGTGGCAGTGCAGCCCGAACTGCCTGTCACATCCCTTCTGTAGGAGACAACAAGCATCCCCAAATATGTTTCAGCCTTGTTGGGCCTCATCAGTGATGATGCTGTAAAGGTCAGGCAATGGGCTAATCAATGCAAGCAGCACTTGAGAAGACAAGCCTTTTCATAGAAAACTTTAAAGTACGCTTCAGTGGTATTTGATAATTTGTCGAAGATAATGTGGTGTCCGCTGGCAAAGACAGAATACACTTTGGTTCCACAGTCTGGCATGTGACTACCTAATCACCAGCTAACACTTTATGCTCATCATTGTGGGTTTCTGCCCAGGTTTTGCAACCCCTGTCTGGAGGAGTCACGTTCTAGACTTTCACAATAATGAGGCTTTTTTTTAATTTTGAAGGTAGCACAAAATATTCCAGGATGGTTGTTTTGTAGCATCACAGGTTTTGCATTCATCAACCTATACAAATGGCTTCAGACATAGGAAAGGCTGAGTCAGCCCTATTGGTATTTGGTACTGCCATGTGGCATATGAAAACATATCTGTGTAACAAATGCTTTGAACTATCTTTCTGAACCATAGCAGCACTCAGATTTATCAATTCAACTTTGGTGATTGCACTTGATCAATATATTCCCCATAGAAAGGTGAGGATGCTACAGGAGTTGTGCCCTAGTGAATGCACAAACTATGTATGCCAGAGTGAACACAGAAAGCATTACAGGATTCATTGATCAGAGCAGAATATAATTGTCAACAACAATCGGTAAAAGGTTTTTAAACCTCAGAAATGAGTCACAAAATATATTGAGGCCTGTTATGTATAATTAATGAATAATGGTCACCTAGGTCTTTGTATCAGTCAGCCATTTGGAGGGGGCCTCCAAAGTGGGGGACCGGGGCACGTTCCCATTTGCCCTCTGATAAAGACGTCACTGGGACGCATAGGCACTTCTAAATAAGCAGGCATGGAGGGTGCTGATGTCACAAAATGGCGATCACTTTTTTAAATGAATTTTCTCTCTGAAAATTACAGTCTATGAAGCAGACAGCTCCACAGCTCTGAGCCATAGAGGGCAGCTGAGCGTGCTGTGGCTTGGTAAGCTTCTACCGCAGGGAGAATGGCATCTCCTCCAAGAGTATACACAAGTTGGCAGCTGCCTCTGTCTTTTGCCTCTAAGTACATTTGCTCTCTGTTGTTTGCTCTTTCCACAATCCATTGTTTAGTAAGCAAATCCGTAAATAGTTAAACGTGGTGACTAGACAAATCACATTATCATTGTAGGTAAATAAGGGTCTCACTTTCTTAGCCTTAGGGTGTTGCAAGACCATTACAACAGTTTTGGTATTTTTAATCTCTAACGTATGTTCACTACTAAAGTGTTCAGAGCTACTTCTTAACACTGACAGTTGTTTTTCAGATGAGAGCTATGGCATTCTTATAATAAAATACCAACTTTTATTTCATCGATGATTGGGGCATCACAATGGTCTCTAATACAGAAGACGGTGCTAAAGAAGGAAGTAGGAGGGATGACTGTAATCTATCATGCCTTTATCAATGTAAAATTATATAGACTGCTCTAACTCTTGACAAAGTCATGAAATGTCTAATCCAGCCACCCTGTATTGAATACGATGAGACTTTCAAGCAGTACTGATGATCTGATACCTAATGCAGCTGTAGGTGATAGACGTAGCCAAACGTTTGGGGTGATGGCAATCAAAATGATGTATGAGGATTGAGATTTATTTTGCAAAGGGATTCTGAATTCCAGAGATCTAGGGTGAGGTCAATGGAGGGAGCAGAGTTGGGGGTTGTTGCTGGTGTAGATGAAGGGAAGGGGTAGGCTAGATGCAGTTGGAGTGGGTGGGATGGGAGAGGGAGTGCTGGTCTGAGTGGTGTTTGGTAGATGAGTGAATAATGGTGATGCTGAGATGGTGGAAAATGAGCTAGGGGACTGGAGAAAGAGAGGGCTTGGACGGAGCACATAGGGGAGAGAGAGAGAGGTAAAGAAGAGTGTGAGGGGCATGATTGGCAGGGGCATGGTCTTCAAGGAGTGAATGGATGAGTGTGGGGGTCTACAGGGCCATAGGCCTACAACAAATACAATTTGAAAAATCACTGGTTCATAGGCAAGAAAGAAATGCAATTTGAAAAATCACAGGTTTCTGTGAAATGAACAAGGGCAATGTGCAACATTGCAGGGTCACTAGAGAGCAAGACATTCAATTTGAAAAACCACATGGTCCTAGTCAAAAAGAAATGCAATGTAAAATGTGCTGTTGTTAAATGCATTGGTGGAAGTTCTTACAGTAAATGTTCAGATTAAAAAATGGGACTCAAGTGGTATTTCTGCATTGATGGGAACATGAAAGAGGGATTCATTGGGAAAAATAAGTTGCCCTACGACCTACCAGACCCTAACAGAGTCAAACAGATCCCGCCCTTGTCTTTGTAGCTCTTTATTGTAGATGGCGAGTTTTGGGACTAATTTGTACATGGATCTAATGGATAAACAAGGGTTTGAAGCCAGACGGCTACAAAAACCGATACTGAGCCGGACCCCAGCAATGCCCCAGAGGTTTGAAGGAACAAGCACAGGTTGAAAGTGCATCAACTACCACCACAATCTCTACATGGGCTCAGTGTGTAGACATATCACAACAAAACACACGTCCTGCCTACACTCTAGTTGCAACACCTCAGAGATTGTGAGGTGGCAGTGACATCACCTATTAGAGAATCACAGCAACCAGTACCACCTCCAGCACCTGTGTGCCTTGCTGAGCACCATGTTCCCTCTTCTGTTTCCTCTAATCAACAGCCAATGACACCAACTGTGAGTCCACGGCACATACTTATGGTGTGGACTTTCTTTGTACAGGGTTGAGAACAACATCTTGCCACCTGTGCTCTTTGCAGAAAATGAGTGTCCTGCTGGAAGTCAGGGAACACATCTGGGCACATCATCATTTCTCTGACATATGAACCAATATCATGCACGAAAGTGGGACCGACATATGCCACAGTATACCCCCAGGTGTGTAGACCCTCAAGAAAATCCAAACAATAATGAGAGGTTCAGAATTGTAGAAAACACAAGTTTATTACAAAGTAACGACCAGGAGAGTCAGTCAGTCTCCTGAGACCGAAAACCTGAGAACACGCCATGTCCACATCAGACAGTAGTATTTAAAGAAACAAAACACACAATTAGAATACATTGGTATACAATTTAAACATTATTTGTAACTACATTCTAGCCATCCTAATAGTTCCTGCCTATATAAAACCTAAGTCATCAGAAATGGTCCTATTCTAAATGGTTAGTACATTACCCTATTCTGATTGGCTAGTAAAATAACAGGTTACCTTGTAGATGTGCAACTTACCCCAGATGGCCTACACATGCACAGCCAGTTGAAGAGGGACATCTGCCATCCTCAGAAGCCAGACACAAGGCCATTCTCCTCTCTGAGACAAGATAACTTTGAATCCCATGTTACTCCTCACACCTGCATCTCCCCCACGTTAAAGCTTTTCCTCGTTACCATTTCATACTTGTCTGGCTGTGCCAAGGACGAAGACCCTAATTCCATCGTGTGCACAGGTCCATTGGCAAATATTTCATGGAATGTGTACCAGTGGCCTAATTCTTTAGAATAATAGCTACTCCCACATTTGTGCTGCCAGCCACCAACTCGGCAGCCCAAAGCCTCTCTTGGATGCAGCAGAAACAAAACCTAATTCAACATGGCGTAGACACCAAAATAAAATGGCTGAACAGTCAGAGACCTACATCTTGCTACAATGGCTAATATTTGTGCTGCCAACTCACTCACTGCATACTTGGAAGTCCATGGACTCTCTAGAGTGATGCAGAAACCAAGCCTAATTCTATAAAATTGCAAAAAATGTATGTTTATAACGGTCCCTAAGCTAATATTTTCTCTTACATTTTGGATGTTGTACCCCCATATTAACGGGAGCTAAATAACACTCAGCAGAATTCTCACAATGCCAACCGTGTTGAACCTAAACTTGGGAAGTGCTTCAGTCCTAAGAAAAGTAGTGTGTACGCCAGGTTCATCAGCAGCACTCAAACACCAAGGGCCTCATTACGAGTTTGGAGGCAGCCATGGTGCTATTAGCACCATGTCTGACCCCAAACCGGGCTCCATTACCGGGTTGCCTCAAAGAGGAATAACCGGGTCATTCCAACATTGGAGGACCCGGTTATTCCTCCTTAAAGGAACCATTCCCCATTCCCATTGAGCCCCAAGAGGTCTCAATGGGAATGGGGAGGGAGGTAACAATGGGCACATTACAAATGGCCCTTTATTACCTCCCTCTTCCCCTCACGGGACCCGGAAAAGACATCTGGTTTTATCAGACGTCTGGTCCGGGTCCCGCAAAGGCAACCTCGTAATTGGCACTCACGTAATGAAGGGTGCCGATCCCATACCAGCACCCTTGATTACGTGAGCGCCAGGGTCATAATGAGGCCTCAAGTACTTTTAGGGGAACAAAGGGGCTCATTATAAGTTTGCCGGTCCAGGATTTAAGTGCCAGTAATAACATTTACATGCACTTTTCCAGACGAGCAAACTACAAGCTTGCCGGCAGGGTGGCCTAATTTTCCTCCATCCAAGAGCTAGAGGTGAGTCAGTCAGCCCACCGGCAAAAATATCCGGTAATACTGGCAAACCCCCCATGAGGACCTATGGATTCCATGGAATGGGAATGTACCTACCATTCCCAGCACCTGTAATCTGCCATTATTACTGGCAGATCAGGCTCTGGTAACTGTATTAACCATTTGGTGGTATCCGTGTGGATTAACTGCCAGGAAACCACCAAACTTGTAATCAGCCCCATTAATGTCTATGAACAGGCCAGTGTTTTCAGAGAGCTGATGACACATGCTGATGACAACTTGGAAATTCCGAGCTGGACTTACTTTTCAAGCATGGCCTTGTCTGGGTTATGTGATGCGGTAACACTTGCAATGAGAAGCCATTGGACAGGTCTGAAGATGGGAAAGTCCACTCCACTATGGATATGTGGACAAGCAGGCAAATAACTGTTTACAATGCTGTAACAGCACATTGGGCCTCATTACGACCCTGGCGGAACGGGTTAAACGGCGCCGTAAAAGACTGCGGCGCTGTTCAACCCGTTCCGCCACATTACAAGTTCCCCTCGCGGGACACGTTAAGCATGCCTGGGAAAACCAGGCGTGCATACCGGGTCCCGTGAGGGGAAGAGGGAGCAAACAACGGGCCATCTCGTAATGGCCCGTTGTTTACTCCCTCTCCCATTCCCATTCAGCCCTGTGGGGGCTGAAATGGGAATGGGGATGAACCGTGTCCATGTCCTCGAGTGAGGAATTACCGGGCCATCCGGACTCGGAATGGTCCGGTAAGTCCTCATTCCGAGGACACGGACACGGATGCGGTTTTGCCGCCAGCCATGCCGCAAATTGCGGCATGGCTACCGGCATAACTTGTAATGAGGGCCATTGGGTCCCTTTCTCTGATAGAGGGGTGCAAAAAAAGTTATCCAAGCAGCTGAATTCTGTCCACCAGCAAGGCACTTTGTGTATGCAAGATTTTAAAATAAGAACTACAAACTAGCAGACATCTGGGATTAAGTGGAGTGGTGGTGGTTAAATGGTAACTCCCTGGCAGTTAGCATGTCTATTTTTGGCAGCAGACAATGGCTCCAATGTCATTGCTGCATTAAGGTTCAGGGGCACACTGCATGTGCTATGATTTACGCATGTCCTCCATCTTGCAGTGACATGCTGTTGTCACTGATTGCTCCTGTGACTGTGATATGATTGCTGTGGCACACAAAGTCTGCACTCATTTCAGCCTGTCATACTGCTCCAGAAATGCTTTGAGTGTGTTATAGGTGCAGCAACAACTCCCACAACAACAGCTAAAAATATATGTTCCAACATGTTAGCAAACAATGCTATGACTGACTACAGCTACAATCACAGTTGAGCATCGAATGGAGTTTTCTTCACCTCTGCTCAGTGGTCGCTCATGCAAAACATCTGCTGTTTACTAAGGCCCTTTTAGAAAGTCTCACAGCATGTGACCGAACACTTTGTGTCACTGGGTGTGCTTTCATTGATCTACTTCAGGAGTCTGCCACCTGCGTGTCTCCAAATGTTTTGGGCTACAACTTCCATGATCCATCCCTCCCCATTGATTTGCTGGCTGGGGTTGATGGGAGCTATATTCCCACAAATCTGGAAAACCAAAGTTTGCAGACCCATGATCTACTTGCTTGGAAATTACCTGAACAGAAAAGCAGAACAACAATGGAACATGACAGCACAGACGAGTCAGACATTGTGCAACTAGTGAGAGAACTGCTGGTTTATCTGTTAGAATGTCCCACGTATATAACACTTAATAAACAACTTTGTGTCTCCTTTGATGCCATTCAGTGAGCTCATTTTAAGGATTAAATGGCTGCATTGGCTGCGGGCAGTTGGATGACACACACAGAAAACATATTTGGAATGTGCAAGAACGAGCCAACGGTAGGTACAACACTAAAACTGTGTAAACGGGGAACCATGTTTGTTTGAAATCATGTCAGTGAAATGAGAATTAGCGCACATTGTTCATGTATGCATCTTATAAAGTAACGGGGCACCGTTCCTAGACATATTCAGTGATTTCTTTTCTTCAACACCTCTCAGCCCTATGTGGTAATGGGGCATCTTTTATGGACCTGTTTTAGCCCTGTGAGGATACGGGGCACAGTGGTGACTCCAGGACAGAACAGTGCTTGTGAGCTACACAGGCATTAGCCCTGTGATGCAATGGTGCAATTTGGACAAGGGCTAATAATATTTGTGGCAGAAGATCAGGAAACTACAGTTCCCATGATCCCCGGCGGCAGTGTGCCTTCAGCTCGTACTACCAAGTCCTTGAAAGGAGCCGTACCTGCCTGTGCTCCTTGCTAATTGTCTTAAACTTTGAAAGCATGGGCAGGGTGCATAAGCGAGCAGCGGTGTAACCGCAGGCAGAGCAAAGAGGCTGGAGTGGTACCAGCCGGGGCGGTGAACTCTGGGTAAATTCCGAAGAGGACCATTTCTCCAATACGTAGGCCCGGGCTGCGGCAGTGATTGCTGGAAAAGAACAAAATACTGTCAATGCCTGCAGCAACTTGGTCGGGGGCGCCGTGTTGGCTCCCTGAACCAAAGATAAGTCGAATACTAAAACTGTGTAAACGTGGAACCATGTTTGTTTGTATTCATGTCAGTGAAATGTGAATTGGGGCACATTGTTCATGTATGTGAACTAGGTGATCTACGGCCCTTTAGGATGAGTAGCACTACCCTGGAGATGGATTGGGATGCAGACCTTACTTAAACATCAATAATCAAAACGACTCAGGTAGTTGGCAAAAAGGATAACTGTTTTAATATAAATTATCTAAAACAGGGAGTACAAACGACATGGACAGACCTCACAGCGCAAATTCTCTCAATGCATTAAAAAAAGGAATATTTTATAGCAAAAAATTGTCATTGGTGATGTTAACCTAAGTATTACAAATGTCATCCTACGTGGCAAACTATAAAAACCTATTGGAGAAAGTGATTGGGTCTAAGGGAATGTCTATGTATCTGTTCTATAAAAGTATGGGACAGTGAATTAAAGTAATTGGTTTCTTAACATCAAGTGAGGTAACTTAGCCATCCCTTTAAAATGGCCACTATGAATATCACTGAATACATGACGTCCCATTGGCTACACAAACTATGGGACCCTTAATTAAGTGGTCCCCTACAATTGGTTGGCACTCTAACCTTTGTCTGTACTTTTCGCTTATGTCTAGCAGCATGCAGATTGGACCTCCAGTTGCTGGTGTGCTCGTCTAAAGCAGAGTTTCACACAAATTAGCATATCCTTCTATGACACCTCAGTGGTCTGCTGGCAATTAGGCTTTTAACTTGGGAGTGTTCTTAGCTCTGGAGGATTTAGGGGAGTGAAGGCATGCTCTGCCCTCATGCGTAGGTGTGATAGTCCTGTTCGTTCAACTTCATCTGTCCACGTGACTGTACGCCATGATTTCAAGCCTTTAGTGTATTAAAATAGTACTTTCTAGTAGACCTCTGACGTCTTCCTTGTGTTGTTCATGCCTTCTGGACAGGAGCTTGTTCTTTCACACAATTTAGTATCCAATGTCAGCCAGATAAGACCTTGGCTTCTTGGCATGGCTTCATGGCTCATCCAAACTCGCCTTTCTGAGATTCTCTTT
This sequence comes from Ambystoma mexicanum, assembly GCF_040938575.1. NCBI lineage: Eukaryota > Metazoa > Chordata > Amphibia > Caudata > Ambystomatidae > Ambystoma > Ambystoma mexicanum. The sequence continues at coordinate 285,302,599 of NC_090932.1, read as the reverse complement.
TAATTAATTTGTTTTCTTACTGCGACACACTGGGAATGATGCCTTCCTTTTTTAGTACAGCTCTGCTATAACACGTAGTGGAAACATCCATCTTTTACTCACATATGCATTGATGTATATTTTGCCGCATGCCGCAATCTATTCACAATAAAGCTTGCCTCAAGAATACTCTGTCTACTTTCGTTTCTCTAGATCTCTACAAGTGTAAAACAGCTTGATATCTTTATCATTTCTATGGCATAAGCTTCTTCACCTTGGTCCCAGGATGTTGCTTATCCTTGATACCTTCTTGATGCCTTATAGAATATCTTCATTCTCTTGTCTCTGCATCTCTTCTATGTACGTCAGCTCGACTCTGCATGACGTCACAATTCGTCTTGGTCATTCATTTGCTCTGCTTCTTCAAGGATTTAATTCAAATGGCCATCGTATTTTCTCGAATGCAGGTATGGTTTTCTCAATGGGAACCTTGCTTCCAGGATTCTCTTTGGTATCAGTATTCTTACTGGTACCGCACGTGTCTCACACTCTGGCTCCCAACATATAGACAATATGGGTGACGTGATTGAGGTCTGGGTACTTGGCTCCTTCTCTACATATGCATCCTGTGGTGTTATTGGAATAGTAGAATGTTTGATGTTGAATGCAGTGTCAGGGTTCCAGCTTAGGTCAGTTGAGCCTGGGTTATGGGACACAGTAGTTCTGTACTTACTATCTTGTTGTAACTGGTAATAAAACTTATGTAAGAAGCTACAGAAGACTACAGAGTTACATTATTTCACTAACCCTGACACTGCATTCAAGAACAAACATTCCACTACCTCACATCAGCATTCCATCCACACAGAACAAGTACTTCACAACACATCTCCCTCCTTTCCAATAACACCACAAACACATCAAGCACTTCATAACATGAACAAACATATCAAGGCACAGAATTCAAGTGTACCTGCATAGCTTTCTGGGTAATCATACCCACTTTACCCAGGATTGCCTAAAAGTGAACAGGAATGGTGATTCATGTATGAGAACCATCAAAATGACCTTACAAAGAGCACATGAAAAAAGAGGAGGAATTAGCAGACAATTACACAGTCCTCCATGCCATAGTCCCCCCACCAAACTCTTCACGGGCCGGGTCATTGCCTCAAATGAAGGATCACAATCCCCTACTCCACTGCAAACTAAGCTGGCCTCTATCAGGCACACGTTACCCCCATGCCCAACACTTAGACTTGGAAAAAGAACAGAGGCCCAATCTGCCTCCTCATGAGACAATCAGCCGCGTCTCCAATTGAATGGACAGTGACGTGGCACTACTACAAACACAACACCAGCACAACAGTGCCAGTCCCCACTGGCACCAAAAGCCAGGGTACACCAACTAGAGCCCCCACTACCAGTGTAGGACACCGACCGAGGGAGCACACCTCTAACCACTTGTGACCTTTAGCACTGGTCGCACAGCTTGCCATATCCATTGCACCCGGGGTGGGCTTACCACCCCCAACCCCCAACATGGGACCCAATTGGGTCTGCCAGATCGCGAAAGCACCATGCAACACAACCATGCGCAGATGCCAAGGAAGAGATGACGCAACAGTCGCCACCTGCACATGCGCATTCATGCCAGCACGTACAGCTTTAATCAAGCTAACTTGCCGACATACCCCAGGAAGCCGAACGCAGAAAACCCCAATCAGGACCCATTTCCCGTGGGCCCCTGACCCCTTGGGCACCACAGATCCCAGATGCACCATGTAGCATAGACATGCACGGATGCCATTACTAAGCCGCAAGCAGTAATGAGCATGCGTGGGAAGATACGATGCACTAGCTGCCTCCCGCATATGCGCATGCACGCTAGCACGTACTGCTTTAAACAAGCGGACCAGGAGAACCACCACAGTAATCCAAACGCAGATCAGAAGGAGCTCCAGACTCCAGGTAAGCGTGTAGGAACTCGCAGGAGTCCCCACGCTCACAGCTTGCCAGGCATTGAGCATCCAAGTTCCCAACTTATTCTTAATCCACCCAATTGCACTGACCCCGAGCTAGCCATTACGGTCATGAGAGACCCATGGACCTGTGCCACACACTGGCGTGCATATAGCCCATGCACCCACAATGGAGGGCACCTAGCATGCCAGTCAGGCACCGAGAAACGCAGGATCTGCACTTACGCTTGAAAACAATTCACCAAGCACGGGCATCGTCCCACCAATTTCCACACTGAGCTCCCTTTTTTCCCCACGTGGAGCGGTACAAGAACACCAACAAATGAACAAGAAAGGCAGGACCACACACCAAGGCTAACCAAGAGCCACTGGTACAACAGAGAACACTTCTGGTCCCTAACTGGTACCCACCTGCTAGGCTCAAGCACGCTAAACCGGGCAGTAGACAAATCACCAAGTAGCATGCAAAACGTGCATATAGAGATTCCCACATGCCACCACGAGATTAGCCAACCAGCCAAATTACTTGGGGACCATGTCACCACCCCTTGTCCAGGCATGGCACCACTAAGAGGCACCACCACAATGAGTCAGAATAGACTCCCCACCACACATACTCTAAGAACTTCTCATGGGGCCTCATTAGGACCCTGGCGGAGAGGGTGTTACGCCAGCGTAGTGCATGGCGTACCTCTCCGCCATACTACGAGTTCCCGTAGCGCCATGGCGGCCTTTTCCGCCTGGTTTTACCAGGCGGAGAAAACCATGGCGCTACGGGACCTCGTTGTTAATTACGCCACCGTATTTTACGGTGGCGTAATTAACTCCTTCCCCACTCCCATTATACCCTATGGGGCAAAAATGGGAATGGGGAAGGGCAGAATGGGGATTGGGGATTTACCGCTCCGCCGAGGTCGGAATGGGGCGGTAAATCCGCCAACCCCCATGGCGCTATCGGCGGCTTTCCGCCATGCTTCGCGGTGCATTTAGCACCGCGAAGTCCGCCTGGGTCCTAATGAGGCCCATTGTCTTTTACAGGGCCCAACAAGAGCCACTGTATATACAGGACCACCCATATGAAACCAGAACCCCATAGGGGGCGCCAGACCAAACAAACATGGGTAAGGATCACCAAGACCCTAAACATAATCGAATTCCATTTGGCCTATGGATCTCTAGCTAATCTTCTGCCTCTTCCCTCTCTCCCTATTTCTGTTTCCTTCCCATCCCTCAACATAATGGGGACAATACGTATGTATGTGTATATGTGTAAATGCTTAATAAATTGACTTACACCACTCTCCACTCCACACCATGCACTATGCAAAAATGTAATGTATATCATGTCACCCCAATAATACACCAAAGACCAATTGTCACTAAACATGATTTTGAATATGTATCAGCCTTGAGAAGGAACTATGGGTTGAAACACGTGTCGGCTGACCACATGGGGCATTAAGAACCCCCTTTTTACCCACCACGGGTGTCTATAACTCAAGAAAATAAACAAACCATACTACAAACCAGCACCTAAAACGCAAAACTGTGTGGAAAATATATTATTTCATATATTCAACAAAGACAAGGGGCCTCATTATGAGGTAGGTGGTAAGGGATTACAGGCACCGGTAAGGACACCGGTGCCGGTAATCCCTTACCACCCTATTCCGAGGTCCCTTAGCGGGTCCCTTCCAAAACTCCTGGTTTTACCAGGCGTTATGGAAGGGACTCGTTAAGGGTCTTCAGAGCTAATAACGGTACCGCAAATTGTGGTACCGTTATTAGTTCCATCCCTGTTCCCATTGAGCCCTATGGGGGCTCGAATGGGAATGGGGAATGGTTCCCGGAATGGGGACTTACCGGGTCCTCCAAGGTTGGAATGACCCGGTAAGTTCATATTTCGGGAACCCGGACCCGGAATACAGTAAGGGGGTAGCCATGGTGCTAAAAGCACCATGGCTACCTCCTACCTCGTAATGAGGTCCAAGGTATCCAGTTTTCCTTCAACTCTCTACCAAACAATCTAGGTGCGGGCTACACCTCAACTGTAACCTGTGATCTTGCCGCAACACTAGCAACTAAGGAACCTCACTACCATAGCTCAGCGAGGTTGGTCCCATCCTAGAGCCCTTGCTACCCCCTCTTATCTGTAACACTAGGGAACCACCACTGCTCCAGCTCTTTGAATTATACCAAAGAAACAAAGAACCAATACCCAAGATGGCAGAATACCTAATGTCAAGAAACAAAGATATCAGAGCATTGCTTGCCCCAAGGGGATCCACAGACAATGCGTTCAGAGACTCAACCCCACGAAAGGGTCTCAAACTGAAGTTTATGAGACTAGAAATGCTCTCAAGAAAAGAAATTAACAAGTTTCGGGAGAAAACCACAATGCAAGAGTATGATGAACAAAAGAAAATACCAATAGGTCTAAGAATACTCATTTATCCAGACTTTGATGACCCTCTTCACTCAGATGTAGCTGACAACTGGGAAACCAACCTTATACAGGGCTCAACTATAATGACAGAACTGCTAATAAATCATGCCAAATGAAAACATGCACTAGTTGTTACTCTCATTGAAGAACTAAAGAAAGAAATTGAAGATTACGATGCACCGAAATCAACCAATGAGAAAAACAATTCAAAACTATGTACAAAATCTTCAGAGTCCACCAGGATGTGAAGTCAAAATGAGGAAACTACATAAATTCTTTAGAGATGACAAAGATTACAGAGAAGATAGGGTCTTCACGTATCAAGCAAAATATGACTAGAACAAACCGAAATCAAAGGAAAGTACCCCAAACAGCTCACCTGGAAGCTCAGAAATAGACAGCGACCAGGAAGAAGTGGCTGGAACAAGCGAAAAAGCAACAGATGAACAACCCACTAAGCTCTCTTTTGTATAGCAAATAAAAAGACACAAGAAAGCAAATCGCACCAAACCACAAACAAAGAAAACGGTACGATTTGCGGTACCACTAATGGATACAAGAACCCAACTAGAAGAGAGAGAGGTGGAAGACCTAGCATTAAAACGCAAGAGAACTAGAGGAAGAAATCGAACAAAGACAAACAAGATCACAGTCTCAAACGATTATGGGACAGGGGAACAACAAAATTTAGTCATGAACTTATCCAACAAAGAATTGACACCAGTTGAGATCGAAGTACTTAACAAAGGACTTTCTTTCTCATCTTCAAGCAACAACAACTATATAATATTCAAATTGACCTCTTCAAGTTCACTCGACGACTCAAGTTGACCAAATTCTTTGTCACAAAACCAAAAATATACAAACCACAAGAGGAAATACCAGAACTAAGTCCAGGCACAATAGGCGATTTAGAAGATATCCACTTACTAAGCACACTGGAAGAAGACACTATAAGTAGAAAAGACTGCATGAGAGAGCTTGGAATTGAAAATGTGGCAATGAACATCCCGGATCTCAAAAATAAAAATAAATGTACACCTCAACTCTTCGCTGAGAACTATATCGACACGTTTCAGCAGGCAGTCACCAATGACCTTCACAGACTGGAAGACCAGAGATACCACAAACAAGATAACAAAGCAAATCTCTCCAGGACTGAACTCAGCACCATAAAACAACTTCAAAGTGAAGAAAAAATCATAATAAAGGAGGCGGACAAAGGTGGGAACATTGTTGTTATGAACAAGGTGGACTATATCAGAATGGCGCAGAACCACCTAAAAATGCCAGGCAGCTACGAAAAACTTGTAACCAACCTACAAAAAAGAATCCTAACAGAACACAGAGAACTATTGAAACATTATCAAGTCAAAAGACTCATCACAGAGGAGGAACATGACTTCCAGATAATAGACTTTCCAATCATGCCCACCCTGCACTTCTTGCCAAAAAGTACACAAAGAATGTGACACAATCACCGAAGGACGACCAATCATGAGTGCAATAGGAGGCCTAACAGAAACACTTGCAAGATACTTTAACAATGTCACCCAACCACTGGTCACCAGGATACCAACATACCTCAGAGACTCCATGCATACCTTGGCCATACTCTCACAAATACAATGGGAGTCAAATTTTCTACTGGCAACACTAGATGTTGAGGCCTTATATACGGCCATTGACCACAAACTAGCTATTACCAGCATGGGGTATCTACTAACCAACGAGTCAGCATCACATTTGGAACAAGCAGAAATGACGAAGGAATTTCTCAAATTCTCAATGTCTAACGACATATTCGTCTTCAACGGCGAGTACTATAAGCAAACAAAGGGGATCGCAATGGGAGCAAGCTATGCTCCAGCATTGGCCAACTGCTTTATGCATGCATACGAACAGCAACATGCCATTTGAGAAACAAGATTCACGAACCTAATTATCCAATCGTCATGCTATATAGACGATGTCATACTCATATGGAGAAGGACACCAGAAGAACTAAAACAATATGTTCATTACCTTAACCAAAAAAGCTATGGAATAGAACTAACCAGTCACATGAGCACTGACCAAATCGATTTCTTGGACCTAATAATCACAATCAAAGAAAACAAAATCATTACAAGAAATTTCCGGAAACCAACAGAGGTCAAGACAGTCCTACATGCGAACAGTTGCCACAGGAAAAGTATAATTCAGAATATCCCACAAGGCGAATACATTAGGGCCAAAAGGAATTGCAAAACCCAGGAACTCTTTTAGGAAGAATTTGATTTTCTGGATAGAAGATTCAGGAACAGAGGCTACTCCAACAAAAACCTCACAGAAGCCAAACTAAAAACATCGGCTATACCAAGGGAAACATTATTGATCCCAAAAAGAAAAGCCATTTGTACAGAGACATCTATCAGATTTGTAACCAGATATAACATGGATAGCTACAAAATACAAAGAATACTAGCCAAACACTGGAACCTACTACTGATGGACGAGCACATTAGACCCTGCTTAAAACCATATCCAAGCCTGTCCTTTAGCAGAGCCCCGACATTGCGTAACATACTAAAACCAACATTCATATCACAGAAGAATATCACAGCAAAAGATTGGCTCAGTAAACAGACACCAATTGGATTCACTAAATGTGGCACATGCTCTATGTGCAAAAATGCAACACAAACCAAATGCGCAACTTTTAGAGGCTGTCCACCATTCAAAATCACTGAACACCTGAATTGTAAAAGCAAATATGTGATTTATGCCCTAATATGTGTATGCAATAAAATCTACATAGGGAGTACTATCTGAGAGGTCCGGATCAGAATAAGAGAACATTTGAACAATATCCATTCACAGGACCCACAATTGCCCCAGGCCAACCATTGGCAGAAAAACCACCAAATGGACAACAAGAGCCAAATACAATTCATCCGACTATGAACAGTGAAGATGGAAGCAAGAGGAGGAAACAGAATGCTCAAATTACGACAAGAAGAAGCAAGAATCATATGTCGCTATAGATGTGTGAAAAAATTGTCTGAACAGCGAACATGACTTCAATGTATTTCTATGATTTCTGTAAGAATATCCACCCCTCCTCGCACCAGCACTCCCCTACCCGACGGCAAACTAAGCTGACCCCTATCAGGAACACATTACCCCCATGCCCAACAATTAGACGGACCAACCACAGAGACCCAATCTGCCTCCTCATGAGACAATCAGCCGCGTCTCCAACTGATTGGACAGCAACGTGACACTACTACAAACACAACATCAGCACAACAGTGCCAGTCCCCAATGGCACCAAAACCCAGGTTACACCAACTAGAGCCCCCACTACGAGTGAAGGACACCATCCGAGGGAGCACACCTCTAACCACTTACGACCTTGAGCACTGATCGCACAGCTTGCCATATCCATTGCACCCGGGTTGGGCTTACCATCCGCAACCCCCAACATGGGATGCAATTGGGTCTGTGCCCACATGGGCATTACAGATCTCGAAAGCACCATGCAGCACAACCATGCACAGATGCCAATACTAGCCATCAACCACAATGCGCATGTGAAGGAAGAGACGACGCAACAGTCGCCTCATGCACATGCGCAATCATGCCAGCATGTACAGCTTTAATCAAGCTAACTTGCCAACATACCCCAGGAAGCAGAAAGCAGAAAACCCCAATCAGGACCCATTCCCTGTGGGCCCCCGCCCCCTTGGGCACCACGGATCCCAGAAGCACCATGTAGCATAGACATGCGCGGATGCCATTACTAAGCCGGAAGCTGTAATGAGCATGCGCGGGAAGATATGACGCACTAGTCGCCTCCCGTGCATGCACATGCATGCTAGCACGTACAGCTTTAAACAAGTGGACCAGGAGAACCATCGCAGTAAGCCGAACGTAGATCAGGAAGGAGCTCCAGACTCCAGGTAAGTGTGTACAAACTCGAAGGATTCCCCACGCTCACAGCTTGCCAGGCACTGAGCATCCAAGTTCCCAACTTATTCTTAATCCACCCAATTGCACTGACCCTGAGCTAGCCATTACGGTCATGAGAGACCCATGGACCCGTGGCACACACTGGCCTGCATTGAGCCCACACACCCACAATGGAGAGCACTTAGCACGCCAGTCAGGCACCTAGAAACGCAGGACTTGCACTTACGCTTGAAAACAATTCACCAAGCACGGGCATCCCCCCACCAATTTCCACACAGAGCCCCCTTTTTTTTCCCCACGTGGAACGGCACAAGAATGCCAACACATGAACAAGAAATGCAGGCCCACACACCAAGGCTAACCAAGAGCCACTTGTACAACACAGAGCACTTCTGGTCCCTAACTGGTACCCACCTTCTAGGCTCAAGCACGCTAAAGCGGGCATTAGGCAAATCACCAAGTAGGATGCAAAACATGTCTATAGAGATTCTCACACACCACCACAAGATTAGCCAACCAGCCAAACTACTTGGGAGCATATCACCACCCCTTGTCCAGGCATGGCATCACTAAGAGGCACCACCGCAATGAGTCAGAATAGACTCCCCACCACACATACTCTAGGAACTTCTTCTTGTCTTTTACAGGGCCCAACAAGAGCCACTGTATATACAGGACCACCCATATGAAACCAGAACCCCATAGGGGGCACCAGACTGAACAAACATATGGAAGGATCACCAAGACCCTACCCATAATCAAATTTCATTTGGCCTATGACTCTCTATCTAACCTTCTGCCTCTTCCCTCTCTTCCTCTTTCTGTTCCCTTCCCATCCCTCAACATAATGGGGACAATACGTATATATGTGTATATGTGTAATTGTTTAATAAATTGACTTACACCACTCTCCACTCCACACCATGCACTATGCACAAATGTAATGTATATCATGTCACCCCAATAATACACCAAACACCAATTGTCACCAAACATGATTTTGAATATGTATCAGCCTTGAGGAGGACCTACGGGTCGAAACACGTGTCGGCTGACCACATGAGGCATTAAGAACCCCCTTTTTACCCACCACGGGTGTCTATAACTCATGGAAATAAAGAAATAATGCTACAAACCAGCACCTAAAATGCAAAACTGTGTGGAAAATATATTATTTCATATATTCAACAGAGACGAGGTATCCAGGTTTCCTTCAACTCTCTACCAAACAAACGAGGTGTGGGATGCACCTCAACCGTAACCTGTGATCTTGCCGCAACACTAGCAACTAAGGAAAGTCACTACCAGAGCTCAGTGAGGTTGGTTCCACCCTAGAGCCAGCGCTACCCCCCTTCTAGATGTATATATTGGCGCATGCCGCAATCTATTCACTATACAGCTAGCCTCAAGAATACTTCATCTGCTTTTGTTTCTCTGCATCGCCACAAGTGTAAAACAGCCTGATATCTTCATAATTTCTATGGCATAAGCTTCTTCGCCTTGGTCCCAAGATGTCACTTATCCTTGATACCTTCTTGATGCCTTATAGAATATCTTCATTCTCTTGTCTCTGCATCTCTTCTATGTACGTCAGCCCGACTCTGCATGACGTCACAATTTGTCTTGGTCATTCATTTGCTCTGATTCTTCCAGGATTTCATTCAAATGGCCTTTGTATTTTCTTGTATGCAGGTATGGTTTTCTCAATGGGAACCTTGCTTCCATGATTCTCTTTGGTCTCAGTATTCTTACTGGTACCGCTCGTGTCTCACACTATGGCTCCAAACATATAGACAATATGGGTGAAGTGGTTGAGATGCGGGTACTTGGCTCCTTCTCTACATATGCATCCTGTGGTGTTATTGGAAAGGAGGGAGATGTGTTGTGAAGTACTTGTTCTGTGTGAATGTTATGCTGATGTGAGGTAGTGGAATGTTTGGTGTTGAATGCAGTGTCAGGGTTCCAGCTTAGGTCAGTTGAGCCTGGGTGATGGGACACAGTAGTTCTGTACTTACTATCTTGTTGTAACCTGTAATAAAACGTATGTAAGAAGCTACAGAAGACTACAGAGTTACATTATTTCACTAACCCTGACACTGCATTCAACACCAAACATTCCACTACCTCACATCAGCATTCCATCCTCACAGAACAAGTACTTTACAACACATCTCCCTCCTTTCCAATAACAACACAAACACATGAAGCACTTCATAACATGAACAAACATGTCAAGGCACATAATTCAAGTGTACCTGCATAGCTTTCTGGGTAATCATACCCACTTTAGCCAGGATTGCCAAAAAGTGATCAGGAATGGTGATTCATGTATGCGACGCATCAACATAACCTTACAAAGAGCTCATGAAAAAAGAGAAGGAGGAATTAGCAGACAAATACACAGTCCTCCATGCCATAGTCCCCCCCCCAAAACTCTTCATGGGGTGGGTTATTGCCTCAAATGAAGGATCACACAACTCATGAGTTCTCTCTGAGTCTACCAATGAAAAGATAGAGTCACATCCAAAGATGCACAATACCCATATGAGTGCCAAGTAGTACAGGACTCTGTTCAAGAAAGCCCCATTGACACATATAGAAACGAAAAGTACTATGATAACCACAGAATGCCCAGATTGCATCATAAACTGTGCGTTCATATTTTCAAGAAGCTGAAAGGATACCCATGGAAAGACGTGGTCACTCAAGGCACTCCTAAAAACATAGACAGCAAATTCAGTCTCTAGGACATTTCCCCAGATGATCCATCTATCTTTTTAAAAGTACAGGCTCCAACATAGATCCCCGAAGTCATCATCAACAACATTCCCATAACCCCTTCTCCAGCATCTCGTGCTGGACCTAGCTGAGAGAAGGCTCAAAGCCAAGAATCGAGATTCCAGGTATGAGATCGCGTGGCCCAAACACACATACTGAATGTGTATTACTTGGAAGTCTGATGTCATACACAAAGTGACTGATTCAGGGAGGTCACCATGTTCTTTTCAGGCTCAGGTCAACTATGCAAACAATATATGTAGCGTAATACCTCTCAATATTCGCCTTTCATGATCACATTGGTTCTCTCGATAGTATCTCACATAAGTGTGATGTGGAGAATAACATATCTATTTTATGTGAGCTCAGGTCCAGCCACCATCACTATATCATCACTCAAGCCCAGTATAAGTTTTGCGTCTTTCCAAAATTGAAGAGGATGTTGGGTGAAAAGCCCTGCATTGTCTGCCCCTCACATGCTCCCTCTCAAGGCCTCAAACAATCTACTCATTTTACTGGTGAGAAATATTTGTACAAATTACTCTTTTTACAATTTTGATTTTCCTTTTAGAATGCGACTCACAGACTGCTGGTTAGAGCTTGCGAAAGAATATGGCAAGATGTTCCATACTTACACATACAGAATCTGCCCTTCCCAGTGATCCTCACTTTCCGGCCCCATAGCAAAACCGTCATCAAAACTTCTATTGAGCTGAAGCAAGCCCTCTCTGACTTGCCTACCTTGCCATAGAATGCTGACTGCCAAGGCTTAAATCTTTCTGCTGGTCAGTGCCATCAGGGGTTCTTCGTGCTGTGGCACTGCGATGCCTTCCCTGAGCAGTGTGGTGGCCAGACTCTTGGCAAACAGAAACTGCCCGGTGGCTCACTCCTTTATCAAGGTGGCACTTCAAACAGAAAAAAAGCAATGCATTGTCATGGTAGAACCTCTGCTGCTCGCCCGTGCGGTGCTTACAATAGAAGGGGAGATTTCTAAATTCAATGTTACTGCTGAGTACGTTTTTAACACCGTTTTTGTCAAGACCTGATCTGATCCAATGGCACTGAGTGCTAATTGGGTGCCAGCAAGATCTACAACAACGAGCGGACCTTGCAGTGCATAAAGCTTGACTTCAGGCATTCCCCAGTGTTGGGACCTCAGAGGCTTGGCAGACAATGGAAGAGATTTCATAAGGAGAACAAGACTGTGACCCCCAAAGACCAGAACATCTGAATGCCTCCATTGAAGAACACCATCCTCTTCAAAATCCCATAATGAGTTATTGCACTGTACACTACTGTAGGATGTGTATCTTGCTTGTCTTTTCTCCTATTGGTAACTATTACATGTGTATTGTTACTGGTATAGCATGGAGATGATACTTAAAAGGTCTATAGTACGCTCTTCTGTGTTCTTGTATGCATGTTTATATGTTAGCATGTACAGTATTCTTAAAGCCTGAACCTAGCTGGGAAGCAACAAAATTGTATACGTTGGACACATACCCTAGGTGCAGGGGTTATTCCCCTAACAGCTGTGTATAGCCCTTTTAGTACAGGTTATCATTACTTTTCTAGTGCCTTTGGAAGGGGCTTTTCTATAAGCGGTACAGTACTGGTGTGTTTTTCCTATTGCAGCCCTTACAATTATGAGCATCTCATTAATTCTCTATTGGAAATGGTAGTTCTTGACTCTATATGGGAATACAGCACGGTCTGCTATGTCCCTCCCATTATACTCAATTGCAGCCATCCCCATGAAGACTGTCTCATTAGTTGTCTATAGGCATTGGACGATTTTAATACTGTTTGGGGATACAGTACTGTCTGCTGTTTTCTTTCCATTTCTGAGGGCCCATGACATTAATATGCTCTAAGTTTAATTCATTTAATGCCAACATCTCTGCCAGTGATGGATGTCATCTTGGTTGAGGCAACGGCCACAGAACGACACCACTGTGTGGGAAAATATCTCAAGGGCTAGAACATCGACCTGCATGTGATCTCAGCAATGGGATGTAGGTGCAAGGAGTCGATCATAATGATGAGACTGATGTTCAGAAGTCATAGGAATGCATGTCATATGAAAAAGGACTTTCGGGCGCCCACAAAAACAACTGCCTATATATAAAGGTCCAACATCTGCAGTGCTGCTCTGCACTCTGTTATGCAGAGGATGCACCCAGAATGGTGCTTGCAATAGTGGCATTTGCTCCTCTTACGTAGCAATGTGCACATGCTACTGAGGATGATGCAAAAGGGTCAGGGGACTGGCTGCTTAGCAACCGCTGCAACCTATTGCACTGCTGACAATGGACTTTCAGTATGAGCTTAGGGCCCTTTAGGAATGTGCATATTTAATGGATGGGATCACACAGAATAACTCCAAATCCAAATAAACGAACCAACTCAGGAAGATAGCAAAGTACTGTTTTAACAATTATCTAAAACAAGGGAGTTTACAAAGAACATCAAGATCTTTTCGCAAACAATAGCTTTCATACCTTTATACCCAAAATATATCAGAGGTGACGTCATACTACATGGCAATAATAAAAACCTACTAAGGGTTTGGGATTGGCTTAAGGAGAACATCTAAGTATACTTTCTTTAGGAACTAGGAGTCTGATTGGCTGCCCACTGTCAGGTGGACAACATATGACTGCCTCTAAAACATGTCACATTCAGAAACACTATATGCACAGTTTCTTATTGGTTTTCAAATTATAAAGTCTTTTGTTATATTGACTACTAAAATTGGTTGGGATGCTTGTGCCAGGTCTGGAACATTCGGTTCATTTAGCAGCACGTACACCCGGACCCAGGTGAAAGGAGATGGGGAAGGACACTATCTCCCCACCCGATTGGCCCAGCATCTCTCATCACCCACACCTTCAGTCAGGAAGATTCTCTTTGAACTTGGCCTTGCAAAGTATCCTTGTCTTCAGAATACATGGGAGAGAGAGCACTCACTATCGTGTTCTGGTTCTTCAAGTTCGAACTCTATTTTCATCCTTGGCTCACTTGACAGGTGACCACGATTGGGTCCATTTTGCAGGTTTTAAATGCTTTAAATGAATTCAACTTTGCACTCTTTTAGTTTCTTTTTTCACCTAAACAAGGGATGATTCATCCTTCACACATTTGCCCATTTTCAGAATAGATAGCTGATCTTGGCTGCTTCAGTCTTGACTCCAGGCCAGACACCTTGTCTTGCAGTTCCTGAATTCTATTTAGTCTTGCTGCAACACAGCTTTCCCTTCCTGCTTCATGGGTCCTGTCTTACTAAATTCATGATACCGATGTCCAGCTTAAATATAATGGTGTCTTCACCTGCACTCTATTCACTAAGAATAGCCAGCTTCTATGGTGACTTGGTCTACCCTGTGTTTCAGCATCTGTACATTTATTGAATGGTTAATTTGCTGCAGCACTTCGTGGACATGTAAAAGTCACTTGATTATTTACTTCATCATTAATTTGCTTAGAATCTATACATTCTCTTCAGTCAATATCTCGGGACATCGCATATACTTTTTTGTGATGTTATTAGCTTCTTTTATTTGATCTCTCCCATATTCCTTCAGGGAGTTCCTCCCTTAGATTGTCATCACTTTGGGGATACATTCGGTAGGGTTGTCTGAATGGGTAGCTTCTCTCGAACACATGCTGTGGTATTGGCACAACTGCTGGTGTCAAACACGGCACAATCACAGGTCTCCAGCATAAGGGAGGAAGGGGGGCAGGGTTTGCTGCAGAGGCATGCAGCCGCTCCTCTACAAGTATGCACCTTCAAATGGCACTTCCAGAGCTCTTGAGACTAATACCCCTCTATACCCTTAACAATCATCTCAGTGAGACCATGCTCTCCTTGGCATCCGGCATATCCCCAATATCGGTTTGAAACCCTTGCCACAGTTGCTCCCCATTGTACCTTAAAACCTACTCCCCTATCCAATGATTCTAAAGAAGAATAGAACTGGGGAACCAGTGGGCCTCATTATAATGTTGGCGGGTACGGTGTGAACGGTGCTGGTAAGGCACCGGCACTGTTCATACTGTAACGCCGAATTACGTTTTCTGCTCGTGGGTGCCTGACAGCCACTCAAGAATCTTTGGCGGGCTGTGCGGCACCCGCGAGCATAACTCGTAATTGCACCAGCACCATTATCAATGGTGCCGGTGCATCCATGCTCCCCACCCCCATTCTGCCCCATGGGGCAGAATGGGGATGGGGAGCCCGGCAATACCGCGAACCGCGAATGGGCAATTACTGGCCCATTCAACTCGTAATGGGCCGGTAATCGCCCATTCGCGGGTAGCCTTACCGGAACCGAGTTTGGCGGTATCTGTGCCTGTAGAACAGGTACGACTACCGCCAAGCTTGTAATGAGGCCCATTGTCTGACTACACTTTGCAAGTCATTAATATTGAGGATTAGTAGGTGTTCATTAGCATCTGCAAACCTTGGCTGGGTGTGTTCTTCTGCAAAATATTCAAACGCATGGTGACATCTCAATAGTATCAAGAATAGTATAAAAGTGTAATCTTGATGGGTCCAACAACAAGGCATTCCTGACCCTTTATTTTAGGACCACACAACTGTCTTTTGTGTATGTAAATTTCATGGGGAATCAAACCAAGCACATTAACAACAAAATACATGGATTATTGCAGATACTGCACTGTTAAACCAGGCCAGTTGTGCCCAGTCGCCCGCATCTCGCTTTAATCAAGCATATGTCTCTTGCATCCACCTTCGGCCAACCCCCCAGATGAATATGGAATAATTTCTTCATGTATCCCTTTATTTATATATTTACCTTTTTATACATCTGTGTTGGATAAATATTTGCAATTACAGAATCCAGAAAAAACTGTTAATTTCTTTACATTTTGCTTAATTGGGATGGGGGTCAGAAATTATATTGTTTTGCCGGCAGGCTGAAAGGAAATGGCGCACAGCCTATATGACCGCTGATAGAGCTGCCTTTTGCCTTGCCTTGTCAAAATATCAAAAGGCAATTTAACTGCTAAAAAATCTTTTCTTAGTGATAAAGACAAATGTGCTGTTAGGCTTAAAGAACTATTTGAGTTAGTCCAATCTCTTTCTACACCTACGAAATCTGGTGCCTCTATTGAATCTTCACAAGCTCTTTGTGACTCCCTCTCCTCTTTCTTTCATTCTAAAATTGATTCTATTCTCATGGATATCAGAGATAACTCTGCTGGGAGTGCCACTGTTCAGGCATCCTCTAAACTGACAGCCCCCAACGTCTCATGGTTATCCTTTCCTGTCTTCTCTGAGCAGGACATGTCTACAGCCCTTCATAGCCTTAAACCAGCCTCGCCTGCGGATGCCATACCGCTGTCTGTGCTCAAAGATATCTCTGGAGATCTGATTTCACATATTACTACGGCAGTGAATCTATCATTTCAAGAGGGGGTTATTCCTAGCACATTGAAGCATGCCCGTTTGCTACCTCTTTTGAAGAAGCCCTTCCTAGACCCTGGCATGCTTGCTAACTTCCGGCCCATTTATCTCCTCCCTCTCTGATAAAGGTATTGGAAGCTCTTGTGTCTCCCCTCCTGTATTCCTTCCTGAAAACTTCCAGGTTTTTTTAAACATTTCAACCCGACTTTCAGCCGGGCAGAGGAACCAAATCAATACTCAACTCTGTGCTAGACGATCTAACCCGCCTAGTTGATCAGGGTGGGGTGGGAGCGGTTCTCCTGCTGGACTTGTCAGCGGCGTTCGACACTATGGATCATTCCACTCTGATCTCACGTTTGTCGAGCACCGGCCTGGGCGGCCAAGTACTGAGCTAGTTTGCTGCCTACCTTGCTGATCGGTCTCAATCTGCTTTTTTGCCTCCATTCTGCTCACAATCTATCCCACTGTTTTGGGGAGTCCCACAGGGATCCGCCCTGTCGGCAAACGTGTTTAATATTTACATTCGCCCACTTCTGCTTCTTATTCTGTCACATGGGTTCCGCTTTTATTCTTACAGGGATGATACGCAGATTCTGGTTCGCCTTGATCTCTCTCGCCCTGAAACTGCCTCCCGGCTTAGAAGCTGTCTCGAGGATCTAGGCACCTGGATGGCTAATAACTCGCTAAAACTCAATGGCAGCAAGACTGAGCTTCTTGTGGTAGATACGACTAGTCCACTCTCCTTTGGCCTGTTTCTCTTGGCCCGTTCCCTCTGCCATCCCTCTCGGTGAGAAATTTGGGGATGAAGTTCTCAGCTTCCCTCTCTAAGGCAGAGCAGGTTGGCACATTTTGCAAATCTGGCCATTTCAAGTTGCGCACCCTGAGGAAGGTTCTCCCTTTTATTCCCTGTAATCTCCATGCCTCTATGGTAGCTGCACTTGTTCTTAGTACAGCCGATTATTGCATTTCACTGTACTATGGCCAACCACGTCAACTGATAAATCGCATCCAGTTGCCCCAGAATACGGCAGCTAGAGCAATTTTGATTAGATTTTTTTAACAAATCAGGTGAACACAAAAGAATGCGTGGGGCAATTAGCAGAAAAGGTACGTGTTGAAGCCTTTGCGAAATGCAAGAAGAGGGTTAGCCCTGCCCAGTTCCAAAGGAAGTAAACTCCATCCATAGACAAGACCCGCATTGAAAACCACTTCTCAACTCTTGTATTGTAGCGAGGGGAGGGACATGTAACAATGATAGTCCTGAGATCACAGGGATCTGGCTGACTGATATGGATGTATCTTGTGAGTGTTGTACTGGGGGCTAAACCATGATCACACTTAAAAGTTAAGTATAATGCATTACATTGAATACTTTGGTAAATTGACAGCCAATGTAAAAAATGCCTAAAGGTAGTGTGACAAATCTGGACAATTTGTCCCTTCTCCCCAGATGGAAACCCCCCACCCCCTTTAGAGGCTCAGGAGGTGAACCCACTAGGCAAGACCCTTCCTAGTGGTCTGGTCAAGTGGGACCTCACTGGGAGTGAATCCCCTATGAGGGTCAAGGATTCCCATTCCGATAAGGAACTCCCAGTCAAGAGTAAATTATCCACCTTCATGGGAATGGAAAGACTTTTGTTTACCCTGATTTGGATTCAAAGATTATTGACCTTTCTTTACTCTCTTTGGTTTCAAGTATTGCTAGATCTCACCTGAACACCACAGTCAAAGAAGAACAACACACCGCTTTTGCTTGTCATTACGTACATAAAACCATGAAGGATGTTGAAGAAGGAGGAGAGAATCCTATGAAAATACAAGTCTCTGCCATGAAGACATCCTAGAGGGGCGGTCCTACGCTAGGCCGTGGAGCCAGTGGTAGTGTGGAGAGCGAGCAAATTACTAGCCAGATGCTGGAAGAGACAAAGATGGAAAAGCAAACATCTCACCACCACACAGAAGCAGTCTTGGGCATGGGGCAACCAACGCCAAGACCAGAATACAGCAGAGAATCTGGATCTCTGAGCTCGACACAAGAACGGCATTAGCTGCCAAGCTGAACAGCAGAAGGGAAGTTGCTTTCAAAGAGTTAACATCGTGGAGAGGGGCAAACAGTGTGATTCGAGGCTGGGAAAACCATAGGGGTTATGGGGGCCAGATAAACCTGCATTAAGGCAAAATAAGCATATCAGAGGGCCAGGGTGCTTTGGAGAGCCCCAAGAAACCGAGTAACTTCGATATCGAAGGCTGGGAGAGCCACAAGGGTTTTGGGAGCCAGATAAACCTGAGTAGAGACAAAGCAAGCCTATCAGAGTACCAGAGTGCTTTGGGGAGCACTGAGAATCCAAAGGATATTTCCATGCCTGGCTGGAGAAGCAACAAGGGTTACGGAAGCCTGGAAAACCCAAACAAGCAAGCCTGATAGGGGGCCGGAGGACTTTGGAAAGTTCTAGAAACAAGATCTGAGGCTGGGAAAGCCACCCATGTTATTTGAGGCAGATAAACCCGAATAGCGATAAAGCATGCCTATCAGAGAGCAGAGGGCTTTGTAGAGCCTTGAGAACCTAAATACTTTTATTTCAGAGGTGGGAGAAGCCAACAGGGTTACGGTAGCCCAAGAAACGGCAAGAGGACTTTGGAGAAAGCCTTAGAAGTATAAAATATTGGAAAAACTTTATGGTAAAATCTTCGTTTGGAACAAAATCCAAAACTCAACAAACTTCCCTTTAAAACCTTCTCTTGGAAAGAGACCCAGAACTTGACAAACATTTCTTTTGCAACGAGATTCAAGACTTCACAAACCTTTAAAGCCTTACCTTTCCTGAGAAAAGGAAACCATACAAATCAAGACTTGATATTTGGCTTACAGAATATAAAGAGGGGATGAGAAATGTATTGCATGGAATTGATTAACTTTGCTGAACTTATAAACCATTCTTCCTGAGGAAAAGGAATACAAGTGTTGAGCCAGGCAGAAGCCTAAGACAGAGGCTATTGCTCTAGCCTCCCTCTTTTTGTTTGGTTTATTTGAGTGGTAGGGCCAGTTACTGCAATAGGATGTGGACTAAGAACGGTGTCTTTTGGGGCATTTTGACAAGCACCATTAGGTTTAGTTTCTTTGCAGGGACCTTCCTAAATAGCGGTAGGGTTAGATAGGTGTTTTATTTTGATTTTTAATAAACATCCTTGAAACATGGCAGTACTTAAAACAACTCCTTGTTCTGGTTTCCCACAGTAGAAAACGAAGAAGAGTTGGCCAATCCAAGGAGGAGACAAATGACCACATTCTGAACAGCTTGCAAGCATTTTCTGAGATATTCAAGAACCCCAGCATACAGTGTATAAGCCGAATTATTTTGCAAGTTAACCAGAGCACCCACCCATCAACATTTAATTTTCCTGAGAAAGTACAAAAAAGGTTGATCTCACTATATCATTCAATTTGGAATCCAAGCTCATATCATTCTCCCAAAGCACACTTGCGTTCTTTAACTTATTGAGGAATGGAGTAGGAAGATCGAAAAGCAGAGTTGAGGGGAGTGTTAAAGTGACAGGGTTCTTTCAGCAAATGTTTTGTTCCCAAAATAATTATTTCAATTTTTGGGGGAGTTCAGTTGGAGGTGATTTAGAAGCATCCAATGACACGTTTCTTTTGGACATAAATCCAGTTGAATGAAATTGTCTGTATGGCCAGGCACTCAGACAAATAACCGAATGTACAAGTGGTAGTGCATATCAAATGTGTGAAAATAGCAGCGGCTACAAGAAAGATCTCGCCAGAACTGGAATAGACCAAGAAAGGCACTAACCTAACTTCTTGGTTTCTACCATCAAGGGAAAACTCAACAAATCTGTTACCCAATCTGAGACCACCTACTATAGTTCTGAGGGAGGAGAGAAGAAAGCCATGGTCCACACTACTGCACGCCATTGAGAGGTCCAACATCACCA
Organism: Ambystoma mexicanum; assembly: GCF_040938575.1. Lineage (NCBI taxonomy): Eukaryota > Metazoa > Chordata > Amphibia > Caudata > Ambystomatidae > Ambystoma > Ambystoma mexicanum. Next base: position 285,282,078 of record NC_090932.1, on the reverse strand, counting down.
GAAGAGACACATGACCATCATCTGCATTGACAAAAATATAATCCCCAAACGATTCTTGGGTGGTTTCAGTTTCATATTTAGGACTAAAAACAGACTACAATGGATCAAAATATGATTGCTTTCTACCTAATTCTGCAACGGTTAAGTAACCCGTTTTTCCAAAGCTTTGATATCCAAGTAAGTCTTGACATGGGGTGATAACTGTTGAGCACACTAGGATCCAGGGATATCGTTTCCAAATGAAGAGCAATTAAGACAGTTTCCTGGCAAAGCACTGATCAAGTGAAAGACAATCTTTGCAGGGAGAACATCTGCCTTTGTCTCAGCAAGCTGTAAGCCCTTAAGCAGCCGGAGAACCTCTGCCATGTCCATGCAATGTTTTGTCGGGCTGATTTAAGTTGTAGTGAAAACATCGTGTTCATAAGCATACATGAATAATTTCACAATGTCCCTCCTTCCACACAAAAGTTATACATACCTACACACTGCCTGGTCAGATTTGCAGAATGAGAGGATTGCTTATCAGAATTAGTTAAGGTTGAGGGAAAATGAGTGCTAGCATTCCTAAAGTCAGACCGTCATTCAAAAATGGTTTATTTCAACAAGTTAATTAGGCCAACATAAACAAATAATACAGACAAATACAACTAATCATAAAATACACAAAATGAAACAATCATAGAATAGTGAAAGGATTAAAACATGACATCAAAAGTGCAGTGTGAACACCTTATAGAGTCAGAATTTCCCTTATAATCCCTATGCCAGCTACCAACAATTATGCTCCAAAGACCAACTATAATTAAACTCATTTGTTTGAAGCATGTACAAGGGAGTACCCTACATTGGGAACATGTTTTAGATGTACCAGGGACAAAGAAACCACTTCCATGGACGTGCATTGGACTTACACAAAACAACATATGTACATTGCCCACAGAACTTGAATTATAATATCAATTATATCACGATTTGAGTACCATTTTGCCATGATGCAAGCTAAAGGTAATTGATTAAACTGTAATTTGGTGATATAACTTCCCGCTAATGGATTTGACAGCAATGCCAAACATATGGATGATTGCCACTTTGCTGACAGTAACTTTGGTGTGCATGTACAAGCTGTGCTCAGAATCAATGTTTCAAGCATAGGCAAAGTCAATATGGAATAATACAATGGTTTGGCGCATGCCATCGGTAGGCATTGTAATTCTGCAACATATACAGAGGAGAAAGTCATGACTATTAAAAGGGGAAACCTGCATTAATGTAGTGTACCATGCCTTACACTGTACATTCGTGCACTGTAACTAAGCATGTTTTACTATAAAGGTTTGTTGGATACCTGTGGGCAAGGGCATGATATCGGTCTTCAAATGAAATGCAAAGCAAAAAATGAAAACAATGTCACCTCAATATTACATTTGAACACCTACTTCTATGGCATTGCATGGGGGCTTCATATTATGCATCAGTCTTTTCTTGTTTTATTTTACCCAGCAGTAAGACATACACAGCAGGAAAAACAGGCATATTATTAGGTACAACATAATCACTGTCCCCTGTGAACCACATGTCCCATAATCCTCAAAGGCTCCTCTCTCGGCCTATCAGATCAAATGCTTGCACTCAAAATGTTTCATGAACTCCAATATCGTCCCCCTACTGCTACTACTCCTCAGGACACTAAACGCGGCAGGACTAGTAGAAACATCATTGCATTCCAAATGGTCTCTGTTAGTGTCCTTCATGGAGGCCCTGCATAGGCGTCCAGTGATTGTTCTGCCAATGAATAAAATATCAAACGCAGGGTTAATATGGTGGGCTAATACTCACCTGGGTGGCAGCAATGTCATCTCTATTCTTCTTCATATATTACTAGGTGGAATCAATATTTTATGGCATGACACCAAAACTCCCTATTAGGCAAGTTCAACGCACAATGGGTTTACAATAGAAAGTGTGGAACACTTTGCCCCCAGACCAATCTGCTGCCCAGATGATGATCTCAAGACTTGGCCCAGTCCAAAAGGCTGAAGAAGTTATGCCTATCTAAGTGACCCCTAAAATAAGAAACATCTAGGCCAGCTAAGGACATAAGCCATCTAACCCAGCTACTCAGAGTTGGAGACGAGGCAATAAGAGGGGGAATCTGTCACAGTAGCTCTACAGAGCAGAGGTTCAAGTCTCCTAAAATCTCAAACATCACCTACAATGCTGGAAAATCCACAAACGCGGGGAAAACAATGACAGATGGCATTATCTGGTTCCTACAAGACATTTGAGAGCTGACACCCCCTGCATGGTAAAATGCCTCCCTACCAGATCTAAAGTGCAAACATCTGACGCACACTGTTCCAAACACATCAATACAAGTAGTCTAGCAGAAAGCTGCTGCAAAGATAAGTCATCATTTTACAGACAACCCTTAACCAAGGAGATAACCAAATTCACAGCCCAGAGACAAGAAAAATGTGGCTTGGGGGGATACCGGGGGCACAAAGTTATTATATCGAAAAAAAAGAAACAAATGAAATAATAACGAAGAAATACTGAAAAATAAATATATTGGGGTGGTGCTGGTAAGGGGTTAAAAAGTGTTGTGGGGGTGGTTCGGGGTGATGTTAAAAGCTGGGGAACAGGGGGTTTGTAACCCTTGGGGGAATCACCATTTGAATACGCCAGAGTAAGCAATAGATTAAAGGATGAGGTCCCAAAGCCCATCCATCCATCAGCGTCTGAAAAAAGAGAGCTATAAGGATGATGTAAATTCACAATTTTATAAGCTGATGAAGGGCAATTGAGGACAGAAAATGTACCACTTGCGCCACATCTGCATCAATGGGACCCAGAAACCATTTAACACAGTAATGAACATATGAGCCCCAAGCTGCCCTATACGTTTTGGTAGTGCTTGTGGTCCAAACCCCGTTATGAGTTCCACAGCTGCTTCGGAAACACCCCTTTGGGCACATCTACTCCTGACAACCCCCATGCCACCGCAGAAAAAGATTTGGCAAAATCAAGTGATAGTTCCCATTAAGAAAAATATCCCAGATCTTGGATTGGACTGCAGGAAAATCTTGGGTCAGCTGCACGGCAATCAGAAGCCAAGTCTAAACAGGCAAAAAGGGGGTGACCAGAAACATCCAGACCACAATAACCACAAAAGAAGGCAAAGTGCACAGGATGCATGTGTTGCATAAATGTGCAATGCATTCCTTGCTATCACAAAGGGATACAGCGAGGTTCTACAAAACTTGTTTAGCCTGGATATGAACAGAGTGTACTGCAAGAGACCTGGTGGTTATGAAGGGAGAAAACTCATCCTTTTAAACTCTAACTGCTGGTGTCCATCCAATGGCGAGAACACCAATCTGCCCCTAGATTGAAAGTCATTGAACAAATATACCCTATATACCTTGCTTCAGAATCTGAGGGATCATTCCCAAAAGGTTGCTGCTAGATCTGAAAGGCTGCATGATTGTGTACCCCATAATTTGATAATGTATGCAACAGCAGTAATGTTTTCTATCTACATACTTACCAAAAAGAGGGTGTAACCTTTCGTGAAAATTGGCACAGCAGATGAGCCTGCAAGAATCTTCAGACAATTGATGTCCAAAGCAACTCTTTGAATTGACAATGGACTTACAGAATAAACTGAACAGTACCTGGCACCCCAAATGTTTCTGCTTACATCTGATAAACAAAGTTGATGGTGGGTGGAAGGAAAACATTCCCTGACATTCTAGGCATCTAGGGTTGGCCATCTACCATTCTAACTCTGCCCACGCATCCACGGAAAGTGGAAATCATTTTAAATGATGTAGTTGAACTGGAGGACCCCAGCTCTTTAAGGCAAGGTAGCAATACCCTTAAGATGGATGGGGATGCAGAATTTATTCACACATCAATAATCAAAAAGACTCAAGTAGTTGGCAAAAAAGATAACTGTTTTAATATCAATTTTTTAAAACAGGGAGTACAACAGACATCAACAGATGTTGCAGCGCAAATTCTCTCAATGCATCTTAAAAAAAACATCCTTTTATAACAAGAATTTGTCATAGGTGCCGTTAACCTATGTACTTACTAACTTCATCCTACGTGGCAAACTACAAAAACCTAGTGGGAATTGCGATAGGGGCTCTGAGAACATCTAAGTGTATGTTCCATACTAATCTAAGAAAGTGGGAGAAAGTGATAGGCTTTGTGATGTCAACTTTGATGTCCTGGGTGTTAGTGTTAGCAGTGCACGGTGGCGCGAGTTATGGTTGCTTATGTTACCATAACTGCCGAGTTTCAGGGGTTTTTCGGTTTTACTTTGAACCATAACGTCCCTTTAACAAAGTTTTTTCACTGAATTTCATAGGTTTTTAGTAACGCAACTTAACCATAACGTCCGTTTAACAAAGTTTTTTTTACTGAATATATATATACATATATATATGTTGGTGTTTGCCGCAATCTGATTACTGTAAAAGCTAGCCTCAAGAATACTTCATTCGCTTGAGTTTCTTTGCATCTGTACACATGTAAAATGACTTGATATCTTCATCAGTTCTGTAGCATACGTTTCTTCACCTTCATCCCAAGATGTCACTTATACTTGATAGTTTCTTGATGCCTTATAGAATATCTTCATTCTCTTGTCTCTGCATTCTTTCATGTACGTCAATCTGGCACTGTGTGATGTCACCTTTCTTCTTTGCCATTCTTTTGCTCTGCTTCTTCTGGGATCTCATTTAAATTGCCATCATACTGTCTCGTATGCAGGTATGGTTTTCTCATTGGGAACCTTGCTTCCAGGATTCTTCTTGGTATCAGTATTCTCAATGGTACTGCACGTGTCTCACACTCTGGTTCCCAACATATGGGCAATATGGGTGAAGTGGTTGAGGTGGGGGTACTTAGCTCCTCCTCTACATAGTGTACTCTCTACTGCTCAAATCCTTAACTGCTGGGATGCCCTGTAATGAAGGGGGTGTGGAACATTACCATGTGGTAGCTAGTGAATTGTTTATTGGAGGGTCATACATGTTTCCCATGAATATGCATGATGACCAAGCGCAGTGAAGTCCACTTGAGAAAAATGATCACATTTTGGCTTCAAATGATACATTTTCCAGCACAATTTCAGTGAAGGTTTGGTAAAAAGCTGCACAGGTTCCAATCTCTTTTGATGAGTAACACATGAAAAAAACATATAGATGCAAGTCACCAACAGTACACAGGAACAACGTCCAATTCCTTTTCATGATGTTTTTGCCCATAACATGCCAGTAAAGAAAACATGTTCATGCTGTCTGTGCCCATACATGTCCATGTTGTCTGCACCAATATATGACAATATTCCCATATAACAAAATGCATATATTTGCTTTTCCCATAAAGCCATTAATGAGACTATATATAAGCATGACTATGCTGGTTCTGCTAATATATTCCAGAACCACCATGTAAGAACAAACTCCAGTTGGCTAACATGGGCACGTAAGAACCACCCTCATGCTGACTTTATTCTTGATGCCTGTAAAAACACCATTCTGCAGTAAGAAAACATGTCCAGAATGACTCCACCAGTGAAGGCCAGTATATCCATGTAAAGTCACTCATCATACTGACTTTCCCCTTAGATGTTAGTAAAAGATGCCATGCCATTGTAAGAAAACATGTCCAGGCTGGCTTGACCAATGTAGTTCAGTATGGTCCCATAAGAACACTCATTATGTTGGCTTCACCCTTGATGCCAAGTAAAAATACCATACAACAGTAAGAAAACATGTTCAGAATGGCTGCATCAGTGTAGGCCATTCCACAATTTATGTAATCATGCTGCCTTTACCCTTGATGCCACTAAACAGTAAAAAATAAATGGCATGTAGGCTAGTATGGCCACACAATAACACTCATGACGTTGGATTTAAACTTGCTGCACAGTAAAAATGGGCATGTCACAGTACGGAAACATTTCTGCATTTGCTGCACCAATGTAGGGAAGTACCTACATGTAAGAACACTCAAAATGTTGACTTTACTATTGATGTGAGCAAACGATTCCATGCCACATTAAGCAAATCTTTCCAGACTGGATCGACCAATGTAGGCCAGTATGGCCACATAAGAACACCCCTCATGCTGCTTTACCGTTGATGCCTGTAAAACACCATTCTGCAGTAAGAAAACATGTCCAGACTGGCTTCACCTGTGTAGTCCAGTATATCCATGTAAAATCATCCATCATACTGGTTATCTTTAGATGTTAGTAAACATGCCATGCCACAGTAAGAAACCAAGTCCAGACTCGCTGCAAGAATGTAGTACAGTATGGTCCTGTAAGAACACTAATTATGTTGGCTTCACCCTTGTTGACCAGCAGAAATACCATACCCCAGTAAGAAATTATGTTCAGACTGGCTGCATCAGCATAGGCCATTGTATAATTGTTAAAATTGTGCTTCCTTTGCCCTTGATGCCAGTAAAAAATGGTATACCACTGTAAGAAAATATGTTCAGGCTAGGTGCAACAATGTAGGCTAGTATGGCCACACAAGAACACTCATGACGTTGGATTTAAACATGATTCCCAGTACAAATGGACATGCCACAGTACGGAAACATTTCTGCATTTGCTGCACCAATGTAGGTAAGTACCTACATTTAAGAATACTCAAAAAACTGTCTTTAAAAAATTCCATGGCACAGTAAGAAAATATTTTCAGAATGGCTCCACCAATGTAAGCCACTATGGCCACATACGAACATTTATGATAGCTTTATCCTTCTTTCCCAGTAAACAATTCCTTGCAATTGTAAGAAAATATGTCCAGATTGGCGTCACAAATGTAGGTCAGTACAGCAACATAAACATTCTCATCATTGGCTTTAGCATTGATGCCAGAAGGAAATGCCATGTCACAGTTAAAAAAGAGGTCCACACTGACCTACAAATGTATGTCTATTCCTCGATGTAAGGACAACCTCTTGTTGGCTTTGCCAGTAAAAAATGCCATTCCACAGTAACAAACCATTTCCACACTGGCTCCACCAATATGGGCCACAACATCCACGTAAGAAGGCTAAACCTGTTGGCTTTACCTTGATGCCTGTAAAAAATGCCATTGCACTGTAAGAATGCATGTCCAGACTGGCTCCACCTTTGTAAGAACACTCACCTTGTTGGCTTTCCCCATGACACACAACAACAAGACACACATGACATGGGTGGTGTAGCGATGTAGGCCAATATAACCACATACGAATTCTGACCATGCTGACTTTAACCTTGGTGCCCAGTAAAAAATGCAATGATAAAGTAAGAAAACAGGTCCACACTGGCTGCACCAATATATGCCTCTATGGCTGCAGAAGAACTCTTATCATGCTCGCTTTATACTGGATGCCGGTACAAAATGTCATGACATGGTAAGAAAATGTTTCTAGACTGGCTTCACCAATCTCAGCCAGAATGGGGATGTGTGAACAAACACCATGCTGCCTTTAATCTTCATGCCAGTAAAGAATGTCATGTCAATTTAAGAAAACATGTCCAGACTGGCTGCATCTGTCTAGACCAGTACAGTCATATATGTGCTCTCCTTATGCTGGCTTCACACTTAATGCCAGTAAAAATGTCAAGCCACAATAATAAAACATTTCCAGTCTGGCTCCACCAATGTCAGCCCGGATGGCCATGTAAAAAACTCATCTTGTTGGCTTTACCCTTATTGCCAGTACAGAATGCCTTGTCATGCTAAAACATCATGTCCAGACTAGCTGCACCAATGTAGGCTAACATGGACACATGAGAGCAATTATCATGTTGGCTTTTACCTTGAAGCCCAGTAAGAAATGCCATGCCAAAGTAAGAAAATATGTCCAGACTTGCTACACCACTGTAGGCAAATATGGCCACATAAGAACACCCATCATGCTGGCTTTACCCTTGATGACAGTTAGAAATGCCATGCCTCAGTATTGAAATATGGCCATATTGGTTTCACCAATGTAGGCCAGTGAGGCCACATAAGAAATCACATGTTGGCTTTTGTCAGAGTAAGAAGACATGTCCAAATTTGCTACACCAATGCAGGACAGTAGGGCAACATGGGAACACGCATCCTGTTGAAATGAACTTTGATGCCCAGTAACAAATGCTTTGCCAGAGTAGGAAAATATGTCCCGGCAGGCTCCCCAGTATAGGTTAGTATGGCCACATAAGAAAACTCATGCTGGCTTACATTTGATGTCACGTATAAAATGTCAAGACACAGTAAGTACATTCAACCAGACTGGCTTCACCAATGTACATTAAAATCCACATGTAAGAACAAGCTCTTATTGGCTTTGCCAGTAAAATAGTCTCTGCCACAGCAAGAAAAAAATGTCCCGACTGGCTCCACCAATCCAGAACAGTATGGCTATTTAGGAACATTGATTTGGTTGGCTTTACCCTTAATGCCAAGTAACATATGTCTTACCACAGTAAGAAAACATGTCCAGACTCTCTGTACCAATATAGGGCAGTGCGTCCACATACACTTTCTCACCATACTGCCTGTAAACGTGATGCCAGTAGAAGAATTCCATGCCACAGTAAGTAACTACTTTCAGACTGGATCCAACAATGATGGCCAGTATGGCCAATTGAGAACACTCATCTTGCTGCCTTTTGCCTTGATGCAAGGACAAAAATGCCATGGCACAGCAGGAAAGCATGCCTAGGCTAACTCCACCAATACAGGACAGTATGGTCATGTAGGAACACTGATCATGTCATTGGCTTTATCCTTGGAGCCCAGCAACAGATGCTTTTCCACAGTTAGAAAACATGTGCAGACTGCCTGTACCAATGTAGAGCAGTGCAGCCACATAAACATACTCGCCATGCTGCCTTTAACCTTGATGCCAGTAAAACATTACCATGCCACAGTATGTAAACATGTCCAATCTGGCTTTACCATTGTAGGCTAGTATAGCCACATAAGAACACTAATCATTACCCTCGTTGACCACTGAAAAATGCCACACCAAGCCATAACATATTTCTTGTCTGGATGCACTATTGAAAGACAGCATGGACATTTCAGAATGCCCATCATGCTGGTTTTACCCTTGAGGCCAGTCAAATGTGTCATGACATTGTAAGAAAATATGTCCACCCTGGCTGCACCAATGTAGGCCGGTATGCCCATGTACACGTTCTCATCATGCTAGCTTTAATCTGTTTGCCATGAAACATGCCATGCCAAAGTAAGAAAGCATGTCCACTAGCCAGAATGGCCACATAAGAACACTCATCGTGTTGGCTTTACCATTGTAGCCCAGTAATTAATAACATGCCACGGTAGGAAAGCATATCCAGACTGATTACCTCAATGTAGGCCAGTATGGCCATGCAGGAACACCCATCATGCTGCCTTCACCTTTGATGTCAGCATAAAACGCCAGGCCACAGAAAAATAAGAGATATTTCCAGACTGGTTCGGACAATATCAGCAAGTATGGCCTCGTAAGAATACCCATCATGCTGGTTTTACTCTTGATAACCATAGTAAGAAAATATTTCCAGAATGGCTCCACCAATGTAGGCCACTGAGGCCACATAAGAAAACACATCATGTTAGCTTTTCCCTTGATGCCCAATATAAAATTCCAAGCCCCAGCAAAATAATATGTGTAGACTGCCCGTATCAATGTACGGCACTAAATGCATGTAACAAGACTCATCATGTTGGCTTTCCCCTAGATGCCTATCTAAAAAAGTCATGCCACAGTGAAATAATATGCCCAGATTGGTTGCACTTGCTCCCCCACCCCACACCCAAATCATAAACCCACTCCCCTGCTGGCACACATGTCTTATTATAAGCCCTGAACATTTCTTTGGTGAAAACCCATAAACCACTGTAAACACAAAAATAACTAAAACAATAATGTACTTCACAAGTATGTGTTGATAATATCATTATATGCTATTTCAAAATGAGAATGTAGATGTTTTTTTAGCACGCACCGTTTTAATCCCTAAATGTGTCTACTTTTTTCACTTCATATGTACTACTAGCACTTTATCTCAAAGTACTGCACATTCACTTGTTGGGCAAACAGTCTGTCTTCCATGTTTCGGGAGAACTACTGCACACTATTGGCATTGTGGGTAAAGGAGCTTTTATAAATAGTGTTTAAATGTCAGTCCTACATTGATTTTCATTTCCGCGACTAAGCTGTGTAATACAGGGAAACGCTGGAGTTGTCTCCTTTTAATGGATTACTAATAAAAAGGCATTTTTTTTTTTTAACCGCAGCCACCCCCTGGCAGTCTTTTGTGCCATCTGTAAGCAAGCGACTTTCGCTTTTCTGTTGGTGGTTTATTTCCCCGCAGACATGTGCATCTCGTTTAACTGGGATCGTATTTACTTGTGCAGTGAACTCTCAAAGCTATAAATAAACCTCTCAGAAATTGCTAAGGATGATAGCCCCCACGCCCTGCCAAAACATTGAACTTACATCTTGCTGTTCACTGTCTAAGTTATGGAATGTGTTTTAAAATAGACCATTTGCTTACAATGTTTCCAAATATTCCAAATAGTGAAATAATACTAAAAAGCAAAAGAATTCAACACATGTATTGTGTGGTTAAGTATGTCACCATAATGAACAATGCTTAACCACAATCACACTCATTACCTTCTTTTTTTGGTTTACCAGTATGGAGATGGGGGAGACGGGGGGGAGGGGGCATGCCCCCTAAAATAAAAACTCCTGGCTATGTGCCTGAGTATTTTGCAATATATTCTGCAGTATATGATACTTCACGGCAGGATACTACCGAACGTTACCATTGTTTATGATTAATCATGTGTTTGATGGTTTCCATAATATGAAATTTGCACACATGTCTAGTATGGATTATAGTGTTCTATAGTATTTATAAATAAACAACAGTAATTTCTAGTAGGAACTGTAATACATGAATTGTGTCTTAAGTATACTGCAATATATTCTACAGTATTTGTTGATCTACTGTTATAGAACTGTACAATTGCTTGTAACGCAGGGTGTAATGAATGGTTTCCACACTGCAGGATCTGTACCGTCCACATTACAGTTTCTAAATGTTTCACTTCAAACTATATCCGGATGGATTCCTCACGTGGAATGTATTCGCAAAGCCCTGTAAAACGCCCTGACAAACTCAAAACCCATGTTGTTCAAAGGTACCGCTTCCTTCTTCCGAGGTTGGCAAATTGAGTACTATGAGTCGGTAATAACAGTGACACTGATTTTTAGAGAATTTAGAAGCAAATCTGCATGAAGCGTAATATTAATCAACTGAACATTATCTGAAGCCATATTTATTATAATAATTCCTCTTGTTCAACAATTCTTGCTAACACACATTACCCTATTCTATGTAAGGCCCTTAAACCAAATCCTACAATGTCACGTACAGAGGTCCCGGGTGAACGTAGTCCTTTTTCCCCATGGACCAGCCAGAGAGACTAAATGCACCCACTGGCCAAGCAGAACGGCACAGCAGGGCACTCAGCAGCTGTAAACAAATAACACAAGATCAGTTGCAGATATGGCAGAATCTACAATCCAAACCCACCCATGATGTACATAAACTACCCAATGAGAGAGTAGGCTGATGAGAATGGGAAGAGTAGCCTGATGGCATGAGGCTATCAGGAGGGGCAAGACAAACTATCCTGGGCAGCACGAGGATGCAAAACTAGGTATTGATGGAGTGAGTCCCAATAGGAGCTGTGATGATTCCACCAAGTTCCTGATGCAACACCAAAACACAAGGCAATCCATGCGCAAATCCAAAAGCAGTTCAAGTCCAAAAAACGTTCAGGAAGATCCAAAGTTAAGCAACCAAAGATCCCAGTAGTTCAACACAATCCAGGGTAAATCCAAGAGCAGGCCATTATTCTAAAGCCAAAGTCTCGAAATATAGGAAGCAAGAAGAAATGGGAAATGCAGTAGCCAAATGCCGAAACAGCTGACAAAAGTGTGGCGCTTGTTGCCCATTTTTTAAATAGCATAGTTCTACACATTCGGGTTGCTGTGGCTGTGGGTCAGGTGAGACGTGACCGATCAGGTGGCAGCCATGCCTCTACATTGGAGAAGGGCCGGCCGCTGCCATCGAATGGTATTGGGCAGTCACCATGGCAACAACCAGGGGTGCCGCAATGCAGAGAAGTAATGTGGAGCACTGGGAGCTGCATAGGAGCAGTAAAGTAGCTGAGGGAAACAGTGAAGTGATCCAGAGACTGAGGAAGAGGGACGTCAAGAAGGTGAGTGCATGACACCCAAAGACTATGGGTTGAGACAGTGTTATTTAGGACATTTTAAAGTGGATGCAGAAGACTTGCTTGAATTTAATACCAGCTCCTGGTGAAGGATAGGTGTGTGGCGAAAATGGAAGCTGACAATTTTGAGATATACGTCCCAATGGGGATTTTGTTTTGGGTCTCTGACAAACCCAGTGCAAAAACATGTATACGTTGGTTTTATTAAAGTAAAGTACTCTATGGTAAGTTACTTCGACAGAATCAATTTGCATGGAAGTAAATATATGGTGTTAGGTTAAATACATATTTTCTTTTTCCCGAAATGAAAACAGACTGATTTAGAAAGAATGCTCCATGACCACACAGATCGGTCTTTCTAAATCAGACTGTCATGCTCCTGCTGCACACAAGTGAGCACAGGGGCTGACAGGCACTGCAAGCCCTAGTGGAGTTATTGTGGGAGTGATAGGTGACTGGCTGTTTGTATGTGTGTGTGCATGTATGTGTCTGAGTGCTTGTGTGGGGAGGAAGCGTGTGTTGTGCCAGAAAGGGGGTGGTGGGTAGCGAAAAGGAGGGTTCAGGGGGGTTAAACCCCCCTGAATAACGAGAGAACGAGCGGGAGAGGATGGGGAAGGGGGGTGCTATTTCCACAATTTAAAGCCAACACAAAAACGGTCCAAAACAACCCGTCTTTCTTGTGTTCAGGCTTTTAAATGCGTAAATATGACATATAACCAAATACATATATATGTGGGGCTGATTTGCTAAGCTAATTAAGTCACTTAAGTAAGAACCTAATGTATTTTTTGGTCTAAATTTTACTTACCCTATTTTTTGGAGCATAGCAAAGCAAATTTAGTTTTACTTACACTATTTATTTAGTTTAGTCAATCAGTCCCACGTATATACATTGGAGGGTGTGTGCTAGCGACCTGTAATTATGGTTAAGTTGCTCAACCCATAGAAAGACCAGTTTTGGCGTGGCTTATAGCTTTGGTATGTTTGACGAATCCTTACAAAACTTTGCAAAGAAAATATAGAGTCACCTCTTAATTATTTAGCAATGTTTCATATGATTTTGTCAAGGAGGGGAAAGGGTACAAGGGGGGATTATGGTTATAAGGTTATAAATGCAAAAGAAATGTGCTTGTGACTACAGCCCAATCCGCTGCATGGATTTGTACCGCAGTTGCGCATCGAGAGTCAGCCTGGGCCCTAAAGCGTGCTTTAGTAAATTTGGTGTTAATCCGTCATGAAGATTTATAAAAAATGGCCAAAATGTAAGTCACAACAATGTGTAATATCTCTGTCTGGTCCGCGGACTCACTTCCTGATTCCGTGTCCGCAGGCGCATCTGGGCCAATCTGGGAGCCGCGTAACAGTCACGGACATCGTACGCGCCTCCTGATTGGTCCATTAAAAATGGAAAGTGCATCAAAACTTTTGAAATGGATGCCATTTTGGATTTGCAAATTGCGCCGTATTCCTTGGATAGTACAGTAAAAACATATTAAAAACAAAAAGAACACGTGTCAAACAAATGAAACAATTTCTCGGGAGCTGAGGGGTAATGAGTATGGGATGTAACATGTCCAGAAAAAGCCCAAAATCTGGTGATTGGGGACATTATCATGATGTTCATGAACTTGAGAAATTGTCGAGGACAACCATGCATATTTCTGAATTACAGGGTTGGTGAAGAGCTGTTTTTGGATGGCTTTTAACTTTGGTGCCATTCAATGAAACTGCATGAAATTTTGCAATATAATTTTAGACCAAACAGCAAATGCTTTTTCAGTGTTTGGTGCCTTTTCGCCAAAAAAAAAAAAAAAGTATGGATTTGGAGCAAACCTGTGAGAGGAGTATTGGCAATGACTCAAAACCATAGTTTTGCAAATGTGTCTGTGTTTTATTTTTTCGAAAATGATCATACCTTAGGTAAAAATAATAGTGACATACCTTTGGTGACTGAGGTATAGCTGTGTCCATGGCCAGTGGCTATAAATCGAGTGGTCATGCCCTTGACAATCTGGCCACTGGACATGGCCACCAGGAACCGTCAATGGGGTTAAAGTGGGCATGGCCGCCAGGGACCAGCTATGTGGTAACGTTTTTAGAAACAGGGATAGCCTTGAATGGGATAAATTATTCTGCTTGCCACTTCAAGCCGAAGTGCTGGACGGGATTGCAGCAGCAAACTTGTGTGAGGAGCTTCAGCAAGGACCTGAAAGCATGCATTGTCAAATCTGACCTGTGCTTCATTGTTTCCGAATTATCAAAATGTATGTACAAAAATAGTGATATAACTTTTGTGCTTGGGTAGTGGGCCTGGCCCTCGGCAAGGGAACATGTCTACTCTGATTTGCTTATTGGGGCATGTGGCATGTCAAGCCTATGCCCCAAGGATTGTGTAGACTGCCCATGGCTGCAAGCCATGAGCACTTGCCATTGGTCATATTATGGGGGTATAGTGAACACAGGACCAGGATGCAGGCTATGTGCAGTGGATAACAGGGATGGTTTGGTGGGGCTGGGTTCATGGTCGAGCCTCATGCTCTAGGCAATTCAGCCATGACTTGCATCCCCAGCATGCGCTACTGAAATTGACACACATCAGTATGTCCTGCAAAAAATATGTTTGTGAAAGTATGTACATTTAAGGTACGCAATAGGTACATTTTGTAATACATGGAGTAGTTTATGATAGGTCTCCCCATCACCCTCCATATGTTGCTAACAACATTCTAAACATAACCACTTGTAGGGACTTTTCATCAGAATGGATGTCATCCGTGATGTCATCAATAATGCAATTTGTGATGTCATCTTTGATGTCCTGGGTTTTAGTCTTATTAGTGCATGGTGGTGGTGTGAGTTATGGTTGCATAGCCTACAATAACTGGTGAATTTTGATTTTACCTTGCAACCTAATGTCCCGTTAACAAAGTTCTTTTCAATTAATTTCATAGGTTTTTATTGGTATAACTTACCCATAACATCCCTATTACAATGTCTGTTAAGCAAATATATCTATATATATATATATATGTGCGTATTGGACTGATTTACTAAGCTCAACTCACATGAACAAATGGCTTACGTTCGACTTATACTATTCTTTTGAGCTTGGTAAATTTAGTCTCACTTTAGCTACTTATTTAGCTTAGTAAATTAGCCCCTTATATGTTTTTAAAGGTTAGAGGTAAGGGGGTTTGGGAGAGTATGGGTAGGAGACATAGTGCTTTGGTTGTGTGGGGGGGCATTACAAACATTGATGTGATTCTATCAAAGTAAATTACCACAGGAGTGATTTATTTTGGTAAAACCGAGTTGGTCAAGTGGCACAGCGAGTTGACATCAGTGCTGAGCTTGCTAACACAGGTTCGAATCCCGGAGAGGCCAAACTCAGCCTTTCATCCTTCTGAGGTAGAAAAATGAGCACCACACACCGTGGGTAATAATAAGCAGCGCTCAGATACTAGAGGGTTAGTAGCGCTATATAAATGCCAAATTATTATTAAGTAGAACCCAGCAAACACATATTTTTCAACATTCTTTTTCTACATGTAAACATCCACGAAACTCCACCAAACTTACACGAGTCCTCGATTGTGCACAGATCAGGTGTTTGTTCAGAGGGAGGAGTGAGTGGGCACAACTATTTTTCTTTGTTTTATTGTTAAATTACTGGTATATGAAAAAAAGTTATTTGGACATGTCATGGGGAGGCCAATCTATAACAGTGGGATATATCCTTGATTTAAGCATTAGAATTTTATAAAATCACATATTTTCCTTTATATAGATTACCTAATATGAACTGCTACATAAGGAGCATGAAATGAAAGACGAAACTGCTTAAGTGGACAATACATTTTGAAATTTCTCCATAAGAAAGAATGCACTAATAAGGCAAAGGATTTAAAGCAACATGAACACAGGTACATTTTTCCAATAGTTTGTCTACCAAAAAACTTTTTTTGTACAATACGTGAAACATATGTTTGGTTTAATTTTAAAATAATATGTTGATTGATATCATATTATCTTTTTTTTTTCATTAATGGAAGTCCCTGAAGAAGTTCTCGAATAGACCGAAATGCATTGGACAATAAGATGTTTGCAAGAGGCCAACTAGAAAGTGCAATTGAAAAATAAATGTACCTACATTTAAACTTATCAAGTTTGTCAAGATTCTTTAACAAATATCAATGAAAAATTTTATGAATTCAAGTAACGATTAGTGGGAGTGCCCACACATGTCCTTCCAGCAGACTGGAAAAACCAATCCAGCCACCTGTATATCAGATCAGGTATTTGCCAATTCAGGCAAATGGCAAGGGGCAAATGTTAGAGAGGGAAATAATGTATTTATTTAATTATTGTATATTTATAAGTTGTTTACACAACAAGATAGTGTTTCAAATGCTACAAGGCACAAGGGAAGGGAACAAGGGAGCAAATACACAATGAAAAAGACAATTATTGACATAGAAAAGAACAGCATTCCTACTAGGCCTTGTGACATTTCGAAAGTGCAGGTGCAGTGAAAAGATAAATGAAAAAAATGGGGATGAGGGATGTAAGTGCTTTGAGGGTCATCTAAGGGAGGAAGAGCTGGAGGTGACAGTTGGGGAGGCAACGGGTAATTGCAAGGGCAAAGACATTGCAGGTGAAGAGGGAGGTCTACCGCGCAGACAGGTAAGTGAAGGGCAGAGGCAAGCCACCCAACAGGCGGGAATGAGCTCAGAGGGCATTGCAGGGGGTGGGGGTGCTGGGGCGATTGGGCTGAGGAGAGGACCCTATAGGACTCTTGAAAGACCAGGCCGCCATTCTCAGTGACACTGGGGATGGTTAGCATGGGAGTGGGAGAGGGAAGGAGGGGGGGAGAAAGGTCTTGAGTTGTTCGCAGAACTTGAAGTGGTCCGGTTCAAGACAGAGTGACAGAGGGAGACTGCTCCGTAGAAGGGAGCCACCTGAGGAGAGAGATCTAACCCCCGCTCTCTGCCTGGAGAAGCATTTGATCAGCAGAGAGTTGGAGCAAGAAGATCAAAGGGATCCTGAAGGAGAGTAATTAGTAAGAGAGAGTTACAGGTAGCATGGTTCCAGGCCCAAGACAGCCTTGTGGGTGATGCAAAGGGTCTTGAATTGTATCCTTGCAACAACCGTGAGCCAGTGGAGAGATTGTCGAGCTGGAGAGATACGGTCACAGGGCTTGAGTCTAAGTATAAGTCTCACAGTCCTATTCTGGATTAGTTGAAGAGGATGGAGCAATGAAAGAGGCAGGTTGAGGAAGAGGCTGTTACAGTAATCTCGCCTGGAGAGGACCAGAGCTCTAGAGACATTGAGCTTCTGGGGGAAGTTGAGGAAAGGGAGAATGCCTCTAAGGAGCTGACGTCGAAAGTGAGCTTTCTTGGCAAGGTCCAAGATGTGAGGAGTCAAAGATGATCCAAAGGTTTTTATCCTCAGTGGAAGGAGAGGGAGGTGAGCCCTTATAGGGTGACCAGAGTGCAGGAGAGAAATGGGTAGCAGGTGTACTGATAGGAAGGCTATTGGTCTTACTGGCATTAAGACATAGATCATTGGAGGAGCACCAAGACTGAATAGTAGACAGGCAGTCAGGGATGATAGAGGAGGGAGAGGAAGAGGAAGAGGGGAGCTTGAAGAAGAGTTGTGTGTCAACTGCATACCACTGGAAATGAGGTGAGAAGGCAAATATCAGGTGAGCAAGAGGTGCAAGGTAGATGTTGAAAAGCCAAGGTGAGAGGATAGAGCCCTGTGGAACACAACATGTAGAGAGAGTGGTAGAGGAGGAGAAGGAGCCCAGGAGCACTTGAGAAGGGTGGTCAGTGAGGAAGGAAGTCAACCAGTCCAGTGCCCGTTCTGAGATACCAAGAGTATCTTGGAGCCACTTTATGGGGATAGAATGGTTGACCATGTCAAAGGTGGAAGAGAGGCAAGGAGAATGAGAATAGCAGAAGAGTTAGAGTCAAGATTTGGGAGCAATTCTTCACAGGTGTTAAGTAGAGCAGCTTCCGTAACTCTGGATGCTTGTAATCCAGATTGATGGTTATGTAAACAACCAATGAGCTCAGTGTGTTGGGTCAGTTGGGGGAATATCAGCTTCTCCAGGAGTTTCCCAAGGAAGGGTAAAATAGAGATTGGGCAGTAGTTGGCGGGACACAAGGGGTCGGCTGAAGGATTTTTTACAATTGGTTCACAAGGGAGTGCTTGAGAGAAGAAAGGAAAGAGCCAGATGCTAAGGAGTGGTTGCAGAAGTTACCAAGAGATAGAGTGAGTGTGGAGATGTTGTCTTTAATGGTTCTGGAAGAACAAGGAGATACCTGTTTGGATGAGACCTTCATAGAGCGGACTACTCTAGAGATCTCATCCGTTTTTATTGGTGAGAAGCAGGAGAGAGTGGGTGGGGGTGATAGAGAGGCCAAGGGAGGGAGGAGAAAAGGGTAAGGAATGTAGGAATGGGAAGAAGAGAGAGAGGTCAGAATGCACTGAGGCGTACACATAGTTCCTTCCAGATTTTGAAGAATTCAGCCATATTGCTAGAGGCTCCAGAGATACGGTCCTGGATGTGGGACCTCTTCTTGGAGCGGATAGAGAGACGGTATTGCCTTTGGAGTAGGCAATAGGCCAGTTTGTCAGAAGATGAGCCTGAGGTCATCCACTTCCGTTCAGCAACTCTGCACTTGCGTTTCAGATCGGCTAGATCAGAGTTGTACCAGCTGTTATGCTTGGAGGAAGGTTTCAGGCGATCCTCATGAGAGAGGCAAGAATATCAAGAGTGTCAGTGATAGCAGGATGAAGATTGGTAAGGACAGAGTCACTGGCACAGTCAAGAGGAGGGGAAGGAGGAGGGATGAAGGTGGAGGCAAGCGCAACAGTTGACACTCATTTTATCGGTCTGATGAACGCGAAGAATGCTAGCAGTGCTGGTGGAGGCTCAGTCAGGGAGCTGAGAGGTTCCTAATGAGATGGGAGGAGAGAGTGGTCAGACCAGGAGAGAGGGGTAGTGAGAGGATTGGAGAACAGGAGATCAGCTGGGATGAGGGCATCAAGAGTGTATCTACAAGAGTGGCAAGGGCCAGAGGGGAGAGTAGTGAGGGAGAGAGAGGTTCAGAGATCACAGAAGAGTGAAGAGACAGGAACAGTGGAGTCAAGGTGGATTGTTTAGAGGTAGAGGTCAGAAGAGAGGAGGCTAAGTTAGCTCATTCCGAAAGGAAGACAGAGACAGGGCCAGGGGGCCTATAGACAGAGGTCGAAGTGGGCGGGAGCGGTCGGGAGCAGTGCTCCCATACTTATTATTTTTATGTTTCACAGTTCCTATACTTTTATTTTAAAAATAAACCGTTCTGGAATGGTTTAGTTTTAAAATAAAAGTGTAATAAGAGGTTGAAGCTTGCACTTCAGGGCACTGCACTGCACATTCCCATAAATAGCAGGTGTGTTTGTTTGGGGGTTTGGATTGTGTGTGGAAAGGGGCGCAGAGATAGGGTTTGTGGTGAGCGGGGCAGACCAGTAGGGAACATAGTTCCACTACTTCTTTTAGTACACTTCAAACACTGCCTATAGATAGTGGCAAGGGTGACAGAGAGAGTCAGAGAAACACCAAACTTGCAGACAAGACTTTCAAAGGAGGAGTAGGGCTGGGTGGATATGAGAGAGGTAGGGACCCACTCAGGGATGATCAGGGCTACACCACAACCAGATCAGTTGGTCCAAGACTTGGAGAGGATCTTGTTGCCGTCAAGGAGAAGGTAATGCAAAGCAATGACTGAGCTGGCATTGCACCATGTCTCGGCGAGAGCGAGGATGTCAAGATCAAAGTCTTCAAGAAGGAGGCAGATGTCAGAAGAATCTTTGACAGCAGATGGGGCGTTCAGAGTGGCTAAGTGTAGCTGGTCACCACCTTTGAAGGTTTTCCAATGGAGGGTACAGGGAGGCGGTGCACCCGTCAGAGGTGGTGAAAGATGTGCAGAGAGAGAGAGAGATAGAGAGAGACAGAGAGAGAGGAAGGAAGAGTAGCAGGAGAAGGTAGGATGTTGATAAGCACCGGCAGGTGCCGGTCAAAGAGAAGAATATTGGCTTGAGGAGGCTGGGCCATGACAGTGCCATTGTAATAGACATTAATGATGCTCCTAAAGAATGAGAAGTACACCAAGAGTGCTTCCCATCTACTATTTATCGGTGGAGAGGAAAAAGAGGAGAGGGTAGAGCTCAGGTGGGAGGTCCAAAGGTCTGGGGAGGGGACAGAGAAGAGGATATCAGTGATAGTCTGTCTGGAAGTAGCACTAATTTAGGTGTCAGTAATAGGTCGACCAGGATTAGAGGCCAAGAGATCTTTTTAAACGTTTTTCCTTCCAACTTTGTGAGAAATTAGGATAGGTGATAGACTAGCTCTTAGAATAGATGGGGCAGATAGAGTGTGCCATTGAGGAGGAGGAAAAAACGGACAGTAAGGAGAGGCTGCACAATGCACATGCAAACCCACCCGGTGGCCGAGCAGCCAAGGGAGTCTAGAGGATGCACAAATTTAATAGCACAACTAAATGCAAATTTACCAAGGAGCCCTAATTACAGCACAGAATGGGGGATACACAGATTTAAAAGCACACCTAAATTCGAATTTACCAAAGAGCACTAAGTACTGCACAAAATGGGGTCTGCACAGATTTAAAAGCACACCTAAATTCGAATTTACCAAAGAGCACTAAGTACAACACAAAATGGGGGATGCACAGATTTAAAAGCAGACATAGGTTCTAATGAACAACATAGTGTGCTAAACATTGTGAAATCAGCAGAGGGAGGAAAGAAAGGGCAGCGTTGCACAGGTAGGCGTGCTGGCAATCATGAAAGATGTGCAGCTGACTAAGGGCACATAAAAGTCAATTTGATCCCGAAGTACAGCGGTACATCTAAAGAGTCATGTTACCTTAACTATTGTGTCCCTAGTGCTGCAATGCAACGGAGGGAGAGGTGCAAGTACTACTGGGTATCCACAATATATAAGTTCTTGATTGATAGTTCCAAGTCAAAATGTGTGTAAATATAGCTTGTTCATACACATTTTTTATGTAAGGAAATCCATCAATCTGAAGGTGCAGGAGGGTGTTAGCTGGTTTGTAGATTGTTGTTATGAACATTTTATGGGTTTTCCATTCTTTTTTTAGCCTAACCTATGTTTGAGAATGTGCGTCATTAAGGAATGTTTCTCTTTACTTGCATCCCATTTCATAGAATCCCATTTCCTGCAATTCTCTTACTGCATTTTACCACAAAAATCTAGATACTTATTATTATTATTATTATTATTATTATTATTATTATTGTATTTATTGAGTGCAGACCTAGCTTCGAGAAGCAACAGAGGTATACCACAATGCAGATACACAACAGAGCACTTTACAGAGGTATACAACAGAACAGATATACAGAGGTGGCACAGAGGAGGTGTACAACTGTACAGGGTGGCAGGGAGGAGAGGGGTGGACGGCGTACAGTGAGTCAGGTGGCACGGGTGGTGACGTGATGACCTAGGTGTTGAGAAAAGACTCCTTGAAGAGGTGAGTTGTGAGCTCTTTTCTGCATTTTAGGAGCGTGGGACAAATCTGATACTGACATGGTGGAGGTTCCATAGACTTAAGGCATAGACAGAGAAGGCTTGTTTTTTGGTCCTTTCCTTTTTGCAGCAGCGGATTTCAACTCTGGACATGTCCTGGCTTCTTGTGTTGTGCTATCTGTCAGAGATGTTGAATTTCTCCTCGAGTTAGTTGGCTGACTTGGGTGACTTGAGGGCAACTGCCTTATCGATGATGCAGCAAGCCTTGAAGGCGATTTGTGCCTGCAGTGGGAGCCAGTGAAGCTCCATGAAGCTCGGGGTGATGTGGTGTATCTGCAAAGACCCTTTATGAGGTATTTGGCCACATGTAGGACACTTCTCAAGGGCACAAAGGAGGGCGATGGGAGGCCTTCGAGGTGGGAATTTTCCCCATCCAGGTGGAACAGGACCAGTACTTGAATGGTGGATATAGAGCTGTTTGGAGGGAGGAAGGAATTGACTTTACACTGGAGAGAGAGCTCCTACCAAGCTGTCTGATGTTTATTGATGTGGAACCCAAGGGACTTGGCACAGGAGGTGAGCTTGGGCATGAAGTCCTCAGGGTTCATAGTTGATAGCCAGGTCTGTATCTGTGGGTGTTTGTTGTTGTTGTTGAGGAGTAGAAATGTGAGATGGTCTTGGAGGGGTTGAGTTCCAAGTATCCACTGGACATCAAAGACTGGATCAGCGAGAGGCAGGTTTTGAGCCTGTGGATGTCCTTGATCGAGTCAATCTCGAGGTATAGCTGCGTGTCATCGGTGTATTGGTGGATGTGGATGTAGTGCTGAGGGCTCCCAGCGGCTCCATGTGTAGATTGAAGATCACTGGGGAGAGGATGAAGCCCTGCAGGACTCCACAGGTGACGCGTAGCATTGGCAAGGCAGGATTTGAACCAGTATGTCGAAAGCAGCCGAGAGGTTGAGTAGAACCAGAAGGCAGGGGTGGCTGGCATCAAGGATTTTGAGGGCATCAGCGACCACCTGTATGGTTGCTGTCTCTGTGCTGCATCTGGGTATGAACTCAGATTGGTAGGTTTTGAGGAGATTGTTGATGCAGATGTGTTGCTGCAGTTGCACAGCTACTGCTTTCTCAATGATCTTACCCAGGAAGGGAAGATGGGTGCTAGGGCGATAGTTACTAGGTTGTCAGGATTCAGAGTGGGTTTCTTTACTAAAGGGAGGATTTGTCCTGTCCTTAGGGTCAATTGGAATGTGCCTTGAGTTAGGAATCTGTTAATGTTCTCCAGGTAGGGAAGGAGAGCTTCTGCGGGGAAGGTCTTGAGGATGGATTCTTGGAGGATGTCGTCTGTATACGATGTGGGTTTGAGGGTGGCTAGGGTTTATACCAGGTCCTTTGTAGAGAGTGTCTTGAAAGTTGTCCAGGGTTTGGAGATTTTGCAGGGAGGGACGAGAGGTTGATCTGTGAATGCAGAGCTGGTGTCTATATGCTTTAGAATTTTGCTGATTTTGTTGATGAAGAAGGTGTTGATGGCAGTGGATTTTTCGATGGAGTGTGGTATGGCAGTGTCGGGTAGCGTGTTGATGCCATGCTTGACCGCTTTTGAAGAGGGCTCTGCTTTTATTGTTGGCTTCTACCATGATGTTCTTATAATAGGAGGCCTTGGTTGTGTTGATTAGTTGTTGGCGGGTTGCTCAGTTCCTTGAGGAGCACCAGGTCAGATGCAGTCCTGCAGCGGTGCTAGGTGTTCTCTTGTTTCCTGAGGACTATTTAGCTGAGGTTGAGTTCTTGTGTGTACCAGGTTGCTGATGGTTTTGGTTTGCAGGTGCATTGTTTCATAGGCACGTGTTAGTTGATAGCGTCTGAGAGGGTGCCATTGAGTGATTCCAGTAGAGATCCGCATTTCGGTTGGGGGTGTTCGGTCCATGTGAAGTGGAGGTTGGCGAGTTCTTCCCTGAGGACTTCCTCAAGGAAATTCTTGAAGGACCTGAGGTTTTATCTGATGGGTGCAGGTTGTTGAAAGGCACGGTCAGTCAAACATTAGAGAGCTGTAGTGGAGGGAAGACAGTGTGGTGATGATTAGGTCAAGGAGGTTAACAAAGGATTTGGGGTGCAGGGGTGCACAGCTACTTCCGATTTATAAAACAATGTGTGTTGAACTTTCAGATATATCTCTCTACTTAAGTGTAATGAGATTCTAATTGCTTTTTCAGGTGCAAATGGGCAAACATCACAAGGCCACTTGGGACATGGAAATTGTCCAAAAAAAAACAGCACTGTGTATTTCTACCCATTAGGCCCAAATGCACTCCTAATGGAACAGAAAGTCCCAATCAACATTCATTAATACTTTGGTAGACTTTAGCCTGTGGAGGCTTAGATATATATTTGTGCATTCATAGATAATCTGATTAGATACAAATGGTTAGCATGTATGCTTTGTCGCAAACCTTTCATTAAATAAATAAATGATATTTTTCATTCAATAGACCCAGTCTCAAACTTAATCCTCAGAGAATCTTTTAATTCTCTAATTTTACACAAATACAAGCAATACATTTCAACATTATTGTCTTTCATGACAATATCAAGAAACATTGACACTTCAAACAAAAGGTTGATACTTCAAATAGTAAGCATAGCAATAGAAAAACAATGATTTGATTGTTAGTGAAACGTGTGTTAGGCGCAATTGTCTCTTGGAGTGGTTAACTCCCTCCAGGGAAACCCTTTTTAGATTTAAACAATCAACCAACGCGTTTCGGATCAAAGATCCATCTTAAGGGTGGGGGCTTCTCTGTTCCTATATATAGTGAGCTGTAGATTCCTAATACTGGCCCTGTGGACCATTCAAAAGGACATTCATTTAGTTAACTAACAAGACTAAAGACAGAATGAGGCTAAACGTAAGATAAAGGGAGGTTAATGTTACTGACCTATCATCGAAGGCTGGAGAGATCCAGAATTTGACCTATCATGGAAACAATCAAAAATAGGGAGCCAAGGCAAGTAACCTAAGAAGAGTCAGATTTAACCTTATTTAGCTGAGGTTGAGTTCTTGTGTGTACCAGGTTGCTGACGGTTTTGGTTTGCAGGTGCATTGTTTCATAGGCACGTGTTAGTTGATAGAGTATGAAAGGGTGCCATTGAGTGCTTCCAGTAGCAATCCGCATTTCAGTTGGGAGTGTTCGGTCCATGTGAAGTGGAGGTTGGCGAGTTCTTCCCTGAGGACTTCCACAAGGAAATTCTTGAAGGACCTGAAGTTTTGTCTGATGGGTGCAGGATGTTGAAAGGCACGGCCACTCAAACATTAGAGGAGAGCTGTAGTGGAGGGAAGACAGTGTGGTGATGATTAGGTCAAGGAGGTTACCTTTCTCGTGAGTTGGGAGGTATTTAGAGAGAGAGAGTTGGATGTAGGCGGGTTCCGGGGAGGACCTGGGAGGACCAAGTCTGCTAGGAAGATGTTGTTAGCGTGCGTGAATGACATGGTGCTGACCAAGTCACTGAACTCTCCGATGAAGGCATTGTTGGGTTTTGGTGGTCTGTAGATGAGATGGAAGGTGACAGTGTTGATCTGAGAGAGTGGGAAGTTGCAGGAGTGGACTTTGAAAGAGCCAATGTTGTCAACGTCAAGTCTGGTGCAGGGCCACAAGGTCTTAGGTATGACTGCGACACCTCCATCTGTCTTGTTCAGCCCGGCTCTGTGTTGGATGCTGTAGCCATCGGGGACAAGTACATCTAGGATGTGGGTGGAGGTGGATGTCAGCCAGGTCTCAGTAATGAAGATGGCGTCAAGTTGTGTGTAGTGATGAGGACAGCAATGTCTGCTGCATGGGTGATAGCTGAGCAGATGTTAGCGAGCATCAGCTTCCATGTCGTGGACGGTGGGAGGGTGCTGATGGGCTTCAGGCTGATATGGGTGAAGTTGCTGCATTGCAGAGTCCATGCTTCAGATGAGGGGTGATTTTGTTTACGTTGGCATTGCCTGGTGATTGTGGAGATGGCCTGTGGGAACAGAGAGTGGAAATTCATGTTGACTCGTGCGTACCTGTTGTCTGAGCCGGGGGGGGGGGGTCCGAACAGGTCCAAACAGGAATTGTACTTTTCTTCATCTGTCCTTCACTTAAGAGGCCTGGCGGAGAGACGACCTTGATCTAAGAGTTAAGAGCAGAAAGAAGAGGCAAGGCTAAGAAGGTTTTTGGGGCTTAGACCACGTGACCGAGATCCACTTGCACCTGCTGACCAACTGCAAAGGAAAAGAGGCTGGAGGGTTGCTTAAATAGGGAAAAGGGGTGGCAAAATAAGAAGACACCCACAGTTTAGTAGATGGGGTTTGGTTTAAGCACAGAAGGAGGGAGTTGGTGAGGGGTCAGGTGATGCTGCCGGGGGTCTCCCTTGCATTTATTCAGTAAAATGTGGTAAACAAATGCAAGGAAATGGAATTTGATGAAATGGGATGCAAGGAAATCTCATAGATCAGTCATCCTTGAATTTTTCATTGCCAGATGTTATCAACACCACATTGTAGAAATCACGAATACATGGAGCATTGATGTGTGAATTATATATACACCAGTTACAACAGTACTATAGTATATACTATAGTACTCTCGGCATATTTTCTGAAATGTTAGTGTATACAGTGGTAGCTACATTTAATTCAGTATATGTGGCAATGTACAAATTATTAACTGAAGTACATTAACTTACATTATTTAAAGTAGTATAAGCTATGGAGCCTGATTCACAAAGAGTTTTCATCCGTACTTTAATGTTCTTTTTTCCAAAGTCTACCGTAATCTATCCACAGTATACTTGTAGAATTAATTGCATAGTTTACAGCACACTCCATTTGTAAGGCATGGGTGAAACTGATATCTCTGTACTCCAGCACTTTTTCTCTCTATCTGTTTAGCAGATACACTAATGTTAGTAAACCGTTTTATTCTGAGGGAGCTGGGAAAGATGCCAGAGTAAGGCCGCCATCTTAAATCAGTCATATTCAAATGGAAATTAATGCCAGGCCATGTAACGCGCCAATCCTAAAGAGGAAGGATTGCGTTCCCGGGGAGTCTTTCAAGCACTCTCAAGCAGTCTTTCTTCTCAGTCTGACAACATTGTCATTTCTAATTGCCCCGAAGTGCACTTAGTGGGAACACTGCAGCAGGGATCAGTCTGTTAGCCATTCGCACGATTGCAGCTGGGTAATCCCAGCCCATTGTGCCTTTCCTAGGGGAGCTGACTGCACCACAAGGTCCAGATTGATTAATCGATTCAGTAATTGATCGTACAGTGTAAGTGGGGGGCGCTTGGGAAATAAGAGGGTTACTGGTGCCATACAGAGGACACCGTTCCCATTGGGCCTTCTATTAAGGGATTTTCTTCTGTAGAAAACAGAATGCTGTGGGTTCCTTTCCACAATATATGTCATCCGTTCAAAGAATTGCTCACCTGTCACCCCTTTAGCACGTCTTCACACTCTACCTCCTGTCAACCACTCTAGTTCCGGCTGATGTAGGCTATGCAGCAGGTGCAATTCCTGTGACAGTGCGATAGCTCAACGAAGTTAAATCGACGCCTCGGACGTGTGTGTGCCTCTGAATAGTGAGACTTGATAGAAATTAAGGGACTAATTCACAGAGCGTTTTCCAATGGGGTTTTGCCATTACAAAACGCTTCTGTGAATTAAGTTCTAAGTCTGAAGCACTCTATTAAAAATGTGTTTTTAATATTTCACATAATCAGCACTTAGGCATTGGGTGTGGTCTTAGAACAGGTGAGCCTACGAGGGAGTGGGGAGACGGTGGGCACTATCCTCCACAAAGTCTATGCACCCATATATTTATATACGGGTGCATGATAAGTAGACAGGGCTGGAAAAGAAGTAGGGGTGGTGACGCAAATAGATGGAAGTGGATGGGCAGGTGTTTCAGCAGCAGAAAAAGAACAACATTGCTAACTTCCCTATCACAATTAGGGCACTTATTCCCGGACCATGGTCCACCTGACATTTCACTTTCTTAACAGCATCTCCCAATGTCTCAGCATTGTAATGTTTAGCCTTATTGCCTAAAACAAGAATTCAGTCCGCATCATTATGTAATGACCAAGAGAATCATCAGGTGAGGCAGAGGAATAATACTCATGCGAATGGTCAATACCATTAAACCTTTCATGGGATATGAACATCGACCACCTTAAAATCTACTGAGACTCACAGCTAAAAGGGGTCGGCACATCTTTCACAGAACTTCTGGAATATGTATCTACTAGCGGTTCCACCGGGCGTTGCACGGGTCTGTGGCTGACATGCACGTGAAAATCGCAAAATAGTCAATCTCCCAAAATCAACTATACTGATAGCACAGGGCCAGACCCAACTCCACCCCTATGCAGGGTGAATGGGTGGGGTTGGTCAAATTTCACTATCTTCAGTACACCCCAGACTAGTACACCGACTGTAGAGGAGCAGGTGGATGCTTTCACACTAGTTCCCGCCCCCTCACTGCTGCCATATTGGAATAGTAGAAGAAGAGCAGTAAATGGGACCCGCTGTATTGTTCCTACACCGCATTGAGTGTTTGAGAGACATTATACACTCAGACAGCCATACAGAATGTACCCTCGCACTGAAGGTGTGGAAGGAAGCCACATGGAAGCATGTCAGCACGCACCTATGGACATCATGGAACGTTAAAATGGCACCATGGAGTTAACCAGGATGAGGTATGAACGAAGGAGACATTCCTCTTAGATTAAACAAGAAGAAAACACCTGCAATGGCCAAAGTATTGCACAGTTAAAAGTGTATGAAAGTCTATGCAAGTTAGAGTGAGCGAGTCTCTAGAGTCTAGAGGCCAAGAGGAGCAACAGCACCCTGCATAATTGAAACAAATAACAGTAAATAAGAGGCTGAAATAGATGCATTTGTGATCTCCAGGGTCAGATTGGCCTCTCTACCTTTCGGCCGGTGGCCGGGACGAAATCATCCCTGGGGAGTGGGGGCCAGGGTCTGCCCATGCCTGGGCCGGTTTTGGAAAAAAAAAAGAATTTGAAAAAAAAATATTTTTTTTTTTGCAAAACCATATTCTTCCATATTTTTCGCATTGTATTTAGGAACAATGCTATTTGATGCCACTTACTGTTTTTTCAAGGGGTGAAAGGTTGTGTTTCATCGCTTCCCAGGATGTTACTTTGGGGTGGGATCAAATAACATCACTTCCGTTGATGTCATCAAAGGTCAAGGGTTGCGAGGCGAGGGGTGGGCCATTTTTTTAGGCGAGGGGTGGGCCACTTTTTTTTGGGTGTCAGCGCCTATTTCTTGTCCCAGTCCAACCCTGGTGATCTCTTCACAGGTGACTCAGAAGTCATAGACAAGGGCTATTCATTAGAGCCTCAGACGGAGATAGTGGTGTGCTCACACTCCCTTGAATGTTCCAGGACAGTGAGCAGGCTACACAGTCAACTACAGATGGAAGACTTTGGTTTATGGCGGACTGATGAGAGATAATGGACTAATTTGGAAAACATGGAGTAGTCTGAAAGGATTCAAACACCTAAGTTTAATTTCACGTACATGCTGCTAAAGGGCTGAAAGTCCAATGTTGGGATAGAATGCCAACCAATCAGTCAGTTTTAGGGGTAAACTAACAAACCATGTTACATAGACCAATCCACTGCCATTGTATCCGCTATAATCAGTACTATGCGCATTTACAGGTAGTTCAAGGTGTGTCGTATGATATGATATAATAGGTTATTTATAACATGCTTAATACCTAGAGGTTTCTAAGCACTGATGCGGATCAAACCTGTGTTGCTCCGTGTCGTCTTGCTTCCACTGAGCTTTCCTCCCCAGTCATACAGATAAGGGGCAGCCAATGAAGTAGTAACCCATGTGCATTCTATATGTAGATATGTTCCCTTAAAGCAATCCCTTCCCTCAATAGATTGTATAATTTGCCACATAGAATGATGTCATAGATGACACATATTAGGGTACAAGACCTCTATGTAATAAAGCTACTATGTGAGTGTGCATGCATCAGTCTGATGCCTGTCAGTTCTCCCAGCTTTATTAAATTAGAATAAAGTAGTACTTTGCCATATGCCTTGAGTCTGTCTGATTATTTGGTCTGAGATTATTATTTGTAATTCCATCTAGCAAAAAAGATGCTTCAAGGTGCTAGAGCACACAACCTTGTGTCCTAACTTCCTATTATTGGAAAAGTTGAAACATCTTCTGAAATCACCTATACTGATAGCATAGGGCCAGACTCAGCCCTGTACAGGGCGAATGGGTGGGGTTGGTCAAATTTCACTATTGCCAATATACCCTAGACTGGTATGCCGACTTTGGGCCAGAATTTCAGCCCACCAAATGTTATGGGGCCAGAGCCAACCCCAAACATTCAAACACACTTTCACAAATATATATATAGATTGGGTGTACGCAGTAGATTCAAGGCAGTAAACAGGTAAACATGTGAGGAATACAAAGACGTCTTACATTTAGAAAAGACGGGATATGGGGCAAGAATATAACGTGCATGCCATGAGTAACACAATGTGTAGAAGCACAGGAATTAAAACTATTTCTTAGCACACAATACAATAAAATGACTCTTCTGGCAAAACCAAAAGATGCTAAAAGACTATTTTCACGTTCGCATGATAGTGTTTCTAATAGAAAAGGAGCATTTCTTAATATTTAGAGTGAGGCTGAAGTAAAGATGATATTTTCCTTATAGTTCAAGTGATGCTTTGTATCCTTTTTGTGCTAAAGTTTACCATTCTTTATCTACCCTACTTGGATGTCCTTTGTCTCCATGCATGTGTATGCAGTTACAGTTTATCAGATATATTATTTTGATTTTAGAAATTATTCAATTGACAAGCCATGTATTATTAGAGCAGGTGGAGGCACACATGGGGTGATGCTGTACTATGATATGTCCAGGTATTGGTGTATATGGTGTTTGGACTAGGGCACATGCTAGTAATACCCTGCTTGCAGTATTGGTACCTAATGATGGGAGTACCTGGGCATTGTGCTTGTCTTTAAATCTGCATGTTTTTGCCCCCTCAAGCAAACACTATCTCAAGCTTCCCTCCCGAGTGCACCCTTCACTTTTCTTCACTTCATAACGGTTCTCTTTCTCCATTTCCTATGCTTCCTCTCACTTCCACTCCTTTTCCGTCCTGGCCCGCGTCACTAAAGCTTTGTTCCTCTTCAAGGTAAAAAAATCCTCTACTAGCCTCTCCTTTAAGTCCTCCCTTAAGAATCATCTTCTTAACCATAAGGTGCTCCCTCTGCCTATTCCCACCTACCCTTCCACCCTGACCTCCTCTGGCCTCTTTACTTTCAAACAGGTGCATTATCTCCTGCGTCTTACACGTTATCCTGTTCCTGGTCTCTGTTACAGTCCCTCACCTTAATCAACCAGCTGCATCATTCTCTTACTCACTATATTGTAAGGTATTCAGGATTGGCCCGTTCACTGTTGATTGATATTGTGCATGTTTCTGATTGAAACACCTGTATCCATAACAAATCCAAACACAAATTATACCTTGAGGCCTACGGTCAACAGATATAAATGCTATTGACATGATCTCCAAACCTAGAACCTGTCTATCTGCAAATTCAAAATCTACTTGCTAGTGTAAAAATAGTGGAACGTTTGTGGGTACGAATAAGGCATTCTGTACGCAATTTTAAGTTACAGACTGTGGACAGAGCAGGGCCCGATTAAGTGACAGCAACCTTCCTCTGTTCAGTGGTTGATGTAGTTCAGGAGATGTCCCCACACCACAGAAAGTTCGGTGGCACAGAGTTTCATAGTAGAGCATATACATTCAGAATATACTGTTTGCCCAAGATCACAAAGCTATGCTGCAATAGTACATTCAATTTACAGTGCTGTTTTCTTCAGTGTCTCCCCTGAGCTCTCGATGTACTGTTTGGCCAAGATCATAAGAATGAACTGCAATGTATCCCTCCAATGCAAGTGTTGACTGCTATGCTGATAGCTTTCTTATAAATGACTCAGTATATAACGTCTGCCGACGATCACAAAGTTGCTTTGCATTGACACCCCCTTCATATCCATGTGCTGATTCCTTTTCAAGATGGACTTGTATGTAGATAACACTGCCTTAGTAAGATAAAATCATGAGGCAAGACTACTGTGGTGAGTACCTGCTGGCCTTTAGAAACAATTTAGGGCGCTCCTCACTACTGCCGCCTCTTGCCGACTCCTGCTGGTGGGTTCTCCCCATGCTGCTGACACCCAGGGTGGGACCCGGTCATCGCTTGCCGCCTACTAGGCTTGATGCAGGACCTGAGGTGGCTCTCCATGGTAGGTCCTGTAGTGGCATTGATAAGGTAGAACACTAAATTGAGCTGGTTCATCAACCAGAGCAGCATTTCCCCAACTCTTGTGCAAGCTATATAACTGAGCCTCTTATCACCTTATATCTCGCTGGAACATATTAGGTCCGAGTGCCAATGGTTCAGGCTCTAGGTGCATGCCCTACCACCTTTATCTCCTTGCAGTCTTCTAAGTGAAGCCAGCACAAGGCGCCTCATCATTGGTTGGCATTACTCCTGTGCTGAGAGCTTCCCTTGTTGCTGCATCCCAAGCCCATCAAGCTGCAGCTGCTTATCCCTGTCACTGCTCCCTCGATCCTTCTCCGCTGTCCTGCTTGACTCATGTTTGGGCCTCCCTTTTGTGCTCGCAACCTGTTCGCCTGGTGCCACCTCCTCCTGCTCCATTATACGCCTAACCTCGCCTCCCCCCTGTCCTCCAGGCACCTATACATTGACTGGCCACTACTTCTTGGCTGTCTCCCTTGCCTCTTCTCCGCGAACCTTTCTCACTGGCCTCCATCTCTCTCATTGACTTCCTTCGCACAGGCCATCTACTGCAGTCTGTTTCCTGGACTGTCTGCCTGCATTCCACAGTTGCCCCCTCCCCCATAATCCTCATACTGACTGCAACACGTTACTGATCCTACATTTCTTCGAATATGTATTGTTTCTCATCCATTGGCTGTGTTCATTTGTTCACTGCACTTTGATATTCAAATCTGATTGTTTTAATATCTGGCTTTGTTCATTAGTACATTCAACAAAGATAGTCAAATCTGGGTGTTTTAAAACTGCATGCTGTGTCTAGAAGATTGTCTTCGCCATATCCCTACGAAAGTCATATCTGCCTGCATAGAAACTGCTTGTTGTGTTTAGAAGTTTGCTTTTTTCGCTTCTCTTTGAAAGTTGTGTCTTGAAGTTGCTTGTTCCACTTCCCTTGAAAGTTGAACAAACTGTTTTCCAATTGCTAGCTGTTTAAACTATTTTCGGCCTCCCCCTCTGATCCCTCACTCTTGGTCTTGTGTTTTTGATCTCGCTTCTAATTGCCTTGTCTTTCTGCTGTATGTTGTAACCATTTTGCCTTATCCCATCACACTTGGACTCTGCCTGCATTGCCTTGTGGTTATTTCGGTCCTGCTCTGCAGCCCTCCCTGTCTCCCCCCTTTTATCCCTCTCCCTGCCTCACCTCAATTGTGCTCCCAATCTCCCCTATCTTCTCTAGTTGCTACTCTATCACCTATTATATCCCTCTGTCAAAGTCTGGAAGGAAAATGTTCAAGAACAATCTCCTGGTCTCGAACCCTGGTCTGCCCATTTTCAGACACCTTTCTCAATGCTTCTTCCAGACAGACTCTCACTGACATTCTCCTTGTTGTTTCTTCTCCAGACCTTTGTACTCTTCACTCTCCCCTGTCCCTTCCACTCCCTTTAATGGTTGCACCCACTGGAGGTACTTTTGCCATTGTTCCTTTCCCCCAGGGTCTTCATTAATGCATATAAGAATGTCACTGTCATGGCCCAGGGCTCTCAGCCTAACCCCCTCCTCCTTGATAGGTGTCTCCTGTCTCTCATTAACTTCCTCCCCTCTCCAACCTCCCCTCTTCCTTACATCCCTCTGGCACCTCTGCCACCTCAGATGGGTGTACCACACTCCTGTACCCTTCCCAAAAAATCCTTCAAATGTAGTAACGTACCCCACTTAGCTACTCTCAACTCTCACTCTGCAGTCAAACACTCCTCTGACACATGTCACCTGCCTGAGGTCCTCGACCTAGATGTCCTCGCTCTCACAGAGACATCGTTCACCCCCAGCTCTTTCATGAGTGTGGAGGGCTACAAGATGTTCTCCAATCCCAGGTTTAACTGGTCCGTGGGCTGAGTGGGTCACTGACTCTATCATACCCACCCAGTTCTTCTCCTCTTTCAAATTATTTGTCTGCAGGATCAATGTCTCTCCAGACCTCTCTCTAACTCTAGCCACCATCTATAGGCACCCTGGCCAGGTCTCTCACTGTCTCTCTGAATGGGCTGATCTCACTTCTTCTCTCCTGATCTTCTCCTCCAAGCTTCTTCTCCTTGGTGACTTCAATATTCGACTTGAATCCCCTGATGCAGTGTCTGGGCTCTTCCACAATCTCTGTGACTCTTTATCCCTTTCCATTCTTCCCTTTGGTTTGACAAACTCTGCTGGACACACTTTGGATGCTCTCATCTACTCTAACCTCGCCATTTCAAACCCTCTCATTACTCTGCTCTCCTGGTCGGACCATGCCCTCCTCTCCTATCACTTGGCCCTCCTTGGTCCCTTGGATAAGACTCTGCCTGCACTGCCAACCTCCTTCTTCTTCATTTGACTGATGAAGCAAGTGTAAGCTGCCACGTTTGCCGCCACCTTCACTCCCCCTCCTATTCCTGCCGCAGACTCTCACTCTGACACAGCTCTTACTAACCTTCATCTCTCCATCTCCAACACTCTGGACATCCTTGCCCCTGTCATGAGGATCCACATAAAACCTGCCTCCAAGTGCAACTCCTGGTACGACTCCAACCTGGCCGCTCTGAAGCACAAGTGCAGAGTGGCTGAGCGGAAGTGGCAGGCTTAAAGCACATACTATTACAAACTAAAGGTAATACAGACTCTCCATTTGCTTGAAGAAGAGAGAGGGCCTTCATCCAAGCCTGCATCTCCCTGGCCACCAACAACACAGCATAACTTTTCAAAATCTGCAAGGAACTCGCCAACATTGCTGCAGTCTCTACTTCTCCCCTGCCTTCTCTGGTCCTCTGCACTTCGCTTGATTCTCAGTTCATATCCATTCATAACCCAAGACATCCTCTCCTCACTATCCTCTATCCCACTCTCTTTTTCTTCACCTTCTCTCAAGCATCCCTCAGATCACCTCTCCCTTCTTTTACTACTCCCCTCTTTTTCTCCCATAACACCTGATGAGGTCTCTAGACAAGTCTGCTCTATGAAAGTCTCATCCAAAGAGGTGCTCCTCTGCTCCTCCAGAACTATCAAGGACAACATTATCTCCCTTGCTCCAGCCCTTGCTAATTTCTGCAATCACTCCTTTGCCATCGGATCCTTCCCCTCACTTCTCAAGCACTCCATTGTGTATCATCTCCTCAAAAATCCTTCTGCAGACCCTTTGTGTCTGGCAAACTACCGGCCTAACTCCACTACGCCCTTCCAGGGCAAACCCTTGGAGAAGCTGGCCATCTCCCAGCTTATACTCCACAGTGAATCTGTTGGGTGCCTTCATGACCACCAGTCCGGCTTCAGAGCTGCCAGAGGCACGAAAACTGCTCTCCTGAACACCCATGAAGACTTGCTCACTAATTTTTATTCCAGCTCTCCTTCTGTCCTCATCCTTCTTGACCGTTATTCTGCCTTTGATACGGTCAATCATGCCATCCTGATAAAGTGACTCCAAGACACCCTTGGCATCATGATTCTGGCTCTGGACTGGATGGATGAACTCCTTCCACTCGGACAACCCTCCCAGGTCCAACTGGGCCCTTTTCCCTCCTCCATCTCACTCTCAACCTGTGGTGTTCCTCAATGTTATATCCTCTCCGCATGGCTTTTCACTATCTACTTGGCCCCTCTAGCCCACTTTATCACCTTCTCTCCCAATTCCCAGTGTTATGCAGATGACACACAGCTCTCTTGCAAGCTTCCTTCCACTACCTGCTCTTCCTTCTCTCGCATTCCTGACTGCATGTCTGCTATTCAGGCATGGTGTTCTGTTAATGATCTCTGCCAGTAAGACAAAGATCCTGCTCATTAGGCCCCCTCCCTTCTCCCTCCTGTGAGGCAAAAGACCTTGGTGTCATCTTCAACTCCTACCTCTCCTTCTTTCCTCACATCACTGACTTTGCATAGAAGGCCCACTTTCAGCTTCACCTCATCCGAGATATTCTCCCTTTCATCACCTTCCCCAGAAACTCAATGTCTTCAGAGCTCTGGTTCTCTCTAGGTTGGACTACTGCAATAGCCTCTTCCTTAATCTATCTAACTCCCCCCTTCACCCCATTCAACTAATCCAGAATAGGGCTGCAAGACTTATCCTTAGCCTTATGCCTGAGAACCACTTCTCTCCAGCCCTTAAATCTCACCACTGGCACCCGGTTGCTGTGAGCATCAAGTTCA
Source organism: Ambystoma mexicanum (assembly GCF_040938575.1). Taxonomy (NCBI): domain Eukaryota; kingdom Metazoa; phylum Chordata; class Amphibia; order Caudata; family Ambystomatidae; genus Ambystoma; species Ambystoma mexicanum. Next base: position 285,245,671 of record NC_090932.1, on the reverse strand, counting down.
AGACCCTCTGCATCATCCAAAAGGCTTACTGAGTCCTGGGACTCTGCTACATCCAACTCCCTCTCCATAATTAACCCCCTGCTAGAGCCCTTCACTCATCTAACTCTAACTCTCTTCAGATTAGACGCTTTGCCAACAGAGGGTTGGGGTAGATCTCTCTCCTCTGCAGGTGCCTCTCTCTGGAATGGCCTCCCTGCCCCTCTCAGACTTGAGCCGGATCGCCTCAAGTTTCAGAAGGTCCTCAAGAACTTCATTTTCTCTTCTTCCTTCCGCCTCCCCCACCCCTCCCCTGCTAATATGCCTATATTTTTTGTAGACTGGTGGCCTGGTTTCCTTCAGAGGGCTCTAAGCGCCACCCTGTCCAGTCTACCCCTGCACTTGGTCTCTCCTGACCCCTCTCATCCTGCACTTGCCCTCTTGGGCCCCCTCTCCTGCACTTGTTTGGCTGGCCTACACCCTTGGTGACATCCCAGCCCATTGCCCTCCCACTTGCTTGTGGACCCCCCTTCTCCTGCACAGTCTGCTTTCCCCTGGCCCTTTCCAACTGGCCCCCCCTAACACTCTCCTCTCTAGGGCCCTCTGCCCTTTCCTACACTTCTCTCCACTCCCCCCACTCCTGCACTTCTCATTACTACACTTGCACAATTGGAATGCTGTAAGGCCGATTAAGATTGCTACCTTGCTCCTATGCCCCCATTCCTTACCTTACTATGGCTCGAAACACTTGTGTATAGGCTCATCATAAATGACCAATAAATAAATAAGCTTCAGTTAATGGGAGATTGTTCTAGGCAGAGACATCTTGTATATTAACATTGATAAGACTGTGATTATGGTAGGTCAACATGTGCATCAAAAAGGTCAACATTATCATTAAAGAGACATCACTTAAGCAGGTTAACTGCTTTGACTATTTAGGGTGTACTTTCAAACTAATGTCAGGTGGTACCAACAATTAGATAAAAGTGAATTTAACTTTACAAACTGCACAGGGGCCGTGTGGTCCTTAAGCAGTAAACTAGGAAGTAGCCTCACAGTGGCCAGTCTGAAAGTATATATGTCTCAAATTACATTGGTAACATCATGCGGCAGTGAGTTATAGGGCTATCAACGTTTAGATAGTTTAAACTAGAGAATACACTTATTAAAGAAACCCCATTGTACTTCCATTAAGAACTCCAACTTTCCGACTGTATTTAGAACTGGGGAGTGCATCCATTAGCTACAAAATTCCTTTTAATCCTGTATCTTAATGTTTACGTATACACTGCTCCTAAGAGTTGAGAATGTGTAGGGCGACAGTTTGGGACATAATCCATTCACAAGGTGGACATTCTTTGAGTTGGTATAAGCATTTGTAATATATTTCATAATAATATATTTGAATTGCCTGTTGTTAGAATCTACTATTGTTTTGAAATATATGCTAACAGTGGTGAAAGACAGATTAGTAATGTTCCATTTAGAAACACAATTTGAAATGTCTTACAAACTTGCTTAATGTGCTGGTTATTTGGCTTAAGAGCTGTTTTTGGGCCAAACCATACCTATATGAGATTTGTCAGTCTAGGAAAAAAACTTTGCATCTTTAATGTATATTGAATATTTTTCCAGTGGCACCAATGTTTAAACAAATTAATTTTAAGGAATTATGTAAGATGTTTTTATATTTGTTCCGTTTTAAACACCATAAATGCTTGATCGTGAGAGGAAAAGTGACTTTCACAGACAAAGCATTTATGGTGTTTTGTGAAGTTTTGACCACAGGACCAGCGAGTCTGAACCAGAGGTACACAAAGACCTCATTTAAATACACTCAACAGCCAATACAGCGAGAAGTTCTGAGACAAAGAGACAGTGTTGACTACCGCTGTACAAGCAGACAAGGATCCATTCGTGTATACAAAGGAAGAGTATTTGGACATCATTTGTGCAGTGATTTCTTTCTTCTTCAACATGTTAATTGATACATGTGAACTACCTTCTGAGGAATTGATACAGAATGCAAAATCATGATGCTTAATTTGGTCACCTGTCCCTGTCCTGCTCACTGAATAAGATTGTGAATTGTGAGGTTAGAAGACTAAAGACCATCATAAAGAATCAACTCTCTATCCTGACGAAGGGCTGGTGCAACAAATGAGAAGACCACTGTATGGATGTGGCCTATCTCATCCTAAGAGACCGAAACGCAGTGTGTCGACAATACATCTGCATATCCATTTTCTTAAAAAAACAAAAAGAGGTGACAATAAGTGAGCACCTCCCAGAGACATTGCAGGGGTTATAAGAGAAAGGGTTCTTAAGGAACACAGAGACAAGACAGAATTCCCAAAAAGAATGAACAAAATACAACAGTAGAGGTGTTGTCCCATCATTATAAGCAGTTGGGTTTCCCGTAGATCTGCTAATAGTATTACATGTGATGCTATTATATTGTTTATGTGCTTTTACCAGTGTTCACCCAGAATAAAGCTTTATTGAACTTGAACTCACAACAGATTTCACAATATGTTTCTTGACCATATTCACAAGGTATTTAGTGTAATTTGTGTAATGAATGCTTTCATCTCACAGTGCACAATGCTTGCTTTCCTGCACATAGAATTCAAAAGCTCACAGTATACCCCTTGTCAAAGATCACAAGGACACACTGTAATGAGTGTCTCTAGCATCACTTACTGTTTTTTTTTTCTTATCCCTCGCAGACTGCAATATCTAAGTGTGGTGCCTGTGATGATTGGCATACTGTAGCGAATTACTCCACCTGGCCATGCTGAATGCCTTCCTTTCATCCCCATGAATACAAGAGCTCTGAATATACAATTTGCCCATACAAAGCACTACTTTCTACAGTTAACAATGACCCACATTCTTCAACCAAAAAGTTATTGCTGGCTCCAGTCATTATATGCTTTAAATTCAATATTAACAACTATGTTGCAACTTGTTATGGAATTTGAAAAAAAAATTCTGATATCTGATATCACTACAATTAATTGTTTATATTTTTAGGAGGTTTTACAAATCTAGACTGCATTTCACTGCAGTTGAACTTAACCAATACCATAATCCATAACACCCTTCTGTTACATACTTTTATAACTGTTGTCACACTGTATGATTTATGCAGAAATATTGTTGCCCAACTATATTTGCTCACTAGCCTCTTCGGTTACTGGTAATACATGACACTTTTACTCAAGATGAGTTTTACACTATCCAAATTCTTTGCCTTTGACTAATTGCTGCACACTATATGAACTGTTTTCCCTAGATCAATTGTTGCACAACTGCAATTTGCTCCTTTGCATCATAGATTGTTTGCTCTAGTTTAATGGTTGCCCAAATATAGTTTTCTCCCTGAAATCCAAGATTAATTGTTTCCCCTAAGTTAATTGTTTCCCAACTGAATTTGAAATAAAGTTCAGTAAAATTGAATTAAGAGGCAGGGTAGAACAATGTATTTTTAAAACATTATGAAGACTAAAATGGGCTAATACGAAATGCATCAGGAAGACATATATCAAAAGAACGGGTTAATTCAGTTCAATAAACCATTCATAAATACATATTGAATTAAAACATTTACTGTAAAGAGAACAGAACATTAGAAAACATTGGATATTGAATACACAATCACCATTTTGTATCAGTAAATTAATATGTAGCTAGGTGTTATTACTTGCATTTTACATTCTCCTTCATCGACTTTTTAAAGATATGTTAGCAGCTAATCTGTCTTGTAAAATCAACTATTTTTGATGTGTTCAAAGAAATTAGAAGTCTGGTTGATGTATATATTTATTCATATGGTACGCTAAATAACTTGCCTTCATCGGTTACATAAATACATTGATGTTGGACCCCACATAAACACAATGTTCAATGTTGAAATAACATATCTATATACCTTATCTATACTTGAGGCACACAAGCTGAAAGCAGTGTCAAACAATAAACTCAGATTAGGCTCTTTACAAATCATATAGGAGAAAGGTCCTATTTATTGGGTGCTTTAATCAGTGAAGGATATTAGGAATTAAAAAGAGAGAAGGAAGAGAGTGACTAATGTAATTCTGAAGCTAAGTTAATACATCAAGTTCATAATATAAAGGTAGTTGTTCTTCAAATTAAATAGTACCTTACTGGCTATTAACAGTCCCTGTCCCCTTGGTCCATGTGTGAGGCCCTAATTACTGCCCTCGTTGCATCACCCTTTGTGAGATATTATTGCTATTCTTGCCTTTGTATACTTTGGTTAAGTATGCAGAGTGGCTATACATATCTGTTCTACATTTTCTGTATTCTTATACAGGGTGGGGTTTTATAGTGTTTTTAACAGTTTTAACAGTTAGATTGATTTGTTTAATAAAAGTAAGAGTATAGCCTTCCCTCAGCCCACGTTACCTCAAAATGTAAAGGCAGTATATAACTTGATTGTGCCCGTTTTACCTTTACGCTTGGGATCACTGTTGGTTTGCAGATGTGTGAGAGCTGAATAGGTGGTTTAACCTCTGCTCATCCATGTACTCCTGTAGAGGAGTAGTAATTTCATCACACTCACATAGACCTTGGAAAAATGATTTGCCCTTTCACCTCCTCTGATCTTCCTCCCAACAAATCCCTACAAATCACAAATAGAGGCCTTGGTACATTCACCTATTTGCTTTTTTGCAACAAAACGTATATCCTCATGAACTGTTTGAATGCACTCTTTATAACACCCATCACTTAAAGATAAAACAACCCCATGACACAGCCACACCTGCTTCCCTATGCACAGACTCTGTAACTTTCTTCCACTTCTGATCTAGCCAATTGAGGTGGAGGGATTGACTTCCTCATGTACAACATCTCTCCTGCCGCCGCTTCATTGGTCTGACCTTCTTCACACATTTTTTGAGCACATTGCAGAGCAGAGCAGAAGTAATTTCCTTACATCGTCCTGCTCTCCTGTATGTATCCTTCACAAGGTGTTTATATTCTGTTGCTCCATTGCACTTTGGGCTTGAGTGTTTCCAATTGGCTGCGAGATTGCAGGTGGTATAGCAGTTTTCTGAAGCAACAAGCGACTTAAAGAGCTACACCCACCATCCTGGATTTGGAAATTGTGCATGGGTTTGGTTGCCTGCCTGTGGAACAGACCTGCATCTGCTTTGCTCTCCTCAGTGAGTGTTTGCACAGTGCAAGCTGCTTTAATAATGCAATCGTGACATGTGTCTTTCTTCACGCATGGTGCTAAGTCTTGACCATTTTTACATGAATGTCTGGATGAGAAAAGACCAGTAACACTTTCTTGCAGTTCATTTTGCGGTCGCATGTCGGCTGGTGGGCCTGGATTGAGGTGACCTAGCGTTTTTCATCCATACCCCACCCAGCTACCCCTAACCTCATGAGACACCCCATTGGAAACCCACAAAACAAGACCGGGGACTTCGTCACAAAGCATATTGCAAGTGTGGGTATGGGTGGAGAGCAAGTTGTGTCCCATAGTAGGTGAATGGCGAAGGGTTCCATCAGGTGCATTTTTCTAAATTATAGCTTACAATACACACACAGTTCAAAAAGCGGAGAGGTAATAGTTCAATATTGAGCTGGGTATTGTGTTTTGTTAGGTTGTTTTGATTTATACTGCACAGCGCCGTGGTTTGCATGGTCTCCAGGCACTCACGTGACTCTGTAAGAAAAGTGGGTAGGGTTGGTTAGTGAGACAGGGAGGGATAGGACAGAGTTTGTGCTCATCCATGGATGAGTGCACAACCTGGAGAAACTGGTGGCTGTGCGTGTTAGCTTTCTCTGTGTGCTTTGTTATGTACACTGGACTTGTTTTGTCCATAAGGATAGCGTCCGATGTCTGAGTTGTATGTTTAGTTTAGTTTATTGTTTGCTTGTTAGGTGCTTATACAGCAAGCAAATTCCGTTTCAAAGTGCCCACAGGGCAACAGGGAGAGGGCATGAGATTGCAGTACAATTAGAATGTGCAAAACAAAAAATACAGTGTGGGAGGAGACGGCCGAACCTACTATGCCTTGTGAGTATTCAGAACCAGCAAGTGTAGCAGGGAAAACAGCAGTGGGGTAGGGACTGATGTGTCAGTGCTCGGGGGTGAGCCACAGATGAAGTGCAAGGTATGATAAGTGCTATGAGGCCAGGAGCCGCGTGGGGTGAAAACGTGCAAGACTCCAGTGCGGAAGGTGTGTTGATGCAAGTGCTGAAGGCAGACAGAAGCTGGGGAGATTGGGTGTAAGAAGTCAGGGGTCCCGAGGATGCAAAAGAGTCCAAGACACCAATCACAGCAAATGTGAGGTTAGCAGAGGGGGAAGAAGGAAAGGAGGAGGAAAAGAGGAAAGTATTGAGGAGCTTTCGGAACTTAACAATGTCCTGCACAAAACACAATGGGGGAGGGCTGTTCCATAGTAGGGATCCAGCTGAGGAAAGCAAACGACTTCCTGCTCTCTATTTAGCAAAATGCTTTACACACAGGGAGTTGTTGCCAAAGGAATGAAGAGGTCTAGAAGGAGCCTATTTTGTAAAAGGGCAGTGCAGATAGGGTGGCCCTCAGGCCCAGACAGCCATGTGGATGATGTGTTAAGGTATTAGATTTGCAGTACGATTAGAGGCGGTATGCAGTTTGCATGATTTTGGTGATTGTTTCACTAGCCCTCTCAGCTTGTGCGGTATGTGAGGGGTGTGAGTGTGTGGAAAAGGGAAGGGGTGGTCAGTTGGTTTAGGGTGCTGATTGATTTGATTGTTTGTTCGCCGTTCTGTATTGTTCTGTGATTTCTTTGACCCTTGTGACTGGATTGTAGAGGCATGTGTCTAAACTAAATCTAAGCTACTAAATCAGTACAATTCTAGTGTGGCTAAATTCAAAAAAGTGTTAACTAACTTATTACAATGTTAGTGTGGCTAAGTTAAAAACAGGGGGACCAAGTTAGTATAGATGTAGTGTAGCTAGATTCGAAAGCAGTGTTAAAGGAATGGTTCGGCCAAAAATGTTATTGGCCCAAAAGATGAGCAATAATAAAAAAAATATACTGGCACTTTTTTTTTTATGTCCCTATGTACAATTTTGAGCAAATGAAGCTCAAAGGGAAGCACATGGGGCATCCATTTTGTGAAATGTATGCCCGCCTGTGCTTGGTTTTGCTTTTGCGCCACTAATGAAGGAAAAGCCAGCCAGCTGTAGTAAACAAAACCTACCACTGGGTGGCTTTTCCTTTATTGGTGCCGGGACTCGCAGGACGGAGACCGGAGACTACAGGCAGAAAAGCTACAGCTGCATCTCGGTAAGTGCTATTTTTTTTTTAAAAAGCACTATCTGCGTTTTTTTTTCTAAGTTTTCCAGGCTGGACGAGCCCGGAAAATTTAGAAATAAAATTGCAGCTTTAAAAACGTTGTATTTATGTTTGTGGTAGCTTTTGAAGCTGCCGCAAACATAAATACAACGTTATTGTGTTTGAAAACACTGCGGTTTTTCTTTCTAAGTTTCTCAGGCTCCTCCAAGCCAGAGGAGCCTGAGAAACTTAGAAAGAAAAACATCAGCGTTATTGAAACACAACCGTGTTATAATAACGGGAGCAACGGAGACCCAAAGTGAAAGCCAAGGCAGGCAGAAACAAAACGCGGTTGTTTTTCTATGCCGCGATGTTTCTGCTTACAGCAGATTTCCCATTTGGGGCTCTCGGGCTCCCCATGGGGAGCCCGAGAGCCCCAAATGGGAAAGAAGCTGCAGGCCGAAACACAACGCGTTTGTGTTTCGAAAACGCTGAAGTTTTTCTTTCTAAGTTTCTCAGGCTCCCCCGGCTCGGAGGAGCCTGAGAAACTTAGAAGAAAAACCAATGAAGGAAAAGCCACCCAGTGGTAGCTTTTGTTTACTACAGCTGTCTGGCTTTTCCTTCTTTAGTGCCGCAAAAGCAAGCACAGGCGGGCATCCATTTCACAAATTGATGCCCCGATGTGCTTCCTTTTTTAAATTTTGAGCTTCATTTGCTCAAAATTTTACATACACACAAGTGACAGTACATATTTTTTTATTATTGCCCATCTTTTTGGCCGATAACATTTTTTAGGCGAACCATTCCTTTAACTAAATATGTACCATTCTTGAGTGGCTAAATTCAAAAGAGGCGTGAACTAAAGCAGTACACTTCTAGTATGACTATGCTTCATGCTCTGCCCCTGAGTACGGTCACACTTCACACACGGCTTCAGTTATGGCCTCAAATTGATTTGATTGTTTGGCAGTTTTTTTATATCTTAGTCAGAGCATTATATGGTAGACTATACATTACATGACATTACATTGCAGGAGAATAGCAATTGCTGCGGCTAAGGTGACTATTACTGTAACATGTTCTGTTGAGTGTGAGTACTTTGCGTTTCACCATACGAGTAAATTAGTGATTGCCCGAACTGAATTGTCTGACACCTCCTGCTATTATCGGGCTCCTGAGCTTTTTCCATAGCAACTGCTTGCATTCTAACAGAGATGTAATTGGCTTGACTTCACATCACCTTTCACCTGTTTTAGAGTGTTGTTGCTGCAAAGTTCTGGGCTTGTGTACTAGGGCTGCACGTGTAACATGATTGTCATCATATAGGTCTATCATACCCTTGTTGCTTGTAAAGTGCTTAATGCCACAGTAAGCAACCTCACAGCACTGGGGTTGACGAGCGGCATGGAATCACGGAGGCTGCAGCCCAACATTACACTCTGAGTTGCACCAAAAGGTCTGCACGTGCAGCTCCCCTCACACTTAAATATCCGTGTTTGCATTAGGGACACATTAATGACACTGAAGATACTCCCATGTATGGCTGGCCTTCAGTCTGGAGATTCGCTGCTGAGAAACCAGCCTTGAGGCTGATGCCAGAGAAATCACTGTTTAAACATTGTATAAATGTAATAAATAAAATAAAATATCCTAGACACTGGAATTCCCTACCTACCAATATCAAGAATGAAACATTGTACCCACAATTTAAAAAATCATTGAAAACTTGGTTATTCCACCAATATTAAATTGAGCCAAGACCCCTAGCCCATCCCGACTAGGCCTCCACCCTCCTCTGGTATATACACTGTACGCAACATTAACATTGTTTTATTTTGTTCTCCTGTGTTAATATAATGATTGTACTTTTATTGTGTTCTGCTGTTATAGTATAAAGATTGTACTTACCCACTGTCTGTAACTACGCCGTGATACCTCCGGGTCTGCACGTATTATAAATGTAATAAATAAAATAAATAAATAAATAAAGCGTGCCTCCCAGCAAACCTGAGGGGATTCCTGAGGAATTGTGCAGGCTGGGATCCCTTTAGGTGGCGCATTTGCCCAGTTAGTTTAATAAATGGTAGCAGGGTGAACCTCAATAACGTTAGGTAAATTCCTCTCATTATTGCATAGTGTGCTGGGAACTTGTAAGAAACAGCACAGTCTTCAACCCAGAACTGGTGATTGAGGGATTAAAACACAAGTATTTGCTCCAACGTTGACTCCCAGACTGGACATTGTGCCAGCAGCAGAGGCAACAGGGAATTGATATTTAATTCCCTTGGAAACCCTTCAGAGTTCCTTCAGAAATGCAGGTAAGATTGCATTAAAGGCTTTGAAACCACAAATGAATCGGTTTCAAGACTGATTCCCAAATGAGGGCCCTTTCATTGGCGGAGGAGAAATGTTGCCTTATGGGACTGTGTATGTAAAGTAGTTACCTGCCATCAGTGTGGCCTTCCCACTCACAGCATGCTCCATTTGGTCAATCTTCTGAAAGCCCGAATAAGCTGCATAATTCCAGGCTCCTGGCACATAGCAAACACTGCTTTATGGCAGGAGCATGACAAACAGCATCTGCGAGATTACTGAATAATCACAAACCGCATAACATGAGCCCTGTGCCAGACCGCACAAACTGCTTCACGCCAGACCGCTGGCACACATGGCCATGCTAGGCTATTGGGTCACATTACTCCCGCCTTGATACCGGAACACTGCTAACACTTTCCCATGCCAGATTCCCTGCACACACTGCCTATGGCACACCTCCTCCTGTTCAATTAATTCAATGCATGCACTGCTTTGTACCATACACCCGACATCATGCACACACACTGCTTCTTCACAGGCATCCAGCACAATGCTGACACTGCTCCATACCAGTCCACTGACACCCTTCATTAGTGCACCATGTCAAGCAAACTGCTGATGCACTCACTGAACAGGCCGAGCAGCATCTGCTGCCATCACTGAGTTCTCGAAACAAGCAAGGCAAAGTCAGCTGGCCTGGCTTTCAATAGGCAACTCACATGTGTCTGCCAGACTCTGCCATCATATTAGCAGGTTCACTGCCCACGTCATATAGACCATTATATGGAAGGCTTTCAATCATTTGCCAGACACTGTCATCATAGGCTCAGATATTACGATCATTGCCAGTATTCCCATTACATTTAAGGTACTTGTACCAGTGAAATCAGAATAGCCCTGTTATTGTCCATGTGCACCACAAAGCTTGCTTGGTGCTGTGGACATGCTCACTTGATACACCGACCACCAGACATTACAAATCTGCACAAGGGTTCAAACTACGCGTTCACCAGGTTCGGATGTGCTGTTCTCAGTCATGGCAGCAACATTCCACAGAAGCACAACCAAAGGTCAGCGAGTTTTATTGGGAATTGTAGTTTTCCTTTGGTATATATGCTTAGTGCCAGAGCTTTCAAGTAGGAAACCACATTTGTAATCTTGTGATAAGTTTACACTGATTCCACGTCACATCCTAACAACACCCCATCTAAGTATCCAGAAATGCGAATACAAAAAATGACTGTATTGTTTTATGTAGCTCTTCTCTTTCATTTCAGTCTTTCCTCTATTTCAATGACGAGAGTTAACATGTATGTGCCAGTCTAGTCTTGGATTTCTGACTTAAATGAACTTCTGCTTCAGAACAGCACCAAGAGCCAATTGAAGGCATTTTTCCAAACATGATGAGGTGCCGAACAGATGCCTTCTATGACATTTTAACTGGGGCGTATTTTGTAAAAACTTAATCTGGACAGATGCAAACATTAAAAAATTATCCCTAGCGATCATTCAAATGAAAAAAAGCACATGCCAACATTGTCTGTGCCCTTTGCTGACGTTTAACAAACCCCTTATTGGACTGCAGCAAAACGCTCTGTTTGTTTCTGTCCTCCCCGGGAAATATAGAGTACAGTATTGTTTGTTCTGTACAAATTGACGTCGTTTTTCTTATTCCTATTTCTTTTCTCTCCACTAACCCGGATTTTTTGTTTAGCAATTAACAGATGTTAACTTATTGAATCCATTCAAGTGTGATTGGCATCTGGAGGTTGCGCGCTCATTGTGAAATTAAGTGAATTGCTTATTTGAACACGCTTGACTCCTCATCACCAGTAATGACTCTATGAAGGTTTTCCAGCAGATGACTCCGAAGCAGAGAATTTCATAAAGATCTGTGTTTTTCCCACTTGGTATTTACCAGCTTGTATCTTCACCAAAGGTCAATGTGAACCGCGCACGCCATCCTGTTATTTGGCACAGGAATTGCTGACCTGGAAAAATAACTGTATAGATCTCCTAGAGGCGGAACTAAGGGAGGAAATAGGTCACCGGTTGGCCCCCCATGGGCTACATCCACATCCCTATGCCCCACACCCCATTTCCATGCAAAGTAGTCACATGGTATTGACCAGTGATCTGTGATGTGCCCTTCGAGGGCTGCAGGCAAGAAAGCCTGGCTCCAACACTCCTGGGCACAGGTAAGGAGAGAAACTCTGTAGGCCCAGGTATTATTTAGAGAAGGGGCTCTATGTTCCTACTGTTATCAAGGGATTCTGAAAGCGCAGTACAGAACACTGGGATGCACCTCAACCTAGACGTGCAGTACTACATGGCCTAGGGCACAGCATACCTCTACCATAAGCATGGCTGCCTGGTTAGGGCATTTTCCCTCACAGTGTGGGGGGCACATGAGAGCATCAACCTGCTTATTGCTCAAGAAAAGAGGCCAGTCCGTCTCACAAAGTGGATAACGCAGCGCTGCTTTGAGACCTTATATGGCCTCCTGGGGGAAAGGCAAATGGGACCCATAATCATACTCATCAGTGGTGCTGCTTAACTTTCAGATCTGTGTGGCATGAGGGATGGCTACTGGGTGTTGCTGTGATGTGGCTTAGCTGAAATGGCTGCTTGATATTGCGCACATCAGTGTGGCATGCACATGTGAGCAGGCTGCATGCCCTCTGGATAGTTTGAGGGCTTCACCTTCAATAAATAGGGCCTCATTATGAGTTTGCCGGTCAGTGTCGGTAAACTCCCGGCACCGTTGTTACCGGACCGGCATACTCCGAGTTCTGCATGCGGGTGCCTTCCCGCTCGCCTTGTCTGACCTGGTGGGTGGAACGGCACCCGCTCGCAGACCTTGACGTCAGCACCGGCACCATTCATGAATGGTGCCGGTGCTACCGTCCTCCCCATTCCCATTGAGTCCAATGGGAATCGAATGGGAATGGGAAGTAACTTTTTCCTGGCCCGGCAATGGCCAATTACCAGTACTACTGGGCTGTAATGCCCGAGTAAGTCCCCATTGCCCGGCGCAGGAAAAAAAATGACTCTGGCGGCAGCCGTGACATTGTTACCGGCACGGCTACCGCCGGGGTCATGATGAGGCCCATAGTGTCATTCATGGGTTCAATTGTTACTCTTTGCAGAACAACTTTCAAAGGGAATTAGATAAAAAACATATCATGTACAGTCATCCGTGAAGGGGTGTTTTTCAGATATAGCAATACTTCAGTTGATATTTTGCCACAGTGCAGGCAAACAACTCTACAGAGCAAATAATGTATGAGCTGATCAGAAAAGTGTGCAACAATAGAAAGACCAGACACACACACACACAAAATATATACATTGGTACTCCATCACTGAACACAACATGCAGCTACCACCCATGGAAAATGCCCGGTGGGAGGGAAGGGTTCGGAAGCTCTGCTTACCATTCATTTTTGCATTCCCCCAATTAAATTAGACTTTGCAGAGTAAACTGCCTGCACACTCACTTTTTTGTCCAATTCCATAGGACAAAACATGTAGTTTTCTCTGCATTACCTATTGAATTTCATACATTGGTGTTGGCAGCAGAACCCATGTGAACAGGATCTCACATATCGTCTGGAAGCTTTGCAACCCACAGACTTGTAGTTAGGCTTTTGCCAATTACAAATATCATACTACAGGATCCAGCAGGCAACAATACATTATTTAAAAATACAGGACTGAAAAAAAAGGTGGCACTAATGACAAGGGCTTGATGGCAAAATTGAAAAATGTGTTGTGAAGAAGTAGAGGAACAATCCAAGGCTGGGTTTCATTAGGGACTCACAGACCTCTGAGGTGATCAGCACTATACTTATAACGAATACTATATTCTTTATAATAGATTATCCCATCACTACCCCTTGATCTCTTGCAGACTCCCGAGCCCCATCAAAGTGCTTGAGGCAGAAATGCAGGGGGGCTTTGTACACTAATTTCACTCAATAATTGTGTTTCGGTCAAGTTCTATCTACTGATTGTGTCCATGTAAGCACTATCACAATGCTCAAGAGTTATTCTCTCTGGCTATTCAAATACTATAACGCTCCTTGGAAAAGTGCAAATCTTAATGTCTTTGGGCAACCTTGAAAATGACAAGAAAACAGATAGTCCTCAAGGACCATGATATTTGATGCTCAATGTCTTTGTCAGCCACAAGTCTGATAGCTTGCTTCGTATGAGTAGAGTTAGCGAAGGGCATTGTTCCTCAAAATCCATTTAGAAAAGTCTCTCCGACAGACTCCTTAAGTTCGTTTGTTGGTGATCTCCTGACCTACTGGTTTATCTTGCTTGAAGGTAACTTTATCTTGCTTGAAGGTACATTTGCCGGTCACGGTCACTTACTTATGTTTAAGTGACTTAGTGGCAAGGGACTAGCTCAACAGTGGTTTCTTGTGGGCACAGCCGTGCTGTGCTATAAGTCTAGTGCTGTGGACGCAGATCATACCTCAAGACTACAGGTACGGTGTGATCTGCAAACAGAGTGTCGTTGCATCCTGATGGAAGTGGTGAAAGAGAAGCAAGATTGCTGAAGGGTGCAAACAAATCCGAAGAATAATTCAAAGACAATGCAGCAGTCTCCCCAGGCCCTACAGGCTCAGGAAGAATCTGTGAGGCACCCTTGGTGTTGTTCAAAACAGGCTTATCATGCGAAACAGAACAAACAGTTTCCTTCTCTTCTTCTTCGTCGAGTGGCAGAGGAAAAGGTATTTTCTTGACGTGAGTAGTGTGTATCCAGTGTCGCTTCCCTGCTGCTCATACAGTGGTCTGTGTGGCCAACAGGACTTGAAATTGTCCTCTCCAACGCAGTGTGAGACAGGATGCTCTTTCGAAAACTTTTGTAAGCACCCAGTCCCCAGGTCGAAGTCGATGACCTGGCTCCTCATATTTAACTGGGAGGGCTTCTCGCACCTGTTGATAATCAAATACAAGTTTTGAGTTGACTGGTCACAGTTTTCACAAAGGAGCAAATGATCTACGTCTTTCAGTCTTTTGGGTTTAGGCAGATTCCAAATATTAGCTGGCCTCCCCATCACGATCTCGTAGGGGGAGAGTCCAGTTCTGGTCTGTGAGGTCTTCTGTATGGATAATAAAACTACCGGTAAGGCATCTGGCCATTTCAAGCTACTGCTAGCACAGACTTTAGCTAGCTTCTTCTTTAGGATACCATTATGGCATTCTACAAGTCCGGCACTCTGAGTGTGTCTGGCCGAATGGAACCATTTATCGATCTGCAGTCCCGCACATACTTGCAGGATAACAGCAGCGATAAAATATGGACCATTGTCCGGCCAGATGAATCTCTGCAAACCAAACCTAGTAAAATATTCCATAAGCATGGTTTTTGCCATTGTCATTGCTGTGGCATCTTTCACAGGGAAGGTTTCAACCCACTTGCTAAAGGCGCAAATGGCTACCAGAATGTACTTATAGTTGTATTATACATTTCGATGAAGACGGAATGTATTACCTCAAAGGGCACAGAGGGGGGACCAAAACTACCCCTCGGTGTCGCTGTACCCTTCCTCACATTATGCTGTAAGCATACCATACAGTGTTGGACCAAACGCTCAGCAGTCTTTGAGATATTTACATTTACCCAAACAGGTTCTAGTAATTTACAAATTTTCCTAGCACTTATATAACTAGGGCCCTGAGCCATTGTAACCATGGCGGTGACATAAGCATCGGGTAGCATCCATCTTTTCCTTATATTGTCTACCCAACAACCTTCTTCATCCAAACTTGCTAAACCCTCAGCCCTGTACTTAAGTTCTTCTGGAGTAGACTCAACTTGAATATTTTTTATCAAATCAATTCCTTCATCTATTGTACAGGTATTCATAGCTTATTTTGTTATATACATTTCTGAACATAAATCAGTGGCAGTCTGTTTAGCTATCCTGTCCGCAAAAGCATCTTCTCTCTCAACATCCTCTGATACTTTCTGATGTGCGGCGCACTTCATGATTGCTAGTTGAGTAGGAAGCGCAAGTGCTGAGAGTAGCTGAACTATCAAGTACCATGTTGGATTTTAGTTCTGTGTGAGGTCAAGAAACCTCATTCTGCCCATGGTCTACCGAAGTAGTGAACCACCCCAAAGGCATACTGTCTATATGTAAATATATTTACTCTAAGCCCTTCAGAAAGTTCACAAGCTCGAGTCAATGCGATAATCTCTGCGGCCTGCACGGAGTTATGCGAGAATCTCTTGGTTTCCAAAATCGTGCTTAATGTAATGATGGCATAAGCAGCCGTGGATGTACCATCCGGAAGTTTGAAGCAGGAGCCATCGCAAAACAGCTCTCCTTGCGGATCTTTCAATGGTGTGTCATTTAAGACAATTCTGCCTTTGGTATCTTATTCTGTAGTATAGAGGCAGTCATGTGACATGTTGTCACTGCAAGCAATATCTTGCAGAAGAGGCAATAATTCAGCTGGATTTAATATGCAACACCTCTTAATCTGGACATGCAGTGCAAATAGGATCAGTTTGTATCTTATTAATCGTGCTGAAGTAAGGTGTTGCGTTTGCGTTCTGCTTAATAGAACATCTACAGAGTGGGGTACCATCACGGTTAAAGAGTGACCTAAAACCATACCCTCAAATTGTTTTATGGACGCAGCAGCAGCAGCGACAGCTCTCAAACATCTCGGCAAAGTGCACGCAACAGGATCAAGTGTGGAGGAAAAATAACCGGACTGTCTATTCTTCCCCCCATGTTCCTGCGTTAACACAGCCAAAGCACTTCCATCACATTCATGCACATACAACACAAAGGCCTTGTCATAATTTGGTGTGCCCAAAACTGGTGCTGAACACAGTGCAGCCTTGAGCAGATCAAAAGCTTTCTGGTGTTCCAAGTTCCACAGTAATGGCAAAGAAATGCCCTTCTTTGTCAATGCCAATATTAGTTTTATCATGAGTGAAAAATTAGGGATCCACTGTCTACAGTAAGAAGCCATTCCTATCAAGGCTCTGACATCTTTCTGTGTATTTGGGACAGACATGCCAGAGATGCTTTTTATCCGATCAGGTGTCAGTCTTCCTCCCTCCTTTGACAGCAGATAGCCTAGATAGGTGACCTCCTGTCGACAATGCTGAAACTTTTTCAATGAATCCTGCTAGATGAATAAGCAAAAACACAGTGCCCTCTTTGCAAGCAACTTCTGAGTCTGCAGCTAAAAGAAGATCGTCAACGTACTGCAACAATGTACAAGTGGGAGGCAACTCAAATGTATCGAGCTGCTCTTTCAAAGCTCTACTGTAAATGCTTGGACTCTACGTGTACCCTTGTGGCACACAAGTGAATGTAAACAAGCGTCCCCCTAGGGTGAACGTGAATAAATATCTACTATCCACGTGTACAGGAATACTACAGAAGGCATTCTTAAAATCCTCCACACTGAAATGAGTAGCAGAAGCTGGAATCATCGTTAATATCGTGGTTACATCAGGCACAATTGGAAATTGTGAAGCTACAATCAAATCAATAATAAAATGGAAAGGAATCGCATTATCCCCTTTTTTATAGACTTGTAAAATCGGCTATTGCAAAAACTTCCTGCAATTTCCTCGATCACTCCATGATGGACAAAATCAGAAACTATTCTCTTCAGCGCTTGCTCACCACCAACTGAAATCTTATATTGTGGAATACGTGGCAACTTAGCTCCTGGCTTCAAAACAATTTTAACAGGTTCAATTTTCAAAATGCTGACATCATTGTCGTCACCGCCCATAAACATGCTGGAACTTTACTAAATTCAGGCAGTAAAGGTCTAATCAAAAACTGTGAGGCAGAAGATTGCTGGGATGAAATCATCAAACGTACTCCATCCGAAGAACAATGAATTACCGCATTTAATTCCTTCAACAGACTCAATCCCAACCAATTCTCACCACAATTCGTCGTTAGAAGAAATGGACAGTGATCCGTGAATGGCCCCAGTGAAATCGGTACCGGCTGAGAAAACGGACTAACCACTGGCGTGCCAGAAAACCCTACAGAAATGTTATTGTGCCCTGACAATGGAATATCTGGAAGCAGTGAATGATCAATGGAACACCACCTTCATCTCACCGTAGGGCCCTTTCTGCTCGACGGGAATGGGTACTGGTTCCAGACCCTGCTTTCGGCTGTCCTAACGAAACAATATATCATCAAAGACAAGATCCTCAGAAAGGTAGACAGTTGAAGGATTATCAAAAATATTTCTACTGTCTATACTAGGTTGCTGATTATCTTGCGAGAATGACTGTGGATTTTGAGCGAACTGGCTTCTACCAGGACCCCCTACCCCAGAGCGGCCTCTGGATCGTCTACCCATGATACCATATGTGTTATTCGATCTCTGCTGAAGGATCGGGCATTGAGCTCGCCAGTGACCCTCTCGTCTGCAATAAGCACATTGGTTCATGTGTACAGGACCCCAACTGTGTATTCCTTTGTGGAACAAACTGGCCTCTAAACTGTGTGCTCCCACCTCTGGTACCTCTAACTATCTGTTGCAACAATACTTTAGTTTTCAAGTCTCCCTTTTTCTTTTCAATCCTTTCTTTTTAATTATTGACTCTATTTTCGTAATATTGAGCCATATGCAATACGCAATAGACTGTGATTTAGCTTGCCAAGCACTTTCGGAAGTCATCATTTGTGATTGGATATCAGGCAACAATCCACACACAAATGTATCCACAAACTACCTTTTTCCTGACTTGGTGCTTAAATCCTGTCCGCTAAAATCTGAAAATATGAACCGATTAAAGAATTTGGTAGCAGCTTCCGATTTTCCTTGGGTACAAGTAGTGAGTTTCTTCCAAACTATTCTTCTCTCGGGAACCAGAGTCTTTAATTTTGTTACTATTCTGTCTGGCAAAGTCAGTATCAACTGCGGTGGTCTCTCACCAGCTTTCCTTTCGCTGTCTAACCGCACCAAGTTAACCCATGTATCACCCAGTCCTGCTTGATCATCTACAGTCCTAATCTGTTTCCATAAATCAGCAGGTAGGATCACAGGGAACAACAAGTCTGCATCACACAGGGTGAAAACTGATGAATGCAAAACAGATTCTATTTCTTTATAAAACCCTGTTGGATTTTTCCTAATGTCTGGAATCGACTGCCTAATAGTGTTCACTTCCTGTCTGGAGAAAGGGACATGAACACATTTTGATACATAGTGAGCTTCAATAGTAGTGGCTGCTACGCCTGTTGCGACATGAGCTGGAAACTCAACTTTAGGAACAAATGTCGGAGGAACTTCTCTCATCAGCAACTGAGAAGTAGGCAACTCCGAACGTTTCTTAAGCAATAAGGCTAGATCGAGCGCTAAAGTAGTCAAAGCATTAACGTGTGCAAATGCTCTCTTATAAATAATAATAAGCTAAGAAATTCAAATCCCTCAACCCTTGTGGGACATCTATGTGGGTCAAATTATTCCACATTACAGCCAAGTGTATTCCCATCCCTTCAACACATTCTGTTCTGGAATACTTTCTAGATCAAGAAGTGTAGATAAACCAGCTGATTTTTCACCATCTTCTATACATTTCTTAGACCATGCATACAATTCTCTTTTTCTAGCTTTTGAAACTGTACTACGAGTCACTACTTTTGAATCAGCACTCGCCACCTTCAATTGTTTCAAGTGGAGCAGAACCACTTGGAAAAGAAAATTCAGACACATCTTATACAACAGATAGTGGAGACAGAGATAGAGTTAAGGGAACAACAACTCGTGGTAAGGGCAGAGATTCAGAAGGAGGAGCAATAACAGGAAGAGGAGCAGCAACTGGAGGAGGAGCTAAAACAGGAGAAAAAGGAATAACAGCGGGAGGAGGTGCAGCAGCAGGAAGAGGTAAAACAGCAGGAAGAGGCACATAGGGAGGAGGTACAGTAGCTACAGTCCTACGCTCATTGAAAAGCTTATCAATTAATTCGTCTGAGGTATGGAAATCCTTAGATGGATATATTTTCTGTACACCAAGTTGGAAAGCCCTATCCATATTTCTAACAGACTCTGATTATTTCTGTTGGTCATACAATAATGCCTTTTCTGAATTAGACATATGACGACGGGCATGCTTCTCTTTACTATTAAGTTGCTGCATAGCTTCTTTTTTCCAATTCTGAATTACATCAAATGCTGCAGGTCTATCTTTTTTCTTTAACAATATAGACTCTAAATATTCTATACAGGCAATCTCAAAACTACCATTAACTGCCCACTGAAATTCAGAAGCATGTTTAGTTTGTCTGTGCCAAATATTGTTGAATTCTATTCTACCAATGCCATACTTACAGTACATAGTACATGTCGGTGACCCCTCCTGGGGCGCCGGTCGGCCAAATTTCAAAGATTGTCTGTCTCTGTGGAATAAACCCGTGAAACAGGCAGACAATTTCCAAGGCATGTCAGATCACTGGTGTTACCTGGCGTCGTTTGTGCTCATGAGGACAAATCTGCAACCAAATATCAGGATACATAGGAATTGGGGCATGATGCATCTGATTACAAAGGGCTGAGGAGGCCCGATCGGATTACAAAGGACAAAGGACCCTCGTGGTTGGTGATTATGGCAAAAGTGCCTGCCACGATATGGGAACCCTCGTCAAGATGCCCTCTCGAACCGCGTGCTCACCGTTCAGGGATCGGAAGGTGCAATACTGTCGAGGTGTCACGTCTCATACAAAGGGGCCCCTTTTTTTCTTACTCTCCGATCCCGGTCCGATAGCTGCATCTTCTCTTCAGTGAGGTGACATCAATCTTGAGGGTCCCTATTCGGGCGCCATCTGAAAGACCAAACAAAAATCGAGGCTTAGTAACACAAATTAAATACACCAATCACGGGCTGAAAAGATACAAGTATCTTTTATTTCTGTACAGTTAAAGCAAAACAGATAGCTATCTGGCTCCCAGCACCTCGCAGTGTGTACCAGCAGACAAAGTGAGGGTGAGAGTGCTGGGCATCTGAACACAGACATATTTATACCATTTTTGAAACATTGTCCAGCCTCTCTCCAAGCTAATAATTCACATGCTAGAGTTTGTGCCCAGTTCACATGTCAAATATTACAATATTGTACAAGGAATTAAACAAATTTACATGTCCATGAAGTTACAATGATGTGTGTCGGTTCTCTTATCCATGGTAAGCCTTGTTGCAAGAATTGGCACAATGCAGTTCAGCCACACCACACAATCTGAGTTTACTTTCCATTGTCTCATTTTTTATATAAGGATGAGGCTTGTGAGCACAGACAACACTTGGTTTGCAGTTCATATGAGTCACAAGGTTTCTTTGCATAGGTCAAACAATCTGCTCTCGGTCAGCCTAAATATTAACAGAGCTCAAAGGTCGTTCAGCTTGGCTGCAAGTTGAAAACACAGTCCACCATTTTAGAACACAGAAACAGGAGTTGAAATCAAAATCGCGGACGATTCTTAAAATGGTGGCGACATCGATCGAAAAGCGGAACATTATGAACACGGTTTTCTGTGTAATGCGAATGATATTAGGTCAATATTCATAACAAGGCGGTGTTATGTGATTATGTTTTAACATCCACCCCAGATTATAAAAGATGCGGGCAGAGATTTGGCCCCTTTTATCTCCAAACTAATAAACACCTTGTTCGCTAATAATACAGTAACCTTTAACTTGAAGCAATCTTGGGTTCTCCCATTACTCAAGAAACAAACTCTCGACTGTCTATACCCACAAACTATAGACCAATCAAAACAGTCCCATTTGTATTGAAAATCTTAGATAGGGTTGGATATTTGCAAATCCAAGACTATCTTGAGACAAATAAACTACTAGGAATTGGTCAATCTGGCTTCAAACCCCAACACGGAACGGAAACTGCCCTTGTTGACCTCAAATGCTTAATCGACGATCTAAAAGACAAAGGTAGAGTAGCCATCCTTCTTCTACTAGACCTATCGACAGCCTTTGATTTGGTTGACCATAAGATACTATGTGACCACCTCTCATCGGCAGCACACTTTTCAAGTTCCGCTGTCATGTGGATTCAATCCTTCCTTTACAACAGGACTATGTGTGTCTTCTCACCCACAGCGGCAGCCGATCCCATACCCATCACATGTGGAGTACCACAAGGCTCATGTGTCTCACCCACTTTGTACAATATCTTTACAACGCCCTTATTCGACAAACTGGACCGTCTGGGTGTCACCTACACTAACTACGCAGATAACACCCAGATACTCCTATCCGGCACATACGACACAGATGTCTCCCGGATCACAAAAGACTACTCCATCATTCAGGCATGGATGGCCACTCAGGCTTCTGCCCGAATGATGTTAAGACTGAGATGCTCCATGTCGGGTCAATGAATAACTTACTGAAGCTGAGTTCTAACTACGTCAGTATCGTCATAGATGGGAACAATATCCCCATTGCCAAAAATCTTAAAACATTAGGATTCTACTTTGATGCCAACTCCAAACTTACCAAACAGGTAAACATGATTGCATCAGCCACCACATACACTGGCAAACTGATCAGGGCATGTACACCCCTACTGTCACCCAACAGCTGTCTTACGCTGGCCAGAGCACTCATTCAGTACAAATTAGACTACTGCAATAGCCTTAACCTCAGCGCTAACAAAATAATGCTCTCAGAGCCGCACTTAACATTCCCAAAAGAGAACATATTTCAGCAACCAGAAAACTTTGCAAATGGCTATCCATACAAGAAATAATTAACCTGAAAACACTCTGCCTCACCCACAAAGCATTGAACCAACAACCCACACCATACCTTACTGACAAATTCACCCAGAGATCCTCAGCCCGGACCACGAGATCCACCAACACTTCATGTCTAGTGATTCCTAGATACAACCTCAAAAGAGATGGAGGCTCCAGTTTCCCGGACCTTGCAGCCCAGCTATGGAACACACTCCCACAAGACATTGGGCCTCATTACAAGGGTGGTGCTTTCGTAATGAAGGGTGCCGGTACGGTACCGGCGCCGTTCATTATGGGAGCGCTGATTAAGAGGTTCCCTTTGCGGGACCTGGAACAGACGTCTGGTAAAACCAGACGTCCTTTCTGGGTCCCGCGAGGGGAAGAGAGAGCTAATAACGGGCCATTTGTAATGTGCCCATTATTACCCCCCTCCCCATTCCCATTGAGCCCTATGGGAGCTCAAATGGGAATGGGGAATGGTTCCTTCAAGGAGGAATTACCGGGTCCTCCAATGTTGGAATGACCTGGTAATTCCCAATTGAAGGATTACGGTAATGGAGCCCGGTTTGGAGGCAGCCATGGTGCTAATAGCACCATGGCTGCCTCCAAAGTCGTAAGGAGGCCCATTAAGTCCATCCCTTCTTTTGATAAATTCAGAAGCAACACCATCTCCTGGCTACCTAATAGGAGAGAACACCCCAAAACAGTCAGCCTATCTCTGCTCCTGCATTTCTCCTGTATGCATATAATGTATGCTTGTATTACTTTGCTACCAACCACCTGCAGCGTTTTTTAGGCCACTGGACTGCTTCTGTATATATCATTTATCCTATGTACCATCATGTATGATTGTTAACTCGTAACTGCTGTCTTATCGTTTGAGCACCCAGATACCCCTGGGTCAGGCACGCTATAAAAATAAAATAAACAAACAAACAAACAGGCAAGTGGTTCAAAGTGCTCAAGGAGGGTAGGAGCATGGGGAAAAAACAAGTCATTCAGAGTCGTTGAAATTCTGAAACGATAATAGTCTGCACAGAGTAAGTGCATATAATACAATGAACAGTTGAGGCAATGGCAAATAGGTCTTAATATGATTCTGCAGTTGTTCAAGTGCAATTAGGAGTGAAGACAGGGGGAACAGACAGACGATCTTCAGATCTTCAGGCAGGTGCATTCGGATTGTGCAAGTGCACAGGCGGTTACAGGGGTGAGGGAGGTTCAGGGGAAGGGGACAAGTCTTGGGGGTGGATCCAAGTGCACCCAGTCGGTGGAACTGGGGTAAGTGCAGGGAGTGCCCCTCTCTTAGGTCATTGCTCAAATGCAATGTTGATGAGGAGAATGCAGGGCCCGGAGGCAAGCGCGAGAGGACTGGCAGGGGTGCCAGGGACCTGTGGCACTCTGAGGTACACCAGACAACCAGTCAGCAGGCTGTACGGAAAAGAGGAGGGAAAGATGAGAGATAGTGTAGCAGGGTAGAGGGAGGGACAAGGAGGAGGAGAAGTGGAAAGTCTTGAGGAATTTACGAAACTTAAGGAGATCACGCTCAAGACGGAAGGCGTCAAGGAGACTGTGCCATGGGGAGGCCCCTGCTGAGGATAAAGATCTCCCTCCAAATCACTGCTTGGAAGGTTAGAGGTATATGAGCTGAGGGCTTGGAAGGAACAGTATTTAGGTAGTCATCATTGTAGATAGGTAGGTCCCAGGCCCCAGAAGGCCTTGTGGACAATGCAGAGGGTTTTGAACTTGATACTTGCAGGCACGGGGAGCCAGTGGACGTATTTCAGTGCCAGAGAGATGCGGTCCCTTGGCTTGAGGCCAAGTTTTGCGGTTCTGTTCTGGATGAGTTGCAAGGGGCGAAGAGCAGCAGCAGAGAGGTTGAACAAGAGACTATTGCAGTTGTCCAGCCAAGAGAGAACTAGGGCTCTGGAGGCAGTGAGCTTCTGGGGGAAAGTGAGAGGTGTAGCTGATAGTTAGACTTTTTAGAGATGTATGAAATGTGAGAGGAGAAGGAGAGAGTTGAGTCAAAGATGACCCAGAGGTTTTTTGCCTCACAGGTGGATGTGGGCACAGGGCCAAGGGAGGCCAGCCAGAGTGAAAGTGGGAAAGCGGGAGCAGGGGTCCCGATGAGAACGATCTCAGTCTTACTGGCGTTGAGGCAGAGGTAATTTGCAGCACACCATGATTGAATAGCGGACGGACAGTCAGATATGAGCAAGGAGGAGGAGGCGGCTGAGGGTAGCCTGAAAGATAGTTGCGTAACACTGGAAGATAGCTGTGAATGGGCAATCACGCAGCAATCACACGTGCCAAGGCAGTCATGTAGACGTTGAAGAACCAGGAGGATAGGTTAGATTCCTAGGTAACACAACAAGTTGGAAGAGCGATAGTCGATAGAAAGGCGCTGAGTTGCACCTGGGATGGGTGGTCGGTTAGAAAGGAGTACAATTCTTCCATTTTTTCTTTGCCAAATCTCTGGACCCATGTAGAACACAATATGCCTCATTAAACGGTAGGTGGTTAGGGATTACCAGCATCGGTAAGGGCACCAGTGCCGGTAATCCCTTACCGCCCTACTACGAGGTCCCTTAGCGGGTCCCTCCCCTAACGCCTGGTTTTACCAGGTGTTAAGGAAGGGACCCGCTAAGGGACTTCAGAGCTAATAACGTTACCGCAAATTGCCGTACCGTTATTATCTCCTTCCCCATTCCCATTGAGCCCTATGGTGGCTCAAATGGGAATGGGGAATGGTTCCCGGAATGGGGACTTACCGGGTCCTCCAAGGTCGGAATGACCTGGTATGTCCCTATTCCAGAAACAAGGACCCGGAATGCGCTAAGGGGGTAGCCATGGCACTAATAGCGCCATGACTACCGCCTACCGTCTAATGAGGCCCAATATCTCAGTAAGGACTGCATCAGACAGGAACTTCTTTCTAAAAAGAATCCCAATAACACACAATTACACATAAGTATCACTATGAACCACAAGGATCATATTTTAATTTTTCCACAACTAATGTGTCAATTTATATCACACCTAACTTCAAAACCACACCTGTAATTCCTTCAAAAATGATGATGGTCACAACATCATGATTATGTTGACACTTTCAATGTGTCTACTTCAAAGACATCTAAGGTTCCTAAAGTAGTATCTCTCTCTAAAATGGAAGCACAGAACATATAAACTAAATGTTCAGCTGTGCTCTGATCTCTAGAACTATTAATAGAGTGATTACACAAGGTGTCAACTACCTTTCACTCACCACCGCACCCCCAACAAAGTGGGCAGTTAAACTATATCATTGTGCAATCTTACCATCTTCAACATGACCGAAGTGTGTTGACAATCTCCATGAGAGAGCCCAAATGTTTTTATAGACGCACTTTGCACACAAGAGTGTTGCAACGCTCACCTTGCATCAAATGCTTGGTCTACTGGAGCAAAATGTTTGCTTGACAAAATCACCATCCATCTCAAAAGGAATCAACCTTACTGCTGTTACCTTAGCCTAAAGAGGATATAAACCCCATATATCAATATAACTCCAGCACACCGTGTTTTCCACTACTCCATCACCTTGCATAGTCCTTTTAACCATTAACATTGAAAAACTGATCACTTACCCGACTGTAGCACATCCGTATGTGCAAATCCTAACCAGCTCCACAATAATATGTTGTGTGGAGGCCCTTATTGCCTCTGTTTTGATTTAAGCCTGTTTCCTGCCATATTTCCTCAACATTTGTCGATACTTGCCCAAAGGTTCCTCGAACCTAAATATTATAGTTGATTAGATTCAGGCTCTATCTTTTAGAACACACTTTGTTATGGCCATTTTTCTGCTGTTTGTTGTTATGTTCATTTGATGTTTGTTAGTTCTTATGTTGTTGTAGCGCTCTGATGCCTGCAGACTACAGCGCTATAGAAATATGTAAATAAATAAATAAATACATAAATAAATAAGAATAAATAAAATATATGGATATGCTGGTTTAAAACTCAACAGGATACTCTGGAAGTGGAATTTACGATCTGTTATTGGTAGGGTTGCGAGCGATTTACCAGGACAACGTACATTTGCATGGGCTTGAGGGAACTCTGCCATAGATTACTTTTCTTTGTCTAAATCATCTTGGCCAATAATTAAAGACATTAGGGTAGAAGCCACTTAACTAAGCAATCATAATTCCCTGATGTAAAACTGCAATACCCCCAAAATCTATTAGAATTGGTTTCCCTTCTGATTAGATAACATCAGATGACCATACTTCCACAAATAGATGAGCTTTTTGGTGGAATTGTGCTAAGGATCCTGATTTCTGGGACCATATGATAGTGTCCAATATAGGATCCTTTAAAGATTGTTTGGCAACGGAATTCTCGATGAAATAGCACGGTGTTATAACTCTCTATGCAATACATTACAAGATGCAAGACCTTATTGATGCTCCAAATTAACCTAAATCCTTGGCTTTTTAGTAAAAAGTGGTTCATGGACCCTTTTATAAATTAACCTTTAACTTGGAACATAATTTATATGATTTCACATGGCACCAGCTCTTCAAACAACTGTATAGGGACACACTAATTGAAGATAATATGTCACTGGCACAAAGAAATACACGCCTGGCGAGCTCAACTCTCCTATATAATCTCCTTCTCTTTACACTCACTGAGGTAAGAGAACCTCACTTTTTTTCCTTCCTACGTATACAAAACACATGTTGACATCTGGGCTCCCTTGTTTATGAGAGCCATTAATACCATGCTATACAAAGCATATTTCTGGCTACCTGGACATAAGCAATTATCCATTTGATCTTTATAAAGGGGGACAAAGATAGTTCGAGCAGTTGTAATCTAATCCCTCTACTAGATAACTATTTTAAGGTATTTGGGAAAATTGTCCTTGATAGATTTCAAACTTGGATGGAAGATAACATTCTGCTCTCTCCCACACAACTTGGTTTCAGAGCCGTCTTGGGTACGGAACTGCAAGCACTTCATCTTTAACTGGTGGCATCGCATTCTACGTTTGTACGTAAGGAGATTTTATATGTTGCTTTCATGGACGTAGCAGTGGCCTTTGACTAGGTAGCCCACTCCAAACTTTGGCCCACTCTTCTCTCAATGGGCATTCGCAGAGATGTTTTGGCTGTTCTAGAACTGGTTCATGAAAATAATTCTGCCATAGTAAGATACACTAGAGATGGCAAGATGACAGCTTCGACTCTGATTAAGAAGCAGTGCACAAGGATGCTTGTGTGATCCCCTTTTATTTAATGTGTTCCCTATCTCTTTATGTAGCCATTGGTGTAGCATAGGGGTTAACGTTTCCCTTGTGAAGGACATTCATAATCTGTTATTGTTTCATGCAGATGATAGTGGCATCCTTCCGAGGATGCAGAACTCTGCAAAAACTGATAGACGCGTGTGTTGCCGATATTAATTATTTACGATTATCCATCAACGCATACACATCTGCGGCTTTAAGTGCAAGCTATTGATTGCAGGGAACTAGAGGATCAGAAAAGTCAAACATCATGTATTCAATGCAACTCTTACTTAACCTCTATCAGCCATAGTGATACGCACATAGCACGTATGGCTCAAGCCATTTGTGGAATCTTTGCCTTTGCTGCTCATCCACTTTCCTATATGATCACGGTTTATAACGCTAAAGTCAAAGCAGCCGATCTTCATGGCATGGGCATATGGGAATCAAATAGCATAGCAAAGCTTCATCTGTGCAAAACAAATTTTGCAGATGGCTATTAGGCCTTCCAAACTCATCCTCATTTATTGCTATTCGTTCAGGGACTGGTTTAGGGTATCTGGATCAAGAGATTTCCCTTCTTCCCATTTCTCTTTATGGAACTGTGTACTAGACTAACTTGGTAAGGAAGGGCAATGACCTAGCTATCGGCTCTAACAGTTGCTAGGCAGAACATGAATTCTCATCTATTACATCTCATATCATAACGCAAACAAAAACAGAGATAGGCAGGAGATTGTCAGGCCTTTCAACTCGGCCATTCAAGCCTTTATCTGAGAGTCAGAAGCTTTATAACCAGACTTAGATTTAACTGTCTCTTCATAAAGAGCAACTCCCATCAGGAAGGTGCCATGGGTTTGGATCTCTTTTGCCCGTAGGGTATCAATACACCTGAATCTGCTTTCCATGCTACTTTTAAATGCAGTAAATACAAGGGGCCTAGGGAAAAACACATCTTTTCAGTTTTAAGATTGAGTGGTATTAGGCAGCATAGAGCTGCCTTCATTTACTCCCTATGGGCCAATTCACCCCTGATTTCTTGGTCTGTGTTAACATTTTTGCAAACAGTGATGTCAATAAAGAGGAAATATTTGCTTAAATAATAATATATATGGAGCCAAAGCCTAGTATACCTCTTAACATTTTGGGGTCGATTCATGGAAATAATGTGCGCCGAAAATTCCCGCGCAGTGGTGCCAAAACGTGCGAATCGCAGTGCAAGTGCAAAAATCGCAGTG
Organism: Ambystoma mexicanum; assembly: GCF_040938575.1. Taxonomy (NCBI): domain Eukaryota; kingdom Metazoa; phylum Chordata; class Amphibia; order Caudata; family Ambystomatidae; genus Ambystoma; species Ambystoma mexicanum. The sequence continues at coordinate 285,216,794 of NC_090932.1, read as the reverse complement.
CAAGTGCGAAAATCGCAGGGAAACCAGCGCACATCGATTCATGGAAGTCCGTGCTCGAGAAAAACATTGGATGTGCGCTGAAAATGTGCGCCGCGCACGCCGGCGCACAGGTCATCCAACAGCGTGCGCCACGGCCACTGCGAAATCGCACATAGCACGGCGCACATCACAAAAGTAGGTGGAACACGGGGCGTAACACTCGGAATGGGGAACAACGCGTGAAAATATGGGCGTCACGGGGGAAGAACAGGAGGCAAGTGCGCGGAACGCCCACACGCTCGCCTACAAACCGTATTCATGGAATCGAATAGGGCAAACCAGCGCACGGTCAAAGAGGCGCACAGGGCCAAACAAGTATGCCACAAGAAAGCAGGCGGTAGCGCCCCTGCGACTGAAAAAAATGTGCGCCAAAATGTGCGCTAACGAAAAGCACCCATATACAGCCATGATGAATGGGCCATACAGTGGCCCTCTAGGACAAATGAGGTGCAAAGGGGTACCGACAAACACGGACACCCGCTGTGTGAAAAATAGCGTGTGCGTGTGTTCCTGGGTGCGCGGGAAGTTCCACACGCGATTGGCCTGGGTACGTGTACTTCGGGGTGCGCGGGAAGTTCCACACGCGATTAGCCTGGGTACGTGTACTACGGGGTGCGCGGGAAGTTCCACACGCGATTGGCCTAGGTACGTGTACTCCGGGGTGCGCGGGAAGTTCCACACACGATTGTCCTGGGTACGTGTACTTCGGGATGCGCGTGAAGTTCCACACGCAATTGTCCTGGGTACGTGTACTTCAGGTGCGCGGGAAGTTCCACAAGCGATTGGCCTGGGTACGTGTATTCCGAGGTGCGCGGGAAGATTCACACGCGATTTCAGCAGGGTACGTGTATTTCGGTGGTGCCGGGGAATGCTACATGTGATTTGGCCATGTGGGTCCTCCCAGGTGTTCCCTCTACACCCTCCACGACCCCTGCAGGCAGCCCACACCACAGGGGACTACCCTGCACCCCTGCTCATGTCCCAGAGGCAACCCATCCACCATGGCCATGCTCACCAGCCAACCCACATGTCACCTTGCACTACTGATCACCAACACATGTCTCCCTGCACCCCCAGCCCCCAGCCACCAGATGCAGCCTCCATCAGGCCCCCACCAATGTCTACCACCACCCCCACCCCCCAGCAGTGCAGGGGCAGCCTCCACCAGGCCCCCACTCATGTCTCCCACCACCCCCACCCCCCAGCAGTGCAGGGACAGCCTCCACCAGGCCCCCACTCATGTCTCCCACCACCCCCACCCCCCAGCAGTGCAGGGGCACCCTCCACCAGGCCCCCACACATGTCTCCCACCACCCCCACCCCCAGCCACCAGGGGCACCCTCCACCAGGCCCCCACTCATGTCTCCCACCACCCCCACCCCCCAGCCACCAGGGGCAGCCTCCACCAGGCCCCCACTCATGTCTCCCACCACCCCCACCCCCCAGCCACCAGGGGCACCCTCCACCAGGCCCCCACTCATGTATCCCACCACCCCCACCCCCCAGCCACCAGGGGCAGCCTCCACCAGGCCCCCACTCATGTCCAACTCATGTCTCCCTGCACCCCCACCCCCAGCCACCAGGGGAAGCCTCAACCAGGCCCCCACACATGTCTACCACCACCCCCACCCCCCAGCAGTGCAGGGGCACCCTCCACCAGGCCCCCACTCATGTCTCCCACCACCCCACCCCCCAGCAGTGCAGGGGCAGCCTCCACCAGGCCCCCACTCATGTCCACCACCACCCCCACCCCACAGCCACCAGGGGCACCCTCCACCAGGCCCCCACTCATGTCTCCCACCACCCCCACCCCCCAGCCACCAGGGGCAGCCTCCACCAGGCCCCCACTCATGTCTCCCACCACCCCCACCCCCCAGCCACCAGGGGCAGCCTCCACCAGGCCCCAACTCATGTCTCCCACCACCCCCACCCCCCAGCCACCAGGGGCACCCTCCACCAGGCCCCCACTCATGTCCAACTCATGTCTCCCACCACCCCCAATACCCAGCCACCAGGGGCAGCCTCCACCAGGCCCCCACTCATGTCTCCCACCACCCCCACCCCCCAGCCACCAGGGGCACCCTCCACCAGGCCCCCACTCATGTCTCCCACCACCCCCACCCCCCAGCAGTGCAGGGGCAGCCTCCACTAGGCCCCCACTCATGTCCACCACCACCCCCACCCCCCAGCCACCAGGGGCACCCTCCACCAGGCCCCCACTCATGTCTCCCACCACCCCCACCCCCCAGCCACCAGGGGCACCCTCCACCAGGCCCCCACTCATGTCTCCCACCACCCCCACCCCCCAGCCACCAGGGGCAGCCTCCACCAGGCCCCCACTCATGTCTCCCACCATCCCCACTCCCCAGCCACCAGGGGCAGCCTCCACCAGGCCCCCACTCATGTCTCCCACCACCCCCACCCCCCAGCAGTGCAGGGGCAGCCTCCACCAGGCCCCCACTCATGTCCACCACCACCCCCATCCCACAGCCACCAGGGGCATCCTCCACGAGGCCCCCACTCATGTCTCCATGCACCCCCACCCCCAGCAGTGCAGGGGCACCCTCCACCAGCCCCCCACTCATGCCTCCCACCACCCCCACCCCCCAGCCACCAGGGGCAGCCTCCACCAGGCCCCCACTCATATCTCCCACCACCCCCAACCCCCAGCCACCAGGGGCACCCTCCACCAGGCCCCCACTCATGTCTCCCACCACCCCCACCCCCCAGCCACCAGGGGCACCCTCCACCAGGCCCCCACTCATGTCCAACTCATGTCTCCCACCACCCCCACCCCCAGCCACCAGGGGCAGCCTGCACCAAGCCCCCACTCATGTCTCCCACCACCCCCACCCCCCAGCCACCAGGGGCACCCTCCACCAGGCCCCCACTCATGTCTACTACCACCCCCACCCCCCAGCCACCAGGGGTAGCCTCCACCAGGCCCCCACTCATGTCTCCCTGCACCCCCACCCCCCAGCAGTGCAGGGGCAGTCTCCACCAGGCCCCCACTCATGTCTCCCACCACCCCTACCCCCCAGCCACAAGGGGCAGCCTCCACCAGGCCCCCACTCATGTCTCCCTGCACCCCCACCCCCCAGCAGTGCAGGGGCAGCGTCCACCAGGCCCCCACTCATGTCTCCCACCACCCCCACCCCCCAGCCACCAGGGGCAGCCTCCACCGGGCCCCCACTCATGTCCAACTCATGTCTCCCTGCACCCCCACCCCCAGCAGTGCAGGGGCAGCCTCCACCAGGCCCCCACTCATGTCTACCATCACCCCCACCCCCCAGCAGTGCAGGGGCAGCCTCCACCAGGCCCCCACTCATTTCTCCCACCACCCCCACCCCCCAGCCACCAGGGGCACCCTCCACCAGGCCCCCACTCATGTCTCCCACCACCCCCACCCCCCAGCCACCAGGGGCAGCCTCCACCAGGCCCCCACTCATGTCTCCCACCACCCCCACCCCCCAGCCACCAGGGGCACCCTCCACCAGGCCCCCACTCATGTCTCCCACCACCCCCAACCCCCAGCCACCAGGGGCACCCTCCACCAGGATCCCACTCATGTCTCCCACCACCCCCACCCCCCAGCCACCAGGGGCACCCTCCACCAGGCCCCCATTCATGTCGCCCACCACCCCCACCCCCCAGCCACCAGGGCAGCCTCCACCAGGCCCCCACTCATGTCCAACTCATGTCTCCCTGCACCCCCACCCCCCAGCCACCAGGGGAAGCCTCAACCAGGCCCCCACACATGTCTACCACCACCCCGACCCCCCAGCAGTGCAGGAGCACCCTCCACCAGGCCCCCACTCATGTCTCCCACCACCCCACCCCCCAGCAGTACAGGGGCAGCCTCCACCAGGCCCTCACTCATGTCTACCACCACCCCCAACCCCCCAGCCACCAGGGGCACCCTCCACCAGGCCCCCACTCATGTCTCTCACCACTCCCACCCCCCAGCCACCGGGGGCACCTCCACCAGGCCCCCACTCATGTCCAACTCATGTCTCCCACCACCCCCACCACCCAGCTACCAGGGGCAGCCTCCACCAGGCCCCCACTCATGTCTCCCACCACCCCGACCCCCCAGCAGTGCAGGGGCAGCCTCCACCAGGCCCCCACTAATGTCCCCCTGCACCCCCACCCCCCAGCCGTGCGATTTGCCTGGGTACATGTACTTCTGGGTGCGCGGGAAGTTCCACACGTGATTAGCCTGGGTACGTGTACTACGGGGTGCGCGGGAAGTTCCACACGCGATTACCCTGGGTACGTGTACTACGGGGTGCGCGGGAAGTTCCACACGCGATTGGCCTGGGTACGTATACTTCGGCGTGCGCGAGAAGTTCCACACGCGATTGGCCTGGATACGTGTACTTTGGGGTGCGAGGGAAGTTCCACACGCGATTAGCCTGGCTACGTGTGTTTCGGGGTGCACAGGAAGTTCCACACGCGAATGGCCTGGGTACGTGTATTTCGGGGTGCTCATGAACTTCCACACGCGCCTGGGCCTGTGAGAGTGGGGTACGTGTATTCCAGGGGTGGGCGGGAATATTTACTCGCGACTGGACCTGGGAGAGCGTGCTACGTGTATTCCTGGGGTGGGCGGGAAGATTCACACGTTCGCCTACGACGCGCCTAAAAATAAATGGTCCAATCCTGAAACACATACTCCAGCATGAAGCAGGCGTACGTCGACCCGCGCAGCATAAAAGTGCGCGCAAACAACAAACAAGCTCAGACGCCAGGATGAATATACCGTTCCTAGCAGCAGTGGCCGTGGGTTACCAAAGGAGGAGGAGGAGGATAGTGAGGGCCCGAATTTTCACTCCCAGAACCAGCCTTTTTGGGATGCCTGATGACCAGGTGTATGGGAGGTACAGGTTTCCACCACACATAATACTGGACCTGGTCAGTGAGTGGGAGGATGACCTCACATCACCCACCCTGTGCTCCCAAGCACTCAGCCCCCTGGAGAAGTTCCTCAATGTACTGCACTTCTTGGCCACAGGATCATTTCAGCGGACAAGTGCCATAGTGAGGGGTGTCACAGGCCACGCAGTCACGCTGCCTACACCAGGTCTTGAACATCATCACTGCACGCCCATCAGTCCGTAGGCACATATACCTACCCAGGACACCTGCAGAAAGGCAGGCTGCCGCCCTCGATTTCTACGGTGTGGCACAATTCCCAAAAGTGCTAGGTGCCATTGACTGCACCCATGTGGCACTACGTCCCCCCAGGGCATCTGAGCACATCTATAGGAACCGCAAGCACTGGCATTCCATCAACGTGCAGGTAGTATGTAATGCCAAGGGAATCATCACCTCAGTATATGCCAACTATCCAGGGTCCACCCACGACAGCTTCATTTACCGAATGTCTACCCTAAGGCGGGACCTAGAAGCTGGGCGGCATGGCGATACATGGCTGCTTGGAGAGTATGAATGCCACTGCACATGCATGCATGTCAGATGCAGAGTTATGTCACTACCCCACTAATGATACCCATCACCTCCTCACCAGGGGACAGAGCCTACCCTCTGAGCACCCACATGATAACGCCAATTCGGAACCCCATCACGCCTCCAGAGGTAAGATACAACACAGCCCATATTGCAACCCTGGGCATAGTGGAGCGCACATTCGGAGTGCTCAAGTCACCCTTTCGCTTCCTTGACCGTTCTGGCGGGCAGCTGTTATATGCGCCCCCAGTAGTGTGCAGGATCATAGTGGCAGCATGTGTCCTGCACAATGTTGCAACACGCCGGGGCCTGGCTGTGGACATGGTGGTGCCCCTACATCCCCAACCACATGCACGCCCACTGCGCATGGGAGGGGAGAGGGCACGGGTGATGCAGCCCATACGCAGCTGGTGGCTAATTACTTCACATAGAAATCACACCCCAGTGGAGTGCACACAGCCCTGGCACATACCATCTGATAAGCAATGATGACTCGACCTGACAATTAAGACGAACAAAGGGACAGTCAACTGTCAGAACCGTAGCAGCCTGAGATTTTTCATGTGGAAGTGTCACAATGTGTGCATCCCAACCTACACAAACACCACCAATGCAGTGTCATCAAAAGACACACTTCCATGCTGCAGAAATGAATACCCACTCGCAAAATACTACATGAAAACAGTGCCATGTCACCCAACCCCTCCCCGGCACGGCCACACAACACACCATGGCATGTCATGCAATGTGAAAGGAAACAAATTAATCCCCACAACATGCCCCAAGTGTCACCAGCTACAGTGTCCCTAATGGAAACATGGCCACACATGAAATGCTCACAGTAATGCAGGACCTTCAACACACATTACCAAATACTTACCAAGAATACCAATCACCTACACAACCTCCAACCTACCTTAAACATGACATTACAGACTTAAAAATTTGCTAGCCTCACTACCTGATGATGCCAGCCCTCCGAACACTTCCAAGTATACAGTGTTAGCGCCACGCAAGAGTATAGGTGCACTGCTTACAACATGGACTCCAGTTCCAAGGTGGACCGCATTGTGAAGACATGAGGAATGGACCTGCAAATTAGGAGGATGTGATGGATGCAGAGGCACATATCAATACACCATGCAGTGTACAATGCAACAACAATATGCACTATGAATGTATACAAAGTATTGACTACAGACTGCCCACACATCGAATGGGAGTCCAATGTCACCATGTACGTCAATGTCACTTGGGCACACCCTTTGCAAGCCCATGGAAATGGGAAGCAGGTGGGGTGTGTGTCACAAAAACCCAAGCATCTGAACCAAATTCATGACAAGCCTGCATGTGCCCAGCCATAATGCAGCGTATGCCCACGGGAGCCACACAAGGCAACACACTGTCCCAAAAAAAAAAGAATAAATAAATAAATAAATAAATAAATAAACAAAAAATGGCCATTAATGGGCCCGGGGGAGGGTGGGTGGGGGTGGCCACCCAGGAGGTCCGAGGACAGGGTGCACATCAAAACCCACCTGTGTGGATCTTGCGAAAAAAAACACCTCCATGGGCTCATGGCCTACACGCTACCCTATTGTGGGAGTATCACTGCTGTCGCTCTCCTCACCCTCTGCAGCTGCATCAGGAGGTGGTGGCACTATGGGAGGCAGCCCATGCAAAGCCCTAGTCTGTTCCTCCATGGCTGCAAGCATGCAGGTGTGGTAGGTCTCGTTCTGGAGGATAAGTGTGCGGAGGTCCCCATGCAACAACTCACGGGATGCCCGGACCTCTGCCCTAGTTGCCTGCATCTCAGCTGAGAGCGTACGTGTGAGACACTCCAGCTGCTGTTCTGTCCTTCTGTTTGTTGAAGCCTCAAGCTCAACAAGAGTCGTCCTGAGATGAAGGAGTTCCACCCTCAGGGCTTCCCTGTGGCGCTGGGACTCTATGGAAATGGCTTCCTGCAGAGTCGCCATTGCCGCCCGCCTGTCCCTGTCGGACGCCAACATGTCCTCCCTGTGTGACTGGCAGATGGAGTCGGTTGCCTGCTGTAGTCGCTCTATCAGCCTTTCGGGGGGGACAATGGAAGTGGCCACCCTATCCATGGCCTGAGCCATCATCTCTGATGATGCTGCCTGTTGGGTTGCCATACCGTATATGGATTTCTCCCATGCAGTATTGCCAGGTGGCTGACGGCCACCACGTCGGCGGGCACCACACCTGTCTGGGGCAAGGCGAACTGCGCCTTGCTGTGCCGGCACTGCATGAGGCTGCAGGACTGCATTCCCCCCCTGATCTGCTGGCCCAGGAACAGGATCAGATGTTGCGGAGTGTGACCCTGCATCCATAACTACCAAAGGCGTACCTGCCAACACTGACATCCCCATTGAGGGTTCTAACCCTGGTGCAGGTGGGTCAGACAGAACAGAATCCCTCCCAGGAACACTCACCTGCGACGGCACATAGGTCTCATCATCCGAATCGACACCTGAATACAGCTCGGGGGAGGTGCAGCCAGAGACACCCCTTGAGAGCACGACCTGCAGCAGTTGTGGGTTCTCACCCACCACCACACCACGTCCCTCACTGGTGGTCGGTCAGCCCTCAGACCCCTCCTGGGTCTGCACCATCTCCACAACCCCATCAGTATCAAGTGCGTCATCCCCTGCAAAGACATAAAAGAAAACAAATGGAAACAGGCATTAGCACTATGGCACACAATTAGGGCTGAGAGGCTACAGAAACCGTACTTGATTGACACATGTTCCACATGACTAAAACCCTCCCATGCATGCACCGTCACTGCGTGTGAAGGGTAGGCAGGTGACACACATTGATGACACCAAGATGGAAGATGAACACATTTGCTGCATGCTGCCTAGCAGTGGCATCACACATTGGCCAGTGATTGGCAGGTCAAATACACATGCCATCACACAGATGGCATGTACCCTAGCCATGAAGTGAAGAGGTAGAGGAGGTCACCAATTGTTCATTCAGTCCCGTTTGCTAATGACATTGATTTTTTCATTGAAATGGTTCAAATGTTTAACCTGCAGCTGCCAGTTCAAAATGGTCCTATAGCACAGGGACATGTCTAAACAAATCATGTCCAGGAAACAAAGCCAGTCCCCTGTACCATAGCCATGTCAGATATGTGACAATAGGACTGAGAAATCCCGAGTAAAAGTGGTGGTATGCAAACAATCTGCCTGAATAAACAGAGGTAAATAAGCAAAAATGTTGTGGCAAGATGACACTCCAAGGGCAACTGGCGTGGTGTTGGGCTGGATGTCTAATGTTTGCAGAAGGGATGCTGCTATACCCAAATGCTGGTGCGCAGAATGTATAGGAAGAGGCACATGGGTGACCCAAACCACTCAAGCATACACACCCTCACCTGGCACCCAAACAGAAGCCCTCCCACATACACCATGCACATGGATGACACACACATGCATGTGCACTCACCGGACAATACCTCGTAATCTGCTAGTTCTCCCACGCCTTGGATCTGTTCCTCCGTGACGTAGGTCCCAGCAACCTGCTCATGTGGAGTGAGTTCTATGTCGTCTGCTGGAGACCCACCTCCAGTCACTAGAGTTGCGGCATGACTTGAGGCCAGCTTATTCTTTACCCTGCTCTTCAGGTCATTCCAGCGCTTGTAGCATTCAGTAGCTGTGCGCCTCACGATTCCAAGGGCACTTATGATGTCCACAATGGTCTGCCAGTGTGCCTGACGTTGTGCAGGTGTGGTCTTGTATCCTGCAACAATCATCATTTCGCGGTCATGTGCGGACACATACTCTACAAGTGCATTCAGTTCGGCCTCATTGAAGCTGGGCTTCCTTGACGGGCCGGACTGTGTAGCCGTGTCTGGGGCATCAGCCTCTACTGGACGAGCACTCTTCCTCTTCCGCTTGGAAGGTGGTGGGGATCCTGAGTGTCCTACGCCGCTCTGGACACTAGGGGCAGGAGCCCCGGTGGACTCTGTACTAGGAGTGCGGGATTGCACACTCAGCATGGGAGTTGGTGCAGGCATTAGCTCAAGTGCAGGGGTCAGGGGAATGTCAGCATGATGGACTTGGACCGACACTGTCCTGGCTGGGTGTGTAAGAGGTGGGGTGAATGGAGCCGTAGCTGCCCCTGCAGCCTCCCCAGCCTGCCTACACGGGGCAGCAGATGACCTAGCTGCCCCTGATCCACGTGGCCTGATGACACCAACGTTCACCGGCGCACGTGGCCTAGACCTGCTGACCTGGAAGTCAGCCATGGAGTCACCCTGTGCCAGGTCTGGTTCCACAGTGGGCTGGTCCAACAAGGGCTGAGCATGGATGGTGTCAGCCACGTTAACCTCAACCAGGGGGTGGGGGGGCATGGGTGTCCCTGACTCCTCCTCCACACATGGGGGGCTAGGGGCACCCTGCAAGTCATGGCCACGTCCCCTACCGGATCCACCACGGCCACCACTTGGGGCTCGGCCACCTTTGCCACCCTTACGGCTTGTTCGCCTCCCAGCCATGGCACTGAAGTTATTGTGCGTATGGGAGTCGATGTGAACTGTTGTCCTGGGCAATTGGGGGTGAAAGGGGTTGGGTACCAGATGGTAATCGTACCCTAGTGCTCTAGCAAGCCTGTATGTCACCCCTGGGGAAAGATGACGGGTCACGCAATGCACAGGCACCCCAAAAAAGGGAAGTAAGGTGCACGCAATCCCTCCGAGACGACGTGCGTGAAAAATAAACCTGCACTACGCTGTGGCACCCAGAAACACAAGAATTAACGTATGCGTGTCACACGCAGCCTAGAATGACCTCTGAAGGGGTACGCGACACACGGGGCAAGCACAGATGTTAAATACGTGCGCCTCTCACCGTCTGCCAGGAACAAAAGCGTGAAAAATATGCACGTGTGCGCGTTGGCAACACCCCCGCCAAAAGAAGAATTGTACGCTGTCTGAGGAGACAGGACAACAGTAGAAGAGAACGCTGTTTGAGGAAACAGGCCCAGGAAAAAGAGGAAAAGAGAAAAAGCTGTCAGAGGTAACAGGGAGTACGAACTGGAAACGCTGTGAAGTAAATCGCTTGTGAACCGACAAGAAGTACAGATTTCACCCACTCGCTCTCCACGAAAAGCACGTACAAGGAAATGGCGTTCTACACGTACCTTTTATACACACGTCACAGACGCACATACGCGATGAGGCCATTTCCACCAGTTATGCGCTTTGACACTTGGACGTGTATCTCTTTTTTTTTACACGCGCCATTCTCTACGGCCATGCGCGTGATGTCACAGCTGCGCATGGGGGCCTTTGGGCCAATGAAATCGCGGCCTTTCCTCGAATTACACGCAGACATGCAGGACTTTTCACGTGCCAAATCACTCCGTATCAAGCTGGCCACGCGTAAGCACACGGAAGACCACGCTCCTGCCCAGAAAGCCGAATTACTGCCCCTCAGAGCCCCGAGCATGCTCCCACCTGCCATCTGCTGCTGCCTGACTGCCTGCTGCCCACGTGCCCTGCCATTTGCTGCCTGCACATCAGCCAGGGGTGCTGTTGCTGTGACCACCCCTGCTGGAACCGAATACTCCCGACTGGGATTCCATCGCTCCACAGCCCAGCCCCAGGACCCAGTTGCCCACCCACTCCTGCCTCTGGGGTTGTCATGTCGGGCACTGCAATATATGGCACCACTGACAACCCCTGGCCAGAGAGGCAGAGGGGCACCAGCTTCAGTGCCAGGGAAGTTGGTGTCCTGGTGGAGCAAGTCCTGGGGCAGTATGATGCCCTCTACGGAAGTGTGCACGCTGACAAGGAAGGACGGACTCGGATCTGGACGGACATCGTGACTGCCATCAACGCAGAGGGGGTGGCAGTCCGCGACTTCCAACATGTCAAGAAGCGCTGGGAGGACTTTAGGTCCAGGACCCTGAACAAGGCCGGCGCCTCTTGAAGGCAGCGGATGCTAAGGGGCGCCAGGGCCACTTGTCGGAAGATCAGATGAGGGTCCTGGAGCGCATATCCCCAGCGCTCCACGTCCAGGTCCTTGAGAGGCAGACCCGTCTGGAGTCGAGCGGTGAGTGTACATGCATCATGATTGTAAGCTGGCCGTGTGGTGATGTGCCAGTAGTGCCAGTAGTGTGCGGGTTGCACATATGTTTGTATGGGGCCGAGTATGGGTGGGGGTGTACAGGACCGTGAGGCTAACACATGCGAGCGCTGTTATGTGTGAGACATGGATGGTGCTTGTGTGTGTAGGCTTGCATGCCAAATGCAGTTGTGTGGGCACACATGTTTGTATGAATGTGTATGTAAGTAGGCATGTTTGTGATGGCACGCATGTATGTTGTTTTCAGCTGCATGTATCAGCACTGTGTACATGTTCATGTGTGTGTATTTGACAAGAGTGCAACCGTGATGCAACATGGATGCATGTAACAGCGGGATGTGGAAGCCTGATTGGCAGATGTGACATGGATGCCCATCGGAACACTGCGACAGTTGGCTGAGGTGTACACATGCATGCAAGTGTGGTGGTGTGCGTGCATGTGTAGTGCACTCCCTGTGTTGCATGTGATGTCTGGCTCACCTTTGCCTGCTCATGCTGTTGTATGTGTATGGATAGTGCTGGCAGTTGCGATGTGGCTGTGGTATGGCTCATGTGTGCATGTAGAAATGACATGTGTGTTGCGAATTGTGATGCCATGTCTGAGGTTTGCCAATGCCACTCATGTGCAACTGTCATGTGTGTATGTGTCCATTGTACAGTGCCCTGATGCCTGTGTTTTATTTCTCCCTGTCTGCAGCGTCAACTGATGAAGAGGGCGGAGAAGGTGCTGTGGAGCACAGCGGCGGGGATCGCACCGCCAGCCGGAGATGCAAGGCTCGCTCCGCTCCCAGGTTGTGATCTCGTCGGTGAGTGAGGAGTCTGGTGCCGCGTCCCAGGCCGCAGCTGCCGTGGGGAGGTCCAAGAGGCGGAGGTCAGAGTTGGACTCCTCGGCAGCAGAAGGGGCAGCTGGGACCCCACAGGGCCCAACGGGGGAAGATGGCACGGAGTCATCCAGGTTGGTGGGGGGTATGGTGGAGGAGGAGGCTGTGCAAGCAACAGAGACAGGGTCTGGAGGTGGGGATTCCACTGGTGCTAGTGGTGCAGTGCAGGACCAGGGACAGGAGGCAGCACAGGTCGCCGCGGAGGTGCCTGTGTGCAATCCTGTCCCTGTCACTGCATCATCTTGCACCAGCAGGGATGCCTACGTCCAGACCCGTTTTCAGGCAGGGGATGAGCTCACGACAACTGGCCTTCCTCTGCCTTCGGACGTGGCTATCCGGGTTGAGCCTGTCGTGACTGGTGTGGCTTTGTGTCAACGGGCCATGCGAGGTGACCTGCAGTCTTTTCATGAGGAGACTGCACGTCATCTCGAATGGCTCGTTGACCGCGTCGGCCTACTGGGAAAGGTCACCCACGCCGGATTCCTCTGTTTGATGGGGCTTGCTCAGACCCCCTCCTCAACTGAACCCCCTATGCGCCAGTCCTCCTCCGTGCCATCTTCCCACCCATCAGTCACCTGGGTGCCCTGTGGAGCTCCCTCTGACGGTGCAGCCAGGCTGGTGGAGGAGGCATCCCTGCCACAGTCGGGAGTCGGACGTCCAGCAGGGGTGGCCACATCAACGACTGCACTCCAGCCAGCGGAGGATGTGCAGGCAGCAGGAGGCAGTGCACGGGCAGAGGCGCAGCAGCAACGTGGTGGGAGCCATGATGGCTCGGGGCCTTCGACATCGGAGGGGCAGGCATCGGCCGGAGGGCAGGAGGACCCAGGATGGGAACTGTCTTCCGTTTGGCAGCGGTTGGGCCACGTCATAGATGCGGAGCGGCAGCGGGCGGAAGAGGCACGGCTCACGATGGTCAGGGCGGAGAACTCCATGCGGAGGGTCCTGAGGCGGGCCGAGTGCCTCGAGGCAATCCGCAGGGAGTTTGGGGGGAACATGTGGACGGCCCTGCGGACCCTCGGGGCCATGGAGGAGGAGCGCCTCCGGGACATTGAGCGGGAGTTCGATGATACCCTGGCCCGGAACATCCCGAAGTGAGCCGTCGGAGTAGCCCGCTGCCCTTGTAAATAGTTCTGTAGTTAGTGTTAGGTTTCCTTTGGTTTAGCATTTTTTTTGGACCTTTTGGACAATGGGCCAGATTTTTGTATATATTCTTTTTTTTTAGGTAGTGTTATTAGATAGGTTTCATTTCTTCTGTTGGGATCATGGACCCTGGATTGTTTATCTGTATATAGTTGACTTTTGGATTTTCATTTTTTTTAATGATTTCCCCATGGAGCAATGGTTTTCGATTTTAATTTTCCATTGGATTTACTTTTGTGGACTGTGACTTTGGACACCTTTCGTTTGCATTATGATTTGTGGTTTTGCATTATTTCACCTACCCGCTTGTTTTTTTAAAAATAATTTCCATTCTTTCTTTTTTTATTTTTGGTTCAATTTATGTTGCGTTTAATACATATTTTTCTTCAAACTTCAATGTGTAGTATCATCTCATTGGTTTCATGCATATCATGATATGTGTTTTGACATTCACTGGCACCCATTGGGTGTATGTGAGGGACATGTGTTCATTTCCAAACTTCCAATTGGGGTTATATCATGTTTTTGCCATTTCTAAGTGGGTGGATGCAATACTCAGGTGGGTGTTTGGCATTTGGAGGCTGACCATAAGGGCCAGGGATCTAGATTGTGTTGACATGTTGGCTGGGGGACATGAGTGTGGGCCTGGTGGAGGCTGCCGTGCACTGCTGGGGGGTGGGGGTGCAGGGAGACATGAGTGGGGGCCTGGTGGAAGCTGCCCCTGGTGGCTGGGGCGTGGGGGTAGTGGGAGACATGAGTGGGGTCCTGGTGGAGGCTGCCCCTGCACTGCTGGTGGGTGGTGGTGATGGGAGACATGGGTGGGGGCCTGGTGGAGGCTGCCCCTGCACTGTTGGGGGGTGGGGGTGGTGGGAGACATGAGTGGGGGCCTGGTGGAGGGTGCTGCTGGTGGCTGGGGGTGGGGGTGATGGGAGACATGGGTGGGGACCTGGTGGAGGCTGCCCGTGCACTGCTGGGGGTGGGGGTGATGGGAGACATGAGTGGGGGCCTGGTGGAGGCTGCCCCTGGTGGCTGGGGGGTGGGGGTGCAGGGAGACATGAGTGGGGGCCTGGTGGAGGCTGCCCCTGCACTGCTGGGGGGTGGGGGTGATGGGAGACATGAGTGGGGGCCTGGTGGAGGCTGCCCCTGCACTGCTGGGGGGTGGGGTGATGGGAGACATGGGTGGGGGCCTGGTGGGGGCTGCCCCTGCACTGCTGGGGGGTGGGGGTGATGGGAGACATGAGTGGGGGCCTGGTGGAGGCTGCCCCTGCACTGCTGGGGGTTGGGGGTGATGGGAGACATGAGTGGGGCCTGGTGGAGGCTGCCCCTGGTGGCTGGGGAGTGGGGGTGCAGGGAGACATGAGTGGGGGCCTGGTGGAGGCTGCCCCTGCACTGCTGGGGGGTGGGGGTGATGGGATACATGAGTGTGGGCCTGGTGAAGGCAGCCCCTGCACTGCTGGGGGGTGGGGTGATGGGAGACATGGGTGGGGGCCTGGTGGAGGCTGCCCCTGCACTGCTGGGGTGTGGGGGTGATGGGAGACATGAGTGGGGGCCTGGTGGAGGCTGCCCCTGGTGGCTGGGGGGTGGGGGAGCAGGGAGACATGAGTGGGGGCCTGGTGGAGGGTGCCCCTGCACTGCTGGGGGGTGGGGGTGGTGGGAGACATGAGTGGAGGCCTGGTGGAGGCTGCCCCTGGTGGCTGGGGGTGATAGGGGACATGAGTGGGGGCCTGGTGGAGGCTGCCCCTGGTGGCTGGGGGGTGGGGGTGGTGGGAGACATGAGTGGGGGCCTGGTGGAGGCTGCCCCTGCACTGCTGGGGGGTGGGGGTGGTGGGAGACATGAGTGGGGGCCTGGTGGAGGCTGCCCCTGCACTGCTGGGGGGTGGGGGTGCAGGGGGACATGTGTGGGGTCCTGGTGGAGGGTGTCCCTGCACTGCTGGGGGGTGGGGGTGGTGGGAGACATGAGTGGGGGCCTGCTGGAGGCTGCCCCTGGTGGCTGGGGGTGATAGGGGACATGAGTGGGGGCCTGGTGGAGGCTGCTCCAGGTGGCTGGGAGGTGGGGGTGCAGGGAGACATGAGTGGGGGCCTGGTGGAGGCTGCCCCTGCACTGCTGAGGGGTGGGGGTGATGGGAGACATTAGTGGGGGCCTGGTGGAGGCTGCTCCAGGTGGCTGGGAGGTGGGGGTGCAGGGAGACATGAGTGGGGGCCTGGTGGAGGCTGCCCCTGCACTACTGGGGGTGGGGGTGATGGGAGACACGAGTGGGGGCCTGGTGGAGGCTGCCCCTGCACTGCTGGGGGGTGGGGGTGATGGGAGACATGGGTGGGGGCCTGGTGGAGGCTGCCCTGCACTGCTGGGGGCTGGGGGTGATATGGGACATGAGTGGGGGCCTGGTGGAGGCTGCCCCTGGTGGCTGGGGGTGGGGGTGGTGTGAGACATGAGTGGGGGCCTGGTGGAGGCTGCCCCTGCACTGCTGGTGGGTGGTGGTGATGGGAGACATGGGTGGGGGCCTGGTGGAGGGTGCCGCTGGTGGCTGGGGGTGGGGGCGGTGGGACACATGAGTGGGACATGAGTGGGGGCCTGGTGGAGGGTGCCCCTGTACTGCTGGGGGGTGGGGGTGGTGGGAGACATGAGTGGGGGCCTGGTGGAGGCTGCCCCTGCACTGCTGGGGGATGGGGGTGGTGGGAGACATGAGTGGGGGCCTGTTGGAGGCTGCCCTGGTGGCTGGGGGGTGAGGGTGATAGGGAACATGAGTGGGGGCCTGGTGGAGGGTGCCCCTGGTGGCTGGGGGGTGGGGGTGGTGGTAGACATGGGTGGGGGCCTGGTGGAGGGTGCCCCTGGTGGCTGGGGGGTGGGGGTGGTGGGAGACATGAGTGGGGGCCTGGTGGAGGGTGCCCCTGGTTGCTGGGGGGTGGGGGTGGTGGGAGACATGAGTTGGACATGAGTGGGGGCCTGGTGGAGGGTGCCTCTGCACTGCTGGGGGGTGGGGGTGATAGGGGACATGAGTGGGGGCCCGGTGGAAGCTGTCCCTGGTGGCTGGGGGGTGGGGGTGCAGGGAGACATGAGTGGGGGCCTGGTGGATGCTGCCCCTGGTGGCTAGGGGGTGGGGATGGTGGGAGACATGAGTGGGGGCCTGGTGGAGGCTGCCCCTGCACTGCTGGGGGGTGGGGGTGATGGGAGACATGAGTGGGGGCCTGGTGGAGGCTGCCTCTGGTGGCTGGGGGGTGGGGGTGCAGGGAGACATGAGTGGGGGCCTGGTGGAGGCTGCCCCTGCACTGCTGGGGGGTGGGGGTGATGGGAGACATGAGCGGGGGCCTGGTGGAGGCTGCCCTGCACTGCTGGGGGGTGGGGGTGATGGGAGACATGGGTGGGGGCCTGGTGGAGGCTGCCCCTGCACTGCTGGGGGGTGGGGGTGATGGGAGACATGAGTGGGGGCCTGGTGGAGGCTGCCCCTGGTGGCTGGGGGGTGGGGGTGCAGGGAGACATGAGTGGGGGCCTGGTGGAGGTTGCCCCTGCACTGCTGAGGGGTGGGGGTGATAGGGGACATGAGTGGGGGCCTGGTGGAGGCTGCCCCTGATAGCTGGGGGTTGGGGGTGGTGGGAGACATGAGTGGGGGCCTGGTGGAGGCTGCCCCTGCACTGCTGGGGGGTGGGGGTGATGGGAGACATGGGTGGGGGCATGGTGGAGGCTGCCCCTGCACTGCTGGGGGGTGGGGGTGATGGGAGACATGAGTGGGGGCCTGGTGGAGGCTGCCCCTGCACTGCTGGGGGGTGGGGGTGCAGGGGGACATGTGTGGGGTCCTGGTGGAGGGTGCCCCTGCACTGCTGGGGGGTGGGGCTGGTGGGAGACATGAGTGGGGGCTTGGTGGAGGCTGTCCCTGGTGGCTGTGGGATGGGGGTGGTGGGAGACATGAGTGGGGGCCTGGTGGAGGCTGCCCCTGCACTGCTGGGGGGTGGGGTAATAGGGGACATGAGTGGGGGCCTGGTGGAGGCTGCCCCTGGTGGCTGTGGGATGGGAGTGGTGGGAGACATGAGTGGGGGCCTGGTGGAGGCTGCCCCTGCACTGCTGGGGGGTGGGGGTGATGGGAGACATGGGTGGGGGCATGGTGGAGGCTGCCCCTGCACTGCTGGGGGGTGGGGG
This sequence comes from Ambystoma mexicanum, assembly GCF_040938575.1. Classification (NCBI taxonomy): domain Eukaryota; kingdom Metazoa; phylum Chordata; class Amphibia; order Caudata; family Ambystomatidae; genus Ambystoma; species Ambystoma mexicanum. The sequence continues at coordinate 285,199,020 of NC_090932.1, read as the reverse complement.
TGATGGGAGACATGAGTGGGGGCCTGGTGGAGGCTGCCCCTGGTGGCTGGGGGGTGGGGGTGCAGGGAGACATGAGTGGGGGCCTGGTGGAGGCTGCCCCTGCACTGCTGGGGGGTGGGGGTGATAGGGGACATGAGTGGGGGCCTGGTGGAGGCTGCCCCTGGTGGCTGGGGGGTGGGGGTGGTGGGAGACATGAGTGGGGGCCTGGTGGAGGCTGCCCCTGCACTGCTGGGGGTGGGGGTGATGGAAGACCTGGGTGGGGGCCTGGTGGAGGCTGCCCCTGGTGGCTGGGGATGCAGGGGGACATGAGTTGGTGGGCAGTAGTGCAAGGTGACATGTGGGTTGGCTGGGGGGCATGGCCATGGTGGATGGGGTGCCTGCAGGACATGTGCAGGGTAGGCCCCTGTGGTGTGGGCCACCTGCAGGGGCCGTTGAGGGTGTAGAGGGAACACCTGGGAGGACCCACATGTGCAATTCACGTGTGGTGCTCCCCGCGCACCCCTGTAATACACGTACCCTGATGAAATCGCGTGTGATACTTCCTGCGCACCCCTGAAATACACGTACCCTGCTGCTTTTGCGTGTGATACTTCCCGCGCACCCCTGGAATACACGTACTCTGATGGAATCGCGTGTGATTCTTCCTGTGCACCCCTGAAATACACGTACCCTGCTGATTTTGCGTGTGATACTTCCCGCGCAACCCTGAAATACACGTACCCTGCTGCTTTTGCGTGTGATACTTCCCGTGCACCCCTGGAATACACATACCCTGCTGTTTTTGCTCGTGATACTTCCCGTGCACCCCTGGGATACACGTACCCTGATGGAATCGCGTGTGATACTTCCCGCGCACCCCTGAGATACACGTACCCTGCTGCTTTTGCATGTGATACTTCCCGCGCACCCCTGAAATACACGTACCCTGCTGCTTTTGCGTGTGTTACTTCCCACGCACCCCTGATGCACACGTACACAGGACAATCGCGTGTGGAACTTCCCGCGAACCACTGAAATACACGTTCCACGCTTGGCGTTTGCTGTTTGCCAGCCCTGTGAACTGGTCCAGGGTTAGCGCATCCCTTTGCGATGATTTGGGGATTTTGAAGGCTTTTCCTTGCACGAGGGTGTTCTTGGGGGCGTAACTGGCGCTGCTGCAGGGTTGCTGCGCCACTCTGCACCACGGCTGGTTTCGGAGGCTAAAATCCATGAATACGCTGTGCGAAGAAAAGGATTTTTTCGCACGCGGCTGGTGCAGTGTATCGCACGGGGACACTGTGCACCAGCCGCGTTTGCCATTTTTGTGCGAAATTCTATGAATTACCCTCTTAGTCTTTTTAGCAACTGCTTATTAACTTTATCTATGGGCAGTAGCTTTTGTGGCTGTTTATTTTATTTGCACCTAAATTCTGATGTACTCATTGTTGGGCGGGTTCTGTTTTTTTTGTTATTTTTTGGAAGCTACTGTGTTTGTTTGTTCAATGTTTGGGTTTGTTTAATTTACTGTGCTTTAAATATGCTAGTTTATAATGGTAACTGTTTCAGGGGTGACACATCCGAATAAGTATATTTTGACTGACTGGCTTTGTAGTGTAAACATGAAGTGTACATGTATCACAAATGTTGTTCTGAACTGTAACAGTGAGCTAAATAAACATACTGCTTTAAAAAGACTGTAATTGACAGAGGAAATTGGTTAGACATAAGAATTTGAGGGAAAAGTCATGCCTTTAAAAAGGGTTATACTGGCAGGTGGAATTATGCTGACAATTGTCTTTCACTAGCTATGGCAGCAGGTATTGTGACATCGTGTGTCTATTGTAAAAAGGACAGTGATACCATGTCTTAATACACCATTAGACCTGAATTGCAGGGGATACAATACCAAATATTTACACTACAAGAATATTACTGAAAGCAACGGATGAGTTTTGTGAACAGATAGAGGATGGAGGCTGAAGGCTGGGTTCTTCGTTAATAAGGGCATGTAACTTCGAGTTCACAATAAATATACTCATAATGTGCAGTAGTACATACCATATTCCTTTGAATGTGTGGTCTCATGATCACCATGTCCTCCAGTAATTGATTCTTCCTCGTTCAAATGCTAGAGCTCTTGCAGTTTCAAATAAAAGTGTAATCTATTTACTTGGAAAAACACACTGGCCCTCATTAGGACCTTGGCGGAGGACCATGGCGCTATTAGCACCATGGTCCATGGCGCTAAGCTGCCAACTCCGCCATGGGGGTTGGCGGACTTACCGCCCCATTCCGAGGTTGGCGGGGCGGTAAGTCCCCAATCCCCATTTACCCTTCCCCATTCCCATTTCTGGCCCCATAGGGCATAATGGGAGTGGGGAAGGCGTTAATTACGCCACCGTAAATTACGGTGGCGTAATTAACAACAAGGTCCGTTAGCGCCATGGATTTTAACGCCTGCTAAAAGCAGGCGTTAAAATCACCATGGCGCTAAGGGAACTCGTACTCAGGCGGTAAGGGGCGCCATGGTTTACGCCGGCGTAAACCCCTTACCGCCTGGGTCCTAATGAGGCCCACTGATTATCCTTTTAATGTGCATAGCTTGTAGTATGTAGCAAACGACCAATTTAAGCAGCGAGTAAAATGCATTAAATAACCCGAATTGTGTTTTCAAATAAGTGGTAACATACGATTCATTCCTGCTCTCCTCTGATGAATCCCATCAGCACACTAATAAACATACGACCTTAAATGCCTCCTTATTTTCCACTCCTGACTTTGATTTGACAAAGACAGTGGGCCCCGTTGCAAGTAACTCCTTTTTTGTAATGGGCAGTCCATCCTGCGGATCTACTGCAGGATCACACGTGGGCTGGTGGTGGAGTTACTCCCCATTTTTTTTAATTATTAGGACTCCATGGCAGGCTCGGACTGGCCTATAGGGCATTAGGTCCATGGCTGAACAAAAAACGCAAAATGATGATGTGGGACAGTTTTTTTGGTCAAAGTGGGCCACTTTTTTGGCTAATGTGGGCCAGTTTGATGAGTTGCTTTACTATGCGGCTAGTAGTTTTGACCAGTGTTGCTGAATAAATAATCTTTAAAATGCACAAATTGCATCACATTTTATCAAAAAACTCCCCCTTGGGTACTGTTCAAACAGTCTCACAAAAGGAATGAATTGACATTTGCAACTGTGGGACACTTTTTCATTGGTGTCCAAGACAATTTTATGGCTCAGTGGGACCCTGCTCCATGGGGATTTTTTCATATTTACCAGGATGGGTAATAATACTTCAGTAAATCAACTGATTTTTGGAGTCGAAATTCGGCGGTGGGTAAACATTGCCAGTAATTTCATCAGCATCAATAAAAATGGCACTAAAGGACTTAACACCAGAAATTGACTGCACTGCCAAAGTCGTAATGAGGCTTAGTGAGTTAAAAAGAGAGGAATTGGAAAAGCTAGTCATTAAGTTGCAAAGTGTTCTAGGGGCAATTCTGCTAAGAGAGCTGGCTTTCACAGTTTGCTGACACTGGCAATATGCAGTGTGATGTCATGGATCTATTGCAACACAAAAAGAGCAGTGATGCCATTTTATTATAATTCTGTTGGGTATTTTGGATGTTAGTGGGTAGTTCTATCAAATAGATGGTTTTGGGTAGTTCTGTCAAATAGTTGATTTGGTCTTAACTTTCCCTTGCAGAGAATGGGAAGTGTCCGTCACCAAGATGGTGGTTCTATGCAAGCGTCCTGATTGGCTGGAGATGTCAGGTGGGAAGACAATGGACATTCTAAACTGCCTTTCGTTGTCAGTGAGCCCAGCTGAGAGGACATATTTCAAGATCTCACCAGTTTTTAGGCCCAGAGAGTCTTTGGAATCCCTTGTTGCAGGAAGCAGAGTCGTTTGGAAGTCAGGAGAGTGGTGCAGGAGCTGAGTTTCACCAGCAGGAACCTTCCCCGAAGCTTGAGATAAGTGACTGAACATAGTTTCATTTCAAATGCAGTATTGAGCTAATGGAAAGTCAGCAGTTAAACCTCCAAGTTAAATGAGGGTCGTGCATATGTAAGTGACAAGAAAAGAAAAGCTTTCCTTTGAAATGTTCAGTTGAGTGAGAGTCTTGCTCCAACTGATTATAGACAATTATAGTTTCTTATCAGGAATCAGTGAGTAAGACAGTTTTTCTCACCAGCTGCTCTGCATTCCGTTAACTCTGTGGTTCTGCGTATTACTGCTGAAGTATACATAGTTCGTTTTGAAGTGGCAATCAGAAGTCATCTGAAAGGCAGTACGCAGCGTTAACATGTAAAAGATTTGGTAGGTCGAAAATTGAGTCGCGCGTTCACAAAGACAGGCGTCGGGAGTTTGTTACCGCACGTGAGCAGAAAGACAGCCACTTAACAGTTTCTGCGGCATGTTTGCGGCTATCCGTCTACTTGGATCAATAAACAATGCGTGTGTGCAGACACTTAGTCACGAAGGATTTGTTTTAGCGCTCGTGTGCGGTGTGGTTTTTTTCCCTCAGGTGGCGCGGTGAGCATGCGTGGTAGTCGATCAGATGAAAAGGTATTTCTGGAGTGCGCGGAACATCAAGGCCTTACAATTTATAAAGCTTGCATGTAAAGGAATTATAATACAAGAACCTGAGACAGTGGTCAAAAACTCTTAAGGTTGTCAAGGACAAGTAATCTAACAGTTAACAAAACTAGGAATTAAGTACTGCAAGAACAGCTGTAGTGGGTTCTGCAGGCAACTTGCTAAGAACCTTTCTAGGAAATCACCAGTGTTCTTCATGGCGGAAGACAGCTCTTCAGAGAACTAGTACATTCAAAGATTGAACTCAATACACAGAGCATCTTTGGTGCAGCAACAGCAGGCACAAGGAGTTAAGGCAGCATTTCTCTGATCAAGGATATCATCTCCTCTAGGCTTACAGCAGAGAAGTACCAGGTATGGTTTTTTGTAATATGTGCTGAGGATTTAGAAGTGGTTTTCAGGTAACTCTGTGGCAATCCAATCTAAAAGAGAATTGTTATCTATGTCCAATGTCTGCAGGTTCTTTGGAGTAACAGTTTGAAGCAACTTGGTGTTTTCTTATTTTATCCCATTCCCCCTTTCCCTTGTGAGTGAAACATGCAGATCTGTGTATGCCTCTAATTCCGTGTGTTACACTTTTGGGGGATTGTGGGGGTTCAGCAGCTTCTGCGACCACGATCAAGACCACTCAGCCTGACAGCAATATGCAGTGTGATGTCATGGATCGATCGCAACACAAAAAGAGCAGTGATGTAATTTTATTATTTTGGAAATAGACCTCCAATATACATGATATAGTGTATCCCCTAGCATACATTATAAGGATATGCATGTCACCGAGGAGATTTGTGACCAAGCAGAGGAATGAAGCTGGAGATGGAGTTCCTTTATAAGGTCTTAGAACTCCAAGGTGATTTGCAATATCCTTTGTATGTATGATAGAGGGAATTTTATTGCCTATAATACATGGCCACACTCTGTCATTCCCTTTAATACCTTGGGCCTCATTATAAGTTTGGCGGTAGCCTTGCCGGTAAAACCTGCAGGCTGCTGCCAAATTTGCAATATTTTCCGGCACCTGCGAATGGGCAATTACCAGGTCATTATGGGCCGCCAGACCCGGTAATTGCCCTTTCGTGGGCGCTGGGAAAAAATGCTCCCCATTCCCATTGAGCCCCATAGGGCTCAATGGGAATGGGGAGGTCGGATGCACCGGCACCATTCAGAATGTTGCCAGTGCATCCGACATGCTCTGCTCACGGGTGCCGGTATGCCCACCAGGTCAGACCTGGCAGGTGGGAAGGCACCCGCGAGCAGAACTCGTAGTTTGCCGGTCCAGCAACAACGCTACCGGCAAGCTTACTGGTACCGATGTTACGGACCGGCAAACTTATGATGAGGCCCCTTTTCTCTTGCTTAATATATAATGTAAGAGATCTTCCATTTGCTGATCCATGTAATTAATATCAATTCTGTTTGGATTTTAAAAAGCAAGCATGCAAGCTTCTAATGTGTTGCAGAAAAATAGTTCAAGAGGTTTAATAAAATGCTAATGTGAACGTTCATTTTGTTCTATAAATTAAGTAATAACATGCAGATTCTTGCTCACATGAGTTCGGCTCCAGCAGTGCACAAATTAAACATTCTGCCACAAACAGTTTCTTGTCAATTACCAGCTGCAATGTGTCACAGAAAACTATTCTGCAAGCATGGAGTTTGAAAAGCTTTTCACAGCTTCAATTAAGTGCTGCAGTGACAGCAGACATTCTCTCTGCTGGCCCAAGCAGGAGGCATTGTGACATCACACCTAAAGAGTAATAACCAATTACAGAACAGTTGTGATGTCATTTCCTTATGACAGGTAAGTTGTGATGTCACAACTAGCCTGTAATAAGAACGTTATGTCCATGCTTTTATACAGATAATACCAGCTGCCATGTATTATAAGACTATTGAGAGCAGGCTTTTTCACAGATATTACTGGCCTCCATGTATTAGAAGAATAACTATATGCATATTGTTTACATAATTTCCTGTTTAAGAAACGTGTTATCATTTTAAAACCGGTGCTTTGTGTTTCCAGTTAGCAGGAGTTCACTATTGTAGAGAGGGTATTTCCTCTAGTGTAGTATCACCCTCAAAGCATATCAAAATTAATAATGATGGCAAGGCAATTGAATACTTGCAAAATATTCAAAAACGCTTAAACCTTAATGCTGAAAAGGAAATAGGCTTATAAGTGTAAGTCCTAAAGAGGCATCACACAGTGAGGTAACTTGTCTGGAGAGCAGCACCCTTAAACGTGTTTAGCTTTATTTATTTGTTTTTATAAGTTGCTTTATGTCATTCACTGGAATAGATGCACTATTTCTTATTGTATTTTTATTGGATATTTGTAATACTTGACTCGAACCTGTTGGAGAAAGACATTGGCCTCATTACGAGGTGGGTGGTAAGGGATTACCGGCACCGGTAAGGGCACCGGTGCGGGTAATCCCTTACCGCCCTACTATGAGTTCCCTTTGCGGGTCCTCCCTTAACGCCTGGTTTTTCCAGGCATTAAGGGCGGGACCCACAAAGGGACTCTGGAGCTAATTTGCGGTACCATTATTAGCGCCTTCCCCATTCCCATTTAGCCCTATGGGGGTTCAGATGGGAATGGTTAAGGGCCCTGATGAATGGGGAATTACCGGTCCCGCCAACCTTGGAATGGACCGGTAATTGCTCCATTCACCAGGGCGGAGTCGGAACGAGTTTGGAGGCAGCCATTGCGCTAATAGCGCCATGGATACCTCCAACCTCGTAATGAGGCCCATTCAGTTTGTAGTGGGGATTGGATTCAGCTTTATCTAGAAGGGTGCTGTGAGGTTGTTCCTGGTAGTTGGAAGGAGTGCTACGTAGAATGTGAATTGGTTGGGAGGGCTGGGTACATTTTGTTGACTCTCTTCCTATGTGTGGGCTTGGTGTAAAGTCAGGGGTCAGCGGCAGACACTGTCAAAGATCATCTGCGACTATGAGTCAGTTTATGTTGACTATATTGAGGGCCAGATTTTTCTGGGCCACTTGCACCGAGATATTCGTACTGTCTGTATTAGCGGAAGTCTTTAGCTCATCCATTATTTTCATGATGCGCTAGACGGTCGCTAGTACTGTCAATCTGCTGGTGCAGCACTTTGACAATTCACTTGTGTTGTGCCAGTGTGGGCCTTCTGCACAGTAGTGTTGACAGGAAGATGCATACGTCATTCATAGCTACGGGCCCTCCCCATCCCATTATCACGTAGGCGGGAAACGTTACTCGTTAAGACAACGTAACAGCCTTATACCAGGCAAATAGAGGAGAAATTGAACCTGATGTAACTAAAGATGGCGAGATTTAGCAAACTCACTGTTAATTGACAAACGCGCATATGCTCTCACCATGAAGAAACCCAGACACTAGGTCACACGTGCATTTAAACACGAAGACTATCGCTTGCAACTATAAAGACATGGAAAAACATGACACAAGCAATGCATAAACTGAAATGCAACACAGACCGTATACGTATATAGCGTACTAACATAGAAATGTAATGGTAAAAGGCAGACATCTTTGTTAAAATGGAAGTTGCAGCATGCAGTGCAGTTAAATGAATAAAGGCTTCAAGACTTCATGAAAACTCAAACTGCTAAATTCACTGAAATACAGATCTGTGCAGAGCACAGACAGAAGCTACAGGGACCTTGCCAAGGTTACGGAGACATTAGGGAGTGCGAGGACAGTTCTGGAAGGAACACAAGATAATAATTCCTATGGCACAAGACATCTTTCTTTCAGATTAATTAAAAAACAACCAGCCAGGTGCCGACTAATTATAAGTAAAAACTTCATAAGGAAAGAATCGACTAAGACTCCAGTGGTCAGAAAAGTAATTACACTTGTGTTCATATTAGCAAAAAATCTCAATAAATGCAGGGTGAAATGGTTTAGAACATGGTCCTCTCACATGTGACCCATAACTCCAGAACAGTGTCTATTCATTAGGGTCAGGTACAGACAGGCACCTACTTCAATTCCCCACATGTTCTCAGAACAAAGGCCCCTGGTAAGATTGACTAAAAATAGGTTACTCTGGCTCGTGGCTTAGGGATAAGGGATAGTATCTTATTTAATTGAAAAGAAAGCAGTTCTTGGACTTCTCTTCCCCTACTCAAATTTTGGCTCATGTGGTGATGACCTGTCAATTGCTCAAGGTTGCTAAGTAAAGTGCCAACCAATAGAAACTCTCAATGCTGTGCCGCCCAGTATATGTTGCATTAACCAATCAAGTAATAAAGAAATGACATGTATTCACCCTTATTAATTTACAGGTGGTCTCAAGTGTAGTCATCAAATAGAGAATAACCAATGAAAAGACTTTCCCCTATATCTTCTATATGTATACAATTCCCTTACCCCCATGCCTGTAGGTTTGTGTGACCAAAATTGTAGTATGACGTCAATTATTGTGTATTTCTGACTTATAATCCATTGTTATCGCTGAGAAAGGCTGAGAGCTTTGAGATCGTATTGCCTGAATGCTGTCCCTGCATTATGTGGATTACTAATAAAGTAGGTTTTGCCATTCATTTTGACTAATTCCGTTATTGAGTTTGGGACTTCCCGGTCTATCATTTCTACTTAAACTGGAGTTTTGCTGACCATCTTTACAGGAGGCTTCTGCAAAGCAGATTTATTTTCAAACCCTTTCTGTGCTGCACTTCCACTGCACAACTCATGCTGAACTACAGGCGCCTCCCAGGTGGTACAGCAAAGAGGGAGTCTGGGCCATGGGTTTGTTCTTTTTTTCTTTACTTCAAAATTTCATTTTTTTTTATTTCACAATGCATACCTCTGAACCTATGGACTCTCCAAGGCGGGTGAAATCAGGTGTGCTTAGTGGGTGGTTGTGTGGTGGGTGACCACATTGTTAACTAATGCATTTTTTAATGTTGGGCAAGCCCATTTACGTCTATTGGCGTATGTGGTAAGGTAAGGGGGCAACATGTTAAGGGGGTGACACCCTCCAAATGCAGGTGAACGGAGAGGTATGAACATGACACAAAGGCCACAAAGTGAGCAGAAAAGGTACCACAAAAAGGGTAATGAGGGATGTGAATAATTGATGGCAGGTATAATAAAGTAAAAAAAGAAGATGGTTGTGGAAGGTACTGGCAAGTTAATACAGTGGTGGAAATGGAAGAGGGTGGTGAGCGGTCAGAAGTGTCCATAAATGTTAGCAAGGGTGGTAACTGATGGAATGGGCCAAGGAGGTAGTGAGGCTTGTCAGGGAAGCACAGGGTTGTCCTGACTGCAAAGGATGGCAAAAATACCAGCTGTACCGACTTAGTTGTCCCAGATTACCACAGTGCACCCGTGGGTGGTCCTAAGTACATCCAAGGAATGCAGAGGTGGTCCTTGGTTCATGTGAGGCATGCAGGGGTGGCCTTTGGTTCACTTGGGCTGCTCAGTGGTGGCCCTGGGTTTGGGTTTGTGTGGCATGCAGGAGTGGTCTTGATGTGTTTTGCCAGTCCATGGGTGTCAGTGGATATTGTATGCTTTCATGGTCCTCTGTAGACAGTCATGTGCGACCCTGGTGTGGAACCCTAAGGTCGTTCTGTGTTTGCTTGGGCCATGCTTCGGTGGTCATATGTTACTTAAGGGTATGCAAAGGTGGTCCAGAGTACACTCTAGGAATGCAGAGGGGGTCCTGGCTTCACATAAGACATACATGGAAGGTATTGAGTTCACATGGGATTCGCAAGGGTTGTTGTTGGTTCAGGTGATACATGACAGAGAGGTCAATGGTTCTTTCTTTATCACCTCTCTTTCAGAGAAATTCGCTGAGTCATTCACATAGTACTCTCCTACAACAGAAAATGGCCACAGACACAGCCCCATTCCTGTTGGATGACAGTGGCAAGGACCAAAGTGGAGCTGCAGTGGAGCTATGACTTGGTAGTACCGGAGAAGACAATCAGAATACAGCCACGACAAATGGAAAGGTAAGGTGTCCTGGCCTGTAAAAAATATTGTACACTACAAGGCAACCACATTTTTAGACAAAGAGTTAATATTTTGGAAATATGGGATGTGTTTCCATAACAACATTAGTCAGGTTAATTTCAGTGCTCAACCTTTGTGCCACAAGATCTTATCAGTCAACTCTAGGCATGGGCATTGGCAGATACATTTTATTCCCAAAAACTGGGAGCCTTTGCAATCGTTTTGCAGTGAAACACCAATCCAAAAATCCAATACATGCAAGTCATCAACAGTGCACAGGAATATTAATGCTTTAATTAATGTAATGTTGTACTATTAAAAATGTCATGCCACAATGACAACTGGCTGCACAATGTAGACCAGTCTAGACATGTTATAACATATGGGTAATGCTATATGAGCCATGAGAGACCACTTTTTTGTTAGGGGCTTGTGGGATGTGGTCTGTAATACAAGACAAAAAGGAGGAAATCCCAAACCAAGCTACCTATTGATGTCACACATCTGGGCTGGAAATTTAAACTGACATAAGGCAACTGTGAATCAAAATGTTGTGTGAAAGCATATGTCACAAGATATACACAAAGGCTGGTATTACAAAAAATATATATTCCATTTTATTTTTCTGATATATGCTAAAAAAGCAAGGACAACAACGGGTCCAATTATTAAAAAGACAATATATAACAACATATAACAACAATGATTGAAACACTGTATTCCAAGGCATTCAAATGTATCTATTGGCAATTGTCAAAATTCAATCAAACCCATTACTAATTTAAAGTGGTGTTAGTAAAACAAGGTGACTTCCAGTCATTGGCATTTATCTATGGTTTTGCAAAGAAGCCCCTGTGGGGAATGCGTCGAGAGGGATGACTCTGTTTCCAGCCTTAGGTGTGTACAACCGCAAGGTGATAGATATCGACTGTTGTACCCTGGACAACTGATAGTCCAAGTAAGGCTTTCATCAGGACACATAGAAGACAACTGGAGTTGGATGTCGTGTTTTTCACGAGGAACGCTTTGTATTAGCCAGTGTATCTAGACAAAGATGCAGGAGAGTGTATTAAAAACCAGCTTCATCAAAGATGATAATTGTGATGTTGCCACATTCTTCATAATATTTCCAGACCTTTATTACATTATTTGATGTGCATCATAGATATATCAGTATTCAATAATATATATATCACTTTGTGTTATTAGGATCCAACTTATTTGTCCTTATATATTTTCCTTCTTTAAGTAGACTGATTCACATTTTAGTTATACTCCAAACCCTCTTGTATACTCCAAGGTGCCAAAACATTGTAAGCTTGATTGAATCAGTGCGAGAGCAAAAGACAGTTAGTTCTGAATGTGCCTATTTATTCATAGCCTTTGTCTACAATGGTACCTTAATGATTTTTTCAGACAGACGCTCCACAGAGTTTAGGCGGTGCCTATTTCAAATTCATCGGATGTGCCCAATTGGGCAGGTGGGTGCATCCTAGTCCGGCTGGGTTGTTAGAGACCACGTCGGGCAGTATTGGGGACAAAACATATACAGGGGCGGATGAACTTGTGAATAAGCTTCAGCAATTTTAGTCATAGACTCTGAGTTGAGTGTATTTATTCCTACCTTCAACTTGCTTCTGAGCTCGTAGAGCTGTGATTCCCGAATATCTTATCAGGGTAGGCATCCGAAGGATGCTTTCTATTGCGGAACAAGCTTGATAAATCGCTTGCTGGATGTTCTTGTCATTCGAGCGTTCTGTGAAAATTAACTCAAGAAAACGCTGTATGTTAGAGTGGTGTGTTACGCTTATCTAAGAGTGACTGCATTGATTCAATATTGTCTGAAAAAAGCACACTTACTTTTAATTCAGCGCGGCTGCGGCGTTTCCAAAATCTGTGTGCGAGTGCAACTGCGTCAGCTTGATCACATGATCCGCCTCAAATACCCAACGATTGATGTGATGACGTCATCGCGGCGATGTGAACTCGGCGGTTGTTCTAGAATAACATAACGGCCCTTGTAGAATGTCTAAGCGGCACGTTTCCATGTATACATGTTATGCTATATTTATACATAATTGTCATATAATGAGAGGGGGCAAAAGTATTATACCGCTGTGGCACGGGTATTACATACCATTGTGGCCTAATTTTTATAGAACGCCATTCTCAGATATTTTTTTCACAACTGCATGTGGTAGTGAACAGATAGGGACATGTCATCTGGTTGACTGATCTAGATGTTATACATCACTATCTCCTGATTGATACAAAAAGGAGTGTTTCCGTCTGTGTTTGGCGGAAGCGCGGTGTCGGACAACACAAACACTACGTCAATTTCGAAAGTACAAAGAAAAATGCTGGGTGGTTGCGTGCTTATAGTTGTGCCAGCACCATTCTTATGTGACCATGTAGGCAATATGTCAGTTGTAAGTGGCTTACTGGCACAGACATGGTCTGGGTCTCAAGGTAGAACTATAGTAAAAGGACGACAAGTGTTATATCTAGCCAGACTTCTTGGTGCCCTAGGAGTGTCGTAGATGGGGCCTATTTATGGACAGAAAGATTCCACTCGATATATAGATTTAATCCACATTCGACAGAATCTAGTTTGTAAATCCATTTTTGTTCCGTTTTTTTTGCAGTTTTAGGTCCCTAACCCCCACGGGGGTGTGCATCCATAGTTTGTAACACATACCATACTATATCATTATGGGAATGTTTCATTTTTTGATAGTGTTCAACTAATCGTTTGTCTTTGATGCCATTTTTTATACAGGACCGATGTTATCCTAATCTGGTCCTGATTGTTCTTTTGGTTTTGCCAATATACATAAGCCCAAATGGGCAGATTATACAATAAATGCCCCATTTTGTTGCACAGTTGGTAAAAGATTTTAGTTTCCAGACACCAGTTTTCAAATCAATGGTTTTAACATTTTTGGTAAAGTTACACATCAGACATTTACCACATTTATAATGGCCTGCAATAGGAGAGAGGCTCCATAGTGTCAATTGTGTAGGTACATTATTAAGCTGTCTGGGGTATGTGTGAACCAATTTATCACCACGGTTTTTTTAATTGTTTGAAGGCAAAACGGGGAGGGAGAATTGAGAAAGACTCTTTATTTATCATCTTCCAATTTTTCAGAATGGTCTTTCTCAAGTCATTGCTTACAGGGGTGAACAATGTCACACAAGTTATTTTATCCAATTTGGTGCTGTCTTGTTTGGACAGGCAATCGATTCTTTGGGTGTTGGCCGCCCTCTTGTAAGATCTTCTGATGGTATGTGGGGGATAACCTCTTGCTTTTAAATTGCTTTTCAATTGCTTGGTGTGCTCTACAAAATCTTGTTTCTCAGAGCAGTTACGTCTAATCCATAAAAATTGGCCAAAAGGTAAGTTTTCTTTTAATGATTGCGGATGGAAGCTCCCAAAGTGGAGCAAGGTGTTTTTTTGAGTTGGTTTCTTGTATAGACTGGTGCCAATTACATTGTTTGGTCTTCGATACACAAGGAGATCCAGGAAAGATATTTCAGTATTATTGGCTTCCCAAGTAAAGTCCAAAGATACCTCACATTGATTAAGCCAGATATTAAAGCTCTTTAGTTCTTCCATCGTACCACGCCATATCATAAAGATATCATCAATGTATCGATACCATGCCTGGATGTTTTTTGCAAAAGGGTTGGTGTCGATATATATATAGTTTTTCTTGAAGTGATCCATATATAGTTTAGCCAGATCAGGGGGCAAAAGTAGCCCCCATGCTGTTCTCGTTCAATTGTTGAAATAAAGAACTGTCATGGATGAAGAAGTTTTTGGTCAAGGCAATATGTATACATTCAGCAATAAAAGATGAAGGTGACGTTTGTCTGCCCGTGTTTCAAGCAGTTCTAACATGACATGGATACATTTCATCTGTGGTATGTTAGTGGCATTCCTCGTGAAAAACACGACATCCAACTCCAGTTGTCTTCTATGTGTTCTGATGAAAGCCTTACTTGGACTATCAGTTGTCCAGGGTACAACAGTCAACATCTATCACCTTGAGGTTGTACACACCTAAGGCTGGAAACAGAGTCATCCCTGTCGGCACATTCCCCACAGGGGCTTCTTTGCAAAACCATAGATAAATGCCTATGACTGGAAGTCACCTTGTTTTACTAGCACCACTTTAAATTAGTAATGGGTTTGATTGAATTTTGACAATTGCCAACCGATACATTTGAATGCTTTGGAATACAGTGTTTCAATCATTGTTGTTTTATGTTGTTATATATTGTCTTTTTAATAATTGGACCCATTGTTGATCTTGCTTTTTTAGCATATATCAGAAAAATAAAATGGAATATATATTTTTTTGTAATACCAGCCTTCGTGTATATCTTGTGACATATGCTTTCACACGAGATTTTGATTCACAGTTGCCTTATGTCCGTTTAAATTTCCAGCCCAGATGTGTGACATCAATAGGTAGCTTGGTTTAGGATTTCCTCCTTTTGTTCATGTTATAACATATTAAAGTAAAAAATGTGATGCCACATTAAGACAGTGAGACTGGTTGCACCAAAATGCCAGACAAAGCAATAACACTTACCATGGTTATGTTATTACAGATGCCCAGAATAATATACAATGCCACAGTAAGAAATGGCTAGACTGGTTTCACCCAAATGCCTTTATAGCCAGGTAATAGCACTTAACATAACCACTTTTTCAGAGATGCCCAATAAAAAAAAGTCAAGCCAAAGTAAGAAATGACTAGAATGGCTGCACCAAAATGCCTGTCTAGCACTAATAACACATCATGCCAGCTTAGGCTGGACATGGATGACCATTACGATTTACTGAACAACCCCGTCCACTCTGCCCACACATCTCCTCTCCCTCCCATCCCATACCCCAACCCCCAAAATCAGCTCCTCTCCCCAGAATTACCTGCACGTCCCTCTTCTTCCTCCCAATGTCAACATATGAGGCACCTTGCCTCATAGGTAAGTACTGGGACAAGGAAGAGTGGGACTAGGAGTACAGGTAACTAAGCCAGGCATTATCACCATATTACTCTACCTCATCCCAGTACTTTTGTATGAGGCAAAGTGCCCCATACAAAACTACTGGGACAAGGAAGAGCAGGGCTAGGAGTAAAGCTTAATACCAATAACTAATCCAGGCATTAAACACAAGCACACACACCATTCACCATACACAACACACACCTAGCCACCCGTCCATTTACATGTTCACCCTTTCACCATACATTGCAAAATCCACATCAAATCGACCACCCATACATCATGCACTCACCCATTCACACACATTACATCATATACATATACAAACACACTTACATGAACACACACACATTAAACACATTTGTGTTTTCCTTTTTCATTCCGTTGGTCCAGGGATCAAGCCCTTCAGCTCCCTGCAGCAGCCAGGAACGCTTGTTCCGGCATCTGAAGAGGTACTGGAGGCCTCCATGTCATGGGGTGAGCAGGCGCCCTATGATTCCAAAAAGAAATAGTTTATTTTTGAGGTCACTGACATAGAGGCCTCCAACCTGGAGGTTTCCATATCATGGGGTGGGGGGAGAGCCGTCAGACTTAAAAAAGAAATAGTTTGTTTTTGAAGTCACTCTGCCTTCATAGAGTAATTATTTCCAAAACGGAAATACTTTCTTTTTGAAGGCAGAGTGACTTCAAATAGAAACTATTTCTTTGAAGTCCAAGGTGGCCCCCTGCCATGACATGTGACAGTGGGGCCTCCCCACAGAGGCCCCCGCTACACCAGTGAGCCTATGCTCCTGCTTGAACAACAGTGCAGTCTTGTCCATTCTCACATGCACTCGTGCTCGGTGAGTGTCAGGGTACACATCATTGAAGAGATCACTTTGCAAGTATGTGTCACGAGAGGATCACTTTAACAGTAACTGGTGACGGGTCTGCTACATGGTCAGCTGTACTCCCTGTCATTATTGCAGTCAGCATATTATTTGTTTTCTTCTCTTGGATTCTTAGGCCTGCAGTGTTAGTCTTTATGTCAGTAACATGTCAATGCTGCTCTCCCTTTTAACCTTTGTGAAACAATTTAGCTCATCAGTCCAGCTATTGGCAGAAGTCATTGCTTGCTTTCCCTTGTTCTCTTGGCGTTTACCTTTGCGTGAGGTAGGTTCTTTCTTTTGAATTGCTCACTCATGCGTTTCATCACGTCACATTACATTTCTGTCGAGGCGAACAGTTTATGGCTCTCACCCATACTGATGAAAGGGATGTCCTCATTAGCTGTTTTAACCTTGGAAACGTCCTTCGTTTTCCCAGTTTCCATTCTGGCAGTAGACACTTGAATTTCTTCATCCGCCAGTACTATTTCAAATTGTGAGGGATGTTCCCCAGCTGGATACTCATAAAAAGAGATTGCTGGTGGCCCTCATATGCTACAAAAAACAGGGTGGAGACGGCACTCATATAGTTCAAATAATGTTCTGGGTCGTAAAGTCTCTAAAGAAATGTCAAGTGAATGTTTTTAGAGGTGCTAAGTTCAAACCAGGTATGCCCGAGTACCTGAACAAATAGCATCTACAAATGACTACATGAAACACATCCAGAGGTCAACTGCACACTGTATTGCAAAGTCAAAAATGGATGTCAAATAACTTAAATCCAAATAAAACTCATTTTGAAACCATATTTTATGGCATAATCATTAAAGTAAAACCCAAATTCCAAAAATATGATCAAATTGTGAATTTTTTTTTTTTTTTTTTTTATTGAAACACCAGTCTGACATGTCTCAATGCAAGCATTGTGACATCAGACTTTTATTACAATGTGGTCCTATGTATCCAAAAAGAAGGAAGAAGAAGAAAAAGAGAAGAGGACTTCTCCAAAACAAGCAAAGGTCCATCAGACTGTTACCGTCCGCTCGAGCCACTTCTGAAAATCCTGGATGAAACGTTGTTTCAAATAAAGTTTGTGTCGAGACGTAGAGAGTCCAAGTAGTCAACTACGGCACAGCTTAATTTTATACAGTGTCCGGCTGCCGCATATGACCACCAATCTCGACTAATACAGTCCACAGGAATGAAGTCTCCCAGATGCGTCATCCGTTTGGCGGTGGTATCTTTGCATCTAGTGAGGAGATGTTCAGAAGATTCGGTTTCACAGTGACAGAAACGACATATATTGTTACTCACTTCTTTAAAGTGACGACTCCACATCATTTCTTTCGTTTTTATGGCATTTAAACTAAACCTTAGGAACTGCTCACGATGATGTCGAGACGGGCAGTGTTTTAGGTAGTTGCTTGTAACATTTAGCTTAAGTGCCCCAACTCCAGCGTCTAAGGTGGTCGGTTTCAAGAGACGTGAATCATTGTTCGAAATCCAGCACCATTGTTCGAACTTTTTTTTTGCTAGTTGTGGTCTCTCTAGTAGATCGTTCAGGTTGAGATCAGCAGTGGCTAAGATTCTCAGCATGATTTGCTTCCACTCATCGAGAAGTTTCGAATTCCCTGTGTTACTTGTCGCAGAGAAGATTTGGAATGCAGGGGCTGTCGGAGACAAATTCATCTTTCGCATTACTGTTAAGGACTTCCACATTACATGCGAATGTAGAGAATTCAGTGAAAGTTCGTATCTGATTTGGGTCATTGATATGTAGGTTGGAAGCTTCAGAACACGCCGCCAGAAGATTCCTTCCAATTTTTGCCAAAACGAGACATCTATGTTCCAACCGGATTCTGATCCAAAGGTGATTGCTGGAACTACCTTTTGGGTATAGAAAATCAAGACCGGTGTTAAAGTGAACTTGCCAAACGTTTTGTTCAGCAACTGTCCCTGAATGCCAAATTGAGTCATACGATTGACCATGTCAACTTTCCAGTGATGTTCATGGACTGAGTTGTTAAAGATGATTCCCAAATATCTGATTGAATTGACTGTTTCAAGACAGATGTCATCGATTTTCCACTTGAAGGTTTTTTGTCTTTTCGGACGATTTTGGCTAATAATAATGATCTTAGTTTTTTCAATATTTAGCTCCAGGTCATTTTTGTGCAGGTAGTCGTGAAGGTTTGTTAATTGGCGTTGCAAGCCTATCTCGGTTCTGTCCAGTAAAACCACATCATCAGCATATATTATGCATCCTACTTCGATGTTATTCAGTTTTGGTGGAAAACATCGCACATCTTTGCGATGAGCAGGGATGTCAGAAATAAACAATTTAAAGAGTTCAGTAGCTAATGGGCATCCCTGTTTCACACCTACGCTGGTTGGTATCCGCTTGGATAGGGTGCCTTCGTTGTTTAGTCTTATGCTGACGGTGGTTTGCGTATATATTGCTCTAATTGGCTCGATGAGGTTTCTTGGACAGTTCCAATTTGCCAGTTTTTGCCACAGTTTGTTTCGGTTTACACTGTCGAAAGCACCCCTCAGATCTATGAAGGCGAGAAATAGTCTCGTCTTTGCCTTTTGGCTTTCTAATTTGAGAATGTTTAGGAGCAACAGGTTCACCTCCACCCCCACGCCTTAGGTAAAACCTGTTTGCCGGATATCAGGGATTTGTTCTGACATAGACCACGCAGCCAGCCTTTGACGTAAAAAAGATGCAAAGATTTTGCCTATAGTGTCCAGCAGGGCAATCGGGCGATAGTTGATTGGATCTGCCCGATTGCCCTTTTTGTAGATTGGCACTATGATTGCGTCCCGCCAGGAGTCAGGTATCGTTGCTGATGTAAGCACACGGGCGAACAATAGTTCGATGAAGATTGCCCATTGCTCCTCGTTCTTTTTCAACATCATGTTTGATATTAAATCTGGGCCTGCTGCGTGGGAATTTTTCAGGGATCGTATGGCGAGTCTTATGTCTGGTCCTGTTATTCGAGGTTCCCAAGATATTGTCTCTTGTGCAGGTTTTCTAGCGTCCTCATTAGCTGTTTTACAAAAGATGTTGCCATAATGCTGTTCCCATGAGTCGGCATCAATCTCGTTCGATGGTAGTGACTGGTGCTTCGAGTTTCCTGCGTTCAAAATTGCCCAGATTTCTCGGGAATTCTTTTGGACTAAATGCCTCATCAGGTACTCAGCTTGATCTTGCTCAATTATCGATTTTTGCGATTTTAACCAGTTACGGTATTTTTGGCGACATATGCGTATGGCGTTGTTGATTGCATTTGTGTCGCTGTCCGATTTGTGGGACTTCTTTAAGGTTCTTATATCTCGTCTCATAACTTGTTTTGCTTGTGTCAGGATTGAAGATGAGAGGTGTTTATGTTTGGAGCCCATTGTACGATCAGCGGATTTGACTGTGATGAAATCAAATAGTAACGGTGCGTAGTTTACAGACTGTTCAGAGGTCTGCCGTAATTTCTGGCTTATTTTCTCTATCGTTGGTCTATCCATCTTCAGCCGGTTTCCGCCACTGTTTACGGAAATTACGAGATCGTATTTTCTTTGCTCAATCGTCCATTCTACCATACAGGCCAACCGAAGCAGATTGTGATCACTACTTGACATTGAGCTTATTGATAGTCTTATGTCACTTTCAAAGAAACTTTTTGATACCCAAAAGTAATCAATTATTGATTGGGCGTATGGGGATGACCAGGTTTTTTGGGGTGGTTTGTCGCCCGGAACTTGTCCATTTACCATATTGCAATTTCTATTGCATAGCGCCTGCCTCCATTTGGACTCCCGACTTTTTACTTCATCGTTTGATGATAATTTGAACTGCTTGGTTGCATGATCGAATTTGAACCAGGAGCAGTTTAAGTCGCCTGCACAGATTATTGATAGATTCTTGTAGTTTAGCAATGTCTGATCAATGCAGGTTGTTATTGAGTCTATGAATTTTTTGGTGCTTATTTTTGCCGGATTCCAGTAACTATTTATAATAAGCAGGTGTTTCCTTGTTTCTTGGTCTTCGTCTGTAGTTTGGAGCAGTGCACTTTGTACGAACGGATTAGGACTGGAGGAATCAACAAGGTGCCACCTGGTGTTTATTTTGATCATAATGACCAAACCAGAAGAGGGTCGCCCCTTTACATTTTTTATTGCAGGATTTAATAGAGTGTGAAAAATAAAGAAGATACATATAAAACACTTTTTCAAGGAATCATTACAGTCAATAGGGCTCCCTAACACCTATTGTATACCTTCTTGCAAGGATCCTACTCTATGCCCTACAGGTTTTGGGATGCTGTCCCATCTTCAGGGGTAGATCCTTACTAAGTTCCTCTGCTTTAGCAACGTTTTCAAAATACGCCAATTACTTCAATCAGCAGATGCCTCATTTGTCAGCCACACACCACTCAATCTATCCATGCAGTCAATAGGGACAATGGTCTTTTACCTTCAAATTACGTATTTTGTTTGACTGAATGTGATGTACAGCAATGAGTATCACCTTCAATTATGTTACTGTAGAAGAGCAGATGAATACATCCACAGGAGATCGCGCCCCCTACCTATTTGTATTGGAGACATGAGACCGTGCCTTTCCTGACCCCAGCTATCGTGCCAATACTGCAGCGAGTATTTGGAAAAAGATATCCTTTGAGACAATCCTATCGAATGTATGCTCCAGTTGATGACAACCTACAGGAGGAACTCCCTGAAGCGATATGAAAAAAACTAAGAAAGTGAACTGATGACATCATAAGAAAGTGTGTACAGCGTTCCGAGATACTGGATAAAGATGATGTATGGATCCTAGAGGACAAATGGTGAAGTAAAGAATCGAGTGAACTATCAAAGTGGAAAAGATTACACATGAACAAAGTGCTGCAGAAAACAGAAGTTTAATAAATGTACAGACACTGAAACGCAAAGTAGATCAAGTCATCGTATAGGCTAGCTATGAGTAGTGAATAGAATGCAGGCGAAGCCGCCATTGTCTAGAAACTGGACTTTGGTATCATGAAATAGTAAGCCAAGGAATCATTGCGAATGAATGAAAAGCTGTGTAGCAGTAAAATAGCAGACTAGTGAAGCTGCGTGAGGAGGCTGTCTGGCCTGAAGTCAAGAACTTAGAATTCGAGGTCAGTTATCTAGTCTGAAGAAGAAAGAGTGTGCAGAGGATGAATCCTCTCATGTTAAGCTGCAAGAAAGAATACACAGGATGCCAAGTTTTCATTTATTTAAGACATTTAAAAGCTACAAAATTGACCAAATTGTGGTCTGTCACATGAGCCAAGGATGGAAATAGAGTTCGAACTTGGAGTTGCAGGCACGATAGTGAGTGCCCTCACTCCCGTGCATTCCCAAAGTGAGAATACTCTGCAAGGCCAGCTACAAAGACAATGGGCCTCATTACGAGTCTGTCGGTATCCGTGCCGGTGATACCGGCGGGTTGCCATCGGACATATAACATTTTACCGGCACCGGTGCCACCAGGAGTTTACAACATGCCATCTCCTTAAGTTTGCCCGGTTATTTGGACTCAGAATTATTCTGGTGTAATCCCATCCATCAATAAATGCACATCCCAAGGGCCATAAGCTCACCTGGTAGAAGTTCAGATGGTTTCAGATCTAAACTAGTTTGACTTCAGAGTTTCGGATGATCGGGCATCTTTCGCCATTAGCTGGAAGATCGTGGAGTTTCCTGTGGCGAGCGGCCAATAGAAACAAAACTTGCAAGAAGAACCGACATGGTGGGTAGGTCCCTTTTTGAAGAAATCCCTGCTCAGTTTCCACGGGCACTCCGCGGATGGAAGGCGAAGTGGTCAGAGTCAATACTGAAGGCCTCAAGTTGATTAACGGATGTAAGGAGACTGAGGGAAATGGCACTATAAACGGGCCGGATTGTGATATACTTGGCAACAGGAAATTTTGTGTGGATCAAGGAACACCTACCAAATCCCATTTCAAGGGAGATATAAGAAGACTTAGCAAATTACAGTCAGAATATCAAGAGAGAGAATATGCACAGTCAGGACTGCGTAAGGTGATGTCTTAAACCCTGTACAGGGTAATATAATTGGAGGCGAGGAGAGAATACCCCTTACTAAAAATGATTATAGGGAAAAGGTAAGGTGATCACAAAAGTTATTAATGTGCATTGTGCTATTGTTTCAAGTATTATTTGATGTATGAAATCTCGAGAGGTAATAAGCTGTGAAGGTTGGAAGTGATGTTGTTTTGAGTTAAAGTATAGTAAACATTTGGCGCCAACCAGAAGACAGATATGTTGTTGAAGCAAAAGTGGATTGAGCAGAGATTGATGGTGTTTGCTCATATTTATTGTTTTGAGATTAAAGGTGGTGAGTAATACGTTTTGAGAAAGGTAGAGATTTACTCACGATCTGGTAAGTATCGACAGTCAATTGCAACAAGTTATTATGGAGGATACTCCTCTCATGCATCTTTGTAAAACATTACCAAGACATGCGCCGAAACTCAAACAGTTCTGTGCAGAATGGGTAAATGGCACAGCTGATAAAATGTTCATGCCATGGCCACAAGGGGGATAATTGTCAAAAGCATTATTTTAACACATGACCACATATGTGCACAATGCGTACACGGGAAAGAAATTCGAGAAAAGATTTTCAGTTTAAAAACTTTGGACAATGTATCAAGAGGAGAAGAAGACCCAGTACAGGGGGAGTTGATGCTTAATCAACATAAAGGGAAGTGCATGAGCCCTTAGCTTCTCTTACTTTCTCTGAGATTAAGAGCATAGATACAGAGGAGATAGGAGTTTATCCTTTAATGGAATTAAAACATTTTAATTTATGAACCGTATTGATGACATTCCTGAAGAGAGAAAAAGGAAGGAAGATCATTTAAGCTCATACGAGATAATGAAGAAAGAGACGAGAGGTTGAATATATCGACAGATATAGAGAGAGAAATTAAGAGATGGAAAGGAGAAAAGGATAGGGCTGATGAGGTAACGCGTGTACCAGAACAAAGGATTGAGAGGACAGATTTTACTCAAGTTGGATGGGAAAAGCATAGAGGAACTTCAGCAAAGAGAAGACAAGGACGACAAAAGCAGTTGAGGGAGGATGAGCAAGGAAGAAAAAGTTGGGAACGACAGGAACAGATATATAGAGAAGAACAAGAGAAAGACCAAAAGCGGGCAGAGGAACAAAGGAAGTACGACACTAGAAAGAAAGAGTTAGAAGAAAGGGATAGAAGAGAAAGAAAGAGAGAGGAAGAAGAAGCACAAAAGGTGAAGGAAAGAAGATTACAGAGGAGAATAGAAGAAGAAGAATGAAGACAAGAAGTTAGAAGGGAAGAATAACTTATAAATGGCGTTAAACCCTTCCTCACAAACCAAAATTGCCTATCCATCGCTCGAGCCACCATTGGCGCAAGCTAGATTATTGTAATGCTTCACTAGCAGGCACCTCTGCTAAAAACCTAAACAGGCTCCAGACAGTACAAAAGAATGTGCTTAGAGCGGCCCTCACCATCCCCAAGAGACACCACATTACCCAAGCCAGGAGAAAGGCTCACTGGCTTACGGTCAAGGAAAGAATAACCTTCAAAACTCTTACCTTGACCCACAAATGCCTCAGCCTCTCTGCCCCCTCCTACCTCTCGGAAACCATCATTTGTGAGAGAGTAGTGAGAGAGGAGAATCTCCACCTTATGTGAGTAGGTTAAGGTTGTTGCCAGCATGAAGACGAATAGGGACGATTACCCCTGCATTAGGCAAACAAATAGTGGGATCCGACTATAGGAAGGAGTTCTCACAGTTCCCCTTGCTAGAGAAGGGGCGGCAAGACCAAAATATATTTCTTGGCCTCAGATGGATAAAGATAACTTAAAGCGCAAGCTCCCAGTTTGACTTCAGGGCTGGGAAATGGATATACGATTTAGAGAAAATGACGGGAAAACATGCTGGCCATAAACAGTCTACTGGCAGCTATTCTTTGAGAGAGTGCTGACGACATTTGGAGATGAGCAGGATATGCGGGTGTGACAGCACAAAACACAGTGCATGATGGAGTGCCATTTAATAATTGCAGGGCAGAAGTTTGGAGGGCTCTCAGGGTACAGTATCCTGATACATAAGATATAGGTACAATTATGACACATAAAATGAAAGACGATGGCAGCTTGAAACATATGAACCATGGGAAATAACAGTGGTGTTATGTTATCATATTTTGCATCAGGGATTTCCAGAACAGGTACAGAGACAAATGAAAAACCAAGTAGGAATGGAAGCAAAGCTGTGGGATGAAATAAAATGAACTATTGTGCTTCATTGTCAGTTATTACAAAATAAGAACAAAAAGGAAGATGAGAACAGGAAGATTGAGGAGGCCAAGTTAGTTCAGAAGAAATTGTTGGAATTTGCTATAGAAGGGGCAGTATTGACAAGCGGAGAAGGAGTAGGAACACAGAAAATAATGGGCACCTCACATGTGAATAATGTACACCGAGTAGATCAAAGTGGGTATGGGTTTTGGCCGCGTGGTAGAGGTTTAGGCTTAAGTGGAAGAGGAGGTGGGTTTCAGAAAACCCAAGGTGGATTTCAAAATAGCAAGAGTGGAAGTCAGAATGCTCAGGGGGGATATAATGGTGGGTTTGCCAGAGGGCCACCCCAGTATGTTGGACATGTGGGATGACAAGGCATATTTTCCATGTATGTAGAAGCAGAGGAAACACACAACAAAATGGACAACCTTTAAGAGGTGGAATAGCTGATCCACGCCATAAAGTACACAAACATGAGAGGGTTTTATCCTGGATCACACATCTTATCATACACAGTGCCACAAGCACAACAGGCACAGAAGCAGGGGTTGGTGCGAATGCACCCACTGCAAGGGCAATCGTAGCAAGCACCTATGCAAACACAACAAAATGTGAACACAGGGCAAATATTAACCCCTAGCATAGGCGGTGTCACTGTGGTAGGAGGGAACCCTTTCACGGGGACAGGGTTGAATTTGTCCCCTTAATAGAACAGCTCACAAGGTGACTTGATGTGTTCAGTACTATCAGTATCACCAGACCCCCAAGAGGAACCAAGGGTCGATGTGACGGTAGGAGGAAAATCCTTTTCTTTTCTTGTAGACACTGGGACGACTCGTTCTTGTATAAGGGACGGAAAATATCCAATGGTAGGTATTGCCATGAATGCTTAAGGATTCTCTGGAGATACAAATGTAGTTTCTTTTACTGATAAATTACCTGTTTCTATAGGGGAATGTGACACGTCTGTCCCCTTGTTATATTTGCGACACACGCCAGTTTACATTTTGGGAAGAGATTTAATGACGAAACTTAACATGACTATTTCATTTACTGATCAAGGAATAGTGTGCTACACTCCAGGAATACACTATTTAAATGAAGGAGAGTTTATACTGGCATTTACAGGGCAAGTGGCTCTATGAGGAGTGCCGCTAGATCCAAATGTCTTCATGTATTGGGTGAGCATTTTATTAACATGGCTACCTGGATTAGTAGGGAAGATTGTGAGGATACCTGATGCGTTCTTATTCAGACCACAAGTACCTGTGGATTAGGAAGAAGGACAGACTATTCCTATAGAATTGGAAGCAGCTATAGTACGAGGAGACATAGTAGATTACAAAGACAGATCATGGAGGACAGTAATAGCTCTTGTGGAGGGCTACAGATTGACTAACAAAACAGATGACAATATGTTCAGAGATTAACGTATAGATGATGAGGTAGTGTTTTTTAAAAGTATTACATCTTGGATAAGAATTGAGAAAAGGAAAGTCCTGCATAGAATGGCGCTAATGCGGCAACGACCAGCGTTCTTTCAGGAAGACCTAGTGAAGGTTCCAAGTGTCCTTTGGGCTACGGGCCCATATGATGTAGGGCTATTGAAGGGAATAGGAGAGTTAAAATAAAACTCAAGCCAGGAGCAGTTTTACCACAAACAAAGCAGTACCCTACGGCTTGAGAAGCTGATGAAGGCATATTTAAGACTATTTCAGCGCTGATGAATTATGGACTCCTAGTGCCTTTGGAATCCCTGTGCAATACTGTGGTGTATCCAATTAAAAAATATAAAGGGGGGTTGTGGAGATGTATCCAGGATGTGCACCCTCTTAATCAGATTGTAGAAGCTGAGTTATCGTTAGTTCCAAATCCTGTGACAAAATATTGTGTAGCATTCCAGTTGAAGCTAAGTATTTCATGGTGATCGATTTGAAAAATACATTTTTCTTGATCCCATTGCAGAAAGACTCACAAGACCTTAATTCATTTACATTCAGAAAAAAGAGACTAAAATATACTTTATTGCCTCAAGGGTATTTTGAGTCCTCGTCAATCTTTAACAGGGCCTGCAAAATGAATTTAGGCAACATTGAACTCAAGAGTGTGGTAATTCAGTACGTAGATGACATATTAATCTGCAGTGAAACAGAGGAGTAAAGTAGACAATACTCTGTCCAGTAAATGACTATATTGGCAGACAGGGGATACACGTTAGAGAAGGAGAAATTACTGTATTGTAAGGAAGAGGTGTTGTACATAGGCCAGTTAATTTCACATGAAGGAAAGAAAGTGACACCTGAAAGAGCTGTGGCAATCATGAAGACACCAAAGCCAAACACAGTAAGGCAAATGCAGCAGTTTCTTTGCTTATGCAATTATTGCAGGGCCTGGGTTTTTGACTACAGCACAAATACAAAACCGCTGTTGCAAGCACTTAAGAAAGCACATGTTGGTAAGGAAAAGATAGAATGGACGAAAGAAATAGAGGAAGCATTTGAGAAATTAAAAAGAGCAATCTGTACAGCATCAGATTTAGGGATTCCAAAATAGTGAGGAATTGTATTTATGTTCACACACCAATGGTTCAGTAATGACAGCAATACTCAGACAAAGAACAACATTGGGGTATGAAGCTTTGGCATACTACAATGGGATTCTAGATCCAGCTATGAGAGGACATTTTCCGTGCAAACAATCTTTGGCTGCTGCTACATTTGCAATTGAAAGGTCCATGAGTATTACCATGGGCTGTTCCATGACTCTCTACGTGGAGCATGCCCTATTTGCCATTTTAAAGAAACCCAAGGGTACATTGACATCACAAAGAGCATCTGCATAGGAGGTGATGATCTCTAATCCAGCGATTAAGGTAGTGAGTTGTAAAATAGTGAATCCAGAAACGTTTGCAGCTGTACCTATAGAAGAAGGTCATTATGTGCATGACTGCTCAAATTATGTTGAATTTATGATGATATACCCTGTGTGAAACCAGACTAGTGCAGAGGGGCATGCAGGTTCCGGGGTTGTAAGACATAGATTAAAGGGTGAATTGGAGGTGATAGCGAGTGCAAGACTAGCATCCCATTTTTCAGCACAGGCAGCAGAAAGTGGTAGCGTTTATTGTTGCGCTAGAAAAACACTAGGTCATGAAGTGACAGTGTACAGTGACACTGCGCAGGCGGCGCTCCAGTGCAACATGTGTCTTTATTGGACAGGCTCATTAAGGCACTACAACTCCCAGTAGCCATAGCGGTCGTAAAATGTGCAGCACATACTAAACTAACACACTTTATCTCATGCGGAAATTAAGCCACAGATTGGAAGCCAAAAGGGTTGCATATTCTTCAGAAATGTCATGTTTCGATACCGAAAATGTCAAGGAATATTGAATAGAAGAATTCTAATACGAGAAGGGTTCAATATTCTGTCAATTACGCAACTAATATAAAGTCATGGTAGAAGAGCAGGAGCTATGGAAATGTAGGGGGTGATTGTTAGCCCCCATGGAAACATTATGGAGACAGGACAGCACTGGAAATCCAGTGATGCCAGCTCCATTGTTAAAGGTTGCACTTGAGCAGTTGCATTACCCCGAGCATATAACCCAAGAAAGTCATGCAGCCACCATTGCAGATGACAGGGTTGTTCCTAATCAATTGGAACACATTCCACAGTTCATTGTGATTTGCATCATGTGTCAGAGGTTTTCTGCTGGGCATACACTGAGAATAATTAGAGGAGTAATACCCCGTCCGAAATGTCAGTTTCAACATTTGCATATTGATTACGTTGAGATGCTGCAGACGTGTATGAATACAGGTATCTATTAGGGGTGGTGCGTCCCTCCTCTAGGTGGATCGAAGCAGGTCCATTTACACACCCTGATGCCACTTGCACAGCAATGTTTTTAGTGCGCAAAGTATTTCTGAGATGGTGTGTGTGCGAAGTACTAACATCCGATAATGGACCACATTTTGACAATGAGTTATTTGAGCAAATAGGACTTCTATTAAGTATAAAACATACATTTTCTTCTGCTTATCATCCACAAGCAAACGGGAAATGTGAGAGAATCAACAGCCTCCTAAAAAAGAGAATAGCTCAAATCTGATGAATTTTGAAAAAGGGATGGTTATACTGCCTACCCCTAGAATTATATGCCCTTCGGAATCAGCCAGGCTCAGACCATCATCTTACTCCCCACGAGTTAGTGACAGGGTGTCACATAGGGACACCTCTTACGCCCCCATCTAGAGTCAGGAGTGATGCCCAGAGTGTAGCACAGACTCTAGGTGATAAAATGCACAATTATTTGATATGTATGACTAGCAGTGTTTCTTTCATTGCAGATCAAGTCAAGCATTGGAGGGAGGGGTGAACAAACACAGAAGAGGACAGCAAAGTAACCAACCCGCGTTAATTGTTGCCACCAACAAAGCTGTATGTTGGAGACATAATTCTTATAAAGAACTTCACCAGTAGATGGCATGAACCAAGATTTAATGGTCCTTTCTGGTTAGAAGAAGTTTCCCCTACTTCAG
Organism: Ambystoma mexicanum; assembly: GCF_040938575.1. NCBI lineage: Eukaryota > Metazoa > Chordata > Amphibia > Caudata > Ambystomatidae > Ambystoma > Ambystoma mexicanum. The sequence goes on along the minus strand of NC_090932.1, from coordinate 285,169,713 downwards.
TTAGGGTAATTGGAAGAAGAGTTTGGTTACATTTAGGAAACATAAAAATCTACAAAGGCGAAACCCCCCCTCCAGCACCTGTTGACCAAGAAGCAAGACAGGAAGAAGACTTTCTGCATGTGCATACTCAATCAATGACTAAGAAGAAGGACAATAAAACAACGTGTGGTTAGCACATATTTCTTTTGGCCTGGAATTCAGTGAACACTCCTTCAAAATTTAGCAGGAAGTGCATAGACTTGTAGGGAATTCCAGAGGCTAAAGTGTACTTTTTAGAAATCTTTGAAAAAATACAACTGTATCAGTACTATGCCTAAACGTAAGTTCCGGATTAGAAATTGGAAGAGAGATCAATACCCAGATTTGTTTTTAGGAACATATCTGTTTCAAGGACAATATATGATACCTGTCGACAGTGACACACATAGGCTTCTAGTTGCTATTTCTGTGTTTATACTTCAGTCATACCCTGCTCTTGTTAGGAGAGAGGTTGACCTTCACATGTTTTTTCATGACCCAAAAAATGGTCTTGTCTTAAGAAGACTCCTGATTCCGATAATTGAGCAGATTGTGCAACTACAAATGTAAACTGAACACCTGTATTAAAATGATTTGTGAAGAGGAAAATTTGGTTATAGATAGTCTTAGTATGGCATACCATATGTTTCTCTAGACTTCTATGCCTGACACATATATATATATATATATATATATATATATATATATATATATATATATATATATATATATATATATATATATATATATATATATATATATATATATATATATTACATGGCCACTGTAGTGGCCATGTAGTTATGGTTAAGTTGCTGTTTCCATAGGAAGAGCACTTTTTGGGCGGCTTATAACTTCGCTCTCCCTGGACGAATCCTCACCAAACTTTGCAAAAAAAGTATTTGGGACACTCTGAAATTTTTTGCAAAGTTTGGTGAGGATTCGTCCAGGGGGGCAAAGTTATAGGGGGGGGTCCCAAAACTTTTTTTTTCCCCATAGACTGAATGGGAAAAACATTTTGCTCGCGTCTACAGCCCAAACCGCTTGACGGATTTTCACCAAATTTGGACCAGGAGCAGCGGCTTGGTCCCAAAAGTGTGCTTTTGCAAATTTGGTGAAAATCCATCCAGTAGTTTTTTTTAAAATGACCGAAAAGTAGGTAAAAGAAAATGTGTGATATCTGTGTTCGGTCCGCGGACGGACTTCCCTGTTCAGGACGGTGATTGAGCCAGCAGCTTGCGTGATGTCCGCGGACATCTGACGTGCTCTCTCATTGGATGCTGTGAAAGCGGGCAGTGCGTCTGGCTTCAGAGACGCCCGCCATCTTTCTTTCCCGAATGAGAGGCTGTGTCAGGTCAGCAGGAGCGTGTCTGTCTCTTGTTCCTCCCACCCCCGCTCATGCCTGTGTCTGCCCCACCCCCCGCTCATGCCCCGTGTGTACTTTCTGTCCCCCCCACCCCTGTTCATGCCCCGTGTGTCCTTCCTGTCCTCCCCACCCCCGCTCATGCTCCGTGTGTCCCCTGTTCCTCCAGCACCCCGCTCACGCTGTCGCACACAGTGGGCAGCGGAGGACCGAGGAGCGGGATCTGCTGCACAAACTCATGTCTGTGCGGCATGTCCGTGTTTTTGTTTGTCCCCCGACCCCCCGCTCATGCCCCGTGTGTCTCTATGATATGATATGATATGATATGGTATTTGTAACGCGCCTATACACAAGTGTTTCAAGGCGCGACGAGGCAAGGAGGGAGGGAAACAAGGGGAAGACAGACAAACGATCCTACTAGGCCAGGTGTCATTCAGATCGCGCAAGTGCAGTGGTAAGGGGAAAAGGAGAAAGTGCAGGGGGAGGAGGTGGGGGGGAAGTGCAATACAAGGTAAGTAGCGTAATAAAATAAAATAAAATAATAAATAATAAATAAAAAGGGCCAGCTGGTGGCAAGTGCGAGGTAAGTGCAGAGCAAGTGCTGGGAAGGGGGGCTGTAGGGATACAGTGACAGTCCCACAGTGCAGGGGGAGCCAGGGAGGCAGTGCAAGAGGAGAGTGGCTGGGCCCTGGACCGAGGTCGCTGAGAGTGGCCTAGATGCAGGTTTAGTGCAGAATTCAGTGGGGAGTTGAGCAGGTTTAGCATGGGAGAGGGAGAGAGAAGGCAGAAGCGAAGAGGAAGGTTTTGAGGTACTTCCGGAACCGGAGATGGTTCTCCTCAAGTTTCAGGGAGGCAGGAAGGCTGTTCCAGAGGGAGGCCCCTGCTGCGGAGAGAGATCTACCCCCAGCTCGTTGCTTCGAGAAGAGGCTGACCATGAGGGAGTTGGAGACGGATGAGCGAAGGGCTCGTGAAGGAAGATATTTAGGAAGAGAGAGTTGAAGGTATTTAGGCCCCAGGCCCCAGAAGGCCTTGTGGACAATGCAGAGGGTTTTGAACTTAATCCTCGCAGCCACTGGGAGCCAGTGAAGAGATTTCAGTCCTGGAGAGATACGGTCCCTGGGCTTGAGGCCAAGGACAAGTCTCGCAGTTCTGTTCTATCCCTCCCGCCCACCCGCTGCTCATGCCCCGTGTGTGTCTCTCCCTCCCCCCCACCCCTGCTCATGCCCCATGTGTCTCTAACCCTCCTGCCCACCCCCTGCTCATGCCCCGTGTGTCTCTCTCCATCCCACCCACCGCCGCTCATGCCCTGTGTGTCTCTCTCCCTCCCCCCACCCCCACTCATGCCCCGTGTGTCTCTCTCCCTCCCCCCATCCATGCCCCGTGTGTGTCTCTCCCTCCCCCCCAACCCCGCTCATGCCCCATGTGTGTCTCTCCCTCCCCCCACCCCCGCTCATGCCCCGTGTGTCTCTAGCCCTCCCACCCACCCCCCGCTCATGCCCCGTGTGTCTCTAGCCCTCCCACCCACCCCCCGCTCATGCCCCATGTGTCTCTAGCCCTCCCACCCACCCCCTGCTCATGCCCCGTGTGTCTCTAGCCCTCCCACCCCCCGCTCATGCCCCGTGTGCGTTTAGCCCTCCCACCCACCCCCCGCTCATGCCCCGTGTGTGTCTCTCCCTACCCCCCACCCCCTGCTCATGCCCCGTGTGTCTCTCCCCTCACCCCCTACTCATGCCCCGTGTGTCTCTAAAACTACCACCCAACCCCCGCTCATGCCCCTACCCCTCCCACCCCCCCGCTCATGCCCTGTTTGTCTCTCCCCTCCCACCCACCCCCCGCTCATGCCCCGTGTGTCTCTATCCCTCCCACCCACCCCCCGCTCATGCCCGTGTGTCTCTATCCCTCCCAACCACCCCCGCTCATGCCCCGTGTGTGTCTTTTCCTCCCCCCACCCCCTGCACATGCCCTGTGTGTCTCTCCCCTCACCCCCTACTCATGCCCTGTGTGTCTCTAGCCCTCCCACCCACCCCCGCTCATGCCCCTAAGCTCTCCCACCCACCCCCCGCTCATGCCCCGTGTGTCTCTATCCCTCCCACCCACCCCCCGCTCATGCCCCGTGTGTCTCTCTCCCTCCCACCCACCACCGCTCATGCCCCGTGTGTCTCTATCCCTCCCGCCCACCCCCCACTCATGCCCCGTGTGTGTCTCTCCCTCCCCCCACCCCCTGGTAATGCCCCTTGTGTCTCTCCCCTCACCCCCTACTCATGCCCCGTGTGTATCTAGACCCACCCATGCCCCTAGCCATCCAACCCACCCCCCGCTCATGCCCCGTTTGTCTCTCCCCTCCCACCCACCCCCCACTCATGCCCCGTGTGTCTCTATCCCTCCCACCCACCCCCCGCTCATGCCCCGTGTGTCTCTATCCCTCCCACCCACCCCCCGCTCCTGCCCCGTGTGTCTCTATAACTCCCACCCACCCCCGCTCATGCCCCGTGTGTCTCTATCCCTCCCACCCACCCCCCGCTCCTGCCCAGTGTGTCTCTATAACTCCCACCCACCCCCCGCTCATGCCCCGTGTGTCTCTCCCCCACCCCCGCTCATGCCCCGTGTGTCTCTATCCCTCCCGCCCACCCCCCGCTCATGCCCCGTGTGTGTCTCTCCCTCCCACCCACCCCTCGCTCATGCCCCGTGTGTGTCTCTCCCTCCCACCCACCCCTCGCTCATGCCCCGTGTGTCTCTATCCCTCCCACCCACCCCCCGCTCATGCCCCGTGTGTCTCTATCCCTCCACCCACCCCCTGCTCATGCCCTGTGTGTCTCTCTCCTGCCCGACCACCCCCCGCTCATGCCCCGTGTGTCTCTCCCCCCCACCCCTGCTCATGCCCCGTGTGTCTCTCTCCCTCCCCCCACCCCGCTCATGCGCCATGTGTGTCTCTCCCTCCCCCCTACCCCTGCTCATGCCCCCTGTGTCTCTCTCCCTCCCGCCCAACCCCCGCTCACCCCCCGCTCATGACTCGTGTGTCTCTCTCCCTCCCCCACCCCCGCTCATGCCCTGTGTGTCTCTAGCCCTCCCACCCACACCCCGCTCATGCCCCGTGTGTCTCTAGACCTCCCACCCACCCCCGCTCCTGCCGCGTGTGTGTCTCTCCCTCCCCCCACCCCCTGCTCATGCCCCGTGTGTCTCTCTCCTCACCCCCTACTCATGCCCCGTGTGTCTCTAGCCCTACCACCCACCCCCCGCTCATGCCCCTAGCCCTCCCACCAACCCCCGCTCATGCCCGTTTGTATCTCCCCTCCCACCCACCCCCCATTCATGCCCCGTGTGTCTCTATCCCTCCCACCCACCCCCCCGCTCATGCCCCGTGTGTATCTATCGCATCATGCCCCGTGTGTCTCTATCCCTCCCACCCACCCCCTGCTCATGCCCTGTGTGTCTCTCTTCCTCCCATCCACCCCCCGCTCATGCCCCGTGTGTCTCTATCCCTGCCGCCCACCCCCCGCTCATGCCCCGTGTGTCTCTATCGCTCCCACCCACCCCCCCTCATGCCCGGTGTGTCTCTATCCCTCCCACCCACCCCCCGCTCATGCCCTGTGTGTCTCTCTTCCTCCCACCCACCCCCCGCTCATGCCCCGTGTGTCTCTATCCCTGCCGCCCACCCCCCGCTCATGCCCCCTGTGTGTTTCTCCCTCCCCCCACCCCCGCTCATGCCCCTGTGTCTCTACTACTCCCGCCCACTCCTCGCTCATGCCCGTGTGTCTCCCCCCCACCGCCGCTCATGCCCCGTGTGTCTCTCTCCCTCCCCCCCACCCCACTCATGCGCCGTGTGTGTCTCTCCCTCCCCCCTACCCCCTGCTCACCCCCCGCTCATGCTTCGTGTGTCTCTCTCCCTCCCCCACCCCCGCTCATGCCCCGTGTGTCTCTAGCCCTCCCACACACCCCCCAATAATGCCCCGCGTGTCTCTAGACCTCCCACCCACCCCCCGCTCATGTCCCGTGTGTCTCTAGCCCTCCCACCCAACCCCCGCTCATTCCCCGTGTGTCTCTAGCCCTCCCACCCCCCGCTCATGCCCCATGTGTCTCTATCCCTCCCACCCATCCCCCGCTCATGTCCCGTGTGTGTCTCTCCCTCCCCCCCACCCCCTGCTCATGCCCCGTGTGTCTCTCCCCTCACCCCTTACTCATGCCCTGTGTGTCTCTAGCCATCCCACCCACCCCCCGCTCATGCCCGTAGCCCTCCCACCCACCTCCCGCTCTTGCACCGTTTGTCTCTCCACTCCCACCCACCCCCCGCTCATGCCCCGTGTGTCTCTATCCCACCCACACCCCGCTCATGCCCCATTTGTGTCTCGCCCTCGCCCCCACCCCGTGCCCTGTGTGTCTCTCCACTCACCCCCTACTCAAGCCCTGTGTGTCTCGAGCCCTCCCAACCACCCCCCACTCCTACCCCTAGCCCTCCCACCCACCCCCGCTCATGCCCCGTTTGTCTCTATCCCTCCCACCCATCCCCTGCTCATGCCCCATGTGTCTCTATCCCTCCCACCCACCCCCCGCTCATGCCCCGTGTGTCTCTATCCCTCCCACCAACCCCCCGCTCATGCCCCGTGTGTTTCTCTCCCTCCCCCCCACCCCCGCTCATGCCCCGTGTGTCTCTATCCTTCCCGCCCACCCCCCGCTCATGCCCCGTGTGTGTCTCTCCCTCCCCCCACCCCCGCTCATACCCCGTGTGTCTCTATCCCTCCCGCCCACGCCCCGCTCATGCCACATGTGTGTCTCTCCCTCCCCTCCACCCCATGGTCATGCACCGTGTGTCTCTAGCCCTCCCACGCACCCCCCGCTCATGCCCCTAGCCCTCCCACCCACCCCCCACTCATGCCCCGTTTGTCTCTCCCCTCCCACCCACCCCCCGCTCATGCCCCGTGTGTCTCTATCCCTCGCACCCACCCCCCGCTCACGCCCCGTGTGTCTCTATCCCTCCCACCCACCCCCCGCTCATGCCCTGTGTGTCTCTATCCCTCCCACCCACCCCCCGCTCATGCCCCGTGTGTCTCTCCCCCACCCCCGTTCCTGCCCCGTGTGTCTCTAACCCTCCCGCCTACCCCTCGCTCATGCCCCGTGTGTGTCTCTCCCACCCCCCACCCCCTGCTCATGCCCCGTGTGTCTCTCCCCTCACCCCCTACTCATGCCCCGTGTGTCTCTAGCCCGACCACCCACCCCCCGCTCATGCCCCTAGCCCTCCCACCCACCCCCCACTCATGCCCCGTTTGTCTCTCCCCTCCCACCTCCCCTGCTCATGCCCCGTGTGTCTCTATCCCTCCCACCCACCCCCGCTCATGCCCTTAGCCCTACCACCCACCCCCCGCTCATGCCCCGTTTCTCTATCCCCTCCCACCCCCCCGCTCATGCCCCGTGTGTCTCTATCTCTCCCACCCACCCCCCTCTCATGCTCCATGTGTCTCTATCCCTCCCACCCACCCTCCGCTCATGCCCCGTGTGTCTCTCCCCCAGCCCCGCTCATGCCCTGTGTGTCTCTATCCCTCCCGCCCACCCCCCGCTCATGCCCCGTGTGTGTCTCGCCCTCACCCCCACCCCCACCCCCTGCTCATGCCCCGTGTGTCTCTCCCCTCACCCCCTACTCATGCCCCGTGTGTCTCTAGCCCTCCCACCCAACCCCCGCTCATGCCCCGTTTGTCTCTAATCCTCCCACCGCCCCCAATCGTGTCCAGTGTGTCTCTATCCCTCCCACCCACCCCCCGCTCATGCACCGTGTGTTTCTATCCCTCCCACCCACCCCCCGCTCATGCCCCGTGTGTCTCTTTCCCTCCCACCCACCCCCTGCTCATGCCCCGTGTGTCTCTTCCCTCACCCCCTACTCATGCCCCGTGTGGCTCTAGCCCTCCCACCCACCCCCCGCTCATGCCCCTAGCACTCCCACCCACCCCCCGCTCATGCCCCGCTTGTCTCTCCCCTCCCACCCCCCCTGCTCATGCCCCATGTGTCTCTATCACTCCCATCCACCCCCCGCTCATGCCCCTAGCCCTCCCACCCACCCCCCGCTCATGCCCCGTTTGTCTCTCCCCTCCCACCCCCCCGCTCATGCCCCGTGTGTCTCTATCTCTCCCACCCACCCCCTTCTCATTCCCCGTGTGTCTCTATCCCTCCCACCCACCCCCCGCTCATGCCCCGTGTGTCTCTATCCCTCCCACCCACCCCCCGCTCCTGCCCCGTGTGTCTCTATCCCTCCCACCCACCCCCCGCTCATGCCCCGTGTGTCTCTATCCCTGCCACCCACCCCCCGCTCAAGCCCCGTGTGTGTCTCTCCCTCCCCCCCACCCCCTGCTCAAGCCCCGTGTGTCTCTTCCCTCACCCCCTACTCATGCCCCGTGTGTCTCTCCCCCCAACCCCGCTCATGCCCCGTGTGTCTCTATCCCTTGCGCCCACCCCCCGCTCATGCCCCGTGTGTGTCTCGCCCTCACCCCCACCCCCTGCTCATGCCCCGTGTGTCTCTCCCCTCACCACCTACTCATGCCCCGTGTGTCTCTAGCCCTCCCACCCAACCCCCGCTCATGCCCCGTGTGTCTCTATCCCTCCCACCCACCCCCCGCTCATGCCCCGTGTGTCTCTATCCCTCCTACCCACCCCCCGCTCCTGCCCCGTGTGTCTCTATCCCTCCCACCCACCCCCCGCTCATGCACCGTGTGTCTCTATCCCTGCCACCCACCCCCCGCTCAAGCCCCGTGTGTGTCTCTCCCTCCCCCCACCCCCTGCTCAAGCCCCGTGTGTCTCTTCCCTCACCCCCTACTCATGCCCCGTGTGTCTCTAGACGGCTCATGCCCCTAGCCCTCTAACCCATCCCCCGCACATGCCACGTTTGTCTCTGCCCTCCCACCCACCCCGCGCTCATACCCCGTGTGTCTGTATCCCTCCCACCCACCCCCCGCTCATGCCCTGTGTGTCTCTATCCCGACCACCCACCCCCCGCTCATGCCCCCTGTATCTCTATCCCTCCCACCCACCCCCCGCTCATGCCCCGTGTGTCTCTCCCACCCCCGCTCATGCCCCGCGTGTCTCTATGCCTCCCGCCCACCCTCTGCTCATGCCCCGTCTGTGTCTCTACCACCACCCACCCCCTGCTCATGCCCCGTGTGTCTCTCTCCCTCCCCCCCACCCATGCTCATGCCCCATGTCTCAATCCCTCCCACCCACCTCCCGCTCAGGCCCCGTGTGTGTCTCTCCCTCCCCCCACCCCTGCTCATGCCCCGTGTGTCTCTATCCCTCCCGCCCACCCCCTGCTCATGCCCCGTGTGTGTCTCTCCCTCCCCCCAACCCCCTGCTCATGCCCTGTGTGTCTCTCCCCTCACCCCTACTCAAGCCCCGTGTGTCTCTATCCCTCCCACCCACCCCCTGCTCATGCCCCTAGCCCTCCCACCCCCCGTCCCCCGCTCATGCCCCGTGTGTCTCTATCCCTCCCAGCCACCCCCCGCTCATGCCCCGTGTGTCTCTCCCCCCACCCCCGCTCATGCCCCGTGTGTCTTTATCCCTCCCGCCCACCCCCCGCTCATGCCCCGTGTGTCTCTATCCCTACCACCCACCCCAGGCTCATGCCCCGTGTGTGTCTCTCCCTCCCCCCCACCCTCTGCTCAAGCCCCGTGTGTCTCTCCCCTTTCCTCCTATTCAAGCCCCGTGTGTCTCTCCCCTCACCTCCTACTCATGCCCCGTGTGTGTCTATCCCCTCCCGGCCACCCCCCGCTCATGCCCTTTTTGTATATCCCCTCCCGCCCACCCACCGCTCAAGCCCTGTGTGTGTCTATCCCCTCCCGCCCACCCTCCGCTCATGCCCCGTGTGTCTATCCCCTCCCGCCCACCCCCTGCTCATGCCCCGTGTGTGTCTATCCCCACCCGCCCACCCCCCGCTCATGCCCCGTGTGTGTCGACCCCCTCCCGCCCACCCCCCGCTCATGCCCTGTGAGTTTATCCCCTCCCGCCCACCCCCCGCTCATGCCCTGTGTGTGTCTATCCCCTCCCGCCCACCCCCCGCTCATGCCCCGTGTGTCTATCCCCTCCCGCCCACCCCCCGCTCCTGCCCCGTGTGTGTCTATCCCCTCCCGCCCACCCCCCGCTCATGCCCCGTGTGTGTCTATCCCCTCCCGCCCACCCCCCGCTCATGCCCCGTGTGTCTCTATCCCCTCCCGCTCACCCCCTGCTCATGCCCCGTGTGTCTCTCTGCTGTTGCCCCACACCCCCCGCTCATGCCCGTGTCTCCCTGCTGTTGCCCCCACCCCCTGCTCATGCCCTGTGTCTCTCTCCTGTTACCCCCACTGCCTCTCATGCCCCGTGCCTCTTTCCTGTTGCCACCAACCCCCCGATCATGCCCCGCGTCTCCCTGCTGTTTCCCCCCACCCCCCTCTCATGCCCCGTGTCTCTCTCCTGTTACCCCCACCCCCTCTCATGCCCTGTGTCTCTCTCCTGTTACCCCCCTCTCATGCCCCGTGTCTCTCTCATGTTACCCCCCACCCCCCTCACATGCCCCGTGTCTCCCTCGTGTTCCCCCCACCCCCCGCTCATGCCCTGTGTCTCCCTGCTGTTGCCCCCCGCTCATGCCCCGTGTCTCTCTCATGTTACCCCCCACCCCCCCTCATGCCCCGTGTCTCTCTCCTGTTGCCCCCACCCCCTGCTCATGCACCGTGTCTGTCTCCTGTTACCCCCACCCCCTGCTCATGCCCCGTGTGTCTCTCCCCTCCCACCCACCCCCTGCTGATGCCTCGTGTGTCTCTCCTCCCACCCACCCCCTGCTCATGCCCCGTGTGTCTCTCCCCTCCCACCCACCCCCTGCTCATGCCCCGTGTGTCTCTCCCCTCCCGCCCACCCCCTGCTCATGCCCTGTGTGTCTCTCCCCTCCCACCCACCCCCTGCTCAAGCCCTGTGTGTCTCTCCCCTCCCACCCACCCCCTGCTCATTCCCCGTGTGTCTCTATCCCTCCCACCCACCCCGCTCATTCCCTGTGTGTCTCAATCCCTCCCACCCACCTCCCCCTCATGCCCCGTGTGTCTCTATCCCTCCCACCCAACCCCCGCTCATGCCCCGTGAGTCTCTCCCCTCCCACCCACCCCCCTCTCATGCCCTGTGTGTCTCTCCCCTCCTCCCCAGCCCCTGCTCATGCCCCGTGTGTCTCTCCCCTCACCCCCTGCTCATGCCCCGTGTGTCTCTAGCCCTCCCACCCACCCCTGCTCATGCCCCGTGTGTCTCTCTGCTGTTGCCCCACACCCCCCGCTCATGCCCGTGTCTCCCTGCTGTTGCCCCCACCCCCTGCTCATGCCCTGTGTCTCTCTCCTGTTACCCCCACTGCCTCTCATGCCCCGTGCCTCTCTCCTGTTGCCACCAACCCCCCGATCATGCCCCGCGTCTCCCTGCTGTTTCCCCCCACCCCCCTCTCATGCCCCGTGTCTCTCTCCTGTTACCCCCACCCCCTCTCATGCCCTGTGTCTCTCTCCTGTTACCCCCCACCCCCCTCTCATGCCCCGTGTCTCTCTCATGTTACCCCCCACCCCCCTCACATGCCCCGTGTCTCCCTCGTGTTCCCCCCACCCCCCGCTCATGCCCTGTGTCTCCCTGCTGTTGCCCCCCGCTCATGCCCCGTGTCTCTCTCATGTTACCCCCCACCCCCCCTCATGCCCCGTGTCTCTCTCCTGTTGCCCCCACCCCCTGCTCATGCCCCGTGTCTGTCTCCTGTTACCCCCACCCCCTGCTCATGCCCCGTGTGTCTCTCCCCTCCCACCCACCCCCTGCTGATGCCTCGTGTGTCTCTCCTCCCACCCACCCCCTGCTCATGCCCCGTGTGTCTCTCGTCTCCCACCCACCCCCTGCTCATGCCCCGTGTGTCTCTCCCCTCCCACCCACCCCCTGCTCATGCCCTGTGTGTCTCTCCCCTCCCACCCACCCCCTGCTCAAGCCCTGTGTGTCTCTCCCCTCCCACCCACCCCCTGGTCATGCCCCGTGTGTCTCTATCCCTCCCACCCACCCCGCTCATTCCCTGTGTGTCTCAATCCCTCCCACCCACCTCCCCCTCATGCCCCGTGTGTCTCTATCCCTCCCACCCAACCCCCGCTCATGCCCCGTGAGTCTCTCCCCTCCCACCCACCCCCCTCTCATGCCCTGTGTGTCTCTCCCCTCCTCCCCAGCCCCTGCTCATGCCCCGTGTGTCTCTCCCCTCACCCCCTGCTCATGCCCCGTGTGTCTCTAGCCCTCCCACCCACCCCCTGCTCATGCCCCTAGCCCTCCCACCCACCCCCCACTCATGCCCCATTTGTCTCTCCCCTCCCACCCACCCCCCGCTCATGCCCCGTGTGTCTCAATCCCTCCCACCCACCCCCCGCTCATGCCCCATGTGTCTCTATCCCTCAAACCCACCCCCCGCTCATGCCCCGTGTGTCTCATTCTGTCCCACCCACCCCCCGCTCATGCCCCGTGTGTCTCTTTCCCTCCCCCCACCCACGCTCATGCCCCGTGTCTCTATCCCTCCCGCCCACCTCCCGCTCAGGCCCGTGTGTGTCTCTCCCTCCCCCCACCCCTGCTCATGCCCCGTGTGTCTCTATGAGCTCCTGCCCACCCCCCGCTCATGCCCCGTGTGTGTCTCTCCCTCCCCCCGCCCCCTGCTCATGCCCCGTGTGTCTCTCCCCTCACCCCATACTCATGCCCCGTGTGTCTCTAGCCCTCCGACCCACCCCCCGCTCATGCCCCTAGCCCTCCCACCCCCCGCCCCCGCTCATGCCCCGTGTGTCTCTATCCCTCCCATCCACCCCCGCTCATGCCCGTGTGTCTCTCCCCCCACCCCCGATCATGCCCGTGTGTCTTTATCCCTCCCGCCCACCCCCCGCTCATGCCTCGTGTGTGTCTCTCCCTCCCCCCACCCCTTGCTCATGCCCCGTGTGTCTCTCCCCTCACCCCCTACACATGCCCCGTGTGTCTCTATCCCTCCCACCCACCCCCGCTCATGCCCCGTGTGTCTGTATCCCTCCCACCCACCCCAGGCTCATGCCCCGTGTGTCTCTCCCCTTACCCCCTATTCATGCCCCGTGTGTCTCTCTCCTCACCCCCTATTCATTCCCCGTGTGTGTCTATCCCCTCCCGCCCACCCCCCGCTCATTCCCTGTGTGTATATCCCCTCCCGCCCACCCCCCGCTCATGCCCTGTGTGTGTCTATCCCCTCCCGCCCATGCCCCGCTCATATCCTGTGTGTCTATTCCCTCCCGCCCCCCCTGCTCATGCCCCGTGTGTGTCTATCTACACCCGCCCACCCCCGCTCATGCCCCGTGTGTGTCTATCCCCTCCCACCCACCCCCCGCTCACGCCCTGTGTGTCTATCCCCTCCCGCCCACCCCGCGCTCATGCCCTGTGTGTGTCTATCCCCTCCCGCCCACCCCCCGCTCATGCCCCGTGTGTCTATCCCCTCCCGCCCACACCCCGTTCATGCCCCGTGTGTGTCTCTCCCTCCCCCCACCCCCTGGTAATGCCCCTTGTGTCTCTCCCCTCACCCCCTACTCATGCCCCGTGTGTATCTAGACCCACCCATGCCCCTAGCCATCCAACCCACCCCCCGCTCATGCCCCGTTTGTCTCTCCCCTCCCACCCACCCCCCACTCATGCCCCGTGTGTCTCTATCCCTCCCACCCACCCCCCGCTCATGCCCCGTGTGTCTCTATCCCTCCCACCCACCCCCCGCTCCTGCCCCGTGTGTCTCTATAACTCCCACCCACCCCCGCTCATGCCCCGTGTGTCTCTATCCCTCCCACCCACCCCCCGCTCCTGCCCAGTGTGTCTCTATAACTCCCACCCACCCCCCGCTCATGCCCCGTGTGTCTCTCCCCCACCCCCGCTCATGCCCCGTGTGTCTCTATCCCTCCCGCCCACCCCCCGCTCATGCCCCGTGTGTGTCTCTCCCTCCCACCCACCCCTCGCTCATGCCCCGTGTGTGTCTCTCCCTCCCACCCACCCCTCGCTCATGCCCCGTGTGTCTCTATCCCTCCCACCCACCCCCCGCTCATGCCCCGTGTGTCTCTATCCCTCCACCCACCCCCTGCTCATGCCCTGTGTGTCTCTCTCCTGCCCGACCACCCCCCGCTCATGCCCCGTGTGTCTCTCCCCCCCACCCCCGCTCATGCCCCGTGTGTCTCTCTCCCTCCCCCCACCCCGCTCATGCGCCATGTGTGTCTCTCCCTCCCCCCTACCCCTGCTCATGCCCCCTGTGTCTCTCTCCCTCCCGCCCAACCCCCGCTCACCCCCCGCTCATGACTCGTGTGTCTCTCTCCCTCCCCCACCCCCGCTCATGCCCTGTGTGTCTCTAGCCCTCCCACCCACACCCCGCTCATGCCCCGTGTGTCTCTAGACCTCCCACCCACCCCCGCTCCTGCCGCGTGTGTGTCTCTCCCTCCCCCCACCCCCTGCTCATGCCCCGTGTGTCTCTCTCCTCACCCCCTACTCATGCCCCGTGTGTCTCTAGCCCTACCACCCACCCCCCGCTCATGCCCCTAGCCCTCCCACCAACCCCCGCTCATGCCCGTTTGTATCTCCCCTCCCACCCACCCCCCATTCATGCCCCGTGTGTCTCTATCCCTCCCACCCACCCCCCCGCTCATGCCCCGTGTGTATCTATCGCATCATGCCCCGTGTGTCTCTATCCCTCCCACCCACCCCCTGCTCATGCCCTGTGTGTCTCTCTTCCTCCCATCCACCCCCCGCTCATGCCCCGTGTGTCTCTATCCCTGCCGCCCACCCCCCGCTCATGCCCCGTGTGTCTCTATCGCTCCCACCCACCCCCCCTCATGCCCGGTGTGTCTCTATCCCTCCCACCCACCCCCCGCTCATGCCCTGTGTGTCTCTCTTCCTCCCACCCACCCCCCGCTCATGCCCCGTGTGTCTCTATCCCTGCCGCCCACCCCCCGCTCATGCCCCCTGTGTGTTTCTCCCTCCCCCCACCCCCGCTCATGCCCCTGTGTCTCTACTACTCCCGCCCACTCCTCGCTCATGCCCGTGTGTCTCCCCCCCACCGCCGCTCATGCCCCGTGTGTCTCTCTCCCTCCCCCCCACCCCACTCATGCGCCATGTGTGTCTCTCCCTCCCCCCTACCCCCTGCTCACCCCCCGCTCATGCTTCGTGTGTCTCTCTCCCTCCCCCACCCCCGCTCATGCCCCGTGTGTCTCTAGCCCTCCCACACACCCCCCAATAATGCCCCGCGTGTCTCTAGACCTCCCACCCACCCCCCGCTCATGTCCCGTGTGTCTCTAGCCCTCCCACCCAACCCCCGCTCATTCCCCGTGTGTCTCTAGCCCTCCCACCCCCCGCTCATGCCCCATGTGTCTCTATCCCTCCCACCCATCCCCCGCTCATGTCCCGTGTGTGTCTCTCCCTCCCCCCCACCCCCTGCTCATGCCCCGTGTGTCTCTCCCCTCACCCCTTACTCATGCCCTGTGTGTCTCTAGCCATCCCACCCACCCCCCGCTCATGCCCGTAGCCCTCCCACCCACCTCCCGCTCTTGCACCGTTTGTCTCTCCACTCCCACCCACCCCCCGCTCATGCCCCGTGTGTCTCTATCCCACCCACACCCCGCTCATGCCCCATTTGTGTCTCGCCCTCGCCCCCACCCCGTGCCCTGTGTGTCTCTCCACTCACCCCCTACTCAAGCCCTGTGTGTCTCGAGCCCTCCCAACCACCCCCCGCTCCTACCCCTAGCCCTCCCACCCACCCCCGCTCATGCCCCGTTTGTCTCTATCCCTCCCACCCATCCCCTGCTCATGCCCCATGTGTCTCTATCCCTCCCACCCACCCCCCGCTCATGCCCCGTGTGTCTCTATCCCTCCCACCAACCCCCCGCTCATGCCCCGTGTGTTTCTCTCCCTCCCCCCCACCCCCGCTCATGCCCCGTGTGTCTCTATCCTTCCCGCCCACCCCCCGCTCATGCCCCGTGTGTGTCTCTCCCTCCCCCCACCCCCGCTCATACCCCGTGTGTCTCTATCCCTCCCGCCCACGCCCCGCTCATGCCACATGTGTGTCTCTCCCTCCCCTCCACCCCATGGTCATGCACCGTGTGTCTCTAGCCCTCCCACGCACCCCCCGCTCATGCCCCTAGCCCTCCCACCCACCCCCCACTCATGCCCCGTTTGTCTCTCCCCTCCCACCCACCCCCCGCTCATGCCCCGTGTGTCTCTATCCCTCGCACCCACCCCCCGCTCACGCCCCGTGTGTCTCTATCCCTCCCACCCACCCCCCGCTCATGCCCTGTGTGTCTCTATCCCTCCCACCCACCCCCCGCTCATGCCCCGTGTGTCTCTCCCCCACCCCCGTTCCTGCCCCGTGTGTCTCTAACCCTCCCGCCTACCCCTCGCTCATGCCCCGTGTGTGTCTCTCCCACCCCCCACCCCCTGCTCATGCCCCGTGTGTCTCTCCCCTCACCCCCTACTCATGCCCCGTGTGTCTCTAGCCCGACCACCCACCCCCCGCTCATGCCCCTAGCCCTCCCACCCACCCCCCACTCATGCCCCGTTTGTCTCTCCCCTCCCACCTCCCCTGCTCATGCCCCGTGTGTCTCTATCCCTCCCACCCACCCCCGCTCATGCCCTTAGCCCTACCACCCACCCCCCGCTCATGCCCCGTTTCTCTATCCCCTCCCACCCCCCCGCTCATGCCCCGTGTGTCTCTATCTCTCCCACCCACCCCCCTCTCATGCTCCATGTGTCTCTATCCCTCCCACCCACCCTCCGCTCATGCCCCGTGTGTCTCTCCCCCAGCCCCGCTCATGCCCTGTGTGTCTCTATCCCTCCCGCCCACCCCCCGCTCATGCCCCGTGTGTGTCTCGCCCTCACCCCCACCCCCACCCCCTGCTCATGCCCCGTGTGTCTCTCCCCTCACCCCCTACTCATGCCCCGTGTGTCTCTAGCCCTCCCACCCAACCCCCGCTCATGCCCCGTTTGTCTCTAATCCTCCCACCGCCCCCAATCGTGTCCAGTGTGTCTCTATCCCTCCCACCCACCCCCCGCTCATGCACCGTGTGTTTCTATCCCTCCCACCCACCCCCCGCTCATGCCCCGTGTGTCTCTTTCCCTCCCACCCACCCCCTGCTCATGCCCCGTGTGTCTCTTCCCTCACCCCCTACTCATGCCCCGTGTGGCTCTAGCCCTCCCACCCACCCCCCGCTCATGCCCCTAGCACTCCCACCCACCCCCCGCTCATGCCCCGCTTGTCTCTCCCCTCCCACCCCCCCTGCTCATGCCCCATGTGTCTCTATCACTCCCATCCACCCCCCGCTCATGCCCCTAGCCCTCCCACCCACCCCCCGCTCATGCCCCGTTTGTCTCTCCCCTCCCACCCCCCCGCTCATGCCCGTGTGTCTCTATCTCTCCCACCCACCCCCTTCTCATTCCCCGTGTGTCTCTATCCCTCCCACCCACCCCCCGCTCATGCCCCGTGTGTCTCTATCCCTCCCACCCACCCCCCGCTCCTGCCCCGTGTGTCTCTATCCCTCCCACCCACCCCCCGCTCATGCCCCGTGTGTCTCTATCCCTGCCACCCACCCCCCGCTCAAGCCCCGTGTGTGTCTCTCCCTCCCCCCCACCCCCTGCTCAAGCCCCGTGTGTCTCTTCCCTCACCCCCTACTCATGCCCCGTGTGTCTCTCCCCCCAACCCCGCTCATGCCCCGTGTGTCTCTATCCCTTGCGCCCACCCCCCGCTCATGCCCCGTGTGTGTCTCGCCCTCACCCCCACCCCCTGCTCATGCCCCGTGTGTCTCTCCCCTCACCACCTACTCATGCCCCGTGTGTCTCTAGCCCTCCCACCCAACCCCCGCTCATGCCCCGTGTGTCTCTATCCCTCCCACCCACCCCCCGCTCATGCCCCGTGTGTCTCTATCCCTCCTACCCACCCCCCGCTCCTGCCCCGTGTGTCTCTATCCCTCCCACCCACCCCCCGCTCATGCACCGTGTGTCTCTATCCCTGCCACCCACCCCCCGCTCAAGCCCCGTGTGTGTCTCTCCCTCCCCCCACCCCCTGCTCAAGCCCCGTGTGTCTCTTCCCTCACCCCCTACTCATGCCCCGTGTGTCTCTAGACGGCTCATGCCCCTAGCCCTCTAACCCATCCCCCGCACATGCCACGTTTGTCTCTGCCCTCCCACCCACCCCGCGCTCATACCCCGTGTGTCTGTATCCCTCCCACCCACCCCCCGCTCATGCCCTGTGTGTCTCTATCCCGACCACCCACCCCCCGCTCATGCCCCCTGTATCTCTATCCCTCCCACCCACCCCCCGCTCATGCCCCGTGTGTCTCTCCCACCCCCGCTCATGCCCCGCGTGTCTCTATGCCTCCCGCCCACCCTCTGCTCATGCCCCGTCTGTGTCTCTACCACCACCCACCCCCTGCTCATGCCCCATGTGTCTCTCTCCCTCCCCCCCACCCATGCTCATGCCCCATGTCTCAATCCCTCCCACCCACCTCCCGCTCAGGCCCCGTGTGTGTCTCTCCCTCCCCCCACCCCTGCTCATGCCCCGTGTGTCTCTATCCCTCCCGCCCACCCCCTGCTCATGCCCCGTGTGTGTCTCTCCCTCCCCCCAACCCCCTGCTCATGCCCTGTGTGTCTCTCCCCTCACCCCCTACTCAAGCCCCGTGTGTCTCTATCCCTCCCACCCACCCCCTGCTCATGCCCCTAGCCCTCCCACCCCCCGTCCCCCGCTCATGCCCCGTGTGTCTCTATCCCTCCCAGCCACCCCCCGCTCATGCCCCGTGTGTCTCTCCCCCCACCCCCGCTCATGCCCCGTGTGTCTTTATCCCTCCCGCCCACCCCCCGCTCATGCCCCGTGTGTCTCTATCCCTACCACCCACCCCAGGCTCATGCCCCGTGTGTGTCTCTCCCTCCCCCCCACCCTCTGCTCAAGCCCCGTGTGTCTCTCCCCTTTCCTCCTATTCAAGCCCCGTGTGTCTCTCCCCTCACCTCCTACTCATGCCCCGTGTGTGTCTATCCCCTCCCGGCCACCCCCCGCTCATGCCCTGTGTGTATATCCCCTCCCGCCCACCCACCGCTCAAGCCCTGTGTGTGTCTATCCCCTCCCGCCCACCCTCCGCTCATGCCCCGTGTGTCTATCCCCTCCCGCCCACCCCCTGCTCATGCCCCGTGTGTGTCTATCCCCACCCGCCCACCCCCCGCTCATGCCCCGTGTGTGTCGACCCCCTCCCGCCCACCCCCCGCTCATGCCCTGTGAGTTTATCCCCTCCCGCCCACCCCCCGCTCATGCCCTGTGTGTGTCTATCCCCTCCCGCCCACCCCCCGCTCATGCCCCGTGTGTCTATCCCCTCCCGCCCACCCCCCGCTCCTGCCCCGTGTGTGTCTATCCCCTCCCGCCCACCCCCCGCTCATGCCCCGTGTGTGTCTATCCCCTCCCGCCCACCCCCCGCTCATGCCCCGTGTGTCTCTATCCCCTCCCGCTCACCCCCTGCTCATGCCCCGTGTGTCTCTCTGCTGTTGCCCCACACCCCCCGCTCATGCCCGTGTCTCCCTGCTGTTGCCCCCACCCCCTGCTCATGCCCTGTGTCTCTCTCCTGTTACCCCCACTGCCTCTCATGCCCCGTGCCTCTTTCCTGTTGCCACCAACCCCCCGATCATGCCCCGCGTCTCCCTGCTGTTTCCCCCCACCCCCCTCTCATGCCCCGTGTCTCTCTCCTGTTACCCCCACCCCCTCTCATGCCCTGTGTCTCTCTCCTGTTACCCCCCTCTCATGCCCCGTGTCTCTCTCATGTTACCCCCCACCCCCCTCACATGCCCCGTGTCTCCCTCGTGTTCCCCCCACCCCCCGCTCATGCCCTGTGTCTCCCTGCTGTTGCCCCCCGCTCATGCCCCGTGTCTCTCTCATGTTACCCCCCACCCCCCCTCATGCCCCGTGTCTCTCTCCTGTTGCCCCCACCCCCTGCTCATGCACCGTGTCTGTCTCCTGTTACCCCCACCCCCTGCTCATGCCCCGTGTGTCTCTCCCCTCCCACCCACCCCCTGCTGATGCCTCGTGTGTCTCTCCTCCCACCCACCCCCTGCTCATGCCCCGTGTGTCTCTCCCCTCCCACCCACCCCCTGCTCATGCCCCGTGTGTCTCTCCCCTCCCGCCCACCCCCTGCTCATGCCCTGTGTGTCTCTCCCCTCCCACCCACCCCCTGCTCAAGCCCTGTGTGTCTCTCCCCTCCCACCCACCCCCTGCTCATTCCCCGTGTGTCTCTATCCCTCCCACCCACCCCGCTCATTCCCTGTGTGTCTCAATCCCTCCCACCCACCTCCCCCTCATGCCCCGTGTGTCTCTATCCCTCCCACCCAACCCCCGCTCATGCCCCGTGAGTCTCTCCCCTCCCACCCACCCCCCTCTCATGCCCTGTGTGTCTCTCCCCTCCTCCCCAGCCCCTGCTCATGCCCCGTGTGTCTCTCCCCTCACCCCCTGCTCATGCCCCGTGTGTCTCTAGCCCTCCCACCCACCCCTGCTCATGCCCCGTGTGTCTCTCTGCTGTTGCCCCACACCCCCCGCTCATGCCCGTGTCTCCCTGCTGTTGCCCCCACCCCCTGCTCATGCCCTGTGTCTCTCTCCTGTTACCCCCACTGCCTCTCATGCCCCGTGCCTCTCTCCTGTTGCCACCAACCCCCGATCATGCCCCGCGTCTCCCTGCTGTTTCCCCCCACCCCCCTCTCATGCCCCGTGTCTCTCTCCTGTTACCCCCACCCCCTCTCATGCCCTGTGTCTCTCTCCTGTTACCCCCCACCCCCCTCTCATGCCCCGTGTCTCTCTCATGTTACCCCCCACCCCCCTCACATGCCCCGTGTCTCCCTCGTGTTCCCCCCACCCCCCGCTCATGCCCTGTGTCTCCCTGCTGTTGCCCCCCGCTCATGCCCCGTGTCTCTCTCATGTTACCCCCCACCCCCCCTCATGCCCCGTGTCTCTCTCCTGTTGCCCCCACCCCCTGCTCATGCCCCGTGTCTGTCTCCTGTTACCCCCACCCCCTGCTCATGCCCCGTGTGTCTCTCCCCTCCCACCCACCCCCTGCTGATGCCTCGTGTGTCTCTCCTCCCACCCACCCCCTGCTCATGCCCCGTGTGTCTCTCGTCTCCCACCCACCCCCTGCTCATGCCCCGTGTGTCTCTCCCCTCCCACCCACCCCCTGCTCATGCCCTGTGTGTCTCTCCCCTCCCACCCACCCCCTGCTCAAGCCCTGTGTGTCTCTCCCCTCCCACCCACCCCCTGGTCATGCCCCGTGTGTCTCTATCCCTCCCACCCACCCCGCTCATTCCCTGTGTGTCTCAATCCCTCCCACCCACCTCCCCCTCATGCCCCGTGTGTCTCTATCCCTCCCACCCAACCCCCGCTCATGCCCCGTGAGTCTCTCCCCTCCCACCCACCCCCCTCTCATGCCCTGTGTGTCTCTCCCCTCCTCCCCAGCCCCTGCTCATGCCCCGTGTGTCTCTCCCCTCACCCCCTGCTCATGCCCCGTGTGTCTCTAGCCCTCCCACCCACCCCCTGCTCATGCCCCTAGCCCTCCCACCCACCCCCCACTCATGCCCCATTTGTCTCTCCCCTCCCACCCACCCCCCGCTCATGCCCCGTGTGTCTCAATCCCTCCCACCCACCCCCCGCTCATGCCCCATGTGTCTCTATCCCTCAAACCCACCCCCCGCTCATGCCCCGTGTGTCTCATTCTGTCCCACCCACCCCCCGCTCATGCCCCGTGTGTCTCTTTCCCTCCCCCCACCCACGCTCATGCCCCGTGTCTCTATCCCTCCCGCCCACCTCCCGCTCAGGCCCGTGTGTGTCTCTCCCTCCCCCCACCCCTGCTCATGCCCCGTGTGTCTCTATGAGCTCCTGCCCACCCCCCGCTCATGCCCCGTGTGTGTCTCTCCCTCCCCCCGCCCCCTGCTCATGCCCCGTGTGTCTCTCCCCTCACCCCATACTCATGCCCCGTGTGTCTCTAGCCCTCCGACCCACCCCCCGCTCATGCCCCTAGCCCTCCCACCCCCCGCCCCCGCTCATGCCCCGTGTGTCTCTATCCCTCCCATCCACCCCCGCTCATGCCCGTGTGTCTCTCCCCCCACCCCCGATCATGCCCGTGTGTCTTTATCCCTCCCGCCCACCCCCCGCTCATGCCTCGTGTGTGTCTCTCCCTCCCCCCACCCCTTGCTCATGCCCCGTGTGTCTCTCCCCTCACCCCCTACACATGCCCCGTGTGTCTCTATCCCTCCCACCCACCCCCGCTCATGCCCCGTGTGTCTGTATCCCTCCCACCCACCCCAGGCTCATGCCCCGTGTGTCTCTCCCCTTACCCCCTATTCATGCCCCGTGTGTCTCTCTCCTCACCCCCTATTCATTCCCCGTGTGTGTCTATCCCCTCCCGCCCACCCCCCGCTCATTCCCTGTGTGTATATCCCCTCCCGCCCACCCCCCGCTCATGCCCTGTGTGTGTCTATCCCCTCCCGCCCATGCCCCGCTCATATCCTGTGTGTCTATTCCCTCCCGCCCCCCCTGCTCATGCCCCGTGTGTGTCTATCTACACCCGCCCACCCCCGCTCATGCCCCGTGTGTGTCTATCCCCTCCCACCCACCCCCCGCTCACGCCCTGTGTGTCTATCCCCTCCCGCCCACCCCGCGCTCATGCCCTGTGTGTGTCTATCCCCTCCCGCCCACCCCCCGCTCATGCCCCGTGTGTCTATCCCCTCCCGCCCACACCCCGTTCATGCCCCGTGTGTGTCTATCCCCTCCCGCCCACCCCCGCTCATGCCCCGTGTGTGTCTATCCCCTCCCGCCCACCCCCCGCTCATGCCTTTTGTGTCTCTATGCCCTCCCGCCCACCCCCCGCTCATGCCCCGTGTGTCTCTATCCCCTCCCACCCACCCCCCGCTCATGCCCCGTGTGTCTCTCTGCTGTTGCCCCCCACCCCCTGCTCATGCCCCGTGTCTCCCTGCTTTTGCCCCCACCCCCTGCTCATGCCCTGAGTCTCTCTCTCCTGTTACCCCCCACCCCCCTCTCATGCCCCGTGTCTCTCTCCTGTTACCCCCCACCCCCCTCTCATGCCCTTTGTCTCTCTCCTGTTACCCCCACCGCCTCTCATTCCCCATGTCTCTCTCCTGTTGCCCACCACCCCCCGATCATGGCCCGTGTCTCCCTCCTGTTGCCCCCCACCCCGGTCATGCCCCGTGTCTCCCTTCTGTTGCCCCCCACCCCGGTCATGCCCCGTGTCTCTCTGCTGTTGCCCCTCACCCCCCGGTCATGCCCTGTGTCTCTCTCATGTTACCCCCCACCCCCCTCACATGCCCCGTGTCTCCCTCGTGTTCCCCCCACCCCCCGCTCATGCCCTGTGTCTCCCTGCTGTTGCCCCCCGCTCATGCCCCGTGTCTCTCTCATGTTACCCCCCACCCCCCGCTCATGCCCCGTGTCTCTCTCCTGTTGCCCTCCACCCCCGGTCATGCCCCGTGTCTCCCTCCTGTTGCCCCCCAGCCCCCGCTCATGCCCCGTGTCTCTCTTCTGTTACCCCCCACTCCCTCTCATGTCCCGTGTCTCCCTCGTTTTCCCCCCGCCCCCGCTCATGCCCTGTGTCTGTCTCCTGTTACCCCCACCCCCTGCTCATGCCCTGTGTCTGTCTCCTTTTACCCCCACCCCCTGCTCATGCCCCGTGTGTCTCTCCCCTCCCACCCACCCCCTACTCATGCCCCGTGTGTCTCTCCTCCCACCCACCCCCTGCCCCGTGTGTCTCTCCCCTCCCACCCACCCCCTGCTCATGCACCGTGTGTCTCTCCCCTCCCACCCACCCCCTGCTCATGCCCTGTGTGTCTCTCCCCTCCCATCCACCCCCTGCTCATGCCCTTTGTGTCTCTCCCCTCCCACCCACCCCCTGCTCATGCCCCGTGTGTCTCTATCCCTCCCACCCACCCCCGCTCATGCCCCGTGTGTCTCAATCCCTCTCACCCACCTCCCGCTCATGCCCCGTGTGTCTCTATCCCTCCAACCCACCCCCCGCTCATGCCCCGTGCGTCTCTCCCCTCCCACCCACCCCCCGCTCATGCCCCGTTTGTCTCTCCCCTCCCCCCAGCCCCTGCTCGTGCCCCGTGTGTCTCTCCTCCCACCCCCGCTCATTCCCCGTGTGTCTCTATCCCTTCCCCCACCCCCGCTCATGCCCCGTGTGTCTCTATAACTCCCGCCCTCCCCGCTCATGCCCCGTGTGTCTATCCCCTAGAAAAATCTTTTTTTTTACCACCTGGGGTTCCCACTTTGAGGACCTAAGATGCTAGTGGTCTTCATCTATTGAAAAGGATGTTATGGTGACGTTGCACTAATAAAAACCTATGAAATGCAGTAAAAAAAAATAGTGTTACAGGGACGTTGTGGTTAAGTTGCACTAATAAAAACCTATGAAATTCAATGAAAAAACTTTGTTAAAGGGACGTTATGGTTAAGTTGCGCTACTAAAAACCTATGAAATTCAGTGAAAAAACTTTGTTAAAGGGACGTTATGGTTAAGTTGCGTTACTAAAAACCTATGAAATTCAGTGAAAAAACTTTGTCAAAGGGACGTTATGGTTCCAAGTAAAACCGAAAAACCCTTGAAATTCGCCAGTTATGGTAATCTAAGCAACCATAACTCGCGCCACCACCGTGCACTGCTAAGACTAACACCCAGGACATCAAAGATGACATCACAAATGTCATTGATGACATCACTGATGACATCACATGTGTATGTACTTTTCATGAAATATGTGTACAAGGGATTCTTATTATAATGTTGCGAAACAAGTGTCAAGGATCATTGCGATAAATATCATACCCTAATTAGTGCATTGAACAATGCATTGATATAAATAGCATTCTATTATGGGGTCCTATCTAGTATACTAAGCTACTCATACAGAAACATAACATTGTGTGCAGCGTACAAGATGAAGGTATAATATTCGTAATGTTAATATGTTGAATAATAAAATGACAATTGTTTTCTTAATAGATTTTTGTGTACTGTGAAATATGTAATAAGTAGCTAATAAAACACATGTATTACATAATTGCATTACTATAGACAAAACACAAAGACACAAGAACACATACCAATATGGGGATATACAGGGAAAGTGAAGTTAGCAAAAAAGAACAAGTAGTAGCAGAAACAATTCATAATTTAACTGATTATTTTCATGCAAATAAATGATTGCTCTGTTTCAAACCTGCTATTTACCCCAGTTATATGTATCACTTGATTTGATTGGACCTTAAGGAAAGTAGTGTGAGTACAATGTATACAAATATGACCATATACAGGGAAGGTACAGCCATAAAAAAAAAACAACAGAACTATCAGAAAGTGCTCTTAAGTCTATTGATTATCTTTATGCACAAAAAGGATTGCTGTCTTTCAAGCTTGTGTCTTCCCGTATCTATATGTTTCAAATGATGTGACTGGACTCTAAGGGAATTACTGTAAGAACCTACTTGAAGGATACGTCTACAAATAAAATAACATTTTTAGTTTCTGACTGTTACTGAAGAAAACCATGTGGCCTAGATATGTCAGCAAAAGAAAAAAGAGTGAGCCAGACATGTGATGTCATCAGTGATGTCATCAATGGCATTTGTGATGTCATCTTTGATGTCCTGGGTGTTAGTCTTAGCAGTGCACAGTGGTGGCGCGAGTTATGGTTGCTTAGCTTACCACAACTGGCGAATTTCAAGGGTTTTTCGGTTTTACTTGGAACCATAACGTCCCTTTGACAAAGTTTTTTCACTGAATTTCATAGGTTTTTAGTAGCGCAACTTAACCATAACGTCCCTTTAACAAAGTTTTTTCACTGAATATATATGTACCACGTCTTGGCCGTACTGACCTTCGTATCTCTGATATTTCGACTTTGACAGACTTGGCCTGTCTCCAAAATGAATTATTTGATCCCTCCACTTTTGATCCAGTTGACTTTGATATTGATCCCAACTGGGATGTACGTACTAAATTGAAAGACAAGTCTAAGTTTAACCCACAATTCTCAGTAGGTGGTTGTATTGAGGCATTTCATGATCTATGTGTGAATGACTTTCGTAAACTTCGTAAGAAACCCTGTAACAACACACAGAATCTTACTATTTCACAACGATCGGCCCTTAATGAATTGCAGAATTTGTCTAATATTGTGATAAAACCTGCCGATAAGGGCTCCAATATTGTTATTCAGGATAGGGAATGTTATGTGGCTGAGGCCAATCGTCAGCTACGAGATCGATGCTGCTATTCTAGGCTTCTTAAGAACCCTTTTGTTGAAATACAGTTGGGGCTCACCACCCTATGTACCAAATGGGCCGAGAAAGGCCTTATTGAAGATGAGATTGCTAAGTTTTTGGTTCCTGTGAGTTATACCATTCCTACTATATACTTTCTGCCAAAAACTCATAAGTCCTTGATCCATCCACCAGGCAGACCGATTGTCACCTTATGCGGTTCCCTCCTTGAACATATGGCCCAATTTGTAGATGAGACACTGTCCCCGTTGGTGTCAGTTTTACCTTCATATCTACGTGATACCAAGGACTTTTTGAGTCATATCTCTGATATACCTTGGGAGGAGGGTCTAATGTTGGCAACCTTAGATGTTTTCTCTTTGTATACTTCTATAGATCACCCAATTGGATTGGCAGCCTGCAAATATTTTTTGGACACTCGTTCTTTGAATTATTTGGGACACAATGGTATGATTCTGGATATGCTTTTGTTTTGCTTAACTAACAATGTATTTCTTTTTGAGGGTTCTTTCTATCACCAAGTCAGGGGCACTGCCATGGGTAGTACCTTTGCGCCATCATATGCTAACCTTACTATGGGGTGGTGGGAGGCTACTTTCTTGTCTGAGCTACTTTCAGTTAGTTTCCCCACACAAGTTATTTGTTGGTGGCGGTATATCGATGATATTTTTATCATCTGGAAGGGAAACGAGAACGAGTGGGCATGCTTTGTGAACAGCATTAACACTAATGTCGTGAACTTGAGATTCACTGAATGCCACAGTTTTACTCATATTGTGTATCTGGATGTCAATGTAAGATTGGACAATTTAGGCATCCATACCTCTCTACACAAGAAACCCACCAACACTGGCCTGCCACTCCATGCTACGAGTTGTCATCCTCCCTCTTGTAAAAATAGCATCCCTTATGGCGAATTCATTCGCTTTCGGCGCAATTGCACAGACATTAAGGAATTTGATCATTGTTGCAAGGTGGCTGCAGCTGATTTCCTACTTCAAGGATACCAAAAAAAGATTATTGAGATGGCCTTTTTGAAAGCACGGTCACTCTCTAGAGAAATGTTACTACACAATTCCTCTAGTAGGATACAAAATCAGGATCAGGACGAACCACGCCTTATTATTACATTTAATAAGGCCTCATGTGATGTCCGTAAGATTGTTGCAAAACACTGGCATATTCTTAGGTTGGATAAAGACCTTGGTCCTTTACTTCCTAAACGCCCAACATTAACTTATAAGCAGGCACCCTCATTGAAGGACAGACTGGTTTCCAGTTATCTGCCCCAGAAAAATTCCACCGAGAACAGTTGGCTACCTGCCCGACCCAAGGGTTTTAATAAGTGCCAAAAATGTAAAGTCTGCCCTCATGCAACCATTTGTAAATCTTTTGAACATCCGGTCACGGGCATGGAATTTAAGTTGAAACATTTTATTAACTGTGAGACCCCGTTTGTGGTTTATGTGTTAGCCTGTCCTTGCCGGAAATGGTACGTGGGATCCACGACATGTATTCTTAAGCTCCGTATCTTACAACATCTTAGAGCTATTAAGAATTTTGATCCCACGTACCCTATGGCCAAACATTTTAGGCAGGAACACGACAGTGATGTCCGTTTACTCACATTTTTTGCTGTTGCTCATGTACCGGTTGACCCAAGGGGAGGTGACCGCACTTTAAAACTAAGACAGCTCGAAACCAGGTTTATTCTGGATTTTGACTCTAAGTATCCCAACGGGCATAATGTGGACGAGGAGTTATATACCTTTGTGGGAACTTAATTGTATTAATTATATAAGTTTTTTTATGTACCTACATACGCCTCTTTTTTCTTTTCTGTGTTATGTTATTTGATCCTGGTCTTCTATTAATGATATACTGCTTCTTGTTCCCCTTTTTTTCACTCATTTTACTGATTTGTAAAAATGTTTACTGATCTGGCCTGGAAGTGCATATATATATTTTTCTTTTTTTTTAATGTTTGTTCACTTATTAGGTGAACCTTGGCTGTTTTGTCCCTATCTTTCTTTTGTCTTTTAGGGGGTTCGAAGTTCGTGAGTCCATGATTGTATTTGTACCCCGATACTCTAGTGGTTGATATTGCTCCTCCATTGCCCAACTATTTGCATTTTTTTCATAATAAGCTCCAATACCATGCTATGCACTTGTACTGTATTATTACCTTATCTTTTTCAACTAGGCTATGCTGCTTAGAGTGACAAGTTTATGACCTCTTCCATTTACATTTTACACAGCAGCCTGCAACTGGTTTTTATCTTAAAGACTGCATTCATTGATTGCTCAACTATGAAGAGTGCACTTGCACCTTATGTTCATCCTACCATTCTAAACAGGCTGTGCTGCTAGTGTGACAGGTTTACGATCCACTGCACTTGCACTTTACATTGTAGTTTGCTACATGTTTTATGGATAAGGCTGTATGTACAGATTCTGCTGCTTGGAGTGATAAGTTTATGACCTCTTGCATTTGCACTTTATACAGCAGCCTGCAACTGGTGTTTATCTTCAAGACTGCATTCTTTGATTGCTTAACTGTGAATAGTGCACTTGCACTTTATGCTCACCTAATTATTCTAAACAGGCTGTACTGCTAGTGTGACAGATTTACGACCTACTGCACTTGCACTTTATATTGTGGTTCGCCACATGTTTTATTAGTAAGGCTGTATATACAGATTATTTTGAAATCCTTAATGTCATGCTTATGTTAACTCTGTTGATTAGGTTACCTGGCGAGAATCATGTGTTTAGGATTTAATGCACTTGCACTTTACATCTTTGTTTGCTACTTGTCTTTAATTTTAAGGTTGCATATAGGTCTGTTCGAGCTGTGTTCCTATCATGTATTATATATTATATACCGCCATTATTAGCGCAGATATGCACTTACATTTCTTAAATGTATATCTTTTATATTTTTCATGTGGGTTTTTAATGCACTTTGCATTTTATTGCTCTGTCTAAGCCTGCACTCTCTATGGTTAATGCAGTATGTGACTACACTCTAAAATGGCCGCCATGGTGGCTTGCATGGTTGTGAGCCCAGTTTTGGTGGCAACATGGAAGAAGGACCAATCTGCTATATCTACCTTCATTGTTTACTCGTCCTCCTAACGTGATCAAGCGCTCAGGGAAGCGCGAAACGCGTCGTTCAGGACACTGCCTAGGCGTCCTGTATTTGTCTGCTGTGTGTGCTTGCCTCATATTTATATTTTTGCACTTTTCATTAAACTCGATCTTTTTTTCATCCAGTTGGATTCGAGTTTTTTTATTTTTGTTGGGATTTACTGACTTCATGCATGGAGTGCAGGTTTTTCTATCCTCCATGTCCTAACATATATATATATATATATATATATATATATATATATATATACATGCATATGTGTTTTCTTTTTCTTTATTATTTTATGTTATGTTACTTGGCATTTATATAGCGCCTTATGTGTCATTGGTATGACCTCAAACCGCTGGTAGGTTGAACGCCCTCGGGAACCGCAGTTCTAGTCAGTACAGAGAGAAAGTGTCGTATGGTGCGCGGGCGCACCGGATATGTGTGCAGCTGGTGTGGTTGTTGCATGATAGCTGCTTCTTAGCGGTAGGTGTGGTGCTGAGGAATCAGTTGAATGTGTTCAGTCTGGAGGGTGGACATCCAGACTGAGTTCTGGCTGCGTTAGGCCTGGGGAGACGCCTAAGATAGCCGGAATGTGCTCAGCTAGCTGTGTTTTATTAGGATGATGAGGTTTTTCGTGGGGTCATGTTAGTATGAGAACAGCTGGGCCGAATGTGTCATAGCATAGCTGTGTTCTAGTTGAATGATGGTGTGTAGGAGAGAGTAAGCGTAGTAGTGTGATATGGTGGTTATCAGTAAATCGCCTGCGACCAAGCATGAGAGCAGGGCATGGGGCGTACATAGCGGGTTACGTATATAAAGTGACAGGATGGACAGGGTCAACACGTAATACAGATAACATGGGGATACTGGTTCACCGCATATACATAGCCTACATAGGAGATACAGAGATATATCCGTTCCATCCACTCCATCCACTCCATCCTTTACATCCTTTCGCTTCTTTTTCCATCTTTTCCATCGACTCCATCCACTAGGGATGACACTATTAGGCACATTTTCTAAATTCAACTTTAGCATCATACTTTCTAGATTCAACTTTAGCACAGTGACATCATTAGGCACACTTTGTAGGTTCAACTTTGACATTATTAGGCACACTCAATGATGTTGGGAACACTTTCTAAATTCAACTCAGCACTTTAACACTGTGACGCTATTAGGCACACTTTCTAAATTCAACTTTAGTACGGTGATGCTATTAGCCACACTTTCTAAATTCAACTCAACACTTTAGCACAGTGACACTATTATGCACACTTTCTAAATTCAACTTTAGTACAGTGATGCTATTAGGCACACTTTGTAGGTTCAGCTTTGACGCTATTAGGCACACTCAATGATGTTGGGAACACTTTCTAAATTCAACTCAGCACTTAAACACAGTGATGCTATTAGGCACGCTTTCTAAATTCAACTCAACACTTTAGCACAGTGACACTATTATGCACACTTTGTAGGATCAACTTTGACGCTATTAGCACAGTGACACTATTATGCACACTTTCTAAATTCAACTTTAGCACAGTGACACTATTAGACACACTTTGTAGGTTCAGCTTTGACGCTATTAGGCACACTCAATGATATTGGGGACACTTTCCAAATTTAACTCAACACTTTGACACAGTGACGCTATTTAGGCACATTTTCTAAATTCAACTTTGGCACAGTGACGCTATTAGGCACACTTTTTAAATTCAACTTTGGCGCAGTGAAGCTGTTAGGCACACTTTCTAAATTCAACTTTAGCACAGCGACACTATTAGGCGCACTTTCTAAATTCAATTTTAGCACAGTGACGCTATTAGGCACACTTTCTAAATTCAACTTTAGCACAGCGACACTATTAGGCACACTTTCTAAATTCAACTTTAGCACAGTGACACTGTTAGGCACACTTTCTAAATTCAACTTTGGCACACTGACGCTGTTAGGCACACTTTCTAAATTCAACTTTAGCACAGTGACGCTATTAGGCACACTTTCTAAATTCAACTCAACACTTTAGCACAGTGACACTATTATGCACACTTTGTAGTATCAGCTTTGAAGCTACTGTTTGAACACCAACAAATCTGTTCCCCCTTGTGACTGTCTTTTTTAATATAATGGTTTTGTCACTTTGTGCCTAATAGTGACACTATTAGGCACACTTTCCAAATTCAACTTTAGCACAGTGACGCTATTAGGCACACTTTCTAAATTCAACTTTGGCACAGTGACGCTGTTAGGCACACTTTCTAGATTCAACTTTAGCAAAGTGACATCATTAGGCACTGTTTGTAGGTTCAACTTTGACATTATTAGGCAACTCAATGATGTTGGGAACATTTTATAAATTCAACTCAGCACTTTAACACAGTGATGCTATTAGTCACACTTTCTAAATTCAACTCAACACTTTAGCACAGTGACACTATTATGCACACTTTGTAGGATCAACTTTGATGCTATTAGCACAGTTACACTATTAGGCACAGTTTCTAAATTCAACTTTAGAACAGTGACACTATTAGGCACAGTTTCTAAATTCAACTTTAGCACAGTGACGCTATTTAGGCACATTTTCTAAATTCAACTTTGGCACAGTGACGCTATTAGGCACACTTTCTAAATTGAACTATAGCACAGTGACGCTATTAGGCACACTTTTTAAATTCATCTTTGGCACAGTGACACTATTAGTCACACTTTCTAAATTCAACTTAAGCACAGTGACGCTATTAGGCACACTTTCTAAATTCAACTTTGGCACAGTGACGCTATTAGGCACACTTTCTAAATTCAACTTTAGCACAGCGACACTATTAGGCACACTTTCTAAATTCAACTTTAGCACAGTGACACTGTTAGGCACACTTTCTAAATTCAACTTTGGCACACTGATGCTGTTAGGCACACTTTCTAAATTCAACTTTAGCACAGCGACACTATTAGGCACACTTTTGAAATTCAACTTTAGCACAGTGACGCTATTAGGCACACTTTCTAAATTCAACTTTGGCACAGTGACTATTAGGCAGACTTTCTAAATTCAACTTTAGCCAAGTTACACTATTAGGCACACTTTGTAGGTTCAACTGTGACGCTAGTAGGCACACTCAATGATGTTGGGACAACTTTCTAAATTTAACTGAACACTTTGACACAGTGACGCTATTAGGCACACTTTCTAATTCAACTTTGGCACAGTGACTCTATTAGGTCTCAAGTAAGTTGGTATAAATTGCAGGGCAACATTTACAGTCGATTTGCAGTGGTTACAAGTCTCTCTAAGTATGCATTAAAGAAATCTATGGCAGTCTATGAAATGGAAGGTAAGATAGAGTGGCAGGGGCTTTCTGGAGTAGAGTAATTGCTCTACACCCCACCCATGCCACACTCACAGTTTTAGTTCCAGATTCTAGTAAGAGCTTGCAGGAGGCCTCTGGTGTGCTATAACAAGAAGCTGGCAGGCACAGCCCAAACAGGCTCTGGGGCTGGGGTGGTATGCGGGAGGAGTGACAGAGAAGGAGAGAAGGAGACGGGGAATGAGGGCGGCACGAACCGCGGTCGGGGTCAGACAATGGCCCAGAAATCACCAAGCAGGCCCGGGAGGGTTACTGGCCAAGGCACTCACCTGCAGACACTGCGGATGCTAGTAAGAGCGTGCAGGAGGCCTCTGGTGTGCTATACCAGGAAGCTGGGCAGGCACAGTCCAATCAGGCTCCGGGGGCGGGGTGGGAGGCTCGAGGAGGGACGGAGAGAGAGAGAATGAGATGGGTAATGAGGGCGGTGTGGGCCGCCGTCAGGGTCACACAATGGACCAGAAATCACCAAGTAGTCCCGGTAGGGTAACTGGCCAAGACACTCACCTGCAGACGCTCCGGATGTATCTTACATTTCGAAATCTCTCTTATCCGAATGGTCACATTGAAAAAAACAACACCTATGATTTTTCCTAGCATGAGTACACATGATGATAATTTCTTTGACCTCCATGGGCATGTCAGATGACATAAGAGGGATGCAGAAGAAGATATCCAGGGGATAACTACCTATCTTGATAATTCAGCTAACCTGGGGAATAATATGTGGTACCAACACATGAGAAAGGTGGGGTAGAGAGCATCTGATGAGAATTGCATTTCCATACCAGGTTGATTTTTTCAAGACAACGCAAATGGAAAAAGAGCCTGGAGGGACACAAAATGCTTGTGTATCCTGCTGCAGGACAAGACAAGGTGATTGTTGGAGCAACAAAGAGGATGAACTGCTCTTATATGATGGAAAAAAACTGGAATGCCTGGATGCTGAGAGAGCTCACAGCTGCTAATCTATGGACAAGTGAGCATGACTAAAGGATGGGAAGATGGAATGTTGTCCTGTGCAGCTCATCTGCTGAGGAAGGAAGCAGTGAAAGAGGTACAGAAGGTAAATGATGACTGTCTAAAGTTGTGCGCCAAGTACTCTAAACTGCTCACATGGCTGGAAGATGAAGCAGGCCCAGTCGCTGTAGTTCCATTGGTTAATGCAACACTGTGCTTTTTGAACAAGGGAGAAATACATGTTGGACATAATATGGGGTGCAAGAATGTAATTGATGTTCAAGGAATGAGGAGCGGGATGGCTGTCTTAATGGATCGTTATTGGGCCTGCAGATCTAGAGCATATATTAAACTGCATAGGAATTGGGGTGGAGTGTGCTCCTTGGTATATATCTATGTTCCAGCATTGGTGATTCCACAGAGTGACCTGATGATTGAATTATTTCCAAATGTTGACGACCACCAGAAAAAAGAAGGTCACTAGAACTCCGGCGGATGAAGAGAGGGAATTATTTCTCACACAAATCACTAACAGTTTATGAAGACATTCCTGATGAGCACAAACTGTCCAGCAGGACTTCGGTGATGTTCACATCTATGTTCATGCCTGGAATTCAAACAGCAGTGAATGTCAAATGGCTACAGATTACCAGGTTGGAGCTGCTGCAAACAATCAATTCCACTATAAAAGGATTTAATGCCATAAAAGAAGAGCTGAGGGCCATAAGGTTCATAACCCTTCAGAATAGATATGTCCTCAACATGATTACAGCATGGAAGGAGATGTTTGCACCAGGATCGGGCCATCATGTTGTACATTCATACCATCTCATGACGGCAAGAACGGGACTTCACAGAAGCCATGTCGATATCCACAGAGCTACACGTAAAAATGGTGGATAAAACAGAGACCATTGGAGATGACAGTTGGTTCTCACTCCTGTTTTCATAGATTCCTTATTGGATGGCAAACCTATTCAAGTTCCTTGGAGTGATATTGGTGATATTAATATTGGATTCTGTATGATAAGGATAATAATTGGACAATGCCAGAAAACTGCAACGAAAGCAGTGGGAATGAAGATCATGATTGACACAAAGGATGAACCAGAAGACAATGTGTTGACCGATAGTGCCATCAGAGACTACATAAAAGCAAGTATTGTGGCACCGGAAGGAACACTATTCTGGTACCCAAAGGATCATAAGAATTATGTGGGACGCTGGGTCTACTGTACCCCAAAAGGAGAATGCAGCTACATGACCTGGAGTGTGGATGAACATATGAAATGCGGGCACCATGAGGAGGGTGACAAAGATATGGATGCCCAAGAAACCCTTCTTCAAGTGAAGATACAAAGTAGCCAGAAAACCTGAGGAGGTGGTCGAGGACTCGACCAGACGGGGAAATGTAGAGGAGCAGGTGTATAACTCTGCTGGAGATCCCGCCCCCCTACCTCCTTTGTTTTGGAGACATGAGACCGTGTATTGCCTGAAAATAGCTATCGTGCCAATACCACAGCAAGTATTTGGAAGAAGATATCCATTGAGACAACCCTATCAAATGTATCCTCCAGTTGATGACAACCTACAGGTGGAACTCCCTGAAGGAATATGAAAAAAGCTAAGAAAGTGAACTGATGACATCGTTAGAACGTATGCACAACATCCCGAGATATTGGCTAAAGACGATGTATGGATCCCAGGGGACAAATGATGAAGTAAAGAATCAAGTGAACTATCAAAGTGGAAAAGTAGAAGATTACATGTTAACAAAGAGATGCAGAAAACAGAAGTTCAATGAATGTACAGACGATGAAATGCATTGTGTAGGCTAGCTATCAGTAGTGAATAGAATGCAGGTGAAGCTACCATTGTATAGAAACTGGACATTGATATCATGAAATAGTAATCCAAGGAATCATTAAGAATGAATGAAAAGCTGTGTCGCAGCGGAATGGCAGATTAGTGAAGCTGCAGGCCGAGGCTGTCTGGCCTGAAGTCAAGATAATGATGTCTTATTTATATAGCGTCTTTATCCAAAGCACTTTACAGAGCACATATTTACATACACCCAACCAAAACTGGTATTCATTTTTCGACCTCGGAAGGATGAAAGGCTGAGTTGGCCTTGCCAGGATTCGAACGTGCGACCGTCAGTTCACAGCAGCCAGCACTCAATCCGCTGAGCTATCTTACTGGCTGATCTTAGAATTCGAGATCAGCTATCTACTCTGAAGAAGGAGAGTGCAGACGATGAATCCTCTCACCTTAAGGTGCAAGAAAGAATACACAGGATGCCAAGTTTACATTCATTTAAGACATTTAAAAACTGCAAAATGGACCAAGTCGTGGTCTGTCGTCATGTGAGCCAAGGATTGAAAAAGAGTTCGAACTTTGAGTCCCAAATCCGATGGCGAGTGCCCTCACTAATGAAATAGCATTCCAGAGCAAGGCATACTAAAAGAAGATGGCTAAAATTGGTAGAATCCTTTTTGCCCAAATAGCCCTTTGGAAAGAGTAAAAAAAACATAAAATATGCCACATATGCCACATACTCCATAGCCGTGTCATTGCATGTGCTCCTACAAGAGTCATTAAGCAATTTTTTACTCGACATGCTTTTTTCACGTTTTGGTGGGAGCATACTGAATCGAAGTTTAGTTATCAACTAATTCCCATAACTTTGTTTGGCCCATAAGAAGTAGAGTTCACCAGTTTAGAATTGCTTGACTTTGGACTCTCTGATTCGCAAACTCACTCTCTTCTCTCTGTTTACCCTAGAATTCATAGAAAGCTTGTTTGAGTAGGATTTTGGAGTTTGGATTTAGTAATCTTGTGTTTTCATACCAGTCCCCAAGTCTCAAGATAGCTAGCTGTTTTTTGACAGACCCAAGCCATGGGATCCTATCCTCCACATCGCTTTTGTATTCATCATCTAGTATGATCTTGTTATGGATGCCTGGGGGTTAGACTCTATAGCAAAAGTGGTTTTAGACTCAGGTAGTCTTTTACATGCATATCACACAGTTCAAGATGTACTGAGAGAGACGGGTCCCTCCTAGATAACTCAAGTACACTCTTTAAAAAATCGTTTTCAACACTCTTACGGTTGGCTGAGCTTTGATTAGCCCAAGACACCAGCCGCATTGGCAACAGTTTGCACAGATTTTCTTCTATATGATATGATATGGCATTTATATACACACATAGCATATAGTTCACTGGGGAGTACCCAATGTGTTTGGCAAAATGAAAGATGACACCATTCGTCTGCTTCATGCATGTGGATGCTCTTTTGTTATGGGTCCCAAATCCTAGAGATTTGGAAAAGGTGATAGCAAGGTAACCAAGTCTCTACCCCTTCCATCTTTTCTTTTTTGCACCTGATACCCTGAGTCTTCACTTTCCTCCCGCCCAACATCACTAGCTTAGGTTTGGCAGTATTCACTATCAACGCACATTTAACCATAAATTCCACAGATTTGGTCTCTAATGCCTTTGGGGTGCATGCCAGTGGCACTGCGTTGTCCGTGTATAGTCATAATGGAAATGGGTGACCGGCAACCCTCGGCACATCCCCGTAAAAATGAAAAGGAAGTGGAGCTAAAATACAGCCTTGTCACACTCCTCTCTCCAAGGGGAATGGAGCTGGCAGCTCGCCTTTAGGGCCATGTCTCACTTTCATAACCAGATCTGAGTACAAACTCTTTAAAACCTTTAATAATGCCGATGGCATGCCCTGTCCTGGAATAATACCCATAGCTGTTCCCCATTCACACATTCAAAGGCTGATGATAGGTCAATGAAAGCCAAAAAGATTTGATTTCCATGTCCTATCGCTGCCTTGCTAGTAAGCAAGAGTACATTTAGGGCCTGCTCCCACGTACCAACGTCTTCCATGAAACCAAATTGGGTGTCAATTATTGGGCAGTATCCCTTCGTCCAGTACAATAGCCGGTTAAGAATCAGCCTTCCAAATAATTTGGCTGCTGCATCTAATAGGGGTATTGGTCTATAGCAGGCAGGGGCCCCTCTATTTTCCTTATTAAAAATGGGGACTAGTGTTGCCTGCTTGCATGAAATGGAGACAGCATTGTTCTTGGCAATTATGTTGAAAAGTGCTCTGCGTGACGATACCCAAAACCCTGGGTCCATTTTATAGACATCTGCCGGGCAGTGTTCAAAGCCCGCATCTTTGCCATTTGCCACCTTCAGGACTACTTCGTACACTTCCACATGTTACACTGTTTACATGATGCCTCACCATGAGCTTGGTGTCCTCACACTCCAGCTGTGACCTTCGATCTTTTGGGTAAATTTGCCTTCGGCACGCAAGAGGAAAGCTTACTATCAAAACACCTCTCCAGTGACAAGCATCGGGTTCAACCACATTCGGCAAAGATGGACTCATCTCTTCGTCGAACATGAGCAGAAGAACTTCTAGGCCACCAACTGGCCTACACTGATCATAGGATAAACAGAAGCATAGTCCACTTTCTTAATCCAGTCTTGTCTGCAAGGAAGTGGAGTGGGGTACCCTGATGACGAAAAGGTAATGGGCTTTTTGTGGGTTGGGGGATTTAGTGGGGTTAGAGGGTCCGCGGGAGGGATGTTAGGGTGCATCGGGCATTGTGGGTTTCAGGGCAGGGCATGTGGCTGGAGTACCCCATTAAGCATACAGATGGGAGGGAGGTGAGTTGGGGGAAGGCCATTGGGTGAAACCGCCATTAGCAGAGACAGTGGGGCAGGGCATAGGGGATTCACTGTAATGGGATTCAGCAGGTGGAGACGCGGGAGAAGGGTTTGGTAAGCAGGATTCAGTGGATGGGCCTTTGAGGGTGAGGGAATCAAGGAAAAGTAATTCAGTTGACTCACATAGAACATACCATCATCTATCACGTGGGAGCACGACCACCATTGCAACAGAGCAGGGGCATCAGTGCCGCGGTCCTTAAGGGCTCAGATTTATGTGCCCACATTTGCGAACATGGCATACAAGAAATGGCACTGTTCCATTATGCACACTTTCACACCTCTTATTCACACCCGTTTTATGGCACATGAGTCTTGCCTACCAAATTCACAATGTGTAGAGCCGGCACAAGTCGATGCAAAACGAGTGCGTCGCGGCATTGGATAAAAATGCAGTGCAGCATGGCACAGATGGCCCAGCGTAATCGGGCACCCAGAGTCCAATGTACCCATGGGGGTGGGCGGTGCTGGTCCAGGCAAATCTTAGAGATTGTTAGTTTGTTTTAGGGGCATTGTTTAAGACCTGAGCTCAGCAATTTAGTAGAAAAGGTACCCCAGAAGAAAAGAACTGACACCACATCCCTGGGATCCTGACTTACCTTAGAGTCATCCAGAAATAGATGTCTGCCAACTGCCTGTGCATTTAAGAGGAAAAGACGGAGGATCTGTTGGGGGATAGAAGGCCAGGTCATCAGAGATAGGCACCCTTTGTACCAGACAGAGGAACAATCGCCATTGCCATATGACCTTGCACAGAGCACCAGATGTATGTAAGGTTTGCAAGGTGTGGGGGTATGGTCCTGGTGAGTGGATTTGCTGCACAGAGAGCTGCTTATTCAAACCACCTCAAAGTAGGATGGCCGTGCCATCATGGTTGCAGAAAAGAAATGTATTGCTTTGAGTCATGGAGTAGGCGCTAAATGAAGCATTTACATCCTGAATGATAATCCCATTGTATTTTAAATGGAATTGGCGTATTTTAAAACAAGACAACAATATACTTAAGGATCATTACTGGGTTCTCTGCATGTCATTTTCAATTTTGACAAAAAAGTGTTTAAATATGAAGAGTAAAAACAGACAAATCACCTTTAGCTTCGGTTTTTCGATCCCATTTATGAAAATTGTAATGGAATTCTGCAAATTACACTTTGGAGATGGCATTTATTTGTACATTGTATTTCATGAAAAATACAGGGAAAGCAGAAATCAATGCATTTGTGGCACAACAATGCTTGCAAACCTTTTTAACATAAGGCAATAAATGCATAACATAAATACATTGATTTATAGAGCAGAGGACCAGTGTCCTTAGCAATGGTTGAGTATATGTGAATATAAGATCAGACGATGCAGGGGAGGTAGGAACATGAACCAAGGACCAGGACAGTAGAGCATGATATAGGAATGGGACAGTGGGGGAAGTGCTAAGTTTTAAGATGAAGGGCTGATGGTTAAGTGCTTTGGGGTTGGTGAGAGGTAGGGGGAGAGAAGAACAGGGAGATGCAGTGGCGTAGAATGCTATGCAAATGGCTCTTCAGCAAGGAGTAGAGCTAGGAGGTTGAATTTAAATAGAGATAGAGGGGGAGTAGTGCGGAGAGGAAGACAAAAAGAGCATTCCAGAGTAAGGGTGCAAGAAGATGAAGAGAGCGGAAACGAGAGGGAGTGCAAGGGACACGAGAGGTGGCAAGGAGGTGATCCGAGGTTGATCGTAGGGAGTGAAGGGGATAGTATGAAGTGAAATGTGCCGGTACTTAGGGTGGGACAAGTCTGTGTATGGTTTTGTAGATGATGAGAATGAGTTTATACCTTGTCCTCTGTCTCAGAGATAACCAGCCTAAGTGGCGAAGGGCTGGGGAGGTGGAGGTGAAGCGGGTAAGGTTTAAAAGTGTATGAACAGTTGAGGACTTTGTCGAGCGGTGAAAAAACATAGCTGGGAAGGCCATAGAGTAGACTGGCATAGTAGTCAGATCAAGAGAGTACTAAGAGGAAGTTTAAACCAAGGTGTAAATGCATTACGACTTGTGTTTCCAGCTTGATTTGCCCCTCCAACAACTATATATGTAACCCTTTAATGGCCATTAAATGTTTCTACTGTTAATAAACTACCTTAAATGTAGCAATGCACATTTTTCTTTGGCGTTTAATAGGATTTAAATATTGTAAAGGGTCTTATTAGATCTGCATAGTTTATTTCATAGCGTAGAAATGGTAAATAATAATGCATTGTAATTTGTTATGTTAATAGCATTTTTGCTATAGCTCTGTACGTAGAACATTTTTATATTACATTATGATTAGGAAGCCAAAGTGTGCACTCATTTAATGACCTCCAAAGGATGAAAAGAAAAGTTGATTTGCCTGAATCCAAACCTGCAATCCGCACACCACACATAGATCTCAGTCGTGCATATTTAACCAGCTGAGCTATCTTGCCAGCCTAAACACTCTGATGCAGTAGTTACAAATTAGAATCAACTGACTATTTCTATACCACTACATATAATCGTGTTGCATGTTAACAAAGTATGTGCAGACCCTCCAAAACTGCTAACGTGCTGTGGAATCATAGTTAGGTGGCTATTGTGGTGCTACATGCTGATTTTTAATACAGTTCAACTTGTCTTGACAAATCTGTAAATTGTACAAGAAAGAGGTCAGAGGTATTGCAGTCCTTGGATTGGAAAATCCGAGCAAGATATGCAATAGGAGTGATAGGCAGCAGAAGTGGCATCCAGGTCCTAGGAGGTCATTGGATGAGTACAGGAAAAGGACTGTGATCACTGAAAAACTGTTCTGTCTTATATGTGGTCCACTGGCCTCTAATGTGATATATAAAGTTGAGATTATAGACTTAAGACACAATGATTATTTGGGTCTTTCACTGCTAATTGACCATTTAAAATAGATATGTATCATTGGCTTGCTCTTTGGCATCAGGAAGGTGAAAGCATATCTTGGATGGGCAATCTAGAGACAAACACATTCCTTTTGGGGCCTAGGGTCTCTCAGCCTGTGGTCTTGTAGAAAACACAGCTACGCTTTTCTTGATTTATAGGCCATACGTATTTACTCATTTACCAGTGATGGATGAATGATGTCTATTTTTGTTGATGTTAGAGATTTCTGTTATTTTGCTCAATAAAGGTAAGCATCAGCAGCTGGGATCCGAGCACAGTACACACGCCTCAGCAGAACCCATACATCTCCTCTTTTGCTGTCCTAATAGTCATCACCACTCCTCTCTTCTGCCGGCTGTACCCACTGGTCAAGTCAAAATCACTCTCTTTGATGGTAGCATCAGGTGGAGGGGGACCACAAAGTTCTCAAGTGACCCTCATGCTACAGAACATCATTTATCTTTCTTTCCCTGCCAGGACCACCATCCAATCTCCTCTTCACTGTAAAAACATCCTGTCCACCTCTCCCAGAATACTCGCATTTGAAGGCTCTCTCTCTGCAGCTAAGACCAAGTAAGTATGCCCAGAATTGTGGTACAACCTTCAGAAATCACTAAGCACAATAATCAGGGTTTCAAGGCTTTCCTATGTTTTAAATAGTCAGGTATTAAATGTAGATCAAGTGAAACAGTGTTCCAGCGCGACACTGCAGCACTGGAAAATATCCTCTTATAGAAGAGGAACCTTGAAGCTTAGGCCCTTCGAGGCATAACATATACCGACTCCAAAGACCACGGGAGCCCTGGAAATCTTCAGTTTATTTACTAAATATTCAGGAGTCTGAGATCTATACACATTGATTTAAAAAAAACAATATGGCTCCTAAAGGATCCAAAGAAAGTTTTTAGTATAATCAAAGCCGTATCAAATTTCCTGGCACCACATGTCAAGCAGCATGAAAAACAGCTGTTAATGGAGCCAGGATGGGTTGAGGGTGTTCCACTAAGACAGAGTTCCCAAAATCCATCACAGACAAAACTAAAGATTGTATTAACAAGCAAAAATGAGTAGAATAAAAAACGAAAAAAAAACGGTTTGACAGCTCTTAGGAAGAACAAATGCTTTCTGGCAGATTAGATCAAAGTGTTGATATAACGAAGACGAAAACGAGAAATTGTAAAGTCCAAAGATTTAGCAGAAGAGGTAAACACAGAAGGAGCCCCTGAACTATTAGCCTTGGAAAAGCTAGAAGAACTAGAAATCTATGGAATAGAATAAGAAAACAGAAGGACATCTGTCTTAGAGGTGTTCAATTTCAAAAAGTGAGATACCATCCAAGCTTCATTTCCAGTCAGCAGGCTCGAAGGCGATCACCTTCAGATGAGATCTTAATGTACAACTGGATATCATCAGCATATCGACAGAGGTACATATCATGATTCACAGACACGTGCCCCAGCAGTGCTTTGCATAGATGAAAAGGCGCAGGCAACAAGATTGATCCCTAAGCACCCCAAACAGCACTGATATCGGGGCAGAACAGGCCTGTCCCATAGCAACCAACTGCCAAAGGTTGGCAAGAAAGAAGAGAACCTTTCAAGAGCCTGTCCCCGAATACCCATCTGCTGAGATGTCAATGAGCACCCCATGGTCCATTGTGTCAAACACGACTGAAAGATCCATCATTACCAACAGAGGTGGGGCCATGATCCAATATCTTATGTACATCATCACTGGTGTCCAAAGTGGCAGTTTGAATACCAGAGGCCTGGCAAAAACCAGATAAAAAAAGTTGCCAGTTACTGCTGACCAAAAATCCAACATGTTGATTGGCCAGAGACCACTCTTACTAAACATGTATCCAAATGCGACAAGGAAGTCACAGGGACAAATTGTATATGACATAGTAAAGATGTGCTTGTTTTAATGCTCTTAAATCTACCATTGATGAAGTAGCACACCAAAGATGCTCCACATCATCTACCTAATCGTGTTCTGAATTAAAAGCTTCAGAAAGCCAAGGAGGAGATGGTTTAGGCCCTAAATATTTCACCTGTGAATAGAATCCATAGAAGGAAAAATATCTGCATCAGACTGATACAAACATAATGTACTGAACGTCTCTCTCTATTAAGCATAGGTAAGTTAGAGAGAACTGGAGAAAGGGAGGTGGAAGTAACTAAATGTCGATCCCTTTTCAACATTCATAATTGTATTCCCTTGACCACAGTGGAACACATGCTGGTTTACAAAATCAAACAAAAACAGCGAGTGTATATGCCAACCCATACTTTGTAGGGAAACTTTCAAATTAAGAGGGCTTATTATCCAAACAAGAATGTTCCTTTTACATGAGTAGGGGAGTAACTATGTGGTTTTACATCCAGAATGTCAAACAACTGATGCAAAGAATTAGCTTATTTACAAGCAGTATTGTCCAGGGAATACTGAAAGCTCCTGTGAAGAAAGAAGATGGAGAAAGAAGCTGAACATTGTCATATAATCCATCAGTTCAGAGACAAATGGCTCATCATTTTCAGGGGGAAGATGATAACATGCACATGAACAGGAAGCATGAACTAAACATTTCAGAGGAATGCATTCAGAGGAAGTTGTCAGAGTAAAATTCCAAGCAAAAAATCACTTGGAACAAGAATATATGAAATATGTTGAGTACGATAATTAAACCTCGTTTTAGTAATACAAAACAAAAACAGGTTAATATATAAAAAAGACAACAAATGACAGAAGCATACAAATTAGCAGAGCTGGCATTAATTAATAAACTCTTAAATTGACCATTAAATACAGATATACATATATCAGGCATAGGTAAAATAGGAACATTTGCAAGATTCATTTCTGTTCATGATCCTATGTCTTCACACATTTCAGCCAAGATTGAGAAATATGGACAGGAATATGAGGTGTTTCTTCATTGAGCAATGATTCTTAAAACAACTTAAAGCATATACCTAGCAACAAGCCCAAACCCCAATGTATAGCAAAATAGTCACCAAAGAACGATGTTAATAAAGACCATGGAACAATGGGCCACTGTATATGGTGTGCATTCAATGAGCTAACGTTAAGGAGATCCTAAGGGGATATAGCTCTAAGACTGAAACGGTGAGCACTAGAAACAGCTATCCTCACATTCTGCCCACCCAAACCTGCAATAGCAGCGAGTCAAGCACACGAGCACGGGTTGCAGCATCCAATGGCAACTCAAACCAGACAAAATGGTAGACAGTGAAAGACAATAAACTTCAACGTAATCCACAATTTTCAAAGCAACACAGCCTCCAGCAAGAACATCTCCCTTAATCGTTGTGTGATCTTAAGGTACAAAGAAATGTGCCCTTTCAGCATTCAAATGACATAAACAAATATATAGTAGTCAACCAAGTGTTGTACTGGGAAGATCAAGTGGCAGCACTCACTAACCTCACTCTCTGAACTGCGGGTCTGTGTAGTGACTTTGCGTAACTTGGCATACACGTGGGTGTGAATGTCAGAAGGTAATTAATAAGATATGGAGTGGTCCGAGGCAGTCCTAATTTCAAATGAAAGAGACCCAGCCCACAACGGGTAGAACGGACTGCCAAACTGCTTGGTTAAGTCACACAACTTGGCGTGGAGGCTGGCCTTTTTGTCAGCTGGAAAGCAAATATCTGAAGTGGTCCGAGGTGATCCCAATGCCAAAGGAAATAGATCCAGCCCACCAGGGGCAGTGAGGACTACCAAACTGCGAGGCAACTTCACACA
Source organism: Ambystoma mexicanum (assembly GCF_040938575.1). Lineage (NCBI taxonomy): Eukaryota > Metazoa > Chordata > Amphibia > Caudata > Ambystomatidae > Ambystoma > Ambystoma mexicanum. Next base: position 285,125,165 of record NC_090932.1, on the reverse strand, counting down.
ATTCAGTCTCATTGGGTAGTCTTTAACCCATTCATTGCCTCTCCCGCATCAATCCACAAGAGCATTCCTCTTGTCTCGCCCCTTTCTCTTCTCATATTTGAGAATAAACTATGGCAGAAACACATGGGAGAGCCAAAGATGGATGAGAGAAACTGCATGGTTTCTGGAGTATTTGGCCGCAATCTAGGCCACCTGATCCCACCAGACACTCGTGCCCAAATGCTACTCTGCCTTTCATTCCAGATCTCCAAGTAAAAAGCAATTGCTTCTTTCAATAGAACAAAAACACCTGGACATTCAAATGTGGACTTAATCCAACACCTCCAATTCATTCAAAAATAGTACTTTATAAAATGATATTCTTGTAAAAAGTATATCATAGATTTAAAACAGTTTCTTCACACAAGGGTCATCTTTTGCATGAACAACATCACATATGTACAACATCCAATGGTGAAGCTCTACACATCTCATACTACTAGACTGCAAAATGAAACATTCACCTTCGCCACACCCAGTGACAAAGAATACAAATTGACAATCCGCAAAAAAAAAAGAAACAAATAAACACATCTTTGGATAAATGTGTGTATTTCTTTTCCACATCCCCTTAACTCTAACATGTTTCAGTTCCCTATGATTTGGAACTTACTTCAGGGGGAAAATTGAATTATGTTCTCCACCTAATGGATGTTTTCATACATGTGACTTCAAGTACAAATGTGGCAAGATGCTTGTGTCTTCTTGGTGTTGACACCTGTTACGAAGGTGAGGGATCTTCCCCAAATGTGGGCTGCACTCCGGGAAGATTGATAAAGGGAAATCTGATGATACTTACCTGACACTAGAGGTTGATATAGGTGTGTTTAGCTCAGGGGCGGTCAACCTTTGAGGCTTTCCACGATGCCAGGGTGTCAATGGTGGTATGGTCATGGCTGTCTTGAATCAGTAGACAGGTTAGAAATTCCCATCTACTCACACCCGATGCCCAAAACAGCCAGATTTGTTAGACAGGAATACAAGATGAGGGATCGCTTTGATCTGTGACTCCTCTGGCAGCAATGGCCAGGGGTACTTTGAAGTTATTGAAGCCTTCTAGGAGGTATATGGGGATGGCTGTAAGCGTGTGGGGTCAGGATCCTTCTGAGAATGATATGCATTATCCAGCCTTTTCTTCTCTTCTATAGTGTATCATCCTTGTTAAGACTGCTGCAGGATTTTCGTGGCTCCAACTGGGGTGTAAAGTCATTTTACCAGCTTCATTTGAGGATTACTTTGGTCATTAAGGGCCTTTTGACAGACCGTGTGTCACTTTACATGTGCTCGTTATTTGGGTGTTTCTGGAATGATGCATATCACCTTTTGAATGCTTGAAAGTGCTTTTTGGCCTTATAGATGACGCCAACGTTGCTGTATTATTGGCTGATGGCTTATGCCATCGAACACCTTGAGGTGCCTGTGGTATTTGCAGGTCATGCTGCATAGCACAATTAAAACGATGGTGTGTGCACCGATTTATTTTAACTGAGGTCCATGAGAGGAACAAGGGCCACACCCGGTACAGATTGTGTTTTTGTAATCTGGTACTTGTAGTTTTTCTTTTCCACTTTAAATCAGAATGTAAGGAAAGATGGCAGGGCCGAAAGTGCTATTCAGACGTGCAATATGGTGACTTAAAAAGTCTGTAGGGTTTCAAGGAATAGTCACCAGCTTTCATCATTGTTTGACACTGGTACGCAACTCTTGTTATGCATCATATGAATAATATGTGCAGTGCTGCAAAAGGCGTAGCTGTTCTTTCAAAAATCTCTTTAATGAACTCCAGGTTGCGGTGGGGATTTGACTCTAAATACCAGGTGGCCCAACACAGATTTAGCAGGAAGCAAATTAGCATAATTAACAAAGATGTAGACACACAAGTGTCACTGAAGATGAACTTGCCCTCACACCCATTTTCCAATAATTTCTACCTGTTGGACACCCCTTGATTGGCAGTAAACCCATAAAAGACTTCTACAGTACAAACAAAACATAAACAATTAAAATATGACTGAGAGACGGGGTGCACTCTCTGAATGATTGAAGAACATTAGTGATGAGCCTGATGCACATTCCATCACATCAGCGCATTTATTTATTATTTATTTTTGCATTTGTTACAGCGCACAAAACCCTCGGGTATCTCAGCGCTAGTTGCATTGGGGTACCAGGTACATGTTGCATTAGGTGAAAGAGGTACAAAGGTAAAAAGTGACATGTTACATGAGGGAAAGTAGAGGACTGGGGTTAAACCTGGGCAGAACACAAAGAGGGCCAATGGGGCATCACATTAGCTGCACAGTGCTCCATAAAATTAAAAGGTAATTGTTGTGATGTCCTGTTGCCGGTGCCAAGACTTTCGGTAGCAGTACAGCAACAGTGAGGAAACATGGGAAGGGTAAATAAATTGGAGGGGGACAAAAGGGCAATTTCAAAATTTGAGTGGGACAAATCCCGCACAACCCTGTTAGGGTTTCACCTCTGCAACACCCTACTTATATCCTGCAACAAGAAAAATGGCATGGGCTGACGTTTGATTTCACCATGGCATTTCTCCCCCCACACTGTATATTTAAGGGGATGCAACTTGTATCGATTTGCATTATTGGTAGGTGCTCAACAAAATAAGGTTTTAAGGGCTGAAGGATAGCTCAGGGGCAACGCATTTGTCTTGGAAGCAAAACAATGCAGCGCATCACAGGTTCAAATCCTGATCATGTGCTTAGAAACCACTTGCTGGTTTTAAGCATGTTATATAGGACAATACTAATTTCAAAAAAATTAAAAAAGAACATTATGAAATCATGCTGTGCTTACCCGGATGCAATGATGTCTAGAGCAGACATTTTGTAAATCTTTGAATATCAGTGCTACCATTCTCAAGAGGCCAGGGCCAGGCTTCTTCAGGATTGATGAGGGGAAAGACAAGCTCCTTCTTTCAATAAAAATAAAATAGCCTTGCCATTTACCTTTCAAAAGCAGAACTAAATTGTCATTCGCAATATGCTAAGTGCATGCTGGCTTGCCGTGTATTGTGAAGAAAAAACATGTAATTGCGTTGATTTCTTTGAAAAGTGTATGCCGATATTGGCTTTTCACTTTTCAAGTAGTCTTGCTTTCCGTGACGGGTGCAGGATCTGTAACATTTTGCATACAAGTAACACTACATATTGGATTTGGAAAAATAATGTAAAACACCTTTTCTTGGCCAGGCAATCCGTATGGAGTTGTAAATGGTGTAAAATGGCGTTTGTTGAAGTTTAAGGTATTTGTATAATTCATTTTTTTCTAAAAGTTACTCTTGGGTATGTGTTTTAAAAAAGAAAAGAAGATGTTTCCCGATATGCAGTGTGATGACAGTGGCAATTATAATGACAATGTTCACTAATATTTGTATAAATACTTTTAGAAATATGTTTTGGCGTTGGGCCTAAATGCAAACACTTGAATCACCTAATGCATATTTACTGATCCTCTTCTAATACTCCAGCCCAGAGAAGAACATTCTTCACCCTATTCACTCAGGGGCCAATTCACTATGTAGCTGCTTTGAGTAACGCTTGACTTTCTCCTCACTAGGATTAAATCAGGAGTACGTCATAGTAACTCCTTTCTGGCTAAAATTGCCCTATGCTGTTGTAGACCAAGGGTAAGTCTGAGCAACTTCTTTTTTATTCATCGTCATAGGTTCCTTCCCTCCCCAATTAATGAAATAGGCACTAGCTCTGAGAGACTGATCACTGTGCTTCACTTACTGTGACTCTGTGACTGGAAAGGGGACATGCACAACCTCCCAAGTCTAGCATGACAGGGTCAGTCCCTCATCAGAGCATTGTGCCTTTTTGACATTCGATGGTCCAGTGTTCACCGATGACTCATTGCCAAACTGTAATCTTTTATACCATGATGACTTTCACTCTAATGCAAATGCCTGCTGTCATTTGATGCCTGTTCGTTGCTGTGTCATTTTTGCATTTATATTTAGTATTGTGTCCTCTTTTTGCATTCTCAGAGTAGCCGGCTTCCCTTTCTCTTGAAACATTGTGCACTCCTTTTTAGTTTTGGCTGTTAGGTGGTGATGAAAGCACTACCTATAAATCCAAAACTATTGTAATTAAAGTAAGAGCTTTGAAATAAGAGCTTGAAACTTGGGTTTTGAATGTAGGTTTGTAATGCTTTTTAATGCAGGTTGACATACGAGGATGGATATATGTAGTTTGACAATGAGTCCCACCCATTTAAGGCCCTTTGCTAAGTGAAATGTATACAATTTGTCTCCAATTCCCACCCATTTTCCCCCCAAACACACCTCCTTGTGCACCCCTTGGTTCAATTTCTACTGTGTGGTGAATTTGTCAGCCATTTTTACTTCCAAAATGGCGGCTGCCATCTGTTAATGTTATTTAAAATTTATTTGACTAGATTGATGCTTTACAATATATTTATTGCAGCTTTCAAGTTCTGGTACTCATTTTACCGTATTTTTATTAAAAATAAACAAGGTAGTGTAATAGTATGTTTTGGTTTAAAATGGCACTGACAAAGTACATCTAGCGACTTGTGGGGTTTTGGTCAAGCGTTTTTGATGTAAGGAGCACCTGATTGGCTGTGCAGTGTGTTTGTTTCTCTAAGTAAGCCATTTTGTTTCCTACTTTTTCAGTCCCAGCCACGGGAGTATATTTATTTGCCAGATGTTGCTGCTTGTCCCACCGAAAGCTCTGACATTCATGTGTTTAGAGTTGAGGACATTGATCGGTATGTAAGCACAATAATATTAATGATCTCTGTCGTGCCCACATGCAAGTGGAGCAGTCTTTCCTCTTACTATTACTCAGAGCTCCAAGCTCCAGCACAGTGCCAACAAGGCTGTGCAAATCTCCAAGAAGCCATGTGGGAGCACCTAGCTCCTCAGCTCATACAGTTGTCACAGCACCAGAGCTGTATGAAGTTGAGGCTGGTTTAAGAGAAAAAAAAGAGAGAGAGAGAGAAAGAGCAAGAGAGAGAGAGAGAGAGAGAGACAGCGAGAGAGAGAAGATTTTATTTCCTCTTAAGAAAAATATATCTTTATATAAATAATAGAGGGCTGCCATATTTCTTAAAACGTTTCCTTTTAAAAAAAAGTTTAAAACGCCTTCTGTGTACAGTATAACAGCAGCCCATTGGTAAATAGTGTGAAACTTTGTAAAGAAAATACAACAGAGTCTGCGGCAGGACACAGTGGAGGACATGGACAATGAGGAGCTGTCAGGTAGGAGATGTGTCTATGTGCCCGTCTGGCGTGTGGGGAATTATGGGGGGGTGGGTTTGGGGCTGTGGGTTTGGAGCATCTGAGCTGCCCAGTTCTTAATAGAAGCTAGAAAAACTGCAACCAGTGTCTACTTCTCCTTGCTGGTCGGGGCTGTGCACAAATGGGAAGAGGTGTTTTTCTAGAGGTCTGCCCTGCAGTGTAAAGTTTTTGAGTGGACGTCAGCAGTCACAGGGACTTCTGCAAATAGGCAGACAAAGCTGATGCCTCTGCAATCATGGCCAAGAGGGACAAGTGAGCAGGTACAGCACAGCGGTACCCCCCGCATCGTCTGCATAAGTCGGCTTACTACCATTGCATATGCCAAAGAAACATGTCTGTGGACGTCTTTGTTGCATTATTATAATGCACAATCGTAAAGCAGTGCATTTATATTTTTAGGGGCTGCTTCATATTTTGACTAGGAAATCGGGTTATGTTTAAGTAAGTGCGTTTGGTTTGGTTTCTCAAATGCCTGCCGATTTGGTTGTCTGGCGCGTTGGTTGTGTGTTTGCGAGCGAGCAGAAAGGAAGCTGGTGTACCCAGTGATCTGCACGCGGTGGTGCCAGCCTTGTGTTGTTGTTGCAAGCAATGAGACATTTGACTTGTTTACCACATTTTTAGGAGCACCGTACCATGCCAGGTGTCTGTATCACAAAGCAGGGGCCGCATAGTGATCTTTCTTTGCAGTCGGTGGGAGTTGGGCTATATTTGGGCTACTTTGACTGCATGTAGATATTCTTTGCTGAATACTGTTACCATGTAAGCTATTCTTTTTTGCAGAGGTGCATTTCCGCTGACAGCATACAGAGATGTCTGCATAGGAATTCTCAGATGTCTTATGAGGACATCTGTATGTTGTCAGTGATGCTGCACTTATGTAATTTCAATGTTATTTCTTATGGGGACATATTCATGTTGTCAGTGGTACTGCACCTCTCCAATAAAATAGGTTGTGAGGACATCTTCAGGTTGTAGTTCATTGGACAAGAACAGTAACACTGACAAAATACAGGTGACCTTGTAAGAAATCAAAACTACAATATAGGACGACTACAACAAAAGGCTGCAATTATACATACAACCAACAGATGTTACTCCCCACCTCTGATGTTGCTCCTTTCCCCCATTGTGCTGTCCCTTCTCCCCCCTCCTGAGCTGTTCTTCCTCCCTTCCTTGTGCTGTTCCTTCACATCTCCTTGTGCTGGCCTCCTCCACCCCTTCCACTGTCCCCCTTTGTGCTTTCCCTCCTCACCCTATGCTGTCCCTGCTGCCCCCCTTGCGCTGTCCATATTTCCCTGCACTGTCCCTATTTACCCCCTTGCATTGTCCCTCCCATCCCTCTCTTGCACTCCCTCTCCTTCACTCTTGCACTGTCCCTCCTTCCCCCTTTTGCTGTCGCTCCTTCCCCTTGCACTGTTGCTCCTCCTCCATTGCGCTGTCACGCCGCCCCTTTACGCTGCCACACATTCCCCTTCTAGCGCTGTCACTCCATACATCTTTGTGCTGTCAATCAGCCCCCCTTTGGGCTGTTGCTCCACCCCCAATCCCCTGTCACTCCTTAGCCTCATTTGCACTGTCACACTTTCCTTCAAATGTTGTACAATGCACCTGTGTAATGTTGCTGGCCTATCTTTCATATAATGGATTTTTATATTCTCCCTCGTGTTACCATTTATTTTGTATCCCTGTCCTGAAGTGGTTCCCTCACCCTCTGGTACTGCCCTTCATTCCCCCAACGCTGTCATTTCATCTTCCCTGCGCTGTAATTCCTCATTCCTTCCCTCCATGCTAAATATAAAATGAAATACACAACTGCAAAAGGAAAACTATTGGCTTTGCCAATGCGTGTTTCCTTATATTTTTCCTCTACTTAAGTGCGACATTTGTACACAACACTCTATTTTATCAGCCAAACCAACACTTCACTACTATTGTGACCCCATTTATCTTTGATACACCACTAGGTGGCTCCATGTCATTCCGAGGGTTGAATCACTTACAGCTGCATGCACTGGGCCTGGCCATAAATGCAATGCATAGAGGAAGAGTGTGTGACAGACATGTGCTTTCAAGTGCATTGGATTTCAGGTGCCCATGGTTTACTGTAGCATCAGTGGACACAGGGTTGAACACCTCTTTGGTCTACGCTTAATACATTCAGAACCCGGGTTCAGTCTGATGAATACCTCTTTAATTGGATGAACGCCTCCTAAAAAGGGTGACCACTCAATCAATTGGGCACCAGGTTTCAATCTGCCCCACCAATGTTATTTTGACTGCCTTCAGTAAGCAGTGACATTAACAATTATTCATTAAGTATTGTTTTAATTTATCCACAACTTTTTGAAGGTTTATTTTGTATCTATTCTTATATTTCTATGGGTACATTAGTACATTACATATGATTGGCACACCTGTGAATGCATTGAGAATGCATTGTTGTTCTTAGTTATTCCCTACTCTTTTCACATGTATTGTCATTCATGTGCGTATGATGTATTGTTTTTTATGAGGTACAGTACAGCGGATGCAGAAGGTCAGCATTATGTGTCTGAGAGCTGAATCCTGCAGCAGATCATCTTGCAGCTGCATTGCCCTTTTCCCCATTGAAGAGCTATGAATACATGTCCCAGAACGCAGCGAGCATATTCACATGCATTACACACAACACATGCATCCTGAGCTTGTGAGGGTGGTTGGAAAGACATCTCACACAATACATAGAAACATATGTACTTTTTGATTGACATTCACCACCTACCCAACAATACCCTCTTCTTCAACATCACTAAAAATGAATTTGCCTTCTCCTCCTCCAATTGGCCACATCTGATTAACTGCTAAGTGCCAGGCCATGATGCTTTATCAGTGGCCATCAAGGTCACTTGGTGGCACTACACTACAATGGCTTCCCTAGGGGATTCTGATGTAGACATCTTTGAAAAAACACAGGCATTCGGGATCCCATGATACATTGGTGGCTATAGGGCTGAGCACATGCCTAGACTACCATAATGGATTGGGGACCAGTGTTCAAGACAGGAGAACACTATATAAACTGGTGAACGCCAGCGATTAACCATTTTCAGTGTAGGCCAATTCCCAACAGGACACTTTGCTCACACCTTGGCCTGTTGAAAAATAGCTTCAAGCAAGTTCTGTGCATGCATGGCAGAGAAACGGGAGGAAGCCGAAGCAGGAGTTAAGGAGTGGGATGGGTAGAAGGAGGTAGGGTTTCAGATGGGGGTGTTAACTGGGTCAAGGAGGAGGATAACAGGTTTAGGGCGGATGGGGTAGGGAATAAGTGAGTCCCATCAGGAGATCAGAGGTTTTGGGGGTGGCCCTTACACAACCGAGGGGGAGGGGTCTTGGCAAGGGGTGTCAATGGTTGTGATGGTGTACTCCATGCAAAACAAGGGTATTTGGGAAAGCAGGGTATGATAGGAAATTGCCTACAGAACTGGATGCAGGAAACCACTTATCGTCAAAAGTGACCTACATTCAATTTTCATAGATTCGAATGCCCAATCAATTGGGTGATGTCTCAATCAACTGGGCACCAGGTTTCGCTGTGCTGCACCAAGGTTATTTTGTGATAAACAATGGACACTATGTATTTATAATGTATTCTGTTAATGTATCCCCCATATGGGTATCTAGTCAATCCATCGAAAACAATTCCATCTAATGCTTTACCATCGAATTATAAGCAACGAAAAGCATATCCATCGACATGCCTTTCCATTGACTACAATTCAATGGTATTTTCGACATTATTTTTATTAACACTATGATTCCATTATTTCTTATTTTTTAAACATGAAATAATTGGGTATCTAGTCAATCAATTGAAACCCATTCCATCTAATGCTTTACCATTGAATTATAAGCAATGAAAAGCATATGCATCGACATGCCTTTTCATGGTCTACTATTTGATGGTATTTTTGAAATTATTTTTATTAACACTATAATTACATTATTTCTTATTTTTTAAACATTAAATAATTGGGTTAGGGTTAGGGTTGGGGCTAACGTTAGATTAAGGGTTAGATTAAGGGTTAGATTAGTGTTAGGGTTATGGTTAGGGTTAGGGTTGGGGCTAGGGTTAGATTAAGGGTTAGATTAAGGGTTAGATTAGGGTTAGGGTTATGGTTAGGGTTAGGGTTGGAGTTGGGGCTAGGGTTAGATTAAGGGTTAGATTAAGGTTAAGGTTAGGGTTAGATTAAGGGTTAGATTAGGGTTAGGGTTAAGGGAGGGTGGGCATGGGGATTGGGGGCCTGGCGGGAGAACCCCTCTCCTCTCCCATATGCAAAAAAACATTCAAACGTTTCAAGGAGCTGTCCAATTCCAAAATTTCAGCACTGGACAGCTCCATGTAACGTTTTAATGTAGAAAATAAAGGCATGGAAATGCTATCTTTTACATTTAAAAGTACATATCCATTTGATGGATAAGTACTTTTAATGTAAAACATAGCATTTCGATGCTTTTATTTTCGATGCATCTTTTTCGATGCATTGTCATTTCGATTCATCTTTTTCGATGCAATGACCATAAACCTCCCATATGTCTACACCCATATGTCTACAGTACATCTGACACCTCGAGACATCCTTATGATTTATTTATCATTGCTTGCTTTTATATAGTGTGAACCTATTACTGCACTGTTGATGGGAAAAAAAGAAAAACAAAGCTACTGTGTTCACTAATGAGAGTATTGTGATTGTTGTTATATGTTATCCATTGTTTTAATGAATCCGAACCATTTTTTTTATTGGGTGTGTTTGTAGCTAAACCAATATATTTTTGGGGTGGGAAAATAAACATGGATTTGGCGAATGTGTATGTTATTTCTTACATAATATTTTGATTTTCTTTAAAGCCTGCTTTTTTACAGTATTAAGTATACAGACGTTTTGAAGATGTTTGAAATAGCATCTCGTATTGTGCACATACACAATCCTCACATCATGAGGAACCTCCCTTGTCCCTTCCTCACAGCACCAATACTTCAAAAAATGTCCTTGCACTTAAGATGCTCTGCCCCACTCCTCCTCCCTCCCCACCTGTTCAAATGTGACCAAGCACTGTGTGTCAAGTTGCGAGTACCTGTTAAGCCCCCACCACTAGCTTTGTTACAGGCCTCAAGCCATTCATCAGGGTAATCGCATTCTTAGAGCATGCAGTAAAATCACACAAGATATGCATACATTACAGATTGTTCACAGCCCCAGTCCTTTTGGCAGCCACTAGCAGGAGCTGTTTAATATGTAATATTGTCTTGCAGCACATGCGGCATATAAGTACTCAAAACAAAAACGTGTAGATGCCCCCAGTTGGCTCTGCTTTGTTCTTGGTGTGATGCTGGAAATGCATCGGAGGGACAGGGCCTCCGTATCCTTGTCCTTTACTGCTTTTTATCGTGTGTTCTGTCATGTTTTCCGCGCAGGAGTTCATGTGGGACTCCTGGCGGTGCAGCTCTCTTTCTTTTGGTTTGGTGACCGGACCCGTGGGATACCCTTTTGGCACCCATGGGTGGGGGTAGAACCCTGTGCCCCTAGTGTATGTTTTTGGGTACCTGTGGGTGGCCCGCAGAGCAGGGTATGGGCTAGTGGCAGCTCCATGCTGAATTTGACAGGTGCGCAGAGTATCCTCCATTTTGGGATACCCCGGCCCTGCCATTGAGATCAGTTGATTCCTGATGAAAAACAAGATGGCCCCGGTGGCCTCTTGCTTTCTATTACCCATTACCTTGTTTTCCCAAAGTCCTGGGAAGCCCTGACTCTGTCCCTTCCCCCTGACTGGCTGTTGGGTGGAAATGCCATATATGGTGTTGTTGTGAAGGCCGGCCAGACTACCTGGAGCCTTCCCGGTGAGGTATGTTGTGGGTACCTCGTGTGGGTGGGACCTGGGTGAATAGAGTGTGTGACGAATATGCATTCTGTGTTGTGGGTGTCTAGTATCTGGTGGTTGACACAATGACTTAGACAGCCCTGCCCGAAACCGGTATGAATGCAGCTTGGAGTGTTGAATGGCTCGGTACTTGTCCCAATACACATAACTTGTTTTGAGTGTCTGGAGAGAAGTGAATGGCCTGAATACCTTGTGTGCCTGATTGGCTGCCTGCCTGCATGAATGCCCGTAGTTGTGATTGGATGCTTGAGTGTGACCCAGCGGAATGAATGGGAGATCAACAGTATATCTGGGTCCTCTCACTGCTAGGAATCGTGTTCAGAAGCTGAAGTCCACTACGACGAGTAACTGGAGTAACTGACGCTTAACCTTGAAACCCTGCTGGACGAGAAGAAGTGCCGTGGCTCTCCTTCACAATCTGAAAGCTGCTGTGTTCTCAAGGACTGACCCCGAGAGGACCTGGTAAGGCGCCCTCTTCACGAGCTACGAGTGACCATCATGCACAGCTGACCTTTGCCAAAGCTCCCTGGTAGACAGACCTTCGACAGGCTGCCGACCCAATACGGGGACTGCTGCGGAACTCCAAGGAGAAGCACTCGGTCTGTTGTCCACCACTGTCGACGACCGCCGTCGCCGACCGGAGCCGGCGTGCTCCCGTTTGCCTAAGAACTTCCATTGATCATCGGACGCTCTCGTCTGCATCGTCATCCGCTTGTCTCCCGCTGGAGAAGGCTTGACCGTCGATGCGCCGAGGAGCATCCACCGGTCGGTTTCCCGCCACCTCAAGACCACAGAGACGCCGACGACTCGATGCCTTTGCAGGACCACAGTTCTTCATCATCTCTTTGCGGTCCAGAACTATCGTCACCGAGGTGCCCCGCACGCCTCTTCCTTGCAGGATGCCAACGCTCTGTCGTCGACGAGCACCGCTAGGAACGAAGCTGCCACTTCACGGCCATAGTTCAACCTGTTCACCGTCGGACGTTCAACGACCCGTGACTCCCGCCTTAAAGGGAGGGCACTCAAGAAGGGCCGTCGATTCCTCGACACCGAACGCCAAGTTCCCCAACACCTTTCGACGATCCGTGGCTCCCGCCTGAAAGGGAGGCACTCAAGAAGGATCGGTCGACGCATCGTCGGAGAACTTTACTCCACCAGGTACTTTGGGGGGGTAAAAACCTTAATAGGAGGAAGTGAGACTGTTGAACATATGGACTGGGCTTGTGTTATATATCTTTTATTTACAGGTTGCCCAGGTGGGGGGATCTCCACACAGAACTGTGCCTCTTGGTAGGGGTCAGCATTCTGCCTATTGTTTCCACCATCTTACGTTCCTGCCTATCTCTATTGCTGGTTTCCTCGTTATTAATCTGTGTGACATTTTAACCGTACCGTTGATGCACTTTAATGAGATTTGATAACATTAGTGGTACCACTTTAGAATTGTATATATTTATCATTATTGACTTCCGAGTACAAAGTGCGCTATTGTGATCGTGTACATACCTTTGAATATTAATTATATAAAGACTGTGTTTTCAGTAATACAGTGTGTGGACATTCCTTTGTGGGGGTTCGGGGACTACACTGTACTTAAGAACCAGCCCGCATCACCTCCTGAGAAGCTAGGCCTTGATTGCTCGACCACATACCAATAATAGAGAATCTTGGCTGGGGTCCTCTGTGCCTCTCCTCTACCATATAGAGAGCGGAAGTACAGACACCCCCTACCAGTCTTTACACTTGGCATCATGAATTCACTTAAAATATCTCTCGAGATGCACAATATCATTTCAAAGAGATTTAACTCAAGTTCTCCGGCAGAGTCGGAACCCCAAAAAGGCCATAGTTCTTATTGAATACTGTAGCAGAAGAGTGTTTTGAATATTAGCCTTTTATTAGCCTTAGTTTTGGTTTTCCTGGGGATAAAACATGAGCAGATATGGGACCAAAGCTGCACAGACAATGTGCTCCTTAAAAAAGGCAGTGCCCGTTATGCCCTCAATGATGGTTCCGGAACCTTGGACCTTTGCATGTAGTCATTAAAATATGGACTTTCATGGAGGATTCTGACTGTGGTTTACTGGACAGGTACCATCACTTCTGAAATGACATCCTGTTGAAGCGCTCAACCTCAAAGGATGTCTGATCTGTGAACATCATGTCTTTAAAGTCCTAAGTTGATGGCCTTTCTGAACATTATGAATCATAGGTGACAGCCTAGAATTCAACAGAAACACACCATTAGTGCAATGTGCATACAAAACCAATACATGACAACACTGCACAACACAAAAGTCTGGTGTGTCTGCCCTCAGGGAGCAGCCCCATCGCCCAGGTAACATTTGTTCGGAGGGTGATACCATAGAAGTCAGGTCCAGCCAGCTTTTTCCCATTAGAAAATCAATAATTCAAGTCCCAGAATGCATAGTAAAAACCCAGATTGGATAAGACTGGAATGGAATGGATCAGGTGGCAAGCAGAGTACAGGAGGTGCACTGTAGAAATACTGCACATTACACAGCACAACTGCCACATAACACCCCCCCAGCTCAGGGCGGCTGTCACTCTGACACATGCATTCTGCCATTTCCAACAGAGTGCTCCTCGAGCATGGTTTACCCCTCTTTCTGTAACTTTGATCCCGTGATCAGAGGACAGCAGAGATTACAGCAGAGACACTGTTCACTCGTCATCATCTTTAATCAAGGAGTCAATGATCTCGGAAGGGGGTTTAACAGTTCAGAAATAAGGAATGTACGGGAATGCTACTGTTCAGCAGCACACACAGCAGGCTGTTGGCATGTATGGGTACCCTCCGCTCCCGCTCCCAGTACAATGCCCCTCAGTTGCAGTATGCAATACAACTTGTACTCATTTGCGTGATTACATCTGCTCTGTTTTGTTAGCTTTTACACGGCTGTGGTAGTAAATAGCAGACCAAATGCGGGACTTCCTGAGGTTTCCAAGCCATTTCTGGGTTTTGCTAATGGAATTCCCAGCAACACAAAACTCCCTTAAGTTAGCAGCACTCACGTCTAGGATGAGGATTTCAGGCATTCAAGATACAGAAGGCACAGCAAATAAAGTGGCTCGCGAGTTGCAATGCACACAAAATACCTGCATTGGCATCTTCAAAAAGAACAGGAGAAGAAGGTGTACACAATGCAGGTCACAGTAAGTTCTTTCATTTTTTCATAAATGCAACCATCCGGGCCTATTGCTTTTCCATCCGGGGTAAACAGAAAATGCCCAGGTGAAAAGGTGCAAACACCTTGTAAGATTCCAGAGGAGGTGTATAGGACACTCTACATTTAAAACAGAAATCATTTGTAAATTCTGAAGAGATAACTAAAAAACCGTTGGCTATCAAGGGGCTCCAAACCTGTGCACCTTGATCCAAGAACAAATTATTTTAAACGATGAAGCATAATTGCACAGGGTGGTTCATATCCCCTCAGCCATCCAGCTGTAGGGCTACTGGCTGCCCCAAGAATACATAATCTTCAACCCAATGTTTCTTATAACTTTTCAAATTCAGTTAATTATTAGTATTTTGTTTGTAAAATTCAGAGGTTTGATGTGCTAAGTAAGTGGGAACTTAATTGCCATGATCCAAACCCCAGCCAAATTATCCAATGCTGCAAAATGTAGGTATTGTTTTTTTTTTTACCTCTCTGCCTGTCCAAATAGAGCTCAATCTAAAAAGGCAATGCTTGAGGTGAGATTCAAGCCCATTTCTAAATGCTGCCCTCTCTTGTGAGGCGAGCATCTGACCAAATAGATCACCTTGAAGCCTGTACATCACCATGCTCTTAGTGTGGACAAAACCTTGCACATGGGGATCACGGTTATTGTCCAGTGCCACAAGGCAGAGATGGTGAGAGCTGTGACTAGTTTCTCTGCAGGCATGTCAGTGATGAAACAAACGAAATAAGACAAAAAGAGGACCCTCACAGACAGAACGGGTGTCATATCAGTGCAAAGGGTGCATCATGTCTCGCCCAAAACTTTAAATGTCAATGACACTGTAAACCATTGTATCACTGTGTTATTGTTTTATTTCATTTTCTCTGATCTTATTCGCTTTATTGCTTTCTTCCGGGCAATTTAATGATCTTTTTTTTAATATATTTTATTATCTTTTACTGATTCTTTATGTTTTCATTCTTTTCGAATCCTTTGTTTCACCTGCCAGCTCATGCTCTCCCCATAACCCTTTAGTTCTTTGATCCAGGTTCTTTTTGCTGCATTTATCACTGTGATCAGCTATTTTTACATGTTATGCTGGGACAACAGTGACTATGAAAGCTGTCTTATGTCTTAACTATACCTCTCCTTTGGGCTCTTGGGGAGTTTGGGACTTTACTCGGTTGCGAACATATGACAAGCTGCATGCACAAGTCATATCTCATTCTGCACCCAGGGCTATCACCAAATATATCTGGACATAGAGATAAACATTGAACCATGGCCCTTCTTTACCACAAAAATAACACATACATTAAAACTTTAAGAGCTAAAAAGAGAAAGCTTCATGAATTATGCAGTGTGAGGAGCTGAACGGTTCCCGAATCCTAAGGGAGGAACTGCACAAATTTAACTGTGGAGGTGAATCACCTCTATGAGGCCAACATGAGATTTCTCACAGAGGGTGGAACCACCCTGGGCAGTGATGCTCTATTTATATCAAACAAGGTGCTAGGCCTTGTCGTCCTGTTAGTGTCAAAAAGTCCAGTGTAATCATTCATTGAGAAAACCTGTATTTCATTCAGTCCCATTTTAGTTTCATTTCTACATAAATAATTCATTTACTTTCCATGGGTTTATTCTCTGGCATGGATAGACACAAAGACATTCATCACAACAACCACAAATACCAATCCAGACATGTCCTTTTTGGACTTTTAATCATCTAAATGTTAATCTGACAACCATATTTCTGAATCTTATTTGTGGTTGTTCGAAGGTGTTTTTCTTTATCTGTCTAGTCCAGAGGATACATCAATGTAAATTAGAAAATTCGCAATGCAGAAATCAACCAGAAAATGATACAAATTATATATGTGTATGGTTTACATGATAACGATTGGATGAACTAGACTTTGTAATTAAATTACGGCAGATTATGTTCAAATCTTATACTGGACAATGTCCATTATTGTTATTAAGTTAATACAAAATATGATTGTGTGCTCCTTTGAGAAAGAGGGGATGTAGAACTTTGTTTTATATAATTGTGTCTGTAATCACTTTTTTTGAAAACTATGGCTTGTCCCATTGACCCACTGTATATTCAATCAGTTTATGTCAAAGCAAAGAAACAATGCATTAAGGTGTGCTAAATCTGCAATGCAAGTGTAACAACCGCATAGTGATTAATAACTAGGTATGGTATAGCACACACACAACTGGAGGCTCTGGTGTCATTCTGCACAGAATGAGTGGTCCAGCTGTGATTCACCAGTGCTAAAGAGGCAATACACATCGTTGCCCCTAGGCCAACTGTTTCCTTTGCATGCAAATTATGCATAGCACACCTTTGATGTCACTGGCACTATTCACAGTTGGGAAATACACAAGATTTAAAAGACACAGTGCAAGGGGATCATTGGGAGTCCTAGCAGTTTGCAGAGACACGACTAAGTGGAATTTACTCTGTGCCCTGGTGAATCACTCATTCTACAGAATGATATATTTAGAATTGCCCTACAGCACGTGCTGATGTATTTGTTACTCAAACATGTGTAATTAGTTATGAATGACTAATGGTTGTTACATCTTTATTTAATGAGTTATTCGTTAGTAAACAGTTTTATTTCTCACTTTTGTTGCATAGTAATGATACATTGACCAATGTATTTTTATTGAACCTTATTGTAATGTGGAGGACTTGTGATGACCAGAAAACATCTTGTGTTGTGTTAGGGTCTGGTTTTTTAGCACATCATTCACGTTTTGCATGGCACTTTTCCCTGTCAGTGGGACATAGTTATTTTTAGTTGGTTTCATTTTATTGAAGTTTCACTGAGAGGCAGTGTTGCTGTTTTCACAGTCTTGAGAGAGCAAAACAAGTTCTGATAGATGGCAGAGCATGCTAAAGCTTTGGGCCTTCCAAAATTAGAGTTTGTTAGTGTGGTGCACGTTTCTTAATTTCAGCTCCATGCCAGGGAGTTGGCTACCCATAGACCTTCCCCATCTCCTACTTGCCCTTGGTGGTCCGTCAAGATGATACAGTGGAATCTGGGAAATACCTGAACGGTTCGGCCTGTTGTTATTGAGGTTCAAGGGGCCTGTGGAAAACTGGAATAAACAAAGTGTATATGGTTGGTGGGCCGTACAGTCAGCACAGATAATAAAAGGCCTTTCCCAGGTGACAACCTACCTGTGATTTGTACATGTCATGTATGAGTAGCTGTGTGATGCCAGATCAATGCTCTGGCATGAAATCTGTTCCCCTGGTATTCTGGAAGCATTATGTAGTCTTCGTCTCTGGTGTTGATGAGGTGTGCAGTCCTACCCCACGTCCAAGACTCTCAGTTATGTGCAGGATGCTGTGTTGGTAACACAGAATACACTGCAGGGTATCTTAGATGTTGTTTAACTAGGCAGGAAGGGTCAATGTCTCTCAGAAAAATAAAGACAATTTTAGACATTTAAAATATTCCCTAGGTTGGTAATTAGTTGGTATGAACTCTTTATAATGCTTATGTTATTATGTTAATTTTGTTCTTTCTGGTTAATGTGAGACATTGTTACTTTGCTGATTTATGTGTTCTATGTGGAATTTAATAAATTGTTTAAAAAATATTCCCCAGGCAGCAGAGGGTGCTGAGTAGTCATTCTAGTACATCCTTTTATAGCCCTCATCCCCTCCCCCTCTGCTCCCAGCCACTAGACTAACTGTAATAATTCTAGAATCCACTCACCCCACTGCCGCTAGCTTTCATTTTCATGATCAGAGAACCTGAAATTCACTTTTTTGTGAGATAGCATCAGAACCAGGGACACAGAGGCAAACAATTTCCAATTAAACCGATTGTATCTAAACCTTCCTCATACATTTAAATTGTGTATGTAGTGAAATACTGTCTGGATTTTAATTTTGATGACTTAAGATGGCCAGCCCTATGCTTAACATAACATACGGCAGGGTTGTAGGCGATTTGACTGGGATAGGGGACGAGCGCTGAAGGATCAGGGTAGTAATTTAGGATTCAGACTATGATGTCCATGATTTTGGTCATAGTGATTGATGTGTGTGGTTGTGAAGTTTAGAGCATTCACAACTACTACAACCTGCTGAGACGCCCAATGATTCACTTACTACATATCTCAGCCTGTATTTTTCCATATTGTGAAATGCACCGGTGGCACCAATGGCAGTGTGTACATAGTTATACATGAACCAATGCCATAACATCTGTGCAAAGACTGCTGGTGAACTTTGCATCAGTAGTAATTTAGCTCTTTTAATATCTTTTTTTTTCTTTAACATGGGGGGATCTAAGCTTTTATTCAATTTGTTAAATTTATAATATTTTTTTCAAAGCCAATAGCAAAAAGGCATTATATTACTACAGTTTGAAAGACATGCTATCAATCGGGCACCAATGTACTCACTTATAAGATCTTTACATAACACACATTAACAGACACAGTGAAAAGTTATCATTCATAGCAGACAAAACCAGCTAGCATTTCCTCTCATAGTCCAGATTGCACATTTGTGTGTGATATATGGCATTTATAACACACCTATACACGGGTGTCAAGTGTTTCAAGGTGCAACGAGTAAAGGGAGGGGTAAGAGAGGGAAGACTAAGACAACGATCTTTCTAGGCAAGGTGACTTTGAGATTGCACAAGTGCAGGGGGGAGTGCAGGTGTTAAGGGGGAGAGGGCAGTGCAGTACATAGGACTAACAGCAGTAAATAAATGAAATAAATAACAATAATAATAGGTTAAAAGTGCAGCCAGGTAGTGGCAAGTGCAGGGGTAAGTGAAGACATCGACAGGCCGATTCATGGAATAATTAGCGCGGCGCAAGTGGGCAAAAACGTGCGAATCGCAGTGGAATAGCGAAAATCGCAGTGCAATTGCGAAAATCGCACGAAAAGCAGCGCACGTCGATTCATGGAAGGCCGTGCGCGAGAAAACCAGCGGATGTGCGATAAAAAAGTGCGCGGCGCACGTTGGCGCACAGGCCATCTAACAGCGTGCGCCAGGTCACAGCGAAAATCGCACAGGCCACAGCGAAATTCGCACATAGCGCGGCGCACGCAACAAAAGTAGGCGGAACACGGGCGTAACACTCGGAATGGGGAACAACTTGCCAAAACGTGGGCGTCACAGGGGAAGTACAGGGCACAAGTGCGCGGAACGCCCACACGCTCGCCTACAACACGTATTCATGGAATAGAATAGTGCAAAAAAGCGCACGCTCAAACCAGCGCACAGGCACAAACACGACCGCCACAAGAAAGCAGGCGGTAGCGTCTCTGCGGCTGTAAGAAATGTGCGCCAAAAGGTGCGCCAACAAATAGCACCTATATACTGCCATGATGAATGTCCCATACTGTGGCCCTCCAGGAAAAATGACGTGCAAAGGGGTACCCACAAACACGGACACCCGCTGACTAAAAATACGTGTGCGTGTATACCGGGGTGCGCGGGAAGTCTAACACGCGATTTCAGCAGGGTACGTGCATCACAGGGGTTCGCGTGAAGTTATTCACGCGATCGGGCCTGGGGCAGCGGGCTACGTGTATTACAGGGGTTCGCGTGAAGTTCCTCACGCGATCGGGCCTGGGGGAGCGGGCTACGTGTATTTCAGGGGTTCGCGTGAAGTTTCACACGCGATCGGGTCTGGGGGAGCGGGCTACGTGTATTTCAGGGGTGCGCGTGAAGTTCCACACGCGAATAGCCTGGGCGCGTGTATTTCAGGGGTGCGCGGGAAGTTCCACACGCGAATAGCCTGGGGGCGCGTGTATTCCAGGGGTGCGAGTGAAGTTCCACACGCGAATAGCCTGGGCGCGTGTATTTCAGGGGTGTGCGGGAAGTTCCACACGCGAATAGCCTGGGCGCGTGCATTTCAGGGGTGCGCGGGAAGTTCCACATGCGAATAGCCTGGGCGCGTGTATTTCAGGGGTGCGCGGGAAGTTCCACACGCGAATAGCCTGGGCGCGTGTAATTCAGGGGTGCGCGGGAAATTCCACACGCGAATAGCCTGGGCGCGTGTATTTCAGGGGTGCGCGGGAAGTTCCACACGCGAATAGCCTGGGCGCGTGTATTTCAGGGGTGCGCGGGAAGTTCCACACGCGAATAGCCAGGGCGCGTGTATTTCAGGGGTGCGCGGGAAGTTCCACACGCGAATAGCCTGGGGGCGCGTGTATTTCAGGGGTGCGCGGGAAGTCCCACACGCGAATAGCCTGGGCGCGTGTATTTCAGGGGTGCGCGGGAAGTTCCACATGTGATTTGACAGTGTGGGTCCTCCCAGGTGTACCCTGTACACCCTCCACGGCCCCTGCAGGCAGCCCACACCACAGGGGACTACCCTGCATCCCTGGTCATGTCCCGCAGGCAGCCCACCCACCATGGGCATGCCCCCCAGCAAAGGCACATGTCTCCTTGAACTAATGAACACCAACTCATGTCCCCTTGCACCCCCACCCCCCAGCAGTGCAGGGGCAGCCTCCACCAGGCCCCCACTCATGTCACCCACCACCCCCACCCCCCAGCCACCAGGGGCACCCTCCACCAGGCCCCCACTCATGTCTCCCACCACCCCCACCCCCCAGCCACCAGGGGCACCCTCCACCAGGCCCCCACTCATGTCTCCCACCACCCCCACACCCCAGCCACCAGGGGCACCCTCCACCAGGCCCCCACTCATGTCACCCACCACCCCCACCCCCCAGCCACCAGGGGCACCCTCCACCAGGCCCCCACTCATGTCTCCCACCACCCCCACCCCCCAGCACTGTGGGGCACCTGCCAGCAGGCCACCACCCATGTCCAACTCATGTCTCCCACCACCCCCACCCCCCAGCCACCAGGGGCACCCTCCACCAGGCCCCCACTCATGTCACCCACCACCCCCACCCCCCAGCCACCAGGGGCACCTTCCACCAGGCCCCCACTCATGTCTCCCACCACCCCCACCCCCCAGCCACCAGGGGCACCCTCCACCAGGCCCCCACTCATGTCACCCACCACCCCCACCCCCCAGCCACCAGGGGCACCCTCCACCAGGCCCCCACTCATGTCTCCCACCACCCCCACCCCCCAGCCACCAGGGGCACCCTCCACCAGGCCCCCACTCATGTCTCCCACCACCCCCACACCCCAGCCACCAGGGGCACCCTCCACGAGGCCCCCACTCATGTCTCCCACCACCCCCACCCCCCAGCCACCAGGGGCACCCTCCACCAGGCCCCCACTCATGTCTCCCACCACCCCCACCCCCCCAGCACTGTGGGGCACATGCCAGCAGGCCCCCACCCATGTCCAATCCATGCCCCCCTGCACCTGGGTCCCAACATTCCCCAATCATGTCCGTAATGCCCATCCTCCCCTGCCAAAAGGCCCAATCAACTATCACACCCACCCACATATCAAAGGCAATTACATGTTACACCCCCAATTTAAATAATGCAATTGAACACATGTCTGTCACACACAATGGCTGCAAGTGAATGACAAAACACCCAACATGACATGCCTGAAAGCAATGAGATGATACGACACATTGAAGAATAAAATAAAATAATGTATTGAAGAGCAAGTAGAATGGAAATGAAATAAGAAAAAACACAAAGCAAATCAAACAAAACAAGATGAATGTCCAGGAAAATAATCTGAAAAATAAAAATAAGCCAACGAAGAACCATGAAGAAGATCATCCTGGGTCCATGAGCCCAACCAAATTAAACCTAACTATGACTACTAACTAAAAACTGAACTATATACAAAAAAGTGGTGCATTGTCCAATCGCTACCAAAAAAAATCAAAAAAACAAAGGAAACCTAACCCTAACTATACAACTATATACAAAGGCACCAGGCTATTCGGACGGCTCACTGGTTGTTGTCATGGGCCAGGGCATCATCGAACTCCTGGTCAATGGCTTGGAGGCGGGCATGTTCCCTGGCCCCGAGGTCCCGCAGGGATAACGCAGTGTCAAGCTCAAACTCCCTGCGAAGACCCTCGAGGCACTCAGCCCGCCTCAGCGCCCTCCGCATGGAGTCCTCCGCCCTGACCATCGTGAGCCGTTCCTCCTCTGCCCGCTGCCGCTCCGCACCTATCCGCTGGCACAACCGCTCCCACACGGAAGCCACTCCCATTCCAGGGTTCTCCTGCCCTCCGGCCGATGCCTGCACCCCTGATGTTGATGGCCCCGAGCCATGATGCCTCCCACGTTGAGCCTGCTGCTGCCTCCGACGCAACTGCCTGTGCCAGCACGACGGCATCCAGGCTGATGGAAACCACCGACGCCGTCGTGCACGTGCCCTGCCCGATGATGCCATCACATCCTCCATCTGCTGGGGTCCAGTTGCTCTGGTGTCCACCCCTGCTGGATCACTGACTCCCGACTGTGGCAGGGATGGGATCCCCACCGAGCTGGCTGCATTGGTCGGGGCAGGTCCACAGGGGGCCCTGGTGGCATCTGGGCTGGAAGACGGCAAGGAGAACGACTGGTGGATAGCCTGCACAGAGGAGGAGAGGGCCGCCACATTGGCCAACACATGCAGGAAACCCCCGAACATGGCCGATCCCAATTGGGCCACGTCGGCACGGTGCACTTCGTGATGCCGTGCGTGCTCCTCCCGGGAAGCACGCACGGCATCACGAATCACAGCCGTGCGCATCGCGACCCCAATCAGGACCTTCTCCGCACGGCCAGGGGTTCCCACGTCCGCAGGTGGAGGGGAGTCAGGTGACATGGACATCCCCTCTACCTGCGGACAGGCCTGGGACGGGGCATCCCTGCTGGTGCATGGTGGTGCACTCACAGGGTCAGGGACAGCGCTTGTGCTGCCTCCTGCCCCTGGCCCTGGACTGCACCACTTGCACCAGCAGGGATGCCCCCACCAGGCCCCATGTGTGCCCCAGTGGCGGCCTCCTCCTCCTCTGTGCAAACCACCAACCTGGATGGCTCCTCACCGTCTCCCACCGTAGCAGGCCCCTGTGGGGGCTCACCCACCCCTTCCGCTGCAGCCGTGGGGGCATCCCCGCCGCCTTGCTCCACAGCGCCGTCTCCGCCCTCCTCTTCACTAGCCGCTGCGTAGAGGGAGACAAAGAACACAAGCATCAGGGCACTGTACAATGGTCCCCTAGACAGGAAGCAATAGCAGATGAGCACCACTGTCAAAGTACACTTCCATCATGTCCCTCCACAACACATGGGTCAGTCCAGGCAAAACACACACAGTAACAGGCATGGTGCATGCCATGGACATTTCCATGCATGTCCAATGGACTCTTGGAACATTCAATGATATGTAACTCACATGCATCATGGCTCATGCCTATCACATGCACACACTTCACCTCAGTCACATCCATCTGGCCCCAAACACACCAAACACAGCGGATACAAGGGTAATTTGGCTGCTTTACTGAATCTGTGCATTGTCACACACATGTGTCATGCATCCATGGCATGCACAAGTCACAGACACGCAGGTCAGGCACACAGACATGGCTACCATATATGTACCTGGCATCAGCACCCATCCCTCACCCCCACCCATGTCCAGGTACAGAGACTGGCATGCTCTCATGTTCTAAATCTGCATAGGGCTCCCCATGCGGCATTTCAACACATGCAACAACCATGTGGGTCACACATCACTGGTCGCACATGCATTACCATGATGTCCCTGCACACATACATGCATACATGGCCTATGGCACACATACAGGCAAGTATCATAGAACCAGCACACCGCAACATGCCCTGTCTCACACAGTAATGCATGGACACTTACCGCTCAACTCCAGACGGGCCTCCCTCTCAAGGATCTGGGCGTGGAGCGCTGGGCGTACGCGTTCCAGGACCCTCATCTGGATGGAACTCATGCGGCCCCGGCCCCCCTCCACGAGGCGCCGGGCCTTCACAAGGGTCCTGGACCTCAAGTCCTCCCAGCGCTTCTTGATCTTCAGGACGTCGCGGGTTGCCACCCCCTCCGCGTTGATGGCAACCACACAGTCGGCCCAGATCCTCTGCCGTCCTTCCTTGCTGGCGCGGGACGATCCAAAGAGGCATCATACTGCCCCAGGACATGCTCCACCAGGACACCAACTTCGGTGACAGTGAAGCTGGTGCCCCTCTGCCCCTCTGGCCTGGGGTTGCCACTGGTGCCAGATGTGGAAGTGCCCGACATGGCAACCCCAGAGGCAGGTGTGGGTGGGCAACTGGGTCCTGGGGCTGGGCTGTGGAGCGATGTAATCCCAGTCGGGAGTCTTCAGTTCCAGCCGGGGTGGACACAGCAACTGGACCCCTGCAGATGGCTGATGTGCAGGCACCAAATGGCAGGGCACGGTGGCAGCAGGCAGACAGGCAGGCAGCAGCAGATGGCACGTGGGAGGCTGCTCGGGGCACGGGGGGCAGTAACTCGGCCTTCTGGGCAGGAGCGTGGTCTTCCGTGTGTTTTCGCGTGGCCAGCTTGATACAGAGTGATTTGGCACGTGAAAATCCTGCACGTCAGCGTGAAATCCGAGGAAAGGCCCTTAGCGCGTAAGCGCGTCAGCACGCATACGCGATTCTATTGGACCAGAGTCCCTCAGTGCGTAAGCGCGTCTGTGACGTGACCCGCACGGGTGTTCCCCACTCAGCACGTGATGACGGGGCACACGTGGAGATACTGCACGTCAGAGTGTCATCGCGTGTAATTGGACAAAAGTGCGCGTACACGCGATTGGCCTATGTACGTGTATTTAATGGGTGCGCGGGCACTTACACACGCAAGTACGTCAGCGAACCTGTATCCCGTGGTGCGTGTGAATTTCCACACTCTATTGGACTGGGAACTGGATTCCAGGGGTGCGCGGGTCACACGCTGTATCCCGTGGTGCGTGTGAATTTCCACACGCTATTGGACTGGGAACTGGATTCCAGGGGTGCGCGGGTCACACGCTGTATCCCGTGGTGCGTGTGAATTTCCACACGCTATTGGACTGGGAACTGGATTCCAGGGGTGCGCGGGTCACACGCTGTATCCCGTGGTGCGTGTGAATTTCCACATGCTATTGGACTGGGAACTGGATTCCAGGGGTGCGCGGGTCACACGCTCGCCTAGAACACGCGCAAAGCATACATTTGCGGACTTTAACAATAACAAGCTCAGACGCCAGGATGAACATACCGTTCCTAGCAGCAGTGGCAGTGGGCTACCAAAGGAGGAGGAGGAGGATAGTCAGGGCCAGAATATTCACCCCCAGAACCAGCCTTTTCGGGATGCCTGATGACCAGGTGTATGGGAGGTACAGGTTTCCACCACACATTATACTGGACCTGGTGAGTGAGTGGGAGGATGACCTCACATCACCCACCCTGTGCTCCCAAGCACTCAGCCCCCTGGAGAAGGTCCTCAATGTACTGCACTTCTTAGCCACTGGATCATTTCAGCGGACAAGTGCCATAGTGGGTGGGGTGTCACAGGCCACCCAGTCACGCTGCCTACACCAGGTCTTGAACATCATCACTGCACGGCCATCAGTCCGCAGGCACATATACCTGCCCAGAACACCTGCAGAAAGGCATGCTGCCGCCCTGGATTTTTACGCTGTGGCACGATTCCGCAAAGTGCTAGGTGCCATCGACTGCACCCATGTGGCTCTACGTCCCCCCAGGGCATCTGAGCACATCTATAGGAACCGCAATCACTGGCATTCCATCAACGTGCAGGTAGCATGTAATGCCAAGGGAATCATCACCTCAGTATATGCCAACTATCCCGGCTCTACCCACGACAGCTTCATTTACCGAATGTCCACCCTAAGCCGGGACCTAGAAGCTGGGCGGCATGGCGATACATGGCTGCTTGGTGAGTATGTATGCCACTGCACATGCATGCATGTTGGATACTGAGCAAGGTCACAACCCCACCAATGATACCAATCACCACCTCCACAGGGGACAGTGCCTACCCTCTCAGCCCCCACATGATGACGCCAATTCAGAACCCCACCACGCCACCCCAGGTAAGATATAACACAGCCCACATTACAACCAGGGGCATAGTGGAGCGCACATTCGGAGTGCTAAAGTCACGCTTTCGCTCCCTTGACCGTTCTGGCGGGCAGCTGTTATACGCTCCCCCAGTAGTGTGCAGGATCATAGTGGCAGCATGTGTCCTGCACAACGTTGCAACACGCCGGGGCCTGGCCGTGGACATGGTGGTGGCCCCACATCCCCAACCACATGCACAGCCGCTGCGCATGGGAGGGGAAAGGGCACGGGGGGAGGCAGCCCGTACACAGCTAGTGGCTAATTACTTCACATAGAAATCACACCCCTGTGGAGTGCACACTGGCCTGGCACATTCCATCTGACAATCAATGATGACTCAACCTGACACTGATCCTGAATGTCTGGAGAATGAACCGTCAAAACCATATCAGCCTGAGATTGTTCACCTGGAAGTGTCACAATGTGTGCATCCCTACCCACACAGACACCACCAATGCAGTTTTGTGAAGTTACACATTGAAGCAGCTAAAATGAATACCCACTTGCAAAATGCAACAAGAGGACAGTGCCATGTCAGCCAACCCAACCCCAGCACCGCCACACGACACACCGTGCCATGTCATGCTAATTGCAGGTAAACAAAGTAATCCCCACAACATGACATCAGTCTCACTATGTACAGTGGCACTATTAGAAACCTGCAACACCTGAAATGCTCACAGCAATGCCGGAACAACAACATACTTGAGCACGTAGTAACATTAACATGACATCACAAATGTTACATATTAGTAGTCTCACCACCTGGAAATGCCTGCACTCCCACCACTACCAACTGTGCAGTGTTGTCGCCATGTAGAGTTGTAGGTGCACTGCTGCCAACATGGACCCCATCTCCAGACTAGAGGTCCTTGTGTGGACATGAGGAAGGGACCTGCAAATTGGGAGGTAGACACAGAAGAAGAGTTACACATCAATGCAACATGCAGTGTACAACACAACAGCAATATGCACTAGGAATGTATACACAGTATTGACTACAGACTGCCCACACAGCTCATGGGAGTCCAACGTCACTGTGTAATTCACTGTCACTTGGGCACACCCTTTACAAGCCCATGGAAACGGGAAGCAGGAGGGGTGTGTGTGACTCAAACCCAAGCATCTGAACCAAATACATTACAAGCCTGCATGTGCCCAGCCACAATGCAGTGTATGCCCACAGGAACCACGGAAGCCAACAGATCGTCCCAAAAAAATTGGGAATAAAAGAAATAAAAATAAAAATAAAAATAAGAAACAATCAAAAATGGCCATTGATGGGCCCGGGGGGGTTGGGGAGGCCACCCAGGAGGTCCGAGGACAGGATGCACACCAGAACCCACCTGCGTGGATCCTGGGAAGATAAAACACCTCCATGGGCTCATGGCCCACACGGCTACCCTATTGTGGGAGTATCACTGCTGTCGCTATTATCACCCTGTGCAGCTGCATCCGGAGGTGGTTGCACTATGGGAGGCAGCCCACGCAAGGCCCTAGTCTGCTCCTCCATGGCTGCAAGCATGCGGGTGTGGTAGGTCTGGTTCTGGAGGATGAGTGTGCGGAGGTCCCCATGCAACAACTCACGGGATGCCCGGACCTCCGCCCTCGTTGCCTGCATCTCAGCTGAGAGCGTATGGGTGAGACGCTCCAGCTGCTGTTCTGTCCTTTGGTGTGTTGAAGCCTCAAGCTCAACAAGAGTCGTCCTGAGGTGAAGGAGCTCCTGCCTCAGGGCTTCCCTGTGGCCCTGGGACTCAATGGAGATGGCCTCCTGCAGAGTCGCCAGTGCCGCCCGCCTGTCCCTGTTGGACCCCAACATGTCCTCCCTGTGTGACTGGCAGATGGAGTCGGTTGCCTGCTCTAGTCGCTCCATCAGCCTTTCTTGGGGGACAATGGAAGTGGCCACCCTATCCATGGCCTGAGCCATCATCTCGGATGATGCAGCCTGTTGGGTTGCCATACCGTAAATGGATTGCTCCCATGCGGTATTGCCGGGTGGCGTACGGCCACCACGTCGGCGGGCACCACACCTGTCTGGGGCAAGGCGAACTGCGCCTTGCTGTGCCGGCACTGCCTGAGGCTGCAGGACTGCATTCCCCCTCTGATCTGCTGGCCCAGGAACAGGATCAGATGTCGCGGAGTGTGACCCTGCATCCGTAACCACCGAAGGCGTAGCTGCCAACACTGACATCCCCATGGAGGGTTCTGACCCTGGTGCAGGTGGGTGAGACAGAACAGAATCCCTCCCTGGAACACTCACCTGCGACGGCACGTAGGTCTCATCCGAATCAACACCTGAGTACAGCTCGGGGGAGGTGCAGCCAGAGACACCCCTTGAGAGCACGACCTGCAGCACTTGTGGGTTCTCCCCCACCACCACACCACGTCCCTCACTGGTGGTTGGTCGGCCCTCGGACCCCTCCTGGGTCTGCACCATCTCCACAACCCGAGCAGTATCAGGTGCGTCTTCCCCTGCAAAGACATGAAAACAAAGAAATGGAAACAGGCATTAGCACCATGGCACACATTGAGGGCTGAGAAGCAAGAGAACCAGTACTTGATTGACACATGTCCCACATGACTGAAACCCTCCCATGCATGCACCCTCACTGCGTATGAAGTCCAGGCAAATGGCACACACTGATGACACCAAGATGGAAGATGAACACATTTTCTGCATGCTGCCTGGCAGTGGCATCACACATTGGCCTGTGATTGGCAGGTGAAACACACATGCCATCACACAGATGGAATGTACCATTGCTATTGAGTGAAGATGGAGAGGAGGGCAGCACCTATTCATTCAGTCCAGTTCCCGCATGTAATAGCTTTTCTAATTCTAACAGGTCAGATTTTTCACCTGGAGCTGCCAGTCTGAAATGGTCCAATTGCACAGGGACATGTGTGTACAAATGATATCCAGGTAACAAAGTCACTCCACTTTACCATACCCATGTCAGACATGTGACTAGTGGACAGCGACATGCCTAGTGAAAGTGGTGGAATGCAAACAAACTGACTGAATGAACAGTGAAAAAGAAGCAAATATGTTGTGGCAAGGTGACACTTCAAGGGCAACTGGCGTGCAGTTGGGCTAGATGTCTACTGTTGGCAGAAGGGATACTGCTATGGCCAAATGCAGCTGCGCAGGAAGGATTGCATGAAGCACATGGCTGACCCATACGACTCAGGCGCACACACTCTCACCTGGCACCCGAACAGAAGCCCTCACACACACACCATGCACATGGATGACACACACATGCATGTGCACTCACCGGACAATGCCTCGTAATCAGCCAGATCTCCCACGCCTTGGATCTGTTCCTCCGTGACGTAGGTCCCAGCGACTGACTCATGTGGAGTGAGTTCCATGTCTACTACTGGAGACCCACCTCCAGTCACTAGAGTTGCGGCATGACTTGAGGCCAGCTTACTCTTTGCCCTGCGCTTTAGGTCATTCCAGCGCTTATAGCAATCATTGGCTGTGCGCCTCACAATTCCAAGGGCACTTACGATGTACGCAACGGTCTGCCAGTGTGCCTGGCGTTGTGCAGGTGTGGTCTTGGATCCTGCAACAATGACCATCTCGTTGTCATTTCCGGACACATACTCGACAAGTGCATTCAGTTCGTCATCCGTGAAGCTGGGCTTCCTGGACGGGCCGGACTGTGTAGCCGTGTCTGGGGCATCAGCCTGTGCCGGACGAGCACTCTTCCTCTTCCGCTTGGAAGGTGGTGGTGATCCTGAGTGTCCTGCGCCGCTCTGGACACTAGGGGCAGGAGCCCTGGTGGACTCTGTATCAGGAGTGTGGGATTGCACACTCAGCATGGGAGTTGGTGCAGGCATTAGCTCTAGTGTGATGGTGTCAGGGGGAATGTCAGCAGCATGGACTAGGACCGACACTGTCCTGGCTGGGTGTGTGAGGGCTGGGGTGGATGGAGCCGCAGCTGCCCCTGCAGCCTCTCCGCCCTGCCTCCTTGGTGCAGCAGATGACCTTGCTGCCCCAGATCCACGTGGCATGATGGCATCAACGTGCACCAGCGCACGTGTCGTAGCCCTGCTGACCTGGAAGTCAGCCATGGAGTCAGCCAGGTCTGGTGCCACAATGGGCTGGTCCAACAAGGGCTGAGCATGGATGGTGTCAGCCACATCAGCCTCAATGGGAGGGGGGGGGGATTATGGGTGCCCGTGACTGGTCCTCCACACATGGGGGGACAGGCTCACCCTGCAAGTTACGACCACGTCCCCTACCGGATCCACCACGGCCACCACTTGTGGCTCTTCCACCTTTGCCACCCTTACGGAATCCTCGCCTCCCAGCCATGGCACTGATGTTAATGTGCGTATGGGAGTGGATGTAGACTATTGTCCTGGGCAATTGGGGGTCAAAGGGGTTGGGTACCAGATGGTAATTGTACCCTAGTGCTCTAGCAATGCTGAATGTAACCCCTGGGGAAAGATGACGGGTCACGCAACGCACAGGAGGCCCAAAAAAGGGAGATGACGTGCACGCAACCCCTCCTAGACCACGTGTGCAGAAAGAAAAACCTGCACTACGCTGTGGCACCCAGAAACACAAGAATGAACGTATGCGTGTCACACGCAGCCTAGAATGACCTCTGAAGGGGTAGGCTACACACGGGGCTAGCACAGATGTTAGATACGTGCGTGACTCACCGTCTGCCAGGTAAACGAGCGTGTAAAAGGAGCACGTTTGGTTGGCAACACCCCCGCCAAAAGAAGATTTGTCCGCTGTCTGAGGAGACAGGACAACAGTAGAAGGGAACACTGTTTGAGGGAACAGGCCAAGGTAAACCAGTAAAAGAGAAAAAAGAGAAAAAGCTGTCAGAGGTAACAGGGAATACGAACTAGAAACGCCGTGAAGTAAATCGCGTGTGAAACGACAAGAAGTACAGAATTCACCCACTCGCTCTCCACGAAAAGCACGTACAAGGAAAACGTGTTCTACACGTACCTTTTATACAGGCCCACACGTCCAGCGTCACTTACGCGGCGTGTACGCGCTAGGGCCATTTCCACCTATTACATGCTTTGTCACTTCTGCGTGTAGGGCCATTTCCACCAATCACACGCTTTGTCACTTCTGCGTGTAGGGCCATTTCCACCAATCACACGCGATTACACTCTGACGTGCAGTCTTTCCACGTGTGCTCTGTCATCACGTGCTGTGTGGGAAACACCTGTGCGGGTCACGTCACAGACGCGCTTACGCGCTGAGGGCCTTTCCTCAGTTTTCACGCTGACGTGCAGGATTTTCACGTGCAAAATCACTCCGTACCAAGCTGGCCACGCGTACGCACACGGAATACCACGCTCCTGCCCGGAAGGCCGAACTACTGCCCCCCAGAGCCCGAGCACGCTCCCACCTGCTGCTGCCTGACTGCCTGCTGCCCCATGCACTGCTGGGGGGTGGGGATGATAGGGGACATGAGTGGGGGCCTGGTGGAGGCTGCCCCTGGTGGCTGGGGGTTGGGGGTGATAGGGGACATGAGTGGGGGCCTGGTGGAGGCTGCCCCTGGTGGCTGGGGGGTGGGGGTGCAGGGGGACATGAGTGGGGGCCTGGTGGAGGGTGCCCCTGGTGGCTGGGGGGTGGGGGTGCAGGGGGACATGAGTGGGGGCCTGGTGGAGGGTGCCCCTGGTGGCTGGGGGGTGGGGGTGCAGGGGGACATGAGTGGGGGCCTGGTGGAGGGTGCCCCTGCACTGCTGGGGTGTGGGGGTGGTGGGAGACATGGGTGGGGGCCTGGTGGAGGCTGCCCCTGGTGACTGGGGGGGTGGGGGTGGTGGGAGACATGAGTGGGGGCCTGGTGGAGGGTGCCCCTGGTGACTGGGGGGGTGGGGGTGATAGGGGACATGAGTGGGGGCCTGGTGGGGGCTGCCCCTGCACTGCTGGGGGGTGGGGGTGGTGGGAGACATGAGTGGGGGCCTGGTGGAGGGTGCCCCTGGTGACTGGGGGGGTGGGGGTGATAGGGGACATGAGTGGGGGCCTGGTGGGGGCTGCCCCTGCACTGCTGGGGGGTGGGGGGGTGGGAGACATGAGCAGGTGTGCAGGGTAGTCCCCTGTTTTGTGGGCTGCCTGCAGGGGCCGTGGAGGGTGTACAGGGAACACCTGTGAGGACCCACCCAGCCTAATCGCGTGTGTAACTTCCCACGCACCCCTGTAATACACGTACCAAGCCAAATCGCGTGTGAGAATTCCCGCGCACCCCTGAAATACACGTACCCTGCTGAAATCGCGTGTAAAACTTCCCGCCCACCCCTGAAATGCATGCGCCCAGGCTATTCGCGTGTGGAACTTCCCGCGCACCCCTGAAATACACGCGCCCAGGCTATTCGCGTGTGGAACTTCCCGCGCACCCCTGAAATACACGCGCCCAGGCTATTCGCGTGTGGAACTTCCCGCGCACCCCTGAAATACACGCGCCCAGGCTATTCGCGTGTGGAACTTCCCGCGCACCCCTGAAATACACGCGCCCAGGCTATTCGCGTGTGGAACTTCCCGCGCACCCCTGAAATACACGCGCCCAGGCTATTCGCGAGTGGAACTTCCCGCGCACCCCTGGAATACACGTAGCACGCTGGGAGACATGAGTGGGGGCCTGGTGGAGGGTGCCCCTGCACTGCTGGGGGGTGGGGGTGGGGTGGTATACATGGGTGGGGGCCTGGTGGAGGATGCCCCTGGTGACTGGGGGGGTGGGGGTGGTGGGAGACATGGGTGGGGGCCTGGTGGAGGGTGCCCCTGGTGACTGGGGGGGTGGGGGTGGTGGGAGACATGAGTGGGGGCCTGGTGGAGGGTGCCCCTGGTGACTGGGGGGGTGGGGGTGGTGGGAGACATGGGTGGGGGCCTGGTGGAGGGTGCCCCTGGTGACTGGGGGGGTGGGGGTGGTGGGAGACATGAGTGGGGGCCTGGTGGAGGGTGCCCCTGGTGACTGGGGGGGTGGGGGTGATAGGGGACATGAGTGGGGGACTGGTGGGGGCTGCCCCTGCACTGCTGGGGGGTGGGGGTGGTGGGAGACATGAGTGGGGGCCTGGTGGAGGGTGCCCCTGGTGGCTGGGGGGTGGGGGTGCAGGGGGACATGAGCAGGTGTGCAGGGTAGTCCCCTGTTTTGTGGGCTGCCTGCAGGGGCCGTGGAGGGTGTACAGGGAACACCTGTGAGGACCCACCCAGCCTAATCGCGTGTGATAATTCCCACGCACCCCTGTAATACACGTACCCAGCAAAATGGCGTGTGATAATTCCCACGCAACCCTGTAATTCACGTACCCTGCCAAATCGCGTGTGATAATTCCCGC
Organism: Ambystoma mexicanum; assembly: GCF_040938575.1. Lineage (NCBI taxonomy): Eukaryota > Metazoa > Chordata > Amphibia > Caudata > Ambystomatidae > Ambystoma > Ambystoma mexicanum. The sequence continues at coordinate 285,091,371 of NC_090932.1, read as the reverse complement.
GTACCCCTGTATTAAACGTGCCCTGGCTAATCGCATGTAAGACTTCCCGCGTACCCCTGTAATACACGTTCCCTGGACAATCGCGTGTTGAACTTCCCGCGTACCCCTGTAATACACGTTCCCTGGACAATCGCGTGTTGAACTTCCCGCGTACCCCTGTAATACACGTTCCCTGGACTATCGCGTGTTGAACTTCCCGCGCACCCCTGAAATACACATACCCTGGCACCCTGGCTAATCGCGTGTATAACTTCACGCGTACCCCTGATATGCACGTTACCCGCTTTGCGTTCCTTGTTTGGCAGCCCTGTAAACTGGTCCAGGGTTAGCGCAGCCCTTTGCGATGATTTAGCGATTTTGATGGCTTTTCCTTGCGCGAGGGCGTTCTTGGGGGCGTTACTGGCGCTGCTGCAGGGTCGCTGCGATACTCTGCGCCACGGCTGGTTTGGGAGCCTAAAATCCATGAATACGCTGTGCGCGGAAATCGGTTTTAGCGCACGTGTCTGGCGCAGACAATCGCACGCGGACACTCTGCGCCAGCCGCTTGCGACACTTTTCTGCGAAATTCTATGAATTACCCTGCAAGTGTCAAGAGCTGGTGGGGACTGTAAATACACAGAAACAGCCCCCAAGTGCAGGGGTTGCCTGGGAGGCAGTGCAGGTTTGCAGCTGTTGGGGGAGGGGACCTGGGCCCGAGATCAGAGGGTAGCTAGGTGACCAGTGCAGTTTCAGTCAGGAGTTCAGAAGGGGAGAGGAGGAGAGACAGCAGAAGCAAAGAGGAATGTCTTGAGGTGCTTCTGGAAATGTAGATGGTTCTCCTCAAGTTTCAGGGTGGCAGGGAGGCTGTTCCAGAGGCAGGCCCTAGCCGAAGAAAGAGATCTACCACCAACTCAATGCTTGGAGAAACGACTGACCCTGAGGGAGTTGGAGGCAAATGAGCAAAGAGCTCGAGAAGGAAGATATTTAGGAAGAGAGAGTTGAAGGTATTGAGGCCACAGGCCCCAGAAGGCCTTGTGGACAATGCAGAAAGTTTTGAACTTAATCCTCGCCACCACTGGGAGCCAGTGCAGAGATTTCAGTCCTGGAGAGGTCCGATCCCTGTGCTTGAGGCCAAGGACAAGTCTTGCAGTCCTGCGTGTATGTGCAGTCCTCCCAGTGTATATGTCACAAAATAAATAATAACTCATTATTAAACTATTATTATACTTTGATTACATTTTAATGTAGTCATTAATATATAATGTGTCAACTGCATTATGAAGTGGTACTCATATGTCTAACATTTACTCTATTGCATAGTTGATATTGTGCTTTATATTTCCATCCTTTTTGGGGAACAAGTTCCAACCTGTCACATTAAAGTGAACAGCCCCACGTACAGTGTTCATTTGAGCTAGACCCCTGATTGACTGAGAAATTAGATGTGAGAACCATTCAAGGAAAGAGTGAGGGTGGGGTACTGCCAGTGGTAGGTCTGAGCTAACAGACCAGGTGTGAAGCAAAGATGGAATTGAAGGCCAGACAGACATATGCAGAATTCTGGATTGATAAATAATGGTGATATGGAGAGTTGCCTTTAGTCATGCCCATATTACGGAGCCTATGCCGTGGGCCCAATTCAGGCCATTCCCTGTATTCTGGGCATTGACCTACCACACACATGCATTTCTAGCTGGACTTCTGCAAGAGAGTGACAGTGGGCCTCATTACGAGTATACGAGTATGGAGGTAGCCATGCCGGGTCCCAGTACCGGGTTCCTTCAATGAGGAATAACCGGGTCATTCCGAATTTGGAGGACCCAGTAATTTATCCTTGAAGGAACCCATCCCCATTGCCATTTGAGCCCACATAGGGCTCAATGGGAATGGGGAGGGAGCTAATAACGGGACCGTTATTAATGGCCCGTTATTAGCTCCCTGGTCCCCTCGCGGGACCTGTTAAGGACGCCTGATTTTACCAGGCGTCCTTACCGGGTCCCGCAAAGGGAACCTCGTAGTAGGGTGCCCAGTAATGAAGGGTGCCGGTCCCGTACCGGCACCCTTCATTACGGGAGCGCCTGCCTCGTAATGAGGCCCACAGCAATCTAGATTTACAGCTCTGGAGATTGAATCAGAACTTGAGGACTTAGATGGAGAGGAGACTTAGGGAACAAATGACAGTGGGTAATCTTTCATGCTTAATCAACAAATAATCACAGACTATACATTGAATTATGTCACTGCATTGGGCCTTAAAGAGTTGTGTCAGGTCTAGAGAACTAATGGACTCAGCATGGAGCAAAGTACACCATGGAACCTAGGTGCAACCCTAGAACATTGTGCAAGGAGGTGGCGTTGGGAGCCAACCATCTTGAAATTGGATGTTTGGAGGGATAACGTGAATGCGTGCTGAGGAACGACTAGTTACAGAAGAAAAGTTATTGTATACATAGAAACCAAAAATTAAAAGAAGAGGATGAACTTAACTGTTGGTACCAAAAGCATTTTTAAACTGATAAAGTGCCATACAATCCTCCCGCATGAGCGTAAAGGAGACACAATGAGAAATGTTTGCATTGCCGAGATGAGTTGGTACAGTTTTTGCCACCTTTTTCTTTTAGATGGAGAGGACACATAGTGCCATGCTTGACCCAGGATTGTCTAAGTCTTCCCGAGAGAAAAAACGGGAAAGGGAGTGTAATTACACATGGGGGAGGTGGGTAGGGGTTCATTGCGCCGCACAGTTCAAACACAGTTATTTGTTCCCACAGAGCGAGAGTAAGCTAGTGTGAGCTTGCTGGGCTAGATGATGTAACAGCTCAGGCTGCAACTGTGGAGGCCCCCAGTCTATTGTTAGGTAGTTATGCGCATTTAACAGCACATCAAGAGTGGGGTATATGGTACATTAAATTACTGAATTCCACTACCACCATTCGGCTTCCTCCATCCCCACTCTAAGAGTGCTCTCAGCCGTGGTGTCATGAAGGGCCCTTGAGGCGGGAGCTGACTGGTGTTTTAGGATCCATGAATACCCATCACTTAGTTCAATGTAGGATCCAGATGGGAGGAGACCAAGGCGTGGGGGAGTGCTGTAATGAAGAGGAGAGGGCTGCATAGAGATTGCTGGTACAGGAGTGGTTTTTGCAACTATAAAATAAGCTGTTTTATAGTAGGTGAGCAGAAATGTATAGGGAAATGGGCAGAATAGGACATTGTTCTAGAAATAAAAGAAAGACTTCAGTGGAGGAAGACTACAATTAAAGACCTTTCTTAGCAGAACCATGAAAGAGAAGAGCAAAATAGAGAACAGGATGGCATATCTCCGCTGTTTACAATTTGCAGTGCGGTTTAGCCATTTCCTCCTGGTTTTTATATTTCGAAATTGAAAGGTTATGTTAATGGTCTTCTTGTTAAGCCCACACTGCTGCATTAATATGGCTTCCTAGCGCAATGGAAAGAGAAATAGGAGCATAGCGATTGAGTTTGGGGTGATTCTACAGGTCATAGAGAGCACTCATTTTATCGAGGAAAATAAATACATCTTTAAAGCATTTCTAAAACTGTTAGGATCCTCTAAAACGTGGCAAAACGTGGGGAGGGCATTCCAAAGTTTTGGAGGTGTTGTCTTCTTTTCCTGCATGAAAAAGTCTGACTTTCCCGTGGTTGGTAGGATGGGCCTTTTACAGGATGTGAAACTCTGCTCTCGGTTGAAAAGGTAGCCCGTGTGTGAAGAACGAAGAGTAGGAGTGAAATGCAAGTATTCCTTCAGATGAAACAGTATTCGAGACGCTACGTTCTGCAAGAGCTGTACACTTAATTTGATAACGGAGTCACAAACAGATTGTATTCATGTAGTCATTGGTGCCCATTAACCAGGGCACGAGATCCTGCACCCACAGTGGAAGAGTTAGAAAGCGCAACATTTTCTTGAATAAGCAATGTTAAAAATTTTGCTTTGGCCACCTCTGCCTTCTTTGGTGCCAGTGACAGAACTTGATCAATTTCTACTCCCAAATACCTGACCTTTGACACTGATGTAGGTGGACAAACTAATTCGTTAGGCCAGACTTAACCAGTCTTTTAGTGACCAGTATTTTGCATTTTCTGGAGCCACAACAATCAAGATTTCAGTTTCTGCTCTTACATAAACAGGGTAATTCATAGAATTTCGCACAAAAGTGGCGCACGCGGCTGGCGCACAGTGTCCCCATGCGATAGACTGCGCCAGCCGCGTGCGATAAAATCCATTTCATCGCACAGCATATTCATGGATTTTAGCCTCCAAAACCAGCCGTGGCGCAGAGTGGCGAAGCGACCCTGCAGCAGCGCCAGTTACGCCCCCAAGAACGCCCTTGCACAAGGAAAATCCATCAAAATCCCCAATTCATCGGAAATGTCTGCGCTAACCCTGGACCATTTTACAGGGCTGCCAAACAGCAAACGCCAAGCGTGGAACGTGTATTTCAGGGGTCCGCAGGAAGTTTCACACGCGATCCCAACAGGGTACGTGTATTTCAGGGGTGCGCGTGAAGTTTCACACGCGATTCCATCAGGGCACGTGTATTTCGGGGTGCGCGGGAAGATCCACACGTGATTGGCCTGGGTATGTGTATTTCGGGGTGCGCATACATTTTCACACGCGATTCCAGCAGGGTACGTGTATCTGAAGGTGCGCGGGAATTTCCATACGCGAATTCAGCAGGGTACGTGTATTTCAGGGGTGCGTAGAAAGTTCCACACGCGATTGCCCTGGGTACGTGTATTTCGAGGTGCGCGTGAAGTTTCACACGCGAATCCTGCAGGGTACGTGTATTTCGGGGTGCGCGGGAAGTTTCACATGCGAATTCAGCAAGGTACGTGCATTTCAGGGGTGCGCGGGAAGTTCCACACGCGATTGTCCTGGGTACGTGTATTTCAGGGGTGCGCGTGAAGTTTCACACGCAATTCCATCAGGGCACGTGTATTTCAGGGGTGCGCGGGAAGTCTCACATGCGATTTCAGCAGGGTACGTCTATTTCAGGGGTTCCGGGGAGTACTACACGTGAATTGGCCGAGTGGGTCCTCCCAGGTGTTCCCTCTACACCCTCCACGGCCCCTGCAGGCAGCCCACACCACAGGGGACTACCCTGCACCCCTGCTCATGTCCCGCAGGCAGCCCAGCCACCATGGGCATGCCCCCCAGCCAAGCCACATGTCACCTTGCACTACTGATCAACAACACATGTCTCCCAGCACCCCCACCCCCCAGCACTGTGGGGCACCCTCCACCAGGCCCCCACTCATGTCCCCCAGCACCGCCACCTCCCAGCAGTGCAGGGCACCTGCCAGCAGGCCCCCACTCATGTCCCCATTCACCACCACCCCCCAGCATCCAGGGGCACCCTCCACCAGGCCCCCACTCATGTCCAACTCATGTCCCCCTGCATCCCCACCCCCCAGCAGTCAGGGGCACCCTCCACCAGGCCCCCACTCATGTCTCCCAGCACCCCCACCCCCAGCAGTCAGGGGCACCCTCCACCAGGCCCCCACTCATGTCCAACCCATGTCCCCCTGCATCCCCACCCCCCCAGCAGTCAGGGGCACCCTCCACCAGGCCCCCACACATGTCCAACTCATGTCCCCTGCACCCCCACCCCCCAGCACTGTGGGGCACCTGCCAGCAGGCCCCCACTCATGTCCAACTCATGTCCCCCTGCATCCCCACCCCCCAGCAGTCAGGGGCACCCTCCACCAGGCCCCCACACATGTCTCCCAGCACCCCCAACCCCCAGAATCCAGGGGCACCCTCCACCAGGCCCCCACACATGTCTCCCAGCACCCCCACCCCCCAGCAGTGCCCCCACTCATGTCTCCCAACACCCCCACCCCCCGCAGTGCAGGGGCACCCTCCACCAGGCCCCCACTCATGTCTCCCAGCACCCCCCCCAGCAGTGCAGGGGCACCCTCCAGCAGGCCCCCACTCATGTCTCCCAGCACCCCCAACCCCCAGCAGTGCAGGGCATCCTTCACCAGGCCCCCACTCATGTCTCCCAGCACCCCCACCCCCCAGCAGTGCAGGGGCACCCTCCACCAGGCCCCCACTCATGTCTCCCAGCACCCCCACCCCTCAGCATCCAGGGGCACCCTCCACCAGGCCCCCACACATGTTTCCCAGCACCCCCACCCTCCAGCAGTGCAGGGCACCCTCCACCAGGCCCCCACTCATGTCTCCCAGCACCCCCACTCCCCAGCAGTCAGGGGCACACTCCACCAGGCCCCCACTCATGTCCAACTCATGTCCCCCTGCATCCCCACCCCCCAGCAGTCAGGGGCACCCTCCACCAGGCCCCCACACATGTCCAACTCATGTCCCCCTGCATCCCCACCCCCCAGCAGTCAGGGGCACCCTCCACCAGGACCCCACACATGTCTCCCAGCACCCCCACACCCCAGCAGTCAGGGGCACCCTCCACCAGGCCCCCACACATGTCTCCCAGCACCCCCACCCCCCAGCAGTGCAGGGGCACCCTCCACCAGGCCCCCACTCATGTCTCATAGCACCCCCACCCCCCAGCAGTGCAGGGGCACCCTCCACCAGGCCCCCACTCATGTCTCCCAGCACCCCCACCCCCCAGCAGTGAAGGGGCACCTTCCACCAGGCCCCCACTCATGTCTCCCTGCACCCCCACCCCCCAGCAGTGCAGGGCACCCTCCACCAGGCCCCCACTCATGTCTCCCAGCATCCCCACCCCCAGCAGTGCAGGAGCACCCTCCACCAGGCCCCCACTCATGTCTCCCAGCACACCCACCCCCCAGCATCCAGGGGCACCCTCCACCAGGCCCCCACACATGTCTCGCAGCACCCCCACCCCCCACCAGTGCAGGTCACCTTCCACCAGGCCCCCACTCATGTCTTCCAGCACCCCCAACCCCCAGCAGTCAGGGGCACCCTCCACCAGGCCCCCACTCATGTCCAACTCATGTTCCCCTGCATTCCCACCCCCCAGCAGTCAGGGGCACCCTCCACCAGGCCCCCACACATGTCCAACTCATGCCCCCCTGCACCCCCACCCCCCAGCACTGTGGGGCACCTGCCAGCAGGCCCCCACTCTTGTCCAACTCATGTCCCCCTGCATCCCCACCCCCCAGCAGTCAGGGGCACCCTCCACCAGGCCCCCACTCATGTCTCCCAGCACCCCCACCCCCCAGCATCCAAGGGCACCCTCCACCAGGCCCCCCACACATGTCTCCCAGCACCCCCACCCCCCAGCAGTGCAGGGGCACCCTCCACCAGGCCCCCACTCATGTCTCCCAGCACCCCCACCCCCCAGAAGTCAGGGGCACCCTCCACCAGGCCCCCACTCATGTCTCCCAGCACCCCACCCCCAGAAGTCAGGGGCACCCTCCACCAGGCCCCCACTCATGTCTCCCAGCACCCCCACCCCCCAGCAGTCAGGGGCACCCTCCACCAGGCCCCCACAAATGTCCAACTCATGTCCCCCTGCACCTCCACCCCCCAGCACTGTGGGGCACCTGCCAGCAGGCCCCCACTCATGTCCAACTCATGTCCCCCTGCATCCCCACCCCCCGGAAGTGCAGGGCACCCTCCACCAGGCCCCCACTCATGTCCCCCTGCACCCCCACCCCACAACAGTGCAGGGCACCTGCCAGCAGGCCCCCACTCATGTCCCCCTGCACCACCACCCCCCAACAGTGCAGGGCACCTGCCAGCAGGCCCCCATACATGTCCCCCCAACACCTCATGACGATCCATAATCATGGCCCCCATGCCCCCTCAATACAATGCCTACGCCACCCCAGTCCGAACACACCACCAGGTATGACATCCACCCCACAAAGAAATCACCAGCACATGATGCATCCCAAATGGCTAGTCTGCACATCAACATATATCCGTCAAAACCACACAATGACAGCATGTGAATGATAAAACACACATTGTGACTTGCATGAAACCAAAGAGAGAATACCACACATTGAAGTACCAAATGATAATGTATTAAACAGAAAAGCAAGGCAATGAAAAGGAACAGAAGAAAATGGAAATAATAAATGAAATCCAGCATGTCCAATAAATGAAAAAGATGCATGAAATCCAAATGAAAAGCAATCCAAAAGCAAGTCTCCAAAGTGTCAGTCTGAGAAAATAAATCCAAGGTGCAAAAATAATAAAAAACCATTGATCCATGGGAAAAAAAAATCAGCAATCCAAATCCATTGTCAAACTATGTACAAAGTGAACATCCAGGGTCCATGTGCCCAATCCTTTAAATGAAACATATAAAATAAAATCCTACCTAATGAAGAACTATACACAAGAAGTTGGGGCATTGTCCAAGTGCCCCAAAACAAAACAAAACCGAAAGGAAACTTAACACTAAAGAACTATTTACAAGGGCAGCGGGCTAGTCCGACGGCTCACTTCTGGATGTTCCGGGCCAGGGTATCATCGAACTCCTGCTCAATGTCCCGGAGACGGTCGTTGATTGGGCCACCCCTGCTGGACGTCCGACTCACGACTGTGGCAGGGATGTGTCCTCCACCAGCCTGGCTGCATCGTCAGAGGCAGCTCCACATGGCATCCAGGTGACAAATGGGTGGAAAGATGGCACGGAGGATGTCTGGCACATAGGGTGTTCAGTTGAGGAGGGGGTCGGAACAAGCTCCAGCAAAGGGAGGAATGCGGCCTGGGTGACCTGTCCCAGTAGACCGACGCAGTCAACAAGCCATTCGAGATGACGTGCAGTCTCCTCATGAAAAGACTGCAGGTCACCTCGCATGGCCCGTTGACGCAACGCCACACCAGTCAGGACAGGCTCAACCCGTACCTGGAAAGCCACGTCCGCGGGCAGAGGAAGGCCAGTTGTTGTAAGCTCATCCCCTGCCTGAAAATGGGTCTGGACGTAGGCATCCCTGCTGGTGCAAGATGATGCAGTGACAGGATCAGGGAGAGGATTTCACACAGGCACCTCCGTGGCGGCCTGTGCTGCCTCCTGTCCCTGGTCCTGCACTGCACCACTAGCACCAGTGGAATCCCCACCTCCAGACCCCGTCTCTGTTGCTTGCACGGCCTCCTCCTCCACCAAACCCCCCACCAACCTGGATGACTCCGTGCCATCTTCCCACGTTGGGCCCTGTGGGGTTCCAGCTGCCCCTTCTGCTGCCGAGGAGTCCAACTCCGAGCCCCGCCTCTTGGACCTCCCCCCGGCAGCTGCGGCCTGGGACGCGGCACCGGACTCCTCACTCCCCGACGAGATGACAACCTGGGAGGGGAGCCGGGCCTTGCGTCTCTGGCTGGCGGTGCGATCCCTGCCGCTGTGCTCCACAGCACCTTCTCCGCCCTCTTCATCAGTTGACACTGCAGACAGGGAGAAATAAAACACAGGCATCGGGGCACTGTACAATGGACACATACACACATGACAGTTGTACATGAGTGGCATTGGCAAACCTCAGACATGGCATCACAATCGCCAATACACATGTCATTTCAACTCGCACACATGAGCCATACCACAGCCATATCGAAACAGCCAGCACCATCCATACACATACAACAGCATGAGCAGGCAAAGGTGAGCCAGACATCACATGCAACACAGGGAGTGCACACCACCACACTTGCATGCATGTGTACACCTCTGCCAACTGTCGCAGTGTTGAGATCGGCATTCATGTCACATCTGCCAATCAGTCTTCCACATCCCGGTGTCACATGCATCCATGTTGCATCACTGTTGCACCCTTGTCAAATACACACACATTCACATGTACACAGTGCAGATACATGCAGCTGAAACCAACATCCATGTGTGACATCACGAACATGCCTACTTACATACACATTCATTCAAACATGTGTGCCAACACATCTGCATTTGGCATGCAAGCCTACACACACAAGCACCATCCATGTCTCACACATGAGAGCCCTTGCATGTGTTAGCCTCACGGCCCTGTACACCCCCCCATACTTGGCCCCATAAAAACACATGTGCAACCTGCACACTACTGGCACACCACCACACGCACAGCTTACAATCAGGATGCATGTACACTTACCGCTCGACTCCAGACGGGTCTGCCTTTCGAGGCCCTGGACGTGGAGCGCTGGGGATATGCGTTCCAGGACCCTCATCTGATCTTTCGACAAGTGGCCCCGGCGCCCCTTAGAATCCGCTGCCTTCAAGAGGCGCCGGGCCTTGTTGAGGGTCCTGGACCTAAAGTCCTCCCAGCGCTTCTTGACATGATGGAATAGTCGGACTGCCACCCCCTCCGCGTTGATGGCAGTCACAATGTCCGTCCAGATCCGAGTCCGTCCTTCCTTGTCGGCACGCAAACTTCAGAAGAGGGCATCATACTGCCCCAGGACTTGCTCCACCAGGACACCAAGCTGGTGCCCCTCTGCCTCTCTGGCCGGGGGTTGCCAGTGGTGCCAGATGTTGCAGTGCCCGACATGACAACCCCAGAGGCAGGAGTGGGTGGGCAACTGGGTCCTGGGGCTGGTCTGTGGAGCGATGGAATCCCAGTCGGGAGTCTTCGGTTCCAGCAGGGGTGGTCACACAACAGCACCCCTGACTGATGTGCAGGCAGCAAATATCAGGGCACGTGGGCAGCAGGCAGTCAGGCAGCAGAAGATGGCAGGTGGGAGGGTGCTCAGGGCTCTGGGGGGCAGTAATTCGGCCTTCTGGGCAGGAGCGTGGTCTTCCGTGTGCTTACGCGTGGCCAGCTTGATACGGAGTGATTTGGCACGTGAAAATCCAGCATGTCTGCGTGTAATTCGAGGAAAGGGCCTTAGTGCGTAAGCGCGTCAGCACACGTACGCGAATTCATTGGCCCAAAGGCCCCGGCGTGTAGGCGCGTCTATGACGTTACGGGCACGTGCATTTTCCATGGCGCGTAGAAAAAATAAGCACGTCAGAGTGTCATAGCGTGTAATTGGTGGAAAGGGCCTCAGCGCGTATGCGCGTCTGTGACGTGCGTGCGTGGGCGTTTCCCTGTACACGGGTGTATGTTACACGTCCAATGACTGCACGTCAGAGTGTCAGCTCATGTAATTGGAGGATAGGGCCTTAGCACGTACACGCGGAAGTGACGCTGGACGTGTGGGCATGTTTAAAAGGTACGTGTAGAACGCCATTTCCTTGTACGTGCTTTTCGTGGAGAGCGAGTGGGTGAAATCTGTTCTTCTTGTCTGTTCACACGCGATTCACTTCACGGCGTTCCAAGTTCGTACTCCCTGTTACCTCTGACAGCTTTTTCTCTTTTTGTCTTTTTCCTGGGCCTGTTTCCTCAAACAGCGTTCACTTCTTCTGTTCTCCTGTCTCCTCAGACAGCGTACAATTCTTCTTTTGGCGGGGGTGTTGCCAACGCGCACACGCGCGCATTTTTCACGCTATTTTTCCAGGCAGACGGTGAGTCGCGCACGTATTTAACATCTATGCTTGCCCCGTGTGTCGCGTACCCCTTCAGAGGTCATTCTAGGCTGCGTGTGACACACATACGTTTGTTTTTGTGTTTCTGGGTACCACAGCGTAGAGCAGGTTTATTTTTCCACGCACGTGGTCTAGGCGGGGTTGCGTGCACATTATCTCCCTTTTTTGGGGTGCCTGTGCGTGACACATCATCTTCCCCCAGGGGTCACATACAGCCTTGCTAGAGCACTAGGGTACAAATTCCATCTAGTACCCTACCCCTTTGACCCACAATTGCCCAGGACAATAGTTTACTGCAACTCCCATACGCACAACAACATCAGTGCCATGGTTGGGAGGCGAGCACGCTGTAAGGGTGGCAAAGGTGGCCGAGCCTCAAGAGGTGGGCATGGTGGATACAGTAGGGGACGTGGCCGGGACTTGCAGGGTGCCCCTAGCCCCCCATGTGTGGATGACCAGTCAGGGACACCCATGCCCCCCCCCTGGTTGAGGGTAACGTGGCTGACACAATCCCTGCTCAGCCTTGTTGGACCAGCCCATTGTGGCACCAGACCTGGCACAGGGTGACTCCATGGCTGACTTCCAGGTCAGCAGGTCTAGGCCACGTGTGGCGGTGCACGTTGGTGTCACCAGGCCACGTGGATCAGGGGCAGCTATGTCATCTGCTGCCCCGAGTAAGCAGGGTGGGGAGGCTGCAGGGGCAGCTGCGGCTCCATCCACCCCAGCTCTGAGTCTCCCAGCCAGGACAGTGTCTGTCCCAGTCCATCCTGCTGACGTTCCCCCTGACTACATCACACTTCAGCTAATGCCTGCACCAAGTTCCATGGTGAGTGTTCATTCCCACACTCCTAGTCCACAGTCCACCGGGGCTCCTGCCCCTAGTGTCCAGAGCGGCGTAGGACACTCAGGATCTCCACCACCTTCCAAGCGGAAGAGGAAGAGTGCTCGTCCAGTACAGGCTGATGCCCCAGACATGGTTACACAGTCCGGCCCGCCAAGGAAGCCCAGTTTCAATGAGGCCGAACTTGATGCACTTGTGGAGTATGTGTCCGCACATGACAGCGAAATGGTGATTACTGCAGGATGCAAGACCACACCTGCACAACGTCTGACACACTGGCAGACCATTGCGGAAATCATAAGTGCCCTTGGATTCATGAGGCACACAGCTAATGATTGCTACAAGCGCTGGAATTACCTGAAGCGCAGGGCAAAGAAAAAGCTGGCCTCAAGTCATGCCGCTACTCTAGTGACTGGAGGTGGGTCTCCAGCAGAGGACGTTGAACTCACTCCACATGAGTATGTTGCTGGGACCTACGTCACGGAGGGACAGATCCAAGGCGTGGGAGACCTGCCAGATTACGAGGCATTGTCCGGTGAGTGCACATGCATGTGTGTGTCATCCATGTGCATGGTGTGTGTGTGAGGGCTTCTGATCGAGTGCCAGGTGAGGGTGTGTGTGCCTGAGTGGTTTGGGTCACCCATGTGCTTCATCCAATACATTCTGCACACCAGGATGTGGGTATTGCAGAATCCCTTCTGGCAACAGTAGACATTTAGCCCAACCTCACGCCAGTTGCCCTTGAAGTGTCATCTTGCCACAACATTGTTGCGTATTATTCTGTGTTCATTCAGGCTGATTGTTTGCATTCCACCACTTTCACTAGGCATTTCTCAGTCCTATTGTCACATGTGTGAAATGGCTAAGGTACATGCCATCTGTGTGATGGCATGTGTCATGTATGTGAATTGGACATGCCAATTACAGGCCTCTGTGTGATGGCACTGCTAGCCAGCATGCAGCAAATGTGTTGGTCTTCCATCTTGGTGTCATCAATGTGTGCCATTTGCCTCCCCTTCATACGCAGTGACGGTGCATGCATGGGAGGGTTATAGTCATGTGGGACCTGTGTCAATGAAGTACTGGTTCTGTTGCTTCTCAGCCCTAATTGTGTGCCATGGTGCTAATGCCTGTTCCCATTTCTTTTCTTTCATGTCTTTGCAGGGGATGACGCACTTGATACTGCTGGGGTTGTGGAGATGGTGCAGACCCAGGAGGGGTCTCAGGCCCGACTGGGCACCAGTGAGGGATGTGGTGTGGTGGTGGGTGAGAACCCACACTTGCTGCAGACCATTCTCTCAAGGGGTGTCTCTAGGTGCACCTCCCCCGAGCTCTATTGAGGTGTCGATTCGGATGATGAGACCTATGTGCCGTCGCAGGTAAGTGTTTCTGGGAGGGATTCTGTACTGTCCAACCCACCTGCACTAGGGGTAGAACCCTCAATGGGGATGTCAGTGTTGGTAGGTCCGCCTTTGGTGGTTACGGATGCAGGGTCACACTCCGCAACATCTGATCCTGTTCCTGGGCCAGCAGATCAGAGGGGGAATGCAGTCCTGCAGCCTCAGGCAGTGCTGGCACAGCAAGGCGCAGTTCGCCTTGCCCCAGACAGGTGTGGTGCCCGCCGACGCGGTGGCCGTACGCCACCTGGCAATACCGCATGGGAGCAATCCATATACGGTATGGCAAACCAACAGGCAGAATCATCTGAGATGATGGCTCAGGCCATGGATAGGGTGGCCACTTCCATTGTCCCCCAAGAAAGGCTGATGGAACAACTACAGCAGGCAACAGACTCCATTTGCCAGTCACACAGGGAGGACATGTTGGCGTCCAACAGGGACAGACGGGTGGCACTGGAGACTCTGCGGGAAGCCATTTCTATTGAGTCCCAGGGCCACAGGGAAGCCCTGAGGGTGGAACTCCGTCAGCTCAGGGTGACTCTTGTTGAGCTTGAGGCATCAAATGACACGAGGACAGAACAGCAGCTGGAGTGGCTCACACGTACGCTCTTAGCTGAGATGCAGGCAACTCGGGAGGAGGTCCGGGCATCCCGTGAGTTGTTGCATGGGAACCTCCGCACGATTATCCTCCAGATCCAGACCTTCCACACCCGCATGCTTGCTGCCATGGAGGACCAGACTAGGGCTTTGCGTGGGCTGCCTCATATAGTACCACCACCTCCTGATGCAGCTGCAGAGGGTGTGGAGAGCGACAGCAGCGATTCTCTCACAATAGGGTAGCCGTGCAGGCCATGAGCCCATGGAGATGTTTTTTTTTCCCAAAATCCACACAGGTGGTTTTTGGTGTGCACCCTGTCCTCGGACCTCCTGGGTGGCCTCCCCCAGCCCCCCTGGCCTATACATGGCCATTTTTGATTTTTGATTTTTGATTTTTTACAGTGTGTTGCCTTGTGTGGCTCCCGTGGGCATACACTGTATTGTGGCTGGGCACATGCAGGCTTGTCCTAAATTTGGGTTAGATATTTGGGTTTGTGTGACACACACCCCTCCTGCTTCCCGTTTCCATGGGCTTGCAAAGGGTGTGCCCAAGTGACATTGACTTACACAGTGACGTTGGACTCCCATTTGCTGTGTGGGCAGTCTGTAGTCAATACTGTGTATACATTCCTAGTGCATATTGTTGTATTGTACACTGCATGGTGTATTGATATGTGCCTCTGCATCCATCTCATCCTCCTAATTTGTAGGTCCATTCCTCGTGTCTTCACAAGGCAGTCTACTTTGGAAATGGAGTCCATGTTGTAAGCAGTGCACCTACACTTTTGTGTGGCGCTAACACTGTACAGTTGGAAGTGGTCAAAGTGCTGGCATTATCAGGTAGTGAGACTACCAATTTTTTAAATCCGTACTATCAGGTTTATGGTAGGTTTGAGGTTGTGTAGGTGATTTGTATTATTGCTAAATATTTGGTAATGTGTGTTGTTGGTCCTGCATTACTGTGAGCATTTCATGCGTGGCCAGTTTCCATTAGGGACAATGTACTTTGTGACACTTGTGTCATGTTGTGGGGAATACTTTGTTTGCTCTCACATGGCTGACATGCCATGGTGTGTTGTGTGGCGGTGCCGGGGAGGGGTTGGGTGACATGGCACTGTTCTCATGTTGTATTTTGCAAGTGGGTATTCATTTTTGCTGCATAGAAGTGTGTCTTTTGATGACACTGCATTGGTGGTGTTTGTGTAGGTAGCGATGCACACATTGTGACACTTCCAGGTGAACAACCTCAGGCTGCTTTGGTTCCCGTCATTCATCATAATTGTCAGATTGAGTCATCATTGATTGTCAGATGGTATGTGCCAGGGCTGTGTGCACTCCACAGGGGTGTGATTTCTATTTGAAGTAATTAGCCACCAGCTGCGTACGGGCTGCCTCACCCTGTGCCCTTCCCCTCCCATGCGCAGCGGGCGTGCATGTGGTTGGGGATGTGGGGGCACCACCATGTCCCCAGCCCGGCGTGTTGCAACATTGTGCAGGACACATGCTGCCACTATGATCCTGCACACTACTGGGGGAGCGTATAACAGCTGCCCGCCAGAACAGTCAAGGGAGCGAAAGCGTGACTTGAGCACTCCGAATGTGCGCTCCACTATGCCCGAGGTTGCAATATGGGCTGTGTTGTATCTTACCTCGGGAGGCGTGATGGGGTTCCGAATTGGCGTCATCATGTGGGTACTCAGAGGGTAGGCACTGTCCCCTGGGGAGGTGGTGATGGGTATCATTAGTGGGGTAGTGACATTACTCTGTATCTGACATGCATTCGTGTGCTGTGGCATTTATACTCACCAAGCAGCCATGCATCGCCATGCCGCCCAGCTTCCATGTCCCGGTTTAGGGTTGACATCCTGTAAATGAAGCTGTCTTGGGTGGACCCTGGTTACCAGACATTTGGTCGAAAAAAATTGGTCGACCAGACAAATGGTCGAACCAATTTGGTCGAAAACCAAATGGTCGAATTTTTTTTATTATTATTTTCAGCCCTTTTTTTGGGGGGGCCCCCCCCCTCCCACCCCCTTTTTTTTCTAAAAACCCATTTTTGTAAAAAACGAAAACCCGAAAAATAAATATATAATTAAAAAAAAAATTCGACCATTTGGTTTTCGACCAAATTGCATCGACCAAATGTCATTCGACCAGTTTTAGGTCGACCAAATGTCTGGACACCATAGTTGGCATATACTGAGGTGATGATTCCCTTGGCATCACATACTACCTGGACGTTGATGGAATGCCAGTGCTTGCGGTTTCTATAGATGTGCTCAGATGCCCTGGGGGACGCAGAGCCACATGGGTGCAATCAATGGCACCTAGCACTTTGGGAATTGAGCCACCCCGTAGAAATCCGGGATGACAGCCTGCCTTTCTGCAGGTGTTCTGGGCAGGTATATGTGCCTGCGGACTGATGGGCGTGCAGTGATTATGGCCAACACCTGGTGTAGGCACTGTGACTGCGTGGCCTGTGACACCCCCCCACTATGGCACTTGTCCGCTGAAATGATCCGGTAGCCAAGAAGTGCAATACATTGAGGACCTTCTCCAGGGGGCTGAGTGCTTGGGAGCACAGGGTGGGTGATGTGAGGTCATCCTCCCACTCACTGACGAGGTCGAGTATTATGTGAGGTGGAAACCTGTACCTCCCATACACCTGGTCATCAGGCATACCAAAGAGGCTGGTTCTGGGTGTAAAGATTCTGGCCCTGACTATCCTCCTCCTCCTCCTGCGGTATTCCACGGCCACTGCTGCTAGGAACGGTATATTCATCCTGGCGTCTGAGCTTGTTTGTTGTGTGTGCACACTTTTATGCTGCACGGGTCGATGTACGCCTGCTTCCTGCGAGTCGACGTGCGCCTGCTTAATGCTGGCGTACGTGTTTCCGGATTGGACCGTCTTTTTTGGCGCGTTGTAGGCGACCGTGTAAATCTTCCCACCCACCCCAGGAATACATGTAACACGCTCTCCCAGGCCCAGTCGTGTGTAAATCTTCCCGCCCACCCCAGGAATACACGTACCCCACTCTCCCAGGCCCAGTCGCGTGTGGAAGTTCACGCAAACCCCGTAATACACGTACCCTGCTGATATCGCGAGTGGAAGTTCACCCGAACCCCGAAATACACATACCCTGCTGATATTGCGTGTAGAAGTTCACACGAACCCCGTAATACACGTACCCTGCTGATGTTGCGTGTGGAAGTTCACGCGGACCCCATAATACACGTACCCTGCTGAAATTGCGTGTAAAACTACCCGCGAACCCCTGAAATACACGTACCCTGGCCAATCGCACTGCTGGGGGGTGGGGGTGCTGGGAGACATGAGTGGGGGCCTGGTGGAGGGTGCCCCTGACTTCTGGGGGGTGGGGGTGCAGGGAGATATGAGTTGGACATGAGTGGGGGCCTGGTGGAGGGTGCCCCTGACTGCTGGGGGGTGGGGGTGCAGGGGGACATGAGTTGGACATGAGTGGGGGTTCTGGGAGACATGAGTGGGGGCCTGGTGGAGGGTGCCCCTGACTGCTGGGGGATGGGGGTGCACAGAGACATGAGTTGGACATGAGTGGGGGCCTGGTGGAGGGTGCCCCTGACTGCTGGGGGGTGGGGGTGCAGGGGGACATGAGTTGGACATGAGTGGGGGCCTGCTGGCAGGTGCCCCTGGATGCTGGGCGGTGGGGGTGCAGGGGGACATGAGTGGGGGCCTGGTGGAGGGTGCCCCTGGATGCTGGGGGGTGGGGGTGCTGGGAGACATGAGTGGGGGCCTGGTGGAGGGTGCCCCTGGATGCTGGGGTGTGGGGGTGCAGGGGGACATGAGTGGGGGCCTGGTGGAGGCTGCCCCTGGATGCTGGGGGGTGGGGGTGCTGGGAGACATGTGTGGGGGCCTGGTGGAGGGTGCCCCTGGATTCTGGGGGGTGGGGGTGCTGGGAGACATGAGTGGGGGCCTGGTGGAGGGTGCCCCTGGATGCTGGGGGTGGGGGTGCAGGGAGATGAGTTGGACAAGAGTGGGGGCCTGGTGGAGGGTGCCCCTGACTGCTGGGGGGTGGGGGTGCAGGGGGACATGAGTTGGACATGAGTGGGGGTCTGCTGGCAGGTGCCCCTGGATGCTGGGGGGTGGGGGTGCAGGGAGACATGAGTTGGACATGAGTGGGGGCCTGGTGGAGGGTGCCCCTGACTGCTGAGGGGTGGGGGTGCAGGGGGACATGAGTTGGACATTAGTGGGGGCCTGCTGGCAGGTGCCCTGCACTGCTGGGGGGTGGGGGTGCTGGGAGACCTGAGGGGGGGCCTGGTGGAGGGTGCCCGTGACTGCTGGGGGTGGGGGTGCAGGGAAACATGAGTTGGACATGAGTGGGGGCCTGGTGGAGGGTGCCCCTGACTGCTGGGGGGTGGGTGTGCAGGGGGACATGAGTTGGACATGAGTGGGGGCCTGCTGGCAGGTGCCCTGCACTGCTGGGGGTTGGGGGTGCTGGGAGACATGAGTGGAGGCCTGGTGGAGTGTGCCCCTGACTGCTGGGGGGTGGGGGTGCAGGGAGACATGAGTTGGACATGAGTGGAGGCCTGGTGGGGGCGGTGCCCTTGACTGCTGGGGGGTTGGGGGTGCAGGGGGACATGAGTTGGACATGAGTGGGGGCCTGCTGGCAGGTGCCCCTGGATGCTGGGGGGTGGGGTTCAGGGGGACATGAGTGGGGGCCTGGTGGAGGTGCCCCTGACTTCTGGGGGGTGGGGGTGCTGCGAGACATGAGTGGGGGCCTGGTGGTGGGTGCCCCTGGATGCTGGGGGGTGGGGGTGCTGGGAGACATAAGTGGGGGCCTGGTGGAGGGTGCCCCTGGATGCTGGGGAGGGTGGGGGTGCAGGGAGACATGAGTTGGACATGAGTGGGGGCCTGGTGGAGGGTGCCCTGGATGCTGGGGGTGCTGGGAGACATGAGTGGGGGCCTGGTGGAGGGTGCCCCTGGATGCTAGGGGGTGGGGGTGCAGGGAGACATGAGTTGGACATGAGTGGGGGCCTGGTGGAGGGTGCCCCTGACTGCGGGGGTGTGGGGGTGCAGGGGGACATGAGTTGGACATGAGTGGGGGCCTGCTGGCAGGTGCCCTGCACTGCTGGGGGGTAGGGGTGCTGGGAGACATGAGTTGGACATGAGTGGGGGCCTGGTGGAGGGTGCCCCTGACTGCTGGGGGGTAGGGGTGCAGGGGGACATGAGTTGGACTTGAGTGGGGGCCTGCTGGCAGGTGCCCTGCACTGCTGGGGGGTATGGGTGCTGGGAGACATGAGTGGGGGCCTGGTGGAGGGTGCCCCTGACTGCTGGGGGATGGGGGTGCACAGAGACATGAGTTGGACATGAGTGGGGGCCTGGTGGAGGGTGCCCCTGACTGCTGGGGGGTGGGGGTGCAGGGGGACATGAGTTGGACATGAGTGGGGGCCTGCTGGCAGGTGCCCCTGGATGCTGGGCGGTGGGGGTGCAGGGGGACATGAGTGGGGGCCTGGTGGAGGGTGCCCCTGGATGCTGGGGGGTGGGGGTGCTGGGAGACATGAGTGGGGGCCTGGTGGAGGGTGCCCCTGGATGCTGGGGTGTGGGGGTGCAGGGGGACATGAGTGGGGGCCTGGTGGAGGCTGCCCCTGGATGCTGGGGGGTGGGGGTGCTGGGAGACATGTGTGGGGGCCTGGTGGAGGGTGCCCCTGGATTCTGGGGGGTGGGGGTGCTGGGAGACATGAGTGGGGGCCTGGTGGAGGGTGCCCCTGGATGCTGGGGGTGGGGGTGCAGGGAGATGAGTTGGACAAGAGTGGGGGCCTGGTGGAGGGTGCCCCTGACTGCTGGGGGGTGGGGGTGCAGGGGGACATGAGTTGGACATGAGTGGGGGTCTGCTGGCAGGTGCCCCTGGATGCTGGGGGGTGGGGGTGCAGGGAGACATGAGTTGGACATGAGTGGGGGCCTGGTGGAGGGTGCCCCTGACTGCTGAGGGGTGGGGGTGCAGGGGGACATGAGTTGGACATTAGTGGGGGCCTGCTGGCAGGTGCCCTGCACTGCTGGGGGGTGGGGGTGCTGGGAGACCTGAGGGGGGGCCTGGTGGAGGGTGCCCGTGACTGCTGGGGGTGGGGGTGCAGGGAAACATGAGTTGGACATGAGTGGGGGCCTGGTGGAGGGTGCCCCTGACTGCTGGGGGGTGGGTGTGCAGGGGGACATGAGTTGGACATGAGTGGGGGCCTGCTGGCAGGTGCCCTGCACTGCTGGGGGTTGGGGGTGCTGGGAGACATGAGTGGAGGCCTGGTGGAGTGTGCCCCTGACTGCTGGGGGGTGGGGGTGCAGGGAGACATGAGTTGGACATGAGTGGAGGCCTGGTGGGGGCGGTGCCCTTGACTGCTGGGGGGTTGGGGGTGCAGGGGGACATGAGTTGGACATGAGTGGGGGCCTGCTGGCAGGTGTCCCTGGATGCTGGGGGGTGGGGTTCAGGGGGACATGAGTGGGGGCCTGGTGGAGGGTGCCCCTGACTTCTGGGGGGTGGGGGTGCTGGGAGACATGAGTGGGGGCCTGGTGGTGGGTGCCCCTGGATGCTGGGGGGTGGGGGTGCTGGGAGACATGAGTGGGGGCCTGGTGGAGGGTGCCCCTGGATGCTGGGGAGGGTGGAGGTGCAGGGAGACATGAGTTGGACATGAGTGGGGGCCTGGTGGAGGGTGCCCTGGATGCTGGGGGTGCTGGGAGACATGAGTGGGGGCCTGGTGGAGGGTGCCCCTGGATGCTAGGGGGTGGGGGTGCAGGGAGACATGAGTTGGACATGAGTGGGGGCCTGGTGGAGGGTGCCCCTGACTGCGGGGGTGTGGGGGTGCAGGGGACATGAGTTGGACATGAGTGGGGGCCTGCTGGCAGGTGCCCTGCACTGCTGGGGGGTAGGGGTGCTGGGAGACATGAGTCGGGGCCTGGTGGAGGTTGCCCCTGACTGCTGGGGGGTGGGGGTGCAGGGAGACATGAGTTGGACATGAGTGGGGGCCTGGTGGAGGGTGCCCCTGACTGCTGGGGGGTAGGGGTGCAGGGGGACATGAGTTGGACTTGAGTGGGGGCCTGCTGGCAGGTGCCCTGCACTGCTGGGGGGTATGGGTGCTGGGAGACATGAGTGGGGGCCTGGTGGAGGGTGCCGTTGACTGCTGGGGGGTGGGGGTGCAGGGAGACATGAGTTGGACATGAGTGGGGGCCTGGTGGAGGGGGCCCCTGACTGCTGGGGGGGTGGGTCTGCAGGGAGACATGAGTTGGACATGAGTGGGGGCCTGGTGGAGGGTGCCCTTGACTGCTGGGGGGTGGGGGTGCAGGGGGACATGAGTTGGACATGGGTGGGGGCCTGCTGGCAGGTGCCCCTGGATGCTGGGGGGTGGGGGTGCTGGGAGACATGAGTGGGGGCCTGGTGGAGGGTGCCCCTGACTGCTGGGGGGTGGGGGTGCAGGGGGACATGAGTTGGACATGAGTGGGGGCCTGCTGGCAGGTGCCCTGCACTTCTGGGGGTGGGGGTGCTGGGAGACATGAGTGGGGGCCTGGTGGAGGGTGTCCCTGACTGCTGGGGGGTGGGGGTGCAGGGACACATGAGTTGGACATGAGTGGGGGCCTGGTGGAGGGTGCCCCCGACTGCTGGGCGTTGGGGGTGCAGGGAGACATGAGTTGGACATGGGTTGGGGCCTGGTGGATGGTGCGCCTGACTGCTGGGGGGTGGGGGTACTGGGAGACATGAGTGGGGGCCTGGTGGAGGGTGCCCCTGGATGCTGGGGGGTGGGGGTGTAGGGAGACATGAGTTGGACATGAGTGGGGGCCTGCTGGCAGGTGCCCCTGGATGCTGGGGGGTGGGGGTGCAGGGGGACATGATTTGGGGCCTGGTGGAGGGTGCCCCTGGATGCTGGGTGGTGGGGGTGCTGGGAGACATGAGTGGGGGCCTGGTGGAGGGTGCCCCTGACTGCTGGGGGGTGTGGGTGCAGGGGGACATGAGTTGGACATGAGTGGGGGCCTGCTTGCAGGTGCCCCTGGATGCTGGGGGGTGGGGGTGCAGGGGGACATGAGTGAGGGCCTGGTGGAGGGTGCCCCTGGATGCTGGGGGGTGGGGGTGCTGGGAGACATGAGTTGGACATGAGTGGGGGCCTGGTGGAGGGTGCCCCTGACTGCTGGGGGGTGGGGGTGCAGGGGGACATGAGTGGGGGCCTGGTGGAGGGTGCCCCTGGATGCTGGGGGGTGGGGGTGCTGGGAGACATGAGTGGGGGCCTGGTGGAGGGTGCCCCTGGATGCTGGGGTGTGGGGGTGCAGGGGGACATGAGTGGGGGCCTGGTGGAGGCTGCCCCTGGATGCTGGGGGGTGGGGGTGCTGGGAGACATGTGTGGGGGCCTGGTGGAGGGTGCCCCTGGATTCTGGGGGGTGGGGGTGCTGGGAGACATGAGTGGGGGCCTGGTGGAGGGTGCCCCTGGATGCTGGGGGTGGGGGTGCAGGGAGATGAGTTGGACAAGAGTGGGGGCCTGGTGGAGGGTGCCCCTGACTGCTGGGGGGTGGGGGTGCAGGGGGACATGAGTTGGACATGAGTGGGGGTCTGCTGGCAGGTGCCCCTGGATGCTGGGGGGTGGGGGTGCAGGGAGACATGAGTTGGACATGAGTGGGGGCCTGGTGGAGGGTGCCCCTGACTGCTGAGGGGTGGGGGTGCAGGGGGACATGAGTTGGACATTAGTGGGGGCCTGCTGGCAGGTGCCCTGCACTGCTGGGGGGTGGGGGTGCTGGGAGACCTGAGGGGGGGCCTGGTGGAGGGTGCCCGTGACTGCTGGGGGTGGGGGTGCAGGGAAACATGAGTTGGACATGAGTGGGGGCCTGGTGGAGGGTGCCCCTGACTGCTGGGGGGTGGGTGTGCAGGGGGACATGAGTTGGACATGAGTGGGGGCCTGCTGGCAGGTGCCCTGCACTGCTGGGGGTTGGGGGTGCTGGGAGACATGAGTGGAGGCCTGGTGGAGTGTGCCCCTGACTGCTGGGGGGTGGGGGTGCAGGGAGACATGAGTTGGACATGAGTGGAGGCCTGGTGGGGGCGGTGCCCTTGACTGCTGGGGGGTTGGGGGTGCAGGGGGACATGAGTTGGACATGAGTGGGGGCCTGCTGGCAGGTGCCCCTGGATGCTGGGGGGTGGGGTTCAGGGGGACATGAGTGGGGGCCTGGTGGAGGTGCCCCTGACTTCTGGGGGGTGGGGGTGCTGCGAGACATGAGTGGGGGCCTGGTGGTGGGTGCCCCTGGATGCTGGGGGGTGGGGGTGCTGGGAGACATGAGTGGGGGCCTGGTGGAGGGTGCCCCTGGATGCTGGGGAGGGTGGGGGTGCAGGGAGACATGAGTTGGACATGAGTGGGGGCCTGGTGGAGGGTGCCCTGGATGCTGGGGGTGCTGGGAGACATGAGTGGGGGCCTGGTGGAGGGTGCCCCTGGATGCTAGGGGGTGGGGGTGCAGGGAGACATGAGTTGGACATGAGTGGGGGCCTGGTGGAGGGTGCCCCTGACTGCGGGGGTGTGGGGGTGCAGGGGGACATGAGTTGGACATGAGTGGGGGCCTGCTGGCAGGTGCCCTGCACTGCTGGGGGGTAGGGGTGCTGGGAGACATGAGTTGGACATGAGTGGGGGCCTGGTGGAGGGTGCCCCTGACTGCTGGGGGGTAGGGGTGCAGGGGGACATGAGTTGGACTTGAGTGGGGGCCTGCTGGCAGGTGCCCTGCACTGCTGGGGGGTATGGGTGCTGGGAGACATGAGTGGGGGCCTGGTGGAGGGTGCCCCTGACTGCTGGGGGATGGGGGTGCACAGAGACATGAGTTGGACATGAGTGGGGGCCTGGTGGAGGGTGCCCCTGGATGCTGGGGGGTGGGGGTGTAGGGAGACATGAGTTGGACATGAGTGGGGGCCTGCTGGCAGGTGCCCCTGGATGCTGGGGGGTGGGGGTGCAGGGGGACATGATTTGGGGCCTGGTGGAGGGTGCCCCTGGATGCTGGGTGGTGGGGGTGCTGGGAGACATGAGTGGGGGCCTGGTGGAGGGTGCCCCTGACTGCTGGGGGGTGTGGGTGCAGGGGGACATGAGTTGGACATGAGTGGGGGCCTGCTTGCAGGTGCCCCTGGATGCTGGGGGATAGGGGTGCAGGGGGACATGAGTGAGGGCCTGGTGGAGGGTGCCCCTGGATGCTGGGGGGTGGGGGTGCTGGGAGACATGAGTTGGACATGAGTGGGGGCCTGGTGGAGGGTGCCCCTGACTGCTGGGGGGTGGGGGTGCTGGGAGACATGCGTTGGTGGGCAGTAGTGCAAGGTGACATGTGGGTTGGCTGGGGGCATGGCCATGGTGGATGGGCTGCCTGCGGGACATGTGCAGGGGTGCAGGGTAGTCCCCTGTGGTGTGGGCTGCCTGCAGGGGCCGTGGAGGGTGTAGAGGGAACACCTGGGAGGACCCACTCGGCCAATTCACGTGTAGTACTCCCCGGCACCCCCGAAATACACGTAGGGTGCTGGAATCGCGTGTGGAACTTCCCACGCCCCCGAAGTGCACGTACCCTGCTGAAATTGCATGTGGAACTTCACGTGCACCCCGAAATACACGTACCCTGCAAATTTACGTGTGAAACTTCCTGCGCACCTTGGAATACACGTACCCTGCTTAAATCGCGTGTGAAACTTCACGGGCACCCCGGAATACACGTACCAAGGACAATCGCGTGTGGAACTTCCCGCACACCCCGAAATACATGCACACGCTATTTTTCACACAGCGGGTGTCCGTGTTTGTCGCGTACCCCTTTGCACCTCATTTGTCCTAGAGGGCCACAGTATGGATCATTCATCATAGCTGTATATAGGTGCTTTTTGTTAGCGCACATTTTGGCGCACATTTATTTCAGGCGCAGGGACGTTACCGCCTGCTTTCTTGTGGCGTCTTTGCCCGTGCGCTGGTTTGCCCTGTTCGATTCCATGAATACGAGTTGTAGGCGAGCGTGTGGGCGTTCCGCGCACTTGCCTCCTGTACTTCCCCCGTGACACCCATATTTTCACGCGTTGTTCCCCATTCCGAGTGTTACGCCCCGTGTTCCGCCTACTTTTGTTATGTGCGCTGCGCTATTTGCGATTTCGCTGTGGCCGTGGCACACGCCGTTGGATGACCTGTGTGCCGGCGTGCGCTGGGCACTTTTTCAGCGCACATCCAATATTTTTCTCGCGCACGGACTTCCATGAATCGATGTGCGCTGCTTTCCCTGCGATTTTCGCACTTGCACTGCGATTCGCACGTTTTGGCACCTCTGCGCCGGAATTTTCAACGTACACTAATTCCATGAATCGGCCTGTAAACGTAAATGTGTTGCAGGCCACCAGTGCCAATCGCAATGTGCAAGAGGCAGGCCGAACATTTGGCAGCAGAGGTCATATCAGGGTCATGTATGCTATTTATTAACTGTGCATGGATGGCATGATTATGGAATAACATCCTGAAGCACTCAAGCATTTTCACCAGAAGAACACACAGTAATGCAAATTATAGAGGAGGCAATGCTGAACGCTGACGAACTCCACATGTGCGCTCTATCAAAACTGATCGGTAGGAAGGGACAGAAAGAACATGTCTGATGTCGGTAAAGAATGATTGTTGCGCTCCAAGAGCAATTTTGAAAAGCTATCTGTTTTAGTCGATCAGGTATCAAACATTTGCGCCCAGTTTATTCATGCCAACGGAAATGTGCTTGATAAATAAACTCAAACTCAGTGTTGAGAGTCGCAGACAGGTCTCACACTCCAACCACTTATGCCCTTAAGTCATCCATCGTGGCCCATACAACAGAATCTAGAATAAAAGTCAGTCATTTGGAATGTAGTAGCTGGTTATGTTTCATGAAAGTTTGTAATTGGGCCTCTGCAACCTATTGGGTCAATTTGGCCAGGTAGGGGAGATCAGCCCAGAGTTGGTGATTTCTTTATGATCCATGTGCAGCATTTGTAACAGAGAACAATGCTGGACAGTCGCTGTACAAAGCGGGTGATTCCTTGTCATTTAATCGAAACTGAAGCATTGAAATGCCACACCATCGAAACCAAAGCATTGTTTACCAATGCATCGACAGGCTATCTATTACATGTAAAAGTGCTTTTCCATTTAAACCAGTCCATCGAAAATATAAATGGACTGGTTTCAATGGAAATGCACTTTTACATGTAAAAGATAGCATTTCAATGCATTATTTGTAACATTAAAACGTCACATGGAGCTGTCCAGTGCTGACATTTCGGCACTGGCCAGCTCCTTGTAATGTTTTAATGTTTTTTTTGTATATTGGAGGGGTTCCCCCCCAGCCACCCACCGCCACGCCCACCCCCGAACCTTAACCCTAAAGTAACCTTAATCTAACCCTAGCCGCAACCCTAACCCTAGCCCTAGCCCTAACCCTAACACTAACCCTAATGTAACCCTTAATCTAACCCTAGCACCAACCCTAACCCTAATGTAACCGTTACTCTAACCCTAGCCCCAACCCTAGCCCCAACCCTAACCCTAGCCCCAACCCTAACCCTAACCCTAACCCTAATGTAACCCTTAATCTAACGCTAGCTCAAACCCTAACCCTAACCCTAATGTAACCTTTAATCTAACCCTAACCCCAGTTTCGATTATACCATCGAATTATAGTCAAAGGAAAGGCATTTCGATGGAAATGCTTTTCAATGCTTATAATTCGATGGTATAGCATTGGATGGAATGGGTTTAGATGAATTGACTAGATTCCAATGGGAGGAATTGATACCATTCTGAATGGCATACTCCCCCATTGCTTTGACCACAAAGATATCGGGCCTCATTACGAGTTTGGTGGTGATTTGGCAGTAAACCCGCCAAATTATTGGCAAACCTGATTATCGTTACTGCCACTTGGTCCCATGGAGGTACCGGGAATTACAAGTGGTGGTCATTCTCAATTGTTAGAGTCTAAACGACTCCATGGGGATTTTTGTTAGATTTACCGCCGGCAGTATAACTGTTCTGTAAAACTTCAGATTTTTGGCACTAAAGCTTTGGATTCACCTCCAGCTTTTAGTTTGGCCGTGCAGGAAAAACAGCTGTAATTGTGTTGCCACCACACAAGTAGCGTTAATGTTAGTACCACTAATTTTCTCCCTGCACTGATGAACTTGTAATGAGGCCTCATTTGACAAGAACGTCAAGAGGGAAGCACAAGGGTTACTATGAGCAGCCAGCAGATGAACTTGCATATGTGGTATAATGGCACATTCCATCTGCATAGTCACTGGTTTGCCTAATATAAAGGGTATGGAGGGAAGGCTTGAGCTGTCTTTCACTTCAGTGTAAATAGTCTCAATTCTATTTAGAAAGAAACGTTGGAGGAGAGCACTAAGCAAATGCCTAAGGAACATGCTCACTTTCTTACAGATGTTCTCAGTTGTTTTTTTGAGGTGTCCCAGCCTCCTTTAGCTGATTTGAGTAGTGAGTTTGTTTCTGCTTGCCATGACAACAGCTGAACAAAACACGCTGATCTTATTTATGTTAATGCCAGGTGAAAGTTGTAAATATGTCGACCACATATATAACCTAGGTGTCGGCCTCGTACATTGGATCTACTTATCAAGTCACTAGCCAGCACAAATCTGGCGGGTGCACTTATGGAAATATTAGTTGACCCAAAGACAGTGCAACGTAGTGACGTCTTCACTGGAAGGCTATCAAACTGTTCCAGGGACCTGTTGTGTTTACTTATGCTGTGCTATCTTGATACATGCTGAAGAATTCTGACTGTGATTACTGGCCCAGGTATGTGTGTCTGTTGTAAAATATTCTAGGAAAAATGTGTACAGAATAAAGTGTTCTATACGTTATACATACACACTGAATACATACACATTCAACCTTTTCTTTCTACTGGAGCAAATCTCTGGTGCCCGCATCTGCACACACTATACAGTGTGGTCTTGCAACAGGGGCATCAGGGCAGGCACTATAAATGAAAGCATGCGTGGCCTGAATGGTGGCACAGGGCTTCAAGCTCATAGGGGACATACCTTCCTCTCTGGCTACTGAATTAGATCTGTGAGATGTGGCTGCCTGTGATAGAATGTTTACCTAACAGTGCTGCCCTACCTAATTCAGGAAGGCCGCTCAAAGAGGCCGCACACATTTTTTAACACTTATTTTTGTTATCTGCAGTACATTTAAAAGGGAAGCAATTCATTAATGGAGGATCATTGGTCTGACTATTGTCTGTGTGTGATTCCCAAGTATGTGTGAATGTTGGGTGATAAGAATGGTGATACGCATATATTTTTGAAACACCCACAGGAAGTTCCAGTTATAAACTGAAATATATGACTTCTTTTAAGAAAATAAAAATGAGTCAAAATCATACCTTTTGAAACGGTCTCCATTGCGGGCATGATGTTGTTTTGTTTTATACCTCACAAAAGTGCTTGCTTTTTCCAAAATTTAAATTATTCTTCAAATGATATAAATTAACAATCTGCGTGCCTTTGTCAAATAATTAAAACAAGCAGGTCACTTTTTCCCATGATGTTTTTGTTGTCTGTCTTGAAAGAACAAGCTAACATTACTGCATTATGGTCCTTAAATAATTCCATGCAGCAAAAAGAAATTTGCTGGCCCGCTCTTTTTTGCTTAACATAAAAAGGAATTGCATTTGTGCCATGTTGGTTTACGCATGCTTTCCAAGTGATCTCGTTAAAACAAATCAATCGTGAAAACCAAATATGAACACATATTCTATCAAATACAGCTGAGAGGTCATGTGACAAAGTGCTAACATTGTAGACTATTCTTAGAGCTCAACTATACCTCCCAACAAAAATATGTAATTGTGAGCAAACATTTGATCTCACTGTGCCCATTGCGCCAAAACTAGAAGTCTGTTGCAGTGGTAGAAGTGTACCCGAAAAAAGTAGTGCAACTGTGGTCTCGGCATGGGAGAGGGTAGGCGGAAGCCTAGTGCAACATGTGACCAGGTGCTGCCCCCGGGGCATTCTAATAGTCTAAATGACTAGTAACTAAGGCTCCTATTACAACTTTACACTTGCACAGGGACATGAATGGACAAATGCTCTACATAGAATGGTGAATATGGTTGTAAAAAGTAGAGGAATGGTAAAGAGAAAAAATAAAACTAGTGGAACACCACTCCCGACCGTTCCTGCTCACTTCGATCACTGGAGATATTATTCAATCCACACGTACGCTATTCATAAAAAAGCCTCACTAACGGCATTGCTCCATATGTAACAAAAATAACAATTTATATACTGCACACCATAATGTTATGTGTCTCTTGGATTCCTCATTGCAATGTAACTTCGCATGATGCCCTTGAGCAATAAAGGCTGATGCCACTTCCCTGTGATGTCATTTTCCCAACACTACGTTTGCTTCACAGGGCTTCAGAAACCTTGAAGCCAGCTTTGGGTACTACACATCATGTTTATGATAACATTTGCATAACGTTTAACAATTTGATTTAGAAAAAAGAACCTTCATTTACGTTCCAGAACATCGTCTGGAAACCGCCAACATTCTGAAAACATGTTTGTAGTCAAATGATAGTCCCCTTGTTTCTTATGCAACACTTCAGTGCTTTGTAGACAAAAGTTAGCAGGTTAATAAGGGGGTCGATTAAATTATTGTTCACCCAGAGTGGATCGGATGTGTCTTAGGCGCTAATGTGCCTCCGTCTGCCAAAACATGTAGCGCACATCGCCCCACTTGCTAACTGTCCCCAGTCCAGCCTATATATAATCATATAGTCAGGTTCCCGAGCCCACTATACAGGGGAGGGGGGTCACGCTCACTATCCAACATGTTCTAGTCGCAGGCGACTCCGTCGGTGGAACCGCCTGCCCATCACCTTGACAGCCACTCTTTAAAGACAGACGTCCCAACCACCAGGTGACAGCTACTCACTGAACGATAACTAGGCACCATATGCAGTCACACTCATTAGCGGACCACTAGCTTACATCGGACCTAGTTAATTGAAACAGCCACATAGTTTACTCAAGTCCTGTGCACCCCTTATGTGCCACTGGCACTCATTTAACAACAGTCAAACTATTGCCATCAGCTCCATTCCCTAGAGCTCCAACACAGCTCTACACCACTTCTCAGCATACCCTTCCAGGGCCCACATTGCATCAGCACCACCAGGCCTCTGTAACCAACGGAGACCGGCCAAATGCCCCACCCCCACACCCCAATACTCACCTTACTTCTGTTCATTCCCTACACAGGGCTGCACATCATCAGAGATTCATCTGAAACTCAGTTTCATCCCTCAGACAGATGAGCCATAACCCAATCACACGGCAAGACTGCCGCACGACCACCATTCACGCAGCAACTTAAGGGCCGTCCGATGCCTTGCATACTAGCAAACAAACATTACTTCTCGTCCTTTTCGTCTCCCCCTTTTTTCCTTGTTCATTTTCTCTATGCTCATCATTGTATTGCAAACACCCAACATGGGTCCAACACATGACTGTGTATATCAATTGCTACTATTCAAACATATTAATAACCAAATGTAGTGTATTATTATGTAGTGACATGTGGCCCAAATGGTCCATCTAAGCCCACGTGACGCACCCCACTTCAGGTGCCTCCAACACTTACTTTGGGATTCACTACTCAGGTGTAATAATGATGTATATCTATGTTGTAAATTGACACAATATGATCACAGCCTTGATAAAGACCAAGGAGGGTCGATTGACGTGTTGGCTAAATTTTTTATTAAAAACCCCTTATGATCAACCTAATCCCACTTGATTGAGTTCTTGCTAACAGACTGTAGGATGATAAACAGATTGCTGACCCAGCGCCTATGTAACCAGGGTTTTACCTTGTTTCTGTCTATCAAAATAACATAAGGTTCGGTGTTTTGTCTCTGTTATCCATGTGTTCATGACATATCTTTCCAGAAACATGTACTTCTGTGTATCACATGTATAAATAAGGCGGGTGCAGTGTATTTTACATTAATGGTTTCGATCAAAAAGCAGTGTTTTCCACTGATTTATTTTGCTCATTGCTTTTTAATACTGGTGTAGAACCTTTAAAGCAGACCATATGCAACACTGGCATCCAATTTTACAGCTAGCGCCTGATACACAGCTGAGAGATAACATCTCCTGATTGCCTTCTCAGAAATTAGTGAATGGATGGCTTCAAACAAATTGTTGCTGTGTACCGACAAGACATATAGAATGTCAGCATGTCCTTCTAATCCAGTTTGCCAGGGACACTTGGTTCTCCCAGATTCCAACCTTGCATTCATCCCTGGAATCTCACAAGTGAGCAAGACTGGTGTTCTGGTGTGTCGAAGTGTCAAGTAGATAATAGGCCATAGTCTCCATATGAGCAATGTGTGGAGGAGCAGTTGCCTGATTCTGCAGGAAATCCCGCCCCTCTACCCACTATATCTTGGAAGTCTGAGATTGTGCTGTGTTTGACACCAGCAGTTGTGAAAATACTGCAGAGTATATTCGAAAGAAGATACCCATTGAGACAACACTATAAAATGTATCCCCGAAGAGACGACAATCAGATGGAGGAACTCCCAGAAGTAATATGAAAAAGAGCAAAGAAAGAAGCTAGTGACGTCACAAGAGAATTGTGTGACGTCTCGAGATACTGGCTGAAGAGGATGCATAGTTCCTACAGAAACTAATGATGTAGTAAAGAGTCTAGTGAACTTTTAAATACAAAAAAGATTACATGTGCACAAAGTGCTGCAGAGAATCAACCATTCAATAATTGTACAGATGCTGAAATGCAAGGTAGTCTAAGCCATCATAGAAGCTGGCTATATGTAGTGAATAGAATGCAGGCAAATGTGCCACTGTATAGAAGCTGGACATCGATATCATGAATTTAGTAAGCCAGAACCCATGAAGAAGATAGGGAGAATAGTGTTGCAGCAAGAATACACTGAAATCGTGGAGCTGCATAGCAAAGCTGTCTGGCATGGTGTCAAAACTGAAGCAGCCAAGGTCTGCTATCTATTCTTAAAAGGAGTGAACGTGTGAAGGATGAATCATCCCTTGTTAAGGTGCAGAGAAAGAACAGCTAGAGTGCCAAGTTCTAATCATTTAAGTCATTTAAAACATGCAAAATGGACCAAATCATGGTCTCCTGTCACATGAGCCAAGGATGAAAATCTAGTCAAACTTGGAGTCTTTTTTTATTTATTTTTTATTTATAGCTGTTATGGTTGAAAATGAATCCAACCTTTCAGCTTTACACATTTAACATACAATTTCGTTCAATTAATATACAAAATATAAAATACATTTTACACTATTTAGAAGTGGTCACTGTGATAACATGATATGCAATGCCACATACTCTGTTAATGCTCATATTTGTCATTCACTAGATTTGCTATTTCAGGATCTTTCAATTATTTACTATTACCTGTCATTGCAATTACTTTGATTACAAGATGATATGCTTTAAAACATTTGTATTGTCCCAACTATGTTCTTTTCATTTTTAGGGAATTTAGATAATTTATGCGTGTGAAACAATTCTAGCCATAACAGATCTATTGTCAAAAATGCATGATCCTCAAAATAGGGCTTTAAATAGAGCACTCGTAACTGCAGTAACTCCTTATATTCCACCATTGAATGTTTCATCGTTTCTGGTTCCTCATTACAGAATCGACAGTTGACTTCCTCTGGTAATATTTTTTTTTATATTTGCAAGGAATTTCATTGGTTGGCCAGATTTTTAATGTATAGCGCAAAATATCTGCGCTGTGGCTGGCGTTTGGGCACTGTATCAGATAAGGCTCTGTAATGCCCTGCAATTTAAGGGTAACAGGATTTTCAATAAACTTTTTACGTTCCATACAGTTATCACATGTACATATCCAATCATGTCTCCAGGGTAGGTTTTTGGCTTTGGTCGGATTTTCCATTATTAATTCTAATGATATGCCTGCTCTGTGGAGATTTTTTTGGCCCTTATTATGCCAATTAATTGCAAACTGGTCTTCCAAATTCATCAAATGATTTGAAATAATTTTTAGTACTCCATTGTTACTTTCAACCATCATACATTTTCTATACAGCATACAAATTCTCCATTTATACATGGCATAAAGTTATGTTAGGCCTAGTTCATGCCTAATGATGCACAATGAAGCTGACAGGGGTAGCATAAGTGCTTTTTTTCCAATACAGACTCTCAATGCTAGCCCAGTATGCATATACTTGGAATTATTTCTTTTTAGCTCCATATAAAACAGCGTGTACAAGCTTTTGCTTGTAATAAACAATTAATGGTGTAATAGAACATTTACAAAACTTAGTTCTTATAATAGACATCTGGGATAATGCCGTTAGTTGCTTTGTTTTGATATGGTTCTCCGCTGGGAAATCTCTTGGTTGGTTATCAACAGAGATGCCTAAATAAATGTAAGTTTGAACAGAGGTTAGTTCTGTGTTTTGTAACTGCCACTTATAGTGCTTTTTTTTGACACATAACCAAATTGCATGACTTGTGTTTTTTCTAAATTAATCTTACTGCAGTTCTTTAACACGTATTTGTCTAACGCTTCTAATAAGTGCTTTAGTCCACTTGGTGTCTTAGATATGAGAATCATATCATCGGCATATAATAGCCAATTAATTGGGATCCCTTGTAGTTTGGGAGCGTCTCCCACAAGATCTTTTAACCAGAAGCCCACGTCAGATATGTAAAAATTAAACAATGCAGAAGCCAGTAGGTAATTAGGTTGATTGCTGTTCCTAATCCCGGGATAAACCCTGTTTGAAAAGGGTCTCTCAGGAGTTTTTCATTCAACCATTTATTAAATTCAAGTAATAGAAGACGTGCAAATATTTTGCCTGGGCAATCAAGAAGGGCTATCATCCTGTAAAACCAGGATCGGTGCGGTCGCCCTTTTTAAATATAAGCTAAATAATCTATTTTTTCCATGATAGAGGGATTGTCCCAGTTACCATGATATGTGTGTAGATCTTATGCAGGATCTGGGCCCAAATTTATTGATTATCTTTCAATGTGATATCATGTAGCCCATCAATATCGAAATGCAATCTTTATTATCTGCCACATCGAAATCAAATATATAGTTTTGATCGATAGACTCAAAATTGATCTGTATGCCAGGATACGGGGACTGATATATGTTTGTATAATACAGTTCCCACTTATATGCAGGGATTGGATTTATTTGCATTAATGTCTGATTTTGACAAAGTTTTCCATTAAGAAGGGCCCAGGTACCGCCTGAAGATTTTAATAGAATTTGCTTCATCATAGCCTCTCCGTCATTTTGATATTGCATCGCACGTCTCTCTCTTATCCAGACTCTATAGATAGCTTTTAGCTTCTTAGTTTGCAGCAATCTGGACTCTGGCGGATTGTACTTTAATCACCGTATGTCCTTGCGCAGGATCGCCTTTCTTTCTTTTACCATCAAATCAAATGTATAAATATGGCCATTCTTACATGATGGCGTCTGGCTCTTGGTATGTTTAAAGAACTGCATTGCTTGAACATAGCACACTTATGCCCCTTTCTCAAAATGCCGATAATTGTGAGTTAATATTTGACTATATTGGAAGAGGGTTTTTTCGGACCATGATATACGGTTTCCTGCATTATTTACCACCAGACTTGCTATGTTATGATTTATCACTGGCTCACAGTCTAACTTTGAGACCAAACAAGACATACATAGTTGATTGTGATCACTTACGATAAATGGTTTTATACTCCACGAGACCACTCTATTCATAAAGATTATATCAGAATATATATATTCCAGGGTGGCCTGCTGCGTATGTCTCTGCCACATCGCTCTATGAGCTCCATGTCCTTGCACAGAGTTATTTAACATGACAAGGTTTCTCTCAGTATCCAGTAGCAAGGTATCCAATATGTTGTTTAATTGTTGGAAAAAGCAATTTACAGTTAGATGCTTCCTGCCCCAGTATATATTTATAATGGCAATAATGAGATTACCTCTTTGAATTTTCACAGCTTGGAAACATGGTGAACGAGTGTTATATGAAAACGTTTTAAATTGTTTATCTTTTTTAAAAGCCATAAGTAAGCCGACCATTGGTCTACCCTGTTTTGGTTGTGCATGTATTGCCGGAACCGTATGTATATTATATAAGTCCCACATCGGGGTAATAAGAAGACAAGTCTCTTGGAACACTATTATATCATACTCATGATGGGTGTCACTTCTGGTGTTAATAAAATGATTGTGACCTCTTGTGTTCCATGACAGTAGACTTATTATGTCATGGTTTGCCGATGGTTATGAATTTGTTGTATGGTCCTGTGATTGCCAGTGTACTCTTGCTTGATGTTGTTTGTTTTTAGATTGATCACCTCTCTCTTGACCGTATATTCGTACTCTTGGGATTTGGGACATTGTCTGCCTACCATTATTGGGAGTGGACTCTTGTGTCAATATAAAACTCATGTTGTATAGGGAGGTGCGAGCCTGCCACAATGTATTAGCTACTACGCCTGACTGTATATACAATCTGGCTGTATCAGGGTTTTTATTATTTGTGAACTCCACCAGCCCAATATCTGCTGACGTAAAATCTTTTAACGCTGGAACTCTGCACATATATTAAGAACACTGGTACAATTTAAATCATAAGCCTCATGAGGATGAGGTCTACATTTAATCACCAAACGCTGATCATTTTTGTATAGGGCCCATTTTTTATGAAATAGTGGAGCTTGGGTTCTGTCAGAATTATTGGACGAGGTAATGGGAACTTCAATATGGGCACTATGCCTCTCACTGGATTCTCGGACAGGACCGTTGCTACACTCACTTGACTCTATCCCAGGTCCCTGTAACAACATATTCATGTTGGGCAATGCTGGATATGCGGATGACATGTTGTCCATGGTGCATGTACCTTGAACATTTCTCTTCTCCTGATGAGTATCTTGGTTTGCCAATTTATATTGTGCTATCAATTGTCTAAGTTCTTCACGTAATTCCTGGATAGAGGCAAATATAGGTTTCAGATTTTCGGTTGGTCAGCTTGGAGTGACTGGGGCACCTGAACAGGAGTGCTAGAGGAAATTATAGCTGTATGAGCAGGTAGAACTTGATTATAAATTGACTCTATGGCGGCACTTTGAAGAGATTTTACTAGTGCCACTAAATCATCAAGAGGTTTGTAGATATTCATCTGCATTTTTGACAGATTTGGTTCCACTGCTCGTTGATGAGGCTTCACTTTGGATTTGACTGGGACAAGCCTTACAAACATCCTTGGCTTTATCAGCTTTTTCCTCTTATTTTGCGTTATTCTAGGTTGTGTAGGCTTATCATTTGTGTGTATCTTTGTTCCCACTCCTAGTGAATGATCTTTGGATATGACAGAGAATATATTATATGAGTTATTTTATTTGGGACACACTGTCTCAATGATCTCTGTCTCTTGATCACATACTGTCACAGCTGTGATTATCGTGACTCCGTGTGGCTTTTATCGCCAGGGTATTGCGATCATTCAACCCATTTCCACCTATATTCAGAACTTTGTTTTGTAAGATGGAAACTCATTGCTGTGGCATGTTAATGGTATCAACTGCTTTTTGGGGTAATTGAATCTGATCTGGCACAATGGTCATTTCTTTACCCGGGACTTGCAAGATGCCCTTACTGTCTTGTAGGGGTGTCTTTGCCACCCCAGGTATATCTGTAGATGTATTTTTCCCAACTAATAAGCAGTCTTTGTTTATGAACTCTGTCATCATAGCAGTTAGAATATCAATTTTCCTATTGACTTTCTCATCCAAAGTTTCATAGAACTTTGCTATTGAGAATAGGGTTGTGTTCATAGCGCATAAGGTATTATTTAGAGCTGGCGCCTCCGGAAATGAAAAGCGATTATGCTCAGTATTAATTAAAGCCTCTTGTATAAAGAAGGGTGGAGACATTCCTGGGGCATTAAACTTTAGACGTCTAGGCGTCGGTGCAAAAAAGGATACTGATTTATTAGGACTCTCAGAAAAGCTTTTATCAAACAAAATGGGAGAATGAGACAAATCCAACCCCTTCTACTTTTGTGGGGTGGGAATTGTGGTTGTGTTGTGTATGCTTGCTTCCTGCTCCTCATGAAGTTGGATCAGGTCTCCTGTGTTGGAGCAAATATACTTGACTTCTTGTGAGGCACAACCATCAGTGTAACTGGCGTTCATAAAGTTAATTGTTTCCTCATTAATTTCCCCTGCTAGGGTCAGGGTCTCATAAGCTTGTCTTAACTTGTATTCGGTTTCGACTGAGCAAATGGCTGGCATTTTGGGGGAAGAGTTACACACCACTGGGGATCCCGTGCCAGAGGGGCACAAGTCACCCGTATTGCATGCACATTCTAGAGTCATGTCAGTGACTTCATCAAGAAACTGTGTGTTATTGTTCTTGGGCAAGGAGGTGACTGGCGTCTGCTCAGACTCGCCAATATTGGCACCAGCCGCAAGCAAAATGGCGACTGGAGCCACCTCCAACTCATCAGGAATAGCAATTATCTCTGTTGCACACAAGCTAGGTGTTTTGATTTTGTCACTTGTATCAACAGAGTTTGGAGCCTTTTGCTTGTCCTCAGATGGATAGTAAGTGCGGATGTCTGTGGTTAAAGACATTGGGCCTCATTCCGAGTATGGCGGTAAGGGATAGCGGCCACCGGTAACGAGACCGGTGGCGGTAATCCCTTACCGCCATACTCCGAGTTCCCTTTGCGCCCTCGCCCTTAACGCCTGCTTTGAGCAGGTGTTAAAGTCGAGGGCGCAAAGGGGCCTCCAAGCCAATAACGGTGACCTTAATGAACGGTCACCGTTATTTGCATCTTCCCCATTCCCATTGAGCCCTATGGGGGCTCATTTGGGAATGGGCAAGAGCCTTGGTGAATGGGGAATTACCGCCCCGCCAACCTTGGAATGGGGCAGTAATTCCGCCATCCACCAAGGCGCTGCCGGTCCGGGTACGGCGTCAACCAAGGTGTTAATAGCGCCATTGGTTAGCGCCGTACTCGGAATGAGGCCCATTGACCGCTGTAACTTATTCAACTTCTTCTCTCTAATTAACACACTCAAAACTGCTTTTTTGCTGAGGGACTCAATATTTTTATATACATCTCTAGCGAGAATTGGCATGCCAGTTTTTAGAGAATATAATCCGTTTGACATGATCGCGTGTAGAGAGTCACTCAAACAAGCAGAGTATATCGTCCTGTCACTCAGGTCAACAGTAGTCAAGGAAGCAAATCTATTAATATGCTAGGCTTACACGCAGAGTAAGTAATTTACAAAACTTACCGCTCAATAAAATTAATAATAATAAGGCCCCCCGCTCTCCGCTATTACGCTAGACAGCGAGACAGCAAACACACTTCTGCAAACTCTCGTATGCAAAATGCGCGCGCGCATAGGTGCAAGCCAAATGTTTTTGAAGAAAGTCTCCCACAATAGTTGGAGCAAACAGGCTGTGTAAAACAATTTGAAATCAGGTAAGGATCGCAGTCAAAGTTGCTCTGCATTGTTGCGTGTTGTTAGTGGTTTGCTTCGCCTACCCAATTAGGCCAATCCACTTCAGTCAGAGGGGCGTGGCCCGTCGCCCGAACAAACATGCTTGCTTCAAAGGTTCAGAAGGGCTGCTCACTAGGATCCCACAGCGAGACAGCAAAAACACTTCTGCAAACTCACTTCCGCAAAACGCACGTGCGCACACGAACGAGCCAAATGTTTTTGAAGAAAGTCTCCCACAATAGGTGGGACAAACAGGCCAATTAGGCCAATCCACTTCAGTCAGAGGGGTGTGGCCCGTCACCCAAACAAACACGCTAGCTTCAAGGGTTCGGATGGGCTGCTCGCTAGGAACCGACAGCGAGACAGCAAACACACTTCTGGAAACTCACTTCCGCAAAACGCGCACCTTAGAAGTCTAGGAGTCCTAGAACAACAATAGTGAGTGCCTGCACTCCCATGTATTCCCAGAGACGAGGATACTTTGCAAGGCCAAGTTCAAAGACAATCTTCATGGCAGACGGCATGGGAGATGAAAGATGTTGGGCTAATTGGGTGAGGAGATAGAGTCAGGCCCACCTCCTTGCACCTGGGTTTGGGCTTACTTGCTGCTAATTGAACCAAATGTTCCAGACATGGCACAAGTATGCCAACTAAATGTAGAGGTCCGTATAAAAAAGGACCTTATAGTTTGAAGACCAATTGAAAACTGTGTCCTTAATGGTTTTGAAGATGACATGTTTTAGAGGTAGGCATATATTATCCACCTGACAGTGGGCAACCAATCACAATCCCAGTTTCTATGTAATGTATACTTATATGTTCCCCTTAAGCCAATCACAATCCCTAGTAGGTTTTTAATATGCCATGACCTATGACATATTTTTAGTATAAAGTCTATCTTTTGTGAAAAGATCACTGAGAGAAATCAAGCGAACCTCTGTTGATGTCCGTTGTAACTCCCTGTTTTAGATAATTGATAATAAACCTGTACTTTGCCATCGTCCTGAGTTGATTTGGTTATTTGGAGTTGGAGTTATTCTGTGAACCCATCCATTGCATGCACATTACAAAAGGGCCCTAAACTCAAATTTATAATGCCTTTATTGCCATAACAGGTAATGCATCTGCCACCCAGGCTAAACTCTCCAACCGCTAAAGAGTAACAGTCCTTTAGGAATCGACAGCACTCCGAACATCCCCATATTTTGACAGCAGACTTCATCACAACAACAACTGTTCTCCACGGAGACAAGAAACCTCACCTGACACACCAAGCCACACTCACCATACAACCACGCTACCCATGAGCCAACAGGTGGCTATTACAACTGGCTTTCTGTTTCTGAAGTTGCTTCAAAGAATACAAATCAAGCAGTCCTGACCGGTTCATCTTGCTGCTAGAATATTCGAACAGTGTACCAGGTTAGTCCAGACTAACTTCTATATAGACTGCAGAGTCTGCAGAATGCATCAACCTATCTTGTCATGGATCCCAATAAATGGAAAACAATATTTTCAACACTGTTTTTTTCTTTCTGGTTTCCGAGGTTACCTTGTTTTAGCGGAGGCTGTTTTCGCGGCAGCTTTTTTAACCATGATATTTTTGCAGTTGCTTTTTTTCGTGATGTTTTTTCTCCACATACATGTGTCGTGTGTTTGGGATCTGGGATTTGTAGTTTTGGGTGGCAGGGTTAGGTGGTGGGGGTGGTTTACATGGGGTGTTTGGCGGAGCCCCCATATGAAAAAACAAATTGCCAAAAACGGCCACAGTGAAAAAACAATGGTTAAAATAGCTGCAGTAAAAATAGCCATGGCAAAATCACGTGAAACTTCAAGTCCTCACATGGATTACTTCATTTTATCTTGTTTTTTTAATTAAGATTCAAATAATGTACACTTTATTAATAACAATAGTCATGGTTAAAATTCAACACTCAATTTCATCCTGTAAAAAGTCTTCAGTTGTATTGCATTCTATAGCCTCTGCATAATTCACTGGAACGTGTCTGCATTCTAATTTCTACTGTACCACCCCTTCAAGGAAAGTCGAGCATCTGCCATATAGATTTGGATATTTATCATTACGTCGATGACATGTCTAAAAAGCATGTTGCCACCTCATAACGTCCGATAGCTTCTTCCTCCTTTCGTTATTTGTGGGGAGCATGTTTTCAATAAGGTGGAACTGGGAGCGATGCATGATCCAATATAGTATAATGACCCCTGTGGTATCCTGCATGCTCTGATGGTTGTGCTGTGAGCTGTCCCTAGAATGTGTGAGGTAATGTGGAATGCGAGGGGTCATAGAGTTCTGGGTCTGGTGGTTGCGAAGGCACTTCAGGATGGGAGCTGCGACATGGAAGCATGTTGATTTCTGTTCTTTCTTTGACCTGTGACACATAAAGTACATTCGTGTTTTGTACTTACCTTGTCCCCGCCTGCTTCCTGCGTCCTGGCTGTCCTTCCTGTGGTTCGGCATACTTCAATCCAATTAATATAAAGGACACCAATGACTTCCCATGCAATACAGTGGAAGTATTTATGCACATTCCCAAATCTTCTGAATTTCCCTTCTGACCTGCTCCCATAAAGAACTTATTTTGGAACAATGTTAGAAAATACGTTCATTCCCATGTGCCAACTCTCTGCCCTCTTCACAATCGATTTGTATAAAGGTTGATTCAATCCAGTTTCTGAAGTGTGAGATACAAGTGCATATGGAAAAAAACGGACACTGCCTTAGTTTTGCACAAAGGGTAATAGAGTGATTGAGACAACAGCGCCGGAAGAATAATAAATGACGCTGGCATAGAAGTCCCATTTTTAATTGCTATTGTTGCAGGTCCATTGGCCAGCCACGTTCAAGAGTTTATAGATAAAGGAAAGACATCCTTTCAAGCTGTCTAGATTAATTATTCCCGTGAGCGTTTTACAATCTACCAACCTTTTCTTACTGCACATTTCTCAGTAGTGCATGGGATTTCAGCAAACACCATTACAGCATTGTTTCTCTCCTTAAATGGCATTAGTACCCGGCCGGGGCATGGCTTAGGTCTCCTAGCCAATGAGGAGGCTCGGAATGGCCTGGGAGCATGGGTCACGTGGCATTACCTGAATCAGTAATGCCCCCCCAGCTCGGGGCTTATTGCTTAAGTAGTACCAATGCCAGCTTCCTCCTGGCCACAGTGACCTTCATAGAGAATGTTGGGAAGGCAGAGATTATGTCACCAAGGTGTTTCGGGTTAGTTCACAGATAGACACAGTTCCTGAACAATTTGATTCCATTAATCACAACAATCCAGAACCAACTTCATTTGAATGTTCTGGAGAACCTTGCAGTGATGGAATCAAACCACAAAAAGTGTGCATGAAGTGGGAACTCAATGGTCATTTTCCGTTGATTTCCATAATTCTTCTCAGCGTTCCACACCAGAATAATTGCATTTTGTAATGTCTGAAAGATACCTTGCTTAAGACTGGATAGAGGGTATTGCCAGGGAAAGGAATATGCACATACGCTGGATAGTTATGTACATTGGTGGTGTGCCTGCAGTATATGTGCGTACTGCACCAATTCACTGGTCACTGCACAGGTGACTACCATGTGTGGTGAATGTAGGCATCCTTACCGTGCTGATTGGTGGTAGCTGAAAAGCAGACGGTGAGTGCATTGCAAAACATATATTACGCCATGTGCTGGTGGGAAGAAGGGATGGAAAGGGTGTGGGAGTGAGAAATGAATCATCTGAGATTCGTCAATAGGTGGACGAAGATGTTGATGTGCCTGCAGTGTCCTTGCCTACAGGGCCAGTTTGCTGGTCTCTGCACAGCCGATTCCCATGTGTGCTGCATGCAGGCAGCCTTCATTATGGCACCATTTCCGTGGTGAGTGGTGGGAGCTCAATTGCAGAAGGGGAGTGCATTGCACATGACATGCACATTGTAAGATAGCGTGTACTCCGGTGTGTTGCATGGATGAAGGCCTTGCAGCAACAACTATGTGCCATGGTTGGAATTAGGTTTCACATTGTTCCTTCTGTGTGTGGTTCGTCAGCATTACATAGATGGTTGATTCGATGGGTGTGGTGCTTCTTTGCACATCCTACAGTGTTTATTCAATGGCTGCAGCTACTGGAGTGAACAGTTGTGCAGTGAGGCCACTGAGTGCAGTGTTGTAATACTGACAGTATCAAAGAAGATAGGGTTAAAGTGCACCTTCTATGTGCATGAATACTGCAGCGTGTGAAGTGTGCGCAATTCTTCAATAGTATGTGCATAGAAGTGGATACAGGGAAAACTGCATATCACATAGGATTGCGTA
Source organism: Ambystoma mexicanum (assembly GCF_040938575.1). Classification (NCBI taxonomy): domain Eukaryota; kingdom Metazoa; phylum Chordata; class Amphibia; order Caudata; family Ambystomatidae; genus Ambystoma; species Ambystoma mexicanum. The sequence goes on along the minus strand of NC_090932.1, from coordinate 285,048,225 downwards.
GTGTCCATTGCGCAGAGTGGTGAATACTGTAATGCAGTATGACATATTGCTTTTGTGTACCGAATAGCGAGCTGGGAGACGGGCTAATTGAATGAAAGTGGGTATGGGTGCTGGAGGCTGTGTTATGTTTCCATGCATAGCTGTATTACGGTGTGGATGTTGGGTAGTAGTGGTAGTGGCTGTGGTATGTGTGAGCAGTGTGGTACGTGAGCACATGATTCCATGCATGCCCACATTACGTTGTGGTGGGTGTGGCCAAGGCCTAGACTATTTGGTGCATGGCCAAAGGCCGTAGGCCATGCACCCAATAGTCTTGGCCTTGCCCACATCCACTGCAGCAATGCAGTTTAAACTGCATCCGTCACAGACTACTCACCTTTACAGAATGATTGTGGAGCATATTGTAGACTTGATAGAGCACCAAAGGTCAGCTGACATGCATATACTGTTGGTTGGTTCAGTTTACAGTAACACCATCGTATGTGAATGAAAGTGGCTAAGGGTGCCGGAGGCTGTGTAAGTTTGTAGATTCTGGTAGAAGGTGAATCTTTCTACGCATAGCCATATGACAGTGTAGAGCTTGGGTAGGAGTGCCGGTGGATGTGGTATGTGTGTGGATTGTGATACTTGGTGACATGTTGCCATGCATGGCTGGATTACATTGCAGTGGGTGTGGCGAAGGCCTAGACTATTAAGTGCATGGCCAAAGGCCGTAGGCCGTAGGACATGCACCCGAAAGCCAAGGCCTTCACCACACTCAATGCAGCAATGCAATTTTGACTGCATCTCCCAGAGGGTGGTCACCTTGCAGTGTGCTCACTGGATGCAGTGTTGGAACACTGTCAGTATAGAAGAGGGTAGGGTTGAAGTGAATATTCTATGTGCTTGGACATTCTTGTTTGTGTAGATTCCTGGGAGTAGGCCCAATGGTGTGAAGATTGTGTAGTTTGTTTGCAAGTGACATAATACTTTGTTAATGGAAGTGGGTAGGGGAGGCGGAGGCATTGGTATGTTTGTGGAATCTGCTGTTACATGTTGTCATGCATCGCTGTGTTATGGTGCTGGAGTTGGGTAGAAGTGCAGCTGGCTATGTTACGTTTGTGGATTGCAGTTTATTGCCACATGTTCTCATGCATGGCTCCATTATGTTGTGATTGGTGTCGGCAAGCAGTAGACTCTTGTGTGCATGGTCAAAGGCATGATGGGTGCCGCTCTGAACTCAAATTGTATTTTTTTTTTTCCACACCTTTGTCTGGAAGGTTCTTTGGATGCACATGCAACATGTACTCGGAGTGTTGAACGGTAAATATGGAGTGCTGCACAGAAATTATCCTGTTGGATGCAGACCTCTTGGCTGTGATTGCTGCATGTTTGCGTGAATATTTCACAGTCCTCAATGAGGGAGTGCTGGAAGAAGAACAGTGGAGAGGGGAAAAGCACTGTCCCTGCTTTAAAGGGGTCTAGTCCTCTCTGTAGCTGAGAAAGCATATACGCCACATCCTGCCATTCTCAGTATGGTGGGCATGCAGCATTATGGAATCAGTTGTCAAAGGTGTGGTTCACAAGAAGGGGCGGTACTACTTTCTCCCAATACTCTGTGTAATGAGGTGGTGGACATGGAGAGACGCACAGTGCTGATCGTGGGTGATACATTTGTACAAGATCTGCACAGGTATGCCGTGCAAAGAGACGTTGCTGCTAATTTCAGGTTGGAATGAGTGGTCGCTTTGTGGGTCAGTCTTGATGCGTGCAGTTTTGGTGGGATGGTTCGTCTTTGCAGATTTGTGGCCTCTATCGTTACTGGTGAAGTTGTCGTGGTGCATTATGGAGGTCTACATTTGGGTTATATGTCGTGTCAACGTTTGCCCCGTCACCTGAAGAAGTTGATGAATGAAGTGATGCAGATTTTTCCCACTGCTAAGGTCGTTTTCTCACCCATTCCCCCAAGAGGAGTATGGGACCATGCCGGTGTAATTTGCCCCCAGCCACAGCTCGGAATGAACAGAGGCATGCCTGCATTTATGAGCACTGATGGGATGTTCTCCACCCACCATGAGAGCATGAATTTCCAAAACATACACTGCTTCCATGCAAATGGCATTTCTTTGAACGCCATTGGCAAGACCATTTCCGTCTACATTGTGCATGAAGCGTTGCGCACAATTCAGTAAAAATTGAAGGAGGAGAAGCGAACATAAAGTCATACAAAGAGAAAAAACAAAAAAAGGTGGGATGCAAAAATAAAATAAAAAAACAAGTTAAAAAAAGAAAAAAAAAACTTTTCAGAGGAACCACTAAAGACCAAATTGCCTAGCCTGTTTCCCACTCCCCCCAGCTCCCTTCCTAACACCAAAACTCCATGGATTACACTGTAGTTTCAGGATTACATGTGCCACATCCAGCCATTTTCAGGATGGGAGCCATGAAAATGAGACTGTGGAGCTAAAGACACTTCTCAATAAGGTTTGTGGTTGTAGTGTGTATGCAAAAACTTTGGCAGAAGGACTCTTTGTACAAAGAAGTGCAAAAGGCTATGGTGGAAGTTTGCAAGATAAATGGAAGGCATCCTGGGTATATGCATGAACTGTACATATTTGTTTGAAGTTCGTAACATGCATGCAGTGCTGTTTGTGAGCGATACCTTTTGAAAAGTATAAAGTAAGTTGGGTACTGCAGGAAAGAAAACTGTGCAGTGTACATGGTAAGTGGCAGGCATCCTATTGTAATGAATTCATTCTGTGTATGATATCATATGATGTGAATTGTATGCTATGGCATGCGTAATGTGCCTATACACACGTTTAGCAAAGCGCATTGAGGTAAGGGAGGGGGGGCAGAGGGGAGACAGAGACAACAAACCTACTAGGCCAGGTGTGACTTAGATCTCCCAAGTGAATGGGTCGGGGGAGGGGAAGGTGCAGTACATGGGAAGAAGAAGAAATTACAATAAGTAAAAATATGGGCCGATAGTGTCAGGTGCATGGATAAGTGCACACATCAGGTGGTGGAGGAACTGTTAGGGATACACAAAACAGTCCCCAAGTGCGGGGTTTGCTAGAAAGGCAGGGCAGGGGTTCGTCTGGCAGGGGGAGGTGGCATGGGCCCGACATCACAGAGTCGCCAGGTAACCAGTGCAGAATCAGTTTACACCAGGCAGTCAGCCGGGGAGAAGAGGAGAAAAAGCAGACGCAAAGAGAAAGCCTTTGAGGTACTTTCGGAACCGGCAATGGTTCTCCTCAAGATTCAGGGAGGCAGGGAGGCTATTGCAGAGGGAAGCCCCAGCAGAAAAAAAACATCTACCACCAACTGGTTGCTTGCAGAAGCGACTGACCCTGAGGGCGTTGGAGGCGGATGAGGGAAGAGCTTGAGCACAGAGATATATAGCAAGTGAGAGTTGAAGGTATTGAGGTCTCAGGGCCAAGAAGGCCTTGTTCATAATGCAGAGGGTTTTCACCTTATTCCTCACAGCCACTGGGAGCTATTGCAAGCATTTCAGTGCAGGAGAGATACCATCCCAAATCGCGCAGACCTCTTCTGGATGGGTTGCAGAGGGCAGAGAGTAGAAGCAGGCAGATTTAAAAAGAGCCTGTTGCAATAGTGCAGCCTAGACAGAAGCACAGCTGTGCAGACAGTAACATTTTGGAAACTTGCTTTAGGTTGGTAAGATCCATGCAGTGCTGCTTTTGGTGGCATATTTTTACGATTTATGTAGGAGATGGGTTAGTGGGGAAAACATTTTGTAGCATTGTTGGAAGGAAAGCAGAGAGTTCCTGTTTCAATATTACAATGTATGATATGGGTAAACGAAAATGTTGCAAGCACATAATACTGAAGTGCTACTTTATGGTAGGGGATGGGAAAAATAACAGTATGCTTTTAAAGAACGTAATGGACGCTCAGTGGCAGATACCGTGCGCAGAGGCACTTAAAACACAGTGGTAAACATACTGCAGAAAAAGTTTCCTTACCTTCATTTTGTGGTGATGGGTGCTCATTTAGATGAATGTGGATGCACAAATCTTGCAATCTTTTACTGAACTTTCTACTGGACGTGCTTTCGAGTGACAGGACACTTGCAGGCTGAATTTGTAACGGTACCTATGAAGTGTTATACAAAACTGACAGTGTTAGATGCTAACGTCTTGGATGGCATTGGTGGAATCTTGTGTGCCTATTTGCCCATACCCAATAAGGTAGTGATGGACAAAAGATAGTGGAAAGGGAAGAAGGACTGCTCCTGCTTTACTGGGGTGCGGCCCTCGCTGTACTTTGGGAAGCTTACGTGCCACAATCTGCGCTTCACACCATGTTGGCCAAAAGACATGGGACTGTGGGGATTATCCAATCAGGTACTGTGGGTGTGGTTCACAGAAAGGGGCAGTCATACTGTTGTACATTACTCTGCGTAGTGGTGCTGGCTGTAATGGCGAAACGCATTGTGCTGATTTTGGGTGATGCCTTTGTGATAGATCTGCACAAGTATGCCCTGGAAAAACACTTTGATGGCAATTTTGGTTTGGAAGGAGTGGACGCATTGTGGAACGCTGTCTACGAGCGCGGTTTCGCAGACATGCATGCACTTTGCAAAGACCTGGCCACTTTTGCTACTGCCTATGTAATAGTCATCCACTACGGTGGCATGCATATGGGTTACGTGTCTTGTTTAGGTTTGTTCCGTCGACTAAAGAGGTTGCTAAATGTAGTGAAGAGGCTTTTTCCCACTGCTAAGGTGCTTTTCTCATCCATAATACCACGAAGAGTATGGGACAATGCTCCTGGATGTTGTTCCAAGCCAGAGGCAGGAAGGTGTCTCATCAACAAAAGCATTTATACATTTTTGTCTGCTGGTGGGATTTTCATCTGCAGCAATGACCTCATCAGTTGTGGAAATGGCAAGTTTTTCCAAGCAAATGTCATTTCATTGTCCCCCATTCGTAATGCTGTTTTGTTTGCCCGTCTGCAAGATGCGGTGAAGAGTTTACTGTAACAATGTCAGCACAAGAAAACACAAAATCAAATAAAAAATGAAAAAAGGTGTTTCTCTAGAAGCATCTAAAAAAAAGGCTCTTTTCAAAGCCGCCCCTTACAACGAACTCCCCCACCCTTGTTGCAATTTATTCCCCCACGCCCGTACGCAGCACGAAAGCCACATCCGGGGATTTTGACGATGGTGACCATCGAAATGGGACTGTGGAGGCAGATGGATTGCGCAATAATGTTTCTAGGCTGGGTGTTTACGCAGAGGACTGTTGTATAGAACTGATACTGTTACATGGAGAGCTCTTCAATGTCATTGGTGGATGCGTGTGGAACTTATTAACCTTTTAACTGCCATGGGTTCCCCCCCCCCAGTGCCAAGGCCTTTTTTGGTGATTTCAATATTTCACCATGCAAAGCCTTCTAACATTTTCTCCTTCATTAACCCCTTAAGTGCCAAGGACGAGCTATCTCGTCCTTGGCACTGGGGAGGTAATCCGACGGCATGCTGGAAAGAAGAAAGTGGAAACAGAAGAAGGAATGTTTCTGCTTTATTGGGGCATGGCCCTCGCCGTCCTTGGGGAAACGCCTGTGAACATAGCCCCGTTTTCAGCATGCTACTCATGAGATTGGGACAGTGGGGACTATCGCACCTGCGGGTGTTGGTCACAGGAAGGGCGTTCCTAATTTTCTCCATTTCTGTGCATACTGAGCTGGACTGACATGGTTGCTATTAGTTGCAAACGCAATGTTGCACAGCAGATTTGGTCCACTATCACTTACAAGGCAAACCTATGTGACCTGATACTCTGTCTGAAAAGCTGCAAACAGATTGCGCAGCAGCTCTGGGGTGTGGCCTTTTGTAGGGTTCCTGTTGAGAACTTGCACCCGGAAAACAGGTCTACATTGTTCAAAAACATACATAAATGTGCAATGGCACATTGTGCTGTGTTTGTAAGCATGTACTTTCCGAAAAACAATCCGTTCATTGCTCAACACTGTACTTTTGCTGCTGTCCGAGGGTCTGGATCGTGTCCCCCAAATAAGGGCCCATGCGCAGCGTGGGTGAGGTCTCATGGTGACGTCTCCATTTGTGATGGCATCTTTGATGTCCTGGGTGTTAGGCTTAGCAGTGCACAGTGGTGGCGTGAGTTATGGTTGCTTAGCTTACCATAACTGGCGAATTTCAAGGGTTTTTCGGTTTTACTTGGAACCATAACGTCCCTTTAACAATGTTTTTCACTGAATTTCATAGGTTTTTAGTAGCACAACTTAACCATAACGTCCCTTTAACAAAGTTTTTTCACTGAATTTCATAGGTTTTTAGTAGCGCAACTTAATAATAATAACTTTGACTTAATGTGCATGTAATGTGGAACATACTGAACCTCTTCTACTGAACTTGATGTCCGCAAACTCTTTTAATGTCCGTGGACATGTTCGGAGAACAGTACCACTACCTAAAAAGTCTGGGGGAGTATGTTTGATTCTTATATCATAACATAGGAACATTTAACAAATTCAAAAAGCAGCACACATACACATTATATGTAGTAATATATAAGAAATGTAACCCATATATGTAACACACTAACCATTCATTTAAATGCAATATGTTCTAAAATGGAATATACCACAAGAAGATAAATTGGCTTCCAACATAATTACCTCACAGACACTACAGAACTAAGAACAAGACCAGACCTACAGAGTACTTAGAACATATCTTACCGGAAATAGTAAGTGTACTTCATTTTACTCATATATTTATAAACTTTCTGTATTAGATAAAAAAAATATATATATTATTTTTTTTTTTCTCACGGAAATGTCTAGTACGCTGGAATGGCTAGAGGAACATTTCCCACATGAGGAAATGTCACAAGATAGTGAAACTAATGGTAAACACTTTACAATATAAACCATTTAATGATTATTATTTCATATACATTTAACATATATATATATATATATATATATATATATATATATATATATATATATATATATATATATATATTTGTACAGAGCATACCAAAATAGAAAATACCTCTGAAGAAACTGTTATAGATAACACGCTTGACAGCATAAAAGAAAAAATTGATTTATTGTTGACCAATTTTAATAATTTTGAACACAATTTCTGTCCTGAAATGTTCGTAAATAAACGAAAATGGAGGTGTCCTGAAGAACACTATACCTGTCCGTACTGTTCGTTAGCAGGTTGAAACTGTTCTAAGAACACACGCGGTGTCCTGAAATGTTCGTAAAGAAACAAAAATTAAAGTGTCCTGAAGAACACTATACCTGTCCGTACTGTTCGCTAGCAAGTTCAAACTGTTCTAAGAACAAAATTGGTGTCCTGAAATGTTCGTAATTAAATGAAAATGGAGGTGTCCTAAAGAACACTATACCTGTCCGTACTGTTCGCTAGCAAGTTGAAACTGTTCTAAGAATTCAATTGGTGTCCTGAAATGTTCGTAATTAAACGAAAATGGAGGTGTCCTAAAGAACACTATACCTGCCCGTACTGTTCGCTAGCAAGTTGAAACTGTTCTAAGAACACAAGCGGTGTCCTGAAATGTTCGTTTGACGTTTGACGCACTTTTAATTACTTTTAATTATTAAATGCAAACCAATGTCCGTGCATTTGGTGTCCTGCGGACAGGCGCTTCCTTCGCAGACATGCTCAAGAAGGGATCATGTGACCGCGCCCACACTAATCACGTGTTCTGAATGCGCACACTGTTTGTGTACCCCGAACAATTTAAAAGTACATTTTCAAGTAATCCACAATATTTTTCAATAAAAACTCATCATGGCACAAGTCCCACATAGTAATCCTGAGTTTCTACATACCTTTTGAAACTTTTTGAACCCTTTTTTGTGTTCGATCTGTCTACAGACAGCGCGCATGTCTGCGGACCGCGTACAAGCACCCCGATAAAAGACCACACACTAGAGCTTATTCTCATTGTGTTTCTGACTATTCTTCAGAGCACTGTGATTTTTCCTGCCACTTGCGGATATCCATCATCAACCTGATGGCAACTATGGCTCCATTGCTGCCAGCCGGTGCTGTATCTGCCTCAGCACCACCCCCACCCCCTCCACCACCACCACCTTCCCAAGGGCCTGAAGAGGGGAACAGGAGAGAGGATGCAGCGGAGGAAGAAAAGGATGACGAGAATGAGGTAGAGGAAATCCCTACTACCCGCACTAGGTGTGAGTCTTGGGTGTGGCGGTTGTTTACCATTCATGGGAATGGTCCTAAGGCTCGTGCGAACCGTGTCACCTGCAATGAGTGCAAAATGATACTCAGTCACGGGAGGCACGGTTCGTACAGCTTTGGGACCATGACCATGAAGCGACACCTGATGTCATTTCACTCTGGGGCTATTCGCAAGGTTGTACCTTGCGAAGAACGTAGTAGGTTGATTTCCTCTACTTCATCCTCCGTTTCTGATCCTGTGACCACAAGGACCACCTCTGTGGGACAGCATCTTCCTCAAGCTGCCTCACAGGCCATACATAATTCTGATGACCCTTACCTTTAGAGGGTCACAGTTGAATGTATGTACTGTGACACAGTACTCTGCAGGGGGGAGCGACTTCGGAGTACTTTTGAGACTACCGTCTCAGAGCACGAGAAGACCTGCTCACTACTCAAATAAAACCCACTCTACATCTTCCTCTCTCAGCTCGCCCTTTCTTATCCCTGTGGTTGGAGTCCCCCCTTTACCCTCCTTTCCCCTCCTCTCCTAGTGTGTTGTGTATAAAAAAACAAAAAAATACAAAATAAAAAAAAAAAAGGGTCTTTTCAGAGCCGCCTTTCACAGTTAAAAAATAGAAGTGAAGATAAATGAAGCAGGGCCCTTTGTATTTTTTAGAAGTCCGCGGACAGTTCACGAACATCTAAAAAATTGGGGTGCTACCCTATTATAACCATTGCAATTTTCTCTGGGAGGAAGTGGTGGCTCTGAAAAGAGCCTTTGGGAGGTGTTTGTATGTCAAAAATTATAAATACTTAACACCTATTTCAAAATGGATGCTGTAATTCTAAAAAAGGTCGCAATGCATTTTGAACATTTCTCAGAAAAATCTAATTGCCAGCAAAAGTAAGATGGACTCCATCTCTGCGAAAAATGTACGTACTACGAAACATAATATTTTCATTGTGAAAAGAGGACATGCCAAAATCTCTTAGAAAGGCACAAACAGCCTTATTAACATTGTGCCTTGCTTTTTCCATTTGCGGACCAAATGAAGAAGAACGAAGCCACATTTTTCTCTGTGCAATCTGTGAAAATATCACTTGAGAATTAGGAAACATGTCCATGACCTTCCCAAGTCCTTCTTTCATAGCAAATTGCAAAAAAATTCCAGTCACATGTCCTAAACTATTCCCTCCACAATGAATTACAATTATGTCTGCATGTTGCTCTGTCTCCAAAGTAGCACAGAGAGGTAGCAAGTCCAACCACTTCATTCCATGTACTCCATGCCAGTGTACTTCCACATGTGGAAATCCAAGATCTACAGCTTCTCCACAGCTTTCTGCATGCACCTTCAACGAATGTATCCATGAATCTCCCAAAATCCAAACAATCTGTTTTCTGAAACACACAGCCATAGCTATCTGTTGTTCTCTCAGCAAAAATAGTATCTGAGAAACTCTCTCCTGGCACAACACACCCACTAAACTTTCATGACCAATCCCTTTCAGTGCTCAATCTCATTTGCATGACTTCTGAACCAAATAATCCCCGGATGTAACTCCTGATGTCCACGAACTACCGCCATGTGCGCGGACATATCGTAACATGAACAGCCCTTCTACCATTTCCACTTCACTCTCTGTGCCATCCCCTCATTGGATGTAGCTAAGAAATCACATGGCCATGCACCAATCACATTCAAGACCTCTACATCTAACTGCATCATCATAGATCAGCACTGCAAATGTACTGCGAATCTCTCTGAGTACAAGTGTCATATCATTGGCAAGCACAATCTACAAGAAATACTGTACAAGTCTCCAAGATTTCTACTTGCAGCTCCATGCATATCAATATGCATGAAATGAACACAAACTACAGGTATGCATATTTTCTGTACAGTACATGAACACATTTTCAAACTGACTTTTAGCTTGTGTAATCTGTAAAATGAATCTACTGTCTTTTTTCCAATTTCCTAAAATCAACTATCACTTATAAACCTTTATACTATTTACTTTCTTTATACACACACACTCAAATCATGTTAAACTAACAGTTTTTAAATGAAATATATAGACTACATATATTCAAACAAAATTGCATGCATGCACACTCTATGTTCAAATCTCAAAAAAGAATACTTATACAATTACATATTTGTATTTATTTATTTATTTATTCATTGAATTACTTTAATTTAAGCATGACATTGAGGCACTATTACCTAGAACAGCTTAGTTACAGAAATAGTGGTATTCAGTGGTACATTATGAATTTCACAAGACCTACGGCCTCATTACACGGTAGGCGGTAAGGGTTTACCGGTACCGGTATTTTACCGGTACCGGTAAATCCTTACCGCCTTACTACGAGGTCCATTTGCAGGTTGGGGAATTTAACGCCTGCTTTTTGCAGGCGTTAAAAACCAACCCGCAAATGGACCAGTGGAGCCAATTACGGTACTGCAATTTGCAGTACCGTAATTAGCGCCTTCCCCATTCCCATAGAGCCCTATGGGGCAAAAATGGGAATGGGGAAGGGCAATGGTGGAAGGGTGAATTACCGCCCCACCAACCTTGGAATGGGGCGGTAATTCCCCTTTCCACCAAGGCGGTATTTTACCGGCATGAACCATGCGCTAATAGCGCCATGGTTCACCGCCATCCGTGTAATGAGGCCCATAGTAAAGATATTTTGTTTGCTACAGTTAGTCATTGCAATACAATTTGTTCATTAAGAAAATATCATATGTATTGAACTGGTGTGACGAATCTCTCTGAGTACAAGTGTCATATCATTGGCAAGCACCATCTACAAGAAATACTGTACAAGTCTCCAAGATTTCTACTTGCAGCTCCATGCATATCCATATGCATGAAAAGAACACAAACTACAGGTATGCATATTTTCTGTACAGTACATGAACACATTTTCAAACTGACTTTTAGCTTGTGTAATCTGTAAAATGAATCTACTGTCTTTTTTCCAATTTCCTAAAATCAACTATCACTTATAAACCTTTATACTATTTACTTTCTTTATACACACACACTCAAATCATGTTAAACTAACAGTTTTTAAATGAAATATATACTACATATATTCAAACAAAATTGCATGCATGCACACTCTATGTTCAAATCTCAAAAAAGAATACTTATACAATTACATATATTTATTTATTTATTTATTCATTGAATTACTTTAATTTAAGCATGACATTGAGGCACTATTACCTAGAACAGCTTAGTTACAGAAATAGTGGTATTCAGTGGTACATTATGAATTTCACAAGACCTACGGCCTCATTACACGGTAGGCGGTAAAGGTTTACCGGTACCGGTATTTTACCGGTACCGGTAAATCCTTACCGCCTTACTACGAGGTCCATTTGCAGGTTGGGGAATTTAACGCCTGCTTTTTGCAGGCATTAAAACCAACCCGCAAAGGGACCAGTGGAGCTAATTACGGTACCGCAATTTGCAGTACCGTAATTAGCGCCTTCCCCATTCCCATAGAGCCCTAATGGGAATGGGGAAGGGCAATGGTGGAAGGGTGAATTACCGCCCCACCAACCTTGGAATGGGGCGGTAATTCCCCTTTCCACCAAGGTGGTATTTTACCGGCATGAACCATGGCGCTAATAGCGCTAATAGCGCCATGGTTCACCGCCATCCGTGTAATGAGGCCCATAGTAAAGATATTTTGTTTGCTACAGTTAGTCATTGCAATACAATTTGTTCATTAAGAAAATATCATATGTATTGAACTGGTGCGACATATCTTATGTAAATAAGATAGTTTTAATGGTTTTGAGGAAGGCGCTGAGGATTTCAATTTAAAAAATCAATGTCTAAATTAAAAACTGTGCTATATACAAACAAAATTACTAATTTGTTTCTTTTACAATTGCAGTGAAGACCATTCTCCTGAAAAGAAGCAGCCGAATTTGAAGAACAAAGAAGAACTAAGAAGTAACCTGTTCATTTTAGAAAAAAAGTAAGTAGAATATCACCATAATATTTGTATTATTACTCAAACACACTCTAAAGTTAATTCATGCTATTTCTGTGCCTAAAAATAGAGATTGTGCACCATTCTGTCAAAAAATCCCCATGTCTTAAATAGCGATTTACAGCTAGAATGGCGCACAAATTCCTATTTTTGGACACACAAATTACCCAACTCAACCGCTAGAATTTTGATATTATAGAACAAATAACTGTTTTAATTGTATACATTAGATTTACTATGTGTACTTCTCCACACCACTAGCTTACTATTTTCTGTCATCTGAACCCCAGTTTAGTAGCACATAAATTCAAGAATATCCATCCCTGCTAGTTGTAGTTCCCAATGCACAATCACACACCATTACATACATCTTTATCATCTTACTCAAACACTCATGCACACAGCACACATACATTGCAGAACACCCCAACCCATACCATCTTTATTTTTTTCAACAGACCCTAAAGAATGCCTACCAAAAGTCAAGTCCGTAGAAAGCAACGCAGAAGTAGAGCAAATGAAAATAAAAGTGTCCAACATAAGCATCCATCTCTAGCAGAATTTGTAAAAAAAAAGTTGAAACAAAACAGCTAATACAGTCATTTAGTGAAACACAAGAAGTTTCAAGTACAAAAACGTTGCCTCCTCTATCAAAATGTAAAACAAACCAAAAAACAATTAACAGAAAATCAGCTATCACTACAGATAAAACTGCTTCTTTAAATTTTTGAAATAGTGCAAAGTAAGCATACCAAGAAAACTATTTTAGCCAAAATGTACCGTCACAAAGTCCTTCAAAATCTTATAAAAACAGGAGAGAAATCAGGTTCAATGCTAAAAAACTATCGTAGGAAATTAATCGTAGAAGCGTTGATAGACAGTGCAATTCTTCTCAAAAGAAAGTTATTTATTTTAGTGTTAAACAAAATGAAACCACTAACAAAACTAATAACTAAATTACAAAAAAGACTTCTCAATTAACGAAATGTCAACAGAAAGAACTTCTTAAGTATATGCGGATGTGAATGGAATCACACTACGAGCACAGAAACATACTTTAATGAAGAAGCGTACAAACAAAAGCAAACAAATACAATTGCCATACATAGCAGTGGTCGAGGTTATGAAAAAGTGAATAATGCCATAATGGAACAAGAAGTACTCTTTAAAAAATATGCCCTGAAATCTTAGAATTACCCCTCCATTCAACTGAATCAGAACATCTAGTGTACAAATAGACATGCACGTCAATGTGTAACATTCCCAAACAATTTTTCAAGTCTTTACGCCAATTCCTTAATCAATATGTAAAAAGCAAGGACAAAATCAAAATTAAACTACTGCAAAATATGGATACCTGTCCAGTGCGCAAGTGCACAGGACTACAAGGACATTCATTGGCCTGCATTACAGGACCTACTTGTAAAACCACCTTCCGTGATATCAAAAGGATATCAACACATCATTCAACTATAAGAAATCTACAGGGTAATTCATAGAATTTCGCAGAAAAGTGTCGCAAGCGGCTGGCGCAGAGTGTCCGCGTGCGATTGACTGCGCCAGGCACGTGCGCTAAAACCGATTTCCGCGCACAGCGTATTCATGGATTTCAGGCTCCCAAACCAGCCGTGGCGCAGAGTATCGCAGCGACCCTGCAGCAGCGCCAGTAACGCCCCCAAGAACGCCCTCCCGCAAGGAAAAGCCATCAAAATCGCTAAATCATCGCAAAGGGCAGCGCTAACCCTGGACCAGTCCACAGGGCTGCCAAACAAGGAACGCAAAGCGGGTAACGTGCATATCAGGGGTACGTGTGAAGTTTTACACGCGATTAGCCAGGGCACGTGTATCACAGGGGTACGCAGGAATTATCACACGCGATTTGGCTGGGTACGTATATTACAGGGGTGCGCGGGAATTATCACACGCGATTTGGCTGGGTACGTGTATTCCAGGGGTGCGCGGGAATTATCACACGCGATTTGGCTGGGTACGTGTATTCCAGGGGTGCGCGGGAATTATCACACGCGATTTGGCTGGGTAGGTGTATTACAGGGGTACACGGGAAGTTCTACACGCGATTCGGCTGGGTACGTGTATTACAGGGGTGCGCGGGAATTCTCACATGCGATTTGGCCAGGTACGTGTATTACAGGGGTGCGTGGGAATTATCACACGCGATTTGGCTTGGTACGTGTATTACAGGGGTGCGTGGGAAGTTGTACACGCGATTGGCCAGGGTACGTGTATTACAGGGGTATGTGGGAATTATCACACGCGATTTGGCTGGGTACGTGTATTACAGGGGTACACGGGAAGTTCTACACGCGATTCGGCTGGGTACGTGTATTACAGGGGTGCGCGGGAATTCTCACATGCGATTTGGCCAGGTACGTGTATTACAGGGGTGCGTGGGAATTATCACACGCGATTTGGCTTGGTACGTGTATTACAGGGGTGCGTGGGAAGTTCTACACGCGATTGGCCAGGGTACGTGTATTACAGGGGTATGTGGGAATGATCACACGCGATTTGGCTGGGTACGTGTATTACAGGGGTACACGGGAAGTTCTACACGCGATTCGGCTGGGTACGTGTATTACAGCGGTGCGCGGGAATTCTCACATGCGATTTGGCCAGGTACGTGTATTACAGGGGTGTGCGGGAATTATCACACGCAATTAGGCTGGGTGGGTCCTCACAGGTGTTCCCTGTACACCCTCCACAGCCCCTGCAGGCAGCCCACAAAACAGGGGACTACCCTGCACACCTGCTCATGTCCCCCTGCACCCCCACCCCCCAGCCACCAGGGTCACCCTCCACCAGGCCCCCACTCATGTCACCCACCACCCCCACCCCCCAGCCACCAGGGTCACCCTCCACCAGGCCCCCACTCATGTCTCCCACCACCCCCACCCCCCAGCAGTGCAGGGGCAGCCTCCACCAGGCCCCCACTCATGTCACCCACCACCCCCACCCCCCAGCCACCAGGGTCACCCTCCACCAGGCCCCCACTCATGTCACCCACCACCCCCACCCCCCAGCCACCAGGGGCAGCCTCCACCAGGCCCCCACTCATGTCTCCCACCACCCCCACCCCCCAGCAGTGCAGGGGCACCCTCCACCAGGCCCCCACTCATGTCTACCACCACCCCCACCCCCCGCCACCAGGGGCACCCTCCACCAGGCCCCCACTCATGTCTCCCACCACCCCCACCCCCCAGCCACCAGGGTCACCCTCCACCAGGCCCCCACTCATGTCTCCCACCACCCCCACACCCCAGCAGTGCAGGGTCACCCTCCACCAGGCCCCCACTCATGTCTCCCACCACCCCCACCCCCCAGCAGTGCAGGGGCAGCCTCCACCAGGCCCCCACTCATGTCACCCACCACCCCCACCCCCCAGCCACCAGGGTCACCCTCCACCAGGCCCCCACTCATGTCTCCCACCACCCCCACCCCCCAGCAGTGCAGGGGCAGCCTCCACCAGGCCCCCACTCATGTCTCCCACCACCCCCACCCCCCAGCCACCAGGGTCACCCTCCACCAAGCCCCCACTCATGTCACCCACCACCCCCACCCCCCAGCCACCAGGGTCACCCTCCACCAGGCCCCCACTCATGTCTCCCACCACCCCCACCCCCCAGCAGTGCAGGGGCAGCCTCCACCAGGCCCCCACTCATGTCACCCACCACCCCCACCCCCCAGCCACCAGGGTCACCCTCCACCAGGCCCCCACTCATGTCACCCACCACCCCCACCCCCCAGCCACCAGGGTCACCCTCCACCAGGCCCCCACTCATGTCTCCCACCACCCCCACCCCCCAGCAGTGCAGGGTCACCCTCCACCAGGCCCCCACTCATGTCACCCACCACCCCCACCCCCCAGCCACCAGGGTCACCCTCCACCAGGCCCCCACTCATGTCACCCACCACCCCCACCCCCCAGCCACCAGGGTCACCCTCCACCAGGCCCCCACTCATGTCTCCCACCACCCCCACCCCCCAGCAGTGCAGGGGCAGCCTCCACCAGGCCCCCACTCATGTCACCCACCACCCCCACCCCCCAGCCACCAGGGTCACCCTCCACCAGGCCCCCACTCATGTCTCCCACCACCCCCACCCCCCAGCAGTGCAGGGGCAGCCTCCACCAGGCCCCCACTCATGTCTCCCACCACCCCCACCCCCCAGCAGTGCAGGGGCAGCCTCCACCAGGCCCCCACTCATGTCCCCTATCACCCCCACCCCCCCGCCACCAGGGGCACCCTCCACCAGGCCCCCACTCATGTCTCCCACCACCCCCACCCCCCAGCAGTGCAGGGGCAGCCTCCACCAAGCCCCCACGCATGTCTCCCACCACCCCCACCCCCCAGCCACCAGGGTCACCCTCCACCAGGCCCCCACTCATGTCAACCACCACCCCCACCCCCCAGCAGTGCAGGGGCAGCCTCCACCAGGCCCCCACTCATGTCCCCTATCACCCCCACCCCCCCGCCACCAGGGGCACCCTCCACCAGGCCCCCACTCATGTCTCCCACCACCCCCACCCCCCAGCAGTGCAGGGGCAGCCTCCACCAGGCCCCCACTCATGTCCCCTATCACCCCCACCCCCCCGCCACCAGGGGCACCCTCCACCAGGCCCCCACTCATGTCTCCCACCACCCCCACCCCCCAGCCACCAGGGTCACCCTCCACCAGGCCCCCACTCATGTCACCCACCACCCCCACCCCCCAGCCACCAGGGTCACCCTCCACAAGGCCCCCACTCATGTCTCCCACCACCCCCACCCCCCAGCAGTGCAGGGGCAGCCTCCACCAGGCCCCCACTCATGTCACCCACCACCCCCACCCCCCAGCCACCAGGGTCACCCTCCACCAGGCCCCCACTCATGTCACCCACCACCCCCACCCCCCAGCCACCAGGGGCACCCTCCACCAGGCCCCCACTCATGTCTCCCACCACCCCCACCCCCCTGCCACCATGTGCAGCCCCCACCAGGTCCTCACAATGTGCGTAATGGTCAGCCTCCACAGCCAAAAAGCCCTACCAAGTAACCCATTCACCCACATGGAAATGGAAATCACATGTTACACCCCCAATGTTCATGAAGCAAATGAACCCATGTCCGTCACACACATATTTTCCAATTGAATGGGAAAACACACAACATGACATGCATGAAACCAATGAGATGAAACCACACAGTGAACAATGTAAAAAAAAATGTATTAGAAAAAAATACGAATGCTAAAGAAAGAAAACTAACTACAATGTAAATGTGAAAAAAGAAGCTGCATGTCCGCATAAAAACACAAAACTAGAAAATCTAATCCAAAAAATTTTGTCCAAAGTCAAATGTCAAAACTCTCCGTGCAACAAAGAACTATGTACAAAAATAACAAGGGTCCATCATCACAACAGAACTAAGGAAACCTCCTAAAAAACCTACCTAAATATCAACTATATACAAAAAGTGGAGCAGTGTCCGTCGACTCCAAATCATAAGAAAAAACAAAGGAAACCTAAAACTAAAGAACTATATACAAAGGCGGCGGGCAAGTCCAGCGGCTCACTCTGTGGTGTTCCGGGCCAGGGCATCATCGAACTCCTGTTCGATGTCCCGGAGGCGGTCCAGTTCCATGGCCCCGAGGGTCCGCAGGGACGACGCCGTGTCCTCCTCCAACCCCCTGCGGATAGCCTCGAGGCACTCGGCCCGCCTCAGGGCCCTCCGCATGGAGTTCTCCGCCCTGACCATTGTGAGCCGCGCCTCTTCCGCCCGCCGCCGCTCCGCACCTATGGCGTGGCCCAACCGCTGCCACACGGAAGACACTCTCTGTCCTGGGTCCTCCTGCCCTCCGGCCGATGCCTGCCCCTCCGATGTCGAAGGCCCCGAGCCTTCATGGCTCCCACCATCTTGCTGCTGCTGCTGCTCTGCCTCTGCCCGTGCACTGCCTCCTGCTGCCTGCACATCCTCCGCCGGCTGGGGTGCACCTGTTGATGTGGCCACCCCTGCTGGACGTCCGACTCCCGACTGTGGCAGGGATGCCTCCTCCACCAGCCTGGCCGCACTGTCAGAGGCAGCTCCACAGGGCACCCAGGTGACTGATGGGTGGGAAGATGGCACAGAGGACGACTGGCGCGTAGGGGGTCCAGTTGAGGAGGGGGTCGGAACAAGCCCCATCAGACGGAGGAATCCGGTCTGGGTGACCTGTCCCAGCAGGCTGACGTGGTCGACGAGCCATTCGAGATGACGTGCAGTCTCTCCATGAAAAGACTGCAGGTCACCTCGCATGGCCCGTTGACGCAACGCCACACCAGCCAGGACAGGCTCAACCCGGACCTGGATAGCCACGTCCGCAGGCAGAGGAAGGCCAGTTGACGTCAGCTCATCCCCTGCCTGAAAACGGGTCTGGACGTAGGCATCCCTGCTGGTGCAAGATGATGCAGGGACAGGATCGGGGACAGGATTGCACACAGGCACCTCCGCGGCCGCCTGTGCTGCCTCCTGTCCCTGGTCCTGGACTGCACCACTAGCACCAGTGGGATCCCCACCTCCAGACCCCGTCTCTGGTGCTTGCACGGCCTCCTCCTCCACCAGACCCCCCACCAACCTGGATGACTCCGTGCCATCTTCCCCTGTTGGGCCCTGTGGGGTCCCAGCTGCCCCTTCTGCTGCCGAGGAGTCCAACTGCAACCTCCGCCTCTTGGACCTCCCCCCGGCAGCTGCGGCCTGGGACGCGGCACCGGACTCCTCACTCCCCGACGAGATGACAACACGGGAGGGGAGCCGGGCCTTGCGTCTCCGGCTGGCGGTCGGATCCCCGCCGCTGTGCTCCACAGCACCTTCTCCGCCCTCTTCATCAGTTGACGCTGCAGACAGGGAGAAACAAAACACAGGCATCAGGGCACTGTACAATGGACACATACACGCATGACAGTTGCACATGAGTGGCATTGGCAAACCTCAGACATGTCATCACAATCCCCAACACACATGTCATTGCAACTGGCACACATGAGCCATACCACAGCCATATCGCAACTGCCACCACCATCCCTACACATACAACAGCATCAGCAGCCAAAGGGGAGCCATACATCACATGCAACACAGGAAGTGCACCACACATGTACACACACCACCACACTTGCATGCATGTCTACACCTCTGCCAAGTGTCGCACTGTTCAGACGGGCATCCATGTCACATCTGCCAATCAGGCTTCCACATACCGCTGTCACATGCATCCATGTAGCATCACTGTTGCACCTTTGACAAATACACACACATGCACATGTACACAGTGCTCATACATGCAGCCGAAAACAACATACATGCCTGACATCACGGACATGTCTACTTACATACACATTCATCCAAACATGTGTGCACGCACAACTGCATTTGCCATGCAAGCCCACACACACAAGCACCATCCATGTCTCACACATTACAGCCCTCGCATGTGTCAGCCCCACGGCCCTGTACACCCCCACCCATACTCCACCCCATACAAACAGATGTGCAACCGGCACAATGGGGAATGATCACCACACGCCCTGCTCACAACCAGGATGCATGTACACTCACCGCTCGACTCCAGACGGCTCTGCTTCTCTAGGACCTGGACGTGGAGCGCTGGGGATATGCGTTCCAGGACCCCCATCTGTTCTTCCGACAAGTGGCCCCGGCGCCCCTTGGCATCCGCTGCCTTCAAGAGGCGCCGGGCCTTGTTCAGGGTCCTGGACCTGAAGTCCTCCCAGCGCTTCCTGACATGTTGTAAGTCCCGGACTGCCACCCCCTCCGCGTTGATGGCAGTCACGATGTCAGTCCAGATCCGAGTCCGTCCTTCCTTGTCGGCGCGGGAACTTCCAAAGAGGGCATCATACTGCCCCAGGACTTGCTCCACCAGGACACCAACTTCGGTGGCACTGAAGCTGGTGCCCCTCTGCCTCTCTGGCCGGGGGTTGTCAGTGGTCGCAGATGGTGTTAGCCCCGACATGACAACCCCAGAGGCAGGAGTGGGTGGGCAACTGGGTCCTGGGGCTGGGCTGTGGAGCGATGGAATTCCAGTCGGGAGTCTTCTGTTCCAGCAGGGGTGGTCACAGCAACAGCACCCCTGGCTGATGTGCAGGCAGCAAATGGCAGTGCACGTGGGCAGCAGGCAGTCAGGCAGCAGCAGATAGCAGGTGGGAGCGTGCTCGGGGCTCTGGGGGGCAGTAATTCGGCCTTCTGGGCAGGAGCGTGGTCTCCCGTGTGCTCACGCGTGGCCAGCTTGGTACGGAGTGAATTGGCACGTGAAAATCCTGCACGTCAGCGTGAAAACCGAGGAAAGGCCCTTAGCGCGTAAGCGCGTCAGCACGCATACGCGATTCCATTGGACCAAAGGCCCTCAGCGCGTAGGCGCGTCTGTGACGTGACCCGCACGGGTGTTTCCCACACAGCACGTGATGACAGCACACGTGGAAAGACTGCACGTCAGAGTCTCATTGCGTGTGATTGGTGGAAATGGCCGTACACCGGGATACAGGTGCGCTGACGTACTTGCGTGTGTAAGTGTCCGCGCACACCTCATATACACGTACATAGGCCAATCGCGTGTACACGCACTTTTGTCCAATTACACGCGATGAGACTCTGACGTGCAGTCTTTCCACGTGTGCTCTGTCATCACGTGCTGTGTGGGAAACACCCGTGCGGGTCACGTCACAGACGCGCCTACGCGCTGAGGGCCTTTGGTCCAATGGAATCGCGTATGCGTGCTGACGCGCTTACGCGCTAAGGGCCTTTCCTCGGTTTTCACGCTGACGTGCAGGATTTTCACGTGCCAATTCACTCCGTACCAAGCTGGCCACGCGTGAGCACACGGGAGACCACGCTCCTGCCCAGAAGGCCGAATTACTGCCCCCCAGAGCCCCGAGCACGCTCCCACCTGCTATCTGCTGCTGCCTGACTGCCTGCTGCCCACGTGCACTGCCATTTGCTGCCTGCACATCAGCCAGGGGTGCTGTTGCTGTGACCACCCCTGCTGGAACAGAAGACTCCCGACTGGAATTCCATCGCTCCACAGCCCAGCCCCAGGACCCAGTTGCCCACCCACTCCTGCCTCTGGGGTTGTCATGTCGGGGCTAACACCATCTGTGACCACTGACAACCCCCGGCCAGAGAGGCAGAGGGGCACCAGCTTCAGTGCCACCGAAGTTGGTGTCCTGGTGGAGCAAGTCCTGGGGCAGTATGATGCCCTCTTTGGAAGTTCCCGCGCCGACAAGGAAGGACGGACTCGGATCTGGACTGACATCGTGACTGCCATCAACGCGGAGGGGGTGGCAGTCCGGGACTTACAACATGTCAGGAAGCGCTGGGAGGACTTCAGGTCCAGGACCCTGAACAAGGCCCGGCGCCTCTTGAAGGCAGCGGATGCCAAGGGGCGCCGGGGCCACTTGTCGGAAGAACAGATGGGGGTCCTGGAACGCATATCCCCAGCGCTCCACGTCCAGGTCCTAGAGAAGCAGAGCCGTCTGGAGTCGAGCGGTGAGTGTACATGCATCCTGGTTGTGAGCAGGGCGTGTGGTGATCATTCCCCATTGTGCCGGTTGCACATCTGTTTGTATGGGGTGGAGTATGGGTGGGGGTGTACAGGGCCGTGGGGCTGACACATGCGAGGGCTGTAATGTGTGAGACATGGATGGTGCTTGTGTGTGTGGGCTTGCATGGCAAATGCAGTTGTGCGTGCACACATGTTTGGATGAATGTGTATGTAAGTAGACATGTCCGTGATGTCAGGCATGTATGTTGTTTTCGGCTGCATGTATGAGCACTGTGTACATGTGCATGTGTGTGTATTTGTCAAAGGTGCAACAGTGATGCTACATGGATGCATGTGACAGCGGTATGTGGAAGCCTGATTGGCAGATGTGACATGGATGCCCGTCTGAACAGTGCGACACTTGGCAGAGGTGTAGACATGCATGCAAGTGTGGTGGTGTGTGTACATGTGTGGTGCACTTCCTGTGTTGCATGTGATGTATGGCTCCCCTTTGGCTGCTGATGCTGTTGTATGTGTAGGGATGGTGGTGGCAGTTGCGATATGGCTGTGGTATGGCTCATGTGTGCCAGTTGCAATGACATGTGTGTTGGGGATTGTGATGACATGTCTGAGGTTTGCCAATGCCACTCATGTGCAACTGTCGTGCGTGTATGTGTCCATTGTACAGTGCCCTGATGCCTGTGTTTTGTTTCTCCCTGTCTGCAGCGTCAACTGATGAAGAGGGCGGAGAAGGTGCTGTGGAGCACAGCGGCGGGGATCCGACCGCCAGCCGGAGATGCAAGGCCCGGCTCCCCTCCCGTGTTGTCATCTCGTCGGGGAGTGAGGAGTCCGGTGCCGCGTCCCAGGCCGCAGCTGCCGGGGGGAGGTCCAAGAGGCGGAGGTTGCAGTTGGACTCCTCGGCAGCAGAAGGGGCAGCTGGGACCCCACAGGGCCCAACAGGGGAAGATGGCACGGAGTCATCCAGGTTGGTGGGGGGTTTGGTGGAGGAGGGGGCCGCGCAAGCACCAGAGACAGGGTCTGGAGGTGGGGATCCCACTGGTGCTAGTGGTGCAGTGCAGGACCAGGGACAGGAGGCAGCACAGGCGGCCGCGGAGGTGCCTGTGTGCAATCCTGTCCCCGATCCTGTCCCTGCATCATCTTGCACCAGCAGGGATGCCTACGTCCAGACCCGTTTTCAGGCAGGGGATGAGCTGACGTCAACTGGCCTTCCTCTGCCTGCGGACGTGGCCATCCAGGTCCGGGTTGAGCCTGTCCTGGCTGGTGTGGCGTTGCGTCAACGGGCCATGCGAGGTGACCTGCAGTCTTTTCATGGAGAGACTGCACGTCATCTCGAATGGCTCGTTGACCACGTCAGCCTGCTGGGACAGGTCACCCAGGCCGGATTCCGCTGTCTGATGGGGCTTGCTCCGACCCCCTCCTCAACTGGACCCCCTACGCGCCAGTCGTCCTCTGTGCCATCTTCCCACCCATCAGTCACCTGGGTGCCCTGTGGAGCTGCCTCTGACAGTGCGGCCAGGCTGGTGGAGGAGGCATCCCTGCCACAGTCGGGAGTCGGACGTCCAGCAGGGGTGGCCACATCAACAGGTGCACCCCAGCCGGCGGAGGATGTGCAGGCAGCAGGAGGCAGTGCACGGGCAGAGGCAGAGCAGCAGCAGCAGCAAGATGGTGGGAGCCATGAAGGCTCGGGGCCTTCGACATCGGAGGGGCAGGCATCGGCCGGAGGGCAGGAGGACCCAGGACAGAGAGTGTCTTCCGTGTGGCAGCGGTTGGGCCACGCCATAGGTGCGGAGCGGCGGCGGGCGGAAGAGGCGCGGCTCACAATGGTCAGGGCGGAGAACTCCATGCGGAGGGCCCTGAGGCGGGCCGAGTGCCTCGAGGCAATCCGCAGGGGGTTGGAGGAGGACACGGCGTCGTCCCTGCGGACCCTCGGGGCCATGGAACTGGACCGCCTCCGGGACATCGAACAGGAGTTCGATGATGCCCTGGCCCGGAACACCACAGAGTGAGCCGCTGGACTTGCCCGCCGCCTTTGTATATAGTTCTTTAGTTTTAGGTTTCCTTTCGTTCTTATTATTATTTGGAGTCGACGGACACTGCTCCACTTTTTGTATATAGTTGATATTTAGGTAGGTTTTTTAGGAGGTTTCCTTAGTTCAGTTGTGATGATGGACCCTTGTTATTTTTGTACATATTTCTTTGTTGCATGGAGAGTTTTTACATTTCACTTTGGACATAATTTTTTTGATTTGATTTTCTAGTTTTGTGTTATTATGCGGACATGCAGCTTATTTTTTCACATTTACATTGTAGTTAGTTTTCTTTCTTTGGCATTTGTATTTTTTTCAATACATTTTTTTTTCCATTGTTCACTGTGTGGTTTCATCTCATTGGTTTCATGCATGTCATGTTGTGTGTTTTCCCATTCAATTTGAAAATATGTGTGTGACGGACATGGGTTCATTTGCTTCATGTACATTGGGGGTGTAACATGTGATTTCCATTTCCATGTGGGTGAATGGGTTACTTGGTAGGGCTTTTTGGCTGTGGAGGCTGACCATTACGCACATAATTGGGGATTGTGAGGACCTGGTGGGGGCTGCACATGGTGGCAGGGGGGTGGGGGTGCAGGGGGACATGAGTGGGGGCCTGGTGGAGGTTGAGCCTGCACTGCTGGGGGGTGGGGGTGGTGGGAGACATGAGTGGGGGCCTGGTGGACGCTGCCCCTGGTGGCTGGGGGGTGGGGGTGGTGGGTGACATGAGTGGGGGCCTGGTGGAGGGTGCCCCTGGTGGCTGGGGGGTGGGGGTGGTGGGAGACATGAGTGGGGGCCTGGTGGAGGGTGACCCTGCACTGCTGCGGTGTGTGGGTGATGGGAGACATGAGTGGGGGCCTGGTGGAGGGTGACCCTGGTGGCTGGGGGTGATAGGGGACATGAGTGGGGGCCTGGTGGAGGGTGACCCTGGTGGCTGGGGGGTGGGGGTGGTGGTAGACATGAGTGGGGGCCTGGTGGAGGGTGACCCTGCACTGCTGGGGTGTGGGGGTGGTGGGAGACATGAGTGGGGCCCTGGTGGAGGGTGACCCTGCACTGCTGGGGGATGGGGGTGGTGGTAGACATGAGTGGGGGCCTGCTGGAGGGTGTCCCTGCACTGCTGGGGTGTGGGGGTGGTGGGTGACATGAGTTGGACATGGGTGGGGGCCTGCTGGCAGGTGCCCCACAGTGCTGGGTGGTGGGGGTGGTGGGAGACATGAGTTGGACATGGGTGGGGGCCTACTGGCAGGTGCCCCACAGTGCTGGGGGGTGGGGGTGGTGGGGGACATGAGTTGGACATGGGTGGGGGCCTACTGGCAGGTGCCCCACAGTGCTGGGGGGTGGGGGTGGTGGTGACCATGAGTTGGACATGGGTGGGGGACTGCTGGCAGGTGCCCCACAGTGCTGGGGGGTGGGGGTGGTGGGAGACATGAGTTGGACATGGGTGGGGGCCTGCTGGCAGGTGCCCCACAGTGCTGGGGGGTGGGGGTGGTGGGAGACATGAGTGGGGCCCTGGTGGAGGGTGACCCTGGTGGCTGGGGGGTGGGGGTGGTGGGAGACATGAGTTGGACATGGGTGGGGGCCTACTGGCAGGTGCCCCACAGTGCTGGGGGGTGGGGGTGGTGGGAGACATGAGTTGGACATGGGTGGGGGCCTACTGGCAGGTGCCCCACAGTGCTGGGGGGTGGGGGTGGTGGGAGACATGAGTTGGACATGGGTGGGGGCCTGCTGGCAGGTGCCCCACAGTGCTGGGGGGTGGGGGTGGTGGGAGACATGAGTGGGGCCCTGGTGGAGGGTGACCCTGGTGGCTGGGGGGTGGGGGTGGTGGGAGACATGAGTTGGACATGGGTGGGGGCCTACTGGCAGGTGCCCCACAGTGCTGGGGGGTGGGGGTGGTGGGAGACATGAGTTGGACATGGGTGGGGGCCTGCTGGCAGGTGCCCCACAGTGCTGGGGGGTGGGGGTGGTGGGAGACATGAGTGGGGCCCTGGTGGAGGGTGACCCTGGTGGCTGGGGGGTGGGGGTGGTGGGAGACATGAGTTGGACATGGGTGGGGGCCTACTGGCAGGTGCCCCACAGTGCTGGGGGGTGGGGGTGGTGGGGGACATGAGTTGGACATGGGTGGGGGACTGCTGGCATGTGCCCCACAGTGCTGGGGGGTGGGGGTGCAAGGGGACATGTGTTGGTGTTCATTAGTTCAAGGAGACATGTGCCTTTGCTGGGGGGCATGCCCATGTTGGGTGGGCTGCCTGCGGGACATGACCAGGGATGCAGGGTAGTCCCCTGTGGTGTGGGCTGCCTGCAGGGGCCGTGGAGGGTGTACAGGGTACACCTGGGAGGACCCACACTGTCAAATCACATGTGGGACTCCCCGGCACCCCTGAAATACACGTACCGTGCAGAAATCACGTGTAAAACTTCCCGCGCACCCCTGAAATACACGCGCCCAGGCTATTCGCGTGTAAAACTTCCCGCGCACCCCTGAAATACACGCGCCCAGGCTATTCGCGTGTAAAACTTCCCGCGCACCCCTGAAATACACGCGCCCAGGCTATTCGCGTGTGGAACTTCCCGCGCACCCCTGAAATGCACGGGCCCAGGCTATTCGCGTGTGGAACTCCCCGCGCACCCCTGAAATACACGCGCCCAGGCTATTCGCGTGTGGAACTTCCCGCGCACCCCTGAAATACACGCGCCCAGGCTATTCGCGTGTGGAACTTCCCGCGCACCCCTGAAATACACGCGCCCAGGCTATTCGCGTGTGGAACTTCACGCGCACCCCTCAAATTCACGCGCCCAGGCTATTCGCGTGTGGAACTTCCCGCGAACCCCTGAAATACACGCGCCCAGGCTATTCGCGTGTGGAACTTCCCGCGCACCCCTGAAATACACGCGCCCAGGCTATTCGCGTGTGGAACTTCCCGCGCACCCCTGAAATACACGCGCCCAGGCTATTCGCGTGTGGAACTTCCCGCGAACCCCTGAAATACATGCGCCCAGGCTATTCGCGTGTGGAACTTCCCGCGAACCCCTGTAATACACGTAGCCCGCTCCCCCAGGCCCGATCGCGTGAGGAACTTCCCGCGCACCCCTCAAATTCACGCGCCCAGGCTATTCGCGTGTGAAACTTCACGTGAACCCCTGAAATACACGTAGCACGCATCCCCAGGCCCGATCGCGTGAGGAACTTCACGCGAACCCCTGTAATACACGTAGCCCGCTCCCCCAGGCCCGATCGCGTGTGGAACTTCCCGCGCACCCCTCAAATTCACGCGCCCAGGCTATTCGCGTGTGAAACTTCACGCGAACCCCTGAAATACACGTAGCACGCTCCCCCAGGCCCGATCGCGTGAGGAACTTCACGCGAACCCCTGTAATACACGTAGCCCGCTCCCCCAGGCCCGATCGCGTGTGGAACTTCACGCGAACCCCTGAAATACACGTAGCCCGCTCCCCCAGGCCCGATCGCGTGAGGAACTTCACGCGAACCCCTGTAATACACGTAGCCCGCTCCCCCAGGCCCGATCGCGTGTGGAACTTCCCGCGCACCCCTCAAATTCACGTCCCCAGGCTATTCGCGTGTGAAACTTCACGCGAACCCCTGAAATACACGTAGCACGCTCCCCCAGGCCCGATCGCGTGAGGAACTTCACGCGAACCCCTGTAATACACGTAGCCCGCTCCCCCAGGCCCGATCGCGTGTGGAACTTCACGCGAACCCCTGAAATACACGTAGCCCGCTCCCCCAGGCCCGATCGCGTGAGGAACTTCACGCGAACCCCTGTAATACACGTAGCCCGCTCCCCCAGGCCCGATCGCGTGAGGAACTTCACGCGAACCCCTGTAATACACGTAGCCCGCTCCCCCAGGCCCGATCGCGTGAGGAACTTCACGCGAACCCCTGTAATACACGTAGCCCGCTCCCCCAGGCCCGATCGCGTGAGGAACTTCACGCGAACCCCTGTAATACACGTAGCCCGCTCCCCCAGGCCCGATCGCGTGAATAACTTCACGCGAACCCCTGTGATGCACGTACCCTGCAAATCGCGTGTGACACTTCCCGCGCACCCCGGTATACATGCACACGTATTTTTTGTCAGCGGGTGTCCGTGTTTGTGGGTACCCCTTTGCACGTCATTTTTCCTGGAGGGCCACAGTATGGGACATTCATCATGGCAGTATATAGGTGCTATTTGTTGGAGCACCTTTTGGCGCACATTTGTTACAGCCGCAGAGACGCTACCGCCTCCTTTCTTGTGGCGGTCGTGTTTGTGCCTGTGCGCTGGTTTGAGCGTGCGCTTTTTTCCCCTATTCTATTCCATGAATACGTGTTGTAGGCGAGCGTGTGGGCGTTCCGCGCACTTGTGCCCTGTACTTCCCCCGTGACGCCCACGTTTTGGCAAGTTGTTCCCCATTCCGAGTGTTACGCCCGTGTTCCGCCTACTTTTATTGCGTGCGCTGCGCTATGTGCGAATTTCGCTGTGGCCTGTGCGATTTTCGCTGTGACCTGGCGCACGCTGTTAGATGGCCTGTGCGCCAACGTGCGCCAACGTGCGCCGCGCACTTTTTTATCGCACATCCGCTGGTTTTCTCGCGCACGGCCTTCCATGAATCGACGTGCGCTGCTTTTCGTGCGATTTTCGCACTTGCACTGCGATTTTCGCTATTCCACTGCGATTCGCACGTTTTTGCCCACTTGCGCCGCGCTAATTATTCCATGAATCGGCCTCTTAGTCTATAAACTTTACTATGCTAAAAGTCCTGCTTTAGCAGGAGCAAATTTAAATAACATTCTTCTACATGGTACAGCAAAAGACCTACTTGAAGAAATTGACTATATCCAGAAATAATATTTTGGAAGTGAAAGCCACTTACAGAATGAAATAGCTTTAAACCAAATTAGCAACAATTCTTCACATGGCAACCTTTTACTAAACACATACAAAAAAGAAATAATAAAATTTAAAAGTTCATCAGCTGAAGTACCAATGTATGTTGCCGCAGAACTTTTTATAAAAGTAACACAAAAACTGCAGACCTATCATACAAAATAGAAGACAATGAAGATTCTAAATGGTTTGAATTAGCTCTCTACCTTGTAGCAGAAAACAAATACGAAATAACTGACCCCTTAATACTTTGCAGTTACTGCACTACAAAACTTGACAACAACCAAACTCATTCACGTGCTATCACAAATAATTTGGATTATACCCACTACCAAAACCCCTACAACAACGTAATTTATATGAGAGCATCATAATTCAAAGAGTGCACCCATTTCAAGCAATAATACGCCTTCAACCAAACACAGCAAAATTACCTCCCTCTGAATTGGTAAAAGGTATTCGTGGAAAAGTAGTTTATTTACTATTAGATCTAAAAGAAAATGTGCATACTCTAGGAGTGCAACGTCCAATGCAGCAATCTCTAATTATCTTAGTAAATGGAGTACCTACAAAAGACAAAATAATATGGCAACAGCTGGTAGATTTGCATAAAGTTAGACAAGCCTTGCAATATCTTAAAGAGAATAATGAATATTAAAAAGAAATTAATATTGACGAAACCTTGAAGGATACAACTGAAATTATTCAAGAAACACAAGAAACTGGTCAATTTGAGCTCCTAGATCCTGCTACAATATCAAATACTTTAGACCATTATACAAATCATCCTTTGCACTCTAATGACACCATAAAACATGCACTGGAAACATACCAAATGGGTCAAACAAAAGGATCACCAATCAGCATATGGGAAAAAAGTATAGAAGCACATGCTTTTCCTCTACTCTTTCCTACTGGCAAAGGAGGAAGGTACGATGATAGACCTATTCAAATATCAGCATCAGAATACCGCTCATTACGGATGTATTCTGAAGATCCCAGATTTAGACAAAATGTGGAATACATATTCCACCTACTCTTTGAAAGTGAACTAGCAACTTTATGTTACAGAGTTGCACACATATTAAAATCAGGGTCACACTTTCAAAATATGACAACTACACAATTATTACAAAAAGTGCAACAAAAGGATGAGGTTTTACAATCAAATATTACAAATCTATTAGCAAATATGCATGGTACTAAAGAGTACTGGTTTCAACGTCATGGAGATGTATGTTGTATGATCAGAAACCTTGGCCCACCCACTTGGTTTGTTACATTAAGTTGTGCAGAATATGCATGGGAAGATTTACATGATTTCCTACACATATCAAACAAAAACAAAACAAACATAGATATACTAACACCTGGAGAACTTTGTTCTTTGGATCCTGTTAATGTTTCAAGATATTTTCACCATCGCTTCATTGCTATGCTACATTTTATTTGTAATAAAACTGTTCCTCCCCTTGGAGAAGTGCAACACTTCTTTTGTAGAAAAGAATACCAAGCCAGAGGAGCACCGCATATCCACATGCTTTTATGGATTAAAGAAGCTCCTACATTTGGTCAAGACAGTGATGCCACTGTTTTACAGTTTATTGAAAAATATGTCACTTGTGAAATTCCATCAAAAGCCACAAATAGTGATCTTCATGTACAAATTTTACAATTTCAAAGACACAAATGTGGAAAATATTGTCATCGCAAATACAAAAACAAAGGGAAATACTACACCAAATACCGATTTGGTTTCCCTAGACCAGTTACAAATACAGGTCAAGTGAACAACCTCATGTCTTCAGTTAGACATAGTGTTAAAGGTAAGTCACCTAAAAATACATATTACATAAAAAGAAAAGAAGAAGAAAAATATATTAATGATTATAATGCAATCATTGCCCACTTATGGAATGCAAACATAGATGTGCAGTACATTGCAGACAATTCTACTGCAGTTGCACGATATGTCACAGCATACTTAACCAAAGCAGACAAGACAGAGCTCCAAGACCTCTGGAATGACCTGTCATCAGATTAAACAGTGTCTCAGAAATTATACAGCTTGGGCATAAAAATGCTCTCCCATAGAGAATGTGGATCTTATGAAGCAGCTGATCGTTTAACTGGTACTGCATTGTATGGTAAATCTGAAAATATAGTATGCCTAAATCTTGGTCCAGCTAAATCTAGAAAAAGAATTCTAAAATCATACAAAGATATAGAAACAATAGCCAAACGTGATCCCAACAGCCAAGACATTTTAAAAAACAATTTATTGGACACATACTACCCAAACAGAAGTAATACTTTGGAATACATGTGTCCATACCACATAGCCCAAAACTACAGATACAAAAATAATATAAAACCTGATGAAAAAAAAGGTAAATACAGAGTGACAAACTGTGAAGGCATCTTAGTTAAACTCACTAAACCAAATTTAATTAATCATATCAAATTGTAATTAAAGACTCCTCAACATAAAGAAGTATATTACATGTCCCTGGTACAACTCTTTAAACCATGGAGAAAAGAAGAAGAAATACTAGATAACTATGACTCATATGAAGATGCCTTCAAAGCATCCCTCCCTCCTTCCTTCCCTCTAACTTATGGTGTTCCTCAAGGCTCTGTACTTTGTCCTTTCCTCTTCTCTCTCTACACCTCCCTTATCGCCCCTGTTATCTCCTCCTTTGGCATCTCCCATCATTTCTATGCTGATGATACTCAGCTCTTTCTCTCTTTCTCCTCCTTTACACCTGACCGCCATCTTAAACTCTCATCTTGTCTCACAGCCATCAAGAACTGGATGTCCTCCCGCTTTCTTTCCCTCAACACCGATAAAAACGAAGTCCTTTTCTTCCCCTCTAATACTCTTCCACCTCCCTCTCCTCCCCCTTTTATCCACTTTCCTCCCTCCGATCTCCCTATCTCCACCCATGCTCGCAATCTAGGCATTCTATTTGACTCCTCTCTCTCCTTCTCGCAACACATTTCACTCACCTCCCGCACCTGCCGATACCACCTCTTCAATATTCGCAAAATCCGCCCCTCTCTTACATTCCATGCTACCAAACTACTATTTTCCTCGCTCATTTTTTCCCACCTCTTCTACTGCTCCTCTCTATTCTTCGGACTTCCCTCTTCTCAGCTTGCCCCTCTTAAATCCATATACCACTCTGCCATTCGTACCCTTTGTCTCCTTACCTCCCGCGACTCCATCTCCTCTTCGCTCTCTCACCTTGGCTGGCTACCTTTCCACCTACAACTAAAATTCCACTTTCTCTGCCTTGTTTTCAAATCCCTCCATGGTCTTGCTCCTCCTTATCTCTCCTCCCTTCTCTCCTTCTACTCCCCCTCTCGCTCCCTTTGTTCCGCTGACCGCTTCCTTCTCACTGTACCTCCTTCCCCCTGTGCTTCCTCCCGGTTCCGCTCCTTCCACCTTCTTGCTCCTCTGCACTGGAACTCTCTCCCCCTCCCAATCCGCTCTTCCTCTACCTTCACCTCATTTCGCACTTCCCTTAAATCCCTCCTTCTCCACTCCCCACCTTGAAGCCCCCCACCCTCTCCATTCCCCCCCGTTTCTCCCCTCTTTTAATTCCTCTCTCCCCTCTCCCATTACATTCTTTCGCCCATTCTTCTACACTTATTCTATCCTTCTCCTACCCCGTCAACACTCCTATCCCCACTCCTCTTCCCCCCCTCTCAGTTAATTGCTCCTTGCACTGTTTTGTAGAATGATTCAAGTTGTATTCTTGCTCACAATGTTAATTGTGGTTATTTCTCTGTATTTGTTGTTCCATTGTACAGCGCCTTGGTGTAAGGCGCTCAATAAATCAATCAATCAATCAATCAATCAAATGAAAACACTATAACTGATGTAAACTTTACACAATACAAAACAATGTTGCACAATGAACTGCAACACAAAGAAGAACTCCAGGCCCAACTAGATAAGGACACTCCTGACACTAGTCAACCTTCTGTAACAGGAAGCCAAGAACCACTGGAAGAACCACTAATAATAAATGAGGCAGAATTAGCTTTGATAGAAGTAGAAAACACCATGTGTCAGTATGAAGATAAAGAAGACTTAACTATACTACAATCAAAACTAAACAATGAACAACGTAGCATTTTTCAAGAAGTAACAAAACAAATTGCACATGGTGTACAACATGAAAATAATGTTCCTGCTATAATTATAAACCTATACTACTGTATGTCAGTGGTGAAGCTTGTTCTGGCAAAACATTCCTAATCAAAATCATCAGTAAGTTCCTTCAACAATTGACAAACAACAAACTGTCAGATGTTGTCACTCCCCCCACAGGTTTAGCTGCCTACAACATAGGTGGTGTCACTTTACACCAATTACTACTATTGGCAGTAGAACACCAGAACAAATTAGACTATTACAAACTTTCTGCAGAAGCTGCAATGGAACTACGCAGAGTATTGAAACAAATGAAAATGCTACTAATAGATGAAGTGAGCATGGTCTCCAACCTAATGTTGGCTTTGATTCACCTCAGATTACAAAAAGTACTCAAAACAAACTATGAAGAGCTCTTTGCAGGAAAACACATTATTGTTTTCAGAGATCTTCAATTGACACCAGTAAAAGGGGAGCCTATTTTTAAAACATTAGGACACAAACTCTGCCGTAAAACTGTTGGCAGCATTGGAAATGTCAACCCTTGGCAACATTTCCAATACAGAGAATTAACAGAAAACATGCGGCAATCTGCAGATCTCACTTATGCCAACATCTTAAAAAGTATCAGAGTTGGTATACTTTCTAAAGAAGCAGAAGCAATATTGAAAACCCGGCAAATTAATGCATTTTATGGCGATAATGCATGTGCTACAGATGTTATGGAACAATTAGCCCACAAAAATATCAATTGTATGCCCTTAATGCCAACTCTTGCAAGCTGTTTCAAATTCAATGAAATAATGTTAAGTAAAGAAATGCAACCAATAATGGAAATTAGCGCCACAGACAAACTAGATGTATATGGTACGACACTACCCATGTGTGACCAAGCCACAACAAGACTAAATAGTTTAGAAAAACCAATCTCAAACACAGCAGGCTTAGAAAAGATATTAAAATTATCCTTAAATTGCAGAGTAATACTTAAACGTAACCTTGACGTGGACCAAGGACTAGTTAATGGAGCATTGGGTACAGTTGTTGGCTTTCAAAGATACCCACGTGACAACAAAATTCAGTTTGTCAATATACTCTTTGACAAACTTTCAGAAGTAAAAAGGATAGGACGCTCAACAGCTCGATTCCTTCTCTTCAAAGACATATATGTACGCAGAGAACAATTTTCTCTAACTCTTGCATACGCAGTCACGATTCATAAATCACAAGGTCTTACCCTAGACAAAGCAATGATAGATATTGGTAACACAGTCTTTAAAGAAGGCATGAGCTATGTAGCACTATCACGCCTATGTACACTTGACGGTCTATTTCTAATCTACTTTGATGCAAGTAAAATAAACAATGATATTCCTTTCGCATTTTAGAATACAATAGACTTCGCTCACTATACACCCCCCATCTAAACACATATTCTGTTCCACAAAAAGTAAAACGTTATAAAAGAAAAATAAATCAAACAGAAATGCAACAGGATGTCATGGCAAATCCTCCAAAGAAAGTAAAAGAAAGTAATACTTCATCAAGTACCACAAGAAAAAAAGAATCAATTAGGGAAAGTAAACCAGGTACTTCTTCAAAGAAGGAAGGCAAACTTCAAAAAAGCAGTCAGATACAGAACTACCTGGTCCATTTAAACTCTCAAATATAGTTGGTGTAAGTTACTACGCAAATGTAGCTATGAATATTCTATTTCCATAACCACCAATTGTTCACAGCATGTACTTACACAGTACAGACCCATTGTGTATGCAAATGTTAGTACTTCACAGAAATTCAGCAAACAATCCTGACAACACGTATAGTGTTTATGGAATAAGACAACAATTGGACTACTGTGCTGGAATGGTGAAATTCACTATAAAATCACAGGAAGATCCACAAGAATTTCCAATGTACTTACTACAAGTACTGGAAAACAAAAACATACCTATAAATGAAATCTTCCAGATTTCATACATGTGGAAACATACATGCACTCTCTGCAAAAATGTGACACAAGAAGAAATCCCCAATGAACGCTTCACATATATATCAATACCTAATTATGAATCCATTCCATTTCAGCAACTTGTACAAAATGCAAACCATGGTAGATTATGTTCTAACTGCAATTCAGATAATCGCTCCACGTGAGTAATACAAACACATAGTAAATACGTAATACTAATGCTTCTACGTTACAATGCAGATGGTACCAAAAACAACTGCAAGCTGACTGGATTCACACATGGTCAAATATTACTTGGTAAGAAAACCTTCACAACAATAGGTATAATCTACCACGCAGGAGCCACAACCAATTCAGGGCACTACACTGCATATAGAAAAAAGAAATGTGGATGGTTTGAATGTAATGATAGTACCATTACTCTAAAGCAGAGATTACCAGCAAATCTTACAAACACTTGTTTAATGTTCTTAAAACCAAAATTTGATAACTAAACTGTACTTAAACCTTAAGTAAACTTGTAGTAAAAAAATGTAAACTTTTACAATATACCAAAAGCTATCTAACTGCCCAAAGATTGTACAACAACTAACCAGATAAATGAATACCACTAAATTAGAGCAAAAAATAGACAGTTAGAATACAGCAATTGGTATGTAACTGTCCCAAAATTTAACAATATCGAAAAAGATAAATCAATACCACTAAAATATATTAGAAAATAGACAGTTAGAATACGCCAATTGGTATCTAACTGTCCAAAAATGTAACAATATCCAAACAGATAAATCAATACCACTAAAATATATCAATAGACAGTTAGAATACGCCTACTGGTATCTAACTGCTACAAAATTTCATAATATCCAAACAAATAAATAATATGTTACTGCTCCAAAAAAATGCAACAACCCAATGTATAAAGCATTAGCCAGAAGCAACAAGTGAACAGACCCAATGATTTTAGCAACAAACACAGAAACTGAGCAAATTACACAGTTCTCTGGTTTGTAATCTTCTAAATATGAGGGTCCAAAAATAAATAAATGTTGATTATTCAATGTAATAAGTCATTACAAAATACTAATACTAACATGCTATTTTCTTTTATCACAGAAATTAACAAGAAATACATGTACTCCAGTTACTAAACTAAACAGTAAGAATATTATGCACTCTATGCCATGGCCACAATCATCGCAGCATATCACACCCATAATATCTTATATCTGTGTTCCTTAAAAATTTGTGTTTGACCCAAAGTTATAAGCAACTATAAGTGTGATATGCTGTGGTGGTTGTGGCCAGGGCATAGAGTGTTGGGTGCATGACCAAATGGCCAAACATTTCAACTATGGCCTATGGAAACTTTTAATGTCCGCGGACATTACCAGTGTTCTTAGAACACTTTCAACTTGCCAGCGAACAATACAGACAGCGTCTTCAGGACACCCCCTACAAACATTTCAGGACACCTCGAGAGTTCTTAGAACACATTCAACTTGCCATCGAACAATACGGACAGCGTCTTCAGGACACCCCCTACAAATATTTCAGCACACCACGAGTGTTCTTAGAACAAATTCAACTTGACAATGAACAATACGGACAGCGTCCTCAGAACACCCCCCATTTGTTTTTTTTGTGAACATTTCAGGACACCGCAAGTGTTCTTAGAACACATTCAACTTGCCATCAAACAATACGGACAGCGTCTTCAGGACACCCCCTTCGAACATTTCAGGACACCACGAGTGTTCTTAGAACAGATTCAACTTGACAACGAACAATACGGAGAGCGTCCTCAGAACACCCCCATTTTGTTTATTTGCGAACATTTCAGGACACCACGAGTGTTCTTAGAACACATTCAACTTGACAAAGAACAATACGGACAGCGTCCTCAGAACACCCCCATTTTGTTCATTTACGAACATTTTAGGACACTGCAAGTGTTCTTAGAACACATTCAACTTGACAAAGAACAATACGGACACCGCGTGTGTTCTTAGAACACTTTCAACTTGCCAGTGAACAATACGGTCAGTGTCTTCAGGACACCCCCTACGAACATTTCAGGACACCACGAGTGTTCTTAGACACATTTAACTTGCCATTGAACAATACAGATAGCGTCTTCAGGACACCCCGTATGAACATTTCGGGACAACGCGTGAGTTCTTAGAATACACCCCCATTTTATTTATTTGCGAACATTGCAGGACACCGCGAGAGTTCTTAAAACATTTTCAACTTGTCAATGAACAATACGGACAGCGTCTTCAGGACACCCCCTACGAACATTTCAGGACACCACGAGTGTTCTTAGAACACGTTCAACTTACCATCGAACAATACGGACAGCGTCCTCAGAACACCCCCATTTTGTTTAATTGCGAACATTTCAGGACACCACGAGTGTTCATAGAACACATTCAACTTGACAAAGCACAATACGACAGCGTCCTCAGAACACCCCCATTTTGTTTATTTACGAACATTTTAGGACATCGCGAGTGTTCTTAGAACACATTCAACTTGACAAAGAACAATACGGACACCACGTGTGTTCTTAGAACACTTTCAACTTGCCAGCGAACAATACGGACAGCGTCTTTAGGACAACCCCTACGAACATTTCAGGACACCGCGAGAGTTCTTAGAACATTTTCAACTTGACAAAGAACAATACGGACAGCGTCTTCAGGACACCCCCTATGAACATTTCAGGACAACGCGAGAGTTCTTAGAACACTTTCAACTTGACAACGATTAATACGGACAGCGTCCTCAGAACACCCCCATTTTGTTTATTTGTGAACATTTCAGGACACCGCGAGTGTTCTTAGAACACATTCAGCTTGCCACAGAACAATACAGACAGCGTCCTCTGAACACCCCCATTTTGTTTATTTGTGAACATTTCAGGACACCGCGAGTGTTCTTAGAACAGTTTCAGCTTGCTTGTGAACAAAACGGACACATATTGAGTCCTCAGAACACCCCCCATTCAGTTTATTTAGAACATTTCAGAACACCTGTGATGTCCGCAGACAAATCGAACACAAAAAGAATGTCTACCACATAAAAAAGCACAGCATTTAACCTATCTCATACGCTCCCATCCGCCCCAAACACTCCTACACACCAACACACTCTACTAAATACACATTTTGAACAAACTTTCACCGTGCTGTCCGCAGACGTCCGCGAATCCAAGATGGCAGGCGCTACCGAAAAACTGACGCGCTTCACGCTTCACGCTGTCCAATCAGCGAACACGCTGCATGTCCGCGGACATGACGTAAGCTGCTCGGCCAATCAGGACACTGTCCACGGAGCGAACAGGGAAGTGTGTCCGCGGACCGAACACAGATATCACTAATTTTTTTTACCTACTTTTTGGTCATTTAAAAAAAAAAACTACTGGATGGATTTTCACCAAATTTGCAAAAGCACGTTTTTGGGACCAAGCCGCTGCTCCTGGTCCAAATTTGGTGAAAATCTGGTTTGGGCTGTAGGCACGAGCAAAAGTGTTTTCCCATTCAGTCTATGGAAAAAAAAAGTTTGGGGACCCCCCCTATACCTTTGCCCCCCCTGGACGAATCCTCACCAAACTTTGCAAAAAAAATCAGAGTGGGCATTATTCTTCTTTTGCACAGTTTGGTGAGGATTCGTCCAGGGGGAGCGAAGTTATAAGCCACCCAAAAAGTGCTCTTCCTATGGAAACTGCAACTTGGGAAGGCAATGGGAAATAGGTGGAAGGGAATACGTTATGCATCAGAAAGTAAATTACATAAACAAAGGAAAGTAATTTGTTCTTTTATTTGATGCAACCCTCCCACAGATTAATGGAGGAAGAAGGACAAAGAGAGTGCACCATAAGAGAAGAAGGTTTTGCAGGAAGGACGTACCCCAAGCTAGGATCCTTACTTGCCAGAGAATCCAGGTGATAATGCCAAATGAATGCAGTAAATCCCATGTGGTGCCTAGTAAATTTGCAGTAAGGGCAAACCCAACGGGAAGGGAGAGATTTTAACCTGGCTTCTAGTGGAATGGGCAATTACATTTTCAAAGCAAGTCTGAATGCACATTGTAATCCATCTAGAAATTGTCTGCTTAAAAATGTATGTCCGGGGTTTACAAATCCCACAAATTTTATCTTGAGATGGAATATTTGTGTGTCCTTTAACGATCCATTCTACAAAACCATACTTCTGTCTTGGGTGGGTGTTGAGGAGAAAAGAATTCCAGCAGGTATACTGTTTGTTAAAGGTGAAACTCGGACAACCTTTAGCAGAAAAGAGCATTTCATCTGTAGGGGGAGTCTTTCCTTTGTGAACGGCAAAAAAACGCAGGATAACCAAACAGAGACTGCATGATAGGGCATAATTCAATTTTGTAGGGATTTGTACCTTTTAGGAGACTCCTAAACGTTTTTGCTTTTTTGCTTTTTCCCATTTTACATTTAGATGTTGGTATTTGCATTGCAATGCACTGCACTTCTATATTAGCATGAACTATTTTTGATTATTAGAAATGTCATGCAATACAAAAGAATATCACAACAAATGAATAGGTCAGGGGCAGGTAACATCCTATCTGATAAAGTCCTTAAACATCTTCTAAATCAATAGTTGTGAACGAAAACTAATTCCATTTGGCGGTCTAAAACTTAATTTATCTATTTTTTTTATTTTTTTATTAATTGTATATGGTAACAATACCTGTACAATATAACACAATCACAGACAATTAATCATACAAGAAAAGGAGAAGAACAGAAATGACAAAACTGAAATCAATTTGTAAAAGAACGCTAACAAGAGCATCACAGTCTCTTGTTATTAAGTCTCCTGATCATTATTACTCATTTGATAGCCTTAAAAAGAAGATAAAATCGGGAATCAAGAGAACTATATGTCAATAAATCTTGGGATGGTTGTTAATATATTTTAAAGCATTTAAAAAAGTTTTAAGTGAGAGAATAACTTGATTTGAGTGACCACACAATAAATATGACCATAAAACCTCCTCATTAATAAAATCAGACTTATATATAAAATGTCTAAAATGAATCAAACGTTTAAAATGCAAATTTAAGCACCTTGAAACAATGTTTTTAAGAGATTAAACAGTATCAGCTTCTCTACAGTATCTACATATTATCATTTCTTTCAGACGAATACCCGGTCTTACTTGCACTTTATTTGTGGGGGAATGTTTAAACGAAACCTTGCCCTTCGATTAGGGAATAGGGTTTAGTATGAAGGAAGTATTGAAATCTTTTTATCTCATACCTAAGATGTTCAAGGGAGCTATATCCATGCAGGGTCTCAATCATAGCAACCCAATCTGCAGCAAACATTCCTTTCTTAATATGCATTAAATTCATAGGTTGCTCCTCCAGGGGGAAGCCAAGATCTCCCACTGTGTATGTACATACAGGGGCTAGGTCTACCAATGACTCATTTGACCCCTTTTTAAAAAGGTATTCCATATCTTCATAAAGAGAATCTTTTTTGTGGCGGGGGCAAACATTTACACATTAGACTCAAATATCTCCATCTGAGCCTTGTTGAAATTGAATTCATACCAAATGAAAGATCTAGGTACACACTTTGGTAGATTAAGTGCTTTCCCACAGACTATTGCTTCCAGAAGATACAATTTGTTTGCTACCCAAATCTACATTACATCTAATCCATACAAGGATTTGGGCACCACTTTTCCAACATAGAAGAGATGGAGAACTTTTACTGAAAATGTACAATATGTCTTATTGATCAGGCGCATCTGTGAGACTAAACGCTCTGCCTTCCTTGCTAGGAAATCAATTTTCTTCCCCTTCTCAGGTTTATTAAAAAACAGGAATCCTAAGTAGATGCAACTATCAGACACTATAAGCTTTCTCTGATTTAAAAAGCAAGAATAATTTAAGGATTTATCCAAACTACTCTAATCCATGATCTTAGGTTTATCTGGGTTCATGACTAAAAATATTTCTTGGAATAGAATACAGAGATCGGTCTCTGTAAACACAATTTTGTACAATTAAAAAACAAGGTATCATTCACATAAGCGATCCAATAGAACCTCAACATTGAAAATTTGGTAGAAGCAAAGGCACTAGGGGATTTCTCGTCCTCTAGGTCCGATAAATATAAATTAAAAAGACGGGGAGCTAAAATGCAGCCCTGCCGCAGAACTGTGCCCATAGCTATCTTTTGGTAGCGAAGACTGTCATTACTTTGCCGAACATAAATATTAGTAAAAATCTGTAAAAGGACAATCAATCTTAGCAGCCTGCCGATATCCCCAGCTCACCAATTTACCCCAAAGTAAATTCCTATTCACTGAATCAAAGGTGGCTGAGAGATTGATTGAGGTAACGAAGATATGATTATATCTTTTTGACCAGGCCGAATCTTGCAACATTCTAATTATAAACTCATTCATTGAGGTATCATAATTACCAAGGTAACTTTGTTCTCCCTTTTTATAAATCGGTAGGACATATGATGTTTGCCACGATTCAGGAATCATCCCATGCTTAACAATTTGTGGAAACACAAATAATGAAAATGCTGTCCCATACTTCTGGTGCCACTTTAAACATCTGATTATTAAGGCCGTTTGGACCTGAAGGAACTAGTCCTTTTAATAGCCTCTCATGCGTGCTAATATGTTACAATTTCACTGGGAGTCATTAACGCATCTTTTTCTCTAATCACCTCTAGGGCTGCAGGCCCCTTTTTATAAGTGGAAACAAAGAAGTCAAACCAATCAGGTTCAATTGAATCCAGGATTGACAATTCTCCATGCCATTCACAATCTACCAAAAACCTGAGGTGTTACATTGATTTAAGAGTTTTAGCATAGACTCCCCGCCATTTTGCAACATTATGCACCAATGACTAATAAACAAGCCCTTGTAACCCTGTTTGGCAGCCTTTAACTCTGAGCGTTTTTTCCATCAGGCCCACCCCACTTTTCTGAATGGAGCAAACATTCTGTCTTAAGGCCTTCTTACATTCAGCAACCATTGGATCAAAATGATGAGCATGTCTAACATATGACTTCTTCTTCAGTACATGGGATTTATGGTTTCCATTGCTTTCTCCAACGTCCTCTTCAGAGCACATGCAAAGTGGTCTCAATAAAGGTGGACATTTTCCAATCATACGTGCTCACATTCCAATATTGGAGGAAAATCCCATTCACTGGGATTTTCATTACTTTGTTGTAAATATAACCCTTGTTCCTCCCCATATTGATTATTACTAGACATGTTGTCATTACCTCTCTTCTACCCTGGGGAATGATAAAATATGTTGCCAACATATTGTGATCACGCAAATACGTCTTCACTACTTTACAACCCTTAGAAAAACCATATAAAACTAGATCCATGAATGCATAATCTATAATTGAATTCATTTTCCCATTTTCCCAGGTTGGCTGCAGGGGAAAGTCTCCCTTATTTTGGCCATTAAGAATTTTCAAACCCACAGACTCCATCAGGAGCTTCCTCTGATTCACTTTTTTAGACTTGGTGGCGTCAACCATAATATTATCCCCCTCATCCATAGAGACATAACTTAGACAGTCTGAATTTAAATTCCCTGCCATTATTATGGAATTATTCCCTTTATGGTCTCTCCAGTCCAAGAACCAGTTTTTCAGGGATGGCAAGAAATATATCAGGGGAGCAATCCCTTCGTGCCAATAGATATTAACAATTAAGCACTTTGCGTCTATGCATAGACGCCTTTTACTGTCATTGAAAAGATGACTCGACTCTGATAAGACCCTTCTGTATCATAACCTCTTTTGCCACACAAAAGGAGGCTTGATTTCATCACAATCACTAGGCCCCCCGATGGTCGCCCTACTTGATGAAATGTAGCTGAATGCGAAAAAAACCTTGAAGCCATCCAATGTTGGGCAACTCAACAACCACGATTCTTGAATGAGGATTATACGGAAACTGTTTATTTAACCATCCAACTCAGGCCTAGAGAAGAGTTGTCTATTTCCTCTAGAATTCCAGCAAATCTTACTGAGCTCTTCATTTCCCCTGGGGACATCAAAGAGATTGAATTTCAACCTTCTTACTCAGAGAAGCGCCAATCCACGACCTATCTATTTCCTCTGCAAGAGAGGAAACAACACGAGGTGCCCAGGAAATATTGCGACTTGTGTTATTCCATCTATTTATAGTAATCACTGTCTCTTTACCCTCAATCTCCTGATACAAGGAGACAGTAATCTCTACCGATTCAAGTTTTCTGTCTCTCTTAAAAAAAGATCATTTGCTATACCTGAAACGTTATCCAGGGCCACTATATCTAACCTCTTATCACTGATAAATTCGACCCTCTCAAGGTCCTGAGATTGTATTGGTCTTAGCCTTGGTATCTCAGAAAACAAAGCTAAGAGGTGTCTACGATTTAGTGGGAAAGAACCTCCCCCTGGGCCGCTAAACTCAAATATCAGTCTACTTGCTCCTAAATCTGAGATCTTATTACTAGTTTCTTTTGCCCAGTTTTTTTTTTCCAAGATCTCCCCTGTCCACCCTGCTGATGGGTCGATCCCTCACATCAGATGACCAGGCCCCCCGTAATATACTGGGAGGATTAGCTCCACTCTTTACCTCCCATGGGGCCTGTTGGCTGCACCATGTTGGATTACCTGACTAAAGCCTTGACTCCCTGTTGGGGATGTATTAATTTCCTCCTGAACATTTTTTTTCCCTGAGGTTGGCCCATCAACCACACCATGCTGCTTTATCCAACTCGTGCATTGAGTCTCTGAGTGGACTTCTTCCACTTCATCCCCTGTATAC
This sequence comes from Ambystoma mexicanum, assembly GCF_040938575.1. Lineage (NCBI taxonomy): Eukaryota > Metazoa > Chordata > Amphibia > Caudata > Ambystomatidae > Ambystoma > Ambystoma mexicanum. The sequence continues at coordinate 285,004,569 of NC_090932.1, read as the reverse complement.
TTTTGGCGCTGAGGGCACGAATCTCACACAGTATGAACTTGCCCTTCCTTCTGAGTATCCAGGGGATGGTTCACCACATGAGCAATATCAGATGGATCCAACGCAGAAGTGTTCCACATGGGCATAGCCTGCAGGGCTACTCCAGCGTTCTACTCCAGGCCAAACCTCCTCCTTACTATCTACCTTCCCAAGGCCCACATTTCTCAAAATTTCCTCAATGGGTATTTTATGCTCTTAAAATTGACTTTGTAAAATGAGAATCAGATCTGCCTGTAATTTTCCCCCATGACATGTATCATGGCCACCATTTAGATACTCCCACCCCGACCGATGGGCTCTCGGCCTTGATGGTCTCTTCCTCAGATGGGTCTGTCTCGTTCCCAAAAACCTCCATAGTATTTTCCCAAGTTGCCTTAGGAAGGCCCAAGTCCTGCAAGAACTTACTCGAGGAATTACTATTGGCTTTATTAATGGTGAAGTTTTTAGTTTTCTTAGCCTGCTTCTCCCCACCTTTATTTATGTATTTATGTATTGGGATTTTATAATGCGCCTATACACAACGTGTTTCAAGGCACAGCAAGACAAGGGGAGAAGGGAAAAGGGATGGCAAAAAGAAACGGTCCTACTAGGCATTGTGAAATTCGGATCGAGCAAGTGCAGTAATAGAAGTGCTGGGCAGAGAGGAAGGGGTACCTGTTTTAAGGCGGGGACCCAAGCAATATGCTCTTATTGTGCAACAGTAATATCTTGTATAGCGTGGCTAGGACTCTCTATAGCAGTTGCCCCAATTATTGTCAGAGAACACTCAGGCACAACAGCGACTCCCAGCCACAAGAACAGGAGACTCAGTCATTGGGCAAAGTTTGACTGTCTTTTATTAGTAAAAGAAAAATGACAGGGATCTATATCATTCCCTATGTGCTTCCCCATTTTAATAGCAGTGAAGCCTGTGCAAACTAAACATATGAACTCTTTGCATCTTGCGGTTTCAGCTTTAGTGAAAGATATGAACACAACAGTATGTACGTGTATCTGTCCTCTTACCTACATGGGTTATAAACATGTGCTTCAGCCCTGTATGCAATAAACTAGTGCATATTCATGTAACTTCATGAATGGATGAATATGTACTTTATGTATAAAGCGGCTACGTCATGATGTCAGTGATGATGTCATTGATTCCTGGCTTTGCAGTCAGTTGACTTGCTCAATCAATGTCATTTCCATATCATCCAGTTCATCGATTGGGCATGGTCTGAATGCTTGTCTGACTGAATAGCATTTCTCACACCTACGATACATCGAAGTTTGTGGTGATGGTCCTAGAAGTGAGGCACATTTGTCGCTTCCCTGCCTTCGTGCTGAGGATCATGTGGGGGGCATAAGGGTTAGATTTGGCCCCCCATATACAATTTATAATCTCCCTATTGGAGGAGGAGCTAATGACCAACTGGTTAGATGGCACCTTTTTTACTACCAGGACTAACCCTGTATGGGACCCTACCTGGGCCCCCTCTTCCAAGGCCCCAATCTCATTTTGAGGAACATTCATCAGATCAGTAAGGGTCAAACAAGGATGATACATTAATTGTCATTGCCAAATCACTCTTCCAAGAAACCACTGGCCCGATGGGCCTGCATCAACTTGCCCCTTTTCCCTAGGGGGCCCAATGATAGATTCTTTACATGGAGCTCCATCCCCAAATCAGTTCCTTAGACAAGTCGCGTATGTCCTGTAATAACAATGAGTGATGCGACACCTTATCAAAAACCTTTTCATATAAAAATACAAATTCAGACAAGCCCCCATTGAGGGCCACAATAGCAGAAGCGTTATGGTCACCCCCTGCGATGTTCTCAAGATAGCAGAGACACCCCTTTGTGGATGTTGGACAGGAGATTCCAAATACAAACTCTCATTATCACTATCTTCTGATGTAAAGTATTTAAAGACGGGAGGAGTGTCAATATAACAATCAGTGGCTTGACCCGAGATAGGTCTCAGATTGATGTCCAATAAGTCAGTATCCTAAATGTAGCCCCCGAACCCCCCCCCACCACCCCCGGTCCCTCCATCTGATCCTTCAAGGAGACTGCTATATCCTTGCCAATCTGTTAAAAAAAAAGCAGTGAGTTTAGATAAGATTTGACTTTTGTTCAATTCCTGGGGTTTGGGTAACCCCTCGTTGTAGATGAAATGACTTCCTCGGCTGGAAATGCCGGCAGTGGTCAGGCCCTTGCATGCTCTAGGTGCCGGGCCAAAATACATACAACCTTAAGCCCCATGTTCACTTTCCTTTTCTCTTTGCTCCTTAAACCATACGAGTGCCTCCGGGAATTAACCACGCTTGTGACCCACCTGTATGGCCGAAACTGCTGAAGTACACCTTTTAACACACTTGATACAATATGATATATGATATATGATATGATATGACTTCCACAAATGCAGCAAGATGGGCCCACAATAGAATAATTAAAATATTGCTGTACTGATAAAATGATTTTTTCAAATTGACAGCTCAAAGATTCTAAGGCCCACAGTCGCCGCCCCTACCAGATAGGCCCGCAATAAAAATATGTCTGTGCTGCTCATATGGTTTTCCAAAAGGACTGCTCAACTGCTATAAGGCCCGCAGGCACCGCCTCAGTACCGCCTTGAAGTTTTCCAAATAAAAGGAGTCCAGGCACTGATATATGATCAGGTGGAACAGCCAAATCTCCCCAGGACTTCATTTATCATTCACAACACGGCTCATGGGCATTAAGCCGGACAATATAAAACAGTTAAAAAAAGTCATCAGCATTGACACGCCGACAAATGTTCGTAGCTGGGGGTATCTGCTCCCTTCAAAGACAGTGTCACAAACAATTCATGCAGCACAGGGAAGATATTCACAAATCAGCACACAAATCGAATAACTTACAGTTTTGATGGTTTGTTTTACTGCACCTTTAATGTTCCACTGCGGTAACCGTATACCCGCAAAGGGCCCAGTATCACATGCAGAATAGACACTGTAAACGGTAGGAGCCAGTGGAGAGAAATGCAACAAGTGGAAATTCCTGCCCCCACAGCCCACAGGAACTCAAGAACACGCAGCCCGCACTCTGCCTCAACCCGCTCAGATTGTGATATTTCACATCCTTATGACTGTGGAAAAAAAAGAAAGACTTCCACTCCTTCGCTCTGAAAATTGCAGCCTGGATACAATGTTGCCACAAGAACACTCAGCCCGCACTCGGCCATATCTGATATATACAATTCCATTGCATAAGGTGATACAAAGAGGGCCTAAAACACATGATTGGTATTTAAAAAGAAAAACATTGGGCCTCATTACGAGGTTGGCGCTAAGAATCTCTCTTTATGGGCATGCCGGTAATAACATGTCCGTGTAGGCTTGATCCCACAAACAGCGGGTGATCATGAGTGCGGGGGCACCGCACCCTAGAATACCGGTAATGGCCGTACCGGCAAGCCGGTAACGACCCTCAAACCCCCAGATAGCGGCATCAACAAATGCGCACATAACACATCCACCCTCGGAAACCCCTAAATAGCGGTACCGGTATTAACATAGTGCTAAGAACGGGCCCGTTATTACCGGACCGGAAAGTAACGTCATCGCGCCAAATGGGAAATGCTTCGGCAGCCATCTTCAAAAACACAATCCATTGCCATCCTCCACATACTGGACCTTCACCCCTAGAACTCCTACCACACCATGGATAAAATGTCTAAGGCTACCCAGAAAGGCACTGCACGTCTGCGTAAACCATGATTCAAGGACGAGGAGCTGAACATGTTAGCTGACACCCTAGTAGCCAATGCTGATGTGGTATTCTGCAGCGACCTCAGGCGTCCAGCCCAGCTGAGGAAGAAGGCCATCTGGGAAGAAGTAGCTTGTAAAGTCAGTGTAGTCAGCACCATTGCACGCACAGTGCGCGATTGTAAAAATCACTGGGATGACCTCAGTCTGGAACATCTTGTCGGCCAATCGGAGCCAGAGGCTGGCAACAGGTGGAAGACCTCACTCACCAGTGAAATTGGCCATATGGGAGGAGACTTGCAGCTCAGTCATAGATGTGGAGTCAATGAAGGAGTCGGTGGAGCTGAGTTTGGCGTGCCAACATCGGCAGATGAAGGTGAGTGTACCTACAAACATATGACAACCAATCATCACCGTGGACCTCCAAATGTGATTGCAACGCAAGCCAATACATGGCCTATCATGCACACCTACACATATCCATATACACAAGCTGGGCCCACCACTATCACAATCCAATGCATGCTGCATGCTGCGTCCATACACAAATACACATCCGACACACAGATGACCTGCACGTGTCACACAGCACACAAGTCAAAACACACATCAAGGCCCCACAGCAGCCACCATGGTGTACATGTGAACACCTGCATGATTGCAAACCCCCAACCTTGCATGTATCCCGTCCGCTGCAAAGCCAGGCATGCAACTGATCATATGGCGCCAACTGCACAAAGACAAACGCATGCATGATGCAAGCACCACCATCACTGATGCCCTGCCACTCTCTGTCCCCCAAAGGTACGGATGCAGACACTGAAGAAGCACAGGGAAGTGCACAATGCACAACACCTGCCAAAAGGGCAAGGGGCCCAGCTGATGGCACCGGACCATCTACTTCGAGTGGACCAAGGATGGGCCAAGCGGCATGCAGGACAACAACCAGTGCCCTACCAGCCACACTGCCAACCACACAGGACCAGCAGACACCTGCCCCTGCACCCTGGACACACAATCGACACAGGCCGAGGACACATCTGGCATGGACAATGATGGTACACAGTCCGCTGCTGCAAGCACAATTGGGGAGATGGCTGCATCGGCACAGCATAGTGGGGACGAGCAAGCTGAATCTGATGATTACGGCAATGCAGGAGTCGTCCACTCAGAGCCTGTAGGTCAAACCGCAAGCCCGCAGGTCACCCCACAGGACACCCCTCGCCAGGATTCATCCGAACAGGGCAACCATGGAGAGTGGTCTCCGACATTGCACAGCCCGATATTGCCTGCAGTATCACCACGTAACCCATCAACCACCACACACACTGCTATACGGGACCTTGAGGGATGTCTGTCCAGGATGGAGGGCCAGCCGGAGGAGATGCAAGGCTATGTCAAACAATACCTTGCTGAAGGGGAGACAACACGCCGTGTAATCCGTGACAGCACTGCGGCCGTAATTCAGGCCATCAACTCAAGTGCACAGCAAGTGCGTGATGGATGCCTTGGGACAGATCCTCACCAGGATTGCTGACAGCATGAAGCAGCGGCAAACTCCGGCTTTGGGGTCACAACCATCTGGCTCATCTGCATCGACCACGCCTGCGAGTTCCAGGCAGACCAGCCCCGTGTGCATGTCCCTGTGTAGTGCACAGCGCTCAGAGATCCAACCCCCACCTCCGAAGGGGTCTCCACAGTAGCAGGGCCACCCTGCAGAATCTCTTTAGGACTACATCAGGACACATGTTGTGCCATTGTTGGCTTTGGTTGTTAGGGGGAGGGTGGAGGGTGGTGGTGGGTGTAGTAATGGGGGTTTTGGGGGGCGTGGGGGTAGCGTGGGGGTTGTGTGGGGGTTTGTGGGGGGAGGTGGAGGGGTGAATGGGGGTGTGGGGGTTGTGTGGGGGTGTGTGGGGGCAGGGGGAGGGCTGTATGGGGGCGTGGAGTGTTAAATCATGTTGTACTAAACATCACTTTAATACACCTGTTGTGTTCAAAACATCACATGAGTGAACATTGCTTCTTTGGGGTTTGTCAATGTATTGCTTTGTAGTGCACTGTGCCCATATACCCACACACCCAGTGCCCACAGTTCCCAATACATGGCACCCTCTGCATCGCAGTACATCAGAATGATTGGTCTATGACCGATTGGTGCACTGCGCGACCCTCAAGTGTATCGTGTCCTGGCCTATGTCCAACATCTACTCCTTCCTCTCCTTCTACTTCACAAGGTGGGGGCAGCTCCATGTCAGGTGGTAGGGGTATGTTCCGCCAAATGCACATGTTATGCAGCATTCCACATACCATGATGATCTTGTCCACCTCCTCAGGCCCGTATATGAGTCCCCCTCCCGACCTGCTGAGGCAGGGAAACCGTGCCTTCAACAGGCCAAACGTCTGCTCAATGACCACACGCGTGCGTGTATGTGCATGAATGAAGTCCTCTTCATGCCTGTTTTGCCGATTCCTGACAGGGGTGAGTAGCCACACCTTCAGAGGATAGCCAGCATCACCTGCATGGGAGCAGAAGGAGTTATGTGTAAGGATAATGCTCAGTTGCCATGTGTGCTCATCCTGTACATCTTTCAAGTTCACATGCACTATCCCGTCAATGGCAGCCACAACCACATGACTATCAGCCCTGTACAGTACATGCCAATCCATGGTGCGAGCCTTGGGTGACATACATGACTTAGGGGCCTAGACATTTAAACCACCAGGCCCCCCGAGGCATTTTGGCTAGGTCCATTATGTATGCACATGTGAGGGCTGTGTGGCTGGGGATACTTTCAGGCCCCCACATCCCTCTCCTTCCATGGCCTAGGTGGCATTCCCCTTGCATATGCATGTAGCGCCCCCCATCCCTCTGCCCCCATGGTCCAGGGGGCAGACTCACCCAACAGCCAGCCACTTCGTACGACGTCTCCTTCCATGTAGCGGGGTAGTGAGGAGTTCTGCAGCACCATGGCATCATGCGTGGATCGTGGGTATCTTGCACAGCAACGTGTTATTATCTGGCTGGCATCACACACCATCTGCACATTGATGGAGTGGTATAGCTTCCGATTGCGGTACACCACCTCCACGGCATGTGGGACTACCAACTCTACGTGGGTGCAGTCAAGGGCACCAATGACATTGGGCATGCCTGCCAGTGCATGGAATGCTATTTTGGTGGTATTTGCCTCCTGTGGTGGGGATATGTAGGAACTTGCATGCTTCAGTAGTGCATCCAGTACTTGGTTTAGCACAACAGAGAAGCATGATTGCGACATGCCATGCATTTGGCCCACTGTGTGTTGGTAAGTGCCTGTGGCCAGGAAGTGGAGCACAAATGCCACCTTCAACAGAGGGGGGATGGCTGTGCGGATGTTGATAAGGCTGACCAAGTCTTCCTGTATTAATTCCACTATGTTGGTGATGGTGTCCCTGTCCAGCCAGTACAGGGTGTTGATCTGTGCTGGGGTTAAGTCAAATGGATTGGCCCTTATATGTGGAATTGATGGCTGTCTGTGGCGAACAACTACCTGCACTGGTGGGATTTGCTGGGCCTGTCTCACCATTCTTCTCATCCTGCGTCTCCTCTATGTTGCCTGTTGTACTGCCTGCTCAAGGAGTAGCAGTGCAGGCATGTCCTCTAGCCCCAGTATGGCAAGTGCAAGTGGTATTATTTTGGTTTGGAAAGGGGTGTGGTGTGTGGCTGTGCTCCTTTTGTGCTGGCCCTGACTTCATTGCCTCCACCTGTGCTGATTGTGTGCACCTGTTGCACTTGGTTACACAGCAGATTGCTGTTAATGGGTGATCCGCGATGCCGGTATTGCCGCCGTCATGGTGGCCCTTCTTACCGGCATCTCGATGCCGGTATGTACATGTCTGTGCGACTCGTGATGTACTCTTCTTTGCGGGATGCCGGTATTACGGGCACGCCACCTGGGCGCGCGCCCGCATGCCGGTACGGTGGTGCACGGCCACAGCGGATCCTTGTCGATGCCGTGGGACCGGAGTCTAGGGTTGTAATACTACAGACCGGTAATGGAGGCCGGTATTGCCTTACCGGCTCCATTATTACCGGACCACCAACCTCAGAATGAGGCCCATTGGGCCTCATTACGAGTATGGAGGCAGCCATGTCCTTAAGAAGGGCATGGCTGCCTCCATACCGGGTTCCAGTACCGGGTTCCTTCAATGAGGAATTATCAGGTCATTCCAACTTTGGAGGACCCGGTAATTCCTCATTGAAAAAACCCTCCCCATTCCCATTTGAGCCTCCATAGGGCTTAATGGGAATGGGGAGGGAGCTAATAACGGGCCTGTTAACAACGGGCCCGTTATTAGCTCCCTGGTCCCCTTGCGGGACCCGCTAAGGACGCCTGGTTTTACCAGGCATCCTTACCGGGCCTCGCAAGGGAACCTCGCAATGGGGCATCCCGTACCGGCACCCTTCATTACGGGAGCTCCTGGGTCGTAATGAGGCCCATTGTAATTAAATCATAGAATTAATTAATGGTCACGAATTCAAAAGTGTAGGTGCATTCAGCAATACATTGCAAATCAGCAATTTGTAATAATATGTGAGTCTGACTTGTAGATTCATTGCTGCCCGTACGCAGAAACTAATAATTACCATTCAGAATTTGTTTACTTCCAGGTTGTCTTCCCAGCCGGTAAGAAATGCTCAGGAGTCCAAATTCCTCTTCCATTGTTAACCAGAATCAAGAAATATTATGCTACTCACCATTGTCTAAACACAAAAAAATTGAAAGCGGGCAATAGGTGGCGCTTTCTGAAATTGGTCTAATCTGGGTAAAAATCATTGCACTTTATAATGAGAGAACATCACACAGGCAACCGTGAGACCGAGTGTCAGACCTCGACTACCTTCCTGTCTTAACAGCAATTGGAAGCTGGTGGAAACATAGTCTGGTGATGAGGCTATGGGCTAAATGTTGTTAATTGTAAGTACAAACCCAATCATTGACCTCCTACACAAAGAGAGTTTGGAAACAATAAGATCCTAATTCACAGAAGTGTTTTTATAATGTAAAACCCCATTGGAAAACGTTCTAAGAATAAGGGCCCAAGTGTGAAAGGTCCTTGCTCATCCACTGGGTTGGCCTCTCAGAAGCCCCACACAGTGGTAGTTCTAATAGCCATCCAATCAATTCCAAAAATCAAAGATGTCATTGGACATGTCATTGATGATTTCATGTATAATATTATCTTATGATGCCATGTGCAAAGTACAGCTGAGATGGAGTTATGGTTGATATAAGTGGCGAATTTCAGTGTTTTTTAGTTTGTATCAGAAAAAAAGTCATCAGCAGTGACACGCCAACTAATGTCTGTAGCTGGGGGAATCTGATCCCTCCAAAGACAGAGTGTCACAACCACTTCCTGTAGCAGAGGGCATATATTCACAAATAGGCACACAAATTGTATAACTTACAGTTTTGATTAATCGTTTTACTGCACCTTTAGTGTTCCACTGCTTTTTTTTTTTATCTTGGTGGCTTTTTATTGCTTTCTCATTGGGCACTTCAATATGGCCATGTCATGAATCAGCACTGGTCTGGACTTCCAGTGCAGTCAATTCCTTCCATTGATTGGCTCGGGGCTCCTCTTCTGAGCCAATCCTGAAGCCAGCAGGCTTCAGCCAGGCCCACTCACCAGAAGCCCAACTCCTAACGCTCCTGTCCGTGCCTGTACGCGCCTAGCTGGGCATGCAGGCTCTCTTTTTGTCATTGCTTGCAAGGACATGTTTCATGCCTGGTACTTCTCCTGTACGCCCCTGAACTGTGGCGTCCCTCCCGCCATCACGTGAGTGTTGACTGTTGCTCTCTTGCCTGCCTCATCTCTTTGTGACTCAAACTTCTGCCTCCTAGGCATTCACATTGCCCTATCTCTGTTGCAATAAGTCCCCTGGTACTTCATGACCTACCCTCTAGACCTACCATATAGATTGACATCTCCTGAGCCCTCACCACACTGCCATCACTACTGTACTACTTTGGTATGATACCTGTGTCTCAATACTCAAATTTAGGTGTGCTTTCATCCTGCATTCATAGTGTCTGTTGTTTAAAAATCGAACTTAGATGTGCTTTCATTCCTTTCATTCTTCATTATTATGTTCTGCTAGTTTGATAACCAATCTACGCCCTTATTCTTGTATTGTCTCTGTTCTTGCTCCCTTGTACCCCACCGTTTAGCTCCCACTGCTATTTCCCCCACTCCTATTATTTCCTTGTGAGCCTCACCCTCCTTTAATCTCCATCCCACGTGGCCCGGTTGCTCAACCTGGTTAAGTGCACCACACCTTGTCCACCTTCACAATGGCGCTCTCCGTCTCTCCTATTTTCTCTAACTGTTTCTCTATCTCCTATACCTCACTGCTCACTAAGTCTGGCAGGAAGAAAATTAAGAAGGACACACTTGGCTCCAACCCAGGCCTTCCTATCACTGACACCTACGTCAGTGCATCTGCCAGAGAGTCTCTCACAGACATCCTCTTTGTTGTTCCTTCCAATGACCTTTGGACTCTTCATATGGTCACTCTGCTCTCCCCCTACTCTTCCACACATATCAATGGTGGCACCAGCTGGGAGGTCCTTCTTGCCTTCTCCTTGACCTACAGGGTCATCGTAAATGTCTATCGTAATGGTACCATCTTGGTACAAGGGCCTCAACCCAATCTCCTTCTTTTTAATATGCTCCTCCCCCGCCTTATCAACTTTCCACCTTCCTCCTCACTGGCTCCCTTGCCATCTACCACTGTACCGGCTCCCTTGCCTGCACTCCCTATGGCCCCTCTACCTTCCCTTGCCCCTTTCTCCCAAGCACTTGCGTTGCTTACTGTGGGGACCTCTGTCCCTTGCAACACCCCCAATAAGTCCTTCAAAGATGGCAATCTGATCCACGTTGCCAGGCTTAACTCTCGCTCCACAGTCAAGCACTCCTCCAACATCTGCCACCTCTTGCAACACCTGGGCCTTGATGTTCTTGCTCTCACTTCGACCTGGTTTAAGGACAGCTCTATCATGAGTTTTGACACTCTTCTCCCTGAAGGCTTCAAGATTCTCTCTGAACCCAGGCCCAACAGACTAGGAGGGGGAGTTGCTCTGATCATTCCAGAGTGGATCCCTGTTTCCACTATCCCCACTCAGGCCTATTCCTCTTTCGAATGCCTGGTCTGCAGGTTTACTCTCTCCCCTGTTTCCTTTCTTACTCTTGCCACCTTTTATCAGCTACCGGGTCAGTCCACCATCTTCCTCTCTGAATGGGCTGACCTGGCATCTTCTCTCCTCTACTCCTCCTCCCAACTCCTCCTGTTGGGGCATCTCAACATCAATTTTGACTCTCCTGACTCTTCAGGAGTTTTCCGAAACCTATACAACTCACTCTCTCAATTCTACCTTCTGGTGTGATGCACAGCACCGGCCACACATTGGATGCTCTTATCTCCACAGACATTCCTCTCTCTACTCCTCTCACCACCCCACTCTCATGGAGTGATCACTCTCTTCTCTACTCTCACTTCCAGGTTTCCTCTCCTTTAGTACTGGCAACCCCTGCACTGCCTGCAACCTTCAAGGTCATCCGACCCATGATAAAAGGGTCAGTGGCTGCCTTTGCTTCCACCTACTCTCCTCCTCCTACTCTAGTGGCAGACTCCCACCCTAATACTGTCCTCGCTAACTTTCACCTTTGCATCTCCAATACCCACAACATCTTTACCCCTGTCATGAGGGTCCGACTGAAGCCTGCTAAAAAGTGCAACTTGTGGTGCAACTCTCACCTGGCCGACCTTAAACGCAAGTTCAGGGCAGCGGAACGGAAATGGGGATCTTCAGGCACACCCTCTGACAAACTGGCCTTATGTCTTCTGCAAAGGCGATAAAGACTCTGCATCCAGTCCAAGAAAAGAGTCCATATTAAAGCCTGCATCTCTGCGGCATCCAACAACACGGCCAAACTTTTCAAAGTCTGAAAGGAACTGGCCAATCCTACTGCAGCCTCTTCCTCTACCGCACCCACCAAGACCCTTTGCTCGGCCCTGGCTGCACACTTCAACATCAAAACAAAGGACATCCTGTCTTCTCTCTCCTCTGCACCCACTTGTGCACCATCATCTCCTGGGTCCCCCTTGGCTGCCCCCACCGCTCCCCTTCTCTCCTCCCTCACCCCTGTCACACCCGAGGAAGTCGCTAGACAAGTACGGCCTATGAAAGCTTCTTCCAAACAGGTTGATCCTGCCCCAGCCTTGGAAGACCTCCACAACCTCTCCTTTGCCACTGGAGCCTTCCCCACGTCCCTCAAGCACTGTCTTGTGCACCCTCTGCTCAAGAAACCCTCTACTGACCATACTATTCCGGCTAACTATTGCCCGATCTCCATCACTCCTTTCCTGGGCAAACTCCTGGAGAAGTTGGCTATCTCTCAGCTTACCCTCCACACTGAATCTGTTGGTTGTCTCCATGACCATGAGTCTGGCTTTAGAGCATCCAGAGGCATGAAACTGCTCTTCTGAACATCCTTGAATACCTGCTCTAAAACCTTGACTCTAACTCTCCCTCTCTTCTGCTTTTGATAAGGTAAACCACAACATCCTGATCTCCCATCTCCATAAGACCCTGGGTATAACTGATCAAGCCCTGGTGTGGCTAACATTCTTTCTTTCTGACCATCTTTCCCAGCTATAACTCGGTTCCTTTCTCTCCGCTATCACTCTCCCTACTTGTGGTGTCCCCAAGGATCTAATCTATGCCGCTGGTTTTTCAATGTCTACATGGCCCCTTTGCCCCCCTTGATCTCTGTCTTAGCCTCCAACTTTCAGTGTTATGCGGATGACACAGAGCTCTCTTTTAGTCTACCCTCTGCCTCTTACTCCTCCTCACTCATTCCGGATTGTCCGTCCACAATTCAGTCCTGGTGTGCTGCTAATGATCTCTGCCTTAATGACAGTGATACAGAAATTGTCCTCATCAGGACCCCTGCTCCTGTTTTCCCACTTTCACTCTGGCTGACCACCCTTGGTCCTGCACCCTCACCCACTAGTGAGTCAAAAAACCTGGGGGTCGTCTTCAACTCTACTCTCTCCTTCTCTTCTCACATTTCGGACATGTCCAATAAGTCCCACTACCAGCTACACCGCCTCAGAGGTATTCTACCTTTTCTCACATTCCTCCAGAGCCCTGGTTCTTTCCAGACTGGACTACTGCAACAGTCTTTTTCTCAATCTTCCTACCTCTATTCTTGAACCTCTTCAACTTATCCAGAACAGAACTGCAAGACTTATCCTTGGCCTCAAGCCAAGGACTGCATCTCTCCGGCACTGAAATCCCGCTACTGGCTCCCCGTGGCTGCAGGGATCAAGTTGAAGTCCCTATGCATAGTCCACAAGGCTTTCTGGGGCCAGACCCCTACTATCTTCAACACTTTCTTCCTAAATACTCTCCTTCCAGAGCCCTCGCTCAAAAACCATCTTCAACTCTCTGCGGGTGAGTGGTTTTTCCAAACAGAGAATTGGGGCAGATCCTTATCCTCTGACGGTGCCTCCCTCTGAGACAACCTACCTGCCTCTCTCCATCTTGAGCCGGACCTAAAGTTACGGAAACTCCTCAAGACATTCCTCTTCTCTTCCTCTTTCTCTCTCCCTCTCCCTTGCTAACCTCCTTCCCGTCTCTCCTGCTTCCCTCCTTTGTCCTCATCCCCAACCTATAAGTCAGCTGACTGGTCGCCGGGTGCACCTCGAGAACCTCACAGTTCCCAGGCTCCCCTGCCAGTCCTGCACTTGCTTCCGGGCCTCCACACTCTGCCTTCCATTACTGCACTTGGAATATGTTCCATGAGAGTGGCACCCACTCTGCACTTAATCCTGGCTCCAGCTGGACTGGGTGCACTTGTCTCCCTCCCTCGCACTTCTGTCTGTGCACTAGCACAACCTTGTATGTACTAGGCTTAGCATGGTTGTCTGCCATGTCCTCCTCCATCTACCCTCCCTAGCTGGCTGTGCCTGCATGCATAGCCCCGCCCCCACTTCTCCCACACGCTTTCTCACGCACTTATACCAGTAGAAATGCCCTGGCATAGTGTGCTAGTTATAACTGTTAGATCATTCAGAAATCTTCAAGGCCTAAGAATGACGACGATATTGCCTTGTTGCTTTCCCGCCTTGAAGCGCTTTGAAACACTTCACTTGTGTATAAGCACTTTACAAATAAACAATTACTATTACAATTACAATTACAACCATCACGTATCTTTGAACAAAATGTACTTAATTGAGATCCACAAATGTATATATACATATTTCTACAAACAAACACACACACACGAATTTAAACAAAACATATTCAGATAAATCAACTGAAATGCCTGCGACACGTTGGATGAGACAGTGTACTGAAAAACAATTGTTTGGGTTAACAGTTTGGATGAATATTTTATGGATTTCATGTTTTATTAATATTTATGAAATGACACTAAAACGAAACTTCATTCTCTAATGGAATGTCTTAGAAAAAGTTTGCTAGGGGATGAATTATTTATACATACTTAACACTTCAGGCATTGATGAGCTGTTACAAATCACAGGCTTCGGCTCTTGTCAGTACAATGCAGGTGCAGGCTCGTCCTGCGTATCAATTTGAGTAATGACGTTAGAGAGCCTCATAAATAATTCCTTGCAAACGTTCAATACAAAGAACCAGAGAAAAGGCTTTCACGCCTCTATTCTCTTCAAAGAGAATCAGTGCTGATTCATGTTTTGGCGCCCTTTTTCTTCTGTGATGGAATGACAGTCCTCACATGTTCAATACCTGGCATCTTCATCATGTGTACCGCCCCAGTAACAGCCGAGTAGAATGGTGTTCCTATTGTAGTCGTGCTGTATTTCCCACCCACCTTCCTGAACCTGTCATGTTCGGCTCTGCTGAGAGAGCTTTCCCGCCAATTACTAGAGCTCTACTACTTTTCGCAGAAAGCAGCTGTGTGGTGTCCCGGGATTCAAGGGCCAAGAGTGGAATGAGCCAGGAGGCCCAGCTGCTCCTTTGGCAGTGAACCCAGATGCCAGAGTGTGTTACATGGCAGCTAGTCCCAAAATCTGTGATCTGACAATGCACGCCTTGCCAAAAGCGAACAAAAGTACACTAACTGGATTGCAGAACAATGTTATATTGCAATTTTCAGTAATGATAGTGGTTAACATTACCTTTTAATTTTTAGTGGTGGATAGAGGAATAAACTGCATATTATTTCAGAATAATGGTCAGTTATTTAAAGCCACGACAAACCCCATATTCCACTGGCGCTTCAATTTTAGGTGTTCTAATTAGCCCTACGAAAAGGTCCGCCTTTTATTAGTCTCACAAGAATGAAAAGCTGAGTCGACTATGCTCGTCATGCCTTCTTTGCCTCACAGATTAAAGGGGGCAACGTTTTTAGGCCAGAAGACCCATCATGTTGATGCATGTGTGGGCTCATTATGAGCATGCTAGTCTGCAATTCATTTACAGGCATGTTTCCGGAACAGGAATACTCCAAGTTTGCATGAGGGGAGGAGCCTGATTTACCTCCAGCCAAAGGCTGGAGGTAAATCAGTTACCCCACTGCCAAAAAACATTTGGTATTACCAGCACCGGAATTACTGCTGCTGGTAATACCAGCAATTCCCCCATGGAGTCCGCCGTGGAGTGGGGAATTCACACTCTTCCCACCACTTGGAATCCGCTGGTAATTCTAGCAGACCAAGTGGCGGGAATGGTATAAACTCCTTCCCATTGGCGGTAGATTAAGATGCAAATGGCAGATGTTACTGCTTCTGGTCACCTTTTGATTTTACTGTTCAAGAGTTCCATCTAGCTTTGAACCCTCAGGCTATTAAAATCCCACATCAAGGTTGACTATGATGGATAGAGTTGATGGGAGTTGTAGCCAAACACATCTGCCAAAGGTTGTTGGCCACTGCCTTAAATTGTTTCATACCTGGTGATTTCTTTTTGGGTCCGGATCTCAACCATTTTCTTTAATATAATTTTAAGGAATGGGAGCTGCCCCAAAATATAACACCTATTCTAAAAAGAAATGTGGCCTCAGAAGCACCCTGCCTGTTGTTGGCCAATTTCCATTTTGGTGTCGCTGCCAACATCTTTGGAAAATTCTGCTGACTGGTCTTCAAGTCAGAACGAATACCCATGGCTTTATCTATGAATTGCAATACGGTTTCAGTTCTCTTCCGTTTGCCCCTCAGAAATGTTTGAAGCTATATCTTATATCTTCTAAATATTTCTGCTGATATTTTGGAAAATGAATGTCAAAATGGGTGCGAATCCGTCTCTGTAAGCAGTCACGCAGCAACTGTTTAATTCTGCAATGGGGGCTGTTAGGAAGCACTCCAGTAGCTCACACCTATTTTTCGAAGCATGTTCGGGGCTGACTAGGGGTGTGTTTTGGCCCGCTTCTTTTTTGATCTTTGCTTAAATAGTCTGCACCTGGATGGGCCACTTCATGTTGCTCACACATCACAGGCCTTTTTCACCTCGATGACACAGATATTATATATTGCCCCCAGCATGCTCCTCAAGCCCTAGAGGAAAACGATATCGATTATGACAGGCCAGTCCATCTTTACTATAGCCCAAAGTCTAAAATCATGTCTATTGCTTCAGAATGAGCCACTTCCATTCCAATCAGAAATTACAGGCTCTGGAGCGCATTAGTACATTTTGTTATTTAGCAGTATATTCTGATTCAAACTTCTCAAAGAAGATGCCCCATCCAAAAAGGAGAACTGCAGTATCTCGGTCAATTAGACCAGCATTTAGTGTATTCATGTATTTATTTATTTATTTTATTTGTAAAAGGCACATAAAACCTGGAGGCATTGAGGCACTGTTGCAGGTACAAGTCAAGGAGGCAAAATCGGTCATACTGTTAAGTATTTGTAGTATAGACAAGAATGAGCACAGATAATATTACAGTTACATTGAGATATAGCATTCTCGTACATATTAGTCGTACTATACATGCTGTAAGGAGGTATGGTGTGGATAATTTGCTGACGTGATGGGAAGGTTGGGCAAGTTATGAGAACAGCTGAGTTTTGAGGACTTTATGAAAGATCCAGTAGGATTTCTCAGCCCTCAGGGAGGGGGTGGGGGTCCTTCCAGAGTTTGGCGGCAGGATAGGGGAAGCTGGAGCCTCCAGCTTTACATCTCCTCACTTTGGGCACGAGAAGTCTGTCCATATATGGGATCCTGGTGGGCCTTGACGAGTGGGCTTGGTGATTATTTGTGTGAGGTAAGGGGGCGCTGTATTGGAGAGGTACTTGTGAGCAATGGAAAGTGCTTTAAAAGGGATCTGCTCCTGCATGGGCAGCCAGTGAGCTTCTCTTCTGGTTTGGAGATGTGCACTGGTTTCGGGATATTAAGGGCAGCTCTCAATGCGTTATTTTGTATAACTTGCATTTTTTGAATATTTCCAGCAGAGGTGCCTGTAAATAGGACATTGCAATAGTCTATCTTGGAGCCAATTATAGCCTGGGCAATGGTGAGGCAATTGTTTTTGGTGAGGAAGGGTCCGGCTGTGTTGAGCACTTTAGTGACGTAGGCTGCAGAGGAGGCAATAGCGCTATCTTGTCTAGACAAGGTGAGTGAGGCATCAAGGTAGACTCCTGGTATGTTATGGTAGGTATGGTATTGTTTATTTATATAGTGCCCATACACAGGCAAGTGTTTCAAAGCACTTAAGGAGGGTTGGAACATGGGGAAAAAATAAACAATCGCTCAGAGCCCTTGAAATTCGGAGATGATAATAGCCTGCACAGGCAGAATAAGTGTGTGAAAAATACATTTAACAGTTATGGACACAGCAAATAAGCCTGACTGCGATTCTGCAGTTTTAACAATGCAATTAAGGGGTGAAGACAAGGGAGACGGACAGACGATTGTCAGGCACGGGAGGCGGGGGGTCAAGTGCACACAGTCAGTTGAGACTGGGGTAAGTGCAGAGAGAGCCACTCTCATGGGTTATTTTTCAAGTGCATTGAGTGTGGGTGTAGTGTAGGGCCCTGAGGGAAGTGCGAGAGAGGACTGGCGGTGGTTCCATGGACCAGTGAGACTCTGAGGTAGACCCGGCAGCCAATCAACATGCTGAAAGGAAGAGGAGGGAGGGAGGGAAACAGAGAACTGGGTTAGCAGGGTAGAGAGAGAGAGAAGGAAGAGGAGAAGAGGAAG
Organism: Ambystoma mexicanum; assembly: GCF_040938575.1. Taxonomy (NCBI): domain Eukaryota; kingdom Metazoa; phylum Chordata; class Amphibia; order Caudata; family Ambystomatidae; genus Ambystoma; species Ambystoma mexicanum. The sequence goes on along the minus strand of NC_090932.1, from coordinate 284,986,562 downwards.
GTCTTGAGGAGTTTCTGGAATGAAAGGAGATCTGGCTCAAGACAGAGGGCGGCAGGGAGAGTATTCCAGAGGGCGGCACCTGTTGAGGATAAGGATCTCCCTCCAAATCTCTGCTTGGAGAACCGGCTCACTCGTAGAAGGTTGCAGGTAGATGAGCGGAGGGCTCGTGAGGGACAGTAGTTAGGTAGGTGCGTTGCAAGTAGGTAGGTACCAGACCCCAGAAAGCCTTGTGGACAATGCAAAGGGTTTCTTGCTTCTCAGGTGGGTGAGGGAGCAGGCTCAAGGCAGGCCAGCCAGAGCGAAAGTGGGAAAGCGTGAGCAGGGGTCCGAATACGAAAGATCTCAGTCTTAGTGGTGTTGAGGCAGAGGTTGTTTGCAGCACACAAAAACTGAATAGCAGACAGAGAGTCAGATATGAGCGAGGAGGAGGAGGCGGCTGAGGGTAGCTTGAACGATAGTTGCATGTCATCCAGCACTGGAAGTTAGAGCTGAAAGCGGCAATCACACATGCCATATAGACATTGAAGAACCAGGAGGATAGGTTAGATCCCTGGGGAACGCCACAGGTTGAGAAAGTGATAGTCAAGTGAAAGACTGAGTTCCACTTGGGATGGACGGTCAGACAGGAACGAGGTTAACCATGCCAGAGCCTGATCTTTGATTCCCAGGGTTCCTAGTGTTTTTACTGTAGTTGAGACCGGAATCACACACTGGTCCATCTGGAAGGAAGTGTATTGAGTGTTAAGCGACTTGCGGGCATTGGGTGTGCCGACAATTAAGATTTCTGTCTTGTCGCTGGTGAGGCAGAGGTGATTAACTGCCATCCATTCCTGAATTGTACAGTAGATGTTGTTGAGGGTATTAGAGTCATCTGTGTTATTGCCTGAGAGTGGGATCAGGATTTGCTTGTTGTCAGCATAGTTGGTGTAAGCTATGCCGAGGGAGTCTAGAATGTTAAAGAGTGGCCTGGAGAAGATAGTGTAAAGGGTGGGGGTGATGCAGGACCCTTGGGGTACACCCCAGGTGATGGGGGAGGGTGAGACATTGGCAATGTCTGTGAACACTCTCATGACTCTGCTATCCGGGAAGGATGCAATCAAAGCTGTGGCATGGGGGACAAGCTGGCATGGGTGGTAAGGTGTTGGCAGAGGATTTGATGGTTGACCAGGTTGAACGCTGCAGACAAATCTAGGAGGAGGAGCAAGGCACAGTTTCCTTCATCCCTGATCTCATCAAGCTGACTTTTAAGATCGAGAAGTGCAGATTCTGTTCCATTTTCTGGGTAGAAGCCAGATAGGCTCATCTCTAGGATTTTGTTGTCCTCCAAGAATTGCTGAACCTGCAAGTAGGCTGCATAGATAGTTGTAATTGGCCTATAGTTGGATGGAATAGATGGGGCTAGTTAGGTTTTTTTCAGGAGGGGGAGGACCCAGGCTTCTTTAAGGCTGTCTGGCATGATGCTTTTGGAGAATGAAACATTTATGAAGGCTGTGATGGCTGGGGCTAACACGTCAGCACAGTCTTTAATGAGGTATGCTGGGCAAATATCGCCTTTGCATTTAGAGGGTTTCAGGCTTTGGATTAGCTTTAAGACTTCTAATTCAGCGATGTCTCTGAAGGCAAATTGTTTGGTGCAGGGAACTGGGGGGGAGGAATACAGTTGATATTTGTGGCTCTTGGGTCATTATTGAAAGTAGCTTGATGTGTGAGTATTTTTGGGTTTAGGTTGTCGATTTTACCTAAGAGTGCTGCTTGAATGTCAGAGCACCATGTTGCGTCTTTGGTGAGGGTGATGGGTGGTGAGGTGGGAGATTTGAGTTCCCTGTATATGGTAAAGATTTGTTTGGTATTGAAGGTGGCCATGCTGATTGTAGCATTGAAGGAATTTGATTTTGCTGCGATAGTGGCTGCCTTGTATTGTTGAGATATTTTAATGAACTCATTTTTCAGAGAATCGGAGGGGTCCTTCAGCAAAGTGAGCTGGGCTTGTTGTTTCAGAGTGCAGAGTTTCATGAGGTCTGGTGTAAACCAGGAGTTCAGGTGTCTGACTATCTTGGATTTGTGAGGGGTTAGGGGAGGGTTAAGGTATTCACAGCTTTAGAGAGGATTGTGGTATATGTTGCCACTAATGCGTTGGGGTTGGACGCAAACGGGGGCTGGAGGTCTGGAATGTTAAGCAGCTGAAGGATGTGGTCTCTGGTGAGCTTGCAAGTGCTTCGTGTTACCGCAGGAGATAGAGGGTTCAATGTAGTTTTGACTTTGGCGGGCTGAGGAATAGAGAAGAAAATGATGTGATGGTCAGGCCAAGGACAGGGAGTAATGGCTCTGGTGGTGATCTTACAATTGTGGTCAGCGATCCAGTCTAGAGTACATCCTTTAGAATGTGTGGGAAAGGTAATGCATGGACAGAATCGTAGGGTGTTCAGAGCGTCAGATAGGGAGGATGCCTGTGGGTCGTTAGGGTCATGGAGGCCCAGGTTAAGGTCTTCCAGCAGGATACTTTTAGAGGAGGCTTTTAGGTTGACTTGAAGAATATGAAGTAGGTTTTGCTCGAAGTTTTGTGGGGCGCCTGGTGGCCAGTAGAGGAGGTGGATGGTGATAGTGCATGTAGGTGAGGGTGAGAATTTGAGTGATACGAGATCAGGAGAACCCTCGAGGGATTACCTGCATCTTCTGATGGGAAGGGATTCTCTGGCTATAAGGGCGACACCTCCTCCTCTGGCAGAGGATCTTTCACTCCGGAAGATGTTGTATCCTGGATAGTTACTTGCTTTTTAGTTAGGCACATACAAAGCAAGACCCCTTGTGACAGTGACCTACACTGGCAGCTTGGCTTCTATAAGCCCTGTGGCCCCCACGTAGAAGAAAACTATTGATAGAAGATGCTGGGCCTTCCCAATGCTGAACCATCTCAATTAATTAATCATGTGATAGGTCTTCCATTTATTGAAGACCAGGTTGCTTTCGCCTTCCTGTTTTCATGAGTGATAAATTGGACGAAACTACATGCCAAACTTTCTCTATGTCTTTACAATATGGATCAGAATGCCCTCTTCTAGCTGTATACATACAAGTAAATTGTATAATGTTATTGATATTATCTGCTTCTCCTCTTCCAATATTAAATGTTTCTGGGAGAGTCTTTTCAGAATATTCGTAGACCAACTGGAGAATGTGTTGGCCTTGACATGCAAACTTTTAAGGAACTGGCTCTGATTTTAAGTCCTTACTGGATTTTGATCATTTCAGCATGCAACCACGTTCAAAATAGATCTGTTACCATTGCCTCGGTTACAGCTTGGCAGAATAACGTGGTTGACAATGATGGCATGTGATTTAATTTCCATTAACACCCTACTAGCCTGAGACAAGCAGGTGCATGAGAATGCAGAGTTTACTTAATGATACAAGCCCACATTCTCTCTTCAACAGTTGACTCAGAGCACTCAGAGTGTACTGTAGTGCTTCCTGAACACCACCATAACTGGGGTAAGCATCCATCCACCTCCTGCCAAACCCAGGCCATCCGAGACCTTAAAAACACCCCTACTCATGACACCAATTCACCTTCCTTGGACGGGCCTCCTCTTGGTCTACCTTTTTGGCTCTCTACTGTCACAGTTTGTGCTATGCAACTCTTTCCCTGTCTACTTCAGCATCAAAGCCCTGCCTGCAACATAAACTGTTCTACCCCCAAGCACATCTAGCCATGTGCTGTTGTGATACACCACCCATCTTCTACATGTTTTTATCCCTTTGTAATGTACCAATGCTGCATGGCCATTGGAAAGGGCTATGGGTGATAATGTAGGCAACCCTCGCTTTTTGTGTGCAAACCTGCTTTTTTAATATTGCTTGGGCAGTTATAAACTCGAGGAGGGAGTACATCCATGCTCGGCCGACAAACTTCATCTCCTGTGTGGCGCTCACTGTGAGTCACAATAGTGGGATGGACAGGCTTAAAAGAGTTGCACTGACGCAAACTCGATTTAGCCTGTTTCGCCTGGGTGGCCGGGGCACAGCATGCTGCCTGTCGAAGATAGAATAAGTGACATGTTGGTTTTGAGTTTGATAACTTCAATAAATCAATCTCATTAACATTAACTTTAATAACCTTAATACATGGGACTATGGCAAGGGCTGCCTTGATACTGGAGAAATATGCATGTCTTGCGGTGAAGAATGCCATGGCTTGTGGTATGAAGAACCTGATGCCGAGGACGGCAGAGCACAGGACTGTGCCCTTAACCCAGGGTCTCCTGACTGCACAGATAGTGACCAGTACATGGGAAGGGGTGTGAGTAGGACCTTTAGCCTGAAAACTGTGAGAAATCTCAGCCAGTGCCTACTGGATACGGTAGGCTCCTGGCAATATTAGAAGCAGAAAGAGGACAGTAAGCTGGATGATTAGGCCCTGCATCTAATTTTATTAATTGTATTAATTTATTGGATATTTGTAAGGTTCCTGTACAACAAATGGTGTTTCAAGGCGACACAAGACAAAAAAGGGGAGGGGCAAAGGAGAATAAAACAATACCGGTCCTACCAGGCCTTGTGACATTCAGATTGTGCAAGTGCAGTAACAAGAAGTGTGATGGAGAAAAAAAGGGGGGTGCCCGGCCTGGACAATATGCAAAGTGCAGGGAGGAGAGGGAGGTGCAGTGAAAAGAGGAGAGAGTGCAAATGAAAGGGTGGTTTAACAGGGGGGTGAAGAGGGCAAGAGGAGCTGGGAAAGTGCTGAGGGGAGGCAAGGAGGGCAAGTGCCAGGGATTGAATGGGGTGCAGGAGGGTCCATATGCTAAGTGCGAGGAGGGGGCTGGGCGAGGGGGGACTTGGTGCCTGGTAGAACTCATAGGGGCACAGGCAGATAGTAGATGCAGCAGATGGCAGGTGTTAGCAGGGGAGGGGGAGACGGAAGGATGAAGAGAAGAGGAGGATCTTCAGGAACTTCCAGTACTTAAGGAGATCCAGCTCGAGCCTGAGAGGGGCAGGGCAACCATTCCAGAGGGAGCCTCCATGGGAGGCTCCATCAGAGGAGAGAGATCTAACCCCCACTCTCTGCCTAGAGAAGCGTCTAATCTGGAGCTAGAGGACCGGAGGGATCTAGTAGGGAGGTTTTTGGGAAGAGAAAGTTACATGTATCGAGGTATCAGGCCCCAGAAAGCCTTGTAACTGATGCAGAGGGTCTTGAACTTGATCCTAGCAGCAACTGGGAGCCAGTGGAGAGAGATTAGGGGTGGAGAGATGCGGTCTGTGTGCTTGAGGCCAAGGATCAGTCTTGCATTCCTATTATGGATTAGATGAAGATGGCGAACGGAGGATAAAAGAAGATTGAGGAAGAGGCTGTTGCAGTAGTCCAGCCTAGAGAGGACCAGAGCCCTGACCATCTGAATACCCACTGTTGGCAGCCTGTGCAGGGGGCTCCCACCCAGCCAGACCCTCCTAGACTGTCTGGATTTCAGGCAAATGACCCACTATGTAAATTAAGAGCATTTCTGGTAAATGCATGCTAAACGGCAAATAACCTTTTCTTTCATCATGAGATTATAGTAGATAACAGGCTGGATTTACATTGTGTAATGGAAACTTGTTTTAGGGAACACTCAATGGCAGCATTAAATGATTTAGCACCCCCAGGATGCACGACTATCACAGTGAACCATCTGGAAGGCCACGGTGGTGGGCTGACTATAATCTTCAGAGATGTCCCCATAGACTTCGCACACAGGGCCTCTTTTGTTTGGTAAGATATTTTTCTTTTACAGGTGTTATCATAAGAAAAGTTTTGGGTGTGCGAAAAATTTGTAATTTGGGAAACTTTGAAAATTATTTCCAGAGTCAGTTTTGATTCCCAGTCCACCCCTGTTTGCAAGGGTCATTGCCTCAGGGAAGCACACCATTAACAGCGAGTACAGACCACCACAGCAACCATTACCAAGATTAATTCTAAACCTTCCAGCCATCACCTCTTTTGTTTTGCTATTGTGACTTTGAGTTTGATGGGTTTGCCCAGATTTGGATCCCGTGCCTGCTTAGTCTTGAGACACAAGCTACTCCTCATTGATGACGTACAGTGAGGTTGAAACATGTCTGGGGATGCTTGAGGTATCATGCAGAAGGGATGTGACCAAGCAGTTTGGGTTGGACTGCTCCTTTTTGGGGTGGGACAAAGCCTGATCCGCATAGGGTCTTTCCCCTTTTGTAAAGGGCTTAGCAGGTGAAGAGCAATGGCCTGGAGGGTTGCCTAGGACAAGGCCAAAGATTAAGATTATTTCTAAACCTTCCTCTTTCGTTTGCTATGGCCTAGCAAGAGGCCATATGTCATATTTCACGTCTTCGGCCAGCCTCTGCTTTTGATGGGGTAAACAAAAGTACAAATGCCAGAATTCAAATAAACTAGAATACATCATCATGTAACTTTATTCGGCTCAATGCCATAAAAGTGCAGAAAAGCAGCAATACAAAAACAATCACAATAACATATACCCAAATTAAAACTAAGATTCTTGAAAAGCACCTTTTAGAAACTACTCAGGTAATAAAGGCGTTAATTCACCGCAATGCCCAAACCTGGATGATTATACCATAGCATTAAATTCCCCTGTATATTTGAATATTGGCAATTAAGATAAAAGAGTCTTTTGAAAGAAATATCCCCTGAATAAAGTGAAAGAGTTCAATGAATAAAATAGTATTGATATAGTACATAACAACCTAATTTCCCTCAAATAATCATAAAACCAATAAAATAGTAATTCTATAGAGTGAATAATGTTTGCGGTCTAGGATCTATTATCTGGTATGGGACGTCATTAAGGTATTTGTTTAATCCTATCTTTTGTAATTACTACCAAAATAGAAATACTTATATTATCAGTTCCATATCCCAGTAATTTACCTGTCTCAGTTAAATTGACAAAAAAACATAAATAATCAAACATTCCCTTATATGTTTTATCTAAGAAATCACCAATGAATGTTTCTGTCACTTATTCCAAGGCTCAGATAAAAACAGGGTCACATTTGTTATTACATCTCGATCACTAGTAGATTTGCAAAATCTAAAAGCATCATCCACATGTCTTCCTGATTTGCTTTAAACTAGGGTTTCAACTAGGGGCTTTGCACATGGGCATAACAGTAAAAAATGTGCTACAGTTTTGTCAATTGTAGGGCAAAAGTAGCATTTGCAGATGTAGTCTGTCCCCATCTGGCTGTGAAACCTCAAACAGGTAGCATCACCAACCGAATTTTAATTTAGAGGATCCTATCCTTCGGGTCTAATCTGTCTATATAGTTCTGAAAGCCGAGGGAACTTTTTACTTCCAGGTAATCGCTAATTATGAGGCTGCCCTCTACGGGACGCAGACTTTCACATTTAGCCTATTCTCCATAAGCCTCTTTTGAGATTAGTCTGGCCTGAAGGGCATAGCAGCAAGGGTACATCCATAAATCAGGAAGATTACGTAAATAAAACAGGTATTTAACATACTTAGACTAAGGCAAATCACTCGCACCAACTGAGGATAAAATATCTTTAAGTGACTCAACATATCATTTTAGATTCTCAGTATTCCATATATTAATCCAGTACAGAAGGGGCTTCAACTGTATCATCATGGTTATGCCATCTTTTCCCAGCTCTAACCTAATGGGCAGGCAAGGTGAATCATACAGTAGCCTTAACAATCTCTTCAGAATCATCTATTCTCTAGTTTCAATTATATCGATATGAGTATGACCCCACAGTTCCACGCCATAAATTGCAGCAGCAACTACTTGGACCTTATATAACTCTAAAGCACCCAATGTTACCATGTCATTGTAATGTTTTGAAAATGCTAGCATTGCCTTGCCTGTGCGGCTTAAGATGGCACTGATTTTCTCAAATTGAGAATTACATGTTGTGGTGACACCAATTCTGAAGCCAATATAATCAAATGCATCTATTGTTTCAACCATTATGCCATCTATGTAAAACATTGCATAACAAATTCTCTTTTATCTTGGGGGTTTACACACCATGACTTTTATTTTGTTGATCCTTCACTAAAGTAGTACAAGTTGTTAATTGTCGTTAAAGGCCTGTTGCAGTTTTTGACCAAAGAATGGCATTGTCTGCCAAAAAAAGAGCAGTCAAAATCTGACCTCCAACGATGGAGGCAACTGCTTGTAGGCTAGAGATGGTTGAGATCAAATAATGTATGTACAGCGAGAACAGCAAGGGTGCCAATACGCATTCCTGACAGACTCCCTTATTAATCTCAAAAGGTGCAGTACAACCTGAGTCCTGTCCACTTCTAACCTTAGCAAAATTATCTGTATAGAACATCCTAACTGCATGGACTAAATCCATTGGTTTTCCAGCTTTTCCATTAACAGCCACATTTAAGGTTGAGAAACCACATGAAAGGCTGTTTGTGGGTCTATGAAGGCTAAACATAAGGGTTGCTTCTTAATTAAAACAAATGTATACAAATTCCTTAGAAGGCAGATTACCTTGTCAGTAACTGTGACACCCTTTCTAAAGATTGCTTACATAGGGCATAACGTGTTATGGGCAACACACCAATCTCCTAATATAACTTACAACACTTTAACAAATATCTTTCATAGAGAGTGCACAAGTGAAGAAGTATGGTAAATTTGGCACATTTTGGGTTCCTTCCTTGAAGATGTCAACTAGTGAAAAATCTGTCCCGGGTACCTTTCCTGCTCTTTGTGCATTCAGTGCCATTGCCAGCTCTAAGAAAGAGAAGGGAGTTTTACACCACAATGTCCTACTTGGCTCAATGGGTCTAGGGCTAATTCCTCTAACATGTATCCATAATATTCAAGCACTATTGAATCACCATCTGCTATCACCCTCCTCCCTCACATCCCTCTTCACTAGCTGCCAGACATCCTTGTTGTTGTTTGACTGCAAGTTTCTGTTCAATGTATGCTATGACTGCTTGGTAAACTCCTCTTTTTGGGGGTTACCAATTCTTTAAAAGCCCTCTTTAAGCTGACTACTGCGTAGTTGTCCATCTCCAGAGTCTTTTTTGTTTGAACTAAGAGAGACTACTTAGCCACTCTGCAATCTTCATCATACCAGTGCCCACTTGTCATAATTGATCACTTGACAATGTGAGAAGGATTAAAAGCTTTTGTGACACCAGGTTGCATTCTATCAACAGGTTTATCGTAGAAATCAATGGGATTACATGGCATGGAATTATTTGAACAGTTACGCAAAATAGGTAGTAACCCATTGTATAATAGTGATATATTCTGTTCCTTTTCCAGATTGGACCACTAAACCCATTTAATTGACACCGATTGGAATTGTATTCTTGTACTGGTTGATTTGTGTACACAGAAGAGGATCATGGTCGCTCTGGACAGCTGGAGAGCTGGAGACAAAACTTCAGGCACATACATTTACTAATATATAATCAATACAGAATGTTATGAGTTAGCTCTGTAGGTCATGCAGGCTATAGAGCCCCCCCAACATCCTGCCATTACAGGCCCTTAGGCACACTGAATACAACAGACAAGCAAACCACTTTGCTACGCGATTAGGGATACCTGGGGGAGTGGCAGAGAGGGAAGCAATTCCCCATAAATCACCTTTCTCTTCTATTAAGCTATCTGAGATGGTAGAGGATCATACTAAAGTCAGCTGCAACCAAAATAATATCCTTAATATTTTTATGATTATCAACTATTGTCAGTAATTTATTTTCGAATTTGTCAACTCCTTTACTTTCGGGTCGCAGATAGACATTAATAGCAGAAAGCTTAGTTTGCCGGAAACGTGAGCTTTCACTGTCAATAGTCTAGTGATTCCACCTCGACCTGGGTGCATTTAGCATTTAGAGAATCTTTGAGCCAGATTAGCAGACCCCCTTATGTCTGTCCCTTCACAGCTAGGGTGTTAAATAATGTAAAACCTGCCAGGTGGATTTGGTTGAGTGCCCATGTTTCCTGCAGACATATACAATCAGATTTATTCATAAACCCCTGCTTTTGCTTGTCGTCAAATTTATTCCCTAGACCCTGAACATTCCACATAAGTAAGGAAATCTCTAAACTGCTCATTGATTCAGGGCTTAATGTATACATCGCAAAATATCATTGCTATGGCTTTGTGGGAGATCCGGGGAGGGTATGCAGTGTTAGTTTTGGTTAAGAGAGTGTCTCCTTTTTGTGTTAGCGCCATTAGTAATAACGGATGCCTTGGTATTTTCCATAGTTTGCACATTTTGCTGCTATATATGTTCTCGTGCTCATATGGGGGATATAGAAATAAAGAACTATATTCAATAGCCAAACATTAATCCACTAGATATTCATGAGCAAGGGTTATTTGGATAAGATCCCAATTGCTACCCATGCTATCTGGTCACCTTACTGCTTCCAAAATATCTGACTATGACTGTTCGACATCCTTTCTAATGCCTCTGTGAGTGTACACAGGTATTTATCAAGCCTGCTCTTCCTTCCCTTACTCCCAAGGTGAGTTTAGGCACTTCAGTTAGATATAGAAGATATGTTTCTTGAATCTCACTTCATGGTGTAGAGGACCTCCTCTAGGAATAGTTTACTGCTGAACATGGTTTTGATTGAACCTGGTCGAACCGTTATGTGGAGATATACCTCTTCCCAGTGTACTTGGTTCATACTGATGAGTAGTAGAGTCACTCCTAGTTAACCTACTGTATAGAATGCATTCACTTTTTTCTCAAACATGTTCCATATTGGGACCAGTTAATGGTGGATTCTTGTTCTGTGGGGAATTGGCTCTAGTCCACCGAATGACCTGTACACAATCCATAGTTACTGCAGCCGGATTAGATACCACTACCGGAGGAAGGAGCATCCCTTTTATCATACTAACAGCTTCCTTTAAAACCCTGGAGAGGATTTCAACCTGACCTGTTACGACTTTAACATCTTTTTCTAGTGAGTTGATAGTGTCTCTCAAGATAGCACATTTTGTGCATTCCTCCCCACATGACATAGAAGATCATCTTACAACACAAATAGTGTGTGCACATTTATCCTTTCTAGTTTGCAACGATGCTCCCATTTCCTCCATATCACACTGCATACTATCCCATAATATCTCTGGATCTATAACTGCATCCCCCAGCCAGATAACAGAGCTGCTTATATGCTCATTTGCGTTCTCCGACCTCATCCAAGTCTGCTAAAATGGAGAACGTGTTGCTACAGGCAATAGTAGGGTGGCTATTGTGGTGAGTGTTCACTGTCACCTGAAAATGATGGCCTGCCTCCTGATATGGTGGCCTCTGTAATTCAAGCATATAAGGCAGTACATCTCTTTAGTTATGTGCGTGGCATCACCAGTACTGATATTATCTGGAGAATTCCCAGCACCGTTTTCTATTTTGAGTCTTAGGAGAATAGTCACTTTCCCTAATGTCAAGTAAAAGGACCTCAATTACTTCAAGAGGTTTTTGGCTTCCATCATAGAGGTTGTTGAGGGGAGGGTTTTCCTGTTTGATGGGACTGGATGCATGACAGAGCTTCATTTCTTCTTTTGGAAATAATGGAAATAACAGGATTAAGGGCAGGGAGCCTACCAGGTACAGCTCGCCGAGGAACGCCCAACTGGCTAATGGGTCTAACCACAAATCTGTCTCCCCATCCTCAGTGACAGAGTAGTCCTGTGGCATATCACTGATCTACCATTAGAAAATAGGCAGACAGAAAATGCAAGGCGGTATGGCAAACATATGGTAGACTCTCTGAACAAACACCATGCAATAATGGTAATGGTAATGCAGTGTAAATTAGTCTTTAAGGGTCATAATAAGGCTAATGTGATGGAATTTAATATATGTAAAGTATATGATTTGTAAAATGAAAGATAAGCTTCTGGAGCAAGTAGATGGTGAGAATGGCGGGGGTCTTTCTCATTAGCCCCATTTCAAATGCAATGGAAGGGGAGAGTGGGAACAAGAAAAGGGGATTAGCCCCAACTTACCCACTAGCCCACTCCCTTTCTGTCATCAACCAGACAAGGTTAGCACGTGATAGTGTATAATACTTTTTCTCTCGCCACAAGCCTGCCTCTGTCCCTCACTTTCTCTGCCTCCACTCTAACACTTAATCTGTCACATCCATAATATAGCTGAATTCACTGCCTACTTGCACTTAAAAATCTCTAATGTTGATTGTCCTTAATATATGTAAGGGCACCCACGTATTGTCCCCAGTGCCTGTTCCATTTACTCCCCACCACAAGATGTTCAGAATGTCACTCAAACTCACACCATTGTAAGAAGCTCACTGTTTCCCATCAATTGCTGTCTCATCGATTGTATGTCTGTTTGCGTCAAAAGGACCTTCTAAATAAATACACACCTAAATAATGAACATGTAGTCAGGTCAGCATTCAGACACACTGCAAACCATCACAGATACACTTAATGCAAGTGTACATGTCCCAGATAATACAAAACGATACCCAGAGGCTAGCATTCCATGCAGGGATGGAGAGACATTGAAACTTCTCATCAAAGACGCACGACTATGCTAGCAGAAACTCTGAGAAAGCAGAACAGTGAACTTACATTGTGGCTGCAAACTTAAACAAAGGAGTACTCCCATTCCGACCCAAAAAGCTTCAGTGTGTTAACTTCTTGTTGCAGAGATCTGTGTTAAGAAGCAGGATCAAAGTAGCAAATGCTTTAAATTTCCCAACTCAGCCTTTCCTCTCTCTGAGCTTGATGAATTTGATTTTAAATATACTTTGGTGATAGCAACACCTAAAGTGATACAAAAGAATAGAAAGGTTGCATTAGCTATAGAAAACAAATCAATATGGTGAGGGTCTAGAAATGTTTTCCTTCAGACAAGGATTGTACAAATTGGCAGGCACACCCAAAGTGAAGCATACATTATTAGTTGATATAAGTGATTAATTAGTAATATTCAGGATTGGAGATCCAAAGGGACTGATTAATGGAAGTGTTTTATAATGGTGCAATCCCATAGGAAAACGTTCCATGAATCAGGGTCAAAGTGTTGAGTCCCCCATCCCGGCTTTGCCGCTGGCCAATTTTGTGATACTGGACAAACTAATGTATCTCTTTCTCATTTCAAGAGTATTATATTTGACATTAGTCTTACAAATAGTACAAAAAGATAACTGAATTGTAAACATAGAATTCTCATTTAAACAGTGACCAATAAAACACACACATCCAATGACATTTGTTACCAAAATATTAAAACATTATTGCATCAAAACCATATTTGAATTGTTAGGAGATAGTCCCTTATACGGTACAAGGCTTTATATAACGAAATGGCATCAGCAAATATTGCATTTATATTATCCATTGACTTGCATAGTTTTTAGCATCAAACCTTGTTCAAACTTCTTGCACATGCAGCATTGATGTCAACAACTTTCTCTAGGGACACATGGATAACAAATGTTGAACAGTCACATTTGGCATTCGCCAATTAGATCAATACTTTTGTGTTGCTGAGTTCCAAAAATGCATTAATCCTCTTAATGGCAGAGTACCTATGCTTAGCCTTATGTACACTAAGCAAGCCTATGGGGGTTTAATCCGGTCCTGTTAATCTTCATTCCCTCAATTAATTGTATGTGTGAGATATGAGCTAGTCTAGTACTGCTCTGACTTCTGTGAAAAGCTTTCAATTCTCATGGTATTGTGCCCTTTTCTAGTCCATTGCCTGCTTCTTTCCTTTCATGTAGGCCATTAGAGTGCAAGTGGTTGCAGACATAAGAGAACTGACCAAATGTCACAGGCATCTGACAGGCTTAATTTCAGGTTTGCTTATTTGACAAAAAACTGTTTGCTCTTTTGTATAATCTCAAAGGTTCTCCTGCAACGCATGAGATTCACATCAATTATAATTCAGATACTTCTGTTCTTTGCTTGATGATGGAGAAAATGAAACTACAATCATGTTCTTTAATAAAATATATTGTTAAGTGATTTGTGTACTTTCCAAGTCTGGGCTACAAAACAGTGTATAATTTTAATTACTAAAGGCAAACAATCACAAACTATTGCAACTCTACTGTAACAAGAACTGCAAGACAATGCAGTCAAGTCCAAACATTGACTGGGCCCAAACCCAAGTATTACCTCTTAATACTGGGCAAATCATTCAATCTTATGCACCCAACCAGTCAAAATTGCTAAGCCATAAAACTTTAAAAATTGTAAGTCACTATGAGTGATTTAGCTCTCATGGTATCGGAGTTGTCATTTTGAGGATTGCCAGGCACCTGGGGTCTCCCTTGCTACACATATGATCTCCATGGCTACCCCTAAAAAAAGAAACACTTTTTTTTTAAATGGAAGCTCCTGGACTGTGGCCAGCGCCATGCAGATCTTTGTTTCTAGAGTGGCTGGCTTTCTTGTTCAGGCCTCTCAAAAAAAAGAAAAACAGGGGGTTCCACAAGTGTAACACCTTGAGCAGCGCCCCTAAGTAGGAATGAATAGGAATAAGAAATAATTTGTCTTTCTGGAATCATATACAATAATTGCTGAACTCATTAAAGGTTTCAGGTACACTTCAGGGGGTGAGTCACTGATTTAGTTTGTTCTTAAACACCCCAAATTCACAATGCAGACACAATCTTCCAAAATGCATTTACGGTAGAATAAGCATTTATTTCAGACTATGGATTTTGCTTTTCGTAAATTGCAGTTATAGCATATTTTTTTCTGCAGTTGTCTCTGTTACGATCATCGCAAGACATTCCATTTCAGTGTCTAAGGTCACTTTACAAAATCCTTATGCCTAAAAGCTTGTTTACAGTGTAAATAAGTTTGACCATAGCACATAAAGTGGCCTTTGATTTCATTGTGCCACAAGTAATGATTTTTTGCAATGTGTCTATCTTTCCTATCTCCATGACATGCTGTTCAAAATGTTTGCATGTATGAGGTAATGAGTGACCCGAGTACAGGATGCTGTGTGAATGCGCTGCTTTCCATGCACTAGTCTAAATTATTTAATACACAGTTATGAACCCTCCCAGTGGTATGTATTTTGCCAACCTCTGCAGCCTGAAAAGTAGATCCATTCAGGCTTGACATGTGGCCAACTTTGCACCAGACCTGCAGATGAACTGGCATGCTGTTAAATCTCAGTCACCATTTTAATGTTATCCACTACAGAGTGTAATTTGCTTTCTGAATTTCAGAACATTCAGGCATGTATTTGCTCATTTTACTATAGTAGATAAGATAGCTATAGCTGGTAAGATATCTCAGAGGCTTGAACACTCACTGCTTCGATGTGTGGGTGATCTGCAGGTTTCAGGTTCGAATCCTGGCCAGGCTAACTCAGCCTTTCATCCTTCTGAGGTTGATAAATGAGTGTCAACACACGTTGGGTGATTGTATGCATATTTGTTCTATATAATGTGCTTAAGTGTAAGTGCTGTATAATAACACATCACTATCATTTGGCCTTGGACTACTGCTTGCATTAAGAGTAATTTGGTAATATGGACCTATGCACACTGATATTAACGATACATATGCTGATCCATTCTTGTATGAAATGTATATCACATTACAGTGATATCGTAAACATATTTTTCATAGTGTACTTAGGAACAATGCTATGTGCAGCCACTTCCTGTTTTGTCAAGAGGTGAAAGGTTGTGTTCCATCGCTTCCCGTGATGTCACTTTGTGGTGTGGTCAAATAACATCACTGCCTGTGATGTCGTCAGAGAACAAGGGTCTTGTGATGTCACTTCCGCTCCCCCTGGCATTTTGGTGAAATGACATCCCTGCATGGTGTGATCTTAAAAAGTCTCACTCACTGTTTGACTGGTGGTAGGGTTGCTACATGTATAATAAAAGTGTCTATTGGTATACTGAACATCATCACATCACTTGTTTCTGTATAGACTAATGGAACGCTACTTTAAAACCATGTACTCCATGTTCCCTCATGTTTCTCGGTTTTGATCAATGTTTTTCTGTATATCCCCCATTGTCTTTGTGTTCATCAGAGGTTAGAGTTGTTCTCTGGACATGTCAACATTTGTTCATTTAGAGGTGCACTGGTACTAGCAGCTATTCCCATTTGTAATAACGTATTTGTAATAACTTGTGTGTTGTGTTGCTTGAGTTCCATGTGTTCATCCTTAGAAATTTCGTGTTCTTTTATATGGGTGTTGATTTGGTAAATGTGATATGTGGAAGGCTAACATTTGGGGACTTGGTTTGTATTACGTGCGGGAGGTGGTGTTCGGTGTTGCTGGTTTGGTAGTGTGTTCCATTCATTTGCTTGGCGTAATCGATTTGAACTCTGTGGATAGTCATGGTGATGAGTTGGGAGCTGCTGTACTATGACCCTGGTGGTGCTTATTGACATTTCATTTATCACATTTGAATTTCTGAGTTCCGTATTGAGTAAGCGTTCAGCAAAGGGGAATGTGTCAGGTCTTACTGTCTGACGCCTATTAACCCATGCAGTTGTCACACATTGTGTCGACTTCAGGCTTCCTACATTTAGCACATTATATCATTACTATTGCCAGCATTGCTCTTCTTCTCTCGGTAACTGAACGGATTCCCAATTGTCAGCATCAAGTCCTCCCTGAGACCTCTGAGACCCAGTCCATCCCACAGATGTACATCAGAAATAGATCAACGTTATCAGAAACCTTTAAAATGTCTGTACTTCTGCATGTATTCCGTTTCAGGCACAAACACAAAACACTATTACCAGAACAAGTCAGATTGTGTCAAGCCAACCACCTGTCTGTGGCAGACAGTACTTGGTGTCATTCCCCAGAATGTTTCCAATGTTGGTTACCTGAGAGATTGATGAAAGGCAGACGCAGACTGTCCTGCTGCTCTTACAATATGTTTACAACTGGTGAGGTTTCTTTAAGCGCTGGGAGCTTGAAGATCCATAAAAAACCTGCCGATTTTGAGAGTATAATATGCTTCATGAGAAAGCTAAGATGGAAGCTGAGAGGGAGACATGGCAGTTGTTGTCCCTGGTCGATCAAACACGTCATAAGAGCATCATTGCTCCAAACTTGTTTTACCCACTCCGGTATCCGAGCATGGATTTTTGGAGTGAGATTCAAGTTGTATGCTAAACTCTGACAATGCTATGTGTTGTACCATAAATAAAGAGTAACATCTGCCTTTAGCCCTGCCGATTAGTGCCGGGAGAGAATAGATTACATTAATGATGCAGTGGAATGGATCCACCTCAGGTGCTGAGAGTTGGGGGACAGAGAAATACGGTTTGGACAGCACTTCATCATCCCCTCCCCCCCTCGGTTGTGTGCCACAATACCACTGTACAAGTGCAGAACAGTGTGTCTCAGAATCACACCCCTTTAGGCAGTTTCTACAGCAACCGGGAGGAAAGTGCAGCACGCCGAGCTGAACAGTGACACAGAAAGCCCTGGCTATACCAAGACTCAAGCTCTGGGTCTTGTATGGCCAATAGCTGCGTAGTAACCTAATGTCACTGCGTAAGAATGGGGGAATCTGAGCTTTCACAAAGTTGGAATGCAGGACACATGTCTTGCTTGGATGTAATCTGCACTCCTTTGTTACTGGAACAGAGACCCCTATAAATGGATATTCCTTGGCTTAAGGTGCTGCCACTGAGTCACGGACACAGGTTGGTTTTGATGGGAGTTATGCAAATTTGATGCTTCGCCAAAGACTGCACCGTATATCATGGCAGGTCTCTAGCAGTGCACCTGTCCTTTCCAGACAGCAGGGACATTCACTCTTTTGACATCTCCTCCATGTTTTGTCCGGTTGTCCTCTGCCAATGATTGCTTTGAAGAGAGTCACAGGGTCTGTGAAACTACCACGATGGAGTCTTTGTCCATGCTGTAGTGTTGTGGGGTGTGCTAATAAACACGCACAGGCAACTGGTGAGGTTGTATCTTCTGTGTTTAGTTCAGCTGGAGCTCAACACTTCCATTCTTCTCTTTTTCCTAAAAGTCACTGTAATGACACTCTCCTTCTGGTGTTCACTCCCCTCAACACCATGATTTCTCAACCACTTCCCAGTTCTTAAAGGGAAACAAGCATGACTCTATGTCTTCTATCTACTTCAGAGAACATGGGACTGTGAGTTTCAATCTTCTACTCAAGGCTTTATTACCTTCCTCAAGAATGGAATATAGTTTGCTTGAGTCCAAACTGCTGTCAGGCAGGAGAGAGCTCATCTCTGTCTGGATGCTTCACTTTTCTGAACTTTCTTGGTGTAAGATGAATTTCTTGCTATAGTTCTGAGGAATTGGCATTGGACAAGGGTGTAAACGGGCCTATTTTCATTTCAATGTATTAAACATACAATGATGCATTTGGTTCATTCTCAGTAGGGTTGGTCTGCTAACCATATCCCACTTTCCTTAAGCTCTATTCCAAAAGCATGTTGAACCATGTGCAGCCCTTGAACTCCAGTGGCATGGAGTGCAAAGCTGCATGGAGCAGGTTCAGAGGGCACTGGTGCTTTTTTAGGAGCTGCTGTGTCAGCCTAGTACTGCAGCACAGATTTTTTATTTAAATCGGTATCTATGTTCCAAAGCTGAATAATTGTGATTAATTATTATCCTGTTGTCATTTTAATTTAAACACAAGCCATACCTGAGTTTGAGGTCTGGTAGAAGGTAATTCATATACTATTAACGTCACATGTGATTTAAATCATACACATGACAACACTATGCAGGACAGGAGATTGACAGACTGTGCCTATGTTTTTCTCCTTTGTGAGGTTAGGTAACATCTCTATCCAGCAGCACAGCCCCCAGAAGGCACTGTCCTGGGAAACAGGATTCAAAGGGCACTACCTTAACAAAATCACTAGCTTTACATGAGGGTGTTGCATACTGAAGGGCCTTCAATGCCATGGGTCTGAGAAGGGGATGAGATTAGTGTAGTTAAAGGGACGTTAGCACAGTTGGGAAAGGATTCAACCATATTGTTTTTCTTTCTACCTCTCCTTCCTTCCTGTCCCCTACACTTCCTTTAGCACAAAGCACTTTGGGTATAATGCAAGAAGGCAAAGACCGCTTAACACAAGGACACAGATAGGACCACTTAAAGCAGGCCTGCTTTTATCCAGGCCACTGTTGACATCTGCCTATAGATGTGAGGGGTCTCCCATCTTTCTTAACAATAAAAGGCCAGATGTATGTTTGTCTGATGCCATAATGTGCAGTGGAGTTTACCTGAACACACAGAATGCTCCGCTAGAGGTAGCTGTTTCCTTATAAACAGTGGTCCAATTCACCTATTATCACCACAGGCTTAGGATATATAGTGGTCCTACTGTGTGAATGAAAACATGCACTTTGGCCCGTGTACACTAGTTCCTTCTATAATTCATTTCTGAACTGCAAAAAAAATAATTTTTGACCTCTTTTGGGAGAGTTGTCCTGTGAAGAGCCCTCTGCAAATGAGATGAATACTAAATGTTACAAGGCAGAGGCATTATCTGTTCACTACCCACTCCCAGAGCACATTGGGGGTGACCTGTGGGGGCTGAAGCAATAGATTCCTACATGCCAGCTACACTGTACCCAGGACCTCATTGGAGGTGAAGGACCCTGCAGGTATTCTCCTTCCTCTGCCCTGTTGGAGGAATGGGAACAAGGGCCATATCTTGTTTCTGAGCCCCAGGATTGAGACTCACAGCAAATGGAGAAGTCAAACGGCTGGTCTCCTTCATTTCTACTGTGTAGAACCACATTGAGCCATTGTTGACTGTGTTTGAATGTATTCAAACCAACAGAACAACCTGGTGTCCAGTTAAAGGTGCGATTACAAAAGGTTTGAATGCAATAGTTTCGGGTCAATAGTACTGAAAACAAAAGGTTCCATTTTTTTTAATTATATATTTTTTTGGGGATTCCGTGTAGGTAAAAAAAGTGGTTTTTACCACAAAAATGGGGATTAGGTTTGGGGGGATCCCTCCAACCCCCCCCCGCCCAAAAATATATATATTTAAAAAAGAACAATGTTTTTCGAACCTTTTGTTTTCAGTCCTTTTGTTTCGACCCTATTGTATTTCAAACCTTTTGATTCGGACCTTTAACCTATAACCACAGAACCTATGGTGCTGCCATTGGAAATTCTTTGAGCTCTTTGAACCACTGCAACTGCATCCTCAAATCAGTTTGTCACTGAACCACACCAGCTGAGTGTGTCCTTACCTCGAACCAGACCCTCGCCTATGTGACTTTAAACCGCTGCATCTCAAACAAGCACCCCAAGTCACCAGCGTCTTTGTTCTCGACCTGTGATTGAACATCGCACAAACCTGGTGGCCAAATTGAACAGCTTTATTAGAACTCTACCTTGAACCGCAACAAAATTCTCTCCAAACCAGACTCCACGCCCACTCCCTATTTGGATCACAGTGACTTGCCTTATCCAAACCTGGTTCAACCCACTACCACAATGATAAGAAGCTTGGTTCAATGTCATCAAACTGCCAAGAACTGAGGAAGGTACTGTTAGAAGGCCCCAGCCATTCTAGTCCATTTGTTGAGACTGTAGACACTGGCTAAGCCCCATTTGCACCTTTTTCACCAAGAAGCATGCCCTTTTTGAACACTGTGGTATTTTATTGCCTTTTCAATACCTGCTAAGTTTCCAGATTGAATGAACCTTTACATTCTGCATTTCTCTGTCTTCCTTTACTGGGTTGGGCCTTTGATTTCTTTTTCATATTTAGTAATTAGTATTAATGGTGTGTTTAGCTAAACTATATTTATATATATTTATAAAACCTTGATTTGACATTCCTTTTTTTTGGACTGCTGTACTAGTGATGGATGGTTGCTACTGTTTTATATTCACATCCTACTTAATAATATAGCCTGCCTTTGTCACACTTTAACACAAAAGCCGAAGACGGTATGTACCTGTGCCTTTGTCACCTTTATGATTGAGATCACTCTTGTTTTGTCAAAGTGTGCAAGCTATGCACGTGGTTTTACCACTACTCATGATCATACTCCTGTGGAGAGTCACAACAGTCTTGACTCCTTGCTTGCCCATAATCATGGAGACTTTCACTGCTACCATTGTCAGATGTTGGAGGAGGAATCTGCCCATGGTCTAGCAAGTGGTTGACCAGCACCACATCTCAAACAGATTGGCTTACGCTTTTCTCAATTTGTCTCCATATTTTTTCATCTTCTCCCTCTGACACATGTCTTTAAGTCTCATTTGTTCAATGCCCTTTGAATTCTCATGATCTGTCTTTAAGTGATGAATACATGTACTTAACCTCTAAATATCAGTTCTGATGGGCATCTGCTGGTGGTCTGATGAGGGGGGTTTTGATAGTCTTGTAAAAGTGCACATGGTGCTTGTGCCAGAGGACCTTTCTTTTGAAATATCCCACTAGTCAGTTAGCCTGAAGAGGTGAAAGGAGTGAAATTACAGTTCTGGAAGTTTACATAATTGGCAATGTTTTCAAGCTCTCTGTCACTGAAAGGAGGCCATGTGTTAGTCTTGACCAACAACTGTATTCTGATGACCTTCTCAAGTGCTGGGATAGTGGCAATGGCAGACGCGGATAAAACTAATTGAGCGTCAGGATAAATTGAATTTACAACTTGAACAACTAGTAGATATTCCTCTCAAGAGAGCAGATCATAGCCATCACTGGTATCTTCTTCCAAGATTCCTGCTGGCAGAGGTTACACACAACATTTTTCAGGGGTAACACTGTGACTTATGCTTTGACCTGCATGACATCTTTCCAGCATTATCTTTATTATCTTGTGTAGTGCGGAAAAACAAAATAATTTGTCAGCGAGTCATTTTGGTGACAATCACAGATCAGTGTCCCACATGTGAAAGGTTACCTAATCATTGGTCCTCATTACAAGTTTGCCTGTCCGGGAACTACGGTACCGGTAAGCTTGCCGGTACTGTTGTTCCCGGACCGGCAAACTACGAGTTGTGCTTGCGGGTGCCTTTCTGTCCACCAGGTCTGACCTGGCAGGCATCCAAGCTCCCCATTCCGATTGAGCCCTATTGGGCTGAAATGGGAATGGGGTGCATTTCATTCCAGCGCCCGCGAATGAGCAATTACCGGGTCCGGCAGGGTCGTAATGACCCGGTAATTGCCGATTCACGGGTGCTGGAATTTTTCAGAAGTTTGGCGGCAGCCTGCCAGTTTTAGCGGCAAGGCCACCGCCAAACTTCTAATGAAGCCCATTGGGTCATTTTAGCAGAAATCCTACATTGCGATTTAACCTTGATCTGAGTTCTTGTGTGTGCTTCCAGCAATGTCACAATGCCATGTTGCCCACAAATAATAAAGTGTATCACTCTGTGACACCTCCATTATGTCTTTTACTGTCACAGAGTTTAGGCTTGAATAATGCATTACATAGTAGAAGGGTTCTTCAAATATTGTTCTCTTCCCTTCTACTTGGTCGAGCAGCTTCCAGGGAGGTCACAAAGTTTCTCTCCAGATTATTCGGACCAATCTCCTTGGGGGAATACCTTGCTGCTGAGTTTGGTAGAGCCAAAAGAATGTCTGACAAGGGCCAGCGGTTGGATGGGTGAAAGGATGCTTGACACCGGGAGGCGTCTTTGAGTGTGAGCATGTATGAGGTGTTCCCAGCGGTCCCCTGTAATGACAAGTTGAGGGGGATATTGCCTGACCTTATTTTCTACACCACTTCCTGGAGCACTCTGTGAGGAATATGCACCAGAACAATGAGGAGCTGTACTCTGGACCCAATGAATTCTTGCATTCTTCCCTGGCATGACCTGCAACAGCTGGGACTCTCCCTGTTGGCTTTGTGGTAATCCATCCTCTGGTTTGTGGTCAGGGTTTCCACAGGGTATGTTGTTTTAGAGCACAATCCAGGTATCATTTTCATAAAGTAAACTAACCAAACTTTGCATAAGCTGCTTAGTATCACATCCGATTCCTGAGAGGTTCATGAGTTCAACAAAGTCTCACCAAGTTTTCCTTTGGTATGCAAGGTTCATATAGTGCTAAAAAAAGGTCCGGGGTGCAATGTCTAACCTCTTTATTTCTTCCAGGGAAGGTATCTGCAAAGTCTGCAACGGCTTTGAGCTGGAGGGGTTCAGCCTCTGAAGTCTGGGAACAAAATACTGACTTCACAGATTCCAGACCAAGAAGGCCCCATCCGCAAGAGCTCTCCTGCTGCCTTTAGAGGGATCCCCACCGCAACCCCTTGACCACTCTCCATGGACCTTACACATACCTGCTGCACTCTGGCGCATGCTTACCGCTTCTTTCTAGGCCATGCCCCCTACAGAACTATGTATGGAATGTGGCCTTCTGTATTCTATGTTCCATGAGTAGGCCTTTAGGGCGCTCGGACGGAAAGAATGCAAATGGTTGGAGGACACCAAGTATTTGCCGGTGGTGAAGGTTATCATTCATGTTGTTGATTGCTGGGTTGTTGGTTGTCTTTTTCATCTAATGGTTCATCTCCTTCAGTTCACAGACAATTAAGAAGGTCCTGGGGAGTTTGGGTGCCGGAAACTGCCAGACAAATTACTCAAGAATGCTCATCAAGATTAACACTATATATGTAGGCTGGCTCGACTTTATTTAGGCTGGCTCCTCCCGTAATTGTGGGTGATCTCATAGGATTCCATACTCTCACAGGATTTTGTGGGAATTTATTCTCTCACATGTCCTCTCTTCTGGTTTGAATGTGTTAATGTGGGGATGGTCCTAAGGCAGCCATAGCACCTTCTATCTGAGGATGAAGATGTCTGTAATAGTAATCCACAGTTGTGCACTGAGTGGTGAAAAATCTTGATTCAAATGAGTGTAATAACTGCCCCTTCATGGAATGCAATAAAATGTTGGAGCAGGTGTTGGTGTTAATGCTCACAGCTTATCTTCATCAGGTTATAAGATATATTTTTAAGAAATGGGCCTGTAGAATGTTAATGTAGACTTGTTGAATGCACACTTTCTATGTTTAAAGTGAGTCGTTAATTCCAAGGGGCCAGCAGACACTCCTGAATGCTTCATCGTATGTCTCACGATTGATTCCAACCTCAAAAATATCACAGATAATCAGGAATGACCTTGATGATCTTGAAAACTAAATGCATAGGGCCTCATTACGACCCAGGCGGTAAGTTACCGCCTGGGCCGTGACTTTACCACCATGGCGTAAACTACGTTTACGCCATGGTGGTTGGCGGACTTACCGCCCCATTCCGACCTTGGCGGGGCGGTAAGTCCCCAATCCCCATTTACCCTTCCCCATTCCCATTTTTGCCCCATAGGGCATAATGGGAGTGGGGAAGGCGTTAAGTACGCCACCGTAAATTACGGTGGCGTAATTAACTCCATGGTCCCTTAGCGCCATGGATTTTAACACCCGCCAAAAGCGGGTGTTAAAACCTCCATGGCGCTAAGGGACCTCGTAATTGGCGGTAAGGGGTCGGCGCAGCTAACGCTGGCGTAAACCCCTTACCGCCAGGGTCGTAATGAGGCCCATAGTATAAGTGCTTACCTATTGTGCAGCTGAATACACTTCTAACTAATGGTACCCTTTGATGAGATCCTTTTGTGAAACAATGGCTGTCCCATTGAACAGATGGAGCATACCATTGGTTCAATATTGAGATAAAAGAGGTAAAGGTTTGAGCTGCACATTATGCAGGCGTAGAGGATCAGGTGGACACCTTCTCCTCGATTTCCACCCCCTTAGCATCATCCTATTGGAATGACAGACAAAGATCCACAATTGGGAATCTGTGAATGAATTGTTGCAATATTCCTGTACCACGTTGAGTATATGAGAGACAATATGCACTCAGGCAACCATTCAGAGTGTACCCGCAAGCTGACATAGTGAAGGAAAGCTATCAAGAAGGTTTCCCTTTGCCGAGATGTCGAAATGCAGCCATGAACAGAATGGATGTACGTTAAAACAAAATCTGATGAGAGTAAAACAATGTCATAAAGACGATATAAGAACCTATGCTGAAATGATATGAAAATACTTAAGGATGACGATGTAACTGAAGAACTAAGTGAAACATGTATTCAGTGATACAGTAATCATGAACACAAAGAATTAAGTGACTCACTGGTCAATAACTGTAAATTTGTCATAACGCAAGGTAGAAAGAACACAAAGAAGCTTGCTTATAAGAGGTATATATTCAACATTTAGGACAACCATTTCAACAAGATGGACGGCGGCTCATGTCAATCAACCCAGCTACCTCAAAACAGAAGCCCAGGATCCTGAAGCGAAAAGACCATGTAGAGGCTGTTTTTCCCTTGAAAAATAAAGGAGTACATTGGCCTAAGAACAAGGATGCTATTTCGAGAGATGAAGGCCAAGTACAAAGGGAGTCTAACAAGTAGGCCATGTGCGAAGGACATACTTCTCAAGATTAGGAGGAACAAGAACATTTACAGATGCCAAATATTAGACAGTTAAAAGAGTATAAAGTTTCTATGGGCTAGAGTGAGCAAATCTTTAAAGGCGAAGAGTAGCAATTGCACCCAGTATATTTGAATCAAATAGTGTTAAATACACTGTCGAAATGGACAGATTTGTGGTCTCTTAACACGTGATGCAGAGCTCTCAAAAAACAAGGACTGTTCATCGGGCTTGAAACTAAGATAATGGTGTGCTTATACTCCCTTGAATGTTCCAGGACAGTGCAGACTGGTAACTTTTATCTTCAAAAAGAGTACACTGGCATGAGGCCTACCGATGAGGGAGGATAGACTAATTGGGAAAACAAGGGCAGAGCTGGCGTATTTTCTAGTACCTGGGTTTCATTTCTATGTATGTGCTGCTAGCGAGCCGAACGTCCAGGGTTGAATTTGGGTTGCCAACCAATCAGAAACGCCTGCCAGGCACTTTTTCATGTAATGCTCCAAGTATTATTCTACAGACATATTCTTTGCTGTAATCAGTATTACACATATTTAGTAGTAGATCATGGTGTGTCCTACTGACAAGGGACCGCTAAGCGGAGACTAATATTCATGTATTATATAAGTAGACACGTTCCCCTAATTCAATCTCACCCCTCAATAGGTTTTTGTAATATACAACGTAGGATGAAGTCATAGATGACACATCTAGCATTATATAACCTAAGTATAATCAAGGAGACATTGTGTCCTGCATAAATCAATTTGATGAATGACAATTTACCCAACTTTACTTAATTGAGATAAAAGCAGTATTTTACCATCTTCTTTGAGTCTGTCCAGTTATTTGGTCTGAGAGGTTCTATTGGTAATTCCATCTAGCACTAAGACGCTACAAGGTGCTAGAGCACACAGGTATATACCAAGTAACCTGAAAACTAGGAGTGGACATTTGGGGTGGATGAACCCATAGCAATGACAGTAATATCCCATAGACCTCGGTAGGAGTAGAGGGAGATGAAGGGAGACTGAGCCCCCAGTCATGCATAAGCTCCCTCGACCAGTTGGAAGAATGGTGAAGGGAACGGAGATCCAATCAAGAACCATGACCATGCAACATAGCTCTGTAGTCTCAGGATTAAGGATTCACTGTTGCACGGCCTGATGTGGTAACAATAGAGATTGCCCTGTGGGAAATCCTCTTGTGCCAGTAGCTCAAAGTGTTATCTACACTCACTACACCATCCCAACGAGACTGCAGTGAGCTTCTGTCTGATATAGTTGCAAGGCCTCCCAAAGATGAACCAAGAAGGTGGGTGTACTAGTGACTTTGAGTGACAGCATAAACTAACATAACAGGTGTATTTGTATAGTGCACGTTCACTCCCAGAGTGGAATCTTGGAGCTATTGATATATAACAGATGTGTATTGTTACCCAATGTAATGGCATTCATGTTATCGCCCTTGGAAGGATGACAGGCAGAAGGACCTGCTAGGATTCGCACTGGTCCCAGTAGTGGATGCATTAGTCCACTGAGCCACAGACACGGCATGTACAGATACCAGAGTAAATAAAAGCAGATAATAAAATAGCAGGAAGGGGAAGACAGACACATTTGGAGCTGAAAGAAAGAGCTGATCACAGAGGTGACTTGTTAAGAGGGTCCACTAAAATACTCAGACCAGGTACGTTCCCCATTGGTAGGATTCCTGGATTTTTCCTGGAGAAGACCCGCACACCATGGTTTACCAGATCAAGAGCCTTGCTCTTTGGGGAAGGAAGAGAGGTGTTCCCAGAGCAATACACTGTCTTATTAGGAGGCCTTGAGCCCCTGGTGGAATTTGGGACATGGCCCCCGGCAAAATCTATCACATCTGCCCTGAAATCTGTTGTGAAGGATGCTCTAGTCATGGCAAACTGTGTGTCATGATTTTGATGATTTTGAGGCAATTTCTGCTGAAATCCAACAACTCTCAGCCATATATGACACGTAACTTTAGAGCTTTGTCATTTGAATACTTTTGGAAATCCAATGTTTATTTATTACCTTGAGGAACATTACAAATGTGTCCTTAACCACAATCTTGAGTGTTGTTAGGGATATTGGAATCTTCTAGAATGTTCAGATCTGCCTTGCTGTGAAAGTGAGAGCTTAGATGCAACACAGGTTGGGTAAAGTGAAATCAATTCATATAATATAGGGTAATATGTGTTCCTGACCCTCACTGGAGACTTCAGTGTTCCAACACCATACAGTGAGCATGTGAACCAGAACCGTCTAGTCAGGCAGACATATTGTAGTCTGGACTCTATGTGATCACTGCACCGCCCGTAATTCCGCCGACAAAAATGTTGACGACCCTTATGGCACAGGCAGTTCACTGTGGCCTGCGTCACCTTTCCCTCACTGTCCACTTATCTTAACGGCGGCACACACAGAAGTGTGCCGCCGACTTCCCTCGATCCCTACAGTGTCAGTTCCCACCCACTGTCGTGGGTCAGCGCAGATGCTGCAGGGTCCTTTTTTTCTTCTTTAAACGTTCTTGTTCCCCTCTCTCCATTCAACAGAAGCAGGGGACAACCCTGCAACCACTGCCTCCATTACCATGACTAGGAGGAGCAGGGGGCACCCATGCAACCCTCACGTCTCAGTAATTGGTGTTGGCATGGTTTTGTACTGCGCAAAGGTGTAAGAATCGTAGCAGGCGACAAAGTGTAGTCGCAGTAATGGTACGATTCCGTGGTCTGCACATGCACTATAAAGGTAAATTAAAGAAATGCATTTCAGTGATTTTGTCTGTGCACCCAGTCACAACAAAACAAGTGCCATTGACATGATTTGACAGAACCACTGTTTGATCAATTATCCTATCCTTGATAGCTACACGTCTGTGTCTGGCTTGTAAAACTAGACCCATAACAATCCACAAAAAGTATGCAAATGAGACCTTATTTATTTGTCCGTTTTATTAGGTGCAAACAGAACGTACTTGCATTTTCGAGGGCTACACAAATCAGTCTATAAAAAGCTGTCAAACCAAAACATTTAAAACAGTTAAAATATACATATAATAAAAAGGAAAAGGAAACAGAAACAGAAACAAAGATACAATAATCATAAACTTTCACCTTAGAATCAAGCTCCGAATCAGAGCCCAACAAGAACTCATATAGCAAATTCGCCTGGTCAGTAATTTCAGAAAGTAGGTGTCCAAGTCAGGTTTTCTGAATTTCCCAATTTCCCGGATGCTGTGTCTGCCTTCCATGATGCAGTGGCTGAAGGGGAATGTTCTTCCAACACTTACTCAAGTGACATTCACCGATGTAATCTTTCCTGCAGAAATGGGGTTAGAGAGCCTGGCGGAGGAGGTGATGAGCAGCTACAGAGTGACAGTCTTTAAGCAGGAGCCCACTGTCCTCAGCGATGAGTTGGTGAGAAAGGAAACCTGGCTGTTTGGGCAAGTCAGGTCCCAATCCAGCATCAGGAAGAGGGGCCAGCTTTGGGGCAGGACCCGGGACCGGATGAAGGCCATATCCACACACCCTCAGAGCCCTGGCATTCCAAGTCTTCACATGCGCATCATTGGATCCATGTGCCTGTTGGCTCTTGTCGTCCTGGGAAGCTGCATTCAGCTGATGCTACAGGGGACATCCAGAGCCATCAGTAGTATGAATGGGCAGTGATGGAGCTGACAGCAATATCTACAAGTAGCATTTCTTCCCACATGATTGGAATGTGCCCTTTGCCTGCCATTGGCATCCCTGGGCATGCCAGTGCCTCGTCCCCCGGTAGTGGACACTGCCGGGTGTGTGCAGGTGGAGTGGTACAGCGAGGAGACCGTAATGAGGGAATGAGGAGTGGGGAGTGCATAGTCGTGGCTGCTCTGTTAAGTGTTGGTTTATTCTGCCCCTACAATGAAGGTTTTGTAAGGTGCATAGCAGTCACTCTCATGTGTGTCTCCATGAAGCATGGCAGGGTGTTTTTGTGAATTATCATCCCACCATGTGTGAGTCCAGGAAACGATGCACAGCAGCGTGTGAATGGAAGGTGCATTTCACATCGAATTTGAATGTTCATGGTATGTTGTGGCTTCTGGTTTCTGATCACGTTTACCTTGCCTGGGGTAGGACCAATTGAAACATGTGCGTGGTGCAGGTTTCTAGTGATGCTTGGGAAGTGGGCTATGTTTTAGAACCCCCCTACTGTGAAATTGATGACATCATGAGTGGTGTGCCGAGTAAAATGTGGTGATGGACATGTTTCAGGAACACATACAAGCCCTGAGCCAGCAGAGCATGTGGGCTATGATATTCCAAGCAACATTCCTGAGCGCTGGAATGTACTAATGGCACAGAACTGGAGAACTCACACCACCTTGAAGAAAGCAAGACAGATGTGAGGATATTAGTTGAACTGTGTGTGTCTCCCTCTATCAACTGAAACACATTGTTGGTGGTGATCCTGTCAAGGTGATACAGGGTGATCTGCTGCTGGTCAGCCAGTGCCCATGGTCCTAGTTTGACCCAGGGGAAGGCTGGCATTGGGAGCTTCCTTCTTCGTGGCACTGGTACTCTTTTCTGCATGCTCTCTGTCCCTCGTTAGCTCATGAACATGCTGGTTCATTGCACTGCTTGGCTGCAAGGTGATCTGTGGTGTGCTGTACAATTATGCAGGCCTATTGTGCGTTTATAAAGGTGATGGGTTGCACCTGTTCCCGATTTGACATTGCCGCCCACTCAATACCACCACCTTTTAGCTGGAGGAAAGTATTTTTGGAGGTCTTCGAGTGATTTGCAAACTCAGAATCAGGCGTAAATGCTGTAAGTGGATTTTCTGTAAATACTGTTGTATTCACTGCATGCAATGTCAACTAAATACTGCGTGTGGATTTTTGGATGCTCCTGCACACAAATTTACCACATGTGACAGCCATCTCATATCAATCTGGTAAGCATAATCAAGAGCAGTCACAATTCAAAATACTCTGGGCCTCATCATGAGTCTGGAGGTAACCATCAAATGCGGCGGTGGTGCTATTACCGCTGCATTTAGCTCTGTGCTGGGGGGAAATCCACGGCAAAGTTGCCGATTTTCGGTGCTATTACCGCCAGGCGAAAATCCGCTGGCGGTAATAGCGTGAATTTTCCTCATTGGGCCCAATGGGGAATGAGGAATTCCTAAATGGGCTGGGCCCAATGGGGAATGGGCACTAACCGTTCCGCCAAACCCGTGATCTGGCGCTAATAGCGCCGGGGGTTTGGCGGTAGGGCTAATAGTGGCGGCGGTAATAGCGCAGGCATTAACGCCCAACTCGTGATGAGGCCCTCTGTGCTGTGTTTTTACTGTTAGGGCACAACCCATACAGAGTACCTATCGAATATTTTGGTTCCTCTCCCCTTCCTGATCTAACCCCTTCTCACATTGCGCCTTCAGCTCCTGCCTGTGTTGAGACCTGCCATTTTGTACTGACCGTGACGGGAAGCTGGACAGCAGACCAACAGTTGCTGGAATTACACTTGTGTTTATTTGTTAATATGGCTTCAAGTTTAGTTTAAAGTCTTGTCAACATGTTGATTTTTCTTTACAAATGTGCGCAACAAGAGCAGAATTATCCGGGTTCATATTGTACGTGGGCTATAGCACCCACATTCAACTATAACACTGGTATTTAAAATGAAATCTAATGCAATCATAGCTGCCAGGTAGCTGTTTGTCATATGGTACCTCTTTTGCTAATCCTTGCAATTTTGCCAATTCACCTTTGCATGGGAATTCCAGTCCAACTCTTATAATTGGGGAAACAAAAGTATAAGTCCCAGAAATACAAAGTACAGTTGGCTTAAAAGAAGAACTGCTCATGGTATCTCAAGTGAGTTAAAATAGTATAACATGTCAGCTACAAAGAATGACAAAAATGTGTTAGTAGAGCATTAAAACAGTCATGATGTTGGCCTTTCAGTTAGTATACGCTAGCCATACACTTCCTCTCATGTGCGACCGATGTGAGCCGGCAGGCAAAGCCAGCCCATATCAAAAGCCCCCAACTAAAGCTTGTGATGCCTGTCCGGGCCATTATACAATCTGTGCCTGAGGAAACAACAGCAGCTCACACAGAGCTTCTTGCCAGCCACATTGGGGAAAGAGAACCCCTCTACCAGAACAATATGGCTGAGGCCGCAGCCACGGCCTCTGGTGCTCCCTGCAGTCCATCCTACATACTACAACAAGCGCTGTGATTGGCCATACACTTCCTCCTCTGTGCAACGAGATGTGAGCTGGCAGGCAAAGCCAGCCCACATCAAAAGCCCCCAGCTAAAGCTTGTGACGCCTGTCTGGACTTGTTAGGGCATATAAAGGGCCCTTGCACTTTGCCCCCACATGAATCCAGCAAAGCCCAAATCACCCTAGCCAGCAAAACCATGGCGCCAACAGGGACGCCATTTCACCAAAATGCCTGGGGTAGCGGAAGTTACATCACACGACCATTGACCCCTGATGACATCACAGGAAGTGATGTCATTTGACCCCAACCCAAAGTGATATTGCGGGAATCAATGGAACACAACCTTTCATCCGTTGACAAAACAGGAAGTGGCATCATAGCATTGTACACTACGAAAAATATGATTATGATATCACTATAATGTGATGAACATTTCGTGCAAGAATGGATCGCCATATGTATCGTTAAGATCAGTGTGAATAGGCCCATATTACTAAATTACTGTGAATGCAAGAAGACGTCCATGACCAAATGATAATGATGTGTTATTATACAGCACTTACGTTTAAGCGCTTTATATAGAAAAAATATACAACCAATATCACCCAACCTGTGTAGGTACTCATTTATCGACCTTAGAAGGATGAAAGGCTGAGTTGAGGTGCTTAAGAACAGACTAAATCAGTGACTCACCCCTGAAGTGTGCCTGAAATAAACCTTTAATGAGTCTAGCAATTATTGTATAGAATTCCAGAAAGACACATTATTTGGTATTACTATTCTTTCTAATTTAGGGTCAGTGCTGAAAGTGTTAAACTTGTGGCACTCCTGTTCTTATTTTTCTTCTTTTTTTTAAGGGGCCTGAACAGGAAAGCCAGCCACTCCCGAAATAAAGAGCCACATGGTGCTGGCCACAGCCCAGGAGCTTGCATTACCAAAAAAATAATAATAAATAAAAATAAAAACATATTTCTTTTTAAAGAGGTCGCAAGGGAGACCACAGAGGTCGCAAGAGAGACCTCAGAGGTCGCAGTTGTGACCTCTGGCAACCCCTAAATGACGTCCCTGGGCGCCAATATGCCTGCCAATGCTATTACTAGCAAACCAAGTAGACCCACTGCCTGCACATACCAGTTCCCAGGACAAACTTTGGGGAACATGCACCCATCAAGCCACCACCCCCGGGTTGTCACGGAATACCAGCTCCCTGCAAGAATGGCCACCTCCTTACATAGCACCCACAACGCCACCGAACTGTTCCAGCCACACCACAGCTTACTCACGAGCAATTCCCAGAAGTGCACTGCGACCCGGAGGGCTCCACCAGCTATCCTATAGAACCTCGCCCGTGGCCTAAACCCATTTTAGCAGTTCGATACCTGGTCGGCCCCTGACCTAAGCCTTCTCAGCAAGCTGCCTCCAGCACCTTGCCAAAAGGTAAGCAAGGGCTGCTGACGTTTGTGTGTTCCACCTTAGTTGTGCCCTCTACATCCCTCTACATACTTCCTGCCTTCCCTCTCTCCCTTTGCAACTCATGCCCCCATACTCAATGCCCCCCTCCTGCACAATCTCCCACCAGCCACACGTCTCCATCTGCTCCCACCACAGCCCCAGACTGGATGAACTGCCTTGTCACCAGCCCGAGTACTCTCAACTACACACACCTCCCACTACCACCACTGCATGCACTCAACCCTGCACTGATCTGACTGCACCGCCCAGCTCACACATCTCAAGCATACTCCCCACCTTCCTCCCTCCCTGCCTCCCTCCATCCTCATCCGCAACCACTGCATGTGCTCTCGGACCACTGCTCCAGTCATCCCCTCCAAGACCCCTCCTTTCACCGATAGCCCAAACCATCGCCCCGTACCATATCCCCCACGCCCCCACCTAACATCCAATGTGCCTTAATCAACATAGGTATGATTTTTGCTCAAGCACTAGACATCCATGATCCCATCGATGTCAACAACCTTGACATCTTATCCATCACTGAAACCTGGCTCCATGATGCAGCTGGCCCTGCCCTTTTCATCGCCATACCACCTAACTATGCCGTCCTCTGCAATGACAGAACTGAGCAGAAAGGTGGCAGAGTTGCTATTTTCTACAAAGGCACTCCCTCTATCTGCAGGGTACCCTCCACCCACCTCCCGAATTGCAAATCTTTCACAGTACAGCTCTCACTTTCACCCACCTCCACCATCACACTACATGTCACCTACCGCCAACCTGGACCCACCACCACCTTCGAAGATGACTTCACTCAGCTCCTCTTGTGTAACCTCAACTACAAAATCATCGCCCTAGGTGACCTCAACCTCGGTTACTCTGACCCTCTTGACAAGGATGTGGAAACCCTTGCTAGCTCTACCTCTTTCCTATACTACACCCAAACAATTTTTAACCCCACACACACTTATGGGCACACGCTTAACTGGCTAATTGATCATAACTGCAGCACAACAATCCTTTCCAAGACCCCCTGCGCCTGGTCAGACCACCATGTTATCACATTCATCACCCCCCCCCAAAGGAGCCAATCTCCACCCGTACAACCCCCTCCATCATCTCAGGATGCACCCGCAACCTCACCAGTGACCACTTACAACCCCTACTGGGAGACCTTCCTTCCTCGCCACCCTAGACCACCAATGTAAACCTCCTAGTAAACCACTACAATACCTTTCTTGCATCAGCCATCATCTCACTTGCCCCTCTCAAAAAACATATGCCCAAACGCTCCAAGTGCACTAGCCTGTGGTTCACCCCCGACCTACATACCCTGCGCTCTGAGACATGTACCAGCAATGTCGCTTGGTGTAAACACCCCTCAGCAGTAAACCAATCCCACTTTACAGTGCTTTCTAGAAACTGCAAAAAAGACAGGAAGAGAGGCAGAAAAATTGCCGTTTAAAAGTGCAAGCCTGAATGCTTGGCTAGTGTGGAAAAAGAATCCACACGGGGAAATGTCCAGTAGATCAGTGAGAGCGTGGAGGCTCTTCTTACCTCTCTGAGGTAAGAAGCCACCCCACAGAAGAGCCTCCACGCTCTCACTGATCTACTGGACATTTCCCCGTGTGGATTATTTTTCCGCACTAGCCTAGCATTCAGGCTTGCACTTTTAAACGGCAATTTTTCTGCCTCTCTTCCTGTCCTCCTTTATAGGATACACCCACCGCCTGTCCATCTTTACAGGGGTGCTCTCTGGAACCACGGCCCCTCAACTCATCTGTGTTGGGTCTACATTCCTGCAGCCCTTTACCTGCCCAGGGCCTCAGTTGGGCCTCGATTATTCCTGGCCCACACTGGAAGGTTTTCAGTTAACACCATTTTCAGGTAGGAACTCAACCCACCTTTCTACTTCCTGCCATTTCTAGTATATATTTTTTCATGCTTTTTGTCTTTATGGGCCATACCAGCCCTCACATACACACTAGTGTTTTTCAGATATAAGGTGGGGATTTCTCCTCCACCCCACACAGGGGCCACGGATCCTGCCGCCTTCTAGTCGCTGAGACGGGACTGCTGCGTTCTCCCTTCCGCCCTTCTCTTCTCCCTCCTCTCTCCCCCTCCCAGACTCAAGCTTCAGGTTGGCGTGTTTCTTTGGTTTTAATGAGACTTCTCCTCTCTTTTAGCCATACAGGTCCCCTATCTGTATGCAGCATACTGTTACACTTGCAGGTCCAGGTTTTCTCTAACACCCTCCCCTCCCCCTTTTGTTTATCACCTATCGGGAGATACAATCCTCTTTTGGCCCAGATGAAGGCACCTACACTGGAAGCCGAAACGTCCTAGGGTCCAGAACCACCACTGTTGACCCAACATACATCTCTGGGAATTGTTTGTTTCCTGACGTAGACCGACTGAGGATTGGTCACTCATAGATTTAAATATCAGTGTACAACTATATAGGACTCATAATTGATATTTTGAGGAAAACTGTTTCTCGCCTATATGTAAATGTACACTACTTTACTAACACACCATCACTCTGTCCTGCTTTACTTGTGTTACAGAGTTCCCCAAATGGGAAAACAATTTGTTTAACTTCTTTTTTGTAACTAAAACAAAAGTATCCCTACTGTTGTTGGTAAAGAATCCTACCATGTAAATGATGATGCTATAAGTTCATTACCTTATTTCAGCTATTCTGCTTTCTCGTACAGAACAGGCTTAAGACTTATGCTCGATTACTGCCTCGACTTTTTTGCTTTTCTACCACATCAGGACACTGTATTTTGGTTTCTGTTGTTTTGATAAAGAAAATAGAGTGCAATATTAAAAAAAACTGCACCACACAAAATTGGTTTCTTGTAATAACATACAATACAATTTATATTGTCTTGTCCACCCCCCAGGGGATTTTAGATTACATCACTAGGATGAATCAGAGGTAAATTTCTGCATATACCACCGATTTGAATAGTATCTACCACATACACAAGTTATAGTATGTTTGAACTTTGTTAGGCGGCTACCCCCTTATGTGACACATTGCTTGCCTCAGCCTTTGGTTCCGCCATTATGGGCTGCCTCTCTAGTGTACCTACCATACATGTTGCTAAGGCATCTTTCTACAGCACTCGCATCGCAAATGCTGAGTCAAACTCTTCAAAATACTACACAAATTGCAATCAACAGTGCCTCGCACATCCATGATTATCAAGGACGAAACCTGGTACAACGACATTCAGGACACTCTCCTACGCAAAATTGCCTTGCTACAAAACACAATCCAACTCAAACTGTCCACCATCAGCCACACGCCCTCACCCCCACCCGCCTTCAATATACTCCCCTCTTCAACTTCCACCCAGTCACCGACGAGGATGTTTCTAACATCCACAAAGGCCTTACACTCTCCCGCTGTAGTGGAGAAACCTGCCCCGCGCCCCTCATCAAGGAATTTAATGAGCTCTTACTACAGCAATTCACTGCCATCATAAATGGCTCCTTCACTTCTTGTTCAGTCCTTGTGTCGCTAAAGAGTCCTCGATCTCACATCTCCTCAAGAAACCCTCATGTAACCCAGCCATGCCAACCAATTACCAGCACATCACCACAGTCCACTTCCTGCTACAAATCACTGACCACGCCTCTTACCTCCAATTCCATCGACACCTTGAGCAATACCACATTCATAGCCCTCGCCAATCCAGTTTCCGCCCTTGGCATGTTACGGAAACAGCACTACTCGACCTCAAGAACCACCTCGATGACACCATAGACTCCGGCAAACTTTCCCTCTTCATGCTCATTGACCTATCCAGGGCATTCAACCTTGTCGACCACACCACCCTTGGCAACCACCATGCCACTTCTGCTGCCTTCTCTACAGCAGCCACTGATTGGATTGCATCCTTTATCACTGACTTCACCTCCTGAGTCTTCTCTGACAACCACTCCTCAACCCCCAAAGCCTCCACATGCAGAGTTCCCCAATGCTCCTGTGTCTCTCACCACCTCAACTCTCTTGGCATCAAATACACAAACTACATGTATGACACTCAGATCCTCATCCCACTTACCAGCAACCACCACCTCGACTCCCTGAAAATCCATTCCATCTATGAAACCATCCAAATGTTGATGGCCACCCACCTTTTATGCCTCAACGAGGAGAAAACCGAGCTCCTCCATGTAGGAAACCCAGCCCACCTCACCAACGTGAGCCCAGCCTACAAGTCATTCACCATCGACAACCATACTTTCCACACCTCTCCTGTCATCAAAACACTCAGCTTTCACCTTGACGCCACACTGAGAATGTCACACCACGTCAACGCCATTGCCTCGTCAGCTGCATATGCTACTAAACTTATGACTGCCTTGCCAATCCACCAACAACTGTCTCAACATCGCTCGCTCCATTATCAGGTCCAAACTGGACTATTGCAATGCTCTCTTCAGAGATACCTCCTAAAATAAACGTAAACAAACTGCAGACGGTACAAAACAATGCCCTCCAAGCTGTCCTCAGCCTCAACAAACACGACCACGTCTCCACCACAAGTAAAAGAGGCCCATTGGCTCCCCATCAGAGAAAGAATAAAGATCAAAACCCTCACCATCACAAAACGTTGCCTCTCTGACACTGCCGGCAGCTACATGGCCCAAAGACTATCTAGACCCTCCTCCACTAGACGTACACGTGCAGCCACCTGCAACCTCTTGTCCATAGCTAGGTTCAAGCGGTCCAAAGTCAGAGGATCCAGCTTTCCCTCTACACTTTAGAACTCACTCCCTCCATCCAGCAGGGAAGAACCTTCCTACAGCTTGTTCAGGAAACAAATAAAGACCTACCTGTTCAACTAGCTTCCCACTTCAGGACCTGCTTGATACTTATGTACAATCTTTCCTGCCTGTAACTAGCGCCTAGACGCCTGAGGGTTAAGTGCACTCATACAAAAGCAAAATAAATAAGTACATATAATTGTTTACTTTATTGAAAACTCAAAGTCATTTATCTCACAAAATTATTTAAAACTCCACATCGGACAGGGGATCCTGCCTACGCGGCGCATCTCCATTTGTCAGATAGAGACCCAGCCAGCTGTGCAACGAGTCGAAACAGCTCGCAAAATATGGACTGATTAATCCCTGACTAATTTGTGTGACAATTAAAAATGTAACTTTTAATTCCCCTTAATTGTCCTCCCAGAAGGAGGCTGATTGGACTATGCCAAGGCACACTGAGCGGAAGCCACCCCACCGGCTTGACTTTTGTTCTGCTATGAAATGTAGCTGGCGTGTTGCACAACAGACTTGCAGCCTTATCTCTTATGGCCCATCCTGGGGCTGGGAGGCGTGCCCCCTAAGTGGTGTCCATAAATCAGAATACTGGAGTCATTAGGCGGCTCATCGGAGGCTCTGGCAAGTCTTTGTTGCTGCCTGTTCGCCTTAATGAGCAATCATCAACAGACAGGAGGCAAGGTCAGGAAACAGCAGATTACATATTTTGAATACAACTCAAGGCGGCATTTTCACAATCCTTTTTTGTACTGCTTCAGTAAATTCAAATGGCTCTAGTGGTGGAGGCAGCTTTTGATGTCAGAGGGACTGGTGGCTCCTGAGGAGTGCACTGCCAATGCTAAAATGTCAAGGTCAGTATTGGCTGGTGAATGTTTTCAGTCAAGGGGCATTAAAATCTCCATGAATAAGCGTGAGTGACCGAGCAGTGCAAGACAGCCCCTCGCAACCTACAGGAGTGGGGGATTCAGACCCCCTAAGAAAATATTTTGAATAATGGCTTGAAATTGTTCATTTTACAGTACACTTTTTGGGACAAATGGATTAAAATGATATACAATTTACAATTGGTCCTCTAAGGTACTACACAAAATATTCCAAAGATGCAGGTTACCAACAGTACATGTACACAATATATGCCAGTATTGCCATTGTCAACCTATTTCCTGATGCTGCACAAACACTATATGCCAGTATTTATATGCCGCCTTTGCCACTGTATATGAAGTTCATGATAGTGTGAGAATGTGAGAATTGCAACTGTAAACCATGATCTAGCAGCTTTGCCCACAAAAAATGTCAGTTTGTAACTGTATATAACTTTCATTAAGCTGTATCCACAATATGACAACATGTTAGCTGTAAATCACCCTCATGAAGCTGTGCCCACAATATATCCCAGCATTGCCTGAATCACGTTTGTGAAGCTATGCCTATAAGATATGTCAGCATTGCAATTGGATCTCATGTTCATAATGGGGTGCCCACACAATATATGCCAACATTGCCACTGTATTTCACTTTGATGGTGTCGCATACCTATTATATGCCAGAATTACAGATTTAAATGCCTTTCTGGCTGTGCTATGACTGCCCTGCCATGCAAACCCACATCGTGTGTGAACACACTCAGTCTCTCTCCCTCTCACGCACACACTTACACAAACATGCATGCACCCTTGCACAGACAAAGACTCCCTCAATTGCATGCACACTCATTCAAACTCTTTCATGTGCACACACACACACACAAACAATGCAAAATATTGCAACATGAATGCATTCAAACTCCTTTTTTAAACTTTCCTTTATATGCAGGCATCTGCTGCTTGAGTTATCTCTCTGGGCAGTGCAACAAGAGCACATTCAGGAAGAGGCAGCACCCCAGAGAGAATGTAAAATGTGAGGACCTCCTAGGCAGGAATCACAGCTTGTACTCTGGGGGAACCAGTGTACTGCGCATATACGTGTTGTGCTCCCTCCTGTGCACATTGTATTTGAAACATGGCATTCATGCTCTTTTTTCACTCAGCGCTAATCCTGTGGAAGGCGGGGGGGGGCAAAACATGGATGGGGAAGACGCCCAAGGGTGGCAAACACCCCGCTACTTCTCCTCTGCCCCCACTGCTTCCAAGCAGCATGATAAACAAGGGCTAAGGATTTAAGCATCGATGGTACCGATTCAATGTTTAAACATCAATGGATTGCCACCAGGGATAATCAGAGCAGTACCCTCCTGCCAACTGCTCGTTGCTTCACACACGCAATTTCTGCCAGCATCTCCAGAGAGTGTCTTGCAGCCCTCTCCTCCCGATATCATGACTGAACTGTGATCCAAGCGGGCACCTGAAAGGATGCCCAGGTGGCTGTGTGTCTTTAAGCATGGAAACACTGGTGTGTCATTGCTGTCAGCTGAGAACACACTTTGGCAACCCCATTTGATTGCCAACCATTCTTATTGGTAACCAAAGATGGTCCCTGCTTCAATTTTAAGAAATCTACAGTGGTGTGTGCGGCAATTATATTTAGGGGGAGTCACACAATGGTCCACAGGCAAAAGTCGGGGGGGGCGCCTACAATTGGCGTCAGGAAAGTCCTACATCATACATAATCACGCCCGCCTTTGTTTTTGTGTGCACTATGTAAGCAATGTGTAGATTGGTACCATTCTGATTTTTGTTCCCCGCATTCTGTGTGAAAGGATTACCCTCTCACTGCCAATACATGCATGACCCAACCTCTTTCAGCTTCCGACAGGCTAATATAAAAATGAGATTTGCATCCCGTGGAGGCAAAGTAACTGCTTGGGATATGATTGCTATATTGGCATGCCCGAGGTCGAATAAGAGACACACGAGTATCTGTTAAAGTGACACCAAGTTAAAACTATGACGGTATTCTGAGCGTTTGCTTGGAAATATTTACACTAAAATGTAGGCATTTCTGCCTAAATTAGCATAAGAACAGCTTTTGGCAAAACTTTGACTCTGCAAGTAAAATTTCTTCTTAACATAACACCTTTTTTTTTTACAGGGTTTAGAATAAGGAGGAATGTGCCTTGGCACACGTCTATGTATGTTATATTTTGTATTGAAAAATAACTGGAAAGGACAGAAGAGGATGGTGGGTACATTACATAACAAATGTTTATAAACTGCACATTTGGTCAAACTGCATTCTGTGGTGTGTGTGGATCGCTTACTGAGTTAAATGCCCAACCCTGACATGGGCCAGCCTGCATTTTCCAAGTTCAAGTCTCACTCAGTAGGGCCCAATCCGCCCTTGACATGGTTGATAAATTGAGTACCATTTCATTTGGTAGCAATAACACTGGTTGGTACAGTGTTTAGAAACAGGAAGATTCAGGCATAAAGTATTACACATGATACAAATCTGATATCGTATCCACGGCCCTAGAGAAAATGTACACCAACACGTTGATTATTTTGGAACACACAAAATTATAGGCCATAGAAACATAAAACAACCAAGTTGATTCACCTCCGATTGGTACATCCAGTCTGCGTGTTCTATTCTGACTCCTCTGACTGTGGACGTTACCCTCTGTGTCTATACAGGAGTACTATTCCCCCTCCCTGCAAAGTGACCATTCACCGAGGCTGGTAACACCCATCTGCCAGCTCCACTGCCAAGGGTGTAGTCCCCAAGCTTCTATCCAGGGCTACAACCAAAAGATCCGGGATATAGCACCCTCAGCCCGCCCCCTAGCAACGCCTCTGTGTGCTGCCTTGCCAGATCAACACACTGATCACATGATGCGGGAGCA
Source organism: Ambystoma mexicanum (assembly GCF_040938575.1). Taxonomy (NCBI): domain Eukaryota; kingdom Metazoa; phylum Chordata; class Amphibia; order Caudata; family Ambystomatidae; genus Ambystoma; species Ambystoma mexicanum. Next base: position 284,944,873 of record NC_090932.1, on the reverse strand, counting down.
AATGGCAGCCACATACTATCAAGCATGTTTGCTCTCTTGACTGATTTGGACATTGCCATCTGTATCCACAAAGGAGTGATTTCGGCCCTCGCAAGGTCACTATGTAGCAGGGGCGCCGAGTACGCGGGTGATCCGAGGATCGGCCACTCCAAAAAAAGCCAATTGTGTGAAAGTCCCTATATTTTACAATGGGACTTTATTTTTGCGCTTGCCCCCTAACCCTTCGCCGGGAAAACCAAAAGTCTAAGGCCCTGCCACCTGGCCACAACAATTAACCAGCCCCACCGCTTCGCCGCAGCGCCAATCACGTGATTGGTTGTGTGCTTGGACCTTTAAATGTGGTCCCTCCAGAGTAATTCTGCCCTGGCCTCCAGTACATGGTGGTTTTAAAGGGCGGCACTACTACTTGCCCTCTTTGCTTCTTGTTTGCTTCAAGAGATCGGGCGTTTGGGGCACTGGGCCCCCCCCCCCTCCCATTAGCACCGCTAGTTAGTGCTGGATAACACCAAGCCCCCTGCCACTGACCTAGAGCCCTGCAAGCAAGTTGTATACTTCCATATTGATCTTATAGTCACGAGTCACGTGACTGCAGGAGTCTAGTGCATCCAAGGTTGGGCCCAATAGGTGTAGGCCTGGCATTCTCACCCCTAGTCCTTACAAGCAAACACTCCTATCGCTTGCCAGCTTAGATATTAGCCTTAGGGGGTTGCCTCCCCTCAGCATTCCACACTAAGGCGGGGTGCAGCTTGGGCATGTGTCTCACTCCGTTCGGTATAAAAAAAATGTAAATGGCAGCCGAACATCAAATGACAGTTTCCTTGATCTCGCTTTAATGGTTCTATTGCCATCGCGTTTCCTTGCTTTTCTTTCCCTTCATATTTTTTCATTATGCCATGCACTATTGCAGAGGCTATACTTATTGTGTAAAGTGCTTTGGATAAAGGCGCTTTTGAAGCACCGGGACACATATTATATATATATATATATATATATATATATATATATGGGCAGACACATCTTACTTCCAGCTGTTGCAAATAGAGCACATTAGTGCCAGAAAGAATGCCGAAGCACACGTGTAATGAGGAAGGCTTCTGGTAGGGGATATTGTGATGCAAATGTCATACTTCTGCCCGCATTTCTTAGTGTGTTTAAGAAAGAAGCTCAACACTGTGGTACTTCTAACAGATTCTGTTTGCTGCATGTCCACAGCACAAGGCCTCCTGATGCCCACAGGCATACAAGGGGCCAGTCATGGGTGGCAACTGCAAACATTTATTGGTGGGGTCTGGGCAGTGATGTGAATTCACCAAAAGGGAAGGGGTAGCAGAAGGGACATCACACTCCCTCTGATCCCCATGACATCACAGGAAGTGGTCATGTGACATGTGTTGCATATGATATATCCCAGGAGGGGACATCCATTCTGCAGTAATGTAATAAATACAGGTATTACTTAGCCATATAAAAAGCACATTCTTTGCACTGAGAAGTTTAATAAAATCTGCATGAATACTAAAGTTCTTATATATCAGTGTATAAACACTTCTGTTTTAATATAATGTCACTGCAGATGTTAGACCCCACCAGATGTTCCCAATATGCACTGGACGCAGAATTTTACTGTGGTCCACTGATTAGAAAACAGAATCTGTGAACTGTGTTGTGCATATTTCCCCTCAAGTGCCACGAAAGTGGAGCCGTGGCGCTTAAAAGGCATGCAGCATAAACATGCTTTCAACAAAAACAAATCTGAACATGTGTGTATGTCATGAAAGAACATGTTCTCTCTTTTATGGTTCTATTGTCCTTCCTTTTCCATGCCGTTAAATTTTATCATTATACAGTGTACTTTTGTACATTCCTTATTCATTCCTTAACGTGCTTTGGATTGCAGTGCTGTAGAAGCACCATACAATAATATTAATAAATACATAGAGGAACCCTACACTCTAGCTGTACCCTTGCAAATATAGCACCTTAGTGACAGATAGAAATCAAAAACACACATACAATGTGGACGTCTTCTGCCAGGGAATATTGTGATGGAAATGACATGCTATGTTATTTCAAATTTGTATAGTGCCTACTGCCAACGGTATGTCCTCAAAGCCTTTTGGAAGACTATGGTCTTATCAAACATGTAAATGACAGTAGCTGTACAATGCCTGCAAACATGTATTGCCAAGTCGGTGATAAGCAGAGATGACTATGTTAAAGTAATGTTTCATGCAGCGCATATTGCAAAGGCAAAGAGAAAAGTGTTGTGTCAGTGACTTTGTGACAGCTGGACCAAACCTTTTGTGGGCCTCTGCTGTATTATAAGGGTTGCAGCCTGGTAGAGGGTGAAGTCTGAAGCTTGTCAAAGCCCTAGAGCAACTGTCTACAGTTGAGGAACCTGCTGTAAGGTATGCACAGGATACCTGCTTCAATTGTTAACATGCATTGACATGCGGTATACATGCAGGAAAGTGAGATAAGACACGCACCACCGTTAGTAAGTCCTTGTGTATGTACCATATGTGTAGAGTAGAAATACTGGGTTGGCTTCGGGCATGTAGAAGATAATGCATAGTCAGCTATGGAAATCGAGCTCATCATCGTACTTCAGCCCACATTTTTGAGTGCGTGTAAGAAAGAAACACATCTAACAGATTTTGCATGATGTATGTACATAGCATCGGGCTTCCGGCTGCTCAGGACAGGAGAAAACAAGAAACAGGAATTGTAAAAGCTTGGGGTGGGGGACTTCCCAGAGATGCCACTTATCGAGGGAAGAGACGCTGCCCTCCCATATTCCTCATCACTGAACACCCATTGACTTACTCCCTGAAAATGTTCTGGCCCTCCTGAATCTGTGGGCTGTTGCAGCAGATACACTGCAATCACAATGCAATGACAAGCAATTCCCGCTAAAGCAGTTGGATAATAGCAGCAATTTGATATTCTGCAGCCAAGATCAGGACTTTACTTCCACCCTCTGTAAAATCTCAATGCCATTCCAACATCTGAGGAGCTGGCCTGCCACCTTGTTCAGTATAGGTTAAAGGGCACTGGCTTTATGATCCGTCCTTTGTCTTTTCACTCTCTGTTAGTTTTGGCCGCATGGCTTACCCAACAGTGATGTTGTATGCCATGTACATCATTCAGAGCCTCAAGCTGCATCGTTTTTCAAGCATATTTTCCTATGTGCTGACTGCTGTACCTGCTCCCTGGCTGCTTGCCACCTTCCAGGACAAGGCACTTCATGTAATCCTCAAGATTACTACTGCAACCCTGGACATTATCACTGGCCTCCCCAATGGCCGGAGCAGAGGACATAATTACTTCAAACGTAGCATCGGTTGATGCCTCTATTACCCTGTGTTCTCCTCAAATTCAATCGATGTCTCCACTTAACACCAGCCAGGAGATTCTAGAAGTCAGTGGTTCCCAAACACCAGTCTTCGATTTATTTTGAAAAAGCAGGCATCGAAAAAAAAGAAATTCCAAAAGACGTAATAGCTCATCTATCATCGAGCCACAGACCCAAACAAACTCTTTACAAAGATCCAAGAAATGTATTGCAAATCTTTCCATTCCCAGAAAAGCAAAAGATGGCTCCACTAATCCAGTACTTCCTCAAGAAGAACATCTCCCCAAGCTGCAACGTCTGGTTCCAGCCAGGAACATCGATCTTCCATCTTCGAGTCATCTGGAACCAAATCAAGGTAACTTGGATGCCTCCACTACTATTGTAAATTTTGAAACTGCAAATGCATTACCTGTTAACGCTGAAGTGACCAAGCCTGCTGATTCTAATGAAGAAATCATGAACTTCTCAGTTTACTCTATTTCTTCCTTACCCATCATGGACATCTTCCATCAGAGCCTACATTGACACAATCCTTACTAACTAAGCCCAAAAAAAGGTTCCGTGTTAACCTTGATGATGATTACCCGAACTTCAAAACTCTCGATCAAAAGAGAGCCAATATAGAATAACTAAAGGCTGTTGAATGTATAAATATGCCTCATCCACCATCTGTTCTTATCTGCCTTGAGCCGCCACTTAGTCCCAAATGCCACGACATGACAAACAATGTCCCGCCCACCCTATTGAATCCTTCTGATTGTCGGCACTCCAATAACATTGTCATGTCAGACTCAGACAGTCTAATTTTAACAATCTTGACAGGCTTCATACAGATCCCCATCTCAACAGAGCAACCTTATTAACGGCTTTCCACTCTAATACTCAGTTGGAGCATATCAGCACTGATGATATTACAGCAATTAGCTTCACTAACTCATCTTCAGTCCACTTAAACATTCCTTCCAAGATTGTGAAAAACGTAATCTAGCAAACCAGAGAATTAAAACTGTGTGGATTTGACTTACAAATATTTTTTAAAAAAAACAAAATGAACCGGAACAGAAGCGACTGCCAGAACCCTCTCTTCAAATACACCAAGCATGGCAACCAAAAGTACAAACAAATCCTCTTCAACATTGGAAAGAACCCCATGGTGAGGCATCCCGCCTTACGCATGAATGCTGTCAATGCAACGGTTCTAAAAATCCTTCTAATCAATTACCATTACCTCTCCCAATACAGTCATCTGTCCCCTCTCCTAAATTTACCTGGACATTGCTTTCCAAAGCCATGCAGTCCTCTAACTGACCCAATCCTTATTAGATGAATCAAGAACCTCTGCTGTCATCGTGTTCCATGGCAGTATGGAACACATGAGGATTCTCACATCTTCTCTCCTCCAAAGCCACGATCCTAGATCCTCACAAAATCATCTTACTCCAGCAAAACTGGATTACTGACCAGACGCTCTGGCCACATTTTCAAACCGCTTGGGTTTCTGCCGCCAAGGCCGCCAGAGGCCACAAGGCGGCTGGCATTCTAGTTGCCTTCAAACTCCACTCTCAATTGCAACTTCAGAGCTGGGCATCTCCACATCCAGGTATACAACTTGGAAAAATGTCCTTGTCAAATCCACACCATCCTTCTATCCCCATTCTGCTATCCTCAATATATACTGGAACCCCTTAGCTTCCAATGAAGACCATTTTTTAGTCCTCATTGAATCTATTTTGGACCTCATCTTACTTAACCCGCACATTCTTACCACAATAATAGCTGGTGACCTAAACACCAATTTCTTCATCCCAAGCACTAAGCTCTGTCCAACCCGAGCTCATAAGTGGTTACTTTTAATGAAAACAAGGGTCTTCATAATGCTTAACAATACAAATGACAAGAGTATTCTTTAAATACCGGCCTGGTCATGAGGGTCTGTGCAATCAATTTTAGATTATGTTTTCATATCTGCTAATGCCATTGCTAAAGTCGCTGCATTTAAATTGATTTGGACCCTAGCAAGTGACCATCACATTCTCCAAGTAAAGTGGAGTCTCTATTCTACACCAACAACTGAGCGTTTTAACCATCTAATAGCCCTTAATCAAGGCAGAAACTGTCTAATTTGGCAAGCATCCAAATTAAGACTATTACATAATCGATTAACTGAATTTGCTACAGCATAGGCAACGTCAAATATTGAGAATTACTCGGACTCCCTAAAAATAATCGCCCCGATAACATCTACCACGAGACAGCTGGATTTTAGAAACAAATATTCCTTTAACCAAGTCATTTGAGAGCTTAAAAAAAAGATTACGCTCACACCTTAGAAACCTTCCTCTTCAATCTGCCCCAGCCCAGCGAACCAAACTGAAAAACACCTATAGGAATGCGATCAAACAAATTATACCAACTAAGAATCAAGAAAATGCTGAGAGAAACCTGATAGCGCTAGCCAGCAAATCAGCTTCTTAGATCTGGAACCTCATTAATGACAAGAATAATAATCCACCATCATCTTTTTTTTTTATTTTTTATTTATTATTGAATATAGTTGGAATTTCAACAACTTTTTCAATTTATACAAAATGAAATCCAATTTTTCAAAATATGAGCAATGAAACAGACATTATTATACATTTACAGATAGACATCTTCCAAGTAGAAAAGTTTTTACAAGAAGATTGACAAATTCATTTTCATTCCATATTCAAGGCTTTTAAAAAGTTAATGGTGGCAATCCATATGCTTATACATTCAGTTGCAGCTAGAGCAACACATCTGCTACTGGGATCCATTTGTGAAAATTACGCAAAATGATTAGCAAAATGAGTGCTTCTTAAACTCAAAAGGGCCGGACAATCCAGTAATAAGTGTTGCAAAGTTTCAACAATAGCTGCGTTTTGACAAAACCTACACCAATTGCGGTCTGAAGAAATTTGCTTTCTTCTTGATTTAACCTCCCGAGTAGGCCAAATGTCGAATCGCAACCGTAAGATGTCAGATCTAATAGCAGTGGAAGGAGCCAAACACAAGTAGGAAGCGATGTCTCTATAGCGTTTAAGTCCAAATATTACAGAGTCAAAATATTTGTAAGTTAAGCACTTTACTCTAGTATCAATCCAGTCCATCATAAAAACTTTCTTCTTTGCTCGCTCCGGGTGAAATGTGAGAAGATCAAGCGATATATCAGCATTCACCATAATGGAAAGAGCATTTGTGGACCAATGTTTTGGAAATACTTCTGATGAGTCAAGTAAGTAACTAGAAATGGAAGATAGTGTAGAGTTGTCTCGTGTGGAAAGCACGCATTTACGTAGTAAGGCGCATAATCGCCAATTATATAGGGCAGATAATGAGATTAAGCCCAATTCATAGCGCATCATCACCCCGGGAATACACTGTGGTAGATGTAATGTGGCGCGTCAGAATTTAGCTTCTAATAAATTGAGAAAACCTGAGGGAATTATTTGCGTTTCTAAGCCATAAAGAATAGTTGGGACAACATTTTGATTCCAATATATAATGGCAGCTTTAATTGAAAATTTGCCATATTTGGAAACAATTTTTCGTGTTTGACAGCTTTGAAGGAATTCCTCTAGAGCTATCTATTCAACAACAAGAAGATCTAAAAGATGTAATTACATCAGTTCCTGATGTATTTTTAAAAAAACACCTAAGGGAAAAGTGGTTAATTTAAAACCGTATAGACTCCTGGAAGACCGTAAACAGATAGTGGTTGAGGCGGTAAATAAAATTTTGAAAGCAAATTTTATTGAGCCTTCTTCAAGCCCATGGTCCTCCCCTATCGTGTTGGTCACTAAACCTGACCATTCCTGGAGGTTTTGCATAGACTTCTGTCAAGTTAATGCAATTGCTGACTTCGATGCCTACCCCATGCCATGCATCGAGCAGCCACCTTTCTAGCCACCTTAGACTTAACAAAAGGGTACTTGTAAGTCCCAGCACATAGGCCAGATAAGGAGATTATTCAACGCCCCTAGGACTGTTTGTAATTGTAATTTTAATTGTAATTGTTTATTTATACATTTCTTATACACAGGTGGAGTGCTTCAAAGCGTTTCAATTCAAAGTCCTCTCTTTCGGCTTACACGACACGGCAGCCACTTTCCAATGCCTCATGGATAAAATCTTGCAACCCTATTCCAATTACTGTGGAGTTTATATTGAAGATATCATTTAGGGTAAAACCTGGGAGGACCACCACAGTCGACCACTCCAAACCGTGAATCAAGCGCACTTTGCCACAAAGCAATCCAGCAGGTGCCCATCAATGCTGCCCTTTGGTGTCCATTTTTCCCCAAACTGCCATCCACTGTTTGACCTTGTTTGCCACTGCACCGTGCCAGCAAAAGTGCATTTTTGCCTCGGCTTGAACTGCAAAGTACTGCTCACTTGCCTTGCTTGATTCAATGTCTAAAATGTCAGCATCTTCACTGCTGCCCTGTCAGTTGACGAACCAGACTCTGTTGTTCCCCGAACTGTGATATATGAGCTGTCACATAAAACAGACTTGCTGCAAATCGTGGACAGCTTGCCAAACCAGACCTGGTAATCACCAGATCCGCCCAGCACAGGTAGACACTTCGAGAACGCAGCTCCCCTTCCATTCAACCCAGCCTCGACACACACCTATTTATTTATTTATTTATTTATTTATTTATTTATTTATTTATTTATTTATTTATGTATTTACTGTTTGCATGTTAGGTACTTACATAGCAAGTAAAATATTGTTTCAAAGTGCCTGAAGGGAGGGAAAAAGTGAGTGAAACACATTACAAAACCGAATATTTAAGTTTAAGAGCAGTGGGAGGAAAAAAGGAAAAAGGACAAACCTACTATGCCTTGTGAGTATTCAGAATTTGCAAGTGCAGCAAGGAAGAGAGCAGAGGGGTTAAGTGCTGAGAAGTCCAAGCACATGGGTGAGCAACAGATGAAGTGCTAGGATTGTTGAGTGCTACAAGGCCTGGAGCCACATTAGGTGAAAGTGTGAACCTCCAGGGCAGAGGATGTGCCAATGCCAGTGTTGAGGGTAGACAGGAGCTGGGCCGATTGGGTGTGGGAAGTCAGGGGCATTGAGGATGCATAAGGGCAATGGACACCAATCATAGCAACTATGGGATTAGCAGAGGAGAGAGGAAGGGAAGGAGGAGGTAAATATGAAAGTCATAAGGAGCTTCTGGAATTTAAGAAAGTCGTGCTCAAGGTGCAGAGGAAGGGGGAGGCTGTTCAATAGGAGGGAGCTAGCTGATGAAAGTGAATGACCACATGCCCTCTGTTTAGCAAAACACTTTACACACAAAGAGTTGGTGCCAGAGAAACGTAGTGGTCTACAGGGAGAATATTTAGCAAGATAAAGTTGTAGATAGTGTGGTCCCCGGGCCCAGACAGCCTTGTGGATGATGCAGAGGGATTTTAATTTAATCTGAACATCAACCAGGATCCAGTGAAGACTTTTTAGTGCAGGAGAGATGCGGTCCCTGGGCTTAAAGCCAAGGAGAAGTCTTGCTGCCCTATTCTGGATTAGCTGGAGGGGTCACAGAGTGGAAGATGGTAGATTCAGGAGGAGGCTATTGCAATAGTCAAGACTAGAGAGAACACAGGCTTGGGTAACATTGAGCCTCGGGGGGAAAGTGAGAAAATTGAGAATTCCTTTGGGAAGCAAGAGCTGAAAGTGTGACTTCTTGGCAATGTCCTGAGTGTGAGGGGGAAGGAAAGGGCGGGGTCAAAGATGACCCTAACGTATTTGGCTTCAGAAGAAAGAGCAGGGTGACAGCCCAAGGAGGAAGGCCAGAGTGAAGGTAAGAAGGAGGGAGCAGGGGTCCCGATGGAAATGATCTCAGTTTTACAGGCGTTGAGACAGAGTTTGTTGGAGATGCACGAGGACTGGATGACAGATAGGCAGTCAGGGATGATGGAGAGTGCAAGAGTGTCAGCAGGAAGTTTGAAAAAGAGCTGTGTGTCATCTGTATAACACTGGAAGTTGGAGGAGAAGGAGGAGAAGAAGCATGCATGCAGAGCAAGGTAAATGTTAAAGAGCCAAGGGGAGAGTATAGAGCCCTGGTGGACACCACAGGTGGAGAATGAAGTAGGAGAGGAGAAGGTGCCCAGGATGACTTATGAAGAGCGGTCAGTAATGAAGGATATCAGCCAGTCCAGTGCCTTTTCCGAGATACCAAGGGTATCGTGGAGCCTTTGGATGAGGATGGAATGGTTGACTGTGTCATAGTCAGAGGAGAGATCGAGTAGGCTATGGACGGCTGGGGAGCTGGAGTCCAGAGATGTGAGCAGTTTGTTGCGGGTGTTCAGAAGAGCAGTTTCCATGCCTCTGGATGTACAGAATCCAGATTGATGGTCGTGGAGACCACCAACAAGTTTTGTGTGTGAGTTGAGTTGGGGCAATGTCAGCTTCTCCAGCAGCTTCCACAGAAAGGGGGTGATGGAAATAGGGCGGCAGTTAGCAGGGCAGGTAGGGTCTTATGAAGGTTTTTGAATGCTTTGGGGCATAAAGGAGCACTTAAGGGAGGAGTGGAAAGGTCCAGTGTCAAAAGAGTGATTGTAGAAATCAGTGGGTGCACTGGCAAGGGAGCCAATTGTATCCTTGATGGTCCTGGATGTGCAAGGGGAAACCTGTTTAGAAGAGACCTTCATGGGGCAGACAACTCTGGTAACCTCTTCAGGTGTGACAGGGGAGAAGGAGGATAATGTAAGTGATTTCAATCCGGCACACACCCAAGTCACGCCCAGCATGTAGTGCGCAAATGAAACCCTTATTTATTTGTATCTATAAGTTCAATATTCTGAACGATATACCACTCATATCACACCCTTCTGCTGAGACCCCTTTGGTCACACTGAACCAGGAATCAGGCTAGTTTGCAAAGGTAAATATTTATTTATGTATTTAGAATGTAAATCACAATATATTTTAATAGGTAACAATCATCACCAATGGGGTGACAGAGCACTGAATAATATATTAATGCACTATGAATCAATTAATGAGCACAAGACAAATGCAGCACAGAAAAGAATACTTTTGGGTTGGTTTGGAACAGATAGCACGAGGGTTAGAGGTTCCCCCTGCAACACCCCTCAACCCACCAATAAGCAATTAAATAGATGTGAGGAGAGAGCAGGTATTCCGGAATACCACAAATCAAACAGAATATCACTCACACCTTCCCCCTTCAAACACAAGAGAAAAACGGAATTGACTTTTCAACTGTCAGAATGGCTTTGAAATTGTCTTTGGAATTGGCTTTGAAATTGAGTGAGCAAAAACACCAAATGTGGTCAAAATGCTTAAATTATGATACATTTCTATGGGAGCCACTTTGCACATATGCAGACAATCACAAGCAATGGTTTAGTCAGAAGAAAACATTTGAAATCTCAAAGTCAAAGTAGGAAATAATTTAAAGCTAATCCACACGTGTAAAATTTATCAGAATGTCAAATCGCGACACACTTTTCCTTGTGCGACTTAGGGTTCTATGGATAGCTATGGATGTTAGGTACAAGTAGGAATTGAAATTTCGCTTCTATCATAAACACTGAGGGAGTTATAGAGGTTTTAGCAAGAGACGTTTTTGCAAAATATGCACGAGAATTGAAAACAGAAATTCGGGTTTAAAACTGACAGATAGGTTTCTTATACTAGGTTAAGGACTACAAAAAGGAGAATGCCACGCAGGAATCGGTTATTCATGGCCGCTCATAACCAATCATGTGTGATACTCTAGTTTTCGTTTGGTTTGGGAATTACTTTTCTTAAATCAATAAGAAGTTAGGGTTTAGTACCAAAGATGAGAAAAAGGTCAGCGCAAGGATAGTTCTAGCAATACTATGGTTCTGAATTAAAGATGGGATGGGTTTGAGATTGGGATCATACAAAGCAGATATATTGTGGGTCACGGTTCTTCCTATTAATACTTACAGAATAAGTTATTAAATTGGACCGTCAGTTCTGGTCATGGATTCGGTCTGTCAAGGAAGGACAGCACATCAGGCGCAGGACTGGATCAGCTAGGCCAGTCACCCGATTTGCACAGGATCTGCCTTTCTTGTTTCTGGGTATTTCAAATCAGTTGGATAGCGAATTCTTCAGGCAAGCCTTGTGGTGGCAAGCCAGATAGTTTGAGGATACTAGTTCAGAAGGCTTTCCCACACCACAGCTATACACTGGGTTGCAAGAATAAGTTTGAGGATTTAGGCCTTGCTGAAAATCAATAGTTCTCTACTCCTTGGCAATAGTCTTGCCATCTGGATCTTGAAGGATGTTAAAGCTGGATGTAGAATGCTGGAAAAAAGTGCTTCACCGGAATCAGGAAAGTGAGTGAATCAGTGAGTCAGCTGTCTCTATTTATCCTTTCAAATGACATCACAAAATGGGTGTATGGGCCGGCTTAATTAAGCCTGCCCCTGTGAACTGGGATTGGATCAGGACCTCATCTCCGCCTTGCATCTGAGTGATTGGATCAAGGACGGATGATGTCACATTTATGGTTTAGCTTTATAGTCCTTAGAATCCTCCCCTCAGCCACTAGTCTCAAAATCGGATTTATCCTAAATACATATTTCTACATTGGTCACCTCTACACTAATCTCACACAAAGATTCCATATTTTATGTAGCATCTGTTCATCAAAATCTCAGAGTTGTAGGATCTTGTTTCACCTTTCTACAGAATTGTGTCCTTTTTGCAATGAACACATTTTCGAAATTGTCTGCAAATTTTCACAAATGTGTTTGTTTAACATAGGGGTGTGTGTGTACATTTTCACAATTCTAGTATTAATACAGTTCACATAAAACCACATATATTGCCATTCCTGTCCAGAATATGTTACACAGTTCTGCCACCTCTTAAAACGTGCAGCCAAAAATTCGACTATATTTTTCACCACTTTGAATAACAAGTTATGAGTCTCTAAAAATTGTTCATTGTTCATTCTCAACAGCAAATGGTCCGCCCCTTTGTCTCTCCTTGGAGTCCAGGAGTGGCTCCCTCATTTGGGGAATTCCTTCCAAGAGCAGTTTATGATCCTTTCACACATCCATTTCCTGGGCTGGAGGATCTGCCATTGTTCATTCTCTCTTTGTAGACAAAAGTCTGGCCTAACCCACAAGTATAATCTCCCAGTGAGTTTCTGCTGAGAGGATTTCCCTCCCCTTGGGAGAAACCTGTTTTTCCACTCCTTGCAGCTCAGCCAGGCTAATTTATTCTTAATTTCTTAAAGTCCAGCAGAAACCAAACTTGTTGCATCAAACATAAATACATTACTTTCTTAGCTTTAAATCTGTGGGATCAAAAACACAACTGAGATCTGTATTCCTTTTTAGCAACAATCCTTTTATGTTTGCTAATCTGGCAGACTTTTAGTTTAGATACTTTAAAGTTTCATCAGGGGCTCATCTGACAGCTGTCATTCACAGGTAGCCCAGTGTACAGCACACAGATTTTGACTGGAGCTGTCAGTTTACAGACAATGCAATTTGTCTGAGGAAATGTTTTGCTCTTTACACTTTAAGACTTTGTATCTTTGCCATGCTTCCTTAGATTACATGAATTTTCACGCGAAGCAAGATTTTGAATGTTGAGCAGTGTTGAGTTTTTAGCAACAAAGCAGATGCCATTTATAGGCACAATTTGGAGTTTCACTTGCAAAGTGCAGCTTCTCTCTCTGCTCTCGGTTTGCTGGTCATGGAGCCCACTGGCACATTTTCTGCAGTGTGTGCTCTATCCCACCACGCATGCACCATGGGGGGCAGGTTGTGCATCCATCTTTTTGTGCATTTAAACAAGCGGTTTTGGAGGTTTTTGGCGCACACAAGAGTTTTGCAGCCATTGTTGCTGTTTCTTGCTCCATAACTATCAGAGTGATGCCGCATCATATAGTGGAGTGGGCCAATACATCCCACAAGAAGGAGTAAAAAGGGGGGTGGGGGGCCAGGTAAGGGGGCGTATGAGGGGTTGTGAGGGTGTGTAGATAGGGCAATCAGTATGTCCTGAGTTTTGGTGGCAAAGTGTGTTGCCAGTGCGTTGCATGGGGCCTGGGAAGGAGAAGGGGAGGAGGAGACTGTGGAAGGGTTGGCTAGTTCCCTGCAGATATTGAAAAGTTTGGCCATGCTGTTGAATCCCCCGGAAACCAGTGCCTGTATGTGGCCTCTTTTCTTGGCATGGATGGAAAGACTGTATTGCCTTTGGAGCAGGCAGCAGGCAGTTTGTCAGAGTATGAGCCTGAGGTTTGCCACTTGCGTTCTGCCACCCTGATTTTTCGTTTCAGGGCTGCAAGTTCAGAGTCGTATCACGTTTTACGCTTAGAGGCAGGTTTCAGGTAGATCCTCATGACTGCAGCAAGAATGTCAAGAATATTGGTGGTGGAAAGGTAGAGGTTGCTGAGGGCAGAGTTAGAGGTAGAATCATAAGTAGGGGGTTGAAGGGGGATGAAGGTGGAAGCAAAGGCAGCAGCTGACAATAATTTCATAGAGCGGATGTTAGTGAACGAGTTTAGCAGGGCTTTTGGGTGGGCAGTCTGAGGGCCAAAGAGACCCTGGTGGGAGGAGAGGAGAGAATGGTCTGACCAGGAAAGAAGGGTGACTAGTGGGGGTGGGAGGGAACGGTCAGAGTGTATGAAGGCATCCAGAGTGTGTCCAGCTGAGTGGGTTGACCCAGAAGGGAGAGTGGAGAGGGAAAGCAAGGTGCAGAGGTCAGTGAAGAGAATTGATGCAGAGCCAGGGGAGTCTGGTTGGATGTTGAAATCACCCAGGAGGAGAAGGTTGGAGATGGATGAAAGTAAGAAGAGCAGGATCAGCCCATTCAGAGAACAACAGTGTGGTGGCACTTGGAGGATGGTTAATGGTTGCAATGGTCAGGGTGGAGATGGGAGAGATGACCAACTTGCAAACCTGGCTTTCAAAGGAAGAGTAGAGCTGGGTGGGTAAGATGGAAGCAGGAACCCAATCATGGAAGATTAAGGCAACCCCCCCACCAGTGCAGCTTGGTCGAGGTTGGAGATGATTTTGAAGCCGTCAGGGAGGAGGGAGTCAAAAGCAGTGTCTGAGCTGGCATTGAACTGGCTTGCCACAGGAGCACAGATGCTTGCGCATCCGCAACCAAAGTGGACACTGCGGCTGAGACTGAGAAACCTGGCTCAACGCTATCAAAATCCCCAGAGATTTGCAGAGTTTTTGACTGTTATCCGTTTCCATGGTCCATCTTTGGACCCTAGAGACTGGCTACGACATTTGTATCCCTTCTTTCAAATTGAAGAAATATCCTTTGAACACAGTGTTATTTTGAATGCCCTTTGCCCTCTTGTCTCAGGACCCAGAGTGCTGCATCAATTCTATAAGTGCATACTCTGTGTTTCTTCTACAAGTGTGGGACTTTACAGTGTTTTCGAGTTAGTTATTATTGTACATGGTGTGTCTAATTAAAGTATATATTTTTAATAGAACAGTGATTGGACATGCCTTTATTTTGGACTTTGCTGTTTGGGTTGCTATGGAACCACATGCACACCCCTCTAAAGAGTATAGCATTACTTCAGTCCACGTTACCACAAAAGGCAAAGGAGGTATATCTCTTCACTGTGCCTGTTTTTTCTTTATGATTGTGTTGGCTCTTGGTTTGTAGAAGTGTGAGGGCTGAGTGGGCGTTTTATCCTCTACGCATCCTTGTACTCCTACAGGGCAGAAGTCAAGTTGTCACAATGATGGGCAGTGGTTGGAATTTAGTACCGACTGTGCCTACAGCCGGGTCAGACAAAATAAGAGTGTATATTTAACATTTAGTTTCACTGCCAAGGCACATTTATAAGTGCATAATGGAAATAGATATAAGCAACACAGCCGGCTTGTCAGTAGGTGAACAGTGGGAGCTTTGTCAAGCTAGGTGTCTCCCTTATGGCAGTATGGTAAAGAGAACTGAACTGCTGAAAGGTCTCCAAGCTTTTGAGGAAGCTAGGGGGCTGGAGGTTTCCTTGCAGGACAGCAGCAGCTCTTGGTTTATAGTAGTGTGAGGGATGAGTGGACGTTTTAGCCTCTACTCATCCTTGTACTCCAGCAGGGCAGAAGTCAATTTGTCACATAACTCCAATCAGAGATTGAAGCAAACATGATGTTATTGTGTTCTTGCATCTCTGCAATGGTCACACGTGTGCTTAATTGACTCACAATAGCATTGTGGCATTGAAGGAACAGTGAATGTGGAATGGGTCTGATTGGTCGGTCCTAATTCCACCTTGCCCAGGCCTAGATCCAAGTCTGTAGGTTTAACATGGACACCATTAAAAAGATAGGGCTGTGAAGGAAAATTCCAGTGGCTGATGCAATCGCACCATTTCGAAATTGGTTCTGATTAATCGACAAGAGGTTATTTTTTTTTTTACATCCGAGTATAGCACCAGAAGAGGAAAGTCTGGTTGAGGGAGGAAAAGGCCTGTCGGAAGAAAACCGTGAGAGCAAGACAAAGCAAGAATAAAAACTGCTTAACAAAAAGGAGGCAGAAAGGAAAAAGGAAAAGAAGAAACCAAAGACGGTAAAATCACACGGTGAGCTTGTTTGTCACTGTTTGGAGCCGCAGGTCTGAAGGTGCTGTTCATACTACACAGAAACCATGTTAAAACCAAATGAATTCTAGCGACTGAGGTGAAAAGCTGTGTGTGGGACCGCTGCTGCCCTAGGGGTTAGCCGGGTCTGATGTTAGCACTGAAAGCCTCCACTAGAGGGTGTTTGTGCTGGGTACTGGAATCCTCCATTTTAGGATCCTGTCAAGGTGAAACCCGCAATCTGAAAAGTCAGACATGCCAAACCTCAAACACTAAAGCCCTCTTCCAAGGGTGAGACGGACAACTTTCAGAAATGGAGTGTGTGTGAGGAGACATCACCTCACAAGATTCACAGAGGAAGACAGTCACAAGCCAAACTACTCACCACCCCAGGAAGATGGAGCAGTAATGATCAAAAATGGACCACCATTCAGCAAGTGATTTCCAGAGCATCAGGCAGACCACACTTGCATTAAAAGACACTGAGAGAAGCCGAGATACCAAAGGAAAATCGAGAGCGGGAGGTAAACTTTCAAAAAAGAAGAGAGAAATCTAAACCATGAATGTGACAGTCGTCCATTGGAAACCATTGCATTGTGACGCGAGAACAGAGAATGAACACCGGGCGGTTCCAAGTAGCTTCCACCAAAAGACAGACCGTCTGAAAACCACACTCCTCTAAGATTGTTCCAAGTGGCATATGCCTGTGTTCCCGTTGACCAATCCAAGAGACTATCAATACACCCTCGTGTTGCTATTTGGACCATGAGAAGGTTTCCTTTTGTGTTGCAACATTTTTCATGCCCTGCCATTTTACAGACTCCAGCTGTGATGCACACATGATCATAGGTGAATTTCACTGTTCTCTCTTGCCCCACCTCAGTTGTTGGTGCTGGACTGTCCCATCCCTGGAAAGGCTGTTCGGAAATGTCTGAGACTCGCAGGTTAGTAGGACACCAGGGAGGCCAACAGTTATAGGGATTTATGCTTTTGATCATTTAGTCTATATTTGTCTTCATGTAGTAACTTTTGTGGAACAGACTATGTTTATTTTATTTAACATTGTCGTTCACTGCAATTATCACTTATGTATTATTGCATTGCACATATGCACCATTTAACTTTTCCTGATGATGCCTTGAAAGGATTAGATGGAAGCACCTTTTTGCCATACCATTTGACAGGCAAGAGTAGTAGCCTAGGTTAACCTTATCTGCCATGTAGCGTAACTGTGTAAGCTAGCCACATTCTACGCTCAGACTGTATGTGTAGGTTAGCCACATTGTGCATCTGGTATAATAATATAGCTAAGCCTCATACTCCCTGCTGCACCCTGAAACAGCCACTATGTAACATCTGTAGCAGTGGTGTAGAACAAAATCTGAGCCCTGCACTGCCAGCCATGTTGAGGGCCCCCCCAAATCATGGGTCGTGCCACATTCTTGGCCGGCATACTTTACCACGCTTGTGCAATACGCACAAACATGCTGCTGCAGGGGTACACTGCATACTGCACTTCGAGAAAGATGTATATATGTGTTTGAATGCATTATAAAGCACACTTTCTGAGAACATTTTGCTAAAAAGCCAGATCGTTTGCAATTGTTTTGTGGGATAACACCAATCCAAAGATCCAATACATGCAAGTCACCAATAGTGCACAAGAATATTAATGCTTTAATTAATGTAATGCTTTGCTATTAAACATGTTATGCCACAATGAAAATATATCCAACTGGCAGCACAATGTGGAACAATAACATATTATAGTAATGCATGCCAGGTCACATCCTAGACTGGTTGCACTAAAATGTCATTTGAAGCAATAACACTTATGGTTGTTTTATCACAGCTGCCCAGAAAAATATACAATGCCACAGTAGGAAATCGCTAGACCGCAGCACCCAAATGCCAATCTAGCCATGTAATTACACTTAGCAGCTCTGCTTTATCAGAGATGGCCAGTGAAAAAAAAAGGTACCTGGTAGCCGCTCTGATCACTCAGGCAGTGATGAGAGTACACTGTGAACAATTGATCAGGGTCTCAGTTGAGGATATACTTGGGTGCAGTACTGAAATAATATATCACCCAAATTAGCGATAACCAAAAATATATATAGTCTTTTTAATATACTACAATAATTAAAATATAATCAAATGTGTATAACATGTAGTAATGAAGATTGTCAACAAGTAACCAAGGCATTAAATGCAAGCAGTGGTGCAACACCATTGAGCCGACTGGGCTTCAGCCCTCCCCCCACCACCCAGAAATTTTGGGCTACATTGACTCTGCCTGGCTGACCTACAGAGCCGTTGCCGGACAAAACAGGACACAGATGGTAAACGTCGCCTGGGTTTCGCCGTTAATAAAGGCCTGTCAATTACTAACGTAAAGCATTTCACTGTTAGTTCCTGCATGCAAATGCACAATTTTTTGGGCAATTGAAATCGTGATGTGGGATTAGTACTTGCATGCGAGGGAAGTGATTAGAAGGGTAGAGAGGGGACAGGAGATCACTCCTTCTCGTAGCAGTTCATGAGTGGGTGATTTCAGGCTTAAAGGCGAAAGTTAACTGCTAGTAACATTGAAGTTGCACTAGAATAGTCTCATTATAATGTGTAAAGAAGTTAGATGCCCACAAACAAAGACATTTCCCCTCCCCCAACGCCCATGAAGTTAGCACCTCTCCCAACATTTGGAGGGATAGCCGACCGAAATGTAGGTTTTGTTGCACCCCTGAACTCAAGCACACACACCATTCACCATATACATATGCACACCCAGCCAACAATACATTTAAGTGTGCATTCTTTCAGCATACAGGCACAACCAGGCAGCCACCCATACATTTAAGTGTGCACTCTTTCACCACAAAGGCACACCCAGGCAGCCACTCATCCATTCAAGTGTCCAGACTTTCAGCATACAGGCACACCCAGGCAGCCACCCATACATTTAAGTGTGCACTCCTTCACCATACAGGCACACTCAGGCAGCCACCCATACATTTAAGTGTGCACTCCTTCACCATACAGGCACACCCAGGCAGCCACACATACATTTAAGTGTGCACCCTTTCACCATACACTCATACAGGCACACCCAGTCAGCGACCCATACATCATACACCCACTCATTCATGCACATTACATTATATACATATAGTCACACACCCTTACATGCATGGACACACATGTAAAGAAAATACATGTTCTTACCTTTAATCCATTCATCCAGAGAACAAGGCCTTCAGCTCCCTGCAGCAGCCAGGAATGTTTGTACCTGTCATCTGTAGAGGATCTGGAGGCCTACATGTCATGGGGTGGAGGGTAGCCCTATTATTTAAGAAATAAATGGTTTCTGTTTTAAGACACTCTAACTTCATAAAGAAATTATTTCTGTTAAAGGACAAAACCGTAGCAGAAATAATTTCTTTATGAAGGCAGAGTGACTTAAAAAAAAAACAATTTCTTTTTGAAGTCATAGGGCTCCTCCCCCCCCATAATATGGAGGCCTGGAGGCTTCCATGCCATGGGGATTGGGAAGAAATTGGACTTCAAAAAGAAACAGTTTATTTTTGTAGTCCTCTGCCTTCATAAAGAAATCATTTTTTTTACGCTGTCACAGAAATAATTTCTTTATGAAGGCAGAGTGACTTCCCACAAACTATTTAATTTCTTTGTTTAAGTTTTATATTTTTAGTCAGAGGGTGCCCCCTCCCAGGAAATGTGGTAGCAGGGCCCCTCAGCCAAGTGCAAGTGATCTGTAGCATGCAGGCCAGGCTCCCGAGATAGATTGTTGGTGAGGGAAATGCATCACACTTCGACAAACCGTTGGGGGCAGGAAATATATCACACCTAGATGGATTGGTGCTAGGAAGTGTGTCATGCCAGGATGGATTGCGGGGGGGGTGGAGGGGATGTATCACACTTTGATGGCCAACTGGGGACAGGAAGTGCACCACACTTGTATGGAGTTTTGGGGGAGGGAAGCATGTCAAACTTGGATGGACATTTAGGAGCGGGGGATGTATCACACTTAGATGGACTGCCGGGGTAAGAAATGCATTGCACTTGGAATGTTTGGGAGCAGAAACTGTGCTGCACTTGGATGGAATGTTGGGGACAGGGAATGTGTCTCACTTGGGATGGATTGCTGTGGGTGGGGAAAACGTTGCACTTGTATGAACTGTTGGGGGTGGGAAATGTACCCATTTTTTGAGGGATTGTTGGGTGTAGGAAATGTGTTGCCACTAACCAACCGTACTAAAAAGTCACCTATTTGCATACGTACCCTCAAATTCTGAACTAAGCACAACCACTCCTCTACCGCACCACAACCTGCATGCACTTCACAACACCCGACATGAAAACAAACCACATACAACCCCACCTCAACACCACATGACGGCTACTGACCAAAAACACACCAACGTTCAGTGACCGGTTTCTCCGAACTGAAGCTGCCAACAGCATATCAAAGCTCTCTTGCTCTTCTCCCAGTCAATCCCACTAACAAACCCCACAACCCTCCTTCCATTACAGACCTGCCAGAGCTCCCAGAGACCACGCAAGTGGCAACTGTGCGCGGTACAAACCCATTAACATTAACATGTTCCCAGGAGCCCCTAGGCCCTCTGCTTCGTCAGTGGTAGGGCAACAAAGCATACCCCAGCATCCTTTTTATTTTTCACTCTGAGAGAGAGGAAAAGAGAGTTTGCAACTGGAGTGCATGTATTCCTTCCCTCAGTCAGCATCCAGTCTTTTTACAACAGAAATTTCACAGCAGATTTGTTTTAAAATGTTTATTTTTAATACATGTTTACCACAAAGTACGGGGGTGGGGGATTAGGGTGAGGCAATATTGAATTGATAGATGGTTAGCAGCAGAAAAATTTGTAAAAAATACAAGTGTGGTGAAAAAATACTTCAGTGAAATTGCTGCAGTAACAAAAAAACATGGAACCCTCTTCCTCGGTCACTTGCACGGCTTAGAGTAGCCTGCCTGGAAATGTGAATAAATAAATGGCTGGCCAAATCCACAGTACTGGCTCCTGGGGCTATCTGCACAACCAGAACATTCAGTTATACGCCAAGCATAACATAACATGGCACAATATATCATGGAATGTCATGTTTGTTTCTCGTGTTTTGGACACCCTCTTGGCTTTACAAGGAAGCAAGCTCTAGACCCTCAATAACAACATTTCCAAATAGCACGTCACTCTACATTAAGCGATCCCTCTGCACTGTAAATGAGCATGCTGGGGAAGAGACAATAGGCAAACCTAGAGTCTAGAGTGAACTGTTAATAAAGGACATGCTTTCATTGTTTTGGGGGTTCACATTTTCTGATGCCAGCACTTCCTAGTGTTGTTTCTTTGCATTGCAATACAAAATAAACTGATTATCATCTGCTGCAAGCCAAAAATCACAGAGTGGAGTTTGTGCCTTAACAAATGTAAAGGAGGAAAAGGGCTTCTGGGATATCATTGCAGCAGCCATTAGCACAGTCTCTGTCGCAAAGCCGTCACAACAGGCGTTCATCCATTCTTATCCCTATTGGCCGTTCTGCTGCCTTTGACAATGTCAATCACCCCACACTACTTTCTGCTCTCTCCTCTCTTGGCATCTCTCGTAATGTTCTCCAATGGTGGTTTCCTTCCTAATTCTTGTCCTGCACCTACTCAGTATCTTAGGCTGGGCTTACCTCTTCACCTCATCCCCCTCTTTATGGGGTCCCTCAAGGCTCTGTCCTTGGGCCATTACTATTCACAATCTCTTTCCGCACTCATTCAACCTTTCAACATTTCATGTCACTTCTATGCTGATGATTTGCAGATCTTTTTTGCTTTTTCCTCCAGTGTCAGCCTGTCTTGAGTTGTCCAATTTTGGATGTCCTCTCACTTCCTTCATCATTTTTTTTTATTTTTTATTTGAGGACTGCCATGAGGAAGGATATGGCAGGAGAAACTAGTGAGGAAGCACCTTTAGGGGCTGGTTGATTCTGAGTGAGTAGTTTCACAATGATTGTAATCCGTTTTTGGTGGGATTTATACCCTCTTTTGGAGTGGTGTGAGTGTTTTTTATATATATATATAGATATATTTTATTTATTTAATCATTTATGTATCTATATTTTTTGGTGAGCATTGTGTGCTAACCTGGTGCCTGTCTAGTGTTTCTTTTGGCTTCTGAACCTGTTGTTTCTGTTTCTGGGCTGCATCCAAAGGGTGCAGTCTGTGGGGTGTAGTCAATTGTTCATGTCTGGCCTTTTCCCAGTCCCACCCTCCCCTCTTGCAATTGGTTAGAAAAGTCAGGTGTGTTTGTGTTTGTGGCTTGGCTCTAGCAGCCATTTTCCATTTGATTTGAGGACTGCCATGAGGAAGGATATGGCAGGAGAAACCAGTGTGGAAGCACCTTTAGGGGCTGGTTGATTCTGAGTGAGTAGTTTCACAATGATTGTAATCCGTTTTTGGCGGGATTTATGCCCTCTTTTGGAGTGGTGTGAGCGTTTTTTATATATTTTTTTAAAATTATTTTTAAATGTATTTAATCATTTATGTATCTATATTTTTTGGTGAGCATTGTGTGCTAATCTGGTGCCTGTCTAGTGTTTCTTTTGGCTTCTGAGCCTGTTGTTTCTGTTTCTGGGCTGCATCCAAAGGGTGCAGTCTGTGGGGTGTAGTCCTTTGTTTATGTCTGGCCTTTTCACAGTCCCACCCTCCCCCTCCAACCCATCCACCTTCCCTGATTGGTGCGTCCACCTGGTCATAACAGACCTTCCCAGGGCAGCCCTCTGCCCGGCAGCCCCCTTGGCTAAGAGCCCCGAGGCAAAGGGCGGCTCCTACAGTAGCGGCTCCAAAGAGTGTCTACAGGTGTCCGCAGGGGAAGCAAAGGAAGCCAGCAGCCAACAGACAGCAACAAAACTGTAAGTGTGGCATGGGTGGGGTGTAGAGCAATTACTGTACTCCAGAAAGCCCTTGCCACTCTACCTCACCTCTCCATAACGTAGACTGCCATAGAATTACGCCATGCATTCATAGAGAGATTTGTGGATTTGTGACCCCAAGCCTAATTCCATTCTTGGCCTGACTGTAAATGTTGCATTGCATTACGCACTAACACACTAGCCAATGTTAACTAGTGCCACATCTATACAGAAATGTTAAGATTAGCCTGCGTCATCTTTAGACAGGGTTAACAATGTTAGCATGCGCCACACTTAGATGGAATTCTTAACCTTAGCTTGCGTCGCATCTAGATAGAAATGTGATTGTTAGCTTGAGCCACTTGGATGGAATTCTTAACCTTAGCCTGCGTCGCATCTAGACGGGATTATGAATATCAGCATGTACCACACTTAGATGGAATTCTTAACTTTAGCTTGCCTCACATCTAGATGTAAATGTGAATGTTAGCTTGCGCCACTTAGATGGAATTCTTAACCTTAGCCTGCATCGCATCTAGATAGAAATGTGAATGTTAGCTTGCACACATAGACTTGCACAACAGCACACGACAGCACACGAAGACTACGGACCGTAAAACACCCCAAGCCCAGCCAACGGACCCACCGGGCTGAGGCGGCCAACAGCACATCACTGGTCTCTTGCACTTTTCCAGCTTATTCCCACTAACCCACCCCTTCTGCTCCCCTTTTCAGAGCCGCCAGAGCGCCAGAGGACCATTTCGGTGATGATAGTGCGCGGTACAAATGTCCTTTAACATTAACATATGCCACACTTAGAAGGAATCTCAGAAATGTGATTGTTAGCATATGCCACACTTAGATGGAATTTCTCAAGTTTAGTCTGCGCCGAATCTAGGCAGGAATGTGATTGTTAGCATATGCCCCAATTAGATGGAATCTCTCAAGTTTTAGTCGGCGCCGAATCTAGGCAGAAATGTGATTGTTAGCATGTGCCACACTTAGATGGAATTTCTCAAGTTTAGTCTGCGCCGAATCTAGGCAGGAATGTGATTGTTAGCATGTGCCACACTTAGATGGAATTTCTCAAGTTTAGTCTGCGCCGAATCTAGGCAGGAATGTGATTGTTAACATATGCCACACTTAGAGGGAATCTCAAAAATGTGATTGTTAGCATATGCCACACTTAGATGGAATTTCTCAAGTTTAGTCTGTGCCGAATCTAGGCAGGAATGTGATTGTTAGCATATGCCCCAATTAGATGGAATCTCTCAAGTTTTAGTCGGCGCCGGATCTAGGCAGAAATGTGATTGTTAGCATGTGCCACACTTAGATGGAATTTCTCAAGTTTAGTCTGCGCCGAATCTAGGCAGGAATGTGATTGTTAGCATGTGCCACACTTAGATGGAATTTCTCAAATTTAGTCTGCGGCCGAATCTAGGCAGGAATGTGATTGTTAGCATATGCCCCAATTAGATGGAATTTCTAATAGCCTCCTGTGAAAATTGTATTTAGAAGCGTACCCAATACCCCCTCTGTGAAAAGTTGAATCTAGAAGTGCCCAATAGCTTCTAGGTGGAAGCTGAATTTTGAAGTGCATTTAGAAGTCGAATTTAGAAGTATGCCCAATTGCCTCTCTGTGAAAGTTGAATTTAGACGTTGAATTTAGAAGTGTGCCCAATAGCCTCTCTGTGAAAAGTGCATTCAGAAGTGTAAATAGCCCCTCTGTGAAAAATGCATTCAGAAGTGTGCCCATTGGCTCACTGTGAAAGTTAAATTTGAAGTGCATTTAGAAGCTGAATTTAAAAGTATGCCCAATAGCCTCTCTGTGAAAAGTGCATTTAGAAGTGGATTTAGAAGCTGAATTTAGAAGTGTGCCCAATAGCCTCCCTGTGAAAGTTGAATTTAGAAGTGTATTTAGAAGTTGAATTTAGAAGTGTACCCAATAGCCTCTCTGTGAAAAGTTGAATTTAGAAGTGTGCCCAATAGCCTCTCTGTGAAAGTTGAATTTAGAAGGGCATTTAGAAGTTGAATTTAGAAGTGTGCCCAATAGCCTCTCTGTGGAAAGTTCATTTAGAAGTGTGCCCAATAGCCTCCCTGTGAAAGTTGAATTTAGAAGTGCATTTAAAAGTTGAATTTAGAAGTGTGCCCAATAGCCTCTCTGTGGAAAGTGCAGTAAGAAGTGTTCCCAATAGCCTCCCTGTGAAAGTTGAATTTAGAAGTGCATTTAAAAGTTGAATTTAGAAGTGTGCCCAATAGCCTCTCTGTGGAAAGTGCAGTAAGAAGTGTTCCCAATAGCCTCTCTGTGAAATGTGCATTTAGAAGTACGCCCAATAGCCCCTCGGTGTGGAGGGGATGAGTGCGTAGAGGGGGTGAATGCACAGTGCGTGTGAGGACATAAAATGGACGAGTGCGTAGAGCGGGTGAGTGAGCAAAACAGATGAATGCATGGTGCGTGACGTACATAGTATGGTTTGGAATGCAGGGAATGTTTGAAAGAGCATATAACCCATCATATCTCACCACCACGCTTTCTTTCTTCTTTACACCACCACTCAACTAGAACACAGAGATTCTATGACACCATTCGGTATAACTGTTTTCATACCAACATCCGCCGCTCACTCCACATCATTCTAAGTAAACACTGCTGGTTACACACCCCCAGCCAGGCGTTCTCCTCAGGCCTAACGCAGCCACATTCGGTCTGGATAAACCCTGCCAGAACAATCACATACTACTGATCTCTCAACCACCACACCTACCGCTAAAAAGCAGCTATTACATGAATACCGCACCAGCTGCACACATACCCGGTGCTCACATGCACCTTGACTCTCTCTACTCCCTCTACTGACCTGAACTTCGGTTCCCAAGGGCGTTCAACCTACCAGCGCCTTCAGACCATACCAATGGTATATAAGGCGCTATATAAATGCAAAATAACATAACATAACATCTCAATCCACCCTGAACTGAAAATATTTTCTTTCCTGCTTACTCCTCCCTCTGGTCTCTCCTGCCCCCGCAGCCCCCTTGATTTTGTTCTTTTTTCACCACTCACCTGTAATCTTGGTGTCTCATTTGACTAATCTCTATCATTTTCCCATCAGATATCCACAATGGTCATACCTGTCATTTTATCTTCATAAACTCTGTGAGATACAGCCTTTCCTTTCTTTCCATTCTGCTAATCTGATCTCCTCCTCTACTTTCTCCCATATTGACTACTGTTCTGCTCTTCTAGTTGGTATCCCCTCTGTGTACCTTACCCTGCTTCGCTCGATATTTAATTGTGAAATTTGTATCTTCTTTTCTTTACCTCCTATAGCCTTCATCCTTCTCTCTCTACTCTCCACCTAAACCCTTCCTTTTGATTCATGTATACTTTTCCATTTACTGCCTATCGTTTTTTAAATGCAACCCTGACTAAGCCCACCCACCCAAACCTGCTCTCTACTATCGCCATATTGCCCTTCTCATTCTATCGGCAATCGTCACTTTCTCTCTTTCCCAAAACCTCCCTCCCTCTCGCTTCCATGACTTTTCCCTTCTTGCTCCCTAACTCTGGATCTCCCTTCCTCCTGGCATTTGTTCTTCTCCTTCACTGCACATCTTCTCTCCTGTTTGTCAGCTAACTCATTTACCTTCCATTGTTAGTAACAATGTACCTCCAACTGGTCCAGTTCATTTGTCGAAAATATGTTGGTTAGGTGCAAATGCTTTTTCTACATGGAATTATTGCGTGAGACTCTCAGTATGCATCCAAGCAAATCAAATGTCCTTCATGAGACTGCCAAGGCTGACCTGTACTGTTCCCACCATCTGCCCTGAGATGATCAGCAATTTGTTTAAGCACTGCTTAAAAGAAAATACGAATTAACATTTTAGAAATCTAGCCAGTGTGCCATGCTCTAGCCATGTATTGCCGCTGCTTTGGTCTCACTTTCCAGAACCCTGGAGAATGCTGCCCTCGTGTCCCCAGCAGATTACCATGAAATGATCGAAAAAAATGACCTACTGAGAAATGACCACATTTGTTTGATCTGATATGTTTTTAATAATGTGGGGGGAGACGTGCCTTAACCTATTCCCTTAGCCCAACTCCATCAATGTTTAATAACAATGAACAAAAATCCCTAATGAATTAGACCAAAAAAATGCAGTCATTTCTTATTAGGTATTTTTGTATTCGATCATTTCTGCAGATACCGTCCCCAGCCAATGCTCCAGTATCGCAATTCTAGGCATCTGCTTATGAAGCCTTCATGAAATGGGTGTAGGGGATGGCAAGAGGCAGTGCTGCACTCGAAACATGAAATTTGGCTACCCTATTAGGGGTGGTGGCACTAAAAGAACGGTTTGCCCGCGGCGGCAATGCATCTTGCACCTGTCCTACATCCTGTCCCAAACACTTCAGCAGACTCTTGATTTAAAATACTACCTTGTTTACAGGGCCATCGAGCCAATGACTGACAGCTGGTGCAAGTATCTGTGCTGCTCCAAGCAAAGTGTCATTGTGGCGTCTCTGCTCCATGCCAAGAGGCCAGATTTGATGATTTTAGGGCCAAAATGGCACCCTCTTGTTCCCTCCATGCTGATGGAGCCATGGGCAGCTGCATGTAATTGCACTTTTGGAGCGAAAATGCAGCCAGAAAACAGCCTTGAAAGCTGACAGGGCAGCTTTTGATTGAATCGTTGTTGATATGTCAATAGGCGGCGGCCGCCACGCATAACTCCTGTGATGCCGCAGATCAGGTCGCCATCTTGACTGTAAATCCGACCTTCCAGTGCAACGTGCCGCTCCAATGCTGTATTTTACAAAGCAATGATTGTGTCCGAATTGTTTACGGCAGCCTTCCCCCTCACCACGTTCACGCGTGACCTCTGCTGTGGTTGATAGACAGTCTGGTCAAATCAGTTATTTCTCTATTGGAATTGCCCGGTGCAAGGTCACGTAAGTTGTGATAGCTTAATAAATGACATTTCTGCTGCAAATTGCCCTGACCTTATCTGGACCTTCCGACATTTCTTTCAGCGACCATGTCGCTTTCGAGCGGAGGGCAGTGTTCACCCCCAGAAATGGGAGGCAAGCTCAGCACATATTTTCAAGGCATCCTCAGTAGGCAGAGGTGGCTGTCTTACTTTTAAAACTGCAGATAATTGATAATACAAGCTCTTATTAAAGTACATAAATGTTTACTTTCTCTTAATTCTTTTTGTGCAGTTGTTAATTTGTCGGTCGATTTTGCATTCTTAAGAGTGCAATCACCGTAATCTTCCTTTATAATTGCAAATTCACCTGATATTGCGGCAATCTTCTTGCGGGAACATAAATGATCCTGCATGGTGGTTTTGCCAAGGAGAGGAACAGAAGGCACCCTTGACAGACACGGTTGATAAAGCCACGAGACTCGGAGTCTGGTGGGACCTATCAATTGTGAAAAAAATGACCAGAGTAAAGGATCCCAGGAAAGTGCATGCCACTCACACTCCCTGAGAATGTGTACTTTATTGTTTGCTTGTTAGGTGCTTATACAAGAAGTAAATAATGTTTAAAAGCCCCCACAGGGAAACAGGGAATTGGACAAGGGGAAGTAACAACGATCAAGTGCATACAAAATATGAAATACAGTGTGGGTGGGGGGACAAACCTCCTATGCCTTGTGAATGTTCAGAATGTGCAAGTGCAGAAGGGAAGGGGAATGGGATAGGTGCTGTGGTGCTCATGGGTGAGCAACACGTGAATTGCAATGCGTCCATGTTAGAAAGAGCAACAGTCACAAACGTTGCACAGCCATATTGCAATGACCTTCCAATAGGTGCCCTCAAGCTGCAGCTTCATTGGCTTCCATTGGTCCAATACCTAGTAGTTAAATATTACTGCATGGAGGGATTTTCTAAGTAGAGCAAGAGTGGGAGGCTGTGTGAAGTGGGGCAGTGCTAGACTGAGAACCAAAGGTGGCCCTGGATTTTTTTCACAGTGGCCCTATATTTCAGTGAAGGAGCGAGCACAGCGTGTGAGGCCAACCCTTCTATGGGATTGGGAGTATCCCCCAAAATACTGTTAGTAATGCAGTGATTTTTAGAACATTAAGGGATCCATGCACATGCCCTACAGTATAAGGCTACCAGGGTAGCTCAGCAGGTTGAGAGACCATTGCTGAGATGTTATATGTGTTAATAACTGGTTGTTAATCATATGATTGTTTGCAATGTCCTTATAAGAAAACACATGCTATAAAATGTGTTTGGCCAGGGCATGGGTTGGGCTGGTCGCTTGCTTATATTCAGGCCAGAAGTGCAGTCCTGGGGGTATGTCTGCCCCTGTAGTGAAAATCAAAACTTGGCACTGCCTACAACATCTATATAAACATAACCTGTGATCAAACAAAAAGGAAGGGGCACATCATTTACACAGTATTTCTGTGCCAAAAAAAATACATTTCAAAGAAAACAAATGAATGCAAGTTTAAGCAGCATTTTTGAGCTTGGAAATGACTTCTCTTTTTTCTATGAAAGTGTAAGATGCACATTTGGAAAACAATAGTGTGCCCAGCATGTAGAAGGCCTGCTTTTGACAGTAATGGGCCTTACACATTTTCGCAATGGCATCTGGTCTTGTGTTCAAGTTGCAGATAAGAGCAGGGGAGTTCAGTGGCGGCCCCCTCCACGCTGCACTCCATGGCAACAGGCAGAATGGAATGGATTCCTTCCGAATTATGTTTTTGCCAGAATGCCAGAGAAGTAAACAGTGTGTGTCGGCTGCGGGTGGTGAGGAGGAACAAAAACTAAGAGGAAGAAGAAGGGGGCGAAAAAAAAGCATTTGGAATGTAATGACATTACAGATCTCAACTTAGTCCTGGCGCGTGCTGCAAAAAAGGAAGGGGGTGAGTTTAGGAAGGGGACGGGGGAGGGAGCAGCTAGGGCCCAGGGATAGAGAAAGAACAAAGTTAATCTTTCCCCCTTTTGGGTATTTGATCAATAATACGCAGCCTTTCTTACCTCGTTTTTATTTGACAGTGTTTATACTTCGTGGTACCCGTTGGCATGGCACGCCTGTACTATATAGATTAACATTTTGTTTCAATTTTGTTTCTTGTCGCACCCCTCCCCTAGTTTCCTACGCTATGTGCTGCTTGTTGTGTTCATCTTTAATACCATGCTTTGGACCATAACGAGCCCCGCCAACTTATTCCAAAATCGACCACACTACGTGTGCGGCAAGCAGCACAGGGATTACTTCTCTCCCCCTTGCCAAGGATTTCATATGCTCACGGGCTCGGGTTGTCATAGTGAGCCCTCTTCACCTTTACCTAGTGAGCCTGCCCTTTTTCCCACAGTGCTGCTGGAGGCTGACGCTATCGGAGTGTGACAACAGCACACCTATTCATAGCTCTCAACCTTTTTTGACAGCAAAGCGGGTGAAAACTAGGGTGACCGATTTAAAAAAAAGAAAATCCAGATAGGCCATAAACATAAAAGTAGGACTGCCGTAAAAACGAGTGCCGGGGAGGGGAAGGGGGAGGTAATGGGGGCGTGAAAAGCATTTCACTTGCTTTTCACGCCCGCCATTAGTGGAGGAAGAGTCGCGCCGAGACCCGATTAGGGGATTTCGAAATCGGGTCCCTGCAAAAATTAGTCCATGGCTCCAAGGTGGGTGAAACAGATGACCTGGCGGGTGGGTGGGTGTCTGGATGCTTTTGGCGGGTGACACCCGCCAAAAGCAGGTGAGTTGAGAGCTGCGCACCAAGACTCCAAGAGGCAGATTTCTCAGAGCTCGCCACCGTAGTAACACCCAGTGCTTTAGATGGGCCGGGGTTAGCCGGGGCCGAGCCCAAGCAGTCTCCAGAAAGGGGTCCCAATCCAAGGCCCTGCTAGGGCCCTCCCCTGACTAGGCCCAAGCACGCCGACACTTGAGGCAGCTCGTGTAGTGGCTGCATGGTTACACAAGCTGCCTGCAGGTGTCAGCACTTTGGATTTCTAAAACCCTACTACTGACACCTGCAAACAGCAGATGTAACCTTGCAGTGTACTCTGAAACAGGAAGAGAGCTGGACTGCCCTGCTCTTCCTTTTTTTGAGTAAATAGTCATCACCCAGAATGAACCCCATTGGCTTCATGCCGGGCGCTGACTATTTACCCAGAAACCCTCCTCCTCCTTCATAGTACAGAGCCATTGGCAGCAGGCAGTCATTAATTCAAGGAGCCAGTGGTTAAAGTGTTGCACCACACGGCTCCTTGAATGAAATAACCGCCTGTGAGCTGGGCCCACTGGTGTCACACCTTTGTGCGCCCAGCCCTTGGATTGTTCAAAAGGAGGGTCTGGGCGCATCAAAGCTAATAATTCCAGTGCACCCCAGCTCTACTTCTTTTAGATGAGAGGCGGAGGGAGGGGCTCTTGATAGGGGCGTGGCATAAGTACACCACACGTAGACCACAGCCCCTGACGAGAGCCCCCCTCTATTTCTAATCCCACATAAAGCACTGGTAACACCCCCACCCATATCCCACTCCTCATGCCCCACTCATGCCCCACGCCTCCACCGCAGTCTCTCGGAGCTCCAGACTCACCTCTAACACCCTCGCCCACGGAGCAAATAGAAATATATTCGCAGCGGCACCTGCTGAAATCAAGCAAATGCCTGAGGCCCTCAGCTCAGCCTCAGAGGAGGGGTATTTAGCATGTGACCATAGGGGTGGGAGAACAGCGGGCCCTGCACGTGAAGCAGGATTGAGGGACATATGATCATGGTGAGTGTGCAAGTACCTGTGGATGGGCAGAGACAGGAGGGGGGAACCAGGCAAGTGCCTCAAATGCACAGCAGCATAATGTTGGATAGGGGCAGGCATGTCTGGCCCCGGGGGAGAGGGCTGCCTTTGATGTCATCCATGGTGTAGGTCACAAAATGCGGGGCCACAGGAAGGACCATGGCTGGCACGAGAGCGCGAGGATGCCATTGCCAAATAAGGGAAAGCAGACCTGGCACAAGAGGAGAAACCTGCGGGCAGTCAGTCCTCTGCTGCCAGCTGCATTGATAGGTTTTTCAAGCTGCAGGCCCTAGTAACACCCCTACCAATAATCTGTCCCGCTCCGACCTCCACGCAGCCTCTCCGAGCCCCCTCCAGGCCCGCCCACCGTGAAGCAATCTATTCAAACCTGAAATCATTATACCTGAATGAGCAGTGTGATAGTGAGCACCTTGCTCGCCTTTCCAGTCACCCCCACTTACCCGCCATTCGTTATCGCCGGAGGGTCGGAGGCGCACCCGGACTCAGAAGGGTCAGCAACCAGTTGGTCGCCCGCAGCACAGCCTGCACCTGCGCAATGTGTGCATCATGTGTTGCAAGCACACCAGTCAGTCAGGACTGCAGCAGACAGTGTGGGGCTGCAGGGCACGTGTGGTTCCCTGGCGGTGCCCAGGGGTGGACGGGCCTATAGAAACTCTGGAGATTTCCCAGAAGGCCACTGCACTGTGGACCTCTTTTGTGTGGTAACCTGTTTTATTTCCATAGGAAAAGGTTTGGGCTTGCTGAAAATGTGTAATATGGGGCCACTTTGAAAATTATTTCCAGGACCTTTTTTAGTTCCCAGTCCACCCCTGTTGGTGCCTATCAAAAAGGTACAGGTGTACCCACGAGCTGGCCCTGGGCCTGGTTGTTGCACCCACGCAGAAAAGAAAGGCAGCAGGCAGCAGCCAGTGTGATGCAAACCACCCAGGCTGGCCTGGGTGTTCATGATTTTTGTATCCTTCCACCAAGACCCCAAAGAGGCCCTAAGCCCCAAGGCCTACCAGGGACAGTCCTGGTGTCCCGTTGGCCCAGTCCAGTACTTGGTAGGGGGCAAGAACCACCTAGTAGAAGCCATTCGCTAAGAATGTCCCATCTGTGTGTCCAAACCAGGTTGAAAGTTCATTGGTTGCTTACAAGGAAGATTGCGGTTATAAGGAGAGCCTGAAGAACAAAGACTCATTCTTGATTTTGCCACTGCAAGCATCTCTATTGATGGGTGTACTTGTAAACTCACAAATCTCTGAAACAACAATATGATGGACACTCAGTCCCTAAGTAACAAAGCCTTATTTTGGCCCTATCATTTATATTTGACTTTTGAAAACTTATGGCTGTCCCCAAAACCTAAGGTCTGGTAGGAAGACTGGGCTGTACTCACATCCCGTAATCATGGTTTAGCAGCAAAAACACCACAATTGTTGCCTTGGTTTTCTACCAACATACCCAATGCCCGACCATTTTGTCTTCAGTTTATCCAAGCAAGAAATAACTGCATTCGGGGCCATGGCCTGGTGGGAAAATGCTAGAACCCAGGTAGATTTGCTATCTCTAAAGGCAGGACTGGACTCCAGGGGTGGGTGCACCTTGGTGCCAGATCACCCTGGGATCCTATGTGTGAATAGATTAAGGTCCTGATTCATCGAACTTTTTAGCGGGCTGAAAAGTGACTTTGCACACTTTTCAGCAGGCAAAACTCCTTTTATCGATTCATGGATCAGAAATGCGTGTATTTTCGTGGCTTTGCACGGGTTCGTCACGTCTTTACATGCAGTCTACACACCATGCAAAGTGTGGGATGGGTCTACGCAACAAAAGAAATAGGTTGCTGAACATGCATATTCCCCATAATCCCGGCCAAATGTTGAAGAACAGGGAATAACATTGGTGTGTTGAGGGACAGACCATGAAATGAAATCACCCGCCATTCCAAGCACAAACATAACCAAATTCAAGGATTACAACGTGGAACTTCACTTTGGAAAAAGCCCTACATTTCATAGCCACAGGATACTTTCAGTGCACCACTGCCATTGTAGAGGGCTTATCTCTGGCCATGCAATCCCAGCATCCACACCAGATATTGGTCTCCATCACAACACATGCATGCATGGGTAGGCACATATACAGGTCATGCACACTGCAGGAAAGACAGAGAGTTTGACAGGAATACTATGCTGTAGCAAACTTTCTACATGTAGTTGGAGCCAATGATTGCATGCATGTTGCTCTACAGTCCCCCCGATTGACGGGGTGTATTTACTGCAACCAGAAACATTGGGATTCCATCAATGTACAGGTCATCAGTGTTGCAAAAGGAGTCATCATGCAAGTCAATGCCAATTTTCCTGGAAGCACACATGACAGCTTCATCTACCATTGGTCACCACTTTACCGGGCCCTGACATCGGGAACTTTGGCAACAGCTGGCTCCTCGTTGAGTATCAACTGTTATGCACAGGCATGCAGTCAGGTGACACACTGAACAACTGACCATGACAATCAATGCGAATAACAACCATCTACACATTTGCATGGACATTGCCTACCCGCTCTTACCATTCCTGCTCATGCCATTCAGGAATCCTGCCACACAAGCCAAGGAAAGGTACAATGCAGCACATATAGCCACTAGGAGCATAGTGGAGCACAAATTTGGGGTACACAAGTCATGTTTCCACTAGCTTACCACTCTAGCATTGTTGCTATATGCCTCACCAGTAGTATACAAAATCATTGTGGCAGCTTGGTTCATACACAATGTTGCCACACAGTGTGACATAGCAATAGAGATACAGGAGGGACATCAGCCACAGGAACCAGGGAGAGGGTGCATGCAATCAGCTTGTGCAATTGTACTTAACATGAATACCAGCCCCTGCAGAGCACACACAGTAAAGGCACATCCTTTGTGCCATCCGATGATGAATTGGGGACAATCCACCGGACCCATAACAAAACATTTATAATGTGTGCCTGGGAGAGGCAAAATGTGTCTTTCCATAGTCATAAAATCAACTGCACCAACTACTGACACAGTCATGGCAAGCTGAAACAACAATGCTGTTGGGGACGGACCCCCAGGTATGCCAGAGGAACAGTGGAAGTCTGCAAACTTGAAGTGTCCAACTCCCTCCTTCCCAGATACACAGAGGACTCAGTCAACAGCAAATTCAAACTGTTGTTTATTACAGGCAAAACCAACAGGGATCAGCACAGGAACAGAGAAAATCCATGCATATCTCACTCTTCCTCAGCTTGCAGCCCGGTTTTAATGTGATATGTCGTCAGCATGACATCACAGCCTGGGCCCTTCTCCAGAAAACCTATCGAGCCACACATTTGGGTATTGAGTATTATACCACCTATAGTGGACTATATAGATTTTAGTCTACTGGCTCTCGCATGTCAGGTGGCTGACCTGGTCCATCCCCAAGTTACGATCCATAACAGTGTTGCGGTGTGGTGGGCTTACCATTAGTTCTTGCCCATTGCTATCCACACCTAGGGTACTAAACTGTGATTTTCTAGAGCTGATATTTCCCAGGCCTGGGATCTGCAAGAGTTCTCAGCTCACTGTGTACCGTTTCAAGGTAACAAGAATGACTATGTGTCTGCA
The DNA here is from genome assembly GCF_040938575.1 of Ambystoma mexicanum. NCBI lineage: Eukaryota > Metazoa > Chordata > Amphibia > Caudata > Ambystomatidae > Ambystoma > Ambystoma mexicanum. The sequence goes on along the minus strand of NC_090932.1, from coordinate 284,909,597 downwards.
TTGTAACTTGTGTACACCACCTTAGCTCATTAGAGTGCTCTCCTAACCAACGCAACTCTTGGTACACATTGTTGCATATGCATGTCTGGTAGCTTGAGAACAGCTCTCCTCTCCCACCGTCCATTGTCTGCTTTGGCCGGGTCACATGTTCAGCCACCGTGAATTTGAGCTGTGCAGCTCTGAATTAGAAGGATTTAATTGTAATTTCTGCAGCTAGTCCCTTTGTTGTCTGAGGATCTTTTGGCCTTGACTGTGGGTCCTGTCTCACATGTCTTGCTCTTTGCTCAGGTTGAAGCAGCTCATTTCGTCTCTTGCTCTGAGGCTTGAGGCCTGCTGTAATTTTTCTAAATCTTTTAATGCAGATTCTACAGTCTCCATACTATACTACATTTCCATAGGTTAGTGACATGTGGCTGTGTCAGGTCCTGAAGGTGCGCCTGCCGTTCCATGGGGTTATTTGTATTTCAGCATCTGCAAGTTGTGCTCAGGATCTCTTGTCTCTTGCCGTTTCCGCTTTGCTGAGTTTGGCTAATGGCAAAAATTAATAAAAGCAATGATAGTGTGTGTATGTATCCATCCACTAACTATAGAACTGTACGCTTGTGTTCTTCGTGTATTCAAGTGTGTGTCCTGAAGTGCAGATAGCATGTGTGCTTCGTGGCAAATGCTGCTATGTCGTGGTGTCTCTAACGACAACAGCAACATGGCTTGTTGGTGCTTACTCCAGACTGTTAATAGAGGTGTACTTGATCACGGCCTGCAGTACTTCATTCACGCTGGGGTAAATCTGTACTGCTCCTGGTCTGTAGGGCTTGTTGAGCGGGTGTGGTTGGTTGAGGGGATACCTCTCCACATATTTGTCAATCATGTGACCACTGGGAATCAGTCCAAAATAGAATGGGTGCTTGCAGTATTTCCTGGCCTTCTTCCTTGTAATGAATTTTCTAGAAGGGGAAATGGCAGGTAGGCTTCCCCATCCCGCTTCAAAGCAAACAACACAATCAACAAAAACCCTTACCACTTTCACATGCTCCACAACAAATAGTGTGCATGGAGACCGCCACCAAGACACAGGAGAACAAGCAATGAGGCACAGTGCTAAAGGCAACCAGTAACAAATACATATGAGCACTGTCATGGTCACTCTATGGGCCTCATTACAAGACCAGCGGTAACCCAGCCGGTGCTGCCGCCGGGTTGCCGCCAGACTTGCAATATTTTCCAGCACAATGCTTGCCTTAAAACACTGGGGGATTATGACCCCGGTGTTCCTGGAAGTCAGACGCCGGAAAATCACTAATCCCCTATTTGAGTCCCATTCGAGTGAACCTATCAGTAACCGACTGCTGATCACCGCCATTAACCCAGTAATGGTAAGCACAAACTGCATTTGCTAACATTTGATCACCAGAACTTCTCATTTCTTTCTATCTGATTTGTGCAATATTACCGCCTGTTCACTTGGCGCATTCTGTTTTAACTGAATCTTGACATAATACCTACCCACGGCATGCTCGTTCAGACAATTTTTTCTTAGCATTGGCATCGCTTGATTCATACCTGTACCTTGATGCCCCCTGCGGCCTGCCCGATGTACAACTCCTTTCTACTCAGTGACTGTGTATGTAGCCAATTGTGTCCAACATGTCTTAATCGCGCATGTACCTTTGCGTTGCCTCCTCGTGGTTTGTTCCCGCCGCACAGCTATTCACTATTCTAATGTTCAAGTGTCCGTATAAGCAAACCACTGACATCTGCATTACCTGTGGCATCTGTACTCATCCCTTTACTGTGGTATACCGCCTCACAGTTAAAGGATAGTTCCGGGACTTTTTTTTTATTGTCCCTACGGTTTGACCATGTGTTTTTAAGCATAAATCGGTAGATCGTAGAAAACTTTCCTATGGACCTTACCCGACTTTTCGTCCATTAACGCACTCGAAATCAACCGCCATTTTCTGATAATCCTATCATTTCCCCCCATCGCCCTGGCTCACCTGCTTTTGCGGCACTAAATCAAATCCCCCGCCCCTGAAACAGACTTTATCAAAACATTCATATTCCCCGCCTCTATCCGTGACGTGACAGTGCTGCGTAGGCAAACGCACCCAGGCGTCTTCTACGCGACTACACACAGAACCCGGAAACCAACACAGATCAGCTCACAACTCAGCGCGCCACATTTGGGAATATGAAACTGTACTTTTAAATCAAACCGCAAGATTGTAAATTTGGTAAAGTACATTTATTTGACATCAAATGTTTAGAGAATATTCAGCGATTTGCATTTTTATTTGCTCACGTTCCAAAAAGTTCGTTTTGAGGCACGCGATGTTCCTTTGCTGTACACAGGGTCTTAGATCATCTCACAATACAGCGCCACAATTCGGAATATGAAACTGTGGTTTAAAAGCAAACGGCAAGATTGTCCATTTGGCAAAGTACATTTATTGGACATCAAATGTTTAGAGAATATTCTGCGATTTGCATTTTTCTTTGCTCTCGATCCAAAATAGTTCGTCTTGAGGCAAGCGATGTTCGTGTGCAGTACACAGGGTGTTGGTTTACGATAAAATAAGCTCTTCGGTCGCACTGATAATCGCATGGCTGTCCCAACAACGAGGCACTAGGCCACCACAACGGACTGTATGTTGCATCTAGCCGTTAGTACCGCGTAAGGGCATACTTGTACTTGGCGATCGTCCCATAAAATGGTCAGGGTGCTAACGTTGTTCACGCGGAGAAGCAAATGGCGGTTAAAAAAGCCATCCGCCGGTGTCTGGTACTCGTGACACATACAATAATGAAGGATGTACCTGTTTTAAAAACATAAAAAATGAAATTAGTCTCACCATCAGATCTTTATTAAAATTATTCATTTTATATATTAGGTCGGGAAATTATTTCATAGCTAGGACAGTGCAACTGGGTATTATACGTCAAGGGGGGGCTGTAGGATACTGAGACAGTCCCCCAGTGCAGAGGTTGACAGGGAGGCAGTGCAGGTGGAGAGTGGAAGGGCACAGGACCGAGGTCGCAGACAGTGGACCAGTTGTAGCAGGGGAGAGGGAGAGAGAAAGCAGAAGCAAAGAGGAAGGTTTTGAGGTGCTTCCGTAAAAGGAGATGGTTCTCCTCAAGTGCGTGGTACAAAACAATATGCCACATAGAACGAACAAGTACAACTTAACCCGTCTTTAAAGCTACTGTATAGTAATTAAATTGCGGTATAAACTCATCTAAAGAGTTACTTACATTATGTTTGCATTTTCCATTGTGTCTGTGCGTAGGGGAGCCCCGAAATACCACTCCTTCTATGCCGACGTTATTTCTTCTAATGAACGAACATTAAATGGCTTTCGTTTCTGAAATTATATTCATTATCGTTTACGTTATTGCACCACACCCCCAAAAAGAAGTCTTTCGGGGTGGTCCCGGCCTGTCAAGGTCAAATAACAATAGAACCTTATACTGAGTCGTGGGCCATTCCGGCACCCGAGCAAAAAATCAAAGCAGCTGACCTTCACTTTGAACAAGCACACATTCCTAGTTAGCTACATTCAGTGTAAGGCCATCTCACAGGACTTGAAATTTACACTCCATCTTTGCATTTTGTGTGCGTGTATTTGCAGCCCCAGAGAACCATAAATACGGAGACATTCTATATATTTTGAAAAATGATTTATATTACTGTTTGGTTTAATTCAATGCGCAAATGAACAAGGTTGGAGAGACACATTGCATGTACACTGAGCAATCACTTTTGTTTACACAATACATAGCTACACATATTCAATGGGCCTGCGACATGAGGAGACTCGAGAGCAAAGTCACAGGTGACACCCGGGTGGTTCGCACTACTGCACGGTGAAGGGAGGGGCAACGGTGGAGAGACACATTGCATGTACACTGAGCAATCACTTTTATTTACACATTACATAGATACACATATTCAATGGGCCTGCAACATGAGGAGACTCGAGAGAACAGACAATCAAATTACAATCATTTAAACCGCGATGTGTATTTCTCAATGAGCTCTGCTTTAGGTGGACATGGAACAGAGGCAATGTTGGGTGGCAATGCAGTTGTCCCGTGCACAGGTTCGTTCACAACTCCATGTATGTGCCTATCTAGGACATCAACACTAAGTCTCTCAATAAAGTCATATTGCATATCCTCAAACACTGGTTTGATAACCCATTGTTTACTTCTTTTTGTGAAGGCCTTATTGTAGCGAAGCGTCCCTAAAGTTCCGGTCGTCCGACTTTGTTGACGGCCAACATTATGGTTATGTGCCAAGACCGCTAGAAGAGTCCGATTTATCATGCCCTCCATGCCAAAATGCAATCGTTTTGGCCTGTACTTTAGGCACATATTGTGGAACACCTCCAAATCTCCTGTGTGGCAGAATTCCGTGAGTCCCCTCAAATCTCTTGTTATAGTTTTATCAAATACAATCTTTTCAATGGCTTTGTGAGTGGGTGATGAAGGAATCAACCACTTCTTCTTCCGTGCCTCCTCTGTGGACAAATGGCCATGTTCACAATTGTGGAAATGTTGGTTTGTGGTCCAGCGGTGAACGTTGCTACAGTGTAACATTACTGACCGCCATTTTTCCAGTAGAATTTCCAACGACCCTCCACATGTTTTTGAGCTCCACCAAAGATGGTTGCTGATTGACTTGGACCACTGTGAAATACCTTGCATATCTTTTTTTTTACCCACAGCCGACATTTTTTTATTGATTGTTTTTGCAAGATGCCAAACGTCAAATTGGTGATTTATATTTTTGTACTCTTCTCTCATTGTCTTGGCAATTGAAACGTGTCTGTCCGTGGCTATCAGGTCGATCACCATTCCCCGCGATTGTAGTTCTTGCAATGATGCTACAAAGCCAACTTTCTCCATGGCCACTGAGGATGTACTTTGTGACACCTGCACGACCACCGAACTCACAATGTTCTTACTTTCCATGTCCTGAAAGTGGTAGGTGCAGTACTTGGCTGAAAATCCTGGGCTGTCGCACTGTCCATCACCGACTAGCCTGAACCATTTGCCCGCGAATGTACTATCAATAGACATTTTTTCCATTCTCCAAGCTTCGCTAATGGCTGGAAATAGATAATCGGTTTGGTATTTGTAGAACTGAGTTTTCGCAATGAAATGGATTCCCACAAACTGAAAGAAAGACTCTAACTTTTTAAAACTTGAACCACTAAAAAGTGCAGCCGCTGCACAAAGTAGATTGCCTGCTGGCAGTTGCCCCAGCATGGGTTGTGCAGACCATGAGAAAGGATGATATTTTGTTCAGGTGGCATGTATTTTAAGGTTAGTGCCTCGAATTGCACGAGTCACATTAATCAATGGCTCCCCACATACTTCCCCACCAACCGAATGCCCACATTTCATCCGAATAATAATATCAATCAAACAACTATCGAATACAATGAATTTGGCCTCTTTCCTTATACTGTCACTCTGCATCCCAGCTGGTTCGGCCTGTAACGTTGAGGACATGTCACTCACATGAAAGGTAGAATCTCTGATATCGTCTTCCGCTATGTTCAGTGATATTGATGGTGTTTCATTGTCGTCCACTTCATTCTCTTCCATTGCAACATCTGTTCCTTCTCCGGCGATGGGTGAATAAAACAATTTCTTCAACTTTCTCGCGGTCTTAGTTTTTGCGGGTGTGGATTCTGTGAATTGATCTCCGACTGCATCCGAACTACCAGGAGGACATTCACTATCAATGGCTGGATGTGGTATAGCTCTGTTGTCAATCACTTCATATTCTTCCCATTGGCACGATGCATCTCCAGTCTCAAGTCCCTGCCAAAAGGTTTGACAAGCAACATCTCTCGTTCGCTTCACTGTCTGTGTAGATCTAGTTCGTACACCCACTCGCAACTAGAGGACAGATTGGAAAAGGGATGTTCAGTTTAAACACAACTTACAGTATTGAACTATTAACAGTGAAAAACAACATAATATAGTGACCAGGACACTAACCTTCTTTTGCTTTCTTTTCTTTGAAACTTTCTTGCCTCGAACTTCAACATCGGGACGCTGTTGCTCCGACTCGTGTGTGCATGTCTCCACTTCCTCTTGTGCTGCAACGACTATATTTTCATGATAAGCACATCCATCACGCACTGACGCTCCATCGACTCCCTGAAACATAGAACTTTCATTAGTATGTATAATAATATTGAAAACACAAAATGTACTTGGGGACCAATACCCACGTACATCTCAATAGCAAAACACGAATGAACACTTTGTGTAGAACATTCAAACGACAATTATTCACGCATTGTTGACCTAGTTAGATGGAACTGTCAAGATCCATACCTCGGGCTCCTCATAGACTTCCATTGATGATATTATTGAAGATGATGCTTCAGTAACTCCCTGAAACACAGTAATTGCATTAGTATGGTTTTCTATTTTGTTAAAAAGAACATACACTTTGTGCAGGCGTCAACGGCTCATCTAAATAGACCTGCAGAAATGATCAGTTGTCTAAAATAAATAATGGATATCTAAATATGATTCGATTTGCTCGATCGTTGGAAGTGTCACCACCCAGATATCTGCATCAACTACTAGGGGTGATGTTCTTGTAGAAGAAGCTCCGTCATCTCCCTGAAACATAGTACTTGCGTTAATAAAGAAGGAAGTATAGCGGATGTAATCACGTCATATGATTTCGCTTGATCAAACTGTCAGTATCCATACCTCGAAATGCATAAGAACATCAAGGGACGATGTAACTGCGGTGCACACTTCTGCAAGCTGTTGCGCCGACCCGTAACTGCATTCTCCCCCTTTTTCTTGGACTAATGCTCCATCGACTCCCTGAAACATAGGACTTTCATTAGTAATGAACACAATATTGAAAAAAGAAGACACACAGGAGGGCGACGACAGAAGGACATATCAATGGCTAAAAACGAAAGAAACATTGTGTGTAACAATCACGCTACAAGAATGCAAGATCTGATGATCTCCATCGATGGAACTGTCCGGAAACGTACCTCGAGCATCTGAGTGACATCAACGGTTGTCGTCAATACGTTGGACTCCTCAGCATCTCCCTGAAAGACAGTACTTGCATTATTTTGGATAACAATAATTATAACTGAAAACAAAGACTAGAGGACGAGTACAAGGGTGTACCATTAGGTAAAATAATCACACGATAAATTAAAACTATTGATTTACATGCCTAAAACAAGTCAGTGGCAGAATAGCTAAGTAAGATTACCCGATAGGCGCTTGAAGTGGCTGATGACTGCAATAACGACACGGATGGAGAATCTTCCACCTTCATATTGAGTGGATACATAAATGGGGAAATTATTGTTAGCTAATGCTACACACTACCGCAAGGCCGAGAGATAAATACGTAAACTTGACTCACCAGTAGAGGGATGTGGACAAATAGAGTGGGAATAGCGGTTGAGAGCAATTTTCGCCTCGCTCGCGGTGTGTTCTTCTTTATTAGCAATGATGTGGAGTACATGTCTGAGCTAAAGTGCCTGCTGCAGATGCGGTATCAATCACCCCTCTTGTCCGCAAAGACTTCTAGGACTCTACTTTCAAGCTCAGACGGTGGATATCCGCAATATCGGACCCATTCTCTTATCTGATCTATTGTCTTAGGGAAAACATGCATTATAGTACCTTCAGATTTGTTATGGGTCTTCGAAGGGCAACCGCCAATGGAACAGGCAGGCATTGTGGAAAGTTCTGAAAAGTAAAGATCAACAATTCTCTATGAATACCAATGTGTTAAAAAATTAAATGACACATAAAAGGTTCAATGCAAGGTTCGTTTTGGTTCTTGGAACTATACACGTTATTCACATGTGGATAAGTATTTGAATAACTTTAAAAAAATAGAAAGATAATTTGACTAAACTCAGAATATGTGACTAGTTCCTTGCATGTACTGTCTTGAACGAAAAGAAATTGGACGCAAAATGATTATGGTACATGGCCTTACCTTGACGAACAAACAGTAAGATGCAGGGATCAGAGTAGTTTCTTGTCGTAGAACAGGGAGCAGTTCACAGGTTGCAAACTGACGAGTTTCCTCGAAGTGGTCACGGAAGTTCACAGAGACGAAGAGCAGATAACCAGCACCTTCGCGGGTTGACTAGCAAAGCGCAAAGAAGTTCTCATTAGAATATGAAGTGGGTTATAAAGAATTCGAAACAGGGGTGTGTTTGTGAATGAATGACGTGTATATGTCGTGGCATTATGCGGTTTGCAGGGGGCCGTCCAGCGTGAGGGGGGATGCTTGGCAGGAGACACGGGGTCTGGAGGTAGACATGGGAACAACAACCCATGCTCTATAGACCACTTTGAAGTGTACATGGTCTTTGGCACCTCTTGGCCTTTATCGCTCCCTGACAGCTCCACTTGCCAGCACAAGTACCCCGGTGCGAACTGCCTTTGATAGGGCGGGGGGGGGGTGGATTGGGGCGGTGGTCGTGCAGACAAGACACAGGAAGACTCATGAATGGAGACACACTTATGTGGATTGCAGGGGGCCGTCCAGCGTGAGGGGGATGCTTGGCAGGAGACACGGGGTCTGGAGGTAGACATGGGAACAAAAACCCATGCTCTATAGACCACTTTGAAGTGTACATGGTCTTTGGCACCTCTTGGCCTTTATCGCTCCCTGACAGCTCCACTTGCCAGCACAAGTACCCCGGTGCGAACTGCCTTTGATAGGGTGGGGGGGGTGGATTGGGGCGGTGGTCGTACAGACAAGACTCGTTTGCCGCAGGGCCTCACCAAGGAGAGGCCATCTAACTGCATGTAAGAGGCAGGCTGCAGGATCTAGTACATGGAAGGCAGGGGTGTGAGTTTATAAATACCTCACCTTCCCAGGAGAATATATGGGTGCAGTTCACCCTGGAGACGCTGGATGCCTAGGCAGTTAGTCAGCAGCAGGCTGGCCTGTGGTGGCAAGGCGGCACGGGCCAGAGGGGGTCATCTCTGTACCCGGTGCCCAGAAGGATGATTTATTATGATCAACCATATGGATTATTTACCTATAACCATGTTTTGTATCAATAAAATCCAACGGCCTTCCTTTTATTGCCAACGCTTGAACAAAGTGGTGTGGTAAGTATTTTTGGGGGAGGAGGCAAGGCCGGGAGGCTTGATGCCAACCCGCAAAATAACATATGTATGTCTGCTGCATATGGGTTCAACGGTTATGTGGATTGAAGGTGGGCGGCCAGCGTGAGGGAGGATGCTGGCCGGAGACATGTGGTGTGACAAGACAAGGCACAGGAAGACTATTCAATGGAGACACACTAGATTCATTTAAAAAATCAAAACAACCATTGTTAAAATATATGTTGGGTTTTATTTTAGATCTTAATTTCAATTGAACATAAATAATAAACATTACACATTGTAAAGTTCTGGTTGCAGCACATCCATGGAAAATCTGCGGTATTGTCCACTGTCGCTGGGGAAATGTTGTCTAATGGCAAGTACCGCACAGGCAGGTATTACTCTCCGAACGCGGTGTCCGAGCCTCCCGTGAAGCCACCAAGTGAAGCAACGATAGGCCACCAGCCTGTACCACCTGTGAAAATGAAAGATGCAAACTGTATTAAAATGACAAAACTTTCTTATCACTGTCGATTCAGGTAAAAAATGTTATTCTGCTTTGAAAAAAATTCTATCTAGAAAATGCACAATATGGAACCAATTTACATGCATTCGAATGATATGTAGATGTAATTTTATATGTGGGAGACGACCATGAAATAGTAGTGGCCTCACTGACATCACAACCAGAGTATACTTACTCGTTACTCGGATTACGCGGACGAACAGTGCCGTGAAGTTCGTGCATAAGCACCATCATCATCCTCAACACGGTCCGTGAGATGCAGGCTTCCCTGAACTCTGGCAGCTTGGTGATGCATTGCAGACTTGGCTCGCCTTCCGAAATGTAGGCCAAGCACCCGGAATTTTCACGGCAGCAGTAGTTCTCCTCCTCAGTTGGCATTAACTCGCACCGATTGCACGTGCACCAGGTGGAGACGCCGTCCATGCGACATGGTCCAGGCTCTTCATCTGTTGACTGGTCCTCCCAACTGCCGTCCGAATCCCCATCGTTTTCGCGTGCTTGCCTTTCAAGTAGTTCTTTCTCGGTGTACTCGGGCTCGTACATATACAGCATTATTGTAGCCATTGTGTGGTAAAGAAAGTAAAATAATTTACAGAGATGGTACAGGTGTTCACAAGGCCTAGAAGCGGTGAAGGTAGCTGACCAGAGCACAGAAACGAGTCACAGAATACTCAAAGTAACACAGAGAGAGGAATGGAATCGAAAATCTGCTGCTGTGTGTTGTGAAACGGTGTGTTTATACTTATAGAGGAAAGAGGCGTCCTGCCATTTCCATGGCGACACTTCATTAGCTGAGGCGCAGCGATTGTTGACACGAAACGTGCTTTGGTGTTGGGAAATGGGCGGTACGCGTCTGCTGATGTCAGGCTCAGGGGTGGGGGATTTGATTTAGTGCCGCAAAAGCAGGTGAGCCAGGGCGATGGGGGGAAATGATAGGATTATCAGAAAATGGCGGCTGATTTCGAGTGCGTTAATGGACGAAAAGTCGGGTAAGGTCCATAGGAAAGTTTTCTACGATCTACCGATTTATGCTTAAAAACACATGGCCGAACCGTAGGGACAATAAAGAAAAAGTCCCGGAACTATCCTTTAATCTTCTGTACTATTGTTTACTGTAATTATGTTTGATAGCCTCCCGCATTCCTAGCATCACCCATCTATTTATGTGCCCTCTTTCTCACTTCCTGCCAACCTAGTCCAGTGATCACTATTGCATTGTGTTCCCTCTAACCCTCAACTGCGTCCTCTTCAGCAGCTTCACTTATACACTGCCTCATCAACCAATCTACCTGCAGTTACCTTGAGTTGCTCCCCCGCATCCCACTGACAGTCATAACTCCTGTGGAACACGAGAGTCAATACTCATCGTTAGGCTTTCCTGGCCATAGAGATTCCACCTACCCGCCTATACCTCCACCTAGACCGGCATCACATGTCCATTGACCCTCCTCTAATGGACTACAGCCTGTGCTACCAATCTATTTGCACCAATGTCTACCCTATCGAGAGTAACTCTGACCATGGCTTCTCTCTTACCTCTACTTAACACCATAGAATGTACTATGTTCCTACCTCTCTTCCAGTCTCACACACCATTGGCCCACCCAAACTCAGCATCATCTGACAGCACCCAGCCAACCTTTCTCCTGCCGAATGGATCTATCTTTTTGCTTCCCCACCCACACCTATATTACCATGTCCAATAAACCATAGAAATGCTAGACTGGGCTCGCATCTCTACCGCAGTAAAATGTTAACTACTCCCCCTGGGCCATCTACCACAAGTACTCATATTAGCACATCGACTACTAATCTTCCCACTGAGTCTAAACACACCAACAAATACACCTGCACACTTGCAACCAAACTCTTAATACCTGCAGCTCTAGATATAGACGCACCAACCATCAAAGGTGCTCTCATTAATGCTTGATCACTGTTGGCTCACGCCCTCGATATCTCCGACCTCATCTCCACTAATCAACTAGACTTTTTGGCGATAACTGAAACCTGGTTATACCCTGCTGCAGGACCAGCTCTATCCCTAGCTCTCCCAGATAACTATACCATCATCACAGCAGACAGAGTGACCGGCAAAGGCAGGGGAGTAGCTGTCATAGCCAAAACTCACCTGGGCTTCAGAGAATTCGCAAGTGTATGCTTCCCCTCAGGGGAACTCCTGTCAGTTAAACTCCCCCTGTCAGCTATCCGTACCCTCCTACTACATCTCATTTACCAACCACCGGGCCCAATCTCCTCCTTCGATGAAATCATCACCCTCCTCCTCACTCGAAACAGCAAATCATGCTCTCAAATTGTACTCTTGGGAGACCTCAACTTAGGCCTGCACAACCCAAAAGACTCTAATGCCACTATCATTGAGAATTATATATCACAACTTGGCTTTAAACATTGTATCCACAACCCCACACACAACAAAGGCAGAACTCTGGATTGGCTGGCAGACTTAAATTGCACCACCACAATCCTCAACAATGTGCTGTGTGCCTGGTCATACCACCATTTCATTACCTTTACCTTACAGGACAGTGCCTGCATCAGCGCCAGCCCGTCCATGGCCCTTCAGATCTTATCCAGAAATAATCGCAATATTACCCCATATAACTTAATTCCATTGCTACGGCCTATCATTAACCCATCTAAAAACTTTGACAAGGGTCCATCTATTCTTGTAGATTTGTACGTCCATACTCCACATCAAGCTCTCAATAAAATTGCACCGCTAAAAATAAGAAAGGCTAAACCAACAGTCCACCTAAATAAATGGTTCACCACAAACTTAAAAACCCTCCGTAACACCGAAAATAACTACCAAAACTGCTTGGAGAGAAACACCTTCTATCCTTAACAAGGAGAAGTTCTCCATTGCTGCAATTACAAAGCAGCTATTCTCATTACCAAAAAAGAGACCTACAAAGCCAGAATTCAAAATGCCAAATCAGGAACTAAAGAGCTCTTTACTATTCTGAGGGAATTGGAGAAACCAATCCCACCCACGGAAGCATGCGTTAAAGACACTGCCTGGTGTGCTAACCTCCAAAAGACTTTATCAGACAAAACAGCCTTGCTACAATCCAAAATAGAGACAAAGAAGAAAAGACTTTCTATGACCAGCAACCTAAGCAAAATCCCGGACCCCCAACCCTCTCTTTGTCACTGTTTTCACTTTTCTCCAGTCACCACTGAAGAAGTAGAAGACATCATCTCTGGTCTAAAACCCTCGAGATGCCAGGGAGACATTTGCCCAGCCCCAAATATCAAGGAAGGAGCTAAAGAACTAGCGCCGTTCATCACCTGCTTGATTAACTCCTCTTTCGAAAGCTGCTCAGGCCCTAACAATCTTAAAGAGGCATGGGTCATGCCTCTCCTCAAAAAAACAAATCTAGTTCCAAACACACCTACTAATTTCAGACCCATTACAACGGTCCCATTACTCCTAAAAATACTGGATAGAGTGCCCTATCCCCAAATATAAAAACATTTAGAGGACAACAACCTTTTGGGATTGCTCCATTCTGGTTTCAGACCCAGGCATGGCACTGAAACAGCCCTCCTCGTTTTAAAAATCCAAATGGACGAGGCCAAAGACAAAGGCAACCCATACATCCTTCTACTAATGGACCTCTGAGTGGTGTTTGATCTCGTTGACCATGAGATTCTCACTAAACATCTTACCTCCGCTGCCTCGTTCTCTCTGAATGCCGCCAGCTGCATTCAATCCTTTATATCAAACAGAACAACCCGAGTCTTTGCACCCACAGCTGCTGCCGATCCAGTACCTATCACCTGCGTAGTCCCCCAGGGCTCATGTGTCTCACCCACTCTTTACAATATATTCACAAAGCTTCTCTTTGATCACCTTGACAGCTTGGGTGTCACCTAAATGAACTATGCAGATGACACCCTAGGCATTCACTTTGACTCCTCTCTCTCTTTCTCCCACCATATCTCTCTCACTTCTCAAGGCTGTCACTTCCACCTTTTCAATATTCGCAAAATCCGCCCCTCTCTCACCTTTCATGCTACTAAACTTCTAATCACCTCTCTTATCTTCATTCCCCTCTTCTACTGCCCCTCCTTACTCTTTGGTCTACCTACTTCTCATCTCACCCCCCTCAAGTCTATCTACCACTCTGCTATCCGTACCCTCTGTCTCCTTACCTACCGCAACTCCATCTTAGCTTCCCTCTCCTCCCTTGGCTGGCTTCCATTTCACTCTCAACTTAAATTTCACTTTCTCTGCCTTGTCTTCAAATCTCTCCATGGGCTTGCTCCCCCCACCTCTCCTCCCTCCTCTCTTTCTACACTCCCTCCCGTTCCCTTCGTTCAGCTGGTCACTTTCTTCTCACTGTACCTCCGTCCCGTTTTGCCCCCTACCATTTCCGCCCCTTCCAGCTCCCCTGCACTGGAACTCCCTATCTCTCTCAATCCGTTCTATTCCTACTTTCTCCTAATTTCGCACCTCCCTTAAATCTCTCCTTCTCCACCCCCGCCTTGAATCTCCCTCCCCTTCTTGCTCCCCATCCTTCTTTCTGCTTCCCTTGATTTCCTCCCGCCACTCCCTAAACACCCCACTCTCACCCTTTCCCCTCTCTCCTCCTTCTCCTCCCCACCTCTCCTTCTCCCTCACATTCCCACTGCTCTACTCTCCCTATTCCCTTCAGTTTAATTGCTCTTCATTCTGGTTTGTTGATTGATTCATAACTGTAATTTGCTTCTACCGTTATATTGTTTATGTTGTATGTACCAAGTTGTTCAATTGTGCAGCGCTTTGGTGTAAAGTGCTATATAAACAAATAAATACAAATACACCCAAGTCCTTGTTACTCTCACTGGCTCTTATGACTCTAAAATGCTAATCAATATCTACCTTCACTTCGAGGGATGGATGGCCTCCCATGGCCTTTGTCTAAACAACGATAAGACAGAGCTTCCAAGCTCGCCTAAACAAACTAGACCCACAGTACAAAGCCTTCAACGTCGATGGGGACATCATCAAGGTTGCCAGTGAAGTCAAAACACTTGGCATTTACGTGGACTCTACTCTCTCCCACAAAAGGCAAGTCAATGCCACAGCTTATGCTAATAAATTGATACATTCCTGCAAACCCTACCTATTTACCAATAGCTGCATCAAACTCACCAGGGCTCTGATCCTATCCAAGCAGGACTATTGTAAAACATTATTCTTAGGCTCCTCTGAACAAAATCTGAATAAATTACAAGTCTTACAGAATAACGCTCTCAGATCAGCCTTAAATATCCCTCGATCAAACCACATCTCTGCCATAAGGCGGGATACACATTGGCCTCTAGTGCGAGATAGAATTTTCCTGTGCACGTTAGTAATTACACACAAATGCCTCTCTAAACCAGTGCCAAAATGACAACAATTTCCAGCTGTTACCTGCCACCCCAACAGACCACACATTCTGGATGAGACATTCCCAGGAAGGGGATAGGGATCATAGGGTGCACTGCCAACACCTACAGGGACAACAGATGAACAGAAGCTGTAGGGAGGGGACAATGTACCACTTGCATGTGCTCACAATGTACACACATACTGGTCAGTCACTCACAGCGCTGGATTAGAACAACAAGCAATGGAAAAACAAGTCATGCAATACATTCAGGAGGATAACACATACAGAAAACAACAATGAACAAGTGGCTTGAATGGGGACCACAGGTAAAGGCTGTCAGGGGTCCACACATGAAACCAGTACAAACCTGGATGCCCCAAGTGTGCCAAATCTGCCCTGTGCAGTGCATGGAGACAAATGGCAAGATCTGTGTTTCCAGAGGCAAGGTCAGGAAGGGGAGCAGCTGAGGTCTTGGTGATCTGTGAATGGATGCATGTGTAAGATGTGTAGTTGATTCATCATTGACCCTGCACTTGTGTGTCAGTTTTCATGGGAATTGCAAGAGTGTGTGTGTGTGTATGTGGCTGCTGCTGGTTGACCCATGGTGAATTCACGTTGCTGTAAATGTTGTGTATGCCACACATGCTTTGACACTGTTGACTGATTTCAAGGTTCTTAGCCTGCATTCCCACAGTTTCTGCAGCTGGCCAAGAGGGCGGAAGCAGTACTGTGGAGCGTGGACGCAGGGACTGGACCTCCAGACAAAGACACAAACCCCAGCCACTCTCCTGTGACACCTCCTCTTTGGAGAGCGATGTGGCTGATGGAGTGCCTTGACCATCAGGCGTGACTGCAGGGGGTAAATTGCAGGAGATGAAGGAGGCAGGAGACATCTCAGCAGTTGTGGGACAGGGTGATACCACAAAGGGGCCATCCAGGGGGAAGACACCCTGGAGTCATCCAGGTTGATGGAAGTGGAGGAGGCATTGCAGGCCAGCCCATGGGGGTCAGGTGGGGGCGTCAAGGAGGGTGTTCATGCTGCAACCCTGTCCCAGGGCCATGAGGCTGTGCAAGCCACCATGGGGGTACCTGCACAGAATCCTGTCCCTGGGACTTCTGATGCAGCAGTACCCACCATCCAGGATGCCACCATCCAGACCAGCATCCCGACGCCAGCCAATGTTTCCGTACAGGATCATTTGGTGCCTCTGCTGGCTGGCCTCAAGAGTCAGACCACCGTAATTTATGATGAAGTACAGGCTATTCAATGTCAGCTTGTATTTCATCACAATTTGCTGTGCTGCCTCATGGCCATGCTGGCAAAAGAACTGTTCTCGATTGGGCTCCTTGGGCTGTTCCCTGTTAGTGACCCACTCCTTTACTTCCTCCTCTGTGCATCAGTTGTCCTCTGGGGGGCTTTCCAGGCCATATTCCAGCATGGCCACCTGTGCACCAGTCCCACAACCAGCCATCTGGTTGAGCTTGTGTCCAATCTGTAGCTGGGAGTGGGTCACTGTGCCTACCAATGCACCAACACAGATACAGGCAGTGGATGGTCAGCAGGCAGCTCAGGGCAGTGTAGGTGCCGTACACCCCAAACGACAGTCATCAGGTCAGAGGGCATACCTCCATAGCTTGCACTGTGCATTGCAGTGCCATGAGTAGGCAGAATTTTGCATGAGTTTCCACCCCAAGAAGGCATTTGATACCATTGAGGTAGGAGGACCAAAGGGGGGCCATGCAGGCTTTGTTGACCGTGTTTCGGAGGTGCCGTAGACCGCTGGTGGCAGAGAGGCAGCAGGCCAGGGAGGCAGTAATGATGGTGGCCAGGGCTGATGTGGTGCTGAGGCAAGCAAGGAGGCAGGAGGCTACTTACAGGTCAGCAGAGAAGGAAGAGCAGCAGATGGTGGCCACATTGCAAGCCCTCCAGGCAACAATGGAGTCCCGCCTCAGGTAGGAGTATGTTTCTTTTGACTCAGTCCTGGTAGAGGATTTGTCTGAGATCGAAGAGGACTAGCCAGCTGCCTGTGTAAATACTTCTGTGGGATTTAATTTCATTTTTTGACTTTTATTTATTTTATTTGCCTGGACTATTTTGACATTCCATCCATTTATTTGTTAATATATTTCTATTTTAATTCAGGTTTTGCATCAGTTCATTCCACGCTCTGTGCTGTCTATTTGTCTACACATTACATATTGTACCGTTCCTCCAGTGCATCTGTTCATTGTAGTTCATTTGTATTGTGGCCTCATTGTGTGTGTCATGGTGATGCTGTGATGTCTGCTCGGTGAGGTGTGCATATGTGCCTGACATGTAGGAGTGTGGCCATCAGACAGCATTAGGCTGCACTGGATGATTTTCAGATTCCATTCCGTTTGCAGGGGGACTGTATGTTTGGCATCAGTGTGCTGGTGTTGTTGGAGTGAAGGCTTCCGTTGTGTGGTGGTGTACATATTGGTTTGGTTGTGGTCATGTGTGGATGTCTTATGATGGTATTTGCAGTCTCTCATTGGGGATGGATTGCCACCTGTTCGTTTGTCTTGCCACATATTGCACATGTTTTCATTGTGTGTTGTATCTGGTGTCATCTGTATTGTCTCTGGACATTTGCTACTGGAGGTGGATTTTATTTTTCATTCATTTCATTTCAGGTCCACTGTTGTTCAGGTGTTCCCTTGGCACATGCTTGTAACTGTGTATGTGTCCACACTTCATTCACTGTTGTGTGTATTTGGCACTGTGGTTGCTGAGGTGAGAAGTTGCCTCACTGTGGATGGGTGGCCTGGACACATCACATTTGCATTTGATTGCTGTGTCACTCCTATGTCATGGTAACTCACCCACACACATCTGCAGTCATGCACTACGTGATCTTATGTCATGCACCACCTCTGCCACTGAAATGCAGTTGAGTCCCATGATTGCTGTTTCAGTGTGCAGCAAACATTTCCTGTTGCCCTGAGTCACATACTCTCTGACTGGCTTCCCATCAACCATACACAGGCCAGTCATGTTTTTGTCCATGACAGAGACTTTGAGGGCATCACATTGGCACAAGGGCACTATGCACATATCACTTTGCATTGCATTTCCATGTCACATGTACATGAGGTGCCCACAGTGTAGGTGGTGCGACAATGTGCAGTTCAGTTGAGATGATGAAGATTCTGGTCAAGCAGGGAGTGACACAAGATGCTCCAGTCCTGGATTGAACAACAGTACTCCCAGTTGAGCATGTTGGTGGAGGATATGTGGCAGGTATACTTTATGGTGGAGGCAGACCAGAGCGGTTGAGGTAGGTTGCAGCTCCACATTGGCCTGGTAGGGTAGCCGAGTGCCAGGGGGCTGATTGGTGAAGTGTCAGAGGTGAGGGGGTCTGGTAGGTGGTGTCAGGACTTGAGGGGGCAACCTGGGGATATTTGCAGAGGTCAGGGGTGTGTGTTGAGGGGGGTGTACTGTCAGGGGGCTGACTGGGGTAGTGGCAGTGGCGAGGGGGGCTGGTGGGTGGTGTCAGGACTTTAGAGGGCTGCCTGGGGCAGTGGTGGAGGTGAGAGGGGTGTGGGGGGGTGTACTCTCAGGGGCTGTGTGGGAGTAGTGGCAGAGGTCAGGTGGGTGTGGGGAGGGGGGTGTACTGTCAGGGTGCTGCCTGGGGGCATTGGCAGAGTAATGAGTGTGGTGCTTGGACAGGGGTGTACTGTCAGGGGGTTGACGGGGTAGTGATAGAGGTGAGGGAGCTGGTGGGTCGTGTCAGGACTTGAGGGGGCTGCCTGGGGTAGTGACAGAGGAGAGGAGTGAGTGAGGAGGGGGGTGTACTGTCAGGGGGCTGCCTGGGGGTATTGGCAGAGGAATGAGGGTGGTGATTGGACAGGGGTGTACTGTCAGGGGGCTTATAGGGTAGTGGCAGAGGTGAGGGAGCTGGTGGGTGGTTTTAGGATTTGAGGGGGCTCCTTGGTGTAGTGGCAGGGATTGGTGGTGTGGGTGCTTCTCGTGATGGTGCCAGTGTTTCTACGTCTGGCTGCAGGCGGGCGGTGTTAAACCTGCCAGGTCAGACCTGGCGGGAATGACACCTCCCGCCTGCAAAACTCGAGATCACCCGGTCTGGAAACAACAGTGGCGGTGGGTTTACCGCAACCGTTATTTTCAGACCGGGTGACTCGTAATGAGGCCCAATTTCTTTCCATTTTTCCTGCGCCATGCGGGCAAAACAGAAACAAATGCCCATTTAGCAATAGAGTGATGACAATAAAGTCACCCTAGACATATATTATGCGTGCATATTTAGGGTCAAGAAGAAATGTGGTCGTGGTCACAAATAGCAGACAGTCTCTGAAAGTGACAAGGCCCAAAATGGCAGAGAGTTTGAAAACGATTCAATCACCGCCACAGCATACACAGATACTAGCCTGAGCAGCTCACAGCTTCCGGTGAACAGAATTATGACATTTGAAAACATTTTAGCCAAAGCCTTTCCTTCCTTGATGTTCCTTCCTTTCTTTATATCAGTAGCATGCAAGTCCACACCAGAGTCCCCCACGTTGAATAGCCTGCGAGGATCACACAGCGGAACAAAGGATGCATCCAGATTGTTATAGTCGCGAGGATGTACTTACTCCTTGTGATCAGGTGATTTTTTTTTTCTCCACCATTTTTAGTATGTTGATTTGATCACATACTGATTTTCTGAACTCTAACCTGGAGGGCAGGGCCGGCCTTAGTGGCCGTAGCGCCCTGGGCATCAAAACAAAAATGTGGCGTTGCCCCTCCCCTCAAGTACGCCCCCGGTCATGAGGGGGAAGGGCACCACATTTTTCAATAGGTGTTGATGCTTTGCATCAGCTCCCTATTGTTGTTAAATGTGCTACACTCCCGAAAGTGGAGCGCATTTCATTTCAATAGGACGCCTGCTGCGCATTCTCCCACCACGCCAGCTCGGGGAGACTTTCAAAGACTCCCCTGAGCTGGCGGGGCAGGGGGCTAATGGCAGGGCGCCCCGGGCGGTCGCCCGAGCGGGCCACCCGTAAGGCCGGCCCTGCTGGCGGGTCTCTCTCATTCCACGTTGGCTCTTTTGAAAGCTAATGTTTTCATGGTGTTGCGCAATTGACGTCTGGTGCCAGTGAAGTCTTCATTGGCCACCACAAGAAGCTAGAATCTTGTTTAAAATAATTTGTACCTTACATCAAATGATAGACTTTCACACCAGCAGGTGAATAAACTATAGACCTCAGGAGGTTCTTGGGTCTTCGAAGTGCGGATAGACTCTGAATCGAAGTCCCTAAATTCTGACATTCCTCTTCCTCTAAAAAGGCTTTTTCCAGTGCTGCACTATCCCGCCGGAATGCCCTTCCTTTTAATCTTTGTTTGACTCTTGACGATTCAAAATTTGGGGGGAAAACCCCAAAAGCCTGGTTATGGAATGATGTTTTTAAATATTTTTTTCAACAGTGTTAGTCTGAATGTTATATTGACTCATTTTTAAGGTAGTTGTGTTATGTTGATGTTTACTTGTTTAGTCTTTTTGTTTAGGTGCTTGTTTTTTGTAACGATTCTTGTGGTTATTCATGCTTTATGTGTAGAGCACTGTGATGCACTTGTGCCGGGTTCACTCTTCAACACATGTATTTAAAATAAATACATAAATAAATGGAGTCAGTCTCACTGCCAGGGTAGCACGAGCCAAAAACAGTCTTTAAAAGTGTATCCTATCATGTCTGCTTGCTACTTGCAGTTCATACTCGGCTCCATCAATTTCTTTTTGACCGAGAAGTAAATTGGTGTATGAGAAATAATTTCAGAACTGTGTTTTGTGGGAATATTTCACTTCACCCACTTTCTTAGTTTGGCGGGTAACATTAGCAGAATTTGTTCTCCCACTATAGCTGTTTGTGGAGGGACAGCACAGAACTTCCAGAGCATCGTTTATCATGCTAGTTATCGCACATGTGTATTCATGTGCCCACAAAACTAAATGTGTGGACATTTATCATTCAAGTGAAGAACTTCACAACTTCGTGAAGTTTGCAAAATGTTTGCGGTAAACTTTGCAAAGTGTGAATTGCAGCGTCACAGAACTTTGCAAACCCCTATTTGTGCCCTATAAGAGCTCAAAGCTGTCTCTTGCACATGGTTATTCTTCTACAGATAAATTAGAACACTTTCAGGTTTACCTTTCCACTCCTCCAAATCTATCGTAACAACAGCGAGTCCAGCGCATAACCCTCTGTACACCCATGAAACCTCCATCTTCCTGCAATGGAAATTCAGTGGACATCCATAAGACAGTTTCCCAGCAGGAACTCCAGGATGTTTCACAATATAGTGTGCACCGATCCTCAACCCACACCTTCCACCAAAGCCGTCCATTCTGTTTGTAAGACACCTCCTTTAGCACTATAATTAACCCAAATTAATGTTGAAAAGGAGGCATGTTGGGGGGGGGGCGCTGTTGAGCAACCTGCAAGATGGCTGCCTAGCTCTCTTGCTCCGTGCCCTGTTTGCTCTATATCCGCCTTAATCAGCGGTTCCCTGCTCCATCGGAGGCTGTGACCGTGACCATTAAACAGCTTAAGGTCTCCGCGACACTTTGAGCCGTGTCTGCCTGAAATCCGCGTCTCCGGGACCGAGTTCACCCCGTGTTCGACGCCTGACAACTGAGGCCTTCGGGGCCGCGTTCTCCAGCTGCGGCCCCGACCCCCCTGTGTCTCGTGGGAGACAGCTTTTGGACCTGGGCGGGGTGCCTGGCTCCCTCGCCTTGCTGTGCTGCAGGCTGGTGCGGCGGGTCGGCCCGCCTCCCTGCCTGTCCCGCGTCTGGGCCGGGCCTTCGTGCTCCGCTGGGAGGCGTCCCCTTCTCTGGCCCCCGCTCCTCTTGGGGCTGGGTGCCGGTGGCGGCCAGTGCGGCTCCCCTATCCGCCGGTCCCTGGAGGGACGGTTGCGGCGACTTCGATTCCTGCAGCTGGTGGCGTGATCTCCACCGCGCCGCCGGGCCTCCGGAGCGGGCCCGCCGCAAAGAAGATCCAGATTTCAGAGTGCCTCAGCTGCTCCGCTGTGGCCTGCGAGGCCGCGTATTCGGGGCCCCGCTCTGGACACATACCTTGAGTCTCCGCCCAGCTGCACGGTGGGCCGCCGCTGGTGGCGGCGGACATAACCTTCATCTTCCCACCTGGGCTGGCCTCTGCGCGCCGCTGGAGTGGCGCTTCCTCCCATGGTCGGCGGCCGGATTCTCTCTACAGCTCAGCGGGGGCCGCTGGTGCTCCCCCGCGGCGTGCATCCTGTGCTGATCTCGTCCTCCGGATTCCCTTGTGACGGCCTGGTCTCCTGCTGCTGCCTCGCTGGCCGGCTCCCGCTCCTGGATGGGGGCCTGACATCGCTCCCTCTACCCCCTACATCCCCTGTGGACCTTTTTGCTTCAGGTGAGGAGCTGGCGACTGGGAGTGCGGTGTACCGGTCCATTTTCATGCTGAGGGCCCCAGGGGCTGTGCTCACTCCACCCCACAAGGCATAGGTGCCCCCATATTCACGTTGATTGCCTTGGACTAAGTGTCTTTAACCCCGGCAGGGCTACGCTGCCCCCTTTGGTCCTTGTGGTGCTGTTCCCTTGTTGCGGTGCGGCCTGTGGCACCTGGACTGATCCACGAACTGTTCACCCACACGCCAACACCCCGCGTTTGTTGACCGTCTTCTAACTGCGCTGCTATCTGCTTGACATTACTGTTGCCCATTACTTCCACCAGCACACGCTGCCACCCGGGACCACCTGTTGCCCTGTCCTCCCTTGCACTGGGGTGCCCACACCCTGGAACGCATCTGTCTGGTGTGGATCGCACCCTAGCTCCTTTACAGTGGTCGGTCCTGGTTGGGTCGGCGCATACATTCTACTCGACCTCCCCCCGGGTCTCAGTGTGTCCCCAACATGTCCAATAGGCAGGGCGGGGCTAACAAAGTGGGGGCAATGGACAAATATGCCAAGACATTCCCTAGGCAGGAGCAGGGGGGGGATCCCTCACCTCAGGACGATCCGGTTGCACCCTCTTGTTCCCCTCAGCCAGACCTTACTACATTGATGGAAACTATGGCAAAGAACTTTGCGTCATTCCATGAAAAACTAGATGACATTAATGCTAGCGTAGCCTCGCTGCGCACCAAACTGGATCAGCATGGCGCCAGGCTGGTCGAGGCCGAGACCAGGATAGGGACCAATGAAGACGAGGTCCATGTGCTCCAAAACACGGTCTCAGAACTGGTGCGAGATATGAAGCAGGTCAAGGCGAAGTGCGATGACTTAGAGTCCAGATCCCGCCGGAACAACATCCGTATTGTAGGGGTCCTGGAGTCGGCCCTCAGAGGCAAAATGGAACAAGCTGTTGAAAATCTCCTGAGAGACCTATTGGGTAACCCTCAGCTCTCCCCATTCTTCACGATTAAGCGTGCCCATCGGGCGCTGGCCCCCCACCCCAAGCCGGGTGACTTCCCCAGGCCAATTATTGCTAAGGCTCTCAGCTTCAGGGACAGGGATCACATTCTGTGCTTGGCCCTTGAGAAGGGTGAGCTGAAACTGGAGTCCCAGACTATCCGTATCTTTCCCGATTTCTCCGTCAATGTTCAAATGGAACGCAGGCAGTTCAATGGTGTGAAAAAGCAGCTTAGGGAAAGGAAAGTGGAATATGCCATGCTGTTCCCTGCAAGACTGAAGCTCACCCATCGCAATAAGCTATATTTCTTCACGGTCCTGGATGAGGCGGTTAAATTTATTGAAGCCCACATACCGTTACCTGGTCCGGTGGATATTCAGCTGGAGGAGGGCTGAGATGGCCTGGCGGGACTCTGGTGTCTGCGCCTCCCTCTGCGCCAATGGCTTGTTTGACATGTGCATTTCCTTGCTATTTTGTGAATCATTTATTTTGTATATCCATTACTAGGTTTAACTTGTTGTAACGCCTCCTTGAAACCTAATATGTGATACCGCTGTACGATCTATGGTGTACCGCACCATTCACTTATCTAAGACAGGTTCACGGCAGCAGCGACCCCCGCTGCAATTGCAATGCCGCGTTTGGCTTGTTTTGATCACTTGATGCGCCCCAGTTGGGCGTATTGGCGAGCGTTGCCCTGTTGGGGTTGGCACACACGCACTTGGTCTTCGGGTGGGTTGTTGCACACTGCTGTGTTTTGGGGGGCAGTGAGGGGGGGGGTACAGTTTTGGGATGTTATAACAAAAATGGCAAGGTAGTGGTGACCCTGGGCACGAATCAACGTGCCATTGCATTGATAGCCAACGCAGGTTCAACAGATAATGTTACACACTGCTGGAATGCCCCCTGAGAACCACAGAATGGCTATTAGGTTAATGTCCTGGAACATCAGAGGGCTCAGCAACTTCACGAAGGCCTGCAGGATCACTTCTTATGCCCAGAGGCACGGGGTCGAAATACTCCTCTTGCAAGAAACCCATGCCCTTGCACACCTCTCGTCCTCTCTTGCTCCGACATGGGGTCCCAACAAATATTACACGGTTTACTCCTCTCAGTCCAGGGGTGTCCTCACCTTAATTCACAAGTCCGTGGAGTTTTCTCTTCACACCAGTCACATAGATCAAGAGGGAAGGTACGTAATCCTCCATTGCCTACTTGCCAACACAGAATGCCTTGTGGTTAACACGTATGCCCCGAGCATTGATACACCTGATTTATTTGATCACATCGACGACATACTCCAAAGATATGTTGGGATACCGATTATTTGGGGGGGGACATGAACCTAATACTAGACCCCGAGCTGGACAGATCGGGAGCCATTCCCAGGGTGATGTCCAGAGCCGCCCGCCGCCTCCACGCCCACATGGTCCCTGCTGGTCTGGTTGACGCCTGGAGAGCGCTCCACCCGCTGACTAAAGAGTTTACATTCTACTCTTCGGTGCACGACAGCCATTCCAGGATTGACCTCTTCCTTCTCTCAGCTGGACTCATTGGCAAAACCCTTGATTCGCAGATACTGCCGCGCACCCTCTCTGACCATTCCCCGATCACATTGGATATAGCCCTGCACCCTCCTCTCCCCTATCGCTCCAACTGGCGATTTAAGTCGGCGGCGCTACACGACATTGTCTTTAGAGCCGACATCCTTGCAGATATCACCTCGTTTTTTGATAACAACAAACGACACGACACAAAAGATGGGGTTAGATGGGAGGCATTCAAGGTCTACATCAGGGGCATGTGTATCTCCAGGGAGGCGGGGGTCCTGAAAGACATTTGGAACTCCTTGCGGCGCTCCGAGTCCAGACTCAAGGAATTGGAGCGCGAGTACGCTTCTGCCCCTTCCCCACCCAAGTTAGCACAAATACGATCTGAACTAGACACGTTTGAGTCCCTTGCCCTCAGCGAGATAAGATACTTTGCCCGACCCGCTGCGGCTCGATAGTATGGCGAGGGCGAGAGGCTGGGTCGCACCTTGGCCCCCCTAGCCCGGATAGAGGGGGGTAAAGCCCGAATAGACAGTATTATCGATAAAGATGGATTCCGGCATTGGTCTGACCAGCCCATCCTTGAGACTTTTGCAGACTTCTATACAACCCTCTACGCTCAGCAGCGAGAGCACAACCAACAAGATCTGGACATGCTTCTTCATCGCATACCTATGTCCCTTATATCCAATACTACTAAAGAGCAATTAGACACGCCCTTCACCCTGGATGAAATCACTGCGGTCATATCTTCCCTCCCTAAGGGGAAAGCTCCCGGTCCAGACGGCCTAACCGCCGAATTCTATCAAGAGCATGTTGCCCTGCTGGCCCCACGCCTGTACGAGATATGGGATGAGTCGCTACGCCACGCTACCCTCCCTCAGTCTTTGCGTGAGGCTGTCATCACTGTGCTCCCCAAGCCGGGCAAGCCTCTGGATGAATGCGGCTCCTACAGACCTCTGTCTCTCATGAACACCGACACCAAAATATTCGCCAAGATTATAGCAAACAGGTTCCTCCCCATCATGAAATACTTGATACACCCGGATCAGAGTGGTTTTATTCCCGGCCGCTCCACCGCGCTAAATATTCGGCGACTGTTTAACGTCATCTCTAGAATCGATCCCAATGCCAACGCGGTTGCTGTGACACTGGATGCCTAGAAGGCGTTTGACATGGTTTCATGGCAATACCTATGGGCAGTGCTTCAGAGGATGGGAATCGGCCCAAACATGCTGTCCTACATCAAACTGCTATATACCAACCCTGTGGCCAAAGTCCTGGTTAACTCTCATCTGTCAGCTTCATTCACCCTCCACAGAGGGAGGCGTCAGGGATGTCCTTTTTCTCCTTTGCTGTTTGCGATGGCTATTGAGCCCATGGCGGATAGCATACGGGATAATCACACACGTAAGGGGATACGGCTACGGGATACCCCTGAGATTATATCTCTCTATGCGGATGATGTACTTCTGTACATCAGAGACCCCTCGGCTCATCGCGACCCGATCATTCGTGAAATAATCAAAATTGGTACATTCTCGGGATTCACTATAAATTATTCCAAATCAGAAATCTTCCCCCTCACACCCGCAACTCCCCAACTTGGGTGCGAATTCCCGCTCAAATGGGCTCCTGGGGGTATCAAGTACCTTGGGGTCCACGTGTCCCTCTCAAAGGCCTCCTTGCTGACCGATAACTTTGAGGCTGCTGCACAATACGCCGAGGCCAGAATGAAGAGGTGGTGTAACCTCCCCCTCTCACTATCACGGAGACTTTCGCTAATCAAAATGATCTTGGTCCCAAAACTCCTTTACATATTTGCTAATGTCCCACTCTGGCCCGGGAAACGATACTTTGCTGACCTGCATGCGGGTTTCGCCCGCTTTCTATTGCATTCTGGCGCAGTGCGTAGGAAGTGGCAGCACATGACACTGCCCTATGAGAAAGGGGGCTTCAATGCACCGGACATTGCCCTGTACTGGATAGCTGAACAAGCTCAGCACGCCACACACTGGTACCAACACCAGGACCCTCCCCCGCATGTTAAGCTTGAGATCCTTGCGACAGGAGAGGTAAACATTATGTCCCTGATCCTTTTCCACTCGTATCACTCAGACGCCCCAGCGGACCCAGTGGCCGCCACCATCAGGGCGTGGAGACAGGGTTTGCTACCCCAGTCTGACAATCCCCCGTACTACAAATGGCTACCCTTGTGGTCATTCCCGGGCCTAGCCCCTACACAGGATAAGCTCCTTATGCCTCACTGGCTAGACCTGGGATATCGCTCTTTTGCGGATCTGTTCCCCGATGGGAAATTCATAACCCCTCAGACATGGAGGCCGGGGCACTCCAGGTCCTCACTTGAGCTGCTGCAGTACTTTAGACTCAGAGCGGCAGTCCGAGATATGTGGCCTTGTTACCCGGACGAGCCCCCTGAGTCCCCCGAGATCTGCTACATTGCTAATTCTGCAGGGAACAGGGGCATAGTGTCCGCCCTGTATAAAATATTGAGGGCATGGGCTGTAGAGCCCTCTGACGTGATCCGTGGTGCTTGGGGCCGGGAGCTGGGGATAGACATCACTGATGGTATGTGGACAAAAATGTGTGTACACACGCGCAGGTTTTCCCTCAACTCTACATTAAGATGTGTACAATACAAGCTACTTAATCGCCTGTACTACACTCCTCATGTGGTCGGGATGTTTGCACGGGACCAACCTCATCCCTGCCAGAGGTGCAGATCCACTGATGCGGACCATGCCCACATTTTCTGGTCCTGCGGGGCGTTGGTTCCGTTCTGGGAAGCAGTGCTTGGGGCCCTTTCTGAGATGGTGGGGTTCCAGATCGGCCCGGACCCCCTGGCTTTGTTGTTTGGGCTGTGGGAGGGGACTGAGGCGAGGCGTGTTGCTAAATTCCTGAATGTGGGGGCGATGGTGGCTAAAAAGTGCATTCTGCAGTATTGGAAGCGGAGCTCCCCCCCCTTCACTGGAAATGTGGTTAAGGGCCCTTACCTGGGTGCAAATGTGTAAAGAGGACTATATCAACACGCTACCTGTGATAGCCCGCCCCAAAAATATATGGACTGAGTTTTGTGGTTATCTGAACAGCAGAGCGGACTTGGAACTTCTATCTTCTCCCCCATCACCCGCGCATACGACTGCGCAAGTTGAACTGTAGGGTCAATATTGTAAGTTTCCTGCTACTGTTGATATTTAGTATTGCTGTTGAACTGTTCACTGGCATCCGAGCCCTGAAGTTTGTACTATGAGCTGTTGATGTAATGTGCATTGTGCCTGTCTCTACTTCTTGCCAATAAAGAAAAGTCTAAAAAAAAAGAAAAGGAGGCATGTTAAATCCCTGAAGGTCTAGCATAACTCAGGCAGCTCTGAAAACCGACCTACACAGTCCCCATAAATTCCCTCTCTCATCCTAATCTGAACTTCTTGCAGCAGCCCTGATGCTAAACACATGCATTTCATAGTCATTTGGTTCATAACCTAGTGCCCTCAATCATTTCTTCATGGCTGTCAGTACCTGGGAAATCATTAGACTTCTCCATTCTTACATATAACCGCAACATACCTGCAACACCCTTTCCACCACAAACTGGTCCAAACGCTCCATCATTTTACTGAGTCTTACTTGTGTATGAACCCTTTCCCCCTTGCCTGTCCAATGTGTGGGATCCTATGTTTTACTAGCTGAACCCAGAATATCATATGCCAATATCTCTCTCTCTCTCTCTCTCTCTCTCTCTCTCTCGCTCTCTCTTTCTCTCTCTCTCTCTCTCTCTCTCTCTCTCTCTCTCTCTCTCTCTCTTTCTCTCTCTCTCTATATGTATATATATATATAGGCATATATATATATTATAGGGCAGAGATAGCCAGCCTATAGTTAAGGTGGTTTACACTCCCATAGGAACCCCTAAAAATTCTATTGTTATTAACTTTTGATTCGAGTAACCAATTTGAGCAAAATTTTGAAGTGATTAGGAACTCGTGCCCCCAACCCTCCAGACTAGCAAGTTTCATAAAGATACGTTAAAAAATAAGAATGTTATTAAGAAGACAAAAAACATTGTTTCCAAAGTGGCAGCCCACTTCCCATTCATTTTCCCATAGACAAACACTAGTACATTTTTGCCAAAGCGCACAGCCCAAACTGTTGGATGGATTTGGACCAGGTCTGGAACAACTTGAGCACAAAATGTTGACTCGTGATCCATGCATGGTTCGGGGTTATTCCGTGCAGCAGTTATTTAAAACTTTGACGGAGAAGGGGGTGCCCCCTTCTCAAAAATGGATAGTTATATCTTCATTGGTGCATTGCAGGATCATGGTTTTCAGAAATTGAAAAGCCATTATCCATCCTGCTTTTCTCTCCATGCGAGAGGAGAGATAACCGCGGCAATAGCCGATGATAAGGGAAAATGAAATGCAGCAAAAAAGCTATTTTCAGGTAAAAGAACATGCAACTTCCATCAGGCTAGAGGTGGGGGGTGGCTAGAGGGCACCGAGTGCAATATAGGCGTTGGAGGGGTCTAGGGACTGAGTTTGCAACACAAAGCTTTCTGTAGCCTCCGCTATAGCAGTGAATAGCCAACATCTCAAAGCAAACAGTCACAGAAACAACGTGTGCTGTGGGCGGAAAGGGAGGGTGGGCAGGGGAGATAAAGAGACCATCTGGGAAGTGGGGAGAGCTGGCACAGATGAGGGGGGCACTCGGTGAGGCAGTAAATCATTACATTTTTTTTGTTTAAAAAGATACCTTTACAGCTATGGTGACTGCCGAGGTGAAAAGTCACTGGTCATCTCCCATCCATGCAGTTACCTGAACAGACCCTGCATAGCTTCAAAGGGAGGAAGGGGCCAGCCCCCTCAAGCCACGTTGCCCAATAAATTAGCCATAATTACAGGACCACTTAGAGAAATGGGCCGGCCCTTTCCTTGCTTTGAGGCTAAGCAGGGTCAGTCCTGTCTTGAGACTAAGCAGTGTCAGTCCTGATTACTGCATGGATGAGCGGCCGAATGGGCATCTACATGTTTTTTTAAAACTGTTCTACTGTCAGTCTTTGAAGGTTTTGCACTCAGATATAATTCTTAGCCTTTTGCTGAATTACATTCTGGTATTTATAGTCTCCCAGGCAATAATAAAAGAAAAGAAAGTCTATATTTTTATAGCAACAGTGAGTTTCCCATCCCTGCAGTAACTGGGACAAACCCTGCTTAGCTTCAAAGCAAGGAAGGGGTCAGCCCCCTGAGGCTATTCTGCCTAATAAAAGAGCCCACCTTACAAGACTACTTAGAAAAATATGGATTAAGGGGGCTGGATCCTTCCTTGCTTTGAAAATAAGCAGGGTCTGACCTGGTTATTGCATGGATAGCAGACAGTCCACAGTCCCGAATGCTGTGTGTTTTGTTAGTTTTAAATATATCATAACACAACACATCCAAATTCCTTTTTTTAAAACTGTGCTACTGTCAGTCCTTGAAAGTTTTGCAATCATAGACCATTTTTACCTTTTGCTGAATTGCATTCTGGTATTTGTAGGCTCACAGTCAAGATGGGGGGAATAATGCCACAATTGTACACTTTTTGCCTAACATAGTTATTTAAGGATTTATATATTTGAGTGACACTATGGTATGTGTACTTTTCAAGTTAGCTTTATAAAGCAGGTGAGAAGGGGGAAATGATGAGAGGGCAAGTAAGTCATTAGTATTTCCCCACGATGTGGCCCGAGAGTATGCAACTGGACACTGGTACAGTTATTTTCCCCTGATTGTGGCTGCTTTTCTGGGGCACCAGAAAAGGACACATGTGGGTGCACAGTGTAACTTTTTTTCAGAGGGCGGACGCCACCCCTTGGGGTTTTTGAGGTTGGCAAGCTTACTCAAGTATTTGGATACCAGGATTTTACTCAGGTTGTCATGTTACCAGTGCAGACGCTTACCCACAAGACCACAAGCACTTGTTTTATATTGGGATTTTGTTTTTCATGGACTATTTCACTATCGATTGCTGGGTTTAAAAGGTGAGCACCTTTTATACTTTGTCAGCATAATTATTGGAAAATTTCCTCTCTCAGGTTATTTTTCTGGTGTTCATTACTTTTTCTTTAAAGTCCAATGCTATTTTGACTTGCACACTTTCTTCTAAGGAGAAGGTCATTTGAACTGCATTTGTGTATTTCACTTTAACACATATGGTCACTTACTGTGCAAATAATTATGGGTGGCAGCTTTTGATTTTTGCTATGGGGCAACAGTACCTGGGCATAGGTTATTCTTGCAGCCTATCATTTTTTTCCATTTTACGTGCTGCTTAAATGCAGGTAGTTGGGGTCATGCAATGTATCACAACAGTCATCAAGAGACCAGCCATATAACAAGGGGCTTGTAGCAGGCTGCTTAACCATTGTGAGTTCTCAAAGCCTGCAATCTTTTATACATAATATATATATATATATATATATATATATATATATATGTTTACATCTACAGGGAGTTTCCCGTCCATCCAGTAACTGGGACCAGCCCCGATAGCTTCAAAGCGTGTCACTGGCAGTCCAATGCTTGCAGCCGATCATTGTTTACCGTTGTCCGTGCTGCTTAGAATCGGTTAGTTGAGGTTGTGCAATGTATCAAAGCAGTCACCAAGAGACTGACCTTAAAACGAGATGCTTGTAGCATGTTGCGTAACCAAAGTGTGTGATCCTCAGCAAATAATTTAATCGACAAGGGCATTAACTAAAAACATTGGGAGTTCTCGAAGCCTGCAATTATACATCATTAAAGAAAATGGTCTTCCATCCATGCATGAAAGGCCTGTGAAATCCCATTTGGGGGTATAGAATTTCAACTTCAAACATGGAATATGAGGTAGCTGTGGGGAGGGATGTGGTTGGAAGATATGGACAGGTATCAGAATTTAGGGTAACACATCATCTGATGATGAGGATGTACACGTAACACGCTCGGGGAACAAAGGGGCTGTGGTCCATCTTGAAAGTGGTGTTGTTTTAAGCCATGATGGACAGCTACTGAGGATTAGACGAGGAAAGCTTTAGAGAAAGGGGGAAAAGTTGGAGGATAACATGAGCTTGAAGTCATTTGGGGTGCACCAAAAGAGGATGTTGAAAGAGGATGTGTGGCAGAAGAACAATGGGAGCAGGAAATGAGGAGCAGATGAGGCAACGGTGTCAGGTACAAGGGCAGCAGGAGAATAAAGTGAAGGAGCCAGATGCAGGACAGAGAATACGATGGATGGGTAGGAGGAGCATCATTTGGTAAAGCACAAGGAGGTTAGTTCAGGGCAGATGGAGAAGTAGGAGAACCTGGTGAACGGTGAAGGGGAAAGGCAGAAACAGAGGTAGAGATGCAGAAGCTGTGACAGCCATACGAGTAGGAATAGAAGACTGACCATGCTGTTTATGGCAACTCTATTCCTAGTGAGAGGGCAAATTAGGCCAAAAGAATGATAAAAGGACAGGAATTTACCCCACCAGTGTCCACAATATACTCCATCGGAGGATGCTAGTTAACTCATGTGCCCAAAAGCAGAATGCAGACTAAGGTGCACATAGATATGTGCAATCTCTGCAACACATATTTCAGATATGGCAACAAGAGTGAGCATATATAGACCAAACAGAGACATTGAGCCATTTAACGACGTGTAGACCTGACTCTTTAAACAAAAAATGCTGGACAATACCTTAACAGAAGGTCAATCACGTCTTCTTGTTACCTTTCTCAGTCATCCCCAGGTCTCTATATCTTAGTACTTTGAACAAATAGGTACTAAGTATCTGAAAACTTTGACAAAACTAAACCAAAATACATTGGTTCATAATTTTATTACATATACTTCACACAATATCTAAAACATGTAAAATTGTAAAAAAATTCCTAAAACCTTATACAAATCAAAAAAACAATTACAAAACCATACAAAGCAATACAAAACCTGGTGTTGTACTTCAACCTTGCAACCTCCTGCCTATACAGAACTAAATGGTGTATAGTGCCTACAAGAACATTACCTTTCCTAAAGAAAGCACAATGGTCGGTAGCCCACAGGTTCCTTTCTAAATGCTGGATACCTTGTGTTTTCAGCTCTGTATATTAATACCGTTCATAATGCTACTCAAGGGTTACATCACAACTGAATTTACAATGTTGTTTGTGTATTGCCATAAACTCACAATACTACTCAATTGCCCAACATGTTTCGTCCAACAATTCAGTTCAATACTGTACTCAAGAACTTCATCAGGGGGACCATCTGTACCCCTTAGCTCTCTTAATGCCTATAAGGTTGTAATATCACTCTTCAACATTTCACCATCCGTGACACTCACAAAATTCCAAATCAAAATATACTTTAAACACAGTTCTTGACCTGGGGAAAGAAAGTGGGGGAGAATAACAAGAAACAACAGTCATTAGTATTCCAATAGCTGTTGTGCTTCCTAGTTGATACCTATGTTTATCAAACTAAGACTTACCATGTTGCTCCAAAAGTATCAATTAACCACGGTACCGAGGGGGAGGGTCACTACATGTATGTAAGACCACTCGAAACCTAGAGAGACACAAGCAGAAAAGCACTGCCTTATGGGAAATAATCTCCATGTGAAACTGCTTACAATCATTTTTCAAGCGCAGTGTATTCACTATTCATAACACCTCATAACTAACATTACCATTAAAACACCATAGATTTGTTCTTAGTGCTTGAGCTGCAACTCAAGGTTGCTTACTGTGTTAGTGCCATTAGCTACTGGGACCACCTCTACGTGGCAAATCGGTCATAATCTTCCACCCTATATCTCGTGTGCGCCACACCTCCTATGTGCTGAATACTCTGATGTTAAAAAATGCCAGCATGGGGCATGCTCACATACCTATTTAAACAGAACTTCCACCTCACGGTAATTGGTCTTGCTGCATACATTCGCAGTTCGTTTAATCTTTTAACACTGCTTCCACTTCTCAAGCTGCAGTGCGTCCTTATCCATGGCAGGTATACTGTCGAGCTAGTTGTCTATACCGAAGAAATATGAAAACACACCGTTTTCTAAAAATCGTCACAAGCGTCATAATGCGAATCGACCCATAGATCATCAATCTATGTGTGAAGTGCTTACCTCTTCTATAGACTGCTAAGTCTTCATCTATCTCCTCTCCAGCCATGTAGTGCGCTAACGATATTCAGACACAGTGTGTTATATCCGGGCTTCTAGCACCACGTACGTTCGATTTGTACTGCGTAACGCATAATGAGCGTCTACATCACATGAATGATCACGTGACTCATTGTGAATGCCTGGCTCTGATAGTTTAACTCTTTATAGCCCGTGTGGAGGATAGTAAGTTACAACCGGGTTTTTAGTACCGCGGCCGTTCGATTTATTCCACGTAACACGATGGGAGCGTCTGTATCGCCTGGATGTTAACTTAACTGGTTGTATTTATCTGGCTCAGAAAGTTGACTCGTTTTAGCCTGTGTAAGGGACACCAAATCTCAATCCAACCCTCTTTCGGAGTAGTGCGTGACACATCGTTCATCTGATCACGTGCCCGCTGCCCGGTCCTGCATGGATTTCAGTGTTACTAGTATAATTGCGAATACCTAGCGCCTATGTTATTTTGTTTCTATTAGTAACTGTAATTTTGATATTGACAGCACCTTAAAGGTTACCTTATTATTCTATAGTCAAGGGCGGAAGCAGAGGGCTGGTATAAGAATAGACTCGTTACTGTCCTATATGAGTCTACAATATCACTGGTCTGTAAATAGCTCTACCCTGCAGTTAGATCATCCGGTGTTACATTTTCCAGTTACTTAATTCGTTGAGCCCTGTATTCACTGAGTCAGTCAAAAGATTA
This sequence comes from Ambystoma mexicanum, assembly GCF_040938575.1. Classification (NCBI taxonomy): domain Eukaryota; kingdom Metazoa; phylum Chordata; class Amphibia; order Caudata; family Ambystomatidae; genus Ambystoma; species Ambystoma mexicanum. The sequence continues at coordinate 284,874,691 of NC_090932.1, read as the reverse complement.
ACCATTGTTCTTTGTACTGGAGTTTCTTTAAATCTGCTTCTGAGTTATTAGTTCTTTCTACCTGCCACAGTACCGTCCACTTCAATTCCTCTACATTATGGTTCATTACCAAAAAATGGCTAACCATCGGAGCCAATAAATTCTTATTACGGATAAAACTTCTGTGTTCCCCTATTCTTGTGGTCACTCTTCGTTCGGTCATGCCTATATATATTTTCTGGCATGGGCACCATATGGCATAAATCACATGCATTGAATTACAATTTGTAAATTTGGTCTGTTGCCACATTTGATGTAATTTCAAGTCAACCTCTTTTGTTCTCCGCGTATACTTGCAATTGACACATTTGCCACATTGCGCATGTCCTGCTAATGAGGGTAACCCCCATGCTTGTGTAACACTAATTTGATTTTTCTGTTTTAGAAAAACATCGTTCTTCGTGACCAGTTCTTTTAAGTTAGAAGCTCTCTTATAGGCACATAATGGCCTGTTTAACGGGCTATCACCGCCTGTAAGAATGTGCCAGTTTTTTTTGACGATTTTAATAACTTCGTTGCTTCTTTCATTGAACGTACTAACAAATACGATCTCTCTCTTATCTTGATCTTTTGGATGGTACTCTAGTAATGCGTCCCGATGGTTGTTAGTCGATCTTTTATAAGCTCTCTTTACGATCTTCTTCGGGTATTTTCTGCTCAGCAATTTAATTTTTAGTGATTCTGCTTCCTCATGAAACGTTGCGTTCAATGTGCTGTTCCTTTTTAACCGAAGGAATTGCCCAAATGGCAGATTTTCTCTTGTGTGTCTCGGGTGGAAGCTGTTAAAGCTTAACAGGGCATTCTTGTCTGTTTTTTTGTGATAAGGTTTCACTTGTAATACATTCTGTACTGTATCAACCCAGATTGTAATATCCAGGAAATCAATTATTTCCGCACTGTAGGTACAGGTAAACTTCAAATGTCTATTCTGTTGATTGATCCCTTTGAAAAACTCTAAAAAGGAGCTCTCGGTACCTTCCCATACTATTAGGATATCGTCGATGAATCTACGCCATAATGCAATTTGCGAAAAATATGGATTAGTGTTTTGATAAATGTATTGTATTTCAAAATTTTCCACATATAGGTTAGCAGCTGTCGGTGCAACTGGCGACCCCATGGCAGTGCCATGGATCTGATGGTATAATTCATTATTGAACATGAAATAATTCTCTGTCAGAGCCATCTCGGCGCACCATAGAATAAAGCTATTAGGCGTTACTCCTGTAGTCCTCTTGGTTAATAAAACATTTTCAAGCACCTCTAATGTATCATGTTGTGGAATGCACGTGTACAATGCTACTATATCTAGGCTCACTAACAAATGAATATCAGGGTCGAAACTCATGTGTTCTATGGAATTGATAATCTCTGTTGTCTTGTATGTATGAAAACATCTCTAATACAAATGGTTTGAGAAATCTGTCTTCAAATTTTGCAAGTGGTTCTAGCAATGACCCCATCCCTGAGACAATTGGACGGCCAGGAGGTGCCAGCACTGATTTATGAATTTTGGGCAGGGTGTAAAATTTGGGGATGGAGGGTCTGTGGACAATAAGATATTCATATTCCTGTTGACATATCCATCCTCTCCCAAGTGCTTTCTCAACTTTCTCTCGAATAAGGCTCGATAATCTACCGGACGGATCCTCTATAACCTTTAGGTAATAAGACACATCTCTCAATTGTCGTTCGCATTCTGTTATATAAGCCTCCCTGTCTAGAATCACTACAGCACCACCTTTATCTGCCTTGCGGATGATGATACTGTGGTTTTCTGCTAGTGATTTTATAGCCTTTCTCTCATCATTACTCACATTTTGAAATTTAGAAGGAACATTTGTATTTTCCATTTCATGTAGATCATGCCACACTCGTCTGGCAAAAACTATGGCTTCAGGTGTGTAGCTAGCTGCCGGGGGATAAAAAGTGGACGGATTTTTTAGCCCACTCTCATTCACAGTTTTTTCGAAATCTTTATCCATAAAGTACTGTTTCAAGTGGATTTTCCGTAGTAACTGTTCAATCTCAATTCTCGTTTGAAACTTATTGTAATGCATAGTCGGGACAAATGCTAGCCCATAATTTAGCACTTTCTCCTCTACCGTGTTGGGAGTATATGTGGATAGATTGACTAATAGGGATGATTGCTCCGAGTCCTGCGTTCTTCTGATTCCCATTCGTTCATTCTCTCTCGCTCGTCCAAAAAAGATACCGTAGAGTTGGGAGGTTGTGGTTGTTGTTGCAATTGTGGTCCAAAGTTAAACTGATTGCTAATACCGCCTCTCCGTTGTGAGCGCCTGTTACGATAGTTCCCTCTCTGCTGTCGACCTCTATTTCTATAGGGTCTTTGATCTTGACCATTTAGAAAACTACCGTCAATCGAACTACCCGAGCTATATGACGTATAACCTCTCTTGTTTTGTTGTTGTTGGCCATAACCTTTTTGTCTTTGTTGTTGTGCTCCTTGAGGCATTCATTGGTATACTGATATGCTCCTTCGTGTGAGAACTGTATCAAATCCTTTTTCATCCGGGCGACTCTATCTTTTGTGCAAAAGCTTTTGAAGTTCTTCATTTCTCGTGTAATTTCCTCTAGGCGTTTTTTATATGTATCTAATGGTACCAGTTTTTTGATGGCTTCGCCCATTTTATCTAAGTCGCCTGTGATTTTCAGTGTCATTTCTCTAGCTGTATCAATTATCAAAATCACCCAATCTCTACCACATTTATTAGCTATGTAGCTCCACTGAATAATGAACTCCTTATTATCCAAGAACAACCGCGGTTCGTTCCGTACGATTAGTCCCGTGGGTAGCGTGCCCGACCGTAAGTACTCTATCACGATAGATCCATGTAGCTCAGTGCGTATTAACCTTTTTTTGATTTGTACAAGTTTGTCCCAGTTGCTCAGATTCACAGCCAGTGGCCCTTCTCCTTCTTCAGAGAAAAAGGAAGCTTGAGCTAATAGCTCTGCGACGTATTTCGCATCATAACTTTTAGTTTTATCTGCAGCCATAGTTACAAGGAAACTCCAAGAATATATCCCGATCTACACTACTACCGAAGTATCGCTAGTGCAAATCCATCAGCACTTGTGCTTTTTTGTTCAGTCTCTCAAACTAATTTATCAAACAACCCTCTTATTCTAGTCTCACGGGCTCACCCGCGCTAACCATATATAGACCAAACAGAGACATTGAGCCATTTAACGACGTGTAGACCTGACTCTTTAAACAAAAAATGCTGGACAATACCTTAACAGAAGGTCAATCACGTCTTCTTGTTACCTTTCTCAGTCATCCCCAGGTCTCTATATCTTAGTACTTTGAACAAATAGGTACTAAGTATCTGAAAACTTTGACAAAACTAAACCAAAATACATTGGTTCATAATTGTATTACATATACTTCACACAATATCTAAAACATGTAAAATTGTAAAAAATTCCTAAAACCTTATACAAATCTAAAAAACAATTACAAAACCATACAAAGCAATACAAAACCTGGTGTTGTACTTCAACCTTGCAACCTCCTGCCTATACAGAACTAAATGGTGTATAGTGCCTACAAGAACATTACCTTTCCTAAAGAAAGCACAATGGTCTGTAGCCCACAGGTTCCTTTCTAAATGCTGGATACCTTGTGTTTTCAGCTCTGTATATTAATACCCTTCATAATGCTACTCAAGGGTTACATCACAACTGAATTTACAATGTTGTTTGTGTATTGCCATAAACTCACAATACTACTCAATTGCCCAACATGTTTCGTCCAACAATTCAGTTCAATACTGTACTCAAGAACTTCATCAGGGGGACCATCTGTACCCTTTAGCTCTCTTAATGCCTATAAGGTTGTAATATCACTCTTCAACATTTCACCATCCTTGACACTCAAAAAATTCCAAATCAAAATATACTTTAAAACAGTTCTTGACCTGGGGGAAAGAAAGTGGGGGAGAATAACAAGAAACAACAGTCATTAGTATTCCAATAGCTGTTGTGCTTCCTAGTTGATACCTATGTTTATCAAACTAAGACTTACCGTGTTGCTCCAAAAGTATCAATTAACCACGGTACCGAGGGGGAGGGTCACTACATGTATGTAAGACCACTCGAAACCTAGAGAGACACAAGCAGAAAAGCACTGCCTTATGGGAAATAATCTCCATGTGAAACTGCTTACAATCATTTTTCAAGCGCGGTGTATTCACTATTCATAACACCTCATAACTAACATTACCATTAAAACACCATAGATTTGTTCTTAGTGCTTGAACTGCAACTCAAGGTTGCTTACTGTGTTAGTGCCGTTAGCTACTGGGACCACCTCTACGTGGCAATTCGGTCATAATCTTCCACCCTATATCTCGTGTGCGCCACACCTCCTATGTGCTGAATACTCTGATGTTAAAAAATGCCAGCATGGGGCATGCTCACATACCTATTTAAACAGAACTTCCACCTCACGGTAATTGGTCTTGCTGCATACATTCGCAGTTCGTTTAATCTTTTAACACTGCTTCCACTTCTCAAGCTGCAGTGCGTCCTTATCCATGGCAGGTATACTGTCGAGCTAGTTGTCTATACCGAAGAAATATGAAAACACACCGTTTTCTAAAAATCGTCACAAGCGTCATAATGCGAATCGACCCATAGATCATCAATCTATGTGTGAAGTGCTTACCTCTTCTATAGACTGCTAAGTCTTCATCTATCTCCTCTCCAGCCATGTAGTGCGCTAACGATATTCAGACACAGTGTGTTATATCCAGGCTTCTAGCACCACGTACGTTCGATTTGTACTGCGGAACGCGTAATGAGCGTCTACATCACATGAATGATCACATGACTCATTGTGAATGCCTGGCTCTGATAGTTTAACTCTTTTTAGCCCGTGCAGAGGATAGTAAGTTACAACCGGGTTTTTAGTACCGTGGCCGTTCGATTTATTCCACGTAACACGATGGGAGCGTCTGTATGGCCTGGATGTTAACTTAACTGGTTGTATTTATCTGGCTCAGAAAGTTGACTCGTTTTAGCCTGTGTAAGGGACACCAAATCTCAATCCAACCCTCTTTCGGAGTAGTGCGTGACACATCGTTCATCTGATCACGTGCCCGCTGCCCCGCCCTGCATGGATTTCAGTGTTACTGGTATAATTGCGAATACCTAGCGCCTATGTTATTTTGTTTCTATTAGTAACTGTAATTTTGATATTGACAGCACCTTAAAGGTTACCTTATTATTCTATAGTCAAGGGCGGAAGCAGAGGGCTGGTATAAGAATAGACTCGTTACTGTCCTATATGAGTCTACAATATCACTGGTCTGTAAATAGCTCTACCTTGCTTTTAGATCATCCGGTGTTACATTTTCCAGTTACTTAATTCGTTGAGCCCTGTATTCACTGAGTCAGTCAAAAAGATTAACCATTGTTCTTTGTACTGGAGTTTCTTTAAATCTGCTTCTGAGTTATTAGTTCTTTCTACCTGCCACAGTACCGTCCACTTCAATTCCTCTACATTATGGTTCATTACCAAAAAATGGCTAACCATCAGAGCCAATAAATTCTTATTACGGATACAACTTCTGTGTTCCCCTATTCTTGTGGTCACTCTTCGTTCGGTCATGCCTATATAAATTTTCTGGCATGGGCACCATATGGCATAAATCACATGCGTTGAATTACAATTTGTAAATTTGGTCTGTTGCCACATTTTATGTAATTTCAAGTCAACCTCTTTTGTTCTCCGCGTATACTTGCAATTGACACATTTGCCACATTGCGCATGTCCTGCTAATGAGGGTAACCCCCATGCTTGTGTAACACTAATTTGATCTTTCTGTTTTAGAAAAACATTGTTCTTCGGGACCAGTTCTTTTAAGTTAGAAGCTCTCTTATAGGCACATAATGGCCTGTTTAACGGGCTATCACCGCCTGTAAGAATGTGCCAGTTTTTTTTGACGATTTTAATAACTTTGTTGCTTCTTTCATTGAACGTACTAACAAATACGATCTCTCGCTTATCTTGATCTTTTGGATGGTACTCTAGTAATGCGTCCCGATTGTTGTTAGTCGATCTTTTATAGCTCTCTTTACGATCTTCTTCGGGTATTTTCTGCTCAGCAATTTAATTTTTTGTGATTCTGCTTCCTCATGAAACGTTGCGTTCAATGTGCTGTTCCTTTTTAACCGAAGGAATTGCCCAAATGGCAGATTTTCTCTTGTGTGTCTCGGGTGGAAGCTGTTAAAGCTTAACAGGGCATTCTTGTCTGTTTTTTTGTGATAAGGTTTCACTTGTAATACATTCTGTACTGTATCAACCCAGATTGTAATATCCAGGAAATCAATTTTTTCCGCACTGTAGGTACAGGTAAACTTCAAATGTCTATTCTGTTGATTGATCCATTCAAAAAACTCTAAAAAGGAGCTCTCAGTACCTTCCCATACTATTAGGATATCGTCGATGAATCTACGCCATAATGCGATTTGCGAAAAATATGGATTAGTGTTTTGATAAATGTATTGTATTTCAAAATTTTTCACATATAGGTTAGCAGCTGTCGGTGCAACTGGCGACCCCATGGCAGTGCCATGGATCTGATGGTATAATTCATTATTGAACATGAAATAATTCTCTGTCAGAGCCATCTCGGCGCACCATAGAATAAAGCTATTAGGCGTTACTCCTGTAGTCCTCTTGGTTAATAAAACATTTTCAAGCACCTCTAATGTATCATGTTGTGGAATGCACGTGTACAATGCTACTATATCTAGGCTCACTAACAAATGAATATCAGGGTCGAAACTCATGTGTTCTATGGAATTGATAATCTCTGTTGTGTTTTGTATGTATGAAAACATCTCTAATACAAATGGTTTGAGAAATCTGTCTGCAAATTTTGCAAGTGGTTCTAGCAATGACCCCATCCCTGAGACAATTGGACGGCCAGGAGGTGCCAGCACTGATTTATGAATTTTGGGCAGGGTGTAAAATTTGGGGATGGAGGGTCTGTGGACAATAAGATATTCATATTCCTGTTGACATATCCATCCTCTCCCAAGTGCTTTCTCAACTTTCTCTCGAATAAGGCTCGATAATCTACCGGACGGATCCTCTATAACCTTTAGGTAATAAGACACATCTCTCAATTGTCGTTCGCATTCTGTTATATAAGCCTCCCTGTCTAGAATCACTACAGCACCACCTTTATCTGCCTTGCGGATGATGATACTGTGGTTTTCTGCTAGTGATTTTATAGCCTTTCTCTCATCATTACTCACATTTTGAAATTTAAAAGGAACATTTGTATTTTCCATTTCATGTAGATCATGCCACACTCGTCTGGCAAAAACTATGGCCTCAGGTGTGTAGCTAGCTGCCGGGGGATCAAAAGTGGACGGATTCTTTAGCCCACTCTCATTCACAGTTTTTTCGAAATCTTTATCCATAAAGTACGGTTTCAAGTGGATTTTCCGTAGTAACTGTTCAATCTCAATTCTCGTTTGAAACTTATTGTAATGCGTAGTCGGGACAAATCCTAGCCCATAATTTATCACTTTCTCCTCTACCGTGTTGGGAGTATATGTGGATAGATTGACTAATAGGGATGATTGCTCCGAGTCCTGCGTTCTTCTGATTCCCATTCGTTCATTCTCTCTCACTCGTCCAAAAAAGATACCGTAGAGTTGGGAGGTTGTGGTTGTTGTTGTAATTATGGTCCAAAGTTAAACTGATTGCTAATACCGCCTCTCCGTTGTGAGCGCCTGTTACGATAGTTCCCTCTCTGCTGTCGACCTCTATTTCTATAGGGTCTTTGATCTTGACCATTTAGAAAACTACCGTCATTCGAACTACCCGAGCTATATGACGTATAACCTCTCTTGTTTTGTTGTTGTTGGCCATAACCTTTTTGTCTTTGTTGTTGTGCTCCTTGAGGCACATAGCCTTCTTTGGTATACTGATATGCTCCTTCGTGTGAGAACTGTATCAAATCCTTTTTCATCCGGGCGACTCTATCTTTTGTGCAAAAGCTTTTGAAGTCCTTCATTTCTCGTGTAATTTCCTCTAGGCGTTTTTTATATGTATCTAATGGTACCAGTTTTTTGATGGCTTCGCCCATTTTATCTAAGTCGCCTGTGATTTTCAGTGTCATTTCTCTAGCTGTATCAATTATCAAAATCACCCAATCTCTACCACATTTATTAGCTATGTAGCTCCACTGAATAATGAACTCCTTATTATCCAAGAACAACCGCGGTTCGTTCCGTACGATTAGTCCCGTGGGTAGCGTGCCCGACCGTAAGTACTCTATCATGATAGATCCATGTAGCTCAGTGCGTATTAACCTTTTTTTGATTTGTACAAGTTCGTCCCAGTTGCTCAGATTCACAGCCAGTGGCCTTCAATGTTTTGACACTTGTATAACAGAAAGAACCTGAAGAATTCTTAAGGTTGTGGCTCTAGTATAAAGCTGGTTCTATCTGCTTCTCTTGAAGCAGCTAAAACAGGAACAATTCTCAAGACTGTGGCGCTCTTGCAGAAGAGTGAGCATTTCATTTATATGACTGCAATGAATAACTACATTCAGTGGTGGGACAACACCATCTATGACAGTGGTCTTCAAACTTTTTTGGCCAGGGCCCCCCTGAGCAAAATTTGGGCAGGTCGGGACCCCCCAGAAATGCCAAATGGACAGTATATATTGCGCGCCGTCACCTGCTCCCATCAAAGTCGCTGGGCTCCCTCATCCCACTCCTACCCAGTCGCTGGTCTCTCCCCACCCCATCACACACCCAGGGCTCTCCCCACTCTGCTCCCATCACTATCCCATGGTTCCCGCCCATTGTGCTCCCACGATAGTCCCTCGGTTCCCCCATCCCGTTCCCAACACAGTCTGAGGGCCAGTGGCGGCTGGTGAATCTTTTTTAAGTGGAGGGGCATTAAGGGGAGGTTCGGGGGGGTTTCCCCCTGTGAATTTTTTTTAAATAATAGGTTAAAATGTTGCATTGTAGAGCATACTTTTAACAAAAAATGGGTAAATAGCCAAACAGTTTGCAATTGTTGCTGGGAGTCCAGGGGGCAGGCATTGATATTTTATTTCTATCGCGCTCGTACACAAGTGTTTCAGAGCGTGACAAGGCAAGGGAGGGGAACAGAGGAGAATAAAACAGCGATCTTACTAGGCCCAGTGACATTGAGAACGCGCAAGTGTGAGGGGAAAAGTGCATGGAAGGGGGGAGAAGTGGAAAGTGCGAAGCAGAGGAGAAACAGATAAATAACAATAAATAAATAATAAAGGCAACAAACAGTGGTAGTGCAGCCAGCAATTTGCAAGTGCTACGTTTAAGGCAGCAGACAGGGTAGGTCTGATAAGTGCAGGAAGAAAGATGGTTCTCCTCAAGTTTTAGAGTGGCAGGGCGCTGTTCCAGAGGGAGGCCCCAGCCGAAGACGGAGATCTACCCCCAGCTCGTTTCTTTGATGACCCCAGCTTCGTTTCTTTGATGACCCCAGCTGCTCTGTCCGTATGTGCGAGGAGGCGCAGGAGCTCCCCCTCGGACATACAGACATGCAGTGCCCCAGCCAGCATTTCCAATGAGCTATGCAATGCTGGCGAAGCAAAACGCCCCAGCACTTGCATGGCTCAGTGAGCATGTGCGGCTGGGGAACTAAACTGAACTGTCAAAGGGAAACATTGTTTCCCTTTGACAGTTCAGCCAGCCCAGGAGCACTCCATTAGCTGGATAAAGCAGCTGAGGGAGTGCTCACTGTTTCACTGGGCTGGCTCCTTAGCTCCTCCATAATGGGTGAGGGGCCACTGGGTGGGCGCCTCTTGCCATTATGGATGAGCCGCCAGGCTCGGACAGGCCTATAGGGCAATGCCTGTACCAAAAATGTAAAATGCTAGTTTGGGCCAATCAAAATGGGCCACCATTTTGGCCAATGTGGACCATTTTGATGAGTTACTTAACTATGCAGTTAGCAATGTTGACCATTGTTGCTGAATATATCACAATTTACTTACATTTTAACACAAAGCACCCCTTTGGGTACTATTGAAACAGTGGGCTTCATAACTACTCTGGCGGTAGCTGTGCCGGTAAAACCGGCACGGCTGCCACTGGAGTTGCATCCGGGTCTGGCACCCGCGAATGGGCAATTACTAGGTCATGCCGAGTTAGGCGGACATGATAATTGCCCTTTCGAAGGTGCCGGTAGATCCCCATTCCCATTTGAGCCCCATATGGCTCAAATGGGAATGGGGAGCTCGGATGCACCGGCACCGTTAATAACGGTGCTGGTGCATCCGACGAGCTGAGGTCAGACCTGGCGGGGGCTGTCAAGCACCCACGAGCACAACTCTTACTATGGCGGAACGGTAGCAACGGTGCCGGTAGCTTACCAGCACCGTTGTTACTGGTCCGCCATAGTAGTAATGAGGCCCAGTCTGTGACTAAAGGAATGAATATCCATTTACAACTGTGGGCCACTTTTTCATTGTTGCCTGAGACAGTTTCATGCTTCAGCCCGCCCATGTGGGCCACCCCTGCCCATTTCTTCCAATCTAAAAAAAAATAAAAAAAAAAAAAATCTTTTTTCATGCTGAGCTCTCAGGGCCCCCCTGGGATGCACCCGCGGACCCCTAGGGGGTCGCGACCCACAGTTTGAATACCACTGATCTATGAGAACAACATTGCACCAACTGTCCCCACGTGCTAGATACCCTTCAGTGATGAAAAGGAAGTATGTGCCAACAGACCTGTTGTTGCTTGGAGTTCCCTACCTTGCAATTGAGCACAGTGGCTTGAGGCGAAACCCCAACCACATCCAGTGGTACTAACATCACTTAAGGGTCCTCTGCTCGTTCCCCAAAACCCTATGAGTGAATGGGGTGACTGGAATGATCACCTGTTTGGCATGCATTGCCTGGATTGTGGGGTGGTGGTCAACTGAAGGGAACCGGAGAAATGTGCAGTACTAGGTGCTTTGGAGGCTCATCTGTGAGCCCATCACACCAATATTCCCCAGTAAAGAAAGTCATTGGAGTAAAGACATGCCGCAGGTCTTTGAGAAACCGGGAAGGAAGCAGCAATCATGTCTCAGGGAAATCCAGAGGAGTGTTCATGGTTCCAGGGATATCCAGATAAATGTTTTGAATTACTTCTGTTGGATAGCAAGGAGACCCCAGGACATATTATCTGTTGCAGCTATTGTGCGTTGGGATGACCCATAGAAAGAGTCATAGTTTATTTATTTTGGCATTTATAAAGCGCGCCAAACTCGGGGGCCTCTGGGCGCTGGTTACAAGAAGGCTTAGTTTCAGCAAGGTTACAGTCGCCAGCCATAATAGTCATATATAGTGCAAGAGATACAGATACGTTTCTGAGCAAGTATCGGCGTGGGTAGTGCATGGGATACGACAAGGTTACAGTCATTGTTAGTACCTACAGTACATTGCAGGTACACTGTGGGCAATATAGGCACGGTGGAGAGTGCTATAATGTGAGCAGCACAGTTTCTAGCTTGTGTTTGCATGGAATTGGGGTGGCACAATATAGTGTTAAGTTCATTCAGAGTTTGGGTGTCTTGAGATAAAAGGCAGGTTTCATTTATCATATGAAAGGGAGCACATTAAGATTCAGTCTCTCTTGTATCGGAGCAAGTCTTGACCACTTTCAATGTTTTGACACTTGTATAACAGAAAGAACCTGAAGAATTCTTAAGGTTGTGGCTCTAGTATAAAGCTGGTTCTATCTGCTTCTCGTGAAGCAGGTAAAACAGGAACAATTCTCAAGACTGTGGCGCTCTTTCAGAAGACAACCGGAAAACATTCTAAAAGTTGTGGCTTGAGTATCAGAGACAGCCAAACATGTGTTAATGGTGCTCTGTGCCATCTGATAAGGTGGCTTTGCTCTCTGCATTATTGTATCTGTAAACGGCTATAACATTGGCTGGACCTAAGAATAGAAGTAGCACAAAGACTGAGGGCATCTCATTATTACAGTCATCACAAGTCAAAGGCTACAGCTATCTATTTTACAACCACAACATCTACTAAACAACACTACTCCACTTGTGTAAGTGTAACTTGGGGTGGGCACAAGTCTTTATAATCTGAGCTTGTGTGTTGGCTGGTGCTAGGTGTCTGCCAACAACACGTAGTGCTGAATCATCTTAATGAATGTCAATCTTTTGACTTGAGATGCTGGGAGACTTCTCCTGTGGTCAGACACACATTGCCTAGAAGCTCTAGCAGAAACGTATGCCTTCCTGTGTGAGATGCGTCTAGTTAGTAACCATGCACCAGATTAGATGCTCCAGGTCCTGTGATTGAGGATTTGGAAGTATGAGGAGTGCCCCACAGGCTCACCATGCTGCCTGCAGTTCATACATCAGCAGTGCTCATCAAAGATGTCTCTGCTACAGGTGAAACGAGTAAGGTACTTCCTGATGAGAATGGAGACAATTTTCTTTTCATCTCTGCCAGTGTTATGTGCACTTGTCTTGCTGCATGTTCTTTTGCTACTTTGCTTCATTTTGTTTTTCTCCAAGTGCCATATCAGTGCGTCTCTGCCCATTTTAACTGTTTCTCAGTGAGTCCCCTTCCATCCTCTCACTCACACATCTAGCTGCAAAGTGGCACATTGAACCTTGGGTAATTTGTGGGTAAGGAAATGGTGGCAGTTGGTGGAATTCACTGGTCCACTTAAGTCTCTCGGGAGGATAGCTCAGCGGCAACGTGCTCGCCTTGGAAGCAAGACGACACGCAGCAACACAGGTTTGATCCCCATGTCCATGCTTAGAAACCTCTGGGTATTAAGCACGGTATAACTAACCTAATATATAATATTATAATTAATGCTATTGATGTATCCCACAAAAGTTTGACAGGACAAGCAGAGTGGTCATATGTGCTGCTACCTCTGCCATTTTGGCTGCATAAAGACTTCACCACTTGCACTGCATCCACCGTACCAGTCAAGTCATGAGCCCATATCATTTTGGCAGTTCGTTTCGAGCAAGTGGCAGCATCTCAGTGATTGGTGCTGTCTTCGGGGTAACATTGTCCAAGGGTGTTAGACAGAACAGATATGACACAGTAGCTGCTACTGTTTGGGTGTTAAGAACGAAACATCTAATGGTCGGCTGTGGCTATTGCAATAATCAATGATAGCATTTGTTTGTTCACTTAGCCAGTCCAACATGTGCAAAATGGAATTCCAGAGGGTGGCCCATGTGGTCTGTAGATTGTGTTGTTGCAGTCTTTTTTTTAACAATTTAGAAGTGGACACAAGAAGCATACGATGCTAGGACTTTATTTACCTACATCAACGCTAATACTTAGAAGTGCATTTTGTTTGACTATGCTATGTTTAATGCTGGTATATCATCTCTACAAGAGAATATACATAAAGCTTAAATAAAGAGTGAACACTTCTTTATGTGTGTCTATTTATCACTGCAAAATGTACTATATTGCAAGTGTAAATAAGTGTTGGTTTAGTAATAGGACTGTGTCCAATTTCAAAACTGCCATTAATGCAACACATTTTTACACCATAGATCTGAGAGAGAGTATATCTGCTGGGCCAGTGCAATCACTTTTTCATTGGATGGTGTTGTATGATGTATCAATACATCTGTGTTGAACAGTTTACATGTCAAGGCAGGACTCTATGTGAATGCACATTTAATGGATTTGATACATTTTAGAAAACAAAGAAATGCATGACTCAAATTTACTTCATACCTAAAACATGTGACCAGGTTTACTTGCAAACACAAGCAACATAGACAAACACATAACAAATATTAAATTCTTTTTATTGCATTTTACATGATTGAAGTAAACACAAGTCAGCATCAAATGACATATGGAAAGTGTCAGCATAACCAGTGAGCTATGCTATGTTTAAAAGACACGAGCACATGAAGAATTGCAAAATGTTTTATGAACATAATTGTTTTGCTCTTTTCTAATCGCTCTGTGAAAACACTGATTTTGTTTAAGCCTACTATGAATGTGTGCAGAATTTGAATGCTGAGCGACAGTATCTATATGTTACATTGTGTTACGTTATTCTGTTAAAACACATATTGCACACATTCATAAACAGAGCAGATCTATTTGTTGGACACAATGTGCTATTTTGAGAAATCTCACTACAAACTGTCCCTTCGTAATAGTACAATTACACATGTATTTAAATCCTCAGACAGTATGCATCCTTGGGACATTTTAACATGAAAGTTTGTTGAATAATTCCCATTTTACAAAAGCCACGCTAACCTAAATTAAAAGAATCTGCCATTTTGTACTTCTAATGGCATGAAAGAAAAAAGTCTTTAGTTCCAGGTGTCAGATTGATGAAGCTGATAATAATTGGTTGTAATTTGTGGTGAACAGGGTTTCTCAAACTGAAGAGGGACTCAGGATCCTGCCACCCCCCCTCCCACTAAATTCATGACAAGACGAAAAGCAAGAAAACACTGCAATCATCCATTCTATTTCGGACAAATTCCTAATGAACGAATGATTGATATATACATTTAGAGGTATCCCCTCAGTCAGCCATACAGTCCAGTTGTGGTACAGATCTATCACTGTGTGGATAAAGAACTACAGGCCCCGGTCAGAGACACCCATATAGATTGCCTGGACTAGAGCACCACAAAGCCATGTTGCTGATGGTCGATAGAGACACCACGACATAGCAGCATTAGAGATGAAGCAGACGTGCCATCCACACCACGGGACATAAACACACACTCGAATACAGGAATAACAGAAGCGTACAGTTCTATAGTTAGAGGACAGATACATATACATACTGTCATTGCTTTTATTTTTTTTGCCATTTGCCAAGGGCAGCAAAGCAGAAACCGCAAGGCACAATAGATCCCAAGCACGGCTTGAAGATGCTTAAACGCAAATAACCCTATGGAACTGCAGGAGCACCCATGGGACCTGACAGAGCCAAGTGTGACTAACCTATGGGAAATGTAGTATAGCCTGGACAAAGTTGAAACCACATTATAAGGCTTGGGAAAATTACAGCAGCCCTCAGGCCTCTGAGCAAGAGACAAATTGAGCTGATTCAAGCTAGACAGAGAGCAAGGCGTGTGAGACAGAACCCGCAGCCAAGGTCAAGAGGTACAGATGATATTCCAATCCACAGACTACAAAGGGACCAGCTGCAGAAAATACTAATTAATCCTCATAATTCAGAGCTGCAGAGCTCACATTTGAGGTCTCTAAACACGTGACGCGGCCAAAGCAGACAATCGGCAGTGATCGGCGGTGGGAAAGGAGAGCCAGTCTCAGGTAGCCAGACACATACTGCACCAAGTATGCAACAATATGCAACAAGGGTTGCGCCCGACAGGAGAATATTCTCATAGGGCAAAGGTGGTGCACACAAGTTACAATACAGACACATAATCATTCTCATCACCTTGAAGAGATAGTCTGTGGGCTGATAATCATTTTGGATCCCAGTCCTGGGCACATCAGCTTTATCCAATCATAGTTTAGTATCCTAGGGGTGGGTGGCAATGGTGAAAAGTGTGAGATCATTCTTAGAGTGATCCTATTCATGAGTGCAAAAGTACTGTATTGCAAGAGAAAATGCTTGCATATGTAGGGATACAGCTTTATGGGAAGGAATTGATACATGTAATTGTTTCTCATACAAACAAGGGTCATACGAATTGGATATTATAGACTTTATAGGTAGAACCATGAAAATATTGCTGTCAATATTAAGCATTTCGTATTCTTAATGTTGATGGGTTCCCTTGAACTAAACACAGAAATCCAACTTTCTTGCATTGAGCACAGCACTGTTTGTTGCTCTCAAAACCTGACACAGCACCAGGCGGCATGTGGACTGCCTTTGGGGTGGAGGTTAGGCTCTGAAATGAAGACATTAATGAAAATCAGGACAATGGAAATTGCTGATAAAATGTGTCAACACAAGATGAAGGATGTGTGTAAAGCAAGGGACGTGAATGGTCTTGTAAATTCCTCAGTGTCACAAGGATATTAGATGCACTGTCAGCCGCAACTAAGCCCAATTGTAACTTTTAGGACCTTCGTAATTATGCCACCACATTCCCTCACATATCTCCCTTGTCTCCCCCTTGACACCCTCCATCAAATCTGTGAATGCAAAAAGCTTACTGGTGCAAAGATGCATACACTTGCTGCCATCATGGATTTCTTCGAGATGCTCTTGGTTGGCAGGAGAAGGAAAGTTCATCCAGTGTCTAGTGACAATCATGTAGCCTTGGTATGTCCACTGGTGAAGTGGACTTTATGGCCTAATTCTCAACAACCTGAAGCTCAAACAGTTCCTTACCTCAGCTTCCATGACAACCAGGATAAACCTCGTATACTTTTGGAAAATATATCCAACCCCTACCTCTCAATTCACTTGACCACTGCTCTTGCCTCTCGTTAGCTTTCCCCTGTACTTATTCACTTCCCTTTACAAAGTATGGACATTTTCTAAGCACACACTCCACAACTTACCCCACTTCTTCCCACTTCTTCCCACTGCCTCTACACTGGATGGATATCTATCTATAACCATATCACTTTTCAAACTCTGCCTCATGGTCTTCAAATCTCTCATGAACTGCTCCCTCTACCTAGCTAACTCCATTTCTTGCTATCCTTTCCCTTGCACTTTTCATCCCAAGCACTAATTACCCATGGGTGTGATGAATGGCCACCTGGCAAGGGTGTGAATCCCTATCTTTTTTATTTTTATTAAATAATACAATGGTGTGGGTAACACCCTCTCTGAAAGGGAATTATGCTAATTAGATTCCTCTTTCATAAGCTCCATACAAAAGGCATAGTGCGTACTTCTGTCCTCTTGCATCAATTTCTTGATTTGCAGAACCTGCTCTACCAGTGGCACTGAATCAGAGGTCATAGGTGCCCTCTTGACAGCTGCAATGACATAAGTGTATCATCAGTGCAGGGGCTGCATTTAAAATATGCACCCGTGTCACAAAAAAAAAAACCTTTCTTTGAAGATGCTGGTCTGGGGACACGCTAAACTGTAAAAATAGGCCATACCTGAGTTAGGGTATGGTGGCCAGCATCTTTCAGAGTTGTTCCAGCCACATTAAATTGATATTGCAAAGATGTCAGCCCTGTGGTCCCATTTCATCTGTGGAAGGGTTATATGTATTCCACCAGACAGGCTAGACCATTCGCTACTGGTAGGAATGTCACCTCTTTGGATTGCCTCTCGTTGTTCCTTTGTAAGGGCAGGTAACATCCTTCTCCCAGGGACAATCACTATACAGAACACTGACCTGGGAACAGGAATCAAAGAGCAACCCCAATGAGAAACAGCCAATCCTCATTCAAGGGGACACCTTTTCTAAAGGCCTCTGTTTATATTGAGAAAGAAGGGGGAAAATGGATCCATAAACCGGTCTAGCTTTTGTCCAATCAACTGTGGCCTTTCACCATTAAAAGAAGTGGTCCCACACCACTTCTTTGAATCATCGTTGGATCATCACTTGAGAAGATTTTGTTGGACCCTGCTCAGAGAGCAGTCCTTTCCACTGTCTTCTGGTTGTGAGGTTGTAAGAGGATTCAATTCAACACTACAGCTAAGTCAACGCCTAGTCTATAATACTGAATGAAAACCCTTATTGATATAACTTTATGTCCAGTTCATGCGTTCTGGATGACTACCCCTATATAACACCCCTCTCTCAGAATCCCCCTGACCCCACTGAGCCAAGAAGTAGTTCTGTTTTGCAAGTTAAAAGGTTTATTTGAGAAGTAAAGCAATATATATCTATATCACGCTTTATAATAAATTAATAATTAAATATCACACTTAATCTGATATGCTAAAGATTAACAACGGAGAATCTGACACTAGCACACTTCTTGATAATCACTAAGGAGTTGACATGAAATGGATAAGATAGCAACAATACTTTTATGGTTTCAAATGGATGCAATGTGGAATGAAATGCAGTAACGAAAATAACTTGATAGGATTTCAGCAAAGACAATGTAATCACTTTCTTGTACAATTCACCCCCCCTTTTATGCAATGCAAGGAAATGGAAGGACAAGCACACAGTTCTCAGAAATGCAATCAAATGTGATTCAGTTCACCCCAGCAAGCTTAGACTACAGAAGTTGGAAACACCGGCCCAAATGCTTTGATATGTGCTGGCAATGGAGTGAAAATATGTTAAAATGCTTTTAATTCCCTCTAGAGGTTCAGGGTGAGTGGTATCTAGTTAATATTAGTCCAGGCTCACACTAGCAATGATTCAGGGATAATTAGCAGGTTAAACGAATTTTTGGCAACTGAAAGGCAAGCAGCAGCAGATTTTTACACGTGAAGAAATTTGCAAATCGCGGTAAAATGCCAAATCGCGGCTAAATTTGCGAATGTGCCGAGCGCGATTACAGAGGAACAACAAGGACTATCACTATCGTTTTAGGGTCCTAAGACAGCCTAGGATCTCAGCTTCCAGATGAAAGTTACTGCAAGTCTCTAGCACAAACGGTCACGGAGATATGAGCGATTAAATAAAGGTCGTTTTTCAGATTTGAAATTTTAAAGTTAAAAAAAAAACAAGTGCAGCTTGCAACTAGAAATCACAGGTGACAGCTTTACAAATGACAGTTGACAGTTAGGAGACAGTTCTACTTAGATTAAAATAGGATTGAATTATATTATTTTAACTAAGAGATTGGTTCTGCACAGTTTTCTAGGTACTCACACTATATTCTTGAGTGAAATGGGCCTCGTCATGGATCTGGTCAGGTTTTAAACTGGACTCTGGTCTCTGCACTTCACAGTGATCTGGGTCTGCTCTCTCTCTGGATTCTGAAGATTGAGGGATTTAAAGTCTGGATCTTTCTGCACAGCTTTCTCTGGAGATTGATGGAGGTAAAGTATGGATTTTCCCGGCAGAGCTTCCAGCTGCAAATGGATTTGAAGGTCCCTATCTGTCCTGTCTCTCTGCTTTTATGTGTTTTGAAAATGGGTGTGTGTGAGCATCACTAGACCCTACCCCTCTCCACTTATCATTGGCCAAGCTTTCATTTCTCCCCTGATTGGGGGAGCTAAGTTGTGTCAGAGTGATGTCATTTTACAGCCTGCAGAAAGTCCACTCCTCCTGTCAACTTGCACACAAATCTAGATTTGAACCAAATACATATTTGCAGAGGTACATATTGTTTTAAAATCATATGCACCCATCATGCATTACAGGAGGTATACCCTGTTCAAACTCTGCTCTTATTGGGAGCTTGCATTCAGAAATGGCAATATTTTGCACTTTTTAACTGGTTTGCAATACCGGACATTACCCCAAATTTACACACATGTGCGCAAGGAGTATGGACATTAGTTGATGAAGTGTCAGATTTTTCACATGCACACATTTTGAGTAATATCCTCTTTTCCGCTAAAACTCCCCTGAACATACCACCGGTTCTAAAAACCTCTTAAAATGTGGGCAGAAAAATCACAAGAATTATGGTATCATTTATAAAATGTTCACATGTCCGCTCTATGAGTTATTCATCTTTTTAGAGTTATGTTCTGGCCCTAAAAGGGTGTGGTTTTCCTCCAGCACAAGGTTGAATTTCTGGTTTTTCCAGTTCTGCCAAGCCAGCTTGCTCTCACAGGCAGTGCCCCTCCCCTTTGTCCTTCCAGGAGGAAGCTACATTTACGACATCTGCAATAAACCATCTGCCTGGGTCAGGACAGGGCTTTGTTCAGAGCTCCTGTATTCTGTGGGGGCTCCCCTTAATTCAATTATCAGAGAGATGGCATATCCTTAGTGTGGCCAGCAAAAGGCAGATAGGCCTGGGAACACAGCTGTGACTCAAGTTTCACTCCTGATGGGGGTAGTTGCCAGGCAGAATTCAGTTCCTTAAGCCAGGTTTCAGATAAAATGTCACTTTTTGTTCCCCAGTTTAAGTCAATACAATTTTTTACATATGCAGCTAGAATGCTGATTCTAAGTTCAAAACTATGACATTTAAACAATTGCAACCTATGTGACACTCAGAAGTAGGTCACTCATTTCTCTTAAACATTGAGATTTTTAATGTCTTTCAGTCCAAATTTACTTAAACTGCTGAAATCCACAGCTCAGCCAGTCTTTCTTTGGCCTGTTTTGGGTTCATTTATTCAGTTTTGCAAAAAGTAAAATCTGGTGTTGTTTTAAAACGCCGGCTTTCTGATAGTGGTGAGTACTGGTACTGCACCCCTTTTTGGGATTTAAGAAAATGAATTCCCAACAGTTATGGGTTTGATTTTGGCAATCAGCATTGCCACTCCCAATGGTTTCAGACTACTGTGTGGGTAGTCCAATGGTGGTTTTAGGCAGTGTCCTTCTGTGCCCATAACATCGGCAAAAATGAGTGTCAGCCTATTCTTCATGCATTTCCCTGTGCATTTTCTGGGAAGCTCTGGCCATCATGATGTTTTCATGTCAGTACTGCACAGTTTTGAGGTAGGGCTCGGATGCATGGGTAAATACATCCCACAAGCCCCCCTTCTTGCGGTGGCCATCTGATCCTTCACTGGTGGGACCCGCAAGATCTGGGATGTTTCCTCATCTTCTTCCAATAGATGGCACAGTTCAGCATCTCTTCCTCCATCCGGTCGGATCGATCGGTTCTCCTCGCCGGTCCTGATGGGAATATTGGGCGGTACCCCGGGCCCGTTGCGTCTCTGCTCCCGGTCTCCGGATCGTCCTCCTTGTCCCGTCTCCAGGTTTTCTTTCTCCTAGGACGACAAAGGAAGAGCGGCAATACATATTCATAGACATTTTTCCACCACTGTTGAGATAGTGGGGCAGCATATGCATTTCATCATAACAAAACATTACATTCTTATTTTGAAAAAAAAAACAGTATAACTAAGAGACAGTGTCATGCAAATCACAATATGTTAGAGACTAGATGTGGTATGTTTTATGATTGGAACTGAATTAGTCAGAGACAGTACCCGCTAGGATTCCAGAGGATTCCTCCAGTTGTTGCAGAGCGTGCCTGGGATGGCAACATTTCAACTGGTTTATGTGGACCCACTTGTCTTCCCCCGCTGCCAAAGGACCTTTGGGGATGTGGATTTTGTAGGCCACAGGGGAGATCTTGTCGATGATCTCAAAATGTCCCTTCCATGTAGGCAAGAATTTCCGCTGTTTTGCCTGGTTTCTTTGGAAGTTGTATAGATAGACCCGGTCTCCCACCTGATATTCCTTCCTGGAAGTTTTCAGGTCATAGTGGGTCTTCATGCTATCAGCCGATCTTTCTAGATTCCGCTGAGCGTAAGCAAAAGCATGTTGGAGGTGTTTCCTTAAATTCTCCACATACTCATGAGTAGTGGAGGCATTTATCAGTGTCTGCTCTTGGGTCCTGTAGAGCAAATGCTGAGGAAGCACCATCTTGCGTCCAGTCATCAACTCAAATGGTGACATTTTGGTTGCAGATGAAGGGGTAGATCTGATGGCCATTAGGACCAGAGGTAATCGGATATCCCAACTTGGCCCAGAATCTGCCACAAACTTCTTTAATATGCTCACAATTGTCCGGTTGTAGCGTTCCACTGCTCCAGAAGAAGCTGGCCTGTAAGCAATATGTAACTTCCTCTTGACCCCCAGTATCTCCCACATCTTTGTCATTACTTCACTGGTGAAGTGGCTACCTCTGTCTGACTCAATCCTTTGAGGTAGACCAAAACGGGAAAAGATGTGGTTAATCATCAGGGCAGCTGCAGTTTCTGCCTTGCAATTTGGGGCTGGGAGACATTCCACCCACTTGGTAAACAAGCATGTCACAGTCAACATGTACTTATTCCCCCTAGCATAGCGAATCACAGGGCCTACAAAGTCGATTTGTAAATCTGACCATGGCAGTGTCATCCCCCTCTTTTGGAGAGGCGCACGGTGCGTGAGGGATGATGGCTGAAATTGTGCACACACAAGACACCCCTTCAAGTATTGGTCGAGGTCCTGCCCCATGTGTGGCCAGTATGCAACCTCTCTTAAGATTTCCAATGTGGTGTGGAACCCCCTATGACCGGCGGTGGCCGCATCATGGGCGTGACTTAACATCAGGCTTCGGAATGAGGTAGGAACCACCCACTGATCGTGGCCAGCTTTGGATTTCCTTACCAGCAAACCGTCTTGGATTCGGAACATTTTTGGACATTTCATCAACACTCTTAGGTCCTCTTTCCCAATGTAATCGGTATCCGTCAGGGGAAAGTTCTCAGGGTCCTCAAGGTGTTGGTAAAATTTACCAATAACTGGATCCCCCTTCTGAGCTGTAATCAAATCAGCATCAGGGGTCTCCTTACTCCATTGTGCAATTGAAAGGTTGTTGTGAGCATTTGTCTGGGACCTAGTGATAGCAGTGACCTGGATTTCCCCCAACAGGGACTCAATCTCAATTAGATCCCCTTGGATGGCCCCGGTTTTGGCCAGCTGATCAGCTAAGTCAATTCCAGTTTTGTCTGGTCCCTCTACTTTGGAATGACCCTTGATCTTTTTCCAATAGATGGTCATCTCATTCGAGGTGACCAGATCATCAATGTTTTGGATCAACTTCCCATGTTTCAAGGGTTTGTTGTTAGCACATAACAGGCCTCTGGTTTTCCAATTAACCAGGTGCTCCACGAACCCGTTCCGTACATAATCCGAATCTGTGATTATGACCAGTTCATGGAGTTGATGCTGGACAGCAGTGAGGATGGCTTGATGCACAGCCATCAATTCTGCCACCTGACTACTTCGGGGACCAATTTTGTATACAGCGGAGGGTTCTGGGGACTCATTCACCCATGCATTCCCTACGCCGGCCACCAGTTCTTTATCCCCGTTGTTGTCAACATGGTAAGAGCATCCATCCACATAGACAGTGGGCATTCCCTCACACTTGTCCTCTTCAAAGACTTTATGTGGGGAATTAAGGTATGCCTCCATGTTGTCCTTGATTTTTAGACTTTCGTCCTCGAGACAGTTTTCTCTGGCACAATCATGCAAGTCAGCCAGACCTTGCGCGAGGGGACTCTTCTTGTTTTGGCCATATCTGACCTCCACAGGAAAGCCTTGCATTGACAGAATCCAGGAAGTAATTCGGGAATTACTCACATTTCCGGCCCGGATTCTGTCACTTTGGAGATATTGCAGAGGCTGGTGTGGAGTCTCCACTATGATGTGTTCCCCCTGGATAAACGGGCGGTAATTCTTCAATGCCCACACCGTTGCCAGGAGTGCCTTTTCACAATCGTTGAATTTTTCCTCCACAGAGGATAAAGTTTTGCTCGCATAGGAGATTACTTTATTGACCTTGTCATGCTTTTGGTATAATACTGCCGTCAAGCACGTATTAGAGAACCCCGTCTCCAGGAAGAACTCCTTGTTTCTGACAGGGTAAGCTAGGCAAGGCGCTTGTGAGAGGCTTCTCTTGAGTTGTCTTACTGCCTCGGCTTGTTCTGGACCCCATTCCCACTTGACCCCCCCCTTCAGGAGATGAATCAGGGGTCTGGTGATCTCTGCGTAGCCCTCAATGAACTTTCTGCTGTAATTAGTCAGTCCAAGGAGGCTCCTTAGTTCCCGCAGAGTTGTGGGGTCTTTCAGTTTCTGAAGTGCTTCCACTTTCTTTTCCTGGGGACAGAGACCCTGAGGAGTAATCTCATGCCCCAAGAAATTAACACGGGTTCTACACCACTGTGCTTTCTGAAAGGAAAGTTTTGCTCCGGCGGCCCTCAACTGCGTCAGAACATAACGGATCTCCGCTATGTGTTCCTCCACAGATGAACATTTGATGAGGACATCATCTACATAAGCCAGGTTACCCCTCGCACCCAGGTCGGGCATGGCCTTATGTAGGAAAATGTTGAATTCATTGCCGGAGTTGAGGTATCCGAAGGGAGTCCGGGTCCAGGTGTACTGCTGGCCCCCAAAGGTAAAAGCCAGTTTGTATTGGTCCTCCCTACTGACAGGCACGGTCCAGTACCCATTGGTCAGGTCTATTGCAGTGAATACCTGTGACCCCTGGATCTGGGCCAGCCCTTGGTCAATGTAGGGCAGAGGCCATCGGGAAGTATGGACCCGTTTGTTGAGCTCCCTGAGGTCAGCACAGAGTCTCCACTGGCCGTTTGGCTTCAATATTCCCAGCACCGGATTATTGAAGGTGCTGTGGACTGGACGGATTATTCCCCGGGACTCAAGGTTCTTAATTATTTCAGTAAGGGACTCCATTGATGCGAGAGGCAAGCGATATTGCTTCACAAACACTGGAGTCATGCCAGGGTCCGTGGGGATTGTTGTTGTGTGGATGTCAGTGCGACCACAGTCATATGAGTCTACCGCAAAGAGATCTTGGAAATCCAAGAAAACTTGTTTCAACTTTTGCTTTTGTTCCAGAGTCACACAGGCATCAGCTAGGTTGACTCTCTCTTCCACCATCTGCCTGAAGCCTGGAAAGACTTCTGGTTTGGCTATCTCCGCGGCCTCCTCCAGCTGGGTGGAGAAGTCCCTGGTCAGAGTGCTGATTTGGACTGGAGGCTTCAGGTGGGAAAGGCAGCCCTCGTGGTCTTGGAAAATCACCTCATCCCTCCTGAAGTCACAAGTCACATCTTCCTTACCATAGGGGCAGGAAGTGTACACCAGGAAGTTCCCCCCATGCCGGGTAAAAATCCTGTCTGGTGTTGTATTGTCATCACAGTCACTGTCAAAGCAGTCCTTGGGGATTGGCCCTAACAGTTCATTTCCTAAATCTATGGAAAAATGTCGGTCATCAACCGCCATTCCAATAATGGTGCCTGCGGCTAGAGTAATACTCTTTAAGTTGCTGTTATCCACCTCTATTGGAATGGTGTCATGTTCTATGTTGACTAATGGAGTTGGGTTTACCCCCAACCCTTGCTGTTGGAGAGAAGCGTTTAGATGTATGTAAGCATCAGGGTTTTTCAAATGTTGTCCTCTTTTCACTTTCACTTCCAGGGAGAATTGTCGGGTCCTTTCTGGGATTGTGACTTCCTCTTTGATCTGAATTTCAACTGCATAAGGTAGCAATTGAGCTGACCTAAATGCTTTTTCTGGATCATCAAAGCCCATGGGATTATCCGCTAATCGGGACCAAGCTTTGAAGTTTATTAGGTCCAATCTAATGGCAAAGCGATTGAGAATGTCACTGCCTAAGTAAAAGGCGGCAGTGACGTCTCGCACGACCCAACAATTATGGACTATGCTCTTGTTGCCAATGGAGATTTTGAGCATACACCTGCTTGGCAGGAGCTGTTTGGAATTAGGTGCTTCCAGGTCCATTTCCCATTTGTCTATCAGTTTGAATGTGGGAATGGCTGGATCTTTTGGGAGTTGGCGGAACATGGCTTCGCTGATGAAGCTCTTACCGTTGTTCACACACACTCGAGCGAGAACAGAGTCCTTCCCATCATTTAATTGGACAGGGATGAACAACTGCTCTCCAATTTGCTGAATATCAGCCAGGCTCTGAGCTGATTTCGCATCTTTCTGGACTATAGGAGTGGGAGTTTCAGATTGTGGATTAGTATAGAATCTCAGAGTGTTTCCTTCCAGCGTGGAGTACCACTTTAGACTGGAAGGAATGTTGATTTTCAGAAATAGAGAGGACCCTGCATCACCAGTCTGTTGTCCTACTGCTATTACTGTCACGTCTGGAATTTGGCTATTCTGGAAGTGAAATTCTACTTGGTCAGATTTTTGTTCAACCATGCGGCAGGTGCCGTTTAAACTAACATGGTTGACACTCTGTTTTAATTTTATTGGTCGGCTAGTCTGGGTCCAGAGGACCTTGTTTACACAATCTATTAGGGGTGACAACCTTCTCAGGAGGTCATTCCCTAGTAAACAAGGGGTGCCCTATGGGGTCACAACTATGACCGGGTGTTTCAACTTGTGTCGCCCAATTTTAATGTCCAAGTCTGCCGTCCCCTCAACGGGAATTTCCTTCCCGTCGAAGTTCTGGAGTTGTCCAGGAAGAGAGGTGAGAGGAATACGATAATTCTCTCCCCTTCCTGCATTCAGTTCGTCAAAGGCCCTTCTGGACAGAAGGGTAGCTTGAGATCCAGTGTCCACCAGTGCCAAAATTGTACCCTGCCCCTGTACTTGTACCGGGGCATAATATCTTCCCTCCTTCTCCTCAAGGGGGCACAGATAATGTACATTTTTGGACAACTGGTGTCCTAATTTTCTGGTTTTGGACATCGCTAGCGAAGAGATTTGGGCAGAATTCTGTGGAGAGCCTTGGGAATCTGAAAGAAAAATTTGGCAACTGGAGATCAGAGCCATTGTGGGTTCCCCTGGCTCCGGTTCTGGGCCGCCCCCCCCCTTTTTGGAGGCAGTCACCAGGATGGGTTTGAACCAGGGGATTTTCTTGCGGTTGGTTCTGGGATGAGATGGTGGGCGGCGGTAGCTCAGTCTCCACATCTCCCCAGTCTGGATTTGCATCCCTAGGGACCCATTTTTCTTTGGGAGGAGTTCCCCCCTCTCTGAAGGAGAAGATCCTTTTCCCAGGATCCTCTGAGGATCCCTCTCCCTCAAATTGGAAGACCTGTACCTCCTCCTCAAACTGAGTCTGTTTGGGTCTTTTGTTTCTCCTACCCCCCTCTGCTCCTTAGGAGGCAGACTTTCAGGGGCAAGAGATTTTGTTTCCGGTTCCTGGGTTTCCAGGGGCTGTTTACAAGTGAGGAAGGAAGCTTCCTCCAAGGCTTTACACCCCCCTTCCCTTTGTGCCTCCTCCCTGGGAACCGGTGAGTTATCGGGGTGCTGCCCCCGTCATTGTTCTGGGGCACCAGGTCCAGAGTTGGGTGCGTTCTGCGCCGGCATGCCGATCTGAGGGTTCTGCTGAGCCCTCAGTATGTGACCCAGATCCCGCGCCATGTTTTGAACCTGGCGCTCTAACTGGGAAACCCGCTCAGGCTGATACGGGGCCCTGTTTTCTCCCCTGGGCTGATCCCGGGAAGGGTAGCTGTCCCTCCTCTGGTAATACCCTGGGTTGGGAAGATTTGGGTACCCCTCCACCCTTGGCCTCCCCTCTCCCGGATTAGGTTGTCTGGGCTCAGGGAATTGGGGAAAGAAGGATGGATGATTTTGGGGTTGGAAATTGGGTGGATACCTGGGGAGAAAGTTCTGCCCAGGATTTGGAGAATTTCTGCCCTCCTGTGGGAAGTTGGGAGGGAAGTTCCCTGAGTTAGGTGCTTGGCTGGATCCCCCCCTTGGGCTGGAGGAGTCCACACATAACCCAGGATGGGTCGATTTCCCTTGTAACGGGGACTTACATAATCAGGAGAGCGAGGGACCCCATTTGTGGGGCTGCCTCCCTGGCTCCCTGTCTGTGACTGGCCCGAGGACCTTCTGGGCCTAGCATTATTAGGTGCAGGTAGGTTTTTAGGCCTCCCCATCTCCAACTCTAAAACGGGGGTGACCTTTACCTCTGCCACCTTGGCAGCAGCAGGGGTGCTGTTGGCTTTGGGGTTTTTCTGAGCATTATTTTTGCTATCTACCGGTTTCTGCACCTCATAGATCCGGGTAGCCTGTTCAATGACCCAGTCTAAAGATCTTTTCTCGTGAAAATCCCTCACGAGCTGGGTCATTATGTATTTGGGCAAGGCATGAAAAAATGTATTTATGAATTCTCTACTGTCTGTGCGCACCCTTCTGGTGGTCTGCGCAAAAGCACGTTTCAGTTCTTGCACAAATTCTTGTGGGGCCTGATCCTCCCCACATTGCAAATTGTAGGCTGCCTTGCGAGCCTCTTGAGGATTTCTATGAATGGAAAAATGTTTCAAGATGGCCGCCTTATAGGTGGACCATCTTAAATGATTTTGGTCCTCCAGCCCCGCGAAGAAACTGGAGTATTCCGGGGAGAAGGTCCACTTTACATATTGAATACAGCTTTGGCTGTCCTTCAAATGGAAAGTCTCCATCATTTGCTCAAACAACTCTAAGTGCTCCCAAACAGAATACTTAGCGTTCTTATGGTAAGGCGTGATGACGCTCCTGATCGCCTTAATCTGCTTTAAGGGGTCCTTAAGCCAGGCCCTTTTTGCCTTATTGGCCTTTTTGGTTCGGGTAACCCTTGTCCATTCATCCTCTGACTCAGAGGCACTGCTCCCAGAGGTTCCTGTCTGCTCTTCCAGGTTTTCCTGGATTCTGCGAGCCTGGGAATGGCTGGCAGAATGTGGGGACCTGGTCTCCTGTGTCCTGCGCAGTTCAGAGGAGTCTTCAGATTCCTCCTTGCTGCCAGGATTTGATGGGTACCCCCTCCACTGACCTAACTGGGCAGAGGTTTTCAGGATGCCCTTAATGGGCCTACTCTCCTGGGGTTCCCCACTGAACTGTACTGTACTTGGGTGCCCATACCCGGATGCCCACCCCTCCATTCCTGAGTGGTACTGGCCTATGAGCCCCATACTTTTAGCTGGATAGTAATCTGCCATCCCTGTGGCCCTGTGCTCATGTGCGCCAGGGGACATGGGGGTGGTAGAGTCCAGGGACTGGGAGAGATGAAGGCCCCTGGTGTTAGGGCTCCTGAGGTTATGGTCAGGAGTCTCTCTTTCCCAGCGGACCTCATCTCTATCCGCCCCTGCTCCCTGTTGCAATGCAAGAGCCTGCATTTGTGCTTTCAGTTCCTCAGTCAAGGCCTTACTAGACTCTATCAGTCTCTCCTGCATCGCTACCTGTTGTTGGAGCCTATCATTGTGTTGACAGAGGGCCTCATTTTCCCTCTGTGCTTCCTGGTTGGTCCTGGAGAACTGGGCCAGTCTTTGCTGCAGGAGGTTTACCTCCTGAGTCCCATCCCTACCGGCCTGCTCCTTTCTTGCCAGAGCATCTTCCACCCTTCTGGTGTGCTCTACCAAGTTCTGGTTTTCTTTTTGGAGGTCACCCAGCCCCTGGAGGGCCAGGTGATTTTCTTCAATTTCCTTTTTTAAGTGGCAGACTTCCTGGCCTAAAGTGTCTCTTTCCTGACTGAGAGCCTGCATCTGTGCTGCCAGGTCGTCCCTCTGCCTTTGAAGGGCACCAGCTTTCCGGCGCTCTTCATCAAACTCTGCCTGGGTATCCAGGTCTTTCAGAATCAGTTTATTGCTTTCTGCCTTTTCCCTATCTAGGTGGCCTTGCAGGGTGACTACCTGCTCAGCACATACCCTGTTGAAGTCCAGTTGTTGCTCCAGCTTTTTCTGGCTTTGCAGTAGGGAGTCCAAACCTTCTTGGTGCTCCTTCTGCAAGGCCCGAAATCTGGTATCCTGTTCTGACTTTTCCTTTTGCAGCACATCCATATCCTCCTTTATTTTAGTGATGTACTGTCTGGTCTCATTTTCTGACTCCTTGCTTCTGTGCAGCCTTTGCTCAGAAGAGTCAAGATCAGATTGGGCCTTCTCTAACGCCATCTGTTGCCTTTTTGCCAGATCATGGCCTTCAGCACATTTATTCTGTATGGCTCCCATATATAAATATAAATATGCCGCTATCCTAACAATCTTGTCGTGTTCATCTTTGGCCTTAGGAGCCATTATAGTTCACTCATGGCCACATGTAATGGACCCTGATCTCTCCATAAGTCTGACCCTGTTTCAGTGGCCTGTCGTGTGATGGCCTGCAACCAGGCCTCCTGGCCCTGCTCAGCCCATTCACCTCTCACAAATAGTTTATGTAAGAAGTGCTCTCTGGCTATTTTCATATCTACCAAGGTCGTCATTCTAGAGATTGGTCTCTGTCCTGACTTACAGAAGTTAGTATTTTATTTTTGCAGAACAGAACTTTTCTTGGAGTGTCCCTTTTGAGGAATGCTTCACAGCGTAATGCAGCGTGGTGATCCGACTGGATGTATGTATCCCGTCAGTTAGCACACTGTATTAAGCTGCACAAGTGGTATTCTAACCCAGAATCCCGGACGAGCCCCAATTTGTAAGAGGATTCAATTCAACACTACAGCTAAGTCAACGCCTAGTCTATAATACTGAATGAAAACCCTTATTGATATAACTTTATGTCCAGTTCATGCGTTCTGGATGACTACCCCTATATAACACCCCTCTCTCAGAATCCCCCTGACCCCACTGAGCCAAGAAGTAGTTCTGTTTTGCAAGTTAAAAGGTTTATTTGAGAAGTAAAGCAATATATATCTATATCACGCTTTATAATAAATTAATAATTAAATATCACACTTAATCTGATATGCTAAAGATTAACAACGGAGAATCTGACACTAGCACACTTCTTGATAATCACTAAGGAGTTGACATGAAATGGATAAGATAGCAACAATACTTTTATGGTTTCAAATGGATGCAATGTGGAATGAAATGCAGTAACGAAAATAACTTGATAGGATTTCAGCAAAGACAATGTAATCACTTTCTTGTACAATTCACCCACCCCTTTTATGCAATGCAAGGAAATGGAAGGACAAGCACACAGTTCTCAGAAATGCAATCAAATGTGATTCAGTTCACCCCAGCAAGCTTAGACTACAGAAGTTGGAAACACCGGCCCAAATGCTTTGATATGTGCTGGCAATGGAGTGAAAATATGTTAAAATGCTTTTAATTCCCTCTAGAGGTTCAGGGTGAGTGGTATCTAGTTAATATTAGTCCAGGCTCACACTAGCAATGATTCAGGGATAATTAGCAGGTTAAACGAATTTTTGGCAACTGAAAGGCAAGCAGCAGCAGATTTTTACACGTGAAGAAATTTGCAAATCGCGGTAAAATGCCAAATCGCGGCTAAATTTGCGAATGCGCCGAGCGCGATTACAGAGGAACAACAAGGACTATCACTATCCCTAAGACAGCCTAGGATCTCAGCTTCCAGATGAAAGTTACTGCAAGTCTCTAGCACAAACGGTCACGGAGATATGAGCGATTAAATAAAGGTCGTTTTTCAGATTTGAAATTTTAAAGTTAAAAAAAAAACAAGTGCAGCTCGCAACTAGAAATCACAGGTGACAGCTTTACAAATGACAGTTGACAGTTAGGAGACAGTTCTACTTAGATTAAAATAGGATTGAATTATATTATTTTAACTAAGAGATTGGTTCTGCACAGTTTTCTAGGTACTCACACTATATTCTTGAGTGAAATGGGCCTCGTCATGGATCTGGTCAGGTTTTAAACTGGACTCTGGTCTCTGCACTTCACAGTGATCTGGGTCTGCTCTCTCTCTGGATTCTGAAGATTGAGGGATTTAAAGTCTGGATCTTTCTGCACAGCTTTCTCTGGAGATTGATGGAGGTAAAGTATGGATTTTCCCGGCAGAGCTTCCAGCTGCAAATGGATTTGAAGGTCCCTATCTGTCCTGTGTCTCTGCTTTTATGTGTTTTGAAAATGGGTGTGTGTGAGCATCACTAGACCCTACCCCTCTCCACTTATCATTGGCCAAGCTTTCATTTCTCCCCTGATTGGGGGAGCTAAGTTGTGTCAGAGTGATGTCATTTTACAGCCTGCAGAAAGTCCACTCCTCCTGTCAACTTGCACACAAATCTAGATTTGAACCAAATACATATTTGCAGAGGTACATATTGTTTTAAAATCATATGCACCCATCATGCATTACAGGAGGTATACCCTGTTCAAACTCTGCTCTTATTGGGAGCTTGCATTCAGAAATGGCAATATTTTGCACTTTTTAACTGGTTTGCAATACCGGACATTACCCCAAATTTACACACATGTGCGCAAGGAGTATGGACATTAGTTGATGAAGTGTCAGATTTTTCACATGCACACATTTTGAGTAATATCCTCTTTTCCGCTAAAACTCCCCTGAACATACCACCGGTTCTAAAAACCTCTTAAAATGAGGGCAGAAAAATCACAAGAATTATGGTATCATTTATAAAATGTTCACATGTCCGCTCTATGAGTTATTCATCTTTTTAGAGTTATGTTCTGGCCCCAAAAGGGTGTGGTTTTCCTCCAGCACAAGGTTGAATTTCTGGTTTTTCCAGTTCTGCCAAGCCAGCTTGCTCTCACAGGCAGTGCCCCTCCCCTTTGTCCTTCCAGGAGGAAGCTACATTTACGAC
This sequence comes from Ambystoma mexicanum, assembly GCF_040938575.1. Classification (NCBI taxonomy): domain Eukaryota; kingdom Metazoa; phylum Chordata; class Amphibia; order Caudata; family Ambystomatidae; genus Ambystoma; species Ambystoma mexicanum. Next base: position 284,842,568 of record NC_090932.1, on the reverse strand, counting down.
ATCTGCAATAAACCATCTGCCTGGGTCAGGACAGGGCTTTGTTCAGAGCTCCTGTATTCTGTGGGGGCTCCCCTTAATTCAATTATCAGAGAGATGGCATATCCTTAGTGTGGCCAGCAAAAGGCAGATAGGCCTGGGAACACAGCTGTGACTCAAGTTTCACTCCTGATGGGGGTAGTTGCCAGGCAGAATTCAGTTCCTTAAGCCAGGTTTCAGATAAAATGTCACTTTTTGTTCCCCAGTACATATTTACATATGCAGCTAGAATGCTGATTCTAAGTTCAAAACTATGACATTTAAACAATTGCAACCTATGTGACACTCAGAAGTAGGTCACTCATTTCTCTTAAACATTGAGATTTTTAATGTCTTTCAGTCCAAATTTACTTAAACTGCTGAAATCCACAGCTCAGCCAGTCTTTCTTTGGCCTGTTTTGGGTTCATTTATTCAGTTTTGCAAAAAGTAAAATCTGGTGTTGTTTTAAAACGCCGGCTTTCTGATAGTGGTGAGTACTGGTACTGCACCCCTTTTTGGGATTTAAGAAAATGAATTCCCAACAGTTATGGGTTTGAATTTGGCAATCAGCATTGCCACTCCCAATGGTTTCAGACTACTGTGTGGGTAGTCCAATGGTGGTTTTAGGCAGTGTCCTTCTGTGCCCATAACATCGGCAAAAATGAGTGGCAGCCTATTCTTCATGCATTTCCCTGTGCATTTTCTGGGAAGCTCTGGCCATCATGATGTTTTCATGTCAGTACTGCACAGTTTTGAGGTAGGGCTCGGATGCATGGGTAAATACATCCCACAAGCTGAAGGCAGGTGTTTCAAGGCAGAGGAGAACTCTGTCCCCTTACAATCCCAGGGACCATTTGTGGTGATCTTCTGCTGGAACAGGACCTGCCTGGCTGCCAGCCACAGTGGTACCCAGGACCTCACCATGTTGAAGGACCCCTGCAGTTGTGTGCCAGCCTCACCCATATTTGGGAGCACGAGAAAATAACCCATCTTGTCCCTGAGACCCTGGATTGGGACTCACAGCACCCTTAGAACCAAGACAGCTGGGATCCTAGTATTTTACACTGTTGAGCTGCTTGCCATGTGTTTCAAGAACTGTTCAACACATTTGAACCAGCAGGACCCTCCGTTGCTGACTTTTGCTCTCTCCCAATCTTCCTACTGTGCCAAATAGCCTGGTTCGGCAGTGTCGAACCACCAAGAACTACAAAGAAGGTATTGTTGACTGCTAACTGCCCCCTTGGCCAATGTGTGGGCCCTAGAGACTGGTTCATTTACTTTGGACCTTTTCTGCTCACAAGTACATATCAATTCTCCAGAACATTTGTTGATTTTGCTTGCCCCCCCACCCTCCCCCATGCATTACCCAGAATGCTGCATCTACTATCTTTGCTTATCCTGTGTTGTTTCCTCAGGGTTGGTTTTGTGTAGTGTTTTTCTAGTTAGTTATTATTGTTCTTGATTGGACATTCCTATATTTTGGACTGCTATACTTCACTGTTTTCTTGCTACTGAACCCACATGTACCACCCCCTCTTAAGAGCATTCTCTTCCCTCGCCTTCCTTTCACCTTACCACAAAAGGCAAAGGAGGCATATCGCTTGACTGTGCCTGTTTTACCTTTATGATTGTGTTGGCTCTTGGTTTGTAGAAGTGTGAGGGCTAAGTGGGCATTTTAGCTTCCACTCATCCTTGTACTCCTGAAGGGCAGAAGTGAATTTGTCACAAGGGTATTACCCAAATTATTTGTTTACAATTGTTGGAATGAACAATTGACCGAATTTAAAGGGTCACAATTGACCTCTTCACAATTGACCATATGTGTGTATATATATATATATATATATATATATATATATATATATATATATATATATATATATATATATATATATATATAGGGTTTTGGGCAGGTTTGTGTTGGCTGGCAGGTTGCGGGGGGTTTCCCCCCGCATATATGTTACAATTGACCTTCACAATTCGGTCAATTGTGAAAAGGTCAATTGTCATTCGAACAGTTGTAATACGAACAATTTGTATACAACCGTCACAAGAGGTCCCCTGCCCCCTCTGCTCTGTCTCCCATTGTCACACTTTTTCTCTCCTGGCACAATTGTACTGTACCTCTGGGCCCAGGACATGCAAATCATTGCCATTGCCCAAGAATTGAAATTTGCCTCAAATAGACACCTTTTTATCCTAGAATGTGCACTTTTGCCATCATTGTAATAGTAAATTGTAATGGGTTATTTATAATGCGCTAAATACCCAGAGGTTTCTCAGCGCAGACCTGGGGATCAAACCTGCATTGCTCAGCGTCGTCTGGCTTCCAAGGTGAGCGCGCTGCCCCTGAGCTATCCTCCTGAGTTCATCCATCCCCAGATCATCCATCAGCACTAGCAACAAACAGCTCAATAACACCACTTGAACGGCCTGCTTCTACTTTATATGTCTGTTAGTAGTGTACAATTCTGTAAACTTAGGCTCATTAACTAACCGCTGGACTGCCCATGTGGGCGGGACAAAGACTGATATGCAAATGGATATTTCCCATCTGTGAAAGGTACAGTGAGCAAAAAAGCGTGCGCTGCAAACTCTCATGTCAGAACAGGTTATCATGCCATGTTCTTTCTGGAGAGGAGCGCCTGCTACCTTTTTTGAATATTTGCAAGGAACTTGGGGTTGGTCACCCTGAGTTACCTGGGGGCAACCAGACGTGGTCTCCCTGCTCACTGTGCTCAGAGAGGCACAGCTTCACCTCACTGATGAGGCCCAACAAGGCTGAAACACGTGTATGGGGTTGCTGTTGATACTCTTGTTCAGAGAGGAATTGCCATTGTGGGCGGGACAAAGGGCCTCATTACGACCCAGGCGGTAAGTTACCGCCTGGGCCGTGACTTTACCACCATGGCGTAAACTACGTTTACGCCATGGTGGTTGGCGGACTTACCGCCCCATTCCGACCTAGGCGGGGCGGTAAGTCCCCAATCCCCATTTACCCTTCCCCATTCCAATTTTTGCCCCATAGGGCATAATGGGAGTGGGGAAGGCGTTAATTACGCCACCGTAAATTACGGTGGCGTAATTAACTCCATGGTCCCTTAGCGCCATGGATTTTAACACCTGCTAAAAGCAGGTGTTAAAAGCACCATGGCGCTAGGGGACCTTGTATCAGGCGGTAAGGGTCGGCGCTGTTAACGCTGCCGTAAACCCCTTACCGCCTGAGTTGTAATGAGGCCCAAAGACTGATATGCAAATGGAAATTTCCCATCTGTGAAAGGTACAGTGAGCAAAAGGTGTGTGCTGCAAACTCTCATCTCAGAACAGGTTATCATGCCATGTTCTTTCTGGAGAGGGGCGCCTGCTACCTTTTATGATCTTTAACTAACCGGCATGCCTTCTATGTAAGAAAGATAACTATCATTGTTCTTTTATAATGCAAGCATGGGATAGGGATTCGAGCTTGTGTTGCAAACGTGTTGCACCTGAGCTATCCTTCCTCCCCATGAATCATCTCTCTTACCCAGCCTTCCTGCCATAAGAACTGATATCCGAACCTTTGCAAATCACTCTTCAATGGGATTGCTGTCCCCTGATGCTTACTACTGTAAAGTGCTTCTGGTAGAAATACTATTCCCCTACCACTAATCATTAATAAAAATACAAAAACTGGTGTTGGTTAATATAAGCTTGCTTCTCATCACAGCCCTTTCTGAGAGCAACCATCCTCTGTTGTGGCAACAGCACAATGGTTTGGCATTACTACCAGCAGATGACACACAGGGGACCATCAGGAGTTGGACGGAGTGATAAAAAGGTGGCGGTAGCGCTATTACCGCCACATTACCGCTCCACCCAATCCTGAGTTTTGGCGGAAAGTGAGAGGTTTACCATCAGCTTTTTGCTGGAGGTAAAAACCTCTCTTTCTGCCCATTTTCGGCGCTATTAGTGCAGCGCTAATTGTGCCGGTTCTAATAGCGCTGAGAAAGCCCCATTGTGTCCAGTGGTCGAATGGGAATGGGGATTTATGACCACAGCGCAACTCGGCATCCGGCCCTAATAGCGCCAGACTGAGTTGCAGTAACACTATTTGCATTGGGCGGTATCCCGGCACATTTACCGGCAGTATACCACAATTTTTGATAGAGCCCACGGATACCATAGCAGCAGATGGTATTAAACTCTAGCCACAGGTGTTGAGCTGGGAGAGAAGGTGTAGTGCATACCGCATGTACTAGGCATTTTCTGTCCAAGCCGAACAAACTGATGTTCTCGGTTAAGAAAGCAATTGAAAAACATGATGCCTCTTTTGCGCATTTAATAAACTGAGATTCAAGCTGCGATAAATCTATTTGTGCTGCAGTGGGCGAGAAAGGTTTGTACTCGTGTACCAGAATCAATTTCCACGCTGCATTTGAACATGTAGCCATCGCAAGTATCGCCATACGTTTATTCAAATCTGGGCCAACTTGCGTGCACAAGCCAAACAATTTTAACAGAAGTCTCTCTCAAGCCAGTGTGTGTGTGTGAGCGTGGAGCCGCTTCAAGGGTTTCACTTTAGCTACGCTGAGTTAACATGTTGTGTGATCTGCAACACATCGTGGTCTCGTCTGATGGCTCAAAGGCCCGCTATTCAGTGCAAAGTGTCAGACTGAGGAACTTTCAGCACGTGCTGACACTATGCCGAAAAGCTCCTGTAACAGGCACAGTTCCATCCAGTCACACCAGTTGTACACATTCCAACATTCCAACTTAAAATGAGCCAGTCAGGGTCTCGGGGAAGCAATTGCAGCGGTGTCCAGTCAACTGGTCGACAACAAACTGGTCGACTGCAATTTGGTCGACACCATTTGGTCGAATGCCAAATGGTCGAATTTTTTTTTTTTTTATATATATATATGTGTTTTGTGGGTTTTCGTGTGGGGAAAAAAAATAAAAAAGAAAAAAAAAGGGGGTTGGGGGGGGACCAAAATGGGTAAAAAAAAAATAAATAAAAATTCGACCATTTGGCATTCGACCAAATGGTGTCGACCAAATTGTCTGTCGACCAAATGTTTTCGACCATTTGACTGGTAACCAATTGCAGCCTGTCAGCAATCAGTAGCGTAACACAAAAGGAGCGGGCTCACCTGCGAGCTCTGCTGAGGGACCCCCAACTCCTTGAAGAAGTCTATTCTGCACCACAGGCTCTTTGGCCACCCTGTTCCACCACTCATTCCTAAGGATTTTCATGATCATGCTGCCACAGCGGCAGGATGCAGGCTGCACTAGGTGAAAGATAAAATATGTTACATCAAATCTTACTCCTAAAATAGAAACAAGGGGGTGGTGCCAGGCCCCTGGCACCCAAATGTTCCAGCCATCATTGTGTGTCATCAGTAACACTGAAGATGAGTGTGCAGCTGAGTGTGTCTGTCAGTGTCGGAGATGGAGGAGTTGGAGGAATCGTATTTTTGCTCTTGGAATTGAGCATTTCATTTAATCTGCATTGGTGAGAGTAGTCTTTCTGCTCTGTATACCCACCTGACTTCCTGCACTGCCTGCCCGTCTCTATATCTGCACAGCCCCTTGCCCTTAGCTCCTAAGCCCACACATCCGCCACTCTCCACCTAATCTGAGACTGGGAGATGTGCTCCCAGCTGTTTTCTCTCCCAGGTACTTGTAAACCGAAATAGCCTGCCATCTCCCCTTATTAGCACCCAGCTCTCTTGTATCGATCCCTTGCATTCTGCTTCTCGCACCTTGTGTGCCGGCATATCACTTGCAAATAGCTCCATTGCCTCCCGAAGATAGGTTCACACTCAATGAATACCCTATTAATTATTATTATAATATTAAAAATAAAATGTCATGAGACACTGCAAACATGTATTTTGGATCGCTCAGCATGATCTTTGGTGCTCCTGTCTGCATCGAGACTACATTTTGTAAACATGTTTCTCTTGTTCAGTTTGTAACTAAATCTCTGTTTATAAATAAAATATTCTCTCACTCTGTATATAAACATTTTAATAAGTAGGTACATCTCCCTATGGGAAAGAGTATGGTGATACATGACACAATATTCTCTAGCTGCTTTGCATAAAAGCAAAGAGCATTTTGGGAACATAACATCTAAATGGACATAGGTGATTAAATGTAACACATATGTCTTTGATTATGATAGACGCATGCAACTATTTTGAGCACACAATGCACAAAGGGCTTGATTTTCGTGTCACAATATTCACTAACAGTAAAATGTCCTCAAAAAAGTGTTATATCTACCAATGTAGTCATGCTTTTCTTCAGTGGGTGAGGTCTGAGTGTGAGCAGGAAATGAACACCCTGTTGTGCTCACTGCATAAGCAGTGAGCAGTTAGGGAAAGCAGGTTGTTACTGTGGTTTCCAAGGCCCACCTGCACTGCAGTGGCCCGAGCTGCTCCGTGCCATCCAAGCTTTCTTCAGAAGATGGCTTCACTGCACATGAACCTGCTCTGCCCATCTTGGGTCTTCATATGTGTGGACCGGTGATGCTGGGCTTTAATGGCAAGACTCCGCTGGGTAGTCTGGACGAGCTGCAACCAGAGACTACCTTTAGGCCTGCAGTGTCAGCAGTTGGTCACTTTCCTCTAAAAGTGCACCAGTACTGTTCCTACATGTGACAACAAAGCATATAATGTCCTTATTCCAGCCCTGACTAAGTTTGTTAATGCCTCGCTTATAGCGAATGAAGTCCCAGGCAACATGAACAAGGCGTGGATTACTCCATTGCTGAAAAAACCCAATCTTTGCCCCCTCACTGCTTCCAATTATAGGCCCAATACTAACACTCCTTTTTTGTTGAAGATCTTGGATAGAGTTGCCTATGATCAGATTGCCACTTTTTTAGAACAAAACCAGATCTACCATAAATATCAATCGGGGTTCCGCTTGAATCATGGTACGGAGACAACCTTGTTAGCCCTCAAATCCCATCTCCTTCAAAGGATGGTTGGAGGTCATATCTCACTCCTTATCATTCTGAACTTGTCTGCTGCCTTTGACCTGGTGGACCATACCATCTTGTCCACCAGGTTAAAGAGCAATGCCAATTTCCTTGATGAAGCAACAAACTGGGTCATCTCTTTTTTGAAGCACAGGCAAAATAGAGTAGCCAGTGGTACTGCTGAAGCAAAACCGTAAGTGCTCACGTATGGTGTCCCGCAAGGAGCCTGTGTGTCGCCTTGCTTTTATAATATATTCATGATGCCCTTCTTCCAGATGTTGGAGAAAGAGGGGATCATATTCGCAAACTATGCGGATGACACCCAATGTGTCATCCCCATGTCCGGATTTCATGTGGAAGATGAACGCAGAATTAATGAAATCTATAAAAAATATTCAGGACTGGATGGTGCTGAATGGCCTAGCCATTAATAGCTCCAAAACAGAGCTTTTACTGATTGGCTCACAGCCCAAACTGGAGAAGCTAGGGCCCAGTTATAAGTCATTCCTCATAGATAGCTGCCACATCGAGGTTTTGAGCAAAGTGAAAACTCTCAGCATTTATCTTGATACAAATTTGAATATGAATGCTCAAGTGAACAGTCTTGTTTCTTTGGCCTCATACTTCCTTAAGTTGTTTCGTTGTCTTAGACCCTTTATTTCAGAAACAAATTCTGAAACACTGGCAAGGGCTATAATTAGTTCAAAGGTCGATTATTGTTGTAGTCTCCTTGTTGGCCTGCCGCTTTCGGACGTTCATCGGTTGCAGGTTATACAGAACGGTGCAGTTAGAGTAGTGAAGGGTCTATCTAGAAGAGACCATGTGTCAGAAGCCCGGCGTAGTTTACACTGATTACCCGTGCAGGCCAGGGTTGTGTTTAGGCTTCTCCTTATTACACACAAATGTGTACATGGAGTTATGCCCCTTTACTTGAAAGATTTAGTGGTAAAAAACAACATTAGATCCCTTTGATCGGATGATGCTAATACCCTGGCGATGCCATGCCTGAAAACAAAAAAATCCAGGGACTCAACATTCATTTCGGCAGCCCCCTTCAAATGGAACTCTCTTGCACCTATATTGAGGACCACCTCATCTACGGAAATTTTTAAGAAGGGGCTCAAAACTGCACTTTTTGCATAAATCGTCCCTGCCTTACGCCTGACCCTGTCATTGTACGACTTCCGCTCTCAGCCAATTCGTGGATTTGGCCTTGTCTTCTGTCATTGTTTTGTTTTATTGTTTTACGTTCCACAGCGCCCTTAAGCCTTAGGGTACCCGGTTGTGCTATACAAATGTTAAACATAAACATAAACATATCATCACAGAAACTTTGCTTTTTCATGGTATTAGCACTAGTGCAGACATTTCCAGTGTGTAAAACATATATCGCAATGTTTGCCCCAGTGCTAATACTGTTCTGAATTAGCAATTCCACAAGCATTGCACTCTAACCCATAGGCTCTGAAAGAATACATGTTTTTTCTCCATATGGCAATTTTAGCTCTAGTGCTAATGCCATGCACAATTGCAAAATTGCACTTGCACCAATGAAAGTGTCTTTAAAACACAGGACAGAGTTGTTACACATTGCTCTCGTCCTAGTCTGCCCCTTGCTCTCTACTGGTCATGGCACTGAGCTCTGTGTTGTGGCTGGAAACAGATGCCCAAGTCCCCAGCTTTAATATTGAAAGTAGACTGGTGGGTGGGTCAGAAGAGCGAGGGATCCTTCCATTTGAAAAGGTCACTGACTGCACAGGGCTGACAGCGTCTTAAAATTATCCATTAATCTCCCAATTTGATTTGTCATTTCCCTTATTACCAACGGCCAGCCACGCAGCCGAGAATAGACTCCCACCAAATCCCCGTCCATGACCGAGGGCCTTTATGAGCTGGCAGACCAAATTGGCAGCACATTCCGAGCATTAAATATTCATTGACTCATTTCAGGAAAGAAAGGGATGCTGATGCGAGGTAGCATGGGGGAGCTGGGACATGCAGCCAAGCAGCGCAAGGAATTACAATTCTTTTCCCGGCCTTATCTGTCCGTAGCCTGCATCATGCGCTATTATGCTGGTGCGTTCCGTGCATTGTTGTGGCCATCGCCAGGGCGTGTGCACAATGCCTACAAACCTATTCCAGCCTGTTTACATCACCGCTCTGCCCCACTGGCTCCGAGCGTGAGCGCGGTGGGAGGAGCACGCTGCCAATTAGCATTTAGATCGCGCGCAGGCGCCCCCAAGGAGCGGCGTAACGTTCAGACGTACATGAAACCGCTACACTGTGTGTCTGAGATAGGAATGCCTTGGGACTAGCTGAGAATTAGGATTCCAGTACAGTGGAGATCTGAGGAGCCGCATATTTTCTTTGTATGTTCCTAATATAATTATGATGCAGGAGACCGAAACAAATTATGATGATGTTGGATAGTACCTAAAAGAAATGTAAACATGAACATTTTCCTTGGGAGTTGTTGCTGTGGGAAGGTGCTCTTGCGTACTGATTTGTGGTGCCAGCTGCAGAACCCGCCTGCTATGCTATCTGAAAACCCTTTCCCAACATGGTGGACGAAAACACCACCAGGCGTGATTAAAGTTGCCTTGGAATATTGAGGGTCTTACAACTCTAAAATGCTGGTTATTGCGGGAGAGAGACACACACTTCTGAGTTCAGGGTGTAAATGTGTGAGAGAATCTAGGCAACTGGTGGCAAACCAGTCACATAGGTGGCATTAAAAGAGTAAGGATTTTCAACGGTGTTGTGCATCCGCCTACCATTACACACAGAAACCTCCAAAAGCCAGGTTGGTAAGTATGCCCTAAGGACCAACACAAAAGCAATCCCAGTAAATGGACTTATCCTCCAAATATGATGCAACAACGTATCATTTATGAAACGGAAGGAGATACATATAGATGAGCTCATAAACATATAATGTAATGTGATGTAAGTTGTCTTGAATAGCTGTTGGTGGGTGCAGGTTGGCAATAACTAGTTCCTCTGGGAATTCTATGGATTTGTCGCAGAGGTTTGGGAGTATGTTGTCTGTCGGGAAGAGGTAAAGATATTTTGGAGTACTATGCTTTAGGTCTGGTTAGCTGCAGAGGTGGGAGAGTGCTATAGGGCTAAAGAGTAGAGTGTTGTCTTGGCTTGGTTGGAGTTGATGTGCTAATGGCAATGCCTTGGAGGATCGCTGCCATGTGTGTGTGTGTGTGTGTGTGTAGCGTAAGGTGGGAGATCTTAGAGGAGAGAAAGTCTGTCTGGACAAAAGGGGAATAGGCAGAACAACCTGCAACCTTGCACGCCCGCCACTAGTCTCTTTCACACAGATCCCATTTCACTAGTTGAAATTGACACAGTCAATCTCTCTCTCTCTCTCTCTCTCTCTCTCTCTCTCTCTCTCTCTTTCTCTCTCTCTCTCTCTCTCTCTCTCTCTCGCCTCTCTCTATTTATTTATTTATTTATTGTTCACTTGTTAGGCACTTATAAAGGAAGCAAATACTGTCCCAAAGCGCCCACAGGGCAACAGGGAGGGGACAGGGATGGTGGACAATGTAATTACAGCAATGATAACACATTTCATTCATTAAATACAACAACAAAGAAGAGACAGTGGGGAGGGGAAGATGAACCTACTATGCCTTGTGAGTGTTCAGAGCATGCAAGTACAGAGGGGAGAGGGTATGGCATAGGTACTGGGTTGCTCATGGCGAGCAGCAGGTGAAGTGCTATGAAGACAAATGTAAGTGCAACCTCCAGTGGGGATTGTGAGCAGAAGCAAGTGTAGAGGATGGACAGCAGCAGAGATGATAAGATGTGGGAGGACAGGGCCCAGAGGATGCATAAGGGCCCTGCACATCAGTCAAGTTACTGTGTGATTAACAAGGGAGACAGGGAGTGAAGGAGGAAGTAAAGAAGAATGTCTAGAGGCATTTCCGAAACTTAAGGTGGTCCTGCTCAAGAAGAAGAGGGATGGGGAGGCTGTTCCAAACAAGGGAGCCAGCTGAGGAAAGCGATCAACCACCTGCCCTCTGTTTAGCAAATCGCTTCACACGCAAGGAGTTGGGGCCAGTGGAACACATCAGTCTAGACAGAGAGTATTTGCACAGAAAGAGTTGCAGATAGAGTGGTCCCCGTACCCTGACAGCCTTGTGGATGATGCAGAGGGATTTGAATGTAATCCCTGCTGCAATCGGGAGCCAGTGAACACTCTCTTTTTCTCTCTCCTTCACTCTTAAGTAAGCACATTGTAGTACTTCATGTGCAACAAAACGCACACCTGCAAACTTTTAGATGAGGGGGCAGTCTGGAAATGCCACACATTAGGGTAAGCTACATGCTAAGAGATCTTACGGGGAAAGAGATTTTTGGTTGAGAGAAAGGGCTGCTTGGAATTATGAGGATCACAGGCACCTATTTCACCTTCCTTAGTATGTTGTCGTCAGGATGAGAGATGCCTCAAACCTCGCTAATATGCTCAGGTCCTGTGCTCAGTGACCTTTTCGGATGTGTGCGTGGTCAGGGCTATGTGTTTATCAGGTGTTTGTCAGATGCTGGGGCCGGGCTACGGAATCCCTTCTTGTTTCTCCCAGATGTCAAATCATACTGTCTCCCACAAGCCCTTCAACCCAGGGAACAGAGCAACAAGTAAAAATTAATTGTACCCATCCCCAAAGGGCCACAACTTAACAGGTGGTGAGGCCCGACAAGAACATTGGTTTTTAGCGTGATGCTGCATCCCTGCAGGGGGTTCTTCACGATGAAACATCGAGCAGAAGCGATAGACGGTGGAGTGTTGATTCATAGAATTACCCCAGGAAGCTCGCTGCAGCATACCTTGGTCTTATTTTGGCACATCAGCTGCAGGAAGATGAAGTGAAGTATTCCGGCAGTGAAAGAAAGGGTGTTTGGGTGAATGGCATAGGGTGGCCTCTCCAATAACACTGTAATGTTGAGTGTGTAGTCTGTCTTGTACCTTTCTATGGAAACACAGAAAATGGACCTTGGCGAAATGAGATCAGAACATTTGTTACAGACGACAATACCAACTCTTGTCAAAAAATATATTTATTTATATGTAACCTTCAAAACTTTTCGTTGTTCTCAACATCCACATTTATAAACCATCATTCATTCCATCATTCATTCACACTCTCACTGTATATATAAATTCTCCACAACTAGGGTACTCTATCCACCTAGAAACTGTAAGTGATTTCAATCCGGCACTTCACCTAAGTCAATGCCTAGCGTGTAATGCTCAACTGAAACCCTTAATTATTTATTTGGGTCTACAAGTTCTTTTATTCTGAATGATGTACCACTTATATCACGCCCCTCTCATTTAAACCCCCCGGTCACACTGAACCAGGAATCAGGCTGGTTTGCAAAGTTAAAACATTTAATTATGTATTGCACAATATATCACACTATTTTAGTGGGTATACAATGATCACCAATGGGGTGATGTCACACTAAACAATCTCTTTAATTACAAGGAGTAATGATGGGAAAAAACAATGCAGCACAGCAATAATACTTTTATGGGTGTATATTCAAATCAAATAGCAGTGTGGTTACTATTTCCCCTTCAGTCCCCCAATATGCAATGTAGAGATATAGAAGGAGAGAAAACAGGTATCAGGAATGCAGAATTCAACAAAATATATCAATTCCAATTCCCCCCTCCCCCAGCAAACACAAGAGAGAAACAGGAATGATTGCAAATTGTCAAAATGATTTTAAAGTTGGCTTTGAATGGAATGGTAAAGCAACGAAAATGGTTTAGTTTACTGAAATTGTTTCAATCCTAATGGGCACCGCTTTATCTGGTTTCAGACACGCACTATCAATGATTTAAGAGTAATAAGCAAGTTAAAAACTTAATTTTGAGGTTGGGTGCAATGAAAAGCTATTTTACACGTTATAGATTTTGGCCAAACGAAAAATTCTCGGAAGACTTTTCTGCGCGCGGCAAGTGTGATTGCGGAAAGACGATAATGTTTTGGATTCTTTAGAAAGCTTAGGATGCTAGCTACAAGTAGATACTCAAATTTCATTTCTAGCATAAAGTATGAAGAAGTTATGGACGTTTTTGTGGAGGTCGTTTCTTTCAGCAAGAGGCAAAATTGTAAAACAAGGATGCGCTTTTAAAATACAAACAAGGTTTCTTTACACTAGGGATGGACTATGAAGAAACAAACTACACGGATGCTCAGCCACTTGATCAAAGCAACTGCCAGCAGAGACGCTTGCCTTCTTCAGATGCAATATATCAGCACAAAGATGATTTTAACAATATTATTACAGACGGACTGTAGGATAAGAGAGAGAGTTCAGGCAAGACAAAAAGGATTTCTAGCAATACAGTTCTGGATATAAGATAGATTTGATTTGTATAGGGATGACTATGGAAAGTACATAGGCTAGTGACAATCGAATACTATGGATACTCGCTACCAATGTTAGAATGGAACCGCCAGGGATCTGGTTCTGGTCAAGGATTTCCGGGACAGACTGCTGGGCACACTGGATTTGTCTGGTTCCGCGATCAGCAAGGTGCTCTGGACACTGCACGGCAGGACTGGACAGCAAGGCGCTCTGGTCTGCACTGCACAGCACAAGTGGACTGGACCTGCAATGGCTCTCTGGTCTGTACAACACAGCACCAGGTGGGGTTTAATCTACCCTTCTGGTTATGAAGATAATTCTTCGGCAGGCAAGCAGTTACAGCACAGACTGGCTGCTTCTTTGGTTTCCCCTTTAAGTTGAGGGATGGGTTCTGGAAGTTAGGCCCAGCTGAAAGTGGTTCATCTATGCTCTGAGCCTTTCTGCTTGCGAAGTTTCTGTAGTCTGGAACAAGTAGTATGGATGGATCTCCTTTAGAGTGCTTCACCAAATTCGAGATGGTGGGTGGATGAGTGTCTTTTCTGAGTCCTCAGCTGTCTCTATTTATGTGTTTGATAAAGGGGGGGGTAAGCTGAATTATCCTAGGCGCACCCCCTAGGTAGTCTATTGGCTAAAGTCTGCTCTAAAGTCGCGGAGTTGGCTGCAGAGTTGCAGTCTGTGGCAGTCACTCCAACCCTTTCTCCAGAGACAGGAGTCTCTCTACTGTGTCCAGCCTCATACGTGGGAGGATCCATAAAACCCCCACCCAGCCGCGGAGCGGCCGCGGAGTTGGCTGCAGAGTTGCAGTCTGTGGCAGTCTGTGCACGTCTGAAATGGCCGCACCATCAGCGGACCCCACCTCCATGGACATAGCCACGGACCGAGACTCTACGGATATACAGGAGGGTCCTCTGCTTCGAAGCGTGTGCCCATGCCCCGCTGCAGAAAAAAGCCTACAACACCACAGCGTACAACCTCACCACCCGCTGGGCCCACCCCATAAACATTTAAAAACCCCAATAGCAACAATGGCAAACGCCAGTTTGAAACAGGACCTTCTTGAAAAATCCGGGCCAAATACATCAAAACCTGTTACAACTTGCCAAAAAACAAACCCAGAGGAAGCAGAGGACCTGCATCGGCGGACCTCCGAGGCCGTGTCTTCGGCGCCGGGCCCATTGAAGGCGTCCCGTCGGTGCTCCTGTGCCCGCATAACACGAGTCCCTGCTCTGGCCATGGCCCCCACCAGCTCCCGGCCAGCGCGCTCTCGCCCGCGGCCCCCACCCCCACAGCCCCGGGACCCGATGGCCTCCGGAGGGAGGATCGAGGACCGTGAGCGGGGGGAGAGGTCCACACTGGTGGAGAGCGCGGATCGGACGCCGCGAGTCAGCCCGGATGGAGAACGAAGTCCTGCTCCCTCGGCAACGGCCTCCCCAGAAATGGCCCCGAAAGAGGCTGCGCACCCGCGGGCCTCTCTGGGGGAGGAGCCAGTTTCCATCGCTCATCCCCCGGCAGGACGTGACAAACAGTGGGAAGGGCTCGACGGCCACAAGGCCACGCCCCCCACTGAGGAGTACTCGCAGCCACCTCGCCCGCCACGAAATGGTCCAACAGACCTCTCAGTAGAGCACAGAGGTCCCGAAAGTAACGCAGATTCAGTCAAGGCCAACCAAGACACCAACGCGTCACTACAAATGGAAGCTCAAGTGCATTCTAGCAAGCCACCAAAAGTTTTTCCTCGCCACTCAGTAGACCAGCACAGAGCCTCAGGAACTACAGGAAACGAAGATCAGGTCCCAGCCCTGGAAGAGTTCACGCCACCACTGCTCACGTCCCTGGCAGAGTCGGAAAACAAAAAAAAACGCACCAGGAAAGAGGCGGAGTCCCCTGACACAGGAAACTCAAGACCCACCTGGAAGAAAGCTCCCTCAAAACTTACAAATAAAACACAAAAAAGCACAACCAGGCTACAGACGTCAAAAAACCAAAAAAGTGGTCAAGCATTAAAAAAACCCTGGGGCTCGAAATCAACAAAACCATCGGTCGCTACCCTCGTAACCGACTTCTTTCATGCTTTCACGCCAGAGTCTCACTCCAGGCAAGCGGACCTTACCGATGATGAAATACTGGAGGCAATAAAAACGTGCCAACCCCCTGAAAAAGCGAGGAAAATAACCCTACCGACAAATCCGTGTGTTCAACACCAAAACTCTGCAAACAACATACAACCTGCTTCTCCTTTGAAACAGACCCTACAGGAGAAACCAGTAAAGCAAATTGACCCGACTCTATACCGAGTATCGGGGCCCCAGCATACATCTAATAGGGAAATTACGCCAAAACAAATCACAGAATCCAACCGAGCTATCGTACCCACAGAAAAGCTCGTCGGCACGACGCAAACAGCCTCATCCAGGGAAAACTCGGCTCTGGTCAAGCTCAATGCCTCACAACCAGTTAGTGAAGACTCCCTACACCCAAACCAAACGAATCCAAACGCTTTCCCCGAAACTCCAGAGCAGACAGGGCCACAGTCATCTCAAGATCAAGCCACCGAAACACAGAGGCCAACCCCCCCGCAAACTGAACATAAGCCTGAAACTCCCTCAAACAATGCAGCCGCGCCCAGATCAAATAAGGAACGGCTGATTGGCACCCGGCAGGACGGCGCCTTAACCGCCCTTCCACTAAAATCATACCTACCAGGGCAACTCAGTGGTGGCCCACCTGATTTACCTCCTTCGCCTGTAGTAAGACAGATCTTAAACGAGTCCAACTCATTTTCGCCAGTTCCTAAACAGAGCCCTCCACCCCAGGGTTCGCCAATGGAGCCTGCAGCGCAACACAAGAGAGACCTTCTCTCAATAATGTCAGCTGTCACCATTGCAATGAACCCGTTTACCAAACTATATGAAGGCATCAACGAAAATCTGAAAGGCAACACAGCGATGCAAGCTACAATGCTCTCGAAACTAACTTTTCTGGAAGGATACATCACAGCCTTAGACGACAAATTCAAAACCCTAAAGCTAGTCATGGAAAAAGGCCATAAAGATACGGCAAACCTCCTCATCTCATCTTGCGTGGGGGATAAACAGGGAGGCCAAATCTCCTCAGCACAACATTCACTTCCACCCTCTAGCATAGTCCCCAACAAGCTATTGGACCTTGGCTTACCAATTCCTGAACCACAAGAGGTGATTGTTATCACAGATGAAACAGTCAATGCTTCGCTCCCCTCGAAACCGATAGTGAGGGCGATAGACCCCTCGTACCCTTTGTTTACAGGTACGAGACCGGAAAAAAAAACAACCCCTCTGGGGGAAAATCCGAAATCCAGAATCAAAACTCAGCAAAGCGATCAAATTCACGGTCAACAAAAAAGAAAGAGAAAGAAAGAACTCTGGCCCGGGGTCCGGCCGCAAACCAATCAACTTCAAAAGCCTCCCCCAGAACATTAGAGCACTTCCTAGAAGACGAGGTTCTGATGAATATCTCTCAACACCTCGAAGACACCCAAGATCCACCACCTGACAAAAATGAGAAAATGCCTCAATCATCAAAGTCGCAGACTCTTTCACCTAAAGTGGATCAAAATGCAAAAAAAGAAAACCCAAAGGAATCGTCAGAAGAGGACTCGCCACACAACTTTATCACCTTGGAAGAGCGTAGGAAAATCCTCCATTGTCGGAAACCCGCTACCTCCCGTAGCCCTATGAGCTCCAGAGCGGTGTCATTCACATATCCACCAGCGTGCGAGGGGCCAACTTACAAAAAAGTCAGCCTCCAGCGTCCATTACAGCCAACAGCAGACACGACGAACTCAGGACTCCCACCAAAAGTCCAAAGAAGACACATATTCGGAGCCAAGAAAAACCGACAAAAGGGGGCAACACCTGCATCCCCACTTCATTTCAAGGACTGAACAACACTGGAAAAGACACGGCTCCATGAGGGAGTCCCCGATCAAGCTCGAACAACACGCTGAAAACGACGACGACATCATACTGAATAGAAGAGGGATCCTCATGCTATTCAGCCTGATCCCAACCCTCCGGAAGATCAAGTCCTCCGATCTAAAAATCATCGACCCATACCACTCTAATGAAAGAGCGAAAGCCTATATCTACCCAATCTCAAAGCACACAAAGACGAAAATCGCGGACGCAACAAACGACCTGGCTGCGCTAGGTTATATTGTGCAAAGAGATCCTCAAAATTTGCAAAGCGGGGAGAAAACCAACCCAGAAAGAAAATCGGTCCGAAAGGACAAAATTTCTGGGAAAGAGCAGAAAGCGGAGCCACGAAGACTTCCAGAACTCACCCGAACAGTGGTAAACTCTTCCTCAAAGTCACATGAGAGCCACCGAGAAATTAAACACGTCATCCCCACGTGCGATAAGCCGCAAAAGCCCATAGAAGCGACGACCTCGAAGCTTCAACAGCCAAAAGCAGACCGACTCAACTTAACTAAGACCGTGTCTATGGCGCAAAGTAACAGGACGAACATCGGACCCCCACCAGAAAGCGCCTCTACAGCCTTAAAATCAGCCGTGAAACTACAGGGGATGTGGGCCTGGCTCCCAAAGGCCCTATCCCACGGGACTCAATTCAAATATCAATTCGCAGGTCGGCCTGCCGAACTCATGGGAAAACGGAACGTCGACCGGCTCATATCATCACTACATCTTTGCTCATGGAACACGAGAGGACACTTACATCTTACCACAACGGGTGACGCAAACTTAGCCTCATTCAACATCATTTGTCTCCAAGAGACCTGGCTCAGACAAAAGCCAGCTATTGATGGTTACGATACAATCCTGGCCCCAGCCAACAAAGGAGCCCTAGGTCGGCCGACATCAGGTCTCCTTTTGGCCTGCCGACAGGGAATCGGGCTGACCCTTAAATCTACCCTTCAAGCAAATCTCTCAATATTAGCTGTACTACTCGAATGGGCTGAAAAACCCTCCTCCAGTCCATCACAAATAGCGGTGATTAACACTTACTGGAACCCAGCGGCAATAAACCACCAGTCCTACCTTTCAACGATGGAAAACCTGGTCGACGAAATTCAAGCAACACGACAGGTCTCTTCAATCATCATCTGTGGGGACTTGAACGCCAAATGCCCCAAGGAAGTGCGAACACTGGACGCATCCTCGCAAACCACAACAGCATTGAAAAGAGGTCACCTATGGTCTTCCTTGATGTCCTCCAGAAAATTCGAAAACCTGAACTTCGTCTTCCCAAATGAAAATCGTCTGCCGACCTGGGAACAAGGCTCACTAAAAGCGACCATAGATTACATCTACGTATCCAGACCCCTTCTGAGCAAAGTACAAACCTTTGAAGTCCGACAGACCACAGCCAGCGATCACAATCAGCTGACGATGTCTCTGGTAAACCACCACAAGGCGCCTGAACCCTACACTATGGAAGTAGAATCAAACGCCCGTGGAAACCGCCTAAACCTGACAACTCGAGCGGTTAAATCTCTGCTGGCAAACTACACCGGGGAAGAAAGATCTAAGGGCATAAAGAGTCTCGATTACGTACCTCTGCTGTTAAAACATCGAACGAACGTAAAACAGAAAGCCCCGGCCTCTGCACCTCCAAAGCATGCTTATGATTCCACCCTAGTGACAAAACGAAGGGAGCTCCGAAAACTCAAAAGACAATTAGGTAACGATCCGTCAAATAAAGAAAAACTAAAATCGGCAATCGTAACCTTTAAATCATGGGTGAAAGAACACCATCACCGACTATACCAACAAGATGCCGAAATTATGCTAAAAGCCATCAATGGCAACAAAGCCAAAGAATTTTGGTCTTTGCTGAAATCTGCGATGCCTTCAATAAACAACTCTACAATCAACGTCATGCCGGAGCACAAATCGATCACGCACTTCTCTTCGGTCTTCCGAGCCCCCGCTCAAACCACCTGCCGGGATACCACAGACCAGACGTCAGCCTGGATCCAACTGGACGACCGACAAGAAATCAGCAACCATATCAAAAAACTGAAGATCTCCAGAGCAGCGGGCCCGGACGGGATCTCAAACATCGACCTGAAAAACAACTGTCAGGAATGGGCTACACTGTTAGCCTCCATCTTTCAGAAATGCTCTGAGCAGAAATCCCTGCCGCCGTCCTGGACAAAAGCTATCATCGTTCCCATCTATAAAAAGGGGGACCTCACTGACCCCCGAAACTATCGTCCAATTGCCCTGTTGGATTGCATCGGCAAAGTCTTTGGAAGCTTACTTCTGAACCGCTTTAATCTTGGGCTGAATCTGCCCCATGCAACGATAAATACCAATCGGGCTTCAAGAAAAACACGGGCACGATGGCGAACATCTTAGCGATCAGCACTCTAAAAAGTAAAGCTTGGGAAAAAAATCTCGAATCTTCATCGCCTTTATCGATCTCACGCAGGCGTTTTACCTCGTTGACATACACCGCTTATGGGAAAAACTGGAGAGGTGGAGTTGCCCACAAGAAATACTACAACCAATCAAAGCTCTCCACACGGACACTTTCCTCAGGGTTTGACTTTCCCAAAGAGGCGCCCTATCAGACGAAATTCAGACTGGGCGAGGGGTAAAACAGGGATGCCCGCTATCTCCTGCACTGTTTCTTGCATACATCAGCGATTACGGGGACTCAGTAGACCTGGAACATACTTTCCCACCGGCTCTTGCATCCTCGAAAATAAGCCACCTGTTGTATGCTGACGACCTAATTCTCCTGGACCAGACCCAGATCAGCCTCCAGAGACAACTATCTAACCTCCTGAGCTACACTGCTGAAAACAACTTAAAAATAAACCAAGAAAAAACAAAAATAATGATACTGGAAGGAGGACAGAAGAAAAACAAATCCTCTGAAAAATTCAAATGGCGCCTAGAGGGAAAAGAGATTGAGAGGGTCTCCGATTATAAATATCTAGGCATCCAGATCGACTCCTCAAAAAACGAACTATCCATGCAGATCGCCCTGGAAACAAAGCTAAAGAAACTAGCCTCCCAAGCAAAGGCGATTGACTCAAAATTTGGTAAATTTTCGTGCATCCCGGTAATAGACTTTTACAAGAAAAAAGTCGTCCCTTCAATCACCTATGGAGCTGAGGCTATGCCAACAATCCCAGAAAGAACTTGGCAAAAATTGGAGAGCAAGTTCTGGAAAACAGTCCTGGGTCTTCCAAAGTCCACATCCATTGCTGCAATCCGCCAGGAGCTAAGCTTATTGTCACTAACAGCAACAGTCAACCTAAACTCACTTAGGTTATTCAGGAAATGCATCACGGCCGACAGTGAGCAAATCTTTGGTCTGTTGAACAAAGAACTACAAAGTGGCAAAGTCAAAATGCTAAAAACCTGGAAAGGCAAAACCATGTCCCTTTTGGAATCAGTGACGTGCACGGAAGCAGACCTCATTACAAACCCTCTGAGAGTTTACAAGAAATTGAAAGAATTAGACTGGATCCAGACTCAAGACCTAGTCACCAAAAATAAACTTCTTCTCCATCTTCCCCCCTCGCTCTCTAAACTAAACGAGCCGATGCAATATCTCCAAAAATTCCCAAATAGGAGGGCAAGAAACTACATGCTAAGAATCAGGCTGAATCTGCTGGAAACCAACGAGATTCTAAACATCCGAGGCCTATCTGACTCCAACATATGTCGTCTGTGCAACGCCAAAACAGAATCCATCAGGCACCTACTGATCTCATGCCCAGAAACCCTAGTCCTGAGATTGGCCTACATGAAGCACTTTAGCTCAGAGGAATATGGGTGGGACGAAGACACCTGCTGGAACAGACTGATAGGAGGGGATCGAACCTCCTGGTTACTAGCATCAATCAAAATTCTGCAACTCACTATGCAGAGGATAGAGGGTTGACGGTCCCACCCCTTGTGCAGCCACTGGACTTTGTCTTTGTTTTCTCTGCGCAAGCTATCTTCTCGTCCTTTTGTAAAGTTCTAAATGAACATACACAAATAAAAAAAAAATAATAATAATAATAAAGTCTGCTCTCTCCCTTGATTGGAGGAGAAAACAGAGAGTCACCATGATGATGCAGTTTTATGGGGCAAAACATCCTCCCCTTTTCCTTTTGCACATAAAATCTATTTTTGATATAATACATCTTTTCATGTGTACAATATTTATAGCAATAACATACATAGATCCCATATTTTGTGGAGCAAATATTCTTCAAAGCGCCATAGCTGTGAGATCTTGGATCTGGATTTGAAAGATTTTTGTACTTTTTGTCTGGGACTCAATATCTGATTTGTCAAAAATTTTGTACATATGTGCGCATGGTATCTGGGCATACTCATATGAAGTTTCCTGCTTTTGACATACATACAATTGCTACAAAACCAGAGTTTTCACTGCATCTTCTCAGAACATTGCATAGAGTTCTGGCTCCTTTTAAAATGTGCACAAAAAAATCACATTAACAATGCTGTTAGCCACTTTGACACTTTACAATCTGCATATCCTTTCAGCCAGGGAAGGTCCATTCTCCACTTCTGCTGCAACAGCCCAAGATCCCCTCCCCTGGTTTAATCAACACAAAGGTGTAAGTTCCTGGCTTTGGTGGGAAGCAGGAGAGATGCCTTTTGTTGGGGGATGCTGGGGGAAACTGGTTTTGGTGACTTTGAGTTCAGCTTAAATTCACTGTCAATTTCTTACATTTTTCTTGGTTTAAAATAAAACATATCATTTTTAAACACGCAGCTAGAACACTAATTTCAGTCTCTAAACTATGAAGATTAAATAGTTGCAACCTATATTACTTTTGATAACAGGTCACTTAATTCTAAGACATTTGATTTCAATTGCACAAGTTTAAGCTTCTGATGCAACTAATGACAGCTGTCATACAGGCAGCCGCTGGTACTGCGCCCATATTTTGACAGATTTTCACAGGCAAGCCCACTTTTTACTGTGGATATTTTGATGATAGATTCCGCTTGTCCTAACATTGTATGTTCATATTGATTCCTTAAATGAAGTGGCGGATAACACCCAGCAAAGATATTGGATGTTTTGTGGTGTTTTGGACCGATATTTTGTATTTTCAGCAACCAAGAAAAAGGGCTTTAAGAGCAATTTCTGGGTTTCTTTCAATAAAGCACTGCCTTTCATGTAGTTTCCATTTTTACTTGGTAGGCAGCCCAGTGACAGGTTTCAGCAGTGAGGTCTCCTTTCCACTATTGACAACAGGCAAGGTAGATTGGGCAGCCATCTTTTCGTGTTTCAAAGCACAGTTTTCATTGGTTTTGGTGCGCATAGGGCTTTTGCGGCCATTTTGATGATTCTTGCACCATCAGCACACAGGGATGTCGCAGGGCAGAGCCTAGTGGGTTAAAACATCCCACAAAACGCATATATTTACATAAATCACAACATTTCTTTGTAGTTTCAGTAAGTGTTAATACACAAAATCAAATAGCATCCTGCTTGTTTGATATAGCTCGACATATGTTTCGGTCATCAAGGAATAGGATCCTAATTTGGGACAGTCAATATAGGCGACCTTCTTCAGGAGGCGGATGGTTCGATTGCAACCACTCTGAAATATCAAAAAAGGTGGGGGGTGTCATCAAACTTCAATCTACAAATAAACAATATACAGTTCATCAACATTCCGATCTTTTATTTGTGTAGACACAGATACATCTGTGCGTATATCTCCATTAATGTAAATACAGATTGACACTCACCTCCACACATAATCATGGAGTCGCGTGTCAACAATGGAATTTATCCTACAGTGGCGATCGGTTACTCTGCACCTGGACTGCAACGGAAAAGGAGGACAAGGCATTTCAATCAGCCTCCCTCGTGAACATAATCAAGGTAGATCAACATTGTATTTCTTACTAAGTTCTCTTTAGACACACTTTATTACCTGATGAATAGTTCAGGTATCGGGGTGTCTTGCACTTGTATCACACCTTCCAAATTTGTACAACTCAGGAAAGAACATCCTTAATCGTCCCTAGGATGCAACACAGAAAATGTGTGTGAGAGCCTATCTATTACAGAGAATCACATGTTACAGTGGATGAACATCCGTCTAATCACCTCACCTCACCTCATGTGTTTAAATCGGAAATGATTTATTCTATTTCCTCAGATGCTTTGCGCACTCTTCACTGGCTCTCATCCATATACCTACAAGGATATACAGGACAACGCCACACTACTACACAGGCCCATACAAATGCATTCACATCAACAGACCATATTTCTATTTTTTTAATCTCTTATCCCTCACAACATCACTGGGATATTCACAATTAATTCAGTGCAAGCAAAGGCCTTTTCTTTTCATGTAAAAGTAGAATCCCTATCTGCTTCAATCGCAGAATAGTCTCCTAATGTCCAGGAAGTTCTCTGGTTGGCATGTATATGAAATACAGCCTTCCGCTTCCTAAGCTCCAACCACGTATTCTATAAAACATTAGGATTATACCATCTGGAAATATACTGGGTTTTGTAAATTATGAATATACTGAAAATGTATGACATTGAACTGAGAGTATCCTGGAATGTTTCATATAAACCATATGGAGGCTTGGCCAACTGGTACGATCAAACTGGCAATATACTTGGATTGTTGTAATTGGGATTATACTGGAATGGACAACCTTAGAATTTACAGGGATTTGGAAAACTGTGGGTGTCGTTGAATTAGCAAACTGGCAGTAGATTAGGATGGCCAAACTGAAGTGTACTGGAATTATCCAACTGGGAGTGTACAGGGATTATCCAACTGGGAGTGTACTGGGATTGTGTAGCCTGGGAGCATTCTGGGTTTGAAAATCTGGAGGAATGCTTGGTTAGTCAAAATGGATATCAAGCAGGAAGTGAACCAGAGCCACTATCTGGGTAGGGTTTAAGGTGAATGAATCGCAACCATGAACATTCTCGAGTGTGCAAAGAACACATGCACTTGGGTTGGCTACACATAGCAAACACATGACATTCTATAATTGTGCTGGTTTTATCAAACAGGGATGATACTATGATTGTCCAGCTGGGGATACACTGGCATTCGACACACTGGGACTACAATGTGGTTGGACAAACTGGGAATATGTTGGGGATGGACACACTGGGAATGGTTGATTGAGTAACTAGTACCAGGGGTAACGTTGGCAAATTTTTTTGAAGAGAATGCTCATTGGAGAGGGGGATGCTTGCATTATGGTGTGATGCCTCGAGGGGAATGTACCACAGACACTATGGCTTAAAAGGGAGGTCCAAGTCATCAGACCTTAAGATACCCCTCAATATTCGGGACTCACATGATCTCTGAAACTCTAGATGCATGATCTTGTTAAGGACATAAAGAAACCCGGAATGCGAAAGGTCATGACACATCATGCCAAAGGCTAAGCTTGGGCAACCAAGTTTGGGGATACACCGAACCACACAAACATTCGGGTAGTTCAAGATCGTGCACATTTTTACAACTTTTCCCAAGATTTTGCCAGCTATTTTTTTGGGTTCACCCAGGGACTATAGATAAGGCTCTGTATGCATCCTTCTAACATGCTCCACCTCCCCCGTGGGGCCTTTTAAGTTTGAAATAAAAAACAAGTTTTTCCCTTACTTGGAATGCTGTGGGCAGAGGGTGGGACCCGTGGCTTACATTGGCATAATGGAGGTATTGGGTTGCTTAAGTGGGATAATAGTTTCTGGTTTGCCTCTCCAAAATGGAACCAGAAATGTTCAGTGGGCATCGAACATTTGGATGGGTGACCCGCAAATATTTGAGGAGTTTGTCTGGCTTTAGCAAGAACTCCTACAGTACTCTCCCATCATCGATGTTTGATCTTAGTTCCCAAATAGGCTTTGCAACTCTACTTTGCTGCTGCAACTCTTCCAGACAGGCCTTGAGTTCACTTTTGAGAAGAAAGTAACTCAATGCCATACCTCAAAAATGACGAAGTGATGTCCTGTTTTTGAAAGTCAAAATCCTTTCATCCTTAAACATTTGGGATTAAAGGTCTTCTGGAAAAAAACATGATGCCAATTGTTAGGTTTGAAAAGAGGTAGAATTCTCCTTGCTTCTGTGGGTCCAGTAAATGGATTTACAAAAGAACTAAGTTAGTCACAGGAAAGGAATGGTCTGAATCCGGTCTGGATCTTATATCTTCAAACAGCTGTACTTAGGAAATAGAAAAAGGCAGTGCTGTGTGGGTTCTATGTTAGAAAAACAAATTTTTTTGATCGCAAGTAAAAACAACACATTTTTGTTACTCTATTTTTTAACCACAAAAGGCGGGGGAGAGCCTGCAGACCCTCAATCACCTACCGGCTCCACCCCACTTTCCATATAACCCCAACCCCCATATACCATTTTGCAGTAAAAAAAGATGCGATAAAACACAGCAGTAAAAATAAAATGTTGCTTTTACCAGCAACCATCGTGGTGACTACACTGTGTGGAACCATCAGGGAGCCACGAATGTGCCTACAAGGCAATGGTCACCGTCGCCAAGTGAGTTGCGGTACTCACGTGCACATTATTGGATGGTGCTGTAGCACACTACTTTTGGTGGTCGTTTGCATGAAAACGGGTGAAAAAGAAAGCAGGAATCCGGGATGAAGTCAGATTGTGGGTTGCTGGTTTTCGTTGGTAATCTCTAGTAAGCACAAAGGTGGTACCTAGGAAGGCAGGCTGTGCGGGTTATCTGCAGGAAGAAAGGTGTTGGGGGTCGTGTGCCTACAAGCTCTAGAACCCAAACACAAGTTTGCCACATGTAAAACATGGTAACACATGGAGCAAATAAATAATATATATTGTTTGTTTTTTGTTTGTTTTATTATTTGTAATGCGCAAGCATACCCTCGGGTAACAGTGCGCAGCATTTACAAGGGATTGCGAAGCTTGGTTACAACCGTAATGATTATGTACGTACACATATGGCGCATATTAGAATGACAACCGGAATATACACATAAAAAAAGAGGGCAGTAAGAATACAAACATTATACTATGTACAGATGGCAGGAGTATAGAGACTAAGCGCCTCGGAATGTTAGTAGGCCTATGTTTTCAACCATAGGATGAGTTTAGAACGGACTTTCTGATAATGTGTGTCCATTCTGAGAGTTGGTGGTAGGGAGTTCCACAGCTTGGCTGCTTTCACTGGGAAGCTGTTACCCCCTACAGTGGCGCGTTGGAAGTTAGGTACAGAGAGGCAGTCTTTGTAGGCTGTTCTTATAGGTCTGAGTGAAGTTTGTCTATGGAATCTGTCAGTCAGATAGATAGGGGCAGTGTTGTTAAGGGACTTGTGGGTGAGTGAGGCTGTTTTTAGAAGGATTTTGTCTTTGATGGGGAGCCAGTTGTTCTGTTGGCAATGTACTGTAATGTGCTCTCGTCTGGAGATGCTCAGTGCAGCTCTAAGACCGTTGTTCTGGAGAGTTTGAAGTTTGCTGGTTATGGCTTTAGATGATCCAAGATAGAGAGTGAGTTCTCCAACTTATTGAAGTTTGTGTATTTACAGGACCTTTACATGCTGCTGGCAATCCACTACCTGAGCTAATGACCCAATGTGATACATTATTGCATTTGCACTATACAGTGTGCTATTGTCCCTTGAAGGGAGAAGTCTGCATGGACATTGAGCTAATGTGGCCCATGCCCAGGCACTTGATCTGTCTTTCTGAGGTCCAGAAGAGGTACACAAAAGAGAGCATAGCCAGCAAATGTTTTAGTGCCGTATAAACAGGTTTTGGATGTGTATAGCTTTAAATAGCAAACTACCATAGAGCTTATGGATTCATTTATATATTGGAATTTCTCCACTAACAAGGGTTTTGGTCATTTTCCATTTGTGCACATGTTGGTCTGATGAAGAAACCAGAGCTGTAGCGACTTCGATTTTTCCAATTGTATTTGTATTAATTAGGATTTATATAGCACTGTTGCCAAAGCACTGACAATACAGAGGAAATACGGTACAGTTACAATGAAAAGATGGCAGTACAATATTCTAAGTCACGGTTTCAGAGTAAGACAGGCAGGATAGAAAATGAGCTTTGAGATGGGTCCAGAAAATGTGATAAGTAGAAGATGAGATATGTAAAGACTGGAGGGGAGTATCTGTACTTCCACCCACTGTATGGTTGGGGCAGAGGGATAGAGGCACCCCAGCCAAGACTCTCAATTGGTAGCAATGGATGGGCAACCAAGGCTGAGACTGAAGGGAGGTGATGCAGGCTGGCTCTTAGGTACAGTGAACCACCAAGCCCCCACAAAGGAATGTGTACACACTATGTCATGTTCTCACACCGTTCTTTTATTGAATAAAAATAGGGTTAGGAGGATATATATATATATATATATATACATATATATATATATATATATATATATATATATATATATATATATATATATATATATCTCGAATCGAATAACTCACTTTGTATTCAGGATTCTCTATTCCAATAATTAACTCAATATATACAGGGCTATCTGGTAGCAGAGTTATACTTAGTTAATTCATAATACTACAACTGATAGATGTTATACATTGCATTAAAATTACTAAGCACTGTTGAACCTTAAAACAAGAGATGTAGATAATCAGGCAATTAGGTTAGAACAATGGCAGAATATGTTTAAAGGTACAAATGCAACTCTGTGTGGAGTCCCCCCCCCCACACCTGGGCAACCTGCAATAAGAAAAAAGGTAATTTACATGTTACTTTTATATTAAGGCACAGTCCATAAATGTTCATAAATTGTCTGTTCTTATTTCAACAGGTCCCACCAACCCAAAGTACCTGAGTTGCAACAGGAGACTTGCGTCTAAGACACATCTGGGATCCTTGAGTAACCCCTGCAGGAGTTAGCCCCTTTTCCTCATCACAGTACTTTGGGTGCCTTGGAAGGCAAAGTGGTGCAGTTTCTCAGCTTTACTCAATGGTGCCCCTCGAGGATGCACTCACTCTCAAAGAAGGAGACACTGGAACGTTAGTGCCGAGTAGGAGAAGGGAACCAAGAGGTATTGGAAAGGCAGCAGTGAATGCTTGTCGCTGTAGCCTCCTTGCACAGGTTGTTACCCTGGCTGTGGCTGTCCCACAAAGATGAATCCTGCTGTGGTCCTCAACAAGACTTGGGAGGTGAAGGCAGGTTAAATGGTTTTCATGGATGACTTTCGTTGGCGGAGGATCCAGTGGCAGAAAAAGAGTGTTCTTTAGTTTGTGGTTTGTTGCATTTAGGTTCTTAAGTGCTGCAGCTGCAACACGGATGACAGGATGGCTTCAGTTGAGCTGGACCTGTACACTAGAATGCTCTGCAGACTTCTCCCAAGTCTGAACCCTCAGGAACCAATGCTCGTTTTGGAATGGTCCAAAACCCACTGGGGGGTACTCCTCTGCAGGTGCTGACACTGGATTTCTTCAGCCATGGAAAAGTGGACAGATGTTGAGGTTGCTTTGCCCCTTGAAGATTTCTTTGGTTGTTTGGAACTTGGCAAACCCCAGGCATCAGACAGCACTATACGAGTCCACCCCCTCTTCTGGGCGATAGACAACAGTCTGGCTTTCTTCTTGTCAGAGAGAGCCTCTGGACACAAGACAATGCAGGTGGACTTCTTGGGCTCAAGATGTCTGGATACTCTTCTGCTGTTCCCACAAAGATACTTCTGCAGTACGGCAGGCACTCAGAGCTGACTTCCAAGACACTTTGAGTGAAGAACAGCAGTTGCACCATGTAACCTCGTAGCTTCTGGAAGAGATCATCTATACAGGTCCTCTCTTGATCAGTCCTTGAATCAGCACGCCAGCATTTAGATTTCTTGAAGAGTTGCAGCATAAGGACTTATTCCTCCAGCTGGATTCAGGATGCAGGTTTCCAGGAACACTCCAACCTTCTGACTTCAGGTTCCAGCTTCTGACTTCTGACACATATAGGATTGATGGGTCTTCTGTTATACACACATCCCCCCATTCACTCACGCTGAGCTATGCTCCATCAGCCAATCACGCATTAGGGCATTCATCAGGCAGCACCCAATCAAACTCACAGACATTCAGGCCATTCACCCAAAACCAGACACCTAAAATAGTGGATGTGTATTGGAAACACCTCCCAGCCTTTCACCGCACACACTGCATTCACTCTACTTTCAGAAAGGGCTCACTCCGGTAGGACCACAGGCATTGTGACACACAACCAAAACCAGACACCCACAACACAGAATTTGAATGGACTCCTCTCTCCATTCATTTAGGTCCCACCCCAAGGGTGTACCCAAAACAAGAAGTCCCTGAGGAGGCTCCTACCAGTCTAACAGAGGCAGCCCCAAAGCCATATATGGTTCTTTCAGCCAACATCCAATCAGGGGGAAGGGGAGACAGAGCCAGGGCTTGTCAGGACTTTGAGAAACAGAGGGGAACAGCTAGAAGCCATGAGGATTCATAGGCCATCTTGCCTTTGGTCAAGAAGCCATGGATTCCTATGGCAGGGCCTGGGTGTCCCAAAAATGGAGGACCCCCATAGCCACTGTCAAGTCAGCATGTAGCTTCCACCAGTCCATACCCTGGTCTGCAGGCAACATAGGCAACACTTAGGTGCCCAGATATATACACTAGGGCTACCAAGGTTTACTCCTACTCATGGGTTGCATAGGGGTAAACCATGGGTCATTGCTCATAAAAAGGAAAAGATGAAGAGCTGCACTGCCAGGGGTCCAACTGGACTCCTGTTCAGAAAAAACACAGAAAGCACATACAGGGAAGTGGTAGGACAGGGACGAGGAGAGCCTGTCCCTATAAAAGCATTTCCAGCATCACACGAGAAAAGCAAGAGGGAGAGAGTTCCATTGACAGGGGCAAGTATGGAGAATGAGAGAAAGTGGGAGGACACTCAGGGAGGCTTGGGGCCAACAAGACCAAGGGTAGATTGTGAGTGTAGAGGGTTAGCAATGGGGTAGAAAGAGACTAACAATGCGAGATATGATGGAGCCAGACCATGAAGACATTTGACGACGATTAACAGAAAATAAAAGAGGAGCCGCGATTCAAATGGTAAAATTGAAGCAGTGACTAATGAGGAGGTGATAGACGCATCGGGAGAAAGGGAGAAAATAACACAAATAGAGGAATTGTAAATCGGACAAAGAGGGGTATGTTGGTATGCAGGGAGGCCAATCCAGAGGGCAGAATGGTAATCAAGCCTGGAGAGAATTATGGCAGAAATAAGGAGTTTTAGAGGTATGAAATGACAGCAAGAGACTAGCTTGTCAGAGATCACAGAGAAGAAAACTACGTTAAGAGCAGTGAGAGAAAAGTGAGAGGAAAAGGAGACGAGTCAAATAGAACACCTAGATTAATGACAGAGGGAGAGAAAGAGAGATGGGAGGGGAAAATAAAGGGAAGAGAGAGGGCAAAAAGAGTACCTCTGTTTTAGATGGGTTAAGGAGAAGGAAATGGGGTGACATTGAGGATTGTATGGCGGAAAGACATGTAGAGACTTAGGAGTGCAGGGAGACAGTGAATTCAGAAAAGGAAAATAACATTTGAGAGTCGTCTGCATAGAAATGACTGGATAGTTTAAAAGACGAGATAAGTGAAGTGAAAGGCATAGTGTAGAGTGTAATGAGTAGTGGGCCGTGGACTGAACCTTGGGGCACCCTGAAAAGGAGAGGGGCAGACTGCCAGAACAGAACACAGAATAGGAATGACCAGTGTGATAGGATTAAAACCATGAGAGGACTGAGCCTGAGATCCCTAGACAAGACAGAGAGGAGAGTAGGGTGGGTGGTCTACAGTGCCAAAAGCCGCTGAAAGGTCAAGAAGAATAAGGATGGAAGAACGTTTGTTGTGACACGCAGACAGAAGTGAGTTTGAAACATATCACAGAGCTGTTTCAGTGGAGTGGGCAGAGCAGATACACGACTGGAGCAGGGGAAGAAGAGAGTGTAGATGTAAGTACGACGAATGCCGTTCACCGTTATTTTAAAACAAGTCGTGCACACAGTGCATGAAGCACATCTCAAGGTATGTTTCCTCTCAAACATCACCATCTGCATGCAATTCATAAGAAAAAGGAATGATTATGCATGTGTGTAACGTTTCCTACAGTAAATGAAGACATTGCATTCATGCATGCCACAACACTTTAACTAGGTGCCACAGTAGGGATGGTCTATAATAGAAACATGCACAATTCAATAAATGTTCACATGAGGAAAGATGCAAACTGATTATTCACACATGGTGCCACACATGATAGTTTTTAACGTTTTGGTAACATTCTGGATACAAGTCAGGATAAGGAATACAGACAGACCTGATGTATGGTTAAGTGACGCATACACAATGCTGTTGTGTAATGTAACTTGGGTGGTACGTAAAATGGGTCTGCATAGGAGATGATTATGGTACTACTAGTAATGCCTATGTAGCAAAATAATGCTTCTGTCCACATCTTTAAAGGAGCTATTGCTTATCTGCTGAATATCTGGTACATAACTCCAGTGCTACACTCTTTTCACACCTTTGAAATAAAAACATAATCACGCTAGATTTACTTATTTGTTCATTTTACATTATTCGTGAGTGCCACACAACACCAACAATGTTTGAAAGAAAGGAAAAGAGGCGAGGGTGAAGAAGGAGATGTGGAAAAGAGTAAGAGAGTGGAGAAGTAGAATAGTCAATACCAGGCTTTTACACATCATGAAGAGTGTAGGGATTGTTTAGGCGCAACACGGATCGAGAAGTGTGGGAATTTCACTGCGTCATTCTGTTTTGAGATCGGAAAGTAAGAGCTTGTCTTTGGTAGCTGACTAGCAAGGGAGTTGACAAGAAACAGTGTTGCAAGAACCTCTGGCTTCCTGTAGAGCACTTTTCTCTGTTTTCATACTACGGAGGACTCACTGTACAATCCAAACATTGGCCCTCATTACAACCCAGGCGGTAAGTGTTTAACGGCGCCGTAAAGAGCGTCGGCGCCGTTAAACACTTACCGCCTGATTACAAGGTCCCTTAGCGGGATGGTGACTTTAACGCCTGCTTATTGCAGGCGTTAAAAAACAACCCGCTAAGGGACCTTGGCGATAATTACGGCAAACGTAATTTACGGTGCCGTAATTATCGCCTTCCCCATTCCCATTATGCCCTATGGGGCAAAAATGGGAATGGGGAAGGGGCCATTGGTGAATGGGGAATTACCACCCCACTCACCTTGTAATGGGGCAGTAATTCCGCCATCCACCATGGCGGAATCGTAACCTTAGCGGCATGGACCATGGTGCTAATAGCACCATGGGCCTCCGCCAAGGTTGTAATGAGGGCCATTGTGTGCCATATTCCTAAAATGTGCTACATTCTCAACAATATGGCCTTTCAGTTGCAACCCACACACTTGTTACACAATCTTATGACCCACACTCTTATGACACAAAAGGAACCCATATACGGCAGGTGTGCATACATCACTGCTGTCACCTATTTCCCTGTTGTGTATTGGCTGATATGGCTGTGGAAATCACTGCTCTTAATTTTCGTGTGCACCCTATTCTTTTGCTGCGAACACTGAATCAACGTCTTCTCTCTGTTCTCACCATTATGTATCATAGGGAAGAGCTTTTCTTCTCACCGTTTCTGACAATGTATGCAGCAGCCTGCGGATTCACAATTCCCTGGAGTTTCTCTGGGCGAGAATGGGGAGAACACAGAGAAGAGGGTGATTCAGTGTCCACAGCACAAGAATAGGGTACACAAAAAAGTTAAGAGCAGTGATTTCCACAGCCGTATCAGCCAATAAACAGCAAGGACATGTATGGGTGCATTTTCGAGTGATGCAGTCGCCTGAACATGAACAATTATGGAATCCTAGGTTCACAGCTCAATTATTGAGATAGCCATGAGAACAAAAGGGTGTAAAGAGTGGGGAAAGTGTGGCATCCACCAGTGTCCTGAAGAAGGCTGGAGCATCAGAGAGCCACAGTAAAGGGCTTGTTTAGTCCGGCTGAAGCACGTGTCAATGACTATTTGGTTGTTAAGCAATAGACACATTGAGCTTCATTACGAGTTTGGAGGTAGCCATGCCCTTAACAAGGGCATGGCTACCCCAAACCCGGGTCTGGGTCCCGCAAAAGGGGATTTACCGGGCCATTCCGACCGTGGAAGGCCCAGTAAATCCCTTTCGTGGGACCCGGACCCGGTACGTCCCCATTCCCATTTGAGCCGCCATAGGGCTCAAAGGGAATGGGGAGGATGGCAACAGTTGCTGCCATTCGGTAATGCTCGCGAGTGCTGCTCTGCACGACTGGTCTGACCAGGCGTTCCAGAGCGGCACCTGTGAGCATACTTGGAATGTTGCGGCGAGGTAACGACGACGCCGGTAGCACTACCGGCGCCGTTGTTGCCTTACCGCAACACTCCAAATGAGGCCCATTGTTAGAAAAATGGGGTGTATGGTAATATGTAAATTGTTCTGTTCATGTGAGATCCTACTATAATCAAAGGACCGATATATACTGTGTGTATTGATTTTTAGTGTGAAATGTGCTTACAAATAGGTATGCCTGATCAATTTGGTATGTGTGTATTCATGGAAGCAAATTGAATGGTATTATTGAAATGAAGATTTTTTTATATTATACATTGCCAAATGTTACTAATGTACTTTGAGAAAAAATAAATAACAATTGATTTTGTACAAGCATGATAATAATTTAATTTAATCAGTTCAGTCCAGCACTTAAGGTCTTGATCTATTTTTTGTTAAATAATGCCTATCATCTGGGTGATCAAGACAGTATTTCCAGGTGCACTTGTATAGTTCAGATACACTGACAATATACATGACACACAGTGACATGCCATATACGCACATACCCCATACTACTGACACTCATAGGCTAGATACTCACATGCCACATGCTCATACATCAAATACTCAGACATCACTCATGTGACCTACATATATATGCCATACACCATATGCCATAGTTATATGCCATAAAAACACACACTTATATGGCATACACCTGTACACCACACAATGGTATACCAGATGCTCACATACCAAAGACTCATGTGCCATTCACACACCGCACACTCATATGTCATACACCATACATCATACAGGTTTATGCTGATAAAGTGATATGCCATACATGTATACGCCATGCACACATATACACAAAACATAAACATATACAACACACATTCATATTCTTATGCTACATACTCACATATCAAACATTCAAATGCCACTTGTATGCCCTGCATGATACACCATGCAATCCTATGCCATACAGACATATGCCGCTCACTCATATGTCATACTCACATATGGCATAAACATGTCATACACTCATATACTATATACTCATAAGACACAAAGACATAGGCAATACAAGCATTGACAAAAATGAGGTAAGTTTACTCTAACAAAAGTAGAGTCTACAGACATTATAAATACCAATGTTAAGAGAAAAACACTGTATACAACTACGAATGTAACTATGAAACTTTATGTACTGACACTCGCTCCATAGCACTACCATTCCAACATTAACACACTTTAATATTAGGTAGGTTACATTAATTTGATAGTTCCAGTGAGAGTAAAAGGGGTCAATTATTTGAATTTTCCAGATAATTTCTCTGTGACCCAGGTCAACTATGGAATGCAATGATGAATAATGGATAGCCTGCCTGTCTCCTCTTTAGCAAATGAGACAAATGACAGGATGCTTTTCTCCTTTGATTATCTGGGAGGCTGGGTAACACTTACTCTCAAACCAAGGAGTTCTCAGCAAAACACCTCCTGGCATCCATTCCTCAAAGAGGAACATGCATAACAAAGGCCAGGCTCACAAGGGTGTTAAACACCACAGGAACCCTTACATCTGATGGGATGATGTCAGAGTTAGAGTAGCCATAATGGACGTAGTGGGAACTGAGAAGGTTTCCACCATATTATTTGGGGGGGTTCTCTCTCCTTCCTGTCCCCTCAACTTCCTGCGGAAACAAAGTACTCTGGTTAAGATGCAAGGTGAAGGCAATTTTGTCACAGCGACAGGGATTGGACTTATGGGCATGCTGTTTCTGTCCAATACCTCATGCTCGAATACCTTTTATAAGGAAGGGGTTTCCTACTACATGGATTCTTTCATGGACACCAACAAGAAGACATTACTGGAACCCTCTTAGGAGTGTAGTTGATTCTAAATTCCTCTGCCATGCAGGTGAAGCCAGGTGCATCCAAGGCAGAGGAGAGCTCTGTCTACTAATCATTCCCTTGGACCAGGTGGGTTTAACTGATGTGGATAAAACCCACAACTCGTAGCTGCACTGGAAACAGCCTCCTACCTATCAGTAAATAATGCCCTGTAGGTGCCAGCCAAGCTTCTTGGAAAGGGAGTGCAACAGAGGTACATACCTGTCCCTGGAAATCCTGGCTTGGGCTTCCCAGCAACCCACAGGTCAACCTTAGCCTTGATACCTGCATTGAACTGCTTGTGAGCTACACCGACCCAGACATTGCCAGCCTGTCCCAAGTTTTTTTGCACCAAGTGTCATTGCTGCTTGGATCACACTGCATGCTGTACCCAGTCAACAAGCTCACCGACCTAGCATTGAATCACTGTCTCAGGATGCTCCTGGAAGCCCGGCTGAATGCTGTTTAGCCCCGAAAGACAAGAATGTGTACATCAGATAAGCAATCACAGCATTGACATGGTTGAAAGGATGGCAGATATGGGAGTTTAAAAGTCACAGTGGTTATCTTAAACAGTGAAGATGCCCTGTCCCCTCAGGCCAACTTTAGGACTACTGTGACATTTAAATCCCATCTCTGCCATCCTTAGAAAACGTTACTAACAGACATATCTGATTTACCCCAGTTCCAATAGCCAGAGTGGTATCATATATATGTTTTGCATTTTCCTTGTTCTTCCCACAGTGATGGATTTTTGTTTGTGGTTTCAGTTTAGCTATTTGTATTCTTGAATGTTTAATTAAAGCACTTACAATTGTATAGAAATTATATTGTTTAAAATATTTGTGGGTGTATTGGTACAATTGCTGTTTGGGTTGCTACTGCTATCACATTTCCACCTCTCCTAAGAGTATAGCCTTCCCTTGATACCACAAAAGATGAAGGAGGTGTATCTCTTGGCTGTACCTGCTTATCCTTTCTGAGTGCTCCACTGCTAGTGTTATAGTAGTGTGGGGTTGATTAACACCTATGTTATTTTGCTAGAATATTAATCATCTCTGAATTAGTACTTCAATTTGTGAAAAAACTTGGGCTAACCATTCCCTCTTCATTAACATTCCCCATGATGACACTTGTGCTATATGCAACGTAGCCTTTGTGTTAAAAAGGCTTTGAGTAGTTTGTAAAATAGCTAAATATCCTTCAGAATACCACTTGTCGCTATGAAGAGACCATCCTGACTTTCCTCATATGTTCTTCATTCTAGCTCTTGTTATTGCAACACTGAAAATTATTTCAATGCTTCATACGCTGTTTTCTTTCTGACTGTACTTGCCTCTAAGGGAAAGTGAAGTCTTTCTCACTATTTGATCAGTGGGCGCATTACCTTTGCTGACATCATCCTGTGTGGCCAGGTGCATGGCCCATTTTACAACTGCTTTCTTTTGTGAGCTTTATCAATTTTAGAAGTGCATTCACATGTCCAGCATTTTCATTGGGGCTGCTGTTGTGGTTATCGTCGCTCCTTCCACAAACTGCCATAATTGTGCACTATCCCAAAGGCATAGCAAGAGAGTGTTGAAGAATGTAATTTCCTGCCTGTTGCTAAGCCATGCGCATGTGTAAGTGCAGCCAATTCACCTGTCTGCATGCACCAAAAGTACCCCCTTCTAATTGCATGATCTCTAACACTTCCTAGTCTGTATTTTACGTTGTCCCTTTTAATTTCTTACACAACTTCCATCAATAAGCATAAAAGCAAAAGCAGTGTTGGGACCAGCTCACGTGGGCTTCAAGTGGAGCAATGCAGACACACTGACCCACATGGTAAGGCTATTTCAATGTATTCCCCCATGAAGGTCACTTAATATTATGTATCAGCTTCTTGTCTCTATGCCTTGCAGCAGAATTAAGGTCACAGTTTGCTCCCTGCATCCTGCATGAACTACAGGTAAACTTGCTATATCTGGATTACTGACTTTCTCAAATGATCCTTTAATTTGCATGTGTCTGTATATGACTTACTATTCATGTATGCTGCATCTAATTTATAGTGGAACCCTCAACTGTAGACAGTGGCTGTAGGGGTTCATACACCTAATTTCCACCATCTATCCTCCTATATCACTGCACCCCATTCATCTCAGTCCCAGAACACATGTGTTCAAGCTGTCACATGTTCTCTACCATTTAAATACAACCTGTGTCTCTCCTCTATTCACTGTTCATTTTCTAATATATCTACACCAGGCATCTCAGCTTTTCCTGAACAGTTCTGAGCAGTTCCTTTAACTACAATGACTTCTGAATGCACTGCTATGCTTCTTTCTCTCTCCTCCTCAGACTACAGTCTTCGGAATGGCAAGCCTACCTACAGAGCTTCAACACCACGACAAATTGTACGAGGCGGTAAAAATACAAGATAACATAACAGAGAATTATTGTCTCTTTAGCTAAAAAAAAAAAATGACCTGGCTGATTTCCACCAAATATGCATAACAATCCCATGCTGGTCTGTCTCCCGATCTTTGGTTGGTCTTGTGAATATCTGGCTCTGTTGTTTTTTTTCAAATTCACCCCAAAGTGGCCAAAGTCCTGTTAGATATGTATAGGTGTAACTACTGGAGAGGGGTATCTGTACTTCTGCCCTCTATATATTAGGGTAAAGGCACAGAACACCCCAGCAAGGCTCTCAATTGGGTATCAATTGGTGTGCAACCAGGCGTAAACGTTCAGGAGGTGATGCAGGCAGGTTCTTAGTACAATGTTTCCCCAAAGTCCCCACAAAGGAATGTCCACACATTATGTTAGGTGATAACACAGCTTTTTTATCTAAAATAAGGGTTCAGGAATATATACAAATATAAATAATAACATTTGGAATTCTTATTCAAAGAATGGTAAAAATATACACTCTATGTGGTACCACAGATTACTTAATTCCAGTAATAGATGCATTAACTACAGACAGTTTTAAATGGGCTGGTGGATTCTTAAGTGAAGTGTAACAGCATAGAATAGGGAAGAAAGCCAGGTTAGTGGTGAACAGTGGCAGAATACTTTCTTTTGGCTAGGTAAATAATTCTGAGTGAGAATCCCCCCACCTAGGCAACCTGCAATGTAAATGTTAGAGAGAAACTTATTCTGTCTTTTACAGTCCAGTCCAATGATGTTCAATAATCTTGTGCTTTCTTTAAAAGGTTCTACTATCCCAAAGTACCCGAGAGGCCACAGGAGAACAGGATCCATGATGACTCGGGGACCACTGAATGCCTCCTGAGGCTAGAAGGTTAGAAGATGATCTTCCTCATCACAGTACCTTTGGTTCCTTGGCAAGTGTTGTGGCAGAGTTTCTCGGTTTCACTCGACGATTCCCTCCGAAGATCGACCCACTTTGGAAGAAGGAGCCACTGGGATGCTGAGTTCCGAGAATACAACGGAACCAAAGTCTTTCTGAGGTGCAGCAGTTTTTCTCTTCTCGGTTATCTCCTTTGGTTGGCGATATCTCTGTAGAAACCCTGGGAAGATGAAACTTTCTGTAGGCTTCTTAAAGGTTTGACAGATGAGAGTAAGTCCTTCTGACTGCAACAGGTGCATGGATCACTTTTGGTGTTGGGTTTCGGAATATCTCGGTTTTCTGACTTTTGGTTCTTCAGTGGTGCAGCCGCAACACGGAAATCTGGATGGGTTCTAGAAACCTGGACTCGACCACTGGAATGGACCTCGGGCCCTCACCAAGTCTGGACCTTTGGGACATCTTCGTTAGCTTCTGGCAGGGAAACCCACTGACAGACCTTCCTCGGCACTCAGTGACTCTGTACTCTTTCCGGCAGGGCAAAGTGGTCATTGATGATGGTGAGGATGTGCCTTGAAATGTTTTTAGGCAGCTCTGGGTGTCCAGCAGCACTATGCCAGGGCACCTGCCCTACTAGGTAGAAGGCAACAACAGCTTTCAGCGGTCATGAAATGCACCTCTGGACACTGGGTGACACCAACAGACTTTCTATGGACAGCAGGCACATATGACTGGCTCCCAGGATACTTTGATGGTGAGTAACAGTTGGCACGATGGTCTCTCATAGCTTGGGGTGAGGTCTCCTTTGCAGGTCATCTCTTGATCAGTCTTTGCGAGACACAACAATGTTCAGATTACAGTGAAGAAATGCAGCAGCAGACTTCTCCTCCAGCTGGGCATCAAGGGGCAGCTTCTTCTTGCTTCCGCTTTGACTTCAGCTTCTGAACAACTTCAGTTTCCAGATCAGCCTCTGAACAAATTGGTAAGTCAGAAGTCCCCGGATATACACATCTTTTCCCCATTCACTATGGCTGAGCCAGGCTCAGTCAGCCAATTACACAGAAGGGCATTCATGCAGGCATGCAGCCAATCAGGCTCTCAGGCATTCTGGCCATTCACTCCACCCAGACACCCATAAAAAAGAATGTGGATTGGGGTAAGTACTCAGCCTTTCAGGACATTACACTGCATTCATGTCGGTTTCAGTCAGGGCTGTCTCATTCATTGTGTCACACACACAGAAATCAGATACACACAACAGAGAATGTGAGTTGACTCCCAACTCCATTCATACGGGTCCCACGCCTAGGGTGTACCCAAAACACACAGCCCCTGGGAAGGCTCCGGTCAGTCTGACAGGAGGCAGCCTCACAGCCATATATGGCATTTCCACCCAACAGCCAGTCAGGTGGAAAAGGATCAACAGAGACATATACAGTATTCCACCCAACATCCATTCAGGAGGACGGGACAGAGACAGGGCTTCCCAGGACTTTAGGAAACAAGGTAAAAGGCAATAGAAACCAAGAAGCTACAGTGGCCATCTTGCCTTTGTATAGGAATCCATTGATAACTGTGGCAGAGCCTGGGTATCCCAAAAATGTAGGACACTCAGAGCCACTGCCAAGTCAGCATGTAGCTGCCACCATCCCATAACCTGTTCTGTGGGCAACACACAGGTGCCCAAAAACACACATAGGGATACAAGGGTGCCCCCCCCCGACCATGGGTGCCAATATCCTATGGGTGTTTTTCACCAAAAGATAAAATGAAGAGCTGCACTGTCAGAGGTCCAGGCTGGACCTCAGTGGCAGAAACCATAAGAAAAACACATACAGAGAATTGGTAGCACATGGACTAGGAGACGCTGGCCCTCCAAAAGGCATTTCCAGCATCACAACAGGTTTGGAGTTCATTGCTATCTGTCAACCTACAGGGCCATTTCTTTGGTCCTCCGTTGGCTATATTTGATGTGTGGACCCAGCCAACAAAGATTGGCTAGACAATAAATAGCCATTCTGATTGGTTTCAAGCCCAGAATACACTTGTGAAGGATGACCATTGTGGCCCACGGATTTTCATGGTGGGCCAATGGAGCCAGCAGGCAACCGTCTCCAAATGTGGCTTTTTGCAGCCCTTGGGAGCATTGCTAATCGCAGCTTCCAGATTGCAGGTTTTTTTTTAAAGTTTTGCTTTGCATAATATTATTATAACTAAAGTGATTTTTACTGAATTACTGATGTTTTCATGACAGAAACCTAAGCATAAGAATGCTTCAAAAAAGGTTTTCAGTGAATGCCAAGGGTTTTTATCACAGAAGGTTTACTGAAACAGAACTTAGGCCGTTTTTTTACAATTCATTATTTTGTTTTTTTAATGATGTACATAAACACATCTACAGTGTCTATTGGGTATGCAGTGTGGCCATACCCTTTGGACACTGTGCATAGGGTACTTCCATCAGCCATAAATACAGACAATGCAAATCCAACCATTCTGTATACTGCTCATGGCTTGCTCTCACGCCCTGGGGAAACTACGCGGAAGACATATCGAATATACACACACTGGTAAATGGGCATTGTCACTGTGCAGGGGGTGAGGCCTTT
Source organism: Ambystoma mexicanum (assembly GCF_040938575.1). Taxonomy (NCBI): domain Eukaryota; kingdom Metazoa; phylum Chordata; class Amphibia; order Caudata; family Ambystomatidae; genus Ambystoma; species Ambystoma mexicanum. The sequence goes on along the minus strand of NC_090932.1, from coordinate 284,801,075 downwards.
GTCCACAGCAAACATGTATACAGTGCCCATTGGGCAGGGTACATTCAATCAGGCCTGGGCACAGTAAGCACATTAATGGCGCTTAATGGGAATAGTGTATGGCCATACATAGAGTCCACACCATGCCCTGTGGACACACCCCAACACACATACCCACATCACTCAGTGGGAAAAACTTGTAGCCATCCGCTACGGACACTGCACCCAGCCCCCGGGGCACAATGAACACACCCCATGGCCATGCCCGTGGCCACTGTGTGTAGGCATAGTGAACATGTGCTCACTCCCTGCTGAGTCACAGGCACAGTCTTTGTCCATGCTCCATGTAGTGGACACATATACACAGTAGCCACTGGGGATGACCTGAATCTCTGTCGCATTGGCACTGAGCCCAGTACATGGCCTCCAGCCCCGTGTACTTGACATGGTGTGTGAGGTCCAGGGCATAGGAAACATTCCAACATTGACTGTTTGGCCAGAGATATGGCCTTTGGCTATTCTCTGTGAACAAACCTATAGTTCCTACTGGACATAACAGGTATCAATGCCCAGTGAAGACTATGACTAGGCCCCCAGCACCATAACAACACGCCCACAGTGCTCACTGGTCATTGTCCACAGCCAGGATCAGTGGATACTAGGCCCAAAGCTTTAGGCACAGATAACACAGACAGATTTCACACTGGGAAAGAGGCCCCAGTGCATCAGTCACACCAACAGCACCACCAGGCGATGGGGGCCATGCCCTGGGCTTTGTAAATAAACACCCACATTGCCCAGCAGACATTGTGCCCAGGCACCCGGGCTCCGTAAATATACCCTTAATGCCCAGGGTGTGACCTTCGGCCATTCACGAGACACCTCAAAGACATGAAATGTACCCAATGTGCTTGATATATGGCTTATGGCCCATGCCCAGTTGACGCTGTGTCCGGGCATGGTTTTTCAACATGCTTTAGACACAATGAACACACGCACATTGTAATTGCCAAGACTGTTGTTCCACTGGTGTCCGCGGACCCGGCTCCGGATCTGTAGACCATGCTCCAGGCCTGTAGACCTGGCTCTGTTCACAAACATGGGCCAGGCCCATTTAGTATATCACCTTATTATAAAGGCAATAAATATCCACATGAGGTACAATGAACGAATATGAATAACAATGACATAAAGACATGGTGCTAAAATCCTCCAGATCACTGCATTAAAAACAACTTATCAATCGAAGTAAAACAAAATTCAAACATGGTTTAGGCCCATTTCACCCATCCAGGATGTGCACCAGTTCAGTTCATGCCACGTGGTATATACCCCTTCAATTATTTTAGTTTTTTTTTTTTTGCATCACAGGTTCCACAGACCTGCAGTGAAGACTGTCGACAAGTTGTTTGGTGCAACAACACTTTTCAGTCGGCTCCTAACCAATTATATTGCATTTTATTTCAAATAGTCATTCAGTTTGGGTTTTACTGACTTTCTTGAATCCGGCAAAGTTCTTGGACCTAAATGTGTTAACCTGCAATTGAAATTTTTCATATGGCAGGTCTACTAGGTCAGCTATCTTACTCAATTTTGCCCATTATACAGACTTTATGGGGGATTTTCTAAACGTTGATTCATAGATAGAGGTGAGAGCAAAAATTCCCTTTGGGGGTTTTGCCTGGCAAATACACATGTTGGTGACCCCTGTAACATGTCCTCATCCTCCTCCCCATTGGATGGATCTTCAGAAATCTTTCAAAAAGTTTCAGAGTGGTCACATATGTTTGTTGGAAACGTTGAAAGGTTTTGTCAAAGTTATGATCGTCTGATAAAGGGCCTCATTACGAGTTTGGAGGTAGCCATGGTGCTATTTGCGCCATGGCTGTCTCCAAACCCGTGTCCGGGTCCGTGTAGTCGGAATGGGGACTTACCGGGTCATTACGACCTTGGAGGACCCGGTAAATCCCCATTCTGAAAACTATTCCCCATTCCCATTCGAGCCCCCATACAGCTCAATGGGAATGGGGAAGGAGCTAATAACGGGCCCCTAAGGGTGGCTGGTAAAACCAGCCGGCCTTAGTGGGACCCGCTAAGGGACCTCGGAATGTGGCAGTAGGGGGTTAACGGCACCGGCATCCTTACCGGTGCCATTAACCCCTTACCGCCGCACTCGTAATTAGGCCCAAAGTGTTTTTCCCATAGGGAGCCCATCTTGACCGTAACTGCACCGTAACTATCGCCAACTGTGTAATACATATATATAACATGCTGTGGGACCACCTTTGAGATCTTTCAGCTTTCACAGCCAACACAGGCATGTGTCTGGAACTATCATTAAAATACATTTTCACTAAGATTCATTGTCAAAATATGCCAAAAATAGGAGTTGTTTGGTGTGTCTAAGATTCAAATGTGAACAAGAGTACATCAAAGTCTCTAATAGTTCTGGTTATGTTGGGGTGCCTGATAGAAATGCCTGATGAGGTTAGACCTCCGTTTAGTAACAGGTTTGTTAACGTAAATACTTCTCTGGTTGAAGTCTGATTTTTTTTTTACTCTTTGAGAATAACTCACAGAAATCTATGGTCACAGAGATGCAAGAGAATGTTGGCTTCGGACCTCTATGCCTGCCGATTTCATGTTCCTGATTCACAAAGGGACACGCAACCGGCCCTATCCCATTGCTTTTCAAGTTGCAGGAGTGCTTCTGACACTTGAATACTCATTGGATTACTAACACCATGTGGAAGGGTGTCTAAGTTCTGCTCCATAGCCACCTGGACAGAGGCGTACAGAGGGTAGGGTCTGAGCGTTCTAGGCCCACCCAAAATTTCTAAATGCCCACTCAGCAACGCTCTGTGGACATTTACAGGTGTTAATGTCACTGCAGTTCCAACTACATTAGCTTCATGCCCCACTTCTAGGCCTTTGCAGAATGAAAGTAGCGACTGATGCATCAGTTCATGAATAAGGGACGCACTTGCAAATGAGCCGCCCGCAGTTTGCAGGCACACTGCCTCACATCACGGAGCATGCATTCAAAAAGCAAGGCAAATTCACACAGATTCACTGTTACTTGCTGTACTATACGCCTGTCTACCACTACTTCTCTTTCACTGGCTGCTCTCTCTGCACTCTCTTCTGTTTTTCACTATCTCTGTCTTTCTCTGATTTACTCTATCTCCATCTCTCTCCTTGTGAGCACAGGTCACATCGCCAGGTGATGGCGCTGGTGAGTGTAACACATCATCCAGGCATGGATGGCCAATCATGGTCTATGCCTGAATGATGACAAGACGGAGCTCATCATCCTGGGTACCCACCTTAAAGTTAAGTAATTAGGCCAGCAATATGCATCATTCTCCATTGATGGGAACCTCATCAAGGTGGACAAGGAAGTAAAAACCCTCGGTTTCTACCTTGACTCTACCCTATCCTTTGACAAACAAGTCAAATCAATGGCCTCCACCACTGCCTACACTTGCAAGCTCATTAGGGCCGGCAAACCCTTCCTATCGAATGACAGCTGCTTGATCCTGGCCGGAGCTTTAATACTCTCTAGGCTAGATTACTGTAATGCTCTTTACATCAGCGCTAACAAAGATATTACCCAGAGCATACATATCCTACAAAATAACGCATTAAGAGCCGCGCTATGTGTGAACAGAAGAGTACACATCTCTGCGACCAGACGCCAAAACAATTGTCTCTCGACTCACAACAAAATCCTCCTAAAAACAGCATCCCTTACCCACAACCCCTAGCTATCTTGCAGACAGAATAAACAGAAGAACATCCATCACACCTATGAGAACCAGCAATGCCAATTGCCTTGCTGTACCAAGATTCAGACTCACCAAGGCTTCCGGTAGTAGCTTTCCCATGAAAGCCGCCAAGCTTTGGAATTCCATGCCACACCACCTTAGAGAAGATCAACCTTACTTGAACTTTAGACAGAACTACATTAACCTACTCCAATCCACTGACCTTTAGGACTGACTGCTGCACTACGTATACTTAAGATGTACCTGTATATTCCAATAAAACATATTTTAATATTTGCTTGTTGTGATTATGTATCCTACCTCTGTACATTCTGTATATATATATATCGTACCTTGACCTCACCTTTGTAACTCTGTAAGCTGTGCATTATCTTGTTGCTGCGCCCTGATACCCTCGGGTCTGGTGCGCATTAGAAATAAATAAACAAACAAACAAACAATGAGAGAAGAAGCCTTTGGGAAACACCTCAAGATGGGATTGTTAGCTCCCTCCCCATTCCCATTGAACCGTATGGGGGCTTGAATGGGAATGGGGATGGGTAAATTGAATGGGGAATTACTGGGTCCTCCAAGGTTGGAATGGCCCGGTAATTCCCCATTCAAGGAACCCGGACCCGAGTTTGGAGGCAGCCATGCCGCAAATAACAGCATGGCTACCTCCAAACTCGTAATGACCCCCATGGTCTTAGTTGGAATTACTGTGAACATTTTGAATAAAAAAAAAAGCAAATGATCTAATGTTTTTCACAGAAAAAACAAAATAATTTTCGCTTGTTCTACTTTGTTTTAATAATGCAGGGGGAGGCCCTGCACACCATCCCTTTCATCCCCCACCCCAACTCATACCCTTACTCCACCCCATCTATTATTTACTTTATGTAGACAAAAATACCTGCCATTTTTGGTCAAATTAATTCGTTTTTTTTCACATGGTGATTCCCTTAAGTTGAGCATCACTCTTTCCAGTGTGCTGAACAAAATGGTGTTTTCTCTGCAAAAGAATCCATATTAAAATAAATGATTTAGTTGTATTAACATTATGCATTATCTCTTTTTAAAAAGGTTCACTGTTCATTTCTATGAATTCCAGTATATAGTGTAGTCATAAAAGTGAATGTTATATGTGTCTTACTGAGCAAAGCCCATTAGTAAATGGCTATATACATTCTTTTCTGATTGAAGGTTACAATTGCAAGATGGACAGTATGGTACACTCCGATTGTACTCTTTTGAAATCCCCCATTGAGAAAGGGGTGGAGCTACAAAGCACCAATGAGGGTTCCTTGCTGCTTTGCATAAAATTAAACAGTATTTCAGGACCACAACAATGACCACGAGCTTTGCATTTGATAAGTATGTCTGTGATAAAAAAGGGTTGTATGCTTGAATCTCTAAGCACATATTACACAACAAGTTTGGTGCTCATTTCAATTTTACACCACTCTACATTGAACTGAACCGTTAACCATGCATACCCATGATGCATGGGTAACATGAAACTAACCTCATCACCTACTCCATTGGGGTGTGAGGGTGGTCCTCTTTCTTTTTTCCTCACCCCAAAACCCAAAGACTTTCAGAATATTAGAAAAGGAGGGACTGAGAGGAGATGTCGGTTTTAGGGTACAGATGGAAGGAGCATGTATGCCTTGCTCCCTGTGCAGTCTTACAAAATTACATATACAGGATAGGTCAGTGTGCCTGCAAACTGTAGGTGTTATTTCCACATGTGTGTTCTTTGCTCGTGCATGCGTACACACACACAAACACACACGCGTGCGCGCAAAATACTGTTGTGTGCGTCAGGTCCTTCTTAATGTTCTTTCTGTGGCCTGAGGCATATGTACTTTAGTACCCTCGGGCACCACACAGCACTGCAACATGATGAAATTAGCTAGGGTGAATGTATGATAAGGTCCTAGGCAAATTCCTCGAATTGCAGTTAAGTACTTGTTTGCCTTCTCTCTGCTTTAATACCAGAGATAGGCTCTACTAGGACTGTATTGATTTTCTGCAGGAAAAAAAATGTTTTTTCATTTACTATACAGCAGTCCATTGTGGGAATAATTCTGTTAACATTGAACTCCTTAAGAGGGAAAAATCAATATGCTGAAATAATAAAGAAAATAATATAAGGCTAATGGCCCTGCATTGCTCATCGGAAAGTTTTACTTGTCGTTATTAATTCTCTCTTTGCCAAAGCAGAAACTACTTTGTATCCTGCAGCCCCTTTCTGCATCCCTTCTTCGGGGAATTGTTTGGTGTACCGGGGGATATTGTCACATAAAACATAAAAATACATATTAAAAATAAATGTAAAATGTACGACAAACTCAAGACCACAAAGACTGTCTTTCACACAGAGTCCTCAAAATAAGGATGGAAGGGAGGGAGGGAGGGAGGAAGGAAGGAAGGAAGGAAGGAAGGAAGGAAGGAAGGAAGGAAGGAAGGAAGGAAGGAAGGAAGGAAGGAAGGAAGGAAGGAAGGAAGGAAGGAAGGAAGGAAGGAAGGAAGGAAGGAAGGGAGGGAGGGAGGGAGGGAGGGAGGGAGGGAGGGAGGGAGGGAGGGAGGGAGGGAGGGGGGGGGGAGGGATAGGCAGAATTGCAGGCAGTACTCTCTGGGAACACCACATACAATTAGGACTACAGGTGTAAGCAAAAACAAACCTTTGGCATAAGTCTGTATCACACACTTTTTGGTAGCGATCTGAGCAGCTAGGCTTATCTCAAGAGGGAATGTGAGCAGTAGTTGGAGTTACACAGAAGTATCACAATCACAGTGGTTCAAGTAGACACACTCAAGGTTCTTGGTAAAAGATACTTATACATGTATTTATTTACACAATCATTTAGAAAACATTCACTAGTAGAATTAAACTTAATATGAAACACCAATACACTACACTAACAAACTCTAAGCTGTAGGGACAGTTTGTGCTCCACTGAAAAAAAGAGCCAAATGGCACTTCAATTACTTTCAATGGGAATAGAAAGATATAAATTTGTACAATTGGTTAGAAAACACTTCTGTTAGGCAATGCAAAGGTTCTGTGTACCAGGAGGGTCAGTTCAATTCAATAGGCCAGGCCAAAGTCAATAGTCTAGTGTTTTTGTGTGTGTGCATTCATAAATGTTTATGATGTATGTATGCATGTGTGTTTATTGTGATCTGTGTGTGTGTTAATGAGTGAGTGTATGATGCATTGATGGCTGGGTGATTGTGTGAATGAGCAAGTGAATGTTGTAGGGTGTGGGAGTGAATGGTTTCAGTAAATGAGCAACTGAATCCGTTTCTGCCTGTGAATGTGCTAGGCAGGCTTCAGAGGAGCTGAGTTTGGAGGGTTGGGTGTGAGATTGCGGGTGTGTCATATGTGTGAGATGGTGTGTGTTATTACTTGACTAGGCTGACATTTTGGGGTAGCCAGTCTAGTCCTTTCCGACTGCAGCATGAATTGTTTTCTGGGTATCTATGATAAATGAAGCATGGTATGTGTTATTATCTGGCTAGGATGGCATTTTGGGGCAGCCAGTCTAGCCCTTTCTTACTGTAGCATGGCTTTTTTTCTGGGCATCTTTGATAAATCAAGCATGGTATGTGCTATTGCTTAACTAAACTGGCATTTTAATGCACCCAGTCCAGCTGTTTTTTCTTGTGGCATGGTATTTAATTCTGGGCCTACTATGCACACACGAGCCAAAACAGTGTAAGTGGGGTGCACCTACACAGCGTTCACAGGGCGCTAGAAGACCGGCGGTCAACACTGGTTACGGGATTGGTCAGAAAAGCAATGATGACAAGGACACAGAGTCTTGCGAATTGCAGGAACATAATGGGCTGAAGACATGACGCTGCACTCTCATTGAAAATGCAGACTTTCCATCCTCTCACGGAGCGAAAGACTGTACAATCTGTAACCGGAATTGGGAATGGAGTTCATTCCAAAATCTCTTCTGCAGCATTGTAAATCCGTTCCAGGATACTTGTGCAGTTCAGGAGCATAATGTACTGTAATCCAAATCCTAGTGGGCTTTTGGAAGAGCCATCCGGTGACATGGGGACTGGATTCCGATAAGTCGTAGCACAGCAGGGTAAAAAAAAACAACCATACATGTTGTGTATATTTCCTATATATTTCCGGTGTATAGCTAATGAGTCAAGCACTTGCCTCAGGCATGGACCACCGTATACTTCTCACGTTCAAATCACACAACAGGTCTGACTCAGCCCAGGTCAATAAAAGGAGTTTACCTAAATTGCGTAATTATTTAAAAAAATGTTATTGTGTATATAGTTTAATAAACAAACTTTAAGATATTCTTAAATATAGATAGTTATGAAAAAGAAGAGAGTTATCGCATATTTGTTATTATAACTCCTAGTAGCAAAAGGAATCTGGCACAATGTGCTGCATAAGAACACACATGATTAATATTATTACAGAAACGTATTCGAGTGCCTGCTTTCTAGTCGAAGTATTCATTGGCACCCATGGCCATCTTAAGCCCTTTTGGGGCCCGGGGCACAGACCTTTTTGGGGCCCCCTTCCACCGAACCAAATGAATTAAAGGGTCCAGAATAACTGGTTGCGACCCCTCGTCACGATCACAACCCACAGTTTGATATGCTGCCTAGCAGAAATCAAAATGAGCCGTAGTGAACGCCCAAACTATGTATACCACAGTGAACACAGAAAGCATTAGAGGATTAATTGATCATAGCAGAATGTATTTGTCAACAACAGGCAGGCAATAGTTAGACCCTCAGCAGCATGTCATAAAATATCCTTATGTGCTACTTAAGTTAATGAACAATGGAAACTGACTTTGTTAGCTCAGGCAGCCCTGTGGGGCCCCCTTCAAGGTGGGGGCCCAGGGCAAGTGCCCCTTTTTCCCTCCCATAAAGACGTCTCTGTTGGCACCCAGGTAACTATACCTTCAGCATAATTAATGGGTGTCCAGGACTCAGCTCCATGTAGACGTGAGGTGTAGGAATGCCTCCACTCCATGCCCACCTGTGCAGGGACAGGACCAGCCAGGGATGTGATTACACTGGGGGTTTATGACGAGACTCCTTTGCCAAGAGGATCAAAAAGGCCTTCTAAACCAAAGAACTGGCTACGAAATGTGAATGGGGTGCAATTGGTCTGGACACAGAGTGCAACATTCATTATCCAAAACAGAAAAGGAGCTCTAGGGCACATCCATTTTAAGTAGAGGCCATTCCCAATAAAACACATCATTCATAAAGGGACAACCTTTATGGTCCATGCATCTGAGTTTGATTTCACATGTACTTGGTGATGTGATTTTTACTGGACTCACATTTAGACCGCTAATGGGTTTTATTGAAATAATAATGCCACGTTCAGTGGGCCATTCCTGGGCAGTAACACCCTTAGTTCAAGTTAATTAGCCCAAATGAAGCAAGGGCCTTGAGGTGGAGGGGGGGGGTATTACTGCTATTAGCACCCTGTGCCAAATCCCATGAGTTGCTAAACACATTAAAACTATTAATAAACATGGGCCATGGAATGCGCGGGCAGTCCATGGTGTTAGGGAGGTTCGAAATAAAAGGTCTGCAATGGTAATGGAACTAAAGTTCTGAGTGTAGCTCCTCCTCTTCCATTGTCATGGACTGGTGAGTGGGAATCTGCTGTGCTGCAGGAGTCTGTAGAGGCAAGCCAAGGCATGAGGAGCTACATTGCAGGAGAGGGGAAGTTAAGTAAATGAGTGGAAGAGGCTCTGATTTGCAGGTGGAAGCAAGGTAGGGCTCTGGGTGTCCGGTGGCAAGGCCACAAAGCAACGCCAAGGAGAAGCGGAGCCAGCAGCATGCAATATGGTCTTTTATCAGCAGATATAGCCTGCATTCCTGGGCAGTTAATAGGCTGATCAAAGTTCTTCAGCTGTAGATGCTTGGCTGCACTCAGTGAACGTTTCTTTGATCTGCCTCAATCCACATTTTAGCAACAGCACCCTTGCTCTCTTGTTGCTTCCACAGTAACTACACCAACACCCTAACCTTCTTTAGATGACCCAGAGCACCAAGAGCTCACGAACATGGCAAGAAACCAAAATGGTTAATACAAAAATAGCAATAATACAATACAACAATAACATAACAACACAACGTATATGCAGAAAACAAAAACCAGGAGAGTTTATAAATTGCTTGTAAATTGTGGGCATAGGACGTTTGTAAAATAATCTTTTAAAATAATGTTTTGGAGGAAAAATCATGTAGACAGTAGATCAAATAGTAACTGGCTTGAGGACAATTTCTACTTATTTAAGCAATAAGCCCCGAGCTGCTTGTTCAGAGACACCATGAAGAGAGCCAGATTTAGGCCCCGTGAAGCTTTACTTGTACCCAAAATTCACAGCGCCCAGGACGATAACATTATGGCCTGCGTCACCACATTTGGTCCCAACACTACCAAACTCAAAAGCCTTATAAAAAAATGTTGGCCTCTGATTCAACTTAGTTTGCCGGAAGAACCGATACCCAGAATGGCTTTAAAGAGATCTAAGAATCTCAAAGATATGCTCACCCATGCAAGGATGAGTAAAAACAGCTCTAGGTCCTCCTTGTGGAACCTGAGGGAAATCAATGGCCACTATCTGTGTGGGAACTGTTCTGCTTGTAAACAGACCAAAAAGATGACCTCTTTCAACATAGGCACCAAGGAATGGAAACTAAGACATTTTTCCAATTGTATATCCAGCAATGTAATTTACATAATTGAATGTCCCTGTGGACTGAGATATGTGGGTCAGACATCGAGACCAGTACATAAGAGAATTGGGGAGCATCGATCCCGCATTAGGTGCAAAACTATTACAGCACCACTGGTACCACACTTTCTTGAATACCATCACAATCCGGACAGTTTTGTATGGTGGGTGGCAGATAAAATACATAACACCAGTAACCTCAGCAACTCTTTGAACTTCAAAGAATCCTGGTGGATGTATAAACTTCAGGCCATCACACAAGGCCTGAATGAAGCACAACCACAGAGCCACTCTCAATGATCTCTCAATCTGACTACCGGGGCACATACACATCAGTCCTCCCCATACAGTTTACTGACATTGGGCACAGTATCCTATATTCCACACTCAGCCGCCGAGTCCCGTGATATCTCTCACTCGGCATAACTAAGCTGTTGCTAAGCAACTAGGACGCGGGCCTCCCGGAGCGCATGCGCCGGTTGGGTGCTGCTTCTCCGAGCATGCGCTCCTTTCGGGGGAAGCCTGTTGGCCCGTACGGGCAGGGACGTCGTTATCCGGTGACGTCAGCCCGAGGTGGGGCTGCTGAGCATGCGTGTAAAAGCAGCACCTGCATTTTGACGCATGCTCAGTACAGCGTAATGAAACACAGCTCCAGTTTCTGACCAGAGATCAGACGGAGCGCCGGATCGTCCTACACATCCGAACAAAAGGTAAATGGACACACGTGGAGCCAGATACTATCTGACTCCTGAGTTCTTTTTAAAGGTCCAGTTTCATCTGGTTCCTTAGGCTTTTTCCTGCCAGAAACCAGGGATTGTTTATGTCATTTTTCCGACTTCTCTGTCTCTCTGTTCCACTGTTTAGGCAGACGTGGGCAGATCCTTTTGATTCCAACATTCGGGACCTCCCCAGCACGCCACTTTACAGCCACTCGGCGTACAGCAGTAACAAACCACCATATTGGGGTGGGTTTGCAGCAATACCTAAAGGTATTTCGAACTTCCTTACTCCATGTTTATATCATTTGGTCCAATGGAGTAGGTCAGTTGAGTTCAACAACATTTGTACTTTCGTAGGCTATACCATAGCAATCAAATGCTGTGTTTCTCCTCCATTTAGTACACTGTGGCACAAGCCCATGTCACTTATAGAGGAGGATTTTATTGTATTTTATCTTTGCTTCCACTTATGTCAGACATTTATCCAGCACCCAGGCCGGTGTAGGGCCACCCCCTGTTCCCCTTCACAATTTAACTAGACACTTGTTCTGTAGTTTTCAGTAAAGGGTCTTGTATCCCTGTGACAGTAACATATGTATGTACATGCCCTCCAGCTATGGTGCATCCTACAATCCACTTTAGTAACTCGAGCTCCCCTTTAATTTCTTACAGGGAACTCCACTTCGTGGCTCCATGAAGAAGGCTGTGATCCATCAAAGCCGAAACGTCCTGGGACCCCGCCACCATCCTGGTGGGCAGGGATCCCCTTGAATCTTAGTTAAGATCTATTTCAGAGACGTCGATCAAATACCATTTTTTGGTCACCCTTTAGCCTGGTTATGTTACTATCAGAACAATATAAAATCAGAATGTATTAGTAGGTAACATGATGCCTTCATACTACTGTTATATTTTGGATTAATGTCAATATACAGCTCATGCTTGTATGAACTGACTTTACTTTCTGTTTCATGCCTTGCATCTTTATTGTTTTATACTTTATTGTCTATTAGGGGTGAAATATGTGCAAACCCCCCCTGTTTTGTATGATATTTACAAGTTTTTCATAAATTGTTTAAAGAAACAAGGACAAGCCACTTAATAAAAGCTTGTCTTGTATAAACTAATGACCTTGTACATGTGGATGATTATCGTTGGTTTTCATGTACTGCTATCTTCGGTAACTGTACAAATTGCAACACCCAAAGATAGGATACTGTCTTTAAAACTTATACTGCAAAAAATATATTGCAGTCAGCTTAGACTTCCCCAGTCAGGACAATCTCCTCTTGTTGTACGCATTTGTTTCCAGCCCTCAGTCCTGAATCTGGTTTGGGCTTTCCCTCCAGTATACACTGTTTGTGATATAGCCGTGTGCTATAATAGGGTATCTTTTACTAGTTTTTCATACCACTTAGAGGTATCACTCCACAAGACCCCTGTATGGTTTTTCTTGTTTTAGGCGCTCAGTAGCCTGGCCTACACCGACTCTATCTTTTTTCAACCATGGATCAAACACTTAGTTTCACAGAAGAACAGATTCTAGAAATTATTCAGGGTCCCACACTATTTAACCTAGAGGGTGCACAACAAAGTTTAGCATCCACAGCATCAGGGGACGACCTACTTAACCTCAAAAAACGTTGCTTTAGAACAGAAGTACACGGACATTTTTTAAGGGAATACCTTAGGGTGAATCTGGTACCAGTTGGTTTTCTAGTTCGTAATGAACCTGCCCTATTCTTGGAAGATAAAGACTATATGCTTGGTTTCAGCAAAATCGCCACTAAGTGTAGCAGGGACCTCATGGTCCTCACTATCACCACTGCCCAAAGAATCCATCAAGACATCTCCAAAGAACTCAAGGAACAAGAGAATAAATTCCTTAATGATGAAAGTTTGGAAAATGCCCGAGAGAAACTGAAAGAAATAAACAAAACGATGGACACCTTCATGAGCAATACACTTGATAAAAAGCATAAAAAACTAGCTAAAGACATAAAATTTATTCATCTTGAATCAGTTTATCCATATCTTTCAGCTGACTACAAGGAGAAAAAGGAGAAAGAAAGGATGAATCAGACAGGACCTCTAAGAAATAGACGCAAAAATGTATCTTTTTGGAATTCCTCAGACTCAGGGTCCTCTGATGACGACCAATCTTACCCAGGTGGAGGACCAATTAACCAGGGGAACCAACAACCACCCCTAATGATGCCTTTTTTAGGCCGAGGAGGATCCAGGGGAGGCTACTGGGGTCCTCCCCAGTTTCAACCAATGCCTCCCTTCAACTACCCCCGCTGGGGGACACCGAACCCGAACAGGAGACAGAGGAAACATTAAATTTAATACCCATCTTTAATCTATCTGGTATTCCGTTGACCAAAGAAGAAACATCCGTGCTGTCCAAAGGACTATCCTTTGTCCCAACGAATTACACAGACTGGTTCCAACTTGATCAAGAATTGACTAAATTCTTTCGTACTATTAGAAGAAAGGTCTTCTTCCAGGACAAAGAAGACACCTTGGAACCTGAGGATTCAGGCCTGAGGAAGAAATCAGAGTTCATTCCCAATGACAATGAGATGCCAGCATGTGTCCTTACCTTTGAGAAATGCATAAAACTAGAAATGCTTAAAGCACAGCATGCCTCTTCTCATAAAAGGCATAACCTTAATCAAGGAGAACAGAAGGCATTAAAACAACTGGAAAAAAACAATTCGAGTGTCATCAAAGCAGCAGTTAAGGGAGGGGGAGTAGTAGTGCAAAGCAGAGATCAATACAAGCAAATGGTGCTATTGCTCTTAAATGAAGAGGATAATTACAAAAAACTACGCAAAGACGCAACTACAGAAATAAAAGCCAAAATCAAAGAGATTACAGAATTTGCCCTGTCCAATCATTGGATTTCCGAAAAAGAAGAAATTTTCTTGAACAATTCGGAAGAGCGGACCCCTGCATTTTACGCCCTTCCCAAACTGCATAAAAATCAGACGATGCCACCAGGCCGACCCATAGTGTCAGGCTGTGGTTCTATATTGGAACCTATTGGTAAATTCATTGACTTCTTCTTGAAGCCCCTCAGCCAAAAAACACCCACCTATCTACGAGATACCATGTCAACTATTAATAAGTTTGAACACCAACCTTTTAACCCTTCTGAAGACATGCTAGTGACTATGGACATTAATAACCTATACACCAGCATTCCACAAGATGCAGCAATTGAGTGCATTAGACATCACCTAACGCACCACATGGCGCAAACTAGAGTCCCTACCAACTTTCTAGCTGAGTTTTTGTAACTGGCACTTACCAACAATTTTTTCAAATTTGAGGACACATTCTACCTACAAATCCGAGGTACATCCATGGGAGCAGCATTTGGCCCCAGCATGGCCATCATTTTTATGGCAGAATATGAATACAACAACGTACTAAATATACGGAATCCATTTCTTGACAACATAGTACTCTGGCACAGATACATTGATGACATCATTTTCATTTGGAAAGGAGAGGAGGACACCTTGACCAATTTCTTTACCTGGATCAATAATTGTACTGAAGAAATAAAATTTACCATCAACAGCAGCAACTCGAGCATATATTTTCTGGATTTAACCATCAGACCTAAAAACAATCGATTGGAATGTACCATGTTCAAAAAAGAAACCGACCGAAATACAATACTTCATTATAAAAGCAATCACCCACGGAATTTAAGAAATAACCTTCCTTATGGACAGTTTTTACGGGTGCGCAGGAACTGCACAGAGCTTGCAGAATTTAAAACTAATGCTTTTGCCCTGGAAACAAAGTTGAAAGCCAGGGGTTACCCCAGAAAATTGCTCAGAGATACCATGAAGAGAGCCAGATTTAGGCCCCGTGAAGCTTTACTTGTACCCAAAATTCACAGCGCCCAGGACGATAACATTATGGCCTGCGTCACCACATTTGGTCCCAACACTACCAAACTCAAAAGCCTTATAAAAAAATGTTGGCCTCTGATTCAACTTAGTTTGCCGGAAGAACCGATACCCAGAATGGCTTTAAAGAGATCTAAGAATCTCAAAGATATGCTCACCCATGCAAGGATGAGTAAAAACAGCTCTAGGTCCTCCTTGTGGAACCTGAGGGAAATCAATGGCCACTATCCGTGTGGGAACTGTTCTGCTTGTAAACAGACCAAAAAGATAACCTCTTTCAACATAGGCACCAAGGAATGGAAACTAAGATATTTTTCCAATTGTAAATCCAGCAATGTAATTTACATAATTGAATGTCCCTGTGGACTGAGATATGTGGGTCAGACATCGAGACCAGTACATAAGAGAATTGGGGAGCATCGATCCCGCATTAGGTGCAAAACTATTACGGCACCACTGGTACCACACTTTCTTGAATACCATCACAATCCGGACAGTTTTGTATGGTGGGTGGCAGATAAAATACATAACACCAGTAACCTCAGCAACTCTTTGAACTTCAAAGAATCCTGGTGGATGTATAAACTTCAGGCCATCACACAAGGCCTGAATGAAGCACAACCACAGAGCCACTCTCAATGATCTCTCAATCTGACTACCGGGGCACATACACATCAGTCCTCCCCATACAGTTTACTGACATTGGGCACAGTATCCTATATTCCACACTCAGCCGCCGAGTCCCGTGATATCTCTCACTCGGCATAACTAAGCTGTTGCTAAGCAACTAGGACGCAGGCCTCCCGGAGCGCATGCGCCGGTTGGGCGCTGCTTCTCCGAGCATGCGCTCCTTTCGGGGGAAGCCTGTCGGCCCGTACGGGCAGGGACGTCGTTATCCGGTGACGTCAGCCCGAGGCGGGGCTGCTGAGCATGCGTGTAAAAGCAGCACCTGCATTTTGACGCATGCTCAGTACAGCGTAATGAAACACAGCTCCAGTCTCTGACCAGAGATCAGACGGAGCGCCGGATCGTCCTACACATCCGAACAAAAGGTAAATGGACACACGGGGAGCCAGATACTATCTGACTCCTGAGTTCTTTTTAAAGGTCCAGTTTCATCTGGTTCCTTAGGCTTTTTCCTGCCAGAAACCAGGGATTGTTTATGTCATTTTTCCGACTTCTCTGTCTCTCTGTTCCACTGTTTAGGCAGACGTGGGCAGATCCTTTTGATTCCAACATTCGGGACCTCCCCAGCACGCCACTTTACAGCCACTCGGCGTACAGCAGTAACAAACCACCATATTGGGGTGGGTTTGCAGCAATACCTAAAGGTATTTCGAACTTCCTTACTCCATGTTTATATCATTTGGTCCAATGAAGTAGGTCAGCTGAGTTCAACAACATTTGTACTTTCGTACGCTATACCATAGCAATCAAATGCTGTGTTTCTCCTCCATTTAGTACACTGTGGCACAAGCCCATGTCACTTATAGAGGAGGATTTTATTGTATTTTATCTTTGCTTCCACTTATGTCAGACATTTATCCAGCACCCATGCCGGTGTAGGGCCACCCCCTGTTCCCATTCACAATTTAACTAGACACTTGTTCTGTAGTTTTCAGTAAAGGGTCTTGTATCCCTGTGACAGTAACATATGTATGTACATGCCCTCCAGCTATGGTGCATCCTACAATCCACTTTAGTAACTCGAGCTCCCCTTTAATTTCTTACAGGGAACTCCACTCCGTGGCTCCATGAAGAAGGCTGTGATCCATCAAAGCCGAAACGTCCTGGGACCCCGCCACCATCCTGGTGGGCAGGGATCCCCTTGAATCTTAGTTAAGATCTATTTCAGGGACGTCGATCAAATACCATTTTTTGGTCACCCTTTAGCCTGGTTATGTTACTATCAGAACAATATAAAATCAGAATGTATTAGTAGGTAACATGATGCCTTCATACTACTGTTATATTTTGGATTAATGTCAATATACAGCTCATGCTTGTATGAACTGACTTTACTTTCTGTTTCATGCCTTGCATCTTTATTGTTTTATACTTTATTGTCTATTAGGGGTGAAATATGTGCAAACCCCCCCCTGTTTTGTATGATATTTACAAGTTTTTCATAAATTGTTTAAAGAAACAAGGACAAGCCACTTAATAAAAGCTTGTCTTGTATAAACTAATGACCTTGTACATGTGGATGATTATTGTTGGTTTTCATGTACTGCTATCTTCGGTAACTGTACAAATTGCAACACCCAAAGATAGGATACTGTCTTTAAAACTTATACTGCAAAAAATATATTGCAGTCAGCTTAGACTTCCCCAGTCAGGACAATCTCCTCTTGTTGTACGCATTTGTTTCCAGCCCTCAGTCCTGAATCTGGTTTGGGCTTTCCCTCCAGTATACACTGTTTGTGATATAGCCGTGTGCTATAATAGGGTATCCTTTACTAGTTTTTCATACCACTTAGAGGTATCACTCCACAAGACCCCTGTCTAGTTTTTCTTGTTTTAGGCGCTCAGTAGCCTGGCCTACACCGACTCTATCTTTTTTCAACCATGGATCAAACACTTAGTTTCACAGAAGAACAGATTCTAGAAATTATTCAGGGTCCCACACTATTTAACCTAGAGGGTGCACAACAAAGTTTAGCATCCACAGCATCAGGGGACGACCTACTTAACCTCAAAAAACGTTGCTTTAGAACAGAAGTACACGGACATTTTTTAAGGGAATACCTTAGGGTGAATCTGGTACCAGTTGGTTTGCTAGTTCGTAATGAACCTGCCCTATTCTTGGAAGATAAAGACTATATGCTTGGTTTCAGCAAAATCGCCACTAAGTGTAGCAGGGACCTCATGGTCCTCACTATCACCACTGCCCAAAGAATCCATCAAGACATCTCCAAAGAACTCAAGGAACAAGAGAATAAATTCCTTAATGATGAAAGTTTGGAAAATGCCCGAGAGAAACTGAAAGAAATAAACAAAACGATGGACACCTTCATGAGCAATACACTTGATAAAAAGCATAAAAATCTAGCTAAAGACATAAAAATTTTTCATCTTGAATCAGTTTATCCATATCTTTCAGCTGACTACAAGGAGAAAAAGGAGAAAGAAAGGATGAATCAGACAGGACCTCTAAGAAATAGACGCAAAAATGTATCTTTTTGGAATTCCTCAGACTCAGGGTCCTCTGATGACGACCAATCTTACCCAGGTGGAGGACCAATTAACCAGGGGAACCAACAACCACCCCTAATGATGCCTTTTTTAGGCCGAGGAGGATCCAGGGGAGGCTACTGGGGTCCTCCCCAGTTTCAACCAATGCCTCCCTTCAACTACCCCCGCTGGAGGACACCGAACCCGAACAGGAGACAGAGGAAACATTAAATTTAATACCCATCTTTAATCTATCTGGTATTCCGTTGACCAAAGAAGAAACATCCGTGCTGTCCAAAGGACTATCCTTTGTCCCAACGAATTACACAGACTGGTTCCAACTTGATCAAGAATTGACTAAATTCTTTTGTACTATTAGAAGAAAGGTCTTCTTCCAGGACAAAGAAGGCACCTTGGAACCTGAGGATTCAGGCCTGAGGAAGAATTCAGAGTTCATTCCCAATGACAATGAGATGCCAGCATGTGTCCTTACCTTTGAGAAATGCATAAAACAAGAAATGCTTAAAGCACAGCATGCCTCTTCTCATAAAAGGCATAACCTTAATCAAGGAGAACAGAAGGCATTAAAACAACTGGCAAACAACAATTTGATTGTCATCAAAGCAGCAGATAACGGAGGGGGAGTAGTAGTGCAAAGCAGAGATTAATACAAGCAAATGGTGCTATTGCTCTTAAATGAAGAGGATAATTACAAAAAACTACGCAAAGACCCAACTACAGAAATAAAAGCCAAAATCAAAGAGATTACAGAATTTGCCCTGTCCAATCATTGGATCTCCGAAAAAGAAGACATTTTCTTGAACAATTCGGAAGAGCGGACCCCTGCATTTTACGCCCTTCCCAAACTGCATAAAAATCAGACGATGCCACCAGGCCGACCCATAGTGTCAGGCTGTGGTTCTATATTGGAACCTATTGGTAAATTCATTGACTTCTTCTTGAAGCCCCTCAGCCAAAAAACACCCACCTATCTACGAGATACCATGTCAACTATTAATAAGTTTGAACACCAACCTTTTAACCCTTCTGAAGACATGCTAGTGACTATGGACATTAATAACCTATACACCAGCATTCCACAAGATGCAGCAATTGAGTGCATTAGACAACACCTAACGCACCACATGGCGCAAACTAGAGTCCCTACCAACTTTCTAGCTGAGTTATTGGAACTGGCACTTACCAACAATTTTTTCAAATTTGAGGACACATTCTACCTACAAATCCGAGGTACAGCCATGGGAGCAGCATTTGCCCCCAGCATGGCCATCATTTTTATGGCAGAATATGAATACAACAACGTACTAAATATACGGAATCCATTTCTTGACAACATAGTACTCTGGCACAGATACATTGATGACATCATTTTCATTTGGAAAGGAGAGGAGGACACCTTGACCAATTTCTTTACCTGGATCAATAATTGTACTGAAGAAATAAAATTTACCATCAACAGCAGCAACTCGAGCATACATTTTCTGGATTTAACCATCAGACCTAAAAACAATCGATTGGAATGTACCATGCTCAAAAAAGAAACCGACCGAAATACAATACTTCATTATAAAAGCAATCACCCACGGAATTTAAGAAATAACCTTCCTTATGGACAGTTTTTACGGGTGCGCAGGAACTGCACAGAGCTTGCAGAATTTAAAACTAATGCTTTTGCTCTGGAAACAAAGTTGAAAGCCAGGGGTTACCCCAGAAAATTGCTCAGAGACACCATGAAGAGAGCCAGATTTA
The DNA here is from genome assembly GCF_040938575.1 of Ambystoma mexicanum. NCBI lineage: Eukaryota > Metazoa > Chordata > Amphibia > Caudata > Ambystomatidae > Ambystoma > Ambystoma mexicanum. Next base: position 284,780,985 of record NC_090932.1, on the reverse strand, counting down.
GGCCCCGTGAAGCTTTACTTGTACCCAAAATTCACAGCGCCCAGGACGATAACATTATGGCCTGCGTCACCACATTTGGTCCCAACACTACCAAACTCAAAAGCCTTATAAAAAAATGTTGGCCTCTGATTCAACTTAGTTTGCCGGAAGAACCGATACCCAGAATGGCTTTAAAGAGATCTAAGAATCTCAAAGATATGCTCACCCATGCAAGGATGAGTAAAAACAGCTCTAGGTCCTCCTTGTGCAACCTGAGGGAAATCAATGTCCACTATCCGTGTGGGAACTGTTCTGCTTGTAAACAGACCAAAAAGATAACCTCTTTCAACATAGGCACCAAGGAATGGAAACTAAGACATTTTTCCAATTGTAAATCCAGCAATGTAATTTACATAATTGAATGTCCCTGTGGACTGAGATATGTGGGTCAGACATCGAGACCAGTACATAAGAGAATTGGGGAGCACGAACCCGCATTAGGTGCAAAACTATTACGGCACCACTGGTACCACACTTTCTTGAATACCATCACAATCCGGACAGTTTTGTATGGTGGGTGGAAAATAAAATACATAACACCAGTAAGCTCAGCAACTCTTTGAACTTCAAAGAATCCTGGTGGATGTATAAACTTCAGGCCATCACACAAGGCCTGAATGAAGCACAACCACAGAGCCACTCTCAATGATCTCTCAATCTGACTACCGGGGCACATACACATCAGTCCTCCCCATACAGTTTACTGACATTGGGCACAGTATCCTATATTCCACACCCAGCCGCCGAGTCCCGTGATATCTCTCACTCGGCATAACTAAGCTGTTGCTAAGCAACTAGGATGCGGGCCTCCCGGAGCGCATGCGCCGGTTGGGCGCTGCTTCTCCGAGCATGCGCTCCTTTCGGGGGAAGCCTGTCGGCCCGTACGGGCAGGGACGTCGTTATCCGGTGACGTCAGCCCGAGGCGGGGCTGCTGAGCATGCGTGTAAAAGGAGCACCTGCATTTTGACGCATGCTCAGTACAGCGTAATGAAACACAGCTCCAGTCTCTGACCAGAGATCAGACGGAGCGCCGGATCGTCCTACACATCCAAACAAAAGGTAAATGGACACACGGGGAGCCAGATACTATCTGACTCCGGAGTTCTTTTTAAAGGTCCAGTTTCATCTGGTTCCTTAGGCTTTTTCCTGCCAGAAACCAGGGATTGTTTATGTCATTTTTCCGACTTCTCTGTCTCTCTGTTCCACTGTTTAGGCAGACGTGGGCAGATCCTTTTGATTCCAACATTCGGGACCTCCCCAGCACGCCACTTTACAGCCACTCGGCGTACAGCAATAGCAAACCACCATATTGGGGTGGGTTTGCAGCAATACCTAAAGGTATTTCGAACTTCCTTACTCCATGTTTATATCATTTGGTCCAATGGAGTAGGTCAGTTGAGTTCAACAACATTTGTACTTTCGTAGGCTATACCATAGCAATCACATGCTGTGTTTCTCCTCCATTTAGTACACTGTGGCACAAGCCCATGTCACTTATAGAGGAGGATTTTATTGTATTTTATCTTTGCTTCCACTTATGTCAGACATTTATCCAGCACCCAGGCCGGTGTAGGGCCACCCCCTGTTCCCCTTCACAATTTAACTAGACACTTGTTCTGTAGTTTTCAGTAAAGGGTCTTGTATCCCTGTGACAGTAACATATGTATGTACATGCCCTCCAGCTATGGTGCATCCTACAATCCACTTTAGTAACTCGAGCTCCCCTTTAATTTCTTACAGGGAACTCCACTCCGTGGCTCCATGAAGAAGGCTGTGATCCATCAAAGCCGAAACGTCCTGGGACCCCGCCACCATCCTGGTGGGCAGGGATCCCCTTGAATCTTAGTTAAGATCTATTTCAGAGACGTCGATCAAATACCATTTTTTGGTCACCCTTTAGCCTGGTTATGTTACTATCAGAACAATATAAAATCAGAATGTATTAGTAGGTAACAGGATGCCTTCATACTACTGTTATATTTTGGATTAATGTCAATATGCAGCTCATGCTTGTATGAACTGACTTTAATTTCTGTTTCATGCCTTGCATCTTTATTGTTTTATACTTTATTGTCTATTAGGGGTGAAATATGTGCAAACCCCCCCCTGTTTTGTATGATATTTACAAGTTTTTCATAAATTGTTTAAAGAAACAAGGACAAGCCACTTAATAAAAGCTTGTCTTGTATAAACTAATGACCTTGTACATGTGGATGATTATTGTTGGTTTTCATGTACTGCTATCTTCGGTAACTGTACAAATTGCAACACCCAAAGATAGGATACTGTCTTTAAAACTTATACTGCAAAAAATATATTGCAGTCAGCTTAGACTTCCCCAGTCAGGACAATCTCCTCTTGTTGTACGCATTTGTTTCCAGCCCTCAGTCCTGAATCTGGTTTGGGCTTTCCCTCCAGTATACACCGCGGGGGCATTACCTGACTTGGTAATTCCCCCACGGCTCTGGGCTTATTGCTATTAGTACCCTGGCCGGCAACACCAGGGTACTAATAGCATTGCTTTTCTGTTCCAAAATGCTGTGGCGTTTCAGAACAGAAAAAGAAAATGTAAAAAAAAATGCTCGCCGGGGAAGGCAAAACAGAAACAGAGTCTGTTTTCCCTTTCCATGGCAGCCATCGGGAGAGGACACGCTCGGGACAGAAGTATTCCCAGCACGCTCGCTCCCGAAAAAGGAGAAAAAAGAAGCTAAGTGGGGTTGGGAGGCAGGGGAGGGGATTTTTTGGAGGGGGAGAAGGGGGCGCAAGGGTGGAGGGAGAAAATACTTACCTGAATCCCCAGCCCCGGGGATGAAGATTCGAGGTATTCTGTGTCTGGTAAAGCCCCGGCGAGGACCAATCAGATTGCGTGTAACAATCTGATTGACCCTTGCCGGGCTTCTAATTAAAGTTAGAGAAGAGCTTTGACGGGAAGCTCTGCATAAACAGATATATGTTGGTGGGTGTCTTACAATGCAATAAAACATGCAATGAATGGCACAGTAACAAGGCGATATGTTGGGGGCATGACAATGAAGGTGAAAAAGACCAGGACCATGTCAAACAGGATAATAACATATAATGGGGCTCACAAGAAGAGACCGGAGGGATAGACCTGCCTTCTGAGGGCAAACCTAGATATTCTAGTCTTTGTAGAGTGAAATTTGATGTGGAGGAGTGTCTTAAAAGGAGGTAATTAACTTATGTAGTTTCTGTTTTTTGTCAAACAGAACACCCCAGGATGTGAACCTGTTAAGCAGCTTCACTTCAACACAACAGCTAAGTCAATGCCTAGTCTGGGATGCTGGGGGAAACCCTTATTGATATATTTTTAGGTCCAGTTCATGTATTCTGGATGACAACCCTTATATAACATCCCTCTCTTAGAATCCCCCTGACCCCACTGAGCCAAGAAGTAGGTTTGTTTTGCAAATTAAAAGGGTTTATTTGAAAGATTAAACAATATATATATATATATATATCACTTTTATAATAAATTAATATCCGATAGTACACTGAGACATATGATGTGAATCCACAATGGGTAATGTTAGAGTGGTACACTTGATTACTTACGAGTAGTATAGAGGATGAGGTACCTGAAAATGCTTTATGGTTTCAAGGAAATGCAAGGTGGAATAAAATGCAGTACAGCGAATAAACTTGATATGATTTCAGCCAACAACAATGTAATCACTTTTTCTCTGGCAATTCACCCCCCCATGCAATGTAAGAAATGGAAGGAGATGGAAAGAGGAGCACACAGTTCTCAGGAATGCAATCAAATACAATATGAAATTCAGTTCCCCCGCAGCAAGCTTAGAGGAAACAGGTAGAAGTTAAACACAGCCCCAAAATGCTTTTAAATGTGATGGCAATGGATGGGAAAATGTGCTAACTGATTTTAACTCCCTCTAGAGATTCAGGCTGAGTGAGAGATGCTTGTTGGTATAAGTTCAGGCTCACTTTAGCAATGCTCTATGAGTTATTACCAGGTTGCAAATGGATTTTTAACAAAGGAAAGAATGGAGCTGCTATTTTGACAAGTGGAGAAATTGAGCCAAATCGCAAATCGCGGTAAATTCCGCGAGTGCATGAATCGCGATTGCGGAAAAACTATAGGGTTCATTGGAAAGCCTAGAATCACAGCTTTAAAATGAAAATTAAATTTCGTTCATAGCCCAAACGGTTCCAGAGATACGGACGATTTAATAAAGGTAGATTTTCGGATTTAAAGTAAAACTCAAAATGACAGGTGACAGCTTGCAGCTGCAGAATTGACAGGTGACAGTTGTGCAGCTTTAAAAATGACAGATGACAGCTCGCAGCTTTAGAATGACAGATGACAGGATTACTTTGAGGCAGTTCTACTTAGGTTAAAATAGTTTGAATTAGATTATTTTAACTAAGAGATTGGTTCTGCACAGTTCTGCTAGGTACTCACAATATAAATTTGAACTAGGCCTCGTCACGGATCTGGTCAACACGTCCGGCGGCGGTTCTGTCTGCTCGGCGGGTCAATCAGGCACCTGTTCTGCTCACAGCGATCTGGATCTCTGGTTCTGCTCACAGCGGTCTGGGTCAGCTCTGCTCTGCTGGTCTAGCCTCTCTGGAAACAGCGGCCTCTGGTTCTGGATACTGCTCTGCTTTCCGGTCCGGAACAAGTGGATTCTGGATGTAGCACTGCTTTCTGGGTACTGGCAAAAGTTCTTGGCAAAAGAATTCAGACAACTCACCCGGCTGTGGAATAGTTTGAAAATGATTTTAAGGATGCTGAGGCCTGCTGAGAAGAGTTCTCAGTTTGTGGGTTTAGGCCCTTGCTTTAAGTTCTGAAGTAAATTTCTGGTCTCTGAAGATTGATGGATGTGAAGTCTGGAGTCTCCCGGCAGAGCCTCCCGCAGAAAATGGAATTGAATGTCTCTACCTGTCCCAGCAGTCTCTTTTTATGTGTTTTGGAAGTGGGTGTGTGCGTGACATAACTGAGCCTGCCCCTCTCTACTTTTCATTGGCCCAATTCTCCCCTCTCCCATGATTGGGGGAAGGAAATTGATTGTCATCATGATGAGGTCTGTTTATGGGTCAGAGGATCCTCCCCTGGTCAATTTGCCCACAAATCTATATTTGATTCAAATATATATTTCCCAGATACACAATTTGTTGAAATTACATGTACACATTATATATTCCTTAGGTTTACCAATATCGGACATTTACCAAAAATTACACACATGTGCGCAAGGAGTATGGACATTAATTGATGAAGTGTCAGATTTTTAACATGCAGACATTTGGAGTAAGACCCTATTTTCCACTAGCAACCCCCCAGCATACACCACAGGGTCCTAACACCTCTTAAAACGTGCACAGAAAAATCACAAGAATAATGATATTACTTATATAATTCTGAAACGTCCGCACTATGAGTTATCTATCTTTTTAAAATTATGCTGTGGCCCAGATGGGTGTGGTTTAGGTTCCAAAGCACATGGGGGAAGCTTCTGCCTGTCCCCGCCTCCAGCTCGGGTGGCTCCCAGAGGCACTTCTCCTCCCACTTCTCCCAAGAGGAATCCACTTTACGCACCCCCAATATAACATTTGCCTGAGTCCAGAACAAGGCTTTGTGCAACCTCCTGCCTATGCCCCTCCCCTAATCTAATCAGAGAGGTGTCAACTCCTTTTGGTGGGGAAGCAGAATGCAGCTAGGCCTGGGAAGAGTGGCTGAGCAGGTTTCTCCTGTCGGGGGTAGTTGTCAGGCAGAATTCAGCTAAATGTCACTTTAGTTCCCAGTTTAAATCAAACTTACAATTTTTACATATACATTACATAATTACTTCCTTTAAGTCATTTCAGAATATAGTTTTACATTGTATCCACCTCTTAGCAAGTCTTCCTTGGTCTGGTTTGGGTTCCTCTGTTCAGTTTTACACAAAAGTCTGGTGGTTTTAAAACGCCGGCTTTCTGATAGTGGTGAGTACCGGTATTGCAACCATTTTTGGGATTAAGAAAATGAATTCCCCACAGTTTTGAGTTGCTTTTTGGCAATCAGCATTGCCATTCCCAATGGTTTCAGGCTACTGTGTGTGTAGCCCAATGATGGTTTTAGGAAGTGCCCTCCTGTGCTCACAACATAGGCAAAAATGGGTGGCAGCCTATTCTTCATGTTTTCCCTGTGCACTCTCTGGGGTGTTCTGGCCATCATGATGTTTTCCATGCCAGTACTGCACAGTTTTATGGTAGGGCTTGGATGCATGGGTAAAAACATCCCACAAGCCCGCCCTCTTGCGATGGCCATTCTGTCCTTTCACTGATGGAACTCGCAAGATCTGGGATGTTCGCCTCCTCTTCTTCCAATTCCATAGATGGCACAGTTCAGCATCTTTTCTTCCCTCCAGTCGATCAATCAGTTCTCCTTGCTGGTCCTGATGGGAGGATTGGGCGGTACCCCGGGCCCCTCGGATCTTCGCTTCCGGTCCCAAGGTCGCCTTCCATGGTCAGTCTCCATGTTTTCTTTCTCCTAGGACAACAAAGGAAAGCGGCAATACCTATTCATAGACATTTCTCCCCAACTATTGATATAGTGGGGCGACATATACATTTTATACTTTAATAGACATAGCATTCCAATTTATAAAAACAAGATATAATTCAGAGACAGCGGCTTACAAGCGTCATAATATTTTAGAGACTATATATGGGATATTTTAGGGTTGGAACTGAATTACCCTGGAGCGGCCCCCTCTGGTATTGCAGAGGACTCCTCCAGTTGCTGCAGAGTGTGCCTGGGATGGCAACACTTCAGCTGATTAATATGGACCCACTTATCTTCCCCTTCCGCCAAATTACCTTTGGGGATGCGGATTTTGTAGGCAACAGGGGAGATCTTGTCTATAATTTCAAAGGGTCCCTTCCATGTAGGCAAACATTTTCGCTGTTTGGCCTGGTTCCTTTGGAAATTGTATAGATAGACCCGGTCTCCCACATCATATTCCTTCCTGGTGGTTTTCAAATCATAGTGCGTTTTCATACTCTAAGCTGATCTTTCTAGATTCTGCTGAGCATAGGCAAAAGCATGTTGGAGGTGTTTCCTTAAATTCTCCACATACTCATGAGTTGTGGAGGCATTTATCAGTGTCTGCTCTTGGGTCCTGTTGAGCAAATGCTGGGGAAGCACCATCTTGCGTCCGGTCATCAACTCAAATGGTGACATTTTAGTTGCAGCTGAAGGGGTAGATCTGATGGCCATTAGGATCAGAGGTAATCGGATATCCCAACTTGGCCCAGAATCTGCCACAAACTTTTTTAATATGCTCACAATGGTTCGGTTGTATCTCTCCACTGCTCCAGAAGAAGCTGGCCTGAAAGCAATGTGTAGCTTCCTTTTAACCCCTAGTATCTCCCACATCTTTGTCATTACTTCACTGGTGAAGTGGCTATCTCTGTCTGGCTCAATCCTTTGAGGTAGACCAAAACGGGAAAAGATGTGGTTAATCATCAGGGCAGCTGCTGTTTCTGCCTTGCAATTTGGGGCCAGGAGACATTCCACCCACTTGGTAAACAAGCATGTAACGGTCAAGATGTACTTGTTTCCTCGAGACGAGTGAATTACAGGGCCTACAAAGTCGATTTGCAAATCTGACCATGGCAGTGTCATCCCCCTCTTTTGGAGAGGCGCACGGTGTGTGAGGGATGATGGCTGAAATTGTGCACACACAAGACACCCCTTCAAGTATTGGTCGAGGTCCTGCCCCATGTGTGGCCAGTATGCAACCTCTCTTAAGATTTCCAGTGTTGTGTGAAACCCCCTATGACCGGCAGTGGCCGCATCATCGGCGTGACTTAACATCAGGCTTCGGAATGAGGTAGGGACCACCCACTGATCATGGCCAGCTTGGGATTTCCTTACCAACAAACCGTCTTGGATTCGGATCATTTTTGGACATTTCATCAACACTCTTAGGTCCTCTTTCCCAATGTAATCGGTGTCCGTCAGGGGAAAGTTCTCAGGGTCCTCATGGTGTTGGTAAAACTTACCAATGATTCGATCTCCCTTCTGAGCTGTAATCAAATCAGCATCAGGGGTCTCCTTACTCCATTGGGCAGTTGAAAGATCATTGTGAGCATTTGTCTGGGACCTAGTGATCGCAGTGACCTGGATTTCCCCCAACAGGGACTCTATTTCTATTAGATCCCCTTGGATGGCCCCGGTTTTGGCCAGCTGATCAGCTAAGTCATTTCCAGTTTTGTCTAGTCCCTCTACTTTGGAATGACCCTTGATCTTTTTCCAGTAGATGGGCATCCCATTCGATGTGACCAGATCATCAATATTTTGGATTAGCTTCCCATGTTTCAGGGAATTGTTATTAGCACATAACATGCCTCTGGTTTTCCAATTAACAGGTACTCCACAAACCCGTTCCGTACATAATCCGAATCTGTGATTATGACCAGTTTGTGGAATTGATGTTGGACAGCAGTGAGGATGGCCTGATGCACAGCCATCAATTCTGCCACCTGACTACTTCGGGGACCAATTTTGTATCCAGCTGAGGGTTCTGGGGACTCATTCACCCATGCATTCCCTACGCCGGCCACCAGTTCTTTCTCCCCGTTGTTGTCAACATGGTAAGAGCATCCATCCACATAGACAGTGGGCATTCCCTCACACTTGTCTTCTTCAAAGACTTTGTGTGGGGAATTAAGGTATGCCTCCATGTTGTCCTTGATTTTTACACTTTCGTCCTCGAGACAGTTTTCTCTGGCACAATCATGCAAGTCAGCCAGACCTTGCGCGAGGGGACTCTTCTTGTTTTGGCCATATCTGACCTCCACAGGAAAGCCTTGCATTGACAGAATCCAGGAAGTAATTCGGGAATTACTCACATTTCCAGCCCGGAATCTGTCACTTTGGAGATATTGCAGAGGCTGGTGTGGAGTCTCCACTATGATGTGTTCCCCCTGGATAAACGGGCTGTAATTCTTCAATGCCCACACCGTTGCCAGGAGTGCCTTCTCACAATCGTTGAATTTTTCCTCCACAGAGGATAAAGTTTTGCTCGCATAGGAGATGACTTTATTGACCTTGTTATGCTTTTGGTATAATACTGCTGTCAAGCACGTATAAGAGAACCCTGTCTCCAAAAAGAACTCCTTGTTTCTGACAAGGTAAGCTAGGCAAGGCACTTGTGAGAGGCTTCTTTTGAGTTGTCTTACTGCCTCAGATTGTTCTGGACCCCATTCCCACTTGACCCCCCCTTCAGGAGATGAATCAGGGGCCTAGTGATCTCTGCGTAGCCCTCAATGAACTTTCTGCTGTAATTAGTCAGTCCAAGGAGGCTCCTTAGTTCCCGCAGAGTTGTGGGATCTTTCAGTTTCTGGAGTGCTTCCACTTTCTTTTCTTGGGGACAGAGACCCTGAGGAGTAATCTCATGCCCCAAGAAATTAACACAGGTTCTACACCACTGTGCTTTCTGAAAGGAAGGTTTTGCTCCAGCGGCCCTCAACTGTGTCAGAACATAACGGATCTCCGCTATGTGTTCCTCCACAAATGAACTTTTGATGAGGACATCATCTACATAAGCCAGGTTACCCCTCGCACCCAGGTCGGGCATGGCCTTATGTAGGAAAATGTTGAATTCATTGCCGGAGTTGAGGTATCCGAAGGGAGTCCGAGTCCATGTGTACTGCTGGCCCCCAAAGGTAAAAGCCAGTTTGTATTGGTCCTCCCTACTGACAGGCACGGTCCAGTATCCATTGGTCAGGTCTATTGCAGTGAATACCTGTGACCCCTGGATCTGGGCCAGCCCTTGGTCAATGTAGGGCAGAGGCCATCGGGAAGTATGGACCCGTTTGTTGAGCTCCCTAAGGTCGGTGCAGAGTCTCCACTGGCCGTTTGGCTTCAATATTCCCAGCACCGGATTATTGAAGGTGCTGTGGACTGGACGGATTATTCCCCGGAACTCAAGGTTCTTAATTATTTCAGTAAGGGACTCCATGGATGCGAGAGGCAAACGATATTGCTTCACAAACACTGGAGTCATTCCAGGGTCCGTGGGAATTGTTGTGGTGTGGTTGTCGGTGCGACCACAGTCATATGAGTCTACCGCAAAGAGATCTTGGAAATCCAAGAAAACTTGTTTCAACTTTTGCTTCTGTTCCAGAGTCACGCAGGCATCAGCTAGGTTGACTCTCTCTTCCACCATCTGCCTGAAGCCTGGAAAGACTTCTGGTTTAGCTATCTCAGCGGCCTCCTCCAGCTGGGTGGAGAAGTCCCTGGTCAGAGTGCTGATTTGGACTGTAGGCTTCAGGTGGGAAAGGCAGCCCTCGTGGACCTGGAAAATCACCTCATCCCTCCTGAAATCACAAGTCACATCTTCCTTACCATAAGGGCAGGAAGTGTACACCAGGATGTTCCCCCCATGCCGGGTGAAAATCCTGTCTGGTGTTGTATTGTCCTCACTGTCACTGTCAAAACAGTCCTTGGGGATTGGTCCTAACAGTCCATTACCTAAATCAATGGAGAAATGTCGGCCATCAACCGCCATTCCAATAATGGTTCCTGCGGCTAGAGTAATACTCTTTAAGTCGCTGTTATCCACCTCTATTGGGATGGTGTCATGTTCAATGTTGACTAATGGTGTTGGGTTTACCCCTAACCCTTGCTGTTGGAGAGAAGCATTTAGATCAGGGGTGCACAACTGATTTTGACAGAGGGCCGAAAGTACCTTACATGAGGGCTATAGTGGTCCGAAAAGTAAATGTGGGCGGGGCGGTAGGCAGGGCATGGCAGGAGGCTTTTTAAACCCCCAAGTTGTACTAAACACATAGAAAAAGAATGTTTTTGAGGGGTAACGATTTTTATTTGCATTTCAAACTTACATTTTGTACTACACATTTTCCATTGTTATAATTTATTTCTATTTAGTTATTGTATCGCGCCTGTTTAATTAACTTATATATATTTTATTGACCCTAGATTGGACATGCCGTTATTTTGGACTGCTACAGTTTGCTATTTGGGTTGCCCAAGAGGAGTATGGCCTTCGTTGAGTCAGGTTTCCTCAAAAAGCCAAAGATGAACATCTCCTAACTGTGCCTGTTTTAGCTTTATTATTGGGTTCACTCTTGGAGTGCAACACTATGCCCCATGGCCCCCTCACCCCCAACCAAACACTATGCCCCAGGACCCCCTTACCCCCAACCAAACACTATGGCCAATGGCTCCCTCACCCCAACCAAACACTATGCCCCATGTGACTCACCCCCAACCAAACACTATGCCCCATGTCCCCCTCGCCCCCAACCAAACACTATGCCCAATGTCCCCCTCACCCCCAACCAAACACTATGCCCCATGTCCCCCTCACCCCCAACCAAACACTATGCCCCATGTCCCCCTCACCCCAACCAAACACTATGCCCCATGTCCCCCTCACCCCCAACCAAACACTATGCCCCATGTCCCTCATCCCCAACCAAACACTATGCCCCATGGCCCCCTTACACCCAACCAAACACAATGCCCCATGTCCCTCACCCCCAACCAAACACTATGCCCCATGGCCCCCTTACACCCAAACCAAACACAATGCCCTATGGCCCCCTCACCCCCAACCAAACACTATGCCCCATGGCCCCCTCACCCCCAACCAAACACTATGCCCCATGTCCCTCACCCCCAACCAAACACTATGCCCCATGCCCCCTCATCTCCAACCAAACACTATGCCCCATGGCTTCCTCACCCCCAACCAAACCCCCCACCCCATGGCCCCCTCACCCCCAACCAAACCCTCAGCCCCCAAATCAGCACACACAAACCAGCACCAATACAGACCCAAACCCCCACCCCCCCAACTCAGCACACACACAAACATGCACCCATAAAGACCCGAACCCTCCACCCCCCCAACTCCAAACCCCCTACCCCCCAACTCAGCACACACACTCTCAAGCATGCACCCATACAGACCCGAACCCCCACCCCCCCAAATCAGCACACTCTCAAACAAGCACCTATACAGACCCGAACCGCCACCCCCCAACTCAGCACACAAACAAACATGCACCCATAAAGACCCGAACCCCCCACCCCCCAACTCCAAACCCCCCACCCCCCAACTCAGCACACACACTCTCAAGCATGCACCCATACAGACCCGAACCCCCCAACTCAGCACGCACACAAACATGCACCCATACAGACCCGAACCCCCCACCTCCCCAAATCAGCACACTCTCAAACAAGCACCCATACAGAACCCAAACCCCCACCCCCCAACTCAGCACACACACAAACATGCACCCATAAAGACCAGAACCCCCCCAACTCCAAACCCCCCAACTCAGCACACACTCTCAAGCATGCACCCATACAGACCCGAACCCCCCACCCCCCAACTCAGCACACACACAAACATGCACCCATACAGACCCGAACCCCCACCCCCCAACTCAGCACACAAAAAACATTCAAATCAAAACATTCATACACATCCGACAACCCCCCACCCCCGCATTTCAACATACACACAAAATACATTCAAATCCAAACATTCATACACATCCGACACCCCCCCACCCCGGCATCTCAACATACACACAAAATACATTCAAATACAAATATTCATACACATCTGAAAAACCCCCCCACCCCCGCATCTCAACATACACACAAAATACATTCAAATACAAACATTCTTACACATCCGACACACCCCCCACCCCCGCATCTCAACATACACACAAAATACATTCAAATACAAACATTCATACACATCCGACACACCCTCCCCACCCCCACATCTCAACATACACACAAAATACATTCAAATACAAACATTCATACACATCCGACACACCCCCCACCCCCGCATCTCAACATACACACAAAATACATTCAAATACAAACATTCATACACATCCGACACCCCCCCACCCCCGCATCTCAACATACACACAAAATACATTCAAATACAAACATTCATACACATCCGACACCCCCCCACCCCCGCATCTCAACATACACACACAAAATACATTCAAATACAAACATTCATACACATCCGACACACCCCCCAACCCCCGCATCTCAACATACACACACAAAATACATTCAAATACAAACATTCATACACATCCGACACACCCCCCCCCACCCCCGCATCTCAACATACACACACAAACATAAAGCAAAACAAACCCAACACACAAACAGAGCACTTACCGGAGACGTGCTGGAAGGCTGGAAGGCAGGTAAGCTGGAACGCTGGAATCGTACTACGGCTGGCGTGGTCCAAGGCTGAAATTCTTTCTGGCATCAAGCCTTATGGACCACGCCAGCCATAGTGCTGGCCCTCCATTGGTGCAGCACACACACATTACGTGGCTCGTAGGAGCGACGTGGTGCGTGTGTGTGCTGAGCCAATGAGGGCCAGTGTTTTTTCCGGCCCGGAAGACAACAAAGACTTTCCTAATGGAGGGCGGCCGTGGGCCGCCCTCCATTAGGAAAGTCTTTGTGCCTCGCGGGCCAGACAAAAGAGCATGGCGGGCCCCAACTGGCCCGCGGGCCGTATGTTGTGCACCCATGATTTAGATGAATGTAAGCATCAGGGTTTTTCAATTTTTGTCCTCTTTTAACTTTCACTTCCAGGGAGAATTGTCGGGTCCTTTCTGGGATGGTGACTTCCACTTTAATCTGAATTTCAACTGCATAAGGTAGCAATTGAGCTGACCTAAATGCTTTTTCTGAATCATCAAAGCCCATGGGATTATCCGCTAATCGGGACCAAGCTTTGAAGTTTATTAGGTCCAAACTAATGGCAAAGCGATTGAGAATGTCACTGCCTAAGTAAAAGGCGGCAGTGACGTCTCGCACGACCCAACAATTATGGACTATGCTCTTGCTGCCAATTGAGATTTTGAGCATGCACCTGCTTGGCAGGAGATGTTTGGAATTGGGTGCTTCCAGGTCCATTTCCCATTTGTCTATCAGTTTGAATGTGGGAATGGCTGGATCTTTTGGGAGTTGGCGGAACATGGCTTCGCTGATGAAGCTCTTACCGTTGTTCACACACACTCGAGCGAGAACAGAGTCCTTCCCATCATTTAACTGAACAGGGATGAACAACTGCTCTCCAATTTGCTGAATATCAGCCCGGCTCTGAGCTGATTTCACATCTTTCTGGACTATAGGAGTGGGAGTTTCTGATTGTGGATTAGTAAAGAATTTCAGGGTGTTTCCTTCCAGTGTGGAATACCACCTTAAACTGGAAGGAAGGTTGATTTTCAGAAATAGAGAGGACCCGCCATCACCAGTCTGTTGTCCTACTGCTATTACTGTCACGTCTGGAATTTGGTTGTTCTGGAAGTGAAATTCTTCTTGGTCAGATTTTTGTTCAACCATGTGGCAGGTGCCGTTTAAACTAACATAGTTGACACTCTGTTTTAATTTTATTGGTCGGCTAGTCTGGGTCCAAAGGACCTTGTTTACGCAATCTATTAGGGGTGACAACCTTCTCCGGAGGTCATTCGCTAGTAAACAAGGGGTGCCCTCTGGAGTCACTACTATGACCGGGTGTTTCACCTTGTGTCACCCAATTTTGATGTCCAAATCTGCAGTCCCCTCGACAGGAATTTCCTTCCCGTCAAAGTTCTGCAGTTGTCCAGGAAGAGAGGTGAAGGGAATCCGGTAATTCTCCCCCCTTCCTGCATTTAGTTCATCAAAGGCCCTTTTGGACAGAAGGGTAGCTTGGAATCCAGTGTCCACCAGTGCCAAAATTGTACCCTGCCCCTGTACTTGTACCGGGGCATAGTATCTTCCCTCCTACTCCTCAAGGGGGCACAGATAATGCACATTTTTGGACAACTGGTGGGCTAACTTTCTGGTTTTGGACATTGCTAGCGAAGAGATTTAGGCAGAATTCTGTGGAGAGCCTGGGGAATCTGAAAGAAAAAGTTGGCAACTGGAAATGGTTTCGGGTTCTGGGCCGCCCCCCCCCTTTTTGGAGGCAGTCATCAGGATGGGTTTGAACCAGGGGATTTCGGTATTGTGGGTTCTGAGATGAGATGATGGGCGGCGGTAGCTCAGTCTCCATATCTCCCCAGTCTGGATTGGAATCCCTTGGGACCCATTTTTCTTTGGGAGGAGTTCCCCCATCTCTAAAGGAGGAGATCCTTTTCCCAGGATCCTCTGAGGATTCCTCTCCCTCAAATTGTAAGACCTGTACCTCCTTCACAAAGTGGGTCTGTTTGGGTCCTTTGTTTCTCCTACCCTCCCTCTGCTCCTTGGGAGGCAGGCCTTCAGGGGCAGGAGATTTTGTTTCCGGTTCCTGGTTTTCCAGGGGCTGTTTACAAGTTGGGAAGGAAGCTTCCTCCAAGGCTTTACACTCCCCTTCCCCTTGTGCCTCCTCCCTGGGAACCGGTGGATTATCGGGGTGCTGCCCCCGTCATTGTTCTGGAGCACCAGGTCCAGAGTTTGGGGCATTCTGTGGTGGCATGCTCATCTTAGGGTTCTGTTGAGCCCTCAGTATGTGACCCAGATCCCGTGCCATATTTTGGACCTGGCGCTCTAACTGGGAAACCCGCTCAGGCTGATACGGGGCTCTATTTTCTCCCCTAGGCTGATCCCGGGAAGGGTAGCTATCCCTTCTCTGGTAATACCCCGGATTGGGAAGGTTTGGGTACCCCTCCACCCTTGGCCTCCCCTCTCCCGGATTAGGTTGTCTGGGCTCAGGGAATTGGGGATAGAAGGATGGATGATTTTGGGTCTGGAAATTGGGTGTATACCTGGGGAAAAAGTTCTGCCCAGGATTTGGTGAATTTCTGCCCCCCTGGGGGACGTTAGGAGGGAAGTTCCCTGGGTCAGGTGCTTGGCTGGATCCCCCCCCCCTGGACTGGAGGAGTCCACACATAACCCAGGATGGGTCGGTTTCCCTTGTAGCGGGGACTTACATAATCAGGGGAGCGGGGGACCCCATTTGTGGGACTACCTCCTTGGCTCCCTGTCTGTGACTGGCCCGAGGGCCTTCTGGGCTTGGCATTATTAGGTGCAGGTAGGTTTTTAGGCCCCCCCATCTCCAAATCCAAAACGGGGGTGACCTTTACCTCTGCCACCTTGGCAGCAGCAGGGGTGCTGTTGGTTTTGGGATTTTTCTGCGCATTATTTTTTTTTTCCATGGGCTTCTGCACCTCATAGATCCGGGTAGCCTGTTCAATGACCCAGTCTAAAGATCTTTTCTCATGAAAATCTCTCACGAGCTGGGTCATTATGTATTTGGGTAAGGCATGGAAAAACGTATTGATAAATTCTCTGCTATCCGTGCGCACCCTTCTGGTGGTCTGCGCAAAAGAACGCTTTAATTCTTGCACAAACTCTTGTGGGGCCTGATCCTCCCCACATTGCAAATTGTAGGCTGCCTTGCGAGCCTCTTGAGGATTTCTGTGCACAGAAGAATGTTTCAAGATGGCCGCCCTGTATGTGGACCACCTTGAATGGTTTTGATCCTCCATCCCTGCAAAGAAACTGGAGTATTCTGGGGAGAATGTCCATTTGACGTACTGGATGCAGCTACTGCTGTCCTTCAAATGGAAAGTCTCCATCATTTGCTCATAGAGCTCCAAGTGTTCTCAAACAGAATACTTGGCGTTCTTATGATAAGGTGTGATGACACTCCTTATTGCCTTTATTTGTTTCAATGGGTCCTTAAGCAAGGCCCTTTTTGCCTTATTGGCCTTTTTGGTTCGGGTAACCCTGGTCCATTCATCCTCTGACTCCGCAGCACTGCTCCCAGAGGTGCCCGTCTGATCTTCCAGGTTTTCCGGGATTCTGCAAACCTGGGAATGGCTGGCTGAATGTGGGGACCTGGTCTCCTGTGTCCTGTAACTCTCAGAGGAGTCTTCAGATCCCTCCTTGCTGCCAGGATTTGATGGGTACCCCCCCACTGACCTAACTGGGCAGAGGTTTTCAGGATGCCCTTAATGGGCCTACTCTCCTGGGGTTCCCCACTAAATTGCACGGTTCTTGGGTGCCCATACCCGGATGCCCGCCCATCCATTCCTGGGAGGTACTGGCCTATGAGCCCCATACTTCTAGCTGGATAGTAATCTGCCATCCCCGTGGCCCTGGGCCCATGTGCGCGAGGGGACATGGGGGTGGCAGAGTCCAGGGACTGGGAGAGATGAAGGCCCCTGGTACTAGGGCTCCTGAGGTTATGCTCAGGAGTTTCTCTTTCCCAGCGAACCTCATCTCTATCCGCCCCTGCTTCCTGTTGCAATGCAAGAGCTTGCACTTTCAGTTCCTCAGTTAAGGCCTTACTAGACTCTATCAGTCTCTCCTGCATCGCTACCTGTTGCTGGAGCCTATCATTGTGCTGGCAGAGAGCCTCATTCTCTCTCTGTGCCTCCTGATTGGTCCTGGAGTACTGGGCCAGTCTCTGCTGCAGGAGAGTTACCTCCTGAGTCCCATCCCTACTGGCCTGCTCCTTTCTTGCCAGAGCCTCCTCCACCCTCCTGGTGTGCTCTAACAAGTTCTGGTGTTCCTTTTGGAGGTCACCCAGTCCCTGGAGGGCCAGGTGATTTTCTTCCATTTTCCTTTTTAAGTGGCAGACTTCCTGGCCTAAGGTATCCCTTTCCTGACTAAGAGCCTGCATCTGTGCCGCCAGGTCGTCCCTTTGCCTTTGGAAGGCACCAGCTTTATGGCGCTCCTGGTCAAACTCTGCCTGGGTATCCAGGTCTTCCAAAATCAGTTTATTGCTTTCCTCTTTTTCCCTATTTAGGTGGCTTTGCAGGGTGACTACCTGCTCAGCACATGCCCTATTGAAATCTAATTGTTGCTCCAGCTTTTTCTGGCTCTGCAGTAGGGAGTCCAAACCTTCTTGGTACTCCCTCTGTAAGGCCAGAAATCTGGTATCCTGGTCAGCCTTTTCCTGTTGCAGCACATCCATATCCTCCTTTATTTTTGTGATGTACTGTCTGCTGTCCTTTTCTGACTCCTGGCTCCTGAGCAGCCTCTGCTCAGAAGAGTCCAGATCAGATTGGGCCTTCTCTAACGCCATCTGTTGCCTATTTGCCAGATCTTGGCATTCAGCACATTTGTCCTGCATTGCTCCCATATATAGGTACAAATATGCCGCTATCCTGGCAATCTTATTATGTTCATCTTTGGCTTTAGGGGCCATATATAGTTCACTCAGGGCCACATGTAGGGGACACTGATCTCTCCATATATCTGACCCTGTTTCAGTGACCTGTTGCGCGATTGCCTGCAACCAGACCGTTTGGTCCTGATGAGTCCACTCACCTCTCACAAATAGCTTATGTGAGAAGTGCTCTCTGGCTATTTTGATGTCTATCAGTGTCGTCATTCTGGAATTTGAGTTCCTTCCTGACTTACAGAAGTTTGTATTTTATTTTTGCAAAACAGACTGTTTCCTTAGAGCGTTCCTTTGAGGAGTGCTTTACAGCGTAACACAGCGTGGTGATCCAATCGGATGTATGTCTCCTGTCAGTTAGCACACTGTATTAATCTGCACAAGTGATAGATCTAACCCAGAATCTCCGGCTACGAGCCCCCACTTTGTTAAGCGGCTTCACTTCAACACTACAGCTAAATCAATGCCTAGTCTGGGATGCTGAGGGAAACCCTTATTGATATATTTTTAGGTTCAGTTCATGTACTCTGGATGACAACCCTTATATAACACCCCTCTCTTAGAATCCCCCTGACCCCACTGAGCCAGGAAGTAGATTTGTTTTGCAAATTAAAAGGGTTTATTTGAAAAATTAAACAATGGGCCTCATTCCGAGTATGGCGGTAAGGGATAGTGGCCACCGGTAACGAGACCGGTGGCGGTAATCCCTTACCGCCATACTCCGAGTTCCCTTTGCGCCCTCGCCCTTAACGCCTGCTTTGAGCAGGTGTTAAAGTCGAGGGCGCAAAGGGGCCTCCAAGCCAATAACGGTGACCGTAATGAACGGTCACCGTTATTTGCATCTTCCCCATTCCCATTGAGCCCTATGGGGGCTCATTTGGGAATGGGGAAGAGCCTTGGTGAATGGGGAATTACCGCCCCGCCAACCTTGGAATGGGGCGGGAATTCCGCCATCCACCAAGGCGCTGCCGGTCCGGGTACGGCGTCAACCAAGGCGTTAATAGCGCTATTGGTTAGCGCCGTACTCGGAATGAGGCCCAATATATATATATCACACTTTTATAATAAATTAATATCCGATAGTACACTGAGACATATGATGTGGATCCACAATGGGTAATGTTACAGTGGTACACTTGATTACTTAGGAGTAATATAGAGGATGAGGTAGCTGAAAATGCTTTATGGTTTCAAGGAAATGTGAGGTGGAATAAAATGCAGTACAGCAAATAAACTTGATATGATTTCAACCAACAACAATGTAATCACTTTTTCTCTGGCAATTCACCCCCCCCCCCCTATGCAATGTAAGAAATGGAAGGCGATGGAAAGAGGAGCACACAGTTCTCAGGAATGCAATCAAATACACTACGAAATTCAGTTCCCCCCCAGCAAGCTTAGAGGAAACAGGTAAAAGTTTGAAACACAGGCCCAAAATGATTTTAAATGTGATGGCAATGGATGGGAAAATGTGCTAACTGATTTTAACTCCATCTAGAGATTCAGGCTGAGGGAGAGATGCTTGTTGGTATTAGTTCAGGCTCACTTTAGCAATGCTCTAGGAGTTATTACCAGGTTGCAAACGGATTTTTAACAAAGGAAAGAATAGAGCTGCTATTTTGACAAGTGGAGAAATTGAGCCAAATCACGGTAAATTTTGCGAGTGCGTAAATCGCGATTGCGGAAAAATTATAGGGACTAGGAAGTCGGTTCTAGGTTCGTTGGAAAGCCTAGAATCACAGCTTTAAAATGAAAGTTAAATTTCCAGAGATACGGACAATTTAATAAAGGTAGATTTTCGAATTTAAAGTAAAACTCAAAATGACAGGTGACAGCTTGCAGCTGAAGAATTGACAGGTGACAGTTGTGCAGCTTTAAAAATGACAGAAGACAGCTTGCAGCTTTAGAATGACAAATGACAGGATTACTAGGAGGCAGTTCTACTTAGGTTAAAATAGTTTGAATTAGATTATTTTAACTAAGAGATTGGTTCTGCACAGTTCTGCTAGGTACTCACAATATAAATTTGAACTAGGCCTCATCACAGATCTGGTCAACACGTCCGGCGGTGGTTCTGTCTGCTCGGCGGGTCAATCAGGCACCGGTTCTGCTCACAGCGATCTGGATCTCTGGTTCTGCTCACAGTGGTCTGGGTCAGCTCTGCTCTGCTGGTCTAGCCTCTCTGGATACAGTGACCTCTGGTTCTGGATACTGCTCTGATTTCCGGTCCGGATCAAGTGGATTCTGGATGTAACACTGCTTTCTGGGTACTGGCAAAAGTTCTTGGCAAAAGAATTCAGACAGCTCGCCCGGCTGTGGGATAGTTTGCAAATGATTTTAAGGATGCTGAGGCCTGCTGAGAAGAGTTCTCAGTTTGTGGGTTTAGGCCCTTGCTTTAAGTTCTGAAGTAAATTTCTGGTCTCTGAAGATTGATGGATGTGAAGTCTGGAGTCTCCCGGCAGTCTCCCGGCAGAGCGTCCCGCAGAAAAAGGAATTGAATGTCTCTACCTGTCCCAGCAGTCTCTTTTTATGTGTTTTGGAAGTGGGTGTGTGCGTGGCATAACTGGGCCTGCCCCAATTCTCCCCTCTCCCATGATTGGGGGGAAGGAAATGGATTGTCATCATGATGAGGTCTGTTTATGGGTCAGAGGATCCTCCCCTGGTCAATTTGCCCACAAATCTATATTTGATTCAAATATATATTTCCCAGATACACAATTTGTTGAAATTACATGTACACAATATATATTCCTTATGGTCCATGCTTGTCCGCCTCTGATCTTCCTGGGGGCTTGCATTCAAAAATGACAACATTTTGCGCTTTTTGACTGGTTTACCAATATCGGACATTTACCAAAAATTACACACATGTGCGCAAGGAGTATGGACATTAATTGATGAAGTGTCAGATTTTTAACATGCAGACATTTGGAGTAAGACCCTATTTTCCGCTAGCAACCCCCCAGCATACACCACAGGGTCCTAACACCTCTTAAAACGTGCACAGAAAAATCACAAGAATAATGATATTACTTATATAATTCTGAAACGTCCGCACTATGAGTTATCTATCTTTTTTAAATTATGCTCTGGCCCAGATGGGTGTGGTTTAGGTTCCAAAGCACATGGGGGAAGCTTCTGCCTGTCCCCGCCTCCAGCTCGGGTGGCTCCCAGAGGCACTTCTCCTCCCACTTCTCCCAAGAGGAAGCCACTTTACGGCCCCCCCAATATAACATTTGCCTGAGTCCAGAACAAGGCTTTGTGCAACCTCCTGCCGGTGCCCCTCCCCTAATCTAATCAGAGAGGTGTCAACTCCTTTTGGTTGGGAAGCAGGATGCAGCTAGGCCTGGGAAGAGTGGCTGAGCAGGTTTCTCCTGTCGGGGGTAGTTGTCAGGCAGAATTCAGCTAAATGTCACTTTAGTTCCCAATTTAAATCAAACTTACAATTTGTACATATACATTAAATAATTACTTCCTTCAAGTCATTTAAGAATACAGTTTTACATTGTATCCACCTCTTAGCAAGTCTTTCCTTGGTCTGGTTTGTGTTCCTCGGTTCAGTTTTACACAAAAGTCTGGTGGTTTTAAAACGCCAGCTTTCTGATAGTGGTGAGTACCGGTATTGCAACCATTTTTGGGATTAAGAAAATGAATTCCCCACAGTTCTGAGTTGCTTTTTGGCAATCAGCATTGCCATTCCCAATGGTTTCAGGCTACTGTGTGTGTAGCCCAATGGTGGTTTTAGGCAGTGCCCTCCTGTGCTCACCACATAGGCAAAAATGGGTGGCAGCCTATTCTTCATGTTTTCCCTGTGCACTCTCTGGGGAGTTCTGGCCATCATGATGTTTTCCATGCCAGTACTGCACAGTTTTATGGTAGGGCTTGGATGGATGCATGGGTAAAAACATCCCACAAACCCTGGAGAATGGGTGAGGTTATCTGGGCAAATTATTTAGGGAACAGGATGTTGGTTGGTTTGTCAGATTCTAGGAGGTAAATCACCACAGTCTTGGAGGAGTTAAGCTTTAGCAGCATCACACATCCAGCGGCAGTATGGCAGTGGTATTAGTGGCAATGTGGGAAGGTCCTGTGGGGTAAATAGGGTAGTGTGATGTGTGTGCCATCAGCAAAGAGGTGATATGAGAAAAATAAAGAAAGTTATGATTTTGACAAGAAATAGAATGTGAATGTGAATAGGAGGGACCAAGAACAAACCCTTGAGGGACCCCCACTGGAAGTGTGTAGCAGGGGATGTACATATTGCATGAGATTGAGAAAGAATAGATAACCTGGTAAGAGGTAACCTATTCCAGGGTGGGGACCTGAACATCGAGGTTATAGAGAGTCATGATTATAGATGAGTGTTTCATATTGCAGAAGGTGGCAGGAGGCTGAAATAGAAGGAAGGTAGATATGTCAAAGTGATAAAGGTTGTGAGGTGAGAGGGAGTAAGTGCTGTTTCATTCGATTTACAGGTGCTTCAGAACCTAAAATAGTAGGTAGTTCCTGAGTCCATGTACATCCATGCAGGTGGTGATATGGTCGAACATCATTCTCTCTTCGATTTTGGATTTGCGGGGTCGAAGGGATGCAGGGCAATAGTCATCAGAATTATTGGAATTATTCATAGGTTTCTTTTAAAAAGTTATGACTGTGGCCATCATTAAGCAGGCTGGAAAGATTACAGAGTAAAGTGAGCGGATGAAGAGAGGGAAGACGTAGATGAAAGTAAAGTGTGTCATTTCCTTGGTGGCTTTGTGTACAAAGGAATTGGCAAGAGGACTGGATTGGTTGGTGAACTAAAGGATGAGTAGAGTTTGGCCAGAGTAGTAGGTGGAAAGCATAGAGAACTGAGGGGGTGAGAGTTGGGAGCCATGGAGAGAAAGAGTGTGGGAGTTAGAGCAGGAAGTGCAGTCAACATGTCACAGATTTGAGAGAATGTGGTAGAGAAGTAGCAGACAAAGGTATCAGCAGTGAAAGAGGATCCAATGGAGAGGAGTGAAGGCCCACCATAGACTGAAGGGTTCTTGTTAGCGTGAGGGTGTATATGAAGAGAAAGAAGATTATGTTGGTATAGCAGGACGACTTGGAAGAGTCAAGGGTTCAAGGCTAAAAGTGTAGGGATTTCACATAAGAAGATAGGATAAAATGGTGGCAGGATTTTCCCCAGTGGTGTAGGTGGAAGTGCATGTTTGTCCAAAAAATGCTTTATCACTGTAGAGAGCCATGGTTGGAGATGTGGGTGGGTACTAGTGAAAGAACAAGCAGGTAAGTGATGGTTGAAAGGGAGCGCAAGCATTAGGTTCAGGTATGGAAATTACTTTCGATTTGCTCACTAACGGTGGAGGGGGCACCTGAAAAGAGTGTCTTAAATGATTCTGATGGAGAACCATGGGGACGTCAGAAAGTACATAATGGGAAAGGGAAGCAGAGCGGATGAGGCTTGATACATGAACTGAATAAAGGATTGGTCAGAGGGCAGAGGATAAAAGGTAGGGCTGCATATTTGACAAAGGATGTAGGGAGAGGGATGATGTTCAGTGTATTGGATTGGACAGAATTGCTATTCGAGTAGGTTGATTTAGGCTGGACCATGAGCAAAGAGTGGTCCGGGAAGGAGGAGTCAAGCTGTGTGTCATGGGCATCATAATGTTTGTGAGGTAGAAGTCTTCCTTGAGTATGGCTGGGACATATATAGACATTTTTGAGTAAGGGGTCTGTGAGGAATTTGACCATCTGCATGGTGGGTGTGCACTCGCCTGGCTTTTTTGAAATTTTAAATGAAACTGAATGATGGTAGATCAACCTCGAGAAAATGTGTGTGGCTAATCTGCATACATTTTCCTATGCTAACTGCACAACATACACATAGACCAGTGTACTCTGGTTGGACACAGCCCACAGGCACCATCATCCCTTTCATATTTAGTTGGAATATGACAGCCAAGAGTACATAAAGGCATCTCAGAAGGGGGAAGGCAAAACCTTCCTCCTGCCATGGCCAGCCTAATTAAAACAAATGCTCCATGGATCCGCCCTGTACTTTATTAGCTGCTGGTGGCAGCTTTGCATACTAATTAAAGTTAATTAAAACAGGCTCATGGGAGGCCTGGTCACAGGACTTACAAAAGGCAGGAAAAGCCCAACAACTTTTGATATGCACTGTGTCAACCTGAAGCCAGCTCCACCTCTCAGTATAAAGGACAGTGACCTGTCATGTATGGAACTATGTGTTTGCAGTAGGCAACTCCCGCAGGGGGACCCCATTCAGAAGGTACGAGGATGTGGATTTATGGAGAAAGAAAGACTGTTCTCGCTGCAGCTTCAAGGGAGACCTGTCTCTTCAATCATGAACAACAGACAGAGAGCTCCATTAACTAGAAAGACCCATTTATCCACAAAAAACAGGAAGATGGGTGGTGCTTAGTATTACATGTTTTCACCCCTTTACGTTTTTGGTTGCAAATCACTATGGTTATGACCTCCTGCATACAGGAGATTGTTGGTGGGGAACCAGGATTGGCTCATTATTGTAGACTTAGCCTACACCAATCACTGTGGCCCATTTGGCTTTATATGAGGGCTGAACCCCTCTTTTGGGCAGATCATCACAAGAACTAATTTGAACCTTGGCTGAAGGTACAGTCTGCCTTACAGCTTCAGCCAGTTTAAGAAGGCCAGGATTTCCAAAGTGGGAAGCAAGATTCCTCCCCTAAACATCTCTCAGGCAACAGAGGGAGATACTGAATCCCGAGGATCCTCTAGCAGCTCATGAACTGGTACACAGCAGCACACAGCATGCCTGCTAGGCTCTGCAAGCAAGCTTCCTATGTGGGAAGTGCAAGAGAGTCTCTGAATCAAACCAAGGACAAGGCCATTGTCTGCAACACTTTCCTCAGCTTTGGGAAGTCCACCTTAAACGATGACACAAGCCCAGTGAATAAGCTAGGAGGAGTGCATCAACAAGCATCAACCAATGTCCACTTTAAAGGACATCCAGTCGAGCGCCTCGAGCTGCAACCAACTGCACCGCTGACTGTTGTCATGCCACAGTCACTAACGTCGTCCAAGATGCCTCGACCGTTGCTTCAGACCCTCCACCAGCACCGAAACAACAATTCCTGACCCTGAGCTGCCGTGTAGGCCAGCCTGCAGCTGGCATACAGCCTCGCTCACCTAACTGCCTGCTGCCTGATGCCTGCAGCTCTCTCCTGTCTTGAACTCTGTCACAGGAGCTGCAAAGCGCCCTGAAATTGATTCGACCTTGTCAAGCTGCATTAACTTCTGCAAGCTCAAGGTACATTGTGGTTATGTCCCCATGGTCCTTCTCTCATAGTGACATTTTATGACCCATTGCTCCCTTTGTGTTGAAACCAAGTATCCTTGAACGATTGTGATTAATTACTTTAACAACTTCCCTCCTGTCAGTATCCAGAGTGCATCACATTTTCTTCTTGAAACTGTCTGTCCTCTGCATTCCTTTATAGGGTTGGTTTTATTTTGTAGTGTGCTAGAACTGTCTGTTGTGATAATAATAAAGTAGATATGTTTATACAACCTTGACTGGACAGTCCCTTTTATTGTTGGGTAATAATTGTATTTTCGCTGTGTTGCAACTAACCAACTATCCATGACCTTGCAGAGATAAGCCTGCCATTCCATTCACGTTACTAAAAGTTGTCAAGGAGGTTTATATCTGTTCGGATCCCTTCTGGTGTACTAGAGGTGTGGGGCTGATTGATGGTTTAGAAACCGATATTCATCCCTGGACCACTGGTGCCCCTGAAATTGATTAGTCACAGGGTCAAAATCAAGGAAAAATAGTTTTTGGGTGCCAGGAGGCCTTTAGATGAGAATCATAGAGAGAGGAGTTGGAGCAAGAGAAGAATACCAGTATGCTCCACTTAATTGAGTTAGTGGGCGTGCAGCTTCTATTGACAGTGACATTTGTAAGTTCCAAAACCAGTTTAAGTTCCCAGTCCAGAATCGTGCCCTCATACCTTGGGAATGTGTGCACAAAGCCAGTGTGAAATGTCTCATACTGGGGTTTTTCTCTGCAGGGAATATTTGGGTACAGATTCTTCGGTTTGGAAGGTGTGACTTTTAATCTTTGCCAGAAACTATTTTAGTCCACATCCTCTCTCTGGTTATTTTTTGGATGTTGATGGTTAAATTGACAGGCAATGCTCATTTGTCCAGTGCATGCTCTTTGATCAGAAATGTCCAGTTGGATGAACTTTGCATATTTCGTGCCATGTTCACTTCCTGTGACATGCCTAACACTGCATATGCCAATGAGGACGAAAACTTTTTTTTTTAGGACTAGATCACTGACAACTCAGACACGATTTGCCAGCAGACCTGAAAGCATTGGTTGTTCTCTGATGCTTTTAGTTTTGCCTCTCTCGTTATAAACATGGGAGAAAATACCAAATAAACACACAACGGAGTGTTAAATACTCAAGACCGACATGGCATAACGTATCAGCCCTTGGGTACTGCTGCATGGAATGGCAGCGTCCATTCGCTCCATCTAGCAATGGTGTTGCATTCATCAAACCCAGTCCTTGCAAGCCAGGAAGAGCCAACGTTACTCTGGAGGGCTTTGGCTGCCAGTTTGTCCAAATCATCGGGTACGTATCCCCGATGTTTGGCAGTACTTGTCCCGTAATCGGATGCGTTAGAGCAACAGCCCTGTAGAAGATGGAAGAGATGACTTTAGGAATCCAGAGGCCACATGCCCACATAATAACGCAACAATTCAGAATGTCTGGTGCAGCAAGCAGGTACGCAACTGCAGTCTTATAGTTGTCTGTCAGTAACTGGCAAATGAATGCTTCCTGCGTGGAGAGGAAATGCAGCTGCGGGTCTGGCACCGTGTCCACCATATGCCTCCCCGGGATGTTCCCGTGCGTGGAACAGGTTTCATTACCTGAAACATGTCTGCGGCAGCTGCGCGCGGTTCATTTCAGCTTGGAGCGCAGCAGAAGCTCGTCACACGTCACAGACCAAGGCCTTGAGCGCGTAGAGCCCTGGCAGAGGTCCCAGAGTGAGGCGCGGCCTCGTCTGCGCAAGATGCACGCAGGCTTTCAGCCACGGTATGCCCACGCAGGAAAGCTATGCCATGCGACGCACTATGCAGCCTGACCTTGACTATTCATCTGGCTAGTTCACATGTTTTTAAGTCAATATTATTCCCGTCGGCAGTGCAGCGATGGTCCCACCTACCAAGTGTATCTAGTTTAGTTTAGTTTGTTTTCTTTTATAGCACGCTGAACCCAAAGGTAACTAGGCGCGTGGCTTATTGAAGGCATGTTGAAGACATAGTATACAAATACAGAATGCAGAATATGTACAAATGATATGAGAAAGAGCCGGCATAAATGAAAACCGCAGGGTTTACATAGAAGAATACTATGTACAGAGTGTACAGATGTGGAAGCAATCATTTAAAGGTGTGCTAAATATATACAAGCTGAGTGGAGATAGTAGTAATGCAAAGGAGATCAGGGTGGGATGAGTGAGAATAGCCAGGATTTGACTTTGAAGCAGCAGGCCAGAAAGGATGGTTTGTAACCTGAACTTGGGAATTCTGATGCAGTGAGAATAGTTGGATCTGGTAGGTCTCATGGAGGTTTTTCTGGAGAATTTATCAGCAAGGTATTTGGAAGCTGTGTTATTGAGACATTTATGAGTGTTCATTAGTGTTCTGAAAGTGATTCTGTCTTGTGTGGGGAGCCATTTGACGTTTTGTCTGGCATGGGAGATTTGATGAGATTGAGGAATGTGTAGGGCTGCATGGAGGGCATTGGTTTGCAGGACATGAAGTTTGTGAAGGTTTTGCTTGCTTGTGCCCAGGTAAAGGGTATTACAGTAATCCAGCTTGGAGAGTATTAGGGCTCTGGCTAGAGTGATACAACTCTGTGTGGATAAGAATGGTCTGCAAGCATTTATTAGTTTGGCTGAGTAGGCTGCAGAAGAGGCTGTGGCATTAACTTGTCTCAATAGAGAGATGGTTGAGTCGAGGTAGACTCTGAGCGTTTTGGCACCTTTGGACTCCTTGATGACGTTTCCATCTATGTTGAAGGATTTATATAACAGGTTAAGTTGTTGAGGGGTTTGTTGAGGCGTTCAAATGACATTTAACCAAAATGCTTCTGATTGCCAATTAGTATAAGTAGTAGAATAATATAATACAGGTCTTTATATCTGGGAATGTAATATAAAACCAGCTCTTGCCCCGTATCATAGCATACTCCTGTCTAGCGTCCCTCTTCCAGTGGGCTACGATCTAATCAGTGGCCATCACCCAAACTATAAATTCTTCTGTGCTCGCACAAGAGACATACCATTGGTTTTAATCTCACTCAACCCTTTCAAAGAAGGAAAGATATGTTAAGGATAACATGTCATGTTCTCCATAACAAAAGCTAATAAAAAGGTTGTATTTTGTAGCTGTAATACCAATACAAATGATTTCCTTTTGCACTCTTTAAAAATAGCACTTTAAGAAGGGGGGAAAGAACAATATCTTCTCAGAGATGCCCCTCCCCCAACAGCATGCCCCGTTCATGCTGCCAAGATACGTGGTTGATCCTAGTGTGTCGGCCTGTTGCAGCATGGAATTCCCTGTATCTATGGAACACCTTGAATATTATGGCAGCAGAACCACTCCTCCTGCTATTCCTGTCTCACTGCAGTCATCGTAAGCAAAAGAAAAATATGGACCAAAAGAGTAAAGATAACAGGATTCTACTGTGGTTTAACAAAATATCAGTAAGATATGGTGTTTATTTCACATAACATAAACAATGAATATTTATTTGTAAATCCTTAACATACTAAAATAGGCTCAAACTTTACACAATGTCTCCCATCATTCATAATTCATTCCTAACTCATACATACCATCTTCATACTAACACATATTTCAAAATGGGTAATAGTTGTCCCCAAACATACAATATATCAAAATTTCAAGTACAACACTCTCGTGGCTTTTAGATGTGGCGCACTGTGTTATTACATGTTTTTTTTGTGTTGTTGTCTACACGTGTTTCGGTTGTAGTTCACTGTTGGCTCACACTTCTTTGCCCCAATATTCTAGCCACCCTTCATCAGGACGGAGTGCAACTGTCCAATGTATGTTGCCTCTTGATAGGATGGGTGAGCCTTTCAATCTAAAAAGTAATAATGTAGATACACTAATAACCATCTCTCCTTCCAAACCTGTCATCTTGATTTATTTAAAAAAACAGTTCATGTGTGTAACTAACAACATTCTGTATCTGTTGCTTTTCTCAAGACTCACCTCCGCTTTGTATTAAGCGGATGGTGGGTTGATGATGGGATGAATCCCTGTTTCGAGTTAAATCTTCATACAGTATATAACCGATAAATGTGTTTATACACCTACAGAATGACAAAATAGCAATGCACATAAAGTCACAGGGTGCTGATATGGTTGTTTTTTCGAAATTCTACTTTTTTGTATAATTCATTTACATCTATATAGATAGGCGGAATGACTCACTAGTAATTTTTCTTGCACCTAGTCAATCTTGCATCGTCTACATGGTCCAAGTCGTACCAGACGATGTGCCTTTGTGTTATATTTACACCGTTCTCACTGGTGGTATGTGAGAGTATATTTCACCCTGCAGAAGAAGAGACAGAGACACAGATGCCTTTGTAAGAGACTCTCTTTCACTTTCTCACTGCTGTGTGAACCAGTTGATAGCCGTAATTCTCACAGACACAATTCTCTCGTAAGCATCATGAAAAATCTGACACCACGATGTATCCCAGTCACTACAGATATGGTAGTCAATGTCCCGGTCTGAAAAAAGCACAAGGGGACAGAGACCGCCGGTGAGTAAAAGCATTCCCTGCAGTCACATGTACTTAAGAATGTGCGGACTATAGCTAATGAAATATATAAAAAAACTGGACCGCCTAGTTTATTCAAACTTACCTCTAATACCGAGTGGATGCAATATACGTATTCCCTCAGGTGTTGGGCAGTGGCTGTCCATTTGTTTACAGCACCATTGTCGTAGCGGGTTTAATAAAGGTAGAAAGAGGACTCGGTCATGCTCGCGTGATGTGTAATTTAATAATAGCAGCTGAAGTGGCCAAAAATTTACAGAACACAATACGTCAATGTGATGCAAGATATATGACATGACCAGGACCGCTCAAGGCGGGCAAGTGATGCGAGTCAGACCTCTGATATCAATTTAAACATGTACCGATGGATTATGGGGCACGTCTCTTACTAGTCACACTTGTATGGTGTGTAATTAGATGATAGCTGCTACAACGGTACAGCACATAATACATCAATTTGATGCAAGGTACATGGCATGATCGTGAATGCTTATGGTGGGGTTGGCGTATCCCGATGAATTATGGGGCATGTAGTCTATAGACAATGGATATAGGGTGATTTAGAGTAGGCTGGGACTTTAGATAAAAATCAATCACCTCAGTGGTCTGTATCTATGCTGGATTCATGCAAAAAGGACACAGCCCTGTGCTATACTTACCTTTATGTCCATCCCAGTGCTTTCTGGGATGTATAGTCTTCCGGCAGACAAAATGAGTGATTCAGCTGGCTAAAGTCACCGATCTCACCAATGTTTCTCTCAGTGTCTATTAAGAGCATTCCACTCCACAGAAATGTTGAGTCCGTGGCGTACTGTGCCTAGAAGTTAGATCCACCGTTGTTCCAATCTGTGTAAACCCAATGATATGTCTCCACCCCGGGTTCTAGGTCTAATAGTTTTTAACACAAACCACTTAATATCGGTGCCCTTGTGGTTTTGTTTATTGATATTGATATTGATATTTTATTTCTATCACACTCGTACACAAGTGTTTCAGAGCGCGACAAGGCAAGGGAGAGGAACAGGGGAGAACAAAACAGCGATCTTACTAGGCCCAGTAACGTTGAGAACGCGCAAGTGCA
Source organism: Ambystoma mexicanum (assembly GCF_040938575.1). NCBI lineage: Eukaryota > Metazoa > Chordata > Amphibia > Caudata > Ambystomatidae > Ambystoma > Ambystoma mexicanum. Next base: position 284,749,833 of record NC_090932.1, on the reverse strand, counting down.
TGGGCGAGGGGGAGGGGAAAAGTGCATGGAAGGGGGAGAAGTGGAAAGTGCGAAGCAGAGGAGAAACAGATAAATAAAATTAAATAAATAATAAAGGCAACAAACAGTCAAACAGTGGTAGTGCAGCCAGCAATTTGCAAGTGCTAGGTTTAAGGCAGCAGACAGGGTAGGTCTGATAAGTGCAGGAAGAAAAAAGGGGAGGCTGTATGGGTACAGATACATACCCCAGTACAAGGGGTGGCCCGGAGGCAGTGCAGGAGGGTGGCAGGGTGAGCAAGTACCTGGGCCCGGAGTGTGGAATCAGAAAAAAATACAATATTACGGCTGTTACACCGAGCAAAGGAAAATACACCGACACGGGCTTATAAAGGTTCCCAGAATCTTTATTACAAAACTGAACAGTATTCAACAAAGTACACAAATAGCTATTTGGCCGTCAATACATCACAGAGACCACCAGCAGGTCCAATATGAGCAGTGAGGGAATTCCCTAGCTGGACATCGGTGCTTTTATACAATTTGTAAAATGATGTCCAGCCCCCTTACAGGTTAATCATGCACTGGGCTAGGGTCGCGCCAGGTTCACTTTCCTAATTTACATATCTCACGCATGCGGTTTACTTTTCAATACATTTACTAACACACTCCATTATTCTTCAATTTAACATTTACACTCTTTATATATTGCTTTAATAGAGACCAAACAATGTTTCGCATGTTATATTTGGATAGCATTACTGTTCTTGTATACTTGTAGTTTAATATTGGCATTTCAAGTAATCCCCTGCTCCGAGGTCAACAAAGGACAAGGTCTACATGACCGTAATATGTAGCCTGAAGGCAGGTTGGACATTAACTTCCCTACAGAGGTTGGAGAGGTTAAGGCAAGAACAAGGACACAAGAGACGGCCATTTTAGATTACAGGGTGACTTTGTACAAAACCCCAAAATGGTGGTTTCTAACCTAAAATGGAGGCTTGATTCAAGATGGCGGCTTACATCAATTTCTATGGTCAAGACCTTGCCGCAGAGAGTTATTCGTGTACAATTTTCAAGCATCTTGGCGTAGGCCAATATACATACAAATCGTTTGTAATAAGAGGCATAATTTAATATACGGTTTGACAAACCCTCCTTTTGGCCTATGCCAAGTGCTAATACTATTTCTGATTTGATTGCAAGTAACTCCATGCGTCATCGTCCAGACACCCCGAATCATTGTCGGACATATCTATTGCCATTAGGTCTGATACCAGAGTTTCCTTCAACACATACTCTTTGGAGAGCTCCTTTAGGGCGTATATTTTATTCCCCAATACACTTATTGCTTGCGCAACATCCCCCTAATACTGAGCATATACCAGGGAGACACTGTATACAACAAAAAAGAAACAGAAAACTTCCCAAGATAATCAGTAGGGCCGAGAACAACTTCCATCCCCATGGCCGTAGGAGGTCCCAAAACCATGTACCAAGTTCCCAATTTCCCTCAGGAACATGTACTTCTGAACTAAGGACATGTAGATTTTGGATCGCCCTAAAGATCGTTGTAGAGGAGTCTGGAACGTAAACGCAGCAAGCGGACCCCACTAATTTACATACTCCTCCTTGCTCTGCCAGGATGACATCTAATGCCATCCGGTTCTGAAGAGCCACTAATCTTATCGCTCTCTGCTCTAGCGTCATATTATAGAGTATGTCAGTGGTACGATTGATGGTTCTCTCCAATACTCTCGCTAGTCCCCTAATATCTTCTGAATTTGTAATTTGCCCAAAAAATGGTACAAAAGATTTGATAATATCTCCTAAAGTTTGCGCTGGAGTATCCCCTTTTACACCTCGTCGTGGACGAGTCTTGAAATGTCTGTAGTACTGGCAATAAATACCCCAGGTAATAGAATCCCTAAATAACAGGTTCCTTGACAATCCCTGGACAACCACAGAAATGCCACATTACCACAAACAAAATAGACAGGTTCGCCTACGTACAGAGGTCTGTTTTCACTAGTCAAATTCGCAACGTTGGCATACTTTCTAAAATTACCCATTGACCTTGTTCCATTCCTCTGTATGCAGAAGGATACTGAATCTGGGCTGTGATTAACAGAATAAGATGGAGGCGTGGCATCCTTATTGCCTATAGGAGCCATTTTGAAAGAGATTAAAGTCTGAAAAGGACGGGACAATCTATCAGAAGCAACGTTTGGCTTGCTTCTATTTGCAAAAAGCGAGCATCCCAGGGGCATCAAAACATTCTTTTCAAAACTATTTAAATTTGTACCATCAAAGTTCCCTGAGATGCTGTCATTCCATCGACCAAAAAATAGTACTCTAAGGGAAGCGTAGCAGGCAGTTGTCAGAGGCAGAGGGTAAATATACCAACCTAGCCCTATATCCCCATGTTGCGGTAAATGTGTACAGATCCAGCAATTGGTCTTATTAAAAATTGCATGAGTGGCATTCATGATTAATAAAAGGGTATTATTCTGATAATTCCATCTATGCAAAGAATCTCTAGGCGACAAAGTATGCAATTGCACAGAAGGACTGGGAATCACAGATACATTCTCAATAGGTAAAAAGTCCTCTAACGGATATGCTTCTTCCAGATACCATAACCCAAACCCAAAAGTCATTACACATCCAGTAGTTAGTACGAGAAGGCAACGATACACTTTGGGGGTCCCTTTACATACTTGATCATTGTCTCTGCTAGTCATATTTTTATCTAAAATTTCAGTACGAGTGGTAGCAGGTGCAGGCATCGTAGTCTTCAATCGAAAGAAAAACACCAATTGTTAGTTTGCTGGCAACTCCAGTCGCGCGTCTTCTTAATGTCTTTCCCACAACCCTTAGCCGACAGAATCTTTCCGTACCATCGGGCCAAAAAGACAAGCCCTCAAATGATTTTGTCCAGTCGCACAGTCAGACCATGCTGTACATTTATTTCCTTGGGCGCAAAATATATTTTGCCGTTTCTGGTGAGAACAAAGTGTCGTCACTTCCTCCTGGAAGTGGTGAACGAATAGAAATGGGATCAAGAAAGGATTGATCCGGAAGTTCCACTGTTGGGGAGTGCAGAGACAAGATGGCCGTTTTGTCCGGCCCTGCAGATTCTGAAGTGGTCTCCGTTTCTCCCTTGTTGATTGTTGCAGTTTCAGGCACATGAGTTACAGCAGTGGGAAGAGATTCTGTGTCTTCTGTATCATATGGCACAGGCTGTGGGATCCGTTTGGTGTGCGTCGCATGGATCCAGTGTTTTCGACCCGCTACCCGCACGGCAGTCTGGGTGACTAGCTGGACTTGGTAGGGACCCCTCCACCGAGGTGCAAGGCAAGATGGCCTCTCAAAAACCTTTGTGAGGATCCAGTCCCCCGGTCGTAGACTGTGACCAGGGCCCTCGTAGTGTACAGGTAATGCCTCTCGCACCTGGTGATAAATTGAAAACAGATTTTTAGTCAACTGGTTACAGTAGTCTGAAAGAAGCACATTTTCTTTATCCCGTAGTGAGCGACTTTTGCAAATATTAGCAGGTCTCCCATTACCACCTCAAAGGGAGAGAGCCCAGTCTTAGTTTGAGGGGTCGTTCTCATCAATACTAACACAATCGGTGAGGTGTCTGGCCATTTTAGCTTGGGGCCAGCACACGTCTTAGCGAGTTTGTTCTTTATAATGCCATTGTGCCTTTCCACTAATCCGGCACACTGGGCATGTCTAGCTGAATGGAACCGTTTGTCAATCTGTAGTCCTTTGCAAATTTGCAGGACTACAGTGGCAATTAAGTGTGGCCCATTATCAGACCAGATGACTCTCGGCAGCCCAAACCTAGGAAAAAACTCTTTCAACAGAGTTTTTGCCGTGGTTATGGTAGTTGCATCTTTAACCGGGTTGGCTTCAACCCACTTACTAAAAGCGCAAATAACAACCAATACATATTTAAGATTGTTACACCGTTCCATTTCAATAAAATCAAAGTGAATAACCTTAAACGGGACAGAAGGTGGAGCGAAACTTCCTCTAGGAGTCGAGGTACCTTTCCCTACATTGTGCTGCAAGCAAATCATGCAGTTCTGGACAAAACGCTCCGCAATTTTGAAAATCTTATCATTGGCCCATACACTTTGTAGCATTTTCGTTAGTTTCCTCGCACACACATGTGTCGGACCATGAGCCATAATAACAATCATTGTAATGTAGGCGTCAGGGAGTAACCATTTCCCTTCAACATTGTCTACCCAACACCCATCATCATCTTATCTTCCTGCACCCTCGATCCATCTCTTAGTTTCCTCTATATTAGCATCTGCTTGAATATCTTTTACAACATAGATACTTTCTCCCAAAGTGCAAACATGTACAACTTCCTTTACGGCGTACATTTCTGAACTGAAATCAGTGGCAGTCTGTTTAGCTATCTGATCGGCAAAGGCATTCCCTTTTCCTACATCATCTGTAACTTTTTGATGTGCTGAACATTTTATGATAAAAACAAAGAGGTGATGGCTGGAAGGTTTAGAATTAATCTTAACCACTGGCAACGCTCTGGGCAACCCTCCAGACCACCGTTCTTCGCCTGCCAAGCCATTACAGAAGGGAAAGACCATATGCAAATCAGGCTTGGCCCCACCCCAAAAGGGGCAGTCCAGCCCGAACTGCTAGGCCACATCCCCTCTGCACGAGACCACAAGCATCCCCAAACATGTTTCGCCCTTGTTGGGGCTCATCAGTGAGGAGTAGCTTGGGTCTCTAGGCCCAGCAGGCACGGGACCCACGTCTGGGCATACCCGTCCCACTCGGGGTGACATAGCAAAAACAAAGAGGTGATGGCTGGAAGGTTTAGAATTAATCTTAACCACTGGCAACGCTCTGGGCAACCCTCCAGACCACCGTTCTTCGCCTGCCAAGCCATTACAGAAGGGATAGCTAACTGAACAGGGAGTGCAAGTGCTGAAAGCAATCGCACTATTAAAGTGCTGTGCTGGATTTACGTTCCGTGCGAGGTCAAGAAACCTTGTTCTTTCCAAAGTCTACCAAAATTGTGGGCCACCCCAAAGGCATACTGACTGTCAGTATATATATTCACTTTACGCCCTTCAGAAAGCTCACAAGCTCGAGTTAACGCTATAATTTCTGCGGCCTGCGCAGAGTTATGCATAATTCTTTTGGTTTCCACAACCGTGCTTAAAGTAGTGACAGCATAAGCAGCCGTGGATGTACCGTCTGGAAGTTTAAAACAAGAGCCATCACAAAATAGCTCTCCTTGAGGGCTATTCAAAGGCGTGTCTTTCAAATCGATTCTGCCTTTAGTCTCTTGTTCTGTCATATAAAGGCAATCGTGTGACGTATCGTCATCATCAACAATATTTTGTGAGACAGGTAAAAGTTCAGCCGGATTTAATATGCAACACCTCTGAATTTGAATATGGGGAGCAAACAAGATCAGTTCATATCTTGTCAATCGTGCAGAATTAAGGTGTTGTGTTTGAGTTCTGTTCAATAGAATATCTACAGAGTGAGGTACCATTAGGGTTAACGCATGACCCAGGACCATTCCCTCACTCTGTTTTACAGACGCAGCAGCAGCAGCAGCAGCAACAGCGCGCAAACATCTTGGCAAAGCGCATGCTACAGGATCAAGGGCGGAGGAATAGTAGCCGCATGGCCTATTTTTCCCTCCATGTTCCTGCGTTAACACAGCCAAAGCACATCCATCACGTTCATGCACAAACAATACAAATGCCTTCTCATAATTCGGAGTTCCTAAAACTGGCGCCGAACACAGCGCGGATTTGAGCAAATCGAATGCTGTCTGGTGTTCCAAGGTCCATGGCAATGGCAAATAAATGCCCTTCTTTGTCAAAGCCATCATTGGTTTAATTGTTAATGAAAAATTTGGGATCCACAATCTACAATAAGAAGCCATACCTATCAAGGCTCTAACTTCCTTTTGCGTATTTCGGACAGACATACCAGAAATGGTCTTTATTCGTTCAGGTGTCAACCGTCTTCCCTCCTTTGACAGGAGATAGCCTAAATAGGCGACCTCCTGGCAACAATATTGGAATTTCTTAAGTGAACCTTTGTGGCCATGTTTTGCTAGATGACAAAGCAACAACACGGTGCCTTCTTTACAGGCACTCTCAGAATCAGCAGCCAAGAGGAGGTCATCTACATACTGTAGTAATGTGCAAGTAGTAGGCAACTCAAGGGCTTCAAGCTGCTCTTTCAATGCCCTACTATAAATACTTGGACTCTCAGTGTACACTTGTGGTGCACGAGTGAATGTAAACGAGCGTCCACCTAGGGTAAACGCAAACAAATACCTACTATCCTTGTGTATAGGAATACTGAAAAACGCGTTTTTAAGATCAACAACGCTAAAGTGAGTGGCAGAAGCCGGAATCATGGTTAATATCGTTGTAACATCAGGTACAATAGGAAATTGAGAAGCCACAATTTTGTTAATAGCGCGCAAATCAATTATAAAACGAAAGGGAATCGCATTATCACCTTTTTTGTATACTGGCAAAATGGGGCTGTTACATATGCTACCCGTAATCTCCTCAATTACTCCACGATGTACAAAATCAGAAACTATACATTTCAAAGCCTGTTCGCCTTCAAAAGAGATCTTATATTGCGGGATGCGAGGCAATTTTACTCCATGCTTCAAAATAATTTTAACAGGTTCAATTTGGAGAATGCCCACATAATTATCATCAATTGCCCATAAGCATTCTGGAACATTACTAAATTCTGGCGTTAAAGGTCGAGTCAAAAACTGAGAGGCGAGTAATTGCTGGGGTGAAATTGTTAGCCGAATCCCATCCAGAGAACAATGAATTACTGCGTGTAATGCTTTCAACAAATTTAGCCCCAGCAAGTTCTCCCCACAGTTTGTGCTAAGTAAAAATGGACACTGTATATTTCCCACCGCCATCTCAACGTAGGGGCCTTTCTGATGAACGGGAATAGGTGTAGGTTCCAAATCCTGCTTCCGGCAATCCTAGCGGAAGAAAATATTATCAAAAGGAAGTTCTTCAGAGAGGTACGCGGCAGAAGGGTGATCAAAAATGTTTCTATTATCCACATTCGAAACTTGCTTATCTTGTGAAGGAGATTGCTGTGATTCTGGTGCAAACTGACCTCTGCCAGGCCTCCCTGCACCTGGGCAACCTCTGGATCGTCTACCCATGTTCCCAAATGACCTTTGCTCTAAGGTCGGGCATTGTGCGCGGCAGTGGCCTTCCTGCCGGCAGTAGGCACACTGGTTAATGGTTACCGGAGCCAAGGGTGCACTTCCCTGTGGAATGTACTGACCTCTAAATTGATTTCCCTCTCTAGGGTTTCTAACGGTCTGCTGCAATAAAACTTTAGTTTTCAAGTCACCCTTTTTTTCTCAAGCTTCTCTTTTTCAGTGTTTACACGATTTTCATAATACTGAGCCATATGCAATACTTCTGATTGGGACTTCGCCTGCCAAGCGCTTTCAGAGGACATAATCTGTAACTGGATGTCAGGCTGCAATCCACGTACAAACTTGTCGACAAACAACCTTTTCCCTGCCTCTGTGCCCAAATCTTGTCCACTGAAATCTGAGAATACCTGCTTGAACCGATTGAAAAAATCGGCAGCACCCTCAGACTTTCCTTGGACACAGGCCGTAAGCTTGTCCCATATGATTCTTTTTTCTGGAACCATAGTTTTCAATTTTATAATTATTCTATGAGGCAAGGTTAATATCACTTGAGGTGGTCGTTCGCCAGCTGGTCTTTCTCTGTCCAGCCTAGTCATGTTATCCCATGTATCTCCCAACCCAGGTATGTCATCTATAGTCCTAATCTGCTTCCACAAATCGACTGGCAGGAGTACAGGAAATAATAGGTCAATATCACTTAAAGTGAATACCGACGACTGTAAGACCGACTCTATTTCTTTATAGAATCCGGTCTGATTTTTTCGTATATCAGGAATAGATTGCTTTATGGTGTTCACTTCCTGTCTTGAAAACGGGACGTGAACAAACTGTGAAACGTAATGTGCAGGAATTTCTCCGGCTAATATACCTCGTGCAGCATCAGCCGCAATCTCAACTTTTGGGACAAATGTCGGAGGGACCTCTCTCATAGGCAACTGAGAAGTAGGCAGCTTCGAACGCTTACTAAGCAACAGAGCCAAGTTAAGCGCTAAGGCAGTCGAAGAAGTATCAATCAAAAAAGCTCTCTTATAAACACTCAACAATTCTGTGGGACAACAAATTTTTCTTCTTACACACTCATTCTGCAGGTGCTCTACCATCACCTGTATCACTTTCATTTGCATTTCTAACGTATATTGACTGTATGTGTCATATACTGCTTCTAGAGTTATCGACATATCCGAAATCCATCTTATCGCATCCTTTGTACAAATTTGTACTTCCTCACCTTTTAATTCTCGACGAGGAGAAAACCGTTTCTGTAAGTACATAATACCTAAACTATCACCATCTACTTCCTCATTCTGTAACTTTTCCAACTCCTTCCAATACTCAAAAATCCTCTCAACATGCTCATATACCTTCTCCGCAGTATCTCTGGACAATGCAAAGACGTTCAAATCCTGTAACCCTTGTGGGAAATCTACATCATCTAATCTATTCCACAGTATACTTAAATGAGTCCCTAATCCTTCGATAAAAACATTTTTCGTAGGCATATCTTTTAAATTTTCGAGTGTGGAAAAAACATCAGCTTGTTCACCCTTCTCCATACAATGTTTAGCCCAAGCAGTCAATTCATTCCTCTTGTCTGGCGACACAGTATTACGAGTCACAACCCTTGGTCTTGCTCCCTGGTCTACTATAAGCGATGCAGGAGCACTTGGAAGAGGAAGAGTAGGCACATTCTGAATAGCAACAGGTGAAGGCAAGGGGGCAGGCAAAGGGGCGACGGCGGGAAGAACAAGAGGAAGAGCAACAGGGAGGACAGGAGGATCTATGGGAGGGGGAACTACAACAGGAAGGGGCAAAGCGCCAGGAGGAGAGACATATGGAGGTGGCGCAGAGGCATCAGGCCTTCGTTCATGCAAAAGTTTATTAATCAATTCGTCTGATGTATGAAAATGTTTTGAAGGGTAGATTTTCTGAATGCCTAATTTAAATGCCCTGTCTGTGTTCCTAACTGACTCCAATTGCTTATTTTGATCATATAACCGTGCCTTTTCGACACTAGTCATATGTCGATGTATATGTTTCTCTCTACTCTTTTGTTGCTGCAAAGCTTCTATTTTCCAACTATGCAACATGTCAAATGCTGCAGACCTAGCCTTCTTGATACTAATACAGACTCTAAATATTCTATACGAGGGATTTCAAAACTACAATTGGTCGGCCACCGAAGATTAGAATTATGTCTGGTTTGTCTGTGCCAAATGTCATTAAATGCTATACTACCAAAGCCTTTCTTACAGTACATAGTACATGCCGGCGAGCCCTCCTGTGGTGTGGAACGGCTATCTTCCAAAGATTGTCTGTCACTGCGGAAAAATGCCCTAAAGCAGGAAGACAATTTCCCAGGCATATCAAAGTTCTGGTGTTACCTGGTTAAATAATTGTGCTCGCGAGTACAATGCTCCAAATTCAAATTTGTCAGGGTTAAATTAAGAATCGGGACACGATTCACCTGACCAAAGGACTGGGAGGCCCGATCGGGTTACTAAGGACAATGCAAAGGACCCACGTGTCTGGTGATTTTCGGCAAACTTACCCACCTCAAATATATGGACCCTCGTCAAGATGTCGTCTCGGGCTATAGCTCACCGTCCAGGGATCAGATCGTGCAGTTTCGTCGAGGAATTCACTTCTCGTTTTAGGGTGGCCGGTTCTGTTGACACCGTCCGATCCCGGTCCGATAGCCGAGCCAACCTTCAACGAGACAAAGTCAATCTTGAGGGTTCCTATTCGGGCGCCATCTGTGGAATCAGAAAAAAATACAATATTACGGCTGTTACACCGAGCAAAGGAAAATACACGACACGGGCTTATAAAGATTCACAGAATCTTTATTACAAAACTGAACAGTATTCAACAAAGTACACAAATTGCTATTTGGCCGTCAATACATCACAGAGACCACAAGCAGGTCCAATATGAGCAGTGAGGGAATTTCCTAGCTGGACATCGGTGCTTTTATACGATTTGTAAAATGATGTCCAGCCCCCTTACAGGTTAATCATGCACTGGGCTAGGGTCGCGCTGAACCTTTGTGGCCATGTTTTGCTAGATGACAAAGCAACAACACAGTGCCTTCTTTACAGGCACTCTCAGAATCAGCAGCCAAGAGGAGGTCATCTACATACTGTAGTAATGTGCAAGTAGTAGGCAACTCAAGGGCTTCAAGCTGCTCTTTCAATGCCCTACTATAAATACTTGGACTCTCAGTGTACCCTTGTGGTGCACGAGTGAATGTAAACGAGCGTCCACCTAGGGTAAACGCAAACAAATACCTACTATCCTTGTGTATAGGAATACTTAAAAACGCGTTTTTAAAATCAACAACGCTAAAGTGAGTGGCAGAAGCCGGAATCATGGTTAATATCGTTGTAAAATCAGGTACAATAGGAAATTGAGAAGCCACAATTTTGTTAATAGCGCGCAAATCAATTATAAAACGAAAGGGAATCGCATTACCACCTTTTTTGTATACTGGCAAAATGGGGCTGTTACATATGCTACCCGTAATCTCCTCAATTACTCCACGAAGTACAAAATCAGAAACTATACATTTCAAAGCCTGTTCGCCTTCAAAAGAGATCTTATATTGCGGGATGCGAGGCAATTTTACTCCATGCTTCAAAATCATTTTAACAGGTTCAATTTGGAGAATGCCCACATAATTATCATCAATTGCCCATAAGCATTCTGGAACATTACTAAATTCTGGCGTTAAAGGTCGAGTCAAAAACTGAGAGGCGAGTAATTGCTGGGGTGAAATTGTTAGCCGAATCCCATCCAGAGAACAATGAATTACTGCGTGTAATGCTTTCAACAAATTTAGCCCCAGCAAGTTCTCCCCACAGTTTGTGCTAAGTAAAAATGGACACTGTATATTTCCCACCGCCATCTCAACGTAGGGGCCTTTCTGATGAACGGGAATAGGTGTAGGTTCCAAATCCTGCTTCCGGCAATCCTACCGGAAGAAAATATTATCAAAAGGAAGTTCTTCAGAGAGGTACGCGGCAGAAGGGTGATCAAAAATGTTTCTATTATCCACATTCGAAACTTGCTTATCTTGTGAAGGAGATTGCTGTGATTCTGGTACAAACTGACCTCTGCCAGGGCCCCCTGCACCTGGGCGACCTCTGGATCGTCTACCCATGTTCCCAAATGACCTTTGCTGTAAGGTCAGGCATTGTGCGCGGCAGTGGCCTTCCTGCCGGCAGTAGGCACACTGGTTAATGGTTACCGGAGCCAAGGGTACACTTCCCTGTGGAATGTACTGACCTCTAAATTGATTTCCCTCTCTAGGGTTTCTAACGGTCTGCTGCAATAAAACTTTAGTTTTCAAGTCACCCTTTTTTTCTCAAGCTTCTCTTTTTCAGTGTTTACACGATTTTCATAATACTGAGCCATATGCAATACTTCTGATTGGGACTTCGCCTGCCAAGCGCTTTCAGAGGACATAATCTGTAACTGGATGTCAGGCAGCAATCCACGTACAAACTTGTCGACAAACAACCTTTTCCCTGCCTCTGTGCCCAAATCTTGTCCACTGAAATCTGAGAATACCTGCTTGAACCGATTGAAAAAATCGGCAGCACCCTCAGACTTTCCTTGGAGACAGGCCGTAAGCTTGTCCCATATGATTCTTTTTTCTGGAACCATAGTTTTCAATTTTATAATTATTCTATGAGGCAAGGTTAATATCACTTGAGGTGGTCGTTCGCCAGCTGGTCTTTCTCTGTCCAGCCTAGTCATGTTATCCCATGTATCTCCCAACCCAGGTATGTCATCAATAGTCCTAATCTGCTTCCACAAATCGACTGGCAGGAGTACAGGAAATAATAGGTCAATATCACTTAAAGTGAATACCGACGACTGTAAGACCGACTCTATTTCTTTATAGAATCCGGTCGGATTTTTTCGTATATCAGGAATAGATTGCTTTATGGTGTTCACTTCCTGTCTTGAAAACGGGACGTGAACAAACTGTGAAACGTAATGTGCAGGAATTTCTCCGGCTAATATACCTCATGCAGCATCAGCCGCAATCTCAACTTTTGGGACAAATGTCGGAGGGACCTCTCTCATAGGCAACTGAGAAGTAGGCAGCTTCGAACGCTTACTAAGCAACAGAGCCAAGTTAAGCGCTAAGGCAGTCGAAGAAGTATCAATCGAAAAAGCTCTCTTATAAACACTCAACAATTCTGTGGGACAACACATTTTTCTTCTTACACACTCATTCTGCAGGTGCTCTACCATCACCTGTATCACTTTCATTTGCATTTCTAACGTATATTGACTGTATGTGTCATATACTGCTTCTAGAGTTATCGACATATCCGAAATCCATCTTATCGCATCCTTTGTACAAATTTGTACTTCCTCACCTTTTAATTCTCGACGAGGAGAAAACCGTTTCTGTAAGTACATAATACCTAAACTATCACCATCTACTTCCTCATTCTGTAACTTTTCCAACTCCTTCCTATACTCAAAAATCCTCTCGACATGCTCATATACCTTCTCCGCAGTATCTCTGGACAATGCAAAGACGTTCAAATCCCGTAACCCTTGTGGGAAATCTACATCATCTAATCTATTCCACAGTATACTTAAATGAGTCCCTAATCCTTCGATAAAAACATTTTTCGTAGGAATATCTTTTAAATTTTCGAGTGTGGAAAAAACATCAGATTGTTCACCCTTCTCAATACAATGTTTAGCCCAAGCAGTCAATTCATTCCTCTTGTCTGGCGACACAGTATTACGAGTCACAACCCTTGGTCTTGCTCCCTGGTCTACTATAAGCGATGCAGGAGCACTTGGAAGAGGAAGAGTAGGCACATTCTGAATGGCAACAGGTGAAGGCAAGGGGGCAGGCAAAGGGGCGACGGCGGGAAGAACAAGAGGAAGAGCAACAGGGAGGACAGGAGGATCTATGGGAGGGGGAACTACAACAGGAAGGGGCAAAGCGCCAGGAGGAGAGACATATGGAGGTGGCGCAGAGGCATCAGGCCTTCGTTCATGCAAAAGTTTATTAATCAATTCGTCTGATGTATGAAAATGTTTTGAAGGGTAGATTTTCTGAATGCCTAATTTAAATGCCCTGTCTGTGTTCCTAACTGACTCCAATTGCTTATTTTGATCATATAACAGTGCCTTTTCGACACTAGTCATATGTCGATGTATATGTTTCTCTCTACTCTTTTGTTGCTGCAAAGCTTCTATTTTCCAACTATGCAACACGTCAAATGCTGCAGACCTAGCCTTCTTGATACTAATACAGACTCTAAATATTCTATACGAGGGATTTCAAAACTACAATTGGTCGGCCACCGAAGATTAGAATTATGTCTGGTTTGTCTGTGCCAAATGTCATTAAATGCTATACTACCAAAGCCTTTCTTACAGTACATAGTACATGCCGGCGAGCCCTCCTGTGGTGTGGAACGGCTATCTTCCAAAGATTGTCTGTCACTGCGGAAAAATGCCCTAAAGCAGGCAGACAATTTCCCAGGCATATCAAAGTTCTGGTGTTACCTGGTTAAATAATTGTGCTCGCGAGTACAATGCTCCAAATTCAAATTTGTCAGGGTCAAATTAAGAATCGGGACACGATTCACCTGACCAAAGGACTGGGAGGCCCGATCGGGTTACTAAGGACAATGCAAAGGACCCACGTGTCTGGTGATTTTCGGCAAACTTACCCACCTCAAATATATGGACCCTCGTCAAGACGTCGTCTCGGGCTATAGCTCACCGTCCAGGGATCGGATCGTGCAGTTTCGTCGAGGAATTCACTTCTCGTTTTAGAGTGGCCGGTTCTGTTGACACCGTCCGATCCCGGTCCGATAGCCGAGCCAACCTTCAACGAGACAAAGTCAATCTTGAGGGTCCCTATTCGGGCGCCATCTGTGGAATCAGAAAAAAATACAATATTACGGCTGTTACACCGAGCAAAGGAAAATACACGACACGGGCTTATAAAGATTCACAGAATCTTTATTACAAAACTGAACAGTATTCAACAAAGTACACAAATTGCTATTTGGCCGTCAATACATCACAGAGACCACCAGCAGGTCCAATATGAGCAGTGAGGGAATTTCCTAGCTGGACATCGGTGCTTTTATACGATTTGTAAAATGATGTCCAGCCCCCTTACAGGTTAATCATGCACTGGGCTAGGGTCGCGGCAGGTTCACTTTCCTAATTTACATATCTCGCGCATGCGGTTTACTTTTCAATACATTTACTAACACACTCCATTATTCTTCAATTTAACATTTACACTCTTTATATATTGCTTTAATACAGACTAAACAATGTTTCGCATGTTATATTTGGATAGCATTACTGTTCTTGTATACTTGTAGTTTAATATTGGCATTTCAAGAAATCCCCTGCTCCGAGGTCAACAAAGGACAAGGTCTACATGACCCTAACATGTAGCCTGAAGGCAGGTTGGACATTAACTTCCCTACAGAGGTTGGAGAGGTTAAGGCAAGAACAAGGACACACGAGACGGCCATTTTAGATTACAGGGTGACTTTGTACAAAACCCCAAAATGGCGGTTTCTAACCTAAAATTGAGGCTTGATTCAAGATGGCGGCTTACATCAATTTCTAAGGTCAAGACCTTGCCGCAGAGAGTTATTCGCTTACAATCTTCAAGCAACTTGGCGTAGGCCAATATACATACAAATCGTTTGTAATAAGAGGCATAATTTAATATCCGGTTTGACAGGAGGACAGAGGGTGGCCAGGTGCAACGTGCCAAGAGAGAACAGATCAGCAGGGGGGAGGGGGAGCGAAGGCAGAAGAAAAGAGGATGGTCTTGAGGTGCTTCCGGAACCGGAGATGGTTCTCCTCATGTTTTTGAGTGGCAGGGAGGCTGTTCCAGAGGGAGGCCCCAGCAGACGACAGAGATACCCCCAGCTTGTTTCTTTGAAAAACGACTGACCCTGAGGGAGTTGGAGGTAGAGGAGTGAAGAGCTCGAGAGGGGAGGTATTTGCGGAGGGATAGCTGAAGGTATTTTGGACCAGGGCCCCAGAAAGCCTTGTGGACAATGCAGAGGGTTTTGAATTTAATCCTTGCATCCACTGGGAGCCAATGGAGAGATTTCAGAGCTGGAAAGATATGATCCCAGGGCTTGAGGCCAAGGACAAGTCTCGCAGAGGGTGGAGAGTAGAGGCAGGTAGATTTAGAAAGAGGCTGTTACAATAGTCCAAGCTAGAGAGAACCAGAGCTTGGGATACCATGATCTTCTGGGGGAAGGAGAGGAAAGGCAGAATACCTTTGAGGAGGTGCAGTAGGACATTTTACTTTTCAGAGACCTCAGAGATTTGGGCGGAGAAGGAAAGGGTGGAGTCAAAGATGACCCTGAGGTTCTTAGCCTCACAGGTGGGGGTAGGAGGAGGGCCAAGGGAGGCCGGCCAGAGAGTGAGGGGAGAGGATGGTGAAGGTATGCCGATGAGGAGGATCAACTACTGGCTTCTCTGGGACCCGATTGCAGATGCAAGAGCGATGTTCACCTACCCTTACTCTCACCTCTCTTGTAGTCTTCCCCAAATAGAGTAGGTTGCAGGGACAGCAGATGATGTAAATAACATTTTTGGTGCGACAGTTAGTATGGATTTTCAATGTCCACTTGAGGGTGTCCTGTTGGAATACATGTTTGGTTTCAGTCATTGAACAGACAGTGCAGTTCCCGCACTTGTAATGGCTGATAACAGGTGGTAGGCCTCATTGATTCATAAGTGTTGGTTCTTTTAGTTTCTCCTGGTTAGTATGAACTAACCTTTGGCGCAAGTAGCTATTGCGCTTAAATACAAACATGGGTTTCTTGGAGAGTGTGCCTGGATTTTTTACCAGATCCCAATTGCGGTTGATAATTCGCTTGATATCATTACTGACCGGATTGTATGTGGTCCCGCAAACTAACCTGTCGCTATGTTGTTTTTCCTTGTTTGTCAAGCATATTTATCTATCAGTGTTCGCTGCTCTCTTTTGGTTGTATTTTCATCAATTTCTTGGGATACCCCCATATCTGTATTCGTTCTTTCAATTGCATAGCATGTTCTTCATAATCTTATGCCGTATGCGTAAACATTGCCCGTATTGCAGATTGTATTTTAGGCCATCGGGGTGGAAACTAGAGTAATGTAGCAATGCATTTTTGTCTGTTTTTTTCCTGTATAGTGTGGTTGTGAGGGAATCTCCTGTTTTTTTAATCATCAGGTCTAGAAAACTGATCTGATCGTTGCTCATCTCAATTGTGAACTTAATGTTTTCATCACGTGTTTAACGATGTATGAAATTTCAGTAAGGATGCACTATTCACTTTCGAGACGACAAACAAGTTGTCTATATAACGTTGCCCTATTTGCAGTTTATTGGCAAATTCTGGATGGCATTCAGTAGTGTTGTTTAAGAGGTTAGATAAGAAGCGGGTCTCAAAATTGCCCATATAGAAATTGGCTACATGTGGGGCAAAAGTTGCCCCATGCTCACACCATTTTGTTATTTATACAATTGTTTTTTAAATTAAAAAATTCTCTGTCATAGCGATTCTGGAGCATTCCAGGATAAATCCTGTGGGTGGTTTTTGTGGTGTGTGGTGTGTGTCTAAATATTCAGCAATTACATTGCGACATTCCATTTGTGGTATAGACGTGTATAAGGATTCCATGCCATGGTCACTATCAGATCACCTTCTTCAATATTTAAGCCCATTAGCATTTTTATCATGTTCATTTTATCTTTTGTATATGAGGGCATGTCGAGCACAAAGGGTTTCAGAAAGAACTCGCTATATATGGACAAGTGTCCCAGAAGGTAATCTATGGCAGACACAATAGGTCTTCCGAGGGGATTTTCCTTATTTTTGTGCCATTTGGACAGTATATAGAAAGCCGCCTTTTTGGGATGTTGTTTGTTCAGGAACTGTGTTTCGCCTGTACAGATCCATTCTTCTTGGAGGGCATGATCCGTAAGAATTTTGCGGGGTAATTCATAGAATTTAGCGCACAAGTGGCACACGCGGCTGGCGCACAGTGTGCACCTGCGAATCCCTGCGCCAGCCTCGTGCGCTAAATTTCTGCGCACAGCGTATTCATGGATTTCAGCTACCAAAACCAGCCTTGGCGCACAGTGGCGCAGCGACCCTGCAGCAGCGCCAGTTACACCCCCAGGAACGCACCTTGCGCAGGGAAAAGCCATCAAGTTCCCCAATCCAGCGCAAAGGGCTGCGCTAACCCTGTACCAGCACGGCAAGCGGGGAACGTGTATCACTGGGGATCGCGGGAAGTTTCACACGCAATTGGCCCTGTGCGAGCGGGGTACGTGTATCAGTGGGGTGCGCGGGAAGTTTCACACGCGATTGGCCCTGTGCGAGCGGGGAATGTGTATTACTGGGGTGCACGGGAAGTTTCACACGCGATTTCAGTGTATTACTGGGGTGCGCGGGAAGTTTCACACGCAATTTCAGCAGGGTACGTGTATTACTTGGGTGCGTGGGAAGTTTCACACGTGATTTCAGCAGGGTACGTGTATTACTGGGGTGCGCGAGAATTTTCACACACGATTGGCCATGTGCGAGCGGGGTACGTGTATTACTGGGGTGCGTGGGAAGTTTCACACGCGATTGGCCCTATTTGAGCGGGGTACGTGTATTACTGGGATGCACGGGAAGTTTCCTACGCGATTGGCCCTGTGCGAGCAGGGTACGTGTATTACTGGGGTGCGCGGGAAGTTTCACACGCGATTGTCCCTGTGCGAGTGGGGTACATGTATTAGTGGGGTGCGTGGGAAGTTTTACACGCGTTTGGCCCTGTGCGAGCGGGGTACGTGCATTACTGGGGTGCGCAGGAAGTTTCACACGCGATTTCAGCAGGGTATGTGTATTACTGGGGTGCGTGGGAAGTTTCACACACGATTGGACCTGTGCGAGCGGGGTACATGTATTACTGGGGTGCACGGGAAGTTTCACACGCGATTTCAGCAGGGTACGTGTATTACTGGGGTGCGCGGGAAGTTTTACACGCGATTTCAGCAGGGTACGTGTATTACTGGGGTGCGCGGGAAGTTTCCCACGCAAATTCAGCAGGGTACGTGTATTAGTGGGGTGCGCGGGAAGTTTTACACTCAATTGGCCATGTGCGAATGGGGTACGTGTATTACTGGGGTGCGCAGGAAGTTTTACACGCGATTTCAGCAGGGTACGTGTATTACTGGGGTGCGTGGGAAGTTTCCCACGTGATTTCAGCAGGGTACGTGCATTACTGGGTGCGCGGGAAGTTTTACACACGATTTCAGCAGGCTACGTGTATTACTGAGGTGCATGGGAAGTTTCCCATGAGATTTCAGCAGGGTACGTGTATTACTGGGGTGCGCTGGAAGTTTTACACACGATTGGCCCTGTGCAAGTGGGGTACTTGTATTACTGGGGTGCGTGGGAATTTTTACACGCAATTTCAGCAGGGTAAGTGTATTACTGGGGTGCGCGGGAAGTTTCCCACGCGATTTCAGCAGGGTATGTGTGTAACTGGGGTGCATGGGAAGTTTTACACATGATTTCAGCAGGGTACGTGTATTACTGGGGTGCATGGGAAGTTTTCCATGCGATTTCAGCAGGGTACGTGTATTACTGGGGTGCGCTGGAAGTTTTACACACGATTGGCCCTG
This sequence comes from Ambystoma mexicanum, assembly GCF_040938575.1. Lineage (NCBI taxonomy): Eukaryota > Metazoa > Chordata > Amphibia > Caudata > Ambystomatidae > Ambystoma > Ambystoma mexicanum. Next base: position 284,730,946 of record NC_090932.1, on the reverse strand, counting down.
TGCGAGTGGGGTATGTGTATTACTGGGGTGCGTGGGAAGTTTTACACGCAATTTCAGCAGGGTACGTGTATTACTGGGGTGCACGGGAAGTTTCACACGCGATTGGCCCTGTGCGAGCGGGGTACGTGTATTATTGGGGTGCGCGGGAAGTTTCACACGCGATTTCAGCTGGGTACGTGTATTACTGGGGTGCGCGGGAAGTTTCACACGCAATTTCAGCAGGGTACGTGTATTACTGGGGTGCGCGGGAAGTTTCACACGCGATTTCAGCAGGGTACGTGTATTACTGGGGTGCGCAAGAATTTTCACACGTGATTGGCCCGGTGCGAGCGGGGTACGTGTATTACTGGGGTGCGTGGGAAGTTTCACACGCGATTGGCCCTGTTTGAGCGGGGTACGTGTATTACTGGGGTGCGCAGGAAGTTTCCTACGCGATTGGCCCTGTGCGAGCAGGGTACGTGTATTACTGGGGTGCGCGGGAAGTTTCACACGCGATTGGCCCTGTGCGAGCGGGGTACGTGTATTAGTGGGGTGCGTGGGAAGTTTCACACGCGTTTGGCCCTGCGCGAGTGGGGTACGTGTATTACTGGGGTGCGCAGGAAGTTTCACACGCGATTTCAGCAGGGTATGTGTATTACTGGGGTGCGTGGGAAGTTTCACACACGATTGGCCCTGTGCGAGCGGGGTACGTGTATTACTGGGGTGCGCGGGAAGTTTCACACGCGATTTCAGCAGGGTACGTGTATTACTGGGGTGCGCGGGAAGTTTTACACGCAATTGGCCATGTGCGAATGGGGTACGTGTATTACTGGGGTGCGCGGGAAGTTTTACACGCGATTTCAGCAGGGTACGTGTATTACTGGGGTGCGCGGGAAGTTTCCCACGCGATTTCAGCAGGGTACGTGTATTACTGGGGTGCGCGGGAAGTTTTACACACGATTTCAGCAGGGTACGTGTATTACTGGGGTGCGCTGGAAGTTTTACACACGATTGGCCCTGTGCGAGTGGGGTACTTGTATTACTGGGGTGCGTGGGAAGTTTTACACGCGATTTCAGCAGGGTAGGTGTATTACTGGGGTGCGCGGGAATATTTCCCACGCGATTTCAGCTGGGTATGTGTATTTTGGGGGTGCCGGGGAGTCCCACACGTGATTTGGCAGTGTGGGTCCTCCCAGGTGTTCCCTGTACACCCTCCACGGCCCCTGCAGGAAGCCCACAGCACAGGGGACTACCCTGCATCCCTGGTCGTGTCCCGCAGGCAGCCCACCCAACATGGGCATTCCTCCTGCAAAGGCATATGTCTTCTTGCACTACTGATCACCAACTCATGTCCCCTTGCACCCCCAACCCCCAGCATTGCGGGGCACCTGCCAGCAGGCCCCCATTCATGTCCCACTCATGTCCCCCTGCACCCCCACCCCCCAGCATTGCGGGGCACCTGCCAGCAGGCCCCCACTCATGTCCCACTCATGTCCCCCTGCACCCACACCTCCCAGCAGGCCCCCATTCATGTCCCCCTGCACCCCCACCCCCCAGCACTGTGGGGCACCTGCCAGCAGGCCCCCATTCATGTCCCACTCATGTCCCCCTGCACCCCCACCCCCCAGCATTGCGGGGCACCTGCCAGCCGGCCCCCATTCATGTCCCACTCATGTCCCCCTGCACCCCCAGCCCCCAGCATTGCGGTGCACCTGCCAGCAGGCCCCCAATCATGTCCCACTCATGTCCCCCTGCACCCCCACCCCCCAGCATTGTGGGGCACCTGCCAGCAGGCCCTGACACATGTCCCCCAGCCAACACGTCATCACAATCTAGATCCCTTGCCCTTATGGGCAGCCTCCACATGCCAAACACCCACCCAAGTATTGCATCCACCCACTTAGAAATGCCAATTACATGATACAACCCCAATGTCAAGTATGTAAATGAACACATGTCCCTCACATACACACAATGGGTGTAAGTGAATGTCAAAACCCATATCATGATATGCATGAAACCAATGAGATGATACCACACATTGAAGTTTGATGAAAAAAAAGTATTAAAAGCAACATAAATGGAATTAAAAATAAACAAACGACAATGGGAATTAAAAACAAAAAGCAGCATGTCCGTAAAATAATGAAAAACCACAAATCATAATCCAAAGAAAAGGTGTCCAAAGTCACAGTTCAAAAAAGTACATCCAAGGGAAAAACAAAACCGAAAACCATTGCTCCATGGGTAAATCCCAAAAAAAAACCCCATAATTCAACAGTCAACTATATACAGATAAACAATCCAGGGTCAATGATCCCAACTGAAGAAATGAAACCTATCTAAAAATACTACCTAATAATAAAACTATATACAAAAATATGGTCCATTGCCCAAAAGATCCAAAATAAATAAAAAAGCAAAGGAAACCTAACACTAACTACATAACTATTTACAAGGGCAGCAGGCTAGTCCAATGGCTCACTGGTTGTTGTCATGGGCCAGGGCATCATCGAACTTCTTTTCAATGGCTTGGAGGCGGGCATGTTCCCTGGCCCCGAGGTCTCGCAGGAATAATGCAGTGTCCAGCTCCAACTCCCTGCGAATACCCTCGAGGCACTCAGCCCACCTCAGCGCCCTCCGCATGGAGTTCTCCGCCCTGACCATTGTTAGCCGTTCTTCCTCTGCCCGCTGCCGCTCCGCACCTATCTGCTGGCCCAACCGCTCCCACACGGAAGACACTCCCATTCCAGGGTTCTCCTGCCATCCGGCCGATGCCTGCCCCCCTGATGTTGATGGCCCCGAGCCATGATGCCTCCCACGTCGAGCCTGCCGCTTCCTCCGACTCAACTGCCTGTGCCAGCACGACGGCATCCAGGCTGATGGAATCCACTGACGCCGTCGTGCACGTGCCCTGCCCGATGATGCCGTCACATCCTCCATCTGCTGGGGTCCAGTTGCTGGTGTGTCCACCCCTGCTGGACCTCCGACTCCCGACTGTGGCAGGGATGGGATCCCCACCGAGTTGGCTACGTTGGTTGGGGCAGGTCCACAGGGGGCCCTGGTGGCATCTGGGCTGGAAGACGGCATGGAGAATGACTGGCGCATAGCCTCCACAGAGGAGGAGAGGGTCGCCAGAGTGCCTGACACATGTACGAAACCCCCCACCACGGCCGCTCCCAACTGGGCCACGTTGGCACGGTGCTCTTCGTGATGACGTGCGTGCTACCCCCGGGAAGCACGCACCTCATCACGAATGACACCTGTGCGCAACGCGACACCAATCAGGACCTTCTCTATATGGCCAGGGGTCCCCTCGTCCGCAGGTGAAGGGGAGTCAGATGACATGGACATCCCCCCTACCTGCGGACGGGCCTGGGATGGGGCATCCCTGCTGGTGCATTGTGGTGCAGTCACAGTGTCAGGGACAGTGACATGCACAGGCACCTCCACGGCGACCTGTGCTGCCTCCTGCCCCTGCCCTGGTCTGCACCACTTGCACCAGCAGGGATGCCCCCACCAGGCCCCATGTGCGGCTCAGTAGCGGCCTCCTCCTCCTCTGTGGAAACCACCAAGCTGGATGGCTCCACCCCGTCTTCCGCCGTTGCAAGCCCCTGTGGGGCCTCACCCACCCCTACCGCTGCAGCCGTGTGGGCACCCCCGCAGCTTTGCTCCACAGCACCGTCTCCACCCTCTTCTTCACTATGCGCTGTGTAGAGGGAGACATAGAACACAAGCATCAGGGTACTGTACAATGGTCCCCTAGACAGGAAGCAATAGCAGATAAGTGGCACTGTCAAAGATCACTTCCATCATGTCCCTCCACAACACATGGGTCAGTGCAGGCAAACCACATGCAGTAACAGGCATGGCACATGCTATGGACATTAGCAAACATGTCCAAGGGACTCTTGAAACATACAATGTTGTTTTTGAACTCACATGCATCATGGGTCATGCCTATCACATGCACACACTTCACCGTACTTTCATCCATCTGGACTCTTACACCCCAGACACAGTTGATGCAAGGATAAGTAGGCTGCATCAGTGAATCTGAACATTGTCACAGACATGTGTCATGCATCCATGGCATTCACAAGTCACAGACACGCAGGTCAGACACACAGACATGGACACCATACATGTACATGGCATCATCACCCATCCCTCACCCCCACCCATGTCCAGGAACAGAGACTGGCATGCTCTCATGTGTCCATTCCGCATAGGGCTCCCCATGTAGCATTTAAACACATACACCAACCATGTGCTTCACACATTACTGGTCTCACATGCATGACCATGATGTCCCTGCACACACACACGCGTACATGGCCTATGTCACACATACAGGCAAGTATCAGACAACCAGCACACTGCAACATGCCCTGTCTCACACAGCAATGCTTGCCCACTTACTGCTCGACTCCAGATGGGTCTGCCTCTCAAGGATCTGGGCATGGAGCACTGGGCGTACGCGTTCCAGGACCCTCAGCTGGATGGTACTCATGCTGCCCCAGCCATGAGGTGCCGGGCCTTTATGAGGGTCCTGGACCTCAAGTCCTCCCAGCGCTTCTTGACTTGCTTGATGTTGCGGTTGCCACCCCCTCCGCATTGATGGCAACCACAAAGTCATCCCAGATCCTGTCCCGTCCTTCCTTGTCGGCGCATGATGATCCGAAGAGGGCATCATAATGCCCCAGGACAAGCTCCACCAGGACACCAACTTCCTCTGACTAAAGCTGGAGGCCCTCTGCCCCTCTGGCTGGGGGTCGCCAGTGGTCTTAGATGGTGTTTGCCCCGACATGGCGACCCCCAAGGCAGGCGTGGGTGGGCAACTGGGTCCTGGGGCTGGGCTGTGGAGCGATGGTATCCCAGTCGGGAGTCTTCTGTTCCAGCAGGGGTGGGCACCGCAACTGGACCCCTGCAGATGGCTGATGTGCAAGCACCAAATGGCAGGGCACGGTGGCAGCAGGCAGGCAGGCAGGCAGCAGCAGATGGCTCGTGGGAGGCTGCACGGGGCTCTGAGGGGCAGTAATTCGGCCTTTTGGGCAGGAGCGCAGTCTTCCGTGTGCTTACGCGTGGCCAGCTTGATACGGAGTGATTTGGCACGTGAAAATTCTGTACGTCAGCGTGTAATTCGAGGAAAGGCCCTTAGCGCGTAAGCGCGTCTGCACGCATACGCGATTTCATTGGACCGAAGGCCCTTCAAGCATAAGCGCCTCTGTGACGTGATGCGCGCAGGCGTGCAGGGGCGTTTCAGCACACGTGAAAAACTGCACGTCCGCGTGGGAATGCGTGTAATCAGACGAAAGGGCCCATGCGCGTAAATGACGTGATGCGCGCGGGCGTTTCCCTCAGCACGGGTTAAAGGTGAGCGTGGGCAGCAGTTCGCTGTGCGTGCCTTTCGTGGAGACCGACGTGTGTTGCTGCTTCCTGTTGTTTCGCGCGCCATCACAACTTCACAGCTATCAAGGACGTATCTCTTCTTTTGGCTGGGGTATTGGCTACGCGTGTTTTTCTGCATCGCGCTAGTCAGACGGTGAGTCGCACAAGCTATTTTTCCCACTGCGGGTGCCCCTGTGTATCGCACCCATTTTCGAGGTCATAGTAGCCTGCGTATCCCACGCGTACGCGTTATTCGTGTTACTGGGTGCCACCGCGTACTGCGAGAGGTTGATTCCACGCACGTAGGCTGCAGGGTTGCGTGCACGGTTTTACTGCAGTTTTGGGGTGCCTGAGCGTTGCGTGACGCGTCACTACATCACCGGGGTCACATACAGCCTTGCAGGTGCAGGGGGGCTGTTAACATCTTGCTTCCCACCCACTTCACCCCAATTGCCCAGGTCAATTGTGGTGTACACCTCCCATTGGTATTACTCCATCTGTGCCGGCACTACTACATCTGTGCCATGGTTGGGAGGACACCAAAGGTGAGGGGTGCCTCAGCTGGGCATACTCCTCGTGGCGGGTGTGGTCGGGGACGTGGTCATGGTGACCAGGGAGTAGGGGGACTCCAGGATGTACAGGGCGGCCACAGAGGGGGAAGAGGCAGGGGTGCGCCACTTGAGCACAATGTTGTGCCATGTGTTGGTGCAGTCATGCCACCACCCCCTGTGGTTCCGGGGGATGCAGCTTCTGCATCTGGCACTGGCGCCCGTGTGACCTGGCAGTCCATTCCATCGACTGCCACGGGCCCAAGGGTAGTAGTAGCTGCAAGTGCAGCTGTGGACACAGCCACCCAGGCTCGGGGTCTGCCAGCGCAGGCTGCGTTGGCACTTGAGGAGCCCTTGGTAGATTTCCAACAGGCCAGCAGGGAAACCATAGGGGCTCTGACCAAGACACGTGTCCCTGGGACAGTTATGTCAACTGCTGCCCCAAACAGCCGGGTGTTGGCAAGTGCAGGGGCAGATGCACCCAACAACACCCCGGTTGTGAGTCTCCCAACCAGGACCGTTGCGGTCAATGACCCTGCCACAGCAGATGTTGCTGCGCAGGGTCCGTTAGAGGGCACCCAGATGCCACTGACACAAGTCAGGCCTTTGGTCGTCCCTCCACCTGCCACTCCCTTGGCTCAATCCACCGAACCCACTGGCCATACTGGTCAGGGCGGCATTAGCCAGCCAGGGTCTGCGCCACAGTCCAAGAGGTGGAAGGTTGCACCTGCAGCACAGGCTGGGACCCCACACACAGCCACGACCTCCTGCACGTCGAGGAAGAAGCCTTTCTGCAAGCAGGAACTGGACTTCCTCGTGGACTACGTGCGGGGCCACAGCCGTGACATGGTAGTGGGTGCCAATAGTCAGACTACGGCTGCCCACCGTGACACCCACTGGAAGCATGTTGCGGAACATGTCAGTTCATTCGGCCATGAGGTGCGCATGGCGGAAGAGTGCAAAAAGCGTTGGAATGACCTCAAACGCAGCGCTAAGGCTAAGCGTGCCTCAAATTACCACTTGACTCTGGTGACTGGCGGTGGGCCTGCACCAGAGGAGGAAGAGCTCACTCCGCATGAGGCACTCGTTGCAGAGTTCATACCACCTGAATTGGTTGAAGGAGTGGGAGAGAGGCTGGACTTTGATGCCCAGTCCAGTGAGTGTTGATGCGTGTTTGTTGAGGACGTGTGTGTTTCACTTGTGGGATGTGTTGTGCATGATTGCCACTACATGTGACGTGTACATGGTTCTGATGTGTAAGTAATGCACTGCTTCCATGATACATGTCTTCTCTGCTGGATGCTGGACATGTGGAGCAGACGGGGACTGTCCGCAACACCACTATTCCACCCTACTCACATGCTGGTTACAAGTAAGCCCCTCCGGTCCATGTTCCAGCTCACTGGCCCTTCTGCATGTGGCGTGGGGTGACCTTCCTCTCAGCCCAGGCACAATGTCATTGCATGACTGACGTGCATGTGTCCTGTGCCTGCATGCGGGTACTCCATGTAGGCATGCTCCCTTGCCCCTCTTCCGCCACCCTGCACCCCAGTTCCACCTTTGTACTGGTCTGCTTCAATCTTGCCAATGTGTACTTTCCTGTTCATGCGTCCTGTGTACATGCTAACTTCCAGCGTACAATCTGCCAGACATATGCCGTGTGGTACAGCCTTAGTACTTGATGCAGGGTATCTCACTTGTACTGTGCATAGGTCAGATGTCCTGCAGGGACATGAGTGCCCATTCATTCTCCATGTGCATTGCACGCATGCCCCTATGTGTCCTTGACTGGATGATCGCTGTAATACAAGTCCTGGGTGACATACATTGCATGGCATCTCATCAGCCTTCCCATGTCAACTGTGGCTCAGTACTGCGTTGCACACATGTTTAGGGTCTGACAATCTTTGTGGCTCACAGGCCTCAGCCTGTTTAATGGCCAATGACTCTGTCCGACTGTTGTAGTGTCTTTTTCACACGTGGGCGGCCTCCAGAGTTTTCATCATGTGTCCTGCTTACGGTCCCATCATCATTTGCAGTGTTGTCACTTGAATCACATTAAGCTGTTGATGCCAGTCAACACTGCCTGTCAATACACAGGTGTATGGTCAGCCTTTTGATACCATGCTAGGCATCCCTGCTTTTGTACTTGGGTGGAGGGGTGCTTGGCTTGTAGATATGCTACCCATTGAATGCACAGTGCACGTGATGCCTGAATTTGACCTTGCACTGCCTTCACATTTCCTGACACACACCATGGAGTCCTTGTACATGTAGGTAGTGAGTGACGTACACATTTTCTGCACTGCATAGACCCACTTCCATGCAAACTGCCGCCTTTCAACAGGTCTGATCACAGAAGCAATTCAAAGTTGACCCAGCATGCATGTCAGGTTCTATGTTGTGTGTCACATGTCTGCCTGATGTGTTTGTTGTCGGTGTGTGTGTGTGTTGTGTACTTCTGACATGTGTAGTGACCTTTTTTCTCTCTATTTTTCAGGTGATGATGCAATGGAGGCAGAGGATGGTGTTGTCATGCCAGACACAGGGTTGTTACCACTACATCAACCCGGCACAAGTGGGGGTCGTGGGGTGGTAGGCCACGAAAACCCCCAAGTGCTACAGTCCATCTTTTCTCTGGCTGCCTATGAGTCAAGCCTTGATGACGACTCTGACGTCCATGTCGAGTTGGATGAGCATCAAGTCCATGTGTCAGGGGTGAGTGATTCTGATGTGGACACTCCTCTGTCCGCGACACCTGCACTGAGGGATCAGACAGTCTTGGTTCCTCCGCCCGTGGTGGATCGGGACGCAGGGTCACCCTCCACACCAGTCACTGATGTGCCTGGGACATGACGTTGACGGGGGCATGTAGCCGTGCAGCCGCGGGCGGTGCCAACACAGCAAGGACACCTGGTCCTTTGGTCCCGCAGGGGTCAAGCCCAGCAATGCGGTCGCTGCGCACAACCGCAGTATACTGAGTGGGAGCAAGACATGCCTGCCAATTCAGAACGGCAGGGGGCAGCAATGGAGAACATCGCTGAGAGCATGGAGCGTGTGGCCCGATCTGTGCTCCCCCTGCTGGGCAGGTGCATCTCCAGCAGCAGGCGGCACGGTCCACGGCCCTGCTCACTCAGGCTGGGCATGGCGGCCTCAGACAGGGCACGCCAGGCTGACATGTCGTCTCTGCGTAAAGCAATTGCTGCTCACGCAGAGGCGGACATGGATGCCCTGAGGGAGGAGTATGCTTCCCTCAAATCCACTCTGGGTGTCCTTATGATGTCCCAGAGGCAGCGGGCAGAGGAGAGGTTTGCACAGCTTGAGCGTACCATCTCGGCTGAGCTACAGGCTTGCCGAGAGGTGCAGCGGTTGTCCAGCCAGGCCTTGCAGGAGGAACTCCGTGTTACACTTGCTACCTTGCAAGAGGAAGCATGTGTTTCACGTGAAGTTCTGCATGGAGACCTACGTCACATCGCCACACAGAACGAGGCTCACCCATCCGGCAGACTTGCTGCCGACGAGGGGCAAACTGCGGCTAGGTGTGGCCAGGCTACTGTGCCACAACCTACTTTCCAGGATGAGCCAGACTCGGACGACCATCTATCTCCTACATTGGTCGGGCTGTGCAGGCGTTGAGCCCATGGAGGTTTTTTTTTTTGGCTCAGCATCATCGCATGTGGGTGTTGAGCAGCACCCTGTATCCCCCCCCCCCCCTGGGTGCCACCACTCCCCCCGGGTCGTATGTGGCCATTTTTGATTTTTCTTTTAGTTTAGTTAGTTAAGTTTCTGTTTGATAGTTAGTTTAATTAGGTAATGTAGGTTTTTCATAGTTAGTGTATTTAGTTAATATAGTTTAAAATTGCTTGTCTATTGTTCTTTCATTTGACAGTGCGGTGCTTTGTGGCTTTTGAAAGCATCCACTGTCTGTTCCAGCTGGGCCCTTCAGGCTTGTCTTGTGTATGTGTTTGCTGCTTGGGGTCCTTGACTCACATATGCCACTCCTGCCTCCCTTATCCATGAGCTCGCAAGGATGGTTCGGTGTGACAGCCTATTATACAAGGGCTTTGGACTGTCATATCTGTGGCATGTCTGGTGCTGTGTAACTTGTGTTAACACCCCTAGTGGGGATGATTGCGGTATTATTGACCACTGTTCAGCTTTTGCTAGATGGGGTGTTTAATGATTAATGTGTACATTCATTGCTATGCATTGTGTAGTATGTTTCTTATCTTTACTGTACACGTGCTTGTTGCAATTCATGCCGTAGATAGTGTGTTCCACACTTTGGATGTGAGAGACGGACTGATGGTGTGATTTCTGATGTACGTCTCTGACATGGTCCAGTAATGAGATGCCTGAAGAGACACACACAGATGACTTTAAAGCATTAATCATGTGTTTCATGCCCTTTCTGCAGGGGGATGAGCCTCCAGACAACCTTTGCCAGCAGACGTGGCCCTTGGACGTCTGGATTCTGGACACGTTTGTTGGTGCCCACATGCACATGTGTGCCCAAGCAGAGGCACAGGGATTGCAGACCTACATCCTAGAACTGCTGGCGTGTTCCAAGGAACTCCAGGCAAGGTGAGCAGCACAGGGGGGGGCACAACACAGCAAAGCTTCCACCAGGCCAGTTGCACATGCAGGCTTAGTAGCAGCACTGAGGGTGAGCTTGGACGAATATTGGTGTTGAAGCACACAATACAGCTCAGATGTGTTGGTGGACTGATGGCTGTTGATTGTAAGGTTGTCTGGTGCACCTGCAGGGGCAGTGGCGCATACCCTCCGGTACACCAAGGTCCATTGAGGCACTTGTATCAACCATGTAGCCTTCCGAGACATGGAAAGGAGCCGCTCACAGGGACATACAGCAAGGGACATACTCGGGTGCAGTGCATTTCATTTCCATGTACATTTTGAAACATGCACTGCCTACTTTGTTTCGGTCATGGTGGAACACGACTTGTTCTGAAGTCATGCTTTGCTATGTGGGTCTGTCTGCTTACCCAGGGAACATTGCATGTTGTGTGAATTTTGCAACATTGGTGTTCCATTTGCCACGCACCCACCGGCAGCTGACTTACTGCATTGACTGTGTATGACCCATCACAGGGGTAATGTTACATATGGGTACGAAGCATCCAAACCAGATTGTCTGTTTGTAGAGTAGTTTGTTGCTATGGGGCATATTTGGTGGTGTGTTTTTGTGTTATGGGCACGCATAAATTATTAACTGTGGCTCTCTTTGCATCATTGAAGTGCTCCTGTAACCGGACCTGAGAGTGCGCAGGCAGGAGGCCAGCACTCAAAACCAGAGCTAAGTGTCTTGTTGTTTTTCTTTCAAACTGCCCTGCATAGGCTTGCTGGGGGGTGCACTAATGCATGGATGAATGTGTAATTCAATTTGGTATGTTTTCTTTCCCCTAATCACCCGGAGTCCTATCCAATTCTAAACCCTGTACCCTCTACATGGTGTTCCTGCTTCCCGTACCTATCCAACCAACGTTCCCTAACCCTCTTTCCCCGCTGGGGTTGCGGATGCCTGTGTAAGCCCCAAGCTTGCAGGCGCCGAAACCCTAGAGGGGGTGGTTGGTTCGTGCCACTCCTAAGCCTGGACTCCAGAAGGCCATGACAATGATGTACAAGTTTTTTCGGATTGTGTATGTGCTCATGCAGGTAGTATATTTTCATGTACTTTCATGTGTCATTCCTCCTCCCCTCTCCTGCCACTCATTCCAGTTATCCAGTGTGCCAACGCCTGTCCCGACTGCATATCCCTGACCCTCCTTCCCCACCAGGGTCTCAGAGGCCTGTGTGAGTTTGACCTTGCAGGCACCCGGGCCACGGTGGGGGTGGTTGGCTTGTGCCACTCCTGCGCCTGTACACGGGACCTGTTACAGTACACATCCGTTCGTGGTGCATCATTCGATGTTATGTACCACACATGGTTCACATCCTGTTGTGACATTGTTTTACTGTGCTACCTTGGTTGTTACATCATTGTGGAAGTACTTGGCCTTTGTGAGGTACTGCTACTTCAAGTCATCTACTGGAGGCTGTTCTGGTACGTTTTTCTGCCTTGGATTTTGTGATTTTGCAAATGAAGGTGGACTCTGAGGGTGCAGGCACCTTTTTACACACAAGGTGGGAGATGGTGACGAAGGGGAAGGGTGATCCTGTGACCAGGTGAAATTGAGGGTTGAAGGCTCCATGACCCAGGTGCAGTTGTTCAGTTGGTCATGGTCATTTGTGAGGGAGGGGGGGTGTTTTGTTGTTGATAGTTGCCTTGCCCTGCAGTGTGATGGGAACCCTGGCATTGTAATTGTGGTATCCTATGTACATGTTGTGTTCTGCTGATCAATGCCTGTTCATGTGTTGTGCTTACCTTTCAGGTGTGAGGGGATAGTTGTGGTTTGACATGCTGGGGTGTACACATGGTGAATGTTCACATGTGATGTGTAGAGGACACTGATGGTCACTTGATTGCACATGCATATGTTGAGTGCATGTCCTTACAGACCCACACACTCGCACTATGATGCACTACATGTACAACCACCCTTGGATATCCACGTGTACACTCTGTTTGCCTTCTGGTGCCCACTGTGTCCCTGCAGCACATGTTCTGTGACCAATTATGGATCCTGTACATGCCTAATTTTCTTTTTGATGTTGTTTGTCGCTTAGATGTGATGCTCAGGGTGTGCATCATACACAATAGCTGTTCACTGTGCTGTGCGCTGAGCAGTGTGTTGCAGGAGTTGGACACAGTACACAGAAGCTGCAGTGTTGATTTTGCAATGCACAATGTGCATGTAGACAGGCATTCATTGTTATGTTACATCTAGAACTTTTGTAATGCATTTGGGAATTACTTATTTTGGGTGGGAGGTTGTTGGTCAGTCATTTCATCTGATTCCATGTCAGGCATCATTGTCTGGTGCCAATGTACATTTTTGACTTGGCAATGTGTACCTTATTGGTACTGTGTTGGTGTATGGCTATTGCTTGCCATGTCTTCTTGTGGTTTGGGAGAGTTTGAGTGACATAACAGTGATGGTCATGGCCTGTTTTGCAGGTGTGTGTGATTCACACCTTGCATGTCAGGGTCAGCTGCTTCTCGAAGCAACGAGCCGGGGGTAGATCTCTCTCCGCAGCAAGGGCCTCCCTCTGGAACAGCCTTCCTGCCTCCCTGGAACTTGAGGAGAACCATCTCCAGTTCCGGAAGCACCTCAAAATCTTCCTCTTTGCTTCTGCTTTCTCTCTCCCTCTCCCTTGCTAAATTCTTCACTGAAACTGCACTGGATCTGCAACTGGGCCACTCTCACCGACCTCGGTCCCTGGCCCAGCCACTTTCCACTTGCACTGCCTCCCTGGCAACCCCTGCACTGTGGGACTGTCTCTCTATCCCTACAGCCCCCCTTCCCAGCACTTGTCTGCACTTACCTTTGCAGTTGCCACCAGCTGGCCTATTTATTTGTTTTTTATTCTACTTACCCTGTACTGCACTCCCCCCTCCCCTTGGACTTTTCCCTTCCCCCTACCCCTGCACTAGCGCAATCTAAATGACACCTGGCCTAGTAGTATCGTTGTCTGTCTTCCCTTGTTCCCCCCTCCCTGCCTCGTTGCACCTTGAAACACTTGTGTATAGGCACGTTACAAATGCCATATCATGTCATGTCATATGTCATATGTGTGCCTTTTGGTCACACAGGATAGCTTGTGTTTAAGTAGCTAGGGATGCAGACAATGTGGCACTTCCAATCTCAGGGTGGTAAGGTTGTGACAGTTGACTGTCTCTTTGTCATCATCGATTGTCACCTGGTATGTGCCAGGCCTGTGTGCACTCCGCAGGGGTGGGAGTTTAGGTGAAAAATGTGGCCACAAGCTGGGTCCGGGCTTCCTCGCCATGTGCCCTGTCCCCTCCCATGGGCAGCACCTGTGCCTGTGGTTGGGGATGTGGGGGCACCACCATGTCCACCGGTGCACCCTGCCGTGTTGCAACATTGTGCAGGACACATGCTGCCACAATGATCCTGCACACTACTGGGGGTGCATAGAGTAGCTGCCCGCCAGAGCGGTCAAGGGAGCGGAAACGTGACTTGAGCACTCCGAATGTGCGCTCCACTATGGCCCTGGTTGCAATATGGGCGGCGTTGTATCTTACCTGGGGTGGTGTGGTGGGGTTCTGGATTGGCATCATCATTTGGTTGCTCAGAGGGTAGGCACTGTCCCCTGGGGAGGTGTAAATGATTGTGATTATTGGGGTTTGTGTATTTGTGTGTGTGTGTGTGACATGCATGCATGTGAAAGGGCATTTGTACTCACCTAGGAGCCATGTGTCGCCATGCTGCCCAGCTTCCAGGGCCCGGCTCAGGGCGGACATTCTGTATATGAAACTGTCATGGGTGGAGCCAGGGTAGTTTGCATAGATATAGGTGATGATTCCCTTTGCATCGCATACCACCTGTACATTGATGGAATGCCAGTGCTTTCGGTTTCGGTAGATGTGCTCAGTGGCCCTAGGTGGACGTAGGGCCACATGGGTGCAATCTATGGCACCGAGCACTTTGGGGAAGTGTGCCACCCTGTAAAAATCCAGGACAACGGCCTACCTTTCTGCGGGGGTTCTGGGCATGTATATGTGCCTGCGGACTGAGGGGCGCGCTGTCATGATTGCCAGTACCTGGTGTAGGCAGCGTGACTGCGTGGCCTGTGAGACCCCCCCACTATGGCAGTAGTCCGCTGAAATGACCCAGTGGCCAAGAAATGCAGGACATTGAGCACCTTCTCCAAGAGGCTCAATGCTTGGGAGCAAAGGGTGGGGGATGTAAGGTCATCTTCCCACTCCCCGACCAGGTCTAGGATGATATGGGGTGGAAACCTATACCTGCCGTAGACCTGGTCATCAGGCATCCCAAAAAGGCTTGTCCGTGGTGCGAAAATGCATGCCCTGGCTATTCTCCTCCTCCCGCGGTGTCCCACGATCAGTGCTGTGACAAATGGGGCATTCATCGTAGCTGTATATACGTGTTTGTTGTTTGCGTGCACTTTTATACTGTGCGTGGGGACGCTTCTGCCTGCCTTCCTGTGGCGGACGCGTTGACGCTTGTGTGCGTCTTTTGCCGTGCGCGGGTTTCCTGCATTCGAATCCATGTATACGGGTTGTTCGCGTGCGTGTGGGCGTTCCGTGTAGTTCCCTGCAGTACTTCCCCAGTTACACCTTCTTTTTCACGCGTTATTCCCCATTCCGCGTGTTACACCCACTGTTCCTCCCACTTTGGTTGTGTGCGCCGCGCTATGTGCGCTTTTGCTGTGCGCGTAGTGCACACCGTGTGTGCCCGCGGTCGCCATGGCAGGATTTGGCGCACAGACAGCGGGAAACACGCGCAGCATCTTCCTTGAATCGTACGTGTGCGCTGGGTTTCTCACGCTTGCGCCACCTTGCGCCTGCTTGCGCTAGGATTTTCAGCGCACGTTTGCTCCATGAATCGACCCCTTGATCTCTTCTTGGAGTCTTGAGATAGGGTCACAATTGAGTTTTTTTTATGAGATGGTATCGCCCAAAAGTCTGAGGCATTACAACTCATATTTGGTGGTGTCCATCAGGACAATCCCACCGCCCTTATCTGCCAGTTTAATTGTCAGAGTTTCCATCTCAATCAACTTTTTAAGGCATATTCTCTCTTCCCCCTTGAGATTATCTTTATGATAGTTCTTCTTCTTTATGGTATCTAGAACCTGCCTCGTCACTACATTTTCAAAGGTGACTATTTCAGGAGGGTATGCATGTACAGGGGGATTGAAATTCGACATGTTCTTTAAGCCCGTCATGTTAGTCTCTGTTAGTGAGGACAGCTGCCCCTCTGGTCCTTCTTGTTTTTGGCTGGGTAACTATATTTCAAAAAAGTGTTTCAGCCTGATGTTTCTGAAAAAACAATGTAATTCAAGTTCGACATTGAATGGATCCGCTTTTGTGACAGGGACATATGACAGTCCTCTTGAGAGAAGATCGTCTTTGATAGTGCTCAGACAGTGTGTAGACAGATTGAATATCGGAATGGTGTTAGGTTCTATTGGTCAGAATACCATTATCTGGTTCTGACACCCTGTTGTAGTGCTGTCCTTTGTCGTGGTCATCCTGAGGGCCCCCTCAGAAAAAAAAACCTTTGAAAAAGTGATTACCCTATTATTGCGACGTGGGTTCTGATTTTTGATTTACTGTTGGATTTGTGAAGTACCCCTCTTTTAAGTATGGGTATGTTTTGTCTTCTTTGTAATTTGTAATGTCCTTTTGTAATGTGAATACCTTGCGGTCCAAATTTATTTGTCTAAATTTATTGATTTCAATATCCAAATTTTCAAGTAGTTTTTTGATGTCTTGTATATTTTTATTTTCTAGGAAATCTTTTTCAAGACGTTCCAGTTCCTCACCCTGCTTCTTTGTCTCTTCCTCTGCAGTCTCTATAATTAGAATGATCCAAATACGTTAACAGCGGTTACCAACTCCGCTGAAGTTTTTTTTAAACTTTGGATTATCTACAAAGATACTTGGAATGACCTGAAGTCATCACCAGGGCCCCCTCGTACACCTAGTCTAGCACTTGGTCTTTACAGGAACCAACTTGCATATGAGACCTGCCACTCAAGCTTTACCTGGGACACCCTGCACACATGGCCCGGGATTGGTGACACTTTTTGATTCCCCTCGGTGCACTCATCCACCCTAGTTTCTTCTGGCATCCTGGGGTGCAATGATGTAGTGCTGGACCCAACAGGCTAGCTGGTCCTGGCACCTACCTAGCTTTTTCTTCAGCTCCTCCTGGACTTTTGGCCGACTTTTAGAGGCACGGATGCCATTTACTGATCCCACACCAGGAGTCATCTTATCTTAGAGAAACAGATGGAACAGGACAGTAAGCCTCACAAGTCACATTTTTGTACAATAAGGCAACATCTACAACGTTTAATGTTATTTAAATACTTTTTATATCTGTATATATTTTTGGTTTGCTTTTATATCTTGTTATTGGGACAGTTGGGTTATTTAGCGCAAGATAAAGGACACTGTAAAACCGGTTTGTATGCAAAATGGTGAAAATCCTGGTGTACTGAAGAGAGGATTTGCCCGGATTCAGTCTGGGGCAAAACTGGAGACTTTGCACTAGACACAAGCAAGGGGGTCCTGGGAGTGTCTCTCTACCAGCCTATATCCCGGGTTAGAGTCTCAACCATAGTCTTTAGCGCACCATCCTTTCACAGAAGATACATTTCAACTACATATTAGGCTTTGTCCTAGCCAAGGGCAGTCCAGCACCGAAATGACAGGCAATTTTCTTCTGAGCAAGAGTACCAACAGCAACCCCAGACACGTGTTTCGGGCTGGTTGGGCCTCATCAGTGAGGTGGAGCTGTGCCTCTCTAAGAACAGTGAGCAAGAGTTCCACGTCTGGATTACCCTAGTAACTTCGTGCGAAAACCCAAAGCTACTTAATATGCACAAACAAGGGTGTCTTGGGAGTGTCTCTCTACCAGCCTTTATCCCGGGTTAGAGTCTCAACCAGAGTCTTGAGCACACCATCCCTTCACAGAAGAGAAATATCCACTACATATCAGTCTTTGTCCTGCCCAAGGGCAGTCCAGCACCAAAATGACAGGCAATTCTCTTCTGAACAAGAGTACTAACAGCAACCATAGACACGTGTTTTGGCCTGATTTGGCCTCGTCAGTGAGGTGGAGCTGTGCCTCTCCTAGAACAGTGAGCATGGGTTCCACGTCTGTCTTACCCTAGTAGCTTAGGGCAAAAACCCAAAGCTACTTAATATGCACAAACAAGGGGGGTCCTGGGAGTGTCTCTATACTGGCCTATATGCCGGGTTAGAGTGTCAACCAGAGTCTTTAGCCCACCATTCTTTCACAGAAGAGAAATGTCCACTACATATCAGTCTTCGTCCTGCCCAAGAGCAGTCCAGCACTGAATTGACAGGCAATCCTCTTCTGAACAAGAGTACCAACAGACACGTTTTTTGGCCTGTTTGGGCCTCGTCAGTGAGGTGGAGCTGTGCCTCTCTAAGAACAGTGACCAAGGGTTCCATGTCTGGATTACCGTAGTAACTTTGGGTGAAAACCCAAAGCTACTTAATATGCACAAACAAGGGGGGTCTTGGGAGTGTCTCTCTAATGACTTATATCCCGGGTAGAGTCTAAACCAGAGTCTTTAGCTCACTATCATTTCACAGATGAAAAATGTCCACTACATGTCAGTCTTTGTCCTGCCCAAGGGCAGTCCAGCACCGAAATGACAGGCAATTCTCTTCTAAGCAAGAGTACCATTAGCAACCCCAGACACTTGTTTCAGCGTGGTTGGGCCTCGTCAGTGAGGTGGAGCTGTGCCTCTCTAAGACAGTGAGCATGGGTTCCACGTCTGGATTACCCTAGTAACTTAGGGTGAAAACCCAAAGCTACTTAATATGCACAAACAAGGGGGGGGCCTGGGTGTGTCTCTCTACTGGCCTATATCCCAGGTAACAGTCTCAACCAGAGTCTTTAACTCACATCCTTTCACAGAAGAAACATTTCCACTAAATATCAGTCTTTTAGCTGCCCAAGGGCAGTCCAGCACGGAAATAACAGGCAATTATCTTCTGAGCAAGTGTACCAACAGCAATCCCAGACACGTGTTTTGGACTGGTTGGGCCTCGTCAGTGAGGTGGAGCGGTGCCTCTCCTAAAACAGTGAGCATGGGTTCCACGTCTTGCTTACCCTAGTAACTTAGGGCAAAAACCCAAAGCTACTTAATATGCACAAACAATGGGGGTCCTGGGAGTGTCTCTATACTGGCCTATATGCTGGATTAGAGTGTCAACCAGAGTTTTTAGCTCACCATCCTTTCACAGAAGAGAAATGTCTACTACATATCACTCTCCGTCCTGCCCAAGGGCAGTCCAGCACTGAATTGACAGGCAATTCTCTTCTGAACAAGAGTACCAACAGACACGTGTTTTGACCTGTTTGGGCCTTGTCAGTGAGGTGGAGCTGTGCCTCTCTAAGAACAGTGAACAAGGGTTCCACTATGGATTACCCTAGGGTGAAAACCCAAAGCTACTCAATAAAATATGCACAAACAAGGGGGGTCTTGTGAGTGTCTCTCTAACAAGTTATATCCCGGGTTAGAGTCTAAACCAGAGTCTTTAGCTCACTATCCTTTCACAGATGAAAAATGTCCACTACATACCAGTCTTTGTCCTGCCCAAGGGCAGTCCAGCACCGAAATGACAGGCAATTCTCTTCTGAACATGCGTACCAACATCAAACCCAGACAAGTGTTTCGGCCTGGTTGGGCCTCGTCAGTGAGGTGGAGCTGTGCCTCTCTAATAACAGTGAGCAAGGGTTCCACGTTTGGATTACCCTAGTAATGTAGGGTTATACCCCAAAGCTACTTCATATGCATAAACAAGAGGGGCATTACAATAGAACCATCAGAAAAACATCAGCAGACCAGAAACAAAGGCATGCATGTCTTTCGTGTATTGTTATCCTGTGTACTTATACTTTCTTTATATTTTGCTTATTTGGTATTTACCTGAATTTACAAGAGTCCAGACCATTTTCCTGCACATTGCCCTACTATCCTGCTTCCCTTCTTCCCTGCACCTACTATGCATTACACCATAGCACAATCCCTGGGCAGTCTTCAGAAAACAGTACCAGTAGGATCTAAGGAGAAAGGTAGGAGGTGTGGCAAGTGATGATAGGAGTAGATAAGACATGCCTCGGTAGAGCAGTGTATTTTCTTACCTGCATATTGCTATCTCACGCTCAGCATGCAGTAGACCATAAACCATCTCAATGTCTGTAATGAAAGGGTTGCATACTTGAATCAGTAAGTATATAATGCACATTCGATTTGGTGATCTTCTAAACACTGAAGCTGACATTAAAGGGTCTGTAACAATGACCCCGACATACCCAGCCTCAGATATTCGATGCATGGATAGAATTGCTGTAACATTGTTCACTCCATTGCAGGTTGCCACCCTCACAGAGAATGTTCCCTCTTATCGATACTGCATGCCTCGCTGAATTTGAAAAGAGGAGGAGATGTGAGGGGAATAGAGGTCTCAGAGTAGCAATGCCTGTCCTCATGCTCAGTCCCACAGACATCCTTAGAAATTAGTATCAATAAATGGAAATCTTGAATGTGAAACATTGAATCCCATAGTGTAGAATGGCTATCTTCAATATTTTAAATGTAAAATAAAATAAACCTTAGAATCAAACTGTCCAATGTATTGAGACTGCACTGTCAAGTAAACGCGCTCCTAAACACCTAATGATTCCCCCTTTCTGAATTTCATTTTTAAACAAAGTTCTTCTTGAACAAGGGGTTAACCCCCATTGCCCCGTTTACTTGCACCTTCTCCAACCTAGCGATAATCTTACTAGCTGCCCCACCACTCTTTCATTCTTACAATGCTTTGCACTTTTTGTTTAGAAATGTATTTCAAATTTTGCGATTAGAAGTATTGCATCTTTTCTTTTCAGCTTTTTCACTGTATAGTTTGAGTAGGTATGGTAAACTTTGCAGATTGTGAGTTCTTTTTAAACCCAGCTGTCGACTTAGTCCATGTTAACAGTGGGATTGAGAATGTGTGGGTTAAGATTTGATTAGCTTCCACCTTAGAGTTGGCATTCACTTTCGCACTCCAGGTCAGGAGGGGAGACTGACGTCATCATCAACCTATCTCATTTGGTCATTCATTTAATCTTGCACTTCTCTGCAAGCAATATCCCATTCCTTCTTCTGGCCTGCGTCTGATGTTATTCATGAGACTATAATAGTATTGCTGGATACCTGGCTGCGATTGGTTTTCGAAAAAATCTTGTGTTTACAAGTATGTACACATAAGATGCAATGTCTGAAATGTGTTTTTTAATGTAAATAGGGTAGACAAATAGTCTAGAAAGTGGTCAGCCAACACGTGTTTCGAACCCTAAGGTTCCTTCTCAAGGCAAAGGGTAATCTGTGTCTCGAAATGTAGAAAGATTGTAGAATATTGTGGCCGTATGGTTGAAAAAGCAGTATTGCTCAAATTCTAAGGCTGTTGCCTGCGTCAGCTCGAATGGAAACTGGAGCCGAATGGGGTGAGACTAATTTATTTTGTATTATATTCCTCTGCACCTCTATAACATGTACTTCTCCCAGGATTCAAAATGCATTAGACAATTGCAACCTGTCATTATTGGACGTATTTTTCAAGTTCTCCTAATTTCTCCTCATGTATGCTTCCTCTTTCGATGTTACAGGCTGGGGCCATTGTGTTGACCCCATCCCAGAATCTTCCCTTTGGGCTTCTTCAACTAGGCTTTCTGGCAGACAGCATGTTCCTTTGATGGGATAATCTAATTCCTGCTCCTGTTGAACAATTTGGAAAATGCGATGATACTGGAAAGTTCAATATCGGTAGAAAAAATGTCACTGAACCAAGTGTGATGTTCAACATTGTCCACTTTTCAGAGCCAGCCCCATTGTGTACACTTTGTACCATGTTGCCCCAGGTTCTATTATGATTATATTTTCATTTTCTTTCTCCAATTGGATGGCTGAACTAGAATCCCAGTTTGAGACCTGCAATGGGGTTTGACACTTGAGAAATTCCACAGTAATCTCACAGGGCAACTTGATCCCATCCAGAGAAGCTTGCTTTAATTAGAGGCCACATTTTGGGAAGTTCTCCACCCAGTAATCTGGCAAACTTTGTTTGCATTAAGTAAATATTTAATTTGATTTGAGTGTACCCTTACACTTGCCTTTTCAATGTTTGTAGACTAGCCACCTTAACTTCCAGTAAAAAAAAGTCTTTGTATTAATGTAATTCAATTAACCTTTGTGTAATATCCATATCCGTTTCTAGATGTCTGAATGTTTCGGTGTCTTTGTAAGATAATTATCATCTGGAGAGGTTTAAGGCTTCACAAAGTCTTAAAAATCCCACTAGACCGTCAGGATGGGTCCTTAGTTTAAATACTTGGAGAAATGCTCTCGTCTCATGGTGATGAGTGACAACATATTTGTCAGTGCTTTCTGTAAAATTATGCATGTCATCATAAGCATACTTCAAATTTGGTGCAATGCTGCTGCCCAGACACCAACCATGCACAGTGAAACCTTTAGTGAATTTTGTGATCCCTGGATATGTTTTGGTGTATTTTTGGGTACAGTGTGAATGCCTGAATCATACATTTTGGTTGTGTCTTAAGACCAATTGGTAATTCTGTATACATATTCTTGCTACAGTTTGGTACTTTTTTCTTTTCTGCATGTTGTGTGCACACCTGAGCAATAGAATTGTTTCTGAACATATTCTCTGTTTACTGCATGTTTTCTGCATATATTTATGTCACACTATGCATCTGGCTGAGCTTAGTATTTCAGTTGTGTGGTAAACATTTTAGTAGATGCATATGTGTGCTATGTTTCCATGTGTATTTTTACTTTTTCCACATGCAGTATGCATGGCTGAATTGCGTGTTTGGGTATTTGTTGAGCACAGTTGTTTGCTGTGTATGGCATGTCAGTTCTGTTTTTATAGGTGCTATTGTATTTTTTGCATTTTGTTCACATGCCCAAAATATGGATACATTTCCATACACATGCATCCTTCATTTCTGAGAGTGTTGTTCTTCAGCATGTTGTGCAATGTATTTTCTTCACGTGTTCTGTACCAGATGAAATATAGATACATTTGAATAGCGGAAAACTGACATTTCACCATTTATAAAAATGTAATGCATGCTGTGCTGCTCTTCTCCATGAGTTAAATGTATATTCCAAAAATATTGCAAATCAAAGCAGACAATTTTGAGAAAGATATTGTTCCTGGAAGAGCGTACATGAGTCCAGGAAAAAACAATGCAAAAGGTACATTTTAAAAATCTTCTTTTTCAATATTATAAAGTTCATGAAATTTTTCCATATTTGGTTAGTCTGTTCTTATGTATGTTCTGACATTTCCAAAACCTTTCATTACCAAATTTGATTCAATTGTTTAGAGAAAAATTCAGAAAAATCAGTACAAAAAGAACAAAATTAAAAGTGGAAGCAAAATCTGTAATTCCTACAATGGCAAAATGGGGTTCTGGCAACACGATAAAACATTATGAAAAGTGAATAACACTGTGATACAATTATTTGGATATAAAACACAGTTTACTTATTATTCATTGTTTTATAATGCTGCTTTGAAGAGGCTTGATCAAGATGAATGGAACATGTAAATAAACTTTTAAAAAATAAGTAAATACACATTACAAAATATATAGGTTTCCTTTTAATGATACATGTATTAACTTGGTTTAGAATGACATGGAACAACTATTATTTTTTTAACAGTCAAATATTTATTTAAAGCTGAAATTTTAAAACAGGTCTTTCATCTTTGATTGATTGCTTTCCTTTTCGAAACAAAGTCAATCCAACTACAAAGCAAACTTTCACTCACACCACTACTTCACAAGATTTACTTTAAGTATATAACGTATGTTTTATTTCTCTTTGGTTTGTTAGAAAGCTTTGACATTATGCAAACATTATATAAATACAATTTTGTTCTGAAATAAGAATGTATTTCCTAACATAATTTCCTTCAAAACACATGTGTCACCGACTATATGATTTGATCTTATTTCATAGCATTTCATCTAAAAATCATATTAATGCCACAATCTGTGAGGTTTGATGGGCAGCTTGCATACGATTCCATAGAGCGTCCCTGCAAACTTTACATCATTTTCCAAACAAGTAGAATATTTCAATCATAACCCCTTTACAATTGTGGACTACATAATACTGAATATTTTCAGTGTAATAATGATGTAAGATACAAAATATTTAAAGAAAGTGTTTCTTAGTAGTAGTGTAGTGCAAGATAATGTTTCAAATGCAGTCAGAGAGATTCTGTTTAGATTTATTCCTAATCTTTCAGACTGTTCATAGTGACCTTAATGTTGATATTTCCGATGTTTGCAAACTTTACGTTTTATAGGTAGATCATAAACTCCGGACTGTGCATATGTGTGCATGAGGAATCCACATTTAGAATCTGCATTTGGAATATGTATTCAGAATCAATATTTAAAATCTAAATTTGGATACAGTATTCAGAATCCATATTGAAAATTTGCTTTCAGAGTCCACATTCAGAATCAATATTTAAAATTAAAATCTGGATTCGTATTCAAAATCCATATTCAGAATTTACTGTCAGAGTCCACATTCAGAATCTACATTTGGAGAATCAATTTGGAATCCGTATTTTGACTCATCCATTGGAATCCATATTCTGCAGCTACATTCTGAATCTGCATTCAGAATCCTCATTCAGAATCCTCATTCAGAATCCACATTCAAAATCTATATTCTGAGCATAATAAGGAATCTATATTCTGAATCCAAATTCGGAATCTCTTCAGAATCCACATTCAGAATCTGTGTTCAGAATCCACATCTGGAAGCATACTTGTGAAATTTTAACTAAATCGTAAAAATGTGAATATCTCAGGTTGGCCTGATCCATTTGCCAAACAATATGTGGCTTACAACAGATCCACTTAAGGGCTTAATTAAGCAATAACCCTAAGGAGGGGCCATTACTAGTAGCTAATGGCCTGTGGCCTAAATTACAGCCCAGAACGAAGTGAGGGTCTTAATGAGGGCACTGGAATCATAAGCTGTTTGTAACGTCCCAAAACAAGGGGGCTATACCTATTAGCACTGTGGCATGATTTTTGGGCTGCTAGTAGCTTTTGTTTTAAGTTGAGAAATGGTGATGTGCCAGGTTCTCAACTAAAAAAAAACAAACAATGAAACAAAATGGCTGCCATGGACAAAGGGAGAAGGGAACTCCAAGTCCCTTATCCCTTTTCATGCTGACCGTTCACACATAAGGAAGAGTGGTCCAGCGGAGGAATAGCAGTGGAGACAGGGTTGGAGGTCACCAGAAGGAAAGTGTGTGCAAAGGGAAGATATGGGTGAAGTGATCAGGTGGAGGGGGAAGGATTAGAGGCAGGGGCTGGGTGGATGCTAAGGTCCGGGTAGGGATGCTTGTGGCCTTCAGCTACTGAGGGGGCTTGGAAGATGGACAATACATGTTTACTGCCAACCCACTGAGCTCCTGGATTGACTCTGAAACAGTAAAACATCAACTTCGAGTAGTAATATTAGTTATCAGACAACCACATATATTTTATTGTGAGTCTTGTGAAGAAGAGCTGTAGTCTGACTTCACGTTACCTTAGTGGTGTGATGGATCTTGTAACTTTTCATTGCACAAATTCTTTATTGGGACTGAGCGCATAATAATGTGGGACTTCAAGCAGAACCAGGCACACATTCTGGTGTCACATAAGCCTGATTCACTAAGCAAATTCACTTATAACAGAAAGCTGCTATACTCACACCCGCCAACAGATCTTCAGCCTGCATAAGTTACCCTAGAAGTCTAATTTAATTTGTAAATCTTCTGCTTTTTCTCAGATGAATAAACATGTTCCCACACTCTTGTACACATACTCCATCCATTACACCCACTCTCACCTTTAAATTAAAACTTTCGCACACATGCTTCCGCCATGGCTATTCTGTGTCTCAATTAGCCAATTTGATTGCCCCTTACTAAAATATTCCAACCATGTCGGCAAATGGGAACTACCCAATGAGTATATAAAAATAATTGCCCTCTTGGTATGTGAGCCAATATATCTCTAAAAAGATGTTGGCACCATGTGGTTGACTCTTGCATATATAATTCTCTAAGTATGTCTGTGAATTGGGGACTGGGCATGCACACAGATATACTTACCCTGAGACTTGGCTTCCCCTCTCTTCTAAAATGTACAACAGCTCCCAATTTTGGGGAGTGAAAATATTATCTCTGAGGATGGCCCACCAGTTGAGTGGCAAATGTTAGCTTTATGCGCAGATCAAAACTCAGAGGCACCAGAATGAGTATATTTTGTTCATGGTTAAAAATAATGTATGTTTAAGAAGAGTAAAATGAGCCCAGTGTGCATGTTATCCCTAATGATTCAAACATGGTGCTTCAAATATTGAATACTGTTATCACAGACATATTTTTCATATAAAAATATCTGTCATTAAATTCCCAAAATGATCGTTAATTTTTGCAAAGCAGCCAGTAACTCTCCCTGGGGCTATTGTTCACTTCCCTTTTCACAGAAGGGTATTCCAAACAAAATCAATTGGAAATAATTTTATGGTAAGTGTATGATTTGATATTGTGCTTTCCCGAAGCAAGGCAAGTGTGACAATCTTATTATGTCTACAATATATACTTGAATTGATCATAAAAAGAGATTGCCATTTTTATGAGAGTAAATTTACAACATTAATATTTTTAAATATGTTCTTGCACTTATAGCATTTTTTGTCTTTTATCAGTTTCTCTTGTTAAGGATACACACCATGTGGTCTCGAAAAATGTGCTTTGTGCTTGGAAAGGGATTGTGCTTTACTCAGATTAAAATCAATTATTTGTTTTTTCTGTGCGCAGCAGTGCAATATTTCATGTTCCGGCCATTGATTGCTTGGTACCAGACTGACAATGAGAGAAAGTGAAAGTGTGCCAGACTGCAGAGAGAGTGAGATAACTCATAGAGCTCAGAGGGCACACCAGACAACATAACTCTCACCCGCAGAGTGGCAGTGGAAGAAAAAAAAGAGAGAGAAACAGAGAGAGAGAGAGAGAGGGAAAGAGAGAGAGAGAGAGAGCGAGCGAGAGAGAGAGAGAGAGAGAGAGAGAGAGAGAGAGATACACAGAAAGTGCAAAGAAACAGAGATAGAGCACAATATCTGTACATACAGCACGAACATTTGTTTTGGCATTAAATGCTGGAGAATATTTTCACCTCATCAACAGATGGTTGTGAGTCAGACCAGAAAAAAAGCTCCTCTCACAGATAGGATGGCTATTTCCTATGGCATGTTCTCTGCCATTTTACCAAAGGAAATCAAAGCTATAAGCATCTCAAAAGTATTCTTACTGGGGGGCACCGTGGAACGGCGAGCCAAGAAAGCAGGCATTTCCTGAGCTCCGGGCAGAGTGGGACCCGAACCACGCGACTCTCTGTTTGAATACTAACATCATGGGATCTGCAAGCACACCCATGACAACAAAGCCGTTGTGCATCCACTGTCCTGTTTGCAAGTCAGTATTCAATTATGAGTCCTGGATATTAGCGCATCAGCTGTTCCCCCATGGTGTGGCCTTTCTTTTACTCTGAGGCGCCAGAGCGAGAAGAAGGGGTGACGGATGCAAAGGAACCGGCTTGGAAATCAGAGAGAGGGCTAACAGCGTGGAGGCCTGAAGTCGATTGCAGGAGGAGTTGGGGCTGGGCTATGATCTGATGCAACCGTGGGCGAATGGAGGAGCAGAGTGTGGAGAGCGGCTGGTGGAAGGAAGCGGCACTGCTGAAGTCTGTTGCTGGGCAGGCCCCGGTCTGCTCATCGTTTGCTAGCAATACCACAGCAACAGAGACTGTGGTGATTTCTGGAGACCAAGGCAGTGAGGAGTGGAAACTTGCAGGAGACTCCTGCACGGATTCAAAGCGCAGCCCAGTTTTGCAGGTATATGGGCCTGGAGGACTTATCAGGCCACCACATTGAGAGCTTTGCTGCAGCCTGAAGAGTTCCACGACAGCTAAGACTCCGAAATCTACATGTGGAACTTTGGGCGGTAACCCATTAAGTAAGTGTGAGTACTGTGGCAACACCAAAGTGGACATAATATTTGGCGGTGCTCGAGTGAGACTTGTGTTTGGCAGAGATAACTAGCATATTTGGGGTGGCCAAACACCACAGGCATTTCTGCTGGAAGTTACCATAGGGCCAGCAGTATTACCCATTCTGTGAGCCTGGGGAACCCTATATATCAATGTTTCCATTTTCTCCATGAAGATAGCCAAGGGAGCCGGGGACAAAAAGGGGGGCACCATGGACCGTTACACTACATCAATGTAAAATAATCACTGGCTGCATGCACAAGATGCTCCCATCTACAGAGACTGCAGGGGTCTTGCATGCAGTAGACCCACCAAACCTGCACCACATACTTGAAATGATACAATAAGGATTTTAATCTATCAATACTAAGTTGGATGAAATCACAACTAATGTCTCCATCATAAGGGCTCAAATGCACAAATAAATACAGTGCATCATGGAGGCTGAATGGCAGACTGGCACCTTGGAAGACACGGTAGCATCACTACAGACAGCATTGTCTAATCTTACACATGACATGCGTTACATTAAATTGAAATGCGAAGATTTAGGGGCCGATTCATGGAACAAACGTGCGCCGAAAATCTTCGCGCAAGCGGAAAAAAACAGGCGCACGCGCACGCGTGCGATTCATGGAAGTCCCTGCGCGTGTTCACCGCGGGATGTGCGCCAAACCCGTGCATGGCGCACAATTCACTGCAACATCGCGAAAGGCGTGCGTGACGCGCACAGTGAAAGCGCACAACCTCAGCGCACACACCAGAAAGTGGGCGAGACATGGGGCGTAACGCGCGGATTGGGGAACAACACGCGAAAATAAGGGCGTAACTGGGGATGTACTGCAGGGAAGCAGACGGAACGCCCACACGCACTCGAACCACACGTATTCATGGAATCGAATAGGGCAAAGCCACGCACAGCCAAAGACACGCACAAGCTGAAACACGGCCGCCACACGAAGGCAGGCGGTAGAGTCCCAGCGCATCAAAAAAGTGGCGCGCGGGAAGTTAAATACGCGATTGAGCGGGGTACGTGGATTTCAGGGGTGCGTGAGAAATTCTACACGCGATTGGCCTGGGTACGTGTATTACAGGGGTGCGCGAGAAAATCTACACGCGATTGGCCTGGGTACGTGGATTTCAGGGGTGCGCGAGAAATGCTACACGCGATTGGCCTGGGTACGTGTATTACAGGGGTGCGCGAGAAAATCTACACGCGATTGGCCTGGGTACGTGTATTACAGGGGTGCGCGAGAAATGCTACACGCGATTGGCCTGGGTACGTGGATTTCAGGGGTGCGCGAGAAAATCTACACGCGATTGGCCTGGGTACGTGTATTACAGGGGTGCGCGAGAAATGCTACACACGATTGGCCTGGGTACGTGGATTTCAGGGGTGCGCGAGAAAATCTACACGCGATTGGCCTGGGTACGTGTGTTCCGGGGTGCCGTGAACTTTCACACGCGATTGGTTGAAATCCACGTGTGTTCTGTCATCACGTGCAAAGAGGGATACACCCTCGCACGACACGTCACAGACGCGCTCACGCGCTGAGGGCCTTTGGTCCAATGAAAATGCGTATCCGTGCAGACGCGCTTACGCGCTAAGGGCCTTTCCTCGAATTACACGCTGACGTGCAGATTTTTCACGTGCCAAATCACTCCGTATCAAGCTGGCCACGCAAATACACACGGAAGACCACGCTCCTGCCCAGAAGGCCGAATCACTGCCCCCCAGTGCCCCGAGCAGCCTCCCACGTGCCATCTGCTGCTGCCTGCCTGCCTGCCTGCTGCCACCGTGCCCTGCCATTTGGTGCCTGCACATCAGCCATCTGCAGGGGTCCAGTTGCTGTGTCCACCCCTGCTGGAACAGTAGACTCCCGACTGGGATACCATCGCTCCACAGCCCAGCCCCAGGACCCAGTTGCCCACCCACGCCTGCCTCGGGGGTCGCCATGTCGGGGCAAGCACCATCTGAGACCAGTGGCGACCCCCAGCCAGAGAGGCAGAGGGCCACCAGCTTCAGTGAGAAGGAAGTTGGTGTCCTGGTGGAGCATGTCCTGGGGCATTATGATGCCCTCTTCGGAAGACCACGCGCCAACAAGGAAGGACGGGAGAGGATCTGGGACGATGTAGTGGTTGCCATCAACGCGGAGGGGGTGGCAACCCGCGACATCAAGCGCATCAAGAAGCGCTGGGAGGACTTGAGGTCCAGGACCCTCAATAAGGCCCGGCGCCTCGCGGAGGGGGGCCGGGCACGCCTGAGTGACATCCAGATGAGGGTCCTGGAACGCGTAGACCCAGCGCTCCACGCCCAGATCCATTCGGAGGCAGACCCATCTGGAGTTGGCCGGTAAGTGGCCAAGCATTACTGTGTGAGACAGGGCATGTTGCAGTGTGCTGGTTGTCTGATACCTGCCTGTATGTGTGACATAGGCCATGTACGTATGTGTGTGTGCAGGGACATCATGGTCAGGCATGTGAGTACAGTGATGTGTGAACCACATGGTTGGTGCATGTGTTCTATTGCAACATGGGGGGCTCTGTGCGGAATGGACACATGGAAGCATGGCAGTCTCTGTTCCTGGACATGGGTGGGGGTGAGGGATGGATGCTGGTCCCATGTACACGTATGGTGTCCATGTGTGTGTGTCTGACCTGCGTGTCTGTGACTTGTAACTGCCATGGATGCATGACACATGTCTGTGACAATGTTCAGATTCACTGATGCAGCCTAGTCATCCCTGTATCCACTGCGTCTGTGGTGTACGAGGCCAGATGGATGGAACTACGGTGAGGTGTGTGCATGTGATGGCAAGACCCATGATGCATGTGATTTTAAAACCAACATTGCATGAATCATGAGTCCCTTGGTCATGTATGCCAATGTCCATGGCATGCGCCATGCCTGTTACTGTATGTGTTTTGCCTGCACTGACCCATGTGTTGTGGAGGGACATGATGGAAGTGATGTATGACAGTGCCACTCATCTGCTGTTGCTTCCTGTCTAGCGGACCATTGTACAGTACCCTGATGCTTGTGTTCTATGTCTCCCTCTACACAGTGGCAAGTGAAGAAGAGGGCGGAGAAGGCGCTGTGGAGCAGAGCGGCGGGGATGCCGCCACGGCTGCAGCGGAAGGGGTGGGTGAGCCCCCACAGGGGCTTGCACCGGCGGAAGACGGCGTGGAGACATCCAGGTTGGTGGTTTCCACAGAGGGGGAGGAGGCCGCTACTGAGCCACACATGGGGCCTGTTGGGGGCATCCCCGCTGGTGCAAGTGGTGCAGTCCAGGGCCAGGGGCAGGAGGCAGCACAGGTCGCCGTGGAGGTGCCTGTGCATGTCACTGTCCCTGACACTGTGACTGCACCACCATGCACCAGCAGGGATGCCCCATCCCAGGCCCGTCCGCAGGTAGGGGAGATGTCCATGTCATCTGACACTCCTCTACCTGCGGACGGGGGGACCCCAGGCTGTGTGGAGAGGGTCCTGATTGGTGTCGCGTTGCACACGGCTGGCATTCGTGATGAGGTGCATGCTTCCCGGGAGGAGCATGCACATCATCACGAAGAGCACCGTGCGTACGTGAACCATTTGGGAGCCGCCATGGTCGGGGGTTTCCTACATGTGTGTGGCCTTCTGGCGACCCTCTCCTCCTCTGTGGAGGCTATGCGCCAGTCGTGCTCCATGCCGTCTTCCGGCCCAGATGCCACCAGGGCCCCCTGTGGACCTGCCCCGACCAACGCAGCCAGCTCGGTGGGGACCCCATCCCTGCCACAGTCGGGAGTCGAAGGTCCAGCGGGGGTGGACACACCAGCAACTGTCCCCCTGCAGATGGAGGATGTGCCGGCATCATCTGGCAGGGCACGTGCACGACGGCATCGGTGGATTCCATCAGCCTGGATGCCGTCGTGCTGGCAGAGGCAGTGGCGTCGGAGGCAGCAGCAGGCTCGACGTGGGAGGCATCATGGCTCGGGGCCATCAAGATCAGAGGGGCAGGCATCGGCCGGAGGGCAGGAGAACCCTGGGATGGCAGTGTCTTCCGTGTGGGAGCAGTTGGTCCAGCGGATAGGTGCGGAGCGGCAGCGGGCGGAAGAGGAGCGGCTCAACATGGTCAGGGCGGAGTTCTCCATGCGTCGGGCGTTGAGGCGGGCTGAGTGCCTCGAGGAAGCTCGCTGGGAGTTTGAGGTGGACACGGGGTTGTCCCTGCGAGACCTCGGGGCCAGGACAGAGTCCCGCCTCCGGGACATCGACATGGAGTTCGATGATGCCCTGGCCGGCAACATCACAGAGTGAGCCGCAGGACTTGCCCGCTGCCATTGTATATAGTTCTTTAGTTAGTTAGTGTTAGGTTTCCTTTATTTTTTAAGTTTTTTTTGGACCGCTCGGACAATGGCCACTTTTCTGTATATATATTTTTTATTAGTTAGTAGTAGTAGGTTTCATTTATGGTGTTGGGCTCATGGACCCTGGGATATTCTTGTACATAGTTTGATGTTTGGAAAACATTTGTTGGATTTATATTTGTGTTCACCATGAGGCAATGGTTTTTCCTTATTTTTTCCCCCCATTATTTTGCTTTGGACTACATTAGTTTTTGGATTCCTTTGTTTTTTGATTTTTTCTATTAGTTCTCGGACATGGACCATTTGTTTTGTCATCCCCATTGTTGTGTGTTTTATTTCTTTACTTCATTTTCATCTTTAATACATATATTTATTACTTACATTTGTGGTATTTTCTCATTGGTTTCATGCATGTCATGATATGGGCTTTGACATTCACTTGCACCCATTGTGTATGTGTGTGTGACGGACATGTGTTCATTTACATACTTGCCATTGGGGTTGTATCATGTAATTGCATCTACTATGTGGGTGGATGCAATCCTTGGCTGGGTGTTTGTGCTGGGTATGCTGCCCATTACTGCCATGATTGCGTTTCGTCAGGACCTGGGGGCAGGGGGACATGAGTGGGGGCCTGAAGGGGGGTGGGGGTGCAAGGGGACATGGGTGGGGGCCTGCTGGCAGGTGCCCCACAGTGCTGGGGGGTGGGGGTGTAGGGGGACATGAGTGGGGGCCTGCTGGGGGGTGGGGGTGCAAGGGGACATGGTTGGGGGCCTGCTGGCAGGTGCCCCTGCTGACTGGGTGGTGGGGGTGGTGGGAGACATGGGTGGGGGCCTTGTGGAGGCTGCCCCTGGTGACTGGAGGGGTGGGGGTGCAAGGGGACATGGTTGGGGGCCTGCTGGCAGGTGCCCCACGGTGCTGGGGGGTGGGGGTGCAAGGGGACATGTGGCTTGGCTGGGGGGCATGCCCATGGTGGATGGGCTGCCTGCGGGACATGACCAGGGGTGCAGGGTAGTCCCCTGTGGTGTGGGCTGCCTGCAGAGGTCGTGGAGGGGGTAGAAGGGAGACCTGGGAGGACCCACACTGGCAATTCACCTCTTCAACTTCCAGCACACCCACGTAATACACTGCCCCACTCACACAGGCCCAATCGCGTGTAGGATTTCTCACGCACCCCTGAAATCCACGTACCCAGGCCAATCGTGTGTAGATTTTCTCGCGCACCCCTGAAATCCACGTACCCAGGCCAATCGCGTGTAGATTTTCTCGCGCACCCCTGAAATCCACGTACCCAGGCCAATCGCGTGTAGAATTTCTCGCGCACCCCTGAAATCCACGTACCCAGCCCAATCGCGTGTAGAATTTCTCGCGCACCCCTGAAATCCACGTACCCAGCCCAATCGCGTGTAGATTTTCTCGCGCACCCCTGAAATCCACGTACCCAGGCCAATCGTGTGTAGATTTTCTCGCGCACCCCTGAAATCCACGTACCCAGGCCAATCGCGTGTAGATTTTCTCGCGCACCCCTGAAATCCACGTACCCAGGCCAATCGCGTGTAGAATTTCTCGCGCACCCCTGAAATCCACGTACCCAGGCCAATCGCGTGTAGAATTTCTCGCGCACCCCTGAAATCCACGTACCCAGCCCAATCGCGTGTAGATTTTCTCGCGCACCCCTGAAATCCACGTACCCAGGCCAATCGCGTGTAGAATTTCTCGCGCACCCTGAAATCCACGTACCCAGCCCAATCGCGTGTAGATTTTCTCGCGCACCCCTGTAATACACGTACCCAGGCCAATCGCGTGTAGAATTTCTCGCGCACCCCTGAAATCCACGTACCCAGGCCAATCGCGTGTAGATTTTCTCGCGCACCCCTGTAATACACGTACCCAGGCCAATCGCGTGTAGATTTTCTCGCGCACCCCTGAAATCCACGTACCCAGGCCAATCGCGTGTAGATTTTCTCGCGCACCCCTGAAATCCACGTACCCAGGCCAATCGCGTGTAGATTTTCTCGCGCACCCCTGTAATACACGTACCCAGGCCTATCGCGTGTGGGGACACCCGCACACCCCTGAAATACACGCTCCCCGCTCTGCGTTTGCTGCTGCCCTTTGCGCTGGATTGGGGATTTTGATGGCTTTTCCCTGCGCGAGGGGCGTTCTTGGGGGCGTAACTGACGCTGCTGCAGGGTCGCTGTGCCACTCTGCGCCACGGCTGGTTGTGGATGTTGGAATCCATGAATACGCTGTGCGCCTGAATGTGTTTCGGCGCACGCGGCTGGCGCAGACTACCGCACGCGCACACTGTGCGCCAGCCGCGTGCGCCACTTGTGCGCCGAATTCTATGAATTGGCCCCGTAGAGTCTAGGTCCAAGAGGAATAATGTGCACATTATTGGAGTTCCAGAGGACACTCTCAAGGACAATGTGGAGAGGGCAGTGGAGGATCTGCTACGTGATCTACTCAGAGACCCTGGGTGGTCACCACATTTCATAGTTGAGCGTGCACACAGGGCACTAATAGCTAAGCCTAAACCCAGTGACTAACCCCGCCCCATCATAGCGTGGATATTGAACTACTGGGATAGAGACCTGTTCCTGTGTCCTGCGAGGGACAAGAAAGAGTTAAAAATGGGCTTGAATATCACACACATACATCCAGACTACACAGTTGCGGTTCAACAAGAACGCTGCACTTTCTTGGGAGTGAAGAAATGGCTGCGAGAAAGAAACAGTATGCCATGATGTTTCCTGCGTGCCTCAAGATCAAATTTAACAATAAATCCTATTTCTTTCCAATCCCTGATGAAGCAGTAGCATATAGCCGGTCAAGTGGCACAGCGAGTAGAGCGCCCGCTTTGACACCCGTGCAGAGCCTGTTAACGCAGGTTCGAATCCCGGCGGGGCCAAACTCAGCCTTTCATCCTTCCGAGGTCGATAAATGAGCACCACACACCGTGGG
Source organism: Ambystoma mexicanum (assembly GCF_040938575.1). NCBI lineage: Eukaryota > Metazoa > Chordata > Amphibia > Caudata > Ambystomatidae > Ambystoma > Ambystoma mexicanum. The sequence continues at coordinate 284,695,923 of NC_090932.1, read as the reverse complement.
TAATAATAAGCAGCGCTCAGATACCTGAGGGTTTGTAGCGCTATATAAAAGCCTAATTATTATTATTATTATTATTATTATTTATTGAATCACAGATTCCGCTTTCTGCCGTGCGGGGAGAGGCTCCTACCTGAAAACGAAGAAAGGTGCAAAGTGTAACAACGATATCCTTCTGTAGTAAAATTACTAAGAACTGGGAGTAAATGGTAACAACGAAGTTCGGAGAGTACGATTATAACAGCTTCAACGGCTATTGCGGTAAGAAAAGCCCAGCTGGATTAGCATTATCTATAAGCTGATTGTCTAGCTGTCCAAACCAGTAAATCCTATATCACTAGGATTCAAATTCCCATCCTCACCTACACGAGGTCCTCTAGCCCCAGACTCGCTTCACTGTGATACGAGACTGGAGTCTGACCACTACGGCAGGCGCCCTCTTTGCTCCCCACCGCTCAATCCTCTGATGTACATTTGCACCTGGCATTGAATATCCTTTACCCCGCGTGAACACAATCAACTTTGTACAGGCAGCCCGCTCACCAGTAAGCAAATAACAACCTCAACCAACGCCACCCCTCAGTGAAGTGCACATGCGCGAGCCCATGCTAATGTGTAACAGCTGAATGCTAACACTTTTGTCCACACACTCATGGCGCACCTAATTGCTCATATGAATTAGCTTTGCCTCTTATAAAATGCTCAATGCTAACTGATTTGCACGGACATGATTTGACTGTCATTGCCACAGTCTTGATTTTCTTGTATCCCAATACTGCTAATGGATAACTATCCAGGTTCAAATATCCTCACAGTACCTGCTTGTGTGCTCATAATCTCCCAATGCAGCATTTTGCTTCTTGTGTGCCTTCATGCTCCAATAACTTCGCAATGTTGAACTTTTGATTTTTGATGTGCCTTTTCGTAACTGACTCATGCCTTGTTAAATGTCGGGCGGACAAAGTTGAAATATTTTGATTCGATTCACCCTGGCACTCCTTGCTTGCGTTCCCATAACCTTGCAATGTTGCTCTTTCATTTAACGGCCATCTCTTAATTGAGACTTGCCTAGGAACACTTCTGACACTATTGTGAACTGACATTGATTTGAACGGCTCTGCAATTCCTTACTAGTGCTCCTGCTTCACATCTCTGTGCCCTTAGGACTGCCCTGCCAACCCACAGCTCCTACTACACACGTCCCAGTGCCCCTACACCGACTCCCTACCTAATAGCATCAAGGTGTTACACATTGCTCTGCCTACCACTACTCCACACGGTAGAACACTGTGAGCGCCTGCTGCTTGCCCCTTGATAACTACCCTCAGAGGAAGCCTGTTCCATTAGAATCCTCTGCAGCTCACCTACAGCTGGTCCTGATGCACTAGAGTTGACAGTTTGCTGACCCTCACTACAAGGCTAACCTGCTCCTATAGTTACCTATAGTTACCCAACTACCCCTGACCATATAGGCTAGTAAATGGCACATCACCACTAAGCCTACTTATCCTACCAAATACCATGTCCTCTGCTTTAATCATATACCTGACTTACATTAGTCACATTATGACCCTCGCTACAATCAGTCCATCCCAATCTATAACCACTCCCATCACACCTGAGGCCTACCCTATCCAGCCTACCCATCTCCCTTTGGCGGTGCTCAACCACAACCTCACGACTCCCCAGGTGATCCACAACCTCCCGATGCATTATGACAAGCACAACCTGGGAGCCAGGGCAACCATTCTTCATCTCCACCCCACCAACAGTTGCCCATGCCCACTGCTATGCAGAAAAGCCAATGTTGCCACCAGAACCAAGTCAACTAGAGACACAACAGACACCACTTCCCCACCACCCTCAGAAGAAATTCTCTCCTTACACTCGGCACAGCATGAACTAAATCTCACCCACCCACCCTCACCAGCACACCCAACCATACAATTTGTGGAGCTCGAATCAACGCCAGATCACTCCCAGCCCATACACTAGACATTGCAGACATCATCACATCACACAGTCTAGACTTCCTAACCATAACAGAATCTTGGCTTTATGCTGCAGCAGGCCCTGCCTTCTCACTGGCGATCACAGACAGCTACTCCATATGTAGGAGGGACAGACCTAATTCCAAAGGTGGAGGAGTGGCCATCATAGCAAAAACATCCCTGAACATGAGAGAGGTGTCCGCAACCCCCCTTACTTCCTGTGAACCTCTATCAGTAAAAATGTCACTATCAGCAACAGCCACATTAAACATCCACCTCATCTACAGACCCCTTGGCCCTGTACTCACATTAGAGAATGAGGTCACAGAAATCATCTCCTCCAATGCCAAACCCAAATCACAAACCATCATTCTGGGTGATTTTAACCTAGGCCTGAACGACCCCCTTCACAACAATGCTGGCTAATACCTTTTCAGCACTCGCATTCACACACAGGATGCAGAATCCCACACTTGTGAAAGGTTGTGTACTAGACTGACTCACACGCAGACATCAACTGCAATTCCACCATCACATCTAATTCTCCCTGTCCGTGGTCTTACCACAACCTTATCACATTCAATGTCGGTACTAAAATCAAACAAAGCAACCTCCCTATACGAGCCCCAGAGGCACCTTCTCAAAATAAAAGTAATACCACGGCCAACGACCTGCTCCCGCTATTGCAACCTGTCCTAGCAACACCACCCGCTGACAGTGCCGACCCCACCATAATTACCAAACTTTACAATCACACAATAAAGGGTGCCATAAAAAAAATAGCCCTGTTAGCGCTACGTAAAGCCAAACAACCTGCCCACCTCAATGGCTGGTTCACCCCTTGCTAAAAACGCTAAGAAAGACTAAAAGAAAGGCTGAATCACTTTGGAAAAAATCGCCTTCAATAACTAACAAAAATGCTTTTGACAATGCCTCCAGGGAATACACACAACAAGTACTCCTTACTAAAAGCAAACTGCACAACGATAGAATCTCTAAAGCAAGCTCTACCACAAAGGAATTGTTTTTAATCCTCAGAGAGCTAGAAATCCCTACAGTGGAAAGTTGCAACAAAGATGCAAGTTGGTGTGAGAACATACAAAACGCTCTGCAAAACAAAATCAATCGACTACAATCTATTATCAAAGATTAAAAGAACAATATAGCCAAACTTTGCAAACCTCCAACTCTCCCTGAGAATGCCACTATCCTCAAGAAAATACCACAATTTGAATTTACGGAGGTCACTCACTCAGAAGTCCTCCAAATCAAGGTGCCAAGGTGACCCCTGTCCACCTACTGTCATTAAAGAATGCGCACCCCCAACTCATCCCCTTCATTACCAATCGTATTATTGCCTCTTTCAAAAACAACTGTGTCCCCATGGACTTAAAAAACACTTGGGTACTACCCCTACTAAAAAAAACAACCTTGACCCCAACATTCCCACAAATTAACGCCTGTTAATAACTGTTCCGTTTCTTTTGAAAATTCTCAAAGGAGTAGTCAATAACATCTTGGGGCTACGACAGTCTGGATTCCGCCCAAGACATGGGATGGAAACAGCACTCCTGGATTAAAAATCCAAATGGACGACTTTAGGGAAAAAGGGAACCTAGCTTTGCTTCTTCTCCTGGACTGCTCAACTGCATTCGATCTGGTGAACCACAACATCCTGTGTAAACACCTGGCCTCAGCAGCACATTTCTCCACAAATGCCACAAAATGGATTAAATCTTTCCTTAGTAACAGAACAGTGAAAGTCTTCTCCACTAAAGCGGAAGCACCACCCACCATAGTCGCATGTGGAGTACCCCAAAAAGCCTCTATGTGATCGTTTGGACGACCTGGGTGTCAGCTACATGAATTACACAGATGACACCCAGATCCTTGTCCCAATATCCGGGGACCAGGATGCCGACACAGCCACCCTCAATGCCATTTACCTCACCATCCAAGTTTGGATGGAGCAACACGGTCTATGTTTAAATGATGACAAGTCTGAGTAGCTCGTCATAATACTAAATGCTGCCTTCAATTCCATCAACATTGATGGCAACACCATTAAAGTAACAAACAAGGTAAAAACACTAGGTTTATACTTAGACTCCTCACTCACCCTCAATAAATAAGTCAATGCCACAGCCTCAACCACTACCTACACCTGCAAACTCATCAGCGCCTGCAGACAATTCCTCACACTAGACAGCTGTATAACTCTGGACAGAGCATTAGCCCTGACCCGTCTCGACTATTGTAATACCTTATATGCTAGCACTAAGATCCAGAATATCCAGAAGCTACAGGTCCTTCAAAACAACAACCTCAGAGCTGCACTGAACATCCCAAGAACAGCTCACATATCAACAATAAGACATCAACAACACTGGCTACCGATACATGAACACATTATGTTAAAATCACTCTCTTTAACCCACAAATGTCATCACCGCATGGCCGACGTATAGCTATCTGACAAAGTCACCATGACACAGCGTGCTAGACCGACCAGAGCAACCAACCAGCACTGTCTTGCTATTCCCAGTTTCAAGCTCCAAAATGCAGGTGGTAGCAGCTTCCCTACGATTGCTAGCAAAACTATGGAACTCATTGCGGCTCCCACTCAGGGCACAAGAATCCTTCTGGATTTTCCGAAAACAGCTCAAAACACACCTCTTCACTCTAAGCCTGGGTAACTAATGTACACACTCCACCTCCACAGACCACACAGCATACAGTTAAATACTGTAATTGTAATTATTATGTGTATTATTTCTTATCTCTAATGCTAATAACATGCATTATGTCTGTCCTGTATTTATTTATCTGTGTAAGAACTGCAACTGTAACATATGTATTCTGTAAAACAGCGCCCAGATGCCTCTGGGCTCGGCTCGCTATAAAAGCTGCAAAATAAACAAATACATAAATATGTTATTAGGCTTATGTACTCAGGGGAACCACTCAGCACGGTAACAGCAGCACCCCATGCAGCTACTAATTGGTGTCCATTTGTTTGGGAATGTGTTCCTATTATTAAAACAGCACTGGATAGAGGTGTATGTGAGGTTTACAGGAAGCACGTGCACCTGGGCATGCTCTACTGACCTACAACTGTACGCATGGCAAATGCAGGTAGGTTGAATACGGATATTGTTTTGATATCATGGAATGTCCGTGGGCTGGGGAATCATGTAAAAGCACGTACGATTATAGCTTATGTTAATAGAAAAGGGGCCTAAATTGTATTCCTGTTATTTGGGGGGCGATGTGAACACTATATTGTGTACGAAAACGGATCGTACTTCCGATGTGCCCAGGGAAGTTACTAAAGCTGCCGGAGTATGCCTGCTGACATGTTGGATTCAGGGTTGTTGGATGTGTGGGGAGTGTGGCACACTAATGAGAGGGGTTATACATATTACTCATCGGTGCACGACATGCACTCATGAATTGACGTTTGGTTGGTATCTGAAACATTAATGACAGATGTAACACACTGCCAGATTCTCCCCTGCACACTTTCTGATCACTCCACCGTATTATCATCACTACACTTGAGGCATAAGGACTGGATACAGTGCAAATGAAGCTTTAGACCAGCAGCGTTGAAAGACCCGTGTTTACTACTAATGTGCGGGAACAAATAGCACTATATTTTGAGACCCATGAGGGATCTATTGAATCTACAGCTATGCTGTGGCAAGCATTTAAGGCCTATATAAGGGGAGATATTTTGTCGACAGAATTTGGAATTCTAAAAACTATTAGGGTGGACCTGATACCATACAAACCTATTTTCTCAGAACTCCAAGAAAAATGTACAATTAACCCCACTTCCCAGCTAGGGCACAATACATAAATTGGCCAGGATGTTTTCAGGGAGGCTGCGGACAGGGAATTGAAATATGTGAATCAACCAATGGTGGCAAGACGATATGGAGAAGCAGATAGGCCAGGTACAGTACTAGCCCGCGCCGCTAAAAAGGAGAGGGAGATAACACACATTCCATATATATTTGAATTAAATGTTTCGGAAGAGTGCCTTGCGCTCAAAGTCCAATTATCATTCAATTAATACATGATCAGTTCGTGATGAGTTATGTTTTATTCTTCCATGATTGAGAAAGCAACCAAAAACAGCCGACACGTGTTTCGACCCCTGGTCGTTGTCAAGGCTGTGCAAATACATAGTAAACATATAATATGTGTTTTCACAAAATAAACAGTCCCATTAGGCATGTAAGAATCATAACCAATGTCCAACATAGTCAAAATTGTGACAAGAGCATTGAGCAAAGAAACAATAATTGACCATACCGTGTTGAAGTCACACGTCAGGCCAGGGTTGGAGAGATGGCATAAATTGTAAGTTGACATTAAAGAAAAATGAAAAAAAAGAACAGAAAAATGGTATAATCCCATTAATTCAGTATTTGAGAGTACTGTAAACTGTGACTTGTGAAGGGTAGTCTTTACAATGTGAAGTTTTAGTCCTATTACTAAAAAACACCCGGTGCAAACAGTGCTCAAATATCCCCCTCAGGGGCTCTGAGTGAAAAGGGTCCCTCTTCCTATATCTTGCATGAGACCATGAGTGAACATGCACACCAGTAAGCCATACGTAGTGCTACAATTTGTATTGAATAGGTGTTACTTGGATTAACCTCACATGGTGTAGTGATATGGTTGGACAAGTCCCTTCCAGCTCATCCTAGATTGATTCCATGGGTGTCCAATTGTGGGGAATGAACTGGAGTCTTCCAGAAAAGATATGTCATTAAGTATTTCAGCAACCTATCGGTAAATCCAAAGCCATTCAGGTGCTGGAAATGAATAGTGATTTAGATACCATGTCTATATAAATAAAAGGAGTAATGCAAATTATCCAGTTTAAGTTCACTGTCTTGTTGATTTGATACATCTATACAAGCTAAACGTCCTTAGCTTGAACAGTGATATGCCCTAAATATCTGGCTCGCTGTTTCTTGAAGAATGAGGCATCAAACTAAACACACCATTTCTGGTCACTGCTATGATGTGATCCCTAAGAATAAATGTAAGTAAATCGGAGATGTTCTTGAATATTGACAATTATGTCTACTTGATATATCTACTTACAAAGTAAAATTGAGATATATTAAGTGTCCTATAATAATATAAATATGTAATATCTACATTCTGATAGCCCTAATTATGCGGGACCCAATGAATATAGCAGGGCAGGTATCCCCAAATTAAGTAAAACACAAATATGGGTCAGTTCAAATCATTGTTTACCTTAATAATGGTTTAAAATGCCTATAGCAATCTTCATGTGGTACCTTTTGGTTTTGATGCGAAGTTGCTTTTGCAAAACTTGCAGACTAATCAAGATGGCCCCCGAAAACGTCATGACCTCACGCGTAACTTGACACGTGATGTCATTGTAAACATACAGAAACTCGCTGCGGCATTTCCGGCAACAATCGAACGATCGCACATGCCGGTAGAATCCTCTTGAGGTCATTTTTCACCTAGGACATCCAAAAATGAATGTCTGAAATAAAGTTTTTTGATCTTTCAAAAGGCAATGGTTATTAAGAATCGAAAATTAGAATGGGCCTTCATATATTGATCAAATACATTTTAATAAAGGTTATCAATGTGTGGGAGTCTGAAAGATACGTATGAGGCAAACGTTACCCAATTGACAAAATAATTGGTTAAATTAGGATCTAAAAATATACTACTAGTACATAAAGGCCTAATGAGGGGCATGCAATTGCCCAATGTGCAGAATAACTGATTTCGATGCTACCAAAAAGGTATATGGCATGACTTCGCCAAATGAACAAAATAATTAGTCATATGTGGATATAAAAATATATTACTGGTGCATAGTGTCATGGCCATAGCTCCTGGCCTTGGTACTCGGGGTCTTTGGGCCTTGCCACACTGTTCCTGCAAGGCCCCAAGGGCCCAATCATGCCCCTCTCGGCTTTCCTGGAGCCAGTCCTGGCGCCTTTGGCGCCAGGCTCATATGGCAGATGGAGTTCCCATTGGGGAATGGACCAACATGGCTGCCCCCACAAGGTTCAGTTCAGAACTGAACCATGCAGTCTAGCATCTAGGGCGTGGTCTGCCCTGGAGGCACCTGGGATACCTGTAGGCTATTTAAGCCACGCCCGAGCTGAAGCACACGCTTCGCGTTGCTCTGCACTCGCAGCGTGGCGTTCACCGTGACCTGTTTGCAGCATTCCAGGCCTGCATCTACAAGGAGAGAAGAGGAACACCATTAGTCCTCCTTACCTGTTCAGCAATCCAGCTCCTCGATCGCTCCATTGTCTTCTCTGGAGCCCCTCCTCGTCTGCAAGCAACATCCTACGGAGAAGAGAGAAGAGGACAATTTTACTAAGCGTTCGTCTTCCATCTTCCACTCTACGTCCCACTTCCATCCGATCGCACTTCTTCCAAGAACTTCTCTGCGACCTGCAAGGGTAGAACAATACCGGTTAGCCCAATTACAAAACCGCTCATAGCGCCGGGCTCCGCGCATTCACTCACCATCTCGAGCACCGCCCTCTCCATCAGCTCAACGCCTTTATCATCCCTTCTGCACCTACGAGAGAAGGAGGAGATTAACAGGGCAACTACTATTACGGACACACACTCTTTAAGAACTATAGACTTACCTCAAGAGCGGAGTCGCAGCAGGACTGGACTCCATGGCCCATGCCAGTGAAGTAACTTGGCAGTAAGGTGCCCAGCCACGATGCGCCCCTGCACAGAACAGCAGGACGGAGAGTGAACCTTATCGAAACACAAGGTGAGGAAGACTCTAAGGGGATCGCTGGGGGGGCACTTGGGAGGTGGGCCCAGAGAGAAGGAGATTGTGGCTAAAACAGAACTCCTGTCTTCCAGAATAAATCCTCTGCAGAAAGAGTACCCAGGGGAGGTGAATCCAAGTCAGAAGCAATCCAGCCAAGTCGGGTGGCGTCCCTTTGGATACAAGGTGAGCGTTACACATAGATGCCTGAAAGAATGGCATGCAATTGCCCAATGTATAGAGTAACTAATTTTGAAGCGAATCATATTAGGCGCACTCAATAATAAGTAGAGCAGAAAGTACAGGAGTTCTCTGGTATATGTTTATCAACCTGTTACTTGGATCTAGATGGCTGTACAGGTGCAATAAGTTAAGGATAATTCTTTCAATATAGACAATTACAAATAGTGATGTTTGGTTGTCCCTTGTATGTCTAGTACAATGGAGGATCAGGCTCCTTCCAGCTTCATGAGACCTGTTAAATAAGTCACCACCCTCTAAGGGCATAATTTGACTCCTTAAAGTCACATCACGTAATGAATCATTAGGTTACTGGTGGGTCATGGCATCATGTCCTCATGCTCTGATATTATAGTTCACAATGGGTTGTTGAGTCCACACTGAATAGTTATCCTAATTCATAAAAACACATGCATCGCATGATCACAATTTAAACCCGTTTGGGTACATCTGAAAAACCAAATAAGTTTGCGTTCCTGCTGTCTGAGTTTGAGCATGACATTGCCGTCTCTTTTCCCTAACTTAGCCCTTATTAAGCCAATAAAGTGAATATCATCACTGTCGTTAATTTGATGTTGTTCCCGGCAATGTATAGCCAAAGGCGATTTGGGATCGTTATTTCTCAAACTTGCCATGTGTTCCCTAATACGGATTCTCAGTTGTCTAATAGTACTTCCAATGTAAAGTTTACCACAAACACATATAATGGCATATACCACATTACAGGTTTAACAATTGATGAACTAATTGATCCAAATTACAGTCCCATTCATATCTGTGAAGGATTGGCAGTTAGCATGAGCATATTTACAATAGTTTCAATTGCCATACTTATAGAAGCCAGCAGTCTTTTTTAACCAGTTACCATCAGTATTAACATCTTGAGACCTCAAAAAAGATGGGCTGAGCTTTTGTTTAATTGTTTGCGCTCGTGTGTAAGTAAACTTCTGTGTTTCAGCTAGGTATGGTAACAAATCATTATCCAATCTTAAAATATGCCAATGTTTCCGTACTAAACGATAAAGGGTTGGAGCATCCATGGAAAATTTAGTGATTATAGCAATGTGCATTGAATCTTTTTCGGTATGAGGTTGATCTCCTAGTAGATCTGACTGTTTGTGTGCCATATATTTGCTCTTCGGTTTATAAATACATTCCCTATTGTATCCTCAACTCAAAAATCTTTGAGTAAGAATTTTGTATTCTTCCTCAAAGTCAGTGTCCTTGCTACAATTTTTTCTTGCCCTGTAGATTTCCCCTGAGGGAATATTGTTAATGATGGAACATAGATGACTGCTTTGTGCTAGAAGTACAGAATCCATCTCTGTTGCTTTGCGAAAGGTTTGAGTTTGGAGCCTGCCTTGGTCAACAAAAATACGCAAGTCCAAAAAATCAATTGTTTTGGCATTAGCAGAGCCCACAAGATTGATACCAAAATCATTGTTACTGATGTTTTGTACAAAGTCAGCAAATGAGGCAATATCCCCTTTCCATAAATTAGTTTATCATCTATAAAACGTTTCCATGAAATCAAGTTTGTACTGAACGTTTCGTGTTTATATATATCTGTCTCCTCAAATTGAGCCATTAAAAGATTGGCTAGGGGTGGGGCAAATTTCGCACCCATAGCAACCCCTTTCGCTTGAGCATAGTATTGGTCATTAAAAATGACCACATTGTTATCCAGTGTAAATTTTAGAAAGCTTTTCAGCATATTAACATGTTCTAGATAGGATGCTGATAGGTCCTTGAAAATGTAATCAATGTTTTGTATGGCTAATTTATGATCTATGCTAATATATAAAGCTGTACATCCAACGTGGCTAGCAGATGGTCTGATTTCCAATCTAAAGACTTAATGAACTCTAATACATGAGTGCTGTCTCTGACATATGACTGCATAGGAATAACATAAGGTTTCAAAACTTCATCCAGATACTGTGATAAACGCTCTGTGGCCCACCCAATACCACTCATTATGGGCCTAACATTCCATATATAATAGACATAGACGGCCACCTAGTGCATACAGATGACGAAATTAATGCAGTGTTTCACCGTCTCTATATTTTATTTATTTTATTTTTACATTTGTATAGCCACAAACAGCCTGTGGGCATTGAGGCACTGTTGCTTGCAAGGGGCTTAGTTACAGAGTGGGTACAGCTGGGACATGTATTTACAAGTTTATACATTGATACATTGGTGTGCAGATTTGTTATCAGGGTCAAGTAACTTGGTAGGAGTAACAAAATACAACAATGCATTAGAGGTTAGTCAGGCTGGACTGATGATGATTGTTCCACATTAAGTAAAGAGAACCAGTTGCATAGCCTTGACGAAAGCCATGAGGGATACCTCGCCTCAGAGGGTAGGAGGTAGGGCATTCCAGTGTGAAGGTCCAAGGTAGGGGAAGCTAGAGCCACCTGCTCCAGGTCTTTTTACCAAGGGCATACAAAGCATGTTGGCATAGGGTGACCTGGTTGGTCTTGTGGAGGTGGCAGGGTGGATCCTTTGTGATAGGTAGTCATGTGTGGTAAGATGGATGCACTCGTGGGTCAGGGTCAATGCTTTGAATACGATCCTTTCCTTTATAGGGAGCCAGTGAGATGATTTCCTGGCCTCATTGATGTGTTCTCTTTTGGAGATGCCTTGAGCTACGCGCAGTGCGTTGTTCTGGATGACTTGAAGTCTTTCCAGGTTTTTATTGGAAGTCCCTAGGATGAGTATGTTGCAACATTGACGCAAACGTTTTTGCCAAAGCGTACTACTAGTAATACTATTAGTAGCAATAGGGAAAGCATTTGTGTTATTTTTTAGGAGTTGTGGACTTTGAACTGCTGGAATAATAGTATGTTTACTATTGGGTGATGCATGTTTTGTTTTATGTGGTTTAACAGCACCTTCAATTATAAAAGCAGGGCTAGAACTAGTAATAAGCATTGTAGGTTGTGTTTGTATTTCATAATACGTTTTTACTATAGAAATACATTCAAATTGAGACTGTTTTTCATTCATTTCAATTCATTGACTGTAGCTGTATCGCATGGTGAATGTAATTCATGAGGTTTGGTACGGGTAGCCTCAGTGGTAACATTGGGAGTATTGAAAAGCACATTACTATTTTCAATTATTTGTTTTAAATGCTTTAAAGGACTTGTGGATATAGATGGTAAGAATTTGACCAGTGTAATAAATATTGTTGTTTCTGCTGTAAATTGTTCTTTTAAAAATATATCTTTCAGTACTTCTTCTGTGACATTATAATTGTAATGTCATCAGTGGGAATGTTTATTTCAACGTCTTGCTAGCTAGTGATATGAGTGCTTTTATGTTCCTTTTCCTTGTTCCTTATTGGAGGAATGTTTGTGGTGTTTTTCTTTATGTTTTCCTTTTTCTTTTACTGATTTCTTTTCGTGCTTGTGTTTTCCAGCTGAAAGTAAATAACAATTGACAATTTGTTTATGAAAAGACAATGGCCCTCATTACGACCCTGGCGGAAAGTGACTGACCGGACCGCCACAGCGCAAATAGCGTTTCCGCCATTGTACGAAGGAGCAAAGTGCGGCCCATTCCGACCCATCGGGCACGAGCACCACGGCATGGCGGAAGTGCAAAGTCCGCGATGGCGGAAAAGACCCCAAAACGGCCCACACCGCCGCCGTACGGCGCCCTAGGTGCAATACCGCCACCCATCACAGCGGACACCGCAGTGTGCGCCTACCGGAAAGTACGGTGACCGGAAATATACGGAAACGGAAGTTAAAACATGGGCCCGGAACGGGAAACATCCCGCGTACACCTATAAAACCACTAAAACCACACAACCACTAAAAACACTACCCTGAGACACACCCCAACCCGTCATCCACCCTAGCGAAACCAAGAAAAATGGGAAAAGTCGCGAAGAAAGCGTGCGACCGCAAGCGGCAGGTCCACTTCTCCCGTGAGGAACTCACCGTGCTAACAGAGACCCTCCAGGAGAATGCTGCCGTCGTCTTCTGCACACAAATGACCAGGACGGCACTTGCAAACAAGAAGGCCATATGGGCTCTGGTGGCACAGCGGGTAAGTGCGGTGGGGACCGCACCCCGCACCCCACAGCAATGCCGAAAGCGATGGGACGACCTGCGGATACGCGTCCGCAGCATACTCTCTGCCAACCGCAACATTGCCACAGCCACCGGGGGAGGTCCTGAATCACCCATCAAGTTGACCCCCTGGGAAGAAATCTGTGCCTCCACCATCGGAATGGAGAGCATAGAGGGAGTCGGAGGGATGGAGAAAGGAGTGCAGACATCCGAAGATTCAGGTAGGTGGGCCAGATAAAACAATGCCAAATCCACAAAGTCCAACCATGTGAAGTACCATGTGTCCACATAGTGCAACAGAAACACATGTCCAGGAGAACGTCCACACACATCGGCCTGATAGCGCACGTTAAAACCCACAATAAATACATAAATAATTAAAAACCCCTAAAACACGCACTACACGTGCAGCAGGCACACCCTAACTGCAGGCTGCCAAACAACTGCACCCTCACTCCACACACAAATGAAAGCACCTCCAAGGCCCCGACCCAAATCACCCTCAGGTACCACCCCAATGCATGTGATACAATGCCATTCCAATTCCCACAGACCCATCAATAACCCTCGCCCTCCTTTACTCCACCACAGGGTCCGATCCAAACGACGAGCTACAGGACACCCCTACCAGCACACCTGCAAAGAGGGCCAAGACCAACGGCCAAAGACCCTCCACCTCAGCTGCACGCATCAAGACACGGCAGCAGCACAAATCAGGTGGCAGCACAGAGGAGGGAACATCAACAGGCACCCCAGCAGCCAGCATGCCCACACCACCACCACCACAGGTCCCCCCAACGGATGCCACAGAAGGCACTGCCTCTGGTGGCAGCAGCACCATAGGTGACACCCCATTGATGGCAGCATGCTCCGACACAGAAGACGGGGATGTCGAAGACAGATCCATCCATGACCTGTCCCAATCCCCCTGTCTGTCCCATCCCGTACAACATGAGGATACCACGCAGGGGCACCCACAAGACGACGACTGGCCATCCCCCACAAGCCCTGTGGCAAGGCAACATGAGGTCAACAGCCCCTCTGTGACACCCCCGCAAATGGCCATGGCCCAGCAGAGGCAACAGTCCCTCGACCAGTTAATCGTGCAACAGCAGCAACTGGCCACGCTCCTCAAGGACCATGCCGATGAATGTGGGGGCACTAAGGCAGACATAGAAACATCAACTGAGACACTTAGGGCAGAAATGGAGAGAGGTACAGAGACACTAAGGGCACAAATGGAGAGTAGCACCGAGAGCCTGGGAGTCCAAATGGAGAGAAGCACCGAGAGCCTGAGGGGGGAACTGCATGCGACGTCCAAGGACGTATGTGCCGAACTTGCCGCAGTGCGCCGTGTGCTCACTGAGCTCTCGCAAACCCTTAGGGACATGCATGGACGTGAGCAGGCAGAGACATCATCCGTTGCAAGTTCCGTCCAGGGCAGCCCCCAACGTAGATCTGGGAGGAACCTGCGCTCCACAGGCAGGGGTGCCCCTGATACCCGCAGAGGGGGCTTGCAATAGCGACAGCCCACTGACAATGAGCATCTTTGGACACTGGTGTTCGGGGGGGAGGTAGGAGGGTGGAGGGGGTGTGTTGGGCTCACTTGGGTGGCGGGTCGATAGGGTGTTCAACATGATATCACATATGCCATAAACAGTGCACGATCAACCAATGAGATGTGTGGACATTGATCTTTGTGTACTAGGCCATCATAGGCGTACAGTCCATATTGTGCATGTCCCAGACACACACAGTGCCACGAGTCCCGTGTCCATGTATCAGCCACCAGGCGTGAGTGCTAGAAGCATACATCAATGAGATGCTGACGAATGTCACGGCCCTCCGGTGCCTCGCAGACTCCTTGAGGTGCTGCCACATCCCCGCCCTCATCATGACCATCATCAGGTGCTTGCAGTTCTGCGTCAGGGGGCATGGGCACATTTCTACGTACGCACATGTTGTGGAGCATGACACATGCCATCACCATCTTTGCAACCTTCTCATGGCGGTGCAGGAGTGCCCCGCCTGACCTGCTGAGGCAGCGGAAACGACCCTTCAGTAGGCCGAATGCCTGTTCTATGACTACACGGGTACGTGAGTGGGCATGGTTGTAGTCCTCCTCATGCTGGTCCCGTGGGTTCCGGACTGGTGTGAGGAGCCATCTCTTCAGTGGATATCCAGCATCACCTGTATGTGGACGAGAAACGTATGATGTGGAATGCCATTGCTACGTACGCACACCCCCCCCCCTTCCTGCCAGGTCATTGCCGAATCACATACCCCACATTATCATGCATGTAATGAGACTCACCGAGTAGCCAGGATCTGTTCCCTGCGTGTCGCTCCATGTAGCGTGGTATTGTAGAGTTCCTCAAGACCATAGAATCATGGGTTGATCCAGGGAATCGGGCACAACAATGTTTAATGATCCTGTTGGAGTCACACACCATTTGTACATTCAGAGAATGAAATTGTTTCCGGTTGCGGTACTGGGCCTCCATGGCCTGTGGGACGACCAATTCCACATGGGTGCAGTCGATGGCACCAATGCAACCCGGTATGCCCGCAAGTGCATGGAATCCCACTTTTGTGTTGGTAATTTCCTGCTCCGAGCATGGTAGGGAGATGTAGTCGTCTGCGTGCAGCAGGAGGGCATCGAGCACTTGCAATAGTGTCCGTGAGAACAGTGGCTGAGAAATGCCATGCAACTGTCCGACTGTGTGCTGGTAGGTGCCTGTGGCCAGGAAGTGGAGTACAGACACCACCTTCAGTAGGGGTGGGATGGCGGTTGGGCTGTCTATCATGCTGACAAGGTCAGCCTGTGTCATGTCCACAATGGCGGCTATGGTGTCCCGGTCCAGACGGTAGAGGGTGTGGATCTGCTCATCAGTGAGGTTGAACGGATGTGCTCGGAGGCGTGGGATTGCGGGCTGCCTGCGTGGTGGTAGTGGTTGTGCTGGCGGCCCTTGCTGGCCCTGCCTTGCCCTCCTCCTCCTCCTGCGTCTCCTCCGTGCGGCCGGTTGTAGTTGGTGTTCGTCTTCTTCCTGGAGTTGGAGTACTTGCAGTGCTATCAGGTCCCCCAGGGCCAACATCGCGAGTCCTGCCGGTAGCATTTCGGTGTGGTTGTGGGAGGAGACTGGCTGTGCAATTTATGTGTTTTCAGGCTGTATGGCCTCCACCTGTGGTGATTCATTCCACCTGTGCAAACTGCTCTCCCCTTTGGCCGAGCACGTCCCGCACACAACGCTGCAATTCGGGGAATGGCATCTTGCTATTGCAATCATGTATTTGTACCCGATGGCCGTGTAACATTGGTTGATATGTTTATTCTGCTATGGTCCCATTGTTTCACATACTATCTGTGCAGTCGCGAACAGACTTGTGAAGGGTCAGTGGTACGTAGTACTCGAGTAACGGTGGGCCCTCATGCATCACTGTACCGAGTTGCAACGACGGGCGGGGCGTCCCATTTGTGGGTGAAGGCAGTTGCCATTTTCACACACAGCCGCACTAGATGGATTAATTAGTGATTTCAAACGGCCATAGATGCTTCTTCGACGTGATGTTGCAAATGAGGAATTCGAAGGGCGGCGCTTTCGGTTTTCAGCTAGCGGCGGGGAAATGCCCACAGGTCTGACTGCAAATATAACGTACTATTGTTCAATGTCCTTGGGACAGGGGCCATGGCGAGGATGCAATGATTGATATGAATGGTTTGGGATGCGCAATAGCGACGTGGGCGATGAGGCCGGACGTTCCCAAATACATGTTACTTCACAACACTGGCATTACGGGCTGGGGCACTGTGGATTTTGCAGGCTGCATAACGCACAGACTCAATGGATATTTCTAATGTTATGTGAGTAAATATTCAGGCGTTTTAATCCCGGGATGAGGGAATGATGAATGGATGCATGGGCAGGTGATTTGATACAGAGTTTGCCATGTACAGGGCTTCTTGGAATCTATCCGCCTCCCCTACGCTATGTGATGCAGGGCTGCCATAGTGGGACCATCGTCTATCTGGCCTTGTTGAGCCCTCCCTGTCTCGACGCGCCCTCAGACACTTGTGTCCATGCACGTTACCAATCCCATCTGATGGATTCTGTTTTGACAGACGCATGCACAGGTACACTCGTTTGTGATGGTGTTTACACCTCGATATAGATAGTTATGAGTCGCAAGTGGTTTTTGGGTGGTGATGAACCTTTGGAGTGGGCTAGCATGCATATGGCTGTGGATTTAGTGTGATCATTGAAGTGAGTTGTTCGAATGTAGTTCTGATGGCCATTCTGTTCTTTTTCTTTTCTTTTGGTTGACAGGTATCTCCTCCCCTTTTGCCACTGCCATCTGTATGCCACTCCTGCAGATGGGTTTTACTCCCGACACCTGCTGCTTCGTGTTAATCAGTGGAGCAGCATTACGATCTTATGGGACGATCGCCAATGGGCCACATGCCCTTACGCAGTACTGGTGGCTCGGAGCAACATTTCGGCCTTTCAGCTGGACTAGTGCCTCCCCATTGGGACGGCCCTGCGGTTGTGTGCGCTTCCATGTTGCCTTTTCGTACGTGAATGTGGCTCTGTGTACCATGATGGAACAGGGCGTCACACAAGTAGTGGCTGGTCATTTCTTGCGGATGCAGCCCACAATGGTGAAATGTGTTTTGGAGTTCATGGCCTGATGGCTGTATGGGCTTGGTGATTTTGTTGTGCATTAAATTTCTATTCTGATTTGGCCCGTGTAGCGTTCTTCTTTGCAAGTGATGTGGCATATTCCTATTTGGGGAGCGATGTATTGTGAGGAGATCTGCATTGGGTTCCAGCTTCGGAGTTTAGTTGCGTGGTACTGTACTGGACGCGTTTGCCTACGAAGCCCGTGAGGTCAGGGATGGGGGCTGCCAATATGACTGTTTGAATGTTGTCATGCTCAGGGGCGGGGGATTGGGTTTTGTGTAACAGATGCCGGTCAGCCAGGTGGACTGGTGGAATGATGTGATTTTCGGAATATTGCTGGTCACAGGTGCCTGTGTTTGTGTGCGTTTCTTGGTGGGGGACTGTGGTCATGTCCATTGGGATGGCTTCTGTATTCGTGCCATCTGTGCCCTGCAGCTCCCATTGGCCCCTCTTGTGTTTCATTTGTTCGTTGGCATGCATGGGTGACTTGTGCATTTCAATGGTTGCATTGTGACTTCATTGCACCTACGGGGAGTTGTACTTTGTGGGCAGGGAGCGGTGTACAGGCACTCAGTGGGGCCGTTTACGGTTGATTCGCGATGCCGTACTTCTCACCATGGCGGAATGGTTCATTCCGCCATGCTTGATGGCGTTAGGTACATGTCCGCTAGGGTCGGAATTGGCGTACCCTTGCGCCATGGTGGTGTTTACGGTTTGGCATGGCGCGCGCGCGCGTGCTTGGTGCAGTTAGCGTTGGCGTTCACTACGGTGTCGCTAATGGCTTCGTACTTTGCGGTGACGGGTCATAGTCGCACCGAGCGCTATTCGATGGCGGTATTGCATTTCTGCCATCGTTTTCCGAATTCCGCCAGGGTCGTAATGAGGGCCTGTGACTTCAAATTTTATGAATTTAACAACATATGAAAGGAAGGTATACAACAATTGTAATATTTTGTATGTGCGCGGATAATGTTATACATACTATTTAACATACACTTGTTAAAGATTTTACTAATATTTTTTTACATATTTAACAGGAGATGGAAAAAAATGCACGTACAAGTGTAATATGTTTTATGTATCGTGATGATGTTGTATGTACTTTACTATATATATATATATGTACTTTCCAATCTCTATCACACCCTTCCTTGGCAAGCTCCTGGAGTAACTGGCCATCTCCCATCTTAATCTCCATGCTGAATCTGTTGGTAGTCTTCATGACCATCAGTCTGGCTTCAGAACTGCCGGAAGCATGGAAACTGCTCTCCTGAACATCCATGAGGACCTGCTCTCGAACCTTGACTCTAACACTCCATGTGTTCTCATTTTGCTTGATCTCTCTTCTGCCTTTGATACTGTCAGCCATACCATCCTGCTCAACCGTCTCTGTGATAGCCTGATTTCACTGGTCAGGCTCTGGCGTGGCTGACCTCTTTCCTCTCCAATTGACCCTCCCAGGTCCAACTGGGGTCCTTCCTCTCTGACATCTTTTTCTCTACCTGTGGTGTCCCCCAGGGATCTAACCTCTCTCCCTGGCTGTTCAACCAGTATCTGGCACTTCTTGCCACCGCATCGCCGCTCTCTGCCCCAACTTTCAGTGCTATGCAGATGATACCCAGCTCATTTTCAGGCTACCCTCAGCCTCCACTTCTCCTTCCCTCATCTCTGACTGTCTTCCTGCTATCTATGAATGGTGTGCTGCCAACGACCTCTGCCTTAATGCCAGTAAGACTGAGATTCTACTTATCGGCACACCCACTCCCTCCTTCCCTGCAGCTCTGTGGCCAGCCTATCTTGGCCCTCGTCCTGCTCCTACCTGCAAGGCAAAAAACCTCGGGGTCATCTTCGACTCCACACTCTCTTTCTCTCCTCACATATCTGACATCTCTAAGAAATCACACTACCAGCTACACCTCCTCAGAGGTATCCTTCCTTTTTTCTCCTTCACCCAGAAGCTCACTTTCTCTAGAGGCCTGGTTCTCTCGAAGCTGGACTACTGTAACAGCTGTATCTAAATCTGCCTGCCTCTACTCTCCGCCCTTTGCAACTCATCCAGAACAGTACTGCGAGACTTGTCCTTGGTCTCAAGCCCAGGGACCGTATCTCTCCAGGACTGAAATCACTACACTGGCTCCCAGTGGCTGCGAGGATTAAGTTCAAAACCCTCTGCA
Source organism: Ambystoma mexicanum (assembly GCF_040938575.1). Lineage (NCBI taxonomy): Eukaryota > Metazoa > Chordata > Amphibia > Caudata > Ambystomatidae > Ambystoma > Ambystoma mexicanum. Next base: position 284,675,943 of record NC_090932.1, on the reverse strand, counting down.
TTGTCCACAAGGCCTTCTGGGGCCTTGGGGCAAAATACCTTCAACACTCTCTTCCTAAATATCTTCCCTCTCGAGCTCTTCGCTCATCCACCTCCAACTCCCTCAGGGTCAGCCGCTTCTCCAAGCAACGAGTTGGGGGTAGATCTCTCTCCACAGCAGGTGCCTCCCTCTGGAACAGCCTTCCTGCCTCCCTGAAACTTGAGGAGAACCATCTCTGGTTCCAGAAGCACCTCAAAACCTTCCTCTTTGCCTCCGCTTTCTCTCTCCCTCTCCCCTGCTAAAATTATTGAAACTCCCTGCACTGCCTCCCTGGCAACCCCTGCACTGCGGGACTGTCTCTGTATCCCTACAGCCCCCCCCTTACCAGCACTTGTCTGCACTTACCTTGCACTTGCCACCCCTGGCCCTTATTATTTATCTTGTATTCTACTAACCCTGTACTGTACTTTCCCCTCTCCCTTTCCCCCTTGCACTTTTCCCTTCCCCTCTACCCTTGCGCGATCTGAATGACACCTGGCCTAGTAGGATCGTTGTCTGTCTCCCCTTTGTTCCCCCCCACCTCGTTGCGCCCTGAAACACTTGTGTATAGGCGCGTTACAAATGCTATATCATATCATATCATACACACGTGTTGAACCTGTTATTGGAAAATGTATGTATTTCACAGGTTTAGAGGAAAGTAGACAGTATACAAGTATGATGTTATTTATGAACGCTGATGATGTTATACATATTGTTTGGTGTATACTCCTGTTAAAGGTTTAAGGTGTGTCATATGTATGCAGTGATACCAACATTACATTGAGCGTACAGTGTAATTATTTAAAGTATATTATTTTCAGCAACATTATATGAAGATGAATATGCTTATGATGTAAAGTGTAAATTTGACAATATGTTTATTTTGTATCATGCTATTTTCACAGTTTTGTGCACACACTTATACATTATAATTGTAAGGACACTTGTTAAACATGAGAGGTGCAACACTGATACGTTCAATATGTATACATGAATACGCTTCTGATGTGGACTGTATACTTTATAAGCTGTACATTATGTATTATGCTGTTCTTCCTGTTTAGCGTACACACTTCTACATTATAATTGCAAGGTCAATTGTTAACTATAAAACATCAAACTGCTTTATACACATGTACATTATATCTGTAAGGGCATTTGATGTTACTGGTTACATTTCTATTAAAAAATGTTTATAAAGTGATATGAATAGTACACTTGTGTTTACATTTGTATCTGTTTTATGTAGCATTGCATTAGCAAGAGCTACCTCTGTTGATTATCACATAGAAAATCAATGAATCAACTAAATAACAGATTGATATATAGATGAACATTGTGTTTAAAAATTGTATTTGATCATTTATGTAGCATTACAAACATGCTAATCTTACTGTTTATTGTACACACTTGTACATACAATTGTAAGGACACTTGTTCAGTATAACATGTCATACTGTTTACTGTACACACCTGTATGTTTTAATTTTGAGGAAATGTGATGCTACTGCTTGCATTCAAAATAACATGCTCTATATAGTGATATGAACAGTACGCCAGTACCTCCTTTATATTGACATTGTCTATATAGTATTATTAACACTACACTAGTCCCTACATTCTAATTATCTTTTATCTAGCATTACAAACATAACTGAATTGTGTACAGTTCTTGAAGCTTTGCCGCATATGAAGCAAATTGACTCATTGAAAAGTGAATAGTATGCTACTGTTTAAAGTTGTATTCATAGTTAAGATGTATTTTTGTATTACATTATAAAATTAGTAACTGAAAGGGTAGGTTTTATTATTTACAATGTTCACATTAAAATATTAGTTGCATTCACTGCTAAAAGGTGATTTTATAAAACATAATGTACTAAACTGGCTCTGTTGAAGGCTATAAAGGAGTGGTTGTTGTTGACATGGGGCCGATTCATGGAACAAACGTGCGCCGAAAATCTTTGCGCAAGCAGGCGCAAGCAGGCGCAAGCGCAAAAAAAACAGGTGAACGCGCACGCGTGCGATTCATGGAAGTCCCTGCGCGTGTTTTCCTCGGGATGTGCGCCAAACCCGTGCATGGCGCACATGTCACTGCAACATCCCGAAAGACGTGCGCGACGCGCACAGTGAAAGCGCACAACCTCGGCGCATACACTAGAAAGTGGGCGGAACACGGGGCGTAACGCGCGGAATACTGAACAACGCGCGAAAATAAGGGCGTAACTGGGGATGTACTGCAGGGAAGCAGACGGAACGCCCACACGCACCCGAACCACACATATTCATGGAATCGAATAGGGCAAAGCCATGCACAGCCAAAGACACGCACAAGCCGAAACACGTCCGCCACACGAAGGCAGGCGGTAGCGTCCCTGCGCATTACAAAAGTGGCAACATACAGCAATTGGGCCTGTGTGAGCGGGGCACGTGTATTTCGGGGTTGCGCGGGAAGTTACACACGTGATTGAGTGGGGTACGTGTATTCCGGGGGTGCGTGGGAAGTCACACACGCGATCGGGCCTGGGGGAGCGGGCTACGTGTATTTCATGTATTTCAGGGGTTTGCGTGACCTTTTTCACGCGATCGGGCCTGTGGGAGCGGGCTACGTGTATATAAGGGGTTCGCGTGAACTTTTTCACGCGATCGGGCCTGGGGGAGCGGGCTACGTGTATTTCAGGGGTTCGCGTGAACTTTTTCACGCGATCGGGCCTGGGGGAGCGGGCTACGTGTATTTCAGGGGTTCACGTGAACTTTTTCACGCGATCGGGCCTGGGGGAGCGGCTACGTGTATTTCAGGGGTTCGTGTGAACTTTTTCACGCGATCGGGCCTAGGGGAGCGGGCTACGTGTATATCAGGGGTTCGCGTGAACTTTTTCACGCGATCGGGCCTGGGGGAGCGGGCTACGCGTATGTCAGGGGTTCGCGTGAACTCTTTCACGCGATCGGGCCTGGGGGAGCGGGCTACGTGTATTTCAGGGGTTCGCGTGAACTTTTTCACGCGATCGGGCCTGGGGGAGCGGGCTACGTGTATTTCAGGGGTTCACGTGAACTTTTTCACGCGATCGGGCCTGGGGGAGCGGCTACGTGTATTTCAGGGGTTCGTGTGAACTTTTTCACGCGATCGGGCCTAGGGGAGCGGGCTACGTGTATATCAGGGGTTCGCGTGAACTTTTTCACGCGATCGGGCCTGGGGGAGCGGGCTACGCGTATATCAGGGGTTCGCGTGAACTCTTTCACGCGATCGGGCCTGGGGGAGCGGGCTACGTGTATTTCAGGGGTTCGCGTGAACTTTTCACGCGATCGGGCCTGGGGGGGAGCGGGGTACCACTCACCGTCTGCCTTGCGTGTAGAAGAACGCGTAGCCAACACCCGCTGTGAAGTAATAGCGTGTGAACCCCAACGGATGGAAAACACACGCACCGCACGAAAAGCACGTACAGAGCAGTGTAAAGGCACGCGGGATCTCCAAGCCCTGCCAGGGCAACGCCCGTGCGTGAAACATCACAGACGCGCTTACGCTGTAAGGGCCTTTGGTCCAATGAAATCGCGTACGCGTGCTGATGCGCTTACACGCTAAGGGCCTTTCCTCGATTTTCACGCTGACGCGCAGGATTTTCACATGCCAAATCACTCCGTATCAAGCTGGCAACGCGAAAACACACGGAAGACCACGCTCCTGCCCAGAAGGCCGAATTACTGCCCCCCAGTGCCCCGAGCAGCCTCCCACGTGCCATCTGCTGCTGCCTGCCTGCCTGCCTGCCTGCTGCCACCGTGCCCTGCCATTTGGTGCCTGCACATCAGCCATCTGCAGGGGTCCAGTTGCTGTGTCCACCCCTGCTGGAACAGAAGACTCCCGACTCGAATAACATCCCTCCACAGCCCAGCCCCAGGACCCAGTTGCCCACCCACTCCTGCCCCTGGGGTTGCCATGTCGGGCACATCAACATCTGGCACCAGTGGCAACCCCCGGCCAGAGGGGCAGAGGGGCACCAGCTTCACTGCCACCGAAGTTGGTGTCCTGGTGGAGCAAGTCCTGGGGCAGTATGATGCCCTCTTCGGATCGTCCCACGCCAACAAGGAAGGACGGGAGAGGATCTGGGCCGACTGTGTGGTTGCCATCAACGCGGAGGGGGTGGCAACCCGCACCATCCAGAAGGTCAAGAAGCGCTGGGAGGACTTGAGGTCCAGGACCCTCATAAAGGCCCGGCGCCTCGTGGAGGGGGGCCGGGGCCGCATGAGTTCCATCCAGATGAGGGTCCTGGAACACGTACACCCAGCGCTCCACTCCCAGGTCCTTGAGAGGGAGACCCGTCTGGAGTTGAGCGGTAAGTGGCCAAGCATTGCTGTGTGAGACAGGGCATGTTGCAGTGTGCTGGTTGTCTGATACTTGCCTGTATGTGTGACATAGGCCATGTACGCATGTATGTGTGCAGGGACATCATGGTAATGCATGTGCGACCAGTAATGTGTGAACCGCACGGTTTTTGCATGTGTTTAAATGCGACATGGGGAGCCCTATGCAGATTGTACACATGAGAGCATGGCAGTCTCTGTTCCTGGACATGGGTGGGGGTGAGGGATGGGTGCTGATGCCAGGTACATATATGGTATCCATGTCTGTGTGCCTGACCTGCGTGTCTGTGACTTGTGAATGCCATGGATGCATGACACATGTCTGTGACAATGTACAGATTCACTGATGCAGCCTAGTCATCCTTGTATCCACTGTGATTGGGGTGTACGGGGCCAGATGGATGTGACTGAGGTGAAGTGTGTGCATGTGATAGGCATGACCCATGATGCATGTGAGTTCCATTACATTGTATGTTTCGAGAGTCCATTGGACATGTATGGAAATGTCCATGGCATGCACCATGACTGTCACTGTATGTGTTTTGCCTGGACTGACACATGTGTTGTGGAGGGACATGATGGAAGTGTACTTTGACAGTGGCACTCATCTGCTATTGCTTCCTGTCTAGGGGACCATTGTACAGTACCCTGATGCTTGTGTTCTATGTCTCCCTCTACGCAGCGGCTAGTGAAGAAGAGGGCAGAGACGGCGCTGTGGAGCAAGGCGGCGGGGATGCCCCCACGGCTGCAGCGGAAGGGGTGCGTGAGCCCCCACAGGGGCCTGCTACGGCGGAAGACGGTGAGGAGCCATCCAGGTTGGTGGTTTCCACAGAGGAGGAGGAGGCCGCCACTGAGGCGCACATGGGGCCTGGTGGGGGCATCCCTGCTGGTGCAAGTGGTGCAGTCCAGGGGCAGGAGACAGCACAGGTCACCGTGGAGGGGCCTGTGCATGTTGCTGTCCCTGACCCTGTGGATGCACCACCATACACCAGTAGGGATGCCATGTCCCAGGCCCGTCTGCAGGTAGAGGGGATGTCCATGTCATCTGACTTCCCTCCACCTGCGGACCAGGGGCCCCCAGGCCGTATGGAGAAGGTCCTGATTGTGGTCGCGATGCGCACGGCTGTGATTCGTGATGCCGTGCGTGCTTCCCAGGAGGAGCACGCACGTCATCACGAAGAGCACCGTGCCGACGTGGCCCAATTGGGATCATCCATGTTCGGGGGTTTCCTGCATGTGTCGGCCAATCTGGCGGCCCTCTCCTCCTCTGTGGAGACTATACGCCAGTCATTCTCCTTGCCGTCTTCCGGCCCAGATGCCACCAGGGCCCCCTGTGGACCTGCCCTGACCAATGCAGCCAGCTCGGTGGGGATCCCATCCCTGCCACAGTCGGGAGTCAGAGGTCCAGCAGGGGTGGACACCACAGCAACTGTACCCCAGCAGATGGAGGATGTGCCGGCATCATCAGGCAGGGCACGTGCACGACGGCGTCGGTGGATTCCATCAGCCTGGATGCCGTCGTGCTGGCAGAGGCAGTGGCGGCGGAGGCAGCAGCGGAGTCAACGTGGGAGGCATCATGGCTCGGGGCAATCAACATCGGAGGGGCAGGCATCGGCCGGAGGGCAGGAGGACCCAGGACGGGAAGTGTCTTCCGTGTGGCAGCGGTTGGGCCAGCAGATAGGTGCGGAGCGGCAGCGGGCGGAAGAGGCGCGGCTCACAATGGTCAGGGCGGAGAACTCCATGCGGAGGGCCCTGAGGCGGGCCGAGTGCCTCGAGGCAATCCGCAGGGGGTTGGAGGAGGAGATGGTGTCGTCCCTGCGGACCCTCTGGGCCATGGAACAGGACCACCTCCGGGACATCGAACAGGAGTTCGATGATGCCGTGGCCCGGAACACCACGGAGTGAGCCGCTGGACTTGCCCGTCGCCTTTGTATATAGTTATATTGTTAGTGTTAGGTTTCCTTTATTTTTATTTTTATTTGGTTGCGATTGAACAATGCGCCACATTTTTGTATGTAGTTCAGTTTTTAGTTAGATGTCATAGTTAGGTTTCATTTGGTTGGGCTCATGGACCCGGGATTATCTTGTAAATAGTTCTTCAATGGATTTTTTTATTTTTTGGATTTTTTTCATCGCCATGGAGCAATGGTTTTTGTTTATCATTTACTTTTCTGACTGTGACTTTGGACACCATTTATTTTGATTGTGCTGTGTGTTTTTGATTTTTTTCATGGACATTCATCTTCTTTTGGTTGTTTTGCTTTGTGGTTTTTCTCATTTCATTTCCATTCAAGTTGATTTTAAATACATTTTTATTTTCATCTTTCAATGTGTCGTATCATCTCATTGCTTTCATGCATGTCATGTTGGGTGTTTTAACATTCACTTGCAGCCATTGTGTGTGACAGACATGTGTTCATTAGCATTATTTACATTGGGTGTGTTACATGTAATTGCCTTTGATATGTGGGTGGATGTGATAGTTGGTTGGGCCTTTTGGCACGGGAGGATGGCCATTACGGACATGATTGGGGATTGGTGGGACCCAGGTGCAGGGGGGCATGGATGGGACATAGGCGAGGGCCTGGTGGAGGGAGCCCCATGACTGCTGGGGGGTGGGGGTGGTGGGAGACATGTGTGGGGGCCTGCTGGCAGGTGCCCCACAGTGCTGGGGGGTGGGGGGGTGGGGAACATGAGTTGGACATGGGTGGGGGCCTGCTGGCAGGTGCCCCACAGTGCTGGGGGGTAGGGGGGTGGGGAACATGAGTTGGACATGGGTGGGGGCCTGCTGGCAGGTGCCCCACAGTGCTGGGGGGTGGGGGGGTGGGGAACATGAGTTGGACATGGGTGGGGGCCTGCTGGCAGGTGCCCCACAGTGCTGGGGGGTGGGGGGGTGGGGAGCATGAGTTGGACATGGGTGGGGGCCTGCTGGCAGGTGCCCCACAGTGCTGGGGGGTGGGCGGGTGGGAGACATGGGTGGGGGCCTGCTGGCAGGTGCCCCACAGTGCTGGGGGGTGGGTGGGGTGGGAGACATGGGTGGGGGCCTGGTGGAGGGTGCCCCTGCACTGCTGGGGGGTGGGGGGGTGGGGAACATGAGTTGGACATGGGTGGGGGCCTGCTGGCAGGTGCCCCATGACTGCTGGGGGGTGGGGGGTGGGAGACATGTGTGGGGGCCTGCTGGCAGGTGCCCCACAGTGCTGGGCGGTGGGGGGGTGGGGAACATGATTTGGACATGGGTGGGGGCCTGCTGGCAGGTGCCCCACAGTGCTGGGGGGTGGGGGGGAGGGGAACATGAGTTGGACATGGGTGGGGGCCTGCTGGCAGGTGCCCCATGACTGCTGGGGAGTGGGGGGGTGGCCGACATGGGTGGGGGCCTGGTGGCAGGTGCCCCACAGTGCTGGGGGTTGGGGGTGTGGGAGACATGGGTGGGGGCCTGGTGGAGGGTGCCCCTGGTGGCTGGGGGTGCAGGGGGACATGCGTTGGTGGGCAGAAGTGCAAGTTGACATGTGGGTTGGCTGGGGGGCATGGCCATGGTGGATAGGGTGCCTGCAGGACATGTGCAGGGTAGGCCCCTGTGGTGTGAGCCACCTGCAGGGGCCGTGGAGGGTGTAGAGGGAACACCTGGGAGGACCCACACGTGCAATTCACGTGTGGTGCTCCCCGCACAACCCTGTAATACACGTACCCTGCTGGAATCGCGTGTGGAACTTCCCGCGCACCCCTGAAATACGTGTACCCTGCTCGCACAGGGCCAATCACGTGTGGAACTTCCCGCGCACCCCTGAAATACATGTACCCTGCTGAAATCGCGTGTGGAACTTCCCGCGCACACCTGAAATACACGTACCCTGATGATGTTGCGTGTGATACTTCCCCCGCACCCCGAAGTACACGTACCCTGCTGGAATCGCATGTGGAACTTCCCGCGCACCCCTGAAATACACGTACCCTGCTGGAATCGCATGTGGAACTTCCCGCGCACCCCTGAAATACGTGTACCCTGCTCGCACGGGACCAATCACGTGTGGAACTTCCCGCGCACCCCTGAAATACGTGTACCCTGCTCGCACGGGGCCAATCGTGTGTGGAACTTCCCGCGCCCCCCTGAAATACGTGTACCCTGCTCGCACGGGGCCAATCGCGTGTGGAACTTCCCGCGCACCCCTGAAATACACATACCCTGCTGGAATCGCGTGTGGAACTTCCCGCGCACCCCTGAAATACACGTACCTTGCGGCAATCGCGTGTGGAACTTCCCGCGCACCCCTGAAATATGCGTACCCTGCTCGCACGGGGCCAATCGCGTGAGGTACTTCCCGCGCACCCCAGTGATACACGTAGCCCGCTTGCCGTGCTGGTACAGGGTTAGCGCAGCCCTTTGCGCTGGATTGGGGATTTTGATGGCTTTTCCCTGCGCGAGAGGCGTTCTTGGGGGCATAACTGGCGCTGCTGCAGGGTCGCTGCGCCACTGTGCGCCACGGCTGGTTTTGGTGGCTGGAATCCATGAATACGCTGTGCGTGGAAATGGATTTTAGCGCACGCGGCTGGGGCAGGGATGCGCACGCGCACACTGTGCGCCAGCCGCGTGCGCCACTTGTGCGCTGCATTCTATGAATTACCCCCTTTAACATTTGTTGGAATTACATTTTAATACATTATTTATTTTAAAGTTTTACATTTAAAAATTGCAACTTTGTATATTATTATAAAAAAGATACATATACATTTGGAGTTAAGTCTCCACTGCTGAGGCCATCTGGGACTTGCTCATAATGTGATATGATCTGATAGGTTATTTTTAATGCGCTTAATACCCAGAGGTTTCTAAGTGTGGAACCCGGGATCAAACCTGTGGTGCTCCGTGTCGTCTTGCTTCCAAGGTGAGCATGTTGCCCCTGAGCTATCCTTCTGAGAATGGGGGGGAATGACGAGCCCTGTATCATTTTTTTTATCATTTTTTTGGAGAAAGGTAGCTAGCATTTGGAGAGCCTATAACAATGTATGCTGGGAGAGTGTCTTGCTTCCTTTTCTTTACATGTTTTGACTTAGATGAGTCCATTGTAATTTTACTGATGTATTGTGCTAAAAGCAGTAGGAATGCTGTATTGTAATTTTATTGTGCTTGTGCCTAAAGTTGTTGAAATATACGGCTATATGAGATGGTTAATATAAAAATATTTACGTTTGTAAAGGGTACTTACTTTGCACCTGCACTGGTCAATGTCTTCAAATAATGTGTTTAATATTGTTAATTGGCGTGGCTGAATAAGTTGCGCATTCGGGCGTGGTGTCAAGTACAAATGGCACATGCATTTGTTGTAACATAAGTATGGCAGAGTGTTTCTGTATGTTGATTGGTTGTTGTACATTACGCCTCCACAGTTAGTAATTATTTGAACATGCCGTTTGTAAACCAAGAAGTGTTTTTTTGGCAAAGATATTCATGTTGTAGTTTTTTTCTCGAAATGGAACACCAGTTAACTCTATAACTATAAGCAAAAGTGTTGTTTATATATTATATCTACCTTTAATATTAAGTTGTGAATGTTTATTAAGACAATATTCATATACATCTGCAATTTAAGCGTATTTAGCATGGCACAGTCATGCGTATTTGTAGCATTGCTGTGTACTTTCAGTCATTATTCATGCATGTGTATTTGTAGTGTTGCAGCGTTATTCCAGTCACATGAATATTAGTATACTCTGTGGCAGGCATGGTATGAGCTTACAAAAATGCATCTATGACACAGCTGGATTGGATACAATTGTCATGATCACTGCTTCCAAGGAGCCAGGACCAGCCCAACGTCCTTGGAAGCAGGCCCCTAACCCTAATCCTAGGCACCAGCCGGTCCCCACTGGGACCTTTTGGACCTTGTCCTGGCGCCGGTGGCACCAGGCTCATCAAAACCAATGGTCCCGGCACTGGAAGCACCGGGCTCATAATAGGTGTAAGGATGCTTGGGTGGAAGTCCACCCAAGGATGCTTGGGTGGAAGTTACTGGTAAGTAAGCAGCATGGTCTGCTGCAGGTAGGTACCTGCAGCAGACCATGCTGCTTACTTACCAGTCTCTTAGAAGCTATCTAAGAACAGGGACTACTTTCTTACCTGGGTGGGGCAGCTCCACTCCCTGGATACAGCACTGGAACTCTTCTGGAAACTGGAACTCTTTTCTTACCTAGGCAGGGCCGTGGAAGAAGACGCCTCATCACCCCAAGGCTATTTAAACCACACCCGATAGATGAAGCGTGCTTCGCGTTATTCTGCATCTGCAGCAGAACGCTCACCGAGTCTGCTCCGGCTTTTCTTCTTCTGATCCTGGATCTGCAAGAATCTACTTACCATTTCAGTATCCAGACATCATCAGCACCTGCAAAGAACAGAAACAACAGGTTAGCAAGGCGAACTTTACACGCAGCACTTACTCACCTGATCCATCGGCTGCGGCCGCTTCGTCACGCCGCATCTCCACCTGCAAAGGCAAAAGTATTGCCGTACTTACCGGCACGCTGTGGATTCTGGATTTCTTCGTTCTGCATCGCCGCCTGTAAAGACAAAGCATCGTTAACTACTTACTGGCATTCCGCGGACTCCGGCGCTGCAAACCAACATCTGAAAGGCAAAAGAAAAGACATTAAGCAGGTATTTACTTACGTCCATCCCGCTCGTCGCAATAAAACGCCTGCAAATACTCCGGCGTCTCTTTAACACGAATTAAGCTGCAAGGAAAGAGACAATTAGAGCGCTTGCCATACTTACAAACTTCCAGGCGCTTTACTTCTTCTTCCATCTCAAGAGCCCTGCAATACATAAGGGAAAAGCATTATATAGAGTCTGCATATAAACGTGCCACGCATTTAAAGACTATACAGACAAAAGGTGTCCAGAAACTCACCGCTCGTGCAGACAACGACGGTAACCATCCTCTGAATTCAAGAGGCCTATGTTTCACCAGTGAAGGAACTGGCAACGGCACCCTGCACCAGACGCAGATGGAGAGCCCAGCATTCACCTATATAAGAAACCTCACTCTTCGAGTCCGACACACAGTGCGAAGAGGTTCGACCCCAGAAGCCAATCGAGTCCTGCACATCACTTTTCGAGTCACAGACAGCTTCCTGCCAAGACCCGCGCCTCCGTGGGAATCAGGTGAGCGTTACAACAATATTGACTTTGTACCTAAACTTCAGAGTAATTCTTAAACGTAATCTTAATGTAGAACAAGGTTTAGTCAATGAAGCAATTGGTACAGATGTTGGCTTCCAAACATATCCACATGACAATAACATTCAGTTTGTCAACATCCACTTTGACAAACTTGCAGAAGTTAAAGAAAATGGCCGGACAATCCATGTTTCCTTCTTTTCAACAACATATACATACAAAAGAAAAATGTTCTATATCTCTTGCATATTCTGTCACTGTTCACATATCACAAGGTCTAACCCTAGATCAAGAATTGATTGACATTGGCAGCACAGTCTTTAAAGAAGGTATGAGTTACGTAGCACTTTCATGTCTGCGAACACTCAATGATCTATTCCTAGTTAACTTTGATGCAAACAAAGTCAATGCTGAAATTCCTTTCATCCTCGATTACAACAGGCTACGAGCACTATACACCCCCTGTCTAGATATGTAGCGTGTACCTCAAAAAAAGAATCCTTTAAAAAGACAAGTAATACAAACAGAATCTATAACAGATCTCCCAACAATACTGTTAAAAAAACAGCAACCAACTCCTTTTGCATCAAACAATCCAACCACAAAACTGCCTAGTACAAAGTCAACTGCAGATCCATCAAAAAAGAAAGACACAAATGTCTCTTCTCCAGAAATATCTGCAAGCCCATCAAACGATCCACAAACAGAACTCTCTGGTACATTTAATTCAGCAAGACAACTGGAGTAAATTGTTCTGCTAATGTAACAATGAATCTTCTATTTCAATTGCCACCAATTGTTCACAACATTTACTAAAATAGCTCAGACCAGTTATGCTTGCAAATGCTCTTCCTTTATAGAAATGCCCCATATAATCCTGACAACACTTACAGTGTCTCAGGTATAAGGAAGGCAGGAATTGGACTACCAAGCAAGAATGGTAAAATTCACCATAAACACACAGGAAGATCCACAAGAATTCCTAATGTACTTAATACAAGTGCTGGAAACCAAAAACATCCTTATGCATGGACTCCTCCTTATTTCATACACATGGAGAAATACATGCACTCTAGGCAACCATGTTTCACAAGAACATATCCCTAATGAACAATTTTTATATGTATCCATACCAAATTCTGAAGCCATTTAATTTCACGTGCTTCTTCAGAATGCAAATCATGGCATATTACGCCCTTTTTGTAATTCAGACAATTGTCCCACCATACAAATAATCTCACATAGCCAATATGTCATACTAATGCTTCCATGGTACAATGCAGATGGTACCAAAAATAACCTGTACGTTTACAGGCTTAACAGATGGCCAACTATCTCTTGGATAAAAAATCTTCACAACCGTAGGTATAGTATACCACACTGGTGCCACAACCACTTCAGGACAGTACCCTGCATTTGTCAAACAAGTAAGGGGTTGGTTTGAATGTAACAATACCTTCATTACTCCAAAACATAGGTTACCAGCAAAGTTGTCAAATGCCTGCTTAATATTCAAATACATCAAGCATTCCTTTAATCACAACTTACTTCAAACATACTGTCACTCTTACACTCACATGCAGTTGAAATACACCAACAGGTATATCACTACTTCTAGCATTTCATTAATCACAACTTACTTCAAACAAACATATTATCACCCTTACACTCACATAAATGTAATCAGATTTTTTAATCTAGTATGGATTTTTTCCCCAATTATTATTTAATGTCAAAACAATAGCAGAGTGTCATACACTAATGTTGTACCAAACATAGCACTTAAAATGTACTGTTTATGTGGGTCCAAAAAAAGTGCATGTAAAATTGTATACAACTAAATCTTTTAAACTATCCTGCTTAACAAATTGCACTGTTTATTTTCCACAAAGAGATTCCAGCTTCATAACGCTATGAAACTAAGTAACCATAGCAAGTATAATCAAATACATTGTCTTTGGGGGTCATTCTGAGGTGGGTGGTAAGGGGTTACCTGCACCGGTAAGGATGCCAGTGACGCTAACCCCTTACCGCCCTATTCCGAGGTTCCCTAGCGGGACCCGCTGAAAACGTCTGGTCAGACCAGACGTCCTTAGCGGGTCCCGTTAGGGGACCAGGGAGCAAATAACGGGCCCGCTATTTGCAGGCCCGTTATTAGCGCCTTCCCCATTCCCATTGAGCCCTATGGGGGCTCGAATGGAAATGGGGAATGGTATTCGGCATGGGGACCTACCGGGTCCGCATAGGTCAGAATGTCCCAGTAAGTCCCCATTCCGCCTACCCGGACCCAAGTTTGAAGGCAGCCACTGTGCTAATAGCACCATGGCTGCCTCCAAACTCAGAATGATCCCCTATGAGTACTATCCTCAGTTGTACTACAATCATAGGTACCATATACAGTTCAAATACATCATTCCTCCATATTACAAACACTTTGTACTCACACTACATTACCTATAATTACTATACAAATATTACTACTGTGGAATTTCTGGCAATACTCCTACTACATTACCTATAATTAATATACACAAATTACTACTGTGGTGGCAATACCCAGTGTCCACAACCACCACAATACAATTAAATATATAAGAAGTATGTAACCTACACTGTCAACTAATAAAACTCACCCTGACCCCCCTGCATTCAAAATGATGTCTGCAGACACTGAAATTGACCGTGGACCCAGCAGCATTTCCAAACCCTTTGTTCACCTATAAAAACTGCTCCACATTACCTTTATACCACTCCCCTACCGCTTCCTCCTCTTTCAGCCATCAAAGAACCCCAAATTTCTTTTCCAAACTGTCCATTCGCAGAGGTGTCTGAGGACTACCGCAGTGTCTCTGTACCGCTACAACACCTGCTCGCCTTTTTACACCTACAAAAATAGCCCCATATCATCTTTTTTCCACTCCCATACTCTTCTCAGCCCCTCTTTCAGCCATCAAATAATCCATAATGTGATTTCCAGATTTTTCACCCACCATGCAGTCCGTGGACACCGGTGGCTGTCCGCGGAACCAACATGCTGGGCGTTTCCAAGAATATGACCCACCTCAAGCTTTTCACCATCCAACCAGCAGGCACGTCCATTGTCAATGAACATCATGCCACCCTCTGGAACAATCGGAGGCCCGTCTGCAGACTGAACAGGGAAGTGAGTCCGCGGACTGAACACAGATATCACTAATTTCTTCTGACCTCATTTTTGGTCGTTATAAATAAAAACTACAGAATGGATTTACACCAAAGTTACAAAAACATGCTTTTTGGATCAAGTCGCTGCTCCTGCCCAAATCTGGTGAACATCCGTCCAGCGGTTTGGGCTGAGCAACACTTTTCTACCTTGTGTCTATGGGAAAAACCACAAATTGTGACTCCCCCTATAAATGTGTCCCCCCTTAACAACACCTCACCAAACTTCACAGAATCAATCTGATGGGGCCATATACTGTTTTTGCAAAGTTTTGCGAGGCTTCATCCAGGAGAGCGACGTTTTAACCTACTCACAAAGTGCTCTTCCTATTGGTTGTGCAATTAAACAATAACTACAGGGTGGAAACTGCAGGCCCTGTAGTATATATATATATATAACATATACAACTTTATTTTTCTTACATCATCCCATACCCACGGCTATAAAAAAAGTAAATCAACATCATAACTGTGGTTATTAAGAAAAATTAGGAAAAATACATGCCGGTAACACACACTGCATGAAATCGATTACATAATACGTTGCAGTATATTTTCGAATTCTGTGTTTCATTTCATTTGTTTTTATAATTTAGGGGGTGGTCCTTAAAAGGACAATTTTGAGGGATGGAAAGAGGAGTGTGGAACAGGAAAGGAAAGCCATTGAGATAAGACATTTAACAAAGGTATTTTAAAAAAGGAACATATATTTTGGGGGTATTTTTTTTTCTTTTTTCTTATTATTTTCTTTTTTCTAAAAAAAGAGGGACGTAAATTGCCACTTTAAAAGAAAAGCTAGGGATGTCAATGAACCTGATGTTCAGAGACAGTCTTTAGCCATTCCTGTAGTGTGGCACTTCCTGTGACAACCCAATCATGGGATATTGTGCTTAGGATTTTCATCACTGAAAAATGCAGTGCTGGCAGAATGGCAGCAGGTGGATTTGAGGCACCACTAGGAGAAGTTGTGGCTTCAACTGTGGTTGGAGGTATTGTTATGGTGGATGGAGGTGCTGATGCAGGAGCTGCAGATACTCATCGACATGACGAACGAGGCCCATGCCTCCTCACCTTATGGTGCTCATGGCCCTTCCTGTATGCATCATCAACATCATTCCATTGGACATGAACTAGATGATTTATAAGCACAGATGTCCCCAAGCTCTGTGATGGAACAGTCAAAGGGCCACATTCTAGCGGCTTCTGGCAGAAGGTGCATTGCACCTCCTCAGCCTCCTTTCTGGGACAGTGCTGCTTGACAAAGAAATACATCCAACAGTCTGAACAAGTTTTCATTCCAGTAGGCCTCTTCCTAGCGGGGACAGGTTCAGAACCCAAACCACATCATCCCTGCTGTTGCAACTTCTGTCAGACATGATGTTAAAAGTCTGACAGGGGAGAAAAATATAAAACAACAAAAATAACAATGCAAATAGGACAACGCCACAAACAATGTTTTTAAAAAACTAAAACAAAGAATAGTCAAAACGAACAAACAACAATACAAGGGAAAAAAGGATTAGGTAGAAAGTGGGTGAAAAGGTTGGAAAAATAAGGTATAATGAGCCAAAGGTTCTTGCAGTAACTCAGAACACCTGTTCACTAGCAAGGACTGAAAGCAATGATAAATATCAAGTGATTTGCTGTGGGTGTGTTGAATATCCATGGCTATGGATCTTCCAGTCCAATCTGACGGCAGGGATCGTCATCAAGGCTACCGCGCACATGCATCCAGTAGCCACGTCTACGCAGCTCGCACTGTCAATGGTTGAGGATGTTGACACAGACATATGTCATATGTACCTGTGCAGCCGCACGTGCATATTATCTTCATAATTCGGCTATGATAAGCAATCAGTGATTGGTTTATGGGTGTAGCTACGGATACCCTCTACATTTTGAGGAAGCCCCTTTACTTTTCCTCATTACTTTGTGGATCTTGGTTCTTGACACATCTATGTAAACTTCCAAGAACTTTCCAAACTTGCAAACTTCATTTTTCCAATACCTTCCTGCCCTCCCTTACTCCGAAACCTCTGTCCTTTGTCTTGTGTTTTTTTTACATTTATTATTTTACATTATTATACATTTTTTAAACGTTTATTTTTTGTGGTGTCTTTTTTTAAATAATTTCATTTTCCTTCCTGTTTGATATTTTGTCTGAACACAGAAGTGACGAGGAGGTGGTTTGGGTCTTTTCTGCTTACCTCAATACCAGAAGCAGTGTGGGATAAAGACAATAGCAGACAGCTTGAAATGTTTTATGCTGCAACAACACCGTAGCCGGATGGAGGTAGAGAACGTCATGTGCCCTTTGTGCCAGAAAACACTGCGCAGGAGTCCAGCATTGACACAATAACAATGTCTGTGGACTTTGTGCTAATTCAGCACCTAGTGAGAGTCTACTGGAATGATGTTGATGAGCCATACTGGCAAGTTCATTATAAACATTAACTAAAGGCCCACAAACCCCAGTTGGTACAGCGGTATCTTGGAAACACCTCCACCTCTGTCCCTACAACATCTTCTGTCCCTCTGGCTACATCACCACAAGGAACAAGTGCATCCGCAGCTGGTACAGCCATCATAAAGGACTACTACTGAACATCCGCCACTGCTGTCAGCCCACAATCTGACGCAGTACAAAGCTATGTGCTGCATATGTGACAATTCGGTTGTGGCGGGAGATGCCCCCCTACATAGTTGGATAAAAAACATTTCTAAACACTAGGTTCTCTGCCACCACAAGGCATATTTTTTTAAGGGGACAATGTTTTACCCCTTTTAGTGAAATAATTAAAATAAACTGAAAACAAAAACAAGAGCCCTTTTTATAGCCATTTTTATATTTATCAAACCCTAGTGTTCTTCCCTTCCTAGTTCCACCCTCATCCTGCCCTCTCCCCAAAACGACCCTT
The DNA here is from genome assembly GCF_040938575.1 of Ambystoma mexicanum. NCBI lineage: Eukaryota > Metazoa > Chordata > Amphibia > Caudata > Ambystomatidae > Ambystoma > Ambystoma mexicanum. The sequence goes on along the minus strand of NC_090932.1, from coordinate 284,658,279 downwards.
TTCAGGGCTACCCTCTAAGTTATGAAACATGGACTGCAAAAATAGATCAGTATGTCTTATGTGATTTATTTTATGCAGTTTGAGTTTACTGAAATGTATGTTTAAAAAATGTTATTTGTAGCTGCGGGTATAAGTGTATACATATAGCCGCAAATAGTGGCACATTTCCAAGAAATGAATAATGTTTTTCCTGTATCTTTGATAAGAAAATGTCACATATAGTCTTTATACCACCTTCTCAACTCTAGCCTAACCTTTTTTCCACTTGTATACCTCTACCTCTCCTTGTTTTACAACGTGTTAAAGTGAGACGGTTATCCGCGGCTACACCACAGGTTTGTTGTTCTGTTGCCATGATTACACTCCCCCAGTCATCACTGAAAATAGCTGCACACGCAGTTTGCCCAAAGGTTTCAGCCATAACCGTGGTTATGATTTTTTCTAAATAAAAAACATGTATTACTTCTTTATATGTATTGTGGTAGGCAGTCCTCAAAAGTTCAATTTTGAGATTTATTGAGTGTAGTATTTGTACAAAGTTACAGTGACACTTTATTGGATGCCTCTTGATCAATAATGCAAATAATTCTAAACTATTTTTTAAATTTAAATAAGTATGCAAACATGTTTTTCTGCTAACATATTTATTTAGTGGGGAAAGTGGTATGGGATTTATTTTTCTTTTATTATTTACAAAAAACAGATTTTGTCTTCATTTTTAGTGTTCATTTTTCGTTTGCAGTCTTTCATGTCCTTTTTCATTGATTCTATGTCACTTTGAAGGTTAATTAAAATGTTTAATTTCTTTTAAGGTTTGCATGATTGTATTTGGTGCGAATGACTCAGGTGAGTGCTGTTTAATTGATCTTGATACTTATTTAGAATATTTTTAAACAATGTAAGATGTAATTATCTTTGAATTGCTTTTGCTGATAGCACAGACATTTAAAATCAGTAAGTGTATATAGGAACTGTATTGATTCATATTAGTTTGTGATTTTGTTTATCAGAAGACATATTACACCATCCATGTGGATTTAGCCTAAAGTGCCATTAAGGACATAATTCATTGTAATTATTCAGTGACATGTTAAACTTGCATGATATGTTTCACTTTGAATATTATTTTCTTTACAATGTGAAGGTATATTTATATGCTGATTGATATGTGTTACTTATACATATGTTTCTTGTAACAAAACCCTTGAAATTCAAGGAATAAACACTTTTGTTACAGAAACGTTAAGGTGAGAAATACATGGGAAAAAACATTGACATTCAAGGAAGAAAATTTGGTTGCAGGGACGTTAAGGTGAGCAATAGATTGTAAAAAAACCTTTGAAATTCAAGGAAAAAACTTTAGTTACAGGGACGTTAATGTGGAAGTAAACGCCACAAAATCCCTGAAATTCACCTAAAGCCAACTTAACTTCTGGACCCTGTTGTGCAGCCTATGATCACAATGATGACACCACAGATGATATCCCTGATGCGAACACTGATGACATCACTGGTGATATCACTAATCACATCATCTATGATATCACTGATGGACTCTCTGATTCGATTACAACACTAACATGCTATAGCCATTGTATTGTTTAACACATTAAGAGGCCACTAGCCATGACCTTTAGCAATGGTCAGTGCCCACTGTCTTTGGCCCTGCACATTGTATATTTTAACACATTAAGGAGGACTAGCCTTGGCCTTCGGCCATGGCCAGTGCCCACAGCTTTCGACTGCGGTCACTGTATATTTTTACAACTGTAACCAGAACACTAGACATGGACATCATCCATATCGAGTGGCCACGGCATTCGCATGTACCCTCTCTATATTTTGCAAAAGTAATCAGCCACTAGCCATGCCTTCAGCCATGACCAGTGGCTACACCCTTCAGCCATCCACCCATGTATATTATAACTTATTAAGGGGCAGTAGCCATGGGCTTCAGCTATGGCTAGTGAACACGGACTTCGGCCATGATCACTGTTTATTTTCAAACACATATGACCCTACCCATGGCTTTCTGCAATGGTCAGTGGCCACAGCCTTCAGACATGCCCACTATAGATTTTAACACATTAAGGGGCAACTATCTAAGGCTTTTGTCCATGGTCAGTGGCCACAGCCTTTGGGCATACCCACTGTATATTGTACAACTTAAAACAGCCATTAGCCACAGCCTTGGCCATGGCAAAGGTCATGGCCTAAATTTGTATATAGTTAATCAAAGCTTGTATTAACTAAGTCATAAATTATGTTATTTCTGATTCCATCACAGATGCAATCAGTTGTATCATATATGATGTGATTAGTGATGCCATCAGTGATGTCATCAGTGATGTCACAGATGATATAGTTAGTAATTCCACCAGTGATGTCACAACTGATGTATTCAGGGATGTAACCTGTGATGCCATTATTGTGGTCATAGGCTGCACAAAAAGGGGCGTGAAGTTAAGGTAGCTTTAGCTTAATTTCAGGGGCTTTGATGCATTAAGTTCTCAAGTTCTCACCCTAACATCCTTTCAACTTTTTATATATATATAGACATATATGAAACGAAAACCCTGAAATTCAGCTAAAGCCACCTAACTTCACGCCCCCTGTTGCGCAGCCTATGACCATAATGATGACATCACAGATCACATCCTTGATAACATCACTAATTACATTACAACAGTAACCGGCAGTAAGGATGTCCTTTAGCGTTGGTCAGTGTGCATAACCAAATATATTTTAACACATTAATGGGTACTAATCATGGCGTTCATTCATGGACTCTTGCCACAGTCTTCACCCATGTGAACTGTATGTTTTAAAACACTAGCAGGCCACCAACCTTAGACTTTGACCTTCACCAGTGGCTACAGCTTTCATCTGTGTCCATTGTATATTATATACACTAATCAGCCACTAGCCATGGGCTTTAGCACGGTACTGGTCAGTGGCCACAATCATTGGCTGTGCCCACTATATATTCTAATATATAAATGGGAAACTGGCCATGACCTTTGACCATGAGCTTTGTGTACATCATTTGGCCATGTCCACTGTGTATTTTAAAATACTAACATGGCATAAGCGATCAGCTTTGGATGTGCTCACTGTGCATTATGCAACACTAACAAGCAGAGTTGCTGAACGTAAGGGGCAGACCTCAGGTTCATCCTCTGACAAACTGTCCTGTGGCCTGCTACAAAGGCAATATAGTTTCTGTATCCATTCCAAGGTTGCATCTCTGGAGCCACTAACAACATGGCTGAACATTTCAAAATCTGCAAGGAACTTGCCAATCCAACTGCAGTCAGCACCTCTCTCCTTCCTTCCCAGGCTCTCTGTACTGCGTTGGCCTCCCATTTCACATCTAAAATTCAAGACATCCTTTCCTCACTCACCGCCACCCCCATCTCAACCACCCCTCTCGTGCCACCCTTGGCTCCTCTCCTTCCACCCCCCCGCACTCTCCTCCCTCCTGCCCATAGCACCTGATGATGTCACTAAAGTTGTCCGCTCCATAAAGGTCTCATCCAAGCAGGTGCTCCCCTGCTCTACTAGAACTATTAAGGACAGCTTCTTCTCTCTTGCCCCAGCCCTTGCCAACTTCTGTAACCACTCCTTTGCCACTGGCTCTTTCCCTCTATCCGTCAAGTACTCCCTGGTGCACCCTCTCCTAAAAAAGCCATCTGCTGACTCCTGCCTGGCTAACTACCACCCTCTTCCTTGGTAAATTCTTGGAGAAGCTGGTCATCCCCCAATTGATCCTTCATACTGAACTTGTTGGTTGCCTCCATGACCATCAATCTGGTTTCAGGGCATCCAGATGCACGGAAACTGCTCTCCTGAATACCCGTGAAGACATGCTCGCAAATCATGAAACAAACTCTCCTGCTGTTCTCATTCACCTCAATTTCTCCTTGGCCTTTGACATGGTCAACCATTTTGTCCTCATTAAATGGCTCCATGATACCCTCAACATCACAGACCGGGCACTGAAATGGCTGACCTCTTTCCTGACTAGGCGTAAGCAAAGGGTGAGTCGCAATTTTTTGTTACAGGGGGATTGAGCTAGAGTAGGGACTGATTATGGAGTGTCAAACACGCAAAAAAACAAGCTCAATTACTCCTCTTTTAGTCCACCTCGGACTTGGGTCTGGGAAAAGGAGATGGGGATAGATTATCTATTTCATCTATCTGAGAGGCACATAGAACAAATGTTGTTTTCAAAAGAGTAAGCAGAGTACAAAACACATTTTTAATCGCATCAATTTAGTAACACAAAATAACATGGTGGGTGCTTTCCACAAGACACCTCACAAGTTTAAAACACATTCAAAGAACTCATCCTGTAGACACTACAATTCATGTGTCTCCCCCCTACAGCATCAGAACTTTCACGCTGTGTTTATTTGGTTTGTTCCCCTAAAAAATTGTGTAAGATAACCAACATTTTGAAAACAGTTTGTCAAGGCGATCTGCTACAACTGTCACTATACCAACTCTAGACACCACTAGTAGAAAAACATGTGTTTGTGCTGGACTTTTTTTAATTTCTGAGTTCTTTGAATGTGTTTTAAACTTGTGAGGTGTCTTGTGGAAAGCACCCACCATGTTCTTTTGTGTTACTAAATTGATGTGATTAAGAATGTGTTTTGTACTCTGCTTACTCTTTTGAAAACAACATTTGTTCTAAGTGCCTCTCAGATAGATGAAATAGATAATCTATCCCCATCTCCTTTTCTCAGACCCAAGTCCGAGGTGGACTAAAAGAGGGGTAATTGAGCTTGTTGTTTTGCGTGTTTGACACTCTTTCCTGACTAACCACCATTCCCAGTTGCAACTGGGCCCTTTCTCCTCCACCACCTCAATCTCTACATGCAATTTCCCCCAGGGCTCTATTATATCACTGTGGCTCTTCCATATTTATCTTGCCCCTCTTCCTCACCTGATCTCCTCCTTCTCTCCTCATCGCCAGTTTTATGCTGAGGGCACACAGTTTTCCTTCAAACTTCCCTCTACTACCTGCTCTTCCTCATCTCTCATCCCTGTGTGCCTTATCGCAATCCAGGCATGGTGTGCAGCTAACGATATCTGTCTTAATGCCAGTAAGATGGAGAACCTTTTCATTGGACACCTGCACCCTATTTTACTCCTACCCTCTGGCCACCCTCATTGGGTCCTCTACCCTCACCATCCAGTGAGGACAAAAACCTTGGGGTAATCTTCGACTCCGCTCTCTCCTTCACCCCTCATATCTTGGACCTTGGCAAGATGGCCCACTTCCATCATCACCTAATTAGAGGCATTCTCCCTTTTCTCACCTTTACCCAGAAGCTAAATGTCTACAGGGCTCTGGTCCTCTCTAGGCTGGATTACTGCAACAGCCTCTTCCTCAATCTCCCACTTACCTCCCTGCGCCCCCCTTCAGCTAATCCAGAATAGGGCTGAAATGCTTAACCTTGGCCTCAAGCCCAGGGACTGTATCTCTCCAGCCCTAAAATCTCTCCACTGGTTCCCGGTTGCCGCAAGAATCAAATTCATGACCCTCTGCAGCATGCACAAGACTTTCTGGGGACTGGGACCACACTATCTCCAACTTTCCCTCCCTAAATACTTAACTGGTAGAGCCCTTCGCTCCTCTAACTCCAACTCTCTGCTTGTCAAATGTTTCTCCAAGTTGAGAATGGGGGGTAGGTCTTCGGGTGGTGTCTCCCTTTCAAACAGCCTCCCTGTCCCTGTCAGACTTGACCCGGCCTTCTGTAAGTTCCGGAAACTTCTCAAAACCATGCTTTTCTCTACCTCTTTCACTTCCCTGCTAATAACCACACAGTGACTGGTGCCGTGGCCCTTCATGAATCTCACAGGTTTACCAGGCCTTCTACCCAGTCGACACCAGTCGACACCAGCAACACGCCCCGCCACACAGCCCTCCGGGCACCCTGGCTGGCAGCTGCGCATCACACCCTTGGGATTCCTCCGTCCTAGCACTTGGCTCCCTTTGGAACTTACCTCCGGGCTCCCACCAGCACTTGTCCATACCCTGCTCCTGTTAGCCCATATCTGGAAATAAGGCACAATTACCATATACCCAATGACACATCAGTCGTGAAGTTCGATTTCCAAACAAGTCTAGTTTTATTCAAAGTATTTCAGTCGGCCGACTAGGTCTCAACGCCTCACGATGTGTGTTTCCAGACACCGTGAGATGCGAGAGAAAGTGGGCAGTGCTCAAGCAGTCATATATATACATAATACTTCATTATCTGTTCATGCGGTACATCCCGCCCTTATACATGTCATTCAGGCTAGGGTTCGGTAATTGACAGTTGATGACACGTCTACATTTAGTCTAAACATTAGTCATTCTATCAAAGGCTGAAGAGATACTTTTGTGTTTTGAGGAACATGGAGCGCCGAAAAGGATGTCTTGTTCTTAGCAGAGAAACATTCCATACAATGTTATCTGTTTGTCGCGGCTCATGAGCTAAGGGTCAGACAGTTCTGAGGCAGAAATCCCATTCTTTGTGAAGGAGCACCGTTAGTTGCATATAATTCATGTTTAACTGACTTTTACAACAGTGCTTGCAAGACAAACTGGCACCTTGACTACTGATTGGGCGTGGCCTCAAGGCCTCAGTGAGAGGGAAAACAATGTATTTCTGCATGGCTGTACATTTCTTCCTACGTTAGTATTTCAGAGTTCAAGCTCTGGCCTAGTACCGTGTGTGAGTCTAAAGCAAGGTTGTCCAACGTACGGCCCGCAGGCCACAATGCGTCCCTCCGAGCCATTTCATGTGGCCCGCGAGGCCATAGCCGATTTATTTATTTATTTGCTTGATGTTTGTTGGGTCCGTGGACCTGATTAATTAATGCATTTCTGCAATGCTGCGTCCGACCAGCATTGCGGAAATAAATAAATTAATCAGGTCCACAGACCCAACAAACATTGAGCAAATAAATAAATAAACTGGGCCATGGCAGAGCACTGTTACTGCCTCTTGTGCCCCCTGGGAGGGGTCACCAGAGGCAGTAACAGGCCATGGCCTGGTTTATTTATTAATTTGTATGGGTGCTTTCCCTATGTTGCCACCTTCTGAACCCTGAAAAGTAGATGTATGCATGCTTGACATGCGGCCAACTTTGCACCAGACCTGCAGATGAACTTAACTGGTCTGCTGTTAAATCTCAGTTACCAGTTTAATGGTATCCACTACCGAATAATTGCTCATTTTACTATAGCCAATATGATAGCTCAGTGGGTTGAGCGCTCACTGCTGCGATGTGTGTGCTTTCAGCTTTCAGCATTACATTTAACTTCTCTATGCTTGGAATGCTTTGTGCTCCTTCAGGATATTTGGTACACGCCGATGCCTCTTCAGGCATAGTATGTGGAAAGGTGCTTTCTCTGAAATCATCCTGAGATACACAGGGTGTATTGTTCAATACAAGATTCTTTTCAGCAGAAAGATGGATTTTGATTCTCCTCTTCTGACCCTGTTCTGCTATTCCTTCCTCTTCTTGTCACACATCCTACGAGAATAAGGGCCAGCGTTCATCTCTTGCTATCTGAATTGGTTCTATTTGCTTCAAATATTTTCCATTAATTTAGTTTGGTGTTTGATGGAAAATTGAAGGCTTGCATTGCTAGGCACATTTTTCCCATCGCTGCGTCTTTCTACTTAATTTATATGACAAAATCATTGCTAACAAAGTGGCATGGCGTGTTGTGTAGGGGAGGCATGGTATCACAAGTATAACACGTACACAATAGGTACAATATGAAAACTTTTATTGAAGTTTTCTGGGGTTGGACGAACTCCTACTTTGCCCTATGACTAAGATGGGAGTAGTCTTCAATTGCGTTCACCTTTGGGTGATCAATTTTCCACATTTTATCTTTTGAATGAGATTATGCTTCTTTCATTACCACAGAAGTAATGAATGTAATTACAGAGATAAACTGCCATGTGTATTGGCCACACTGCACAGGCAGCATCAATCATTAACACAGAAGTAATGAATGTGTATTATAGAGATAAGCTGCCATATGTATTGGGCACACTGCACATGCTCGGGCAGCACAAATCATGCTTTGTACAGGACAATGCTGCCCTAAATTGGGAACAACCAGCATAGACATGTTGCTACAGAGGCATATTTTTGGTACAACCAGCATGCCAATGTGTTACATCAGTGACAGTGCTGTCTTACACTGTGGACACATTGATCATTAAAATGTGTTGCGCTCTACAATGTTCTTGTCTGCTGTTGGTGACATGGAATGTACATGTTCCCCTTTAGAACTGATTGTAAACTTATGGCTTTTTGGCCACTTTTCCTGCTGTAAAATGCCCCATTTCAGTCCTATATTTGAAAAAAAAAATCCCAAACCCTCCCTAGATCGTTATAGCTCCCTTGCTACGCTCGGTCGCCCCCACTATTTCAGAAAAATATCAAACACATACACACTGGAAGAAATCACAAGAAACTAACCTTTGATCACTGTCCCTGACACCAAAAGCTATCTTTGGGACTGCATGGCTTTCACTGCCTGTGATGCTATTGTGTCAAAGGTCACACACCATCGACTTTGAATATACTGCTTTTGGTGAGGGCGTTGACTTTTGGCTCGCCGGCCCACCGGGAGACAAAAAGTTAATGCTTCGGCCCCACATTCAAAAAGGTTGGACAAGCCTGGTCTAAAGCATATAATAAACGTTTCAAAGTGTTTTACTAAAAAGAAAAACAAAATGGCTGGCATTTACAAAATGGACTCCCTATGGTCACATTCAGGTATCTTGGTTTGCGAAGTTTATCACATGATGCGATTCGCTTATGGCCAACATACTATTCATAAAGTGGTTGAAGGTGGGCACCACGTCCTGTTACTGTAGTTTTAATCAATCGTGATTCATTTAGTATTCATTGATCAAGTTTTAGCCTGAGGCTACCAGTCTGATGAAGGTCCTATGGCATAAGGACCAAAATTTGTTTACGTAAATGCAGTAATTACAGCACGGAATTGGAAAGTCCCTACCATAAGGGCAAACTGAGAGCACCAGTCTTAATAGAGTTATTCCACTCTATTTTTCTTTTTTCAACATACTATTCATATCATCATCAAACAACTTTATTCGGGCTGAAAGGCCATCAAAGTGCATCCTAACAAACAGTTCTAACACATGATTACAAAAAGACATATCAAAGAAAAAAGCAACAGAACCGTGCAGGAAACCGGGCCCTGCTTGAGTCCCCCCGAACAGATCTTTTGGCCAATGATCAGGAACCATCCTCCCCTTCCCTCTGGTAGCTCCTGTGGTGCCTTGGGCCCAGGGCAGTCAAATTTGTCCCTGAGAGTGCACTAGAACCAAAGGGGACTCCTGCGGGGCACACAGGGGCAGATAGGGGAGGTGCACTGACTGTGATGCCACTTTTCCCTGCCCGCCGGTGGCCGTTGCATTTGTCCAAAACGTCCCTTGCCAAATGTGCATCTGCAAAAACCAGTTTGACAATATCCAATTTGGCTGAAAAACTGGACAGTCTAGAGCACTCCAACAGGGAAACCCTGGACACAAACCCACACTCCCCCACTGCCCGCACCCAATGTAGACATTTAATCCGCAGGGTGTCCCTTGGTTCTCTTGTACCAGACAAAAGTTTTGGGACACCATGGAGAAGTACCGTAGAACTACTACAGCCTTCAGATGTGTGATGCCCCGACCAAGGCCTCCCCTGACCACGGTTTAGGGCATCAGCCCGCCACCCCACAGGGCGCATGTTTCCCTTGGCTCTCCCTACGGAGTTCTGCAAAGGTGGGGGCTTAGCCCTTGAGACTTAGTCGGTGGTCTCCCTCCATAAGGGTAGCAATGATGGGAGACCTATCTCTGGTCGACTCCTCATGGATGGGAGAGTCTTGACCATGGGAGCCAGGGACGGGCAGGGGGTCGGGGGATGAATCCCTTTGTCAAAGGCAAGATTTGGCCCCCCTATGCCAACCCCTGCTACACTCTCTCCTTTCCTACCCGTGTCTTCCTCCCTCCTGTCCCCCCGCATCCCCTTAATCAACTAGTAAGAGGTTTTTAATCTCGGCCATATCCGATAACAAAAGATGACAGGGGCAGCTTATCAGAGTTGGAAAAACTGGGGGAGGTGGGGCTGGTAGACAGTGATCTCCTTTAGGGGGGGGGTTTAAAAACTCAAAGAGGGGTAAGATGACGGAAGAAATTTGCCCCCGAAGGAACATCAGACGCTGGCTCACTCCCGGTTCTAGACGAGAGGCTGGACTTCTCTCCCCCAAGCAAGCCATCCGGCCCCATGGCCCCAGAAACCAAAGACATGGGAACCGGAGGAGCAGGGGAGTGGACGTCAGATTCAGGGAGAGCCTGTGGCGACAGTGGGGCTGTGACATCATGGTTTAGACCAGAAGATGGATGGATAGGGTCCAGTGGCAAAAACGGAGACAGAGGTGGAGCCAAAAAAGGGGCCAATGGCACATGCCCTCCCGTCATCTTCGAAATGCCCATTGAGATCCACTCACAGCCGTTAGCCAAGGTAGCCAGAAGTCCGGCTGTGGCAACGCAGTAAAGACCCCCTCCAGGGGTTAGCAGGTTGACAGGGGTCCCAGGTTCCTCCAGAAAGGTGCTTGCAGAGCAGGTTGTGGGGAGAGGAAGTGAAACAGGACCACGGGAGCTCCCATAAGGCCATGGTGGGGGTCCCACCTGCGGGCTGGAGGAGCAGGGTAGCTTGGGCATAAACTCCCCTGGGTCCCCCACTTTAGCACATGCATTGGCCGAGGATGATTGCACAGGTGCTCCATTCCCGCAAAAGCTCCTAGTACAAACTCCCTCCCCCTGCATGGCTCCCAGTGCTTTATTCAATGAGTCTCCTCTCAACCATCTGCCCATAATAGGCTTCCGGTAAACCAGTGGGGCTGGAGTGCCCTGAAGACTCGCTAAGAGGGAGGAATTGGAGATATAGAGGGGGCACAAGGGGGAGGAGATGGCTCGTCTTTCCGTGGCTCCAATAGCGACATCCCGGAGAGGACAAACCATGATGCAGCCTGAGAAGAGAGGGGCTAGAGAGAAGGCTTAGGGTCTTACAGATCAGTTCCAGGTAGGGAAAAAGGGTCTCAACACACAAAGGTGGGATGGATGGGCTGTCCGGCTGCTGCGCCGAACCTTGAGCACATGGAGGAGAGTGGTTGAGGCCCAGCCCCCACGCTGAACGCTGTAGGCTTTTTGCCCTCCCCACAATAGTTGCCTCAGCCTCACCTCAATGCCCGGGTCACACTGCAAGGTCCAGGGACACCCCCACAAGTCTGCAAACACCCCCGCGGGACACCAACACCCCGTGCCCTTGTCCCGCGGGCTTCACTCTGTGTGCTGCAGCAGGAACTGAAGAAGGCCAAAGGGGGCGTGGCCAAAGTCTGTGGCAGGTAAGGAGGCCCTCCTGGGCCAATTCACGACAGCAAGTGTTGCAGGAGCGGGTCCCAACACCCTGCGCCCTTGTCCCGCGGGCTTCACCCTGCGTGCTGCAGCAGGAGCTGAAGAAGGCCAAAGGGGGCATAGCCAAAGTCAGTGGCAGGTAAGGAGGCCCTCCTGGGCCAATTCACAACAGCAAGTGTTGCAGGGGCGGGACCAAACATTTGGGCTACGTGATTACTTGTACGGTATAAGACTCCCCCTCCCACTCCGTTCCCTATCCCCTGCACTTCTCTTCACTGCACTTGTACATCGGAATGCCACAAGGCCTAATAGGACCACAATTGTATATTACTGCTTCGCCACTGTTATTTACTCCCCTTTCCCCCCCTCCCCCCCTTTGCCTAGTGATACCTGAAAACACCATTCTGATGTATAGGAGCCTAACAAATGCTCAGTAAATAACTATATTAATACATAAATAAATAACCAGCCCCTACACATGGCCTTTGGCCGTGCCCACTGTATATTATATAAAATAACAAGCCACTAGCCATGATCTTCAACAATATACTAGCCAGTGTCCACAGCATTTAGCCATGTCCATTCCAACATATTAATGGGCACTAGCAGCCTTTAGCTATGGCCACTGACTACTGCCTCAAACGTTGCCCACTGTATATTTTAAAACGGTGACGGCTACTAGGCATGGCTTCTACCGATGCACATTGGTATTTTGCAACACTAACTGACCACTAGCTATGGTGTTTGGCGATGACCACTGACCACAGCCTTCATCATGGCCAAGTCCATGGCCTAAATTGTTATTAAGAGTTTTTATCAGCCAATTTATTAATCATGTTATGTCTAATGTCATTATTTATGTCATCTGTTATATACAATGTAATTAGTGTTGTCACCAGCGATGTAATCAGTGATACATTTTGTGATGCATTTTGTGATGTTATCAGTGATCTCCTACAACATGTAATTAGTGATGTCATCAGTGATATGATATGTCATCATTGTGGTAATAGGCAGTGCAACGGGGGTGCGAACTTAAGGTGGCTCTAGCTGAATTTCAGGGGTATTATTGTGTTAGGTTCTCACCTTATCGTCCCTGCAACTAACGTTTTCCCTGAATTTCAAGGGTTTTGTTATTCCATAGATTTTTTCCACACATGGTCAGTGGCCACAGCCTACAGCCGTGCCCACTGTATACTTTTGAACACTACCAGACCACCAGCCGTGGCCTTCAGTCATGGCCGGTGGGCACGCCCAAGGCCATGCCCACTGTCCATTTTAGAACACTACCAGATCACTAGTCATGGCCTTTGAGTGTACACAGCCACTCTACATTTTAAAACACTCAACGACGTTCATCAATCACAAACTGATTTTGATCTGTTTTGACAGTGGTATTGGTATGTATAAACGATTGCAGGCTTTGGGAACTCACAATGTTTTTAGTCAATGCACAGTGAGATTATATTTTTTGCAGAGGATCACACACTTTGGTTAAGCAGTGTGCTACAAACCCCTTGTTGTATGGCTGGTCTCTTGTTGACTGTTGTGGTACATCTCATGACCCCAACTACCTGCATTTAAGCAGCACGGAAAGGGGAAAGAAATGACCAACTGCAAGAAAAACAATATCCCCAGGTACTTTTGCCCCCATAGCAAAAATAAAATGCTGGCACCCATGAATATATTCACAGTAAGTGAACATATATTTTAAAGGGAAATATACAAATATAGTTCAATTGACCTTCTCCTTAGAAGAAGGTGCGCAAGACAAAATAGCATTGGACTTTTAAAAAAAAGTAACAAACACCAGAAAAATAACCCGATAGAGGAAATCTTCCAGTAAATATTCTGCCAAAGTATAAAAGGGGCTCACCTTTTAAATCCAGCAATCTGTCATGAAATAGTCCGTGGAAAACCAAATCCCAGTACGAAACAAGTGCATGTGGTCTTGTGGGTATGCGTCAGCACTGAGAACATGACAGCCTGAGTAAAATCCTGGTAGCCAAATACTCGAGCAAGCTTGCCAACCTCATAAAAAAACAAGGGGTTGCAGCCACCATGTGAAAAAAGTTACGCTGTCCACCCACTTGCGGTAGTGGCCCTGCAGTTATGGTTAAGTTGCTCAACCTATCGGAAGAACACTTTTCGGGCAGCTTATAACATTTGGGGTTATTTGGTGGTGGAAAGAGGGGTTGGGAAGGGTGGGGGAATGGAAAAAGATGACACAGAGGGCCTCATTACGACCCGGGCGCTAAACCATGGTGCTGTTAGCACCATGGTCCATGCCGGTGTCCGCCATGGTGAATGGCGGAATTACCGCCCCATTCCAAGGTTAGCGGGGCGGTAATTCCCCATTCACCATGGGCCCTTCCCCATTCCCATTTTTGCCCCATAGGGCTCAATGGGAATGGGGAAGGCGCTAAGTACGGTGCCGCAAATTGCGGCACCGTACTTAGCACCAAGGTCCCTTTGCGGCACCCTACTTTAACGCCTGCTAAAAGCAGGCGTTAAGGTCGGGTCCCGCAAAGGGACCTCGTAATCAAGCGTTAAGGGTTTAACGGCGCCAACACCTTTTACGGTGCCGTTAAACCCTTAATGCCAGGGTCGTAATGAGGCCCAGACTGTTTTTGTAGGTGGAAAAACGTCAGGCAGGTGTCATAGCGGTCCACGGAAACTGTGGTAGTTTGCGGACAGCTCAGTGAATGGACGGCTTGGGAAACACATTTGAGTTATTTGGTGGGTAAAAGAGGGTTTGGAAAGGGTTGGGGAGTGGAATAAAGATGATATGGAGCTGTTTCTATAGGTTTTATTGCAGGGGCTTAGGGTGAGTTTTATTAGTTGATAGTGTATGGTAAGTACTTGTTATATAGTTAATTGTATTGTGGTGGTTGAGGCCAGTGGCCAGATTCTGGGGGGCATGGTGAAATGGAATGAATTCAGAATTTGGTATGGATACATATACAAATCGTTCACTAGGGATGTGGTGTTGTGAAACATGCTTGCATAGAGTGGATGTATGTTTGCACATGTACAAAATCTGGTAGATTTCATTCATGGGGATGTTTTTGATTTCCAGTACTTGTAGTGATTACATTAGGAATTCGTGTGGATCTTCCTGTGTGTTCATGGTAAATTGTACTATTCCTGCACTTTATTCAAATTGTTGCTTTATACTTGAGACACTAACAGGGTAATTCATAGAAATTTGCACAAAAGTGGCGCACGCGGCTGGCGCACAGTGTCCCCGTGCGATACACTGCGCCAGCCGCGTGCGAAAAAATCCTTTTCATCGCACAGCGAATTCATGGATTTTAGCCTCCGAAACCAGCCGTGGTGCAGAGTAGAGCAGCGACCCTGCAGCAGCGCCAGTTACGCCCCCAAGAACACCCTCGCGCAAGGAAAAACCTTCAAAATTCCAAGCGGGGAACGTGTATTTCAGTGGTTCTCAGGAAGTTTCACACGCGATTGTCCTGGGTACGTGTATTCCAGGGGTGCACGGGAAGTATCACACACAAAAACAGCAGGGTACGTGTATTTCAGGGGTGCGCAGGAAGTATCACACGCAATTCCATCATGGTACGTGTATTCCAGGGGTGCGCGGGGAGCACCACACGTGAATTGCACGTGTGGGTCCTCCCAGGTGTACCCTCTACACCCTCCACGGCCCCTGCAGGCGGCCCATCCACCATGCCCATGCCCCCCAGCCAACCCACATGTCACCTTGAACTGCTGCCCAGCAATGCATGTCCCCCTGCACCCCCAGCCCCCAGCATCCAGGGGCACCCTCCACCAGGCCCCCACTCATGTCCAACTCATGTCTCCCAGCACCCCCACCCCCAGCAGTGCAGGGCACCCTCCACCAGGCCCCCACACATGTCTCCCAGCACCCCCACCCCTCAGCATCCAGGGGCACTCTCCACCAGGCCCCCACTCATGTCTCCCAGCACCCCCACCCCCCAGCAGTGCAGGGTACCCTCCACCAGGCCCCCACACATGTCTCCCAGCACCCCCACCCCCCAGCAGTGCAGGGCACCCTCCACCAGGCCCCCACACATGTCTCCCAGCACCCCCACCCCCCAGCATCCAGGGGCACCCTCCACCAGGCCCCCACTCATGTTTCCCAGCACCCCCCCCCAGCATCCAGGGGACCCTCCACCAGGCCCCCACACATGTCTCCCAGCACCCCCACCCCCCAACATCCAGGGGACCCTCCACCAGGCACCCACTCATGTCTCCCAGCACCCCCACCCCCTAGCATCCAGGGGCACCCCCCACCAGGCCCCCACTCATGTCTCCCAGCACCCCCACCCCCCAGCAGTGCAGGGCACCCTCCACCAGGCCCCCACTCATGTCCAACTCATGTCCCCCTGCACCCCCACCCCCCAGCATCCAGGGGCACCCTCCACCAGGCCCCCACACATGTCTCCCAGCACCCCCACCCCCCAGCATCCAGGGGACCCTCCACCAGGTCCCCACTCATGTCTCCCAGCACCCCCACCCCCCAGCATCCTGGGGCACCCTCCGCCAGGCCCCCACTCATGTCTCCCATCACCCCCACCCCCCAGCAGTCAGGGGCACCCTCCACCAGGCCCCCACTCATGTCCAACTCATGTCTCCCAGCACCCCCACTCCCCAGCAGTGCAGGGCACCCTCCACCAGGCCCCCACTCATGTCTCCCAGCACCCCCACCCCCCAGCAGTGCAGGGCACCCTACACCAGGCCCCCACACATGTCTCCCAGCACCCCCGCCCCCCAGCAGTGCAGGGCACCCTCCACCAGGCCCCCACTCATATCCAATTCATGTCTCCCACCACCCCCACCCCCCAGCAGTGCAGGGCACCTTCCACCTGGCCCCCACTCATATCTCCCACCATCCCCACCCCCCAGCATCCAGGGGCACCCTCCACCAGGCCCCCACACATGTCTCCCAGCACCCCCACCCCCCAGCAGTGCAGGGCACCCTCCACCAGGCCCCCACTCATGTCTCCCAGCACCCCACCCGCCAGCAGTGCAGGGCACCCTCCACCAGGCCCCCACACATGTCTCCCAGCACCCACACCCCCCAGCAGTGCAGGGCACCCTCCACCAGGCCCCCACTCATGTCCAACTCATGCCCCCCTGCACCCCCACCCCCCAGCATCCAGGGGCACCCTCCACCAGGCCCCCACACATGTCTCCCAGCACCCCCACCCCCCAGCATCCAGGGGACCCTCCACCAGGCCCCCACTCATGTCTCCCAGCACCCCACCCCCCAGCATCCTGGGGCACCCTCCACCAGGCCCCCACTCATGTCTCCCAGCACCCCCACCCCCCAGCAGTGCAGGGCACCCTCCACCAGGCCCCCACTCATGTCCAACTCATGTCCCCCTGCACCCCCACCCCCCAGCATCCAGGGGCACCCTCTGCCAGAACCCCACTCATGTCTCCCATCACCCCCACCCCCCAGCAGTCAGGGGCACCCTCCACCAGGCCCCCACACATGTCCAACTCATGTCTCCCAGCACCCCCACTCCCCAGCAGCGCAGGGCACCCTCCACCAGGCCCCCACTCATGTCTCCCAGCACCCCAACTCCCCAGCAGTGCAGGGAACCCTCCACCAGGCCCCCACACATGTCTCCCAGCACCCCCACCCCCCAGCAGTGCAGGGCACCCTCCACCAGTCCCCCACTCATGTCCAACTCATGTCTCCCACCACCCCCACCCCCCAGCAGTGCAGGGCACCCTCCACCAGGCCCCCACTCATATCTCCCATCACCCCCACACCCCAGCATCCAGGGGCACCCTCCACCAGGCCCCCACACATGTCTCCCAGCACCCCCACCCCCCAGCAGTGCAGGGCACCCTCCACCAGGCCCCCACTCATATCTCCCAGCACCCCACACGTCAGCATTGCAGGGCACCCTCCACCGGGCCCCCACACATGTCTCCCAGCACCCCCACCCCCCAGCAGTGCAGGGCACCCTCCACCAGGCCCCCACTCATGTCCAACTCATGTCTCCCAGCACCCCCACCCCCCAGCATCCAGGGGACCCTCCACCAGGCCCCCACTCATGTCTCCCAGCACCCCCACCCCCCAGCATCCAGGGGCACCCTCCACCAGGCCCCCACTCATGTCTCCCAGCACCCCCACCCACCAGCAGTGCAGGGCACCCTCCACCAGGCCCCCACACATGTCCAACTCATGTTCCCCTGCACCCCCACCCCCCAGCATCCAGCGGCACCCTCCACCAGGCCCCCACTCATGTCTCCCACCACCCACACCCCCCAGCAGTGCAGGGCACCCTCCACCAGGCCCCCACTCATGTCTCCCAGCACCCCCACCCCCCAGCATCCAGGGGCACCTTCCACCAGGCCCCCGACCATGTCTCCCACCACCCCCACCCCCCAGCAGTGCATGGCACCCTCCACCAGGCCCCCACTCATGTCTCCCAGCACCCCACCCCTCAGCAGTCCAGGGCACCCTCCACCAGGCCCCCACACATGTCTCCCAGCACCCCCACCCCCCAGCAGTGCAGGGCACCCTCCACCAGGCCCCCACTCATGTCCAACTCATGTCTCCCACCACCCCCACCTCCCAGCAGTGCAGGGCACCCTCCACCAGGCCCCCACTCATGTCCAACTCATATCTCCCAACACCCCCCCCCCCAGCAGTGCAGGGCACCCTCCACCAGGCCCCCACTCATGTCTCCCATCACCCCTACCCCCCAGCATACAGGGGCACCCTCCACCAAGCCCCCACACAAGTCTCCCAGAACCCCCACCCCCCAGCAGTGCAGGACACCCTCCACCAGGCCCCCACTCATGTCCAACATGTCCAACTCATGTCCCCCTGCACCCCCACCCCCATCATCCAGAAGCACCCTCCACCAGGCCCCCACTCATGTCCAACTCATGTCTCCCAACACCCCCACCCCCCAGCAGTGCAGGGCACCCTCCAAAAGGCCCCACACATGTCCCCCTGCAACCCCACCCCCAGCATCCAGGGGCACCCTCCACCAGGCTGCCGCTCATGTCTCCCAGCACCCGCACCCCCCAGCAGTGCAGGGCACCCTCCACCAGGCCCCCACTCAAGTCCAACTCATGTCTCCCAGCACCCCCACCCCCCAGCAGTGCAGGGCACCCTCCACCAGGCCCCCACACATGTCCCCCTGCACCCCCACCCCCCAGCATCCAGGGGCACCCTCCAACAGGCCCCCACACATGTCTCCCAGCACCCCCACCCCCCAGCATCCAGGGGACCCTCCACCAGGCCCCCACTCATGTCTCCCAGCACCCCCACCCCCCAGCAGTCAGGGGCACCCTCCACCAGGCCCCCACTCATGTCCAACTCACGTCTCCCAGCACCCCCACCCCCCAGCAGTGCAGGGCACCCTCCACCAGGCCCCCACACATGTCCCCCTGCAACCCCACCCCCCAGCATCCAGGGGCACCCTCCACCAGGCCCCCACACATGTCTCCCAGCACCCCCACCCCCCCAGCAGTGCAGGGCACCCTCCACCAGGCCCTCACCCATGTCCAACTCATGTCTACCACCACCCCCACCCCCCAGCAGTGCAGGGCACCCTCCACCAGGCCCCCACTCATGTCCAACTCATGTCTCCCAGCACCCCCACCCCCCAGCATCCAGGGGACCCTCCACCAGGCCCCCACTCATGTCTCCCAGCACCCCCACCCCCCAGCATCCAGGGGTACCCTCCACCAGGCCCCCACTCATGTCTCCCAGCACCCCCACCCCCCAGCATCCAGGGGCACCCTCCACCAGGCCCCCACTCATGTCTCCCAGCACCCCCACCACCCAGCAGTGCAGGGCACCCTCCACCAGGCCCCCACTCATGTCCAACTCATGTCCCCCTGCACCCCCACCCCCCAACATCCAGGGGAACCCTCCGCCAGGCCCCCACTCATGTCTCCCATAACCCCCACCCCCAGCAGTCAGGGGCACCCTCTTCCAGGCCCCCACTCATGTCCAACTCATGTCTCCCAGCACCCCACCCCCCAGCAGTGCAGGGCACCCTCCACCAGGCCCCCACTCATGTCCAACTCATGTCCCCCTGCACCCCCACCCCCCAACATCCAGGGGCACCCTCCACCAGGCCCCCACTCATGTCTCCCAGCACCCCCACCCCCCAGCAGTGCAGGGCACCCTCCACCAGGCCCCCACACATGTCTCCCAGCACCCCCACCACATAGCAGTGCAGCGCACCCTCCACCAGGCCCCCACTCATGTCTCCCAGCACCCCCACCCACCAGCATCCAGGGGCACCCTCCACCAGGCCCCCACTCATGTCCCCCAGCCAACATGTCATCACAATCTAGATCCCTGGCCCTTATGGTCAGCCTCCAAATGCCAAACACCCACCCGGGTATTGCATCCACCCACTTAAAAATGCGATAGAACCCCAATTGCAAGTTTGGAAATGAACACATGTCCCTCACATACACCCAATGGGTGTCAGTGCATGTCAAAACCCATATCATGATATGCATGAAACCAATGAGATGATACTACACATTGAAGTTTGAAGAACAAATATGTATTAAAAGCAACATAAATTGAATCAAAAATAAACAAACAATAATGGAAATTTAAAAAAAATAAACCAGCATGTCCGTGAAATAATGCAAAACCACAAATCATAATCCAAAGGAAAGGTGTCCATAGTCACAGTCCACAAAAGTAAATCCAATGGAAAATTAAAATCGAAAACCATTGCTCCATGGGTAAATCATAAAAAAAAATGAAAATCCAACAGTCAACTATATACAGATAAACAATCCAGGGTCCATGATCCCAACAGAAGAAATGAAACCTATCTAATAACACTACCTAAAAAAATAAACTATATACAAAAATGTGGCCCATTGTCCAAAAGGTCCAAAAAAAATGCAAAACCAAAGGAAACCTAACACTAACTACAGAACTATTTACAAGGGCAGCGGACTAGTCCGACGGCTCACTTCGGGATGTTCCGGGCAAGGGCATCATCGAACTCCTGCTCAATGTCTCGGAGCACGTCCTCCTCCATCGCCCCGAGGGTCCGCATGGCCGTCGACATGTTCACCCCCAACTCCCTGCGGATTGCCTCGAGGCACTCGGCCCACCTCAGGGCCCTCCGCATGGAGTTCTCTGCCCTGACCATCGTGAGCCGTGCCTCTTCCGCCCGCTGCCCCTCCGCAACTATGGGGTGGCCCAACCGCTGCCACACGGAAGACACTTCCCGTCCTGGGTCCTCCTGCCCTCCGGCCGATGCCTGCCCCTCCTATGTCGAAGGCACCGAGCCATCATGGCTCCCACCACGTTGCTGCTGCTGCTGTGCCTCTGCCCGTGCACTGCCTCCTGCTGCCTGCACATCCTCCGCTGGCTGGGGTGCAGTCATTGATGTGGCCACCCCTGCTGGACGTCCGACTCCCGACTGTGGCAGGGATGCCTCCTCCACCAGCCTGGCCGCACCGTCAGAGGCAGCTCTACAGGGCACCCAGGTGACTAATGGGTGGGAAGATGGCATGGAGGACGAATGGCGCATAGGGGGTTCAGTTAAGGAGGGGGTCGGAGCAAGCCCCATCAAACTGAGGAATCTGGCCTGGGTGACCTGTCCCAGTAGGCCGACGCAGTCAATGAGCCATTCGAGATGACGTGCAGTCTCCTCATGAAAAGACTGCAGGTCACCTCGCATGGCCCGTTGACGCAACGCCACACCAGTCAGGACAGGCTCAACCCGGACCCGGATAGCCACGTCCGCAGGCAGAGGAAGGCCAGTTGTCGTGAGCTCATCCCCTGCCTGAAAACGGGTCTGGACGTAGAAATCCCTGCTGGTGCAAGATGATGCAGTGACAGGATCAGGGACAGGATTGCACACAGGCACCTCCGCGGTGACCTGTGCTGCCTCCTGTCCCTGGTCCTGCACTGCACCACTAGCACCAGTGGAATCCCGACTTCCAGACCCCATCTCTGTTGCTTGCACGGCCTCCTCCTCCACCAAACCCCCCACCAACCTGGATGACTCCGTGCCATCTTCCCCCGTTGGGCCCTGTGGGGTCCCAGCTGCCCCTTCTGCTGCCGAGGAGTCCAACTCCGACCTCCGCCTCTTGGACCTCCCCCCGGCAGCTGCGGCCTGGGATGCGGCACCAGACTCCTCACTCCCCGACGAGATCACAACCTGGGAGACGAGCCGGGCCTTGCGTCTCCGGCTGGTGGTGCGATCCCCGCCGCTGTGCTCCACAGCACCTTCTCCGCCCTCTTCATTAGTTGACCCTGCAGACAGGGAGAAATAAAACACAGGCATCAGGGCACTGTACAATGGACACATACACACATTACAGTTGCACATGAGTGGCATTGGCAAACCTCAGACATGGCATCACAATCGGCAACACACATGTCATTTCAACTTGCACACATGAGCCATACCACAGCCATATCACAACTGCCAGCACCATCCATACATATACAACAGCATGAGCAGGCAAAGGTGAGCCAGACATCACGTGCAACACAGGGAGTGCGCTACACATGCACGCACACCACCACACTTGCATGCATGTGTACACCTCAGCCAACTGTCGCAGTGTTCAGATGGGCATCCATGTCACATCTGCCAATCAGGCTTCCACATCCCGCTGTCACATGCATCCATGTTGCATCACTGTTGCACCCTTGTCAAATACACACACATGCACATGTACACAGTGCTGATACATGCAGCTGAAAACAACATACATGCGTGACATCACGAACATGCCTACTTACATACACATTCATCCAAATATGTGTGCCCACACAACTGCATTTGGCATGCAAGCCTACACACACAAGCACTATCCATGTTTCACACATGACAGCCCTCGCATGTGTTAGACTCACGGCCCTGTACACCCCCACCCATACTCGGCCCCATACAAACAGATGTGCAACCTACACACTACTGGCACATCACCACACGCACAGCTTAAAATCATGATGCATGTACACTTACCGCTCGACTCCAGACGGGTCTGCCTCTCAAGGACCTGGACGTGGAGTGCTGGGGATATGCGTTCCAGGACCCTCATCTGATCTTCCGACAAGTGGCCCCGGCGCCCTTTAGCATCCGCTCCCTTCAAGCGGCGCCGGGCCTTGTTGAGGGTCCTGGACCTGAAGTCCTCCCAGCGCTTCTTGACATGTTTGAAGTCGCGGACTGCCACCCCCTCCGCGTTGATGGCAGTCACGATGTCTGTCCAGATCCGAGTCCGTCTTCCTTGTCGGCGCGCACACTTCCGAAGAGGGCATCATACTGCCCCAGGACTTGCTCCACCAGGACACCAACTTCGGTGGCAGTGAAGCTGGTGCCCCTCTGCCTCTCTGGACGGGGGTTGTCAGTGGTGCCAGATGTTGCAGTGCCCGACATGACAACCCCAGAGGCAAGAGTGGGTGGGCAACTGGTTCCTGGGGCTGGGCTGTGGAGCAATGGAATCCCAGTCGGGAGTCTTCGGTTCCAGCAGGGGTGGTCACAGCAACAGCACCCCTGGCTGATGTGCAGGCAGCAAATGGCAGGGCATGTGGGCAGCAGGCAGTCAGGCAGCAGCAGATGGCAGGTGGGAGCGTGCTCAGGGCTCTGGGGGGCAGTAAATCGGCTTTCTGGGCAGGAGCGTGGTCTTCCGTGTGCTTACGCGTGGCCAGCTTGATACGGAGAGATTTGGCACGTGAAAATTCTGCACGTCTGTGTGTAATTCGAGGAAAGGCCCTCAGCGCGTAAGCGCGTCTGCATGCATACGCGATTTCATTGGCCCAAAGGCCCCCATGCGCATCTATGACGTCACGAGCATGGCCGTAGAGAATGGCGCGTGTAAAAAAAAAGATACATGTCCGAGTGTCAAAGCGTGTAATTGGTGGAAATGGCCTCATCGCGTATGCGCATCTGTGACGTGTGTATAAAAGGTAAGTGTAGAACGCCATTTCCTTGTACGTGCTTTTCGTGGAGAGCGAGTGGGTGAAATCTGTACTTCTTGTCGGTTCACACGCGATTTCACGGCGTTTCAAGTTCATACTCCCTGTTACCTCTGACAGCTTTTTCTCTTTTCCTCTTTTTCCTGGCCTGTTTCCTCAAACAGCGTTCCCTTCTAGTGTTGTCCTGTCTCCTCAGACAGCGTACAATTCTTCTTTTGGCGGGGGTGTTGCCAACGCGCATACGTGCATATTTTTCACGCATTTGTTCCTGGCAGACGGTGAGTCGCGCACGTATTTAACATCTGTGCTTGCCCCGTGTGTCGCATACCCCTTCAGAGGTCATTCTAGGCTGCGTGTGACACGCATACATTCATTCTTGTGTTTCTGGGTGCCACAGCGTAGCGCAGGTTTATTTTTCCACACACGTGGTCTAGGAGGGGTTGTGTGCACCTTACTTCCCTTTTTTGGGGTGCCTGTGCGTTGCGTGCCCCGTCATCTTTCCCCAGGGGTGACATACAGCCTTGCTAGAGCACTAGGGTACGATTACCATCTGTACCCAACCCCTTTGACCCCCAATTGCCCAGGACAATAGTTCACAGCGACTCCCATACGCACAATAACATCAGTGCAATGGCTGGGAGGCGAACAAGCCCTAAGGGTGGCAAAGGTGGCCGAGCCCCAAGTGATGGCCGTGGTGGATCCAGTAGGGGATGTGGCCGTGACTTGCAGGGTGCCCCTAGCCCCCCATGTGTGGAGGAGCAGTCAGGGACACCCATGCCCCCCCCTGGTTGAGGGTAACGTGGCTGACACCATCCATGCTCAGCCCTTGTTGGACCAGCCCGGAACCAGACCTGGCACAGGGTGACCCCATGGCTGACTTCCAGGTCAGCAGGTCTAGGCCACGTGTGCCGGTGCACATTGGTGTCATCAGGCCACGTGGATCATGGGCAGCTAGGTCATCTGCTGCCCCGCGTAGGCAGGCTAGGGAGGCTGCAGGGGCAGCTGCGGCTCCATCCACCCCACCTCTCACACACCCAACCAGGACAGTGTCGGTCCACGTCCATCCTGCTGACATTCCACCTGACATCATCACACTTGAGCTAATGCCTGCACCAACTCCCATGCTGAGTGTGCAATCCCACACTCCTAGTACAGAGTCCACCGGGGCTCCTGCCCCTAGTGTCCAGAGCGGCGTAGGACACTCAGGATCCCCACCACCTTCCAAGCGGAAGAGGAAGAGTGCTCGTCCAGTAGAGGCTGATGCCCCAGACACGGCTACACAGTCCAGCCCGTCAAGGAAGCCCAGCTTCAATGAGGCCGAACTGAATGCACTTGTAGAGTATGTGTCCGCACATGACCGCGAAATGGTGATTGTTGCAGGATCCAAGACCACACCTGCACAACGTCTGGCACACTGGCAGACCATCGCGGATATCATAAGTGCCCTTGGAATCGTGAGGCGCACAGCTAATGAATGCTACAAGCTCTGGAATGACCTGAAGCGCAGGGCAAAGAATAAGCTGGCCTCATGCCGCTACTCTAGTGACTGGAGGTGGGTCTCCAGCAGAGGACATAGAACTCACTCCACATGAGCATGTTGCTGTGACCTACGTCACGGAGGAACAGATCCAAGGCGTGGGAGAACTGGCAGATTACGAGGCATTGATCGGTGAGTGCACATGCATGTGTGTCTCATCCATGTGCATGGTGTGTGTGTGAGGGCTTCTGTTTGGGTGCCAGGTGAGGGTGTGTGTGCCTGAGTGGTTTGGGTCACCCATGTGCCTCATCCAATACATTCATCGCACCAGCATTTGGCTATAGCAGTATCCCTTCTGCCAACATTAGACATCTAGCCCAACACCACGCCAGTTGCCCTTGAAGTGTCATCTTGCCACAACATTGTTGCTTATTTTCCTCTGTTTATTCAGGCAGATTGTTTGCATACCACCACTTTTACTAGGCATTTCTCAGTCCTATTGTCACATGTCTGACATGGCTATGCTACAGTGGACTGGCTTTGTTTCCTGGAAATGATTTGTTTAGACATGTCCCTGTGCTATAGGACCATTTTGGACTGGCAGCTCCAGGTTAAACATTTGAACCATTTCAATGAAAAAATCAATTTCATGAGCAAACTAGACTAAATGAACAATTGGTGCCCTCCTCCCCCTCTTCACTTTATGGCTAGGGTACATGCCATCTGTGTGATGGCATGTGTATTTGACCTGCCAATCACAGGCCAATGTGTGATGCCACTGCTAGGCAGCATGCAGCAAATGTGTTCATCTTCCATCTTGGTGTCATCAATGTGTGCCATCTGCCTCCCCTTCACACGCAGTGACGGTGCATGCATGGGAGGGTTTTAGTCAAGTGGTACATGTTTCAATCAAGTACTGTTTCTGTAGCTTCTCAGCCCTAATTGTGTGCCATAGTGCTAATGCCTGTTTCCATTTGTTTTCTTTTATGTCTTTGCAGGGGATGAGGCACTTGATACTGCTGGGGTTGTGGAGATGGTGCAGACCCAGGAGGGTTCTCAGGCCCGACTGACCACCAGAGAGGGACGCGGTGTGGTAGTGGGTGAGAACCCACAACTGCTGCAGGTCGTGCTCTCAAGGGGTGTCTCTGGCTGCACCTCCCCCAAGCTGTATTCAGTTGTCGATTCGGATGATGAGACCTATGTGCTGTCGCAGGTGAGTGTTCCTGGGAGGGGTCCTGTTCTGTCCGACCCACCTGCACCAGGGTTAGAACCCTCAATGGGGATGTCAGTGTTGGCAGGTACGCCTTTGGTGGTTACGGATGCAGGGTCACACTCCGCAACATCTGATCCTGTTCCTGGGCCAGCAGATCATAGAGGGAATGCAGTCCTGCAGCCCCAGGCAGTGCCGGCACAGCAAAGCGCAGTTCGCCTTGCCCCAGACAGGTGTGGTGCCCGCCGACGTGGTGGCCGTACACCACCTGGCAATGCCGCATGGGAGCAATCCATATACGGTATGGCAACCCAACAGGCAGCATCATCAGAGATGATGGCTCAGGCCATGGATACGGTGGCCACTTCCATTGTCCCCCCCGAAAGGCTGATGGAGCGACTACAGCAGGCAACAGACTCCATCTGCCAGTCACACAGGGAGGACATGAGGACATGTTGGCGTCCGACAGGGACAGGCGGGTGGCACTGGCGACTCTGCGGGAAGCCATTTCCATAGAGTCCCAGGGCCACAGGGAAGCCTTGAGGGTGGAACTCCTTCACCTCAGGATGACTCTTGTTGAGCTTGAGGCTTCAACAAACAGAAGGACAGAACAGCAGCTGGAGCGCCTCACATGTACGCTCTCAGCTGAGATGCAGGCAACTAGGGCGGAGGTCCGGGCATCCCGTGAGTTGTTGCATGGGGACCTCCGCACAATTATCCTCCAGAATGAGACCTTCCACACCCGCCTGCTTGCTGCCATGGAGGACCAGACTAGGGCTTTGCGTGGGTTGCCTCCCATAGTGCCACCACCTCCTGATGCAGCTGCAGAGGGTGAGGAGAGCGACAGCAGTGATTCCCTCACAATAGGGTAGCCGTGCAGGCCATGAGCCCATGAAGGTGTTTTTTTGTCGCAAGATCCACACAGGTGGGTTTTGGTGTGCACCCTGTCCTCGGACCTCCTGGATGGCCTCCCCCACCCGCCCCCCGGGCCCATTAATGGCCATTTTTGATTTTTTTTAAATTTATTTATTTTTTTATTTTTTATTTTTTTTTGACATTGTGTTGCCTTGTGTGGCTCCTGTGGGCATACGCTGTATTGTGGCTGGGCACATGCAGGCTTGTCATGAATTTGGTTCAGATGCTTGGGTTTGTGTGACACACACTCCTCCTGCTTCCCGTTTCCATGGGATTGCAAAGGGTGTGCCCAAGTGACATTGATGTACATGGTGACGTTGGACTCCCATTTGATGTGTGGGCAGTCTGTAGTCAATACTGTGTAGACATTCATAGTGCATATTGTTGCTGTATTGTACACTGCATGGTGTATTGATATGTGCCTCTGCATCCATCTCATCCTCCTAATTTGCAGGTCCATTTCTCATGTCTTCACAAAGCGGTCTACCTTGGAACTGGAGTCCATGTTGTAAGCAGTGCACCTACACTCTTGCGTGACGCTAACACTGGATACTTGGAAGTGTTCGAAGTGCTGCCATTATCAGGTAGTGAGGCAACCAATTTTTTAAGTCTGTAATGTCATGTTTAAGGTAGGTTGGAGGTTGTGTAGGTGATTGGTATTCTTGGTAAGTATTTGGTAATGTGTGTTGTAGGTCCTGCATTACTGTGAGCATTTCATGTGTGGCCAGTTTCCATTAAGGACACTGTAGTTGGTGACACTCGGGACATGTTGTGGGGATTAATTTGTTTGCTCTCACATTGCATGACATGCCATGGTGTGTTGTGTGGCCGTGCCGTGGAGGGGTTGGGTGACATGGCACTGTTCTCATGTAGTATTTTGCAAGTGGGTATTCATTTCTGCAGCATGGAAGTGTGTCTTTTCATGACACTGCATTGGTGGTGTTTGTGTAGGTAGAATGCACACATTGTGACACTTCCACATGAACAATCTCAGGCTGCTATGGTTCTGACAGTTGACTGTCCCTTTGTTCGTCATAATTGTCAGGTCGAGTCATCATTGCTTATCAGATGGTATGTGCCAGGGCTGTGTGCACTCCACAGGGGTGTGATTTCTATGTGAAGTAATTAGCCACCAGCTGCGTACGGGCTGCCTCACCCCGTGCCCTTTCCCCTCCCATGCGCAGCGGGCGTGCATGTGGTTGGGGATGAGGGGGCACCACCATGTCCACAGCCAGGCCCCGGCGTGTTGCAACATTGTGCAGGACACATGCTGCCACTATGATCCTGCACACTACTGGGGGCGCATATAACAGCTGCCCGCCAGAACGGTCAAGGGAGCGAAAGCGTGACTTGAGCACTCCGAATGTGCGCTCCACTATGCCCTGGGTTGCAATATGGGCTGTGTTGTAACTTACTTCGGGAGGCGTGATGGGGTTCCGAATTGGCGTCATCATGTGGGTGCTCAGAGGGTAGGCACTGTCCCCTGGTGAGGAGGTGATGGGTATCATTAGTGGGGTAGTGACATAACTCTGCATCTGACATGCATGCTTGTGCAGTGGCATTCATACTCACCAAGCAGCCATGTATCGCCATGCCGCCCAGCTTCTAGGTACCGGCTTAGGGTAGACATTCGGTAAATGAAGCTGTCGTGGGTGGACCCTGGATAGTTGGCATATACTGAGGTGATGATTCCCTTGGCATTACATACTACCTGCACGTTGATGGAATGCCAGTGCTTGCGGTTCCTATAGATGTGCTCAGATGCCCTGGGGGGACGTAGTGCCAAATAGGTGCAGTCAATGACACCTAGCACTTTGGGGAATTGTGCCACACCGTAGAAATCCAGGGCGGCAGCCTGCCTTTCTGCAGGTGTCCTGGGCAGGTATATGTGCCTGCGGACTGATGGGCGTGCAGTGATGATGTTCAAGACCTGGTGAAGGCAGCGTGACTGCGTGGCCTGTGACACACCACCCACTATGGCACTTGTCCGCTGAAATGATCCAATGGCCAAGAAGTGCAGTACATTAAGGACCTCCTCCAGGGGGCTGAGTGCTTGGGAGCACAGGGTGGGTGATGTGAGGTCATCCTCCCACTCACTAACCAGGTCCAGTATTATGTGTGGTGGAAACCTGTACCGCCCATACACCTGGTCATCAGGCATCCCAAAAAGGCTGGTTCTGGGAGTGAAAATTCTGGCCCTCACTATCCTCCTCCTCCTCCTTTGGTAACCCACGGCCACTGCTGCTAGGAATGGTATATTCATCCTGGCGTCTGAGCTTGTTTGTTGCTTGCGCGCACTTTTATGCTGCGCGGGTCGACGTACGCCAGCTTCATGCTGGCGTACGTGTTTCAGGATTGGACCATTTATTGTTTGGCGCATTGTAGGCGACCGTGTGAATCTTTCTGCCCACCCCAGGAATACACGTAACACGCTCTCCCACGCTCTGCCAGGCCCAGTCGCAAGTAAATATTCCCACCCACCCCTGGAATACACGTACCCCACTCTCACAGGCCCAGTCGCGTGTGGAAATTCACGCGCACACCGAAATACACGTACCCTGCAAAATCACGTGTGAAACTTCACACGCACCCCGAAATAACCCGTACCCAGGGCAATCGCGTGTGGAACTTCCTGTGAACCCCGTAATACACGTAGCCTGCTGGTATCGCGTGTGGAAATTCACACGGACCCATAATACACGTACCCTGATGGTATCGGATGTGAGATTACCCGCACACCCCAGGAATACACGTACCCAGGCAAATCGCAGGGCTGGGGGGTGGGGGTGCTGGGAGACAGGAGTGGGGGCCTGGTGGAGGGTGCACCTTACTGGTGGTGGGTGGGGGTGATGGGAAGCATGAGTGGGGGACTGGTGGAGGGTGCCCCTGGATGCTGGGGGGTGGGGGTGCAGGGGGACATGAGTGGGGGCCTGGTGGAGGGTGCCCTGCACTTCTGGGGGGTGGGGGTGCTGGGAGACATGAGTGGGGGCCTGGTGGGGGTGCCCTGCATTGCTGGGGGGTGGGGTGCAGGGAGACATGAGTGGGGGCCTGGCGGAGGGTGCCGCTGGATGCTGGTGGGTGGGGGTGATGGGAGACATGAGTTGGACATGAGTGGGGGCCTGGTGGAGGGTGCCCTGCACTGCTGGGGGGTGGGGGTGATGGGAGACATGAGTGGGGGCCTGGTGGAGGGTGCCCTGCACTGCTGGGGGGTGGGGGTGCAGAGGGACATGAGTGGGGCCCTGGTGGAGGGTGCCCCTGGATGCTGGGGGGTGGGGGTGCAGGGGTACATGAGTGGGGGCCTGGTGGAGGGTGCCCCTGGATGCTGGTGGGTGGGGGTGATGGGAGACATGAGTTGGACATGAGTGGGGGCCTGGTGGAGGATTCCCTGCACTGCTGGGGGGTGGGGGTGCAGGGAGACATGAGTGGGGGCCTGGTGTAGGGTGCCCTGCACTGCTGAGGGGTGGGGGTGATGGGAGACATGAGTGGGGGCCTGGTGGAGGGTGCCCTGGATGCTGGGGAGTGGTGGGAGACATGAGTTGGACATGAGTGGGGGCCCGGTGGAGGGTGCCCTGCACTGCTGGGGGGTGGGGGTGATGGGAGACATGGGTGGGGACCTGGTGGAGGGTGCCCCTGGATGCTGGGGGTTGGGGGTGCAGGGGGACATGAGTGAGGGCCTGGTGGAGGGTGCCCTGCACTGCTGGGGGGTGGGGGTGCAGGGAGACATGAGTGGGGCCTGGTGGAGGGTTCCCCTTGATGCTGGTGGATGGGGGTGATGGGAGACATGATTTGGACATGAGTGGAGGCCTGGTGGAGGGTGCCCTGCACTGCTGGGGGGTGGGGGTGATGGGAGACATGAGTGGGGGCCTGGTGGAGAAGCCCGGCACTGCTGGGGGGTGGGGGTGCAGGTGGACATGAGTAGGGGCCTGGTGGAGGGTGCCCCTGACTCAGTGCAGGGAGACATGAGTGGGGGCCTGGTGGAGGGTGCCCCTGGATGGTGGTGGGTGGTGGTGATGGGAGACATGAGTTGGACATGAGTGGGGGCCTGGTGGAGGGTGCCCTGCACTGCTGGGGGGTGGGGGTGATGGGAGATATGAGTGGGGGCCTGGTGGAGGGTACCCTGCACTGCTGGGCGGTGGGGGTGCAGGGGGACATGAGTGGGGGCCTGGTGGAGGGTGCCCCTGACTGGTGGGGGGTGGGGGTGCAGGGAGACATGAGTGGGGGCCTGGGTGGAGGGTGCCCCTGGATGCTGGGAGGTGCGGGTGCAGGGGGACATGAGTGGGGGCCTGGTGGTGGGAACCCCTGACTGGTGGGGGGTGGGGGTGCAGGGAGACATGAGTGGGGGCCTGGTGGAGGGTGCCCCTGGATGCTGGGGGGTGGGGGTGATGGGAGACATGAGTTGGACCTGAGTGGGGGCCTGGGGGACATGAGTGGGGGCCTGGTGGAGGGTGCCCTGCACTGCTGGGGGGTGGGGGTGCAGGGAGACATGAGTGGGGGCCTGGTGGAGGGTGCCGCTGATGCTGGTGGGTGGGGGTGATGTGAGACATGAGTTGGACATGAGTGGGGGCCTGGTGGAGGGTACCCTGCACTGCTGGGGGGTGGGGGTGATGGGAGACATGAGTGGGGGCCTGGTGGAGGGTGCCCTGCACTGCTGGAGGGTGGGGGTGATGGGAGACATGAGTTGGACATGAGTGGGGGCCTGGTGGAGGGTGCCCTGCACTGCTGGGGGGTGGGGGTGATGGGAGACATGAGTGGGGGCCTGGTGGAGGGTGCCCTGCACTGCTGGGGGGTGGGGGTGCAGGGGGACATGAGTGGGGGCCTGGTGGAGGGTGCCCCTGACGGGTGGGGGGTGGGGGTGCAGGGAGACATGAGTGGGGGCCTGGTGGAGGGTGCCCCTGGATGCTGGGGGGTGGGGGTGATGGGAGACATGAGTGGGGGCCTGGTGGAGGGTGCCCCTGGATGCTGGGTATGGGGGTGCTGGGAGACATGAGTGGGGGCCTGTCGGAGAGTGCCCTGCACTGCTGGGGGGTTGGGGTGCAGGGGGACATGAGTGAGGGCCTGGTGGAGGGTGCCCCTGACTGGTGGGGGGTGGGGGTGATGGGAGACATGAGTGGGGGCCTGGTGGAGGGTGCCCCTGGATGCTGGGTATGGGGGTGCTGGGAGACATGAGTGGGGGCCTGTTGGAGAGTGCCCTGCACTGCTGGGGGGTTGGGGTGCAGGGGGACATGAGTGAGGGCCTGGTGGAGGGTGCCCCTGACTGGTGGGGGTGCAGGGAGACATGAGTGGGGGCCTGGTGGAGGGTGCCCCTGGATGCTGGGGGGTGGGGGTGATGGGAGACATGAGTTGGACATGAGTGGGGGCCTGGTGGAGTGTGCCCTGCACTGCTGGTGGGTGGGGTGATGGGAGACATGAGTGGGGGCCTGGTGGAGGGTGCCCCTGGATGCTGGGGGGTGGGGGTGCAGGGGGACATGAGTGGGGGCCTAGTGGAGGGTGCCCCTGGATGCTGGGGGGTGGGTGTGCTGGGAGACATGAGTGTGGGCCTGGTGGAGGGTGCCCCTGACTGGTGGGGGGTGGGGGTGCTGGAAGATATGAGTGGGGGGCTGGTGAGGGGTGCCTCTGACTGGTGAGGGGTGGGGGTGCAGGGAGACATGAGTGGGGGCCTGGTGGAGGGTGCCCCACAGTGCTGGGGGTGGGGGTGCTGGGAGACATGTGTTGGTGATCAGTAGTGCAAGGTGACATGTGGGTTGGCTGGGGGCATGGCCATGGTGGATGGGTTGCCTGTGGGACATGAGCAGGGGTGCAGGGTAGTCCCCTGTGGTGTGGGCTGCCTGCAGGGGCCGTGGAGGGTGTAGAGGGAACACCTGGGAGGACCCACACGGCCAAATCACGTGTAGCATTCCCCGGCACCACCGAAATACACGTACCCTGCTGAAATCGCGTGTGAATCTTCCCGCGCACCTCGTTATACACGTACCCTGCTGAAATCGCATGTGGGACTTCCCGAGCACCCGAAGTACACGTACCCAGGCCAATCGCGTGTGGAACTTCCCGTGCATCCCGAAACACATGTACCCAGGCCAAACGCGTGTGGAACTTCCCGCGCACCCCGAAACACACATACCCAGGCTTATCGCGTGTGGAACTTCCCGCGCACCCTGAAGTACACATACCCAGGCCAATCACGTGTGGAACTTCCCGCGCACCCAGAAACACACGCACACGCTATTTTTCACACAGCGGGTGCCCATCTTTGTCGGTACCCGTTTGCACCTCATTTGTCCTAGAGGGCCACTGTATGGACCATTCATCATGGCTGTATATGGGTGCTTTTTGTGAGCGAACATTTTGGTGCACATTTATTTCAGGCGCAGGGATGCTACCGCCTTCTTTCTTGTGGCGTACTTGTTTGGCCCTGTGCGCATTTTTCACCGTGCGCTGGTTTGCCCTATTTGATTCCATGAATACGGGTTGTAGGCGAGCGTGTGGGCGTTCCTCGCACTTGCCTCCTGTACTTCCCCCGTGACGCCCATATTTTCACGCGTTGTTCCCCATTTCGAGTGTTACGCCCCGTGTTCCGCCAACTTTTGTGATGTGCGCCGCGCTATGTGCGATTTCGCAGTGGCCGTGGCGCACGCTGTTGGATGACCTGTGCGCCGGCGTGCGTGCCACACACATCCAATGTTTTTCTCGCGCACGGACTTCCATGAATCGATGTGCACTGGTTTCCCTGCGATTTTCGCACTTGCACTGCGATTTTCGCACTTGCACTGCGATTCGCACGTTTTGGCACCTCTGCGTGGGAATTTTCGGCGCACATTAATTCCATGAATCGACACCTTAGTGTTGTCAGGATTATTTGTGGCATTTCTATGAAGGACATGCATTTGCAAACACAAAAGGCTCGAGTCGTTAAAGTAATGGTTGGGAACAATTGGTGGCAATTAAAAGAGAAGATTCACTCCTACATTAGCATAACAATTTACGCCATTTGTGTTACAGAATTTAAATGGACTGGAGAGTTCCGTTTGTGGATCGCAAAACACAGGTACTGTCAATACGTTATATGCAAAGGTACTTTATAAATGAAAACAATGCTGTACATTTTACAAGGTAGTGCAAATAAAAGAAATGCAATGATTGCCTTAATTCCAGTAATTTATGTCTGTATCTGTTACACAGGTGGTGCAGGTTTGTGGCATATGCTGCGTTTACATGGTGTATTCATGCAAGACTGGGATTTTGCATCTGAAGAGTATTACCTGCTATGTGGTTCGAGACATTCATGATGAATTCCCCAGTGACAGGGGACAATACAGTGGATCGATGCAGCCAGTACCTGATACGCAGCAGTATTATTTGTACTGTCATTGTAATCCACCGTACCAAACTAAATACAAATATTAAAAATAATTCAATCGAAACAGTTGTGAGAAAGGTATTACCCAAATTGACCTTTTACAATTGACCTTTTGCACAATTGACCTACTTATAGTAGTCCTAATTGACCTTCTGCACAATTGACCTTTATATTATTTTAGTTATTTTATATATGCATTGGGTTGGTTTTGGATTATTAATAATAGGAGGGTATTGGGTGGGTGTTTGCAGGGAGTTTTGGATTGGTTGGGAGGTTGCGAGGGGGTTTCCCCCCACATATATGTCCTAATTGACCTTCTAAATTAGGTCAATTCTCCCGAGGTAAATTCTCCTAAGGTCAATTGTGAAAAGGTCAATTAGTATACAACCGTGGTAAAGTTTTAAACTGCACTACACATCCAAACATACAACAGTATCATTATATATTGGTGTGCAGTAACACGTGCATTGGCCTACGGCACTCGCCTCATCCTCATATACCCCCACTCCAGTATCAAGGGCATTTGGCACCTGTGATTGTGCGCTCGCAAGTGGGCTTTGTGGATGGGGACGCTGAAGGTGCAGAATACCATGTGCACCTCAAAGGCATCTTACGCACTGTGACTGCTGTCCACATGGCCACCGCAGTCCTGGTGTCTCAAAACGCGTTCCTGAAATTAACATACCTATGTGTCCCTTGAACATTGCTCCGGGTCTATCATGCCCTCCCCATCCTCATCCACCCCCTCACTTTTACCTAGCAGCTCAAAGTCTGTAGAGCTCTGGTACTTTCTAGGCTGTACTATTTCATCTACCCACTTTCTCTCTCGGCCCCCTCCAGCTAATTTGAAATAAGGCTGCAAGACTTATCCTTGGCCTCAAGACCAGGGACCGCATATCTCACCATAACTCTTCAACCTTTACTTGGCACCTCTAGCTCCTAATCTCTACATTAATTTCTAACTTTTAGTGTTATACGGATGACACTCAGCTCTCCTTTAAGCTCTGTGCTGCATCCTCTCCTCTTTCGCGTATTCCTGACTGTGTATCTGCGATTCTGGAATTTGTGTGCCTCCAACAATGTCTGCCTTAATGTCAGTAAGACAGAGATCATTCTTATTGGACCCTTGCTACCGCTTTCCCTCCGGCTGCCCTCCTTGGGTCCTCTACCTTAGCCTTCTGGTGAGGAAAGAAACCTTGGTGTAATCTTCGACTCCACCCTCTCCTTCTGTGCTCACATTGCAGAGGTCTCTAAGAAGTCCCACTACTAGCTGCACCTACTGAGAGGTATTCTTCCTTTTCTCACTTTGCCCCAGAAGCTCACTGTCTCAAGAGCCCTAGTTCTTTCTAGGCTGGACCATTTTAGCAGCCTCTTTCTAAATATTCCTGCCTCTACTCTTCGCCCTCTGCAATTTATCCAGAGCAGGAATGCAAGACTTGTCCTTGGCCTTGAGCCAAGAGATTGTATATCTCTAGTAATGAAATCTCTACACTCGCTCAAATTGGTACCTGCAAGGATTAAGTTCAAGACCCTCTGCATTTTTCACAAGGGTTTCTCGTGCCAAAGACCACACTACATGCAACTTTATCTTCCTATGCATTTTTCTTCTTGACCTCTCCACTGATCCACCTCCAACTCTCTGTGGGTTAGACGT
This sequence comes from Ambystoma mexicanum, assembly GCF_040938575.1. Taxonomy (NCBI): domain Eukaryota; kingdom Metazoa; phylum Chordata; class Amphibia; order Caudata; family Ambystomatidae; genus Ambystoma; species Ambystoma mexicanum. The sequence goes on along the minus strand of NC_090932.1, from coordinate 284,622,293 downwards.
TTCTTCAGGTAGAGTGTGGTGGGGGGGTAGATTTCTCTCTTCGGCTGGTGCCTCCCTCTCGAACAGCTTCCCTGCCACTCTCAAACTTGAGCAGGAACACCCAGGTTCCCGAAGCAATTGAAGAATGTCCTTTATTCTTCTGCTTTCTCTCTCTCTCCACTGCAGATATTCTCATTGTGCTGCCCTAACTGGTTGCCTCGCCACTCTCTAAACATTATGGGTACCAGATCCCCTCATGACCACTAGCCCCATGAACTTCCTCCAGCCCACCATGCACTATGGACTCTATCTGCAACCCTACGGTGCCATGCCGATTTGAACTTATTTAGAGCTGGACACCCCGGCGTCACTTAATGGAGGTTGCTTATTGCACTCTCCCCTTCCATCCCCCTGGCACTTCTCCTCTCGTTTCCCCTTTCACAGGCACGATCTGAATGACACAAGGCCTAATAAGATTGTTTGTTCTGTTTTCCTTTATTTTTCCCTTCCTTGTCTTGTTGTGCCTAGAAAAACCTGTGTACAGGTGTGTTATAACTGACATATCATATCATATCATTGTTGTTTTGTTTCCTGACCCCCCCACCCTTTTTTGTTCTTATGGCAACGGAAAGAAAACATTTTTGGGGGTAGGCACTTCACAAATAATAACCAAGAAATAAATTAATATAGTAAATGAAGTATAGAAACTCTGGAATTTAGGTACCATGATAAGTGGCTGCAGATTGCAATAGACTGAAAGGTTTAAATGCCACAGTTTTAGCCAACATTGAAATAACGGGTAAAGGAATTTGTATTGCCAATGTGCATTATGAACATGCACCTGTTACCTTTGCATATTTATACCTTACTGTAGTGTGCAACGAGGAATGCTTGCATGAATACAGAAATGATATGATTGCCGGAATAGATCTACACAGAAGCTAGTAAGCCTGTACTCCACTGTTCGTGTCTCTACACTTTTGCAGGATCATTGTACCTTTGTTTCAGGTCCCAGCAATTATGGCAGACACATTCTGATGTCTTTGTGGTTGCTTTAAGGATCCAATTCAAGACGCTTCCATTATCCACAAGACTGTCTGGGGCGTGGGAACACACTACCTGCAGCTCTCTCTGACAAACTTCTCTTCTTCATGATACCTTTGATCCTGTCACTCCAACTGTCTGCTGGGGAAACGCTTCTCATAGCAGAGAACAGGGGGCTGATCACTATTGATGTATAGGGATGTCTGTGCCTGTGACCACGCCTGAAGTAATCTTTGAAAGAAAACATACATGTATTGAGGACAGGCACGTTGATTCCATTAAAATGGAAGTAAATGTTGTGATATGTGTTTTACTTGAAATATTGCATGTTTTTCAGTGCACTGATTGCCACTAATATTGTTCATTTTTGTGGCATGTGTTACCAAAACTGAAACTGACTTGTACACACTGCGAACGCTAGATGAAGGGTCACATTTTGATGTGTCCTTGAATACACCGCACTAGGAGTTTGAAGGACTAAATGTGTCAAAAATCCACAAAGAAATTATAAGATTCACTTTATTGAAAGCTTACGCTGGAAAGTAAAGTTTCTCTATCAGAAAATAGTGTTTTTAAGTGGTTGGTCCTCTGCTATATAGAAAGAATGTATTCTCAAAGCGCAATATAAGCAAGATTTTAAATAATATTTGCAGGATGCTGTGTATCATATGATGAATGTTCTGATGGATGAATGTTCAATTTGATACAAAGAATAGACATTGTACATGTTAATTGTAACTTAAATGTATGGGCAACATAAGAATGTACTGTGTATATTTAATATTAAAGTGGCTACTGAAATATGTTTTTGCATTCTCGATTTTACATAGTTATATAATCCCAATGTGCGCGTGTAATGGGTACAGCCTACCAGCCGACAGCTTCTTCAACCGTATTTGGACAGTAATTATCAACAACAGATATGTGATAATCATCATCTGGAATTATCGCCAGACAACAATCTGTCCTTTCGCAGTTGCAGTAACAAGGAGCAACATGGGAGCTTATAGTTTCTAGGAAGATGGGATGTGAAAGTATTGCCTTTATTCCAATTTTAAAGCACCAATTTCTCCTCTGTAATGGAGCGCTATGTGCAAAGATTCCTTGTCGTTCAAGAAAGAAAACTTTTTGTGAAGAACGCAAAGACTTGGATTAATCGATTGATGATCGTATTCGGCATTGGAAGATCACTGTTGACAGTTACACTAAAAATGAGAACGATGCGAAGTTCGGTAGCTTTGAACTGTGTTTGAAAAAGTTAACGAAGTTTTCGTGGACTTAATTAAGTGTTTTCATCATTGGGTGAAAATGAAAACTACTATTGCTGTTTTCTTGAAAATAAAATGTTACTATCAGTTTTGTAAAAAGAAACAAAAGTTTTGCATTTGTTGTAGATGTGTGTGTTTAAGTTCCTGGTTCTGCACTAGATAACCTTATGAAATTGTTGATGACAGGGTACGTTTGGCTACGCTTCCCATTAATGTCATTGTAAAAGGTAGTGCTCATCCTGAGCTTATAGTGATGTTAGTGTTAGGGGAGGACGAACGTGATCAGTGCCATGAGGGCCTTTGAGCATAGGCGATGGAATCTTATTGAGTCTATCTACTTTATGAGAAATGTAAAGTAGATGGAGTCTTTAAGATTATTTGTTTAATTCTAATCTTTAATTGTGAAAGATGGTTCCTAAATCAACCTTTTTTTGTTGTTTTTTGAATATTTTTCTTTGCAGGAGTGGTCAGAAATTAAGGAGGGGAGGGAAACGATGGATGAGGCACAAACCACAAATATGAAGGGGCAGGTGTACAGGGGAAGATGTTGCCAGTGTGTTACATCTAGGGTAGGAGGCAATGTTTCTCATGCTCTTTGATTACAGCTTTAAAAGCACTTCGAAATTGCTCCCCCATCCAGAGTGGTGTGTTGCAGTATGTATAGAGTACTGTTGTCTTCAAATAATATGGATCAACAGCCTCTTTTATTGCTTGCAAGGTAGCTGGTGGGATTTTGTGTCCCACAGAAGTAGGCCGTGTGGTTACAGTTTTAGTTGAGGAAGATGAGGTAGAGGTAGACAGCCTACTACTTGTTAAGAAAGGAATAACCTTTCTGAGAGTATTGCAGTGGTTGGATTTGGTGTGGCAGCGCATGGAGGTGGTCCTGTAGGAGTACTGTCCAGGTAGTCTGCGCCTGAGTACAACGTTGCACTCATTGCGTTTAACTTTGGTAGCTTTAGCCTTTCGTACATTCCTAACACTGGTAAAGAATTGCCCCACTCATGATGTCTTCTGGGTGCTAGAGATGGGTACTTCCTCTACCTCATCTTCTTGGTGCTCTGCATTGTCTTTGGATGTACTGCGCTGTTTTTTGTTGTGTAAGTCCTCCAGCTGGTGGTGGTGGCGGTTGCTGTTGGGGAGGAGGGATGGCAATAGCTGATGCCCTTTTAAAGATAAATAGCACTTTTGCTAATATTCTTCTAAGTATGTGCTCTGTGCTAGATTGTTAATGGATAATGAGCAAGAATAGGTGTAGGAGCTGTGCAAGGGTAAATTTCGAGCTTAAAAGTACCTGGATCAGCAGAAAATGTAGATCTGAACTGTTCGCAAAGCACAGACCCGACCGCGAAGTGCAGACGGACACGTCCTCATTCCACACGCATGTGAGGTCATGTGACGCTGTCTGAAATTTGTGATATCATCTTGGATGTCCTGGGTGTTATTCTTAGCAGTGCACGTGGTGGCGGGAGTTATGGTTGCTTATCTTACCATAAATGGGTAATTTCTGAGGTTTTACGGTTTTATTTGTAACGAGAACGTCCCTTCAACACAGTTTTTTCACTGAATTTCATAGTTTTTTATTAGTGCAACTTAACCATAACATCCCTTTAACAATGTTTTTTCAATGAATATACACGCACACACACTTACACACACACACTTTTATTATACACTGAAGAATGCAAATAACTAACTAGAAAACACAAAAACCTACCCCCTGTCAGACTCTGGGCACTTGAGCGGGGATGAATGGGCAAGTAAATACAGTAATGCCACTTTAAATGGATGTGATTTTGTAGAAACAGGTGCAAAAGGGGGATTATGAGTCAGTATTGCAATAAACGTGGACCATGGAGACTTGGCCTCCAAATAGTATCTGTTTCTTGTTTTCCTGTGATTTGATAGCGTGGAACCGTGCTTCAGTGTGCTAATCTTGCCGGTTGAACTGGGTCTGAATACAGAAAGTCACTTTGATCCATGCCGTGAGTCGACGTCGAGTTGGGTGTGAAGCAGGGCTCTGCATGGTTTGATGTAGCATCCGAGCAGAGCAATTCGAAGAGCTCACATGGGACGGTTAAATTGTTAAGCCGGTTCGAGACAAATGGTTACTATTCGGTCGAGTTGATGTGAGCCCGTGGTGGATTCCAGTGGTTCATGTAGAAGCATTAGTCATATCAATATGAGGTCCTAATGACTCATTGCACAGTTCGCTGACGCAGCAGTTCAAAGGCAACCGCACTGGTGAGCTGGTGCTCAGACCAACGCAGTAATGAGTGATGCTGGTCCCATGCGCCAATGAGCCAGTTCAAAGGGTGTTAGCAGCAGTTTGAAGATGCATTGAAAGTGCCTAAGGCAGCACAGTGAGTCCTGTGTATTTAAAGGGTTTGAACTCAGACATATCAGCTAGGGGCTGCTTTATGATGTTCAGGTTGCTGTGACTCCCACTCCAGGAAATCTTGGACAATGTGAGTCTTTCTTACTCTTAACTCCCTGTCCAGGGCGCTTGGCTGGCACCTGCAGCAGTTCCCTCCCCTCCAATGAGAAGATTGGTTATGGGTCAACTGACAGAGTGGCAGGTCTTGTTCCAAAGAACAGTCACCCGCACCCCCAGTTCCATGGGCATTGTTAGGGTAAAGAACTTTCCTGTGCCTTCGATTTACTTGTCTTCACCTCTATGGCTCAGGATTTTGGAATGGACTGGAAATATATCTTTTTTGGTGTCTAGGAAAGAATTCAGGAATTGGTGGGAGACCCCATCCTTATAAAGATAAAAGGTTACATGGGGTTGGAAAGAAGCAGGCCTGCTGTAGGGGGTTGAATCCCATTTGCTGTAACAAATGACCCTTGCCTTTTAGCATACCTGATCATACCTAGAGTGCCTTGTTTCCTAGACAATGCAGGGGATAAGCACTAAAGCAAGATGGGGGAATAATTTATTTGGTCCACTGTGTGCTCTCTGGCTATCCTACCTGTGACCATTTCTTAAGCCTGCAGCCAAAGGCACTTTGGTGTGCATCAGCCTGGTGGGAGGTTGGCCTATTTTATCTGAATGCCCCTTTGAACGCAATGATCGCAGGGCGATCTACTGATGAGTCTCAAGAGCTCCTCTGCCTCCTTCCTCTTGGGGATCTAAGGATGGCCGCATCCTGTCAATTGTCTGACTGGGTTACAATAATAATGTGTTTGTCCCAAAATATTCACAAAGACTAGGGAACTAGAAACTACAAATGACACATATTGTCTAAGTGAACAATGTATTCCATGTACTTACTCTTGCTCCTTAATCACTGCATTCACTACTCAAACCAAACCAAATGGGAGATAGAAAACATATAATTAAAATTGTACTTCTGTCATTAATTGCATTACAATAGCAAAATACAATCAATTATTTTAATACATCTTATATGTTATGTTATGTTGATTTACATTGCGCACCGCTACCACCCAGGGGCAGTCTCCAGGCGATCCATATATATATTGTGATACTGTTCATGTTTAAAGTGACAGCGCATAATAAAGAAGTTAATTTAAAATACAAGGAATCCACAAACAATTAATGCTTTCATTATCATTATCATTATGAGTCACTATACCATAAACAGGAATAGCATATTCTTAGAGTTTATCCTGTCACAAGGTGGATAAGGCAACAATTATTATATTTTGGATTACAGGTGCAGATGTTACATTTCAGCCTCTGTGCAGTGACTGTGGGTCAGAGAGCAGTTAGAATGCCAATGTGAGATGTGAACCTGCCCTGTGCTACTGGAGAGCAGCTGCTGCAGTTGTCAGGAGACTGGTGTTGCAATGGCACATGTATCTACTATGCCTTTGGCATGCAGCTTTCTGAAAGGGGGCATCTGATTAGCATACCCCCTTTCAGAAACAGAATTAATTCCATCATCTTATAATCAGTAAAATAAAAAAGCTAGGGCTTCAACACCCTAACCAGATGGTATTCTATCACACGCTAATGGTTATTTGTGTTGCACAAACTGAACCATGGGATGTGAGTTTTTCAGAATTTAGATCCTTTCAGTGAGGTATTTGATACAGAGAAGAGTTTTCAGTTCTCTCCTAAAGATGATGAGGTACGGAGGGCTTCACATATCAACTCAAGTCATTGCCATGTTCCAAGAGCTGATAATGAAAAAGACTGTCTTAGATGTTGTGTTTTTTACTCTGAATTTCTGTTTTGTATTCTCTGCTACATGGCTTATGTGGATCCTAAATATACTAATAGCCCAGCACAGTAATACCTCTACCAGGGTCCGCCTAAATGACCAAGGCGATGTTACTGATAAAATCATCACCAATATGGGGTAAAGCAGGGCTGTGTAACTGTGCCAATGCTATGCAAAATATATACAGCTGACTTATTGGATCATATGGCACTAAAATCTAACTGCCCCCCTAAATTATGGAAGCTCCCCATAATAGGAATGCTATATGCGGATGACTTGATCCTACTGGACCGTACGATGACTGGTATAAAGAACATGCTGAATGAATTAGTTGATTATTCAACACAGATAGGACTTGTAATCAACATGGAGAAAACAAAAATAATGACAACAGCACGTAAGGGACCTGGCCGTACTGGGATAGATACTAAGGTAGGAACAATTGAGGTGTTAGAGCAATATCCCTACTTGGGACTAGACTTTAGAGCACCTACAGATTATGACGCCATAAAAAAACATAAGATACAGAGAGCAAAATTACTCACCCTCCAGGCTTGCAAATTTGCAAAGGGCACTGCAGGTTTCAGTATGGCTGGCATATTGAAACTTTACCAACAATGTTTTGTACCCGCCGAATTATATGGCTTGGAGGCATTGGCTATGCAAGATCTTACATGGATAAACATTCTGGAAGGACATCATTGGCGTATGGTGCTTGGTTTGGGTCCCTCCTGTTCGATCCAATATCTTTGTTTAGAACTGGGCCTCACTTCCCTGAGAGGTAGGGCACTTCGCTTGCGGGGTGCCTTTTATCTGAAATCTCGGGCAGAGCGCTGCTGTAAATTATTGAGTCTGGCAGCGAAAAATTACAAGCTAGAAAAACATCCACGTGGCCTGAACTATAAAGAGCTGAATGAATCACTCTTCATGGAGATTGATTGGCCCCATGAAAAACTGATTAATTTACCTTACATCCTCCTAAAAAAGGCATTTGACGATAAGTTAAACAAGTGGGACTGGTGTTCGAACTCAGACCACTTGTCCAAACTGAAAGGATATGAGGCGGTCAGGTATGTCTCACATAGATATCTAAAACCTCAGCCCTATTTGTTATTAAGCCCGGCCCCGACGTAAGACACTTCCTACTAAAATTGAGAACCAATCAGCTACCGGTTCTCACTATTATAGGCCCTCGATTGAAGATCCCCGGGAGGCCAGGCTATGTCGTATCTGCCAGGGGGGCAGGAGCACTGGAAACTGCTAGACACATACTGACACTTTGCCCAAAAATAGGCCCTATATACATGAACACGTATGAAAAATGGGTCCATAATTATGAGGCAATTAAGGAGGATGAATTTTGGTATGCGTGTTTGAATACTGATTCACTTGGCTTACAGCTTGCACTTTTTAGGGTATGGTCACAAATCATGCCACTACCTTAGGTATCATAGCAATATCAGTATTAATATATCACCATTCCCTCTCCCTCAAACTACCCAGGTATGATTACACAGAGTCTTAAAATTTAGAGACTTAGAATTTAGAATTTTAGAATCTTTGGAATTTAAATATATCCTTGGTGCTAAACTGCATTTTTCTATTGAATTGTATTGTATTGTATTATGTTTTTGTGTTGCATTATATTTATATATATACATTTTATATCTATATTTTGTATTTTGCCCATATATATATATATGGATATTTATGATTGTGTGTTTAAATATGTGTTGTGTAAAATCCTATTCTTGGATTATATCACAATAAAGTATTTATTATTATGTGAGCCTCCAAAGATGACAAGTATGTCTGCTAAGTATTAAGAGCATTTAAGGTGTAATGCTTTCTATGTGAAGCAGGTGATCTTAAAACCCCCTTTGTAAGTGCCTTAATTAAGAATAAAAACAATAGCTGAACATTGATGCCACAGACTGTGCTGCTGAATGGTCTTTAATTAGTGGAACTTGAAGACAAAGGGCCTCATTCCGAGATTGGAGGTAGTCATGGTGCTATTTGTGCCATGACTGCCTCCAATAATGGGTCCGGCACCGGTATGGTTCAATGGGGACTTACTGGTGTAGTCCGACCTTTGTGGGACCGGTAAATCCCCATTGAGAAAGCCATTCCCCATTCCCATTTGAGCCCCCATAGGGCTCAATGGGAATGGGGAAGGCGCTAATAACGGTACCGCAAATTGCGGTACTGTTATTGGCTCTGAATTCCCTTAACGGGTCCTGTCCATAACGCCTGGTCAGACCAGGCGTTAAAGGAGGGACCCGCTAAGGGAACTCGTAGTAGGGCGGTAAGGGATTACCGGCACCGGTCTCCTTACCAGTGCCCGGTTTCCCTTACCGCCCCATTCGGAATGAGGCCCAAAGTGTTAAATCTGTGCAGGGAACTCATACTCATCAGTCCACCCACTAAAAAACAAATTGTCCAGCATTAACTCAATGATATGCGCCTTGATGGATTTCATCCACAACTCTCAGTATCTGCAAAATCCAAAACCTTTACCATTGACAGCAGTCTATCCTTCCAGAAACACATAGCCAAGAAGGCCCAAATAGCCTGGCTCTGAATCTCTACCTTCAAAAAATCAAACCCGTTATCTCGCTGCAGGACTTACGGACCATAGTGGAGGCACTTGTGGTCTTGCACATCGATGTGGGAAATGCTCTGCTGACAGGGCTCCCAGCTGCACACTTGGCTCCTCTAATATCAGTCTACCATGTTGCAGCATGCCTTATTACAGGAGCATGGAAATTTGACCGAATTACCCCCATCCTATGAAAACTATATTGGCTTCCCATTCAAGCCAGGGTACTGTTCAAGACTGCATGTGTATCATCTACTAAGCAGTCACAAGCAGGACACCAGTGTACCTGGGACTAAACTCCACATATCTGGTGGCACATGCTCCTCCAGAGCAAATCGATCAACCGGCTTGAATCACAACTCTTCCGTAGAGAACCAGCAAACAATCCTTCTCTTGTAATGCAACTGCCCTTTGGAATTCGATCCCAGTGTCAGTTCAGAATGCCCCCACAGTTTTCCAATTTCACAAATCTCTCAAAACATGGTTTTTTCAACAACACCTGACCAAGGACTAATTCCAGTGGTCGCACATACCGATACACAGACCTCACAGTACTATGCTACTGTAAACAGGTGGCCGCCCAAATGCTGGCTACCCGCACTCTATACAGCGCTCTGCTGCTCCCAGGGTAGGCCTGCGCTTTAACCAATAAAAAGTAAATAAACATTTAAAATATCACAAATGTGTCCATATGTGCCTTAAAATAGGCGTTGGAGAACAAAATTGTGTTAATAATTTTCTGTGTCCTAGAGGAATGCCTGACCGTCATAAGCAGAATAACTTTTAGTGATGTCACTCTTGTTTGTTGTTCCATTGGGAGGGCATGTCAATCTTACATTTTGGCAAATGCCAAGGGTTGTATCATTGACTGCAGAGTTGTCTCAATGAGTAATTGTTTTATGTTTCGTAAGTGGTGCAGCTGAACTTGACCTCTGTTTCCCATGTTTCATTTAATGGGCTAGGTTGCTGTCTCGCATGAAGCCCAGTGATTTTGTGCTGGAGATACTCAATGGTGCCATATCTATTGATGACAGCGTTGACACCCAGTATTGTATAGAGGAACGGAGGGGATTTATTAGAGGAATATACATTCTGTTTGTGGCAAGGTGACATTCACCTTGTTCAGTTGTATCCAACACTGGTGCTGTTTTCAATGAGCGCTACTAAGGGTTCCATATAAATGCTGAACGACATAATGCAGAGTATGGCACCTTAAGAGATAACATACCACATTGGCATCTGCATGGATTTAGAGCCTTGATTTTCCCACTTTATGTTCAGTTTGACAAAAGCAGGCAAACGATTTGCTATATTTCCTCTCTATTCCCATGCAGTGTGTCGCAGTGCCACGGGACGATGCATGGTCTACTGTTTCAAATGCCGCAGATAGGTTGAGAAGGATGCACAGTTTGTCATCTAGAGTGGCAATTGCTTTTGCATTGGGACCTAGTCTGAAACCTGGCATGTATTCCTCTGGCAGTTGATTTTCTCTAATGTGTTTGCCTGGCTTCGTTGCGGTGACCCAGATTTCCATGGTATTTTCCAGAAATTACAGTTCTTTGTATACGTTAAAATCCCGGGTATCCTCTTTTTCATGTTTCGTGCAATTTGTATCTTTCAGCGAGATAGTTAATTCTTGGCAGATTACTGAGAGAGCAGGATTGTGTTTGTTTTACTCGCCAGAGGTGTTCCTATACTATACTTTTTGTAGCCCTGCCACAGGAGCTCTCAAACCTGATCTTTTACATTTATTTCACTGTGTTTTTTTTATGTCAAAGGCAATCTTTATCCTGTTCATGTGATTTAAGAATTCAGCAGAAAACTGAACATTTTGAATGTTGTTAGGTATTGTTTTGTGTCTAAGTGGATTGAGAGAAAATCTCACTATCAAAAGTATTATCTACGCCCTAGATAAAGGTTTTGATAATCGAAGCAGATAGATTCTGATAGACCTATTTCTATCTGCTTCGATTTCGGTTTTAAGATATTAGGCTACGGCACAGAGTACATCGTCCTTATTTCTTGTCTTGCCATTGGAAGGGTGGTCAGCAGGGATTGGTTATGGTTTGATGCAATCTTCTTTCTATACACATAATGTTATCCTTCTCAATGTAGCTCTCAGGATGCAGATTGTCTCAACTTTGTTCTATTCCACGGAAGTTAGAGCAAGCTCATTTGTAATTGCAGTCATACTGAAGTGATTGTTTTCCACAGTCCAGTTGTCATCTTCCATGTTCTCGTTTGGAGCTAGATGTGAAGTTACTCAGTTGGTGTGCATGGTTAGTTCCTGCTTCTTAGTTTCTCACTGAGATTTTCTGAATTTTGTGTTGTCTTCTGGCTCCTGCTTTTTTCTGTCAGATGTGGATAAGAAGGGAACCTGGAGTAGACCTGATCCGCCCACACAAAGTTTAGGATGATTGACCAGTTGATCATGTGGCTTACTTACCAGGTGTATTGTGAATCCTCTGTCATGAACAGGATCATGGAAGTGCTCAGTTAAATCCCTCCAGATACAGGCCAGTAGTTTTCAAAAGCACAACATGTAAAGAAGAAATCTCCTGTCTCAGGAGGATAGCTCAAGGGCAACATGTTTGCCTTGGAAGCAAGACGACATGGAGCAACACGGGTTCAATCCCTGGGTCAGCTCTAAGAAACCTCTGGGTATTAAGCACGTTATAAATAACCAATCATATCATCATATCATATCCACTTCATGTTGCTTTGCAGTTTCTAAGCATGCTCCCGGTTTGTGTGCTGGATCGCTCAAAGGCCTTCCATACACTTGATTTTCTCATGGGGTCCGCAACCAGCAGCTCTACAGATTATTTGGCCTATCCGGTCCCTAACCACTAACTATGCTAGCTAGGGTTGACAGGGATTGTTCACCAAAACTTGCATATATATGTATATATGGTATTTATAAGACAGAAAAGCAGATGGGAAGAAACAGTGTGTTATACTTAGAGGATAAACCTATGGGTTTACTGTTAATGTGCAGAGGTAGCTAGAATAGATAGGGGCAGGACAGCAGAGGAGCACCAGAGAGAGAGAAATAGGGTTTATTGGAGTGATTGGCAAAATAGTCTTTAAAGTGTACAGTCATCCTGGAGATTAGGAAACAGTGTGCTTAGTAGGAAAAGGTATGATTACTTTTTCTCCCCCCTTGGAGTTCTTCGGTTCCAGTCTGACAATGTTGTGGTTTCTGATTTTTGCATTGGCCTAGCAAACCTCTACCCCATCACCCATCTACCATTTATTGGCAAGATAATTGAGAAGACCTTTACGTGCTATTGACACACAAAGATCGCCCAACACAACCGACATCAAGAATACCAATCCAGCTTCCGAAAAAGATGCAGCACTGAGACTGCCACCGTCATGGACAGAGGCGACCCTGCCTGTTGGTCCTGCTCAAATTCTCTGCTTCATTCAGCAAGCTCAGCCACAGAGTGCTCCTCAACACCCTGTACTGCCACATAGGATTTGATGCCACAGTTCCTTAATGGCTTGATTTCAACCAACATACACCAGCTTGTCCAGATGTGCACCTGCAGATCCCAACATTAGCCAATGACATACGGGTCCCGCAAGGCTCACTCATCTACCCAGTCATTATGAGCATCTATATGGAGCAACTCAGGGCACTCCTGTTTAAACTAGACATCCAAATCCACCAGTACACTGATGCCAGACAGCAATGTCGGATGCACTACTGCCGCAACGGATTCACAATTTGAAACACTGCTTTCCCACCATTCAAATCTGGATGTCAAGTACCCACATGGAACTCAACCCTACCAAAACAGAGTTTATCATCTTTGGGGGAAACATCAAATGCACTTAAGTTCAAAACTGGCTGACACAGATGGATCTCAATGGCTTCTCCCACCAAGTCACCCCTAATTCAAAGTCCATTGTCTTTACCACCAATTGTGACCTCTGTTTCAAATCACATATTGCCAAGAAGACACACAAAGCATAGTACCAGCTGAATTCCTGCTCTTAATCAAACTCTTGATCCTCACCTCAGCTTTCAGATCCATTGCTCAGGCCCTGGTGCTCTCCCATCTGGACAGTGGCAACCCCCTCCAAGCAGGTGTCCCAACCAGTACTCTGCTGAACCCCCTAAAGCTTTGCAGCCCTCCAGAGCATGTTTTATCACAGGACTGAAGAAATTCACCCACCTTTTACCCATACTCAAGGAACTACACTCACAGAACTACACAGGTTACCCTTTCTCACTCGCTTTATCTACAAGGCAGCCCACATCACCTGCATAGTCTAATTTCCAAGGCGTGATCATACGTTTCAGAAAAGATCACTATCTCAGTAGGTCAACGAAACATCAGGAGTCTTGATATCAACAGACTAGAAACCAAGCATTCTCCTGCTATTCTCCCACGCTCTGGAACAACCTTCCTGCTAACATCTGGCTGCCCCCACCTCCCTCCTGCAAGCCACAAAAGGTCTGAAGATCCTGCTCTTCAAGGAGCACTTCACTGACAAATGAGGACAATTGACCTACAAGGCAACCCCCACTATGTTCCACTCCCTTTATTGCACACCACTCAGTTACTTTCTAGCTACGTTTGCAATATATTCATCATCTAAATACATACAAAATTTGGCCTCCAGACATGGCAAGTTTCTTGGCCAGGAGAGCCGCATGGTTCAGGCCTGTTTCTGTATTTTGAAGGGCATTAACCTTACTGCACTTAGGTTCTGACTTTAGTGAAAAAGTTTCCATCAAGTTGGAGGAAATCTTGTAATACAACATCAGCTTTCTTTGCTGGTCGCCTGGTAGGTTTGCCGCATACCCATCAGCACACAGGATAGCACAGCAAATGATTGAGAAGTAGGCTTAACAGCCAGCGGGTAAGTGCTGTGGACATGAATTTCACATAACGTTATGGAAATTGCCTTTCTCCCACACAGCCTTCTAGATGCACAGATGGAGTCATTTGGCTGGAACGGCACTGGTAAACAAAAGCCAACACACTGGCTGCAGCTGCCAGAGAGGCTAATGTGTACTTCCAACCCTGGCACAGTACTGATCCCCCAGGCAATATTACAGAAGGGAAGAGGGGAAGCAAGAAGAGAAAAGCTAAAATTCTATAAATCAGAGGCATTAAATGTATATATTTATGAAAAAGGGGTTACCAAAACACTGCAGGCTTTGTCAGTGTGCCTTGCTGTTATGTGTAGGCATAACAACGATAGTGTGCACGTATGCGGATAACAATTTATTAAAAATAAAATACATCCCAATAAAATATTTTACTAAAATGTTATTATGAATGAGCCTCAAAAGCAGTACACTGCATGAAAAATGTGTAAACTTCGGTGAAGCTAACTCCACAATGGAATACCAGAGAGCCTGCATGATGTCTAGTTTGTGCTTTCCTAAAATGTGGACCTATAAGTGGATAACATTCTTACTCTGCTAATTGAGAGACCCCAGAGACCCCCAGCTTCTCTGCACAATAGATTAGAGAACATTTGCGCACATGACACAAATTAGCTGACAATGGATGTGCTAGTGCGATGAATGCAAGTGCAGTTGTTTTAGTCGAGGGAGGATAAGCTCGAATCTCTGGCCACAGCATAAAGGACCACATGAAGCAAGGCCACAGCATGAAGGACAGCATGGAGTGGAGCAAGGCCACAGCATGAAGGACAGCATGGTGCGGAGCAAGGCCACAGCCTGAAGGACAACATGGAGAGGAGCAAGGCCCGTGACCCAGAATACAGCTCTACCTGGTCCATGCGTGCTTATGTGTTATGATTATGTACAGTGCACCCTGTCAATAAGAATGTCTTTTACAGATGCACAGATGGTGACTAAGGAATTGAGGCATTGCAATGACAATTTCTGGAAACCGAAAGAACGTGTGTTTGTTAAAATGATTTGAGTTACAATCAAATTATGGAAATGTCTTCTCATAAAAGAATGTGATGTATGATTCATATAAGGAAGAAAAAAAATAGCGCTGAAACTTATTTTGGGATGAAAAAGGTATGTTTTCTTGAAAAACATCAATGTTATCTAAATGAATTGTTGAAGACGGAAGAGCAGAGAGATGTGATTTGGCCAGACCTAATTGGGAATATACAATGGGCCTCATTACGAGTTTGGAGGCAGCCATGCTGCTATTTGCGGCATGGATGCCTCCAAACTTGGGTCCGGGTCCGGGTTCCTTGAATGAGGAATTACCAGGCCATTCCAACCTTGGAGGACCCGGTAATTCCTCATTCAAAAAACCCATCCCCATTCACATTTGAGCCCGCATAGGGCTCAATGGGAAAGAGGAAGGAGCTAATAATGGGCCCGTTAATACCAGGCCCGTTATTAGCTTCCTGGTCCCCTTGCGGGACACGCAAAGGACCTCTGGTCTGACCAGACATCCTTTCCGGGTCCCGCGAGGGAACCTCGTAATAGGGCGGAGTGGGTTTAATGGCACCGGCACCATTATCGGTGCCGTTAAACCCATTCCGCCTGGGTCGTAATGAGGCCCAATGACTTATTTCTTTATACAGTGCTTGTGACCTTGGCATCTGCTTGTTTTGTAAATACCGTTGGGTAGATTAAAAAAGTTCCAGGAGTCACCTCGTGTAGCTTATGTATGCTGTGGCAGGTGCATTCTGGAGCTCTGAGTCCCATTCTTATAACCATATCCACCACAGATCCTGTACACAACCCTCAAGAGTGTGACAGCATACCTTTAATAATTGCCTGGTGACTTTGACCCTTAGTCAGCCGTGCCGTGTGCTTTTTTGACGGGGCTGCACCTACCCCATGGAAGTAGGGGTACGTGAAATTGCCATTGGAGAAACTCAATTAAAAAAATTGGCCAACAGTTCCTTTCCGCCAGTTGAGTTTTTTGTATCCTTTTCCACCACTTCTTTTTCTGATTTTCTTTTTGCTGAAATTTCGTTTTGCACCAAAATTCTGTGTTTTTGTGGGTCCCAAATACAAAAATAAAATGAAATTTTAGGTGGAGAAAGGCTACAAACTGCCAATTCCGCTATGCAGGTGACATTGGCGTATTTGCCTGGAATCCGCCACTTTTCCTGCAGAATGAAATTGAGCAATTTCAACCCGCCTCCTGTTGCCCTCCTAATCCCCATAAAAGAGACACTCTTAGACATGCAATATGAGTGCCCACCACCTCCTGGCATGGCACACACACAGATACACGTTTTACCTACCTTGTGGGGACTATGTGGGGGACCCTGGCCTTATAGGGACCATACTTTCCCAATGTTTTAAAAACATGCTAATAGCAGAAATATATTCAGAAAACAAATTCATAAATCAGGATCCAGCATAAAATTTGGAAAAATGCATATGTTTAATCACATGTACAGTGTCATCATTGCATTGACTTGAATATGTTTTACCATCCTTGTGGGGACGTAGTTCATTATTCTTATTTGGAATTGAATACATCCATGGGCAAACACCTAAATATTTGTTTCATATTACTCTTTGTACATTATACAATTCTACTTCTATACATGAGTACCTGCCCATGTCACAGGGATGCACAAGAGATTGATAGTGATGGTATTGTTTTGTCCATTAAGTTATTCACCTAAAGGCTCGTCATTCTGTCTTTAAGCTCTTAAATTAACTCTTCAAAATGTGTTTGCAAAGATTACTGAGGGAACAGAAAGATGACGCAATCGACCCAGTATCAACACCGTGGTCAAGGGGGAACATGGATTTGCATTCAGGTTTTTTGTGTTTAACAGTGACCATCTTGCCCACTGAAACACATCTCTCTCCTCTCAAGGATTGTTTTTTATAAAGATGTTACGGTCCACTTTGGGGCTGTCTGTGATAATGTTCTGGTTAATTTCCCTACATGGAGGATCCATGAGTATTGTAAATGGAAGGTCCCCACAATGATTGTGTGTTCATACTATTTTTGAAGTACCCATACGGTTTGTGTGTGTTCATAAAGATGCTAAATTCTCATAGAGATGGTGTGTGATACTGATGATGTAAATGTCCCTCGCCAGGATAGTTTGTAATAATAATGATGGAGATGGTGTGTGATGATGAGGATGATGATGATGATGATGATGATGATGATAAAGAATCCACAGGGATGTTGTATGGTAATACCGATGTAAGTCCCCATAGAGATGGCTTGTGATTATCAAGATATTAAAGTCTCCATACAGATGCTGACGTCCCAATAGAGATTGTGTGTCATGATACAGATGTTCAGGTCCTCACAGAGGTGGTGTGTGATAGTTAAGTTAATGTCCTGACAGAGATGGTATGTGATAAGAATGAAGTCTTCACAGAGTTTGTGTGTGAATATAATGAGTTTAAGAACATCTCTCGAGGATTTGCTTTATGAAGATGGTACGGTCCATTTTGGGACTGTGTGTGATATCGGTGAAGTTAATTACCCCAGGTGGTGAGTGCATGATTATTGCAAATGGAAAGTCCCCACAAATATTGGGCCTCATTACACGGAAGGCGGTAATGGTTAACGGCCACCGTTAATGGTAACGGTGACCATTAACCATTACCGCCTTACTACGAGGTCCCTTAGCGGGTTGGTGCTTTAACGCCTGCCTTTTGCAGGCGTTAAAAACCAACCCGCTAAGGGACCTTGGAGCTAATTACAGCACCGCAAAATTGCGGTGCCGTAATTAGCGCCTTCCCCATTCCCATAGAGCCCTATGGGGCAGAAATGGGAATGGGGAAGGGCAATGGCGGAAGGGGGATTTACCGCCCCACCAACCTTGGAATGGGGCGGTAAATCCCCTTTCCGCCAAGGCGGTGCCGGTAATTTACCGGCATGGTCCAGGGTGCTAATAGCACCCTGGATCACCGCCTTCCGTGTAATGAGGCCCATTGTGTGTTAATAATATTATTGTGTACTTATAGGGTCAGGGTGTGTTCTTAAAGATGATAAGTCCTCATAGAGCTGGAGTGTGAACATGGTGATGTAAAGGTCCCTCACACCAATTGTTAATAATGATGTTACATCCCAGATGGAGATGGTGTGTGATGGTGATAAAGAATCCACAGAGAAGTTACATGGTAATACTGAAATTGAAGTCTTGCCAGAGATGGCATATGATTATCAGAATATTAAAGTCCCTTACATATTATGTATTATGTTGAATTCCGAAAAGAGATTGTGTGTCATGATACAGATAGTCAGGATTGGTTTAATGATGAAGATGTCACTGTCTTCATTCGGACTGTGTGTGATAATAATGGACATTAATATACTTATGGGGAGGGGACTGTTCCCACAAAGATTGTGTATGTTCATAATATATTGAGGCCCCACACTGATTGTGTGTCACTATGAAGATCTTAAGGTCCTCACAGAGATGGTTTGTGATAATGGTGATGTAAACGTCACTCACAAGGATATTATGTGACAATAACTATTTTAAAGGCCCGATGGAGATAGTGTGTGATAGTGAGTTATTGTGTAATGATGATCATTTTAAAGAACCCAGAGAGATGTTGGACGATAATACTGATACTGAAATCCCCAACAGAAATGATGTGTGATTATTATACTTAAGGTTCAAATAGGCAGGGTTTGTGGTAGTGAAGCTACAATAGTGATTGTGTGCCAAGATACTGATGTTCCAGCCCTCACAGAGATGGTGTGTGATGAGTAAGTTAACGTCCCCTCAAAGATGGTGTGTGTTAATAGCAAATTCTTCACAGAGACGGTGTGTGATGAGTTAGTGTTCCCTCAGAGATGGTGTGCATTAATGACATAGTCTTCACAGAGATGGTGTGTGATTATAATAATGTTAAAGGCCTCAAATATATGCTGTGTGATGATGGTGATGTTAAAGTCCCCCCCAAACATAGGGGGTCATTACGAGGTAGGGGGTAACCATGCCGCTATTAGCTGCATGGCTACCCCCTTACCCGGTAATTCCTCACTCAAGGAACCCATCCCCATTCCCATTCGAGCCCCCATAGGGCTCAATAGGATTGGGGAGGGCGCTAACAACGGACCGTTAATAAGCACACACTTGCTCTCATTAAAGCATGAGTGCTCCTGGAAACAGCACAAGCTTTCTCCCATCTGCAGCATATAACAGACACACACACTCCTGACCTCACTGTCTGTTCACACTTTGTGGCACTTATAGTGTTTTGCTTATGTGTACATTATACTACCTCTCAGCTCACCCTGATTGAAGGGCCACTTCTTGAAATTATATTTTGTAGTGAAACGTCTTCAAATCTTACAGAACACTGTAGCATGCATCATGACAAAAACACCCAGGCATATGCACATCACCCCTGCAGTGAGGAGACCACACTAGCTCCCTGCTAGATCAATAATTGCTTTTAAACTTTTCAGCCTAGCCCACAAGGCTTCACACAGGAATATCCATCCTTACACTAAAAATCTTCTAAAATAGCGCACTGGAGCTTGTGGACTATACTCCAAACGCTCTAACTCTCTTTACATCCATAGATTTAAACGTGCCCAGGGTTTAGGCCTTGTCTGTAAGTTTCATGCAGCCAGGCACCAGACCTCGATTAACCCCAGTATGTGTTGCATTGAGGACCTCTTTTCTTTTAGCAGAAAAACTACATTTGCATTTATTTATTTATTTAAGCATTTGTATGAGCGCACCAAGCCTGTAGGCCTCTAAGGGCTAGTTACAGTCAGACAGAAGAACAGAAAAGGACAAAAGAAAAAAGGGGGGTACAGAAAACAGTGTCTTAAAGATATGGGTTTTTAGCTTTTTTCTAAAGTTTTTTTATGGTGGTTCATTTCGCAGGTCGGCGGGGAGCTTGTTCCAGAGTGTGGAGGCACGGACGGGGAAGATGGACCCCCTGCTCTGCTGCAGTTCAATCTGGGCAGAGCGAGGCAGTGTTTGCAGGCTGACCGTAGGGGTCTTGCCGGGGATTGTCTTGAGAGGTTTATTTTTGCAAGGCTGGTGGGCGCATTGTTTGAGAGACAGCGAAGCATGATGGACAGTATCTTGAAGTTGATTCTGTCCTTTACCGGGAGACAATGAGCAGTTTTTGTGGCTTCTTTTATGTGATCACGCTTTCCAATATCCGATATGTGTTAGTCCAAGTCCCTCAAATGCTCTGTCTGCTGCTTCCTGACATCCCGCCTTATGCCAGATAGGAGTGCTGAGATGCCTCTTGGGTTGTAGCACGAGTCAAGCAATTAAATAAATATATAAAATAAAAGTAAAAATAAATGCAACCATTTACCATGCATTTCATAAGATTGAGTGTTGTGTATATCTTTATGCATGGTGTGGGATGCAATGCACTACTTTACTTGTGCAATACTACACAAAACAGCAGTCACTGCTGTGGAATGCAGCACTAATAGAGTTGATCGCAAAAACACTCTGTGCTGCAAATTGAACCACTTTTGCCAACATCAATTGGATAAATCTTAAAGGAGAGATGTCATTAAGGAGAAAAAGTACAAAAATGAAACAACATAATGCGAAGGACAGAGCCTGAGAGGTAGAGAAAGAGATGCAAATTAGATAAGAACCGAAAGTGGAAGAAGAGGACAAAAAGAAGGAGAAGAGTGAGAGAGTAACAAAGAAAAGGAGAAAGATAGGAAAGCGACAAAGAGAACAAGCTAGACAAAGATGCGAGAATAAGTGATGGAGGAGGGAATGAAAATGGAGAGAGATATAAAGTGCTGGAGGCATGAACAAATCCAAGACGTGGACGACACCAAGATAGGACGTGTCTGATAAAAGATGAATTATTAGAGGAATAAGGTGATGTGGTAAGAGAATATAAGGTGGGAGGTAGGATTGGCAATGAGGGAACGAGGCCAGTGTTGGTAAAAGAGTACCCGGAGCAACAGAGGGAGAGGGAGCCAAGCAGAGAGCAACGTTTGTGAATAAAACACACTGACCCTCATTTTCAAAGTCACTGCGTTGCTAAATCTGGCATAAACATGTATTAAACATGTTCATCTTTTAGTATGTACATGTTTTACGCATCGTTCTACCCGTCATTTAGCACTGCAGGAGATTTGATACACAAGCAACTGCGTCTGGAGGGATCGCTTACTTCGGCAGCAGGGGTTCCACTCTGCTAAACATAAGTGTAATTAAATGACTACTGCTCTCCAGTACAGGGATAAATAGTGGCTGAACTGCCTACTCAGCCCCACACTACTACTAAACGAGAGAGCAGTCCAACTTAAGATGAGTCTACATTTTCTTTTCATAAACTTTAGAGCGGTTTCCTAAATATGGGTTAAAAAGACTATCTTAGAAATTGAATTAGACAAGAGAGCAGTGCAACTTAAGATAAGTTTACTTTTTCTTTCTATATATTTATGTGGATATTTTAATTATATCTTTCACTCATTGCAGTCCTTGACATGTGGTAGTTGTCTCAAGTTTCTTGTTGTCTGATTTACATGTATGGTTCCTCCTTCCCCCTTTTTTGTCTTTTTTTTCCCTCTGTTTTCTTCCACTTCATAAGCATTAGATAATCAGATGTTAAAATGGCTTTTTGTGTATTGTTTCTTTTGAAATGCAAACTAACCAGGTTAAAAAAGAAAATAACCCAGCAGCAATCCTAATCATAATGGTGAAATAAATATGCACAGTCCAAAAGGTTACTTTTTTTACCTTGCATAGTAGTGCCTGTTAGGAAAGATTTCATATTTGAATGTAATTTTCCCTCCATGTGTCAACCCCCAAACTTTTTGCTGCTGTTCTACACCCTGATCTAACCTTTGCCAGAGAAGCGCAGCCCTCAGCCGCACTCCTCTGGGCTTTCGCTCACTTCTTATGGGGAAACTGACATGCCCTTAAAACAGTCAGTACTGGGAGAATTTGTTTCCCTTAGTCCTTTCCTCATGTTCCAGCTTTTGTGCAACATGTAACAAGAGTGTAATGTAATTTACTTTACCGCATCCTTGGGTCTCTAATCATTCCAAAGGCCCTACGAACTCTCACTGGACTTTTTATGAACTGTGCAGATGTGTCACGGACAGGACTGGTAACAGCTATCGTTTATGTTATCTTATGTTTTGAAGCCTTTTTTGCCATATTATCTGCGCTTACCGCGTTTGGCACAAATAGGTGGCCTGGCTCCAAAATGGCCATGCCACAAGGTTCTTTGTCCTGTCCTTTGGCCATCTTGCCCCTTCACTTTCCCCAGGTCGAGCCGACCCAGGTCAGTCTTTATTCGGTCATGCACTTTACCGCGAAACCCAATGCTTTTGCGGGCTTCTGCATGCCTTGTGTGTATGCCTCCAGGGTGTGGACTGGGATGTCTGTTCCCAATACACATCCTGGGTGCCAGAGAGTCTGGAGTGTCCTGAATTCCTGGGACCACCGTGGTCCGTAATTGGTCCACGTATGGAGTGAGTGTTTGTGAGCAGATCTCCCATTGGGTCCTCTCCGTTTTGGCGCGAAGGGAACTTTGGATAAGAGGAGGCCGAGAACACCACTACCATGTCGCTCTCCTGAGTTCACACGAACAAAGGATAAGGAGCCAAGTATCCTGCAACAAGAAGCCGAGTCGAGGAACCGCTGGTGACCCGCTGGAAGGTTTGGCACCCTGAGCCCACTGTCGTCCTGCGAGACCACTCTGCATATGATCGTCCTAGAAGGTCTGCGAAGGCGCTTGGATCCATTGGAATAGTGGGACCAGCTATTTTCGGCACCTTCATCAAACCCTTCAAGTAAGCCTCTTCGGAAGTGTCCCTGGCCCAACCAGTGGGCTGACTAGCTTACGCAGGACGTTTGCTCTGTCACCACCGCAGTTTCGAGGAAGCCCTCGAAACTTGGTATATTGCTTGCTCTGTGTCCACGGCACCCTCACATCGAATTTCGTACACTTGGCATTCCTAGGTCTGAAGTGAGACGAGTGCGCCCGGACCGGAGTAAACGCGGTTACCATGTTGCCCTGCTGTTGCAACGACCTGTGCAAGTTCGGTGCACTTGTGACCCCCTTGACCCTGAAGCCTGCTACCGTGGAAACTACACAGTGTCTAGACGTCCTGATTGTCGCATTCGGAACTGCCAGCGAAGTGGGCTGAACTGGTGAAATCTGGGTCTGCCTGCGTTGGGGACCGGTGAGTAGTCCATACAACAACCGGTGCCCCCTAGCGCAGGAGCCCATTTCTACGCACGAAGGGGCCCCCGAGGGCCCCTTTCCTTTCCAACGCTATTACGAAATATCGACTCTATCCCGCACTCTCAACCTGCCTCTGCCCGCAAGTGGAGGTCCTGCTTGAATAGTGGGCACTTATTCTTCATCGACCTTATCCACCTTCCTGAGCTGCTAGTGACCCTTGAAGAGACCATATTTTGTCCCTTGGCACAAGCGTGTGCATGTACTATTGAGCATAAGGCTACTCTCTTCGTATGGCTTGGACTGCCTCTTAGTTAGGTGTATTATTGATGTGGAACTGGGTCTAAAGATTACTTGCACTGTCCATTTTCCTCCCCATCTAGGCGGTCTACATATTTCATGCTTCTTAATCTGTTAGACCCCTCTGGTCTTGTATATATAGTGTGTTGATTGTGATGTGTTGGTTTACTTCCGTATTATTGTGATTCTTTGCTATGGTCTATATTAAAAAGGCCTTGTAATAAATGTGTCTATATTTTTAATATAACACCTGTCTGGAGTAATTTGTAAGTGTCCTTGCTTTGTGTGCTCATTGCAGTCTTTCAGTCACCCTCACCCCTATTGAGACTTAGGCTTGACTGCCTGCCATAGCTACCCTGATTGGCCTTGCTTGTCCAGGGGTTACCCTGTTCCAAGAAACTAGGTTGGCCTTCTGAACCTCTGCCCCTCCAGGTCAGAGTTCAGAAATCCATCTTAACAAATTGGTGTACAGCGGTGGGATAGGGCTGAAGGAATCCAGTGTTGCACATGAGTGAAGGCCTTTCGAGTTATTCCTACCAGGACACATAGTGAATTGTCGTAGTATAACTTTTAAAAGGCCATATTCCTATCAAACAGTATGGAAACAAGTACCTTGTTAACTTTAAATGCTTCGAAATCTGACACATTAAGGAAGATGTGTGCTGAGAGAGGTGTTTCCTCTCAAGGCACAAAAATAGAAATGATCCAGAGAATCATGGACTGGCAAGAAGCTCAGCTTAGAGCTATAGCTTCCGAGGACAGTGCAGAAGGAGGTGGGGCTGCTCTCACTGGTAGAACTGATGGTTCTACCGCTGCACTGATCCGCATCGACCTTGAGGACATGGAAGATGTAATGTTGCATGTTTCCTCTGCCAGTGCTGATGGGGAGGCCATACTTTAATTCAAGAAGCAGGAACTGCTGTTTAGGCAAAAGGAGCTTGAGTTCAACATGGCCAAACTAAAGATAGAGCAGGCAGAAAAACAAAAAGACAGGGATCACCAGTTGGAACTGGCCAAGCTTCAAGTTGCCAATGGGTCCAAGGGTCCTGGACATGGGTCTGGGCCTCTTCTCATCCAAGGTTTCCAAAGATCTGCTCAGTGTGTATGAGGAAAAGAATGACATTATGGACTGGCTGAATACATTTGATTATGCATGTGAAGTTCAACAAGTTGACATTGCTGATCAAATTGCCTGGTTACTTAGCAGACTGCCCCATTCTGGCTGCAGTGCCATTATGGAAATGTCAAAAGCTGAGAGAGCAGATTTTGCAATGTTGAAGCAAACTCTCATCTTAAAATTTGGAAAGACTCCTGCCCAATACTTAAAAAAATTCAGAGAGTATAAGAAAAAAGAAGGTGGTACTTGGGTATCTTATGTAACTGAATCCTTAAAAAACTTGACTAGCTGGTTTGAAGGTTATAAGGTTTCTACCTGTGAAGGTATGATAATTCTTGTCATGCTGGAACATATTTTTGCATCTTATTCCCCTGAGCTTAAGCAGCATTTGGCCAATTCAAAGGAGATAGACCCTAAGAAGCTAGCCATTGCAGCAGATTTGTGGGTGTCACATCGAGTGTCCCATAAGGACAAGACTCATCCTGGTAAGCAGGAGGAAGGGAAAAAGTCCAAAGATAAGGAGGATGGGGAAACTGATAAATCTTCTTCCCAAAAGGGCCACAAAAAGAAAAATAAGGGTAAGACACAAGAGAACTCAAAGGGTAGTGGAGTTCAGCCTCCGAAACAGAACTCTGGTTATAGTAAGCCTCCCTTTGTGAACAGACCCAATGGATCTTGATTTGCTTGTGGAGCAACTGATGACGTGAAGGGGGATCCCAAATGTAAGGTCAAAACCTTGGGGGTCCACTCTGCTAATCTGGCCTTTTCCTCTTACGAGGAAGAAGAGCTTACCAGAGCATCCTTCTCCTCAGACTCCTTCCCCAGTGGGATAGAAGCTGAGGTAGTTTTAGTTTCCCTGGGTTCCTGGGAGCCTAAAGTCTCAGAGGCTTATGCTAGGATTCCAGATAACACCAAGCACTTCTTTAAAGACAGTGTGCTGATCAATGGAGTAGATACTCCAGCTCTTAGGGATAGTGGGTGCAGTAGAACTGTAGAGGATTCTACCTTGGTAGACCCAGAGGAAGCTGCTGGAGCTACTCTGATGCCCACTAAGTTGCCTGATGGCCCACCTCTCATGTTCCCAGTAATACCTGTAAATCTTATTATCAATGGTACAGCAGTCAGGATTCCAGTGAGCATTCAGAGGAGTGTCCCAGGAAAAGTCTTGTTGGGCAATGATCTCTGAGCTTTAGGGCTTGTGGGAGACACTGCTGACAGACCCTGCACAAGGTCTGAAACGAGGGCAGCACTGGCCAAGACCAATGCACTGCCCCAGCCAAAGGGGAAACCCAAGGCTAAAGGAGTCCAAAAAGTAAAAAGAGGGAAAGAAAATATTCCGCCTAACTCACCTACCACTGAGGTGGAGGTAGTTGATCAATCACCCGGACCTGACGAGGAGGTGGTGATGCCTGAAGTATTTGACCAATGACCATCCTGAACTAAATGATTTGTCAGTAGAAGGTGGTCCTGACAGGGAAGAATTCAGTAAAGGCCAACGTGAGTGCCCATCTCTGGAAGGCCTAAGGAGACAGGCCTGCTCCCAGCTTGAGGGTGAACCTCCTGGGAAGCATCAGATTTATTGGGAAGGTAGGCTCCTGTATAGTGAGCCTGCAGAGTCTACAGAAGGAGACCATAGGAGGTTGGTCGTTCCCCTTGCAGTATGACCCTTCCTCCTGCAGCTGGCGCATGAAGTGCCCCTTGCTGGTCACCTTGGTATTAAGAGGACCAAGCAAAGGTTATCCATGCACTTCTACTGGCCCAAGATGGGGGTGCAAGTAGAAAGTTACTGCAGGAGTTGTGCCCCCTGCCAGTTATCTGGTAAGAGTGGTGCAACAATCCAAGCTCCATTGGTACCACTTCCAGTTGTGGGGGTGCCATTTGAGAGGGTAGGGATCAACATTGTTGGTCCCCTTGACCCCCAAACTTCCTCAGGCAATAGGTTGATCCTGGTGCTGGTCGACCATGCCACCAGGTATCCTGAGGCCATTCCATTGAAAACTGTGACTGCCAAGTCAGTTGCAAAAGCGTTACTTGGCATCTTTACTACGGTTGGCTTCCCTAAAGAAGTTGTGTCTGACAGAGGCAGCAACTTTATGTCTAAGTATATGCAGGCTATGTGGAAGGAATGTGGGGTCACCTATAAGTTTTCTTCCGCTTACCACCCCCAGACCAATGGTCAGTTGGAACGGTTTAACAGGACCATGAAAAGTATGATTGGGGCTCTGGAAGAGCCTCAAAGAAGAAAATTGGATTTTCTTTTACCATGCTTGCTGTTTGCCTACAGAGAGGTACCACAAGAGGGTGTTGGCTTCAGCCCCTTTGAACTTCTGTTTGGTCACCCAGTATGGGAACCCTTAGCCATAGTCAAGGAGGGATGGGAGATGCCCACTCCCCCCATTACTACCAACGCAGTAGACTATGTGTTAGGGCCCATAAAAAGGATGGTACTCCTGATGGGTCTGGCTAGTGACAAGTTGAAGTCAGGACAAGCTTTGGTGAAACATTGGTATGACCAGAAAGCTTCCCTCATTAACTTTACACCTGGCCAGAAAGTCCTGATCATGAATCCCAGAAGGCCTAGGGCTTTACAGGATAAATGGTCAGGCCCTTACACAGTGGTGGAGTCACTGGGTGAGGTCATCTATTTAGTGGAACTTGGAAGGCCTGGACAGGCTCCAAAAGTGTTCCACGTAAATAGGCTGAATGCTTTCATCCCAAGAGTTGAAATCACAGCACTGCTATTGGCTTCATATGTTGTGGAAGAGGAGTCTGAACCTCTTCCTGACCTATTCCAACGCAGTCCTTCAGATAACTCCATTGAGGATGTCCGAGTGGCCCCTCACCTGACTTCTGATCAGCAGGCTGAGGTAAAAAGTTTGCTTAGGCAATTTTCCCCCCTGTTTTCCCAGTCCCCTGGTTTGACACCTTTGTGCAAACATAACATAGACACAGGAGACATTGTACCTACCAAAAGTAGGGATACAGAATGTCAGACAAAGTATGGTCTTACATTAAAACAGAGGTCAACAAAATGTTGTATCTTGGGGTGATTGAACCCTCTAGTAGTCCTTGGACCAGCCCTTTGGTTTTGGTTCCAAAAGCAGGTACTTCTGAATTAAGGTTCTGTGTGGATTACAGGGCTCTCAATGTTGTCACCAAGACAGATGCACACCCCTTGCTTAGAACAGATGAGCTGGTGGATACCTTGGGCGCCTCCAAGTACCTTAGCACGTTTGACCTCACTGCAGGCTATTGGCAAATAGCCCTTGCAGAACATGCCAAGGAGAAGACAGCTTTTTCAACTCCAGAGGGCCTTTACCAGTTCAGGGTAATGCTTTTTGGATTGAAAAAATGCACCTGCCACATTCCAGAGGCTTGTGAATCATGTGTTGAATGGGTTGGACGAATTCTGTCTTGCATAACTGGATGATATAGCAGTTTTCAGTGCCACCTGGGAAGACTATGTGAAACACCTTGGGATTGTGTTACAGGCTTTTCAGAAGGCCCATTTGACCATTAAGGCCAGTGAATGCCAGATTGGACAAGGCTCAGTGGTTTACCTTGAACATGAAGTAGGTGGGGGGAGGACAGCCTCTACCCAGTAAAGTACAAGCAGTACAAGAGTGGCCTACCCCCACTACACAGACCCAAGTGAGAGCCTTCTTAGGACTCACTGGGTATTACAGAAATTTCATGGCAGACTATGGCACCATAGCTTCCCCTCTGACTGCTCTCACTACTCCAAAGAAACCCAAGAAGGTAACTTGGACTGAAGAGTGTGAGAAGGCCTTCAATGGCTTAAAAGACTCCTTGTGCAAGGCCCCTGTGCTCAGGGCCCCTGATTACCAAATACTTTTTATTGTACAGAGAGATGCCTCTGACACAGGGATAGGAGCTGTACCATCACAAGTAAATGAGAAGGGTAAGGAACACCCTATTGGCTTCATTAGTCGCCAGCTTAAGGACAGAGAGCTCAGATGGTCCACAGTAGAGAAAGAATGTTTCTCTGTTGGGCGGGCCCTACGGAAGCTGAGGCCCTACGTCTATGGGACCCACTTGACTGTGCAAACTGACCATAAGCCCTTAAAGTGGCTAATGAACATGAAGGGAGAGAATCCAAAGTTGCTTAGGTGGTCCATAAGTCTGCAAGGCTTTGGCTTCACTATTGAGCATAGGCCAGGTGTCCAACATAGCAATGCTGATGGGTTGTCCAGAATGTTCAACTGACCTGAACAAGAAACTCATCTAGGGGTGGATTAGTTCCCCCTGTCCTTAGTCTGGGAGGGGCGAGTGTTAGGAAAGATTTCATATTTGAAAGTAATTTCCCTCCATGTGTCAGCCCCCAAACTTTTTACTGCTGTTCTACACCCTGAACTAACCTTTGCCAGAGAAGTGCAGCCCTCAGCCGCACTCCTCTGGGCTTTTGCTCACTTCTTATGGGGAAACTGACATGCCCTTAAGACAGTCAGTACTGGGAGACTTTGTTTCCCTTAGTCCTTTCCTCATGCTGCAGCTTTTGTGCAATATGTAACAAGAGTGCACTGTAACTTACTTTACCGCACCCTTGGGTCTCTAGTCAATCCAAAGGCCCTAGAAACTCTTGCTGGACTTTTTTATGAACTGTGCAGATGTGTCAAGGACAGGACTGGTGGCAGCTATCGTTTATCTTATGTTTTGAACCCTTTTTTGACATGTTATCCGCGTTTACCGCGTTTGGCACATAGAGGTGGCCTGGCTCCAAAATGGCCATGCCACGAGGTTCTTTGTCCTGTCCTTTGGGCATCTTGCCCCTTCACTTTCCCCAGGTCGAGCCGGCCCAGGTCAGTCTTTATTCGGTCATGCACTTTACCGCGAAACCCAATGCTTTTGCGGGCTTCTGCATGCCTTGTGTGTATGCCTCCAGGGTGTGGACTGGGATGTCTGTTCCCAATACACATCCTGGGTGCCAGAGAGTCTGGAGTGTCCTGAATTCCTGGGACCACCGTGGTCCGTAATTGGTCCACGTATGGTGTGAGTGTTTGTGAGCAGATCTCCCATTGGGTGCCCTCTGTTTTGGCACGAAGGGAACTTTGGATAAGAGGAGGCCGAGAACACCACTACCATGTCGATCTCATGAGTTCACACAAACAAAGGATAAGGAGCCAAGTATCCTGCAACAAGAAGCCGAGTTGAGGAACCGCTGGTGACCCGCTGGAAGGTTTGGCACCCTGAGCCTGCTGTCGTCCTGCGAGACCCCTCTGCATCTGATCGCCCTAGAAGGCCTGCAAAGACGCTTCGACCCATTGGAATAGTGGGACCAACTATTCTCGGCACCTTCATCAAACCCTGAAAGTAAGCCTCTTCAGAAGTGTTCCTGGGCCAACCAGTGGGCTGACCAGCTTACACAGGACATTTGCTCTGTCACTGCTACGGTTTCGAGGAAGCCCTCAAAACTTGGTATATTGATTTCTCTGTGTCCACGGCACCCTCACATCGAATTTCGTGCACTTGGCATTCCCAGATCTGAAGTGAGACGAGTGCGCCCAGACTGGAGTAAACGCAGTTACTGTGTTGCCCTGCTGTGGCAACGACCTGTGCAAGTTTGCTGCACTTGTGACCCCCTTGACCCTGAAGCCTGCTACCACGGAAACTACACTGTGTCGAGACGTCCTGATTGTCGCATTCGAACCTGCCAGCGAAGTGGACTGAACTGGCGAAGTCTGAGTCTGCCTGCGTCGGGGACCGGTGATTAGTCCATACCCCAACCGGTGGCCCCTAGCGCAGGAGCCCATTTCTATGCATGAAGTGGCCCCCGGAGGCCCCTTTCCTTTCCACCTCTATTGCGAAATTACGACTCTATCCCGCACTCTCAACCTGCCTATGCCCGTAAGTGGAGGTCCTGCTTGAATAATGGGGACTTGTTCTTCATCGACCTTAGCCACCTTCCTGAGCTGCTAGTGATCCTTGAAGAGACCCTATTTTGTGCCTTGGCACAAACATGTGCATGTACTATTGAGCATAAGGCTCCTCTCTTCATAGGGCTTGCACTGCCTCTTAGTTAGGTGTATTCTTGATCTGGAACTGGGTCTAAAGATTACTTGCACTGCCTGTTTTCCTCCCCATCTAGGTGGTCTACATATTTCATGCTTCTTAATCCGTTAGACCCCTCTGGTCTTGCATATATATCGTGTTGATTGTGATGTGTTGGTTTACTTCCGTATTATTGTGATTCTTTGCTATGTTCTATATTACAAAGGCCTTGTAATAAATGTGTCTATATTTTTAATATAACACCTGTCTGGAGCAATTTGTAAGTGTCCTTGCCTTGTTTGCTCATTGCGGTCTTTCAGTCACCCTCCCCCTCTTGAGACTTAGGGCCTCATCACGAGTTTGGCGGTAACCCTTAATTCCGGCGGTCGTGCTATTACCGCCGGATTTAAGGGTCCGCCAAATCAGGGCTGGGGGGAAATCCGCGAAAATTCCCCCTTGAGCCCAATGGGGAATGGGGCATTCCCGAATGGGCTCAGTGGGGAATGGGGAATTCCATTACCGCCAAACCCGTGATCTGGCGTTAATAGCGCCAGGGGGTTGGCGGTAGGGCTAATACCGCCAGCGGTATTACCGCCGGTGTTACTGCCGAACACGTGATGAGGCCCTTAGTCTTGACCGCCTGCCATAGCTACCTTGATTGGTCTGCCTTGTCTAGAGATTACCCTGTTCCAAGAAACTTGGTTGGCCTTCTGAACCTCTGCCCCTCCAGGTCAGAGTTCAGAAATCCATCTTAACAGTGCCCACCAATGGTAGGCTATATCTTTAGGACGGGTGTGAGCTAATAACAGCAACAACACAAACAGCAATAGTACAAAGACGTGAAAATAAAAGAAAAGTCAATCAAGGTTTTATATATGAGGTTATACTGCTAACTACACAAAGAAATGTGTTTAAATGCACAAAATGGTCCATTGTGACCTTTTTTACTGGCTTTCTTTATGAAGGTGTTCGAAGGTTGCCTTCTCAGATACCCACTTTTTAACCTCTTTTTAATGTCTCCACAGAAACAAATGTTTGCCTTATGGATTGGAAGCACTTGCGTTCCGTTTAGGTCTACTTGATCTAAAATATTTGACCTTTTCAAATTTGACCTAATTTTGTGCGGTTGTTTATTTGGTCAAAAATGCAGGGGAGACCACCCGCACCCCTCTCCCTATCCACCCCCACACTTCTGCCACTCTAACCTTTTCCCTTTACACCTGCCCTTACCCCTAACCCCTCCCCATATATTTATTTAATTTCATTCCACTGAAAGGACAATCCAAAAAATACTGCTAATACCCTTACGCTCTCCTTCAGTACATGAATAAAAAAAAACCTTCACGGGACAGTCGTTCTAAAGGGATGATGGTGGGAGAAGAAAAGATGTAGGCAAAAAGGAAACAGACAGATGAGGTTCAAATGGGCAAGTATTTAGGTTGAAATGGGGAGAGAAGACACGGCACAGGTGTCTCACAATTCTTGCACCTTTATAGCACAAACAAAATATCAAATGCCTTAGAGAGTTAAAAAAACGGAAGCGTTAAACTGTTGTCCTGTGTAAAGCTGGTACCTTGTACATCACAAATAAATAAATAAAACTCTATAGAAACAGTAACACATCAAAATAGAGTAATTACACAAAGGAAACCAAGTCAAAATACAAAGCCAGAGGTTTTGCCCCTTAAGAGGGCATGGGATAGGCATTTGCCAGGCACTGTCATAATAATACCTCCTGGCCATAAGCTGCAAACAGCTGGGCAATGGTGTGATTACCTGGCCATATGATAGCACTGACTGGCAAATGCTCATGTAATACTTATACACAAGCCAAAGGTGTTGGTTTCGTCAATGCCTGATTTTAAGAGGAGTTCTGCGCAAGAAAGAGATCTAAATGAAGTGGTTGAACCAGGGGCGTTGCTAGGGGGGGGGCTAAGGGGGCTATAGCCCCTGATCTTTTGGTTGTAGCCCCGGATAGAATCTCAGGAGCTACAGCCAAAAGACTAGCTAGCCCCCAGTCCCAACAGTTCCGACATCAGCTTAGCCCCGGGTCTTTTCCAGACCTAGCAACTCCCCTGGGTTGAACACATTTGCATTACAGCCATTTACAACTGCAATGTAGCCACTGCATTCCTCTGGAACATATAAACCAACTTCAACACTGTGTGGTGCACCCCCTCGGAAAACGCGAGAGGCATAACCCCACTGCCGGGCACCACACACGTGTCTGCGCATGAATAGGTCCAGCTGCCGATACGTTGGTACAATGCTTTTACAATGTGTCTCTGATGTTCATTAGCCCTGCGCTTGCTCCTCAACCCCCAACATTTCATCTGTGATTATTCCCCTCGTTGAGCTTTTGTGATATTGGGGATGCTGGAGTGGGTGCGTGCAGGTGTCTAGGGGCGTGAATGCGAGGTGGTGGGGAGTACATGCGTCGAGAAGGAGCTGGTGAATGCATGAACAGGCGGCAGTGATTAGGTGAGCCAATACGTACAGCATAGGCGTTGCTAGGATTGCTTAACAGGTGGGGCCCGAAGCTTAGGTAGTTGGACCCACCGCAGTGCCATTAACATCTGTAAATGACACCACCGTGCTGCTGAGTGGGCATTTACAGATTTTGGGTCGGCCCTGCCTGCTCAGGCCATATCCTGTCTATGTCTCTGACGTACAGTTTGATTGAGGAAAGGGGGTGCATAGAACGAAGGCGTGACATACAAGTCTGTGTGAGGGTGACATGCCCTTTTTCCTACCAAAAGTATGTGTTGTATGGGTAAAGCCTGTGCAAGGTAGAGGCAGCAATGGGCTGTGCATAAAAGACAGCAAGTAAAAGTGTGAGGCGATGAGGAGAGATACTTGAAGTAATGGGGAACTTTTGGCAGGTAAAAAGGATATTGCGAGAAAGAAGCAGTGGCAACGAGAAAAAGGAGACGAGGGTCGGTGGGAGAAAGGCAGCATGAAAACAATGGATGAGATTGTGTCAAATAGAAAGACCCACAACAAGACAAACATGATGGTCTACCTAAGCTGATCCCCTTAGACTCCAGGACACTGCCTCCATCCGTCCCTCTCCTCCTCTCCTTGCTACTGATCCCAGGAGTGCGCCGACTGCAATGGGTACACGCTCCCCATATGAGCACTGAATCACTGTGGCAGGGGAGTATCCAGCATTGCAAGAGTGGGCTGGCGAGTCCTGCTACTTTCCCCCCAATGCAGTGTGCACAATTCCATTTGGTCTCATTCGCACCCACAAACCGTCCACACCTGCCCCAATCTACTTTTTGGTAACATCAGTGGCAGATGGCATATTAACACATAACAAAGGACAGAAAACTGCAGAATCATTACAGATGTAGGGAACTCATCTATTAGCTCTGTCTAGGCGTCTCTGGGGAAAAATAGATACAAACCTCCTAATTTGCATATGGATTGCACCAACAGAAATAACTTCACAGAAAAGGACATCGCAAGGAGAATCATCAGTCTTTAATACGTGGAGGCACCATGGTAGTGACTTTAGAATAAGTTGCCATAAGTAAGCCAAGTGACAAATAAGTTTGCGGTGCAAAATATCTAAATTGCACTATTGTTATATATTCAGCACTCTATAGTCAGGCTTTATTAAAATAACAGCATGACATATTAACATAAGCTCTGAAGTGAATCACTTACACAGCTACAGATAAGACACAGTGGGCCTCATCATGAGTTGTGCGCTAACCCCGGCAGTATTACCGCCGGGCTATTAGCCCTAAAGCCAAACCCCCCAACGCTATTAGCACCGGATCATGGGTTTGGCGGAACGTTAAGTCCCCATTCCCCATTGGGCCCATTCAGGAATTTCCCATTACCCATTGGACCCAATGGGGAATGTTCGGCGCTATTACCACTAGTGGTATTACCGCTGGAGGTAATAGCGCCGAAAATCGGCAAAATCGCAGCGGATTTGCCTCCAGCTCAGAGCTGGGGGTAAATCGGCCAAGCCTGTGATTTGGTGGACCCTTAAATGTGGTGGTAATAGCATTACTGCCGCATTTAAGGGTTACCGCCAAACTCGTGATGAGGCAGAGTGTGATTATATGATCTGCCTAGAATCACACACTTTGCTTAAATGGTAACCGGGATGTGGACAATTTAAGCAACTGAGCACATCTTCACAGGTTCAGTTTATATAGATATTTAGTCAGGTTTCCCTTTGCATTTAATGTGCTTAAATAGTACTTTATGTATAGCAATGCCTTGGAAGCAAAGCACATTACATAAGAAACTACCCTTTCATAATTAACTTTACAAAATATACATCATAGAAATATGTTGAGCAATAAGAAGATGGCTTTAGTGTTATTCTCCCCATCCTGCATGCAAAGTCACAATCACATCATGCAGATTAATGTTAGCCTAACAAATCCCCCTAGGGAAAGTCCACATTCATTATTGCATAAAGCTTGCAGCATTATGCACCATTCTCACTGATGATCACTCCCTCCCATGCACATTTCTAAAGAGACAAAAGTCCCTGCTAATAGTCCCCCTTCCCTTCCAGCAGTGCCTAATGGCTCCCATTCTAATGCATTGTTTACACAGAGCAACGTGAGAGCCCCTCTGCTGCCCAGAGTTCCTTGGGGCATTGTTCTGGCAGTGGGTCACCTCTGCCGTTGGGCACCCTCTTTGAAGTGCACAACAGGAGAGGTGTCCCACTGAGAAAAGTCCTGGTCAAGCTCTCAAAATAGTCTGTGTGGTGCAGCTTACCTCCCCCTGCCCCCCGCTCAGTATGCCACTGACTGTGGGTGTGACTTGCTGGTTTTTATAGGCTCCGATAAGACTAGCCTTAGTTAAAACAGTTACATGTGATTTTATCAATTGGTTTTTGTTGTTTTTGGGGGGGTTCCCCCAAACCTCTTTTTTTAAAAATGCTTGTCCCAACCACTAAAACTACTATTCCCATTCCCAACCACATTTAATTAGTCTTCTAAAATGCGTAATTTTTTTCCCTAATGTGTTGGGTTCATCTAAAATTGCATTCTTTGTTATTTATTTGATAACATAACTTCAAAACAGTGAAAATACGGTAATCCCTGCTCAGGCATACTCAGGTACAATGCGCCGTGTGCCAGCTCCCCTGCATGGGTGGCATACAGCTGTCAACAGAATCCGCTGCAGGAGCAGGCGAAGAGACACACACTAGGGTATCACAGGTGTGCCCTTATGGCCTGCAGCACTGTGAGGAGAGCTGCGAAGGCTTTCACATGGAATCTCTGCAGAAGGATTAAAGAACATGGGAATGGTCTCAGAGTAGGAACAAACATATGTATATTCAATTGTACGCTAATGTTGGTTGGGATTTGGGGCTAGCCTTTTTGTTTGTAGCATCTCAGCTTCTTTCCGGGGCTACAACCAAAAGACTTGGGGTTATAACCCCCCCTCAGAAATCCCCATAGCAATGCATCTGATGGAAGATATGTTTCCTAAAGTTATACTTGAGTATGTTGTTTATCAATGTTTTATGAATTCCATTCAAAATAAACATTTATGGACCTATTTGCTTGAGTCTGACAAATTTGGTCACATGGGCTGACTGGCCCTAGACCTCTCTGCCATATGCCATTGTGCAGCCCACTATGGCCAGGACAATTCTATTTGGGAGATAAACATGTTGACAGTTGAGAATGACAGGGTAATTCATAGAATTCAGCGCACAAGTGGCGCACGCGGCTGGCGCACAGTGTGCGCGTGCGAATCCCTGCATCAGCCGCGTGCGCCAAAACCCATTTCCGCGCACAGCGTATTCATGAATTCCAGCTACCAAAACCAGCCGTGGCGCACAGTGGCGCAGCGACCCTGCAGCAGCGCCAGTTACGCCCCCAAGAACGCCTCTCGTGCAGGGAAAAGCCATCAAAATCCCGAATCCAGCGCAAAGGGCTGCGCTAACCCTGTACCAGCACGGCAAGCGGGCTACGTGTATCACTGGGGTGCGCGGGAAGTACCTCACGTCATTTCAGCTGGGTACGTGCATTTCAGGGGTGCGCCGGAAGTTCCACACGCGAATGTCCTAGCTACGTGTATTTCGGGGTGCGTGGGAAGTTTCACACGTGATATCAGCAGGGTACATGTATTCCAGGGGTGCGCGGGAAGTTCCACACGTGAATGTCCAGGCTACGTGTATTTCGGGGTGCGCGGGAAGTTTCACACGCGATATCAGCAGGGTACGTGTATTCCAGGGGTGCGCAGGAAGTTCCACCGGCGATTTCAGCAGGGTACGTGTATTACAGGGGTGCGCTTGAAGTTCCACACGCGATTCCATCAGGGTACGTGTACATCAGGGGTGCGCGGGAATTTTCACACGTGAATTCAGCAGGGTACGTGTATATCAGGGGTGCGCGGGAAGTTCCACACGCGAATGTCCTGGCTACGTGTATTTAGGGGTGCGCGGGAAGTTTCACATGCAATATCAGCAGGGTACGTGCATATCAGGGGTGCGCAGGAAGTTCCACACGCGAATGTCCTGGCTACGTGTATTTCGGGGTGCGCGGGAAGTTTCACACGCGATATCAGCAGGGTACGTGCATATCAGGGGTGCGCGGGAAGTTCCACACGCGAATGTCCTGGCTACGTGTATTTCGGGGTGCGTGGGAAGTTTCACACGCGATATCAGCAGGGTACGTGTATTCCAGGGGTGCATGGGAAGTCACACAGGCGAAGTCAGCAGGGTATGTGTATATCAGGGGTGCACGGGAAGTTCCACACGCGAATGTCCTGGCTACGTGTATTTCGGGGTGCGCGGGAAGTTTCACACGGGATATCAGCAGGGTACGTGTATTCCAGGGGTGCGCAGGAAGTTCCACACGCGATTTCAGCAAGGTACGTGTATACAGGGGTGCGCGGGGAGCACCACATGTGAATTGCACGTGTGGGTCCTCCCAGGTCTTCCCTCTACACCCTCCATGGCCCATGCAGGTGGCTCACACCACAGGGGCCTACCCTGCACATGTCCTGCAGGCACCCCATCCACCATGGCCATGACCCCCAGCCAACCCACATGTCAACTTGCACTACTGCCCACCAGCGCATGTCCCCCTGCACCCCCAGCCGACAGGGGAACCCTCCACCAGGCCCCCACCCATGTCTCCCAGCACCCATACCCCCCAGCAGTGCAGGGGCAGCCTCCACCAGGCCCCCACCCATGTCCAACTCATGTTCCCCACCACCCCCACCCCCCAGCACTGTGGGGCACCTGCCAGCAGGCCCCCACCCATGTCCAACTCATGTCCCCACCACCCCCACCCGCCAGCACTGTGGGGCACCTGCCAGCAGGCCCCCACCCATGTCCAACTCATTTTCCCCACCACCCCCACCCCCTAGCACTGTGGGACACCTGCCAGCAGGCCCCCACCCATGTCCAACTCATGTTCCCACCACCCCCACCCCCCAGCACTGTGGGGCACCTGCCAGCAGGCCCCCACCCATGTCCAACTCATGTTCCCCACCACCCCCACCCCCAGCACTGTGGGGCACCTGCCAGCAGGCCCCCACCCATATCCAACTCATGTTCCCCACCAGCCCCACCCCCCAGCAGTGCAGGGGCAGCCTCCAGCAGGCCCCCACCTATGTCTCCCACCACCCCCACCCCCCAGCACTGTGGGGCACCTGCCAGCAGGCCCCCACCCATGTCCAACTCATGTTCCCCACCACCCCCACCCCCCAGCAGTTCAGGGGCACATGCCAGCAGGCCCCCACTCATGTCCCCACCACCCCACCCCCCAGCAGTGCAGGGGCACCCTCCACCAGGCCCCCACCCATGTCTCCCACCACCCACACACCCCAGCAGTGCAGGGGCACCCTCCACCAGGCCCCCACCCATGTCTCCCACCACCCCCACCCCCCAGCATTGTGGGGCACCTTCCAGCAGGCCCCCACCCATGTCCAACTCATGTCCCCACCACCCCCCAGCACTGTGGGGCACCTGCCAGCAGGCCCCCACCCATGTCCAACTCATGTTCCCCACCAGCCCCACCCCCCAGCAGTGCAGGGGCAGCCTCCAGCAGGCCCCCACCTATGTCTCCCACCACCCCCACCCCCCAGCACTGTGGGTCACCTGCCAGCAGGCCCCCACCCATGTCCAACTCATGTTCCCCACCACCCCCACCCCCCAGCAGTTCAGGGGCACATGCCAGCAGGCCCCCACTCATGTCCCCACCACCCCCACCCCCCAGCAGTGCAGGGGCACCCTCCACCAGGCCCCCACCCATGTCTCCCACCACCCCCACCCCCCCAGCAGTGCAGGGGCACCCTCCACCAGGCCCCCACCCATGTCTCCCACCACCCCCACCCCCCAGCATTGTGGGGCACCTGCCAGCAGGCCCCCACCCATGTCCAACTAATGTCCCCACCACCCCCCAGCACTGTGGGGCACCTGCCAGCAGGCCCCCACCCATGTCCAACTCATGTTCCCCACCACCCCCACCCCCCAGCACTGTGGGGCACCTGCCAGCAGGCCTCCACCCATGTCTCCCACCACCCCCACTCCCCCAGCAGTGCAGGGGCACCCTCCACCAGACCCCCACCCATGTCTCCCACCACCCCCACCCCCCAGCAGTGCAGGGGCAACCTCCACCAGGCCCCCACCCATGTCTCCCACCACCCCCACCCCCCAGCAGTGCAGGGGCACCCTCCACCAGGCCCCCACCCATGTCTCCCACCACCCCCACCCCCCAGCAGTGCAGGGGCACCCTCCACCAGGCCCTCGCCCATGTTTCCCACCACCCCCACCCCCCAGCACTGTGGGGCACCTGCCAGCAGGCCCCCACACATGTCCAACTCATGTCCCCACCACCCCCACCCCCAGCACTGTGGGGCACCTGCCAGCAGGCCCCCACCCATGTCCAACTCATGTTCCCCACCACCCCCACCCCCAGCACTGTGGGGCACCTGCCAGCAGGCCCCCACCCATATCCAACTCATGTTCCCCACCAGCCCCACCCCCCTTCAGTGCAGGGGCAGCCTCCAGCAGGCCCCCACCTATTTCTCCCACCACCCCCACCCCCCAGCACTGTGGGGCACCTTCCAGCAGGCCCCCACCCATGTCCAACTCATGTTCCCCACCACCCCCACCCCCCAGCAGTTCAGGGGCACATGCCAGCAGGCCCCCACTCATGTCCCCACCACCCCCACCCCCCAGCAGTGCAGGGGCACCCTCCACCAGGCCCCCACCCATGTCTCCCACCACCCCCACCCCCCAGCAGTGCAGAGGCACCCTCCACCAGGCCCCCACCCATGTCTCCCACCACCCCCACCCCCCAGCATTGTGGGGCACCTGCCAGCAGGCCCCACCCATGTCCAACTCATGTCCCCACCACCCCCCAGCACTGTGGGGCACCTGCCAGCAGGCCCCCACCCATGTCCAACTCATGTTCCCCACCAGCCCCACCCCCCAGCAGTGCAGGGGCAGCCTCCAGCAGGCCCCCACCTATGTCTCCCACCACCCCCACCCCCAGCACTGTGGGTCACCTGCCAGCAGGCCCCCACCCATGTCCAACTCATGTTCCCCACCACCCCCACCCCCCAGCAGTTCAGGGGCACATGCCAGCAGGCCCCCACTCATGTCCCCACCACCCCCACCCCCCAGCAGTGCAGGGGCACCCTCCACCAGGCCCCCACCCATGTCTCCCACCACCCCCACCCCCCAGCAGTGCAGGGGCACCCCCCACCAGGCCCCCACCCATGTCTCCCACCACCCCCACCCCCCAGCATTGTGGGGCACCTGCCAGCAGGCCCCCACCCATGTCCAACTCATGTCCCCACCACCCCCA
This sequence comes from Ambystoma mexicanum, assembly GCF_040938575.1. Classification (NCBI taxonomy): domain Eukaryota; kingdom Metazoa; phylum Chordata; class Amphibia; order Caudata; family Ambystomatidae; genus Ambystoma; species Ambystoma mexicanum. The sequence continues at coordinate 284,581,898 of NC_090932.1, read as the reverse complement.
GCACTGTGGGGCACCTGCCAGCAGGCCCCCACCCATGTCCAACTCATGTTCCCCACCACCCCCAACCCCCAGCACTGTGGGGCACCTGCCAGCAGGCCTCCACCCATGTCTCCCACCACCCCCACTCCCCCAGCAGTGCAGGGGCACCCTCCACCAAACCCCCACCCATGTCTCCCACCACCCCCACCCCCCAGCAGTGCAGGGGCAACCTCCACCAGGCCCCCACCCATGTCTCCCACCACCCCCACCCCCCAGCAGTGCAGGGGCACCCTCCACCAGGCCCCCACCCATGTCTCCCACCACCCCCACCCCCCAGCAGTGCAGGGGCACCCTCCACCAGGCCCTCGCCCATGTTTCCCACCACCCCCACCCCCCAGCACTGTGGGGCACCTGCCAGCAGGCCCCCACACATGTCCAACTCATGTCCCCACCACCCCCACACCCAGCACTGTGGGGCACCTGCCAGCAGGCCCCCACCCATGTCCAACTCATGTTCCCTTCCACCCCCACCCCCCAGCACTGTGGGGCACCTGCCAGCAGGCCCCCACCCATGTCTCCCACCACCCCCACCCTCAGCAGTGCAGGGGCACCCTCCACCAGGCCACCACCCATGTCTCCCACCACCCCCACCCCCCAGCACTGTGGGGCACCTGCCAGCAGGCCCCCACCCATGTCCAACTCATGTTCCCCACCACCCCCACCCCCCAGCAGTGCAGGGGCACCCTCCACCAGGCCCCCACCCATGTCAAACTCATGTCCCCACCACCCCCACCCCCCAGCACTGTGGGGCACCTGCCAGCAGGCCCCCACCCATGTCCAACTCATGTCCCCACCACCCCCACCCCCCAGCAGTGCAGGGGCACCCTCCACCAGGCCCCCACCCATGTCTCCCACCACCCCCACCCCCCAGCAGTGCAGGGGCACCCTCCACCAGGCCCCCACCCATGTCTCCCACCACCCCCACCCCCCAGCAGTGCAGGGGCACCCTCCACCAGGCCCCCACCCATGTCTCCCACCACCCCCACCCCCCAGCATTGTGGGGCACCTGCCAGCAGGCCCCCACCCATGTCCAACTCATGTCCCCACCACCCCCCAGCACTGTGGGGCACCTGCCAGCAGGCCCCCACCCATGTCCAACTCATGTTCCCCACCACCTCCACCCCCCAGCACTGTGGGGCACCTGCCAGCAGGCCTCCACCCATGTCTCCCACCACCCCCACTCCCCAGCAGTTCAGGGGCACATGCCAGCAGGCCCCCACTCATGTCCCCACCACCCCCACCCCCCAGCAGTGCAGGGGCACCCTCCACCAGGCCCCCACCCATGTCTCCCACCACCCCCACCCCCCCAGCAGTGCAGGGGCACCCTCCACCAGGCCCCCACCCATGTCTCCCACCACCCCCACCCCCCAGCATTGTGGGGCACCTGCCAGCAGGCCCCCACCCATGTCCAACTAATGTCCCCACCACCCCCCAGCACTGTGGGGCACCTGCCAGCAGGCCCCCACCCATGTCCAACTCATGTTCCCCACCACCCCCACCCCCCAGCACTGTGGGGCACCTGCCAGCAGGCCTCCACCCATGTCTCCCACCACCCCCACTCCCCCAGCAGTGCAGGGGCACCCTCCACCAGACCCCCACCCATGTCTCCCACCACCCCCACCCCCCAGCAGTGCAGGGGCAACCTCCACCAGGCCCCCACCCATGTCTCCCACCACCCCCACCCCCCAGCAGTGCAGGGGCACCCTCCACCAGGCCCCCACCCATGTCTCCCACCACCCCCACCCCCCAGCAGTGCAGGGGCACCCTCCACCAGGCCCTCGCCCATGTTTCCCACCACCCCCACCCCCCAGCACTGTGGGGCACCTGCCAGCAGGCCCCCACACATGTCCAACTCATGTCCCCACCACCCCCACCCCCAGCACTGTGGGGCACCTGCCAGCAGGCCCCCACCCATGTCCAACTCATGTTCCCCACCACCCCCACCCCCAGCACTGTGGGGCACCTGCCAGCAGGCCCCCACCCATATCCAACTCATGTTCCCCACCAGCCCCACCCCCCAGCAGTGCAGGGGCAGCCTCCAGCAGGCCCCCACCTATTTCTCCCACCACCCCCACCCCCCAGCACTGTGGGGCACCTTCCAGCAGGCCCCCACCCATGTCCAACTCATGTTCCCCACCACCCCCACCCCCCAGCAGTTCAGGGGCACATGCCAGCAGGCCCCCACTCATGTCCCCACCACCCCCACCCCCCAGCAGTGCAGGGGCACCCTCCACCAGGCCCCCACCCATGTCTCCCACCACCCCCACCCCCCAGCAGTGCAGAGGCACCCTCCACCAGGCCCCCACCCATGTCTCCCACCACCCCCACCCCCCAGCATTGTGGGGCACCTGCCAGCAGGCCCCACCCATGTCCAACTCATGTCCCCACCACCCCCCAGCACTGTGGGGCACCTGCCAGCAGGCCCCCACCCATGTCCAACTCATGTTCCCCACCAGCCCCACCCCCAGCAGTGCAGGGGCAGCCTCCAGCAGGCCCCCACCTATGTCTCCCACCACCCCCACCCCCAGCACTGTGGGTCACCTGCCAGCAGGCCCCCACCCATGTCCAACTCATGTTCCCCACCACCCCCACCCCCCAGCAGTTCAGGGGCACATGCCAGCAGGCCCCCACTCATGTCCCCACCACCCCCACCCCCCAGCAGTGCAGGGGCACCCTCCACCAGGCCCCCACCCATGTCTCCCACCACCCCCACCCCCCAGCAGTGCAGGGGCACCCCCCACCAGGCCCCCACCCATGTCTCCCACCACCCCCACCCCCCCAGCATTGTGGGGCACCTGCCAGCAGGCCCCCAGCCATGTCCAACTCATGTCCCCACCACCCCCAGCACTGTGGGGCACCTGCCAGCAGGCCCCCACCCATGTCCAACTCATGTTCCCCACCACCCCCAACCCCCAGCACTGTGGGGCACCTGCCAGCAGGCCTCCACCCATGTCTCCCACCACCCCCACTCCCCCAGCAGTGCAGGGGCACCCTCCACCAAACCCCCACCCATGTCTCCCACCACCCCCACCCCCCAGCAGTGCAGGGGCAACCTCCACCAGGCCCCCACCCATGTCTCCCACCACCCCCACCCCCCAGCAGTGCAGGGGCACCCTCCACCAGGCCCCCACCCATGTCTCCCACCACCCCCACCCCCCAGCAGTGCAGGGGCACCCTCCACCAGGCCCTCGCCCATGTTTCCCACCACCCCCACCCCCCAGCACTGTGGGGCACCTGCCAGCAGGCCCCCACACATGTCCAACTCATGTCCCCACCACCCCCACACCCAGCACTGTGGGGCACCTGCCAGCAGGCCCCCACCCATGTCCAACTCATGTTCCCCACCACCCCCACCCCCCAGCACTGTGGGGCACCTGCCAGCAGGCCCCCACCCATGTCTCCCACCACCCCCACCCTCAGCAGTGCAGGGGCACCCTCCACCAGGCCACCACCCATGTCTCCCACCACCCCCACCCCCCAGCACTGTGGGGCACCTGCCAGCAGGCCCCCACCCATGTCCAACTCATGTTCCCCACCACCCCCACCCCCCAGCAGTGCAGGGGCACCCTCCACCAGGCCCCCACCCATGTCAAACTCATGTCCCCACCACCCCCACCCCCCAGCACTGTGGGGCACCTGCCAGCAGGCCCCCACCCATGTCCAACTCATGTCCCCACCACCCCCACCCCCCAGCACTGTGGGGCACCTGCCAGCAGGCCCCCACCCATGTCCAACTCATGTTCCCCACCACCCCCACCCCCCAGCACTGTGGGGCACCTGCAAGCAGGCCCCCACCCATGTCCAACTCATGTTCCCCACCACCCCCACCCCCAGCACTGTGGGGCACCTGCCAGCAGGCCCCCACCCATGTCTCCCACCACCCCCACCCCCCAGCAGTGGTGCAGGGGCACCCTCCAACAGGCCACCACCCATGTCTCCCACCACACCCACGCCCCAGCAGTGCAGGGGCACCCTCCACCAGGCCCCCACCCATGTCTCCCACCACCCCCACCCCCCAGCAGAGCAGGGGCACCCTCCACCAGGCCCCCACCCATGTCTCCCACCACCCCCACCCCCCAGCAGAGCAGGGGCACCCTCCACCAGGCCCCCACCCATGTCCAACTCATGTCCCCACCACCCCCACCCCCCAGCACTGTGGGGCACCTGCCAGCAGGCCCCCACCCATGTCCAACTCATGTCCCCACCACCCCCACCCCCCAGCACTGTGTGGCACCTGCCAGCAGGCCCCCACCCATGTCCAACTCATGTTCCCCACCACCCCCACCCCCCAGCACTGTGGGGCACCTGCCAGCAGGCCCCCACCCATGTCTCCCACCACCCCCACCCCCCAGCAGTGCAGGGGCACCCTCCAGCAGGCCCCCAACCATATCTCCCACCACCCCCACCCCCCAGCACTGTGGGGCACCTGCCAGCAGGCCACCACCCATGTCCAACTCATGTCCCCTCCACCCCCACCACCCAGCACTGTGGGGCACCTGCCAGCAGGCCCCCACCCATGTCTCCCACCCCCCCCACCCCCTAGCAGTGCAGGGGCACCCTCCACCAGGCCCCCACCCATGTCTCCCACCACCCCCACCCCCCAGCAGTGCAGGGGCACCCTCCACCAGGCCCCCACCTATGTCTCCCACCACCCCCACCCCCCAGCAGTGCAGGGGCACCCTCCACCAGGCCCCCACCCATGTCTCCCACCACCCCCACCCCCCAGCAGTGCTGGGGCACCCTCCAGCAGGCCCCCAACCATATCTCCCACCACCCCCACCCCCCAGCACTGTGGGGCACCTGCCAGCAGGCCCCACCCATGTCCAACTCATGTCCCCTCCACCCCCACACCCCAGCACTGTGGGGCACCTGCCAGCAGGCCCCCACCCATGTCCAACTCATGTTCTCCACCACCCCCACCCCCAAGCAGTGCAGGGGCACCCTCCACCAGGCCCCCACCCATGTCCAACTCATGTCCCCACACCCTCTACCGCCCAGCACTGTGGGGCACCTGCCAGCAGGCCCCCACCCATGTCCAACTCATGTTACCCACCACCCCACCCCCCAGCACTGTGGGGCACCAGCCAGCAGGCCCCCACCCATGTCTCCCACCACCCCCACCACCCAGCAGTGCAGGGGCACCCTCCACCAGGCCCCCACCCATGTCTCCCACCACCCCCACCCCCCAGCAGTGCAGGGGCACCCTCCACCAGGCCCCCACCCATGTCTCCCACCACCCCCACCCCCCAGCAGTGCAGGAGAACCCTCCACCAGGCCTCCACCCATGTCTCCCACCACCCCCACCCCCCAGCAGTGCAGGGGCACCCTCCAGCAGGCCCCCACCCATATCTCCCACCACCCACAACCCCCAGCACTCTGGGGCACCTGCCAGCAGGCCCCCACCCATGTCCAACTCATGTCCCCTCCACCCCCACCCCCCAGCACTGTGGGGCACCTGCCAGCAGGCCCCCACCCATGTCCAACTCATGTTCCCCACCACCCCCACCCCCCAGCAGTGCAGGGGCACCCTCCAGCAGGCCCCCACCCATGTCTCCCACCACCCCCACCCCCCAGCACTGTGGGGCACCTGCCAGCAGGCCCCCACCCATGTCCAACTCATGTCCCCACCACCCCCACCCCCCAGCACTGTGGGGCACCTGCCAGCAGTCCCCCACCCATGTCCAACTCATGTTCCCCTCCACCCCCACCCCCCAGCAGTGCAGGGGCACCCTCCAGCAGGCCCCCACCCATGTCTCCCACCACCCCCACCCCCCAGCACTGTGGGGCACCTGCCAGCAGGCCCCCACCCATGTCCAACTCATGTTCCCCACCACCCCCACCCCCAGCAGTGCAGGGGCACCCTCCACCAGGCCCCCACCCATGTCCAACTCATGTCCCCACACCCCCTACCCCCCAGCACTGTGGGGCACCTGCCAGCAGGCCCCCACCCATGTCCAACTCATGTTCCCCACCACCCCCACCCCCCAGCACTGTGGGGCACCTGCCAGCAGGCCCCCACCCATGTCTCCCACCACCCCCACCACCCAGCAGTGCAGGGGCACCCTCCACCAGGCCCCCACCCATGTCTCCTACCACCCCCACCCCCCAGCAGTGCAGGGGCACCCTCCACCAGGCCCCCACCCATGTCTCCCACCACCCCCACCCCCCAGCACTGTGGGTCACCTGCCAGCAGGCCCCCACCCATGTCCAACTCATGTTCCCCACCACCCCCACCCCCAGCAGTGCAGGGGCAGCCTCCAGCAGGCCCCCACCTATGTCTCCCACCACCCCCACCCCCTAGCACTGTGGGTCACCTGCCAGCAGGCCCCCACCCATGTCCAACTCATGTTCCACACCACCCCCACCCCCCAGCAGTTCAGGGGCACATGCCAGCAGGCCCCAACTCATGTCCCCACCACCCCCACCCCCCAGCAGTGCAGGGGCACCCTCCACCAGGCCCCCACCCATGTCTCCCACCACCCCCACCCCCCAGCAGTGCAGGGGCACCCTCCACCAGGCCCCACCCATGTCTCCCACCACCCCCACCCCCCAGCATTGTGGGGCACCTGCCAGCAGGCCCCCACCCATGTCCAACTCATGTCCCCACCACCCCCCAGCACTGTGGGGCACCTGCCAGCAGGCCCCCACCCATGTCCAACTCATGTTCCCCACCACCTCCACCCCCCAGCACTGTGGGGCACCTGCCAGCAGGCCTCCACCCATGTCTCCCACCACCCCCACTCCCCCAGCAGTGCAGGGGCACCCTCCACCAGACCCCCACCCATGTCTCCCACCATCCCCACCCCCCAGCAGTGCAGGGGCAACCTCCACCAGGCCCCCACCCATGTCTCCCACCACCCCCACCCCCCAGCAGTGCAGGGGCACCCTCCACCAGGCCCCCACCCATGTCTCCCACCACCCCCACCCCCCAGCAGTGCAGGGGCACCCTCCACCAGGCCCTCACCCATGTTTCCCACCACCCCCACCCCCCAGCACTGTGGGGCACCTGCCAGCAGGCCCCCACCCATGTCCAACTCATGTTCCCCACCACCCCCACCCCCCAGCAGTGCAGGGGCACCCTCCACCAGGCCCCCACCCATGTCAAACTCATGTCCCCACCACCCCCACCCCCCAGCACTGTGGGGCACCTGCCAGCAGGCCCCCACCCATGTCCAACTCATGTTCCCCACCACCCCCACCCCCCAGCAGTGCAGGGGCACCCTCCAGCAGGCCCCCACCCATGTCTCCCACCACCCCCACCCCCCAGCACTGTGGGGCACCTGCCAGCAGGCCCCCACCCATGTCCAACTCATGTCCCCACCACCCCCACCCCCCAGCACTGTGGGGCACCTGCCAGCAGGCCCCCACCCATGTCCAACTCATGTTCCCCTCCACCCCCACCCCCCAGCAGTGCAGGTGCACCCTCCAGCAGGCCCCCACCCATGTCTCCCACCACCCCCACCCCCCAGCACTGTGGGGCACCTGCCAGCAGGCCCCCACCCATGTCCAACTCATGTTCCCCACCCCCCACCCCCCAGCAGTGCAGGGGCACCCTCCACCAGGCCCCCACCCATGTCCAACTCATGTCCCCACACCCCCTCCCCCCCAGCACTGTGGGGCACCTGCCAGCAGGCCCCCACCCATGTCCAACTCATGTCCCCACCACCCCCACCCCCCAGCACTGTGGGGCACCTGCCAGCAGGCCCCCACCCATGTCCAACTCATGTTCGCCACCACCCCCACCCCCCAGCACTGTGGGGCACCTGCCAGCAGGCCCCCACCCATGTCTCCCACCACCCCCACCACCCAGCAGTGCAGGGGCACCCTCCACCAGGCCCCCACCCATGTCTCCTACCACCCCCACCCCCCAGCAGTGCAGGGGCACCCTCCACCAGGCCCCCACCCATGTCTCCCACCACCCCCACCCCCCAGCACTGTGGGTCACCTGCCAGCAGGCCCCCACCCATGTCCAACTCATGTTCCCCACCACCCCCACCCCCCAGCAGTGCAGGGGCAGCCTCCAGCAGGCCCCCACCTATGTCTCCCACCACCCCCACCCCCTAGCACTGTGGGTCACCTGCCAGCAGGCCCCACCCATGTCCAACTCATGTTCCCCACCACCCCCACCCCCCAGCAGTTCAGGGGCACATGCCAGCAGGCCCCAACTCATGTCCCCACCACCCCCACCCCCCCAGCAGTGCAAGGGCACCCTCCACCAGGCCCCCACCCATGTCTCCCACCACCCCCACCCCCCAGCAGTGCAGGGCACCCTCCACCAGGCCCCCACCCATGTCTCCCACCACCCCCACCCCCCAGCATTGTGGGGCACCTGCCAGCAGGCCCCCACCCATGTCCAACTCATGTCCCCACCACCCCCCAGCACTGTGGGGCACCTGCCAGCAGGCCCCCACCCATGTCCAACTCATGTTCCCCACCACCTCCACCCCCCAGCACTGTGGGGCACCTGCCAGCAGGCCTCCACCCATGTCTCCCACCACCCCCACTCCCCCAGCAGTGCAGGGGCACCCTCCACCAGACCCCCACCCATGTCTCCCACCATCCCCACCCCCCCAGCAGTGCAGGGGCAACCTCCACCAGGCCCCCACCCATGTCTCCCACCACCCCCACCCCCCAGCAGTGCAGGGGCACCCTCCACCAGGCCCCCACCCATGTCTCCCACCACCCCCACCCCCCAGCAGTGCAGGGGCACCCTCCACCAGGCCCTCACCCATGTTTCCCAGCACCCCCACCCCCCAGCACTGTGGGGCACCTGCCAGCAGGCCCCCACCCATGTCCAACTCATGTTCCCCATCACCCCCACCCCCCAGCAGTGCAGGGGCACCCTCCACCAGGCCCCCACCCATGTCAAACTCATGTCCCCACCACCCCCCACCCCCCAGCACTGTGGGGCACCTGCCAGCAGGCCCCCACCCATGTCCAACTCATGTCCCCACCACCCCCACCCCCCAGCACTGTGGGGCACCTGCCAGCAGGCCCCCACCCATGTCCAACTCATGTTCCCCACCACCCCCACCCCCCAGCACTGTGGGGCACCTGCCAGCAGGCCCCCACCCATGTCCAACTCATGTTCCCCACCACCCCCACCCCCCAGCACTGTGGGGCACCTGCCAGCAGGCCCCCACCCATGTCTCCCACCACCCCCACCCCCCAGCAGTGGTGCAGGGGCACCCTCCAACAGGCCACCACCCATGTCTCCCACCACACCCACGCCCCAGCAGTGCAGGGGCACCCTCCACCAGGCCCCCACCCATGTCTCCCACCACCCCCACCCCCAGCAGAGCAGGGGCACCCTCCACCAGGCCCCCACCCAACTCTCCCACCACCCCCACCCCCCAGCAGAGCAGGGGCACCCTCCACCAGGCCCCCACCCATGTCCAACTCATGTCCCCACCACCCCCACCCCCCAGCACTGTGGGGCACCTGCCAGCAGGCCCCCACCCATGTCCAACTCATGTCCCCACCACCCCCACCCCCCAGCACTGTGGGGCACCTGCCAGCAGGCTCCCACCCATGTCCAACTCATTTTCCCCACCACCCCCACCCCCCAGCACTGTGGGGCACCTGCCAGCAGGCCCCCACCCATGTCTCCCACCACCCCCACCCCCCAGCAGTGCAGGGGCACCCTCCAGCAGGCCCCCAACCATATCTCCCACCACCCCCACCCCCCAGCACTGTGGGGCACCTGCCAGCAGGCCACCACCCATGTCCAACTCATGTCCCCTCCACCCCCACCACCCAGCACTGTGGGGCACCTGCCAGCAGGCCCCCACCCATGTCTCCCACCACCCCCACCCCCTAGCAGTGCAGGGGCACCCTCCACCAGGCCCCCACCCATGTCTCCCACCACCCCCACCCCCCAGCAGTGCAGGGGCACCCTCCACCAGGCCCCCACCTATGTCTCCCACCACCCCCACCCCCCCAGCAGTGCAGGGGCACCCTCCACCAGGCCCCACCCATGTCTCCCACCACCCCCACCCCCAGCAGTGCTGGGGCACCCTCCAGCAGGCCCCCAACCATATCTCCCACCACCCCCACCCCCCAGCACTGTGGGGCACCTGCCAGCAGGCCCCCACCCATGTCCAACTCATGTCCCCTCCACCCCCACACCCCAGCACTGTGGGGCACCTGCCAGCAGGCCCCCACCCATGTCCAACTCATGTTCTCCACCACCCCCACCCCCAAGCAGTGCAGGGGCACCCTCCACCAGGCAACCACCCATGTCCAACTCATGTCCCCACACCCTCAACCGCCCAGCACTGTGGGGCACCTGCCAGCAGGCCCCCACCCATGTCCAACTCATGTTACCCACCACCCCTACCCCCCAGCACTGTGGGGCACCAGCCAGCAGGCCCCCACCCATGTCTCCCACCACCCCCACCACCCAGCAGTGCAGGGGCACCCTCCACCAGGCCCCCACCCATGTCTCCCACCACCCCCACCCCCCAGCAGTGCAGGGGCACCCTCCACCAGGCCCCCACCCATGTCTCCCACCACCCCCACCCCCCAGCAGTGCAGGAGAACCCTCCACCAGGCCCCCACCCATGTCTCCCACCACCCCCACCCCCCAGCAGTGCAGGGGCACCCTCCAGCAGGCCCCCACCCATATCTCCCACCACCCACAACCCCCAGCACTCTGGGGCACCTGCCAGCAGGCCCCCACCCATGTCCAACTCATGTCCCCTCCACCCCCACCCCCCAGCACTGTGGGGCACCTGCCAGCAGGCCCCCACCCATGTCCAACTCATGTTCCCCACCACCCCCACCCCCCAGCAGTGCAGGGGCACCCTCCAGCAGGCCCCCACCCATGTCTCCCACCACCCCCACCCCCCAGCACTGTGGGGCACCTGCCAGCAGGCCCCCACCCATGTCAAACTCATGTCCCCACCACCCCCACCCCCCAGCACTGTGGGGCACCTGCCAGCAGGCCCCCACCCATGTCCAACTCATGTTCCCCTCCACCCCCACCCCCCAGCAGTGCAGGGGCACCCTCCAGCAGGCCCCCACTCATGTCTCCCACCACCCCCACCCCCCAGCACTGTGGGGCACCTGCCAGCAGGCCCCCACCCATGTCCAACTCATGTTCCCCACCACCCCCACCCCCCAGCAGTGCAGGGGCACCCTCCACCAGGCCCCCACCCATGTCCAACTCATGTCCCCACACCCCCTACCCCCCAGCACTGTGGGGCACCTGCCAGCAGGCCCCCACCCATGTCCAACTCATGTCCCCACCACCCCCACCCCCCAGCACTGTGGGGCACCTGCCAGCAGGCCCCCACCCATGTCCAACTCATGTTCCCCACCACCCCCACCCCCCAGCACTGTGGGGCACCTGCCAGCAGGCCCCCACCCATGTCTCCCACCACCCCCACCACCCAGCAGTGCAGGGGCACCCTCCACCAGGCCCCCACCCATGTCTCCTACCACCCCCACCCCCCAGCAGTGCAGGGGCACCCTCCACCAGGCCCCCACCCATGTCTCCCACCACCCCCACCCCCCAGCACTGTGGGTCACCTGCCAGCAGGCCCCACCCATGTCCAACTCATGTTCCCCACCACCCCCACCCCCCAGCAGTGCAGGGGCAGCCTCCAGCAGGCCCCCACCTATGTCTCCCACCACCTCCACCCCCTAGCACTGTGGGTCACCTGCCAGCAGGCCCCCACCCATGTCCAACTCATGTTCCCCACCACCCCCACCCCCCAGCAGTTCAGGGGCACATGCCAGCAGGCCCCAACTCATGTCCCCACCACCCCCACCCCCCAGCAGTGCAGGGGCACCCTCCACCAGGCCCCCACCCATGTCTCCCACCACCCCCACCCCCCAGAAGTGCAGGGGCACCCTCCACCAGGCCCCCACCCATGTCTCCCACCACCCCCACCCCCCAGCATTGTGGGGCACCTGCCAGCAGGCCCCCACCCATGTCCAACTCATGTCCCCACCACCCCCCAGCACTGTGGGGCACCTGCCAGCAGGCCCCCACCCATGTCCAACTCATGTTCCCCACCACCTCCACCCCTCAGCACTGTGGGGCACCTGCCAGCAGGCCTCCACCCATGTCTCCCACCACCCCCACTCCCCCAGCAGTGCAGGGGCACCCTCCACCAGACCCCCACCCATGTCTCCCACCATCCCCACCCCCCAGCAGTGCAGGGGCAACCTCCACCAGGCCCCCACCCATGTCTCCCACCACCCCCACCCCCCAGCAGTGCAGGGGCACCCTCCACCAGGCCCCCACCCATGTCTCCCACCACCCCCACCCCCCAGCAGTGCAGGGGCACCCTCCACCAGGCCCTCACCCATGTTTCCCACCACCCCCACCCCCCAGCACTGTGGGGCACCTGCCAGCAGGCCCCCACCCATGTCCAACTCATGTCCCCACCACCCCCACCCCCAGCACTGAGGGGCACCTGCCAGCAGGCCCCCACCCATGTCCAACTCATGTTCCCCACCACCCCCACCCCCCAGCACTGTGGGGCACCTGCCAGCAGGCCCCCACCCATGTCTCCCACCACCCCACCCCCCAGCAGTGCAGGGGCACCCTCCACCAGGCCACCACCCATGTCTCCCACCACCCCCACCCCCAGCACTGTGGGGCACCTGCCAGCAGGCCCCCACCCATGTCCAACTCATGTTCCCCACCACCCCCACCTCCCAGCAGTGCAGGGGCACCCTCCACCAGGCCCCCACCCATGTCAAACTCATGTCCCCACCACCCCCACCCCCCAGCACTGTGGGCACCTGCCAGCAGGCCCCCACCCATGTCTCCCACCACCCCCACCCCCTAGCAGTGCAGGGGCACCCTCCACCAGGCCCCCACCCATGTCTCCCACCACCCCCACCCCCCAGCAGTGCAGGGGCACCCTCCACCAGGCCCCCACCTATGTCTCCCACCACCCCCACCCCCCAGCAGTGCAGGGGCACCCTCCACCAGGCCCCCACCCATGTCTCCCACCACCCCCACCCCCGCAGCAGTGCAGGGCACCCTCCAGCAGGCCCCCAACCATATCTCCCACCACCCCCACCCCCCAGCACTGTGGGGCACCTGCCAGCAGGCCCCCACCCATGTCCAACTCATGTTCTCCACCACCCCACCCCCTAGCACTGTGGGACACCTGCCAGCAGGCCCCCACCCATGTCCAACTCATGTTCCCACCACCCCCACCCCCCAGCAGTGCAGGGGCAGCCTCCAGCAGGCCCCCACCTATGTCTCCCACCACCCCCACCCCCCAGCACTGTGGGGCACCTGCCAGCAGGCCCCCACCCATGTCCAACTCATGTTCCCCACCACCCCCACCCCCAGCAGTTCAGGGGCACATGCCAGCAGGCCCCCACTCATGTCCCCACCACCCCCACCCCCCAGCAGTGCAGGGGCACCCTCCACCAGGCCCCCACCCATGTCTCCCACCACCCCCACCCCCCAGCAGTGCAGGGGCACCCTCCACCAGGCCTCCACCCATGTCTCCCACCACCCCCACCCCCCAGCATTGTGGGGCACCTTCCAGCAGTCCCCCACCCATGTCCAACTCATGTCCCCACCACCCCCCAGCACTGTGGGGCACCTGCCAGCAGGCCCCCACCCATGTCCAACTCATGTTCCCCACCAGCCCCACCCCCCAGCAGTGCAGGGGCAGCCTCCAGCAGGCCCCCACCTATGTCTCCCACCACCCCCACCCCCCAGCACTGTGGGTCACCTGCCAGCAGGCCCCCACCCATGTCCAACTCATGTTCCCCACCACCCCCACCCCCCAGCAGTTCAGGGGCACATGCCAGCAGGCCCCCACTCATGTCCCCACCACCCCCACCCCCCAGCAGTGCAGGGGCACCCTCCACCAGGCCCCACCCATGTCTCCGACCACCCCCACCCCCCAGCAGTGCAGGGGCACCCTCCACCAGGCCCCCACCCATGTCTCCCACCACCCCCACCCCCCAGCATTGTGGGGCACCTGCCAGCAGGCCCCCACCCATGTCCAACTCATGTCCCCACCACCCCCCAGCACTGTGGGGCACCTGCCAGCAGGCCCCCACCCATGTCCAACTCATGTTCCCCACCACCCCCACACCCCAGCACTGTGGGGCACCTGCCAGCAGGCCTCCACCCATGTCTCCCACCACCCCCACTCCCCCAGCAGTGCAGGGGCACCCTCCACCAGACCCCCACCCATGTCTCCCACCACCCCCACCCCCCAGCTTTGCAGGGGCAACCTCCACCAGGCCCCCCACCCATGTCTCCCACCACCCCCACCCCCAGCAGTGCAAGGGCACCCTCCACCAGGCCCCCACCCATGTCTCCCACCACCCCCACCCCCCAGCAGTGCAGGGGCACCCTCCACCAGGCCCTCGCCCATGTTTCCCACCACCCCCACCCCCCAGCACTGTGGGGCACCTGCCAGCAGGCCCCCACACATGTCCAACTCATGTCCCCACCACCCCCACCCCCAGCACTGTGGGGCACCTGCCAGCAGGCCCCCACCCATGTCCAACTCATGTTCCCCACCACCCCCACCCCCAGCACTGTGGGGCACCTGCCAGCAGGCCCCACCCATATCCAACTCATGTTCCCCACCAGCCCCACCCCCCATCAGTGCAGGGGCAGCCTCCAGCAGGCCCCCACCTATTTCTCCCACCACCCCCACCCCCCAGCACTGTGGGGCACCTGCCAGCAGGCCCCCACCCATGTCCAACTCATGTTCCCCACCACCCCCACCCCCCAGCAGTTCAGGGGCACATGCCAGCAGGCCCCCACTCATGTCCCCACCACCCCCACCCCCCAGCAGTGCAGGGGCACCCTCCACCAGGCCCCCACCCATGTCTCCCACCACCCCCACCCCCCAGCAGTGCAGGGGCACCCTCCACCAGGCCCCCCACCCATGTCTCCCACCACCCCCACCCCCCAGCATTGTGGGGCACCTGCCAGCAGGCCCCCACCCATGTCCAACTCAGTCCAACTCATGTCCCCACCACCCCCCAGCACTGTGGGGCACCTGCCAGCAGGCCCCCACCCATGTCCAACTCATGTTCCCCACCAGCCCCACCCCCAGCAGTGCAGGGGCAGCCTCCAGCAGGCCCCCACCTATGTCTCCCACCACCCCCACCCCCCAGAACTGTGGGTCACCTGCCAGAAGGCCCCCACCCATGTCCAACTCATGTTCCCCACCACCCCCACCCCCCAGCAGTTCAGGGGCACATGCCAGCAGGCCCCCACTCATGTCCCCACCACCCCCACCCCCCAGCAGTGCAGGGGCACCCTCCACCAGGCCCCCACCCATGTCTCCCACCACCCCCACCCCCCAGCAGTGCAGGGGCACCCTCCACCAGGCCCCCACCCATGTCTCCCACCACCCCCACCCCCCAGCATTGTGGGGCACCTGCCAGCAGGCCCCCACCCATGTCCAACTCATGTCCCCACCACCCCCCAGCACTGTGGGGCACCTGCCAGCAGGCCCCCACCCATGTCCAACTCATGTTCCCCACCACCCCCACCCCCCAGCACTGTGGGGCACCTGCCAGCAGGCCTCCACCCATGTCTCCCACCACCCCCACTCCCCCAGCAGTGCAGGGGCACCCTCCACCAAACCCCCACCCATGTCTCCCACCACCCCCACCCCCCAGCAGTGCAGGGCCAACCTCCACCAGGCCCCCACCCATGTCTCCCACCATCCCCACCCCCCAGCAGTGCAGGGGCACCCTCCACCAGGCCCCCACCCATGTCTCCCACCACCCCCACCCCCCAGCAGTGCAGGGGCACCCTCCACCAGGCCCTCGCCCATGTTTCCCACCACCCCCACCCCCCAGCACTGTGGGGCACCTGCCAGCAGGCCCCCACACATGTCCAACTCATGTCCCCACCACCCCCACCCCCAGCACTGTGGGGCACCTGCCAGCAGGCCCCCACCCATGTCCAACTCATGTTCCCCACCACCCCCACCCCCCAGCACTGTGGGGCACCTGCCAGCAGGCCCCCACCCATGTCTCCCACCACCCCCACCCTCAGCAGTGCAGGGGCACCTTCCACCAGGCCACCACCCATGTCTCCCACCACCCCCACCCCCCCAGCACTGTGGGGCACCTGCCAGCAGGCCCCCACCCATGTCCAACTCATGTTCCCCACCACCCCCACCCCCCAGCAGTGCAGGGGCACCCTCCACCAGGCCCCCACCCATGTCAAACTCATGTCCCCACCACCCCCACCCCCCAGCACTGTGGGGCACCTGCCAGCAGGCCCCCACCCATGTCCAACTCATGTCCCCACCACCCCCACCCCCCAGCACTGTGGGGCACCTGCCAGCAGGCCCCCACCCATGTCCAACTCATGTTCCCCACCACCCCCACCCCCCAGCACTGTGGGGCACCTGCCAGCAGGCCCCCACCCATGTCCAACTCATGTTCCCCACCACCCCCACCCCCCAGCACTGTGGGGCACCTGCCAGCAGGCCCCCACCCATGTCTCAACACCACCCCCACCCCCCAGCAGTGGTGCAGGGGCACCCTCCAACAGGCCACCACCCATGTCTCCCACCACACCCACGCCCCATCAGTGCAGGGGCACCCTCCACCAGGCCCCCACCCATGTCTCCCACCACCCCCAGCAGAGCAGGGGCACCCTCCACCAGGCCCCCACCCATGTCTCCCACCACCCCCACCCCCCAGCACTGTGGGGCACCTGCCAGCAGTCCCCCACCCATGTCCAACTCATGTTCCCCACACCCCACCCCCCAGCAGTGCAGGGGCACCCTCCACCAGGCCCCCACCCATGTCCAACTCATGTCCCCACCACCCCCACCCCCCAGCACTGTGGGGCACCTGCCAGCAGGCCCCCACCCATGTCCAACTCATGTCCCCACCACCCCCACCCCCCAGTACTGTGGGGCACCTGCCAGCAGGCCCCCACCCATGTCCAACTCATGTTCCCCACCACCCCCACCCCCCAGCACTGTGGGGCACCTGCCAGCAGGCCCTCACCCATGTCCAACTCATGTTCCCCACCACCCCCACCCCCCAGCACTGTGGGGCACCTGCCAGCAGGCCCCCACCCATGTCTCCCACCACCCCCACCCCCCAGCAGTGCAGGGGCACCCTCCACCAGGCCCCCACCCATGTCTCCTACCACCCCCACCCGCCAGCAGTGCAGGGGCACCCTCCACCAGGCCCCCACCCATGTCCAACTCATGTCCCCACCACCCCCACCCCCCAGCACTGTGGGGCACCTGCCAGCAGGCCCCCACCCATGTCCAACTCATGTCCCCACCACCCCCACCCCCCAGCACTGTGGGGCACCTGCCAGCAGGCCCCCACCCATGTCCAACTCATGTTCCCCACCACCCCCACCCCCCAGCACTGTGGGGCACCTGCCAGCAGGCCCCCACCCATGTCTCCCACCACCCCCACCCCCCAGCAGTGCAGGGGCACCCTCCAGCAGGCCCCCAACCATATCTCCCACCACCCCCACCCCCCAGCACTGTGGGGCACCTGCCAGCAGGCCACCACCCATGTCCAACTCATGTCCCCTCCACCCCCACCACCCAGCACTGTGGGGCACCTGCCAGCAGGCCCCCACCTATGTCTCCCACCACCCCACCCCCTAGCAGTGCAGGGGCACCCTCCACCAGGCCCCCACCCATGTCTCCCACCACCCCCACCCCCCAGCAGTGTAGGGGCACCCTCCACCAGGCCCCCACCTATGTCTCCCACCACCCCCACCCCCCAGCAGTGCAGGGGCACCCTCCACCAGGCCCCCACCCATGTCTCCCACCACCCCCACCCCCCCAGCAGTGCAGGGGCACCCTCCAGCAGGCCCCCAACCATATCTCCCACCACCCCCACCCCCCAGCACTGTGGGGCACCTGCCAGAAGGCCCCCACCCATGTCCAACTCATGTCCCCTCCACCCCCAACCCCCAGCACTGTGGGGCACCTGCCAGCAGGCCCCCACCCATGTCCAACTCATGTTCTCCACCACCCCCACCCCCAAGCAGTGCAGGGGCACCCTCCACCAGGCCCCCACCCATGTCCAACTCATGTCCCCACACCCCCTACCGCCCAGCACTGTGGGGCACCTGCCAGCAGGCCCCCACCCATGTCCAACTCATGTTACCCACCACCCCCACCCCCCAGCACTGTGGGGCACCTGCCAGCAGGCCCCCACCCATGTCTCCCACCACCCCCACCACCCAGCAGTGCAGGGGCACCCTCCACCAGGCCCCCACCCATGTCTCCCACCACCCCCACCCCCCAGCAGTGCAGGGGCACCCTCCACCAGGCCCCCACCCATGTCTCCCACCACCCCCACCCCCCAGCAGTGCAGGGGCACCCTCCACCAGGCCTCCACCCATGTCTCCCACCACCCCCACCCCCCAGCATTGTGGGGCACCTTCCAGCAGTCCCCCACCCATGTCCAACTCATGTCCCCACCACCCCCCAGCACTGTGGGGCACCTGCCAGCAGGCCCCCACCCATGTCCAACTCATGTTCCCCACCAGCCCCACCCCCCAGCAGTGCAGGGGCAGCCTCCAGCAGGCCCCCACCTATGTCTCCCACCACCCCCACCCCCCAGCACTGTGGGTCACCTGCCAGCAGGCCCCCACCCATGTCCAACTCATGTTCCCCACCACCCCCACCCCCCAGCAGTTCAGGGGCACATGCCAGCAGGCCCCCACTCATGTCCCCACCACCCCCACCCCCCAGCAGTGCAGGGGCACCCTCCTCCAGGCCCCACCCATGTCTCCGACCACCCCACCCCCCAGCAGTGCAGGGGCACCCTCCACCAGGCCCCCACTCATGTCTCCCACCACCCCCACCCCCCAGCATTGTGGGGCACCTGCCAGCAGGCCCCCACCCATGTCCAACTCATGTCCCCACCACCCCCCAGCACTGTGGGGCACCTGCCAGCAGGCCCCCACCCATGTCCAACTCATGTTCCCCACCACCCCCACCCCCCAGCACTGTGGGGCACCTGCCAGCAGGCCTCCACCCATGTCTCCCACCACCCCCACTCCCCCAGCAGTGCAGGGGCACCCTCCACCAGACCCCCACCCATGTCTCCCACCACCCCCACCCCCCAGCTTTGCAGGGGCAACCTCCACCAGGCCCCCACCCATGTCTCCCACCACCCCCACCCCCCAGCAGTGCAGGGGCACCCTCCACCAGGCCCCCACCCATGTCTCCCACCACCCCCACCCCCCAGCAGTGCAGGGGCACCTGCCAGCAGGCCCCCACACATGTCCAACTCATGTCCCCACCACCCCCACCCCCAGCACTGTGGGGCACCTGCCAGCAGGCCCCCACCCATGTCCAACTCATGTTCCCCACCACCCCCACCCCCAGCACTGTGGGGCACCTGCCAGCAGGCCCCCACCCATATCCAACTCATGTTCCCCACCAGCCCCACCCCCCAGCAGTGCAGGGGCAGCCTCCAGCAGGCCCCCACCTATTTCTCCCACCACCCCCACCCCCCAGCACTGTGGGGCACCTGCCAGCAGGCCCCCACCCATGTCCAACTCATGTTCCCCACCACCCCCACCCCCCAGCAGTTCAGGGGCACATGCCAGCAGGCCCCCACTCATGTCCCCACCACCCCCACCCCCCAGCAGTGCAGGGGCACCCTCGACCAGGCCCCCACCCATGTCTCCCACCACCCCCACCCCCCAGCAGTGCAGGGGCACCCTCCACCAGGCCCCCACCCATGTCTCCCACCACCCCCACCCCCCAGCATTGTGGGGCACCTGCCAGCAGGCCCCCACCCATGTCCAACTCATGTCCCCACCACCCCCCAGCACTGTGGGGCACCTGCCAGCAGGCCCCCACCCATGTCCAACTCATGTTCCCCACCAGCCCCACCCCCCAGCAGTGCAGGGGCAGCCTCCAGCAGGCCCCCACCTATGTCTCCCACCACCCCCACCCCCCAGCACTGTGGGTCACCTGCCAGCAGGCCCCCACCCATGTCCAACTCATGTTCCCCACCACCCCCACCCCCCAGCAGTTCAGGGGCACATGCCAGCAGGCCCCCACTCATGTCCCC